>NC_137335.1:52915912-62915912 GCF_965287045.1 Carcharhinus amblyrhynchos
CAACAAGAATTCAGTGTAACAGAAATGAGTGCTTATTTGGAAATTTTGTTCCAGTAAGTTTTTCTCTAGCTATAATTTAGATTAAGAGTCATATTCTAACTTAGAACTTGAAAACTGAAAGCTAGTTAAAAAGCCTAGTCCAACAGAAAATGCAAGGCATTCACAGTTGTATGTTATTCAAGTAAAAGATGTCACTTGCATAGATGTTGATTGCTGTAACAGGAAGCTGATTGAGAAGTGGCAGCTTGGGTGTGAGCCACCATCCCCTATAACAGCAGTCTGGTTTTGTGACTGTACAGAGTAGAGATGACAAGGACTGAGAGTGATGAAGTGCTAATTTGGGAATTTGGCACATGTGCTAATTTGGTGAAAGAGATTTTTCTTGTATATCTCTTTTCAGCCTCCCATTAGCAGGACTTTTGAATGGACTTACCTTGCATTAAACTGATCTTTCTTTACACCCTAGCTCTGACTGTAACACTACATTCTGCACTCTCTTGTTTCCTTCTCTATGAATGTGATGCCTTTTCTGTATAGTGCGCAAGAAACAATGCTTTTCACTATACATTAATACATGATAATAATAAATCAAATCAAATCAAGCACGTATATGATCCACTGGAGCCAGTGTCTATGGCTCAAGGAACTTCAACTGATGAGCTGGAGCCTGAGCATCAGACATTATTGATGAAAATCTCACCAGCTGGCACTTCCAAGGATTGTGACATTGGGAAATTTCCTGACTCACAAAGACCACCCAAAATATAAATGATCAATCTTCTCTTTTACTCGGAGTTTCAACTATCAACATATCCACCCCACCAACTGTTTTAAATTATTCAACATATTTCAGTTTGAATAAATTGATCATATCACAGTAAGCACAATATAAAAGTTTACCTAATAATTTATTTCTGGGATGTAAAATAAGGTCATTATAATTAGTTATGCATTATGTTACAAACAAAGAACAACCCAACACTATGTTAATAATGATTTACATTCAACGGACGTAGACAAAAGATAGATCAGAAAAGATTTTGTACTGCAGAGCATTAACATTATATACGGAGAGATCTTTCATGATAGTACAGCTATAATTATTCACTCATAATCTAGTTTTGTCTGTCATGTGCTGCACTATGGGATCAGAAATTAACATTGTATTAGCCTAAGCAACAGAAATCAGTGCCCATGCCTGAACTACACTGTGTGTGGATAAAACACCATTGTCGCAAGTGTCCATTCAGCAGCCTCTTCAATGAAGCATACTTTTAGAATAAAAAGCTTCTTCTAAACTTCAGATAGCACCAACAAATACTCTGCGATAATTTTGGTCTGCTGGTGCCACTAGGCCTCATTTTCATTCATTTAAATTAGTCTGCGAGTATTTGGCAGATGCAATATAGGAAGGTCCGAACTGCCAGCAGAAACATAAGTGTCTCAGTTTGGGGCACAACAGGCCTCCTCACTAATTTCTAAGATAAATAAATCTTACACCAATTGTAAGTCCTAGGTTTATTGAAAATTACATTTAGGGATATTCCTCCCCTCCCCCTCACCTTCTGCCTCCTCTGCTAACTCACTGAACCAGCACAGTTCCATAGTTATAAGTGACTGTTTGGCATCTTTCGATATGACCATTCCTCTTATATAAGTATAGACAGTTTGTGTTGGCAGGCTGTTCAGCTATGGAATACACTACAGCCAAGTGTGATCCTATCCTCGCCCAACAGCCATCAAGGCATGTTATCTAGCGGCTGTTATTAGAGTGAGAAGTTAGATTTTTAACCCCAGCCCAAATATTCTCCAATGACCAAATGCCACGCCTCGTCCAAACATCTGAGATTAGCGAATTCATTAATCCTGGTCCTCATGGCTCAACACCACTACAGTCAACAGCTTTACCCACTGAACCAAGGGAGTGTTAACTTTAACTCCATTTGCAGAAATAACCTGTACATTAATCCATTTAAAAACGACAAAAACCATCCATCGCCACCACCTATGTTCAAGATCTAATGCTGGACAGTATCTTGCACAGATGCTACAATAGGTTTGTTCATCTAAATCCCTTTCAGTGGCCTCATTCCAAAAACATGCACGGCAACCATCTGGGACTCGTACTTATTTTCTTTTATTTTTGCAGTAACATGGAGTGAAGTTAACTGAATCAAAATTGACCAAATTTAACTCATATTTTAATCCTTTAGTGGATAACAAATCAATAAATTATATTGTGTAAAATTTACCAGGCAAATTTAAAATGACCCAAAGTATGCCATTTTGCTGGTGTGGTCTCCGTGAGGTGTGATTCCACTCGCATTATCACAAACAAACCATTTAATGAGAATTTATACGCAATAAAGTTGTACTTAAGCTCTGCAAGCATGTAAGTCTGAAGTTAATTGGTGTAAATAACTAAGTATAACTTATCCAGAAGTGGAATACTTAAATCCTTGGAGTAGTGGCTGAACAGATTTGGTTTTGCAAAGACCAGAATTTGTATCTGCTAATGGACAATGCATTTGAGAGGCATGTTGTGATATGCAGTCTGTAACTGGCAGCAGATTACCAAGAGGCTGAACCCAAGATCCGTCATCATGCAAACCTAGAAAAGCTACACAAAAATTTCCACAGCCTGAAAAAGATATTCAATATAAAGCAAATAAGTCCCCTTTCCTTAATGATATGGAGGACACGCTTGACAGTTTTAAATGGCACTTCGAGCACTGCTGCCTCACAGCGCCAGGGTCAATTCAGGCCTCAGGTCACTGTCTGAGTGGAGTTTGCACATTCTCCCCATGTCTACATGGGTTTCCTTTGGGTGCTCCATCTTCCTCCCACAGTCCAAAGATGTGTGGATTAGGTTGATTGGCCATGCTAAATTGACCCTAGTATCAGGGGGGTTAGCAAGATAAATATGTGGGGTTACGGAAATAGGGCCTGGGTGGGATTGTAGTCGGTGCAGACTCGATGGGCCGAATGGCTTCCTTCTGCACTGCAGGGATGTTCTGATTCTACAAAGTTTTATCAATGAAATATTTCCAAATATATGTAATGAATAATTAACTGGTATGCCCATTTTTATTACTTTACACTTCTTATAATTTAAAATCAAACTTGCATCAAACAACTGAGCAAAGAAAATAGCAATATAGGAATGTAAGAATGTTGGAGTCGGCCATTTAGTCCCTAGCGTCTGCTCGACCATTTAATTAGATCATGACTGATCCGCACCTCAAGTCCATTTACCTGCCTTTGTTTCATGTCCCTTGAGGCAGTAACCTAACACAAATCTATCTACCTCAGTGTTAAAAAATCCAATTAACCTAGTATCCATGGCATTCTGGAGGAGCAAGTTCCAAGTTTCTACTCCCCTTTGTGTGAAAAGGTTTTTGTTCCTGAATAGCCCACCTCAGATTTTAATAATAGATCTCTGTCTTTTTAATTTCCCTGTTAGAGGAAATTGTTTCTTTGCATCTACCTGATCAATTTTAATATTTCGAATACGTCAATTCGATCACCCATCAATCTTCTATGCTCAAGGGAGCACAAGCTTTGTTTATGTAACCAGCCCTTATAATTTCAGCCTTTAGGCCCCAATACAACTCTGAATCGGGAAACATGGTAGGCAATGTGGTGAAAAGGTACTAACTGCAGAGGTATTGAGAAGTAAAGGAGATGGGGATTGCTGACAGATGAGGCAGCACTTGTGGAAAGAGAAACAGAGTTAATGGACATGATTCTTAGAGTCCGTTTGCCACTGCTGCAAATCCCATAATGGTCGCTAACTCTTGTAAGATGGCCAAAACGGGATTTGCGGTGGTGAAATCTCAGTTTCAGATTCCCCCATACCCCACCAGCGACGTAATCTGGTTCATGTCCAGAAAGAGCGTGAACGAGATTTCATAGAATCATACAGCACAGAAGAGGCTCTTCAGCCCATTGAGTCTGCACCCATACGTTAGAAACATCTGAACTCCTACCTAATCCCATCTACCAGCACTTGGCCCGTAGCCCTGAATGTTATGATGTGCCAAGTGCTCATCCAGATACCTATGAAAGGATGTGAAGCAACCCGTCTCTCCCACCCCCGCAAGGCAGTGCACTTCAGACTGTCACCATCCTCTGGGTAAAAAGGTTTTCCTCACTTTCCACCCTCAACTTCCTGCCCCTCATATTGAACTGACGTCCTCTCATGACTGACCCTTCAACTAAGGGGAACAGCTGCTCCTTATCCACTTTGTCCATGCCCCTCATAATCATGTATATCTCAATCCATGAGTTTAAATATATTTTAATGTGTTTAAACGGCTTAACGCAGTTGCCCTTCTGGGGGCGTCAGATGTTCTTTTGCTGCTGGTGTGACATCATGCTGGCAGGAGTCACTACTGCTTTTTATAAACAAAAACCAGTTGTGATGACCACACTTGGGGGGTGGTGTCGCGAAGGTGAGGATAGCCCCAGGGCGATCAGGGACATGCAACAGTATTGTACCCTAGCACCTTGGCAGTCCCAACCTGGCAGGCACTGCCAGATTGGCACAGCTGGGAGGGAGCCCTCTGTGCAGCTCCATTGAGGGAGTTCCCTCATATGTGTGTGTGGGGAGGGGTAGCGGGGGGGACGATGGGGATGGATGATGGGGGATGTTGTGTCTGCATTGTGGGTGGGGAGAGGGGCAGAGGTTATGGAATGGCTGTCCTGATGGTGTGTGTGTGTGTGTGTGTGTGGGGGGGCGGTGCGGAGGAGGAGGTCGGGTCATGCTTACCTGGTGAGTGGATGGGTGGGTTGCCATTCTGCATCTGAGATTTGGGGGTGTTCCCCTTGCCTTCTAGGCACCCCAATGTTCATTGGGGGGGTGGGTGGTGATGGGGATCCTGATATCCGGGTAGGGGTCCTGGTATCCGTGTTGGGGTGGGGGCCTTTAACTTTACTTTGGGATCAGGGGCTCGTTTATCCGAATCCTATGTTTGCTGGTGAGTTTGGCGGCCCTCACAAGCTGGCTTTGTGATCCTTGCCAGCCCTTCGAAAGTGCATAGAGTGCTGCTTGATCAGGCTAGAAATGGCAGCTGTGAAACCTACGGGTTCTCGCCTGATCCAGCACTCGGTACAATTTTGAGAAAATTCCTCCCTATGTTTGAGTCGATAATTAAAAGTATCACCTGACCTGCTGAGCGTTTCCAGTGTTCTTATTTCAGATTTCCGGCATCTGGAGTATTATGCTGCAGTGTATATTGTATTACACTAATATTCTGTAACATTCTTTATATAATATATTAATATTAATGTCCGATTGCTTAAATCTATAGAAACAATAGTCTCAATATATAATTGTAATGAGGTACTAATAATGTCTCAGCTGCTCACTTCACAAAGGTTGGCCTACCAAGTGGTCTGAAATTAGCCTGAGAACTGCACCATTCAACTGAATATGTCGTGTCATCGCCCACTGTGAGCAGTAGCCCAGATATAAACAACTCATGTCCATTATTTAGTGATGTGAATAAAATAGCACAGGTTAAGGCATGGGTCACAAGTGATGAAGATGTAGCAGAACAGGTGGTTGTGAAGGGCCCAGCTGGTCTGAGATGGAAGTCTGGATCCTGCCAGCCCCATGTGAGTTGCTTCAGAGCACTCACTCTAGGTATGCCAGCTTTTGAACAATGGATGTCACAACGCACGGAATATGTTGAGTAAGCACTTGCACCACATTTATAGCAGAGCTTAGATTGGAAACAATATTAGTGTCCTATGGTGACAAGCTTTGTAACAGAGACCATTGATACAATAAGAACACCTTTAAGAATATTCACTCTGACACGAAGTGCAAAATGAAAAAACGAACATTCAAGGCCAGCTTTGACTCACTGAGAATAAACTTAAAGGGAAAGTATTGAAGGTATCACAGAATGCTTTTCTTTCCATTAGATTTTTTGGCTTCGTGAAGTCATGGTCTTCAGCAATGGGAATGGACACAGAATTGCTCGAATTTTAGTGCCCATTCTATTACATCTGTCTGTAGAAGTGACTGCAGGCATCATCCTCAGAAAGCACCATGTGTCCAGTGGTTCTTGGCATTGTGGCAGATACATCAGTTAGTCACATCTACAGGCAGTGCAGTGGAAATGAAAACAGGGAGGGATATCAGAATAGCTGCCAATTCACTGTCACCTATGTTATACTATTGCACAAAGTCAAAACCTACCCCATATGTGTACATTCCTGTTGAGGACGGGCATGAGCGCACACACACACACACACACACACACACACACACACACACACACACACACACACACACACACACACACACACACACACACACACACACACAACTGGGCTGAATATGCTGGACCTACCTGGATACTTACCTAGGATAAGTTACGCTGGTT
This sequence comes from Carcharhinus amblyrhynchos, assembly GCF_965287045.1. Taxonomy (NCBI): domain Eukaryota; kingdom Metazoa; phylum Chordata; class Chondrichthyes; order Carcharhiniformes; family Carcharhinidae; genus Carcharhinus; species Carcharhinus amblyrhynchos. The sequence continues at coordinate 52,922,308 of NC_137335.1, forward strand.
AATATGTGGTCTAAACTCAGTGCTTACCAGCACAATTGAATTGAATACTCCATCCAACCCCTCCAAACAACTACCCCACCACCATAGCTCTGGCCCGACCTGACTGCCCACCCAACACAACATAAGAAGTAGGAGCAGGAGTAGGCTATCTAGCCCTTCGAGCCTGCCCCACCATTCAATAAGATCATGCCTGATCTGAAGTGGCTCAGTTCCACTTTCCTGCTTTCTCCCCATAACCCTTAATCCCCTTGCCTACTAAAAACCTATCTACCCATGACTTAAATATATTTAGCGAGGTAGCCTCCACCACTTCAACAGGCAGAGAATTCCAGAGATTCACCACCCTTTGAGTGAAGAAGTTCCTCCTCAATTCTGTTCTAAACTGCACCCCCCTTATCTTGAGGCTGTGTCCTCTAGTCCTGCTGTCCTTTCTGAGTGGGAAGAATCTCTCTACCTCTACCCTATCCATCCCCTTCATTATCTTATACGTCTCTATAAGATCCCCCCTCATCCTTCTAAACTCCAACGAGTACAGACCCAGTCTATTTAGTCTCTCTTCATAGTCCAACCCCCTCATCTCCAGTATCAACCTAGTGAACCTCCTCTGCGCTCCCTCCAAGGCCAAAATATCCTTGTGCAAGTGCGGCGACCAAAACTGCACACAGTACTCCAGCTGCGGCCTCACCATGTCCTGTACAGTTGCAGCAAGACCTCCCTGCTTTTATATTCTATCCCCCTCGTTATAAAGGCCAACATTCCATTCGCCTTCTTGATCACCTGCTGTACCTGCAGACTGGGTTTTTTGCGACTCATGCACAAGGACCCCCAGGTCCCTCTGCACCGTAGCATGCTGCAGCTTTTCGCCCTTAAATAGTAATCCCTCCTACTATTATTCCTGCCAAAGTGGATAACCTCACACCTGCTAACATTGTACTCCATCTGCCAGATCCTCGCGCACTCGCTCAGCCTATCCAGATCCCTCTGCAGACTTTCCATACCCTCCGCACAATTTGCTTTTCCACTCATCTTTGTGTCATCAGCAAATTTCGACACCCTACACTCAGCCCCCTCCTCCAGATCATCTATATAAATAGTAAATAGCTGAGGCCCCAGCACCGATCCCTGCGGCACTCCGCGAGTTACCAACCGCCAATCAGTATAGCACCCATTGATACCAACTCTCTGCCTCCTATTAGGTAGCCAATCCTCTATCCACGCTAACATCTTACCCCCAACTCCATGCCCCCTAACCTTCTGAAGCAACCTTTTGTGCGGCATCTTATCAAATGCCTTCTGAAAATTGAGAAACACCACATCCACCGGTTCCCCTCTGTCTACCGCACTAGTCACATACTCATAGAATTCCAATAAATTCGTCAAACACGACTTCCCCTTAACGAATAAGCGCTGCGTCTGCTCTATCAAACAATTCTTCTCTAGCTGCCTCGTTATTTCTTCTTTGATGACGGATTCCAGCATTTTTCCAACAACAGACATTAAACTAACCGGCCTATAATTCCCTGCCTTTTGCCTGCTACCTTTTTTAAACAGTGACGTAACATTAGCCGTTTTCCAATCTTCCGGCACTTCCCCGGAATCCAGCAAAGTTTGGTAAATAATCACTAAGGCGTCCACTATCACCTCTGCCATTTCCTTCAGAACCCTGGGATACATTCCATCCGGTCCTGGGGACTTGTCCACCATCAGTCCTGCTAGTCGATCAAGCACTACCTCTCTAGTGACAGTAATCGCATTCAGGCCCTCACAACTGCTCACTTGCCAACTCAGCCACCCACTCAAAATCTTGAGGCCTTCAAAAACTTACCTGAATATGGAAGTTAATATCGTAAGGGGGGGCATACCCTCTCTTTGCCTATCTTCCCCTACTTTCATTGCTGTTCTAAGTAAATGGATGCACAGACCCTTTGCTGCTGCAATCAGGGTCAGAAGTCCAAACTGCAATAATACAACATGGTTGGGTCACAGAAATCTTTGTGGGCTAGAGCAATGTGCGTAGCATTGACCGAATGAGCTTGGCCAATGTGTCCTTGCAGTCAACTTGAAAAGAACAAGATATTTTAGATTCTACAAACTCAAAATGTTTGGCTGTGTTTATTGTCAGTGAAAAAAATTTATTAATTTTTATGATTGAAGTTAGAGAAAGGAAGCATGTTTAATCTGAAACATACACTATTTTTGAGTTCTCTAGACTCTTGGAAGTAGGATTAATGCGGCAGGATTATTAAAGGTAGGCTATTTTACTCAGGCAAGTGAAGTTGCCACCAATGCAGGTCCAATGGGTGCCTAATCTTATCGAGGTCTCCTTCATGACTTCCGTCCATCGACATTTCCTGACTGCTGGCATTTCTAGTAGGGCTTGTGAAACTAGATAGACCCTAGTTCATTGAGCTATTGAGTTCCTGCAAGGTAACTTACAGTCGTTGAAAACAAAACCACATAGAATCAAGTGGTAATTGTGTGTGTATGTTTTCCCCATACATCTGACTTACCATGGATTCAGATTTTGTCTTCTTCAAGGCAGCTCTTTGGACAACAAACTAATGTTTTTTTTCCATAAAACTAGTTAATATAGTCAGACCCAGTGAGAAGTTATATTTCGAACTTATAAAGAGTGCATTATTCACACCTTTACTCTCTAAGGTGGATGACAAATTTCTTAGTAAAAGTAGCCAAGCATGAATCACCAATCATCTTGTTGATGATTAATTATAAGCAGATGTCCTCACAAAGTAGCAGTCTCTGAATGCTAACAATTAGCATTTACTTTCAATTTATTCAAATGGTGCTAAATGTAGTCAGAGCTAATGCTCCATCTTTTTTGCCTTGCTGATGAAAATGTCAAGAATTGCTATTAATAATAAAGGAAAGCATTTGTTCTGATAAAGGGTATGGATGTAATGGCACGGCAGCAGTTGTGCTGACAACGCAGAAGCAGCAATTTCACCAAATGCATACCAAATTGTATGTATATAAGTTTAACTGAGTATAAATTGCTGATAAAATAGTGGAAGCAAGATTCAGAAATATTTGCCTGGCTCTGTACCCGTTGCTTCTGTAACTAACGTTACAGAATTAATCTGAACTGAAGTCCCTTCAAGTAGACTGCCGTACAGGTCACAACCTTGAAGGGCTATTCTCAAACCCACTTTTCAATTCTCATTTATTTTCTTTCTCCAACTAAGTTCCTCAATAGATATTCAGATGTTCCTAAAACATGGGGCAGAGTCTGACCAAAAAAAATGGCGAAGAGTCAGGTCTGACTGAAAACTGGCATGTTGGCCAGTTTTCTATCCGGATTTTCTGACACTTAGGGCCCGATTTTACCACTGCATGGGCGCAAAAATTTGGTAAAGTCGGACATGAGGTGATTAGCGCAATCCGCGCCCGCGTCCACGCAGACGCCCACTTTACCAAGGACCAAAAATGGCCGTGATCCGAGCCGCGTCTGAAACGGGCGCAATGGCAATTTAAATGCATCATTCTCTGGTAGGGGATGGGGGAGAGGCCTCATCGTTCTCTGGTGGGGGCAGGGAGGGCTAGATCACTCTCTGGTGGTGGTTGGGGAGGGAGGTCCGGTCGCTCTCTGGTAGAGGGGAGGAAGGAAGGTCAGACGTATCTCTGGTGGGGGAGGAGGGGGGAGACCCGATCACTATCTGATGGGGGGCAGAAGAGGAGGGAGGCCAGATGGATATCTTTTGAGCAAGGTGGGGTCCGCTTCCACTCTGTGGGCAACTGGTGGGAGCAGAGGGTCGCAATCATTCTTGGTTGTGGGGTGGGGTGGGGGGGGGAGGGGGGGGGGTGCAGCGGGGAGAGTGGGTGGATAAGGGGGAAAGTTACGTTCTGGAGGTGGGGCGATGTGTGTGGTGGTCATCGCTGCCGCTTTATCAGCTTTTTGCGACCTGGGAGTGATGTGATAGGGGGCGCGTTTTTTCAAGTGTTTTTCTCACTGCCCATGCACTGTTCAAAGCTCCGATCGGAGCTGAAGTGTTTCGGGTGTGATAAGCCCCGCCTATAATTCAGACCCACGATGTTTTTTCAGGCTAAGTGTGTTTGGGGGCACCTGACAGCAGTTTTCCAAGTCAGATCTGAATCGTGCCCAGATTCAGCACTTAGAATCAAAATAGTAAAAATCGGATCCATGGTCAAAAATAAACAGATTGGGGTGTTTCGCGCTGTCATATTGATGAGAGGGGCCTAAACAAAAGGGGCCTGAGGAAAAAAATAACCTTCACTCCTACCCCATCATGGAGGTGCCATGGTGGCAACCTGGAAGTGCCAGGACAGTGCCGGGGGCAGCATTGTCTGGTCAATACTCAGCCATGTTCCTCTCCCCCAGTGGCTATTCTCGCCTTTACGCCTCTGTATATAGGCGATAACCACAAAAGGTTCACGTCTGGGTGAACCTCTTATGTGAGTTTTGAAAATATGCCTAAGGGTAACTATATGGCAAGCAGCAGGGGCGAGGGGGGTGGGGAGATGATGTTGTTAATGATACTTAAGTTTATTAAAATATATTTAAATCAGTTGGCATGATAATGTCGCCAGCAAAGGGCAGTGAAAATCGGAAATTGTAATCTTGTGCAAGATTCATGATTCCTGGGTTTCCCCGAATCTTGCGCTCCCACCGCCATTCCCACAGTTAGAGAGTATGGACTGAAGTTTGCCCTCAGTGTTACAATGCACTGATCATTTTCTTCAAATGAGATAAATAAGGTGTCTGTGGAAGAACTATTTACAAAAAGGACCTTTTCATGTCAGATCTTAGGATGTCTGGTTAATAAATCTCACAGCCAAAAGCCTACTCTACAGTGCGAGACCAAAAATGCCTTGCATTCTGTCAAGTTCAATACCATAAATATGTTGTAATAACTAACAATAACTCATCAATGGGTCATCTGGCTCAGCTGGTGTGATGATGTCTTCTGAGATCTCGGCTGATGCTTTAGTTCAGCACTGAGAGAGTGTAACATTGTTTTAAAAAAAAAGGCCATTCTTTGCATAAGTAAATTCATAGGTTTACGTACATAATTATGGTAGATATAAAGAAGTAATAAAATGTTTTGAAATTGGTCCTTTTACTCATCTTAGGATATGCACATTGTTGCTGTGTTTATCAATATAACAAGAGTTATTGCATTTCACAATGTTATAAATGTATGAAGCACTTTCAAAATGCTTCTGAATGATGTGTTCAGATACAATAAAAGAACAAGTCTCTTTCTCCATGTAGAATCATGGAATCCCTACAGTCCAGAAGGAGGCTGTTCAGCCCATCGTGCCTGCACCGACAACAATTCCATCCAGGCCCTCTCACCATAACCCCCTACATGTTTACCCTGCTAGTCCTTCTGACACTAAGGGAACAATTTATTAGGCCAATCCATCTATCCCACACATCTTTGGACTGTGGGAGAAAAACCCATGCAGACACGGGGAGAATGTGAAAATTCCACACAGACAATGACCCTGGACCAGAATCGAACCCAGATCTCTGGCGCTGTGAGGCAGCAGTATTAATCACCGTGCCATCATGCTATCTATCTTGTAGGTAAAACCACATCTAAAATATTTAATGCTAGAGCAACCTGTTAAAACAGTTGCTTCTTGGCTGACCTAATAATAAAGTGGTTATGATGCTTGATTCTTAAAAATATGGACATGTGTTTGAGTCACAGAACAGTCCTGCTCTATCCACAAGCTAAAATTGTAATGGATTTTGTCAGCTGGACAAGCTGGAAATCTCCTGATAATAAACCTTTTCAATTTAAGAGGAAAAGAAAAATCTGACAATGCATCTTTCCTTTGCAGTGAACACTATCAGTCGAAAAATGGATCATATTTGCCGTCACAGGACTACAAGAGGGAGTTGGCCATAGCTTGATCACATAACTTCTCATACCTAACTTCTGCATCAAGGCAAAGGACTTGTGGGAAAAATATGACCAAGTTATTCCTTATTTCTCAATACAATATAAGTAGACTATTTATTTATAAGCAGAATATACAATATAAGTGGACTATTTATGCATGTTTGGTACTTGTAAAGCACCAGAAAACATTTGTTAGCCGAACACATCTTTAACTCATTTGTTGCTAAATGAGGCATGGACTAAAGCTTCGGTTCTGTTGAAGGGATAAGCACATAAATTTTCCAGATTTTGTTTTCACTTACCCACGATATTCTTCGAGGTGTCTGGAAAATCATTTTACTGACTTCAACGTATGGCTAATGTGATGTTAATTCTTGTTCAAATGCTGCACTGAATAAATATCACATTGGTCTGGTCCCATTGACCATTGTAACCTTGTGCCTACCTTCCTAAAAGATAGGACCTATAAGACAACATCCATGAACGAGATTGTACGGACACGCTCGAAAAACTTGGTTCTTGAGAATGCAATGCTGTTAACTGTAATGAAAAGAAAAAAAAATCAGTTGATCACGAAACACCTGCTCTTTTACTGCTCCTCAGGCAGCTAATGAGCTACTTCACAAAAACTTCATTCATCGAACTGTGGATTGAACAACTGGCATAGGGAATTGCTCAACACGTGAAAACAAAGTTGTGGCAGGTCCAACGATCACAAATCCTCGTGGATTAGGTAATTAAAGGAAGTTATTAAACAAAAATGGCAAACCAGAATTCAGAGAAGCAGCATAATGAATTTAAAGGAATTGGTATGGATACAGAAATAATACTTCTGAGGGTCCTGGGTGTCCATGTAAGTGAATCATAGAAGGTTGACATACAAGAAGAGAAAGTGTGGAGGCGATGGCCTAGCAGTATTATCACTAGACTATTAATCCAGAAACCCAGCTCTCAGAAACCTGGGTTTGAATCCTGTCGTGGCAGATGGTGGAATTTGAATTCAATAAAAACCATCCGGAATTAAGAATCTACTGACGACCAAAAAACCATTGTCGATTGTTGGAGAAACCCATCTGATTCACTAATGTCCTATAAGGAAAGGAAATCCGCTGTCCTTACCTGGTCTGGCTTATATGTGACTCCAGTCCCACAGCAATGTGGTTGACTCGCAATTATCTTCCAAGGGCAACTAGGGATGGGCAATAAATGTTGGCCAGCCAGCGACCCCATGTCCCACGAATGAATAAAATGAGGTAATTAAGACGGCAAATAGCCTTTAGCTTCCATACAAACGCACAAACACACATACAGCGCATGAATTAGGAGGAGGAGGCCACTCAGCCCTTTGAGCTTACTCTGTCATGACTGATCTGAATATAACCTCAACTCCACATTCCTGCCCATACCTAATGACATATCACCCTCTTGTCAATCAAGCTGCCTTAAAATACTTTGTGACAAAGGGACTGCAGTAAAAGAGTAAAAAAAACTACAATTACACAAGCATTAGTGAAACCATATCTGGAAAACTGTGTTTAGCTTTGGTCTTCTGCCATTGACTCAACATCAAGAAGAACACAGACTGAAAAAGAAAAAAGAAACACAAAGGTAATGCATGACTATAACTATAACATGCAAATGGTTTACAATCAGATGACACATTTATGAATGATTAACATCCAAAATTCCCCACCTACACAAAAGAATATTGATAAGATTTTAACAAGTCTGGCATTAAAATAAATATAGCGAGGCAGTGGAATTTAAATACTGAATGTACTGCAGTTGCTATGAGGCAAGTTATTCTGTTTCAATTCCCAAAGTTCTAATTTTTAAAGACAATTCTTGCACGTCCTCAGAAGGAATTGAGTGAAATATGTATCGTTCCTCTATGTCGTATCTGAACTTCCTATTTTAGGAACTTACTGTGCAGCTTTGTAGCTGGAATAAATTTGAAAGCGTGCAGTCTGTCTAGACTGAAGGAAAAATCAAAAAGCTGCTTTCTGTTCCATATTCTTCAACTATGTTTTGCACAGTTTCTAATATAAATGTGTTCAGGAACTTATCACATAATGAACAAGGTAATACCCATGTTTGAATAGCTGCATTTCTGTACACACGCTGTGAGCAAAATTCACATCTTTCATGTAAAGCCAATTGTTCTCCTGTGAGTGAGGCACACCCTCTTGAGAAGGGTGCTTGCCAGGGAGTCTCCTGCATGCACAGGGAGTGGCAAAACTGGTGCTAACAGTCCTACAATTTAAGCACATCACACAGGTCCACTAAATTAATTCATTAAGTACCCACCAAAGACCAAGCATTCAGCCACAAAAAGCACCCAAAGCACTAATGTTATTTGAAGGGCCATGTGCCTAACTTGTGGAAAAAGTGAATTTGAAGAACTATTTTGCATAAGATTGGAAATACTGCTGAATGTTTTGGAAGGTGTTGTGGTGAGTTCCTGGATTTGGTGAAGAGCTTGTGAACTGTCCCCACACAGGCTGCAAACAGGCAGTGGCAATGAATCATAGAAATCACAGAAACCCAACAGTGCAGAAAAAGGCCATTTGGCCCATCAAGTCTACACTGACCACAATCCCACCCAGGCTCTACCCCATATCCCTACATATTTATCCACTAATCCCTCTAACCTACGCATCTCAGGACACTAAGGGGCAATTTAGCATGGCCAATCAACCTAACCCGCACATCTTTGGACTGTGGGAGGAAACTGGAACACCCGGAGGAAACAGACAGTGACCCGAGCAGGGACTGGAACCCAAGTTCCTGCAGCTATGAAGCAGCAGTGCTAACCACTGTGCTACCATGCCACCCCAGTGCCTTGGAGTCTTCAGGTCGACAAGAAGTATGAGCAGAGACTATGGATGGGGCAAGCTAAATTCTTACTTAACAGTGTCAGGAGGCTACCTGACAGGCCAGCTGTGGTATTTTTAAAGGAGTGGCTTGCAGACCATGAAGGTACAAACAAATAAGAGTTTTATGAGAAAGATGTTTACAGGCTGTTCAGATAGGTTGCACATTTGTCTGCAAAGACAGCTGATGATATCAATATGTCAAATGATCGGATTCTTAAAGTGACCTTGTTCAAACATGTATACACACCAATTGATGTACCAGCACGCCATCTCTGGCAGGATGCCACCATCATCATTTCACAGTGATTTTGTTGCAGGGTTAATGTAAGCCTACCTGTGGCAAAGAAATAAACTCTAACTTTAAAAAAATCATCCCTCCCCCTCAATTAGCATTCCAAAGGGGGTGTTCCCTCTGTGATACCATGACTGACTCCTCAGTCATCCAAAACACCCTGTTCCTTTCCTATAACACCTACCCCAAATGCAAGAGATGAAACGCTTGCCCTTTTTCCTTCTTTCTTCTCACCATCCAAGGCCCCAAACACACCTTCCAGGTGAAACATTGATTCACCTGTATTTATTTCAATTTGGTATACTCCTATGTAATGGGCAAACCAAATGCTGGTTGGATGAACTCTTTGCAGAACACCTATGTTCAGTCTGCAAGCAAGACATTCCAGTTGCCTGTCATTTAATTCTCCAGTCTGATATTGCAGTACTTGGTCTGTTGCAAAGTTCCAATGAAGCTCAATGTAATCCTGAGGAACAGCACTTCATCTTTTGATGGGAAACTTTACAGCCTTCTGGACTCAAATTTGAATTCAGTACTTTGGGATCATCACCTCAGTCCCAGTTTAGATCAGTGTAGTACCAGCAGCAGCCACAAGTAGCAGCCAAGACTCCCCTCACCTCCACAATATTAACTTCTTTTCTGCAGAGGCTGCTAGACCCCTGAGGATTTTCAATATTTTTTGTCTTTATTTATTCAGCATCTCAGTATGCATTCTTCTGTCAGAAGTCTTCCTAAACAATGGCACAAATCTCAAATACTATCTGCCTATGTAGGTGCAGTCAACTGTGGCACTTATTCTTTGGAATTTTGAGGTAGCTTGTTCTTCGATGATGCACTCGGTGTTGAGAATATGATCTTCAAAGCATTCCTGATCATCGTTCTTCTGCCCTTCTTACTCTCAGGGCAATGCATCTACTCCTGAGGACGTTGATCTTCATTGCTATGCATCTCTATCTCTAAGTACCTGATCTCTTGATCAATGTTGCCTTCATTGCTGTTAACAATATTTACAATACTCACTGGACCATCTCTCCTCCCACTTTACGGCCCAGTGATCGGCCAGGGATGCAACCTCCTTGACTGACTGAAAGCTCATGGATCAGTTGCTCTGCTCAGCTGGTGGCAACTGTGTCAATGGATGAATGCCCCCTAACTGTTAGTAAACAAACCCCTGCTGAACTAATCTATTAATACACAGAAATATGCATAGAAAATTGAAGCAGGAGTCGGCCATTCAGCCCTTTGAGCCTATTCCACCATCCATTATGATCATGGATGATCCTTTATGGATCATGCCACAGATGCATGGCTGATCTTATGATCAAGATTAACGAGTCTTGGAGCTCAGCCGAGCATTCATAATGAGACCATTTGGCAAAACAGATGTCATGCCATCTATTTCTGTTGACATAGCTACAGGATGGACTCGAATGACATAATTGTGAGGTTATCCTAAGTTATTAATTTGTTGACCTGTTTCTTCAATGTCTGTATGTTTATATGACAATATTAAGGGGAATAAAATGGGATAAAGCTTTGATTCTCACCAATATGAATGACAGTGTCTGACATTTCTTTAATGTTATAAAAGCAGCAGTTTATCTCAAAGCAGATTTCTGAATGGGTGTTTTCTCATGAACATATAAGACGTGCCATTGTTATTATATGGCTCATTGGTTCTGTATATAATGCATTCTGGATGCATGGAGAGTGGAGATGAATGAATATGAGGGGTGAGAGTTAGATGGCCAAACAATCCAATGAACTGGCTTGCAGTTCCAGAGAACAGAAGCAGGCCATTTAACCAGCCCACTGCATACTTACCTGCATCCGTGACCACACACAATTTTTTTCCAGCTGGTAGTCTCACAACACCAGGTTAAAATCCAACAGGTTTATTTGGTAGCATGAGCTTTTGGAGCATTGCTTCTTCATCAGGTCACCTGATGAAGGGGCAATGCTCCAAAAACTCGTGCTACCAAATAAACCTGTTGGATTTTAACCTGGTGTTGCGAGACTAGTTACTGTGCCTATCCCAGTCCACTGCCGGCAACTCCACATCAAATTGTTTCCAGCGTTAGCAGCCCCACTCTATTCTTTCCCTGCCTCCACAGAACAAAAATAGTCCTTGCAGAAGGCATTTGTATCGAGATGGATCTGCCAAGGGAGGAAATTTCCCACTTGAGCTCCCCGTCTTATTAGCAAAACTCTTCCCCTGGGTCTATGGATCCCCATTGGGATCTTAACTCTATGGCCCAGTTCTATTCTTCATCATCTGGCTACGTGAATGCTAACATTGGGTTGGCCTTAGTTTAAATATTGTTAGCAGCCTTAGATATCCAAGTATCGGACTATTCGAATTATGGAAAGAGCATAGTGAGGACTCATTAGAATTATTCCGGCAACTAGAGATTATAATAATGAAAAATTTATAAAACCGGGACAATGGTTTTTCAAAATAATGAAATGTTTTGCATGGGTAAATAGTGAAATTATTATCACCAGAAAAATAAAGGGGAAGTTCGAAGAATTCTTTTTCATAGGGCGATTGGAAAATAGAATACCGCACCACAAGAGATTGCAGAGACAGAAATCATAATAACATAATTTAAAATTAAATTGAATAAGTAGTTCAAAAGAAGAAATATAAAAGAATTTGAGGAAAGAGCAAGGGAATGCAATTAGAATGGATAGATGCAGTTAAAGGGCTAGCACCAGCAGATGAATGGCCTCTTTCAATGCTGTATGTAGTTGTTGGATGGGGTAACTCAGGGGTCAGTGCTCGCATCTCTTTGTTCTCTTTTGCATACCATGGATTTTGAAACTTGACTGCAATATTGTCAAGTTTGCAAATTCACCTAAAGCTTTGCAGAAGAATTTGAGAGGACAGATGAAAGTGTTGAACGTTAAGCAAAACGATATATAACATTAGTCCAAAATAAATTGAACTGGTGTTGCTCTCATTGCTTTTAATGGCAATGTCCAGACAGAGGTGGGGTAACTGATAAAATGCTAGGATACAGAACAAGATGGTCTACTGAGGCTATATTAAGGCCATATGTATGATGGTCATTATTGCTGTTACTGAATCTCAGCAAAAGGATGGGCAGATATTCAAAAAGATGCAGGGGAGAGTAGCAAGAATAATTCCAACGTAATTGAGATGACCCATGAGAAGATGTTTAAGGATAGGGAACTGAGAGATTTGTTCAAAATATTAAATTGTTTAATCAAGGTAAAGTTTCTACTTCATAATGTCAGTGATTTCACGGGGGTCTTCTTCTGGCTGACCTGCTATCTTACGCCTTCTGTAAACATGAACTCATCCAAAACTCTGCTCCCATAACCTAGCTCACAGCAAGTCTTGTTTATCCATCACTCCAGTATTTGCCAATTGACAATGGTTCCCAGTCTGGCTGCACCTTGATTTTTTTGAATTCCTATCATCGTTTTCAAAATGTTCCACAGCATTGCCTCTTCCAATCTCTGTCACCTCCTCTGGCTCTACAACCTTCTTAAATCTGTGTTCTTCGAATTCTGTCCTATTGTAAAATTCACTCTTGCCAGTTCTGACTTCAGCTGCCTTGAATTCCCTCCCTAAACCTCTCCAACTTTCTCTGTTCTCCTTGGACACTCCTTCAAATGTAACTTTTTGGCAAAGCATTAGGTCAGCTATCCTATCAACTCCTTATATGACTCACTGCTGCATTTGGTTTGCTAAGGCTACGGTGAAGTACCTTGGGATGATTTATTGCATCAAATGCAAGGCGATAGCCTAGTGGTGTTATCGCTAGACTATTAATCCAGAAACTCAGCTAATGTTCCTGGGACCTGGGTTTGAATCCCACCACAGCAGATGGTAGGATTTGAATTCAATAAAAAAAATCTGGAATTAAGAATCTATCAATGATCATGAAACCATCGTTGGAAAAATCCATCTGGTTCACTAATATCCTTTAGAGAAGGAAATCTGCCGTCCTTACCTGGTCTGGCCTACATGTGACTCCAGACCCACAGCAATGTGGTTGACTCTCAACTGCCCTCCAAGGACAACTGGCGATGGCAATAAAAGCTGGCCAGCCAGCGATGCCCATGTCACATCAATAAATAAAGAAAAAAAATTAAAGGTGTTGTATAGAAACAAGTAGTTTTAGCATGTTGTTTTCAGTTCTTTTTCTGCTACATCTTTCCCATGTTCATTGTTACAATGTTAACTCTTCAGTTAAGCAGAATAATAAAATCCCCTGAATTATACCTCTAGACTTCAAGTCTAATTTGAAGTCTAATCTCTTTTCTGCTATTTTATGAAGGGGCTGATACTGAAACCCATTCTTTCCCAGGAGGGTTAATATTTTATCACTGTTGATATTTTGAATCTTAAGAAACATGTGGGATAGGAAAATAGAAGTCCTCCCACCAGCAGCAGCCTGCACATATTTCTAATTGAACAGTGAAATCTTCACTAAACATTTTACTTTGATGTTAGTGACAAAAATTGAATGGTGCTAAAGGAGAACTGTCAAGTCTCACAGTAAATTCAGAACAATTTAACAACAAGAAGGCCAGAATCATTCTTTAGCTTGCCATGTTGCCCTCACCCATCAGATTTACATTACACTACATAGTTCCAGTCAATAATGGTGGTGCATTTCAAATAAGAGTAAATGATTAAGGCAACATTAAGGAACTTTAAAATTACTTTTGAACTCCTCAGCTGTGAAATTCAACTCTTAGCATTTGGTTTCTTGGTATTAAGAGAGCTATTTTGCATCCAGAACCCTGTAAACCTGATTTGGCATCATCACTGCCACTTTAGGGCTCGATGCCTCAGCTAACATTCTCCATAAGCTTGCATGTCTAACATGTGTTCAGCAGTTGGAAGGAGCACCCCTTCCACCAGTGCTATTTAAAGGGATTATCAATTACTTAGAATCACAGAATCCATACAATTCAAGAGGCCATTCAACCAAGTGAGACTGCACTGACAAAAATCATACCCAGGCCCTACCCTCATATTAACCCTGCGGCTGTGGGAAGAAACCAGAGCACACAGAGGAAACTCATGCAGATATGGGGAGAACATGCAAACTCCACATAGACAGTGATCTGATGCTGGAATTGAACCCGGGTTCCTGCCTCTATGAGGCAGTAGTGCTATCCACTGTGCCACCGTGCCATCCCTTATAGGTTATTTGTTGATCGATTTCTACTGGCTGTTGCTGTAGATATACAAGTCGCTAAAGATGACAGGGAATGGGTGTGGCATACACACTAAAGAACCTGATCCTAACTTCAAAGTATAAAAGCAAATTACTGCGGGTACTGGAATCGGAAACCAAAAGAGAAAATGCTGGAAAATCTTAGCAGGTCTGGCAACATTTGAAAGACACAAAGAAATCCCACAACACCAGTTTAAAGTCCAAACAGGTTTATTTGTAGCAAACGCCGCAAGCTTTCGGGACAGCCTGTCCCTTCGTCAGGTAGCTGCCTGTTTGGACTTTAAACTGGTGTTGTGGGATTTCTTTGTGTTTTACCTCAGTCCAATGCCGGCATCTCCACATCACAACATTTGTAAGGACAGGAAAGAACTGATGTTTTGAGTCCAGATAACTCTTTGTCAGAGCTTTGACAAAGAATCATTTGGACTCAAAATGTCAGCTCTTTTCTCTCCTTACAGATGCTGCCAGACCTACTGAGATTTTCCTAACTTCAAAGATTTCACACCCAGACATGACTGTAATAGTTTACAACCTCTCTGGGCTACAGCATGATATGGAAAGTAAGCAAAGTGATTAAAGAGTAGGATAAGCACTTACCTGGGAATTGGATAGAGAGTTGGGGAGTGAAGGGACAACTGTGAGGGAGTTAAAATCAGGGCCAAGGCTTCAGGCCTACACCTGGGAGTCTGAGAGTTGCACAACAGCTACTGGGAACCAACCTGACTGACTTCAAAATGAGGGCGAGAAAAAAAGAGTGACTTCACAGGAAAATGATTATATGGTAAGAAATTGCTTTTGCTTGGGTATTAATTATCACTTTCATTGTCAAAATTCAATTGTTCGGTCAATTGCATTGGTGTCTGCCACCTTGTGATGAATGACATGACAAGGGCAGAAGATGAATAATGAGTGCCAGTGAGAGGGATAGATTATTGGCTGTGGGAATGGTTTGTGCTTGAGGCTGAGGGTGGGCACTGTGGGTTCAGCATTTGTGTGCCAGATGGGTATACAGCTTCAGCTCAGCTGAAGCGTGCCTGAATGAGTCTGCTCCCTGTATCCCTGGCAGCTAAATGAACAGCTGCAGGTATCTTCGTCACATCATACTCCTCCTCCTCCTCTTGCTGTTTTGGTTGCTCCTCCCAAAGATACAGAGTATTCACCCTTTCTTCCTCCTGCAGCTCCAGTCCTCTCTGCTGTGCTATGTTGTACAAGGTGCAGCACCTTCCACCCGCGCCCCCCCCCCAACACCACCCCTCCCCCCCAATCCCCATCATTCTGTACACTCTTATTACTGTATATTGAAGAGTGCCCCCACATTTCCGCAGACACCAGGATCACTTTGTCAGTATTTAAGAACAAAATGTGAGCATCGCAGGCTAAGCCAGCATTTAATGCGCAGCCATGCTTACCCTTGAGAAGGTGGTAGTGAGCTTCTTACTTGGACCTCTGTAATCTTGTGTTGAAGGAACATCCACACTGCTGTTTGGAAAGGAGTTCCGAGAAGCATCCCATTGACTTGTTCAATGACCATTATTGTGCTCATGTGGCTTCGGTTGCACCTTCCGTGCGTATCAGTGGTAGGGCTACTCCTGGACATCATCGGCTATGTCCTTAGAGGGTGGCCTTGTTTCCAAGGAGCCACCTGCTGACTCTAGAGGTGCAGGTATCTGTGAGAGAATTGATTATTGCATCAGGGCAGCTCCCTGAGTATCTGGCACCGACATCCATAATAATAATTCAGTGCTTACATGCTTACAAAGGAAATTTGGCATATCACCTACAACTCTCACCAGCTTTAACAGATGCACCATAGAAAACATTTTTTCAAGTTATATCACAGTTTGGTATGGCTCCTGCTCTGCCCAAGATCACAAAAAACTACAAAAGATCGTGAATGTAGCCCAATCCATCACGCAAACCAACCTGCCATCCATTGATTCTGTCGGTACTTCACGCTGCAAAGCGGCCAGCATAATTAAGGACCCCATGCACCCTGGACATTCTCTCTTCCACCTTCTTCTATTGGGAAAAAAATACAAAAGTCTGAGATCACATACCAACCAACTCATGAACAGCTTCTTCCCTGATGCTGACAGACTTTTGAATGGACCTATCTTGCATTAAGTTGATCTTTCTCTACACCCTAGCAATGACTGTAACACTACATACTATACTGTCTAATTTCCTTCTCTATGAACAGTATGCTCTGTCAGTATAACATGCAAGAAACAATAATTTTCACTGTATGCTAATACATGTAACAATAATAAATCAAATCAAATCAAATCGGCCAGCTGAGCATTAATGAAATGGATTTCTTTCTGATTGATCATGTTAGTTGATCTTGTGTGATTTCAAAAAGAAATTAGATATAACTCTTGGGGCTAAAGGGATCAAGGGTAAGGGGGAAGCTTGGATCTGGATATTAAATATGTTGATTATCCATAATCAAAATGAATGGCAGAACAGGCTTGAAGGGCCAAATGGCCTATTCCTGCTTCTATGTTTCCATGTTTCTGTCTGAGGGCATATTGTATGCCCTGTCCCTGTGGGAATCCAGCCAATCCAAGGGACTTCTCCTTCTGACTGGCCTCATTGCTGTCAAAGTAGACATAAGTGGGAGCCTTGGTAAACATGGCATCCCTTACTTAGAGCACACACTTAGACACAGCATATTGTGGGATTCTGGAGGTGTCACCAACAGATTCCTGTAAAGAGCCAGAGATGAAAAAAATCAAGGCTATGCTGCCCCTGACTGCCATGGGCAATGCACGCCTATCTGGTCCCTGTGGAAGGTGTGTCCCAGGAGGTTGTAAATGTAAGTAACATTCTAAGTTGAGGGTCTGAGACACTGGTGCCCGGTCTCAGAAATAAGAGATCAATGTTGACTCCTTCTATCCTGTGCAAGGGCATGTGGCTGAAGAGAAGGTGCTGTCACAGCTGCTGGTCTTACTGTTGCTGCTCCTCTTATGCCTCATCACAGAGGATCAGATTAGACCTGCATGAGATGTACTGTTATGGCTGAGAAGGCTGAGTGCTGGATGGTGAATATCAATAAACTCTGGGGGTAGGGGAAATCAGCTCCTGTGTTGAAAATCGCCTCCAAAACGCGCTCTCAGAAAGGCTTTTCGCTGAGGAAAAGAAGCATTTGACCTGTTTCTGTGAGTTTAGTCAGTTCGGCCCTGCCAGTCCTGCTGTCCTCACGCCTTGTTCAAGCTAGCGAGTTGCAGGAAGCCCGGGAGACCTTTTGCACTGGTTGTTGAAACACTGAGTCCATGGCTAAAAGGTGCACTTTTTTTTAAGATGAAGCAGCATACCCTGCCCGTTTTTTCGTGGCTTTCCTCACACGCTAATGGTCGTGGGTTCCGCTTGAAAGGTGGAAATCCACCCTGGCAGCTTCTCCTCCCACCTCACCCTGCAGTCAGATTCTCTCCACAGAGGCTCCCTAACCTGCATAGGATTCCCTAATGTTACTGATTTTGTTATTAAGAATTTATTATTTGCAACAAAGGGAAATCTCCAGGTTTGCCGACCGTACTGTATGTTTCACCCCGACACCCCCACTTTCCGAAGTGCCACCAGAGTTAGTATTTTGTTTCCAGTCCCTATGCGAACCCTTCTGCAGCAGCGGTGATCCGGGAGGGTGCTGGTATTCGGGCCAATCCAGGGCGCGGCGCTGTTTGTCTCGCTGCTGTGTATGAACAGGTGCCTGGAACTCAAATAAACTTCAAAAAGAAAATCAAAGGCTCTGCTTCTGCTCCTTGATGCCGCCGATAGGATGGAAGTCATCCCGATCCTCAGTCTTGTTGCGGTTTTTCTCTCTCATCTCAAGTCGTTCTCGTGTCAACATGATCGTCAGTGTTGCGGCATTGTGGCTTCTAGCCGGCTGAAACTTACATGAAATTACTGGAATCGATGTGTACTCAGCTGGTTGTAGTCCATCTTAGAATTGTAATTGTACACATTGCTTTTCAGCTGGTGCGCCTATTTAAATAAAACACATTATTAACCCTATTTTAAAAATTAAAAAGATATTTCAAATGTTTTTAAACCATTAAATAAACATCTTTTAATCATAAGTATCAATCTATATACAAGGCTGCAGATTTAGGTAATCTGTCACATGACTCCTAATGTGGAGATGCTGTTGGACTGGGGTAAGCGCAGTAAGAAGTCTCACAACACCAGGTTGAAGTCCAACAGGTTTATTTGGAATCGCCAGCTCACCTGACTCATCTGATGAAGGAGCAGCGCTCCGAAAGCTTGTGATGCCAAATAAACCTGTGGACTTTAACCTGGTGTCGTGAGACTTCTTAGTTAAATTTTAGCCATTCATTGTTTGGACCTGGCCTTGCCACACAAAACTCTAGAAGATTGGCAGTTCTTTTGTAAAATGGGCAATTAATAAAATATCATGTCCTCTGCCACTTCCGATCTCACCTCTTGACCAGTGTGTTTGTGAACACGCTGCCTTTGTTGCTTTCCATCCCTTCTTGCCCACTATGCCAACCTGCCTTTACCCTGAGCCCTCACTGCTCCATTTAGTTTCCCTCCTGTCTCCCTCTGAGCTCGTCTGGTCCATGAATCTCAAAATGTACTCCTTCAACCCCACTCCAATTCCACTATTAACCCAACTGATACCCTTCCTGACCCAAAACTGGCATCATGAATGGCTCCATCTCCTCACATGCCATCCTTTCTCTGTCAAAACTCTCATGGGCAGAACAGAGATAGTGGGATAATATTTCCCCTCTTCTCCCCACCTCTCAGTTGTATCCAACAAGATGTGTGTTTAGGAGGAGTGTTTTAAATCTCCCGGTAATGTGATTTTCAGTAATAAACATGCAGCAGGCTTTCTAGTAAGTATAAATTAGAAGAAAGGATTATTCACACAATACCCCAAAATATAAACGCAACAAAATATGTTCACTTGCTTTACGTACAGACATGTACAAGCAAGTAAAGATGGATTCTTGAGACAAACCATACATTTAGGTTATTAGCAGAAATACAAGATGCATTCAAATTTCAGTTATTTAAGATGCATAGATGGCAGGAATTAATGGGTTCACTCTCCTGGTTCCTTGGATGAATGGAAGTTGGAAGCCTTTGGGTTTCCAGACAAAGCCATGGTGTGGAGATGCTGGCGTTGGACTGGGATAAGCACAGTAAGAAGTCTCACAACACCAGATTAAAGTCCAACAGGTTTATTTGGCAGCACAAGCTTTCAGAGCACTGCTCCTTCATCAGGTGAGTGAGCACTTGTGTTCACAAACAGGGCATATACAGCCACAAACTCAATTTATAAGATAATGGTTAGAATGTGAGTCTTCACAGGTAATCAAGTCTTAAAGGTACAGATAATGTGAGTGGAGAGAGGTCAAGCACAGGTTAAAGAGATATGTATTGTCTCCAGCCTGGACAGTTAGTGAGATTTTGCAAGTCAAGGCAAGTCATGGGGGTTACAGATAGTGTGACATGAACCCAAGATCCTGGTTGAGGCCGTCCTCATGTGTGCAGAACTTGGCAGATTGCCATATGTCGTGAAGACTGCCTTGGAGAACGGTTACCCGAAGATCACAGCTGAATGCCCGTGACTGCTGAAGTGTTCCCCAACTAGAAAGGAACACTCCTGCCTGGTGATTGTCAAGTGGTGTTCATTCATCCATTGTCATGGTGTCTTCACGGTCTCCCCAATATATCACACCTCGGGACATCCTCTCCTGCAGCATATCAGGAAGACAATGTTGGCTGGGTCAGAAGAGTATGTACCGTGTACCTGGTGAATGGTGTTCTCACGTGAGATGATGGCACCCATGTCGATGATCTGGCATGCCTGGCAGAGGTTGCTGTGGCAGGGTTGTTTGGTGTCGTGGTCACTGTTCTCCTGAAGGTTGGGTAGTTTGCTGCGGACAATGGTCTGTATGAGGTTGTGTGGTTGTTTGAAGACAAGAAGTGGGAGTGTGAGGATGGCCTTGGTGAGATGTTCATCACCATCAATGATATATTGAAGACACTGGAGAAGGTGTTGTAGCTTCTCCGCTCCAAGGAAATACTGGATGACAAAGGTTACTCTGTCCGCCATGTTTCGTGTTTGTCTTCTGAGGAGGTCGGTGAGGTTTTTCACTGTGATACATCAGAACTGTCGATCGATGAGTCAAACATCATATCCTGTTCTTATGAGGGAATCTTTCAGCATCTGTATGTGTCTGTTGCGATCCTCCTCATTTGAGCAGATCCTGTGTATACGGAGGGCTTGTCCATAGGGGATGATTTCTTTAACGTGTTTAGGGTGGAAGGTGGAGAAGCGGAGCATCAGGAACCGTAACCCCTACAGCTTGCCTGGGCTTGCAAAATCTCACTACTGTTCAGGCTGGGGACAATATACACCTCTTCAACTTGTGCTTGGCCCTTTCTCCACTCACATTGTCTGTACCTTTAAGACTTGATTACCTGTAAAGACTCGCATTCCAATCATTATCTTGTAATTTGAGTTTGTGTCTGTATATGCCCCGTTTGTGAACACAAGTCCTCACTCACCTGATGAAGGAGCAAGAATCCAAAAGCTTGTGCTGCCAAATAAACCTGTTGAACTTTAACCTGGTGTTGTGAGACTTCTTACTGTGCTTTCCAGACAAAGTCATGGCTAAGTTTCTATAGAGACAAATCTTTACACTGAGGACAAGTTCTCCCCTCTCTCACTACTTGGTTTGACTGATCTTTCAGGCAGGCTTCTATTTTTCCTGGAGGAATGGGTCCCTCTTGTGTCCTGTTGACTTCCAGGCTCTCTTGGCTGATTCTTGGAGTAATAAGGTTTGTTAACTGAAGCCAGTTTTGACAATGTGCCCACATTATTGATACCCCTATAGTTGACACAACTGATCAAAAATTAGAAGCTGCTGCTGCACAATGGGGGTAGATGGTGACTGTTCACATCTATTTGTGATAAGCTGGTTTCTGCACAACTCTTGATGTGTCAAGTCTGTAGAAATTGCCTTTGGTATTTATTGATTTTGAGTTTCAGTAAATATCCAGCCATAAGAGATGTAAATTCACAAGTAATTTTGTATTGTGACTGTCTTTTCAAGGTCCACACCCACAGTCTTTTACAAACATTATGGAAGCATGTTCAGGCATGAGTTTATAATGCAGAAATCACAAAAGGTCACCTGACCCTTGGTGGCCATCTTTGCACCAAGATGCCAGTCCAGTTTTTGAAATCAATTTCAATAAAATCTACACTACATAAAGGCCGTATCTTGAAAGTTAGGAATATGAAATTCCATTTTAACCTACCCTCACCCATGGCAGTACCTCTGTCCTAACAAACTGCTGTCATATCATCCATCTCACATTCCCCTCCAACGTCTCAGATCATGTTGATGCCTCACAGACTTTTACTCATCTTTCATACAACCACATCTGAATCTCTCCAAACCAGTCTCTACTTCTCCTTTGGCACCATAGCAAACATAACCAAAGTCCTAAACTACACTAAGTTGGGAGAAACTTTTCTCATCCATAAAAAGATGGAGAATGCAAGGGCACAGATTTAAAGTGATTTGCAAAAGAAGCAAATGTGCTGTGAGAATATATCTTATGACACACCAAGTGGTTTGAGTCTGGAATTGTGGTGGAGTCAAGTTCCATCGAATCATTCAAGAGGACATTAGATGAATACTTAAGTATAGGGAAAAGCCAGGGGAATGGCACTAATTTGTGATGCTCACTTGGAGAGCAGGTGCATACATGATCGGCCAAATGATCTTGTTCTGTGCAGTAACAATTCTGTGATTGTGACCATGCTGTGCTATCCCTCCTGAACTTCATTTATACAGATAACCACCTGAGACTTTCATTCTATTGTTCAGCTGCCATTATTTCAATGGATTCTTTCCTATTTAATGATAACAGAGCATTCCATGAAACAATTTCTCTTCCAACCCTACGCCACCACTTTGAGAGTTCCCCAAGGATTCTTCCTAATCCAGATTCTGCCCTTTGGTAACAACATTGGTCAATGGTAGGGGGGGTGGGGATGGGGGGGTCAGCTTTTACAATTCTACCTCTTCAACAACTGCCTTCACACAGCCCCTTCTGCCGGAACCCACCCCCCTCCCCCCCACCTGACCTCCCCTCCCCTGCCTTTTGCTGCCTGGCTACTTTCAGTCTCAGATGGGCATTGATTTTCTGCAGTTAAACATTGCAAAGATCTCATTATCAGCTCCCACCATGAATTCACTCCTGAAATCCTCCCTCCTTCCACTAGCCACTGTCTCCCTGAATGCAACAACCTCCTTATTAACCTTGAGCTGAGCTCCTGACTCCATATCATCTTTATCACAAAGTCAACTTGTACCTCCTCAGTTAAACAGTATGATGGTAGACAGATGATGGTGGATAAGTAAATAACTAATGCATAGTTTACAACAAAAATACATTCCTTTTTGCACACAAACCCATCAAGTGTTCCAACCATGGCTAATGAAAGAAATCAAGAATTGTATTAGATCAAGGAAGAGGTGCATAAAGTAGCCAAAAAAGAAATGATAAACCTGCAGGTGGAGAGCATTTTAGAATTCTGCAAAGGAGAACCAATAGAAAGATTAAGAAAGAGAAAATAGATTGAGAATAAATTAATGAGAAACATAAAAACGGGCTATTAAAACTTCTAACAGTATGTAAAAAGGAAAGTGCTATGAGCAGGAGGGGAAGGGGCTAATTTAAACAGCTCTGATTTCTCTTCTCACCAGCCATCTGGAAACAAAAAGAGTTTTTTTTATTTTTGATCTCCCTCTTTATAAGTGGTGGCATATTTCCCCCCAACCATTAAATTTGGAGTGTTCCAATCACCGATGAATATGTTGTTCGTCCATCGTCATCGATGAGAACCTCGACACCATTAGTCATTTTGAGGCTGGTTGCGGTGTGTCCAAAGATGACTGATCAGGCCAATTCGGGCATGGAATGTCCTGGCACGTACTGGACAGACTTGTGTAATCACTGTAGTTGTTGCACCGATGGCTCTGGAGTTGCGCAGCTCGCACTTAAGTTGTGCTTCAGCAATACACCTTGCTTCCTGAGCTTGACAACCTTTGTGGATGAGGCAGCGCCAGGTTGGGTGGTTTTGTGCCAGCATCTCCCAGGTGGTCGTGTCAATGAATAACTCACACAGCGAACTCAAGATAAAACAAAATAGAAAGGGCTGGTTTATTTCACACACACAAAACAAATTGCTGGAAGGGGATAAGGGAAAGAAATGGGTACAGAGCCAGACCATAACAACAGTACAAGTTATGGTTTTGGTCAGTCCAAAATTCAGAATCAAAAATCTAATGGATAGTTTCTTCAGAGGGTAGGTTTGTTGACTGTCACAGGGTAATCTGCAAGAGAGACTTCCACAAAGGGAGATAACACATAGGGTTGAATTAGTCTTGAAGGCACTAGGTCCAATGTTTGCAGTTTAGATACGGGCTAGGCAATTGTACCTGAACAAAACTCCTGCTGCTACTATCCAATGGTAAGGCAGTCACAAGCACAGGCTGTTGCCTAAGGTTACTGTTTGCTTCGGAGGTCAAACAGCCACTGACTGACTATAAGATCCAACAGCTTATTAATTAGCGGAATTTGGTTAGCACAACTCTCGGTCATGTGACAGTGTGGTTTCAGGTTAACTAACAAGGCCTTCTGGTTGAAATCCATTGTTTTTTGGAACTAGGCCATGGTCAGACCATGAGTACCACCTTGGGATATTAGGAGTCACAAATAGTTGCCCTTGGCCATAGGCGGCTAAGACAGACATCATGTCTCCTGTGCTGGAGTTCTGCCTTAGAAATGGAAAAGGTTGATGTATTTCTCTGGAATTTAATTGCCGGCAGTCACAAAGAGCATTAGCACTTCTTTTAAAAAAACGATGAATTTCCTCCTCATTTTCTGAAGGTTAGAAATTCTTCAGGTATGAGTCATGGTTAGTCATGGAAAGTCATGCCTGTTAAAAAAAGATCATTTTTATAGGGTAGTTTGGGAGAAAGAGATATTTATTTTCCAACCCCCTCTCAAAGAGGACAAAAGGATTAGCAGGACCAAATGTGGATCCATTACATGTGGAATGAGGAGAATTTATAATGGAAAATAAGGACATTTTTAACTTTGTTCATTAATTTGCAAGTTGGCTTGCATTAACATTGCAATGAAGTTACTGTCAAAATCCCCTAGTCGCCACACTCCAGCATCTGTTCGGGGGCACTGGGGAAGAGTTAGCATGACCAATGCACTTAACCAGCATATCTTTCAAACTGTGGGAGGAAACCAGAGCACCTGGAAGAAACCCACACAAACATGGGGGGAATGTGCAAACTCCGCAGGGACAGTGACCCAAGCCAGGATTCGAATCTGGGTCCCTGTTGCTATGAGGCAGCAGCGCTCACCACTGTGCCCTTGTGAAATGGCGGAGGAGCCAAACAAATACTTGCCTGTCTTCACAGAGGAGAATATTCAAAACCTCCCTGGAATAATGGAGAATCAAGGAACTAGTGTAAACAAGGAACTGCAAGATAGTAATATTAATTAACAAATGGTACTACAGAAATTAATGGGACTTAAAGTAAATAAACCCCCATGACCTGATAATCTACATCCCAGAGGGTTGAAAGAAGTGGCTTTAGGATAATAGATATATCTGTGGCCATTCAAACAGGAATGGGTCCTGCAGATTGGAAGGTGGCAAATGCAACTCCACTATTTAAGAAAGGAAGGAGGAATAAAACAATGAACAACAGATCTGTTAGTATAACATCAGTTTGAGCGAAATGCTAGAATCTATCACCAAGGGTGTGAAAACAAGACACTTAGAAAATAATAGTAGGAATGGGGCAGGTTGACTATGGATTTATAAAGAGAAAAATCATGCTTAACAAACCTGCTGGAGTTTTTTGAGAATGTAACTAGCAGAAGAGATAGGGGGTACCAGTGGACCTGGTATATTTAGATTTTCAATAATACTTTGATGTGGTCCCACACAAGATGGTTACTAAATCAAATTAGAGCGCAGGGGATTGGAGGAATATGCTGGCATGGATTGAGAGCTGGTTAATGAATGGAAAATAGACAGTCAGAATAAATGTGTCATTTTCAGGTTGGCAGGATGTAACTATAGGGGCTATTCACAATTTGTATCAATGAGTAGGATGGGGAGATTGAACGGAATATTTCCAAGTTTGCAGATGACACAAAACTAGGTGGAAGTTTGAGCTGTGAGTAGGATGCAAAGATGCTTCAGGGGGATTTGGAGAGGTTAAGTTGGTAGGCAAAAATTTGGCAGATGGAATACAATGTGGAGAAATGTGAGCTTATCCACTTTGATAGGGAAAACAGAAATACTGAGAATATCTTAAGTGGTGAGAGGCTGGGAACCATTGATATTCAAAGAGACTTCAGTATCTTTATTCATGAGTCACTCAAACCTAACATGGAGGTACAACAGGAAATTAAGAAGGCAAATAGCATGTTGGCCTGTAGTACAAGAGGATTTGTGCATAGGAGTAAAAATGTCTTACTGCAATTATATACAGTCTTTGTGGGACCATGGCTGGCGTAATGTGTGTAAAATCCTGGCCTCCTTACCAAAGGAGAAAGATACTTTTCATAAAGAGAATGCAACAAAGGTTCACCAAACTAATTCCTGGGATGGAGGGATCGTCATATGATGAAAGATTAAATGCACCTGGCCTTAACTCCTTGGAGCAGAGAAGAATGAGAGATAATCACATTCAGACATATACAATTCTTACAGGCTCGACAGGGTAGATCGACAAAAGAGGTTTCCCCAAATCAAGCTCTAGAGTCAGGGACACCATTTGAGAATAAGGGGCCAGCCATTTACGACTGAGGTGAGGAGAAATTTCTTCACTCGGAGGGTAGTGAATCTTTGGAATACTTTACCATGAGGGCAAGGAAGGCTCAGTTGTTGAATATGTTCAAGATTGAGTTCAATAGAATTTTAAATATTAAAAACATCAAGAGATATGGGAGTAGTGCAGGAAAATGCTGTTGAGGTAGAAGATCAGGCACAGTCTCATTGAATAGTGGACCAGGTTTGAAGGGCTGAATGGCCTACTCTTATCTCTATTTCTTATGTTCTTTTGTCCTTATTTAAGATCACCCACTTCCAACACTACCTAATGCCATATGCAAGCAAAATCATTATCTATTTTTTGATTGCCTCCACACTTGATCACTTCAACATACTGCTATTTTATATCTCAAAACTTTACCTTATCAAAACTGTGCTATCCTAACCCTATCCCACACAAAGTTGTTTTGTTTTAAATTATCACCAATGTCCTCACTGAACAACAGTGAATCATGGTACCCATGTCCTCAAATATTACATTTTAATTCTGGTGTTTAAAATCTCTCAACAACCTCACCTTTCATGCCTTTATAACATTTACCAGTGGTATAACTCACTCCCTGAATCCCCATTCATCTAACGCTCACCTCTTCTGCATCTTCCCCTCCTTTCACCCCAACAATGGAGCAATGCCTCCAGCTACTTTGGCCCCACACTATGGACTTTCATCCTGAAATCCTTCTGCAACGCATTCTTCAATACTAATTTTTAAAAACTACCTTCTTGGGTAAGATTAGGTCACCTATCCTAATATCTCCTTCGGTTCAGTATCCATATTTTACGTCCGTGAAATGATTTGGGATATTTTTCCATGCAATATGTCCTTTATCAAAGCAGGTTATTGCTAGGGTTATTAATAAATAAGTATGCCTCTCAGAAAAAATAAATCAGTTCAGTTGAGAATGCGAGGTTAATCAGTTTGCTGTTTAAATACTACACAGAAAATGTGACAATATCATCAAACTTTGGATTGTATTAACTAAATCTATTTTAGGTGTGATTTGAAAATGGCTGTGTTTGGCTGAAAATTGACAATAATAAACCATCCTCCCTGCAGGTGTGCCAGTAGCTATTGTAATTCTTCCATTGAGGCTGGGATTGTGCAGGTCGTTAACATCATAACGAGCCCTGGACCAACTGGCACCGATATGGAACATTGAACTTCTGATGGGAGAGATTATTTCAAACCTTTTACAGAATGAAAAGGATAAGGTACCCCAGGGAGTAAGGAAGGGATCCTTTATTGTTTAAAAAGGCAGCATGTAACTGGAGTTTTTTTTTCATTTTTAAAACAAAAAGCTTCAGAAATAATAACTTATTTTTTCTTTTGAAATTCTGTTCTTATCTCCTGATTACAATACTCTATTTCAACGCAACAATTACTGCAGAACTTCTTCTCCCTGGTATTTAAATAAAAATACAAACTGCGATAAAATCAAAGAGAAATAATTTTAATGTATTCTGACATCAGTGTTTCGTTAAGTCAATCGTTTAATTATTCAGCACATTGGCAATTTAATCCACTTAAAGTGCTAGGCACTCACGAAACAAGAGTTTGACTCGGAAATGGTGAACAAATTGGTCAGGATTTCTTTGGGGGATGGCGGGGGGAGCAGGAGGGCAGAGCTTCAGAGGGACAACAGGTCGATCTGCTCTATTTCAGATACAGTCCCAAACTGTTTCTCACATCAGGGCTATTTCAAGAAGCAAGATAGGATTCCTGCCACCAAAATTACAATTACAAGGGGGCACAGGTTCAATTTGAGAGAGAGAAAGTTGAAGGGAGATGTGCAGAGCAAGTTTTTCACACAGAGTGGTGGGTACCTGGAACACACTGCCAGAAGAGGTGGTGGAAGCTGACACATTAGCAATATCTAAGAGAAATCTGGGTGATTAAAGATGGAATAGAGGGATATGGAGGGAAAGATGGAATAGATAGCTTTTGTTTTGGTTTAGTTAGAGCATCATGATTGGGACAGGCTTGGAGGGCCGAAGGGCCTGTTCTTTCTCTACTTTTCTTTGTTCTTTGTTGTTCTTTGTAAAAAAGATCTAGTCATTCTGTGATGAAATTCTGGTAGCACCATCCACTGCAGCATCTGAAGATCTAAAGAAGGAATTCAATGGGAGGGAAACATACAGGAGGTCAGAATCAAGCCTTCCACTAAAGGCATGAATGCATGCCTTAGCCTTCAGCAAGTAACCTTTTGGGAAGAGCAAGGAGGAGGCTTCTGCAGTGGTTAGCACTGCTGCCTGACAGCACCAGAGTCCCAGGTTTGATTCCCAGCTTGGGTCACTGTCTGAGTCTGCACATTCTCCCTGTGTTTGTGTGGGTTTCCTCCGGGTGCTCCAGTTTCCTCCCATAGTCTGAAAGACATGCTGCTTAGGTGCATTGGCCATGTTAAATTCTTCCTCAGTGTACCCGAACAGGTGCCGGAGTGTGGTGACTAGAGGATTTTCACAGCAACTTCATTGCAGTGTTAATGTAAGCCCACTTATGACACTATAAATAAACTTAAACTTAAAATCTTCAACTTTCCATTTGGGTATTTACTGCCACTTATCCAGACCTACAAACACTTTCCACATCATGGCAGTAATTGGATAAAGAACAATGGAATCCATAACCTCAGATCCTGTCCTTCCACAGTTGTTTACACAAAGCTGGCAGATAAGGAATGAACTGATATCTGTGTGGACTGACGAGGGGAATGCCAATAAAAAGTTGAGAGAGCAGTAAGACCTCATGACCCATATTTTCTGACTTTCTGCACAATTATTCCAGCTAATTTCAGAGTTGTGGGGGATAATTCTCCCATCAAGTTGACATTACTTTTAATTATTCTGCTTTACCTATTTATTTTGGACTTGCTTTTGACTTAGGCTGAAGCTAACTTGTTTTTGAAGGATCCATGGTTAGCAGTGACTTTTATATCCATGTTTACAAGCATATAAGACGTGGCAAATTTTAGTGTAATGGCAGTTATAGTGATATATGTAGAATAATAGCTAAGCTGAAGGATTGGAAGCCTAGTTCCAATTAATGTTTTGTGACTCCACTGAACCTAACCCAAAAACTATTCACATTGCTTTACATATACACCCCTGATTTAATTCTCTTTCAGGGCAGAGATTTGACTTGGGTATCTCATTGCCAAAAACTGGCCTTGTGGTCATTAGAGTGTGGCCATAGATGTGGGTACAGACTTAACTTTGCCTCCAGGCCCGTTCCTCTCAGGAACCCATTACCCAGACTCGCTTTTTTATGTTACTGCCGGCCCAACTGCAAAGTCAAGCAGTAACAAATTAAAATGCAAATGGTCACAAGGTAAATGTGAA
Source organism: Carcharhinus amblyrhynchos (assembly GCF_965287045.1). Lineage (NCBI taxonomy): Eukaryota > Metazoa > Chordata > Chondrichthyes > Carcharhiniformes > Carcharhinidae > Carcharhinus > Carcharhinus amblyrhynchos. Next base: position 52,951,833 of record NC_137335.1, read on the forward strand.
TTAGGGACAGAAAGCAGGGAATAGTGGGGGAAGGTTGTTTTGCAGACTGTGAGGAAATATACAGTGTTGCCCTCCAGGTGTTAGTATTAGTACCACTGTTTTTTATGATCTATCTTGTCTGGATTTGGGCACAGAAGGCATGATTTCAAAGCTTGAAAATTATTTGTAACTCTGAAAAATATAGCAGCAGACTTGAGGAAGACTGATGAAATAGGCAGATACATGGCAGATGAAATTTATGAACACAAACATACGAACTAGAAGCGGGAGTAGAACTTTGAGTCTTCTCCGCCATTCAATAAGATCATGGTTGGTCTGATTATAACTTTAACTCCACATTCCCACCTAACCTTTCACCCCTTCGCTTATCAGGAATCTAGCTAGCTCTGCCTTAAAAATATTAATTGACTCTGCCTCCATCCCTCTATGAGGAAGAGTCACAACCCTCTGAGAGAAAAAAGTCTCAACGCTAATTGGATGATCCCTTATTTTTAAACTGTTCAAATTCTAGGTTCTAGATTCTCCCCCACAAGAGGGAACATCCTTTCTGCATCCACCCTGTCAAGCCCCTCAGGGTCTTATAGGTCTCAATCAAGTTGCCTCTTACTCTTCTAAATGCTAGCAGATACAAGCCTGCCCTATCCAACCTTTGCTCAGAAGGCAACCTTCCCAATCCTGCTATTAGCCCAGTAAACTTTCTCTGAATTGCTTCCAATGCATTTACATCCATCCTGAAATAAGGAGACCAATACTATGCACAATAGTCCAGATGTGATCCCACAAATGCCCAAAAGCATAACCGATCTACTTTAAATTCAATTCCCTTTGCAATAGATGAAAACATTCTATTAGGTTTCATAATTACTTGCAGTACCTGCATACTAACTGTGAGATCTCAAGGGATTAGCAACCACCAAGCTTAGTAACTCAACAAAATATTTATTAAAACAAATAAGCTATGTACAGAATGCAAGGGATATACAACCAATTATTCTGACTCCTGTCTCAGGTTGTCTGGGAAAACCTGCACTCAGTCCCAGAATTCACAAGCTTCAGCCTGATTGGTCAATTGGGTCACATGACCCTGCCTTCCCCACCCACCCCAAAACTTTCCCTAAAAGGGTCTCACTACTATATCCCTCCCCCCTTAGGTTTTATTACCATATATAAGCAAAAGTTAAATTATTTATAATGAAACAACAAAAAAAAAGTTCTTTAACGCAGTCCACCATTAACTCAATCAGTCAGGGGACTTTCCCTTCCTCTGGAAGCGAGGTAGTTCAGCAGGTAATGTCTCCCAGCAGAGATAGCTTTGGTTTGACTTTCAGAAATTGGACTCTCAACTTGTTTAGGTACTTCTCTAGTTCCTGTTGAAACACTACTTGGCCTCTCCTCACATTGGCTCACTTCCATAATTCTTTCACTCACAACAACATTACTGGCGCGTATAATCGAAACAGACCATCTCATGGCTTCTCTATGTGACATCCTTCTTCTCAAGCGATCTAAATGCTTTTTCAGAATATTATCTTGAACTTCCCAACTCGTATGGTACAGGGCCCATTCTGGCCATAACACCTGGGACCCAACTCAGGACAATCCCAACATTTTTGACATATACTAGATCATCCAATTCAAATGCCCTCTCAATCCTTGCTTTGCTTTGAAAACATATTGCAAGCTTTCCATGTTTGCATCCCAATCTACTGAATTAGGTTCAAAAGCCTCTGATTTTCTAAATAGAGGCATTACTGGCTCTTGAATGGGTCTGGTTTGTGTGGCTTGTACACAAAGCTCACCCTGTCTTTCTTCATGGCAACTTGAAGGCTCTCCTGTTGCTCCTTGTCATCAATGTGATATCTCAAAGAACTAGCAACCATGAAGTTTAGTAAATAAACAAACTATTCAGTGTTATGAATAAACTATGTACAGAATGCAAGAAATGTGCTACCGACACCCCAGCTCCAGTCTCAAACTGACTGGAAAATCATTTGCTCAGCCCTAAGATCTGCACACTTCAGATCGATTGGCCAATTGCATCACATGACCCCCCAAAACCTTACCCCTCGCTACTACACTAACACTTTATCCTTCACGCACAAAGACAACTAGATACCTCTGCAATTCAGAGCTCTGCAATCTCTGACCATGAAGATAATATGCTTCTTTTTCAATATTCCTGCCAAAATGGACAATTTCACATTTTCCCACATTATACCCCACTTGCCTGATCTTGGTATAAAACACTAGTTAAGCCACAGTTAAAGTACTGCATACTGTCCTGATTACAGGAAGAATGTAAGCGCAGTAGGGAGGGTGGAAAGAGATTAATGAGGCTAGTGACTGGAAAATTTTAGCAATGAAGAACAATTGGACAGACTGTCATTGTCTTCTTTAGATTAGAAGATCTGAGGGCGGGGAGATCTAATTGAAATGTATGAAATTATGAGAGGCATAGATGGAGTAGATAAGAAGGACTTAATTCTGTTAGTGGAGAAGTCAATCAACAGAGAACATCAATTTAAAATAATTGGTAGAAGGGTGTTGAGGAGATTTCTTTTAACCCAGATTTTTTTTTTAATTCCTTCATGGGACATGAGTGCCGCTGGCAGAGCCAGCATTTATTTCCCATCCCTAGTTGCCTTTGGTGGGGGGGGACAGTTGAATGTTAACTGCATTGCTGTGGCTCTGGAGTCACATGTAGGTCAGACCGGGCAAGGGCAGCAAATTTCCTTCCCTAAAGGACATTAGTGAACCAGAAGGGTTTTTTCTGGTCATCAGCAGATTCTTAATCCCCAATATTTTCATTGAATTTAAATTCCACCATCTACCATGATGGGATTCGAACTCAGTTCCCTAAAACATTAGCTAAGTTTCTGGGTTAATAGTGTAGTGATAACACCACTGGGCCATCACCCACCCCCCCCCCCCCCCCCGCCCTAGGGTGAGTTTGGAACTCCAAAAAGTGTAGTAAAGGCAAAAACACACATGGCATTTAAAAAATATTTGGACATGCACTTGAAGTGCCATAACCTACCAGGTTATGGGCCAAGATTTGAATAATGGGATTTGACTATTCCAACCAGATTGTATACAATGATCCAAATAACCTTTTAGATTTGCAAATTTCTATGATTCTATAAAAACTGGGAAAAATTCTAAGTTACTTTGCTTCACAATTGATTTCAAAATATTTAGGAATATATGGCGCCAAGTCACAACATGTTTTGACATGAGTCACATGGGGTATGACACTATGTGGTTGGCAATGATCACATTTATAGACTTCAGCAGCTGAAGTGATGCATAATGATGTTGTCCCAAACCTCTCATTGCCAGTGTTGACACATCACTTCTGTGTGGGCCGTTGTGATTTTTCATGAACAACAAGCAAGGCACAGTGTGTATCTCACTCATATCAATGTGAATACCCCTTTACTTTGTAAGATTAGCAAGCGTGCCACATGCTGCAGAGAATTTACAAACTTTCAATGGCTTCGCCTGTGAGGCACCCAAGAGCAGTGCAACGGCCTAAATTGCTGATTTCGCAAACCAAAATGTTGCTTTATGACAGGCGACATTGTCTTGTGTGCCTCATTGTTTCTATGGTCTGCTGGACTTTGATGGGGATTTAAGCTATTCCCATAGTCCCCAGAAGCCAACTGTATGTTTAAATAAACCAGCACACAAAACTGTTCAAGGATGAAGGACTCATCTGCTGACCCAAAAAAGCCTAACATTCAACAGGATGTGGATCATTTTTGGCCATCACAGACCAACTTCCAATTAAAGAGAAAGAGTTTGAAACATCGATACATATTGGATTGAGCGACTGCCCTCAGCTCACATAGGAATGCATTAAAGTTGGAAAAAAGGCCATTTGATCCAACCTGTCCATGGTGGCATTTTCTCTCCAACTGAGCAAATAGTTCAACTTACATTTACATCATTCACATGGGTACGGTCCGCTCAGATACATTAATAACATTAAAATGTTATGCGGCCAACTGTTTCTTTGTACTCTTGAATAAATAAATTGACTTATCACTCTTTAGTCCCCTCAGACTATAGCCCCTTTTACTTTGATAGAACAAGCAATTGCTCCTTTCATCCTTCCAAATGTGATTCACACACCTCAGTAATTGCCTCCTTTAAGGATTGTATTTTGCATCCTGAAAGAGCAGGGTAGGACTTTTGATGATATTCTAATGTCATTGGGACAAATCCTTCAATATTAGAAAGCTTTAGATACCAAACTTGACTAGGATTGGCACCATGCTGCCAGCCAAGAATGTAAAAACGGAAAAAAAAAATCTGAAATACCATCTCAATTGGACAGTCCAATCTGAGCTGGCCTGATTTGAGCAAGATATTTCATCAAACAAAACCTACTTTAAGATTTCTGCTCCTTGGGTGCTGTAAGTACGCTGGAATTTTACCGGCATGACCGCTCTGATTCTGTGGGTGGGCGAGGCTCGAAGGACAGTATTCTCCGTTGGCCTTGGGTGGGATGATATGAAACTCGGGCAGCCGTGCTGGTAAAATTCCACCAATAATGTCCTAACCACAGATTATCATTGGTGTTTAGCACAATTGTATATTATCATGGTGCCTCTGGTGCACAGTACGCAGTAACAAGACATCTGGATTAAAGAACTTTTCATCCAATGGCAGCACTCGCAAAGGGCCAATGGTTACCTTTAACTTTTCTGTCTAGTGAAGGGATAAGGGTGGAATTCGATGTCCACCCTCATGGTGGATTTGGTGGCCAGGGACATTTATTCAGGCATGAGGTTGGCAAGTTGGGTACCACCTTGGATGAGTCCGTACTGGAAAGGCATGTGGATGGTCTTTCCATCGCTGCCACCTACTGAGGTCCTTGGGTGGGCAATTCACACCCATTTAAGGGCCTCATCCCTCTGCCATCAGTATTAATCCAGCAGCAGGGAGGGAACTTTCCAAGAGTGCAACACCACAAGCAATCCCTGGAGAGAGGGTTGCTCCTTCAAAGACACTCCTTGCCTGATTGAGGAACACATCATTGAGAAATGTGGGGTTTGCTGAAAGCCATTCCCTGCCCTTGCTGCCGACAATGATATCATGGTGGTTAGCACTGCTGCTTCACAGCACCAGGGACCTAGGTTCAATTCTGACTATGAGTGAATGTCTTTGTGGAGTTTGCCCATTCTCCCCGCGTCTGTGTGGGTTTCCCCTGGGCGCTCCGGTCTCCTTCCACAATCCAAAGATGTGCAGGATAAGTTGATTGGTCAGGTTAAATTGCACCTTAGTGTCAGGGGGATTAGCTGGGGGTAAATATGTGAAGTTTCAGGAATAGGGCCCAAGTGGGATTGTTTTTGGCATGGACTCAATGGATCAAATGTCCTCCCTCTGCACAGTAGGGATTCTATGATTCACCCTCACCTTCTCATGACCCCCATCCCATGACGCCCCCCCCTCCATCACTCACGTATGGCCTGGGATCCGGCCTAGGCCTCTGACAGGCCTTCCCTAAAAGGATGCTGTGAGGCATCTCCCCATTCTCTAGTTAACAGATGAGACCCCATCACGTTCATTAAATATTGCCCTATGTATCAAACCTGGGATTATGTGTGGAAACAATTTTCTGCACTCAAAAGGTTGCCAAGGAAGGTATTTTTCACATGTTGTTTAATCTGACAATATTTTGGTATAAGCACCCGAATAACCAACAACACTTCATTATAGGCTTGGTGCAGCATTGGACAATGCATCTTACTCTGAACCTGTTCATATATTTTCTGAATGTACAAGTCCTTGTTGCACCATATAAATACATTGAGGTTATAGTATGGAAACAGGCTATTGGACACAACAAGACTGTATTTATCCTCCAATTGAGCAAATGTTTCTTATCATTTTTATCCACCCAACTCCAATATTTGTTTTATTTCTTCTTTCTTCACTGACCCATTCAATCTTATTCTTGAATATTGACATTGTTTCTGCCTCAGCACTAGCCCTGAATGAATTTCACAGGCTCACAATTCTCTATGTAAAGAACTACATAGAACTTACAGCACTGAAAGGCCATTTGACCCAACATATCCGTGCCGGTGTTTACACTCCACTTGAGCTTGCCTTCACCTTACTTTGTTTCAGTCTATCTATATGTCCTTCTATTTCTTTCCCCCTCATGTACACATTAAGCTTCCCTTAAATAAATTTATGCCATTTTCCTCAAACACGCAACATCATTCCTTACTGGATTTAGAATCAGGGAATCATAGAATCCACAGCACGGAGACAGACCCTTCGGCCCAAACGGGTCCATTCCAACCAAAATGCCCATCTAAGCTAACCCCATTTGCCTGCATTTGGCCCATATCCCTCTAACCCATTCCTGCGCATGTATCTGTCCAAATGTCTTTTAAATGTTGACAATGCCCCTCGCTGAGCCACTTCCTATGGTAGCTCATTCCACATACATACCACCCTCTGTATAAAACAAATTGCCTCTCAGGCTCCCAGTAATTTTTCCCCACTTAACTTAAATCTATGCCCTCTAGTTCTCAATTCCCCAACCCTGGGAAAAAGAGTTCACCCTATCTATGCATCTCCCGATCTTATACACCTCTAAAGCTCAACCCTCAGTCTCCTATGCTCCAAAGAAAAAAGTCCTAGCCTGTCCAATCTCTCCCTATGATTCAATCCCTTGAGTCCTGGCAACATCCTTGTAAATCTCTTCTGCACTCTCTCCAATTTAATAACATCTTTCCCATTACAAGACGACCGAAACTGAACATAATACTCCAGGTGTGGCCTCATCAACGTCCTGTACAACTGTATATAACTTCCCAACTTCTATACTCAATGTCCTGACTGATGAAGGCCAGCTTGCCAAAAGCCTTCTTCACTGCCCTATCGACATGCCCTATCTATCACTTTTAGAGAACCATGCACTTGAACTCCAAGGTCACTCTGTTCCACAATACTCCCTAAGGTCCTACCATTCACCGTGAAAGTCCTACCCTGGTTTGAAATTCTAAAATGCAACACTTATCTGTATTGAACTCCATTTGCCGTTTCTCGGCCCACTTTCCCAGCTGATCAAGATCCTTCTGCAATTTGGATAACCTTCCTCACCGTTTACATTTATTAATGATTGTTGTAGAATTATAATTCCTCTCTCTGGACTTCCCCAAAAATAGAAACACACATCTACTGAATATAACGCCAGCATGATTTTAAAGATCTCTATCGCGTCTAATTTCGGTCTTCTCTTGAATAGGACAGCTGCCTTTCTCCCCATTCCAATCCTAACATTTTACCTCCTATCTGTGGCCCCTTTATCTTGGCAACTAAACAACTGAAAGCATTCTATTGCTATCTATCTTGTTCATCCTCTCATAGTTTCAAGCATTCCGTCACCTCACTCTGACCTGTGTTGTTCCAATGGAAAAAGCCACAACTTTTATTATTTTTTTTCCATTTGTATTTCCTTCTCTCTGTTAAAACTATGTTCCACCCATTCTAAAATCGCAATATGCTTCCTAAGGAAGGAGCCCAATATTGCACACAGTACTTAAACTGAGGTCTTGTTAAAGCTCCATAAAGGCTTATCATTAGCTCTTGCCTCTTCTAGTTTCTACATTTTGTGATAAAACTTAGAATTCCATTAGCTATTTTTACAGTCATACAAATCCGATATGCTTAACGCCTCGTGAACCCACACCTCTGCTGTTTCACAGGGCAGAACGCACTTTAATTCAAATTGTAACCACTGCTTCTTACGAAAATGTTCACGTCACACTTTGGATTCCGATTGCCACTTCTGAGCTAATTCTCCTGTCTTATCAATAACGTTTTGCAGATTCCTTTGTGCTTGGAATTTCCTCCTGGCTTTTCTTGCTTCTTAGTGAAAGCCAGGTGGTGGATTAATTAAAAAGCAGCCCACTTACTATTCTTCTTTTTTCCATCCCACAGCTATTTAATTTGCCAGGTGGCTTAAGTGCCACTTCCATTTATGCTAATCACATTCTATTACATGGATGGGACTCAAAGCAATTTTTGCAACTTGCTGTGTGGAGCGTAGATCCTGGGTGCTTCATTCATTTAGAAGCTGTTGAGACAGAGCAGAAATCCTCTAAGATAAGTAAACACTTTTTTGGGATGGGAGGCAGGGAGAACAGCAGTACCCCCAAAGAATCCCCTAAAGAATACTTTGACCTCTTCTGTACTGGGCCATTCTCTTCTGTGATCCTCCACAATGTCCCACTTGCCGCTGGCTAGGTCATCTCCAAGATGTCCTTAACTGCAGTGCCCTGAACCTTGTGAGATTCCTCAACATATCTATTTAGTGTGGCTTGTATTAAAAGGTTTTTTTATTTATTAGTCACAAGTCAGGCTTAAATTAACACTGCAATGAAGTTACTGTGGGATTCCCCTAGTCGCCACTCTCCGGCGCCTGTTCGGGTCAATGCACCTAACCAGCACATCTTTCAGACTTGTGGGAGGAAGCCGGAGTACCCGGAGGAAACCCACGCAGACACAGGGAGGATGGTGTGAAAGTTGACCGGCTTCCTGCTATACCTCTGAGATGGAGAGACAGTGGCACAGTGCAATTATCACCGGTCTCGCAATCCAGAGAGCCAGCATAATGCTCAGGGGGCCCAGGTTCGCATCATCATGCCAGATGGTGAAATTTAAAATCAATAAAAATCTGGAATTAAAAGTCTAATGATGACCACAAAACCATTGTCGATTGTGGTAAAAACCCACTTGGCTCACTAATGCCCTTCAGGGAAGGAAGTCTGCCACCCTCACCCAGCCTACATGTGACTCCAGACCCACAGGAATGTGTTTGACTCTCAAATGCCCTCTGAAAAGGAGAGCAGATGAGGATGGGCAATAAATGCAGGCTCAGCCAGTGATGCCCACATCCTGTAAAATTGAATAAATAAATTTAAAATAAACAGTCTGCTTGCCTGTTCCTCCAGCCAGTCATCCAAGAGTTAAATTTTTCTCTATAACTTTGGTGGAAGTTTGGTAAGACTTCCATTAATGCATGGAATATAGTTCCTGCTGAAGTTACATTAAAGAGGTATTGTGGATCAGAAGATACTGAGGAAATTCATCCGGTGGTATTTAACAAATTAGTTATCCTTTCACTTTGATATCGTTTGCCATACCTCTAGGCATATTTCTAAATCTTCCAGCAGTTTATACTTTTGTCTTTACAATACCTTGCAACCTACTAAATATGACAAGCAGCAAGCACTCTGCACATAGATTGATTTGATTTGATTTATTGTCAGGTGTGCTGGAATTCAGTGAAAAGTATTATTTCTTGTGCACTATACAGGCAAAAAATATCACTCACGAAGTACATAGGAAAAAGGAAAAGGATAGCGTGCAGAATATAATGTTGCCTGCTGTCTAATAACAGCAGGGAAGAAACTGTCCTTGCGTCTGTTGGTACGTGTTTTCAGACTTTTGTATGTAATGCTGTGGCATTATTAGCAAATTGATTTATTTTTATTTATAATATCCTGATTAGACTTTCTTGGATACAAAGTAGATGAGCTCACACTTCCCCACATTGTGCTCTATCTGCCCGAGATCTTCTCACTCAATATGTCGTGTGGCTACATAGACTGAATTCTTTAAACAGATGTTTGGTCAGTTCACCTAATGTCTCCTGCTTTGATTCAATGCTGACTTACGTTTCCACGAAGTGTCTTCGGATATCTTACTGTGTTAATGATACTATACAAATACAAAATATTATTGCTATAACATCCCCCTCCCAACTACCTGCCTCCTTGTTTCGTGTCATTTGCAAACATAGATATTCAACTCCCTATTCTTTCTTCCAAGTTAGTGATATATATGCTGAAAAGCTAAGGACTAGTACAGGTCCCGAGGGAAAATGACTTGTCACATCCCATCCATCAAATAACATAACTTCATTTTTACAATTTGTCTCCTACCTCTCAATTAATTGATGACCCATGTTACAGTGTACTTCAAATTCTTTGTGTCCTTACTTTTGCTAATCATCTCTTGCATAGAACCTTTATCAAATATCTTCTGGAAGTTTATGTAAACAAAATCCATTGATGTTCTTCTGTCTAACCTAATCATTCAATTCAATTGTCCAGTTCATAAGACCATAAGACCTAGGTCCATCAAGTCTGACCCATTGCCATTTAATGAGGTTATGACTGATCTGATGTGAGAATCCTCAACTCCACTTTCCTGCCTCATCTCCATAACCCTTGATTTCCTTACTGATTGAAAATCTGTCCATCTCAGCCTTGAACTTATTTAATGACCCAAGCGTAAAGAATTCCACAGATTCACTACCCTTTGAGAGAAGAAACTCCTCCTCATCTGAATGAGTGACCCCTGCTTCTGAGATTATGCCCTCAGCTCCTAGATTTTCCCACGAGGGGGAACAACTTGTCAACATCTACCCTGTCAAATCCCTTGAGAATCCTTTCTGCCTCATTAAGAACCCCTCTCATTCTTCTAACCTCCACTGAGTACAGGCCCACCATATTTAACCTCTCTTCATAAAAAAACCCCTCCACATCCAGGATCAACCTAGTGAATCTTTTCTGACTGACTCCAATGACAGTATATCTTTCCTTAGGTAAGGGGACCAAAACTGATCAAAATCAACACATTCCAGTTATGGTCTAACTAGTGCCTTATATAGTATTAGCAAGACCTCTCTATTTTTATACTCCATTCAATTTGACTTCAAAGCCTACATTCTATGGTTTCCTCTTACCCACTGAATTTGCATGCTAGCTTTTTGTGATTTACGCCATCCTTCTGTTCAGTAGCTTTCTTCACTCTTTCTCCATTTAAATAATATTCAGCTCCTATATCCTTCTTACCAAAGTGCATAATTTCACATTTTTCTACATTATATTCCACCTGCCAAATTTTTACCCACTCATTTAACCTGTTCATATCCCTCCGTAGACTATCTGTATCATCCTCACCACTTAGCTTCTCAACTATTTTTGCATCATTCACAAACTTGGGAATAGCCCATTGACTTTTTTCTTCCAAGTCATTAATATACATTATAAATAATTGTGATCCAAGCACTGATCCTTGTGGCACTCTCCTAGTAACAGGTTCCCATCCTGAAAGTGACTCTCTTATCCAAATTCCCTATCTTCTAGTAGTTAACCAATCCATGCTAATATATTATCCCCAACACCGTGGGCTCTTAACTTGTTGAGCATTCTTTTGTACAGTACCTTATCAAAAGCTTTTTTGGAAATCCAAGTTTGTGAACCAAGTCACCATTCACTCCCTAATCCATCCTGACTCTCTTGGATCAGCTCATACTTGTTAAAATGCTCACTCAGTCACTTCCCAATGACGATTGATACCCAATGCCTGTTTTAGGATCCCTTGAGAGATTGGTGTGTGTGGGAGCAGAACAGGCATCAGATCTCATCCTTTCCACTCCACCTGGCTTGGATGTCGACAAAGCCATCAACATTGAGTGTTAGGAAGTTTTTTAAGTTCACGTGGAACTAGCAGGAGCAGGAGTATTCCCGAGATCCACAGCACACTTGATGGCTGCTGGCAACCGCAATAGGCTCTCTCCTACTCATATTCCTTCCATCCACTGGAACTCGACCCAGGACAATGTCAGTGATTCAAGTGACTCAAAATTTATTAATGCAGAAGTGTGAGGAGGAGGCACAACAGATACTGGTAGCTGACCAGATTATTTTAAATTAAGCTTTAGGCCCAAGTTCTTCAAGTCAGCTTTTGTTGTGTGTGTGTGTGTGTGTGTGTGTGTGTGTGTGTGTGTGTGTGTGTGTGTGTGTGTGTGTGTGTGTGTGTGTGTGTGTGTGTGTGTGTGTGTGTGTGTGTGTGTGTGTGTGTGTGTATTTGAGTGCGCGTGCATGCACTATGGTCACATTACTGTCTTCGCAATCAAAGCAACAAATTGCTACTCACTACAACAGTTTCTGGCCTTTCTAAAATGCCTTTAATGGGGAGAATTAGCTCCTTCACCGAGACAAACAACATGAACACAGGGACATAAGAAATGACATAGAGCTTGGTCATAGATATTAAAAATTGTCCTAAATGAGCAGAGAAGGAGTCGGAGAGACAGACAGGATGACAGAGTTAAATACAGGGATTTGTGTGGCTATCAATAGCTGGATGAAGTGAGGGTAGAATTTAGTTTTCATTCTGGGGGTATGTGCATTTCTGGTGGTGCTGGCAGTTCTATCCTGAATGCAGAAAAGGCCTTATAGTCAGATTCAAGCAGAACGTTCAACTGGCAGTGAGGCTCTCACTTGCTGGCTGGAGAGCCAGTGAGGAAAATGTGCTGCCTCTTCTTTGGAAGGCCAATCAGGTTGTATGTCAGACAGACAGATCTGGGGATGCCAAAAACAAGTCCCAAGAGGCAGCAGTTCCACCCATGCAGAGCTGCCAGGGTAATCAGATGCCAGCAACTCGTGTGACTGACAGCACCATGTAGGAAACTATGGTTACAGTTGGAACAGCATCCTCAGGATACAGGCATTTTCAAAAGTTCATACAATGTGGAGGGTAGGCTGCCGTTCAAAAGAGACTGGAATAATCAGGTCTGGAGGTGACAAAAGGCATAAATAAGGTTCCCACTATGCAGCAATGGTTTCACATGCTGTTGAGTATCTTATGTATTGATCAGAAGATCCAAATTATTTCCCTAATCCCCTTTGTTCCTTCACTTCACTCTTTCCTGCTCCTCCCCATCATAAGACCAGGTTTAATTGGCACTACCTCCGCAACATAGACAACAAGAACTGCCAGTATATGGGAATGCCACGTGCTCCAAGTTCCTACCCAAGTGACATACCATCCTGGCTTGTACACGTAAATTACAGTTCATTTTCCGTCATTAGGACAAAATCCTAGAGCTAAACAGTGTTGTGGGAGCACTTTCGGCACACTGTAGTGGTCCAAGGAAAATGCCCAGCATCACTTTTTCAGGGCAATCATGGATAGCCAATAAATATCAGCCTTGCAGTGATGCTCACATTTCAAGAAATAATTAAATAAAAAGCACCCATTTTAGGGTTTTAGTGAACTTCATACACAACAGGTACATATGCAATCCATGTCACAGTGCTTCCAGATCACATTTACCAAGTGTGAGAGGTACAGAGAAGGCCCAATATCTGACAATATGAGCCACTGGTATCCGATGTAAAGCAGTCCTGTGAATTCTAAACATTGCTTCATCATTCCCTTTTTTCTATATTCTCCTGCCTGCCCTTATCAATTATGTCGGCTCTATTAAAGGTGATGACTCAGGTTAGGGTACAGTTCCAAACCCAACAGCTACCCTCATTTTTCATGTTAACAACTAATTTGTGTTCTATTTTAACTATAGCAAATAAGATGTCGGCTATGGCTTGGTTGTTAACAATCTCACCTATGAGTCAGCTCAAGTCCCACTTGTGATTTAAGCATGAAGGTCTCTGCTGGCACTCAGTGGCGTACTAAAAGACTGCCACACTTTTGGAGGTGGCACCTTTCAGATGAGACATTAAACTTAGTCCCTATCTGCTCTCTTAAGCTGACGTAAAAAATTCCATGACATAATTTTGAATATCAGGTGCGTTATCCCTAGTGTCCTGGCCAATATCAGCCATGATTGAATGGTGGAGCAGACTCGATGGGCCAAGTGGCCCAATTCTGCTCCTATGTTTTATCATCTTAAGTCTTATGGTCTAATATTTATCCCTCAATCAACTTCAGTTAAAAAAAATTGTTTGTTCATTATCACGTTGCTATTTATGGAGCTTGCTGTGTGCAAATTAGCTATTGTATTTCCTAATTGTTTGAATTTGATTTGATTTATTAATATCACATGTAAGAGTATACAGTGAAAAGTATTGTCTCTTGCGTGCTATGCAGACAAAGCATGCCATACATAAAGAAGGAATGGAGAGAGTGCAGAATGTAGTGTTACAGTCACAGTCATAGCTAGAATGTAGAGAAAGATCAACTTAATACAAGATAGGTCCATTCAAAAGTCTGATGGCAACAGGGAAGAAGCTGTTTTTGAGTCAGTTGGTATGTGTCCTCAGATATTTGTACCTTTTTCCCAATGGAAGAAGGTAGAAGAGGGAATACCCAAGGTAAGGTGGGGTGGGGGGGGTCTTGATTATACTGGCTGCTTTTCCAAGGCAATGGAAAATGTAGACAGGGTCAATGGATGGGAGATTGGGTTGTGTGATGGACTGGGCCTCATTCATGATCCTTTGTAGTTTTTTGCCATCTTAGATACAGCAGGAGCCACAATAAACTATGATACAACCAATAGGAACTACAATTGAAAGCTATTTCATGAGCTTTTTGATGTTCTGAGGTTGTAAGAGGTGCTGTACAAATGAAGTCTTTTTTAAATTACACTTTTCCCTGCATCTCTTGCCAGCTCCTTCCCTGTGTCACTTTTGCAGTGATCTTTCCTGCCCTTGCTTATGTTCGTTATGTGCAATATGAGATGTGATTCTGTTAAAAATAAGTTTCTGTTTTCCCTTTATGGTACCATGCCATGCACATTAAATAGTAATGAGACATTTTGCAGCCTTCAATTCTGTACTGCAATATGAGATATTGTCCAGTTTTTTTTTTCTTCCTTTTTATGTACTTTTTAACTTGCTTCCAATATCTACAGTGAGTTCTAAATCTTGGACGGGGAGAAAAAAACTGACACTACCTGCCAACTCTAACACAAATATAACACTTATTAACTAATTGTGGATAGGTATCGACAACAGCCACAGAAGAATTCCATTTTGTGGATTGCTCCAAATATTTTATTTGATGCCAGCAGTTTCTATGAGAAAATGAAAGCAGCAAGTAAGTTCTGAACCAAACCAGCTGCATAACATGCACAAAGTAATCCTTGTCCTTAGCTGTGGAAAATGTGCATAGTATATTTCTTAGCCATTTGTCTATATTAATACTTAATGCTTGGGAAAAAATACACTATAATGTTTGTAAGTGTCACTGTTAATTGTTCTCTGGTGTTTTGAAGTGATAGTATAAGTACTGTTCAGTTGTACAGCTTGGTTAAGCCTCACTGTTTCTGTTCAGGTAATGGTCCTGAAGTCACCAGTGTAATCCCTAGAGAACAACCACTAGCAGCAGCTGCAAATGCAATGTACAAATAAAATTGAGGAATAGCTTCAGGGACTGACGAAAACTCGAAACTACACATTAGTACTCTTGTGATACCTTAGTGGGTGTCTTTCTGAAACACCAGTTGACCTTGTACACAGAGGTCTACATCGCTTTTCAAACCTGATTGAGGTGAGGATTAAAGTGCAATTGTTGCCGCTACTGAGCAGAAGCTTTAAACATTAGTTATGTCAACCAAAAATTCTGTTCGCTTAAACATCCAATCCTGCATAGTGACGAATTACAAGTAGATGTCACAATCAGTAAAATATTTTCAGGATAAATATCCTCCTGAACAATCCAAATGATATGGAATCATAGAATAATGGAATCTCTGCAGTGCAGAATGAGGCTATTCAGCCCATCGACTTTGCACAGGCTCTCTGACAGAGTATTTTCCTAGGTTTTCCCTTGTCCTACCATCGTAACCCCACACACTTACCATGACTAATTATTCTAACCTACACATCTCGGAACAGTAAGGAGCAATATAGTATGGCCATACCACCTAACCCGCTCATCTTTGGACTGTGGGAGGAAACTGGAGCACCTAGAGGAAACCCATGTTGACACAGAGAGAATGTGCAAACTCCACACAGTCACCTGAGACTAGAATTGAACCCGATCCCTGGATCTATGAGACAGGAGTACGAACCACAATGCCACCATTTCCTCCTTATTAAAAGTTGTACTTTCGGCAGAAAGTTAAAACATTATTTGTACAAACATAGGATCCCAGTGGTTTCATAAAAACATTTGAATGTTACGCCGTTGTTTAAGAAGGGTGCCAGGCAAAAGGCGGGGAATTATAGACCTGTTAGTTTAACGTCTGTTGTAGGTAAAATGTTAGAATCCGTCATCAAGGAGGAAATAGCGAGGCATCTTGAGGGGAACTGCTTGATAGAGCAGACGCAGCACGGTTTCGTTAAAGGGAAGTCGTGTCTGACAAATTTACTGGAGTTCTATGAGGATGTGTCTAGGGCGGTGGATAGAGGAGAGCCGGTGGATGTGGTCTTTCTTGATTTTCAGAAGGTGTTTGACAAGGTACCTCACAAGAGGTTATTGCAGAAGGTCAGGGGGCATGGAGTTGGGGGTAGGGTGTTAGCGTGGATAGAGGACTGGTTGTCAAATAGGAGGCAGAGAGTGGGGGTCAATGGGTGCTATTCGGATTGGCGGATGGTGACTAGTGGAGTGCCCCAGGGGTCGGTGCTGGGGCCTCAGCTATTTACCATTTATATAGATGATCTGGAGGAGGGAACCGAGTGTAGGATGTCGCAATTTGCTGATGACACCAAAATTAGTGGAAAGGCAAATTGTGCGGAGGGTGGTGAGAGTCTACAGAAGGATCTAGATAGGCTGGGCGAATGGGCCAGGAAATGGCAAATGGAATTTAATGTTGGCAAGTGTGAAGTTGCCTACTTTGGTAGGAATAATGGTAGGAAGGACTACTACTTACATGGCGAAAAACTGCAGCAGGCGACGGTGCAGAGGGACCTCGGGGTCCTTGTGCATGAGTTGCAAAAACCCAGCCTGCAGGTGCAGCAGGTGGTCAGGAAGGCGAATGGGATGCTGGCCTTCATCGCGAGGGGGATTGAATATAAAAGTAGGGAGGCCTTGCTGCGGCTGTATAGGGCATTGGTGAGGCCGCAGCTGGAGTACTGTGTGCAGTTTTGGGCCCCGTACTTACGCAAGGATATTTTGGCCTTGGAGGGAGTGCAGAGGAGGTTTACTTGGCTGATGCCGGAGTTGAGGGGGTTGAGCTATGAGGAGAGGCTGAATAAATTAGGCTTGTACTCGTTAGAGTTTAGAAGAATGAGGGGAGATCTCATTGAGACGTATAAGATGATGAATGGGATGGATAGGATAGAGGTGGAGAGACTCTTCCCGCTCAGAAAGGATAGTCAGACTAGGGGGCACAGCCTCAAGATAAAGGGGGGGTGGTTTAGAACGGAGTTAAGGAGGAACTTCTTCACTCAAAGGGTGGTGAATCTCTGGAATTCTCTGCCCATTGAAATGGTGGAGGCTGCCTCGCTAAATATTTTTAAGACGCGGGTTGATGGGTTTTTGATAAGAGAGGGGATTAAGGGTTATGGGGAGAGGGCGGGAATGTGGAACTGAGCCACGACAGATCAGCCATGATCTTATTGAATGGCGGGGCAGGCTCGAAGGGCTAGTTGGCCTACTCCTGCTCCTATTTCTTATGTTCTTATGTTCTTATGTTCACATTTTGGATTCCCTCAAGTGGAATGCTGTACTTGATTAAGATGTGGCGATGCCGGCATTGGACTTGGGTGGGCACAGTAAGAAATCTCACAACACCAGGTTAAAGTCCAACAGTTTTATTTGGAATCACAAGCTGATGGTTCCAAATAAAACTGTTGGACTTTAACCTGGTGTAGTGAGACTTGGTACTTGATTAAGTTATTGTGCCACATTCAGTCTCCCAACCAATCATTACTCACTAAAATATTCAATGAGATGGGAGAAGCAATTGTGATGGCCATACATCCTGTATTTGTGCAATGAGTATTCCCATTGTTGGTTTATTTTGATATATTATTTTCTGAAATGATACGACTTCATTAATTGTCACCACTCTCTATCTCTATGTAAAAGGAAAAGGTATACTTGCATTGGAGGCAGTAAAGATTTACTAAATTGGTCCCTGGGTTAAGGAGATTGCCCAATGATCAGTGGTGAGTAAATTGTGATTAGATTCTCTGGAGTTTAGTATTGTGAGAGATCATCACATTGAAACATACAAATTCTGAAGAGTCTTGATACTGTACAGAGGGAGGTAGTGGTGCCGTCACTATATTAGTAATCCAGATATCCACAAGTTCATATCCCACCACAGAAGATGAAATTTGAATTTAAAGAAATTTGAAATCAAAAATTGATTATCGTAAACACCCAACTGGTTCACTAATCTCCTATAGGAAAGGAAATCTGCTGTCCTTACCTGATTGGGCATACATATGAGTCCAGAACCACAGAAATGTGGTTGATTCTTAACTGCCCTCTGATATGGCTCTGCAAGCCATTCAGTTCAAAGACAATTAAGGGTGGGGAATAAACGCTGGTCCAGCTAATGGTGGCCACATCCCAACAATGAATAAAACAAAGGCCATGTCCAGAACCACAACCATCCTCAAACTCTGTGTTCCTCTGGCCTGCTGTGCATCACTCCCTTCCTTCAGCCTACTGCAGATGATCATGCCTTCATGCTTGACTATCCACTCCTTAAAAGGTTCCACCCACATTTACTCCTTTGAGTCCCGACTTAAACCAACCTCATCCACCAAGCTTTTGTTTCCCACTCTAAACATCCACTTCTTTGACTCAGCAATCATTATTTCCTTATGCCTCAGTCAAATATGTTGGGACATTGTTTCCCATTAAAGGTGCTGCATAAATAAACACTGGTGTTATTTTGTTCAGCAAGTTGAATGCACGGAATCGGAAGAAGTGTAAAATGGAAAATACACTAAATAATGCAAATGGAAAATTAAAACAATCCTTAAACAAACACCATGTATGGAGCGGAAGATGTTGTCAGGGAGAAGAAAGAGGAAAAACAGACCATATGAAGAATAAATCAGAAGAAGCAAGTATGGAAAATAGTAGGATTGCCAAAAAGAACCAGGATTACATGGTTTGTATATTTAAATTTATTTATTAATGTCACGAATAGGCTTACATTAACACTGCAATGAAGTTACTGTGAAAATCCTCTGGTTGCCACACTCCAGCGCCTGTTCAGGTACACTGAGGGAGAACTTAGCATGGCCAATGCACCTAACCAGCATGTCTTCCAGACTATAGGAGGAAACGGCAACACCTGGAGGAAAATGTGCAGACTCTGCACAGACATTTCCCAAGCAGGGAATTGAACCCAGCTCCCTGGCGCTGTCAGAAACAGTGCTAATCACAATGCCACCACACCGCCCATCGTGAGGGTGCAATGGATTCAAAATAAATTTGGAGATTTGGAAACTTTAATAAATATGAAGGTGTAAGATAAAGTCATTATAACAGAGAATTGACTTAGATTTAAATAGTACTGGGAACTTACCATTCTAGGTTTTAACAGTTTCAAGAAAGAATGAGAAGTATGAGGGCTTGGAATAGCTGCATTACTTTCTCCATGCCAAACTATAAAGATGTTCTAGAGGTTTGTCTTTAATTTATTCATTCATGGAATTTGGGCATCGTAGTAAAAAACAGCATTTGTTTCCCATCCTAATTGCTCTTGAACTGAATAACTTGCTAAGCCTTTTCAGAGGCCACATAAGACCAACCACTTGTTGTGGGTCTGGAGTCACATGTAAGTCAGACCAGGTAAGGATGGCAGATTTCCTTCCCTACTGCGCATTAGTGAGATAGCTGGATTTCACAACTCAGTGATATCTTATGATCACCATCACCGAGACTAGCTTTGCATTCCAGATTTTATTAAGTGATTTTCAATTCCATCAGCTGCTCACATTAAGGTATAATCCATATAATAGAATTAACAAGCAGGAAGGAAAATTATACAGTTCTCGAAGACTATTACAAATCACAAAACGATAGAGATGAGATAGATGGGGTGATTTGTAATCAGCTTGGAAAAATCACAAAAAGCAAAAAATCAATAATATTGGCTGATCTTAGACCAATTAAGAAAGGAAGCATTTTTCATTGAGTTCTGGAAAACATAATGAACTAAATAACTGATGGAAAAGTAGAAAACAACTGGATAATAGCAACAGTGAGATAATCAGGTGACATGTGAACATAGAGGAAGATAATGAAGAAGTTAAAAATAAGGATGCCGGACTAGAAAAAAGCAAAGTTTGGTGAGATAAAAAGAGATCTGTCCCAAATTAAAAGGGCAGAATGTTAGAAAATAGATTGTCAGATCAGCATGCTCAGATATGAAATACATCCAGTGGGGGAAAAAAAGTGCCTTCTACAAGGTGCTAAAAGGATAAATCAAAGCATAACATATGAACATACGAATTAGGGGCAGGAGTGGGCCACCCGGCCTCTTGCGCCTGCTCCGCCATTCAATAAGATCATGGCTGATTAAATTGTAAATTCAGCCCAGAGATGGACTTATAGTTTGTGGGCCCCTGTGCTCAGCTTCATTTTTGGGGGCTCCCTACCAGGAACCTGAATGCCAAAGCCCACTCCTTGCGCACATTCTCTGTGCACCTCTAGTACACACTCTTTCTCCTCCCCCCACGACTCGCAAGCCTCACCACCTCACACCCACTGTCCTCCCCTTCACCCTCTTCCTACCCCTCACCACTGCCAGTGAGGTAGTGTGAAATTTTGAGGTGCAGAAGCTAAGAAAATATTTTGGACATATATAATTTCTCAATATTCTGTTACATTATTTTTCTATGTATTAATCATTTAACTCTCCAAATATGAGTAAAATTTTGCTTTCTAAGTGACAATTATTAGTGTCAGTTGGCATTTTATTTCAAACCTTGAATCATAGAATCATTTATCCTTAGAAATTTATTATGTAATAGTTTTATTATGTAAGTCAAGCCTATTAAAAACATTATAAAGCTTTATCATCAAGATATGGAAGTAAGGAATTAAGATACAGATCAGCCAGAATAAGCTCAAGGAGCTGAGTGGCCTCCTCTCGTTCCTGTGTTCCTATTTAGATATTAATGATTGGCCTTAGCACATGTGAGCAAGTATTCATACATCAAGCTCTTCCTTCAGTTCAATTCAAACTAGCTCAGATCTTAAAGAACTATTAAGCAGCTAAATTATTGGCTCGCATAGTACTCTCTCGATTTTCTACAGCATTCAATGTTAAAAGTTATCAGGTCCAGCAGCCTGATCAATCTTCAATGCCACAAACCAAGCTAAGACCATTTATGCATTTACATTCAGGAGTCATTATCTAAAGAGTTTATACTTGCTACTTATACTAAAGTGAAAATGAATACAAAACATATATATTTACACTTAAGCCATATCCTACCTCTCAATCCTAACCAACATACTAAATCTTTATAGATCTATATAAGATCTATATAGCTTTTCTGGGCACTAACAGAACTTATAAAGCTTTACCCTTATAAAGCTTTTCTTTCCAATGCACTTTTTGCATTTATTGTGTCTTAAGTTAACTTCTGCTGATATCCATACATATAATCTTGCCAGTGTTTTATATTTGGTGAAATATTTATTTTGAGGCTACTTTCTGACCATTTATGTAAATAACATTACCTTTCTTCTTTATCATTTATTTCCATCAACCAGCACAACTCAATCTCTATTTTTGAAACCTTTCTTTATAGCCGAAAATTGAACACATTCTTACAGCAGGGCACAACTTGTCAACAGCAGTAATTTTCTCAACCAAAAAATATGATGGTACGATAAATATTGGTATGAATTGAAGGGTTTTTAGAACATGGAATGTTCCCACCAGAGACTGTGGCAAAAATGGACTCCATCGTATGCTTCGTATCTAAATGAAAAGAATAGAGAAGAATGGAAAGAGGATGATGTGGATGGTTCCTTCTGAGAACAGTGCCATGGCAATAAAGGGCCAAATATCTTCCATTTGTGTGCTGGCACAGTGAGTAGCCTTACTGCCTCATAACACTAGGGATCTGGGTTCCATTCCTGGCTTGGGTCACTGTCTGTGCAGAGTCTGCATATTCTCCCTGTATCTCCAGGTGTTCTGGTTTCCTCCCACTGTCTGAAAAATGTGCTGATTAGGTGCTAAATTCTCTCTCGGTGTACCTGAGCAGGCATCTTAGTGTGGCAACTCATGGATTTTCACAGTAATTTCATTGAAGTGTTAATGCGAGCCTATGTGTGACTTTAATAAGTAAAAACTTAAACATATAAACTTAAAAATTCCACAGTTCCCACATGGAAATCAAATACCAGCTCAGGAGTACTGCTACTGATTAAATCCATCAATTCCCAACGTGCTGAGTAAGGAAGAAATTCTTGCCTACACGCTCAAATTATCTTTCTCCGCCATACTAACTATTGAATAAGATAACCCACTCTAATATCTGACCAATTAACATTATTCTATAAGATGCACAGTGAATTTTATATATTGTGGTTATGTTTCAACTAGAATAAATGAAAGAACTGGCAAAACTCCTGATGTCTAAATATTCTTATATTCTTTATATTCTTAGTGAATTTGCCTTTACATAACTAAAGTCTTGATCCATAAAAAATATTTATTAGGTTGGGAAGCCTAAAAAGGTCATAACCCTAGTGCTGAGATTCGATAATAGAGGCCATTGCCTTAATTCACACTGCTTGCAAGAACATAAAGGTAGAAAGGACATCAATCAAAAAACATTTTTCTTTCTGAAGGAATGCAGTTTAAAGTGGACTAATTTGGCCTCTCCTCAGTGCTAAGGTGAGGAATTTACCTGCAGAATGTGCTTCACCGTCCTGGTGAGCTAATGTGCAGTCCTGTAGTCCACATCTGACTGCAATAGCGCTACCCCTTGGACACTTACAGTAGCCAACTGCATCAAAAGGCCAGGGGGACATCTCTTCGAGTCAAGACTGCTATCAGGATCAGCTCAATAAAATATTTGGACTTAAAAGTCTAACGATGACCTTGAAACCATTGTCAGTTGTCATAAAAATCCATCTAGTTCATTAATGTCCTTCAGGAAGGAAATCTGCTGTCCTTACCTAGTCTGGCCTACATGTGACTCCAGACCAACAGCAATGTGGTTGACTCTGAAATGTTCTCTGAAGTCGCCTAGCCAGCCAGTTGTATTCAACTGCTACATAGGACACAAAAAGGAAAGAAACCAGATGGACCACTCGGGATCAACCTAGGCATCGGAATGACAATGACAAAGACAGCCTTATTCATCCTACAAAGTCCACCTTGCTAATATTTGGCATTTTCTTTATCTTGGTCTTTTGTTCAGTTTGACGCTGTTGTGGCAGGGACTGGAGAGCTGCCAGCCAATCAAATTTGCCAGCAGCTTACTCAGGTAGCAGCTCCTCCCCAGTGAGGGCAGAGGTCCTGCTTTGGGCCAGTCAAAGCTCATTGGAGCATATATAGGCCACGGGCCTGCCAGAGTCCCTGCCTACTGTTTAGATGACAGGATGAGAAAGCCTACCATCTTAATAATCCTGATTTTAGTTTAATATAACTTAAGTACAGAAATGACAGCTTAATATTTCTGGTTACTGAGTTTCCAGATAGAAATATAGAAACATGGAAAATAGATGCAGGAATAGGCCATTCAGCTCTTCAAGACTGCACCACCATTCAATATGATCATGATTGATCATGCACTAATAGTATCCCACTCCCACTTCCTCTCCATACCCCTTGGTCCGTTTAACTACAAGAGCCATGTCCAGCTCCTTCTTGAACATATTTAACAAATTGGCCCCAACAGCTTTTTGTGGTAGAGAATTCCCCAGGTTCACAACTCTCTGAGTGAAGAAGTTATTCCTCATCTCAGTCCTGAATGGCTCATCTCTTATTCTTAGACTGTAACCAGATGGGTTGGTATGGGCAGTACAACATGAGTGGGGCGGTGGGGGGGGTGGGGTTTACAATATTGGTTATGGAAGCAATCACAGCTGTGAGGTTGGTTGACATGCTAAAATGATCACCAAATGAGGTCATATGGGCTGAAGTGAAGAACATATAGAGGAACAATCACACTGCTCAGAGTATACTACAGCCCTGTGAACAGAGGGGGATAAAAGAGTAAACATGTCAGAATTGCCGGAATGTGCAAAATGTATATGTTCTCTTACTCCCACAATCAGTACAGAATGAGATGTTTTGTTACCATTGGAGAAGCATTCTAATTAACTAATCCAGCGGCAAGCTTTTATGTGTTTAAAAATATAAAAGTTATTTATTCTCACATACTTACTCCAAATTTTCTAGAACATCAGACACACATTCTCACACACACAGTCACTCACACAAAGAGTAGATACAGATAAAAGTTATGCACTTTTACAGATTACAAGTATCTCGATCTCTTGTCTGTGATTTCCGGTATCCTGTGTGGAAAGTCCATAGTTTCTTGGATGATTATGATGCCTTAAAGTTGTGAGGAGCGTCTTGTAAAGTGAAGGGTTCACAGCAGGTTATGATACTTCCTGTAATCAACTTTTTAGGAGGCTGGTACTCAGGTGAAGTTCAGCTGGAATGGGTTATATCCTTTGGCTCCCTGATGTCTCGACGCTTGTTTCCAAGTCTAGGTCACAGACTGGCTAACCTGATAGTTCAATGGCTTTGGTGGAAATCTCTGCAAACAGCTCCTGGTCAATCCTTTAAATAGATAAAGTCAACATGGTTATTCCACCAAATGACTTCTTGCAAGTTCAAGTCCTTTTCCTAAATGTGCTGTCTTTATGAAGATTCCACATTCTGTGCCGAGGGTTAACATCTCTCTGAGGATTTGAAACAGACCTCATGGTACAATAGGACGGTGATAGCAGCCAATCACTAAGATCTACCATGAATTGAGTTTTGATCATCCTTTTTGTTCATGGAACATGGGGAAAGGCAGCTTGGAAATTCCATCATCCTTTTGGTTTAGCCCTTCCTTAAACAAGGAGATGTGTAAATTCCTCAGATGGCTGTGATTGTCCACATTTAACTAAATCTTTGCTGGAAATTTGTTACTATCTATAGCTCAAATGCCAAAGGTCACAAGGTTTGAAAGGAAAAGAGATAATTCTGGATTTTGTTTTAGGAGGTTAAATGAGGCAAGTGGAAGGGTTATTGGAAGAGCATTTTGGTAGTAATAATCATAATTCAGTTAGTTATGGAAAATGACAAAGGCAGACCAAAGGTATAGGTTTTATATTAGAAAAGTCAATTTTACTAAACTGAGAAGTGATGGCTGAAGTAGATTGAAAACAGCCAATTGAAGGGCAGCTGGAGGTTTTAAAGTACATGAGGGTTCAGTGTACTCAGAGATCCAGTGGAAAAGAATTCCAGAAGGCAAGATTGAAACCCTGTGAGGCAGGTTATTGTTGCAGTTGTCCGTGTAAGGGCAAATGTCTGGAGAGAACTCCAACCTGTTTTCTTCAATTCTTGAGGTTGGAAACCCTGATAAGAAAGACAAACTTTCAGTGAAATTGATTGGCTTACAATGTGACAAATGCCTGGGTGGGTTGTTGGAATATCTGTGGAATCTGTTTTGGTCACTTCTGTCTTCCATTCTGCAGTATGGTGTGTCTGATGACAATTTTCCCGTTAATTCATATGTGCCTCATACTTATCCTGAATGTTGGAGTATAAGATAGATATTGTAAATTATTTCATCTTTCTGAATTTCTGTAGTAATTTTTAAGACTCATATCTGTGGAATCTTGTGACTTTGCTCACTTAGTAAACAACTTGGCCACAATTCTCCCTAATTGTTCTGCTGCCCTAATTTTTTAGCTCAGCAGACTGGGAGAATCTCACAGTGGGCAATACACAGGATTCACGCATGTGTATTCCTGCTCCCACAGCATCTCCCAGTGCCTGATTTCCAGCGGCACCTGCTGTGTGCCGGAAATCAGTGGGGAGGCACAGAAGTAGCTTAAATAATACTTCAAATGCGATTTAAATGTGATTAGAGGGTCCAGGTCTGAAGTTTCTGGGCCCACTAGCCTCTCCCCTCTGCCAGGAGTATTTCACTCTAGCAGGATTTACAGTAGCTCCCCACTTTCATAAGAACATAAGAAATAGGAGCAGGAGTAGGCCATCTAGCCCTTCGAGCCTGCCCCGCCATTCAATAAGATCATGGCTGATCTGACGTGGTTCAGTTCCACTTTCCCGCCTTCTCCCCATAACCCTTAATCCCCTTGCCTATCAAAACCCTATCTACCCGCATCTTAAATATATTTAGCGAGGCAGCCTCCACCACTTCAACGGGCAGAGAATTCCAGAGATTCACCACCCTTTCAGTGAAGAAGTTCCTCCTCAACTCCATTCTAAACTGACCCCCCCCCCCCTTATCTTGAGGCTGTGCCCTCTAGTCCTACTGTCCTTTCTGAGCAGGAAGAGCCTCTCCACCTCTATCCTATCCATCCCATTCATCATCTTATATGTCTCAATGAGATCTCCCCTCATTTTTCTAAACTCTAACGAGCACAAGCCTAGTTTATTCAGCCTCTCCTCATAGCTCAACCCCCTCAACTCCGGTATCAGCCTAGTGAACCTCCTCTGCACTCCCTCCAAGGCCAAAATATCCTTGCATAAGTGCGGCGACCAAAACTGCACACAGTACTCCAGCTGCGGTCTCACCAGTGCCCTATACAGCTGCAGCAAGACCTCCCTACTTTTATATTCAATCCCCCTCGCTATGAAGGCCAGCATCCCATTCGCCTTCCTGACCACCTGCTGCACCTGCAGGCTGGGTTTTTGCAACTCATGCACAAGGACCCCGAGGTCCCTCTGCACCGTCGCCTGCTGCAGTTTTTCGCCATGTAAGTAGTAGTCCTTCCTACCATTATTCCTACCAAAGTAGGCAACTTCACACTTGCCAACATTAAATTCCATTTGCCATTTCCTGGCCCATTCGCCCAGCCTATCTAGATCCCTCTGCAGACTTTCCACACCCTCTGCACAATTTGCCGTTCCACCAATCTTGGTGTCATCAGCAAATTGCGACACCATACACTCGGTTCCCTCCTCCAGATCATCTTTATAAATGGTAAAAAGCTGAGGCCCCAGCACCGACCCCTGGGGCACTCCACTAGTCACCAACCGCCAATCTGAATAGCACCCATTGACCCCCACTCTCTGCTTCCTATTTGACAGCCAATCCTCTATCCACGCTAACATCTTACCCCCAACTCCATGCCCCCTAACCTTCTGTAACAACCTCTTGTGCGGCACCTTATCAAACCCGGGGAACTAGCGGCCCAATCCTGCTGAAGTGAAGGGGGGAAAATTGGGACACCAGGGTCAGGCGCTGAGGGGTGTTGACCCTGCGCATTGGCACCCTGGCAATGCCAGCTTGTGTTCCTTGGCACTGCCCAAGGAGCAAAGTGCCAAATCCCAGGGGCACCTGGCACTGCCTATCAGGCATGGGGCAGTGCCAAGGGGATGAGGCATAGTAAGGACAGGACCTAGGTGGCAAGGCCTAATGGAGGCATGGCTTAGAGAGTGATCAGTAAGGGTGGAAGGTCGTGTTGCCACTCTACATAGGGGTCGATGGGGGAAAAGAAAGCCAGCGATCAGGATGGGCTGGAGGGATGTCAGCCAAAGGAGGTGGACAGCAGGAGGTGAGGGAGGATCTGCCAGGGAGACGGGCAACCTGCTGGAGGAGGTCGAAACTGTGGGAGGGGATATCAGGACTGAAGAAGAGGGGGAGTTAAATGTCAGGGGGAGTGCGGTTGGAGATCGAGGCACACTGGGAGGGGATTCAGGGCTGGGCTTGGGAATGATCAGCGGGGGCAGTGATCAGGCATAGGGAGGCCCCAGGGGACCAGCAATGCCTGGGGGTCACAGGGTTAGCCTGCAATCAGGAGGCTGGCAGTGCAGGGCCACTGCGCATGTGCCGATATCAGCATTGACAGATTGGTGCATGCCTGCTGGCCCATTCAGCTCGCTGAATTCACCCCCATTTTTCAATGATATTTATGCTGGTGGCCTCTGCAGTGCACAGAATGTGGGAAATTCTTCTCTGAACGCCTACTGAAAAAAAACAGCATGAATTATTTAAGTTTTCACCCGAATTCGACACTTAGAATTATTTTGGGAGAATTCCAGCGCTTGAATAGGAACTGTTAACTACTCTGAACAGAGCGTTTTTGTTGCCTAACTGGATCACACCGCTCCCCCCCCCCCGCACCCGACCCCCCCCAACCCCCATGGCTATGAACTTTATTGCATTTCCTTCTTCCAGTCTGGTTCTGATGATAGTAGCAATATCTTGCAGTTTACAATGCACTGCTGCATAAGGGAGATCACTGAGGCTATCTTCGTAAAGGAACATAATTTGATTTCATTCAATTTTCCCAGACAGGAGCAGGTAGATAAAGCACAAGGGTTTGCAAGGATTGCAGTCTTCCTCATGGTACAGGGCCCTATTGACAGCAATCACGTCGCTTTGTGTGTGCTTCATGTCAAGTCTGCCATGTACTTCAGTGAAAGAGATTCCTTTCCCACAACATCCAACTGGTGTGTAGCCGCAGGCAATGAAACTTGGAGGACAATGCCCAGTATCCTGGCAGCAGTCACAAAGTGATAATTTGCAAGTGGCATTGACATTTGAGTCAACACAGCAGACCAAAGGATGACTACTGGACAGCAAGTGTTCTCTGTTGATAACATGGCTCATGACACCAGTTCACAACCCACACACAAGTGCACAGCAGGCATTCAGGTAAAGACATACTGCCACAAGAAGGCTGATAGAGTGCTTGTGTCTTGCAGTATTGTAATCCCAGCTAATGTTACTACTGGACAGTCAGGTTCCAGAATGGAACCCTGGCTCAATGCCTCATAGCTTTTATTTTTCTGTTTAGAGTCATTGATGAAAAGAATCACAACACTGACAATTACATTTTAACAAAAGAATAAAATATTTATTAAACATGAAAGGATTGACTATAATTCAATACTTCTTCCCTGCATCTTTATCTCCACAGATGTACACAGATTTTTAAGAATAATGCAAGTTACAAAATGTATCTTATACTACAATGTTCTCAGTAATACTCAGTCCCTGTAAACTAACACGCCAACTGTAATCAGACACACCACACCCTGAAACCGAGTGGCAGATACCACCGAATATAAATTCTGTGGATTTCTCATCAAATCCCCCATTACTTGTGACCTAACCTGTCTCACTGGAAATCTGACTTCCACCCAAGTGTTTCCAAATACCACTCTTGGAATCTTCTTCCAAATATCACATTCTCTTGGATACTTTCATCAAGGATCCACCTCCAAGATTTCAATCTCTTCCTTCAGTATTTCTCTGCCCTGGATGACCAAGTTTACTCAAGCTTCCACACAATCTCTCAGGTGCTTAGCCATGCTAATGGAATACTTCAGTTTCACAGGCTGTATTGAGGTATCACTAATCTTAGAACTACTTCAGATGTCTAGCTCCTGACAATCCAACTTCACCAGATCTGAACCTTTTAGTTCTGTCTTTAACTGGGAGCCTCTCTCTGCCCCTGTCTTTAACTTCAATCAACAGTACCTTCTTTAGATTTTGCTTATTGGCTCTTTGACTTCACTCTTCCTGGGGCTTCTCTCAAAATCCCCTGGTTTCTAGAACTTTCTTTTCTTTAGCTTCTTTAACTTGCTTTCTATCCTTCAATCCATTGCCCTGCATCTGTGCTGGCATTTTCTGTGGGAGCGGATTTCTTCTCAGATACCTGGTTCCAACAGAACTACAAGTACTTATGCTTTTCAATGTGGGCTCCAGTCACTAAGCAACAACCTAGTCTTTCTTTGAACCCTGTTAGTTTTCCCCATTGTAATTACAATGCAGGCACAGTTTGACATGAAACCAAAATGCAAAGATCTGTGAACACATTTGTTTAACATGAAGCTAACTAACGTTTTAACTCCTTCTTTGCACAGAGACATAAAAATAAAATTACTTAAAGCTATTCTTAATTTCTAAAATGGTGATGACACTGTGCCTTTAGGAAATACATTTTAATCATTTATCTCTGCAGAATGTTTTGTTGCCATCATACTGTCTATAGCCAGTGTCCTTTACTGTTACTGAAGCAGTATAATTGATATCATTCTGATTTTAATCTGAGCCAAAGCTGTGTTCTTTGGTTTCTTGGGGTTACAGAGTACAGCTTGATTTAGGGGTGATTGACAGGTCAGATCACATGGTTAGGAACAACTATTTTTCAATGAGCATTTCAGTTTTAGTTTTATTTTCAGAAGTAGCTTGAAGCTGAGAGAAAGAGCAGTGCTTTTTCCCTCTCTTTGAGGTTGGAGTTTTCCGGTCTTAGTGTTGCTGTGTTGGAAGCTGTCACAGACTGGATTTACCTCTCTGAAGTGTGGCTGTTCTGAGGATATATCCTTCTCTGCAAATAACTGGCTCGGTTTCTGTCCACAGGTGTGGCAAAGCTGAAAATCTAGCATCGTGTGAGCATACTTGTTTTTGTGCTAGCTCTAACGAAGGGTGTACGTCTGTGGGATGGTGTTTAATGTGGCGGAAAAGAGATAGCCAGTTGTTAGGAGTTATACTGTGTCATGTTTAAGTCTTGTAATTCATCGAATCATAGAATATACTGTGCAGAGGAGGCCCTTCAGCCCATTGAGTCTGCACCGACATGCAAAAAATACCTGACCTCCTGCCTGATCCCATTGAATGATATTATGCTTGGCAAAGTTTTGACAAAAGTCATCTGGACTCGAAATGTCAGCTCTTTTTTTCCCCTTACAGATGCTGCCAGACCTGCTGAGATTTTGCAGCATTTTCTCTTTTGGTTTCAGATTCCAGCATCTGCAATAATTTGCTTTTATCCAGTGTAAAACTTAGGGTATAGGCTAACTTCGCAAAACACTTTGGAGTTTCTGGCCTGGGCCGTAACAATACCCAAAATACAAATATAAAGTACTTATCGCTAACTTTGTGTTTCCTGGCAGAGCCAGTGGATCAACTGCCTGGACGTCTCCAGAGGGGCAAGGGAAAGTTTTACTGATTTTGCTTGGAATGCAACATGTGGCATAATCTTGTCTTCAGGAGGACGCAACCTATCAAATGAGAGTCTGAGGAGCAGGAGCACAATGAAGAGGAGCAGGAGGAGGATTTGAAGCGAAAACAGTAGTAGCTAGAAGAGGAAGTAAGGGAATGGAGACCACAACTTAGACATTGCCTTCCTGCTTGGCCTGCATATAAACAACTAATTAATGAGTGATATCTGTAATCTCAACACCAATTGAATATTCACTAACAATCTCTTACCTTCCCTCCATCACTGACCATCACATCCTCCTTACGGTCACAGTGCAAAAGTACTAGACAAGATGAAATACACATTCTAATCCAAAGTTATAAATCATACTATATTGTATACAAAATAAACTTGTGCATTCCCTTAGTACACATCTTCTGTCTGTCTTTTTCTGTCTGAGTGGTCTTTTGAGGTATTACCCCAGTGATCGCAGTACAGTTTGTGAAAGGCTACTGATTTTCAATGGCATAATGTGGATAGTATTGGACAATGACCTCAAGCAACTCCAGACATGGAAAGTCTGGCTTCATATGGCAGCAGCTTGGCAAGAGCAGTTACTGTTCAGACTGGCTATCTGATAAGCAATGGCGGAGTGGGGGAGGCACTGGTGAAGTGGTATGTATGTAAGTATGAACACCGTCATTGGAACATCAGGCTCATGCTTAATGGAGCCACTGCCAATTTCCTGGGTAGCAATCCAGTAATCATAACAATCTTTTGGAAAACAGGTTTCTGAACAACTTTGAAACCTTGTACGTCCCTTTGTACTCTGTAACCTATAGCCACAGTGTCAAACAGCGTGATCTTGTATGCCAAGTTGACCTTGCAATGAAAATTTCCCACTGCAGTCCCTACTCTTCTGCTGGAAGCTACTTGTGCTGCACAGGGTGCTGATACATTGCTCCTGATGGTTCTGCCATTTATTTTATAACTCCCACCTGAATTGGACCTACCAATTTGCACGGATTAAATTCCACCTTCCAGGCTATCCATATCCTGCTTTACTCTCTGACAATCTTCATCATTATCTGCAACTCCAGCAATCTTAATATCATCCCCAAACTTGCTGATCAGACCAGCTACGTTTTCTTCCAAGTCATTTATATATATTACAAACAACAGAGATCCCAGCACTAATCCCCGTGGAACACCACAAGTAACACACCTCTACTCAGAAAGAACATCCTCTACCATTACCTTCTGTCTTCTATGGCCAAGCCAGTTCTGAATCCATCTAGCTAGTTCACCCTTGATTCCATGTGATTTAACCTTTTGTACCAGCTTGCCATGAGAGACCTTGTCAAATGCTTTACTAAAGTCCATAAGGAGGAGGTAAAGTTTATAGATACTCATCACCAGCATATTGGTACCCAGTCAAAATTGCATTTGTTCCAAAATACAGAAAATAGTTAAAAAGGCAAAATGAATGCTAGCCTTTATGTTTAGAAGAATAGAATATCAGGGTTTAGAGGCCATGCTTCAGCTATGCAAAGCATTGGGTTAGGCTACAATTGGAAGTTCTAAGAGCATTGCCACACACCACAATTTAAGAATAATATATTGGCATTGGAGGGAGTGTAGCATAGATTTACTAGAATGATATCTGGACTTCAGAGATCAAACTTCAAGGCAACATTACAAATTAGGGTTGTCTGATCTGGAATTCAGATGATTAAGTTGTAATATGAGGGGGAATGGATAGGGTAGACTGTGGGAAACTATGTCTGTAGAGTGGCAAGTCTCAGACACAGGGCTATAGTCAAAAATTATAGTCAGAGCTTACTGGAGTGAGTGGGAAACATGTCTTTATGCAAAGTGTGATTGAGGTTTGGAACTCTGTTTTGCAATGATAGTTGATGCTGGGTCAATTATTAATTTTAAAACTAAGACTCTACCTCTCTCAACCCCTCCTCCAGTTCTAAATTTACAGACCACTTGTCTGACATCTGATATTGAATGAGGGGATGAACCGAAGACCCAGAGGTAGTAAGCACTACCTGGACGAGTGAGAGAGGAGCAATGGCTTCATTAACAGCAAGAGAGGAGCAATGGGGCCATTACAGTGAAAGGAGAGCAATGGAGTTATTAACAGCGAGGGAGGAGCAATGGGGCCATTAACAGTGAGAGAGGAGCATTGGAATCATTAACAGCGAGACAGGATCAATGGGGCCATTCACAGAGACAAAGGAGCAATGGGGCCATTAACAGCAAGAGAGGAGCAAAGGCTTCATTAACAGCAGAGAGAAGCATTAGGGCTTCATTAACAGTGAGAGAGGAACAATGGCTTCTTTAACAACGAGAGATGAGCAATGTGGCCATTAACAGTGAGAGAGGAGCAATGGCTTTATTAACAGCAAGAGAGGAGCATTGGGGCCATTAACAGCGAGAGAGGTGCATTGGAGTCATTCACAACAAGAGGGGAACGTGGGGTCATTAACAGCGAGAGAAAAGCAATGGGGCTAGTAACAGTGAGAAAGGAGCAATGGAGTCATTAACAGTGACAGGAGCAATGGGTTCATAGCGAGAAGAACAGCACAGCCATTAACAGCGAGAGAGGAGTAACTAACAGTGAGAGGCCAATGCCACAGCATATGTACAAGAAGCCTCACCCACCCACCCACTCCTCTCACCACTGGCTGCCCCACCTGTAAGAAGTCTCACAACACCAGGTTAAAGTCCAACAGGTTTATTTGGTAGCAAAAGCCACTAGCTTTCAGAGCGCTGCTCCTTCATCAGGTGAGTAGGAGTTCTCTCACCTCACAGAACTCCTTCTCACTTGACGAAGGGGCAGCCAGCGCTCTGAAAGCTAGTGGCTTTTGCTACCAAATAAACCTGTTGGACTTTAACCTGGTGTTGTGAGACTTCTTACTGTGTTTACCCCAGTCCAACGTCAGCATCTCTGCATCGTGCCCCACCTGTGACAGAGATTGTAGGTCACACTTTGTAATTACCAGTCATAGAATCATAGAATCCCTACAGTGCAGAAAGAGGCCGTTTGGCCCATCATGTTTGCACCAACCACAATATGGTGTAATTTATCATGGCCAGTCCACCTAACCCGTATATCTTTGGACTGTGGGCAGAAACTGGAGTACCTGGAGAAAACCCACACAGACATGGGGAGAACATGCCAACTCCTCACAGACAGTGACCTGAAGCCAGAATTGAACCCAGATCCCTGTGCTGTGAGGCAGCAGTGCTCACCACAATGCTGCCCTAGAACTCATATTTTAATGTGGACACAAGTCATCCTTGACTCCGAGGAACTGCCTAAGAAGACGAAGATTGAATGAGCAGAAATTGCTTCCAATTAAACATTAAAAAGGACTGAAGCTTTTTGTCTATGCTTCCTGCCATAAACTCCATTCCCTAGCCACTGACTCCATTTCTCTCCCTGGAAACTGCCCGAGGCTGAACAAATCTATTTGCAATCTCGGTGCCAAATTTGACTTTGAGATGAACTTTCAACCTTGTATATGTCATCACTAAGACTATCTATTTCTTCCAGTATAGCAATACCAAACTCCAGCCTGGACTCAGCTATCCCTCACCCATGCCTTTGTTACACTGACTTTATTCTAACTCACTCCTGGCTAGCCTCCTGTATTCTAATCTCTTAAATTTGAGGCCAGCTAAAACTGCTGCTTGTGTCCAGACTTGTATTATCCTATCCACCCTTCATCCTTCTAATCCCTCACCCATGCTGACTCCCAGTTAAACTATGCATCAATTTTAAAATTCTCATTCCTAATTTTAATCATGAATTGCAACCTTCAGCTGTCAAAGTCCTAACCTCTTCATTTCCCCAATCCCTAAACTTGACTACCTCTCTTCTTCTTCCTCTTTCTTTAAGGTACACATTGAAACCGACCACTTGAACTCTGTTTAGTTGCCCTAACATCTTGTGCAACTTAGTGTCACGTTTCGTGTGAAGAAACTCCTGTGCAGCACCTTGGGGTGCTTTATTGTATTCAAGGAGCTATCCAAATAATAGTTGTTGCAGTTGAATCATTTCGAATGTCTTTGGCTTGTTGATTTCTTTATCATTTTCAACTGTATATAGAAACAAAGCAGTTTATAATGTGAAGATGCCGTCATTCATGTTCATTAATCATATTCATCCCATCCTATCTGTGCAACTCTAACTAATCCACTGCTCTATTCCTTCCCTACTGTTCTGCAACTTCCTCCATTTGAAATGATTATCTACTGTTCACTTCAGATATGTACTGATCTCTGCTTCAACTGCTCCATGTGGTAAAGCAGTTAATGTTCTAACAACCCTCTGCATAGAAGATTTGTTTTTTTCTCTCTCCTTCCTCTCTTAGAGACAGTTTTAAATTAATGACCACTCATTACAGACTTCACCGGAGGAAATAACCTTTCTCTATTCATCTGATCAAAATTCTGCATCGTTTTTTTTTCCTTGAAAAACAAACCCTCTATCAGCTCTTCTCATTTTTTTCCTGGCTGCCGTGAAATAGTCTCACCTCTTTCTCCTCCCAGCTGCAGTGTTGAATTTCACCAACCCTCCAGAAAGGGGTTGGAAGACAGAGAGGGCAATAAAATGATGGCAGGATGCTTTTAAGAGGACAGTGTAATGTGTTCCCACGCCACGTGATATTATCAAAGTTCAAAATGGCCATAGTTTGGTTGCCCACCAAGTAGAGTCGAGTAGCCAATTAATGAAATGAATTGGTCTGTTGCTCATCATTTTATGATGCCGCTGGGGTTTTTACCAGCAACAGAACCTCCGCCCAATGCGTGGCGAGTTCACAAACTTTACTGAGGTGGATTCCCAGCAGCTAACCTGGGCCCAAAATCACTGCAGGAGGCTTCTCTGGTTAGAAGGTCCTGCTAACTTGACCCCAGAACTTAAAAATAACTTTGCACGTACCTGCGAGGGTGTCTCAAATGGGGATGTCCTCTCCTCCCTCCAGCAGCCTGGGTAGTGACTGCCTCTATTGACAGAGGCTGCAAACGTGCCAGCCCTCTGTCTGGGTCACCAGCTCCGAGAACAGGTCGTAACCCTCATTTGGACAATGGTCTCAGTGGCAATTTTTTGATAGGCTGCCGGTAAAATCATTTCTGAGGTCCTGTCATTTGGCCACATGGACCCAGAACCTGCATTCAGTCACGGGTGGGAGTGCTGGTAAAATACCAGCACATAATTCCTCATTCCTGGTATCATCATAATGTGATTTTACAGCCTCACTTGAGCAAGACCAGCAACTCCCACCCAAGATCAATGTATATTTCTGTCATCCATCCGTTGCCTGCTCCAATTCCATGGTGGGCGAGGCAGTAGAGTTCCAG
Source organism: Carcharhinus amblyrhynchos (assembly GCF_965287045.1). Lineage (NCBI taxonomy): Eukaryota > Metazoa > Chordata > Chondrichthyes > Carcharhiniformes > Carcharhinidae > Carcharhinus > Carcharhinus amblyrhynchos. The sequence goes on from NC_137335.1 coordinate 52,988,040, forward strand.
TGAATGAATCTATAGCTTATTTTCTATAGCTTTAATACCTTTTCTGTAATAAGATGCTCAACACTAAAATGACTAGATTATTGCTTAGTACAAATCCATCATTACCCCTTTGTTCCTGTGGTCGGTGGACTATAAAGTGGATTGGAATATGTCCAAAGATGTACAGGTTAGGTTGTTAGGCCAAGCTAAATTGACCCTAGTGTCAGGAGGATTTGCAGGGTAAATGTGTGGGGTTACGGGAATAGAGCCTTGGTGGTATTGTGGTTGGTACAAACTCAAAGGGTTGAATGGCCTCCTTCTTCTGTACTGTAGGGATTCTATGTAATTAACCCATGTCCACTGAGTGGAATGCACACCAATACTGTGTTGCCTACTGATTACAATTATTGCCACATGCAATCAACATTTCTTGTGCTGTTCCCTGGATATATGTCAGCACAATATTGTTAGTAACTGAAAATAGGAACACAAGAACCTCAGAAAGAGGAACAGGAATAAATAATATGGCACCTTGAGCCTGTTTCGCTGTTCAACATTATCATGGCTGATGTTCCCCACTTTTCCATCTGCTCCACATATCCCCTCATTCTCCAGTGACCAAAAATCTGTCTATCTTAGCCTTAAATATATTCAACAATGGGACATCCATAATTTTTGAGACCATTTCTGGATTCATCAACCACTGAGTGAAGAGGTTTCTCCTCACCTCAGTCCTATTTGACTGGCCTCCTTATCCAGATACTGTGTCCCTGTGTTCTGAAAACCTCTCATTGTATAACCTTTGAATCTTGTATGTTTCAATTCAGTCACATCTCATTCTTCTAAACTTCAGGGAATATAGGCCCAATTTACTCATATAGGACATCCCTCTCATCCAACTTAGTGTCCCTTCATTAGGAGACACCTCTTGCCTTAAATAGGCACTAGGTGTTTCCTAGTGAAGGGACCTTACTGCCTTAAATATGCAAACATAAAGAGATGTTGTATTCCATGTGTAGTCTCGTCAAAGCCCTGTACAATCGTAGCAAGCCTTTTTTTATTCTTAAACACCAATCTCCTTGCAATACAGCCTAACATGCCATTTGCTTTCCTAGTTGCTTGTTGTACCTGCATGTTAAATCCCTGTGTTCTTTATAAATACACCTACATCTCTCTGAATGTCAAGATGTAGAAGTTTCATGTCTTTTAAAAATAATTCTGCTTTCTATTCTATTAACGTGAATAACCGCACACCTTATACTTCATCTATCAACTTGCCCATTCACTAAACCTTTCAGTATCTCTTTGCAGCTTCTTTGGCTGTTCCTCACTGTTTACATTCACGCCTAGCTTTATCTTATCAATAAAATTGTATAGATTATTCTCAGTATGTTTATTTAAGCCATTAACATAGATTGTAAATGGCTGGCACCCAACACTGATCCTTGCATCACTCCACTTGTTACAGCCCAACAAATCAAAAATGCCTCATTTATTTTAATCTTTGCTTCTTGTCTATCAACCAAATCGCTATACATGCTAATTATATTCACTAAACTCCATCTTACCTTTTGGGTGGCACCTTATCGAATGCCATTTGGAAGTGCAAGTATACTACATTTACTGGTTTCCCTTTATCTACCCTACTAGTTACACCCTCAGAATGCTCTAATAAATTTGTCAAACAATGTTTTCCTTTCATAAAACCATGGGCTGGGAATAGGCTTTGTGCATCCCAACATAAATTGCCAGCCCATTGGAGGCTAGCAGTCCTGCGTCACAACAGGATTGGTGGCTGGTATTGCTGGAGGCCCAGGTGAAAGAGGAGCGCTGGACACCCTAAAAGACAGGTAAGTCTGGGACCTCTGCAGGCTGGCCCAGAGAGCAAGGCAGGGGTATGTTGGACAAGGGGCCTGAGAAGGAGGTACCCTTCCTTTCACTGACCAGAAGCCCGCAGGGTTAAACCTGCTGAACTGCATGTTGGGCACAGGCCTTTTGCAATAGACATAACGGGCTCTTAATTGAACAATAATTGCTCATAACGCCTGAATATATTCTGTCTTTCAATCCTTAAGTGCATCATCTCTTTCCAGAGATACAGCAGCAATTTTGGTCAACTGCAACAGTATCCTTTAGCCATCAACCCAACTCCTTTATTTCCTTCTTGATTTTTCCTGAATACAACACACCTCAGACATGGAATTCACTTCCTTCCTTGTCTGAACCAAGTCTTTTTTATTGCCATTATAGCATAATTCCATGTGGTGGCTTGCACTCACAGGTCACCAAATTATTTACCACTGTACGGGCACCTGTGCACATTTACATACTCTGTTTGCATTTCCCCACTGATCACTTCTTTTTCTGAGCTAGTTTTGGTCTAATGACCTTTGCCTCTCCAAATCCTCTGTGCACCTTGCTGTTCCTTGCCAAGGCTTAAGACATAGGAGCAGAATTAGGCCACTTGGCCCATTGAGTCTGCTCTGCCATTCTATTATGGCCGATAATTTTCTCACCTCCATTCTCCTGCCTTTTCCCCATAACCCCTGATCCCCATATTAATCAAGAACCTATCCATCTCAGTCTTAAAGACACTCAATGATCTGGCCTCCATAGCCCTCTGCAGCAAAGAAGTCCACAGACTCACCACTCTGTGGCTGAAGAAATTCCTCCTCATCTCTGTTATAAAGGACCATCCCTTTAGCCTGAGATTGCGCCCTCTGGTTCTAGTTTTTCCCTGCTAGTGGAAACATCCTCTCCATGCTTCAGTCTGGTGCCCTGAGAAATTAGTTCAAACTCTCTCCCATGAATAGATTGGAAATAATATTTTGAGCTCTTAGAGGAAACTTATTCTCCTGATCAGAGAACAGTTCTTGACTGGGAGAGACTCTTACTAAAAAGCTGCAGAGAAAGTAAAGCGAAATTTCAAAAAAAAAGAGACAGAAAATAATAGCTTAAAAGGCAAATGCTGATCGAGGGGAATAATTAACATTGGTTATCTAGTTAATCAATTACCTCCTTAAAGACAATTAAGGATGGGAATACATCCTGCCCTTTCCAGTGACATCCACATCCTGCCAATGAATAAAAAGTCCTCTTTTACAGTTGACAAGGCTAGCAAAGAGTGACATTAGATGAAGCAAAGGATTGTTGTTTCCATTGGGGAAAGATGTATCATGCGGGGAGAATTAAGAGCAGGAGAAACCTTTGGGAAAACACTCAATAAAGTTATCAACAAAACCAGAGATTGCTCCAAAGCTTTATTTAATCCCAGACTCCAGCATTCATAATGCACAGTGATGCGTAATTGTGGACTATAAATCCCTATAAATGTATTCTAATCATAATGGGTAATATACGAATTAGCTTTATATGAAGCAACACTAAATTGTGGCCACTAACACCATTTAGGGGTGTCAATTACTTATTAACCCATTCACATTTGTGGTGTTGTTACATTGCATTGTGTTCTTAATTTATAAATTGCTCAATATTAAGATATGTGCAAATAACAGACAGGTAAAATGTGCTCTAGAATATAACTAACCTCTTCATTCAGATGAACCCAACAATTTGTTCTCTTTTTTTCTAATGGTTTATGGTGTTACTCAAACCCATCAGTAGTGTTGTAACCTTGTAAAATTGCCCAACCATCTGTTAGCTGACAAACCCACCACTGAAGTCAGTTTCAGTACATAAGGAGCACTGGCTGGTTAACTGTGAACTTGTGACCATGCTCCATGCACAGTTCCCCATGAGTTTCTTACTCACCCATGCAGCTGTGAGGAGACAGAAAGCAGAGGTTATAGTGGGAAACAATGGGGGCGATTCTCTCAAAAGTGTTGAATTGGCGAGAAAACTGGCCTACATCACAACTGCTTTCGCAGTGCAATTTCAGACCTGAATCTCCTCACTCTGTGCACCGCAGAGTCAGAATTGTGAGCTTCATTAAAAATTGTTTGGTGGTTTGGGTCAGGAGAATCGCGTGTCGGCCGTTTCGTGGGATTTGCGTGTGCGTTCTTGACGCATGTGGTCTCCCAGAGACAGGGAATAGTTGCAGTCAGGACTTGCTAGGCCTGATAGCACCTCCCACCCCACCAGGAATACCACTCCGGAGGGGTTTAGAGTAGCTTCCCATGTTCAGGCAACTAGCGGGAGACACCGCCAGAGCGAATGGAGGGGGTGAGGGGAGGGCGGGGCACGAGGTCTATTCATGCCAGAGCCTGACAACTCCAGAGCTCTACACATGCGCAATGGTCCCCTATCTGTCAGTCTCCCTGTTTGCTGGCCAGCTCAATTGCTGGCCAGCCCAGGACCCCCCTCAGTACTGCCTCTCCAGCTCACCCCCCCCGACCCCACGGCCCCCACAACAATTCCTGACCCCCCTTTCCCAGAACGCCTCAATGTCCAGCCCATCTCCCCCAGCAGTGGCGATCCCCCATCACCCCTCCACCACAGCAGACCCCACCCAACTGCTGACCCCGCCCCCTCCAGACGACCAACCCCTCGATGGGAGGCAGACTCCCCAACAGAAGGCAGACCCTCCCAGCAGACCACCCACTAAATCCGCCCCAATCACTGGCCTCCCTCCAGCCTAGACCAATCCCCATACAGATTGGCAGTGGGACACCCCACCCCCACCCAATTGCCCCCTCTGCCCTGCCCACGATAAGCCCCACCCCTTGGCACTGCCCCATGCCTGCTGGGCAGTGCCAAGATGCCCCCATGGCATGGGCACTTTACCCCTTGGGCAGTAGCAGGGGGCACAGGCTGGCACTGCCACCCTACCCCCTGGAGGGTCCTGATTCCCCCTCTAGTCGACAATGACTGTCCCCTGTTTCTGGGAGGCACACACGTGTCAAGAATGCATGCGCAAATCTCTCAAAATGGCCGACACGCGATTCCCCCGACCCAAGCCACCAAACAATTTGTGGGTCATGATAGAAAAATCGCCCCCAACATTCGGAGGGCAGTGGCCCAGAGGTCTTCTGACATTCCTTTCATCAAATGGCCACCAAACACATTTCAGCCAGGCAAAGCACACTGCACGGGGAAAAATAAAACACGTTTGTAAAAAAGAATTAAGAGCCAGGGAGATAGTCTTGGAATGCTCAAGTGCCTTTTGTCCTTCCCATTAAACGTTAGCTACCCTCTCCCAGGAGATTGAACCAGTCTGTTTGCAAACTTGGTTTCACGTTTGATGAGCTTCTGACCACATATCCATATGCCATCACTACGTCTGTCTAAATCCACCCCCGTTACATTGCCCAATGCTGCCTCAGCTAATTGCTGCTGAAACCCCCATCCAAGCACTCCTTCAGACTTGACTATTCAATGCAATCGTTGCCGATCTCCCACATCCTGCCCTACTTAAACTTGAGCACATCCAAAAGTCTGCTGCCTATGACCTTCCTTGCATCAAACCCCATTCATCTTTTACCCCCATGATCACGCAACCACGGCTGCTGATTAAAGAAAGTCTTAATTTTAAAATTCTCACCCTTTGTTTTCAAATCACTCTATAGTTTCCCCCTCCTCCCTTTGTCATCCCTTTCAGCCCTACAATAATATCTGAGCTCCTCCAATTGTAGCCTTTTCAGCATCTCTGCTTTTAATCATTTAACAATCAACTGTGCCTTTAGCTACCTAGCCCTAACCTCTGGAATTCATCTCTCAGAAAATCACCCTTCTCCAACTTGTCTTCCTCCTTTAAAACCCTTCTTAAAACCTACATCTTTGATCAAGATTTTGGCCACTTGCCTTATTATTTCCTGATGTGTCTTGGTGTCATGTTTTGCTTCATAATGTCCCTGTGAAGAATCTTGGGATATTTTATTGTGCTTAAGATGCCATGTGAATACAAGTTGTTGCTCATGACATCTTAATGATCTATATATGTTGACTGCCAAGTCTCTTTGGCCGTCAAACTTTTCAAGACTGAGAAAATAGCTTGTTTATATGTGAAAAGGAAAAGACCTCGCAAGCACTAACATTGAAATGCATTTGCTTCAGGTTTTACCCATATTATCTAATGCGTCAAATTCACTTGTAATTTTACATATCCACTTATATTGCTTACAATACCATCTTATCTTTGTGTCTTTCGCGCATTTGGAGGAATGGCCTTCGTCAATATTGTTAGTGAATGAGGTGAATAATTAAAGCTCCCACACAGATTTTTGCATAACATCACCAGCCACATCCCATCAAGTAGAATATCTTTTACCCTACTGTCTGTCCTCTTTCATTCATCCAATTTCCTAACCAGGTCAATGGCCCAAACTATCTGGTCTCCAGATTGTCAGAGATCTGATGTACAACCAAGATGTGCGCTGACCTTACACTGACCTCCATGACTACCCCTGAACCACCCTCCTGATTCACCCACCTATCCTGCACTAGTCACCCTCCCGACCCTCCAACCATTACACCAACCACCTCTCCCCACCACTCAGCTCTCCCTTTGACACACCTCCCTCCTGACCATCCAACTCCCTTTCAACACCCATTCATCCCAACCCTGACTAACTCCCAACACCCCCTGAGCACCCCCACAGACCACATCTCCCAACCATCCAACTACCCCCGATCATCTAATTAGTCCCCAACCACCCAACTATCTCACAAACATTCTGACTATCTTCCCCAACCACCAACTAACATCCCAATCCCTGACTACCCTTCCAACCCATACCCACCACCTCTCCCTACCATGCTATCCACCCAACCACCTGACTATCCCCCCACCCCCAACTAGCCAACTTCCCCCAAATAGGCCTGATCAGGCCCTGACCTGACTAGCCCTAGGTCCTTCTGCAGGACTTGATAGTCAAGAAAGGTATGTTCATAATGTGGCCAAACAGGTTATCAACTTGTAAATCCTTCCAACACACAGGAGCAATTACTGATCAACCATGTAATGGAAAGAAAATTGGGGATTTATCACCACTATTCATAGCTCTGGACCACAATATGCACGTAAAAGTGCAACTCCTTGTGGGGAGAGAGGGTACATGGGAGGGGTAGATGAGGTTCGTTCAGATGGCAGGATTGCTGGTGTGGATCAGATTGGTCCTAACAACAAGGAGTTTGATCCCTGTTCTGGTTGGGGTGGGTTTAAGGACCCTGTCTCCTTGCTCAATTCATGGTGGAGTCCAAGATGCTAAGGGTGGGACCTGCCTTTGGGCAGAGAAAAGGAAGAGAAGGAGAAAAGAAAGCATTTTGGAACTCAATTCTCCAGCCAATGTGCTCGCTTAAGCAGACACAGCTGAATACCTGTTCAGCAGCAGAAAGGACTTATCCTACCAGCCCTATTTTGAAAGGGTCATCAGATTAACTGCTAGTTGCTTTCTTCTTGCTGTTGCTATGATTCTACAAATATTTACTGATTTCAATAGAATAGGTTGGAGAGCAGAGGTGACCTCCTATGAAATCTTGCTGGAGACAAGACCATGTGTCTCTATTTTCAGCAACGTTCAAGTTCCGTGCTGCCAAATGAATACCATCTTCCTGAGAGAGGACAGCAGATTTGTACACCATGGAAACATTGCCACTCCCCAGGGCAGCATCTCAGCAATCCGAGTAACCTGTGGGTGTACAGATTGCTGCGCTGGAGTAACAGTCTGCAAACCCTCTTTGCAAACTGCAATCCCCAGCCAGGCTGACAGTAGACTGAGTTGCCACTCCGAAATTTAGATATTAGGGGCTTGCTCCTTCTGCTGCTTTGGAAAGAGGGGCATTGACCATCAGATGCCGCATCAGTGTTCTATCCACAAGTATGTGAATGGTGTTGCCCAACACTTTCATACTGGGAAGGCAGGGCTATAAACTGTGCAAACCGTGTGCCAGTTAGGTTCCTCCATTTCCTTTGGCATTGACTGCAGGATTTCTGGCAGGCCTGACAATTTACCAAGCATCTTCTTGCGCATTCCTATCAGTGTTCTTCTGTGGCTTGCTCCATTAAATTGTTCATTTAAGTCCTCTGCAGCGGAATCTGTGTGCGACCTCACTCTCCTGCAAGCTATGGAGAGGCATGTTGGCACAGTGGTTAGCACTGCTGCCTCACAGCACCAGGAACTCGGGTTCGACTCCCAGTTTGGGTCTCCGTCTGTGTGGAGTTTGCACATTCTCCCTGTGTCTGTGTGGGTTTCCTCCAAGTGTTCTGGTTTCCTCCCAGGTGTGCAGGTCAGGTGGATTGGCTGTGCTAAATTGCCCCTTAGTGTCGGGGAGAATAACTAGGATACAAGCACGGGATCATGGGGATAGGACCCAGGTGGGATTGTGGTTGGTGCAGACTTGATGGGCCAAATGGCCTCCTTCTGCACAATCCTTGCCTCTTGTTCTGGTTTCAGTATACAAGTGCCTGCTGTCTGTGCAGTTCCCATCTTGAATCTGTCAAGTAGGCCTGGATCTTCACTTGTGAGGGGGGTAGCGTGAGTGACTGAACTTCCCAGTCTGCCTCACACAACCTGAGAGAAAGTCCCCCAAGTGGTGTGATCTCTGTTTTGCGAGGGTGAATGCAGAATAGAGTTTGGCTTGCCACCCTCAGCACAGATTGTAGGTGGCCATCAGGGCTGTGGGTTATTGAGATAGGCTGTTTAAAAGGCTCTCCTTAATTCTTTATCCCAGTTGTCTCATTAAATTCAAGGCTCTATAGCCCTCACCCTCACACCACGTCAATCCCCATCAGCTTCCCATGAGACCTTCATATGTCCATGCCAACTCAAAGCTAACTCATACCCCCCAGCCCTCCCATGGCCCCTTACAGTCCCATGTGAAGTTAATGCCAATGCATGCCAAGCATGGTGTAAGGACCATGGAAGGTCCTTACACCTTCCATGCCAAATCACCCAGTATTCCAGACTTCAGCACCCATGTTGAGATGAAATAAAGATCTGAATATCTAATACAGCCTTCAATATATTTAAAAGAAAACTCCTATTCATGAAAGCCCATTCAAAACTAAGCACTTGGTATGTCACAATATTCAAGGCTATGGACTGATAAACGGGATTAGATGAGAAGTTAGTTGTTTCGCACATGTTGTGCAGACTCAATGGGCCAAAGGGTCTCTTGTGTACTATATGATTCAGTTCCTAGTTCCTTACAAAAACAAAGCTCTACTCGTAACCCTACATCAAAGATTGCTAATCCTTTAATAATCTCTTTCAGTTGTCAAAGTGTGAATTTAGAAATCCCTGTTGAGATAATTATAGCTTGTAGAAAACAGCCAAGTGTTCATAATTACACAATGATAGTCCTTGGGGAAAACCCACATCCGAGTCCCACCCATCTTTCCTAAAGACCTGCAGAGTCTCCGTAACTCTACGAAAATCTGGGTCTCAGCATCAGCAAGTAAGATTTTGGGTGTAAATTAAGGGAGGGATTTTCCAGCCACGCTCACCTCAAAACTGAAAAAATCCTGCCTGAGCTTAACAGACCTTTGCATGGTCCGCTCTCCCCGCCCACTACAATTCCAGTGGTGGGCGGGGTGGGAAAAGATGTTGTCCTGTCTTCACAATCAAGTTCCTTCTTGGTGTTCCTTCAGTGGCTGGCCATGTTGTATCTGAAAGTAAAAGGGGCGCAAGAGAAAAGTTCTAATGTGGTCACTCGGACATTAGAGGACAATGATGATGGTGCAAAGTAGGAGGTGCAAATTTATACCATATGCAGCTTATAAATTGGAACAGAGTGTGGATGAGTCACAAATGAGCATTGAGAAGGAGGATTAGGTATGAGGATGCTATCATTTTCCATGGATTTAATGTTTTTGTTGACCCGGTATTAACTGTGGACATCCCAACAATGGCCAGGGCTGTCACCTCCAGAGGGCTTAGAATATACTCTCTTGGTGCACTGCACTATGTCCTTAGAACTTGACTCCTGGCATTAACCTACAAAGATATCTGCTCCCATTTCCTTGTGAACAAGTGCTCAGAGACTTTCCTGTTCCCTACAGATACAGACCATCTCCCCTCCATTCCAATTGCACCAACAAGAGTTTAAGTGCTGCATCTGAAGTCTTTGGAGCCCGATCTCTCTCATACTGTGTCATTCTTCACTTTTTCCCAGATCAGAGTCACTTCCTGCATAACTAACTGAACCTGCTCCAGTTGCAACACAGCTTCCCTTTAAGAGGTGCACCAGTCATAACACAGCTCCCCTTTAAGAGGCCCATCAGTCATAACACAGCTTCCCTTTAAGAGGTGCCTACCAGCTTTAAGTGGAATCAAGAGGTCACAATTTTGGGTCTCCTGCTGACACATCCAGGCAATGAATTTTGCGGTTAGCGTTAGTTGCAGGGAGGAATCATGCAGATGAGCAAGCAGCACAAAATTGGCATGCTACTTGCATTACAATGAATTGGCATGGGCTAATTGCCCACTGCAATCACCATGCTCAATTTAGCCTCCTGCAAGTTTTATTGACATTGTAATATATAAACTTATGGCAGTTTGAAAGTGTAAAATGCCTTTAAACTGAGAAATTAGCAGCAGAACGGGGTTATATAGTTGGATGCAGTCAGTAACATTGGACATCTGATTAATTAGATAATTGATGGAAGCGCAGCGAGTTTAAAAATGATGCTTAAAACTTAAAGGAGTCTCAACTGGAACTGGGAAAGAAATGTGTCGCTTAACTATATCAAATGAAGCACACTCTTATTAGCACAGTTGTAGCTGCTGTTCCATTTTATTCATTCAGCAAATTGCAACTCCCCTTCGCAACTTCAGTCCCATCTCCTGCTGCTCATTGTATTGAAATTACAATTCTTTATTACTTAAAACTCAAATTAGGGACTGCTCACACTATTTTCTTCACAATTACTGCTACACCTTAGGTTAAATTCTGAATGAGGAATCTCTAATTTGTACAGGTGTCCTGTTCAGACTCTGATCTGAGTTGGAACATTCAGAATAAACTCAAGAGATTTAACACGCACAGGCGACGGTGCAGAGGGACCTCGGGGTCCTTGTGCATGAGTCGCAAAAACCCAGCTTGCAGGTGCAGCAGGTGGTCAGGAAGGCGAATGGGATGCTGGCCTTCATAGCGAGGAGGATTGAATATAAAAGTAGGGAGGTCTTGCTGCAGCTGTAGAGGGCATTGGTGAGGCCGCAGCTGGAGTACTGTGTGCAGTTTTGGGCGCCGTGCTTACGCAAGGATATTTTGGCCTTGGAGGGAGTGCAGAGGAGGTTTACTAGGCTGATGCCGGAGTTGAGGGGGTTGAGCTATGAGGAGAGGCTGAATAAATTAGGCTTGTACTCGTTAGAGTTTAGAAGAATGAGGGGAGATCTCATTGAGACGTGATGAATGGGATGGATAGGATAGAGGTGGAGAGACTCTTCCCGCTCAGAAAGGATAGTAGGACTAGGGGGCACAGCCTCAAGATAAAGGGGGGGCGGTTTAGAATGGAGTTGAGGAGGAACTTCTTCACTCAAAGGGTGGTGAATCTCTGGAATTCTCTGCCCGTTGAAGTGGTGGAGGCTACCTCGCTAAATATTTTTAAGACGCGGGTTGATGGGTTTTTGATAAGAGAGGGGATTAAGGGTTATGGGGAGAGGACGGGAATGTGGAACTGAGCCACGACAGATCAGCCATGATCTTATTGAATGGCGGGGCAGGCTCGAAGGGCTAGATGGCCTACTCCTGCTCCTATTTCTTATGTTCTTATGTTCTTAGTACGCATGGCACAGAATTGCAACTATTTTATCACAACACCAGATTAAAGTCCAACAGGTTGATTTGTAGCACGAGCTTTTGGAGTGCTGCCCCTTCACCAAGTGAATGCACTCAGCCGATGAAGGGGCAGCGCTCTAAAAGCTCGTGCTACCACATAAACTTGTAGGACTTTAACCTGGTGTTGTGAGACTACTTACTGTGCCTACCTCAGTCCAACGCCAGCAACTCCACATCATAACTATTTTATCAACATGGAAAAGTGTCATTTGCTTTAGTTGTCTGCATTTTTCTTGCCGGATTAGTGTCACTAATCAATGAACTGGGTGGTGGAATGTATTCATACGCTGTTGTTTAAAAAAAAATTGCTTCATTTATGGGATTGGTGAGTGTGTATATTCGAGAGAAACATTTAATTCTGCTATTCATTTTAAGACTTCCCTCCCAGAAAATACATAAGCTCTGCTAATAAAATAACAAATACTCAAAAAGCATCAACTTCATATAAAGTCCTTTAATTTTATCAATAACTTCAGTGTCTGTGTAGATGAAATACCTATCAATCACCTTGCATGTTTGATCATTGACATTGAATTATCTCCAAGCCCAAACCAATTAAGACAGATTATATCCACCCAGAGTTTTGGAACAGTTAAAAGCACTTAAAAGCATAATGTGTAAAAGACAACATGAATAAATCTTCTCAGCTTGTTAGAGATTTGAATAAAGCCCTTAAAGTAAGAATGAACACCACCAGAACTTTTATCCTGAATGATGATAGAAAGCACAGCTATCATTCAGCACAGCGGCAGAGTGACACAATGATTCGCACTACTGACTCACAGCACCCGGGTTCGAATCCCAACTTGGGTCACTGTCTATGTGGAGTTTGCACATTCTCCCCGTGTCTGTGTGGGTTTCCTCCGGGTGCTCCAGTTTCCTCCCACAGTCCAAAGATAGGTGGATTGGCCATGTTAAATTGCCCCTTAGTATCGGGGGGCGGGGGGGCAGGCTGGGGGGAAGTGGCTAGCTAGAGTAAATGCATGGGGATAGGGCCTGGGTGGGACTGTAGTCAGTGCAGACTCAACGGGCCGAATGGCCTCCTTTGCATTGTAGGATTCTATGTTTCTAAACCTCTAATGTGCAGTGAGCATAATTGTCATTTTGGGAGCAGGTGGAAAATTGGCAGCTGTGAATTGTACAATTGGATAATTTTTTTTGCTACAACTGGTTAGAGCTGGGCCTCGCCTGCTCCAGATTCCCAGCCAACTCCCTGATCACGCTCTCCCCAACCTCTACGTACCACAGTGTTAGGAAGTGTTCCTTTGGCCCCTGGAGGTTGATTCCAAATGGCTTGATTTTTAATGGTTGGGCAGTTGTTTCCCTATTGACTCTTGGATGTTTAGATCAAGAAGTCAGCATGCAGCATGCCAACAAGGACTGGCTGTTAAATTGTTTTATATTCCTTTTTATTTGTCTCCTAAAATTAATGACAAGAAGAAAATGTGGTGTATAATAGTTACGTGGAAAGCTGCAGGCAAGGATATCCCGTTCTTGCAGCTAAACAAATGAAGGCAATAGGACAGCTAGAGGTAATTGCCGAGTGGGGGGGGGGTGGTAATCATGGAAATATTGGGGGTTGGGGGGGTGCAGAGTAAAACTAATCAAAGGAACAAGGTGATTTTCCAAGTAACTGAATGAAATAAATATTCTCATTCATTATAAACAATGGAACATCTTAACTTATCATTGTTAGTTAGGGCAGGCCACAGCAGCTCTGTCTGCCTTCCCATCCGACCCATCAAGGTCAAAGAGGAAAGTTACTTTTCTCATATCTTTAGCCCAGCAAGGAGACATTAAGCTTCCAAAAAAGGGGATTACCTTCTTTCAAGATCCTTAGCCCAGCAGAGGTTGACGACTCCGAGAAGGCATCAAAGGAAACTCAATAGCTGACATCACCATTGAGGAGATATCTTAGGGGCATTAAGGGTGAAATTTCCCAGAAGAAACCCAGAAACTCCCCCTTATAAACGCCTTTGATGTATAGTGGATGGGGGGGAAGATTCATGTGTTCCCCTCAGCAAAAATTAAAAGGCCAGAGTTACAATGAACTCAGTGCCACCACATTGTGCACTAAATTCCAGTCAGTCGCATCTGGACTGTTTTCCTCCTTCTCCAGTCAAAGAATTTCAGAACCTAAGGATGTAATTTTCCCTTATTTACACAGTGTGCTGGCTGAGGTGAGAAAACCAGCCCACGGTTGACAGGCTGCACTTCTGGCTTTTCTTACCGTATTTTATAACACTATGGGCAGGGTTTTCCCACAACGCTTGCCCTGAAATCGGAAAATCCTGCCCGAGGTCAACGAACCTTTTCATGGTCCACCCTTGCCCGCTACGATTTCCTTGGTGGGCCGAATGGGAAAATTCACCTCGTGTTCCAAAGAAATCTCCCAACGTGGCCCATACTATCACGCTGGCAGGTTGGCATCTAATAGAGACAACAATGTCCACTCTATGGAGAGCGGAGCTCCCTATTTAAAGGGTGCTCTGATCCGCAACAAAAAAATACCCCCTCATGGAAAAAGGTGGACTCACTCCACCTCATGGAGCTCCACAGAGGCCCCCTCACCTCCCCTTCTGCGCTGCAGGGTACTGCCCACCATGTCCCTCTTCTCCTGGGGCCCCTAGCAGGTTCCCCTCACCTGGTTCCCACTTTTGAAAAGCAGTTTTAAATCACACCAACATAACGTCATGTTGGCAGGGGGGAGCTTTCAAATGTGGTGGGATCATTTGGCAGGGATGCCTGCTGAATTATGCTAAAATTTATTGAAATGACCTTCTTGGGTAGGAACCTCTTTATGTCAATGAAGAAGGGTGGGAAGAAACGGCAAATGAGATCTCGCCAGCGAGATACTCCTTTTCCAAGGCTACCGAGATTTTGCGCTCATGTTGTCGTTTGCGCTCAGGACAAACGTGGGCGCAAAATCACGGCCTGAGTTTTCTTTGAACTATTGTGAGGAAGAGTGGAACAAACATCACAAACCAAAACAGAAATCACGCAGGGAAGCTTCAGCATTTTTGCACTGATGCTTTTTAAAGCAGTGAGTCCAAATTAAAAGTTTAAAGTTTGTTTATTTGTGTCACAAGTAGGCTTACATTAGCACTGCAATGAAGTTACTGCGAAAATCCCCTAGTCACCAAACTCAATCTTCAGCCAGTTTTCAGGGCTTATCTGTCCATCCATTTCGTTCTGTCTGTCTGTCTCTATTTATCTGTCTGTCTTTCCATCTTTTTATCTCTAATATTTATCTCTATATACAATTTCAGACAAGGGTGGAAGTTGGAATTGTGGAGCATTAATGAAACAACAAACTCCAATCGAATTTCTCAGTGCCCTGAAGTTGAGAAATCAAAATAACTGCGCGCATATTAATCCTCATTCAGTTTGGCTTTGCACCCTGCCACAGGCTGCTCATTTAGAAATCCTTGGTTCAGCCCTGTTAACTACAGCACACTCTTCAGGTTACAAAATCTTCGGCGAATATAGAAAAGTAGAGCTGTTTCGAGTAATGAAGGTGGCATTGCTGTTTGTGTTTTAATCAGCGGGCGCTTAGTAGAATTTAATAAAATATCACAATGTTGGGGATGACAATAGGGTGTTGATATTTACAATATCAGCAACAACAATAAAAGATCCTACATTGGTTCTCATTTTTGCTACCTCGATCTTGCACATCTTTTGTTGTTAATACTTGAGGGTATCAGATCATCTTCTATTTTGTTTTTTTCACTCCATCTCAGTCACCTTGGCCCATACCATTGAGTTTGAGAGCTCTGCCCTGAAAAGGCATGCAGCAGTGGCTAAAAATGATGCCACCCCCTACCTTATTTTCCTTCCTCTAGTGTGGGTGGCATTTGGTCTGTCAAGTAGTTAAGGTCAAGTGGGAAGGGAACTCTCAACTCCTCTTCCTGCAACATTAGAGCTCTGAAGTGTCATGCTGCTAGTTCAAAGCAGTTTTGTGGTCATATATAGATTGCAGTGATCAAAGTTTTGAACAAAATCTGGCCACAATTACATGCATTCATGCAAATGAGTGAATCCCAATATTAACTGTTTAGAGGTCCCATTGTCATGATGCTATAAAAAACAAGGCATAAAAGCTCAATTATTCCAATTTTCTTGAGCTCTGCGTTTCCAAAAAATACACATTCTACAAACTCAAGCATGTAAAAGTGGAAGCTTGTTTAATATTGCTCTACCATCATCCTGAAAGGCATAATTAGAGTACACATTGGAACTGATTAAAGTTACAGAATCATTGTCTCCTTTTGCATTAACAATATATACAATATAAAATAAATACATTTACACAAATGGACATTTGTCAGAGCACACAGTATGATACACGTCACAAAAATATACAGTTGATTGTTTACAGATGTGAAGCACAAAGCTTGCCTAGACCTACAGACATGGTTTTTCACTACAGGTTAAACTTCAACTCCTGGTATTTGTAGCTTTTTTGAAACATTTTTTTCTGCTTTTAAACTTTGCATGTAAGACTGCCATAAATTGTTTGTAGGCAGGTAAACACAGATGCATAAATAATTTAAATACAACCACCAACACCCAACATTCTGTTCTATATAAGAAAAATAGCTGTTTATAATTTTTTCACATTATTTTGAAACTTGTCTTTTTTTTAAAATGCAAATAGTGGAATAAATATTTGTTCTGATTGAAATGCAAGTGCAACCGTTGAGGAGTCACACAATCATATTGCCATAATTAAGCAGGAAAAAAGATAATTGTAAAGAAAAAAAAAGAAAAATTAGATACAGCTTAAAACATAGAACCTTCATTTTAACGATCTCATTTTTGCTGTTCTGAGATTTTGCTGTGGGTTCTAACCATAAGCATGCGCAAAATAAATCTTAAATCCTTCCCTTGCACTCCACAGAGCTAAGCTCCTGTTACTCAAAAGCAGCACCTTACTCCCAGGAGTTGGATTTTTTTTTAAAGGGTCGTGCCAGTTTCTTAGTTCCCTATTACAGCTATAAACTTCAAGTTATTGACCACCTGAATGAGCTGCTAATGATGAATAAAGTCTAGAATCACAGTACAGTCAATTCTCTACTGAGAAACCACAATCTACTATATAGTCTCGTACGGCTAATGATACACAGTATTTATAGCACAAGGTTGATGTATACCATCAACCTTTTTGTCTTTTTTATTTTTTTTTGTTCAAAGCACACAATGTAGCAGTAGTTTGGGAAACTTGTCTGCACCAAAAACTTGTAACGACACAAAGCTGGTTTTAACAACCATTTGAGATGTTTGAACATAGCCATATTTACAGCATTTAAAAATTAGACATTTACCTATTGTTTGGAAATATTCAAATTCTTTTCTAAGATATACATTGTTATTCTACAATAAACTGTTACACAAAATATCCCTTTTTTAAATTAATGATTTAAATGTGTATTGTCGGAAGAGATATTTGTTTTGTTTCTTAAACTATTTGTTCTTATTATTAATAGGAGCAATCTTATCACCAGTAAGGAATAGAATACACTATCTCCTGAGGAATTTTACATCCATTACTGTCTCTAATTCTACCCTGTGTCTAATGCGTACAATCACAAGAATCTAACACCACAATAAGAACAAGACAACAGTCTTCGAATTCAACTAAAATTAGAAGAACACAGCAAACATGAAACATTGCAAGCTGAACTACAACATTTTTTTTTGTTTCCAATACATGACCTCAGGTTAGGCTCACAATCTTTGATTACATAAGTGTACACAGAAGAGGATGTCACATGGTACAACAGGGAGCAGCTACTAATACTGACATTTGAGTACTTGGTACAGGTTAGCGCTGTCATTTGTTTTAAAATGTAGCAAATGTAGCCTTTAAGGGGGAGGAGGAAAAACATCTGATTAGTTGCTAAACCAAATTTACACCTTAACAGTCATGTTTTGAATGGTTAATAAATATGCTTGTAACGTACATTATTTTACATCAGTACCGTATTTCCAAAGTATGCTGGGGCAAGCTAGTGTACAATCTTGTTACATTGGATTCAATTGTCAGATCAACTAGCCTATCAATAAAGGTGTAATCTAATTGCAATAATGAACTTGAAGCTATGTATTACCTTGTGTTAAAGAAGTTGAGGATTTTTGACTGAACTGGCACTCAACATAAATTGCATCCATAAAAAGTATGCACCTTCTCATTCACTATTGCTTAAGATAAATTCACAGATTAATAAAATGGCTGTAGTGGTAAAGCTGGTACAAAAAACCCATAAACAACATCAACAACAAAGGTTTTAAAAAAAGTTTTGTTTGTTCTTCGTAACTGTCCGTCGTTTTTCCAGCCAGCAAATAAATGCAGTATTGTTTTTTGTTTCAGTATTGCGTGACTGAGTAAAGCTTACTATTCCCTGAAATAGACATAGTTCCTAACCTAAGAAATATCTGGAAGACTTGAAAACAATTAAGGAATTAAATGGCTGTAACTGATCTAAGGTGGAAAAAATGCAATGAGAAGAAGCAGCCAATGCAACGCTGCTCCGTTGCCTAATTACAGACCGTTCATATGGAACCTAATACTGCATTCAGTCAATGCGCTGTACTGTTAGGTAAAACAGTTGTCAGTCTGAATCCTTTGTTGATGGGGATATTTCTCTTAATATTAGTTCAGTGGCATCCATATTATGGATTCCCATCCTTTGGCAGGGCTGGCTTCCTTCTCTCTCTTCATTTAGAGACCTCATTAAAAAGTTCAACAGCAAAATCTGCATGAAAAAATCCTAGAAGAATGAGAAGTTGAAAGCTGCTTCACAGTCATACTGCTAAATATCAGTGCAGTTTTTTTTCAATTAAACACTACAGTTAACTTTTTGTCTGGTTCAATTCCTATGCTTCTTCCCTTTGCTGTGGCCTAACCCATTCTGTGTGTTTCCATGGGAAGGCCGAGGTTCCTCTAGTCAGACCTTGGCCTCCAGCATTTCCAAGAATAGTTTGTGCATGGGAACTTTGCCTTCCAGTTTGATGTTGTAGAAATGCTGCACAGCTTTGGTAGAGGTCTGCCGGAGAAGAGGGAGAGTCATCAGTAGCTTACCGGCACGGCGTGGATCTTCGCCATGTTGCCCAGCCTCATAGTCCTGCAGAGCCTCATGCAAGACATCTTGCAGCTTCTGAACAGCCTCAACGTCTTCTATGTGCATCGAGTCTACAAGACAACAGGGAAGCTCTGTTAACACCACTATAACTAAAGCGAGGAAAGTGCACACACATATGATGGTACTTTAAAATGTTTAACTTATGGTTCAAGCTTAAATGTGCTAACAATGTTGAGCAGTTGAAACTTGAACACAGGTGCATTTTAAACAGAACATTCCCACCCATCAAATGAAGGAACATTTCACTTAAATAATCATCCAATATCTCAGAGGCAGTGGCTTAGTGGTATTGTCACTAGACTAGTAATCCAAAGGCCCAGCATAATGCTCAAGGAACCCGGGTTCAAATCCCACCATCCCTCAGATGGTGAAATTTGAATCCAATAAAAATTTGGAATTAAAAGTCTAGTGGTGACCATGAAACCCTTGACGATTGCTGTAAATCCCATCTCGTTCACTAATATCCTTTAGGGAAAGAAATCTGCTGGTCTGGCCTACATGTGACTCCAAACCCACAGAAATGTGGTTGATTCTCAAATGCTTTCTGAAATGGAGGGCAGTTAGGGATGGGCCATAAATGCTGGCCCAGTCAGCTACGCCCATATTCCATGGACAGATCTATAAAAAATGTGTTCTATGGGTTTTGGCTGCCTAACTAACTGTATTGGTTGGATTTTCATTAAATAAGTAACGTATTTACAAATGTGCTTGTCTGTAATTTACGTTTTGTTAATTGCCCTCTATCTACTTTCCTCTATCAACAATATGATGAAACTTATAGGAAAGCTCCAAATAGACAACTACAACAATTAATAGGGCCAACACTTTAATTTAGAATCAATGAGCATTTCACAGTAAAAAGTCAAAATAAATTTAGCACGAAGACTGAAGGGCTAAAAAGAATATTCTAATTGGAACAGCTTTCAGTGAAGTGGTGCAACTGGGGATTTTTATCTGAATATTCAGGGTCCTTCCCTTTGTATGAATACTTTGCTTTCTTAGTTCTGCAATGGGTAATTAAGTTCTGTACTGGTTTCCAATTATTGAACATTTCATTTATTTTGGAAAGACTACTTTTTTCCATTTATTTATACATGCATTTTTACTCACGCTCAAGAGCACATTTCACCACACTATGAATCACCCCGTGCAAATGCAGAAAAAAAGACCTGGACTTGTAAGTTATAGTGTCAATAAAATTCGGGGTGTTTTCTACAGCCTGCAATTTATAAAATACTAAAATTGGTCTGCTTAATCTTCTTGCGACATTTCCTTCTAAATTGTAATCAAGTGTCACAGTGTATTTGCAGCATCCCAGGATAGGCCTTATCATTTTTGCTTTATATTTCCTGAATTGACAAAATCCAGAGAAACTCAAGTCTTATCTGCTATCACTCAGCTACAGTGTGATCTTATTCTGCAGTGGCTTAAACCCCCATTTGATGACACCTAAACATCACGTTAGTCCAGCATACAAAATAGACAATGTGCAAACGCACATCATTTTCAAACACAATCACGAACAGGGAAGAAAGTTTCCAAATCAATTGAGTGAAGTAGGGGGCAAAAAATAGCACATTTGTTGTCTGGAATTGCTGAGTTTGGAAGTGTCATTGGCAGCTGAAGGGCTCCCAACTTACTTGTGTCCCCATGTCAGAGCAGCAAAGTGCCAACAACAGTTGCTGAGACAAATAAAAAAAAGTGCAACTTTTTGTTGAAACAAGTTCCCTCCCATCAATCTGGGAATTTGCACATCAATAAATGAGATGAACTGTTAATTACAAAATCAATTAAAAAATAATTTTCAAAACAGTCACGCTTTGGTTCTCTGGGGTACAATTTGGCAGAAGGTTCATCTCGGACCCACCAAATCAAGAGCTGTCATCCGAAAATAAGCAAAAGCAATCTGGTTTTTCATTTTTCAGCGTGGCTGAGCCCAGCCTGAGATTGATCAGCACATATGGCCTCAGAAAACAAACTGTCAATACCTTGAATGCTGTAGAATTTGAACAAATGGCTGTCCTCCCATTCAGCTACTCATTGCATTCCATTTAACAGATTTTATTGACAGTTTCCTTCTTGTAATTAAAGAGAAAACTACTGGCCGGCAACCAAGATAAAGTTCAAAGATTAGGTCAAAACAAAAGAAGACAGGGGGAAATAGAGGGACATGGCGTGATTGTCAACGGTACACAACACCAGAGCTGTTATTGACACACAGGTAGCTAACGATCAGCATGTTATTAAAGAGTGATCTATCATGAACTTTATGCAAATGTTAAAGTGCCTAAAGACCACGATAAAGCATTGGGGAGACGGGAAAGAACAACAAAGCACAAACGATTTTATTCATGATTCATTCCCAATTGCTGCTACACTTTAAATTCAAATCTGGATAAAGTAGGTGCGGGCAAAATTAACCTCTCTTGTGCTGGTAACCAGCATATGCATTCAGGGGAGACAGTCTGCTTTTGGGATTCTTCTGACAATATAATGAACACGCTGAAAGCCAAACTCCAGTTTATTGAAAACAGATTTCAATTCCAAAAGCACTTTCCGAAACAAGATTGAAACAGTGCAGTGGGCCTGCTTCTACTAAAGGGGCAGCATAATTAAGTTTACAATTTTGAATGATTTTATGTAGAACTGTAATTGGCGACATCAATTTCTCGCACACGTTGTCAATTACTTTTGCCCAACATTGAATACTTTGGTGATGAAAACAGAAAGTGCTGCAAAAGCTTGGCACATCTGGCCATGCCGTGGAGAGAAGAGAAACGATGAGCAGCCGTTTTGATTTGAAGATGAATCTTCTTCACGTCTCGGGTTCTTCATTTATGAAGAAGAATTCAATTTGAAATGTTAATTCTGCTTCTCTCTCCACAGATGTTGTCAGGCCTGCTGTGTTTTCACAGCATTTTGTTTCCAATTTCAGATTTCCAGCATCCACAGTATTTTGCTTTTTTAAAAAATACAGAGGAAATTGATACAACGTCATGGCTTTTCATTATAAACTAAGCTTATATTTAAAACCATAAGATGTAGGAGTAGGTCGTTTAGCTCATCGAGTATGCTCCGCCATTCAATGAGATCATCACTGATCTGATGTGATAATACTCAACTCTACTTTCCCACTTTAGCTCCATAACCCTCGATTCCCCTACAGTTTAAAAATCTGTCTATCTCAGCCTTGAATTTATTTAATCACCAGCCTCTATAGCCATTTGTGGTAAAGAATTCCACAGATTCACTACCGTCTAAAAGAAGAAATTCCCCCTCATTTGACTTAAATGGGTGTCCCCTTACTCTGATATTATGTCCTCTGGTTGTAGACAGTCCCACAAGGGGAAACAAGTTCTCAGCATCTAGCCTGTTAAGTCCCCAGAGATTCCTATATGTCACAACAAAGCTGTCACTCTGCTGAACTCCAGTGAATACAGGCCCAACTTACTTAACCTCTCATAAGAAAATCCCGCTATAGTTGGGATCAACTAATGAACCTTCTCTGGACTTGTCCAATACCAGAATATCCTTCCTTAGTTAAGGGGACCAAAACTGTTCACAGTATTTAAACCAAAAAATAATGCACCATTTCAATTTCGTAAGATAATTTGACAATACAGGACAGATGAAACAGGTTTGGGGAAGAAGGAGCGAGAAAGATAACTTTTTGAAACTGTGCCTACAATCAAGCAAATGTGCCAACCTGAATTAGCAAGTGCTATAGCTTTGAGGGTGACAAACTCTTCTTTCTCCAGTTTCATGCTCTTATATTTCTTTACCAGCTGCAGTATCGCGTTATTCAGATCAAGGAGCCCGGCTAGCTTTGACTGGTCTTCATCCATGATGTAGTCTTCAGCATATACCAGCTCATCCTCAAAAGACAATGACCTGTACACAATCCCCAAGATCAGAATCTCCATCCAGGCACTCTGGAGGAGGCTCATCTGATCAGCCAGAGATAATGTGGAGAATCCTGCAAAGGGGGAAAAAAAAGTATGTAACGGTGTTACCATGTCATGCATTGCGGAAACATATAGATAAGATCATGACAAATATCAAATTGACTTCAATTCACCCTTAACATCTCTCCTCACCCATCAAAATACAACTTGACTCAATTCTCAAAAACAAATGACTTATCAATATCGTGAGGGGTTTTATTTTGGGTTGGTGGGGGTGTGGGTGGGGGGAGAAATCCTGAATTAATCAAAGAAAACAATTCAGATCTGTGTGGAGAGAGAAGTTAAATGAGCAGGGAGTGCCATTTCTTTGATTAAAAGCTATAAATCATGGTTGGGCTCTAAGGAAACTTTATAGGTTTTACTACAATCTCATTTTGCAGCATGACAAACATTTCAAATTTATTTTTGTTCTGTCAGTGTTATCACATATTTAATATTGCATTAATATCACGGAATTTTAATATATATTGCTCAACTGCGCTGCTCTGATTAATCATTTGATGGTGCAAACACAGGGATAAGGACTACTTATTTTCTAGCAAGGCAGAGATTACCATTAAACTGTCCCCTACCACTATGGTGAAGTAGAAGCATTGCTTTTGGCAGAATTTCATCCCATTCACCCTGTTGCAAACTAGATGTATTGACTCCTGGACAGCACGCAGATCATCCAAGTGGCAAAAATGAATGTGGCGATATCACTGTTTGCCTGAGAATGATTCAACTGACATAAGGCAGAAATTTTGCTGCAATTCAAGGAATTAGGTGGGCAACAAATCTAAAGTTAACGTTGAAACACAATGGGGCGGATCTCCCCGTTCCACCCTCCACGGGAATCGTAGTGGGCAAGGGGCAGACCATGGAAAGGACCATGGGTGAGATTTTCCGGTTTCGGGGCGAGCGCAGCCAGAAAATCCCACCCAATGGGTGAAATCTTATCAATTTTCACGCCGGCGGGACTTTCCCACCCTGCTGCAGTGAACGGAGGTTTGGCTAGCCATCAAATTCTCCAACCTCGCCTGCAGCGGGAACGTGGCATGAATGGCCAGTAAGATTGTGCCCGAGGGTCTTGCAGGAGAATTATCGAACGTACAGTGTGAATAGAGTTACATATGATTAAAACATTCTTTATATTTTATTCTTCCCTGAAACTTTTGTCTTCTTCTTTTCAATGGTATTATATATTGGAGTGACGCTGCTTTTACAATCGGCAAGGCAATGTTAACACAGGTGTGATAACGGAATAGCAAATCCTTGCTAGTTTATCAGGGGAGGGGGAGTTTTAAAGCATCTGTTCAGGCAAGGCTGTCACACTGAAGGCTTCGCTACATGAATCAGTTTGCTTTATCCCTGTCTAACTAGAACACTAATGGCAAACAGCTCATTATATGTCTTTCAGGCTATTGTTTGTACCAACTACAGTACTAATTTATTATCTCCTCACTGTTAAGATCTACAATCTTATTAACAGGACAAGAATGGTTTACAGCTTTTGAGGTGGTTTTTCTGGCCTGCCAATGACATGCAATGGAATGCCAGTTGGCAGAGAAGACCAAAAGCACTTAATAAAATCATCAAAAGGGATTAACCAAGCTTTCAAAGTGAGAGTGCTCACACACATTTGAAGGGAGTGGGTAAAGGGAGGGAAGGTAACAAATTATGCAACAACTGTCAACGACCTAATTCATCATCAGATTATTGAACATACACGTTTGTCATTTTCAACAACGCCATTTCGGAAAAGTTCAAATGATCCCGTTTTGATAGAACGGGAGCTATTGGAGATGGCAGGAATTAAGTTGACCCTGCAAATACGATAAGAGCATTTTGTCGGTCCCAAATATCATATTTTTGTACATACTCAGTTGCCATCCCCACCTGTGATACTCGCATTGGTAATCAGCCTCATACTTTTCACTCCACAATTAGATGTTTTACCTACAGGTACCTTATAACTGAGGTATCAGGGACCATGCAGGCAATATAGACTATGCTGCAAAGATGCATGGGAGTTTAAGACACATCCACACAGAACTGATCCTGCCCGACAAATGTCAAAGATGGCAATTGCCGACACCTAGGCTTTTATATCCGGTGACCACCGTTTTTGAGGATGTTGCAAGGCTTCCAAGGTTGATTTGCACATCTATGTTAAATTGGATACCCCTTGAAGACTTCAGAGATCGCAATGCAAAATTAACCCAGGTCCACTGATTGCGATGCCAACTTTGAGTTGCCTCGCCATTTCAATGATTTCAAGGACCAGCTAGCACAAACAGCTGAAAAAATCAGCAAAGGGGCCAACATCATGAGTGCCTGACATCACTTAAGGATAACAAGCAATACTTAAAGGTACCCCCAGAGGGGGAGGTGCAATTTGACTGGAGTAGATTCTGCCAGTTAGAAAGTGAAATTGACCTGTGAAACATTGAAGAATGGCACAACATGGGGACACAGCAGGCTTCAATGGTTTTGGACGTTGTACTGGAAGCCTGAGTGGCAGAGATGGAAAGTAGGAGAGATGTTCTATTGTCACAGATCACAAGGAGGCCCTCCAGATACACACTCAGAAGGCAGTGGGAGCAAATTACCATGAAGGACATTGCCAGAGTTCAGCCCAGAGAATCTAGATATAATCTTCAAGACACTCAATGATCTCACACGACGGATCAAGGTCAGTGAATGCATTTCTGAATTGCATATCCTACCAAACTACAAGCCTCCGATACTGTTCACTGTTCAATTCACCACACCCCTTCACTCACCTGCCAATGATCTCTCATTTAATTAGAACTCCTACCCGACAGTTATAACTTTCATCTCATACATTTAGCACTGCTGCAAGTCTCACAGCCACATTTCATAGATTGCACAGGGGCAGCTATTCAACAGTGACAACTACATCAGCCAAACAGATTGCACACTGACACACTTCCCTCTCTCTTGCAGGAAATAGATGGTGTACGACCAGAGGTAGCTGGAGCTAAGCAGAGGGGGACAGATGTGTGTACGTATTTTAACCACAGTTTAAAGAGGCAGTTCTAGCTATTATTGGGCAGCCATTGTTCAGGCTTTGACCAGATAGGCAACTGAAACAACTGAAGATGACAGCGTCAGTATATTTAAAGCTCCTTCACAAATCCCACTTCTCTCTCATCTCATACTCTTCTAATTTACAAACTGTACCTGGTGTAACAATGCATCCCCTACTTTGCCCTCCCCCTCATTTCTCGCACAACAATCTTAGCCTTTCGCCTTTTTTTCCCCCTTTAACACAGTGAAAGCAGCGATGTTAAACAGACACCATCACTCAATTTCACACTTCCAGCCAGCAGTTCAGATAGTAGTACTGCATGTACACTGGAGGATAACGTAGAGACAGGAGCCGCACGTGGCAAAACACCAGGCTTGAGAGACCTGCAGCCGTGGAGGGGGCAAAGATAGCACTATGTACCAGTTTGGTGGAGAGCGAGGTTACCCTTGGGATCCACTGCAGAGAACAAAGAGCAAAGCAAATTACAGCACAGGAACAGGCCCTTTGGCCCTCCAAGCTTGCAACAACCATGCTGCTGGTGTGAACTAAAGCCCCCTACCATGCTGGGGACCGTATCCCTCTATTCCCATCCTATTCATGTATTTATCAAGATGCCCCTTAAAGGTCATTATCGCATCTGCGTCCACTACCTCCCCCAGCAGTGAGTTCCAGGCGCCCACCACCCTCTGTGTAAAAAACTTGCCTCGTACATCTCCTTTAAACCTTGCCACACACACCTTAAACCCATGCCCCCTAGTAATTGATGGTGAAATAACTAGCAGCAGGTGGGGGTTTCACCATATGGGGAACAAGACAAGCAAACCAAGGCATGATAGATTGCCAGGTCTGGACAGGAGTGGGATGGGGTGGTAGTGGGGGGGGATGGTGGGGTGGGAAGGAGTTCCATCATTTGCATGTCAATGATTTGCTCCATCATATTTCATGGTATGCAGGTTGCCCATGTGTGTATTGCTTGCCCACCAGCCACCAGCTATCACATTAGCAGGAATGCCTTTCTACCCCTTGGTTTGCCATTCTGATTCAGTGGATTAGCACAGAATAAAAGGGCCAGGAATGTCAGGACATTGACCTTCATGTTTCACTGTCTTTTGTCACACACCAGCCTGATGTTGAGATGGAATCCCTTCCAGTTCCAGTATAGGGTAGAGTTAACATACAATGTATGAAAAGCAACCTGTGTGCAGTCAATAACCCCTGCACCATGGGGAAATCTTTGGTCATAGTCATAAGCTTGCTTCACCTGACTCTCAATGGCAAAAGGGAATAAACTATAGTTTCTTTCATTGAGTTGACAACCTCAGTAACCTCTCCTGTGTAACAGTGGACAGCAAACTGCAGAATATTACAAATATCGCCAGGCCCAGCCTGTAAGGAGCTAGGCATTAAATATTTAATCTCCATAGTTAAAGCTGTAGCAGGTGACATATTTTAGTGAAGATGTCTTACTGAAGTGTAAATTTCCCGCATGTTGATGGGGATTTTCTGGTCTCCCTGTGGCATATTTCCCACGGCAGGAGTCAGTGTGCCATTTGCTGGCAGCGGGATCTTCTGATCCCACCACTATCAATGGAATTTCCCACCGACTGCATGCCACGCTGTCGGTAAAACTGGGTGCACCATCAGCTGGACCAGAAGATCCCAGTGGCATGAACAAGCAGAAAATTTTGGCAATTGCTTCTTGCTGAGGTTTAGGTAGGAAAATTGTTCCCTCAGTAATCTATCTGGGTATGATTTCTTCTGAGAACTCTTCTCCTCTCCTTCCTCCTTCTTCCAGTGGCTTGTCTTGCTTTGTGTAGTCTCAGATCATTCTCTTAGTATGCTATATTAAAAGGGAATGCCTACTGGTATATCCATGACTAGAAGGAACTGGTTTGTGCAGAAGCCTTGAAGTTGGCAATATCCCTTCAGCGCCTGTCATAACTACTCCCCGTCACATTTTGTAGCATTAAACAAATTTAAAAAGTACCAAACAAATAGAAGTAACAGCCAGAATAAAGCAACTAGCAACTAACTGGAAGTAGTTAGTGATTCCCTTAAATAGCATCAGTGGGAGACCCATCATGCAGCTGAATACAGGCTCAGCTTTGTGGTTTTAAGAAAGGGATGTCTTACTGAAGTGAAAACTTCTCACATGTTGAGGGAGATTTTCTGGTCTCACTGGAGTTTTGAACTCCAAAATGACTGGAATCACATCAGCATCGCACGCTACTTGATGTTGTGATCTTCTTGTTCTGCCTTCCGGCAGTCATTCACTGCACTCACACAAACATCCTCACCAAGATGGCGGCCAGCACCATTCTCCACACAAGCTTGTGGACACCATTTTAGAATTCTAAGGGCATTTGTGGTGCCCTACAGATTGGCGCAGATGATTCTAAGTTTTTCACCCAGTAATTTTTATCTGGAGCCTGCACTATTTAAAGTCTTCAGGGATAACATGATAGAAGCATTTCAAGGGTCGTGGCTGTTTGCTGTCATGGTGTATGCTGCCAAATGGCCTCTTCGTTTGATAACGCCAATGGCATTCCCTTTTCAAATTGCGAGAGATTCCTCAGAAATGTGTTATAACATTGATACAACCCGCTAGCAAGAAGATTACTTCACATCTGATTCAATGGGAAACAGGGAAGAATTCATTCTTTTGTTATACTCCCAGAGTACCACCCCCACCCAACAGAAGTACCAGATGGTCTGTGTGTGTGGCCTGCAGCACCTTTCTGTGATGAAGCTTTTTTTCCCCCTACCTAGACACTGCTGTTGGTAAATAATTAGATTTACACATTCCCAATCTACACACATCTTCAGTCTAATAATTAAAAGCAGGATGATTAGTTTATTGAGTGGAAGGAGGAACTTTTTTTTATTGAGGCCTATCAATGATTTTATCAGGACAGCACTTTTACGGTTGTCATGTGGGCGCAGGCATCCAATTTTTCTTATCTGACTGATTAATACAAACGCTGTTGCAGGATGCATTAATTAACAGATACAAATCTACGTTCTCATGAAGGGATCAATAAAGAGAAGAAAAGAGGCATCAAAGTGAATTTAGTGCTGATGATGGAGAAGGCACTGTATTGACATTTACGTGTGTGGAAACTCCAAAGTCTCCCCAGTTCTGCTGCAGGCCGCAGCAGCGATGCTGATGCCAGCGGCACTTGTCTGGCACTTTTGGATAGGTGAAGTGATGCACTTCAGTCAGCTAAATAAGTCCAAGCATCTGTGTGTGAAGGGCAAAATAAATTTGCAAGCAACTATTTAAAAGGCAGTGTGTTTATGAAAGGGAAATCAGTGTTTCTTTCCAAAAGTTAACGGTTGTTATCCCAATTAAATTAACTGTTAAGTTAGAATAGCAGTACCGTTCAATGAATGATGTGGAAAAATGGCCATGCTTGTCTGCTCATCAGCAGGCTGGCTCCTTCCTCATTAGGTCTGTTCTCTGGTTGAGTGGAACAGATATGAAACATACTAATGTTCATGCTACTAGCTGGGTGAAAGGTTTTGTTAAGCCAGTCTGCAGATACACAGCTTACGTTCTTGCTCAAGACAATGGGGCTACATTGGAGAGCCCCTGAAACCGGGCAATGTGATTAACCCATTCTTATTAATGGCAATGCAGATATCATGGCAATTTTTATGTTGCCTGCGTAAGTGAATAATTTCCTGCTGAGCCAACGTGAACCGCACTGTTCGTTCACAGGACATCGCAGCAGCGGGGGGGAATCCTAGACTGCTTAAAGTTATAGCATTGAATCCCTACAGTGCAGAAGGAGGCCATTTGGCCCGTCGAGTCTGCACCGACTCGCCAACAGAGCATCCTACCCAGGCCCTCTCTCCTGCCCTATCCAGCAACCCCACACACTTACCATGGCTAATCCACCTAACCTACAAATCTTGGAACACTAAGGAGCAATTTAGCATGACCAATCCACCTAACCTGCACATTTCTGGATGGGGGGAGGAAACCTTAGGAGCACCCAGAAGAAATCCACACAGATATGGGGAGAATGTGTGGCATTTGCACAGTCACCCAAAGCTAGAATTGAGCCCAGGTCCCTGGCACTGTGAGGCAGCAGTGCTAACTACTGTGCCACCCGAAGTTAACTTGCACCTCTTAAAAGATGCAGTGTCGATGGAATAGGTGCTGGGAACCAAGACTGAAGAGATCCTGACCTAGGAAATAGTGAGGAAAGTCACAGGAGAGAGGATGGGCTCCAAGGATTTCAAATGCTCCAGTGGAATTCTTAGTGCTGCAAGAAGTTCAAATTAACTCCGATGAATGGTCAAGGTGAGTGAATGCATCTTCTAATGCATGTTCTAGCAACTGCACCAGCAGTCTTGATCACTTAAAATCATCACATCCACTTTGCTCACCAATCAACAATCTCTATCAATCAGGTTCCACCTCTCACTTTCAAAGGATTCACTTCACCCTCACACACTTCTGCAAGCCTCCCACCTATGTTTCACTGGTTGAATACACTGTCAGCTAGTCAAGCATGCCAGGCACATCACCCAAAGAGATTGCACAAAACTTCCCGACAACACTGCCCTTTCTCTCTCTCTTGCCGGACAAGATGGGGCATGACCCGAGGCTGTAGGGACAGACTGATGAATCGGCCCATACTAACACCTACGGAGGTGATACTTTTTGTATTATTGAGACAGTTGTTGTTTGGGCCAACAGCAGGATTGAAACCATCAAAGATAAAGGTGATCTCATGCACAACCTTCCCTCTCACATCTCACTTTCCCCTCATCCTTCAATCTCTTCTGATTCACTAGCTCAATATAATGTAAACATGCACCTCCTACTTTCCCCCCTTATCCCTGACAATCGTACTCTTATTAAGTTATCCTTTCCGAGATCCAAGGGGGGCAACTTGGTCAGGCAGTGGAGGTTTACCGAGAAATACTTGATGATGAAGCCATGGCACAACCACTTAAGTTCACACTTGATTGTCATAGATCACAGCTTGATATGGCTCCTGCTCTGACCAAGACCGCAAGAAACTACAAAGAGTTGTGAACATAGCCCAGTCCATCACACAAACCAGCCTCCTATCCATTCATAGAATCACAGAATCCCTACAGTGCAGCAAGAGGTCATTTGCCCAGTGAGTCTGCACCGACCACAATCCCACCCTGGCCCTACTCCCGTAGCTCAAATTATTTACCCTGTTAATCCGCTGACACCAGGGTCAATTTAGCATGTGCAATCAATCTTACCTGCAATCTTTGAACTGTGGGAGGAAACCAGAGCACCCGGAGGAAATCCATGCAGACACTGACCTGAAACTGGAATTGAACCCAGGTTCCTGGTGCTGTGAGGCAGCAGGGCTAACCACTGTGCCGCCCACTGACTCTGTCTCCACTTCCCACTGCCTCAGGAAAGCAGCCAGCATAATCAAGGACCACATGCACCCTGGGCATATTCTCTTCCACCTTCTTCCATCCGGAAAAATCTGAGATCATCTACCAACTGACTCAAGACAGCTTCTTCCCTGCTGCCAGCAAACTTTTGAATGGACCTGCCTTACATTATGTTGATGTTTCTCTGCACCCGAGCTATGATTGTAACACTACATTCTGCACTTCCTCCTTTTCTTCTCCCCATGTATTCTACGATCGATATGATTTGTCTGTATAGCGCACAAGAAACAATACTTCCCACTGCATACCAATACAAATGACAATAATAAATCAAATCAAAGAAATCACTACCAATCAGCCTAGATATTGACGCAGTGCCTATCCTGGAGGTTAGATTAGAGGCGGGATATGCACGTTGTGGGACGCCAGGCATGAACAACTTGCAGCCAGGACAGAGAACAAGGATACGCAAGTGCCAGCAGTGGGCAAGGTTACAGAGAGAGAGCTCAGAACTGCAGAGAGCTCAGATGAGGACTTTGATGGGGCAGCATATAAAAGAATGCTGATGGTTGTGCGCAACAAAGCGCTTGCTGTATTGGGAAGGCTGCCAGAAAGCCTGCAGTCAATGTCAAGGATCTTGGAGAAGTCCAGCACTGACTTGGCACAGAGCTTTGTGCAGAGTTTGGAGGTCAATAACCTTCTGTCAGAAATGTTTGAGATGTAACAGGTTTTAAGAAAATACAAAGGCAGAGAATCGAGGAATGCGAGGAGAAAAAAGATGATATCCTCCCAACCCCACCCATGGTGGAGGGCAGGGGTGAAGAATCTACTGGGAGTTGGAAAGTCAGCAACTAGGCAGGGTAAAATCATGTTGCAATCTCCCAATGGCGGGCTAATGGCAGGTTAGTCTTCCGGCTGTCTTGTGGCAAGAATGCTATTTGCATTCAATTGTATTTATGAATGCTGATTAAACCAGCCGTCCGCCAGCTTCCCATCAGGCCTTTCAGTTTTGTGTCCGACCAGCATCGCCATCAAAGCTGATTGTAAAGGAGCGGTGTGCATATGACAGTCCTCAGTTCATAAGAGACCTTGAGACGAGTGCAACAAAGCCTTTCTATTGCAGTCCTGCACTGCTCCTGATGTGCCGCACTGAACTCTGCCAGGCCAGACTGGTTTCTGCCTCCATCGCCATGGGGAGCTGGTCTTCTTGGACAACACCGTGCTGTTGGCTCCGTGCACCTTCCTGTCTTGGATCAGTACACCACCTGGAGTTGAGAAGTACAGGAATCTCCTTCTCCTTGGTGTCACACAGCAGTGGTTATCTGGAATAGACTGTGCTGTGGGGCTTATGTAGCCAACACAACTACAGTGTGAAATTCGACCTGGGGGTGCTGTGTGAGGTGAGGTCAGGGGTGTTGGCCTGATGAAGACAGGATGGGGGTGCAATGTGAAAGGAGAGCTGTGCAAGGAGTGGTGAGGGCTCATGATGGGGGGGTAGAGAGCCAAGGAGGTGGATGAAGAAGGCAAACAATGGAAGACAGAGGGAAGACTGCGGGGAGGGAAGCTGGACCATACAAAGCTACATGAAGAGCTCACAAACAAGACAGCCAAAGGAATACCACATCATTTACTGGAAGGAGATGCGCGAAGACTCCAGATGCCTTGGGTAAAGGTGCAAGTGGAGCATGACTGCCTCGCAGGTGATGGATTTGGGGAAAGGGTGGTTGAATCGAGGTGCAGACTTCCTCTTGAGGCTGCTAGCCTTTACCCTCTGGTTTGCTGACATCCCGCAAGGTTTGGTGACGGCAGGTAGGGTGGAGAGAGCAATGTGAGAATTCTGGCCTGTTATTTAAATATGGCACCAGGACCTTTGAACCCAGGCTAATGAATCTGCTGCCGTCCTGCCAGCTGACTCAAAGGAGAACTCACCCGTGAACTATGAATGAAGTTCCAAGTGCAGAATCTGGTGTGGGATCCCACCATTCTGCCAGCAGGAAAGGTGCTGCCAGAGCTCACTTACCACTGCACTTGGTCCAAAATGGGAGAATGTCAACTGAAACTTCCAAAGGGATGACGGTGCAAAGCAAAACACAGATAATGTGATAACTAAGGAACAAAAGCTGGGTGTAGAGAAGGTGTGGAGTCACAGACGTATCACCAACCATCACCTCCTGAAAACCTGGGGGCAGAGAATATTATCCAAATTTGTTGAACTCATATTGCATCTGGATGACTGTAAAGTCCCCAAATGAAGGATTAAACAGGGTTTCTCGGGCTTCAGTGGTACAGTGTAGGTCAGTGAGTGACACCTTTTAGACTGGAGGTCTTTCTTTTGATTTTTTTTTTAGTTTATTTATTAGTGTCACAAGTAGGCTTACACTAACACTGCAACAGAGTTACTGTGAAAATCCCCTAGTTGCCACGCTCTGGCACCTGTTTGGTCACACTGAGGGAGAATTTAGCACGGAAAATGCACCTTCCCTGCATATTTTTCAGACTGAGAGAGGAAACCGGAGCATCTGGAGGAAGCCCACAGAGACACGGGGAGAATGTGCAGAATCCGCACTGACAGTGACCCAAGGTGGGAATCGAACCCTACTCCCTGGCGCTATGAGGCAGCAGTGCTAACCACTGTGCCACCGTGCCACCTATGGACACTATTTTCATAAAAAAGGTGGTTTGTAAATATTACTTATGATGTCAATCATGGCGAAACAGAGCAATGCATTTCTTGCATATGCCATGCTCACCATAAAAATTAAGCAGTGCACTACCTCCTCCCCAGACAGCTTTTTGTGAAGCCTCTGTCAGTCTAAAATACATTAGTAAAGTAGCTAATATTCTGAAAGTTGCATTTGCAATATCTTTGTCTCAGAAGCGATTCTATATTCCCTCATGAGACAGTTGGCAGTCCTATTGTGAATCACAGCTCATCAATTTTGATGGACTTCAGTATTGCAGTGGTCGTTCCTGGTTTTGATTTTCCACGGGAAAACAAAAATATCTTCCAGCACTAACATGATACAGGCATGATGTCAGCCTGTGACACTACCTTATATAATATTTTAAAATTTGATAACGCAATATTCAAGTAAAATGGTCTTTCATTTAAACATCGTTCTCTATTGATAAAAGCTTCACCATATAATCCATACTGTGCAGGAGGCCATTCAGCCCATCAAGTCTGCACCGGCTCTGTGACAGAGCACCTTGCCTTATCCCCATAACCCTGCACTTTTACCCTTCCATTCCCCTAACCTATACATCTTGGGACATTAAGGGGTAATTTAGCATGGCCAATCCACCTAATCTGCACATCTTTGTGACTGTGGGAGGAAATTGGAGCACCAGGAGGAAACCCACACAGACACAAGGAGACGTGCAAACTCCACACATTCATCAGACGCTGCAATTGAACCTGGATCCCTTGCGCTGTGAGGCAGCAGTGCTAACCACTGTGCCATCCCCTAATTTTATAGATAAGAAATGCAGGAATTGTAATGTTGAAGTACTTTTTATGTATAATAAATTTCTTTTATTGCAACCTCCCTTCCCACCCACTTCTTCAAATTGGATCATGTGTAGAGTTATTGAGCTTAACAAACTTCCCGGGACCTTTACAAAACACATTCACCGCAATTTTACCACCCCGCCAGCCAGGGGAATCAGGGCAGCTGAGGCGCAGACAATGGGAAGGATTTTCCAGATTACTGCCCGGTATAATAGGTGATTTGGGGGGGTTGGGGGGGAGGGATGAAAGGATAAGAGAAAGAAGAGAGGAACTGAAATCTATATGATTGCCTAGCTGAGAAGTGCAGCATCAGTTAAGTTACCTAGGCAAATGGGGTTTCACTAGCATTTTTGCTCAATCATTTGACTAAATATTGCCTAGCTACATGTGGGAAGAGACCTATTTAGCTGTAATGCAATATAATACAACAGAGTACAGAAGGGAGAGACGTTTCCTAATAAAAGGAAAAGTGGAGTTTGGTTACACAATGTGCTGCACTGCATAATACCACGGACAGGAGTTTGTCTGCATTAGTGGTAATACATACGCAGAGATTTGGAAACATCTGTTTGAACCCTTAATCCAAGCAACCCTTAGCATTTAGCAAAAAAAAGCCCATAAAGTGAATTCCAAAGCAGCATTCTTTCAGCCTACCTTCAAATATATTTCCAAGGTTCAATACGTATTGAATAATTCTGTTTGCTAAAAGACGGGGAATATGACAAAAAAATAGACAATTTTAACACCTAATCCCCCTGAGTTTGTGTAACAGAGACATACTGATACGTAGACTGGTGCCATTGAGCAGACTGAAGTGGTTTCAGCTTTTATCAGAGGCTGCTTTCATCTCACTGAAACAAGGGATGAAACTCTATGCGGCAGCAATGCTGGATGAAAAAAAATGCATTAACACTGCCATGTTTATCACAATCCATTTAAGAGCGTTATCATTTGCTCTCGAGGCAGACAACTCAAAGTCTATACCAGGATGGTAAGCTGCATGATTCTAATACACCTAATTAGGAATGCGCAGACTCTTAATTGCATACATTAAGACAATTCATAGCGAAGATTAATTCTAAATATACCCAAGCAGCTGTTTAAGATGCCTGGATTACAGTATGGACTGTACTTTTCCACTTAATTAGATATCAAAATTAAGCAGGAACAAGCATTTTGACATGACAGGATTGAACTGCTGCTTCATGTCCCAGAGCTGCACTTAAGTGACCACTAAACAGAGCTGCACAGATGGAGCAACATTAAATGCTGTACTGGAAAGTAATTTCAAATAATAAAATATCAATATTTACATTTTAATTACTCCTACTGAGAATCACTCTGTCATTTGACTATTGCGAGGACAGCATGGGGTAGTGAAATGACATTGGGCTTCTTACTGGGAGGACTATTTTGTTTCCATTAAGGAATGACAAGTGTTCGGAGCCAACAACATCCGGATTTTTTTTATATAAGAGTGACACTATTAGTCCAAACCGGCAGCCAGCATCCGCACAGGAATGTCCAGGCAAGAGTCTGGTGGTGAAACCGGGGAATGGTCATGGTGCGGGGTTGGTGGGGAGCGGGGGGGCACCTGTGCACACTGCTAGTAATGACTTTAATGGAATCAGATAACTCCGAACTAGTGAAACGTTCTAGCTCATTACTTCAAAACTGTGTGATTCTTCCTTTAGCCCCTGGTATAAAAGCTGTTTAGGAGATGCTGACCCCTCTCTAGTCGCTTCTGTGAATTTACTGCGCACAATGCAAAGACATTACTGCACATCCATCACCCTCCCACTTCAAAATAAATATTACTTAAGACCATTTAATCATCAAAACAAGATCCCTTCTTAATGAACAGGATTTCTATTTTGTGGATGCAACCCTTTTAAGTGCTAAGTTTATAATCCTATGCTGTTATTAGTACAAATATTAAAAAAAGATAAAATAAATTGCAAATACCAAAAACAATCTCTATTACAGCATTATCAACTGAAAATGTTACATTCTGATTTGATGGCAATAGCTCAAGAATAGATTTTTAAAGGGTAAAAGACAGGTACTGCTGTATACATATATATGTTTCTTTTTAAATAATCTAGGTAAAGTCTGCCAGATTCTTTCAGTGACAAACAGACATTTTGCATTATTTCCAAAATATATTCACTATTAGATCTACGTTCGGAAATAAAATTTAGGGTTATGGTTAAACAGGAGGAGAATGACTGGATCTGAAAGAGCTGACACAGGTATGATGGGTTGAATGGCTCCTTTCTGCACGGTTCGATAACATTTTACTTATTCATTAGTATCACAAATAGGCTTATATTAACACTGCAATGAAGTAACTGTGAAAATCCCCATGTCATCGTACTCTGACGCCTGTTCAGGTACAATGAGGGAGAATTGAACATGGCCAATGCACTTAACCAGCATGTCTTTCAGACTGTGGGAAGAAACTGGAACACCAGTGGAAACCCACCCAGACACGGGGAGAAAGTGCAGACTCCACACAGGCAGTGATCCAAGCTGGGAATCCAACCCAAGTCCCTGGTACTGTGAGGCAGCAGTGCTCCACTGTGCCACCATGCTGTTCAACATGTGAGCATTTGTTAGGTAATTCACTATAACTGTGTCACCTTTTAGTAGCTATTTTGCTTAAGAAATGATATTTGAATCAACATTGTCCA
The DNA here is from genome assembly GCF_965287045.1 of Carcharhinus amblyrhynchos. Classification (NCBI taxonomy): domain Eukaryota; kingdom Metazoa; phylum Chordata; class Chondrichthyes; order Carcharhiniformes; family Carcharhinidae; genus Carcharhinus; species Carcharhinus amblyrhynchos. The sequence continues at coordinate 53,025,497 of NC_137335.1, forward strand.
TTAAACAGTGACAGAAGATATACAGCTCACAAATGCTGACCATTTTATTCATCATCCTAATCTACATTATCCAACCAGATCACCTGATTCCCATCGCGCCACAGTCAGCTTTAGGCCTTTATAGCATTACCTTAGGAATAAGACAATGAATATAAACACACACACAAAATCCAATCCTCAACCAGAGTAAATCCAGCCAAAGTGGTAACTAACTAAGTAGTAATCTTTAATTTGGTCACTTCCAATTACCTCTTATCTCGCAGATTATTACCTCGAAAAACTGGACTTCACATACAACTCTTCAACAGGGCAATGTTTTTATTCATTAAACTCTGAATCGCATATTGAAATGTCTTCCAGTGGTTCATGGAAATAGTATTAAAAGTCTGTCATTTGTAATTTTGCAGAAAATGAAAGCAATTAACAGGATAAACTTTTTTTGTAAGCAAAGTTCACTGCTCACTCAGATAGATATCTTTTGTATATATGTTCCACGCAAAAGAAAGGAAAAGCAAACATTTTGATGCATTTTTTTGGCATTCCATTTTCGATACTGATAGAAAGAAGCGCTAAACAGAAACAGTCTTTTTTTAAATGCCTGCATTTTCCAAGTCACTCAAATGCTTATCAGCTATACCAAAAACACTGAATGAGGCAAATAGCGCTGGAAAGCGGCAGATGTGACAAGTCTAATCTGGGGTGCGATGACACTACATTTTGTACAAAATACTTCATTTATGATTGCTTGAGAGGAATTTTCCTTAGTTCAGTGCATCTTACAAATCTAGGCTCAATATATCAGATTCCCTGAACACCCGTCTCCTTCATGCTTTAAAGAAAAGCCACTTCCCCATTTCACAGACCGAGTACCTTTTAATTTCAAAAAAGCCATGGTTCAAAATCTTAATTAATTGTTTCATACTGCTTCAGGATCATTATGCAATGTAATAAAGGACATGTAATTATGAAATTTTACAGCCATTACTGAGGCTGATGGCTCGTATTTCATCATAAGCTTCACCCAATGGCTTTTAGCTACTCCAGTTTCTTTGATGAAGTACAGACAGATCTATCACCCCCAAACAATAACCAGCCCAGGCATCTATAATAGCTACCTACAGATGAAGCAATAGATAAAGATAAACTATAAATCCCCGCACAAATGCAACCACAATGCTTTGGATTGACAAAAGAAGAGGATGAGCTGTCTATGGGAGGCAGCAGCTGTGCATTAGGGCATCCCTCTCCAGCTATCTGTTAGCTGTTCTGTCGTATGTCGTGTTATACTCTTTCTTCTTCCCTCACCAGTCCCCAGTAGATTTGTTCTTGAAGTCTATAGCTCCTTTCAGCTAATTCAGCAATTTTTTAAAAGAACTCCACAGACCCCAAGTGTATGACAGTAACAAATGTGTTGAGAGATGGGGATCCTCGCAAAAGCTAACATTGCTATGAAGGAATGGGCCAACTGTGTATATACTGTTCCTGTTGGGTTTTTTTCTCTTTTTATTAAAAAGTGCTGCAAATATTCCCCTGGTGAACCATTTCTACGTATTAATGCAGTAAAACTTTGGACTCTGAAAGACAAGAAAAGCCTCACCAGTAATTAGAAGTATATATACTTATAGAAGGTATTGTACCATACATCTGTAGAAATTTCATGGAACCTATGAAAATATGTTTGCAAATGTACAACCATATCATTTTCATGATACCCCTCAAATATAAGTTCTCAATCTTTTCCTACCCAACTAGTTTTGCAGCGACACCTCAAAGCAGTCAGGAATACCTGATTATTCCATTAACCCTTCCCAGCATCTCCACAACAAACAATGAACCAAGAAAGAGAGAAAACAAATGAAGCATCTAATATTTATCCAGTACGTGTACCTTAAATGCTGGAAATATTGGGTAAGCAGCAAAAGACAATTAAATAACAGTTCTTTCTAAAAAAGTCCATTCGTAAAGTAATCCTCCTTCCGATGTCTGGTAAAATTAAAGCAGGTTATAAAATATGGATAGCCTGCTTCTTTATTCTCAGATGAGCCACTTGTTCAGTTCATGTGTTTTGTTCTAACTAGAGTAATAGGACAATGGAGCACTTTATGATTTGCCAGCGACATTCAGTTAGATTGGTCACATTATATTCAAATTCTGATTTAAAAAAAATACATTTTGGGAGAAGTTGAGAGCAAGAGTGTAGAACTTTTAAAGGAACTAAAAAGAAATTATTAATGAGTGGATTTTACGAATAGCAATAGAGGCAGAAAACATGGGGTGACTCTCTTTAGGCAAGATAAAACTGCACTGCTTGGCAAACCTAATCTTACACAGTAGTCTAATACTAAAGCCGATGGGCTTTTGTCAGAAATGCCAGTCCCTCTCTGCCCTCGCCCTGGAATCCCTGCTTAGCCTGATGCATTGCTCCCATCTGCTGATGTGCAGAGGTTATAATACTTTAGTAGGCTCAGACAGCTCGTATCCAATTCCATTTCCAAGGCCTGCCAGCCCTGCCTGCTTGCTCTCTGATGGAAAGGATGGCCCATTTGAACAGTTATTGGGGAAAGAAATGGCCATTTCATGCTTGTCTGTGAACTTTGCATGAACTGTGAGGAATAATGTACTGTGATGACAGCCAAGTTATTCCTTACAGTAAATTTGCTGTCTGGAATGAACTGAAATAGTGTTTGGTTTGTGTAATTACGTCCATCTATCTTTATATTCCAGAGGCATATCGCAAATTGAAAATACTAAAAATTGACTGTTCATTCTGATATTTAATGATTGCCAATGACACACCAATGATTTATTGGTTACTTACCGATGTGACACATTTGCATCTTATTAGAAGAAGATTACCATTCCTTGAATTCTGAACACAGCTGATCACGACTGATGGATTGATTTGATTTGCAAATGTAATCAAACTAATAAGAGGGAAAAATGTGCAATAATACCTTGTTTTTCGTCTGGCAATCATTCCCTGCCAACAGGCTGATATCCCTGACTAAGCAGCCTCAGAAAAGCATTTCTTGCCGCTACGCAGACAAAATGCTTCTCTAATGAAAATTATTTTTTCACCCGCCACCTTCTAACTATCTTGGCAATATACTGTCAAGCCAGCTGTGTTTGTTACCGTTTATAAAGGCCATCATCAGTAGCTAGGCTGCTCTAATTTCAAAGCTGTGTTTTTATAAATAAGAGTCTTGTCTAAAAGCAACACTGAATGGAGTGAAAGAGGCAGTATATCATTAGTTCCATCTGCCCGAGTCCATATCCTTATTTTCCTTTAAAAGATAAAAAATAATTGCATGTCTTGACATTACACTCTTTTAAAAAGGGACAGCCTAAACAGAAATTAACAATTCTTCCAGCACTGAAGCTAAGTTCAATGAGCTCCCCATTATCTTCAATTAAAATAAACTGGAAGGCGAGTCAATTTGGATTTTAATGCCATAATTCTAAGTTTATTTGCTGAGGTGAACTATGCCACCCTTGGACAGTTACACAAGGACTACCCCTGCGCAATAACTATATCCTGATTCTTATGCTGTTAACATGCACCAGATGCCTTCAGAAGTAACACTATAGATTATTTATTTGGGGGAGAAAAGGGCACGGGTGCATACCAGTGTATCCTACTAAAACCAACAATTTTTGTTCCTCTTTCTATCTTGCTCATATACTTCGGGAGTAGAAATTCATAGGCACAATGAATTAGGTGACAAGGTGGCACAGTGATTAGCACTGCTGCCTCACAGCACCAGGGACCCCCGTTCAATTCTGGCCTTGGGTCTGTGTGGAGTTTGCACATTAAAGGGGGGGCAGTTCAGAACGGAGTTGAGGAGGAACTTCTTCACTCGAAGGGTGGTGAATCTCTGGAATTCTCTGCCCGTTGAAGTGGTGGAGGCTGCCTCGCTAAATATTTTTAAGAAGCGGGTTGATGGGTTTTTGATAAGAGAGGGGATTAAGGGTTATGGGGAGAGGGCGGGAAAGTGGAACTGAGCCACGACAGATCAGCCATGATCTTATTGAATGGCGGGGCAGGCTCGAAGGGCCAGATGGCCTACTCCTGCTCCTATTTCTTATGTTCTGTGTGGGTTTCCTCCAGGTGCTCCTGTTTCCTCCCACAGTCCAAAGATTGCGGGTTAAGTGGATTGGCCATGCTAAATTGACCTTAGTGTTGGGGGATTAGCAAGATAAATGTGTGGGGTTACAGGGATAGGGCCTGGGTGGGATTGTGGTCGGTGAAGGCTCGATGGGCCAAATGGCCTCATTCTGCACTGTTGGGTTTTAATGGTTCAAAATTTAGGCTGATACTTCAGTGCAGTGATGACGGGGTGCTGTCAGAGGTCATGGGTGAGATTCTCCGGCCTACCTGCATGTGTTTCCCGCCTGCCAGAGGTGGCATGTTGTTTGCTAGAAGCGGGATTCTCTGGGCCTGCCGTTGTCAATGGAAATTCTCATTGACGTCAACCCACGATGGCGGGAAGATCCTGCCGATGTGAACAGCCAGAGAATACCGGCCCATATCTTTTGGATGAGACATTAAACTGAGGCCCGCGCAGGTGGATGTAAAAGATTCAATGGCTCCATTTCTGAAGAAGAGCAAAGGCGTTTTCCCCTGGTGTACTTGTCAATATTTATCAACTAACATCAGGAAAACAGATTATCTGATCATTACCTGATTGCAGTTTCTGCACTTTATTGTTGAAAATTGGCTGTCCTACATTACAATAGTGAGTATGATTTAAAAGTCCTTAATTGGCTGTAAAGTGAATTGGGATGGCCTATGGTTGTGGAAGGCACTATTCAAATACAAGTGTTCCTTTCTTTAGGTGCTTTGTATCAAACAGGTGTACTCGTACAATAGCTCATACAAAGCTCTGATGGAGGGTCATCCTGACTTGAAACATTTGTTCTATTGTTTCTCCACAGGCGCTGTCAGACCTGCTGAGATTTTCCAGCATTTGCTGTTTTTGACCTCATACAGTTTTCAGTTTATGTTCCATATCTGTTCTTTTATTAAAATCTGCTTATATACTAACGCTTGTTTTCTACAGATTAGGATATAGTAGCACTGGACCACACGATGCGTGTTGTGTCAGGTACACGCAATTATGGAGACAGGGTGCTATCAGATTTACGCATCTAAGGGATGTTGAGCTGGAATGGCAGTAGATAAGATACACAAAGCGGAAGGGAAATAGTACTGAAGTCACTGGAAAATAGGAATTCTTCAACAAAACAATAACTTTATTTTTTTCAGGGATATGGATAAATTACTGCTGGGTGAACAGGTTGGTCAATACCTGGTGTGTTATTGGATATTATATGCTATCATAGTCAGTGAATAGGCTCCATTGTTCATGAACAACTTTCAATTGTGACATGGATAGAGTTATAAAAGGCTGACGTAAATATTAAGATCCACTTTAAGTGGAGTTAATTTCAAGGCACTTTATTTGGATAACAACAATAGTGAAACCACCGGCAGTATTTAAATAATCCCAAATTTATGGTCTTTAGTTTCTAGATGTATACTAACAAAATAGAGAGAAACAGTTGATAAGCTTGCATTCAAACAGCACCCTTTATTCTCTCAGGATCTCCCAGAGTGAGCTAATTATCTTTCAACATGTAGAGTAGAGCTTTGGAAGTCCAACATAGTGACCAAAATGGGCCTGCAGTTGTCAGCAGTGTACCTGATTGTGCAGACATCCTAGAGGTAGACTACGTGGAAGTTTGTCTCCACGTATAGATACAAATAAAAAATTACGAGAACGAATGCCATTTGGCCCCTCAGATTGGAGGGAAATCTCTGCCCTATGGATCACTTGAGCCAAGCAGATCAGGGGTTATAGGGAAACGAGGGTATGGGAAAAAGGGGTTATGGGAATGGGGATGAGAAAAATGTCAGCCATGGTTGAATGGTGGAGCAGACTCGATGGGCCGAGTAGCGTAATTCTGCTCCTATGTCTTATGGTCATGGGTGTGACCCTTCATGCTTAACTGGGGCCAGACCAAGTGAACTGGCTGCAGAACAGGCAACCGACCCTAATCCAGCCCACTCCAAGTTTTCCACTGGCAGGAATGCATTGGGAGCTATCCGGGACTGGCTGTAATTCTGATTTCCTGTCTCCTAGGCCCCCATCAAGGTGCTGTGAAACTTCAGCCCATAATCTCTGTTAGGTAGGCAAATCTGATAGCCAATTTGTACACAACAATGTTATGCAAACAGTAATAAATTAGCAGACAATTTGTTTTGGCGGTGATGGTTGAGTGAGAAAGAGATCTTGTGCAGAACTCTAGGAAAACACCCCAACACTTCCAAAAATTGCATGCTGCACTAATAGGGGCAGGCATGTGGGTTTAATGTCACATCTGAAAATTCAACAAGGTAGCAGGCCCAAAGTGCTGCACTAAAGTGTCAGCGTAGATGACACATGTAAGTCCTGAATTGGGATTGGAGTCTACAACTCACTCAGTGAGGCAATCAGATAAGACTGACCTTTAACTCTGCAATGTTAACAGCCACTAATTTCAAACATTTTTAGATCTGAATACACATCACCTCATTCTAACACATTCACTAGCAACCATGCTTTTGTCCAGTAAATGGTAAATAGTCAATGGCATAATGTGTCATTAATGACCACAGTCCAATTCTCCAGGCTTGCACGCCCTGCTACCGCTGCCAGCGAGAACAGAGAGTTTGCCACCCAGCTAAATCTCCATTCACTGGGATTGGGTAATCCCAGCAGCAGACAAGGTCAGAGCATTCAGGCCAAAATGTTTAAAGCCTTCATATTGCAAAGTTAACTTTGTATATCCCATGTTAAATGGCAAATGTAAACCTCAATATCTATGCAATTGGAAATATTCAAACAGAATAATCAAGTTCAAACTGGATTTCCAAACAGAACAACTGAGTTGCACACACAGTTTAAATTAGTATTTTTGTTGCCATTGTGGGATTACTGAGGAAATAGTCTGGATTGACCTAACTTCACAAATGATCTTAGTGTTTATCTTATCGTAGTGTTTAACTCATTGCCATAACTCATTCTCTTCCAGGAATGCCTTCCCTGAAGGAGAACTGCTCTTCTCTCCGACAACAAAAGCTGCTCTCCTGTCCACATGTCCATCCTAGTCCTTTTGCAATGTTCCAGGGAACCCCAATGCTAGCTGGAGGAATAGCAACTCATCTTGAGATTGGGCACTTTTACAGCCTTTCAGACTGAACACTGAGTTTAACAACTTCAGAACATGAACTCTCTCCTTCACCCTTATCCCATTTCCATTTTTTAATTTCATTTTGTTTCTTCTTTTCATCTAATTCATCCCCAATTATCATCCTTTTTTCTCATTTCCATTTTTTCCACTTCTCCATTCCCGTTCTCCATCTTGCAAACCCCCCCCCTCCCTGCTCCATCCCACCCCCACTCCCTTCCCCCTTTCAGAGCAACTGCTTTAACCATCTGTACCTCTGTTCTGCCATTCACATATTCTGATCACCTAATGGACACTTATAGCACCATTCCCAGCCTTCTTCATCCTCATTTACACTCCCTTTATCCAATTACAGCACGCCCTCTCGCCCTCAGAGTATAAATCTCTTGATTGTCTTTGCTCATTGCAAAGAGTCATCCAAATTTGAAAAAATGGCTCTATTCTCTCTTCACAGATGCTGTCAGGCCTGCTGAGATTTTCCAGCATTTTCTGTTTCTATTTGCAAATGATCTACAGGGGAATTAGAGGAGGCTGGTTCAAAACTGCTGACTCCCACTGATAGTAAAGCCACCCTTTCTATTAGCACAGTCCTATCCTCATTCACTATTCTCTCTAGCCAGGTCAACACTTGCTGCAAATGTGCTGACTCATTTTAACACTATACTGGTAATTAATCCTTTCTCATGTAGGTTAAGCAGGTGCAGATCCAACTTAGCTGTGGAAAGCAGTGCATCAAAGGCACATGGAATTATCACTTAGTTATTTAGTTAACTCGATCAGGTCACGCACTTGGACGACTGTACTTCACTTGAACTTCATCCTGCTTCCTCCACAATCATGCAATGGGACTGTGAACTATGAGCTTCCTTGATCTCCGGAAAAGGCACTTGGCATTTGATACGCAACATCCCATTCATTACAGCTACAAGTCACAAGCAGGCTGACATTAACACTGCAATAAAGTTAGTGTGAAATTCCCCTAATTGCCACACTCCAATACCTGTACAGATACACTGAGGGAGAATTTAGCATGGCCAACGTACCTAACCAGCATGTTTTTCAGACTATAGGAGGAAACTGGAGCACCCGGAGGAAACCCATGGAGACACGGGGAGAATATGCAGACTCTGCACAGACAGTGACCCAAGGCTGGGAATCGAACCCAGATCCCTGGCACTGTGAGGCAGCAGTGCTAACCACTATGCTACTGTGCCACCCGTAGCAACTTCTGCTTGGCAGAACAGAAGGAACAATCCCACATGGTCTCATTCTGTGTCACACTAGATTGTCACAATATAGTGGGGAACCAATGGGCAGGGGGTGGGGGTGGAAGTCGGTATTAGAGGGAAAATAGTAAAACTTGGAAATAACCGTTACTGGGCTGAGCTGTTCCGAACTGGTCCTGTGTACCTGAACATGTAACTCCAGGAGTGTTGGTGTCAGTACTACTGGCTTTTCACAATTTTGAACTGCTTTTTTTCCTACTGGTCAGAAATAGGTTTGGATCTTAAGAATTCTGGAAAGGAATAAATTTGTTTTTACACTTGGGTTTGGGATGACTGTACATAATCGTAATCACTAACTAAATGGTGCTGCTCTCGGTAACTTATTATTTCTGAAGAGTGTTCATACGCTTCCTCAACACACAATTATTAGTGGCTCGATTCATATGGTTGATTTCACAGCTTGGTCGCTTGTGAGATCATACACAGTGGTTTCACAGATTTAAAGAACAAAGAAACTGCTGGGGGAAAAAAAACTATAACCAGTGACAGATGCTGAGAAATCCTTTAACAATTTAAAGTTTTATTTGAATTGCATAGCCCGATCAATTTGTGCAGAAGAATTTTTAGAAGTCTATGGGGGTTAAAGGAAATAAATCAATGAACAAATCTGCAGGCAAAAGCAGCCGGAGAGCACGCAACAAAAAAAAGGAATGTTTCTGGAGCAAACAGGCAGCAGAAATGATTACTGTGCACGTAGAGATTTTGATACATAGCCCAAATAAGTTCTACAACTTCTTTTCGTGGTCACAGAAAGGCATGCTTTTTCATTTAACTCTCTGTGTAGCAGCACCATTGTTCGATCAGATTCTTCTTTGTGTGTTTATGGAAATGACTAATTTATGTTGCCTTGTGCAGTTGATAGCTTCTCATTAGCCACGTTACTCGTTCATTGTTTATTTTTAGTTTCAATCAACAATTACAGAAACCCTTTCAAAATTAACGGGGTGATCCAGAATTTTGGCCGCCCTGCCTCCCCTTCTTTAATACTCGAGAGGCCACATCACTGAAGTGGTGGGGGAGTGGTGGGGGTGGAAATGGTGAGAAAAACAGGCAGAGAGAAAACACACACTTTGAGTGAGTGGAACACGTAAGATTGCTGCATAATAAACAGTGTAGCAATATCTAGAACACTTGCTAAGGAGATTGGGCTGCTTAAATTGATGAGTAGCTGATTTAGAAAGGTTTGTTTCAGCTCAGGTGATGACAAGCTCTCTGTGGAATTGAATGTGACTTTACCAGGAACACCCCAGCAGCCACAACCCTCTCCGGCAAGCCTCCATCTGCTTCAACCAATATCCAAATGCATCACTGTCTATCAGGGCCTCAGCACTGACACTCTGGATGTATTGATTAATAGTTGCCCTAAGCTCCTTTTAGCAAATCAAATTTTCACTTTTAGCAAGGATTTCGGTTCTGATTTATTCAGCATAGTGAAATGTATTAAATTGACTTTGACATTCTAGAAAAACGGCTGAAAAACAACGCTTTCAAGTGAAGAGGAAATAGATATAAAAAATGTTTGGCAGTTTGTTTGTTCAGGCTAAGGAGGCGAGTAATATTCCTTTTTTGTTTAATGGAATTCAGAGCTGTCAGAAATCCAAGCTCTTTTACTTCCCTTTCGAAAGGACTGCTGATACCTTGGAAATATACAGGACAATATCCATAAAAAACTTCTTTAACTAATTTCTCTCCTAACACACTTGTTATAGCACAACTATATCTATGATTAAGTAAACTTTTTGTTTAACACTTTGACAATCATAGTGAAATGCCTGCTCTCAAAACCTACATCTGTGCTTACAGACTGCATGCATACCTATATGTAAATATGAAATGATTTGAAGTTCTAACTTATTCCCATCAACACAAAAATTGTGATTATTCTGAGTTGCACTGAAACCCAGTAAGAAGCAAAGAGAAATTCAAATTTCAGAACAGGAATATCCTGCAATATGTTCCAGCTCTAAAAACAGGAATAGAGCAGAAACACAATTCATTGACTTTCATGCAACGTGCACCAGGGAAAAAAAGCATTTATGATTTAATTGAACAATTTGCTTGTTTACTGACACAATGAAATCAAGGTTTGTGAAACAAAATGGCATTCTTCTTCCAAGTAAAGAATGCTTACCTGAGCAGAACTTGTGACATCTTTACCTTGGAGGCCAATGATGAAAAAAGGTTTTCAGAAATTAATATTTTTAAAATTGAACAGCTGATTTGAGAACTATTTTTGGATTCACTACACTCCTTTGAGCATTGCTGAAAAATCTGACACATGGAAGCTTGTCACCTTGCACTCATGGGGACACTTCACAAGAACGTAAATGTAGGGAGAGAATAACAATTTGTACTATATGACAAGAGAGTGCTAATTGGTTGGCAAGTGGACTCTGATTGCACTAGTTGATGGTGACTGATAGTTAACTGCCAAACATTGTTTGAAATTTAAACCACGCAGTTTGTCCCTGACTGATCAAGGCATTGTTCTGAGGAATAAATCAGCAAATGGCTGTCACTTGTTTTATTTAGCTGTAACGGGCACAATGTGAGCACATGTTCTTTCTGTCTGCAAAGAGCAGGACCCTGTGTATATATTCGTAGGGCCCTATTCTTTGCATACAAAAGTAACATGTACACACATTGCATCTGCTTCAGCTAAACAATATAAGTGACACCCATTTGTTGACTCATTCCTTTGAGCAATGCCTTGCGCAATCAAGGTCAAAATGTCTGGTTTAAATTTCAAACAATGCTTGGTGGTTAACTGTAGGTCATCATCAACTGGTACATTTTCCATGACAATGTCTTTGTCAACCACTGTCTATTTGTCAATCAATCAGCATTCTCTGCTTATATAGTCAAAATTGTTGTTTTTCCCTTGTATTCTTATTCTTGCCAAGTGCCCTGATGAGTGTAAGACAAAAAGCTTTGACATGTCCCTTTTTTCAGCAATACTTCTTTAATTGTGCTTCAGAAAATTCAGCACTGATTATTAAACAAAAAATTGATTTCTACTTTGATCAGACCATGCAAGGGTTAACTGCTAAGACTTATTTCTATCGGTCTTCCCCAGCATTAACCTGAATTTGACCCTTTTGTTGTCTGATCTTTTTCACTATATCAATGCCCAACATTGCAGTGATTTTTGTACTGTTGGCATTCAGCATCAGTTGTAGTTATACTGTGGTTGATGCATACACACATTTCCAATGATAAAGAGTCTACTAATGAGCTCTTTTCAAAGTTCACTGGCAGCTAGGGTCCAATGAGCAGCACTCTGTGCATATTAGTATACATTTGTGATAATTCTGTCATCCCTGCTCAATAGTGGTGTGAACAGAGAGAAGCCATGGGTAGGTAGTTGAGCTGCAATTAAAGGTGCAACTGCACAAGATTTGACGCATCAGTCTCCCGTCAGCATGGTAAAAAAATCTAAATTTACATCAGTGAATGTAAGTTGTGCTTTTACTTGTCACTATAGACAGTAATTACACCCATCCTGATTAATAATAACTATCAAACATTTTAATCAGATAGGTGAAAATTTCTGTTTTGCTGCTTCTAAAATCGAAGTGTGTTGTATAGTGAAATTAGCCTCCGGAGGGGCTAATGCATCTCAAATAAAAATAATCCATTAAGACTCAATTCAAATGTCATCAGTTCCATGGCTGCATACTGTATAGCAAAATGAGTAAGCATGTTGTTTGATGGCTTATGGGTTCAACTTCACAGCGTAGTGGCACTCCAAATAGACTGTGCAATGAAGTATTATAGACCAACATTTTCTAACTTGATTTTCCCAATAACAACCCAAGCTTTGGAGATGAAAAACTTTCCTGTTGGGGAGAAGGAAAAAATGGAGGTCAGATCAACCCCATTCAACTCCTGTGACTGAGCACAGACTAACATTGATGGAGGTTGTGGCCACGCATGAAGGCTTAGTATGGGAAGAAGTGGAGGAAGAAAAAGAAGATAATGAATCTTGATGTGTTGGAAAGATATGCAGGGAATGTTTGTACCTAACATTTTTCATATAAAATTGTGGTCTGGAATTTGCAGTTATAGAAACATAGGAACCAGAAACAGGAGTAGGCTATTTGGCTCATCAAGCCTGCTCCACCATCCATTTTGATCACAGCTGAAATTCAATATCCTGATTCCCCCTTCCCCCCATACCTCTTGATCTTATTCGCCCTTAGAGCTAAATCTAATTTCTTCTTGAAATCAGACAACATTTTGGCCTGAACTACTTTCTGTGGTAATGAATTCCACACATTCACCACTCCCTGGGTGAAGAAATTCCTCCTCACCTCAATTCTAAAAGGTTTACCCCTTATTCTCAAATGATGACCCCTAGTTCTGGACTCCCCCACCATTGGGAACATTCTTTCTGAATCTAACCTGTCTAACCCTGTTAGAATTTTATAAGTTTCTATCAGATTCCCTCTCACTCTTCTGAGTTCCAGTGAACATAATCCTAACCAATTTAGTTTCTCTTCGCATGGGCAGATCTGCTATCTCAGGAATCAGCCTGGTAAACCTTTCGCTGTACCCCCCTCTAAAGCAAGATGTTAGTAAACTGTCAACATTCACCACCATTATTCTATTGAAACTTATGGAAACTTCTTGAGTCAGCACATGCGCAGTTAAACACAGAAACCCCAAATTTTTATCTGTGATCACTGATTCTACATTAAACCATAAGTTGGCTATTGAAACTTGCGCAGGTGCAATGCTGAACTGACCAGAATTTATTGTTTTAGGCACTTAAAATTCCCCCAAAATGTTCTTGTTAATGAGACATAACTGTTTTTTTTAAGAGTCATACTAAGTCATAGCTATTGCTGAAAACCTCTCTGGTCCTGGAAGGTTAGTTTTATATTTGCAAAATGTCAAATTGTTCCATTATGATTAAAATTTCATAGCTCTTCAATCTAATAAAAAGTACTTTTTAAAGTCTGTTTATGATACTACAGTTTCTAATATGCATGCCCCAATCTTCATTTCAGTCTTTATAAAATGTATAAAAAGTAAAGGATAATCAGTGCATTTTACTTCCTGCTTTGCCATTCCATGAACTCTTTAATATGATGCCGGGAAATCCCCTTCACCTGGCACCCGAGTGACAGTGACACCGGAACAGATGAAATCCATGACACAGAGACTGTTAGATCCTTGTGGGCAGCTGGCTGCTAAATCCAAGCCACAAGCTTGACTTTTTATGGCAGAGCTACTGTTAATGCTGTCATTACTTTCATTCTGTTATTGCTGTTCAGATCCTGTAAGCTAAAACCCACTAACAACCCTGTGGGCCATACAGTGGCACATCTGCCTCACAGTGCTAGGGACCCAAGTTCAATGTGTGACTGTCTGTGTGGAGCTTGCAAGTTCTCCCCTTGTCTGTTTAGTTTTCTTTCGGGTACTCCGGTTTCCTCCCACAGTCTAAAGATGTGCAGGTTAGGTGGATTAGCCATGGTAGATATGCAGAGTTACAGGGATAGGGAAGGGTTAGGTCTGGATAAAATGCTCTTTCAGAGAGTCAGCACAGGCTCGATGGGCTGAATAGCCTCCTTAGGGATTTTATTTTATTCTAATTGTCTAACATGCCAAACAAAGCCCCTTCTTACAAAAGACAACTCAGTCACTCGAGTTTCTTACTCAGGATTTAAAATGAATTACTGTATTTCATGGATAAATATTTGAAGAAGAGAAAATTGTCAGTGTATGGGGCCAGAGCAGCGGATCAAAATAATCAGATAACTGGCATTGACACGATGGACTGAATAGCCACCTTCAGTGCTGTATGATAGCATGGTTTGGAATGAACAGTTTATATCCTTCCAGTCTCTAACAATCACCATCTTTTTCTGAAGGGGAGTATCATGTAGCTTTTCAAAGAAAAACGCTCAAGAATTATCTGATAATATCCTTTTGCATTTGTTGAGTTTTTGAAAAGGCTTGTTTAAGCATTGAGTGCAGTTATCATTATGTGAAACTGGCTGGGAAGAATAATTGCGCTTTGCAGTACAAATGAACCAAATTAAAACATACAATTAAAATTATATGATTACTGGAGCACCCTGGTAAACTACTTCATGCACTGATGATAAATGAACTGCTTCATGTGGTTGGGCTCAATAATGTTTCGAAGCCTGTTCTTCTGATGTAATCACATTTGAAACAACAATATGAAACAGAGACAAAGGATGCACAATAATAGGACATTTACGCTGATCATATTTCAGACAGGGGAGAAATTCATCTCAAGTGGAAGTGCTGTGCAAATGAGTGGATAAAACTAAATGTATGGCCAAAGAGGTCAGTGTGGCATCCATTTGCCACAATTAGGCCACAGGCTTCCTCAACTGAGGGGAGCATGGTGGGGGAACGGTGGATCAGTTCGTTCAGTTGGGTAGCTGGCTAGTGAGTGGTTCAATATGCCACCATCAGCATGGGTTTGATTTCAATTCCAGTTTAGGCAGACTTGGGATATTTGTCTCCTCATTCTGCCCGAAAGTGGAAGACAATGGTAAACCATCACTGGGGGAAATAAAATGCCAAGAAAACAGCTCAGGATGAAGCACCAGCAGGCACTAGCCAAGGGTTTGCCTGCAGACAGAGTACATTTGAATGAATGAACTTTATTTTCTATGTTTCTATATCAAGGAATATGGGGTGGGGTGGGGGGGTGTGGTGGTGGGGGGAGAGGCCGAATCAGGGTATCGAATGTGATGGTCAGCCATGATCAGAATGAATGGCAGAGCAGGCTTAAAGGGCCGAAAGGCCTATTCCTACTTCTATTTACGATGTTTCTAACTTTATCTGCTTGAAACTGGGGACACAGTCAGGCAACCCAATGAAGCACACCGACCAGAATCTGACCAATTCTAGCCAACTCTAACACAAAGATAACCTGCAGCAATTTTATAAAGTTAGGAGGAGCACATCTGATCCTCTTGACTCTGCCAAAATAAAAAATATTTAAACATTTTCTTACCCTTTTGGAATAACTTCCAATGGTCCGTTTAAAGATCACTGGTTAGAATAAGCAAGATTGACTTCAGTGGAACTCAGTGGAATGTGTGTAGAACAAGCTCTGTCTATCTCGTGCCCAATTTGTGCCTATGAGGACTGGCATGTGAGGAGACAGATTTGTGCACTTAAGCCACCTACTGCATGTTACAGGTGGGGCAGCCTAGAGACTCAGAAGTTACAAGCTTTCCAATTCTCACTACTGGTAGAAAACGGCAAGCTGAAATCCATTCCGCAACATTGACTAAACCCTCACAAAATGTGTGCAATGATGTTGAATTTCTCTCCCTAGGTATTGCTTTGCCCTTAAGTAGCAGTGGATACAGTGATTTCAGTGAAATACTTCTGTGAAATATTTAAGATGTTAAAGACTTTGGAGAGTAATCTGTGAGCAAAAAAAAAGTTTCAAGACCTAAAGGTTCAGAGAATACCCTGAAGAGGATGTCAGATGGTTTTAGTGTGTCACAGTAGTTGAATGCATCTTACACAGGGCAAAGGAAGATACTAGTTCTTTTAACACGGGGATGAAGCATGATGTGCTGTTATAGCAATGCTTGAGTAAGCACCTCCAGTAGTTTGTTAATGTGGTAACACGTGAATATTCTAATCCAACACAAAGTGTAACAATACATCTGACTGCTGCATTGATAATCTTTTTATCATATGTGTGAAACCTAGCTTCAACAGACGATTCAGCCTACATTACTCTCTCGTCCATTCTGTGCGTCTTACAATAGACTGGATGAAGCGAAGTGTGGAACTACCACAGTATCTACATAAAAGAGATTAAAGCCGACAGAATTCCATTTTACAGCTCAATCATATTGTGTTAGCATGCGCTTATCCAAGCACGTACAAAATTGAAAGAGAGAATAAAGAAGGCAGGCAGATAGGAGGCAGAATGGGAAGCATGGGCAATTTCAGCGAATATAAAAGGATGCTAATGGTGGGGGCCCTGTCATAGTAAAGGGCTATTAGGGCACAGCCTCCGTCTCTTGTACCCACTCATTCCACTCTAACTTGAAACGACTGAAGTCAAGTGCTGTCTAATTTCATTGTGCTCTTTGTCAGATAAGGACTGTTCAAATTTCATAACGTCCCGCTTTCTGTTCAGCTGCTTTATTAGCATGTGTAGCCTAATTCTATTTACTGATAAAGTCGTTTTATTTTTTCTTTAAATATTTGCCTCTGTTGTGGACACAGCTGAGTTAAGCGCTTTGTGATACAGAATTAATCAAAGCAATTTCTTTGGTGCTCTTTCTTCACATCAGAAGAGCTGATTTTATCATAAGCCAATTCTTAATTCACGATCACTGTTAAATAATATTTCATCAGTGGTTATGTGGCTCACACGTTGGTCTCTTGCCTTGGTAACATTCAGAATTTAAACGATGCCTTTTTTTCTCCAGTTGAATTTGCAACTGTGCTTTTTTACATTTTTGTGTTTATCCAGCATGTGACAAAAGGCACCTGCTCGCTCGAAAAATGCTAAATTGCTGGGATTAAATTTTGCCCAACCCTCACTTCTAAAAGACGGTTGGCTGTTGGGATGCTCAGATCAGATTTCTAACTACCTTTCGCTTTCGGGTAAAGGTTATGTTCGCTAAGTCAAATGCTAGCATTACCAGAGAGTGGAAGAGTTTTCAGTCAAGCACTTCCAAGACAAAGCACAGCGAGGATTAATTCAGGATCAAATTCCCAATTCACTGCTCCATTAAAATGCCACAAAATCAACCTGAAAAGAGCAAAACCATACAAAAAACAAGCAACTTGGATTCAAACTGGTTCACCAAAATGGCAACTTTATTTGTTAGCTATGCCAATGAGTAGAGAGCTCAGTTGCAGACACTGCTGTAAATTCTGACATCTTGCTTACTTCTTATTGATATTTTCGGGGGCGATCTTGCCAAAAAAAATTTGAAGTGCTAACCAGTGTAAAAATGGGAGAGAGTCACGCTGTTTTTTTGGGCGAGTTAGAAATGCAATCTTACTACACTCTGAGGAAAAAATGGAGCAAGACCTATTTCTTGCCAGCAGGAGAGAAGGGTGGGACCTAAGCTGGCCCAAAATCCAGCAGCACAGAGCAGAGGGCACCACTGTGCATGCGCAGGATGCGCAATATCACCCCTTGATCCCAGTTGCAGAGGGCACAGCATACCCCTGTCTGCCTTACCTTAGGCCTCAGCCCCCCCACCCAGTAGGCCCTGCCCCTTAGCCCATCCCCGGCACTACCTGGTGCCCGAAGTGCACTGCCAATGTGCCAGGCTGGCAGTGCCTGGGTGCACTCCCTAAGGGGCACTACCCCGCCCCCTACTTCCCAGTTGGAGGGGGCTTCAATGGCCCCTGGTCCTACTGGTGAGGTCCCTGGGCTCAACCGTAATATTTAAATTCTACTTACCATTGAATTTAAATATTCTAATCAGCCTCACGTCTTTTTGGGCGCGAGGCTGATCTCACCGGATAGCCCATACTGGTAAGATCGCAAGAGGCGAGAAATCAGGCGCGAACCCAATTTTTCAGCTCTCTTGCGATCTTACCAGCTCACTCTGCCGGGCCACCAGCAGGGCGATAAGGTAAGATCACCCCCTCAGATTTCGATGGTATTTGCAAATCAGGATGGCATCAGGCCAACCTGTCCACTAATCAGTATAGAAAATACAGGCATAACTAAAGGTATTATCTTTAGACAATGCCTTACCTGCTGGAGACCTTCGTACTCATGTAGCAAAGCTGACGAAAAGTTATCAACCAATCAAAAACCAAGGTGAGATCAAGGGCAGGATTTTCTAGTCCACCGGAGGACCTTTCAGTGGTCCATCCAATTGCCTGCCTCATTCCCTGTGGCATCATTACATGTCACTAAAGGATCACCAGATTACTTCAAACAAAGGTTTCATTCTTTTAAATAATTCTTTGAAATGTTTTATGCCTTCATGCCCTACCATCACATCATAACACGTTCAAACTGAGCCACTTCAGATCAGCCATGATCTTATTGAATGGCAGGCAGGCTCGAGGGGCTAGATGGCCTACTCCTGCTCCTACTTCTTATGTTCTTAAAGTCAAATTGCTCTGTGATGCCAAATACAAATTGTTAAATACCGTGGAATTATAGATGGTTTGTTCAGTTCTAGAGAACTAAAATCATGTCACTTTTGGTTCACGATGGTAGGGATAGATGATGAGAATAACCACTCTTGATGACTATTGGAGCACTTCACATGACAAGTTACCTTCACAAATAATTTTCTCCTGTCAACGAATATTGCTGTAATTCCCATGTTCAGCTGTAGTTACAAATAAAATATAACCTGCCAATGTTTTACACTTTTTGTGGTGATGTCGTATTGCTGGATTAAAGCTTAAATTAGAATATGAAGATATTTTAGTACAGCTACAACAGGTACTTAAGTCACCTGCGGAATTTTCAGCACACCCCACTGCATGTTTCTCAACAGCAGGATGCAGCCCACCATTAGTCAATGGTGGGGTCTTCTGGTCTCACAGGTGTCAATGGGATCAGCCCATTGAATCTAACACCTGCCTTGGGAAAACCACACTGATAGCAGGACCGCAAGGTAATTGTGTGAGAATGGGAAGAGAGAATGGATAGATAGAAAGTACAGTCCTATCCAGCGAGGCAACAAGAGGTGTTGTTGGGGAATGATGAAGTCAACCATATCGAAGGTTGCAGAAAGATTGAGAAGGAAGAGGAGAGACAATTTGCTTTTATTGCAATCAAACAGGGTGTCATTCATGACTTTGCTAAGAAATGCGCAGCAGTGAAGGAAACTGAAGTGGAGGGATTCAAGCAAGTTACTCCGACCCCTTTCACTCTGCTCTTTTTCCTCTAAATTTTATCGTTCATATGCTTATCTCAGTTATTCAATGCTTCTGGTTCTTTGAGTTACTTCAGTGGTCTCCACAAACTGAGTCATTTTCCTTTGGAAATGGCTGGGACCAAAAGTGGAGAAGTTCAGATGAGGAGAATTAGGGAAAAACTAAGGCATTTTGTCCAAAATTGCTGTATTTTTGTTTGTATTCATAAGTGGTAAGATTGATTCTTTTGGGAAATTACAGACTGTGCACCTTAGAAATGTTTTTGCAGCAATGTGATTATATTAGAAGCCTTTTGAATACTGATGCAGGTTCATGATGTTCAACAGTCACAAAACAGGGTAAATAAATAAAGTAATCAGTTGAAGTTGACAAGTTACTAGGGCTGGATGTATTGCCTCCAAGGATACTAAGGGAACTAGTGGAAATAGCGAAAGCATTGGTCATAATCTTCAAATCTTCCTTAAATATGGAGTTAGTACCATAAAATTTTAATGGTACGCCATAGTTCATGAAAGGGTGTAAGGACGAACCAAGCAACGACAGGGGAATCAGGTTAATCATAATTCAGAACCAAATGAACAGTTGGACAAAGGTGAATTAATTAACAAGACAGCAATGACTTGTTACAGGTAAATTGTGTTTAACTAATTTGATTAAGATTCTTGAAGAAATAACCGAGGGGGTTGATGAGGGTAAAGTGACTGATATGGTGTACAATGGACATCAGAAAGGCATTTTGTAAAGTGCCACATAATAGGAGTCCACAGAATGAACGGAACAGGAGTAACAAGGAAATAAAATTAGCAGAGTGACAGGAAACAGTGAGTAGTGGTAAACAGCTGGTTTTCAAAATGGAGGCATATAGTAGGGCTCCATGGAGGGAGGTGGTAGGGGGGGAGGGAGTTAGTGTGTTTCCGGATATATATTAAAGACTTAAAGCCGGCTGTGCAGTTCACTATTTCAAAATTTGCAGATGACACAAAACTTGAAAGTATGATGACACCTGTGGAAGTTAGTCACAAATTTCAAGAGATCAGTAAAATGGGTGGGCAAATTGCAGGTGACATTTAATGTACAAGGAGTGTGAAGTGATTCATTTTTGCAGGAATATTGAGATGAGGAAATATAAAGGCACAATTCTCAAGGGAGTGCAGGAAGAAAGGCATTTGAGGGTATTTGTGCACAAAACATGAAAGGTGGCTGAGAAGGCTGCTAATGATGTATTTTGGTTCATGGGTTTTATATAGAGGCCTAGAATACAGAAACAAGGAAGTTATGTGAAAACACTTTTTCAGCCTTAACTGGAGTATTGTGTCCAGTTTTGGGACACCACATTTTGCAAAGACATCAACGAGGGTGCAGAACAGAATGAGGTCAATGGTTCCAGCGTTGAAGAAGCTAAGTTATATGGACAAGGTAGAGCAGCTAAGACTATTCTCTTTGGGGTACAGAAACTGAAGAGTAGGTTTGATAAAGGTGTTCAAAATAATGAGGGGCCTCAACAGACTTCAAAGGGAGAAACTGTTCCTGGTTACTGAAGGGTAGAGAATCATAGAGCACCAATTTAAGGTGATGTGCAAAAGAGGAAAACCTCTTTGTTGCAGTGAGTGGTTAGGATCTGGATTAGCCTGCCTGAGAGTGTGGTGAATGCTGAGTCAATCATGGCTTTCAAAGAATATTGGACAATTATCTGAAGGAAAAACAATTGCAGGAAAAGGTGGGGGAAGAGGATTAGGTGAGTGGTTCTTTGAGAGAGTGCTGTAATCATTCAGTGGTTGTTTATGCAGAAATATTGTTGCAAGTCTGCCAAGAGTTGGTAAAATTTGCAGGTTTTGTTTCATTACAGAAAAACAAAATAGCATCCAGTATAACTCAGTAATGCAGCACTAACCTAGTAATAGTAACCCTTAGACTTATGTTCACATAGTGAAATAGCGGCAATCTTTTTTTTGACACTCCAGACATCTCTTTTCCAAAGATTTAAAGGGAAGAACTTTTAAATGCCTTGATAACCTGGCAGCTCCCTTCGACGGTTGCTTTTGACCATTTTGATAGTTAATTTTAATAGGTCTGTTGTCAGTTCCAATTAACTTGACATTAATGAATTTATGCACTAATGCCTACTTGTAACAATTTCAATGGACAGCTGAACTTCACCAAAGATGTCCCGGGACCAGATCAGAAGTGGCATCTTATCTCTCCGAAGATATATCTGGGCTATCCAAACTAATTCACAAATTTCAGACCTGTTCTTACCAGATCTAATTCTGGACACTTGAGACAGGATTTTCTGCACTCCCCCCACCCCACCCGCAATCCCCCAAGTTGTTTACTGACAACAGAGGCAGCCTATCATTGGCTGCTAGCAGGAGCTTCTGGTCCTGCTGAAGTCTACAGTGTTTTGCATGACCTGCTCGTTCTGCCACCAGGGATCGCCTTCGATGGGACTGGAAAGATCCCCCCCGACCCCGGTGGGAGGGCCATAAAATCCCATCCTTCGTACTTGACACACCCGGCTCAGCAGAATCCCACTTAAGTGGAGGAAGCTAATGGTTTAAATGGCCTCTGTTAACCACGCATGCCTTAAACATGCCCCACACCCAATCCCCATCCTGCAAAAATGGAAACTGCCACTTTTGGAGGGAGGTGTATAAGGGGAGACTTGGGGATTTGGGGCATTTCTTCAACTGTTTCTGTGATGGAGAGCCTCTCTGCCGTGTTGAAAGTCTGGGCCATAGCTTTCCTCAGCTCGATCAGAGCCACAAGTCAGAGACACAGCAAGTGTACTGTACAAATGAACATTGCCAAATAAATCTTGATTACATCAGAAGTGTGTTAACTAGTCATGCTCATTTAGCTGAATAACTTGATAACAGTGAAAGCTGACCCACTTGAAAGTTTTCATAATCCACAAACCAGAATGAAGATTTTGATCAGAGAGATACCTGAAATCTCCACACCAGGAGTGATCTTCATGTTTCCCAAGGTTGGAAGAGGCAGTCTAGCCACTACACCCCCATCCCAGGAAGAGTATTGAGGTCAACCACTTGTGCCCAGCCAAACCCCAGGACCCTTGGGGAACTCTGCCGCTGCAGCCTGGCAGTGTCAGAGAGGCACGTAGGAACTGCACCTCCCTTCCTGATGCCACCACCCCCCACCCCGCACCACCCCCACCCGCCAGTCCCCCAACCTTGGGGTCCACCGTGCCTGTTCCACAGTTCTCATGAGCAGCACCAAAGCCCACCCAGTGCAGATGCCACTGGCGAAGCGAGTGGCTGGCGGGAGAGCTTTGAACTGGGCTTCAGCCTGCTAATTACGTTCAAATTGGCAGTCTTTCATAATCACTGGGTTCTCACCTGGTCTAGGTGACAACCTGATAGGGGCTCGTGGGGACAGCGGGGAGAATGGTGACACATTTGATGTCTATCGGGAATATCACTTTAGCCCTCATGTCCCTTTCAACGGACACTGGGATTCATACCAGCAGCAATAAAGACCAGTGACCCCACCCACCGCCATAACATCTTTTTTGTGGCTTCCCAATTGTGGAAAATTCAGAACCATACACAAAGGTAAAATGCGTTTCATGGCATGCTTGACAGCCGCTTTGGTGTGGTTTTCTTTTTGTACCTGGAATATGCTTTGCCCATCCAATGATGACCACTAGCTCCCGATCAGCCAAGTCGCACAGTGTAGTGAGGGCCTTGATGTCACTCTCCGGAATGGTGGGATCGGGCATGGCGTAGATCTTCTCTGGCTCAGCCACAAGCAAGTGTGAGACAATCTTGTTGACTGGAATAGAAGGCCGGGGCAAAAGAAAGAAGAAATGCTTGCGTCAGTTTAGACAGCCTCATCACTCAGGGAATTGAGTAGCTGCAAGCGGTATCTCTTGGTAAATCTTATTTAATGTTGCCTTAATTAGAATCAATACAACCCAATTTTCATCAGAAAGGCTTTGTTATGCACAAATAATCAATCAGGATCCAGAAAATCTCTTAGCCTACACCCAAGGTACAAGACATACTGCACTTCCTGACACAAGTTGAAAATTGACCATATATTTTATAAATGTGTGTTTTGTTTTTAAGAAAAAGCTGTTAATTAAATAAACTACTGAAAATTAACACAACAGCTCTTCAATAACAAGTAATGATCGGTGAATGTTGAGGCTATCCAAAATAAGCACACAGAACAGTGCAATCTTATTCACGTTCAGATGTCTCGCGGAGTGGAA
This sequence comes from Carcharhinus amblyrhynchos, assembly GCF_965287045.1. Classification (NCBI taxonomy): domain Eukaryota; kingdom Metazoa; phylum Chordata; class Chondrichthyes; order Carcharhiniformes; family Carcharhinidae; genus Carcharhinus; species Carcharhinus amblyrhynchos. The sequence continues at coordinate 53,049,122 of NC_137335.1, forward strand.
AGAATTGTATTAAAAGGTCAAAAATTAGAATTTAGTAAAGCCCAATCCTTTTAAGCTAAGTCTTTTTTTAAAAAAAGTAAGTTTTAAATACATTACCTAGCAATTTTAACAAGGAGGGGGAGGGGTGATTTTATGCATGTCTCATGTCAGGTTAAATCTGACCATGGATATCTCCGATGGTCTGTATGGGTCTTTGTACTTTACAACAAGTCGCGGTGGTTAGTCGACTGGTATGATAGACAGTCATTATAATTAGTGAAAGATAGGAAAATGACCCCAGATTTTAAAAATAACGCAATGGCACAGAAAATCATGGGCTGCAATATTCATTTATTGTCAGAAAACATTTTAGAATCCATATGTTCTGAAAAGGAAACTTGCTCCGATTTTTTTTCTATATATAAAATCTAGGGTAAGCTTAAGATGTTGTCCAATCCAGTGAAGTAAAAGGTGAATTTATTATTCAGCCATTCGTGTGTGTTCTGCCCAAAGGCAGGTCCTCAGCTCATTGTCCATTGATGTTTTACCTTGAGCCGCTTTTCTTGGCAGTTTTTTGTCAGTGGTACCATTGCCTTCCACGCTCAGGTGTAGGGTGCAAAGTCTACCTCAGGCAGAGCGGGAATTAAACCTGAGCTGTTGTCATTATTCAAAACCACATGCCAGCCATCTAGCCAATTGAGCTAACCCAGCATAAATGCACTTCACTTTTATTAACTTAGTGTTGTTTCCCCTGGAGTCCACTAAATTACGTTCTTGTATATTTCCACCAGGAAATCTGACAGATAGCATACACACCCTTAACAACTACACATATCTACTTTGAATGTTTAAGATGTATTAAATAAAGCCTTGGTTTAAGTCAAAGGGAAAAAAGCTAAAGAGTTTATCAGGATTCATCATGTCAACTATTTAAAGACTTACATACTACACATGTTCTGCCATTTGGATATCAGTCTTAAAAATTAGGTTCTGATAGACAAGACGTCATTGCAAAATATTAATACAATGTAATTCACAGAAATGTAAATGCGACTAGGATGTTTCATCAATGCGGAATATTACACATAGTGCCCACTCTTGTAAAAGTGTGAGCTCTAGTCCGATTAGCATCTGAAATTCCATGAATTGCTTTCAGCTATACTTAATTATTTATTATTTAATAGAAGAAATGTGCTGGAAAATACAAACAGCCACTGACTTGTCCATGGTTATGCCCAATTGTGCTGAAAAGACACACAAAGCCATGCATTAAATTCCTCGTAGTCTAAAGAGGAATTATTAATATGGGTCCATACAATATGTGTGTTTTGATGTGCTTGCCAATATAAAGAAATGTAGTCAACTCAAAATAAATCATCTAATTATTGAATGAGTGTTGCAACATAAGGTTGATGATATTTTGTGCCATATCTATTCTTTACAGTCTTCCTTAACAGTCAAATAAAAGAGAAAGGAGAGAAAGCAACCAAAATTTAAGATACACTCTTTTGATGGCAAAGTCTCATCATAAAAGCTTAAAGATTTAAAAAGACAATATCCAGCTTATGCAGGATTTGTAATCTTCATTCTAGTGTTTTGAGTTTAACACTATGGTTAGCTTACAGGCTCAGAGAAAACATACCACAGATGTGTTTAATACTGTCAATGTTCCACATTGTTTCATAATCCTCATTTTAAATCACAGTCATGGGACACAACTGTAAACAAAATTACAATTTTAAAGGGATTTAGAACTTTTATAAAGCACAAAATTAAAAAAGAAGAATTGCTGGCTGCAACACTGCTATGAGAAGCACTGTCTCTTTAACTGAATTGTATAGAGAAAAAAAAGGACCAGTCAAAATACTTCTACGTGGCTGTATATATTTTTTCACAAAATAACACCAGGCTACCCTTGATGAAGAATAAATTCTGGTGATTTCTAAAATGGAGACTGGATTAGCTCTGCCTATTATCACTCCCATCTGTCTGCGAACTCTTTAACTGTGTGTGCAGGGTGACTATACTGAAATAGATAAGACATGCTAGTGTTTCATGGGATTGTAAATTAATGTGCTGAAGCTTTATATGTTAATGGACATTCTGTACAATATAATATAAATTAATTTGTTGTCCTCACATGGCTTTTTGGCTGGTTGAACCAGCTGAGGGTTCAAGTAAGGGCTGTTCTCTGCGTCTATCCTGCGCTTATACTTCTGCCGTCCTCCACGTACTCTATCCAAGCGCACGCCTGGAAAAGAAGAAAAATTGCATTTAAAAATACAATGAAAATACAAATGTTCATTGCTAAATCAATGGCTCACATGATGGATGGCTTGAATTAATACTAAATTATTTTTTTTAAAAGGGACTGCTTGATTGGCATATAGTTTAAAATGTAAAAATGATTTCATAGGACTATAACTTGACAATAATCAATAGCTGCTTGTACATTTGTACCTCCTATAATACAGGTTAAAACTGTTGTTGAACCACGATAGCAGTAAAAAGCATCACATCCAATGCATTGCCGACGTATATGCAACAAATCCAACAAAACATTTTAATGACAAAATAATATGTATGATATTATGTTTCCATATGCCTCCCCCTCAGTTAGAAAATGCTTCAATTAGTAACCAAAGTCCCAGGTAGCTTGTCCGTTTTATGAAGGGATGCACACTAAGATAGATTACTGTGATAGCAGGAAGACTTTTGAAAGGATATTCTCAGCAAAAATATGGGAGGCACATTGATGAAAAGGAATTTCTATTGGGAATATTTTGAAGCCAAATCATAATGTTCATATGCTTCAAAATAAAGATATTTTAAAAATGCAAATTAAGATATTTCTGTCATATCACGATGTTGATAACATTTTTCATTTTAAATTACGTTTAAACAGATGTTCAGTGTAAACAAGCCCTTGCCAATTTTCAATTACTTTGCCAATAATGTCCAAACTTTTCCATCAATAAAGAGTAGGATGTGCGTGAATATTTAGGGGGAGGTAAAGAGAATTATAATTTTAAGTAGCATTCCACAACTGCTATACGAAACATGAAATTGCAGTTTATACTAAATCCAAGTGGGATCACTGCCTTCAGGACAATCTATCCTTTTAATTTATTGACATCAAAAGAAGCCTAATTTAATTATATCAAATTTCTCCTGGGAATATGCATCACCACGGAAACCAGCTAACAGGAAGTGCCAATGATTTTTTTTTGTTGCTCTGAATATAACAGTAACTTTGAAAAATGTTGCATGGTGCAAAACTGTCTAAATTTTGCCAATCACTCACATCACCAGCATGAAATGGGCTGCCTCCAGGAGCCCACAACAGGTCAGAGGTTTTAATTGAACAACATCTCTTTCTGTCGTTCCGACAAAAGGCAAGCAGGAAAAATGACTCTGGCAAGATAGCTCAGAGTCTAGCAATGTCCAATTTCTCATTAGGTCTAAGCAGCTATCTAGCTGCTAATGCTGACAAGCCTTGAACCTTTTATTTTTGCTCAGAAATTACTTTGGCAGGAACAGGAATACAGCTTCATCACAGACGCCTGACTGCTGTTGCATTAACCTGAATGAGACCTCATAGACTGGCGTTTCGGTGTGGTGGAAATGTGCCCGAATGCAACATGTACAAGTCTTTTGTTATCCTGGCAGACGCTCGGAGCAAGAGGAAGGCACCACAAAGCTGTGCACATTAATAACCTGATTATTTGTGCCTCCGCACACTTGTATCAATTGTGAGCGGCACGGGGAGAAAGCAAACCATTTACTAAGCTGAAAACAAAAGGCAATTACTAAGCAAGTAGGTTAATGCATATGATACCGTATGTGCCAAGACTGTCACACTCAAGCTTCAAGGCAAGTAATACATTGAAGTGAGGAAACACCAAAATGGTTTATCCTGATTTATTTGGATCTCATTTCCTCAGTGGTCCATAACAGAGATCTACGGTTCCGATCGGCTGTGTCTTTAGACAGGAGAAGTAGGGTTACGCCTAAGAATTTGAAGGTAAAGAGAACATATGGAAAAATTGATGTCAGCTGCCACTTTCCATAACATAGATCTTTTCCATGGATCTTCCACTTACATCTTTAGCTCCAGTTATGTTTTACTTTCATTTGCTGGGTTCTTACTTTGGTCTTATTTTGACTGCTTTCAATGTGACGAAGAAACTGAGGTATGCCTATGCTGATGCAAATTGCATTGTTCAGTATCTGAGCCCAAAGATACTGAAATAGTAGTTCAACAAAACTGAGTTACACAAATCTGAGATCTGATTTGGATTCTACCATCTTATTGCAAAAGGCTATATTGCCATTCTGCCCAATCTGTAATTAATCAGGGCCTTAATGCTGAGCGTCTTGCAAAATTACACGGGTCCAGGAATTGTGCCTAAAAATAATGCCACACAGTGCCATCAGAGGAGGCTAAGTCCACCAGCACATCCTCCACCCCTCACGGTTGGCCATCGTGTGATGGAGCAGACTTTTGGCCATGACAGCTAGCAAAGTGGAAGGTTTCACACCTTACCAACTTTTGCTCTTATTCTATCTCACCCTACATGACAGTCTATTCAACTTGCGCTGAGTGGTCAGCTCCATTCACATCTCTCGCATTTGTAATGGAGATCAGTCATGATCTTATTGACAGCGAAGCAGGCTCAAGGGACCAGATGGCCTACTCCTGCTCATAATTCTTATGTTTTAATGGAAGGTAGGTAGTTAATGTTGACGGAGCTTTAGTTGAGGATCCTTATTTACATAAGTTATTAATTGCTCTAAACAGTTCTGGGTGCCTTTGGAAGAGCCCAATCCAAAATGTGGATGGTGAATTTTAGGGTTGAAATGGGTGTGTGCTGCTTCCTCAAGTCATTGGTGGCTTATGTGCCATCTTTGCACCTGAAGTTCCTAGACCACAATGTCCAACCAATGCTCTGCAAAATGATTCCATTTCGAAACACAGCACAGTAGTTTGGATTTTTATTTCTGCTACACAACAGAATGATTAACTAACTGCAATCATAATCTGCACTTCATGTTTTTTTACATACTTAAATGCGGTTTAATGGTTAACGTTAAAGGCTCTAAATTTAACTGAGACCCTCCTATTGCTGGACTACACTTGAAGGAGAGTTGATTATAAATGTCAGAGGGAGGAACACGTTACATGAATGACTTTTAAAAATTGTTTAATGGAAGAACGTTAACTGAAGTAACAATCACATTTAACCATGATTATCTTGTCTTTTATACATGTAAAGAATCATTTGGTTCGCTAAAGTATGTGATTTAGTCCTTATTGAAGTGTGAACAAACTTAGAAGCCAAATTAAGAGGACAGTAACCATCCTTTTAGCACTATGACTTTAAAATTAAATGATACTTTACCCGACAAAAAAAGTATCTGCATCTGTAAACAGCCTCAGAATTGACTGATTCACGGGTTCTTATTTGCAGTGAGATCATATTACTAATACTACAGCTGTATTTAGGCTATCCAGACTTGTACACACACTTTCCCTAAAGCATCTACATTACTGCGGATGTCAATCTAAGTAACATCATCAAACTATAGCTCTGTTCACTCACTAACCCTCTGAGGCCTGTGATGGTTATTGTTGGAACTGCCGGGTGAATTTGGCACTATGCACAACTTGAGAAGAATGATGATCATTTGAATAAGTCTGTGTTAAATCTACTGGACTAAAGAGGTGATTTAATGCTTTGAATGCACTGACCTACTTTTACTACTAACATACTGTACTGTTGTTAAAAGTAATGGTTGACCTTCTGCCCTCAGTGAAAGGCATATCTCTTTTCCCCATCCCTCATGTAAAAAAGTATAAAATGTCATTCACTTAATTTTTGAGATGTTTCCTGATAAGGCCAAGTGGTTAGTTTCATGTGAAGAATGTAGTACAATGTAATTTATATTCAAAGGTTTCAATCATTGTAAGTTAGAACATACTCTTGGTGATATAGGCAGACAATTTCATAATGCATTCATATGTCATTCCTTGTTTGCTCTTTTGAAAGTTTACACCTCAGCTGAACCATCAGGCAGGAGGATATTATTTGAGCACATTAAGCAGTTGTTTATTACCATAACCCGATTTTAAGACTTACATTCCATATAGGCACATGTTGGCTTGCGTCGCCACTGATTTGGTTGCTATTCTATGACGGGTTAGAAATCAGGCAAACAGTCATCCATTGCTTTCAAATAGTGAAAAGTTTGTACCACTTGGCATCGACAAATCATAAATCACTGTTGGGTGCCATTTACAAGAGTTAGGTCCTTTCTAGCTCCAGTGACCTGAACAACAAAGCAACTCAGCAGCTTGCGATCTACACCAATATGCCTCCCCCTTGATCCTCAATCTTGTTCCTTTTCCTATTCTCCCACAGTCTGCAATACCAAGCGCATTTCATAGCTCTTCCTGACTAAATCCAGGGAATCACTGTTGAGAACAATCCCTGTCCAAATTTTAATTTCAGCTTTACTGATTAAATTCAGACCACCAATTTTAAATCGGTGAAATTAAATGAAACAAGTCAAAAACTTTTGAAGTTTTATGAAATGTGAAGAAGTTAAAGAAGGCCATTTATTATGAGGTTTACATGGTATCTTATTGAAGTAATTAGCAAGATTGAAACAGCTCATTTCAAGTGGTTTAAATTAACCATGCCTACCAATACAGTCACTATTCTGTCTAGCCTGGTTCTGGCATTAATAATAAGCTTCTTGTTGCATTGTTCAATTTTCATACATTAAAAAAATACAAGGGATACAGGACTGAAAATGTCATTTAGGGATTTTTTGACTGCTTGCAATGTTAACTTCAACACTCTAGTAAAGTGTTCAATTAGCATCAGTAGAATTCCAGCTCAGAGTGTACAATTAAAAGTGTACAATTAAACCTGGTTAAGCATGAAAGCTACTTCTGGGAGGAGAGGATTACTGGATCTTTAACATTCTCCTTGATGTACTGACATGTACTGGCAAATCTTGATAAACTGGAGCTAGAATTCATTGCTTAAAGCTTTTGTAGAAAACAAAAATTCACAAAGTATCCAGGGAGGTAAGAGTTGGTATAACTGGACTAGACCACGCTGCACATAACCCGAAAGACCGCCCCACCCCCCAAGGCTGCACATAAACTCAATGATTCTCAAAGTCAAAAACTTTAAGAAGCTTGTGTAAGTCCTTGAATCATTGTTCTAACAGCTATAAAAGATATTTCATTGTAAAAAAAATATAAATTTCCACAAGATTTACCACTTGGTCTCATTATAATTTGCAAAAAACTATTTTGGCTCACAACTTTTAATCGAGCAGATCTCCACTTTTCATTAAGTAATGATACACACTGTGCTTCACTGTCAGTCTACATTAACAATAAGATTGGTAAAGAAATGTGGTTTGAAAAGACAGCCTTTTTGCTACTTTGCTGAAATACATTTAGCTAGTTCACTTTATCTGATATTGCAGAGTGTTAAGTCAGACCTGGTTTATATTTTAAACTATCCATTTTACAGGAGGCATACAGTTGACAGTAAAATTGTTATTAGGCTGTTTTTAATTTCATAGGTCACATGGAATCCTGCAAGGCATCTACAAACAATTTCTAATCAGCCAGCACCATCAGATCCAAGTCCGTGTTCAGCTAATGCCCCACTTTGCGTATTGTTTTTGTTGCAGATGGAATTAGGCAACGATAAACAAATGTGCTTTGCATTTTAATTTTCATGTTATTCAAATAGTGCAATTTAGCAAACGCAACCTCTTTTTTCTCTTTTCTTTCCCCCTATCTGTTCCCCAGAGGTTCATCAATTCCCTTTGGGGGAAAAAAAAATCTATGGCTAGCTGAAACAGCTTGCCTCTGTATCCTGGGGCTTAGCTGCAACAGCATTAGAACCACCAGATGTCTGCCCAATCCCTGTCTTACAAAATGACTAGTCCTTATTCTACCCTTTTTACCTGATATATATTCTTAGAGGATTGTGACCACATTGCTGCCTGGCTGTGTGTATGTCTTATTTCTTGCTATGTCACACCGTGTAATTTTTTTTTCTACTTATATTTTCACTTACTGTTTTATCTTGAATTATATCATTCATCTTTAATAATATGTCAGCATAATCAATACATGCAACGTCTCCAGCAAATATCCTTCACTTATAAAATATGTCAAACTTCTTCCAACTTTGTCTATCCGGGTGTAAAGGCAGTACTTATATCATAGAATTCCTACAGTGCAGAAGGAGACCATTCGGCCCATTAAGTCTGTGCCAAACACAATCCCATCCAGGCCCATCCCCATAACCCTGTGCATTTACTCTAGCTAGTCCCCCTGTCACTAAGGGGCAATTTAGCACGACCAATCCACCAAACGCGCACAGCTTTGGATTGTGGGAGGAAACCCACACAGATACAGAGAGAATATGCAAACCCCACACAGACAGTGATCCAAGCTGGGAATTGAACCCAGATCCCTGGAACTGATAGGCAGCAGTGCTAACCAATGTGCCACCCAAACTTCATGTGCACACTTCATGTGCCACATGAAGCTATTAAAAAATGTGCATATGTTCTATACTTGATTTGCATAGTAGTTTTTAAATGTTGCATTCTAACCTTACAGGATATCAGTATAATGGTGTCACAGGCTGGGAAGACATCAGTGACCCAGAGGAAATACAGATTACAACGTAAGAATATATTGTGAACAGAAATTAACCACACTGGGTCAGGGTGGAAAATGATAAATAAAAATATTTCAGACTATCATTAGTTTAAACTAAAACAGTGTTTCATCATAAACCAACTGTAGTCACAAATACTTTCCATATAATTTATGTATTCAGATATCTTTGAATATGTTCTGTTGTCCTAAACTATTATTACAGTGAACATGCCAATATATTGCTGCTAGTGTTTGAGCAGGGATTTGTGCTGAGAGTCAGGGTTACACTGTCCACTTGAATCACACTGGAGCTTAGGATGACAGAATTGCAGGCATGCAGGCAGGGCACTTGGCATATCGTACATGGATGAGTCATCTAGTGACTACAGACTGTTGACACAAAAGCTTCACTTTCATTCAGTGCAAAATAAAACATTTGCCCCTTTTACTGTCAAAGTTTAAAAAGAAGTTCCACTAAAGTTGGACATCACACTGACAGTTGTTGTATTGCGACATGTAGTGTAGCATCAAGTCCCTGGATTGCCATTGCAATGTAGGCATTTGGGATATAAAAGTCTCAAAATGGCACCATGAAAAAAGGTAAGGTGTAAGCAATAGTTTTATAGATGAGAAAGTTCCATTTCCAGGGCTTGAAAGTTCCATCTTCAGGGCTGGAAGTTTCCCTTCTCGCCTGCCACCGGAATGGCAGTGGACGGCACAGAAAATCGGATAGACCACTTATTGGTTCGTTGAGCTCAAACAGGAATTTCCAGTTTGGGGTGTGTAATGAATTCAGTCAGGCCACTGAGGTTAGCATGTTGGAGTATGAACTCCCTGATTAAGGATCCAATTGATGGGCTAATCAGGCAATCTTTGCCTTGTACTTAACTGGGAGTGTCAGTTCCTCTGGCACCCCTGGAGGTCGACTGCTGACTGATAGCACTCTGTGTGCTGCTATTAGAGTTTAAAAATAAAGGGATTTTGGTGAAGAGACTTCCGCCTCTGAAGACTTATTACAGGGTGCACACAGCTGGAAAATCCCACCCCAGGTAATCAAAAGGTAATGCAGAAACAACATGAGAATAAAGACATTTTGAGGGCAGGGGTGAATGTTGAATGAATTAGGAATGAGTTTAAGTTAAAACAGATAGCTGCATCAAAGATTAGTAGTGTCTTTTTACATGCAACCTGCTGTATGTTTCACAGCAGTAGGGACAGTTTGCTATTTGTAGGCGGTAGGATCTTCTGGTTCCATCATTGTAAAAGGGGGTTTTCCACTGAATACTCCCATCATTGCCATTAACCCCGCGGTAGGGGTGCGTTGTGGGCAGGACTGGGAGAATATTGGTGAATGGGGAATTGGTGCTGCAGATCTGGATATCACACTTGGATAAGTTCTTCATGTACACTCGGACAGGCACTGTCCTTTTTTCCTCTTCCCCTTTCTCTTCTTCCACCGGTTTCTCCTGTTCCCATGCTCAAGCTGTTGGCAAAGGCTATCATCTCACGGTGAGGTTATGTAGCTTGTGGCAGGCTACCACTAGCCTTGAAGATCACTCAAACTGAATACTGCAGGGCTCCTCCAGATCAGCCCAGGCAGTGGAAGCATTGTTTCAGTACACCAGTGGTCCACTCGATTACATTTCATGGGGCAGCTTGATTTTCATTATATGCAAGCTGTGAGTGGGTTACACACTGGGGTCAGTAGCTGTGTTGTCAGTGGATAGTCCTCATCATCACTAGCCACATTTTGGCTTGTCGTGATGCCTCAACTGCAGCTGGCACAAGAGATTGTCACTGAATGAAGGCATTTTGACTGCTGCCAGAATACCAGGCATTGGCCTGCATGTCTCAGTATAGTCACACACCAGCTGGATGTCAAAGGATGGCATCCTTGCAGTTCCAATTGAGGGCAGATGTGGCACTTGCACAGCAATGTCTTTGACATCAATGGCAGCCTACAGCATGGGAAACTCTGCAATCCTAGCAAAGCCACTTGCTCACTTCATGGGCCTGTCTTTGGCAAGACAGAATGAAATGTTGCTAGCTCTCACTAAGTAGAGAGAATGTTAGTGACTGCCTTTACACAACAACATCCAGCTAGCAAACTGTGTGATGTTGCAAAGATCTCCAGTTTTAGCCTGAAAGAAGCCAAAAAAGTTTTATTGTCACATTCACAGCCAAGTATTGGGATTGCTGCTCTGTTCTGAGATTGCAGCAGTAGCTGCAGCAATTGACAGATTTTAGTGAGGGCTTCCTTATGTAAATACATGTGTTTGACATATTGTTCCTCATTGAGATTCATGTAGGAAAATTGCTCCCAGTCTGGATAGGTATGATCTCCTGCTCAAGCGCTTCCTCCCTCTCCCTCTTATAGCAGCTTGTCCTACTCTGCAGATCTTCTGCTCATTCTCCAAGTCATGTTTAATCCATGGGGCATGCCTACTCACTGCAGCCAAGTCTGGGAGCAACGGGATTGTGCAGAAGCTTGAAGTCAGCAAAGAATTCTTCAGAACCTGCCACATTGTACTCTGCAGACTTTGGTAATTTGAAACAATTATAGAAAAGATTAACCACTTTTGGAATCAAGTAACAACCAGAAGAAATCAACCAACAACTAACTTGTAATCCTGCAATTAATTGATGATTCATTTAAATAACATGTTAGTGGGTGGGTGATGTTGTTGAATGTATATTCAGGCATGCATGGTTAAGAGCAAAATGAATTTTAAAGCATTAAGGTCTAAAGTGGCAGTGTTGGTGATTGTGCTGACTTTGCACTCTGACTTTATGATCTACTTACTCTGCTAACCTTTAGCCCATGTCTGTTATTCACATCAATGCTCTCACCAGTCCACTCACTGGATGACTCTCCCATTAAGATGTGGCGTACCTCATAAGCCATTTGGAAACTCAAACGGAACCAGGGGTACCCAAAGAGTGAGCACCATTGATCCAAATCATGCGCATAATTGATTCAACAAAAACTATTCTATTTGCAGGTTACTATGAAAGACAAACACTACTTAGAGTGAAACTTTAAAATTACAAGTCTACATCTAAAGTTGATTGCACCAAAAAGATCGCTGTCATCCAAACATAATGAAACGAGATCAATTAATAAAAAGTTGTTGTTGGAGAGGGACTGTTACTCAAAGGTTTTATTCGTTTTGGAAATAATTTGTACTGGAAGTTAAAGCAGGAATCTACTTGAGAAAAAAAAGCTTACTGTGAAGTATGAGTGCTTAATAGGAATACTGTAAGATAACATGGGCTCTACGTTTTACAATAAGAGTTGGATAAAGACAGACGTCTTTAAAAAATCCCTGCTTTTTCACACCATTTAATGTATCATTCTTTGATCTGATTTATTGTTACATGTATTGGAATACAGTGAAAAGTAATGTTTCTTGCTGCTATACAGACAAAACATACCGTTCATAGAGAACATAGGGGAGAAGGACAGAAGAGGGTGCAGATTATAGTGTTACAGTCATAGCGAGGATGGAGAGAAGAATCAACATAGAGTTTATAAGGGTTAGAGTATAGTTTTAAAAGCACGGAATGAGAGTATATAGATATACATACATAGTAAATGGCTGAACCCTTAGAGTATTGATAGGCACAGGGATCTGGGTGTACAAGTACACAGGTCACAAAGTGGCAATGCAGGTGGAGAAGGTAGTCAACAAGGTATACTTGTCTTCATCCACCGGGGCACTAAGTTTAAAAATTGGCAAGTCATATTAAAGCTTTAGAACAAAGAACAAAGAAAATTACAGCACAGGAATAGGCCCTTCAGCCCTCCAAGCACGCATCGACCACGCTGCCTGACTGAACTAAAACCCCCTACGCTTCCGGGGACCATATCCCTCTATTCCCATCTTATTCATGTGCTTGTCAAGACACCCCTTAAGTCACTACCGTATCTGCTTCTACTACCTCCCCTGCCAATGAGTTCCAGGCACCCACCACTCTGTGTAAAAAATCTGCCTCGTACATGTCTTTTAAAAATTGCTCCTCGCAACTTAAACCTGTGCCCCCTAGTAATTGACTCTTCCGCCCTGGGAAAAAGTTTCTGACTATCCACTCTGTCCATGCCTTCATAATCTTGTAGACTTCTATGAGGTCTCCCCTCAACCTCTGTTGCTCCAGTGAGAACAAACCAAGTTTCTCCAACCTCTCCTCATAGCTAATGCCCTCCATACCAGGCAACGTCCTGGTAAATGTTTTCTGTACCCTCTCCAAAGCCTCCACCTCCTTCTGGTAGTGTGGCAACCAGAATTGAACACTATATTCCAAGAGCTGCCTAACTAAGGTTCTATAAAACGTCAACATGACTTGCCAATTTTTAAACTCAATACCCCGGCCGATGAAGGCAAGCATGCCGTATGCCTTCTTGACTACCTTCTCCACCTGCATTGCTACTTTCAATGACCTGTGTACCTGTACACCCTTTGCCTTTCAATACTCTTAAGGGTTCTGCCATTTACTGTATATTTCCTATCTGTATTAGATCTTCCAAAATGCATTACCTCACATTTGCCCAGATTAAACTCCATCCGCCATCTCTCTGCTCAAGTCTCCAACTGATCTATATCTTGCTGTATCTTCTGATAGTCCTCATCGCTATCCACAAATCTACCAACCTTTGTATCATCCGCAAACTTACTAATCAATCCAGTTACATTTTCCTCCAAATCATTTATATATATTACAAACAGCAAAGGTCCCAGCACTGATCCCTGAGGAACACCACTTGTCACAACCTTGCATTCAGAAATGCACCCTTCCACTGCTATCCTCTGTCTTCTTTGACCTAGCCAGTTTTGTATCCACCTTGCTAACTCACCTCTGATCCCATGCAAGTTCACCTTCTGCATCAGTCTGCCATGAGGGACTTTGTCAAAGGCCTTGCTGAAGTCCACACAGACAACATCCACTGCCTACCCTCATCAATCATCTTCGTCACTTCCTCAAAAAACTCGATCAAGTTCATGAGACACGACCTCCGCAAAACCACGCTGCTTCTCACTAATATGTCCACTTATTTCCAAGTGGGAATAAATCCTGTTTCGAAGAATCCTCTTTAACAATTTCCCTACCACTGATATATGGCTCACCGGCTTGTAATTACTTGGATTATTCTTGCTACTCTTCTTAAACAAAGGAAGAACCTTGTCTATTCTCCAATCCTTGGGAATCTCCCCTGTAGCTAGTGAGGATACAAAGATTTCTCCCAAGGCCCCAGCAATTTCCTCTCTTGCCTCTCTCAGTATTCTAGGGTATATCCCATCAGGTCCTGGAGACTTGTCCACATTGATGTTTCTCAAGAACCCCAATACCCCCTCCTTTTTGATCTCAACATAAACTATTTACACATCCTTTCCCAGTCTCATCATACACCAAGTCCTTTTCTTTGGTAAATACTATGCAAAGTATTCATTTAATACCTCGCCCATTTCCTCTGGCTGCACACATAAATTTTCTCCCTTGTCCTTGAGTGAGCCAACCCTCTCCCTGGCTACCCTCTTGCTCTTTGTATATGTGTAAAAAGCCTTGGCATTTTCCTTAATCCTGCTGGCTTTATAGAACCTTAGTTTGGCCACACTTGGAATATAGTGTTCAATTCTGGTCACCACACTACCAGAAAGATGTGGAGGCTTTGGAAGGGGTGCTGAGAAGATTTGCCAGGATGTTGCCTCGTACGGAGGGCATTAGCTATTAGGAGAGGGAGAAACTTGGTTTGTTATCACTGGAATGACAGAGGTTGAGGGGCAACCTGATAGAAGTCTACAGGATTATGAGGGGCATGGATAGAATGAATAGTCAGAAGCTTTTTCCCAGGGTGGAAGAGTCAATTACTAGGGGGCATAGTTTTAAGATGTGAGGGACAAGCTTTAAAGGAGATGTACGAGGCAAGTTTTTTGTTTACACAGAGAGTGGTGAGTGCCTGGAACTCACTACTGGGGGAGGTAGTGGAAGCAGATATGATAGTGAATTTTAAGGGCCATCTGGACAAATACATGAATAGGATGGGAGTAGAGGTATATGGTCCCCGGAAGCGTAGGGGGTTTTAGTTCAGTCAGGCAGCATGGTTGGTGCAGGCTTGAAGGGCTGAAGGGCCTGTTTCTGTGCTGTAATTTTCTTTGCTCTCTTTGTTTTTTTGAGAGTAAAAGAGATAATTAGAGCGCATGTTGGGGACAGCTCGCAAGAAGTTTTAAGTTTATTTATTAGTGTCACAAGTGGGCGTACATTACTTCAATGAAGTTACTGTGAAAATACCCAAGTCACCACATTCTGGTGCCTGTTCAGGTACACTGAGGGAGAATTTAGCATGGCCAATGCATTTAACCAGCACATCTTTTGGATTGTGGAAGGAAACCCACGCAAACACAGAGAATGGGCAGACTCCGCGTAGACAGTGATCGAACCAGGGTCTCTGGCGCTGTGAGGCAGCTGTGCTAACCACTATGCCACCATGCTGCCACATTCCATCATCATGAGAACGTAGGCAACTGACAGCGTAGCTCACCATGAGCCACTCAGCCACTCAGGAACTTTCAATTCAGCTCAATGATATCATAAGAATGAAGGCTCCAATATTGCATCTACAATCCTACATATGGGAACCACTTTTAATTAGCTGAATTACAGTTTTAAAATCTGAAAACAAAAAACCAGTATTAGCAAAAGTTCACCAATTGAGTGAAAGCTTCCATCATTAAATGACTTGGCCTGCATGTGATTCCAAGCATATACCAACATAGTTGACTTAACTGCCATCTAAGACAGCCTAGACAGTCATTCAGTTCATCTGTGGGACCACGGGGGAAGACAATAAATGTATCCAATGATCCAGAAAATAAATGGTTGACAGTCAACAACAGAAATGTACCTTGGACTCAATCTTCAAATGTACCTGCAGACATAGTCTGCTTGCTAAAAATCACATGAGAGGCTGCTAATCTTTGGGTTGTAGGAAATTGTTTGCAATAATATAAAAACTCTCAGTGCACAACCAATCTTAAAGGGAGAAAGCGGTGAGTTCAGGGGCTGTAGTACTGCAATCCTCTGCCAGCTTCTGAATGGGTCCCACCCAGCGCACCTCCTCCTTTTGTCACAGACTTCCAGCTCAACCAGTCCATGGAACAGTCTAATTTCCATTCCCTGGTTTGACGAAGAGCTGTCAGCTCACTAAGTGACCAATTTAGGCAGGTGGTGCAGACACTCTTGCCAAACCCATACCAACTGTGGATGAGAGCTGATCCCATCATTTCATCTGAAAGTCATGCCACCGGTCGATTAAATTATTCTTCCCTTTTCACTCAAGATATACAAAATGCCCAATGTTTGGGCATAGAAATCACTGACTTTGCCTTCCACACAGATTTTCACAAGCAGTTCAATTGTCTTCAACAAAGGAAAATGAAACAAGACAGAACAACTGGTATCGCTCTGGGCACTGGAGAAGACAAGTGCAAAACAAGCAGCCCTGTCGACCCTGCACGTGCTTCCTTCCCTGACATCTGGGGGCTAATGCCAAAATTGGGGGAGCCGTCTTCCCGCCTAACAGCGGGTCAACCCATAGCATGCGTTTCAAAAAGGCAGCTCACCACCACCTTCTGGAGGGCAAATCGGGATGGGCAATAAATGCTGGCCAGCCAGCGACGCCAATTTGCCACAGATTTGATTCTGTTCAACAGCGTGAGGGTTAATAATTTTCAACATGCATGAAGAGATTCAATTAATACTAATGAAGAGTGCAATTATTTCAATTTATACCACTGATTAATTGGGAAACACAATGAATATCAATAGAATAAACAAACATGACAGCCAAACCTTTAATCAAGTGAATGATCATTAGTCAATTAAATTTGTAATCGATTAATATATATAGTCAGTTGATCACCTCGTTTCACCCCAATAAACAACAAGGCTGTTTCCGATTTCAGCCAAAGGGGAATTTTAGTTCCATTTTGCCAAACAAATGACCACCAAAACCCTCATTTAAATAACATTTCACTGCATAAGTTATTTTTGGCTTTTTTGAAACTACATGGTCTGAATTTCTTCACGTATTCAATCTGACTGTAATTTTACAAACTCTTATAGACACATTCACAGACCTTCTGCTGTATTTCTCCCTGTTACAAACAATCTCACGTGGCAAAATTCAGCCAAAACCATGGGTGGGATTCTCCGGCACCCCCCTCACCGCATCCCAAGACTGGAAATTCCCACCTAAGCTCAATGGACGTTTGAATGGTCTGCCCAACTTTCTGTCTCGCCTGCTACGAATTGCGCGGCAGATGAGACGGGAGAATTTAAGACCATGACTTTTATTTGGCCACAGAATTGGTTTCATCAAAGCAACTGGCCACAACAAGATGGAGAATACCAAATTGGTAATACTGTCACAGGTACTTACTTACACAAGATAGCAAAAATTTTGCGTGGAACTTCATGTTCCATGAGTTTGAAAACAATGGAGGGGGTGGGTTTGATCCAAGTGAGGGAGGGTGCAGCATGGGAATGCCATCACCTCCCCAAGGCCCCCTAGGAAAGCTTGTTGGGTTTGCCAGTGGTTGATCAGGAGGAGCCCCTCAATCACTGGCATTCTGTGCCTGATCAAGAGACCTGCCATAAGGGAGGGTCCTCTGCAAGATGCCAAATCCCTGCCACTGAGTTCAATCCCATTCCCCCTGCCCTGGCTGGCAACCTCTCCCCCGATCCCTATCCCACTCACATTCACCTATATCTCGGGATCCATGGCCACCCACTTCTGAGTGTACTACTGGCCACCACTCCTGGTACTAGAGCAACTGGTTTCTAATTGATGGGCAACTCTTAGGGAGCAGGTTTTTCTGCCCTACTAGGGACTGAATCAATTGGGAAGCCGGACACTGTCTAGGGAAGTGCCTGAATATCCCTTCTGTCTCAGCTTTGCATTTGCTCTCCCCTGATTCCGTATTGCATTTAGGAGCACAAAACATAGGAGGAGGAGTAAGCATTTGGTGCTTCGAGCCTGCTCTGCTATTCGATAACAGCATGGCTGATCTTCTTGTAATCTCAACTCTCCACTTTGCGGTTTGCGCCCCCCACCCGCCCCCCCCCCCCATAACCTAAACTCCCTTGTCTATCAAAAATCTATCTAACCAAATCTTAAATTCATTGAACCAGCTTTCACTGTTCTTTGCGGGAAAGAAATCTGCATGCTAATAACCCTTTGCGAGAAAAGATTTCTCCTTAACTCCGTCATGAAAGGGAGAACTCCTATTCTTAAAATATTACCCCTAGTTCTCGTCTGTCTCACAAGGTGAAACAGTTTCAGTATCCACCCTGCCAAGTTCTCTCAGGATCTTCTATATTTTGATAAAATCACTCCTCGTTCTTCCAGTGGGTATAGGTCCAAACTATTCAACCTTTCTCCTATGGTCCATCCAGCTTTGCACCAGTTTTGCTACTTAAATATAGGTTGGATAGATTGGCCATGGCAAATTGCCCCTTAGTATCCCACTATTAGATTAGATGGATTAACCATGTGAAATGTGTGAGGTTATGGGGATAGGATGGGGTAGAGGACGTGGGTAAGCTACTCTGTCAGACCGTCAGTGCAGACTCAGTGGGCCGAATGACCTCTTTGGCACTGCAAGGATTCTATTCTATGAATAATACATTCAAGTATAAATAAAAAATGGCCAGAGTGCTCGACATTAAAATGGGGATGGGATTGTATCTGGGTGCCCCAATCCAATTATGGCATTTTGCATGGCTTGCCCATCCTGCCACTGCCTATTGCCACTGTGGGGGTTTCACTTTCAGCAGGACCAGAAGATCCTGCCAGTGGGAAGGATGGAAATCCCATCCATTATTTACAGACATATCAACCACAAAAGTTTCTAATTTTAATGCGCTGTAAATCTGATAAATAAGTTTTTGGTCTCATGGAGAAAATGAGATGGTGATCAAAAGGATGATCAAAAATATTTTGAACCGTTATTTTCTTATTTTGCCAATTTATTCCTGATTATCATTCAAGATTGCTTATTTTCGTATCACTTTAGTGCTTTTAACTGAACATTTATCTATACCCTTTCTGCTACCCAATTGGAGAAAACATATCGAAGGAAAATTGCTTTATTTTCTTAAAATTGGTAATCATCTGTGTAAAGTTGATTAAACATTGTAAATCTAGCTGAATATGGCATTGGCTTTTATCTCTCCAATAAAATTCATCCTTTTCTGAACATTCCCCTTGTGGTCGTTTACCTCTTTCTACTGCAAGAGCAAACTGAACAGAACTTGTATTTAATCTCACTTCACAGTAATACAGCAGAAGAACTGGCTGCAAAAGGGCAGATTAGGATAATGTGTTTACTGCTTTTCATTTAAGACAATGTGAAGCTTTCTTTCGAGTCGTCTGGCTAGAAGCTGACAAAATGCATCACACTCGAGGTTGGCAAGAGTCAAGTGTCAGGTGGCCCTTGGGCTCTAACCTGCAACCTCTGAATCCTTATCACTAGACCACTCGGTTATTCTCAATACATCTTCTCCAATCAATACTTGCTAATTTTGTTCCAGCAAGACTGTCCTCTTAAAATATGAACTCAAATTCTAACATTACCCATGTAGAAAATGCCATGTTTTCAATGATTTCAACAATGGGTGGATGCATATTTAATATGCGAGCTGCAACTTCTGTTTAACTTTTTGTTTTGGGGAGGGAGGAGAAGAAATGCTGAGTGTCTGTGTGGACACAGACACCATTAGATCTGAAGTGAATTGGATAAAGAGCTGTACAAAATGATTATCCAAAGCTTATTCTGCTGTCACTCTTCTGTTTAAATAGCACTTTTAGAATTAACATAGAAATAGCCTTTGGAATGTTAATCTTCCAGTATGATTCTTTATGAACTCAACACGGATTCAAAATGCTTCTTTTCATTACTTTTGTAGCATCTCGGGAAAAAACACATTAGTCAATATTTCTTTCCATGTCCGTACCGGGGTTTGCTAACCTTCACGAGCAATTATTTTCTATGCTAGCATGAAGCAAATGGAATTAGAACAGCGAAATTGTGCATTAGAAACAAAACCTAGCATGCACTGCCCGTCCAACTCAAAGCTGTGTCACAGTGGCACAGTGGTTAGCACTGCTGCCTCACAGCGCCAGGGACCTGGATTCGATTTCCGGCTTGGGCCACTGTCTGTATGGAGACTGCATATTCTCCCCACGCCTGTGTGGATTTCCTCCATGTGCTCTAGTTTCCTTCCACAGTCCAAAGATGTGCGGGTCTGGCAGATTGGCCATGCTAAATTGCTCCTTACTGACAGGTGCACTAGCTAGGGTAAATGCATGGGGATAGGTCCTGGGTGGGATTGTGGTCAGTTCACACTCGATAGGCCGAACGGCCTCTTTCTGCACTGTAGGCATTCTATGATTCTACGAATAGGGGATTTTCACAGTAACTTCGTTGCAGTGTTTATGTGAGCTTACTTGTGACGTTAATAAATAAATAAACAAATTGGTATAAGGCAAGCTTGTGGATGAATACACTTGTAGAGCTTTCTTCTGGCCAGAATAACTGAGGTTTCAGCCAGGCAATTCGCCATGCATACTGGCTAGCTAAAATCCAAACAGCAGCTACTGATTTGATATTGGCAGTGGCAGTCTGATTACAGTATTAAAGAGGTATAACTGTTCAGGAGGCGATCGGTTGAGCAAAGTTTCTGGGGATAAAAATATCGACAGTATAATCAGCACAGTGAGATTGTTGTAACCTTTTGCAGAACTTAAATTGTGTGGTTTCAAAAGGAGAGAATTGGTTGCAACTGCTACTATTAGGAAGGAAGCCTGACCCCATAAGAAAGTTCTGCTTTTCCAACATGCCTTTTAAGAGCAAAAAGAATTTGCATTCTCAGTTACTAATACGTTATTGATGTCACTGCAGATTGGTCCACTGATACATCGATTTAACATTGCCAGTTTTTGAGTACAGACCAGTAAACTAATCTATCCATCTTTGGGTTAAAAAATAGCAACCAAATACTGTACAATATGTTACACTACTGGAGAGGCGAACTTGGTATTTGCACTGAAACCAAAGTTTTGGCAGTACACTCTTATTCATTACACACTACTGTTGTGATGTCACTCAATATATCCTGTATCCACTGTGCATTACCACAATGACACCATCTGGTGTCTTTCTAGGATGGGTGACTGCAGAGGCAATGACACAAAATGCTATACTTAGTAGTCACCAAGTTTAACAATATGTCTGCCTGTGTTCCTGTCAGCTTATTTCCTGCTACTTATACCTCGCTCAGTGTAAACTTAACAGAGCTAACCCACATCGCTCAGTTTATTTTCCAGAAAATTAACTCCAAACTAATTAATGATTTAATCAAATTGGATCAAATTAAAAATTGTAAATTATATTTCAAAAGCCTGAAAAAATTGACCATTTACAATGAACAAATATTGCTTTCAAACAGTAAAGAATGACCATGAAGTGCTTCTGATGATAATGAAAGCTGTCGAGCCCTCCTGCTTATCAAGGATTCACCAAAGAAAAAGTACACATTGTTAACATTAAATCCCTATAGGGGACCTGAAATAGCTTTCACTTAGCATTCCATTTTAATTGCTCGGCTGAAATAATTCCAATCTGTTTTTTTGGCGTGCCACTAATTAAAACTGCAAGATTACACAGAGAAAAATAAATACATCATCTCTGCTTGAAAATGAAAGTTTTCTTGAATGACAAATATTTTTAATCAGAGCCATATGCACAGGAGCTTGGAGGGCGAGCTTAATCTCAAAACCACTCCAGCAGCATAAAACAATTCAGTGAGTTATAATTAATGTCACAGTCATAACAGCAAGCTCAAGCCACTGTTTTTCTTTCTACTTAAGGAGAAATAACTAGCTGTTATCTCTGTGCCTGCAGAGCCTCCCCATTGTAGATTCAATAATACAAGAGGTTTCTTATCACCATTCGAGGTGAATGATTGTAACTGTGATATGTTTAGACAATGTGTTGTATTTAACCCAATTTACAGGTGCCCCAGCTTGGCCACAGCAGTAAACACTGGGGACTAATAGGGAATTAAACATGTACAATAGACTAACTCCATTTACTCTCAAAACTGAAATGCATTTAGTAAACTCACTTAAAGAGACAGCAGCCTCCTTCAGGGCATGTGCTGTCATTTGTTATTTTCATCATGGGGGAGGGGGAAAATCTGCTTTTGGTTGCATTTATCTTATCTGGTGTGGTGACCAAGTTTGTCGCTACAGCACTCCACAGTTTTTTTTATTTTGTCGCTCAAATCTGCCCATTAAAAAAAATGATCATGTTTCTTCATGTGCAAGAGCTGCTCATCCTACTTTGTCCAAAGAGCAGGGGAGAAAATAAAAATCTGCGGCAACCCCACTTCCATCTCAACCTGCTCAGGAAATTCCTACGCCAAACATCAGTTAGCAAAGCAATAACTGCAAGACAAATCTAAAGTGTGAGATTCCCACTAGGCTTTGATTTTTCAGGGGTGTTAAACGCTGCCTACACGGGCCTTCAAAAAAAATGCGTTTTCTAACGCTGCAATATCACGGAAAAAAATATACTGCCAGCGGAATCAAAGGAGACGATTTATGATTTCATTCCGATTGACGGCCGATTAAATTAAAACAGATCAGTGTTGCAATTCTTAGGCAGGTGGCTCTAGTCCGGTGACAGCCTCAGAACTATTAAATTGGTGCAGAGATGGAAAGCCTTCCGCTTGCATTCACGCACTTACTGATCAAACTGTGACAAATGAGATGTTACTGCTCTTGTAAAGCAAGGCTACAATCTGTCAAACCTGAACATAATTTGTGACCCTCTGTGACATCTTTTTTTTCCCTTCTTAGTTTGAATATGGGAACAGTTGCAGAATTCCCCAATACACAGCGCGTCGGGAACACAATCTAATGCGCTGACGCAAAAATGCTAACTTTGAGCCGCTGCGCTATTCAATGATATTAATAATCTGACCAGGTTTGATACAATGGCGTTTATAAATTATTACGACTCCGTATCCTACCCAGCATTTCTGAAATTTCTAATCACCAGTAATTCTAGTGGGACGGTCGCTAATTTCCATTAACAGCTGTCAGCTTGCCATGTTTTGAAATAGATTTGAGGCACCTTAACTCTGCTAAAAGCAGTTTTTATTTCCTTAACTTATTTCCCCTTATTTCATGAAGTCAGGTTCCCATCTGGGTGATTCAGATGGTATTACCTCAGCAGTACACAAAAAAAAGAGCTGCTGGAGTAAGTGACTTCAAATTCTAATAGCTGGATTTATCATGGCAGATAAAATAACTGTACAAGAAGAAACATCCTTCCAGGTGCAGCTAGCATAGTTTGCATGATGGATAACCTAACATGTATAGAAAGGCTACTGGAATACTGTGTCCGTATTTGGCAAATGGTGCTGTAATGTGCACTAATCCAGTCTATCACGATGAACTTTTGAGCCAGCTTTTGAAATGCCCAGACATCAGGAGCTGTCATCAGTCTTTTGTTCTCCCCTTTATGCATTAAGAGCTCTGGTCAGTGCACTGAGAAGAAGCCTACACCCTGCTAACCTTGCCTATTAAAGGCAGGGTCTTAACAGCTGTCTAGAGTGCTAAGAGGTCACAAACACTGTTTGCTATGCCAACAACTACTACTCATCCCTGGTGAGCACGCATGAGACTCCCGGTCAGGCTGGTGTCAAAAGTGCATTGCAGGCATTTGCAGTTGTTAATGCTTTAGGAGGAAAGGAAGACTATGTTGTGCTAACAAGCTATTGTACGAAGCAATAAAGTATCGCATTTTCCTGCAGCCATCAAAATCTTATTAACTCATGACCCATTTGTCTGCTCTTCAGCTTTCTCACTGTTACACTTACTAATCCGAGCTTCTTAAAAGGTTACTTGAGAAACTATGTGGGATATTTTGTGATTGATACCATGTAGAACTGTTGTGTAATAACAAAACAATGTAAGGAGCAGAGTGTGTCCATATAATTCTCTTGCCTTTGCCTTTGCATTTGCAGTCATACACAAATCTGTACGGGCAGGAAAATATTGAGTTATCTTGGTTAAAAAAAAATTCTGTCTGGATTGAATAGTAGGCATTACAAGTCATAACCATTTTAATGAACAATTTATTCAGAGGCAATCAGAGTATTGACATCAAATTATCATACACTATGTTTAACCAGAGCCAATGTTAAGATTACCATGCAGAGATCACCACATTCCACTTGTGTCTTGTGACAACATTTTGACACTCGGAATGCAGAACCAGAGGTCTTAGCCAGAGCTTCATTTGCTACTGGAAGGTTAATCTTATCTCCATACTTTAGCAATTCCCATATATAGCCCAAATTAGACATTTAAACAGCTTGTGGGGCTTAGGTGAATATTTTAGGCAGTGATATGACTACTTTCCTTTCACAAATCAGTTAAAACTTTCTGAGAGGCTACATTATTCAAAGTGTGCACGGGTTTACTGTGCTTGTGTACGTAAAGGGCATTGTTCAAAACGCAAAAAAGGAAATAAACACCTGACTGTAAAGATGAAAGAATTGTGACGGCTTGCATTTATTGATGGCTCAATTCTGGCATAATATTTATACATTTAAACATTTCCTAGATTACATAATGGATTTTAAAATATCACCTAATATTGTATTTCAAGAAACAACACTACATAATTGAAGATCAAACCAAATTCATTACTTTAACCTTTAACTTTTAACTAAATCTGCTGAAAAAAATAGAATTATTAAGAATTGAAGGATAATGAGAGTTTGGCTAATATAGCTACAAATTGGGAATCTTAAGGCTGCTTAGGACTTGCCTTCAATGCTGCTCTTGAATTTATTTTAGCATTGCAAATTAATTATCATGAAAGTGGTTTCTCAAAATGGTAAACATGCTGGAGGACTGATCCGTCAGTAGTATAAAAATCAGAATTATCATTTGGATATTCAAATTCCTATGCATACGTTTTTAATTATGTTTCTAAAGATCCAGTCCAATTCATCACTTTGCTTGTTTAAGGTTAACCTTGAAGTATTGTTTTTAAAGTTTTAGACTGTTGTTGGCTAACCACCTTCTGAAAGTGAAAGTTCTGCCTCTGTGGAAATTATTAATATAAAGCCACAGCAGATGAAGAAAAAAATAAACTCTACACCTTTCCCAAATGTAAATACCATCATCTTAAAACTAATCAAAATACCTATAGCAACAGGATGAAAAATCTCTTAAGATGACCAAGGAATCAATAGAGACGTAATTCTGAGCCGTATTTACAGTGCTATTTTGCTTCGGTTCGTCATGGGCTCGCGAACCAGAGGCGACAATCTACATAAATGTAAGCAAACAGAGTGGAATTCAAGAATGCTTTGTCCATCTGCCACTAAGCTACATTCGGAATCTAAGGAACTATTTTATCATCTGGTGAATGGATGGTGGCTCCGGCAATGATGAAGTTCATATAAAAATACACTAGCTGCCATATGTATTTTACTCTGTTTAATATAGGTGACTTTTTAAATGTTAGTAAGTAAAAAAAAACTCGTGGCCAAGAAATCTAGCATTGATATTAATTGCATGATAAAATGTGTTTGTTGGGCTCCTTTGGTTGTTAACCAACAATAAGATTCCAAAATCTTGCATCTAAATACCTGCAAATTTGGATGAATAGAATGCTTATTCTGCAAAAGATTTATTTCAGAAATTTAAGAACTTTAAAGCAATTGATCTATTTCAATAAAAGAAGGAGATCAAGGCAATAGGTTCCAACCCTGTGCAAGCACAGAAGGCAAATGTTCAACTTACTTCACATTGGACACAAAATAATAAAAATATCTTTCGGCAGGGAAATAGCGTGAGGGGATTAATTCTCCATTTCTGAATTCAAACGAGGAAGTTATTTTGGAAGGCAGCCAGTCAGAAGCGGCATTGTTTTAAATGCTACTTGTGGAGAGCGTGGTGCAGCTGGAAGTGACTCGTGTCCCTCGCTAGTTCCTCCCTGGAGACCTCTAAAGGGTACGAAAATATTCACCAACACTTACCCCTTAATTGTATTCAAGCTCCCAGAAGGCAACACTTGACAAAAATCACCATTAGCTCCTGACAGTACAACATGTTCAGGAAATGCTTACCTGATCAATAGTAAATCTATGGGGACTTACTTTACAACTTTGGAATGGTTAAAAAAAATCTTCCTTTTGTCCAATATGGTAAAGTATGTAGTAGCATTTTTTTTTTCTCTCTTTTGCTTTTATCTACTAGAATTGCAAAAGGCCACCAGCTTGTCATTACAGAAAGCTTCTGCTAAATTAACAAGTAAATGTCAAAGAATGAGAACTAAAAAGATTCTCATATTAAATACTTATTTACATTTTGATTTTGGAGTTTCATAAATGCAAATGTGCTTTCCAACATAACTAACGAAAACAACAAATAGGTACACAAATAAGCAAATGGCAATGAACCCCATGTATGTGAATAAGCTAAAACATTTGAGAAAGGACTTTCCTAAAAGATGAAGTAAAGGTTGACCGGAAATATTACATCAGTTACTTCTTCATCAATTTGTAATTGGAATGCCTCTATGTATTTTACTACGCAAATTGGTTTAGTCAGAAGCTATTCATGGCTGGTGCCTTTTTAAATTAAAATGAGGTTTTAGGGTCTCTGCTTCATTGAAATGTCTAAAGTATAGCCGAAATGTCATTTTAGTGAAATGGAGATTGTACCGTGTTTGGTAATGCACAAGCACAATGAAAAAGTAATCAAATATAGATGTATAGTTTACAATAAGCTCAACTAAGAGTGGCATTCATTCTTTAAAGTATGTTACATGGGGCCACTACATCAGCTGCATTTTCAAATAAAACATCATTACTGCTCTGGTTCACTAACGTAGGTAACATCATGCTCCAACTGACTGAAGCATAAAATATGGTCCAAAATTTAGAACTTGCCTTTCTACGATTGCAGACACAAGAGTCCTGATTTCAGCCAGGTGGATGGGTGGAGTACCAAAACCCACAACAGCTGGTATGATTTTAATTCCAAAGCCATATCTATGCGTCATTGCTCAGCCTCCGCTGTAAATGGATGACATGTAGCAGCTGATCGATGAATGGGAGTGGAAATTTGGATGTCAAGAGGTCGCCAGCACTGAGGTAGGTTGTTGGGAAAGGGTTTTGGGAGGGTCCTGTGAGGGAGAAGTAGGGAAGCCCAGGGCAGCTTCTGCTGCTCCTAGACCTGCAACGGAAGTAAAATATATGGACTTAGGTTAAGTCTGGATCTTCCCTCCTACTAACTTCACTTGACGGGAAAGCCATAACTGCTTCCCCTTCGGGCTAGAGTTAAAGGTCTGAATTCTCTGGTCTCACACTTCCTGCCTGGAGAACGGACAATTCGGCGCTCAGCCAAACCTCCATTCAGAGCAGTGGGATCGGAGAATCCCAGCCACGGGCGAGGTCAGAGAATGCCGACCCCCAAAACTGCAATCGGGACTCAATGGCATAATCAAAGTCTGACCAGCATGTTAACAAAAGTTTCAGCTACTTGATCAGAAGAATAGGTTAAAATAGGACAGTGGAAATGAGGTGGAATGCTGACAGTTAGACAAGTTTAACTGCTGCTTGCTCGATTTCTGTCAGCTGGAGAGGGGGAAACTCCCCATTAATGTCCGAAGTGTATCAATTCCTTCAAAATATAATCTGCACCAAACAACTATTTGGACAGACAGTTATATTAAACAGCCCTTAAATAATGTGGTCTGAATTGCAGTAGTGTACTAATAATAACTACAAATTAACAGGTATTGCCTTCAGTAATTCTAATACTGTACCTTACTGGAGGTGTTACTGCAAAACAAGAAAGTAATATGGTTAAAATGTATGAGGAGAAATCTTTTTTTTAGGTTAGTCAACATGTATCTTTATGTTCCAACAGCTCCATATGAATTTCGGCATTGCATAATACAGAAACCAAGAGCTAGTGACAAGACGATGATTTATGCCTCCAGCCAGGAAGATTCAGAGGGCCCACGGAGGGTAAAGTGCAAAAGGGGGAGGCTAGACAGCTGCTCTCAGTGGGCTTGCTTTGGCAGCCAGGCTGCAGTTACCTCTTGCGAAACCTGTACCTGCAGACGAGCTAATCCACAACTACTCTCCACTAGCAGATGGGGTGAGGAAGGAACTGTAGATGAATATTAAAGGAGTAGAACAGTCCCTCAATCAAATAACAGATTCGAACACTGGCAAATGAACTCGCAACAAAAAAAAAATAACAGGTGCTGGCATCGATATGACAAAATGATGCAGATTCTCTTCCACGTTGCTGTAAGACAAAACTAAATCTAAAAAACTGTTCACATGGGGGGAAAAAAATGAAAAAAAAGAAAATAGGAGGAGTAGCCGAGCTGTATGATTGCTCCCAAATGGCAATCATCTCCCCAGAGGCTGACGCCAACTTCAAATACCTTCATGTTCTGCATCCAAATTTGTGCTTCATTAGGCTACAGAGTTTTCAAGGTTTCCATTGTAGACACTCTAATTGCCTATTTGAAGCAGTAATTCAAGTGTAAGGAAGGACCCCAATATCAAATTCAACCACATCACAACAAATGGGAGTGCCATATTGATATATGTGTATATGGGTGGCTGGGAGTAGAACAAAAGGCTGCTATTTGTCTGAAGGCTCATGGGGAAAGATGCCATATCAAAACCAGCACAACATCCGTCAGGCCTGTCTCTAACTTCCCTTATCAATTACTGAGCTGTCATCTAAACTCTTGCACATAAGCAAATGTTAAAACATTTAAAACAGGCCTGCATAATGGATGCTGCTGTAGGGGCAGAGGTATATCTTGGCAGATGTGAGGAAACAGTAGCTACCAAAGGCATTACTGCGCTACGTTTTGTACGGGAAAGGAAGCTACTGATTTCACTATTGAAGAGTTTTATTTCTGAAGAAAAGGATATACAACATTGATCATATTACATTAGAACAATTACAGTTCTGAAGACCGTGCCACTGGGATAATTCCACACTTGCTGGTACAATACTAGTACCAAACGTGCAAGTGGGAAACATCTAATTATATTGCCTGATTGTGTTTTTTATTCAGGAGTGGGTAAAAGAAAACAAAGTTGAGGGGAGGGGTCAGGGGGCAGGGGAGATGCCAAGATTTGATGAGTACAAGGTACTACATTTAACGTCATATTTTCTACATGTTGAAAAGTACATATAAAGGGAAGAAAAATATGGTAAGTTGTATTTTAAAATGGGTTTTGACATGACTGCTGTTGGCTATGGTTGCTATGAAGCAAGGTCCCTGCTTTGGAATTAGTATGACATATACTGGTTTGAAAGCAAAATACTGTGGATGCTGGAAATCTGAAAGAAAAGCGGAAAATGTTGTTGTTTCTGGGACTACCCTTGTACTAGATGTTTTAAAGTGCATTTTTGGTAGCAGAACAGAGCGAACCTTGGCGAAGGAATCAGTGCAACAATGACATTACAATGACAGTGTCCCTTTAGCTGTGTCAGCATACCACAACATTTTTGTTTTGCAAATTCTTGACATTAAACATTTCAGGATACATTAATAAATTGAATTATGTCGTAAAATGACCCATGTCTTCTGTTCAATGTGGTACCTGAAGTGGATTAGCTCAATTTCTTATTTATTTATTCTGTGAAAGATGGCCACATTTGAAAAGGTAGGTCATATGGATTTGATTTGTGGTGGTTTTAAAATGCAGTCTAGTAGAAGGTGATAAAGGGGATTCTCTCTCTTTCAAGAGCCATTACTATTAACATTTAATTACAAAGTACAGTGAGTGCTCCTCTTGGAGGAGTCAGGTTTACCAGTACTGTATAAAACATTGAAGTATTACCCTTCCAATTTCCACGTACTATTCATTTTAATAATGTATTTTTTATTGAAAGTTCTTCTTCTCCCATCACTTTCTTTCTATTTTCTGTCACTTGTTGGCTGTCCAAGATCATCCATTCTCGGATGCTTAGAAAGGTGGGGAGGGGGTAGTCACATTTCTACGTGCCTATGACAAACACAGCTTTGTGAATGATTGGTTCCGAGATACGATTCAGGCCGGGAGAACCCTGCCTGCATCAGTTCTTTCCTTTCCCAGCACAAGGACCTTTCCACCCTCACCAGTTCAAGATTGAACGTGTCATTTTCATGGGTAATCTTCCATCCGGTGGGTTTGGCTAGAAATTGAGAAGCAAGTTGAAATAGCACTTTGCAATTTGAACTCGTGCACCCTTGCAATTGGCAGAACAACATTTGATTAGGAGCTTCCTTATTCAGTCTGACTCTTAAACAAGCATGTGGAGAAAAAAAGTCAAACACTCGATTATCATAAATTTTTGCTATTGAAATGATCAACTGGAGTTTGACAAGATCACTGAGCCCACTGTGGATTATGAACACATTATTTATGTTTTCTGAATTTTGTGCACATCACCTGCATCAAGCATTACTCCCAAATATATCAATTTAAATACATTACACATTATGAAATAAGTTTTAATGAAGTAAGACTTCTAAATCAGGTAGTCATATGCTAAATGCAATAAATATAAAACCGACTTATGCATCTTATTTAACTTATCTGTATGTAATACACATGATATATTTATTAATGTTAAAATTTATCATGCTTCTGTCATTTCAGTTGCATAAAAATCACTAAAACAATATAGATCACAATGAAATATGACTATTAATTCATACTGTACCTTATGTCATACTGTAAAAACCAAAATATCTATCAAAGTTTTTCCTGAATGGACCAGGAATGTGAAATGCAATGCCTGTAGAAGGGAAGGCTTTAATGAAACAGTTGGAGGTTAAAAATGCATTATGTTGCACCTTACCTTCTTTCAGCATGCCTACTTTTAGGCATTTCATGAAGCGGCAGGCCTGGCAAGACTTGCGTCTACGCTTTGTGATTTCACATTCATTCGTCGCTGGGCAGCTGTACTCAATGTTACCTGCAGTACGAGAAAGACATGAAGATAAATCAAGGAAAAATTCCGATTGTGAGTTCCACTTTAAGAACACAGGGCTGGATTTCTTAAACCTTCCTCCCTCTCTTTGCTCTCCTCCATACCCTCCTCCCCAACCTTCTCTGGTCCTCTGTGGTTAAATACATTAGTGCCTTAATGAAAATGCATTTTGTTTATTGTCCTCTGGAGAGGAGGGTCATCACACAGAGTGCATAAATTGCTAGTGCAGACAAGGCAGGTTGGCAGTGAGTGTAATTGTAACCTTGATACTACATGTTAGCAGTACTCAGGGTCCATCACATTCCCCTAGAAACATATGCAACTCCCTGTAATTAGCACCGCATCCACCTGGGACAGCAGCTCTGATGAAATATTTCAGAGTTAATCACACTTTGTAAACACTGATTTATATTGACTACCCTTCTCTGAGCCGATGCTTCCTCATTAAGTAACAGATTAGTGGAACACTAAGAGACTAAATACTGAAAACTCCTCATTCAATGCAAAATCTTGTGTAAAACAACAGATCTGGGAAAGAAATCTATTCACATATACATCCCATTCACACAACTGCTTCACGGAAAACATTACAATACAACTTGTATGCAGCAGATGCAAATTATGCAATCTCTTCTACAGAAAAGGAAATTTAATTTTCAAAATATCTGACTGCTTACATACACAAGCGATGAATAACATTCTTAAAAATGTATTTTTATCTTAGAACAGGGAGGATCTAGCAGAAAACTGACATATGGTGCAGAAGTTTTATCTTCATTTTTTCCTTTTGGAATAAAATGCTCTCTTCCTCTTTCATCTATATTTGCCTAATTGAGGATATTAAAAATTAGAAAAACCTACTGGGGTCCATTTACGGAAACAGTTATGACTAGATGCAATCTGTAACTTGCTGTAAAAATGTCTTGATAGTCACATAAATGGGAATAGCGATTGGTCTGCATAATGTAGCATATGGGACAATGATTGTGCATCTATGAGGCCAGTATCACTGAGCACAGTAGCCACTGATGCGTTATGAGATAGGAACTACTCGGCAACAAACAAAATTACTGACCAAATACTGATTCCATTATAACCTAATTACTTGCAGATACTCTGAGAAATTAAATGGCGATGCACTACCACAAATGCAGTAATCTAATGGATTTAGGTATTACTAGAGAGTAGGAGTTTTGTTGCAGTCGTTTTATGTTGTGTATCATGCCACCACATGCACTGCAATGCCTCAGTGAAGCTCCAAGGAAAGAAAACTCCCCTGTCCGCTTTGGTGTAACCATGAGTTCAGATAGGGAAATCATACTGCAGAAGTCACTATAATCATATAACTTGGCTGCAACTGAACAAATATTCTACAGATGATGCAAATTATACACAAACAATTCAAAACTGTGGGCCTGGTCTCATTGTAGTTCATACGAACGCCTTGCGCAAAGTCATACAAATGAAGGCATAAACGGAGCAGGTAATTACTGCTAATAGTGACACTTACCTGTGCAAAAGATGGTTCAAAAAGTATTATTTCAAAAATTATCTTCAAGTTTCAATCTCCCCATCACCTTCATTAATTACTATATGCGTCATTAACTAGTCATTAATTACTGTACACACCATTAACTGCTCATTTTCATCTTGGATAATAGAAAAAAAAGCCTAAGTTTCACCACAAAAGGAAGATATTTACATTATAATTTCAATATTTATTCACCTGAAATGAGTGTTAGACATTTGAGTTAACAGAAACCTGAGCACTTAAATAAAAGGAGAATTATCTGTGCTTTTTCAGAACTACCAGGAGTTGGTCAAATTCGTGTTGTAACCTAGGTAACTACTTTATCTACAAACAGTGGTTAAAGAATATTGCCACATTGAAAATCCAGACAACATCTGTCTTCAAAAACAATTTTCCCCAAAATATGGGGAGGTAGTAACTGGATAAAGCATTTGTTTGAATATTTAAGCTTTTTTTTTCTGTATGAATCCAATTGAAAATAATCAGCTGGCTCTGACTAAAATTAGTGGAAATGATTAAAGTTAATAATAGAACAATAAAGATTCTTGGCATTCCTGATGAAATATCTGGTTTGACACTGTTTTCTGTGCACAGTTGCTGGCCTCTCTATATCATCTGTGGAATGTCTTTTAAACTAGGCTTGTTCTTCAAATAACTTAATGACCAATCTGTTATTTTGCCCACTGATAACTACATCTAATTTGGAGTCATCAGTTAGCCAATTAGAAGCTTAATAAAGTTCTTCCATTGGTATTGAAACTAAGAAAACACAATGGGGCCCTTACCTACTGTGTGTACCAAAAGTGTACTTTTTTACCTCAAAGACAAATAATTTGCAAGAATATCTGGCAGAATAGTAACGAGGTATTACCTTGTATAGTACGCTTGAAGAATGCTTTGCAGGCCTCACAGGAAGCAACACCATAATGATATCCTGATGCTATGTCACCGCAGACCAAACACAATCTTTTGGGCATGGAGTTCAACATGTACTCGCACTTGGTCTGCGAGTCTTCGGCTATAGTGCTCGAACAGTCGTCGTACCGCTTACGGGAGCTGCCGTTGCTGCCCAAGCTGGTCGTTGTGTAGAGTGGGGGAGAGTCCAGGCCATTCTGGTGTCCATTCATAGTGGAGCTGTAGCTCCCACTGGCGTCCGACGAGCCACCTGGACTGTGGTGATTGATACTATCTGTCAGCGAGGCAGGGCTGGACGGCTCTGTCTTAATGTATGATGAGCAGCTCGAATCAATGTGTCGATCCTTGGCTGACATTCTGCAGAGAAGCCTGTGAAAAGCATTGAATTAAAAACAACATTCTTTAGGGGCTTTCTGATAGGCAAGGGACCAGGCATCATTCATTCGTTAGTCAATACAAGTTGTTCTACACGAACATAATCAGCATAAGGGCATGACAGAGGTTTATCAAAGCGCGAGACAGGTGGTAAACAAAACTTAAAAGTGGGGGTGGGGGGGGGAAGAAGAGGAGGCGAAAGAAAAGGAAAGAAATCGTCCTCAAAACCATTCCTCACACACACAATAATTTCCTTCCTTCAAATTCAGTCTTGCAAACGTATTCTAACAACCACTGCGCAACAGTTACAAATAGGTACTATCAGAATATAATCTGCTCAAGCCCTACTGCCAAAAAGATTTTTAAAATACCAGATATACCGGGCAAAATAGGCACAGCTAGGCTTGAAGCAATCACTGCGGTGAACACTTTGAGATTTAAATACGGGTTGTCTCAAAAATGCTAATAGGAAACTTGTAACAAAAAAAGTACAATGACAAAAATCCCTGAAGATTGATTTAATAATTTTTCAATTGACACAAATTAACCCCCATTTGAAAAACACAACCAAATCTCTCAGTGCAGGGTGACATCAAATTTTGCATTGACAGCACAGAATGGAATGAAGTCAATTCTTCACCCACAAAAGGATAAGATCATAACCTCCCAAATAGCTTTTTTCTGACAGAAAAGGTTTTCTTTGTTAAATATAGTTTTTAGAATTCCATTGCTCTTGCTGCTAATGTGAATTTTAGTGCCTCTAATTTTAAATTCAACTGCAGACCAGAATAAAAATCAGCATCTGACAACGGAATTTATAGATAGTTGTGCATGTTCCAATCCCACATTAATAGTGCCATGGAATTTCAAGGGGAGCGAGGGAGAGTGCACTAATAATTTCCGACTGAAGTCTGTGAACATAATGTATTGGAGAGCAGTAATTACAATGTAATAAGTGGAAGAGTAAGTACTCTAAATTAGAGGAATTCACAGAGCTGTTGTAAGTCAACGCACATTCAGCTCTCTCTAATGTTGACTTGGGAAAAATTTAATCCCCACTCTTTGCCCCGAGTGGTAGTCAAGGGATGGGAGAGATATCAATTAATTACTGCTCTCATTAACAGCACTGGCTGCAAGGAAAATTTGTTGCAGGCAAGGTCCTTGACTCATGCAGTCTGGCAAAGAATGTCCCTCCGATACCACACCAGAGCTGGACAGAAAGAGCCGCTTGACAATTTAACGCCTTTTTACACGAGCAAAGGGAAATCTATAACACACTATTTATTAAGTTGAAAAATACGACTGATGACCGATTGAAAACAAATTCAAAAACAACCTTACGATCCTCAAATTAAATGAATGATCAAATGCAATTAACTAATTGCAAGGTATATGACAGGACACATTCTAATCAAAAATGATTAGTGTATTTCCAGGCTTACTGTTAGTTAACAGCATTCTGTTAAGTAATAGCTGGGTATGAATATTGGTGTGACCAGTTATTTTCTTGGGTTTGCCCGGTGTGTGCATACTTACTTTACCTACGGATAACAGACCTATTCTGTCTCCAATTACATGAAATACATTTCCATAAGATTTCAAAACCAAATATTTTGGAAAAAAAATACAGAGACAATGACAAGATTAAAAACTAAGGATTAAAAAAATCTTAAATGCCTTGTTGGTTACCCCTATGCTCCACTGATGTAGAAGTAACGCTCTACCAACACTTGAAACTTTCCAGATTTTCCGTTACATTTACTAACAACTAGACAATTTTAACATATATACTGCATTGCAGGTTCCGTGTGAGTTATCAATTTTGGAGCAATATAAACAAAAATTGGTGACCGCAACAGTTTATTAATGAGCCTTAAGTTTGGAGGTTTGCCCACAAGCTCAGCTAACACTGCATTTTCTCTTTTGACGTGGTAGGTCATTAACGGAAGTGATGGCCAGTGCTAGAGCTTGAATGTTCTTGCCTCAGTTGAGTGAGCTTGGTTGCTTCTTTGTCGGGCCACACAGAAAAGAAAATGGCATCACCCAGCTCATCGCACTCCAGTGATCTCCTTTGGTCACGCGGAACCCTACAATACTGACCATGATACCTTCCAAGGCAGCAATTCATCCATAATGAAGCAGACAAATGAAAGAAAAAGCCTTCCCTATGTTCCTTGCATCAGATCCAACTAACGCCAAGTCAAAGTAGTCATCAAAATATGGCCACCCTGCTTGTCAAACCGATCCCCTCTTTAAATGAGGTAACAGGCCATTATATTTGTTACAACCATTACAACAATTTTAAGCTTACAAATCAAAAATGCCTGCGCATAAACAATGCCTGGCAAACCATGTGGCACACAACACATATTAAGACAGCATTTTCAAACTGATCAATATAATTTCCATGGTGAAAATTAGCATGGCTGCCTTCACTTTTGATCTTCCAACACGTCAACAAAACTGTAAGCGCTACTTCGCAATTAGAAATTTCCTGCCTGCAAACCACAAACCCGAGACAATAATACACCTTTTTAAAATCATGTGTCTTCCTAGCTGATCCTCCCTGGACGCATGATAGTAAATTAGCTTTCACTCAATACTGCTATTTTTAAAAAATATTATTAAAAATTTAGTCTTGGCGCAGAGTATTTTCAAAATTGTGATGTTTACAATAGATTTGGGAAAGACTGCTTTTCCTCTGAGAATCACTAGACTTTGAGCTTGTAGCAATGTGCAACTAGAAAGTTATTTTATCTGAACTGAATGTTATTTGAAGACATTCTTATGAATCAATTTCCTTTTCCCACCTCATTTTTTTTTGCTCTGAAAAGATTTTGCAAACTGAGGGAGCAACCTTCTCTGAATTTAGATTAGTGGTTCTGAAAGTAATCACTGTAATTCTTTTGTGCTCCAGCAAAAGAATCCACTACAATGTTAACGTTTCTGCTTTGAAGAGCACACTGTAATTCACTTTTCTGCTTGAACTAATTGTACTCTCTACACAAGGTGCCAAAATATGGATCAGTCAATAGGAAAATGGCACCAAACGGCATTCAACTCGGACGGGGGGGTGGGGGGTAAAAGCACATCTAGATGATACAGTGTGTCAGGAATCAACACTGTAATGTATGATTTGGGAAAACATGACCATTTCAGTGTGACAAGGTGTCATTATGGAATCTAAATGATACAATGGCTTGTCAACTGTCGGAGCAAACATATCATCATTGCATTAAGGCATAGTGGTGAGGAGAGAACACTTTATACTGGCAACAACAGCATTTTATAGCTGTATCGGAGATTTCTATAGGTTAGGATTAAAATCCAGAGCATAGGTGAAATGCGTATCTGATGGTCAGAATGGGAAACAAAGTGGAGTGTGCTGTTCTAGAAATGTACTGACTTTTCTTTTAAATTGTGTATATAATTTTTAAAGAAACTCAGTGTGAATTTTGGTCAGAAAATAGAATATTCTATTAATAAACGTCATTGCGAGGGTGCAGGTGGTCTGTTGGAATTCAGGGAGTTAAAAGTGGCAAAGTGCAGATATTACAACAAGAAGAGTTAAGAAGAAAACTAGGAGCTTCACACTGCAACCACTCATCAGACTTTGACATAATGTCACGTAGTCCCCTTAATAGCATACTGCAGTCCTTTACTCTCCTAGCAAGAAAGTGGCTATTGAAATACAACAATAAAGCAAACTACATTCGCTATAATGGAGCTGAACACATTGTCTGAAAGAGATAAATTAAAAAGGGTCGAGTGCAGACAGAAAGAATCTTGCATAAAAGGGCAAGGCAAAAATTCTCCAATCTATGTCAGGTGGAGATTCTGTATATTGAGAATGGATGTAATTTTGTGACAGCTCTTTCTTCAATCTATGTTTAGATTTCCAGTTTAATTTTTGTCTTACCACATGTTGTTAAAAGTTGAATATAGTATTTACATTCATTTATGCATATATTTTTGTCCTAATGTTAGTCCTCAACACCATTTGTTGTCAAACCATGCAACATATCAAAGAACAACAATGCTTAAAATGTATTTTGAAGTTGGATCCTAACTCCTATCATGGTACTAATATGACTTCTGATTAAACAGTCCAGTGACACAAATAAATATCACTCATCTTAATGTGCGAAGAGTTTGCAATACAACAGCACTAGCTATAATTTAGCAAATTAAAAATAACAAGGTTTCATCATGTGCTCGCAGAGCCGGAGAGCACATAGAATCTTTGAGCAATTATTTTCTGCACACAATTCCTTCTACGAAACTATTTGGAAAAACTAGATAGGGAGGTTGGATTTATTTTATCTGGGCCCTTCTCTCTCTACTCAAGGCTGAGAATCTGAAACCAGTTTCACCAGCAGACGAAATTCTATTTTCGTCTGATTGACAAAGAAGAATAATAATTATTGCTGTATGCAAGTGGTGAATTAATGCACAGGGAAAGTGAAACTTACAGAGCGGGATTTTCCCGGCCACGCTCACCTGAAAACCGGAAAATTCTGGTCAATGGAACTTTGCCACCCCGCTATGATTCGCCTGACAAGCAGGATGGGAAAACTCATAAGAACAAACGTAACCAACTTGATTTGATGATAATTGTTGTAAAATCCCATTGTTTATCGAATGTTTATGTGGCTTGGCAGATTTTGCCTTTTCCCTGCTCCCTAACTATTCCTCCTATTCAATTTTTGTTGCACCTCAATTATGGAACGTCCTACTGTTGATGGAAAGATATCAAGTGGTCGACCTGTGGAGTTCACAAGCCTTTATCTCTTGTAACTGCCAGTTTACAGAGGACAGTCATGTTCAATTACCTAAACTCGAAGTGTCACCATTTTTATAGGGAGCAACTTCATTTTGCTTCTTCTTTAAGCAAAAACAGTAGTGGGCAAGTCAAGACTCCACAGTATTTTTTTTAAAAAATCAGGATTTCTATTCGGGAACATTATGGGGAGAATTTTCCCATCCTGTTCATCATGGGAATCATAGCGGAGGACGGGGGGATAATGCAAAGTTCTACTGACCTTGGGTGGGATTTCCCGGTTTTCGGGTGAGTGTGGCCGGAAAATTCCGCTCTGTGCGTTCACATTCCCTGTGCATTAATTCACCACTTTATTCCCTTTCATCCAGCAATAATTACTATTCTTCTTTGTAAATCAGACGAAAATAGAATTTCGCCTGCTGGTGAAACTGGTTTCAGAATCTCAGCCTTGAGTAGAGAGAGAAAGGCCCAGATAAAATAAATCCAACCTCTCTATCTAGTTTTTCCAAATAGTTTCGTAGAAGGAATTGTGTGCAGGAAATAATTGCTCAAAGGCTTTTTATTTGCTCTCCAGCTCTGCGAGCACACGATGAAATGTGAATAAAAAGAGCTTTCAACAATATCAGTTACTAATGGAGTTGCTCCATATGCCTGCACCCTCATAGGCTTGTGACTGCAGCTCATCAGTGCCAGCGATGGTTGAAAAGCAGCAACTTACTCTCCAGCTTTACTACAATCACTTGCCCCAGTGCAAAGCCGAGGCAGCTTGGTTGCTTTGCATCTTTCCCGGCTTTGGCACACTTCCCTGGTCGTGTGGTGTAACAGTGGTTGAACAGAATAGAGGAGGGGGGGCCTGGTCTATCAGGAAGGAACATGCTCGAGTCTTAACAGTGTCGAGGTTATAATGAGGGAAGGAAGACTGAGGAAGATAAGGCATTAAACACAAAGAGAAGAAGAGATAACTTTTACGAGAAGGCAGACTGCAAGAGCAATGCTCAACAGTAGCATTTTCAAAGAAGATCACGCCATGACACAAGGCTTATTTAGGAACATAGCTATTAATCTTCAAATCGATGTCAGCAAAAAGACAGGAAAATATACCTTTACATTGGTAATGATACTTTAACCTCTGCTATTTGCCTCTCGCGCTAAAAGCTGTAATAACAGGCTTGAAATTTATTTAAAGGGATACACTAATAAAAGTGAAAGTGTCCCTTATATCCAGTTGTCCTCATTAAACAGAGATTGCAGGCAGTCAATTGGTGTCTGCAAAAATGGCCCCTAATGAAAAAGCATTTTCCCACAAAATACATTCCCACTCCCACTAAAAATATAAACTGGGCCCCATTGTTAACTGGGGGTGGCAAGGTGGCACAGTGGTTAGCAAGTTTTTTTTCACACAGGAGGTGGTGGGTGCCTGGAACTCACTGCTGGGGGAGGTAGGGGAAGGAGATAAGATCGTGACTTTAAATGGGCGTCTGTACAAATACATAAATAGGATGGGAATGGAGGGATATAGTCCCCAGAGGGTAGGGGATTTTAGCTCAGTTGGGCAGCATGGTCAGTGCAGGCTTGGAGGGCCGAAGGGCCTGTTGCTGTGCTGTAATTTTCTTTGTTCTTTGCTACCTCACAGCGCTAGTGATCCGGGTTCAATTCCCAGCTCGGGTCACTGTCGGTGTGGAATTTGCACATTCTCCCTGTGTCTGCATGGGTTTCCTCCGGGTGGTTCAATTTCCTCCCACAGTCCAAAAGATGGGCAGGTTAGGTGTATTGGCCATGCTAAATTGTCCCTCAGCGTACCTGAATAGGCACTGGAGTGTGGCGACGAGGGGATTTTATAGTAACTTCATTGAAGTGTGAATGTAAGCCTATTTGTGACTAATAAATAAACTAGATCTCTTCTCGCCTATTTCCAAACAAAAAAGTTTTTCCCTAAAACGGACCTCAATTGTGCTGCAGATTTCAATAAACACGTGCAAGACTTGCTGGTGGTCTTGTTGGAGAGTTTCATTCACACTTCCACTTACCTCAGAAATAAAATGCACAGGATGTCTTTCACTGTCATACTCCTGCAGTCTGCGAAAAAAAACGCCAGGCTCTACACCTGTTCGGTTTTTGTGCTAAGCATAGAGTGGCATTTCATCACAATCACTGTTTAACTGAATGTTTAGCCTTAGCATCTTGCACCATGCTGTCAGCTAACAGCGGGGAGTCATGGAGTTGTTGGCACATTTGATTTTACTGCCATTAAGAAAGCGACTTTATACACTGATTGTCCCAGGGCCCGTTTCAGAGACTCCACGGTAACCACCTTCGCTTTTTTTTATGATGACACTGTGACAAGGTGATTTTATACACTTGGATTTAGTAATAAAGATGTCAGTCAGACTAAGAACCATCAGGGCTTAATGAATTCATCTGGGGAGGGGGGGGGATGGTGGGTGGGGGTTGCGGGGAGATGCTGGGGTCTTCTCACACATGTACATTTAAAGGGTCACAGAGAGATGGAACTAAAGTGTAATTAAAGCCTATTTCATTAGGAGGGGAAGCTGATAGGATATAACAAGACTGTAAAAAAAAAGCCTATTTCCTGTGGCTCGAGTATGAAAGACATGTCTTTAACCAGATCAGATTCTATAAATTGGTTGTCAAGAAAGGATTGTTGAGATTTATACCCATCTATCAACCTACAGAGGTAGCTGTGGCAGGGCAGGCTGCTGCGACTCCCATCTGTAAAGCATCTTAAATCTGAAGAAGGCCATCTGCTAGAACAAAT
Organism: Carcharhinus amblyrhynchos; assembly: GCF_965287045.1. Classification (NCBI taxonomy): domain Eukaryota; kingdom Metazoa; phylum Chordata; class Chondrichthyes; order Carcharhiniformes; family Carcharhinidae; genus Carcharhinus; species Carcharhinus amblyrhynchos. The sequence continues at coordinate 53,090,278 of NC_137335.1, forward strand.
GCCTCAAAAGCAAATTTGAGTTATTGTTTATTGACTTAAAAAAATTGCAGTGCTCAAATGCTAACTCAGTGAGTAGTTTTGAGACAATTTCTAAATAAAGCTGTTTAAATTCTTCCACAAAAGATCTGCAATCTCATTCCTATAAGTGGCAGGACCATTGCATTACTTGCAACATGAATCAGTTCAGCTCTGAGTAATTCATAACATATTTCACTGTGAGCCATGATGAAAATACATAAGGCACACACATATACATAAAATACAATGTGCACAGCCTTTAACACAAGTCCAGATTTTGTATAATTTTGCTAATTGACCCACTCAGTTGGCATTGGCGCTTTCACTTCCTTCCTTACATAATTGACAAAGCACAGGGAAGCATGGTTGCCTCCCTGCACCACAGACAAGATGGAATTTTTTATACATTTGATCCACAAATAAGATGTGCTCATTTAACGAACAAGGGTCTTTGCTCGCAGAATTTATTTGGTAGTTACAAAAATTGAGTAACTTAATGCACTCTCCACACAGCACATGGGTGATAAATGTTAAAATGCTAGCGTTATAAAGGTAGAAAATAACCTGAGAATACGGCTCAAAATATGAATCATCCAAGATGGCTAGGATCTTAGCATCATGAGCAGCATTTCTAATGAAGCTCAAGTATGTATGTGCTAGTTTACATGCTGCAATTCAGTTCAGTCTATCACTAAGAATATAAACCGGGCCCCATTCTTAACTGGGGCACAGAAGCAATGGGCAACATCTTGGGTTTTAGTACAAAATTAGAATTAACTCCGTTTTTGCAGCTACGTGCAATGGTTTTCTCTTTCCAATTAAGTCCCCATCAAGTTTTGTCATTGCAAAATGTCGCTGCTACTGTACTTAGCTTTGTGAAGAATCTTGCCATCTAATTCAGTGCCAGAAGGTTTACCCCTGATATATAATCAAGTGGCCCCTGCTGAAAGTGCAAATTATTAATGGAGGAGTGGGAGGGGTCTTCAAAACCCCACCCCTATGCTGTCAAATGCTGGTCAAGATGAAGCATGCATATTCAATAGCTATCTGAAATACGGGCCAACAACGAAAACAAATGTTTTCACAATCTTTCTTCCTTCTGGACAACAGAATAAGAAACTACTTCTTAAATGAGTGTGTTTGTGTGGTGTCTGTGAGTGAATAAGAGAGTAGCTTTCGTGCCAATACAAAATGGCAGAGGTTCCAGCCGTGTGGTCCACTTCCAATAGTTTTGTACAGAATTTACGTTTAGGCATTTTATTTCACACATAAATAATTGAATAAGTGTTACAGGTTGACCATTCGAAGAAAGGAAGAGAAGAACAAGTTCAGCTCCAGTTGCTGTGAACAGCCATTCGGTTTGAAATTACAGCAGGATTTTATGGGGTGGTAGTGGTCCCATCCACTGGCTGGGACGTGTCGGGGATGGTGGTGGAATGCAGCTTCCACCAGTCATGGAATCCCGGAATGGTGGGATCAATTGCCTGCAGTCGGGGCTTCCGCTCCTCTCGGGGATGAGGCCCCACCCCTAAGAGCTGTCTGCCAATCGAACATTTGACAGCTCTTCAGTCCCAGCACTAGAGCAGCAGACCCACAGCAGTTGCCATGGTGATGGTCCCAGAGTACAAGCAAGTTTGGGGGACTCTCAGGTCTGATCAGGCAGGCCCTGGTGAACGGATGGAGTTGGGGCCATTCATGGGATGTTGTGTTTTGGGGTGTGGGAGGGTAAGGGACAGGGTGCTGTGGATCTTTCAATGTGGATAAACATTATAAACATTGCCACGGTGAGTGGCGGGAGGAGTTGTTGGTTTGGGGATCTTCAGTAGGCCGCAGGATGCCCCATCAGAATAGCCCAATCTCTGAGCATGCGAGGAGGCTGCCAAGATCTTCCCAAATGGTCATGTCCCCACCTGCCTGCTGCTGGTATAAACTAGTGGAAGGGGGGACATATTGGTTGGCCCTTAAGTGACCACTTAAGGTCTTCAATTGGTCCAAGGACAGGTAGGCTTCCTCACCACTGATAAAATGCCAAATTGGGAAGGAGAAAGGGTCGTCACTCCTGATATTCCACCTTATTTAATACCCCCACCACCCAGCCACACTGCCTCCCAAGTCACTCCTGGGTAATGGTTTTGTACTCCTGGGAAGATTCTGGATGTTAAACTGAACTGATGTTACATTGCATTGAAATATTAACTGTGAATGGCATTCTGGAGTCTCACACAAATGGAAATGAAGATACATGAGATTGCACATCCAGATTTCCCATTATCTAAACAATGAAAAAAGCACTCAGGCCTGAATTTTACCAAGGACGGAGATCCTCTCCTTCATTGTGAAAGCAACAGAACAAATCAGGATGTCCTACCGCCAAACACAACACTTGCTATAACTGCAGGGGTGGGAATGGGCCCAGACCAGGTTTGCACATGTGCATTTTGTGGCCATATAAAGCAGCAATTGTTTCCAGTCATATTTGATTTTTGTTGGCCAAGAGTGGGAAACATGGCATGTGCAGATTAAACCGGTAAAAGTAGGTCTAAACTTTGTGCAGTTAGTGTGTCCTTTTGGGGAGGTAGTCTACCCCTTTGGATATGGCTCCATGACACTGTTGGGGGAGGTAAAGTGCCCTTTCAAAAGTACCCTTTGGGGTTGTTAAAAGTGTGCAAAAGTACATAAACCCATTGCAGCTGTCAAGAGAGTTGTCAAGAGGAACAGGCAAGAGAACTGTCAAAAGCAACTCAAGGGATGACAAGGCCTTTAAAACTCCTGCCCTTTAAATCTTTGAAAAAGCAGTACGAACTATTAAAGTAAAGTTGATTGTTATTTCACTCTGTCCATTGACATAAGCCTAAGGACTTTCATTACTAGATGTGCCGCATGACCGACTTCACAACCTTCCATTATCATGTGGGGTGTCTCCCATTTCAGTTTTATTGACAGCTCCAAGTGCCTCCAGACTCAGGGACTTTGAATTCCAATGACTTGTTTTTATATAAGGGACTAAAGCATTTTAATGAAATGTTTGTTCTTAACCAGGGATGTAAATTTTAGTGAATGGATTATACAGGTGAGAACTCCTTAACAGAAAGTCTGAAATAGACACTTGGAACTTTATCTTATTTAATACCGACACAGCTTTTGAGGTCTGCCATGGTGGATACTGGATGAGTTGGCATGGTAGGTGTTAGAGCAAGGGGAACATGGGTTGGCACTAAGTTAGCACTAACTTGGCATGGGGTGATAAGGGCCACGTGAGTGTTGAGAGGGTGGTGTTTACATGGAGAGTATGAGGGGTTATGAGGGGTGGGTAGAGGTGGCAGGGGTTGGCATGGATGGAGAATATGTGGTGGTCAGGGTGGCTCAGGGGATGTGAAAAGTCAGAGTTGAGTGCTGCTTATTGTTTAAACACTTTTTGAAAAATTTTTGACAAAGCGCCGGTGCACTGAGGCCAGCTTTCCGTGCCATTCACCTCTGTATCTGACAGCTTCTGCATTTGTTCCGGGATCACCCGTCCTGACGGAATCCTACGACCCCGAAACAAACATTGCAACTTCCAGGGAACTTTCTCCTGGGTCAGGTTTGCAGAGCCGAGAAATGCCCTAACTCTGCACTCCCAATCCAAGAACAAAAATTCATGCCTCACGTCCACTTTTGCAAGAGGTATACTTGTACTTAGTATAAGTTTGATTGTAAATCCAATGGAACAACTTATATTTCCTAACACATACAAGGCTCTATTGTGTTCCAGTTCACAATGTGATCACTATTACATTATTTGTTACAGTGTTAATGTAAGTCTACTTGTGACTAATAAATAATAAATTAAAAACTTCCTTATTTGCAGCATGACCTGTACGTATAGATTCCACAACATTCAAATAGACTTCATATTAGTCCAACATTCTACTATCTTGTAGTTTGTAAGGTACATCAAAATATAGTCAACTTATCTATTACTTTAGATTTATACTTTCATGCTTATCAATATAAGCAGTGTGAAATATAACTCCTGTAATTGCATTACATTTTTAAGTTCCAAACTAATTTTTTCATGGTTAGTTTAATAGTTAAGTATTAGATTGCAGCAGATTTAAATTGTGCCTACAAATTTATCATGTGCTATTATTTCTACCTTCCCCTCGCATACTTGGGTGGAATTCTCCAACGAAAAAGGCAAAGTGTCAGGTTCAGTTAGAAAATTATTAGGTGGAATTTTCCAGTCCCGCCCGCCACAGGAATCATAGTGAGTGGGGGCAGACCATCCATTGATCTGAGGCGGGAATTTCCGGCATTGGGGGCAAGCACTGCTATTGTGTTCCCCCACCATCCCCCCCGCCAAGAAACCAGCAAGTTTCCCGACAAGGGCCGAATTCTCCGGCCATTCACACCCTGCCGCCAAATCTCTGCTCACTGCAGCAGGACCAGAAAATCCCACTGGCGTGAACAGGTGGAGAATCCCGCCCAAGATTTTCAGATTGTGACCTTTCGTCACAACTTACATCACAACCAATTTTCCGCCTCCCGTCCTCCAGGCCTTTGGTGGGTTTCTGGTAGCGGGAGGTATGTTGTCATTGGCCTGTGGGTTCTCCGGTGACACAGCGACAAGCAATGCAAACGAGCATTGATTTCGGTAGGACCAAAGTTCTTGCCACCAGCCAATGCTGAGCTGCCTCTGCCACGGGATATCCGGAAAATCCTAACCATTAACTTTATTTCTCCCTCCAGAGATTCTACCAGAATTACTTCTTATTAATGATTTGAAACACACATAAATTTCACAAAAGTCTATAAGCATAATTTTAACAACCTTTCCAGTAGTATCAGATCACAACTGTTAAGCGATCTCATGGTATGAGCTTGCTGCACGTAAAGAGTCATGTTTGCCTACATTACAACAATGGTTACAATTTTAAAAATCAATCACTGGTTGTAAAGTGTTTTGACCCTGAGGATTTTTCCTTTCTTTATGAATAATCCTGATCTTCAGTGTATAATCGCTTAAGATACACATTTGCTCATCCTTCCTTGCAGAGGCTTTGGTAGAACGTGTTGGTTCAGTAATAGTATAGTGCGCAAATGACACTATTTTCTAAATTCCATTTCTTCCAAATGTTCTTAGGGATCTTTCAAAAAAAAAGACTGGGGGCTAAATTGAACGTTCCCTGAAAATAGGTGTGGGGATCACAAAGCCTGATATATCCATACCCGCAGATTGCAAAATCAGCAGGCATGCCAAATTAGTGCTGTCTGCACTGTTCAGAAATGTATTGGTCCAGCCAGTGCTAACCATGCTGTTCTTCGACTAGGGGCATCAGCTGGGGATCAATATCATGAAGAACCACCGAGCAATATTAAAACGAGCCTGCAGCCTTAAAAGGTGGGGCAGTGCTGAGTGTCACGGTTGAAGAGAATTTGACCTAGAAAGAATAAGCATGACACAACCAAAATGATACGGGGTCTCCAAAGTTTTCAGACGCTGCACTGGAGATTCTGGTGTAGAAGGTAGAAAGGAGGAACGATGTCCTGTGTCCACTAGGGGAATGGCTGCACCATCCACATTCTCAAAAAGTATTAGGAGCAGGTAACCTTGGAAGCTAATGCCTGGTGGTCACTGTCTTGAGGTCAATGCCAGGAATCAGTAGGACGTTCCATAGTTAAGGACCTGGATGCGGTGATGCAAAAAGTTCAATGACCTCACACAAATGGCCAACCAGCAAGGATGGCAAAGGCCAAGGCTTGCTTTCACATTCGCATCCATCAGCTCAGATACTGACACTCAGCATACCTTAGAGAATGCATTAGAGGAGGGATCTACATATGATGAGACGCTGGGTACAAGTGGGCTGTAATCAGGGCTGGGACAAGGACAGCACAAGTGCCAACTCAAACAGAGGGTGAGGTCTCACATGACTTCCACTGCAGAGGACTCAGATGGGGACTTCACAGAGGCAGAAGAACACTGATCACGATGCACCACAGAATGTCCGGGGCATTGGCAAGCCTGCCAGAAAGCCCACATTCAAAATCAAAGATCATGGAGATGTGCAGCACCAGTCTGGTACAGGGTTGTGCGCAGACCTTGGAAGTGACGGCCAACTCTGTTTTCACAGGGTTCGATCCAACCATGATGCAGCTTCCATAGCTACCAGACAGCAACCAACCAATGTCAGAGTGCTGCAGGGAGAGCTCAGACTGTTGTCACGCAAGGTTAACTTACTGCCATGCAAGCGCAGGCTGCTGTCACCGAGGCTATGGATTAGTGTTCAATGAGATTTGCAGAGTGTCAGAGCCATTCAGAAATCTGTGTTCCAACAGATCAGTCAGATTACTAAGGTGTTGCCTTGGGGCATGGCAGTGACTTCATGGAGAATGTACTTGCTATCCTCTCTCAGAATGACAGCATTTGCCCTCCCGCCCCTGTCACTCTGCCCATGTCTTGCTGATGCCAGCCTGCCACACTGCTGCTACCCGTACAGAGATGTTGCACTCCACAGCCAGCAGGCTAGAGATGCCCAAAGTTATTCTTCAAAGCTACCCGTAGTTTCCTTTACTGAAAGTCAGTGGCCTCTCTCCAGCTATGCTGCTGCCAAAAGGGTGGCACTATGTAGCAATGGGACAGACTAAGGCACATGGAAGATAAGCACTAAGTGAAGCGCAAAGTGGGAGTGGTGAACATTTGCATATGATATGGCATGATTTCATTTACAAATTTCATTTGGAATGTTTACTTTGTGCTGAATTTTATTTTTGCATTGTGACCAAGGGGATACTGTGAAGGTCATTGATGGAGGGCAGACAAGAATACGGGGCTGTTGGTGAGTGATAGATTAGGATCCTGGCATTGCTGTTGAATGAGTTTGTCATGGGCAGCCCAGGCAGAAAGATTCCATTCCCCTTGTTCCTCCTCCTCTCGTATACCTGCCTCTCGGCTGGTTGCTGTATAGCTGGTTACATGGGCCATTCCCTCATGCTGAAGAGGTTGAATAGCATCCAGCAGACCACCGTGAAGTCGAATATTGTAGTGTTCCTCCAAAGTGGTATGGGCAACATAAGCATGCCAATGCTTTGCTCTATCACACTGCATATGGTAGTGTGGCTTTCATTGCTGGTATGCTGCGATTGTCAATTGTCGCAGAATGAAGGCATCACAATAACCGCCAACATTCTCTGCATTGAGCTGCATGATTCACTACATTTGGTCTTGCATTATCTGGACCTTGCAGGTAGTGTAATCTCTTTCAGTTCTGGACAGAAGTGACATGTTGAGTAGAGTTTAGATGAAAGGTCATCGCCCCGATGCATTAATGCTGTTTCTTACCACAGATGCTGCCTGACCTGCTGAGTATTTCCATCACTTTCTATTTTCATTTCAGAGTTTAAGTGTGTTCCTGCAGGGCCGTGTGTGTGTAGTGGATGGTACCTTGCATCTTGGGGAAGTGTTGCATATTCACTCTACCTGCTCATCTCTTTTTGAGTAGAGAGTGTCAATGACCTCCCTTGTGTAACAGCAGATAACAAACTGCAAGTTGTTGCACATTTCTTCAGCTGCAGCCTGGAAGGAGTTAGGCGCGTAAAAGTCATGGTCACCGTGACAGTGGCTGCAATGAGGCCCTTCCCCTGCTCGGAGGTTGCAGTTATGACTGCAATTGGTGACTGATTTCAGTGAATTCTACCATCTCGCCCGCCACGGAACCGGAGTGAGCGAGGGGTAGACAATGGAAATGTCTATTGAACTTGGGTGGGAATTTCCAGTCTCGCTCCAGCGAGGCCTTAAAATCCCACCCATTGTTTCCTGCTGAGGATAAAGTAAAAGAATTGCTCCCCGAATACAGTGAAAGATATGGCTTTCTCTGTCCCCTCCTTCTCCCTCTTCCAGCAATATGTCCTGCTCTGTGTGATCCTTGTTCTTTCTCCAAGTCATACTCTATTCCCAAAGAAAACCATTAGTTTAGCAATGTCTGGGAGAAACTAGTTTGAGCAGAAGCCTTGAAGTTAGAAAAGGCTTATGTCAGCACCTTCACTTCATATAGACTTTTGCAATTTATAACAACTATAGGAAGCACCAAGCACCTATAGAATCTTGGCAGCAATGGAAGAAATCAACCAGCAACTAACCTGGAAGTAGTTGGTAATCTTTTTAAATAGCATGCATGTGGTGTCCTTCCTGATATTGAATGTGTTGAGCTTTGCAGGCATGAGAGAGGGTGGCGCTGAGCTTCAAAATGGCAGTGATGTACGCTTTGCATCGTCTTGATCTGCCTTCTCTACATAGTTCTGGCCAATGTCCATCATGTGCACTCTAATGCCCTCACCTGATATTGTGCTGAATGCAATTTGCTTCTCAAGTGTGCGCTCGAATATGTGCCGCAGACCCATTTTAAGGCTCTCCGAGCACTCGGAGCACCCCAAAAAGCAGGCACTAACAAGCACGAATTCTCACCCAATGCTGCTTTACCCACACATGCAATGCCACGATCTGTCCCCTCACCACCACCACCCCCACTAATTGTATACCAGATGTCTAACACAAAAGGTTAGAAGCAATTTTGCATGACCAATCCTTCTCTTTTGTGGCTAAATGAAGCTTTTACAAATGACAGTAGATTTAACTTAATCTACTTGACAAAACAGGCAGTCACTGCTATATTTTGGAGGCCTTGCTAAAAATGCTAATACCTAATTCTGTGCTTATCTGAATTAAAAGCAAAAAGTACTTTTTTAAATTAAATTAGTTGTGATAAGACATTTTGTGAATCTCCTTCTCTTCATTAGTCATTGCCTCTTTGTTCCCCCATCTGTGTAGCAGCAATACACTTATTACAGTTTCAGTAAATTTACAGTAACAAGACATTCCCTTGACAAATTAATCACTTTCCAAGCATTTTATCATATAAATAAAATATCACCTCTGGAGGGAAATCAGTTAAATCAGTTGATTTAACCCATCTATCAGTAAAAGCCTAACGTCTTCCTATTTTTCCAAAACAGATGGACTTTTCTTCTGACCAGGGACTATTATAATGCACTTCAGAATTGAAGGGGCTAGGTGCGGATTGCTGAACATGTAAGGAATGACAGTACATGGGAGCTGTAGTTAGTGAAGCGGAGGGTGGGGGTGGGTCACAAAATATGCAGAATACTGTATGGCCCATAGTGGGGCTTTTCATCTGAATTGATCTTAATAGGTTTGACGTGTACAAACCCAAAGGAGAAGTCAATCGCAAAGCACTCCTTTCACAGCTAGTCCTCATGGCAGTAAGGCACCAGAACCCTTCACAGAGCATGAACTGATGTTATTTTCCATATCGTGAAAATTAATCAACAATCTGATATGTGCAAAAAAGGGAATCAATTCCTTCCTCTGGGCCGAAGGTGAAAATATTCTCTTACGTGTACAGCTGCACACTGTTGGTTATAAAAAGATAAAAATTAAATGGTGGCTGGTACAAAATAAGAATTGACAGTGCTGCAAGCTAACAGCAGCTTTGGCTCGTATCAGAAGATAAAAGATGACTTCCAATGCAGAAACATGAATCTACCCTTTTCTCTTTCAGATGCTGATGGTCCTCCAGTGTACTTACAAGCATTTTCAATTTCTATTCACTGGCTGAAGTGTGAACTGTGCTCCTAAGATATATTACACTGCATGCCAAATCTTATAATGTGCAGTGACAATATCTTAAGACATCTATGCTGCAGACTGTTTTCAAGGAATGTTTGAACCTATCGCTTGAAACAACTTTTTTTATATTTGATCAGCTCACATGGAGAACTGCTTTACAAGCAATACTCTTCATTTCAACCCAAACGTGAATATTCAAAACTCTCTTCAGCAGTTTAGTGATTTCGGGTTAAGGAAATCTGACAGTATACAGCACATCGCAATTTTCGGCTAGTACCTGGTTATTTCCCAAACTACTTGCCCTGGTTGTCTGAAGGATTAAAGAGGTTCTGCCTTCTGCCGGGCCAGCAGCTGTGATAATATAATTGGTTGCATTATTTCAAGGCTAGAAGAATGAATATTAACAATAGTCAATCAGGGAACTCACTCCTCCTTGCAATTCAGTAACTCATTCAAGAAGCTAGGTGTGTGTTGAATCTTGCTTTGTCATGATGTCTCTTGCAGTTGAATAGCCCTCCATCACTCACTGTCCAAGACTCTCACATTTCAACAAGGTACTACTGCAGGATGTTGACCCCTCAGAAATTTGGCCCCACAAAATATCTGTCTTGCGGTGAGGGAGAGAGAAAATGTTGAAAAAGTAAGTTACTATACTAACTAAAAGGAGCTAACGTGGCTTAACCAGGTAGGAGGCATACAGCTCCACCAGATTCACTTGCAGTAGCAGACGGATCACGAATCAGGATTTTAAAAGATGGCAACTTTGTTATTGCTGAGCTTTCAATGGGGATGGTTCTCAACTCTGGCCTAATATGGGTATGAAGTCAGTCGTGTAACCATGGAACAACCCAAGACCACAGCCCAGAGTCCAATCCATTCTGAGGTTTGGACATCATTTAAAATTTCTAATCACTGAGCTGCGGGCAGTACCATTTAAGTCACGAGTTAGTGACATAAAAATGATCTAGTAGCCTCTAGTGGCTAAACATGGGTATTAACACTGCAGCAAAATGCATTTGCAGTTGGTCCATCAAACTTCACGCCAAGAAATTTGACTCACACCCTCCAATAGCTGAAAATATTGTAAGAATGCTGATTTTCAGATCACATTCTGTTCGGTGTGAACAACTTGGGCAACTTTTAATTACCCTGAGCACCTGCCCGAAAACTAGTTTAGGTTAAAAATGCAAATTTTGGATGCTGCAAAGAAAAATCAAGCTTCCTTTGAAAACTTTATTCCCGGAGATTTTCCTGGAACATTTTGGCCTCTAATTTTGATGGCCGAGGAGAAGCATAAAATCCATGGATGTTTTAGGTGCAAGCCAAATTTCTTACGCCATTCAATAAATTCCGGGTCCAACAAGAAGCAAATTTCAAATCAAATTGTTAAGGATTTGTAGATTTGGAGTGACTGCAGAATTTATTACAATCTATTCAATGTTCATTAAGATCCATGTTTGCGTGATCAAAGTTAGATTTCTTTAAATTAAATCTATTAAACTGTTCTTCTGAAATAACATTGGGTTTGAGTTGTGACAGGAGCCTTTACAATGTTAAATCAGGAGAAGTAATTCCTACCTCTCCCTGTCCCTGCAAAATGAGAAATGAGGTAAAAGTGTTTTTTCTTTGCCATAACGTTCAGCTATAGCACATTTTGCTACGAGACAGGGGCTTGTGTCCTTACTGGTGAAATGATAAATTTATTGTACTTAACTCAGTGAACTGGTTAAAAATAAGTAAATTTTCCACTCTAATGAAGAGGAATAGCTGGTCCAAGACCTGAAAAATGAACCTTTGCATCGCCAACAAAAATATCAAGTGTTTTAAACATCCCACTCCAGTCCATTTCTCTTTGAAATATCTGAAACACAGACATACGGACTAGATAGATGTGGCTGTCTTTAAACTCCTTGTTTGATTTATTCCGCCTCTTTTGGGTCTATGTTTTCCAATTGTTTCTTTTCCATTTGAAATCCCATATCAGATTTGCAAAGAGTGCTCAGCAAGTAAATTGGTGACAGGGAATAATAAAACGTGCAGACTTGACATTCTAAAGAGATTCCAGCAAATTCGCCAACACTTAATGCTCTGTTAAAGGGCTACTATACTGCAAATAAATCACATCCTTTTAACTTCCTCTTCCCTGCAAAAAACAAAAACACCATCAAGAAATATTCATGTTGTCATCCAATCCAGACAAAAAAAAATGTCCTGTAAGGATCCAGATAAAGATAATTTAGTTGTAATCTCCTCAATGATCTATATACTGTATCTAAATCTATATGCAAATAGAAGCTTTCAAGCATTTAACACAATCCCCAGCATCTAGGGTGAGAGCTTTCAGTTTACATTGGCTGCTTAAATAATTTACTCTGCTTGCTTGCCTATTGGCATTGAAGCTGCTCCGGTAAAACCCACAAAGCACACTCTGAATAACCAGATGGACTAACTATGCAGCAGGTGGAACACATGGCACAGAGCCCTGTCTGATGCTGGATGCTTCAGCACGAACTAGCTTCCTTCCAGGTATATTAGCGTCAATCCAGCTTCGTCTGAAATTCTGCTTCTTTTTTTGGACTCTTCCATTTCACCTCAAAAATTGTGTGCTGACCAATTATCTCTGACGCTGTCCCTATTTTGTGAACAATTGCTGCAAGATTAATAACTCTAGTTTCTTTCAAAATGAAATGATAGCTAATCTCAATGTTTTACCAATGTTTGCTTTACCTATAAATAGTTCAGCTGAAATGAGACAAAATTGCAAAAATAAATGTGGCAATGAATTGGACACCTATAAGTGTGCATGACTTTCAAGAATTGTTGGTTCTTCATCTGCTTAATGACCAAAATGGTGAGTATATTTGTTGATTATATATCTATAAGTTGCTAAACCTGAAAGGTGTAAATCATCCACATTTTGTAATGACTTTCTTTTCTTTTATCAAGTCTCTCAGAGCTACTTTCCACTACATTCATTAAAAAAAACTTTGTCCTCAAATTTTAAACAGGTGCGGTCAACCTCTCTTATGAAATCGCTAAAGTTATACCACAGGGTCTAAAACCAATTGCAATAAAGTACAAAGTAAAGTTGGCTAAAGTCATATTCAGATGACAAATCATTTTGTACATGCCATGATAAAGCTTTGCCTCTTGGTGCATGCTTTAACAGTAAGGCAGAGCAGGTTGGACCTTCCACTTCCTCTTAACAGTAGAAAGACCCACTATAAAGTTTACAGGGTAGCTAGATCTTCCAACTTTTAAACCCCAGATTTTATGTCAGAGTGGATTTATAATGCACATCATCCCAAGCTCAAAATGGTTTGATACTTGGCTTTGGTGGAATTTAGGAGTTAGATTGAGTACCTGACACTGCACCTTCCATGCACACATGCATTGGAAACTGCTTCTCATCAAGGCCAAAGTGCAAGAACATTTGCAATCCAAATTAAATAAGAGCTTGGACCAATACGTTTAAAAAAAACACTGCTAAACCCTTCTCTGACTCAAATCGGTATTCATTTGATAATATGATTTTTCTTTTTGTGGAAAGTTTGGATGATTCCAATAAAAATTAAAACAAATTAATTCTTGGATGTCTTTTTAACTGGTAGGGCGGCCACCTTCCTAAGGCACCCTGCTGCTCCCTGTTTAGGAAACAAACCGTGCCTAGCGGAAGAACGCTTCTCGCTTTGGCGTGTTCTGTTTGGGTTGTCCACATCATCTGGCACAAGCCTGTTTTTGCATTGCACACACCAGCTGCTGACTAGATTTGGACCAAACTGTTTTGTTTTAGGGAGTGACCTACTTCATGCACACAAAACAACCTGACCAAACCCAGCTCCCCGTACTCAATCCAGAAGGGGGAAAAGGATGAAGAAAATAAATAAACAAGCTATGATCCACTGCCTTCCACGAGGGTAGAAGTTGCTGCAATTGCACAGGATTGAGATATTCCCGCAATTTATCAGGGTTAACTATCATCTTCCTTTATCCATGTTTTGTGCAATGTGTTTTGGTGGCAAGCTACTTAATACCAACGTTGTTCTATCAAGACAAATTGGAGGCACATACAGGGGACTAAATTGCAATTTATGACACTGATTATAAAGAATAAGGATCGCTGCAGTGGATACTGTTCCTTCAAACGTGCTAACAAAATAGAACTATTTAAAGATCTACTGTAGCCATAGTTGAAGATTAGATTGTCCAACATGAAATTAAAATCTGGCTTTCTACCCAAGCTTGAGCTGAGGAATTAAAAAGAACTTGACAAAAAGGTCCAAATATTAATTACAATATCCACGGGGACTATCCTGGAGTTCAGAAGCAGCAGCCAACTGAAGCATTATTGAATCACTCTAACTTATAAGCTTTTGCATGTAAACCCCTTTTCTAAAAACATTATCTTAAAAATAAAACAGGCTTCAACTCTTGGAAATGGCCTTTCAACTTTTCTGGATTCATAGAAATTAAAATTTTAGAGCTTAGAAATGATTTTTTCCCCTCCCCATCTGCTTCCTGTAACAAATTGAAAAAGTAACCCTCTGGATTGCATGCTTGCCTAAAGCAGACTAAATGAAAATGAAATAGCTGTACTAAATCGACTTTGGGAAAAGGTAGTCATTTTACGTATGTCTCTCTGGTTGAATTATCCAACACTGACGCAAGTAGAAAAATAAAATTCAAACACTGAGATGCCACAGCATGGCTTACTGCCGTTTGAATTGATATCCAAAGTATGAATCATTGAGTTTCACTGATGTAAAACTTGGTATTTTATTCACACTGGGTAACAAGCTGCCTCCAGAAATGATTGCCCATGCCTGTTCAAAATATATCAACATTTCAAAGCTCTCATCATTTTATCGAGTAGCTGAACAGGACAATTATTGCAACCTGCACTTTCTATGTTATCTGAGGCACCGTCATGATAAAAATTAAAGTGTTACAAACACAATAAAGCTAAATTAATACATGTTGGAGCCTTTACTCACTAAATTTTATATGCATGCTTGACTTAAATTATTCAAATCAGGATTAAACATATACCAGTTAATATTTATTTTCAGAATTTCTCAATTTTGGGAGTTTGAATATCTTGTTCTTTTAAGAAAATATATATATATATATACACATCAAGGTAATTTACAAGTTAGACAAAGAATAATGCATGAACGAACAGAATAACATATAAAAGACAGGATGGAAAGGCAAATCTTTAGCAGCAGTAAGATATAAAGTCAGCGTCAGAGTTATCTGCTGGAGAATTCAAAGGCTGGACAAGTGGACAATACAGGCATTGGGCCTCAAGTGAAGCTGGACGTATACTTGTTCTGAAATGTCTTATCTGTGTAACCTGCTGGGATTAGTTTAACACAGTAAAGCCAATTATAGCACTTGCCATTACGCCAGCTATCTCCAACCACCACCCCCACCTCCCCCATCCCTTACAGGCACTTTTATGTCTGAGCAATGCCCTTAAGTGTGGAACGAACCTCTCCTCTTGATTTCCAGAAAGAACAATCATACAAATAAAGCCAAGCTTGTGCTGTGATTCAGCAGCAGTGTTGAAGCAGGCAAGACCCATTCCATCTGTGGAGCTGTGGCCATATGATTGATTGGACAGGTGTCATTCATTCTAATGTTAAAACCTGACAGTGCTGATCTGTAAGGCTCTCCCGACTAATACAGTCTGAAGCCAATTACATTGCTCCATATGGGTACAGTAAAGTGGCCACCGCAACAAACAGTTGCGTCTTGCTCGTGCCACGATAGCTTGAGCGGTCATTTAAGGAAAGGCCATTTTGTCAAGAGAGACCCAAGCCCGCCTTGCTGCACCACCCTTTAATGTGCCTTATATCAATTTACATTTTGCTTACACTTGAGGTGACACTCGGTAATGGCCGAACAGGTATTTCAGCGTAAGTGTGGCTGGGGGAGAAAGGAACGTTAGGAACCTGGTGAGCAACTTTCTTTTTCGTTGTCGCTTCAAGTCCAAGGAGGGAGAAGCAAAGGAAGATGCAATAACTGAGCAGCAAGCCAGTGAGATTGTTCATGTCGGAGCCACACTATCAAACACACGTGAAGTATGATTGGGGACACAGGGGGTAAATATTTCACTGCCAGACAGTACTGAAAGCTGCAATTCATTTCTCTCTCGGTTTAGGACAATGACAATTTAATACAAGGCAAGTGAATGTAAAAGAGATAATACAGCACAAACTGCTTCAGTGTAATCGCCTATTTCCTCTGGAGAGCTTAACCACAGTGGCACAGGCACACATTGAGCAGATCAAAAATATATTGTTTTTTTTTCCTCAAGCTTTCCAATTAAAATATTATTGGTAGGCTTCTGCAGCTCTGGAAGGCTTACTGAACACAAAGACAGGGAATACACTTGTTTTACAAAAAGAAGCTTTGGTGAGAAATGAAATCAGGAGCCGCAAAGGTTTTTTCTTTATTTTTACTGCAGGTTAATTACTGTAGCACAGGAGGCTCTGATAACAAAAGAGTGCAGCCAAACACATTCAAACGAACGCACTAAATAGCCGTATTCCCTGGAAATGCAAGGTTGTCACAGTGAACATCCCAGCACCTTTCAAATGGAGCTCTGACCTCTTGCAATATTTAAAGCTCCGTGCAAATATGCAAAACCAGCTGAACAGCAGGGGGGAAAGAAAACTCCGCTGAGGCATTTTTGAGCACTGAAGGTATTTTCATACAGGTTTGTGACGTTCTCCCCCATACCCCGAGCCTGTTGCTGACTTGAACAGGGGCGATCATTTAAAGAGATGAATGATACAATGAAAAGTAAAATAACTTGAGACAAGTTGTCAGCTAACTGAGATCAAGGCACAGTTTATTCCCCCCCCTGCCGCCAATCCCCTCACTGCTCCCCCCCACAACATCCCCACCCCACCGCAGCACCCCCCCGTCCTTTTTTTGCTGCAAGCTGCCAGTTAGAAATCCCCCTTTATTCTTCAAAAACAAAGGCCATGTGTACAAATTTCATTCGGATGCAACTACATTAAGCAGATTATAAAAAGCAATCGTACAAATTAGCTTTTAGAGCAGGAAATCAAAAAAGCTCTTTTTTTAAAAAAAATCCTCACATCCCTTAAAATGAAACACTAAAAAAAAATCTACATATAAAATAGATACAGAAGAAATATATAGCATTTGACAGCACAGTGCTCGTCCATTCCTTTGGCTTTCTCACATCTTTGGCTAAATTACAAATAGCAGCACAATATGCAGTAACAGTAGACTGCTTCTGGGAATCTGGAGATAATTCAGAAAACATCCGTTGCACTGAAGAGTAGGACGTAATCCTGGCACAAAACATGCAAGCAAGCAGCACAGACACACAGGGAGATACACACATATACAGCAAACCCCCATAGCCCTGCAAAGCAAAAAGCCCAGAATGGGGAGGAAAGAAAAGGTACCTACTCTTCGTCGTAGTGGAGAGAAAAAGATTCAGGGAGACAAAGTTCTACCAAATCCATGTGCGCTCAGCACCATTATTCGAGCCCACACTCCTGGCAATAAATCAAAGTTCCCTGACAGAGTGGCGCAATTAACACAAATGTTCTCTGGTGACAGCCTATAGGCAAAGCCAGCTGGGACCAGGCTCGCACTCTCCTAATCAAGGTCTTAAAGTCCCGATTGTAGCTTATTAATATGAAGCAGGTCTTTACATATGCAATCCCCGACCTCACCAGTCATCGCATTGGTGGGATTGCAGCCAGTCAGAGCAAAGCACTGCAGACAGGACAATTCCTACACTGGCTTAGGGAAGCAATGCAGGTACAGTAGGCGGGAAGTCTCTAAACAGGGAGGAGGGAAGCAAAATTCCACAACCATATACAGTACAGCATTTAAAGCACAATTTTCCATTTGCCTTTAAACAGTGTACAAAAGCAGCTTAAAGGGACAGTGCTCGTTTGCTCTTTTGCTGAAGTTCCTGTGAAAATGACTGACTGTGCTAATAGAATTCATTTTACTACAGGTTTAATACAATTATTTTGCCTGTAGTATTCTTAATAAAATTCTTGTGGAGTAGAATTAAATATTTACAGTAGTCCTTTTCTGTGCCTTTCCATATAAAATCCATGAGGTTATTTTATACTCTTTTGATAGCTAAACTGTCTTTCCCAAAGTATTGTAAAGGCAATCACCATTTTATCTTGTAAAAAGATTAAAATCTAAACACAGACTGCACCATATCCTGAAAGCTGCTCTTAAAGGGCTCTCGTGCCATTTTTACCTTTTTTCCTCTAAATTTAAAAGTCAGCAATGGCTAATAGATTTCACACATTGAGCCAGCTATGTTACTTAACAAATATTTTCTTAACTTTGCAAAGTGGTGGCTTTTATTCTCTCCCTCTCTTGCCAGTTTAGAATAAAGCCAAGGGCTCATGAGGAAAAAGTTAACAGGGGGAGCTTTTACACCTTTATATTCAACTTGAAAACTAAGAATCCATTAGAAGAATGGTGACAAATACTTCCCCTGTGCAAACACCAATATCTTTACTGTGTTGACATGAATTGCTTGCTACAGAGCAATACGCCGATGTGGCTTGAAGCAATTGTAGAAAGGCTAACCGGCGTCAAAGCCATTGCAAGAACTGTTCTGAAATACAGCTCCTCCAATCATAGTCTCCTTCCAATGATGCGAGCTCCAACAGCTGGCTGTCTCTCTGCATTCTGTTAACCCAATGCAAACCCCTTTTACCATCCAGAAGCAAAGCTGCCTCAGAATTGCTTCTGATGTTGAATTAGCCATTCTGCAACCGCAGACGCAGTGGTAGTTGCTCGCTTGTAAGTATGTATTAAAGGTTTGGTCATCTTTCAATAAAGTTGAAAATACCTTCAGAAAGAAGAATTCTGTCTAATTATGGCATGGGTGAGGACCAGATTCAGCTGAGTTTGCAGATTTCATCAACAGGCAGTTCCACTGTATTAAGATTCAATTATTGACATTTACGTGCCAGGGAATCAAAGATCAAGTACAAGTAATTTTTGCTACAATTCATACATTTGTCTAGTCTAACACATCAAAAAAATTTACTTAGAAGCGCTAAACCTCCGCATTCATATTTCTCGTTTTTCAGAATTTTTCCCCTTATAATTTAAATTCGACTTATCCAATGTTCAAGTCAAATGCAGTGAATTAACGATATACCTGTCAGTACTTACATACGGAAAAAACGCCATTCAAACGGCACTGGAAGACTGCATTAGGTTGTCACTTTAGAAGATCCTGGCACCGTATGGGCATTGGAGGCATAGTCCTTTGCCAGAGTTTCGCAGCCCAGATGCACACACGCGCTCCTCACACTACACTTACAGTTCTCCAGATAAAACACCACATGGCTGCGCCCAGCTCCTCTGACTTTCAAATCACCCAGGAGAACATTTTAAATAGAAACAAGATGTTTATCGTAATTCCAAGCCATCCCTCTTTAAAAAAAAACTGTTGCACGTATGCAATGACAAAACATTTTTTTTTCTCTCCTTTCTGGTTCCAAACAGGAGGAGCAACCATGCACCTAGCTCCATCAATCGCACATGACCAGCCCTTGATATTGTTATACGCTGTACTGACAGTACGTACCTACAATCTATTTCATCTCTGATGTGCTGCTTAGAAGAAATGTTATCATGTGCAATGGCCTGGATCATATGGTATTGACCAGCCCGACACATTTCATATTTATTTTGTGTGTCGGATCCTGCTTTTTTGGTGGGATTGTGTCAACTGGCCACAGCACATACCAACAGAACCTGCAAAATCTGCTTCAGCACAGACCCAGCCACTTTGCACTCGCCAAAGTGAGAATTCCGCATCCTTTCTGAACACAAACTTTGCATTAACCCAATGTTTGGCAATAAGCACAGAGGAAAGCATAAGCAATCGGCTGTGTATTTGTATACAGAATACATTTCTTCATGAAGTCAGTGAGAACACGTCACTGTTCGATGCGGCTACAGTGGACGTAGCACCACGGACACGGCCACCTAAAAATACCACACCTTCATGGGGAAAGGGGGGAGGGCTCGCAAAGCATCTCAGCAACATACAGGCTTACAAATGCAACACGCTGTCAAAAGCGATCATCATATCATGCTGCATATCTTCCTGTTCCGTTGATGCAAATGCCAACAGAAAATCTCCACTCTCCCTGACAAATCCACATCTGTACAAGAAAAGAGATGCTATTTTCCAGTGCTTCTGCTGCTCCAATTATTATCATTATTTCACAATCTATCCAACTCTTACACCCAACTGCGCAAAACTGTTGCATCGCATGGGGAATCGATCACAAATTATATAAATATGCTACTGCACTTGTGGATGTGGGATTTTTATTTTAAATTAATTCAAATTAAGAATGGCTGCTCCATTAACGGGCAATTCGCCTCTCATCACCGGCACATTAACCCATAAAGTACTGGTGCCCTTTAAAAGCATTAATATTTCGTGCAGTATTCTCTGTGCACTAATGATCTGTAAATTCAAAAACCTAATGTGTGCAACATTAAATAAATGCAATAATCAGCCAATTTAAAATAAAATGTATTCCAATGGATGTAACTGCTGCAATTTGCTCTGCCCTTTATTTCTGGTAAACTCATTCTTGCCAGGATATAGGGGCTAAAGCAGGCATGTTCTTGCGTGAACCACAAATGCAATATACTTAACACAATCCTGAAAGGTACTGCTTTGACAATGCAATATTGTAAAATAGAACACTGTAACCAAGAAGTCATGAAGCGATATATATCGCACAAATGCCTAGTTACATTTAGCAGAGTCTTTAATAGCTCAATTATTTTACTGCTGAATAACTGACAAGATAAATATCAATTTTTTCAGTTTGTAAATGCTGGAAAAAATCCAAATTCATCTGTTTTGGGTCCATCATTAATAAACTATTGAAAGCATACAGGAACATGAAAGCCACAAGCATGAATTTCACAGATCAACGTGTCATAACCAACTAATAAGCACTTCATAGAATTCCTACAGTACAGAAAGAGGCCATTCAGCCCATCAATCCTGCACCGATATCAATCCCAGTTATCGCCTTAACCCCACATATTTACCCTGCTAATCCAACTGACACTAAGGGATAATTTAGCAGGGACAATCATCCTAATTCATTCAGTTTTGGACTGTGGGAGGAAACCGGAGCACCCGGAGGAAATGGACACAGACATGGGAAGAATGTACAAACTCCACACAGGCAGTCACCCAAAGCCGGAATTGAACCCATGTCCCTGGCGCTGTGAGGCAGCAGTGCTAACCACTGTGCCGCCCTGCTGCACTTGGGAACACCCACCTGCAAAGTGATGGAGTAAGTGTTGCTTGTGTTTGCTCAATTTTGATCCTTACCTCTTGGCTTCATACACGTTTTAACATCAGAAGACAGATTTTATTTTGAACAGCCACTTACCGCCACCCTCATCAGGAGTTTTAAGTATTTTGAGGATGGAAATAACACAAAAAAACATAAACAATATTGACTTGATATCTAAAATAGTGCTTTTGAAAAGTGCTTGCTGAGTGTTTTGTAACCAGTGGATTAAAGGAATGTTTCTACTGATTACAAAATGTACCCAAAACATACAGTCGATGGACTTCTGCATCACCTGTAATTTTACGTTTACATCCATTTTACATTCAATGACAGTGCTGCAATCAGAATTTGTATCCAAAATAGTTCTATATTTTAAATCTGGTGTGTTAAATATTTTTAATAATTGCATCAATCATTGGTGTGGGTAAGTAACTCATGCATCTGACAATAAAAAGTTGTGCCAATTATTTTGGTCAGCAAGTTTCTGGGTATTCTTTATTTCATCTGAGGACCAGCAGAGACAATCCTGAAATGCTTTGCTTTTAAGCTGTGATCACTGGTCACTAAAATATCCTGCTATTCCGTTCCTGACAATAGAGGGCAGTGATGACTCTATGCTTCCTTCCAAGGAGCACAATGAACATCCACAATGTTCTTTCCGTCTGCGACTACAGTCCTTAACCAACATGCACCTATCTTCAGAAAGTGCAGGCAATGAAAGAAAGGACACATGCATGAATCAGATACTGAGTTTACCCTCATGAGGTACACTGTTGCACAATTGATATGAACAACTGATAAAATAATCACCATGGGCATCAGGCAATGCAATTGTCACGTTGAAAAAAAAAGGTGGCAGGTCGCAGGCACCCTACCATTTTGATATGTTAATAGCTCTTCTTGGCCTGTGGGTGGTCTGCTTTTGATGCTATTAACAACTTCAGCACTAAATCAAGTGACTGGTATATTCAGCGGAATCGATTCAAAATCTTCACCCCATTTAAACCCTATGATAATATTCATATGATGGAAAAATAATTTACATATGTTTAAGGAAAAAAGTAACATGCAACATTCTTTATTTTGGATTAATTTAGCACTGTCCTGTAGATCATGATCGCTCCACATTCCTGCATTACAGCACGATAGAAGGCATGGAAATAAAGGGATTTCAGTAATTTAATTGTTATAAGCAATTCAGTCTTTCTTAGCATGTTAATTCACGCTTAATATTTTCATAAAATGTGATTCTTCAAACTGAGCCTCTAGTATTCGCAGGGTTAATGCAATGCACTCTCAACATTGCATACATACGCACCATATCGGTGCACAATACATCAACTTTATCTATGCATCATTTAGCCTTTTTAAGCTGGCAAAATGAATTGTGATTTTCCATTTCATATCAGCTAATCACGAGGCATAGCTCTTTAACCACTACAATACATTTAATCCCGCACTCCATACACACTCCAAATAATGCATAGCATGCGGGTAATTAAAAATGTCAATTAATTGGGAATCAAGCAGAGCCCTACCACCTTGTCTCCCAGGCCACATTTCACAGATCGTTTTATTTGTGTGTCCCTGATCTAAACGTTTGCAGCAGTTAAGGCTTTTGAGAGAGACATTACTTCTGACACATCGCAGAAATATGTTTAAAATGAAAAGTGGAAGTGGTAGTTATAGTTTACAGAGCACAATCATGCCTTCACGGTTCCTGACATGTCCCCTGCTACTTTTCCATGTGGTTTAATTTCACCATGAGCGCTAGTAACAAAATAAATGAAGAACTCTTAGGCTTCACTTCACTACCTGAATTTTTTTATATAGTCTTGTAACAATAAGCAGCACATATATTTAACACAAACTTCAAATAAAGTGTGCAAATACCACAGAGGCATACCTTTACGATCACTTTCAGAATGAATGTGGTGGGCTCACTCCCAATGCCTGCAGCCTTTACATACTACAGTTCTGAATCCATGAAAGCTCAGCAAGGATGATACCACTGTTGCATCAAGATCACCACAATTATATTTCTTCTGTTAACTATATCTGCATAAATGGTGAACCCCCAATCCCACCTGAAGCCAACAGCCAGAATTTTACCACACCGCCCGCCCCAGAATCGGGGAGAGCGAAACTCGCAGAACGGCATGCTCTGTTGGTCTCGGGTGGGATCTTACAACCCTCGGGCAGGCGGGCAGTAAAATTCCAGCAAATGTTCTTAAGCACTTTCCTACCGCCCATTCCATAGCAGTACAAGTGAGGGACAAAGTTCCTTTATATTTTTTTTCACAGACATTACAGAATCCCTACAGTGCAGAAGGCGGCTATTCCGTCCATTAGATCTGCACTAACTCTCAGACAGAGCATTCCATCCTAACCCAACATTGGATAGTCAGGGCAATTTAGCATGGCCAATTCACCCAACCTGCACATCTGTGGGAGGAAACCGGAGAACATGCAAATTCCACACAGTCACCCAAGGCCTGAATTGAACCCTAATCACTGGTGCTGTGAGGCAGCAGTGCCGCCGTGCTAACCCATTTACAGGTATAACAGCATTTACAACTATCACGTTAATTCCAGAATGGAATGCATATCGGATTGAACCTGATGGATAAAATCTTTCCAGACAATCCAGGGAACGAAAGGGGCAGCGAAGGTAATTTTCACAGAAATTTCAGTGTAAATCAA
The DNA here is from genome assembly GCF_965287045.1 of Carcharhinus amblyrhynchos. Taxonomy (NCBI): domain Eukaryota; kingdom Metazoa; phylum Chordata; class Chondrichthyes; order Carcharhiniformes; family Carcharhinidae; genus Carcharhinus; species Carcharhinus amblyrhynchos. Next base: position 53,113,990 of record NC_137335.1, read on the forward strand.
ACTTGCGGTATTTTGTCAGTTGCATGTACTTCCTCCCTGGAGAGAGGGCGGAGTGGGGGAGATGATGGGGAGGTGGTGGTAGAGAGGCAATGGCCAGGCAGTCAAAAGCTGAAGTCTTGAAACAATCTACCCACAACAAATGATTTCATGGCCCTAATAAGAACCAAAATGCACTCTTTGGCTAGCAGATATTCTAGGCTCACTTAAACAATTGGAGGCTATGTATGAATCTAGCTGAATTTGCCAATACTAACAACAGTGCCATTAAACCGGCGACTGCTAAGTACGCTGCAGAATGGGAGGAAGCAGGGGTTTAGAGAATGCAAGGAACCTGTGCATCAGGTTAATTCAGTAGCCTTGGAATTCTGGTGGAACTGCAAAATTTCTACATGATGCAGAGTTTCCACAGAGCCGACACTGCCACCGTCCAAAGCCTTAACTGTAGTGGTACTGGTGGGAGGGCTTGTTTAACCCCTATTATCTGAAAGCAGTTACACAAGGGACCACATACAGGAGCACGCGCATACACACACACACACACACACACATGCACAAAACCTGAGAAATCCTGATGCATTACAGTATAGCACTTGCAAATAAATGTGGTCTACTGAGATATGGTCCTTCTAATCCTTATCTAAATTGCAATTAACACTTCACAGCTACAGATATCTGCGCAAAACCCAAGCTGTGTTCTGTTATTTTTTTTGTTATTGGACGAAAATCAAATCAATCTTCAAATAGGATTGGAATGAAAGAGGCTGATCTCTAATTGCACGAGCAGATAACAATTTCATACTTTCTGCCCAAGTACAGCCATCAGGCTGCAGGAGGAGCAAATAAAGAAATTAGCCAGGAAACAGTGCCACTGTATAACATTTCATTATATTCCTCATCATGTGCCAGATAGCGCAGGGCAAATATTTGAAAAATAAACAAACAGTCGTAAGGCCGAAAGAAACGGAGCATTGTGCTTTATGTGTAGGTCTAGCTTTCTTCAAATAATTTGTCACCCTTGATAGTCACAAAATGAAGTCATGAGGGCTTCATAAGGGAGTGTTTATGAATTTCTTATCAAAATCTCATGTGGCGCCATCCCAATTATCAGGTAAGAACAATCATATTAGAAAACACATCGGCTGTTTAATGTAATTTGCAATTGTTAAAAAAAACAAACAGACGTACAGTAATTCCATTGCAATTAATCTCCAATCTAAACATGGCAGCGCATAGAGAGAGAATAAAATACAGTCTGTGTTAACTGATGCAGGCCTCTTAATCTACCATGACTGAATGCGCTTATCATCTCTGCTACACTTAGCTAAGTTATTTCTTTGTCCAAACATTAAGGGGAAAAAAAATCAATTCAGCTCAGGTTTTCCCACATCTTCATATCACTTCTCATCTGAACTCTATGGAGGTAGAATTTCAATTACCTTGGAGAACTCCCAGCGAGCCAGGATGAACACGGTCCTCCTGGTCACAGCCAGTAATTGTAGAGGGGTCTGCATCTTACATTTGATGATATGGCTTACAAAAATAGATATTCCAGTTATTTGATAAAGGTATAAAAGTCTTCTTACGGACATTGCCACTATTTCTCTGCTCTGTCAAGCAGCACATGAACAACTAATTCTGTTACTTTGTAAATGTAATAATTAACATATTTACAATGCGAAAAAAAATGCTGACTATAATTGTAGCTGCAACAAGGTTCCCCGGGGAGGATAAATGAACTTTGAATATTCACTATTTGGTTGGGGAAAAAAATAATTAGCTTCCCATCTCATTCTCCTCTTTCCCATCAGATCACTCTTTTTAAAAGCATTCCCTTCAGCACAAAACATGAAAACAACATTGAATTTGCTTAAAAATCATTTGCAGCTCTTTAGTTAGGATATTAAATAGCTTCCTGCCTGTATGGAACAAGCAGCATTGGCAGACACTTGAGCACATTTTGCAGTCAAGTTGCAAATATACAGTTGGTGCATGCTGTTGCTCTGTGGTTGAAGTGATAATGGGTTACACCCAGCTTGTGAGGAGTTCAGATCAGATCACTAAAAGATGGGAAGCTTCCACTTTATATAAATTTACCCCCCAATGCCTCCTTCAAGTTGCAGTCACCTCAGTTACCAAAGATTTGCTATTGATTCAATTTTCAGAATTATGAGTTTTCATACTGCAAGTATCAAAGCACCAAGATGGGGTTTGTAGAACTCTACGAGTTAAGTAACACCATGCCAGAATGTTATGGATGAATCTATAGCACTGTTGGCCCACATCCTTGTCTGGATGAGCATCAATGAAACCATAAATGGCACTCGGTTTCAGGCTATTCTAAGTTTACTCCTCTACTTGTTTCTGCAATGTGATACTAATGTACCAAAGCCAGCCCTAAAATGCCATTTTACCTTCCATACTTCTATAAATATTATTTAAAATGTCCTAAAGGTCCTAAAGTGTTCAATTCAATTCAAGGGTGGCACATAGTGGTTAGCACTGCTGCCTCACAGCACCAGGAACCCGGGTTCAATTCCTGACCTTGGCTCACTGTCTGTGTGGAGTTTGCATATTCTTCCTGTGTCTGCATGGGTTTCCTCCAGGTGCTCCGGTTTCCTCCCATAGTCCGAAAGACATGCTGGTTAGGTGCACTGGCCATGCTAAATTCTCCCTCAGTGTACCCAAACAGTTGCCGAAGTGTGCAACAAGGGGATTTTCTCAGTAACATCATTGCAGTGTTAATGTAAGCCCACTTGTGACAGTAATAAATAAACTTTAAAAAATATCTATACATTCACACTTTCTACTTTTAAATATACGCGTATGGAGACAATTAATGAATGGCATTGTTCTTGAGCCAAACATAAGTATGCAAAAAAGCATATCGCCTTTAATATAGTGAAAAGAAAATTGCAAAATACTCATAACAAATTGGAGAAGATGTTCCAAATCAATCTACGGTTTTAGTTACAGTGATTTCATACAAAAGCAGCATACTGCCATCCACTGGGATTAAGTGTCTTCTCTTTACTGTTATATATTGTGGGCTGAAATCTAGGATGATGCACATTTTCTGCTATTTTAACTCAAAATTCAGAAATAATAAAAAATAACCTGAAACCCAATCAGCATACTCCCATTATGCATTATTATCTGATTAGTAGCATAATTTCAGAGTACCAAACCACTTCCTAAGGACAGTATTTCAAACTGGTTCATCCTTTTTTTCAATACAGAAAGGTCTGATCAAATGTCAATACATACTAGATGTGACTTAAAAACCTCAAGTCGCAAGCGCGCTAAACCCTTTCTCGCTTTTGGTCGACAGAAAGTGTGAACTGCCCTATCGTTAACGCCATGAATATGTTAGCAAGTGAATAGCCCTGACCCTGGAGTTAATCCTTTAATCCCTTTGCATCTGTTTGCAACATTTCTGCAATCTTCTTTTTTGACAACTTATTTTTTTACACATTGTTAGCAGTGAACCGGTCTAACGTTTTCAGTTTGTTTCATGGAATTCATTTAATGTCACATTCCACTTAACATGTTACCAGCAAATCTTGTGTAACACAATAGCTACAATGCTCACTGTCAATCCAATACAGTCGTGTTTAAATAGCAACAAGGCACACAAACAGAAGCTAAGGATGAAATGTCTAAAAGCAGTAGCAGTAATGGGTTAATTACAATAACTCTTCACTATCTTTCCACAATAAAGGGTTGCTTTATCCTGCCAGTTTGGAACTGCCAGATTTATGGAAGCACTTTAAGATGATTTATTCATCTTATGTTGCACTTTCAGTCTCAAAATATATTTATAATTCAGATTGAAAATACATATACTGTAGAATAAATAATATCACAATACATTTACTATCTAATAAAATTTCTGTTTAGTGGTATAAAGAGAAACTACAAGGTTAGTGAAAATGCCAAATATTTATTCCAAAGTAACAAGGATCCTTTTGCTTGAAGCTGAATTCTGCATTACACTCTGGCTTAAAGGTTAGAAAGATGAAACAATTCAAATGGTCTACAGTCAAGAAAAACCTTGCTCTATGCTTTTTATTTTCCAACATTCGAAATGTTTGCGTAGCATTTTACCAAAGGACGTTTTTAAACATGTTACAACAAACGTAACTATGTTGAGAAATAAATCCAGTGACTAATGAACTTAATTCTCTCAAAATTACACACAAATACTGCAATTGTATCAGAATTTAATCAGCTTCTGGCACTGGTGCATATAAATAGTACTCACAAGGAGGATTACACTTCGGAAGGAGGAGAAATAAGATGCCTAGAACAAAGATTTAGTGCTAAGGGAGCGATTGATCACAAAGTGGCTGAGTTACATCAATAGTTGGGAAGTGGATTGAAAGACAGTTTATACTCAGAGTTTGAATTTTTATACACAAAATACACGTTAAACCTATTATTTAGACTGGGCTTGTCTTTTTAGGAAGTGTTTCGGATGTGATGATTGATATTCCTTTGGTTTTCTTCACGTTGTGTTCTCTGTTTCACCAATGAAACAATAAAATTCTATCTTGATGTAAAGAATTTGAACGAAACCTTCGGCCCACATTTTGCCGCGAGCGGAGAGGCTGTACATAGTGCTAAAATGGTTGAAGTGGCCAAAGATTCTTAAGTTCCCGCCCTCCCCCAAAACATGGCACATTGCATTTTGGAAGGGGTGAGAATGTTTCACGTATTCATGGTTTATGGAGGCAGCTGGCCATTTAAATCAACAGCTGCCTCCACTGAAGTGGGACTTGATAAGAGCAGGATTGAACTTTCTGGATTTGTTTAAACAGTCAGAGCGCATCCCTTTGGAGAGATAAGGTGCCCCTTTGGATCTGATCCTGGGACACCTTTGAGGGAGTTCAGGTGCCCTTTGGAACTGTTAAAACTCAACTTAAATGTGTGTATAAAGTGCATAAATTAATTGTGGTCAAGCTCATTGGAATCGTCAATAGACAGTCCAAAATCAACTGTCAAAACTGTCAGAAGCACCTGTTTAAGGGAGCTGTCAAACTGTCAAAACATTTAAAATTCTGCTCTTTAAATCTGTATAGGAAATGTCTGGAGCTTACAAAAATGATTGCTTGTTTGGACTCCAAGCACCCTGGACATTCTCTCTTCCCCATCTTCTGTCAGGAAAAAGACACAAAGGCTGAAGTCACGCACCAACCGACTCAAGAGCAGCTTCTTCCCAGCTGCCATCAGACTTTTGACTGGAACTACCTTACATTAAGTTGATCTTTCTCTACACCCTAGCTATGACTTTAACACCACATTCTGCACCCTCTCCTTTCCTTCTCTATGAATGGTATGCTTTGTACAGCACATAAGAAACAATACTTTACACTGTATACTAATACATGTGACAATAATAAATCAAATCAAAAAAACCATCTATTGACATACGCCTGAGGGCATCATTATTGGATAAGAGCTGCATAACTGATTTCGCAACCATCCATTATCACAGTAGGGTGCCTGCTATTTCAGTTTGATTGACAGCTATAATCGGTTCTGAACTTTTTGTTATGGGACCATGAATTTCAAGGCTTGTTGTTATAAGTGATTGTGCATTTGAATGAAATGTTTGTTGTTATAAGGCTTTACGTGGTTGAAGGTACGTAAATGTACTAAATGGGCTTTTATGAATGAGAATGTTTTTTGATATAGTGAAGTTTGCAATGGACACTTAGAAGTTTACTTTATTGAACATTATTTTATCTAAACTCTGCATGGGTCCTGAGTTCTGCCTGTGTTGGTTACAGGGCGAGTTGGTATGGTATGTGTAAGGATCCTGGGATTGAGTGGAGGAGCTATAAAGGGCCATGTGGGGTGGTTGAAAGGGAACTGGTTGGCATAGGGACTTTAAAGTTTATTTATTAGTATCTCAAGCAGGTTTACATTAACACTGCAATTAAATTACTGTAAAAATCTGCTAGTTGCTACACTCCTGTGTCAGTTTGGGTACATTGAGGGAGAATTTGTCATGGCCAATGTACCTAACCAGCACGTCTTTCACACTGTGGGAGGAAACCGGAGCACCAAGAGGATACCCACGCAGATGCAGGGAGAACGTGCAGACTCCGCACAGATAGTGACCCAAACCAGGAATCAAACCTGGTTTCCTGACGCTGTGAGGCAGCAGTGCTAACTACTGTGCCACTGTAAGAGAAGAGCTATATTGCCAAATAGAAGTTGGCAAGAATATGCGAAGATAGGTAGAATGTGAGCTGCCAGCGAAGATGGGTCTGGAGCAGGCTGAAGCACAAAACAGGGCCCAATGATGGAAGAAAGGAATGCAGAGGAAACTACAATCGTGGCATCTGACCGGAATCAGCACATATAATCTTTTGAAGAAACCAATTAACCTCCTCAACTTTTTCGACTGTATTGTATAACAATATTTTACTGTTGTAATGTGAGGTGTTCAAATGTGAAGCATAAAATAAAGTTTCATTAGGTTGGCTGGTACAAAATAAAAATCAATTTTTAGGTAGCATTAATATAGTCACTGACATTTTAACTGGTTTCAAATGGCCACTTACTTCAACCTGTGTTTCCACCAACAGTCTGTAACCGTTATTACGTATTCACAGAAGTCAGTTGTCTATCGGTGCAAATCTACGTAAGAAGACATCAACTACTAATAATAATCAACCAATTCTTAACTGTGCTTTCTTCAAGCAAAATCTAAACAAGGTGCAAAGTTAATTCTGGATATCCACCAATGGATCTCAACTTTCATCACCCAACAGCAGAGCTGTGATAGTGAACACCTAAAAATCTGCTGGAGAAATGATATAATATTGCATACACATGCATATAAGCACTGACATTTCTCCCTTAATGATATGCTTCAGTCTATTAAGTTTAAGGCAGTTATTTATTGATCAATGTGACTTATACAATATATTTAGTAGTATCACAACTAGTAGGCTTAGATATTAAATAACAACTGCATGCACCGGTACCTTTGAGAAGGCTAGGCTGCATGATGCCCTTTGAACTTTGAGCCCTAGATTTAATGGGATGAAAGTCTCCTCTTTTAGCTGGCTGTATGAGTGCTAAGTAAAGAAACAGTTTCAACACATTTCCTGGTATCCACAAGTCAACAGCCCAATTTGCTCATAATTCGACACAAATTGCCACGATTACCAGCTTCACTGAGATAAGGCTTGGCTGGGAATGAAAAGGAAGAAAATTTCACTGACTGATTAAGAGACATTTTCTCAGAGAGGGGTTAAAGTAAAGAAAGTGTCACTCTGCATTTGTGCCCTGATGTGGGACTAATCCTGCCATCACAATCCTGCAACTGTCACAGGCTGCCCAAATTTTCCCAAAGTAAGGCCCTATTTTGTGCCAGAGGCAGGTCTACTGTCCCCACTGCAGGCTTGCCTCGGCTGCCATCTTTCTTTTTGTGAGTTCCAATGATGCCCTACAGGGATCAGCCTCAGTTGCCAACATTTAAAAATGCAGAGATAAGTCTCCTGAGCCCTATGAGAGAAGCGTCATCAAAATCAACGCCATCCCAAAATTCAGCCATTCCATGGATTTATCACCATGCCAGTATCCCTCCCTTGCTATCTCCCTCCATGTTAACGCCAATGACACCTTTCAGTCCCTAAAATTTCTCTAATGTAACTTTCAAGAGGTTCCCGCGTCTTCTGTCCTGCCTCTGTGGTTGTTCTCACTTCCTCTCACTTAGTTGGGTTCCAGACGGCTTTGAAGGCCACCTGCCCCAGTGAAAATCTACAATGTTCCAACCTTAAGCAAGTTTCCTGTCCCATGCCTTTTGCTGTGCTCCTCAAAATGTCCACAAGCGGCCATGGAATTTGGATTCTGCCAACACCACCTGGCCATGAACAGGGGCATGCACATCCATGCCTTTGTATTTGCCCATGGAGTGCTCAAATATGTGGAAAATAAAATGTGTTTCAATGCATCAACACCGATATGATTCATCTCAACAATAAGGATAACATATTTGAAGGGCACACATAATCAATCTATACAGATGAGCAATACTTGGTTTATGACCCAGGGCTAAAGCCTCAAAAACAGAACAATGGAGGGCTCATGGTGATAGAAACTGGTATGGGCTGCACTCAACGTTTCAATGTAAAACAAGCACACAACATTCTAACTTAGCAGTTGCATGGTCTGCACCCAATCTGCACTGATGTTGGTCCACTGAAAAACGAGTAAGCCCATATTTTAGGAGCTTGTGCCAAGTATAGGCCATCATTATTGGTGGTCCCTCGATTCAAGAATGACATCTAATCAGGGTTATAGGCTTCTGCGATGGGTCTTCATGTAACTGAACAGGCTGATTCTCAATCCACAGACCTTTGAGTACAAGAGGCAGGGTATCCCTATGAGGCAGTGAGATCTGGGTGCTGGATTTGCTTCCCTTTCCGTAATTGTCACCGCTTTGCCTTATCATTAAGATGCTGTGACTCAAAGTGTGATGCAGCTTGCACAAGTAGTCACCGTTCTGGTTGGCAGATTGGCAGCAAGTCAAGGAGAGTTTCAGAGTGCCTTTTTGGCGCTTTCTTTGTCCTCCCCTGGAATGTTGGCCACTTGAGAGCTGACAAAACAGGAACTGGCAGGGGTGCTTTTTGGTCACTTGGATAGTGTCCAGCCCATCAAAGTTGATTTTGCAGGAGTTTTGCCTTAATGCTTGTGGAAATGGCTCCAAGAAGGACACTAGTATTTGTTCGCCAAATCCTGCCACTGAATCCTGAGGATGCAGCGCAGACATTGCTAAGGGAGTTTCTCCATTGCTCTTATATGTCACTGATATACAATTAAGGTCTTTCTGTAATAGCACAGGACTGTGCTGATGAGAACTGCTCTGTGCATTATGATTTCTCTGACTTGTAAAGGGCTTTGTTGTCAAACACTTACTGCTTTAGTTTGTAGCTGGCATAGCGTTGGATCTCCTCAGCAATGGTGGCCTTTTGGCAGGTCTGGCTGGTGAACTATGAGATGTGCTCAACATATTCCAGAGTCTCCCTTTCAAGATCTCAGAGGTGGAATTTTGGGCTGACCAACTGTGGGTTGATATAAGTTTTGTTTCGGTGACATTCAGTATAAGCCAAGTTTCTTGTGCGCAGAACTGAAGCGACCAAGAGGAGTTAATGTTACTTAGCCCCACTTCATACCGGCCGTTTAGTTAATTAGGGGCCAAACATATATTAAGGCACCTCTTTGACAAACTGGTCCCATGTTTTACCCTGTCAGGATCTGTTAGTGATCCCAATGACCAACAACCAAAGGTATGTATGTGTTCGAAATCTGTTTTTCATCTTTCTGCACAGGCAATTTACCCACTGGCCCCACCCTCCCTCCCGCCCAACCCTAACTCACTTCAACTCCCTGAAGGGATTCACCCAAGGGCTATTGCTGGCAGGGCAATTGACGCTAAATTAGTCTCAGGCAACGGGATAAGTTGCTGGTGGTAGTACAAAAGTGGCGAGGACCAATTTCCATACATCCTCAGATGTCTCTGTTTGGGTCACACTGAATCCACCTAAGTCTGGGCGTGAGAACAGGCCCAGATTAATATCTACCCTGTGACATGGCATTCTACTGCTAAACAGCAACTACTGCCTGCTGATATTGCAGGCTGCTGCCTAGGGTCTGCCTCGAGCAATTGAAAATGTTTCTCATTTAGAAAATAAATGTATCTCTTGGGCACAATAAGATTACATTGGCTGAAAATTGTTGGCTGCAGTTGGTAAATTATTCCCCTTGGTTTATGGAAGTGACCTCAAGTATGCAGTAATGCCCTCACTCTTTGGCACTGAATGTTATAACTATCTTGGCGCTTCTCGTAATCTTTGGGTCAATCGTCAATGGTCTCCCAAATTGCAGCCAATATTTGTAACGCCAACAGAGATTTAGGCTTGCCCGAACAAAAAGTGTAACAGGTTTAGGAAGTGCATAATGTACTCGTAACATAGCAGGAGTCAAGCATTCCTACATTAGTCTTCAATGTTTAGCCCAATGGGTCATCCATCAAGAAGAGAATTATGTCATGCCTTCTCAAATTTTGACTTCAAGTAAAACGCGGCATTCAAATATTTCTGAATTGATCAGTTAACTCTAGGTTGCCAATTAAATATAACAAATGTTCCCTCAAAAGTTTATTTAAAAATATAAATGCTCTGACCAATTTATGATTTCAAAGCAAGAGTTACTTGATCAAATTCTTTGCATAATGAATCAGGTTTCTCTAGGTGGACACTCCAAGAAAAATTGGCGATTCCGGAGAAAGAAATGGAGTTTAGTGTGAAAAAAAGGAACTGAGCCTGTGTAGAATATGTATCAGGATGAGTTACAGATATCATTGCAGCTAACAGAACAGCTCCAAACCTTTTCTTTCCTGGGGTTAAGCTGCTGACATGATTTTGTCATGATTGCACAAGCTAAGTTTGAAAAGAACAGATAATACAACTTTGAAAAAATAAATACAAACTTCCATGGGTTAAGATTAATACTCCCAATTTATTTAAAATTCGTTTGTTAGTGTCACAAGTAGACTTATATTCATTCACACCTAAATGAAGTTACAGTGAAAATCTCCTAGTTGCCGCACTCCGGCGCCTCTTCGGATACATTAAGGGGGAATCTAGCACGGCCCATTCGCCTAACCAGCATCTCCTTCAAATTGTGGGAGGAAACCAGAGCACGCGGAAGAACCCACGCAGATCTGAAGAGAATGTGCAGACTTTGCACAGACAGTGATCCGAGCCAGGAATCGAACCCAAGTCCCTGTGACAGTGAAGCAGCAGTGCTAACCAGTGTATCATTGTGCCACACCTTTCATTGTACATTGCAATACGTACAGAAAGGATGCTGCATAAATAGGTTCAAGCAGTTCCAATGGACCAGAATTAGAGGTCTTTGGGCTGAAAATCAAGTTGCAAGTGTAAAAGCAAATTAAAAAAGTCATTCTGTAGTTCTGAATGAAAGCCTAACTTTTTTTTGCAACTCAGCTTGCAATATTAAACAGGCATTTCTCTGTACACCACAGAGTTTGTTTGCATCATCGCATAACAATATGCACCGAATGGGCCAATGTACAAGATCACAGGATGAAGCAGTTTGGCAACACACTGGCTGCCGTCTTAAGAATGAGAGAACTCTGGATAAAGATCAAACAGATCCAAAGTAACCCTAATTCCCCACAACAATAAAGATTATTGCATTTGACTCTTTCTCGATGAAAAACAACACTCAAATTCTAACTTTCTCTGTTAATCCCACTGAAAGGCTGTCAATTCATCTCTCGCAACGGAACAATGCAAAGCATTCAAATAGTTACCCACGACCCTCCCACTGAATGAATGTTCTCCAAGAAGATACCACTAAAGTTTTTTGCATGGTTCTCCAACCCTAACTTTGCACGCTTCAAATCACTTATAGAGGTCTACTTCACGGAGGGAGGCTTGGAAAGGCTCGCATGTAGGAGCCAGAGAAGACAGTTTAACATCATTCTTGGACAACAATCAGATTTAAAAGTATTGCAGTAAATCAATACTCCTAATATTACTGAATTCATGAAATTTAACATCAGTACAAAGGCTCTGTTATGGTTCTTTCACTAATTTCCTTCTGATTACAGGAAGTATTATAATTAAGTATAATGCAATATTGTTAAATGCTCAGATCAAAAGAAAGAACTTGCATTTATGCCAAATACAGAAATCTCTGGAAAAAAGAGGGTAGAGGTTATAAGGTCTTTTAGAAAAATTGGAAACCAGTACTAAAATAAAAGGGCCAAATCATACCAGAAAAAATGGCAGTGTGTTATTTCTGGCAAGAAAAAAGCTGGTTTTCTCTCCAGATCTCACAGCACACAGTCAACAAAACGTTACAGGGGGCATATTTCATGCTGTCATACAGGGGGTGGGACCTCAACATGCCGGCAAAACCTGGCTGCACAGAAACTGGGACACCACCTTGAATGGGCACCCTGATCATCACCTAAATACATCTGAGTAAACCTCCCCATCAGCACACCGCAGAGGTCTGTAGCTCCCCATCCCCGGTGGGAGTCATTACTTTTCTACCACCCACCATCTCCCCCGCGCCACCCGCCCCACCCCTCACCATTGGCCTCTTCCCTCCCCCACCCCAATCACAGGACCCTTACCCCCCCCACAACTCCCCCGATCATCACTCCTACCCCCAAATCACTGGCTCCTTCTCCACTCCTACCGCCCACAGTCTGAGCTCGCACGGAGAGCGAGCATGGGCTCAAGACCACAGTCAAGCAGTCTTCCCTCCGAATTGTCATTGTTGCAGGTTGCAGAGTAGGTAATTATTTTTATCTTTGTCACGGGCAGTTTTTAACTGGGTCTCTCTCTCATTTTAGCTCATTCTGACCTGAAGGTGCTGATTTATACCCAGCCACAAGTCACCCTCCACTACTTAGGACAAGTACCTTTTATCAACATGTTACGCAGGACAACGAGTGCTGCCAAGCCATGCTTGGCATCGCATCTGAGTCCAATCTTGTCGTCAACTACCATCCAAAAATGTGAACTTTGCAGACACCAGATCAAGAACAGATACTCAGCAACACTGTTCTATTTTTATTGGGTCTTCAAATTCACTGGTTTTACGAGTCCTACAATTTCATATTTGGCTTTCCACTGCCTGTGCAATACCAGTTCTAGACAACACAGCCTCATACATGCAACACACCAGCTTCTGCCAGAAGCTGCACATCTTCACTCAGCCTTTGAGGACGAGAAGAGCGGCCCTTGATTTCACTTGCTTTTAGTTCCGAGTTGTAACATAAATCAGCAAACAATTTTGTTTCCAAAGAATGGCAGTCACAGTCAGATTGCCACCCTGCTCCTAGTTCCTTATATTGGAATGCTGCTGTACCTTCCTCACTCAGGAGGCTAAGGAAATTTGGCACGTCCACTATAACTCTCACCTAATTCTACAGATGCACCATACAAAGCATTCTTTCTGGTTGTATACAGCTTGATATGGCTCCTGCTCTATCCAAGACCGCAAGAAACTACAAAGGCTCGTGAATGAAGCCCAGTCCATCACACAAACCAGCCTCTCATCCACTGACATTGTCTACACTTTCTGCTGCCTTGGAAAAGCAGCTAGCATAATCAAGGACCCCACACATCCCGGACATTCTCTCTTTCACCTTCTTCCTTCGGGAAAAAAAGATACAAAAGTCTGAGATCACGTACTGACTCAAAAACAGCTTCTTCCCTGCTGTCAACAGACTTTTGAATGAACCTACCTCGCATCTAGTTGCTCTTTCACTACATCCTGTCTATGACTGTAACACTACATTCTGTACTCTCTCCTTTTCTTCCCTATGTACAGTATGCTTTGTCTGTATCGCGTGCAAGAAACAATACTTTTCACTGTATATTAATACATGTGACAATAATAAATCAAATCAAATCAAACCCAACTTTCCAACTCAGGCTGGGTGTGAGGAGTGCAGTGTAGCTGCCCAGGAATCCTCTCAGGTGCGTGCAGTAGAATCGAGGGAAATGAGGGCACACCGGCTTTGTTACCAGTACTAGATGCCATGAAGCAAATAAGTTTAAAGATCGAGTTAGTTTGAGAAGATGGGGAGAGGTTAGTGGGTAAGGAAAGGGGGAGGTGGATTAGGAGCGGGGTCAGTTGGTCCATTGGAGGGAGGGGTGTCAGATGGAGAGGGTGTCATTGTAGGTCAGGAGGGTAATCGGGCGAGGTGGGGCATGTAGTTGGGTAACTGGGGGGTGCACTCAGGAGGACTGGCAAGGGGTCAAGGGTTCAGTACTATCTTTACCCAGGATTTTAGAAGTGATTTTAATTGTTCTAACTTTTCCTAGGTGACTATCCTTGTTATACAGTCAGAACCACCTGAAGACTGATTTAAATCCAAAGGCAGTGCCAAATGACTGCAAAAACAGGAGAGAATCATGCCGATCTTTTGGGCAAGCTCCCAATCACAATTACAAAAAAAATTAGCTGAAATGTGATTTGCACCAGTAGAAGGAGGGGCGGAGCCTGTTCTTGCTGGGAAGCCATCTGCTAAGCTCTAAGGGTGCCACTGTGCAGACACTCCAATCTCCCAGTGCACTGGGAGAGCTCCTTATTGGGACAAGCCGGTAAAATCACCCTCCCGAGTTTCAGATGGTTCCATACGACCAGAAGATGTAGGAATACAAATAGGCCATTCGGCCCATTGAATCTGCTCCATCATTCAACGAGATCATGGCCGATCCGATATAAACCTCCACTTTCCCACCATATCCCCATAACCCTTGATTCCCTTACTGATTAAAAATCTATCTCGGCCTTGAGCATACTTCCCCATGGAGATTTATTGCTCAACAGAGATTGGGTAATTGCTGTGCAGTCCTTAAGTGGGGACTTTGGAAGGGTCCCCCAGCACATCTTTGGTGTACCCCTTGGGAACGATGCCCGAGAGATCGGAAATTATGAGCCATTACCTATTACAGGAATTCTAGCGATAATCCTCAAAATTAAGTCAATTCAGTTTCTCGACAGCAGTTAACATTTATAGTCAACTGTATGATTATATTTATCTGTCCTCTACAGAGTCAAAAGCTGCTAAAATTGACAGCCAGTTGCTCAGTATTTTTGCTAATATCCACACAACAAATTATTGTTTCTTATTGTCTCCATTAGGATTACAGAACCTCTCTCTCTTGAAAATAAAGGCAAGTGAATAACTCTCATTAGTCTACTCAATTTTTGCATGTGTGTGTATACATGTCTGTTTTGATATATGTCTGCACATATTACACATAAACCTGTTACTCTTTTCAGATAGATTCTACCATTGCTTCATAATCAGTAAACGATTATTAACCCCAGAAGCTACTGAGAAGAGTTAACAGAAGTTTGATGTCTGAAGCTGCAGTTACACTGCCACTCTTCAGTCTGAACTTCCTCTGCAGCAGCCAGTGGTTGGATGGCTTCTGTTGGTGCCACAATGGAAGTTCTGACCATCAGCTGGGTCCCAAAGCATTCCAAATGAAGTGGGCTACCACTGCCACACTGGAAAGTTCAACCTCCAAGTGCAACAAGGTCCCGTGCCAAGTTGGCACTTCTTGACAGTGATCACAGGTCTGCCAATTCACCAAGCATTTACATGTGCACATCCACTAGTCTTTATCTGCAGGCCACCCCCTCAACGTCTTCACTGGAGTTCTCTGTAGCAGAGCTAGTGTGCAATTTTGCCTTCAGCTGCTCTGGCACCTGCACTGCCCTTGTCCTGGCTGTAGGTCACTTGTCTGGTGCCTCACCACATCCCACCTCCAAGCTGTCTTTGAAACCGTGCACAGTGTCAGTTTCTGAGCCAGTAAATATGAGTTGGAGATCAAGTGATGGTATTCCTTCATCATCTCTGGCTTTCTGATCTTCCATCTCTTTCTTTGCCTGATCTGGCTTTCGATCTATGATATAAGAAAGAAGAAAGGCACAAAGCTGGGCATGAGGAGTGGGGAAAACAAGAAATGCATGCTTACCCCATCTGCAGTTTGTAAATCATAAAAGAGTGAAGGATGAAGGAAGAGAATTAAGTATGAGCATACCATCATCTTCAAAGTTTTCAGCACTGCCACTGGTCATGACCTCAAGTCATGGCTGCTCCAGTGATGGCCAACATATCTCTATGGGCATGCAGACATGCCTGTTTCCAGTCGGTTAGCTCCAGCTGCCTCCTGTTATGTGCCAACTTGCACGAAAGAGGGGAAGCCTATCAGTGAGTCTGGTGCAACTGTTTAGGTGTTGTGACTGGCATGGTTGAAACACTGGCAGTGTATGCAGTTGGTTTGAGCAGTGGCTCATTAGAGTTTTTCAGCAGTGCAGGGGTGGTGCATTGCGTAGTGTGTGAGACATTGAGATAGCTGATGCAATATGGTATTTCAAGATGTGTGCACTGACCCTGACCGATCTTGCGAGGTCATTGAACTTGCAGCACTGTATCCAGGTCCTCGAGGCTACACACTTGGCACTGACAGCCACAAGGAGTTGCACCCACTGTCAATTGCCTGTGTGCAGGGCCATGGGGCCCACAATGTGCACAGATGACATCTCACATCCTTTGTACAACCTTACCCTCCAGTGCAGCGATGGAAAATCACAGAATGTGCTCTCTACCATGATGTGCCATAATTCAGTGTTCCATTTTCTCACGCTCTATTCCAACTAGCTCCAGTGCTTTCTTCAACCAGAATGCTGCTTAGTGCTCACTTTCCATGATCTCTCAGATGGCCAGCCATTTAGCAGCAGGCTTAGCACTGGTTGCACATGACAATGACTTCAATAAGCAGGCAGCACTGCATGAGATTGCTGAAGCCAATACTTGGGGTGAAATGGCTTTGGGTCGCTCCACCTTAGCAGTGCCAAGCTGATCTTGATAGATTTCCCTGAGCAAACAGCACCAGGATTCGCTATCTGCGCAGCCCACCCTTCACTAAAACAGCCATACTGGAACAATATTCTCCCACATTCTTTTGTACAAGTTCAAACACAACTAACATGTTCTTTTTAATGGAACATACTGAAAACTTCAGATTTTTCACTTTTACTGTTTTCATCTTTTTGCTTTTTAATTGGCTTAAAAATGTTTGCGGGGACTTACAATTTTGGAGATTTTTTTAATTTCAAAGATGAACACTCGGGCAAAAAATAAGGAGCGACTACATAATCTCGCCTTAATCATAACTGAAAATGACCTCTGAGCGTGTACTGTTAAATTATAACCTGCGCCACACACTGTATCAAAGTGCAACACAATGTTAATTTATTGGCCTAGAAAGTGCCATCTGCCAAATTTAATCATACTGACAAGATGGAGGTAGGCAGGGCACAGTAGAAACAACACAAAAGACAAACTGTCAAAATAACTGGGGTGGATTGATGGAACTTCAGCCTTGTCAATGATTATTGACCTCAAGAATAGAACATGGCTGCTGTGACTGAGAGAATGTGAAAAGCAGATCTGAAGCCACCCTTTATGAAGAACGGAAAAAATAGTATCGTTGCTTCGCTGTTTAAGATATTTGAAGTCAAATAACATTGACTGGTACATTAAAAGTTGCAATGAGTCATAGATCATAGAATCCCTACAGTGCAGAAGGGGGCCATTCAGCCCATCAAGTCTGCACCAACCACAATCCCACCCAGACCCTATTCCCCTAACTCCATACATTTACCCTTTTAATCCCCCCCCCACCCCGACACTAGGGTCAATTTAGCATGGTCAATCAACCTAACCTGCACATTTTTGGAGTGTGGGAGGAAACCAGAGCACCGGGGGAAACCCTTGCAGACATGGTGAGAATGTGCAAACTCCACTCAGTGACCCGGGGCTGGAATTGAACCCAGGTCCCTGGCGCTGTGAGGCAGCAGCACTAACATCTTGTGCCGCCGTACTACCTTCTCAGAGGTTTTTCTAGATTTTAAAATTCAGTTTCACAACTTTACTTGAACCCATCATTTTTATCCCATTTCGCCACAGAGGTCACGCGCCACTCAAGCTATGGGCTGTAGATCTTTTAGTTGGTGAGATGGGGAAGTACACCTCCAGCATCATTCACAAAGTTTTTTTTAATCGTTTTTGTTACCTTCCTTAGTCCAGCTCCAAAATTCTATATATTTAATATACCCTCCCTCAACGTCTATACATGAATAAGCCATTGATTGAGCAGATTTGCTTGTGGGATTCTCTGTCACTGTACATGAAGATATGCTTATAGGGAGCACTTCTGTTATAATAATGCTGTAACATCTGGTGGAATATATATTATTTCCTGACTAAGATGAAGTAAATTCAAACAGATGTGGAGGATTTACCCAACAACTGGGTAGTAGCGCTATCCTACAGCATTGAATTCCTAATTCAGAATGAGTTCAGATTTACCCTCTGAGGTTTTGGTCACTTGTACAACATTAGGGAACACAAATCTTTGTAGAAATACTTCTGCATGTGTTTTCTCCCACTCCACTTGAAGAGGACCAACTTAAGATCAGGTTCTTGTTCAAAATACTTTCAAGCACAAAATCAGAGCTCAATTTCTCAGTTTCTAACCTAACCAGATCATATAGGTTGAGTGGGTTAATTCAACCGTGCAAGTTTACAGCATAGAACACAGAAGCCTTGGCATATCTCGCCTGTGTCAAACCTCCTTCACAACGATCCAAAGCTAATCCCACTCTGTCCAAAGCACCAAAAGAACTGGATTCCCTCCTTCAAGAATAGAGGGCATTTTAACCTAACCGCCCAGCGATGAAACTGAAGGGTTCATGTCGGACACCCCTCCTGATTCCACTTTCTATTGAGAGTTGATCCGGCCCCAAGCAGATCAGAGTTAAATTACCCCAGGGACTTTCCGTGGCAGGTGAATCAAAGCTGAGGTAGTGGGGAAGCTCGTCTCAATTTTTCCCCTTTGCCACCCAATAGAACTATTGAGAGCATGGAGCGGCGCAGAGAAGAGAAAAATGAAAAGTAAGCAAAACTGCATGAAAAAAAATCAAAATTTACATTGGCACAGTTTGTGTCATTCAACAGACATTCTACTGATGCACAATTAAAGGAGCATTTAGTGAGGGACAAACTCATTCCTCAACATTCTGGTATTTGATCGACAAAGATGATTTGATAAGAGGAAGCTTTTGTGTGCAACAATGATTTTCCGTTAAAGATGTTCCCGGTATGAAGCTGTACCTGAAAGCTGCGGATAGTGCATTGATACAGCAAATTTTCTGACTGCTTCCATTATAAAGTTAGACACCCAAGTGTAACTTCTAAAAGGCTATCATTGCATCTGACATCACCTTTCTTACTGTATATTTAGAGGCACGGACTGTGCATCCAAGGCAGAGCCAGTTATTATTACACACTTGTTTTGGAAGGTGAGATGCTTCAGATGCTCTTCATTCTTTTTATTTAGTTGTGACTTCAGTTGGCAAATGTGTTATCATGGAACAGGCTGCGCGAATAAGCACCTCTGAAGAAATGCAGCACATGCTGAACACTGACCTTTAGAAGCACAATAAAGTTGCAGTAACCCAATCCTAGAGGCCAGGTGCACCAGATATATAGGGTTTCTGCTTGGCTCTCAGCTGTTCTGAATTTATAAGGGGGGGTAGGAAAATGGTACTGCGTCCATGAGGGAATTGTCTCCTGCTAATCAACACAGTGACACTTCACCGAATAGTGTTGGGCTGTGAACGCCACTTTAGAATTTTAAAAAAATGAGGGGTCCCTTCGGGAACGGGTAAAGTCATTACTACCGGGATATCTTCGGACAAAGCAGCAAAATTAAATAAATCTTGAGAAACATGCAAAACAATTGGAATGCAGGGTTGGAAGAACAATGCCTGCACAAGTAAATTTACTAAAAACAAAATCTTGGATGCACAATCCCACTGGAGTCTATAAGCTTCGAAATCACACTGCCATTCTATGACAATTTAATCATCAAATCTTTTTTCAGTGTTATTTGGAGATGTTCAGGTAACAAAGCCCAGTCAATATCTCATTCAGGTGAAGCTTCGAAAAAAGCCTAACAAACCTGGGCTGGCGGCCAAGCCTTTTGAAAGTGCAACAGTGACTGAGGCTCACTTAACTGAGCAAAGATTTGCTCTGTTCAGCGGAGGAACTTGACTACAGCAAAACCAGTACTGACAGCGAGGGTGCAGACCTGAATTCTAACAACGCTGTATCCAGTCTGTGTGCAGGCAACTGGAACTGGCACTCACACTGCATGCAAAGGGCCACAGCCTTGCTCCTCTTCAGGCTCAGCTTGTTCTGAAGGCTAACATCAAGCAATTAGTATAATTAATCTGAGACAATGAGATGTGTTACCACTTATCAAATTGATTGTTCCTCCATCAAAACAAACTGAAGAAGCTTCTTCCTGTAAGGTACTGTATAATTTCACAAGATGATTCAAAATGTCATGTTGCTGCAAGCCAATTAGAAGCACAATCACTATCTGCGGAATACATGATTTAGATTGGTTTAGCCATTCTGCTTAGCGCATTAATAGAAGTAGTTTTATGTCTTGCAGCATTAAAGGAAACGACAAATCTGAGGCCACAATATGTTCACGTGGTGCTCAGCTTTCCAGGCATATTTTAAACAGCACCAATAACCAAATTCTCATGTCAGATCTCAATGGTTCAACAAAACTCAACACTCAGCAAAGGCTCAATGGACTGAATGGCCACCACGTGTGCTGTAACCATTCAATGACTCTAACAGTGAAGGATCATAGGACAGAATCATAGTATCCCTACAGTGCAGAAGGAGGTAATTCGGCCCATCGAGCCTGCATTGATAACAACCCCACCCCTTCCCCCAACCCCCTGTATTTATGCCACTAATCCCCCTGACACCAAGGGGCAACTTAGCATGGCCAATCAACCTAACCTGACACATATTTCAGACTGTGGGGGGAAACCGGAGCACCCAGAGGAAACCCACTCAGACACGGGGAGAATGTGCAAAGTCCAGGCGGAGAGTGAGGCGAGGCCGGTATTAAACCCGGCTCCCCTGGCGCTGTGAGACAGCAGTGCTAACCGCTGTGCCACCGTGCTGCCCCAGAGTCTGTACATTTTACACCTCTCTTCTCCATGACCCACTTCCTAGTTACAATCCAAACAGAAATGTTCACATGTTCCACATTACAATTGTTAATGGTTTATTCCCCTAATTCCATAAAATATTAGACTGACAACAAATTTAACTTCAGTTAAAATGGGCTCCAAACAGCCTCAATTCAAAGGCACCAAGGAAATTAATAAGGTTCTCCCAGTTATATTTTCATAACTTATTCATTTAGAGTCAATATGCTCAATTGACATCATATAAACTCTGAAGTGCAATGGCATCTAGATTCACCCTCCGGAAAAGAAATATTGAAATAATTTTAAGCCTCGCGAGTGGCTTGGAACGGATTCACGCAAACCCCAAATAAGGAAATGCACTCTTGAAACAAAACTCGTGTGCAGCATGTAGTCTCCAATACTGTGGCTGAAAGGCTGTGCAAGGACCCATCCCTTCAAATGCCTGCGTCATACACGCTCTTAATTGTCTACTGTAAAGTGGGAGAGAGAAGCCGACACCATAATTCAGCCTGACTGTGGGTACAGTGGTTAGCACTGCTGCCTCACAGCACCAGGGGCCCAGGTTCGATTCCCGGCTTTGGGTCACTGTCTGTGCACAGTTTGCACATTCTCCCCACGTCAGCCTGGGTTTTCTCTGGGTGCTCTAGTTTCCTCCCACAATCCGGAAGACATGCTGGTTAGGTGCATTGACCATGCTAAATTCTCCCTCGGTGTACCCGAACAAGCGCCGGGAGTGTGACGACTAGGGGATTTCACAGTAACTTACATTAATGCAAACCTACTTGTGACTAATAACTGAACTTTACTTTAATCCAATCCCCTCTGCAGCCGACACTTAGAAGCTCGTGTAAAGTTGATGCTTTCCATGTTACCAGTAAAGTGCATACACTGAGTTTTCCTGCTGTGTTCTCAGTTCACGCCAAGGGACTGCGAGGTGTTAAGTTCCACGGACTTTCTTTCTAGAAAATCCAAGGGTCTGTTGATATTTAGCCGCAGAGATCAAACACCACTCATGCAGGACATAGAGAGAATATGAAAGGACATGAAGTGAACAGCGCCAGCAGACACACTGTTCAGTTTCAGTCAGACATAGCCCACTGCCACTGCCACCACCTTTCACAAAGCTAGACATCTCTTTATGTCAGAACAAATTGGGCATTCTTCAAATCATTTTTTTTCTCTCTTCTCTCTCTCTCTCCCGATGACAGAGGGATTCAAAGCAGGGAACAGAGCGTGGAAATGACTGTGAAAAGACTTCGCGGGGAAATCGCGGGATTGTTCATTACACCACAGCGATATCCTGAACTGGCAATGATCACTACTCAGCTGCGGAACAAGACAGTTTATTAAGCGGGCATGGCTGGCCATCTCACTGCCTAAAGGGATCACCATTTCACATGTGTAAATATCAAAAATAACTCCCGAACGTGAAATATTTAAGTGCCAGTGGCAGCGCACGGCACTATTAAATCTAAAAGGAAAAAGCTCACTTCTTCAGAAGGACCAGTGTACCCTCAGAATAAAAAAAAAAGATTCTCTCACTGGGGAAGAGGGAGGGTAGAAATCCCGGGGGGGGATTTTCTACTTGCACAGCATACTGTCAGAACTCACATGTAACTGTAGCGCTGATGAAAGAGCAGTCACTGTCACCAGCCACGCTAAAATACCCACTTGTTTTAACAGCCACATTTGCACCTGTGCATAGACCACAGATGTCCAATTGGTTTTCAACAATCCAAGCTGTTTTTTTCAATACCGTTGCACGTTTTGACAATATCTCCAAAATGTTTTCCAGATCCTTTGCTTTATTCAGTGAGAATATGATTTTTACAACTTATTTTTATGCCTTAAATGTGATGGAACGTTCCCACGGTGTTTCGTAAGAGCATTATAAAACAAAGTATAGCACTGAGCCACATTTGGAGATTTAAGCCAGAATTTTACCATCTCACCCGCCACGGGAATCACAGTGGGGGGGAGGGGGGAGACAGGGACCTTGCAAAGGTCTGTGGCCTTGGGTGGGATTTTCCGGTCTGGGGGCGAGCATAGCTGGAAATTCCCGCCCCTTAGGTCAGATGAGCAAAAGCATGGTTAGGAGTTCTGAGAAGTGTCTCAAAGGAGGAAAGGGAAGTAAACACAGAAACATAGAAAATAGGAGCAGGAGTTGGCCTTCCGGCCCTTCAAGCCCGCTCCGACATTCAACGCGACCCTGGCTGATCCTCTAGTTCAACACCATGCTCCAGCACTTTCCCCAAACCCCCTGACACCTTTAGAGCCTAGAAAACTATCTATTTCCTTTTTAAATATATTCAGTGACTTGCCATCCACAGCCTTCTGTGGAAGTAAAGAAGCAGATAGGGTATAAGGAATGCCAGATACTGGGTCCCAGGCACCAGAAGGCATGACCAATGATGGAGAAATTAATTATGAATGCACAAGAGGCCAGAACAAATATCTCAGAGAGTTGTGGGTTGGAGCTGATTACGGAAAAAGGGAAGGGCAAGGCCTTGGAGGAATTTGAAAACAGGATTGGGCATTCTAAAATCAAGATGTAACTTGACTGGAAGTCAATGTAGGCCAGCGAGCATAGTCGTGATAAGGGAATAGAACTGAGTTAATACATGGGCGGCAGATTTTTATATGACTTCACGTTTACAGGTACATTTGGCCAAATTCTTATTCACAAAATCTAGTTTCGAGTGCGGATTATTACTTGTGTAAAAAAAAAACTGGCAAGAAAATAGAGAATCTGCATTGTCAAATAGAAAAAAAGAATGGGTTTGATACAGTGGCAACAGTATCAAGCAACAACGTATTAATGTTGTATCAAGTTATTTAGCATGTCCCTTTTAACAAGTACAATTTTTACTTATATTCAGAACTGTGCCAGATACATGTGCTACCCAGCTGGCTGCAAATATATCCTGAACAACAAAAGAAATAGTACTGTACTTGTCTTTATAACGTTGATTCCCAAGGCTCACATCCACCTGCTTCCATCAAGTTTCATCAGCTCTTGGCTCTGCCACCAGATGAAATGTCACATGAATCGCATTAGGCATTTCACTCTGGGGGGAGACAGGAGAGGAGGATAGGGAAAGGAGCAAAGGATTGGAGTGCAGTGGGGAAAAAGAGAGGGGCAGGGGAGAGACAAAGCTAGCGGCTGAGATAGAAAAAAGGGAAAAAAGAGTAGATACTGCAGTGTAGAGAAAAGTAAAACAGAAAGGAGACAAACAAAGACGCGGGTGAAGAGAAGGAAAAAGAATGAGAGGCATACATACTCACAGGGGTGGGGATGGGACACATACCCACACACATAGCAAATAATTGAGTGAGATTCCCTTATGTTTGTAGCCTACTTGTCCTGTCCTTTAGTTACATGTAGAGTCATAAAGGTTAAGTCTATTTCAAAAAGCAAGGGGATCTCGGTGAAAAAAAAAGTCAAATTATTCAAAACGAAGACATACGATGGGATTCTCTGGCTGCGCTCGCCCCGAAACCAGAAAATTCCGCCCGAGGTCAACGGACCTTTCCATGGTCAACCCGTCACCCGCGGGCAGAACAGTAAAGTCCCAGGGCGGGCAGAACAGGAAAGTCCACCCCATATTTCTGGGTGAGTGAAGGCGGCTCTAGGGATTGGAGGGGAGGGGAAGGGGGCACCGAGGGTGAGGAGTCACATACTTGAGGACTGGGCACTTAATATGGCTGTTGGTTAGATTTTCAATTCATTTTCCTCTTTTTAGGCCAGTTACATTGATCTCCTAGTTCAGACCTGCTCAAATCCCACTAGCCAAAGGACCTGGGGATACTATAATAATTTTATATTGGTTTTTACTCAATATTAACCAGGTTAGAAACATTCAAATTAATAACAATGATTTAGCTTGCATTATCTCCACATAGGTAATGTAAGATGCTTTACATTACTGAAGACCTATAAAAGTTATTTGAAAGAAGCACAGACATAAACAGGAGTGCTTAGTAGCAGTGAGCTCCCTGAGATCTCATTAATAACCTTAAAGCAGTTCAGTCCAGTTCATTACAAATATATACAGGCTTCCAATAACTCATGACTTTTACGAATTAGATTGTTGCTTCCCCAATTCGTTCAGCTGACAAGTGCACTGACCACACAGACCAAGAAGCTCTGCGTTAAACAGTTTCAGAAGGACTGGTAGAAAGCTTCAGCATCCTTGGGCTAGAAAGGGGAAATGCTCAGTTGGAATGCCTGACGTATGTGTCCAGTGACTCCATATGGAAAGTGCCCGTGTGCAACTTCCCCATGTTGCAACAGCCTGCTGACATTCACTGTTCCAGCTCACGTACTAAGAATAGCCACTTTAGTAAGAGACCATAGGCTGATGTTACATGTGAAACTGAACCGTAACTTCATTTTACACCTTCAGAAAATTTGCTCAATTATAAACTCCATCAAACGATATCCAACAAATTGATCGGAATATGATTTGCCCCTCAAAGCTAATCAATCTAGAGTAGTACAGTGGTTGCTGGGAGGCGTACGGTAATAAACTGGCAGACTCTCATATTGGGGGTGTACAAGGCTCCACTGCCAGCTTTGAATGACATTTTGACTCCCGGGCCAAAACTCAATTGGTTCTTCAGCAAGTCAGTGGCTATCGTTCTCAGCAACTCCATCTTATTTTTAAACCAATTGATAGAAAGTTCCACGCAACACCACCAAGTACATTTCTTGTTAGCCAATGCGGAATGACAAACACAGCTGCCACAGAGGTGGCAGCAAAGATAGGAGAAATGTACGGTGACAAGAATTTCCATTCAAAGCAGCTCATTTGGTCTAAAGTCTCACAATACACAATTACTTAAGATTAAGACAGTTCCAGCTGATTATTTTGGGAATCGAACTCTGTCAATTGCTATAATCGGAACAGATTTCACTGCATAATTTGTTTGAAAAATGGCACAACTCACTACATTTTCTTCCATGCAGATGGAAACAATATATTACTAGTTCTGCAGAATAAACCCTAGTTTATTTAGATATATTGATGCCCTTTGGTCGCCTCATAAACAAAAGACCACAAAATATTTGTATTTTGTGCTTTATTACAACAATCTGAACACTCTTTTGAAGAATAAGATCAGAACAACCAGATCAAATGAGTGGGCTGTACTGCACTACGCCTGTGCCAGCATGCTCGATAACAAGTCAATTAATTGATTAAATTTCTGTTGATTAAAATGTTTCAATCAATTATAATCAATTAATCGTCACAGATCCACTCAAGATAACCTATGGATCATGGACGCATAATAAACATGTGGGACATATATGTGCATGAAATACAAATAAAAATATTTCAACCCATGCTCACGCACACAGTCTAAAAGCAAATAAGATTAAATATTTTTTTCTAAACCACAGACAAATGGGCTTAAGGGCTCCATAAAAATCAGGAATGTGAAAACTACACAATACTTAATCATCTTTTGTGATTACTCAATAAGGATTAGCACTAGAGAAATGTTCAATATTACATTTCCTTCTCGTATGCATTTTTATTTACTTTGGGTAATAACTGACATCTTTAATATCCAGAAATATGGAAGGAGTGTTTTAAAGAAAGTTAACAAGTGCAAATTTAGGCCAAATAAAATGCCCCAGCACGCAAATAATACAATATCAAGTGCTTTACATACAGTCAAAATTACCGTCGAAGATGGAAAGGCTGAGTTCCTCACAGGTTTTTTTGAACATAAAGTCCCAATAAGAAGATCAGCACAATATACTGAAATAATGGAATATTCATCCTCCTAATCCATATGCAATTCTTCAGGAGCAATGAATGTGAGGGATGCCTGTATTCAGGATTTAAATAAGATGTCTTTCTAAAACATACAGTTATCATTTCTGCACCATCGCACTCAATATGACAAGGTTAGCATTTTCTTTTCAGCTGAAATGAAGGGACCACAATGCAGTGTTGTTTTAAACAAAAAAAAAATTTTTAAACGTTACGTTTGTCAGTGAGCTGAACATCTAAAATAATGTTTGGCCCCCATCCATTTTTATTACAGGGGGAAATCAATATATCGAATATCAATATCAGGTACAGATGTTTGCCAGGATATTGTATGCTACTGAGCTAGATCATTTGCTGTACTATTGCACCTTTAATCCTTCCTGGATGAATCAGGTTGCAATCAGCTCAACAACCCCTGCAGAAAATAATGGGGAATGCTGAAGTCCTCTAAGGCTAAAATGGATCAACCAGTGACCACAATATTGCACTAAGGCTATACGCAGTACTAACAGAAAATTAACCCGTCAAGTTTGAATTGCTGGTTCTGCCCATTCACTTTACTTGCAGTAAAGGTTAAATGTCCAAGGGATATTCATCAGCATTACATATGAAACAGTCCAGCAGGTGTCCGTGGGAACGCAGCACTTAAAATTCTTGTTTTCATTTTTGTTTTGTCTGTACATTACACGATGACTATGGTAGTTTGGGCAATGTCCATCCTTTAGGAAACCGCCATTTGTGCATTGAAGTCCTTCTAAATGCAAACGCAGGCAAACAACAATCGCTTTCTCTCCTCCATAACAAATTCTGTCTGGGCCCTCAAAAAGTTTTTGATCAGCTGCTCAGCTGTCCTCTGCACGTTTCAGCAAAGGCCGCTTTAGGCTCTCCCACAGCGGAACAATAAAACATATCAGAGCTTCTTAAGCCTTTTCTTCCAAAATGGCAAGAAATGAATGCGTGGAAGAATTAATAAATGCCAAAAGAGAAACTTCAACATTTAAACTGGGCACAAGTAACATGCCCCTGGCACCCATTAGGTAACATAAGTAAGTCACAATATTTCCAAAACCAGCATCTGTGGCCACACAAAATTAATCATCAATTTGCTGGATGGTAATTTAGATGATCTGTTCATGTTTTACGTATTTTAAGGTTTTGTTTTTAAAGTAAATGTTTCAAACGGTACAATAAAGACTGCAAGCCACTGATGAGAAATTCAGTTATGAAAGGCCTGAGTATTATTTGTTTTTGAAAAATGGGAAATGGTTTCCTATTACACCGCGGCTGCTATTGTGACTGTATGAATTCAAAGTGGTTTTGATCAGGGAAATACTTATCTGCTAAAGAAAAAAAATGCTAATTCTATAATGACTGAAACAAAAGAAAACAAGGATGCATGCCTGAGAGATAGCCAAAGAAAATGCATCACTTAGACAAATGAACCATCAGCATTATCGATCTACCTGCGTTAGCCCTCGTCTGCATGATAAAAATTACTAACTGAAAAACTACATGTGAACAAATAGATCAAGTGCGCTGGCAAGAAAATGCAAAGAATATTAGCCAAGAATAATGACTTGTACATAATAATATAGTTAATATAAATTGTTTAGAGCCCTTTGGTGCTGACAAATATAGCTGTGCTGAATTTCTGAACCATTGAAGCCACTGAGGAACAATTTTGTAGATTTCATCAACAGCTCTAATTATGTTCCTGTCAAGTCTAGAACAAAGTAATCCATAACTGGGGAGCCCATTCAGAGACAGTAACGCGCAGAGGTAATTTATGCCCAAGACACAAGGCGCTTTTGTATTTAGTGTACACAACACTTTGCTAACAAGAGGATGTACAGAATTTATGAGGAAAACCACAAACAGGCAGCTCTTGATGATTTTAACAAATTAAAGAGAGTGGGAAAGCTCTAGAGTGAAAAGCAACTGTTCAACAACTGCTTCAGTCAGCTCTTGAACCATAACAACTGCAATAAATGATTCTGGTAGCTAAGGCATTAATCGGAATTAATTTAACCCTATGATATACTGTATTTCTTTTCCATAACTATAACACTGATACCGCCTAAAATGGGATTTAACAGAAGAACAGGACATGTGCTTTTACAAACACAATTAACAACATTTATGCTCCTGGAACCATAGCATGACAACAACATACATTTATTTAAAACCTTTAAGTGTAGCAAAACAGGAGCATAATCAGACAAAATCTGTCACTCAGACAGATAAAGGTAGTTTAGGGTGAATGCTCAAAAGCTTGGCCAGTAGGATTTTATAGAGTAAAGGTTTAATAGTTACATCAATTAGACAATGATGGTATATCAGGGTCAGATTATCAAGAGACTCATGAGTTTCATGAGGTTTACAGCATGGAAACAGGCCCTTCGGCCCAACTTGTTCATGCCGTCCAATTTTTACAATTAAGTAAGTCCCAATTTCCCGTGTTTAGCCCATATCCCTCTATACCAATCTTACCCATGTAACTATCTAAATGCTTTTTAAAAGGCAAAATTGTACATGCCACTACTACTGCCTCTGGCAACTCATTCCAAGCACTCAGCACTCTGTGTGAAAAAATTGCCCCTCTGGACCCTTTTGTATTTCCCCCTTCTCACTTTAAACGTTTGCCCTCTAGTTTTTGACTCCCCTACTTTTGGAGAAAGATGTTGACTATCTACCTTATCCATGTCCCTCATTATTTTATAGACCTCTGTAAGATCATCCTTTAGCCTCATACGCTCCAGGGAAAAAAGTCCTAATCTATGCAGCCTCTTCTTATAGCTGAAACCATCAAGTCCCAATAGCATCCTGGTAAATCTTTTCTGCACTCTTTCTAGTTTAATAATATCATTTCTATAATAGAGTGACCATAACTGTACACAGTATTCCAAATGTAGCTTTACCAATATCTTGTACAACTTCAACAAGACGTCACAACTCCTGTCTTCAATGCTCTGACCAATGAAACCAAGCATGCCCAATGTCTTCTTCACCATCCTGTCCACCTGTGACTCCACTTCAAGGAGCTATGAACCTGTACCTCTAGTTTTCTGTTCCATAATTCTCCCTAGCACCCTTCCATTAACTCAGTACATCCTGCCCTGCTGTAATCTACCAAAATGCATCACTTCATATTTATCTAAATTAAACTCCATCTGCCATTCATCAGCCCACTGGCCCAAACGATCAAGATTCCGTTGCAATCCTAGATAACCTTCTTCACTGTCCACTATGCCACCAAACTTGGTGCCGTCTGGAAACTTACAAACCATGTTGCCTAAATTCTCAACCAAATCATTAATATAAATGACAAATAACAGTGGACCCAGCACCGATCCCTGAGGCACACCACTGGTCACAGGCCTCCAGTTTGAAAAACAACCCTCTACAACCACCCTCTGTCTTCTGTCCAAATAAGGGAGCAAGACATAGGACAGTCTGTGTCTAGAAAACTTACCATGAGGTCTTAGATGTAGGATTTCTAAATAAACAGTTTTGAGAAAAACTAAATTATGGCCATCTCTAAGTCACTCCTAGAATAAGTGAAAGTTTGTGAGCCAGTATATGTAGAGGGCAAAATGCCAAACCATGGTGGCTGTGCTGGAGGCTATTGTTTAAGAAAACAGACACAGATTGGGAATTGACAACCTCGGAACAGCTCGACTTTGCAAACAAGAATAAAAATAGGACACATCTTGGTAGGGGACAGTGAATGAACCACTAATAGTGCCAGCAGCCACTGAACAGCCACTACCCTTTTCAGAGCCCTTTAACACAGCAAAAGTCTGTAGCAAGGGCAGCGATGGAAACTCGGGAGGTGACAGTTTGTAAGGTACTGAAAGCTTCAGGCTCAGGGGACCAGACATAATAGTCAGTACGCTCTTATAGTAATTGGGGCCATAGCTGACAATGCCCTGGTGAGACAAAGAGTTGTAGAGACCTTGGCATCCTACAGGGAAGATTTCAGGCCGTTTAATATTACTTCAAGCCTGAAAATAGTCTGGTCATTGAACGGGCAAGATACAATCAAAACAGCAAAAGGCTGGGTGAATCCATTGATCAATTTGATAATGATTTGTATTGCCTGCCCAGTAGTTGCAGCTATGGAGCTTTAAAACATGATTCAATTCACAACTGCATTGTAGTCAGCATGCTTGACAAAGCACCATTGGAATTCTTGCAAACCAAGAAGGATTTAATGTCAGAGAAGGCCAAACAATTTGCAAGGCAGACGGAACTACAAAAGCAGAATTAGAGTTAATTTTGAGGGGACATTGAGGCTCAGGAGCAGTCAATCCAGTAATGTAGGCCCCAAGTCAGGGGTTCTGCCCATCTAAAAGCCTGCCAAAACCGCCAAAGGAGAGGGATGAGGGACTATCTTACAATGTTCCAGATATGGACTGGAGTTTTACCGCACTGTCCGCCATGGGACTTGAAGCGAGCAAAGGGCAGACAATGGAAAGATCCATTGACCCCAGGTGGAATTTTACAGTTTCAGGAGAAGCGAGGCCATAAAATTCTGCTCATGGTGCCAAAAAGCGTCATCGCCACAAAGGATGCCCAGAAGGGTGAGTCGACTTGTTTCTCTGTGACAAGACAGGATATTTCATACAATTCTGTAAAACTAAAGGACAGTTTAAAGAAATAAAACTAGAAAAAGCTCCCAACAATTATGTGTGTAGGATATTGAAAATATAGCATTTCAATCAGGCAGTTTCTTAGAATTCAAAAACCCTGATAAGCAGGTCTGGATGTACAGCTGCAAGTCCAAGAATACAGGACAGAATTTAAATTGAACACTGGAACTCAAGACTCAGTCTTGTTGGACAAATTGGAATGGCTTCAGGAAGTAGAAATCCAGCCATTTAAAATAAAGCCATGGGAACTGGGTGGGAGGAAGGCGAGGGGTAAAGGGGGTGAGGCACAGGTCTCAACGTGAGGGCAGTTCACTACAACCCTTAAGCATGAGGATAACAAAATACAATGGGCCGATGGTCCTTTTCTGTACTGAATGACCCTACGACTCTTTAAATCTTAGAGAACAGAGAAGTTGGAGAACCTTGGTTTGTTCTCATTGGAACAACGGAGGCTGAGGGGTGACCTGATGGAAGTCTACAAGATTACAAGTGGCATGGACAGAGAGGATAGTCAGGAGCTTTTTCCCAGAAGGAAGAGTCAATTACTAGGGGGTAGGTTTAAGGTGCAAGAAGCAAGGTTTAAAGGAGATGTGTGATGCAAGTTTTTTTTTTACACAGAGGGTGGTGAGTGCCTGAAACTCGCTGCTGGGGGAGGTACTGGAAGCAGATACGATAGTGACTTAAGGGGCGGCTTGACAAATATATGAATAGGATGGGAATAGAGGAATATGGTCCCTGGAAGGGTAGAGGGCTTTAGTTCTCATGGGCAGCATGGTCGAGGCAGGCTTAGTGTGCCGAAGAGCCTGTTCCTGTGCTGTAATTTTCTTTTGCTCTTTGTTCAGATAAATTTCTCTATTCAGCAGGACAGTATGTGTAGGACTAGAGCTTCTATATAAATGCTCAAAGAGACAACAACAGATGAAAGCAGAACAATATTCGGGAATGAATTTCTAAAGTTGTTCTGAGGATTGGGAAAGCTCAAAAACTGCAGCCAAAGCTGAAGGTAACTCACTGCGCAGTGAGTCAGTCTTTATTAAGGAAACACTGGACCACAGGTGGCGATTGCAGATCTCTCACCTCTGTGTGGGACACTTAGAAGAGGCAGAAACAGAATGTAACCATCTGCTACCGGAGCTGCCAGGCCTGGGCTAGTTCTTTCCGGATAGAGTTCAAGAAAATAAAGCCCCTGCAGAGGCAGATGATGATCTGTCATAGAGAGCGGAGTGAGATTTTGGCTCTCTTCTGCCGACACTGCATTAATGATTGTGAAATCTCTGCCCCCTCTTTTGAGGAGGGTTACCATTCATTGAAGGAGGTAATAAGAAGTGAATTTGTCTACTTATTTCTCTGAGCCCACTGATAGCTTACATCCACAACTGCAAGCAACCCGCCAAAAGCTATGCAGGGGGAATGAGATGCTGAGCTCCAAATTGGATCAAACTGATAGTAAAGTTCAGAGATTATTAAGTTCCGAAACGTAAACTGGAGCCAATACTTGGATCTCATCAGCAAGCTGTGGATTCACTCAGGCTTCCTTTCAGTAAATAAGCAGAGACCCAAACTGCAGCTGACGCATACTATACAGAAACCTCCCACAGATCTTGCTCTGGGAGTTTATTCTATTGTCCATGGTGGCACAATCCCATTTTCTCCTGCTGACCCCCAGGATTCAGCGAAGCAACTGAACGCTGAAGCAAGCATGGAAATGACAGCACTGAAATCCCTACCAGAAGAGCGGGGTGGGGGGGTGAGTCTTCCTTTCCTTGTACCCTGCTGTGTCTTCAGGATGTTCTTCGTTCTTCTTTTCATCAACCAGATTCAATCACAACTCAGTGTGCAAAACAGAAGGAGATAACAGAGAGACTTTCAGTTCATCGTCTTCCCTTTCAAGTGATTATGATCGCCAAAGTGCTGGAGGGTTCTCCATTCAATCAGTTTTTCCTTGATTAGTTTTTACTGCTTTTACGTTCAGGTTATTATGAGAGTTGAAGCCCAGGAGCGAGCTGTCATGGGAAGCTGCTATCCCACTCCACCAATGTTTCTGCCTTCCAAGGAGAAGATAAGGGAACACAAATGTCCTGTATGTCCTCCAAGGGAGCGGAGGACACTCTGGGCATGGGCATCTTTGGCAAAGGTGATTGGAGAGAGGGGCGCGAATGGGGTGATGGAATAAGAGTTGGATGAAAACCGTAAACCGTGCATGAGGTTAACAGATGGTGGGAATGTAATGTAAATATTTTAAATCATCTTTGAGACTTTACTTGGGAGATGTAGAGTAAAGAATTAATGTTTATGTTAATTAGACAGCAATGTTAAAATAGTGTACACATGATATTAGGTTCAGATGTCCACGAGAGCAGGACATAGAA
Source organism: Carcharhinus amblyrhynchos (assembly GCF_965287045.1). Taxonomy (NCBI): domain Eukaryota; kingdom Metazoa; phylum Chordata; class Chondrichthyes; order Carcharhiniformes; family Carcharhinidae; genus Carcharhinus; species Carcharhinus amblyrhynchos. The sequence goes on from NC_137335.1 coordinate 53,147,455, forward strand.
AAGTCTGTGTCCAGAGAACAATGTCCTTACCGTCAAGTCTTGGATGTAAATAGTTCCAAATAAATACTTTTAACTGATTATCTTCAAGTCATTCCTAGAGATAATGAAACCTCATTGATCCAGAAGACACCACAAGTAACGGGAAACAAGCCAAATCACGGTAAGAGTGCCGGCCATGGTGAGAGTGCCAGCCAATGTTGAGAGTGCCGGCCATAGTGAGACTGCCGGTCACAGTGAGAGAGCTGGTCACAGTGAGAGTGCACGTCAAGGTGGCCGTGCAAAACAGCTTTAAAGGTATGACTCAATGGAGCAAAGTGAGACGAAGTTCAGAGAGTGAACTGCAGGGTTTACGATGCAAGCAGCTAAAGACATGGCTTTTAACAATGGGGCAATGAAAATTAGGGAGGCGCAAGAGGCCAGAATGAAAGGAGAACACAGATTTCTGGCGTTTGTGGGACTAGAGGAGGTTACAGAAATATACACAGCCAGGATCTGTAATGTTAATCTGCAATATACATGTTTAGGAGCATTAATCTGAATGCAATTTTTAAAGATATTACCAATGTTGTTCAGGTATATGGAGTCAATACCATCATGTTAAGGTACATTGTATTTTAGGACAGTGAAACATTGCAATATTTATGGTCAATTAGGATTCTCTTTGCATGTGGGAATATTCTACCCATTCAATCTGAAAATCATTTGTATAAAGCTGATCACTGACTCCCCCAGTGAACCACAGTTCAGGCAATGTAAAGGCTACGACAGGAGAGATTACCAAAGAGTGGTTCAATGTGTCCAGACATAATGTAAAATGCAGAATTCTGGCCGTAGTGAAGTGGAAACTGTGAATGAATAGGGCATGCTGTGTGATCCGGAGGAGGGGTAAGCATGTGAAGCAAATGCAGTCTAATCTGCGTTCAAGGGAGAATTTGATATGCTGCGGAACCTGTGCTTACAAGGGATCTGTGAATGCTGGAATGCTGTACTGCCTTAGTACATCAATCTCTGAAATGAGAAAATCATTCAGTTTCAACTTCTGTATACTGGGCCAACCTGCGTAGCAACCCATTCTTGTCTGACAATTTCCTCACTCATTAATCTAACATTATCTTTCCCAAAATGTAACATTTTTATCCCCAACCGAAAAAAAACTATTCAGTTCCTTTTTGAAAAACTCCCGTGAACCAACCTGAGCTGAAGGATTTCCTTTAATCCCTCGCTCGGTAAGCAATTTTCAAACCAAAATCTGCTAGCATTAGACTGTCAATCAATTAAAATAAAACTTTGCCAGCTGCTACTTTTATCTCTACACAAAAGCAGAATTATTTTCCCACCAATTTCCTGCCCTTTAATTTTCTCAAAGGGACATCTCATTATTCATATCTATAAACTCCATGTAACGTTAAATTGTGAAAATGTCCACTTCAGGAACTGAACTCTGGAAAGTCCATTAAAGTCTACCCTTAGTTCAAATAGTGGGAATTTATTCTAATTGTTGAACTTGTGTGTCTTACTAATTCAGCAAGTTCTCACACGATGGCCAGGGATTTTCCAGCTGCACTGGCCCTAAGGCCGGAAAGTCCCGCCTGAGATCAATGGACCTTTGCGTGGTCTGTGTCCTGCCCGCTGCAATTCCCATGGTGGATGGGACAGGAAAATTCTGCCCTGAAAATGGACTCTTGTTACAGTGATGAGTGACCCAATGTGCCACTGTGGGCAGCACGATGGCAGCAGGGTTAGCACTGCTGCCTCACAATGCCAGAGACAAAGATTCAATCCTGACCTCTGTGTGGAGTTTGCACGTTCTCCCTGTTTCTGTGTGGGTTTCCTCCAGGTGCTCCGGTTTCCTCCCACTGGGAGGAGGGAGGGTATTAGTGGTTAGGGCTGGAGGGATGTTTTATGTTGTATTCTTTACTTCTGGGTCACAGTGTTGGAGCTCTGAAGAAGGCCTTCCAGTCAGCATTTGCACTTGGCAACCTCTTCACTTCTTCGGGGCTGGCCTGCCCTGACTTGATGGGCAGGATAGATGGATAGGCCATGCTAAATTGCCCTTTAGTGTCAGGGGGGACTAGCAGGATAGTTATGTGGTTATAGGGATAGGGCCTGGGTGGGCTAGTCGTTGGTGCAGGCTTGATGGGCCAAATGGTCTCTTTCTGCACTGCAGGGATTCTATGACCCAACAGCAGGACCAGACGTGAGCAAGATGTCTGCTCAGCTGGGGCGGGGGGGCGGAAGGTGGGGGTGGGTGGAGCGGTGGGGGTGGATGGCTGACATGTGCAATCACACAGCAGCCAGCCAATTAGATCAGGGAAATCAAGGAGCCCCGCCAATAGTACATTAGGGGCAGGCATCCTGCTGTTACCTTGAAGGATTGATGTTTTGGGAGCCATATTTTAAAGGGTTGCCAGACACGCATCCATTCTCTATTAGCCCATCAGAGGGGGGGTGATTTTGAACTGGAGCAGCTGCCACGTCCTGTCCACCTGCCACACTTCAATTCCCAGAGCTGCTGCCACCATCTCTCCCTCGAATGACCATGCCCCGACCCCCCTTGGATACCTGCCACCCAGGGTCACTGCAACCTTTCAGCCTCCGCTCTCCTGGTCTAATTAAGCTCCACCTACAAGAAAAGCTTGTACTCACTCTCAATTTACCATGAAGGCTCCCCTGCCCACCGCACACCTTTGACCAGTTATGAATCTGAGGGGATGTGCTTCTTGTTTGCTGCTGACCTCATCACAAAAGGTACAATTTAACCACAGCGTGGTCCAGATTTTTCGCTCCAGAGTCTGATGCACAGAGCTATGAGAATTCCCAAATCTGCAAACCAAACCTTTAAAAATGGCTTCCTGGATTTCAGGTCGTTAGTTGGAAGGGATGGGCTGGGTTAGAAGTCAGGGCAGGCCAGACCCAAAAAAGTGAAGGGGCTGCTAAGTGCAAATGCTGAATAGAAGGCTGCTTCAGAGCTCCAACACTGTGACCCAAAAATAAAGAATACAACATAAAACATCGCTCCAGCCCTAACCCCTAATACCTTCCCTCCCTCCGGCCACATACACCAGCCACACCCCACCCATGACAACCTATGCCACCTCATACCTTGGATTGGGGGCAAGATGGGCCATGGTTTATATGGGTGAGGGTATGTCCCCCTAACAACCCGTACTGTCCCTTATACACCCATAGCAAGGTTTGCACCCCACACAAACCCTATGGTCTCTCATAACCTCCATGCCAACTTATGTTCCTTGACCCACCACACACGTACATGGCTCTTCATAACCCCAGTGCATCTCCAACCAACTCAAATGACTCTTTATAGATCCATACGCCAACTTAGGGCCAACCCTTTTCCTTTACACCTGCTATGATAACTCATCCAGTATCCACCATGAGCAAATCTCAGGACACATGTAGTGAACAGACAAAAATTAAAGTTACATCGTAAACTTTTAATGATCTATTGCAGGCTTCACTATATTGAAAAAAACTTTCATTCATAAAAAAAAATTGTCCCCTTTCTTATTTCTTCAACTAAATAAATCTTTACTAAAAAAAAATCACTCAAGGGCACAATCCCTTAGAACAGCAAGCATTGGAATTCCTGGTCCCACATCAAATAATTTATAACCATGTGTAGCTGTCAATCAAACTGTGAAATGGTAGGCAACCGACTGTGATAATGGATGGTTGTGAATTCAATCATGCAGCACCAAATCAGTTAAGGGAGTAATCCTGCTGATGTTAATGCACAGAATGAAATAGCAAGCAATCATTTTTAACACTCCAGATTTTTTTTGCAGGTATTTAAAGGGCAGGACTTTTAAATTCCTTGACAGCTCTCTTTGACAGGGCCTCATGACAGATCCTCTTAACACTTTTTTCAAGTCCTCTTGACAGCTCCCTTTGATCGGTCCTTGTGATTACTTTTGACAGATCACTTTGATAGATCCTCGTAAGAAGTGCTTCTGACAATTTTGACAGCTGATTTTGACACGTCTGCTGACAGTTCAATGAGCTTGACAAAAATGAGTTTATGCACTATTTACGCACATTTGTGCCTACTTTTAACAATTCCACAGAGCACTTTTTCTCTCCCAAAGGGCAGCTGACCTACCCTAGGTCAGCCACTTGGCCACCACCAAAGATGTCTTGGGACCAGATCCAAAGAGGTACCTTACCTCACGCTGGCTAGCCAAACAAATTCACAAAGTTCAGACCTGCTTTTACTAGATTTAATCTGCACAGTTCAGGTTTCACATTCAAAGGCTGTCAAAGTCCTTCAATGAAGGCAGCTGATGACTTAAATGCCCAGCACAGTAAACCACGCACCCAAGAAAATGGAAAGTGCCAAGTTCAAGTTAGAACTTGCAATGCTTGGGCAGTTCTGCTAGTTTCACCATGCTGGAGGGGGGGCCATGTGGTTCAATACATGACATGACAATGCAAAATAGGTTCCTTCCACCCGCCGTTGAGACCCACAGACCGCCGCCAACTTACTTCTCTACTTTCATCTTGCCTCCAGGAAACTGACATATCACTTCCATTGACATTTGCATCCATTGCGCCCCCTTGCTTCCCACTTCAGGAAACTTCATTAGATTCCACCTGCTATCACACTACAGTAAGGTGCGTTACAAAATGCCTTTTGAAAGACCACATGACTTTGATTACCTCAATAAAATTCAGTAGATTTATGTAGTAAACAACTCCGAATTTACTTCTTCATAATATTTAATCACTTTAATGTATTAAACATGTCAAAGTACACAAACGAATGCGTAATTTTGTGAGTAACAGCTCTGTCACATCTTCCCTGGTACATAATGAGCAACGTTCCTTACACATTTTCTCAGTTATCAATGAGTTGGTAAACAATGCACTGCTGCCTCACAGAGCCAGGGACCCGGTATCAATTCTGGCCTCGGGTCACTGTCTGTGTGGGGTGTGCACATTCTCCCTGTGTCTGCGTGGGTTTCCTCCGGGTGCTCCGGTTTCCTCCCACAGTCCAAAGATGTGTGGGTTAGGTTGGTAAAGTGACCCTAGTGTCAGGGGATTAGGGGATTAAATATGTGAGGTTATGGGGATAGGCTTTGGGTGGGCTTGTGGTCGGTGCAGACTCGAATGGGCCTCCTTCTGCACTGTAGGGATTCCATGATTCTAATTATGCCAGTGTCTCTACTTTTTCTCATTTATTTAAAAAATCCCCTGTTGCAATGCCTCATGTTTTTGTCTTAGTGCCTCCAAATTTTGTAACACCCCTTCTTCCACCAGCCTCTACTTTTACGGCACATTCCCTTGAAGTGTGTGGAGAATATATATTTAGATTTCAGCGGCAGGATAGAAATGCATGCATTTGTAGTCAGCCAAACACAAGCCAGATTCTTTTTTGTTAATGCAAAATGTACTTGTTACTGCAACTGATTCTCTTAAATGTTCCCCAAAGATACCCTCTGACAAGAAATGAATACTCAGAGACTCAGATGAATACATTGGTATATGAGGTTCGAGACTTTAACCAAAAAAGAACCATTTAAACATTTATGAAATTACTAACAGTGGGATACAAGCAGATTATGGATAGGAATTCTTGCTTGGTTTTCCTGAGAAAAAGTGAATGACTAATTAATGAGTAGGGAAATAAATCTACTGTACTTTATTCAGAGCTCCCATTACTGAGTTGCACTCTTGAATTTATTTGAGGATTTTTTTTCTTCTTAGCTGGTCTGTATTATAAATTAAGTCAAAATTGCTTCAATTGTGAAACACACTTCTCCTTTCAAAAAAAAATTACTGGCTGTTTGGGAACTGGTCAATGGTTAATCTATGTTGTTTTAAATTGAGAAACCAGGGTGAAGGATCAGAATGCATTGTGCAGGACACTACCAGCGCTGTAAATAATGATAAGATAAATCAGCAATGAACAATCAGGTGAGACCAACCTTGATTATAAAAGCCTGAAATTGTCAGAGCAAAAAAAAGAGTGAAGGAGCCACTGAGTGCCACACTCTTGTGTTCCTATGAAAGAATAAGTAAGGGTAGCTGACACTGTTATATATTAAATATTGATTTTGACATATTGGGGAATCTATGTAACAGGAAGAGTATAATGGTGGACGTGTAGCTTGCAAGGAGGAAGAGAAGAAAATTCAGAGGAGCATTGCTGCCAATAAAAATGACTGAATCCTGGGGGGATATAGGACTTAATGGAAAAATAGAAGCAAAACCACAGATGGGATCAGAGAATCCCCACAGTGCAAAGGAGGTCATTCGGCCCATCAAGGATGAACTGATAACAATCCCTCCCAGGCTTATCCCCATTACCCTATGTATTTACTCTGCTAATCCCCCTAAAACTAAGGGACAATTTACCATGGCCAATCAACTTAACCCACACATCTTTAGACGTTGGAGGAAACTGGAGCATCCGAAGGAAACCCACGTCGACACGGGAGGATATGTAAACTCCATACAGACAGTCATCCAAGGGTGTGATTGAACCCAGGTTCCTGATGCTATAAGACAGCAATGTACCACCTTGCCATCCAATGATTTGAAGAAAATTGGATGACTTTTGTGGTACCCCTTATGAGAGTCACCTCTTTAGATTGCATGATGTTAATGCTGTTAAAAGTTTTGGAGATATTCAAAATATTGACAAATGGTCCTGCAATCAATTCAAAGGTTTACAAAAAGGCAATCGCAGGGAACTAACAGTGTAGACACTGGATCACAATTCTTGAAACCACATGGTTTTAATCAATTGGGTGACACTAAAGAGTCAAACTCAATCCACTTCAGCACTAAGGTGGAAAAGGCAACATGCTGCAACAACATTTCTTTTTGCCTAAAGAGTATTGTTTTGTCAACAGCTCCAAAATGACTCTGAACCAATTCCGTCCCATGCCACCAGAGTAAATAAATGATGAACTCAATTATGATTGAAAATAAAATGCATAAGAAAAACATCCTTCACACACCAAACAAAAATAAACTGTTACCAATTTTTAAAACTCTACCTGGCAAAATGATTTGACTGTCACCATTTTGAGTTGTGTTTCTAACATTAAAGGCCAGTCAGTATTTAGAGTGAGGTTGTCATGCTCAACTCTTCTGCAGACTGCATTTTTTTAAAAGCATATTAGTCAAATTGGGGAGCCAGTTTAGCTCAGTTAGCTGGACAGTTGGTTTGTAATACACAGGAACACCAGCAGCATGGGTTCAATTCCCGGACTGATGCGAGGTTATTCATGATGGCCCGATCTTCTCAGTCTTGCCCCTTACCTGAGGTTTGGTGATCCTCAGGTTAAATTACCACCAGTCAGCTCTTCCCCTCAAAAAGGGAAAGCAGCCTATGGTCATCTGGGATTATAGCGACTTTACCTTTTTGTTAGTCAAATTACTCACAAGCATTGATATTGGAATTGCTCAATTGTTATGTTGGGTTATATCTGCCCATGTAGTATTGTGCACGGTTCTGGGCACTACACTATGGGAAGGATGGGAACAAACTGGGGAGAGTGCAAAAGAGGTTTACAAGAATGGTTCCAGGGTTGGATGAGAAACTTCAGTTACAATGATAGGTTGGAGAAGTTGAGACTGTTCTCCTTGGAGAGAAGAAGGTTAAGAGGACATTTGATTGAGGTGTTCAAAATCATGAAGGGCTGGACAGAGTAGAGGGGGAGAAACTGTTCCTGCTCACAAAACGAACAAGAACAAGAGGACACAGATTTAAAATAATTTGCAAAAAAAGCAAATGTGATGCGAGTAAAGGCTTTTTTACACAGCCAGTGGTTTGGCTCTGGATTGCTTTGTCTGGGATTGTGTTGGAGGCAGGTTCAGTCAGCTCATTCAAATGATGATTATCTGAATGTTCTAATGTGCAGGGATCGAGGGAAAAGGCAGTGAAATGGCACTAAGTCATGATGCTCGTCTGGAGAGCTGGTACAGATGCAATGGGCCAAATGGCCTCTTCTGTGTCATAACTGTGGATTCTGTGGAGTGTAATGATCTGAGCAGTGCAGTGCAGCACATCCCAGCAGCCTAGGGTTGAGAGCTGTAGCATCTCAGCTACTCTTTTTAACTGCTGTAAGCCAGGTAAGTTTAAAGATCCAGCCAGCTTTAAAAGTCCTTGACAAGTCAAAAAGAAGGAAAGTGGGTAGGATGGGTGGGAGGGGGGTGCTTGTAGAAATGTGGCTCAGGCCTGTGGGGTAAAATAAGGTTGTCGGGCCTTGGAGTTGATAGGGTCTTGGGCCAGTGTTTTGAGTGGAGTACTGGGGCAAGCCATGTGAAGGGAAGGAGGAGGTGGTCATGCCTTCCGATGTGGGAGGGAGTCAGGGCCAAGTCAGGCCTTGGGAAGGGGATATCAGGTAGAACATTGCAGGGGAGTGTCAGGCCTTGGGATGTGTTGGGTCAGGCCTTGGTGGGAGGGCAAGTCAAGTGGGTCAGGGTTTGTGTGGGGTGTGGTGGGGGTATGAGTATGAGTCAGGCCTAGTGTCTGTGAGGTGGGGAGAGTCGGGCCTAGTGAATGGGGTGGGGGAGTTGGGCCTGGCAGTGAAGAGTCCCATGAGGGGTGGGGAATCCTGTGGCTTGGGGAATTCCCGTCCGGGGGGTGTAGTCCTTTGGGGTGTCCCGTAAAGAACTGTGCCCTTGGAATTTAGAAGTGGATGGAGTTCTGTCGGGGTTGGCATTGGACTGCACAATAGTGACCCAGAAGCAGGAATTGGTTTTAATTCTTCGAACTATTTCTGGGTAACTATCGATGCAAGACAGTCAGACCCATCCAAAGTTTCTGACTGGAACCACATATTCAGATGGTTCCCAGTGCAGGGCGTTTGCCCACGGGAAGCTTATTCCTCCCAGGCAATTGCAGTGAAAAACTTCTCTGGGAGCTGCCAGGATAGGTTCCCCATTGCATCTCCAGGTAGCAACCCCCCCACTTCCCCCAAATATGATACCTTGAAGCTCGAAGTTTACAGCTCGTTGTCTTTGCTAGTGATCCATGGTGGCAGGGATAGAGCATTAAATATAAAAAATCTGGCAATCGCTCAGATTTTAAAAATTGAGGCCTACTCTCTCATGGGGAAAAGAATTTGTGAAAAAAAAACAGTGGGCCAGGCGGCTGACCTATCTACAAACATGTGTCCTTGTAGGGCTGGTTGAAGGATGATGGCAAAAGAGGAAGGCAGATGTTATTTAAGTAACTTGTCTTTATTATTATGTACAAGGAAGGTTCTGTTCAAAGGAGGCCTGAAAAGATTTTTGGCCCGTTGGCTTTCTGAAACCAAGTTCCAAATTTAGCAACTATACTGTATACTGCTGATTTTTATCTTTCCTTAGCTTTTACTACTTAAGTTTAAATGCAATCGTATAATCCACTAATATAGTCCATATTTATGAATTATTTACTGATGCATTACAGATCTTTGCATTATCGTCAATAAGTTTTGTTTTACGATGACCACCTTTGATTGCAATGACTTATCATAAGAGAAATGTTAAATCTTTTCCGATGGAACGCACATTTTCCCCACCGGTTAACAAACTTACCAATATTAGTCTTGATAAATGGTCTGTCTTTGGGAAACAGTGGTGCAAGTTATTGAAATTTGTAGCACGTTTGTAAAGCCATTTAATTCAAAATTTGCAGGAACTACCCAATGTAGCCAGGCTGTAATCACACGGCAGGAAGCTGGCACCAACACAATGGGACTATCAGCAAGGCTGCACGAAGTGAAGGGAACTCTCCTTGTTTTTAAATGGGCGAGCCGGAATGAATAAAGGTGTCTGCCGCTAGCAATTTCTTATTCTTTCAATGTAATCATCAATTTGCGCTTCAAGTGGTTCAGCAGATCTACAACTATCTGTGGCAGCACAGGAAGCCCAGCATGGTAACGTCTCAGCTAATTTAAAGCCCTTGTGCTGTTGAATCAAACCTGACAAGGCACCGGCAAAACAGAAACTATTATGCCACGTGAGAATTGGCATCAGGCTGGAATGGTTTGAGGAGCTGAGGCACAAGGCGTTGCAAAGACAGAAGACATCAATGGTGATGTTTACAAATATGAGAAAAGAAGCTTGCGTCAAAGAAAAGTATTTATAAAATTACATCCAGGTCATTTTCTTTAAAACACATTAGTTTACTCGATCTACTGCAGTTTTCTAAATAAGCATCCACTCCCTACTGTGCGTTAAGACCGTAACATTTAGATTTTCCTTCTTGTTGGAACTGCTGGTCCATTTCTTTTTCGGTTTGCATTGGGAACCAAATTAACTGAATATTTTTCATTCCCACTTACAGAAGCAACAAACGAGAAATATATATTTGTAATGCATATAATTTGCCTACATGGGATTTTTTAAGTGGTGGTACAATTGCTTTCATTTTCATATACAGCCAAAAAGAAAACAAGTAAAACAATTATATGTGAAAAAATTATATTCATATTTTTTAAACTAGAAGACTCAAAATATTTTTATTTCTGAATCATTCAGTTATTTGAATACAGATGAAGGCACAAGGTGCATTCATTTTTCTATACAAATTCACTTACTATGGTCAGTAATTGCGAATGTATGAGTTGCTAAGTTTTATTGTACCCTGACGAGTAAATTTACGTTTCTCTACCCGTACCTGGAGTGAATGAAAAATATTTATGGAATTTTCTCCAAGAATTATAATGTTTCATGAAAACAGGATTTGTCCTGCTGCGTTAAAATGGCCACTTCTCTCTTGGTTACCATTAAGTTTGTTCCCGAGGGTGATCTCATTGAATGGTTTCTCATATGTAGAGCTATTGGCATTGCAAGACCATGGTGTACCAGACATGGTTACTAAGCTTCAGTGGCCTCACCTCACAGAGAGAGCAGTAGCAGCTGTTGTGCATCCTGCGGCTTTAGCAGTTTACTTGCCTAAAATATATTAAATGTATATGTCATCTGGAAATGAGTTAAAGGCAAAAACTTTAATTCAAATGGTATGTGGGATTTGCTTGCACGTGACGCCTTGTGAAATATTGAATAGATTTGGACATCCCGGTGTGAACTTCCCTCTCCCGCTTGTCGCTTGCCATGGGAATCGTAGCAGGCAGGGGGAATGGACCATGCAAATGTCCATTGACCTTGGGTAGAATTTTCCAATTTCAGGGCGAGTGTGGCTAGAAAGACTCCCCCCACCCAGGTTCTTTTCATAACAAACAGTAACACTGCATTTGTGCCAATGCAGCTTATACATATTGCATTAAATATGTTTTAATTGCCCTGCCTAAGAAAGAAAGACTTGTATTTATACAGCGCTGGGCACAACGATTGGACATCTCAAAGTGCCTGACAGCTAATGAAGTACTTTTAAAGTGTGGTCACTGTTATAATGTAGGAAATAGAGTGGTACGGTGGTACAGTGGTTAGCACTGCTGCCTCACAGCGCCAGGGACCTGGGTTTAATTCCGGCTTCGGGTCATTGTCTGTGTGGAGTTTGCACATTCTCCACGTGTCTGCGTGGGTTTCCCCCAGGTGCTCCATTTCCTTCCACTCTCCAAAGGTATGCAGATTAGGTTGATTGGCCATGATAAATTAGCCCTTAGTGTCAGAGGGATTAGCAGGGTAAATACAAGGGGTTAAAAGTATTGGGCCAGTGTGGGATTGTTATCGGTGCAGGCTTGATGGGCCAAATGGCCTCCATCTGCAGTGTAGGGATTCTACAAAATGCAGCAGCCAATGTGTACACAGAAACTTCGCACAACTGGCAATGTGCTAATGACCAGATAATCTGTTTTTGTAATGTTGAATGAAGGATAACACTGGTCAGGACACTGAAGATAACTCCTTTGCTCTTCTTCAAGAAAGTGCCATGGGATCTATTACACCTACCCAAGCAGGCAGATGGGGCCACAGTTTAAGGTCTCAGACTGAAGGTACAAAGTAAATGCAATGCTCATTTTTATCATAATGCAGAGCTTCTTTCTAAATGTAAGAGTATTTGAAGAGCTGGATCAAATGGCTGCTAGCTGGCTTAATGACAGGTAGATTAATTGATTAAAAATCATTTAACTGGTGGAAAATGAATGAGCTATAATTAATCACTTAAAACACCAGTAGATTTCTGCAACAAAGAGTGCTTCAGAACTTTAGAGCAGAAAAAATGAAAAAAGTCTGAAATGACAGGCTAAAATCCCAATGTGTGCCCAGGAAGCATAGTAGAGCTTATATATGTGAGAAGTTACAAGATCTTAAAACAGTGAAGCCATATATTTTCCCTAAGTGAACAAACAGGTGATTATTCTCCGCAATACAATCAAGAACTTGCATGTCCTTCTATACAGAAAAGGCTGTGGTGATTCTTCAACCCAGGGGCAACCCATTCATCCTGTCCTGTTATCGCATTTGACACAAAGGGATCCCATTAAGAAGGAAAGGTGGCCTAAAATCTTAAAGGTAAAACATTCAGCCAAGTTACGTGTATGTTACACCAAGGCAGGAATTTCAACTAGTACGTTGGTAGGAATGAAATATCACGCAACAAAGTCCAATACAGCTATCCTTTCTACCCAACTCGTGTGCTGCCACAAACCTGATGCAGTGCTTTGCACAGTTTATAATTTATTATTATTTGCTGGAAACATTTTGCAACACCCAGCAGTAACAGATTTCTTCCATACATCAGGCTTAGATCAAATAACAGTAAATCATACCATCCTATGATTATCCTAATAACAAGTTACTTTCCTCATCTCTGTTTTTATCTTTTGATTAAACTGTGATTACGTCCTTAGTATTATCTAGGTCTCAGTTACACCTGGGGTAGTATGAGGGAAGGGTAGTAAATGAACCCTACAGCCATCATTTTGGACACTATAAAAGGTATCCAAGGTATCGATGGTTGTTAATCAAGGAAGGTTTCAGAGTAGTCATGGCATAAAGGCAGTTGATAGTGATGTAGAATTGGTTTGGGTTGAAATCATGAATAGCGGGGGAAGGAAGACAAGGGTGGGTGTAGTCTGTAGACCCCCAAAATATGACCTCTCACGATGTCAGAGTATTAATGGGGAAATATCGAGGGCATGTTTGAAGAGGACTGCAATTATCATGACAGATCTTAATCTGGATATTGATTAGACAAATCAAACCAGCAAGTATTTGTGGAGTGCATCAGAGATTGCTTTTGAGAGCAGTACATTGTGGAACCGACTGGGAACAAGCTATTTTAGATTTGGTTTTGTGTAATGAAGAAGGATTAATAAGGGATCTTGTGTTTAAAAGATCCCCTAGTGGGTAGTGACCACAATATGATAGAATTCCAAATACAGTTTGAAGATGAACATCGTAGGTCCATAACCAGTGACTTCAACTTAAATAAGGGCAATTATAACGGTATGAGGAAGGAATTGTTTAAGCTGAACTGGGTAAAGAAGCTAAGAAAGAGGTCCATAGATGAGCAGTAGCAGATATTCAGACAGTTGGTCCAAAATGCTTAGCAGGAGTTTATCCCAATTAAAAAGAGGAATTCGACAAGAAGCAAATACATGGTTAACAAAGGAGATCAAGGATAATATTAAAATCAAAAGCAGGATATACAAAATGGCAAGAATAGTGGTAGACCAGAGAACAGGGTCCAGCAACAAAAGACTAAGAAGCTCATAAGGAAGAAAATTAATTTTGACAGAAAACTTGCATACAACAGAAATACAAACAGTAAGAGTTTTGATGGAAATATAAATAGGAAGTAGGCAACTAAGGTGAACGAGGTATGCGAATTACTAATAGCAAAGAGATGGAGGATATACTAAATAAATTTTTTGCATTGGTCTCTACCATGGAAGACATTGTAAATATCCCTAGGATATCAGATGGGCCGATTTCAAATAACATGGTAGAATTTACAAAAATTCCAATTACAAGGGATAGAGTATTAGAGAAATTCAAGGGGCTAAAGGTCAACAAGTCACCAGGACCCGGAGAATTCCAACTGAAGTTTTAATGGAAGTCGCTATGAAGATAGTGGACCCATTGGTTGAAATTTTTCGTAACTCGTTAAATTCCAGGACAGTACCTGAAGATTAGAGAACAGTCAATGTGATACCCTTGTTCAAAAAGGGAGAAAGGCAGAAAGCAGGAACCGATAGGCCAGTTAGTTTAATATTTATTATTTTTGCAAAATGCTAGAGTCAATATCAAAGAGGAAAAACTACTCATTAAGGAAAGCTGAATATAATCAAACCTAGTCAATATAGTTTTACAAAAGGTAAGTCATGTTCGACAAATTTGTAGAATTGGTTTGGGTTGAAATTATGAATAGTGGGGGAAGGAAGACAAGGGTGGGTGTAGTCTGTATACCCCCAAAATATGGCCTCTCACGATGTCAGAGTATTAATGGGGAAATATCAAGGGCATGTTTGAAGAGAACTGTAATTATCATGACAGATCTTAACCTGGATATTGATTGGGCAAATCAAACCAGCAAGTATTTGTGGAGTACATCAGATAATTGCTTTTGAATTTGCTCAAATTCTTTGAGGATGTAACACGGAGAATAGATAGAAAGGAACCTGTAGACGTAGCATAGTTAGATTTTCAAAATGCATTTGACAGGCTGGTCAAAGAGGCTGGTGCATAAAAAAAAGCTCATAGAATTGGCAGAAGTGTGTTAGCATGGATTGAAAACTGGCTGTTACATAGAAAACAAAGACTTGGAATATATGGGTCCTCTTCAGAGTGGAAATACGTATCTAGGGGAACAGTTCTTGGCCCGTAATTGTTCACTATTTACAACAATGATCTGGAAAAAGAAACAGAATGTAAGATTTCCAAATTTGCCGATGAAATGAAGCTAGCTGGAAGGACATGTTGTAATGAGGATATTGTGATTTTGCAACGGGATACAGATAAATTGGGTGGCTAGGTGAAAACCTGGCAAATAGAGTTTAAATGTGGGGAAGTGTGAGGTCATGCCCTTTGGTACAAGAAATCAAAAGGCAGATCAGCATCTAAATGGAGAGAGACAGCAGGTGAATGAAATACAGAGGGATTGAAGTGTTCTAGCGCATGAACTTCAAAAATCTAGCAGGCAGGTCCAACAAGAAGGCAAATAGCCTTTATTACAAATGGGTTAAAGTTTAAATATAGGGAAGTTTTGTTGCAATTGAACAAGGTGTTGATGAGGCCTCACCTGGAATACTGTGTACAGTTTTGGACAGTTTTTTACAGTTTTAGACAGTAACAGGTTATGATGAGTGGGCAGATAAGTGGAGCTGAGTCCATGAAAAGATCAGCCATGATCTTATTGAATGGCGGAATAGGCTTGAGGGGCCACATGGCCTAATCCTGCTCCTAGTTCTTATGTTCTATGTCCCCTTATCCAAAAAAAATGCTAACGTTGGAAGCAGTCCAAAGTAGATTCATCAAGCTAATTCCTGGGATGAAAGAGTTGTCTTAGCATGAGAGACTGTATAGTCTGGGTCTGTATTTTTTGGAGTTTAGAAGAGTGAGGAGTGACATTATTCAAACATATAAGATCCTGAGTGGGCTTGACAGGGTAGATCGTGAGATGTTTTCACTAGCGGAAGAGTCTTGAACAGAGGGACAGACCTACAAAGCAAAGGACCAGTCATTTAAAACTGAGGTGCGTCAAAATTTCTTCTCGAAGAGGCTGGATCATTCGAAGTATTTAAAATGGAAGTGGATAAATATTTGACAGATTGAGGAATATAGGGCTATGGGGAAATGGCACAAAAAAGGAGTTGAGGCCGGCATTAATTAAGGACAACTGTATTGAATAGTGCAGCAGGCTTGAAGGGCCTGATGACCCACTCCTGATTCCATTTCTTGTGTGTGTGTGTGTGTGTGTGTGTGTGTGTGTGTGTTTTTGCAATCCTATGTGACTAAATGTGCATTGCCCTTGATGCTGGTTCATAGTACATACAGCAAGCCCGGTATTGTGGAAGTTCACTCAACCTTCACCAACTGGTTCCCCCGTGTTATTTTATCTCATCATAATAACAGTGGCTAATTTCAAGGGCAAAGAGTCAAATCATATCAATTCTTTAAGCGTGTACATAAGGGAACGAAACCTGATAACGATGATATAGTTTATATTAAGAACAGAAAGAATAGGAGCAGGAGTAGACCATACGGCTCTCAAGCCTGCTCCGCCATACAATAAGATCATGGTTGATCTGATTTTGGCTTCAACTCCACTTTGCTCCCTGTTCCCCATAGTCCCCAACTCCCCTCCAGTTCCGTAATCTAACTCAGCCTCGAATATCTCGAGTGACCTGACTTCCAGAGTTCTCCGAGGTTGAAAATTATGACCATCAGAGGGAAGAAACCTCCCCCCCCACACCGCGCCAACCTTGTCTTAAATAGCTGATCCCTTATCCTGAAACTACGCTATCTTCTTTTCAATTCCCCCACAAAGCAAATCTATCAGCATCTACCCTGTCAGGCCGCTTCAGAATCTCTTGTATTTCATTCATCTAAACTCCAGTGAGCCTAATGTGCTCAACTTTTTTATCCCAGGAATCAACCTAGTGAACCTTCTCTGCACCTCCTCATGCAAGGACAGCACGTAATTAGCCATTGGTTCTCTCTAGTGGAATGTTAAGTGGTTACATAACTTATGGGGCACCACTCTCCACCAAGCATCGAACAGGCAAGGAGGCAGGTCCCAGTTCTACCTCAGCTGGAACAGGAATTGAACTCACGCTGCCGGCATTATTCAAAATCATATGCTAGCCACTTAGCCAACTGAACCAACCTTAATGAGAGTCTACCCCTCCTTAAATCAGAAGACCAAAACTGTATAACTAAATTGATCAGTGTATTATCCACAGTATGATTCATTTTAAAGTGGTCTTAAAATAAGCATATGTTAATGACATAACAGGCCTAATAGCCTAACATTGGACATGTTGACAAGGGGGGCTTGGATAGAAAAAACTCAATTAAATCATGCTTATGTTTCAATTCTGTATTCAACAAGTTAACTGGTTACGCACACCAGATTTAGGTTATCCCTGACATATTTTTAGTTCTTGAAATTCATATCATCAAAATTTTCAACTGCACCAACAAATTCTATAAAAAATTCCAGGCACTACATCGAATTACTGTGCAATTCAATGCAACAAAAGCTAACATTAAACATGCCACAGGTCAATTCATTCTTGCTGTTTGTTAATCAAGCTCACTATTAAGTCAGTATATTCACATCTATGATACATCAGGTTACATTTCCTGCTTTAGCTCTTCATAATTAATTCTCAGAAGCAAATAGTACGTTTTGGTTTTAGACTCTGCAATGTCAGTCAATTCAAGAATGTGACTGTCAAGGCAAATATCTGGGCAGAAGTACCCTTAGAGTGCCATTGTCAAACGTAAATGGGGATTAGACGTTCGCACTGTGGGGGAAACAGTCACCAACCCTTGATTTTCTCTGAATTAGCCAATTAGTGGCCAGAGAGTGAGTTCACCATCACTAGATGGTGGGCAGGGTCTCTAAGCGAGCTGTCTGAGCCTTACAGGTCAGGAGAAGCAGGTAAGTACAGGTAAGTGAGTAGGACAATGCCACCACTTTGAGGTGGCCTCTCTCTATCTGTTCCAAAAAAAATCTAAAATAGACAAGCAACCGGCCACATCACCCTGGTGGGGAGAGAGCCACTCCACAGGGCAGACACAAAGCTGAGCAGCACAATCCCACCCAACACCCCTTACAGCCTGCCACCATGAGGCCGCACCCTGGCCTCTGCTCAATTCCCTGATGCCTCCGGCAACTGACTGAAGATCCAACTGTGAGCCTAAAAAGGCCCTAAGATCCTGCAATTGACTATCTGCCTAACTGCATGGAAAGACCTGGATAGAGTGGACATAGGGAAGAGGTTTCCATTAGTAGGAGAGATTAGAACCTGAGGGCACAGGCTCAGAATAAATGGATGATCCTTTAGAACCAAGATGAGGAGGAATTTCTTCAGCCAGAGGGTGATGAATCTATGGAGTTCATTACCACAGAAGGCTGTGGACGTCAAGTCAATGAGTGTGTTTAAGATAGAGACAGCTAGGTTCTTGATTGGTAAGAGAATCAGAAGTTATGGGGAAAACGTGGAAGAATGGGGTTGAGAAACATATCAACTAGGATCAAATGGCAGATCAGATTTGATGGTCCGAACAGCCTAATTCTGCTCCTATCCCTTATGGTCTTATGGAACAGTAGCCCTTCTACAAGCACACACTATGCCCCACCACACCCCTGCCCCCCAATACATCCCTGCCGCTGCATTCCTCCTGTAGGAAAATAGCCTCAAGGTGGGATAGAACCAGGGAACTGGGCACATTCACTTGAATTGAGAAATTCTGAGCCTTCCCCACTCCGTACCTACTCCCATCAGGGCCTGAAAATTCAATTTAAGTAAGGAGTGTCAATCAAAGCTAATTGGAGCAACATCCATGTGCTTTATGACTGGTTTTGGTTATGGGGTTATATTAAACAATAACAGGAAATATGTTGTCCTTTAGGGTTCGATGACTTACAAAATCAATAAGACTTAGCCAAATACCACATGCAATACCATAAATGTGTCACTGCTATAAATCCACTTTCAGTACAATTTAAAACTGGATTAATAAACAATTCATCTCAAAAACCTGTTGGGCTGATCTATGGCAGTTCTGCGCAGCTATGGTATTAAATTAAAGAAATGAAAATTAAGTTAAAGTTCCTGCACAAGACGGACACTGTCTTTTTTAATGCAGTTTTTCCAAGGATCTATGTGGACAGATTTGCAAATACCACTTATCTACATTAAGGGTCAGAATATCCATCAATTCAGCATCTGTTTTAGGCTGTCACAACAAAGTCACAGTCTTACATAATCTTAAAACCAAAATACAGATCACATTCCAGTGATCCAATTAAGATAGAAACGCTTGCAATCAGCCAGGAAGCAAGTCCTGCAACAGATTGTGGGGCTGTAACATCAATTTCTTAAGTGCATTTAAAGGATTACAATTGTTTCTTCTGGCTTGGTATGGAAACACCTATTGAGGTACTGCATACCACATTACTATAATTGGGTACCTGAACAAATGCCTCTATTGCAGTGGGAGGTAAAGCAGAAATGCATCGGCAATTCTTTTACATTTGAACTCCATGCCCTGCTACTTCAGTTCCTTCCACATTTTTTGCTGTTTCGTCTTTCTCTGGCAGCAGCATGCTGTGTAGCTGTAATGTGCACAATTGGTGGACAATAATTTCAGCTAATAAAGAACAGCTTGGGAAATAAGCCTCTTAAGTTCAGTTTACATGGAACTCAGGTCCAATACAAATCATTTCATTCCGAATAACTTAAGAGTTGCAGTGTTTTACCCTGTTAAAACGCCTAAAACCTGCCATGGTGTTTGCATGGGGAGAACCTGATTTATTTCAAGGTCTGTTGCTCCCGTGGAGTGCACGCTACAGCACTTGTTGTAGCATGTTGAGGCATGCATCATCATATATGTGTGGTAACAAGGGGTTTTTATGAATCAAAGTGCTGTAGAATCTATGAGAAAAGAAAGCCTGTTGAATAAGGAAGCTCAGTCTGACAAAAAAAATCCTAAATGTTTGGCTGAGTGTCACTCTACCTATTCCTCTTTGGAGTGTACTTTAACGTAGCCAAAAATTAAAGAGATGAAACTCTTCGCCCACTGTTCACTATACAGTTGTGGAGTGAAATAAATTTAAGCAGACTCACCTCAGCCATTAGCTTGTGAAAGTCCACGGCACAAGAAGTGCCCATAATTGCCACTTATTGCCACTAAACTGACTAAAATAGATGATTTAGAGGTCACAAGGATCATTGCTAATGTTAAGTATGGAAAAATGCATATTGATCTAAAGGAAGGTGTTGTTCTGAGCAATGTTCCCTGCAAATTTTTTTTTTGAATGCCCGCTCAGTTTCTTTTAAGTGTGGGTCCCTTTAAATTTTTTGTGTTGCTGTGCGCGCACATACATGCACGCACACACACACACAAAACTAAAGGGAGCAACATGCTTGCAACTGACTTGAGGGCGGTGTGGGGGCATGGTGGTTGGTTAGTACTGCTGCCTCACAGCGCCAGGCACCCTAGTTCAATTCCAGCCTTGGGTGACTCTCTATGTGGAGTTTCCAAGTTCTCCCCGTGCCTGTGTGGGTTTCCTCTGGGTGCTCCGGTTTCCTCCCACAGTCCAAAGATGTGTGGGTTAGGTTGATTTGTCATGCTAAAATTGCCCCTTAGTGTTAGGGGGATTAGCGGGATAAATACGTGGGGTTATGGGGATAGGGCCTGGGTGGGATTGTGGTCAGTGCAGACTCGATGAGCCCACTGAGTGATTCTATGTGGACTTACGGAATGCTGCTACAGTCATGCAGCTTAAAGAGAATATTGGTTCTGAGACATACTGGCAAAAAGAAGGAAATTTAATCTTTATCTAATCATTCCATAATGACTTCGAGGTGCTTGCTCCAAACACTGGATGTGCTGGTTTTGGACTTGCACTTTGAGAAACAAAATAAAGAAAAATGGAAGATCCAAGCATACATGATAGAGTTTGTCTCATTATCTAATCCCCCCCTTTACACTACATTTGTAACATTGCTGTGTAACAGGAAATATAGGCAAGGTTAAATTATCCCACAAGATATTCAATAGTTAATTCATATGAGTTTGGCAAATACTTTGCAGTATAAGATTATTAAAACATACAGAGGAAGGGTAGGAATTGGGAATTAAAAAGATAGATCTACCATGGTTCGCAAAATGATGGAATAGGTTTAGCAGATTAAATCATCTATTCCTTTTTCTACAACGTTGAAGTGCTTCTGTAATTAACTCCTTACGTAATTTTCCTGCTCCACACCCTATTCCTTAGCCTTTATCAACTCTAACTATTCTCTTCCTCGTTCCACATTTCTTCCCAGTCTGGTGAAAGACCCATCTCCCAATCATTTCCAGCTCTTTGTTATGCCCAGAACCATCTTTATTGCTTTTCTGCTGAAGGTAAATTTCTCTCCGGTTTCATGTTTCTCTCTTTAATGCACTCTGTGCTCCCTCAGCACTGAGGACTTTGTTCTTGTGCAAAGCTTCCTTCAATGATATTTTAAATTCTGAATATAGCTGATGGCATGAGGGTGAATCTTTAACAAACCAGCAGTCCCTCATTACTAATTTACCCAAATTCTGAGCAGAGAGAAAGGACTTATGCTACCTTTTCATCCACATGAGCTTGTTCGTAGTAAAGTTGATAGGATGCTTTTTGGACAAGGTGGGCAGGTGGAAGTACACCACAAGGGATTTTTTTTATTATTAGCTGTTTCAATGTTCAAGGATAGATGCCTTATTAAAATGTCATTACGTTAGTGTCAGAACCAAATGAAATTTAAAGAAAAGTATGTTATTCAGTTTTTTTTGACATTGCATTGGGGGTTAAATTGGCTTTTGGTAGTTAATGCAAAATAGACAATAACGAATCATCAGTGGACTTAACACCCCATAAGATATCCATTTCTACTGATATCAATAAAAAGGAGAAAGTGAAATAAATGTGAAGCATGCTATTAATTAACTGTTGCCCATTCTGCATTATAGCGAAAGGCCAATTTCACCTACCCTCACCCAGTTGTCGTGTGAAGTTATGACATGGGCCTAATTTTCAAAGTGGTGTCAGGAACCCATATGAATCTCAAGACGCGAGCGGCCTCAACTGCATCACTCAAGTAATACCATTAATTGGGCAGGGGGCAAGTTCAATTAGCGACACCGAGCGCCATCAGGAGGCAGAAGATGCCGACCTGGCACCAGTGGCAAAGGCAAACAGCAACCATGGTAGGATATGCCACTGCCTTGCCAAAAAGAGCAGGCAGTTCCTCTGAAAGCCAGCAGCTAATGCCATGGAGGGAAGTGGCCATGCGCACAAAGACATGGGCAACCAATGGGTAAATCATATATTTTCAAACAGTCTAATGCTTGGAGTAGCCACGTTGGTTCAGCAAGCTAATTTTGCATTTATACAGCAGAATTCCAAACAAATCTCTGCCTTAGAGAGAATATCTCAGCTGAATAAGGAAAGCTTTGTTCATGCTATTGATTGTGGACATTATTAATACAAAACTTTGAGGTGCAACTACAGCAATTCCTTTGCTCTTGGTGTCAGTGGATACCTTTGATTTGAACATTCATATGTCTGTTACTACTCCAGTCAATGCCTTCTGACAGTCTAACCTCTTGCCTCCACTGCAGTCCAGGATAGAATCTCTTGAAGTCCACAACAAGCCCACAAACCTGCATTCAATCAATGCTTATTGTTCATTTGCCTAATTGCTCACAATCCTTTTGAATATCAATTTTCTCTTACATGCTTCCTGTCATCAACAAATTTTATACTATTGTTATTACAACTATTGACTGTTGTTTACTAAAAGCTTTATTATCTGATGATTACTTACTTGCATCAACTCACATTTCAAATATAAAATATTAAGCAAGCTACAGTCATCTCAAATGATAGGAACATCTGGAGAGAAATGCACCTCATAGAAATGTCTAGGGCAATCATTGCAAATAATCATCATGAATAAAGCATACATAGAGCAATGAGCAGTGGGTAGAAATCTAACCATAGTATTCCTGTTAAAAGAGACATGCTGCCAAAGCTTTTTGAACTCATCTGGACAGATGCAAGAGTACCAAATTTCAAAGGGAACAACAACTTATATTGCATGAGAAAAGGGTGCTGATTGTTTAGCAAGTGGGCTGTGATTGGTTGAGATATTGTCATGGTGACTGGGGAACAACGATCCCAAAAAAAGTTACCTCTAATTGATCAAGGTGTCATTGAAATTACAAACTTAGTAACTTGCGCAGTTGAGTTCAGCTTTAACAACATACATTATGTGTACCCAAATAGATGGCGTTGCCATGGGATTCCCTCTAGGCTCAGCTCTCACTAACATTTTTTATCAGTTTCCACGGGAAATGCATTTTCTGTGGAATTATCCCTAACCTCCTACTCTTTGCATTTTTCTGATATGTAGATGATACATTTCCTACATTTGAATGTGCAATTGCATGTAAAGATGTCTTTACACATCCTTAATGGACTCCATTCTGTGCTCACACCCACCTCTGAAATGGAACTCCCTTTGAAACAATCTAATTTTCCTTGTCAAGAAATCCGCTGATGGGCTCTCCACTACTGTCTTCTGTAAGCCTACCTTCACTGGTCAATACACATTGGGATTCCTACAAAACCAGGCACTATAAAATGGATCTTATCAACAACCTCATAAATATGGCCCAAGCCATTTTCTCACCACGCAAGCTTAATGTCAAAATAAAGTATATCAAAACTATCCTTGGGACAATGGCTACCTTGATCAGATTTTTGCTCACTGTATATTGTACAAACGCAAGAATCAGCCTAAAACTGCCCAGTATACCTCAAATTTCCTTGCAGTAGCAACACAAGTGATAGAGGATGGTGCCATCAAGCCAAAAAGAAATTCTGCCTACCACACAAATGAGTAATGCAGTATGTGAATTTCAGTGCCGGTGTGTTGCTAGATATGTAGGCCACATGTCCCAAAGAATGGTGGATCTTATCAAACAGCACATTCCTTCAGCATTTCAGCAGTTATTCCTTCAGACAAACTAAAGTAGAACGTACAGGGTAAATGGTAGGACTCTGAAGAGTGCAGTTGAATAGAGGGATCTGGGAATACAGGTACAGAATTCCCTAAAAGTGACATCACAGGTGGATAGGGTCATAAAGAGTGCTTTTGGTACATTGGTCTTTATAAATCGGAGTATCGAGTATAAAAGTTGGAGTGTTATGGTAAGGTTGTATAAGGCATTGGTGAGGCCGAATTTAGAGTATTGTGTACAGTTTTGGTCACCTAGTTACAGGAAGGATGTAAATAAGGTTGAAAGAGTGCAGAGAAGGTTCACGAGGATGTTGCCGGGACTTGAGAAGCTGAGTTACAGAGAGAGATTGAATAGGTTAGGACATTATTCCCTGGAGCGTTGAAGAATGAGGGGAGATTTGATAGAGGTGTATAGGATTTTGATGGGTATAGATAGAGTGAATGCAAGCAGGCTTTTTCCACTGAGGCTAGGGGAGAAAAAGAAACAGAGGGCATGGGTTAAGCGTGAAAGGAGAAAAGTTTAAAGGGAATATTACGGTGGGGCTTCTTCACACAGAGAGTAGTGGGAGTGTGGAATGAGCTGCCGGATAAAGTGGTAAATGCGGGGTCACTTTTAACATTTAAGAAAAGCTTGGACAGGTACATGGATGAGAGGGGTGTGGAGGGATATGGTCCAAGTGCAGGTCAGTGGGACTAGGCAAAAAATGGTTCGGCACAGACAAAAAGGGCTAAAAGGCCTGTTTCTGAGCTGTAAATTTTCTATGGTTTCTATTTCGCAACATATAAAATATTGACCAAAATTGACTAGCTTCTGCTTTCATAACACAGAACTTAGTGCTCAGCGTAAGATCTGATTCTATGATTGGGCAGCGCTTCCTGAACAATCCTGAGCGTGCGAAGAGTTACACTGACGGCCAATTTAAAATCATCAGTAAAACTCACAACGTGGTTCACTCATAATTATTAGAATGCTAGATATGTTCAAACATGAGGCCCTACCCTTAGCAAACAGGAAGGATGTGTCCAGATATTGTGCCTTTTTTTATTATATAAAAACATGCGGAAATACTGTTCTCTGATACATGCCCCAAATAAACACCTTGTTCAATCACAGTCAACTTGTCTTTTTTTTGGATTTAAGCAAAGATTGGGGAATAATGTTCCCTTGTGCATTCTCCATGGCAATGCCTCATCAGAGTCCACTTCCCAATTAATCAGTATCCTTTTCTCATGCAATGGTAATTATTGTTCTCTTTGAAATTTGGTATTCTTGCATCTGTCCTGATGACTGAATGATGAAAAGCTTCCACAGAATTTTTTTCAGCAATGTTCCCATTCTCTTCGACCAAGCAACTACCGAACAATACATTTGAAAGACAAATGCAACTAACGTAATGTAAAGGATAACTTAAATTTCAAGCACTAATTTGCAAAACAGGAAATTATAACAAAATATTCTTGGTACAAAATTAAAGAGTTTTATAACTTTTTTGTCAGCACAGTTTCCCTCACAAAATATGGCTAAAGTAATCAAAATATAGTATAATTTGATATTGTGCAGAAACATTAACAGTCTTGAAAAAGTACTACTTTAACATCCAATAAGCTACTAAATTAAAAGTATTAGGGTATTTATCCAAATACCACGTGCAGAAAAATTGTTTTGCTTTGGCAGGCTTGAACACAGTCCCTTTGCAACTTTCATTGAAAATACATCTAAGTAGCACTATACTTCCATATCTACGTGGTACCTCATTCACTGTCAATTTTCTTATTTAACTTTGCGAAGAAAACACAGACAACTGACTCCAAAGCCTTTGGTCTTATCAAGTCTGAACTGGTCATGTGCACCTAATAGCAAAACATGCATATTATGTCACACATACTCAAAACCATTATCACCAAATATTGATGAATTATTTCCAAGTTCTGATAGGTAAAGCACACTGATAGTATTCATAATCTCAGTGCAATTAAAGCGCTTATCAAATATATAAATAATTTTTCCTATATACTTATCTAAAATAAACTGTTTTTAAAATACACGTTGAGAACAGATCAAAAGAATGCACTTAGTTACTTACCAGCAATTGTTATCACTGGAATGTTACTTTATAAATTAAATATCAAAAGGTTCTCCAATGGATAAAGGAAAAAGAGTGATTAAAACAAAAGTTCTGATTAGACAGAAAAAACCAAAAGATTAATAAATATGAAGGAATGTCTAGTGAATGCTTTTGAGGTAGAAACCCTGTCGCTTCCATGCTTGACTCATGTCTCTACATTTTGGAGGAACATTTTCTTCCATTTGTGAAATATTCTAGCAATCATAATTGTACAATCCTAAATTTGGAATCTCTTCATAAGATACTAAATGCAACAGAAATATATTATCGCGCCAACGCTAAAAAAAAACTCATTGTGACAAAAGGATCAACATGGAATTGGTTACTTTCTCTCTTATCATGTAACAGGGTTATTTATGGGAAACGTCCATTTTTTTGATACATCAGCTGAAGAAGAAAGCTGATTATTTCTGACCAGGAGTTTGAAGACCATAAGATGTAGGAGCAGAAATAGGTCATTCGGCCCATCAAGTCAGCACCACAATTCAATTATGGCTGAAAGGTTTCTCAACCCCATTCGCCCACTTTTTCCTGTAACTTTTGATCCCTTTATCAATCAACAACCTATCTATCTCTGTCTTAACTGCACTCAGTAACCTGGGTCTCCACAGCCTTCTGTGGCAATGAACTCCATAAATTCACCACCCTCTGGCTAAAGGAATTCCTTCTCATTTCAGTTCTAAAGGGTCATCCCTTCATTCTGAGGTTGTGCCCTCAGATCCTCGTCCCTTCTAGTAATAGAAACATCTTCCGCATGTCCATTCTATCCAGGCTTTCATTATTCTGTAAGCTTCAATGAGATTCCTCCCCACCCACTACCCCCATCCTTCTAAACTCCATCAAGTACAAACCCAGAAAGGAAAAACCAGTTGACTCAATTCATATGCGAACATTTCACAAGTTTTATTTGAATAAATGTTTTATAAGCAACTCTCTTGGAGTGTAAGAGACATGAGTTGGAATTTCTTTTAAGCTGTAGTTTTCTTTTGAAAGATTTCTTTAGGCTGTCCTAAGCCAAGAAGATAAATAGGTTCAATAGCATGGACAGTCAACCACAAACTAACACAGAAGATAATACTCAGGAGTCTGGGACCAAGATTTAACCCCTTCCCTCACTTTCACCCGTCACCTGGTCCTGTAAGAATATACATGAGAGGGCTTGAAATTTGAAAAATCTAACTCCCAGCTCCGTCACATGACAACACGATGATTTTTAAGGTGGCAATTCAGGACACCAAAGAAGATTACACTAAAATTTATTGGTGGGGGTGGGGGGGGCACATGAATTCAAAAGTTGCAGCCCTCTGGGCAGGTAGCAAATCTGACTGGGTGCTAGTGAAATGTCAATAACTTATTTAAATGAAATCTTGCCACTAAGAGCCTCCAAGTCATCGAATAGTTTGAACATGCTGCCAAGCATTATTCACATCACCCTTTCAAATCACGGCCTCCAAGTTGAGACAATATGCATCCAGTGTGACCTTTTGTTATTTTCTGTCTTTTGAGAAAGGACAGTTAACCCTGTTTCTGCTGCATTCAATAACATGCCATTGATTTGTACCCACTGGCCCTTTAATTAGTCTATGAGTAACTCCGGAGTCACATCCTAATGAGGAATTCTGACATTGGGGAAAAATAGGTGAATCAGGTTATACGGAAATTCAACCGGGAGAGGGCAACAAATGCAGAGGTGAATGAACCCTGACTGGCAGAGACCTGCAGTGTTTGTATGGAGCTCCGAGAGACGGAGGACCACGAGATAGGCTGTGGTACACATACTGTCCACAAGGTCCTGAAAATTGCAGCTGGCATCCTGACTATGGCATAGGATCCTATTTTGCATAAACAAGAGGTTTACTATCTGAAATAGATGGGTGCTTCAGCCATCCAAGGGAGGCCCCTTTAAAAATAGTGCTACCACGGTGAAAAATATTTTGAGACCGTTAAAAATGTTGTGGCCAAACTAAAACCAACACTAAAAAAGTAACAACAATCAGGTTTGAGAACATAATATGTTAATTTTCTCAAGGCAGCTTTCAAGGTAACCACACATGTATTTAAAACAAAAGGAAGTGCTGACAAAATGGCCAAGATCAATGCCTATACAATTAGACACACGGTGAGCAGGAACATGGAATGGTATGGAGCAACCTTGCATTAAACTTTGGCAAGGCACTGAGTTTACTAATTGGGATATTAGTTAGGGGGCAATGAATATAGGAGTTGTGACAAATGTTACAGTTGTTTAAGCTTTGGTGAGGCAACACTTGGAGTATTATGTACAGTTTTGGACATTGATAAACTAGAAAGAGTGCAATGAAGGTTTACAAAGATGTTGCCAGGACTAGTGGGCCTGAGTTACAGGGAGAGGTTGGCCAGGCTAGGCCTTTATTTCTTGGAACGTTGGGGGAATGAGGGGTGACCTTACTGAGGTGTATAAAAACAAGAAGGGCGTAGATTGGATGAATGCACAGAATCGTTTTCCCAGGGGAGAGGAATTGAAAACTAGAGGGCATAGGTTTAAGGTGAGAGGTAACTTGCAGTCTAATAAACAAATTAAGCTCCAGGATGGTAAATTAACTGATAGCTGGAAAAATATTTAAGAATCTGTATTATTATTTAAAATCAAAAAAGATTTAAAAGGGACCTGAAGAGCAAAGTCTTCATGCAGAGGGTGGTATGTATACGGAACGAGCTGCCAGAGAAAGTGGTTGAGGCAGGTACAATAGCAACCTTTAAAAAGCATTTGGATAAGTACATGGATGGGAAAGGATGAGACGGATGTGGGCCAAACGCCGGCAATTGGGACTACCAGGGAGGGCACCATGGTCGGCAAGGACTTGTTGGGCCAAAAGGCCTGTTTCCGTGCTGCATTACTCTATGACTCTGTGATAAACCTGGTTCTTCCCCATAATTCTACATCAAATGAGTTCTCCCACCTTGGTCAGGTCAACTGAAGGCAGCATACCGCAGGATAGATCACGGTGTTAGCCCGTCCTGCTACTAAACATGTCTGCCACCGTGGCCAGTTTAGCAATAATAACTACAGAGTTAAGGATAAGTCTCTTGGTCAGGAATTGTTTTTCTTTGTGACACTGCCAGGGTTGGGGATTAATGGTGGAAAAATTCCCCAGATCCCTTGCCAGCAATCTTGAAATTAAGTCTAGGTACAGCCGTTAACTTGTAGTCTAATAAACAAATTAAGCTCCAAGATGGTAAATTAACTGATAGCTGGAAGATATTTAAGGATATATATTATTTTTCTGAAATAAAGTGTCGTGTGGACATTTTCCATGCTTTGATTTAAAATAATGGATTTCCACTGATTTCAGGATATTTGCAACTTTGAACCAACCAGTCTAAATTTGGTTCAAATTTATTATTTAAGTGACAAAACAAAACTAACGCCATTATGTTCAATTAATTCTGTAGCATTTAGCAAGGGAACTGAACTAATTTTAAATGTTAGCTGAACAAAGTGAGTTCAACTGCAAAAAATGCACACAGGATACAGTCATTTTCTTCAACCATCACATCACATCCTGATGACAAAACGATCAATTGGCAAAGCCTTAAAATGTAGAGAAATAACCTTAGCGTTCCATTCAGTGCAAACAAATCTGAAATGTACAAAATTAAAGCTCAGTAACTGACTACCTCCTCTGCAATCCACAAAATTACATCCTCAAAACCAGCATATATCAGTATTTACACAAAGAGTATCTTTCTTCTTACTAAAAATCCTGAGCCCACAAAATCCAATTATTCTCCAGCCTCTAACCCGAAGATTCTACAGTTTGTTTTTGAGCAATGCCAGAGGAGGTCATTTTGAAGCACCGGCAGCTCACAGAGGGCAGGGAGGATTATGTGTCCCGCCTGCCCTCCCTCACCTCCCCCCCCCCCCCCCACCCCCGTACCCCCCCGTCCCCCCACCCCTCACCCTTGCTCCATCCATGAAGTGGGCAGAAATAAGCTAGTTAAGAGACCAGTGAAGAGCACCTGAAGGAGGCTAACTGGTATAACACAGCACAATCAATCTCCAGGTTCTCAATGCAATGGCGGAGGGTTTAACGAGCTGGAGGCACGCACTCCATGCCATGCCATGAGCCAGCACACTAGGCAAGCCTACCAGCCCTCCCCCCTTGCCCAGGTCTGGGCACACCCAAATGCCACCCTGTAAAAAGAACAAATAGAAAGACCTACATTTATTTAGTGCTTTTAACCACCAGGCGTCACAAAGTGCTTTACAGCCAATGAAGTACTTAAATTTTGAAGTGTAGTCACTGCTGTAATGCAGGGAACACAGTAGCCAATTTGCACACAGCAAACTCGCACAAACAGCAAATTGATAGTGACTAAATAATCTCTTTTTCTGTGAAGTTGACTGAGGGATAAATGTTGACCGGAACATCAGGGACAACTCCCCTACTCTTCTTTGAATAGTGCCATTGGATGTTTTACATCCACACAAGCAGGTAGATAGACCCTCAACTTAACACCCCATCAGAAAGAAAAAAGACTCTGACACAGCATCAGCCTTGGAGTTTGATGCTCAAGAACTGATGGGGAATTGTACATGGAAACCTGCAACTCAGATCAGGGTGCTACTAATTGAACTATGGATTTTGCAGTCAAAGTCTGCAAACTCCCCCCTCCTCCTGCCCCACTGGAACCTGGGGGCAGTTGGGCCTCCTGTTTCCTATTGTGATGGAAAGGTTCTGCCCCAATCTCCCTCTCTCTCATGCACACACATTGATTCTTTATTTGTGAGCAGCAGTTTGCTCAGAAGCTAGAGATAATGACATAGATTTTGACCTTCCTCCCATCGATCCCCGTGCTAGCATTTTCACATGTCCGCAGCAGTGTGAACATCCCGAACAGACATCCTACTCCAGCTCAATGGTTGGCCAGTGAGCAGTGCTGAGCTGGCTGGCAGGCATGTCGATCCAGAGATGGAGGGAGAGAAGGTATGGGATCAGAGGATAAGACCAGGACAGCAGCTGTCCACGGTACTCTCTTGGAGTCTGAATGTGCACTCCTCCTGGTTCCACTAAAAGAACAACAGCAAAGATTTGGAGCAGAGATTACCACGTAGGCCACATGGGCAGGGCACATGCAACAATACCAGAGGACTCAATTGCATATTAAAAGGGCCTATCATTACAAACAACAGATGCTTTGACAATCCATCAAAAGCCTCTTCCAAGATGTTGGCATCCACACAGACACCATAAAGAAGACAGTAAGTGATCTGATGCCAGCTCCAGACTATTACCACCCTGATTACATCAGTGGAGTGTCTGAAAATTGGTCACTCCATTCTCTGCATTGATACTCAGTGATGGAATAATTCTCACATCATTATTGAAGATGTAAAGAAATCTTATTGAAAAAATATTAGTCATCCCTAAGTGTTTTTTTTAATTTGGTGAGGTGAGGATTCTTCCAGTTTTTTTTAGTTACACTCTTCCTCTCTTTGATTTCCCTGGGGCCCTGGTTACAACAGAGGGATTGGTCAAAGTCTGACCCTGCAGCAAAAATGTTGTTGTTCTGAACTGCCCACCAGGGGGTGCAGAAGTGGCTCTCTCCAGCTCTTCTTACCTGCCTGTAGGTAAGGGCTTGGTTCCACCAACCCAACGTTTCATGGGAAGGAATTGTCACTGCAATTCAAGCTGCTACCACTCTGTGGCATAACACGCTGCCAGTGAGAAACTACCATTCAATTCCTAAATGGGGGAAAGCAATTAGTGGCAAGTAACTCAATTCAATGTTCTTCCCACACCTAGTGGCACGCTACAGCAGACTTCCGTCCATTTCATAGCGAATAGTTCCTGGAAAAGGTCTTTAGTCTGCCACTTATAGCTTGAGGGGCACCACTCCATACCAAGCGTGGCTGACTAGGTGTCTCTCCCACCCTTACTACCAGCCATTGGCCTGTTTGGAAGGATTTGCAAGTTGACACACTCAAACTGTTTGACCATGTTGTGAACACACCTTCCTTGAATGATCAAGTTCTGGGGTGGGACTTGAACCCAGAGCTTCTGGCTTAGAGGCAGGGATGCTACCCACTACACCACAAGAACCTAAGTAACTGATCGGCCTTTTGTAAGGGAAGTCAGTTTTGTATTGTCTCAGCGAGTTTATTTTGAAAAGACATACCTGGACTTCAATTTTGTCAAAATAGACAAAAGGGAGGGATTTCCACCCCCCCCCCCCAAATCCCAATTCAAGTTCTTTACAAAGCAGGAAACTGGCAAGAGGTGGGTCTCTTTCTTGGGCCTTCTCTTCTCCTCATCTGCTGCACAGCATACAGGAGTGACTGAGCTGGGATTGGGGGGGGGGGGGGGGGGGGGGGGTGGTAGTTGGGGGTGTTGACTCATTTACTGGCTTCACTTCCACTTTCCTACAACGCTGATCATCCTTTAATTGCCTGGACAGCATCCAGGTCTTGGAAAGGAGGGTAGGAACATGGGGTGGGGGTGGGAGGAGGAGTGGCAAGGAGATAAATCACAGATGCCAACCTCGAATAATGCACGACCCCATCGTAAAAAAGAAGAAAAGATTTTTATCATCGCCACCCAAGACAGTTTGAATTGTTATATGAATTAATCACGCACCAATAGCTGCAGAGAAGTGAAAAAAAATTGATGAAAAGATGCATTAACAATAATATGCTACCGGAGGCAGCATTTTAATAGTACGTGTTTCAGTGCAATTCAGCAGAAATGCTCAAAAAAAACTTTCATCAGGCTTGTGAACCTCATCAATAAACTACGGAGGGAATAGAATTTACATGTTTTGTCAAGTTCAGTGGATTTGCACAGGCAAAAAAGGTGGATTCATTGCCTGCCTTCAATCCCTCAAATGGTATGAAGCACGGGGTGGGGGGGTGGGATAACTGAAGCCTAAAAGATGCAAAATGGGTGAGGCATCATTAGGGCCCAAATGATGACATGAGATAAAGTGGATCTCATTATTAGGTTTCTATCTCCATTTTGTATGAAGGGGGAGCTGTCAGTGCTAATCCACTGGTTACTGGCAGTTTACCTACTGACAGGGAGGCAACTCGAGGGTTTAGCTGCAGCCTACACCTCTTAAAGGGGATGCTTACTTTGTCTATACTATGTGCTCCAGTGCTTGAATGTGGGGAATTCAGTTCACAAGAGTGCTGCAAAAATTTCCAGGTAGCACTGTGGAGGCTCTTGTAGAAAAGGACAATAGGGGGAGGTCCTCTTATTAGTTGATGGAACAAGGTCGACAGAATAAATAGTCTGGCGGCCGTGGATGAAAGTGGCTGAGGTGATGCATGCTATCAGTCGTGGAATTTCTAACAACCTCTATAGAAACTCAGACTGTGCCTTCCAGGCTGAGGGTTTCAAAAATCTCCTGCAGGCTTGCTTAAGCATGAAGATTGGGATTTTTAAACTCTCACAAAACTTCAACATCTTGCATGCTAGTCTTATGCTCCTGTGAGGTGTGACACCAGTGGCTGCAAGATAGAAGGCTGCTCTGTATCCAGTGGGAGTGCTTGAGACGGCCATCATGCGTGATCTCCAGAAACTCAGACATGAGGAGATCCACAGCACATCTCCCAAGAGTGACAGTGACACTGGCAACTCAGGAGGGGGCACCTGCTATAGTGTCTCCAGCCAAATGCAAGACCGCTTTCCTGCCATCTTGTCAAACAGTGTTCATGTTGGTGTCAAAAAGATAGCAAGGCCTAACTGCTCTGATATTAGCCAAGATACTGCATCCTGCAGTTGAGCCTTCTCAGATCCAAATTAGTCAACTGATATTGTAAGTGGGCTTTTTATAGCTACTTTTGGCTCTATTGGCAAGTTGTACTTTGGAGTTTCAGAAAAGTTCTGCCCAGGGGCACAAATATCCCCTGGCAATAAGGACTTACTGCCCAGCCTGCCACTGTGACCAGAGGACAATGAGGGTGAAGAACAGCAATCAACAGAAGATGGACCTGCAGCAACAGAAAGGAAAGGGTGAGGGAGAAAAGGTCTCACCAGTCCTTATGCCATATGGGTTCACAGGAGAAAAGAACCTTCCCTCCAGTCACAACTCCAACTTGAACCCAGTACCAGGTCACAAATTTCATTACCCGTGGCTCACAATCTGTGAGTGACAAACACACTCTTTACCAGAGCAGACTAATTTATTTCCTTTCCTTTGGAGAAAGCAAAGTAGAATGACAGCATTCTGGATTGACCACAATTAGAGTCTTTCGCCAGGCGCATGCCTTTCTTACTTAGCTAATTTCAAGTCAAGAACCTGGCGAGCACATGTAGGAGTAGGCTATGGCCCAAGTGCTGATAAATGGGACCAGTATAGATTAGTATTTGATGGTCAGCATAAACATGGTGGGCCAAAGGGTCTGTTAGTGTGCTGTGAGACTCTATGAAGAACGATGTCTATTCGCTGGCTGTATAGTGCACAATGTTGGTCTGTGTGCCCGTTTCCTGGCTCGTACCATGATGCAATTATCTTGCATCAGCTGTCATTTGTGGCTCACTTCCAGCTGCACATTGGGTAATAGGTGGGCTGTTTTGGAACAACTGATGTCCTGTGAATCCATGGTTCATGCCTCCTGTCAGGAAGCCATGCACAGACACCCAGGTGCGATATAATCAGAGCCATGTCTCTGTCACAGGTCTGCACAATTCATCCTGACACAGGATGTTCAGTATGAAAACATCCTGCAGTACAGCTTTGAGAGAGTCTTGCTTGAGCGTGTACATTGCAAAACTTTGGCCTGCAAAGGGAACAAATATTGGTCTCAACTAGGGATGAAGAGGTAGAAGCAGAGCAGCATTCTCAGGAAGTGCAAGGGTTATGATCCTGTCAGCGTCCAGCTAACAATCAGCAGTTCATTAAGGAATACAATCATCCCTGCCTCACCCTGCCCCCATCCACACCAAGAGTCCTTCCTACCATCAGGCCCGGTCCTTCCATTCTCCAGATGAATGAATTCAACTTAAACATCATCACTAGTATTTCTACACATCACGTAGCATGGTCAATAAACAATGAAACTCTGCACAACAGTGAAAATTTGTCATGCCAAAATGATGTACAAAATCAAAGTGTCACCTGGTCTTGGATGCTCTTCATGCTGAACAAATTGTTAGCCCAGCGGCTATAGGATGATGGATGGAAGGCTTCTCTTTTTCCAATAAGAATGCTTGAGATGGCCCATATGAGTGGTCTCGAGAGGCTTGGATCTGAGAAGGCTCAACTGCAGTTGTAATAGTTGTATGCTATGTGATAAGTTATATATATTTTAATGCATCATAAAGCTCTATTCTTCAAAGGTAAGTGACCATTAAATTGACCAGCACTGTGCAGTGTTCACATGCATTAGAATACTTTCTCCAATGGAGAAAAAGTTCTTATGCATTCAACATTATAAAGAATCAGAGATTAATATGCCATCTGGACACTGTGCTTTCAGCTTTACATCTGTTGAATCTTTGATGCACTCTTCCAGTATTCACTGTGGACCAAACACAAAATCCTACAACAACATTAGGAGATTTTTGAAATGGTCATGAACCTATCAAAATTAAAAAGACAATCCATTCAAACACTTAAGTGCTTGGAAAACTATCAAAATAAACAGACATTCAAAAATTATTTCAGAAAAACATATTTGTCTCAGAAGCTCATTAAACTGTCAATGGATGCTCAAAGCTTATGTCACCTTGTTAGAAGCGTAAACAACCCCTACAGAGCTGAATCCAGTCATGGAGTTTGGAGCACAGTGAAGCATTCATTATGAGATTCAACTGCACAAATGCGTCGACCACAGCTCTAAAGCTGGTATACTGTAATTTGTGAAGCATACTGGAC
Source organism: Carcharhinus amblyrhynchos (assembly GCF_965287045.1). Lineage (NCBI taxonomy): Eukaryota > Metazoa > Chordata > Chondrichthyes > Carcharhiniformes > Carcharhinidae > Carcharhinus > Carcharhinus amblyrhynchos. Next base: position 53,183,090 of record NC_137335.1, read on the forward strand.
TGTTTGGATTGCTTCAGAGGCTACACAGATGGCTGATTTGTCAATCAGCCATCTGTTGAGCTGGATGGGGGGCATAAGGAGTGGTGGAGGCGATGGGAAAGGGATGAGGGCTAGGATAGCTAATAGACATCCCATTGAATATTGGTGTGCCTTGAAATCTGCCAGACTTGGCTCCTATCCACCTCCATTCCCACCCTGGATCTGTTTCAGGGAAAGGTGACCATGACTCCAGCCATCCCCACTGCCCCACAATGAAAATAACATGGAAGAGCATTGCCAGACAAGAGGGAAGATCGCACAGTGGGGAAATGGCCTAACTAGTGATTTCCCTCTTGAAGATGACCAATAAATTAAGAGCAAAAGAATAATTTAAGAAAGGCTAGGGTCTATCAGGGATGCACATGGTAACCTATTCATTGTTGTTCTCAATGAGTACTTCTCTCTTTATTAAAGAAAGGGATGATGATGTAGGTATTTTAATTAAAGAGCAGGAATATGATATGTTAGATTCAATAAGCATTGTGAGAGAGAGGAAGAACTAAGGGAACTGCCATTCTTGAAAGCAGATAAAGCACCACGGCCAGATAGATTGTAAAACAAGCTGTTAATTGAAGCCATGGAGGAAATAACTGATGCTCTGAGGAGTATTTTCAATCCTCCCAAGATGTGGTGATTGTACCAGAACATTGGAGTTGTACCATTATTTAAAAAGGGTACAAGCGATACGTCAGTAAACTATAGGCCGGTCAACCTGACTTTGGCGGTAGACAAATTATTGGAATCAATTTTGAGAGACAGGATAAACTGTCAATTAGCAAGGCACAGATTGATAAAGGATAGTCAGAATTGCTATGTTAGAGGAAGATTGTGTTTTACTAATTTAATCAGATTTTCTGAGGAAGTAACAAGAAGGATTGATGAAGGTTGTGCTGTGGACCTTGTCTACACAAATTTTCATGAGGTACATGATAACGTCACACGTGGCAGACTGATCAGGAAAGTGAAATTTCATGGCGTACAGGAGAAGGTGGTGAGTTGGATCCAAAACTGGCTCAGCGACAGGAAACAAAGGCTAATGGTCGATGATGTTTTGTGATTGGAAAACGGTTTCCAGTGGTGTTCCACAGAGTTCAGCATTGGGCTTTGCTGCTTGTTGTATATGTTAATGATTTGGACTTAAATGTGGGAGGCATGATTGGGAAATTTGCAGATGACATAAAAGTTGGCCATGTAGTTGTTAATGAAGAGGATAGCTGCCGAGTCCAGAATGATATCAATGGTTTGACTAAGTGAGTGGAAAAGTGGCAAGTGGAGTTTTATCTGAGAAGACAAGGTAATGTATTTGGAGAGGGCTAACAAAATAGGGAACAGACAGAAAACAGGAGGATATTGAGTAGGGTAGAGGAAATGAGAAGCCTTAGTGTGCATGTGCACAGGTTCCTGAAAATTACACGACTGGCAGATCAGGTGGTTTTTAAAAAAAAGCATTAGCCATGCTTTCCTTTATTGGCCAGAAATTAAATACAAAATTAGGGATGTAATGCCAAAGCTGTATAAAATGCTAGTTAGGGCACAGCTGGATTTTTGTGCACAGTTCTGGTGACCACATTACAAGAAGGACATAATTACTCCAGAGAGAGTGCAGAAGAGATTTACAAGGAAGTTGCCAGAGCTTGAAAATTCCAGCAATGAGGAAAGGTAGGATGGGCTGGGGTTGTTTTCCTTAAAACAGAGGAGGCTGAGGAGTGACCTAATTCAGATATACAAAATGATGAGGGGCCTGGATAGGGTATTCAGGAAAGCCTTGTTTCCCTGAGCTGAGGGACCAATTACCAAGGGGCATAGGTTAAGGTGATTGGTAAAAGGGTTAGAGAGAGACATGAGGAAAACATTATCCACCCAGTGAGTTCATCCGGAATTCACCTGCCCATATCGATGGTTGAGGCAGGAACATTCAACTCATTTAACAGGTAACTGGATCAGCACCTGAAGCGCTACAGACCAAGTGAGATTAAAACAAACAGCTAGTTTCTTTTTCTCTCCATTGTTTTGGCAGAGGTGGACATAATGGGCCGAATGGCCTCTTCCTGTGCCGTAACTTTTCTGCGGTTCTCTGATTCTACAAGCATTATTCACTAAAACTTCAAGTCGGCTGCTTGTCTGGAGTGGCAAGGAGCGGGTGTCCCAGGGTAGACCGATGGAAAAGAAATAAATATTTTGAAATGAGCATAAAATACATGAAGAATTTATGCAGGCGCAATAAACTGACCTCAACTGTATTAACATTAGTGGGGGTTTTGGGCAGGGTGATACAGAAGTCATACGTTTTAAATTTAGAAACTGCAAATATAATACGTCAGCATGGTAAAATGGCAGTGTGCAAGCTGGAACTGAAAATTTAACTGACCACCTGACTTCACATAAATGCAACCCCATGGATTGGTACCAAGCTGAAAATAAACAGGAAAAAAAACAATACCACATCTTAAGCAAAGGCACCAGGCTGATTGAAAAAATTAACTTATCAAAATCAAATATTGCCTACATCATGTGTGCCCTACATGGTCGGTATTTTAAGCTCTGCAGTGAATTCCTTCACCAGTCAATGTGGGGCACAAACTATAATAGTGTCCAAAAATGACCTGGAGTGAGGGACACTTGCTGCTGGCTGCAGCCATCATCAGCTGTCTTTTATCAAGGTTTCTCTTAAAGAACCATTATTGAGAGGGCTCTGTGCTTTAATAAGATGAACTCTTGATTAATATGAACTGAATCAGTCAGTCTCGGCAGAGGTTCAGTGTGTTGCCTCACAAAATGTGGGACAGTTGAGAAGTATACTGCCAGTGAGGAAGTGAAGTGCTTTTCCGATACTTTCTCAATCAGGAAATGCCTGCTCGACGTGCATGTTTTAGGTGTCTGCAGAACATCAAAATAACTTTAGCCAACAACTTTAGGAATCACAGCGTAACTGTCAAGTAAACATGAAACACTGTTTATCACCGAGAGAAGGTATAAATGTATGTGTAGGCTTTCAGAAGCAAAACTAAGAAAGACGATGCAAAGCTTCTCTGGAGGGTTGTATGTGAGAAAATGTTTGTGAGATTCTAAACAAAGCTTTCAATACAACCGGAGAAAGTACACAGTTAAAAATAAAACCAGGAAGGTTTACTGGGCAAACCAAATGCATATTCTGTTGGGAAGCATTTTTGAACAAGTGACAAGGGGGCAGCTGTTAACAATGTCTGGCACTTTTGTCTTTCATATCATTTTTGTTCATATACTACAGTATGTTTGTTTACGGTGCATAACATTTCCTGGCCAAGATGGCCTTGCTGCAATTTATAGCAGATCTTTTCAGAACTACTGCTAGTGTCCACTTTTAAACTAAAACAATTAGCCATAACTTAGTTTTATGGTATTCGGTATTGATATTTCATATATTTTTGAGCAAAGCTATCAAACATGCAAACAGAATGCTCTGTTATCCTGCTCAATATGTAAAAATTTGAATATATGTCATTTAATCATCTTCATGAAATATATAAAATGCACACAGTATTCATAAAGGTATCTTGCTCAGGTCTTTGTTCATTCCAGAATGATGGAATTGCTGGGGGCACCGTATAGTTTTTACTGGAGAATGGTATCACTCTCCCAGTTGCCCTGTTGTGCTTTTAATGTATAGTCTCTATATGAAACGGCAGACACAAAAGGCTTGCTGCCCAGAAGAGACCACTTTGCAGCTAAACACTGTAGATAGTCACAAAGATGTTAATTTCATGCAACTCACAACCAGCAGTCCATTTAAAGCACAACTGATCCTTACTCTGGGTTGAATATATGAAGCAAATGCAAGTAAAACTAATTTAACCTTTGAAAACTTATCTCCAGGGGGGAAAACAGTCAAAATCCCTTTATAAGATTTTTAAGCACTGCAATTATTGATGAGTACTATATTACTTCAATTTTCTCTGATCAGAAAAGCAAAACCACCAGAGACTGGAGCAGCTGTCAAGTCATTTTCCGACTGGAATGAAGTAGTTTACAGTGGGTTTGTGTTGGTCTCCGAAGACCCAGTTAAGAAGCCTTTTTAAACTGCCTTAAAAAAGCCAACTCATACATTAATCAACTTCAGCCTCTGCCTATACTTGCTGCAATACATCAATTACTACACTTTTCTAATAAATTCCCGTTGACGGTGACTGCCTTATTAAAGCCTACTAAAACGATACAATATAAGTAAAAGGCTATTAATAGTACCTATCGGCGCAGCTATCGCCTTACGAAGAATTACTGCACAATCTGCTAACGGAATTCATACTGCATTACAATTAACATCAGTAAAGCTAATTCTAACAACATCCAGCTTGCTAATTTTATACACTAATAATAAAAGACATTGCTATGCAAGATCAGCCTCTTTTATCATGCTTCCATGGCTCACCAGAGATCTCCTGCCATTGTTCACATGAAAGACAATTATACCAAAGAACATCAAACCCAAAAATGACAATCTGCTAACCAGCACTGGGTATTGCTAGATTCATTTCTCCATTTTCTGAACCAATAGACAACAATTCTCGGTGGACACGGGAGGGGGTTGGCGGGGGGGCTGGTGGAGGAACGAAGTGCCCTGCACTGATTTATGCTTCTCTCTTCTGCATGCATCAACTGACTGCTGCCATTTCCCGATCAACATTTTTATAGCCCGAGGTTCAAAATGCTGGACACGTTTGAAGAAATGCACCAATAATGACGGCCATATATTTCCATATTTAAAAACAATGCTGCATGTTTGGAAAACGAACTGCAGCGTGCCACAGGGGAGTCCGTGCCACAACAGGTTGTATGCTAAACCTCAGCCCTGACAGCTGTAGCAATGCAGGTCTCCCCTTACCCCCAAAACGAAAAGGAATGGTTGTGTCTGCACAGCAGTAAAAGGGCCTTCGTGTGCCTGGTTACCACACCAGCACGTGCTGGCCGGCTTACTTCCAGCTCAGCAAGCGGACTTAAGTTTATTGTGTGACAATGAATAGGACTCGAGAAGTTAAATTACACTAAATATTTGCGAGCTGAAGGTGTTGCATTACATTGGAAAAAAAGAGATATTTGGGTCCAAAGCAGGTACTTGCAAATTTCATGCTTTGCAGAAAAGGCTATAAAATTATGTGCCTCACACAGCATAATAAGAACAGCCCAAAATAAGGTCTTCAATCTCTTTTAGTGTGTCCACCACGACTTAAATTCTGCTTTACAACTGTACCATATTTCCTAACTGTTTCTGTTCTTCTTTAATGCCTTTTGTCAGAATTTCTCGACTAGAAACCGAAGATTAACTTTGCTTGGCACAAGTGACATAGTCTGCTTTATATTATCTTACAAATCATCAGGCACTCAATCCCCTCTGCCGTCTGATTAAGGTAGCTGCTGTATAACACAGCGTTACAGTGACGGGTGACAATCGTAGCCTTTCTCATGAAGTTGCACTGTGCATTGCAACATGAACCATAGCACGAGCAGACCTTATGCTGCTATCTGGATAACCTGGTTTGAATTTTTTTTTAATTATAACACTTAGAACATTTCTCGACTAAGCAAACTTAAAAAGCCTATTTTCAGCATTTTGTTAAACTCAACTGTAATTACTATAATTCCAGCTGCCTGACCCATTCTACTTCTAGCAACCCAGAAACAGACAGAAATAAATACTGCAGGAGGGCTCCAAAATAGATCCACAACTACACTATAACACTAACCTATAGAAAATGTTTTTTTGTTGTCTCAATCTATCTTCATTTTGATGCCTTCAGTAAGACTTCATCTAATCTTCATTACTAGTGCAAGCATAGTGTGTTGAATTCAGAGGTTGCAAATTTTAAAAAGTCAATTATTGAAACAGCTCAGAGAATGAAACCCAAGCATTTTTGCAACATCTTCCAGCTTCGTACAAGTTAGCATAGCCAGGAACTCTTGAGATATCCATGCAGCTAAAATTTTTATTTGATTCTAAATTGGTGCAAGTGACCTGAAGTATAATCCCATTGTGGACAAGGGGACTGTTTTGGCATCAGTTTCTGGGGTTAGGTGGGTGGGTAGGATAAGCTTGCAGGAATAAAAGTAAAAGAGGGCTTTGCCATGATCCTCAACTGTGTCCCCATGGAAAACTGAACAAGAAGTTATACGGACAAATCTGCAGACTGCACCATATTGCCTTTTCAAAGAGCTGTTTGGTAATCATAATTTGGGCAAAAAATTAATTACATACGGCAATAGGGAAGAATTGCAAAAAATAAAATTGCCTTTGTATCTACACAGAATTTTCAATGGCCAGAAATGTCTTACAAATGATACAGAATATCAGAATAACCCATGTTGCCAAAATGTCTGGTAATATTTTGCAATGCAGAAGGGCACGTATGAATTAAAAAATATTTTGAGAAAGTTGTGCAGAATCTAAGTGACTGACTAATTGTGTGGACAGATTTGGACAGCTCTGATATACAGCACTGAAACAATCCTCTAATATTCCCAAAAAGTTCATTTTACCTGCTATACATTACCATCTTTTAACAGGACATGAAACCTAATGCTGATGCTGAATGTGTGGATGGTGGAAGCTGCATCTCATGTGCTACTTACAGCCTACACAAGAACCAGTGAGCTCTTTATTTTGGCTCCTTTCTGTGCTGCATTAAATGTTTCCTCTTCCCTAAAGCAACTGCTTATAAACCTCCAGGGAATCTCAATTTCATTTTTCGAAATATGAACTAGCGGTATTATAATTTCTCTCCTTGCTATGCAGTCATGGCCTTTACTTTAATACAAAAATAACCTTTACAATAAAAAACATACAATTTAACATTTCCATGGACAAAACCTGATTTGCATTAGACTCCACTCTGGTTCTTAAACAACTAATATGTTGAAAGCAGGGCTTTTGAAGACTTTCCCTTTCACCCCAATAATCCAAGCCCGAGAGAAAAGGAAAAGTACATGGCTCTTGATTTATCAAACGACCTGCTATCAAATTAAATTTGTTCTGCAAAAGCCTAACTGTATTACTTTTTTTTCCATACAAGCCAAAGCAATCTTCGGGATATGTTTGTGCACAAAATTAGGTTGTGCGGATTTCAGTTAATTACAGTAGCACAGAAAGGATAATGAAATCCATCACCATTTAGTGCTGCATAACACACAGAAAAAAATGGAAACGGGAATGACAGGATGAAATGATTAATACATTCTTTAAATGTAATTAAAACAAAAAAAAACATCTAAATGATCATAGTCAATTTTCAGAATTCTGAGACTTTGAACTTGTACAGTTAGCGTACATTTTTCTTTCATTGCTGCACAATGTTCAAATTTGATAGCACAGTTATGTTTCTTTTAATTTTTAATGCCATTTTTCTTCTGGTAAATTAACTCATATCTTCTGTCTCCCTGATCTCTGCAATTCTACTGCTGAGAGGGTGAATGGCCTGCTTCCCCTTGAAGCCAATGGCCCTTGCAAACGGCCACTAGAAGACATTGGGGGATCAACAGAATGACTTTTAATTTGTTCAAAGGATGCAGGAAATGCTGGCAAGGCTGCTTTCATTACCGATCTTTAGCTGCCCTGAAAGAACGGTAGTGAGCATCCTCCTTGAAGAGCTGCGGTCTTTGTGGCCATCATTCTATGCATAGGAGGCGAGACGGGGAATTCCAGGTCACTGTCACAACGACAATGAACAATGAGATACATCCAAATCAGGAAATGTGAGATTTAGAAGAGAACGTGGAGGTGGCAGTGTTTTCACAACACTGCTGCCATTATCCTTCTCGGTGGTAGAGGTCACAGGGGAAGGGAGTGCTGTTGAAAGTCTCTCCTCCCAATTTTCACTCTGCCCCCATACGTCTCCCGGTGGGACAACTCTACTCTCTAAACTCTGTGCTGCTGAAATTGGGAAATCAGCAGACAGACTGAGCATCCTTGGCTCTGAGCATGAGCATTGGAATCAATATCCCACCCAACAAATAATACACTTATACTCATTTCAGCACTGAAAACCAGATTGATGAAAATAAGAACTCCCTGACTGGGGTTTTTTCGGTTTGAGGTTATCTTACATTTATGGAACCAAGAAATGGTCATGAGTTGCCATCCAGTATAGCCTTATATCAATAATGAATAGTTTGCATACAGCTACTTACTAATACACTGCTATTTAACTTGGTATTTTAGGGTATAACTTCTGAGCAAATAAATGACTTTTGGGACTATACTAAAAGGGCCTGAGCTGAATCTTCATATATTTTGGGGCCATGGCTTCCCTCAATGACCACCCAGGAAGCCAAGACAAAATTCTTTCCAAGCTAACTAGCTGAAATTAGCAGAGTAGATGTGTGGAATAAATGGAATATGCCTGGGTGGGATTGTAGTCGGTACAGACTCAATGGGCCAAATGGCCCCCTTCTGTACTATAGGGATTCTATGAAAGCCAAAAGCAACTGTTTGAGAAATAAATGGGTTAAGGGTTAATTTGGTGAATTAGGTTATTCAGGCCCCTAAAAATCCTTGGACCCCATGTTGTACTCCTGCCATAACTTAAGCAAGAGCGTACCAAAAGGGGTTCATAATCAGGAAAGAGAAGGGAGAATCTGATAATGTGGAAGAAACCCCACCAGCTAAAGAGCAGGTTATGTACAAACTATCTCAGCGTTCGGAGTTATGTAGCCCAGGGAGAGCAGAAAGGAAAGACAGAAAAATCAAAACAAATCAAATATACCCACCCTAAAGAGAAACACATTAAAAGAAAGAACTTGTGCTTCTATAGCATCATTCATGACCTCAGGACATCCCAAAGCACTTCATAACCAATGATGTTCTTTTGAAGTGTAGACCTTGTGTGTGCAAACACAAGCACTTATTTCCAATTTTCGGCAGTAGCAGGTGATGGATTTAAAACTAGAAATACACCTTTAAACTCAGGAAAGATATACCTGTCTTTATGTTTTAAAACTGTTGATCAGCCAATGTCATTGGTGTACGAGCCAGTTTCTTAGTATTTAATCTAATAGTTTTAATAACTCCAAATATTTCCCACTTTTATTGTGAAGTACCTGCATTTTAAAATCTTAGTTTCATTGTTAAAACCTCATTGATTAAGTTTGCTGCCCCTTGGTCCAGAAATTTAAGAAAATTGTCATTTCTGTATTCTTCACATTGCCAGGTCTGAACTGCTGCTATGGAAGCCATAATTGATGTACACATAGAAAGCCATAAAAGGGAACACCATCAGTTAATAAAATGTTGTTACAAACACAGTGAACTAAAGAGAAAATGACCAAAAAAAGGCACAAAAGATATCTCTTCTTACTTGATTCTTAAGCTAACTCAATAACCTATTCACTCTGACAACTCCAGCCTCTCATCAGTTCCTCTGTTCTGCACATCTAGCCCCTCTCCCTTTTTCATCTACCTTAAATGTTACTATCTTAAATAATGGTCCATTCAGAAACAGTTTACCCAATTCACTGCTTTCCAGTTCCTTATAATTAATTTGCATCTGTGGGAATTTTGAATGTCCCTTCACACTCCAATTTAAAAGGCACAGAGAGAGGAGAAATAATCTTGCAGGGAACTCACAAAAAAGGACAAGAATGGGAAAATAGAAATACAAAGGATTCACACATAAAGAGAAGCAGGTAAAAAGATTTTGAACATTGTGTGAAAGAAGAAATAAATTGAAACAAAGAAATTGCTTTATGTGCTAAGTTATTGTTGTATACTTTTTAAAAGCTATTAGATTAAATATTAAGAAACTGACTCATGTGCACCAATGCATAAGTAAACAGTTTTGTGCAGTTTATTACAACTAATTTAAAATCAGGTTACTCACAGATGTTGGACAGATACTGATATAAAGGCATAGATGTTCATGGAGTTGCGGAGACCACATGGATCTTCCAAAATGGTGGGCATGGCTGTGATCCAGGTGTCCTGCCCCCATTTAAGACAGAGGCTATTTTCGTCAGTCGGGGAAATGGAGCAGGGCTTGAAATAAAAAGGCTGGAAGGGCTATTACAACTCAGCACAGAGTTCCAGCAGACCACATTTCCACTGCAGCAAGGACCTTAATCCAAAATGTGGGAGTTACAAATTTTGAGTAGTTGTAAATGCTCTGGAAGGTGAGATATGGTCTTTAGAACTCTCAAGAAAATAGTTAGCTAATACTCAGATCGTTAAAACAATATGGGCTTTTGAAAGAGACCCCCTTGGCACTCAGCAGCTCCTCAGGCCACCTCCCAATCCACGCCTGGAAGAAATGGGACCAGAATGTCTGCACCTGCCTCCCCCACCTGGAACAAAGATCCTGCCATTAGATAAGATGCCACATCGAAGGTTGTTACAGAAAACAAAAGCTCATGGTGTTGGGGATAGATTATTAGCGTGGATAGAAGATTGGGGCAGCTGGCAGAAAACAGAGAGCAAGCATAAATGGGTCTTTTTCTGATTGGCAGGATGTGATGAGTGGCGTCCCACAGCGGCCTGCACTGGGGTTCAACTTTTTCCAATCTATATCAATGATTTAGATGAGGGGAGAGGAGTCATGGTGACTAAATTTGCAGATAGCACAAAGGCAGGTAGGGCAGAATGTTGTGAAAAAGACGTAAGGAGATTGCAGATGGATATAGCTAGGTTGAATGAAGGAGCAAAAATCTAGCAGATGAAGTATAGAGGGCAATCTTGAGTTTGCCATCTGTGCGAATGCTGGCTGGGCCTCAAGATCCGGAAGTTGCAGATCTCACAGGCAGAAGAGCTCTTCCCCACACCTCACCAGCGACGTCATCAGGTTCATGCCCGTAATGGGCTTTATCCTGCTTTACATGAATTTGAATGGATTTTGATACCATTAACCCACCTCTTTGCAGTATATTGACCCCTTCCCTGCTGAATGTTAACATTGCATCAACCTGATGTCACATCGGTGCGGTTTACAACAGGTTCACCCAGGCGTAAACTTATTGTGGGGGTCTCCCCAGGGACATAAACGTGAGTATAGCCACTGGGGGGGGTAAAGGGAAATAGCCAGACAGTGGCCCAGCAATGCCCCCTGGCATTAATCCTAGGCACAGATTGAAACCATGCCATCCTGGCAGTGTCACAATGTCAGTGCCACCCTGACAGTGCCAAACTGTGCCAAGGGGCGGGCACCAGTAGCAGCCTCATGGGGGAGAGGGGATTCATTCAGAATTGGTTTTGGTTGGGAGCAGACGGAGGAGAAAGAGATGCCACAGGTGGCTGGAGGGTGAGGGCTAACTCCGACTGTGGAGGGGAGCCGAGGAAGGGGCTGATAATTGGGATGGGGGAAGGGCAAAGAAGTGCTGACTCCAATCGGGGGTGGGGAGGGCAGCTCCTGAGGCCTCCAAGATGTGCAGGGGGAAAGATTTGTACAGGGTGTATTTGGAGCATCCTTCAAAGGTGGCACCCCAATCTCAGTGCAGCTGGTCTTTCCCAGTGCATTGAGGCCCCATTCCCCCACTCTTATGTCGTATGATCTGAAGAGAAAACCAACCAAACACAGCGGTTTTCTTGCTGGAACCGACACTCTGCCATTATTTGGTGAGATTCTCCCCATTTTGTAGGAAAATGTGATGGTGTTTACTTTGGCAGGAAGGATAGAAGAGCAGAGCAGTATATAAGTGGTGAACAACTGCAGAATTCCAAGGTGCAGAGGGATCTAGGTGTTCCAGTGCATGAGTCACAAAACATTAGTGTGCAAATAGAGCAAGTAATCAAGAAGGCTAAAGAACGCTACCCCTTATTACAGGAGGAATTAAACATAAAAGTTAACATGTTATGCTTAAGTTATACAGAGCATTTGTGAGACTGTATCTCAAATAATGTATGCAGTTTTGGTCTCTTTAATTAAGGAAGGATGTAAATGCATTGGAGTTGGTTCAGAGGAGGTTTATTAGGTTGGTACTTAGAATGAGTGGTTTGTCTTTAGAGAAAAGGTTAAATAGACAGAGCTTATTGCCATTCGAGTTTAGTGAGGGTGACTTGATTAAAGTATATGAGATCCTGAATGGTACTGATAAAGTGGAAATAGAGAAAGGATTATCATCCTTTCTGTATTTCCACCTTATCAGTACCATTCAGGAATATATGGCTGAATTCAGGACTAGGGGGGGCACTGTTTTGAAGTTAGGGTTGCAATAATAGGCTAAATAAGGAGATTCTGTTTTTCTCAGAAAGTTGTGCGATTTGGAAACTCTCCGCCTCAGGAGGTGTTGGAGGAATGATCATTGAATATTGGTAAGGTGGGGGTGGATGGATTCTTGTTAGGCAAGCGAATCAAAGGTTATGAGGGAATGTGGAATTCAAAACACAAATAGGTTAGCCATGATTGTATTGAATAGTGAAGCAGGCTTGATGGGCAGAATGGCTACATCTGCTTCTATCACCTGAGGAGGGCGTGGCAACCAAGAGATTTCCCAACTTTCACCACACAAACAGGACAGAACATAGACCAAAACGTCTCAGCTGCAAGTAAATCGTGGGTGTGGGAATCATTGTTTGTTTCTGACAAAGAGGGATAGCAAATTTGCACCACTGTTCATTGACGTGATTGTAGTGTGTAGCCCACACTAAGTGCTCTCCTGAGAGGCTGTACATCTAAGCAGGGAGTGCAAAATCATGGGAGACAAATGCCACTTAAAACTAGCCTACAATACTTAAAGCCCGTCTGCACCTCTTAAAGGGTATTCTGGCTAAAGCAGGTACTCGAAGTGCTTGGAGAGGTGTATCCACGCAGGAACAACATTGAAAATTGATACAGAAGGGCAGAAAGCAAACTCAAGGTTCTCCAACAAAGCACTGGGAGTCTTATTGCAGGATGCTCTATTCACAGAGGGACAGGAAGACCTCCAGATAAAAACCACAAAAACAGCAGGAGTAGGTAACTGGGTGAAATGCTGCAAAAAACTCAATGACCTGACCAAAGTGGTCAGGGTCACTGAACGCAAGTTCAAATGTCATTTTCTACAAATGAGCCATGAGCCACACACACAACACTTCAGTGACTTCCGCTCCTTCATTCAAACTTTATGTTCATAATTTCACCTCACTCTCACACAATTAGCACTTTGATAAGCTTCACACGCCGTTCAGAGTTTGCTCACATTGCCAGTTATTCAACCAAGACAGACATAACACCCAAACACATTGCACCACACACTGACTCACATACCTCCCTCCCTTTTGCAGGACAAGGTGGCACAGGCAGCAGCACCCAAATGGGTGACAGACATGGTTGCATGTCCTCACCCCCACAGAGAAGTAGCTGCTGGCCATTATTGGAGCAGATTGACAGGTCTCGGCCAGCAGTGGGACTGAACGTATTCAAGATAATAGTATTCATCTATCCAATTCTCCTTCTTAATTTAACTTGCCCATCATCCTGTAATCGGTTTACAGTTATAAAGTGCTGACAAGTCTAAGCATAAATCACTGGCATTTCCCCCTCCCCTCACCACAATCCTACCTTTGTGTCTTCTTTCAGAGTGGCAGGCTGGCCAGGCAGCAGTGCAGAAACAAGAAGAGACTGATGAAGAAACACCATCAATTGTTTTCACACTTACACAAGAATTAGGTGCAGGAGTAGGCCCTCGAGCCTGTCCCTCCATTTGGTAAGATCATGGCCAATCTGAACATAGCCTCAATTCCACCCTACCTGATCAAAAATCTATTCAACTCGGCCTTGAACATATTAAATGACCCAAACTCTGCTGCACCCTGGGGAAGAGAATACCACACACTAATGACTCACTGAGAGAAAAAATATCGCAGTCTTAAATGAGAGACTCCTAACTGTGCCCCCGAGTTCGAGACTCCCTCAAGGGGGACATCATCTCAGTATTCACCCTGTCAACTTAAATGTTACAATATAATCACTTGTCAACTTCAATGGGTCAATCTGTTGAACCTTTCTTCATAAGATAACCTATTCATCCCAGGAATCAGTTGAGCGAACCTTCTCTTAGTTGCTTCTAATGTGATTATAAGCTTTCTTAAATAAGGAAACCAAAACTGTACACAACACTCCAGACGCAATTTCATCAAAGCTCTGTACAAGTGTGGCAAAACTTCCCTATTTTTATACTTGATTCCTCTTGCAGTAAACACCAATATTCCATTTGCCTTCCTAATCACTTGTTGCACTTTCTTACCAACCTTTTGCGATTCATGTATCAGGACACCCAGATCCCTCTGTATTAAAGAGTTTACATTCTCTTTCCATTCAAACAATGTGCTGCTTTTCTATTCTGCCTTGCAATGTTGATCAAGTTCACGTTCTTCCACATTATTCTCTCTCTGCCATTGTTTTGTCTGTTCAATTAATTTTGGTGGCGATTTTGAGCCCACTCTCTCTGTCTGCGGGAATAGTGGTACACGCTCAAAATCCAGAGAGCACGATTCACACCGGTGAGTTTCCAAGTTCCGATCTTACTCGCCCCCTCACCGGTGGAGTGATGTGAAACCGCTGCAGAAGGCTCATTTTAATACGTTAGCATGTCATTAGTGAGCACTCTCTCTGAGAGCTCCCCCCTCATCAGATATTCAGCAAGCGCCGGTGGGACATCACACCATTTATAACATGCCTATATAAGAGTGAACCTGGCACCTTCACTTCCGAGGAGGATTTTGGAGGTGAGCGTTCAGGCAGTCAGCACCCTCCACAGTGTGTGCTGTTCAGGGGGGACCGGAGAGGACTTGGGAGATAGATACAGTCAACTCGAGTCAGGGGTGGGGTCCCAGAATCACCACTTCGGGGAGAGGAATTAGGAGGGGTCACTTGTAGCTCTTACCTTCCCTTCATGTCGGGGTGTCCCATGCTTTAAAGGGGAACTGAAGGCTGTTATGCAGGCCCATGTCCTCCTTCCTGGTCTCCTGTCCATATTGCAGCTGAGGCAGTGCCCTTCCTTAGTGGGGGCTAGCAAGTGGGTGGCAGGGACACAGCACAGCCAGTCCCACACTCCATAGGGACGAGACACCGGGTGAGCGCGGTGGTTCCCCCAAGCTCGGTGGCATGAACGGACAGGGTGGAGGCTCTGTGGGTGAATGAAGTGAAATTTAAAGCCAAACATTCAAAGCAAAATGGTGACCTAATTACACTAGTGCCTATATTCACCCGTGACCACTAAGTGCCCACAGTTTCTTAATCTTTATGACCTTCCCACTGCACCTAGGTGTATCCCCAGCTGAGGTTGAGGCAGCCTGCTGACTTCTACGCCCATTTGCCTGAGATGACCTTAACTTGCATCCCCATGGAGGGAGGTCAGGAAGTTGAGAGTCCAGGTCTGCTTTTTGGCAGCACGGATGTTTGACTGATACCATCCTCCATGTCAGGGGCTTGAGGTGTATTGCTTACAGGAAGGGAGGTGTCAGATGGGCTGGAGACACCAAAGGTCCCCTGGCAGGAGGACCCCAGGCTATATGCCTGGAGGTGCAGTAAGTCTGAGGTCCAGAAGGCCTGCCATTTTCTAATGCTGACACTCATGGATTCCCACCAGTGCCCGTACCATACAGTCGGAGCGCTGCACCGTGGTGCGGACATCTCCAGCCATGGAGTGCACATCTTGCACCAAGGTCTCCACTGTGGATGCCAACCTCGCAGTGTTGGCCTCAGTGCTCAGCAGTGATGGCACCACCTCCTCAGATAGAAGGCAACGGGACTCCTCCAATTGGCCTCGCACTCCAAGGAGGGCTACAGTCATCCCTTCCTGATATTTATGGTTCGGCCTTTGCAGCTCCAGCAGCTGTAGCACAACCAAGCCCAGGGGCCCATCATCAGCAAAGGGCACAGCAGAGTCCTGGGCTCCGGCATCCTTCCAAGTGCTGGATCCCTGGAATGCCCCTGCCTCCTCCTGCTGTGGCTCTTCAACTGTGAAATACTCACCAGTGAGTGACCCAGGGGCCTGCCTACTTATTGAATGCACCGAGGTGTGAGTATTTGTGCTGGTGCCGGGTGCGGGTGGTAGCTGTGACGCTTCTTTAATGGTGGAGTTGGAGGAGTCCTCCTCGGAACTGCTGGAATATGGTTGGTCCAGGGGGTGTGAGGATGATCCGGCTTGTTCCACTGGTTGGCCTGCAAGAGAAGGGACATGGCATCAGTGCATTACAGGGGATACAGAGGGAACATTGATTACTCACTCGAGACTTGATGAATTACAGCTTTTGTGTAGTGGATTCTCACGTTTCTCTGCTGCCCCAACTTCCCCCACAGCACAGACACACTCTTCCTCCTCCCCGGCCAACTCGAGGGCTCGCTCCTCAAAAGGCTTGAGGATTCTCATCTTGCATATGACTCCAGCTGGCTGCACCTGCTGATGCCTGTTGTGGTTGAGTTTGTCCTGCAGAGACACAGACAGGAACAGTGTAGGTGACATTTCGGGTGGTGATGGGGTGTGGCAGGCGTGGGGCGTGGATGGGAGCTGGAGTGTGAGGAATGTAGCAGCTACTGGGGAACATAGTGATTATAGAGGGAGTGGAGGAACCTGGTGCTGGAAAAGACCAAGATGGCTGAGTGAGAGAAAGAGTTGGAGGTAAGAGAGGTGTGTGAGAAGGGGGTTGTCCATTAGGAGATTGGGGGTGATTCACTTACCCTAGCTGGGTGAAGAAGATCATTCATCTTCTTCTGGCACTGCTACCCTGTCCTCTTCTGGACTGCACTTGCACCATCCAGGGCTGTCACTGCATCCCTGGCAAGGGTGGTGACCCTGCTGGAAGGCTGTCTCCTGGAGCGGAGGTAGAGTATGTGCCATAAGACTTCTTGGCTGCTATCTCCTGCAGGCATTGTGGAACAAGTGCTGGGGAGCTGTTTATATGGAGCTCAGTAAGAAGTCTCACAACACCAGGTTAAAGTCCAGCAGGTTTATTTGGTAGCAAAAGCCACTAGCTTTCGGAGCGCTCGCTGCTCCTTCGTCATGTGAGTGGGAGTTCTGTTCACAAACAGGGCATATAAAGACACAAACTCAATTTACAAAATAATGGTTGGAATGTGAGTCTTTACAGGTAATCAAATCTTAAAGATACAGAAAATGTGAGTGGAGACAGCGTTAAGCACAGGTTAAAGAGATGTCCCCAGTGCTTGCAACAGTTAAGTTGTTACCAGGCGGGTCAACCAGAGAGAACATGTTGCAGGCATGGCGTGAAACTCACAGGCACAAAAATGATCGCGAATAAAGCCTAAGATTTTGCTGGAAAATACATCGAGGTTGTCAGTGGGAAACAGTCTATTTTTCACACAGGAACCAACACTCTGCCATTTTTTTGGCAAGATTTTGCACTTCATGTCCTCTTGACAACTTACTTTCCTCCCTATCTAATGTCATCAGCAAATTCAATTATCAGACATTCATTCAGATAGCTGATATTGACTGTAAATAGTTGAGGCCCTAGCAGTCACCCCTGTGACACCCCACTAGTCACAACTTGCCAACCTGAAAATTACCCTTTATCTCTACATCCTGCTTCTTAACTAATCCTTTATCCAAACTAATATGTTATCCTACATCATAAACTTTATTTTGTGCTGTTTGATATGATTTATTGTCACATGTATTGGGGTACGGTGAAAAGTATTGTTTCTTGTGCGCTGTACAAAGCATACTGTTCATAGAGTACATAGGGCAGAAGGAGAGGGTGCAGAATATAATGTTGCAGTTACAGATAGGAGGAAGAAAAAGATCAGCTCACTAAATGATGGAACCACTCAAAAGTCTGATGGCAGCAGGGAAGGAGCTGTTCTTGAGCCGGTTGGTACATGTTTTCAGACTTTTGTATTTTCCCAATGGGACAAGTTGGAAGAGAGTATGTCCAGATTGTATGGGGTCCTCGATTATGCTGGGAAGTGTAGAAAGAGTGAATGGATGTGATGTGACATCTTGTTGAATGCCTTTTGGATATCCAAGTACATTGTATTTGCAGCCAGCTGCTCAGATACCAAAACTGTATGTATTTTCGAGGGTAGCTTAGTGATGGGATCTGTGTATGGAGACACCAGGCATGAATGCCTTTAGCCAGAGCAAGGGAAAGATTTGCATGGATGTCAGCTAACTGGAGGGCAAGGTCATACATGAGTGCTGCTGTAGAGGGCTCAGATGAAGTATTTGATGGTGCAGCCAAGCTGATGGATATGCACAATGAAATGCTTGGTGCCCTAACAGGCCTGCAGAAAGCCAGTGGTTATTGTCAAGGAGAATAGAGGAATCCTAACTTAGCAAAGGGTTTTGCACAAATCCAGTACACTATCCTCTCCAGCATGTTAGTGGTGGCCAACACCACTCACGCACTTTTGGATCCAACCATAGAAACCCTACAGTGCATTTGGCTTGAGTCTGCACTTAGTCTCTGACAGGATATCTTACCCAGGCCCTTTCACCCATCGTACCCTTGTAACCCCTCACATTCACCATGGCTAATCCATCGAAGCTGCACACCTTGAGACACTAAGGGGCAATTTACCATGACCAATCCAGCTAACCCACCCATGATGACTAATGTCTTAACTTCTGCACACGCCATCCAAGGTACAGGTGCAGCAATAGAAGCTCAGACCGCTGCCCTCATGACTGGAGACCAGTATTAAAAAGGGGCTTCCAGGATCTGATAGCAACTCAGCAGTCTGTCCTCCAGCATATTGCTAGGATTGCTGATTTACCACTGGGAGGGACTGACATTGGCGCTGTGGAGAATGAATCTATTGCCCTCCCTCAGAAAGACAACACCATGGGGGAGTTTGCTTCCTTGGCAAAGCTGCAAGCTTGTTCCATCTGCTTCCCTCTGGAATTAAAGAATGCAATGCACTCCCCTCTCTTCTGCATGCAGAGCATCAGTGACCTCCCTCATACAACAGTGGAGTGTGAGCTGTGAGATTTGGAGATGTAACTTGCCCCAGCCTATGGAACCAGGGCAACAGTTAGCTTTACCGCCACTAGCAATGCCGTCCTTATCCTCTGAAGCTGCAGGTCCTCTTGCAGTAAGCAGTAAACATCAGGCATCTTCACAGCAAAACAAAGATGTTACACACACTGTCCCTCTCTGATGTTGAGAATAGGAAAATTTCATAGAATTCATAGAAACCCTACAGTACAGAAGGAGGCCATTCGGCCCATCAAGTCTGCACCAACCACAATCCAATGCAGGCCCTACCCCCACATCCCTACATATTTACCCACTAATCCCTCTAACCTACACATCTCAGGACTCTAAGGACAACTTTTTTTTAGCCTGGCCAATCAACCTAACCCGTACATCTTTGGACTGTGAGAGGAAACTGGAGCACCCAGAGGAAACCCACACAGACATGAGGAGAATGTGCAAATTCCACATAGACAGTGACCCAAGCCAGGAATCGAACCCAGGTCCCTGCAGCTGTGAAGCAGCAGTGCTAACCACTGTGCCACCCCTGAAAGTTCTGGATAGAAGTGACATCCTGTTGATAGACTTCCTTCTCTCCCTCTTTGAGCAGCTTTTCCTCCAATGTGTTGCTTCTGTTCATCCACCCTGTGATGCAGCCCAAGGGGGAATAGAAAATACAGCACCCTCATGGCTGGAAGCAAGTGGCCTGAGCAATACCCATGAAGTCAGAACCATGGCCTTCACCACATGCCACATCACTCCCTGTAAATTTCACCAGCTTTTAAGTAGCAGCATAAACTTTCAAACACTTTGACTAACTCAGGAAGACCCAGCAGAAATCAATAGCAACTAACCTGAAAGTGGTTGATGGTCCCTTTAAACAGTACTGATGGGGAGTCATTCCGGCTGTTGGGCATACCGTCAGCCACACAAGATTAAAAGTGGACAGTAACTAAAGTGTTTAAGTTGAAAATGGTCCAACTGAAGTTAAATCAGCATTCCGCACTGATTGATTTCATGATCTGTTTACTTTGTTTAGTTCTGGGACACACATCCAGCACCCATGTTAACAATTCACCCAGAATGGCATTTGGTGCAGCCCACAAAACTATGGCTACCATGCGGCCTAATTTTGTGACCCAATATTTGCGATAAATCCATTTTCAGCTGTTTTAATGTAATGGCACCAGCTTTACCGCTCAAATATATCAAGGAATACTTGCAACGCAATTAGAAAATAATGACATTCTTAAACAAAGCCCAATTGCTCAAGTTCGTGATTTTACATTCGCCAGCAAGTGGAAACTTGAGAAAAGGCCTCAATTTGGAAAACTGGTGCAATTTTAATTACAACTTGTGCCCAGATTGTCAACGGTATCTGAAACAGGAACGCTACCCTATCAACATTAGCACAAACTAAACTGCCAAAAGGTGAAAAGCAAATCAAAAACAAACCTGTAAAAATGTGGAAGAATATGAAGTTTAAAAATGAAGTAGTATCAAATGTGCCTTGAGGAAAAGCATCAAGCCTTCACTTAAAACTTTCATCTATTAGTACGGAACCGACCTTGAAACTTAAGATACAGTGATTCATTGTTAACGTGTTATAACACATTGCTCTATGCCACAAGAACACTAGTCAAATCCTTGAATAGTATTCCATTGTATGTAGAACTGATGGCTTGGAATTTCCACAGAGCTAGTCCTGGTTCAGCACCATTTCACCCACACCATAGCACAGTGGTTAGCACTGCTGCCTCACATTGTCAGGGAACCAATTCCCAACTTGGGTCATGGTCTGTATGGAGTTTACTCGTTCTCCCCATGTCTGCTTGGGTTTCCTCCAGTGCTCCAGTTTCCTCCCACAGTCCAAACAACATACAGGTTAGGTGCATTGGCCATGCTAAATTCTCCCTCAGTGTATCCAACCAGGCGCTGGAGTGTGGCAGTTTGGGGGGTTTTCACAGTGACTTCATTGCAGTGCTAATTACTTGTGACACTCATGAATAAACTTTTAAAAATGTGCAAAAGAAACCCCATTGTGAAAGAGACTGAAAAATTGTTGCTAAAACAGCTGTTGTCAAAAGCTTTGCTGTTCACAATTTTTGGTTATTGGTAGTTTGGAAAACCAGTACAATATGCACAAGTCTCTCAAAATTAATACTCTAGAACCATGGTGTGAGCATAGGACAAACCAATGTGTAAAATTCCAGTTAATAACTGCAAGAACTAAACTGAGCGACAAGGTGACATAGTGGTTAGCACTGCTGTCTCACAGCGCCAGGGACCCAGATTCAATTCTGGCCTTGGGTCATTGTCTTTGTGGAGTTTGCACGGTCTCCCTGTAAGTTCATGGGTTTCTTCCCGCTGCTCTGGCTTCCTCCCACAGTCCAAAGATATGCGGGTTAGGTTGATTGATCATGCTAAATTGCCCTTTAGTATCAGGGAGATTAGCAGGGTAAATATGTGCAGTTATGGAAATAAGGTGGGATTATTGCTGGTGCAAACTCGATGGGCTGAATGGCCTTCTTCTCCACAGTGGGGATTCTATGATTCTAACTGATGAGATCCGAATCTCAGATTGCACATTGGGAATCACCATCAAGCAAAGGCATGGTGCTTCTCCAGAAATAATAACAAAAAAAAAATCCAAGGAGAGGTCATGTTGCCTGAGCTGCTCTTATGCATCTGTGGTAGACCATGCCCTTCCACAGCCAGACACCATTCTGTAGGAGGCAAGGTATATGATGCATTCTCAAACCTCCACCGCAGTCGAAACAGTTGTTAAGCTTGCAAAAAGCAGCCTTGATCATCACTTTACCGTTTTCCCTGTCAGGATATACCTGACATTCACCGTTCTCCTTAGCTGCACAATTAGAAGTCAACAGCTCAGGGTCAAGGTTGGCACACAACCCAGTTAGTGTCAATACAGCATTATATGAGAATCACGATGTTGCCACTAAGTATTTATACAGAAGATGACAATTTCCTAAACAGACAAATTTATATTCATAGAGTCATAAAATCTTTACAGTGCAGAAGGTGGTCATTTGGCCCATCGAGTCTGCACCAACCACAATCCCACCCTGGCCCTAATCCCATAACTCCATACATTTACCCTAGATAAACTCCCTGATACTAAGATGCAATTTAGGATGGCCAATCCACCTAATCCGCACATCTTTAGACTGTGGGAGGAAATGGAGCGCCCAAAGGAAACCCACGCATGCATGGGGAGAATGTGCAAGCTCCACACAGACAGTACCAAGTACCTGATAAAGTCAAAAATACTTGTAACTGAACAGAACGCAACGCATTTCAAAATAAAATCCCTAACCACACTTGGTGAAAATCTGAATGCCTGTTGTGAACTCTATATTCAGGAGAAGTGGATTGGATTTGTGGTAACATTGAGAAGGAGCACCTCCAGAGATAATACACAGAGTTTCTGTCTGAACACTAACCAAGTCTCATCAATTACAGTTTTTAAAACATCTGTTCCAGTTCAGCAACAAAAAGCAGTCAGTCTAAAGGTACATTCATGCTGCCACTTTCACATTTAATTAAAGTTTTGGTTTCACAGCAAAATTAGATTAAGCAATATGTGGAGTTTGACCTCATTCGGGAAACCGTTTCACACCAGTCTGAGCTTGTACACAATATGATACAACTCCAGGTAGTAAGATCAGATCTTTTTTGGGAACTGTGCAACCTGTTTCAAGGAATATTCCGAATCAAAAACAACAGATATGTAACATCTTTCTGAGCTGTGTGCTTTTGAATCCCTTTTTAAACCAAACAGAATAACCAAAACCATGAAGAATATGACCAAGACCAATTCAGAATTTATCCTTCACATGTGCGGCATGGTGGCACAGTGGTTAGCACTGCTGCCTCACAGCACCAGGGACCCGGGTTCAATTCCAGCCTCGGCGACTGTCTGTGCAGAGTTTGCACATTC
Organism: Carcharhinus amblyrhynchos; assembly: GCF_965287045.1. NCBI lineage: Eukaryota > Metazoa > Chordata > Chondrichthyes > Carcharhiniformes > Carcharhinidae > Carcharhinus > Carcharhinus amblyrhynchos. The sequence continues at coordinate 53,205,958 of NC_137335.1, forward strand.
TCCCTGGATTCGCATGGGTTTCCTCCAGTTTCCTCCCACACTCCCAAGATGTGTGAGTTATGTTGATTGGCTATGCTAAATTGCCTCCTTAATGTCAGGGGAACTAGCTAGGATAAACATATGGGGATATGGTCTGGGTGGGATTGTAGTCGGTGCAGACCCGATGGACCAAATGGCCTCGTGCACTGTCACATTAATATCAGAACTAGACATGGCAATTGCTTGTGTTCAAACTAGAGCTCTAGTTTTTTTCAATATCACCAATCCAAACAACAACAACTTACATTTATATAGCATCTTTAGACTAATTAAACATCTCAAGGTACATCACTGAATGTTATAAAGCAAAACTTGAGGCTGAGCCACATAAAGCAAATGACTAAAATGTTAGGCATTGCAAACCTCTCTACTAGCCCCCTCAAATCCAAGCCTGAACCATCAGTTTTCTGTAGTTTCTCTCCCATCCTCAATCTGTGAGCTCATCATGTACATGAGAGGCATAATCACTTATCCACTTGACCCCATTCACAATTAATTTCCATTTATGATTCATGATGTCTGATGTTGTAAGTAGGTCTCTCTACTTAGGCCCTTGTCTCTTCCAATTCATGGCTGCTGATATAACTTTTTCCTCAAAAACACACCCTAAAAGGCTCTATTCTTAAAAGTTCTCTCGTGCCTCCAACCGCCCTTTCCTCTCCAAAGTCCGTACACATGTCGTCTCCCAGATTAGTGCCTGTCTCTGCTAAAATCCAGTTCCAATTTCTCTAGTCAGCTTTCCAACCCTCACACCACAGTGAAGTGCTTACAATGACCTCAATTCATTTGTACCCGAAATCCTCGTCGAAACCTTTGTCACCTCCAGGTTTAGCGATTCTAATGTGCACGTTGTTTATCTCCCATCTCCCGCCCTTTGAAAACTTTGATTTATCAAATTTCCTGCTGCCAGTATTGCCTCTCACACCACGCCCCATTTATCAATCAATCATCTTTTTCCCTTCACTAACCTACAACAGCTTCCGATTATGCTATGCCACCAGATTATTTGTCCAAAATAATTTCCTTAAATGTAGAAAAAAAAACCAGCAACAGCTACTTCCTAGAAGGGCTGTAAAATAAAACAATGTCAATTTGGGTAATGAAGGCAGATGGTGGAAAGAATTCTCCGTGCTTGACCTCTGTAAACCTCTCATGGTCAATAAATGAAATTGAACTGTACCTGGTTTGGGACGAATTCATCACATAATATACATTTTGACCTAAAATGTTCTTATTAGGACAGGCAACCTGTGTGCCATCCCATCTAATTTTGAACACTGTCATGTACAGGGTGCCTTTTTTTCTCTCTCTCTCTCTAAAGCAACAGACAAATTGTTCTATTTTTCAGCCCAAAATTCAAATGCAATTTTAATAGTCTCAACGAAGTAAACATAATAACTTCCTAAAATTTTCATTTTCAAGGATATGAAATAAACATATGCCTGATCGCATGCTGACCATAAAATATATCAACAGTAGCAGTTGAGTCTGTTGAAACTAGCATTAAAACAATAGTAGATGGAGAGGAGGGAGTAAAATAGGGTATCTAGTTTTTTTATTTAAATTTTCCCTCCCCAGTGAAAAAAAAATCTCAGAGCAAAAGCTCTGACTGAATGGAAAACCAGAAATAGAGCTAATCAATACTTTTGACTGTGAAAGCAATTGTGTTCTCAGGGGTAGTGCGCATTGTATTTCTAAGTGCCTATGTGATATGATCCTTGGCCACTGTGAATGGAATGGAAACAGAATGCCATCTGAGGGAGATGCAAGTGCTAATGTGGTGAGGTAATGTGGTAAAGAATAGAATCCAACAAGGAAAGCAATACTGCAGAGCTCAAAATAAGATACTAGGCCCTCTAAAATCTTAAAATATACATTTAGCTTACTACCTTCACCAAATGAAGTCATATTTTGGCTAACCAGTTCCTCAAAAGGAGAAAAATAAAATCTTCTTATTAGAAGATAGGCCTTAATCTTTAATTACTGAATGACGATGAAGAATCACATCGTTACAAGGGGGAGAAGAACCAGCACTTTTGCAGGTTAAAACATGGCAATGTTTATCTATTTTAGACCTTTCAACTATTCACTTTACGATTTGTTTATTTAATTGGCCTGGAACTATTCCTAAACATATTCCTGGCACAAGTTTCATGGTTGCTCACTGAAATGTAGCATCATCATCATGCTGAAATGTATTATGGCCACATCACTCAAGCTCATAATGAGCACCTGAGGGATGGAAATGGCTATAATGCCCAAGCACAACAACATTTTCACTATTATCAACTTGATCACTTTAATCTGTATAAGGGGAACATGTTTTTTTGAACGTTTAGTGCTTGTCTATTCTCATTTGTTATTCTTGGAAGTACAATGCTGCAATTTTTGAACTCATCAGCACTGAGATGCCATTCCTTTATATTGGAGCAGAGTAATTGGGCCTCAGCTATCCGTGGGTCAGTGGGTATAGTTGAATACTGAAATGTTTGATGAGATAATATGATGATCCCCATTAGTTAAGTGATTGTGCCTCAAAAGTTTAGTTAGGCAAGTCCAAATCTAGCTCCGACACCTTCAAAAGGCAACTGGATATATACTCCAAAAAGAAACATTTGGAAGGTGACTGGGAAAAGCAAGAGAATGAGACTAATTGGTAGCTCTTTCAAAGAGCTAGTACGGACATGGTGGGCTGAATGGTCTCTTTTCTGTTGTATCGTTCGACAAAATACTAATACAGTGAGGGCCAAGGTAGAAAGTAGGCCAGGTCATGTATCTTTTCCATATTTTCAAATTCGATGTCAGTAAACTGCAATAATGGTTTTATGAATTCAAAATACTATCTTCTGTTGTACTCCCAAATAGTGATTCAATAATTGAACATTAACATTCATATACAATTATGAACTTGCATTGTGGCAATGCAAGTATAAATATTAGCTATAGGTAAAATGATACTATTAAACCAGTATGATATACAGATCTCATCAGTTCCAGGCTATACCGGCATTGTTACCTTTTAGATGATGGAGTGAATAAAAACCGTTAAACAATCTGGTCTCACACACATTGGCTTTGTTACATTAGTTGCAATCAATTTTCCTCTCCATATATATGTGGCACTTGTATGTTTAAGGGGAAAACATGTGTGTCCCATTTCACATAGTCATGCACATACAGTCTACATAATGATTTGGCACACCTTTCTAAAACCAATGGCCAAACTCATGCCAATACATTGAGAAATTGCAAATACATATCATGAACATGTGTTGGCTCCAGCTGTTATACCGCAATGATCACAGTTCTATACCATCGTGAAGGTGCCCACTGCTAACAACATGGAAGTTCTGCCTGTGACGGAAAAGCATGCTGAATTTGAATTTGGTAGTTCCGTATCGGCAATTTCATACCAACTTTACAACACTCCATGCATTACATTTGCCTATAATTTGTACTGCAACAGGGGCATTTATCAGTTTTGTATCATTCATCGACTGTCAGCACTCAAGTGGTGTAACATCAGTATTGACAATCTGATAACTCATGTTTCTATAGGAGAACAATGCTTATCAAACTTGTCCCATAAAATCAGTTCCTGAGTCTGCGAGGTCAGTAACACTTGGCAAGTGGTGCAAAATCTATGCTAGTAGGCTATTCTATCCCAATGGTTCAGCTTCTATTGCTAACCAGTGCTGAAGTGCAGACATCAGGAGTGTACAGAATCAGGATCAGCAGTCAGAATCAGAGCAACCAAAAGTATTGAATAGCTCTATTTCACTCCTCCCCATACTCACAATACAGATTCATACATGAAAAATGGCCAATAATTACACAAAGTACAGAGGTTGTGATGGAGCCCACTCAGGAGTCAACATCATCAGGAGAACAGGGGAAAAGAGAAAATTAGCAATGGGAAGGGAGTAGCAAAGACAGGTTAGTAATTTTTTTTCTGAATACCTTCTCCTTTAAAATGAAGATCATAGAGTCCCTACAGTGCAGAAGAAAGCCTTTTGGCCCATCAGGTCTGCACCAAACCTCTGATACAATGTCCTACCTAGGCTCACACCCCACCCTTTTATCTTAACCTCATGCATTTACCCACTAATCCCCTAACCTATACATCTTGGGAACACTAAGGGGCAATTTAGCATGGTGAATCTACCTAACCTACCCATCTTTAGACTGTGAGAAGAAACTGGAGCATTTGGAGGAAATCCACATAGTCACAGGGAGGACATGCAAACTCCACACAGACAGTCATCCAAGGTTGGAATCGAACCTGATCTCTGGCACTGTGAGGCAGCAGTGTTAGCCACTGTGCCACCCTGATCCTGGATGATAATTTAAAAGGATTATATGTCTTTCTTACCCACAAAATGAGTTCCTTTCTTTGTACATTGTAAATTAAATTTTATTTTCTGGACTCTGGATAATATGTATGACTAAACGACACCTGTCTAAAATGCATTTTTAGCAAGTAAAATATACAGATACAGTACAGTCCACAAACATACTTCTTCGGCTTTTAATAGATTCCTATAAGTAACTTTTAAATACAATATTCTTTGAATCCTAGTGTTAAAATTCTCTTGCGGCAATGCAGAATTCTTTTACATAGTCAGATTATACTTGCCGTATCTAGTCCATATAAATTCACACATGCTCAGAGATCTTGAAACTAGTCAACCAGTCAAAAAGGAACTGACGTTAATTAGTTATGAAGTGAGGAATGAACAGGCATTAGTACTGAGACTAATCAATGGGAAAATCAGTCCAAGCAGGCAGGCTAATGAACTGCTATGCATCTGTTTATTTTTAGATGGTTCGAGCACTTTTTACATTAAAAATAAATACAATACCATTTACTTACTGCTAACCATTCTGGTATTGGATTTGTTTCAGGACTTCCAGTGGAAGGAAAACAAGTCGCATTTATTTTCGACTGGTACACTGCAACGCAGCATTTCGAAGTCACGACCGGTTTTGCAGAAATTTGAATATTAAATTAAACCCAGAGTATGGACAGGCTTCCCAGACCACAAACAGCTATGTGTGCCTGCCAAGAATATAGGCTCCAATGGCCAGCTTCTCACTGAAGCTCTTAGAGATGCCTGATACAAAAAATATTTTATGCAATACACAGTAGCCCCAGTTTACTCAAGGTCCGGCTGAACTCGGAGGTATATTTATTTACTCCTCCACACAAGCTACTACTGCTAACTGAAAAGAGTGCCTTCATTCGGAATGTGCTGAAAAATAAGTTCCAGGTGTTCAGAGCCTAAACTGCATTAGTACACTGCGCTGTCAAAGCCATGTGAAGAAACATAAGCAAAATGGTTTAAACAAGATTGTCAAACTAGGAAATTTCTCTCAATGAATAATGATGCTTCTTGGAGGAAACAAAAAGCTAGATTTAACCATCAGATTGGCAAACGGTTTATTTTTTTCTCTGTGCAAAATGCAACGGATATATTTTCCATGATAGAAATGCAATTATCATGGCTGAGGTTAAAAGAAATAAAAAAGCTCATATGCAAGAAAGTCAAAACTGATATTTATTTCTTTGGAAATATCCCTTGAATTCACTGAAGTAAAACATGCTTATTTTGTCCTGTTTATTTGCTCATTATAGAAATACCACTTTGGGACTCTGAAGGCCAATCCTGCCAATTTTTCCAAGTCCTACATTTTCATGGTTGCTTAGAGCTGTTAAATGTGAAAGCATTTGCAATAAGAAATTTCATGGCCCTAAATTACACTAAGTTATGAGCAAATCAAAATAAAAAGATTTACAGTAATCAACCATACAATTTGGTTCTTAACAGAGCTCAGTGTATACCTCAATAGCTCCCAGGTCCTCTCACTGTTTTTTAAATAAACAAATAGCTGCCTTAAGCTACATTGTCTTACATACCGTATACTTTCTCATATATTCACTGTAATTCTTATTTTTACAAAAGCAGTTATAGCTGTATTTCATTAAAAATATAAATCTGATTTTTCTCTTTGTATTTCATTGTCCCCACCTCAAATCCTTACCCTCTTCTCCAGCAGACCCTGAAAAAAATAACTTTAAACGGTTCTCCGACAGCAACGGTGCATTAAAAGCTGTCAAGAGAGTGTTGCTGAGCCCACCCTGAAGTGCCTGTCAACTAATTTACCCTTAACTTGTGCGTGGCAAATATTGGAAGATAAATGAAAAGTAGACCATGTGGTTTTATGTTACAAAACATAAAACATGAGACTTTTTTTGGAGGGGGGGGGAGCAATTTTAAATGAACCCATGAAACAAGAGCCTGGTTAAATAAATATCCCAATAACAAAATGTCCTGCCACATCTTACGCTCAAGTATTTGAGGAAAGAAAGAACCTTAATAGTCCCTTAAAACCTTATTACTTTACAAAATAATGAAAGATATAATCGGCTGATAACTGTCAACTGATTGGAATCATTATTGTCAACATGCTTACAAGGCTGGGATCGGAATACTTTTCCTGGTTCACCCCTGCCTCCTTGTATCTCTCTTCCTCATTTCTTTCAGATAGGCAGCAGAAGACAGTGAGAATTCAGCACAGATTGAAAACCCCAGTGTCTTTGATCCAAAATAGTAGTCTGTGGTACTACCCTGAAAATTTATGGGATTAAAAGGGAAGCCGCTTAAGCTTAGACAGTGCCGGAAGTGTCTATCTGTACTAAGAGCGTACCTTGGGCAAAAGATGGCAGATGGGGACAGAATTCTTGGAAGGGGAGAGGAAAAGAGGCTGGAGCTCCTCTGGAACAATTTTAATATCCTTCCTTGGAAACATAGGTCTAAATTTTCATCCACACATATTGGGAGCTTGACCTATCCACCTCAGAAGAAAGTGCTCACTAAGTTGGGATTTTCATTGTGGGAAGCCAGTTACACGTGGCAGTCAGGACAGGCTATCTGGAAAAAAGTTCAGAGGCAGTCATAGGGACTGCTGTGTGCATAGGTGGACTGTTGAAGAGGCCCCTCTTGTTTGTGTGGGACCAAGTCCCAGTTACTATTAAAATAGAAAGGCTCCAGTATGGGGCATAAAAATAGAAAGGCCCTCTAGCCCTCAACTTCACACACACATGACACCTCGTGCCCCCTCACCCCACTCCCTACTGCGCCCCTCTCCCCCTTGCCTCCCATGCTATGGTATTCTCCCATACTGAAGCTCAGGTGTTTCAACAGGCTAATAGATTTTTGAGCTCTCAGCCAAGCCTCATTATGTATTTTTAATTGAGAACCCCAACCTCTAAATGTATACTAAAACATCTGAATTCAGAGAAAACATTGCTTCATTGACAGCTCTGGTTCTCTGACTTATGTTGCCCAATTTCGTAACTTTTATTTATGCAAGATAAAAATGGTTTCAATTGCTTGCAGTTTTATCTATCAAAACTTTAAAAGATCTTGATGACATCAGGCTGTGAAAAAAATAAATTTTTTAAGAGGGTGAAAAGATACTAACGAATGGCTGTTTTTCAAAACTTTCTTTTGGACAAGCTCGTGTCACTATAGGACTCAGTGGCTCAATACAGGGCATAGTTTGTGAATGACCATGGAAGTGAATTAGCTTGCCATGACACTCCTATAACACAATATATGGAATTAAACTCACTGCATTTAATTATCTCAAAATAAATAGGGAACTACAGAATGATTACAACAGGAGGCAGCCATTCAGCCCATCAGTTGCATGCCAGCTGTCAGCAAGAGCGACGCAACTAGTCCTTTCCCTGTAGCCCTGCAATTATTTATCTTTACGTGCTTATCCAATTTCCTTTTAGAAAACCCCATGGAATCTGCTTCCATCACACTGTCAAACAGCTCATTATAACTCCAAAACAGTCCTTGCATTAAGAAGATTTTTTTCATGATGCTGTTGGCCCTTTTGCCAACCGATTTTAATCGCTGTCCTCGGGTTCTCCAGCTTTCCGCCAGTGGGAACACTTTCTCTAATGCCTCTGTCTAGGTTCTTCAGGATTTGAAATACCTTTCTTAAATCTGCTCTCAATCTTCTCATCCCTACGGAGACCAACCCCCAGCTTCTCTGATCTATCCACGTAACTGAAGTCCGTCATCCTTAGAACCATTCTGGTCAACGTTTCTCTGTACGTCCTAAAGCTTTCACATTCTCCTGAAAATACGGTGCCCAGAAGTGAACACAACGTTCCCCCTGAAGCAGTGCCTTAGGACTGTTCATCATTAACACCCTGCTTTTATTTTTACAGCCCATGTTCTCAAATGGCCATGCCACCTTCTACAATTTGTGCACATATAACCACATTAACAAATCCTTGCAGTGGGCAATCAAGGAGGTCAACCAGCCAGACTCTCCGCCCCTCTGCTGCACTGACATTCGCGGATGAGTGTTCTTACAGCAGGCGGTGCCCACCGGCATGCTCTAGAACTTCCATAACAGGCGGGTGCCGCAGGGCTGGTGACCATCATCACTCCCTCGGAATGATATTTTAGTTTAGTTTGTTAATATTCCTATTGACGTTTTGCTGAAGGACTGTCACCTTCCTTTCATTTGTTTAATTAATGATCATTTGCTTATTTAAATAAAGTATAACCCCAGGTCCCATTAACAGGTCCAGACAGCAGGTGGTTGGCAGGGGTCATCCGACCTAATTGTCTATCCCTCTGCTGCAGCTACACTTAGGGCTGGGTGGCCTTGGAGAGGAAACACACAGTACCCACCAGCACACTTAGGCCTTCCACGATGGTGGGCACCACAGGGGCTGGGGTGCATCATCATTCCCACTGGGAATGATATTTTGGTTTAGCTCACTAAGATTCCTTTTGATGCTTTGTTTTAGTTAGAATGGTCCACCAGTGTCTCCCTCTTTAAATTGTTTCATTCGTTGATTATCGTTTTCTCAAAAAGAGTATCATAGAAACCCTACTGTACAAAGGAGGCAATTTGGTCCATTGAGCCTGCACCAAAACAATCCCACCCAGACCCTATCTCTGCAACCCAATATATTTTCCCTGCAAATTCCCCTGATGCTAAGGGGTGATTTAGCATGGCCAGTCAACTTACACTGCACATTTTTGGATTGTGGGAAAAAACCAGAGTGCCTAGAGGAAATCCACACAGACATGGGGAGAACATGCAAACTCCACAAAGTGACCAAGGCCGGAATTGAACCCAGGTCCCTCATGCTGTGAGGCAGAAGTGCTAACTACTGCACCACCCCAGGTCTCATTGGCTGCGGACCAGTGGGTTGCATTCTTACCTCTCCGTGTCTAAAGGTTGCGGACTCGTGTCCCACTTCAGAGACGTGAGCAGAAAAATCTATCCTGATTTCCAATGCAGTACTGAGGGAGAGCTGCAGTGTTGGTAAAGCTTTCTTTACAGAGGCTGGACTTCACCTGTTCCCCCAAAATGTTGTTGTCATTTTTTTGATAAGTTTCCTTCAAAGATTTGTGATTAAATCCAATGCCCTTTGAAGGGGCTTTCAATTAGTTAATTTGTTTATTTGTTACACAAAAGAGTATAACCCCAAGCCTCTCTGTTCTTGCGACCTGTTTAGGATTATACCCTTGGATTTTATATTGCGTCTCCTCATTAATCTGAGCAAAATGTATCCCTTCTTCCGTCTTTGCATTATATTTTATTTGCTATTCGTCCGCCCATTTCACAAACTTGTCTTTGGCCAACTACTAATAGCAGGCTGCAGTTTTTCACTGTTATGTGGGCAGCAACCTATAGCATTCGCACAAGGCGTAGTTAAAAGTGGAAATCGGGAAGCTGCTCTTGATACGACACAGAGTACACTCATGTAGCCTTTGTTGGACAAGGTTTCAGAGAGGTGACTGTGATGGCTAATTACCCAATATTCTCACTCTATAAACAGATGAAAAAGTAGAGGATTGCACAATCAGGAGTAACTGACTTTTTAAAGGGCGCAGTGATAGTTACGCCTGAACAACTTCTCTGGCCCTGAAATTTTATTTAATGTGTAATCTTGTCCCCTCAGAAGCAAATTAGTGTTTCCGATTTACTTAGGTTCTTTTTTACATAGGACAGAATTTTACAGTTCCCTACCAGCAGGTTTGAAGACTGGGGACTCATGAAATGGAGCATGTAGCTTGCCTTCCACCTATCTGCCCAACTAAATCCATCTCCCATTTACAGGGGGTGACCGGGGGCAGGAGACAGTGGAGGCATTGGGAAGTCCAACCACCCATGGGCCTATGAAGGTCCTTCAGTAACCATTTAAGTGCCTTAGCCCACACAGCCACAGTTTTACCCTTGGTGGGTAGCCCAACAGCTTTTATGGGCAAACTGGTGTCAGGCAAGGAGGCGGGTAGGAGTCTACTTTGGAGAGTTACCTGTGCCCATCAGAGAGAACCTTTGACATTGCCTTACTCCCCTTTCTCCTTCTCTCCTGGCATTTCAAATCTGGCCCCCAACACCCAAGCCAGGCCCCGTCACTATAATGGACTTACTTGAAGTCCAGCCTCCATTCACTCCTCTTCCTTCAGGGCTACCTGTAGTGGCTACTGCTCAAACGTGTGGCTGCTGGAACTACACAGCTCTCTAAGGTGGGACATCTTCCCTAGATGGAGGTGGAAGTCTCCCCCTTAGCCAATTAATGCCCCATTGAGCACTGAATGGCTGTTGGCAGCTCGTATTGGCAAGGATGTGGATACATTGATTCTTTGGATGAGAAACACTACCATCCAAAAAATCCTCACCATAGTTTCTATTCTCCACATTTATGTCTCCCCTTAATCCTTTATGCCCCAGTTTTAATTTGCTTATTGTACAATGACTTACTTGTAATGAATATTTCTTGCATTAATACTTCCAGATTTTTCAGTTTGTATGGTTCAGTGAGGAATCTTCAATCAGATTTGTTGAAGAGACTTCATGATGCTTTCCTTGCTCACAGACGTAGCAGGCATCCTGGAAAGGGTGCCAAATTTAAACAGACGATGCATGACCCAAAGCTGACAAACCTATTAATACTCTATAAGCAACTGTACATGAGGTGATTGACTCACTGCAAAATCTGGGCCAATGTTTCCACTTCTGTCCAATCCTTCTCTCCTCTCCCACACTACCCGATGGCTACCTCTACCATCTTCCCCAAACATTCCCCTCCCTCCTAGTCAGCCCCCTCCGTTCCAATCACTCTCCTTTCCCTGGTCACCTCCCTCCAGATCATTCCACCTTCCTGGATGCCCTTCTCCAAAGACGTATACAGGCAACACAGCAACCACAAGCTCAAATAATACTCACCAGCGTGCTGCCTGAGACTGCCTGACCAGAGTCCACGGTTCACAGGCCTGAGACAATTGAGGCCTACCAATTCTGCTGCAGGGAGCACACTCCACACCAGGTTTGTACGAACTTTCCAGTTTCTAGATCATAGAGTGCACAGCCTAATTTTTTGCCCACTCAAGAAAGCCCTGGGTGGTAGCCAAAATGGAGCTGGAGCCCTGAATCTAGAAATCCCATTCACAAAACTGGCACCAGCACCAAGCGGATTCTTTAGGAGGGGGTTGACATATTTTGCATGTCCATGGTTCACAGAGGCAGTGGCACATTTAAAAATATATTTATCTTCACTGAGCAGCCATTTTGGTCACCCAGGTCTCCGAAACTCAGCTCGTGCTGTAGACATTTGAGGGAAAGGTCTGAACTTGCCAGAGACTTTTGGACAGATAAGGTAACCTTTTGGAGAGGTCACATACCCTTTAGGGTTGTTAAGTGTACTCAGGGGTGATAGGAGCATACAAGTAGACAGGATGATGGTGGCATAATTGTATTGTCATTAGACTAGTAATCCAGCAGTCCAGGATAACGATATGGGTTCAAATCCCACCTCGGTAGCTGGTGAAATCTGAATTCAATTATTAAATTGGAAGGTAAATTTTTAAAAAAAGCTAGTTCCAATAATGGTTACTACGAAATGATTTTCGTATAAATCAATTTTGTCCACTAATGTCCTTTAGGGATGAAAGTCTCTTGTCCTTACCTATTCTGGCCTTCATGTAACTCCAGACTAAAAGCAATGCGTTTGATTTTTAACTCTAAAATGCAACACCTCACACTTATGTGTATTGAAATCCATCTTCCAACCCTCGGCCCAGTTCCCTAACTGATCAAGATTGCCCTGTAATCTTTGATAACCTTCTTCACTATCAGTAATATCTCCTAATTTAGCATCATCCGCAAACTTACAAACCAAGCTTTGTACATTCACATCCAAATAAGTTATACAAATAACGAATAACAAGGGTCTCAACACTGACCCCTGAGGCACACCATGAGTCACAAACCTCCAGTCTAAAAAAGAACCTTCAACCATCACCCTCTGCTTCCAACCAATGAGCCAATTTTGAATCCAAGTTGCTAGCTTTCCCTGGATTCCATGTAACCTAACCTTCCAAACTAGCCTGCCATGCGGGACCTTGTCAAAGGCTTTGCTGAAGTCCATATAAACAACATCTACAGCCCTACCCTCGTCCACTCTCTTGGTTACCTCTTCGAAAGGCTCTGAAATATTTGTCAGGCATGACTTCCTCCACACAAAGCCCTGTCTCACCAAGACTCTGGACGATTGGTCCCTCTTCCAATTCATTGGCCTGAATTTTCGCTCAATGCCCACCATCCTGAGAATTGACGAGGACCCCGATGTGCATGCTGCCGTTTAAGCTGACCACTGATTGGCAGCAGGTTAAATTTTCCATCCGCCCTTTGATGGAGGCCCTGCTTTAGAGGGCTGTCAGTCAATCAGGTTAGCTGCCAGCTCTTCAGGAACAGTGGCACTGGTTAGCACTGCTGCCTCACAACACCAGAGACTGAGGTTCAATTCCCACCTTGGGCAACTGTCTTGAGTTTGCACATTCTCCCTGTGTATGCGTGGATTTTCTCTGAGTACTCCGATTTCCTCCTACAGTCCAAAGATGTGCGGGGTAGGTTGATTGGCCGTGCTACAGGGATGGGGTCTGGGTGGGATTATTATTGGTGCAGACCGATGGGTCAAATGAACTCCTGCACTGTTAGGATTCTAGGCACAGCGCTGCAGTGGTCAGAAGAGGTACTGCAGTGCTGCATCTCAGTCTATGTCCTGGAGCCATACTTTAGATAATTACTGGGGATCCCAGGGGAGGAGGGAAGGGGACGCCCTGGGGGTCAGGGACTGGGGGAGGGGGGGGGAGGGCAATCAGACCAAACCTGAAAGGGTCTTTAGACAGAAGTGCTACCTCCCCCCTGCATTTCTCCACCCAAGATTGAAACTTCTAACTTTTCCAGTTTCCCACTCTGCTCTAACCAGCATCTGCCAACCTAAAAATTGAGGGTGGATGGGAAAGGACTTTTAAGTGGGCATGAGGTAGCAGCTTATGGGCCTTAATAGCAACATGGGTGGGCCTCCCACTAGAGGTCCTGTCTGTCCCACTGCAAAATTGTGTCTGGGTCAGGGCGAGTGGAATCCTGGGGGATCCAGGATCCATCTACGTAATTTTACACTCTTTTCCTACCTCAGAACCCACCTGGAGTCTGAGTGGGAGGGGGGTAGGTGGGGGGTGGGTTGGGGGGAGGTGTGGTAGTGTAAAATTCTGACCCTTGATACAGATTGTGAACAACTGGGTCCAAGCACTGGCCCCACTAGCCACAGCTGTCAACCCGAGACCATTTCTTCTTCCACTCTGTTACCACTAGTGCATCCACTGTCTCGACACAATCTCTTTCAACACTCTGGGATGTAGATCATCAGGTCAACCTCCAGTCTCATTAATTTCTCCAGCACTTGTTTTTCCTTACTAATACTAACTTATTTCAGTATCTCATTCACATTAGTCCCTTGGCTCTCTTAGCATTTCTGGGACGTTTTTAGTATCTTCCTCTCCGAATACTGTGGGGCTTAAACCTTCTGACTCACAGCTGAGTGTTATAAGCTGAAAAATGTAACAAGAGAGGAGAATTTGCCAAAGATCTAGTGCTATGAAGGCTTACAATGAAGTTAACATTTACGCTTGACTGGCTTAAGGCCTGTGTTCTTTGAGTTTTTTTTTAATTTTGCACTAAGTATAGCTAAAACATTCCATCAGTGTAACTTTCCATTCCGTTTAGGGCTTTCCTTCTTACGGCTCCCCTGTTGAGCAGTGTTGGAAATAAGGACAGGCTAAATGTTGCTTTGCCAATCATAACGGCTGTCAAAAATACGAAAATAATGTTGTTACAAGCAAAAGTTAACCAGTCCACTGATCTTACAACTGTACCCTACTTTCTCCCTTTTAACACAGTTTTCGTGCTGGGCACACGTTCGGGGAGGGGGGTGGAGGTGGAAATTTTTCAAAACACAAATGAAATGTGTGCACTGTGGTGACGCGAACGCACAGGAGAAATAACTTAAGACTTTGCCTCGAACATTTGTGCAACCAAAGCCAGTCTGCACTGGATTTGAGCTTTTTAGATCCCTAAAGGAGAAAATCTGTGCTGTTATTTAGATGAACCTTGCAAGCAACAGCAAAAACTAAACATGTTCAGCTGCTGACCACAGTAAGCAGCTTGCCAGCAGATGCAGAAACAGATTTCCATTTGCCGACTGGTGCCCAAATGTTTATGTTACATTAAACATAGTTGCACAGCATAATATGACAGATTTCACTTAATATTGCTGCTCAAGGTAGAGCATTTGAAACGTCTAAATTCCATCACCACAATATTCACACGCGTCTAACCAATCTATACAAAAAGGCTGTTGCTCGTCTCTATTTTTGTGCATGACCAGAAGGCGAGCAAAACAACCACGAAAGATGTGAAAATGTTTGAGCTGAAGGCTAATGGAAAGCCAGAAAAGAAATTACAAGGTTACAAATGAATTGAGGGGGGTTCAGGTGACACCAACCACAGTGGGGAGCCTTGACTGGTTTACAATAGTCACCTGAACGTCAAGATTAAATTACAGCTTTGAGCTCAATCTTGGTATTTATTATTTTTCATAACATATACCATTTCATTGCTTTGTGTGCGCACTTTTGCAGTTCACTTTTCGGCAATGTTTTATGAACAGCATCTAATATCCTGAACTTCTGGCTTTGTTGCAGGGTAATATTCATAAATGTATATCGTTGTCCTGCAATGTCAACAAAAGGTCATTACATTTTCAACCCATTGTTGGTTGTAAAGAAAAACCACAACTGGGAAAGACTACCTAACGCACTGAAAATCATGGGCAATGCCGATGTTAAATGTATTTTTGAGCCATGTAAGAATCTGGCTCCAAAATACTTTAAAATGCAGCTCACAATGCTGCAAATGTATACTGGACACTTTGGTTTATGCTGGTTGCTGAATCCTTGCAGCAGAAGCCAAAAGTTCAGCATGTAATGGTACTTACTTGAAATCTCAAAAATATGTAGCAATAATGTAAATTGTCAGCATCACAGGTTTCCCTTCCACTATCAGCAATGCAGTCGTTAACACAGGCTGCATCAGCGATCTTGCCATTATAACTGCGTAGGTTAATCCAGCCTCCTCATTCCAACAGCCGCAGTAACTCACCAAGCCAGTTTACCAGATTAGGTTCTCAACACTCATCTCCCTGAGAAAAGTATTTCGTTGTTTGGTTTAGATCAGAAGAAACAAACATTTCCCCCTCAAAAAGATATCAAAGCTATTGATCAATCTTTCTAATTGTTTCAATTATTTATTTGCTTCGGCACTGTTCTTTAAATGGTCTTTTACTTATAAAACAGCCCGCTAAACCCCAACCTTCACCACTTCTGCGAAACTATATAATTCTGGTTACCGAGTAAAGCCCCAAAATGAACTCGCAATAGATATTTTCTATCCTCTACACTTTTTATCACGCATGACATTTGGAAAATATTCCCAAATGAAATTGACTCTTGCATCAATAGAAGCGTACTGTATTTGTGAATTCACTTTGGCATTATTTTCCAAACTTCTATTTCACACGAGTGTATTTCATGAAAGGCATTGACCAAAGCTTTGCTCTTGTATCCCCCTGGTAAATTCTTGTGCATTACATGTCTCCTACTCCAAGAGGGCAAATGGATCAAGTTCCCCTACCAATGGCCTCTTGAATAAGCTACTAGGTGGCACAAGTCAGCAGTCCAGTGAGCTCATTGCTTCCACTGTCCCCTCTTCCATGCAGAGTAAAATAATTTTCCTATTTAAAAGTCAGGGGAGTGAAACTGAATCTGCATGGTTCCACTGGACAGTTTGACGCACTGGTATTCCAAAGTACAAAACCATCAAGAATTTAATTGTTTCTCGAAACTGGAAAGGACCTTGGGACTCTGACATTGCAAATTGGTATTTCGAACTTGCAAAGCAACTGCCACAATTTTCCATTTGGGAAATATGGTGAATTTCTAGACACTAAATAAAGCACAGAAATAAGTTCCCTATGTCTTTCTAGGCGATTTTAACTTGTACCTAATGTTAATGGGCAAGAATTGCTAATAAAATGGGGTTGACAGCCTTCTGACTCACTAACCATTGTATTGCAGCCAGTGCCATGTGAAAGGGGCATTTGCTTGGTGCCCAAATTTCTTGTCTGCTTTGGACAGTATACCCATTTTAATCATAAAATCCCTACAGTGTAGGAGGAGGCAGTTCAGCCCATCAGGGCCGCACTGACTCTCTGACAGCGCATCTTTCCTAGGCCCCATCCCTGCAACCTGATCTATTTACTCCATTAATCCCCCCCTAACCTACACATCTTGGGACACTAAGGGGCAATTTAGCATGGTCACTTCACCTAACCTGCACACCTTTGGAGTGTGGGAGGAAACCAGCGCACCTGGAAGAAACCCATGCAAACACAGGGGGACATGGGAACTCCACACAGATACTCACCCATGGCAGGTATTGAATCCAGGTCCCTGGTACTATGGGGCAATAATGCTAACTATTCTACCACCGTGTCACCCCAAAAGTGCAAATTGGGATTCTATGGTCTAGGCTTAAAGTTATAGCTGATCAAGTTTACACTGCACATGCTCAGATCCATGGGGAGATAGAGCCATGCAAGGCCCAACAAAAGGTAAGTTTAAAATATCTCTCTGAGGTCTCGCAAAACTGACCTGGGCCACTGTCACCGAGCACTCCCTTCCCCACCCTCTGTAATTGCAATTATTTTGCACACTTACCTTGTAAGGCCAGCAGGGATGGCCCAATGTTATCCTGCCTTGATTTAGTGAGCTACCCAATTGGCACCCCTACCACTTGACAGCCAGTTACAAATGAAGACAGAAACATAGCTTCTTGGCCGCCTCATGGCCGTGGGCAGGCAACTAGCCAACTCGCTGTGCTGGTTGAGCGTCCAGAAGTCAGATTCGACCTCCTCTTGCTCTCTTCTTAGTAGAGAGAGGGGGAAAATTATTATTCAAGTCGTCAGAAGGAAGCCAGGTCACTCTCATTCATCCCCAAGTATGACATTGACAGAACCCTGGCAATGGAGCACCTTCGAACTCTTTCAGCCAGAGGACTGGCTGCTGTTTGGAGCCGGGTGGGGGAGGGGGGGGGGGCGGAGGAACAAGGTCAAAGGGCGAGGAAAGGAATCACTTTGAAGTGGAGAGGATAAAACTTTTATGCAGAGTAAACATCATTTTTGTGCTTGTGTTGAAGTAGCTGGCTGCCACACTGGCTTTCTCAGTGCATAATCTGTCTCTGCCTCAGAAAAATAGAAATGTGCAAAACAGAGCAAAGTCGATCCTTTCTGGCAAATAATTAAAAGCCTCCCATTCAGTGACATGAAGGAGAATTCCACCTTGATTTGGCTCGGAGCCATGGAAAATTTCAGACAGGCGACACACCAGGGATGGCAGAGCACTGAGTAAGCTCAGGGCAGCCACACTAAGATTATCTGGCAAACCAATTTGTGCTCGGCAACAGGCAGTGTTCCGACAGACAACCTTTATCGATAACTGCTCCAGCAGCACCCCACAGAGGCTGGCAGCCTCCTGCTCGCTGCCGGACAGTGTTGTACCAGCTCAACTGCAAAAGCCACAGCTAACGCACCTGTTCACCTGCTGGTGGAAAAGAAAACCCATTGCACGGTGACGAAAGATGAAACTAAAATGCAGCTCAGCAAATCACTCCAGCATCAGCGATTAATCTAAACACACCCACTGTCTGATGTGCATTAGCTCTATAATTAATAACTTCTTAAGGGATGCTAGCATGGCAAGAATCATAGGTAAGCTGTGGACCCACATGCTACGGGATCTAAATAACGAGCGTATATTGTAAATGGTTAAAAAATATTGGAAGGAGTAGCGATCATTTTTCCAAGCCTTCCTTTTTAAATATGTGTTACCTCCTTTCCTTGATCGCTTCTGTTTCCCCCAACCATTCCACCTTCTCCTTCTCCACCACGCCATACATCATTTAGCTGCCACGGGAAGCTGGCAATTTAATCAAAAACCTTTCCCATTGCAGCTTATGTGCGGTGGCAGAGAAGGTGAACAGAAGTGTTCTGGGTTTATATACTAGCGGAAAAAAAACATTCCCCTCATCTGGGAAAAGCCTTTAGTCTCCGATCCTAAAATGGACCAAGAAAAATTGAGTGTGTGTCAGGTGAGGAAAGAGCAACATCACTCCCTGGCCCAATGCATTAGGGAACCAATATACTTTGGCACTACATTTCAGTGGCTGTTTTATATCTGAAACAGTACATTGATAGATCGGCAGAGAAAAGAGCATTAAAACATAATTTACTACAGGGTCTTGCAGCACTAACTCTAACTGTTTGCTTGTATGTTTCTGCAAAGGTTGGCACTTTTATTTTCCATAAAATGCATAGCAAATCAATATATCAGTATCAATATCACCAGTGCAGAGGTTGTTGGGACCAAAGAGCAGTTTGGAACAGCTCAGGTGAGCCAATCCACAAAGAAATGGATAATTTCAGGGATTGGTCCTTTCCCTCATAACTCGAAGGACCAGCAGAAGGGAATTAGTAGTGGAGACATTCCAGGCCATTCCTGGATTTGGGGGAAAAACTGGACAAAATCATTCAAACAAATTCTGAGACAAAGATTGACATGAGTGCGATCCACGTGGATTATGGCGGATCAGCATACAATGGTGAGACTTTACTAGGCCTCAGGCAGTGGGCTTGGAGACACAGCCCCACAACTAGGGAAGTTTTCCAGTGGCAAGAACTACAGCAGCTCAGTTGCAGACTAACCAGTGGCAAGAAGCTATTTTCTCCAAATTCAATGCCCAACTGGGAGCTCATCTTTCTGGGCTGCCGAGCCTTTGCCAGCGACAGTGGCCTCCACTCCATGGGAAGACTGCTGAGTACATGGAAGCAGCTTCCCGCGTGAAGCCATCGGAGACAGAGGCTCCAAGATCCAAACAGGAGGGGACTTGCAGCAATGACATTCCTGAAGTCTCCGCTGAAGGGGTTTCCCCTCCAAATCCTTTTTTTCCTCCGTTGTGAGGAGCATAGGATTTAGGATTAGAAATAAATCATTTTGGTCCTTCAGGTCTGCGCCTCCACTCAATATGATCACGGTTGATTTTGTTGTGGTCTCTGCTCCTTCTTTCTGTTTGCACCCCATAACCTTTGTCTCCCTTGTCTAAGAAAAATCTATCAAACTCAGCCTGAATAAATTAACAATCTATCCTTCACTACCTTATGTGGAAGAAAATTTCACACTCTAATGACGCTGAGAGAAAAGATTCTCCTCATCTCTCTCTTCAAAGGGAAGCACTCTCATTCTTAAACAATATCCCGAGTTCTAGTTTCACTCACACGAGGAAACTTCCTCTCAGTATCCACCCTATCCAGTCCACTCAGGATCCATCACTCTCAATCTTCTAAACTCCAATGGATTTGGGCCTAACCTGTTCAAACTCTCCTCACAAGGTAATCACTTCATCCCTGGAATGATTCAAGTGAATCTTCTCTGAACTCTTTCTAAAGATATTCGCCGGAATTTTACCACCCCACCCAGCACTGGAATTGGAGCAGGCAAGGAGCAGTTCACGGGAAGGTCCATTTACTTCAGGTGGGATTTTATGGTTTCAAGACAAGTCAGGCCATAAAATCCTGCTTAGAGGGCAGGATTCTCCGAACTCATCCATGCCTGACCCTTTGCAAGTAAGAACAAAGAATTTGGCATTTCAGCCATAATTCCATTCACTTTCAGCAGCACTGGAGAACCCCAGCTGCGAATTAGGACAGGGGCGGCACAGTGACAATGGTTAGCACTGCTCCGCATGGTGCCAGGGACCCGGGTTTGATTCTCAGCTTAGGTGGAGTCTGTGTGGAGTTTGCACGTTCTCCTCGTGTCTGCGTGAGTTTCCTCCCACAGTCCAAAGTGCAGTTAGGTGGATTGGCCATGCTAAATTGCTGTTTAGTGTAGGGTAAATGTATATATTATGGGGATAGGGCGTGGATGGGATTGTGGTCAGTGCAGACTTGATAGGCCGAATGGCCTCCTTTGCACTGTACGATACTATGATTTCACAAGCATATCTTTTATTCAAATAAAGAGACCAAAACTGTACACAGTCACCCAGATGTGGTCTTACCAAGGCTCTGTATAGCTTCAGTAAAACATCCCCACTTGTATATTCCATTCCTCTCCCAATAAATACCAACATCCCATTTGCCTTCCTAATCACTTGGTGTGCTTGCTGTACCCTCTCATTCTCCCTGCAGCCTTGGCGGTGGCCATCTTTCTTGGTGGCACTGTTGAGCCTGCAAAGATGCGGGATCTCTGAGTGGGCTGAAAGTATGGAGGCCCAGCTAGCCATCTTTAATCAGAATTCACAAATGCCAGCAGGAAGATTGCTGCAGTGGTTCAGCTACCCTCTGTGCAGGCTTGAGGCCTTCAAATGGTCCCAATGTCAGGACTTAACCCTTATCGAGAGATTCCCAAGAATGTATCGCTTATTCTATCTGGAAAAATGTGACAAGAGGGTGCTTTTTTTTGAAAGAACAGTAATTTTACATGAAAAATATTTCTATATCATGAATTTCTTTAAAATTATTCATCAATTCTAAAAACTACCCTTTGGTTGCACATGAAGAGAAAATGTAAGAAAGCATGGAAGGAGAAAAGATTGTTTGATTCATCAAACATAGTCTTTCACTGCCCAGCTAAAACCAACTTGAGCTCAATTCTATCCAAAAACATGGCCTCAGGTTTGTGGCCATTTAGCTCTGCAACTTACTCCCATTCTGACTAATCTGTCTTCAGCCTCCTACACTGTTCCAATGAAACTCATCCTTTTTCAGCTAGGAAGCTTACAACTTTCTGGATTCAACATAGAGTTCAACAATTTCAGGTCACAACCTCTGCTCTTTATTTGATGGCAGCGGTTGGTCATCAGAGAATCCCAACAGTGCAGAAGGAGGACATTCGGCCCACCCAACCTGAACTGACAACAATCCCACCCAGGCCCTCTTACCTCATTCACACCTCCTCTACATTCATCTTCATTTCTTCACTTCCCCCATTACCATCTCCTTTTGCTTTGCATCCTCCTCTCCATTGCCCTTTAATTCTTTCTGCCCTCCCTGTGACCCTCGGCCTTCCCTTTCCTACTCACTGCTCTTCCCCCAATCCTCTTTCCCTGCCTTGATCTATACCTGCTGAAAACCCAATAAAATAATAAACCCCAATCCATCTCTTAAAGCTTTCTAGTTCAGATGATGTGTCATCTATTGGTGAATTTTTTTTTCTCTCTTCACAGATGCTGCCTGAGTGCTGAGTGTTTGCAGCATTTTCTGTTCCTATTTGAGATACCTAGCTTCAGTGTAACTTTTTTTTGTTGGACTTTTCCTCAATCACTGAAAATACAAAGATTGGAACAAGAGCAGGCCATTCAGCCACTCGGGTCTGTTCCACATACCTCACCTCCAATTACCCGCCTTTGTTTCATTTGTTTTCATACTTGTGCCCAACAGAAATCCATCTTTTGGTCTTGAATGTTTCAACTGACCCAGCACCCATTGCCTTTTGCAAGAGAGACCCAGACATCCACAACCCTTTGTATGAAAAGGGGCTTCCAGATTTCACTCTGAAATGGCTGAACTCCAATTCAAAGATTCTGCCACCTTGTCCTAGAAGTTGTTTCAATACAATTGAATGCTTTTATCATTTTAAAGAAGCTCCAAATCTTGGCACCAAATCTTGTCACTGATAGTGAAAATCTAATGGAATGGTGATACATTAAATGCAGGGTAAAATACAATGCCACGCTATTTAAACAAGGAGAGGTTAGCACTGGCACTCAATCTGAACAATTACATAATTTGTATTCAGCCCTACTGCAACAGTAGTCCAATTTATTTGGACTATCTAGCAGTGGATACTAAACCTTCACTGAGTTTGCCACAGGTAATTTTATTAAGGCATTGTCTAGCATATATCCAAGGAGTTAGGTGGATTGACCAGGTGTCAGGGGATTAGCAGGGTAAACACATAGGGTTAGGGACACAGAGCCTGGGTGAGATTGTTGTTCGATGGGCCGAATGGCCTTCTCGGCACTGTAGGGATTCTATGATTCTATGACTATGCACACCATGAGAGTGCCCAAAATTTAAGATTCCTTAAATTTACCAACATAAGACGATGAATATTTAGTTAGTCTTCACTTTTACCATAACTGAGTAAAATGAGTTGCAATTTTATCTCATCCATTACTTGACTTCTATAAAAAATATTTGTTATCTTTCCCCTTATCCTAAGAATGCTGCAGCATCTGGAATGGGGACGGTGGGACAGCTCACTTTACTAATGCCTCCACAAATATCATTGATTCTGTTCTTCACTCATTCCATTAGGTAAATGATACAATGCGAATTCATTCGTTACAGTACGTAACTAAGAACAACACGACAGAACTCTGCCATTACTCGTGAGCTGCAAGTTCATACAAACAGCATTTCGCCCATAACTTCTGATGAGCGGAAAGATTTCGTGACAAACTGAAGTGGGTTAGGCAGCTAGCAAAGGTTTTGGCAAAAGAAATAAAATGCTTAAGAAACATTTGCAGGAAATAAATGGGAGATAAACAAACAAATAATTTCACCTCTCAGGGTTATGGTTACCGTTTAATATGTAGGTTCAATTTTATATGTCAGCTGTGAAGTTACAAGTTAAAAAATATTACACCACAATGTAATCAGAGATGAAATAATGATTGCTGCAACTTACAAGGTGCCATGATAGTTAACTGGTTATTGCTGATTTATCAACTGTCACTCAATGGCAATCAAATCACTAATCTACTGGCCTCTGCTTCACCATTCCTTATTTACTGTTGAAAAGTAAAACTAGATGTGCAAATTAGCCCGAGAGAGGCAGGAAATATTAAATCTATTTACAAAGGATGGCAATATATTTAACAAGTCTCTCATTTGTCCCCTATCGCTGCCCTTAAAAGACAGGAGCAGTGGTTTAAGGTGTGCGTGTCATTGTAAATGTAGCTAATGAACGTGGCTCCAATTCATTCTAGGAATATGAGTATCAGCTGTCGAGTTCCGCTGTTGCCGCACACAATTTTCCATTCCTGCATAGTTAAATCACTCGCTCCCATTGCAGCATTAGTATGAGGGTGGGAGAGCCAGGAATGTGGGTGGGGGGAGGGGGAGGTGGTGGGTGGAGTTTTCAGTCTCAAAAATGGGTAGGTTTAGGTCAGGTAGGGAGTTAAAATGTAAACTCTTCACCCTGCCCACTTCCAGGAAGGGTGGGCGGTTTTGGATGTTTGCGACGTGAATCGATGATTTAAATGCATGCCTCAGATTTTTTTTTCCCTGTCCCAGCTTTAACAGAGGAAAGTACTGCTGGATGATACAGATAAATGTTGTTGGGCAGAATTAGGGCGGCACGGTGGTTAGCGCTGCTGCCTCACAGCGCCAGGGACACAGGTTCGATTCTGGCCTCGGGTGACTGTCTGTGTGGAGTTTGCACATTCTCCCCGTGTCTACGTGGGTTTCCTCTGGGTGCTCCGGTTTCCTCCCACTGTCCAAAGATGTGCAGGTTCGGTGGATCGGCTGTGATCAATGCACGGAGGTTGGGGGAGTGGGCCTAGGTGGAGTGCTCTTTTGGAGGACTGGTACAGACTGATGGGCTGAATGGCTTCCTTCTGCACTGTCATGGCTCTATGGTTCCCTCATGTCTTTGGCCCAAACCTCCCCAGTAACCCTGACTCCTAACTATCCCCTCCCACAATCAGATGCCCTTTCAATGTTCTGTTGAGGTGGCAGGGCTAGGGAATAAAAAACCTGCTTAACTCCCATTAACGCCACCCCACCCACAATTCCCGTGGCGGGTGGGACGGGAAAGTTCCACCCAAGCACTTAACCTGCTCCCTTTAGTAAGAGATCAGCAAGCCCCAACATTGCTGCTGCTTTTGCGGCTGGCACCAGACAGGCAGCTCTTGCCTCCTCCTGCCTAATAGGGAATTAACATTTAAAAATAGCACCACACGAACAATGCACTTCAGGCATGGGATTGGAACCTGGAACTCATTTGGGCTTTGGGTTCCAATCCTGCTTTGGAAATCTGGCCAGTGGAATCAAGTCCCATAAAGGGATTTGAGCACATAACCTCGGCTTAAATCTCAGTGCAATATTGAAGGTGTGCTGTCCTGTTGGAAGTGCTGACTTTTCAGCAAAGATGCCTGCACTCTCAAGTGAAGCTAAAAGATCTTGAAATGCTATGTATCATTGTGAATAGTTATCCCTTAATCAATAGCTCCAAAAACACACTAACTGGTCATTTACTTCATTACTATTTGGGGAGCATGACTGTGCACAAATTGGCAACTCCATTTACCTGAAAAAGAGCACTTCAAATGCAATTTATTGGTTCTGAAGTGCTTTGGGAGACCCTGAAGATGTCAAATGTAAGTTGTTTCTCCAACAGCAAATTCTTTAGTTTTCAAGAGTGTTTCAAATCATATCATATCCAACACTCACAGTTTGACTTATGCAGCACCAAAAAGCCAGATACATTCCTGCAAAAGAGCTTGTTATTTGCAAAACACTTCGAAATGGCAGTATGAGGCGGTTACTTTAATTAAGCCAGCAAAGTGGAATAGAAAAATAGAATCCCTACAGTGCAGGAGAACAGTTGGCCCATTGAGCCTGCGCCAACAACAATCCAACACAGGCCCTACCCCCGTAACCCCACATATTCAAACTGCTAATCCCCCTGACACTAAAACATGATTTAGCATGGCCAATCAACCTCACCAGTACATCTTTGGAGTGTGGGAGGAAACCGGAGCACCCGAAGGAAACCCAATCAGACATGGAGAGAATGTGCAAACGCCACACAGACAGACAGTCACCCAAGGCCACAATTGAACCCAGGTCCCTGGTGCTGTGAGGCATCAGCGCAAACCACTGTGCCTGATTTTCAATAAATACAAATTACGACAATTATTAGTCATTTTACCATTTTATCACAAAAGCAGCACATTAAAAAAGCATAAAATAGTTTAGCTTATATATCGTCAACATGATAAACATTAATATCGTATACAAATGTCTCAGGTTAATTTGCATACTGTAATCTAGAGTAGAAGTCTATTCAACCCAATCACTGTAAACGTAAAATGCCAGCTAACTTCATTTAAGAAAAAAATCTAATCCCATTCACCTTTTAAGTTTTATTTTTGAAATCTCATATCGAAAAAATAGAGTTCAAAAGCAGGCTGGAGTTTTCACCTGATCTGCATTAAACGGGACTGCATCATTTACATTTTTTTTTAGTTTTTGAAATTTAAATACAGTGCCATTTTCAGTCCATTTAAATCAGAATATACAATTGTTGAGCTTCACTGGCTTTTAAATTCCAAATCACAGGAGATAAGAGGTATCATCTGTCATGGAGCGCTAGCACACAACATGGATATTCATTCATGCAGGACAAGACTATTGTGCCCATTAAACTATAAACAGCAAAAAGTAAACACTTCAAGATTCAGCTGAAAACCAGCATTATTTCCCAATCATACTCAACATCTGACTCAGGGCAAGATAAGCAGGAGGAGAAACAATACAGCATGAAAGATTAAGGGGAAATGCAATAGATATTTTCAAAATTATA
Organism: Carcharhinus amblyrhynchos; assembly: GCF_965287045.1. NCBI lineage: Eukaryota > Metazoa > Chordata > Chondrichthyes > Carcharhiniformes > Carcharhinidae > Carcharhinus > Carcharhinus amblyrhynchos. The sequence continues at coordinate 53,232,084 of NC_137335.1, forward strand.
AAAAGGTTTTGAGAAGGTAAACAGTAAAGGGTTGTTTCCACCGGCTGGTGAGTTGGTAACAAAAGGGTCACGCACACAGACTGAGGATTATCACTCGAGGAATGAAGGGGGGGAAGTTTATACGGATTTTGCTCGCAAGAATGTCATTAGGATGTGGCGCTCCTTACCACAAGCAGCTATTAAGGCAATTGTAACGTCACTTAAATGGAACTGGATAAGTATTTGAAAAAGGCAAAAAAGGATACAGGAGAAGGGGAGGAAATAGGATTAAAACAGATGATTCCAGTTGAAGACCAAGCACCAACACAGGAATGATGGGTCAAATGGCCTCCTGCAGTTCTGTAATTTCTACAATTCCAAATGTGTTACCTCCTCTGAAATGCTGCCCAAAAGCTAAAGAAAATAACTAACTCAAACCTGTTGGATACGAGCTATTTTATTTCTTTCACCACCTGTACTTTGCATGAATTGCAATCCTTCTATTTGTCTATAAATTCATTCATTGCCTCTGGGAAGGGGAAGATAGCTGCCTAATCTTCCCCCTCTCTAAATTCAATTATTATTTGTATAATAATCACTATGAAAATGCAAGAGCAGAGCTGGTCAATAATCAAATTAGTCATTTTTATTGATGGCCCCAAACAAATTCCAAGCTAAGAAGGTAATCTACTGCTCTGTCAGTGTGTACTATTAGGATTAGATTTGTTGCTCTACATTCATTTAGGAAGCAGCAATTACTACCCCCACCCCCGCTCCAAAAGTAAGACAGGAGCTTTGGTAAAGAAATTTATGACAAGTCCAATTATGATACGGCATTAACGAAATACAGAACATTGTACAGCCGATGCATAATATACCAGCTACAGACAAGAGAACTTTACTCGACAGTTTCGAAAAACAAAACACCGCAGATGCTGGAAATCAGAAACAAAATCAGAAACAAAATCAGAAGTTGCTGAAAACAAGTGATAAGTCAGTCAGCATCCATGGAGAGGAAAGGCACATTTATCTTCCAGGTATCTGACACTTCTTCTGACCCCAGTTCTAATGAAAGATCCACTTCAGAAACGTCAGCTGGTTTCCCCTCTCCAAATGCTGACTGGTCTGCTGTGCGTTTGCAGCACTTCTTGTCTATATTAATAATCTTTTTGGCTACAATCATCATTGGCAGAACACCTGCTAACAAGCAAGTGGTAATGAAGGAAGACAAAGTAATGTTTTTGGGCAGAAGAAGTCACTCCAAACCATCTATCGCTTTTCTTACTGTCATTCTAAAGCTAGCTGTTGAGAGTCACTTTTGTATAAAGTTGAGCCAGTCCTTTGCTAAAATCTACCATGTCTTTCTGCTCTAACATGGCCATTGATAGCCTTTATTGTATATTAATCATTGAGTCATGGAATCCCTACAGTGCAGAAGGAGGCCATTCAGCCCATTGAGCCTACACTGACCACAATCCCACCCACGCTCTATTCCCATAACCCCACACATTTACCCTGCTAGCCCCCTGACACTAAGGTGCAATTTATCATGAACAATCAACGTAATCTGCACATCTTTGGACAATGGGAGGGAACCGGAGCACCTGGAGGTAACTCACGCAGACATGGGGAGAACATGCAAACTCCACAGACAGTGACCCAAGGCCAAAATTGAACCCAGGTCTCTGGGTGCAGTGATATAGCAGCGCTAACCACTGTGGCACCATGCTCCCCTAAAATGTTAGCTGAGTTTCTGGATTAACAGTCCAGCAATAATATCACATGGCCATCACTCCCCTACCACATTACAAAAAAGTTATCTAAATTTCCCATTTGCCGTTGGCGTCCTTAATACTACAGCACTCCTAAAATCCTGTATCTGACAGAAAAACGCTCCCGAATCCAAATTCTCCATGCACATATTTTTCTCTCAAGTGGCCCTCATTTTTTTCTTTCCTGAGAGCAAGATTTAAGACAAAACGATCTCTCCTCATAACTCAGCCCTCTGTAACCAGGAATTGGCCTTTTAGCCCTCCTCTGAACACCCATCAATAATTCATCATCAGCTTCACCGAAGCCTCAAGCAACTCTATCATTACCTCTTTACACTTTCAGGTCACACCTCTTGCTATATTTGTTTGCTTTTTGCAGCACTTGTAAGATCCAAGGTTTATTCCCAGTTTCGTCAAGTGAATTGCCATGTACTATCTAATTAAAATTTTCCTACCTAATTACATCACCATCTGCCAGCTCTCTGCCCATTGATTTCACCTTTGGATCCCTCTGAATTACCACATGAGTACACCACCACTTGGAAGTACCCCTCCAAGCCACATATCGTTCTGACTTGGAAAGATTTTGCCTTGGCTTCACTGTCTCTGGGTCAAAATCCTGGAACTCCCACCCTAACAGCCCTGTGGATATACCGACACCACAGGGACTACAATAATTCAAGAAGATTGTTCACCACTACCTTCTCAAAGGCAATTAGGGATGGGCAATAAAGGCTGCCTTAGAGATGCCCACATCACCTGAAATTTTTAAATGGTTAACAGTATTGACCAGTGTACTCAATTTAGTCTCTCCTGAAAAGTTGGGAGATCTTGGTGAATATCCTGTTTGAGATACAATTAGAAAGATAATTTTTTTAAGTAACAATGAGTGGGATTTTCTAGCCCTTCCCACCAGTAGGATCTTCTGGTTCCTCCAGAATTTGAATTCCCATGGCGGGTTCACCAGTAGCGGGGCCGGTAAGCCATTGACTTCAGTGGGGCCAAACAATCTCAATGGCAGCCAATAGTCCGGCAGCTCCGCCACAGGAAAACCCGCCAAGCAATCGACAACTGGGTTACACTGAGACCCTCCCAGCAGCACCACAATCCTTTTATTATCTGCCTTTCAGCCACTTTACAAATGCAGGCAATGCAGAAACATAGAAAACCTTGAAGTTTTGTGAGCTTTTTATCCATTAACCTGCCAATTTTATCCGATAATGTGTTTCTCATCAGGATGCTTTTCCAATTTCCCTCTTTCTTCATAGTCATTTATGTGATTTTGGTCATTACGTATCCCTAACGCCCCTTGAGGGAGTAATGGTGAGTCACCTTCCTGAACCACTGCAGTCCATGTGCACTCCAGTGGAGTGTGAGAGAGTTCCTTGATGAGCTACCTACTTTTAAAACTACTCATGATAAGCTGATCTAAAACTGTTCATCTTCTTTGCAAAATACCATTTCCTCCTCTCTCTCCGACTCTAGCATGATACAAATCTTTTCACTCTGTTGCCTCTTTGCAATACTAATAGCTCCAGCAATTGAAATTCAGGTAGGCAATATAACCCCTAGTTTGATAACCTCTTCAAATTACTCTAGAAAGCTGGTCAGACATGACCTGCTCCTCGTGATTCCACATGGAATCTCTCCAGTCAGACTTCTCAAATGATTGTTATGCTAACCCCTCTCAACTTGAGCTAAGCCACAGAGGCAGGCTTTTGAGGGAATTCCGGTACTTTTTAAAGAAAGAAAAACTATGGTACAATTTTTTAAAAACCCACAGGTCCTAAAATTGCAAGCTTCGTGATGTACTTTCGCAGTTTTATTGATACTTAACAAAAATGTAAAGATTGCAAAGTTCTGCGTGAGAATTATACACCGGATTGTAAAGAATATTCATTAATTTCAGTTACTCTTAATCTTTTGTCTGCAGTTTTAAATCCATTATTTAACCCAGCTGTCATAATCTTTACTGACTGAACAAAGTGAGGACATTGAAGTTTTAGGCCCCAGGACTTTTTTTTTAAAGCTACACTACACTTCAAGATCAGTCTCATCGAAAACATAAGATCATTTATGCTGCACATTTTCCAACACTGAAAAACTACTAAAAAAAAAGTAAATGCACAAATTGTATTTTTCTTAAAACAATTTGTAAACTAAGCTGAGAACCTCTTTATGCTTTTAATGCAATTTTCTCTATAATAAATGCCCCTAAAATACACTGAGAAATTTATTCTTAGCTCCATTATGAAACCAAGACTGAGGTGCAGGCTTTGTGGTTGTAATGATGGTGGGACTCTCAGTTGTCATTACTCTCTGAACCTGACAGAAACTTGTGTCATCTGCACATGTGCAGTTAAACGTGGAAATCCAGAAGCTCTATTAGGGATATTGTGCCCCTCCACAAGTTGCACTATTACAGTCTTTGCAGAGATGGAGATCAGCAGCTTGATGTGAACTTCAACATTTTATGCACTACTTTGTTGAATGAAGTGTAACTAGGATTTTAATGATCTCCAAAGTCACAACTGCTATTCAACACATCTGCCTTTGAAAAATGAACTTTAGAAACCTGGAGTGTCAATTCCCTCATTCAATATTTTAAAAACACCATAGCTTTTTACAATAATAGGTTTTTTTATTATTTCATGATATTTCAGCTTCTTCTTTAATCTCGTATGTCTGCCCTAATATTTATCTTGATTTCTGTAAAGTGATTGAAAAGTCAAAGACAGCCAGTGCTATTTACTTCCAAATTTGTTGGCTGTCTAAAGATTCCTCAGTGTGATTGGCTGCTCAGCCTACTTGATGACTTAACTGTTCCCGGAAGCTAGAGATCCCCTCCAGCTTCCACCAGAATGAAATTGACGTCAAAAGCAGGAAATCAGGCCCATTAAATCATTGTGCGCAACTTTTCTGGTGGTTAGCGGAAAGCACCTTCCAATGACCTCTCACTGCAAAATTCAGGACATGATATTCCCCACTTACCAGATCCAGTAACTGGGTGGAAGCAAATTGTTATACGTGAGAACTTAAAAAGGAGTATTATAGTCACCCCCACCGATAACTGCCGAATCTGAATGTAACTGTATCCAGAAGAGGAGGTGTTGGCCTAGTGGTATTTTGCTGGACTATTAATCCAGATACTCAGCTAATGTTCTGGGGACCCAGGTTCAAATCCCACCACGGCAGATGATGGAATTTGAATTCAATAAAAAAAATCTGGAATTAAGAATCTACTGATGACCATGAAGCCATTGTTGATTGTCAGAAAAACCCATCTGGTTCATTAATGTCCTTTATGGAAGGAGATCTGCAGTCCTTACCTAGTCTGGCCTACACGTGACTGCAAAGCCACAGCAATATGGTTGCCTCTCAACTGCCCTCGGGCAACTAGGGATGGGCAATAAATGCTGGCCGGTCAGTAATGCCCATGTCTCATGAATGAATTAAAAAAATGTAAGCGACATTTCAAAAATCTGTCTAATTTGGCCCTTATGTAAACTCTTCCCATACTAAAGTCATATTATAGTCAAAACGGTGGACTCGGCGATGTAAGCCAAGCAGTTCAGTGGCTAAATATAATCTTTAAAATCAAATTGGAAATTAAATTAAATTTAAGATATGCTTCCAAATTATCAGAGTAGCATTTTTCTGTGTTGGCGATCTTAGTTGTGAAGGAATCTTTCCTTTAATGAGTTCTGCAATTCTGTAATTGAAGTGCAAATGTGCTCATAATTTCAATTTTGTGCTTGGAATATGACTACCATTGTGGGTTTTTTGTACAGTTTAGTAAATGGGGGACAACAAATGAATAATACTTTCTGTCTTGAGTCAGTTAGCAGTTTGTGTGCATCATCAATGGTTAGATATCCTGAATATTGCAAAAGAACATAGGATTAGGAGCAGAAGTAGGCAAATTCAGCCCATCGAGCCTGCTCTTCCTATTCAATCAGATCATGGCTGATCTCTCCCAGATCTCAAATCTATCTCCCCACCTGAGATACGAATTTATTGCATGAAATCACAGTTCATCTCACATAGTAATTTAGTTGGTGAGGATAGGTTGAAATAAATTACCAATGTAATTGTTTTGGCTAGTTTGTGATTATGGATTCTATAGAATTAGTGTGTGCAACATATACTTAATTTTGAATATATGGCATGAAGAAATGTTTTGTGACTCCAGAACTGCCATTACATGAGATTTTCCCTGTTATTATCCCTATTTGATAACTTATCTTCTTACCCCATGCAATTTGTCCTTCTTGCTACAGTACAAGTATTTGTAGTAAATGTAGACAATGGTTTCCCAAGTCTCTACCACAACACTAGAATAGTTTTGATGAAGTGCACTAGAATGGCATGAAATGCTTTCTCCTGTGATTCCACCCACTCCCCACAATTCATTACAGATCAGCATTGCAACGCCACACTGAATATCCTCAGATAACAACCTGGATTACAGGTACTAATGAGGGAGATCTTTTACCTTGACACTCTGATCAGCGAGTCCAAGCACTAATGCTTCCTTCATCATTACTATCCAATTAATAAGGTTAGTATTGAATTATTTTGTCACAAAACAGTTTGCAACAAAAAGTTTATGCTGTTTTACTTTCCATGGACTGACCTGACACCCCTATTAACTATTATGATGCAGTCATTACTTTGCACAATTAAATAGGGCAACTAGCATTCAGACCTGTATATCATTCAGATCTACACCAAAACATCGTAATGCTTCAGATTTATCACTAAAATACTGCTTCCTTGTCTGATCAATTTGAATTTCAAAGCTTCTTAATATCACCCATTATTTAAAAAGACTTTGATTCAGAATATACTGTTTGTGTGCTCATCTCACTGACCTTGGCTGTTCAACCATGTGTGCTGGTTTTATTCTTGGCAGAAGCCCAGCTTAAAAGAACAAAAGTCAGTCGCATAGATACACAAACCATGTTGCTCTGACCACCGTGCCAAGTATCACAAAGAACAATTTAGCACTTTCACGCATAAACAGAAAAAAATTACTTCCACTTCGTGAGAGGAGGAACACTAAAATTAACGACGCAGAAAAAGTTCAATAAATGATTCCTCAAAAAAGATCCCTAGAAAAAAATCATTTCAAGATCTATTGATTGTGTGTCCCACTCTAGAGAGTGCGATGACCAAAGTTGGGGTGGCACAGTGCCACCGTGGTTAGCACTGCTGCCTCACAGCGCCAGGGATCCACGTTTGATTCCCATTTGGGTTGCTGTCCATGCGGAGTCTGTACATTCTCCACATATCTTCATGGTTTTCCTCAGGGTGCTCCGGTTTTCTTTCACACTCCGAAAGATGTGCTGGTTAAGTGCATTGGCCATGCTAAATTCTCCCTCAGTGTACTCAAACAGATGTTGGAGTGTGGCGGCTAGAAGATTTCCACAGTAACTTAATTGCAGTGTTAATGTAAATCTACTTTTGACGCCAATAAAAACAGATAAAATGAATAATTTTGGATTCACCAGCATGCCTGAGCTATTGGCCTTTGTTTGAGTCAGTGGTGAGGTAAATGCAGTCTGCCCTCAGTCTCCCAGGTTAAATTTTGGGGAAGGGAAATCTGCTTTCTGCTAGAAAGTGCACTTTGTGAATTGAAGTCAGGTGAGGACAGACCAAGGGTTTGTTGTGATACCTCTCATTGTCGAGCAGCAAGTATCTTGCCCTTCTCCACCACCTCTCTTCCCACCCCAAAGCCTTCCAATGAAGAGGGGTTACATCAGACAATAACTAAGCTATCGTACTTCATCTCAATTCTCAAGCAATTTTACATGGACTCCAATATGTTGAGTGATATCATTTTCTTATAGCCAAGTGAAACATCACATGGTTTTATTTCCAAATCAAGAAATAACCGACAAGGGATAAGATGCAAAATAATGAAGGGCTAGCAATGATCACAACTTGCATTGGACTGTGAACCAAGACAACAAAATTCAAGCAATTTATATCAACAGGAGAGAAATCGAACTCTGACCTTAACTCAATAGCAACTCTGGTTATTCTTTACAATACGTAGTGCAATGTTGTCTGCAATTACAAAGGTGAAAGGATAATAAACTTGATAACAACATTAGGCTCAATGTTAAAAGGGCATCACGTGGCTGCTACTGCAGCACTATAAGTTTGTTCTCCGAACGGGTTACTAGAAAATAAGCAATGCCATATGTATTGGAGCATCATAGTTACCAAAGAGTGATTACAAGGCAGTAATTTAATAGAGGGGTTCAGGTGATGTCATAAGCCACAAGAGCAAACCTTGAGTGGTTTATAACTGTCATCTAAACTCTGAGATTAGATTACTGCCTTGTAATCACTACTAGGTATCTGTTATTTTTAATAATACATACAGCAAATTGTATGGGTTGGTTTTATCCATTTTGGGTTTGTTTTTCTGCTGATTCTGGCTTTCAACGTGGATGCCAACTGCCACAGCATCATTGATTTGTGATGACGATCAAACTGAAACACTAACGTTTGCAAAGTGACTCGTTGCGCATTTCATTGAAAAATCACATTTTTCAGCAAATTCTACGGTCGGCATGTCACGGAAGTGGTTATGTGGAGCTGTTTTTCTGCCATAGTAACAGAAACCTGCCTACGTAGGCCACACTAAAAGGACAACAATCCCTTTAAAAGCGGTTTTGGTAGTAATGACAATCTGTCAAATGTACATCCTCTGAAATGGAAAGGGCTACACAAAGATCCAATGACAGCAATCCCACCCACGTATCTGGAATGCAGAAGCTACATATTTACTTAATCACTCACTATTTTCAGATTTTCTTCTGAGCTGGCTTCGGCCGAGAGACATCAATTATTTAAAGGAAGTAACATGATGCTTCCTCTGTTAAGTCAAGTCTGCAAGCAGACCCCGAGAGAGAATAAAAAATGAATTAGCTGGAATTTATTATTGAGCTTGATGCAAACAGAGATTCAGCCATCATATCTGCACCAGGTTTCCACACACCTTCGAGCACCCTGCTGGCTTTCCCAATAAAATAATACTGCTGCAGCAGGTACCTTTCAGCACGAGAGGTGGTGGTCTCTCGGAAAACTGTTTCACAGATGAGAGTATGTCCAGTGGCTGTCCTGATTCACACACATACACACACACACAAACACACACTGTATTCAACACACGTAACAATTATTCATCCACCTCGTTCTCACTAAAGGCATGGCAATGCAATTTTATCGTTATAATCAAGACCATATGACAAAAAGCAGAGGCCATTAGGGACCAATTTCAAGTGTTCTTTGCAAGACAATGATTTTCAGATTGCACTTACATATGCTGAACAGTTAAGTTTGCTTCAGTGCACCTGCACTGAGATATGCAGCTTTCTGCTGTGCTCTTCCTCTCCCCTTGCCCACCAAAAAAAATAAGATTTTTCTGGCCAAGCGAAGAAAAGTTTCAAAGGCTGACTGAATGTTAATATTTTTCTCTCTCTCTTTATTTAATTGAAATCTGCTTTAAATCTTGTTCAGCACTTACCCCCCTTCAACCTTCAGGTGCCAGAGGGCTTGTTACTTGTGAATTATTTAACAATCATATTTGCGGTAGGAAATTGATTTTTGAGTAAATCCATATTGATTGAGTTATGCGAGACTAATGATTTGAAGTAAAATGTTGCCGTTAACTTCCAGGGAGGGAGGAACGGTGTTTGCTGCATCAAATTTTCACTTGAAAGGGACCCCGGCACCCTGCTTTCACCCTGTCATAGCCTGTGATGACTAACTGTCTGCCAAGCATGACCAAGCGATTAAAGCGGACAGCATCTGTGTATCTTTGCGGTAATAGGAGCCTGCTTTCTATTTTCCATGCATTGAAACTTGAGCAGTCTATTAGCTCCTGCATTTTTAGTTTGATGAATTTATTACTTTCCGATTTTTTTTTTGCATCAAAAGCAGTGGAAAAGCAGATTCGTCCTAATTTTGATTTTCACAAATCTTTTAGCTGAATCCCCACCAAATCCGAGGAGTGCCCCACTTGCACTCGAAATATATTCTCCCGCCTGTGAGACATGCTACCAATACTGTCACATCCTTTCAACGTGCCATGTCTTTTTTGTATCTTGTATTGAAGTTCCCCATCTTTTTGTACACGGTTCCCCCGCTGAGACAGCAGACACACGACCTGTTGCCAAGTGTCAAGCACTGGCACTCCGACTGATGAGTTCTCACCCCTCGCCTCCATTTGATACGTTGTTTTGTCTCCCCCCCACCCCCAGCCCTTCCTCCCAATGGCTCAGTCACTCAACAGGTGGGAAGTGTGAATGCAAACCCACATTATAGCTCTCCAGAATGCATACATAGACACAACATGCTGTCAGTGGACTGCTTTCTAATCCCTAAATGCGCTTGTTTTACTTCCCAGAGTTGCAGTTACTGTTCGTCAGAGATTCAGAATCACCGGTGTGTGGGGTTTCAGGTCAGAAACATCCAATATTACGGGAGGATCATGTGACCTACAAAGGCAAAATATATTTCTATGATGGCACCAAGGGGTTTTGAGGGAACGAGGAATGGCCAAAGATGAAAATAAGACTAGTAAAAAAAATCTAAATTACATTTAGCTTCCTTGATTGGTCAAGTTTAAAGTTTAGTTTATTTATTATTGTCACAAGTAGGTTTACATTAGTGAAAATGCCCTGGTCGCCACACTCCAATGCCTGTTTGGGTACACAGAGGGTCAATTTAGGATGACCAATGAACCTAACCAGCCTATCTTTTGTCTGTGGGAGGAAACTGGAGCACCCGGAGGAATTCCACACGGACACAGGGAGAATGTACAGACTCCACACAGTCACCCAAGACAAAAATGGAACTGGGTCCCTAGCACAGTGAAGCAGTAGTGCTAACCACTGTGCCACCGTGCCGCCTAGAGAGGGCAAACACATCAGTGGGGAGGATAGTTAGTCATACGGGACTGCCATGTCCCGAGTTCAGTCACTGATCTGGGCTGAGTTCATTGATCTCAATTGGAATAGTGATAGGATGCTGCAAGAAACCTCAGTGTCTCCAGACTAGGGAACAAGGGAGAAGGAAGGAAAATAGCCAGGGTTCCAGCTATCAACCACAATCCAGTGACCACTGCTGGAAACTGTATCTGCCAGACATCGAGAGAAAAGTGGCTCTCTGCCCTTCAGAGCGAGACAACCCGCCGATACTCACGGTTTAAGCTTCCACATGTAGAATGGGCTCTTGGGCGAAGTTAGGGAGGGCTGCCGACACTTGTGGAACTGCACCCCAGCGTCTTCAATAAAGGAAGAAAGGGGGAAAAAAGATCACGTTTTTAATTGGACATTTTTTTTGCCTAAATAAATAATTAACAGGCGTTTACCATTCTTTAACAGAAAGGAGCTAAACTCAAGCTATGCCACTCTCCTTCTCCCTGAATTTTAATGGCTTGATATCAAAAGTAATCAGATGGATTCCAAAGCTTTTCACAACAGATTGAAACAATGCCAATCCATGCATTCCACCATTTCTCCTCCCTCCTACAGTCAGATGGAGTTCCATACAACGGGCCTCACCAAATCTCTCAAGATAAGACTCTGCTCATCTATCAGATGAAAAAATAACAAAGGGAAATCAATCTAAATACCTCCTTGTGGCTGATTTCAGAGTCACCTGTACCTATTGGTTATCTGTCTACTCTCTCAGTAAGGTGCAGGGGGACAGAGAAATAGGGGACGATGGCGGGGGTGGGGTGGCAGGTGGAAAAATAATTTCAATGTGAGATGGGGAAAATAGTATCAATATAAGAAATCATGCACAATGTCAATGAAAGAGCAAAATGGTGACAGTTAATAATATATAAGCTTCAATTGAAGTTTCATGTTCAACAAGGCTATTCTAACACATGGCGGAGAACTTCCAAGCACCCATTTGCGAACAACTCTACACCAAAGTTTCACAGTGTATTTATTATTGTCGCTAGTAGCCTTACATTAACACTAATGAAGCTACTGTGAAAATCCCCTAGTCACCACACTCCGGCGCCTTTTCGGGTACATTGAGGGAGAACTTAGCACGACCAAAGCAACTAACCAGCACGTCTTTCGGATTGTGGGAGGAAACCGGAGCACCTGGAGGAAACCCATGCCGACACAGGGAGAATGTGCAGACTCAGCACAGACAGTGACCCAAGCCAGGACTTGGACCCTGATCCCTGGCGCTGCAAGACAGCAGTGCCAACCACTGTGCCACCATGCCACCGACCAAGATTAAGATTGTTCAATCGCATCTTCCCTGTAGGACTCAGCTGAAAATTATACTGTGTTTCTAAATTTGAAATAACATTAGGCTAAATTATTTTACTCAAGGCCATTTTCTTCTGGCCTTACAATTCATTGTGTATCTGCGCTGGGACAAAAATTGGGTGCTTCCTCCTTCGCCTTCACTAATGTCTTTGATCTGGGTGACAGAAGTGTGGCTGAATGCCCCCAAGTTAACTCAGCGGAAACGCCTACCTTGAATTGGTCCCCACACCCAACACAAATAAAACAGAAGTCAGCAACCCAGTGGAACCTCACTCAGTCTTTGACCAACTTGCCGTGCCCACCACAGCATCCTGAATTGTTATAGGCTGTCCCAAATATTCTTTCATATATTATGTGTCAAAGAACATAATGACTGCACTAGGATTAAGGCGATAATTAAAATCGGGTGGGGGGAAGGGGTTGTGGAGGTGTTGGGGGGGGGGATTCTGCTAATGTTCAGAAGCCACTTAGTACTCTCAATTTATGACATCATCAGAGCCACTCGATTGAATTACTGCCTTGTAATTCACTGCCAGCCATCTATTATCCTATATTAATGCCCTTAAGGGTAATTTGAATACTCTGATGGAATATTTATCAAGACCTGGGGCTTGATTCTAATCATGGCACAAGTAAAAAGATTGGGTGCATCTCATTAAAGTCCATCCAATATAAATTAGCTGTACGTAGATTAGTAAGCAATTTGTATCTCTACACATCTGACTTTGAATCTTGTAGCAGCAAAACACACACACACACATTGGCGGGGGCAGGGGGAGAAGGGAGGGAGGAAGAAGCAATTCCAACCACACTATTATTACACAACTGTGTTTTTGTTTTGCTCTTGCCAAACACAATAACAAGGGTTTATCACAGGCAAAATATATATTGTATAAACATTTTCACTATAGATAGGTACAAAGCTCTCTGGAAGGAATAAATACAATGTTCTCCGAACATCAGCGAACAGCTTTTTCTGAATAAATACTCTGTCTATGCAAGTTGTGTAATCTGTTCTTCTGCCATACAATCTAATTCTGAGCCAACATAAAAATGTTTGCAATTTTTTTTATTATCGGGCTGGTCGGTCAGCTTTGTGAATCCAAAAATAAATTCTTATTTTGTAACTCTATGCAGGATGTAAGGAACTTCAATGCTGTCTTAAATGAGCAGAGGCTATTTTCGCTCACTTCTATAAATACTACAAAAACATAACACTGTGCATTCTTAGTGTGCTGAAGCTAAGCTGGTCTTATCTAAAGTCCAGAAAAAATCCATGGAAATATTTGAAATGGGCAACACAAAATTAGGTAAATGCTCACAGTCAAAAAAAATTAATATAAACCAAATAAGTCAGATATTACCACTTCTGAGAGCAAATGACTTGGGATCAGGGAGCCGGACCTGCTGCCCGAGTAAGCAGCTGCTTAAACTCACATTCTGGGACTGGACAAGTAAAACTGGTGGATTTCCTACAGTTCTGATCATAAAGAACTAGCTGGAAAATGTAAGCATTTCTTTCGGACTGTGGGAGGAACTCGAAGCACCCGGAAGAAGTCCAAACAGACATGGAGAAAATGTAAGAGAACTTAAATAGGGACGGTCTGTGAATGCCCATCTATTTTTAAGATTAAATTAGATATGAAATATACACAAGCACTGTTTCTTTCAATTCAGGGAGGGAGATCTATGACTCAGTCTTCAAGAAAAGGGACCAGCGTGCCTTCTTCTTGCATTGCTTAAGCGATAGGGTTGGTGATATAAAGAAGTGCTTGATCCAGCGCAGTGATTTAAATGTTGGTGTCACACGATATATCATTGTTTCAAAATTAATGTATTTGCATTTTGGTACCATTCAGCTTCTTTATGACACGGGAAAGCCATGGTTAAGAGATTATCCAATATTTTTCACCCATATTTATTAACAGTGTATATTTAAACAGAAAGGAAGTAAAATCACCAGAAAGTATCGTAAGTGTAAATGATGCTAAAGAGCTAAATGGAAGATTAGCTCAAATGACTTTCAAATTTTTATTCTTTTGAAACACGACATTAGATCAATTGATATTCTCACATTATGGGGGTGGAATGGTGGCACAGTGGTTAGCACTACTGCCTCACATAGTCAGCGACCCGGGTTCGATTCCCGGCTAGGTTCACTGTCTGTGCAGAGTCTGCATGTTCTCCCCGTGTCTGTATGGGTTTCCTCCAGGTGCTCCAGTTTCCTCCCACAGTCTGAAAGATGTGCTGGTTAGGTGCATTGGCCATGCTAAATTCTCCCTCAGCGTACCCGAAAAAGCCCCGGAGTGTGGCGGCTAGGGAATTTTCATTGCAACTTCATTGCAGTGTTAATGTAAGCCTACTTGTGATACTAATAAAGAAATAAATAAATTATGTTAATACAGATAACCATGAAACTTTGTAGCAGAAATTGTTTTGAGTGTGTTTTTCAAGGCAGTATGGACAACATTTGTGGAGCGCAGACTGATCCCTGCCCACAAGGAAAGCTCAAACACAGGAATTCTGGTTAAAATTATTCGGCTGCCAGTACAACTTGTGCTGTTGACGGGCAGCTCGCCTGATGGGGGCACCAATTTTGCACGCACCTGCTGAAATTTAAAGGCATCCAGCATCTCTTAAAGGGGAGGTGCATTCTGACTGCAGCCAACTACCTGTGGGCAATATCAGGTGCGGATGAAGCTGCCTGGCCCTGTCTAGCTTTCAGGCACTACTTTTGAGGTTTTTGGCATAAGAAGAACCTACTGCCGCAGCACTGACTCCCTGTCCCTCCATCGACTGCTATGACTCTCACTTCATGCACCCTGCTGCCTTCAGCAGCTAGTACAACACACAGGGGCTGCCACCATCCTCATGATCGCTTCTTTAACCGCCTCACAGCTCTGCCATCTTGTACACAGTAACAACACTCCTCGACCCTCAGTGCCACAATATGTGCTCAAACCTTCTGTCTACCCCAACATGGACACTTTTTTCGTCTTTCTCGCAGGGCAATGTCACCCCAAAAAAAGAGAGCTGGCCATTACAGGAAGAGGACCACACCCCATCAGCATGCTCTCCTTACTGGTAAACATGGTAGGAAGAAAGCCTACCTGGAACCTGGTATCTGGTGCTGCAGAAGATCAAGTCCTCCAGCTGTCTCTCCTGTCCTTCCCTTCTCACTTAATGCTCACCCTCCCAGAGGTACCTGTCTCTGCTTACACACAGGCAGGGAGAAAAGAAAGGGCAGCAATACTGAACATGAAGCCTACTTCAACCTTACACTTCCCAGCTCACAGCCCTCCGCTGAGCTTAGCTCAGTGGTGTCTGCATGTAGCGAACCACCCAGAAGTGTGTAGGTGCAAGGGCAGAGGGATTGAATGCCCAAGAAACATTGCTTGCACAGGGGGCACAGATGGAGATCTGGCTCCCACCAGAAAGGTTGATAGAAGTTCTCACAGACCTGTTAAATGGACCGGGCTGCTTGTCAGAGAGCCCATGCACATCTTCAGTGAATGCATCAAGACAAAAAAACAGAGTGAGCAATCATCCCAAGAACATTGCAGAGTCCCAATTCTGCAATTAACTCCAACCCAAAGAAAGTAAGATATCTACCATTATGGCTTTTGAGTCCAGCATCTCCACTGGCTTACAAAGACGAATGGAGTCTTACAGAGCCTCATGGCATGCGTATAACACTCTGCTTGTGTACAGAACAAAGGGAGAGCTCAGGCTCTCTTTGGTTTCATGTAGCAGACGTCTACTGGTTCCTCAGTTAACCTCACAAACAGAGCACCATACAGCTATCTGGATCAGACTGCCCCACCAACAGTCTGTAACCAGCTCCTCAACATTCGGGTCTCCTGAAAAGTGCTCAGCACAGTCATCTCAAGTGCAGTCAGTGAAACTTGAGTAGAATCATAGAATCCTTACAGTGCAGAAGGAGGCCATTCGGCCCATCAAGCTTGCACTGACAACAATCCGACCCAGGCACTATCCACATAACTCCATTTATTTGCCCTGCTAATACCCTGGCACAAAGGGGCAATTTCACATGCCAATCCATCTAACTTGCACACCTTTGGACTGTGGAAGGAAATCCACACAGACATGGGAAGAACGTGCAAACTCTACACAGGCAGCCACCGGAGACCGGAATTGAACCCAGGTCCCTGGCACTGAGAGGCAACAGCGCTAACCACTGTGCCACCGTACTGTCTGCAGTAGTTTTCCATGCTCCAGCTCTAGTTCCTAGGGAGCGATAGAATTGGTCACGTGTGCACAAGAGAGACACTGGATTGTACAAAGTTGACTTACAGGCACATAAGTCATGTAGACGTTTGTCAAATCAAGAAGGGATAAAGTAATGAAGTTACATATTTGTTCCAGGTATACCTATTGGTTTTCATTATCTTATTGATGCAAGAGGAACACAGAAGTTGTGCAGTTTGAGGGCAGTAATATGATGGGTGTGAAATGGAAGGAAGAGCTGTTGGTGTTGAGGGGAAGGGCAGGGAATCACTTCTCAATAATTTGCTGCACAGCAGTTCTGATAGTTTTTATTGGGTCATGCTCATCTACTTTCTTCACTTCCTCCTTCATCTTCTTGTTCCACTTCTTCCTGCTCAGGAATCTTCAATGTAACTTCCCTTCGAGCAGCTAGATTAAGAAGCAGGCAGCATTAAGAACCCTGAGACACACTCCGGATTGTACTGGTCAACCTCATCTAGGAAGTGAAACTGTTGCTTCAAGATACCAATGGGCTCCTTGGTGACAACCCTTCTGGTGCATGGCTGTCATTGTACCGGGAATTCTGCATATCTGTCAGGGCTCCTGAGAGAAGCCATGAGTCAGTCGGTGAGAAGGTAGCATAAGATTGTGTGAGACCACAGTAACATTGCGCTTGCATTACTGGATTAATGATCCAGAAACATTGGGCCCGATTTTACCATCCCGTTGCACCCATTTTCGGGCGCAAAAACTCAGTAAAGTGAGGCATGAGGCGAGTAGTATGATCCACGGCCACCTCCGTGCCGATTCCCACTTTACCAAGTGCCTAAAATGGCCGCGATCGGGACCACGCCCAAAATGGGAATGACGGCATTTTAAATGCATTTGCATGCATTGAAATTGACTTAATGGGCTGGATGCCCAAACTTACCGGCACTTCCTCCTTTATCACCGCGTTCGCCCATCCAGATCCGGTACAAAACAGACATGGTCCGCAAGGGTCCAATTCCGGCGTTCCAGCTTCTGAGGAGGTAAGTTCAGAGCTTCCGGCTCTCTGACCCAGATCAGTGGTTGTGGGGTTGGGGAGGGGGGGGGGGGGAGAGAGAGAGAGAGAGAGAGAGAGGGCGCATGGGTTGGATTGCTGTCTGGTGGGGGTGGGAGGGGGTGGAGAAGGGGATGCGGGTCAGATGGCTGTCTGGTAGGGAGGAGGGCAGGGAGTGTCCGCTGCCACTCTGTGTGCGATCGGTGGGGGAGTGGGGGGAGGGGGGAGTGATCAGTCTGGGTAGTGGGGGGAGTGGGGGGATAAGGGGCTCAGTTATGTTGTGGGGGGTGTGGCAATATTTGAGGGGGCCAGAGGGGAGGCATTATCCATCCCAGGAGCAACGTGACAGGGGAGCATTCTTCCTTTTTTTTAACTCCACGTGCGCAGTTGTAGGTTCTGATCAGAGCTGCCATATTTCAGGCGGGTTAAATCCCACCCAAAGGCTTCTGCAGCACGATTCCAAATCACTGCTTTTTTTCCAGGCACTGTGCGTATGGGCTCACCTGAGAACAGGTCTAAAATTCAGATCTGAAACACTCCCAGTTTCAGCACTTAGAGTCAAAATGGTAAACATAAGAACATAAGAACATAAGAAATAGGAGCAGGAGTAGGCCATCTAGCCCTTCGAGCCTGCCCCGCCATTCAATAAGATCATGGCTGATCTGTTGTAGCTCAGTCCCACTTTCCCACCCTCTCCCCATAACCCTTAATCCCCTCTCTTATCAAGAACCCATCAACCCGCTTCTTAAAAATATTTAGCGAGGCAGCCTCCACCACTTCAACGGGCAGAGAATTCCAGAGATTCACCACCCTTTGAGTGAAGAAGTTCCTCCTCAACTCCGTTCTAAACTGCCTCCCCTTTATCTTGAGGCTGTGCCCCCTAGTCCTACTGTCTTTTTTGAGCGGGAAGAGTCTCTCCACCTCTATCCTATCCATCCCATTCATCATCTTATACGTCTCAATGAGATCTCCCCTCATTCTTCTAAACTCTAACGAGTACAAGCCTAGTTTATTCAGCCTCTCCTCATAGCTCAATCCCCTCAACTCCGGTATCAGCCTAGTAAACCTCCTCTGCACTCCCTCCAAGGCCAAAATATCCTTGCGCAGGTGCGGCGCCCAAAACTGCACACAGTACTCCAGCTGCGGCCTCACCAATGCCCTATACAGCTGCAGCAAGACCTCCCTACTTTTATATTCAATCCCCCTCGCTATGAAGGCCAGCATCCCATTTGCCTTCCTGACCACCTGCTGCACCTGCAAGCTGGGTTTTTGCGACTCATGCACAAGGACCCCGAGGTCCCTCTGCACCGTCGCCTGCTGCAGTTTTTCGCCACGTAAGTAATAGTCCTTCCTACCATTCTTCCTACCAAAGTGGACCACCTCACACTTGCCAACATTAAATTCCATTTGCCATTTCCTGGCCCATTCGCCCAGCCTATCTAGATCCTTCTGCAGACTCTCCACACCCTCCGCACAATTTGCCTTTCCCCCAATCTTGGTGTCATCAGCAAATTTCGACACCCTGCACTCGGTTCCCTCCTCCAGATCATCTATATAAATGGTAAATAGCAAATCAGGCCCATTGGGTACAAATCCCACCATGATATCTGAGGAAATTGTGATTAAATTAAATAAACCCGGGGGAAAAAAGACATCAATAATAGTAACCATGAAAAATTCCAGTTTGTTGTAAAAATGCAATGTCCTTCAGAGAAGGAAATGTTGATTCAGACCTACTGTATTGTTGTTTAAACTCTTTCCTACACTCTGAAGTAGCCTAGCAAGCCAATTAATTGCATTCAAAGAGGCTCTTCTTCACCTTCTTATGGGCAACCCCATGAATAGATTTTTAAAAAGCCCTGAGCCCCCAGCACAGCTCCCCACCTGATGGTCCAGATATTAAAGAGTGGGTATTGAGAACTGACACCAAATGAAAGCATTATAACTACTGCCAGGATATGACATTCAGGCCTTCATGGAGTTATAAACAAGGGAGCATTTGCTATTCAGAGACTGAAGCTTCAGAAAGTGGGTAGGGAAGTGGGGGTGGGTGCATGCAGGTTACATACATTCAGTCAATGATGCCCTCCAACTACAGGAATTGAGAAATGAGAGTAAATCCTAATACTCTTACTTCCCAATTGTCAGCCTCTATGATCCCACGAACAATGCATCAGTGGCATGCCAAATCACCGTGTGGATAGCAAATTAACTGATGTTGCTGATGTTCCCACAAGTGGTTTGGAAAGTGCCAGAGGCATAAAAATTCACAGCTACTGTGACAGTCACTGACACAGGGAGTGCAGTGCATGTCCGATATTGAGCTCATTCTTCATGAGAGATGACACAGGCATGTAACTGTTTCCATGTGGAAACACAGCCACTGTATGAACCAATTTCCTGCTTTCCTTCTGTATACTATTTCAAACATTTGAAGTAGTCAAAGAAAGATGCTTTACTGTCATACATTCTTATGTCTTTCCTTTGAGATTAGAAGACTACAGTACTGAGGTAGACACTAAGCTATGTACTGGGCTACACTGCACAATGAAAGTTACCTTTCCTTGGTCTGAGTTTCTTTTCCCTTGAAGGTGTACAGATTCTGACTGCCCAGTAAATGGCGAAGCATGACAGGAGTATTTAAACAGGGTTAAACAGGTACCAGCATGACTAAAACTAGAATAAGCTGGTGCACAATGGCAAACTCAGCAACTTAACACTCTTGCTTCCTGACAAATATTTTAATTGAACAGACCAATCTGAAATCAAGTTCTCATTAACCCCACTTGCTATTGAGTAAATTGTACCTTTGTCGTCATTTTAATCCTTAAAGCAAATTTATATTTAGCTTTGCAGTACTTTTCACCACAGTTTAAGCTTAGCATTTGCTTTTATAAACAGATTATAAGTAAGATTAGAGAAAATCCCAAGATGTTCTATAACTATATTAAGGGGAAGAGGATAACCAGGGAAAGAGAAGGTGCCATTAGGGACTAAGGGGGAAATCTGCACATGGAGCTGGAGGACATTGGTAGAGTGTTAAATGTACATCTGTCTTCACTTGGGAGTAGGAGGATGTAGGTACAGAATTCACCAAGAGGGACATAGGGAGTGAGGAGGTACTGGAGGCTTTGGCAGGCTTAAAAGTGGACAAATCCCCAAGTCAGATGAGTTATATCCCAAGCTGTTGTGGAAGGCAAGGAAGGAAATTACAGGGGCTGTCTTCCAAATATTTAATTCCTCTCTGGCCACAGTGGAGGTGCCAGCGGATTGGGGGACAGCTAATGTGGTTCCACTTTTCAAGAAGGGTTGTCGAGATAAACTAGGGAATTACAGACCAGTGAGTCTCGCATCACGTCAGAAACTAATGGAAAAAATTCTGAAGGGGAAAATTAATTTCCACTTGGATAGGCATGGCTTGATCAGGGACAGTCAGCGTGGCTTTGTCAGAGGGAGGTCATGCCAAATGAATTTGATTGAGTTTTTCAAGGAGGTGATTGGGTGTGTAGTTGAGGGTAGTGCAGTTGATGTAGTTTATATGGATTTCAGCAAATCCTTTGAGAAGGTCCTACATGGGAGACTGAAAACAAAGGTAAAAGCACAGGGTACCTTGGCAAGATGAATGCAAAGCAGGCTGAGTGATGGGAAAAAGAAGGTGGTGGTAGAAGGCTGTCTGAATGGAGGTCAGTGTCCAATGGCGTACCCCAGCAATCAGTGCTAGATCCCTTATTGCTCATGCTGTACATAAATGGTACAGATGACATTGTGGGGAGATGATAAGTAAGTTTGCAGGTGACATGAAGACTGGCAGGGTGGTTAATAGTGAGGAAGAAGGTCTGCAAGACGGGCAGATCAGTGGCAGATGAAATTTTACCCTGCAAAATGCGAGGTAACGCACTTTGGAATGTGTAACAAGTACTCAATGAATGATAGGACACCAGGAAGCTCAGAGGAGCAGAGAGATCTTGGGGTGCTTGTGCACAGATTCTTGAAGGTAGCAGACAGATTAATAGGGTAGTTAAGGAGGCATACAGGACATTTGCCTTTATCAGTTGTGGCATGGATTATATGAGCAAGGAGGTTATATTAAAGTTGTACAAAACTTTGGTTAGGCCACAGACATGTTGCTGAGGCTTTTCATCCTGCACTGATCCGGACAAACACAAGAATGCCAAATTTCAAACCATTGCAGCAATCTATACGAAAGGAGAAAAGGGTGCTGACTGGTTGGCAGGTCAACTCTGACTGACTGAGGCTTTGCGTAAGACAAAACAACAGTAGTCTCTCCGGGCTCCTGGATAATTCAAAAACAGGCACAAGGCTAGAATTTATTCATTTTGTTTGCAGAGAATGTGTCCCTGTGCATGTAAACATATGTCACTTTTAGCAACAGTAACTGAGTCAGGTGACAAGCTTGACTGATTATCTTAAATTGGTTGTGAGTATAACTATTGGCACACTCAGGATTTTCAACAGGTGCCGCCCAATTTCAGAATCACATCTAATAGTAGACATTTTGTTATGGGTTTTGGAAAAACAGGCTGATTGAATATGGTCTATACT
This sequence comes from Carcharhinus amblyrhynchos, assembly GCF_965287045.1. Lineage (NCBI taxonomy): Eukaryota > Metazoa > Chordata > Chondrichthyes > Carcharhiniformes > Carcharhinidae > Carcharhinus > Carcharhinus amblyrhynchos. Next base: position 53,253,977 of record NC_137335.1, read on the forward strand.
CTGTCTATTAGAAACAACTATTCGATTTGATAGGCCAATCATTGGAAAGTATAGCATGCATATTTGGTATAGACTGAAAATCATACACGTGTTTATGTGGTAGGCAGAGCATCTTTTTGGATGGGATGCTGCCATCAGTCCAAAACCAAATACTGGCAACACCTCGGCCAAACAATCTGCACCCTTTTTTCCTCCAAGTATAAATAGTTGTGATGGTTTGAAATTTGGCATTCTTGCATTTGTCCTGATGAGTGTAAGGCAAAAAGCTTCAGCGGCATGAATCATTTTTCAGCAATACTCAAACTCAGTTGTGTGCAAAAAACCTCCTAACATGCACGTGTAGGGCCTGATACATTGAAAGGATACATTCAACAAGGTGATTTAAAATGAAAGCTGAGATCTGACAGGAAAGGCACTTAACAATGGAGTGATAGGGTATGAGTTTAAAGTTGTGGTTCTCCATGTGGTGAGATTCCAACCTCAGCTAAGATGTAGTGGTTGGACAAACACTAGGCAAAGCTGAGTCTCACAAGAAGAGAGGGGAATAAAAGAGAAAACTGAAGAGTCAAACCTCATGCAATCTCCTGGAAGGTGATTCATTTTTTGTTTAGCACATTGGCAAAACATAATTCATACGTCCTCTCCAAGTAGGAGAGTCATATGCCAAGGAGAGAATGGGAAAACAGTACAATTAAGAACAAGAACAGCAGAAAAATTATTTACAATCTGTGGAAGAAAATGTCAGCATCATTCACTTCTGAGGTAACGAAATTCACTTTTTAAATAATGTTGTACATGCTGTATTATTTCTATTAGCACAATCGGTTCCTGCATAGTTCAGGTAGGCTGCCTAAAAATATTGCTTTCTTTTACAGCCATAACCTGGGTGACAAGCATATACTGTGCAAAATGAAATAAGCAGGGGTGATTGCCAAAAATGTATCAGAAAAGGTCAGGGAAACTAAAACCTATCTGGAAACAACGCACAAACCCAGAGATATGCATCTTAAATCATGCTAAATTACATGCTTCATGCTGGTGACTCGGTCATGGGAAATTATTGAGCTACGTGATGTCTCATTTGTTTTTAAACACATCATGGTAAATTACTGAAGGAAAACGCAAACATTTTCATTTCATCTAAGCATCTTTCTAGGCTTTATATTTATTGTTTAAATGTAAATGAAACAGTGCTCCACGCGTCATTTTTTTTTGTAATTGTGTTACATAAGTACACCATATAGCAATATGCAATGCATTCATTGCAGTCAGATTTGGATTACTATAAATATGTTTGCCCTTTACACTGAGCCTGCCTGAGGGATTAGCAAACCCCCAAAAGTTCAGTTGAATATTATCCGAATGTACATCTCCGCTTGAATAAAGTAGTTAAGCAGCCTGCAGTGTAGTTTGATTGCTTCTGGTCTATTGATAATTTTCCCCAAAATTCATTTCTAATTCTAGGAATATAAATCCAGTTATTAAATCTGAGACAGACTGGCCAGGCCAAATGGCCTGTTTCCACGCTGTAACTTCTATTTGTTTTGATATATTTTAACTACAATATGTTCCAAATATTAATTTCCATGGAGCAAAGTCCAGCTGCACCTGATATGGCATCAATGAATTAAACAAGCAACTACCCGATTTGCGAATGTTATCTTTTTCTTAAATAGAATATTGGAAATTAATTCACATTATGTTAGCTTTCTCACATGCTTTATACTTCCACTTCAGAAAACAAATAAAATATTGCAACTGTTCAATGGATGGATTCAGAGTGCTTTGATTTTATTTTTTTCAGTGTCTCTGTCACTTCTGCTTGAATGCACTTGTTCCAAAAACCACGTAAACCAAAGACGCAACTTGAGCACCTACGGCGCAAACTCCAGCCTAACAAGGCCAGCACAGGACTGGAATCACCTTAAATAGATGTCGAGCTGAGGTGACTGCCAACCTCCACCAGCACTACTTGCTGTTTCCATTAATTTTAAACTATCCCTGTTGATTAGTTATTTTCACTTCAGTGACAACAGGGCGGAAAAACACTTTGACTGTACTTGACTGTACTGTACTTGCTTTATCATTCAATTGTGTTCACTTCCGAGTGCCCCAAGTCCAAGATCCTTTACAGTCACTGGGTCAAAATCCTGGAACTCCCTCCCTAACAGCACTCTGGGTGTATTTACACCACATGGGTTGCAGCAGTTCAAGATGGCAGCCCACCACCACCTTCTCAAGGAATTAGCGATGAAATGACCAACAAATAGCTTGTCAAGCCAGTGACATCCACATCCCGCAAAAGAAAGGAAAAAGGTCAGTTTTTGATTGGGAAATTAGCAAAACAGTATCCATGCCTCTCCTTAGTTTAACTAATATAACAGTGAACAACTGAATCCATTCTGCCATTTTCCTTCCATTTAGGGCAAGTGGTGGCATAGTAGTAATATTATTGACTTAGTAATCTAAAGACCCAGGCACTACTTTGAGGATCTAGTTCAAATCCCACCTTGGTAACTGGTGGAATTTAAATTCAATTAAGAAATCTGGAATTAAAAGCTTGTCTCAATTATGATTAAAAAAAAGTACTGCCGATTGTTGTAAAAACCCATCTGGTTCAGTAATATCCTTTAAAGAAGAAAATGTACCAGCCTTACCTGTTCTGGCCTACATGTCACTCCAGATCCACAGCACATGGGGCTCTTAACTGCCCTCTGAAATAGCCAGTAAGTCACTCTAGGCACCAGAACAGCACACCCTGTATTGTCCATCGTGCAGTCTTCCTTAATAGTATCTGGGGGTTTGTGCCAAAATTGGGAGAACTGTCTCATAAGTGATTCAAACAACATGGCTCAGTCTTGCTCACCAAATCATAACTCACAAGCAATATCCCAGGCAGAAGACAAAAGAAATTGGGCGTGTTAGCTACGACTCTCACCAACTTTTACAGATGCACCATAGAAAGCATTCTTTCCGGTTGTATCACAGCTTGGTATGACTCCTGCTCTGCCCAAGACCACAAGTAACTACAAAAAGTCGTGAATGTAGCCCACTCCATCATGCAAACCAGCCTCCCATCCATCGACTCTGTCTACACTTTCCACTGCCTCAGCAAAGCAGCCAGCATAATTAAGGACCCCATGCGCCCCGGACCTTCTCTCTTCCACCTTCTTCTATCGGGATCTGGAGGAGGGAACCGAGTGTATGGTGTCGAAATTTGCTGATGACACCAAGATTGGTGGAACGGCAAATTGCGCGGAGGGTGTGGAGGGTCTGCAGAAGGATCTAGATAGGCTGGGCGAATGGGCCAGGAAATGGCAAATGGAATTTAATGTTGGCAAGTGCGAGGTGGTCCACTTTGGTAGGAATAATGGTAGGAAGGACTATTACTTACGGGGCGAAAAACTGCAGCAGGCGACGGTGCAGAGGGACCTCGGGGTCCTTGTGCATGAGTCGCAAAAACCCAGCCTGCAGGTGCAGCAGGTGGTCAGGAAGGCTAATGGGATGCTGGCCTTCATAGCGAGGGGGATTGAATATAAAAGTAGGGAGGTCTTGCTGCAGCTGTATAGGGCATTGGTGAGGCCGCAGCTGGAGTACTGTGTGCAGTTTTGGGCGCCGTACTTATGCAAGGATATTTTGGCCTTGGAGGGAGTGCAGAGGAGGTTTACTAGGCTGATACCGGAGTTGAGGGGGCTGAGCTATGAGGAGAGGCTGAATAAACTAGACTTGTACTCGTTAGAGTTTAGAAGAATGAGGGGAGATCTCATTGAGATGTATAAGATGATGAATGGGATGGATAGGATAGAGGTGGAGAGGCGCTTCCCACTCAGAAAGGACAGTAGGACTAGGGGGCACAGCCTCAAGATAAAGGGGGGGCGGTTTAGAATGGAGTTGAGGAGGAACTTCTTCACTCGAAGGGTGGTGAATCTCTGGAATTCTCTGCCCCTTGAAGTGGTGGAGGCTGCCTCGCTAAATATTTTTAAGACGTGGGTTGATGGGTTTTTGATAAGCGAGGGGATTAAGGGTTATGGGGAGAGGGCGGGAATGTGGAACTGAGACACGACAGATCAGCCATGATCTTACTGAATGGCGGGGCAGGCTCAAAGGGCTGGATGGCCTACTCCTGCTCCTATTTCTTATGTTCTTATGTTCTTATGAAAAAGATACAAAAGTCTGAGGTCACATACCAACTGAATCAAGAATAACTCTTCCCCTGCTGCTGTCAGCCTTTTGAATGGACTTACCTTGCATTAAGTTGATCTTTCTCTACACCCTAGCTATTACTGTCACACTACATTCTGCACACTCTCATTTCCTTCTCTATAAACGGTATGTTTTGTCTGTATATCGCGCAAAAAGTAATACTTTTCACTTTATGTTAACACTGTATGTGACAATAATAAATCAAATCACTGGGTATGTCCTGTCCCATCAACAGGACAGACCCAGCGGAGGTGATGGCACAGTGGTATACAGTCGGGAGGGAATTACCATGGAAGCTCCCAACATTGACTCCAGGCCCCATAAAGTATTGTGGCATCAGGTCAGACATGGACAAGAAAACCTGCTGATTATTATCTATTGAGCTCCTGGCATCTGATGAATCATCACTCCTCCATGTTGAACAGCATCTTCCAAACATTTGACATCTATCACCTAGAAGGACATGGCAGCAGATGCATAGGAACAGCACCACCTGCAAGTTCCCCTCCAAATCACACACTATGTTGACATAGAACTATATCGCCATTCCTTCACTGTCACTGAGTCAAAGTCCTGGACCTCCATTTGAACAACGCACGGACTGCAAGATTTCATGAAGACAGCTCACCACCACTCTCTCAACGGCAATTAGGGATGGACAATGAATGTTGGTCTAGCCACCAATGACTATATCCTATCACAAATAAAAAAAACTTGGGAGGATACACTAAAAGTGGCCATGGCACAGAATAGACTCTGAGTGGAGGATTTCAATGTCTATCACCAAGAGTAGATTGGCAGCAGCACTACTAACTAAGATGGACTTGTCTTAAAGGACGTAACTGTTAGATTGGTTCTTCAGCTGGTGGTAGGCAACCAATAAGAGGGAGATCCTTCCTGACAATATCCTCACCATTCTGCTTAATACAGAATCATATGTCCATGACAGTATTGGCAGGAATGACCACTGCACAGTTATTTTGGAGACATAGTCCTGTCCCCACATTGAAGATATTCTCCATTGTGTAGTGTGGCACTACCACCGTGCTAAATGGCTAGACTTTGAATAGACCTAGAAACTCAATACTGGGCATCCATGATGTACTGTGGGCCATCAGCAGAATTGTATACAACTACTATCTGTAATTTCACAGTGCAACATATCTCCCACTCTGGTCATTGCCACCGTGCCGGGGGTATCAACCTTGGTTAAATGAAGAACGCAAGAGGACAAACCAGGAGCAGCATCAGGCATATCTAAAAAGGAAAATTTGGGTGTCAACATGGGAAAGCTGCAATACATGCCATACAGCAGAAACAGAAAGCGGCAGATAAAGCAATATCACGATCAACGGATCAGAAATAAGCTCCGCAGTCCTGCCACATCCAGTCATGAATTACAGTGGACAATTAAACAACGAACTGGAGGAGAAGGAGGCTCCAAAAATATCACCATCCTCAGTGATATCAGTACAAAAAACACAACGGAAGCATTTGCAACAATCTTCAACCAGAAGTGCCAAATAAATGATTCATTTCAACCTCCTCCTCAGGTCCCCAGAATCACAAATGCCAGTCTTCAGCCAATTTGATTCACTCCAGGTGATACCAAGAAATTGCTGAAGTAAAGGCTATAGAATCTGACAACATTACGGGAAGACTTATGTTCCAGAACTAACCGTGTCCCTCAAGCTGTTCTAGTACAGCTATAACATTAGCATCTACCCAGCAATGTAGGAAATTGCAACAGTATATCCTGCACACAAAAAGCAGGGCAAATCCAACCTAGGCAATTAAAGCCCCAACATTCTAGTCCCAATCAACTGCAAAGTGATGGAAGGTGTCATCAATAGTGCTGTTAAGTGAAACTTACTTAACATTACTCTGCTCATTGACACTCAGTTTGGGTTCCACCACGGCCGCTCAGCTGACCTCAATACAACTTTCGTTCGAACATGGACAAAAGAGCTGAATTCCAGAGCTGAGGTGAGAGTGACTGCCCTAGATATCAGGGCAGCTTTTGCCTAACTGTGGCATCAGTGGGGCCCTAACAAAACTGAATTGGGAATCAAGGGGAAAACTTACACTGATTGGAGTCATATGTAGCACAAGGGAAGATAATTGTGGTTGTTGGAAGTCAATCATCTCAATCCCTAGACATCACTATAGGGGTTCCTCAGGGTAGTGCTCCAAGCCCAACCATTATCAGTCACTTCATCAACGACCTTTCCTTCAATATAAGAACAAAAGGGGGATGTTAGCAAGTGTGAGGTTTTCCACTTTGATAGGAATAATAGTAGGAGGGATTACTATTTAAAGGGCGAAAAGCTGCAGCATGCTATGGTGCAGAGGGACCTGGGGGTCCTTGTGCATGAGTCGCAAAAACCCAGTCTGCAGGTGCAGCAGGTGATCAAGAAGGCAAATGGGATGCTGGCCTTTATAGCGAGGGGGATAGAATATAAAAGCAGGGAGGTCTTGCTGCAACTGTACAGGGCACTGGTGAGGCCGCAGCTGGAGTACTGTGTGCAGTTTTGGTCGCCGCACTTGCGCAAGGATATTTTGGCCTTGGAGGGAGTGCAGAGGAGATTCACTAGGCTGATACCAGAGATGAGGGGGTTGGACTATGAAGAGAGACTAAATAGACTGGGTTTGTACTCGTTGGAGTTTAGAAGGATGAGGGGGGATCTTATAGAGATGTATAAGATAATGAAGGGATGGATAGGGTAGAGGTAGAGAGATTCTTCCCGCTCAGAAAGGACAGCAGAACTAGAGGGCACAGCCTCAAAATAACGGGGGGGGGGGGGGGGGGGGGTGTGTGTGTGTGGGTGGGGAGAGCTGTTTAGAACGGAGTTGAGGAGGAACTTCTTCACTCAAAGGGTGGTGAATCTCTGGAATTCTCTGCCCATTGAAGTGGTGGAGGCTACCTCGCTAAATATATTTAAGTCACGGGTAGATAGGTTTTTGGTAGGCAAGGGAATTAAGAGTTATGGGGAGAAAGCGGGAAAGTGGAACTGAGCCACTTCAGATCAGCCATGATCTTATTGAATGGCGGGGCAGGCTCGAAGGGCTAGATGGCCTACTCCTGCTCCTACTACTTATGTTCTTATACAAGTACTGTGGCTACTACAGCAGGTCAGAGGCTAGGAATTCTGTGGCAAGTAACTCACCCCCTGACTCCCCAAAGCCTGTACAGCATCCACAAGACCCAAGTCAGGAGTGTGATGGAATAATCTCCGCTTGCCTGGATGAGTGCAGTTGCAACAATTCAAAGATTTGTCACTATCCAGAACAAAGTAAACCGCTTGATTGGCACCCTATCCACAAACATTTGTTCCCTCCACCACCGATGTACAGTGGTAGCAGCGAATACCAGCTACAATATGCACTGCAGCAACTTACCAAGCTCCTTCAACAGTACCTGCCAAACCCGTGACCTTTACCACCTCGAAGGACAGGGCAGCAGATGCTTGAGAATACCACCACCTGCAAGGACCCTCCAAGGAACACACCATCCTAACTTGTAACCATTTCACTATTCCTGCACTGCGGCTGGGCCAAAATCCTGGAACTTCCTTCCTAACAGCATTGTGATGTACTTACATGGACTGCAGCAGTTCAAGAAAGTAGCTCCCTACCACCTTCTCAAGGGAAATTAGGGATGGACAATAAATGCCAGCCTACCCACTGATGTCCACATCCACTAAAAGAATACATTTTTTTTAAATCCCAACTAATCCAACCAAGGTGTAAAACTCCTTATCTAGTTCGAATCTAGGTATCATCATCATTCTGAATTGAAATTCAATATTATTCTCTTGACGAATTGTGGTACTACAGAACAGTAACCATAATCCCAATATGAAGGTTGAGTGAGTACCAAAATAGGCATAATTTCAAAAAAAAATCACCACTTACAAACCTATGTGAACAGGGCTAGTCTGCATTGATGGAGTTTCTAGTATAATATACCAACATGCATTCAGCAGATTTATTCAAAAAACGTCCACTGACATTTCTAACATAACTAGTACAAAGATTTGGCACAATCCTTGCTATTTCAAAAGGGGAAAATGGGAGTACCACTCAACACTGCCATTGAGGTCAGGACTTTTTACAGATGATTGAATCTGTCAGGAGGTTAAGAACACCATTCTTTTGCTTCTTGGGGACAAATTTAAAACTAGTCCAAGAGGTGAGACAAGCGACCTGCTTCACAACTCATAAAAGTCCCAAGTGAAATGGATTTGATTTGTCGCAAATACGAGCCAGACATAAAACTATCCATAACGTGGCACTAAAGTGTCAGTCCCACTCAAAGGCCACAAGAACGTTTGATGTGAGAAATGGAGAGACATGAAGCTAAAATAATATAGAATGTACCGTTCCACACACAAATTTGATAAAGTTGTATGATTAACTGAACATTGAGGAATGAAGAGTAATTAAGGTCATAACTGACTTTGCCTGCTAATAGTGCCTTCTGTCTGACAACCGTGAGTCATTGGAGTCATTGCTAAGTGAGCCAATTCCACTCTTTACTGAAAAAGGTAGTTGTAGAGTAGAACAGGCTTTGCAGGAAGACATAGGTGAGTACACAAGAGCTGGAATAAAAACTAATACAGCATCACTTTACTGGACCTGGACTAAGTTTGTTCTTCAAGGAGGAATGTGGGAGGTAAAACGGAACTATTCTTATCATGCACTGTACAATCTAGGAATCCGGCATCTAGACAGTTGATCACTTGACGCTACATCATAGCATCTTGCAACAGCCTTCAGATTTGGTGACATTTGGCAAAAACTTCACATCCATAACAAATAAGCCAAGCTGTCCTGCTGAGTTAAAGAAGAAGAAACATTTCAGAAATCATTCTTGGGAAAAACTGTAACCATAAGTAACAAAAGCTGAGCCAGCACCCAATACATTAACTATATATTTGCTTCCTGGAGGCTGTAGAAAAAAAGCCATCGAAGGAAACTGGATATCATTCAGGCTAAGTCCTACAAAATCAGGAAGAATTGCTCCCAAAAGTACAACACAGAGTCAGCCATTTTAATTGTTAGATGGCACTGGAGTGTTGAGTGTAACAATTGCAGTACGTTGACACAATTTTTTCTGCTAAAACAAATGCGCTAATGGTACAATTATTATCATGACAACAAAATGTTACATAGCCCATCTTCTCCTGATAAAAATGCTTGACGGCACACTTTTCATGACGATTGAAGCTATTATATTAACACCTATTTTATTTTCTGGCCTGCGTGTCAATTGCAAGTTTTTCTCTAAAATTATATTGAGTGGATTGAAAGACCCTACGCGGCAGACTGATAAAAAGCTAATAATTCAATTCCAAACCATAACCCCCAAAAGAGTAACCAGAACATTCGGTAGAGTCACAGAATGTGATCCTTAAAAACAACGCACTGACCCCAGTTTGTATCCTCACGTTTAATCATAAACCGAAAATTTAACTAGAGCATCTAACCATAAAGCCTAAAATAACAATTCAACCCCTTAAAATCTAACCGGAGTTACAACTCAATTACTTCAAAAAGCCTGAGGCAAACATGTTCAGTCTAATGAAGTCAAGATTTCCCAGCTGCTAGGGTGGAGTGGAAGGGGGAAGGGGGGAGGGGGGGGTGGGGTGGTGGTGGGGGGGGGGGGTGCAATATTAGAAATGCATTACCTGGCATGTAAATGCAAAACACCCACCTGCAATGGGTGCAATTTGCGAGCAATTTTATTTTTCCAAATAAAACAATATTCGTCAGGAACCCACCTACAAAGCACCATCATTTGCAGATGAATTTACTTCACCTGGCAAGCATCAGCATCACTGCCAGGCAAGCAAAGTGTCCCCTAGCCTTCAAGAGATAGTGCACACTGTTATCTAAACTTCAAGTCAAACCATCTAACCCAGCAGCTAAATGATTTTGCACAATCAATCATTCCTCACAAACATTTTTGTTTAAAATATCTCACAACACCTTTTACAAAGAAGCCATGAAATTTATCTTGCACTTAGGCCATATTTTGCACATCTTACACTATGGCATGAAACCATAAGTTTAATGGTAACTAATTGAGAATGGTGCTGTCAATATTCAAACAAGAATTCTGAAAAGAAACATCTAGAAATCAGAATATTGAAAAATTAAGGAATTGATTAGACTGCATTTTAATCTGCTACACAATCAGCTTCGTAACATTGGCATCTCTCTGCTGACTGTACGGCACTTTCAATACTTTAATGTTCCAAAAACTCACTTATGTTTTGAATGATTTGTTCTGAGGTTTATTTTGAGAATGAGAAATAATTCAGGAAGCACTGGGACTGGCCATTGTGCTTTACAATTCTAGAAGTATCGATTTAGAATTTGTATAAACCATCTAATGTGGTAACAGTTAGGGTGTCACCATAAAGACTTGAAACATTATTTTACACCCAACAATGTTTGACTGTTCTGTGTGCCTTTTCAATTGAAAGGTCCACACACACAAAAAAATGAATTCAATTAGTTTTTTTTGTTTTTAAGCTCTTGGAAGCTATGGTTACCATTTTCACATTCACTAGTTAAACCGTGTGCAGTTTTTGGACCAAACGCAAGAATTTCTCAGAAAGCGCAATAGATCTACCAACCTGCGTTGCCAAGGAGAGGGCATTTGATCAGCTGACTGCCGGCATTGTACGTTATTAATTATAGGCCAAGCTCAGGATGTGTACTGAGATTTGTTTGGCAGTGTTTTAACCCTCCATGTAGACGCTATTCTACACATAGCATATTGGAAAGAGGCAGGTCAGTCGGTGAAAGCAAGTAGATGATCCACTAATCAGCAAAAGCAATGAGATGAACATTAAACACGCTATGGCAATATTAACAAACTCTATTTCAGTGAAACAGCTCGGTAGAATGAATATATAGTGAATTGTCATATTTTCCCATAAATGCAAAAAGCACAAAAACACAAAAGTAGTGGCAAAACAATGTAAACAAATAACACTGCAACACCATTAATTCACATTTCCATAGACAGAATGATCCGGATTTGTTACATATTACAGTCTGAAGAGATATAAATATATAGAATAATTGAAAGACTATTTTGTCTATTTGAAGTGTTCTATCGTGAAACTTACCGGTGCTGGATTCTCTCAGTGACGGGATTATCAGCGAGAGTGTTGGCGATACCTTTGAATGAAAGAGCGATTAAGCTAACCCTAACCAAAAAGAAAATTCCTGCAACTTGCTTTTTTGGACTTTCAAAACAGCTAGAGGACACATATAATGGGACGTGAAAATGAGAAAAGGACGGGACTCAATAAGGCGAAGCAAGGACCTTGCTTTTAAATAGGGAAGAAGTGGAACCAGGAGCACAACGTCGCTAAACCAGAGTCCTTGATTTGCAGGGTCTGCCTGTCAGGGCCTCTGCGTCACGATAAACACTAAAAAGCAATGATATCAAATTTCAAGAGTGCCACTACGAGGGGGTTTAAGTGGAAGGCGAGTTCAACAACTTGCATGTGACCGTACCCTTATCAAGAAACTGTCTCAACGTAAACCAGCCCCCCTATTTTGAAGTGTGCTTTTTTTAACTTGGAGCTTTACAATTGCATCATGCAGATAGTTCACATTGTTGGTGGGCCTGCAGAGCTCTCACTCCGCGTACCCCCAGATCGGTGTTCCTGAAAGGTGTGCTTATGAATAATAAGAGTCTTGGCGCTGACATGCAATCGCAGTGCGATTATTGCAGTAATTCATTCAGTTTGGGTTCAATCTAGAATCCTGTCCGTTTCACACTGCATTGGGAGCTTGCATTGTGTACTGTTTGCTGCAACGTCCTGGGAAGCAGTGGGCCTCCAGTACAACAAGAGCGCTTTCCCCTCACTGACAAACCATTTGGCTCAATCCACTCGAAATCTACACTGGGCTGGACGGTGGCTCCTTGCTCGCAGCTCACAAGTTACACGCTGCCGGGTTTGGGGCCGTCTCTTTAACCTGGTCTGAGAGCCACGGTCTGGTTTCCTGGGGCTGCTGCCGCTTTATTGCCACTAAAAAATGTCTCGGAATACAGTTAAGATATCGTGTTGTTTCTCGCCGAGATACTGCGGCACGCCGGCCCAGCATTCAATGTGACTTTCTCCCCCTCTCTCTCTCTCACACACACACACACACACATACACTTCCTCTAGTACACATCTTCCTAACACATAACCGGCTCTTTCTCTCTCCCCCTCTCTCTCACACACACAAACTGTATATGGTCAGGAACTAGCTATCTCCAGCACGTAACGTGCTTTCTACCACCAACCCCATGTGGTCAAAACAAAACTGAGCCAAGCAAGCAAAAAAAAATGTAACTGACGCGCCACGATATCCAGGCCTACAGTGGACCAGCTGTCAAAACTATCGTCTATTTTTTTTCTCTCTCAGGACAAGACCTGCAGAATGATGATTACACATCACCGTTTCCCCCTCTTCTTGTGGCAGAGACCGAGGCTGCTTTAGGGGAAGGGTGGCAGGAAGTTTAGTAGCTGAGATGGGGGGGTGGGGGGTAGCTGCACAGTGGCAACCTTCTACAAGGGTAACATCAGCCGCTTCGCAGGCGCTTTAATAAATCGCAATCAAGAGACTGTCAGAAAACGCTGCACGTTCTTTCCTCTTTAAGCAAATGTGTGATTGATTTACGATTACCTTTGGACAACCTCCCTATCAGATGGCGAGCTGGTGCCGGGGGTTTAATTTTTTTTTGGAGTTTAAAGTAAATGGAAGCCGGCTACTTTCGCTTTAATGTCCACGGGGTTCGGAAACGCTGCAACCCTCTTTTACAACACACACATACACACACCTCCCCTTTTCCTGGGAAGCCGGGAACTCTCTTAAAGTCTAGGGGGTGACGGCAGAAGCGGCGGCCCCGGCTCTGCCGGCTGATCGGGGAGGGGGAGGGCAACCGAGGCCGGCGGGCCGGGGATCTGGCTTGGCTCTGGGAGCCGGTGCCTTTTGCAAGCGGGCTGCTTGGGTTTTCTGCTTCCCAGAGCCTTGCTGTCGGAGCCGCCATGTGATCCGCACACACCCCGCTCGGCAATGCGCCCGTCCGTACTTAGCGTGACCTAGAGCGTCATTCCCCCTGCTTTATTTTATCAATGACAAGTTGCAACAGACGAGGGGGGGACGAAATTCACAACTGGCCGTGCTCCAGATTGTTAACTAAATGTGCACTTCAAGCCATTTCGGTCTTTTTTTTAAAAAAAATAATGATAATTGATTTAGAAGCGGCGATTAATCTGTCAATTTTTTTTAAGTTTAAGGAAAACCACAAAAAAACTCACCTACATTTAAAAAAAAGGTTGACAGTTCATCCGCTCCCTAATGTCCAGGTAACACTGGTAGCTTCAGTTTGGGAAGCAAATCTTGCGATGGAAAGTGTGTGTGTGTGTGTGTTTAAATCGGGAATGCCATTGCGTTAACAATGATAGATGCTGGGATCAGAAAGCTGATCTTAGGGAGAAAGTTGATGTTATCAGGAGGATCTTAGGGGTGGGCGTCCATCCGTCATGCGTTATTTAGCAAGAATTGCCACTCTTTTTTGTGTGTGTGATGGTGGGGGTCTATTTTACTTGCATGTTCCTGTCTTTTTTTAATATATGTGTGTATTAACTGGGATCCCGCGCCAATGGTAATCTCCTCTATAAAAGTGCCCTAAGGGAAAGGGGATGATTGTTCCGGCCGCTGACAGCCGTGTAATCACTGAAGTCAGCGCTGCAACTAAAGTTTGAACGCATTAGCGCTAGTCTGAGTGGGGGAATGGGGCAGTGTAATTTTCCGTTCCAACTTTCCGGGGTTAAAACAATGACTGCTTGGGGGGGGGGGGGGAAGCAAAAAAGAAACGCTATCCATCTCGAAAGACCCGTCATGTAGCTCATGGCGACCACTAATTACCCCTCTTTAACTTGTGGCGCGGATCTAACCCACACACTCGCTGGGTGTAACTTCAAACTTTAAAAAAATAATTATCGCGTCTGGCTCGGTTTGGAATTTGGACACGGAACGGGCTATAAAACGCGTGAATGGAATCAAATCCCCGGTCAAACCTATGTCGCAGACTTGTGTTGAAACAGCAAGAAATGTCGCATTCAATATTCGATAGGACCTGGGCAGAAGTTGTATTTCTGACCCTGATTTAGCGCATCGAAATCAGCTTCAATAAGAACCCCGGATTTATTTGCCAGATAGCAATCCGTGTAACCCCCCTCACTACCCGCGAGATACATCACGGTGGGGCTGTAGTGGCGACAAAATATTTAATTTATAGGACAGCAAATTCCCATCTCATTCCTGTTCGGTTGCAAATTTAATCTGAAGATTCGCTTCTTCTTGCAACTCACACAACAGTTTTTACTGCCTTTAGCGAAGAGGGAATTTTGTTTTGTTTTAAAATCGAATATTAAGTAAAACTGCAATTTCACATAACAACAGCCTTCATCATATCCTATCTAAGAGAGCACGGCGGATACTACAAGAGACATTTAACATGCATTCCATCTATAAAAGATGCATTATCTTGCGTCCTTCAAGTGAAAAATTGCTAGACGACACATTTATCAAAACAGCGAGACGCAGGAATAGGTTCGCTATATTCTGAGCTGTAAGGCATACCTACAAAAAAAATGCGAGAAAATAGCTACACCATATCCATAATGTGAGAGGCATGTGGAACAGTGTGCTATTTGGTGTCCAAATATAATTATTTAGGTACTCACATGGTTCGTGGCTGCAGTGAGATTGAGTTAATCACAGCTTGGGACCTTCCTCCTGGACTCAGCAATAGCAAATGGCCAAATAGCGGCACTCAACCTGACCACTTAACAACTTCAGAACAGACAGAGAGGGGGAGATCAGTATTACCATCCCATGTTCTGTAGCCTATAAATAGCCAACTTTTTGATTGATACAAGGAACAAATGAGAGAAGAATGCGTAATTTTGCGCATGAGCCCCCCTTCAAGTGGAAGAGAGAGGAACAGAATGTGCGAAGATAGATAGGAGTGAGTGTGTGTGTGTGTGTGTGTGTGTCTGTCGCGGGGGGGGGGGGGGGGGAGGCAGTAGGTAGGGGGGGGGGGAGACAGGGAGAGAGAGAGAGAGCCCTAGGCAGATCCACACAGAAAACCTGTAGGGTGAAGGATTTGCTCTTTATCTCAGAGCGCCAGCCTGATACACCTGAGGAGAAAGTATACCCCAACTGTAATGATAGGAAAATTGGCAGAAATCTGTGCATGTTGCCAGCATTAAAACTTACGGTAGGAACGTGCACATTGCTATATTTTGATCTGTTAGAGAGAGAAAAGAAAGACATTCATCTCCCATTTTGGGATAGGTGTTGTTATCAAGAGAAAAATGAATTTGATTCCGGTGCATTTTCTCTGTTATTTCCCCCCTCCCCCCCTCCCCCCGCAAGATTAAGGTTTAAGATCAATTTGCCTTTTCTTGTATTGCAATTCCACAGTTAATTTATTGAAATAGTTTGTGTTACCCGTGCTGCTAATTAATTTAACTTTGAAATAAACGTTCTTGTTTTTTTGCGGATTAGTTTGACTCTCTTCTTGTACAAATGGCTAAAACTGTTTAGATTATGTGTTGCTCGTCGTATACCTTCGCGCCGACGACTACTCATGAATTAGCGATGTGGTTTGAATGCTGGAGTTATGAAAAGATCAATTTCTCTGCCCCGGCGTTCAGCTCTTTGCTCTCGCCCGCATTCAATCGCCATGCCTTGTTTTACACTTAAATTGTGCGGGTATTTTTTTTCAAATGTTACTTGTGACATCAATGCTTCATTACCAGAGGACTTGGAAATTTATCTGAAGCATGTGTCTGTTTCTATATGTCGAATTACAGGTCATTTTCTTTCCTTTTCGACTCAAAAGGCTTTCCAGGCGTTTTAAAGGGGGTGATGTGACTAGAAATCAGCCTTTGATTTATGTCTATCAGTCTGTTTCTGCACTGCATACATTTCCAATCTCATGCCCCATAAAATAATAACAAAGGATCCGCATTAATCCGTCTGCAAGGCTGGCTTTGAAAACTCATGTATATGACTTAAAAGTTGAAGACCTATTCATCAACTTCCCACTCTCCCCTTGAACATTCTCATTTCTCCGAACTTTTAACTATTTTTTACTGACGCGAATACTCACCTTTACCTGAATGGGGCAATTGGAAATGTAATCAATACTTCAGTCCACGCTGACCGACGACTGAGCCATATTTTAGCTGACATTAGAACTCACGTTTTGTAACATTGACAGCATCTGATACCAACCTGGGAAGCTAGAACTAAGGTGGTCATTTTGAAATAGCTATCGCGAAAATACCCTCGGCATATCTGGGGATGACTTACAGAATTATATGCGATTCTATCCTGTATTTTTTTAAGATGGACTTTTGTGTCACCAATTATCCACGAGTGAGTCAGGGAAGTAAACTTGAATTTGATAGTACGCTGTCTCTTCAGATTTGAGGATTTAAATAATGCCCCGGCGCCAAATAACATCAGGATTGTTTAAAATATCAAGAAGTGTTAGCCTTCCCCTGGACTCGCGTAGTATTCCATAACTCTCATGTCTGGCGCATACGCGCACACTCTTGTTATGACTCTCAGTTCGAAGAATAGAAAAAATAAATGGGGACTGTTTTGTTGAAAAATACACCATCTACTCCTTTGTGTACTGGGCAAAAAAATATATTTACATTCTTGGAGATCTAACATTTTTAGTCAGATGTTTGGTTACATTTACATTGTTAAGCGCCATTTATTGTAACACGTTTATCAATGAATAACTTAAAAAGACTATTTATTATGTTGTCACCAGATTCCTACATCAACAGTATAGCTGAATAAAATCCGTTTTTGCAGTATATGATGCACGCACTGCCTTTGCCCATTAACTCTTCACTGACACATGGTAGTAAAGGGACTGTTTCTGAAAGTACAATCGGGGTTTGGTAACTGAGAGGCCAGCATAATATTCAAGCAAACAAGCGCACTGTTAAAGACTTATCTGCAGGTATGAGAATGGTTAGACGATCAGAGTGTGGTTTCAGACCTCGTTGACTTCAGTTGTGGGAGTTCACCGCCAGATGCAATAGCGATGCAGAAAACAACACACAATTATTTCAAAGAAAGAGCGGTAAAATTGCTCACGAACCATCTTCCTAATTGTGCGGATCAGTGAGAAATGGCAAAACCATAGGATCACTAGGTGCCTTTTGAATGTTGCAAATAAGATTGTTGAACATATCTATAACACCGGGAAGTGACCTTATAATGAAATTTGGACAGAATGTTGTGTATGATGCTGATTTAGGGCTGTTGTACCCTTCAGCGGACATTTGATTCAAAGAAGATATTAATTAAGACAGATAAAATATTGATGCGAAGTACCTAGCTTGTTTGAACCATTAACCTTGCAATAAACGCGTTCGAGAGATGGAGAAATCGAAATGAAAACCTGTACCTTCGCTACAGGCGCCAATGGTAATCCAATCATTTTAACAATGGTCATTTAGAATAACATTCGTGATTTAGAAATCACATTTATAAAACTTGCAGTAACTTGAAGACATTGGAGTTAGAGCGAATTTACCATTAGCTAGCACCAGGGAGGAAATATAAAATCGTACAGGTTAAAAGAAACCGGAAACACAAATTTGCGCAAATTGATATGGGGCTGGGAAGCCGGAGAACTCTAGGTATTAGACGAAATTTGCAGTGTGTCTCCAGAGAAGAAGCGTTAGGCAAAGTTTTTAAAAAATGCAACCTAAGACTTTTTGAAATATGGAGAGAGAACTGAAGGTAGTCGAGAAATCCAGCATTAAACATCAGTGGAAGCTGGGAACAGATATCTGGAGACGGAGATGGAGGAAGCTGCTGAGAAGAAAACTTGATGCATGGAGTTACAAATTACGATTTGCAAAACATTTCTCACATGGTACTTAGCAGTAATGCAATGGGAGTGTAGATGCTAAAGGAGGCAGTGTGAGATTAATTATGATATATATTACTAATAATACACTTGACGCAAAACTAGGTGAAGATTTCTGCCAGGAGACACGATGGAAACTTTTCTTTTTGACAACCCTCTTCGATACAATTCAATCTGCATTGCAGGACATCTGACAGCAGCGCTTGCTAAACTTGTTTCCCTGCGCATGGGTTAGTGGATTTGAGGAATTTAGGTGTGCGGAGATGTGAAGAAACTGTGATTGTTTCATTCCCAATGTTTAAATCTCCAATAAATCGTTAGAGGTGCATTAAAATCTGAAATTTAGCCTTTGTTTGCTTGGTACACTGCAAAACTGTCCAAATTTAAGACCATGCGTTTAGTTCTTCACAAGACACGCGTGCAATTAACATTTAATCATTAATATATTTTAATTTTATCTAAAGGCATATACGTTCATTTCAATATTGCTGGTGTAAGATGAAATATGCTTGAGATGTTGTTTTGAAACTTTCAAATCAACAACTTGCAAGTGTTTTTTTCACAGAAACTGGCAAGGTTCTTGGGCCACCACGAGTTAAACCGACAACAAATTATTCATTTCTATATGCATTTCTACGCACGGTAACACTCGGATAGCTTTCGTCCAAAATCAAAGGTGGGGCAAATCGTGACTCCAAAGCAATCAATGCATCAGAAATGGAGCGTGGCCTGCCTCTCTCACAATGTTAATTAACCACTTGCATGTTGTCGATTGGTAAAAGTTGCCAAGTGCCATTTAACTGGTGCAGTGCAAAATCCACAGAAACGCACTAATCAGAAGGGCATCCGGGCTGAGTTATTGTTGCTCGAATCGACAGGTCGCTTCAAGCAGTGAAAAAAAATGCAAGAAAACTTGTAGTCCTGGGTTTGGCAAAGTAATACACAACTTCCAAATACAACGAACGCGGCTGAAAAGAATTCAATACTTTGGGTGAAAACGTTTGATTTTGAAGGTAGTGGACTTCATTCAAACGACGTAAGATGTTTCTGTTGTCAGAGATGACAGAGATGGGGGGGCGGTTTCCTTCCGATAAATTCTACAATATTTCAAAAGACAGAGGATAACAATGACTTTCAGTTTCGCTGTATAAAAGTATAGGACAGTCTATCAGTTTGTTTAATACATTGAATAAGTTTCCAAAGTTTATTTTTGCCTAATCAATAAAATGCATGTCAGCCTTATCCCGCCAAAAGGTCTACACTGACAAGAGCTAGTGGTGGTTAGGATGGATGCTGCGCTTAACAGCGCTAAAGGAAAGTTCGAAACTAGGGCTCGACAACTTAGAATGAGTTTTGTTTGTAAGCGAGACAATGTTAGATATGCAACGCTGGCGGCACAGAGTCTCACCATCCTGTTCAATTGTAAAACATGACTTAAAGAATATTCATTGTACATCCTCTACATCAACATTCCTCTAACAATGCTTGATACTGCGCCCCGCGATACAAAATTAGAATGGAAGATATTTTGTCACATATCTTAGGCAGCGGCGGAAGATTAGACACACACACGCATAGATGGAGATAAACGCGGGACGAGATTGATAGCTGATAACAGGGGCTGCGATAAGAAAGGTAAATAGCCTGATGGATAGATAGGTGGAAACTCCAGCTCAGTGCGAGGGAAATGAACATAAATAATATCATCACTTTCCATTAGGTGTGGGAGTGCAACTAGAAACTCAAACCCGGGGGACTCCAGGAGAACAGGTCCTGATGCCATGTGTGCCGTGGTCAAGCACTTCGTTCCCCAAGCCATAGACACTCTGTATGGCAGGACATCAATGCTAATTGTTCCCATGTTGTGTTCTGTTGGACTGCACCCGAATGGTCGCTTGAATTTCATCGCGAACACTATTTTCTGGTGTTGTCCGAGTTATCACACCGTCCCCTATCAATGTCTCGAAAGCACCTGCAATGGGGTCAAAGAAGCAAATACACAGATTATTTCCAGAGAGCAAAATAAAGTCTGTAGCTTATCTTGTCGGAGGATTGCCCAGGTCTTGATCTCTTTGGGTTTCACTGCGCTTTATAGACTCCGGTGTTTATTTAATGAATGTTTTTTTTTGTTTGATAACGTGGATATATATTTCAATTATTTTGTGTCTGATGAGCGCTCTAAGCTTTACCATGGTTACCAAGGTAACAGAGGCGAGAGGTTAAAAGTTGAAGCGCAAAAAAAAGCACCAAGGAGTCTGATGTAAGATTGCAGTCACATTGGTACAAGAACATGTTAACAAGTTGGAAGTTTTTTTTTCGGAACAATAATAAATATTCGACCTAATTGTCTCAGGCAGAAATATGACCGTGTCAGAGCTCCAGTAGCGAATACTGTACACGGCCTGCCTGCTGGCCACCCAGTGATTACAAGTAGCTCAGATAGTATCTGGAATAGTTTGCATCTAATACGTTGGGAAATAATATTCCTTTGTTATTGTGACAGGGGTCAAGAAACAGAAAGGATCAGAAATAAATAGGATCAAACGACAGGGCAAATAAAAAAAATCGGGCAAAGCCAGTGCAGCCAGTATTGTTAATTATTACACCAGGAGAATAGAGTAAGTTATAAGGAAGTCGCATAAAACAATGGTGCGAAACATTCCCTTGCAGCTGTCGAGATTCATGTATAAATCCCAATCAGTTATGCCAATTAAAGACAGTTCTCTGACTGCAATATGATTCCAGTTGATCCAGCTTGGCATTAGTCTCTCAGTCATAGGACTGCACATTCAAACGTGTCTTGTTCCTTCCAGGTGTGGTGGGGACGATTGCTAGAAGAGGCCGCTTTGTTTCGGCACCTTGATAGAAAATATATTGGTACAAATGAACATAAAGGCTCACTTCATCCATGGAGCAATTATGTCCCTTTTGGTTAGTTATCTCTGAAGTATCTAGGTTGTGAGTGTTGAGGAGGTCAATGTAGCAATGTATGTAATTTGGTCGTGTTTTCATTTGTTTCACTGAGGCTAAATGAAGGAGCAAGCGGTCATGTTAGGATTCTGAATATTTTAAAAGAAGTCTGGCACAAACTGGCACTGAATAAAAATATCGGTACATTTTTATTTATTTGCCGTCTACCGTCAGTATTTTGCATTATTCCTGAAGGTCATACATCAACACCGGATTAAACAGCCACGTGTTTGCCCTTCTCGTCGTAAGAAGATGCTCCAGTTTCATAACTTGTGCACCTAAAGATTCGGTAAGGAACAGGCAAGAAGTAATCTGGACCCACAACATGCATTTCGTGTAAGCCAAGGGAGACTCTCAACCTTGAGCGGTATTATTCGCAGACTTCCCTCTGAATAACGTCACCGAAATAGAAAGATGAGCCCAAGAAGGCGGATGGCCACAGATGTCTCGTCAGGCAGTACAATTGAGGGACTACCTCACTGAGAAATATCACTGATTTCTCAACCACATCTGCCTGAAGTGAAAGTCTGCATGTGAGTGTGTGAATTTGGTGGGGAGAGGGACTGCTGCTCTCGCTGGCCCCAATGAACGAATCCCCAAAACTAAATTGACCTCGGCTTCCCTTGTAGATCGGAATGGAATTATGTTGATCTAGAAATCAAGTCTGGTTGCATCCCATAAAGCATTTTTTACTTTGACAACCTGCATCACGATTATTCCAGTCCTTCTTGGGATAATTTAAGTCACTCAGTATTAGCGCGTTGTTGTTCTTTCCTGTCTGTCTAACCTGATGCAAGTCTCTACCTCTCACTGAGCCACTCACCTTCCTATTTCACAATTCCTTCAATGTGGACTCCATCTCAATGCAACCCCAGAACATCTTTATGATCTAGTGCTATCATCCTACCTCTGTTTTCCAACCCTATCTCTCCTGAAAAATCAGGATTATTAATATCCCAACCTGCACATACTTAGGTCAAGTCTCTATCTGTTAGCTTCAAAGTATTGGAGCAACAGCAGAATGCTCTGAACAATGTTGGTAGAATGCACAGTATGATTGATCAAAGCACACAAGGCACATATAGCTTCCTTGCTGAATTGCATGGTTAACTTGCTCCTCCTAACCAGTCACAAACTCAATCTGTTCTTATTAAGTTTTATTTATTAATGTCACAATTAGGCTTACATTAGCATTGCAATGAAATTACTGTGAAAATTCCCTAGTTGCCGCACTCCAATGCCTGTTTGGGTACACTGAGGGAGAATGTAGCATGGCTAATGCATCTAACTAGCACATCTTTTGGACTTTGGAAAGAAACCCACGCAGACATGGGGGAGAACATGCAGATGCCACACAGTGACTCAAGCCAAGAACTGAACCCCGGTCCCTGGCGCTGTGAGGCAACAGTGCTAATCACTGTGCCAGCCCATCTCCAGATTAATCACAGATTCCAGTTACTTTAGCAGAGAATCCATAGAATTTCTGAAGTGCAGAAGGAGACCATTCAGCCCATTGAACATGCACTGATTCTCCAAAGGAGCATCTTACCCAGCCCCCTTCCCCACCCTCCGTCCTATCCCTGTAACCCCATGCATTTACCATGGCTAATCCATCTAACTTGCACATCTCTGGACACCAAGGGGCAATTTATTAGCCTCAAAACATGTCCTTTGAGTTGCTTTCAAACGTACAATTAGTGTGTGAGAGGGGGAGAGAGAGAGAGAGAAATAGGAAAGAAAAAAGTGGCAACAGTAAAAAGTGACAACAGGGCAAACACGTGTACTATGTTGACTAAGATATTGTTTTTAAGACCACAGTAGGTGATCCAAGATGATGGGCGTTTTCCAGAAACTGGCACTGGGTTAAAGGTTAGACTCAACTCCACCTATTTAAACTATTCACATATTTCCTGCTGTTCTCTGCATTTCTAATAACTTTAGAAGCTTGTTTGCTTTTCTGACAATGATTGCCCAGGCCTTTCAATGCCCTCCTGCTGTAGGTATGACTGCTTACCCTCCAAAATAAATGTTTAGATTTGTTACATTGAGTGCGTAAATATAGCAACCCTGTTTCATATAAATATGGTCTTCCATGTGCCTTCCTTACCATCAAGTTTTTCTAGCCTTCATTGCCAATTGGTGTAATTCATTTTTTTTTGTAGATTGGTTTTATCATTTCCTGCTTTTACAGCAGTAAATTTGAATGATTTTAATTTATATTTCATTAACTTTATTAGGATACTGACTGTGATAAGAAAGTACACATTTCTTAGTTTCACAAGATGTGGACTTTGCTATCAATGCCAAGATTTATTGCCCTCACTAGCTTTCCTGAAGAGGGAATGATGGGCCATCTTGTGAACTATCACTGCCATTCCACTTGCAGTGAACATCCTTCTACAATGCTGTTAGGTAGAGAATATAAGAATTTTGTCCCAGCAAAGTGGAAGGAATACTGAGATATATCCAACTTGTCCCTGCTCATTTAGATGGTGGGTTTGAGAGGTGTGCTGAAAAAATCTTGGTGAGTTGCTGCACTGCATTCTGTAGATGATACCTACATGGTGGAGAGACCGTATGTAGAGAGACGGATGCATAAAGCTGTGATCAAGTGGACTGGTGGCATTGAATGTCTCAAATGTTTTTGCAGCTGGACCCATCCAAGTCATTGAAGATTCTTCTATTACTCTGCTGTCCTGTGTTTTTCAGTTAATGTAAAGGATTTGAGGGGTCAAGACATGATCTACTCTTAACAGAAAATCCAACTGTTAATTTGCTTTGGTAGCCAAAGCATGTGACTTCAGTTTCTAGTTAATTGTAGCTCATAATGTGTTGATAATGGGAGATAAGAACATAAGAAATAGGAGCAGGAGTAGGCCATCTAGCCCTTCGAGCCTGCCCCGCCATTCAATAAGATCATGGCTGATCTGAAGTGGCTCAGTTCCACTTTCCCGCTTTCTCCCCATAACCCTTAATCCCCTTGCCTATCAAAAACCTATCTACCCGCGTCTTAAATATATTTAGCGAGGTAGCCTCCACCACTTCAACGGGCAGAGAATTCCAGAGATTCACCACCCTTTGAGTGAAGAAGTTCCTCCTCAACTCTGTTCTAAACTGCACCCCCCCACTTATCTTGAGGCTGTGCCCTCTAGTCCTGCTGTCCTTTCTGAGCGGGAAGAACCTCTCCACCTCTACCCTATCCATCCCTTTCATCATCTTATACATTTCAATGAGGTCCCCCCTCATCCTTCTAAACTCTAACGAGTACAAGCCCAGTCTATTCAGCCTCTCCTCATAGCTCAACCCCCTCAACTCCAGTATCAACCTAGTGAACAATCATTAGTGAGATTTGAGCATTGCAAATCTGTAAAGATGCCAGGTGAAGTGTTTAGTCTTTCTGTTCATCATTGCTGCTTATGAGTATGTGTACTTGAGGAATTATGACTGGACAAGTTCAGTGATTAGTAAACAGCATTACTACTGGCCTTACTTAGGAGTAAAGTCATTGATGAAATAGCTGAAGATAATTGGGCCTAGGTTGCACTGTTGGGCAATCCTCAATAATATCCAGATGCAGAGGTGATTAGCTTTCAACTCCCAGAAACACCTTCTTTTTGACCCCAGCCACTGGAAATATTTTTCCTGAATCCTATTGACTTCTGATTTACTAAAGTGCTTGGTCAAATGCTGCCTTGCTGTCAGTGCTTGTCATTTTCAGAAAACCTGTGAAATTCTCATCTTGCTGGATCTGTTCTCAGTTGTCCTGAGTAGATACCAGTGCAGAAGTTATACTGGGACAGCTTTGGCTAGGAATATAATCATCGGAATAGACTTGTTGATAAGACCAGAACACGGAGACACAAATATAAGATAGCAACTTCCAAGCCACATAAATAGTTTAGGAAGAATTTCTTTACATAGAGAGTGGTGAGAACTGGCTTGCTGCATTGTCTGGTTATAGCAGACTCCATTGCCATTTTTAAGGAGATACTTGCAGTAGTTATTTCATTTACAAATGTTTATTTTTATAGCTATGATATTGGAGGTGCCATCTTTTGGATGATAAGTACTGTGAGGTGGATATAAAAGCACCTTCACTGTGATATTTTCAGAGCCTATATCCTTTGCAATACATTGGAATCTTCAACATGGTTAAGTGGTAAATTATGCTACAATAATGCTACAGAAGTATGGGAAAGAATTTTATGTCTGAATTTGGAAAATCCAATGATAATCATTTATTTCAATGTTTACAATCAAGAAAATCCAGGAAAATTATTAATGGTGAGCTGGGGCATAGTGTAACTTTTGTTAATAATGACTCCATTTTTGTGCCTGACAAAAGTTGCAGTTAAATCAATCATTAGAATCCTGGACATACTTGTGTCTTGTGAAGAAGAATCCAGATATTTCCTGAAATATTCCTTATTGTGCTCCATGAATCAGAATTGAATAATGCTACTGGTGAAAACATATTCCTCTTGCTAGTATTTATCTCAGCTTTCACTGCCAATATTAGAAATGTATGGCTGACTATTGATATTAATAGTTGTTGTAGGAAGTTAAATCTAGAGTCACAGAGTCATAGTCATAGGAGTTTACAGCATGGAAACAGGCCCTTCGGCCCAACTTGTCCATGCTGCCTTTTTTTTAACAAACCCTAAACCAATCCCAATTGCTTGCATTTGACCCATATCCCTCCATACCCATGTAACTATTTAAATGCTTTTCAAAAGATAAAATTGTACCCACCTCTGCAACTACCTCTGGCAGCTTGTTCCAGACACTAACCACCCTCTGTGTGAAGAAATTGCCCCTCTGGACACTTTTGTATCTCTCCCTTCTCACCTTAAACCTATGCCCTCTACTTTTAGACTCCCCTACCTTTGGGAAAAGATATTGACTATCTACTTTGTCTATGCCCCTCATTATTTTATAGACCTCAATAAAGTCACCCCTCAGCCTCCTACGCTCCAGAGAAAAAAATCCCAGTCCATTCAGCGTCTCCTTATAACTCAATCCATCAAGTCCTTGTAGTATACTAGTAAATCTTTTCTGCACACTTTCTAGTTTAATAATATCCTTTCTATAATAGGGTGACCAGAATTGCACACAGTATTCCAAGTGTGGCCTTACCATTGTCTTGTACAACTTTAACAAGACGCCCCAACTCCTGAATTCAATCAGTCTAAGTCATTGATATAAGAAGTAATTATTTTTCAGAAGGAGGATCGTTGAGCCCCCTGCTCTTTCTATTCATATTCTTCCTTATGTTCTTATCTACAATGAGTTGCATTGAGTTTACAGTCCAGGAATGGGCTATTCTGCTCAATTGCTATATGCTAGTCTTCTTCTGTGCCTCAACTTATCCAACTGCATGGGTGACAGGTAACAAATGACATTTTGATGGAATAGAAATTACTAATGTCAAACACTTTGGAACAATATCATAGCAAATAGACATAAGAACATGAACGCGAAGGAAAGGTTTTAGCTTATTTAAAAATCGCCATATCATGAATTTCAACCAATACAACCATTTTTTTGAAATACATTGATAAAACACAAATAAAGATAACACTTAGTCAAATTTTCTCTTGGCTTTGAAAGTAATTAGCAGGACTGGAGATGAGTCCTGTTCTCCAGCCCTACAATTTTAGGAACTGCATGTTATCGATGGCACTTCGCATGAACACAGCAGCAAAGTAATTCTTCGAATTCATGTAGTTTTGAAATGTTGTGTTATTCATTACAATCTTGAACTCCAGTATTATACAAGCTATATATCCGGTTATACATTTTGACTTGATTTGATTTATTATTGTCACATGTATTGGGATACAGCAAAAAGAATTGTTTCTTGCAAGCAATACCAACAAAGCATACCAATTATGGAGGACATACGGCAGAAGGAAAGGAGAGAGTGCAGAGTATAGTGTTCCCCTCACAGCTAGAGTCACGTCCACAACAATATTGGAAAAATAATTTTAATCTCACTGAGGGTTGTTAATTTTGTTCTTATGTTCTTCTGTTTTGTGATGACAACCTGTTAAATAATTTCCAGATTACATATTCTCTAAATCAAGTGAAAATAATTTTATTTCTACAAATCTCTGTACATCATTTACAGCACTAAGCAGAAGGTTGTAGGTTCAAGTCCCATGCCAGAGGCTTGAGCATATAAGCTAGGTTGACACTTGAATGCAGTATTGAGGGAATGTTGCGCTGTCGAATGTGATGAGGCGTTAAACTGAGGTTCAGCCATGTGCTTAAAGTTGTAAAAAAATCCATGACACTATTTATTGAAGAGCAAGGCATTTCTCCCAATGTCCCAGCTGACATTTATCCCTCAATCAATGCCACTGAAATAAATTCTCTGGCCATTTATCTCATTGCTGTTTGTGGGACTTCATTGTACTCAATTCAGCTGGTTTGTTTGCCTACATAATAGCAGTGACTATACTTTAGCAGTATTTCTTTGACAATGAAGTACTTTGGGAAGTCCTGGGGACATGGCAAGTGCTATATAAATGCAATTTCTTTTATCTTTCTTTCCAGATACCAGAATAATTCGTGTTGCTCTTCTCTGGACTCACTGCAAGTCATTAATAATGTTTTAAAGGTAGGATGTCTAAAGCTCCATGGAATATTAGAAGCGTATTCTCACCGATGAGTGATGCAGGCTTGAAATCACTTCATACATTTCAACTACTGCATTCACCTCATATTGTTGATCATAGCTTCACATTAACTAGATGCATTCAATCATTGGTCACTAGTCACACCAGGAGAACTTCATGTCCCAATATCTTTTTCTCACCAGTTCATTATGTGCATATATTTTGTGTACATATTTTGTGAATGTACGTATAATATTTTCTACTCTAACCTCCATTATATTTATCATGTTACAATCTCTGACATTCTTAGTCCCTCCACCTAAGATCCACTTAACTACTGTCAATTTTTCTTATTCCTATTAATTAATGGGAAACATAGCAGTCCAGAAGGAGGCCATTTAACCTGTCATATTTATGGCTCACTTTTGCTAGAGAAATTCAGAGTTGACTCCATTACATGTTTTCTCCCCATATCCCTATAACCTCCTGGCTTACAAGTATTTATCCAATATTGCTTTAAAGGTCTAACAATTTCTGCCAGTGTGTCAAAGATCTCAAGTTGCCAGAAATTTCTTGGAGAGAAGTATCTCCAACATCCCTCCATTTTCTTAGTGACAATTTTAGACAAAGGAAATAATATTTTCTTATTTGTCCTACCTAGCATTGCACAGATTTAAAACATTTTATTAAATCTTCTCTTTGTATTTTCTGCTTCTGTGGAAATAAATTTCCCAGCTCTGGGATCATTCTGATGAATTTTTGTTCTCTGCTCACTATAGATTTAATTTCTGTGATTAAATTATTCAATGTCAACAGCAAAGAATATATTTTGCTAAAATCACTTCATTTCTGGAGAAAAGATGGATTGGTGTATGTTAAGTATAGAGTTACCATAGAATCCCTACAGTGCAGAAGGAGGCCATTTGGCCCATCAAGGTTGCACTGACCACCATAACATTCAGGCTTGGCCCCCGTGACTCCAAGCATTTACCCTGCTAGTCCCCCTGACACTAAGGGCAATTTAGCATGGCCAATCCAACCAACCCGCATATCTTTGGACTGTGAGAGGAATACGGAGCACCCTGAGGAAACCCACGCAGACCCAGGCAGAAGTGCAAACTCTACATAGACTGTCACCCAAGACTGGAATCGAGCCCAGGTCCCTGGCGCTGTGAGGTTGCAGTGCTAATCACTGTGCCACAGTGCTGCCCTTATAATGATTGGAGATTTTAATTTTGGGAAATATTACAAATGAGAAAAGAATGGATTTTGTGGCATTTTCTCAGTCAATATGTTGTTACTATAACAAAAAAAACAACGAAAAATTATGAATACCAAAGCAAATTGTCAGTAGCTTAGACATAGAGCACTTAGGAAAGAATAATCATGATGCGTTCAATGCAATAAGAAAAAAAGATAAGGTAAAGCAGAAGAGGGAAATATTTAAGCGAAAGATTTAAAAAATATACAGATGAAGCACATTGCAGTAAAGGAAAAATTAACATTGTTTCAGTGATACATATGGCCGATAAGGGGGAAAAATTAAAACACAGATGATAGATAATAAAAACAAAAACTAGGATAAATAAATAGACGAAACAGAAAAATTAGAAAAAATAATTCAGAAAGGCTTAGAGTGAGTTCAGTAGAAAAATTGCAATAAGTAGGGCAAAAAAACTCCATAAGACCATATGATTTAGGAGCAGAATTAGGCCATTCAACCCATCGAGTTTATCTCACCATTCAATCATCGCTGATATGATTCTCATATCATTCTCCTGCCTTCTTCCAGTAGCCTTCGATCCCCTTATTGATCAAGAATTTATCTTTTTATTGGATCATTGCTAATATGAGGATAATCAGGGTAAAGGTAAGGTTACTAAGAGATGAAGGGGGCAATTTTTGCAGTGGAATAAAGTGTGTACAAATGATAAGAAATGAATACTTTGTCTCACTTTCACAAAATATACTGGTACTGTATAACCACCAGAGCGCGTGAAGAACTGTATCTAAAGATTATTATTCAAAGAGAGATGGTAATAATGAATTTGTTCAAACTTAAGTGGAAGTAGTTTACATCTGAGGATCCCAAAGGGAACAAGAGAAGGGAAGCAAGAGAAAGAATTTAACGGAGGATCTAATGATAACATTGCAATAATTATGGAAAGAAAAATTGTGCTAAATGTTTAAAGTATGACAAAAATAAGGTCAGGTTAAAGTAGAAAATTACAGGCCAACTGATCTTTCTTCAATTGTTAAGCTATTATAAGCTAATATTGGATGAAATTATTAAGCATTTGGAGAAATTGAGTTAAATAACCTCAGTTGACATAAATTTCTAAAAGCTTATTGAATTCTGTGTAGGAATATCTAAGAAAAGAGTGACAAAATAGTGAAGCAGAATTTTAAGAAAACAGCTTAAGGTCGGAATAGTGGCTGTTGATAGAGCTAAAAGAAATGTCATCATATGAATTGGGAGATAGTTGGAAGATAGAAATAAAAGGGTAGCTTCAAAATTGGTGGCAATACATTGGCACAGAATGAAGGCTTGGTTAAGGGATGTTAAAAAGGCAATAGGAATCAATGGGACAGTTTTAGGTTGACAGGCTGTAGCTAGTGGGGAATTCCAAGGATCAGTACTTGGGCATCTGCTATGTACAATCTATATTAATTTAATTATGGGATGGATTGTAATGTATCTGAGTCAGTTGAAATTTTGTTGGGAACATAAGCATGCAAGAGGAAGTGAATGACGTTCCAAAGGGATATCAACAAATTTGACAAGTCAGCAAGAATAGGGTACATGGAATACAATGTGGCAAAGTGCAAAGTTATCCACTTTGGTAGGAAAAATAACAAAGTAGAATATTTTTTGATTGGCAAGACACTGAGAAATGTTTGTATTCAGAGGAACCTAGGCATCCTTATACAGAAAGTTGACGTGCAGATAGGGCAAGTAATTAGGAAGGCAAATGGATATTTGCTTTTATTATAAAAGGATTCACAGATATAAATAGAAATGTCTTAAGGAGTGAAAAAAACAGGGTAGTTGTGATGGGTGACTCTAATTTCCCCCATATTGACTGGGAATCCCTCACAGCCAATCCGACAGGGACTCGGATGGAAAGCAATTTGTTAGATGTGTCCAGGAGAGCTTTTTGATACAGTACATTGACAATCCAACCAGGGAGGGGGGCTATACTAGGCTTGGTATTGGGAAATGAGCCAGGCCAGATGATTGATGTGTCAGTGGGGGAGCATTTTGCGTTTAGTGGCTATAATTCCACAAGATTTTGGGTAGCCATGGATAAGGACAAATGTGGCCCTTTCACAAGGGCACTTAATTGGGTGAGGGCCAATTACACCCTAATTAGACAGGAATTGGAGATGGTGGATTGGGAACAGCTATTTGAGGGCAAATATGCTGCTGGCATGTGGGAGGCTTTTAAAGGCTAGTTGATTGAAGTACAAGTCCCCACAAAAACGAAGGACAGAAGCGGCAGGATTCTGGAACCATGGGTGAAATAGAAATTGTAAGCTTAGTTAAAAGGAAGCGTATGATAGGTCTAGGCATCTAAAAACTGATGAAGCTCTTGAGCTCAGTACTCAAGAAAGTAGGAAAGAATTTAAATGTGGAATTAAGAGGGCCAAAAGGGGCCAAGAAATGTCTTTAGCAAATACGGTCTAGGAAAATCCCAAGGCTTTTAACGCAATATTAGAAGTAAGAGAAAGAGTTGGCTCACTCAGGGGCAATGGAGGGAAGTTATGCATGAAACCACAGGAAGTGGGTGAAATCTTAATGGGTGTTTTGTATTGATATGCACCAAAGAGAAGAATGTGGAGGTCAGGGATAGGTATGTGAATGTTCTAGAGAATGTCAATATATCAAAGGAGGAAGTGTTAAGTATCCTAAATTGCATTAAAGTAGACAAGTTCCCGGGGCCAGATGGGATCTATCCCAGGCTACTGGGGGAGGCAAGGGGAGAAATAGCTGGGGCCTTAACAGATATCTTCTCATCGTCTTAACCGCAGGTGAGGTTCCAGAGAACTGGAGAATAAACAATGTTGTTCCCTTGTTTAAGAAAGGAAGCAGGGATAATCCAGCAAATTTAGGTCGGTGAGCCTGACATCAGTGGTGGAGAAGCTTTTGGAGAAGATACTGAGGGACAGAATATATGCACATTTGGAGGAAAGTAGACCAGTTTGTGACAGGCAGCATGGTTTTGTACGAGGAAGGTCATGTCTCACCAACTTGAGTGAGTTTTTTGAAGAGATGACAAAGAAAATTGATGAGGGATTGGCTGTGGATCTAGTTTACATGGATTTCAGTAAGGTGTTTGTCAAGGTCCCACATGGCAAACAGGTACAAAAACTAAAAATACATGGAATTCGAGGTGGGCTGGCTAGATGGACACAGAACTGGCTCAGTTATAGAAGACGGAGAGTAGCGGTGGAAGAATTTTTTTTGGATTGGAGATCTGTAGCCAGTGGTGTCCCACAGGAATCAGTGCTGGGACCTCTGTTGTTTGTAATATATATAAATGATCTGGAAGAACATGTGAGTGGTCTGATTAGTAAGTTTGCAGATGACATGAAGATTGGTGGAGTTGCCAAGGTTTGTCAGAGGATACAACAGGATAGATTGATAGATCGGATAGATTGATAGATTGGAGGCTCGGGCACAAAAATGGCAGATGGAGTTTAATCCAGATAAATGCGAGGTGATACATTTTCAAGGATCAAATTTAAGTGTGAATTATACTGTAAATGGCAGAACCCTTAGAAATATTAACATACAAAGGGATTTGGGCGTGTTGGTCCACAGTTCCCTAAAAATGGCAACGAAGAACAAAGAACAAAGAACAACCCCTTTGGCCCAATGAGCCCGTGCCACCATTTCATCAAAGCATTTTCCTACACCTACCCTGCCCCGTGTGTATGTGAATGGTACCCCTAATGTAGCCAGATACAGGGGAGAATAGTGTAGGGTCAATTTGGTACACCAATCAGCCTAAGAGCACATCTCTGGGGTGTGGGAGGAAACCGGAGCACCCGGAGGAAACCCACGCAACCACAGGGAGAATGTGCAAACTCCCACAGACACAGGCCCAAATCCATGTATCTGCACAGCTAGCAGTGATAGTCACTGAGCTGTTGTGGTGCCCGTCTGCTGGTCCAGGATTAAGCACACACAATGACACAAAGTACTAGGCCACTCTCGAAACCTCCAAGAGCAGCCCACGCATGACCCACCGTGTGCATACCCCTCATTTGACAACAAGGTGGACCGACACCTGTGGATTAAAAGAGACAAAACATTAATATGTAATATTACATTTCCAGTGTCCTCCCGAGGCTCTGACCCTTTTTAATACCGTCTTCTATAACCCTCCATCCCTGTTTCACTCATGTGTCTATCTAAGTAAACCTTAAATAAGCCCAACGTGCCTGCCTCCACCACCTTACTTGGTAGCGCGTTCCATACCCCTTGGCGGCCAAGGTAATTAAGGAGGCATATGGCATGCTTGCCCTCATCAGCTGGGGCATTGAGTACAGGAGTTGGGGAATCATGTTGCACCTATATAAAACCTTAGGTAGGATCTATTTGGAGTCTTTGAAACTTTGGAGAGAGTGCAAAGGTTCACCAGAATGCAGTCAGGTCTCAAGGGTGTTGGCAATAAGGAGAGGTTGAATAAACTAGGATTGTTTTCACTGGAGAGACGGAGGCTGAGGGGAGATCTGGGAGAGGTCTACAGAATTATGAGAGGCATGGGCAGAGTGGATAGACAGAGGCTTTTCCAAGGGTGGAAGTGTCAATTACAAGGGGACACAGGTTCAAGGTGAGAGGGGAAAATTTTAAGGGAGGTGTGCGGGGAAGTTTTTCATGCAGAGAGAGGTGGGTACTGCCAGAGGAAGTGGTGGAAGCAGACACATTAGCAACATTTAAGAGGCATATGGGTGGATACATGAATAGGGACGGAACAAGGGCAGAAGGTTCTTTGTTCTTTGTTCTATTGCAGTTATACAAAGCATTAGTGAAGCCATACCTGAGTACTCTGTGCTTTTTGCTGACTTAACAAAATAAGGACAAACTTGCCCTAGAGGGAGTGCAACTAGACTAGCCCCTGGAATGAAGGGATTATCATGTGAGACCGATATTCCTTAGAGAGTGCAAGAATGAGAAATGATCTAATTGAAACATATACAATTCTTAAGGGCCTTCATAGGGTAGATGCTGAGAAAATGTTTCCCCTGGCTGGGAAATTAGAACATGGATGTTTCAATCTCAGAATAAGAAGAGAGCCATTTAGGCCTGAGATGAGGAGAAGTTTATTCACCCAATGGGTTGTGAGCCTTTGGACTTCTCTACTCTGGTGAACTACTCAATCATTGAATAGATTCAGGTTGGTACATTTTTGAATGCTAAGGCAGGGGTTCCAAAACTGTGGGTCACAACTTTCAGTTGGGTTACAGAGGTGGTACGTGGTAATGTCACTGGCTTAGTAAGGCAGAGGCCCAGATTAATGCTCTCAGGACCTGGGTTCAAATCCCACCATGGCAGCTGGTGGAATTTAAATTCAATTAGTAGAAGATCTGGAATTGCAAGCCGGCCTCACCAACTATCATCGATTTTGTAAAAACCCAGCTGGTTCACAAATACCCTTTAAGGAAGAGAATCTGCCATCCTAACCAGGTCTGGCCTAGCCATGATTCCAGACCCACAGAAATGTGACTGACTCTTAACTGACTTCTGAAATGGTCCAGCAGGTCACAAGGTCCAAGGACAATTATGGATGGGCAATAAATGCTTGTCTTGAAAGCAGCACCCATATCCCATGAAAAAAATATTGGGGCCTTGAGCTGTCTCTCTTCTGAACAGCATATGGCGATTATGGAGAGGAGACAGCTCCTCCAGATGCTCTGGTGGGTATGATATAATGTTTGTGTGGGGATGGGGAGGGAAAGCAGCTTCACCGAGTTTTCTGTCAGCATGAAATATGGAAAGTTTGTCTGAAACACAAGTAAAATAATAACATTTTTACCAAGCACTTTAGAAATTCACATTTTTGCACTGAAATGATATATTGTATGTTAATCTATAACAGGGGTACTTTAATAATTATATACTGGATGTCACTATATTGCTTTCCTTTCGTTTTTGCTTGTGTGTGGGGCCACACTAATTTTCAAGTGTTAACGTGGTGTTGCACTGTATAATAATTTGGGTAGCAACACACCAAGAGAATTAAAGAGTGTGGGGATGGCGTGGGAAGATGGAGTTAAGATGCAAGATCAGATATAATCTTGCTACATGTGGCAAGAGTTTTGAAGTACCAAATAGCTTACTCCAGCTGCTATTTCTTAGGGGCGATTCTGCCCAAAAAATTCTAAGTGTTGAATTTGTGTAAAAATTGGAATAAAACAGCAGGAGTTTCTAAATGAATCTCCCACACTCTATGCGTTGTAAAGTGCGCTAGTGTGATTCACGCGGAAGATCTGTGGGTGGGGACTATTCCCATTGGAGAGGCCGGCAGCATAGCACTGAGTGGGCCACTGCGCAGGCGCTGCTATACTAGGATTGATGCATGGGCAGGATCCCCACACTACTGGCCTGCCGATCGCTGGCCAGCCCCACAACCCTGCAAAACTGACTGTGAACCCCCCTCCCATGGCCCAGTTGCTGGCCCCTGGATGCGTCCAGGCCAACCTTGACCACCGACAGCACCCCACCCCTCATCCTGGCCTGCTTTAATCTTCCTACTTCACTCCCCACTCTTTGAGCCTTGTGCAGTGCTAGGGAGTCACACTGGCACTGCCAGGCTGGCAATGCCCAGAGGGCATTCCCCCTTACCCCCATCCCTTTGGGGGCCCTCAACGGCCCACCCCACCCCTTCACTCCAGCTGGGTCATGCCACTGCATGTGGTGAGCTATCGTAAAGGCCTCTGGATTCCTGGCATGGAGGAAGAGACTAGCGGGCCTACTGATTAAATGCAAATTATATTATAATGCTGATTTAAATAAATTATACAGCTCCATGCCGATATCTGGAAATCCGGCAGCCAGTGATTTTGGGAAGCTGTAGCTCCCAGTGGGAAGCCTAGTAAATGGCTTCCAGTTGAGTTTGGTGGCTTGCTGTGCAGCAAAAGCAGTGCAGTGGGCTGGAAGAATGTATCCCTTCCTCTTATCTTCTGATGGAAATTGAAGTACCATGGACTGAAAGATATGGGGCATGATTATCCCAAAATGATTCTAAGTATCAGTGATTCTTCTAAGTATCAGTGAGTTTAATGAATTTACAGCACTTGGTGCAATACAGAGGCCGTCAGGAGATCACAACAGTAGGGAGATGGGCAGAGCCTAAATCCGCCAGAGATGCCAGCAGCAGAGTGTTCAGGGGGCCATTGCGCATGTGCCTAATCTCCCAGTATATTGGGAAATGGGTTTACATCCTCCCCCTCATGGACATGGCCTTGAACCACCCCCCCCCGCCCCCCCGCCCCCCCAATGAGAATGGCTGTCATTACCGGCCTCTCAGCAACCTCCCCCCAAAAATTATTTGTACATTTTAAATTCACTGTTCAATGTCTATTGCATTCCACAGCTGTGATTAGTCTGTTTCTGATTATCCTCCCCATAGGGATGACCATACCCTGACCCCACACATCGAGGCTCACAGTGTCATGCGGCCTGATATTGGCCCCTCAGCCTCTCCTAGTTTTCCCAGCATCCACCAGACTTTGTGTCAAACACTACACCCCACCCCTGGCATTTTCAACCCCCTCAATTCTCTCAGCCCATTGGCCTGCATGCGTACGCCCACAACCCTTACTCGTACGTGGACCCCTGGTGCCAATGTATAGTTGGAGAACAGGTAGGAGTCAGACTTGTGTGGCACCAGGGCAGCGTCACAATGAGCCTCATAGCAAGTTGTCATCCCCCTCTGGGAAGGGTGGTTGGGGTGTAAGAGAGCAGGGGAGGATCTGGGTAATGGGTGGGGGGGTTGTCTGAGGGGGCTGTTTGTAGAGGAACTTGAGGGGTGGGGCTGCAATATCTCTGGGGTGTAATGGAAGGGTAGCAGTTGCTGGACTGAATGACAACTAATACGTGAACCTGGCTATGATGGGTGCCTCGCTTGCTGCCCTGCCCGTCTGGACCCTCTCCAGCACTGCCTGCCTCCATCTTCCAAATGCTGCTCTTCCTCCTCCTCTGCCTCTTCCAGGATGTTTCCCGGCTGCTATGCCAGGTTGTGGAGCACACAGGACACAACAATAATGTGAGATGCCCACACGGGCTGCATTGGAGCGCTCCCTCTGAGCAGCCCAGGCATCGGAACCACATCCTTAGGAGCGAGATGCACTGCTCCACGATGGACCGGGTGGCAGCATTGATCTCATTGTAACGGGCCCCTACCTCTGTCTCGGGCCTCCACACTGGTGTCATCAACCATGACCTTAGCTGGAATCCCTTGTCCTGGCAGTCTATGCTTGTCCTTGAAGAACTTGGGATTGTCTGAACTCCTGAGGATGTAACTGTTGTGCACGCTCCCCGGGTTGCCTGCACACTTGCATTATCATGAACTTGTATCTGCACACATTCTGTACACTGTGGAAGTGGAACCCCTTCTTATCAATGAAGTGCAGTCCCTCATCTTGTGTGGACTACAGGGCGACGTGCGTGTCATCCATGACCCTCTGCACATGGGGCTTGCCAGCGATGGTGGTGAAGCCTACAGCCCGGGCTTCCTGTTGGGCCTGGGCAATGTCAAAGTGTATGTAATTGCCTGCCCGGACAAACAAGGCATCTGTGACCTGGTGGATGCACATGTGCATGGATGCCTGCGATATTCCATAGATGTTCTTACTAGAGGCCTGGATGGAGTTTGTAGTATAGAAGCTGGGGGCCACCGTGACCTTCACTCCCACTGGGAAAGAATATCCTCCTGTTCCTTGAGGTGCCAGGTTCACGAGGAACCGACACAAGTGCCTGGGTCTTCACCTCCTCCTCTACCCATGGGAGGATGAGCTGCCATGTCCTGGCAGCACTTTGCCCTCCTGCTGCAGCACCTGGCCCTGGCTGGCCTTGCAGTGGCCAGATGACTCTCTCTTCCTCCTCAGCCTCCTCCTCCTGAGAGGCCGCTACAATGATGGCCATCCCCATGGCTAACAAACCGGAATCCATATCTGCAGTGTGGGGAAACATTTCTTTCGGTTGTCCATCCCAGTCCCCCCACTGTCCCCCAGTGACCAATGTTGCCATGTGTAGATGCTTGCAACCTGACGCCAACTGGGATGCCATGTGTCAGCTGATTGAGTTGCCTACTGTTGACATCCTGGTCTTGGCAGGCAGGGTGAACATATGGATGGATGTGCAGGGTTGCCCATTGTGCTAACGGCATGGGTGCAACCATCGCAATCCCTTTCAAGTATGTGTTGCAGTTCAGCCAGACAGGGGAGGAGCAGCCTCCTGACTATCAGGATGGATTCGCATTCAATTCAGCACTGCAGGGCCCATGCAGCGTGAGGGGCTGTGTGAACACCTGCTGAGCTCCCTTGCTTGGGGCAGCAGCTACCAAACCTGCTGTGTGTTACCTTGTGTCCAACGAGGGGCATACACGCGATGGGCCGTACTGGGGCTGCTCTTGGTTGTTCGAGATTGGCCTAGTGCTCCATGTCGTTAGTGTGTGCCTAAACTGGACCAGATACTGGGCAAGACGACAGCTCAGTGACTATCGCTGATTGCTGTGCAGACACATGGATTTGGGCCGGTGTCTGTGGGAGTTTGCGCATTCTCCCAGTGCTTGCGTGGGTTTTCTCCGGGTGCTCCGGTTTCCTCCCACACCCCAAAGATGTGCTGGTAGGCTGATTGGCAGTAATAAATTGTCCCTAAATCAGTTTCCCTCAATCTGGATGGCCATAAACATTATACAGGGGTCGTGGGTGGAGAGGGGGACTGGTGGTGTTGAGATGGCGGCGTGGGCTCGTTGGGCCAAAGGGCCTGTTTCCCGGGCTGATTTTTTGTTCTTTAAAGTCTGGAGTTGGTCATGATGCATGTCCAGCAGACAGATAGCAGGGAAGCAGATCAATAATCGTGGCGTAGGTGGTGGAACTCATGTTGCACCTCTTGAGAGTCCCTCTGTAGACAGGGCAATGTACCATCCATGGGCTTGGTGCCAGCAGCCCTCCCTATCTACACAGCCCTCGAGCATCACATACTTCCCCCCAAACCCCAGCACCCATTGGAGTCCCCCACCTCACCTAGCACCTTGGTAATGCC
The DNA here is from genome assembly GCF_965287045.1 of Carcharhinus amblyrhynchos. Lineage (NCBI taxonomy): Eukaryota > Metazoa > Chordata > Chondrichthyes > Carcharhiniformes > Carcharhinidae > Carcharhinus > Carcharhinus amblyrhynchos. Next base: position 53,293,029 of record NC_137335.1, read on the forward strand.
TGGGTTCCCCCACCCCCTGCCCTGTACTCTGGGGATGGCAGCTCCATTAAACTTACCTCTTCACTCCCCCTTCACTGCTGCCACACCAGACCCAGACTTTTATGGAGCAGCTGGAAACGACACCGAATTGTCGTCATGCTGGAGGTGGAGGAAAATGCCATCCTTAACTTGCTAATGAAACATAAAGGTATTGAAAAGAATTGAAATTGATGTTGCACCCACTTTCAGCATGAACCGGATCCCACTACAAAAATGGTCTGGGAAATCCGCTAGGTGCATCCCATGTTTCTGCGCTCCTGCTTATATTTCCTGCCCTGCTACATTCTTCGAGGAGCGCAGCAGGCTGGGAACGTCATGCCCATGGTGAGCGCCGTCCAACAGGGTCTGCGCTGGAGCCACGTTTATTTGTCATAGACATAAATGATTTGGACTTAACATTTTTAATTATGTTAATAGCAAAATCTGGTGGGCAAAAGCCAAATAGAACAGTGGGATGAGGATTGTGAACAATTGCAGGATAAGTTAGCTGGATAAGCAGATAGGTGGCAGATGTAGATCAGTGCAGAAAAATACAAAGCAACACATTTTGGATGTAAGACCAGGAAAAGGAAATGCAACTGAAATAGTAAGGTTTTAAATCATTGTACAGACACAGAGGAATATTGATATGTAGACATACAGGTCGTCATTGATAAAAGCATGAGTAGATAAGACTATTGGAAAAGGCAAATTGAAGGATGGTGTTTAACCACAGTTCAGACCGTTGTTGGGACAATATGTGAAATTTTAAGCACCCAATTGTAAAAAAAAATAAAAATAATAGAACAGGTTAAGATTCACCAGGGTTTTACTAGGGACAAGGAGTTACATCTATAAAGAGAGAATTGAAAAGTTAGGGCTGTTTTCGCCAGATAATTAAAAGATTGACCTGATTGAAATGTTAAAGATTATGAAGGACTGCAATACATAATTGTAAGTTGCTTCCACTGGTCAGTCAGAAGCTAATATGAGAATAAAAATTTAAGATGATCATGAAAAGAGTTAAAGTGAAAAAAAATCTTTATGTAGAGGGTGGCGAGAATGTAGGATTCCTGCCATTAGTCATCATCGAAGCAGCGTCCATAAATTCTTTTATAAGGCAATTAGTTGCCTGAGGAAAGAGAATTATTAAAAGCAGGGGCAGTGAACAGAAGAGTGGGATTAGATTAGTCAGCTATGTGGAGAAAAATACTAGCACAGATTTGATGGACCAAATGGCATTTTAGATCCTCTGGCATTCTACATTCTACAGAGCCTCTTCAGCTATGGCTATGAATAGTCTAAGTGAGAGTGAACCCAGTACGGACTCCTACAAAACTTCACTAGTCAGTGATTGCCAGATCAATCTTCCATTTGCTATTGCTTTTTGCAATCAAATATCCAGACAGGTGGCTAGCTAATTTTCTGTTAACTTGTTAGTTTGTTTAAAAGTCTCACAAATGTCTTTTGAAATTTGGAGTAAGTTATATCCACTATTCCCATCTACTTATATAACTATTTTTCCAGTGAGTCTCATTAGATTCATGAGACATGGTCTATTAGTTCTAAAAGTATACTAGCTTCTTAGATGAACATGTTTAACATTCCCCTGAAATGTTTAAGTTGATTTAATAGTGTCACAAGTACATTAACACTGCAACGAAGTTACTGCGAAAATCCCTAATTGCCACATTCCAGCACCCGCTCAGCTACACTGAGGGAGAATTTAGCATGGTCAATGCATCTAATGGGAAGAAACCCGAGCACCCGGAGGAAACCCACGCAGACACGGGGAGAACGTGCCGACTTCACAGGGACAGTGACCCAAGCCAGGAATCAAACTCAGGTCTCTGGCACATGAGATGCAGTGTTAACCATGCATCTGTGCCACCCCTAATTTTAAGTAATTTCTCACCATTCGTATTAAATACTTTCAGAATTAATACTTTTTTTTGAATATTAAGGTTGCATTATCTATTTTGCATACAATTTAAGTGCTCATGAAGCCCCTAAAAATATCGACTAGAGCCCTACTTATTTTCTCACTCATTTCCATGAGGATTTTGGGCTGTATTTAATCTAGTAAAGTATACATTGAGATGTAGGGAAAATTTTCTCTGGTATTAAGTTTAACCTTGACTTACCTCTATATAAATAATGGCTCAGACATTCAGGTGAATCTGTATTGGATCAAAGTATTGGGAGAATTTTCTCCACTGACCTGTGGCAGATTTTGTGGTGAGCAGTAAGTTTGAGCAGTGGCCAAACCAGCCAGTGCAAATTAATTTGAAATTTCCCCCTCACCATTTTTGATTTGATTTTTGATTTAATTTGTTACTGTCACATGTATTGGTATACAATGTATTGGTATTGTTTCTTGAGTGCTATACAGACAAAGCATGCCATTCATAGAGAAGGAAAGGAGAGAGTGTAGAATGCAGTGTTACAGTCATAGCTAAAGTGTAGAGGAAGATCAACTTAGCGCGAGTTAGGTCCATTCAAGTGTCTGATGGCAGCAGGGAAGAAACTGTTCTTGAGTTGGGTGGTACGTGATGTCAGACTTTTGAATCTTTTTCCAGATGGAAAAAGATGGAAGACAGTATGTCCAGGGTGCTTGGTGTCCTTAATTTTGTTGGCTGCTTTTCCAAGGCAGTGGGAAGTGTCGACAGAGTCAGTGGATGGGAGGCTGGTTTGCATGACGGACTGGGCTACATTCATGACCCTTCGTAGTTTCTTGTATTTTCATGGCAGGCTGAGGGCAGGTTGGATTTCTCACTGATCCATGGCAGGAACCCTTTTGCATATTACCATGAATGCTCATTAAAAACACTATTTGCCAGAATCTAGTGGGAAATTAGACTGGTATGAAATATATTTGGATATGAGTGCAGCTGTCGGCCTTCACGTTGTTTTGGTCTTCAAGATAAGAGTAAAAGTTTACCTGCAGCAGTGCTGCTCAAGGTTTTCATCAGTGCCAGTGAGATGCTGCACAGTTGGAGGTATAGGCTTGCTCTCCTTACTGTTTTTTTCTGCTGTCCAGGAGGGTGTAATCTGGGGACAGAAAGGAAGGAGGAAAGAAACATGGGGGGATGATAAACGATGGTGAGGTTGGGGGAAGGGGGATAGGAGTCATGAGGGACCGTGGGCAATGGAGGTGTTGGAGGGGGGAAGGTGAGAGGAGAGGTGGGGGACAATGGCCAAAGGTGGGGTTGAAGGGAGGGGGAAGGAGACATGGGGCAATGGGCAAAGGTGGGGTTGGAGAGGGTGTGGAGAGAATGGCAGGCAGGGAGGGAAGACTAAACGTGGGGAAGGTGGAGTCCAATGTTAAAGACTGGAATGCAGATACAGTAAGGGGTGGAATAGGAACAGAACTGTTTGAATTGGTAGGGTGCATGCAGACTGTGCAATCTGAAAGGGGGTTGTGTTAGTGTAGCTGCAGCAGGTAGGCTTGCAGAGAAACTCATTGTAGCAAGGGAGGGGAAAAGTTTGCGCACAAGGGACGAGTTGGACAGAAACACATGGAAGGGGCGGGGGGGAGGGATGCTGTATTGTTAACAGTCAAAAAGGAATGGAAGAGCTAAGAAAAAGACAGTCATCGCCCCTGGTCTGGGCCAAGTAGTCAGTGTGTGAGATTACAATCAATCCTGTGGTTCAGTGCACCTCATAGTTAGGGTGCAAGAGTCAAGTCATTCCTGGGGTTTTGTGAACCATGCTATGGGGCTATGCATGGCACACACATCACAGTCTCACTCCAGGGAGGGGCAAGCACTGTTTGCGTAACTGGGATAAGACTTAGTGCGCAAGGTGTGGTCATGGTTTCAATATCATTGGTCATGATATTATCTGGCTTAGTACTGGGCTGCATATGGGATGGACAGGGCTACAGGAGGCAACCACTGTGCCACCGTGCCACCTGAACAGCCACAATTCCTTGTGAAATATAATTTTAAATGTATACCAGAGGTTACAAAATAGTTTGGTCCAAGCATGCTGACAGTTAATTTTAATCTAATCTAATTTCTTCACAATGCTGCAATGAAAATGATAGACCTGGTAAAGTCACCTTACAGATTTAGTGTCAAATTATTTGGAAATGGCTAAAAAGCAAGTAACTTTGATATAATTTATTTAAGATAATGATGTCCTAATCCATATAAACAGCGATTTGGAAATATAGATTATTCATTTCAAACCAAGCTACTTATTTTCTTCCTACATATAAATGTAAAAGTGTTTTACTATGTGACTTTAAGGTGTGAGGGGAAAGTTTTAACAGGGGCCTGAGGGCCAATGTTTTCATGCGGAGGGTGGTGTGCATATGGATTGAGCTACCAGAAGAGATGATAAAGGTGGGTACAATTACAATGTTTAAAATATATTTGGGCAGGTAAATGGATGGGAAAGGGTTAGAGGGATATGGGCCAAACCCAAGCAACAAATTCAGTTTAGGAAACCTGGTTGGCATGGACAAATTGGATGACAGGGCATTTCCATGCTGCATATCTCTATGAGTCTATGACTGCAGATCCATGTGCTCTGTGCCGTTGTATGTCAATGCAAAATCCTGGATTTATATTTCCGGAAGGACTGTCCGTCAAGCAATGTATGACAAGCATTCACATTTTTTTTTGCATGCCTATTTTAAGACAACGGTTTTCAAACTTTTTTTTGTGTGGGAGTCTGCCTGCAAACATCAACACGCTCCCAAGAACCATCCTCAAATACTTACTCATTCCTGGGACTCTTTGTACTAACTTCTGAAAGGAAGTATCAACTGCCCAAAGGAATACAGCGTTACCATTACAGAGGATCTTTTTGCTAATTAACAGCAACAGTAATCACATTCCAGTAGATCAAAAACACATCACAAATTAGAATACAGAATTATTGAGATAGTGTGCACATGGTATACAACATGCCTAACCCTGGATGGACAGAAAAGTGATGGCCTCATGCATCCTCTGGGATTCCAGCATAGATTTGTATAGGACACCAAGGCATTACAATACACAAGGAAAAAAAAAAATCACAGTTGACCAAGTAAGTACTGAAATCATCCTTTAACTACTGTTCAGTAATGTATTCAGTAAACTCTTCAGTTGGGCTTTGGATGAATGTTATCGATTGACAAGTGAGTTTTCACAAGCTGAAATTTTTGCTTCCTTCACCGCAAGTATATTTTTAAAAGCGGAATAAATCACTGGAGCTACAGGTCAGTGACTTAGAGGCAAATGGAAACACTGTGAACTATACTGTGTCAAATCCTCAAATCTTTTACAAGCATTCCTAATACACAGCTCTTTGATTCAGACTAATCTCCTAAACATTCATACATTACAATACAAAATGAAATGGACCACACTTCTCTGGTAACTAATTCACTTAATGCAATTCTGATATCCATTCTCCATTTTGTGTATCCCTGCAATGTAATTTGCCCTTTTAGCTGATTGCCATGTGTATTAGGACAAACGTTTACAGCTAATAATATGTTAATCATTGTACTGATTAGTACACAAGTCCTTATACAGTACATTTAACAAAATCCATGACTCTCACCCCATAATAACACTAATAATTATAAATTTGCTACCTGTATATTAATTGCTTTGATCCAGTAATATAGATTTAATACCAGATAGAAATTTGCACATTGTCACCTGTTTCTCTCCTCATAGCCAGAGGTCGAGCCGGTTCAGCAAATTAACAATCTCCACGAATGTTGTCAATGGCACTCCTTAGTTTAATTTGACAACACACGACTGGGCAATGTGAAGGCTGATTCATTCCTAGCCCACTTTTTCCTGCCTTTCACAGGTGACTTGGCTGACCTATCCTTAAGAGAAGTTGAAGAGTGGCTGATTGGATTTTAAAACTTGGGACTCATGGTTGACGGTCTAGTGGTCTAATAGTTTTGCTACCAGGCAGCACTTAAGTTACAAATCAAATTGCACCATCTACTCCTCTGATATCGAATTACTGCTTATTGTTCTCATCTTCCACTTTTAGCAGTTAATCTGTCATTTTACTATTCCCCGATATTATCTGAAACTCTCTCTCCAGATTCCCTCTTCAACTGGGCCTTTTGTACAATGCTCTCCAAACTTTCCTGTCAGCAGCTTGGCATCTATCCTTTTTCTTTTTACTGTCCTTCGAGGCATTCTTCTGTAAAAGGGGTGCAATAAATATATAACTTGTTGTTATCTATTTTTATTTTAAATTTCCTTGAAAATTGCTAACTGTTTACCTTGGATGTATGAATTCGAGTGTTGCTACTTTGCATATAATTTTTAAGAACACCTTTTGCTTGTTCTCATTAAGTCTTCTTACGAGATTTCAATAAAACACATTGTATGGTGACAGATCAATTAGCAGCTTTTAAAATACTTGAGAGAAACCTTAACTAATGTCAACCCTGACATAATGAAAAGTTTCTATCATCCATAAAATTTAATTAAATTAATAAAATATAAAAGGGAGACTAAAATTAATAAATAATGTGATGTGCATGAGAAACCATATAACTTGTAGAAATGAATAATGATTTTTTAATGTTGTCACAGCACTCAGATGAGGCGATTGCCGCAGTCGCTGCTGTAAGGAATCTAACAGGGTTTCGATGAATATTCTTAATTGAATTATCTCCAGTTAAGAATGCATATTGTGCATAAGCTTCCATAACCAACGAGAAAGAGCGTGTGTGCGCAAGTGTGTGTGAAAGAGATAGAGAATGAGAGCAAGAGAGAGAGAGAAAGAGAGGTGGTTGGAAGCTCCATCTAATCAGTAAATAGGAAGGATGTTTCTGTATACGCAATAGATAGTAATTAATTGGGGTGGGGAAAGAAGCTATATCTCAAGCCTTTAATGTAGTTGATGGACAATATCTAATTAAAGATGTTTGATTATTACTTTCTACTCACTCTCTTCTGTACATAACATTTTGTTATAGTGATCAAGGACAGAATTTAATGCAACTTTGGTGAAGGCAGGAAATTTAATTAGGAAGGAGGGCGGCAGGTGGGAACCTGCCACCTTTCCAGCTCCAACCCAATTAGGTTTATTTTTGGAAAGGAAATTATTGTGGGCAGCATAGTGACACAATGGTTAGCACTGCTGTCTCGCAGCACCAAGGACCCGGATTTAATTCCTGTCTATGTGGAGTTGCACATTCTCCCCATAACTGTGTGGGTTTCCTCCAGGTGTTCCAGTTTTTTCCCACAGTCCAAAGATGTGCTGGTGGATCAGCCATAGTAAATTGCCCCCTACTATCAGTGGAACCAACTGGGTAAATGTTTGGGATTATGGGGATAAGGCCTGGATGGGATTGTAGTCGATGCACACTTGATGGGCTGAATGGCCTCCTTCTACACTGTAGGGATTCTATGACTTTAGTGCTCACTTAAGGGCCTCATTAATGCTAATGGAGGGTGGTGGCCTCATCATTTTGGAAGCATGACATGCAAACCCATGTTGGGTTTCCTCATGGGTTCCCAAGAGATCCTTTGTTGAAAGATACTCACTACCTGATCAATTAAGCAACGTGGCATTGGTAAGGAAGGTGTCTGCTGACAGCCAGCCCCCCTGCACTTGCTGCTGACACCCTTCCCCTGTCTTGCCCATGACCCAAATCCCATGACCCTTTTCCCACCATCACTTGTGGCCTAGGATCCAGCGGCCTCTGCCTCACTGGGGGCACTGATGTTCAATATAGACCAACGGCTCCCAGGGGTGGAACTTGCCCACAGGGTCTTAATCCTTGCCGCTGCCCAGTTAGATGTTGGAGCGGCACATAATATGCAAGGCCTTCCTTAAATAAGGTCATGCAGGTCTCCAGCTGGGTCTTAGTCAATAGGCTAGACCCCATCACCTACAATTTCAGCACATGAGTGGAAACCCTAACCAAACTTTCTCAACCACAACATAAGAGGATAGAAGAGACTTGTAGCACCTAGCCAGCCTCATTGACTGAGATCCATTAACTCGGTACAGGCCAAGGGCTGAGTCTGGGATCTTGCTGATTTGTTTGGGTCAGTACCTCAGCTGTAGTGCTTTTACCCAAATGTTCTGAATTTATAATCTTAAGACAAAATAGATTGGACGTGAAATTTACCATTGGCTTGGGGATAAAATGGATGATGGTGGGATTGACTGCCTGTTAAACAATGCATTTAATTTTCTTTTATATTGAAGTTGAATTTCACAACGCTATGTCTTAATAAAATAAAAGCAATCACAAAGATAGATAACACTATAGTCAGTATTAACTAGAAATATGGAGGGACAGTATCATTATAGGATAATCCTATGACATGACTCATAGAATGTATAATGAGGCAACTATTTTTCAGTATTGCAGCAAATTGACAAGTTGTTTACTAATCTTGTATGAATTTAGTTGCTTAATTCTTTTACAGCAACCGTCACCACATGATTCAGAACCAAGCTTATTATTAGTTTACCACATTTTGCGAACACTGTTAGCATAAACTATTAAAAGAAGAGCTGACTCTAGTTAGAACAGTCTTTTCTATATCCTGACACTATTTCTGTTATGTACAGTATTATTAGCATTTGTATTTCCTATATATAGCTTCTGAGCGAGATCTGTACTGTTGCTGTAATGCGAGTGCAGGATATGCACTGTTGAAGAAAATACGTTGCTAAGGTTCAATTTAATTTGACTATATTTTCTGAGAAGTTAATGTTTGTTAGGAGAACTAGTTGCCATAGGTAGGCATACATTTTTCGATAAATCGGCAAGTTTTTTACATAGAGGGTGGTGAATGCCTGGAACTTACTGCTAGGGAGGTAGTGGAAGCAAATACGATAGTAACTTTTAAAGGATGTCTTGACAAAAACACGAATAGGATGGGATTGGAGGGATATGGACCTGGAAGGGTCGGAGGCTTTCATTTAATTGGGCAGCATTGTCGGTGCAGGCTTGGACGGCCAAAGGGCCTATTCATGTGCTATAATTTCCTTTGTTCTTTGTTATGTTAAAAAGGAAAATGTTACAGAAAATCATTTCTTCCCTCAGTTAACTTGTAACCTTCTTCACCTGTATATCTTGGTCAGAAGATATTTAATGACTTCTTTGGCATGTCAATAAATAGGTTAATCATACTCTTTTTGCAGCTTGATGTGGAAAAGAAATATTCATCATTAATACAACAACATGGAGACATATTAAAACGGGGACAATGTATTTCCTTTTTAAAATTGATGCCTTTCAAGTAGTCCAAAATGCTTTGGCATTTAAGTTGCTATATTAATTGTTATAGTTTCCTTGAAGTGATTGTCTCATTCACAATGCCAGACTTTACCTCATCAAAGGTGGATGTTTTACAGTGATAAAGCTTGTGAAAGTCTCTTTCTTCCCTTAAGGAAGCTGTGTGCATTTTTTTTATAAATGCCATTGTGATAACTGAGTGAGAGAACTGATTAGGTGGTGAATCCCTCTGCTATAGAACAAATGAAATCATTTATTTACACCATAAATTGTATGTGGCATTGGCAGGAAGAATTAATTGAGTTGACAAGGTTCTGCATCAGCATTGTAGAAAATAAATTTACAGTTTTCATAAAGCTTCCATTTACTGTTTATTGCATGTGGCAAAGCTACCAAACGTGTCAAATAAAGGGATATGGATTTCTCTTTTCATGAATATAAAGATAATAGGACTTTTTGGTAGAATTTAACAACCAGCATCAAAATACTATGTGTGTTTGTGTCATTTTGCTTCAAAAAAAAATTAATTAAAGAAAGCTATGCTGACTTGGAACTATATTGTCTGGAACTATGGTGCCATTCCTTCACTGTAGCTGGGTCAAAACCCTGGCATGCCCCACCTATCAACATTGTAGGTATATCTGCATCAAGTGAACTACATTGGTTCAAGAATGTGGCTCACTACCACTTTCATAAGCGCAATTATGGATGTGCAACAAATGCTGGCCTTGCCAATGATGCTCACTACCTATGAAAGAATCATAGAGAAAGGAGATCTCCCTGGCATAGTATTGATTTTCACATATCTCAAGTACGAAGATAGCATAAAAATAGTGACTCATTTGTGGAAGGTATAAAGTTTCATTGAAATTGCCTGACAAAGATTTCCCAAAGCCCATTTCATATAGCTGGAGTTAAAGTTTACATTAGTTAATTGAAATACATGCTTTAGCTATTGGGCTGGGACAGGAGATCCGGGGTGGGGTTTTCACTTTTGAGTCAAGGCTTTGCCATTGGTGTCAAATGGGGGTCACTAACCCTGTACAGTACTGGTGGTGATTTTCTCCATTGTCCATTTAGTGGCCTGAAGGTGCTGCTCCAATAAGATGATCTCCACTCAGAAGAAGATGAAATCTGCCTCAGGGGTCTCAGAGGTTGACTGAAGAATTTGAGTCAATCTCTGACAATGGGCTTTTCATGGTCATTTAATCCCTTCAGTGGCAAAAGTGTAGCTTGTGAGTGGGTAGGCATGTTAACCTCCATCCCGCCTCTGGGAAAATGGACCAGGGTAGGAATGGTGCCAAAATGCCACCCGGTGGCATGAATCTTTGGCCCAATTGCCTCCTTACCCACCCCCATCAGGGGGTGAAAATCCTACCCTCTTTCTAAATGGTAGGAAAAGTGTGGGGAAGCAGCTAAATCTAATTATCAAACCAATTCTCATAAGGATCTTTGGCACGATTCTCGCTAAATCTGAAGCCTAATATTCAACAAATATTGAAATGATAATTCACATATTAGTGCTTTGTAAATGAGAATAGCTGGGAGATATAAAAGACTTGTCCAAATTGTAAACATTTCTCTGCTGAACTGAGGTGAATATTCAGGTTGTCATGGTTGACAAATCATTCCATTCTACAGCGAAACTGTTTGCAAACTTTCAAAGTGCACCCTAAATATTTCCTGGAAGATCCCATTCAAGAACTGTCAGGGAAGATTTTCACTTGCCTCGCTGAACAAAAAGTGGGAGATAGCTCCTGGAAAATTGTGTGGAAAGATTTTCTGCACTACTCTGGCTCCCACTTCAGGCAACACTATCATGGAAAGGGGCTTACCACTTTAAGGGAGATGTATCCTTCTGCTTTGCGTGGCAGACTCTACTAATTACAAATTGTGATTCTATAACAGATGCAAACATTTTCACAATGGACTTTTCATGGTCATTTGATCCCCAGAATTTAATCAGAGCAGCCCCATCATATCTGGCACCAAAACTGTGACACACCCCCATCAATCCAACCTTCAGGAGACCTCAGGGACTTAAGCCCTACATTAATAGCAGGGCTCCCAAATTCATGGGGGACATTTACTTGCCACATCTGCATCCTGCACCCCCTCCCCCTCCCCCCCAGCACCTTGCTGAGAATGCCAGAAGTTCTGGCTCCAAGAGCTGAGGGGCTATTAGAGGCTGGCAGTTTTCCATTGCCATCAGTGCCTCCAGGAGTGGTGGCTGCCAGTGGTAATGCACTTGAGTCTAAACCAGGGATCATCATTAGATTCCCAGAGAATCATAGAATCCTTACAGTGCAGAAGGAGGCCATTTGGCCCATCAAGTCTGTACCAATCACAATCCCAACCAGGCCCTATTCGCAGGACCCCCTGTTAATTCCCTGACACTAGGGTCAATTTAGCATGGTCCATCAACGTAACCCGCATTGAAGGCAATGAAGGCAGGATGGAAGTCAGGGGCACGGGGGTTACCGGAAAGGATTAGTGGAGGAAAGGGCAGGTGGTTGGCCCTTTGCAGGCATCTCCTCGCCCTTCTCCATGCCAGCTCCTTGATTCGGCACTAAGTGCCTTTGAACACGGGATCCCTTCAGAAGATCACAGGCAAACCGAACAGGATTTGCTTGTTGGTCTTGATGCATCACGAATGCAAGTTGAAAACCAGTAACAGTAGGATGAAGCCCTCAAGTGGGCCTATAGTTGCTCACTTAATGGTCTCAGTTGGTGACTGTGAAGGAAGGCCACCTCAAGCCTTTCTGCTCTGACTTAATTGGGGGAAAGCAAGGATGCATCAGTATCCTCAACCCTGCACTCTACTGTTCTATGAAATGGCTACTGCCCCTCCATCCCCACCCTCTCCAATCGTTCACCTTCTCCCTGACCCCACATACCCCCTTCTACAGGACCGGGCCTTGCCCCTGGGGACATGGGGGTCACTGTTTTGCCTTTGCTTGTAAAACTAGTTGAGATGTTCTCTGTCCAGTTGTAAAATGGTCACTAGGATTCTTTGTACATCGTTAGACCTTGATTTGCACATTGAAAGGGCTAGCAATACATATTGGAGCAGGGCAGTAAGCTTTTGCTTGTACCTTTGAGGCACTGCTCTCTCTGGGTCTGTCCATTGGAAATTCCCCTGTATACTTAATCTAGAAGTTGCAATGTTTGAACAGATTAGTCCTATTTGTTCAACTTTAAATAAGCAATAGACACAAAAGCTGAAATTTGCAGGTAGGGTAGATAGATACCGACATATCTGATGCACTTCAGATTCAGAGGAAGCCAGGTAGAGTGAATTTGCGAATGCTAGTAGAACTTCAATCTAGACAATCGGTAGTTGTGTTAATAATTAGGATGTGTCCCAACAACCTCCATTGTTTGTCTGTATCTGTGCTGTGCTGGGACAGAAAGATATTGATTTTTTTTTATACAACTGATAGGTCTGAAAACGAGAAATGAACTCAAGTTTTACATTTCCCACTCTCAACCTTGGCAAAAGTGCATTTTTTTTTCCTTTTTGCCTTTTTACCAAACATTTAGGAAAGGGGTTAATTTTTAATGAGCAGACTTTAACACGGAAACAATAGTACTTTGCACTGATTTTGCTTACATGTAGGCTAAGTTGGGCAGCATGGTGACACAGTGGTTAGCAAGGCTGCCTTGCAGCCCCAGGTTTGATTCCCAGCTTGGGTCACTGTCTATGCAGAATCTGCACACTCTCTCCATGTCTGTGTGGGTTTCCTTTGCGTGCTTCAGTTTCCTCCCATAGAGCGAAACATGTGCTGGTTAAGTGAATTAGCCATGCTAAATTCTCCCTCAGCATACCCGAACAGGTACCGGAGTGTGGCGATTAGGGGATTTTCACAGTAATTACCCTGCAGTGTTAATATAAGCCTACTTGTGACACTAATAAATAAACTTTAGATTGTTTGGTCATGGATTTGATACGGCAAAAAGGCTTTTTGATGCTTTTTAATTAAAATAAACTAAAAGAAGAAAACATATTTCTGAATTTACATTCACAGAGATCTTTGTTACCCCCTACCTGATTTTCAGGGATCCTTTGAGATAAATTTGTACCTTCACCTCTTGAATGTTAAGCGTTGATAGCTTCTGGTAGGAAGATCTGCACAGAACCGTCTGGACTGTCTCTCCATTGAAATTAATGGTAGGAAAATCCGCTAGGTTGTGCAAGCATAGAATCATCGAATCCCAACAGTGCAAAAGAGGCCATTCGATCCATCACCGATTCTCCAACAAAGCATCTTCCCCAGGCTCCATTTCTATAACCCACGCATTTACCTGCTAATCCCCCTAACCTACACACCCTGGGATACTAAGGGGCAATTTAGCATGGCCAATCCACCTAACCTGCACATCTTTGGAATGTGGGAGGAAACTGAAGCATCCGAAGGAAGCACATACAGACATGGGGAGAAATACCACAAATTCCACACAGTCACCCAAGGCTAGAATCGATCCTGGATCACTGGCACTGTGAAGTTAAAGCTTACTTATTAGTCATAAGTCAGGCTTAGATTAACACTGCAGTGAAGTTACTGTGAAATTCCCTTAGTCGCCACAATCCGGCACCTGTTCGGGTCAATGCACCTAACCAGCACACCTTTCAGAATGTGGGAGGAAATCAGAGCACCCAGCGGAAACCCACACAGACATAGGGAGAATGTGCAAACTCCACACAGGCAGCGACCCAAGTGGGAATCAAACCTGGGGCCCTGGTGCTTTGAGGCAGCAGTGCCAACTACTGTGCCATCATGCTGCAGTGTGTGAACCTCCCTGCCAAGTCTTCCCTTCTGCGTTACACCTACATGACACTTACACCCAATTGCTGAAGGTGTAAAGCTACCACCTTCTTTACCACCTTCTTTCATAATCGTGGAGAAGTGGCTTTAATTCAGCCCATGCTCAGGCAACAGGACATGTACCTGCTGTGTAGTGACGCAGCCCATGTTTTTATTTTCTTTGCCCGAGTTGAAGCCAGGACTGACAATATTCATCAGAAATGGGACTGACAGATTTGACTTGAACCCATGACCAGAGGGCTGGAAGCAGATATCTTAAAACTCGGCACACTTGGCCAGCTGCATTTCTGTATCCTTTAATTATGTCAAAAGCTAGAGCAAAGCATATTTTGCTGATAGACAGTAATTACAGACAGTGTGGACATTAGCTTATACATCTCTCTGCCTGTGTAAAGAATTTTTTAATTCTGAATATTTATCAAAGAGTGAATTCAAGATTTTCCTTTCAGTGATGGTTGAGTGAAACATACTTTAGAACGCAGAACAGCTTTGTAACAGATAGCATCAATTTTTTTTGGTATCCTTTACATTTGCAAGGGGGTATTTATAACTGGCCTTGAGAAAAATGAAGTCAAAATTAATGATTACTGCATAATATTCCCCAGTACTTGGATCAATGAACAATGCTAAAAATATATTTAATTTGGGTTTAATTTTTTAAAAATCCATGAATCTTATTCTCCTTGCTACTTGAAAATAAGGGACACAAAGACTGCAATACGATCCTCAATAAATGAGAACAACAGACATGATAAAGGTTTGCACTTATACAAACACCTTTCACAACCACTGGGCTTCCCCAGATGTTTTACAGCCAACAAAGAACATTCAGGCCAGAATCTTATCACCATTCACACCAGCAGGATTTTTCCCATCCCGCTGAAGTCAACGGAGATTTGACTGATCATTAAATTCTCCAACCTTGCTGCAGTGGGAGCGTGGTGTGAACGGCAGGTAAGATCACGCCCCTATAGTGTAGTCGCTATCGTAGTCTGAAAAATGCAGCAAACAATTTTCACATAGCCATCTGCCACAAGTAACAATATGATAATGACCAGGTAATCTGTTTTTCTGTTGTTATTTGAGAGATAACTATTAGTTCTTCAATCTCCACATCCTCTTAAGAGGGCAGGCAGGGCTTCAGATTTAGGCTTCACCCAAAAAGACAGCAAATTTAACAGTGCAACACTCCACCAGTACTTCACTGGATGCGTATCAACCTTGATTTTTACCTGGCAATGGAACTCGAACCTGCTATCTTCTAACTCATAAAGAAGGGTGCTACTAAATCAGCCACAGCCAACATTTCTATCTCAAACAAGGAAGCTGAAGAGTAGTAAATTTGTAAAATTTTGTTTCCATATTGTTTCATAGTTACCCAGTATAATTCTTAATTAGCCCTGTTTTTTTTAAATAGAGCCTTCCAATACTGGTCTTAAGCTTACTTGGCAAGAATTCAAAATAGAGCTTATTTAAGATGACTGCATTTTATCAGAACTAGTTTTGCAATACAAACCAATCTGGTTTTGTGTATGGAATTTGACATTAAAGTGCTTTTAGGTGAATCAATCCTTGCTTTTTTTTGCAATGACCTGCTGCATGTGCTTACTAAACTTTAGCTTACACACATGTTGGTCATCAGGGAAAGTTTACCTTTCTAAACAAGTTGGATATTTTGTGATGTCACCTTACTTAATATAGTTTTAGCTTTCTTGGTTTATATGATATGGAGATACTGGTGTTGGACTGGGGTGGGCTGGAGTTAGTTTATATGAATTAAAGGCAGTAGATATAATCAACAATGCAAAATGTATCAGCAGACACCCTTTTGTTCACAGATTTTGTAAATGATCTTGCTTGCAAAGTAATTTAGCACATGGCAAGGCCCCTGCAATGTCCTATACTAATGCTTGCTGATTTAGCTGATTGCTTTTAATTTTTAATTTTATTTTAACAGGATGTGGACATCACTAGTTTGGCCAGCATTTATTGTCCATCCCTAATTGCTCTTGAGAAGATGGTGGTGAGTCACCTTCTTGAACTCTGCAGTAGATCTGGTGTAGGAACACCTACAATGCTGTTAGAAAGGGTTTCAACACAGCAGCAAAAGTACAGCAATATAGTTCCAAGTCACTGTAGCTTGGAGAGGAACCTGCGTGGTGGCACAATGGTTAGCACTGCTACCTCACAGAACTAGTGAGCCAGGTTTGATTCCCAGCTTGGGTCACTGTCTGTGCAGAGCCTGCACTTTTGCCCTGTGTCTGCATGTGTTTCCTTCTGGTGCTCCAGATTCCTCCCACAATCTGAAAGATGTGTTGGTTAGGTGCATTGGCCATACTAAATTCTCCCTCAGTGTATCCAAACAAGCGCCAGAGTGTGGCAATTTGGTGACTTTCACAGTAACTTCATTACTGTGTTAATGTTAGTCTGTTTGCAATACTAATAAATAAGTAAAGTGGCGTGCCTATGTATCTTTTGTCCTTGTCCTTCTGTGTGGTAGAGGTCACAGGTTTGGGAGGGACTGTCAAAAAAATCCTTGGTGAGTTGCTGTAGTGCATCTTGCAGATAGTGCACACTGTTGCCACTGTGCATTGATGGTGGAGGGAGTGAATATTGAAGGCCAGGAACAGGATGCTCATTACATGGGCTGCTTTATCCTGGATGGGACCAAACTCCTTGAGTGATGTTGGAGCCACACTGAGGCAAAGGGAGAGTACTTCATCACAATCCTGACTTATGTCTTATGGATGGTGGACCAACTCTGGGGAATCAGAAGGTGGGTTACTGACAGCAGAATTTCAAGTCTATGATCTGTTCTTGTATCCATAGTGTTTATATGGTTGGTTCAATTCAGTTTCTGATCAATGTTAACTCCCTGGATGTTAACTGTCTATAGTTTGCATTCGCGTCATCAACTGTATAACACATATTCTTCCTTTCATTTTATCTTTTGTTTTTACTCTATGTAGGTTTAGCAGAGATTTAGATTTATGGTTTTTCTTAAAGGGATAAATAAATGACTTTTATGTTCTGTCATGATGCCATTTTAAAAGTCATACTGTTATGGACAGGAGAGGGAGGCAAACTAAACTTCTTTATCCTTTCATCATCTGTCCATAAACACTTTTTAAAAAATTGTTTTAAAACTAAGCTGTGGGATGTTTCCCTAAACCCTTAGTTTGTGTGGTTCAACTTGCAGAAAACTCTGTCTCTAAACTAATGCATAAGATTAGTTTATTCACACATTCAAACCAAGGTGGGGAGGTTCGCAGCTTCAGGCACACACATGCACAGACACACATCACTACCCCCCCACCCCCTCCACACACACATGCAGTACGAGGGGTAGAAAATAGGGAATTTTATAACTATGCTTAATAACAGTAAAAGAACCATAGGAATGAATATTAGTTCATATGATTTCCAGAGTTTAGAAAGTTAAAATCCACAGAAGGATTCCTTCATGAAGAGGTTCCATTTCCATTGGTTTCCTGACTGAGGACAACAGCACAATATCCCTTTGAAGTATAGGGTGGTGCAGCACAATGGGAATGTTATTCAGAGACTTGTTCTGTTGGGCAGTGGCAATCAGATGAGAAGGCTTCCGGTTGCTGGATGCATGGCCAGCCAGGAACCTTAGAATCATAGAATCCCTACAGTGCAGAAGGAGGCCACTCAGCCCATCGAGCCTGCACTGACAACAATCCCACCCGAGCCCTATCCCCGCAACCCCATGCATTTACCCTGCTAACCCTCTGACACTAAGGGGCAATTTAGCCTGGCCAATCAATCTAATCCACACACTTTCAGACTGTGGGAAGAAATCAGAACATCTGGAGGAAATCCACACAGACAAGGGGAGACAGTCACCTGAGGCCGGAATTGAACAAGGGTCGCTGGTGCTGTGAGGCAGTGCTTACCATTGTGCCACCATGCTGCCCCTTGCTGTAATTTCTTTCAGGTCAGAGGTAAGTTAAGTAGACCTGCTACTGAGTTCTCAACTGTTGGAAGGGCCATCAAATGGTCACTTGAGTCGTGTGACCTCCTTCCTCCACAATGACTTGAAACGGGATATTATCTGGTGGCTGGCCTTTGTTTTATGATTTATAATGTCCCAGTCATTAGCACCTGAAAGAGCCACAATCCATATTGACAGCCTTCTTTGTGTGTCCATTGAACTAATTGACCCAATGACTCTGTTAGAGGGCAAGCTTCTAAAGATGCAGTTGAAACCCTTGACATGCTTGGGGTGGTTAACATCTCTGCAGGAGTAATGAGTTTTGGGCTGGAATCCTCAAACCTCACTCGCGGCTAGGATTCTCCAGTCCCGCTGCTGTGAACAAAGACCTGGCAGAATACCAAATTGTCCATTCTTGCTCACAGTGGTCGTGGGGCACGCATGACTAGAGAATTCAACCCTTGACATCTGCAAGCCCACTGGTTTCATAATTTGTAGTGTGTCCTTACAATGGGGCGTGATATTGCACAATAATGAGAACAGAACGCATTTGTCCTTGCAACTGCTGTTGGAGTCTCTCAGAAGAGATGGCCGATACTGTAAGTCATGTGACCTATAGCACCATCTTTTGCTCCAGCCAAAGTCAACTTTAAAATAAGCAAAAATGCAATGAAGTTTGACGTACACTGCTTTTGATTTACTTCATGTCTATTGACATGTCACAAATCTGGCTGTAACCTTATATTTACAGTGACTGGAATGGGGTGAATTTTTTTGCAAGTTTTTTGGAGGTAGGTTTTTTTGGTGACTGTGTTTCCTGATAGCCCAGTGGAAGTTGTTTTGTTGTTTAACAAAAAGTGCAAAGGATGTGTCGACATTCTCCATGGTCCAGTGGTGGGTAGGTGGGTTGGGTGGAGGGGGGGGATAGTGGAGGGGGTGGGCGTTCGATCTGTATTCCCAGGTGGTGTAGCGGTGGGAATGTTTCTGTTTCCTGATGGCCCAATGATGGGAATGTGTCTATTTTCCCTCATAGCCCAAAGGTGGAGATGTATTTACATTCCTTGTGATAAAATATTGAGGGCTGGGTATACATTCCTCACAATTCATCAGTGGGGGATGTGTTGCATTCCTCAGTAATAGTGAGAGATGTTTCCAAGTAAGGCTATATCCTTTTTGCTTAGTTCCCCAGGGATGATAATGATAGGGGTGGGAGTGAAAGGACTTTGTTCCTTTTCCCATGATAATTATGAGGGAAAAGGATGCATTTATCCCCATTTTCTTCAGTAATCTAGGAAGGCTGTGTCTGCTACCAAGGTAGAAACTTTAACCTGACATTCAGAACAAGTTATTTTCTCCAATATTCTGATACATTTTCATATTAACATTTTGTGTAAGGTGAAATATTAATGCGAGTAGAAATGGCTATTTTCATTTTCTGTTTGCACTCATCCAATTCCATTTAAGCAAATGCTTGATAAATTCATATTTCTTGATAGCTAATGAAAACTCAGAAATAACAAACCACCTTTTGCTGCACTCATCATCTCACTGATTTAAGTAAACAGTGTCCATCCATCTGACCCAAGATTTAGCCCAGCATGCGCACAAATACCATGCAGGAATCAGTTGTCTCATTTCAGCAATCTGTCAAATGAAACTAAGCTAAAGATCTTAACACTGAATGCTATAATCATTATACCATGCACCATAGTGGGTCGGTGGTGAACCACAGGATGATTGGATGCTGGTTCATATTTACAGATTTTCACACAGCAGGTTTCACTTTTCAATTCTGCGGTCAGGGAGGGTAAAGCTTTGCCAGGAGAAATGAGGGAGAAATAAAAAAGTCACCCTTCTTTACTTCCACGTACCTCAGAGGCACCACCTTAAAATGGGAGAGGTCCTGAAGCAGATATCGGGGCGTAGCAGTTGACATTAAAACAGTGCATTTCAGTGCAAGTGTTAAAGAACAGGAGGAAAATCAATTTAAATAGATTGCAAAAGGAGTGGCACAGTGGTTAGCACTGCTGCCTCACAGTGCCAGGGACCTGGGTTCGATTCTTGGCTTGGGTCACCGTCTGAGTGGAGTTTGTACAGACTCCCCATGTCTGCTTGGGTTTCCTCCGGGTGCTCCGGCTTCCTCCCACAGTCCAAAGATGTGCAGGTTAGGTGGAATGTCCATGGTAAATTGTCCATTAGTGTCAGGGGGATTAGCAGCATAAATATATGCGGTTTCAGGAATAAGGCCTGGGTGGGATTATTGTCGATGGGCTGAGTGGTCTTCTTCTGCACTACAGGGACTCTATGGATCTGTGAAAAGAAAGTTAATAACAGCGTGAAGTACATGACATTTAGGAAACTCTTCCACTGTGATTTTATAAGAAACTCTGTGCCAAATATTGCACTAAATAGTTCACTGTGCATTCATGATAAACAGAATTCAGTTTTGAAGGTTCTTTAGTTAACAGGAACTGATAGTCCACTCTGTTGACAATATTATCAGTTGTGGTCATATAATTCTGGGCGTTATTTTCCTTACAACTGTGTGCAAGTACTTGTTGTGATCTTTCCCATTAATCTTTGCTTTACGAGCTATTTCACTTGGCCATTCCTTATCGGTTCAACATCATTCAACTTTTTTGTTGAGAGGACCCATAATTATCTTGAAGTGAGAGAAAAAAAGGAGGGGAAGTTGTGTAATTTGATCACCATTAAATGATCATCAATCACAAATTAAAATGTGTTTATCGAACGACATGCAAATGTTATTTGGAGTGAGGATTTAAGATGTCATTGTATTTTGGTACTTTGTAATATATGGTGGCAGTAACCTTTCTTTATGATTGTAAACATGGGAGTACAAACAGCTGTTCTAAAGCAGGCATTTTGATGGAGTTGCCAGTCAGTATGTGAGCTGGTCTGTGGAGCCATTCCAAACCACTCAATCCCTAAATTAATTTCCCTGTTTGGAATCCAGTGTGTTTAATGTGGGAACACAATGTTGTATGTTACAACAGAATGATCAAAACTGGTGTTTGATTCAGGTGTGAGTGGGTTCAACCAATTTAGTTTTCTGCGAAGCCAGTTTTCAGAAGTCTAGCGTCTACGGGCTACAAATAGCACATTTGCATGCTCGTTCGTGTGATTAGGGTGTTGGAACAAAGAGGTGTGCATTGAAAATGCTTCATCCCCTTTTCTGAGAAAGTCCTTAATCTGACATCTATCTCTGATATCTGTCACATACTCTAAAATTAAGACACCAATGACATCCTGAAAACCACCCCTTTTAAAGTAATATTCCTTAAATCTCCGCACTTGACAGTCCCACCATTTGCACAGTTACTGTAATAGGCTTATTTTTCAGAAAATAATGGATAAAAAGTGACAAGCTATCCAGTGAATCTGAATGCATAATTGATTTAAAGGCATAAATTAATACAATAATGCCTTTATTGTGTGCCATTGCTGCCAAACCTACAAAAGAGCTGCAGAATAAAACATGGTTACATTCTTTGTGCTGATAGCCATCAATATGTAATGCAGATTATCCCAATTCTTCTCATGTTTCCAGTATATGACTGCACTCAACTTAATTTGAATTTTCATCTTTCTGTTGCATGCGGGCAATCCTCACTGTTTAAACTGCCGAATTAAAACGTTGTAGATTTAAATAAGTATATATAAAAATGATACTGCAAGGATTTTTTTTATAATTTAAAAATCTTTATTGGACAAAGAATTATAGGACAGAAAGGATAAAAGAATTGAACAGGCTGTGGCATACATGGAAGCACACATACAAAGGATTTGTTGGGAGATGAGTAAATAGTGGCATTGCAATGTATGAATTTGATCTGTGTTTTAAATAGGACAAAACCATCAAGGCCAAAACAGTGGCTCAAAGATTTCCAAAACACTTAGTTAAAAGCTAATGAAATCAAATGAGGTATTGCCCTTTAAATAGCCCCTAGTATACTGGAAAAAAATCATATTATTCCATTTACATGACAATGATACTCATTGGCTATGAAACAAAATCAGGCGGGCACACAGAATACAACCACGTAGACACTTGTTACAGGAGAAATTGTACAGAATAACAGTAATGAAAAAAGAAATGCTGCTTTTAAGTACAGTCATTTCCAGTTCAGTGCATACCCGATCCAAGCATAGAATTCCAGCGTACCAAATCACTTCCAATTCATTCTCATTATTTAGAATTCCTGATCCAAGCATAACACTTAAATCGTAATCCTGATTGAGGCATAAAACTTTCCCAATTATTTATGTTTTTACTGACAAGCACAGTGCATATTGTCAATCCATTGCTTAATTTCACATAAAGGCAGCAGTGCGTATTAGAATTCTAATCTTTTTTCACATTAACACCTTCTTGTAAAAGACAATTTGTGCTTTTTGCTGTTTAAATTTATACCCCATTTACACAGCCTTGTAGGGATCATATTTGCAGTCTGCTAATGCAAACTCAGCCCTTTTACTGCGATTTACAGTGTACTGATGTGCAGTACATAGACAACTATAACACGGCATGGAGAGAAAATTAATAGGGGAGTCTTCAAACGTACAGCATGGGGTTCAGTGAGGGTTAATCTTGTCACCGGCACCTGAGGTGGGAGGAGGGAATAAACCCAGATCATGTAGGCGAGTATTTTCATTGGGGGAGGTGGGGAATCAGTTGCTCACAGCACAGAACAGCAAACATCCATTAGAGACACTGATGATGGTGAGGCTTTACTTCTCCTCATTCATGTTGTTTGCTCAGACAAACAATCTCATTTAACAAAAAATAAATTTAACAAAAGGACCTGCTGCATTTTGAAACTCATTTCACAAGACAATAATGGATGGTTTGATTCATCTATCCAGAGAGATCCTAATGTCCCCACCCTGACTCCTTCCCCCTTAATTGATTCATAAATGATCTGAATGTTTCTACTAGTGCAACTCCATCAGGAAGTTTATTCCACAGGTTAAACACTCACTACATAAAGAAGCAAATATCTGTCCTAAAAGTACCCAATTTTAGTTGGAACTTCATAAAATCATAGAAACCCTACAATGCAGAAAGAGGCCATTTGGCCCATCGAGTCTGTACCGACCACAATCCCACCCAGGCCCGACCTCCATATCCCTACATATTTACCCATTAACCCCCCTAACCTACACTTCTCAGGATTCGAAGGGGAAATTTTTAGCATGGCCAATCAACCTAACCTGGACATCTTTGGACTGTGGGAGGAAACCAGAGCACCTGATGGAAACCCAGGCAGACACAAGGAGAATGTGCAAACTCCACACAGACAGGAACTTGTTCTTCCTGGTTCTGCTCATGCAGTTTAATTTAAAGTAATATCCCACGTTAACCTTTTCCATATCTTTTAACAATCTTATATCAGATCATTTTATATTATAAAATCATAGAATCCCTATAGTACAGAAGGAGGCCATTTGGTCCGTTGAGTCTGCACTGACAACAATTCCACCCAGGCTCTATCCTTGTAACCCCACGTAATCTCCCAGATACTAAAGGGAAATTCCATCCAGGCCTGTTACCCGTAACCCCAAGTATTTACCCCACTAATCCCTCTAACCTACACACCTTGGGACATTAAGAGTCAATTTAGCATGGCCAATCCACTTAACCTGCACATCTTTGTGTGGGAGGAAACTAGAACACCTGGAGGAAACCCAGGCAGACATGGGGAGAATGTGCAAACTCCACATAGTCAGTCACTCGAGGCCGTAATTGAACACGGCTCCCTGGTGCTGTGACGCGGCAGCATTAACCATTGTGTCATTGTGGAGTAATGTATATTGCAAATTTTGCATTTACCCTTTCCAGTCTTTTCTATAACTCACATTTCCGATGTTGGCCCTGATGAGAAGGATTCGGACTTTCAACTCATTCACAGCAAAGTCAGTGAGCTGAATATTAACACCCAAAAATGGGTGTGGGTTAGTATCAAGTCAGACGTTAAAATTTTAAAAATCTGCTCCCTTCTGCATTCAACGGAGGTAGAGCAAAGGCCTAATAAGGGCCCCTCCCAAGAGACTGGGCAATTTAAATGTTTTAATGATGCTGGCTGTGGGCATTAAGGCCCACTGAGGCCTTAGGAAAGCCAACAGTTGAAGGGAGTTATGGACAACTTTACAACTTTTTGTGGGTCAAGGACAGCAAGACTGCTCCACCCCTACCTCCAACACGCCCAAGATTTTACCCTATCAGGCCTCCACACTCAATCAAGAAGTTTCCGCAGATTGCAAAAACTTCCCGCCCCATCCGACACTCCCCTCGGATCAAATTTTCCTTGGCCTTGGACTGGACCTAACTACTCCTGCTGCCTGTGTTGGAATAGTCTTGCCTGACTGGAGTCCAAGCCTGTCAGTCAAAACGATATCTGGGCAGCGACCCTCTCAAGCAAAAAAGGCAAATGCTACAGCAATAAAATTCTCAGCATATGGGGGACAAAGTGCCTTCTATGCAAATCTGTGCTGTACCTGTCCTTCCAAAGCTCACCATATAAGAATCACAACCCCTGTTAATATCAAGGCAATTGATTCTATTTGGGATATCTTTATTTGGAGACTCATATTTGCCCACATGAATTCTTGGAGGAGGTCTTCTTTTTCACTACTTTGTGTTCCATAGAATCATGGAATCCTACAGCGTAGAAGGAGGCCATTCAGCCCATCGAGTCTGCACTAACCACAATACCACCCAGTCCCTATCCCCATAACCCCATAGGTTTACCTTAGCTAGTCCCCTGACACTAAGGGAGAATTTAGCTTGGTCAATGCACCTAACCCGCACATCTTTGGATTGTGGGAGGAAACCAGAGCACTCGGGCAAAACATATGCAGACACAGGAGAATGTGCAAACTCCACACAGACAGTGGCCCAAGCTGGGAATTGAACTTGGATCTCTGGCGCTGTGTGGCAGCAATGCTAACTACTGTGCCACTATCCTGCTCCAGCTCAGTTTCAAGATCATTTGTGTATTTTACAGCTTTCATCTCTTCTTTGAATGTAATGGCACTAAAATAATGTTTTATTATTATTCTTTACTGTGTTTTTTTCCCTAGGTCATACACTCTCTGAATCATCTAAGGCAGCACAGTGGCACAGTGGTTAGCACTGCTGCTTCACAGAGCCAGGGACACGGGTTTAATTCTGGCCTTGGGTGACTGTCTGTATGAAGTTTGCACACTCTCCCCCTGTGTCTGCATGGGTTTCCTCCCACAGTACAGAAATGTGCAGGTTAGGTGGACTGACCATGATAAACTGCTCCTTTGTGTCAGAGGGATTTGGAGGGTTAATTATGTGGGTTATGGGGATAGGACTTGGATGGGATTGTCGATACAGGCTGGATGGGCCAACTGGGTTCCTTCTGCACTGTTGATTCTATGAACTTTTTAACATGCTCCTGCAATTACTTGTATGTTTCTCAGCAGTCCCCTTCCCCTTTCAGAATTTGTACATGTTATTTTTCTCTTTCATCTTACTTTTAATTTCTTTGCTGATGCGTATTAGACTGACTTTTTTAGCTGGAGTTTGTTGATTTTGGTAATGTATTTATCCCTGAATGTCCAGCATTGTACCTTTAAAGTTGTTCTGTTTGTCTTCTATAGAACTGATGTTAAACAATCTTCTCCATTGTATTTGTTTTAGCTGTTCCCTCATTCCCTTGAATTTAGATATTTTAAAATGATGTAGCTGGAACCCCTTCCTATGTATATTGACTCCAAGAGCAGCCTGAACTTTATCATTCTATGGTGACTGCCATTCTGGTGTGTTATGACTGACACTACCTCATATTTTCTGGGTCATTTACAAATGCCAGGTCAAGAAAAGCATTGCCTCTAACAGCTGCTTTGACTTACTGGATCAAGAAGCAGTCATACATCGACCAGCTCTGACTCAAGACAGCTAGACTTCTCCTGGTTTAAATGATTTGCAATATTGACTCAACATTCCCTACAAATTTCCTTGTTTCTACTTGGTTTAATTGTAGTTAGTCCCTCCTGCACCAATTTAGTTTATTCTTAAATTATTGCCAATTATTTATGAATTCTTGGATCGTTCTTGTGTTCTGCTGCCATCCACATATTTATCACTTCAATTCTGTTAATGATCTCCCCTCCTTTCCCACAATCAAGAAACGTATCATGGTGGCACTGTGATAGTATTGCTGCCTCACAGCACCAGACACCTGGGTTCAATTCCGATCTTGGGTGACTATGTGGAGTTGCATGTTCTCCCCATGTCTGCTTGGCTTTCCTCCAGGTGCTCCGGTTTCCCCCCACACTCCAAAGATGTATGGGTTGGACTATACATCTTTGCCCCTAAGTAGTCCCATCACTCCTCCATACATTGGCCGTGCTAAATTGCCCCTTAGAGTTGGGGGACAGTATCCCTTAACTGAGATTACTCACTTACTGAATCTAATACTAGCCACTCACTCTTGAAAATCCTTTTGTTTCTGTTTGTCCTTGTAAGTTCTCTATTGTCATCATTCTGTTTGTAAGCTTATTGATTAATAAGCAGTTTTCACAATTCTTTGCCCTCTATTACATTACTATTGTATTGAAGACAGTGGAAAGTGAAATTGTCACCAGTGCCTTGAGCTTCTGCACTACTTGCTCCTACCAAGTCATCCTAGGTATGTCCATCTGATCACCCAGCCTGTGTTGCACAGTGGATTATATAAGGTTACTGGTGCCTTGATTGCCAGGAGGAATGGCTTCCCAAGAGAACATGCCAGCAATAGAGAAACATCTGCTGTTTCTAGATGGATTACCAAGAGACTCCTGCTGGAAAATGTCAGGCCAACGAAGAAAGTTCACTTTTTAGCAAGTGGGTGAAGCAGCAAGTGTGCCATAGAAGGAGAGGCATGTTGAGAATATCAGCTCAAGCAGTATCCCTTGAATACATATCAATGAGATCTCAGCAGCAGCCAGGTTCTTCACCTCTGCAACGCACTGCAATGAGGTTCATGTCAAAGCAAGGATGGGTCAGTTTAGCTCAGTTGGCTGGACAGCTGATTAGTGATGTGGAGCGGTGCTAAAGTATGGGTTCAATTCCTGTAGCGGCTGAGATTATTCATGAAGGCCTGCTTTCTCAACTTTGCCCCTCGTTTGAGGTGTGGTGATCCTATGACAACTTTGCCTTGCTCACTGAAAAATGCATTGGCACTTTAATTAATTTGGCCCCAAAATTCTGAAGGGACACCAGAGCAGAAGTCAGAAAGAAGCCGAACGAGATGCAGGAATTTCAAAGTGCTCATATATTTCTGATTAAGTGGCTAAGGTTTCCTCTGAAGAAAAGAAGTTCCACGTTTGGCTAATTGTATTGTTTGATGAATTCTTGGATTTGCTGAAGGTCGATGAAGGCCATACAATTGATCACGTGTATTCAAACTTTCAAAATGTGTTTGATACTCAACTTGTTAGTATAACTGAAGTCCATAATTTTAAAAGGGGAGTCAGTGATTCTTCTTTTTTGACTTTTGGCTTTTCCTTGGGGTCGCCACGTTGCTGGTTGACCATCCTTCTCCACCTCCTCTTGTCAGTCACCTACACCTCTTCCAATCCTACTACATTAAGTCTCTTGCCAACGCATCTTTCTCCTTCTTCCTGGCAGTCCCACCTCCATCACTCAACACATCACCTTTTCTCTTTCCCTGCAGCAGATGATCACACCATCTCAGCCTCTTAGCTATTTTCTTCAGTGACGCAACAATCTTCACCACTCTCTGATGTGCTGATTCCTGATTTTGTCCATTATAGTTACTCCACACATCCATCTCAGCACCTGCATCCCATTGATATCCAGTCATTATTTGTCTCTTCTTGATGTTACCTAAGTCTCCACACTTCACAACTGCCTTGTATATTCTTCTGTTCAGTTTCAGTGGGGGGCACAGTGGCACAGTTGTTAGCACTGCTGCCTCACAATGTGAAGGACCCGAGTTCAATTCTTGGCTTGGGTCATTATCTGTGCAGAGTCTGCACATTCTCCTTGTGTCTGTGTGGGTTTCCTCCAAGTGCTCTGATTTCGTCCCACAGTCTGAAAGATATGCTGGTTAGGTGCAGTGGCCATGCTAAATTTTCCCTCAGTGTACCCGAACAGGCGCAGGCATGTGGTGATAGGGAATTTTCACTGAGCTTAATTGCAGTGTTAATGTAAGCCTACTTGTGACAAATAAATAAAATAATGTAAGCCTACTTGCAATACTAAAAAATAAACGTTTCAGTTACATGACACTTTATTTGTTATAACTAACCAAATCAGAGCTAAACTGTTGATTAATTTCAACTTCCATACTTCCATCTGCTGCCGCCATTAACTGCAGGTGTTTGAA
Source organism: Carcharhinus amblyrhynchos (assembly GCF_965287045.1). Lineage (NCBI taxonomy): Eukaryota > Metazoa > Chordata > Chondrichthyes > Carcharhiniformes > Carcharhinidae > Carcharhinus > Carcharhinus amblyrhynchos. The sequence continues at coordinate 53,321,442 of NC_137335.1, forward strand.
ACTATTCACCTTCTCCAAGTCTCCACTGGCAGGAGTTTCCAGTTCCGCTGTGCATGTTTTCTAACAGTAGAGGTAGCTTGCCATTGGCCACTGGCAGTAGCTTCTGGCTCTGCCAGTATCTACAGTGTTTTGCATGGTTCGCCTGTCCTGCTGTCAGACAAGTCACCATGGTTGGGCCTTGGCAGGACTGGAAAGATCCCACCCATGACCTTTATACTTTTATTCTGACCCCCTTCCCTCGGCTCTTGAAAGAGGAAGATACAGCCAGGGGTACAAAATTGGCGAAGGATAGAAAACACTGAGTTGCAGCGATAGCTGGTTTTCAGGCTAGAATAAGATACATAATGGCATTCCCAAAGGTTCAGGAAAAGGATCATGACTGTTCTCCTTCACCACAGGAGTCTAAGCACAACATTGATAGAGATATTTGGAGCCATGAATGGCTTAGATAGAATAAATATAACAAATTATTTTCAATGGCTGAAGTGTTAATAAACAGAAGGTATAAACTTAAGGCAAAAAAGCAACAACAGGAAGAAAAACATTCCTTTTTTTAGGCATATTTTTATTAGAAGTTTTCCATTTACAATTGCCACAAAACACAACAAATCCCCAAAATCTAGTACAGTACAGAGTGAGCGTTATTCTACATAAATATACAGAAAAGACCCATGAATATTCAGACAAATGATTCCAATTATCAATCATTTCAATCGTTGTACGCGACATCTCCTTTCGCCTGCTTAAAGAACGAAGGAGAGTAGGAGGTCTCAGGTTAACAGGAAAAAACCATGAGCAGATGGCCCCATGGTGCACACCTTCCTCCACAGGATAACAGAGGCAGAACTATGGGTTCCCTTGTGGGATAATACACAACTAATCAGGGCCTAATTCTATATCCCAGGACCTCTAAGTCATGGAAGGATAACCAAGAAAAGGGGAACATCAGGATACTGCCATCGGTACAAGATGTGACATGTCAGTGTATGTTCTCATGTTTAGGAGCCAGCAAGCCAAGGATTCGTGCACCTTGCCTAGGCTTGCAACACAACAAACCCCTGTCCTCTCCAACCATATCAAAGGCACTGATCAGGCTCCCCATCAATGGAAAACTTGAACCATTTTCCACTGAGGAAACCATACTGACAAGAAGAAGCCAAATCGTCAAGAAGCTATCAGCAGGGTATCTCGGGAGATATACGATTTTCTTTCTCCCAGCAAGATGAAGGAAACCCTCTCGGATTAACTGCAACAATTCAGAGCCAATATCAACGTCCCACCCAAGTAGGTAAAGTAAGGAAGTTCCAGAGTCAGATGAGTGCCAGGATCATCTGGTAGACTCCAGGATGTAGTTTTCTGCATACATTTTTGCAGGAAGAATACCAAGAACAGAACAGCACAAGCAGCAGGATCGTGGCCAAACCTAGAAGACAGAGACTGGAAGTCTCCATGTAAGACCACTTGGAAAAGGCGACATTCTCCTTCAACAGGCCTAATCTCCAACCAAAGTCTCCAAAAGTGTTGAACCGAAGCCTCTAGACATGCACTCAGGCCCTGCAGCACAACTGAAGCATAGCCCGCCTGCTCATCAGTGGGGTCATTATGGTTATATAATGGGTGTATACTGGGTGAATGGGCGTAGCAGTGCCATAATTTGGCATGGAAGTGGTTTGAAGAGCGGGTAGGAGTCATGAGGGGTGAAGGCCAAAATTATAAGGGAACAATCAGGAAGAAATCCAAGAGAACTGAGGTGGGCCTCTTAAATAGCCGCTTTGGCACTTGGTTACTCCTGTGGCTGTCTCCAATCTGCTTCTAGGAACAATGGGCTGGGCCCTATCCTGCACCCCTGCACTTCACCCCACCAAGTGAAAATTGGGTCTAACCGGGACCCTGGGCATTTTCTATCAAAACAGGTCTGTTGAGTCGGGAAGTCTGCCAAAAAATCTGGGCCCGGTTTTTCTCTATTCACAAATGAAAAACAAAGATTTGTCCACAACGATAGCACAGCTTAAATACGGTCTCCAACTATTTTGGGTTATTATAGCCAGGTGCTCAAATGTGATAGCATTAATTGGCAGAATGATTGATTTGTAAAAGAGCCATCGAACACATTTTGTTTCAAATAAGCAATACCGTTATTAGCAACTTTATATATGCTGGTTTGTATATTTAAGCGACATTTCATTTGCAGCCCAAGTATGTGGCACATTTGGAGCGTCAGCACATAACTGCTGTGGAAAGAGAGGAAGCAGTTTTGCACCCATGACCCCAATTTAAGACCAAACATTGCGGAGAAGCATTAACACTTCTGTGGAGGAAGAAAAAAAATCAAGGAATGCATCATCCTGAGGCTGCTCTTGGCCATTTGCAAGCAGCTGGCTTGAAATCTCAGCGATGTAGGTAGGGATCAGGTCTATGTCACTTCGTCATTGGGAGGCCTGAAAGGTAGCGAAAATGGAGAAAATTTTCTTTGCAAAAATATACATATTTTCAATGAAGAAATACATTTTATTTCATTAAGAGCTGGGCATGATAACTGCGCAGACAACCAACATGGTTTGCTCTTTTTCCTTATTTTTTAAAATAGAATTCATTGCTCACTAATACATTACTGAGTTATTTATTGAACTGCCAATGATTTATGCCTAAGGCTTAATGGCTGTAATAGAATAAACCTTTTAAATTCCTTGAGACAGACCGGCAATCCTGCCCCTTCAATAGTTGTACCTGAAGTGGGAAAGCCTTTGGGTAAACATAACATTTTCTTTTAACCGTTTCTTTCTTTGATACATTTGCTCTGCATTTAAAGTGTGTAATTTCTTGTCTACTAGACCTTGAATGATTTTGTACAAAGAATCAATAAAATTTGTAAGACTTTCATCATTGCAGTTACAAAAACATTGGTGCAGTTTGGCCATTCAGTCCAGTATTAATCAGTAACCAGATACAATAACTAATTTGTTTATTGCGATGAGATGCATGGTGAAAATCTAGTTATAAGTAAAGAAGAGAAAGGAGTTTCCATGGAACAATTGAGAGAGGAGTTAATGGGAACAACCATAAATTGTTCTTTTTTTAAATGTTGTTGTGTTCATATTTTCCTTGGCTTAACATCATCAACAACTTATATTTATGTAGCATTTTTAATGTGGAAAAATATCCCTGTAGCATTTAGGGATGAAGGTAGAGTCCAAGCAGGTGTTGAAGGGAGACTAAACAATGTGGTTAAGACATGGTTAAGAAGTTAGCCTTAAAGGGGACTTCTCAATGTCAGGCAACTTCTTGCTGCGTTGCTGTGATAGGAAGATAACTGAAGGCAGATGGTAACATGAAGAAAGAAAAATTTTTTTATTCATTCATTGGACATGGGTATCGCTGGCTGGCCAGCATTTATTGCCCATCCCTAGTTGCCCAAGGACAGTTGAGAGTCATCCACATTGCTGTGGCTCTGGACTCACATGTACCCAGACCAAGTAAAGATGGCAGATTTCCTTCCCTAAAGGATTTTAGTGAACCAGATGGGTTTTTATTTTTTATTGAATTCAAATTCCATCATCTGCTGTAGCACCCTGGTTCCCAGAACATAAGCTAAGTTTCTGGATTGATAGTCTAGTGATAATATCATGAGGCCAAAGCGTCCCCAGGGATTGTATTAGACTGAATGAGCAGCAAGTTAAGGCTCTTATGGGTTCCACAATTAAGGATATGAACTACCATAGTAAGATTTATAGATGAGAAGGAAGAATTTGTAATCTGTGGGATAGAAATTCACTTGTGTCCTTTTCTGGGACTAGAAATGGAGTTACACAACCAGTATGTGTCTCAACCATGAGACCTCAGCTACCACCTTAATTCAGAACTATGTCAGAATGCTTGCCTTGTTGGCATTGGCAAACCAGTTAAGTGCAGGAAAGGAGGTGTGAGGGACAGGGAGGACAGGGCTGGAGGTGACAATGGAGGTGATGTGAGAGACAGGACCACTCTCGATGCCTGGAGTAAGAGCATGTGTTATGCAAGCTCTATCTTTACTACTTAAAAGCTGCAAGTGGTGTCCGATAAGAGGTATAGGACCTTGATTTACATATTTAAACACTCTCCCACCTAGCGTCAGGGGAAATGTAGCAGGCGGAAAAAGGAAGAGGCAGGAGATCAGCCATAATCATACTGAATGGCAGATCAAATTTGAAGGGCCGTATAATCCATCCTTCCTTCTATTTGTTATGTTCTTATGATTTCCATGAGCAAGTGGGTGACCGTCATCTCCATCAGATTTTCCATGTCTGACCCATCGTATAGATAATGGCTGGGATTTTCTGGCCACTCACTCCTCATTGCCACTGCAGGTGAGGACAGAGAATTTGGTACTTTGCCAAACCTCCACTTTCTGAAGCAGGATCACAAAATCCTGCCAACATGAACAGTCGAAAAGTTCCGCCCAGTATAGCTGAAGGTAACGTTTGGATGAGCTATATGATTGGGTCAAAAAATTAAGGTTAACCATGTTGGAGGTGATCCTGTGGCCAAAGAAGTAAAAATAATTTTCAAAGCTCTGCTGGCAATATTTCATAGAATCCTACAGTGCAGAAGGAGGCCATTCAGCCCATTAAGTCTGCACCACAATCCCACCCAGGCCTTATCCCCACAACTCCACACATTTACCTTCACTAGTCCCTCTGACACTAAGGAGTAACTTAGCATGGCTAAATCACCTAACCCCAAGTCTTTGGACTGTGGGAGGAAACTCATGCAGACACACGGAGAATATGCAGACTCCGCACAAACAGTGACCCAAGCTAGGAATTGAACCTTGTTCCCTGGCACTGTGAGGCAGCAGTGCTAACCACGGTGCCACCATAGCCATTGCGTGGTTGTGGAACCATGAAGACTGCCAAGGAACAGGAACATGGGGAAGGGGCAGTGCTGGAAGATGGTATAACTGATTCAGTTGGAAGACACAGAGGGACATGGACAACAAAAAGGAATAATGCGCTGTAATGATAGTCACACAGACTGTCATTGGATCTAATTTTATCAGTCTGATGACAATGGCCAAGACAGTCAGAAAGAAAGGATACTAACAAAAAGTGGTGTGAGCAGTTGGCATAAAGACAGGTAGAGAAAAAAAATTTAGAAAAGAAGGGGATCAGAGAGAATGTGGACATTGAGGGAAGGCTTAATTTTGAATTACATTTGAAGAAAGGCAGCAGTTGACCATGCTGGTGATCAAAGGCTTTCATTAGAACTTTGTGTATGTTGAACAGCACACAAGTCCACACCTAATAAAGGATCATTCATTTTATAATCCATCCTGATAATCTGTGATTGTCTTTGATGTGTATCTGTGTTATATTCTGAATCTGTTTTATGGGCTTCCTTATATTAGGGGCGTGAATTAGGAAGTGATACAGTAAACCAGTTTGTATTGGGCTTGCATAGTGGCACAGTAGTTAGCATTGCTGCCTCACAGCCCCAGGGACCCAGATTCGATTCCTGGTTTGAGTCTGTGCATTCTCCCTACATCTGTGAAGATTTCCTCTGAGTGCTCTGATTTCCTCCCCACTCTGAAAGACGTGCTGGTTAGGTCCATTAGTCATGCTGAATTCTCCCTCAGTGTACCCAAACAGGCCAAGGAGTGTGATGACTTGGGGATTTTCTTGGTAACTTCATTGCAGTGTTAATGTAAGCCTACTTACAACACTAATAAGTAAACTTTAACTATAAACTTATAGAAAACATGGATTCAATGAGGAAAATCTGGTATTGTAGTTCCATAGTATAAAACACATATTCAGGTACAAATCGGAGTTAAATTTCAGCCTCATCTGAAGGTAACTTTTGACAGGTCTTTTCCAGCAAAGCACCTTCTAATCAGGTTTCAGTGCTCACATACTCCCTCCCAAGACATAGCTGAATCCCTTCCTCCTCTTACTTCCAGCTTATCTGGAGTACGGTGGACATGTTGAAAAAGTATAATTATTTTAACAAGACAGTAAACATTAGGAAATTGCTGGCTTGAAATTCATTTCAGAGTATTGCTCCCAATCCTGGGCACCACAGTTTAGAAAGGACACCAAGGACTTAAGAGACGGTACAAGGGAGAGTTACTAGACTACGACAGAGATGAGGCTTTCAGTTGACAGGAGAGGCTGGAGAAACTGAGATTGGTCTCTTCAGAGCAGAGACGGGTAAAAGGAAGTGCTCAACAAAACAAGTGCTCAAAATTATGAAGTATTTTGATCGAGTATAAAAGAGGGAATCGTTTTCTCTGGCACCAGGGCTGGGACAATAAAGACATTGTTTTAAAATAATTGGCAAAACAAGCTAAGATTGAGCTGAGGACAATTGTTTTTTTCTCTGAGCTTTTCTGATCTGGAGTTTATTATTGCCCTAAAACTGTAGAAGCACAACATGGCACGGTGGCACAGTGCTTAGCACTACTGCCTCACAGACTCAGAGACCTGGGTTCGATTCCTGGCTTAGGTGACTGTGTGGAGTCTGCACGTTCTCCCTGTGTCTGCGTGGGTTTCCTCTGGGTGCTCCAGTTTCCTCCCACAGTCCGAAAGGCGCGCTGGTTAGGTGTATTAACCATGCTAAATTCGCCCTCCGACTGTACAGGAAGTTATGGCTCTTGTTGGTAGACCCAATGTACCAGTGTACCCGAGCAGGCTCGGAAGTGTGGTGACAAAGGGATTTTCACAATAACTTCATTGCAGTATTAATGTAAGCCTACTTGTGACACTAATAAATAAACTTTAAACAATATTAATTTTAAAAGGGGGATCATAGATATGCGTAACTTTGCCCTTCCGCCAGCAGCAGAGCTACATAGAAAGCCTGGATGATACCACAGAAAGGTAACAGCACAGAGGGGAGGCCATTTGGCCCATTTTGTCCATGCCAGCCCAAGGGCCCTTTCTAACAAAGCTCTGACAAAGCGTCACCCTGGCTCAAAATATTGGCTTCATTCTCTCTCCACAGATGCTGTCAGACCTACTAAGATTCTCAAGCATTTTTTTGTTTTTGTGTCATTTGTAACCCCACCCTCCTGCATCTGGCCCACAGCCCTGTAAGTTACAGCACCCAAGATACAGATCCAGGCACTTTTTAAAAGAGTTTTAAGTTTTCACTCAGGCAGCGAATTCCAGACACCCACCACCCTCTGCAGGCTTTGTGCCACGCTAAATGATTTGTTCCATGTGAACGAACATATGCATGGATTATGCAAAATAATTTAAAGGGATGGTGCAATGAAAAGAACTGGCCACAGACAGCAACTGGCCAGAAAATAACAGGAAGTTATGGCTTTTGTTGGTAGACCCAATGTATGAGAGAGAGAGAGAGATAAATCCATGATTGCATTTTTACTTTGCAAACGGACAAAAGATTTTCAAATGACAACTGTGGCATGAATTTTCATTTTTACCGCAGTGTATAAAATAGGCTCCACAGGATCATATTAACGAACTCATCAGCAATTTACCAAGCGGGTTCTTCAGTGTCCTTTTGGGATCACCGACTCCAGGTGAGCGATAAAAAATACATTTTGGCAAAAACAATCCTGTAGCGGTCACATGACATGAGCGCGGGAATAGTTGTGTTCTGCGAACTCCGGAGCTACTCATTTCTCTATCCTTTTTTTGTCCTGATGCTCATGGCTGTTTTATCCTGGAGTGTACATCCTGCGCTATGCCCTTGGAACAATTTCGGGGAAGCATCGATGACAGAATGCCAAGGTCTGTCAGGAAAATTCTTGATAACAAAAAGCAGTCGGAGGCACCTGGGGCAGAGCTGGGCCCCAAACATGGCTACCTGGCTGGGGGAGCAGGCTCTGGGCCTGGTGCTCTCGAAGGCATTGCAGGAGATGACTGCAAACATTACCAAAGTTATAGACAACAAACGAAGCGTTTTGACACAGAACATCAATGTTCACTCAGATGAACAACAGAATACTGGCCTGACGTTCAGTGAGACGGAAGATAGAACCCTTAAAGCTGAAAGTGCTGCTTCCTCGGTCAAAGCTTGACCGCAGTCCATGAGGAATCAGCTGTTATGTCAGATATCCTGATGGATGTGGAAAATCCAGGACCGGGAGGAAGAATATCCATGAGGTAGCTGATGGCAGACTCTGGTTAAATTTTTTGATGGCTTTTTAAGCTCGATATGAAGGCAGGGTAGATTCAGCTCGAAGGGGCACATTGTATCCAATCCTCGAGGCCCAGGGACAATCAACATCCACGGCCTATTATTATACGTTTCCATTGCTTCAGGGACCACCAGAGAGTTTTGGAGGTTGCTAGGTGTGGTGGGACTCAGCTCCACGATGGAGTGGAAGTCTTCTGTCTCGGCAGCAGTGCAGCAAAAACACAAAGGCTTCAATGAGGTCAGAAAGCATTTGAAGACTGTTGGAATTCAGTACGCACTATGCTACTGTCCTGAGGGTCACCCTTGTAGGGTTCATTAGGACATTCAATAATCCTGTTGAGACTTTGGCTTTCTTGGAATCCATTAAAGATTCAGAATTGCGATCCACAGCACCTCGTTAATCCTAGACTGTGCCCCCTGTAATTGTTTCCTTGTGTTGATCCTGTACTTTGCTTTTCCATATTGATGACTTCAAGTTTTGTGTAACCGTTCTCATGTGCCTAGTCTTAATAAGTAAACCCTCAATGAGTTCACCCAATCCCTTATGAGAGATCCGTGGCTTGTGTCTCGTACAGTAAATAAACTCAAGGACTTGGATCACTATATTAACATGAACACTCGGCTCCCATAGCCCACTCAAGCTCCCTCCTCACCAGGCTTACTTGAGGGCCACTATCTGCGAGCTTGGCAACTGCTACCTGTGTCTTCCCTTGAGTGAGAAGCCATTGATTTTCATTGTTCCTCACACCTCACAGTTCAGACATAAGCTGATCCAGTATTGTTGAGCCTGGGCCTGAAAACAAAGTCAAACTAATTTCTTCGCTATAATCATTTACCTTGTCAGTAATACGATATAGTTCCCTGGCAAGTTTGTTGTATTATAGATATAGGTGAGTTATTGTCACTTTTACATTGCAGCAGGTTTACATTAAATATCAGAACAATGCTCAAGTTCCAAACCACATAAGCAACATCATGGGAGTTATAATCACTGCAATAAATATATGGAGAACAACAATACTAAAAAAAATTCAACTTGTGTTTATAATAAAGGATACATGTAATGTACAATAATTTCTACTAAACTGGGAATTTAGAGACGGATAAGTCAATTGGAAGCAAAAACATCTGGTTATGGTGCTGTCTACAATTCCACAGTGCAGATTAGACTGAGTCCATTATTTCTTTTCAATTACACTTTTAGTTAGTGTTGTATCTTTAGCTTAGGATTTGTCATCCGCTTTCATAACTTGTTGTTCCAGCTGAGACATTGATTGATTGAGTAAGTGGTCAATAGCGCAAGATTCTCCACTTCCGCTGATGACATGTTGAAAGGAGACATCGGCTGATGACCCATGTTGTGCTAGAGTGTTCCAAGAGACATCCTCAATTAGACCTGATTTTCTCTAATCAACTATGACAGCACATTGTCTGGTCAATCAGACCGTTATATTTTCCAACAATGTGCAGGCTCACAAAGAAACGCAATGGAAGGAGCAAAAGATATAGAATCATAGAATCCCTACCATGCAGAAGGAGGCCATTTGGCCCATCGAGTCTGCACCAACCACAATCCCATCCAGACCCTATCCCCGTAACCCTAAATATTTACTCTGTTAATCCCCCTGACACTAATGGAAAATTTAACATGGCCAATCAACTGAACCTGCACGCCTTTGGACTGTGGGAGGAAATCAGAGCACCTGGAGGAAACCCATGCAGACACGGGAAGAATATGCCAATTCCACAATTCTGAGGTCGGAATTGAACCCAGGTCCCTGGCGCTGTGAGGCAGCAGTGCTAATCACAATGCCACTGCCCGGGAGGTTTTAACTTCTGAAGCTCATTTGAATGCCTTGAATCTAACTCTCACTCTAAGCTAATGGTGATGATGTCATTATAGAATCATAAAAACCCTACAATACAGAAAGAGGCCATTTGGCCCATCAAGTCTGCACCGACCACAATCCCACCCAGACCCTACCCGCACATCCCTACAACATAGTTGGCTCTTAGAAGTGGAGCAGCCCAGGGAGTCAGGTTGCCATCAGGATGAGAGAAATATTATCCCGGACAAGATCAGTGAGGAATAGAAAGGAATCTCTGAAGGTTGGAATTCAAGGTTGGAAGCTTCCGGTACAGGGGAGTCTCAATATATCCTCATGGAGTACTCCTGCCTTTCCTTGGCCCACAAGGAACCTTTAAGAAGTAGGAAAAAAGGTTTAGCTGGGCCTCTTGTGGTCAACATGCTGCTTGCTGAACTGCCTTCTATCCTTTACAGGTTATAGTCAGCCCACATTCAAAATGCAGCAACAATCCTGATAAATATCATCGGAATGTGACATCTGATACTAAATTAGGGCACTACCCCTCCAGTTGTTCTCACTGTTGATTTCAGGTAGGTAAGGATATCGAAGGGGTGAATGCTTTGGACCATTTTAGCCCACCTGCACACATTGCTTCTGAAGAGCAGAGTTTGGGAGACTGTTTAGTGTGCATTGGATTTGTGAAGAATGGAGGTGACAAAAGCACGAGTGAGTATTTTGGCAGCAGAACACTTCAAACAGGAGTGGGGAAGGATGGAATTCTGGAGGTGGACATTTGCGATTGAGAGGAAATGACTTGGAAGCTCAGCTTGGAGCCATAAAGGACATGGAGGAAGTGAAAACCAGTTTCAATCTGCAGCCAATGACTGGGGAAAGGATTAAATCAGAGGTGAGTGTTTGGGGTTTGTGATGAGTTAACAATGCTGGCTTCATTCTTTGCAATGCTTAATTGGAGGGAATTGCAGCTCATCCAGAAGTGGATGCTGGACAAGTAGGCCTATGACTCAGAGCCCCAGAAAGAAGTCACAGGAGGTGATAGAGGAACAGAGTTTGGTGTCGCTAGTGAGCATGTGGAGCCTGACATCCTTCCTAATTGCTATTCCTCAGGGGCAGAATATTGATGGAACAGAGGAGAGGGCCATGTCAGAACCTTGGGGGACTGCAGAGGCAAAGGTATGGGGATGGAAGGGAATGCCTGTCATTTTAAAAATCGCTTTATAATCTAATATGCAACAGTTAAAATGGTGCAAAATTGGAGATATTAGTCATGTGGTTTTTGGATTTAAGTGAAGAATACGTCCAAAAGAGAGAGAAAAAATATCATGAATGCACACCAAAAGTCATGACAGTTGAAATTAGACCATAAATTCTGTGGAATTTTGTATAAACAGGATTTCAAATCTTCACATTGTCACATGTATATAATGAGAATGAATAGCAATCCCATTTCTTTTTCATGCCAAATTTATTTCTTCATTTTATGCTGTTTCTAACTGAAGTAAATGTGCAAGTGTACATTAGTGCAGCAGTCCATGTGGCGGGATTAGGGATTTTGTTTTCATTAGGAATGCCAGGATATGCACGGTTACTTTGTGACTTAAAGCTTCACTGGGCACTTTTGACCCACACAAAGCTTTTTAGTGTTTGGTTAAACATATAATAACTTTAAATTGAAATACAATTGATCTGAACCTACTCGAATGTCATCTTGATGTTTTGTGATTTTAATACAACTCTATGAAATACTTTCAGAATCGGACTGGAGATATTATAATTCTACATTATTGATATGGTAGGAAAAAAATGAAAAAAAAAACAATGGAACCAGTTCAGGTTTGACTGCAGTATTTACTTAAAGAGCAAATTCTTTAAAGTACAGTAAAAAAAGGTGAATTGAATATCTTTCTATGTGTTCCAATCTTCTTTTAACAATACACATTTAAATTTGACAAATTAAGCAATATTAATTACAACCACTTCAAAATATGAATTTGTCTGAATTGGTCCAGCTTGACTTTATGCATTTTGTTCTCAGATTTAGTCCCATTTACCTCAAATATTCCCAATGTGTCTGGAATAATAACAAAAACAGAATAATTTAAGCAGTTCAAATCTGCAAATGACACTAAATTTGATTGAAAGGGAACCAAGAAATTAGTAGGTACCTATAAAAAGATTTTTGCAGAACAACAGCAGCTTTCTGTGCAGATTGGGTGTCATAAGCAATTATATGGACAGCGCAAAAATAGTTAAAGATTAAGGTAAGTGTGTTTTGGTTGAGATAGTCAATTTGACAATTAGAGGCACGTATGTGTTGCTGGGGGAGTGACAAACTTAGATTCTGAGGCCTGGTGAAATTGAAGCTCCAAGGACTCATATCCAAAGTAGACTTATTTTGAGATACGTGGTGGAATTCTCTGGCCTTCCTGTGGCATTTTTCACAGTGCTGGGAGGTGGCGTGCTGTTGGCCGGCAGCAGGATCTTTTGATTCCACCGCTATCAATGGGATTTCCCATTGACTCCATCCCATGCCACCGCATGTTCTGTTGACAAGACAGAAGATGCTGCCAGTATGGAGAGCTGAAAGTTAGCACTCATGATGTGTATATATCTTTAAGGGACCTTGCCTTAAACTGTTTTCACTTACCACCTACCTTGAGAAGATGTGATGTATTAAGTCTCATGACTGTAATCAGTCTGCAAGCAGCAAAGTAGAGATCAGATGTACTATACTTAGTTTCCTACTAGATTGCTTTGTATATAGTCTTATCTTCAAGTAAGGAACCGGCATTATTATTTCACCAATCCTTATGTATGATTGTCCCATTTATGTCGAAGAGAAGAAGAATGTAACATGATGGCAGTGTTGTTTTTGAAGATCTGACAGAACAGCCTCAACCCCTCCACATCCAGCAATAAAAATCACTGGTGTGAACATGTGTATCTGATTCTCCGGCTCTGTAGGAATTCTACACAGAACACACCATGGGTGGAAATTCCCGCCTGAGGACAACAGACCTTTGCATGGTCCACCGAATTTTCTGTCCTGCCCACTATGATTCCCATGGGAAGGTTCCACCTTATACCTTAATTCTGGGATTGTATCTCGCTCCAGCCACCAGGCACCAGGTCTGTGTAAAATTGATCAAATTTGGGAGAGTTTAAATAATAAAGGTCTGACTGCTGTAAAGTTTAAGTAGGAACAAAAATTAAGAGTCAGGAGTGGCCTCATTATAAGCAGAATGCACAGGTAGGAGACAGAGCATTGCTATTGTTCCTGAGGAAGTGAAATAATACAGCTTGTGCTAGCAAGAAGAACCCCTCCAATAGCAGCGCCAGCAGTCAGAAGCTGCCTGTAGTATTTTTTCACTGCGAGCTTCCACTTTTGAAGTCTACAGCCATTTTACCACCCAAATAACTGCTTTACGGGTGGAGTTTAAAGCTAAAACAAGGTAAAATTTGAGTCATCAGTGCCACCACTGTAGCCAGGCAGTAACCTATGACCAGCTAAAGCAATAACCACTAAAGGTACTACAACTGAAAGCTATATTAACTTTAAAAGAGCTGTGAAAACTTAAATAGCTTGAAAAAGGATTAAAAATCCTACAAAATTCTAAAAGATCACCACAAAATGTCCAGTGCTCAATTAAGAGGCAACGGATCTTCTCTCTGAATTTACTTTGTTCCAACAATGTGTCAAGTTATGCCTTGAGCTAGAGAAACAAGCATTGTTTCACTTTCTTTAGGTAACATGCCTTCAGGGGACATTAGTAACCTTGGACTTCCATGTGTTGGAGTATAATTATGGCTGGCAAGGTACTGTAGGTCTCTGCCATTGGCTTCTGCAAGCGGCTGACCAGGAATCTCTCTCACTCTTACTGCCTGCCATTGGCATATATTGGAAGGATTTACTAGTTGTTTGGCCATAGAATGAAAGTGCATCCCTCGGCCCTCAGGCTTTGGAGTGGGACCTGAACCAAAAGCTTCTGGCTCAGAAGCAGAGATGCTATCACTGCACCACAGATAAACCATTACAATTGCTTTAGGCAGTGAACATCTCCACAGGCAGAACACATTCAGCCAGTCTGACAGCCATCTTAAAAATATCCAAAAAAAAAATTGGCGGATATTCGGAGGTCAATTATGAGTTAAGTTCAACTTCAGAATGCACCATCTGGAATTGATGACTTTCAGACAAAAATAATTGATCAATTTCTAAGTAGATTCAGAGAGAAGAGGAGTAATTGCAATTTCACAGCAGCCAAACCAGCCCACAGAGTGATAGCAATCACCCAAATGGAAGGATTCCAAAAAGATATCTTGGACCAACCCAAACGTTACACCATGAACACACGACTGCCAAGCGGTTGCAAACATGAAGCCAATTTAAGGGGGAAACAGAGTCTATTTGCTGGGCATAATTTGTGCATCACTGGCTCTATAGTCAATGCTGGCAAGTCTTGTAAGCAATGTGGAAGCGCACCCTTAACTCTCTTGAATGAAAATAAAAAATAAAGGGGACAAATTAACAACATATCAAAACAACATATCAAAGGGGCAACTCCTTAAAGGGAAACTGCAACAAAAATGACAGAGTCTTAAAGGGAGCTTACAAAAATCAGTATGTGATTACGAGTGTCACACCAGCCCTCATGGTTCCCACCGAATATGGAAGGCTTTTAGCATGTCAGTGGACATTGTGTCCTCTCTCTCCAAGGACATCTATTCCATGTAGCCTCAAAAGAGGGGCAGGTAGTCTAGGAGGATGATCCCCTTGACCACTGACTGCCTGGATCTATTAATAACCAATTTGGTCAGACCCAGAGTTATGCAAATGAGGAAGTGCTCCTCTGTCCCCATTCCCCTCTGCACCAGAGCCCTATGATTAGGAGGTGAGTTTGAAGTGCAACCAAAAATTAAGAAATAAAGTTTGAAAATACCTAAAAAGGGAGTGCAAATGACTATAACTTATATTCATGTGATCCATGAACTCCGGAAAGTCACAAAAAAAATGGCACCTTCGGCCTTACATTGTGAACTCAGAGGTTGCCAATGTTTAATGTCATAGCCAAGACATGTGTTATCAGGGGACACTGAAAGCACCAGTGCAGAAAGCAAAGCCTGGGACAAGTGATTCAACAACATAAGCCACAAATAGAGGCCACTCAGATTTAGTATTCTAACCAACTAAAAGTACAAAGCAAACAGCCTAAAGACAAGATTCTCGAAATGTAGAACCAAGCTACATGGTCAGATGATGAGGATGATCAAACCACCAACACACAAAATGAATAGACATACAGTATAGTGAAAAATCAAGGAATTCATTAGCCCTCGGGGTACAAATGGAAGCCTTTACTAATGTCTAAGTTATATGCCCATAGATGAAGGATCAGCAAAACTAATGTACAAAACTGGATAATGGTGCAAGTACAGACATCCTTCCATAGCGTACACTAAAATATATGGCTTCACAGAAGTGGCAAGTGAAGGTTCAACCAAACATTGCCAAACTCACTACGTACAATGGATCAGAGATTCAATCCCTGCGGCCCATTGGAATAGAATCATTACACTCAGGTGCTGCTACAAAAACTCATTCTGCCCATCCCAGATATTTCATACTCTGGACACCAGTAGTCCAGTGATTACACGCCCACCAGCGTGCAAGGACCTGTTCTTGGTCACCCTCCAATGATGAGGACCACAGACCACAATGAGCAGCATTGGAAAGCCTGGCCGGAATTCCCTGGCTGTTCATGTCCCGCCGCCGGTGCTAGGGAGGAGGATGAATTTGGCGCTCAGCCAAATCTCCATTCACTGCAGTGGGACCAGAGAATCCAGCTGACGTGAATGGCTGGCGAATCGCTTCCCCTGCATTTGCACTGAGAGAAGATCACCTCACAGCAACACAGATCATCAACCAACATGCCACACGACACTTTGAACCAAATAACTTATGCATTTTGAACTTGCAAACTTCTTTGCACTGGAATCAATGTGGTTTTGCTATCTAGCAGACAAGTGCAAACCAACTTTCTCAGCCATCACTCATCGATACTCTGAGGAGTTTATGGCAGACTAACAGGAGAAGATGAAAGATGGCTATGACCAGCATGCTGGTAACAAATTATCCAACCTAAACATTGAACAGAAAGTTCAAGTAGAACACCCAACTGATGGCACATGGAATCTTGCAGAAATAGTCAGCATGTTCCCAGAACCAAGATTATATCAAATACAAATACCAAATGGCATGACAGCACAACAAAACTGATGCCAAATCAGGACAGCACTACAACCAGAAACACTGGGTAACCCGATTGCAACTAGAAATAAAAGACAATGTAAGCAAAACACCCCAAAGCAATATTCTGAAAACTTTTAGTTGCCTTGAGCAAATTTCACCCTTATTAAAGCTGGAAAGATAAGCAAATCACCAATACATTTCAAAGAATTAAATTTATTGCCCTGGGTTAAAGTATATCTGACACAATGGCCGCAATTCTATGACCATTCATGCCCTGCCACCTTTGCCAGCGAGAATGGAGAAATTGGCACTCAGTCAAATCGTCATTCACTGCAGTGGGAATGGAGAACCCCAGCTGTGGGTAAAGTCTGAGAATCCGACCCTATGTGATTTTCCTTTGCTGCCATTTAAATAGTTTGATTCTTTAAAGATAAAACTTTAATTTGAAAAAAGGGGGAATGTTATGATATGAAGTGCATATATCTTTACCTTACCTTAAACTTCTTTCAGCCACTACCTACCTTGACAGGATGTGATGTATTCGTTCCATGGCTGGTAGTTGGTCTGCAAGCAGCAGGTAAAGGTCAGGTGTACTTTACTTAGCCTCCTAGTAAATCTATACGTATGTAGTATTATCTTCAAATAAAGAACCCATATGATTGTTTTCCCAATCCTTGTGTATGACTGGTATGGTTATGTCAAAGAGAGGAAAAATAGAACAGTTTAAGAATGGTTCAGGATTTCCGAGAGAAAGCTCAGCCTTGAGGTAAAAATTGCAGATTAGCATCCTGAATTGCACATTTAAAGAAGGTGCTGCAGTTTGGGATGGGCATCTTCACTGCCTGGAATTCAGAACTGCATCAGTCAGATCAAAGTGGGAAAGGAGTGGGTTTGGGTATGTGCCCTATTCCATTTCAGCTGCCCATCAGAACCCACAGCCTAAGTTTGTAGTCAAGCTGGGTGAATTTTGAGTTAAGCACAAAGTATTTCCTAGTTGCCTTGGTTCTTATGTGAAATTTTACTGACGATGTTTCAATTCTGTTCTTCATGGACAATAGCCTTTAACCTGCATGTAGTTGGCAATTGTGCACAGATTTCATAAAGATACCAGAATGGCAAGTGGAAAAATTCATGCGGCTATATTTCAGGATGCTTTGCTGATTTGTAACTAAAGAATATTGGAACAGGGCAAAGCTTCATTGCAAGTTTAAAAGAACTGGCATAACCTGCTCCTTCAAATATTTGTAGTAGAATTCTCAATGTTTTCAGTAAAACAGTCAAAGATGGCAATCAAATAAGAAAGAATGAACAGGCTGGGGCCAGATGGGATGTATCCAAGGATGCTGAGGAATGTAAGGGTGGCATTTGGGAAGATACTGGCCATAATCCTCCAAACTACCACAGGTAAGAAATGAGGCCAAGGCATTATAAATTTTCAAATATTACACCTTTGTTCAAAACAAAGGGTGTAAGAATCGACCCAGTAACAACAGGCTGGTCACCCTGTGCTAGGAAAGCTTTTGGAAACAATAATCTGAGACAAAATTGAATTTTCACTTGGATGAGTTTAGAAAAATTAAGGAAAGCCAGCATGGATTTGTTGGAGACAAATTATGTTTGACTAACTTGATTGAGTTTTTTGATGGGGCAACAGTGTACATGAGCATAACATGATTGAATATCTATGGAAGGCCTTCCAAAAAGTGCCATATAATAAAAAGATTGAGTCGCCATGGTCTCAGGTAACCATTGGCTGATGCTGATTTAAAAGTTTTAAGCTTTATGTTTATTTATTAGTATCACAAGTAGGCTTACATTTACACTGCAATGAAGTTATTGTGAAAATCTCCTAGTCACCACACTCTGGCACCTGTTCAGCTACACAGAGGGACAATTTATCACAGTCAATGCACCCAATCAGCATTGGTTTGGACTGTGGGAGGAAACCAGAGCACCCAGAGGAAACCCACACAGACACCGGTAGAATGTGCAGACTTTGCACAGACAGTAATCCAATCTGGGAATTGAACCCAGGTCCCTGGTGCTGTGACGCAACAGTGATAACCATTGTGCCTCCGTGTCACCCAGATTTAACCTGAGGGTCACCACACCTCAGGAAAGGGGCAAGGTTGAGAAGGCAGGCCTTCATGAGTAATCTCAGCCAGTACGGGAATTGAGCCTAAGCCGTTGGTATCATTTTGTATCACAATCCAGTTGTCCAGCCAACTGAGGTAACTGACTCCCCAAGAACTTGAAGCTTGTGATGTCCTGGAATCAAACCCATGTCCACTGCTTGGGAAGTAGCTATGCTCACCGCCACATCACCATTGCTGACGTTACAGGCATGCCAGCAAAGCTGAAGCCCATGGAATAAAAGAGAAAGCGGTGGCAAGTGTGTGATGTTTGTTTTTTAGACTGGTGGAACGTATACAGTGGGACTTCCCAGGACTTGGTACTGCTGCCATTATTTTTCTTGAACAATATTAATGACTTAGATTTGGGTGTCCCAACTTTGAAATTTTCAGACAACGCAAGGCTTGGAAGATTGTGAGTAGTGAGAAAGATAGTGATAGACTTCAAGAGGATATAGACAGGCTGGTGGAAAGGGCAGACTCATGGTGAATGAAATTTAATGCAGAGAAGTGTGAAATGATAAATTTTAGTGGGCAGAACAAGGGAAGAGAATGTAAAATATAAGGTACAATGCAGGAGGAGCAGGAACAGGGTGCCCTATGGATATAAGAAACTAACAGAATATTAAGAGGCAGAGATAGAGTGGACGTGGAGAGGATGTTTCCACTCGTGGGAGAACTAGAACTCAAGGGTGCAGCCGCAGAATGAAGGGATGCTCCTTTAAAACTGAGCTGAGGAGGAATTTCTTCAGCCAGAGGGTGGTGTATCTGTGGAACTCATTGCCACAGAAGGCTGTGGAGGCCAGGGTTACTGAATGTGTTTAAGACAGAGATAGTTAAGTTCTTGATCAATAAGGGGATCAAGGGTTACAGGGAGAAGGCAGGAGAATGGGGATGAGAATCATGTCAGCCATGATTGAATGGTGGAGCAGACTTGATGGGCCAAATGGTCTAATTCTGCTTCTATATCTTATGGTCTTATAGACATAAATGATTGCAAGTGGGAGATTGAGAAAATGGTTAAAAAGGCAAATGTGATCTTGGGTTTCTAAACAAAGGCATCAGCCTGAATTTTTCACTTATCTGGCGCACTCACTTGGCAGGCCCAGGTGTAGGTGTGAAGTGCACATTTGGCTTTGATCAGCCTTGGAGTGTGATTTCACGCTGGCTGGCCAATTAACGGGGCACCAGCGTGAAAGGTGTGCTCGGAAAGGCTGAGCACTGCCAGGGAGGGCAGGGACGGGGCAGGCACCAAGAGCAGTGATGGTGCAGGCAGGTGTTTCCAATGGGCTCCCGGAGAGGGAGCTGCCTCAGGAAGCTGCAGTATTGTTTCAATGACATTTGCACTTGGAAAATGCTGCCAACTCTCTCTATACTGCAGAATCAAGCAACGGGCTGCATATCACATAACACCTCAACCCTCAAACATTTTCTTATATTTTATTTCAAGCCAGACATTTGATTTCACCCCGTATCGAGAATGGTGAAAAGACATGAACACCACCTGGCTGATTGGCCCATGTGCTCAGCTTAAAAGTGCATGGGCCATGTAAAATCAGGGCTTATTGCATGCTAATGGCCTTAATTACCCTTTCAGTTGTTGGTGGGCACACTTCTGAATCTTGCGTGTGCCCACAGACTGAAACATCATGTGAGGACGCCATGATTCTCGCAGGACTTCATGCATGTGGCAAGCATGCATCCCTCAAGCTCTGTAAAATGCTGGCCATAGAATACAAAAGCAAGGAAGTTATGCTGAAGAAGCATAGAAGCCTAGAAACATAGAAAATAGGTACAGGAGTTGGCCATTCAGCCCTTCGAGCCTGCACCACCATTCAATGTGATCATGGCTGATCATGCATTCTCAGTATCCCACCCCAGCTTTCCCTCCATACCCCTTGATCGCTTCAGCTACAAGGGCCATGCACAGCTCCCTCTCGAACATATCTAACGAACTGACCTCAACAGCTTCCTGTGCAGGTGAATTCCACAGTTCACAACTCTCTGAGCGAAGAAGTTCTTCTTCACCTCAATCCTGAATGGTTTACCCCTTATTCTTAGACTGTGACCATGAGTTCTGAACTCCTCCAACACCAGGAAGATTCTTCCATTAGGAATTTTTTATGTTTCTATGCAATCCCCTCCCATTCTTCTAAATTCCAGTGAGTACAAGCCCATCGATCCTGTCTCTCTTCATGTGTCATATGTCACTCAGTCTCAGTTGGAGTATTGTATCCCACTCTGGACACCACACTTCAGAAAGGATATGAAGACATTGGAAAGGGTGCAGAAAAATTCATGAGGATGAACCCAAGGATGAGAGATTTCAGTTATATGAATGATTTGGAGAAGCTGGAGTTGTCCTCCTTAGCTAAGAGGAGGGTTGGTAGAGATATTAAAATTCATGAGGGGTTAGTCAGAGCATTTAGGGAGAAACCATTCCCATTGGCAGAAACTTCAAGATGTAAATGACAGCATGATGAATGGCAAAAGAATGAACACCGACATGAGGGAAAAACTATGTATGTAGCAGGCGGTTAGGATTTGAAATGCATTGCCTGAGAGTGCAGTGGAGGCAAACGCAATCATGGTTTTTAAAAGGGAATTGAATAAATATCTAAACAAAAAAAAATGCAGGGCTATCGGAAAAGAACAAGGAGTATGGGACGAGCTAAATTGCTCTTGTATAGAGCATACGTTGATATGATGGGCTGAATAGTCTCCTTCTATGCTGTAACAGTATTCTATAATTATTTTTTATGATTCTCCGTGTAGTGGAAAAGGACATAGAAGCATGAGAGAGGATGCAAAAAAGACTTACAAGGATGATACCAGAACTGCAAGGTTGTACCTCTCAGGAAAAATGAACAGACTGGTAAGGTTGGCTAGTGACCTAAAAAAGGCCTTTAAAATTATGACGTTTGAGAGGGTTGACACAGAGAAGACATAGGGCAGTCGAAAGCTAAATATAAGATGCTCACTAATAAATCTGCCAAAGAATTCAGGAGAAACCTTTTTAACAAGAGAATGATTAGAATGTGGGATTTGTTGCAATATGGAACAGTTGAGGCTAATAACATGGGAACTTTTAAGGGGAATTGAGATAATGCCTGAAAGAAAGCAACCAAAGGATATATAGATAGGGTTAGATTAAAGTAGTGCGAGGAGGAAGCTTGAGTGGAACGTACGTACTGGCGTAGATCAGTTGTGTCAAATGATCTGTTTCTTTGCTGCAAGTTCTATGTAGAAATCTGTCATTGCTTTTAATATATTTGCCAAATGTTATTTTTTAAAGACTAAGGATCTCTTCGCATACATTTGCAAACTCCATTTTGTTACTAGCTGCCAGGAAGTTTGCAAAAGGTTGACTTGCCCTGTTTTGGGTTACATCAAAGTAATGTTTAATATTCTGCGCATTGCTTCGACACAGGTTTGGCACAACTTAGCACAATTCAAGCATTTCTAAATAAACTTAAAAGGACGTCATGAAATCAACCTCTGGCTTCCAAATAAAAATAGAAAATGCTGGAAAATCAGAAACGGGCAGTCAGAATCTAAAGGGAAAGATGAGTTCATATTTTGAGTGGGCTCCTTCTCCAGAACTGTTTTTATTACCTATTCTTAGCTGTTGTTTTTCTCATCATTTGATTTCGTTTTGAATCTCTCATTCCTTGGGGGTTAAAGTTTTCAACCTAAAATGACCCATTTGCAACCTTAAACATAGATAATGCCTCTCAAAGGAACCTAGAAATCATAAACTGAAAGAGGAATAAAAGTCTAAAATTGGGAGGAAACATAATTCTTACTAAAAAGAAAATCAATGTAAACATCTCAAATTACTTTAAGACAAAATTGAATTATTTATGAAATATACAGTACTTTCCTTTTTTAACTAGACCTATTCAAGCGTAATTAACATATTCTGGTTGCCTCTCTTGTAGCATTTTTACTTTGAAATTGTAAGCAGCTTTAATTTATCTGCTTTATTGAGAATTTATTAACATTTTCTGCAACTTAATCATGAATTATTTTTGTACCATTTTTGCATTTATAAAGTGTAACATGAAAGGTGTTCCTTTCATTTTCCTCATGTTATGATTAGGCGAGGCTGAAAGGCTCCCCCTTTTTTCCCTCTCCTTGTTTGACCACAACAGATTTTTTGAAAAAGGTATACTTGCCAAGGCAATGAGTGTTTAACCATGTACGCATTGCAGTCAGAAAAGAACCAGTCAAATCAGTTTTCTTGAGTTTTACAAAGTAAGAGCTTAGCTTTATTATACTTAAACCAATCTACAGTAAAATAATAAAAATGTGCTCTGACTTTTGCACATACACGCTCACACGCACACACGCATACATGCACACTCATGCACTCACATACATGCATTCACATGCACACACACACACACGCACACACTCATACACTAAGACACACATACACACACACTCACACGCACACATTCATGCGCTACACTCACACACACATACACACACTCATGCAGTAACACATACATGCGCACACACTCACGCACTACACTCACACACACACACTCGCATGCACACATTCATGCGCTACACTCACATACACACAGGCACGCACACATTCACGCAGTAACACACACACGCGTGTGCACACGCACAAACGCACACACACATATACATATACATGCACACCCATATACATACAGTCCCATTGAAGGTGACCTCACCTCACCCCCACCTCCCGGGAGGGATGGGTGAGACATGCAAAACGCTGGTGACAATGGTTAGACTGGAAGATTCTAGCAGTGGCCAATGGCCAGCCACCTCTGTTACTGCCATGGCGGGGTGGGGTCGGCGTCAGGGAGAGTAGGGGGTCACTGGCAAGACCCGCCCTCTGCTTCTAAAAGTTCAGTTCAGTTTCCCAGCCAATGGGTTAAGAATCATTATTTGGCATAAATCACGTTTTCGTGACACTGATGTAGCACTAAGTTTACTGTAAAATCCACTTCTAATTACCATGCATTCTACTGAGAGCATATGATTGTGATGGTCACTAACCTGCATAATGCTCTTAACCTAACCAGTCTCAGCTCTTTCTATGTTTAAAAATGACAGAAAAATGATAGCATTAGAAATATTCCTCCAACATAAAAAGAGAATTGGCTGCAGAACCTTATGTTTCTATATATTCCAGTAATTTTTTAAAAACCTCACATTTTAGAAAACAAATGTAGTTAGAAAAGACATATTTATTTCCTAACCATTGTTACCCTCATAAAATGATGGTGGTCCTTCTGTCTGCACAATTGCAGTCTTCGATGAGACTCCCACAGTGATGCTCAGTAGTGAACACTATGATACTAACTTTCCAAAAGCTTTCTAATAGTTTAAACTAACCACATCGACTCTGTCTCCACTTCCCTCTGCCTTGGCAAAGCAGCCAGCCTAATTAAGGACCCCACACACCCTGGACAATCTCTCCACCACCTTCTTCCATTGGGAAAATGATACAAAAATCTGAGGACATATACCCCCATCTCCCCACAAAATCCGACACTGGGGAACCAGAAGGTTACAGACTTAACTTTCTATACCAATGCCTACTCTGTGATAATGATCAGATAATGCCAGATTTTTACAAAGGAATGTTGAATTAACAACCTTAGCAATCGAGACTAAGAAGTTCAGTGTTTCTGAAATGGTCCACCAATTACCATTATCATGATTAACTTCAGTCAGAATATTCTAGAAAAATGGCGAAGCCAGTTTGGCAAAGCAAATTGACAGGTTAAGGGACTTAAAACAAATGAGTATATCATTAGAATGGCATATATACATTTTGATTCCCGGCTTGGGTTATTGACTGTATGCTGTTAGGATACTGGAATCTGAAACAAAAACAGAAAATGCTGCAAAATCTCAGCAGGTCTGACAGCATTCTGTGGAGACAGAATAGAGTAAGAAGTCCCACAACACCAGGTTAAAGTCCAACAGGTTTATTTGGTCGCAAAAGTGTGGCCACACCTTCGCTACCAAATAAACCTGTTGGACTTTAACCTGGTGTTGTGAGACTTCTTACTGTGTTTACCCCAGTCCAACGCTGGCATCCCCACGTCGAGAGAGAATAGAGCCAACATTTTGAGTCTGGGTGACCTTGAAGTGACACCGAGACTCGAAGCGTTGGCTCTATTCTCTTCCCACAGATGCTGTCAGACCTGATGAGATTTCCCAGCTTTTTCTGTTTTTGTATTGTCAATGTCAGCCTACTTGTGACACTAATAAATAAACTTTAATACAAGTGGGGGGGTGGGGGTGTAAAGGGATGGGATGGGAGCAGCTCACTGATTTCGAGGGTGAGCTCAGGAGGAGATGGTTGGGATAGGCACTGACCCTATTTTATGTGCCTCCCCCCTCCACCCCTGCCGGAAACATGTCCAGTGGGGGGGATGCATAAACTGCAAGCATTTTAGGAAACTGGCAAGAATCCATTGATTTTGAACTTAATAGGAGCCCATTCATGAGGGTGTGTGAAAGCTCCGTTGGATGGGGGGTGGGGGGGGGTGAGTGCCGGTCTGCAATTAACACATACTAAAAGTCAATTGACTGAATCTTTAATGAGGAGTTCTGGCTTTGACTGCCAGTGCATGTATTTCCTGGCCTTCCTGAAACTTGCCAGGCTGAACAAGGTGAGAGGATTGGGATTTGATCGAGTTTAACAAACGACAGGCTAAAAAGACTTTAAATTAGACAGCTGCTTCTTTGCCTCAGTGAAAGGTTTTTGCTCACAAGAGCTATTCTAAGATTTGCTTTCACAGCCATAGAAATAATTTCCACGACTTTGCAGGTCATTTTGACCACCTTGGACTTTTTCTGCTGCTGTTTAAATCCGCCCAGCTGTCATCTTTAGAGCAGTGTGGCAGCTGCTTTATGCAGCTCTACGTTGGATATCTGATGAGGAAGTCAAGGAGCAACAGCAGCAGGAGCACTGATAGCTTTTGCCCCAGTCTCCTAACGCTCCATGGACAGAGAGGATGAAAACAGAGCTCCAGCTTACATGAGGCAATACCCAATACTGGGCATGCAGGCAGAAGATTAGCCCTCTGGACATGACTGAGCACCAGTGCCCCAGACTCGGACACTTGCAGTTTGCTGGCAGAATATCACCTTCCAAGTGGACCACCCAGGCACGCATTGCCAGTCGCACCACAGCCCAGAATTTCTTCACTTCCGATTCATTAATGTTCAACTGAGATGGAACCACCTAAAGATTATCATGGATGTCTATGCAAAATAGCCAGGAAGCTATCCTTTATCCTTCGCCAATCATGTCCAAACAGAATCAATGAATTGCATCTTGGAGACAAAGAGCTGCCCCTCTTATGCTGATACCTTTGAGAAGCTCTATCACTGATACTCAGGAAGGGTATGACAGCTGTGGCTTCATCGCTAACATCAAGACTTCTTCAAAGCATGATGGGAAAATAGCCAACCCCACAAGCATCAAAGCTATAAAAAGCTGAGATTGCAATTCAGTCTACAGCAAGGAGAAAACCAGATGGCTGACTGAGCAGGTCTCTGGAATAAGGGTCATTTGACCTTTGTGGTGACAAAGGTTATCATCGATAGGGAACAATGGAACAGGTGTGTCCTGTTTTCGTAACCCTTGGACAGATAATTTCAACACCAGGAGAGTCTTGCATAGATAAGCATCATCAGCATTTCTGAGGACTGGCAGAAACAGCAAAAAGATGAGACTCGAGGTATCAGCAGTAACAATTGGGATGAGCCAACACAAAGGAAGATCCTGAGTTCAGAGCTCAGAGAAGACTTCAGCCCAGCAGAATGAACCTGGCCATTTAATCAGACATGGGTAGTATTTAAGTCCAAGTTGACCTATCATAGCTACATGCTAAGAAGAGTAGTAAGCTAAACAAATGATCTTTAAGAATGAAGGTATACTGAGTATTTGTGTGCTTTATGTGTTCAAGTATTGCTAATAAATTGTAAGTTGAACCAGTTTATAGTCTGGGGTCTTTGTACAATATGATAATTAGAATATTAACAGTTGAAGCTCTCAAGAGACGAGAAGGGTCAATGCAGTGGTCACCGAGTTTGACATTGGGATGCTGAATATGCGATTCCAGTGCCTCGGAAGGTCTGAGGGCACCCTTCAAAATGCACCGGTAAAGGAGTCCACAATGATGGGGGCAGGCTGCACCTCACACCAACATGGAACAGCAGAGAGGACTGCTGCTGCAGGAGGAAGGAATGATGATAATTCTGCAACTTAGAAGGAGGAGAAGGGAAACAAGAAGCCATGAGACAAGGAGGAGGTGCCTGATGTAGCCAGGTGCCTGCAGCTGCAAATGTAAATGCCAGGGCTGTAGAGGACAAGCTCATTCAGACACTTATCTGAGACAGAGTAACTGTCTGGTGGTCAATGCTGAACCCACAATGCCCACTCCCAGCCCCCAGCACAGACCATCCCCACAGTCAGCAATCTAACTCACTCCCTGACAGCCATTGCTCATCTTCTCCCCATATATCTTTCTGCAAAACTCAGAGCCACTTAACAGGTCACAGGCGCCAATAGGGCTTTGCGTATAAGTGACAATGTAACAAGCTTTAAAAAGCACATGTGATTTTCTTTGTGAAACTGTAAATTATTTCGCCCAATTTTCTACTGCTGCCACATTGCTGTCTAAAGATGTGTCGGTTAGGTGCATTGGCCATGCTAAATTGTCCCTTAGTGTCCCAGGGTGCATAGGTTAGAGGGATTAGCAGGGTAAATATGTGGGGTCACAGGGATAGGGCCTAGTTGAGATTGTTGTCGGTGCAGATTCGATGGGCTGAATGGCCTCCTTCTGCACTGTGGGGATTCTATGATTCTACATGATACTACCCTGTGGCTTTGGCAGAGCTGGAGGTGGGCTGTTTGTTCCCCTGCACTGGCTGCTCATGGCTGATGAGTTTTGGAGTCCATGAGGCTCCTGCCAAGTACTGCTCCAGTTGTGCGTGTGCAGGGGATGATTTGGCCACTGGAACAGAATAGGACATGTGCAGCTCTGACTGGAAGAGCTGGGCACTGCAGGAACAGATGGAAACAATTTAAACAGAGATCCTACATCCATGTCCCACTTCTTCCTCATTATGGCCCTCCCGCACTTGTCTGCCATTCAAGAGCTGGAGGACACTTTTCTGCAATATGGTGAGATTCTAATTGGCTAAGGTAAGGCTATTCTGACAGACTGAGTGTGCAGACTTTGGTCAGAGCCAGCATGCACTCTGTTACCTGTCACTTCTGATGTCCCATGCATGTGGCCATTCCTTTTCTGGTGGTAAGCATCAGAGCAAAGACTTGAGCCATTGTGGCACTCAGAACGGGGTGGATCTCTCCAATGGTGAGCAGTGCCTCTGGAGATGCTGACAGAATCTCACTCATTTACATCTTCTGTTCCAAAATCATCCTCTTCATTGCTGGCCCCCAAGTTGATGCATCTGTGTCTGGCTGAGCAGAGCTTGGACGGCCCTTCATCTTGTATTGGGATCTTTCCACTGCTGTCCTCGTCCAATGCCTTTTTTTGCTCAACAAATGACAAACTGTCTTGAAGGTCCCATTATCTCGTATGTATCAGAACTGGTGGAGGGTACATGAGTAATGTGGCAATACTTCCTCAGAGCATGCGACCTCCTCTGAGGAACCTTTGTTGTCCTCCAGCACCAGCTCTTGTATGATGCTTGAAGGACCTATGGCAGATGGAAGACATGAATTAGAACTGACAAGGTGAAAGGGTTCAAAGTCAACAGTGTGCAGATGAGCATACTACAGCAATTGTTGACATCAAGTCAGCATCAGTGAGTATTGTGTTACAGTTTTGAGATTTATAAGATCATTGTGTTTTGGGACTGTATTTTTAAATGTAGGGCAAATGAAAGGAATCATGTGATCAATTTTGAAATCTGTCCGACAGTCTGACAGTAAGCCTGGCTGGTTTATTTGTTAGAAATCAAAGGAAGGGTTAGATTGTTTTACTTAAGACAAGGTGCAAGATATTTATGCTTGGAGACAATGACCACAGTCTCTGATTTAATAATGGGAAAATTCTGAGCCTCCCAAAGTCTCAGAAAGGTGTTGTAGATATTGGGTTGTAAACAGTTATGCTTTAAACTGTCCCATTTACTTTGAAGGTGAAAGAAAGTTGTACCAAGAATAGTTAATCAGAATTTCTCCCTAGATCCAAAGCTAATGTATTTTATGTTGAAATGGGAAAGAAGGCAGCGGAAAGCATTTTTGAGATCAGGTTGCAGGCTTCCCTACAGATCATGTTACAGAGAATCAGCAGTTTTATGTGATCAGCAGCAGATAGAAAAGGTTGCTTAGCTTTGCGAGGTACTACAGTCAGATGCAGGAAGGAGATGGTCTCGAATGAAAGAAATGTATCCTGCGACCTTCTAAGGATGCCAAAAGATATATTCTGGCATGCAGAGGGAAGATGAATCATCAGAACAAGTTTTACTGCTGGTGGCAGATTGAAGAAACTCTCCAAAACATAAAGTGCTTGGAGGCCATCAATTGAAGTTGCTATTTGGTGAAACAGGGGAACATGAACCTGTTGGAAGCTGGAAGCGATTGTGGACTGTTTTCTGGAATGTAATTCTGTGGAGAATGTGATGTACAGCAAGCATAAAAAAAAATGTTCCTTTCTATGGATTAAATTTGCGTACAAAAATAGTTTAATTAATAGTGCTTTTAGTTATTATGATAGAAAATATCTTAAAATGTGCAACCTTGTTGCATCATCACTTTCAGGTATATCTTGAAAGAATTTGTCAAATAGGCATTTCAGCCAGCAAGGAAGGGGATGCGAGTGGCTGGCGATCCCAACTTTGAAGGAGCTCCGCTAACCTGGTTCAAGGCAGACCGTGCAGACAATGTGCCCATCTCTGGCCCAATCCTGGGGTTACTTCACAAAGATTCTACCCACACAGTGTGAGGCAAACAAAACAGTTTGGATGATCTCCAGCATTACTGAGGTATGTGTCAGAAAAGTAAACAAGGCATATCAATGAATGAAAAGGAAAATTGCCATGATCATAGGCTATTCACCTCAACATTGCTAACCTAAACAATGTCAAACTAATGTTCTTGTCTCCCAACACTACAGTCAAGCTCCAGCCAATGGAAGCAACTCGAACCATAAACCTCAACACTAACCCCAACCCCAACTTCAACCCTAACCCTAACCCTAACCCTAATCATAATCCTCCACTGACTGCAACTGATCTCTCCTGCACCATGAGAGATGAATCCCCATCACAGCGCTGGAGCTGTGCTGAGCTTAAAACTCTGCATAGTAACGCGTAGTGAGATCTCACGCAAAAAGAGAAAAAGCTCGACAGTTACCCTTTCACTGAACAAATGGAATAAAGATTTTTTTAAAACTCTTTTCACACACTCACACCCCCCATATAAGGGTGATGTTTAATGCATCGCAGCAAGGGCTGAATGTGTAGCGTTTCGAATCGACTGCACCTGTAGGCATATCAGGTTACATAGAGATGCATTCTTGTGGTATATTGGGCCCCCACAGCTATCACAGAGCTTTGCTTAAGCCAAATCTCAATGTAGTTCCTCTGGGATTTCCCTCATCAGGAATTTACTGTAGTAACAGGACGTTCAAATTTCTTTTCAAATATCTCCATGGAGATTGTAAGAGCTGTGTGCCATGTGGCGTAGTAGGTAGTTGTGAGACTCCGTCTCTCCATTGTCAATGGCCTCATGCTAAGACTCTGCTTATCACTTTGACCCCCTTCAGTGGTCAGGAAGACTATGACTGGAGGGCCTCCCTGATTCCCCGCCTCTGCCTGGTACTCTGTGCTCTCTTATCCCGCAATGACAGAAAGAAGAGAGTTATGAGTGTGAGAAGAAGAATACCTTTGAAGAATGAAATGACAGCATTTGAGGAGGATGTCTGTGAGGTATGGGTGGGAGATGACAATAAGATAAGAGTAGGTGTGAATGGTGGCTGTTCAGAGAGGGTGTGATATAGAGAAGGGCTACTGGAACTGCAAGTCATGCTGGCTTGAGGGCCGCTGTGCATAAGGCGGCAACGGAAGCCAGAATGAGGCATTGGCAAATTGAACATGGCATGCCGCTCACTTTTCCTGCTCTGGTGAAATGATTGAATCTCTTGAGGCTCTTTACCAGTAAAGACTTAACTCTAATGATACTACTGGGCAAGTATGCAAAGGACTATGTCACAGTAATGCCACAGCTTTGAGAGGTGGTGAGTGTGAAACATCTCAAAGAGTAGCTCCAGCTATATTGGGCAGGTGATGGTCTAGTGGTATTATCGCTAATCCAGAAACTCAGATAATGCTCTGGGGACTTGGGTTTGAATCCTGTCACGGCACGTGGTGGAATTTAAATTCAATAAAAAATAACTAGAATTAAGAATCTACTGATAACCATGAATTAATTGTCAGAAAAACCCATCTGGTTTTCGAATGTCCTTTAGGGAAGGAAGTTTGCCATGGTCTGACCTATATGTGACTCCAAACCTACAGCAATGTAGTTGACTCTCAACTGTCCTGCAAGAGCAACCAGGGATGGGCAATAAATGCTGGCCAGCCAGTGATGCCCATGTCCCATGAATGAATATATCTTGGTCTTATTTAACCTGTGTAAATAGTTATCATATAACTAAATCTTTTTAAACAAGAGACAATTATGTCCAGCAAGATCTCTTCTAGAGTAAGAAGCCAATAAATTGTGAGATAAACCCAAGATAATAGATGGGGGCAGCAATGACTACACCCACAGATAAACAGTGAGAAAGTCTCAAATGAAACCCAGCAACAATGTAAAGCAGCAGGCCGACACGCAGGAGATGGCCAAGTTATGAGGACAGCCCAGTGACTGACAAGGCAAGCAGCCCAAGAAAAGACAGCCTTGAACCAGAATGAAAAAAAATTTGCCCCAATCAGAACCTGGTAAAAATTTAGAGGACGCTAGATAGGTTGAGCAATGGCAAAATTGGTGAAGACTTTTTTCCTGTACCCCAAAGCTTCAGCTCTTGTGAGTAAAGCAAACACCAATCAAGTTAGCACTTTGTTATAAACTGTTGGCTGCATGGCAGATGACCTGCTAGCTGGACAGGAAATGGACAAAGAGACAGTCCCCTATGAGGAAGTCATCTAAGGCTTGAGAGGGTAAAATTTAATCGATGCAGTTAAAAGCAAGGTGAAGGGATTGACTCAATCATCAGTGAAATGCACCATCTAGCTGAAAGCTGTGTGTATGGAACATTAAAAGACAACCTGATCAGACATAGAATAGTTCTTGGCATTTTAGATTGGAGTATCTGAAAGTGCACCTTACCCAGGCTGCGCACCCCCCCCCAACAACTCTATCCCCTTAACCCTGCACATTTACCATGCCTAATCCACCTCACCTACACATCGTTGAACACTAAGGAGCTATTTAGCATGGCCAGTCAACCTAAACTACACATCTTTGGACTGTGGGCTGAAACCAGAGCACCAGGAGGAAACCAACACAGACACGTAAAGAATGTGCAAACTCTACATAATCACACAGGCCAGAATCAAACCCAGGTCCCTGGCCCAGTGATGCGGCAGTGCTAATCTGTGCCACCATGCTACCCAAGTGGGTGTAGGCACAGACTACAGGGGACTGTGAGCAGCTGCAAATCCATGGAGTATCCTAAGAGAAGGCCCCTGTATGTCTGGCTGATGATCATCTTCTCTCTGGATGCCAGAGGGCCCTGGCCTGACTCCTGCAGAAGATGCTGCACTTGAAGGGAGATCAAGGTGCCTGGCCCCCATGTTGCTTATATTTGATGGTGCCTGCCAGGGTTTGTGGCCATGGAATGCACAACAGCACAATTCCGGCAAGACCTGCAGGACCAAGGTCTCCATAATGGACACCAGCTTTTCCATGGTGGCCTCGAGGTGCTCGCATGTTAGAGCCATGACATCAGACAAAGTGCAAATGGACACTTCCATCATGCAATCTGCCAAGGTGACTCTTAAATCCCTGCCTGGTGTTTTATTACCAGTCGTTGAATCTCCAGCATTGAGCTGACTGCCACTTCATCATCTGACTGGGTCTGAGCAGGTGGCTGCCCTCTGAGTGCTGAAGGCCTGGGTTGTCTCTGTTAATTGATGCAGTGACATGTCTGTGAGATGTTCTCCAGAAAGTGACCCCGAGTCTAACCTTGAACTGTGCCCCACCAAGGTGTGCGTCTCTGCCATGGTGGCTGATGGTGAGCACCGTGATGGTTCTTCATGGCCCCCTCATGGTTTTGGGGACTCAGACTGCTGCCGAGCTGGATGGCTTTGATCTGCTGGTGCCTAGAAAAAGAAAATCATGAGTGGACAAGCTTAAGCTACTTCAGGGTTCATTTGACTCACTGTGACTGTCAGGATTTGATGAAGTGATGGAGCTAAGATCCACACTGGGTTGATGAGAGAGGCTAATCTCCTCTTTCCGACAGGAGTGGTCCCTGTCCTTCCCAATAAGGTTGGTTGCAACCTCCTTGAATTTGTTGATGGCAATGATGTCCCTTCCCCTTGTCTGTGATCAGTCACGGTTATTCTGTGCCAGCTTGGCCTGTGTGACTATGGAAGAAAGACATGTGATTGGAGGGGATGTCCCTCATGTATGTTGAGGCCTACACAGAAGGGCCAGAGGATGAAGTGTGAGCAGCAAGGCAGATAAGATGGTGGTGATATGCAAGGGACTGAGAGAATAGGGTGTTGGCATGTGCTCCCCGTTAATGGATGTATGAGATCTGGGCAGACAGTAGCCATTTGAGTAAATTATGCCAGGCTGAGAGTTCGATAATTGAGGGAGATAAGGAACAACTTACCCTGGCATTCATCTGCTTCCTGCACTGCTTGGTACTTTGTGTTGTGGTTGCCAGCCGTGCTAACCTCCTAAGCAATGGTGTCCCAGGTGGAGAGGTAACACTCTGGTGCATCTTGGAGATAAGCCTGTCCACCATCTACAAGGCACAAGTCAGGAGTGTGATGGAATAAAAGCAAAACATCGCAGATGCTGGAATCCTAAACAAACAGAGAAAATGCTGAAAAGTCTCAGCAGGTCTGACAGCATTTGTGGAGAGAGAATAGAGACATCATTCTAAGTCTGGATCACCCTTCGTCAGATCTCGTGTGGTGGAATATTCATCACGTTCCTGGATGGGTGCAGCTCCAACAACAATCAGGAAACTTGACATCATCCAGGACAAAGCAGCCCTCTTGATTGGCACCATATCCAGAAAAATCCACTCCCTCCACCACCAATGCTTAGTAGCAGCAGTGTGTACTATCTACAAGATGCACTGCAACAATTCACCAAAGATCCTTAGGCAGCACCTTCCAAACCCACAACTACTTCTATTTAGAAGGACAAGGGCAGCAGGTACATGGGAACATCACCATCAGCAAGTCACTCACCATCCTGACTTGGAAATAAATCGCCATTCCTTCACAGTTGCTAGGTCAAAATCCTGGAATTTCTTCCCTCATGGCATTATGGGCCAACCCACAGCCCATGGATTGCAGCGTTTCAAGAAGGCAACTCATCACCACCTTCTCAAGGGCAACTAGGGATGGGCAATAAATGCTGGCCAGCCACTAATGCCTGTATGGCACAAATGAATGATAGAGGAATGTTAAAGGACCAGCCAGTGTTCCCGGACTCCACAGATCAAGGCCTCAAAGGTCTGGTTCTTGTTTGTTTTTTTCATTCCTTCCAGAACCTTATGCTCCGTTCGCTCCCCTTCACCTACTCTAACTAAAGTCATTACAATTCATGTGCTAAATGGAAACTAGAGTAAAGTACAGTTGTGATCTGCCCAGATATCACCCAGATATAATTTCACTCTGTCATAATCTATTAAAACTGACACAGCATGTTCTTCTGATCTGAGAAGCCTGATACATACAAGTGTCAGGCACAAGCAACTCTTTCCGAAAGCTTTTTGGCACACCTGCTTTGCATTTTCCATGCAAGTGATTGGAGACTTGCCTTAATCTTCAAATCATGACACGAGAAAGCAATATGGTATTCAAAGCAGGATGCACATGCTAAATAAGTAATCTGAGTGTGATTCTCCAGTAATGAAAATGCACATGCAGCTCTTCAAAAGCGTTTAGATGCAAAATCTGTGAAATATATCATTTGGAAACTATAGAATGTAAATGCACAATAATATAGTAATTTTTTTTATTGTGCATAATAAAATGAATGCAGCTATATAAATATTAAAAAGTAATTATTTTATCATAGTTATGATGAAAAATAATAAAATTACCAGTCCATAATTGTTACCATGTAACCTTTATCTATGCTTTTTTTTTGAAAGGTACTGTTAAATTGTACAAACCCAATATTATGCAAAATGTTAAATCTGTCATGCCCTCTGGAAGGCCGGTCAATGCCAGATTCATCAGCCCCACTCACAAGACAGCCCCAAATCTCATCCAAGCACAACGCAACGCCATCCGTGCTCTCAAGACCAATCAGCAGACAAAGGAGGGAACATCGTCATACTAAACAGAGCGGATTACTGCAAAGAATTGTACCGACAACAGAATAACGAAGAACACTACAGACAGTTACCTGCAGATCCGACCAAAGAGCACACCTGTCAACTCAATAGGCTGATCAAGACCTTCGGTCCGGACCTTCAGAGTACCCTCCGTGCACTCATCCCACGTACACCTCGCGTTGGAGATCTCTACTGCCTCCCAAAGACACACAATGTCAACACACCCAACCATCCTATCAAATCAGGCAATAGGACCCGATGCGAGAACCTCTCCAGCTACATCGAGGGCATTCTGATACCCATTGTACAAAGAACCGCGAGCTTTTGTTGCGACACTACGGACTTCCTACAGAAATTCAGAACACATGGAGCAGTTGAACCAGGGGCACTCCTTGTCACAATGGATGTCTCGACACTCTACACCAGCATCCCTCATGACAACGGCATTGCTGCAACTGCCTCAGTACTCAATGCCAATAACTGCCAATCTCCAGATGCAGTTCTACAACTCATTCACTTCATCCTAGACCACAGTGTCTTCACCTTCAATAACCAGTTCTTCATTCAGACATATGGAACAGTCATGGGGACCAAATTCACACCTCAGTATGCCAACATCTTCATGCACAGGTTTGAACAAGAATTCTTCACCTCACAGGGCCTTCAACCAATGCTATACACTAGATACATTGATGACATTTTCTTCCTTTGGTCTCATGGTGAACAATCACTGAAACAACTACCTGATGACATCAACAGGTTCCACCCCACCATCAGACTCACCATGGACTACTCTCCAGAATTGGTTGCATTCTTGGACACGCGCATCTCCATCAAGGACGGTCACCTCAGCACTTCACTGTACCGCAAGTCTACAGATAACTTCACGATGCTGCACCGCTCCAGCTTCCACCCTAAGTACGTTAAAGGAGTCATTCCCCCATGGACAAGCTCTCCATATACACAGGATCTGCTCAAATGAAGAGGATTGCAACAGACACCTACCGACACTGAAAGACGCCCTCATAGGAACAGGATATGGCGCTCGACTCATCGATTGATAGCTCCAACGCGCCACTGTGAAAAACTGTACAGACCTCCACAGAAGACAAACACGGGATACAATGTATAGAGTACCTTCATCATCCTTCACTTCCCCAGAGCACAGAAGCTACGGTCATTGATGAAGACGAACATCTCGCCAAGGCCATCCCTACACGTCCACTACCAGCCTTCAAACAATCGCACAACCTCAAACAGACCATTGTACGCAGCAAAATACCCAGCCTTCAGGAGAACAGAGACCACGACACCACATAACCCTGCCACAGCAACCTCTGCAAGATGTCACATCACCCATACGGATACCATCATCTCATGTGAGAACACCATCCACCAGGTACACAGTACATATTCTTGTGACGCAGCCAACATTGTCTAGCTGCAGGAAAGAATGTCCTGAAACATGGTATGTTGGTGAGATCATGCAGACGCTGCAACAATGGATGAATGGACGCCGCTCGTCAATCACCAGGCAGGAACGTTCCCTTCCTGACGGGGAACACTTCAGCAGTCAAGGACATTCAGCCTCTGATCTTCGGGTAAGCGTTCTCCAAGGTGGCCATCACGACATATGACAATGCAGAATTGCTGAGCGGAAACTGACAGCCAAGTTCCGCACACATGAGGACGGCCTCAACTGGGATCTTGAGTTCATGTAACACTATCTATAACCCTATGACTTGCCTGGGCTTGCAAAATCTCAATAATTGTCCTGGCTGGAGACAATACACATCTCTTTAATCTGTGCTCAACCCTCTCCCCACTCACGTTGTCCGCCACCTGTAAAGACTTGATTATCTGTTAAGACTCGCATTCCAACCATTATTTTGTAACTAAGTTTGTGCCTATATATGCCCTGTTTGTGAACCCAACTCTTCATTCATCTGATGAAGGGGCAATGCTCCGAAAGCTTGTGCTACCAAATAAACCTGTTGGACTTTAACCAGGTGTTGTGAGACTACTCACTGTGCCTACCCCAGTCCAATGCTGGCAACTCCACATCATCTCAGTTTTATTATAGTCTTCTTCTGGGTTACTTATTATCCACTGATCCAAAGTCCCACAGCCTGTTCCCAGACCTCTTTTATTATCAAAGGGGAGGGTTTTCTGGGTGGCACGGTGGCACAGTGGTTAGCACTGCTGCGTCACAGCTCCAGAGATCTGGATTTGATTTCTGGCTTGGGTCAATGTCTGTGTGGAGTTTGCACATTCTCCCCGTGTCTGTGTGGGTTTCCTCCAGTTGCTCCAGTTTCCTCCAACAGTCCAAAGATGTGCAGGTTAGATCTATTGGCCATGCTAAATTGTCCCTTAGTGTCCTGGGATTCATAGTTTAGAGGGATTAGCAGGGTAAATTTGCGGGGCTGCGGGGATGGCACCATGGTGGGATTATTGTCAGTACAGACTCAATGGGCCCAATGGCCTCCTCCTGCACTGTAGGGTTTCTATAATTTTAACTGTCGGTTTTTGGTTAGATTCCTCCTTTCTGTGACAGGTTCAGGCCACAGCAGTTTGACCTGCCCTGCCTCACCACCATGTGTTACCAGCCAACTTCTACAAACATGGGCGGGAAGTGGGCAGAAAGTGGCCTGTGGAAACGTTGCTCACCCTCGGTTGCCCACTGCCATTCAGGCAATTGTGTGGACGCAAAGTTTCATGAGATGTTTGTGGTATGAAATGTGACAGAGAGCGGAGGATGTCTAGGGCCTCATGGAGACTGGATGAGCATCCCTGCCTCTCCTGATTCTACAAAGGGATAAAAAGAACTTAACCTATGTTGTCTCTTCTTACCTGGCATTACCCAAGTGGAAAAATTCACAGCAGATTCGCTTTTCTAGCCGGAATACAAATCGTGGTTGCTCTGGACGCCATCATCAGACCCTGATCGACACAGAAGCAGGATAATGGTCAGTGCCTTTCCTGTTTGCCCAGAATAGGAGTTTGAAATTGAGGATGGCAGCATTGAGGAGAGATACTGGTGTTAATTACAGCTCGATCTTAATTATCAAACTGTATGGTGTCTGCTGAATGGATGGGCTTTAAATTGACTCAGCTCTTCTATTGTTCTCATTACACTGGATTTCGTAGTGTGATTTTTCGATTCTCCTTCCCAGTGTCTTTTTCCTTGCAGAAGTGGACTTAATTCACACAACATCTGAAAGATTACAAAACATATCAAATTGTTCTCATAGTTAAGTGCAATGCCTTTCACATTTCCTCCAAAGATCAAGATTGGGGTGGCACGTTGGCACAGTGGTTAGCACTGCTGCCTCACAGCTCCAGGGACCCGGGTTTGATTCCCAGCCTGGGTTACTGTCTGCGTGGGGTTGCACAATCTCCCTGTGCCTGCATGGGCTTTCTCTCAGTGCTCCGGTTTCCTTCCACAGTCCAAGAATGTGCAGATGAGTGGAATGGCCATGCTAAATTGCCCCTTAGTGTCAGGGGGACTCGCTAGGGTAAATGTATGGGGTCATGGGGATCGGGCCTGGGTGGGATTGTGGTTGGTGCAGACTCGATGGGCCAAATGGCCTCCATCTGCACTGTAGATTCTATGATCAGGTGCACTCTGAGGTGCTTCAGTTCAATAATGAGAACATTACATATATGTCAATATTTTCATTACACAGAGTACAATTCTTGGCAAATTATACATATTGATCAAGTTGCACTCTAAGGTACTTCAGTACATTTGCATAGAGTTAGGATTAAACTCACAGTCCAAGGGGTTTTACCCAGTAACCAGCATTAGCATCAAGCTCAAGATGGTTGGGTTGGGTGGGGAGAACTTAGAATCATAGAAACCCTATAGTGCAGAAGGAGGCCATTCGGTCCATCAAGTCTACACCGACCACAATCATACCCCGGCACTCTCCCCATAACCCCATGCATTTGCCCTAGCTAGTCCTCCCTGACATTAAGGAGCAATTCAGTATGGCCAATCCACCTAACCCGCACATCTTTGGACTGTGGGAGGAAACCGGAGCACCCGGGGGAAACCCACACATTAGCCGCAGCAATGTGCTTCACCTCAAACTGCAACTGTGTCATCTTTTCTGCTACCAACGCAATCTGAACTGGAAATCAGCCACCTGCCAGAATAGTAAAGGCAGAGGAACAGGCATCAGGGTATCTCTGAAGCACTTTCTTTTGTCCTCTTCTTGTTGGGGAGCCTTCCTTTAGCTGGGCAAGGTGAAATGAACTAAAGCACTAGAGATTGGAGGCTAGTCTGTTTTAATGGACAAACAATCCATTCCATTGTCAATGCAACTCTTAAAATATCTGTCGGAAAACCTGAGTATGACGCAGATGATTCCGGTCTCTAATTTCCATTAGGATCCCACGGTGTGAGAAATCAGAGAAAGACAATGAATATTCTACCTGCCCCAGAATATAACAAAGCTATGCAAAAGTATTAAATACAGTTTTATCACATTTGTTACATTATTCCCAGCATCACAACATTTTACAAACGTGTAATACAAATTAAATCAATATTTGCAGTTGTTATTATTGAGCAATGCTATTGGACTTTGTGAATCAGAATACAGCAAAAATGTCAAAATTGCTATACTAGTGACCTGTGGAAGAATATTGGATTTATGGCGTATGGATTTTGTTTTTTATTTTGAGCGGAGTTTTCATTTACCAATCATGTTGCCATTTTGCAAGCTAGAGGTCAGTGCGGATATCTGCAACGCCTAACATAAAGCAGCTCTCTGATTCTTTAAGACAAATAACTAGTTGCCTGTTCTTAACGCTAGTGAAAAGTTGGGCTTGGAGATAATTTTCTCTAAAGGCTCGGAAGACAGATGAGGAACATATGTATGTGGTCTGAAGGGAGGGCAGGCCCTGTAATACAGGCTTCACGCAGTCACTAAAACCATCAGTCACATTCTAGTTAGACCACCACAGAGATAGAGAGTCAGATTTATGAAGCAAGGATTGCCAAGTTGTCTTCTGGCTCCAAAATTCATCTCTTCAATGATGGATTGGAAGGGGCTGTCCAAAACTCATCCTGTGGCCCGTGGTGAGAGAAAGGGGGGGTGGGGGTGGGGGTTGCATTGGGCTGGACTGGGTCATTTTCTTTGCAGCACCTACATAAAAATTAAAAACAAAACAGCGGACAAATAGTTCGAACATTACCAGGGAAAAACTCATGCTATACCAATTAAATGGTTCAGATTTTCATTGGATTCCCAGAATTTGTGCTGGGAGTGAAATGTGATGCACTTGTTGGCTATGCTTCCCCAGAGGGAATAGCGAGACAGACTTTACTCAAGCTTCACTTGAACACAGAAATGAAAATCAATAAACAATTTGAACTTCTCAGAAAAGATTTTTTTTTCTCCTCTAATGAATATACAAGCTTGGTTACAGCTTAATTCAAAGATTGAATTTACTGTTTTTTTTCTCTCTCTCTCTGCAGAGAGAGCTCATGACAAACACAAGCGCAAAGTGACATGTCCCGAAGGGAGATTATGGACTCTGCTGAAAAAACACACAGATGGCAACGGGAAGAGCAACCATTGAAACAAAAATGTTCTCCAGGCTGGCTTATCAGTGGAGTGGCATTGCAGCCTTCTAGAGAAACCCTAATTAAAAATGTAAATATAAACTGGCTGCTAGTCAAATCTAAAACTGGTCCCATATTTGCTTTTTTTCATTAAATTAAACCAAGAAACTGGGTAGAAATTCGTCTCAGACGGTTGCAGTAATGTCTGTCATATGCCCTGTCTAATACTCAGTCCAATGCAATACCTGTTTTTAATACACTGCTGCCCAAGACACATTTCTACCCCACTGACTCTATGGGCAGAATTATGGACTTCAGATGTGAATGAGGAGTTAAAGGCTATTGAAAAGCGAAGTCAGGTCGGAAACCCAACATGTTCCCACCCACTTGAGGATTTAACACAGGCTGGATTGTAGTCGGGCGAGAACATCACCACAGAGCTGTCAAGTCAGTAATTAAGATATTGACTGAGGATTTAACCTTGAATTCTAGTGTTAACAATCAGTGGACCTATTACTGGAGGAGGGACTCGCCAGGGTCAACCAGACTAGGGGTAGAGCGGGCTCATTCATCAATGAGACAAGATCTCAAAGATGGCGGAGACCTCCAAGACAAGGTCTATAGGCAGACCCAGTGTCCAATGAGGGTCTGACTTCCATCACTGGGAAGAGCAAGAGGTCTATGGATACAGACTTCGCAGATTTCCTTTCCATTCTTATGGTCACTGAAGCCTCCAGAATGAGTTCAGTTCAGCCATCACCATCCTGCCCAGGCCCTTTATCTATACGTCCTTCTTTTGATAGAAGTGATGCACACCTGCCCCTGTCATTGGTCAGGAAACCAGAAGTGAGATGTACTTAATGTACAGTTAAGTGAGTTAAATAACCACAGTAAAAACCATTTCATTTCCAAACAGATTGCTGATCTGCAGCCGCACCCCCAACCCCTCCATGTTCTGATAAAAGCAAAATACTGCGGATGCGGGAATGTGAAACAAAAACAGAAAATGTTGGAAAATCTCAGCAGGTCCAACAGTATCTGTGGAGCGAGAATAGAGGCAACATTTAGAGTCAGGATGACCCTTCGAAGGTCTGTTTTTTGCTTCCCTTCCATGCCTCCCTCCATGCTATATAGAACCTTAGTTAGGCCGCACTTGGAATATAGTGTTCAATTCTGGTTGTCATACTACCAGAAGCATATGGAGGCTTTGGAGAGGGTACAGAAAAGATTTATTAGGATGTT
Source organism: Carcharhinus amblyrhynchos (assembly GCF_965287045.1). Classification (NCBI taxonomy): domain Eukaryota; kingdom Metazoa; phylum Chordata; class Chondrichthyes; order Carcharhiniformes; family Carcharhinidae; genus Carcharhinus; species Carcharhinus amblyrhynchos. Next base: position 53,363,168 of record NC_137335.1, read on the forward strand.
GCCTGGTATGGAGGGCATTAGCTATGAGGAGATGTTGGAGAAACTAGGTTTGTTCTCACTGGAACGATGGAGGTTGAGGGGAGACCTGATAGAAGTCTACAAGATTATGAGAGGCATGGACAGAGTGGACTGTCAGAAGCTTTTTCCCAGTGTGAAAGAGTCAATTATTAGGAGGCACAGGTTTAAGGTGCGAGATGTACGAGGCAGATTTCTTACGCAGAGAATAGTGAATGCCTGGAACTCATCGCCTGGAGAGGTAATGGAAGTGGATACAGTAGTGACTTTTAAGGGGCATCTTGACAAATACATAAATAGGATGGGAATAGAGGGATATGGCCCCCGAAAGGATAGGGGGCTTTAGTTAAGTTGGGCAGCATGGTCGGTGCAGGCTTGGAGGGCTGAAGGCTCTGTTTCTGTGCTGTAATTTTCTTTGTTCTTGTTCCATGTGGGTCTGTCATGTTATGATTCCACCCTAGATTTCAGATGACGGTCCTGGGTTTTATTTTCTCATCTAATTGGAGACAGCTATTTACATTCTTCTAACAATGATTTACTAGACCATAATTCTTCATTTAAAAAAGTACCGAGAACTTCAGTATTGATTCTGCAGTACCAGGTAATAGTCCAATTCGCTTTTTGAAAGAAATCTTCAATGGAAACAATTACATATTCAATCAGTTATCAAACTTAATTTTCCCACTTGCTTCTTTTCACTGATTTAACACTTTAGTAAATTGTGACTATCCTCATATAACGACATTTATCATAATGAGTTATATCAGGCATGAATTAAAATGTTGTAAACGTACTGGCAATAGCAATGAGTGGCACTCGGAGATATAATTAACAACACATGGTTATACATGGTGAAGGAAAGCTGGCCAACTTTATGGGCACGGTTATCTGTCGACTCATATTCAAGACATATGTTTAAAGTTCAAATTGCGAAAGAGTATCTAAAATGATGCCAGACATTTTGTATGAGACTGTCTATTGGAAGCCATAACTTGTTTTAGATAGGCCTTTCCCTGAATATCCATTAAATAGGTACCTGACTATAGCAATGTTTCTGTTGAAGCGCCAGGCACAGTGGCACAGCGGTTAACACTGCCGCCTCACAGCGCCAGAGGCCCAAGGAAACCTGAGCACCCAGAGAAAACCCACACGGACATGGGAAAAATGTGCAGACTCTGCACAGACAGTGACCCAAGCCGGGACTCGGGTTCGATTCCACGTTCTCTCCGTGTCTGCGTGTGTTTTCTCTAGGTGCCCTGGTTTCCTCCTACACTCCAAAGATGTACAGGTTGAATGCATTGGCCATTCTAAATTCTCCCTCAATGTACCAAAACAGGTCCCAGGGTGTGGTGACAAGGGGATTTTCACAGTAACTTCATTGCAGTGTTAATATCAGCCTACTTTGTGACACTAATAAATAAACTTTGAAACTTTGAATGAGAGGTTGTGATACAACAGTGTATACTGGAGTAGTGCATTTTGAACAATGGTTACACAGTATTTTCCACTGTTATTTGATGGTGACAAGTGTTTGACAAAAAAAAATGAGAACTTCAGGGATTGCTATCTTCTTTCCCGCATACTTTGCCAAAACAGAGAGAGTGAATTAGATAATTACTTTTTTTTAAAAAGAACTACTATTACCAGCTAAAGCTTGTTAGGGTCTTGTGAAAGAGCTTTCAGAGGAAGTTTACCTCTGGGGAAAATTTAAATGACTGAGTAGCTTACTGAATTGGAGTTAATTCAGCCATGAGGAAGGAAGACCCTTTGGAAAAATCTATTCAATATTTGATTTGATTTGATTTGATTTATTATTGTCGCATGTATTAACATCCTGTGAAAAGTATTGTATCTTGCATACTATACAAACAAAGCATACTATTCATAGGGAAGGAAACAAGAGACTGCAGAATGCAGTGTTACAGCTATAGCTAGGACAGAGAGAAAGATCAACTTAATGCAAGGTAAGTCCATTCAAAAGTCTGATAGCAGCAGGGAAGAAACTGTTCTTGAGTTGGTTGGTACATGATCTCAGACTTATGCATCTTTTTGCCCAACGGAAGAAGGTGGATGTCCGGGGTGCATGGGGTCTTTAATTATGCTGGCTGCTTTGCTGAGACAGCTGGAAGTGTAGACAGAGTCAATGAACAGGAGGTTGGCTTGCATGATGGGTTGGGCCACATTCACGACCTTTGTAGTTTCTTGCAGCCTTGGGCAGAGCAGGAGCCATACCAAGCTTGATACAATCAGAAATAAGGCTTTCTATGATGCATTGGTAAAAGTTGGAGACAGTTGTAGCTGACATGCCAAATTTCTTTAGTCTTCTGAGAAAATAAGAGACATTGATGGGCTTTCTTAACTAAAGTGTTGCCATGGGGGGACCAGACAGGTTGTTGGTGATCTGGACACCTAAAAACTTGAAGCTCTCAATCCTTTCTACTTCATCCCCTTTGATGTAAACATGTGAATCTTACTGCCATTGTTACTTTATCTGGGTTTAATTTGACCAGTTAATGTGAGATCATGCTCTTCGATAAGAAGAATCAAAAGGCAGGTATTATGTAAATGGGGAGAGACTGCAGGTGAGTGAATTACAGAGTGATCTAGGCATTCTAGTGCATGAATCACAAAATGCTGGCAGGCAGGTCCAACAAGTACTTAAGAGTGCAAATGGCACTTAGCCTTTATGGCAATGTGGTTGGAATTTAAAAAGAGAGGATTTATTGCAGTTATACAGGGTATGGGTGAGGCCTCACCTGGAATACTGCTACAAAATACAGTTTGGGTTCCCTTACCTAAAAAAGGATAGAGTAACATTGGAGAAGTCCAAAGGAGATTTACCACGCTAATTCCTGGGATAAGAGGATTGTCAAGAGAGATCAAACAGTCTGGGTCTGTATTCCTTGGAGTTAGAAGAGTGAGGGGTGGCCTTATTCAAACATATAAGATCCTGAGGAGGTGTGACAGGGTAGATGGTGAGATGTCGTCACTGGTGGGAGAGTCTTAAACAAGGGGACAGACCGACAAGATAAAACGCCGGTCATTTAAATTATTGATGTGGAGAAGGTGGCAAAACACCTTCCTGGTCCCCTATATCAAGTGGAATTCTGGGGAATTTGTCAAGCTCTCCCAGGAATTCCATCCAGTACAACCTCAGCAAGGAGAATTCATGACAGCTCAGAGCTTCCACAAATCCCACTTGGACACCAAGAAAGAACACAGCCCCATAACTGCTAAAGGTACTTGATCTCAGAAACAGCTGATGATCTTAAACAGAATCCCAAATAACTTCATTTGTTGGGCCCTTTCTAAACCTCTGTTGTGCCTCCAGAGTAAGGATGATGAAGACTGTTGACGTGTTCTTAAAGTCATAGGTTGTCCACTTTGAGTATGCAAATTGTCCATTACCAGGATTTTTTTCATTGCTAGAGTGTGGGTCTTATTGGCAAGGCAAGCATTTGTTGCCCATTGCTAGCTGCCCATGCAAAGGTGATGGTGAAACTCTTTCTAATCAATAAACTTTAAACTTCATGCAACAGTGCAGTCCACATAATGAAGATACTCCCATAGTGCTGTTGGGTGAGGATTGCCCGGGCAGCCTTGGTGAATTACTATAGTGTATCCCTAGATGGTAAACACAGTGATGCACTGGTGATGAAGGGCATAAATGTTCGTGGCAATGAAAGGGATGCTGTTTAAGTGAACTGCTTTGTCCTGGATGGTTGACAGATGTCTTTTTTTTTGCAGTGGTCACTATGAAGTTCATTGGTTCTATGTTGATGCCAAAGTTTGACATGGAAAGAATGAGGAGCCACAGGTAAGGGGCATAGGTTAGCATGATAGATATGAGGTGTCATAGGGGTTGACTGGACAAATACCTTGGCCTTTTGAAAAACTCATCTTTCAAAAGGCTCCCTTATGGCTCATGACAAATTTTTGAAAAGCTGGCCCAACCTTACGAAAATTGTAGAGGATGAGGACATGCCTATTCCCGGCCAGGTTGGGAATGCAGGGTGCAGGGCTGACAACCTGAACCAGCCCACACCATTAAAAGACCCTGTTAACAATCAGGAACCCTGAGAATCGGGTCTAGAATGCCAGAATTGGGTCCAGGCCACTATCTTTACAGGTCCATAGAGTCACACCATTCCCATGTCTCTTTCATTCTAGGCATTGTCTGCAGTAATGCTCCAACTGTTGGTTCTAATCTAATGCTTTGAATAATCTAACCTATGCTGTGACTCAATCCATTTTCCATTTCAAAAAAATCTTAGTGGTATCTTGCACAATTTACCCTTCCGTAGCCACTTGGCTAATTGCTTAACATAAAAATGACACAATCTCTACCTTTGACCTTGAACTCAAAGTTCAAAGTGCCCTTGAAGACAGTGAACATGCCCATTTCAGTGACACTAAGTGCTTGATATCAATTTTAGGCAGGGTCCAGGTATTACATTTTGACACACCTCAATGTTGTTAGTTTATTTTGAGAGAGGATTTAGATTGCCAACATTTTCAGGTTGAGCCTTCCTTGATTAACACTCCAGGCTTACTCTAAAGAATGCCCCAGGCACTTAGAATTCTCCCAACAAATTTCCAGGTGGAGTAACCTTGTTCCAATGAATGTTTGTGACTTTAATTGGAACAGAGCAGTTCTTGGATGGATGCTTAAGTTTGTGATCGACTACCTGCACTTCTGCTTTATGCCACAAGACAAATAAAATGTAATTACTTTTATGCAGGTAGTGGAAAATCTTCAACGATTAGTACTTGAAAGGCTGCATTGTGTTTTTAAAAACAAAGCCAACAGCATAAACAGTAGATTTATATTCCTTTGGAAATGGAAATAATGGAATATCAGGTCTTTAAAATATTATAATATTCTGCCAATTTAAAAAGGAAAATTGAAGTAGCTGTATCTTTGTAAAAGTGGCACTACAGACACTGTACTTTTTGTATGAAGTTATAATTGGTTTTAAAAAGCAAAATATTTTCAGTAATTTGTACAAGGTTGTGCTCTTTGTTCAGGATTGGACAAGTTGCAAAAGTACAAGTGTCCAAACTTGACCTGTTAGAAAGGCCAATTGGTCTATCAAATCTGGCCCCCTTCACAATGGTGAGAGTATTGTATACGTTTACATAGGATTTATAAGCACAGAGACAGGTCATCTGACCCCATGCCAGTGGGCAGCATTCTCTGATCCCTCTGGCAGTGCACGTCCGCCCGTGTGTTTCCTGGTGGTGTGGAGTGTCTTCAATGGGAAATTCCATTGACAGCGGCAGAGCAAGTGAATCCCCAAATGGCACATCAGGTCCCTCTGCTGAGAAACACGCTGAGGAGAGGCGAGAGAATCTCACCTAGTGTTCACTCTGTACTCAAGCCTCCTTGTATCGTTTCTCATATTAACTATCGTAACCTTCTTTTCCCTTAATTCGCACATCCCATTCTATTACTATACACATTTCCTCCCCCACTTCCCAAACTGTCTATAGCCATGTAACCTGCTGAAAGAGGCAAATCAGCAGTGGAAAAATCCAGGACCAATAAGGGGAAAAATACTTTGGAAAAGTTCTCCCTTACACCCTCCAAGGATCAAGACCCTTTTCGGAGATTGTACTGACCAGGTATTTTCTATAAAAACACTTAACTGCCTATTGATGTGATCTTTGTCCTAGTCAAGGACAAGTTCAACTCCTTCTTGAAGGCAAACAAAGAGTTAACACACTACACAACAACTGGCCATATATTCCAGAGGCTTATTACTTTCTGGGGAATGAAAAAACACCTAACATCCAGCCTGATCTTAGCAGTTAATATTGCCTGTCCTCCCCAGTTTGTTAAACTGGTACAATCTATCAATATGCACTCTATCCATCCCATTAATTACTGTGTGGACATTCATCAGTTGGCTTTTAATTCTAGGCTTCCCTAAAGTAAAATATCAGCAAAATGTATTTATGAAGATCAGACATTAGGAGTAAAATATGATGGGTGGCTAGCTCACTGCCTGTCAGCCACCAGTTACCCATACAATGGTGGTCGGGTTAGGCACCCACTTGCCTGCCTATGCTTAAGCCTATTGAGGTTCTTACCTACTCAATGGAGGAACAATTAAAGGCTTAATTCTGCTTCTGTGGCCATAATACCATGGGTGGTGGAAAGTAAATGAGATTGGGCAAGCAATCTTTTCACTAGCTCTCATGAGAAAAGCAGAAAGATAAGGAGGTACTTCTTTTGGAAGGTGCCCTGTGAATATCAGGTGCCCTAATACCCACCCCCGCCAAGATAGTATCCCTCATTTGTGCCAGTGTGGCCTCCAAAAGCTGACTCCCATCTTCCTCCTACCCATCCCTAAGGTGCCCAATCACTTTCTGCCCTAAAATCGCAGACTTACCTCAGCCCAGCATCCATTTTGCATTCTTCATGTGACTGCTTGCATTCTCAGCAGCTTCCACCTGTGAGCTTTGCCGCTGTGGGGACTGCAAGGATCGAACAACAGCTCCTGAGGTCAGGACTGCCTTCCACCAAAACGTAGAATAGAGTCATAGTATCCCTACAGTGCAGAACGAGGCCATTCAGGCTATCAAACCTGCACTGACCACAATCCCACCCAGGGATTCCCACAACCCCTCATATTTACCCTCCTAATCCCCTTGTTAGCATGGCCAATCAATCTAAACCTGTTCATCTTTGGAACGTGGGAGGAAATTGGAACATCTGGGGGAAACCCACACAAACGCAGGGAGAATGTCCAAAGTCCACACAGTCACCCGAGGTCGGAAGTGAACCCAGATCCCTGGTGCTCTGAGGCAATGTGCTAACCACTCTGCCACCCCATGGGAGCAGAACCTCCATTTTGAGCTTGTTAAGGCCCTCTGCAGCATATTATCACTGTTAGGCAGCCATTTTTAAAATCGGGTGGTTTGCAAGTGACTTTTCAAATGGGAGGAGAGTGTAAAATTCACCCCAATTCATATTGTGAATGAAAGGGGGTGACCCAAAACGTTATACGTTTTTGTGGTAGGCATTGCTTAGGTCCAGCGAGTAAGAAAATGGCAAATACAGCATGATTCAGAGCTTGAAGCCCAGCACCATGCAATCCATTAAAATATTCTTATTTTCCTGACCAGTAACATGACACAGGAATATAAAATACTAAATAGCTGCCACATACATTGGAACCAGCAAAAATAGAGTTCAATAGGTTTATATGTGTTGTCTATTTTGATGTTCTCTAATAATAACCTAATGAGTTATACACAGGCACTGAGTAATATCTGTGTGACTATTCTGCTATGCTTAAGATTACGTGACGTGCACTCAGCTATCATTTGAACACCAGGTTTTAAGCAGCACTGTGTTGTCCTCCAAATTTTAAATTGAATTCTGTTTGATACACGTCGTTCCCTGGAGGAAAGGAGAGTTAATAATTTTCGAGTGCAGTAATTAAGTAATAATGGACAAGCAGGAGTGTAATAGGTTATAAGTGAGAATAGCTAGCTTGATTGACTCAAGCTGCTGATTCTCAATTACAACTGTTGCATTCTCTGACTACATGCTCATCATCACTGTGTAATATACATTTGTAAAGCTAAACTAAAATCTGATTTAGCGAAATACATATTTTTAGTTCAGGCTGACATTTTAGCAAAACACAGTAATGCAAAGATTAGGCCTAATTTAGTAATGGTAGTATGACTGTTCTTTTTTCCTAAATGCTTGTTTGCATCAAAAATATTTGCTGTTCCAAACATTCAGTACAACTGCAATCATCTTAAGCCAAGGAACTCACAATAAGCATGTTGAGAGCTTCACATTTAAAGCAAGGCGCACATTATATAAATAATCTAACATTACAAACTGGTCAAACTACCCTTATGGTTTACGATGTTACTTGAATGTGCCAATTTGGTTTAAGCCTTTTAACGCAGGGGGAGATTTTCCTTTTGATTCAGTCACATCCTTTTGTCACCTTTTATCTATTTTCACTTTGAATACAAGGTTAGTCCAGACTTAGCCCTCTTGTTCAGGTAAAACACTCCCTATTGTTGGATCTAATACAGAATCACTGTAGGATCATCAGGTAACCTCAGCCGCATTGTGTGCACCCTTCAATCAAAAACTGGAGGAAAGAAATCAGGTCAAAATTTAAATGAAGTGTGATCAAATTAATCAACAGTGGACATCTGGCATTGGAGCAGCATAGAGCCGATGATAGGTGACTAAAGAAACAAGAAGTTGAGGTTTTAAGTCAATCATGCTGTACTTAAATCCATGCTATTGCATTTTAGGTGTATTCCCAAGTATCCATTATTGCCATCTGATTACACATTTTTCTGCTTGAGTTGCACACAGAGGTTCTTTGATTGAAATCTACAGTCATTTCTTCCCTTTGTTGGCTGGAGTTGTCAAATTCTTTAGTGTTGACTTTGTGAAGCAAGGTAGCGAAAAATATTTCTGAAAGTTATTTGTATGGAAAGGATTTGTTGGCCACATTTTAGTTGCGCATATAAAGCTCTTATTTGCTGATGTTGTCCCATGACTCTGTTCCTGAATTTTAACGGTAACAGAATCTGAAAGTAAGCGGAAGAAAGGTTAATTTTTGCATTGGCTCTGTTTAAATTGTGGAGATAATAAAATTTATGACCTTCTGTGCAAACAGCAGGGTTGAAAACTGAAGGCCATTAAAGTCAGTCTTTTATGTTTTTTATTTAAGTTGGTGGATGAGTCACCAGTAGCTCAAATAAAAATACAAGGGATCATTAGTGTTGCTGATGTGCATTGAGGAGAAGGATAGAGAGGGGAGAGGGATGAAAGAAAAAGGGATATCATTATGGTTATTATGTTAGCCATGGCTCAGAAGGTGCCCTGCCACCTCTGTCACAGGAGGGTTGAAGGACTATTCCATAGACTTGAACTCACCATCTAGGTTGACACTCCAGTACAACGCTGCGAGAGTGCTGCACTGTTGGAGTACTGTCTTTCATTGAACCATCTGTATTCATGGGTAAGTGTAAATCATCCCTGGCAATACTTTGAGGAAGATTAGGGGAGATTTCCCAAGGTCTCATGGCCAATATTTATCCCTCAATCAGCATCATTAAAGCAAATGACTTAATCATTATCTCACTGATATTCATGGGATCTTGCTCTATAAAATTGTCCACCATGTTTCCTAGATCACAACAGTGAATAGGCTTTGCTAGTACTTATAAGAACACAAGAACATAAGAAATAGGAGCAGGAGTGGGCCATCTAGCCCTTCGAGCCTGCCCCGCCATTCAATAAGATCATGGCTGATCTGTCGTGGCTCAGTTCCACATTCCCGCCCTCTCCCCATAACCCTTAATCCCCTCTCTTATCAAAAACCCATCAACCCGCATCTTAAAAATATTTAGCGAGGTAGCCTCCACCACTTCAACGGGCAGAGAATTCCAGAGATTCACCACCCTTTGAGTGAAGAAGTTCTTCCTCAACTCCATTCTAAACCGCCCCCCCTTTATCTTGAGGCTGTGCCCCCTAGTCCTACTATCCTTTCTGAGCGGGAAGAGTCTCTCCACCTCTATCCTATCCATCCCATTCATCATCTTATACGTCTCAATGAGATCTCCCCTCATTCTTCTAAACTCTAACGAGTACAAGCCTAGTTTATTCAGCCTCTCCTCATAGCTCAACCCCCTCAACTCCGGCATCAGCCTAGTAAACCTCCTCTGCACTCCCTCCAAGGCCAAAATATCCTTGCGTAAGTACGGCGCCCAAAACTGCACACAGTACTCCAGCTGCGGCCTCACCAATGCCCTAAACAGCCGCAGCAAGACCTCCCTACTTTTATATTCAATCCCCCTCGCTATGAAGGCCAGCATCCCATTCGCCTTCCTGACCACCTGCTGCACCTGCAAGCTGGGTTTTTGCGACTCATGCACAAGGACCCCGAGGTCCCTCTGCACCGTCGCCTGCTGCAGTTTTTCTCCACGTAAGTAATAATCCTTCCTACCATTATTCCTACCAAAGTGGACCACCTCGCACTTGCCAACATTAAGTTCCATTTGCCAGTTCCTGGCCCATTCGTCAAGCCTATCTAGATCCTTCTGCAGACTCTCCACACCCTCCGCACAATTTGCCGTTCCACCAATCTTGGTGTCATCAGCAAATTTCTGTGACTGTAATGCACCTTGGAATATCCTAATGTCATGGAAGGCGCTATATAAGTGCAAGCCTTTTTTCATTGTTGATAGATGATTAATGTGGCTCTTCACTAATCAATTAATTCTATTTCAGAAAGAAGTCATGAACTATTGTGGAACTAAGCATAGTTTTTCTTTACTACCACAGTGGCACTCAAATTGAGTTTTATTATATGTGATGTATTGGAAACATAGGTACATATGAATAGAAGAATGCCATTCTGCCCCTCAGTTCTATTCATAAGATATAGGAGCAGAATTAGGCCATTCGACCCATCGAGTCCACTCCGCCATTCGATAATGGTGCGTGTCAGGGAGAAAGAGATGAGTGCTATACTGGGGGTCCCCAAACTGGGGTCTGCAGGCTCCTGCGAGTCTGCAAAGGGTTCCCAGAGGTCTCCATGGAGCTGAAGGCTGCCACATGACCAGCAAACGCTGTTTCTGAACTCAGGAGTAATGGACCAAGTTTAAAAATATTTACAGAAATGCAATAGGCCAATAAGGCCTCTTGGAGCATCCAGCTCTCTGAGTGGCCTTGCTCCAGTTAGCCAATTTGATTTCTTCCATCTCACTTATGGGTAGAAAAACACCACAGCCAGGAGAAAGGGTGAGGTGGGAGCTGGCAGCAGAGTCAGAGAGAAACAGAATAGAGGTGGCAAGAATGTTTGTGGACTATCGGAAGTCCACAGGCCTCAGTTTGGGAACCAATGGCCTTCTTCTATTCATATGTACCTATGTTCCCAATGCATCATCGATAATAAATAGTGGAGAGGAGCAGCAGCAGCAGTGTGGAGAAGTGGCTACCGGACCTACAAGTAGTAGCAAGACATCGGGAAATGGACAGATATTTCGGGCCTCAATGAGATGTGAGTGTGTGTGTGAGGGTGAGAGAGAGAGGGGTGAGTATGTGTAAGTTAGTGAGGATGAATGTGAGTGAGGATCAGTGTGTGTGTAAGAGAGAGTGAGTGTGTGTGTAAGAAAAAGTTAGTGTATGAGAGAGGGATGAGTTTGTCTGAGCATGAGGGAGATATATGAATGTGAGAGAGAGAGGTGAGTGTGAGACAAGTGAGTGTGAGAGAAGAGAGAGGTGAGTGTGTTTGAGAGAAGGAGGTGAGTGCGTGTGTTTGAGAGAGAGGCGACTGTGAGAGAGAGAGATAGGTGAGTGTGTGTGAGAGAGAGAGGTGAGTGTGTGTGTGTGAGAATGAGCACGTGAGCGAGGGATGAGTATGCATGTGTGGGGGAGATATGTGAATGTGTGTGTGTGGGAGAGAGAGAGGTGAGTGTGTGTGAGAGAGAGAGAGGTGAACGTAAGCGAGAGAACGTGAGTGTGTGTGAGGGAGAGAGTGGTGAGTGTGTGTGAGGGGGAGTGAGGCAAGCGTGTATGAGGGAGAGAGTGGTGAATGTGTGTGAGGGGGAGTGAGGCAAGTGTGTATGAGGGAGAGAGTGGTGAGTGTGTGTGAGGGGGAGTGAGGCAAGTGTGTATGAGGGAGAGAGTGGTGAGTGTGTGTGAGGGGGAGTGAGGCAAGTGTGTATGAGGGAGAGAGTGGTGAGTGTGTGTGAGGGGGAGTGAGGCAAGCGTGTATGAGGGAGAGAGTGGTGAGTGTGTGTGAGGGGGAGTGAGGCAAGTGTGTATGAGGGAGAGAGTGGTGAGTGTGTGTGAGGGGGAGTGAGGCAAGCGTGTATGAGGGAGAGAGTGGTGAGTGTGTGTGAGGGGGAGTGAGGCAAGCGTGTATGAGGGGGAGAGTGGTGAGTGTGTGTGAGGGAGAGAGAGGTGTGTGTGTGTGTGAGGGAGAGAGAGGTGTGTGTGTGTGAGGGAGAGAGAGGTGTGTGTGTGTGTGAGGGAGAGAGAGGTGTGTGTGTGTGTGAGGGAGAGAGAGGTGTGTGTGTGTGTGAGGGAGAGAGAGGTGTGTGTGTGTGAGGGAGAGAGGTGTGTGTGTGTGTGTGAGGGAGAGAGAGGTGAGTGTGTGTGTGAGGGAGAGGTATGTGTGTGTGAGGGAGAGAGAGGTGTGTGTGTGTGAGGGAGAGAGGTGTGTGTGTGAGGGAGAGAGAGGTGTGTGTGTGTGTGTGAGGGAGAGAGAGGTGAGTGTGTGTGTGAGGGAGAGGTATGTGTGTGTGAGGGAGAGAGAGGTGTGTGTGTGTGAGGGAGAGAGAGGTGTGTGTGTGTGTGAGGGAGAGAGAGGTGTGTGTGTGTGGGAGCGAGAGAGGTGCATGTATCTGATGTGAGAACCAGCTTTCCAACATCACTTCCCCCATTAAAAATGACAAAAGACAAGACCTAATTTTTTTTACTAAGAAAACATTTTAATTATTACCAGACTACCCACTCCTAAATTGGGTACTACTTCCAGATGTTAATGTTAAGGGGCCACGAAAGAATGAATTGGCCAGGGCCCTTGTAGCTGGTGAATGTATTTGTGACTGGTACGTCTTCCAACATCCTAATATGTGTATAGATATATCAAGACAAGACTTGTTTACATTTGATTTCTGGGTTCACTCCTATTTCACGGCAAAACAGAGGTGTTGACAATGTGAGGATATCTGGGGTTTCCTGACGCTCTTGAGAGATTACTATGGAGTTCCACAACTCATAAGGTTTGGAAAATCCAATGTTATGCTATTTAATGCGATGAAAGTTGTTCTGTAATTTAAATCTATCCACCTTTATTTTCATAGCCTAAGAAAATTTCCAATGAACCAAGTCTGAACAGATTTTTGGTGGAGGGACTTTTAGAATTCCAGTACCCTGAATAAACCTTAGCTACATTCTTACTTGGATGGAGATGAAAGGACATTTTTTTCCACTGAAATCAGAGGCCAAGATTTTGTTTGTCTCTAATTTCTGCTAATTATTGCCCAGGTGGAACACTGAGAGAAAATTTAGACGGGGAGGGTTGGTGGGGGGGGGAGGTGCGGCGCGGTCACAGACCCATAACTTTCCAATTTGGAAGGGCAATCATATGAGTTTTGTCATCGGTGTGCAATGTTGTTCCTCAGATTTTCTTGTCCTCGACTTATCCCATCCATTTGCAACACGGTGGCACTGTGGTTAGCACTGCTGCCTCACAGCACTAGGGACCTGGGTTTGACTCCCGGTTTTGGTCACTGTGCAGAGTCTGCACACTCTCCCTGTGTCTGCGTAGGTTTCCTCCGGGTGCTCTGGTTTCCTCCCACAGTCCGAAAGACATGCTGGTTATGTGCATTGGCCCTGCTAAATTCTCCCTCAGTGTACCCGAATAGGTGTGGTGACAAGGGGATGTTCGCAGTAACTTCGCTGCGGTGTTAATGTAAGCAGACTTGAGACATTAGTAAATAAACTTTAAAAACCACATTACACTAAAATGCTATTGACAAAAGCCTATCTCCAGGGATTTTTAAAGAGGAGTTAGGAATAAGTGTTAAAAGGAAATTCTAAGTCACCTACTTTCTGCTGTGTAAATAATATTCAGATGTTTATCTTAACATCAGAGATTTTTGGAATGTTGAATCATGCCTGTGAAATAGTGCAGTTCGAACATCAAAGTGTGAGCATCCAGGACAAGTATCAGGTATTATTTTTATAACCTACGCATTCACTGCAGCACAAAGTAAGAGTTCTCACAGTGGATATTTGTTCTCTCATAGAGGAGAGAAAATTCTTTTAAAATCAGCCCCTTCTTAGCACGTCCAAACTGCCTTCAAAATGGGCAGCATGGTGGCACAGTGGTTAGCACTGCTGCCTCACAGCGCCAGGGACCCGGGTTCAATTCTGGCTTTGGGCAACTGTATGGAGCTTGCATGTTCGTCCCGCGTCTGCGTGGCTTTCCTCTGAGCGCTTTGGTTTCCTTCCCCACTCCAAAGATGTGCCGGTTGGATTGATTGGCCTTGCTACATTGACCCCTAGAGTCAGAGGGTAAATACATGGGATTATGGGGAAAAGGCCTGGGCGGGACTGTTGTCGGTGCAGGCTCAATGGTCTGAATGGGCTTTTTCTGCACCGTAGGCATTCTATTCCATTCTAAAATGTAGCCAAAATGTGGTTGACTCTTAAATGCTCTCTGAAATGCCTAGCAAGCCACTCAGTTATATATATATCCACTGCAAAGAAAAAAGGAGTCTCCTCCCTGACAGCACTATGATGTTCCTACACCTCAGGGACTGCAGCAGTTGAAGAAGGCATGCACCACTACCTTCACATGGGATGGGCAATAAATGTTGGTTTAGCCAGCGATGCCCACATCCCATAAGTGATTTTTTTTTAATGTTAAAGACAACATGTGACTTTCCATCTGAAATCAGGACTCAGAATTTCCTTGGAAATTCTGTTGGACTCCCATTTCTGCAGACTTCCAGTCGCCTTTATATGTAAGAGAATTTCTCCCTTTATGAGGCTGAAGCTGGCCTCCAGCACCTGAACCGTCCTATGCCTGCCGAACTGAGACCCAGTACCCAACTAGAAACCAGTTAACTGAGAAAAGAGGTGTAGCTACTTCAAAAATGGGTGCAAATGGGTCTCAGCAGCAGGATCTGGACCAGGGAACTAGGGCAGAATTTTCCCATCCCACCCGCCACGGGAATCGTAACGGGCCATGCAAAGGTCCATTAGCCTCGGGCGGGATTTTCTGGTCTTGAGGCGAGCACATCTGGAAAATCCCACCCACAGTCTGTGCCCCTGCAGGAAACTGGCGCACCTGGAGGAAACCCATGCAGATGTGGGATGTCTTGGATGTATTTATAAATCAGCTTCCAACAGAGGAGGCCAAGAAAATGGTCAATCCAATCTGGAGAGGCCTAATCAAATTATCCTGTTGCCTAGGGGAGATGGGTACTAGATTTTCCAACTGCATGAAACAGGCAAACCCCAGATACGTGGCCTTACAATTAAAATGTCATCCCGTTGATCCCACTAATTCTGGTTGGCGGGGGTCAGCGTGTACTGGAAGCATGATCCCATGATTGCAGCCCACTGACTTTCTGGGCCCTTACACCACAATAAAAAGCAGCACACATGAAATAATTGGCATTTTATTATTCTCTTTCTGTCACTGTAATAAATCAGGGGAATAATTATGTAAAATAAAGTGCAAAGTATTTTACTTCTTAAGTTATAGATTCTGGAATTATTGAAGCATTTTATTTAAATAGCAGTGCAAAATTGGTTTGAGATAATAAAAAAACTATGAAGGCCTCAGGCACATTCCTTTTACACAAGAGCACATGACTAGACATAGCTGGTGTAATATTAACAAGAACAGTGAATTCAAGAAAGCACATGTCCCAATCATGAATATTCATACCACCCTCTAGCGCTAATGACATATAAAGAATAGTCATGATGCTAAAGCTGCAATATATTACATTTACAGTTTCTAATGATCTACAATTTACATATATCAGTATAATAAATTTACAGGAGCTCTTTCCTGAACTGAAGTTATAGTAAGATACTGGATGAAGAAAGAAATCTTTTCCAAAGCCTAATAATTCCATCTACCTTTAGCTGTCTCTTCCCGCGCTGGATGTTTTAATTGGTAGCAATCAGCAGGGATTACTGTGGACTCAAGCCAGAAATCTGAACTGGCTTAAACAGGATCAGTTTAGACTAAACAGGCTAAAACCAAACTTTTGATTTAAAATCGGGTTCATCAGCAAGAGAATTCTGCGAGACACCGCTCTTTTTGTTTGGCCTCCTCTCACAGTGTATCACTGCTGCCACGGAAATGTGTGAAGCAAATGTCACTTGCTATGTTGAAGATTGGGAATTTGAAAATGGTGCAATAAGCACCAGTGGAGAGAAAACGTCACAGTTTAGTGAGATAGGACATTGTAATAAGTTCAGGGAGCAAAGTGCAGATTGTGTCCAAAAAGCCTTCTCCTTTCCATAGGGAAATTATTGGAGAGGATCCTTTGAGACAGGTTTTACTCCCACTTGGAAATGACTGGACATATTAGCGAGAGGCAACATGGCTTTTGAAAGGGAGGTCGTGCGACATTAACTTGAACGAGTTTTTCGAGGAAGTGACGAAGGTGATTGACGAGGATAGGGCAGTGGATGCTGTCTACATGGACTTCAGTAAGGCCTTTGACAGAGTCCCTCATGGCAGACTGGTGCAGAAGGTGAAGTTGCATGGGATCGAAGGTGAGCCAGCAAGGTGGATACAGAACTGGCTCGGTCACAGAACAGAGGGTAGCAGTGGAAGGGTGCGTTTCTGAATGGAGAGCTGTGACAAGTGGTGTTCCTCAGGGATCACTGCTGGGATCTTTGCTGTTTATAATATACATGAATGATTTGAAGGAAAATATAACTGGTTTGGTTAGTTTGCAGACGACACAAAGGTTGGTGGATTTGTGAATAACGATGAGGACCATCAGAGGATACAGCAGGATATAGATTGGTTGGAGACTTGGGCGGCGAGATGGCAGATGGAGTTTAGTCCAGACAAATGTGAGGTAATGCATTTTGGAAGGTCAAATACAGATAGGAAATATACAGTAAATGGCAGAACCCTTAAGAGTATTGATAGGCAGAGGGATCTGGATGTACAGGTGCACAGGTCACTGAAAGTGGCAACGCAGGTGGAGAAGATAGTCAAGAAGTCATATGGCATGCTTGCCTTCATTGGCTGGGGCATTGAGTTTAAAAATTGGCAAGTTGCAGCTTTGTAAAACGTTAGTTAGGCGCACTTAGAAGATAGTGTTCAATTCTGGTCACCATACTACCAGAAGGAGGTGGAGCTTTGGAGAGGGTACAGAAAAGATTTACCAGGATGTTGCCTGGTATGGAGGGCATTAGCTATGAGGGGAGGTTGGAGAAACTTCCCCCTAGAACGACAGAGGATGAGGGGGCGACCTGATAGAAGTGATTATGAGGGGCATGCACAGAGTGGATAGTCAGGAGCTTTTTCCCAGGGTGGAAGACTCAATTACCAGGGGGACAAAAGTTTAAGGTGCGAGGGGCAAGGTTTAAAGGAAATGTACAAGGCAAGTTTTTTTACACAGAGGGTCGTGGCTGCCTGGATCCCCGCTGCCAGAGGAGATAGTGGAAGCAGATACGATAGTGACTTTTAAGGGGCATCTTGGTAAATACATGAATAGGATGGGAAGAGAGAGATACAGTGCCTGGAAGGGTGAGGGGTTTTATTTCAGTCAGGCAGCATAATCGGTGCAAGCGCAAAGGGCCCTGGGTCCTCATCCTGTGCTGTAATTTTCTTTGTTCTTTTCGGAACTCCCTGGGGATTGAGGATGACATACTTCCATTCTATTTTAATAAGTTCTGAGAAAGTTGATAAGTCCAATGCACTATCTGCAGTCTCCACCATACATGGGACAGATAGTGCATGAGTGGTTGGGTTTATCAGTTCATAGGATCATAGAACCCTATAGTGCAGAAGGGGACCATTTGGCCCATTGGGTCTGCACCAACCACATCCCATCCAGGTCCTATTCCCGTGACCCCATATATTTATCCTGTAATGCCCCCGACACTCAGGTCAATTTAGCATGGCCAATCAACCTAACCTGCACATCTTTGGACTGTGGGAGGAGACTGGCGAACCTGGAGGAAACCCATGCAGATGTGGGGAGAATGTGCAAACTCCACACAGGCAGTGACCTGAGGCTAGAATTGAATCCAGGTTCCTGGCGCTGTAAATCAGCAGTGCTAACCACTGTGCCAAGTTGTCTGGAGGTTTGTGTGTTCTGTCCAGCGCTTTACTTTGCCTCTGCATGTTTCCAATGAAGACTCTCAATGTGTCCAGTGCCTTCCTGGATAAACCCTACTCCACTTTGGTTGGTTACAAGCCAGCAACTACGCAAAGATGTTTGATCTCTTCGAGGATGCTTTGTGGGGATCCCTAAAGCTTTTCCACTGACCCTTTGGGTATCTCTTGCCCCAACTCAATTCCAAGTAGAATGATTGCTTTGGGAGTCTGGTGTCAGGCATATGGATGAGATGTGCCTAAACACAAGATCATGTCACTAATCCCTTAAAATCTGCTCCATTGGGCAGAACCTTTCATTTGTATAAGAATTTAACTGTGCTGGGATGATATGGAGATGCTGGCGTTGGACCGGGGTAAGCACAGTAAGAATCAATGATGTAATCTACAATATTGTGTAAATTGAGTTTGTGTCTATATATGCCCTGTTTGTGAACACAACTCCCGTTCACCTGATGAACAGGCGGTGCTTCGAAAGCTCGTGGCTTGTGCTACCAAATAAACATTGTGGACTTTAACCTGGTGTTGTAAGATTCTTACAGGGAGTGGCAGAGTCAGTGGCTCTAGCACTTTCAAAAAACAGAGTGGACTGTGGCAAGTCAGCGGGGCGAATTTTCCCACCAAGGAAATTGCAGCAAGCCACTGCAGACCATGGAAAGATCTCATGACCTTGGGCTGGATTTTCCAGTTTCAGGGTGAACATGGCCAGAAAATCCCGCCCTGTAAATCAACTGAGAATCTAAG
Organism: Carcharhinus amblyrhynchos; assembly: GCF_965287045.1. NCBI lineage: Eukaryota > Metazoa > Chordata > Chondrichthyes > Carcharhiniformes > Carcharhinidae > Carcharhinus > Carcharhinus amblyrhynchos. Next base: position 53,381,809 of record NC_137335.1, read on the forward strand.
AGAACTCTGTGGACTAGCTGCAAAACTTGATTTAAAAGTGCGAGGCCATCCACTTTGAATCGAACTAAGATCAATCAGAGTACTGCCTCAATAGTGAGAAACTGGGAACTGTGTCGGACCATAGAGATTCTGGGGTCTATGTGCAGAATTCAATTTAAAAACTAAAGCAACACTTGGCCTTCATTTCAAGAGAGTTGAAAAACAAAAGCATGAAAGTTATATTGCAGTTGCAGAGGGTTACAGTATGAGAGGAGGTCACAAAGACTAAACTTGTACTCTGTTGAGCACAGGAGATTTACAGGTATTGAATTGAGGTGTTTAAGATGATCAATGTTATGACTGGCCAGTTAGAGATAGAAGAGTCCAGATGGAATGAGAATCACATTAAAGCCATCAGTAGACCATTCGGAGAGTGATGTCAGAGAGCATTCTTTTCACACAAACTGGAATTCTCTTCCCGAAAAAAATCTTCTCAATTGAAACTTTACAAACTGGTATTTATGGATTTTTTTTGTTCGCAAGGGCTATGAGGGTCACAAAACTGAGGTGTGTCAACAATGTTAAGATACAGATCAGCCATTATCTAATTCAATAGTGGAACAGGCTTGAGGGACAGAGTGCCACAAGCTGGTTCCTATGTCCCGAGAAGAGTAGAAGACATATTCAGGGTGGGTGGACGTTAATTAAAAAATAATTCAAAGGAGGCTGCCCAAAGTCACAAACCATGAGTGGGATTCTTCGGCCACGCTTGTCTCAGAACCGGAGAATCCCACTCGAGGTCAATGGACCTTTGCGTGGTCCGCTCCCCCCTGCCAGCTACAATTCCCATGGCAGGCGGGACGGGAGAATTCCGACCCATATAAATATGACAAAGACCATTTTATCCATCTGAGAGAGGGGAGTCTTGTGGAGGTGATTGGGGTCTCCATTGGCAGCAGCCCTGTGTCGCCTCTGCCTTCTGCATCCTGTATCACCCTTGTGATTAGAAAATATATGTCTCCCCACTCTGGATTTAACAGCATGGAGATTGTGAAGTGATGGGGTCGATCCCCATTCACCACCCACCTGCTTGATCAAATGCCCCCCACCACCAAACCTGCTACGAGGGAAGGCACATGTTTCCACGTAGGTAAACTACACTCAGCCCATTCAGGCTACCAATTGAACAAACTGGGATTATTTTCTGCTGCACAATGAATAATAGCCAAACAGAAATCTTCACTTTGGCAGATGCACTAATGGTTTCCATTGTCCAATATAATTAATCTACAATGGCACAGTGGTTAGCACTGCTGCCTCACAGCACCTGGAGCCCGGGTTCAACCCCGGTCTCAAGTCACTATCTGTGTGTGGTTTGCACGTTCTCCCCGTTTCTGCATGGGTTTCCTCCCACAGTCTAATGATGTGCAACTTAGGTAGATTGACCATGCTAAATTGCCCCTTAGTGTCAGGGCGGACTAGCAGGGTAGATACGTGAAGTTACAGGGATGGGCCCTGGGTAGGATTGCTGTTGGTGCAGTCTCGATGGGCCAAATAGCCTTCTTCTGCACTGTAGGCATTCTATGTTCTATATGCAAACACTTGCAAAATGTATATTCAATCTTGTTGGAAGATGTTCAGCTGCGAATAATCTGGAAAGTGAGCAATCTTTAGTTGTCTAATTTAATTTTCTGGCAGATCTTTAAATGGGTGCTTAACATTCTTATCTCAAACAGCTGAGAGATGTTTAAATTTACATATTAGACTCTTGCTTTAGTGTGAAAATTTGAGTATTAAAGTATAAATGGATAGAGCAGCCACCCTTATATATTAGTTCCAGCTACACCATATAAGATATAAATTAGGCCTTTCGGCCCATCGAGCCTGCTCCACCATTTGACCATGGCTGATATGTTTCTCGACCCCATTCTCCTGCCTTTTCCCTGTAATCTTTGATCTCCTTACCAATTAAGAACCTATCTATCTCTGTCTTAAACACAGGCCACCAGCAACCCTAAAAGGATTACTGCTCAGGTCAGATAGGTTTTTGGGTTTTATTTAAGATTTTGTTAATCTATATGCGCCATCTGAGATCTACTTCTCCTCCATAATTGATCCCTGCCACGCAGAAATTGACCAAATTCCCAGCATCCAAAGCTGGCGAGCAGCAGCAGAGCTCTTGTTTGATGCGTTAAGTTCAGCAGTGACATTTAAACAGAGCCCAAACTTGGAAATGATTTGGCCTTTCTGATTATGGTCCAGAGTAGACCCAGCAAGTGCTGCTTTTGCACCTGTTTTGGACCAAAATTGAAAATTCATCCCATGTGTCTAAAAGAACAAAGATGGCCTGTATAGTAAAGAAAAAATATGAAAAAACATCTGAAAATAGAAAAAACGCACCAATGATTTGGTGACAGATCTTTTGTGCAGCAAATATATAAGCACTTTATACACAGATATGATATACGTACTGAGATAAGTATAATTTGATCCACACAATTTGAGGCCAATTCATTCTAAACATCAATATTTTGCCTTATCAGACTTTACTGCATATCTCCAGTTTTTAAAAAAATTACATTCTGAATTTCCAACAATTCTAGTTCTTTTTAGCCTTTGATTGAAAAAAAATGGCATGCCTGGACATTTACAGGCTATGAGGGTGGCATGGTGGTATAGTGGTTAGCACTGCTGCCTCATAGCATTAGGTACCCGGGTTTGATTCCTGGCTTGGGTCACTGTCTGTGTGGAGTTTGCACATTCTCCCTGAGCCTGTGCAGTTTTCTCTGGGTGCTCTGGTTTCCTCCCACAGTCCAAAGATGTGCAGGTTAGGTGGATTGGCCATGCTAAATTGCACCTTAGTGTCAGGGAGACTAGCAGAGTAAATGCATGGGGCTACGGGGATAGGGCCTGGGTGTGACTGTTGTTGGTGTGGACTCGAGGGGCCAAATGGTTTCCTTCTGCACTGTAGGATTCTATTTATCTAAAATACCCATACTAAAATAATTATATTAACTCTTAAAAAATGATCTTTGCAGGAATTGAAAAATGCCATTTTAATTTGGAAGGTGTATTCCTTAAACTTTACTGCACAAAGAATACAAATTTCTGATCTTTTTAAATCATTTTTCTAAAATATTGTATTTGATGTTTTTCCCTTGAATTTAGCACTTCTGTCTACCACATCCAACAAAACTATTTATCCATGTCTCTATGGAACATGTTCGGCTAATTCACAAAGTTTGGAATGTGCAATTGTTTGAGCCTCGGTGAGTGCAACGAGTGAAGTGCTGCATTATTTAATGGGACTGTACAATGTACAGAACTGTTTTATTTTCTCATCACATAGTTTTTCTTCTGCGCGTGTGACACTATTGAACAGCCTGCTGAAAACAAACATTGTTAAGTGGAAAGAAGACTAGGACTAGTCTAATTCCCCACTGCAACATTTTCAAATGACGAATGCTTGGTAAATGGATTTAGCTTTGAAAGAAAGTCACACAGAAATTTGATGTGGCCCTGTGACCCTGGGTAAGCACATGTATCTTCAGCTGTCACATAACACACTACTGCTTGCTTACTTTTTCAGCAAAGACTATTGATTTTGCTCATTGGCTGCAGGCTAGTCCATAAAGAACAAATTACAAAGTCAGAGGTCTATTGCTACTGATAGCTTGCATGATAACAGGGGACCCATTTCCCCATTCCTTCTTGCAGTACTTCAACTCATTTATACTCACAGTAAAGGGAAAAATAGCATTAACAGTATAACCAATGGAACTATGCTTACCGCATCAGTTAAAAGAAGCATTTTTTGCTGTGCGGAGTTGGAAACATTTAATTAATGATTGTTTCAGTAATGTAGAATCCTAGAATAAAGCATCCTTCTGACGACAACACCAAAAGCTCTGAATCCCTGGGTTAGATCCCAATCTTAACTGACATTTCCACTCAGGATAGCCCCAGAAGGTGCGTTTGTTAATCTTAAACTCAGTTGCCTGGGAAAAAGAAAGAACTGTCTGAGTGCTGCACAAACGTTCCTCTTGGCAGAATATAGATGTTTATCTTCTGTTACCCCACTCATAATTTAATAGTAACCATTACAGAATTCCTGGAAGACTGAAGCATAAATTTCTCCCTGACTACTGTTAAGAGCCAGTTTATGATGCACTCTCTGCAAAAACTGTCAGTTTTTCATACTCATCGTGTGATGCTCCACCTAGTGCCCTGGCTGAGAACGAGACAATGCTTGCCAACAGTAGCAGGTGAGCTTGACTGACATGAATCCCTGTGGCTCAAATCCACAATGATTTGCACGGGAATGGAGGCTCAGTTGTCCGTACAACTGGGCTTCCCACACACCTCACTGATCTGACTGCCTTGCCTATGAAAGCGTCCTAACTTAACTGACTCCAATATTGCCACACTGTAGGACTACAAGGAAGAACGGTTGAGTTTTGGTATGCTGAATCCATAACGATTGCAAATTAGAAATGCTATTTATAAGCATGCAGATTTCATAGTGATGCCCTACCATTACGTAACTCGGCTAGGCTGATGAAGCACCCTACATCTCAACAGAAAAACCAGCAAGCCTGAATATTTATAACACGAATTTCTGACTTTTAACCATGCAGCAACACAGTTCCAATTTTCTAAATGTCTAGCAGGCAGTTTAACTAGCCCATCTGATATCTAGAGTGAAGCATTATGGCTGTGATTGGATATTTAAAGGTTTAAGTTGATTCATGTGATACCAGGTTAATAAATTGCAGCATATAGGCCTAGCAGCTGCACTACAATAGTTTGTGTTTCAGAAATGATGCCTTTAGAGCTTTGGTGCTCCAGAACCCAAGAAGGATGCATGAAATCATATTTTTCCTTTCTTTAATTTACTAGATTTTTGATTTATTTTTCCTGTGTTAGTTTCACTTGTGTGTTATTTCTGTTCTGGTATTTTAATCAAATATTCTTCCAGCGATGCTTGTTGCATTTTCTCTTGGGTGACACTGCCCTAAGATGGAGGGACAGGAAGCAATCCCTTTTGGGAAGCTTGAAAACAATGTTCTTCAGTGAAATATAGCTAAAATATTGAAAGTTGTTTTCCTCTCAGCCTTGAAAATAATTGTGTGCAAGTTCATAAATTAGAGTACCTTTGCGGCGAAGTGTCAGCCTGCCTATGTAGATGAGATTAAAATAGCTTATTTAGCACAATTAGAGGCTGTTGAATAGGGCGGCTCACTGGTTTGCACTGCTGCCTCACAACACTAGGGACTAATTCCTGGCTTGGGTCACTGTCTCTGTAGAGTCTGCATGTTCTCTCTGCGTCTGTGTGGGTGCTCCAGTTTCCTCCCACAGTCGGAAAGACGTGCTGGTTAGATGCAATAGCCATACTAAATTCTCCCTCAATGGACCTGAACAGGCGCTAGATTGTGGTGACTAGGGGATTTTCACAGTAACTTCATTGTAGTGTTAATGTAAGCCTTCTTGTGATGCTAATAAATAAATTGAACTAAATTATCTGAATTGTTCTCATATGGAAAAGCATAGTGTATATTGGAACTGACACTAATAAAGCAGAACAGTTATAGGTTTTACACCTGAGTTCTGAGAACGAATATGGTACAAAATTGTTAATAAGGTGAACATTTGCATTTACTATCACAATCTTTTTCTTCTACAGGTTCTCTGACACTTCAATCATCTTAATGTTTTGCACAGATTTTGTTTAATCCTTTTTAAGCTGCTGAAAATAACTCTTGGGAAAGTTTTGCTTTTCTTCCACGTGTTTATAGTACTGAAAACCCAGGTGAATTCATCAAATTCATGACAAACACACTTCAGAAGTACAATTCTTTTATAAGCGCATGCTTCTAATAAAGAGTTTTGTAGAAAAAAAAATCACTTTATGTGGGAGATGATTTGAAATCCTATAGTGTGACAGCAGGATAGCCCTGACTTGACAAAGGTATATATCATAAAATAATTGCATAAAAATTGAATAAGTAGCTACTTTACATAATTGTTCATGAATGTTTATTGTTGCTGCATTGTCTCTGTAACACTATAAAGGAAGATTGTATTTTTGCTCAACAACAAGGTACAAACCTGCCTTAGTGCCAAATGCAAGTAATGAAATGGTCATTAAGTCACGTAATACAATTGGTACTCAGTGTGTTCTCACTCTGGACACCACACTGATATAATCTTCTTCTACACTTCATTAAAGGCTGTACACAATATAACTGTGCAGGAGTGATGGCGAGTCAAGATTAGGAAATTCTGTTATGCTGCGTGTGTTGGCGATGACGCAAAACAGGTTGGTAGATTGTCACTTGTTTATGTTGAAATACCTTTGCGTATTTAACTTGTTTTTAAAAGCATTTGACAGAAGTTGATGCTCCAGTGCACACGACCAAGGGGTCGTAGATCACGGGTTGGTGCATGAAATTCCACACTCATTAAGCTGCAGATTCCAGTCACTGCACCCAATCATAGAATCATAGATTTCCTACAGTACAGAAAGAGGCCAATTGGCCCATCTAGTCCGCACTAGCTCTCTGGAAGAGCATCTTACACAGGCACCCCCCCTATAATGCCACATAGTTACCCACTAATCCCTCTAATCTACACATCTTGGCACTCTAAGGAGCAATTTAGCAAGGCCAATCCACCTAACCTGCAAACCTTTGGACTGTGGGAAGAAACCAGAGCACCCTGAGGAAACCTACGCAGACAAGAAAAGAAGGTACAAACACCACACAGTCACCCAAGGCCGAAATGGAACATGGGGGTCCCTATGCAGTGAGGCAGCAGTGCCAACCCCGGTTCCACCGCACCGCAGAATGGTGATTGAGAGCTTTCCCCAACAAAAAAAGGCACTCACTCTTGATTTCTCGCAAGCATCTTAGAGAATATGCCAGATAAGCTGGGGGAGACAGAGATATGTGCATGAGGGAGGAATGAGTAGAACATTATCCTGGTTGGATTAGATGAAAAAAAGCTTGGGGAAGACTCACATGGAACCTCAACACCAGAGTAAACCAGCTGGGCTGTGTGGCCTGTTTCTCTGCTGTAAATGGTATGTAGTGCACAGGAACAATGGACTTGGATATGATAAATTTGAGGTCATTCGAAACTCTGCTGCCTGTGTCCTTCCTCATACCAAGTTAATTCACCTATCACCCTTGCACTCACTGACTGGGGAAAAAGCATCTTAAATTTAAAGTTCTGATCCATGTCCATGAATCCTCCGTGGCCTTATCTCTGTAATCTCCTTCACTCCAACAACTGGCTTTGATATCTAATTCTGACCTCTGGAGCACCTGGTTTTAAATACTGCACCATTGGCAGCCACGCTGTCGGCTGCTGAGGTTCGGTGCTTTGAATTCCCTTCAAAATATCTCCACCTTTCCACTTCTCTTTCCTTTCTGAAAATAATCCTTAAAACCTACCAGTACTTTTCTGACCAAGCTTTACCATCTGCTCTAATATAGTTTGGTGTCAAATTTTGCTTTATAATGTTCTAATGAAGCATCTGCTGTGTTGTTTAGACACCTTTCGTTGAGAAGGGGTTGTGTAGTCACACTGTGGGCTCACTCATTGAGATGAAGCACCTATGGAACATTTATACATAGGTCGAAACATTGGAGATATCAAAGGCTGAGTATTGTGTGTGCTCCTTTTCATTAAGCAAATAATCTAAATCAATAAACTGTGGGATAGATTAATGATGTTGTTCTTTAAAGGGATACTGCATCAAAGTAAGCAGATTCTCAAAAGAAACTTAAACCATCAAAATAAAACGTGATTAAAGGGATTGATAATGTACCCCAGTTCCCATGTGTGTGCATGTGTCTATGTGTGTGTGTGTGTGTGTGTGCGCGCGCGCACATTCTATTCAAAAGCAAAAATGAAACTCAGACTGGATCACATGACAGACTTCCCTTCCAGTGATATCATGCTGTGAAATTTTAAAGGTATATTACAACAGCATCTAGGTATCTTGCATTACATTAAAGGCGCTACATAAATACAAATTGTTGTTTATATATGATCAAGTAGGTCAGAAAGTAAGTGCTGCAAAAAGAACAAATTATAGAATGTAATGGAACAATTTATAGAACCTTTTAAAACCGTTCATTTATACAAGTGAAATGTATTGGCTTCAGTTATGAACAACATAAAATGAGCGCAAAAATTACTCCAGGCACTCCAGCATGGAAGTTAACTACTGGTTGCTTTGAAAAGAAAAACCAGAACACTTATTGTGCTGAAGCACCTTTAAATGTATTTGAGGTGATAAATATTAGGCATAACCTGTACCAAAAAAAAGCCAACTTACCATCTTCACCCGAAAAGTACAGTATGAAGCCCAGGAGCAGCTGAAATCTTCAGGATTTACATCACTAATTTTAGTAGAGAAATCCACAGTGTGTTCAGACTGCTGCTAAAATAGTCATGAAGATGGGGCTGTACCATTGATGGATAAATGAAATGTCTCCATTATAGAAAATGGATTGTGACCATGGCCTGCCGTCTTTAAATAATACTGTTTCCATCTTTGCAAAATGAGCAAACTCTCAGCTGCCCGGGAGGTGGGGGGGGGAAGGCCATGTCAACGAAACTTCAATGGCCACAGGATCACATGGACCACTCCACTCCAGAAACTGTTGGGCGTGAAATGGCTGGAAAAAATTGGTCACCCTGCAGAGCTGCTGCAGCCTGAGTCCAAGATTTTTTTTTACACGGATCATGAGTTCAGAGAGCCACATAGAATGCTATGCAGCAGCTGTGGAGGGAATCGAATCAAATATGGCCAGAAGAGTGCGCGCACTGTGGCTCAGCTTGTAATGTCAAAGCATTTTCCAGCTACAGGCTAGTTGTGGGTACAGATCATATGACCGAAGCCATTGCCAAGCCTCATCACCTTTCATAGGGGAAAGAAAGAGGCTGGTGATGGTAATGCGATGTATGTTGATGACACATCAAAAAGGAAGATACGTAAACATATGAGCGAACTATCCATCTGAGGGACGCACAAGAACGAAACAGCACTGTCGTGGCTGACGCAAGTTTTTAATATTTTCTCAGGAATTGTCCTGGTGTTTGGGAGCAGAGGCAGTGCTTCGTGGCAGATATAACAGCAGATAATAAACTGTTTGTTTGGTTATCATGCTATAATGCAACGCTGGTCCGTTGAGAATCAGTGAAAGCATCCAAGCTAAAGGAAATTCAAAGTGGGGACAGGTGACAGGAGAGGAATCCCCTCCCATATAAACAAAGATTATTATCTTCCGAGTATTTGAGTGATCAATTTTACATCAGAGTGATCAATTGAAATTTTGACCGGTCGACAGTGATTTGTTATCTGGTCTGTGAGTAAATGCAGTTATTAACTGATATAGAGCAGTGATAATAGAAGGAATTTCTGCAGGTTGTTATGTTCCCTTTAATAACAGCAGAAAATGCTTCAAATGCACAGCAGGTCAGTAAGCGTCAGAAATTAAAAATAAATAACACCGTACGATTTTAACCCATGAATCACTGATCTAATTTTCTCATTCTGACACTGATTGGTGTTTTTTGCATTTCTGGGGGTGAACTTTGCAGCCCCCACAGCTTTTGAGGTTGAGGGAGCACATCAATGAAAGCTGGTTGCCGGCCTGTCGCCTTCTCCCCTACCCCTGACCTATGCCCCATATTGCACGGGGTAGGCAACGCATTAGGAAGCCTTACTGAGGCACCCAAATGAACAGTTCACTGTTGCCTAAGGGCCTGGTGCCACCTCTCCCACAATGTTTTTGTCTGCAGTGGAAGGCGAGGCATGGCAAACAGCCTGGTGGCTTTCACTTATGGCCTGCTGGTGGATAGGAAAAGGGGGAATACCTCCTTTTGGGAGGCCCCTTGTTCTTATTGGAGGCACCCACCAAAGATGTTACCTCTCTTTGACCTGCACTACTTGTCTCTCCAACCCAATCCCCCCCCGGCCCTTGCCTCCAAGAACTGGAGCTTGGAACAAACAACACATGCCGCAGTGGGTGAGGCGGGCATCAACCACATGAACCCTCACTGCATAGGAACATCCAGAAATGGTGTTCTTGGTGCAGAAACTTCATCCAGGGTTCAGTTCACCAAGCAGCTGCTTCTTCCAGGATATGACTCTTCTGAGGTGATCTTATTTAAACTTGCGAAATGCTCAAAGGGATTGACAGGGTAAAGGTAGGTAAGGTATTTACCCTGGTTTGGGGGGGTCTAAGCATCCAAGGGGGTCTAAAGGAGTCCAAGGAACACAATTTCAAAATAAGGGGGAAGCCACTTAGGACTGAGGTGAGGAAAGTTTCTCTCACTCAGGAAGTTGTGAATCTTTGGAATTCTCTACCACAAATGGAAGCTCAATCGCTGAGTACCCTCAAAGCAGAGATTGACAGATTTCTAAATACCCATGACATAGAGGGATATGGGGATAGTGTGGGGAAAAAGCATTGATTCAGGCCCAATAGTATTGACTAGCAGAGCAGATTCGACGGGCTGAATGGCCTATTCCTGTACCAATGATCATCTATTCAAGCAGCAGCTTTTTGCAGGGGGTGAATCTTCAAGCTGCAGGTTTACAGCTGCAAGAGAGAGTATGGGCTGTTGAATGTCTACACTGGAGGGGGATTAGTTGGGGAGGAGATGAATAAAGAGATGGAGTTGTTGTGAAGGCCGGGGGGATTGGTGAAGGAGGTTAGTGGTGGCAGGGAAAAAGGAGAGATGCTGCTGGAATCATGGAATAGGTGAGTTGATGTGGAATAGGAGGGAGGGAAGGGCCATACTGGAATGTGGGCAATGTGCGAGTCTGGATGGACATGGGAGGGTGTTGGGACGTGGGAGGTCATGGGGTGAAGAGGGAAAAGGACTTCAGAGGGAGGGTTCGGTGGAGTCAATAGAGGATTTCTGAGCTGGGGGTAGGTGCTGCATTCTGAGGGTACCAGTGGTAGGACAGGATTGTGACAGTTAAAAGGGGCAGTGGGAGGCAGTAGGATGGGAGGGTGAGGGTGCAGCCATGTTGAGAGGAGGCTTCTTGGGAATGTAGGGACATTCAATATTGAACTGAATGAGAGGGAATATGATGGGGGAGGGTTGAAGAGTGACTGTAGGGGGATCAAAAATGATTGTGGGAGGTGGAGGGTCAGTTGGGGGAGGAATTAGGGTAACAGGATGAGATTGGGGCTCAATCTTGTAGGCGACGATGACTATGTCTGCTCGTTACTATGCAGATCCTGGTGGTGGAGATCTCGAGATGATGCAAGGGAATTTGTCCTGGGGGGGTGGACAGAAATGATCAACTGGACAACTGAAATTGAAGCCCAGAATGTAGCACTCGCAAGTCTAGGGCTTTGGGAAAATGAGAGTGTGAAGGATGAAGGCTCAGCAATGGCAGGGGGGTTCTTACACATTGCTCACAGGGGCCCTGACAAAATCTTTTGCCTCCCTGCATATCTGATTCCGGGGGAGATGGGGTGTTTCTCGGAAGAAGGGTGGCATGGAGTGGGCGTACAAGCTTAAAAACTTTTACAAATAAACCACATCCAACATAATTAAAGCGCCAATGAACTATATTTATGCAGGTGGCATAAGTATAACAATCAGAGTGCACCGACACTATCACTTGTGAATTCAAAATTTCTTAATTTTCCTGTCATTGCTTGTAACTACTCCCCTGACATCAGCAGCAGGGGTGGTGGTAGCTTGCTGAGCCATTGGCCCCGATGTCTTGAATGACCCTGGTGGCCGACCTCTGGCGACTCAAGTCCTGGAGGGTCCAGTTTCTCTGGCTGTGCTGCTGTGCAGCAGCTGCTCCCTCTGCACTCACAAAGGTTCAAATTGAAGGAGTCACAGGCAAGGGACATTTTGAAGAGAAGGACAAAGGACAAAGAACAAAGAACAAAGAACAAAATCAGCCTGGGAAAGAGGCCCTTCGGCCCAACGAGCCCACGCTGCCATCTCAACACCACCTCTCTACCTGTGACCCCTGTCTAATGTTTTGTGACCATCCAGATTGAGGGAAAACTGATTTAGGGACAATTTATTCCTGCCAATCAGCCTACCAGCACATCTCTGGGGTGTGGGAGCACCCGGAGAAAACCCACGCAAGCACGGGGAGAATGCGCAAACTCCCACAGACACCGGCCCAAATCCATGTGTCTGCACAGCAATCAGCGATAGTCACTGAGCTGTCGTCTTGCCCAGTATCTGGTCCAGTTTAGGCACACACTAATGACATGAAGCACTAGGCCAATCTCGAACAACCAAGAGCAGCCCCAGTACGACCCATCGCGTGTATGCCCCTCGTTGGACACGAGGTGGACCGACTTAAAACCTGTGAATAAAAAGAGAAAAACATTATTATCATAATAATGATAAGGACAGCCTTGAGTTCTGAGTGGAGGTCCTTGGGGTGTCCAACTGTTGCTTTTCCTCCTTTCTGGATGCCCGAGGGCCCCTTCCTGATCTCTGGGCACTTGAAGGGAGGTTGAGATGCCCCGTTTTCCTCTTGTATAACCACTGTGAAAGCTCACCTATGGGTACAGCAATGGAGGGCAGGTCTGAGCACATCTCTAGAAGAATCTCCTGGACTAGTCTTCATGGAGACCGCCACCCTCCCCATGGATACCTCCATTCGTGCACAGGTTGGCACAATTTCATCAGGGAGCAGGCGGATTGACTCCATGTTGAGGGTCTTCGATATCTTGCTGCCTGATGTTCTCCCACCTCTTGTTCCCACTCCAGCATCTCTTTGGTAGACTGATTCCAGAGATCTGGCCTCATGTGAAACCCTCACAGATACTCTTCCCTAGCAGTCCTCCGAGTGCTCGTGAGCCTGGCTGAGCTGCCTCCTCCTGCTCTGGCCATGTTTCTGTGCATTGACCACCGGAGTATGAGACTCTGCCTAAGCTAGATCTAATACCCACTAAAGTGTGTGTTTCTGGGCTGGTGGAGGGTGGAGATGGTCTACTGTGATGCCTCTACAGTTTCACTTTCTTCCTTCTCAAAGCCCTTGGTCTTCTCCGATCTTGTATTTGTGCTGGACAACGCTTTGTCTCTTTTGGGCCTTGCCATCTTCTTAATGACACCTGTAAATGAGAGAGGAGAGAGCGAGACCTGCCTCCAATATTGAATAATGCTTGACCCTTAGGTTTCCACGACATACATGTGTCCTTGCTGGATGCAGAAACGTTAGGTTTGATGTATCTTCCCCATGCTCCAGTCTTACAAATCATCATTGGATTGTATGCCATCTGATTGATGTGCTGCAGGTTAGCCAGGAAGTTCTGGGCCAGCACCCTCCAGAGCACATCCATCCATTTACCTGAAGAAGCCTGGGGTAGTTCACAGAGATTCAAAGAGAAAATGGAAATCTACAGAGGTCGGACTCAAGAACGCCATGTGCAGCAGTGGGTGTATGGAACATCAACCACATGGATCTTCTCTGCACAGAAGCAGTATGCAAGTGGTTGTTTTTGGGGCAACAACTTCTCCAGGGTTCAGATCTTCAAGCGTCCCATGCAGATATAAGGATAAGGTTCAGAAAGCAAAGTCATTTATGATGCTTGTTGGTGGCCTCAATGCCTGAGAGCCTTCCTCCCCACCCTCTAGACAGCCTCTGAGGTCTCTATATGGAGGGAGTCAGGGACCCACAGTAGCCTCATCACCTGCAGAGAGATGGACTGTACTGGGGCCATGAGGCATTAGTTTGCCATTGAGGCCGATATGCCCTGTACATTGAGTGAGGCGAGTGTGAGCATTGATGGGGTGGTAATTGGCCAGGTTGGATTTGTCCATATGGGATTTTGCTTACGGGACATACCTGGGCAATTTTCCACATTGCTGGGTAGGTGCCAGTGTTGTAACTGTACCGGAACAGTTTGGCTAGGGGTATGCAAGTTCTGAGGCACAAGACTTCAGTAAGATTGCTGGAATATTTTCAGGGCCCAAAACTTTTGTGGTATCCAGTGCCTTCAGTCATTTTTTGATATCATGTGGAGTGAATCGAATTGACTGAAGACTTGAATCTGTGATGGTGGAGACCTCTGGAGGAGGTCAAGATAGATCATCCACTTCTGGCTGAACTTGGTTGTGAAGCAGTTGAAGGTTCAATTATTCCTTTTTTGGCATTGCAGATCAGTCCCCTGCTGGAGGTTCCTGGGCATTCACTGCCTTGGAGACTGCCTCCCATGATGTTTGTCTCCCTATTTGATCTCCTCCTCCCATTCTGAAGATAGAGAACATCCCTCTTAGCCTCCGCTTAGTTTGGAAGGACGCCCAGGGAGGTTTCACTGAATGTGGGAGCTGGAGCTCTCTGTCTTCTTCAGCCGTCTCCTCCCTCAACGTTATGTGGGTTGCTGTCTGGGATGTTTTAAATATGGCTACCATATATGATAGTGGGAGCACACCTGCTCCAGTCAACCCTGCTGGTGGGAAGTTCTGTCCCTGAGGGGCAGAGGACCCACTGTGACCCTATTTAGGCCACCCCTGGCATATTATCCGGAGCAGCTAGATTTCTGTGTGCTGTGGTGCCAATGGACTTTTCAGTCAGGATGAGTAATCTGTCCTGAGGAAAAATCAACCCCCTGGTTTTCATTCATTTCGATAAATGCTAATTATTCTCTCCAGTTAATCAACTCAAAAGCAGGAATGCAACTTCATAAAGTGCATTTAATGAGCATAGGATTTAATGTATTTTTGCAATCAAAACATGAATATAATGAGAATTAGTGGGCAGCACAGTGGCACAGTGGTTAACACTGCTGCCTCACAGCCCCAGGGACCTAGGCTCGATTCCTGCCTTGGGTCACTGTCTGTGTGGAGTTTGCACATTCTCCCTGTGTCTGTGTGGGTTTCCTCCGGGTGCTCTGGTTTCCTCCCACAGTCTGAAAGACGCGCTGGTTAGGTGCATTGACCCGAACAGGCGCTGGAGTGTGGCGACTAGGGGAATTTCACAGTAACTTCATTGCAATGTTAATGTAAGCCTTAATTGTGACTAATAAAGGTTGGTTTCAGCAAGAGTTTGTATTTAAGGCTGTCCTCTGCTTTTTTTTTATGTGAACACTGGTATAATCTCATCATATTCCAGCTCATTTTAATGTGATTGCCCCTGTGCCTTCAGCTTTGTAATCTTTCACACATCCAGGGAGCCATGCAGTGGGAGAGAGGACAAATCATATTTTGTCCTTCGGTACAGAGAAATGTGGCTGCCGGCATGTTCATCATTTTCCATTCCTGCGATCTTTGATTATAACAGTGCTGTTAACTTCAAAATGCTAACTAAAATGAAGCTATTGGTTAGATTCTGGTCAATTTGTAGTTTGTTTTCCCTGCTCCACCTCTAATTTTTTTAGTGTCTCTGATATGTTTTCTTGTCTGTTCTGGTTCAGTTTTTTTCTATTTTCCTCTGGCACTTGGCACAAACATGATGTTGTTTATCTCTGAATCTCCATTTGGATTCAATTTTTCATCCCTGCCATTCCCTTCTCTCACTCTGTGGCACATTTATATCACCCAGTTGCACTTTCTGAATTTTTTTTTGAAATTTGCACCTGTATCTTCACATTGAGATCCTACTTTCAACAGCAGTCTTGCATGCTGCTTCTCTGTGTGTGGTTCCAAAGATGAAAATAAAAAGTAAGTGGCCGTTAAATGCATTTCTTCATGGCCCATGCCACATAGCTGGAAAATAATGCCTTCCTGAAATTTATACAGCAAAACAGGCACAGAAACTGATTGTCCATCTCTCTGGGATAGGGATGGCATGGTGGCAGAGTGGTTAGCACTGCTGCCCCACAGCGCCAGGTTCAATTCTGGCCTCAGGTCTGGCCTGTGCGAGTTTGCACATTCTCCATGTGCCTGCGTTGGTTCCCTCCGGATGCTCCGGTTTCCTCCCACAGCCCAAAGATGTGCGGGTTAGGTAAATTGGACATGCTCAATTGCCCCTTAATGTCAGGGGGATTATCAGGGTAAATAGATGCTCGCCCCAAAGTTGGAAAACCCCGCCCAAGGGCAACAGACATTTGTATGGTTCTGTGGGTTTACAGGGATAGGGCCTGGGTAGGATTGTTGTCGGTACAGGCTCGATGGGATTCTGCACTGTTGGGATTCTATGAGTAACAGTAACTGTTTTCTGACCCTATGCATCACACATATGTAGGGACTATTTTCTTTTTAACAATCCATTGGTCCTTTGAGGTGATCCGAGATCAAGGCATTAGAAAGCTATTTGTTCTTAAAGGAGAGTGCAGCCAGCAATTCCACCATCCATGCAATTTTTGAAGATATGCTACATTAACTGTAAACAAAAAGAATTACTGCCATCTATAAAACTTTGCCAGAGCAGCCAGCTTGCATGTTTGAATAACAGAGAAAAAAGGGGAACATTTTGAAAAGCATTTTATTTTGATTTCAGTCTTCTGCAAGATTCCTTCTGGATTTCATCAGCTCCAAGGAGCTTGCCAAGCAATCATACGGTAACTACAATGACCTGGTTAATTTGGGACTGAATCTACTCTCACCCGTTTGATGGGTTGATTTTTAAAACAGTCTAATCTCTTGGAAACAATGAAAAATGCAAAGTTCAATGTAGATTCTCCGTGTCTGTCTAGCAGGTAAGACATTTTTACATTTTGTCATTTTCAAAATAAATCCAGTTCCCTACCAACTCCTGAAATTTTAAAGAAGGTTGATTATCTTCCTCTTTTTAAGGGTGGACCGATAGTTAAAAGCAAAGTATATTTATTCATCAGTATATTAACACTGCAATGAAGTTACTGTGAAATTCCCCTTGTCACCACAGTTGGCACCTATTCAGGTCAACGCACCTGACCAGCGCATCTTTCAAAATGTGGGAAGAAACCGGTGCACCCGGAGGAAGCCCACGCAGACACAGGGTGGACATGCAAACTCCACAAAGACAGTGACCCAAGCCGGGAATCGAATCCTGGTTCCTGGCGCTGTGAAGCAACAGTGCTAACCCAGCTACGGTGGTGTTAAGGGTTTAAGAGGGTGGGTGAAATTTACTCTGACTCCAGCTTGCCTCAGATAGATGAGTTTTGTCAGGTCCCAGTTCGACAGAGCACGACAGGGCGTTTGAGCTCTGGAGCAGGCGCTGAGAAATGGGGACTGCTTGAACTGCACTTGCTGCTGACCAGTCACGGCTTAGCGCTGATAACAATTCTCAGTACACGGTCCGTATAGACCATCCCTACTGATGACAAGTGAGACAGCAGGGAAAAAAATGGGCCAGGACAGGTCCTGCTTGTTTCCCCCAAATTGTTTCCCTCGCAACGCGTTCTTGATTCTATGAAGCTTGCTGGCTTCTTCGCATCTGTTACGAATTGCTTTCTGTGATTAATTGACATCAGGGATACTTTTGTGGTGGGGTAAGGAATCAGGACAGCTGTTCATCCTTCCTTCTGATGTGGAGCACAATCTGCTGTCACAAAGCTCTCCACCTGACAGTCTGAGCAACAACAGATTACTTTTGACAACTGGTAATTGCAAATTTGAATGTTATGGTCGTTGTGGAGGCTGTACCGATACATGACCAGTCAATCTTACATTTGTTTCCAGTAAATTTGTGCTCAATCAGATGAGGGGTATTGGTCCTTCCTTCTCCCCCATTTCAGGCACTCAATAACAGCATTAAGTTATCCAAGACTACAGAGTGATTAGTGCAGCAATTAGAACCAGAACATCTTTACAGTGCAGAATAAGACCATTCGGCCCATCAAATCTACACTGACTTTCCAAATGATCACCTTACCGAGGACCACCTCATCTCCCGACCTCTCCTCGTAACCTAATGCACTTACCCTGACTAATCCAACAAACCTACATATCTTTGGACAATGAGGGCCAATCCACCTAACATGCACTTCTTTGGACACTAAGAGCCAATTTTGTACGGCCAATCCCCCCTAGCCTGCACATCTCTGGACTGTGACCCCATTTAAGCACCTTAGAATAAATGTGAATCCAGACATCAACAAAACAGCAACAAAGAGGCATAGTAATATACAGCAAATCATTATTAAAATTTTCATATTATCAAACAACATCAAAATATGAAAATCTGTGTTTTAAAGTGCTTTGTAAACGTTTTATAATTTTAATATGTGCCAGTCTATTATGTATTTTGGGGCATAGTCCCTTTAACGGAATGGGTCATGTGTCTGGGTTTGTGGGGTGAGCTGGCTTGGAACCACCCCGAATAGGCAGTCAATGTTTGGAGTTTGACGCGAGTAGACTGAGTAAAGATCAGTATTCCTCGACACCTGACTGTGGAGTAGTTCTTAAGGAGAACCCTCGGTACTAAGAGATCTAATACAGTCCAATCCAGCATCTGAACCGTTCCAGTTAATAGATCTTGGCAGGGGAGCTGCAGAAGCTGGATTGAGTATCTTGAGCTGGTCGTTGTTGGAACCTGGGTTGTTATGCAGCACCAGGATGAAGGGTTTTGCCTCACTCAGGCCGCAGTTCAGCTGTGGGTGGATCTCCCGCCCTCCTCCTTACCACCACCCCCCACACCCACCCCCCCCGCTCTTCCGTATTCATGGGCAGGCAGGGGTCCAGCTCAACAAGAGAAACAAATGGGTCGGGCCAGGGCAGGGCCAGTGCAGAGTAGGCCTCGGAGGAACTCAGAACTCATTCGCTGCTTCTGTGACCCTAGTTGGGTCACAATCTACAGTATGGAAACCCGCTGGATTAGGGTAAGAATAAAGCTCCATCAATGTGACATTTTCCAATGTCTCCATCAGCCATGTGTGGCATTTCTTTGGGTGAAATTGTAAATTTAATGCTAACCAATGTTGAAATGAGAGTGATTTTGTGCTTTGGCCTTTGGGGTTCTGTCAAGTTCAGGCAGGCTTAAGGCCGCTTACTGGTAATTCACAATGGAGGTGTGGGGTTTGAAAGGATTCCACGGGTACAGGGGGTTGTGTGTGAAATGGAGGAGCCAAGCCAAGCAGTACTGTATGGAAAAGGTTTTGCAAATACTGAAATCAGCATAATTATATCAACCTTAAGGCAAGCTTGATTTCTATTAGTGTTGCTTTGGAATGCAAACTTAGGGCAGCAAAGAGAACTCAGATTTTGTCAAGTTTTGGAGTGATGATGCCAGTGAAAATGAAACTTCAGAAACTCTTTCTCACAATGATACTTAAAGATAAACAAAGGCTATTGACGTCAGGTAATGTGACGCATTATTGCTTTTGTATTCTGTAAACTAACGTAGCATTGTTCAAACTCACCTTGTAAAAAAAAACAAAACGGTGGAGAATTAATGTAGCGTGGAATGCTCGAATAGGGGTTTGCACTCATGATTCTCCACGTGATAACTTGTCTGAACCCAGTTGTATCATTATGGGAAGCAGTCAGCTGAATGTTGACATGATTTTACGGGGGTGGTAAAGGTGGGAAAGGGGGCAAAAATAAGAAGAGATATTTTGAGCCACACTTGCTGATTTTGGTGAGCTTGACATCAAAAATTATGTTTACTACTGTCTCAGCCCAAGGCCTGAATTTTTAGGATGGCAGTAGCCATTCCCCCCATCTCACCGCTGAACCCAGCAATCCACTGTCCATTTTACACTCTAATGAGCACTTATAGGCAACTTACACCCCTCAGTCAGGAAAAGGTTGGAGGGCTCTCAGTCCCTCCAGCAACAGCACTGCAGTGGCCGGAAGTCACTGCATGTAGCTACCAGAGTCTAAGTTGTGGGAACCAAAGGCTCTCATAAGTATCAGAAATCCCAGGGAGAGGAGAGTAGCAAAGGCTTGGGGAGTCGGGGGGGTGCGGGGTTGGGGGGGGTGGGGGGGGGGGTGGGGGGGGGGATGCGGATGGTGCAGGGTGGTGGCGGGGGTGGTGTGATGAATGGGGTCTCGATGGATAGGCCAGTTGTGAGAAGGGGTGGGGGGCTAAGGAGACACTGGTCCTTAAGGGGACGGTATCCCCAGTCCGAAAGGGGTTCTTGCTAGAGATGTTCCCCCACCCCCGACTTCCTGTCCAAGATCAACCTTCCTTCATTTGCAAGATCCCCCCATAAGCTGTCATTTGCCCGCAATCTGAAAAAGTGTGACTGAACGGTACACAGTCCTTAAGCGGCCACTAATTGGCCACTTCAGGGTCTGAACTGGGGCAAGGACAGGCTTCGTGCCTGAGGATCTGTTCACTCCAGCATAAAAATAGTGTGAGGTTGGGGCAGGTGGGAACCCAGAGGGAATATCCAGTGGGGGTGGTGGTGCAGACAAAGGAAGTGTAACCATGATCCAATCTGTTGAACATAAACCATATAGAAAGAACAGGGAGAAAAGTAAATCTGGGGCTCATTGGCACCAGTTCTGAGGCAAAAGGAGCTGTTCAAAAGTGATGGGTTGCACCTCAAGAGGGCAGGATCCAATGTCCTCACAGTTCGCAGGGGGATGGGCAGCAGCATGTGAAAGTTGAAAAGGGGAATAAGGTTAGAATACCAGGCAGAGCTAGAGAAGTGAATACTTCCATATTAGACAGGATCAGACTAAGTGGAACTATATTTATTAAGTGGATTCAGAGTACTGGAGAAGGTAATAACGTCTAAATCAAAGTTACTGTGTCTGTACATTAATTCACAGATTGTGGTAAATAAGATTGGTGCGTTACAGGCACAGATTGACATGCAGAAGTATGATGTTGTGTCTATAACAGAGACTTGGGTTAAAGAAGGACAGGCATGGGCACTAAATATTCCTGGATACAAGGTGTTCAGGAAAGATAGGAAAGAAAGGAAAGGGAAAGAGTGGTGATATTGATTAAGGAGAAAATTGCAATGCTGTAGAGAGAGGCTGTCCCAGAGGGGTCAAGGACAGAATCTATTTGCCTAGAGCTAAGGAACAAAAACAGGTGCAATTATATTGCCTGGTGTAGTCTATAGGCCACTAACCAGTGGGAAAAATGTAGAGGAACAAATTTGCAAGGAAATTATAGAGGTGCAAGAATTATAGCTTAGTTATAGTGGGAGACTTTAATTCTTCACATATAGACTAGAATAGTAATAGTATGAAGGACAGAGAGGAAGAGGAGTTCTTAAAGTGTGTTTCAAAAAATGTTCTATGTTTTATATGTATATATAAAAACAAGAAAGGAGACACTGCTAGCCGTGGTTCCTGGGAATGAAGTGGATCAAGTGATCAAATGTTGGCAGGAGAACATTTAGGCGACAATGATCATTATAACAAGGTTTAGACTGATCTTGGAGAAGGACAAGGAACAACTCAGGGTAAGAATAATTAACTGGGGGAAATCCAGTTTCAGTGGGATCTGCGCTAGATAAATTGGAATCAAAGATTGGCTGGGAAAATGGCAACTGAATAATGGGCTGTCTTGACAGAAGAGATAGTTCAGGCACAGGTGAGGTGTATTCACACAATGTGAAACGATGGGGTAAACAAACCCAGATCTCCCTGGATGACAAAGCAGATGGAGATTAAGGTGAAGAAATAAAAGTGTTCTTATGACAATGTCAGGCGGATAATATAACCAAAAACCATTGAAGGTTCAGACGGGAAGTGAAAAAGGAAACAATAGAAGGAAAGAGAAAGGAAGAAACATAAACAGAAAAAAGCTTGGAAAATGATCCTTTGTCAGAGCTCTAGACTCAAAACGTTGGCTTTACTCTCTCGCCACAGATGCTATCAGACCCGTTGAGATTTTCCAGCATTTTTCTGTTTTTGTTTCAGGTTCCAGCATCCGCAGTATTTTGCATTCGTCATGAGAAAGGAAGAAAGGTTGGTAACATGGCCCTTTTAAGGAATGATGGTTGGTGGGCCACGTGACCAGGCTAGATGCTATGGAGCAGCTGTGTGGGAAGCCTGGCTAAACAGGGGCGAGGGTGCATGTCCTGGGACAGGGAGAACCTTCAGTTGGAGCCAGGGAGGAGAAGAGAGTAAACCTGTGCCTATGTCCTGTCAGACCCTTAGAGTGTAGTTATTATAGTTTAATAAACCTTTCTTGTTGATGGAGCCACATTGAGTCATCTCCAGTTACTACGTCAAGCTGCTAATCTAAAAAGATTTTAGATCTTTAGAGGGGTTGCGTTTTCTGTTCCATAGTCTTGGTCCATCCAGGCCATGTGCACTGTTATCAGCCATTCTTTAGAGAGACAAGTTTCCTCTATGGACAGACTGACAATCACCAGCTGGGGGCAAACCAAGCATATTGCTGTAACTGTGATGGGTATGCAGTCCGACTGCACACCATCACCCTAGCTTTAAGCTTAGGAGATCAGAGCCAGGGCAGGGGGACTGAGAGCTTCAGTACTGAGCCTGGTCCTGGAACCTCATGGGAAGATGGGGAGTATCTCATGGATCTAGTGGTGGAAGGTCAGCAGCTGCTGCCGCCATCTGGAAGCACATATTCTGTGAATTAACATACAGACACAGTAACTTTGATTCAGACATTATTACCATCTCCTGTACTCTGAATCCACTTAATAAATATAGTTCCACTTAGCCTGATCCTGTCTAACGTGAAAATATTCCCTTCCCTAGCACTGCCTGGTATTCTAACTTTATGCACCTTATTCTCCTTTTTGACTTTCACATGCTGCTGCCCATCCACCTGCGAACAGCGAGGACGTTGGATCCTGCCCTCTTGAGGTGCAACGCATCACTTTTAACCAGCTCCGCCCAGTTCCACTTTTCAGATTGTGGGCAAATGACAGCTCATGGGGGGATCTTGCAAATGAAGGAAGGTTGATCTCGGACAGGAAGTCAGGGGGTGGGGGGAGCACCTCTAGCGTGAGCCCCTTTTGGACTGGGGAAGCACGACTCACGTGCTCTGTCCACCTGCCATTGACACAGTCCTATCCCAGTGTCATGGTGACAGGAACTCCTCCTGCCACTCAGCAGGAGTCTTCTTGAAGAGGAGCCCTTAATGCATCAGCTGCACAGAGGACCCCTGCCAAAATGAGCCATGGCAAGGAGAAGAAGCAGATCAGGAGCCTCTCTCCTGTGCAGCAGCAAGTGTTGGGGGAGCACTGTGCTGGACCACGAGGGAATGCTTTAAGAAAACACCACAGTCGTCATCAAGTGGATCACATGAGTGCGCTCATTCTGCTTCTAAACGAAACGTATCATCATGATTCTGTCAATAAACCCTGATCTCATTGTCCCTCATGCAGAGATTATGTTAATATGTTGTTGCTGTTGAACTTCTTTATGACATTAGCTTTAATAGTTTGAGGCGGGGCAGGATGTATCGGGTGTCAATGACTGGACACGGTAAAAGTGTTGACAGGATGGTGACATGATTCTCACATTCCACATGGAATGACGTTGGAACACATTCCATGCATGCATCTCCGAGGCCGGGACCTCATAACCTACTGGAATCTCCGCTTTATTAAGACATCACCATCATGCAATCATGTCCAGAGCCTTCTACCTGAACGCTGGGATGTTCCCTCATTTCATCCTCAGATGAATGACCCCTCTCTGGTGTCCCGTCTTCCTCAAAGGCATCCCCACTCTCAATAGCCAGGATTTGGAGAGTGTAGCATATTATGACCATGAGAAACACGCAAGATGGTGCATACTGCAGTGCCCCATCTGATCTGTCAAGGCATCTGAACCTCATTTTCAACAGCCCAAACGCCTGTTCAATAATGGTGCTTGTGCTTACATGGTTGTCATTGTAGTGCCTGCCCACGTCTGCTCTGGGTACGCTTACTGGAGTCATGAGCCACCTCTTCAATGGTAACTCTTGTCATCCATCCAGGGCATCAGGGCTGCTGAACAGGCATGTGTTGTGCATAATGAACAAGTTGTCCCTAGTGCATATCTGTATTATCCATCGATGATGGTCACAGACCAGCTGGACTTTCAACAAGTAAAATCCCCTCCTGTTAATAAAGGTGCAGGACTGGCTGGCTGAAGCCTTTATGACAATATACATGCAGTCAATGGCTCACTGGACCCTGGAGAAACTTGCAACTCTCTGGCACTTTTGAGTTGACTCTGGCAGTCCATTCTGAAACAGATGTAATTTCCTGCCCTTCTGAACATAGCATCAGTGAAGATCTTGATGCAGTGGTGTGCAACAGGCTGAATAGTGCCATTAGTCTCCACATGCTGCCTGAAAGGACCCTGTTGCATAAGAATTGAGCCTTGACAGTAACCTTGACAGCTACAGACAAGGATGGCTCAGCACAATTGCATGAGACCTCCCCTGCCAAGAAGTCACTGTGGCCTTTGAGAACCTTGGCTTTCTCTGGTATTGTATCTCAGGCATCTAAAGATAGCTCAATATCAATATACTCAAGGGGCTGAATAAGCCCTTCTGTGCCTTTGTTGATGATTCATGATAGCTTCAACATCTTCTGGGCCTGGTGAAGCTCTGCCACTCTTAAGCATCACCAGTGCATGCTGGACCTCTCCATGTGGCCTTCTTCCTTTCACTCTCATCCTCCTCACTAGAGGATGTGTCTTGTGCAGAGACAAATATCCCCATGTTTGGCCTAGTTTGAGGCTAAGGAAATGGTCAGGGTCTAAATGGACCACTCTGAAGGAGGAATAAACCTCTAAATAAGAGATGGTTGGAATTCAAACTCTGCTTCTTGCATGAGGCACTCCTGGTAGTCACAGAACTCTGAACTGCTCAGTTGAAACTCAGGGTTTAACTGGTGTCTTTAAACTGGCCCTACCAGGCTGCCTGATAAGAAAAACAGCAAGAACCCACCTGGCATGGAGCACACCACAGATTATTTATTGGGAGGTTAATGATCTTAACTACAGCATCTGAATAACGCGGGTGCGCTCCCAATTCCTAGCCCTATTCACCTGCTGTATTACCTTGATCAGGCATGATGGCATCAAGAACGTGACCCAATGTCATTGCACTCAATAATACGTCAGTGTAGGTGAGTAACGCTCTTCTTTTAACAATGTACTATTCAGCCAGAAATTGATTGGAGAAGATGGAATTGTTTACCTTGGAGATATGATAGAGGTATGCAAAATTGTGAAGGGTCTGGACAGGGTAAATAGGGGGAAAATGTTTCAATTAGTGGAAGGATCAAGAAGCAGAGGGCAAATTTGAAGATAATTGGCAGGAGAAACAATGATGGCATCAGGAAAATCTTTTGCATATAGCAAGTAGTTAGTATCTAGCATGAGAGTGAGGTGGAGGCAGGATTTGTTTTCATTCATTCATGGGATATGGACATTGCTGGCTCAGCCAGCATTTATTGCCCATCCCTAATTGCCCTTGAGAAAGTGGTGGTGAACTGCCTTCTTGAACCACTGCAGTCTGTGTCATGTAGGTACACCCAGTGCCATTAGGGAGGGTGTTCCAGGATCTTAACCTAGTGACAAGTGAAGGAAATATTTCCAAGTCAGGATGGTGAGTGGCTTGGAGAGGAACTTGCAAGTAATGGTATTCCCGTGTATCTGTTGCCCTTGTCCTTCTGGATGGTAGAGATTGTGTGTTTGGAAGGTGCTGTCTAAGGAATTAATTGAAGCTTTCAAGAAGGAATTGGATTCTTACCTGAAAGAGAAAGGTTGGCAGGGCAATGTGGAGCAGTGGAACTAGGTGAATTGCTCCCAAGGAGAGTCAGCACAGACATAATGGACTGAATGGCCTCCTTCTGTGTTGTAAGAATTCAGCAATTTTGTGATTCTATGTTCATAAGCAAACTTTGATTTGTTGAAATCTTTGGAATACTTCAGATAATTGTATCAACAAACAATACTTGAAGTAAATGTATGTATGAGGTTTGCTATCATTTATTAAAATTATGAAATTGTTTTTTCCATGGCTTTGAAACACAGTTTACAATTTGCTGTTATCAAGGTGTCCCAGACAGGAAGAGTATATATCGCTGTCTGCTTGGCAACTTTATCAAATTATTTTATTGTTTTCTCTGTTTTTCAAAATGGACAATTGTTGGGCTGATAAAGAGACAGCAACTGGTCACATGTTGGTTTTTGGAAGTTTCTGAGCATCTTGAAACATAACATCTCATACCTCCTGGAATATAAAACTCCTTGCATTGTGTAAGCATTTCAGTGAAGCCAACACAATGGTTTAGCAGATGAGATGCCTGCCTCAGGAAGCTATGGACAAAGATAGTAGTTTGCAACTCCTAATCTGCAATGTGCTGTTAATGGCCCAATTATTACCTGCTCTAAAATTCAATGGGTTTCAACCAGGGTCCTCATTAAACAACCTGAGACCACACTATCATGACTGCTGAGTCATCTCACTTTCTTTAAATACTCTTAAATACTCAAACAATCACTGTTTGACCTCAGAAGAGAAACAGGACACTATTTCTTTACACCATTTAGCATTTCACAGGTAGCAGCAGAAACATTCCATATCTAGGTCTGCAATTGCCTGGCCCTCATCTACAGTAACATTGAAACTTGTGCCTTCAAAACTAATTCAACTCTCTATGCTTTCTCCCATCATGAAAGTCCTTACTTCTGGAAAGACCATGTTGCCCTACAACAGTCAGGCAATTATCCATGGAGGGAATTCACCGTTGGACTTCTGATTCTGGACCCTGGACTCACGTAAAACCGTAAGTTGTATCTTTATCATAGTCTTGCCGTGTATCCCTTTCTTCCCTTTATCACTCTTCGATTGTGTGAGTGCAAAAGGGCAGATGTTGCAAAACCACTTTCCCATATTTTATGTGTGTGAAACAAACCAATCTTTTATTTTATCATATCATGAGTTTGCTGTGTGAGTTATTCATAGAGGATTAGAACACTCTGATTTCAGAGTTGAGGAACACATGCCACCATGTAAAAATGGGAAACCTGAAATCAAAAACACCTTTTTGTCTACAGATGGATAGGGAGAGGAGAAATTGGGGCTGTTTAAATTAATCCCACTCCTCTCCGTAATAGAAATATGGAGCTCAAGTCAGAGTAAACAGGAGCACGGTGGCACAGTGGTTAGCGCCAGGGACCCAGATTCGATTCCTGACTTGGGTAATAGTCTGTTCAGAGCTTGCGTGTTGTCCCTGTGTCTGCGTGGATTTCCTCCAGGCGCTCCGGTTTCTTTCCACAGTCCAAAGATGTGCAGGTTAGGTGCCCTGGCTGCAAAATGGCTAATAGAGCTGGAAAGGAGGAGATTAGAGAAAGAGTTCCACCTCACAGCTCCAGGGAACCAGGTTCAATTCCTGCCTTGGGTGTATGTCAGTGTGGAGTTTCTTCGTTCTCCTCGTGTCTGTGTGGTTTTTTTTCAGGATGCTGCGGTTTCCTCCCACAATACAAAGATGTGCAAGTTAGATTGGTTGGCCATGCTAAATTGCTCCTTAGTGTCCAAAGAAGTGTAGGTCAGGGAGATACAGAAAAGATTTACCTGGATGTTGCTTGGTATGGATGGCATTAGCTATGAGGGGAGGATGGAGAAACTTGGTTTGTTCTTGTTGGCAGTTGAGGGGCAACCTGATAGAAGTCTACAAGATTCTGAGGGGCATGGATGGAGTGGATAGTCAGAAGCTCTTTCCCTGTGTGGAAAAGTTGATCACTAGGGGGCATAGGTTTAAGGTGTGACGGACAAGGTTTAAAGGAGACATATGAGTCAAGTTTTTACGCAGAATTGTGGGTGCCTGGAACTCGCTGCCAAGGGAAGTAGTGGAAACAAATATGATAGTGACTTTTAAGGGGCCTCTTGCCAAATACATGAATAGGATGTGAATCGAGGGTTATGGTCCCCAGAAGGGTAGGGGGTTTTAGTTCAGTCGGGCAGTATTATTGGTGCAGGCTTGGAGGGCCAAATTTTCTTTGTTCTTTGCATTAGCAGGGTTATGGGGATGGGTTGGGCCGGTATAAGATGTTCTGTCAGAGAGTCGGAGCAGACTTAATGGGCCGAGTGGCCTCCTTCTGCACTATAAGGATTCTATGACTCAACGCTTCTAAGAGAGAGAGAACAGGCTCACCGGCAAAAGAAGCTGGAGATGAGATTAAAAGCTCAGAAGACAAAGATGGAAATCTAAAAGGAGATGAGGGGATTTGCTATATTTCTGGGAAATGATGTGGTGAGGTCCCAAGAACTGTGCCCTGGGAAGCCAGAGAAGTTGGGCAATGCAAACAATTTCAATAAGGTTCTGCAGGGGTTACAGCAGGCTGAATACAGCTCAGAGACCATGTAGGGGATGAAAGAACCCATCAGAGATAAGGTGGCTCCAAGAAAGCAACCAGGATTTTAAAAAGCTGCAATTATGCCAGGAAAATTGAAAGAGGCCAACACCAAACAGCAGAAATCTACAGAAGGAGCAGAAAGCTAGAGAATGTCAAAAGGCCCACAAGGATGGGATAGCCCCCACAGACCTCGAAGGCAAAAAGGCCAAAGGCAGGCCGGTAAAATTAAGCAGGGTCCGTATAAAGCCCCTAGAATCTGAAATAAATTCTCCAAATATCCCCAAGTTGAATAGGAACCAGGGAAGTCCTCTAGCAGCAAAAGAAATAGCAAGGAAGATGCCCCATGTAGCCAAAGAGCCAGTAAGAAAACAAGCTGTTAATCCTGGAAAGAAAAGGGTTAAGGACTTGCCCGATGTATGGCTGGTGGAATCCTTTTTAGCTTTAACTTGGGGCACAGAAAGATCCCAGGCCCATCCAGCAAATTTAAAAAGAATGGAGTCCATTTCCCTGCTGAATGAGCAGGTGGTCTGGCTGTCTTAAACCCTTTCAGAAAAGGGATGTCCATAAAGTTCCTAAGCAGACACTCTGTTGATGAAAAAATTATTTTACCCAGATTTAAACCCATAGGATCCTACACCCTAGGTAACAGGGGATCTGGCTACCAACCCCCACCTGTCCAAGTTGGAGGGATATCCCTGTCACGGATTTACCTGGTAACACCAAGGCGCAAGATTAGTAAAGGGAGTGATGGGATCTAATCTATCTAGCAACAAAGGAAAATCTGCCAGCAACTCACATTCAGAGGAGTAAATGAGATGTGTCCTGTTCCAGCAAGGGGATTAGCAGACATCTAGATAACATCAGATCAGGAAGCAGTTTACCGAGATGACTGAGAGATCGGGGAGGCATATGGATGCTAATTTTCCAGAGTCAGGAATGTAGAAGAGACAGACAATTCAATATATGGTGGGCAAAATCAAAGAGAGCCAGGAGTATAATTGTCAACCCCTGCAAAAGCAAACAGACCAGCTTAATATCTCAGAGGAAGGCTAGGGTAACACCTAACAACAAGTCACCTTATAGCAGTGGCCCTTTTGAGTACTTACAGCTAAGTTAATGCAGAAACCTTCGAAAAAGCAGTTTACCTATCTTCACTGAACCAGGCAAAAACACTTAACAGATTGGATCAGCCTCATGGTATTGGGTGGTAACTATAAGCTGTATTTAAGTTATAAATTTCTGAAGGTGGATGTTGTTTGGGGGAAAGAGAAGATTTACCATACTCTGATACCGGGAATACCTGAACTCAATAAGGAGTAATTTCCAGATATAACTGTGTGTATATGTGTTGCTTGGGTGTTTGTGTGTCTTGTAGAGTTATTGACTTATTTGTGTGTATTTGTCTTTTCTTTCACTTAATAAATAGCCTTTAGTAATTGGTACACTACAACTGACTGCATGTTCTTACAAATTGTTTCACGTGGCTCCTCATAGCATTTCAGGAAAAAACAATAATATATACCACCACAAACTGGTGCCTCACATTGCATTGCCCTTGCAGTAAACAACAGCTTGGTTTGTGACACCCTTCCCGCAAATACCTAATTCAGTGGTAATTTTCTGACTTGCTGATGAGATCCAGGTGCAAAGTCTTGGGTTCTTGTATTTGCGCAGATGAATAACCCCTGAATTTTATTATTAGTTTGATCCAATGTGACGTTAAGCATTTCATTCTTTCCTGGATAGCGTTTGGCTGGCTGCTTGCAATTGTTGATGCAAGTTATCAGTGGGCTCAGTGGAATAAGTAGATAGAATCACTCTTTATTACCTTCTTCAATAAAAAAATGATTCTTCTCAAAAGAGACAACAAAGATTCCATGATTATCAGCAGTGTAGTCAAAGAGTGCACTAATGTCCAGGACTTTGCCTTACAACAAACCATCTGTCTCTGTGGTGATTTCTTTCTCTTTCAATTTTTTCTGAAAGAGAAAATTAATCTGGGACATTCTTCCCGCCGCAGAGGGGGCAGTAGAAAATGGCATTTGGTACCTTTTTTCCCAGGCTGCTGCATTGCTATTCTTTTGGTTTTACAATCCACAAATTGAATGATTTCATTCGGCTGTTCTTGGGAAACTTCTCTCAAATCTCAAATAAAATCTTATTCTGCTTTTGTTTCAGCCTCTCTGGCCAGCTGTACAGCTTTGCTTAAACTTTAATTTTCATGAGAGTGTAAGGAGTCAGAGATTCTCAGTTAAAGTGTTAAGAATTACTTGATCTCTTATTTGATCACCTTTTCATGTTCCATACTTACAATCTGCACCTAGGTGGTTCCAGTCATCGATGAAAATGGGTCAATCCTTTCACTCAGTTTGCACCGATTAAACTTATCCTCTGAATAACAATATTTTACAAAGACTAAAATGTGACTCAAAGGCTTTGATAACATCCTCATAGAAGGCTTTGTCTCTGTTCATCCCTAGTCTTGTGAGCACATCATCTGCTATGGTCCCAATGGCATATAACATAGAGCTAACTTGATCTTTGTTCACTTCAGTTGTGAGGCCTGAGTGCTGTGGTATTGTGTGAAATGCTTTTGCCAGTTTTGTCACTGCTTAGCCTGTCTAGGGCACTCAATGTTTTGGAAAGATTCTGCATGGGGAAAAGTAGTAGCTCTGATGCAGGGTCATCCCGACTCGAAACATTGGCTCTATTTCTCTCTCCACAGGTACTGTCAGACCTGCTGAGATTCTCCAGCATTTTCAGTTTCTGCTTCAATTATCTTAATAGCCAGTTCTTTCTGGATCCTAAGATAAAGTCCATCAGCATCCAGGGACAGTTTTCCCAGTACTGCCTCCCTTCTGTTAATAATTTTCTTAATTTCCATCCTCTCCTCCATTTATTGACTTACAGCTATTTCTGAGATGTTACTTATATCCTTAGTGATAAAGACTGTTGCTAAATACTGGTTCAGTTCATCTGCCAGCTCCTTATTTTCAATTCATAATTCCTCAGACTCATTTTCTGTAAGACCAACCCTCACTTTCTTTTTAAAATGTCTATAGAAACTCTTATTATCTGTCTTCATATTTCAAGCTTCTTTCTCCCATACTCTAACTTTCCCTTCTTTATCAATATTTTGTAATTCATTGCCATTCTTTATATTTTGGTACGTGGCAAAAAGCACAGACAAAATAAGAACGATTGTTTCATTTAAGTCCAGAACCAAAAGTCCAATGGTGCATTCCTTCATAGAGGTTAGCAATATGAAGCTGATTCAGGATAATTCAATCTTTTAATAGTGTTGACTTCCGTGATGGGAGAAACATATAGGGATGAATTTGGCTTGCAGTCAGCACTGTTTTAAGTTCATTTATTTATTAGTCACAAGTCGCCTTACATTCATACTGTCATGAAGTTACTGTGAAAATCCCCTAGTTGCCACACTTCGGCACCTATTCTGTTACACTGAGGGAGAATTTAGCATGGCCAATTCACCTAACCAGCATACCTTTGGATTGTGGGAGGAAACCCCCCACTGACAAGGGGAGAACGTGCAAACTCCACACAGACAGTGACCCAAGCCGGGAATCGAACCCAGGTCCCTGACACTGTGAGGCGGCAATGCTAATCATTGTGCCACTGCACTGCCCCACTGGTACAGAAATTCAGATTTTGCAGTGGAAAATAGTGTAGATGAGGGACTGGCAATTTAAACCTGGCTCTAGTTCTGCTGCTGTTTTGTTGATGGAAGATGATAGTCTGTCCCTTTTCGCTTCGCAAAGCAATATTGCAGGATCTAGCAGATTTGAGAGCAGGTCATGTTACGTAACCCCCACTTCATTCCCTTGGTTTGGGCAAAGCATACATATTTTCCTGATCTGGATCTTGAGATGGTTAGTGTTTCATCCATTAATACGTTTACAAAAGATTTCAGGGTCCTTTGCTTTTGCAGATGGTTCACCTCTGTTAGCCAGGTCTTTGCATCAGAAATGTAAGGGAGCCTTTGTGCATTCTTCGTATATGTTTTCTGCAGTCACCAGGGGCATTAGCATCTTTTTAGAAATAACAAGATTGCTGTGGTTTTCTGAAAGCTAGAATTTAAATCTGTGAATCAAAACCAGTCATGGCTCAAGTCAGTGTAAAGTCTTTGTCTGTTACATACTCTTTCATGTCTTCTTGGCATGACACTATCTTTTCCCACATGATTATCCTAACCTGTATGTAGATTAAAATTCCCATGATTTTCACCATATCTTTCTGACAAGCTCCCATTATTTCTTCCTTTATACCCTATCCTTCCACATAGTGAGCCTCACTACCAGAAGTGACTTTGTGCCTTTATAATTTCTCACCTCCCCCCAAACCATTTCCACATCATGGTTCCCTAAATTTAGGTCATCCCTATTTAATGTGCTAATATCATCATTAATTAACAGAGCCACTCCTCTACTTATTCCGAACTTTCTGTCCTTCCAAAATGTCATGTATCTTTCCATATTCAGGTTTCAATCTGTTTCATCCTGCATCAATGGGGGCAATTCTCCCAAAAGTGCTGAAATTGGTGGGAAAATTGGTCCAGATCGTGATTGTTTTTTCAGTGAAACTTCGCACTCAAATCTCCCCACTCAGTGCACTGCAGAGGTCCCATTCACGAATCTCATTAAAAACCCAGGGGGCAGGGCTATTCGCGCCTGAGTTTGACAGTTCTGGGGCTCCACGCATGCGCAGTGGCCCTGATCTGTCAGTCTCCCCATTTGCCGGCCAGCTCAATCACTGGCCAGCCCGGGACACCCGCAGTGCTGCCCCTCCAGCCCTCCCCCCCCACCATGGCCTGAACATGGCTCCCATGACAATTCCTAGGCCAGCCCCGACTCCCTTGCCCTGGAGGCCCCTGATGTCAGGCCTCCCGTACCCAGCAGTGGCAAACCGGTCCCCCCCACCCTGCTGATTTCCCCCAGGGTGAGACTGCCCCCCACCCCAGGAAGGCAGGCTGCCCCCAGCAGGCCTCCCCTGGGAGGCAGGCCGTCCCTGCCAGAGCCCCTTCAGGAGACAGGCCCTCTCCAGCATTCTATCCTCTGGGAGGCAGGCACCCCCCCCACCCCCCCGGCAGACCACCACACTCCCAGCCTGCCCTGATTGCTGACCTTCCTCCAGCCCAGGCTGATCCCCATGCAGAATGGCAGCAGGAACCCCACTCCCACCGATCACCCCCCCCCCCCAGGCCCTGCCCGCTCTTTGGCACTGCCCAATGCCCGATGGACAGTGCTAAGTGCCCCCAGACATGCCACTTGGGCAATGTCAAGAGGCATGGGCTGGCACTACCAAGATGCCTATGCCTGGGGGGCACCACCCCCTTGCTGCCTGACCATCTTGGGGGGTGGGGGGTCCCGATTGCCACCCCACTTCACTCCAGCAGGGTCTCCCACCATCCCTCGAATGTGGGGAGATACTCTAAACCCTCCTGGTGGGGTGGGAGATGCTACTGGACCTGGCAAATTCCGTGCTGGACCTGATAATCATATTTAAACTACATTTAAAATATATTTAAAACAGATTAAAATCATTTACCTCTTTTCCCACTGGTTTCCAGCGCAGTCCCGACTGCACTTTGCCCCTGGCTGTGGGAGACACGCATACATCGGTAACGCATGCACGAATCCCGTAAAATGGCTGACATGCGATTCTCCCAACCAGATTCGCCAGAAAATTTGTGGGTTGCGATGGGAGAATCGTCCCCTATGTCTCTGTAATGGTGATCAGATCATCCTTATTTATTTCTATTTGCACTATCAGTTCAAACTTTATTTATTATTGTCACGTGGAGGGCATTAGCTATGAGGAGAGGTTGGAGAAACTTGGTTTATTCTCACTGGAACGACGGAAGTTGAGGGACAACCTGATAGAAGTCTACAAGGTTATGAGGGGCATGGACAGAATGGATAGTCAGAAGCCTTTTTCAAGGTTGGAAAAGTCAATCACTAGGGGGCACAAGTTTAAAGTGCGAGGGGCAAGGTTTAAAGGAGATGTACGAGGCAAGTTTTTTACAGAGGGCAGTGGGTGCCTGGAACTCGCTGCCAGGGGAGGTAATGGAAGCAGATGTGATAGTGGTGTTTCAGGGGCATCTTGACAAATACCCAAATAGAATGGGAATGGAGGGATACAGTTCCTGGAAGGATAGGGGGTTTTAGTTCAGTTGGGCAGCATGGTCGGTGCAGGCTAGGAGGGCCGAAGGTCCTGTTCCTGTGCTGTAATTTTCTATGTTCGTTATTCTTTGTATGAGACCAGAGCGTTCTGTCCAGGGTGTATGCCTGTTCAACAGGCATGTTTACATACCTTTGCAGCCACTTACCTGGAAATCTCCAGTTAAGAGAAGGTCCCAAAAATTGGCATCTGGTGATGTCAATTCGATCCTGTCACTATTTGGATCAGAGACAGCAGGATTGGTGCTGCTGCTGGTCCCAATGGAGAAGCTCAAGCTGGAGGATCAGTAGGCCTAGAAGAGGATCACAAAAGTGAAATTATTCATTTTTCTTGGGTGGAGTCCAGAGAAGCAGGAACGTTCCACCAGAGCTGCAGGAATTCTTTGAGGCTGGTTTAGCTTCCCTGGAAAGAAGTAAGCCGGATGATTGATCTCTCAGCTCTTTGACCATCAGCCTCACCTGATTTCTGTCCATGACCCTGACTTCATTGATGATGTATGAAGTTAAATGGATTGGACCTGGAAATTGTCAAGCTGGGCTGAGCTTGCCTCTCCAGCACCACAAATCCGACTTATCCAATCAGTCTGAGATCCGTCTGGAGAATCAGCCGTTGTTCCTGATGTTACTCACCTAGTAAAGTACAATACTGTTCAAGCACAGTGGAGTTGAAATCCAGCAGTGCATTTGAGCAGCAGCAACAACAAATTGCATTTACATAGTGTCTTTAACATACTAGAACCATCTGAAGGCTCTTCACAGCCACATTATCAGACAAACCTTGACACAGAGCCATATAAAGTGATATTAACACAAGTCATAGAATCTACAGTGCAGAAGGAGGCCCATCGAGTCTGCACTAACAACAATCCTACCAAGGTCCAGTCCTTTCCCCATAACCACACATATTTACCCCCCTAATCCCCCTGACATTAAGGGCAATTTAGCATAGCCAATCAACCAAACCCGCCCATCTTTGGACTGTGGGAGGAAACCGGAGCACCCAGAGGAAACCCACACAGACAGAAGGAGAATGTGCAGACTCCACACAGACAGTCACCCAAGACTGGAATTGAACCTGGGTCCCTGGCGCTGTGAGGCAATAGTGCCAACCACTGTGCCACCCCAAGTGATTAAAAGCTCAATCAAAAAGGTAGCTTTTAAGGAGCAACTTAAAAGTAGAGGTAGAGAATTAATATCCTTATTTTGTAGTAATCCAAATGGTAAAGAGGCCAATTGCTTTGAAAATATAAATCACACGATTGACTTTAAATGCTTTAGTTTTTATTTCAGTAGTAAACATTAGAAAACCCTATAAATATGGCTAAGATAAATAATATGCAAAGTTATGTAAAGTCCGTTGACTTTTTATGACGTCTGACTGTCAGCTGGCTTTTACATGGTGTTCTTGACTTTAGCTTCAGCTATAAAATTGGTATAATGAACTCAATGACATTACAGAAACTTCCCTTTCTCTGCAACTGTCTGTGGGTTAAGATGCATTTAACACATCGTCAATGGGGTAGATTAACGCTCTGCATCAGTTGTAACTCATCCCATTCAATGTTATCAATGCCAATTATTACATCAATTAGGGTCTGTTGCTGTCAGTCGCACTGGACAAAGTATTTTAGTCTCAACCATCCAGTGCTAATCCCTGGATGCAGCTGGTCTCAATAATGCCAAAGCCATATAAAAGAACATAAGGAACTTCAACAAGCACATATATCATTGCATTGGAGAGTATAATTTGATTCACATGGCAGATGTTGGCAGTGAGGAAAGACAAAACAGTTTCAACATGCAGATAAGTGTGCCCACACTTAAATCCAGAATTTACCTTCCCAATGGGATACAAGATAGGGATGTAGGTTCTATATAACATAAGAAGAAAATTCTGTGTTAAACACTCAGGCAACTTTCACCAAGGGAAAGAAAAACACATTAGAATATCAAACAGCCTCAATCACTACTCTCTCCATATATTTCCCATTAGTTTTGAGAATAGTGGAGATGAGTGTTGACATAGAAATTATACTCGGGCAGTTAGACAACTGACCAACACCACACGAGTGGAAGGTTCCGGTGACAGATTTTCTTATATAATGCCTTTTAAGAGATGCTTGACAAACCCCAACAGCAGAATTGTCAGTTCTGCAGTGTAGTACTGCCTGAGTCAAGAAATGAAACAAGCTTGTGACAGGCTCACTTAAACACAAGTGCTCAGTTCAGAGACGCCAGTCACCTCTGTTATTTTTTGAGAGCGTTGTCTTTCAAATTAGCTTAGTTAGAGCCCCACAGATGCTCGATTGAAAAAAAAGACCAAGGTCTGTTTAGTTCACCTTCTACCTTCCTGATAATCACATGATCCAATGATAATGGTGCTGTTGATGAATCATAGCAATCAATTGTGATCAATTAGTCAACAACAGGCCCAGATATGACACAGGAAAATCTCCAGCAGCGCAGAGCTTTGGGATTTA
This sequence comes from Carcharhinus amblyrhynchos, assembly GCF_965287045.1. NCBI lineage: Eukaryota > Metazoa > Chordata > Chondrichthyes > Carcharhiniformes > Carcharhinidae > Carcharhinus > Carcharhinus amblyrhynchos. Next base: position 53,418,632 of record NC_137335.1, read on the forward strand.
TAGGTATAAAGTCAACTCTTTCCTCCCAAGCAAGTTACTTACTGTGACAGAATTTTGGCTTCCCTTCAAAGGCAGGAAGCTTTGCTGGGATGCCTACATGTTCCCATTTCTGGGTCACTTTCTTACCGGGGGGCATGGGGAAGTGAAAGCTATCTGCCTGAAAGCGGCAGGTACCCCCATTAGACTATTTAACTGGCACACAAGACCACTCAGCAGAAACAGACTGGAATTTTCCAATTGGCTTGTGGGCTCTCCCAATTGAGGTTGAAAAGTGATTGAGGAATGGAGACCGTGTCCCAGTTCTCAATGATAAAAAGGGGCCATGAAGGTAACAGTCTGATTTGCGCTGGGCATAGCCCATTCAACGCTAGATTCAGGCATGACATGAGAATGGCAAGAACCGTTATTGGTTTCCACTAGCTGATAGCAGGCGCGATGCTGGGGAGCCCCTGGTAAGCAGTGTATTGCATTCCTTCCCTAAAGGAGCTATCTCTTGATTATGCTGGCTGCTTTTCTGAGGCAGCAGGAAGTGTAGATGGAATCAAGGGATGGGAGGCTGGTTTGTGTGATAGACTGGGCTATGTTCATAACCCTTTGTAGTTTCTTGTGATCTTGGTCATTGCAGGAGCCAAACCATGCTGTGATACATTGGGAAAGGAGGCTTTCTATAGAGCATCTGTGAAAATCTGTAAAGATTATCATTGTCTGCTGCGTGCTCCACAATTTTTTGCCAAATAAATGGACCAACCTGGGCAGAGAGAGGAGTGGAAGCAGAGGCACATCAGCCATACAGAGGATGATTTGGGGGGAGCACGTCTCTAGTCTTCCAGCTGCAGACATTCTTCAACAGCAGCTCATTAAGGGGTTCCTATTCCCCTCCAATTGTCCTTCCCTACACAAACTCCAATTCTATCACCCATCTAATTATAACCCAGGCATAGGCTTTACAGCAAAATGCCCTCTCTTAGTCAACAAACTCTCATGCAACAACTTCAACACACCAGGAATTCAGAAAAGACTGATGTTTATAATGAGCTTTGAAGGCTTCATTCATTGCAGATCACCCTGCTACAAATCTCTAGTACTAATCTCGAGTACTCTTCTACTCTCAGGGTCTGATGTGTTTCATAGAATTCTATAGTGCAGAAGGAGGCCAGTTGGTCCATTGAGTCTGCACCCACCACAATTCCATCCAGGCCCAGTCCCCATAACCCCATGCATTTATCCTAGCTAGTACCCCTGACACAAGGATCAATTTAGCATGGCCAATCTACCTAACCTGCACATCTTTGCACAATGGGAGGCAACCAGAGGAGGCATTGGGAGAACGTGCAAACTCCACACACAGTGACCCAATGTTGGAATCGAACCTGGGTCCCTGGCGCTGTGAGGCAGCAGTGCTAACCACGGTGCCACCATGCCGCTCTAGTAAGTCAAACCCCTACTTTTAACCCAAGGCACAAGAGACTTGACCTTCCCAATCTCAAAAGGGAAGAGATGGTATGGACTGGAGACAAGTTTTGAGAAAGTACTGCAATTGAAAAGCAACAGCAACTGAGATTGTGTCCTGTCCAGATAGAGTCAGACATCATCCCATACAGCAGAACTGTGCTAATTTCAATGAATATATAAAGCTTTAGCAGAATGGGCTGCATACACTGATCCTCAGGAAAAGGTCACAACTAAAGCACCACAAATGAGTCAAACCAGGCGTGACAACCCACAGGAAGTGACCTTGGAGTGAAGAGACTCCCAACTATCATAGAAGGAGATCTGCACTCATTCAGGAGACTATCCTTTTAGTGCAGGGACTTTGAAGAGAGATTTAGGATGATGGGTACATGAAAAGGTAGAAGTTTATTTATTAGTCACAAGTAAGGCTTACATTAACACTGCAGTGAAGTTACTGTAAAATTTCCCTAGTCACCAACTCTGGCGCCTGTTTGGGTCAATGCACCTAACTAGCATGTCTTTTAGCCTGTGGGAGGAAACCGGAACACCCAGAGGAAACCCATGCAGACATGGGGAGAACATGCAAACTCCACACAGACAGTGACCCAAGCCGGGAATCAAACCCGGGTCCCTGGTGCTGTGGGGCAGCAGTGCTAATCAACGTGTCACCGTGCTGCCCCACAACATGGTGGCACAGCAATAATACGGTGGAGATGTAGAGTAAAAAATTGACTCTAGTAATAGCCATGAATCATGTGCATAAGGTACTTTGTCATTTCGATGTCAGTCGCTGAGTGAAAAGCAACTCAGAGAGCAGTAGTAGTCAAGCCCTGATGCTCTAAAACATTGTAAGTAGTTAGTGATGTAAGGAAATATATTTTGAATGTAAGACCATTGCCTCTAGCAAGATCTCTCCTGGTAATCCTAAGGCAAACCCACAATAAAGGCCAATGGGAACAAGGAGCTCAAGTGTAAGAAGGCCCAGCTGTAGATTGTGCTACATCGGTTGTTGCCAGGGCAAACCGCTCTAACTGATCTCTCAGCACCATGAGATAAATGGATGGTGTGGAAGTGGGTGTGCTGTCATCAAAGAGGGCATCTGTGCCTCTACCATGATGCATTCTCACTGTTCAGAAGGAGGGAAAACTATGGGAGTGCTTTGGCATCTTGGACACCCCTATCCATGCTTTCCTTCAAGCAGTAACCTGGGAGATTTGGAGAAGCTCATGGTGAGAATGCATCATGGCCTCTAAAGCTTTAGAATGTGTACTCCTGAGATATGTTATCAGTGATGCCTGGGAATCCTGGATAGACATTCCCCTAAGATGAAAACTTATTCAAAGCCCATCTACTTTCACAACCCTTGTGTTTTGCTACCACTTTCTTTATCCTGTATTAAACACTCAGTTTCTATTCACGTTGGCAGTGCACACTCATAAGCCGGTATAAAAAGGCACTGAAAGCTCAAATGTCAAATAAAAGATTATGGATTTAATTACCAACAACATAATTGTCTTCCATTCATTTCTCACACAAGTATCGACCCGTTGTGCCATTTTTGTAAGAGTGTTTCCTAACTCTACCATTCTGAGAGTACCTATCGACGAGGCTATTGGAAGGTTGCCCTTTCTCAATTGGAGATATGATCTGCTCTTGACTGGCAATTTATTGGTTTTTGAATCTGTGAGGACTCAGCCGCAGACTGCTACAGCTTGCCTGTGGCCTTGGCAGACTGGATCAGCTTACTTGCTGGCACCATGGCAGGTATTGGTTGTGGTGACATATTCACAGGCATGCTGATTTTCTGTGATGATAACATACTGCTTCCATTGCCAGAGGTTTGAGCCAATTTCTTCCACTGATCAGCAAGTGACGAGAAGTTTCTCAAAAGCCCCGTATCCATTTGCTTCACAATCTCTCCAAGTTGAACACCTACCTTTACAATATGGTGGTCCACCCCAAGGAAGAGCTCAGGCTTCAATTCCGATTCTTGATGGCAACTGTCTAAGCATTCAGCAAAGCTGGTGGCCCTGACACCTTCTCTAAGAACCTGGCGACAGTGTCTCTGGTGATAACCGTACTCTCCAAGTAGACTCTGAATTGTTGACGCCATATAAAATGACAGCACACAGACTGGAAGCAAGCACCTTTGTAGCTGCAATCATGATGCTAAAACCCTTTGGCAAGCTTTCTGGTACTTAATACAATGATTGTGCAAAGCCAGAAGTTTTATTTTCTATGCATGGGCTCCTGAAATCCTCATCCTTAAACTAATCAGCAGAACTGGGACAGTGTCTTGCTTTCTAGTGAACTCTCTCAGTTCTTGTCATCAGTATCTGCTCATTTATGCTGGATGTTTTATCAGAGACCCCTCTGGCTCCCTGTCTAACCCAAGCATAGTGTCTCCTCAGAGGAACTGTCCTGTTCAAGGAGTTTACTGCTGAAGAGGAACCAGAGGTAAGGGAAAAGAAACAAGACTTAGGATGACACTGAGGGACTGGAAAATGCAGCTTGAAATTGTCGATCTTGTTGGATATTTGCCAAGGTGAATGAGGGACTAATAGAAATAGGTAACTAATCTGCTCTGATAAACTGCCAATCTCATCCTCTGCAATGCTCATGTTTCTGCTCAGGCCACTAATCTCCAGAGCTTGCAACTCTATTTGGGTAAAGGCTAGTCCAATGAGGAGGAATTTCTTCAGCCTGAGGTTGGTGAATCAATGGAATTCATTGCCACAGAAGGCTGTGGAGACCAGGTCATTGAGTATATTTAAGACAGAGATAGTTAGGTCCTTGACTGGTGAGGGATCAAAGATTATAGGGAAAAGAAGGGAGAATGGGGTTGAGAATTTTAACAGCCATGAATGAATGGCGGAGTAGACTCGATGGGCTGAATGGCCTAATTCTGTTCCTATATCTTATGGTCTTAGGTGAGGTGCTACTCCCCCAAGGTTCGCTGCTCCTCCTTTCATGATGTGCTGGGGGAAGAGTTAATGCTTGCACCAGAGAGCAATGTCGAGGCTGTGCTATGAAGTGTGGAAGAGGTGTTTTTGTTTGGAATGCAGAGTGCGTCTTGTGACTGCGTGCTGAGAGATGGAATGGAGGAGGGAGTGTTGAGTATGGTGGCACTGAGGGTGAATGGAACATTGGCAGGGTCCACAGAGAGATGGAGAAGTGTAACTTGCTGCTTTGGTGATCTAACCAAAACTCTTCCTAGATTGAAGCTTGCACTGGCCCTGACAGATACCTCTATCCAGCCCCGTTGACCTTAGGGGTGTTCCCATATATGATGGGAAACAGTACCTCCCTCCCACAGTCCCCCTCTTACTTCTCCACAAGGACTATCAGAGAGGTATCAGAAACGCTGCTGGGATGAGGGAGGAATAGCCTGCAGACTCATTAGTGTGAGTAGAATTGTGTGCACAGTGCACACGTTTGCCCCTTAAATATATAAAAATATATTGTACCTTGATAGTGGGCTGAAGACTTTATGAAGGGTCCCTTCCAGGAATTAGAGCTTTGCTGCACAGGTGCTAGACCTGTGCTGTTCAGCTTTTCCAACAGTTTCTTCTGTCCAGCCAACAGTGGCACAGTGGCATCGTGGTTAACACTGCTGCCTCACAGTGCCAGGGACCCGATTCAATTCCTGGCTCGGGTCACTCTCTGTTCAGGATCGATACATTCTCCCCATGTCTGCGTGGGTTTCTTCTGGGTGCTCCGGTTTCCTCCCACAGTAAGAAGATGCGCTGGTTAGGTGCATTGGCCGTGTTAAATTCTCCCTCAGTGTACTCAAAAAGACATTGGGCCGTGGCAACTGGGGGATTTTCACAATAACTTCATTGCAGTGTTAATGTAAGCCTACTTGTGACACTAGTAAAAAAAAAAGCTGACAGCACTCAGTATTAAACTTAAGTTTATTTATTAGTGTCACAGGTAGGTTTACATACTCACTACAATGAAGTTACTATGAAAATTCCCTAAATAAGGTTGTATGAATTTAGTGGTCCCGTGGCTCCAAATAATTATTGCGGGGGTGGGGGGGGCAGTGGTGTTTGCAATTGCAAGAGCAAAAAAAGCTTTGAAAAGTGACATGCAGAAAAGATGTTAGTATTTTGATCAGAGCTGAAATGCCACAAGGATCTCTTCTACAGGACAAAATGGAGGGAAATAGCAAGGGAGGCTGATCTGGGCATAGATGGAAAGCGGGTGCCATAGAATGGGTGCAGAGGAGATGTAGTGGATGTGAGACGGTGACACTTGGCAGCAAATCCCACGGTAGGAGTAGCTGCAAGCAACAGCAGCAGCAGCTGTCTTCATGCGATAGCCACCCCCTCTTCCCCCCCACCACCCATCCCCCCTACTCCTGCTCTCCTCCCCCAACCCACGGACCTACCTGAGGGCTGTCACTAGCCTGGCAGCCTGCTCAATGTGTTCCTGTGGGTTCAGTGATGTGGCACCTGGAGGCCGGACAATCACCAGGTACCAAAAGAGAAAATGCTGGAAAATCTCAGCAGGCCTGGCAGCATCTGAATGGAGAGAACAGAGCTGAAGTCGAGATGACCCTTTGACAATCACCAGGCAGCTTGCCACACTTATTAAAATGAGTTGCAAGATCCAATTTTGGATGGACCTTGGGTCATCAGGTTGTGGTTTGCGCTCTGCGCTTGTCATCTTTTCCTACTGGCGACAGACTTCGACTCAATCAATGTCCGACCCATCGCAACAAACAATTGAAACAAAACAATCGAACCTTGCAGGAATTCTGATTGATTGAGTCGGCTTAGTTTTAAGGATGAAGATATGCCTCTCTATGTTGTCTTCAGAAAATTCAAACAGGCTTGAGATTGAATACAAATGCAAGCTTGAAGATTTATTGATTGCCATGTCTCCCTGAAGCTGGTTTTGGAACAATTGGAAGCCTAAACAAAAAAATCTTCAACAATTTGCAGCCAAAATCAAAATTCAAATTTCATCCTTCTATCCAGAGAAAATTCTCAATTTTATCTATTATGCACCTGTGAGATAATTTGACAACTCTGTGTACTTCTGGTAAAGTTTATTTATTAGTCACAAGTATGCTTACATTGACACTGCAATGAAGTTATTGTGAAAATCCCCTGATCGCCACACTCCGGCGTCTGTTCGGGTACACTGAGGGAGAATTTAGCATGGCTAATTCACTTAGCTGCCCACCTTTGGACTGTAGGAGGAAACCGGAGCACTCGGAGGAAACCCACGCAGACACAGGGAAAGCACGCAAACCACACACAGACAGTGACCCAAGATGGGAATTAAACCTGGGTTGCTGGTTCTGTGAGGCAGCAGTGCTAACCACTGTGCCACCGTGCCATTGCCCTGCATATAGTTATGCACAGGCCACTAATGCGCCAATCATGCCATTATATATAGCTCTGGGTTTCTGACTGAGACAGCTGGAAAAAGCTGAAAAGTCAAGTGTCTTCTTAATTTTATCTTAATCCCCTGTACTGGAAAAAAAAATACATATAGTTTTTTTTCATTATATCCCGGTAATTCAGAATTGGCTGATCCAAACCTCGACCATCTGAATCGCTACTAAAATGCAAACCCTCACCATTTATTATGATTTGTCATTAGATACTGTGTTATGTACTATCTTATGTAAATTATGATGGAAATGTAACAATTGGAGATGTCCTCGACACATTATTCTTAATAAAATTTGACGCTGACCTCTTGAAACTGTTCAGCTGTAGACAGATTTAAAAAAAAAATCCATACTGACCTCATCTCCATCCAGTTTATATCGGCAGTTGTCACTCAAGCTGTGATATCACGTTAACATTTCTGATTCCTATCATGGGTTTCCATAGCACAGCAGAATCCTGTTAACTTCTGACATTGTCACCTCTGTAGCACCCTTCCTCCAGCTCATGAACATTGGCTGAACTCTCTCCACTGCAGCGACTTAAAATGTTGTAATAAAATTACGGTGTTTAATTTACTTTCTATCAAAAGCAGCCCAAGGAAACAAAAAAAACTGACAATTCGCAAATTGTCGATGGTAAAAGTGCATTAAACGTGTTATTTTTCAGAGGCGAGGAGTAAAGGATTAAAAAATTAAAATACGATTTCTCCCTCCATGTTTGCAAACCTTGTTTTAATTTTCTTTTGTAATCAGAATTTGTTGCAATGTTTTTCTAGTTTCGGAAGATTTAAAATGAAAGAAAGCAATTGTGCATATTAGGTTAGCTTAGAGGTGCATCAATGAAACAGAACTTTATAACAATTGAAGCTCTCACTGTCATAAAAACTACATTAGTGTAATCACAGGGGAATGATGAAAGGGCTGAACTCCCTATATGTTACACTGGAATAATTAACCTTTAAATCTCCAGTGAGATGCAATAGCAAGTTTGGGATTTAACAATGGTTTGAGGTAAAAATAAATAGATAGAGACAACTTGAAATGATGCAATGAATGGAATTTTCCTGTCCCACCCACCACAGGAATCAGGCAGAACATAGACCAGGCAAAGATCTGTTGACTTTGAGCAGGATTTTCCTTGGGGTGAGTGCAGCCGGAAAATTCTGCCTAATAACTCTACCCAGAGGCACTTAATTCCATGATGAAAAGCATGGTACAAGCTGGGGCAGCATGGTGGCACAGTGGTTAGCACTGCTGCCTCACAACACCAAGGACCTGGGTTCGATACCTGGCTCGGGTCACTGTCCATATGGAGCGTGCATGTTCTCCCTGTGTCAGCGTGGATTTCCTCTAGTTTCTTCCCACAGCCCAAAGATGTGTGGTTAGGTGGATTGGTCGTGCTAATTTGCCCCTTGGCTAGGGGAAATGCACGGGGTTATGGGGTTAGGACAGGGTGGACTTATGGTCAGTGCAGACTTGATGGGCTGAATGGCCTCTTTCTGCACTGTAGGATTCTATGATTCTCTATTCTGTGAAATTGGTATGTGATCGAAGGGTATGAGGAATTCATGTCAAATTTCTCTGTTTGCCATTTTGAGCCCATATAAGCAGTTAGCCATTGTGGGTGGAAAATTTTGCGAGAATCGGAAAACATGATTATCTCTGGCGGGATCGTGATATCTGATTTCCAAGCCCCCTCACTGGTGGCGTAACAAGAAATCTGCCTCAGGAGATCAGGAACCTCATTTAAATACATTATCATATCACTGTGCTCACACTGGGGCCTCCCCCCTCACCAAGTATTCATTGGGTACCAGCGTGAAGCCATGCCAGCGCGATTTACAATAGCTGGATAAAAAGCGAAGTTGACGACTTCATTTCCAAAAGGGATATCGGAAGTGAGTGCTCAGGTCTCCATCACCCTCCAGGATGCCAAATCACAGATGAGGCAACGGAGAAGAAGTGCGGAACCCAAATAGGTTCAACTCAGAGCCGGGGAGAGGGGCTTCAGCCTTGACATCTCGGGGGAGGGGTCACTCACAGGTCTTAGCGGCCCCTCATGGCAGGAAACTTTTACATTTAAAGGGGTCTGGTGGCTGATTTGCAGATGGCACCTCCCGTGTCCTTACTGAGCTGGTGGCCATATCACCGCCGAGGGATTGCCCTTCTAGACTGGCAGCTGGAAAGTGGGTGAGAGCAGGTGATTCCAGAGGGTCAGCACTGAGGTGATTGTGATGTTCGTGGGTGGGGTCCCCTGAAAGACCAGGCTGCATGGGCAGAGTAAAGACTCTGACAAGGGAAGTACCCTGCCTCATGAGGCCTGAAGACCCTCTCATTTGGCAGGAGGAGGCGAGGAGAGGGCGAGGAGGATGACTGCAGCAACAATGAATCCCCCACACTCGGGCAGGGGGATTGAGCAGTATGGAGGTTCAAGGCCATTATTACCAATTAACTAATCCCCAAGAGTCACACCTCTATGACCAGTGAATCATAGAATCATCGAATCTACAATGAAGAAGGAGGCCATTTGGCCCATCACGCCTACAGTGACAACAATCACACACAAGTCCTATTCCTGTAACCCCACATAGTTACCCTTCTAATGCCCCCAACACTAAGGGGCAATTTACTATAAACAATCAACCTAACCAGTGCATCTTTGGACTGTGGGAGGAAACTGGAGCACCTGAAGGAAACTCACACAGCCACAGGGAGAATGTGCAAACTCCACACAGATAGTGACCCGAGGTTGGAATTGAACCAGGGTCCCTCGCGCTGTGAGGCAGCAGTGCTAACCACTGTGCCACAATGTTGCCCTGTGATGGCTAGCTGTTCCAGCTGGATGGCTCATTAAACCCGTAGGATTTGTAAGCTAGGGGAATGAGGGTACTCTCTAAGGATAAAGTTGAATTGCATCAAGTGTGCCTCACCTGCCATACGAGGAAGCCATTTGTCTCCTCAGCTCCATGACCCTTCCTTGATGAATCAATTGTGCCAATTAAGTCAGCACAGCAATGGATGGGTGAATTATTGATTGGCACCCAAATGGAAGAGCTGCCCCCAAACATTGAATTCCAATGCTCAAACTCACATCTGCATAGGAGAAATGATACTAAAGTGGACCCCAATGCAAGGCATTATGGTGAAATCTCTAATCACTCACCCTGTTCAAAGTGATGATGAGGAGGGATGGGTTGGGGGGTTGGGGCTGGCATTGTCTAGGACCCCATGAGATTAGAACAGTGGTTCATTGAATGCAGTAAACCACCCTAAAACCTCACGTTTGAGGGACTGCTGAGACTCTCAAGGGTCACAGCTCTTCATTCAAGTGGAGTTGAGAGGGACAACAGTGGGAAAGTAGCTATTGTGTATCAGGGGTGGGATGACACTTAACAGAAAGGTTTTCACATAGAAGGAGATGCGCATGGGTGGATGTCCTAGCTGCTGAGAGCTCTGAGGTTCAGGGCGCTGTCAGGAATTCTCATTGCTCACTTTGGAATCCTCATTGCTTGCTTTGATGTTCTCTTCCTTCAGTTTCTGATTCTGGCGAATCATGGTGCCAGTCGAGAGTTACCAGAATGATAGGGAGTGGGATAGCTTGATCTTGGGTTCGGACATAGCTCGGTACAACATCGAGGGCCGAAGGATCTGCACTGCGCTGTACTATGTTCTATGTTCTATGATATGTTATTCAATTGACTAACCAGCAGCAGCACATCAATGTGTCCATGCACGCAGCCAGGACCAGCACCCCACAGAGGAGAGGGTGACTGGGCCTGGTGCTTTCCTAGGAGCAGGGCCACAGATGGCAGAGCCTTGAGGAGATATTCTCGACAAAGGGTATTCCAAAGCCAAGCCTCCTGCCTCCAGATGTCAGAGCTGCAGTGCAGGAGAAGATTGCATCTGTCAGGGGATGGTGGACCATCTTTACCAGGTTATGTAAGAACTGGCACCACATGGACTGGGAGGACACTGATTGCCTGTGCCCCTTAAAGTTACTGTCTGTCTGAACTTCTATGCCAGCACCTTGTTTCAGAGCTGCAGGGTGACCTGTGAGGCATCCCCCAGTCAACAGGTCACAAGTGCGTAAGGGAGGTCATAGTTGCGCTACCTGTGAGGGCCAACATGTATACCAACATGGGCTGGTGACCAGGCAAGCTATGATACCAGAACCATGGGCTTCACCCACATAGCAGGCATGTCCCAGATGCAGGGTTTCATCGACTGCACCCATGTTTCTCATTGGCAACATGGAGTGCCATTCATGAACCGCAGAAGATACCATTCCCTGAATGCCCAGGTTGTCTGAGACCATGCAATATGCACAATACAGGTGTGTGCCTGTAACCCGGGGAGCAATCATGATGATTACACCGTACACTGCTCGCATCCCAGCCACCTTTGAGAGATAGCAGTGGCTAGAGGGATGAGGGTAAAGGGAATTCCATCAGGGTACCAGTGCAGAGGCCTCAAACACACACTGAAATGCACTACAACATGGCTAAGGTATCAACACACGTACTGGTCAAGCAGGCAATTGGCCTACTCAATGTGTGAATCCAATGCCTGGAGTGATCAGGCACTGGATTGCATTCCTCACACACATCAGGTGTGCCTTACCTGCTTTACAAGGAAGCCATTTGCCTCATCAGCTCCATGACCCTTCCTTGATGAGTCAGTTGTGCCAATTAAGTCAGCACAGCAGTACATGAGCAAATCAGTGATTGGCACCCAGTTGAAAGTGCTGCCTCCAAACATTGAACTCCAATGCTCAAACTCATATCTACACAACAGAAATGATACTAAAGTGGACCCCAATGCAAGGCATTACAGCCCCCAGAGGGTGCCACACATCATTGTGGTGTGCTCCACAACCTGGCAGTGCAGCAGAGAGAGGAGATTTGTCAGTAGGATATAGAGGAGAGCCAGATCTCCTTTGTCGAGGAGGAGGTTGAGAATCAACATGGAGAGGAGGAGGAGGAAGGACCTTGGGTAATGGCCAGGGCATGCATGGGGCAAAGGATCAGGGACCCCCCTCATTGCTTCTTCGTCTGGGGACAACCAGGACTAGGGTGTGAAGAGATTTCCCATCATGGGGTCTGACATCAATTCACTAATGTTGTGCTTGCACAAAGCCCTCGTAATGGTGGCTACCTTCATGAGCAGGAGGCGAAAGCCATTGCAGGAGAATGATGGTGATTTGCAGTGAGGTCAGAGCGATGCTTGTCTCATCCTCAGCAGTATGTCTGACTGCAGCCTGACAGAGAGCTGAACGTATTGTGTCACTGAACGGACTTATCATGGAGTTCAGAGGAGCTGGATGACAAATCACAGCCCCCTTTGAGATCACAGGTCCTGGTGTTTTTCTCCAACTTACGTCAAGGTGGGAAGCCTTTCAATGCATTGTCAGCCCTTGGCCTCCCCTTCACTGGAGAAGAGCGGCAGACATGAGGGGCTTGAGCATTGATGTTGGGGGAGGAGGGATTCATTTCCACGAATGGAGCTTTTGGGGGGCGTTGCTGGTTGGGGGAGGGGGGATTGCCAGCAGCGATGCATCTTTACTGCATCAAGAGTGTGGGAGGTGATGATATGAGCAGATCAAAGCTATTCTGCAATGAGTAACTCATCTCCTGATTCTCCAAAGCCTGTCTATCATCTATGAGACATACAACACTACCATTCACCCATGTGATCCTGAAATCAATGTTGAACCAATTTAAATGTGCCAAGAAGTGCCCTCCACCTATTTCACAGCAGAACCTGCTGTTAAACTTTGTATAAATAAACAGAACTTGCATTTGTCTCCTAGTTTTTCTAATTCTGCAGTCAAGTAGTTCTTAAACTGTAAGGAGCGAGGAAAAGAAAGACTTGCATTTATACGCTAATTTTCACAACCGATAGACATCTCAAAGTGCTTGACAGCTGATGAAGTATTGTTTATTATATACAGGACAGCCATGGTCCACTGGTGGTTGTGGGAGTAAACGTTAATCTGGTGAAAAAGCTGCCAATCAAGTGGGCTGACTTATCTTGTATGGTGCTGAGCTACTTCAGAATTGTGGGAGCTGCACTCATCCAGGCAAGTGAGGCTATTCCATCATTTTTCTGCCTCATGCCTCATAAATGATAGACAGGCTTTGGAGAATGAGGAGATGAGATACTAATTGCAGAATAACTTTGACCTGCTCACGTCGTCCCATTATTTATGTGGCTGATCTAGTTATGTTTGTGGTCATTTGTTGGCTCCCCAGACATTGGTTGTGAGAGGTTTGATTATGGTAATACCATTGAATGTTGTAGGGAGATGGCTCGATTCCCTCTTGTTGGAAATGATCATTGGCTGGCATTGTCTGGTGAGAATATTTCTTGCCATTTTTCAGGCCAACCCTGAATGTTGTCCAAGGTATGGACTGATTCATTTCTGAATGGAGCTGCACATTACAATGATCAGCAAGTATCCCCGCTTCTTATAATGGAGGGAAGATCATTGATGAATCAGTGAAGATGGTTTGGACTGGAACATTACTCTGAGGAAATCCTGATGTCGAGATGCTGGAGTTCGACTGAAGTGGACACAGTAAGAAGTCTCACAACACCAGGTTAAAGTCCAACAGGTTTATTTGATATCAGAATCTTTTGGAGCACTTCTCCTTCATCAGGGACTCACCTGATGAAGGGGCAGCACTCCGAAAGCCTGTGATACTAAATAAACCTGTTGGACTTTAACCTGATGTTGTGAGACTTCTTACTGAGGAAATCCTGCAGTGGTATCCTGGGTGTGAAATGATTCACGTCAATAGCCAAAGCCATGCTGCTTTATACTAGGTGGGATTCCAACAAATGGAGATTTTTGAGTTTTAATAGGGTTCTTTAGTACCACACTCATTCAAATGATGTCTTGATGTCAATGGCAGTCACTCTCACCTCTGGAATTCAACTTTTATATCCTTGATAGCAGTCTCACAAGATAACACTGTTGATGAATCCTTCCCACGCTTTATTTGTGGCTGAGAGTAGGGTGATAGGCCAAGAATTGGCCAGGCTCAATCTTTGTAGGAAGGGCCTACCTGAACAATTTGCTGGGTAGGTTCCAGCATTGTTGCCACACTGGAATAGCTTAACCAGAGGTGTGGCTAATTCTGGAGTGTGCATCTTCATCATCATAAGGGCCCAAAGCCTTTGCTATATATAGTTTGGTCAACTGTTTCTTGATATCATGTGGAATGAATCAAATTAACTGAAGAATGACATCTGTGATGGTGAGATCCTCAGGACAGGGCTGAGATGGATCATCCATTCCTATCTTCTGACTGAATATGGTTATGTGCCCTCAGCCTTGTCTTTTGCACTAACATAACAAACTTTTCCCTCATTGTGGGTGGGCATGTTCTTGGAGCAATATCCCTTGTTAGTTTGTCCATGATAATATGTTGCATGATTGCAGGGCTTTAACCTAACCTACTTGAAGGGGGATTGCTTAAGTCCGATTACAGAATGGAGTCCTGTCATTCAGCATGTCTGTAGAGTTATGCTGTTGCTCCAGCAGTTTGACACCTCATTTTTAAGGTATGACTGGTTCTGCTCTTGGCAAAATCTTCCACACCCTTCAGTGAATCAGGGTCACACACTTGACTTGATGGTAATAACACTGAGAGATATGCTAGGTCATGAGGTTATAGATTGCAATAGAATAAAATTCTGCTGCTGCTGATGGCCCACAGCAGTTCATGGATGCCCAGTTTTAAGCTGCCAGATCTGTTCTAAATCTAACCCAGTCTGAAGAGTGAATACAAAGCGTGCATCGTGCCCCCTGTGAATACAAAGCATTCCTTAGCACTTTATGTCTGCAAATGCTTCGCTATCCTTGTTACCAGCTTACCTCATTTTAAAGTCATTTCATTGCTCCAAAGATTCAATGATGGGAAGTGTGAAACCGAGAAATACAGCAATAAAAACCCAGGAAAACATATTCCCTCTCCTTCCTGCTGCTTCCAAGATCTGTGAAGAGGGGGAGAAAAACTTATTTTTTTCCCCATAAAATTTGTTTTATCATATCAGGTAATCAAGTTCCAGATCTTTTATTCTCTTGCCCTTTATGATCAGAGGGCATCTGCGGTCAGATTCAGTGACAACCATGATGAACCAGACATACTTGACGTATAACCTTTCATATCACCGACATGGGATTTTCTACAATTTTGCATCACCGCCAGTTCTGTTTAGTTTTTGTGAACATAGCAATTCTGGGAGAGAAGTAATGATTTTTTTTTAATTTAATAGAAAACCAAAAAGTAAGTTAGAATCATAGAATTCATACAGTGCAGAAGGAGGCCATTTGGTCCATCGAGCCTGCACCGACGACAATCCCACCCAGGCTCTAATTCCGTAACCCCACATATTTACCCTGCTCATCTCCCTGACAGCAAGGGGCAATTTACCATGGCTAATCAACCTAACCCACATATCTTTGGACTGTGGGAGGAAACTGGCGACCCAGAGGAAACCCACACAGACACGGGGAGAACATGCAAACTCCACATAGGCCAGAATTGAACAGAAGACCATGGCGCTGTGAGGCAGCATTGCTAATCACTGTAACCATCATGCCGCCAAGTTATAATCATTATTTAAACATGGGTTTAATCAAACATACTTGGTCACACAAACATTGTTTACCAGTCTGAGATCTGAAGATCTCAGCATTTGATGTTGGTGTGTGTATGCATGAACATATTTGCTGCTATTTTACCTCATTTTATAGTCACTTAATTTCTCCCAAAATTCAATTAAAGTAATGAATAATTTAGAAACAAAGCTTTGACATAACACTGTTTTTGTTCTCCAGTATCGTATGTGAAACAGATTGCTAAATTTAACCTAATGACAGGGGATTCATGAGATGAATTTCCCCTAGAACTCTTGAGGGAAAGGGGAATTTTCAGACTTTCAGGCATAAAAATAACTTTAGTCAGTACAGTCAATGCATTAAACTCCCTCGAATTCCATTGTGTACCCATCCAATTTTGAACCGTCTGACCTTATAGAAATTGAATGGGCTGTGTGTCGCAGCCAGAGACTTGTACTGCGTATGGGCTACAGCCAGTGAGAAGCGTGCCTCCATTGCCCAAGCACTGGACAGTACTGCTGGTGAGATCACCCTTAATGTGAAAACAACTCAATATCACCATTTGTGGTGGTCTTTTAAATGTTGGATGCGGGAATTGTGATGTGCGATTACCTCACACCCAATCATGCTGCCGGTTTGCCTCAGTGACTACAGCGCACAGCACAGTGCTAACGGTGCTGAGTGGCTGCATGTTCACCAGGGCGCCTTGGTGCATGGAAGGCCAGCGTGACTTAAAGCCAGCCCGCACTTCTTAAAGGTGTGATGCACTGTCGTAACAGCAGATGTTGAAACTATTTCTGAAGGTGTACCTCTCAAAGAGTGTCAGTAGGACAACAGGCCAGAGAGAGTCCTCCCAGATTCACTGATGCAATGCTAGAAACCTTATGTAGGAGTTGGAATGGAGATGAGAGACTATATTTCTGCAGGAGGACTTCCTGGCACACACTGCAAAGGGAATGGAAGCAAATATTAGAGCCTGGTGAAAAGCACCTGGCTGTTGTGGCACAAAATGTTCAATAACCTCGCATGAGTGGTCAAAGTCAGTAAATGTATCTTCAAATGCCATCTTCTATCCAATATGCCACACCTCTAATATTCATCTACTTGTAATTTCAGTCTAATGTTCTTATGTTCAACCTCATCCTTAAAAATGTAACATTGATGCCACCCACAGCTTCCACACGCTTCCAGCTTTTTGGCTATGACATTACGCAAACACATTATAACAAACTTATTGACACTGTCCTGTTTCTTTCAGGACAATGTTGTGCATATTGGGAGGAAGCAGAAGAAAATCAGCAAATGCTGCATCTGCTAAGCCCTTTGGAGGCCACAGTGCTCCAAATAATGACACAGTAGTGACTGAGGCCATTACAACCAGTGTCACTACCACCATCCAGAATGTTAATGTCTCGTACATCATTCTGAAATCACACTTCAATCTCCTTTTGCAATCTGGTATGAAGCACAAGCTATGGTGAGTATGACAATGAAACTTTTGCTTTCTATATATCTCCCCTTCCTTGTCCGTATCCTCATATTCTGCATTGATGCATTCAGATACCCATGAACTGCAAGATGAACAGACAACTGATGATGATTGATTGATCTGACCCACACAGCCACCAGCTCAGCAATTGACACTGTGTGTATTTTAGGGGTTTTATGAGGCAGAACCTGCAATCTGTGTGTCACTGGCATGAACGGCCTGCAGCAAAGCTGGTCAAAGGATGTGCCAGCTCATTGAAGGATAATGTTGCAGATGAGTTCCTGAGTTCTGCTGCAGAGGTGCCAGGTGAGGACTTAGAAAGAGTGGGTAGAGAAAAGCTGATTTTTTAACGTGTTATTTCATGGAATGTGGGCATCACTGGCAACACCAACAATTGTTACCCATATTGACTTTCCCTAACTGGCTATTGAACTTGTATCAGATTATTTTGGAAGACAGTTAAATGTCAACCACATTGCAGTGGATCTGGAGTCACATGGTGGCCAGATCAGGTAAGGATGGCAGATTTCCTTTCCTAAAGAATTTTATGACATTCAGTGATAGTTTCATGGTCACAATTATTGACAGCAGCTTTGTCATTCCAGATTTAGTCATTGAATTTAAATTCCACCAGCTGCTGCCTTATTGAATTGCAGTCATGATGTGGGTATGCCGGCGTTGGACTGGCGTAAACACAATAAAAAGTCTGACAACACCAGGTTTTAGTCCAACCTATTTATTTGATAATATTCTCACAAGCTTTCGAGGGGACAGTCTGAGGCCAGAACTCTCCATTCACCTGACGAAGAGGCTGTCCCCTCGAAAGCTTGTGAGAATATTATCAAATAAATAGGTTGGACTAAAACCTGGTGTTGTCAGACTTTTTATTGAATTGCGGCAGTCCATATGTTGTAACAGCACCCACAATGGAAGGAAGTTCCAGGAATTTGAGCCAGTAACAGTGGAATAAAGATAATACAGCTCCAAGTCAGAAATGTGTGTAGCTTGGAGGGGAACTTGCAGGTGGTGGTGTTTCCATACATTGATGCCCTTGTCTTTTTAGGTGGTAGAAGTCATACATTTGGAAGGCATTGTCAAAGGGGCCTTGAAGGCACTTAAAAGTCAGCTTAGTGTATGGTCAGCTGAGCATGTTTAAGGTGGGACAGTAACAGGTAGCACGAACTCCAAAATGGGAGGTCAGGCCCAGCATTTGACACTGACTAACATGATGATCTGCCTCCTCTGCGGGCTATTTGCTCATGCATGACACAGCCCTGCCTAAGAAGGCAATCTGCGCAGGTTACGCTGGAAGCAGATTCATCACCATTCTTAGCCTTTCGGGGCCCCCATAATTCTGAAACCATCAGCGCGAAGGAGCCCAGTTTTGTGGCCGATGGATTTACTTCTCCAAATGAACCACTTGACCTATTTATGCAGATGTAATGATTTATTAGATGACAGTAAATGAACAAACTTAAGGGTGAGCTTCCGGTGTTTCCCTCGGCACATTGAAGAATGTCATTGCTTCAAATCTGCCCGATAGGATATTCTGCCTTTTGCTCACTAGATGTGTTCTGGGATGCTTGACCTGTCCTCGGGGGGGTTGTTTGTAATCCAGTTCTTCAGGATGATTTCCTCAAAGACTATCTTCAGAAATGGATTTCTGATCAAGGTGGACTTAAGCAGCTTCTTCAGAATTTAATTAAACATGTGCTAGCATGCAGCTGCTCTGGATATAGCACCTTACAAAGTATCTCCTCACCACAACAGTGTGTGGTATGAAAACAGGTTCTATATTAATGTCTTACTGACAACAGAGCCTGGGTATTATTATTGTATTAATTTCTGAACACTTCACACATTTGTATGGCATTCAGATGTCATTTTGCAAAGGCTTAATATCCTTTACAAGCAGCATGCGAGTACTTGTCAAGATGAATAGCATCTTAGATTTAGTGATTCACAGAACACACCGTTTCGGTAATAGTGGGTTAATCTCAAGGGGATTCTAAGCAATACGAAAAGAAATTGTCCCCTCTGCCATCATTAGTCAGTGAAAAGGATTTGGAAGAGAAGAGATCACTTGAATTCCAGCAGAGCTTTTTTTCATTTTTACAAATGGTATGTCTCGACAATATAAGGCCAAACGTCCCACGCTCTAGGTTGTCGGAGACCAGACATACAATCGATGATGTGGGTCAGGACCCTATGGAAGTCCTAATGTGAGGACCGACATGTGAATTGCCCTGGAACTTTGAACTTCTGAGGGTCAATTTCTCTGCCTGCTGGAACGCCCCATGAACGTCTCTTTGATTTGATTTGATTTATTATTGTCTCATGTATTCGTATACAGTGAAAAGTATTGTTTTTCGCGTGCTATACAGACAAAGCATACCGTTCATAGAGAAGGAAAGGCGAGGGTGCAGAATATAGTATTACAGTCATAGCTAGAGTGTAGAGAAAGATCAACTTAGTACGAGGTAGGTCCATTCAAAAGCCTGATGGCAACAGGAAAGAAGCTGTTCTTGAGTCGGTTGGTACATGATCTCAGACATTTGTATCTTTTTCCTGATGGAAGAAGGTGGAAGAGAAAATGTCCGGAGATGCGTGGGGTCATTAATTATGCTGACTGCCTTTCCAAGGCAGTGGGATGTGCAGACAGTGTCAATAGATAGGAGGCTGGTTTGCGTGATGGATTGGGCTACATAAGAACATAAGAAGTAGGAGCAGGAGTAGGCTACCTGGCCCCTCGCACCTGTTCTGCCGCCATTCAATAAGATCATGGCTGATCTTTTAATGGACTCAGCTCCACTTACCCACCTGCTCACCATAACCCTTAATTCCTTTACTGTTCAAAAATGTATCTATCCTTGCCTTAAAAACATTCAATGAGGTAGCTTCAACTGCTTCACTGGGCAGGGAATTCCACAGATTCACAACCCTTTGTGTGAAAAAGTTCCTCCTCAACTCAGTCCTAAATCTGCTTCCCTTTATTTTGAGGCTATCCCCCTAGTTCTAGTTTCACCCGCCAGTGGAAACAACTTCCCTGCTTCTATCTTATCTATTCCCTTCATAATCTTATATGTTTCTGCAAAATCTCCCCTCATTCTTCTGAATTCCAATGAGTATAGCCCCAGTCTACTCAGTCTCTCCTCATAAGCCAACCACCTCAACTCTGAAATCAACCTAGTGAATCCCCTCTGTACCCCCTCCAGTATATCCTTTCTCAAGTAAGGAGACCAAAACTGTACACAGTACTGCCAGGTGTGGCCTCACCAGCACCTTATACAGCTGCAACATAACCTCACTGTTTTTAAACACCATCCCTCTAGCAATGAAGGACAAAATTCCATTTACCTTCTTAATTTCCTGCTGCACCTGCAAACCAATTCCTTGTGATTTTTACACAAAGACATCTACCCAGGTCCCTCTGCACAGCAGCATGCTGCAACTTTTTATCATTTAAATAATCGTCCATTTTGTTGCTATTCCTACCAAAATGGATGACCTCACATTTACCAACATTGTACTCCATCTGCCAGACCCTCGCCCACTCCTTAGACTATCTATATCCCTTTGCAGACTTCCAGCATCCTTTGCACACTTTGCTGTGCCACTCATCTTAGTGTCATCTGTGAATTTTAACACACCACACTTGGTCCCCAACTCCAAAATATTTACATAAATTTTGTAAACAATTGTGGTCCCAACACTGATCCCTGAGGCGCACCGCTAGTCACTGATCGCCAACCAGAAAAACACCCATTTACCCCAACTCTTTGCTTTCTGTTAGTTAATCAATCCTCTATCCATGCTAATACATTACCTGTAACACCATACACCTTTATCTTATGTATCAGCCTTTGGTGCGGCACCTTGTCAAATGCCTTCTGGAAATCCAGATACACCATGTCCACAGGTTCCCCATTGTCCACTGCACATGTAATGTTCTCAAAATACATGACCTTTTGCAGTTTCTTGTGGTCTTGGGCAGAGCAGGAGTGATATCAAGCTGTGATACAACCAGAAAGAATGCTTTCTACGTTGCATCTGTAAAAGTTGGTGAGAGACGTAGCTGACATGCCAAATTTCCTTAGTCTTCTGAGAAAGTAGCGGCATTGCTCTCAGATTTTGAATTAGGGTTGGAGACTTAGGACAATTCTGGTGTACTTACCTGAATAGAAACTTGTGGGAGAGTGTGTGCTGCCAGCGGGTCTGGAGACTCCCATCAGCATGAATGGCTGGCGAAATACCCCCCTGGAATCAGTGATGATTGTGAAACCGTTGTCATAAAAACCCATCTGATTTCTCACCTGGTCTGGCCTACTGTAACTCCAGATTCACAGCAATGTCGTTGACTCTCAAATGTTAGGGATAAATGCCAGCCAGCAGTACCCACATCCCGTAACTGAGAGAAACGTGCCTTACCTACACATATAACATACTGATTTAACCACCTATCCCTTACCACTTTCTCACCTATCCCCTACCCACTTACCCTCATACCTCCTACCCTCCTACCCATCTCATCATTTATCCACTTACCCATTCACTCATTCATCCACTTAAACTTACCATACGGCAGTTAGTGCTGTAAAGAGGGAGTGCGTCCTGTATGCTGCATTTCTGGAAAAGCTGGCTGATAAGCTCCTGTACAAAACATGGAAAAGCATTGATTGGGAGAGGTTTTCGAGTGGAGCAGAAATCTGATGATGATTGATGTTTCCTGGAAGATCAGGCCATTGTGTTTCATGTTTAAGGTGGAACAATGTTCAAAAACGCATAGGTTCCAATGAAGAAGCTGATAAATTTATAATCTCCAAGGAGAGAATATTAGTACACATTCATGGTAAAATGTTAAATATTAAATATAATCCTTCTAAATAAATATGTAAAACAGAGGCAGCTTAAAAAAGGAAGAATATGAAAAATTGACCATAGCAGAGAAGAAAAATTGAATCAATAAATGTAAGTCAAATAGCATGGGGCATAGGAATATATAACATAATAAGGCATAGTATCAAATGGTATAAACTACTTTGTACAGAAGTGAGCATGGACTCTAACTCCCTCGTATAAAACTAAATGTACAATGTATGAATAGAAATAATAGCAAAAGATCTTTAGGTTAAGATCATTCATGCTGGGTCAATATTTAATGCCAGTATCAGTGTTTCCGTTATTTCTTGATCCATTGCTGTTGCTTTCTCTGGTGACCACTTAGGTTGTGCTGTCTCTCGGTTGCTATGTCTGGCCATTTTCTCCTCTGTTGTCCCAGTTGGTTGTTCCCTTCTGTGTGCAATGCTGGATCTTTCAGAGACATCTGCCTGACATTATGAGAGCACAACTCAACCTGCTCCATCTCTAACAAAGATTACCAGCTCTATCCCTTGTAACCTCTCCAAATTGATTTTTGAGATCATAATTCCAACTCACAGACAGTTTCTTTCCTTCGCATTTAATAGTAAATGTTTTACTTCCTGATCTGAGTTCAATCTTTATCTGCTGCATTCAAATTCAATATGAACTGAACGAGATGAATCACAGAGTTGGTTTGCAAGTGACATCTTGCCCGTGAAATCTAAATTTGAACATAGAATACACACACTGAAGGAATAAAATCACCTTTACACCGCTGAGGGCTTCTGAAGAATAGCTTCAGCCAGCCTCAACCCAGAATGTGGATCACTGCACAAAAATGTCCATCGTGCAACACAAATTGACATTAAATTGTCAGCCTAACTCAAGCAGGTCAGAAGGTAGATGTGAGAAATGGAAGAACTGACGATGGTTGTTGGGTCTGCCCATCTGAGATTGGGGTTTGTGATGAGTGATGTATAATTTTTCAGTTTGAATTTGTGTATATTTGTATTTTTGCGATAAGGAAGGCGGAATGGTTTCAGTTTCACGTAGGGTTTCAGTTATGAGCCTTGGTGCTTAGTAGTCTGTATGGACCTTGTGGCTGCAAGGGTATCAATATTATCTGTATATTATTTATAGATAGATATATAGATCGATAAGTCGATAAATAGACAGATCGATAGATTTAGCATATAGGCATTAATAATATACAGTTTGCAATGAGATTTTACAAACCCTGAGGTTGAAGATGTGGGTTCAGGTGGTTCAGATTTCAGGGATTCGAAAGCAAAGTAGAAAAACTGTAACGTTGCCTAGCGACAGTGGTCAGGTGACACAGAAAGAGTGAAGGATAGGCGCTGTGAGGCAGTTCAATCAGTGTGTGAAGAAAGGGTTTCTCAGCTCTCTATGAAGAAATCATGGAATCCTACAGTGCAGGAACAGGCCCTTCAAGTCTGCACCGACCACAATCCCACCCAGGCCCTACCCCCATATCCCTACTTATTTTACCTGCTAATCCCTCTAACCTAAGCATCCTAGTACACTAAGGGGCAATTTTAACATGGCTAATCAACCTAACACGCACATCTCTGGACTGTGAGAGGAAACCAGAGCACCCAGAGGAAACCCACACAGACACAAGGAGAATGTGCAAACTCCACACAGACAGTGACCCGAGCCAGGAATTGAACCCGGGTCCCTGGAGCTGTGAAGCAGCAGTGCTAACCACTGTGCTACAATGCTGCCCATATTGCTACTGTGACATAAGTTAACTGAGTAGTCAGTTAAGTGACTGAGAAATGTGATCAGATTAGCAGTGTTGCTACTGAAACAGTGAGTTTAAGATGTGGTTATTGTTGGGTGCCTCGGGGAGAGATACGATTTGTCTAAAAGGCATCAAGTGAATGCTCAAGAAAACTATTTGCATGTGTGTCAGTACGAAGCTGGAATCCTTTGTGTCAAGCTCACAGTGTCTCTTCACTGGTTTATGTGCCCAAAAATATTGTTGGGAAAAGGAATATTGGAAAATTTAATCATCTTCTTGTGTTTACACTGAGATCTTTCCAACCATTTTATCTGGTGCAACACAGTTTGTTTTTCTTGTTTTAATAAATATTTTGTTCTTTGTATTAAAGGTTCATCAGCAGAGTCCTGTGAATTTGTTCAGTAATTTTCTTCCATATAGTTTCTAAAAAATAAGTTATGATCTATCAAGCCAAGTTTAATTCTGGGATTGGACTCATCCAATATTAGCATCAGATGGGTTCATAGCAGTTTTTAGGAACAATTTAGGGATGGTGTACTGTAATGACTTCAATCAGGGTATTGAGGTTAGCCTATTGGAATATGAACACCCTGATCAAGGAGTCAATTGATGGGCTGAATCAGGGAGTCTTTTCCTTGTATTTAACCAGGCGTGTCAGTTCCTCTGGGACTCCCAAAGGTGGACTGTTGACTGATAGCACTCAGTAATACTGCTGTTGAAATTGTAAATAAAGGGAATTTGGTGAAGGGATGTTTGCCTCCGAAGACTTATTTCATGCATATTGGCTTCAGATGCATACTAATTCGACTTGAGATGGTTGATGTAGATACTAAAAATAAATTTGCCATCGCCAAGATTCACATTCCTCATTTTAAAAAGGACAGAGGGTCACCAAAGTACCTAAAATCATTCTCACAGACCACATGGAGGGGTGAAAATGCATGATGTTAGTATTTTCAATATTGTCTCTCACACCATTGTCTTATCAACCATGCACCAAAAGTAAAAGACAAAAATAAATATCACAAATTCAAAAGATATAAGAAAATGGTTTATTGAACAATTAACAGACTGAACTACTGATCTTTCTCTAAAGGTTATTGCTAGCTTGTCAGTGTGCATTTTACATTAAAAACAAATTAGTCAGGGACATGAAAATATGAAAACCCCCAGTTAGTTATATCCAGTGGTAATAGTGTTTGCTGAAAATTAAACTAATCCCTTCTGCCTGCCCTTGGTCCATATTCCTCTATTCCTTAAATATTCATGTTCTTATGTAAATACCCCTTCAATGCCCCTATCATGCCTGCACTACCAGCTCTAGCAGTGTGTTCCAGACACCAACCACTCTCTGTATAAAAGGTTTGCCCCTCACGTCTTCTTTGAACTTTCCCCCTCTCATTTTAAGTGCATGCACACTGTTATTGCCTATTCCTGTGCTGTACTGTTCTATATTCTGTGTTCTGTGTTCTTTGTCTCAGTCAAGTAAGGAAGACAGCTGTGTTTCCTTTTGAAGGCCCTCTTGTTTGTTGCGCATTTATATTGTCATGTCTATTCCTTGGGTATTTATTTCCTCTGCAGTCGTCAAAGGGTTAAAAATATATGCAAGTATAGCAAGAATAGGATTCATAAAAAGTAGCATAAGCTATTCAGCTTCTTTCGATATTCAGCCGGAATCTTAATTTTTAATATCCAGTCTTAATGCCAAACATTTTATGGAGCAATAAAAATGACTGTGGCTGATATTTGCAGTATGCCCCATATTTTAATATGCCCTATTGCAGTAATGGACCCATATTCTACCATATTCCAGAGTACACTAATGATTGCTGTATTTTGCAGGCCGGGGAGCTTAATTTGTTGCTGTTAATGCTAGAATTGCTGATTCTCAATATTTTAGCATCAATCTGTAAAATAAGTAACTAAAAAAACAAAGTTTTTAACTTAATTACCAGTAGACTCACATT
Source organism: Carcharhinus amblyrhynchos (assembly GCF_965287045.1). NCBI lineage: Eukaryota > Metazoa > Chordata > Chondrichthyes > Carcharhiniformes > Carcharhinidae > Carcharhinus > Carcharhinus amblyrhynchos. The sequence continues at coordinate 53,444,198 of NC_137335.1, forward strand.
CTTACTTCCTAATCAAACTGCCATTTTGGCTACTGATAACCTGGGATGGATTACAGCTCTATCTTCCATCTCATTTGTAGCTTTACCCAAAGACAGGGCACACAAAGATGGCACCTGCTGGATTGGTGAAATGAAACCTTCATCACTTAAAGATGAAATTGATTTTTAAGATAGTGAAAAAAGCAGCATTTTCATTCACTAATTAGAATGCACGATCATTCCCTGCAACAGTCATGGCACAATCTTTAGCTGGTACCATTTGTTTCTCCATGTTATTTGAAGAGATGTGTTGATTATTGTGGTGATTTAGGTTCAGTCTGCAGAGTAAAAGGTCAAATGACCCAGGGAACCAATCGGGGAGCAGGATGGAGGATCACCCTGGTTGTCGCTGGCTTCTGTGTTCAGTCATGTTGCGAGCTGATTGCAGCCATGGGACTGTAAGCCTCTGCATAGCTTTATAGTAAATGAGGTAGGGCAGCACAGTGGCACAGTGGTTAGCATTGCTACCTCATAGCGCCAGAGACCTGGGTTCGATTCCCAGCTAAGGTCGTTGTCTGTGTGGAGTCTGCATGCTCTCCCTGTGTCTGCGTGGGTTTCCTCTGGGTGCTCTAGTTTCCTCCCACAGTCTGAAAGACAGGTACATTGGCCCTGCTAAATTCTTCCTCAGTGTACCCAAACAGGTGCCAGAGTGTGGCGACTAGCGGATTCTCACAGTAACTTCATTGCAGTGTTAATGCAAGCCTACTTATGACACTATTCAATAAACTTTATGTTTTCCCTCAACTGGTGAATGAGCATTTTTACAATTACTAAATCTGAGGGGAAATGGAGAATGACTATTGTGTTCAGAGGCCAACTCCTCAATTTCTGGACTTGGGTTAACTGAGCAATAAAATCACCCCCAGTTTCAAATTCCCACTTGACAAATCCAGATATGGTCACAATAGCTTTTTGAATATGTTTATCGTATTTATTGGCACACACAGTCTTATGACATGATAATGTGTGATATTACTTCCATGACTGGTTAGATTATTTAAAAAGTGGCAGGATATAATACAAGATAACGGGGGGAGAAATGGCTGAGTGATTCTAACCTTCTGGTAGCGGAAGTCTTGATTCATAAATTAATTATGGATAAGTGTAAGTTGGTACAATTTTAGATGAAAAGCAAGGAAGGAAGATGTATATTCGATGGAAAAATGCTGAAGGGTGTGGGTGAACAGAAATTCAGGAGTTCAAATACATAATTCCCTTAAAATGCAAGTATAGTAGATGATGTCATGAAAAAGGTTAATTGAATTTTGGGCTTTGTAAATAACAGCATGGCATGGGGAAGCCATAATGAATACGTATAAAATTCTAGTTAGACCACCATTTAAATATTTTTTGCACTTTTGGGAACCAGTTTTAGCAAGGATTTTTTTTTTTAAATGTTTCAATTCTCTTACAGGATGTGGACATTGCTGGCTGGGCCGGCATTTATTGCCCATCACTAATTGCCTTTGAGAAGGTGGTGGTGAACTGCCTTCTTCAACCGCTGCAGTCTTTGCAGTCTAGGTACTCCCACAGCACTGTTAGGGAGGGAGCTCCCAGATATTGGCAAAGTGACAGTGAAGGAACAGAAATATACTTCCAAGTCAAGATGGTGAGTGGCTCGGAGGGGAATTTATGAGTGGTGGCGTTTTCCTGCATCTGCTGCCCTCAGAGGCAGACTTACGATGAAACACACCGTGCCTTGGCACAGGGCCCCACTGTGGGGATCCTGTGGCGGCCATTGTGTGTGCACACCAATCTCAGCTACCCTGAGTCTGGCTCACCACCTCATGGCGTCCTTTGCCCAGCTCCGTCGGCACCTCATACCTTGCCTTGCTGTTATCGGTTGACTCCCTGGTTGGCCTGCCCTCCTCCTTAAGTAAAACACAGAATCTTCGCCTCTGCTGCCTCACTCTCTCTGGTCACCTCAAACAACGTTTGGACAGTTTTCTCCTGCTGTGAGGGAACTCCACCAATCAGAGTAGTTGTGAATTGCCTGCTGATGGGCTCATTGTTGAGCCTATCAGCAAATGCAGAGCTATCAGGTTCTGAGCAGCAAGGGGAGCACGGGCAACTCAACGCTCTGGACTGAGGAGGGCAAAAGCCTGTTCTTGCAGAAAACTCATTAAAATCAAGATCAGTTAACATGAAGCGATACTATCAATCTGGTGATTGATGGTTTGCAGGCAATCTTATCAAATTTGGAAACCATTCTGAAAATACTTTTTAACAATACCTGTCACAAATGCTTTTGGTGAACTTTCTTTTTCTGCATTGAAAAGATTTTAAAATGATTTGTGAAGTAAAAAGTCAGGAACATCTGACGAGTTCAGCAATATTGACGACTGAAAGTGCGCCTTTACAAGATTTTAGCTACGATGATGTAATTGATAATTTTGTGAAGAATAAGTGTAGAAGAAAAACTATCTAAGTTGCCATGCCAACAAGAGATGAAGCAAGAAAACCTTTAAAAAATGTCCACCTTCCACATTTTCTTGTTTAAATTCGGTTTTTCAAAATGGGCTATTACTAGTCTGATATAATGGCTGCAGCTGGTGACATGCTGGTAGTTCTAACCACCCACTCTCATGCCTGTCTTCAGAAAATCTCTTCAGGACAAAGTACGGAATCCTGCAGGCAAAGCCACTGATTTTGGACTTGGACTCATTGGATAGTCTTCTCACGTGAATTTACAGCAATAACTTCTTTGATTTTGTGAAAGTCAGGAATTTAACTTTTGAAACTGATTGAGACGCTGAAATAAAGTGAATGATGGCATATGTATGTTGTTGATTGGAGTCAAACCGAAAGAGAAAATGCTGGAAGATCTCAGTGGATCTGGCAGCATCTGTAAGGAGAGAAAAGAGCTGATGCTTCAAGTCCAGATGACCCTTTGTCAAATCAATTCATCAAGTTGATTGAAGTATTTGCTCCTGCACTGGACTGGTTCATTCTGCCCTGCACTGGGATCACATCATCAGCTGATTTTTCCATCTTTATGGAATCGTAGAATCTATAGTGCAGAAGGAGGCCATTTGGCCCATCGAGCCTGCACCAACAACAATCCCACCCAGGTCCTATCCCCGCAGTCCTATAATTACCCTTCTAAACTCCCTGATACTAAAGGGCAATTTAGCATGGCCAATTCACCTAACCCACATATCTTTAGGCTGTGGGAGGAAACCAGAGGAAACACACACAGACACGGGGAGAGCATGTAAACTCCACACAGACAGTGACCCGAGACCGGAAATGAACCTGGGTTCCTGGCACTGTGAGGCAGCAGTGCTAACCACTGTGCCACTGTGCTGTCCTTGAGTTTGTTGATCAAGTTTCATATTTGCTCACCTCAAGACTCACATCGCAATATTCTTTATCTTTACCATCATTCTGACAAGTGGTAAGCTTGGATTTCAATTCAACAATTATTCGTGCCACCGTGTCTTTACAAATTAAGCAGTCATGCAGTGATCAATTTGTGAATTTTTGTGGCTTGTGACTTCGCATTCTTGGGTTAGGAGGGCTGCGATGTTATGGGAAGGGGGCATGACTTCACTGCCGTGAGGGGCCTGATGTTAGGGGAACCCCCTAAATGAAGGTGAGCGTGGGACCCCACAAAGTGTAAATTTGTCTCTGGCTGCTCTTGTCCTTCTAGAAGATAGAGGTCACGGATTTGATGTCAAAGAAGCCTTGGTGAGCTGCTGCTGTGCATCTGGTGGAAAATACACCCTGCTGATACTGTGCATCAGTGTGGAGGGAATGAATGTGGTGGATGCGGTGCCAATCAAGGGGGCTGCTTACTTCTTATATTACGCAGTTTCTTGAGTGCTGTTGAAGCTGCACTCAGCCAGCAAGTGGAGAGTATTCCATCATACTCCTGACTTGTGCTTTGGAGATTGTGGACAGGCTTTGGTGTCAGGAGGTGAGTTACTTGCTGCAGAAATCCAAGCTTTTGATCTGCTTTTGTATTCACAGTATTTATATGGCTTGCCCTATTCAATTTCTGGGCAATGGCAACTCCCAGGATGTTGACAGTGGGACACTCAGTAATGATAATGCCATTGAATATCAAGCAGAGGTGGGTAGATTCGCTCTTGTTGAAGATAGTAATTGCTCGGCACTTGTATGGCGCGAATATTACTTGCCACCCATCAATCCAAACCTGAATGATGTTCACGTCTTGTTGCATATGGATCTAGATTGCCTCAGTACCTGATGGGTCATGAATGGTGCACAACATTGCACAGTATCAGTGAACATCTCCACTTTTGACCTTATGAAGGAGGAAGATCAGCGGTGAAACAGCTGAAAATGTTTGGAGCTAGGACCCTACTCTGAGGATGTCAACACCATAGTGAGCATAAAGCATAAATTCAATCGGATAATGATAGGAATGGGAAACTAGTGATAAGATGTGCCATAGTGCCATCATGCAACATCGTGTCACCAATTTGAGTGTCAATGAGTGGCTGTTTTTAACCAAGTGTACCCAGTGGAATGGGACAGGTTCACATTGAATGCTTGTTTTACACCCCATTTGATTTTATGCTCCATTGACTTCATTTCATTCCTTTGCACCTACTGCACTGAAGAGAAACAGTGTTCTAATGAAAAATCACAGACCTAAAACATTAACCCTGATTCTGTCTCCACGGATGCTGCCAGTTGGGTGGTTGCAGCATTTCCTGTTCAGTCAGGTTAGATAATGTACTCAAGTCCTTGGATTGAGCTTGAACCTTCCGACTCAGAACTGAGAGCAGCACCACTGAGCTTAGGCTGACAGCAGTCATCTGAAAGCTCACCAGTGTGAGCAATGAAAGTCCTTGATGAGTTCAATAAAATAACTTCCCCAATATTTCACATTTGAAATTTCTCTAACCTCATAAAAGAATTCTTGAATTCATTTTCGTGCTTTAGTTGTCACACTTGTTGCTTTTTGTGGAACGATCACTCACGATTGTTCATATTGGCCCCTTGTTCTCCTGATTCACAACTGAAAGGCAAGAGCAGTCAAGTTGCATGCTCCCTTTAGGAAGCCTTTAGGATCAGAGGGAAAATAAGGCGGAGGTTATACTACAACATTGGCACCAAATGTTTAGCTTAAACCCCATTTGATTGCAGTACCTAGAGCTTAGCTTACTGTGCACAGTTGTGCAGACCGGTGGTCGGCTGCATGGTGTGTCTTCATATGAAATAGATTTATTGCAGCCTTGGATAGTCTGATAAGTCTACTCTTTAAAGTTAGAGAAAGAATTGAGGGAGTAAAGATGTCATGAGCCATTGCCAAAAGAAGGAGGTACTTCTCGTCCCTCAACTTCACCAAGGAGCAATGTCTGAGGTGTCTACACTTCACCAAGAAGGGCCAATAGGCACATCATATTCAGAATGGTGCAGGCAGGCTGAGAGAACCAGATACCTCAGCACCACTGCTGGCCTACTCCAGCTGCAAGGTCTCACAGACAGCATACGTGGGGCCATCCAGGCTCTCGAAATCCTATGGGCAGCCTTCATTAACTGGAATGAATTTAATTCTCTTAACCTCCACATCATCTATGACCATCACCAGCGTATATGCCTTGGGAGCAGCAACAATGCTTATATTATCCAACACTCCAAGGTACCACTTCATGCTTCTTGCACACCTCAAGGATGGATATGCGTGACCAGATATACCCACTGCTGACACCAGTGAGAAACCCAAGGATGAAGGGACAAAGCCATATTGTAGCCAACTTTTCTGATGATACAAAAATGGACAAGATAGCAAGTTGCAAGGAGAATGCAAAAAATCTGCAAAGGAATGTTGATAGATTAAGTGAGTGCTATGATATGATGTACCTAATACTTTCAAGGATGTCTTTCTTAAACTGCTGTCAATCGCTACCACTGAGACAAAATGTTATTTAGTGTTACCATGGCCGGAGTTTTAGAAGCCTGCCAGCCACTGGAATTGGAGTGAGCAAGGGGCGGACCACAGGAATGTCTGTTGACTTTGGGTAGGAATTTACGATTTTGGGATGAGCAAGGCCATAGATTCCCACCCCATGACTCTACTCAGGATACAGCAGTAAGTGTAGACATCAGGCACATATAGATAGTCTCTTGAGTTAATACTGTATGTACATTCTAACAAAGAACCCGTATTATTGTGTTACCATTATTTTTCATATGACTGGTACCTTTACTTTGAATAGAAGGGTTCAACATGGTGGCAGTATGGTTTTTGAAAATTTGTAAACTGGTGTGGAAGTGAAGCAATCATCAATATTAATTCACCTTGTGTAACGATTCTGGAGCATGGGAAGGATCCTGATGTTGTATCTTTGTTCTGGGACATCACATTTCAGCCAGCAGGCATTGGGTCCCAGTAAGATTGCTCAAATTTAGAAGTGCTTAATTGGTATAAGTCTATGAGGTTTGTGCAGAGACAGAGATTAAAAAGCCAATCTGGTGAGTCTAACGTTAAGCAGGTCTCTACAGAGAGGTGAATTCAGTATTATTGCTTACTATACCTTTGGGACATCAGGGAAAGAGGACTGAATGGGCACTGGAGGTTGGGCCGGGGAGAAAGAGTTCACTGGCTCCAAGCAGCCCCCCAAAAGCAAGAAGGTGGCTGTAAAAAAAACCTTCTTCTCTGTTAAACTTTCCCTTGAAGTCTACAGTCCATTTTCACATTGAAAATCACAGTTTTGTGGGCAGAGTTTTATTGAGCCAAGGAAAGCAGCATCATTGCAGTGAAGTAACAATCCATGACCAGGTGAGGATGTGGCCACTTAAGGGAGTGCAACGAAGTTCTGAAAGGTTGTGAAAAGCCTGAATAATTGTTCCTAACCCAAGCATTCCTAACAGTCCTGCAAAAAGCCACAGGATGACCAGAACATTTCAGACACTCAAGTGGAAGACAACAAATCTTCTGATTGAGTTTATTTTGTTCCGGCAAATTGTAGCGCTCTGTTTTTAAGACATCAATAGCTCCAAACTGAACAAACAAGCCATAAAAATTAAAACTGCTAAAGGCCTCCACAGAACAAACACAGAAGGTCTATCAGGTGATGAATTTGACAATCCAGATAAAATATGATGTGGAGATGCCAGCGTTGGACTGGGGTAAGCACAGTAAGAAGTCTCACAACACCAGGTTAAAGTCCAACAGGTTTATTTGGAATCACGAACTTTCGGAGCGCTGCTCCTTCCTCAAGTGAGTGGAGAGGTCATTTTCACAAACACAGCATATATAGACAAAGACACAATCGCAAGATAACAATTGAAATGTGAGTCTTTTCAGGTAATTGAGTCTCTACAGGTACAGAGAGTGCGAGTGGAGAGAGGGATAATCACAGATTAAAGAGGTAATGAGACAATTCACATCTCTTTAACCTGTGATTATCCCTCTCTACTTGCACTGTCTGGACCTTTATAGACTTGATTACCTGACAAGATTTGCATTCCAACCATTATCTTGCAATTGTGCCTTTGTCTATGTAATACAGTGTTTGTGAAACTTACCTCTACTCACCTGTTGAAGGAGCAGCGCTCTGAAAGCTCGTGATTCCAAATAAACCTGTTGGACTTGAACCAGATAAAATATGGTCAACACTCGAAGATCAATTATGAGCGAAGCTCAAATTTTGGATACCCTGTCTGGAACTCATGTCTTTTAGGTAACAACTGCAAGAGGTCATTGACCAGTTCATAAGTCAGTGCAGAGACAAGGGGCATGGTTGTGACTTTGCAGCATCAGAACTAGCCGACGGAATAATCAAGGTCCTGAGACCGTCTGCTCTAATGGAAGTGCTCCAAAAAGATATCCTGGTCCAATCCAAATATTACAGCATGGAAGCAGCACTAGAAAGTGGACATCAATACAAAACCATAGTAACGGTGGACAGAATTTACAGCCTTTGCACAATTGAACTCCCAATGGCATGATAGTCAATACAGGCAAGCCTAGTAAGCAATGTTGGTGGTGTGGTCTTAAACTCACACCCAGAAATGGCCCATGTTTTTAATGCTGTATACAAGGAATGTGTTGTCAGAGGACACTGGAAATGCCAGTACAGGAAGCAAAGGCTGGAACAAGTGGTTCAACTGTATGAGAAAGCACAACTAGAGGCCAGACAGAGACACAGCATGCCAAACAACCAAGAGCATATAACAGATATCATCCAAATAAGATCTGTGAAATGTTTAGTCAAGCGGGCTGGTCAGATGGTGAGCATAGCCAGACCATTGATTCACAAAGTGAACAGATATTCCACATGGTGAATATCAAAGAATTTATTGGCACACTGGTACAAACAGAATAAATTTTACTACCATCCAAATTATATTCCCATGGATGCAGAGCCAGCACAAATTGTGCTGAAAACTGGATACTAGGGCAGGTGCAAATATCATTCCACTTTACACACTGATGCATGTATACCCACAGAATTGGTAACTGATGGTTTGACTAACGACTGGCAAACTCACCATGTAAATTGACTTGGAGTTTCCATCCCTGAGATTCATTACACTCAGGCATAGCTAAAACAACTCACTCTGTTCACCCAATATTTCATTTCATAGACACCACAGGTCCAGTTATCATAGGCCTACTGGTGGGCAAGGATCCATTCTTGGCCATCATCCATGGTATCGTCAAGACAATGACAAGGCCATAGGCCCCATGGACAACATCAGGAACCCTGTGCTTACACCACGAGAAAATTACCTAACTCTGCATCACAGATCATCAGCCAATAGGTTACATGATACTGTCTCAACCAAATATGAATATCCATTCCAAACCTGCAAACTTCAAACAACAGAAGAACGCTATTGGGTAGACAAGTGTGGGCAAACCTAGTCAGCACTTATTAACATTCCCAGAGGTGTGACAGGCATTAATTAAAAAAAGGGAAGAAGAATTGACTGGCATACCAGTAATGAATTACCCAATCTGAATGTCGTACAAAAAAATTTGAGCACCAATTGATGGCGGGTGAGATCCAACAAAAATTGTCATCTTATGCCCAGAACCATGACCGTACCAACTATGAATATCAAATGGCATGACAGTGTAGCAAAACTGATGCCAAATCAGAATGAGATTTCAACCAGAAAAGCTGAGTAATCCTATTGCCAAAAGAACACATCTCAGATGCAACACAAATACTGCACCTCTAACAAGCATTCTGAAACTGTAGAACAGCCTCCAGCAAATATCACCATAATTGAGTCTGGATGGATAAGCATAAATTTCAGTGACTTGTAAATCTATTGCTTCACATAAGAATATTTTCAGACCCAGTATTATTTTCTTCAGCTGTCATGTAAATAGTTTGATTCTCTAAGGGTAAACTTCTATTTTAGAGAAAAGGGGATGTTTTGATATCCTACACATATATCTTTATTCATCTTAACTACTGTCAATCACGACCAAAGTGACATGTTGTGATGTAGTAGCCCCATGTACCTGTCATCGAAATATAGCAGCAGATGTAGAAGTCAAACATTGCTCAAACAACTCACCTTACTCCTTACTTAAGGAGGGCCATTCTTGCATTGGATGCAATTCAGAGAAGATTCACTATGTTGATCCCAAGAGGAAAGATTGAGCAGATTGGCCCTATATTCATTGGAGTTAAAAAGAATGAGAGGTAATCTTACTGAAACATAACATTTTGAGGAGACTTGACAAGATAGATGTTAGGAGGATGTTTCATTTTTGTGGGAACTTAGAACTGGAGCACAGTTTAAACTAAAGGGTTTGCAACTTAATACAAGATGAGGATGAATTTCATACCTCAGTAAATCAGTAGTCTTTTGAAATATCTTTCACTGAGATTGTTGGAGACTGGGTTATTGTGTGTATTCAAGGCTGAGTTAAACAGAATTTTAACCGGCAAGGAAGTTAGGAGTTAGGACTTATAGCAGACAGGCAGAAAATTGGAGTTAAGCCACAATATCACCCTTATCAAATGGTGGCATGGGTTCAATGGGCCAAATGGCCTACTCCTATTTCTTGTGATCTTATAGCTGTCTTGCTTTTGAGGACTAAGCTCTGGAATTCCTTCTTAAATCACTCCACTTGTCTCCCTCCTCTTAAAAGCTTCTTAAAATCCAGTTAATTGACCATATTCTGGTTACCCATTCTAATGTCCCCTTGTGTAGCTCAGCGTCAAATATGGTTTGATAATGCTTCATTAATTTTTTTACTGTATTAATTAAAAATGCTCTATAGTTATTGTTGCAGTGTATTTGCAATAGCATTTCAGATTTCCAGCATTCAAGGTTTTCTGTTTATCTCTGAGGCCTACATGGTCCCAGTATATTTGCTTCATCCTTTGCAAAATCAGTTTGGTAAATTCTCATTTATTTTTCTTCCATTCCTTCCTCACATTGCATCCCTTAGAGGGGGGAAAAGGAGACTTTTGCCAAGATTCCAGCAATGTGCTGCTCTATAACTGACTGCTAGAAGGCATGTGAAAGCTGTCCAGGTTGGCTAACCCTGCAACTTACTCTTCCATCTTCTTTAGAAGTGTCTGGCAGTGCACAGTGTCTCCCGCTAATGATGCAACTCAGTTAGAGAACTCACAGTGTGGTGAGGTATACAGCCAAAATCATGTCCTTCCACCCGGGGCCAACACAAATCATCGCAACACACCACCAAAAACCAGCTAGCTGAGAAAAACAAATGCCAAAAATGGATAGATACACTGCCAGCTATAGTACTGATGGAAGCTGGAAAATCATAGAATCCCTACAATGCAGAATGAGGCCATTCAGCCCATCAGATCTGCACTGACACTCTGACAGACAGTCCTACCCAAGCCCTATTCATGTAAGTCCACATTTTTGCCCCTCTAATCCCCCTAACCTACAAATCTTGGGGGACAAAGGAGCAATTTAGCATGTCCAATCCACCTAACCAGCTCATCTTTGGACAGTTTAAATGCCAGTTTAGAACAAAGCACAAAGAACAGCCCAGCACGGGAAACAGGCCCTTCGGCCCAATGAGCCCGCGCCGCCGCATCACCCTACACCTATTCTACCCTGCGTGTCTACAAATGGAACCCCTAACTTAGTAAAAAGTCTGACAACACCAGGTTTTAGTCCAACCTATTTATAGGTTGGACTAAAACCTGGTGTTGTCAGACTTTTTACTGTGTTTACGCCAGTCCAACGCCGGCATACCCACATCATGACCCCTAACTTAGCCAGATTCAGGGGAGAATAGTGTCAATTTGGTAAAACCAATCAGCCTAAGGGTACATCTTTGGGGTGTGGGAGGAAACCGGAGCGCCCGGAGGAAACCCACGCAACCACAGGGAGAATGCACAAACTCCCACAGACACAGGCCCAAATCCATGTATCTGCACAGCTAGCAGTGCTAGTCACCGAGCTGTTGCGGCGCCTGTCTACCGGTCCAGGATCAAGCACACACACCGACACGAAGTACTAGGCCACTCCCGGAACCTCCAAGAGCAGCCCACGCACGACCCACCGTGTGCATGCCCCTCGTTTGACAACGAGGTGGACCTCCACCTGCGGAATAAAAAGACAAAAATGTTAACTTACAAGTCTGCATTTCCGGTGTCTCCCGAGGTTCTGACCTTATTTAATAGCCCCTACCATAACCCTCCATCCTCGTTTCACTCATGTGTCTATCTAACTGAACCTTAAACGAGTCCAACGTTCCTGCCTCCACCACCCTACTCGGTAGCGCGTTCCATACCCCCACAACTCTCTGCGTAAAGAACCTTCCTCTCACATCCCTCACTTCATTCTACATTAGCATGGGCAGAGGTTGAGGTGCTATAATTAGCTTCTGTGCCCTTGGAGAGGCAGAAATAAACTACTCTGGAGTTTCCGCTTATTATTTGTCTAATAGTTTTCTATTAGAAAGTGTGCGAGTATCGAATGAGGGCAGTGTTGGATTCTATTGTGGTGCCCTCCGCAGTTGATCAGCCTGCCTCCATTCTCAATGCTCACTCAAAGAGATCACTTTAGCAAATGATCAAAAGGACACATTAACCCTGCAGAATTGTAGCTCAGCAGGAATGAATGCCTTCGGAGAGAAGGAGACTAAATTGTTTAACTACTTTCCAGCCCCATGTTTGAAATTTTAAAAAAAGAATCCAATTGACCAGACACATATTTTCCATTTCCAAATTTGACAGTGCTTTGTAAAATATTTTAGTTGGCAATATTCCTGTGATTATACAGAATAAAATTATCATTTTTATTACATAAGATTCTGATAATTTATCTCCCTCAGAATATATGTTCTTCAGTTTGGTTCTTTTTTTATTTGCTTCATAGAGAAATGATAATCTAATATTTACAAAAAAATTAGTCTTTGTAGAGTAAAAATGAAATAAAAATGTAGTTTTCTTGACAGATGAAAAGGTGACTTGGTTCTCAAAATGCTGATGTAAAAGCTACGATACACTTCTTCAAAATGTACATTTGGTTCATTCATATTTCAACATGTCACTGCCAAATTCGCTGTAGCGTTAAACAAAACACTCCAAATGGCTGCAAGTTTTTGCTACAGTTGGACTCTACAACAGCATTGTCACACCACCAAATTTGGTGAAAGATACAAAACAGGGCTTTTAGCGAGCAATCCCCCTTAATCCAATTCAGGCATGCTGCGAGGGATTTCTGAGGTTTGAGAGTAGTGACATTTGAAAAGAACAATCCTGATGAGACAGCTAAGATGCTTCTGTCCCTGCCAAGGCTTGTGGAACCCTATTTTCCATTACCTTGTCAGAACTCATCTCCTGCTGTCACGATGAAGAGATAAGTGTGAAGTGATGGAAAGTGTTGATCAGCTGGTCAGAGAAAGAAGACAGCGGTAAATGGATCAAGGCCTTTTCAAGAAGGATACAGTTGTTCTCAAGCTCTTAATCCCAACTAGTGGGCTTTGGCAGCACGAAGGTTTTACTGGTGCACTGAGAATACAACAATGGTTTTGTTGGAATTTTAAAAATCACTGTTATTACAGTATTAGATTGTAATTCTGTGAAAAGCAATTCCTTCTAGATTGTTTCTAATCGCTATGTGAATTGTTACACAAATTCGACAGATGAGGAGAAATAATCTGTTTAGTGCATATTGACTTATCATGGTTCCACAAAATGTGTGTAGTGTAGATTTAGTAAACTTTGTTTACATCAACATTGACTCAGTATGCTTTAGTTGGCTGCAATATAGTACATTGCACAGAGTTTGATTTTGGGCAGCTCACAACATTGTATAGGTATGGGGTCAATAGTTCAAATCTGAGTTAACAATGAAAATGCAATTGATAGTCATATCACTAGTAATTTTTAACCTACCCTTATGTTTGGTCTTCTTTTCCCTTATGCTGTACAAACTACACACCCGGGAATTTGAATTCTTGCTTAATAGTTTCCTGCAGTATAAGAATGCCTAAACTTCAAAAGTTCTTATTCAGCTATAAAGTATTCTGAGATATCCTGAGGTTGTGATGAGCATTGTAGAAATGCGAGCTCTTCGTCTTATCTTTTATTTAACTTGCCCAGATATTGAAAGACTCAGTCATATGCTTCAACGCGCAATTAATTTCAAATTTCATCCTTATGTGGGCAGCATGGTGGCATAGTGATTAGCACTGCTGCTTCACAGCACCAGGGACCTGGGTTCGATTCCTGGCTTGGGTCACTGTCTGTGTGGAGTCTGCATGTCCTCTGCATGTGTTACCTCTGGATGCTCTGGTTTCCTTCCACACTCAGTAAGATGTGAGTTTTAGGTACATTGGCTGTGCTAAATTCCCCCTCAGCGAACCCAAACAGGTGCTGCAATGTGGTGACTAGGGGATTTGCTCAGTAACTTCACTGCAGTGTTAATGTAAGCCTACTTGTGACATTAATAAATAAACTTTAACTTTATACATTTAGCGAGGTTCTAAACAGAGATCAGGTATTTGAAGAGGAGAGGAAAAGTTCTTCCAATTAAGCATGATAATATTTTTCTCCGAATTATTGAAACTAAATTATATGAAGCATGATTGCTCCCCCCCTTTACAATAGATATAGCAAAACATACCCTCTTCTTATAGGCTGATGTTTCTTTTACATATTGAAGAAGTTATTTGGTGAGCTAAATCCAAGAATAAGTGAATGATTAGAGCCAAGAAAGCAACATAAGACCATGAAGTTGTCATACATGGTATTAGCATGTAGCTTGTTATGCATACCATTTTAAAATACTTGCTTGTCCCCGCAAAACTTCACAGTAGAGATGGTGCCTTACGAACTCGCTCTGTCACATGCAAGTTTAGCATATTAATTATACTTTTCATCCATTTTGTGACAAATAATACCACTAATTTCAGCAAATATCCTGTTAATTGTCTTCTTTCTTCCTGTGGAAGAATTCCAGCTTCTTCTAAATGCCACTCCCCAACTACAAGGGTACGATCAGAGAGTCAACATCTGGTGAATCACAAGCATGAGTTCGAGGAGAGATTCCTTTGTATCAGTGCAGATGTTCTCATCTGAGATGAATGACCATGAAGAACAACACAATCCTTTCCCTTGCTATGCTGCCTATGACAGTAGCACATTGCTATGCTGCTCTTAAAGGGGTTGCATTCCTTTGATTGTTTTCCCACAGTGTTCCATTTTTGAGTTGTGTTTCAGTGTGCTGTCTGTAACAGAATGTCACTATGTACACTTTTCAAGGCTTTGCTTTGGCTTTTTTCCTTCTTTGTGGTTTTGAATTGTATACTATCCTTCACACTACTGTGCACTTACACAGAATTATATGTATTTACAGAACAGAAACAGGCCATTCAGCCCAATCAGTCTGAGCCAGTATTTATGCTCCCTTTAACATACTCCCATCCTTTCTCCTTTAACTGGATCAGCACAGCCTCCCCTTCCTCTGGCCCTGATATGCTTATCAAGTTTCATCCCATTCACTCTCCCACATTACCATCTGCTCTATTCACCTGCAATTTATTTTGAAGAAACGGTTCACCTTCTGCTCTTCACATCATTATTTTGCTGTTTAACATCAACAACAATGAAATTTTTTAAGTTTATTTATTAGTGTCACAAGTAGACTTATATTAGTACTGCAATTAAGTTACTGTGAAAATCCCTGAGTCGCCACACTCCAGCGCCTGTTCGGGTACGCTGAGGGAGAATTTAGCATGGCCAATGCATCAAAGCAGCATGTCTTTCCGACTGTGGGAGGAAACTGGAGCACGCGGAGGAAACTCACGCAGACACACGGAAAAAACATGCAGACTCCACACAGACAGTGATCCAAGCCAGGAATCAAACCCGGATCTCTGGCTGTGTAAGGCAGCAGTGCTAACTACTGTGCCATCATCCACCTCCATAGCATGAGAATATCAATTAATCTAACATCATGTTTTGAAAGAATAAAGAATTTTAAAAAGACATTTGAGCTAACCTTCCATTCAGCCCTTTATATTTAGTGTCATTTACACCGATGATACTTTTTGTGCTGCCCTGGTGTGTATGTACATTAGAAATCAGAAAAATGAAGATCAGCAGCTTAATAAATAAAGTTAAAACAATAGGATTGTTACACTTCTGTTAACACCCATCATCAGCCTAATGCTTATAAGACAATCAGTCACTGGGTTGAATATTATTACCATTTTCATTGATAGCAATCACGAAAGTATTAGCCTGAACTCAAATTTCTATTTGTCACTAAATTCTAAATCAATGCTGGCATAACTACACTTCAGGCTTTGGTCTTATGGCAGAG
This sequence comes from Carcharhinus amblyrhynchos, assembly GCF_965287045.1. Classification (NCBI taxonomy): domain Eukaryota; kingdom Metazoa; phylum Chordata; class Chondrichthyes; order Carcharhiniformes; family Carcharhinidae; genus Carcharhinus; species Carcharhinus amblyrhynchos. The sequence goes on from NC_137335.1 coordinate 53,459,993, forward strand.
TCAATTTGGACAGATGTAAATACAGTGGTGGTGTAAAGTTCCAGTGAATTCATGACTGAATTTACACACAATGCAATACATTCTTCTTTCTCCACTTTGGCAAGATCAATCATTACTTCATCCTTCCATGACCACCCACTAGCAGTTTACTGCTATTGAAGTTATTTATTAAAAGATATGCCATATATCGACATGCTGAAAAATATGGTGACTGTGTTAAAGTGCAGGCATGTATTTTTTAAAGAGGCTTATTATAAGCACGTAGTGGAATTGGAGAACAGTACAAACAGATCCACTAATCTGTCATGGATTACAAGACTAGGTCTCAGCATAAATGAGGTATTATGGATCAGTACCAAATCAGATTTATAATCAGCACTGACCCAATTGGATAATTTCTGCATTTGTTTCCATTTTGGATCACTTAGACTTCAATCTGACCTGTTTGCAAATCGAGAGTGAAAGTCCAAATAGGATAGTTGACAGAGAATTTGTTCCAGTTCTGCTCAGGTTCATTCCGTCATTTCTTTTTCCAGAACATTGATGATTGTATTGATGCAGTTTCCTGTTTTCACCTTGAACAGGAAGATTTCACCAACTTTATTTGCAATTTCCACCCCTCTCTTACCTTCAGCTAGTCCATTTCCAATTCTTTCTTTCCCTTCTTCTACTTCTCTATCTCCGTATCCAGGTATAGGTTATCAACAAATATTCATTATAAACCTATTGTCTCCCACAGTTATATTGACTATGCTTCCTCACACCCAGTTTCCTGCAGAAGCTCCATTCCATTCTCTCAGAATATGATCTCTATTGCATCTACTCTGATGATGCAATCTTACATTAAAGTACTCCCGATATGTCTTTTCTTTTTCTTCAACCAGTGGTTGACAGGATCCTCAATCGTGCTAGGCTTATTTCAGTTACTTCTGTTCTCACCCCTTCCCATTGTCCCCAGAACCATGGTAAGTTTCCCCTTGTCCTCATCTTCAACCTCATCAGCCTTTGTGTTCAACAGATCATCCATTTCCACTACCTCCAGCATAATGCCACCAGAAAACATATTTTCTCCTCCCCTGCACTTTCAACATTATGAAGGGACCATTCTTCCATGACATCCTGATCCATTCTTCAATCACCCCCACTATCATTCCATGGTACCTTTCATGCAATTGCAGGAGATTCAACACCAGTCTATTTACCCCTTCCTTCCTTGTTTCCAAATCTCTAAACTCTCCTTCCAGCTGATTTATATGCACACTTTAAACAAAAATTAGGATATTGTGTGCACTATTCATAGTGTAGTCCACTCTACATTACTTTTGCTTTTGGACAGTTTCACCATCCTGCCATTCACACTTCCTCTATCTACACTTTTTATTCTTTTGTTTGTCTCATTGCCACTTACTTTGGCCTTGCACATCAACTCTTTTCTCATCTAATCACACTTGTTTTCCATCCTATCCCTTTTGGGTTTTTTTTTAACTGTGCCCCCTTTCACTGGCTCAAAACCTCTTACATTGCTAACTTTCCCAGTTCTCATGAATGATCATCAACTTGAAACACGGGCAGAATCTTGTTGTGCCATCGGGCACCTTGCCTACTGCCTGGGGAGCTTGCGAGAAATCCATGCTGCCACATTTTGGGGAAGACCCATTGAAGCACGAGCCAATCAAGCAGCGGTGAGGCCAACAATGGGTCTTTCCACTGGAAGCAGGACTTCGGGGACAAACGTCTCACTTCTGAAGAGCTGCCAACTAATTAATGGCCGGCAGCTGTCATACTCATCAACATCACCACACCTATTACACAGGTAACTAATGTGGGGAGTGGGCTTTCTTGGGTGGGGGTTGTTGAGAGAGGGGTGTAAGGAGGCCATCAGCTAGTGCTATGGACTCCCCCTGCCACCCTCCACTCCTTTCTGATGTCAGTACCTTTTATCAGGCACTGAGTGGCCAACAATTTTAAAGCTGTATGTTGAAAGGCTCGCCAGTCACTTGGGTAATACCAGGGGCAGTGGTATGCGGCCATAGGTGGTCACTAACTGCCCACTTAAGGGCTTTGATAGTTGGTGGGACTGGAAAGTTGGCCATGGGACTCCCAAGCAGAAATTATTTCAGGCTGAGGCAGAGTTCTGGTAATCCAACAACCCACCTAATTACATTCTCCTCCCATCTCCAAGCTCACCACCAGTGAAAGCACAAGATTTTGCTGATTAATTCTGTTTTCTCTCCACCGATGTTGAGTGGTTCCACTATTTTCTGTTTATGCTGTGGTTAAAACAGAATAATCCTTGCGCCAAAACTCCATTAGGACGAGTCAAACAGCCAAGGATGCCCCTTAGCTTCGACCAACAGTGGTGCAGCCAACAATCTGTTCCAATCTCCCTGTGCAGTGTCAGTCAAACATGCACCACCCTTACCAGTCTCTTCACACAAAACAAAGCACCATGTTTCAATTGAAAGTGATGCTATTCTCTTATATCTTTACACTTGTGCTTCTGGGGAGGAAAATTGCTACTTTAAATACAAAAAGATCTATGGGAATGAAAATGGGGTAAAAGGACTGTTGTTCCGAGTGGGTTCTGTTTCATTCTCACAGAGAGCATCCTCATAATATATTACTAGTCATATTATTGTCATATTATTCTGGCAGAACACTTCTGAGACAGGAACACCAAGAAGGTTTGCGCCTTTACGCCAAAGGACATGGAATATAAAAGTAGACAAGTTTTGTTAAAACTTTACAGGGCATTGGTGAGACCACAGTTGGAGTGCAGCTTTGGCTCCGAAGGAGGGATGTGCTTGCATTAGAGGCATTGAGAGAAGGTCATCTAAGTTGATTCTTGGAATGAAGCGTTTGTCTCATGAGGAGAGGCTAAGCAGGTTTAGCCTATACTCAATGGGACTTAGAAGATGAGGGGTGATTTTGTTGCAACATAAGATTCTTAGGAGATCTTGGCATACTAGAAGGTGAGAGGATTTTTCTCCTTGTGGAAGAATTGAGGAGGAGGGGGCATAGTTTAAAAATAGGTGTCTCACATTTAAGATCCAAGAATCATAGAATCCCTACAGTACAGAAGGAGGCCATTTGGCCCATTAATCCTGCACCAACAACAGTCCCACCCAGGCTTTCTTCCCATAACTCCACGTATTTGCCCTGATAATCCCTTAGATACTAAGAGTCAATTTAATGTAGTCAATCAACCTAACCCACACATCTTTGGACTGGATGGAGCTGGGGAAGAATTTCTTTTTTCAGAGTGTCATGCGTCTTTGGAATTCTCTGCCCCAGGAGAGCAGTGGAGGCCTGGTCATTGAATATATTCAAGGCTGATTTAGACCATTTGTTGATCTACATGGGACTTCAAGGTTATGGGGACAGGCATGAAAGTGGAGTTAAAGCCACAATCACATCTGCCATATCCTTATTGAATGGTGGAGCAGGCTTGAGGAGCCAAATGACCTTCTTCTGTTCTTATTGCTTATGTTCCAATGGGGCATTTTCAAAATTCCCCTCCATCAGCCTCCCAGTCCTTCCATGCCCCTGCAATCTAATAATACAGAACCAGCAAAATGCATGAAGAAATGAGCCATTACAAAGTTTAAACATTGCACTAATACTAAAGCACATCATATAATAATATATTATGCTTGAATAAAATAGCTTATTTGCACAGGGCTCTTGGTTCGGCATCAATTCCAGAAGCCATGCATTAATCCACTTTGATTCCTAGCATGCACTGCATGACTAATAGAAGCACACTAAAGTTGGGGTATTGGTCTTCTGACAATAGTGTGAGATCCCCGAGAAATCGCCCCTCATTTTGATTTCTTTTTTTTTCTATATCACTTTGTTTATATAACATTCTGTGTTTAATATGCAATTGGCTGATGGGTGGCACAATGGTTAGCACTGCTGCCTCACAGCACCAGGGACCTGGATTCAATTCCGGCCTTGGGTGACTGTGAGAAGTTTGCATGTTCTCCACTGTCTACATGGATTTCCTTTGGGCTCTCCAGTTTCCTCCCACAGTAGAAAGATGTACAGGTCACGTGGATTGGGCCTAGCTAAATCACCCCTTTGTGTCCAAAGATGTGTAGGTTAGGTGGATTAGTGTGGTAAATCTGTGGGGTTATGTGGATAAGATGGGGTCTGCGCGTGGTTAAGATGCTCTGTCAAGAATCAATAGGCTAAATAGCGTCCTTCTGCACCGTAAGGATTCTATGAGACTATCTTCTGTCAGTTTTTTCTCTTAAAATTCAATGAACAACCAAACACCCCATATAGATGATAATCCACCACCAAATACCCCATAGAGACAATGGACCAGTCTGCTCAGGAGTAGGAGGTATTGTGCTCTGAAGTAGCCATCTTACCAGTCCCATATGCTACTCCAATAAATACACACGTCTCCATTCTTTTGTTGTAGGTAAGATTATATATTTCCGTTTATAAATTGCTGAATATGATAACCGAGAAAGGAAAGGTGCTTACTTAAGTTGTAGGCTTGATTATGTTAAAAATGTTCTGGACAGTTGTTAACTTACGATTTACACTGACTTTACTTAGAAAAACTTAAAGTGCATTTAATCAAGTTACCATTTTATTACTTCCACCAACTAGAATGGTCATAGCATATGTACTGAAGGTGGAGTTTAATGCTGGAATATTTATATAATACCTCAATCTTTCTGACCTGCAGAACATGGTCCTAACACTGAATAAACAATGAATATAATTATTTTGATATCAACAAAATCATTAGATTGTGAAGCTAGGCTTAACATTTGAGCTTGGATTATTTGACCCATTAGAGAGAAGTGTATAATTGGAACACCACAAGGAATTTGCATTATTGTATCTGAGAAGTTAGAACATAAGAACATAAGAAATAGGAGCAGGAGTAGGCCATCTAGCCCTTCGAGCCTGCCCTGCCATTCAATAAGATCATGGCTGATCTGAAGTGGATCAGTTCCACTTACCCGCCTGCTCCCTATAACCCTTAATTCCCTTATCGATCAGAAATCTATCTACCCGCGACTTAAATATATTCAACAAGGTAGCTTCCACCGCTTCAATGGGCAGAGAATTCCAGAGATTCACTACCCTCTGAGAGAAGAAGTTCCTCCTCAACTCTGTTCTAAACTGACCCCTCCACCCTGCCCCCTTATTTTGAGGCTGTGTCCTTTAGTTCTTGTTTCCTTTCTAAGTGGAAAGAATCTCTCTGCCTCTACCCTATCTAGCCCCTTCATTATCTTATATGTCTCTATAAGATCACCCCTCAGCCTTCTAAACTCCAATGAGTACAGGCCCAATCTACTCAATCTCTCCTCATAAGCTAACCTCCTCATCCCCAGTCTCAACCTGGAGAACCTTCTCTGAGCTCCCTCCAAGGCCAATATATCCTTTCACAAATAAGGGGACCAAAATTGCACACAGTACTCTAGTTGCGGCCTCACCAGTACCTTGCACAATTGCAGCAAGACCTCCCTGTTTTTATACTCCATCCCCCTCATGATAAAGGCCAACATTCCATTTGACTTCTTGATCACCTGCTGTACCTGCAGACTGAGTTTTTGCGATTCATACACGAGGACCCCCAGGTCCCTCTGCACAGTAGCATGTTGTATTTTTTCACCGTTTAAATAATAGTCCATTTTACTATTATTCCTTGCAAAGTGGGTAACCTCACACTTGCCAACATTGTACTCCATCTGCCAGATCCTCGCTCACTCACTCTCTGCACAAATCTCTCTGCAGACTTTCCACATCCACCACGCAATTCGCTTTCCCATTCATCTTCGTGTCATCAGCAAACTTTGTTACCCTACACTTGGTCCCCTCGTCCAGATCGTCTATGTATATGGTAAACATTTGAGGCCCCAGCACCAATCTCTGCGGTATGCCACGAGTCACTAACTGCCAACCAGAAAAGCACCCATTTATTCCAACTCTATGCTCCCTGTTAGACAGCCAATTCTCAATCCACGCTAACACTTTACCCCCAACTCCATGTCCCTTAATCTTCTGCAGCAACCTCTTGTGAGGCACCTTATCGAACGCCTTCTGGAAATCTAAAAACACAACATCCACCGGTTCCCCTCTGTCAACCGCACTCGTTACATCTTCATAAAAATCCAGTAAATTTGTCAAACGTGACTTCCCCTTCATGAATCCACGCTGTGTCTGCTTGATCGAATCATTCTTTTCCAGGTGTCCTGCTATTTCTTCTTTAATGATGGATTCCAGCATTTTCCCAACTATGGACGCTAAGCTAACTCGCCTGTAGTTACCCGCCTTTTGTCTACTTCCTTTTTTAAACAGCGGCGTAACAGTAGCTGTTTTCCAGTCAGCTGGTCCTTCCCCAGAGTCCAGTGAGTTTTGATAAATTACTACTAATGCATCTGCTATTACTTCTGCCATTTCTTTCAGTCCGCTGGGATGCATTCCATCCAGGCCCAGGGACTTGTCTACCTTTAGTCCCATTAGTTTACCAAGCACTACCTCTTTAGTAATAGTAATCGTTTTAAGGACCTCACTCTCTACAGTCCCATGACCGTTAATGTTCAGTAAGCTATTTGTATCCTCTACCGTGAAGACCGACACAAAAAACTTGTTTAAGGCCTCAGCCATTTCCTCGTTTCCCATTATTAAATCCCCCTTCTTGTCTTCTAAGGGTCCAACATTCACTCTAGCCACTCTTTTCCTTTTTATATATTTGGAAAAACTCTTACTATCAGTTTTTATATTTTGCGCCAGTTTAGTTTCATAATCTATCTTTCCTTTCTTTACCACTTTCTTAGTCGTTCTTTGTTGTTTTTTAAAGCTTTCCCAATCTTCTAATTTCCCACTAGTCTTGGCCACTCTGTATGCATCGGTTTTTAATTTAATACTCTCCTTTATTTCCTTCGTTATCCACGGCTGGTTATCCCTTTGCTTACATTCCTTCTTTATCACCGTTGTTTAATGTCCTGGTATTTACTTAAATAATTGTATGATTATGCAATAAATCAAAAACTAATGCTACTTCAACTTATACATGTGTCTCCTGCTCTGAATATTTTTTAGGCAAATATGAGAGATCATCAGCCCCCCCAACTCTCTCCCCTGTGGCAGGTGCAACATCAACTAACTGTTAAAGGGTTGTTCATTTTCCTTATAACTTTCTTATAACTGAGGATGGGAGACAATGGTTGGAGCTTAGGTCCCTATGAGAATTGTTTTATTCAATGAAGCTGCTTTGGAGGTCTTTTTATGAAGTTAAGGACCAGTATCTAATTAAAGGTCAGTGTCAGTGCTGACTGAACAGAAATGGTAGACAGAGTTAATGTAATCTCTTGTACATTGAAGTGGAGAGCAGAGGAAGAAAAACAGAAGGAACACTGCTCTGGCTTCAGAAAGTTGCCATGATAAATGTCCTTGTAGTTTCTGCATTTTATCATGTTACCTTATAATTCATCTTAACTTCATTGCAATCCTGCGCTATGTTGCCCACAGACAATTATAACATTGGAATATTTTGCATTGTTAGTCAGAAGTGTGTTTGCTCTTTCAGCCATTAAAATATGGCACCCAAAAATTTGCCAGCTCCAAGTAAGCAGGAGGATCATAGACTCAAGTTGCTTATCTTTAATATCCTTTTAATATACACACATTATCTCTCCACAACAGCTTCTGTTCATATCAAACTCTTCCACATCTCAAGGATGTGAGCCAAATGAAGATATGGAGATGGGGGCATTTGGGGGTTGGGGGGGATGCTTGGTGAGGCAACCAAGGTATATAAAGACAATGATAATAATTTAAAATTTGAGACTTGAGGAAATGGTTGCTGATATAATCAATAGGACAGTGCACATAAAGAAGAAGGAGCTAGTCCAGGACAGGATGTACATAGTACAGAGTGGAAGATGATAGGAAAGTGGCCAGATGATCAAGGCCACTGGTGAAGGCAAGTATACGGGTTTCATTGGTGAAGGAGCCAAGATGAAGGTGAAGCTTGGTAATATTACGGAGGTGGAAGTAGTGATGGAGAAGATCCGAATCCTAAGCTTAGCTTGTGGTAAAACATGATATTGAGATTGCAAGCCAAGTGGCTCAGAGAGTGGCCATGTGATGGAATCATGTATTTCAGAAGTGAAGTATCTGCAGATGAAAGATGCAACAAAGAAATAGAAACAAGTTTAGCAATGGGAAATGTCATTTTTTGAGAGAAGAGGTGATTGCTCACTGGAGAGCTGAATAAATAACTCAAGAAGTGATTTGTAAAGAGTTTGATTTAGAGTATTGTTTTGTTTGGATGAGAGATTTGAAACCTGCAGAAGGATGAGACCAACTTGCTAAATATCCTTGAGAAATGTGGTACTCCACTAGATGTCCTGACTCTCAGCCAAGAATACATAATGAAGCTTGGCTGGGAGCCCAGAAATCTATCAGCCTGTTGAAACACTCCATCACCAGGGAAAACATTGTTTAATTGACAGCTCTGACTGCCTGATCATAGAATCCCTACAGTACACAAGGAAGCCATTCGGCTCATCAGTCTGCACTGACAACAATCCCAGCCAGATCCTATCCCTGTAACCCCACCCTGCTAATGCTCTTGATGCTAGGGTCAATTTATCATGGCAAATCCATGATAAGATGTCCAAGATAAGATGTGCTAATTAGCACATCTTTGGACTGTGAAAGGAAACCGGAGCACTCTAAGGAACCCCTTGCAGACCCGGTGAGAACATGCAAACTCCACAGGCAGTGACCTGAGGCTGGAATTGAATCTGGGTTCCTGGCACTGGGAGGCAGCAGTGTTAATCACTGAGTCACTGCCCCAAATGATCAATGCTGTCAATTTCACAATTTTATTTTCATACAACAAAGAGATTTCAGTTGCTTGCAGTTTCAGCTATTGTTTCTTCAAAGGTTCTGAATGATTGCTGCTTTAATTAAAGCAGTAAAGTAGTAAAAATGAGTTTTTTTTAAGAAAATGAAATTTATCTGTGACTGGTTTTTAAAGGTTTTGTTTGCAGATCCTATCAGGGTTTGTTTGTTCTGTACAATGCATAGTGGGTCAATGGGCATGGAAATACCATACATCAGCATGGGGCATGAGGGGCCGTAAGAATTGTTTGGGCGATGGCATACCTTGCCATGCAGGCATGAGGGGCCAAAGGAGTTGTTTTGGTGGAGAGGGGAGGGAGTGGCATTTGAACAAATGTCTGATCCAAAAGAGAAGACCTGAAGAGAATTGATCTTTAGGCTGTTTGGGATTAGAAGAGAACTCAGGACATTCAGAGGACTTTTTACTCTCTGAAAGGACTCTGGGAAGAAGCTTCTGAAGGGAAATCATTTTTAACTTAAGGAAAAACTGTCAGAGCTGTATCATCCACTGCTCTATCAAAGATCTGAGATTTCAACTAACTTAGGACGACGAATGAAAAAATAATCAACTTCCCGTAAGACCGTCAAGAAAGGAAGAAGAGAGGTTTCCCTGGTGATACCTTGGGAAGACTGTCTAATATCTGTTGGTAGTGACAAGACAGCCACACGTCTTTCTCTGAGGTTGCTTCACTGTGGGCAATGGGAAGAATATGGGGGCAAGAGAGACTCAGCTTCTATAATGAGAGGGATTTTCTGTGGACAATTAATTCTGGGACAAGATTGCTGTACAGGATTTTGCAGCTTCAATAGTGCTAAAGATTCTGTCACAGCTTCTATGCTTCCAGCTCCGAAGGGAAGAAGACTTTTCGCTGGGACTCAAGTATGGGTGTCAATTGATTTTCACACTGGGAAAGCAACAGCTCTTTAGCACTGTGATCCTCCACGTACTCTAATCTGGACTCAGGCAAAGCAGCCTCTGTGGGAGATTCTTCATCGATAACAGAACATAAAGCAGGCAATACATTGGTAAATTCAGTGAAACCAACATATGAATGCTGCTTAGCCACTAAAAAACACAGCATATTCTTCTAAAATACGACAGAGATTTCAGAAGGTACATCTATCAATGGGAAAGATTAAGCATTCTCGGGGGCCTCAACCTCCGAGAGATCACTCAAGTGCTACGAGAGATTTTTCCTCATTACTCTCTCGGGAGATGCTTCTCGGGTCCAGCAAGTCCTCGTGGGGATGATCATCATTTGTTGCAGTGCCTCTGTGGCTGTCACCTCTGACCTTATCTAATGAAGAATGGAAAGATTCACAACTTCAACACCTGCCTGGATCTAGTTAGTTTGTGTATCTGTGAAAGGAAATAACTTACAGCTGAGTGTATAAGCTTCCTCAGTTTCTGAAGGCGGCACAGTGACACATGGTTAGCACTGCTGCCTCACATCACCAGGGACCTGGGTTCAATTCTGACCTCGGGTTACTGTCTGTGTGGAGTTTGCACATTTTTCATGTGGGTTTCCTCCAGGTGCTCTGGTTTCCTCGCACAGTCCAAAGATGTGCGGGTTAGATTGATTGACAGTGATAAATTGACCCAAGGGGGATTAGCAGGGTAAATATGTGGGGTTACAGGAATGGAGCCTGGCTGGGATGGTGGTTGCTGCAGTTCCAATGGGCTGAATGGCCTCCTTCTGCACCATAGCGATTCTATGAATTTCCACTGCTTCTAAATGAAAGGTTGAAGATTGGCGTGTGAAAGAACATAAGAACATAAGAAATAGGAGCAGGAGTAGGCCATCTAGCCCTTCGAGCCTTCCCCGCCATTCAATAAGATCATGGCTGATCTGTCGTGGCTCAGAACATCATTTGGTTTTTCCAGGATTCCGAGAAGCATGTCAAGTTCATCACTCAACAAGGATGTACGTTGACTGTGAAGAACGTGAGAGAAAATCAATGATCTGTCTCTTCTTCTAGCTAAGAGAAGAATACTTTGTGTTGTGTTCCTTGTAACTGCCTATGATTAGAAGCCTAATGTTGCCTGGACTTTGTAATTTGATTTTTTTAATTCATTCACAGAATGTGGTTTCACTGACTAGGTCAGCTTTATTGCCCAGCCTATGTCTGATAGATGAAGGATCATTGCCTAAAACCAGTCAAGTCATCTACTAATATGTTAACACAAGTCCAGGACCAAGGTCATGATGTGGGGATGCCGGTGTTGGACTTACTGGGCACAGTAAGAAGTCTCACAACACCCACTTAAAGTCTAACAGGTTTATTTGGAATCAAGGGCTGTCAGAGCATTGCTCCTTCCTCAGGTGAGTGTTTTTTTAGTGAGTCTAAAGGAAGAAAATACCATCGATGTATCTCGTGTATAGTGTCATTTTAAGGTCCTATGCAGTGAAGAGGTCCTGCATGAAGGTGTTGACTTTTTGAGGTGTGAATTTGGTCCCCACGACTGTTCTGTGTGTCTGGATGGAAGTTATAGTATAAAGTATTGACAGATGAGCTGTGCTAATGTATGGTGCGGGTGATAATTCTAATCAACTATCTGTTAAGACTCCTTGAGAGAAAGATTGGAATCATGCCTTGGAACTCCCCTGAGGAAGGAGAAGTGCCCCGAAAGCTCATGATTGCAAATAAACCTGTTAGACTTTAACATGGTGTTGTGAGATTTTAGAAGTGGCATTGAAGCTTTGAAATTGGACTCTAACTGACCCATAATTTGGATTAAGACTATTTACCTCCCCGAGGAACTCTGTTGAGGCTTCACTTACTGGACTTCCCACTTCTTGGAAGGAAAACATTTCATAACTATTGGCTGGTCTGGGGCTTTGTGTAAAACTACTGGATTTACAGAAATGCTTGAAATGCCAAATTTTGTCACACTGAAAACATGCCACACCCTCTGCTGGGCAGTATTGGTATTTATGCAGTGTTTTCACTTCACAACACAAATGTCACAAAATGGCTGCTGGAGTCAAGTTTCCTGCCCTTCAATTTGTTGGGTGGGCTTTCATCTGGGTGGGCCTGCTGCCTGGTGTCTACTTTATCTGTGGACTCACATGAAGCCCGGTGTCACCACAAATGATAGCCTTATTAAATGTCCATCTCACATATTAGACAGCTTGATCCAATGTAAGGTCAGCTTTGGTCGGCAGACAGATGGAGAGTTACTTATTCTAAACACTATATAATTATGGATTATACACAACTATATGATTATGGATTAGCTTGTCCATCGGTATCCTGCATCCACAAGAACCACTAGGTGATAAGAGACAATCAAGATTAATTCAATTGATTCCGCAGGTCATTGTGAGCAGGGGTAAAAATGTGCTCTTTCAATTACTAACTTTTGCTTTGGGCTAAAATAGGTATCAAAGACATTACGAATGGAAACAAAATCCATGGTGGACTTCTTCACATTCTGCCTCAGGAGAACATCATCTGCTATAGGACCGACTAGGGAAAGAAGGGAACTAATTTGATGCTTTGGTTCTTTTTTATGAAGACCTGACCGATACCAGAGAAAATGATGGCCAGAATTTTACCATCCCGCCTGCCATAGGAGTCGGAACAGGTGAGGGATGGAACATGGAAAGGTCTGTTGACCTCGGGCAGGATTTTCCAGTTTCAGGGTGAGCGAGGCCTGGTGTCTCCATAATTCTCCCTACTGACCCCTCTGCGGACCCTTAAGGCAGGCAAAAGGGCAGGGAAAGGACAGGGAGTGATCATTTAGTATAGTCATTGTTATTTCTCTCCAGCGTGCCTCCTTCTACTGTTGAAGTTTCTTTGAACTGCTTTCAAGGGTTTCTCCAAGCTGTGGTTCCTTTGATAGCAGTGTAATGTTTTATACATTGATCTCCCAATTGCTGCTACCACATTCTGAGATTAGATCCTTCTACCTTGAACTCTAGGTGCGGGTCTTGGTTCATAGAAAGACATTAAGCATATCTGTTTAATACTTGCAACCAGTTTAGCTGTAGTACTAATGAACAAGGTAGGCATGTAGCTCCAAGGCATGATTCCAACCTCTCTCTCAAGGAGTCTTAACACATAATTGACTGAAATCAGTGGTGACTGTTCATAACTTGGCCAGCGGTTTATAATTCCTCCCAGTACAGCTTGTAGCAGCAGTAGGCATAGGAGAACTTCCTGGTCAGTCAAACTGCAGAAGTTAATGAAAGACCAATGTAATATATTGCCAAGCATAATCATGGACTAATCCAATGGAAGACCATTATTGCTAATGCCCTCAAAGAGCATGACAGCTGAAGGAGAAGGAAGGTTTTGATGGGACAGAGATCTATTATAATAGTTTAGTACCCATATATTTTTTAAAAATTCCTTTTGAGTACAGCTTACCATTGAAAACACAGGATCATAGAATCCCTTTATGCAGAAAGAGGCCAGTTGGCCCGTCGAGTTTGCACCAGTCACAATCCCACCCAGAGCCCTATCCTTATAATCCCAAAATTTACCCTGTCACCCCCCTGACACTAAGGGGCAATTTAGCATGGCCAATCAACCTAACCCACACATCTTTGGACTGTGGGAGGAAACCCAAGCAAACACAGGGAGAATGTGCAAACTCCACAGAGACACTGATTCCAAGCCGGAAATCAAATGCGCATCCCTGACAGTGTGAGGTAGCAGTGCTAACCACTGTGCCACCTTGCTGCCCTCAACATAGTTAAATCACTGTTAATGTCACTTTTTCTCTTTCTGCATGACTGCCATATAATACATGTTCAACTCTTCAAGGTGAATTCATTGGTCTCTCACTTGAAGTGAGGGGCCGTGCACAGTGGTGCATTGGTTAGAAAACGGGCCCCTATTTACAAACCATGTCCTTTATCAATGTTGTAGTGTAACGTGTTGATAGGTGAGCTGTGCTAATGTATGGTGCTGATGATGATTCACCACTGATTTCAGTCAATTATGTGTTAAGACTCCTTGAGAGAGAGGTTGGAATCATGCCTTGGAGCTACATGCCTACCTTGTTCATTAGTACTACAGCTAAACTGGTTGCAAGTATTAAACAGATATCAGAGTATGCTTAATGTCTTTCTATGAACCAAGACCCGCACCTAGAGTTCAAGATAGAAGGATCTAATCTCAGAATGTGGTAGCAGCAATTGGGAGGTCAATGTATAAAACATTACACTGCTATCAAAGGAACCACAGCTTGGAGAAACCCTTGAAAGCAGTTCAAAGAAACTTCAACAGTAGAAGGAGGCACGCTGGAGAGAAATAACAATGACTATACTAAATGATCACTCCCTGTCCTTTCCCTGGTCATCAAGTCCTGAAGTGGGATTTCAACACAACAGGCTCAGGCCCAAAAGTAGGGATACTACCATTATGCCACAAGATCATGTCCCCTCTGCCCCCCACCTTGCAATTTAAATACCATTTGAAAATCAGATAACAAGAAGAGGGAAGTGCAGCTCTAGTGGCTATACCACATAGGATCGGGAATCCCCCCAAAAACTAACACGACGATCATTTTGCAAAATCTTGAATATTTTCTTGCATCATAGTGTAGTGATATTCTGGTCTTTTCCCACTTATTTTATGCCAATTGCAGCTTCAGACGCTGAGGATGGCTTCACTATCCCATCTTTCTTTCTGTGTATCACTGGAAGACTTTTTAATAAGTTTGTGCGCATTTCAAAATTCTGCCTTTTATCTTTAAAGTTTAATAGCTCCAGATTCTGCTTGTTGGGAGCAGTCAAAGGCATTATTATTTGAGAGCAATTAACCTGGAACAACTTGATCCTAACACAAGGTTCTGCAGGGATTCATGACCCTACAGTTGAACAACATTTGCTGACAAATTGATTTCAGTAAAATTATGGAGCAACTTATATCAAAAATTCCCTTGTCCCCACCTCAACCAAAATATGCAGAGATATCAATTCCCATGAATATTAGTTATGTGGTTTATTAAGGGAGAAATATAACACAGATTTGAATAATAAAGTGGGGAGATTTTGAGCTCCCACTCGCCGTGCGTGGAATTGCCAGTGCTGGCACAAGATCCAGAGAGATCGCTGTTCCCAATTTTCTCTGCCCCACAGGTGATGTCATGAAGAGTGGGAACCTAATTTAAAAAGATTTTGATGAGTTTTAATATGATTAACATGATCCCCCCAACCTTCCCAACTAAACATTCATGCCTCACCACCGTGACATCAAATCAATGAGATTCACAATTGGTTTGGCTAAAAGAGGGATAGTGGAGGTCATCGTGGGAGCACAGAGATAAGCATAGGCACCAGGAGAGAGAGACATGGCTGGTCACTGCCCTGGCTCTGCCCCGTAGCACAGGTGAACCTGTCTGCCTCTGGCACAGTGCCAGGAGGCAGTGCCAGGGCAGATCCTATTGGGAGTCTCATTGTTGTTGGAGCTGAGGGGTGGAGGGTCAGTTTAAATGCTGTGGGAATGGTTGGGGGGGGGAGAATGCATTGAAGGGGGGTGGGAATGAAGATTGTTGGTGGAGGGGGGTTCAGTGTGGAGCAGAAATTAACTTTTTGTTCTGATTGGGATGCCGTATAAAAAGGGAAAAACCTACTTGGTCTCATCCTCACCAATCTGTAGGTGCATCTATCACTGACAGGATTGGTAGGAGTGACCACCGCACATTCCTTGTGGAAATAAAGTCCTACTGTCACAATGAGGATACTATCCATGTGAAATGACCATCAAACAGATCTAACAACTCAGAACCGGGCACCAATGAGGCATTGTGAGCCATCAACCATAATAGAGCTATGCAACCACAGTCTGTAACCTCATGGCCCAGTATATCTCTACCACTCTACCATTACCATCAAACTGGGGGATCAGCCCTGGTTCAGTGAAGACTGCAGGAGGAGCAATGCCAGATATACATAAAAATGAGGTGTCAACCTGGTGGAATCACAACACAGGACTACTTGTGCACCAAACAGTGGAACAGAAGGTACTAGATAGAGCTAAGCAATCCCACAACCAATGAATCAGAAATAAGCTCTGCAGTCCTGCCACTTCTGGTCATGAACAGTGGTGGACAATAAAACAACTAACTGGAGGAGGAAGCTCCATCAATATCCCCAAAGTCAATGATGGGGGGAGTCCAGCACATCAGCTGAATAATCTTCAGACAGAAGTGGATGATCAATTTCAGCTTCCTGAGATCTCCAGCATCACAGATGCCAGTCTTCAGCCAATTCATTTCACTTCTCATAATATCAAGCCACAGCTGAAGGCATTGGATACTGCAAAGGCTATGGGCCCTTACAAAGTTTCTGCAATAGTGTTGAAGACTTGTGCTTCAGATCAACTACATCCTTAGCCAAGTTGTTCCAGTATAGCTACAACACCTGGCACTGTGGAAAATTGTGAATATGTCCTGTACACAAAAAGCAAGACAAATCCAACCCAACTAATCATTGCCCCATCAGTCTATCTCAATCATCAATAAAGTGAGGGAAGAGACGTTGACTGTTCTGTCAAGCTACACTTACTCAGAAGCAACGTGCTCACTGACACTCAGTTTGGATTTTGCCTGGGCCACTGACCTCCTGACCTCATTAAGCCTTGATTCAAACATGGACAAAAAGGCTGAACTCTAGAGGTTAGGTGAGAGTGAATGTTAAGGAATGTTAATGTCAAGACTGCATTCAACCGAGTGTGGCAGCAAGGAGCCCTAGTAAAACTGGAAATCAAGGGGGATGGGGTGATCTCTCCACTCTGACCTAGCACGAAGAAAGATGGATGTGGTTGTTGGAAGCCAATCATCTTTGCCCCCAGAAGTCACTGCAGGAGTTCCTCAGGTTACCGTTCTAGGCACAACCAACTTCAGCTGTTTCATTGTAGGTCTACCCTCCTTTAAAAGGCAAGAAGTGGAGATATTTGTTGATGACTTGTTCAGCACCATTCGTGAATCCTCAGATACTGAAGCATTTTGTCGCCATATGCAACAAGACCTGAACCACCTTAAGGCTGGGCTGATAAGTGGCAAGTAACCTTCACAACACAAGTGCCAGGCAATGACCATCTCCAACAAGAGAGAATCTAACCACCTTCCCTTAACATTCAATGGCAGTACCACCATTGATCTACACCTTGGGAGTTACCATTGACCAGAAACTGAACATGACCAGCCATATAAATGGCTGGTTACAACAGCAAATCAGAGGCTGGGAATTCTGTGATGAGTAACTCATCTCCTGAAGCCTCAAAGTCTGCCTACCACTATAAGGCGCAAGGTAAATCTCCACTTCCCTGGATGAGTGCAGCAACACTTAAGAAGCTTGGCATCATTCAGGACAAATCAGCCCTTTTGATTAGTACCCCATCCACTTTCTCTAATGCCCACCTCCTCCGTTACTGACACAATGGCAGCGGTATGTACCATCTACAAGATGCATTGCAGCAACTTACCAAGGCACTATCAACAGCATCTGCCAAGCCCACCACCAAGAAGGACAAGGATAGCAGATGCATGAGAACACCACCACCTGCAAGTTCCCCTCCAAGCCACACACCATCCTGACTTAGAGCTATATCATTGATCCTTCGCTGTCGCTCAGTCAAAATCCAGGAACTCTTTCCAGAACAGCACTGTGGGTGCACCTACAAGACATGGACTGCAACGGTTCAAGAAGGTGGCTGGCTGACTAACAACTTCTGAAGGGCAATCAGGAACAGCCATTATAAAAATCCAAAATCAAATGAATGGAAATTATAGACTCTATGAATGGCGAGTGATTCACTTCACCAGATTAGTGCCCAGTTGGTCGAATCAAACAATCTACCCTTGATATCTCATCAAATCTGGATGCAAAAATTGCAGACAAGTCAGTCTTGTCATAATCCAATTTTGCTTTTAATGAAACCTCACTATACACAGGAAAGTGACTTAAAACATTTCCATATAATCTGGACTTCTGCCAATTTGCTTTTCTTTTGTAACATGGAAAGGGAATGTCTTAAATTTAAACTAAATTTCAAAGAGCAATTTCAGTAGTTGTTAATATTAAGGTTTTGCTTTCCATTCCTGACATTTATTCAATATTACATTTCCCTGAGTTGCGCCAGTCTCAACTACCGTGATAATAAAAGCAAAATACTGCGGATGCTGCAAATCCTATTTAAAAACAGAAAACGCTGGAAAATCTCAGTCTATGAACAAGAGTCATACAGACTCAAAATGTTAACTCTTGTTTCTTTCTCCACAGTTGCTGCCAGTTCTGCTGAGCTTTTCAAGCATTTTCTATAATTTCAACCACCATGGTTTTGATGCTGGAGTATGATGACCCAAGAAACCACTTCCTGTACAGTTTTAAACAGTGATTAGAGTGTATCAGGCCAGCCAGAAAATGTATTTAAAAGTAAACCCGAAAAATGATCAGCCATGCCATGGTGTTGCTCCTGACTGGAAGATCTAGGCGTATAACTTTATAGACCTATATAGACCAGATGGAAGCCATTCGGCCCATCGAATCTGCACCTACAATAATCCCACCCAGGCCCGATTACCGTAGCACCACATATTTACTCTGCTAATCCCCTTGACACTAAGGGTCAATTTAGCATGACTGATCAACCTAACCCAGACATTTCTGGAGCCAGGGAGGAAACCAGAGCATCCGGAGGAAACCCACGCAGACACGGCAAGAATGTGCAAACTCCACGCAGTTAGTCACCTGAGGCCAGAATTGAACCCAGATCCCTTGCACTGTGAGGCAGCAGTGCTAACAACTGTGCGACCATGCCAACCATTTTAGTTATCTTGTTTCCTGTTTTAAAATACTAATATTGATTATCACAATGCAATTATCATTAATATACTCATCTGACATGTTGATTGTTAATGCCTCCTACTGGTAAGCATAGGGCTCGCTCCGCTGTGATTTAAGTGTTTTTGGCCCACAAACCCCTGTTTTGGAGCCTTGATTTCAACGCTTGGCTGCATGAAATCACCCTGTAATCCATGGGGGAATGCCACACACAGTATAAAAGAAAAACCAGGCACTCACATGATAAAACAGCCTTTAAGTCGGCTGCTGGTTACAGAACCTTTTGTGTGCGTTCTGCTGACTATCGACCAGTTGTTGTTAACCTCAGTGACTATACTTCGAAACACTTCAAAGACTTTACGGGGCAAAGAAAGCGAAGGAATAAAAGGAAGCTGTTATTGACCACAGGGAAGCAATGCAAAATCTAATCACAGCAGTGCCAGGAAATCTGAACCTGTCTAAAGATATCTGTAGCTCTCAATATTTAATTGCTGATGATGGCTGCAGGTCAGTCATGCATGACAATGCATGTGTCGCACTGCTTTCTGCCCCTTCTTCTTCCTGTCAGCTTTCACTCCAGGTGATAGTATTAGAGTCTCAGTTCTCTTTGAATATATGTCCTGTTGAAAACAGAAAATCCACATGTTAGGAAATGTGAACGCAGGAAAAAAATTATGCCATTTACTCTTTTATCAATAAACATTGGAAGTAAAAGGAGCAAGAAAAATCTCTGCATATAAGCCAAACATTGTGCAAATATACACAGCAATCCTGTGTGGATAATATTTATTTTGTCAGTCAAATGTAAACACATTTAATTTCTCAATCCCTTACAGTTTTCCTATTTTCCAAATACCTTCTCAATCATTACTATAACAATGTGACCTCAGATGAGTTACTGAGAACTGTCTGGGTGGCACGATGGCACCATGGTTAGCACTGCTGCCTCACAGTGCCAGGGACCCGGGTTCAATTCTGGCATCAGGTGACTGTGTGTGTGTGTGTGTGTGTGTGTGTGTGTGTGTGTGTGTAGAGTTTGCATGTTCTCCCCGTGTCTGCATGGGTTTCTTCTGGGTGCTCCAGTTTCCTCCAAAGATGTGTGGATTAGGTGGACTGGCCATGATAATAAAAATATTGCCCATTTGTGACAGGGGATTAGCAGAGGGGTAAGGCCTGCATAGGGTTGTTGTTGGTGCACTGAATGGTGTCCTTCGGTACTGGAGGGATTCTATGATTCTCTTCTTTCTTCAGAAACTGATAAAAGTTTAACGTTTATTTATTTATTAGCACAGGAATGCTTACATTAACACTGCAATGAAGTTACTGTGAAAATCCCCGCGTCGTCACACTCTGTCTCCTGTTCAGGTACACTGAGGGAGAATTTAACATGGCCAGCACACCTAACCATCACATCTTTCAGATTGTGGGAGGAAACCGGAACACCCAGTGGAAATCCACGCAGACATGGAGAAATCGTGCAGACTCCGTGCAGACAGTGACTCAAGCCAGGAATCAGACCCGGGACCGTGGCATTGTGAGGCAACAGGGCTAACCACTGTGCCACCATACTGCCCTCGATAGCAACAAGGGAAGAAAGTAGGAGCAAAAGAAAAGCAAGTCAAGATTATAGAGAAATGACTTTCTTCTCTACCTTAATTTACAAATACTTAACTAACATTGATTAGGCTCAACCACTGATGGTCACTTCTTTGGCTAAGACTTTCCATTCCAATAAGAAGTTAATCTTTTGCAGGTGCCGATCGCCTTTGAGAAGCTTATTGAATCTGCTGAAGGTCTGAATATGAGGTTGTGAGATTCAGAATTCAACCAAAGTTATTACAGAATTCAAAGATCTGAAAGATGAAACTCACCTTGCAGGCTTCTCTACAGAAATTACATAGAAGAGGATCAGCAGAAGTCATTTATCCTGGTGCTAAGTATATGTCTTATTGTCCATGGCTGCCTTCTTCTCCTTCATCTGGTTTAGGTTTTTACTAAGGTTGTATGCCAAGCATTCTCAGCCAGCCTTGCACCTAAACAACTTCCTGTGATTTTGTATTACTAATTTCAAGTTTATTAGTGTCACAAGTAGGCTTAAATTAACACTGCTAATGAAGTTACTGTGAAAATCCCCTAGTCGCCACACTCCTGGGCCTATTCGGGTACACTGAAGGAGAATTGAGCATGGCCAATGCACCTAACCAGCACATCTTTCGGACTGTGGGAGGAAACCAGAGAACCTGGAGGAAACCCATGCAGACTTAGGGAGAACGTGCAGACTCGGCAAAGACAGTGACCCAAGCCGGCAATCAAACTTGGGTCCTTAGCACAGTGAGGCAGCAAAGCTAACCATTGTACCACCATGCCGCCCATAACTTTATCTGCAAAAATCAGACAACTTAATTTTCTCTGTCAACTCTTGCAGATTATTTTGATTTTCCCTGAATTTGCAATAAGAATGCCTTCAAAGATGAATTTACTTCCTCACTGTCAAATTAATCACATGTATTCTCAAATAATTGTCGATAATAACATTTAAAAAAAAGGGACTCAATAAAAACAAATTGCTTATGTACATTTCAGCTGAAGATTCTGAACAATTTAAAGCAGATTTTAACTCTGTTGCACAACAGATACGGATGTTCCTTACCAGCTGGAAAGATCTTTAGAACTCATCTGTGCATTCAGGCATTTTCACATTCGGAAGGGCAATGGGCAACACTCTGTGCAGCATTTTCAACGCAGATTCAACGCAGATTCATACAGTTGATCTTTTCAATTTCAGATGGTCAGGGGCTGAGGTCCCTTAAGCTACCAAACAGAAGAGACGTCCTCTCCATATGTTCAATCCACACCAGCAGATGCTGAACCTGGAGGCCGAGGAAACCCCTCAAAGGGAACCACTGCAGCAGACAAGTCCAAAGGGTTTGGCAGAGCAACCTGTTCACTATAGGTCAATAGCTTTATGCTCGGCTGTAACTCATTCAACATTGACCCAGTTTTTAAAAAAAGATGTTATGCGAGAGTCTTAAGTTCTTCAAACTACCAGTGAGCTCAGAATTTTTAAACAACGTGTGCCAAGTTAGATGGAGAGGATTTTATTTCAAATGCACCATCATTCATGCTGCACAAGATCTTTTCATTTTTCCTATTGGTATCACAAGTAACAAGTGCTACATAAAGGCAGCCAGCACCTCTTAAAGGAAAAGTGCACTGTGGCTTCAAGAGGTGATGGGAATTTTTCAAATAGTGAAATTGGACTGCAAAACCTTGTGGAACAGCAGAACATATGACAAGGTGAGCATCAAGATTATTTTACAATGCAGTGGAGGTCTTAATGCAACAGGTTGTTTTAAGAGGATGTGCCTTTTTTTAAAGATACATGCCCTGATTTGCACTCGCGTTTGCCACCAGTGCAAAGGGACATGTAGGCGGAAAACCTCATGAGACTCGGAAAATGAGAATCTTGTCGGTGAGATCTCGTTTTTCAATTCTCTCCATCCCCCACCAATGATGTAATGAGGTTCCAGGAAGCGCAGAAACCTCATTTCAATATATAATTTCATTAAAGGGCTTCTTTGCCATATTGCCATTCCCACCCTCCTACATTTGGAATTCCCCTCTCACCAGTGTGATGTCATGACGGAATGGTTTATAACTGCAATTCAAAACGTGGACCAAGCAAAGGGAACCCGCCGGGGGGCACAGGTAAGTAAACCCACCCGGGGGGTGGGCGGGGGAGGAGGGAGGGACTGCCCAAGCAGTACTCTGGCACTACCCCCGGTACCGTTCCAGTATCAGGGGACCCCTCTGGGAAACTCCATTGCCTGCGAAGTTTCCCTTATGGGTGAAGGGTTCCCTTTATGCATGTTGGGGGAGTTGCCCTTGTACATGTTGGGGGGGGTGCCTTGTGTGTGTTAGAAGGGTTCCCCTTATCCGCGGGCTGGTATGTTTAATTTTTCACAGTTTGGGGCACCGTAGAGAATCTCTGTAGAGCAGCTGTTGCTGGGTCTATTTGGCCTCGCCCTGCCTGCGTGACATCATGGATCATGCTGGGAGATACCTTCTGCACAGAGTGCTGCAAAATGCTTAACCTGGAAGCTGCATATTAGTTTTCTCACCTCAGCCATGACTCGATGCAGATAACAGAAAATTCCACCCACAATTTCTAAAACCTGAAACCCTCAAAAGATAAAGGAGACTGTCCAAATGGCTATAATATACAGATTGCATCCAACAAGTGGAATCCCAAAAAAAGACACAACCCCTGAGGAGCATGGATGACCCCATCTCCTGTTGGCCTAATGTTATCCAGAAACTTTGAAAATATTCCTGAGACGAGATATCAAAATGCAATTACCTGTTTTAAAACAATGACTACAGCAGACATGAATATTAGAATTTCTCTGGAATATACATCCAGCAGGGTACTTTAAGAGATGATTTGAATGATGTCCTGAAACAGGCAGCTGATGCTCTCTCTCAGAAGCGTTGTGCCCGGATTTGCAAAGCAATCATCCTGACAAGAGAAACTTACTGAAAACGAGATCCATTAAGAATGAAATGTGGAAATCTGCTCCATAAAACTTACAACCAGGAGGAATACGGAACAAAATTTCTGCAACATAGCATCGCTGCATTAAGATCAACGAAAGAACGGCTAACCATATATTCTTTTGTTTTACCTTCTCAAACTGCAAATCTTCACAATCTTTAAACCCATCTTCTTCTTGTATCATCAGTTCTGGTGTGTTTGTGGGCCCAGGTATGTCTGTGTGATTTATGAATATTGGTTGCAATTTACCAAGTCTTTTTTTGTTTGAGAAATAGTTTCAATACACTTGTTCCTTGTTTAGCCGAAGAAAAGTTCTTCACAATCTGAAAACGTAAAGGCTCAGACTCCTGCAGCATTGGCAAAGCACGTCCTCTCTAAATTCACATTAAAATGAACTGTAATGGTCATGGCTGGAGAGGGAAAATAAGGGAGTTATTTCACACCTCCTTACATGGTTGCAACACTAGAAAGAAGGACAGACATCTTATATCTGTAGAGGCAGAGGGGCTCCTCCAGACATATGGTCAAGAAGTAACAAATAGTGGCAAAGATCAACACCAAGAACATGGAGCAATACTGGAAGAAGTTAAACAATCTGGCATGAGTTGACAAGCTGAATGGTGAGTTCATCTTCAGCTGGAATATCCTACCAACTGCATAATCTCACAGTTTGCTGCATTCCCATCTCTGTCAAGCAGGCTGAATGCTAATTCATTTCCTTTTCCTTGCCCTCCCTTATCATTGCCACTATTGAAAACTTCAAGCCCACAAATCACATCTTACAGATTCACATTTTCTGCATGTTGCTGATGATCTTTAAGTGTGCATGCAAATCCCTTTACCAAGATGTGTTCTCTCTATCAAAACTGTGTCCATATGTTCCATCCCATTTTTAAGCATTAGGCAGCCACACAAAATGGATGCTATACAGACCAGTTTAACCCTCATTACATAATAAATATGCAAATGGTAGCTCACATGTGGTTTAGTGCATAAATATGTGAGCCTTAAAGCCATTGGTTTACCACATCTTTTCTCCCATTCTTCTCAGCCTTGTTGATGCCCCATCCTATGGAACCTGGTTCTTCACCTTGGTTGCTCTATAATACTTCACACTTGGTAGAGTTTAAGACAAGACATGTAATGGTTTCAATATCAGAAAAGACTTTTTCAGACAACAATGAAACAAGATGCAAACTATGCAAAAGTATAAGCCTACAGCATACAGCTTTGAGATTTCCTTTCGTGGAGGCAACACAACTATCTGCTGATGTCCATAGCCCTGTAATTCCCCAAATTTGCATTAAAGTTCATTTCAGGCATGTAACAACATCAAGCTAAGTACTTTTCTATCCTCAATCTTTTTAAAGGAAGCATCAAGGAATCCGTTCTTGCCTACGTTATATAAAAAGCTTTCAAACACTGTCTTTCTCTTATCCTTCCTATCATGAATCAACAATATTTCACGAACCAGCCTTTTTGCTCATAGTCACACTGGCAGCCTGGATGTCTGAATTCACCATAGTTATAATGAATGTTGGCTGTAAAAATCCGTAGCTACTACCAAACCATGCTGACTTGAAGATCTGCACACCTTAACATGGGAGTTATTATTTAATTCACATCCATCTGAAAAAAAATATTAAAACACTCTGTGAAGCATATGCTACACAGGTATTAAGTATTGATTAAGTGGTTTTATAATACGCAGTAGATTCACACCTGCTCACACCAAGGTGATGACTTTTATTAAAGTAACTCATTTTGTAACAACATGAGTTTCCCAAAACTCCCAACTTCTGTTCTTTACGTGATAAAGTGGTTAAGATAGCTTCTATTTCATGCATCAATGCTTTGCGATCTCTCATATGAATTACACCACGCACTTTACTAAAGTTCAGGTCCCTCCTGCTAAAACAACACAAAAAGCTATGATTTGTGTGTCGGGGGCCACAGCGAACGGCAATGAATAAAAAGTGGTTACTGGTAATTAAGTAGAGTCAGTGATCAAGGAGGGAATTCAGCACAAACTAAACTCAAGCAAAGAATATACTGCTGCAGCTCTCTGTACTGTGAACAGCTTATAAATATTAATTTAAAGACTACGAACAAGGACAGTAAACGGATTTGGGCATAAAACTTCTAACCAAGAGTGATTTACGTCCAATAAAAGTGATAGCAGGATGGAGATACTTTCTACTGCCAAGTTTATGACAGCCATTGAAGCATTGCTATCAAATAGATTGGCTAGAAAAAGAAAAATAAAGATTTTCTTATACCCTGTCTGCACGCTGCTGTATGAGTTGATCTTTTCAATCTTTCCGCATAATTTATTATTAACTTTAAACTATTTTATTTATAAAATTACAGTTTATATAAATAAAATTCTACACCTGTGCTGTCGAATTTTGATTGAAACTCCATTTGAATGGATGGCTGTAGTCTAGTGACCGCACATGTAATATTTTACAATTTTTTTTTGTTAAAATTTACAGCCATCAGAAAATCTTCCAATGATGAACAACAGCAGATTTTTTTTTAGCAAAACGAAATACATTTATATGAGATCTGTAGGGCAAGCGGAAGATATTTCTTTCTGCAGAACTGTCAATCCTCACTGAATTATCTGTTCTGACTAAAGGAATACAAATTATTTTCATCTTTGATGGTTCCCCGGTGAAACTCATCCGCAGAAGGTAACTGAGTTTGAAGGAAAATCAAAGGTGAGCTCTCGAATCTCGAGTTCTCTGAAAGGTTTTCAAAACAAATTTATGTTTTATTTCTCCCAGCTTTACTTCTGATTTCCTTGAAGTGCCAACGCATGCTGTGGTATAATTCCATAATCTCAGGTGAGATCAGTTAATTAGCACAAACCAGGGATCAAACCCAGTCACCTCCTGGTACCTCACCCAAGTGACTATTCTTCATGTATTACTGTAGACCATGAATATTAATGTATTAGCATGGAAGGAACACAGCTGAATCCAGTCCTTATCCCACCTGATATCCATACACTTTCCAACAGACATCACTTGGAAGTAATTAAGAGTGAGACCCCAACCTACATCGAGGTGAGCTGTAGCAACCTTGAAGGATATTGTAGCACTTCAATAAAACTGAGCAGCCTTCTACTCTTTTACTTACCCCAATATATAAAACATATTTTCTTTTAGTACAAATGTTGATTATTATAAATTGGTTGACAGAGCCTTTTGGACTATTGACACAAATAGACCATAAAACCATAAGACAAAGGGGTAGAATTAGGCCATTCAGCTTATCAAGTCTGCTCCGCCATTCAATCATGGCTGATTTCTTTTCTCATCCCTATTCTCCTGCTTTTTCCCATAATCCCTGATGCCCTTAATAACCAACAATCTATCTATCTCTGTCTTAAAGACACTCAATGACTTGCTGTCCACAGCCTTCTGTGACAAAGAGTTCCACAGATTCACCACTCCCTGACTGAAGAAATTCCTCCTCATCTCTGTTTTAAATGGTTGTCCCTTTAGCCTGAGGTTTTACTCTCTGGTTCTCAAATTTCCTACTAGTGGAAGCATCCTCTCCACGTCCACTCTATCCAGACCTCGCAATATCCTGTAAGTTTCAATAAGGTCCACCGTCATCCTTCTAAACTCCAACGAATACAGACCCAGAGTCCTCAACCATGATACGTGATCTTGAATATCTGAGACTGCTTGCCCAATTTTGTAGCCTCGGCTGCAGATCTTGTTTGAGGATTGTACATGGCAAAATGTTATGATGTCAGAGTAACTGAGGTATTAGGTGTTATTTGGTACACTCAGTACTTCATGGGGTCACGTGACCTGGGATCAGAGGCCAGACAGCACATGTAAATTTAGGTTGGAACCAGGCTACAAGCCTACAATGGCCGTCCATGTTCTGTTCTTAATAAAGTTAGTTTGCAATAATGATACTTGTCATCTTGCAAGATAAAAACAAGGGACCTAGTTGCATTTTAAAGCATGGATGTACCATTAAGCTCACACACTGTTCCATGCATCACACCTCCATTCCTTATCACACCTTCATTACCCACAATCTGACTTGAAATGTAAGCTGCACCGTAGTTGTCTTTCCTTCCACCCAAACCTCCAGCCCTCACCCCAACTCCTCTCTTCTGTTCCTATGTTTTCAAATGCTAGCTGCTCAGCCAGCACAGCCCCAAAATGGAGGGCAAGAAGAATAGCATACATCTGTGGAAGAGCCACCATCTGACACTCGTAGCCTTTGACTCAGATATAGGTGCTGCACATATTTTATATGGTCGTATAGAGGCAGTCAGATTCAGTAAGTCACCAGGCATGAATGAGCTACAGCCAGGCCCGAGTGAATGCCAGCTCCCCAGAGGACAAGGTTGCAGTCAAGTTCAGCTGCAGAGGATTCAGACAAAGACTTTGATGGGCACCTATAGAAGATGTTCAATGGACATCCACACTGAAACTTGATACAATGTTAGGCAGGTCTTCCTTGATCAGCATTGATATAGCTTATTGAAGGCAAGGTTGTTGCTAAATTTTACTTTTTATTGAATGTTCCACTGGACAAGACTTAGCACGAGGCTTCACATAGCACTAACTCTCAGTGTAGTCTGTTGTAGATCACAAGATCTTATAACAGCGATAATGCAGACTGTCTATTTACATACTTGATATTCACCCTTTATACTACGATAACAAGCCCGAGGAAAAATCTTTCATTTGCGGGTGGGGAGGGAGGGTGTAACTAATTTCAATGGGGTCACCAACAGTTGTGGCCCAGATAAACTGGAATCAAACATTGGCAGGCAAATGTTCTACACAGTAGGAGCTAGTTTGGGTGTAGTTGAGGCACAGTCCAACAAAGGAGAAAGATAAGACAAACAAATCTAGAGCTCACTCTAGATGATAATGAAGCAGGAAAAGGATACACATGACAAATTGATAGTACAAATGAAAACAAGGCTGAATATAAATGGTTCAGAAAGGAAGTGAAGAAAGAGATAAGAGAAACAAAGAGAGACTATGGGAAGATGCTGGCAGCAAACAGAGAAAACAATTCAAACGTCTTTTTGCAGACATATAAATAGTAAGAGTTGGTGTAAAAAGAAGGCTGATTAGGGACTAGACATGGGATTTAAATATGGAGGCATAGGGTTTGGCTGAGTTAATAAGAATGCTTTGCTCCTGTCTTTACCAAGGAAGAGCATGGCGGGAGCCAATGGCATGATATTTGAAGATCCAGGTTCAAATCCTACTATAGCAGATGGTCAAATTGGAATTCGATAAAAATTTGGAATTACAAGTCTAATGATGATCATGGAACCATTGTTGGAAAAACTCGCCTGGTCTTCTAATGTCCTTTAGGAAAGGAAATATGCCATCTTTACCCGATCTGATCTACACCTGACTACAGATCCACAGCAATGTGGTTGCCTTCTGAAATGGCCTTGCTCATCCAATGAATAAAAAAAAACATGCTGTCAAATAACTAATGAAATAGGAGATAGCTGAACATCAGAACATAGAACATAAGAATTAAGAGCAGGTAATTCAGCCCCTCAAGCCTACTTTACCATTCAATTCAATCATGGCTGACCTTGTCTTGGCCTCAACTCCACCTCCTTGCCCATTCTCCATAACCTTTCAACCCATTGCTAATTAAAAATCTGTCTATCTCGTCCTTAAATTAACTCAATGTTCCGATGTCCATCACACTCTTGAGGTAATGAATTCCATAGATTCATGACCCATTAAGGGAAGTAAATTCTCCTCATCTCTGTTTTAAATCTGCTACCCCTTATCCTAAACCTATACCTCTATTCCTCTTCTAGGTTGCCCTACAAGAGGAAACATCCTCTCTCCATCCGTGCTGTTAATCCCCTTTAACGTTTATATACCTCAATCAGATTTCCCTTTGTTGTTCTAAACTTTGGAGAGTATATGCCTAAACTGCTCAATCTCTCTTCATAAGACAAATCTCTCATCAAGGCAATCAATCTAATGAACTCTTCTGAACAACCTCCACTACAACTACATCCCTCCTCAAGTAAGGCCACCAAAACTGTATGCAGTACTCCAGGTGCACTAATGCCTTGTACAATTGCAGCAACACTTCCCTACTTTTATACCCTATTTCTTTAGAACTAAATGCCAAAATTCCACCTGTCTTCCTTATTACCTGCCGTACCTGCATACTAGTTTTCTACAATTCATGAACGAGGACATACAGAAAGCCAACACAGATTTATTGAGACCAAACTGAGGCCAAACTGTATTAACTTGCTTGAGTTTTGGATGAAGTAGCGGAGAGGCTTAATAAGGGCAATGCAGGTGATGAGGTTTGCATGAACTTTCAAAAGATGGCAATAATAGCGCAGTGGTCAGCACTGTTGCCTCTCAGTGGCAGGGACCTGGGTTCAATTCCTGGCTCGGATGACTGTCTTTGTTGTGTTTGCATGTTCTCCTCGTCTCTGTCAGATTCCCTCCAGGTGGTCCAGTTTCGTCCCACAGTCCAAAAATATGTGGGCTAGGTTGATTGGCCATATTAAATTGTCCCTTATTGTCAGAGGGTTCGCAGGATGAATGTGTGGGGTTATAAGGCCTGGGTTGTTATTGGTGCAGGTTTGATAGGCCAAATGGCCTTCTTCTGCATTACAATTTCAGGGCCAGGAAACCATAGCTGTAGTGGTAGACAGTTGTTACTTGGACTGGAGGAAGTAAACAGTGGATTTCCCTACTTTTTTTGATCTATATTAATAACCTAGACTTAGGACCGCAGGTTGTTTAATGTTGACACCATCGGTGCTACAGAGCTTAATTTTACAGTGGTCTTCCGAAGACCACTCCTATACATTGTTTAAATTAAAGAGAAAACTTAGTTGAGAAAGATTTGAGCTAAGACTCAATTAAATAGCATTATTTAGATAATCAAAATATTTTCACTTTTCATGTCTGTAATTGCAGATTCTGAATGCAGAGTTTGGCTTATCTCATATTATTTGAAGTAAGAAGCTTAAAAGATTCTAAAGATTTATGTAATAACCCATGTTATGCCTTTTATGTGAGCATTACAGTTCCTGGTATTGATACTAAGTATTGTTATTCATGTTACAATTCCAGAGAATTCACCAGAGAGTACATTGATCTGGGTGACCTCGTACATAAAACACAAGGCAATAGCATGCAAGTCCAGCAAGTAATTAGGAAAGAAAAAGGAATGTTGGCCTTTATTGCAAGAGGAACAGAGTAAGGAAGTGTTGCTACCACTGTACAGAAAGACTTGCTACAACCACACAGGGCATTGGCGAGACCACACTTGAGTGCATTGGGTACAATTTTTGTTTTCTTATTTAAAAGGGGATATACTTGCACTGGAGGCAGTCCTGAGAAGGTTCATCAGGTTGGTTTCTGGGTTGCAGAGATTGTCTTCTGAGGAAAGGTTGAACAGGTTGGGTCTATACTCATTGGAGTTTAGAAGAATGAGAGGTGATCTCCTTGAAGCATTGGAGATTTTGAGGAAGCTTGACAGGGTAATACACAATGGCAGAATACAATTTCAATGGTTCACACAAATGCCAAGAAACAAAATTATTTTTGATGTTGATTTTTCATCAGATCTGGAAAATGGGAATTATATGAACCTCTTTCCAGGACCTAACAACATGAAATGGAGTAAATAAAAGTCAAGAACTTGGCATCCTGTTTCCCATCAGAGTTTTGGGTTTAATGGCTTGTTGGGTGATGGTCTAGTGATATTATTGCCAGGCTATTAATCCAGAAATTCAGCTAAAGTTCTGGGACATGGGTTCAAATCCCACCATGGCAGATGGTGGAATTTGAATTCAATAAAAAATGGGCGATAAATGCTGGCCAGCTGGCAATGCCCATTTCCCATGGATGAATAAAAAAATCAAGTTTTTGAAAAAGTAAATAGAGGTGAAATTTCTACATACTTTATGAAGATTATCACAGTAAGACAGTGTATAGGCATACATAAATAAAAGGGATATACAAATAAATCTAAATCATGCAGTAACAAAGCACGGGAAAGGTGCATTATAAATAAAATCTTCCAAAATGGAGGGTATGAAGTGAATGAGCTATAGTTTGGAGTTCCTCAAGGTAGTATTCAGAATGCCCAAAGGAAATCCTGAGTTTTTCTTTGAAATTGATTGAACAGTGCACAAGACCAAAAACAGATAAGACTGGAAATGAGAAAAGCCAAGGATGTTATGAGGGGAACAGGAGTTATGAGTCGAAGTAGTAAGCCACAGGGAGGTGATGCAAAGAGAACATTTGCAGATCGAACAGAATTATTGATATCCAAGTTTTTGATTGGTTTCTCCCAGTTTGGACTGTACAGGACTGTGAAAAATGAATACAATTTGTTTGCTGATGAGATCACGGTAGAAATGACAGATGATTTGGCAAACCTGGAGACGATGTGATGGTAGATGGGAACAAGGAGGTGCTTATCATTCTATGAATGAAGGGTGAGAGCAGGTGTAGGAATGGGATCTTGATATGCTAATGGACCTTGGTTAGCAAGAGTCAAAGAAATACCTAAGTTAAAGAAGAAGTTCGACTTTACAGAAATTGTTATGGAAAAAAATGGGTGCGCTGCATTGAATTTGGGGCAGCACAGTGGCACATTGGTTAGCATTGCTGCTTCACAGTGCCAGGGACCCATGTTAAATTCCGGCCTCGGGTCACTGTCTGTGTGGAGTCTACACGTTCTCCCCGTGTTTGCGTGAGTTTCCTTCGGCTGCTCCAGTTTCCTCCCATAGTCTAAAGATGTGTGAGTTAAGTTAATTAATTGGCCATGCTAAACTGCCTCTTGATGTCAGGGGGATTAGGAGAGTGAATATGTAGGGTTACAGGGATATGACCTGGGTGGGATTGTTGTCAGTGCAGACTCGATGGATCAAACGGTCATTTTTTGCGCTGATTTCATGAATTTTTGCAGGAAGTTAAATGGGAAAAAGCATATTCCATGTATTTGTGGGAGTTTATTTTAATATATGTCTAGGAAATGGCATCACCAGAGATAGACAAAAAGAGAGATTCATCAGGGGGAGGGGAAAGGTCAGAGGTCAACAGCAAAGGTGTAGGATGGTGGAAACTGAAGCAAACAATGAATTTCCCCATTTGGCGAGAGAAGGACAATAGCACCAGAATTATAGAGGAAAAGGACAGTCAGGAATATCCCGTAAAAAGTCAGGAATAGCAAGGATTGATGTTGGTTTCTTTAGCAACTACTTAACTTGAAGGAATTAGGTGGAATGAAAAGATAAGTTGTTCAAGTTAAGCACAGTTCAGCCAAGGTGAGAAGCTTCAAATTGACTTAAAAGCGACAAATAATAGCTGAGGTGATGTTAGGCTAGACTTTGAGACAGAGACACAGGAGGACTATCCTACTGAGGTTTAAAGAAATGGCACATCTGTGGTATTTTAATACACCACATAGATATAAAACAAACATGAGCTTTTATTTGAGATGGTGTTGCTCTTACAGGCCCTTAGATTGACTGACTGTAAGGGCCTAACTGCTGATGACATTATCAGTATGTTACATGATCAAATCATTAAAGGGACCTTATCCCGACTAGGGACAAACATAAATACGCAACTCCTTCCTCCCCCTTTACATCACAGTTTCCTCTAATGCAACATAGTAAAACATTAACAATCATAATTTTCAATATTTACAAATTTACTGACACAACAATCAATAAGTTAAACAGTTCAGAGGGCGCCGACTTTGGTGTGCTTGCTGGTGAACCTCAGGCATATGTGATAGCACAGTTGGTTAGCACTGCTGCTTCACAGAGCAAGGCTCCCAGGTTCGATTCCCAGCTCAGGTCACTGTCTATGTGGAGTTTGCATGTTTTCCCCATGTCTGTGTGGGTTTCTTCCAGGTGCTCCAGTTTCCTCCCACATTCTGAAAGTCATGCTATTTAGTTGCATTGACCCAAACAGGCACCAGACTGTGGTGACTAGGGGAATTTCACAATAATTTCATTGCAGTGATAATGTAAGCCTCACTTGTGACTAATAAATAAACTTTAAAAAAAACTTTAGTGTTGACTCCAACCTCTGGTGTTTTTGATTGAATTTGGAAATTGTCCATTGTCGTTTCCATTGGAATCCACATAGGAATTGCAGGTTGTTTTGAAGTTGAAATGTCCTCAACTGTGGTACTATTTTCCACAGTTCATTCAGATATTGTCAGGAGCTCAGGCATGACTTGGATGTTCCTGATGGTGGGGTCCAGAACCTGAGGTCACAGTTTAAGGATACAGGTAAACCTTTTAGGATGGTGATGAGGAGAAGTTTCTTCACCCAGAGAGCGTACAGCCTGTGGAATTCATGACCACAGAAAGCAGTTGAGGCCAAAACATTGAGGGTGGATGTTTCAGACTTGTTGTGCTGGTCGGGTAGCATAGCAGGGCAGGAAATTTAAGCGGGAGGCTTAAAACAAGAATCTTCCCAGGCCATTTTTACTGACATAATCGGCCTCACGCTCAGAAAGGATACAAGGCTGATTTTAATATTTCATTATCATTTTATACTTATTTCATTATCATTCATGAGCCCAGGACACAATTGTTCAGGCTCACTTAGCTTTCCGACCTCACTGGCAATGATTACAGATGGTCCACACCAATAGAGACCTGACGTGATGGACTCACCTATGGGACTAGATGCCATTGAGACCCCCCTCCAGGTGGTCTGGGACGGAGGGGCAGTGTCAAGCTGGCACCCTGGCATTGCCAGGGTGCCAGCTCGGGGGGTGGGGCTGGTAGTGTGGCAGGGGTTGGGGCTGCTGATTAGGATTTGGGCCGCTGATTAGGGGTTGGGTCTGCCGAGGAGTAGGCCAACGAATGGGGTGGACAGTGATCGGGGAGGGGGGGGGTGGTGGTGTGGTGGCAGCGATCAGGGGGCTGATGCTTGGGGGGGGGGTGGTCCGTTGCGAGGTCTATGTGGGTGGGGCAATGGCGATCTGGGGGCCTGTGGGGGATGAGGCGGGTGATGTCCATGCAGTGGGGGCTGAAAGGTTCCCATATGGTGTACACAGTAAATGGGAGATCAGGGTGCATACCTCACACTCTGCTAGAGTGTGGGAAAACTGCGTAGGGTAGTTCGCTGAAAAAAACCACTGAAACACTTCAGATTTTTGTGGCACTTAAATTTTTTGGAGTAAGTTCCATCTTGAATGTTTTCAGGAAGGAGTTTGATATAACTCTTGGGGCAAAAGGGATAAAGGATATGGGGGGAAGGCAGCATCATTCTATTGAATTGAACAATTAACCATGATCATAAAGGGCCAAATAGCCTATGTTTCTAGAGTATATTGCCTTCCATACAGGTATTGGTAAAAGTGTTTGATCCCAAAAATGATGTTTAGATCTTCCTTCTCTATCTGATCATAGTTCATTTGTGCTTTGTCCAAGGATCTTGGTTCAAACACAATTGGTTTCTCTTCTCACCAGATGAGAAACTATCATTCCTGCCCCTTAAGCTGATGCTTCGCAAGCCAGTTGTAACATTGGCTCAAAGTGTGTCAATACTTCAATAATGCCTCTTTTGCTTCTGTGAAGGCCGTCTTGCACTCATTCCTGTTTTGACAAAATGGGCAGAATTTAACTGGTTAGCCCAGCCCAGGGATGGGCAGAGTCAACCAGTAAAACCACGTGATAGCCGAGAAATCAGAATCGCACCCAATTTCTCGGCTCTTGTGACCTTACCAGGACCAGATTTCCAGTGAAGTCAGACTGTCTCATTTAAATATATTTAAGTGGTTATTTGCATACGTTTAGTGAGCCTGGCACTCAATCATGCAGGTTCTCTTGCCTTTGTGTCTTCACCAGGAGAGGTTCTCTCTGCCAAGGAAAACACCTGCTCCCCATCAGCGGGGAACAGTCGTGATGCCCTTGCCAGTAGAACCGGAAGCCAATGGGGCCCCTTGGGAAGGCCGAGGGCAAGGGGGGGGTGTGTCCTTTGGGCAGTGCCAGTCTGGGAGTGCAGACAGCTACCCTGGCACTGCCAGCCTGGCACCTTGACAATGCCCACCAGGCACCTTGGCAGTATTAGGCAGTGCCGGGGGCAGGGCTACTGCACACTCTGCATCAGATAGGTGGGGGCATGGAAGGGGGCGCGATCAGTCTGGGTGGCAGAGCTACATTTTTGGGTGATATGGGGCTCACAATTGACAGAATTGCAGGGGGGAGGTGCTGTGTTGAGGCTGACTGCAACAGCAGAGGCTGATGGCTCTGTCTTTCTGTCAGGCCTCTGTTATTGGAATTTCTCATGTGTATAAACAGAGGTCTGTGCATGAGTAATACTCCCTCTGCTGCTGGCTGGTGAGTTACACCCCGCCATAGCTATGACTGCCTGTCATAGCTGGAAAGAATCTTGCCCATTTCTTCATGCACTATGTGCATAAGATTGGGAGTAAAGACTCACACAAAAAATGGATCTGCAACTTTCCAATTTTCACCTGAGTTGGACACTTGGAATTTTATGAAAAAATGCCGCCTCTGGGCAGTGCCAGTGCCAAGGTGCCCAATGGGCATTGCCAAGGTGTCAAGCTGGCAGAGGAAAGGTGCCAGGCTGGAACTGCCCAAACAGCACACCCTTTTGCCCTTAACCTCCCCGGGTGATCTCAATAGTCTCTGGTTCTACCGATGAGGGCAACATGACTGTTCATGGGGAGCAGGTGTTTCCCTCATCAGAGAGCTCTCCCAGTGAGGCCATAAAGACAAGTGAACACTGACGATTGAGCGCCGGGCTCACCAAACGCGTGCAAAATGCTATTTAAAAAGGCTGAATGTGCCAGAAATTTAGTGGTGGTGAGGTTGCTGGAGCTGAGGAATCGGGCGTGATCCTGATTCCTTGGCTCTCATATGATTCTACCAGCTTGCTCCACCCATCAATGGGCAGGGTGAGCCAGTAAAATCGCAGCCAATAAGTTGTGTAAAGATGTGTGAGAGTAGTTGCTAGATTAAGGCCAAACCTTCCATAACAGTTTGATAAGCCCAAAACAATTGAAGTTGATTTATGTTTTACGATGCAGGTGCTATAGTTAAGGCTTTTATTTTTGAAGATGATTTGTGCAGTCGCTTTGCATCTATAATGCGCTGAAAAGATTCAGTAGAAGATTTGAAGAATTCACAGTTGTTGTTCCATACTTAAAGTCCATAATCTTCCAATGCCTGGAGTGCAGGATCTAAATTTTGGAAGTGCTCTTCTTCATTCTTTCCAGTCACTAAGGTATTATCTAAGTAGCACTGGATGTCCAGTCCATTTAGAATTTGATTCATGGCACATTGGAACAACACATTTGCGATCACTTGTTCTACCTGAATAGTCCTTAATGAGTCACAAATATTGTTGTAAATCTGGGACCACATTATCTGGAGATAAGCAAATAAATCATCAATTAAAGGCAGACGGTATTACTCTGCACACATTACTGGATTAATAGTGATTTTCAAATCACCACATATGTGTACCGAACCAGCTTTCTTCATAACGGGTACTACTGATGTGGCCCAATCACTTACATTAACGGGCTTGAGAATCCTTGTCTTGACTAGCTTCTTCAATTTGTCTTGATCTTGGGCATGACGGTGTATGGCACTGACCTAGCCTTTAAGCATCTAACTTGGCTTCCGTCCTTAATCTTGAGTTAGACTGAGATCTCTTTCATGCTTCCCACATCTCCATTAATGACAATGGCATGTTTCTTTAATATCTGCAGTAGACTCTGACATGTCATATGACATAAACATGGTTTATCCAGCCCAGTTTAGTGTGATTCTGTCCAGCCAGGTTCCTCCCTTTCGGGCTGGGTAGTTATCTTTAACAATGTGCATGGACAAGTCTGTCCATTTAGCTGCACATTTATATCGAAATGGCCCCTCAGCAAAACCACTTCTCCGGTGTAGGTTTTGAGTACTACCTTTGAGGGTTTCAAGACAATGTGTCATAGTTTCTCTTGGTACACAGTTTCTGGTACCAATGAAACAACAGCCCTGCTGTCCACTTCCATTTTTACTGGTTGTATGTCCAGTAATGGTGTGACCCATGACAGTTGGTTGCCCTAGCAATTGCCAGTACATTCAACAACAGTTGATCATCTGACTGTGACTCTGATCTTTTACCACACCCTTTTTGTATCACATGGATAATATCCCTCTAATTGTTTCCCACTTGATACGTTTGGATCATGCGTTTTTTATAATTCTGGTTTGAAACTTATTTCTTTCTCCAACACCCTCATTCAATATGTCCCTTTGTGCCATGATTCTTGCGTTATGCATATTTACTCCAGCAACCTGCTCCTGTGTGCCTAGTTTGTGCACATTGGTGGTAATTTCAAATTTGTGTCTGTGTTCGGGTCTCAGCTGATATCTTCTGGACTTCAATGCCCAAATTTAATTGTTTGGCTTCCCTTGCTGCTAGCTGCATTGAGGTCATGATGTTTAATGTCTTCTTTAGGCCTCAGTTGCTTTCTAGATAGCTTCACATCTTAAGCCACACGCTAATCTGTCTCTAATAGTATCATTCAAAACATCTCCAAATTCACAGAATTTAGCAAATTTCTTTAAAGACACTACAAATTGTGTGATTGATTCACCTTCTTGCTGGTTACTGTTATGGAATCTGAACCTTTCAGCGATGACCAAGGATCTAGGAGAGAAGTGACCCTGCAATATCTCCACAATCTCACTATCAGTTTTCGAGCCTGGTTTTTATGGTTGTATCAGACTCCGCAGGAGGTAAGCACCACCCATTCCCCCCCTCCCTCCAGTTGTGCTCAGGAAAATTAGGACTATTATGTCCACCAAAAATCTATTTGCTTGGAAAAACAATTTGAATATTTCAGTGTATGAGCTCCAGTGCCCAATGCCTTAATCATATGATTTCATGGTACTAAAATCTTCCACTATTTTTACTTTCACAAAGGTCGCAGGTCTATTGACATGATTTTTTGCTGCGTGCCAACTTCAGGAGAAGTGTCATGAAGAATTGTGAGCTCTACACAACCTTTGTTGACCTCGCGAAAGCCTTCGACACTGTCAGCTAACAAGGGATCATGTGGAAAATCACGTCAAAGTTTGGCTGCCCCCCCAACTTCATTCAGATGGTACGCCAGTTCCATGATGGCATGATGGCCAGACTACTGGATGGTGGAGAATTCTCTGAGGCATTCCCAGTCACCAATGGCGTCAAACAGGACTGTTTGCTCGCACCCACACTGTTCAGCATGATGTTTACTGCCATGCTGAGTGATGCCTTCCAGGACAGTGTTGCTGGAATCAGCCTCAAGTACAGAGTGAGTGGGAAGCTCTTTAACCTGAGGAGACTTCAGGCTATTACCAAAGTGGAGGAGACTGCTCTGAGAGACTTCCTCTTTGCCGATGACTGTGCCCTGTGTACTGGCTCAGAGCCAGAGTTGCAAGTCAGTATGGACAAATTTGCCACAGCTTGTGACAACTTTGGACTCACCATCAACATTGAAAAGACCAAAGTCATGCACCAGCCTGCTTTTCATGCACCGTACACAGAACCCATAATCACAATCAAAGGGCAGAAGCTATGGGCAGTGGACCAGTTCACTTATTCTGGGAGCACCCTCTCCCAAGCAGTGATTATTGATACAGAAGTTAACTGCAGAATAGCAAAGGCAAGTTCTGCTTTCGGTAGACTGCGCTCCACTGTATGGGAACATCGAGGAATCAGCCCAGCAACAAAACTGAAGGT
Organism: Carcharhinus amblyrhynchos; assembly: GCF_965287045.1. Classification (NCBI taxonomy): domain Eukaryota; kingdom Metazoa; phylum Chordata; class Chondrichthyes; order Carcharhiniformes; family Carcharhinidae; genus Carcharhinus; species Carcharhinus amblyrhynchos. The sequence continues at coordinate 53,498,995 of NC_137335.1, forward strand.
CTGAAGGTACTCACTACTCTCCTGTATGCCTGTGAAATATGGACTGTGTATCGAAGGCATGCAAGACAGCTCAATCATTTCCACATGACTTGTCTCTGCAGAATATTATGCATCAGATGGCAAGACAAAGTATCAGACACTGAAGTTCTCTCTAGAGCAAGTCAACCATCAGTCCACACACTGCTGATAAGAGCGCAGACCTGGTGTGCAGGTCATGTCATTCATATGCCAGGCGAGTGCATACCCAAGCAATTTCTTTTTGGGGAACTGTCTGCTGGAAGATGCTCACATGGAGGGCAGAAGAAACATTACAAAGACACACTCAAGGCCTCCCTGAAGTTGCTTGACATTGACACAACCACCTGGGAAACGCTGGCACAAAACTGCCCTACCTGGCGCTGCCTCATCCATAAGAGCTATCAAGCTTACAAAGCAAAGTGCTTTGCTGAAGCACAACTTAAGCGCGAGCTGTGCAAGTCCAGAGCCACCAACACAACAACTATAGTGCCTACAAAGTCTGGACATTCCGTGCCCGAATTGGCCTGATCAGTCATCTTCGGACACACAGCATCCAGCCTCAAAATGACTAATGGTATTGAGGTCCTTATTGACGATGATGGATGGACAACAACTATGGGAAGGTTTGCTTAAGCACAAATGTACCACTAAGTTTTTAGCACTACCTTTTTCTTTCACACAAGGTAACCCTGAGCCTGCCTGTTCCTTCCCCCGACTCTCAATTAATTATTGCAATGCTTGATACTCATAATAGATTGAGCACTATTTCAGGCACTGTTCCAGAATCTACCAACCAGAGCATGTAGTGTTTACTTTCAAAATCTTTGTTTAAATTCCAGTTTCTTAGATGGGTGCTGCTGTTATTTGGTGTTTTTACGTTCTTAATTTCTTTCAAAAGGCTGCAGCATTGATCAGTGACTTTTACTTACTTCACTGGATGCCTGCAGTTTTTTGTTTGGGTGTTTGCAATGTGGATTCAACGACCTCATCGCCAATTTCCTTAATTTTTCTTTAACAGAGAAGCTGCAAACCAAGAAGGGTGAGGTCCTAAAAGGAGAATATAGTGAGGTAGGAAGCAAGTTGAAAAGTAGGACCTCAAAGGTAGTTATCTCAGAATTACTACCAGTGCCACGGGCTAGTCAGAATAGAAACAGCAGAGTATATAGGATGAATACACGGCTGAAGAGACGGTGTGAGGGGGAGGGTTTCAGAATCCCTGGGCCATTGGAACCATCTCTGGGGGAGGTGGGACCTGTACAAACTGGATGGGTTACACCTGAGCAGCAATGGGACTGATGTCCTTGGTGGGGGTGGCGGGGAGGGAGGTGGTGCTGGCGGTGGGTACGGTAGGATGGTTGGGGAGGATTTAAACTAAACTAACATGGCAAGGAGGTGGGAACCTAATTAGTAAGGATTTAGAATGGGGGAATCAAAAAAGAGAAAAAGACAGCAAGGAGAATAAGAAAAGTGATAGGCAGAGCAATTAAAGCCCAGAATCAGATAAGGACGCAGTACAAAATAGTAGGAATGGGATAATGAACATTAAAAGGACTAGCCTTAATGTTATGAACCTGAACGCTTGGAGCATTCAAAACGAAATGGTTGAATTAGATGTAAAGGGTTATGATATAATTGGGATTACAAAGAAATGGCTCCAAGGTGACCAAGGATGGGAACTAAACATTGAGGGTTATTCAGTGTTTAGAAAGGACAGACAGAAAGGAAAAAGTGGTGGACTTGCATTCTTGATTAAAGAAAATATTGATATGATATTGAGGAAAGATATTAGTACAGGTGACGTGGAATTTGTATGAGTCAAGTTAAGAAACACCAAGGGACAAAAAGCTTTCGAGGAAGTTGTATATAATCCACCCAACTGTAGTGCTAATATTGGGAATAGCATTAGACAGGGAATAAACAGTGCATGTGATAAAGGAAATAACTTTAATCTGCATATAGATTGGGAGAGTCAAATTAATCACAGTACAGTAGAGGAGGAATTTCTGGAGTGTAAATAGGATGGTTTTCTGGATCAATAGGTTGAGGAACCAACAAGGAAATGAGCCATCTTGGATTAGATATTGTGCAATGAGAAAGGATTAGTTGGCAATCTCATTGTGAGAGAACCCTTGGGGATGAGTGATCATAATATGATAGAATTCTTTACCAAAGTGGATAGTGACATATTGATTCTGAGACCAAAGTACTGAATCTCAATGAAGGTAACTATGATGATATGAGGCATGAGTTGGCTATGATGGACTGGGAAATATTACTGAAAGAAAGAACAGTGGAAGGCAATGTCAGGCATTCAAGGAACGAATAGGTGAACTCCGAAGGTTGTTTGTTCCAATTTGGCATAAGAGTGGAAAGAGAGCTGTGGTCAAACCATGGCTTACAAGGGAAATTAGAATAGTATTAGATTCAAAGAAGAAACATAGAAATCAACAAACAAAAGCAATAGACCTGAGGATTAGGAACAATTTAAAATTTAGCAAAAGCAGACCAAAGGATTGATTAAGAAGGGGAAAATAGAGTATGAAAGTGAGATGGCAGGAAACATAAAGTCTGATTGTAAAAATTTATATAGATTTGTAAGGAGAAAATGATTGACAAAAACTAATTGACGCTTACAGTCAAAAACAGAGGAACAAATAAATGGCTTAGGAAATAAATTTGTACTTTGTTTCAAGAAGGAAGACATGGATAATGTTCTGAGAGTTCTGAAGTTCAGAGAAACACACATTATAGTGAGGAGCTGAAGGAAATCAGTTAAGTAGAGTAATGGTTTTGGGGAAATAAATGGGATTGAAAGCAGATAAATCTCCAGGGCCTGATAATGTTCATCCCAACTTAAGGAAGTGGCTCTAGAAATAGTAGATCCACTTGTGTCATTTTCCAAAATTCTTTGGACTCTGGAATGGTTCCTAAAGATTGGAGGGAAGCTAATGTAAGCTCACTATTCAAAATGGGAGATAGAGAGAAAACAGGGAACTATAGACCAGTGATCCTAATGTCAATAATGGGGAAATTGATAGAGTCCGCTATCAAGGATTTCATTGCTCAGCATTTGGAAAGCAATGATATAATCAGGCAAAGTCAGCATAGATTCATGATGGGGAAATCATGTTTGACAGATCTACTGGAATTCTTTGAGAATGTAACTAGCAGAGCTGCCCATGGAGAACCGGTGGAACTGGTTTATTTATACTTTCAGAAGGTCTCACATAGCAGATTACAATAGAGAAACTAGAAGCAGGAGTAGGCCATTCGGCCCTTCAAGCCTGCTCCGCCATTCATTTTGATCATGGCTGATCATTGAATTGAATATCCTGATTCCCCTTTCTTCCCATATCCCTTGGTCCCTCTAGCCCCAAAAGCTAAATCTAATTTCTTCTTGAAATCAGACAACATTTTGGCCTCAACTATATTCTGTGGTAATGAATTTCACACACGGGTGAAGAAATGTCTCTTCATCTCAGTTCTAAAAGGTTTACCCTAATCCTCAAACTATGATCCCTAGTTCTAACTTCCCCACCATTGGGAACATTCTTTCTGAATCTACCCTGTCTAAACCTGTTAGAACTTTATAAGGTTCTATGAGATATGTCTCATTCTTCTAAACTCCAGTGAATAGAATCCTAACCGATTTATTGTCTCATCATATGACAGACCTGCCATCCCAGTAATCAGCCTGGTAAATGTTTGCTGTGCTCCGTGTATAGCAAGAACATCCTTCCTCAGATAAGTGTACCAGAACTGCACACAATACTCCAGTTGTGGCCTCACCAATGCCCTACACAATTGCAGCAAAACAACCCAACCCTATACTTAAATCCTCTCACTATGAAGGTCAACATACCATTTGCCTTCTTTACTGCCTGCTGTACCTGCACGCTTACTTTCAGCGACTGATGCACGAGGACTCCAAGATCTCATTGAGTATCCATCTCCCTCAATTTACATTCATTCAAGTAATAATTTATCTCCCTTATTGCTGCCAAAGTGGATAATCTCACACTTATCCACATTATACTGCATTATACTGCAAAGTCAAAGCACATGGGACTGTGGATAGTATCTTGAGATGGATAGAAAGCTGATTAGCAAATAGTAGCAAAGAGCTGGAATAAATGGTTCTGTTCTGATTGACAGGCAGTGGCAAGTGGGGTATCATGGGGATTTGTGCTAGGTCCCCAACTGTTCACATTACGTATTAATGATTTGGACAAGGGAACTAAATTTATTATCTCCAAATTTGCAGATGATACAAATTAGGTGAGAGGGTGAGCTGTGAGGAGGAAGCAGAGATGCTTCAGTGTGAATTGACCCAGAACTAGAGGTCATAGTTTGAGGAGAAGGGACAAAACCTTTTGGACTGAAATGAAGAGAAATTTCTTCACACCGAGGGTGGTTATCTATGGAATTCACTACCACAGAAAGTAGTTGAGGGCAAAACATGTGAATTCTGGAAGAAATTAGATATAGCTCTTGGGCTAACGGGATCAAAGCAGGATCTGGGTATTGAATTTCATGATCAGCCACATTCACAATGAATGGCAGAGCAGATCCGAATGGTCAAATCGCCTCCTCCTGCCTCTATTTTCTATGTATCACACTCTATGTAAGTATGCTTACTGATTTTGATTTTTTTTCCTAATGTGCTGCCCTTTGGCCCCCTTTCAAAATACATTCTCAGCCTATAACTCTTTTTCCTATTAATGAACAGGTGTACCTACACACGAATCAATAGACATTTTGTGATATGCTGTCTTCAATGAGAGAAATTGAAAAGTATTCGGGGTTAAATTGGATAGTACCAACCTGCTGACAGTAACTGGTGCAGGTAATGGGCCCTGTGGCTGAACTTGATGTGAGACTCCACTTGATGTTGGGCCTTGATCCTCATTTAAATAATACCAGTGAGTTGCAGATGCCAGCTGTGCATCGCCGGGCAGTGGATGGCTGGTGAAAGAGATTTAAATTTTGAGCCACTGCAGATACAGCAATTGGGAGAGGAGCGGTGAGTAGGCAAGAGGTGGATTTGATCAGGAGCAGGACGGCAATGGGGAGAGGCCTGTGACAATTGGGAGCAAAGATGGAGGCCTTGAAATGGTGGGGGAAAGCAGGAGCATGATGCAGGCAATTGAGGCGGGGGAGGCAAATGTGAAGGAGCCAAGCTGGGACTGCTGACAGTCTTCAAGACTGCCATTGAGCTAGAAAGAGCACTTCAGTTACTCCTGGCTTAAATTAAAAATAATTATCAACATTTTTCTTTCTGGTGGTAGCCTCTATTTAAGCCTGTCTGTAAGGACACCCTTTCGATCACATGTCATCACATAGGTTCTCCTGGAGTAAGTCAGACACTGGCAACTACATTCTGATATGAAGATGCTGGCATTGGACTGGCGTGAACATAGTAAGAAGTCTCTCAACACCAGGTTAAAGTCCAACAGGTTTATTTGGTAGCAAAAGCCACTAGCTTTCGAAGCACTGCTCCTTTACCTAATGAAGGAGAAGCACTTCGAAAGTTAGTGGCTTTTGCTACCAAATAAACCTGTTGGACTTCAACCTGGTGTTATGAAACTTCTTACTATAACTACATTCTGAACAGCCCAATTCCAGGAAGCACTCCTGAAACAGGCATTAAGGCTTGGAGTACTCACCTGGACTCATCCCCACAGCAGTCGCTGACAACCAAACAACTACCAAAACTACACTGCTTTGGTCATCTTCATTGGCATTCTTTAAAATAAATAGGTATAGATAAGTAACGCTGCAGTGGTCCAAATTGTGAAAAAGCAATGCGACACTTAATCCCAGACTCCCTGTAAAATCAGCCTACAAAACATTCATTGCTCTTGCGACACTGTCATTCCATACTTGGCACGACAGCTTATATGAGTAAAAAATCATTTGGCCCCAGTACACTTGCAAAAGTGGACTTTGTACACAGAGGTACGCAATTGTTTTGTGCGATTATAATGCAAACATAAGACACAACTGCTGCTGAATGGCACTTGGAGAAAGCTACATGATTATTTAATGTGTCTAATTTGCTCAGCATTTTAAAAATGCCAAGCGAAAATGTTTAATTCTTTGGTTATACTTAAATGAGAAGTGCTGTACAATCGAGGAGAATGGGTGATAATTTGGTGCGTTATAATTCCATGCCTGGATTAGAATTATGTTTGGTCAGGTGTGCATTTATTTGGAGTTGACTATATTTACAGGATATATAAAAATACATTAGACTTTTTGTGTGTCATAAAAGGCACTGTGTGACATACTGCTCCTATCATTAAAAGTCACGGAATTACCTTTTATTGAAGAATAGTTCCACTGAAAGAGCTTGGTCTCATTTAATAAGTGAAGAGCTAATATTACTGAAGTGTACTTTCTTATTAAACTGTACAGTGCTCATTTGCAAAGCACATAATAAAAAATTGTACTTCATGGAGGAAAAGTATAAAGCTTTCATTCCCAAGATCCTCAGTATCACTCATATAGAGTGTGTCAGTCAGTGGAGTGCAGTCAGAACATTAATGCAACAGCAATATTTCTGTTCCCAGTGCAGCTTTACTGCACTTATGAGATTCGATGTTCTTTAAACCTTCCTCATGCTGCTGTCTGTTGAAACTTTATTGTTCCCACCGTGATAAAGACTGAGATCCAGGAGATGAGACAGTGATTAAGAAATTACATTAACCTCCTGGGACATGTTAACAATAGTAACAGAAAGATGATATCTCAAAAGCAAGAAAAACTTTTACAAAGTACAAAAGGCACTATTTTGACATTTTTCAGGACACCTTATTTCAAATGTTAACAGGTCTTTGTACCTAGCTTTTTGCTGTGTTGCTGTTCTTCAGTATTGTTTTTTTTACACATCATTTGACATTGAAGCAAATTTATCGTTCAGATGTATCAACACTTAAATTGTCGCTGTATAATGCACATTTCTTAATAATGCTGTAGTCCCTTTCAATGGATGATGCTGCAACCGTCAACTGGGTAACATCTCAGCATTTCTTAAGGGGCCAGTGTGAGTTACCTTATTAATTCATGATACCATCAGTTACATTGCTCTTCAAACCCCAGCCTTCAAGTCTGACATATTTCATACCATCTCTGTCACTCCATCTCCTATGTGGCCCAGTTCTCTCATAATTACAGAACCCTTTAACTCCTTACAACAGTCCAGATCTTATGAAAAACCAGCAGCCCTCTGATTCTTCTGACTTGCAACAGTCAGAAAAGTGACTTGCTTCAAGCTTGTGCTCACAATTTTTGTACGATAACACAATAACTTTTAAGTCCCCCACCAACCCCTTAATACAGTGCCCTTGCAATTGTGACTTTCACCAAAGATGCGCATCAATTTATGTCACTTGCAGTGTCCCATTTCATTCCATGATTTGGGCTTTTCACAGTGACAGATTCCTTCAATGTCTAACTCTCCCGCAGGAGACAAATATTTTTTCTTCACAGGATTCCATACAAATTGCAACATTTTTGAACCAAGAGGACCACGCTGATGATTATTTTCCATGAGCAGTATTCCTAACCCTATGCATGCCACCAGCTCTCATATCTCTTTACTCCCTTTCCCTTCAACCACCTGTGTAATTTAGTAAATCTCATGATAACTGAGACCATCCTGTTACTGGAATGTGGCATGGGGGATGGTCATTTGTATGGAAGTTAATACTGATCTTGAGATTTTTTTGGGGGCCAGTATTGTAATTTGGATCAAGCTACTATTTCCCACCCAAAGCAGCCTGGGATAGCTGGGGGTGAGGTTGGGGGAGGGGGGCAGTGCAGTCAGGATCCAAGGCAGACAAGGCAGGGGAAGAAGATAATTAAACTTAAAGATTTCTTTATGAGCCAGCTGAAGCAAGCATATTCTTCTGGAATCCTGCAGGGAATCCTTGGGATTTCTCTACCATCATCTTCCCATCTCCTTTCCTGCGCTCATGATCATTTCAGAGCCTCCTTATCTAGCTGTCTCCTTGGAGTTACAACAGTGACCTGCAGCTGAAAAGGTTCCCTCACTCACCCATCAGGTTATTCCCACTGGAGCTGAAGTGAGAAGGAGCCAAAATCCTCCCTTTAACCTTTCCTCCACAATGAGACACACCCTTCATTCACAGAAGTGATTTGATCATTATTCCCACACAACCACACAAATAGAAGTTAAAGTTTTAAAGTTTATTTATTAATTCCACAAGTAGGTTTACATTGACAATGCATTTCAGTTACTGTGAAAATCCCCCACGACTTGCCTGGGCTTGCAAAATCCTACTGACTGTCCTGGCTTGAGACAATTCACACCTCTTTAACCTGTACTTAACCCCTCTCCACTCGCATTGTCTGTACTTGTGAAAACTTGATTACCTGTTAAGACTCGTATTCCAACCATTATCTTGTAATTGAGTTTGTGTCTATATATGCCCTGTTCGTGAACCAAATCCTCCACTCACCTGATAAAGGGGCAGCGGTCCAAAAGCTGGTGCTACCAAATAAATCTGTTGGACTTCCCTAAAGGGATAATCAATGATAGTTGTCATGATCACCATTGCTGGGACTAGTTTTATTAATTGAATTTAAATACCACCAACTGCCTTGGTGGGATTTGAACCCATATCCCCAAGGCAACAGTCTGAGTCCCTGGATTACTAGTTCAATGAAATTACCACAACACCACCATCTCCCCATAAATATTACATCGGGTGAATATTACATAGGTATATGGCATGGAAATAGGGCATTGGGTATCCACACCAGCAATAAACCAAATGGTTCTAAAATATTTCTAACACATAACAACCAAGCAGAATATTTTCAAACCTTTCTCCAAGTGGGAGGGAAATGGTCTCAGGTTCTCAGCGTGCACCTGTACTGAATAATGAAAGATGGGCTCTGAATACAGTGCAAACAGCTTTTATTCTTCATTAATTCCTGGCATGTGAACATTGCTGAAAAGGTCAACATTTATTTCCCATCTGTAACTCCCCTTGAGATGGTGTGTGTGTGTGTGTGTGTGTGTGGGTGGGGGGGGGTGCGTGAACTACCCGGGTCGGGGCGGGGGGAGGGTGGTGGTGGTGGTGAACTACCTTTTTGGACCTCTGTAGTCCAGGTAATGAAGGTGCAACCACAGTGCTCTCAGGTATGGAGTTTCAGAACTTTGACTCAGCACCAATGAAGGAACAACAATATATTTCCAGGTCATAAAAGTCACTTTGTGAGAGGAGTTCGCAGGTGGTGTTGTTTCCATGTACCTGCTATCTAGGCAAAGTTGTGGGTTTTGAAGGTGCTGTCAAAGAAACCTTGGAGACTTGCAGCAGGGCGTATTGTAGATGGTACACATTGCAGCCATGATGGACCACTGGTAGAGTGAGTGACTGCTTAAGAGTGAGTGGGCTGCTTTGTCCCGGATGATGTTGAGTTTCCTGAGAGTTATTGAAACTGCACTTACCCAGGCAAGTGAAATGTTTTCACATCATCATACTCCTTACTGGTACCTTGCTGATGGCGAAAGGCTTTAGACTCTGACATATGTGCAGACATGAAAGAGTGTTTAGGAGCCTGCATCCACTGTGGGAATGAATACCAAATCCAATGTGATCTATAGAGGAGTCCTGAGGATGGAGGGGCAGATACAGGTTAGTCAGTCAGCACTGTGTCTACTGCTATTCAGACTTAGGGCAGGATTTTCCAAATGCTCAGCCCAAGGCCAGAAATTCCCATCCAGGATCAATGGACCTTTGCCTGATCCACCCCCATCTGCCACGATTTCCATGGTGGGAGGGACTGGAAAATTCCACCCTTAGATTCCAATTGTAGAAGCCCCAGTGACAGCCTTGAGAGGTTAAAGTACTGGCTTGAAAGAAAATGATGGAAGACTTTGGCTGGAATTTTACTGTCCCATCCGCCATGAGAATCGGAGCGGACAAAGGTTGGACTATAGAAATATTCATTGACCTTGATGGGATTTTACAGTTTCAGGACGACAAAGCTGTAAAATCCCACCCTTCATTTTCCCTCAGGCCAAGACTCTCTCCCTCATCATCTCTGGTCATCCAGACTGGGTACCTAGCAGCTGGGTCACAATAGGCCCAGATGAGTAACTGGCCTTGTTGGGTGATGGCCTGTTCAATCAACCCAGTCATGTCCCCTCAAAGAACTGCTGAAGAGGTAAGTTTCTGATAGGGGCAACTAGCCAGCCTGGAGCTGAAATGTTAGCCTACCACTTCATGATCTGGATAACAGAAGTACATCATTATTATGGCCAAGTCACGAGCACCCATTCAAGAACAGCAGCCTGCCACTGCCCACCCTTTCCCCTGCTGCTAGAAGGGGCACAGTACTGGGAGTTCCAACAACCCCAATCTCACCCTCTCGCTGAAGTGACAGACTGAAAAAGTGAACTTAAAGGAGAGGCGCAGAACTTGAGTGGGAAAATGACTGGAATTACACATTCTTTGTTATGTACTGCACAGATTTATTGTCAGAATGATTGTATGAAAGTTAGAGCTGGTAGCAGTAAAGGCAGCTACAATTATGAAATAAATATTTGTTTATGGGAACCATATATTAGAAAGGCATTTCAGAACTGTTCATGGCGACTATGTGTGCAGCCTTTTTAGCAAATATCCTGTCAATTAGTAATTGCCATACCAATCTTACAGTTTGTTTACAGGTCAGATTATCGTAGACAGCTCTGTCACAACTTCTTTTGTGAAGCAGGTATGACAGCCCAGATTTTCCTCTGCAGTTACAAGTTAGAAGTTAGACCTGAAACTGTTCCAAATGTTGGACCGATTTTGCCAGTGTCAGGTCATGCCAAAGCATCCAGGCAGCCTTAATTACAGACACCCAAAGTTAAAAATAGGTGCTTTCCACATAATTGTCCAGCAGGATTCTAATGCAATTGGAACAGAGCCAGCAGGATCTCAAGGTGCTATGGCAGAGGAATATAAAAGACAAAGAGAAAACTGCTTTCCTTCAGAGGGAGGCTGGGGAATGCAAGGTAAGCAGCAACTCTCTGTCCTGTACATCCTTAAATTAATTCACAGAAATTGCTCTCTTGAGAGTCTAAACTGCCTCAAACCTCTCCCTTCCCACAGATGACTGATTCACAAGAGAAGGTCAGGGAGAGAGCATTTAACTTTGCTGATAAAAATCAGCAGGCCCTATTGGCTGAGCTAGAGGAAGGCATGACCAGCACATCGTGTCCTTCATATCTCAGTCCTCTGGTGGGCACTGGAGCTGGGAATGGATTGAGGTGGCAGAGGAACTGGGTAACAGTGCAACACTTCCTGGGATGGCAGAGAAATAACATAGAACATAGAACATTACAGCGCAGAACAGGCCCTTCGGCCCACGATGTTGCGCCGACCAGTTACAAAAACAATGACCCATTAGCCTATACCAATCCCTTTTCGTCCATAAACCTATCCATAGATCTCTTAAACGCCCCCAAACTAGGCGCATTTACAACTGCAGCAGGCAGGGCATTCCAATCCCTCACCACCCGCTGAGTAAAGAACCTACCCCTGACATCCGTCCTGTAGCTACTCCCCCTTAATTTAAAGCCATGCCCCCTCGTGCTAGCTTTCTCCATCCGAGGAAAAAGGCTATCACTATCCACCCTATCTAAACCTCTAATCATCTTATATGTTTCAATAAGATCCCCTCTTAGCCGCCTTCTTTCCAACGAAAACAACCCTAAATCCCTCAGTCTCTCCTCATAGGACCTCCCCACCATACCAGGCAACATCCTAGTAAACCTCCTCTGCACCCTCTCCAAAGCCTCCACATCCTTCTTGTAATGTGGGGACCAGAACTGCACACAGTACTCCAAGTGCGGCCGCACCAGAGTTGTGTACAGTTGCAACATTACGCTGCGACTCCTAAATTCAATCCCCCTACCAATAAACGCCAAGACACCGTACGCCTTCTTAACAACCTTATCTACTTGATTCCCAACTTTCAGGGATCTATGTACACATACACCTAGATCCCTCTGTTCATCCACACTATTCAAAGTCCTCCCATTAGCCCTATACTCGACACATCTGTTGCTCCTACCAAAGTGAATTACCTCACACTTCTCCGCATTAAATTCCATCCGCCACCTCTCGGCCCAGCTCTGCAACCTATCTAAGTCTCCCTGCAGACTATGACACCCTTCCTCACAATCTACCACACCTCCGACTTTGGTGTCATCAGCAAATTTACTAATCCACCCAACTATACCCTCATCCAGATCATTAATAAAGATTACAAACAACAGTGGCCCCAAAACAGATCCCTGAGGCACACCACTCGTAACCGAACTCCATGATGAATATTTACCATCAACCACCACCCTCTGTCTCCTATCTGATAGCCAATTCCTGATCCAACTTCCTAGATTACCCACAATCCCATACATCTGCATTTTCTGCAGAAGCCTACCATGGTGAACCTTATCGAACGCCTTACTAAAATCCATATATACCACGTCAACTGCCTTCCCCTCATCCACCTCTTTGGTCACCTTCTCAAAAAACTCAATAAGGTTAGTAAGGCACGACCTACCCGCTACAAAACCATGCTGACTATTTCTAATCAATTCATTACACTCCAAATAACTATAAATCCTATCCCTAATAATTTTTTCTAAAACCTTGCCCACAACAGAAGTAAGACTCACCGGTCTATAATTCCCAGCAAAGTCTCTGTTCCCCTTCTTAAACAATGGGACAACATTCGCTATCCTCCAATCCTCCGGGACTACACCAGAGACCAATGACGACCTGAAGATCAGAGCCAGAGGCTCTGCAATCACCTCTCTAGCCTCCCAGAGAATCCTAGGGTAGATCCCATCCGGACCAGGGGACTTATCTATTTTCAGCCCCTCAAGAATATCCAGCACATCCCCCTTATCGACCGTAATACTGTCTATTTTACACCCCTGCAACCCAGTGTCCTCCTCAGCTATATTCATGTCCCCCTGCGTGAACACCGAAGAGAAATATTGGTTCAATGCTTCTCCAATCTCCTCCGGTTCCACACACAACTTCCCTCTGCTGTCTGTAACTGGCCCTAATCTTGCCCTGACCAACCTTCTGTTCCTGACATACCTATAGAACGCCTTAGGATTCTCCTTAATCCTATCAGCCAAAGTCTTCTCATGTCCTCTTTTAGCCCTTCTTAACTCCCTCTTCAACTCCCTCCTAGCCAATCTAAAGTTGTGAAAAATTCAACCGCCTGATTTAAACAAGGAAAGGAAGAAACTGGCAATGGCATTACTTCTTCCCTTGCCCACCTGGAGTGCCCCACTTAGGTTGATTGGTGAACAGTCAGACAAATCGCCCAAGAAGATGCCGACTGGTAGCTCCACACACTCAAAGGGCTGCAAGCTGAATCCTTCCAGTTTTCGGTGTTGTTTTTATAGGCAACACAGAATGCAGCATCTATTGTCCAAGTCTTCAGGTTTCAACCTCCATGCGGGTTGCTTTTTGTCTGAAAGTCTACGTGAAAGGCCGTGAAATGATAGGCCTGACCTCACATACAGACGTCTCCGTGGATACACACAAGGTGCCTTGTTCAGGCTTTCACACCACAGGATCTTGTACCTTTATTGACTCCTCTTCTTGGTATGTGAAATTTGGAATTGACAAAAGTTATGCAGGACACAGCACGCAATTACAGTTGTGCCACTCTTCCTGGGGAGCATTGAAGTGAACCCACTGACCTGTGTGAGCACTTTAAGAGGCACCTAATCGACCTCAATTGTTCCTCCCGGAGATATGCCTGGTGGATGCTTCCTGCTCTACTTCAGTCTTCAGGGATGTGACAAGATGTCACGGGCCATGCCAGCAGGTGGTACGCTCTGTGACTGCTTATCTATCCTTCTACTTGGTGCCCAGCTCCGAACAGTCATACGATAATTGAATTACACACACAATGAGAGCATCATGACATGATGCATGTATCATAAAGTAAATAAAGAGTTGTAGGATAGGTAACAAGGAGGTCCGAATTTAATCTAATTAGTAAAGAGGTGACAAGAGGAAAATCTAGTATATGCAATAAGGGGTTAGGAATGGGGATGCACTACCCAGTAGGATTCATTTCAATTCAATAGTAGCCTTCAAAAAGGGAACTGTATAAATACGTGAAGGAGAGAAAAATGCAGGAATATGGAAAAAGAGTGGGAATAATTGCATTGCCCTTCATAAGAGCTGGTGCAAAGTCAATGTACTGAATGGTCTCCTGTACTACGATTCCATGTACATTCAGATGTGCAGTCTCACATCATGGACTATCTGCACATTGTTCATGCAGTTTTGCAGATCATGAACAAAACATTCAGTGTCATGGGCATTTGTCCATCACTCAGAGCACTCTGGAAAAACTAACAATTCCACATAAGCTCAGTGGCCCTGTTTGCCTGACTTTGATACTCTATTGAATCCCAGCCCTATAGAACAGGGCTTCTTGGCCTCTTGGCTAAGATCAAGTGTAGTCTTGATATGCTGTGCTTGGTTGAAGTCATTAGGTTACATTTCAGCTTCATTTGAAGCAATTTTTAAAAGTGGCATCTTGGCTTTTTGGCCAAGATGCAAATGAGATCAAGCCTTGGAGGAGGAGCTGTGCCTACTCCAATCAGCTTGGATCATGTAGATCAAGCCCAAGACAGGAGGTGAGGGCCCCGTCTTGTCAGCTTGGATCGGGAATGTCTCAACTCTTTGAGACTCTGAATTGGACCTGATTGGATTGAATTGGAATAAAAACAAAAAAAACAGGGCTTCGGTCTTATAGGACAAATGCTATATTTCATTTAATTTTATTGACCAGTCATGAATCCTTTTTGGAAAGTTTCAGACAAAATGAAGGCTTTGGTTCCTTCCATTTCCATTCAGCAGCGAGTGAAAATGTACGGATGAATCAAAGTGTATTTTGCAAAGGATAAACAGCACACAGTCAGTTTCTCAGACACCTCCTGGGATACCTGCCTCATCTCTGGGGCAGGTACCTGCAAATTGGGTACAGTTTCCTCCTGCAGTGCTTCATTCTTTGGACTTTTATCTTTTTTCTTAATTCATTTGTGGGACTTGGGCATCGCCGGCTGGCCAGCATTTATTGCCCATCCCTAGTTGTCTGAAGGCAGTTGAGAGTCGACCACATTGTTGTGGATCTGGAGTTACTGGTAGGACAGACCAGGTAAGGACGGCAAATTTCCTTACCTAAAGGATATTAGTGAACCAGATATTCAACAATAGTTCCATGGTCATCAGTAGATTCTTAATTCCAGATTTTTCTTTTCATTGAATTTGAATTCCACTATCTGTCATGGCGGGATTCAAATCCGGGTCCCCAGAACACTAGCTGAGTTTCTGGATTAATAGTCTAGTGAAATACGACTAGGCCATCACCTGCCCTCTGATTCCCTCTCTTCTTCCTCCTCCGTTCTATCATAAAGCAGGAGTGGAGTCATGAGAAGACCCATCTTTCTATTTTATTTCCAAAGTCAGCTGTTAAATCGCTTTCTGAGGCAGCGAGTGATGATGGAGGCAGTGATCCCCTCCTGGTCAGCTGAGCAGCTGTGTGCCTGAAGTTCTGGTCACAATGCCAAAGTGACCCTGTGAACAAGTGGAGTTGGAGAATTCTTGCACGGCAGGTTTATGGATGGAGGTTCGTTTGGGCTCGGCATTTGGTGGGCTAACATAAAATATTGAGGAGGCTTGAGTGTGCTGACATTAGATGTGTAATGCTGTTCTGGTCATATTTCTGCTATTTTTTAAGGCACATAAATAGCATAGATTCAAGTTATGCATCTCTCCAGGCACACACACAGAGGAAACCCGAGGCCAAGATAAACAGGTCTCCACAGACATGACAGAGTACATTTTCTAGGTCTGAAAATGTGATTCCTGGGCCAATGCTGAGTGAGTGCCAGATGCCTGGAGAACAACCGCAGTCGCCTCTCTTCCATCTGCCTGAATCGTTCCTCCCCAAACCCATAACAATAATTGGGATGCCCAATCACATACTCAAGCTGAGCAATCTGGTTAGAACTGTGGTTGGCAGCTGGTGAAAACAACTATGCTGTAGCTAGACATCTGTGCAAAATAAATCCTGTATTGTAAAAATTCATCAGGAAACAGCACAGAAAAGAAATGCTAAAGGCGTCATTCCTGAGTGTCTGCAGGTTACAGTCTCAGTGATTGCACCAGGCGGCACTCTAACCAGACCTTGTGGAGTAGGAAAACGCCTCAAATTCCTGTGGTGATGCCAACACCATCCCAGATGCATTTCTGGTATCTGCCTCCCAAGTGCAGCAAAAGCTAGCATCTTAACTGCCATTGAGAGTGAGACCCACTCCCCAGTTCCCAGTTAGCAACTCCTTACCTGCATATTCATGGTTCTAATTCCTCCACCCCCATTTGAGGCTCATACACCTCACCTCAGCACCCCAGTTCAACACTCAGGTAGAATTTTCCCATCTTGCCTGCCAATTGTAGAGGGCGGGACATGGGCCATGCAAAGGTCCATTGACCTTGGGTGGATTTTCCGGCTTTGGGGTGAGCACAGCTGGAAAATTCTGCCCTCGGTCTCAAATGCGTTGGAGAAAATAGGATTTCTTGGAGACCTTGAAACTTTGGGCATCAACTTTTGATATCACTGGCATTGCAAGAGGCAATTAGAAGTTCTGCTTTTCACTAGAGTGGCTATAAAATCCAGGAAACAGTGGGAACCCAACCCTCTCATTTTCCAGTGGATTCCATGAAACACTTAAAGGTGATTTAGAAGTGCAATGTTGAAATACCAGTATTAAGTACAAGGTAGCAAAATTCAAGTTACCCTTAAAGAGTCAGCCTCAGGTTCAAGAATAGAGGTTTGGTAACTTAGATGCTAGGAAGCACAAGCATTATACAAACTCGCAGAGCACAAAGAGGAGCCAAAAGTAAACACAAGATTTAATAGTGGTACCAATTAAACTTAATTTGCATGAAATATTGGGTGTAATCAAGCCAAGGTGTCCTCTCCACATCACCCTTAAAAATCTTGAAAAAGATTATGGAAGCAATCTGGTGTTGGTGTTCAGGCCAACTCACCAGATTCCCTGATATGCGTACGTACCGCATACTTGGCTATACTCAGTGAGGTCAGAACTCTGCTGTGAAGCATAAGCCCACACCTTAGTATGCCAATGCATCGAGTTGGAGCATCACATTGCTAGATTTCTGCGGCCTTGGTTCAGTGTAGACTCTGGATTCGGTAGCTCGATAAAGACAGCCTAAAGTAAAAAGAAGTAATGGATGCTAGCAATGATTACAAGGCATAAATTTAATCAAGGGGTTTTGATGATGTCATAAACTACGATAGTAGTAATTGGATTTGAGCTAGCCTATTAATCAGATGACAGCCTCCAAGTCACTGCTGAATTGTGCATGCATATGTTTGTATTTAATGTATGTTGCTTGGTTCTATATCTTGTTCTCTTCTAAGAGTTCCTACTTATGTCGGGTTATATTTCACCGAGTGCTCGCCAGTGTTTTGTTTAATAGGATATTTTTCATCTGCGTCCGGACAGTGAGAACCTGGGGTCATTTGTTAAACCTGGTTGTGTCCTTAACTGATAATCCTGCACACATACTTCCCAGCAATAGTTACTGGATTACAGTCGGAATGGGAACCCAGGCTGATTTTTTCCCCTCCTAGCCAAGGCGCCCAGTGACCAAGTTTCTCTTCCCTCTTGCCACCCTTAATAAGAACAGTTCAGTTGGCACAGAGAAACCTGAGTCCTTCCTCTCTTTGTGCCTCACTTCTTCTCTGGCCAGTGCATTTACTAAGTCTTTGGGGGAGCCCCTTGCTTGGATCTTTATTAATCACTCGGTTGGAAGAAATTATTTCATGGAGCAGCAGGCATCTCAACAGTTCAAAGGCAATCGCTGAGACAACTCTGAAAAGCTGGTGCCAAACATTGATTCAGCCCTGATTGCCAAAATGTGCTCGCTATTACCAAGAATTTGGAGACTCCGAAAGCAGGACTTGGCTGAAAATGTGGGTAATGGAGCAGATGTTTCAGCTGCACGACTGATATGTGCAATCCAGAACACATCATAATGCCTCCAGGTTACAGAATAGAAATAATGAAAACCGAACACTCCCAAATAGCAGCCATTTGAATGTCTGGCACTCATACAATGCTGTAATCACAGTATGAATTCATGTGAGGGAGCTAAATAAATAGTTATTTATTTTAGTAGAAATCGGCTCTGCTTTCGCAGGCCACGGGCTTATTATTGATCCAGAAAATGTGGCCCTCGGCCTCACTACTTTGGCATCATGTGAAGACACAGTGATAAGTTTGTGGATGATGGCAGCAACAGCTGCGGTATTCCTACCCCACGTCTGGGGTGAGCCTATCAGCGCAGCATGCCACTCTCATCTGCCGAGCAGCTTGCATCTCCCAGCATTGTGAAGCTATGATATGATTAATGAAGAGATGTCAGAAAGATAATTCTTTGTATCACGCAATGGTGGACAGAATTGTTTCCGAGGGTGAAAAAAGTCTGTCTTCCTAGAGCTGCACTGGTGGAGTAATCAGCTGTCTTCAGTCTTATAAATAGCAGCACAGATGTTGACAGAGAAATGCTCCCTTAATTATCATACAAACTGCTTTACTTGAGTGAACAGCTTAAACCGGCCTCCAAAGGAAATTCACTCAAGCAATTCCACAGATTACAGCTAATGAACAATATTTCTTTGTGCCTATTTAGTGCTCATTAAAATGTAAAAGCCTTTCATTTCAACAGGCCTGTAATAAATATTCCTTTCCGCTATGCGAGTTGTATGAAGTGGGGCAAATAAGTGGTTGAAGCAGCATCAGCCAATTCATTATCACTGCCTGTTGGGCAAATGGAGACCATTTGTATTCGGGCTGGTGGATGTGTGCTGCATCTGACTGCTAGAAAGTGAAGCAAAGTGTAGCTTCAACCTCTGAACTCCTACCTCCTCCAAGATAGCAAATCATAGATTTAACAGTTGGCTGGGGACGCAGCAATATTTAATTTAAAGACACAAGGTCATGTAAATTCAATGCAAAATTCCAAATGTATAATTGAAAACAATCCAAAATGAGAAATAAATGGTCATTAAAACAAATTATAAAGAGATAACAAAGTACTTAAGCTGGCAAAAAAGTGGTTATTGTTAATATTATTTTGTAAGGATTCATATGAGATCCTTGTGTCTGTTATAGTTATTTAATAGTTGGTAAAGATAACAATAATGCAAACTTGTAGACACTCTTGGTATTGTATAGCTGGCAGTTTGAAAACCTTTTATAAATTGAATCTGAAACTTAGAAAGTTGCATTAGCACAATACGTTTTCCCACATCTCATCCCAGAATAAAGGCATGAATTTGTGAAACTTATGTTTATGAGATTCTAAAATAATCAGAACTCTCTGAATGCTGGTGATCTTTCCACTGCAAAAATTACGCTCGGATTCAATGAAGAAAACAATGAATATGTAATGTCTGATGCATCTTCGAAATGAAATGATTAAAAGTCAACTGTTATTGTTGGCGAAGCTTCAATCTAAATATCAAAATTGATAAATACCTACCCATACCTAAATATGGGGTCCCCGTGGATTGTTGTTGTCCAATATGGCACATATGTTAATCAAATGTACTTGTTGGTAGTGTGACCTATGAGCTGAAATGGGTCAATGCTTGATTCTGAAACAGAAGGTTGTGAGTTTAAGCCTCGGGACTATATGATATTTGAACTCACTTGCCCTAAGTAGGTGACTTTTTCATTTCTTGGCCCAGACAGTGGGTAGAGTACCATATGGAGGCAAAATGTCCTTCCCACTCATTTAAACGCTGCTTTGTTCCACTGCTAGCAATCAGACAAAAGTCTATGACACACACTGTCTTGCTTCGATTCCAGCTGGAATGGGATGCAAAGTGATAAATGCAAGAGGGAATGGAGGAAGGAGAATGAATACACGCTTAATTTTACTTTTCGTCCTTTATTCACATCCATGTTTTCCAATTAACATGGTAATTTTGTAAACCCATTTATGGACTAATAAATATAACCTTGTACATATCCGTCATGATTTTAGCATCATGCGTTTTGATTACATGTTTTGTTTGTCATAAATATCAAGGCTATGCCAGAGCTACATGGATTTGATGCCTGACACTTTCACAACACACCAGTCTTTGTTTATAACACTGTTTCTTTAATAACAGAATGGCCCTCTTCTAATCACTTCAGCACCTAGTGGGAGATTCAGCAGTGACTGACAATTCCAACTCAAATATCTCCATCATTGATAAGTGACCCTCTTGAGATGTAGGTTGCTTTGTCCTTTTTTTTCTCTCTCTCTCTCTGATGCTCTCAATGGAAGAGAAGGAGAATGAGAGAGGAGGATTGCTGAGTGCTGGAGAGCTTGCTTACGTTTGCGTGCCTGCAGTGGTTGGATGCCAATGATGGCAGTCTATCCGTGCACCCTGCCTGCATATGAACAACAGATTTGTCAGCCTGTGACAGGCTGACAGCCCAGCTCCCAGCCGCTTGTCCACTGTTATTAAATCAGTACCTCTTCGGAGCATGCAGGCAAGAGGCAATCTGCTTCCTCCATTCGCAGAGGCAGGTTGCCAGTCAAAACCAGATCAATGGTTCGAGGCGGCGGCCCCAATATTCCAGATAAAGCTGATAATGCTCACTACTTTCTTCATACTTCAGGGTGCACATTTAAACATTGGGTCACGAGTTCTACCTGGTTTGAAGAGGAATATTTTGGTTGCATTAAAATGTATTTGATGTAACACTTTTTCTTGGATGAGAATTCTAAGGCATCAATAAATCATGGCAAATGTATACTTTGAAGACTGGCACCTGTACGCAACACTTTCAAACACACTGCATGGTTTGTAGAAATTATTAAAAGCTGATTCTGGCCTAAGGCAGCTTAGCTAGTATTTCTTTCAAAAAAAAGGGTTCAATGATGTATTTATGTAATTCTCACTCATGCTTGATAAACTAAAGGTAATTCCTCTCACAGCTGCTTAAGTAATGCAAATTCCTGAACACGCGTAAAGGAAAATTTGGGGAAATAACTAATTGGTGTCTGGAATTATATTATTTACGTGCAAGAATGAGAACTTCGTTATTATCTTCCTGAGACGTATAGTATCCACTGAAGAGACAGGACGTTATCTCCAATGTGTACAAGGTCACAATGCAGGTGTGGCATCTGTTGCTTGGGCAAGTAAATCCCATTAGTGGAGTTAGTTGAAGAGAGAAATGTTTATTAAGTGCAGCCCCGTTTAGATTTTCACAAGTATTTGTGAGGAAAGGAATATTGCTCCCAAATGAAAACCCTGCAGCACTCTGTGCTGTAAAATATAATGGAAATCCTAGCAGATTCACGGTTGTTCTATCCATTTCCTCAGGTGAATTTCATTCACGGGAAATTAATATCTTAAGTCTTATTAGAACAGGCCAGTTGACCACTATCTGGGCAAACACACTGCCACATATGTCTTTGAGCTGGTTGGTGGCCACAGCAGGGGAATGATAAGTACCCAGTGGTTTTCACATATAATAGAAATACAAAGCACCATCTCTGAGCTTATTTCAATGTTCCAGTTACCTTTATAACCTAAAGAGCAGACTCTGTAAATGTTTAAAGGTTCAAACTTAGTCAACGACCCTTCCTTTTGGCTAGCACCTTCAAATTCCCTAGTTCAGACAACTGTGCACCATTTTTGCAGCATCGTACAAACTCCAACAATGATCTATCAGTGGTGGAAGCCCAACTTAAATTGTTGAGTGAGAGCACCATAAAATTCCATTCTTTTGAACTACACCAGTGCCATTTAAAAAGGATACTTTTAAAAATCCAATCCAATTAATATCTTGTGGGGGATTTTACCATTGACAGTAACTGAAGGCAGTGTTACCACAGCAGTTATCTGATTACCTATCTGCTGGTAGCAGCAAAACATTCTGCAGTCAGCTGGCTCTCCCTCTTTGCAGTGGCTGTTGTCACCATCAGAAATGAAGCAAATTTTGACTAAAGCACGAGAGAGTAGAAAAATGGTCATATTGGCTCCACATTCAATTTTCCTTCTCGTCTGCTCGTATAAGTGATAGCAACTGGTAAGAGTAATGCCTGTAAGATTTGATCTTTAGTGCAGTGTTTAGTGCAGTCTAACAGGCATGTTAGTCTTCAGTGGATTCATTTTCTTGTTCAGTCTGGGATCCATTCCACTGGATTCTACCTCCCTCTGCAACTTGCCAGGCATGTATGTATGTGTGTGTCTACGTGTATGTGTGCATGTGTGCATGTGTGCGTATGTGCGCACACACATGCATGCATGTGTGTGTGTGGGTGAGCTCAACCTTTGAGTTTCTTTCTCTTTATCCTTTTCTCCATCTACTTTAGCTGCATTCATTCTCCGTGTAGACCACTCCCCATTGAACAGTGAGATTAAGAACTCACTCTGACAAGACTTGCAGACGGGAAATGGACCCCAACAGTGAAGCAAATGAGAAATTTGCTGTGGCACGAACTATCTAGGCATGGTTGTTTGGCCCAAGTTCTATGAAACAATGGATCATTTTACCAGGTTAAACTGCAGCATTATTGATCACAAGACAAATAATTAACAGCTAAAAGAACCAAAAGACCTGGTACGACTTTGATTTGCACACTGACCTCCCCTTCTTACCTCTTTCTGAGATCAAAGAAAAGTTACAGAATTAAACAACTTAACCTGAGGTTTGTTTTAGTAGTTTGATTACCTATCCTTCTGCAAATGATGGAAGCATGATTTCTTTACTGCCCTAGATCATTTAATGTAAACTAGGACATACTGAGGGTATGATACATGCAATGGAAAGTTGCATGAGACATATTTAAATATAGGTCAACATTTGAATTTCTGCCAAATCACAATACAGCCACAACATCAGACAATCCTGTTTTCGTGTGGAACTGGCTAACAGTGACAATGATTCTTAGTTTGTATATTTTCCTGTGACATGGGTCAGAGCACATTGCTTAGGCAAGGCCAGCTCAGAGGTTACGGCAATAGATTCACTTTGAAACAGACACCTAACTTGAGCAGTGTTAAGAGTACAGCTGATGTTAAATGCCAGGTTATTCCAAATCCCCAAAGAGAAGCTTGAAATGCCAGGTCTCTGCTGTATTTTCCAGTTTAGTATAATGTGACGAAAGATGTGAAGACCGACCAGTGAAGGATGTCCCAGACATTTTTGTGATGACCCTTAAACGGAATAAATGTTTATTAAACAGTAAAACACACAACAAGCAAGCTAACTAAAATGTACCTAGTTACATTAATTGCAATACACTGTGGCAGAATTTTCTTTCAATATTAACTCGGGTGGGAAAAGCGCAGTTTAGCCCAATGGCTGTGCTGCTGGCTGGTCCCACCGAATACTTAAGCACTCTGAAAACAATCCTGTCAACAACCTGACAGATCTTTTTAAAGGGCACTCAAAGTTAAAAGAATAACTCTCCGAGGGCACAGATCTCACCCCCTCCTGCACTGACGCCTGGCACCATCACCAGCAATTGCCAAGCAGTGCTAGGGGCAGTGCCATGATACCAGTCAGGCATGGCCCCTCTGCCCCTCCTCCGGAAGATGTACTTACCTGTGCAACTCCCTGCCCCCCCCCCTGCCCCGCCCCCTCCACTCCCAGTGGGTTCTATTTGCCAGTTCCCCTTTTGTGAAAACTTGTTGGAATCGCCCATGGTGCCACAAGTCACTGCTGGAAAGTGTGGGGGGTAGGAGGTGGGAAGAGGGAAGCATCCATACACTGGGGGATTTTCCAGCGGGAGTTCCATTAATTATATTTAAATTAATTCAAATGGTGTTCCCATCATTGCATGGAGGAATCCCTGTTATGTAACTGGCAGGGAGCCTGTGGTGTTAGGGAGGGACAATTGAGCAGAGAAGCTGTTTTGGAAATTCCCTTTAATTCTCCACCCCTGCAACCATTCCTGCGCACTGAGAACAGGGGTGGAGAATTCCCTCCCTCTCCGCACCGCCCCCCACAACCCCCCCACCCTTGTACAGTCCAAATACCTCTGTTTTCCATTTGTTTTAACAATGTCACCTGATTATAGTGACTCTCTCAGCTGACCCTGTTCCTTTCCTTACCTGTAAGCCTACTTGTGACATTAATAAACAAACTTAACTTCAATGTTCTTTCCAAAGAGGCAACTGAAAGGCAATCAGGCGTTGGAACTATCAATAGTTTTCATCCTTATGAACTTAAAGACAGTGAGACTAATGTTAGCTTCCCAATTGTCACTAAAACTATGTAAAGACTTGCAATCCAACCACTTCTTTGCTTTAAAACAAAAGCTAAATACTATGGGTACTGAGAATCTTAAATATAAACAGAAAATGCTGGAAAAACTTAGCAAGTCTGGCAGGATCAATGGAAAGTAATGTGAAAGGTTGACTCTGCCACTCTTTACACAGATGCTGCCAGCTCCTTTTGATATCTGAAGCATTTTCAGTTTTCATTTTAACTTTAAATATCGTAAGTGGAAGTTTAAAGTTTATTTATTAGTGTCACAAATTGGCTCACATTAACACTGTCATGAAGTTACTGTGAAAATCCCCTAATCGCCTGTTTGAGTACACTGAGGGACCAATGCACCTAACCAGCACATCTTTCGGACTGTGGGAGGAAACCGGGGCACCCGGAGGAAACCCATTCAGACACGCTGGAGGCTACACACTCACAGTGACCCAAGCCGGGAATCAAACCCGAGTCCCTGGCACTGTGAGCCAGCACTGCTAACCACTGTGCCACCATGCTGCCCATTGAGAGGAAGAAGGAGAATTGACTCCTTTAATTTTAGCTGCAAGCAATCTCATTTCTTGGGAAATCTGATGTCATAGATATTTAAAGAAGGTGATTATGATGGTTTAAGTGATTAAGCATTGCTGTCCATTATCGCAATATTTTGATTCAATGATAAATCACCAAGATCGTGCAGGTGAATATTTATTTCCAAACACCAATCACAATGCTTTTCTTTTAGGATAATCCTCTGTACCTGCCTTATTAACAGACAAGTCAGACTTCTAACAGTTCAAAACTATCCTCTCCAGCTCAGTCTAGTTAAATGATTTTAAATATTGTTCACTTGATAAGTGTTGTGTGCTATACCAGTGAATGAGTGATTGATTTAGTGTTGGGTAATTAATAGAGTGAATGGGTAATTGAGCGGATGAGCAATTAAGTGATTGATTTTGTGAATGAGTGATTGAGTTTTTGAGTGAACAGATACATGATTGAGTAAGTGTATGAGAGAATAACTGAATGGATTGATGATTAATTGGGTTTCTGAGTGAATAATTGAGTAAATGAGTGGATAATGAAGAGATTGAGTGGCAGATTGAGGGAATTAGATATTGAGTGAATGGATGATTGAGTAAATGAGTCACTAATTGAGTGAATGGATGACTAATTGAGTGACAAATCATTGGTTGAATGAATGGGTGATTAATTGAGTAAATGAGTGATGCATTGAGTGTGTGAACAAATGATTGATTGATTCAGCAAATGAGTGATTGAGTGGATACTTGATTGAGTGAGTGAATAAGTCGGCAACAGATATTCTGTAGCCCCATGGAAGCTTGAAGGTGAGGAGGGCATTTAATTGGGCAGACTGGTGGCAGGTGGAGACCTATGAATGAAATCAACAACAGGAAGACCCCTCGATGGTCCCCCCCTCTGCACCACCAGTTGAGGGGAGATTAATGTCCAATGAAGAGCTTCTTCCTCCTTCCATTGGTATTAACCCAGTAGCAAATGGGCCTATGGACATACTGGGAGCACAACAGGTAAACCCATGTGGGTTGCTTGTGTTCCTTGGTGCTGGGGAAGAGGGTCTCTAATTCAAAACAACTCCATACTTAGTTGAGGGACCCAGCATCAGGAAGAGGAGGTTGGCTATTGAGTCACCTCCTATCCTCGCTGCTAACCAGCCCCCTTCCCTGCAGCCCCCACCCCACAAAACTCCAGCTTCCATCATTTACTTCTGGTCCTGTTTATTGCTCAATCCTGGGCCTCCAGTTGGAATTATTTTGGCAACAGCCTGGTGGCACTACTGGGCAAAAGGGGCCTCCAATTCTAGCAACTCTCGGGCAGGGAGAACCTTTCACCCCTAGGGTCCTGATCCGGTGGAAAGTCTGGAAGTGCGCAACTGCTTGATTGGCACAAGACACCAGTGAACCTTCCCAAAGAAGCATCATGGATCTCTCACCAGCTGTCTACCCAGATGCCAAGACACTGATGCCTCCATAAAAGGACCCTTTGTGTCTGAGTGATTGAGTAAATGAGTGAATAATTAAATAAACGAGTGATCGATTGAGTGAATCAGACATCGAGTGAATGTGTGTTTGTGCAAATGAGTGAATGAGTGATTGAGTGAATCAAACATTGAATAAATGATTAACTGAGTGATTACTTGAGTGAATGAGTGATTGTCGGAGTCAGTGAGTGATTACTTAAGTGAATGAGCTATTGAGTGAGTGAGTTATTAACTGAGTGAATGAGTGATGATTAAGTGATTGATCAATTTAGTAATGCGAGGATGGTGGATCCAGCAAATGAATGAATGGTGACTTGAGTGCATGAGTGATTGAATGAATGAGTAAATTAGCGATTGATTAAGTGGTTGAGTGATTAATGTGTGAATTAGTCATTAATTAGATAGAAAATGATTGAGTTTTGACAGAAGAAATAACATGAAGAGCATTTACTGGAGTGCTTTTGTCTTATTTCACTGTATCCAAATTTATCTGTGGTACCATGTCTAACGATTTCTAAGCTGGCTTCTAAATGACCCAAAGTGTCCATGTATGCATTATGCATGGGAGAGGGACATGGGATAATTTCTCCATTTTCCCACCTCTAGACTAACTTCAACAAGATGAATTCTGAGATGTCTCTCACCTCTTGAGTGTTATGGCTTTTAAGAACAGGCACAAACAAGCTTTTTGGTGAGTTTAAATTAAAAGAAAGGATAAGCATCTATTTTCTCAACACCCAAAATGTAATGACACACACATGCATAAATACACATACAAGAAAAAATGATGTCATAAGACATAACATGCACTTAAATGGCTTTAAAATTCCTTACAGTCAATATTATTCAATTTCTCCAAGAAGGTCATTGGAAATGCTGCAAGCTTCCAAATTCTCTTTTTAGCTCACTGAAGGAAAAATGGAAGTTGAAGCTCTCTGGTGATGAACTCACAATGGTGTTCTAAGCAATGACCAATTTCTGGCTTTTGAGCCAAAGTTGTGGTCAAGCTTTCATAGTGAAGAAATATAATCTTGCAGAAAGAAAATGAATTAGCCATCAACGTTGGGCGTTTCAGACAGGGTCCTCTCATCCTGGTGAGATAGTTTCCTTTTGGTCTTCGTGTCCCAGACTGACTCACTGGGCTGCTTTTGTGGATTAATAAGGTATTTCCTCTCACAAGCTAGTTTATTTTATGTGACAATAATCTCAATGTTTTTCAATGCTCACAAGGTGGGTTGAAAGCTATGCAATTGGTCACATAATGCAGGATGTTTGCTCTTGCATCAACATTCCAACTGTGAATAGCCTCCAAAGTATCTTTATTTGTAATCCCCTCTTCATGGGGCCCGCTTGTCTGGCAACCATTGCTGTTTTAAATCTCTTCAATTGAAATGAGAGGGGTAGTTAATCAACACCGAAGAAGGTCACTTACATTTTAAGTAACTTCCCAGTGATATAGCCATCCGTTGCCTGTACAGAACCCATAAAATAAGTCACCTGTCCCTCTTGGACTTTAGTTTGTCAAGGTATGACGTACATATTCCAAAGAATTATAGAATCCTACAGTGCAGAAAGAGGCCATTCGGCCAATCGAGTCTGCCCCGACCACAATCCCATCCAGACCCTATCCCCATAACCCCATGCATTTACCCTAGCTAGTCCCCCGACACTAAGGGGCAATTTTAGCACGGCCAATCCACCTAACCCACACATCTTTGGACTGTGGGAGGAAATCGGAGAACCCAGAGGAAACCCATGCAGGCAACGGGGAGAATATGCAAACTCCACACAGACAGTGACCTAAGCCAGGAATGTTCCCTGGCGCTGTGAGACAGCAGTGCAAACCACTGTTGCCTCTGCTGCCAATCCAAGCTGTTTTTCAGAAGTGAAGTATTTGTCCTGCTTGTTCTATTTTGGTACTGTTCCATTCTAACAAGCAGTTATATGTTTGTCAGGGAAAACACGTTTATTCTATAGAAATGTATTTTAAAATAGCACAGCTCTTTCAATTGGTACTGCTAGATTAGACCATTTAAAATAAAACTGTATATTATCAAAACTGTTCACAGGATCAAATCCTGTTGCATTTGCTGAAACTGATATGCGAAAATAATCCATTAAATTGGGGTTTTAATTCGATGTGGCGTTTCTAGCTCTCAGACGCACACTTTGATGCTGGAGAACTCTACACTTGATTGCTCAAACTGGACATTGCTGCCTCGGTTTGTTAGGTGCAATCACGCTCTCAATTTAACCTGCAGGATCAGCAGTGCAACAGTGGACATGCATCATGGAAAACTGTAAACTGAGCACAAGTTCCCCAAATGCATTTGATATAAGATTACCTGAAAGTTCAAAATACTGATTTTCAATTACATGTTATCTTAGTGTTTCTGTTTCACCGTTCCAGCCCTATCATGTGGGGCTTGCACCTAATTTTGGGCTGTGAATTGGTGCTGTGTAACTCCAAGTGAGAGGTGTGCCAATCTAAGCCTCATTAAAAGTTCTGCATAATCTACCAGTACCTGTCATACAGCAGTATGGTGTTCATGCCTTTGCTTTACGGATAATCATAGAATCATAGAAACACTACAGTGCAGAAGGAGGCCATTCGGCCCATCGAGTCTGCACCGACAACAATCTCACCCAGGCCCCACCCCCTTCACCCCACGTATTTATCCCTCTAATCCCTCTTACCTATGCATACTAAGGGGCAATTTAATGTTGCCAATGCACCCAACCCGCACTTCTTTGGAGTGTGGGAGGAAACCGGAGAATGAGGAGGAAATCCATACAGACATGGGGAGAACGTGCAAATTCCACACAGACAGTGACCAAGCCGGGAAGCGAATCCAGGTCATGCTGCTGTGAGGCAGCAGTGCTAACCACTGTGCACCGTGCTGCTCCATGCTGCACTAAGCCACTTACTTTGCTGATGGTAGCCCAAGTTCCAGGAGAACACTGTAACTGAGCAACTAGGGAGATGCAAACTATTGCTCCAACTTGCAACACATGAAGGTGATGAAAGATTTTTTAAAAATTGACCTTTGGTTGCTGGCCACTGTTTAGGCCTCATTGGCCATTGAAGAATCTATCCATGGTAGACCTGACCTAATCTCTGTTATGATTGGCTGTCAGGAACACCTAAAGTATGGCCTGACCTCGATCCATGTTGGTCATATTTTTGGTATCCTTGGGGCATTGGGACTTTAGTCCTCAAAATATAGCCTAATTGTGACATTTTCATGCTTGTAAAATTCGTCCAATGAGGTCAATTTCTAACCTATTTTTTCATTTGAGGATATACCAAGTTTTCATTTTATTGTCCGAAACCAACTTTTCCTGGCAATGTCTCATAATCAATACCTGTTGCCTTCTCTAGTGCAGCAGATTTCATATTTTGCAATATTGCAAATACACAATCCGCAATTAAGCCAACATTTGTAGACATCTCGCAAATGGTCCGATTGACAGAAACTTGGAGTGTGATTTTACGGCCTCGCTCATCCCAAAACCGTAAAATCCCACCTGAGGTGAACGGACACTTCCATTGTCCATCCCTCACCCAATCTGATTCCTATGATGGATGGGACAAGAAATTTCAGGCCTTGCTTTCTAAATCAAAAGTTAACTCATGAATTTCATCTTAATTTTAAGTAGAAAAAAAACATTTTTGACTCAACTTACCACTATTTTGTGACCTCTGTTCATTAATTTTATTCTAACAATGCATTAGTAATTAGAAAAGCCATCTACTTTGATAAAGTAGATTGATAAAAACTCATCAATACATTTTTTATTTTTCCTGAATATAGATTCATTCCATTTAAATCTTAATATTTTCAAGTTTGCTGTCTCGTATGTCAATGTTATTCTATTTTCATTCATATATATTCACCAACCTTTCTTAACATTGATTTTTCTCATAATACATCATCCACCAACCCATACATCCCTCATCACCTCATACACCATTCTGCAATTCCATACTTCCCCATATCTTCCATCTAATCTCATTCACTGGTGAGTCCATTCTGCATACATCAAATTTAAATTCCTGAACTGTTTGTTCTCACCAGCTCTTTTCCTCACATGCTGCAATATCTGAATCTCTACTTCTTGACCCTCTCCGCATTCTTCAATGCAGCAATAAATTCATTGTCTCTCCTTCTTCTGCAAACAAAATACATGTCGCTCAGAAGTCTGACCAAAAGCTAATATTTCTTATCTTTGATAGCATCACTGCGAGTGCTTCTTCATCTATCAACACAGTTGATTTCACTAGCTCTCCTATTTCTAAAACTATCTCCAAGATGTTTGAGTCTCTTTGTTGTGGGAAACACTTCTTCTGCTTTAACTTCTCTGTGAAGACCATATCTGTCTATTTTTTCAGTTTTGCTCATAGTTGGGAAGAATCTTCGAATACCGCTTTTGCACAGAACATAATATCTACAACGTAATTCCCTCTCTCACTGCTAGGTTCAGAACTCCATATTGCAATAGTTTGTGATTTTCTCCATTTTATTCCTACCAACCACAGCCAGTACTGCAGTGAACTTCCCTATGTAATTCATTCTTTTTTCCAAATATACATCCTGAATGTGTTTCCTCTTCTCTTCTTCCCCAGCACTTATTAGTGTTCTATATAAGTACCCCAAAACTCCTTTTCATTGTCAATTTTCAGGCATCTAAGATTAAGCCTGGTATCACAGAATCACTACTTCTTGATTTGCTTGTCTTCTCTTTACTCTTTTCAACCTTGGTAGTGGCTTGGCATCTTGTCTTGGTTTCTTAATTAAAACAAAACACTTAACCCATAAACCATGATTACTTCATAAATCATTTTGTAGTATTATATAGCCCCCTTTCACCCTATGCATGTTTCTCCAGTCCCATAAATTGTTATCTGAATCTATACACTCCTCTCTAACTTCATAAACCACAGCCTATCCCACACACCTCTCTTTAACCCCATGTAACTTTCTTTATTCCCATATATCATTCTTGATTCCCGTAGAACACTCTTGAAGCAAATTAAATGTCTTGACATCACACACCACTATAACTTTCATCCCACATCTCTAACTTGATACACCACTTCCTGCCTCAAGGAAACATCCTTTAAATCTACTACAGCAATCAGAGTTATCCTTTGTTATTTGAGCTGGAATTCTGAATTTCTAATTACTAATTTGTGACATTTTTGTTCTGAGCAAATCAGCATACAAAGCGTTAAATGTTTCTCAGCTATGAGTTTATACTTAGCTCACCATAGAGACGACAGCAACGCTACTGTTTTAAAACAAGAGGAGGTCACTTAGCTGAAACTTTTACATCTCTGATAAGCGCCTTAGGTCCTCAGTAAATGTTGGTTCACAAATTAAATGGCATCACACCCATTCTGGGCAAAAGCAATCATTTGGCCACAGGAACCAGTGACAATGGACCTGTGGGAAAAGGATTGGGGAAGGCTCCTGAGATACCTTTGAGAGTCTAGATCTGGCAAGGTTCAAGGACTCATCCAGTCTGTCAGCTACTCCCACCATAGCAACATGGGATTCTGGGTAACACCAATGATATTATCATGCCATGACTTTTGCACCTTAAGTAGGTCAATGCTTACTTGGACACGACGTCTAGTCTGACAATCCGGTGTTGTACTGAGGGAGTGCTGCACTGCAAGAGGTGCACACTTTCAGATGAGAATGAGACCTTCAACCAAGGGTTCATCTGTCCTCTCCCGGGTAGATGAAAGACCCCACTGCACTATTCTGATAAAGAGTAATGAAGTTAGCTCTGGTAAACTGGCCAATATTTATCCCTTAGTTAACATCACAAAAAATTGATTATCTGTTCATTATTTCATTGCTAACTGTGAAAGTGTCTGTGTGTAAATTAGTTGCCGAAGGTGATTACAATTTCAAAGCATTTCATTGGCTTTAAAATACTTTGGGACAACCCACAGTTGTGAAAAATTCTACATAAATGCACATCTTTATTATTTTAGCCAGAGAAACATTAGCTTGAATTGCCACAACAACTGTTCAATAAGGCAGCTTACCGTTACCTTCTGAAGGGTAATTAGGAATGGGCAATAAGTGCTGGCCTAACCAGCTATGCCCATATCCATTGAATGAATTAAAAAATATCAACAGGTTCGAAGCAAAATTCCAAGTTTCACAGCTGGCCAAGGTCAAGTGGGAGACTCAGGGATAAATTAGGAGTCAAAGGGTGGGAAGAAGCTGGCAACATCACCTCATGGATGATATCTAGATTAAATATCAACGGTCTGCAGTGTTGGCAAAAGGCTACAAATACAATTATAATAGGCTGTTGTTGACAATTCTGCAGGATAGATTTCCCAACTTCAATACAATGAGGAAGACTTTGTGTAATTGACTGTGGTGGATTTGCCTGAGTCTTGTTCTGAGCTGATGCCTCAATTACTTCAGGTAGATCCACCCTATATCTCTCCTCCTTCCGTTTGTAGCAGTTTTTTTTCCTCCGGGTGGACTGTTAACCTCAGTTGCATATTAATGAGGGTGGACCAAATTTAGGCCAGGCTGGGTGGGAAATGGCAGGTATCATTCTTTGATATAATTGAGGAATGTGTTGGGTTGTCATGGCAACTGGAAAATGGTGACTTGTTTCTGATATCATGCAGGCTGTGAGCTACTGAACTTTCATAACTTTCCATGGGTCGAATTTAAACTCAAGACTTCTGGGTACCGCAGCCAGTAGACTATCTATTCAATGACACTAAACTCAAAGAATATCAAGCATAAAATTCCCCAAACTATAATGCCCATATATCAATCAATAATTCTTAAAATATTTAACAAACTTAGTAATATGCCATTATTACATAAGAACATAAGAACATAGGAAATAGGAGCAGGAGTAGGCCATCTAGCCCTTCGAGCCTGCCCCGCCATTCAATAAGATCATGGCTGATCTGTTGTGGCTCAGTTCCACTTTCCCGCCCTCTCCCCATAACCCTTAATCCCCTCTCTTATCAAGAACCCATCAACCCGCTTCTTAAAAATATTTAGCGAGGCAGCCTCCACCACTTCAACGGGCAGAGAATTCCAGAGATTCACCACCCTCTGAGTGAAGAAGTTCCTCCTCAACTCCGTTCTAAACCGCCTCCCCTTTATCTTGAGGCTGTGCCCCCTAGTCCTACTGTCTTTTTTGAGCAGGAAGAGTCTCTCCACCTCTATCCTATCCATCCCATTCATCATCTTATACGTCTCAATGAGATCTCCCCTCATTCTTCTAAACTCTAACGAGTACAAGCCTAGTTTATTCAGCCTCTCCTCATAGCTCAATCCCCTCAACTCCGGTATCAGCCTAGTAAACCTCCTCTGCACTCCCTCCAGGGCCAAAATATCCTTGCGCAGGTGCGGCGCCCAAAACTGCACACAGTACTCCAGCTGCGGCCTCACCAATGCCCTATACAGCTGCAGCAAGACCTCCCTACTTTTATATTCAATCCCCCTCGCTATGAAGGCCAGCATCCCATTCGCCTTCCTGACCACCTGCTGCACCTGCAAGTACAATTATTGGTACAATTTCTTAAACCTGTATATGACTCTGTGGTTCCATACAGCAAGCTCTGTGGTCTTGCGTCATTCTCTAACTCCACCTACCATTTCCATTAATGCCTCTCGCCCTTTTACCACTCTGGCTCAATGAAATCAATCACTCACCCAGTGGCTTCAACGTACACGATCACAAATTATGAATGAATCAGCAGGTCTCTCTTTTGCAATCACGTGAATGAGAAACTTATCTGTTTCTCATACATATATTTGTTTCCAATTTAATAATGTGTATTAATTTCTAATGTACCTTGAATGAGAAAGGATTTCAGAATTGAAATAATTGAACATACGGAATTAAAAAAGGTTCATTTTTGGCATAGAATTTGGAAGCCTGGCTGGCTAGTAAATATTTAGATTTAGTAGCAGCTGGTTAGTAAATGTAGAAATTATCTTGGGGCCCTTTGAAATGCATAACTTCATTTTTATTTTTGTAATAAATTGTATGATATGATGCTTCTGCAGGTTGATAAACTTTATTGTTCCCCCTGTAATAGACTAAATGAAGCCTGTGAAACGTGATGTTCTGCTAGACAATGTACTGAATCTCATTTTAGTATGTTAAAGACCTCTCACTTAAACTTAAATGGAATGAAGAATAAGGTGAAATTGTCATTGTGGGTGTTAGGAAGAAAATACATTGCAGACAATCATCATTTAATATCCAGTGCTGACTTTTTGAACATGTGCTTTCTCTAAATGATAAATCGGATGACTTACCTCCAACAATAATGTCTAGAATACAAATGAGAGAGCAAGTACATTGTTAAGACACAAACCAGAGGCATTCTCTTTGTAAATTGTCTCTGTACTAATTAAAACATTTTAAAATATAAAGCCATAACTATAAGTGTTAGAAAAGCTGTATCTAAAAGAATTATATCACTTTCATTAGGCCTAGATGGGATACTTTTTTTAAATAATCAGGTATCAAATCTGCAGACCCATCTCTTTTACATATTCCAACCTTGTCATGAGGCGAAGGGTACTTTAAGCAGATTGTCAATGAAGATAGCAGCTGTATCACATAGAATAACTCACATTATCATTTGCAGACCAGCATAACCTGTCTTTGCTGCATTAAACATTTTTAGTGTAGGGATGCCTGGTGTCTCGACTTGGAGCACAAAAGATTCACATCCAGAGTGTTGTCAGTTTTAGTTCAACCTTCAAATGAAATCAGGAACCTTTTGTATTTGAGCTGGGATGGAGCAGAAAAGTTACCTCACTGTCCTCCTACTTTTATAAGAACTGAATTAGAACCTATAACATTTCAACATAAATGTCAGTCATAAGGTACAAAGTATAACTCAAGTTCAGTGGGAAACAGTTCATGGATCCAACATAGCAGTAGTTAAGGTGCTTTCCACAAAGCCATTGACTATAGTTTTGTGTTACCAAGTTCAACCATGTATTCCAAAAAACTGAAGCTAGGATGGAATTAATGGAGGTACAAATCATAATTTTCTAAAGGTCAGTGAAAACAGAAATTGTACAAAAAGAACTGGAAAGTGGCCATTGGAACACTCTTCTTCACTAAATGGAAAAGAGATATGCCACAATGTTATCAAATAATTAGTCTCCGTTCACTTCTGGTTAAACTCTTAGGGCGGAATTACCCTATTTCCGCCTGCCACAGAAATTGTAGCAGTCGGGACAGAAAATTTGGTGGACCATGCAAAGGTCCATTGACCTTGGGTGGGAATTTCGGTCTTGGAAAATTCCACCTTTAAGGAATCATATCGTGAGACCTCTTCACCAGCAGTGCAAATCAGAGATTGCGGTCAACGTTTGATTGGGAAATCACAAGTAGTGAGCAGACAAATGCTTCCCTCTAGGCATACAAGTTTGTAAAAATACCCACCCAGAATCCAGAGACAAGTTAGTGAACATTTAGGAAAGTATAGACAAATCAGGGACAGTGAGCATGGATTTGTAATGCCTCAACAATCTAGTCGTTTTTGTAAAGAATGGTAAAATATGCAGGTAAAGGGAATAAGGTGGCTGCCAGACATATGACTTTTCAAGGAATATTCGATATATTGTCATATGAAAGATTTGTTGCAAAAAATATGGCAACGTATGGATAGAGGGATGGCAAGGGGGACAGAAGGCAATGTGTCCTGGACCTCTTTGATTTTACATGTATATAAATTACATATTTAGAAAAGGAATCAGAGTCAAAGAAGACTGTTTATACCAAATTAGTAGGGGGGATAAGCTCTGGGGAATAATGTTCAGTTGACAAAACAGGTAGAAAAGTGGCGTTTGCTGTTTAGTGCAAATAAAGATGAAACTAGTATAATTTTGACAAAGGATACTGAACGGTAGTATACAATGAAAGGTAAGGTAGGTGGGGGGCTGGGGGGGGGTTGGGGGGGCGATTCTCCCATACCGCTGCAATGATTTTAAGCAGAGATTTAAGCGGGGCCATATTAACGTGATCCACGCTGGTCATCTGGCCCAAAGTGCATCTCCCAGTGCCGGATTTCTGGCATCGTTAGCTCCAGGCCCAAAGTAGGCATGGAGATCAGGCCTCTCTGAAGTCTTTGCAGGGCTTCAGTTAAATATATTTTAAATATAATTAGCAGGCCCGAGACTGAAATCTCAGGACCCACTAGCCCCTCCCTCCTGCTAGGAGTATTTCATTCAAGCGGGGTTTACAATACCTCCCCTCTAATGGGGAACTGAAAATCCAACCCCATTGGAATGAAGAGGGGACAATTGAGGCCTGCCCTGGGCATTGCCACCTTGGCAGTACCAGCCTGGGCCCCTGGCACTGCCAAAGGGCAAAGTGCCAATGTCCAGGGGGCACTTGGTACTGCCTACGAGGCATGGGGTAGTGCCAAGGAGGCAGGGCCTAATGGGGTGGGGCCTGATGGGGGCAGGGCCTGATGGCGGTCAAGTGATTGGTAGAGGTCGGGTATCCCGCTGCCACTCTGCAGTCGGGGTTGGTGGGGGAGGGAGAGAGGCCAGCGATCAGGGCTGGCCATTGGGGTGAAGGGGGAGAGTCTGCTGGGGGGGGGGGGAGGTTGGAGCTGCAGGGGGGGTGGCGTCAGCACTGTGGGGGAGGTGGGGTCAGAACTACCGGTGGTGGAGGGGGAATTTGGGAGAAGCAGGGTGGGTTAAGGTTGGGTCCAGGCATGCTTGGGGGCCAGCAATCGGGCCATGGGGGCTCACAAGGCCAATGTTGTGGGATCACAGGGCCAGCAACTGAGAGGCCAGCAGACTGGGCCACTTTTGGTGCTGACAGATCAGCCCATGCACAATGGGCTGCTCAGTGTTATGCTGCCAGCCTCGCTAGTGGGAAGATTTTTTACATGTTTTACACTGGTACACTCAACAGCGTAGAGTATGGGAAATTCTTCACTGAACTCCCACTGAAAGAAAAATGTAATTTACTCCAGTTTTCACACAAATTCCACACTTAAAATTTTTGGGGGAATAGTGCCCCTCCCCCACACTCACCCCCCCATGGATCTTAATGAGCTAAGCTGAGTCCTATAGTGTAGATCCATAGATTGTAAAAGATAGGAGTGGTGTACGAAAGATTAAATAAATTAGAATTCTGAGCCATTAGATATGAAAGCAAGAAAGAATATATTAGTTAAGTCACAGCTGTTGCAGTTCTGGGCACTGCACAGGAAGTATATTAAAGCAATGGAAATGGTACAGTGAAGTTTCATTGAGATGACATCTGGAATATGAAGTTCTATTCATTGAAGAAATGGATAAAAAATTCTCTTTGACATTTTGAAGGGCTGTACAGATTGTTTGCATTAGTTGATCACTCAGTAATTGCAGGGAATAGACTAAAGAGAAGAATGTGATGAGTTAAATATTTCTTTCTCATCCAAAAGTTTGTTTAGAAAATGGAATAATTTGCCGCAAATGGCTACTGAGGAACAGACCATCGCACAAGTTGAAAGGAATTGGATAAGTATTTGAAGAAGAAAGATATTAAAGGAAGTGGGAAAATTGAATTAGAGTATAGAGAGCCAGTTGAAAAATGGGAACCTGCCCTCACCTGCGCTGTTAATTCTGATAATTCTATCAGCTGGTCACACTTCAAAGTAAATTGTCCTTTTTCTTTGTGCTTAAGACACTGGGGGTGGACTAAGGTGCAACAGGGGAATGGAAATTAAATACAGTACATTCTGTGATTTAATTTGCTGTGTTTGTTAACACTAACAGACTTGTTAATTGTAAGTGTGCTGTGGGGTAACCTCAGTAGAATAATTGCGGTATGTTGCATTCTGCACAATACAAAAAGAAACATATGCTTTGGGGGGGTTGAATCAAAGACATTTTCCTTTCAGACACCTAAGTTAAACATTGCTGCGTCAGACATTGTACAACCCACTGCTGCTATCACTTGACAATGGACACTTGCACCAACCTCAGAAGATTGCTCCTTGGTTACACCAGCACAAATCTTTCTATTGCCCGTGACTACTCATCCTGTAGTTTCTCTGAGTGAGTTCTCCCATCTTAATTATGGGCAATTTTGTGCTGGAGGTTCGCACCTACTAAGAATTAGGCTAAAATTGACCAAATTCATTTTAATTTAGGTTCATTTGAGCCAGCTGATGGAAAAGCCTTTCATCTCAAGAGTCTGTGCTGGATTTGAACCCGAGCGGAAAAGGTGAACACACAGTGTGAAGTACCCGGCATGATCATTTTTCTCTGAGCAGTAACTTGCACTGGCATTGCTGAAACCTGAGCAAAAGCTTGACAACAGCAGTAAAAAAAAAGCAGGCACTAAACTTTTCACCGGGACAGTAGGAAACAAATCCTGGGGGAGGTTTAAAATTAACAAGCCTTGAATGAGATTAGGGATAAATTTTACTATTTAGTATTGATGGATCTTCATCTTGCCTACAGGAGCACATATCCATTGTGCATGGAGAATCACAAGTTGACCCCACTGCCCCAGTTCTTGATATTTTCCCATCACATGAAGCACTGCGCTGAGACCACTAAATCATAAAATATACCCTAGGAGAATTTGTCTTTTACAGAGTAGTGGATGCGTAGAACAGATTCAGAGCAGGAACAGATTAAGCAGTGGATTTGTTGGGATAACCAAATCGTCTGCAGTTCACTTCATTAGCCTTGGCAATCAGAGATTCCTCACAGGAAATTAAATGATGGATTAGAATCCGTGATGGGATAGATTGCACATGAACTGCAAAAGCAATGGACTTGCTGGGCCAAATGGTCTTTTCTAGTTCACTGATTTATTTTAATGTTCTGTCAAATGGTCAATGCTACAGAACACACAGTGAAGGCCAGTGAAAGCTGGGCAGCTGATGTTAAGTCTTTTAGGATCCCCATAGAGACTGCTAACTTTTAAAATAAAATTTGAACTTCCAGTTGATAGCTGAAAGGATAGACGTGATGAGATTTTATGAGTTTTACTGTGACAAATAGACTAATGAGTGCGCACTTTGTTTAGAGGCAATTCATCTTTTTAAGTACAGAACAGAACATTCCACTTTTACTTCCAACATAACTGAAAACCCCACTTCCAATTCACATGTATACATTGCACTGTCCCTTCAGTAGTCAGTCTTTTTTCCTGGATCCAATCCAAAGGGATTGTCATGTCCCAAGGAGTTACATCAGTTCCCTTTCTTTTCCTTGGTAAGTTCTAACCCCAGAACAGTCTCTCATGGCGATTGTTTTTATTGGCAATTCTCCCCCTCGCACAAATGAGGCAAATCGTCTGGCTGCATTTCAAATCCTCATGAGCCGTGACCAAAATATGACTGAATTTTACATCGAGTTTGAAAAGGTGGGTCTAAGACTAGCATTTCAAACTTAAATAAGGGCATGAAAGCTGAGCTAGCTGAAGTGTACTGTAAAAGTCTAGAGGATGGATCAATAGTGAAACAGTGGGAGATATTTAAAAGGATGTTTCAGAACATTCAGGCAAAGTATATTCATACTATAAAGAAAACATTGAAGGGGAGGACCCACTATCCATGGTTAGTTAAAGAAGTTAGAGAAAACATCAAACTTAATGAAAAATCGTATAACTGTGCAAAGATGAAAGGCAGGCCAGGCAATTGGTCAGAAAGTTAAGAATGTCAGAGAATGACTGCAAGTTAGTAAGGAGAAAAAAATGAGAGCATGAGAGGAAGATGGCTAGAAATATATAAACAGGTTGCAATAGTTTCTATAGATATCTGAAAAAGGAGAACAGTAAAAAAAGTGAATGTTGGTCCTCTAGAGAGTAGGATGGGGAGCTAACAGTTGATAATAAGGAAATAGTGGATGAAATGAACAAATATTTTGCTTCTGCCTTAATTATAGAGGATGCCAAAAATATTCCAGTAATAGCTATAAATCAGAAAGTGAAAGGGAATGAGGAACTTGGTGAAATTACACACTGTCAAGGGAAATCTTACTCAGCAAACTTAAGGAGCTGTGGACTGACAACTCTAGGGGTCCCGATGGATTTCGTCCTAGGGTCTTAAAAGAGGTGACTAATAAGGTCGTAGATGCATGGTTGTTAATTTTCCAAAGTTCGCTACACTCTGGAGAGGTTCCATCAGACTCGAAAGTAGCAAATATAATCCCTCTATTCAAGAAAGGAGGGGGGCAGAAAACAGGAACCCAAAGGCCAGTGAACTTGACATCTGTCATTGGGACCATGTTAGAATCAGTCGGTAAGGAGGTTATAACTGGGCACTTAGAAAAACTGAAAGTAATTCGGAAGAGTCAGCACGGTTTTGTGAAAGGAAAATTATTTTTAACCATTTACTGGAGTTCTTTGAAGGACTAATATGCACTATAGATAAAGGGGAACCTGTAGACATGTACATTTGGATTTCCAGAAGGCATTTGATAAAGGTGCCACATCATATGTTATTGCAGAAAATAAAAGCTCATGGTGTAGGAGGTAACATATTGGCTTGGATACAAGATTAGGTGGTTGACAAAAGACAGTGAGTATGCATAAATTGATCTTTTTCTGACTGCCAGTAACAAGTGGAGTGCCTCAGAGCTCTATGCTGGGTCTCATCTTTTTACAATTTATATCAACGACTTAGATGAGGGAGGCAAAGGCATGGTAACTAAATTTGTAAATGACACAAGGGTCAGAAAATATGTTGTAAGAGGATAGTGGATGGATATAAATATGTTGAGAGAGTAGGCAAAAATCTGGCAGATGGTGCATTATATGGGAAAATATGAAATTGCTCCCTTTGACAGGAAGAATAAAAATGCAGAATATTACCTAAGTAGAAAACTACTACATAATTTAGAGGTGCAGAGGGATCTAAGTGTTCTTGTGCATGAATCACAAAAAGTTAGTAAGCAGGTTCAGGAAGCAATTAAGTAGACTAATGGAATACTATCCTTTACTGTGAAACAAATTGAACATAAAAGTAGGATCTTATGCTTCAGTTACACCAGGCATTGGTGAAACCACATCTCAAAAACTGTGCAGTTTAACTGTACTTATTTAATTAAGGATATAAATGCATTGGAAGTGGTTCAAGATGTTTTTTAGATTGGTAGCTGGAATAAACGGGCTGTCTTATGAGGATAGGACAGACAGGTTGGGTTTGTTTCTACTGGAGTTCAAGAGTGTGAGCGTTGAGTTGATTGAAGTATATAGGATCCTGAATGGTCTTGACAAGATAGAGGTGGAAAGAATGTTTCCTCTTGTGGATGAGTCCAGAACTAGGGAGAAGTTTTAAAATTAAGGTCACTGTTTTAGAATAGAGGTGAGGAGATTTTTCTTTCCTCAGAATTGCCTGACTTTGACACTCTCTGCCTCAGAAGGAAGTGGATGTGAGGCAATTCAGTAGATTTAAGAAGGTCACGTGATATAAGCGCAGGAGTGGCTGCATTTTCAAAATTTCTGGTTCTAATCATCTTTTAATTTTTTTTAATCCTGGTGCACAATCCATAATTATTTCATACTGGTGTGTATAATCCATGTGATGTTCTCAGAGGATCTTAACAAACATTTGGCAATGGGGAGACAAGTTGAGTCAAGAAAATCCTCAATTGATTGAGTGGTCGGAGATGATTGGAGTGGGGCCCGTTGAGGCCCAGTTGGCAGTGGCTGTTTCACTGGTGAGCGAGTCTACATTTCAGTGGTTCCATAAGCATTGAGGTGATGGCTGCTATTGTGAGTGAAGTTGTGGAGGATGGTCTCAGGTCTCCAGTACAGATAATTGGTGCTCACATTGATGAACTGTGAAGTATCCTAAAGAGAATAGACAAAGTGGAGAAGAGAATCCTGTCAGTCGAGAGGGCCATTTTCCTTGGTGAAAGATCACCTTTAATCCTTGGAAATCCTGTTGCCTGGTATGCTGAACATCCTGGTTGACTCGGAAAGAAAACAATGGACAATTCTGATTGTCGCAGTGCGAAAGGCACCGACGCCTCTGGGCTCATATTTCACACATCCTTATCAGGATAAAAGATATCGCAAAATCAGGAGTATGATCACAAGGGAGAAAAGTTCAGGATTAATGATGAATTGCAGGATATTATAACCATCCACAGAGCTTGTAAAGAACAATGCCATGATAGGATTATCTAGCATAATGCAGGATTGATCCAGAGTTTCACCAAAGCCTCTGTAGCTCTGCCATGTTATCATCCCAAAGCTCTGCTAAAGAGAAACTTAGGCCCCACCAAGTGAAAAAGGCAGAGAGGGAGTATCAATGTGCTTGGTTTCCTGGGGGAAATGGGGATGAATTCGTAAATCTTTTCTGCATTCTTTCTGGTTTAATAATATCCTTTCTATAATAGGGTGACCAGAACTGTACACGGTTCTATGTACAGATTTTTACAGATCTATTACAGGTCATGTATCCTGGAAAAGACTGGGTCTTTTCTTTTCTGTTGTTGGTGGCTCTGGTGTTGTTGCAGTAGGGGGAAGTTTGTAATGGTGCACACCCGGGTATGGTTAGCTAATCCTTGGATATCTAACCTTCCTTCGATTGATCTTCCATAATCACTTGGCTGTCCTGTTGTTACGGTTTCTTTGATGAGGGCCAATGGGTGGAATCTCATTGATGGTGGGGCCTAAGTGACACCTCTGTGGAGATACGAATAGTTTGCTTTGTTCAATGTATAAGAATGATGTGCGTAGCCTTCGCCTGTTGGCTCTTATTCTAGTTTGCTGTTCATCCTAGGTTAGCTCAATTGAGTAGGTTAGGACAGGAGTAACTGTGCTTATCCCAGTCAGGTGGAGGGTACATTGGGTGATGGAGTAGGTCATCCTCCGCCGGGATGCCCTGTTTTAGGGCCTTCTGGACTACTCTCCTTCTTGAGACTTGGAACCCCTAGGGGTGTAATATCCTTTTGGTTGCAGAGCCTGATTGTGAATCAAAGCGATTTGGCTCAGCATTATTCGAGTCTTTCTTCGGTCGGATATTAGATTGCCCTCCTCCAAGTGGTCTTATATAGGGACTTCCAGATTGTCCTCCTTCTTGAGGCTTGGGATCCCATGGGGGGCAGTATTCTGTTTCTTATAAGGAAGGTTATGCTGTTCTGTTCCTTCATCAGTCACCAATGATATAATCTTAGACAGAACGTAGAAACTTTGAGATTGTTTAGAAAGAACTTAACATGAATTTTAATCCAAGATTAAACCTCGTGATTGAGCGAGCCAGCTTGAATCAAAAATCCCTGAGACCAGGGGAATCAGGGAAATTATTCCTTAACAAGCTATATTATCTAGTCATGTCTTGTGTCTATGGTGTATTGAAAGATAAACTTACCCTCAACCACATTATTGTCAGAATCACGAGGAAATCTATCGGATATTTTGACCTCACACTCGATCTGTTACTCTGGGGAGGCCGAACTCAGAGACATAGGTCAGGCTGCAATCCATTGTGACACCGAGGCACTTGATGATTTCATCCACACACTCATAAGTGCACCAAAGCGGATGAAAGGATGGGAAACTCTTCTGTGATTTGAGTACACTGGTGTTTACCATCAGCTGTGCTCTGAACTGATTCAATGTCTGAGTGTTG
This sequence comes from Carcharhinus amblyrhynchos, assembly GCF_965287045.1. NCBI lineage: Eukaryota > Metazoa > Chordata > Chondrichthyes > Carcharhiniformes > Carcharhinidae > Carcharhinus > Carcharhinus amblyrhynchos. The sequence goes on from NC_137335.1 coordinate 53,543,011, forward strand.
GGAAAGCCTATTAGCTTGGATGAAAGTTAATTGACACCCACACTTTAATCTGATCCAAAAATCTTCTTCCCACTAAAGATGTTCTTCAGCACAAAAGCTGGGACTAAATCTTCAGAGCTTCTGCAGCTTCAGAATCCTGTAGAAGAATTTTGTTGCGATGCCATTCTGCAGATTAATTTCAAAACTGGAAATGCTGTTGTCTTATCATTTTATCCACGGGCAACAGTCTTCTCATCACCCATAGTGAAGTAGCCTCTCACTGAGGAAAATGTGGCAATCTTACCACTGCCTACACAAAGTCAAAGCAGTTTCTGAAATGTGATCGAGAAATTGTATCTTCTTCTTTTCCTGCAATGCCTGACAATGGAATTTTGTCATTCTTCTTCTCATCATTCAGATTTGTTTGCATTGCAGACCTTCAACACCATTTTTTGTTCTCAGTGTAGCAGTGAATGATACTATTTTGAAAACCTTCACTGGAGTTGTAGCTCCTTTGTATTCTCAGGTGTTTGCCCAGTGAGTTTCATGGGAGCAGAAGATTCTTCAACGGATCCTAGTCTATCCTCTTCTAGTTCAAGAGAGTTCATGTTGTGATGTCCTCTCTTGGATCAATCTTTGAAAAGGTTCCATAGTCCTTACAGTTCTGTAGTCCTGGAGACCACACTCCTATTACCAGCAGTTCTAGAAAACTACTGTCGCATTTTGCCAATATGCTATCCTCCAGGTATCAGAGGAGTATCCCTATGTTTCCAGGACAACTTCCCAAATTGCTGAGAACACTATGGGAGATTGAAATGCTTCAAACAATGACTTGGGTAGGGGACGACTAGGAGTAATGTGTAACAGTAAACAGGGTGTAAATGTAATGTACACAGTTTAAGAAAGAGTTTAACATTGTTATTAAAGAAGTTGATGTTACATTCAAGGAATTTATAGTATAATGAGTTAACAATTACTGTGAAAATCCATGGCTGCCATACTTCAATGCCTGTTCAGGTACATTGAGGGAGAGATTGGCATGGTCAAACCAGCATGTCATTTGAACTGTGGGAGGAAAGTGGAGTACCCGGAGGAAACCCACACAGACATGAAGAGAGCAAGCAGACTCCACGCAGGCAGTGACCCAGGGCGATACAACAATGAGATCAGTTGTCATGTGCTAGCTACTCTGCAGAGCATATGGAACAGTCTGTATGAATGAGGGACATTCCTTCACTGTGCTGTACCCTATATAAAATATTAATAAAGCTGTTTGAAGTAAGTACCTGAGTCAGACCAGAGTTACTCAAGTTAAGATAGGCCACAGAACCAACATACCAAACGGGATAATATGATGGAGCATTTCACAGTGAAACTAGTCTAAAAGCAAACAGAAGCCTTGTTAAATTTCTCCATTTCTGATCGGATTTATGAAAAGCAACACAAAATGAAGCAGGTTTCTATAATTTAAATGCATATGCATTGATGCACATGTGCATTTCATTGCTGATTGCAGAACTTTATTTCACATTTATGACATTACTTACACTATATCCCTCTTCAGGAAGTGGGCTCATGCTAATGCATTTCTGAGCAATGTTGTGTGTTTTTAGCTGAAGAGTCAATCAGCAGTTTCCTTCACTAATCAACTTCTGAGCTCTGACTCAATCCACTCTTCCTTATAGTCACAGTCCTGCACAGATGCAGATATGTCCTCATTGAAATAGAATTTCCCAATGAACAGAAACATCTTAGAAATTTTTTCATCCCTATAAACAGACTAACCAATTAACAAGATCATGAGAGATAACAACGAGGAAGGCAATTTGACCTATCTTCACTCATTCATCCAGAAGACCCTGCAGCTTTGCCATCATGGCATCCAACTGCTCTTAAATTATTCCCTAGTTTTCCCCTCCACTACTCTAACCAAAATTCCATTCCATCAATTGATCACATTTAACGTGAAGACCTTCTTGAGTTGTAATACTGTTATTCATGTTTGATGTAATTTGTTTCCTAAGGGCTAATGTGCCAGTTTCTGGACTGTTTATGATAGCGTAAACTACAGTGTGTCCATTTACTAGTACTAATATTGATTAGTATCAAAGCACAAAATAAATCTTATTTCCGCACCTAGGAGCAGCTCGAAATTTAAAGTGACGTGCAAGCTAATGTAAGTGCTCAGATGGAACATTTATTATTTGCCGTCATTTTATGGAAAACATCAACATTCGATCTATTGTTCTGTAGTGTAATTGAATCTTCATCTTAACTAGTGTAGCCTTAATTGTGTGAAAGTGTGCCTTTAAAGATAATCCACATTTATAACTGAAATTCAATTCCCCACGCGAGAACCCTCATTTGCCAGAACAGTTCTGTTATTTACAAAATGACTGGCAGAGTTATTTGGTGGCTCATTAAATAAATGCATTGTTTAATGTGATATTAAGCTACATAATCAGGAAAGTCTCAGATTCAAGCCTTGGCTTATGCTAAGTTATTTGATGTGCCACAATTGATCACATTGATATACGTTATTGCGTAGATTCCGGAGACCTTTAAAAATGGCAGGCAGGAACTGGATCTGGAAGTCGCTCCACCAATTTACAATAGATCTTATTTTTGGCAGGCGTCTGAGGACAGGGGCCTCACACATGAGGGAAACTCAAAAGCTCAGCTGGGCCATTTAAATTTGGTACTGAGTTCAAGCAGATCCCAGTTTTGCCACACTGTGGGAGTTACAATTTTTTAACAGGCATAAATGGTCGTTTTCCTTGTGTTTGTGTGAATTTCCCCCAGGAACTCCAGTTCCCTCCCACAGTCCAGAAATGTGCAGATTAGGTGTATTGGCCATGCTAAGTCGCCCCTAAGTGTCCAAAAATGTGTAGGTTAGGGGGATTAGCAGAGTAAATGTATGGGGCTACAGGGTGGAAGGGTGATTCTGGATGAGATGCTCTGTTGGAGAGCTAGTGTAGACTCAATGGGCCAAATGACCTCATTCCGCACTGTAGGGATTCTGTGAAGTGCAGATAAGACCTAATGAGAATAAATGTTTCTTAATTGCTTGTCTATTAAATATTGAAAAATAACTTACTGCCTCTGTCTAAGTTGAAAAACAATTGTTCTTTCAGTTTCAATAGTTGTTTGTTGACATAACCCTAAGTGCTGTCATTATAGCGTTATTAAGGTTGACTGTTTTTAACAACCTGTCATTAAGATAGGGGGTGGGGTGGGAATGGGGTTATAAATTCACAGTTTAACTGAGAGCTCATAGAATTTATTTAAAGACTAGCTGTCTTTGATATGGAATTGTGAATATTAATGATTGTTTTATAAGGGATTAAGTATCTGAAGGAATCTAAATTATTGAATAGGCTTTCATAAATGAATTTTTTTTTACACTTTGAAATCTGTAACATATTTTGAACTTTACTTTAATTTCAGAATGATTCATGAGCTAGGTACCGGATGAGCTGGATAGAGAGTGTAAGGACGAAATGGTATTGCATTGGGAGTGATTCAGCAGTAAGTTGGCAGAGGTAATATAAGTGGTCATTATGTGTATGGGACATGAGTTGCCACTAAGCAGGCACTGGGGTTATAAGGAGTCATGAGGTGGGGTGGACATAATTTGGCACTAAACTGGCATAGGGCCTATAATGGATCATGGAATGGGTGGGAGCATGTGTGGACGTGGGGGGTGAATGAGAGTGTGAGGTGTATAATAGGTGAGCCCTGGAGGGTGAAATCCCAGAGAACTAAGGCAGGCCTTTTAACCAATCCACATATTTTACTGCCCCCCCCCCCCTCCCCCCCCCCCCCACCCACAAACTCCATAGACCAGAGCAAAGATCCCACCATTCGGACAATCTTTCCTGGAGAGGATGCAGCAAGCCAAGGAGTTCCCCAGCACTGTGTACCTGCCTCATGAGCTGAAATCCAAGCCATTGGCCTTGAATGTGATGATCTTCATGGTCCTACAGCCTGATGACAATCATTGGCCACATTTACACATAAAGAATGATTTGGTTATTTTGAACAAGTGATGGTCCCCGCAGAATCTTACAGCAGCATGAGACACTACATCCAAGAGAGAAGGAAAACCTCAGCAGCAAAGTGCATCACAGACTGGTACAGTCACAGACTGGCACAGTGACAGAGTGGTACAATCACAGGCTGACAATCACAGACTAGTACAATCACAGATTGGTGCAGTTATAGTCTTGTACAATGACAAACTGGCACAACGACAGATTTGTACAGCCCTAGACTGGTCCAGCTACAGATTTTATGATTGATTCCTCAAACAGGAACTTAACCAATCATTCACAAAATCACTGGGATAAGTACAAATGGCATTGACATAGAAAGAGAAAGAGGAAGAGGTCTTCTTCTATTTTACTTAATGCATTTAACTGGATGTTTGGAGATTGGCAAACATTCTATGTTGAATTGCCATTTGATTCTGCAGCTCTTCTGTCCCCCGGGATGTGCTATGTCTCCACTTGATCCCTGACTGATTTAATTTCACAGTGCTGCTTTTATTTATGCTCTGCTCCTAATGTATTTCAAACTATTTATTATTACTGTTTATTTTGGCAATATGTCTGCTTCCTAATAAGAGTAATTACAGTATAATTATAAAGAAATGCTATATTAATGGTTGCACTTGTTAGCTGAAAATTACTGGGAATAAGTCAAAACAGAGGCCACAGGGTTAATAGACCAATTCACATTTACCTGACCCAGTGTGACCTATGACATTGCAACAGCACATAAGGGAACAGCATTCAGACATCTTCTATTCATCTAAATTAGAAAAAATAAGGACATGTAAATTGTATGACAGTTACATTAGTGTTGTTTATCTTAGGATAATCTTTATCTAAAATACTATGTTAGAATATTCTTTTTCAAATTTGCTGGCATCCGTGTATATTATTTTTCATATTAAATTATTTGTAATTTTGATTTCACTTGCCATATCTATTTGGGTTAGCCACAATATGAAACAAATAAAACTACGTACGATGAATTATATATTCCAATAAGAAGCTACAAAAATATTCATTTAAAAAAATGATTCAGCTCGGGTAACTGGACGCAGGGATATTTCCAATTTAGCGCAGAGATTACATTGAAGCAACAAAAAGGCATTTAATTATGAATGGATTTTTGAAAATGTGCAACTACTTTAATTTTGCTGTTGGAAACATATTTGCAATTTTAAATATTTTCTCCAAAAACACAGTTTAGTTTAGCTTCAAGGTGCTAAACGAAAGAATATACTTTACCAGATATATTAGCTCAGGATAGCTGAGCATTAAAGTTTAGCATTTTAGCTCTATTTAAAAATTTAAACTCCCATTTTCAAACTTGGAATGGATGTCCAGAGGCAAGGTTCTTAACAGCCAGTAACTACAAACCAATACATTTTAATAGGGGTCATGCCTCACTCAATCGCAACAAATGCACTGGGCTATGCCACTGGTAAACACCCCCTGTGTGATTTAAATGCTTCTGTTTACACAAGAGGAACAGAGTGAGTTTGGAACAACTAAATCAGAATTTGCTTGTTCCTCTCCGATTCTCAAGTTGCTCACACACAGAGGTTGGTTCAGCGCAGGAATACTTGAGAATAGTCCTGTGTGTTTCATAAGGTTGAATTTCACAATCAGTTGCGCAACGTCACTTTCCATCAATCTGGAAGAAAGATGGTCAAAAAGGTATGGTGAACTCAGTGGCATGGATTTGCCCTTTCCTCAGTCATTTTTAATCCCATGCCAACTCAAGGGGATCGTCAGGCTACCAGCAAGTGATGTCATTAAACAGTGTAAATAGCCAATCATCTTGGAGCATTTTCACAGACAGCAAACCAAGAAGTAAAATGCACTGCTTTGAAAAAAAATTACAGAGAGCAAAATAAATCATTGGGATATACCTATGACATTGAATTAGATGCAAACTTCAACAAAATGTATTATTTTACAAATGTTTTTTTTATTGTAATGGAATGAAGTGCAGATTTTCCAATTGAGTGCAGAGTGGTATGAAGCTTCTTGAGTGTTGTTTGAGTTGCACTCATCCAGAAGAATTTCACATTCCTAACTTGTGTTTTGTAGATGATGGATGGCTTTGGTGAGTCAAGAGATGTGTTACTCGCTGCAGAATTCCCAGCCTCTGACCTGCTCTTATAGTCACAGTATTTACATGGTCCAGTTCAGTTTCTGGTCAATGATAATTCCTAGGATGTTGATAGTGGGGTATTTAGCAATTGCAATGCCATTGAATGCTATGAGGAGATGGTTAGTTTTTTTCTTGTTGGAGATGGTCATTGCCTGACTAGGTGTGGCACCAATATTACTTATCAGTTATAATCTGAAGCTTGAATATTTTCCAGGTCTTGCTGCATATGGATATAGAATTCAGTATATGAGGAGTCGGGAGTAGTCCAGAACATTGAGGAAACATCAGTGAACTCCATTTCTGACATTGTGATGGAAGGAAGGTAATTGATGGAGCAGCTGAAGACACTCAGGCATAGGACACTACTCTGAGGAGCTCCTGCAGTGATATCCCAGGACCAAAATGGCTGAGCTCCAACAACCACATCCATCTTCCTTTCTGCTCGGTATGACTCCGCAGGATTGAGAGCTTTCCCCCAATTCCATTGACTTCAGTTCTGTCATGACTCCTTGATGCCACATTCAGTCAAATGTCACCTTTCTGTCAGTTGGCAGTCACCCTTGCCTTACATCTTGAGGTCAGCTGTTTTGTCCATATTTGGACCAAGACTATATAAGGAGGTGAGGACTTGAGATACCCTGTGGAACCCAAATTGAGCAACAGTGAGCAGGTTATTGCTGAGTGCCACTTGAGGCAGTGATAGCATGATCCCCTCCATCACTTCACTGATGATCGAGAGTAGACTAACGGGGCGGTAATTGACGGGGTTGGATGTATTCTACTTTTTTTGAATGGGGCATTTCTGGGCAATTTTCCACATTTCTGGGGCAGGGATTGTGTTAAGAAATGTCAGATGTCATTTAACAAGTGCAAGTTGAAGAGACTGAAGAATTGGAAGCAATACAGCACTGTAGCACAATGGTTAGCACTGCTGCTTCACAGCACCAGGGACCCAGGTTCAATTCCGGCCTCGAGTCACTGTCTATGGAGTCTGCACATTCTCCCCGTGTCTGCGTGGTTCCCTCTGGGTGCTCCAATTTCCTTCCACAGTCCAAAGATGTGCAGGTTGGATTGATTGGCCATGCTAAATTACCAGTCAGGGGGACTAGTAGGGCTTAAGGGGGTATGACCTGGGTGGGATTGTGGTCGGTGCAGGCTCGATGGGCCAAATGGCCTCCTTCTGGTCTGTAGGGCTTCTATGAATAGTGGAAATATAAATAAATCGTTAACTACAACACACATTCAAACCACCGATTTTGTCTTGTAGCCCAATTTTAGATGGATCTGCAGCAGATAAGAGGTAAGGGTCAGGCAGGGAATTGTGTTGTCAGCTGGTTATTGTACTTGGAACTAGAGTGATAGTGGCTAAGCTGTATTTCCATCCAAACATAGGTGAGCATATTAATATGGGTCGTCTTTATGCCATTGAAACAGAAAGCAATCGGAATGCCCATATTTTTGATGCAATGTAGTTATGACTTGATACAGAGGATTTCATTTCAACTCTGAAGGTGTAAACATTCATGAGCTGTTTGATTGCCACCCGCTAAGCCACAAAAACTTGACATTTTCAACACAACAGGAGAGCAATAGGAGCCCCTGGTGGTGTTACACTACAGCAAGTGACTCATGTCTGTAGTTGCATCTTCCTCCTTTCACTGAATTGGGTAATCCAATGGAAGTGGGAATTCTCGCAGGGGCTTTAAGTAGCTAAATTCACAGGAAATTGGAAGGGTTGGGTGAGCGGAAACTCGGAGGAATGTTTGTTTTGGTACCTTAAGAAAAGGAAAATATTTTCACTCTAACAACAAGGGATAAGTCTAAAATCCATACCTGTCCAAGCCTCTCAATATCTGTCCCTCCTGCATAATAGAGCTCAATGCATGTGCTTCACCATTGTGTCAGCTATAAGTATCCCTTAAACCCAGGGGGGCACATTGCTGCCTCACAGTGCCAGGGACCCAAGTTTGATTCCTGGCTTGAGTCATTGTGTGGAATCTGCATGTTCTCCCTGTGTCTGCATGGGTTTCCTTCAGGTGCTCTGGTTTCCTCCTGCAGTCCGAAAGACGTGCTGGTTAGGTGCACTGGCCATGCTAAATTCTTCCTTAGTGTCCCCGAACAGGTGCTGGAGTGTGGCGACTAGGGGATTTTCACAGTAACTTCATTGCAGTTTTATAGTAAGCTTACTTGTGACATCAATAAATAAACTTTTAACTTTTAATTCCTTACACCAATGGAAACATCTGCCTGTCTTTGAAGCTCAGTTGATTCTGCATTTCTAGTTTCTGAGGCAGTTCATTTTACACCATCACAATGCTTCCTTTTGAAAGAAATAAAAATCTGTATTTGCTTTTTTGTATTATTTCACAGGATGAGGGCATTGCTAGCAAGAACAACATTTGTTACCCTTGCCAGCAATGCCCACATCCTATAAAATTTGTTGCCCATCCATAATTTTCATTCAGAAGTTGGTGGTGAATCATCTTCTTGAACCAATGCTGTCTCTCTGGTGCAGGTTCACTGCCGCTGGGAACGGCGTTCTAGAATTTTGATCCAGTGACAGTGAAATAACAGCAATGTAACTCCAAATCAGGATGGTGTGTAGCTTGAAGGAGAAATTGCAGGTGGTGGTGTTCACATGCATCTGCTGCCCTTGTCCGTCTGGGTGGTTGGTATTACTGGCTTTAGAAGGTATTGTTGAAGGATCCTTGGTGAGTTTCTGCGGCACATTTCATATGTAGTACACACTGTTGCCACTGTATGTCAGTGATGGAGGGAATGAATATTTAAGTTGGTAACTGGGGCGCTAATCAAGAAAGCTGCTTTGTTCTCGAACCTGACCTCCTTGTGGAATGTTGTTGAAGATGCACTCATCCAGGTGAGTGTAAGGCATTCCATCATACTCTTGACCTGTGCCTTGTGTACAGGCTTTGGGAGTCAGGAGGTGAGTTATTCACTGCAGGTTCCTAGCCTCCGACCTGCTCTTGCAGCCACAGTATTGGTATGGCTAGTCCAGTTCAGTTTTGGATCAATAGTAATCCCCAGGATGTTGATAGTGGTAGGGTCAGTAATGGTAGGGTTGAATGCCAAGGGGAGATGTTTAGATTCTCTCCTGTTGGAGATGGTTAATGCCTGGTTCTTGTGTGGCACAAATGTTACTTGCCACTTATGAGCCCAAACGTAAATGTTGCCCACTTCTCGATGCATTTTGGCATGGACTGCATCAGTTTCTGAGGAGTTGCAAATAGTGTGCACTCATCAGCAAGCATCCCTAATTTCTGGCCTTAAGATGGAGAGAAGGTCATTGATAAACTAACTGATGATGCTTGGGCTGAGGACACACCCTTAAGGAACTTCTGTATTCATGTCTTGGGATTGAGATTGTCCTCCAACAATCACCAACCATCTTCCTTTGTGTCAGGTATGATGTCAACAATGGAGAGTTTTCTCCCTGATCCCCATTACTTCAATTTTGCCAGGGCTCCTTGATGCTACATTTCATCAAATGCTGCCTTGACAGTCACTCTCACCTCACCTTGAGTTCAGCCCTTATGTCCATGTTTAGCCCCAGGCTTTAATGAGGTTTAGTAGCTGAAAGGTTCTGGTAAAACCAAACTGAGCATCAGGTGAGCAGGTTATTTTCTATGTAAGTACCATTGGTAGGACCATTGATGACACCTTCCATCACTTTACCAATGATCGAGAATAGACTGATGGGGCAGTAATTTATCAAATTGGATTAGTCCTGCTCCTTATGATCAGGACATACCGAGGCAATATTCCACATTGTCAGATATATGCCAGTGTTGGAGTTATACTGGTACAATTTGGTTTGGGCACGTTAGTTTTGGAGCACAATTCTTCCATCCTATTGCCAAGATATTGTCAGAGTCCCCAGCCTTTGCAGTATCCAGTGCCTTCAGCCATTTTCACAGAATCCCTACAGTGCAAAAGGAGGCCATTTAGCCCATCAAGGCTTCAGCAGCTCTCCAACAAAGCATTTCTTGATATCATGCGGAGTGAATTAAATTGGCTGAAGATTGGCATCTGTGATACTGGGGACCTCTGGAGGATGCTGAATTGGATCATGCACTTGGCACTTCTGGTCAAAGGTGGTTGTAAATGCTTCAGCACCAATGTAATCTTTTGCATTGGTGTGCTGAGCTACCCACCTGTCATTGAGCATGGGGATATTTGTGGAATTATCCTCCGCCTATTCAATACTTAATTAATTCTCCACCATCATTCAAGTCTGGATGTGGCAGGACTGCAGAGTTTTGATCTGCCCTGTTGTTATGACATCACTTAGGTCTGTCTATTATTGCATACTACTTCCGCTGTTTGGCATTTTCGGGTATGCCTAGGTGATGCTCTTGATATGCCCTTATGCACTCTCTAGTGAAAAGGGTTGATCTCCTGGGTTTGATGGTAATGGTAGAGGGATTCAGGTTGCAGATTGTGCTTGGATAAAATTCTCCTGCTGCTAATGGCCCAAAGCATTTCTGGGACGTCCAGCTTTGAGCTGATAGATCTGTTCCGAAACTATCCCATTTACCATGGCAGTGCTAAATTTTAGCCACCTCCATTCTAATTTGAAGCTTATGTCCTATTGTTCTGATAGTTCTCTAGCTCTCATGTTGATTCTATTCATCAGAAGGCCCTATTGCTCCATTTAAATGTAAGTTTAATTTTATTTATTAGTGTCACAAGTAGGCTTACATCAACACTGCAATGAAATTACTGTGAAAATCCCCTAGTCACCACTTTTCTGTGCCTGGATGGGTACACAGAGGGATTTTGATTTGATTTTTTATTGTCACGTGTATTGGTTAGTATACAGTGAAAAGTATTGTTTCTTGCATGCTAAACAGACAAAACATACCATTCATAGAGAAGGAAAGGAGAGAGTGCAGAATGTGGTGTTATAGTCATAGCTACGGTGTAGCAAAAGGTCAACTTAGTGTGAGGTAGGTCCATTTAAAAGTCTGGTGGCAGCAGGGAAGAAGCTGTTCTTGAGTCGGTTGGTATGTGACCACAGCCTTTTGTATCTTTTTCCCAATGGAAGAAGGTGGAAGAGGGTATGTCAAGGGTGCGTGCGGTCCTTAAGTATGCTGGCTGCTTTTCCAAGGCAAAGGCAAGTGTAGACAGACTCAATGGATGGGAAGCTAATTTGCTTGGAATTGCATAGGGAGTATTTAGCGTGGCCAATGCACCTAACTAGCATGTCTTTTGGACTGTGGGAGGAAACGCACGCCAACATGGGGAGAACGTGCAGACTCCACACAGAGAGTGACCCGAGGCTGGAATTGAACCCGGGTCCCTGGCACTGTGAAACAGCAATGCTAAACACTGTGTCACCGTTCCATCCAAGTAAAGCAATTTCAGTTTTTTTCTGTTCTCATCTCTATTCAGAAATTCAGTGTAAGTGGGACTGAAGGCAACGCATAAGATTTGCAGCAGCACAATACCTTCAGAGAGAAAAAAAGGAACCAAGAGGTTAATGTTTTAAGACAATCACATTCCCGAGTTACAATTCTTCCATTTACAGCTGCTCTGCTATTCAAAATGAAAATTAATCTTTCAGCCACTAGTATTTTTAAATGGGTATTTGTCAGGATTAGAGGATTTTGCAGTCCATCTGAATATAAACCAAAATTTATTTTTTCCCCTGCATGCTATGTAATTACCAAGCCACAATAAGAAAAGTGACATGTTTGAGGAACAGATAAAAAGCCGTAAATTGGCTAGTAATGGTGATATTTCCTCATCTTCCCAAAAACCCATTTATCCATCCTCTCAGCAAATCAAGCCACTGTCATCCTCTACTCATCTCCTGGCCAGAGGGGCTTAACAATTTATATGTGTAAGTGAATAGAAGAATGCAGATGAGGTCTTGCATCTAAAGCTTTGAACACAAGCAGCTGGTACTTTGCTTGCTCGAATTTCTAAATCATCCGTAATGGGGCCAAGACCTCGAAGCACTAAAAAGAAGGAGATGACATGCTGGACAAACTGTTAATTTTTCCTGAAGAAGCTGCTATATTGCACATCTGTCACTGCTGTGCAGACAATCACTCACACAGTGGAAGAGAAAAAAAAAATCTGCTTCTTCTGCCAGCGCAGTGGTTAACAAAGCAGCCCAGGAAACTAGAGAGTTCTACCTCAAAGAAAGTGCCTTAAGTTGCATGCTGTTTCCTGCGTGCTCCCAAATCCAGCTTTTAAACCAAGTACACGTACGACAGCAATACTCCCGGGCTTAAGCCTTATAGGTCAGAACATCATTAAAAAGCAATAATCACCCTTCATGGGAATTTTTAAATCTTCTGTCCACTTGCCTGGAAGCAAAGCAATGGCTGTATTATACTGTATGGCTCAGTTTCAGGAATTTTTTTTTCTTTCCCCATGAATTCACATTAGAGTGAGGTGGAAGATTAATGAAATTGAAGCATTTGCTTTTTGCCACGTGATGCCATCAAGACACGAGACCTTGTAATTCCTCTCTCCTTTACAGTGTACGTAATTATGATTAAACAAAAGAATGCTGGTACATGCACCATATACAATAGGACCAGAACGCTGGAAGCCAAATTGTCTATCCTGAGCCACTTTCTGAGCTCTGGTGTGTTAAACGCACGCAGAGTGAAATCTTTTAGTGTCAGAAACCTTTTTATTAATCCAACGGTCAGAAGATAGCTCTCAGCTAATGTACAAGGGTGTTTGTAGCATTTCTATGCTGATTATGGAATCCAATTCTTCTGGGTTATAGTATAGTTTTTTATATATTTAAATGGGCAACATATCAGTCACATTTCTATTTATTGCCTTTATCTTAGTGAACCACTCCAGTCCCGTCCCAACATAGTCAGACAACAAAAACATTTGAACAGGAACTTGCAGCTCCAAAATATTGTTTAATATATATATATATATATGAAACAGTCTTCCAGTAATTAGTTCCTAGCATTAACTCTTTTTTTTAATACTTCACTGTTCCCTCAGTAAAAACAACAGCTTCCACTTAAGAGAGCAGCTTTTGATTACACTGGAGAGAGATCATTAGTAGCCTTTTGTCACCAAGTCATGATGACATACTGCTGTCTGAAATTAAATGGAAATCTTCTTCTGTATGTTTTACATACCATTTACCAACCAAGGCTGCCTTTGATGGCAAGCTCACCATTCAAAGCAGCCCTCCACTACAAACAAAAGAGAAATATGTGAATGTGATGCACCAAAATCCTATTACCCAGAGGATATGTTGCTTGCCTTCGGAGGAAGAGATACTGTCCAGAGGAAAGGTAAATGGCTCTGGTGTCAAGTTTGCTACATTCTTTTAAAAGAGGTTACGTAATATAAATGAAATGTTCATTTTATTTCTTTTACTAGTGTGCCACATAGTCAAGTAAAGAAATCTTTTGTGTTTAATCAATGATAAAAGCCTGGATTAATGAAATTATCTAATTCATGCTTACTCTTTTGTTAACGTTTATTGTTTCCTTATGTATTTCAGCTAACAGTAGCAAGTGGTGTGACATCATCACCTTTCCATGGTACTGTTAACTTAATGCTGCTGGTGATCCATCATTTTCTGCCTGTATGAATACCTGTGTATCTTTTCTCCTCAGTATTCCAAACACTGAAAATATATCTGGATTGAATTTAATTGAATTTTGGCCTGCTCAACACTACAGTTTACCTTCCTTTCAGATTACGCACACCTAGACCTGTCAGACTCAATACATTCAGCCCCGTTGCTTACGATTCAGAAAGAGCAGCCAGTTAAATATCATATTTAGATTTGTATCTCGTATGGTCACTCATAGCTTGTCTTTAGATACCAGCCTCGGATCTGCTCCACTACCATAAATCTTAAACTGTTAAAATCTAATTAGAGAGACAAGAGAGTGTGGATGGCAATCAACATACTGGCATCACATGTTACCTAGAGACATTGCAGGTGAGATGAAATGTGCTAGGTTCATGTTTATTGGTAGCCTACTGATATGATACTCATGGCTGAGGGGTGAGTAAACATCCCAGCATGATACTAGTATTGGGGAGTTAAGATTTGAACCATCAAAATTGCTTGAGTAACAATTTCAGATCAGAATCTCTCAAGATAAAGTTGGAAATGAAAATGGATAGTGTCTCATGTAAATAAGCAGAATCTATTTATTCATTGGTTTTGGCCCCAGTTCATTTTATTTGTGCTCTTAATATCTCAGTCATGATAGCATTATGAGGTTTACAACTACATTAGACTTCAGCTGGATAGTGGAGCTAAATCCTCCACCACTCCACAACTGCAGAGTCTAGACGTTAGATCCGCTACCAGCTCAAGAAAAGCAGTTGTTTTGTTTTCTTTTTTTCTCCCCCTTGTTGTCACCTACTGCCGGTCCAGAAATTGAGATTCTCAACTGTTTAGAAGGATGCTATTTTGTTCCCAAGTTTCAGCATAAAACTCATTCGTCCAACAAAGCCAGTGGGTTGAATTACAGAAACAAAATTACACTTTCTGCCTGAACTATTTCTTCCAGAAATGAAACAAAAAAACACCCCAAATGTGCAATAAGCACACCATAGACCAAAGAGGAAAAATAGATTCATATTCTGAATGTAATCCTTCATCAGCATGACTGACATGGTCAGCCTGGCAAAGTCCCCTTTATAAAATTGACAAGGACATCTGAATGGATACCCAAGAGTACAAAGAATGGAGGGAGGCACAACAGGTAGAGGTCAAGAGTTCAGATCTACTAACTACTTTTGCAGAGAGGCAGCTAATGGATTTTATAGCCTATTAACAGATTTTAAAATGCTGTACACTATCTGAAGGTCATCTCAAATGGGGGTTAGATACAGAGGCACTTGAAAGACAGATCCAAGAACGACCATTTCTTTCTGCCTTCCCAGAGTTCTAGTTTCGACAAAATTGAATAATAATGTTGCCTTTTTAAGGATACAGTTTGATAAAATGTTTCCAGAGAGAGTAATGGAGACTTATTTCACACTTCAGATGTGTTCGTCATGTGTAAAATACAATAAACTGGGTCTCAGAACCTAACAAATCAAAAATCTAATGATCCAGATTATAACTAATCATCTGGCCTGAATGCCTTATTCTCCTTTTTAAAATCAATTCAATTTTTTCCCATGTATTACTGCCCAGAATGATATCTGCAGTTGCTCGTCTGACTGGCTTGACTTCAATCATTGCATGAAATTGCAAAAGAGACATCCAATGCCCAGTGATTGCTGTTTTGGGTCTGACATTGGAGCGAGTGAATACAACAGGACTGCGTACAATCAAGTGGAAAAACAAGGTACAAGGTGTATGGAAAATACAGTGCCTTTAGTTTAAACTCACTTTTGGTGCCCCACCATCACTCTTAGGCTGAACGGCTGAAGAGCTGTATCACAAACAAATGTGACTAGATTAAAGGGGCTGCAATAAAATATTACCCAAATTTGGAATGCTCATTCTTTGACATGGTTATATAAATTAACATAAACAAGCTGGTGCGGTTGTTGTCTTCCAAAGACAGAGTCCTGAAAGATAATATTCATCAAATCCCTACAGTGCAGAAGGAGACCATTCAGCCCATCAAGCCTGCACCAACAACAACCCCACCTAGGCACTATCCCTCTAACCCTATGTATTTATCCTGCTAATCTCCCTGACACTAAGGGGTAATTTAGCCTGGCCGATCAACCTAACCCACGTGTCTTTGGACTGTGAGAGAAATCCAAAGCACCCAGAGGAAACCCACGCAGACACAAGGAGAACATTCAAGTTCCACACAGACTGGGATCGAACCCAGGTCCCTGGTACTGTGAGGCAGCAGTGCTAACCACTGTGCACCCGTGCCATTCTTATATCTTGTTTTTTTCTGTTGCTGTTTTATGTTTTAGGTAATAATCATAGAATCCATAGAATCATAGAGTGCAGAAGGAGGATATTCGGCCTATTGGGTGTGCACCAACCACAACCCCACTCAAGCCCTATCCCCAAAACCCCATGCATTTACCCCAGCTAGTCCCCCTGACACTAAGGGACAATTGTTTAATATAGCCAATCCATCTAACCTGCACATCTTTGGACTGTGGGAGGAAATCGGAGCACCCGGAGGATACCCACGCTGACACGGAGAATGTGCAAACTCCACACAGATGATGACCCAAGGCTGGAATTGAATGCAGGTCCCTGGTGCTGTGAGGCAGCAGTGCTAACCACTGTGCCACCGTACCGCCCATGGTGAGCATTACGTGGTGTCCTGCCTTCCTGTTAATGAAATCAAGTTATCGCAAGTAGACAAACAGGAGCTGCCATAGACGTTTCAGCCTCTCCAGCCTTTTCTGATGAAAGTCGAATAGGAATGCGAAGGCAGCTAATTTCAAAAGGGTGGGGTGGATAAAACCTTCTGCTAACTAGTCTTATCTTCCATGTGTTAATACATACAACAGGAGTGAAAATTAAGGCTTGTGTTTAGGGCTGTGAGATGTCCCCCTTTCATCCTGGCACAATTAATCTTCAGCAGGTTTTGGCATAGCCTATTAGAGGAGGACAATAAGGAAGTTGAATTTTATCACCATCAGCCCAAGACTTGTTTTACTGCTGCCTGTTATACACAAAAGCAGCAGCGAAAATCAGATGAAAAGATAATAGAATTGATCAAACGGGGCAAAGAGTTAATGGAAACACTGGGAGATAGCTGATCCAATCCCCCCCAGTATAACAGAAATTTGAACAGGTAGCTTGTTTTCTCTTGTATAAAGACATGACTGATTGGGTGTGATGATATACTGATCATGGAATTTTCTTTTACCCAGCTGTAAATTATCCTTTGATAAACACACCATAAGGACATCTTGAAGGTGATCCTGTGGTGTGAAACTCATTACGCACCAAATCCCATTGACGTTTCACCCAGAGAAAGCCCAAGGAAATTCATTCCCTCCTTTGTGGGCTGCTGAAGTGGACAGTGACATTCAGGCAGAAATCCTATGATCCAGCTTTGATAGTGGCACTGGGTTCGATTCCTGACTTGAGTCACTGTCCGTGTGGGGTTTGCATGTTCTCCTTATGTCTGCAAGGGTTTCCTCCGGGTGCTCCAGTTTCCTCCCACAGTCTGAAAGACATGCTGGTTAGGTGGATTGACCTGAACAGGCGCCAGAGTGTGGCCACTCATGGCATTTCACAGTAACTTCATTGCAGTGTTAATGTAAGCTTTACGTGTGACTAAAAAATAATTTATTTTAAACATCAAACTCACAATCCATGATATCCCATCCATTGAATCTAATGGATAGACTTTGCATCTACAACTGTCCAAAGTGTGCATTTTATGAGCATCCACTGCCCCAGAACTACTTGATAATCGAATCAACTCCAAAAATGCTTACGTCAACAGTCAAATTAATTCATTAGAGTTCAACTTTCTGACACAAACAAATCTAGGGGTTCTGATTTAGAAATTGTCCAACAGTTTTAAGCTGTCCCTTTCAAATGTCCATACCTACAATGTACAACAGAGCATTGTTAATGTAAGCCTACTTGTGACAATAATGCTTAAGCTTAAAAGAAGAAAACTGTTAAATATTTCTTTGCTAAATACTAATTTTTAAATTTTCCTTTTGAAACATAAGCATGGTCCTGAAATTTCAGCTTTTACCTTAACCCCATGTTGTATGTCCCAACATTTACTTTGCTCTGCGTAAGCTAGGCTTATCCACCTGGCAGTCTGCAGACTGCATTGTGGCCTGTGAAGCCTGTCTCTGGGGCCTCAACAGCCACAAGCTGGTGAGGTAGGCCAGAGAAAAGGCAGTAAGTGAAATCCAAGGTTTTGCAAGAGGCTGTTCCTCCAATCACAGACCTTATGTTTTCTGCTTATCAGCAGCAAATGAGGGAGAGAGGCAGCCTCTAACTGGAGGAGCAGTAAATACCAGTGGCAGTGATTGTGCTGAGGGCAGTCCAGCCTAAAGAAAATAAAGTTGCAGCTGGTTCAAGGAGGGCAAATGCCTAGCAGGTCCGGGGAGGATAAGGTGCCATGGTAAATGTACAAGTGTGTGCATGGAAGTAAGAGTGAGAGAGTATGTGGGAGTGAGAGAGTGAGTGCGTGGGAATGAGAGAGTGAGTGCGTAGGAATGAGAGAATGAGTGTGTGGGAGTGAGACAGTAAGTGCGTTGAGTGCGTGAGAGTGAGTGTGTGGGAGTGCTTGAGAGTGAGCACGTGGGAATGTGAGAGTGAGGTTTACTAGGCTGATACCGGAGTTGAGGGGGTTGCGCTATGAGGAGAGGCTGAATAAACTAGGCTTGTACTCGTTAGAGTTTAGAAGAATGAGGGGAGATCTCATTGAGACGTATAAGATGATGAATGGGATGGACAGGATAGAGGTGGAGAGACTCTTCCCGCTCAGAAAGGACAGTAGGACTAGGGGGCACAGCCTCAAGATAAAGGGGGGGGCGGTTTAGAACGGAGTTGAGGAGGAACTTCTTCACTCAAAGGGTGGTGAATCTCTGGAATTCTCTGCCCGTTGAAGTGGTGGAGGCTGCCTCGCTAAATATTTTTAAGACGCGGGTTGATGGGTTTTTGATGAGCGGAGGGATTAAGGGTAATGGGGAGAGGGCGGGAATGTGGAACTGAGACACAACAGATCAGCCATGATCTTATTGAATGGCGGGGCAGGCTCGAAGGGCTAGATGGCCTACTCCTGCTCCTATTTCTTATGTTCTTATGTTCTTATGAATGCGAGAGTGAGTCTGTAGGAGCACAAGAGTGAGTGCGTGGGAGTGCGAGATTGAGTGCATGGGAGAGCGAGAGTGAATGCATGGGAGTGAGATAGTGTGTGTATGTGTAGTTGGTGGGTGAGGGAGTGCAGAATGAGAGTGAGTTTGTGTTAGCCTGACTCCCATTTTCAGATTTCTCACTCACTCTAACCACAACACACCAATTCATACACATACTCACTCACAGTGGCTGAGGGTGAGTGAGTGGGCAGGCTGAGACTGTGGTGGGATTTTCCGGCCACACTCACCCCAAGACTGGAAAACCTGCCTGAGGTCAGTGGACCTTTGCATGGTCTGTGTCCCGCCCACTACAATTCCCAAGACAGGCGAGAGGAGGAAATTCCATTGTGGGTGCTAGCCAGGCACATACTCACTGACTCTCTGGTCACTTTTATTAATTACTTTTTTTTAAACTTAACAATTTATTGTGATGACATTGCTTTACCTCTGTTCAGCAATTCTTGGTTTTCTTATTACCTCACCCTTTTTCTTTGAATTTTAGTTTATTGTTGTGTCAATCTTCATCTCTCTGAAATTTGCTCAACAGCGCCTTGAGTGAGAAGAAAATGCAAATGTGAAGCCCAAGTGAAAAGATTGAACTGCTGTAAGCAGTTAAGAAAAAAGTAATTTGATTATTTGTGTTTTTCATTTCATGGTTGGCTGTCTGTGAGAATTCTTAAATGTGATTGGCAGTTTGGCCAGTTTGATGGTATCATTGCAGCTCAACATTGCAAATATCCACTAAATAGTCTTACAATCAGTTGCATGTTGAGAGAGTTAAAGATCTCATCACAGAGATCGTTAAATCACACAGTGCAACTTTCTTCAAGGTCAGCAGTGATCAGAGCTTATTATCGGCTTTTTTGTTATTTCAAATCTGCAGAGCGCACAACATTTCCACCTCTGACTGGCTGCTATTTGCTCACCTGTCTCTGGTTATCACACTTCCTGCTTTCGTTAACGGGCCTTGCTATGCACCTTTGACAATTAATAAACTTGTGCCCCACCTGTCATATTGAAGGCTTTGTTATCCAATTTGTAACTGAAGAAAGGCATGCACCATCCAGTGCCTAAACTACTTCACTTCAGAGTTGTTGCAGACAGAACTGACATATGCAGATTAAGATATTCTTTCAGAACTGATGCCAGCATCTCACTAACACAAATTTATGGTAAGTTTTACAGTGATATTTTCTTTCTTCATAAATGTACGATGACACAATGGTTAGCACTGCTGCCTCACAGTGCCAGGGACCCGAGTTCAATTCTGGATCACTGCCTGTGTGGAGTTTGCACATTATCCCCGTGTCTGCGTGGGTTTCCTTTGGGTGCTCCAGTTTCCTCCCACACTCCAAAGATGTGCAGGTGGATTGGCCATGCTAAATTACCCCTTAGTGATGCAGGGATTAACAGGTAAATACATGGGGTTATGGGGATAGAGCCTGGGTGGGATTGTTATCAGTTGCAGACCTGATGGGCCGAATAGCCTCCTTTTGCACTATAGGGATTCTATGATTCTATTACAAAGTATATTTACATTGTTGTCAAGCATTATAGGATGGATTTTTATGCAATACAGAAGACTGTTAAAATTAATGCAAATATTTTTTATTTCCTCCTCTTAAGAAAAACATTTATTAACATGGCTTTCTAAGAACCTTAACATTTTGTTGTATACTTTTTTGACAATGAAGCATATTTCATTTTAGTTTGGTGACATGCCCATGCTAATCTTATTTCATGGTCAGCAATATGAAGTAGTCGAGATCAGCTCATAGCGTAGACAAGGATTGAACCTTGGACCTTCCTGCTGTGTACAGCTCAGTTACACGCGACTCATACCAACTCATGGACAAAGAACGTTCTCTCTTTTTATTTTTATTTGAATCTAGATGTCACTTCAAAGCCTCAATCTTGGCAGCACTGGCACTCAATCTGATCACTGTCAGCATTAACACACAAAGGTAATGCGGATTTGTGGTTTGCCTTGAAGCCTTTCCCCTCTTTAAGCAATAATATTCTCGCGCTCTGCACTGCATGAGCCTGACTGTGACCCAAGAATCAATGGGAATTGGCTCTCAGGCCTCATCAGCGTATTTGGGGTGAGCTGCAAGCACTGCCTGCATTTCCAAAGGCAACTTGCCCGAGGAAGGGACATCAGGTTCTGGCTGGCTGACTCACAGGCTCTCAAGGAAGTCCCCAGAGAGAGGATGGGATGGTTTGGGCTATGGAGTGGACTGATTCGCTCCTGTGGAATCGGAAAGCACTTCTCATTCCTCAGGAAAGATTTATTTAACTTTTGTATTTCAGAAATTCAAACTTCAGTGCTTTAATATGCTTTACTACATTCAGGTTGTTGTTTTGCTGGTGGCTGCAGAGGTTGTTAAAGGCCAACGTCTGCTGCATTCGCCACTGACTCATTTCACCAAGGGATCCCACTCCAGGCATTATGCCCTCAATTAAGATATTCCAGGGGCCTGTAATGACTGTTTTAGTTGTCCACCCAGGATGCCTAAAAGTTGGGCTGCATTAATTTAGCAGTGAAACTGACTGAAACCTGCACAGCCTATTTACAAGCTGTCCCATGGATCAGTAGATATATTTTGAGATGTTTGTACATGAAGAATGAGCACAACAGATCAATTCCTAGCCTACCATTGGGCAATTCCATGAACAACTACCTTCAGAATGAATATGGTCTGGTTCTGACATTCTGCTAAATGCTGATAGGGCCATGGATCATGATATCAGTAGACCGTAGTGTACAGGTAATAAGATTTTGCTCATATTTTCTTTTTCCTTTCAGATTTCCCACAGTCTAAAGATGTGCAGGTTAGGTGGATTGGCCATGCTAAATTGATCCCATTGTCAGGGAGAATTATACGGTAAGTAAGTGGGGTTACAGGAATAGAACCTGGATGGGATTGTGGTTGGTGTAGACTCGATGGGCTGAATGGCCGCCTCCTGCAATGAAGGGATTTTATGATTCTATGATTTTTCCATGATTTTCTCACAAAATTTCTTCAGTCTTCTACTGAAGGCACCACACCATCTCTAGAATCTCTTCCTAACATCAGCGTAACAATTTTAATCAGGCAATTGAGGTTGGCCTGCTTGGATATGAACTCCCTGACTCAAGGCCAAGTTGATAGTCCAATCAGGGAGCCCCATGCTCTGTACTTGAACAGGTGTGTCAGTTCCTTTGGCACTCGGGAGGTACACTGCAGACTGAGAGCGCTCGGTATAGTGTTGGTGGATCTTGTAAATAAAGGAATTGTGGTGAAGGGACTTCTGCCTCCAAGGTCTTATTACAATCAACTAATCATGTCTAAATCTTTACAATAATCAGCAGATTAGTCAAATATTGAGTGTCCTCGTGCCCAAGCTCAATTGTGTTGTCAGTTAGCTTTTGCTTCCTACAGAGCTTACTGGATAGTGATTAAAAAGGGGGACATTGCCCTATTTTCCTCTTCCCAACTCTGCAGACAGGTAGAGCATGCGATGGTTGGCCAAGCTCAGAACAATTAACTCAGCAGGAGCTGTGTATTTTACCTGGTAACTGATTGGTCTGTGTGGATCTCTATTCAACTACTCAGTGGATAAACTTGTGATGGATGTTGGTGAAATAACTCTCACGAGTCCGATGTTCCTTCACCAAAACCAGATTTATTTATAAGTGTTCATAATGCACAGACAGGTACTTCCCAGTACAGAATTAGTGTCACAAGTAGGCTTACATTAACACTGCAATGAAATTACTGTGAAAATCCCCTGGTCATCATACTCTGGCCACTGTTCAGGTATGATGTGGATGTGCCGGCATTGGACTGGGGTAAACACAGTAAAAAGTCTGACAACACCAGGTTTTAGTCCAACCGATTTATTTGATAGTAAACTCACAAGCTTTCGAGGGGACTCCCTCTTCGTCAGGTGAATGGAGAGTTCTGGCCTCGGACAGAGCATATAAAGCACAGACAGTTTAGAGATTACTGATTAGAATGCGAATCTTTACACCTAACCTGCTGTTCAAGTCCTAAAGTGGCTGACAATGTGTGTGGAAGGAGCACTGATCACAGGTTAAAGAGATGTGTATTGTCTCCAGACAGCACAGCGAGTGAGGTTTTGCAAACCCAGGCAAGTCACGTGACCACGGGCATTCAGCCTCTGACCTTCGGGTAAGTGTTCTCCAAGGCAGCCTTCACGACACACGACAGCGCAGAGTCGCTGAGCAGAGACTGATAGCCAAGTTCCGCACACATGAGGACGGGCTCAACAGGAATCTTGGGTTCATGTCGCACTATCTGTAACCCCCATGACTTGCCTGGGTTTGCAAAACCTCACTCACTGTGCTGTCTGGAGACAATACACATCTCTTTAACCTGTGATCAGTGCTCCTTCCACACACATTGTCAGCCACTTTAGGACTTGAACAGCAGGTTAAGTGTAAAGATTTGCATTCTAATCAGTAATCTCTAAACCGTCTGTGCTTTATATGCTCTGTCCGAGGCCAGAACTCTCCATTCACCTGCCGAAGAGGGTGTCCCCTCGAAAGCTTGTGAGTTTACTATCAAATAAATCGGTTGGACTAAAACCTGGTGTTGTCAGACTTTTTACCCTGTTCGGGTACACAGAGGGAGAATTCTGGTGTGGCCAATGCATCTACCCCTATGTCTTTTGGAATGTGGGAAGAAACCAGAACACCCAGAGGAAACCCACTTCGATACCGGGAGAATGTGTAAACTTTGCACAGACAGTGACCCAAGCTGGGAATCGAACTCAGGTCCCTGGCACTGCCGCTAACCAATGTGCCAGCGTGCTGATCCTGAATATACACTGAGTGCTAGTAACCCAGACACTCCAAATTATACAGCTCAGCAAGGTTCCTGGACTGGACAGCGTGAACTGCCTCGATCAGGGAGCTCATACTCTAACCAGTCCACCTCATGGACCCCGTTAAAGTTGGGGGAGGAGGGAAGGAGGTGGTGCCTCAAGAATGAACTATTCTCTCTCCGCAGATCTGCTGAGATTTTAAAATATTTTTTTGTTTTTGTTTCAGATCCCAGCATCTGCTGTAATTTGTTTTTATTGTTGCATTTTATACATCCGTCTCCTTCCTATTTTATTTGTCACTGTGACATGAGGTTGTAGCCAATGGAAGTGTTTTGATGAGAAAAAAATTGACAAAGGTTGATTGGTATATTGTGAATATAGGCTAGCCATGAATAGAAATAGAAAGAAATACATAAAAGTCCAGAGAAAAGCAGAACCTAGATAAACTCACGCATGCAACCAATGGCTGAGAAAGAGTTAATAGTGGATTTGAAAGGTGTATAGACTGGCAAAGGAATTGCATTTGTTCCCTATTATGTTCATGCCCAAGCTGGTTGGGTATCAGTTTTATCAGATGCATGCTTGCCATATTTTGGCAATGGCATAGATCTGCAGAATGTGATTGTTTATGTAGAATCCCATCCCCTTCCCCCTCGCCGTTCCCCCCGACCCCCCTTATAATAGTTGCCAGATAATTTATATCATGATGGGTTCCTTCACTGGAGTTCAAACACATACCCTTAGTGTGCTCATCAGCCTTACTCGTGTGAACAGTTGTCCAGAGTGATCACACTGTGTCTATCTTTAGCACCATTTGCTGGTCCTGTCATAAAGTTCATTATTTGTTTTGGAAACAAACTATAAATGCAGCAAATTTTCTGGAATATATCTGGCAGGGAAAGCGGCAGCTATATAACACAGCAGGCAGCTGGCATATACACTTTTCATTACTGCTTGCCCATTAAAGGAAGAGTCCCATGAAAAGCATTTTTGAGGTTTCACTTAACAGTTACATGCAGGAGAGATACCTAACTTTTAATTAATTGTTTAGTTTGCCTTCTGCATTTATTAGCTTTCAACGGATATCACATGGGCGATGAATTTAGGGATGCTTTTGCAAGTAATCTGATATTATTGAATCAACAGCATTCAATCCACACTCTCGTCTGAATGATTATCGAGCTTGTTAGTATGCATCTGTTACATTTATAAAAAATAATTCCGCTTCCCCTGCCCTAATCCTACCCCCGTGATAAAAAAGGTTGTTACATGCTGTTATACATTACTGTCTTCTCATTTCCAAGTTGTCTTACTTTATCGAGGATTATACACAGTCAAGCTTGTTCCCCTGTTCCATCTCACAGAATTCATAGTGCAGCCCATACAGAATATTGTACAGATTTTTCATCTTCTTCTCCTGTGATGAACTGCATCCTGTGGCCCAACTCAAAACTCTCCCACTGGCCTTTTCCATGATCCTATAACACTCAGATGGTATTTTAAAATTCAATTGCCAGTATTAATCTATCAACCGCCCACCACAATCACTGATCCCTGCCTAGGGCTAATTATACACATGCATTTCTACTATTAATATAAATACTTATATATATATATGTGCCGCAAGTTATATAGTAAATAAATGACATTTGATTTCCCGGTGTTGATCTCAGGTGTGAGGAATTATTTTGCTTATTTTAATGGAACTGAATTAAATCATTAAGATAAAATGTTCTTTTCATACAATAGAATCCCTATAGTGCAGAAGGAGGACGTTCAGCCCATCGAGTCTGCACCAACTCTCTGACAGAGTATCTTACCCAGGCCCTCTCCCCCACTCTATCTCCATAACCCCACCCATTTACCATGTCTGATCCATCTAACCTACACATCTTGGGACACTAAGGAACAATTTAGCTTGGCCAATTCAGCTGGCCTGTGCATCTTAGAAATGTGGGAGGGAACTGGAACGTACACAGGAAATAATCAGCCATGATCATATTGAATGGTGGTGAGGGCTCGAAGGCTGAATAGCCTCCTCCTCCACCTATTTTCTATGTTTCTATGAAACCCACACAGACATGGGGAGAATGTGCAAACTCTTACAAAATACCAGTTCCCTAAGATGAACAAAAGAAGCTTGACTCTTACCAATTTTCAATCTGTGATTCCAAAGATCTTTGCGTACATCTTAAACAAAATAATAAACATTATCTTTAACATACACAGAATAAACAATGGCAACAGTAGATCTGTGAATTAATCTTATAATCAAAGATGACCAGTGAAGTGCACTCAGTTAAATCACTCATTGGTTTTAAGGGAGTTTAATAAATTTCATAACTGCCCTCCAAGTTTGGATGTTTATTCTTGCTATTTTCTGGAGAAGTCATCACGCTTATTATAAAAATTCTACAAAGTGCATCTTTGATTTTCAACACAAGTTCAAATCCCAGCAGCTGAAATTTAAATTCAATTCATAAATCTGCAGTTTAAAAAGTAGTTTCAGTATTAGGGATTATGAAGCTATTGTTGATTGCCTCACAAATCCATCTGGCCCACTAACAGGGCAGACCCAGCAGAAATGACAGGCAGCACAATGGTATGCAATACAATGGGAGCTACCCTGGGAGTCCTCAACATCAACTCTGGACTTCATGACATCTGATGGCATCAGATCAAACATGAGCTAGGAAACTTCCTGCTGGTTACCTCCTACAACCTTCCTCAACTTTAAATCAGTACTCCTCAAGCTGAGCATCACTTGAAAGAAACACTGATGGTGGCAATGTCTCAGACTGGACTCTGGGTGGGAAATTTCAAAGTCCATCACCAAGAGTGGCTCAGTATCATCGCTACTGACTGAGATTTTTTTAACAAAACCCTATTTGGCCTCATCCTCACTAATCTACTTGTTGCAGATGCACCTGTCCATGATAGTATCGGTAGGAATGACCACTGCACAGTCCTTGTGGAGACTAAGTCTTGCCTTCACATTGAAGATACCCTCCATTGTGTTGTGTGATACTATCACTGTGCTAAATGAGACAGATTCCTGTCAGGTCTAGCACTTCCAAACTGGACATCATGAGGCACAGTGTGCCACCAACGGCAGCAGAATTGTATACAGCCACAATCTGTAAACTCATGGCCAGGCATACTGCCAACCTTACCATTAGCATCAAACTGGAAGATCAACACTGGTTAAAGAAGAGTGTAGGAGGGCATGTCAGGAGCAGCACCTGGTATGCCTAGAAATGAGATGATAACCTGATGAATCTATAACACAGGACTACTTTTGCATGTTAAACTGTAGAAACAGCTTGTAATTGACAGGGTTCAGTGACCCCCACAGCCAACAGGTCAGATCTAAGTTCTGCTGTCCTGTCACATCACATTGTGAATGTTCATAAAAATCATAGAATTCCTACAGTGCAGAAGGAGGCCATTCAGCCCATTGAGTCTGCACTGACCATAATCCCACCCAGGCCCAATCCTCATAACCCCTTGCATTTACCCTAGCTAGTCCCCCTGACACTAAGGTGCAATTTAGCATGGCCAATCCACCTAACCCGCATATTTTTGGACTGTGGGAGGAAACCGGAGCACCCGAAGGAAACCCACGCAGACATGGGGAGAATGTGAAAACTCCACAGTAACCTAAGCTGGAAATCGAACTCGGGTCCCTGATGCTGTGAGGCAGCAGTGCTAAGCATAGTGTCACCGCACCGCCCCATGTTGATGAACAATTAACTGGAGGAGAATGCTTCACAAATATCCTTAGTGTTGGGGGAGCCCAGCACATCAGTGCAAAAGACAAGGCTGAAACATTTGCAACAATCTTCAGCCAGAGGTGCCAAGTAGATCCATCCCAGCCTCCTCCTGAGGTCTCCAGCATCACAGACGTCAGTCTTCAGCCAATTCAATCCATTCCACATGATATCAAAAAATGGCTGAAGGCACTGGACACTGCAAAGGCTATGAGCCCTCACAATAGTCCAGCAGTAGTATTGAAGACTTATGCTCCAGGACTTCCCGTGCCCTTCGCCAAGCTGTTCCAGTACAGCTACAACACTGGCTACAAGCCAGTAATGTGGAAAATTGTCCAAGTATGTCCTGTAAATAAAAAGCAGGACAAATCCAAGCTGGTCTTCGGTCTACTCTCAATCATCAGCAAAGTGATGGAAGGTGTCATCAAGTGCTATCAAGTGGCACTTATTCATCAATAACCTGCTGACGGACGCTCAGGACCATTCCGTTCCTGGCCTCATTACAGTCTTGGTCCAAACAAGCTGAGGTGAGAGTGACTGCCCTCGATATCAAAGCAGCATTTAACCAATTGTAGCAAGAAGGAGCCCCAGCAAAATAGCAGGCAAGAAATAATATTTTTCATTTTAT
The DNA here is from genome assembly GCF_965287045.1 of Carcharhinus amblyrhynchos. Lineage (NCBI taxonomy): Eukaryota > Metazoa > Chordata > Chondrichthyes > Carcharhiniformes > Carcharhinidae > Carcharhinus > Carcharhinus amblyrhynchos. The sequence continues at coordinate 53,571,193 of NC_137335.1, forward strand.
ACTAATATATGTGACAATAATAAATCAAATCAAATCAAACCAAACTGGAGCCAGTGGAATTGGGGGAAACTTTCCATATGTTGGAGTCATACTCAGCATAAATGAAGGTGGTTGTTGTTATTGGAGTCAATCATCTCAGTCACAGGACATCACTGTAGGAATTCCTCAGGGTAGGTTCCTCACTCCAATCATCTTCAACTGCTTCATCAGTATGTTCAGATACTGAAGCAGACCATGTTCATATGCAGCAGAACATGGGCAACATTGAGACCTGATAAATGACAAGAAACACCCATGCCACACAAGTGCCAGGCAATGATAATCTCCAACAAGAGAGAATCCAACTATCTTCCTTTGACACTCAATGGCACTTCCATTGCTGAATCCCCCACAATCAACATCCTGGGGTTTATTTTGACCAGAAACTGAACTGAACCAGTCATATAAATTCTATGGCTACAAGAGCAAGTCAGGGGCTGGATGTTTTGTGGTGAGCCACTCAGCTCCTGGCTACCCAAAGCCTGTTCACCATCTACAAGACACAAGTCAGGCGTGTGATGGAATACTCCCCATTTATCTGGATGAGTGCAGCTCCAAAATACTCAAGGGTCTTGACACCATCCAGGACAAAGCAACCCACTTGATTGAAACCCCATCAATCACCTTAAACATTCGTTGCCTCCACCAGCAATGCAAAGTGGGAGCAAGATGCACTGCAGCAACTCACCAAGGTTCCTTCGACAGCACCATCTAAACCTGCGATCACCACCATCCAGAAGGACAACAGCCACAGATACCTGGGAACAGCACCACCTAGAGGTTCCCCTCCAAGTCACTCACCATTCTGGCTTGGAAATATATCACCATTCTTTCACTACCGCTGGCTCCAAATCCTCGAACTCCCTCCTAACAGCATTGTGGTCGCACCTACATCACATGGACTGCAGCAGTTCAAGAAGGCAACTCGCAACAACTTCTTGAGGAAAATTAAGGATGGAGAATAAAAATGTTCACCTCACCAGAGATGTCCACATCTCATGAAAGAATTAAAGTAATATCAGTGGAGGTGAGTTTGATAGTGGTGGTTGTGGTGGGGGGTGGGGGCGAGGGGTTCATTAGATCACATGGGCGAGTCCTTGCCTCCCCAGGGTCAAATCCAGGAGGGAAGGTTTGTGAATCCCCACCCCGTGCTTACCTGCAGCCCGGGAATTTGGCGATTCTCGGAATCTGAGGTGCTTTACTGGCAACAGCCACCATTCTCGGTGTCGCTGCTGGCTGCCTGCCTCTGATTGGTTAGCAGCTCTCAACAGGTGGGATTTCTGCCCAGGGATCCCAAGACCCCAGGAGAATCTGGTCAGTTGAGTGCTTGATGCGTATTTAATTCCATTGCGTTCCATCAATGGAGGCAACATAACCCTAACGTGTCCTATCAATTTGTTGTCATAATTGCCCTTTCAAATTTGAATAATCCAATCAACGTGGAGATTAAAGTCATCTATAATAATTGCTCTATTTTTTTACATGTACCTATGTTCTTGCTAATTTATACCCTTTCCTACAGTATGGTTAATGTTTGGAGGTCAATACACTACACTAACAATGTCTTCTTTCCCTTGCTGTTTTTTACCTCCACCTAATTAGAGTTGCATCATCTGAGCTTTAATCGTTTCTCAAAACTGTCCTCACTCTATCTCTTATTAAGAGTGCTATCCCACCACCTTTTCCTTCCTTCCTATCTTTCTAACATGTTTGCCAAGACAGGTGAGACCCCTGTCTGCAAGGTTAACCTTTGTCCATATTTCCACATTGCAACAGAATCAGCCATTCATCAAACACAGAGATCTCATACTACTGCCCAATAATGGGCTCAATGTTTTTGCTTTTGGGCTCAGATGGAATGACAAAAATTACTGAGCGACCTGTTGAAACAGTCTATTGAATTTGCGCACAAATTATACTTAAATGAAGCAAGTGGCTCTTTACACCATTCTGCCCAATGTGATCATTATTAACCATAGGAAATCTCTCACTGTGGTAAGTATAAATTCTTCTCCCCATTCCTGAATATTAAATAAAATGACACTACGACTGACACCAGCAGGCAGCATTTTTATCCTTCATCAAGAGCTGGGAGCAGAGGTTGTTTGGCGCAGTTTCATTTCAAGTTTTGGGTGTCCATGGAGTTTCTTTAAGGTGTGCCTGTTTCCCCAGGAAAGCTGCTTTAGTCTGGAATTTGTAAAAACTATTCTTGTCTATTCATAGATCTAAGTAAGCCTTGGTACAGGACACAAGATTGTGCTTCTGTTTTGCCTAGTTCTCAGTTACTTAATCATGTGACATTGTATCAGAGTGTCAGGCATCCGTATTGTTATATATTATTGTATTAATATAGTCTTACCATTATTACTTCAGTATCATTAGTCTACAGGTGCTAAAAGTAGTATTGCTAGCTGGTATGTCCATCCTGCTCCCCCCCCAAGCTATTTTCCCACAGGTGGGATGGGGGTTGGACTGCAGGGTTACTTGCCTGCAAGCATTGAAGTAACTAAAAGCTTATTGAGGGGGAACGACTGAGATTTTCCAGTCCGTCTTCTGAACTCAACAAGAGATGGGTGGACAGTTTAATTGCCTTGTGGTGGTATCACAGTGGCAGACCTGTGGCATGGGCTGCTAGGGGCTGGGGGGGTGAGGGTCATCAGGGGGTGGTTTTGGTGGCAGTACTCTTGGAAGATCTAGAGGTCCTCCCTGCCTGCCTGGGATCAACATCAGCTGTGCAGAGGGACAACCCATCTCAGTTGCGGCCTGGCTGAAGTGGTCTTTTTGTTTACCCAAAATATTAAACAAAGTGGAGCGAAGGCACTTCCACCTCCATCTTGGGGCAACCTCTCCGTCACTTACCCACTGTAACATCCTACTTTCAAGCTGGTAGACCTCCTATTGATCCTTCAGCTTTGACAGCACACTCAATCGCTTGGCTAACCTACCCTCTGACCACGAATTTGCCAATCTGGGGAAAATCACAATGACTGACTGTTACCCACAGAGTGGAGAGTTCTGACCCATATTAGAGCTTGACAGCGGGGTTCAGAAGCCCTCAGAGAAGTCCTGCTCATAATCTCTCACAACAGGAAATTGAAGATTAAAAGGCAATTTCAAAATCTTTCTAATCGTATTATACATTGAAATTACAATTGGTGATGTTAGCAATTCAAATGACATCCCATTGTCTTATTTTAGCAGAGGCATTAACCCATTTCAAATAAAGGAATGAAATGGCCACCTTAAATGAAGAACTGTTTTTACTGTTGAGAGATGAGTAATGCTGGAAAATCCGCATCTATTCACTATCCCTAGGATGGGATCTTGTGGAGACAGTGAAGGTCTTGGCTTTAGAGCTAGGAAGGCCCACGGCATCTCATGCCTCTCAGGTATCTGACAGGCTAGTGGCAGACATTCTCCCGGATCAAGGACCCCAGGGGTGGAAACCCTGCCCACTGAGAGCTGCTGGCCACTCAGCAGTGCCACCAGGGAGATGGTGGACGCTGCCGGGACTACATCCACCTGAGGCATTGGATCGAGGAGGGGCTCAGGAACTGGTGAGTGACGATGGGAAGGGCATTCAGGCCGGAGATCAGGGGAGAGGCGGTCATCACTGAGAGTAGGTCATGTGACTCCCAGTGGCAGCCACTCCTTTCTGACACCGGGTTCCTTGATCAGGGATCTCTCCCCCGGCCTTCATCCCGTGAGCCTGCCCACGTTTTGATTGTTTGCGCCCTGCACGTTGAGCCTCCCCACCCACTGCTGGGTTTATATTAGTGGTGGCAGGATGAAGCCCTTCCCACCCTAGATTTATTGGGGTAGAGGTGAGAAGGCAGCAGGGTCATCAGTTTCCCACCTGATTAAAAGTCGACCTGTCAGAAAACTCGCAGATTCCACCACAAGTTTCCCTAATAAAGTATGATGGGCCTTCTCCTGGAATTGCTACATTCCTACTGCTGATGGTCTCCCAAGAAGGAGTTTGACAAGGAATTTTGGATTTGGTTCCATTAATGATGAAGGAACGATGGCGCATGTCCAAGTTAGGGAATGTGTGACTTGGAAGTGGCTGCTGTTTCCATGCTTTTGTCAGTTTTGTGCCAGAGGTGATGGAACACAGGGGATGCTGTTGAAGTAAGCTTGGTGAACTGCTGTAATCCATTCTACAGATAGTACACCCTGCAGCGTCCATTTGCCACTGGTGAAGGGAATGAGCATAGGGTTTCACACTGTGAAGTACTTGGGATGTCCTGAGGTATTGAAAGGTGCCATGTAAATGCCAGTTCTTTATTTTCTTTGTAAGTAGTAGAAGTGCTGATCAAGTGTGGACTTCTCTGTAAGGGATGGAGTTTATTGTTGGTATTATTGCTGCAGCTGTTGCCATCTAGGCAAATGTTAAGTGTTCTATCACTATCTTGGTTTGAGCTTTGTGTATAGTGGAGTGGCATTGAGGGGTCATGAGTTGAGTAACTATCATAGAGCAGCCAGTCTTTGTCCTGCCTGCGTAGCCATGTTGTTCACATGACTGGTCCACTTAAGTTCTACTCTGTAAAGATTAAAAGATTATTTATTAATGTCACAAATAGGCTTACATTAACACTGCAATGAAGTTATTGTGAAAATCCCCTAGTCGCCACACTCCAGCACCTGTTCGGGTACACTGAGGGAGAGTTTAGCATGATCAATGCCCCTAACTAGCATGTCTTTTGGACTCCGGGAGGAAACCGTGGCACCTGAAGAAAACTCACGCAGACATGGGAAGAACACGCAAACTGCACACAGACAGTGACCCAAGCAAGAATCAAACCCGGATCCCTGGCACCGTGAGGCAACCATGCTAACCACTGTGTCACCATGTCACCCTGCAGCTGTGATGTTGGTGATATTGGATGTTGGGGGCTAGGTGGTTTTTCTAGTTAGATTTTCATAAGTGAAACACTATTGTAAGGTTGGAAACTGTTCCTCAGCTCCGGCAATGAGGGCCGGGATATTTTAAATTAACAGGTCTGATTTGAATGCTGTTGACAGTGTTGTGCCTGGAAAGTTGGCAGGAAAGAAAGTGTGCAGCCCAGAAACTGATCATTCGTACCAAGTGCTGGGCTCTGTTGGTGGGCTATCTCTTGGAGTTCTGCTGGTCGGGGGAGGTTGTCTGTGACAGGGGAGGCTTGAGCCTGCCTTGTGGGCTCCAGAGATGCATTTTTACCCTTCCTAGTTACACAAGAAAAGCAAATAATATTGCAAAAAACAATTTTTTGACCACTTCCTCAGGTTGCCCTCGGGAGAAACTCATCATTTCCCACTGAGGCTGCCCTATTAAAATTACCATCAGGTCCTGATGATGCTGTCCACTTTTGTTGAGCAGGAGCTTTGGGTTGCTCTGCCTGCTTGGACAAGTTAAAATGCCAGGTGATCACCTCCAGGTGGCTACAAGGCAGGTACATAACTAGGATAATTTTCATTCTGCTGGCTGGATATGGTTAAATCAAAAATCGCCATAGTCCCAAATAACCAGCGGCTATTTTTCCCTTCGATGGGGAGAGCTGACTGGTGATGATTTAATCTGAGAATCACCAAAGTGATCAAGTAAAGTTTTTGTTAGTTTATTTATTAGTGTCTCAAGTAGGCTTGCAGTAACACTGCAATGAAGTTACTGTGAAAATTCCCTAGTCACCCCACTCCGATGCCTGTTCGGGTACACTGAGGGAGAATTTAGCATGGCTGATGCACTTAACCAGCACATCTTTCAGGCTGTGGGAGGCAACCGGAGCACCCAAAGGAATTCATGCAGACACGAGGGGAACCTGCAGACTCTACACAGACAGTGATCCATGCTGGGAATTGAAACCGGGTCACTGGCGCTGTGAGGCAGCAGTGAGTGTGAACCACTGTGAAGGATGAGAAGGTAAGCCCATCATGAATAATCTCAACCCAGTATGGGAATTGGACCAAGATTGTTGATGCCACTCTGCATCACAAATCAGCCATCCAGCTAACTGAGCTAAACCAACTCCCCATGGTTAGATCAGCATCATGGTGAATAGAAATGAACAAAATGTATTCAAAAGCCTCAGCATCATCCCTATACTGTACTATTCAAATGATTTATGTACCAATGTTCAATTTATTACTTACATTCTCTTCAATAATGTCTACAATTGAGGGTGGTATTTCTATTATTACCTCCTAGTCATTTCCTAAGTTTCAGTGCTGTTCCAGTTCTAGTCATTTACTTTCAACACATTTTTCCCACTAAAGTGTACTGCTTCACATTTCTGAGTATTAAATTCTATTTATCATTCGTCTGCCTAATTGAAGCACCTAATTAAATCTATCTGGAAATCTTTAACTGCACACTCTTGACTCTATTACATTCCCTATATTAGTATTGAAAACCTTTGAGAAAATTACATTGGCTTTCACCATGCAATTTATTAATTGGTATAAGGTACAGCAGATATAAGCATTGAGCCTTGTGTAGTTATAGTCAACACCAGGCTGAAATTAGGGTCTTGCAATTCAATACTCATGAACAGGCAGATGGATACCTGTCCATATGGCTGCAGGTAGCCACCATGGTGGTCAGTGGCTGAACATGTATTTGGGCACCAGAAATTGGGCTTTCATGATTCATATCCCCTTACAGCCCTTCCACTGTGATATTGATAGGTTTTGGATCAATCACGCAGCACAAATCCTATAATGATAGTCCTCAGGCTTTTGTCAAGAGGCAGCTAATGAAATTTTAAGCAGCCACAGTATGCTGTTTTCCTTTAAAAGGTGAAAGAGCTTGTGAGAGTGGGAGAGTGAAGTGGGGGGTGGGGAGAGGTAGTGTTTAGAATGACTTAACAGTTCCACTGAAGTTATCCACTTTTATCCATGTTCATGTCTACTCTTAACAATTCCAAAGGTCACCTGAGCTCTCCAAAAGAACACTTGGCAGAATTTTCAGCCCACACCCCCCCAGGTGGTAAAACCTGGAAATCACAAATCTCGCCGGTGAGATCGCTATGTCCAATTTCACCGCGCCTCGCTGGTGAGAATGGGTGAGAACCTGGTTTCCATACATTCCAATAAATGTAAGTATAATTAACCTTAGATCTTCTAACATCAGATCTTCCCCCAAGCTCCACATTAGATTTTCATACCTCATTGGCATGACATCACGTGGGTGAGGTTTACAACTGGTTCACTCAGATGTAAACCCGTCATGGGGATGTCCCTGGGGGCACAAAAATCAATATACCCTCCCTGGGGGCAAGGGAGTTGGCCAGGTAGTGTCTTGGCAATGCCCTCTGGCATAGGTTGGCAAAGCCAGGCTGCCACGGTCAACCAACCCAGTAATGCTAAATTCTACCGGGAGCGGTGCTGGGATGGGCACTCGGTGGGAATCTCACATCTGGGGACTCATCTGTTTGTGGTGGGCAGTGTTGCGGGGGGGGGAGCGGACATTGAGTGATAGAGATGCTGGTGATGGGAAGGGAGCCGATGGTATTTATTTGGGGGGGCATGGCTTTGGTGAATGGCTGGGCAATGGTGGTGATGATCGGTGGGAGGATAGCGGTGATGATCGGTGGGGGTGATACCAGGAATGGAGAATGATGGGGCACAGGTGTAAGAGAGGCCATAAGTACCTCCTTGGTGGGGAGAGATTAATATTTTTCAGTTATCGAGGTGGAGTTTTCGGCTCTGAGTCCTGTTTCACCAGGCTGACAAAGCAAACCATGCCCACTTTTTTTTGGTGGTTAAAGGAACAAGATATGGAGGGAAAACTGGCCAGAGGAGCTGGAGAGTTCCACACCCGTATTCTCACCATAACCAACACTCTGCCAAATTCTCTTAAGATTCTGCCCCGATCCCTCCAGAAGGATATCCTGTGTCTCCAAATAACTCTGGCAATTGTTGGCCTTTCCCTCAAATGTCAAAAGCCCACAAGTCATGATTTGGACATCCCCCCTTTATGAAAACTGCATCTGTTTGAAGGTATCTGCACTTTTACGTATGCAGCTGCATATGTAAATATTCAAAAGGAATGCTTAAGCTTTTACATTGCATTCTGTCAACTCTCCATTTTCTGACTTTTGCCTCTTCTTTTCAACATCATCCTGCTCCTCAGCTGGATGCTTCACTGCATGTCCACCTGCATCATCTTCCTCCTCAGCATCCTCTTCCTCTTCACCATCTTCCTCTTCACCTTCATCCTCAGCATCTCCTTCCTGTATTCAGCAATTACAACCATTCCGATGAAAACGGTGGGTGCCGGGATCGGAGGAGGGATTCTGCTGCCACTGTGGTTTAGCAGCAGATCCCTTCTGGCTTTGTGGAAGTTCAGGCCTGTACGTGTTGCTGTGTTGAATTATGTTTGTTACTGTTAATTGCTGCTTGATTTCGTTTGTAGACTGGGAAATGTATTGTTGATAGTAATGTTTTATTGGACTGAGTGTACTGTTACTGTGGTGATGAAGGAGTGAAATTTAAGGATGAATAGGTGTGCTACTTGCCACTCAGACTCATAATCTGAGATTATTTATTTCAGAGTGTAATTAATCCAAATGATACCAGCAAAGGCTAGAAAAAGAGCTATACAAAACTAATTTGAGAGCAATCATTTTACTACATTTTATGTGTTTAAAAAATAGGCTAAAAATGAGTGTTGAATATTGCCGGATGAAGTACTCTCATATGACAATCCTCTGGCTATTATTTTAATAAAAGAGATAGCCCATTTATGTAGTGTTCAATAATTCCTTTATAATGATTGTCAGCACTCGACAAATTTCCTCCCTAAATTCCTTCAGCAATCTACAAATTTCCTCCCTAAATTCTTTCAGCAGTCTAGCTTCTGATTAAAAAGGTGAGAAATGTTGTCAATCTGTTTCACAAATCTCCTGTGAAAATAACATTTCAAAGATACACAAGAGGACAATATGGACAAGAAAGAGCAGAATTATGGATTGTAGAATGTCATGTAGCAACTTGCCATTTTGCCCAGGGACCTCATCATTCTTATGTCCCTTTACCTTATGAAATACTTCAACTATTCCAGTCTGCACAGAACTGGGCCTTGGGTTAGTATTATACACTTCTGTGAATGATTCTAGATAATATTCATTTAATCTCAAGCAGTCTAATTTGGACGGAAAATCCTGCCGCAAGCTACTCTCCAATGCTACTCTAAACGTGGTCAACAGGAGATACATTACGGTGAAACAAGCTGACTGTGACAGCTTCCTCCTTGCAGATAGAGCATTTAGCCATAATAGGCTTCTGCTTTTGCCAACCATGCAGAAAACTGACAAAATCACTCTGACAAGTGACAGGTGAACTCAAATGGTGGAATTTTTGAGTTTGAACCCATGGCTTTCTGGTTGACAGACAGACTTTCTACTGCTTACATATTAGAGCCCACTGGTCAGCACTGATTTGCTCCACCCCAGATAGTGGGTACAGAATATGCTAAGGCACGGTCCCAAATATGCTGCATTGTCATAGGTGCTGTTCTTCAGGTAAGGAGTTAGAGCTCTTTACTGTCTCTTCCAATGGTTCAGGTTCATGCTAAAGATTCCATCTCACTGTTTGAAGAAGGGATGGGAATGACCCTGTTCTCTGACCAGCTGTTTCATTTAATCCCTGCAATACAGAAAGAGACCATTCAGTCCCTTGAGCCTGCACCAACAACAATCCCATAACCCCACACAAGTACCCTGCTAATTCCCCTGATACTAAGGGGCAATTTAGCATGGCCAATCAACCTAACCCGCACATCTTTGGACTGTGGGAGGAAACCGGAGCACACGGAGGAAACCCACACAGACACAGGGAGAAGGGACACATTCCACACAGACATTCACCCAGGGCCGGAATTGAATCCAGGTCCACGGCGCTGTGAAGCAGCAGTGCTAACTACCACATGGGTGGCATGGTAGTACAGCGGTTAGCACTGCTGCTTCACTGCTCCAGGGATCTGGGTTCAATTCCCAGCTTGGGTCACTGGCTGTGTGGAGTTTGTGCATTCTCCTTGTGTCTGCGTGGGTTTCTTCCATGTGCTGCGGTTTCCTCTCACAGTCCAAAGATGTGCGAATTAGATTGATTGATTGTGCTAAAATTGCCCCTTAGTGTCCTGAGATGTGGAGGTTAGAGGGATTAGCGGGTAAATATGTAGGGATATGGGGGTAGGGCCTAGGTGGGTTTGTGGTTGTTGCAGTCTCGATGGGCCAAATGGCCTCTTTCTGCACTGTAGGGTTTCTATGATTCTAACCCTGCCAAAAATAGATTACCGGTAACTAGGGATCCATCTCATTGTTACCTGCAGGTTATTGCTATGTTTTCCATTTTAATAACAAGAACCCCAGTTCAAAGTAAATACAATACAGTGCTTTGAGGTATTTCAGAAAAATGTGACAGGCAGCTATATAAATGCAAGTCGTTCTTCTAGGTTCGCTGGTATTCATGTTTCCACAGCAGTGATGGACTGTCACAAGAGAGCAACTAGTGATAATTTAAAAATTTAATTTTGACTGTTCTTGAACTCTAAATAATCTGAAATTCATTCGTGACTTTTTGTTTCTATTAATCTAACACTTCAGTGAATTTCATTGATGGAACTGATATATTACTGCTGCTATTGATCACAATGACAGACAGTGATGCTTAAACAGATAGTCACTGGGCAGCTTCCGCGTGACTGCTTTTAGAATTCTCCAAAAAAAATGCAATACATCCTCAATATTTCTGCCGTCATCTCATCTTGATTACCCGGTTATAAAAATAATTTAATTACCGCGATCGTCTAATCCTTCTTAATCACCCTGAAATTTGAGAGGCTGCTTCATTTCAAAGGAATGAAGGTGACCTAAACATTGTCGCCGCTGTTTTAGTGTTTACTACAGGTGAAATATAAAGAGATGCTGCAACTTTGGAATGCCACATATGCGGAGCCTAACTTAAGATGCGCCGCTGATAATATTAATAGAACACCAATGTGATTTATCTCATCTGGAAATTTAAAAATGGATGCAAAGACTCAGAGGAATGAGCTGCAAGCGTGGAAAAGGCCAAGTGGTGCAATACTAGATCATACAAATGGAGAACTGGCATTTAGTGTTGCTGACTGTGAGGAACGGAAGCCAGGAAAACTCAAAATGTCAGGTGCACAAAGTAATGCGTCTGTGCTTGGTAGGAGACTAGCAGAAGGGGCCTTCATGGTCCAGTTGACAATTGTGAATCAACTGCAGCAAAAAAAAACACGGCAAAAAAAAGGAATGGGTATTTAAAATGAGATGCAACTTCCAGCAGAACAGAAAGCACTTAAAGCAAACCCATTGGTGTCATGAGTCATCGGCGTGTAAATATATAGTATGATTCACAAGGCTCACAACTTGATATGTTTGTGACACAGGGTGGCCCAAGCATGCTTTTAATGGTATTTGTTTGTCCAGTTAGCGGGGTGAGAGGTGACAAGCAGGTGGTCTATATCCAGTTGTGAAAAACATCGTGCCTTTTGAAGAAGCGGATAATGTAATTAAATTGGCTGTCAGGCAGCCATTATTCAGACTTACATTCTAAGACTGTCATTTTAACAGTAATAGCCACTAAATTCCAGGAATTGACTCTGAATTCAAGCTGGCAGCGTGTGCATTGTAATAAATGTATCTACTAATTGCTATAGTGTCTGAATGAGCAAACTGATTAATTAGGCCTTTGTCACCCATTCTAGTATAGAACTCTGGCTTCAGACACGAGAGAAAAGTGAATGTTTTGTTTTAGATGTAATTTTTTTAAACCAGTAATCCAATTGTATGAACAAAATGCATAATAAGAGAGACAAAAAAACAACATAAATTTATCTTTTCCAATGAGGCATAAAAAATCATTGTTAAACCTATGGACAAAAAGATGTCCTGATGTTTAAGACCAACATTGGAAGCATTGAGTGGTGCTATAGATAGTCAAACTTGTGAAGTTAGGTGCAAAGTGGTCTGTCTGTTTCACAACAGGGCAGATTTAGTGTCTGCTGAGGAGACTAGAGTTGAGAAGAGTAAGAGATGGCTTTATTGAATCTTTTAGGATTCTGAGGGCATTGACAGGGTGGATGTGGAGAGGATATTCCTTCTAGTGGGAGAATCCAGAACTCAGGGTCACTGTTTAACAATAAGGGGTCACTCATTGAAGACAGAGGTGAGGAGAATTTTTTTCTCTCAGAGGGTCATGACTCTCTGAAAGCCTTTCCCTCAAAAGATGTTGGAAGCAGAGTCTTTGAATGTTTTTAAGTCAGTACTAGATAGATCCTTGATCAATAAGGGATTGAAAGGTTATCGAGGGATTGCGGTCACAATCAGATCCGCCATGATCTTACTGAATGCTGGATTGAGGGGCTGAGTGGCCTACTCCTGCTCCTAATTCATATGAATGTACACATATAAGTTGCACTATTGCTAATCCACCTAACCAGCATGTCTTTCAGACTACAGGAGAAAACCGGAACACCGGGAGGAATGTGCAAATTCCACACAGTCACCCAAGGCTGGAATTGAACCTGGGTCCCTTGTGCTGTGAGGCAGCAGTGCTAACCACTGTGCCATTGACATGGTGGCAGAAGCCCTGCAGTTGCAGGGAGATGGTCTTCTGAGAGACCAATGATCCAGCAGTGTTTTAAACCATGCTCTCCACACCTGATATACTGAGATGACCACAGCTACCGCGACTAGCTGCCCGGTGGAGGGAGTCTCCGGTGGGGGGGATCCTCCTCCACAGTAGCAGTCTGGCAGCTCTGGCTAGTTTTACTTTTGCTTTTCAAAAAGCCTTTACAACGGTGCCTCAAGATGGAATAACTCATTCTCTCCAACATACATCAGCAATTCCCATCCCTGCCAGTGAATTTGCCAATGTTTTAGGGTTGTAGGGTCTTTTATTTGTCCTCCTGCCTCTGGATCCTTCCTGTCTTAATTGAATGGTGAGGGGGGTGGGAGTCACAACAACTCTTCATTCACTCTAAAGGATATCAGTGCGTTCAGCTTCTATGGTGCTGGGCTCTGCCCGATTACTGTCAGGGACATCTGTCATCTTGGCCAATTTGTTCCCTGTAGAGACATAAAATGAGTGACAAGATTCCAGGACACATATGCCCAGCTCTGATCCTAAATAGCATCTGAAAAATATGCACTCGTCCTTTGTTCCCATTTTACTTCTGAATGACACATAAACTTCCTCCATCATTTATCTGATGCCTGTACCTGATGAGGCCTGAAGAGGGTGCAACAATATAAATTACATGCAAATGAGTTTTATCAGAGGTCCCTGCACACAGATTGTCCCTATGAAAACTGACCCTACTACTTGCTGTGCTGACATTTAGGTTTTAGTTGTGCCAGAGGGAGAGCCTGCTTGACTCTAGTAAGTGCTAAGGTTTGGAAAAATGCTTTTGAATTCATTGTGTTGCATCTGTTTGTGTCAGGAGAGGCTGTAAGAGTGCTGCTTGCATCGAGGAAAGCTGGTTAGTTTATTCTACAGCTCCCTGAGAGAAAAAAGGGAAATCATTTGGGATACTTCATTTTCTCAGGTGGATCCTCGGGATTGAGGATAACATGCTTCAATAGGCTCTGAAATAGCTGGTAAGTCCAATGCATGATCTGCAGCTCCATGTGGGGCAGATGATGGTTGAAGCATCAGATTGATGGGTTGCTTAGAGGTTTTGTGCGCTCCCTCTGAAGGTTCGTCTTTCCATCTACATGTTCCTGATGAAGTCTCTCCATGAGTTTGGTGCTTTATTGGTTTTGGTCAGTCCCAAGCCAGGGTTTCCAAAGAGTCAGAAAGCATCTTTGACCTCTTCAGGGATGTTTTTGAGGCTATCCCTAAAACGTTTTGCTGTTTTCCTGGAAGTTTCCTGCTGAGACCAAGTTTTGAGTTGAGCAGGTGCATTGAGAGACTGCCGTCAGTCATGCAATGGACATGTCCCAACCAGAGGAGCTAGTTTCAAGTGATTAGTGCCTTGATGCTGGACAACTTGTCTTGGGAGAGGATGCTGCTGTTGGGATACTTTTCTTGTCACCCAGCTTGGAGGATTTTTGAAGGCACTGCTGGTGGTACTTTTCTAATACTTTGATGTACTGAATTTTTATTTTGTACGTTTAGGGTTGTGGGCTTTGCTGGCTGGGCAAAGGCATAATTGCCCTCAAACTGAGTGATTTGTTAGGCCACTTCAGAGGCCATTTAAGAGTCAAATTCCATTGCTGTGTGTCTGGAGTTACATATAGGCCAGGACTAAGGGTGTCAGATTTCCTGCACTAAAGGACATGAGTGAACCAGATGGGTTTTGACAATGCACAATGCTTTCATGGTCATCATTAGACTTTTAATTCCAGATTTTTATTCAATTCAAATTTCACCATCTACAGTTGTGGCACTCAAATCTGGGTCCCCAGAGTGTTGCCCTGGTTCTCTGGATTGCTAATCCAGTGACAATACCACGACGCCACCTCCTCCCCACTTAAATATAGGTCAGAAGTCTCCAAAGCATATAGGAACATGGGATGATTACTGCTCAGTAAACCATGACCTTTGTTGTGGGTTTGAGATCCTGATCCTCCTTTCCTTAGTCAGCTGAAGTTCAGAGGTAATGAATTTCATCATCCGATTTGATTTAATTTATTATTGTCACATGTATTGGTATACAGTGAAAAGTATTGTTTCTTGAGTGCTATACAGAGAGAGCATACCATTCATAGAAAAGGAAATGAGAGAGTGCAGAATATAGTGTTACAGTCATAGCTAGGGTGTAGGGAAACATCAACTTAATACGAGATAGATCCTTTCAAAGGTCTGATGACAGCAAGGAAGAAGCTGTGCTTGAGTTAGTTGCTACATGACCTTATCTGTTTCTGCTCTTGAAAAGATGGTCCCACAATACAGAAAATGATCCATATTTTCCAGGATCTTGCCATTAATCTTCATCGTTGGGGATGGTGTTTTGTTGTGGGGATTGGTTTGAAGGTGATATTCATTTTCTGGGCGTTGAGTGAAAGGGGTATTTTCTCATATCTCTGGAGAATAGGTGAAGAATGATCTGGAGCTCAGTTCTTGAGTGAGCAAACACACAAACACCATCTGCATTGCAAAGCTCTATGACTGAGGTTTGAGTAGTTTTGGTTTTGGACAGAAGGTGTTTAGTTTGAATGGTTTCCCACCTATTTTGTGGATTATGTCCAAGCATCACGCAAGAAACAATACTTTTCATTGTATACCAATACATGTCACAATGATAAATCATATCAAAAAGCCTGTGGGTAATTTTCTGGAAGTGAAATGCAATATTGCAATGAGCAAAATGGAGAAGAGGTTAGTGCAACGACACAGCCTTGTTTACCCCAATTTTCACGTAATGTGTGGTGGCTCTATTGGTGAGTATCAGCATGTCATTGTGTAGTAGGCAGAAGCTGATGACAAATTTCCGAGGGCAGCCAAATTTGAGGAGGATACTTCATAACCCTTTGCAGTTGACAGTCCATGAGGATTGTTTTATATATGGCATACTTGGAGGAAGAGGATGAAGAGACTGAGATGGAAGACATTGCCGAATTAGAATTGTGGCTGCAAAGTTTTAAAAACTTAGTCATCAGTTTCATGAAAAAAATGTATTCTTTCATAGGATTTGAGCAAATCTGACAAGCCCAGCATTTACTGTTCATTGTTAATCACCCTTTATAAGATGGTTGTCAGACATCTTTAATCACTGCAGTCCCTGTAGTAAAAGTATTTTAATGGTTAGATAGGAAGCTCCAGGTTTTTGATCCAGTGATGAAGAAGGAGCTGTACTTCCAAGTCAGCTTGATGTGGAGGAGAGCTTGGAGATTGTGATGCTCCCATGCTCTTCCTACCCTTTCCTTTTAGGTAGTAGGGATCACAGGTTTGGATGGTATTGTCAAAGAAGTCTTGGGAAGTTCTTGTAGTTCATTGTTTAGATGGTACTCTCTGCAGACTTAATGAGAGAGTAAACGTTTAACATAGCAAATGATCTACTAATCAAGCAGGTTACTTTGTGCTGGATATATGTCTCTTGAATGTTGATAGAACTGCACCCATCTAGGCAAGTGGACAGTAACCATCATATTCCTGACTTGTATCTTGTAGATGGTGGAAAGGCTTCGAAGAGTCATTTTGCTGCAGCATTCCCACCCTCTGACTTGCTCTTGTATTGCAGTTGCTCGTTCAGTTAAGTTCTAGGGAATTACAAACGGAATAGTTTCCAGTTGTGCAATCATCAGCAAACACCTCAGTTCTGATCTTATAATAGAAGAAAGGTCATTGATGAAGCAGCTTAAGATCATTGGGTCTAGGATATTACCTGAGGACCCCCTGCAACAGTGTTCTGGGATTGAGGTGGCTGACTCCCATCTATCACAGCTATTTTCTGCTGTTTGGTATGACTCCTAATAGTGGAGAGCTTTTCCTTTGACTTCCTCTATGACTTGAGTTTTATTAAGGTTCTTTGGTGTTAAACTTGGCCAAATGCTGTCTTATTGTCAAAAGTAGTCATTCCCACCTCACCTTTGGAACAATGCCTTCATGAGACCAGGAGCTTTCTGATCGTGGTGGATCCCAAACTGGGTACTGGTGTGCAGGTGAAGTAGCGACTGCTTGTGGGCTGGGCCCTCAAAGCTTCTCAGCCATCTTATTTTCCCAGTGAGGTCAATTTCCTCAGCAGCCCTGTGAATAGGATTATCTTATATTAGAGGTATATTACGATTATCATTTAAGGGAAGTTTTATGAGTTGAAGGATTTTATCCATTTTGATCTCAGCAAGATCACTTTAAACAAAATTGCAAAAAAATTATAAATTTAATTAGGATAAAAGTCATGCTTTGAAATTTTTATCATTTATACTTGGACACACACAGTTGTCTAGAGATACCCTAAATAATGTCATGCCCTAATATCCAGATATCACTAAGTCACTCCATCATACTTGCACAGCAAAGCAGGCCAACTGTACTTTGATGGCAGTGGACACATATCACCATAGTTTCTGTATGTGTAGCGTGCTCATGTGTATTCAATGGCAATGTTCACTGTTGCCTTGGCATGAGAGATATATTCCATCTAATAGCAGTTCAATAAGGATGCATCTGGTCACTTGCAGCAATTCTAACACATTCCTTCTCATTCCTTTCGTGATGACAGAAGGATCCACCTACATCTGTAGTGGGAACTGAGTTCAGGATGTAGAGCAGGTCAATTGGAAAAATGGGGGCAGAGGGCCAAAACATGTCATAGAAACAAGGTGGGTTGAACTCACCAAGGAACTTTAAAAAAAATCCCAGAATTTTGAAATCAACGTGTAGGGAGATAGGGGAGCTGAAAAAGGTTGAAACAGATGCAATAGATAGCAGAACTTCTCCAGTCACAGGATGGGTTTATGTAAAATGGAGCTTCGAAGGCTAGCAAACTCCAAACTGGAGAAGTTGACCAGGAGTTTATGAAAGTGTCACTGGAATTCAGTGCTGTTAAGGGGGAAGAAAGTACAAAGGCAGACAATGGGAAGAATCTTCTGCCCCTGGAGAGAGGAAGGAGCCGGAAGGGCCTGAAAATTAGATAGTTTGGCATTGACACTGATATCCAATGCCTTCCCACTTCCACCATTAGTAAGTTTGGGACAGGAAGAGCCATGGTCAATCGTCCCACAATGCCTCCACTTGAGATCCTTAAGTGGTCAATTAACAACCATTTAAAGGCCTCGTCCCATCTTTATTGCAATTTCTGCAGCTTTGCTGAAATGTGGCCTGTATGATTGGTTAAAATGTATTGGCAGCCTGTAAGCTAGGGATGGGTCTCCCTTGGTCTGCATTAATAATCTCTGCATGATTGCGGGCATGGGTAGGTCACCTGTCCATGTGGCTGACCCCTGACAGTCCATCTTTCTCCTGGGTCACTCCTGATCCTTTGATACTGGGAGTGATGCTCTTTGGCAGCAGCCATGACCTCCTCTGTGCTGTTGCCGAATGCAAGAGCTGTCATCTCTGATTAGCCCGCAGCTCTTGGTGTGCACCACATTGAATGTTGGGATCCTTAGGCAGGATGGGGGCCCACCACTGTCTTTTAAAGTGCCTGGTGGGCAGAGAATATGGCAAGCCTTCCACCTAAGAGTGAGTGAAGATGTCTTGCCGTTTTCTCAGATGGTGTGAAACACTCACAGAAAACAGAGAATTCTGTCCATTGTCACTAAAATAGAAACATGAAACTTGGCTCAAGGTCAAAAAATGCCAAGGTTACTACCATCGGGTTCAACCTGCAAAATCAACCTGGGAAAGGGTTAGCATTGCAGGGGAGTAGTGTGGGGCCAAGATCTGTTGAGGAAAAAAAAACAGGAAAGTTTCTGTCTTACCTATGTTAAATTGCAAAATGCTTTGCTTCAGCTATGGCCTTGCATACATGGAGCTATCAAGACTGGTGACAAAAGAGGTAGGCTGGACATTGTCAGTATACAAATGGCAGTTTGTCCCTCACTTGTGGGCAATTATGGCTTATGGGCAGGCAGCCTATTGATAAGAAAACAGAAAGGGATGAAGGATAGAACTTTTAATTAGCAACTTACACAGCCCATCCCAATATATCTCTCTCCTATCAAAAAGGTAGCCTTGCAAGGGCTTGCAGTGCTTAAATAAGTGGGATTCCAAGGTGAAAAAGCTGGGCATTGAACCCACTGCTTGCAGTCATCTGCACCATTGTCTCTGAGAGCCACAGACCACCTGCACATTCAAGGAACAGAAACCTTTACAGCTGAACTGTGGAATCAGATTAACTGATGGTGCGAGTATCTTAACTTGGGTACAGTCCACTGGGCTCAGCTGTGAGATGCTGCAACAGCATAATATCTTCAGTCTGTGGCCAGCTGTTTGCATTTAGAGAAATGAATGAACCTCCTGGCATCTTCAAATGTTGTATACAGCGGTGTCTGGCTAATTCCACCAGAAATCACTCCGGCTGCCTGGAATAACCACAGTCAGCCAGAATTGATGGATGCTGTCAATTTCAAAGTCAGAGACAAAGTAGGACTTCTTCTAATCAGATGTCATAACTTAACCCAACCACTGCCACCCTACTACTCGTCTAATGCATCTAAGCAATTTAAACAAAGTTGGTATTCAAATACACAGATAAGTAGGTTACTTTTAGCTTCGCTACACCATTGTCACTGTGCCTTTTCATCCAGCTGTTTCTTTGATAAAACCAGCACAAGAGTAAAGATGTCCAGTTCTGCCATTGTCACTGTTAACCTGACAGACTATGGATAAATTACGGTAATCCAAGTGTTACTTAGAGCACAGATGGCATAAAGGTTACAAGGAAATGGTGTCTTATTTTATGCAATCAGATGCATTTGCTCAAATATTTGCAAACGTAAATTTTCAGGTGACTGTATTGCCAACAGTGACTCTCAGGTAGGCAGGCAGGCTCTGGGTGGGCAGGAAACAATTGAGAAGGTTGGGCAACTGGGACAATACAGGAACATGATAGGGAAGGCATAATGGGGGTGCCCCGGAGAACGGTGGAAATGATTGGTAAGATGGAGGGGAATGATCAGGAAGGTAGGAATAATGGAGACTGCAGGGGGAAAATGAACAAGAAAGAGGTAATAATGGGGAGACCATAGTTGGGAGTAGGAGGAAGCAATGATCAGAATGGAGGGTATAATGGACATGGAGGGTTGATGTGGGAGGAATGACCAGGAGGGAGGAATGAGGCTGGGAGGATATTAAAGTGATCAGCAAAGTAGTGACTGACTGGGTGAACATTGCAAATGGTTGGGTGAGAGTGACTGAGAAAGGGGAACTAATTGGGAAGGAGTGAATTGGGGGGAGGGGAGGGGGATATGGGCATCATGAAAAAGGAAGGAACTGTGGGGAACAATTAGGAGACAGGGCTGATGGTGGGATAGGATGAGATTCCAGCATATGGAAAACAGGAGAGAGAGAGCAAAGAGCAGACTGGAGTCTGTAACAGTCTGCTTTAGTGTAGGGAGAAGCATTCCAACACCTTTGATTCCGCATTTGGGTATAACTGCTCACCTTCCTTGATTTGCTGACTTTAAGGACGGTTGTTTAAGCTGCTTCACATCACATTCTTCTGGTAACACAGCAACACAAACCTACAAAAGTGATCTCAAACAGATGCTTGGCTCCCTATTTACTTACACAAGGGTCTCTCACCTGTTTCAGGTGAGCATCCTGGTCACTCTTTTTGTGTCTTCACCAATATGGCAGATGGCAAGATACTGAATGCTATGGGATGGTATGCTAACAATTTTTTTCAAACGTAAAGACACATAGAGTTTTTGCTTTGACACAGTTGACAATTTGGATGCAAACTGCTCAGGTAGTGTTTTAGGGCATGTGTTTTCTGCGTTGAAAAAGTATTGCTTGATATACTTAAGAGTAGTAACCTGGTGCAATTATATCAATCAAGCTGTAAGTGGGTTCATCACAAAGAAGTATTATTAATCAGCATGTTTAATCCACCACTTGAGAGTAACCAGCTTTAGATAAGTAAAAGTGACTTGAGTATAGCAAGCTTAGAAGACCATTGATTGTTCATTTGAATATGGCAAGGGGCTGCTCATTTCAGGGATCTCCCCAATCTCCTGTATTATGAGGATGGACATGAAGGTGTCCTATTTTACGTGCTCTCCCACACCCCTGAGGGAAAGAAGCCTGTCAGGGGCATGTAAAATTCAGCCCAATTTAATTTTAAGATTCCTCAAAGATCTGCAAATTGATTAAATTAATGGAAACTTGCTCTGGTGATTAATTTGATCTGGGAGCTACTTTGATGCGTAGGGATTGCTTCTAGCGTGATTCTTTTTGAATTCGAACAAAAGATAACAGCAGGATTTTCTACTCCCACAATAGCACGTTTTGCCGTGGCGGAGGCGGCCTGCCATTGGCTGGCCATGGGATCTTCTGATCCCATTGCTGCCAATGGATTTCCCATTGTTCACACCCTCCGCCACCAATGAACCTCTGGCAGAAAGTTGCTGTTCGCAGTACTGGAATATCCCGCTGGTGGGGGTGGCTGGAAAATCCCGTCTAATGGAAAGTCGATTCACTCTGGATGTAATTTGCATTTGACTCTCTCCATATTTTGCTCTGCTTTAGACTTGTTCTTAAAAGAAAACACAACCTAGTGGAAACTCCAGGCCACTATGTTTTACGAACAGCAAGGAAGTTAAGCATGAATACAAAGAATATAAATACTAATTTAAAAATGGGAATAATCACACAATTGGGAGGTGGGATGATCATTTATTTACCTGTTTGCAAAATGCCAGGTAAGGGTTACTCCATTTTTAGGTTATTCGTACAGTTTTGAACTATTGCGTAAATAGTTAAGTCTAAGAACAGTTACATTCTCTCATTGTTTGTGTAGAGAAATAATACTGATTCTTAACACTGTTAAGTGAACATGGTATTACTATGAAGTAGAAATTTGAGGATTCACACATTAGCACATGAGACATTTCACTAGATGCACGTTAAAACTAAGAACAAGAAAAAAATACATGAAGTGTAAAGATAAATCAGCTTACATCTCATTATCATGTTGAATTCTAACTGTTATTGGAACTTGCAACAAAAGCACAATGTGAAGGATGTCCCATTATTCGAGAGAAAACACCTGGAATGTCATGCCTGATTCTGACTGTTAGAAGCCACCATCAGAATCGCCAGATTAAACAATAAACCCCCAAACTGCATGATTACAAACAAGCTCTCTCTCCAATTTAATGTTGCTAACGTCTGAGGACGGGTACCAGATAAGCTGGAAATTTGATCAGTTGCTTTCTCATTCGTAACATGCTTTAGCGCTTAGAAAAAAGAAAAAGTTAAACAACAGATAACTGTACTGTTATGAGCAAATTACCCCAATCATCTTTCCACATAATAGTTATTAGCGGAGTGTTGTTTGCATATATTGGTTTTAAGCCATTTTTGTCAATTCAGATCTATTGTACACCATAATGTCCCAATGTTATGTCATTTCTGTCCATTAGAATTGCTTGTGATTTACTCCATTACTTTCCACAGAATGCAAAATGACTGCCTCTGAAGCAATAACAATATGCCTATAATTGGGCTCATTTATAATAGAGGGCAGGTTTTCTTTTATCATTCATATTGCATGTTCAGCTGGATGACCCAGTAGCTCTGTTTTTTTTTGAAGATATGCCATGAAGCAGAGTTGTCCAATTAAGGTATTTGACATAGATGGGCCTGCTCTGTTTTTACGTTAGCACTCTGTGGAATGTAAGGTAATAAAAGTCACCTTTCAAACGATAACTGCATGTTCTAAAGGAGGTAACTTTGGCATTTCCCTTCCTGGTCCATTAAAGGACTTCAATATTCTTGGACTAATGACTAATTATGAAAGTATCAAACCACCAACAGCACAGTGCAATTTAGATACAAGTTGGCAGAATTAAAAAAATGGCAACACTTCCAAATGAATTAAATTTGCCCAAAGGTATAATTGAAAAATGACTGAAAGTTGAAACAAAATCCTCAGTCCCTTCCAAAGTAGCTCTTTCAACTGAGGTTAAAATGATCTGTTATTTGGCAAATTAAGAAAAGCGAATTCCACTTAAATTATCCACTGTATTAAGAATATCCCAATCCCCTTGTAAATTTCTATTTATACTTATGAGCTCAGAGATACCTGCAATTAACTGCATATTTTCTGAACCCGCGCTTTTTGCTCAGAATGTATATTGATCTTACCTCTGTAATCCTTTTACCATTATACAACATGTTATATAGCTGCTGTTGACTTGACTCGCCACAAAAATTACATAAATTACAGCATGTTTTTCTCGCTGTTAAAAGGTACATCATAGACTGACTGCACAATATGCATTTTGGGGTGACATCTGGAGTACTTTTTCGACAAATATTCGGGCACCTTAGCTGTTATACTGAGATATGTGTTGGCACTATGGCCCTCTGCAATACAACAAAAATGACAAGATAGTACCAGAAAGTCTATGAAAGAAATATTACTTTCGATCAGACATTTACAACTCTGTTTTATGTTTAATAAAACAGAATTTGTTTTTTTTAATTTAATGTCATTTGGGATATTAAGTGAGGTAATTTCTCACAAACTGCAGTACAAATTAATGGATAGATTAGCTAAATCAAGTGATCTGATTAGTGAGAGAGCAGCCAATAAATAGACTATATTTCTAAAACGCATGGAGCTATTCAGAAACAGTACCGTGTAAGGGTTTTAAAAAGGCTGTTACCTTGATGCAATCTGAGAAGAAATCTAAAAGCAGTTCTATTTACTAGAATTTAGTACATTAAACTGATTAAAGCGCAAGATACGGTCAAGTTCAGTAATCAGCTGTCTGGCGGCTTTCTTTATACAGGCTAAAACACTCGAGTGCTCACTATAATCACAACAATGATCACTGTCCAATATGGCAGAGCAACTAGGACCTTACCAAAGTAGGTCATTGTAATACATGGGTTTTTTTTGACATGTGTAGAAGTTGTCACAATTCAGAATGCTCAATAAAAAAAGGGAAATCTAGAAATCAACTGGAATCAAAGTACAGTAAATGTTGTGCAGCAAATAGCATACTTCGCACTTCAGAGTCTATTCAAGGACATTTTGTTTGTCATGCTAATAAAATCTTTTCATTCCCAGCCGATGTACATAATCTTGTTAAACATTAGAGAAATTAAGAAAATAAAGGTATTAAAGATATACAATGTTGAATTTAAAATACGTTTACTTCAACAAAAACAAACAGAAGGCTTCCAGATATTAAGAAACCACTGAAGCTATTTGAACTGCTTGGGCAGGTTGCATAGTTTGAGTTTCTTATCATTTTTCAAAACATCTATTTCAGTACCTTTTCAATAGACTAGTGGTAATATAATGACAAACTTGCAAATAATTCAGAGATATTCATGTTATAGGGAGTGGAAGAGTGATACCACTGCCATATTTCACAACAAATTCACATCTGCAGCCTCTGCCAGCTTGCAGACACAACACTTTGGATAGAATGGAATTATTGCCTGCAAAGACCTTTGGTCTTGTATATCAGTGTACAGCAATTAAATTCATTTCCTAATATCTAGAAACCTCCATAACAATGAATACAGTAAATCAACATTGACACCTACTCAGAAATAAGCATGTGTGCTGAATTCAAAAACACAATTAAGGATCATTTAATACAGATGCTACTTTGTGGTCACATATATGAATGACTTCCCACTCTTCTGAGCAAGGAGTGGAGTTGATTCCATCGTGCCAAGTATTTGTCTGTCAGCAAAAGCCAAGTCCAACCCCTTTTGGTCGCCGTAAAGCTCTAACGGGTTCAGCGATCCCTTTGCCGTCTGGTCCGAGGCCAGTGCCAGGAAGCCAGCCCATGCTTTGCAGCATCCGACTGCCAATGTTGGTTTCCGGAATAGGCTGGGCATTTTCACCTACGAACACTAGAGTTAAGACATAGAGATTTAATCAGCATAGTCATATGGAAAAGAGCAGGATAATCTGAATTAGAGTTTAAAACCTCTAATTCTTTTAATTTATTTGATGAGTTGCGAGTACAGTCTAATCTCATCACATGATGACCTCGTGAACTTAGGTGTACAAGATGATGGTTATGTTTCCCAATTTTAAAAATCAGTTTGGTACTGATAATAGACCGTATTGCTTGGGAGTGGGCAACGATGGGTGCAGTGTCAAACTTTACTCTGCTGACTTCCTAAACTATACACTTAAGGGAAGGAAAGAAAACTTGAAGGATTGCCAATTGAACCATAGCAAAGTTACAGCACAGAAAGAGGCCATTTGGCCCACCTTGTTCATGTGAGCCTGAGGACACCCAGGTGCCCTTTCTAATCCCACCTTTCTGCACCTGGCCCATAGCCCTGTAGTTTACATCACTTATGGTGCAAATCCAGGTACTTTTTAAAAGGGTTTAATGTCTCTGCCTCCACTAGCCCAGGCAGTGAATTCCAGACACCCACCACCCTCTGCATAAAAAAGTTCTTTCTCATCTCCCCTCTATACCTACTGTCACTTATCTTGAATCTATGCCCCCTGGTTCTCCACCAAGGAAAACAAATTTATCCTGTTCACTCTATCTCTTCCCCTCATAATCAATCAATCTTCCAGAATGTGAAGTACTCAGAGAATTACACTGAAAGACAGAAAGGACAGAAAGACTTGGATTGCCATAACTCCTGTCACCACTTCAGGATGATACAAAGCAAATTATAATTAATGGAGTTCTTTTAAATTACAGTGACTGTTGTTATGTAGGGAACATACGATAAAGCAATTGGGGTGCAAGATAAAACCATTTTCACCAGGGAACAAAAGAGAAGAATACCGTCTTAAAGTCCCCATAGGTTTGTTGATAAAGGAAACACGGATTAGATGTAATTAACATTTGGCATTTCATAGGCATTTTCTTTAATAAAAATTCCAAGTGACTGTGGCCAGAATTTTCTGGTCCTGCCCTTAGTGGATAACAGTGTGGGTGGGAGGGAAAATTTGATGGACCAGTCAAAGGTCCATTGACTTTGGACGGGAAATTTTTGGTCCCGTGGTGGGAATAATCAAAAGCCACATTCAATGACTCCCAGACAGTCCACTCTAGAACCAAATACTATGCTGCGCAATAAAAATATTTCTTCACATCCCCAATCAACATGCTGGGGGTTACCATTGACTAGAAAGAGAACTGGATTAACTATACAAATACTGTGGCTACAAGAGCAGGTCAAAGGTTAGAAATCCTGCAGTGAGTGACTCACCTCCTGACTCCCCAAGTCTGTTCATCATCTACAAGGCACTTAGTCAAGAGTGTAAAATTTGCCTGGGCGGGTGCAGCTCCAACACACTCAAGGAACTTGACACCATCCAGGGCAAAGCAACCTGCTTGATTAGCACTCCAACCACAAGCATTCATTCTCTCTACCACTGATATATAGTGGTAGCAGTGTCTACTCGTATATAAGACACAATACAGGAACTCACCAAGGCTCCTTAGACAGTACCTTTCAGACCCACAACCTCTACCTTCTAGAAGGGCAAACACAGCAGGCACTTGGGAACACCACCATTTAGAAGATCCTCTCCAAGCCACTCACCATCCTGACCTGGAAATATTTCATCGTTCCTGAGTCAAACTCCAAGAACTCCCCCCTTAACAATGCTTTGGGTGTACCAACACCATATGGACTGTAGCTTGGTATGATTTCTGCTCTGACCAAGGCCGCAAGAAACTACAAAGGGTTGTGAACATAGCCCAGTCTATTACGCAAACCAGCCTCCCATCCATCGATTCCATCTATACTCACGTCCTTTGGGAAAGGAAATCTGCCATCCTTACCCAATCTGGCCTACATGTAACACCAGAACCACAGCAATGCAGTTGACTCTCAATGCCCTTTGGCAACTAGGGATGGGCAATAAATGCAGGCTACAAAGCCCATATCCCACAAATGAATTAAAAAAAACTTCCTGCTGCCTTGGGAAAGGAGCCAGCATAATCAGACAGCCCACGGACCCCAGACATACTCTCTTCCACCATCCTCCATCGAGAAAAAGATGCAAAAAACATGTACCAACTGACTTAAGAACAGGTTCTTCCCCACTGCCATTAGACTTTTGAAAAGTCCTATCACATAACAAGCTGATCTTTCTCCTCACCCTATTGGTAACTGAAACACTATATTAACACTCTATCCATTCTATCTCCTCTATGTACACTCTGTATGTTTTGTCTGTATAGCTTGCAAGAAACAATGCTTTTCACTATATCCCAATATATATGACAACAATAATTCAATTCAATTCAATTCAGTTCCAGAAGGCAGCTCACCACCAACTTCTCGAGGGCAATTAGGGATGGGTAATAAATGCTGACCATGCCAACAAAGCCCATATCCCACGTATGAATTTTAAAACTGTCAATGTCAAATCAGTATATACTGACCCTCTATCCCCCCTACAAAGGAAACAGTTTCTCCCTACCCACTTCACCCAGACTTCTCATGATTTTGAACATCATGAACACATGATAAATAAAAAGAGCCAGGGATTATTCAAGTCTGCATAGGTTAGGATCGTCAGGGGAGCCTCCCCTGCACTTAGATTGTTCCTAATAACTTATTGCAGAAAATTTAAATTCTGGTCATCAAAAAAGTGCTTTATGATACAAAAAAATGCTTCAGTTAAAAATTCAAATGATCAAATGTAAATTATATTCCCTGGCACAACTATTTCATAGTTCTTTCATTTACCTCTCTTCTACTGAATCTTCTTTACTCACACACAGGCTCAGTTATGTTACTGCACAGAACTGCTTGCCAGCCTTTGTGGAGATTGGATACTTCATTACCTGAAGTAGTCTCAGCACAGTCTGACCAATTGATGAAACCACATTAATGTAACTCACAGCTTATAGAGTGTGATGCAAGTATCTGCGATTACAATGTTTTGAGACAGGAAACACAGCATGTACTTTTCTGGGTATAGTCTGTCTATGCTGTTCTAAAATTAATTTCTTCGCAGTATTGGTTGTAAACCTTCAAATAACAAATAGCCTTCTTGAATAGCACCACAGCACTAAATATCACAACTGCCAGAACATTGTGACATTTAAGTGAAATATTATTTGAAAAATAATTTTGTTATGCAATCTTTCAGTTACATTTTTCCAATTCATTTGAATGGCTACATGTTTGCTCAGAGTTAAATCAGGCCTGTGTATAAACCAGTCTGTTTAAAAATACACCAAAACAAAACCATTTAGCTATGTTTTCCAGACAGCCACAGTTCATTCTTTTCTCCATCAGACTATAAACTGAATGCCAGATCATAGGTCTACAGCTGCCAGAAGCTAGACATCTGCTTAATCACCCTCTGATGTTATAACAGCTTAATGCACGGATGAAACACAGTTATTACACAATATCCTATCAAACGGAAAATTATTCTAATGGTTTTGTTTTTATCTCTGTCAAGTTACTATTATGAAAACCAGTTTCAGGTAAGCCAGTATAGCTGTACCTACGCTTCTATTGTCAAACAGGCCAATGCAATTTCTGACAGTGTTTTATAAAGATCTGTGACTGGATGATAAAAATATATTCTGTCAAGGTTTTACTTTGAATAAATACAAACATGCCTTTAACCAAACTTCATCTTTAGGACAACTAGATATATTAAAATGCAGGTAGCAGCTTAGATATCAAATATAAATGACAGACCATCCATATTGATTTTCACTGAGCATTTCATCATGGATTTCCTTACAAGGCAGAAGAGTAAATTCCCGGACAATTCATTTGAAAGTAAAATACTGGTCATTCAACAAGCACTCTAGATTCTAGACAACAGGGGAAAATAAATGTCCACACAACAGGCATGTCAGATCCCTCATGCCCAGCAGTTGCAAAGCAAATGAGATCAGATTCCTTTCTAGAGTGGGAGCTTTATAAAGTAGATGGATATTGAAACAATATAACTTATTCTCTTCACACATATGCAAATCATATATTCTACTTAATGTCAAACGAACTGAATGATTTTTCATATGTTAGTTTAAATATCAGCATTATTCGATGTTTGATCAAGATTTGAATATTAAATATCTTTACAGATGAACCTAATAAAGGATTTTTTCCATGTCTTCCTTTGTTTACTTCCAGGCCTAATTAAATGTTTTTAAAATGGAACAACATTCACCTGTACACAATAATAGATTTGTTTAAAATTACAGGTTTATGAAATACAGATAAATTGTATTTCAATTAAAATAGATAGTTTAGTAGAAAATTTATAGATGGTGCAATTCATATCCAATTCCCCCCAATCTAGATTGCACATCAGCAGGAAATGACAGCTACATTCTCCCATCTGGAGAAAGATGGAAAGATTGTCAAGCCATTGTATAAGGAGGTAGATTTTAACTAAGCTGGTCGCAGGCCTTGTGCTGTACACAGAGATCCCAAATTATCGACCTACAGCTTTCAGATGAGCAGTGTGCAAAGACTTGTGCAAGCCTTGTATAAGATGTCCTACAGCCATGTTTTCCAGCTGGTCACACCTTGCCTGTGGCTGTGAAAGCAATTGTTGCTCTAAATGTTTATGCCACAAGCACATTTCAGGCTTTAGAATGGGGACGTGTGTACCCCCGTCAACCTGAACTCCATGGCTGCATTGAAAAGGTCACGGATGCCCTCTCTGCCAAGGTACATGAATACAAGTTCCTATGGATGCCTCCAGCCAACAGAAATAGCTTAGGTTTTGTTGCAATTGGCAGCTTGCATAAGGTAAATGCAGCCTCTAACAAAAAGACAGAAACAAGGGATAGTCATTCAAGTCTATTTTGCCATCAAATTAAGATTGTGGCTGATCTAAGCCTCATGTCCATTTGCCTACCATTGATCGATCCATATTTCTTGATACCGCTACATAACAAAAACAATTCAATCTCGGTCTGGGAAATTTCCATGATATTGCATCCCCAGTGTTTTGGTGAACTGAGTTTCAAATTTCCACGACTCTTTCAGTGGCTCTCTGATTTCACTCCTGATTGGCTGATCTCTAATTTTAAGATGATATCCCCACCAGAGAAAACAATTTCTCTGAACTTGCGCAATCAAACCATTTTATCCTTATAAATATCTTGATTCGATAATTCCTCAGCCTTCTAATTTCAAGGGCTTAGAAGCCAAATAAACTGAACTTTAAAATGCTGTTACCATTCCAATATATCTTGCCTGAGGATTAGAGCTCAAAATTGAACTCTGTACTCTAGATGCGGTCTGACCAAGTCTGTGTATACCTCGAAAATTAATTGGGCTAATTTTAACTTCTTGGGTAGTTTGTTTGATTACCCCAACCAGTGGTCACCCAAAATCAAAATCCATTCCACAAATTTCCCTTTTGTACCATGTGATATCTTTCCTAAAAGGGCTGATAACATGTCAATTATGCCATGGCATAAGAACATTCAGGAGTAGACATCTTGTCCCCTGCAGTCTGCTTGCCATTCAGTAAGATCAGGGTTGATCTGATTGTGGCCACAACAGCACTTTCCTGTAGATGAAAGAATTTGGGAGTGAATTGACAATTAATATCACAAATTTAATATTAGCACTGATTTTGGATCCACATGCGGAAGACAATTCAATCAACTGGTCATTAAGCAGAATGGATCATTTGTAAAGCAATGCATAGACTTCTTTCAATTTCTGTTAGACAAGATAATTTTCTGCCCCACAGTGCTTTTGCAAGTGAAAATAATTTTAGTATAATTAAGAGAAAATGAAACATTTTGCATCCGTAACTTCCTGGCTCCCCAGCATTGGATTTTTAGCAGTACCCCAAAGATACACTGGGGAATCTGTTACATATTTAAGTGGTTGCATGATTGCTTTAAGAGCCAGTCACATGATTGTTTAATGATGTCAAGTAATTATTTCATCGGCTCCTGTTTAGTTTCATTTTCTACTCTAAGACAACAACTCCTACAATAAATCTGTTGTTATTTTGAATGTACATGTGCAAACCACATATTTGTTTTAAAACCCACAATCTTTAACATAGTTAAGATATTACAGAATCCCATTTGGAAGTTTCCAGGTAAAGGTTTATGCTGGAATTGTCCAAATGAGGTAGCTTCCCCTGGACAACTGTGCTGTACTGGGAACCATCCGAAAAAGTGATTTAAATTGCTAACTTCAGATAGTTGTGCCAGTTTTAATCAATAGCTACTCTAAAAGAGCTAGAGAAAAGAAAACCACTTCTAAGTTTGTGTAGCTATTAAAAACACCTAGATTCAGCCCCATACTGGGCACCCCCTCACTCCAGATTCCCAACCCTGAATAATCAGCCCCACACCACCCCCCCCAGAGTATGCCCAACCATCCCCATGAAACTCCACCCCTTCTTCCCCACACCTCCCAATCTCAGATCTGACCCAACCTCATCACCACTCCCACTCTCCCCACAAGACTACCTGACCCAAAACACTCCTTGAACACTAGTCAGCCTGACATCCTGCCACCCCTCACTCAGCTCCACATATGGACCCAAATCTCCCATCCCCAGACTCGAGTTGTTTTCCCCACCACAGTACCCATCCCTTCCCCAGACTGGACCTGACCACCATCCAACCTGACCATGCCCCCCACCCCCTACCATTCCGCAATCTGAACTAATCATCCACATCCCACCCACCTCCCCTCCACCCGTCTGTCACATTCAAACACCCTGCATCCAATCCAACTGACCCCATCTGATCAGACCAGCCATCATCTGACCCGGCCACCCAACTCTGCCCCCATCCCCTCACTTCATTTATGCACAACAATGTTCCACAAACAGCAGTGTGATAAATGACCACATCATCTGTTTTAGTGATATGTTGGTTGAGAGATAATTATTGATCCCAAAACACTGGGGAGAACTCTTCTATCCTTCTACTAATGACATTGAGATCTATTCCATCCACTAGAGAGGACAGACAGGGGCTTAGTTTGACATCTCTTTGGACCGTAAGACCATAAGATATCGCAGCAGAATTAGGCCACTCGGCCTATCAATCTGCTCCACCATTCAATCGTGGCTGATAAGTTCTCGAGCCTATTTTTCCATCTTTTGCCTGTAATCTTTGATCCCCTTACCAATTAAGAAGCTCTCTATTTCTATTTTAAATACACTCAATGACTTGGCTTCCATAGTCTTCTCTGGCAATGAATTCCATTCATTACCCTGGCTGCAGAAATTCCTTTTCATCTCAGTTCTAAAGTGTCGTTCCTTTAGTCTGAGGCTGTGCCCTTGGATCCTAGTCTCTCCTACTAATGGAAACATCTTCCCCAAGTCCACTCTATCAAGGCCTTCCAGTATTCAGTAAGTTTCAATTAGATTTTCCCCATCCTTCTAAATTCCATTGAGTACAGACCTAAAGTCCTCAAACACTCCAAAAGATGAGACTTCCGACAGTAGCACTGGAAGTTTAAATTAGGGGGCTTCAAGAGTTGTGGCTCAAAGTGGGAGAGAGTGCTACCCACTGAGTCACTCATCAATTGAGTAATCCCTAATTAAAATAATCAGTGTAAGCTTTCTTCTTTCCCAAAATACTGCAGGTAGATGGTGCTCAGAATTCCTCTACATACGTCAGAATAATACCATCAAACAATATGACAGAATCACTGGGATGATGTGACAGATCAACGTTTTTTCAAGAGAGTAGCCTGTAGGATTTGCTTAGTCAGTAAAGGATCAGTTTATCAAAAAAAAAAGCAACATCCACTTAATATTAGAGTCAGACGCAGTAGGGAAAAGAAGATGTGATGTGTGCTTGTTTGTGAGCTATGTATAGGCTGTAACAAGTTCTTGAATTCAATCAGTAAGAAAAGGCAACACACCTGCTCTATGATCATCCTCAACACCAGTGCCCCACAAGGCCGTGTGCTCAAACCCCTACTATGCTCCTTATACACCAAAGACAGTACGGTCAAATTCTCCTCCAACTCAATTTTCAAGTTTGCTGATGACACCACTGTTGTGGGTCGGATCTCAAACAAAGACAAGACGGAGTACAGGAAAGAGATAGAGAATCTGGTGAGCTGGTGTGATGGAAATAATCTCTCCCTCAATGTCAACAAAACGAAGGAGATAGTCATAGACTTCAGGAAGCGTAGTGGAAGGCATGCTCCCGTCTACATCGATAGGGATGAAATGGAAATGGTCAGCAGTTTCAAGTTTCTAAGTGTCCAAATTACTAACAACCTGTCCTGGTCCCTCCATGCAGACTATAGGTAAGAAAATCCACCAATCCTCTACTTTCTCAGGAGGCTAAGAAAATTTGGCATGTGCACTATGATCCTCACCAACTTTTACAGATGCATCATAGAAAACATTCTTTCTGGCTGCATCACAGTTAGGTATGGGTCCTGCTCCATACAAGACTGCAAAAAATTACAAAGGGTTGTGAATGGAGCCCAGTCCATCATGCAAGCCAGCACCCTATCCGTGGACTCTGGCTATACTTCCCACTGCCTCGGAAAAGCTGCCAGCATAATCCAGGACCACACGCACACTGGACATACTCCCTTCTATCTTCTTCCGCCAGGAAAAAGATATAAAAGTCGGAGGACATGTACCAGCCGACTCAAGAATAGCTACTTCCCTGCTGTCATCAGACTTTTGAATGGACCTACCTTATATTAAGTTGATTTTCTCTACACCCTAGCTATGTTGTAACACTACATTATGCACTCTCTCCTTTCCTTCTCTGATGCATGGCATGCTTTGTCTGTATAGCAAGAAACAATACTTTTCACTGTATACTAATACATGTGACAATATTCAAATCAAATTTCATTTCTGAAGTTGCAAATTTGGGGCTCTGCATTGCTCATAGTTTCAGTGTTGTTTTGATAGCAAAGTAGCATCTGCATTATGCATATAAATTGTGGCGCTAACTTCGCTAAGCACCACCTTGCTGAGGACCGTAGCATGGATGTGAAGAGCCAGAAGTATGCAGAGTAGGCACACTGTAACATCACTCAGTGAATAACTCACCAGCACTGACTTTTCAAACTAGTTGCTCCAGCTGATGCCCTTTCTTAAACACAGATAGCTGCACATTTGTTTAACAACAGGAAGCCAGCCCTCCAGCTCTATTTAACAGGATCAACAGCAACTTGCAGGTTAGTGGCTGATTAATCTTTACTGGCTCTGCATGAGACTATGGAAATGCTTGGTTCTTTGGAGAGTTAATTATGATTGGTGAAGTCAACTGAGATTGGTATTGCACACAGAGAGATCCTGGGTTTTGACAGGAAGGTTTCTGGTCAGGTCACTTGGTGCTGTAGTAGCAATCACCTTTGGGTCACAGCATGAGAGGGGAATGGAGCAGAGACAGCAAAGAGGACAATATTATCCTCCAAAGTTTATAGAGTGCCAGTGTCTGAAATAGTGGCTGCAAGTGTGAGATAGAATTTTTTCTTTATCAGTCTGTTCCTCTTGTATTTCAAAGTCCTGCATCAATCCTTGACTACTGGGCAAATCTTGGATTTCTGAAATGCATAAGGGTAAGGTTGGGGTGAGAGAATTGGGGGAAAACAGAGGTATATGTTTACACCATCTACAATTTGTAAATTAAGTACCTTCACTTGAGAAGAAGTATTAGATAAACTAATGGGGCTAAAAGCAGACAAATTCCCTGGCCTGATGGCTTGCATCCATGGATTCCAAAAGTAGGCACAGGGATAATAGATGTATTGGTTGTAATTTTACAAAAGTCCTTGGATTCAGCAGAATTACCAGAGGATCGGAAAACTGTCAATGTGACATCCCTATTCAAAAAGGTGGGGGGAGGCAAAAATTAGGTAACTATTGGCCAATTAGCCTAATACTTATTGTTGGAAAAATGTTGGAATCAATTACTAATGAAGCAATAGCAGCACATTTGGAAAATCATAATCTAATCAAGTAGAGTCAGCATGGTTTCATGAAAAGCAAATTGTGTCTGATTAGTTTATTAGAGATTTTCAAAGACGTCTCAACCAGCATGGATAGAAGGGAACCAGAAGATGTATTATATTTGGACCTCCAGAAGGCACTTAACAAGGTACCTCACAAAAAGTTAAGTCATAAGACAAAAGCCCATGATGATGGAAGTAGTATACTGGCATACATAGAGAATTGGCTAATAGGCAGGAAACAGCTAGTGGTAATAAAGGATTCTTTTTCAGGTTGGTGACCTGTAACCAGTAGAGTTCCACAGGGATCAGCGTTGGGACCACAACTATTTACAATATATATTAATGATTTGGAGGAAGGGAGCGAATGTACTGTAGCCAAATTTGCAGATGACACAAAAATAGTGGAAAGACAAGTCATGAGAGGGAAGTAAACAGTTTACAAAGAGATATTGATAGGTTAAATAAGTGGGCAAATGGAGTATAATGTGGGAAAATGTGAAGTTGTTCATTTCCTAAGGAAGAACAAAAGAAGAGTAGTAGTTAAAAAATTGCAAAAAGCTGCAACACAAAGTGAATTGGAGGTACTTGTCCATGAAACACAGAAAGTTAGCACACAGGTACAACAGGTCAACAGTAAGGCTATTGGAATGTTGACCCTTATTCCAAGACGGTTGAAGTTTGAGAGGAGGAAAGTCTTGCTTCAACTGCACACAGTCAGTAAGAATAGGTAACATTATCTCCTCCAAGAGCATCCTCAACACCAGTGCTCCGCAAGGCTGTGTCCTCAGCCCCTTAATATACACCTTATACACCTCTGACTTTATGGCCAAATTCCCCTCCAACTCGATTTTCAAGTTTGCTGATGACACCACCATCGTGGGATGGATCTCAAACAATGATAAGACACAGTACAGGAAAGAGATAGAGAATCTGGTGAACTGGTGCAACGGCAATAATCTCTCCCTCAATGTCAATAAAATGAAGGAGATAGTCATCAGCTTCAGGAAGTGTGGTGGAGGGTATGCCCCTGTCTACATCAATGGGGATGAAGTAGAAATGGTCGAGAGCTTCATGTTTTTTAGGTGTCCAGATCACCAACAACCTGTCCTGGTCCCTCCATGCAGATGCTATAGTTAAGAAAGCTGACCAATGCCTCTACTTTCTCAGGAGATAAAGGAAATTTGGCATGTCTGCTATAACTCTCACCAACCTCTACTCATGCGCCATAGAAAGCACACTTTCTAGTTGGATCATAGTTTGGTATGACTCCTGCTCTGTCCAAGACTGCAATAAACTACAAAGGATCGTGAACGAAGCCCAGTCCATCACTCAAACCAGCCTCCCACCCATTGACAACGTCTACACTTCCCACTGCCACGCGAAAGCAGTCAATGTGATCAAGGACTCCATGCACCCCAGACATAATCTCTTCCACCTTCTTTCTTCAGAAAAAGATGCAAAGGTCTGAGGACACATACCAACCAATTCAAGAACAACTTCTTCCTTGCTGCCATCAGACTTTTGAATGGACCTCCCTTGCATTAAGTTGATCTTTTTCTACAACCTTGGTATGATTGTAACATATCATTCTGAACTCTCTCCTTTCCTTCCCTATATATGGTATGCTTTGTCTTTATACTGCACAAGAAACAATACTTTTCACTGTGCACTAATACATGTAATAATAATAAATTAGATCAAATCAAAGATAATACTGGTGAGACCACATGAGGACTAATGTGAACAGCTTTGGTCTCCTTACTTAAGGAAAGATATTATTTAATTGGAGGCAGTTCAGAGAAGGTTGATTAAGATGATCCCTAGTATGGAGGGATTGTTTTATGAGGAAACAAACAGGTTGGGACTCTATTCACTGTAATTTATAAAATGAGAGGTGATCTTATTGAAACATATACTAAGTAAGTGTTGAAAGGATGTTTCCCCTCATGGGAGAGTCTAGGACAAGAGGGCATAGTCTCGGAATAAAGGGGTGCCAATTTAAGACTGAGAAGAGGAGGAATTTCTTCTCTCAGAGGGTTGTGTCTTTGGAACTCCTTGCCACAGAGAGCTGTGAGGGCAGAGTCCTTGTGTACAGTTAAAGCTCAGATAGATACATTTTTGATCTGTAAGGGAATCAAGTGTTATGGGAAAGGGCAGGAAATGGATTTGGGGCATGTTGGATCAGCCATAATCCTACTGAATGGCAAAACAGGCTCGAGGGGCTGAACGGTCTATTCTTGTTCCTATTTCTTATAGGCTTAAAAACTGATTTTATATTTACAGAATATTACATTTCTCCATTATGATAAAAACAGACTTTTAATTTTTTTTAGGAATTGGTATTATTAATAAGAACATAAGAACATAAGAAATAGGAGCAGGAGTAGGCCATCTAGCCCTTCGAGCCTGCCCCGCCATTCAATAAGATCATGGCTGATCTGTCGTGGCTCAGTTCCACTTTCCCGCCCTCTCCCCATAACCCTTAATCCCCTCTCTTATCAAGAACCCATCAACCCGCTTCTTAAAAATACTTGGCGAGGCAGCCTCCACCACTTCAACGGGCAGAGAATTCCAGAGATTCACCACCCTTTGAGTGAAGAAGTTCCTCCTCAACTCCGTTCTAAACCGCCTCCCCTTTATCTTGAGGCTGTGCCCCCTAGTCCTACTGTCTTTTTTGAGCGGGAAGAGTCTCTCCACCTCTATCCTATCCATCCCATTCATCATCTTATACGTCTCAATGAGATCTCCCCTCATTCTTCTAAACTCTAACGAGTACAAGCCTAGTTTATTCAGCCTCTCCTCATAGCTCAACCCCCTCAACTCCGGTATCAGCCTAGTAAACCTCCTCTGCACTCCCTCCAAGGCCAAAATATCCTTGCGCAGGTGCGGCGCCCAAAACTGCACACAGTACTCCAGCTGCGGCCTCACCAATGCCCTATACAGCTGCAGCAAGACCTCCCTACTTTTATATTCAATCCCCCTCGCTATGAAGGCCAGCATCCCATTCGCCTTCCTGACCACCTGCTGCACCTGCAAGCTGGGTTTTTGCGACTCATGCACAAGGACCCCGAGGTCCCTCTGCACCGTCGCCTGTTCAAGTTTTTCGCCCCGTAAGTAATAGTCCTTCCTACCATTCTTCCTACCAAAGTGGACCACCTCACACTTGCCAACGTTAAATTCCATTTGCCATTTCCTGGCCCATTCGCCCAGCCTATCTAGATCCTTCTGCAGACTCTCCACACCCTCTGCACAATTTGCCTTTCCCCCAATCTTGGTGTCATCAGCAAATTTCGACACCATACACTCGGATCCCTCCTCCAGATCATCTATATAAATGGTAAATAGCTGAGGCCCCAGCACCGACCCCTGGGGCACCCCACTAGTCACCAACCGCCAATCCGAATAGCACCCATTGACCCCCACTCTCTGCCTCCTATTTGACAACCAATCCTCTATCCACGCTAACACCCTACCCCCAACTCCATGTCCCCTGACCTTCTGCAATAACCTCTTGTGAGGTACCTTGTCAAACGCCTTCTGAAAATCCAGAAAGACCACATCCACCGGCTCTCCTCTATCCACTGCCCTAGACACATCCTCATAGAACTCCAGTAAATTTGTCAGACACGACTTCCCTTTAATGAAACCGTGTTGCGTCTGCCCTATCAAGCAATTCCCTTCAAGATGCCTCGCAATTTCCTCCTTAATGACGGATTCTAACATTTTACCTACCACAGACGTTAAACTAACCGGCCTATAATTCCCCGCCTTTTGCCTGGCATCCTTCTTAAACAACGGCGTAACATTAGCTGTTTTCCAATCTTCCGGCACTTCCCCGGAATCCAGCGACGTCTGGAAAATAACCACCAAGGCATCCACTATAACCTCCGCCATTTCTTTCAGAACCCTCGGATGCATTCCATCCGGTCCTGGGGACTTGTCCACAATCAGCCCCTCCAGTCTGTCGAGCACCACCTCTCTAGTAACAGTAATGTCATTAAGACCCTCCAGTCCTACCACCTTTCCATCGCTAACACCCGGCAAATTATTCACGTCCTCCTCCGTGAAGACAGAAACAAAAAAGTTATTCAAGACCTTAGCCATATCCCCATCCCCTACCACTAGCTCCCCTTTCTCATCCTCTAAAGGACCAACGTTCACCCTAGCCAGCCTCTTCCTTTTTATATATTTATAAAAACTCCCGCTACCCTTTTTTATATTAAGTGCTAGCCCAGCTTCATAGCTTCTCCTACCCTCCTTTATCAACTTCTTTGTCAATCTTTGTTGACATTTAAACCTTTCCCAATCCTCTTCTCGCCCACTGCTCTTAGCTACTCTAAATTCCTCCACTTTTAATTTAACACTTTCCTTCACCTCCTTCGTTATCCACGGCTTATTACCTCTCCTCCTACGGTCCTTTTTGACCATCAGAATAAATTTCTGCTGAGCACCAAGAAAGATCTCCTTAAAGATCCTCCACTGCTCCTCAGCAGACCTACCTTCCAACGCGCTCCCCCAGTCCACATTCGCCAATTCTTCTCTCATCCTACCATACTCCCCTCTATTCAAACAAAGGACGCGTGTCCGGGAACCCACTTTCTCCTCCTCCATCTGCAACAGAAACTCCACCATACAATGATCACTCTCTCCAAGAGGATCCTTCTATCTTAATTCAATGTGCATGCCTCAATCATTTATTTTTCTCTCTGTAAACTGTAACTGAAAGTGAAAGATAATCAGTGTATTTTGCTCCTTGGTTTGCTGCCTGTGAGAATACCTATGAACATATGAAATAAGAGCAGAAGTAGGCCATTGCCTCTCGAGCTAACTCAGCCATCCAATAAGATCATGGCTGATGTATTTTAGTTTTGAATTCCACATTCCCCAATAACCTTTGATTTACTTGCTGAACAAATGTCTGTCAATTTTTGCCTTAAAAATATTCAATGACTCCCACCTCCTCTGGCGGAGAATTCCAAAGTCACATAACCCTCTGAGGTAAAAAAAACCTCTCATCTCTGTCCTAAAAGGCCAACTCCCAGTTTTAAAACAGTGCCTCACAGCTCTGGACTCACCCACAAGAGGAAGCATCCTTCCCACATCCACCTGGTCAATACTGTTCAGGATCTCAAATACTTCAATGAAGTCTTCCAAACTCCAGTGGAAACAAGTCCTGGTCTGCCTAACCCATCCTCATCAGATAACCTATTCATTCTGGGTATCCAAAATACTAAACTTGCACCTACATATTTACATGCTTCCTTAAATAAGGAGAAAAAAACTTCACACTGCAAAATGCTCTGTATAAATGAGGCATAACATTCTCACTATTACGCTCTATTCTTCTTGTAATAAAGGATAGTATTCCATTCGCCTTTTTAATTACTTGCTGTACCTGCATACTAAGCTTTTGTGATTCATGGACTGGAACACCTCATCCCTTTGCACTTCGGAATTCTGCAGCTATTCTCTGTTTAAGTAATACTCTGCTTTTTTATTCTTCCTGCCAAAGTTAGCAACTTCACATTTTCCCCACATTATATGCTTTCTGCCAGATTTTTGCACAATCACTTTATATATTTATATCCATCTGCGGTCTTTTTATGTCCTCTTTGCAACATATTTTATTACCTTCCTTTGTGTCATCTGTAAGTTCAGCTACTAGGTCTTCAGTCCCTTCACCTAAGTCATTAATGTAAGTTCTAAAAAGTTGAGGGCCCGCTACAGACCCCTGCGGGATTCCCCTTGTCACATGCCAGCAATTAGAAAAAGAACAACGTATGCATACTTTCTGGGGAACAATGTAACCAAACAAATTCGAAGTGCTGAACGAGAGTGAAAATGGGAGAGAATCATGTTTTTTTTGCTGAGAGAAACAATCAAATCTTATACCACTTAGAGAAAAAATGAGGCAAAGTGTGATTCTTGCCAATTGGGGGAGTGCACTGGCAATCTGACCCCCCATCCACCCCCAGACATTGCACCCTCACCAAAATATGAAATCGTTAACAATGGTCTCCTTTAAGCACATTTGGCAGAATTGAATGCCCCTTGTCATTGTGTGTTTGGGGGGGAGGGAGGCATTTAATCAGGTGGGAGGATGGCAGATGAGGAACCTTCTACTTACGCACCTTTACCCTGAGTAAATCTGTGGGGAAAGGTCATGCGGTAGCCAACTGAGACCCCTAAATGGACAATGAATGCTTACTGAAGGGTTTCATCACACCATTACTGGCATTAAACACCTCCCCCCGCACCAAATCTCTGGCCTAGGAGGTAGTGATACTAGGCCTCAGGAGGGTATCATACTGGCAGCAGTCACTGCCTCCCTGGTAGCGTTGCCATTCAACAGAGCTACTAGCCTCTAACTGGCAGCTCTCAGCAGAACTTCCATCCCCAGAGCCCTTGCGGCTCAGACACTCAAGTGGTCAGTGCTGGGGAAGGCCCACTGCTGTCCACTCGTGCCTGAGCAGCAGTTAATATGGTGGCTCTTTGCTAGAAGTTATGACAGTTTCTTGTGGCTCTCCGTTCAGTGGGCAAGATCCTTGTCGCTCTATTAAATATGACCCACTCAATGAGTAATAATCAATTGGAAATGTAGCCTTGCATTCATGCATTTAAGGGTTAAAGAAACAGTATTGTTATTTCTATAGCCTTCTTCATAAAATACACTTCATAACATAAATGCTTTATAATTATCTTTGGAAAGATCTCATCTTGGGCAATATTTACAATCCACTTTTAGCCTTATATCTCATTTACAACTGTCACAGCCCAGCCTTCTTTTCCTTCAAATTTTCCAAGGCATACAGTGGATGGTAATTCACTTGCGTAATTGGCTCAAGAGATGAAAATCTTATATCAGCCTCCATACCCACTAATCTATCCAACTGACTGCAGGCCTAATTGGCAGTTTGTTTAGTAATTTGGATCCTAAAGTGGCTGTATTGATGTTGGATGGGAAGCCATACTGTGGGGATGCAAGGTTTTTTAGTGTTTAAAGTCAGTGACATTGTTTCGTATAGGGTATGGGGTTTACGGATATGCGTATCCTCTTGCATAATTAGGCAATATTTTCATAGGTTCTGAATTGTGCATTCAGATAAATCAGTTTAATGGAATCCAAAAAAAATTACAAGTACAAACCAGGATTCCAGAATAACTGTAAAAGTAGGAATTGTATATTAATTGTAATCTAATTACTTTATATAAAGACTGCAAATAATTTTGCATTATGACTTTTTTGCTAGATTTAAGATGTATAGTTCATAGTTAACATGACTAAGATGACTGAAACAAAACATAATTCTGTTCCATTCAACTGGGGTGATTTCATAGTCAAACAAATGGCCAGTACACTGCATAAAATCTTTTAAAATCATTTACAAAGGTTACAGATGTAAAGAGGGCTATTCGTTACTTAACTAGCAATTTCAAGCTGTGACACTGACTTTGATTCAGACCTGAAAACTAGCTGTAAATTCAGAAATCAATATTTGGGTGTATCAATATTAATTCTGTTGTTCAATACAAAGAGGAAAGTGTATTGAATATCAGCAGTGAAACAAATAGTATAAATCAGGTAATTGTATTGGCGAAAAATTAACTCGTGCTTTTTTTTGCATAAGTTGAAATGTGTAATTATTTTTAAATATTCTCACTATATTTGTTAATGGAATGAAACAGAAGTCTGGAAAGTGCTTTTGCTTTGCTGGTCAAGGATGATGATGTGTTACTAAAGCCTCATTTGCTTTGCTACTCCATTAGTAGCCATTGCTTCAGCTGTGTAGGCCCTAAGCTAGGGAATTCTCTGCCTAACCATCTTCTACTCTCCACCTTTCCCTCTTCCATTAAGTCTCTGCTTAAAACCTACTTCATTGACCGAGTTTTCATCTGTCTTAATGCTTCCTAATGTGGCCCGATGTTGAATTTTAATTGATAATGCAACTGTGAAGCAGGGACTTTTTATTAAAGGTGCACACTGCTGTTATTTCTGAGAGGATTTACTGTTCTCAGAAGCATGTGCAAATTGTATAAGTTTCTGCCTGCACAGCTGGCTAGCCAATGATGCTTTGGCACTGGTGAGGCAGCTGACTAACAGTTGAACGGCTGAAATCCCATTCGAACTTCTGTATTTGTGCAGGCGAAAGCAGGTCAAAGTTTAATTGGGTTTGGAGTGATAACACTGCTTCTGATAGGTTTACCACAGTCAGGAGTGAGAGAAATTCAAAGTTACAGTCTTAAAAAAATATGGCAACTGAAATGAACATGGCCTGCATACCACAGTTGCACAGGGCTTTGAAGACCTTGTTGGCTCTATTAAGTTTGTAATGGCAGTGACCAATAGCACCACTGAGCCTGTCCAGCACCAACAAGCTGCAAGTAGTCTCTCAAACATTGCAATCTCTCCAGGGAATGGCATAAAGTCTGCATCCCTTTAGCTTCCTCCAGTGCCTATACATGAGGCAGTGCAGACATGGGCTGGCACTTTTTACTAATGCCCCCGCAGCTCCAAATGATTAATTTCATTCCACTCAAAATATACTGTAAAGTCAGGGCAGGTGTATGGAGGAGTCCATTAGCTGCATCCATACAGTCATCGATAAACAGTAATCTGCACTTCAGTCTATCTTGGAGAAAATGACAACTCAAAGTGCAGCTGAGTTTCCAATGTGCAAATTCTAACTCCAATAAAGGTTCCTCAGTTTATAGACCACAAGCATTCCATTTATAAAAGGTTCTCTTTTCTGACCTCAGTATTTAGTTCATTCGATCTGCTGAGAGTGTCCAGTGGTACAGGCATGCCACATTCTGCCCACCAATAATCTTGTGCCATTGTCAGTTAAGCTAACCAATCACAACAGCGTGGATATGAGTGGGTTAGTTGCAGGACCATGGAGAGCATACAGAATTTTTTCAACATGGGGCGGAATTCTCCCAAAAGCATGACTAACACCGGAAACCTAGATCTCATCCAAAGCTGGGATTATCTGGTGGCGCTGTAGTGAATGAAGTTTTAATTAAGGTCCAACTTCTCCATTCTTGCTGACAGCGGGGCAAATGATCGAAGGATCCAGCTCTAAATGTCAGTTCCAGTGAGAAAAGCAGTGAGAATTCTGCAGGGTAGATTGGCGCGATCCAGATCGCAATTCATCCACACTTAGTCTTGAGCTTGGGTACATTATTGTGGCAAAGGGACTTGTGGGGCCGAACGATGCCAACAAGTCCAGCTCCTCAGAGATCAGTTTAAACAGCACCCCAATGTCAAAGTTAAGTTGAGGGTCCCCCCACCTCACACTACCCCCTCCCCCCTCCGCAGACGTGCAGAACAACCAAACCCCTTGACCATGAAGAGGCAACGTACCCCCCCAATCACTAAATGGCCAGGTAACGCCCCCCAACATCATGCAGGCCCACTCCCCATCCATCCTCAGCGGTATTGGGGCATCGCCCATCCCTTAATCCAATTTCCCACCACTGCAAGTGAGTGATACCCCACTATGGGGTCAACTCAGGCCCTATCCCTTGCCAGTGCCAAACACCAAGGAGGCAGTGACAGGGCACTGCCCAGCCATGTTCCTGACCACTCGAGAGTTTCAATGGCCTCCAAGCCCCCAGGTGGTCATCATGTCTGGATTCTGTTTGTGGGGACTAATAGTGATTTGTGCCTGATTCCCGTTGTGCCAGAAGGTTGGGTGAATACCAAGAGCTAGGTGAATCTGGCTTTAATTCAACTTTGCATACTTAAATCAGGATTTTAAATATGCTAATCTGGTTCATACCTTTCTCGGTTTCTATGGTCATAATGCGATTTTTGCGGGGGCACGTGTGGCTAGAGAATTGCCCCTATTATATTTGTGATGAGAAATTTGCTTATGAGAAAAGTTCATTGGAACATGAAAGTAATGAGAAAATGTAATAGATTATGAACTCTTTAATACAGTCAATAGGGAAAGAAAATGCTCTGACTGGAATGTCAGTGTCAAGAACTCATCAATTTAAAACCAGGAAGAGAAGAAATTTTGTTACCCAGAATTGTTGGTGGAGTATGGAATTTTAACTGTGAAGAGTGTTTGAGACAGAAATCACTATATTTTTTAAGTATTTAAATATTTGAAGCAGGGGA
Organism: Carcharhinus amblyrhynchos; assembly: GCF_965287045.1. NCBI lineage: Eukaryota > Metazoa > Chordata > Chondrichthyes > Carcharhiniformes > Carcharhinidae > Carcharhinus > Carcharhinus amblyrhynchos. The sequence goes on from NC_137335.1 coordinate 53,615,870, forward strand.
ACAGAGAAGGCTATCGGAAGAACAGGGCAATATGAGAATTTAGATTGCTCTAGCAGAGTTCTAGCAAACTCACTGTACGCTGTAAATGTTGATGTCTCTATGGTTCTCTCTCAAAACCAGCAGAAGGTGGCATTGGGCCACCAGAATCCCAACTGGTTCCCAAACTGCTGGAGTAATCACTTACAAGTCTCAGGTTAGGAATTAGATATCACAAGCGATACACCATCACTAAATACAAGGACCACAGGCAACTGATTGGAGGGTGATTTTGACTTAGGGTAATAGTGTAGAACGGGATTTTTGATTCCGCTGGTTGTCCTGTCCTGTAACTTTATTATATTGAATCTGCCTGAATCCATATTATGTGTTTTACGCTATCATCCAGTCACCCCACGCACATTGTTCACATATGACACAGGAATGGCAAAACTAATGTTTCTCATTATGTAGAATAAGGCAGTACAGTTAAGAACAGGTACTGATAAGAAAATGCAGAGGACAGTGTTTCAGAAGATGTCAGAGCCACATTATAGGATCCATATAGAAACCATCTACTTAAACAAGCAGCTCAAGCACTCAACTAAACAGACATTTGGCAAATTTTTTCTTCTCACGCTACTTTTGCAGTTACATTTTCTTGATCAGTATCTGTGTCTTGCTATGACATTGATTCAGGGTTAGTTTTATTTCCCTATAAAGGTCAGGTCTCTTTGAATGCCAACATTGTGAAACATGCAGCACGCAATGATACTGGAGAATGGTGGTGGGATGCTATAGAGTAAGGTGCCTTCAGACCCATTAAGGCATCCGAAGTGCTACTTTAAGATGTCAATGAAATGCTACAAAACGATCCTGGTGGTTGTGAGAGTCCAGATACCTCTGCAGTCAGACCTGTCTTCGTATCTGAAGAGAGTAACCTTTGATCTCTTAAGAGTCAATCTTCCAGTTTGTCTTCCCCTTCAAATGAAACTGGCACTGTTGACTGGTGCAAAATGAAAACACTGCCATTGCTGCATAATAATTGGACACTAACCTTCATACAGTGTTAGCAGTAAGTGACCAGCTGCATATTGATGTGAAAGCATTTCTTTCGGTTCATGAAAGACTTTATACTGTGACTAGGCCCAGATGGCCACACACTGTTCAACAATCAGCCCCTGTACTTTTAGAAATCCAACAGGCAAAGGAAATGCATGTTTAAAGACAAAACAACTATTTACCTTACTTAATGCTAACAAAACATCTCTTTTGATTGTTTTGAAAATTTGAGAAAGTCTCTGGCCTGCTCCTTTTGCTATAGACAGAGAAAAAGGACAGATGGAAAATATCAAAAGGAATACGCTGAAAATATAATGACAGATATTCTCACAAATTATGCTGCAAGTAAATCAGCCTCAAGATTCAGTGTCTTCTCTGCTGTATGGCAAAATCTTCAATAGAAGGTATGACAGATACATTTCTTAAGGCTAGTATGAAATAGTCCTCCAAAATGGGTTATTTGTTCATCTCTAGTGAGGTTCAAGATGGCGATTTTATTCTGCTTATGTATAGTACCTGCTGCCGATGGTCCAGGGGGAGGTGCTGCTTTTCTTCTGCGTTTGATATCTCCTGTACACAGTGATCCAAAATGAACGCTTGTTTGTCTGCAAATAATTATCAAAGAAAGTTATTAACTAGGACAAAACACCACTGCCTGTCTCCATACAAACACAAAGCCTGCATGATTTAGCGCTGAATCAAAACACCCACAATGAAGATGTAGCTGCATAATAAAGCTACCAATCTTGTTTATATCAAAACATAATTATGCTTTTGGACAACTACTCAGCGGCCAAACTGCATCATAAATTGTTACCAGAATGAATAATATAAAAGGAATGCTTTTTAATTTTCAAAACTGGCAATCTTTCCAGCTCCACATAAAATCAAGCAGCACTGCTTTGACAGGCAAATGTTGGAGATTAATTATCTATAGGGATTACAATACAGTTGCTGAGATTTCAATTGGCCACTAATACTTCACTGTCAGCATTGCATTCATTAAGGCACAAACGGGCAAAAATTGAAATGAATCTTTTAGATAGACCTCCAATTGAACCTGAAGACCCCATGAGCACCCAAGGTACAGGCTTAGCAGAGAGCTTTGCTTCAGTAATTTTGCAAAGAATTGATTATCTGTTATGCTGCATTGAGATATCTACACTATTGATCACGGAGATTAAGGTACTCAGGCATCTTTTATTTTCTCATAGAAAGACATGCTATACTTGCAACAAATAACACTAAGTAAGGACTAGTTTGTTATTGTTGTCACTCTTCATGTAGAACACAGCAGTTACTTTTTAATTTAAAATCAATGACAGTCTGAAAGGCAGCCTTGTTCCATCAGCATAAATGAACCATTTATCTTTCCAAGGAGTACCAATTTGATCATCAGACAAGGTGAGAGTAAAACATATATGTTTTAATAACAAGAAATACTTCACAGGTATCAAGAATTATCACTTGTGTGAATGTGTTTTCCTTGTTTTCAAAGAAATGCCAGTATAATGTACTTGTCAACTGGATGGAGAGATGTGAAATATTTTTCACACACATTTTTATACATACGTACTTCAAATGTTATTTATTTTAAATCAGCAGCATTATGTTATTTATTCACTCAACCTAGATCTGAAAAATAGAAAATAAATGGAAATCTCACTTACACTAATGTTAATTGAAGGCACCTTGATTCTTTTTTCAAATAGTTACTTTATATACTTTATATTTAGCATCAACCTATAGAGGATCTGGGCATCAATAGTTAAAATATGTAATTTCAATAACAACTAAAACATCAGAACATGTCTGGCTTAAAACTTACATTTCATCTAATATGCACGTTGAGAGGAAGGGACAGTGAGTTTTAAAAGAGGGTGATTATTTTTAAAAGAAGTTATCAATAAATCTATATATATCAATGCAAAATATTAGACTTTCAGGATATCATTTTTACTTAGCTAGTTTGAAATTCCAGTTCACTAAAAACTTGCAATTTTAAAGCTTAATATATAATGATAATAGTTTGGAAGTACTGAACTGAATTATATAAGATACTGGATTCCTTGAACCTTCTGCCTCAGATTAATTGGCTGGAAATAAAGTAGAGATGGGATTCCTCTCCTCCCCCCCAGGGACAAGCAGTCCTGTCTTAGAGCTGCTGGCCCACCAGAGTTCAGCAGCTCTCCAGGACTTTAGATATGCAGTGCTGGATCATTTGGGGATCTGACTGGGTGCCATGCAGGTCCTGGTAAGGGTGGGGAGTGGGCCTCTAACTACCTAACCTGCACACCTTTAGACTGTGGGAGAAAACCAGAGCACTCAAGGAAACCCATACAAATATAGGGAGACAGTGCAAACTCCACACAGTCATCCAAGGCCGGAATTGAACTCAGGTTCCTGGCACTGTGCTAACCAGTGTGCCACCATGCCGCCAAGTGTCTACCCACTTCATCAGTTTGTCTATTTCCTCTTAAAGTATGTTACTACCGTTCCCACTATCTATTACATTTCCAAGTTTCTTGTTAGCTGCAAATTCTGCAATCATGCAATGTACAACCATTCACCACTACTCTCAATCCTTTAGCTGATTTCATATCCACACTGACACAACTCTGCCTATTTAATATTACAGGTTTTAACTTTGCTCAAGTCTAACAAGCAGGTTTCCCTTTTTCTTAACTTTAGGCTCCTCCGCTCAATATTTCTGAGACAGTACACCCTAGGAAGGTGAATAATGTTACAACAGAATCTGTATTGTTCAGCTCACAAGAAAATATCAAATAACAATAGGCCACTCCATTCTTTAAATCATTTCTTTTTGTAGGCCATTTATTCCATCTGCTTTTCAAGGGAGTTGATCTAATAACTTAACAGGAAGTATTTCAGTTTATTACATGGGAGAATTAGAATATGCTAACTATAAACAACATTCTCCTCTTATTTGGGTAATATAAAAAATGGTGTACAAAACAAATGCTGGAATTTTCCATTCTGGAGACTAAGTGGGGTGGGGGTGGAAAAGTTGGCATGATTCCCACTGGGCGGCAGGGTGGATTTTTCCATATCTTCTGCTTTTAGCTCAATAATCAGCAATAGTGAGGAACTCATTGATTTTTCCATCCTGCAGTTTTCTTATTTAAATGGCACCCACACAGACATTCACTCACTGCTGGCCAGGTATTGTTGTGCTAAGTAAAGCAATGACTCCGAAAAGAAACCAAACCTCTGGGTTTGAACAACGGTTTAGCGAGACCTCCCTGAGATTTTCATCCAAGCTGTACAGGAAAGACGGAAGGTCCGCTTTACACGGATGGGAGGAGGTCGTCTGCACATCTGACCACATCGTCCTGGGAGGAGGTCACCAGGGAGATTAGTGCCTGTGGCTAACAAAAAAAAGTCTGCGTTGCGGTGCAGAAAAAGGACGAATGATCTGTCACCAACTAGTCAAACGGTTAGAGACCACAGGGATGTCAAAAATGATGAGCAGATGGGACATCAGCACTACATGATTGCCTGCCATTTGAAGAATCCTATCTCATGTTAGATGCTGTAGAAATAATATCTTCAGCCCCTACTGGGGAGTGCTCAACACACGCAGAAAGCATGCATGCTTCCAAATGGCTTTTTCATTCGTAATAGTCAGTTAATCCATTTGTCTCTATGCAGAACGAGGCAATAACCGTCCATAATTGGCATGAGGGGGCCAAGAACCCAAGAACTGTAGCTGAGGGTATTTGCACCCCATGAGCAGCAGGCTGCAGACGTGGCGGGTGGGGACAGGAATCATTCCCATGAGAAAGAGGAGATTGGCTTCCCCCAACAAGCCTGTAAAGGTTCTGCCTAGCATGCATCGACAACATGACAAAGATTAAGAGTGATCCATAGCGTAATTATCTATTTTCTTTATCCTAGACAGCAGCAAGAAAATGTGGAGGAAGAACTTCAGCAAGTGCTCAGCCTGAACCCCCAAATCAGCTCAGATGAGAATATAAACAACTATCTTCTGAAGATCCATCACTAAGGTCACCTGCATCCTCTAGCAAAGCAGATACAAGCACCTCAGTGGATCCTATACATAAGTTTGGTTACAATCTGGTGGTGGTCACCTTACAGATACGTGTCCACAGCAGGCAGAGGCAGAGACAGATGAGGGCTCAGATACTTGTGAGGACTGCTGGAAACCAGGCCCCTTCAAATTTCAAGACCAATGGTTAATCTCTTCAATTAGCATTGGCAGAAAAGTTGGGAGTTTCAGAAAACATCAGTCAGGATTGTCACAGGCTGCTACTAAACTGAAACAAAGCATGTGGAGGAGTCCGTTCACATTCTGGTTAATGTCATGGCTCTGGCAAGCAAGTGAATTGAAGTGTCCATGCGAAGGGTAGAGGCTGCTTGGAGATCCAGGTCTATCAGAACACAAAATTTCTGCTGGATTTGTGCTTGACCTACGCTCCAACACTGTAGTCATGGGTGTGTTCCAGCAGTGGTGGGGTGAGAGGGGAATGGGGCACCTTAGCCTCCTTTCAGACGCTTCTCCTTTTCAAGAAATTAAGGAAGGGTCCTCAGCCATCTAAAAGGAGGAGCAGCACCTTCTGGGGGCATCCACCCAGGAGTCTACAAGTGTGTCCAGCCACTTCAAATTCTCTCTGCCTGTGACCCCATCAACTCCAGCAGGTTAGGCCAAAGAGGGTGCACCTGCCCCAGAACAGGGGATCCTGAGCAGACCAGGGCCCTTTAGGCCTTGGACCTCCAAAGGACACCTGCCAAAGACATCTTGGATAATGGGGCTGCTTCCATCTCTGCTGTGGATGTTGGATCTGCACTTTGATATAATAAGGGTTGGAAAAATTAAGACGTTTCTTTGTATTTATCCCTCTTCAAGTCAGAATGGCTAATTGGCGAGAAGCAAGGTCCCGTGTTATCTCACGGGAACCCCCACCCCAATTTTCTCCCACATTGTCCCTCAATTCACTGAGGTCTCATTCAATGTCTTCACATTCAATCACCTTTAGTTCCACATCGGCGACATGCACAAGTCACTTCCTATGTGAAAATAATGATTGGACAATACATATGAACCCTTGCGTCTGAGGATCACATTATGTGACCTCATGAGAATTCTTCTTGGGTGGTTTGTGATTATCCTGATGCTGCTGCATTGATGGCATCATCAGAGCAGATGCAACAGAGATTGAGAAAGAGTGAGAATGGAAAATAGTCCTTACAGGGTCAAGCAAGTGTAGTCAGGATTGCTGTGGGAGTCAGACAGATTATAGTGGATATTGGCTGATAGCCTATTCACAAAAATAGAAATAGGAATGTTGAGCAGATGGAATGGAAGAGTTGGAGATCGACCGTGTGAAGGTAAGGAAAGGGTGTAAATTGGAAGCAAAGTTGATGAAGTTTTCCGGTTCAGGTTGAGAGTAGGAAACTACACTGGTAGAGCCATCAATGTATCAGAAAAAGAGGTGAGAGAGGGAGCTTGAGTAGGAATGGAATAAAGAACGTTCCATTTGTCTGACAAAAAAGGAAGTATAGTCAGGGACCATTAGAGTTCTCAGGGTAACACTTTTGAGTTGGAGGAATGGAATGGCGTCGCGTCAAAAGAGAAGTTGATTAATGTGAGAATAAATTCACCTAGGCAAAAGAAAGATTGAGATTGGGCGAGCCTTTGTTCATGGAAGAAATAGAGAATCCCCACATTGTCTTGGTGGGGGAAAGAAATGTATAGAGAGAGAACGTTCATGGTGAAAAGAAGATGGTTAGCATCAGGAAGCTAAACTGCTAACAGTGGCAGAGGGTGTTGGAAGTATTGTGGATATAGCTGGGATAAGACTGGACAAGGGAAGGATAAAAGAGACAAGATAGGACAAATTAGTCCTTTGGGGCAAGAGAAGGCTGAAATGGTAGCCTACCAGAGCAGTCTATTTGGTAAAGCCTGGGAAAGAGATGGAAATATTCTGCGTATGGCTGAGGAATGATGAAGTTGGAAGCTGTGAAAAAGAAGGTCTCCAGAGGAGTTGAGGTCACTGGCAGGCTGGGAAACAATGGCTTGATGTCCAGTGGCATGGACATGACCCGAGCATGAGGTGTCAGGGAGTTGGCATTGAGCCTGCACGAGAAGTGGTTTGTAAAAAAAATGGCATGCCACCCTTATCAACAGGTTTAATGACAGTGTTTGGGTTTGCCCTGAGAGGACGATGTGCTGCAAATTCAGAGGGAGATAGGTTAGAGTAAGTGAGAATAGAAAAATCGAGACAGCAGATGTCACGCCAGCAATTCCCAGTAAAAAAATCTAAAGAAGATAAGAGGCCAGAGAGAGTGGTCCAGGTGGAATGAGAATTATGAAAAAGGCGGCATCATTCCCAGGACTATTCTACTTTACCGGCAGACCTAAAATTAACTGATGGCAATTGTTCTGGGTGAAAAAAAGAAATTTCACTTACAAGCCAAAACAATGTTTATTATTCACGATCATTACACTTTCTCAGTGAATTAAGAATTCTTAGCTCCATGTAAGAAACTGATTGAATAACTCACTGGGGATCTTAGCAAAAATAACTGTAGCCATGTGGAAATAAAATCATATCAAGGACAAATATTAATTGTCTTGCTGCATTTTCCTAAGTATTTTTTAAAAATGCATTTCTAGAAGATGCATTTGATTTTTAAGGGAATGCAAACTATCAGATAATAGAACAAATCTTGCTAGAGGAATGGAAAATATTGCCTTAACTTTGCACTAGTGTAATGAATTCTTCCATCTTTATAGCTTACTGTTTTGAAAGAGATGAATCTGATAATATTTACAGAGTACACAAATTACTTTTTGACATTTTGAACAGTCTGGTGGCATATCTTTGGAGCAGTGGAAACTCAAAGGGATTTGAAGCTACCTGGACTATTTTCAGCTCATAACTCAACATTATAACAAACCTGAACATTAAGAACAGAATGTGACATTAAAGTAGAGAAGCAAGGTACTCAAGGAATTGGGAGAGACAGGTTGCACTAGGGTAAGAAATAGTGAGATATTAGATGGAGTCAGCATAAGAAGGAATGCAAAACGATGCAAATTAGATCTACAGGCGTGTTTGTGAACGATGGGGCAAGGTTGGTGAGCTGAAAATGAAGTTAACCTAGTGGGAATAAGTAGCTAGATTTTACGTTTACCAGCCAGTGGGTTTGAAAGTGGGAAACTCGCAAAATCCAGCATGTGTTCTTCCCGCCAAACAGTATGAAATTGTGTAGAGGGTGTGGGATAGTCATGAGACAGCCTGCCAGTCCTTGAGCCTAATGACCTCACCCAACCCACAATGATATTTTACCTGCAGGATGGAAAGGCTCATGCCATGCGAGAAGCCCAGCAACTTCAGCTGTGTGAACTGGTGTTGGGCAAATGAGGGAAAGACCTCCTTTGTGGCTTCTCTGGCTCCAGTGGAGGCACCACTCTCCCAAAATCACACTTAACCCTTCCCATTGCCTTCACAGACCAGCCTCCCCTCCTCTCACCCAGGCATGTCAGCTTGATCCTGGCGGTTCCCTGGACTTACCAGATTCTGGGCTCCTCTTTGTCACAACTGGTTGCAGTCTTTTAAGGCAGGTCTTCCTCCTGGGATAGATGCTGAAGTCTCAAAGCAATTAATGCTGCTCCCAGTGTTAAAGTGATACATGCCAGCCTCACGATTGTGGGGAGGTTTGCCACCAACATTTGAGCTGTATGGGGGCCACAGCATCCTGTAAAACCTGACCCAAGTTGTTGTGGCAATAATGGAGATCTGACTCAAAAAAAGGCAGGATTGGGGCTGAAATATTTCTGGATGCGAAGGGCTGGATTTTTCTCTGGGGGATGGCAACTCGGCTCTCTTGCATGTGGTAATTTGCTGAATCTTGGCAAGTGAAGACGAGGGTCTCTCCTACAGTCCCTGAAGGAATGGAAGGATCAGAGGAACTGGTAAACCCACATAACTTTTACACAATCCTGTGATTAGTCTCAGAATAGGACTTGCAGAGATATGGGAGCATTTGCACATCTCAGGCTAGGTTAAGTCAGGAACAGTAAATGGTAGAAAAACATCGCAAAAGAATAAACAGAAAAATAATTTATAAAATTGGGTAAACTAAACTTAAATCAATAAGTGTCCAGGGTGATTGTGAAAGTGAATATGGAGTTTGAAAACTCTGTTGCAATAGCAGCTGACATCCAGACATTATGGATGGAATGCATGCCTTAATTGATTAAGTGCATCTGAAACTGTGTACTGTTTGAGTTTTATTCCAAAAATACACACAATTGGCCAAAAGCCATTTCTGCAATAAAGTTTTATATTATTTTAGTGTTCTAAGACATTCCACTTTTAACAAAATTATTTTGGATCTGGGCATTTTGATTTCCTTGAGCAGAATAGTCCTCAATCCCTTGCTGCTACTTTTATTAAATAACATTTTTATTGTAGACTAGTCTTTGATTTTGGCTACATTCTCAGATAAGTATTGGAAATTAGGTTACACATAGAATTCAGTTCCAGGAGATACTTTTCGTAATAAATCCGGATACAATCTATAATGTAAAAGATTTAAGGCCTAGAAATTAAACTTTGCTGTGCCTGTTTTATGCCCATGAATTGGATGCAATGAAGGCCAATTTTAAGTCAAAATTATTTTTTATATGAAACCAAGAGTTAAACATGCATCAGATCATTTACCTGTCCATGAGTGGCTAAATATCCCTTCTGTGAAATTGAACATTGGCGTTTTAAAAAAAACATTCATGGTATTTATATGTCAACGCCATCTTTTATTAGCTATCCCTAAAGGGTGGCACTGTGGCACACTGGTTAGCTCACACTGCTGCCTCACAGTGCCAGGGGCACGGGTTTGATTCCTGGTTTGGGTGACTGTGTGGAGTCTGCACATCTTCCATGTGTCTGCGTGGATTTCCTCCGGGTGCTCCGGTTTCTTCCCACAGTCCGAAAGACGTGCTGGTTAGATGCATTGGTCATGTTAAATTGCCCCTCAGTCTACCCAAACAGATGCCGGAGTGTGGTGACTAGGTGATTTTCACAGCAACTTCATTGCAGTGTTAATGTAAGGTTACTTGTGACACTGATAAATAAACTAATTGCCCTTGAGACTGAGGTGGTGAATTGCCTTCTTGAATTGCTGCAGGCCCTCTGGTGAAGGTATTCCCACAGTGACATTTTCATAGTCATTTGGTACAATGGAGTGGCTTGCTAGACCACTTCAAAAGTCTGTTAAGAGTCAATCACGTCACTGGTCTGGAGTCATGTATAGACCAGACCAGACTGAGGAAACAGATTTCCCTCCCATAAAAAAATTAGTGAACCAGATGAGTTTTCACATGATTAATTATATGGTCACTATTATTGAGACTAGTTCTCCATGCCAGATTTATTTAACTGAATTTAAATTCCTGCATGGTTACCATTATTGAGACTAGCACTATATTCCAAATGTATTTAATTAATGGAATTTTAATTCCTACATGGTCAACATTTTTGAGATCAGCTTTATATTTCAGATTTGTTTAATTAATTAAATTTAAATCCCTCAGTTACCCATGGTGAAATCTGAACTCACATCTCTGGATTATTAGACCAGGTTTTTGATTGCTCTTCCAATGACCATTATGCCACCGCACCTAAGAGCGGAGCAGATGTCAGGCCTCCTCTGCTCTGAATTCTTCAGTGGTGGCTACAGCTTAAGCAGCACTTTTCAGAAAATGAAAAATAAGTCATCAGTATTCTGGTCCCCACCAACCCATACGGGCTTACCTTTGGACTGTCGCTCGTGAACACATTGGACTGCACTTTATCTTTTTAAAATGGGTGAGTTAGTGCAACAAGTCTCAGCAGCTCACCCAGATAATATTACAAAGCCCTGGGCTTCAACTTCAGGCTGGCTTTGAGCATCCTGGTTCAGGCATTCCACTCCACTGGTCTGCATTTCACTAATTATATTCCCAAAGATAAGCCATAACCAGTTTCTGGTTATGCTCAGGTGCATTTCAGAAAGACTCTTTCAGAAATGAACAAAAAATCAAACTGACCTTTGGCTAAAATCATGTTTGCACATAATATTTGAAGTTTAAAACTTGATGTGCACTGGGAGCTTACCGTTCAATAATGACTGTTGTGAAATTTCAAGCTCTGTAGCAGCTTAAAGAGGTAGGGATCTAGAAATATCCAACTGAGTAAATTTTGTGTGAAGAATGTTTAGCAAGACGTCTGAAAATTGTCATCTAGAATTGTTTAATCTTTTGTTCTCATGAGCTGCATAAAATCATAGGAAATAGGATAGGAGTTGGCCATTCAGCCCCCTCTGTCTTTCAATAAGATCATTGCTGATTTAAATGTGGCTTTAAAAGCACTTTGTTGCCTGTCTTCCTTGACTACTTTGTCAATCAAAAATCTGTTTAATTCAGTCTTGAATTGTTGCACACCATGGACTTTTCAAAACAATACGTACAGTTTAAATTTATGTTCTAATTAAACTGAATACATCTTGAGTTATTGTGACTCACAGATCTTTAGGGTTAGATTTAGGATTTATCTATCAATGAGAAAACAGTGCTAAAAGCAAAAGTTTCCAAACCTCAAGCTTCACAAATTCAAACAGGGCAAATCAACAAACAGAAACTATAAGCACCACTGGGACAGAGATACTCAGGTTTTGAGTGTCCAATTTTTAGTACTTCGGGCAGATTGTGGGTCAGAGAAGCCCACTTCCCTGATGGGCAATAGAAGTTCTTTGATAAGAAGCAGAGGAAACTCTTCAGAGCAGTGAGTGTCACAGATCCCCAAGAAGGACAGCCTAAGGAGAATGGAAAGCATTTCCTCCAGTGTGAATATCATCTCTGCATTATTGTGCACATGGAAGTGTAGGAAAAGATTCAATGGCCGGAGCTCTACCACTTCACCCGTCCTGGAATCAGTGCGGGTGAGGGTCCGACAACAGAAATCTCTGTTGACCTTGGGCGGGAGTTTCTGGTCTCACCCGAGCAAGATCATAAAATCCTGTCAATGACTTAGTCATGATGTGGGTATGCCAGCGTTGGACTGGCGTAAACACAGTAAAAAGTCTGACAACACCAGGTTTTAGTCCAACCTATTTATTTGATAATATACTCACAAGCTTTCGAGGGACACCCTCTTCGTCAGGTGAATGGAGAGTTCACCTGACGAAGAGGGTGTCCCTCGAAAGCTTGTGAGTATATTATCAAATAAATAGGTTGGACTAAAACCTGGTGTTGTCAGACTTTTTACAATGACTTAGTCAGTCATGGAATGAGACTTGAGACTTCACATGTACCTTACATTAATTGATGTATACTCATCATGTATGGCATTTAGCATTATTTATCCTATGCACAATCTTACTATAAATATCAACAAAGCAGCAGCTTCCATTACAATCTCAAAAATCACTTTAGATACATAGAGCCCCAAAAATATCTTGCATCTTTATGTTGTTTGACCACTCCTCCCTGTCCCTATGGTTACCTATTATGTAAGTTGATACTTGAATAAGTACTGTGAGAAAGAAACTCTCAAAACTCTTGGAAGAGAGGCTAAACTTCTTTTAGTTTACTTTACAAATGTCCATCACAGTTGCATCTGAGTTGTCACTGGAGAGAATCCAGCAGAGGCTTTAGTACATTTTTGCTGCTTCTCATTCTATTTTGTCATTTACTATCGGAAAACATATACTGATGCCTTTTACCATACCATTCAGTGGAATCTTCCATTAACTTCAATGGTGGAAGCATAAGTCCGAGTGTTTCCACTGTGGGATGGGATAGCTGACCACGTGTGATCTTGCACTGGTCAGCTCATTACTTATGCATCTGAGCACAGCATGGATGGCTATCTTGGCGTTCATGCAACTGAAAAGATGCGGTTCATGTCAAATGCTTAAAGGCAGTCAGAGGTTCTGATGCTGATACTCATTCTGCTGCAATAAACTTTGAGACATGGGCTTTACTGATCTTATTAATGTTAATAGGTGCCATTACACAAGTCTGTGACCATGGTAACTGAATGTCCTGTAGATAGAGCATGGCTAGAATGATCACAAATTATGGTATTTTGTCTTAAGTTGCTCACAAAATCAGACACTCCCCTGCCAATCAAGTGCAGTATCTGGCCTGCGCAGATGCTGGAAACATGCAGAAAGTGCAGCCAGCAGTAGCAATATTGTTCCAACAGATCTATCACGGAATGGTCATCTCACTCCTAGGAATTTCTAGTGATATGCATTAACAGGTCACCTGGAGCATTCCTGTTACTACTGTAGCAAATATATTAAGCACCATGTTAATGTTTAAAGGACATGCTTCCAACTTTGTCACTGAGGAATGTACCATGTTGGAAAACATTGGCAAACACAAAAATAATATGTGGAGATTTTAAAATTAATCATACGACAGTTACTTGTGGAGTGCAAATTCCTGCAAAGGTTTACGAGAGGGTTTCATCAGGTGCTACGAAAAGTATACTGGTGAACTGGGTTGAAAATAGAAGAAATTGTTGATGAAGGTGTACAGAAAGACTGAAACATATATAGAATCTGTTAGGATCACTGTAGAGACCAATCACAAAATCCTACTGCTTATAACTGCTCTCTCTCTCCTGGATCTTGGCAGACTAACCTTATCTGTGAACGTCCAGGGTTATCTTTGGCACTTCCTCTCTCAAATTCTACATCCATAGCAACATGGATTACATGGGCCTTGCATCCAGGTGTAAATGCTGGTTAGTTATTCCCAAGATTTCAACTCTCTCGTGTCTTGGAAGTAAATGAAAAGTTCAAAGCACAGCTGTTTACCAGCCAACATTCTCAACGCATTTTTGGAACTTTGGAGACTCTCTATCTCGGCTGGTTGTTCCCTGTCAGCATTCCACAAGGATGGTTCCCTCCAAGACACCCTGATCCATTCCTCCATCATAGCCAACACCCTATCTTTCCTGTCAGCACCTTCCCTTGCAATTGTAGGTGCAACACCTGCCCCTTCGCCTTCTACGTGCTCAACATCCCAGAGCCCAAACACTCTTTTCAAGTGAAGCAGCTTCATTGCATCTTCTTTAATCTGGTCTGCTGTATTCACTGCTGCCGATGATATCTAGTCTCCATCAGAGAGACTAAATGTAAACCGGTGATCACTTTGTAGAACATCTTCGGTCCATCTGCAAGCAAAACCCAAACCTTCCTGTTACTCGCTATTTCAGCGCACCACCCTGCTCTCTTGTCCACATGTCCATCTTTGGCCTTTTGCAATGCTCCAGTGAAGCCCAATGTAAACTGGGGGAACAGAACCTCATCTTTCAATTAAACACTTTACAGCCTTCCGGACTGAACATTTTTCAACAACTACAGATCATGAACTCTCTCCTCCACCTCCATTTATCTTATTGCATTTACTCTTTCATCTTATTCATCCATTATTATTACTTTACATTCTTATTTTTACACTTCTAAAATCACGCTTTCCATCTTATTTCCCACCCCACCCCCGACCCCACACTCTACTCGGGCTGTCGCATTCCTACCTTCTGCACCTCTGTTCTGCCATTTACACATTACTATTTCTTAACGTTCGCTCTTAGCACCATTCTCAGCCTTTATCATCACCTTTGTCTTTCCCTTTGTCTTTCTGACTATGCCATCCCGATCAATTACAGCTCCCCCCTCACCCTGACAGTATAAATCTTGCCTGATTTTCCTTGTCTTCAGCTCTGAAGTTCATCCTGACTCAAAACGTTGGTTCTAATCTCTCTACAGATGATGTCAGACTTGCTGAGACTTTCCAGCATTTTCTGTTCTTGTTTCAGATTTCAGCATCCGCAATGGTTTGCTTTTATCTTAGGCTGGTTACCATCGTCTTCAAACCTAAATACCTTGCACCTTCTTCCCAGAAAAAGAATCTAAGCCCCTTTTAATCTCCAGCAATCAAACCACCCAGGTTTGCTGTCAGGCAGTCATCAGGTTACACGGCTTCCTTCATTTTATCTTCAATGAAAGACACAGTCCCAAAACACAACCATCTTCTAAACCATATAAATGTAAAAGTACCACTGTTAATGTAGTAAGGCTGTAAATTAAGAGCTGCACTAATTCCTCTCATTGTCAGCAAAGGTCTGCTATTACTTCTTCAACTCTCCTTGGTTATCCCCTTGCCATAATGATATGCCATTGTCACTTAACTTTTGTTCAGCATAAAGCAATAATCCTTGAATCTCACTGGATTGCTTTAAGGGCATCTCCCGATGGATTCAGGATTAATGCTTAAGAAACCTTGACTACCTCTTACTCTTGGGAGTGGACTGACAAGATGGGTGGCTTAAAATTGGGTGTAATGTCACGGGGAGGATTGGGGGAAGGCAGTCACCTGCTTGTCTCTACTGGAACTTTACCAGTAGTAGGGAAGGTGTGGAAGGCCTGCTTATCCAGTCAGCCATTCAGTGTCCAATTAATGTGCACAAAAATTCTTCCCAATGCTTGGTGTATTTTAGCAGGGACAGGGAGTCAACTGGGAGCTTGGTGGAGTCCCTCCAGTTCACGCAGCCTGTGCCCTTCAGAGTGTCTCTCCAGACAGGAAAGGGCCATCCTCAGTTTTTACACAGCCCCCTCACCTACCCCAGTGAGCTCATCCCACTTACCTGCTTTTCTGGCCTACACCATGGTTCCCAGGTTGGGAACTGGTCACAGTCCCAGCAGTGCCTTGGGATAGGGGAGTGAAAGCCACTATCTCAGACAACTCATCACCTGCGACTGTAAAATCGGGTTGCAGCTTCCAGGGTTGGTGAAAATGGGATGGCCAGGCACAGAGGCCACCAACTCAAAGCTATGCTAGTTTTTATGATGACTGAAAAGAAGTGATTAAGTTAGCGTATTCACCTATTAAAAATATAGTTTGTGGGGGTGGGGCCAGTCAGCAGAACTTGTGTGCGTGTTTCTATTCTCTAAGAGCTCTACCTTTCTCACTCAACAATAGTGTAGGTGGCTATATAACTACTGTTTTCCATTTACCCTGGTTGTTAACTTTCAGTGTTGTATCAGGTAGTGTGGTAAAGCAAAACCATTGAACCGCTGCCATCCTGTGGGTATAGATGGTGATCTGCTGAACTGGGCCAATGATTTATTGAGAAAGTGCAAGAATTGGGTATTAATTAATGCACATTCGCTTCATTGCAGCAACTGTAGGAGTTCTTCAAGTAAGCTTATTTTACCATACACTGCACATTTCCATCAAGAACCAAATGTCTGTCATCGAAAGTAATGTTTCCTGCAGAGTGGTTAATGTGCCACGTGAGGGAGAAGCTATGGTTTTGTCTCTGCTGGGTGGGAAGGGTGGGGTATAAAACACAACTGGATAGTGGTCATATGACTGGTCCAGCACAGAGATGAGCAACTCAATACATCTGTTGAGACATATTGATACTCCACACCCACTGTAAGAGTTGATCAATGCTTTCGGTATGAACATTCAATTACATGGCTCAGAAATGCCATTCACACCACTGCAACAAACAAGAGGTTAGATTATCTAGGAAATCTGGAAAGATGACAATAATTAGCACAAGCCCAAACCTATTTGTCACTCAGAAAGTTCAACTTTTTAAATTGTATTTCCACCTGTAATCTTGTAACTTTGTTTGCAGGCTGCAAAGAAAACATTTTCTGGATTCATTATGGTCCAAAGCTACGCTGATAATAATTTACTTTAACCCAGATGGATACTCTCTGGCTGCACAGATGGGAGGAATTACCAACGTTTATATTAGACAAGTCCATAGCAGCTCAGCACTACACAATAATCCAAAGTCTGCATAAAATGCCAGCATTGAAGTCTTGGATTGATTTTCCTGACAGTGAAGATCTCTTCTTGAGCACTTTCGTAATGTAGACCTCAAGACATTGAACAACTACAAGGGTTGCATTTGTAAAAAGGTGTCCTGGTTACAGCTACACACTCAGTCCACTAGCTGCAACTGCAGCATAGTCTAATCCATGACAATGTCATATTGCCGGTTATTCACTGCACCCCAGTGCATCCCACAAATAAAGAAAATGCTTTCAATCTTTCCTGTTCAACCGCAAGACTGTAAATCAACATTGCCGGATGCCATATTTTCTCTTCTCACTGACATAGAAATCTGTTGTGTCTGGAATTACTTCTGATCTTTAAACAGATAATTTTTTTTTGCCAATTGTCTGCACATTATTAGTAACTCAATTTCTTAGCAGTGGAATAAGAAAGCAAACAAAAACAGGGATAGCACTTTGAAGATACTTTGATGATGTAACTTGTGCCTTTCCATGTGGATATAGGTGTTGGCCTTGAGTAAATAGAACACATTTAATATATATATATACATATTATGATCCCAGCTGATGTTACTACTGTACAAGTCAGATCCCAGGATGAACCTGGCTTCATTTGGATTTCTCGATTTCCAAGGATTTCTCCTTAATTCAATCCAGACGCTTATCACACTGTGAGCCAATTGGTCTCACTGGAACTCTGTCTTACACACCAGGGTTTCCAGTCTCTGCTCTTGAAGATTATGCTTCAGATCTCTACACCAACTGGCGTGGTGCATTCAAGCTTCACCCTCGACACACACTCTTAAATACCCAGCTTTGCCAACAGAACAGCACTACGTTATAGGCCCGTAATAAGGAGGCACTAGCCTTCTAGTCACCTTGGATCTCTGGCTTTTTGCAAGTCCACTTTGCTTTTTGTCAGCATTTTGTGGCTTCCTCATTTTAACTTGGAGTTTCTTCTCTGCTCCCCACTCTTAACTTAACAGGACCTTTTCCAGATTCCTGTTCTTTTCCTTTGACTAGAAAACCTTCTTGAAACCTCATTCTGTCTCTCTCCCTGGCTGTAGCATCTTTTTGTGTTTGGGGCCTACGATGCGCAATCACCCTTCATGTCTTATAGAGAGAGACAACTGCTCCTTGCACCTCAGAGTATAATCACCAACTGAACTTAAACTGCTTTTCACGTATCTGTGATCCTCCGCCACCGCCACCACCCCCACCCCGGTTGCCAGGCAGCAGCATAGTTCTCCCCACTTTAAAAGTTGTAAAACTTCATTAAAAAATGCAGGCATCTTTTAAAGCGAAACTAAAACTCCTTAACACACCATTGCAGATACATAATCTTAAATTGAAAGTTATACTTTCTGCTCAATACACAAAAACACATGTATAAATTACTTAAAACTATCTCTATTTCCCAACAATATATATGTAAAAGAAAAATGGTCACAAATCCATATATTGTATTGGGGATGGAGGATTTAGTAGAGTTAAAGAATAATAGAAAGAGGGTAAAATCAAACAAATCAATCTAATTGTTTTTGGTTAACCCATTTTCACACATCATACAATCCTGACCTAAATGTGCTCTAAGAAGTTTGTGAAATGTTTGATATTTGCCAGTGCAAGTCATACTTTCTTAGATGGTGAAATCTAAACAACTGGGTGAAATTCTCACAAACACTCCATACAGCAGTCTTACAAATTCAGTCCTTTTCAGTCAAATTTTGTCCTTTTCAAAAGATGGTTCCGATGTAGCAACAATTTCATCAAAAGGTTCCTAATTGTCTTTTGCCAAAAGTGCAAGTGATGCCGTATTGTTTGGAGCACTTATAGGCATCAGTGAAGATGCCTGTAGAAAATGTAGCTATCATTTAAATATTATAATCATGACCTCTTCCTGACTTTCATGACTATGTGCGAATCAAAGTTCTCTCCTTATTCTGGTCAGCAGATCATGACAAAACAGGCTAGCTACAGCTTTTAGAAGCAGTATTTAAAGACATTCTTCACTTCACTAAACTGAGTCTCTGGTTAGTCATTTTAGGGTCCTAGAATGTTTTGGGCCTAGGGTTTGGCTGCTTTGGATACTATTTGGCTGTTAAATACTTTGGAAGAATGAGGCTGTGGGGCACTTCAACTGTTTCAGAGTCTCCATGTTCATAGTTGCTGAAAATGGGCATGCTCGTCCTTTATAATAATATCCTCCTTAAATTTTATCTTACATTGGTCGGGATTCTCCAATGTCGTACAACCTGCCACCGCTGCCAGCGAGAATGGAGAATTTAGCGCTCAGCCAAATCTCCATTCACTGCAGTGGGATTAGAGAATCCCAACTACAGGCGCGGCCAGAGAATTACAGCCCCTCTCTCTTTATTCTCATCAGGCCTGCTGCACATATACAAACATAAATTATATATTTTTAGATAATTTTTTAAAAAATCTGGTCCTTTACTGCCTGAGCTACTTTGTCCTTTTTTAGATATGTTTCCAGGAGATTCATGTACCCACATTTATTAAGGAAACCAGTCAAATAGTAATTACACCTTGCCATCCCTTTGCTGGGAGAGGGGATGGATGTTTGGATATAATTATACTACGATAATTTCACATCGGCAGCAGCTGTTGTGAGCGTACACATAGGAATTAAATAATGGAACACAATGATGGGAAGTCTGCATAGACTCAAATTTCTTAAAACTTACATTTAGCACGTACTTCCTATAAGTACCACACTTGATTCCTGTAATATTCCCCATCGCACTCTTCAGACTCACCATGATTAATACCTTGGGAAATTTCCTACTGCTGCACATGGATCTCCTAAAGCCAAATAATTATGAGGGGGGAGGCTAAAGTTCAGATTTGTCTGCCCTTGTCCCCAAAGGTAGGGTCAAAGAGGGGCCACAGACCTCCAGCTAGATCCAATGGCTGTAGTATTCCTCTGAACTCAACATTATTCTTCTAGCCCACGGCTGGCCTGTTCCCACTAGCCCCTGTTTCCACAGCCCCTCCCCATAAATTACTGTCCATTTATTCATGTGCAATAGACAGAAAGTTTTGCTCCTGAACAGATAGAGAGCTGCAGCACTTTTCAAACTCAACATCTGCAGCTTGCTGAAAGATATTCAAGAGGGTGCACCTGTAAGTGATTTGGGCTTTACAGATGTTGCTTTAGAAAGGCAAAACTGGCAAACTGGTAATATCATGGCTGTTTGGTGCCCAACCTTGAACTCCCTTCCAAATGCTTCACAGTTGCACGCACAAGTGTCCAACCTAAAAGTGATCAGAGAACTCATTTGCTTGCACTTGCCCACTTCTGGCTATCAAAAAGCATGGTGGAAGCAGAATAGTAGTTAAAAGTGAGGTGTAAGTGTTTAAAGAAATAAAAAAAAACAGTGGAAAAGGGCTGGGGCATGGGATTAATGGTCTCTTTCTGTGCTGAAAAAAATTATGATTGATCAGAGAACTCTGCATGATGAGGACAATAAGAACTTAATTGTTTTTGAGACTGCAAATCAAAATGGTAGAGGTAATGTGACTTTCTCTTTGAAACACATTGCTGAGTTTGCAGCAGAAATATTTTGGGTGTGCAATTCTGATCTGGAGCAGTAGCACTGTGGAAACAGCAGGACCACCAAGGGGGCTGTGTAGTGCCCCCAGTTGAATCTGGCAGAACCTCTGTTATGCCCTATGCTCAGAAGGGCATTTGTAATGGCACTCTGCATGTGCTGGAAGCCTCTAAACATGCTTAGTCCTGCAGGCTGATTTACAAAACCAAATCACATAGATCCATTCGACATATTCTCTGAGGATGAAAGCAAAATACTGTGGATGCTGGAACCTGAAACAAAAACAGAAAATGCTGACAGCATCTGTGGAGAGAGAATAGAGCTAACGTTTCAATTCTGGATGACCCTTCATCAGAGCTCTGCTCAGTAGTGTTGCCCTGTAAGTTCCTTAACAGTAGCAGAATGTCTCTGTGACCTTGCTCTCTGGGTGCATAAAACTATCCTTTTTGCCTTGCCTGGCAGAAGCCCACCCAAATCCAGTGTGTCCCACCATGTGCAGAACTCAAATCTATAATAGCCTCCATTAACAGGTATCTGCACTGTTGGCCATGAATGTCAGATTAAGTGATCTGGCCTCTTCATAACTGGCATGGTATTGCTTTCTCAGCACTCTCCTGCTGGATGTGGTGTGGCTGGACAGTTCTTTGGTGCCTGAAAGGATGAAAGCAGAAAAGAAGTTGGGATGAGAAAGAACACAGGATATCCAAAGCCACACTATCTGCAGCTGGCACATCAGGCAAGATGAGGATGAGCTGCAAGCTGAGAAGGAAAATATGCCAGGAAGATATCATATTCAATGTTCTCAATAATGCAAGATGCCAGGAATTCTGTTGCAGTCAGCCTCCTAATGCGGAGAACCACTTCCTTTGTGGGCTCATGAGATTCAGGCATTCTTGCCCCTGACTGATTCTGCTCTGCTTCCTTCTATAATGTGCCACCCTGTATTGCAATAAAGAGTGCATAAAGTCAGTCATTGTTTTGTTTTGTTTTGCATTTGATGATCTACCTGCCATAGTCGAATAGCAGTCTGTCTGGAAGCAGCAGGATCTGGATGAGAGGTTGGCATCATTTGAATATGTGTGATGGTGAAGTATTTGAGTAACAGGGGAGATGTGAATCCTCATAGCCAGAGACTGCCAATGGGTGAGTGAAGAGGCTGTGGTGCATTGAGCAGTGTGAGATGTTGATGGTGTAGTTGGTAGATTTAGGCTGGAATTTTCCAGCCATTAATACCAGCAGGATTTAGTCACTGACCTTGACTATCCATATGAGATCATTAGACTTCTTATGCTGCTAGGTTCTCGAGGTCAATTCATCAGGAATTGATCTCCTGGACCATCTGGTTCCTTTCTGCGGTTGGTCCTCAAGGGGCTCCTGTGCCTTGGTGGAACAGTTAAGTCTATTTATGTGCATCTCCAGTGCCACATCACAGAATGCCTTGGCAGTCCATATTCCTTCTTCAAAATTGCAACAATAGCATTCAGCAGCAGCCTCCTAAAATTCAGTGCAACTCTCCTTTAAGAGGGATGGATGGTCGTTAAGAACAGCAGGTTGGGTACACCATGCACGATCAATGCATGCTACTCAACTCTATGCTGAGCACTCAGGCAACCAACAGCACAGGTTATGACTGGACCAGTGCTACAATCAGGTAAATGAAAAGGCGCATCACGTCATGAGATAGAGAATCTGATGAACTGGTGCGGCAATAATAATCTCTCCTCAATGCCAACAAAACAAATTGTCATCAACTTTTGGAAGCGTAAAGGAGAACATGCCCCTGTCTACATCAACAGGGATTTCAAGTTTTTAGGTGTCCAGATCAACCTGTCCTGGTCCCCCCATGCGACACTATAGTTAAGAAAGCCCACCAACGCCTCTACTTTCTTAGAAGACTAAGGAAATTTGGCATGTCAGCTACGGCTCTCACCAACCTTTACAGATGCATCATGGGAAGCATTCTTTCTGGTTGTATCATAGCTTGGTATGCTCCTGCTCTGCCCGAGACCGCAAGAGACATCAAAAGGTCTGAATATAGCCCAATCCATCACGTAAACCAGCCTCCCGTCCATAGGCTCTGTCTACACTTCCTGCTGCCGCAGCAAAGCAGTCAGCATGATTAAGAATCCCATGCGCCCCAAACATTCTCTCTTTCACCTTCTTCTGCTGGAAAAAAGGTACAGAAGTCTGAGGTCACGTACCAACTGACTCAAGAACAGCTTCATCCCTGCCGCTGTCAGACTTTTGAATGGACTTACCTTGCATTAAGTTGATCTTTCTCTACAACCTATCTGTGGCTATAATGTGACATTCTCCGCTCTTTTGTTTCCTTCTCTGTATGGTATGCTTTGTCCATATAGCAGGCAAGAAACAATATTTTTCAATGTATGCTAATACATGTGATAATAATAAATCAAATCAAATGTCCATGTGAATCACAACTTTTATGGTCAATAATTGGCACAGACCAATTTCTAACCTTTTTCTTGACAGAATAATTAAAACACTCAGGGAAGGAGCTCTGTACTTTCCAAATAATGTTTATTTTTCTCTAAAAATAGATTGCTGGGAAAAGATTGTGGCCCATCCAATTACTGGAATGTGTCTTGAAAAAGCCATTCATAAAGTGTGATATGACAGACAAGTACCACCTTTTAGTGAGTAAATATCTTCTGCTCTAAACACTGCCAAATTCCAGACCTTCATAAAGAAAACTAGGAGTGAAGGAGAATGAGGAGATATAATGGACGAGATTCTCCAGCCTCCCAGCTGATGCATAACAGTTATCTACTTGAAAATATAATGGCTGGGATTCTCTAGCTGTTTGCACTGGCAGGATTCTCTGGTCCCACTGGCAGCGGACCCCTACCTACATGTTTCCCACCGGCAGGAGGTGGCATGTTGTTTGCTAGCGGCAGGATTCTTTGCCCTACCACTGTTAATGGGAATTCTCATTGATGTCACGCCACGCTGGCAGTAAACCCGCAGGCAGGGCTGCGCTGCCGGCAGAACCAGAGAATCCTGCCGGTGCAAACAGCTGGAGAATTCCAGCCATTATATTTTAAAGTAGATAATTGTTATGTGTCAGTTAGCAAAAAGCAGAAATAAAGTGTAGCAAATAACTGCTTTTTCTAATTTGAGCTTTCACTTGCATTTCCAGTGGGCACTAAAACATAGCAGATATTTGCTTGCATGAATTGATTTATATCAATTTTCTGAAGGCAGGCAATATCGTGGCCCACTACCTGCATGGCCACCTTGATGCTCTTCATTAATGTCAACAGAAGCAGTGATAGATTAACACATTTCTCACATAATGGGCACAATATATATAAAAAATGTGTGCTCCAGAAAGTTCAAAATATCTCAGAAGACCTGTAATTATTTGACATTCAAATTTATAATATCGGAATATCTTTATTATGAAACTGTCTAAAAATTTAGCCTTCAGGTATTATACCAAATATATTATTAGCGAGACCCTCTTGATAATATCATTAACAGAGTTTGCAGATGAGAGTTTATTAAGCAAATGATTTCATTAGGCAAATTGATTTTTTTACTGAAAAAAGTCTTTTAAGAATTTACTTCATTAATGACAAAATATGTCAATTCGTCATTATATATGCCACATTTTGCCTCTTTTCTCATTGGTTCGTAATTCACTGAATTTTATCTAACCAAATACAACTGAAACATTATGGAACAAAACAATGTGAAAATCTGTGCAGTTAATAAACTTAGATTTTTTACAGTGGTGTGTCAAGAGAAGAGTGCCCTCTGATCTTTAATTGGTCAGGTTTAGAGGTGCATTGGTATAAAATTATGAATAGCAGCAGTCTTTTAAACCTTCTCCCACCGATTTATTTGTTGCTTACTCTAAAGCATCATTTATAAATAGTTCTCGAGCATGTCAAAAGAGGCGGCCAACAAGATTACACTGAGATAAAAATACAAAAAAAAACTTTAGGCTACATTGCCTAAAACCTTGACTTATGATGCACTGTTTACAGTGACTGAACACCGCAGTGCCAAATAGGATAACATTTAATACAAGGCAAAGGTAACTTGTCCTCCTTTTGTAAGGAATTGCAAACAAAAGTATGTCAGCATATCAAGCTTAGTTAAAGGTTTCCCCTGGTAAAAAGCTGCTCACAAGTAGCCCCAGATGCAAGCTTATGCTTGGGAGACAAACAGATGTGACTATGGTTGCTGGGGTTTGGCATTAACACTCATTGTCAATATGGAATATATACACTTGGACAGGGCATCAGCTGCACAATAGCAAAACAGCCCTTGGAATGTCAAAACAGCACCAAAGTTGTGAGAGAGGAAAAGATCCATGACAACCAGTTTGCTGTTAGAATTAAAAAGTCAGCCAGGATCACGGTCTATCACAAGATGAAAAAAAAATGTACAGTTAACTTAAAATGCACATCCTGCACGGACTGATGAAACCACAGCACAGCAGACTAGGTATCATACCATTCTTTTAAAATAATTTAGCTATTTTAGGGAGTTTTATTATTAACACATCATTGATAAAATAACTATTCAAAGTCATTACGTCTATGGCGTAAATCACTGCACACACCTGGTTAATTGAAACAGACTACTGCATTTATTGTTATACATCGATGAGCTTGTATCTTCAGCATATCCAACCTTAAAGATAATTGGCATAAGTTTAAAATTAAATAGTACTTTTATCAATTATTTAGCAGATAATTATATTTATGAAATGTATTTGGAATATCCCAATTGAGAATTGTCAGGCTATAATCACTTGTATAATCTTGCTCAAAAGTATTATTTTTTTCCTGAAATAACCTTGATAATCAGAACCAGAAAGCAAGGCAGCAGGCATCAAAATGCAAAATGAAACGGTGATTTTTAAAACTATCGACTGCAAACATTTGAGTAGCTTGGAGTTAGATTTAATTGAATGCATTAAAAGTCTAATATGTCAATGAGATATAAATGTATGAAATTTGAAGAGGTAGTACACAAATTAACATATGTAATAAAGTCAATGTAGTTAAGTACTAAAATTATCGAGCAACTTGGAAGAGAGGAGATAAATAATTTTTACTTCGCATTTGAGTTGATACTTAACTGTGGTATTAACATACCAGTAGTCTAAACTGACGTCACAAATTTGCTTCAGCTAGCTATTTATAACCTGAAAAAGAGTGGTGAATATGCAGAGCCAAGATGGAATATTGCACATAAATCATTATGTTGTACACAAAGTTGACAGTTACTATATTCGGTGGGATTCTCTAGCCATGCGCATCCCAAGACTGGAAATTCCTGCCTGAGCTCAATGGAGCTTTGAAAGGTCCGCTGAATTTTCCATCTCACTCACTGCAATTCCAGTGACAGGTGAGATGGGAAAATTTTGGCCATTGTCTGGAATTTTACTGTCCCGCCCATGACGGGAATCGGAGCAGGCGAGGGATGGGCAATGGGAAGGTCTGTCAGGATTTTATGATTTTGGGATGAGTGAGGCTGTAAAAGCCTGCCCTTTGTTTCTCCTTGCCATCTAAAAACATGAAGTGTATAATATAGCAGAGCTGGAACGAATTAGGTTTAAGTAGATGAGCGGATATTTTGGATCCAAAGAGAGTAAGCTTTACAAAAGGTAACCTTTGCAGCAAACAAATATTGTAATGCATGAAAATAATTTTTAAAATTATTGTGGTAATAGGTAAATAGGTTTGAAACAGAACACACACTTGGCCCTTGAAATTATGCCATGGGGTAATAATGAACAAGCCCCTTTTGCTTTCATCTGACATTCCTTTTCTGCTATTTAAGAGGAGTCGTTAACACAATTAAAATAAATAAGTTAGCATCTCATCCAAGATAGGACAGAGCAATTCCAGATAAATAGGTTAAATATTCATATGTTATTATTCCACAACATAATCACAAGGTATTAAGGTTTTATTGCTACATAATGTCCCATACAGTTCTTGGCCTGTTTCACATGACACAGATTTCCTGAAGATTTCCAGTTGTATTGCACTTGTTTTGAGGTTTCTGCAAACACACTGGTGAAACTCATTTAGCATGCATTCTCAATTGGACATGAGCTCTGTTCTCAAATCCTTTGTGCGTCTAACTGTTACTGTCATCTGAGAATGAACTGGAACAACCAATTCTGAAACACAGTCTCTTTTATATTTGAGTAAACATATGAACTTTTGATATGCTCTCAGTTCAAAAAGGATCTTCCTGCAAAAGTGAACCTTAATTGTCTCAGTTGACAGCTGCCAAATCAGAGCTTTTCCAGCCTCTGAATAAGCTAAGCCTCAAAACACTATGACCATAAGAAGTTAAATGAGAAAAACCTTTTCATATGGTGTACTCTTACAATGTGAAAGTATTGTTAGTAATACGTAAAATTAAAACAGCTATTGATAATCTGTACTTACAAAGCAGAAATCTGATTTGCTACAAAAAGTACATCAACCATGAATCCTTGAGTGTTCACCCATGTACCAGAGGTTCAGCATTGGAGTAACTGCGGATGTTGAATGAAGTAAAATATCTGGACTAAAATTTCAAAAACATAATGGGGCAACATGGTGGCACAGTGATTAGCACTGCTGCCTCACAGCACCAGGGACCCGGGTTCAGTTCCCAGCTTGGGTCACTGTCTGTGCATAGAATGCATGTTCTCCCCATGTCTGCGTGGGTTTCCTCCAGGTGCTCCTGTTTCCTCCCACATCCAAAGATGTGTGGGTTAGGTGGATTGGCTAAATTGCCTCTTAGTGTCAGGGGGACTAGGTAGGGTAAATGCATGGGGTTACGGGGATAGGGCCTGGGTGGGATTGTGGTCAGTGAAAAGTCAGTGGGCCAAATGGCCTTCTTCTGCACTGTAGGATTCTATGATATCTATGATAATAGCCAACAGAAATCTGAACCATAACACAAATAAAAATCCCAGTGTGGCATAAAACAGCTATTAACAGGAATAAACACTATATGTGAAAGACAAAAATAATTTGGAATTTTCCATTGTTATTCTTGTACCAGAATATTCACTTGTCAGATATATACTTTGGTAAAGTTAGTATTTTTTGTTACTATCCATTTTTGGAATATGAGCGACAACAGCAAGGCCAACCTACACTGCCATCTCTAATTGTCCTTGAGAAGATCATGGTGAGTCAACTCCCTGAATTGTTGCAGTGGTGTAGATACACACAATGTCCCAAGTCAGGCTGGTATGTGGCTTGGAAGGGAACTTGCTAGTGGTACTGTTCTCATGCTTCTGCTGCAATGATGTCTTGGGGTTTGAATAATCAGTTTCCACAACCATCTTCCTTGTGCTAGGCATGGCGCAGCCAGTGGAGAATTTTCCACCTGCTTCACATTGACTTCAATTTTGTGAAGGTTCTTCCAGTTGGTAAGGGTATGGATTTGGAAAGTGCTATCAAGGTAGTCCTGGCAAATTTCTGCAGTACTAAGCTGGGACGTTGTCAGGACCTATAGCTTTTGCTGTATCCACTGCCTTTGGCTGTTTCTAGCTATGACGTGGAGTGAATCGAATTGGCTAAAGATTGGCATCTGTGACGTTGGAGGAGGCCAGGATGGATCATCACATGGCACTTCTGGGTGAAGATGATTGCAAATGCATCAACCTTAACTTTTTTACTGACTTGCTCAGTTCTGCCATCACTGAAGATAGTGATTTTTGTTGAGCCTCCACTCTAGTTAGTTGTTTAATTGTCCACACCATTTATCACTGTATGTGGCAGGACTGTAGAATTTTGATCTGATTCATTGGTTTTAGTGTTGCTCAGCTCTGTCTATAACATGCTGATTCTGCTATTTAGCATGCACATTGTCCTAGGTTGAAGCTTCACCAAGTTGGCATTTCATTTGTAGATATAGAAGATGCTGCTCCTGGCATGCTCTCCTGCACGCTTCACCGAACCAGAATTGGCCCCCAGATATTAGGAGGACTTGGCAGGTTGACTGGGCAGGTTGTGCCATTGTTATTTCCAGTGCCCAAGTCAATACTGGATGTTCTGTCTGGTTTCATTCTTATTTGACTTTTTTGTGGAACGGAGCAGCTTGCTGAGTCACTTTAGAGGGAAGTTAAGAGTCAACTGCATTGCTACAGGTCTGGAAACATGTTGGCCGCACCAAGTCTGCCGGATAGAGTTCAATTTCAATACGGCGGTTTCATGACCATCATCACTGAGACTAGCTTTTTATTTCAGATTTATTTATTAATTGAATTTAAGTTCCCTCAGCTGCCATGGTGGGATTCGATCTCATGTGTCTGGTTTACTAGGCCAGTAACACTACTACTATGCTGTTGTCATCCTTTCCGCCCCAATATGATACTGTACCTATTGGTCTGAGATTGGTAGCTGTGGCATTGATGTGTCTATGCTACTTGACTCTGATTTGAGTCCTCCTCCACAGCCCTGCAAGTTAAATATTTATGTTTTGAGAGAAGTAGGCATAATGTAGATACATTTCAGTAAATTATGAGGAAGTTTAAAATATGTTAAGGAATTCCAAGGAACCTTTGTCAGGTTACAGCTCAAATAGTTGCCCAGTTAATAAGCAGAAACTCAAAAGTAATCTCTGGATTACTGTATAAGCCATGCACAAATTGGTATAGGGTCAAACAGACTAGAAAGTTAAATGCACGGTTCAAATAGTGGTGTAATGCACAGGGATTTTGTATCATGGAGCACTGACATGAGGACTGGAGAAAGAGGGAGCTGTCTGATGGAACAAGACTCAATTTAAACTAGGCCAGCATTAGTGATCTGGTGATTGTATAACTAGAACTATAGTTAAGGCTTTAAACTGAATGGGGAAGGTTCAAGTGAAGTGAAAAGTCAAAGCCCCACAGCCGTCTAACGATTTTGGTTAAGAAAAAGTGAGATAGCAAGAGACAAAAAGATCCATTCGTGAATAAGACCAAATCAAAAAAATGTAATAAAAGGTTTAAATTAAAAGTGCTTGAGCTGAATATACAAAATCATTTGTAAAATGATAAGACAAATTAATGGCACAAATAGAGATAAATGGATTTGACCTAATTGCCTTTAAGGCAACCAAGATTGGGGACTAAGTATCTCAGGGTACTTATTATTTAGAAATGACAGGTAAAATAGGAAAGGGTAGAGACAGCATAGGGGAACACACAGAGATAGCACTGGAGTGCCAAGTAAATGGAGTGTGCAGTTGTGAATTTGGTTCAGGTGAGAATTTGGCATGGAGGGGCAAAGAAGTGCTCCTTTTCTGACTTCCTTTTAACCTCAATTTAATAGGTTAAATGAGTGCGCAAATGAGATATCTTCTTCAATTCTCTGTCTGAAGGCAGGTCTTTGATGATTATTTGCTAAACCACAGAAAAATGCCATTTTTTTTGCCACAGTTAGGGTAAGGAGGCTTGCTCTGATCTTCCTCTCTTGCAATGCAGATTGAACCTTATGCTGTTGACTCTAAACTGATCCATATGTTAGCCCTCTAGCCAACAAAGCTAACCAGCCATGCAGATAGAATATAATGTAGAAATATGAGGTTATTCACTTCAGCAGGAATAATATACTTTAAATGGTGTAAAACGATTGAATGTTGGTGTTCAGAGGGATATAGGTGCCCTTGTACCAGCAGCACACACCAAGTAATTAGGGAAGCAAATTGTCTGTTGGCTTTTAATTGCAATTGGGAGTATCCGGAATAAGAATAAGGGAGTTTCACATAATTGTTCAGGGTTTGGTGAGGTCACACTTTGAGTACTGTGCATGATTTTGATATGTGTACCTAAGAAAGAATACATTTGCCTTAGATGAGATACATGAAGGTTCTCTAGATTGATTTCTGGGGTGAGAGGGTTCTCTTATGATAGAGTGGAGCTATTCTCTCTGGCATTTTTGATTTTGGGAGAGCTGTTTTCCCTGGCTGAAGAGTCTAGAACTATGGGGCATAGACTCAGGATATGGTGATGGCCATTTCCACTTAAGCTGTGCTGTCAGCTGTGGCTCAGTTGGTGGTACTGTCACCTCAGAATCAAAAAATTGTGGGTTATAGTACCACTCCAGGACTTCAGCTCAAAAATCTAGGCTTGACATTTCAATGCAATACTATCACAGGTGCCATCTTTTGGATGAGATCACCAAACCAAGGACTTGTTTGGAGGGGAGTTATCCCTATTGGCCAATGTGTATCTTTCAATCAATTCCGCAAAATCAGATTATATACTCATTAACACACTGTTGTTTGTAGAAGTTTGCTGTGCACAAACTGGATGCCACTTTTTCTAAAGTGCAAAATGCTTCATTTGGAAGTTGTGAAAATGACAACATAAATCATTTTTTTCACTTAGAGGTTTGTGAATTGTTGGGCAATAGACACTCAGTCATTAGTATATTCAAGGTCGAGATCAACGGATTTCTGGACTCTAAGGGAATCAAGGAAAATGGGGATCAGGCAGTAAAGTAGACTTGAGGATAAGGATCATCCGTGATTTTATTAACTGGCAGAGAAGGCTCAAAGATCCAATTCCCTATTTCTGCTCCCATTTGTTACGTTCTTCAGAGCTCACAGTGAATAAAGTACATGTCCAGTACAATGCGAAGCAATCATTTAAAAGTGCTCATTAAGTGTTTCATAATCTTACTTTCATTATTTTTAAAGTTAGGAGAAAGTGGACTCTGCCACCTATTATTCCTAACGTTACATATTAGCAGCTCAAGGAATGATCATTGATCTTTTATCATTGATCTCAATGCAACCTGCAACTGACAGTACAGCTCAGAGGAGCCAAATATTCAATGCACTCTAGAGAAATTGAGCCAGAAAACTTCAGTAGAGTTGAAGCTAAGCAGAACTAGTAAGAATTACAGAAATAAACTGTCTCCTGGAAGCCCATCTAGTCTTCATCACAATAAGTGTCCAACTCAGATCGTTTACTTGAATAAGGAAAAAAAATCAAATCAAGTGGGTAAATATGGCTTCTTTTTCACAATAAGACAAGATTTGGCTTCATTATGAGCCCACCATGGCAGAAGCTGTTAAAAATGGTAAAGTTTTTTTACCATTTACCAAGGCTGCAAAAATCCCCCCACAACATGTAGAAATTGCTGTAGAAATTCCAATTTCTATGTTTCAAGTTAGTAAAATAAAATTTCAATGTCAACTAAATCTCAGTGCTATTTTGGATGTAGACTTGAGTGCTACCAATGGAGTCAAGCTGAAAAATGCTGTCTACAAATTATGTCTAACAACGCAGTCTTGAATTTTAAAAAGGGACAAATAACAATGGTGCTGATATATTTTGCAGTAGCTAGCATGGTGCCTTTCACTTTAAAAGGAATTGCTTACCTTGAACCCTGGTTGACACACTTTTGAAAGCCTCTCACTTACCAGATGTCCCTTTGCCTGCCAACAGACTCCCCCAATCAACTTTTGAAAGTTCCTGTCTGATACCATCAAAATTGGCCTCACCCCAATTTAGAATTTTAAATTTTGGGCTAGACCTATTATTCTTCATAGCTATCTTAAAACTAATGGAATTATGGTCACTGATGTCAAAGTGATTGTTCACTAATACTTCAGTCACTTGCCCTTCCTTATCTCCCAGGAGGAGGTCAAGTTTTGCTTCCTCTCTAGTCAGGCCAGGGATTGTGCCTCTGAATTGAGTTAGACTGAGGCATAAGAAATCATTTTAGGGTGGCACGGTCGCACAGTGGTTAGCACTGCTGCTTCATAGCTCTAGGGACCTAGGTTCGATTTCCGGCTTGGGTCACTGTCTGTGTGGAGTTTGCACATTCGCCTTGTGTCTGCGTGGGTTTCCTCTGGGCGCTCTGGTTTCCTCCTACAGTCCAAAGATGTGTGGGGTAGGTTGATTGGCCATGCTAAATTGACCGTAGGTGCATAGGTTAGAGAGGATTAATGGGTAAAATATGTACGGACTGCGGGTAGGGCCTGGGTGGGATTGTGGTCAGTGCAGACTCAATGGGCTGAAGGGCCTCTTACTGTACTGTAGGGTTTCTATGATATTTCTATGATTCTATGAAGAAAGGGCCTGTCACTCTATTGAGAATATACTAAAGATCGTTCAGTATGAGAAAGATAGAAAAATGTGTGCAAATTGAACAGGAGTGCACAAATAAGATACAATAATAACTTTAGTTACCCAAGATAGACGAGTATAAGAGAAGGGTTTGGATTCCTACAATGTTCTACAAGCACCATTTGGATTTAAAATTTTTCACCCATGTTTTCAAATCTCTTATTGGTCTTGTCCCTCCCTATCTCTGTAATCTCCTCTAATTTTACAACCCTCTGAGACATCTGCACTCCCTCTAATTCTGGACTCGTGTGCATTCCCAATCATAATTACTCTATTAATGGTGCTGTGCCTTCAGTTGCCCAGGCCCAAGCTTTTGAATTCCAGCCCCTGCACCTTGCTTACCTCCAATACGTTACATCTTAAAAACTTGCTCCCTGACTCAGCGTATCTCCTTATATAACTCAGTGTCATACTGTGTTTTGTATTGTTCCAAGACTTTTCTTCATTTTAAAGGTGCTTTATAAGTTGTGGTAATTGTTTTTGTCCAGGATGCTTCCTCCATTTGTATATGTTCAGTTGAGCATGCAAAGAGGAAATACTGGATTTTGTTTCAGGAAAAAAAAACTGGGGCAAGGAGGTAACATAACTATAAGAAAAAACAACTTCCACTATTTAGGTTAACAAGATGAAAAGAAGAAAATAAAGGCAAAGGAACATGGACAGAAGTAACTCAATAAAAATGAAACTAGTCCTGATTAACTGAAAAAAAAATCACCAAATGAGACGGTGCGTAAACAAGAGGAAACATTCAGATAGGGGATAATCTGATTACAGGCAAGGCATATCCCCACAAATTGGTACAATGAAATCTGGGGTTTCCTAAGTAAGTGGAGAAATGGAAATTAGACTTGACAAAAAAAAAGACAAATTGAGGGAAAATTGCACAAAAGCATCTACAAGGGATGCAACTAAAAATTAGAAAGGCTAAGAGATGGCATGCAGAAAAACGGTAGATGACAAAGGGAAATATAGGATTAGGAAAGATATAAACACATACGAAGCAAATATAGTAAAGAAAATCAGCCACCTTTGCTAACAATGGGAAACTTATGACAAAGAGATGGGAGAAAATTTATTGGCCAATTAAGTTTGGAAAAGAACACCTTATAATGAACAATGGGGCAATGGAGCTATCATTCATCCCTATTTTCACAGAGGAGTATTGTAGTGAAGATGAAAGTTACAGGAAGAGATAAAGCAAGAAGATCTAAGTATACACGAGGAAGTAGTGCTATAAAGACATGGTGGAAAAGACAATTGCCCTGATGACATGAATCCTAGAATGCAGTGGGAAATCAGACATAAAATTACAGGGGCCCCAGATACAACTTTCAAGATATGTAAATTGTCCAAGAAAGCAGGAGGCTTCCAATATTAGAACTCTGTTCACACTGGGAGAAAAGGAGAAAAGTCACAATGTAAATTAATACTCATATAAAAATATGAATTAATCAAAGGGAGGCAGTTTAAAATTGTAAACTGGAAGTTGTGTCTGACAAATTTAATAGTGTTCTTTGAAGAAATGGGAGCGTATCCATAAACAACTTCTCCCTGCCTAAACTCTTATATTAAAAGAAAACAACATTATCTATCAGTATAGTACCGTTACTGTTTTTTCACTGAATTAAACCAGCGATCTTACTGATATATATGTAATGGGCGGTAACCAAGCTAAAGAAAGTCACACGACCAGGTTACATTCCGGACTTCTTACTGTGTCCACCCCAGTCCAATACCCACATCTCCACATCATGTTACACTCAAACAAACGTCATTGTGTTACTGGTTGCAACACAATTACTTGAACTAATGTGTTTTTTTATGTCAAACTGCTCATTGAAGAGGAAATAATGGACCTCAAGTAATGATTGAAAACATGGTAAATCGAGAAAAGCAACAATTATAGGAACAGAATTCTAGAAAATGGGACATAGTGAGTTTCATTTATTTTCTGGTGAGATTGTAAAGTGTGATAAGGACATCCCGTTTTATTGAGTTAGACTCTGTAGTGAAATGATCGATATAGAAAGATTATATTATTTTGAATATTTTGCTTTTATTTCTGTCCGAATTAATTAGGAAGCCCTATGTGGCAGAAAGTGTCACTAATCAAAGTATAAAAATTTTGCTGAACAAGGCAAATGTTTAAATAGTGTTTTGATTCTGTGGGGAAAAGCTTTTTTAAAAAATATAAAAACAGATATTTCTTACTTTTACTACAGGGTGTGTATTTTTACAAAACGTGTTTGCAAGTTTAGTACTCTGCAAGAATGACAAACATACTTTGAAATGCCAGTAAATTAGCCTCAAGTATTCATTATGAACGTCAATTGAGAGTCTTTTGAACTTCCATTCCAGAAAACATTTGGTTTTAGCCAACACTTGAAATTATATGGACATCAAAAAAGACACTGCAGGGATTTCACTTAGCATTAACTATGCTGTGCTCTTTCTGTTTATGTTTGTCTCTTATGCTATAACACTCCATTGTTAATTTAATGCTGTTCTACTTTCAATGCAATTAAATTTCAAAAGGAGATCATATTTTGTTGGCTGGAGAGTTCTTCCTTTTAGAGAACGCCACAGAATATGGGAATAGGGTGGGATAGAGGACCTGGGTAAGATACTCTGTCAGAGAGTCAGTGCAGACTCAATGGGCTGAATGGCCTCTTCTGCATTGTAGGGTTTCTATGTTTTATCATTAAGTTGACTAAGACTGAAATGCAAACGTGCAACACTATTTATAATTTTATTCATTGATACTGTCCAAATAAATTGTCAATCACTATCATTTTAAGGCCAACATTGCAATTAGATCTGTCAAGGACAGCTCCTAATACTAAACAGTACATTGCCAAAATGGAACAATTTTAATTTACAGAAAAACAAATGGTATATCGACACCGCCACTTAAGATTTTGTATTGGTTAGAAGAGAAATAGTACAGAATGAAAAAGCCAGAGGTAGGTCTTGTGGATCATATTTCTCCTTGAAAAACTTAATATCTCTCTTGTCAAGGAGAATTCTTGTTATCTGATGGTTGTTAATCATGGCTCAATGGTGCCATGACATTACAATGCAAGTAGAAGAGGCAGGTCCCAAAAACTACCTCAGTCAGTATAGGAATTGAATCCAGGCTATTGGAGTTAACAAGCACAACACATTGAGCTAATTGGCCCTAATCAGACTTGACCAGACCCTTTTTTTTCCCCAAATTGCTTTCCTCATGTTTACTTTTCAAACAATTTAAGCATTAACCACATTAATGTCATGCTGTAGGAGAAAAACGGTTTTGGCAATCTACTTTTTCTAGTTTTTAAAGAGTTTAAACATTCTATAAACATACAAGGCAAATCAATTTCAGAGCCCAGGCCAATTAAACCAAGGGAGACTGGTCGGCAAATTCCTTTACTCTCATGCATACAAATATATCTTTCTGAAGAAATGTCCGCAAGCGTATGAAGCAAATTCTTAAAATTCTATTGCTAAATCTATTCTATTTGTCAGATTGAATAAAAACATTTTGGATTATTTTTAAGGTGGATATAAGAACATAAGAACATAAGAAATAGGAGCAGGAGTAGGCCATCTAGCCCTTCGAGCCTGCCCCGCCATTCAATAAGATCATGGCTGATCTGTCGTGGCTCAGTTCCACTTTCCCGCCCTCTCCCCATAACCCTTAATCCCCTCTCTTATCAAAAACCCATCAACCCGTGTCTTAAAAATATTTAGCGAGGCAGCCTCCACCACTTCAACGGGCAGAGAATTCCAGAGATTCACCACCCTTTGAGTGAAGAAGTTCCTCCTCAACTCCGTTCTAAACCGCCTCCCCTTTATCTTGAGGCTGTGCCCCCTAGTCCTACTGTCCTTTCTAAGCGGGAAGAGTCTCTCCACCTCTATCCTATCCATCCCATTCATCATCTTATACGTCTCAATGAGATCTCCCCTCATTCTTCTAAACTCTAACGAGTACAAGCCTAGTTTATTCAGCCTCTCCTCATAGCTCAACCCCCTCAACTCTGGTATCAGCCTAGTAAACCTCCTCTGCACTCCCTCCAAGGCCAAAATATCTTTGCGCAGGTGCGGCGCCCAAAACTGCACACAGTACTTCAGCTGCGGCCTCACCAATGCCCTATACAGCTGCAGCAAGACCTCCCTACTTTTATATTCAATCCCCCTCGCTATGAAGGCCAGCATCCCATTCGCCTTCCTGACCACCTGCTGCACCTGCAAGCTGGGTTTTTGCGACTCATGCACAAGGACCCCGAGGTCCCTCTGCACCGTCGCCTGCTGCAGTTTTTCGCCACGTAAGTAATAGTCCTTCCTACCATTCTTCCTACCAAAGTGGACCACCTCACACTTGCCAACATTAAATTCCATTTGCCATTTCCTGGCCCATTCGCCCAGCCTATCTAGATCCTTCTGCAGACTCTCCACACCCTCCGCGCAATTTGCCGTTCCCCCAATCTTGGTGTCATCAGCAGATTTCGACACCCTACACTCGGTTCCCTCCTCTAGATCATCTATATAAATGGTAAAAAGCTGAGGCCCTAGCACCGACCCCTGGAGCCACCTGTTTTAGGCTGACCAATTAATGTTTTTAAATAGTTGTTTTTTTTAAAACAAGAACTGCAGCCTGCATATGCAGGAGCATGACGCAAATAGTTCTTGGCCACAGTATTTTGTACCTGACTGTGATCCTTCCTGGCTGCAGGGCAAAACCAAAGGCTGTGGGAGAAAGGGGATATATTTTAATAACATCATCTTTATGAGCATGTGCTGTCACATGGCAGTCCAGTACGTGCATTTTGGCCATTAAATAACCACTACAATAGTGCAACCCCAGGCTATACTGTTATATTCTGTTATTTAATGGTACATTTTATGGGATGTTTAAGAGTCCTCACTAACTCTTTTATGACTTTGATTTGAGTGCAAACAAGCATTCAGCTTGAAAATTTCCACTGCCAAGGTGGTTGTTCAACATTACAAAAAATGCAAGTAGCTTCTTAGAACAGTAGAACACTCAGAAGAGCTATTATTGCGCTTTCGTTACCAGGAAAATTAAACATACTTTTTACAACAAAAATAGGCAACAATTTAAAATCATATGTCAGCAAATACTGCAGTGCTCTTTCCACTGATCTCTGCTTTAGCGTAGATTGGCTTTCCTGCTGACTTTAATGGAGGAGATTGGAAAATTCCTGGCAAGTTTTCCCCTGTACAATTTTGCAGAAAAAGGCTGCATTTGACCCATTGTGCATATACTGGCTTTCTGAAATCACTTCGTAATTAATCTTATTCTCCTGCTCTTTCTTATACCCTCACTTTTCTTTTTCTTTTCAAATATTGATTCACTTCTGTTTTAAAAGCAGAAAACTCCATTTCCACCACAGTTTCTGCTAAGATATGTAGTTAAAAAGAAAACTTGGAACTACATTTTTCCTTCCACAAGAAGTTCAATAAAGGCATTAAAAGACAAAATACAAATCGATTAATAAATGTAATAATTCTATTCCAGCAGTAGCACCAGCTGCCTTTTAATGCGCATGCCCCTCCGCAAAGCAGAGGGGATGGTCACACAGATTCAGCTCCAAAGAAATGGGATCTCCATCATTGGGTTTACATAGAGAATCTCTCAAAACGCCTGAGCACTAGTTTCTCAGGAGATTGACTTTGACAGCAGGTTCCTCCAACAAGACACCCTTCTCAGTGAAGCTGGTAAGCACACATTCTGGTGGCCAATTAAGTGCCTATCACTGGAAGGCCCTTCCAGCCACTGACTCCACCCTCCTCCCCCCAACCCCCCCATCCCATCCCATCCCATCCCATCTACCTCACCTAGCTTTCACATGCTCTCTTCTCCTGCAGGGAGAAAAAGCAGAAAGATATGAGTAGCAATAGTTTTTAGGGTAGACTGAAAGGGCAACATTTAAATATGGGCACAGATGCAAGAAGGCAACAGACTGAGAGTGACTGTATCTGTTGGCTGCACAGATGGGATGTGAAGTGCTTGCAGAAAGTGGAATGAGTGCAATTACAAGGTGAGTTGTTCTGGGGAATGTTGTGCAGGAAAATGCTGGGTAAGTCAAAGTATGGGCTTGGCACCTGAAACTTTATGCCACTCACCTGTCATGTCCTCCTGAGGTTGTGGATCCACTTGATGCACTGTCTACTGCTGGAGGGACCACACTTCTGCTGCTGACTTCCTCAGCCTCTTCCATCCATGTCTACTTATCTAGGAGGTTGTCCTTGGCCAAGATCACCTCATTGTAACTCTGCACATCTGCAGCAGGATCTACAGGTTAGGAGTTAGAGGCCCAGGGTCAGGTCACATCTTCATTCCTGCAGTTGCTTCAGTTTCAAAGATCCATGTTTTGGTGAGCCAATGTTGTGATCTCTTTTATTATTGATCACTTGATAGATCCAGTGCATCATCCTGCTTGTCCTTCCATGGTTGACAGTGAACGAGAAAGTGGGATGCTAATGCCATGGGTCAGTTAAACAACTTCAGCAAAGCCCACTCCAGTTATGAACAGATTTCTGACCTGTAAAGAAACTCGCCATCTGGCCAATGACTAAGGTGGAAAAGTCTACCCAAAGAAATCAATGGACTTATTTTTTCCAAAAACATTTTGAGTGATTACAGAGGTTTATGCACAAATTAAGAAAAGATAATATTCTGAGATAAGGTTTTACCACAATAACTTTACATCAGCAGTTTCAATGTTAGATATGAGCATATAAAGTGTGAATTATAATCATAACACATAAGTAAAGATGGTGGATAGAGAATGTCTACCATATGCAAGATTTTTGATGACACGCACGCATGCATATACACACACACACGTGCACACTTACATTTGTTACAAAGTTAAGAGCTTTTCAATTACATTAAAAATATTGATGAATGCATGTTTTTAGGATAGCGAGAAGCACAAATAAAGACAATGAGATTTTCAGAGTTGAAGCAACTTGTTTGATTCTTTCTCTACATAGTTCAATTTAGTTGTATAATGGGAGTTTTATTTGGATCACTGTCAATTGCATAAAATTGTTGCTAATGATTTGGGAGTGGAGATGGTGGATGGGTAGATGCGCCAGTAGCACTCGAAGAAGAGAACTCAAATTACTTGCCATTTCTCCAGTTACAAGTGGAGGCCAAATATTACTCATCTTGTTGGAATGTGTCTATAATGTGTTTCAACCTTCTATCTTGTTAAAGGAGGAACG
Organism: Carcharhinus amblyrhynchos; assembly: GCF_965287045.1. NCBI lineage: Eukaryota > Metazoa > Chordata > Chondrichthyes > Carcharhiniformes > Carcharhinidae > Carcharhinus > Carcharhinus amblyrhynchos. The sequence goes on from NC_137335.1 coordinate 53,655,680, forward strand.
GCAAGAATTAGGGAGAAAGAACCTGAACACCATCATATGTTTGGGGAGGGGACACCTATTGTATACCATGCATGTACAGCTAATATGCAACTCCCAAAATAATTCAAAGTGTCAAATTTGTGGAGTAAATCCCACTTTTTTTTTCGGCGGGAGTTACAAAATGAATCTCCCACACTCTGCATCACAGAGAACCCTAGCATGAATTACTCCAAATATCTGTGGGCGGGGTCTATTCCCGCTGGAGAGGCCAGCAGCATAGCGCTGAATGGGCCCATGTGCATGCACCGTATTTGTCAGTGCCGAGATCGGTTCGTGCGCATTAAGCCAAAAGCAGGAGCCACAGTGAAGAAAATTATATGTTACAAAGAAGAAAGTGTTGACAATTAAATCTTAATAACTAAATAACTGTTTCTACCATTAAATCTGGTTCAGTTGATATCTTTATATTCCCTTACAACTGAATGTGAAAAGTCCAGAAGAAATATTCTATTGCATCTGGAAAATAAAGAAAATGAAAAATGCCCAATCATGGAACTTGTGTATAATGATGCCCGTGGATTATCTTTGATTTGTACCACTTACATATGATGACATTAGCTTCATTCCCTAAACTTGAGCAGCTGAAACAGTTAATTTATCTTAATGTTTACAGATTTTGCACCAGGTCTAGTTTTACATCTGGGCTACACAGGTCCACCTATGTTCAGTTGTCATATCACTCTTCTGTTCCATTAATTTGAAAGTTCAGTAATGGTAATCATGGTATAATACATATGCAGAACCAATTTAAGAATTCTTGGGGTCCTCCACAAACCCTGCACAACATTAGAACATAAATGTGAAATCAATGTGTAATAATAAAGTTCATGAAGAAACAGGCATGTAGAATGTCTATACAGTACATTAATATTAAAGTAAATTCAATCACAATATGAAATATTTAAAATAATACCAGTTATACTCAGTTGTCCCATGTTAAAATGGGTTTTACATGCTTTAATCTGCCCTGATTCAATGAAAACTACAGGATATAATTATCAATCCCCTGATCCCAATGTGGATTTGTGCCTGGCGAGAGGGCTGTATATCTGTGTTTCCAACATGTGTTTCCTTTGAGTATGGTTCTCCATTGGGACTACAGGATTAGTGAATTTAGCCAGCGAGTTTAATCTTTGAGAGAGCTCGTGTTAACTGATTCTATGAACGTGATTGCATATTTTTGTAAAGGAAGTTGCTTTCTTTGTTGATTCATTTCAGCATTTACTTATTCACTCAAATGATTGGTTCACAATTCGAAATCAAACAGTCCCACAGCTAAGCAGGTGTTTCCCTTTCAGACAGGTACTATTTGGCTTAAAGTAAAAAACAGTCACATTTACCACGTTTCTCTGGGATATTGGTCTCAAAGCAGGAGGGATAACAAATAAGTCTGAGCATTGGTAATGATGAGGAATTATTGATGTAAATGATACTCACTCTTGGTTATGGGGGTCCTGGGAAAAGTGGACAAGTCTGTCATTACTGCCAGGCCCAGGAGTGTTAATCTGGAAAAGGAAAACAAATTGCTTAGAAGAGTCCATGATGTATGTTGAGCTGTCAAAGCCAAAGATACAGTGATCCTCTGTAGAGGGACTACGTTCCACCTCTGGAGGTGAATATTTATCCTAGTAATGAAAAGGCCAGCAGTCAACGAAGACATAATATACTAATGGAGCCAAAGGATTTGACTAAAGTGAACCTGTATTTTTCTTCTACTGCTACCTCATTTGCTTTGATGCAAGAATAATTTTCTTAATTCCTTATTTTGCATGTTTGGAAGAAATGTAAAAAATCTCAATTTAACAAATTTATTTTTGAAGAAGACAGTCAGCAAAGACAAAAGCTCCAACATATTGAGACTTAGTCATCTTTCAGGTTTTACTTATTTCAATAAAATCAGTTCAATCTGATTAGCCTAGTTTGATTGGCATTAGAAAAATCGGAATTTTCTGTTGCCGCCAAAACATACTGGCTAAGCCCCAATGTAAAGAGCAACAGAGCTAAGGAGTGGGATTTTCTTGCCCTTACTGCTGGCTGGATCTTCCGGTCCAGCTGAGGGCAACCCCCCACCCACGGTGGGACGAATTAACATCACACAAAACAGCACTGATATCGGCAGGATAGGAAGCTCCCTACTCCACCTCTGGGGAAGACATGCCGGGGGGATTGGAAAATCCTGCCCCTAGTTCTAGGCAATACATATTTGAGACATTGTATAATTTTAAGTTTGCTTTCCAAATCTACTGCTTCTAAAAACCCAACAGAATCTAATTAAAACTCATGCAAAACTCATGAAGTACTTCTAGCAGATTTCAAAATAATGCTTAATCTAGATCTGTCTCTTTTCTGTTACAAAATAGTGGTGTGGAGTTAAAAGAAAAGTATATTTCTTAATAAAGATTAAAACTGTATGGAACTAAATATCTTCTTAGTTTTACATGTAATTTAGTGTATTAAGTGTTGGAACCAACATTAAGTTGAGGGGGGTGTGTAGAATGGGGAAAAATACTGATAAATGAATATCTTATGGTGATAATATATATTCGCTAGAATACCTGCAAAATGATTTATATTTTATTCACAAACAATATTTTTTCGAGCCAAACAAATACACAAACTCATGACCCAAGTCCAGAATATTTCATTTGAAAAAAATCTGCAAAATAAAATTTTATTATGATTCACTGACGAGCTTTGCTGGAATTTATTAATCCATTTTTTACACCATGGTGGCAAGACAAGCAGCCTATGCATATTTCACGCTGAGTTAAGGGTTCATGATCATATTATTTCATGGCTGACACAATGGGTGGGATTTTACAACCACACTTGCCCCAAGATTAGGAAATCCCACCCGAGTACAGTGGAGTTTTGCATGGTCTATGTCCCACCTGCTACGATTCGCATGGCGGCCGGGATGGGAAAATTCCACCCAATGTTTTTATTCAGTTGTATATTATGAAACATGTGGAAGGAAAGTGTTTCCCTCACTCAAATCGTTGACTGTTTTTTCCACACAATATTAATCCTGTCTACTAACATGCAATCATTAAAAAGTTGCAAATTCAAAAAAAAACCCTTGTGTGACAATTCTGGGATTTCTTAGCATCAACGAGATAAAAAAAAACGAATACTAGCTAAAGGAATACAGTGACATTTACTTTACTGTAAATGATGCACAAATAAACAATCTAAAGTGGATGTTACTTTTGCAGTTTGAAAGAAAACTGTTCTATAACCCTTTTACAGTGATAATTCCACCTTAATCTTTGGTTTTACCTTTTAAAAGATATTTTGATTTGTTGATAATATACCAAAGTTAACCATTGTCACATAGATAATAAATTACAATTGTTATAACCTAGTGACCTCTTGTTCAAAATAATTTTCACCATTATTGCTGATGATGATTGAGAACTCTGCACACTCTTATAAAATCGATGTATAATACAGATATAACTTTGGTGCTCCTGAGGTAATTTTTTCAGCACGAATTTAGCTCTGCAGTATGGGATTTTCCAAAACAAAAGTACAATGACCAGAAACTTTAGCATTATTTATTTTATTCCAAACTATTTTGGAATACCAATAACAGAACTTTATAATTAAACAAAGTAAAAGATTCCAATCAACAAACCAAGATAACCAGACATGAAGCCACTACTTCCCTCATCATCAACCTGAAATTGTTGGCTGAAATTCTCCAAACTTGCTCGTGGCTGGGATTTTCCAGTCCCTGCTGCAGTGAACAGAGATTTGCCTGAGTGCCAAATTCTCTGTTTTCGGTGGCAGGCTGAGAAAGGCTGGAGAATTCCAGCGGTTAACTGTTTCTCTCCACAGATGCTGCCTGCCTTGCTTAGTATTTCCAGCATTTTTGTTTTTAGATTTCCAGCGTGCGCAGTATTTTGCTTTTGTGTTGGACAGTCTGGTCTGTGCAAAAAATTAGGGAAGTGCCATAACTGTGTATTTATAAAAATTATTCATTTATAACAGGAAAAGACAAACTTAACTGTTCCCTCAAATCAGAGCAATTAACAAAAACTGTTTAATGTACTTTCTTCACATTTTATTCTACTTTCAGGTCCACTTTCATAAATGTAATCATTAAATTAATTTTCTGACAGTACGTGAAATACATTTACTGTTGTGCATACATACGACGGTGTCAAATCACACCATTAATATAATTGCAAGTTATATAAATGACAACAGAATGTGCGATCAATTGCCTTTTGAAGATGTAAAATATTTTTATTTGTCTCAGCTATATCAAGCCATCTTATATAAGTATATTAATCTAACAAAAGCCATCATTTTGTCTCGAACTACTGTCCAACTGAAGTGAACGATGACGACCAAAAAAAGTAAAGCACAGGAACAGGCCCTTCGGCATATCAAGCATATGCCAATCATGATGCCCTAACTGAACTAAAAAAAACCTTCTGTCCTTACTCAGTCTGTATCCCTCTATTCCTTCTCTATTCAGGTGTCCTTCCAGATGCCTCTTAAATGTTGCTGATGTGCCTGTTCTACCACCTCCACTGGAAGCACGTTCCAGGCACCCACCAGTCTCAGCATGAAAAACTGCCCCCGCACATCTCCCCTAAACTTTCCCCCTCTCCTCTCAAACCTGTAATTGACCCATCGTAATTAATACTTCCACCCTGGGAAAAAGCCTTTGACTCTCCACCCTGTTTATGCCTCTCAGAATTTTGTAGATCTCTGTCAGGTCTCCCTTCCCCAGCTTTCCTTTGAAAACAATCCTAGTTTACTCAACCTCTCCTCATAGTCAACACCCTCGGGACCAAGCAACATCCTGGTGAACCTTCTTTGCATCCTCTTCAAAGCTTCCATGTCCTTCTGGTAGTGTGGTGACCAGAACTGCAATACTCCAACTGCAACCTAACCAAGGTTTCATATAGCTGCTGCATCATTTCCTAACTCTTGTCCTCAGTTCCTCAGCTGATGAAGGCAAGCATGCCATATGCCTTGCCTTCATCAAAGTTATTTCTTGGCCACCTGCGTTGCCATTTTCAACGAACTGTGGACCTGCATGCTCAGATCCCTCTGCTTGTTTATGTTCCTAAGGATCCTGCCATTTATACAATAATTTGCACCTAAATTTGATCCTCCAAAATGTATCACCTTGCAAATGTCCAAATCTTCCATCTATCTACATCCTATTGTATCCTCTGATAATCCATGGCACTATCAGCAACTCCACCAATCTTCGCTGTTTTACTTGTCTACATTATTTATAATCTAAAAATTCATTAAAACAGAAACCATTTCCTTAATCTATCATTGTGGCTGTTTTCATTTTTAGATGACAGAAAAACAATTCAATTCTACATTTCTCCACTAAACAACTGTACACAAATGTTTAGTGATTGATTCAATCAACATCTGAAACTGGGAGTAGGAGATGGTGGGATGACTTGAAGAGAAGAGATAAGGAGCGGGATTTTCTGGCCACACATGGCCTAAGATCAGAAATTCCTGCCTAAACTCAGTGGACCTCTATATTGTCTGCTCACTGTGATTCCCACAGTGTGCTAGACAGAAGAATTTCGGCCAAGTTTCCTGCATTGGTACCAACAATTACATCAAAGTATGAAGTTATCTTTGGAGCATTTTAGTGCTATTATGGGGAGCTGTAGAAGGAGGGGTGAAGTAGAGGTGGACAATGAGAAAAACAAAATTAGTTGATTCATTTATTTGCTGTTAAATACATCTACACAAAACAGAGACAAATAACTTTCTGGGGTAAGCTAGCCATTGCCACATAAATCTTCTTAATCAAAAAATTGTTTCTACGTATATTTCAAACATATCAGCATTGACTTCTCCTCCAGAATTACTACGCAATAGTACAAGCTGAAGATACCAACAAATAAGGGGATAGGTATCAGAAGGCCTCTAGTGTGGGTTAACTATCCCAACATTGCAAAGAACAATAAATTTCATGAAAAGGGAGGCTTGACTGCTTCTTTTATCGTATAGTGGAGGGAAAATCATAATTGAGTTTCACCAGGAGTTTATGAGCTCATTTTAAATCAAATTTCTAGGTGATTATTGTACCTTCAAATATAAAACAGCAAAATAAGTGAGTTTTTAAAATTTTGACAATACATTTGTTATAACTTCACTTACATCCAGAATATTAAGATGCAAAATACTATAAGTCTGTCTCCCCATCATGGGTTGGCTGTTATTCAGGCTTGGTTGCCTTAGTCAATTTCCAAACAATGTGCTAGATTAGCTGTGTTTTGAGCGCATGTGTGCGCATACATATGTGTGTGCATGTGCACACGTACATGTTTGTGTGTGTATGTGTGTACGTGTGTGGGTGTGGGGAGTTAGTGAGGAAGGAGGGGGAGGAGGAGAAGAGAGACTATTGAGCAGAATAAAAATACTGAATAGATATACAGACTAAAATGCTGATTCGAGTAGTAGATTAGAGTATGGTATTAATGGCAGTTTTGGAAAAATCCGCAGGCCTCTTGCTTTGTTCATTATTTAAGAGCAAGGCGTGGCTTATGCAAGTTATGGTCTCTTGTATTTGTATTCAATATGATTTTACTTTTCCTCTTATTTATAAATATGATGCAATTTGACTGTGGCATGACTGTAAAGCATAACTAGGTTCATGGATAATGAGACAATCTGTACGTCATATTTCTTTATGGTCTTGATGTGGGGTTGTATTGATGAACTCGGTACATATTCTGGGAATAATGAAAGTCACATTGAGAAATCACTTGTGGGAAAGGGTCACTCTCTTGCATCATCGAAGCAATACTAAATTTACATTACAAAGATTTTATAATATACCTGAATGATTTTCTTTATGTAAATAGATAAAAGGGCAAAACTGATATCTGACGATGTGTCAGTGCAAGCATATGTGTATTCATATAAAATATTTCCAATGAAAATAAATAATAAACATGTGTTTCTTGCTCTAATCGCAAAATTCTGATGTTTGTAGTCTTCAAAAGTTTAGCAAAAGATAAATGTGTGAGCAAACAGGTAACTTTCATGGTTAATTAGTATAGGAATACAGTTAGGACATCAGAAATTGGTCAATGCATTTGATTGAGTAAACTACCGTTAATATTCCAATTGAAACTGATTTTTAACTGCTTCTAAGTCTGCACAACTTCACATTTATCAAAACAGATCAATTGTCCAGACTCCAGTAAACGTTTCTCCTGCTGAAATCATTTATCTGCTTTCATTACTGTGTGAGATGATTTCCTCATCAATCTCCATGATCAATTTATCATTGTAACTGTAAATCAAGATTTGTCTCATAAATTCATTTCTACATAAATTATTTCCAGATACAAAAACATTGCATTTGCAATAAAGAACTGGGACATGATTTTTGTTACACTGCATTTGAAGGATCTTTGAAGTATATTTTAATGATCTTTCCTTTTTATTGTTCATGTGTTCACTTTGTTGTTGCTGTCCATGTCAACATTTTGGAATTAAAGTGCAAGCTGGTAACTATCATCAATTGAGTTAAGTTTCACCATACAGGTCTTGAGAGTGATTGCTTTATTGGTGTAGATTTTCTTTCTCTTTTCCAATTTTTTCCCATGGCCTTTCTCAGACTACCTTTGCATTGGATATGCTGGTACCACCGTGGAATTCATTGTTCACTCCATGTTTTATCTATATTGAACACAATGGGAGTGAACAGTATCTAGTCACAATGGCAAAAGATGAGTTTAGTGGTGTTCCATAAGGATCTGGACTTTGGAATCAACAACATACTTCCTAAATTTGCTGATGAAACCGATCTTTTGCGGAGGGAATGGGAGGGGTGAGGGGAGGTAGTCAACAGTGAGGCAGACTGCAACGAATTACAGGAGGGCATCAATAAAATTGCAGAACTGGCAAATAATACTGAGAAACATGAGGTAGTACATTTTGGTAAGAAGAATAGGGAGGTAATTTATTACTGAGAAGTTGCGAGTCTAGGTAGGGTAGACAAACAAAGAGATATTAAAGTACACATACACCAATCACCAAAAGTTGTGTCACAAGTTAGCAAGGTTATAAAAAAGCAAATCAAGCAACATTTATTTCTAGAGGATAGAACTGAACAGCAGGGAAGTTATGCTAAACCTATATTGAACCTTGGTTATAGCACATTGAATAGTACTGCATGTATCTCTGGTTGCAACATTATAAAGAGGATATAGAGGCACTGGAGAAAGTGCAGAGAGGATTTACCAGGCTGATGCGAAAAATATTAGGGTATATGTATCAGGAAAGGATCTCTTTTCTCTTTGAAAAAAGGCTGGGGGTAGGGGGGAGGGGTTGATCTAATGTAAGTCCTTAAAATTATGAAAGGTTTTGGACAGTGGATGCAGAGATAATGGGTGGAATGTTGCCATTTTTTGTCAAGATGTCAGCTCAGGGGGTAAAAGCAGATTGCAGCCCAGTAGCTGTACTGCCGGCTTTTCCAGCCATATTTCTTTGTCAAAAAAAGATAAGGAATGGGTCCCATGACACACGCAGGCATGGTGGGCTCAAGTAGAAATCTCTGGACAGGCATGATATAAATAAACTAAAAATAGGAAAACGAACATCCACAGACACAGAACTCATGGAACAACAACAACATGGAAAACAGGAACCATGAGAACCCCTGGTGACGTGCATATTAGAGGGAAGATTAATGAGGAATAATTTAAAAGCTCACTCTTTGGCCCTGCAAAGAAACATCACAGAAGGCACTTTGTCAAACTATATAACATGGAAAACATGAACTACGAGAACCCCTGGAGACATGAAGGAGAGTCCTCAAATGGAAAACAGGAACCATAAGAACCCCTAGTGATGAGAAGGAGAGTCTAACATGAAGGGGTCATCAGGCGCCGGTGGGGGGAGGGCAGGGACAATCGAGCAGGGAAACCTCACTGGCATTAAAGCCATTTTGGGTCTCCTGATTGACTCTCTATTGCCTCCACTGCTCTGATCCCCTGAAAACTGGGGAGGACAATCCCCCCTGCCAAATGTTTCAATTGTGGGGAAGTGTACAACTAGCAGTCATCAGTATAAAATATTCACCAAGGAGCCAGATAGTAAATTCAAAATAAACTTCTTTACCTGAAGAGTGGTGAGAACATTGAGCTTGGAATAGCATGGGTGCATTTAGGAGGAGGCTAGACAGACGCATGAGGTGGAACTGATTAGAGGATTATATTGATGGACTTAGATGAGGAAAAACAGGAGAAGCCTTGACTGGAACAAAAATGCCAGAATGAATTGGCTGGGCTGACTGACCTGTTTCTGTGCCATACACATCAAATGCAATCCTATATACGATGAAGAGACTTTCTAACCAAACTCACTTGAATAAAGTACAACAGTATGTTTGACATAAAAAAAAGCTGGAAAAGGTCAGCAGGTCAGGCAGCATCTGTGGAGGCAAACAGAGTTAACGTTTCAAGGTGAGGAGATGATGGCATAATGGTAATGTCACTGAACTAGGAATTCAGAAGCCCAGCTAATGCTCTGTGGACATGGGTTCAAATCTCACAACAACAGCAGTTGGAATTCAAATTCAATCAATATATCTGGAATTAAAAGCTGGTCTTAGTAATGGTTAAATTGAAACTATCATTGATTATCTTAAAATCTGGCATCCGGCAAGCTGATATCCTTTAAGGATGGAAATCTGCTGTCCCTATCTGCTTTGGCCTACACATGACCAAAGCAATGTGGTTGACTATTAACTGGGCTCTGAAATGGCCCAGCAAGCCAGCCAGTTCAAGGGCAATTGGGGATGGGCAAGAAATGCTTTGCCAGTGACACCCACAACCCATGAAAGAATGAAGAAATCAGAACACCTTTAGTTTGATTTTTGGGGTATGCACTGCCCTGGCAATTTCACGGAAGACTGGAGTGAATTCAGGATCACATGTGGTCCAAATTATGTTGACTTATCTTGGCGTCTTGGTATATGCAGAAATAATATTTTAGGTTGACTATCTTTATTCAGGTTATTTTATATAGATTGACAAAGTGCCTTCTGTGTTGTCTCTTTGCAAGGCTAAAGAGTGAGCTTTTAAATTATTCCTCATTAATCTTCCCTCTAATATTGAGAATTGGCTTCATGATTAGTGTCCAGAGGTTCATGCAGTACCCACTTGAGATTGACCAGGGCACTGTACAGTTTCAGTAACAGACTCTGGTGATCTGAACTTAACTTATTTGACAACATAATCATAGTATGTTTCTCATTATCAGTTAAAAAATGATACTGACAAAGGACTGGGAACAGGCTGTCTGCCAACATGGTGGGGAATGGGGCTAGGTGGAGGGCTATTTTGCATTAGCAAGATAGTTTCCAAGGGGGAACAAATTATCACCTGCCATATATATTATCTCCCATTGAGGTATGCTGGTATAAGAAACTGTCCAGTGTAGGAACCTTATCTGGATTGTAAAAAAAGTTTTTCATAACTAGAAAACTGTGGCTCGAGGCATCAGTTGACAATGGACTTGGGTCAGAGGGTTGTGAGGCAAGTGTCTTAACTGGTGTGCTGCTGCATCGCTGTCTAAAACAATTATCTGTAGAAGCTGCACTGTCAGACATCAAAGCCTATTTTGTGTCTTATGCCAGAGGTTACAGTGTTTACCAAACCAGAATGTCCTGCAGAACACTGGTGTCATTTAACATTATTCAGATACTGATGAGGTTAAAGAAGAAATTCTGCTAAAATGGCACTCGTTTTTAATGAGTTTGCTGTTTGTTATTTGCTACCAAATTGACCTAAAACTGTTCATAAAAATAATTGATATGAGGATACAGCATGTGTCCTTGATGTATACAATGAACTGACTTAACCCCATAACAAAGGAGTTACTAAATGACCGAATGAATCAGGGTTGTGAATTGCAAAAATACAGTCCCTGTGACATACGTATATGTTATTCATGTAATGAAAATGCTGAAGTGTCAGTGCCTTTTTCATTGTCTATTTTTATGAATAGGATTAACTGGGGGTACATATTCCTGTAATGTCAAAGTAACATCCAATGGAATCTAGAAATAGGGTTGGATGCATAACACTTAAAACAAGAGCTGGAGAATGTACTTTTTTTGTAACCACTTTCCATTTACACCATATTATGTGTAATTAAAGGCCTGGATTTTGCTGTCAGTGTTCATAATCTTTATTCCACCATAATGGACAGCAGCTAAGGGAATTTGGACATGTGCAAATAACATGGAAATCCAGAAGTTGCTGTCAGTGAGTCGATACTCCACCATAGAGTGCACTGTATCATAAGAATCAGGAGCAGGAGTGGGCAATTTAGCCCCTCGAGCCTGCTCCATCACTTAATACGATCATGGCTGATCTCATCTTGGCCTCACTGTAGAAATTTCCACAGACTGCTTTTCTCTCTGCAATAATGAATTGAAGAGAACTTCAATTCTAGCCCTGTTACTTTTGCTGCTGTGGAAAAAGGTTGCATCCTGTTGAATGAGCTGTAACTTAATTTTTACTGGTACACTAATTTCATAATTAACACTAAACACCCTTAGTGGCCATGAAAAATTAATTTTATATTTGTGGAATGTCAAGTTTCTCCACAATGATTAAAAACATATAAAGGGTCTTATCTTCACTTTAGCTTTTATCTTAATGCAGTCATAAGTGTATTTCAACATTTGGAAGTTAAAAATAAAAGTGAAGGATTTTAAGTGTTTTAATTACTTGGCTTGACTGCTTTTAGATAAGCCCACAGTTTCTCTGTGTCGCTCTTGGCTTTCTCCAAAGAGACATCGCTGACTCCTCAAAAGCAGCATTCGCAACTGCCCTATCCCACTCACTGACCAATTTTCCCACCAGAGGGCCTAGGGGACTGATCTTGCCAATGTCCTCCTTATCCAAATCACCTCTCTTACATCCTGTAGACTGACAGTAGTATAGCTATCACTACCCCCCTCCAAAATACGCATTCACTGGTGAACAAAGTCATTGCAACACATGAGCTGAATGTGAAAGACTGCATTGGCATCATGGACTCGATGGAAACTTGATGGAGACATGATGGCACCTTCCCTAACTGAAGTTTCCCTGCCTGGTTACATATTTTACCATTTACCTCATCAAGACCATTGTGGCAGTGGTGTAGCTCTCATAACCAAATCTCTCCTTGGTTTGTTCCCTTAGTCCTCTCACACTTTCTCCTCCTTTGAGCATCTCACCTTGTTCTCTTCCTCTTACCTATCAAAAATATTACAGCTTCTGTACAGCCTGCCCAAGTACAATTAAAAATGTCCTCACTGAGAATCTTAGCATTTGGCCTCCAGTCACCGTTACACTTTTGCAGTTGCTGATCTGCTCAACCACACCATCAACTTTGATCCCGAGTCCACATTAAAAACTCTTACCTTTTCCCACCCTGGCACAGCCGTCAATTCAATTTCCTCAAGCCTAAGGGATGTAAACTTCACTGTCATACCTGGCTAGGCCTCATAAAGCACTATCGGGTTCTACTCTTGCCTCCGAAAAATGCTTATGATTCTAGAATCATCCTGGAACGCAAGGTAACCCCTGACATATTTTCTCTACTGCACACCGTCTTATTAAGTCCCTCTTCTCTGTCTCAAAAAACAAAGGAAATTACAGCACAGGAACAGGCCCTTCAGCCCTCCAAGCCTGCACCGACTATGTTGCCTGACTGAACTAAAACTCCCTACCCTTCCGGAGATCATATTCCTCCATTCCCATCTTGTTCAAGTATTTGTCAGGACGCCCCTTAAAAGTCACTATCATATGTGCTTCCACTACTTCCCCTGGCAGCAAATTCCAGACACCCACCAACCTCTGAGTAAAAAACTTGCCTCATACATCTCTTTTAAACCTTGCCCCTCACACCTTAAACCTATGCCCCCTTGTAAATGGTTCTTCCGCCCTGGAAAAATGCTTTTGACTATCCAGTTTGTTCACGCCCCTCATAATCTTGCAGACTTCTATCAGGTCGCCCCTCAACCTCTGTCGTTTCAGTGAGAACGAACCAAGTTTCTCCAACCTCTCCTCATAGCTAATGTCCTTCATACTAGGAAACACCCTGGTAAATCTTTTCTGCTCCCACTCCAAAGCCTCCACATCCTTCTGGTAGTGTGGCAACCAAAATTGAATACTATATTCCAAGTGCGGCCTAACTAAGGTTCTACAAAGCTCCAACATAACTTGCCAATTTTTAAACTCAGTGCCCCGGCCAATGAAGGCAAGCATGCCAAATGCCTTCTTGACTACCTTCTCCACCCACATTGCCACTTTCAGTGACCTGTGTACCTGTACATGTAGAGCCCTTTGCCTACCAATACTGTTAAGGGTTCTGCCATTTACTGTATATTTCAGAGGAATCCATAGTTCCTCTACCCTCATCTAGAAATGTGAGGAGCTATGGATTTATTTCCGTCAAGATTGACACCATCCAATCAGCTGCCTTTCCCACTGTCCTCCTTTCCCATAGCCCACCAGGCTGAGCTTTTTCTAAAGCTTGCCCAACCGTGCCTCAGCCCTAAACCTTTCCTTCTCTTTTTTTTCTCCAAGCTCCCTCATGCTTGCTCTAAATTCATTTGTCCATTCTCTTGGGTATCAGTAGGAACAGGGCTCTCTTGGCCCTATTCCTACTGATACCCAACTTCTCTTCCTGGCGCCATGTTAGCAAACATTAAATGCTCTCTTTTCTTTCAGGTTCTGTCCCCCTCTCCTTCAAATCTGCTGTCATCATTCCCCCTCCTCAAAAAAACTATCCTTCACCTTCTTCTGTCCAAGCAAATAACTGCCTCATTTTCAACCTCCCTTTCCTTTCCAGAGCCCATGAATGTGTTATCCCAAATAGCACCATTTTCCACAGAACTCTATATCTGAATCCCTCCAATCAGGATACTGCCCTGTCACTGTACCTAAAAACACTTATCAAAGTCAGAAATAACATCCTGTGTGACTGTGACAAACTATCCCTTTTGTAGCTGTCAGCAGCGTTTGACCTAGTCGATAATACCATCTTTCTCCAACAGTTATCCACTGTCATTCAACAGATTGGGACAGCACTTGCATACCTGGTTCTATTTTTATCTATCTAATCAAAGCCAGGAAATTACCACCAATTTCTTTTTCTATTCCTGCAATTACTTCATGCGTCCCCCAAGGATATGTCCATGTCCTCCTCCTATTTCTCATCCACATATTTCCCCTTCGAACGTCATCCATAAACACACCAGCTCCACATCTATGCTGACGACATACAGCTTTACCTCAGCACCAACTCTTTGACTTCCCCACTGTTTCTAAATTGTCTGACTGCCAGTACTAAATAAGAAGAAATTTTCTTCAATTAAATATTCTAAAGACTGAAGCCATTGTCCTTAGTTCCTGCTACAAGATCCACTTCCTCACCACTAATTCCATCCCTGTCCCAAACAACCGTTTCAGGTCAAACCAGATTGATTGCTACCTTGGTGTCATAATTCAACCACATATCTGTGGCGTTGCTCAGACTGCTCATTTCCACCTCTGTAGCATCACCTGACCTGGTCCCGCCTCAGCTCTTCTGATGTTGAAACCTTCCTACAGCATTTGTTACTCCAGATTCAACTATAGTTAGCAGGCTTTTAGCCAGTCTTCCACCTATTCATTGTTGTCAATTTCTGTAGATTAGCAGCTGCTTGGTTGCTCTGCTTGGGAAGAGATCAGGTTGATAAAACTAGGAGGTGAAGGCACGGAGATGGAGAAATTAGTTTGTGCTGTACTACTAGCAGGTTGTGTTGATTCCTGGGGGGCAGGCAGTACTGTGGTCCACAGCCTGTACTGCGGTCCACAGCCTACTGCCCTTGCATCATTCTTCAATGATAATGAATTTCCTCCCTTTAGGAGAAGCAAAGGACAATATGTTGCTCTTAAAAATAACAGTGAGGTTAATGGTCTTTGCAATTTATTATTTATCTGTCAATGGTACTGCAATTTTAGCTGAGGATGGATGCATGGTTAAACCCAAATATCTGAATAGTTGTTGTATGAATTGTGGTGCTAAATCATTAATTTATGACTATTTTTATAACAAATAAATCCAGAAAATCTTCATTTGTAGAACTAAATGGTATAAATGGATAGTATCTCTGCCTCAAAGTCAGATGTTCCAGGTTTGGGTGCCACCTCAGGACTTGATGGCTAAAAAAGCTGCATTCCTAAACAAATGCAAAACGAAACAAAAAATTCTTCTAATGGTCACATATGGCAGGCAGTAAGTATGGGAGAGATTCCTGGTCAGCCACTTGATGGAAAAAAAGTTGAAGCCATCACTATCTATAGCTCCAGACTTGTAAAACGTGCATGTTACCCCAGTGACTCCCTGATCTGTAACACATTACCACCACCAAATGGTTTAAGAACTAATCATCATGCGAATCTTTCTTTACATTGCACCTTTTCATTTCTCTCATTTTTCTCAATCTTTTGTTCACGCATTTTCTTTTTTTCACATTATTCCTTCATGGTTATTATTCTAAGAGTCTTCTTTTCACACTGAAGGTTATTTTTTGTTACACACTCTCTTAAATGGCTCACTCCTAATGCAATACATTGATCACAGGCAATGGAGGAAGGGGGTGATGGCAAGATTTCTACCAACAAAATTGTAATTGCCCACAAGAGGTATCTAAGGTTGACCATGGGCTGGAGAACCCCATGTTGCTTCTTTTAGGAAGGCCCACCACAACCTGTTCCATTTAGGCACTTCACAGGCCAAGATTGGTTTGTGCTTCCAGTTCTACCACAATGCTCAGGAAAAACATTTTTCCCTTTGCTTGGCAGTTCAGAGATCAATAATTTACCAAGTGGGCAAACATGGATGTGGGTAGATTTTCTGTATACTGCATTGAAATATCACTATATTGTGTAGATACTACGGAAAGTATTTTTCTGTATTGTGTATCTCAAATGCTAAAAGAGATAAAGTTCATGCAAAACTGATTTTGTCATATGACAATGCATGTACAAATGGACTCTTAACATAGTTTGACATAAATAGACAGCCTAAGAGGAGTTTTGTTTAAAATCAAATTGCAAAAGGTTTTGCTGCATTTGTAAGCATTTTATTTGAAATGTGGAGACTGAATGTACAGGTAGTATTTTAATAGCATTCTGTAATCTACCTTTCAGTTTGGTGAAGCACATCCTGAGGTGTAAAGGTGAACAGATATGCTGTAATTGCTGTGGCCCTGTGATCATTAAAGTTTGCAATTTGTTACTGACAATGGAGCTGTCTCGAATGGAGGGTGAAGCTTTTGCCTGGGAAAAAAACGGCACAAATTCTCTGACTAACCTCACTCAGCTTTATTTATAAAATTATTTCTTTTGGGAGCATCAACATTCGTTACTTGAACTGGTTATCACTACGAGATTCATAGTTTTCAGCTCACGTGTAAACTTCCAGCATTAAAAAATAAGTGTAAATCTAGCTTTGCATTTTGCCCTTCTGTTTAAAAAGATCCATGTCAATATTTTAAACAAAATTTGTAATGTACAATAACATCTAGTATTGAAAAAGGGAGGTAAGGGTGAAAAAGGTTAGTAAATCAATAGGGTTTAAGCCTTTTTTTCAAGCTGGCAGGAGGCATGCTATTCATCATGAATCATTTACTTCAAAATTAGCTAAGATGGAAAATGAACTGAAATAGAAAACATTACAACACCATAAAAATGCTTTAAAAAATCCATCAGTGTCATTATCATTTTAAAAATGTAAAAGAATATTGTGGGTGAAATCTTGTAGATGCAATGGGAGTTTTCACCACTGGCTGGAGAACCCCATGTTGCTTCTTTTAGGAAGGCCCACCACAACCTGTTGCATTTAGGCACTTCACAGAGAAGCTGTGGGCTTTCCCCAGGATCAAGGACTACAGTGCCAGACGTTCTGCCACTGCGATGAGAGGTCAGCAGCTCCATTGAACAACAGCATTGCTAGGGAGGTAGTGTCTGCTGTCGATACACATCCACCTATATCTAGGATCTGAATCCCAGGCCTCAGATGTGTGATGATGGGTCAAGGGTCACAGTGGGTGGGTCAATGGCAGTGGGCGGGGATGACTTCCCAATGTCAGTTTTCTTAATTAGGCACTGAGTGCCTTTGAACAATGGATCATCCGCTGGGAGCCAGCAGGCAAACACACATTGGTTTGCTTGTCATGCTTTGCTGCCTCCAACACAAATGGCAGTAGTTTCAGCCTTATTAATTGCCTATTTATGAGCCTCAATTGGCAGCGAGATAGGAAAGCCATCCGAGAGCTTTTCCAACATGGACCTAATCGAGGAGGAAGCAAGAAGGTGGGGAGGTTCTTACATGCCACCCTCCCACCTGAAAAAATGTTACCCACTAGTAAACTTGCCACAGGATTCTACCCTGTGTTATTTATTATGACAAAAACCACAGGTCAAATTATTTTTAGGAGTATTAAATACAAGGCTTGAATTTAACATTAGCTGACATGCAAACTGTGTGGATTTTTGTTTCATGAGTCAGCATTTCATGGTCCTGCAGTTTTAGTCAGATCACCCCACCCATATATTAATTTTCTAGGATTCAGGCCCTATTTTACTAACTCATCATCAGTCTCACTTAGGTTCAAATTGGTTTTGCTAGTTGAGAAGAAAACATCACATGACAATTTGGTCCTAACATGAAAATGCATCTTTAACATACACAAAAGAACAAAACCAAGAACTGAGTTATAGAATGGTTACAAATGCACATTTTTTTGTACTGTGTCAAAACAGATTGAATACTTTTTTGAATGTTGAGGCCAAATACTTATGAGTCACAATGAAGAGCACAGAAATGCAAGAACTGTGATATTATTTGGCTTTTTACAAGTCACATAATCAGAGGGGAGTAATCAGAACATTTGTTTGTTACACGTAAACTGATCATACAATATTTATAATGTTTCTACATTTTTAAACACATACTAAATAGATGCTGGGTTTCAAATAATATGCTTTATGGATTTGAATTATATCAGGATTTTACATTTTCTATTTACCTTTCCAAATGAATCATTTAACTGAGTTTGTCGTTTTTGCCTTAACACGCTGCAAAATTATTCAATTTGACTAATAATTAAACTAACAATTAAACATTACAATAGATGATTTTTCCAACTCTGAATGGTAAAATATTGCTGTCAATAAAAATAATACTTTATTACTTTTATGACTGAATTAAGTGAAATAATCCAAAGGGGTCAAACTCATATGGCATTTTCAAAATTATGCACTTTAAATTTTAAAGAGGTCACAAATAGAGTGTGGACAATGTGAAATAAGTTCTTGTTAGAAATTATCATTCAAAATTCGAATTATTACCAGTGAATTTCAGTGTTTTATGGTTTAGATTATATGCTTAAATGCTAACTTCCTTCAAAAACAAATTGCACAATTTGTTTTATACTCTCACAAATTTTGGGCAGGTTCAAACCTAGTCATGGAGTTCTCTGGCTGACTTGCAAGAAAACCTCTCATCCCATCACTGGGATATGACATCCCTGACCCAAAATAAGCTCTTGTTATTAGCCTAAAAAATTGCAGTAGCTAACTTAGTTATCGGTCATGAAACAATAAGACTGAAGATTCTGCATTTTTTCTGTTTTCTCCGAACCAGAACATGTACTGCAAAAAAAACTCCTACATCTCCATTTTGCTTTGGATGTTAAGGAAATTCCTGCTGATAGAGCACTACTTTTTATTCTTCTGCTAAAAGTCATGTCTTGCTCTTAGAAGGTCTTAGGAATTCTTGTCCAATGAAAATTGGTCTAGAAATACGATTTAAAATGGTTCAATTATCACATAGCTAAATAAACAGAGCATAAGTTATATACAAGCACAGATGAGTTAAAATACTCCTGGAGAATCCTGAAGTGGGATCTTCAGGACCTTCATAACATTTTAAATGCTACTTGATATTGAATGGCAAGCTCAATATTTCAGCTCATTACTTGATAAAAGTAGCAATTTAGTTCAAAGCTCCTGCTTTTCTTTCCCAAAAACACCAATTGCCTGGATATACCTGCTGTAACATGGAGATGAAATGTGCCAGGTAGATTTTAAAAAATGGTGGGCAGAACCCGAATCTGGGATTCCTGCCCATACTCCCAGTGATTTTCAGTAGTGTGGAATAAGGGAACAGGTCATAAGCCTGCAGGCTGATGTCCATAACAGGCACCAGCATTTTAAACTACCTGCAGTTTTCATGGAGTCAGGCAGGCTTTGGAAGGCAACATGAATCACAGCAACACTGAGGCACAGTGAACCATGGGAGAATCTTGGTTTGGAGTCAGAAACCAAATGAAAAGTAAGTTCAAAAAGTGTTGCCAATTTATATGTAATAATGAAATGCTAATGTCCTAAGTATGTTTTAATACAATGATTGAAATAAGGCTTTATTTTGGAGAGGTAAGTGTTCTTTAAATAATGTGTTTGCCAGGTTGTTACTTCTGACAACTGGCAAGCTGTTGTTACAATCCAGTTAAGGACTGTAAACCTTTGTTTAAAATAGACAAAGTTTGAAGTCTCAGTTGCTCACAGGAGAATAAAACCACATGATTTCATAGTTTGCAACAAATAAGATAAACTTTACAGAGTCAAAAGCAAAATAATTTACAATATTTATCTTACACTCTTAGCATTCAGAAATAACACAAGGTGCATATGAATCAACAGGAAAACTGTGGTCGAACATACCAATTACACATCAAATGGTAGATGTGATCAATATAGATTACACAAATTTCTCAGCAACCTACCCAGATATTACTGACTATTGAGAGTCACAGAATCTCATTAACTCTTTCCCTCATGGGGACTTTCAATTCTTCATCTTCCAAGATCTACTCTCTGAATCCCCTCAAAAGTTGCTCGGACTCCAACTACCTCAATGACTGCTCAGCTCCTCATGGTTCAATCCCTCTCTCATGAGAATACAGTCGATGAAATTCACAAATTACCAGTACACTTCTAACTCTGCTAGCTTCATTAAGGTGGTCTCGTCCCTGGGTTTCCCTGAACGTCAGCCTCCCAAGCGCACCAAACTATAGGTTGCTCCCAGGGCTTCACTGAGCCCTAACTGCCTGGTATGGAATCAGTGACCTTCCACCACCTTCTCAACTCCCCAGGATTTCTCTGAGCCCTAATATCCTGAAGCCTGCTGACAACTGCAACTTTTCGTTATCTTCTTTCCCTGCTGTAGAACATCCAGATAAATGTAACCCAGACAGTCTTCTGATGGTCCACCCATCTTCACGGTGATGCAGCCTTTCAGCGTTCACTGAATGCTACTAAATTAATTTATTTCTAACTCCCAAAAGAAAACATCTCTCTGCATTGCAATTATTTGCAAGCGGTTTAGACAGCACATTTCCAGCTCTCCAGATAAGTCAGCCCATCTGCTGTTTTATGATCTTACCTTTCTAGCTGCTAATCTCTTAGGCCAACATGGCACCTATGTTTTATATGTAATAGACTCCAAGCTGCTTTAGTTGCATTTATCCTTTTTTTTAAACATTGAAACCTTAATCTTCTGAGAACTGAATATTACCTCTACAATACTAACATGAACCAATAACTAGATGTCCAACATATTTTGAAAACATTCAGCAGCATTGCCAAAATGGAAAAGTTATCAGATACATTATGGTACATTCGCCACCAGAAAATGTTATTTTCTGCATTGTCCAATAGTGAAAACCAGATCTGATGATACGAAATGTGCCTAGAGCTTTGATTTCTACCTTGAAGCTCAGCCCAGCCTTCTGTTTGGCTGCTTCAAAGGTTGGCAGATGGCTGAGCTTTCATCTGTATTCAAGAGCTTTGATAGATACTGCTCAGGAGAATTTATTTACAAATTAGTTCAACTGAATTTCATTATAAATGCTTGGCTGACTTCCAAGACTACTAAAGGATTCCGCTAAGCTATTTTGTTTCTCCAACTTGATTAGTAGAAAACATTCCCTCGCTGTTTGATAGAACATCTGTTGAGATTTAGTGAGGAAAAAGAAAAAAAATTCTGCACAGTCGATTGCATAGCTATTAAACATATCAATAAACAAGGTCTGTATTTTGTCATTCGCAGCTAAATTTTACCATTTGCTGCTGACTTCAAAGCAAACTATTCACAAGTGTCTTGCAAGCTCTGTGGTGTCAATTCCACCTTTCTCATTATTTCATTCCGGTACCAGCTATTTGACATCCCTGCTGTCCAGCAATAGTGAAGTCATCAAACAGAAGAAACAGCCAATCACGTTGAAGAATCTCCACAGATAACAAACCAGGAAGTCATAAACAAATTTTTACAATTTTATTTTTTACAATTTTATAGGTGAAGGAGAAAGTAAAATATCATAAGCAATCATTAAATATATATTATTTTAAAAATCTGTGGAATTATCATGGAAAAATTTGACAATCCACAAATAAATGGCTAGAGAGATTGTTCAGCAGTAATTATGACTTAGTAGTTGTTGAAAACTCAGCTATACCTTATTCAACAAGCTATAACTGTTTCAAGCATTTTGACAGTCAAATTAACAGTGTAGAAAATGGAAACCAGTATCGATTCAGTGATTTCCAATTGACTTCCATCTATATAGGCTTCAGCAGTGTACTCTATGAAGGTGCTGGAAATCACTGATCGCAACTTCTAAATTTCAGCACTTAGCTGCGCATGTGTGGAATCTAGAACTTGCTGTCAAGTTTCACAAAGTAATGGCTATCAATATTGACAGTCATTCCAACCCCAAAATTCATGCCTTTAATTAGCATAGACCAAAAAAATGGAAATGACAAAAATTAAAAAAAAAATTAACAACGTTTACTCAACAAATATTCACACAAAAATGAACTTTTTGGCATGTAGAATTTGGAATTCTGGGTGCATGAACTAGATAGCTAATTTTTGATCCTTGACATAAGAATAAGCATTTTATAACTGCAATTTTGTATAAATCAAATACCAAAGAACTTTTCTCAATGCATTAGAAAACTGCTTTTAGTCTCCAAGTATTCCTACTGTATGTAAAATGATAATGTGGTATTAGATAAAGACAGGAAACAGGCAGAGTGGTCAGATCAAACAAGGAAATTGTGTCACAACAGAGTCTGTAAAAAATGGATGTTGAGGAACAACAGAAAGAGATCAGAAAGAAAAAAAAGTGAGCAAATAAAAAAAGCTGCAATAACTATTAAGGGTTAGTCAATTGATTCCTAAACTAGAAATTTAACCTGGTTACTGACCTGAAATGCATATCGTGACTGCAGAAAAGGAGTCAACAAAAAGTTATAAGGTACAAAGTCCACCTGGGCTGATTGTGAAAATGAGCTGAGGTTCCAAGTCACCTCCATGTGACCAGGGAAGCTCATTTCACCCCTAAAATCAAATTCAAATTTAACTTACTTCTGTCATTAAATCAATCATGGATATACCAACTGCTTAAGATAGCCAATAAATATATGACTGTGTTTACCATAAGAACTTGATTGCAAAGATGCAGATGGAACGTCAAAAGTAGAGGAAAAGCTATTCCCTAAAGAAACCTGATCTTTCTCTATATTGTATTTGCATCAACTGCCAATCGTATAGCTTAGAAGAAATTAACAGTTGGCAATAATGAAATTCATTTCTCTGTTCTAATGTCTTTCATAACTATTAGCTTCATTTGTTAAGGAAACACTTATCCTGCTTGTGCATATATTCACAAATAAAATAAATTTAACTTGACTACATGAAAACATCAATTCCCTTCTAAAGTTAAAAAGTGCAAACAACGTGCTTTGCTATAAAAATTGCCGAACTAACTTTCAAAAAAATTCGGTTATCTTTAACATGGATTTCATTGCTCAAAAACATTTTATCAGAAGGGAGCAGTGACAAAATTTAAATTGCCATGGGTCCTATTATTAAAACCCAAATGATGGCAGGCTTCTAAATGTCTGTGAAGACAGCAGGCTTATCTTTGAAACATTCTTAAAGAGATTTGTTACCTCAAATCTAATTAATCTTCTTTCCAGTTATTCAAAATATATAGATTTAGATGAGGAAACTAAATGTAATATCTCCAAATTTGCAGATAACTCAAAGCTGGATGAGCTGTGAGAAGGATGAAGAGATGCGAGAGTGTGATTTGGACAAGTTGAGTGAGTGGGCAAATGCATCATAACGTGGATAAATGTGAGGTTATCCACTTTGGTAGCAAAAATAGGAAGACAGATTATTATCTGTATGGGTTATAGATTGAGAGAGGGAATATGCAATGAGAAGTGGATGTCCTTGTACACCAATCTCTGTAAGTAAGCATGCGAATGGGGCGGGTGGTAAAGAAGGCAAAATGGTAAAGAAGGAAGGAAGTTTTTGCTTATACAGAGAGTGCAGCAAAGGTTTACCATTCAGATTCCTGGAATGGTGGTACTGACAGCTCAACTCAGGGATGAGTTGGTTAAGATTATATTCCTTGGAATTAGAAGAATGAGGTGGGATCTCATAGAAACCTGTAAAATTCTAACAGGACTACATAGGATAGATACAGGAAGGATGTTCCTGACGCAGGGGAGTCCAGAACCAGGGGTCACATTCTAAGGATATGGGATAAACCATTTAGGACTGAAATGAAAGTAATGTCTTTATCTAGAGAGTGCTGAGCCTGTGGAATTACCAACCACAGAAAGCAGTTGAGAACAAAACAATGTATGCTTTCAAGGAGTTACATATAGCTCTTGCGGCTAATGAGATCTAAGGAAATTGTTGGGGGGGGGGGTGCTAGCGGGTAGGGGATGAAGCGGGATCAAGTTACTGAGTTGGATGATCAGCTATAACTATAATGAATGGTAGAGAAGGTTCAAAGGGCTAAATGGCCTACTCATGCTCCTATTTTCTATATTTTTATATTTCAGAAAAAGGAAGGCGTTGTAAATAGTATGAAACTTTGGATGCACGTCACCCATGTTAAAGTTGTACCATTGTATCTGAAAGTATTAATTTAATTTTTAAAGATGAATGAAAGTGGGATTGCATCACAGGATAGGGGAGGGGGTGGTTCAAAGGCAAGGGTAGTCTTCAGTGGTCATCCCTCTGCTGAGACCCACAGTTGAGCATAGAATATCTGACTACGAGAGACCCTCCTTCCTGGGAGTCTGCTGGCAAATTGTGGAGCTTCTCCCATGGCCACCACATTTCCCACTGTGAAAGGCTACATAAATCAGCTTTTAATTGTACAATAAGTTAACCAGAGAAGGCCCTTGAAGTGCATAGTATTTTTTGGGGAAGGAAGGATTTGATGCAATAATAAGCAGAGTAACTGATTATTATTGCACTCAAAGCAGCTGTGACAAGTCGGGTGTTCATTTCCAGAAATCAGTAGAATTCAGACATCTTGGTTTTTGCTCTTCTGGCTATGCAAGGCTGAGCTGGTGGCTCTTATTCTTGAGCAACCTTTTCACTCGTATTCACTGTTAGCCTCATGCATCCCCACTTTGCAAATCTTTATACGAGAGCACCCTAAGTGCACTAGAGGTGAATGGCAACATTAAGAAATTCCTCATTTTTGTGTTGAAGCAGCTATAAAGTATGTCCAGTTTAGAAAGAAACCGACCAAGTGTCATCCGTACAAACCTATCCCAGGTTCATGCAGCAACTGGAAAGCTACAGAGTTAATGCATGGATCTTTCACGCTTGGATTTTGCAAACAGTTTACATAAGAATCAATAAAACATGGTGTCTGCAAATATAGTTTTTACAGAGAACAACAGATATCTGGGAGAAAGATATAAGACTCTAACTTAATCAAGAGGTTGAGATGATATAAAATTGAGAGTATTGCACAAACTATTCCTGAGTATTTGCAGAACTTTAAGATTAATTACGGGCACAAATGTATGTTTTTATTTATTTTTTACTTTTTGTGTTTATGTAGGTTAGCTTGTGGACCATTTATAGTGTTTTTGTGTAATCTTTACTGGAGTGAGCAATCAACATGCTCCATGCCCTTGATGCACAAGACTGTTTATTGTGACATTGACAAAAGAGTGTTCATGACATAACAGCTCTCTTGAAATCCATTTCCGAACAGATCACATACTGCAGGCTGTTAACAACTAACATTTGTTACATTTATTTTCATCACCTTCCTTAGAGAATGAAAATTTTAATGCCCATATAAATAAAAACTGTTATTATACCTTTTACAGAGGTTGGACGGGGATGGCTTACAAAAGTTAAATTCTCCCTCATCTGCTCTAACCTCACTTCAAACACTCAGACCTAGGAGTTTGTGGGTGTCAAATTCAGATCTGTGATGTTGAAGCACTACATCCTCCATGTGAGACACATCGAGCCTCTAGCCACTTCTGCCGAGAATGATGTTTGGGCAGGCATCTCCAGTGTGACAGAAACCTGAAAACTCTTGGCAAAGCTCCCTACCAAGTTGCATCCACACTCCTCCATGCTCCTTGACAGCGACAGGAGACTGTCTGGCAGTCTTGTCAATGTATCAAGCATCTTGGTGTGTATCCTCTTCAGCGATCTTTTAAATGCCATCCCATATTGAAGTCCTCCATAGTCCTCTAATTATCTGTGACTTTGCCCTCCGGTGAGCTGGCACACAGACTATCCTTTTTTCTTGGCTTCATTGCAGCCTTCGCATGCCTGATGACTCACCATATGCAGAATTCAACTCTAGTTGCCTGTGGGGTATGTGCTGTGTTAGTATCTGAGTGGGTGATTGTAAGTGTCAAATAAAAAGACTCTTCATTGGCTTTATTGTTCTCTTGCCTTTTTCTAGGTGTGCTATGGCTGGTCAGGCAGCAGTTTTTGGTATGTGAAATCAGAAAGGAAAGATGGGGATGAGATGGAAAGCAAGAAGTCCATGGTCACATCATCTGTAGCTTGCTCATCATGTCAGGGAGCAGGATGAGGGTGAGCTTGGGGTGGGAAGGAGTATAAATCAGGAATATCATCTTCAGTGTTCTCAGTGTCTGTCACAACTGAACCCACAAAGTGAAGAACCACGTTTTCTTTAAGACTCTAAATTTAGCCCCCACCAATTCTACACTGCTCTCTCCCCTAATGCGTGCCACCTTGGCCTGCAAGTGTGAGGGAAGAATGCCAATGATTGTGTTATACTTTGGATGATATGCCAGCAATAGTTGAATAGCTGGTTGCATGTGGAAGCAGCAGGGACTGGATGTGAGGCTGGCAGCATTATACAGTGTGTGAGATGGTGTGGGGTGGAATATCTGGACATTAGGCTTCAGCCTGACTGCTAATGGATGAGATGAGGATGTGGTACCTTGAGCTGCGCGAGAAGCTGTTAGCTGTGTTGGGTTGGACCAATTATGGCCCAAAGACTCAAGGGAACGCTCCACTGAAAGCTAAGAATGAAGAAGAGCTCATCAAAGACAGAGGAGCAGACTAACAACCACTGGAGGAAACATTTCAAAGAGTTCCTTGATTGAGAATCTGTCTTTCACCCAAGCTGGCTTTAATCTTGTACTCTGGAACTCCCTCCCTCAGCTTCAACCTCTCTATTGTTAAAATCAATTCAAAACTGATTTCTTCAATCAAGCCTTTGGTAACACCACCTAATCTTTCTCAAGTATACTTGGGCATCATTGTTGGCAGGGTTCTGATGAGTCCAGGCTATAAACTAGCAATTTACTGATGAGTTTACAAAACAGGAATGCCACAGCAACAGAAAAAATGTGATTAGATTTTCCGATAATACCAAGCATATTGACAAGGGCGTTAGCAAGTGCACTTTCCATTCACAGTATGATGTGGAAATGTTGGCATTGGACTGGGATGGGCACAGTAAGAAGTCTCACAATATCAGGTTAAAGTCTACCTGGTTTATTTGGAATCATGTGCTTTCAGAGCGCTGCTCCTTCATCAAGTGGGTGCCTTCAGAGTTTGGCAGCCATGTGGCTTTATAAGAATGGAAGTTCCCAAGTGCATAACTAGGTGATTAATCCAGATGCATGTCATTTTGTGGTAAGACCAAATAATTTATATTTTCAAGGAGCAAAAAAAAATTGACCAGTGGAATTCCAAGCTTACTCAATATTAAGAACTGGATAATTCCACCAAACATTGCTCAGGTCATTTTTCTTCATTCATATATCAGAAAAAATGCTGCCATAAGGGTTCATCATTTGCAGAGAGACAAATGCACTATTACGAACCTGCACTTTGTTACAATGAATTGTTTATAATTGTGTCACAGAATGTCAAGCAGCTCCCATTAATCTGACAAAGATTTTTTGTACGTGATTGCAAGACATCAGTGACATATTTTGACTTAGCTAGTAGATGTCCTGTAGTGTTGTTAATGGGCAGACTTTTTGTTCAATAAGTATTATACTACATTTATAACGCATATTAAATATTAAAACTCATATCTGTGGTTACTTCATGCTTGTACAACTTACTTTGCCACGTGTTTTTATATTTTTCTTTTATTATAAATTCTTATGTACACAGTAGTTATGGGTTAGCCTACGTAAATTCCCATGTGCAAAATATCCGCAATCTAGTCACCATAGCATAATTAAAATTAATCAGCTCATTTTTTAATACCTTCAGTGAAGTTGCTCTCCCAAAAGCATGGGCTGGGAGTTAATATTTTTGCACAGAGCTCGATTCTGAGTTGGATTGTGCATTGTATTAATTCTTTTCAGGATGCATCTGAACTCTTTATCAATAGCAGTATTTTTCTTCAACTTCTGTTCAATTCATTAAAAAAAGACAACATTGAAAAGCTCAAGAGAGGCAAAGTTTATATTGAAAGTTTTTTTTAAGAGAGACTGTGTCCATGTACGCCTGGGTGAGTTTTCACATATACAAAGAGTAATCAAAAAAGTTAAAGGAATGTTCTATCTCAAGAAGGTTGGAATACAAACGGAAAGAAGTTGCACTTCAACTGTGTTGAGGTTACGCCAAAGCCCACCTTGAATGCTGCATTAATTTTTGGGCACTATTCCTCAGAAAATACATATTGCTCTTACAGCTTAATTTATCAATATTTGTACCGGGGCTGAAGAGATAATATTCGCTTTAGTGTAGTAAGCTGATAGGTGAATTATTTGAGAAGTTTAAAATGATAAATGATTTGCTGGAGTAAGACACAAAGCTGCTTCCCCTGGTGCGCAATTCCAAAATAAGGGAAGACCATGTTAAAATTAGCACAAGGGTATTTAAGGAGTGAAATCAGGAAGCATCTTTTCATCTGGGCGGTATTGAAAATGTGGTACACTCTTCCCCCAAAGCTGTGGATGCAACATCAATTGAAATTTACAAGATTAAGAGTATTAGGTAACGGTATCAATGGATATGAGTCTAGGTGGGTAAATGGAACGGAGGTACAGATTAACCATGATCTAATTAAATGGTGGAACAGGCTCGATGCCTCCTGTTTCCAGGAAGGAAAGAAAACAATGACTGTAAAACTACAAAATTATAGCTTTCTTAAACTGTACATTTATTATGCAGGCATGAAGGAGACTGAAAGGGTTTGAAAGAAAGAGAATATGGTGAGAGAGAGAATTTGTGAACTAGGATGTGAATGAAAAGGGGAGCGAGGGGAGTGAGAAAGATGTGTGAAAGGGAAAGGGGTGGAAAAGGACACAATGAGACAGACCTAGTGGATGCCAGGTTCAGGGAGTAGGCAGTACTGTAAAGAGGTCATTGAGCATCCAGTTGTTAGATATATTAAAAAAAAGGGTTTGTGCAGTAAACAGGAAGTAGCAGATGAATGGATAGAAGGCATAATTAGAGCGAGGAATTCAGCATACTAGTAAAGCAGTAGGGAGATGAGATGGGAAAGAAGCAGCCACAGCATTACTGCAAATCCAGGCACAAAGACAATTTGTAGCCAATTCTCTACCACTCTGTCCCATTCAGGAGGAAAGCAGTTTGTGTCATACCTTGGTATCAATTTTTTTTCTAATTCACTTACATGCATAATGGAAACTGCTAGAAATTTTCACATAATTATACACTGCCTCCAATGCTAATGCTAACTCCCTCAGCTTTTTCCTTACACTGAATGGCAGAGAACCCACTATGCTACAAGCAAGAACCACATTCTTGTTCAACAAAATGCCATACATTTTTTCTATTCAACTATACTATTTTTAAAAACACTCTTAAGCTTCTCAGTAAAAGACACAATATATTATTTTAAAATATGAATTGAATTAAAATTGCAAGCCCTCAACTAGTTTATCCTACCCATTAACTCTACTTAATGCCACAAGTAACATATACTAAATCTATAATATTTACAACTCTAGTAACACATTTTGGTGTATAATAGTTAAATGGGTTAAGAGAACATGCAGGAAAGAGACACAAAATTAACAGTCTTATAACTGTTGCTGACCAACGAGATTGCTAAAACGCGACACAAAACAGTTTTGTTCATATATAGCCTGGATTATTTTATATTTTGAAACATTTATGCTTTAAAAGTGATGTCAAACACTGCGTGATAACATCATAAAACATATTCTTAAAATGATTGCAGTTCAGTACCAATATTCGTATCTTCATGTTCATTTTTTCAATATGCTTGAACACAAAGTCTCTTGAAGACAAAACAAGGATAAATTTTGTAGATTTTTGTTTTTGGACCTCCATTTCGTATATCAACAACTTGACTAAAAAATGTTTAAAAGAAATGCCAATATGACTCTATACCGTAACTGTTTGAACTTTCAGTTTTCCTCGTCCTGCAAACAATTTTCAAGCACACGCTCAATAAATAAATTTGGTCTCTGCAATCCCAATCAGGTCTTCAAAATCCCTTCTGTAGCAGGCCTATGATAAATGGACTTATTTTCCCAAATCAAACACTCGAATTTAAATTTAGATGAGTTAATGCAAAGGTCAACATTGTAATCAGTTCTTTTGATCTTTATAGAATTTCTAGAGTAATACATAATAAATCTGAAACAAGGCAATTGTGCTGCTCTGTATGTGTGGCTGGTAATAAAAATCTTAACGATTAGAACCTTTATGTACTTAGGGAGCATTTTATAGTAATAGCTACTGTGAGGGCCGTGATGTACAGGAATGACGACAACAGATTTAACATTGGGGCACGCAACCCGTAAACAAGCATACCCCTTTTACAGAGCCTTATCTGATCTGAATTATAATTAACACTGGACAATGTACATATCTTTTGCTCAAAGCTATGTTTTGAAACAAAACAAGATGGACATCATCTAAACAAATATCATTCATTCACACTTAAGATGCAATCTCTCCCTAACTCCACTCCACTCGCACCCCCCCACCCCACCCCCACCCACCCACACCTGCTAACCCCACAAAAAATAAGCTACTTCAACAGAGAGTTTCAAAGCTGGATAATGATGAAAAGTCCATATGTTACAAGGCTACCATAAATTATGTTAGAACGTATGGCTGAGCCACACAGGGGCTCCAAAAATAGGCTGGAAACCGCTTTGGCTGTCTGGAAACAAATTGCCCAAATTTCAGCATGAGAAAACAGTGTTCTTGACATACATTTTCCAGTGGCTACAGCAGTTTTGAGCTGAAGCTACACAGATGATCAATAATATGATGTAACTTTTAATTTGTCAGCTGTTATGGCATGAGAAATACTTTGCCAAAGTGTACCAACATCTGCTAATAAGGGTAGTGCAAGGGAATCGTAAGGTTTATATTAAAATAAGAGGGGTAAAAAGCTCACTTGAAAGATGGTGTGCCACCAGTTTTGGCCAGTGGCCAGACAGAAGCCTTAATACTAAGGCAATTTGGCAGACTCATTCATAAACTCTTGCCTTGGGGTATCTTAGATGTTTAACTTCATGACATTTTAAAGCAAATATTTCTTGTAATGTTTGTTGCTTGGCCAAAAATTCCAAAGCCAATGATTTGACATTTTTGAAAGAAAATACTTGCATTTCTCTACCACTTCTCTTCCTCAATGTCTTGCAGTCAATTAATGCTTTTGAAGTGAAATCACTGTTGCGGTGTAGGGACATGTAACAGCTAATTTTCGTGTAGCAAGGTCCCTCAAACAGCAATAAGACTAATTAACAAGGGATCTGTCTTAGCAATATTAGCACCACAGAAACAGGCTATTTGGCCCGACAGGCCCATGCCCATATTTTTGTATACTGTAATTTCCTCCAACTCTTCACCTAATTCCGTCTATTTATCCCCATAGGTGTTTATCCAGCTTCCTTTTAAAGGCATCTATGCTCAACTACTCTAAGCGTTTCATAATCAAATGACTCTCTGGGTAAAGAAATTTCTCCTGAATTCCCTATTAGATTTACTAGTGGCTATCTGGTCCTTAATGTTTGTCTTGCCCACAAGTTGAAATATCTTCTCTGCATGCATCCCATCAAACCCTTTCATCATCTTTAAGAATTTATCAGATCGCCCCTCACTAGAGAGGAGGTACAATCTGTTCAATTTTTTCTGAAAGGCATAACCTCTCAATTCTGGCTGAGCGATAATTAATTGGTCAGGACACTAGCAGAACTCTAGAATAGTGGCACAGGATCTTTTATGCATAGAAGTGAGCAGACAGGTCCTTGGTTTAATGTCTCAACTGAAAGGTGTTACCTCTGATCATTTCCTCAGTGCTGAGCTGAATGGCCAACCTAGACTATGTGTTCAAGTCTCTACAGTGGGATGTAAAGCAGGTACCATAAGAAAAATTACACAGAAATGCACAAAAAAGCACACATCCTGGTGAATGGGAAAACTACAAAGAACAATAGACTGACAAAACAGTTAATACGAGCTACAAAAGGGGAGCATGAAAATAAGTTTGCAAGGAATTATCAAATCAACCAAAATATTTTTGCAATTGTCTTGCACACTCAAGTCCAGGTCTTTATTATAGATTTAAAAAAAGCCGTGGTCCTTTACTGACCTTGGGATACAACAGTGTCTGCCTACCTTCCTCCAGTCTGAAAAACACATTCCTGTCACTCACTTAATATACTATCCAAAATATTACCAAAACAACAGTAAAAAAGAAAATAATTGTAAGAAAAGTGAGAAATCCCCAAGATCAATAGCTTCCTTAACCAGATTATAAAACAAGGCGAAACATTGTATATGTCTTAACCATAATGTTCCGAAGATCTCGACTTGGGCAAAATTGCAATGGGTATGTCATGCCTGATGAAGCTGACTGAATTTTTTGAAGAGGTGGTTGAAGTAGTGGACATACCTACCAATGTTATTTATATGGGCTTCAAGTAGGAATTTGATAAAGTGCTTCATAGCTAAAGTTGAAGACAAACTATTGAACTGGTTAGAAAATGGAATGGCTGGAGACAGTAGGGATAAAGGGCAGGTACTCCAGCTGGCAAGATATACAGCAAGGAGCTTAACTATTCACCATATTTCTTAACAACTTAGCCACTGGGGTAGAAAGCCATATATCCCAAATTTGCCGATGACACAAAAAAAAGTCTGCATTGTAAGCAGTGTAGAAAAAAAATAAAATCATAAAATGTACTGATAGATTAAGTGAATGGACAAAACTATGACAAATGGATTTTAATGTAAGTAAATGTGAGATCATCCAACTTGACCCTAAACAGGACCAAAGAGGTATTTTCTGAATGGTGAAAAAAGTTGGAAGCAGCGGAGGACAAAGCTGATTTGTAGGTCTGGGTTCATGGATCATTAAAATGTCATGAAAAGGTACAGCAAATAATCAAAAATCCTATTGGGATGCTGATCTTTATATCTAGAGGACTAGAATATAAGAGGGTAAAAATCCTGTTTCAGTTATACTAAGCCTTGGTAAAACAAAACCTGGAGCACTGAAAGCAGTTCTGGGCACCGCACCTTACCAAGGAAATGTTGGTGTGCCAGCTAGACTCCAAGATTAAATTACAAGGAGAGGTACCCTGAAATTTACATGGTTACGCTGTTAAAACTCCCATTCAGAGTATTAACATTTAAAGATAAATTCAAATTCCTGGTGACCAACTGACAGACATTAAGCCCACAAGATTTCACAATTTTTAAAATAAAAACAAATATTCCTGTTTATAAAACAAAATTAAAGAAACTAAGTGCTACTAGCCGAACACTGTCTTAGGAATTATTCATGCTTCACTTTGAAAAGCAAAATAATACACAGTCAAAGCTACTTCAGACTGAAATTCTTAACTCAATCTTCCAATGCACCTGCTGCCATTGCCCTCTCAGGGAGGTCATAGATATGGAAGGTGCTTGGTGAGCTGCTGCAGTGCATCTTGTAAATGAGACATACAGCTGGTGGATAGGCTTTGGGCAGTCAGAATGTCATAAGACCATAACAAATAAGAGCAGGAGTAAGCCATTCAGCCCCTCAAGCCCGCTGTGCCATCTGGTTGTGGCCTTAACTCTACTTTACTGATTCATTTCCACAATCCTTGACTAATTTGTCAATCAAAAATTTTTCAAACTCAGCCTTGAATATTTTCAATGATACAGCCTTCATTTCATTGCGTTTTGTGGAAGAGAATTCAAAGACAGATGACCCCATCCTCCCATAGAAAAAAACATCCTCCTTATCTCTGGTCTGTCTTAATGGGAGACACCTTATTTTTAAACTGTACCCACTAATTCTGGACTCCACCATAAAGGGAAACATTCTCCCAGAGTCCATGCTGTCAAATCCCTTCAGGAATAACTAAAATCTGGAATAAAATGTCAGATGCATTAATAATGATCAACAAACAACTGGATTATTATAAAATCCCATCTGGTTCACTAATGTCGTATGAGGAGGAAATCTGCCATCCTGTCCTAGTTTGGCCTTCACTTAACTCCAGATTCACAGCAATGTGATTGACTCTTAACTGCCCACTGAAATGGTTCAGCAAGCCACAGCACCAAATTAATACAGAAAAAAGCACCATATGTCTGTCTATCTGTACTTCACAGGCTAGAACACTTCACAATGGCAACTCTTCTCAGGGGCGATTGGGATGTGCAATAAATGGTGGGCTTGCCAGCAATTCTACAGCCAAGGATAAATAAAAAGAAAGAGGCCTGGCAACACCTATGGAGAGAGAAACAGAATTAATGGGCACGGTCTACTGGCCATGTTTGCCATAAGTGGAAATTCCGCTACAACAGCTTAATCTCAGATGATAGCCAAAGCAGGATTTGTGCCAGCGAGATCTTGGTTTAATACCTTCTCCGCACCCTGCCAGTGGCATGATTGAGCATGAACCTGGCTTCCATACATTAAATATATTTTAATATAATTAATGGGTTTACACTGTAGCGTCTGCCCACAATATATCCCCTCCCCCACCCACCCCAACCCGCAGTATTTTCAGAAGTGAAAAATAGTCGCAATTACTAACCCGGGGGCTCGGAGATGCCTAGAAGCCCTGAGACAAGGGCTTGAGGGACAAAGATGGGGATTGCCCCCTTGCATGCTGGTAATGCCCCTGGCAGTGGGGGTGGTCACTCTCCTCCATGTGGAGGGGGGTGGTTTTGTATACGTGTGTTGAGATGGGGGGAGGGGTGAAGTGCCCCGTTGCCTGTGAGGGGTGGGGGGATGGGTAGGAAATGATGGATTTGAAGGGGGAGAATGCCCCTGATATTTATGTGGTTTGGGGGAGGTGGACTGGCTCCAACGTTGGTGGGTTTGTGGGGGTGGGCCTCCATGTCAGTGAAGGGAGTGGGGTAGTTGGGGGAACTACTTTTTAAATGCTTCCTTTAGAGATGGCTTCCTGATTTCTGTGGAGCCAGCCTTGCTGGCTCTAACAGGCCCTACTTCACCAGAGTGACACTGCCATACCCCCAGAGTATCTGTGCTCTAAGTAGCAGAAAATCTGGTCTGAAAACTCAGCTGTGTTTCTGGGGAGAAACTTGCTCATTTTCGATCAGGGCCTGACACTGACAAATTCTGGGAAAATTCCACCCAATGTTTCAGGTCATTGACTTCTGATGAAAGATTATCAGCCTGAAGCATGAAGTCCTTTTCTCTCTCCACGGGTACTGCTGAGTATTTCGAGCATCTCAGATTTGTTGTAATCTTCTTCTTTAACAACGTTTGCCATAGTTTGTTGATAATTGTTGTTACGTGGAAGAGACTGAGAGAAAAGTAATCTTTTCGTTCATAGTTTAATTTTTTACTTCTTTTTTTGAGCTCTACATTCAGTTCAAGTTATTTCTTGCATTTTTTACTTTTCTACAAATCTGAATTATGCCCCTGCTTCAATTGTATTTTCTTCCGTGAAGATCAGTTGGGTGCTGTGAACCAATCATCAGGACACAGAATACAAAGTTTTCTTCTTTTAGGGAGAGCTTGCTGAATTATGTGCCATTTAAGCATTCAACTGGACTGCGGTGGACATTCCCCAGGATCAAGGGCCCCAGGGATGGAAGTTCTGCTCACTGAGATTATTGCTCACCGGTCAATTAGAGGCTGGAAGCTCTGTTGAATGGTAGTGCCACCGCAGAAGTCATGGCTGCTATTGGTACTATATAAGGCCTAGGATCATTGCTGAATCCTAGGCCAGAGGTGGGGAAGTGTTATAAGGAAGGTGAGAGGGGTGTTGGTGGCAAAGGTGAGTGGGAGAGGGTGTTTTCTGCAAGCCACACCTTTCCATAGATCAGGGATTGCTTTTGATGGAGAGACCTGCCCCACCATGCACCCTTTAAGCAATCCTAAACAGTGGCACAGTGGTTAGCACAACTGTCTCACAGCATCAGAGACCCAGATTCAATACCGGCCTTGGGCCACTGTCTGTGTGGAGTTTGCACGTTCTCCCTGTGTCAGCGCGGATTTTCTCCGGATGCTCCGGTTTCCTCCCACAGTCCAAAGATGTGTGGGTTAGGTTGATTGGCCGTGCTAAATTAACTATAATGTCAAGGGAATTAACAGGGTAAATATGAGGGTTGACGGGAATGGGGCCTGGGTGGGATTGTCGTTGGTGCAGACCTGATGGGCCGAATGGCCTCCTTCTGCACTGCAGGGATTCTATGGTCAGTCTATTCTCAATCATCAGCAAGTGATGAAAGGTGACATCGACAATGCTACCAAGTGGCATTTACACAGCAATAACCACTTACTGATGCTGAGTTTCGGTTTCACCAAGGCCTACGCTCCTGACCTCACTGTAGTCTTGGTCTAAATGTAGACAAAAGAGCTGAATTCCTGAAATGAGACCAAAGTGACTGCATTTGACAACAAACATTTGGTTGAATGTGGGATCAATGAGCCTTGCAAAATTGAAGTGAATGAGAATCTGGGATAAACTTTCCACTGGTTGGACTCAGTTCTTGCAGAAAGAAAATGGCTGTGGTGGTTGGAGGTCAATCACTCAGACCTTGGGCATTGTTGCAGGTACTCCTCAGAATAAAGTCCTTGAGCTAACTAAATTCAGCTGCTTCCTCAGATGATCTTTGCTCCATCACATCAAAAATTGAGATGTTTGCTGATAACTGCATGGTGTTCAGTACCATTCGCAACTCCTCAGGTAATGATGCAATAGCTGTCCATGCGCAGTAAGATCTGGATAACGTTCAGGTTTGGGCTGATAAGTGGCAAGTAACACTTGTAACCCATAAGTGCCATGCAATGATCATCGCTATTAAGACAGAATCTAACCACTTCCCTTTGACATTCAATAGCATTACTATCACTGAATTTCTCATCATCAACATTCTGGGGACTACTATTGACCAGAAATGTAACTATTGCAGCCATAAAAATACTGTGGCCACAATGGTTGGTTAAAAACTGGGAATTCTGTGGTGAATAATTCACATCCTGACTCTCCAAAGCTGGATTACTATCTAGTCAGGGGTGTGGTGGAATACTCTCCATTTGCCTGCATGAATGTACTCAGGAAAAGCAGCCAGAGGCTGTCCATTCACAAACTTAAACATTTACTTCCCCTGTTACCAGTGCACAGTGGCAGCAGTGTGTACCACCTACAACATGCACTATAACAACTTGCCAAGACTCATAACACCACTTCCAAACCTGTGACTTCTATCACCTTGAAAGACGAGGACAACAAACACATGGAAACACCACCATCTGCAAGTTCCCTCCAAGAACTACACACCATTCTAACAGTAGCTGTCATTTCTTCACCATTACTGGGTCAAAAACTTAGAATTCTCTCCAAGAAGCACTGTGGTCAACCTGTAGAAGGTGGCCTGCAGCAGTTCAAGAACATGACTGACCACCATCTTCTCAAGAGCAATTAAAGATGACAAATGCTGGCCTTGCCAGTGATGCTCACATCCCATGAAGGAACAAAAATCCTGATGGAAATTCCTTTGACAATTACTTAAGCAGAAATAAAGAAAACATTTGAACAAATACTTTTTAATGGAACAGAAAAGCACTAACATTTTAAAATGATATTATTTCCTATCAAACAATCTGCAACTAAAAAGAAAATATTTTCAGAAAATACAGAAGACATTAAAAGAATAGCAAATATTTGAGCTGCATTTTATAAATGCACAAGGTTGAAGCACCTGCTATTTTTTAAACTGCCATAGAGATTCCATAAATCATTTTACTTTAAATGTACTTTAGATAAAATGCGTACGTGACACTGGATTTTTTCTTCTTCGAATATGATCACAGCTTGTACTGCACTACTGATGGCATTATGTTGGATGCCAAGGTTGTAATGTACAGCATGATGCCATATTGTCCCACAGTGAGGTGTGATCAGATACCTGCCGAAAATGATAGACAACTTTGGCCTGGTAAACAGGCAAAAAAATCACATTTACTAGCTGCCAGATGGGACCTGCTGGACGGTTCAGAGCAAACATCTCATTCTTCTTTGGGCTTGCTTGTCCAGCTTTTGAGCAAGACCTGGCTGATAATGATGAATATCAAGGCTACACTAAAGTGGGTGACAACAGCAGCCTTGTTATAGCTGCCACTCTTCCTATGCTGTCATTATTACAGGTGAAGATTTATTTGAGTTTATTGTTCTGCACTGTGTGCCAGCTATTTGCAATTCATCACTTACTATGGAAGGTTCAGGATAACGGCTGCAGCTATAATTGCCACCTACACCTGCTACTGGAAATTATGAGGGTCGCCAACCAGGGCAAGCCTGCTCTCCACCACTGCTTATCCTATTCTCTTAGTCACAATTGCCATTTCCTGTATTAAATCAATATTTTTCATGCCATGATGCATGTAAAGAACGGCTTTTCTACAGTATTTTTTGTCAAATATTATTAAATAAATTTTTTTTGTAATGTAAATGCAACTGCACAAGGTTAAAGCTATGCCAACCAATTAAGATGGAAACCAAATAGGCTGTTGACTGCTGAGCATATCTGAACAGAGTATATCCTCTGCTCAGAAAAGTCAAAGCATCACAGAAATGAGGAAGTATTCCGGTTACATTCACATTCGATCTCTTCTACAATAATGTGTTATCATCCTGAGCAAACAGATTATTCAGATTGTATCCTTCAGAATATAAACAGCAAAGCTAATAGAGATGAACTGGCAAGAAGTACGTGCAAAAATATCACCCATAGAGAGTTATAATATCAGAAGAATATATACACAATGACATTGTAGAATGTAAAAGTCCAGCTTTTGAAACTGTGCTACAACTTTCAACATCTCAAAATTAAAATGTTCTTACTGGGTCTTCTCCTCCTCTCTGCTCTCTTTTAATGATACCTTTGTTGTGTTAAAAATGCAGTGTGGAGGGTGTGCTTTGGAAAAACTTACATTGCCTTTTTATGCAATGCCCTCTTTCAGACAAAAAGTAAAACAGGAGAGCATCCTGAGGGAGCAGAGGGTTATTATTTTCTGGTTGCTGCTTATGACATCATTAGTTTCCATGAAATCCCACATGGCCTTAGGTTGCTACTGAGGATGAAATTTGAAGCAAAACATAAATAGAAAGCTAATTGCGGTGGCGTTGGATTCCAACCATGTCTTGGGTTGAGTTGAGAACACCGAATTTGTGTGAGGGGAGCAAGCTGAGCTCTGTATGAATAGACTAGTTTTCTGTTTGGCAGTCAAGAAGAAAATATAACTCCAAATGCTCTTGGTGAGCCATCGGGTAAGCAAGCTGAACATTTACATCAGAGAATTGGACTGCGAATCAGGTTTGTTGGCAGTCAGTTAAAAAAGATAATCATACCATCAAGACTGCCGTGATCCAAGCAAGAGATGGTTGGTAGAAATGCACAGTGTTAGTATTCTTCAGCTGATGCTGAATACCACTCAAAGATTGAAATAATTTACTTGGAATTCAATGATCCTACATAACCAAGGCTGATTTGTAAAGATTGTGAGATTGCACCTGGCGCAGCATTGTTCAGGAAGTAATCTGATTATGTAACCAAATGAGGAGTATCTTTGTTATATTGGCTATTTAAAGTAAAATTTACCTTTTTATCCAAAATATTCTTCTAATCTTAATTAATGTTTGAATTATGTTTTTTTTACGGTAAAAATTTAAAAAGTGAAATTTTGTCCATCGGTTTTCTTTCCATTGGTATCATGGGATTATTTTCTTTTAAAAAGTTCTCATTCTCTACGGGGATTGTGACAAGGGCCCAACTAGAATTAACTGTGTGTCAGCTCTACAAACACTTATCCAATAAACTTACTTTCATTGTGTGGTTTGCTAGTAATGATTACTTTAAATGTGTTCTAATGATGCTTTTGAAAGGTGAAATAAATTTTGAAAGATAAATCACTTTAGAAAATTCCAGTTTTTTGGTATATCTCTTTTACATAATAATTATTAGAAGAATTTTCATATGCCAAAGTGTAGGCATGCTTAATCCTTTGGATTTGTGGATCACAGGAGCATATCCCATGGGGTCCTTGTTGCCACATATACATGTAAGTTTATCTTGCTATTAACTGCATTTTAAATTGTTGGTACTAATGAATTTTTGCATTCTAATTTAAGATTTGTCCATCAATAAGGAAAACATGGTTCCACAGTCTTTTCCATTCTTCAATCCCACAAAATACACAAATAAGAAATATGAATCTAAATACGATTAAGTTCCTTTGAACCAGATTGTCGGTGTTCAAGGGTTGCATAAAGCCTGAGGACTGCAGTTTAAATCCATCTCCCTCAAGGGAAAATCAATATGTATTCTGAAATTATATGCAAATAAAAGTGTTAACTATTAGCATTAACTGCAAAATAACTTTTTCTTCTATTGTACAGATCATTGGAAATATTATGTAAAGTGACCAACTCTCATATTCTTAGGATTTAAGTTTAAAAATTCAAACATACAAAATATTTTGAAGTTATTGGATGTGCTTTATTCTGAATTTTTTTGCATAATCTGTTATATAGTAAATTTATTTTTCTATCAAATTACCAATCATATAGAAATATAATATCTAACATATGAACCTATTCCATGCCACTGTTTAATCTTTCAAGACATAAGGGTGCAAAGAAATATTTTTATTTTGGATTGGTTCATCAGTATGTTTGGAATGTGACAGCAGGCAAAAGCATTGGTACTTATGAAATGTTTCCCTATTTCTTACAGTGGTGACGATATGTTATCAAGAATACATACAAATAACACATATATATTTAAATTGACACAATGTCCTATATCTATACAATGTGCATCTATAAAATTTGCTAGAATATATTTTGTGAAGTACATGAAAAATCACAACAGGATGCGTTCCAAAATCATTCTAGTCAATAGTCATACCAAACTAAAACAATTCCCCATGAACTGCAGTTCTAATCTTTCATTACATAAAGAATCAGAATAATATTACACGTTGTACAGTTGAAAGGGTCTTCCTTGCACACATAACATTAACACAGTACTTTCAAAGCCATAGAGGAAAAAAGGTGATGAAATATTTTGTTATATAGATATACAATTTTCAGAGATTAAACTATGTAACCACATTATTTTGTAATTTAATTTTAGGTTCAAGCTAATAGTGAGAATTTTGACCTTGATAGTAGTTGAGGCTACAATATGTAGGTTATAGTGTATGATCTGTATATACAATCTAACTGACTCCATCTAGCATCGATACAGATTCTGCAGCAAGTTTCTGAAATTAGTTTTTCTTAATCTTTCTGGAAACTGGGTGCAAAACTATTGATTTATTAAACTATTTCAATTATGTGTGGGATTGGATTCTCAAAGTCCCCTTGGGTAAACAAATGAATAAGAAAATTATGTTCATAAATTCAACTAATTTTAGTTTGGTGTGAAATTACCTCCTTGACTATAAGAAGAAGAAGGAAAATCTGAGGGAAATAAGCAGCTCTGCCCGATGAAAAAATGAATTAGACTATGAAACTCTGCAAAAAGTCTTAATTTCAACTGTTACAACCATTTCCATCATTTAGTGCCACCAGGCCTAATAAGTCAACATTTGTTACCTTTTGACACTTAGGCTGATGCAAACATAAGCAACTAAGATTATAGTTCGGATGAGACATTCATTTGTCCATGATCAGGACTCAGGACTAAAATAATGACAAACATAAAAAGTATTACGTTGCCTCACTATTTTATTTGTATAAATGTCAAAAACCATCAGCCGCTCGACAGGAGCAGCTGATGATTTCTGACATTTTTGCCACCAGCCTTATTCTACCGTTGGGAACTATGTTACATTAAGTCCTAATGGCGGTTTTTGTTACTCATGTAGGTCAAACTACTGCAAGTGCCTATGCAGTGGTTTTACCTAGACCAAGGAACATATGCTATACACGCAAGTATGATGGTAATTCCTAAATTCATTGTTCTTTGTGCATTTGAAGCTACTTGCACAGGCCCCATGGACAGGGGAGACAAAGGTTTAGCTTTCATGGGATATATAGTGTTTACCATTATGTCTCAGCAGCCCCACATTTAAAATTTAGGTCCATGTTCCTATCGCCTGGGTGATATCAAACAACCTTATTGTTTCAATTGGCATTTCCACCAATAACCAACTGTTGTAAGAACCTACATGTTCACAAAATTCAAGTAGGGCAAATCCACAAATAAGAAATGTGAGCATAAACAGGATTGAAAACTTGAGTTTTGAGGGTGAATTTGGCAAACTACGGATTCATCTATGCCAGCAGAACCAAAGATTCGAGTTTCCTGATCAGTATTATATCACGTTAAGAATCATGGATCAAATCATGACTATAAAGAAAAGTCAAATTTAATAATGAATGTTGTCAAAAGGAAAAAGCATGAAAGAAATAACTATTACCGATGGCTTGGGCCTTACAGATAATTACAGGTAGAATACTGCAGCTCTGAAGTCAGGGGTGGGTATAATTACTGTGACATGCCATACAGGCAAATTAACAATTGCAAAGAAGGATCTCCAATTTTCTGAACAATATCAGCTGCCCTCTTCTGGTTTCAGTTTCTGTTGATTAACATTTATAATCCATAAATTAGTTATGCATAATCATTCCCGCCATTACAGTGTAAGTAACAACTATCACTGATTCCACTCAGCTTTTGAAAGTAGGCATCTAAAAGCAAGATCCTTCAAATTTGGTGCCACAAAAGGCTGTCCAATAGCAGCACCTTCTCCAAGCCAACATGTCCAGCTTCAAGCCGGTGCATCACAAGACTGGATAAGCAGCTGCCTGGTCATGGCAGTAGGCACCCGGGAGAACAATGGAAACACTTTGGGGAATCCTCAAAGCATCCGGGAAGAAGTCAACTCATGGGAGTCCTGTTTGTGACCTAACATGCCATTATATGGTTGGCATGTGCAGTTGAGCATGAGTGGGCATCGCAGTTTTAAAAAAATTTTCAAAAAAAGGGAAAGTGATTCTATCATCAGTGCCTCCCTTTGCGAATTGGAGAGCACCCCTTCACTAAGATAGAACATCCCCTTTCTTCCTGTCCATTTGCTCCCTTAAACCCATCACCCCCACTCTCCTCTCTAATCAATCCAAACCCTCCCTGTCCAAGGCCCCGCACTTACTTGTT
Organism: Carcharhinus amblyrhynchos; assembly: GCF_965287045.1. Lineage (NCBI taxonomy): Eukaryota > Metazoa > Chordata > Chondrichthyes > Carcharhiniformes > Carcharhinidae > Carcharhinus > Carcharhinus amblyrhynchos. Next base: position 53,698,760 of record NC_137335.1, read on the forward strand.
TCCAGGATTCCAATGGGTCTTCTTCTGTTTCCTCGTTATGGTCTCTGCAACCCAATAATGCACTCCTGGTGCTGCCAGGACTGAAAGAGCTGCTGGCCAATTGGATTTGTTGACACCTGCCAAGAGTGGGACTTTTTCCCCAATTAGGGGAGCACCTGGCCTCTGTTTAGCCTGCTGCAGAGTTTTATGGCTGCAGAACAGGCAGGGGTGGCACAGGTGAGTTCCACATTGACTTCTGTTCCACACTCATAATATTCCCCATTAATAATTCTCAGTACCATCTATTTCATAAATCATCATCTTGAACATTTCAATTTTTTCGATAAATTAACTTTTGTGTAAATACACAGTTGCAGTTAGTTTTGATAACTATTTTGCTCTCCAAAATAAAGAAATCTTGAATGCCTATGTGCAATTATGACAGTATCATGTCATGAATAAATAAAGCAGTTTAGACATTAATGTTGACATTGCAGAAACAGGTTTACGAGGCAGGCAGGCCAACATTTGAGGTATAAACTTGGTTATTATTGTTTTTTATATTCAAAAATAAGTCAATAGGTCTCCCACTAGTGAAGAGAACAGAGGGGAGGCTGATGAAAAAAAAGCTGGCAGCAGAGAGTGATGAATTCAGACATACGATCTGTACTTTGGCAAAAAAAACTGGCAAAAACCATACCTCGCGATTAGCTTACACCTACGACATTTGTACATAGTAAGAGTTCTGGGTATTGATTATTCATCAACCTCTCACTGACTTCCATTCTCTGTTAGGTTTCAAGCATTTAATTTCAAAGTGAAAGTAAAAAGACTAAAATAACATTAATCAAATAATTTCCCAAATATACAAAGTAATATACATCTCAACATGGAGCATCGACCCAAAGCATATGAAAACAAGCACACATCTCTTCACACAAATAAACTTCAACTTTGAATGGTGCATGTAGTGCTGCTGTTTTGAAACAGATAGTTCACAATAAATTGATCAGCAAACACCTATTGTAATGAGGTACATGAACAACAGAAATAAACTTATTTTTGAATACTGAAACTACGAATGTCACCTTCTTCCTATTCAACACTTTAATGGAGCTGAATATAGACTTCAACTGAATTGGGAGCTCAGCTGGATGCACTAGCATTTCAAGTTTATGTTTCTTCCCAGAGTCCCATATTTGATAATGATAACTCTATAGGACTTTATATGATGGAGGCTCAGTAATTGTTATGAAGAAGATTTTAAAGTGCTGGGGGATGAAGTGAAATGAAGAGCAGGAGGACCACTGCATTTTTAAGAGTATAGTCAAGTGAGTAGAAACGAAGCACAAGAAGACATAGACACGGATATTAACACTACCTGATTGTCTTGTTCTTGGCTAGTTTTCGTTGACTTTTGTTTTCCTGTGCAGTTCCAATTTTGTCCCTAAGAATCTGAATTATCTCTTTATTCTTAATTAGAAATTTTGACAGAAATCCACACAAACCTCAATTCTGAAGTTTTAGGCATGAATAACTAAAGTTGTCATTTGTGCAAAAGAATGATTTTATGCTGGTCATGCAATTTGAAGCTTTGTACCTGTCACTATTAAAACTAAATACATTAAGAAATTGACTTTGAAACTTTCAAATTTTATTACCATCACAAAATTCAATAGGAAGTGTCAAACACAATGAAAAGAATGGAGAAAATAGGCAGTGAAGAATCTGGAAAGCAATGACTCATCATGGTTTGAGTGATCAGGTACAAAACTGTAGGAGATGTAACAGAAGAGAAAAAGAGAATAAAGTAACAGAATAATAGGGATAAAAGACACATAAGGAAAATAAAAGACATATAGAAGAGTACGAAGAGTTGGAAAAGGCTTACAAAAAAAGAGAGGGAAAATAGCCAGAGACAGAGATAATAAAGATTAAATAAAAAGACAAGTGAAAAGAACACTCAGTAGCTGCATACCTCTGCCATGAGGTGTTAACGTTATTACAATTACATATCTCTTCCTTGGGGCTTTTCATTGCCTAATTGATACTCTGTAACTACAAAGCTGAAAACAAAACTGAGAAAAAGAAATCTTTTTATTAAAGCTTCCATTTCCCTGAAGAGAATCCATATCCAACAACCTACTCTGAAAACTGTTCACATTTTAACAACTGATATCTAGGATTGCAATGGGATTTTGATCAATTGGGCTGATGAATGGCAGATGGAGTTTAAACTAGATAAATGTGAGATAACGTATTTTAGTGGATCGAACTAAGGCAAGACTTAGTCAGTCAATGGGGAGAGTTACAGAAGAAAGAGATCTGGGGCTACAGGTTCATAGCACCTTGAAAGTGGAGTCACAGGTGGATACGGTGATGAAGAAGGCATTTGACACGCATGGTTTCACTGGTCAGAACATTGAATAGAGCAGTTGGGACACTTTGCTGAAGTTCTACAAGACAGTGATAAGGCCACACTTGGAATATTGAATACAGTTCTAATATCCTATTATAAAAAGGATATTATTGAACTATAAAGAGTGCAGAAAAGATTTACTAGGATGCTACCAGGACTCACTGGTTTGAGTTATAGTCAACATCTTTTCCCAAGAGTAGGTGAGTCTAAAACTAGAGGGCATAGGTTTGAGGTGAAAGGGGATAAAATACAAAAGGGTCCAGAGGGGCAATTCTTTCACACAGAGGGTGGTGAGTGTCCGGAACGAGCTACCAGAGGTAGTAGTAGTAGAGGCGGGTACAATTTTGTCTTTTAAAAAGCAATTGGACAGTTACATGGGTAAGTTTAGTATAGAGGGATATGCGCCAAATGTGGGCAATTGCAATGAGCTTAAATGGTAAAAACTGGGTATAAGGACAAGTTGGGCCAAAGGGGCTGTTTGCATGCTGTAAACCTCTATTACTATGATTCTAACTGTGACCTATTCCACCACAGCTGCTGAGACAATCCACAACATTCTAAAGAGACGCCAATTCACTCCATCTCCCAATATTAATAAATCTTTTTTAAAATTCTACATTCCAGATCCGCAACTTTGTCAAAAGCTAATCAGTTCTTCCTTGGAACATATTCTATTCATATACCAAGTTTTGGTCGAAATTCCTCCATTGGTTTTTGAAGTGTATTGTTTACAGACAAACAGACTAACAGAAGCAAAAACATTACTTCCACCCATCTTCAGCGACAGAAGTCAAAAAGTAAAAGGAGGACACAAAGTATAAAAGCCAAAAAGTGAGAGAGAAGCAAGAGCCAAAATTAATTAGTGCATGTCAGACAAGCAGAGGAAGCTACAGGTCCTGATACAGAAACTTACTTTTCATTTTGCTTATGATCAATGCCATGGGATGTCAACTGGAATGACTTTAATTGTTGCAGCTGATTACCTATGCCACAGATAAATTTTACTTACCAGTTGTCATTCTAAATGTTCTAGCATGGTTTATGCTACAAATGAACCGATTAATGTTCCTTATCTATGCTTAAAATCTGCTGGATCATACATTCTAGCTGTAGTAATATGTTTTCCTGCTCTTGGTGACTCAGTTACCATTAGCTGAAGCCAAAAACTACAGACCATGCCTCCACTTAAAAGTTGTAAGATCCTATGCAACATTATGCATTATAGAAATTATTTCATTGTGGTACAGTTATCTTTATAGCACTGTAATAAAATTAAACTATATCAGTAATCTTATTCCCAGAGGTCATTTTTTTACATGCATATAAAAAAGCAGCTTTAACACGTCAGGTTTGGTTTACTTGTGGACTGCAGAACAATTCATTTTTATAATCTTTTAATATTCTGCACACACACAATTAGTAAGACTGTAGTTTTGAGAACAAAGCTTCATAACATAATTACCAATAACAGGTTCATACAAATGAAAATATTGTTACCTGCTGAAATGTAGCTTATGGACATTTTTTGTGAAGTGTCTTTTTCTGTAACATCGATTCCCTTTCATTGCTCATCTTACACCATGTCACTCCTTCTCTCAAAGTCACATGCTTTCTTGTCTTGTCCCTTTGCTAAAAAACATTTTCCATATTTCCTACTGTTTGTCCATTCTTCTACTCTCCATGGCAGTCTACTGACATTAATCCTTTACTAATTCAGTCATGCTCCATTTTTTAACAGCTTAAATCAATAGTTAAGATGGGCTGAATAGTCAGTTATGATGAGAAACTTTGTGATTATAAAGCCATGAAGACTAATTCACAAATCACAAATAGAGGGGGCAGAAAGAAAAAGGGAAGACAACAGTGATGGGGGCAGACACACTGAGGGGCAGAAGGAAAGGACAGTTGAGAAAGAACAAAAGTGAAAAAGACACGTACAGAAACAGAGATACATGCATATATCGAATTTAGAATGACAGATAGACAAGGTGAGACAAATAGAGCATAAATAAAAGAGAAGGGCAAAAGGGAAAACCTTTAAGTGAATGAGAACTTCATTATAATAGCAATGGGTGTTAACTGGCCATGGTCTTTGCAACACAAAAAATACTTTATTTATGACTTAATTTTACATCAATTGGAAAGCGGTGGGAATGGGAAACTTGGTTTACAAACAGCAAATCCTACCTGAATGCTAGTTTTACTGTCAAAATTAATCTGTCCTTACTTCAGAAAACAATGGTAATCACAGGGATTTTTCAAAATTCAAATAAGCACAATTACCTTGGTCCATGCTTTCCCCTTGAACTGCAAGGGAACAGGCGCTTACATATAGAAAATTGTGCACAGCGAATACTCATTTCACTCAGGAAGGAAAGAACCATGAACTACATTTGAAACAGATTGGGATACATGTCAAGTTAAATGCATTTTTGACAGGTGTTGAACAATTATATGTTTAAAATATTTTTGTTGCAATTTTTAAGAAGTTTTTATATGTTAGTTATGTTGTAAACTGTATTTTTTTTCCTGTAGTTGTCAAGTTGAGGGAAAAGGGTAGGTTTTTTTGTCAATATGTTGTGAGCCAGTTGAATAATTTACACATGAAGTTTTTAAGAAATTTCCATATGATAGAATTGCAATTAAGAAACCTGCTTTTCAGCTCGACCCCTGGCAACTTTAGGAATATGTAATTTCAGACAATCGAATCTAAATTTGACAGAAACGCATGCTTAAAGGTATCCTTATGATTATATGTACGGAAGGAAGCATGATGTTTAAAGTGGATTTCAATAGTGGGGTGTGCTTTGTGATTTGACAGCACACTGAAAAAGAACTTGGCATTTGGCAATGCTCAGCAGAAAAATGTAGGGATCTGCAAGCACAGAAGGAGAGTCAAGAATCTGGCAGCACTCCTGAGAGCAAAGTTTCCTCTCGAGTAAGAACTTAAGTTCGCATGGAAATTTAGTGTAAAAAAGCTTGTTAAGTTCATTTTATTTTTGGGAAAAAAAACAAACAGAAACTGATACGCATGAAGACAAAATGCAACATTTGTACTCAAATGTAAATACATTTTCAGTAAACGATCCCTTGTATAAATGACAGAATGCACAGACAGCACAATGACTACATACTCTGATTTTGTTTTGTGTTGCCTAACCTTGTTCAAACAATAAAAAGTAAGCATTTTCCTAAATTTAAACCTGAAACTTTAAATCTAAAGAAAGTTATTAAAATTAATTCTGTAACTTATTTCTGGTATGCTATAACTCCTCAGTCTTGATGTGAAACATGTTTATATTTTCACAGGATGATCAATTGCCCAGTGTGTGGTGTGTCCAGTGTGGCCATGTTCGAACCATCTATCAATCATTTAAGATCTTCAATGGGACTCTGTCACTGTAGGACCGTGTGGACAGCAATGATAATTTATCTCCAAAAGTATGCCTATCATCAGTGATTTACATCAAATCGTACTTATTACATGTTTTTTCCTCTGTTCTAATAATAGAAAGAAAAGAATTGCATTTAAACAGCACTTTTCAAGATCTATTTTGAAGTACTTTTGAAGTATAGCACCCAGAAATCTATTTTTTGGTGCTGTGAGTTGATGAATAATTTTTGGCCAGGAAACTTGGGAGACATTTCTGATCTTTGAAAAGTTCCTTGGGATCTTTCAAATCCAAATGAAAGATCAAATACGGCCTCAGTTTAGCATCTCATTGGAAAGGCTTGGAACTACGTACTAACATACAAATGAGGAGCAGGAGATTATGGCCGATCTAATTTTAACCTTAACTTCAGAATCCTCATTACCCCTGGAAACCTTCCATCCCCTTGCTCATCAAGAATCAATCTAATTCTACTTTAAAGATATTCAAAGCCTCTGCCTCAACATCTTTTGAGGAAGAGAATTCTAAAGTCTCACAAACGTTAGAGAAAAAAATGTTTTCCTTGTTTTTAACTGGGTGGCCTCTTATTTTTAAACAGAGGACCCTACTTCTAGATACTCCCTCAAGAGTATTACTAGGGAATTTCACAGTAACAGTGCTAATGTAAGCCTACCTGTGACACTAATAAACTTAAGACTTAAAAACAAGAGGAAACATTCACTTTTCCACCCTTCCTGACTTTTTTCTGTGAATTTCCTGTCTGCCTACAGCCAGATTAACAAACTAGAGGTCTTCTGGATGGGAACTCTGCTTCACATGGCCAAAGGCTGCCAAAGGAGGTAAACATAAATATATATTAAATATCTACTGGGGGAGAGAGGGACAGACTGTGGTTGGGGTGGAAGAATGAGGTCTCTGGCGTGTGATTGGTTGTAAGTCCCAAACGGAATAAGCAAGGAGCCGATTTTATGAGCAGGGTTCTGTGGTGATGGGTTAGCGTATTGATAGTTATGGAAATAGAGGGAGGGGTGGGGAGGTTGGATGTTGTTTACTAGGTAGTTCATTGGATCTGAAGAAAGCATTTTTGATGTAAAGTTCTTTCCCCCATGGATTCAGTCTTGTGTGCCTTTTTTAAGCTGCAGAGTTTCCCAAAAGCCTGGTAAACCTGGTTTAAAATACAACAACTGTTAAAATGAAGGCATACAACCTTGTTGTAATACTTAAACAAACAATCTGCTTACTGTCAGTGGGTTGGTTGTCCACCTCTCATTTCACCTTCCTTAAAACTAGAAAAGGGCTGGTTTGAGGCAGACTTGTTTTCTAGTCTAGATGTTTTACATTTTAATGACTAATACAACCTCAACCTACTAAGTTTTGGGAACTAAGATTTATTCTCCACAAGGACTGCCATAAACAGACACACATCCTCAAGATAGGTGGATTAGATGAGGTTAGGTTGCTCCCCTCTCACCATTGACCACAAGCCAAGTCTCAAGGCAACCCAATTAGCAGGGAATGACACTGACACCCTCCATCCTCCCCCATCCCCCGCCCCCCTCCCCACAGTAAGAACACAGTTTGAACTAGGTGTGCTTAATATGTAGTATTGATTTGTCAGCAATGGGTGATATTCAACCATTGAGTCACCAGCTGAAGGAAGGTGTTAGGTGATAATTAGCACAAGATTTTCTTGTTTACATGCATGTGTTGTCAACCAGCATGAGGACTTCATAGGCAACTCAAATGGGCCCAAGGTCCATCACTCATTCATTATTCTTTCCTTACAACACTAGAAGTCTGCTTGCATTAAAAAAACATTGCAGTAGACAGCTCTGCTTATGTGAAAAGTGCACAAATGCATAGAGATAGTTAGGTGGTGACTTCATTATTTTTCCTTAATTAGAACCATTTATATACTTTGATATGAAATAAATATTTGGTTTGGCTTCATTATTTGGCTGTTTCATGAGTTGGGTCGAAGCTTTGCCTACCTTTATGCAGCGCTCTTCAGTTCATTTTTCAAAAAAGTGAGAAGAATGCACTATGCAGGAAGTGCTCCAAAATTTTAGTGACCAAGATATGAATCGACAAGACAACAGCTTGTATTTATCTAGCAACTTTAATATTGAAAAATGTTCTGTGGCACTTCATGCAGCAAGGATGCAAGTTATAGTGAGTGGTCATGCTGCAGTTTAATTAATTTCATTGGTGTGAGAGAATATCTTGGGCAAGACACAAAAAGTGTCCTGACATTGTCCAATATCTATTCGTTTACTGCCCCATCTGCATCAAGAGGGACTAAATGACATGAAGCAAGAATACTACAGGCTGGAATAATTAGAGTCACTTGGTTAAGTTTAAGTATAACTTCAACACCTTTTAAAATAATTTAATTAACCATACTTGGCTTCTACAATTAACCAAATGTCATGGCTTCTTTTGTAGTGGATGTCGGTTAGTCACAACATTAAAACTTCATTATTTTAAAATGTACTGGAAATGTATTTTCTGAACTATTATTGTATGCATTAATCACAATTTGCAAGAATTTTCTATACAGCAACTTTTTTAACCTTTTAAAAACTAATTTTCTCACCATTTTTTCTCCTCACTATTAATTTACAAACTATTTAGCATAGAATCACAGAATCCTACAGTGCTGAAGGTGGCCATTCTGCCCATCAAGTCTGCACCGACCACAATCCCACCCAGGCCTTATCCTCATAACCCCACATATTTACTCTAGCTAGTCCCCCTGACACTCGGGGGCAATTTAGCATGGCCAATCCACCTAACCTGCACATCTTTGGACTATGGAAGGAAACCAAAGCAACCAGAGGAAACCCATCCAGACATGGGGAGAATATGCAAACTCCACACAGACAGTGACCCAAGCCGGGAATTGAACCCAAGTCCCTGGCGCTGTGAGGCAGCAGTGCTTGCCACTGTGCCACCATGCTGCCCTTTTATCTTTTCATCTTACTAGTTTTAAACCCTCTCCTTTTTTTGTTTACCTGCCTTTCTTTTTCATACTCTTGTCACTTTTACCATTTTTCACTCCAAATATTCTCTATAGGCATATATGGATTGATAAAGAGCCAAGCTTTTCGGATGGCTGCATAGGTATTCAGCTAGGGGAAGGAAGAAGGGCATCAGTGTACTGAATTGGTTAAATTCCAAACTATTTTGGCTGGTATCGGACTATTTGAATCTTATACCTGTTTAATTTGTAACGAGTTGCAGCAAAAGTGTTATAAGTAAACATTTAACAGCCTCATAACTAATGGACTCCAGACCACGTTCCTGAATTTTGGAAATCAAGATCAGTTAAAGAATTAACTGAAACTTAAAAGTCAAAAGATAGCAGATAAAATGAATTCAACAGATACTTCATTCCTTGCCTCATTTTTTAATAATTTGTCTCAAACCATGATTTATGCTAACAGCATTTAATACACATAGTTAGTGCTTCTATTTATGATGAACAGAATTTGAAATCTAACTTTTCCCCTAATCATATCAATAATTATTAAATGAAGTCAAAATTAAAAATGGAAGTGTAAAAGTCAAATTGTTTTTTTTTAAACATACTCAATGTTTAAAATGCCTCTTAACTACCATTTTATAGATTTGAGTTTCATTCCATGATCTCACTATTTTTAGAAGAGATTCAGTCATATAATAAAATCCAGTTTTGATGCAAAATTTAGGTTGTAACTTAATTTGCTACTTGAATTGAAAAAGCAAGATGTTCAATTATTAAAGTTAACAAAAATCATATTATGACACGAAAGCAAGAATCTTTCATTTGGTACCACTGTAATTATAGTGTATGAATTGTCTAGCAAGATAAAAATCTTTAACCTGTACATTACAAAAGAGCCATTCTAGCGAAATCCTGCCTATAGTACCAGAGGAAGGTAATAAAAAAAGAATGATTGGCTCAGAGATTTGAATCAGGTCATTTGCTAAAGAAAATTAAGATTCTGAAGGAGTTGAAGCTCGCCTGAAGGTCATCAATTAAAAAAAAACACACTGCATGGAACTGAGGGTTAACTAGAAACTTAAGAAAAGAATTGTTTCCATAACTTCAGGCAGCACATTCTTTAATCAATAGCCTTCAAAAATGTTCGCAGTTTCTTGTTAAAGCTGGGAGCTAGAAGGTAATGGTTGTTTTATATAGTTATAAGAGCTTAGGAACTTGGGTATTGTGTTTCACATAGTTTTCAACATCACACATATAATTTTATAAAGATTGAGTTCAAAAACACATTTGTTTACTCGAACTTAGCTGAATGGTTAATTAAATTTCATTATTCTCTAAGGTTGATAGTTTGCAGATGCTAGGTTGGAAGAACTATATACTTACTCTTCGAAGCACAATTGTGGCCCATTTTAATTTAGGACAAAATTTAACATGCACTCATAGTCAGTCAATAGGTTGAAAACCTAGCCATTAGTGAACACAAACTGCTTTAATATGGATTTACTTTTATATACTTAACTGATTACAATATAGAATGAATAGTGGGAGAATGGTGGGATTCCAGTATCAACCAGACTACTATGTAAAGTGCAACACGGAGACGAGGCCATCTGCACAAGAAAGAGGATCTTCACAATTAAAAAACTTGAATAACGTAAAGAAATATTGAGCACAGTAGATCAATTTTCAAATAAGTTGCTATAACTGATTTTGGGTCCCCAGTTTCATTTCTGTGAAATAGGTGAGCAGCAGCAAGGGAGGCAACAAGCTCAGCACAATTGCAAATTGGATTACTACAATCAATAGCAGATCTCAGATAAATGAGGCAGGAGGGTGGTATAAGCACTCACTGGTTGGTATTTGGACGGCCAGGCCTTAGACTTGGGGCAGAGGATGTGTGTGTGTGGGGGTGGGGAACTAAGTAAATCAAAGAATTGCTACATTGCAGGAAGAGGCCATTGGGCCCATTGAGTCTGCACAGACTATGATCCCACCCAGGCTCTATCCCTGTAGCACCATGCATTTACCCGGCTGATCTCCCTGACACTAAGAGGCAAATCAGCATGGCCAATCAACCTAATCCATAAGAACATAAGAAATAGGAGCAGGAGTAAGCCATCTAGCCCTTCGAGCCTGCCCCACCATTCAATACGATCATGGCTGATCTGAAGTGGATCAGTTCCACTTTCCCGCTTTCTCCCCATAACCCTTAATTCCCTTGTCTATCAGAAGCCTATCTACCCATGACTTCAATATATTCAGTGAGGTAGCCTCCACCACTTCAACGGGCAGAGAATTCCAGAGATTCACCACCCTTTGAGTGAAGAAGTTCCTCCTCAACTCTGATCTAAACTGCACCCCCCTTATCTTGAGGCTGTGCTCTCTAGTCCTGCTATCCTTTCTAAGCGGGAAGAATCTCTCTATCTCTACCCTATCTATTCCCTTCATTATCTTATATGTCTCTATAAGATCCCCCCTCAGCCGTCTAAACTCCAACGAGTACAGACCCAGTCTATTCAGTCTCTCTTCATAGCCTAACCCCCTCATCTCCGGTATCAGTCTAGTGAACCTTCTCTGCACTCCCTCCAAGGCCAATATATCCTTCCACAAGTGCGGCAACCAAAACTGCACACAGTACTCCAGCTGCAGCCTCACCAGTATCCTGTACAGTTGCAGCAAGACCTCCCTACTTTTATATTCTATCCCCCTCGCTATGAAGGCCAACATTCCATTCGCCTTCTTGATCGTCTGCTGCACCTGCAGACTGGGTTTCTGCGATTCATGCACAAGGACCCCCAGGTCCCTCTGCACTGTAGCTTGCTGCAGCTTTTCGCCTTTTAAATAATTATTCCTCCTACTATTATTTCTACTAAAGTGGATAACCTCACACTTGCTAACATCATACTCCATCTGCCAGGTCCTAGCCCACTCGCTCAGCCTATCCAGATCTCTCAGCAGACTTTCCACACGCTCCACGCAATTTGCTTTTCCACTCATCTTCGTGTCATCAGCAAATTTCGTTACCCTACACTCAGCCCCCTCCTCCAGATCATCTATGTAAATGGTAAACAGTTGAGGCCCCAGCACCGATCCCTGCGGCACTCCACTAGTCACCAACTGCCAACCAGAATAGCACCCATTGATTCCAACTCTCTGCTTCCTATTAGACAGTCAATCCTCTATCCACGCTAACACCTTACCCCCAACTCCGTGCACCCTAACCTTTTACAGCAACCTTTTGTGAGGCACCTTATCAAACGCCTTTTGAAAATCTAAAAACACATCCACTGGTTCCCCTCTGTCTACCGCAATAGTCACATCCTCATAGAAATCCAATAAATTCATTAAACACGACTTCCCCTTAATGAATCCGTGCTGCGTCTGCTCAATCAAACCATTCTTTCCTAAGTGCCTCGCTATTTCTTCTTTGATGACGGATTCAGGTATTTTTCCAACTACAGACGTTAAACTAACCAGCCTATAATTTCCTGCCTTTTGTCTTCTACCTTTTTTAAAGAGCGGCGTAACATTAGCCGTTTTCCAATCTTCTGGCACTCCCCCGGAGTCCAGCGAATTTTGATAAATAATTACTAAGGTATCTGCTATCACCTCTGCCATTTCTTTCAGAATCCTGGGATGTATTCCATCCGGTCCCAGGGACTTGTCTACCTTCAGTCCTGTTAGTCTATCAAGCACTACCTCGAGTGACAGCAATCGCATAAAGGCCCTCATCTCCTACCATCCTTCTATCTTTACTATCCGGCAAACTATTTGTGTCCTCCTCTGTGAAGACCGAGGCAAAAAACTTATCTAAAGCCTCAGCCATTTCCTCATTGCCCACCGCTAAATCCCCCCTCTCATCCTCCAAGGGTCCAACATTCACTCGAGCCAGTCTCCTCTTCTTTATATATTTGTAAAAACTTTTACTGTCATTTTTTTATATTGAGAGCTAGTTTAGCTTCATACTCTATCTTTCCTTTCTTTATCACCTTCTTAGTCATTCTTTGTTGATTTTTAAATCTTTCCCAATCTTCTAATCGCCAACTATTTTTAGCCGCTCTGAACGCATCAGCTTTTAATTTAATACTCTCTTTTATTTCCTTAGATAACCACGGCTGGTTATCCCTTCTCCTACAGTCCTTCTTTACCACCAGAATATATTTCTGCTGAGTACCGAAAAAGATCTCCTTAAAAAACCTCCACTGTTCCTCAGCCATCCTACCAACCAATCTGCGCCCCCAATCTACATTCGCCAATTCCGCTCTCATCCTATCATACTCCCCTCTGTTCAAACAGAGACACAGGTTCGGGACCCTACTTTCTCATCCTCCATCTGCATCAGAAATTCAATCATACTATGATCACTCGTCCCAAGAGGATCCCTCACAAGAAGATCCCTAATTCTACCTGCCTCGTTACACAGCACCAGATCTAAGATAGCTCGCTCCCTCGTAGGTTCCGTTACATACTGTCCGCACATCTTTGGGCAGTAGGGAGAAACCGGAAACCTGGAGGAAACCTAAGCAGACACAGGATGAATGTGCAAACTCCACACATGATGTGGAGATGCTGGCGTTGGACTGGGGTAAACACAGCAAGAAGTCTCACAACACCAAATTAAAGTCAACAGGTTTATTTGGTAACACAAGCCACTAGCTTTCGGAGCGCTGTTCCTTCATCAGGTGAGTTGAAGGGGCAGCGCTACAAAAGCTAGTGGCTTGTACTACCAAATAAACCTGTTGGACTTTAGTTTGGTGCTGTGAGACTTCTTACTGTATAAACTCAACAGAGACAGCCACTGAAGGCTGGAACTGAATCTTGGTCCATGGCACTATGATTCAGCAGTACTAACTACTGTGCCACCTTGGGGAGTGACAGGTTTGTGTTCTCTAAACGTGGGGAATGGAGGAGCATTACTGTGAGTGTCAGCTTATATTGTTTGTCATATCACAAACTATGATAATCAAATCAAAAACACTAGCCAATAACATCACATCTCAAAACTGTTTCAGGATATTGGTCTAAACAATTTCTACATTTTAGAATAAAACCACAATCTTCCACTTTTGAATTCATTAATTATGCACCCTCGAGAAGTTCAGTAAATCTCATGGCAGGATGGTCAGAAAGTGGTCAGTCCCACCATTACCCTCATGGAGTCAAGGGACACCTGCACAGACATGCATTCATGCAGGCCAGAAGCTACATATTACTCCTACAGAGTCCTTGTGGCTGTAGCTCATACTGGAGAAGCTGGCAAAAGTGAGCAACCACATCTCAAATATACCAGGGCACCTTCAACATTGCCTTTCGCTCATCACTAGTTATAAGCACCACCCATTATACACCCATGGTCAGGCCAATGCTTATTGCTGCAGAGTCCCATGTTGACTAGAACCTGGACTTTATAGAGGCCTCTTGCTGCTCAGGTGTTCGCTCCTCCTTACCTAGGCCTCTTGCTGCACAGATGTTTGCTCCTCTTTACCCTGTGCCAAACTGCAATGGGTGCCTCTCTTCATCTGGATGAGAGCCATTCCCAAAGCACGGTTGCCTACAGCCTGTATCATCAATGCTTCAGTGGATGTGTGGAAGTGAGCATGCCCTTTACAGATTTCCCTCCATCTCAAAGCCAGCAGGCAAGTGCTAAGGTCTTCATCTGACCTCTTTCTAGACAGCGCACCCCCCTTCCTTCCAGGTGAAGGATATCCTGGAGGACGGAGTCTGATGTTCCTCCTGTCAATGCATGAACGCGTGTGGAAACATTGCTCTTTGACCAGTGTAATGAAAGCCATGTGCAAGAAGCCTTAAACGGACATTTTTTCCTGCTTATCTGCACTACCCTTGAAAACAGACAGAGACTATTGCCTTGGCAGCACAGGAAGACTAACCTCCTGATCCATGAATCACCCAATGTCTCCAAGGAGAAAGCAACATCTACATACCTCAATGTTGTTGATGGAGTGAAAGCGCATGCCACTCATATTGTCAGGAATCAGATCGTTATTATCCACTGGCGGGGCACTTAATTTGGAGTGGGAATATCTAACTCCACTCTCCAGGATATCCTTCACCTGGAAGGAATGGGGACGTCTAGATGGAGGCCAGTTGGCTGTCTAATGAGCATTCATGAGATGCAAACAGGGAAACAGAGTTGGGAGAACAAAATTCCAAACCAATTTTCCACTGGCAGAAAACTGTCTTTTGCCATCACGTCAAATGTGGTGTCCCTGCTTACCACAATTCCCACTGTAGGAATCATTAGATGCGGGGTGGAAAATTTGATGGAGCAGCAACAAGTCAACTGATTTTGGGCAGGAATTTCTGGTTCCACGATGAGCAGGATTAGAAAATCCCACTCTATATCTTCTCAAAGCAAACTATTTAGGTTAACCCTTAACCAGCTTTGGGATTCTTCTATTTGTGCTCATTTCATGTCAAAAAATGCACATTAATTCATTTTGATATTCATATCATTAATAGTACAAATGACATACCATTTAACACAGCCCGAGCATGCCATCCTTCTCTGCTTATTCCTGTCCAGCATCATTGCATGGTGTTTTTATTTTACTTGTCTAAACATAGTCAGTCCATTATCAGCATTAAATCATTTTCCTAACATGTATTGTAGCCTTCCCATTCATTCCTCTGCTCTTTATCTATTTATTGCTTCTCAATGACAACTTCCACAGGTGTAAAATTAGAACCCAGGGCTAGATCTTACACAGCCTGTTGCAGTGGAAACCACAGCAGTCAAGCACGATTAATTTTGAGAGAGACCTCACTTTAACCTCCCAGTGGCGGCAAAACCTTTCCTGATTAAGTTGGAAGCTGGAATCAACTGACACAAGATTCGCAGCTGCTATTGGCGAGATCAACTCGGCTAATTAATGAACCAATTGATGTCCGTTATTGCTACGCAATTTAGTCAGGTGAGAATGAAAGAACACCCATTTAAGGTGGTTGATAAAAGAAGGAAGGGAAACTTTTGTGTGGAGTGATTGCTTAAGGTCCAGAATGAACTACTTGAGATTGTGGAAGAGAACAATTGGACTTTTAAAGGGGAATTGGATAAACACCTGAAGAAAAAATATTTGCAATGCCGCAGTGAAAGGGTGGGGGAGTGGGACAAAGTGAGTTGCTCTTGCAGAGAGCTGGCATGGAGACAACAGACTGACTGGTCTCCTTCTGGACTGTAAACATTTGCCTATTTTCACTCTCTCCCCATAAGTAGTACTTTTAGTGTAGTTCTCTGGTCATTTCCCCGATTCAATCCTCACTTGAAATTTTATACCTATTTCCAGATCAGATAGCATCTTTTAATATCTCTCTTCGGAAAATGGAGAAGTCAGTTGCATAACGCACACAAAATGAACAAAGAGATAATTATGGTAGTGGGATTATATACTATGCAAAACTCTTTATCTCCTCTTATGTAATACTTGGGTGGCGTAACCTTGCTGAATAAAGAAAATCAGACTCTGTTTGCTCCTCATCGTGCCTATAGAAATTAGCAGATTTGGCTGAAGATCTTATGTTTAATCATTCTGTTCATGAAACATTCTCGTATCAGTTATTATTTCCACATTTTTTCGTATATGCCATTCTCTTATTTTTGTTCTGTAGAATCCCAATTCACTCTTCAACACTGAACTTGTCCCATGTCTGAAAAACTGCATTGAGGTTTCTCCAAAAGTACTTTCAAAGTTGTGTCAAAATGCAATTTTGTCTGAAGAACTGGGCGCACAAAATTAGGGCATAATGTATCTGGTTGATTTTATTTAAACATTTTAGTTTGAAACTTGATTAACATTTTCAATTCTTCAAATTATTTTGCAAATATGTGTGCGAACTTGTTTCTATGACTAAAATGACATAATATCCATGTTTAACAATGTATATTGTAAGGCTGATAAGGAGACCTCGTATTTAGATTCAACTACTTGTAATCATGAATACATTACAATTAAAATGGACTTTGGATTGATGGCTAAGGTTTTAGTTTGTATGCTTTTTTTTACATAAAGTGATATAACAATGTTATGAAAGACTTTTCTTTGCTAGTTGTTGATATAACCAGGTATCTTTTCACCAAGGCATTATTACTGAACAGAAGCTAATCTTAATACCTGAAGGAAGGCATATATAGGATCTATAAATTAATTTGCACGCTTAAGCATCTTGTTCTTGTATTTTTACTTTGCATGCTCTACAAGTGATAAAGTCTGCTTACTCAAAAAAGTGAACATTATTTGCCAAAGGATAAAAGTCCTACCATCAGAATATATAATAAGTTGTCACCTTGGAGCTCAATTAGCACTCATGTAAAAACCAGGCGTGTAAGGAGGAATGAGGTGCTGACATTATCTCTGCCAGCTAGATAATTACACCACCTTCATTTAGCAGTAGGGCAACACTACTGTAGCAACAAATTAACTCAAGCCCATTTGCAATTCATGGTGTGCTTCCTCATTTAATGCCATTTGTCTTACCCCAAGTGAACAATTTTCATTTTTTTTGCTCCAGAAATGTAATAGCTCAGTTTGACTCCGAACATTACATCATCACCATCTTCCAGCTTCACTGTAAAACACATTCCAGTACAATTAGATAACTTATTCCTGCTTCCTTTAAATGGAAAGTGATGGCGCATTATCAGCCCCATCATGCTGAACCCTTATCCGCCAGATGTCCTCTCCTCTCACCCTCTGGCTATTCTTTGTGTGAAAGAGATTAGTGCAATAGCACACTGTTTCACTGTATTAGTCGGCCTGTTCTATTTGCAGAGCCCTTTGTTGATACAAACTATGGAAAGTTGCATTTGAAGCAATAAATAATCTTTGTCAGCTAAAAGGGCATTGCAACAATATTCAGAACCTGAGTTTTCAATGAGGCACTGAATGCAGAGACTAATGAAGTGGCTGAAAAATACTGTTTTTGAAAAGACAGGCTCTGTTGAAATCGCTACCCTTTTGCTGGTTTTGAAAAGAAACTCATGAATGCTCGGTTGAAAGTCACCCTTATCTTACGAGACTAGATGACCTGTGATAATCCTTCAGCCACTTTGAGATGGCATTTGCTTTTGCTCATTACACTTACACAAAAATAATCACAGATTTATTGGTAAGTTTTTTGCGATTTTTTGCAAATTTAATTAAACCAAATGACAGATGAAATAGATGAAAGAACATATTGCCTTATTAAGCTTTATTTTACTGGAATAAATAGCACAATATTAAAGAAGTGTTAAGGAAAAAATGTGGGCAGTTTTATGGGGGAACCACCAAACATACAATCTGTAGGTAAAGTGAAAAGCCACTTAAACTTATGCAGGGCTTCATACTATTATTTTAGTATTACTTGTAAAGTAGTTGACCCGGGAGGTCAACTGTTACACCTATCTGTAAAGCTCACTCCAATCAAGGCAGAAAATACACACTAGTTTACCAGTAATCACATTTTTTTCACTTCTATGGGTTTGGTAAGTTGTTAGGGAGGACTTCTTATGATCAACGATGCAAGGTAGTTGACACAACAAATTATATTCAAACCCGAAGTATTGTAACACCAAAAATTATATACAGTTATTTATTTACAATAAAGGATCTTCACTAAAATGCAGTTGGTTGACGTTAAACTTGAAAATGTTTCTATCAATCTATAATCAATATCCAACTCCGTAACATCACGTGAATCAACCTGTGCCTCAGCTCTTGTTCTGCTGAAACCCTCATCCTTTCCTTGGTTAGCTTTGGACTTCACAACTTCAACACACTCCTGGCTAGCCTCCCATCTTACACTTAATAAACTGGAACCCATCTAAAACTCTGCTGCCCCTATCCTAACTCTCACCACGTCCCACTCACCCATCAACCTTTGCTTGCTGACTGACAGTGGCTTCAGGTTGAGCAACACCTCCATTTTAAAATTCCCATTTAGTTTTCAAATTCCTCTTCCCTTCCCATCTTGTAACCTCCTCCAGCCCTTCAATCCCCTTGGTGCTCCTCCAATTCTGGCCTCTTGCACATACCAGATTTTAAATCACTCCATCATTGGTAAGTGTGCCATCAGTTGCCAAGGTCCGAAGAACTAAAATTTCCTTCCTGAACATCTCAACCTCTTTATCTCTCTTTCTTCTTTTATGATGCTCCTTCAAAATCTACTTCTTTGACTAAACCCTTTGGTTATCTGCCTTAATATCTTCTGAAGAGGCATAGTGCCAAATTGAGCACTCCTGTGAAGGATGTTTGGACATTAAAGGCCCTTTTTAAATGCAAGTTGTTGTTGTAAGGAGCAACTAAAATTTCCCTGTTAATTTAGATCAACTTGCCAGGAGATAACTCTCTGGATTTGGCAGTGAAAATTTAAGTGTAATAACTACTATTCAGCACATAGTGGTCTCACTGCTAACATAATTTTTTAAATGTTGGTCTAAAAGTACTAGATATATTCCAAACATAAAATAACAAACAGCCATATTCTGGCTACTGGTAAAATCATACAAGAATGATCTCTTTCCAATAATACCGAACATCACAAAAGAGCTGGGAAACAACTACTGAAGTCAAATGTCTGTGAAATTGTTGCCCAAATGTCTGCCATTGCTGCTTTTGTCAGTCCATGGACATTTGAGTCAAGTTTTCAGCATGTTGAAGGAATAGACACAACAACTGACTATCAATAAAGGAGATCTGAGATGCTGTTCTGTGAGAAATTATAGGCTTCAAAGAATTAAATAATCAAACCATTAGACTTTCATGCTATTAACAGAAATCAGTTTATACTGTTCTCAAAGTCCAAGTCAAATCAGCAATTCCTATGCTAACCTGCGATGGCTGGCTGAAAAACAATTGAGCTGCTAGGATACTTGTAAATATTTCATATTCTCCCAATTTGCACTTGATACAGAATTCAATTATAATTTTCTGAAGGAAAGAGCTTATGCTGTGCATATTTCAATATCACAACAGACAGAAATCTCCATAATCTCACACTGTTAATGCCATACATCTATTCAAAAATTAAAGATTCTTTATTGTGTACTGATAGGACATCATACAACATAAGAAACAGGAGCAGCAGTAAGCCATGCAGCCCATCAAGCTGGCTCTATCATTCAGTATGGTCACGACTGATCTTCAATTCAACTCCACATTCCTGCCCACTCCCTATATCTCTTAATTCTCTGACAGCACAACATCTCTCTATCTCAACTTTAACAAATTCAACTATAGAGGATACACAGCCCAATGGAACACAGAATTTCAAAGATTCACAGTCCTTTAAGTGAAGGAATTTCGTTTTTTTTATTCATTCATAGAGTGAGGGTTAGGCCAACATTTTTTGCCAAACCCCAATTTCCTTCGAGAAGCTGATGGTGTGCTTCCACTATCCCTGCTGTTAAAAATAACGGATTTTCTTTCCATGTGGGAAATCAGCATAAGATTTGTTGTGAGAGAATCCACTCTGCCCCAATTGTCTTCTCTGATCCTGGTCGATTGGATAATTAAGTATCTAAAGCGGCTCAAGGCAGGATTCTGTTCAATGGCCCATCTTGGGAAGGGCTGGGATAAAGGAAATGAAACTGCTTTAGTGGGCCTGCTGCAGCATTATTGGAGTAGCTGAACAGATGCTTTTAATCTTAGTAAAGACTGAAAAAAACACAAGTATGATAGAATGAAGTTAATAAATCTGCAAGAATTCGAATTTCTTTGAGGTCATGAAAATTTATATTTTCACACCCCACACTAGTCAGGAATATTTGCTGTTTGTACAGTCCAACTTGACTAAGTGGCAAATTACCAGACTCCTCTTTCTTCAGATCATGCAGGATGGTTAACACCTGCAAAAGGCATTGCTCAGTTCACAGCTTTCCCTATATGCATGCACCATGAGGCAGCAAACCTGGCCTTAGCAACTGAGGAAGGGCTCCAGTTAGCTGGTCATTGTCCTTTTGATGCTACCTGCACTTAATCATATTTACTTCTACTTAGTGCTTTTGGCACTCTTCTGAACTTGTGAACTTCCCCATAACGGATGTATTTGGTGTCTGCACACTGTGCAGTGAGCTGCTAGTTTGATGTTATGAGTTAAACCACCTTGGTCGACCAGAGGTATGATATAAAGTATGAAAAAAGGTTGTCCAGTGATGAGGAGATGAGTAATTGGATCAATGTTCTCTTGTGGTAGACTTCAAGAATACCAGCAAAGAACTGAATATTTAAACAGTGTCATTGTTATTTTAAATTTGTCATTTTATTCCACGCTGTACTTTGTTTTGCAGTTTTATGTTGTAAGCAATCAAACAGAATTAGAAAGTAAAGGATAATACGAGCCTCAAATTTTAGGAAAACCAGGATCTCCTCATTTCTCATTTTCCTTGACTCGATTTTGAAAGCTATCAGGCATTGAGTCAAGAGCTAGTAATTAGGATGTTCTCCCAATACCACCACACTTGATAAACCTTTGCTCTAGTCTGCTTTGTGTGGCCCCTTTTTCTTTCAAAGTATATAAAAGGTATAGATTTTGGAACAGCATATGCAATACTCAAGTCTGCATGTTATCTTGCACAAACCAATGAAAATTCTGTTTGTGAATGCAGAACACTTTACGGAGGCATAAATGTAAGATTTGTGTATGATTTTATAAGCTTATTTCAAAAACAACTGCCCACCAACAAATGACATGAATATGTGAAAAAGCTGAAAGGTTGCAAAAGTGCTTTGCATTCTACTGGAGTGAGACCTATGGCCATATACTTTGAGTTGGTGAAATGTATACTTTTACCTTGACAATCTTTTAGAGGTCTAAAATACATTTTCCTCATTATGAGCATGGAAGACTAAATTCATTTGTTCAGCCACATCTATTCAGGTATTTTAGACACCGCCTGTTAAAATAATTCCACTCAGTTTCACGAGAGCAACCTTCATTTGCTGAATACTGCTTTTGAACTGAACCATCCTGTTTCTCTCTTCTGTCCAATACTGTTGACAAACCCAATTCATGATTTGCTCCCGTTTTACTTCAAATTAAGCAGCATCCCTTTTAAGAGTTATTTCACTATTTACCCTTCTTGAAAGGTCAGCTAACCTGGCAGGGAGCATATTCAAGCTATTTGACAGTGTATTGGGAGCAGAATTTGCAACGTAAAATTTATTTTCTTTTTCTCAAATCTTGATTTGTACAACCTGTTTGTTTCACTCGTAGTGAATGTTCACAAATTGATCTGAACTCTTCAATTCCAGGGGGGAGGGGAAGATTAAATAGCATAATATTTAGAAATACAGAAAATATTCAACTCATTGTGTCTATGCTGGCTAGAAAAGAGTTACCTAAGTCCACTTTCCAGCTCTTCATCTTTGGCCCTGTAGATTATGCATACTTGAAAAAAAGTTGCTAAGAGGGTTTCTGCCTCTACTGTCCATTCAGACAGTGAGTTCCACACCTCTACCACTCTTTAGGTGAAAGCATTTCTCAATTTCCTCATAATATTCTATCAATTATTTTAAATATATTCTCCTACTTACTGACTTTTTCCTATCCACTCTATGTGAGCCCCATATAATTTCATACATCTTAATTAAATCCCCCCTGAGCTTCCTTTGTTCCAAAGAAAACAACTCCAGTCTATTCAGTGCAGGCAACATCTTCGCAAAGCTACAGTGTACCCTCTCTCCTTCCAATTATGCAGGGATTGTACACGGTTGTGGCCTAACTTCTGTTTTCTACAGCTCGAGCCCAACTTCTCTGTGGTTATATTCTATAGCCCAGCTTCTAAGTAAAATATCCCACAGGCCTTCTTAACTACTTTATCTACCAGCTCTGGAACCTTCAGGGATCTGTGGACTTGAAATCGCAAGATCCCTCTGTTCCTCCACACTTCTCAGTATTCTATCATTTGCTGTAGGTTGCCTTGTTTGTTCTTCCCAAATGCATTATCTCATACTTCTCCAAACTGAATTTCATGTCACTTTTTTCACCTGATCAGTCCATTACGCTTTCTTCCACACTATCAAGCATTTTTTCTATCTGCAAACTTCTTAGTCATTTGATTCTATTGACACCTATTGCAAAAAAAGACCTAGTGTTGAGCCCTGTGGAACTACACTAATCACAGCATTCTGGTGAGAAAAACACCCACTGTTACTCTTTGCTTCCTGCCACTGAACCAATTTTGAGTCCGATTTGCTATTTTTCCTTGGGTCCAAGGGGCTTTTGCTTTTCTGGTCAATTTGTCATGTTGTACCTTATCAAAAGCCTTGGTAAAATCCATGTGAACCACATGAAACACAGGATCCTCATTGACCTTCCTTGCTATTTTTTCAAAAATTCAATCAAATTAGTCAGACATGACCTTCCTTTAATAATTCCATGCTGACTGCCCTCGATTAATATTTGCCTCACCAAATGATGATTTGTATTGTCCCTTAGAATGTTTCCAATTATTCGCCTGCCGCTGAGGTTAGGCTGGAGTGGCCTGTAATTACTCAGTCTATCCCATCCTCCCTCTTTAAGCACTGGTAAAGTGTTAACAGTCTTTCAGTCTTCCAGCATCACACCTGTAGCTAGAGGAGATGGTAAAATGATGATCATTGATTCTGTTCTTTATTTCCTCACATTGCATATCAACCTGGGATAAATTACATCCAGGCTTGGCAATTTATCTATTTTCAATGAAGTTAAATCCCTAATATTTTATGCCAGGCAAGGTCCATCTCTAAAGTGAGAATCCAAACATCTCCCCTTGACATTAATTGGCATCATCATTGCTGAACCCACCACCACCCCCCCACCACCACCCCACTAGCAACATCCGTTGTTATCATTGACCTGAAACTGCACTGAATTGGCCATAGGAATACAGAAGTTACAAGAACAAGAATTTGGATAGTAACTCACCTCTCAATGCCCCGCAACCTGTCCAAGGCCCAAGTCAAGAATATTGTAAAATACTCTACTTGCCTGGATAACTGTTATCTCCTACCATGTTTATATTATTTTACCAGCTTTCTGATATTGTATACTTACATTTTAAAAAGAATGGAGCACATAGCAACATGGCAGCCATAGTGTATCAAGTCTGATGTGGGTACTAGGGTTTAGCAGGCAGAGGCCAGGTGTGAGTGGTAAGGGGTCATTTAGGACTTTTTGTAACATCTACGGTTAAGGGCTAAATGAAAGATGGAGGTAAATGGGGGAAGGTGGGGCTTAGGCCCAAGGAATTCCTTGGGTCCAGGGAATTCTAGCCTATCACTAGTGAACTGACAGGAGGATGACAGGAACATGGCTTGAGGCGTATTTGAGCTTCTTGATGGCTGGTTTTCCTGTTGATGATATGAAGAATCCGGAGTCATGACCGTGCCGCTAATACCAGAATTTCTGAAAAGCACTGTGGTACGACGAGATGGAAAATACGGAAATTTGGGTGGAAACGAAGCAATGGTGTATCGGGGGCAAGTTGACCAACTCTTAAGAAATAAAATAAAGAACACTCTACCACTGGGATCAAGATAAAGATGATCAAGACAATTGACGCGGTTTCAACATGAGAGGGGATGAGGCGGGAGTCTTGTGACCACAACAGAAGTGGGGGGGGGGAGACATCATCTGATGAAGGGCAGCAGTCCGAAAGCTCATGCTACCAAATAAACCTGTTGGTCTTTAACCTGGTGTTGTGAGACTTCTTACTATGCCAAAGAAAATATTGTGATGGCTCGGTTTACACTATAGAGATGACTAAGGCAAGAGTCACTTCTATATATAAGCAAAATGCTGCAAATGTATTTTCTACTATTAAATAACTAATTTGAAAACAAACTGAAATGACAAACTAATTCGGCGCCAATTGAACATAAGAGCATAAGAAATAGGAGCAGGAGTAGGCCATCTAGCCCCTCGAGCCTGCCCCGCCATTCAATAAGATCATGGCTGATCTGAAGTGGCTCAGTTCCACTTTCCTGCTTTCTCCCCATAACCCTTAATCCCCTTGCCTACCAAAAACCTATCTACCCGCATCTTAAGTATATTCAGTGAGGTATCCTCCACCACTTCAACGGGCAGAGAATTCCAGAGATTCACCACCCTTTGAGTGAAGAAGTTCCTCCTCAACTCCTAACAGTTCTAAACTGTCCCCCCCTTATCTTGATACTATTTCATTGGAAAAAATGTCTCTTATAAGAATCATCCATTTAGTTGATGCTATTTTTACGTACATCTAATGTCAGTATTCCTAACTTTTTGAAGTGTAGCTTTTCACTTTAAGAAATTGAATTTTAAATATAAGCTGAGTGGGAAAAAGGTACTGGCAAACATCTAGACGTTGGCAAACCACACATATAAGATAATTATAATTCAAAAGGTAACTGGATAAAGTCAGAGTAAAAAAGGTGAGAATCATGAAATGGCAGGTAGGCTTGCTTAGCTAAAGAATTGGAGACAGTGGGCAGGGTTTTCCAACGATGCTTGCCCCAAAACTGGGAAATCCCGCCTGAGGTTAATGGACCTTTGCATGGTTCTGTCCCACCCGATAAGATCCCTATGGTGGGAGGGACAGAGAAATTCCACTCAGTATGTCTGCAGTTACCCCAGTAAAAGATAGAAAAAGATAGAAATGATTAATACAGTTTCCAATAATTAAGAAAGCTTTGGAATTAATAGGTGGTTAATTTTCATTCCTACTTGGGAATAGGTAGTGTGTGTTCCAATATATTGAGATGGGTGGAGCTTAGTGAGAATCTTAGTTTTGAGGTTATCTCTGTAAATTCTGTTAGTGCATAGCCAGCAGACAAGACTGAATAATGTTTGGGAATAAGTGTGAGGTGGTCCACTTTGGTAGGAAGAATGGTAGGAAGGACTATTATTTACGGGGCGAAAAACTGCAACAGGCGACGGTGCAGAGGGACCTCGGGGTCCTTGTGCATGAGTCGCAAAAACCCAGCTCGCGGGTGCAGCAGGTGGTCAGGAAGGCGAATGGGATGCTGGCCTTCATAGCGAGGGGGATTGAATATAAAAGTAGGGAGGTCTTGCTGCAGCTGTATAGGGCATTGGTGAGGCCGCAACTGGAGTACTGTGTGCATTTTTGGGCGCCGCACCTGCGCAAAGATATTTTGGCCTTGGAGGGAGTGCAGAGGAGGTTTACTAGGCTGATACCGGAGTTGAGGGGGTTGAGCTATGAGGAGAGGCTGAATAAACTGGGCTTGTACTTGTTGGAGTTTAGAAGAATGAGAGGAGATCTCATTGAGACGTATAAGATGATGAATGGGATGGATAGGATAGAGGTGGAAAGACTCTTCCCGCTCAAAAAAGACAATAGGACTAGGGGGCACAGCCTCAAGATAAAAGGGGGGCGGTTTAGAACGGAGTTGAGGAGGAACTTCTTCACTCAAAGGGTGGTGAATCTCTGGAATTCTCTGCCCGTTGAAGTGGTGGAGACTGCCTCGCTAAATATTTTTAAGACGCGGGTTGATGGGTTTTTGATAGGAGAGGGGATTAAGGGTTATGGGGAGAGGGCGGGAAAGTGGAACTGAGCAGCGACAGATCAGCCATGATCTTATTGAATGGCGGGGCAGGCTCGAAGGGCTGGATGGCCTACTCCTGCTCCTATTTCTTATGTTCTTATGTTCTTATGAAATCAGTTAAGAAACTGTGCCAACTTTGGGTCTTATTGTACGTTGTAGCTTCTTGGAAGTTGAGAGATAAAGCCAGGCCTTCACTGGAATAAATGTTGTATCTATTGTTCATGATACAGCCTGCAGTTAGGACCTGAGCTTCAGTAAAAAAACGCTGGAAAAGGGAAAAACGATTAGAATATTTAACTAAAGGAAGAAATCTCCAGTAATCCTCAATAATAGGCAGTCAAACTTGTTGAAGTTGGAGTTCTGGAAATGATCAGCTTGGTTGCAGTTTGAAATCATAGCACAGGGCTGTTGAAAACCAAGAGTGTTTTTGGATGTTTTAAACTACTGTGCAGGCATCAAAGGAAACCAAGCTTCACAATCTAGAATCATGAGGTCAGTAAAGAAGTTGGAGGGTCTAAAGCTAATGAAGGAACCTTCATGAAATTTTGTACCATGGAGAATAGCTGGAATATTGAAAATAAATAAGAGAATTCAGAGAGCAGTGATATGCCTTTTGAATTAGTGCCATGAAAATGATTTAGCCTTAAAGATTTCTTAAGACAAAGAAACTCTGGGGGAGGGGGGCGCGTTGCAGAAAGAGAAATTAGAATTGAGTTCATAGTTATTTATTTTATAAACTGTGGCATCAATAGTATTTTGTTTAATTATTTGTGGTATACAATAAAGTTTGTTTTTGATTAAAAAAACATGAAATCTGGTTATCTATTTTTATCTATTAGTTGTTGGGTGTTTGGATTTCTTCTTTAAATGTTAATGGTCCTCAACAGGATTGTAACACTATCCCATTCTGATCCAAATGGAGCAGGTTCATTTTTATAGGCTATTCAAGATCTGTCAAGGAGATATTGCATTTTTTCCTAATGTGCTGCCAAAGGAGAGGTACACCTGGCTGACAAAAGGTTCCTGTTCAGTAGTTCAAGCCACTTTTGAGGTCACATAGTTAAGATTTTTATACAAACTATCACTGGAGTAAATAACTTGCCTTCATTTAGAATTGACCATCTGCTATAATTAAGTCACAAATTTGCAACAAATGTGAATTTGCAGCTGTAGCATAAATGGGCAATAGAATGAATTCATTTAACATTCAACTAATTGAAACTGGCAATGCTTTGACCATCCAACTAGACACAACGGGATCACTTTATAGCTGCACAGCCAAACTGCACTGCATTCAAGGTGAGAAAGAACAGCTCACCATTGGCAAATTAATCTTCACTGATTAGAAGTTATGTTTAAATTGAATTCCCCGTATTCTCCAACTGAAAACAACTACTTAACCAAAGTGTCTTCCCAATCATTGCAACATAAATCATGTTTAAAAGGGAGTCAAAAGAATTCTTCATATTGGGCACTGCAATTGGATTGACAAGGTTCTCAGGATACCTAAAAATTACTTCATGTCCTACTGCTTCCTGTGATAGCCTGACAATTTAATATGTTAAATGTTAAGCTTTTCTAACTGCTTTGGGTTCCTGAAAACCCAGAACACTAATGTGCACTAATTATCATTCTACACCTAACTATTGCAACTCGATCTGTTCAGGACCATCAATCAAAACAATTTAGAGTTCCGATTAATTCCATAAATGTGAATAAACATCATAAGATTTGTCTTTGTTGCCAGCAGATTTTATATCAGTCAGAAAAACTCCAGTTCACAAAGTCTTCATTGTTGACTGGGACCCATTGAATGCTAGCAAGCACAATTATTCACTCGCAGAATTGACTCCAACTGAATTAAATGAGTTCTGATATAATGGAATGAGTGCAAGACTCAAAAGAATTGCTTACAATTGCTCATACATGAAAAAGATAGCTAAGTCTAAATTAAGATGTTAGCTATGAAGTTTCCAATAGGACCTTGACATGACTGTTGACCTACTCATGACATGATCACACCAGCAAGGATTTGGAATTCTATTAGTATTACCAGAAGAAAAAGTCAAGGAGTCATCAGGAAAACAAATCTATACCTTCTACTCTATCAGCCAATTATTGTTGTTAAAGTGGAATTAGATGTGTATTGACAATGTGAGGGGGAAGGGAATTAAACAGTGAACAGAATAAGATACTGGACAAATAAATGGCTTGTATTAAAAGACTGTTCTAAAGACAAAATCCATTCTTTTTGGTTATTCATAACTGTAAGAGGTTGCATTTTATTATAAAATATAAAAGATGACTAACAATGTTACAAGGCAGCAACACAATCAGAAGTTTCTAATGTTAGGGTGTGAGACTGAAGCTCAGGTGATTAAAACTGAAAGATTGATACAGCTATTATATCTTCTACATATTTTTATATCATAATATGCATGAATAATTACACAGTAGGTTGTCTGCCCCATCTTCCAAGTTTTTAATTCATTACATATTAACAATATAGATTTCAAACAAAGAGAAGTGTCTTTATTAAATAATCTAAATTATGATTAACTGATTCAGATGTAAATGTTTTCAGGTATGAATGTTTACTGCCAGCATAGCTATTTTACTAGAAAAAAATCTAGAAGATCTTTAGAAAAGTGCATTAATAGAAATATGTTAGATTAAAATCTGATGTGTGATTCAAGAATTCTTTTTAGAATCCATTATGTAATGCATATAATTTATAAGCTATGTTCTATAAAAAACTGAAGACATTTCAATCCCCTTAAAAGAAATGAAAAACAAAGATTGCAGTTATTCTGTAAATATTGATCTCAGATCAATATTGATCTCAGAAAAACAAAAACTCAGTGACAAAGATTCATCCATGCCTTACTATGGAGGTTAAACAATAGTATTAGATTAAAACAGGCTTATAGTACCGCAAAGTCAGTTTGACGATTGGGAATGTTTTAGAAACCAACAGAGGGCCATCAAAAAGTTGAAATAAAAAGAAAAAATAGGAAGAGAGTTAAAGGTAAAGTTGGCTTAGTCCCAGATGACCATAGGCATAGGTGAGTTAAGCTGAGGATCACCACACCTCAGGCAAGGGGCAAGGTTGAGAAGGTAGGGCCTTTGTAAGTAACCTCAGCTTGTATGGGAATTGAAGCTGTCAGAAAAGGCCAGAAAATCAAAATGGAATTCTGGGATTTATATTTACGGACATCAAGTACAAAACCATGGAAGTCATGTTGCAATTCTGTAAGATATTGGGAAGGGTGTGGGCCTGATTGGACCACTGAGTGCAGTTGTTTTAGCACTGTTAATGGAAGGTATTAGAGCTATGGAAATGGTACACCAAAAGTTCACAATGCCAGGAGGTGTACAGTTCTGAACAGACGTTTGAAAAATGTTTTAAATTTTCCTGAAGCAGAAAAGTTCAGAGAGGAGAAATTAAATAGTATTCACATTTTAGCTTTGGGAGGGTAAATAGCCAGATTGTTTCTACTGGTTGGCAAATTGGTAACTAAGGGGCATAAACTCAGAGTCACTGCCAGAAAATGAATAACACAGGACATTAGAAGATACGTTTTTGATCATGCAGAGAAATTTATTGAAAATATCAGATATGGAATTCTCCCATGCCCCTGCCAGGGGCCCCAAAAATCAGTTATGCTACTGTGAAATTCCCATGGATCTTCTCTGGCGCCCACCATGACAGATCAGGAGCTCGCTGATGGTTGGCATGAAACTGATTTGCATCCCATTAATTGAATTGAGGTGAAGCCTAATCAGAATCTTCCCCACCATGCCCAATTCTCCAACAGAAAATCACGTCGGTCCAGAAAGTGTCTGGGACAACATGGCATGCAGAAGTCCAGATTTATCTGAAGAATGCCTGAGGCTGCTTCTGGAGTTCAGGATGGAAGCCGCCAGTGGCTCTCAACCCTGGAAAACCACAGCAGTGAGTTGAGGAGCATCTATTAGGGGAATTCTCCAGTTTCAGCATTAAGGAGGTCTCTTATATCTAGTGGCTCAGAATATTCCTGGAGTTCATCTTCTTTCTTTAGGAAGTCCATCTTCTTTCTTCAATGGTGGGTCAGTGATTTTTGATGCTTTTTAAATATGGCAACCATATATGACAGTGAGATGCATGCAATAAAGTTGCCTCACCGTTGAATGGGGCACTAAATCCCTGGATACATAATTAATGAGGTTGGAGTTGGAAGAAAGGGTGGTTCCCCATTGGTCTCAGTAGCAGCAAGCACTCTTTGACCTCACCATGGGACTTAGTCCCAGATTAGAGAATTCTGTTTGAAGTATTGAAAATGGTGGAATTTACAAATTTACGGGAAAAGGATCACGGCAAAGAGTGGCAGATGAATTGACGCAGTGATACAAAAGCAACAGTATGAATGGCCTCCTTCCATGTTGTGATTTTTATAACTCTATGATGCACTATTTGGAAGTGTCATGAATGTGCCAGCAGGTCCAAAGCCACCAATATTTCAAAAGGTATTTCACAGGATGCGAGTCCCAATAACAAAATTAGCAGTTGTAGACAACCAAAAAGAAATACATTAATCCACTAATAGGAAATACTTTGGGTAGATGATGGTACCATTCAGGGAAGACATACATACAATAATGTTAGAATTAGCAGAAGTCAAGAGGACAGACAACCAAATACACAGAGAGTATCTTTAAAAAGAAACAATGATATAATTGGCAGCCATTTTGTGGAAACAGAAAAGCAATATCCATCCAGCAGACCAGAAACCAGCGTGCAGAGTATCTTTCATGGAGGCGGTTAAAAACCATACCTCTGCTGAACCAAGAAGAGACGTAACTCAGAGTAACTACTCAATCATAAATAGTGTGGTAACTATAAGCTGGCCTTTACTTATAGATCTATTGGATTGGAGTTTGTTTGGGCAGAAGAAGCCCTGAGAGAGTTCAGATCTTGTAAATATATTTTGGATCAGAAGGAGAATTCCTATTTGAACTGTGTGGGTGTGTTTAGTATTCTTGTATATAATTGTCTTATGTTTGTTTGTGTGTATATATATCCTTTCTTTACTGTAAAGTGTTTTACTATGACTGGGCTTGTTACTACGCTCACTGAGTATCGCATGAGGCTCCTCACACCATTCCCATAAACAAAACCGTACCCCACCATGAACTGGTGTTTCAGGTCGGGACATCCTCGCTGTTAACATCAGCCAGGTTCATGACAGAAGTATATGTATACATGTCAAGCAGAATAGAAATTGACTGATCATCACACAAAAATGCCAGACCCATTCACTGTCTATGATATCTGACAAAGAATAGCTAACGGCTTAATGTACAAAGGGTCACTGCCCAGGACAAGCTGCCACCCAAAGAGAAATAAGAAGTTAAGGGGAATAAAACACCACTTCACGAATTCTTCCTTAATACTTCCCCTCATTGTCATGTGAAAACCTCCACTATCAAAAGGACCAGGGCTGCACGTGCATGAGAACGGCACTACCTGCAAGTTCCTCTCCAAGGCACTTACCATCCTGATTTAGAACTACATTGCTGTCCCTTCACTGTCACTGGGCCAAAATCCTTAACACCCTTCTTAACAGTACTGTGTACCTGCACCACATGGACTGTACCAATCACGAAGGTGGTTCACCACCACCTTCTCAAGAACAATTAGGAATGAGCAATAAATGACACCCACATCCAATGAAAAATGAACAAAGCCATTTGTAATACTCCAATGAATCATAAGAACAAATAGCAGGAGCAGGCCGTTTAGCACCTCCTCTTTCATAGCTGATCTGCAACCTAATTTCATACACCCATCTTTGCCCCAAACACCGTTAAAACATAATACATAAAACTGACCAGTTGACAAAAATCTAAACAAGTGATTTCACATCAACTGCCATTTGTAGCAGAATTCCAAACTCTTACCTCCCTTTGTGTGCAGAAGTGTTTCCTTATTTCACTCCTGTTATAGTTTCCAAACTAAACCCTATTGCCCCAGACTGTCCAGCCTGAAGAAACAGTTCCTCTCTATCTGTGTAGTGTTCCCTTTGAGGCCACTTCTTCCTTCCAAAGATGTGGTAACTAGACCTCCTCAAAGTACTTCAGGTATGATCTATCCAAGGTTTTGTCTAGATGAAGCATGGGTTCTACTCTCTTGTATTCTAGCCCTCTGGATATAAAGGCCAGCACTCCATTAGTCTTTAGCTCGGTTTCTGTATCTATTCATATCATTTTAATGACTTACGTATACAACCCCAAAATCTCTTCCTAGCTGTTTCTAGCTTTTCAACACTTAGAAAGTATCCTGCTCTATCTATTCTAGGTTTAAAATGGATGACATTACATTTACCACAGCTTTGCCCATTCATTTAAGCCAGTAAAATATATCCTTGTAATTTTATGCTTTCATTTACACTGCTAACAAGATATTTATCTTTGTGTCACTGTCAAATTTGCATATGTAGCTTTACGAATCCTTCACCTAAATGGTCCTGCGTCTCTTTCATCTCTATGCTGTAGTGAGACATGATGAAGAGTACCATCACTGTCCCACGCAATGCCTGGCACACCATGTATATTCGAACCATATGAAAAATGATGCTAACCTGTACCACTATTAGAGGTTTTGTGATCTTTCACTAATTTTTCTTTAATAAGGATTGAGTGAACTCATCTACAAACAACAAACTTCTCAGAGCTAACATTTTTAGTAGTCTATCTGGTGTAAGAATTATTATATATGATAGCTTGAATAATTGTATTTAAGGAATTGGGTGTATTTTAAGCTTAAAAATTGGATGTACAGATTGCTCCACTGAGTCAATATCAGTATTAGAAAAAAAAGTTTATGTTTATTACATTTATCTACTAAAATATTTATTCCTTTCCCCTAAATATTAGTCATTTTGGCTTTAACAACAGTTCATGTGGAGCCGGAATCTTAAATTTTGCTTCATAAATACAAGTTCTACATTGGCAGTATACATTAAGTAAAAAAAAATGCTTGTATTATTGTTTTTAATTTAGCAGCTTTATAGACACATTTCATTAAAACCACTAATTAAATACTATTGAAACAGTAAGAGCATTTTATCCACCCTATTTAGGAAGACCTGGTGTGTGTGTTGAATAGCATCAAATGTTAGAGTAGTCTGGCTTTGGGCCACATGTTGCTGGGAAAGAAAGACAGCTTCCATTTTATTTTCTTACGTCACAAGGTCACTGATTTTGCACTGATGTGCTGGGCTATGCTATCAGTGAAGAAGGAGATATTTATGGATCTTCCTCCTCTGGTCAGTTAGTCATTTTAATTGTCCATTGTCATTCATAACTGGATGTGACAGGATTGCAGAGATTTGATTTGATTTGTTAGTTGCAGGATCACTTAGCTCTATCACATGCTTCTTCTGCTGTTTGGCACACATGTTGTCCTGTGTCATAGCTTTACCAGGATGTCCCCTCATTTTTTGGTTTGCCTGATGCCTGGCATCCTCTCCTGCACTCTTCCTCGACTAGGGTCGATCCCCTGGCTTGATGGTAATGACAAGGGTGAGGGACATGTTGGGCCAAGAGGTTACAGATTGTGGTTGAAAATAATTCTGCAGCTGATGATGGCCCATCGCACCGACCTGTTAGATCGGTCCTGAATCAATCCTATTTAGCATGCTAGTAGAACCACACAAAATGATGGAGGGTACCCTCAACATGAAGACGGTACCTAATCTCCACAAAGGCTGTGCATTGATCATTCTTACCAATACTGTTATGAACAAACTTAACTGTGAAAGGTAGACTGGCGAGGGCGAAGTCAAGTATGATGCCCTCAAGTTTGATTCCCTTCCCACCTGCCAAATGTCCATTTTGGCAGATATGTCTTTCAGGATTTGGCTTACTTGGTCAATTGTGGGGCTACTGAGCCACATGCTGTGATGGAAACCAGAGTACATTCTCTGCCTATGCTACCCTCAGTACCTCTTTGAAGTATTGTTCAGGAATACAAAAACATCAGTTGAGGAAGGGTTGTAGTTGGTAATCAGCAGAAGGTTTCTTTGCCCCTGTTCAACCTGATGCCATAAGACTTCATGTGAACTGTAGAAAATGTTGTGGAGTGGCAGGACAGTTCACTCAAGACTGTATACCACTGCTTTGCCATGTCTAATGGGTCTGTTTTACTGGTGAGACAAGGTGTACTCATCGACGGAAACAGAGCTGCTAAGATATTGGCCGTATGATTCGATGAATATGACTACATCAAGTTGTTCCTCGAACAGTCTGCTGGATAGCGCTCCCAGTTTTTTCACAAGACCTGGATTTTAGGTAGGAGATTTTTGCAGGGTCAACTGGGCAGGGGGTGCCAACATCATTTTGGTGCTTAGGTCGATACCAGCAATCAGTCCCAGTTTCATTCCTTGTCAATATTTCTAAGCAGTTTGGTACAATCTAGTGGTAAGTCACTTCAAAGAGCAGTTAAGAGTCAACCACTTTGTGTGGGTCTGGAATCACACCAGGTAATTATGGCAAATTTACTTCCTAAAGGATATAATAAACCAGGTGCATTTTTAAAACAATCCAATAAATTCATGGTCACCATTACTTTGGAAGTTTCCTTTTTTTTGGTTAAGGATAGTGGCATGAACCAGGTTGCCCATTCATGGGAGGGAAAAGATGTTTGTAAGAGGGAAGCCTAGAATCTTAGAAAATTAATTTAATTCGGATCTATCCTTCACAAACTGAGGACATTTGCAAAACAGGGAGATCAGAGGGCAGTGTCTGATCAAACATTTTGCTCAAAGTAGCTTTAAAGATCCTGCCCTGTTTCCACAGTACAACAATTGCAGACAAGTTCTGGATGCTTTTTGATTGAGGCATCATTCAAACACAACAGTACTAACATACTGTAGATTTTTTTTTTACAAAATTCCCAACAGGTCAGAGAATGGATGGATTGGAAGAGTTAAACTGAGTAGGAAAGGCTTCATCCATGATCAAGAACGTCTAATTTGAAGACGACGTAATAATATCCAGAAACTGTTTACACTTTTTAGATATATACCAAAGGAGGGTGAAAGTTTGTCTCAAGAACAGATGCATCAAATAATCTACTACTTGCAAAAAAATGAAAAGGCTTTCAAATAGAATTCATCAAGTTCTTCTGATTTTGGCCCATGAGATGACCTGGAATGGGCTTTGAGTTTTCACTTGGGTCATTAATTAATAATAAATTCATAGGGATGACAAAGAGAAAAGTAGCTATTAGATTTTTGTTGAGAATGTATTTCACAATTTAATTTCTCTGATAATTCTGGTGATTTCTTGGCATTCTTGTGTAAACTCACTTGCCTCATGTAGTAGGTACATTTTCAACTGCCGAGTTGTAAGTTTGTGTGCCAGTAATTTTAACTTAATTATTTTTAATGTATCCAAAGTTTGACTGGTCTGAATACAAGTAAAATTAAAGTACAACAATCCCATAAATCAGGGAATATGCTTTGGCAGAAAGCTTTTATAAGCAAGAACAAGTCTGCATTTAGAAACTTGTCTTTTCAAAGGGCAAATAGCAAATAAAAATCTTATATGTTGTAGAGCAAACCTGGATAAATGAGGAGAAGGTTTCTCCAAGATTGATGCAGATGTCCTATAGACATTGAAGTTAGGAGCAGGAGTCAGCATTTCAGGCCTTTGAGTCTATTCCACTATTCTTGTTTACCTTCTATACTCTTTGATTCCCTTACCAATTAAGGATCCATCCAACTCGGCCTTTTATTTCAAAACAACCTGCCTCTGCTGCTCTCTAGGAAAGAGAATTCTTCAGACCACTGATCATCAGAGAAAAAACTTCTCATCTCTTAGATGGAATATCTTATTTTTAAACTGAATCCCCTAGTTCTAGTTTCTGTCACAAGGTGGAACATCCTCTTGGCATCCATCCTGTCAAGTCCCCTCAAGATTTATGTTTCAACAAGATCATCTCATTCTTCTCAATCCCAATTGAAAGAGGCCCAACCTGTCCTAGCTTTCCTCAAGATAACTCCTTTATCCCAGGAATTAGTTGAGTGAACCTTTGCTGAACTGCTTCCAATGCCGTTATATCCTTTCTTAACTAAGGATACCAAAATTATCTGCATTACTCCAAATGTGGTTTCACGAACATATACAACTACAGCAAAGCTTCCCTTACTTTTATATTTGATTCTCCTTGCAATAAATGACTTCCCATTTGCCTTCCTATTCCAATAAGTTTTTGCTGTCTCAACCAAGCTTAGGTCAAAGCAAAAATATTCAGAATTCAGTAAAAATGTACAATCTGACTTAAATAGGTGATTAATAATAACTGCAAAGCCAGCAAAGCTCAACGTTTGATTAGTCACAAGACCTGTAGTGATATCATCAGAAATATTTGTGGGTTTTTCCCTCTCTTTCGTCCTGGACTGTAAGCAAGCGACACCTGTCTAACAGAGCTCGATTAACTGGTTAAGTAACCCACCGTGTAGCAACCTTTTCATCCTTTTATTCTGCTGTACCAGTGAGCTGACCACATTAACATGTAACACATACACTGGAGTTTAACAATTGCATTCTGTAACTGGAGTATCATATAATAATGGTAAATTTGGGATTTTTACTCCTGTCTAATTTTTAATATCCACTCCTAATCTTGACACAAGATCCGTCAAGAGAGTATTACATCCATTCTTTGACTTTTTTGTGATGTGAAATCACTATATCATCAGCTTAAGGAATACAATTGTTTTACATAGTAGGAAGGTTCTATTTCAGTTTTATTCCCTGACTGTTTACTGCCACAGCAAACAGAAAAACCCAGGCAACATTGGATGGGTAAATAACCTCAACATATACTGATCAAGGAAAGTGGCACTGATATGAAATCTATTAATCAGCAGAAAAACCTTCCATCAAATGCAATAATTAAAGGACTGAGAAATAAAAAAAGGAATGGATGGAATTAAAGATAACAGCAAAAATAGAAAATTGCCACAAAGAAAGAAAAGAAACCAAAACAGAAACAAGAAGTAAACCATGCTTTGGTGTATGAGGAAATATCCACTTACCAAAAATATCAACATTTTCTCCGAAGTTGACAGTTTTTAGGTGCTGTAAAAAACAGATGGTTCTGCCTCCAACAGCATCCCTTGGAACCTGATTTAGTTCAGCAAACAGGAGGGTGTAGCACTCTATTATGGAGGCACATCAAGCAGGCAAAGGGAAGTTGGACAAACATCAACAGGACAGAATAAGGAAACATTTCGGCAAGCGGCCACATATACTCTAGGACTGCAACTGAATCTTGATACTTGCTGTCAAGTGCTGTATTATATCACTTCCAGTGTCACATAAAACACCACAATATCATAGTGAATTACTAATGTTAATAGGTAAGAGCAGATAAAGCAAAAATACAACCAGACCTGCAGTTACCAGAAGTCTGTGAGGAACAAATTAGGACTTAATAAATGTTTGTAGATAAATGCATCCCTACAGCAAGTGAACCAGTGGCATCTAGTGACAGAAAGTAGATTCTGCATTTTAAATGCAACAGTTAATGAAACCTAAGACAACTGTTAAGTGTAGTTTTAATAGAAATAAATGTTTTCTTTGGCAACAAAGATTGACTGAAGAAAGCCCCATTGTATTAGTTTGCCTTAACCTTATTTTCATAGTATTTCAGATATTACTACAAATCAAAGATAACTGCAGATAAAATACAGCCCATAAGTTTCCATTTATTCAGGATTATACTTAAGTTAACAGAGTATCAATAATATTTTCTTAAATTATATAAACATCATGTTTATAGCATAACTGATTAGAACTAATATTTTTTCAAACTCTAAAAAGAGCCTTGATTGAATTTAAACACATTAAACCATCTAAATCATTTAGAAAAACTGAAGTTTTGAATGATCTATGGTTATCAACTGACTTAAGCTGGCGGTATGAAAATAAGATGTGCTCATCTTCAAAGTGCTTTTGCCAAAAATAAACAGCCCCCCACCTCACCCCCACAGAGGAAGATTACCTATCCCACTTAATACACAAGGTTTAATTTTAAGAGTTGAGCTAGGACTCTAATGTCCAAGCATTTTACTTTAGCAAGCAAATGGGAAAATCTACAAAAGAATAGCTTCAGAAATAGGAAAAAAAGAGAAGCGAAATACTACTGTGTGAATTTAACCACACACTGATGAAGTCAAGCCACACTGGCAGATCCTTATTAGTTATTGGAAAAATTGTTGGAGTTAATATTGACACAGCAATGTGTAAATCAATATATCTAGAAGGGGCAATACATTTTAATTTAAGAAATGTTCAAACTGTAGCAGCAAATCCATGCACTTAGCACATATGCACCATCAAAAGGTTTGCTAGCAGAGACATTAATTCTGCATAGATCAGAGGATGGTAGCCAGGGCCTATTCAGAAATGTGCGGCATGCAGCATTTGCTCAGATTCTCATTTTACAAAGAAAGCATCATAAATCACAAGTGAAGCTTATAATAATCTATTTTCAGTTATTTTATGAAGCATTTTTACCCTTGATGCAAAGCGCTTGCATTTCAGTACCATCAGTGGCAACAGTTTATTTTTCTATTGCTGCAAATACTGTAGCTAAGATGGTTTATACAAATGTGTTCATAAAATTTTAAGATATGATTCACCTACTTAATAAAAAGGAAATGCAAAAGAATGCAACACCAAGGAAAACTGCATTTTAATATTGCACTTTTTTTTGCTTTTTTAATTTTATAAATAAGTCAATATATTATGTTTTGTTTATAAATGCTTAACTCAAACCACTTTGAAACTACTCCCATAATTAAATCAATGTCTCTGTAGGAGCGCATTAATATTCAGGCACAATTTCAGTAATTTTATACTGAACCCATTTTAGGCCAAACATTAAGGAAGGAGTAAAGCATA
Source organism: Carcharhinus amblyrhynchos (assembly GCF_965287045.1). Lineage (NCBI taxonomy): Eukaryota > Metazoa > Chordata > Chondrichthyes > Carcharhiniformes > Carcharhinidae > Carcharhinus > Carcharhinus amblyrhynchos. Next base: position 53,738,009 of record NC_137335.1, read on the forward strand.
AGAATGAAAATCATATTGCTTTACACTTACAAAATGCTAAGAAAATAAATTGAGCACCTTATGAACATGTTGATTGCTTCTGGACAGCGAAACATATTCTGAACTAATCTTGAAATACAACTCTGTATTTTTAGGACACATTAAGAAAATGGTTTGAATTACATTTGTATATTTGACGTTCAATATACATTTAAGATAACTTTTAATTTAGTTTAACTATGGATTCCTTAAATGCAAAAGCAACATGACAAAAATGACTGTATTGAGGGGATTGACAAAAACATTCCTCTCAGCAAGGGATTCACTTTATTGAGGTTGAACTCCTCATGAGCTCTAATGGAACTTGCTCCGAACTCAGGAGAGGGTATTCGGGAAAGTTTGTCGTAATGAGAGGTTTGTAATAATGAGATTCCACTGGATTCGCAGCACCTGTCAAAGCTAAAGCCTTTGGTATTGATTTCATTAAAGGAAACTCCTTGGATCTTTGTAAGATGATTATCAAGATAGATTGGGAGACAATTTTAACTCCTTGGTTGTCAAAGGTTACTTTGATTAAACAGTAACTGTGTGAATAAAGTTCCTTCCTTGGTTTAGGGACAAGGTTAATAGTTCTGAAGTAAATTACGCCCACAAAAAAATACCTTTTCAATTTCACACGTGCTTCCTTCATTTGCCTCTTTTCAGAAATGCAATACTAATGTACATGATATCACCATTTCAAACAACACAGCTCTCTTTCTCAAGAAGCATGCATCAAAGTGTTGTTTCAGAAAAGGAATTCAAAATACTAATGTACATTTTTCCAGAAATAACTTAATCATGCTAATTGAAGATGTTAAAATTAGGAGAAACTACATACTATGGCATCTTGGTTGTATAAATAGATGCTGGATCAGTGACTGAACTGTGATGCCCATGTGCTTTCATTCAGCAATAAATCACTTTTGAAAATCAAAGTGTTTAAGTGAAGAGAAAAATGATCCGAAAGATCTGGCCTCAGCGTGCAAACAGGAAGTTTATCTGTTAGAAGGTAATTTTAGCTGCATCGTAATAAAATGAAACAATGTCTGCTGACCCTCAGATGCCATTCCCATGTGGTTACTTGAATTCTTGCCATGCTACATAGAGAGCCAGCTCTGAAAGCTGATATGTCATGGCACAGTGACAGTTGAGTCTCATGAAAAAAAAGTTTCCACTACCTCAATCCTCACAAAGCAGCTGTCAAATTAATTCTTTCACATTACAGTTCTGCTAAAGATTGTGGATGCTGCATTCTTTAATGTACAGAGAGATTGTACATTTTATTCACTCAATGGACTCAAACTTTTATGTGAATGCAAACCTAACCAAAGTGCTTAGTTCCAATGTATCGATCCTATTGTGTTGTACAAAAATCGTGATCCAAGCAATAGTATTTTCTGTTCATCCTTTTCACTATTTTGTTGAAGTCAGATAATGCATTATTCTATTGTGTTACTACAAACACAGTTTGATGAATAATTTTATGGTAAAATACATTTTCCTAATTCTATATTTACTACCAAACGGAGTGAAATATAAAGACAAGTGGAGAGTCATAGATCCTACAGAACAGGAGGTCACTCAGTCCATCTTTCATGTGCCGGCTCTTCGAAAAAAACTATCACGTTAGTTTCATTCCAATGTTCTTTCCCTTCAGTCATGCAACATTTTTCCTTTCAATTGGTGATAATAAAATCTCTACAAGCAAAAGAAAGCCATTCAGCTCCTCGATTCTACACCGACCCTCTGAAAAAGAAAGTTATCCAGGCCCATCCCTGGCCTCCCTCACCTATACTCATAACCCAGCGCATTTACCATGGTTAATCCACCTAACCTACACATCTTTGGATACCAAGTTGTAATTTAGCATGGCCAATCCACCTAACCTGAACACCTTTGGAATGTGAAAGGAAACTGGAACACCGAGAGGAAATCCAAGCAGTTATGAGGAGAACGTGCAAACTCCACACAGTCACCCAAGGCAGGAATCAAACCTGGGTCCTTGGTGCTGTAAGGCAGCAGTGCTAACCACTCTACCACCTGGCACCCCAAAGTTCTCTCTCCAAGAGCTTACGCACCATTCTCAGAGATAACAGACAAGCCAAAATTCAATTATATTTGGTAGAACTGGCAGCAAAATGAACTGTCCTTCCAGTAGTACGAACAGGATTGGATTCTGAAAGCTTTGTACATTTACCAAACTTTCTAATTTTGTGCAGGGTGCATTGAAGAACAAGTAGATCCAATTCTTCTTTGAAAGTTATTACTGAATTTTCCTATACAGTTGTAAATGCGCCTAGTTTGGGGGCGTTTAAGAGATCCGTGGATAGGTTTATGGACGAGAAGGGATTGGTTTAGGTTAGTGGGTCATTGTTTTGTAACTGGTCGGCGCAACATCGTGGGCCGAAGGGCCTGTTCTGCGCTGTAATGTTCTATGTTCTATACTACCCTTTCAGGCAACGATTTCTAGACTGTAATAACTTGCTGCGCTAAAAAGTTCTCCTCATCTCGCCTCCAACTCTAGAGTGCAATTGTAATTGCATAGAATTTAAGACGGGTGATTACTGACCCTTGCACTAGGGCAGAAAAGATTTCTCCTTATTTACTCTCTAAAACTCTTTATGATTATCAATGACTTTTACATTTTTCCTGAACTTGCTCTGTTTTCAGTGAAGAATCCTGGCTTCTCTCCAGGTAACTGCATAACAAAATATCCACAAGACTGTATACTGACAGTTTCCTGCATCAGGTATGCTTAAGTTTTAATCTCCCAGCAATATTCCTGCTTTCCCAATCATACGCAGCCAATGGTTCTACTTTGTGGTCAATAGTGAATGAAGGAATCAGCTATTTAGATTTACATTTTCCTACAACCGTCTGTAGGCTTTTGCACTGCAACTTGTGGTTGATATAGTTAGGTGCTCTTGAGAGGAGAACCAGTGTGAACAGGGTGCATCTCCCTAACTAGGTTGAGGAATCCTGAACATGACTGCAGAGTCTAAAACAGGACATATCAGAGTATTGAATTCATGTCTTACAAGCTACAGAAAGCAAAATAAAAAAAGAGAGTAAGAAAGATGGGAAGTCTCCAATCGTAATTAAAATCTAAAGGAATAAGACTCCACTTTTAAAAAGATAATTCTCAGTGCCAGAGAGATTATTTGGTAGTAATTAAGGCTCATCGCGCCATTAAAAATTCACGTACATTTGAGTGAGAAAACTCTAATGGTTTCTGGCATGACTAGTAAATAGTTATTACATTAAGTATGACAAATTCACACCTTCCCACGTATTTGAATTCACAGTCCATTTTTGAGGCAGAAGGGTAGCAAATGTTCTGGAGCAGCTGGACAACTGAGGCACCAATTTCAGAATTTCAACATTTAACTACGCATGTGCAGATATTAAATATGGCCACTATGTTGAATATAGAGCTAAACTGAGTTGCGGGCAAAATCCCAATTGTAAATTAGGTTACTGTACAACAAACACACCTCATTTAAGAACAGTAACAAGCTATGAGAGAGACAGCAAGAGGATAACAAAAAATGATGTTATACAAATGGGCTACAATTGAACACAGCTCACAAAGATGAAAAGGACGGCTATGATTTTAATATTTTGAAAAAATATTTAAAAAATAGACAAAGTACTTGCATTCCACACTGTACAAAATCCCCTCTTGGTTTTATATTTCCACTTGAGGACAGAGCTGGATCTTTTTCATTACTAGTCATAAAATTAGCCAGTCAGAAAATTTATTAGCCAGATTTGAAGTTCATCAGTCAACCCATTAAATACAATGATGCTGTGACATAGTACTTTTTCACCAGGTTATTAGCCAAATGAAAATATATTTCACCACATAAAGCCTGCATTAGTAACTAGAAAATTGGCAGGGGGCCAAAACGATCCCTGCTAATTTTTTCTTCCCGATGAGATAGCTTTTTATGAGCATATTCAACACCTGCGATTCAAAACAAAAATAGGAGATTTCAAGTTTAAAAGTACATGGCATCTTTTATAATCTCAGCATGGCCCAAAGCACTTTATTTTTGAAGTTTTTTTGAAGTGTAGTCATTATTGTAATGTATGAACATTCATACATGGGGAGACATTGGCGTAGTGATAATGTCACTGGACTAGTAATCCAGAGGCCCAGGCTAATGTGCTGGGGACATGGGTTCAAATTACACCACGGCAACTGCTGGAATTTAAATTCAATTAATAAATCTGGAAATATAATGCTAGTCTCAGTAATGGTGACCATGGAACGAACATCAATTGTTATAAAAATCCATCTGGTTCACAAATGTCCTTTAAGGAAAACTCAGACCCTCAGCAATATGGTTGACTGTCCTCTGAAATGGTCTAGCAATCACACATTTAAAGAGCAACCAGGGATGGCAATATCCATATCCCATGGAAGAACTAAAGAAAACAAAAATGCAGCTGCCAATTTGCAAACTCTCCCAAGCAGAAATGAGGTAAATGGTCAGATCATCTATTTTGGATGGCTGAGGGATAAACAGTAGTAAAAACGCTGTAAGAACTCCCCTGTTTTTCCTGAATGGAGAGGATAGATGGAGGCATAAATTTAACATTGCACCTGAAACTTGGCATCTCCAATAATACAGCACACCTTCACTTCTGCACTAAAGTGCCAGCCTAGATTATGTGCTCAAGCCTCTTGCACGGGACTTGAAATTACCAAACATTCTGACTGAGGGATACCGCTGCTATCACTGAACCAAAGCTGGCACAACAACACATGGTCACCTATGAATCAGAAATACTAAACTTATCTGTCGGTGACTAAATTTTGCCATCTGTAATATAGCTTTCTTAAAAATTTGTTCATGGGATACTAGCATCACTGGAAAGGCCAGCAACTCTAATTGTGTTTCGGCAAGACAGCGGTAAACTGCCTTTCTGAATTTCTGCAATCCATCTGGTGTAGGGACACCCAAGTGATGTTATAGTTTTAGGATTTTTCTCTGGCAATAGGAGGTCCATGACAAGATGGAATGTGACTTGGGGGAAAACTTGCAAATGGTGATATTCTCTTCATGTGTTGATTTTGCACTTCTAGGTGGTAGAGGTCAAGGGTTTTGAAAGTGTTGTTGAAGGAGCCTTGGTGTGGGTTGCTACAATGCATCTTGTAAACAGTACCCACAACTGCCACTATGTGCCGGCGGTGAGGGTTGAAGGCAGCGAATAGGGCTTCTTTGTCCTGGAAGGTAATGAGCTACGAATTTGATCCAGGCAAGTCATTTCCATCATACTATTAATTTGTGCCTTGTAGATGGTGGGCAGGCCTAGGGAAGTCAAGAGGTGAGTTACTTGCCTAAAAAGTCTGAGCCTCTGAACTGCTTTTGTTGCCACAATATTTATATGGTTGGTCCAGTTAACTTTCTAGTCAATGGTAAGAACGTTAATGCTTGGGAATTCAGCGATGGTGAAGTCATCAAACATCAATGGGATTCTCTCTATATGGATATGGTCATTGCCTGGTACTTATGTGTTACTTGCCACTTATCAGCCCAAGCCTGAATGTTATCTATGTCTTGCTGCATGCAGACATGAACTGCTTAGTATGCGAGTTATGAACAGTGCTGCACATTGTAATCAGTGAACATTCCCATCCTTGAACTTCTGATGGACGGAAGGCAATTCATGCAGTACATCTGAACATGCTTTGGCCTGGGATACTATATTGAGGAACTCCTACAACGATGTCCTAGGGCTGAGATGATTGGCCTCCAATAAGCACAGCTATCTTGTGTAGAAGACAGGAGGAGTAGATCACTGAGCCCTTCAAGTTTCGCCATTCAACATGTTTATAGCTGATCTATCTCAACACTATACTCCTGCTCCTCCCATACTCATTGGCGCCATTAAAGTGTAGAAACCTATTTCCTTGTTGAATATCTTCAATGACTTGGCCTCTTCAGTCTTTTGTGGTAGAAAATTCCTTTGTGTTAGGTATGACTCCAACCAGTGAGGAGTTTACACCTCACCTGTGACTCCCACTGATTTCAATTTTGGTTGTGTTCCTTAATGCTATTCTTGGTTAAATGCTGTATTGATGTCAAGAGCAGCCACTCTAATCTTACTTAAGGGATTCAGCTCTTTTGTACATGTTTGGACAACTGATGTAACGAGATCTGGAGTCAAGTGGCTCGGCTGGAATCAAAATGAGTACGTTATTGCTTAGCACCTATTAACAGTAAATGACAATTTCCATCACCATTGATCATTGAAAGCAGACCGATGATAACTGAATAATTGGGTTTGCCTTTACTTTATGTACAGGAAATACTTAGGCAATTTTCTATATTGTCAGGTAGATGCTAGTGTTGCAGCTCTACTGAAACAGCTTGGCTACTGGAGTGGCTTGATCTGGAACACAAGTCTTCAGTATTACAGTTGGGATGCTGTCGGGGCCCTTAATCTTCGCTGTATCTTTTACTTTGAACCTTTTCTTGATATCACATGGAATTAATCAAATTGGCTCAGGACTCATATCGTTACGCAGAAGACTTTAGGAACAGACAAAGCTGGATCATCAGCTTGGCACTTGTGGCTGAAAATAGTTATGAATGCCGCAATCATTGTTGTTTGCACTGATGAGCTGGGTCCACTCACCGTTTTCAATGGGGATATTTTCAAAGCATCCTTCTCCAGTTAATTTTTTAATTGTCTATTACCACTCACGATTAGTAAGAAGTCTCACAACACCAGGTTAAAGTCCAACGTTGTTGGACTTTAACTTAGTGTTATGAGACTGCTTACTGTGCCTACCTCAGTCCAATGTCAGCATCTCCACCTCATTCACAATTAGACATGGTAGCACTGCAGAGCACTGATCTGATCCTTTTAATGTGGGAGCACTTTGTTCTGCCAATAGTATGTTGCTTCAACATTTAGCATGCGTGTAAGTCTTGTACTGTACCTTCACTAGGTTGGCACCTCATTTTTAAGTATGCCTGGTGCTGCTCCTCGCATGCTTTTCTTTACTTCTTATTAAACCAGAGTTAGTCACCTGGCTTAATGGTAATGGAGTGAGATATATGCCAGGTCATGAGGTTACAGATTGTGGCTAAATACAATTCTGCTACTGTGGATGGTTTAGTCACAACCTCATATATTCAGAACAGATCTCACAGCTAAAAATCTATCTCATTTAGCATGGAGGTGTGGTGGTAGTGCAAAATAGTAAAGAGTGATGATGTGACTTGTCTTTACAAGCAGTGTGGTCACACCTACCAGTACTGCTATGAATGGATGCATCTAGATTGGTGAGGAAGAGGCACCAGAAGGTGCATCCAAGGATACGGAGGGAGGTGAGAATGGAAACTGTAGAGACACTGGTGATAACCTTCAAGTTTTCCTTAGACACAAGGTGGTGTCAGAAGACTGGAGAATTGTACAAAAAGGGTACAAGGGTAATGCTCGCAATTACCGACTAGTCAGTTTAATTCAGGGAAACCTCTGAAAATATAGTTTGGGACAAAATCAGTAGTGACTTAAACAACTGCAGGATAATTTGAGGAAAGCCAGTCTGAATTCATTAAGGGAAAATCATTTTTAACTGATCATTTTTTTTGAGAAGGTAACTGAGAAGGTTGATAAAGGCAATGCTGTTGACGTGATGTATATGGATTTTTAAAAAGGCATTTGATACAGTCCCATGCAACAAATTTATGAGCAAATTTCTTGCTCATGGAATTAAAGGGAAAGTAGGCACATGAATGAGAAATTAGCTGTGTGACAAGAAACAGAGTTGTGATAAATAGATATTTTTCAGATAGGAGGAAGTTTGTGGTAGAGTTCTCCAGGAGTCAGTGTTAAGGTCCTTGCTCTTCCTGATATATATTAATGACCTAGCCTGGCATGTTCAGGGCATGATTTCAAAATTTTCAGAGATCGGAAACGCTGTCAACTGCGATGAGGACAGTCTTGAACTTCAAAAAGGACACAGACATACTGGTAGATTGGGCAGGCAAGTGGCAGATGAAGATCAATGCAGAGAAGAGCAATGGCAGGAATATAGAGAGGCAGTATAAAATAAAGGGAGAAACTCTAAAGCAGCTGCAGAAATAAAGGGACTTTGCTGTATATAAACACAAGTCACTGAAGGTGGCAGGCCTAGGTCATGTGGAGAGAGCAGCTATTAAAGCATATAGGATCCTAGGTTTGACTAATAAGGGAATTGAGTATAAAAGTAAGGAGGTCATGTTGAACTTGTTTAGGATACTGGTTAGGCCTCATCTGGAGTACCTCATTCTGGAGATCTCATTGAGACGTATGAGACGTATAAGATGATGAATGGGATGGATAGGATAGAGGTGGAGAGACTCTTCCCACTCAGAAAGGACAGTAGGACTAGGGGGCACAGCCTCAAGATAAAGGGGGGGGGGCGGTTTAGAACGGAGTTGAGGAAGAATTTCTTCACTCAAAGGGTGGTGAATCTCTGGAATTCTCTGCCCGTTAAAGCTACCTCGCTAAATATTTTTAAGACGCGGGTTGATGGGTTTTTGATAAGAGAGGGGATTAAGGGTTATGGGGAGAGGGCGGGAATGTGGAACTGAGCCACGACAGATCAGCCATGATCTTACTGAATGGCAGGGCAGGCTCAAAGGGCCAGATGGCCTACTCCTGCTCCTATTTCTTATGTTCTTATGTTCATTCAGTTCTGGGCACTATAAGTGAGGAAGGATGGGAAGGCATTGGAGAGAGTACAGAGGAGACTCACAACAATTATTTCAGGGATAAATAACTGAGGATTGATTGGAGAGGTTGGGTCTGTGGACAAAAGAAAATGGAGAGGAAACTTGATAGAGTTTGGGTATGGACATAGTAAACTGTTCCCTCTTGGGACTACTACTACACAGATACAAAAGAATGGATAAAAGGAGGAGTGATGTGAGGCAAACTTTTTTCACCCAGAGAGTGGTTGGCATCTGGAATGCATTTCCTAAGACAGTGATGGAGGCAAGTTCAATTGAGGTATTCCAAAGAAGAGCCCTTGCTCTTCCTGATAATATATTAATGACCTAGGCAGGCATGTTCAGGGCATGATTTCAAAATTTTCAGAGATGGGAAGCGCTGTCAACTGTGATGAGGATAATCTTGAACTTCAAAGTGGCAAATGAAGATCAATGCGGAGAAGAGTGATGGCAGGAATATAGTGAGGCAGTATAAAATAAAGGGAAAAACTCCAATTGGATTGCTATCTGAAAAGAAATAATGTGCAAGGTTATGGGGATAAGGCAGGGAAGAAGGACAACGATAGAATATTCTTTCAGAGAGCTAGTGCATACTCAATGGGCTGAATGGCCTCCTTCTGCACTGTAAAGATTCTACAATTCTGAGGTCAAGGGGATCTTTCTCTCTGGCTGGTTCTCTCACCATCTGCTGCAGGACCAGTCTGGCAGATAAGTGCTTCAATCCTGCTTAGTTAATAGTGGTGTTATCTAGCCACTCTTGGTGAAGGACATGGAAGCTTTCCAGAGTAGATTCTGTGCTCTTGCTACCCTCAGTGCTTCTTCCAAGTGTCCTCAATCTGGAAGACTATGAATTCATCAGCTGAAGGAGGGTGGTAGGAGGTAATCAGCATGAGATTTCTTTGCCTATTTTTGACCTCATGCCATGAGATTTCATGGAATCTGGAGTCAATTGCAACACCCAGGGACACTCCATACTAACTGTAACCACTGTGTGGTCACCTCTGATGGGTCCACTCTGTCGATGTGACAAGGTATACCCAAGTGTGGTGATGGAGGTGATAGAGACGTTGGCTGGAAGGTATGATTCAAGAGTTAGGTAAGTTGCTTGACAAATCTCTCAATCTTGGTACAAGTGTCCAGATGTTAGTGAGGAGGACTGTTCAGGGTATGCCTTTGTTGTTTGTGGTGTCTAGATCAATGTGTGGTAGTCAATCTGGTCTTATTCAACAGTTCTGTTGCAGTTTGATACAATGCAGTGGCCTTCAAAGGTCAGATAAAAGTCAACCACATTATTGTGGGTCCAGGATCACATGTAGGCCAGGCCAGGCCAGGTAAAGACATCAGATTTCACATTTGTGGACCAAGTGGATTTTTACAAAAATCTAAATAGTTTCATGATCATTATTACTGAGACTGAATTTTAATTCCAGACTTATTAATTGATTGAATTTAAATTCCTTTAGCTACATGGTGGGATGTAAATTAGTTCCTTCAGAGCATTCGCCAGGGCTCTGGATTACAAGTCCAGAAACAATACACTATGCCATCATTCCTCTTGAAGAAAAAGGTAATAAAAGCATATTTCAGATTTGAATTTTGCAACATAATTTATTTTTATAAGTGAATACTATGGTTTATTTCCCCCTCAAAAAATGATCTCTAATCTTCAAATCTGGATTTTTCATTATTATCATCAATTTAGCTAATAGATTTTCCCATCAACTGGAGCTTATTCCAAATCACAGCTTCAGAGGGTTGCAGCCAGGACAAATGATTGTTACACCTTTAAGCTAAACATTGGTCACTAGTTTTAAATGTAGAAAAATAACATTATATTTATCACATTTAAAAATCACAGTATTATTGTTAAATGCATTCTAAAAAGCATCACAGGGGTTAATCTCAGGCAGCCCATCCAATCTGTCTTTAATAAGCAGTGGACACAGGAATCTTTATTACTTAGATTTAACAATATACGGCTTATGATGTATAAATAGCTGCCACATGGTCAATGGATCTGTTCACAGCCAAAGCCTGCAAATGGAGAAGTTGTAGCTGCTGGATTAAGTCATATCATATCAAAGAAAGGCAAGAACTGACAGCTGAAGAGGGAACTTCACAGCATGAGCACTGGGGCTTTTTTAATGCTCAGCCAGTAGGCTCCATAGTCATGAGATATGAAGCCAGTGAATAGCTGGCTTTGGATCCTGCATGTACTGCAGTATGCTAACACCAAACACAAGTCTACAATAGCACATGTTAAAACCACAACTAATGATTGGCTTTGCTGGGTTCCAAGATGGAGATACGCCAGTACAAAAGAGATGTAGTTACAATAAAGGATGTACGCTCCAGGCTTCTGAGACCAACATTCTACTGTCAATAAATAAAGCAGTGACCTCAACAGCTTGCCAAGCTGTGCTTAGAACCCATTGCCCTACTTTTACTATCACTGGTTGTTCAGATATTACGCGTGTACTTTTCAAAATATACAAAAGATGGTTGATTATTTTCTGCCAATATAATAATTGAGTCTGAAAATTGGCTTTTAAATATACTGATATAGTGTATGAAAAAGAACAAAAACCAGTAAAAACCTGGTCACACTTTCTTTTTCACCCTCATTAACTCCCTTCTTCCTTTCACTCCAAATACCATTCTGAACAGTGGGTAGGCATACTCCTCCCAACACAATTGCACAACACACCTGCACTGTCTTAGCCAACAGCCTGTAGAACATACCAAACAACCTGTACAACATACCATACCGACATAAAATTATCCCATGGAAGAAAACTGCAAGTAAGAATTCCACATTGATTCACTTCACAGAGCTGGATTTCCAAACTTTCCCATTGTAAATTCAAATTGAACATTATATTGAAATTGAAGATTTATTCCTAACTTTTTCAGAATGTCTTCAGTCAGAAATCAGTAAATGTTATACAACTAAATCATAGAATTCCACAGTGCAAAGGAGGCCATTCGGCTCATTGAGCCTGCACTGACAACAATCCTACCCAGGTCCTAACCTGTAATTCCACATATTTACCCAACTAATCCCCCTGAAACTAAGGGGCAATTTAGCATGGCCAATCAACCTGACCTGCACATCTTTGGATGGTGAGAGAAAACCGGAGCACCCAGGTGAAACCTCACGCAGACATTCACCCAAGGCCAGAATTGAACCTGGGTCCCTAGTGTTGTGATGCAGGAGTGCTAACTATTGTGCCACCGTTATTTTCAATGATTATAGTGTGCAAATACGTGCACGTATTAGTGTTATGTGGAATTTCCCAATTAATTAAATTCCAGGATTCAAGTGCAACCTCCTGCAAAATATGAAAGGTGCATAGACCACACACTCTCAAGTAATGAACAAAAATGTGCCACCTGTAAAGTTACCTTTTTAATCTAAACAATCATAGATTTTAATCTACGTGGAATTCCACAATCTATATGCCAACATTACCGTTCACTACATTTGCATGCCAGAATTTAAATACCTTAGAGAACATTGTTTAAATATAAAATCAGTTATGTTTCCTCAATGATTTTTCTGCTTTTGTTTCTGTCTGATTTCTCCATTCCATACGTCTGCTTGTGTGCCTATGGCTAACTGGTGTCTCTCTCCAATTCTTGGCCTGCCAGAGCTATTCCATATGGTGCATCTACTCCTAATATAATTTGATGTTAATGCCAAAAATCAGGGCTGCTTTCATTAGCATTGAGGGAAAGGCGGGGATCGATAAAAGAAAGATTGTCCCAGAATCTACAGTGAATGAGATATGCCACTACAATATATATCAGAAATGTTTTGCTTGAAATAAGAGTGCTATGGATGGTCAGACTTCTTTTCACCTCTCATAAGGAAGTGAATGATGTTCAAACTTGATGCCAGTATTAAGTAGCCAATTAAATTAACTAAATGAGGGGCTCCTCAAGAAATAGGACACTAGGGTACAGAAGAGAATTGGATCAGTCAAAGTATCAACATTTGTAGGACCCCCAAAAATGGCCAGGTGTGGATGCAAGATAAATTGAGAGAGGGGAAATGGAAAACATTCATGACACTTATAAGCTTTCCAACATTTTATGATCAATCAAATTGATATGTACAGAATCAATGAGCTGTCTGATCTTCAGAAAACGTGAACTTCCCCTTCCACAACTAAATGCCAAAGTCAGTGGCTCTCCAGATATTGGGCTCCGGGTCTCATTTCAGTGCTGCTAGTGAAGTGCAAGAAGGGAAGGGTTACAAGATCAGGGATCTGGAAAGGATGCTTGGCAATGAAAAATTGGGGATGGAACTTTTGCAGGCAGGAGAAGGTTAAATTCAGAGCGAGGAGGAGCAGCAGTCGTTATAATTAGGCCAGTTACATTTCCTTGTTGTTGTAATCATGACGGCCACATTGCTCGAGCCTAATTCTCAATGGCACCGATTGCCTCCCATCAAAGAAATCTTAGGGAAATGATCTCAAATGGGCATTAAGTCCCTTATTTACCTATTCAAAGGGTCAAATGCCTGCTTCAGGCATGAGTGGAGGACAACTTTTGTTGAATCTCATACAATGTGGCAGGTAGAAACTTCTGGCTAGAAATTATACAAGGGTTTCATACTGGGGTCATAGTATGGGTTGCAGGGTGATTAGCACCGCTGCCCACAGCGCCAGGGACCCTGGTTCATTTCTGGCCTCAGGTGATTTTCCCAGGGTCTGCATGGATTTCCTCCAGGTGCTCTGGTTTCTTCCCACACTCCAAGGATGTTTGAGTTTGGCTAATTAGCCATGCAAAATCGCCTCTTAGTGTCAAGGGGACTAGCAGGGTAAACGCATAGAGTTATGAGGATAGGGCCTGGGTAGTATTGTTGATGGTGCAAGCTCAATGGGCTGAATAGCCTTTTCTGCACTGTAGGGATTCTATGAAATTCAAATAGGCATTAGGTCCCCTATTTCCATTCTCAAATCTACTCTTTAAAGTGTGCATGGTGCACTCTCCGCACAGGTACTCGTGAGGATGAGATTGACTGACAGTGTGTGGGCTCATTATCTTGAATGGTAAAGGGGTTTCCACTTTTTTTACACCTGAAATGAAAGATAAGCACTAATGTCAACTTGTGATGTGATGGAAGAGCAAAGAAAGACGTGGCTGGTGAAAGCATCTGCAGTTTGTCATGCAAATAGAAGGGAGAAGGGAAAATGGTGTAAAGAACCTAAAAAAATAGGGCGGGCAACTCTGGAATGGATGTAGGACCTGTCTCTGTGTCCTGGCACACTGTTTAAAGAAATAATAATTAACAATAATGCAAAAAATATTCCTCCAGCTCTCATCAACCCCCATATTCTAACCAATGCCAAACTATACCAGCCCATCACCATTCATTTCCGATGGCCCCATATCTCCTATGCCAACTTAGTTCCCTCTATGCAGCCCCACAACCTCTACAAACCTTTAGCCAATTTAGTGCGCTTTTTCTATGCCCCATGGCCCCCATACCAGCTAGGCCAAATTAATGCAAACTCATGCTATTCATCCACTGACCTTTGCCCTTACTCCCTCCAAACCAACTCACATGGTATCCTTGGATAGTTCCTTGCGCCCTATTGTGGATGGACTGGATTCTGGACCTCCCTCCTTGCATTACCCAAGTTGGAGATAGCAGCGTTGTAGGTAGAATCTCGGTAGTGGTGAAAATTCCAAAAATGGACAGAAATTCTGAAGCCCTGCACATGAACCCAACATTTCCCATTTTTATAGCAGTGGGAATGGAATCAGGGTGCAATTTGCACATATGCAATTCACAAAAGCAGCTGGCTATTTAAATCACCAGCTACTTCCACTGAAATGGAATCTTGGAAGAACAGGAATCTGGAATCCAAAATTTGTACAATAGAATAAATAAGAGAAGGTCTGAACTTGGTGTATATATTTGGAGAGGTAAGGTACCCTTTGGGCTAGGGCCTTGGGAAACCTTTAGGAGAGGTAATGCTTCCTTTGGGCTTGTTTAAATGTGAACATGGTTATATGTTTTTATGCACAAAATCAATAAACTGTTGAGGAGCTCTCCATTTGTCAAACATGCCGGAGCTGTCTAGGAAGTGTCAGGGCTGTCTGGGAGGCGTCGGGGCTGTCCGGGAGGCGCCGGGCCTGTCGAGGAACTGCGCAGGAGGCATCAGGTCTGTCCAGAAACTGTCCAGGAGGCATCGGGCCTGTCGAGGCACTGTCCGGGAGGCATCAGGCCCATCGAGGAATTGTCCAGGAGGCGTCGGGCCCATCGAGGAACTGTCCAGGAGGCGTTGGGCCTGTCAAAGAACTGTCCAGAAGGCGTCAGGCCTATCCAATGGTTATACGTTATAAGCCCAAAGGAAGCGTTACCTCTCATAAAGGTTTCCCAAGGCCCTAGCACAAAGAGTACCATACCTCTCCAAATACATACACCAAGTTCAGACTCCTCTTATTTATTCTATTGTACAAATTTTGGATTCCACGTTCCTGTTCTTCCAAGATTCCATTTCAGTGGAAGTAGCTGGTGATTTAAATAGCCAGCTGCTTTTGTGAGTTGCATATGTGCAAATTGCACCCTGATTCCATTCCCACTGCTATAAAAATGGGAAATGTTGGGTTCATGTGCAGGGCTTCAGAATTTCTGTCCATTTTTGGAATTTTCACCACTACAGAGATTCTACCTACAATGCTGCTATCTCCAACTTGGGTAATGCAAGGAGGAAGGTCCAGAATCCAGTCCAGCCACAATAGGGTTCAAATCCCGTGTCATTGGTACTACTATGATCAACATCGGCCATCCAGTGAAATGAGCTAACTGGTCCCCTAAGAAGTCCAAGTTGCTGCAGCAATATACACTTCTACATGCATGTTGTAGCCTAGAGCTATGGGTAGTGATTATACAGACTCCGATTTCTTTCCATCATATGGCTGGCAGGAACCTCTCCTGCTCTTACCGCCTGCCAGCGGCAAATGTTGGAAGGATTTACGTCAATACTCAACTTTTTTTGGCCAAGTTATGAATGCACTTTCCTTGGCCTTCAAGTCCTACCATGGATCTTGAATCCAGGGCTGACAGGCAGGGGCACTATCACTTCCGCAAATAAGTGCGGCGTGCAGGAATGGGACGACCGTAGTTATGGGGGATTTCAATCTGCATATTGATTGGTCGACCCATGTTGGACGCGGGGGGCTCGAGGAAGAGTTCTTGGAATGCTGCCGGGATAGTTTCCTCGAACAGTGTGTGTTGGAGCCGACGAGGGAGCGAGCTATCTTGGATCTGGTGCTATGTAATGAGGCGGGTAGAATTAGGGACCTTGTGGTGAAGGATCCTCTTGGGGAGAGTGATCATTGTATGGTGGAGTTTCTGGTGCAGATGGAGGAGGAGAAAGTGGGTTCCCGGACACGCGTCCTTTGTTTGAATAGAGGGGAATACGGTAGGATGAGAGAAGAATTGGCGAATGTGGACTGGGGAGCGCGTTGGAGGGAGGGTCTGTTGAGGAGCAGTGGAGGATCTTTAAGGAGATCTTTCTTGGTGCTCAGCGGAAATTTATTCCGATGGTCAAAAAGGATAGTAGGAGGAGAGGTAATAAGCCGTGGATAACGAAGGAGGTGAAGGAAAGTGTTAAACTAAAAGCGGAGGAATTTAGAGTAGCTAAGAGTAGTGGGCGAGAAGAGGATTGGGAGAGGTTTAAATATCAACAAAGATTGACAAAGAAGTTGATAAAGAAGGGTAGGAGAAACTATGAAGCTGGGCTAGCGCTTAATATAAAAAAGGATAGCAAGAGTTTTTATAAATATATAGAAAGGAAGAGGCTGGCTAGGGTGAATGTTGATCCTTTAGAGGATGAGAAAGGGGACCTAGTGGTAGGGGATGGGGATATGGCTAAGGTATTGAATAACTTTTTTGTTTCTGTCTTCACAGAGGAGGACATGAATAATTTGCCGGGTGTTAGCGATGGAAAGGTGGTAGGACTGGAGGGTCTTAATGACATTACTGTTACTAGAGAGGCGGTGCTCGACAGACTGGAGGGGCTGATTGTGGACAAGTCCCCAGGACCGGATGGAATGCATCCGAGGGTTCTGAAAGAAATGGCGGAGGTGATAGTGGATGCCTTGGTGGTTATTTTCCAAACGTCGCTGGATTCCAGGGAAGTGCCGGATGATTGGAAAATGGCTAATGTTACGCCGTTGTTTAAGAAGGGTGCCAGGCAAAAGGCAGGGAATTATAGGCCGGTTAGTTTAACGTCTGTGGTAGGTAAAATGTTAGAATCTGTCATTAAGGAGGAAATTGCGAGGCATCTTGAAGGGAATTGCTTGATAGAGCAGACGCAGCACGGTTTCATTAAAGGGAAGTCGTGTCTGACAAATTTACTGGAGTTCTATGAGGATGTGTCTAGGGCGGTGGATAGAGGAGAGCCGGTGGATGTGGTCTTTCTGGATTTTCAGAACGCGTTTGGCAAAGGGCCTCACAAGAGGTTATTGCAGAAGGTCGAGGGACATGGAGTTGGGGGTAGGGTGTTAGCGTGGATAGAGGATTGGTTGTCAAATAGGAGGCAGAGAGTGGGGGTCAACGGGTGCTATTCGGATTGGCGGATGGTGACTAGTGGAGTGCCCCAGGGGTCGGTGCTGGGGCCTCAGCTTTTTACCATTTATATAGATGATCTGGAGGAGGGAACCGAGTGTAGAGTGTCGAAATTTGCTGATGACACCAAGATTGGGGGAACGGCAAATTGTGCGGAGGGTGTGGAGAGTCTGCAGAAGGATCTAGATAGGCTGGGCAAATGGGCCAGGAAATGGCAAATGGAATTTAATGTTGGCAAGTGTGAGGTGGTCCACTTTGGTAGGAAGAATGGTAGGAAGGACTATTACTTACGGGGCGAAAAACTGCAACAGGCGACGGTGCAGAGGGACCTCGGGGTCCTTGTGCATGAGTCGCAAAAACCCAGCTTGCAGGTGCAGCAGGTGGTCAGGAAGGCGAATGGGATGCTGGCCTTCATAGCGAGGGGGATTGAATATAAAAGTAGGGAGGTCTTGCTGCAGCTGTATAGGGCATTGGTGAGGCCGCAGCTGGAGTACTGTGTGCAGTTTTGGGCGCCGCACCTGCGCAAAGATATTTTGGCCTTGGAGGGAGTGCAGAGGAGGTTTACTAGGCTGATACCGGAGTTGAAGGAGTTGAGCTATGAGGAGAGGCTGAATAAACTGGGCTTGTACTCGTTAAGAGTTTAGAAGAATGAGGGGAGATCTCATTGAGACGTATAAGATGATGAATGGGATGGATAGGATAGAGGTGGAAAGACTCTTCCCGCTCAAAAAAGACAGTAGGACTAGGGGGCACAGCCTCAAGATAAAAGGGGGGCGGTTTAGAACGGAGTTGAGGAGAAACTTCTTCAAAGGGTGGTGAATCTCTGGAATTCTCTGCCCGTTGAAGTGGTGGAGGCTGCCTCGCTAAATATTTTTAAGACGCGGGTTGATGGGTTTTTGATAGGAGAGGGGATTAAGGGTTATGGGGAGAGGGCGGGAAAGTGGAACTGAGCAGCGACAGATCAGCCATGATCTTATTAAATGGCGGGGCAGGCTCGAAGGGCTGGATGGCCTACTCCTGCTCCTATTTCTTATGTTCTTATGTTCTATCAGCTGTTCCAGAAGATCTCTATTGCAGAAACGAATGTTAGACAAAATTGATGGCAAATAGGTTGATTATTTCTAGGTTTTTCTTTCTACAAGTAATACAGAATGCAAAACGTTCCAAGTATTGCAATGTAAGAAAATATGGTATAAACACTGGCCTAAGCTTTCTATCTCTTCCCTGCTGTGGTAAAAACTATGCAGATCTACATGTGGATGGAGGCAAAATAAAGATATATAAATTAAGAAAAGACACCCTCCCGTCTACTAACAAACATTTCCACATTTTCACTCTTGAAATTATGGACGCAAGTATTATCTGCTAGATCAGCATTCAGAGATTGTCAGGATGGGCTATGAGGCAGAAGCTGAAATAGGGTCAGTGCAAAAAGGTTTCAGAGTTATTTCATGTAAAGGCTCCCTTATTGAAAATGGAACTTTTCTAACGAAAAGAAAATCTTTTATTCTGGCAGTTGCTGGACGTTACTTTCTCAGCTTGCATCAGGCTTGCACGGACGGAAGCCTTGGTCATTAAATCTAAGTAAATATGTCAAACAATTAAAAAAAGACTGCTAAGAACATGATCTACAGAATAGGTTTAGATGGCTTTCCAAAGCAATTTTGTAACATGTTGTAAAAAAAGTTTATACATGATACATACATGATGCGAAATTTTTCCATTTTCTTTTAAGTAAATAATTTGTACTTGAGTTTTACAAATGAACAAATCCACAAATAAAACAGTGCATAAAAATTTACAGCAAGCGTGTTCTGATATAATTAAACATCTGCTGAAGAACAATATCCTATGTCAATCTAAAAAGACATATATATGTATTATTTATTTTTAAATTTCTGATTGCATTCTTAATACTTAAATATTTCTGGGCTGAAAGGCATGATAACTGCTCTATAAAGCTATTTAGCAATTAGTGGACAGAATTCATATGAAGTATGCACTTAAAATACCTTAAAACTAGTCGTTAGGGAGTAAGTGTCCATTTTTCAATTAACATTTCAACACCCAGTCCAGGAGATTGACCCAACATAGCAAGCACAATCTAGTTCTTGTACTAAAATATGCAACCGATCTCCCGTACTATATAAGACATACAGCAATTAAGTTTTTCAAATTTGTTTCATCGCTTTGCGATTTATGTTACATTAATGAAAATACTATAAGTTGTGAACAAGATGACTGACAAATCAGATTTTAAAAATGATGGAAAAACTTGAGAAATCAATATTCTGGTCATTAAAACTTAACCTTAAACCATCCTTAATGCTACATTTGTAAAACACTGCTTCTATAAAAAGTGCTTGTGGATAATATGGCATGTTCTGTGGATTTATTACAGCTTTCTTAATTTATGAAAACAACAGTTTTAAAAATGCTGAAGTAACTCTATACCTTAAAAAGGAACTTTGCATTTGTTTGTTCCGCGTTAGAAGAAGCATAAGTTTATACAAATATTTTCAGGTGGATATAATAAAAATTCCAAGACACATTTTAAAGCAGATCAGTCTCCCATTATGTTAGGCAACTTAGCCCCTAATCATCATTACAAAAATCTAGTCTTTTATATCAATCCTGTTTATGGGACCTTGTTCTACACAAGTTGGGATCATGTTCCTCCACATTACAACAGTGGCTACACTTCAAAAGTAATTAATTGATTTAAAATGCTTTGGGTGTCTTGGAAGTCATAAGCAGTAGTGCACAAGCGGAAGTTATTTTTTACATGCATTTTGTAACTCTGTCTACATTGTTGCAAAACTAAAAGGAATTTATGAAAATACCTATTTCATTAAAAGTGGTGGTTCTTCTCATTATGATACAAACATACCAGGAATAACCGGAATAACCAAAATAGCCTGGCAATTGCATCCTAATCAAATGTCCTGAAGTAGACATATACAAAAAACTTCCAAAAGCTAACAGACATTACATGGTTTCAGTATATTTTTATGGATCTTAATATTGCTTTTTTAAAATTTGTTTACATCTTGGACTCACAAATTCACATGACTTTTTTCTTACCATCAGACTTAAGTAGATACAGATGCAGTGAATACATCAGAAAACAGTGAATTCAATATCTAAAATGTGTTTCTGCTAGTGAAGAGGTTAAGTTGAACTGGGAGGATATTATTCAAATCTTCATCCTGTAATCCTTGCTTAGCCAGGGCAAAGTATAAATTATTCCTATCTAATATATATTAGGTTATTGCCGAGTTTAAATATTGCTTGAACCTCAATTCCTTTCTCCATTTGAGCCAGTTAGGATAAAATATATTTGTTGTGACAAAGCTGTATGGTAAGTCTACAAATAAACCGGTGGGCATCCTGAAGGCTGAAAGATACATCTATGTTTTCTCCATGGGTGTGAAAGATTTTGTTGTCATGATTCAATGCGTTGTGGCCACAATGGTGCAGAAGGTTGGTTTATTTTATTGTTTGCATTTCTACTTGCACAAACCTTTAGCAGGCAGACCTGCAGGATACCTTTTCCACTTGCGCAGGATCATGACACATAATCTTCTTTGCAACTGATATGAAGGTAAACAACAATATCTGGGCACTTTCAAATTAAAAAAAAGAGGGTTTGTGTTAAAGGTGTACTTGATCCTGCAAGCTGCCCTTGACTCCTGATCAGACTCACACAGACAGCTGCCTCTGCATTGTGATGAGTTGCTATAACATAGAGAGGGTGCTATCCAAAGGTGGTGCAGTGATGGAAAGGCTGATGCTGTCTTGTTAATTAGTTTAAGTTAATGATTTTTTTTATTCACATACCAATCATGGAATGTTTATCACCATAAATAATTCTCCCATGCTCAGATTAATGTACTTTATTTCTAGCTCTACTGTTTAATAGGAACTGCATCATAAACGCATTATTTTGCTGTTTCATAAAAATATCTTCTGCGCAGAGGACAGAGGTTTCCTGCCCCTCTACCTGCAGAGTCTGAAGGCCCCACATCCCTGCTGATCGCAGCAGCCCCAAAGCCATTTAAGCCACCAAGGAAGCTTTGCCTCAGAGGGCTGCCAGCTTTGGCCAGTAGTAGGCCTAACGGCAGCCAGGGCCAGAACCAGGTTAATGTAATCGCCAGATTCTAAGTCGCGGAGTCCAGGAATAGGGAACAGCAGGGACGGGGGACTGAAAGAAGCAGACCTTGGCAGTCACCCGCTGGGCTTCACCCTGCCCCTGAACTTCTCCTGCCAGCCTCAAAATTGAAACCTGCTTGAGGGGGAACATAGAGGTTCTGCCTGCGGTTTATTGCAACAGGGTTTGGTATTTGTTTTTATAAAGAAGAAAACTAAAACAACGTTGGAAAATACAGTCCAATCTCTCTACTTTTACAAAATTAATCACCATCATTTGCTAGAAAATGTAATACTAGGTGCAAATGATTAAGATACATAGGATATAGTTCATGCTTTACAAAGTAGATTGCGCATATGATTTACAAATGACTTATGATTAGCACTAAGCATTGGATATAAATTGACTCAACTGATTGCATTGCGCAGTTTGTTTATACCATGTGTTATAAAAATTAAAGTTTTAAATAGAACATAAGAAATAGGAGCAGGAGTAGGCCATCTAGCCCCTCGAGCCTGCCCCGCCATTCAACAAGATCATGGCCGATCTGTTGTGGCTCAGTTCCACTTTCCCGCCCTCTCCCCATAACCCTTAATCCCCTCTCTTATCAAAAACCCATCAACCCGCTTCTTAAAAATATTTAGCGAGGCAGCCTCCACCACTTCAACGGGCAGAGAATTCCAGAGATTCACCACCCTTTGAGTGAAGAAGTTCCTCCTCAACTCCGTTCTAAACCGCCTCCCCTTTATCTTGAGGCTGTGCCCCCTAGTCCTACTGTCTTTTTTGAGCGGGAAGAGTCTCTCCACCTCTATCCTATCCATCCCATTCATCATCTTATACGTCTCAATGAGATCTCCCCTCATTCTTCTAAACTCTAACGAGTACAAGCCTAGTTTATTCAGCCTCTCCTCATAGCTCAATCCCCTCAACTCCGGTATCAGCCTAGTAAACCTCCTCTGCACTCCCTCCAGGGCCAAAATATCCTTGCGCAGGTGCGCTATGTGCACTATGTTACTCTTGGTTGGTTTCAGTGTTTCTGACCCATTTGTCACATATTATCATTTGTTAGCAATTATAATTCTACTGTCATCAGTTATGGAATATAACAATTATTTCATAAATAAAAATCATGTTGATATATTACTGTTATTATTTTGGTATATTCATTGAAAACTGGGAGCTTCTATCTCATGTTTGTTCTTGTATACTTAGCATTTAAATTCATAAGTGTTTTATTTTTCATGCATCAACTGTTCAACGCAGCAATCAAAACCCAGCTCCGTACTTTAGGTTTAAAACTGAGTTTCCACCTATAGTTTTATTTCTAAACATTTCAGTCTAAGTTTTTTTTAAATGCTATGTAGGAATCACCAAACAATTTCAGTCTAAGTTTTTTTTAAATGCTATGTAGGAATCACCAAACCTTGCAATAACTTCTGCATAAGCTGAGTTCCTGGAGTATTGTGTGAAGCTTTGGTCCCCTCACTCGAGGAGGGATGTAGTTACACTGGAGGCAGTTCAGAGGAGATTCACGAGATTGATTCCAGAGATGAAGGGTTTGTCTTATGAAGACAAGTTTAGACCTATACTCTCTAGAGTTTAGATGAATGAGGGGAGATCTAACTGAGGTATATAAGGTGCTAAAGGTGATTGATAGGGTAGACACAGAGAGGATGTTTCTTCTTGTGGGCAATCTTAGGATAATGGGTAGGAGATTTAAAACAGAGGTGAGGAGAAATTACTGTGGAATTCACTATCTCGGGGTGGGGTGAATGTCAGGACATTGAATAAAGGGAGAGATAGACAGATGTTTAATTAGTAATGGGTTGAAGGGTCATGAAGAATAGGCAGGAAAGCAGAGTTAAGGGCGACACAAGGTCAGCCACGATCGTACTAAATGACACAGCAGGCTCAAGGGGCTGAATTGCCCACTTCTACTCCTAGTTCTTATGTTCTTATGCTATGTTCTCTGGGCTCGCCATTGACTTTTGTCAAGGGGCAGTCTTCAATGATGTGAATTATTGATTGGGATACACCACAGCTGCAGTCTGGGCTCTTTGTAAGGCCCACTTATGGAGATTTGCTGCACAGAGGCCTTGGCCAGTGCAGAAACAGTTGAGCAGTGTTTAATGTTAGAGTGGCAGGTTGATGCCAAGTGGGTCAGCTGATGAGAAAGTGGTTTTTAATAGTGGTGAGGTGATTCCATTCCTGCTGGCGTAGGGCCTCTGCTGTCATTCGTTGACATGGAGGTCTTAGCCATACAGGCTGGCATGATGGGAGGCAAGTAGCAGCTGGATTGGCAAGGTCCTTGTGTAGCAACTGGCTTTCGTTGATGTAAACCTTCTCCAGGAGCCTTCAAGTTGCAATTTCCCACTTTATGTAAAGGGGCAGGATGTTGCTCAGGACTGGAAGCCAGTCGAGTTGAGTTGATCAGCTGGTGCCCAAGATGATGTGTATTTTTGTGTTGAGCTAAGTATCAACAAGGCTGGTGTCGGATGAGTTGTAACATACCGGTACACCATATACTGCAGTCAAATAGATGATGGCGAGAGCTGAGGTCCTTAAAGTTTAAGCATCTATACACCCATGAAGAGCCAGCAACTTTGCTGAGGAGGCCTAAGTGAATATAATTCCTGCCCAAATTTAGAGGAGAGAAAATTGCTGAAGTCAGAATGGTTCTTAATTAACTTCCAAGCACACTTCTTTTAAAATAGCCTCTAAGGCATATGGAAAAGCAGCCTATGAGACTCAGCCTTTAATTTTCTCTCCCTTCTCATTGGAAACCACTTATCAGCTCCTTCTCATGGCACAACCAAGATAATTATTTGATACAAATGAAGAACCATGTCCTCCCACAGGGCACCAAAACAAACTGAAGCATCAATGTATTCTGCCACTCTCACTAGTTTAGATAGTCAAATAAAATTGACTACATATAAATAAAAAAGATAAACAGAATTATGCCCTCATTTGAACACCATTTTACACATGCAAAGCGCGGAAAAGCAAACTGCTTCTCTTGATATATTGCACCCAAGATTTTTGACTTTATTGCATTGACTATGGCAACATTCAACATTTAGGAGATCTGTCACACACTCAAGATCAACCAGAGCCTCAGGTACGTACCTTTCAAAATGTATCTGCTTTCAGACTCCAATTGCAGGCGTTTAAATGTCCTTTCCAAAGACACAATTTTTAAATACACATTTTGGGATTCAATTAAGGTTCATGTTTCATCTCCATTTAACACGTATGAAAATATTACCATTTAATCTTCTTTAATAATTATTGTTTTCTGTGAATAGTTTAGATAATCTTAGTTACAGAAACTGTCTCTTTGGGAAACCATGGTCTAAAATATAAAAACATATTCTACAATCCATTCCTTCTAAAATAAGTATACGATACACATGCTCATATTATGAGCCCAGATGCAGAAGAAAAAAGGGTGTCCCATTTATCAAATTGATTTCCAGCAATGTAGCTAGATAGCTGGCCAAGAAGTATTTCTCCCATTTCATATTGTGAAGTAATTGCTGCATTTCAAATCATAAACTCAAAAACATAACTACATTTCCAATTTCAAATATTTCAAAAAGTAACACAATAATATACAATGTTGCTATTTTTAGTTAAATAAATAGGACCTGTAATTTATTTCTGGTCTTAGCTCTATAAAACATCTGTTTTCTCACTATATAATTAGCATAATTAATGAATACTAATCAATCCAAACAAATGATTTTTTAACTCCTAAAATAAATCATTTTGATATCACAGTAGCTATTGACTCAATAATTTACTTATAGGCAATATATCACTCGTCCATTTACCACATGCTGAAAACTGCTATAACTCTTTTCTACAACTTCACTTCAGTGCAATGTGTCCATTCGCAACAGAAAAGCACTCATACATTTGTTTACAAGACATCGACAAATTTGTGATGTGTGGGTATCCCTTAGGGTAGGATAAATTTAGCAGGCTTGTCCATTCAATCGTTTACAATAAAATCACACATTTTTGCATCTTGCTAACAGATATAAATTGAGTTAAACACGATTACACTTCAGTTGTCTCTAATAAGTCTACTGAGATGATATATGGGGAGGTGATGGTGTAGTGGTAATGTTACTGAATGAGTAGTCTAGGGCCCAGGCTAATACTCTGGTCGACTACTCATGGCAGCTGGTGGAATTTGAATTCAATTAATACATCCGGAACTGAAAGTTAGTTTCAGTAATGGTAACAATGAAACCATCGTTAATTGTTGTAAAAACTCTTCTGGTTCACTAATTTGCTGTTCTGACCTGATCTGGTTTGTATATGACTCCAGGTACACAGCAATGTGGTTGATTCTTAAATGCCCTCTGAAATAGCCGAGCAAACCACTCAGTTGCAGCAAACTGTTCAGGTTAATGAAACGAGATGGACAGAAGGGGAGATGGTGGCATAGTGGTAATGTCACTGAACAAGTAATCCAGAAGCTCAAGCTAAAGTCCTGGGGATATGGGTTCAAATTCCACTATGGCAGCTAGTGGAATTGACCCCTAGACATTGCTGCAGGGGTTCCTCAAAATTGTGTCCTAGGCCCAACCATCTTCAGCTCCTGCATCAATGACCTTCCCTCCATCATAATGTCAAAAATGGGGGTGTTCATAGATAACTGCATAAAATTTAGCACCATTCGCAACTCTCAGACACTGAGATTGTCTGCGTCCATATGAAGAAAGACCGCAATAATATTCGAGTTTGGCTGACAAATAACATTCACACCACTCAAGTGCCAGACAATGACCACCTCCAACAAGACAGAATCTAACTATCTATTTTCAAAGCATTACGATTGCTGAATCCCCCATCAAACATCCTGGGGAATTATCACTGACCAGAAATTGAACTGGCCCAGTCATATAAATACCATGGCTACAAGAGCAGGTCAGAGGCTGGGAATTCTCAGGTGAGTAACTCACCTCTTGACTCCCAAAGCTTGTCTATCATCTGCAAGAAAGGAAAGGAAAGGATTAAGAAAGGAAGCAGGGATAATCAAGGAAATTATAGGCTGGTAAGCCTGACGTCAGTGGTGGGGAAGCTTTTGGAGAAGATACTGAGGGACAAGATATGTGCACATTTAGAAGAATATGGACCATTTAGTGACAAGCAGCATGGATTGTATGGGGAAGGTCATGTCTCACCAACTTGATTGAGTCTTTTGAAGAGGTGACAAGATAATTGATGAGGAAAGGGGGGTGGATGTAATTTATATGGACTTTAGTAAAATGCTTGACAAGATCCCACATGATTCTCTGGTACAAAAACTAAAATTGCACGGGATTAGGGGTAGGCTGGTTAGATACATAAAAATCTGGCTTGGAAATAGAAGACAGAGATAGTGGTGGAAGGGTGTTTTTCAGAAAGGAGATCTGTAGGGATCCGCAGGGATCAGTGCTGGGACCACTATTGTTCGTAGTATATATACATGATCTGGAGGAAAATGTGAGTGGTCTGATTAGCAAGTTTACGGATGGTACAGAGAGTGGTGGAACTGCTGACAGTGCCGGGGATTATCAGTGGATACAACATGATATAGATAGATTGGAGACTTCAGTACAGAAATGGCAGATGGAGTTTAATCCAGACAAATATAAAAGTAGGGAGGTCTTGCTGCAGGTGTATAGGGCATTGGTGAGGCCGCAGCTGGAGTACTGTGTGCAGTTTTGGGCGCCGTACTTACGCAAGGATATTTTGGCCTTGGAGGGAATGCAGAGGAGGTTTACTAGGCTGATACCGGAGTTGAGGGGGTTGAGCTATGAGGAGAGGCTGAATAAACTAGGCTTGTACTCGTTAGAGTTTAGAAGAATGAGGGGAGATCTCATTGAGACGTATAAGATGATGAATGGGATGGATAGGATAGAAGTGGAGAGGCTCTTCCCGCTCAGAAAGGACAGGAGGACTAGGGGGCACAGCCTCAAGATAAAGGGGGGGCGGTTTAGAACGGGGTTGAGGAGGAACTTCTTCACTCAAAGGGTGGTGAATCTCTGGAATTCTCTGCCCGTTGAGGTGGTGGAGGCTGCCTCGCTAAATATTTTTAAGACGCGGGTTGATGGGTTTTTGATAAGCGAGGGGATTAAGGGTTATGGGGAGAGAGCGGGAATGTGGAACTGAGATACGACAGATCAGCCATGATCTTATTGAATGGCAGGGCAGGCTCGAAGGGCTGGATGGCCTACTCCTGCTCCTATTTCTTATGTTCTTATGTTCTTAAATGCGAGGTGATGCATGTTGGAGGATCAAATTTATTTATGAATTATACTGTAAATGGCAGACCCCTCAGGAACATTAACATACAGAGGGATATGGGTGTTTCCTCAAAGTGCAACACAGGTGGCCAAGCTGATTAAGGCGGCATATGGCAAATACAATGAGTGCAAGAGTTGGGAAATCATGTTGCATCCATATAAAATCTAGGTTAGGCCGCATATGAAGTGTTGCGTGCACCATACTGCCAGAAGGGTGTGGAAGCTTTGGAGAGAGTGCAAAGAAGGTTCACTGGGACATTGCCTGGTCTCGAGGGTGTTGAGGAGAGGTTGAATAAACTAGAATTGTTTTCGCTGGAAAGACAGAGGCTGAGGGGAGACCTGATAAGAGATCTACAAAATCATGAGAGGCATAGACAACGTGGATAGTCAGAGGCTTTACACAAGGGTGGAAGTGTCAATTAAAAGGGGACACAGGTTCAAGGTAAGGGGGGAAGTTAAAGGGTGATGTTGGGGGTGTTGGGGGGATTTTTCACAGAGTGGTGGGTGCCTGGAATAGCATGGTGGCACCGTAGTTGGCACTGCTGCCTCACAGTATCAGGGACCCAGATTCGATTCCCAGCTTGGGTCTCTGTCTGTGTGGAGTCTGCACATTCTCCCTATGTCTGCGTAGGTTTCTTCCCAGTGTCCTGATTCCTCCCACAAAGATGTGTGGGTTAGGTGAATTGGCCATGCTAAATTGCCAATTAGTGTCAGAGGAACTAGCTAGAGTAAACACATGGATTATACGGATAGGGCCTGGGTGGGTTTGTGGTCGGTGCAGACTCAATGGGCCAAATGGCCTCCTTCTGCACTGTAAGAGGAGGTGGCAAAAGCAGACACATTAGCAACATTTAAGAGGCATCTGGATGGGTACATGAATAGGGAGGGAAGAGAGGGGTACAGACCAAGTAAGGGCAGAAGGTTTTTCTTTAGTTAGAACATCATGATCGGCACAAACTGGGAGGGCCGAAGGACCTATTCCTGTGTTGTACTTTCCTCTGTTCTTTGTACAAGGCATAAGTCAGGAGTCTGATTGTATAGTCTCCGCGTGTCTTAATGAGCACAGCTCCAACAACAGTCAAGAAGCTCAACACCATTCAGGACAAAACAACCTATTTAACTGGCACCCCAGACTTCTGCAACATTCACTCCCTCCACCTCGATGCACATTGGCAGCAGTGTATACCACCTACAAAGACGCACTGCAGCAACTCACCAAGACTCTTTAGACAGCACTTACTAAACAGTTGATTTCTACTATCTAGAAAGACATGGGTAGGAAATGCATAGGAACATCACTACCTTCGAATTCCCCTTGAACTCGCACACCATCCTACTTCGAATTATATCACTGTTCTTTCACTCACTGAGTCAAAATTTTGAAACCGCCCCCGGCCCAACCTTTCTAACAGCATATGGTTCAGCTAGCTATGTCCGCAACACATGAACAAATAGATGTTAAAAATTATTTCAGAATCAGCTCTTTTACTGGGAGCAATGATACAAGTTGAAACCACAAACATTAAGCTCGTAGTTTGTTTCATTTTAATTCAAAACTTACTTCATAATATTTAGGTGTGAAGTGCTGAATATGCACACTAGATGGTTATTTACATCATTTGCTCCAATTGGTTACACCGTCATTTAAACATCCTACCTGTTGTAACTTGGGAAACAGTATTCAGAGGCATGAAAAAATCAAATCACAGTTAATTCAGGAAAAAGAGGCTATGTCAGGAATTAATTTGCAAAAATACCATTCAACCAATGAAGCCTACTGTGCTGGGATTTTCAATTTCTGTGCATTATTAAGGTAATAACTCTAGTCTACTAAAAAGGACATCAGCTAAACAATCTGCAGAAAGTGATTAGCTACATTTAGTATTTTATTATTAATAAAGGTGACAACAAAGCTCACAAAAATAAGTGGATATCCAAAGGTAGAGATTCAAACAATCAGTAATTCAACAAGTTACTGCACTCCCTACCCAAGAACGTTTCATATTATTTGACGCAATTTGTTTTCAATAGCTTTCATTGACGTCAACTGCACTCAATGGCAATCATCTTGCCATTGTTTGATGGCAATTGTTCTCACTTCGATTCACAATGATCTGGCTATCATTCTATTTCAATTCCACTCAGGACTCATCAAAGTTTCTCTGGCAGAATCTTCAAAGCCCACAACCATCAAGAAGGACAAGAGAGTCCCTAACTGTCCTGACTTGGAAATTTATTGCTGTTCCTTGACTGTCTCTGGTTCAAAACCCTGGTGCTCCCTCCCTAACAATACTGTGGTTGTACCTATATCTCAGGGACTGCAGCTGTTCAAGAAGACAGCTCACCACCACCTTCTCAAGGGAAACTAGGGGTGGGCAATAAATGCCGGCATAGCCAGTGACACCCATATCCTGTAGATGAATAAAAACACTATCATTTTCAAAGAACCATCTTGTGAAGGTAAATGACAACTATCAACTGACATCATTGTCCTCAATTGCCATCCTGCAGTGTATAGTTAAAATACAACATAAATACCAGCTGTTTATGTATACAGTGTGTAGGATCACATATCCCTAACCCCCACCCAATCTCTCCATCTCCCCGCTCACCCTCCTGCCATATCCCTATTCCCCTTCCCAAAACCCTCTTATTCCCCTCCATGCTTTCCTTACCCCAACCCCCCCACTTCTTTTCCTTTACCCAACTGAGGTAAACTGTGACAAGTTACTTTACAATACAAACAAACTTGCAGAGGGGGCATGTTGTTCGTAAATGAATTTCAACATTGATCAGTATTGTATTGTGGCAACAACATAATTTGAATATGTTATGAAAATGACTTATTAATAGGGTTTTCAAGCTTGATTTTAAAACTTCCACTGATAATTTCCTTCAAATTAAATATTTCAGAAACAAAACCTGATTCATGGCAACCATAGCCTTCACTTTTAGAAGATAAAACATTGTCAGGTTTGAATGATCGCAATTATGTTCTACAGGGGTTAACTGCTGGATCCCAGAGACATGTAAAACCAGTAAAAAACAGTTTTTGCATTCCAGAACATGGGAGTGAGAGAGAGTGGGGGAATGATTTGGAAAACAGGGTGTGTTTGGAGGAAGAGACGGGAGAAAGTTTGAAGGGAGTAGCATAGAGATGGGAGGTAGTGGAGTGGTGGCGAGCGTGGAGGGAATGGGGGGGGTGACACAAGGGGGAAGAGGACAGGGTGACCGAGTGGGAGGGAGCAATTGGGAGAGAGGCTGGAGGGGGCGGGGGGAAGAGGCTGGAGGGGGCGGGGGGAAGAGGCTGGAGGGGGCGGGGGGAAGAGGCTGGAGGGGGCGGGGGGAAGAGGCTGGAGGGGGCGGGGGGAAGAGGCTGGAGGGGGCGGGGGGAAGAGGCTGGAGGGGGCGGGGGGAAGAGGCTGGAGGGGGCGGGGGGAAGAGGCTGGAGGGGGCGGGGGGAAGAGGCTGGAGGGGGCGGGGGGAAGAGGCTGGAGGGGGCGGGGGGAAGAGGCTGGAGGGGGCGGGGGGAAGAGGCTGGAGGGGGCGGGGGGAAGAGGCTGGAGGGGGCGGGGGGAAGAGGCTGGAGGGGGCGGGGGGAAGAGGCTGGAGGGGGCGGGGGGAAGAGGCTGGAGGGGGCGGGGGGAAGAGGCTGGAGGGGGCGGGGGGAAGAGGCTGGAGGGGGCGGGGGGAAGAGGCTGGAGGGGGCGGGGGGAAGAGGCTGGAGGGGGCGGGGGGAAGAGGCTGGAGGGGGCGGGGGGAAGAGGCTGGAGGGGGCGGGGGGAAGAGGCTGGAGGGGGCGGGGGGGAAGAGGCTGGAGGGGGCGGGGGGAAGAGGCTGGAGGGGGCGGGGGGAAGAGGCTGGAGGGGGCGGGGGGAAGAGGCTGGAGGGGGCGGGGGGAAGAGGCTGGAGGGGGCGGGGGGAAGAGGCTGGAGGGGGCGGGGGGAAGAGGCTGGAGGGGGCGGGGGGAAGAGGCTGGAGGGGGCGGGGGGAAGAGGCTGGAGGGGGCGGGGGGAAGAGGCTGGAGGGGGCGGGGGAAGAGGCTGGAGGGGGCGGGGGGAAGAGGCTGGAGGGGGCGGGGGGAAGAGGCTGGAGGGGGCGGGGGGAAGAGGCTGGAGGGGGCGGGGGGAAGAGGCTGGAGGGGGCGGGGGGAAGAGGCTGGAGGGGGCGGGGGGAAGAGGCTGGAGGGGGCGGGGGGAAGAGGCTGGAGGGGGCGGGGGGAAGAGGCTGGAGGGGGCGGGGGGAAGAGGCTGGAGGGGGCGGGGGAAGAGGCTGGAGGGGGCGGGGGGAAGAGGCTGGAGGGGGCGGGGGGAAGAGGTTGGAGGGGGCGGGGGGAAGAGGCTGGAGGGGGCGGGGGGAAGAGGCTGGAGGGGGCGGGGGGAAGAGGCTGGAGGGGGCGGGGGGGAAGAGGCTGGAGGGGGCGGGAGGGAAGAGGCTGGAGGGGGCGGGGGGAAGAGGCTGGAGGGGGCGGGGGGAAGAGGCTGGAGGGGGCGGGGGGAAGAGGCTGGAGGGGGCGGGGGGAAGAGGCTGGAGGGGGCGGGGGGAAGAGGCTGGAGGGGGCGGGGGGAAGAGGCTGGAGGGGGCGGGGGGAAGAGGCTGGAGGGGGCGGGGGGAAGAGGCTGGAGGGGGCGGGGGGAAGAGGCTGGAGGGGGCGGGGGGAAGAGGCTGGAGGGGGCGGGGGGAAGAGGCTGGAGGGGGCGGGGGGAAGAGGCTGGAGGGGGCGGGGGAAGAGGCTGGAGGGGGCGGGGGGAAGAGGCTGGAGGGGGCGGGGGGAAGAGGCTGGAGGGGGCGGGGGGAAGAGGCTGGAGGGGGCGGGGGGAAGAGGCTGGAGGGGGCGGGGGAAGAGGCTGGAGGGGGCGGGGGGAAGAGGCTGGAGGGGGCGGGGGGAAGAGGCTGGAGGGGGCGGGGGGAAGAGGCTGGAGGGGGCGGGGGAAGAGGCTGGAGGGGGCGGGGGGAAGAGGCTGGAGGGGGCGGGGGAAGAGGCTGGAGGGGGCGGGGGGAAGAGGCTGGAGGGGGCGGGGGGAAGAGGCTGGAGGGGGCGGGGGGAAGAGGCTGGAGGGGGCGGGGGGAAGAGGCTGGAGGGGGCGGGGGGAAGAGGCTGGAGGGGGCGGGGGGAAGAGGCTGGAGGGGGCGGGGGGAAGAGGCTGGAGGGGGCGGGGGGAAGAGGCTGGAGGGGGCGGGGGGAAGAGGCTGGAGGGGGCGGGGGGAAGAGGCTGGAGGGGGCGGGGGGAAGAGGCTGGAGGGGGCGGGGGGAAGAGGCTGGAGGGGGCGGGGGGAAGAGGCTGGAGGGGGCGGGGGGAAGAGGCTGGAGGGGGCGGGGGGAAGAGGCTGGAGGGGGCGGGGGGAAGAGGCTGGAGGGGGCGGGGGGAAGAGGCTGGAGGGGGCGGGGGGAAGAGGCTGGAGGGGGCGGGGGGAAGAGGCTGGAGGGGGCGGGGGGAAGAGGCTGGAGGGGGCGGGGGGAAGAGGCTGGAGGGGGCGGGGGGAAGAGGCTGGAGGGGGCGGGGGGAAGAGGCTGGAGGGGGCGGGGGGAAGAGGCTGGAGGGGGCGGGGGGAAGAGGCTGGAGGGGGCGGGGGGAAGAGGCTGGAGGGGGCGGGGGGAAGAGGCTGGAGGGGGCGGGGGGAAGAGGCTGGAGGGGGCGGGGGGAAGAGGCTGGAGGGGGCGGGGGGAAGAGGCTGGAGGGGGCGGGGGGAAGAGGCTGGAGGGGGCGGGGGGAAGAGGCTGGAGGGGGCGGGGGGAAGAGGCTGGAGGGGGCGGGGGGAAGAGGCTGGAGGGGGCGGGGGGAAGAGGCTGGAGGGGGCGGGGGGAAGAGGCTGGAGGGGGCGGGGGGAAGAGGCTGGAGGGGGCGGGGGGAAGAGGCTGGAGGGGGCGGGGGGAAGAGGCTGGAGGGGGCGGGGGGAAGAGGCTGGAGGGGGCGGGGGGAAGAGGCTGGAGGGGGCGGGGGGAAGAGGCTGGAGGGGGCGGGGGGAAGAGGCTGGAGGGGGCGGGGGGAAGAGGCTGGAGGGGGCGGGGGGAAGAGGCTGGAGGGGGCGGGGGGAAGAGGCTGGAGGGGGCGGGGGGAAGAGGCTGGAGGGGGCGGGGGGAAGAGGCTGGAGGGGGCGGGGGGAAGAGGCTGGAGGGGGCGGGGGGAAGAGGCTGGAGGGGGCGGGGGGAAGAGGCTGGAGGGGGCGGGGGGAAGAGGCTGGAGGGGGCGGGGGGAAGAGGCTGGAGGGGGCGGGGGGAAGAGGCTGGAGGGGGCGGGGGGAAGAGGCTGGAGGGGGCGGGGGGAAGAGGCTGGAGGGGGCGGGGGGAAGAGGCTGGAGGGGGCGGGGGGAAGAGGCTGGAGGGGGCGGGGGGAAGAGGCTGGAGGGGGCGGGGGGAAGAGGCTGGAGGGGGCGGGGGGAAGAGGCTGGAGGGGGCGGGGGGAAGAGGCTGGAGGGGGCGGGGGGAAGAGGCTGGAGGGGGCGGGGGGAAGAGGCTGGAGGGGGCGGGGGGAAGAGGCTGGAGGGGGCGGGGGGAAGAGGCTGGAGGGGGCGGGGGGAAGAGGCTGGAGGGGGCGGGGGGAAGAGGCTGGAGGGGGCGGGGGGAAGAGGCTGGAGGGGGCGGGGGGAAGAGGCTGGAGGGGGCGGGGGAGTTGAGAGGAAGGGGACAGGGGGTAAAGGGTTTGGAGCAGGTGGTCAGTGAGGGAAGGGGGTGCAGTTGGTGGATAGAGTTTTGACCCAGAGACTTGGTAAGTGAGTGGGTATAGACGCCCAGAAAAAATTGAGGATTGATAGGGATCAGATTGTGGTGCCATACACGTACTATAAAGCAGCACAATTTTTTTGGACTAACTGAAAAAGTGAAAAAATTAGATATTATTTAATTAAGTAATTTTCTTGTATTTTTCAATGCAGGTAGGTGGATGCATTTGATATCTTGGAGCATGCTATTGATATCAAATTCTTTCCATATTAGAACTATTGATGTCATATTGATGTCAAATTGTTTCTGAGAGCATTGTGCACATATGAAAGCAAAAATGATGTCCCAAACTTTCAGCTGGGGCTGTTCTCAATCAAGTTGAGACTCTGTTACACAATCCATAATTTATGATTTTCAATTATCCTTTGGAATACTGATTCTTCTCTTGCTTTCAAAGTTGGGCATATGATGTTTATTAATTCTGTCAATACCGAAATAAATCAGAAACTGTGTTTCCAGAATTATCAAACACTATTCAGTTAGTTCAAATTCTTCTACATTTGCAGGATTCATTAGGTGCCTTCACTAAGTGCTATCAAACTGTAATCTTCAAAATGTCATCACTTAATATTCAACACAGCTTATTTTGCATAATGCCAGACCAATAGTTTTGCTAATGCTGCTTTTTATTTGGTCCACATTAGTGGACTTTACTTACTGTAATATAGTTTAGGGTAATAATATAACTAGTCAATTAGAAAAAAGGGGAAGGAATTCTTGGAATGTGGACCAAACACTTTCTTGATCAGAGGAAAGAAAGTATTGGATGTAGTTATGAGGAATGAAATTGGGCAAGTGGAAATGTTTTAGTTTGTAGGCATCAGGGGGCAGTGATCATAGTATCAGGTTGCAAATAGTTACATAAAAAGACAATGAACAAATCAATCATAATACTTAACTGGAGGAGTTTTTGTTTTAATGAGATAGAAAGGGATCAGGCTGGTGAATTGGAATCAAAAACTGGTAGGAAAAACAGTGATCAAGCAATGGCAAGTTTCAAAGAGGAAATAGCTTGTTGTTGAGTACATGCATTCTCGTAAGGGGAAAATGGTCATCCAAAACTTCTTTGACAACTGAAGGCAAACAGAATAAAATGAAACAAAAAAGTAAAAACAAATGTAAAGTTGCTAACATAGCAGTGAAGCAAAATGATTCCACAAAGTGCATAAAAGTTCTAAAAGAGGGAACAAAAGGGGCATAGAAAGAATCCAAAAATAGACTACATACTAACATAAAAGAAAACTCAAACGTCATCAAAGAAAGGGTGAGGTCAATTAGGGACCAAAAAGCATGACTGAGATACTAAATAAGTCCTTTGCTTATATCTTCATCAGAAGGGAGGATGCTGTTAACAGCAGTGAAGGAGGAGAGGTTCATAATTTTAGATCAGATGAAACTATCTGGAAGGAAATACTCAAAAGATTGACATTATTCAAAAAAGAAAAGGAATCTGATACAAATGGAATGCATCCTAGTAAGCAAAGGTGAAAATTATGATCAGAGTCTTCCATCTCTTATGGCATGGTGCCAAAGAATTCCTGGATTGTAAATGTTTCCTGTTCAAAGGGGAAAGAAATGAACCTTGCTCTGCAGGTCAGTCAGCCCAACAACAGTGGGAAGACTTTTAGAGACATAATTAATTGGCACTTAGAAAAATTTGGGCCAATTAATGAAAGTCAGCATGGATTTGTTAAACGTAAATTGTGTTTAACTATCATGATCTTGTTCTTTGATGAAATGAATAAGAGGGTTCATGAGGATAGTACATCTCATATTTTGCAAACAAGCTTTCAAAAATGTGTTTGTAAAATCACCATATAATAGACTTGTTATTAAATTAACTGTCAAGGCTTTAAACAGACAGCGGCAATATAGATACAAAATTGGTTAATGTATAAAAAGCTGTGTGTAGCTTTTTATACATTATACAAATGGTTTTTATACAAATGGCTGTTTTCCAGATTTGAGTCAAGTATATAGCAATGTTCCCCAGGTGTCTGTATCAGGACTAGTGCTTCTTTTGATAGATATCAATGACCCATTCTTAGGTATACAGAGCATAATTTCAAAGTCTGCACCTGACACAAAATTCAGAAATGTAGTAAATAATAAGTAAGGTTATAACTCTCTTCATGAAGACATATGCAGACTGATAAAAAGGACTGACATGCAGCAGATAAAATTTTAACAGAGAAAAGGGTGAAGTGATACATTTTGGAAGAATGAGGAAAGGTACTATAGACTAAATGTACAATTTTAAAAGGGGGCAAGAACAGAGAGAGATTATGGGTGTACACACAAAATCTTTGAATTGGCAAATGAAGTTGCAATGCATGTTAAGAAGCATGTGAAAACAAGGACTTGATTAACAAAACCTTTATGAAATACTGGTTGATTCAGCTGGAGTATTTTGTTCGAATTCTGGGCACCAGACTTTAGGAAGGATGTCAAAGCCTTCAATAAAATGCAGATGATTTACTAGAATAATAGCAGGGGTGAGGGTGTTCAGTTCTGCGGAGAAACTAGGTAAAACTGGGTTGTTCCTAGATCAGGGAGGGTTAGAGATGTTTAAAATCATGAATGGATTTGACAGTATAAATAAGGAGAAACAGATATCACTGGCAAAAGAATTGGTAATGCATATTTAACATGATCCACAAAGGAACTACTGTTGAGATGGAGAAAAAAAGAAGCTGTTTTGGTGCCCGGGAATCCATAGCCTGTAAGGAAGGTGGAGGTACATGCAAAGATAATTTTCAAAAGAAAACAGGATAAATATCTGAACGGAAAACACTTACAATGCCATGGAGATACAGCCAGGGATTAGGACCAATTGGATAGCTCTATCGAAGAGCCAGCAATAGTGCAATGGACCTGCATTTATGCTGTGTATGATTCTATACTTCATAAAATTAGATAACACTGCAGGCCATTCTGCCCATCATGTCTATGCCAATTCTTTGTAAGAAATAGCCAGTTCATGTCATTCCTCGCTCATTCCCCGTAGTCTTCCAATGCTTTCATTTTCAAACCCTATATATAATTTTCTTTCGAAAGTTACTATTGAATCTGACCCGGCAATCTTCTAGAAAGTGAATTCCAGCTCATAGTAACTTACTGTGTGAAGAAAATTCTTTAGCTCCATCAGGTTCTTTTACCAATTATCTTAAAATCTGTATTGTCTGGTTACTGATCCTCCTGCCAATGATAACAAACATGTTTCCCCATACCTACACTGCCAAAATCTCTCATAATTTTATAAATAGTTGTACTTTGATTTACAGAAAATAAATATTACAATTGACTTGCAGATAAACTGGGCATTCAGAATTTGAAATCTAATCTCACTCAATTTGGACTATGGTGCAATTATCAGAAAATAAATTTAAATCTCTCCAGAATCACTTCAAAAGAAAGAAATACATTAACACTATAAGGAAACAAGATAAACAAGAATGATCACATCTGCGAAAAAAGTGGAAAAGGCAGAAGAAGAGCATAGCAAAGCTGCAAAAACAGAACTTTAGCAGCTTGGGAACTCAAGTTTAACAGGATCTGCATGTCAACAAAGTAGTAATGATCCCAATAATACTAATGAGTCAGGTTTTCTGCTGTAACTTGGAAGTAACTTTGGTCAATAAGCTAATAACTGTTAACTGTTATAGTCATCTCAAATCACTATAGACCAGTCATTTATTGACCAATGAAACAATGACAACAGTTATATACAGCACAGTTAATCTCACCGTCTTGACCATAGTATGACAGAAAGCTCCTGTGGGAATAGATCCAGGTAAGGAAAAAAATAAAGAAAGCTAGATTGAAAGGCAAAAGGAAATCACAGGAAGACCCTAGAAGGGAAAAAAAAATTGGAGACAAAAACAAATAGAAAAGGAGAAAAATAATGTAGAAGGGCAGACACAAGGAGATGAAAAACAGAAATAAAAAAGACACAAACAGGGCAAATAGGGAAAATTAAATGCCAAATATTCCCAGACTTGCAAACAAACATTAGCTTCTGAAGGATGGGGGGATAAAAAAACAAGACTTCTATCTATTTCCATAGACTTAAAATGCAGGTTTGCAGGCTTGAAAATAAACTGTTGGAGATGTATCAAAAAAATGGATCAAACATTAGGTGAAGATTTATTGCAAGTAGTTTCATCTAATGCAAGAAAGATGAATTGATTTTGGTTAAATTAGATATAACTGACAATTCATTGGTAGGGAAGATGCATTATTTTCCAATTGTTATCCTCCCATGGTTTAAGTGATTTGTGCTCTATTGTATTTTACGAAAAGAACAGAGGAACTTTCAATGATTTAGATTGTATGTATTAATCATACCCAGTAGCTGTGAACCATATATCTAAAACTGAAGAAGATTTTTGACATCTAATTCTGTGACAAGACTTTGGCGCTATATACCCTACTCATACCCATAATCTCAAATCCATTTACTGATACAGCTGAACAATTTTCTGTTTTAATTCTTTGAGGCTTAAGGTGTCATTGCATTTCTGCAACCAAATAAAGCAAGGGAATATTTAGGCTTTTGTTTTTCTAATTTAACGTAAATAGAATTGAAACTAAATTAGCTAAATTTAGATTCAAATAGTTTTCTTAAATTTGTGAATCATTACTTTCCATGTCTAAACGTGCTCAAAAATTAAAACATTCAAAATAAAATTGAAAACACTAGGGCAAACGAAAAAGAGATAAATGAGAAAAGGTTATATGATATGAAAAATGGAAGGATGCCTAGCAGCCCATATTATGAGAATTTTTTGGTAAAAATACTGTAATTAATCGAAACTATTAACGCATCCAGTGTTTCCCAGCACATTTCCTACTTAAGTGCTCACAATGCATACTGCTTTAGTGTGCATGACCATGAAAGCACACCAAAATAACAAACAAATATTTAATCCATTTTAATTCCTGAAGCATTCAATAAAAGACAATAGTTTCTAATTTGCTAATTTACTTTTGGATTTTGCTAGTATCATACAAAGACAAAAAAAAATTAATGAGACAATACAGATGAATTAAAATCAATACTTCTTTTAACCCTATTATTCTGCTCTTAATTTAAACAGAATTTATACCTTAAGTCAAGAATATTAAACAATTCAGAGTTAAACACATCTGACATTAGTTCAATCATAGCATAGTAGCTAGCTATCTCTCTCACAAACACCAGTACACAATAGGAGGTAGTTTCTCTATCTCTTGGCACAATTTTCAATTACATTGCCAATGACCAAAAATAAAGAAAAATTTAGCAGTATGTTAATGCACACCTTTCAGAACATGATTTAAAGCTCAACATCTTTCAGGTTTTGGAGGAGGAATCAGTAGTATTTTTTCCCTTTTTTCATGCCCTTTGCTGGTAACACCGTGGGTACGTCATATGTCATAAATACCATGAGAACTAATCCATCAGTTGTAATGGCTCCAATAAAACACCACTGTGAGATTGCAATAAGACTGGAAAATAGGCTACAAATCCCAGCTATGCTCAGGCTCGCAATGAAGCGAGACAGAAAGGAGGTGGGAAAGGGATCAAGAGATAGATGGCCACCTGAACCATGACCAGAAAGGGCAGAGGTCACAGGCCAAGGTCTTAATAATATCTCCAGCACCTAACTTCAGTAAGGTACTAGTCTAAGCTTTCATAACAGCTATACAGGACAAAGAGAAAGAATAAATGTGCTTACTTTTGTGGAAATCTTCCTCGGTCCCTTTCTGCCATTTCTATTTGCCACTCCAGACAGTCGGGCGAGTCTCGCTTGAAACCCTATCAAACAAACAGTAGTTTAAGAGATTTTGATACAACCTATTTTACAGCTATTTCAGTTAAAAGGGGCATGGACTGGACTTTGACCTCAGCTCTTTAAAACACTGCCAATCAAGCAAAAAGTAACTGGCAAATATAATTGTTAACTTTAATGGGCAATAGTAATATCTTGATTTGGTAAGAGAAAGAAACATATTAACCCTTTGAGAATTGCATTCAGATCTTGGCATCAAAATCAAAGGCATCAGAAATAATTAGAAAATGTATTCAGGGAAAGCCAAATTGATAAGTGTTCAGTATTCACAGCCCACAAATTTGAACACAAAAGATTCAGAATTATTTTTGTAGGTCTCAGTTTGCTCTTCACCTCAGACTCCATTTTCCAAGACCTAAATATTACTACTCTTTTGTGCATTTTACTCCTCAAATTTTCTCCATTTGAAGATTTACACATCATGTAAGTCATTGTCCGTAATAAATGCAAATCTAACTGTATATAATGTGTCAGCTGTGGGTCAGTGGGGACAACAATCACCTCAAAGGCAACAAATTGTAGATTCAAGGCACTCGAGAGACTTGAGCACGAGATTCTAGATTGGCACTTCAATACAGTATTGAGAATGTGCTGCATGGTTGGAGAATCCATCTTTCAGATTAACCTTCTCTCAGGTGGACATCAAAGTCCCCATGGCAGGGAGGAGGAAATGGGGGCAGGCTCTCTTCTTCGTGTTCTGGTCAGTATTTGTCACTCAATCAGATTATCTGGTCATTATCACAATGCCATTTATGAGACCTGGCTGCGCAAATATTGGCTGCTGCAATTCCGACATTATAAAAACATAAGAAATAGGAGCAGTGGTAGATCATTTTACTCTTTGGTTCTGCTTTGCCATTTAGTATAATCATGGTTGATCTACTACCTCAACTCCACCTTCCCACGTTATCCCCATATCCATCAATTTCCTTAGTATCCAAAAACCTCCACCTTTAATATTATCAATTACTGAGCATTCACAGCCCTCTGAGTAATGTGTATTGGAACAATGGTTACACTTCCAAACTTCTTCATTGGCTGCAAAGCACTTTGAGATATCTTGAAGTCACGAAAGGCATTACATTAAGCAAGTCCTTTCTTTTCTTATGTCAGTCTCGTCACAGCAATTTTATTCATTCACCCGATTACATGCACAAGATTCACTATAGGTCTAAAACTACGAAAAGTTTATATCAAGGGGCTAATTGTTATGCAGAAAGCGTAAGAACTTGTGAAGAAAATTGGCTTAAATGCTGTTTAAAATGAAAATGTTCTGAAAAATTAAATGCATTTGTTAACAATAAAACATCACGGCTTAAACAAAAAATAATTATAGTATTTAATAATAGCATGCAAAGTTTGAAATGTAGTAAGAAAATATTTTCTTTTTCTCTTTGTACATAAATCACTTTTTCTCATTTCCATCTATTGATTCTAGCAAATCTATTCAATCTGTTTTCTTTTTAAAGAAATTATACATTTGGCAAAGACACGAAAAGGAAAAGAAAAAGGTCCAAAGTTAACACATTTCCAATATACTGAAATTGACAGTCTAAAACATCATAGTTCAGAACCACTGGCAACTCTCCTGTCAAGCAAAGAAGTCAAATTATTAAAGATTCCAGCATCCACAGTATTTTGCTTTTATTTAAGTAACATTATTTAATAACTTCACACCTGTAATTGGAAGCAAGAATGTTACTGACCTCTTTGGGATGATTGTGTCATGAGAGGAAAAGTACCAGTTAAGATGCTTTCAAATACTGGATCCGGCAGTTCGCTCTCCAGTTCCAGGGCATCATCTTGCTCCCACCAAGGAATGATCCCAGCAATGCCACATGCCCCACCAGATTCACCCTCAAAGAACCAGTCACTCTGTTCATCGTCACCTTTAAAAAAAAATCAAGTCTTAAAAAAGTACATTTATATACAAGAAGTATTGTACAATTAATCTCTGCCAAACAAATAAGCAACATAACTTGGCATATGCCTGGTATCTAAAATGTTCAAAACATCCATGGATTACTTTTAATATGCTGTTAGGAACAAAATTCTGCTATTTAAATCTCAATATGCAAACCTATAAAAAGTGAAAAGGGCAGGACTCAGCAGGCCAGGCAGCATCCATGGAGAGAAGTATAATTAACATTTCAGTTTGATGATGCTTTGTCAGGAAAAATAGATTCATAATAAGCTTCAAAAAAATGAGAGGAGAACAAAGAACAAAGAGGAAGGTCTATGACAGAATGGTGATGTGGAAGATGTGGTAAATGGAACCCTTGGTTCTGGGAGGAGTTGGGGTAGAGGGTAGAAAGAGGGAGAGCAGAAATGTGTCAAATAGATTGGACACAGCTGAAGGCCCTGTCAATCACTCCGGCAGGGGAAATCTTCACTTGAGGAAAGGGGACAATCAAAAGTGTTAGTAGGGAAGGTTGCATCGTGTGGGCAGATGCAATGGAGATGGAGAAACCAGAAGAACAAAAATAAGAGTCCTTACAGAAGCGGGATGAGAGTCCATGGAACTGTAATCATGTTAGTTGATAGCCTTTTGCCAGAAATTAAGTCAGTAAAGTTAAGGATGGGATGGAAAAATTCAGAAATGGACCAGGTGTAGATAAGAGAAGGGTGGAAATTGAAAACAAAGTAACTTGTATTTTCCAATTCAGTACGAGAGCAAGAAACAATACTGACATTCATCAATGTACTGGGAAAAAAAAGAGTTGCGGGAAATGCTGGAATTGGATTGGAAGAACAAATATTCCACCCATCCCCAAAAAAAGGGAGGGATAGCTGGAATCCATGTAGGTTCCCACAGCAGCCACTTTGGACAAAGTGGTCATAAAGAATATATTGTTCATTACAAGAATAAGGTCAGCCAGGTAATGGAGAATGGTGGTGGATGGAAGGGGGGAATAGACATGTCACGGAATGAGACTCTTCCCTTCCTTTCCTTGAATTCCCCAAGTCCATTCTGGAGATAGGCTATCAGATAATATTCTTTACAAGCCGCAGATTCCCACAACTGCCTTGACTACACTTCTCGCATCTCACTTGGTAGAATGTAGAATCATAGAATACCTACAGTACTGAATGAGGCCATTTGGCCCATCGAGTCTATACCAACCACAATCCCACCCAGGTCCTATTCCTGCAACATCACACATTTACCCTGTTAATCCCTCTGACACTAGGGTCAATTTAGCATGGCCAATCAACCTAACCCACACATCTTCGGAATGTGCGAGGAAACTGGAGCACCCGGAGCAAACCCATGCAGACACAGGGAGAATGTACAAACTCCACACAGACAGTTATCCAAGGCTGAAATCGAATTCCTGGTGCTGTGAGACAGCAGTGCTAACCACTGTGCCACTCGATCACCTTTAATCTTAACTGATAGTGGAGGAGGGTGGAGGTTGTTGTGTCGTGAGAGCACATTGGGAAAGAAACTTTGTATCCCAGGTATTTACTGAACAGCCCATTTTCTCATACGCCTCAGGGAAGGAAGTTACAATGATCAGGTTTCTGAGCTCAATTATCCAAGGTCTCAAATACTCCTTCTGAGTGCAACTTATTTCAATTTAGTATA
Organism: Carcharhinus amblyrhynchos; assembly: GCF_965287045.1. Classification (NCBI taxonomy): domain Eukaryota; kingdom Metazoa; phylum Chordata; class Chondrichthyes; order Carcharhiniformes; family Carcharhinidae; genus Carcharhinus; species Carcharhinus amblyrhynchos. The sequence continues at coordinate 53,781,945 of NC_137335.1, forward strand.
GTATATTTGCTGAATACAATGTCATCTGCTCTATATTGGGGAGACCAAACACAAATTGATGATTACTTCGCAGGACACCTCCCTCCATTCAGTCCACAAGTATGACCCTGCATTTCCAATCACTTGTTTTACGGACAGGCGGGGGATTCATTTAAACCCACCTGATTTCGTCCCTTGCCACCCATCCGGAAACAGAAAGGCAATTTTGATTTCCACCTTCACAGTTGGTGGCTTATTTTCCCCAACCCTTTAATTTAAAGTAACCAAATCCTCTATTAACTCCGTGGCAAACTCAAGGAAAAATGAAAGGGTTGGTTTATTTTACACACACACAAAATGCAGAAAGGGGTCCTTTCCTTTTGCACTCATAATGAAACAGAAATGAGGGAAAAAAATGGGTACAGGGCAAGACCATGATAAAAATAACAGTTATCATTCCACTTGAATCCCGAGGCAGAGGTCCAATGGCATATTCCTTCAAGATTAGAAAGCTAAAAAAGTATTGCAAAGTGATCTGCCTCTCCAGAAGTGAGGACTTCCACAATGAAAGAAAGCACCCAGATATTAATTAGTCTTAAAGGCACAGATTCAGATGTTCTAATGTCACCAGTAGTACACAGTGTAGATGAGCAACAAGCAATATGCTGTTACCTGTTAGATAGCAAAATAACAGACCGCTCGGATACATGGCACTATTACAGGTTCCAGAAACTTGAGGGAGTTCATGTGACACAGCTCCCACTTCATTTCCTGGATTTTGGCGAAAGGATGTATTTTTCCAGGTCCTGAATTTTGACAGGTTTACCAGAGGAGTTGGTGCCCTTTTGCTCCTTGCAGACATACCATCTCTATGACCACAGTATTGTCTTAGAAATGTAAAGGAGGTCGGTGCATTTCAGTCAGGGGTGCATGAGTGCTCCTTTAAAGATAACACAGTCCCCGCTGGTTTCGGAAAAGTAAATATTCCTCTGGTGCAAGTCATGCTTAATCACTCATTGTCCATTTAAAAAAAAGTAGCCAGTTTGACACAGATATATATTTCCCTTTCTGTCTTCTAGACAGGACACTTGTCATTTCAATTCTGGATCATGCTTCTATTCCGACCTGCTACAGTGTACCAATGAAACTTAAAATAAGCTTGAGGAAAAACACTCCATCTTTTGACTCAACAGTCATCTGCATTCAAAATTGAGTTCATAATCTCCAACTCCATTTTGCTTATTATTTTTTATTGCTGGTTCATTTTTTTCCCGGTCTTTTTCTTTATTCCCTTACTTTGCAGTTGGATAACTGGCATCTAGCCATTCACACCTCACCTAGACAAATTCCACCCCCTTTGGGTTTTGTATTATGAAGCCATATGTTATTTAATCTCTCCTGCCCTCTACGTTGTCATACATCTTCCTTTCTGTTCTTCCCTTCCCCCCAATACCACCCATTTCACTTGCCCAATATTGATTACATATCTATTTTTCCTGAGTTCTGAGATCAAGTCATCGACAAAAACGTTAACTGTAACCCTCCACTGATGCTATCTGACCTACTGAGTATTTTCAGCATTTTGATCTTCCCCCCCCACCCCCGATTTCAAGCATCTGCTGTATTTTGTGTTTGAATTAATTGATAGAGTCTTATCAGTTCACATTTCAAAGGAATTATAATCAACATCATCCTCTTTTTCTGCCTGATTTAACTGATTGCTCAACACTGATGAGATATTTGGGAAACTGTACAAGTTTCCGAGTTTGAATCTATGAGGGAAGTGGATTACTATCAATGTTCATTGACATGTTTGCAGTCAGCATTTCAAGTATCCTTTGTAGCTTCCTTAGAATATTGAGTCCAATCAATTCTCCCAGCTCATTTCCTCCAATGATGCTGTCAAGTCACTGTTTTAAAAATTCAAAATCCATCCCTACTTGCAGTTGGTACTCAGTTAAAACTCACATAAATAGTAGGAGTTTCAAAGAACAAGACAGCATCTGTAATTATTTTCCTGCAATGGTCAATGTGAGGAGTGAAGGAATGAAAATGATAAGATAAAAAGGAGTTGCAGGAAGTTCAACTAGTTCAATCATGGAATTTCACTGAACAAGTTTATCTAAATGTCTAATGCCAATATTTCCTATGTCTAATAGTGATATTACCTTTTTCTGAGAAAGATGCCTTGAAATTGCACTGTACACAGATTAACAGAACTTAAGTTATCTATTTTACTGAAGGTGTTATTAACCTATTTATTTTAATGTGCCTGTTTGGTGTGTCCATTTTACCTGCCAAATAATGAACAAATATCATCCTTTTCGCAATTGAAGCTACATTTCAAATATGAGCTCCAATGATCCAGTTGGTTTATGAAGCAATTGAGCTATAAAAAACTAGGCTTGCACTGCACTGAGCTTGCTACTCTCAGGCACTGCGGCAAATGGTTACTTACTTGTTCCCTCGCAGATGCTGACTGACCTGCTATATTTCTGGGATCTTGAGTTTTTGTTTCAGATTTTCAGTACCTGCTTTTTTTTTGCTTTTTGCCCACTTGTGTTGCCACATTTAGCCTCAGCATCCTGAGACAGGAAGAGAAATATTATCCTTATCATAACAGCTCTAGCTAGAAATGCTTGTGTGCGAATATCAAAAGTGGCCAGAATAAAAGGGTTGAATTGTGTGGGCGTAGACCCTGCTGAAATGGAAAGTTCATTTGTGGGCTGGGAGCCCAATTTTATGCTCGACAAGCTTACCCATTGCTCTTTCCATGGTGACCCTGTCAAGTTGGGAAACAGGTGCCCTGATTGGGAGAGGTTTAAGAGAAAATATTTCTTAATTGTCTTTTAATTACATTAGTTACTGAATTGACAGATTAAAGGTGTTATTCCCTGCTACCTTCAAAGAAGAGGGCATCTGTAATTATCTTCCAGCAACAGAAGTTCAATTAGTTCAATCATGGAATTTCACTGAACAAATTTATCTAATCAAACCTTTCTTACAATTTTGTCCTGCACTTTTTCCTTTTTTCAACTTTTTTCTGACCTCCAAGTTTCCAATGTTCCCTCATGTATGCCATATTCCCCCAATTGATCTCTCTCTCTCTCTCTCGAGTGTTGTGCAAAGTGAGCAGGATGTTTGCCTTGGAGCCTATGGTTAGTGCTTGTGCGTGGAGTCTTTTAACATGGGGAGACTGTTGCATTGCAGCTACCACATAGTTCTGGCTGACCAAGAAACTCTTTCACTCTTACCTGCCACAGCTGTGTTGAAAGGATTTACAGGTTTTCAAACAACCTACTTGGCCATACTTATAATGCACCTTCCATGATCATCAAGTCATGGGGTGGGGCTCAAACCTGGAAATTCTGGTTCAGATGTAGGTACACTACTCACCACCATCTACCCTTCTGGTATACAGGTTTGTTCTGATGCACATCTTTTCAGAGAGTTTCTATTTCTCCTCTAGTCTAATGTATTTGGATTCTGTTTCCTGTACTGTATGCAATAAAATCTCCAACCCAGCTGTCATGGGGACTAGGTACCATAGTGAATTAGAGAGCAGGAATACCACCTACAGACCTTGGGGGTGAGGTGGAAGTAATGGGCCTCTACCAGGTATGGCTAAGGTGGGAAGGTGGGGGGACAACATGGATGGCCAGCCCAATGCCTTCTTAGTCATCACTGAGCTGTACCTTGCACAATGGTGAAAAATAACATGTTAGCCAACTCACCCACCCTTGAGCCTACCTAAACCCTTAATTAGCCACAACACGCATTTGAGGGTCTGTTTCCCTCCATAACATGCCACCATAATAAGGAATGGGACGGAAAGTGGAACAAAGCAAGCCAGCCCATATTTTTACCATCTGAAGTGAAAAGGTAGGAAGCAGGAGATGATTATCTACTTTTGGGAAGTGCCCTGAGGGTACTCCCTCCCCTTGTGTCTTCCCCAGCTGTCAAAATCCAAACCACAGCCCAGGGTCCATGATCCCTCCTCTCCCAATACCCTAGGACTTGCCTTCAATCTCCTTCTTGGGGCTGTGTGTAGTCTCAACAGCACTCACTACAGGGTTTTCACGCTGCCAGTCAATCTGATTGGCTGACAGCTTTGAGGGGCAGGAGCTCCTTTCCTTGAAGAGCAGAAGTCCCACCCTTCCCTTGTTAAAGCCAGCCCCAGCACATTGTTGTTGCAGCACAGCCTTTGTAAAATTGGTCAGCACACGACTGGCTTTTCTACCAGGGATGTCGGGCAATATATGCCTTCCCCATTAAGTTCAGCCCTTTGACTCAATTGGATGCAAAACTTCATGTGAATTGCATTTTTGAAATAACAACAGCACAAATTTGTCCACAATTCAGCCCAACCTAACATTCTAACTTGTGAGAGGTTATAAGAAATTGAAAAATTTAGGCTGGTGTAACTTGTGCTGTCCTGAGGTTATCAATAAAGCACATCTTTGTGACAATGCAGAGTCAGCTTTACTCTGCATTTGATTATGTTATACCTTGCTTGGAAGTACTTCCTAGAACATGTCCAAAGTAGGAACATGCTCCGAACCCCCTATTAATTCTTGTGGTTGTTGTTACTGCTGAGAGAACATCTGGAGCGGAGAGTAGGTCAAAATGCAATTTTCTTCTATGGGGAAGAAAGTCTATTCACTATCAGAACACAATACAGCATGTTGATTCTGTAATGTAGGCTCTCCTGCAACATTTCCCTCTAACCTTTTCAACTGAGAAGCTGAATTTGCTTATTGATTTAATAGAACATATAATAAAGAAGGTACATAGTAAATTGGTTGGGTGGAAGTATAACTTATGAACAGTTAATTGCAAAGGTGAGTTAGCCCATCAATTGTTCAAAAGCTGTTCTAATTGTTCCACATTAGAAAACTCAGTAAAGCTTCCAATCCTGAATTAAAATTGTATATTCTTTTCAGATCTAGATCTGGTGGCATTTTAAAATTGCTACACAACTACAGCACCTGAACTGTAAAAATACAGTTCCAAAGATAATTGTGGTATGTACAAGGTATTAAATTAACAGATATTTTGCACAAAAATACTAAAACAAATCAACCTCAGAGAAATAAAACCTCTTGAATATTACTCTTGACTCAATATGCCATCAGAATTGTTGTATAACTGTATTTAACCAGGTTAAAGTCCACGAGGTTTATTTGGTAGCACAAGCTTTTGGATTATTACCCTTTCATTAGGTGAGTGAAGAGTTCAGTTCATAAACAGGGCATATATAGACACAAACTCAATTGCAAGATAATGGTTGGAAAGTGAGTTTTAACAGGTAATCAAGTCTTTATAGGTGCAGCCAATGTGAGTGGACAGAGGGTTAAGCACAGGTTAAAGAGATGTGAATTGTCTCCAGCCAGGACAGTTTATGAGGTTTTGCAAACCCAGGCAAGTTGTGGGGGTTACAGATAGTGTGACATGAACCCAAGATCCTGGTTGAGGCCATCCTCACATGTGCAGAACTTGACAATCAGTTTCTGCTCAGCAATTCTGCTTTGTTGTGTGTCATGAAGGCCGCTTTGGAGAACGCTTACGCGAAGCTCAGAGGCTGAATGCCCTTGACTGCTGAAGTGTTCCCCGACAGGAAGAGAAGACTCTTGCCTGGTAGTTATTAAGCAGTATCTATTCATCTAGTGTCAGAGCGTCTACATGGTCTTACCAATGTACCATGCCTCAGCACATCCTTTTCTGCAGCTTATCAGGTATGTTATGTTGGCCGAGTCACAAGAGTATGTACCCTGTACCTGGAGGATGGTGTTCTCATGCGAGATGATGGCATTCTGTCGATGATCCGGCATGTCTTGCAGAGGTTGCTGTGGCAGAGTTGTATGATGTCATGGTCAGTGTTCTTCTGAAGGCTGGATAGTTTGCTCTGAACTCTTCACTCACTTGATGAAGGGGCAACGCTCCGAAAGCTCATGTTACCAAATAAACCTGTTGGACTTTAACCTGGTGTTGTGAGACTATTTACTATGCCTACCCCAGTCCAACGCCAGCAACTCCACATCATACTGCATTTAAGTTTAAGACAAAGTATCCACAGTTTTCAAGACTTGAACTACAACTTTAGTTATTAACTCTCAAAATAAATAGCTTATGTGAGATTCAATGGAAATCATTTTATTTTTCAAAACATAAAAACAAAATGACCAATAATAAACGGAAGTTTACTGATCTCACAATCCCAATAGAGAAGAGTACTCAAAAGTTATGCAGATTGAAGACACAGCTAAGGTACAATTGTGTCATATATCTGACTCATCTCTACTCTCTAAGAATCCAAAATTGGGGATTTACTCAAGAGGGATTGATGTTTAAATTTCAGATAGTGACAACGATTACCAAACTTTTGTTTCATAGTTCTATCATTTTAACTGTAATATTCAAAGGAAAACTGCAGAACCAAATATTTTGAACCAAGTAAAAGATAGGTGATCTCTCATGGCATCAGTCAGGCAAAACTAAAAGAGCTACTTCCTTGCTATAATTGTCTCTTTGTCTCCTATTCTTTAACACTTTCAACTTCTCCCCTATTTTTTCACTCTTTTTTTCTCTTCATATGTGCATCATTTGGTTGATTGTTACCTCTACCTCTGGAAGCGGGTGCAGGTAATGTTTTCACTTTCGTTTTTAGTCTGTTTGTAAACAATACATCTCAGAGACTAATGGACTGATTTCAATGAAACAGGGCATATCCATGCAGTATAGCCCAAGCAACAACTGATTACTTTTTGGTGAAGATGCTGATTCGGATCAGGGTCCCAGATTTTTTTTTAAAGGCTCCTTTATCCTTGGGTGATGAGGCAAATTTATTTCTTTAAACAAATCCTGTGCATTGCTTTATTTAGAATATTGTTGATTATTTTAAAATGTCTCAGCTGCTGCGATGCAATTCATTACATCTGTCAAAATGTGGGCAGAGTTTTCAAAGCAAATTATTAGATCTACATTGACCTGAAGTCTCCTCAGTGAGAAGAAAATTCTTTACAAAAATATTTTCTTTCAGCTTTGTAGTTAAAGTGTGCTGAAAGTTGACCCAGAAGTAAGGCAGTAAGGAATATTTGTAATTTATTAAAAATGTCTGTGGAATCTGTAATTAGTTTTGATTACGTTTGAAGAGGACTTTTAAGAGTTTGCATCAATTGTGAAGGGACGAATTGTGATTTTCTTGAACAATAAAGAAATCCTGATCCATGTGACCAAGCCATTCCGGGAGAAAAACCAACAGGAAGTTAACATATGGAAGCTGTGTCGCTGGCTGACACAAAGGGGAGTTGCATCCAAAGGACAACTGAAGCCGGGGAAGAACACAGAAGGCACATTCACAAGGAGCTATGTGTAAAACAGTTAAAAAGGATAAAACAGTGAAGGCTTAGTTAGAACACAGGTATTAATTTGGACAATTCTATAGCTATGCTTCAGCTTTACAAGAGCTGGCAGGATCATTTAACAACGTCTCTGCAGAATCTTTGCTTTCCGATCAGAGCAATGGAATTCTGCAGGTGTATGCCACTTGGTTGGCAACAATCTCTGAGGAATTTCGATTGAGTCAAGTCACCGAAGTGACTTGAGGGCCAAATCCATTAAATAAGAAAAGTGAGATCCTCATTTCTGAAGGCTGAATTGGAAAGACCAAGAGACTGAACATGGTGCAATGAATATTTGTAATCTCGTTAGTCTTTGTTGCATCGGTTTTCCAAGTGTAATTTATGATTCACATCAACATTAATTTGCCTGCTAAGCCATGTTTAATTTATGTAGGTTTTGTAGTAAAAGCTACATATGTGGAATCCTGTTGATAATTTCTTCATTTGGGGGGTCATTCAGTAAATTTGGTTATTTTGGTTTACTGGCAATCATTATGCAGATCATCAACCACACAGGAAAAAGTCTCAAGGGAAAGCTGTGTAATAGTAATAACGATAACACAGTGTGTTCTACTGAATATCCTCTTCATTCATTGGACAGTTCTTAATGCAGAAGACGGGGTTCCCATCTGCCTGTTACAGGCCAGCAAAAGCCCTGTACTTCCTCTTTCAGGGAAGGTTACCAGAGGTCAGCAGCTCTTGTGAATAGCAGGTAGCTACTGCCAGTACTACTTCTACGTGTGGCCTAGTATTGTTGTTCGATCTCAGACCACGTGATAACAGGATGGAAGTCATGGCGTGGGGAGTCTGGTCAGTTGCAAGAGCAATGAGCCCCTCCCCTCCCAATGCTGGGTTCCCTTCTTTCCAATGCTGGGGTCCCTTGATCAGGCTGTGACGGATTGTTGCACTGGGAGCCTACAAGCAAGCCCACACAGGTTGCTTGTCATGGCAAGACCCCTATTCATCCCTCAATTAATACCACTGCCAGCAGGATAAGGTGAGCATTAATTGTCCACTCAAAGGCCTTAAATCGGTGACAGGACGGGTAGGTAAGCCTCAGACTTAATTGGGCAGGATGAGTAAAGGCATTAGTTAAGCAAGGGGTTATGTTTTGATAAAAATTAAGTGAATTGTTCACTTTCCTTAACTGACTTCTTGAAGTGGCTGCAATGAGTTCTTTCTCTAAGTTATTTTGTCAGTTTAGTTGGACAAGAATACGAGGTGTGAAGTGAGGCCTCTGTTATTGATCTTTAATGGTTTGCCTGATTGATATTTTTATAGGGTTTCAGGAACAGCAGTTTATTTTCAAAATAAGATTTGTGAATGGGAGTTTTATTCCTGTCTCTCAGGTGTTCCACATTTGCCATTGATATTATATGGCCCATATAGTGCATACTCGATTACTGAGCATGGAAGGGGCATAAGTTAGCATTGACAATCTGATAAACCACGGGGAGCAGTTTGGGGACAAAAGCTGGCATTCATTGACATAGAAGGCACAAGGGCCACGGGGATGAGTGGCAGGATAGAGCTAGAGAACACAAAATATGACACAACTGGCACCATGTCCCATAGAACCAAGGGTGCCTTCGAACCAACCTGCCTTAGTGCTCGCCGGTCCATGGCAACCAACACTCTGCTTCCAGGATCAACGGGTCCAACTGCATCCCACACTCACCCCCAGAGCAAAGATTGTGTGCATTAGGGTAGCTTTTAACTGAGGCGGGTCTGATGAATCAGAAAAATTCTTAACTCAAGTTACCTGTCATGGTAGCTTTTACTAGCCCCTACCTTCAACAACTTTTGATTTTATGGAAAGAGGATAAGGTAAAGAGAGTTCCAGAGTTCCACTACTCTTCATGTGGGGAAGTGCTTCCTGACATCAAAAATAACATAGCTCTAATTTTAAGAGATGCCCTCCTTGTTCTGTACTTCACCACCACAGGATCTTTATACCTGCCATGTAAACTCCATTCATCATCTTAAATGCCTCAATTAAATCTTCAATTCTTAAGAAAATATGCGAGTCCAATCTAGCTGTTTCGAAAGAGTAAGGTACATGAGCAACCAGACAAAATTTGAAAAAACAGTGCGTAGTTGGCTCTCTATTTTGTTATTTTCACAAATGTTTACTTACCCAAGATAAAGAGGTTTCACTGCCTGTGGTATTGGCTATTGATACTTTGAAGTGTTTGGATGATAAACACTTTTATAAAGCAATTTTTATGAATGGATAACAGTTGACTAAAGCCTTTTCACACATGCTTATCATAGGGTTCAGTGGTCTTGCACTGAGGTCATGGAAGTGCCATAGGTTGCCGTGGAGGGTATGAGGGGACACAGAGTGTCAGTAGATGAGCTGGCATAGTGATAATGAGGTTCCATACTGGGTGAGTTGCAAGGAGGCATCGGTACAACCTTTTGAACTTGCTTTTGGGACTGCGTGGTAGCACTGCTGCTTCACAGCATCAGGGACCTGAGTTCGATTCCCGGCTTAGGTTACCGTCTGGGTAAAGTCTGCACGTTCTCCCCATGTTTGCGTGGGCTTCCTCTGGGTTCTCTAGTTTCCTCCCACATTTTGAAAGATGTGCTGATTAGGTCCATTGACCCAAACAGGCACCAGACTATAGCAACTAGGGGAATTTCACAGTAACTTCATTGTAGTGTTAATGTAAGCCTTACTCGTGACGAATGACTAAACTTTACTTTTTTGAAAAGATCCTCTCATCTAGGCTTTGGTTCACAACACCCCTGAGAGTCCATGAATCACAAGTCGTTGAAAAGTTGGTCCGACACCATGAAAAACAGAGGACTATGAGACCTGTTGCCCACAATGGAGCCAGACAGGTCAGAATTGCAGGGTGCAGGCTCACGACCTGCAATAACCGGCATCCTTCTTCCATGCAAGCAAAAATCAGGGGCATTGGGAACACGGCCAAAACTCCCAGAATCTGCTGTCATTCCTAAAGGTCGGCCGAGCATCCCCAACTCGGTGTAAGTCCAGTCTGATATGTATCTGAAATGCCCTCCTGAGAGTAAGGCATTGAATTACTCAGCAGATAACTAAATTTTATGTTCAATAGACTGATGTTAATACGTTGTCACATAAAAATGGGTGGTTAACATTTTGTCATTGAAATTATATACCTGTTAATGAAAGATTATCTTATTCCTCACAAGATAGAAAATCTTGTAGAAAGATCCATAAAGGCCTAAATTGGGCAGAGCACAAGGCTCGTGGAGTCCAACAGTATGATTATCTGGAATTAGAACCTAACATTGGTCCATGCCAACTCTGACATTGTGGACCATTTTATAGCATACGGAGTGCTAATGTCATCATTATACAGTGTCACAGAAACAGTACCTATACAATGTAATAAAGATGAGAAAGTGGTTTAAAGATGCAGCTATGCTCTAGTATGTAACCTTGGAAATATACAGTTCAATTACAACATTTACACTTGGGAGGGAACTAGAATCACACGTAGTTTTCAGCACAGAAACAGTCCAATCAGTGCATCAAGTCTATGCCAATGTTTATGTTCCACACAAGACACTAACAACATCGCATCATCTCACATACATCTTTCTAAAGTAGCCAACCGTATCCAAAGGGAATGCAGGTTGGAAAACTGAGATTATAACGTGATCATCCATCTGAAACCCACATTACCGCCCCCCCCACCCCGCCCAACTACAGCTTTCCTGCTGAACGAATAGGATTACACAACTTATCCTATGGTTCCATATCCATGAGCAAACCATTAAAGTATTCTCATCCTTTCCTGGTCACTTGCTATTTATTTTATGTGGAGTATTTTTTTGAAAAGGGCAGGGGCATTTGTCAAATTCATTTTCCTCTTATGGAGGGTCTTCACAATGAGCACCTACCCCAGTCAATGTTGCCAAATGGTGTTGAGGTGTGCCAAGAATGGCCTGGCTGGCTGGCCCTCCGATTTCCCCTCTCCTAGAAAACAGTGGACTTCAATTAGTCCAGCCTTCCTCCATGCCCTCCCACACCCCTCCCTTAACAATTTATTTATACTCATTTAAAACCAACCTTAAATTTTTCACAATTGTGAAATAAAGAGAGGGAAACCAACACCGTGTAAAACTTTCCAACTTAAATTAATCAGCAGCTAAATGCTACTAATTGGATGTAGAGAATCTTCTTGACTGGATCATTGGATCTAGATATTTTGCTTGTCCAATCTCTGACAGAATATTTCATTGCACAAGTGGAAGTCTGTGCCAGTATACAAATATATTAACTGGGAGCAAATTTTCCAGAGATGTGATTTTCAATTTACAAAAGATAGAAGAGAGCGTTGTAACGCTATTTTTAGTGTGTTGGGGGAAGAACAGCATTAGGAATGGGAACAGTGAAGAAATAGAATATCTTACCATTACACTCCTATGTTGAAGACCTGTATTTTTATTACAACCAGCTGTTGCAAATCACTGTCCAGAGTATTGTACAACCAAAAGATACTTTCTCACTACAGTATTTGTTTGCAAGTTTTCCTTTCGGTGGAAAGCAGAAAAAAATAAAGTAACATTTAATCAAGGCAACTACACTGAATTCCACCACATCATTCTGTTCCTCCCCCATCCAAAAAGCAGCCAAAAAAAACTTCTTCTCAGAGGTTGTTAATGTATTGTTGTAAATGAAAGTTTTTTTTAAAGAAAAAAGTACTGAGAGACTAGATATCATATTATGAAATGAAAAATTGTAATTTAATGCAGTTTCATTAAAGGAGGAACTAAAAGTACCAGTACCTTGTCTTCCTTCATCATTGGTAAACAAGCCAGCATCACTACTGCTGAGGCTGCTGGATTCACTGTAATAAGAAAAAGAATAGATCAAAAGAACAATTGATCTCTGAATCGTAAAATTTTAAAGAGACAAGGCAGCAGTCAGATGGAAGTTAAGCCTGACAAAGATCTGAGCAAAATAAGATGATTTTTTTGAATCAAACTGCAAATATCATGATTCCATTAACTACAGAGCATATTATTTTTGCTACATAAAACCACAGGAATCTAATGGGACACTGACAGTAAGCCAGATGTGGCTGCAGTTAGGTGCTGACACAATTGATGCATTTCATTATTTGCCTCCATCAAATGTTTCCCTCTTCTTTCTTATGCCATGCTATTTGGCTTGATCCAGGTACAGTGCTGCTCAATCAGGTCAAAATAAAATGCAAATTCTCATCAAAAGCATTGTAAGCCTTTCTTCAAGACTTGAAATAGAATTACCGCAAGACGTTATTACTTTTGGCAGCACTATTTGAAAATGATAAAAGGAAATGCATTTCATTGCAGAAAAAAAATTAAACTTCCCAGAAATTAGAATTAATAGTCCAAATTAAAAAAAACTCTTCTCTTTAACACTGCCTTTAGTGATTCCACACAAACCACCTTATTTTGTGTTGATTACTAAGGCAGCGAAACAATGAAAGATGTCAGACTGTTATAGTAGGAACTTACTGTTTGTTATGTGACTGTAATCTACATCAACAAAATTCAGAGTATATATATATATTATATATATATAGGATAATGGACAACTCAATTTATGAGTACATGTTTAATAAACATATCCAAACTAAGATTTATACCAACAACATTAGGGCTCCCAGTGTCACCCAAAGTTAATTCAAATACACAATTTTAGCAAAAATGTTAATATATTTTGTTTCATTAGAAAAGCTTAAATCAGCAAGAGACATTACTTCAGCCAAGGAGCATCAGTATATACAATATGTTCAATCTACCTAGTATTGCATAAAATAGTGTGGATTTTTATTACAACTCTATCATGGAGGCATTTTATCCAGATTTAGTCCCAAGATAAAATAACTTTTTACAATTGCAGATTAAAAATAATCACTTATTTTCCTTGGGTCTGCAATTCACTTAACATTTTAAAAAGTAGCTAATCAGTACAGATGTAAATTACACTGTACCACATACGGTAGGACCAAGTCAAAATGCTGCCTCAACTGCACATCATACTTTTTTCCCCTGAAGGATTTTACTGGAATCTAGCAAGCAGCAACCCACCAACTATCCAAAAATCAAAATAACCCACAGAGATAGCTATAACTGTTGGTTCTTAGCCAGGGGAGAAGATGTGTGGGCTAGTGTGAATGTGAAAATATTTAAAAAACACACAAGTATAAACTGCGTCTAGTGCGACTGGTTTCTGATTCATGAATATTCTGTTTCCCTAAATCTTACTTCCATAACAAATGCAATCCTTTTTGAGCACTGAATTTAACCCAGTTGGAATGCCCACGAATCCATATCAACTTGCACTCTTGTATACAAGAACCTGAAAATAGTCAATTGCAAGTCACTGATTGAAAATTTTGGCAAACTTTATTGCACAGGTCATTCATCCAACTTTAAATATCACTGCTTCAAAACACTTCTTGTAGTGATAAGGGTTAAAGATGAAATAGGATGTCTTTTTACAGCCTCATTTTATTAACAACTAAATATAAATAAAAGTTTCTGGCGCTCCCTGTCTTCGAACATGTATTTACATTTTAGTCTCAAAGTATCTATAAATAGTTGTATCTAACACAATTTAGGCGATTTTTTAAAAAGTCAGGAATATTTTTAGCATTCATTGGGCTGAATGGGATTATGGGATTGCATTTCATGAAAAGGGACATCATACAAATAAAGCGTGCAAAACTAAGCTTAGGAACATTCCAGAGTACTGGCACATGTCTCTGAAAAGGTTAAGAATTATGTCATGTATTTGACATGCTTCTGTATTTCCCAACTGTCACATCTAACATAGTAATAAAGTTCTCACTCTAGTTTTGAAATGTTGTCTGCTTGCCTAAAACTTAAATGAAAAATCCTGCTGACTTCTGTGTTCTAAATCAAACCAGAATTAGGTCACATGCTGAACTGTAAACACGATCATACTCCTCAGCCCTCCAGGTGACATCTCATCTGTGTGGGGGGAAAATGATTACTTACACATATCTGTGTTGTCAAAATAGTACTTCCAAGGCAATTACCATTGTGGTATGCCTCCTGCCTGGACTGGATGGATGAGGCCTGCTGCCAAAGGGTCACTATTCCCCCCATATTTCTAACCACAAGCTCAGGTGTTTCAGCACTGTAAATTGGTCCAAGCATGTCAGCAGTTATCTGTATTCCAAGCAACCTGCAGCCATCTTATGCCATACCACACACAGAATATTTGACTGGTGCATACAGAAGCTGATAACTTTTTGATGAAGAGCGATAACCACTGAACATTACGGACTGGAAGTTGCTGAATGGTAACTAATCAATTTCTAAATAAGTTAACTGAATATGGCTCTGTCAACAGTTCAAATCTGCCAAGTCTATTGATAACAGTTTCAGACAACAAACCCTCATTAGTTTTGTTTTTATAGATAGTTTAAATTTAACATGCACCTTTTGAGAGGTCTGTGAAAATAGAGTCATAAATTCAAAGATCTCTCCCCTACTTGGGGATGATGTTTGTACCAGAATGATTATTATTACAAATCAAATATAAAACAAATGCTCTGTGGCTTTTATGAAGGTGGAGTGATTGAGCACCACTTCTCTTTGCCAAGTTCATCTCTAGAATGCACTCCATAAGGGAGTAAAAAATACTTTTTTTTGCCTCACTACAAGCCGCGTCTTCTCCTATCTATCCATTCAGAAGCACTATACAAAAATCAACACAGAAACATGATAAGTTTATATGATCTTTAAACCAGAAAACCCTCTCACAGGCCCAGAACATGCAAGAACACTATTTTGTTTATTTTAAAAGAAAATGAACAGCTGATATTTTGAGTCAATTGGTAAATGCACTATTCAATATAGTGGATAAGTAGACCAGAAAGATCCATGATCAACACTTAGGCTGTAAAATGAAACGTGTGTGTTTGTTGTCTATTAACACCTAGGCCTAAACATTAAGATGGTCCATGTAGGCAGGTCCTATCCTTGATAATTTCAACAGCAACTTGTATTTGCATTAGAACAGTTAGCATAGCAAAACACAACAAAGTGCTTCACAGGAATTTAATTAGCCAAAAACTGATACAAACCCAAAGGAGGAAACATTAAGGCAGATGGACAAAAACTTGATTAAGAGATAGGTCATAAAGGAGCAAAGTTGAAAACTTTAAAGATTCCAGAAAGAAATAGTTTTGGCTCAAAGTACAGATATCAATGGTGGGATGAAGGAAGTGGGAGTTAAGAGGTAAAATTAGAAAAACGTAGGGTTCTCAGAGGGTTGTAGTACTGGAGGAAGTTACAGATAAAGGGCATTCATGAATTGGTAGATCAGTAAATGCAGGGTGACAGGTGAATAGCAGTTGGTGCAAGCTAAGATATGGGCAGCAAAGTTTAGGGTTAACTTAAGGCTATGGAGATTAGAAGCAAGAAGGGAGGTTAGCCAGCTGTGCATTGAAATTATTGGGTGTGAAAGTAACAATAGTAGGGATAAAGGTTTCGGCAGCTGATAGGCTGCACCCTGCCTTCCAGCCTAAGTGATTACTGTGGATGGGATATGGAGTCAAAGGCTTAGGTCAAGGTCAAATGGAATACTAATGTTGGGAACAGTCTGCTTCAGCTTGAGACAGCAGCCAGGGAAAGTAGATAGAATCAGTGGTTTGAGGTAGAGGACAAAGACATTTGCTTTGGTCATTATAACGTTCAATTGGGAAGAATTCTGGTTCACCCAGGATGGTTAGTCTGGTGATACAGAAGCACAGGATAGGCTGAGTAAAATGGCAATGTGTTGTCAGCATGCATTTGGAATTGCATATTGTATTTTAGGATGATGTTCAAACTCCCTGAAAGAAAATGCATGTTGGATTTGGGGCAGTAGTTTGCAGAGCCAGAGGGGCTCTGGGAGGACTTTTTGAGGAGATAAGGGGTGATGGCAAATTTGAAGTGGAGGGAGATAGTACCCAAGGAGGTGGAGTGTTTATAGTATCATTTCGTATCGGGGCCAGAAGGGGAAGCTGGGTCAGTTGTTTAATGGGTCGAGTGTGCATGAGGCAGTTCTTTTGGACAAAATTATGTTGGAGGGCACCAGGGAAGATAGGAGAGAAACTAACGATACAAATTCAGGGCTAGGGCAGGGAGCTTTGGGAGAAATGTGGCTTGATGGACGAGAAGAATGGATGGGTGTAGCTAGAAGTATCGTCTCAGCCTTAGTCACAAAAACTCCATGAGCTTATCACATATGATAGCCAGGGATGCAGAGTTAAAGAGACTGCTGGAGGCAGAGAAGAGGCTGGAGGATAGAATTGCACTGTGGTTAGTACTGCTGCCTCACAGTGCCAGGAACCCAGGTTCGATTCCAGCTTTGGGTAACTCTGTGGAGTTTGCACATTCTCCCAATGTTTGCATGGGTTTCCTCTGGGTGCTGTGGTTTCCTTCCACAGTCCAAAGATAGTGGATTAATCATGGTAAAATGGTATGGGGTTACAGGGATAAGGACTCAGGTAAGATGCTCGGTGCAGATTTGATGGGTTGAATGGCCTCCTTCTGCATTGTAATCTATGGATTCTTTAAAATCCCGGCATAGAAAACAACTTTGGCAGAGGAGAGCAAACCCCAAATATACTAGATGTAGTTTAAAGAGGTTTGGCAAAAAATCAAATCTACATCCCTTGAACTTAAAATAGGGGCTGTACCAAAGGGGACAACCAGGGTGGGAGACAGTAAGGGTTTCATTGGCATCAATGGTTAGATTGAGCAGATCAGTAGCTGCAGAAAAATTGTGGTGAATTGAGAGCCAATGAATGGTTAAACAGTTGGCAATTTGAAAGTGCTGTTGTAAATGACTTGGACAAAATGTTTTTTCTCCAGGGTTGATGAAGAAAGAAATGGCAAATAAGTGGCGACTTTACAATAAATTATCACAAATGCCCTTATCTGTGATTGAGATGATGGAAATTGGGAATAGGTAAAGCATACAAGGTCAAAAGAGGCCATGAATATGGATAGGAGAGTTTATATGGAGGGAGCGATGTAGTGACCTCAAAGAGAGGAATAGGTGAGATAGAGTTTAACATCACTGAGGATGAGAAGTCGTTTGGTGCAGAGGCTGAGACAGCAAAGTGGTTTACATCTGAAGAAAAGAAGTGTCGGGCTTAGGTGAGCAGTAGAGGATCAGGATTTTGAGCCAGAGCTGAGAGATGGAACAAGGTGATAGGCTCAAAGGAGTAGAAGGTGCCAGCAAAGTAAGGGGATAGATCAAAGTGAAATTCGATGACAAGAACCACACTGCCATTTCAACAATTTAAGCAGGGTGAATGATAAAAGATATAGCCTGTTGGGGAGGCTTCAATAAGGGGACTGTGATCACTTAACAGCTAAGTTTCCATCAAGGCCATGATGCCAATATAAATCAGTACAGGCATGAAGTACAGCAAAGTCGGTTTTTATAGAGATAAAAAAAGGCAGGACTCTTTCACCAACTCTGACATATTCCATCAACTAGCTACGAAGCAATACTGGGAGATTTCTTACCAAGTAAATAGTATAGTGTGAATCCATTCCCAAGATAACTGATTACATTGGCCCAGATTTCACTCTCACCTCTGACCTGACAGTTGTCTGCAAAGATCTAGCAATATTTTTGGCACGGATTTCCCCTTTCCCAATGTCAGTCTGAATCTGGTGTCAATTCAAGGGAATATCCACGTGTCCAACAACAATGATGGCACCAAGCAGAGTAAGCAGCCAATTGCACTCAAATATTCTCATCGACAGCAAACCAGGAAGTAAAATGCACTGAATTTTCAAACTTTCAATTAAGATTTTACAGGGCACAAAGTAAATGACTGGGACATGTACATGTTATTAAGGCTAAAGCTGACATACAGAAAACCAACTTCTTAAAAAATTATTTTTAAGATGTGAATTTTTCATCATGTGGAGAAATTTGACATTCCACAAATATATGGCCATTTTCCAATGCCAATTTGGCTATTCAGCAGTAATTATGAACTTAATAAGCGGCTCCATTTACACTTCATTCAACAAAGTGCAACATTTTCAAGGGTTGTTCCAGTGAGACTAATTGTGTAATTGTGCAACTTATTGTCAGACCAGTGATTTTACTTGACTGCAGTCTGGGGGTCTTCAATAGCACATAGAATGAATCACTCACAGCAACCTCATTACAACTGCAAAATCCGAGCTATTCAACAGTGCAACATAATCATAACTCCTCCTCATTCCTGAATAATTACTGCCTCAAGACTAAAAATTATGGCCTATTTACTCTACATGGTCGTGAAACAATTGTGTAATTTTTCCTGGGAGAACAGATCATCTTCTCTCCTTTGAATGGAAGCCCCACTTTGCATCTTTAAAGCTATAATGCATAGCTGCTGTACTAATGAAGTTCGTTTCAACTCATACATTTTCCTACAAACCATTAAAAAGCATGTTGAAAATGAATAAGTTGCGACCCATCAATGCACCATAATAATGGAACATGTATGACTTTGAACTCTAGGAAGATTAGTATTGTGCCATTGCAGCTGTCCACGTCTTTATCTAACATGACTGGTTACTACTCTGCCATTTATGGAAGTAGTACATGTATAATTTTTAAAAATTAAAGTGTTGCTGTTTACTCAATTTTATAAATTATACAATTACATTTGTAAATTTATAGTTCGCTGTTCAGCAAAGCAGATCAGGTGTGAAATATTATCAATCCATAGCTAAGCACAATGCATTTTCTTCCTATAATTCAAAGCAAAAAACAATATTCATATTGATCAGGAAATCAAGATTCACGCCCAAATCCGTATCAGAATATTATGCCTTGCTTTGATCATTTGAAATAATGATGAAAGTAATTCTACAAAGGTTCCCCCATTATCACTAAAAAGAGAACATTGAGATTAGTATAGCTATTGAATTACTGCTCCAGTAGTTTTGCATTAATACACAAAATAATCTGTACAGGGATTGAAATACTTTGTCCATGCAGTTATAATTCTGCATACAGCAGTAGTGGACATTTATGTCTACTTATTGCAAGTAGATGAGTAGATCTGAAAAATACATGTTAATATCAAAATCACTGTAGCCTAGTGCAAAGATAAACATAACAATTATTCTACAGCGACTGGTCAGAAATTATTTGTAGCTCTACAGTTTTATTGCAACTTGAGTGCTCCCTGGTGTGCAGATTTGAAATTCAATGTGAACAAGTACTGGCACTTCTGCTGAAAGTATTTCAAACCCTGCAGTTATATTTAAATACAACAACTTGTCTCAGGATAGATAACCTGGGACTTAATCTTAATAACCTGTCACTCATGTTATCATCCGAGCCTTTCTGTTCCTCATACTCCATTTTGTTCTTATTTGTATTGCACATTTCTTCACTTTCCACTACAACTCCATCATCTGGGACTTCTAGTCGCTTTCTCTTGATGATCTTGTCCTTGCTGATCTCCTGAACCTGGAGATGGAAGTGGAGCTGGTTTGGTTGTCCTTCTAAGCCCGTGACTGGAGTTTTGCCCTGGGTCAGTGGGTGAAGTGCATTACTGACCTCTGCTGGTGGATCTATAGCCATACGTTTGACCTTCCTTCTCCTTCGCAAAGATCTACCACCTAAGTTACTGTCAGTGACAGAATCAGACTCATGCCACGAGTGCCTTTTTCCCCTAACTGCTGTTACATTCAGGGAGGATAGACGTTTGGCAACTATCAAGTGATCATCTGAATCACTGTACGTATTATTTTCTCTGTAGTCCCGAATTGCCTCATCCATGCTAGATTCAGAGCCCTCACTCATGCAGTGGCCATGCTCCCAGATGTGATGTCCAGCATCCGAACGCCTCTTCCTGCCTCTTCTTTTCCGAGCCTGCCGCTTTAGAAGGCAGGCAGCTGAACTCCGGGTGGCATCATCTCCAAACTCTGGACACCCCCGTGTATGTTCAGAGGTTTCCTCTAGAGCAGAGACCAAATCATGAACTAGTTCCTCCATTGCTCTGCAGGGCCTTAAAAATAAATAGAGGAAACAAAGAATAATAGTTAAACATTAGAAATATTTTTAACTATAGATAAAACATTAAAAATACACCATAAGACCTGTTTGTAGCCTATTATTACAGATGCAAATATACGGATAAAAATACAAATGGACTTTACTTGTATGACTAATGTATGAACTGTCTTCTTTGTGCGACAAAAACTTACGGATATCAAATCATTTTGATGGGATTCTCTGGCAGTCTTAAGGCAAATAAAACAGTTATGAACACACACACACATATATATAATAGAACAGCATGTTTCTGGCTACCCGATTAATAAAGTCATAAAACCCATGTTATAAAGCACATTTCACTGTAACAGTTTTGGTATTGCTCCCAGAGGAGGCATATAACAAGGGGCATATTTTGCAGAGCTTTGATTTCCACTAAAGACCACCACACTTAAAATTCTCTTTCACAGTTAAGACCCTCTCTTGTCTTTCTTTTCATAAACAGATCATTCAACTCACAGATCTATGCTGGTGTTTATACACGATACAGCCCATCTACATTACTTAATCTCAATCATATCCTCCAAAGACAGGAAGATGAATTTCACAAGTACATTATCAACAGCCAACCATACTCAAAGGGAAGGTAGATTGGAGAAATGGGATTACAGAGGTGATAGCCCCACCTCTGACACACATCTTCAAGTACAGCTTTCTTGCTGCGAGTGCAGGACCTTAGTTTATCCTGTGGATCCAGAAAGTCAATAGCCTTCCATTACTCAAATGGTCAGACTTTACAGAAAGCTATTTGACTGTGGAGGACATTGTAGCCAAGCTGGAATCTATCCTGACACAAGATCTACACTAATCAATGTTCCTGTGCTGATTTTTCCCTCCCTAGCCTACAGGGACGAAACTAATTGTTGCACTCCAATCTAAAAAGAATTAAATCATTCCACAACCCAACATCGTTTATAAAATCAAAACCTTGGATTGAAATTGGATCCAATTGCCCCCATTTTACTCCCATAAAATTGGGACAAGGTCCAATATCAACGTTCAATGTAGTGCACTCCAAAGATGCCTAATAAACTTTAAACAAGGGCATGTATTGAGCTAAATATTTTTTGGAATACCTCTCACTATGTGTCTGTTTGCCAGTTAACAGTTCAAATCACTATCATACATTCAGTTTCTGTCTCATTCCTTTCAAGTCAACCTTACTTCAGTTTGCAACTAACTTTGTGCGTAATTTTACTTCTGGTCACACTTCCTATCAAACTCTTATCGTCTTATTTCTTTTATTTGGTTTATTATTATTACTACATGTATTAGTATACAGTGACAAGTACTGTTTCTTGTGCGCTATACAGACAAAGCATACCGTACATAGAGAAGGAAAGAAGTGCAGAATGTCGTGTTACAGTCATAGCTAGGGTGTAGAGAAAGATCAACTTAATGCAGGGTAGGTTCATGCAAAAGTTTGATGGCAGCAGGAAAAAAGCTGTTCTTGAGTCGGTTGATAAGTGATCTCAAACTTCTTTTTCCCGACAGAAGACAGTATGTCCGGGATACATGGGGTCCTTGATTATGCTGGTTGCTTTTCCAAGACAGTGGGAAGTGTGGACAGAGTCAACGGATGGGAAGCTGGTTTGCTTATTGGACTGGTTACTATTTGCAAGATGCTCTCTTGCAGTCAGATTATTGGTTAAATATTGTTCATTGTGGAATACTGTGTGGCTTGTTGTTAAACATTTTGGATCTAATTTTAAGGGAGTTGAAGGGTGAGTACAGTGCACATGTACTCTTAAGTAGGTGGTTAAACCAGAGACCCCAAGAGCATGGAAGCTCAGTCAATCTTAAATTTTCTCCACTTTTGCCCAAACCTGGACAATCAGAGAAATCTGCATATTCAAATAGCAGGAGAACAGATGAAGCCGGAGTTCAGCAGGACTGATCCTGAGCAGTCCAACAAATGGTGCAGGGAGGTTCTGGAGAGAGAGGTTTGATTCAATTGGATTGGGGGTGGGTGCTTCTACAATCAATTTGCGGGGGTTGGGGGGGGGGGGCAGAATCAGATAGCCGTGGCAAGAAGGACCACCTACATTTTACTGGAACATGGAGTGCACTCCTGCTCCTCCTAATTCACTGAAGCTCTCCCGGCTTGCCATCACTCTCTCAATGGGTTTGGCTTGACAATGAATCAGACCTGGAACTAAAATAGCAGATTGAGACTTGATGACACAATTTAAAGAACAAAACAACCCTGCCTTCATGGGGCGGGTTTTCTTTTTGCCTGCTCAAAGCAAGTCAACATCAGTTCACATTGGGAAGTCAGCGGAATTAAAGACGATAAATCATTGTTTGCATTTTAAATACTCCCAGTCGGGTTTCCAATAGGCAGGAGTTAAAAATTAGGATTGTGATTTTCTGAAGCAATCTTGGATGCAAACCAGAAATGCACTACCTTTACAACTTGAGCTAATTTGTAACCACCCGTCTCTGTAAAAGCTAAAATCTCTCATTATCATCACCTTTACAACATGCCTTCCTGATCTCCAAAATTATACATCCTGCTACAGTATCATGGTTATTAGAAGTTCTTTAGACAACTCTCACCATAGAATTACATCCATTGCTTTTTTAAAATGTAATTTTGGTTAGAATTATATCAGGCTCCTCACGTACACTGAAGAGACTAAAACCAGTTTTTGGATCCCTCTAACAAATTAAGTGGAGCAAGCGACAGGCCTAGATACGAATGCAGTTGCCATCAAAAAAAGTTAATTGCTTCCCCAGGGCTCCATAGCAACCCTGACAGTTGTTGACAGTTACTGCCCGTTTGCTGTCTTTCCACCCTAGGACTTACCTGAGGGCTGCTGGTGGCAAGACAAGCGGTGCAGCCTGAAACTGAATTCTTCAGTCTAGTTATTATGTAGATGAAGTCTGAGGACCAATTTGACATGTTTCACAAGTCTGTTTTTCAGTACAGGGATCATTCTGTGCACCCATTTCATGCTTAAAAACTGACCTAAACTAATTTCCTGGCTATTGTCTTTACAACACTACTGTATCTAAATTTCATAAATTCTCATACTAACTGCAGATAAACTAACAAAGAGCTACATATGGTCATCATTTACAAACCATCAGATGTTATTATTTTTGGTATGAACTCTGAGAACAAACATGGCACAGTGGTTAGCACTGCTGTCTCACAGCGCCAGGGACCTGGGTTCAATTCCTAGCTTGAGTCACCATCTGTGTGGAGTCTGCTTGTTCTCCCCATGTCTACATGGATTTCCTCTGGGTGCTCTAGTTTCCTCCCACATTCTGAAAGGCATGCTAGTTAGGTGCATTGGCCATGCTAAATTGTCCCTAAATTGATAGTGTCGGGGGATTAGTTGGTTAAATACATGGGGTTAGGGAGATAGGGCCTGGGTGGGATTGTTGTTGGTGCAGACTCAACAGGCTGAATGGCCTCCTTTTTTCTGTACTGTAGGGATTCTACTATTCTATTCTATGAAAAGATTTTTATAATTTGAAGTTTACATTTCCACATGTACCGGATATCTTAGAAGTTACAGTTAATTTGAACATATGTAACGGGTTAAATGTCACCATTTCAGTCAAATATTAAACTTCTACCTATACACATTAACTACCATTGTTATACTTTAGTTAAAGTGCATTCCACCTATTTTATCACTTGTGAACATTTACGAATTATGCTCTAGTGTATTAAAGGTATAGGATGCAAAGTCTTCTCTGCCTCCCTACACTTATATATTCTACCAATATCCTGGGCCATTAGAGTTGACTTGGATAGATTTAACAAAATATCTCAGGTAGCATTTAATTTTGTCCCCAGTCACCCGCCAATAAGATACTGAATGTGATACAGCACTTGCTATGCTCAAGGGTTACTTGACTTGTATCTTACTGCAATTTTTGAAAACTACATTTTATGCATGATAGGCAGAACCTTTTATGACCAGATAAGACCAGATATTGTGTATAAAAGATATATATATAGATTTCTGATAATCACAATAATATGTTTATTAAAAGGTCACCTTCAAATTGGAATCACAATGGTTGATTTAAATAGGTGTTATTGAATACATGTGTCAAATGTAATCAACTTTATATTGTAGACTTAAGCACAACTACAAGTTTGCACAATGATCAGGGCTGTTGAACTGATTGTTAATCATGGTGGAGGTTCACTTTGCTAAACAGTATAAGTAACCTTTAATTTTATCAGTAGCTGTTTTGTCAAACGAGTGGGGAAGTTATTCCAGGTACAGTCCTATTTTTATATTCAAAATCTGTGGTTCAGAGGAAAGAATGTTTGTTTCATGGTTGCTTCTGAAACACAGGTGAGTAGAAGGACGGGTCTTTCTGGTCCACGAGATGATGGCATAGTGGTAATGTCACTGAATCGGTAATCTGGAGGCCCAGATTAAAGCGCCAGTAACATTGGCTGCAATTCTCCAATCACAACCCACAACTTTTTTGGCAGGTCGAGGTGGGAGATGTGCATAACCAGTCTTGTACCGGGATTTGCACATGTGCCAGGAACGCATGCGCATCTCCCAGGGCCGGCAAACAGTCACCAGTCAGACCACGCTGGAAACTGGCAGGAAGGCAGGTGAGTAATTTGAATCTTTTTAAAATGTATTTCAAATATGTCCAGCAGGTCATTATCGGGAACTTTCTGATCCCGATCGAATCTCCCAACCTGTCAGGAGTACTTCATTCCGACGGGGTTCAGGCTCACTCCCCATGTTCAGGGGACTAGCCGGAATGAATCAGGGTCCCCCAAGGATTGGACATCAGGGCAGGAGTGATACTCCCTGTGCCCCTTGGCACTGCCCAAGGGGCAAAATGCCCATGCCGAGGAGGCAACTTGGCGCTGCCCACTGGGCATCAGGCAGTGCCAAGGGAACAGGGACTATTGTGGGTGGGCATCAAGGTAATCGGTGGGGACGTGGGGTCCCGTGCCATTCTGCAGGCAGGATTGGTCTGGGATGAAGGGAGGGCAGATAAAACTGCCGGGCTTCCAAATGATATGGATTGTGGGATGAGGCCCTTAATGGTGATTACTTGGTCAGAGAATGGGTGGGTTGCGAAATGAATCCCCTCATTCCCCAACATCTGTAAAGTTTGAGACATGTCAAAAGGTGGGTGGGTAAGTAGCAGGAAGTCCTTTGCTGGTTTTCTCTTCCTGCACCTCCTGCCTTCAAACCTGCTGGCAGAAGAGCACAAAAGCCAGTCCAAAGTATGTAAGCACAAAATTTCCACTTTGAAATATACAATATAAATAATAGCAAATATTATAGTGTCAAAAAAGACATTAAATCTTTAGTAGTAAATCTTTTAACCAAAATTACAATAGTGTGATTCGGTAAACACTGGTGTCAACCAATGCACATGCCTGGCAATAATTTTATTGTAAAACAATTTAAAAATCAATTTATCCACAGAAATGGTATCATAATACTTTGTGGGACTATAAATGAACTGTGACGAGAGCAACCTAAAGTTAATGTCACTAATAACTAAAGTGGAGGTCAATTTAAGATTTGTACTCACAATATACATGTACTTATACAAATGGGTAATGATAATAAAACTAATTCATTTGATTCTTCATGATGATTTGAGAATATGGAGATTTCAAATAGGATACACAACATACAAATGTGATGTCTCAGGAACATATGCTCGAAGAATGAGCAGATCTGCTGGTGGGCAGTGTTGCCTGTCACACAGTCTGCTTTAACCATTATACGGTGGACAAATAACTACGAGTAGTCTGTCTTGTTAGAACAACCAATATTTGTTTAAACCCACACAGTCAATAATCACCCATCCGGCCAACAATAAGTTATCTTACAGGAAAATACTAGAATTCAAGCACAGTACACGACCTTGACTAAACTTTGCGTGACTGATAAGTACCCAAGCAGATATTGGCCTTTATCTGTGTGCTGGTCTTGGTAGTCGTCTGCATAGTCTGGTCCTTTGGTCTGGAGTGTCACTCTGGCTCTGATCTTCTTTCCTTCCTTCCTTCTCAAGTGTAGTGGCTCTCTGTCGTTGTAGCTCATTCGTGGGGTCAGAGAGAGAGACATTCCTGGTTGTGCAGCACCCTTTATACCCTGTTTGGTTTCACGCCCTTTTTGACCTTTGCCAATCAATCGATCAGGACTTGATCACCCTGATCGATAAGAGTCCAATCAGGTGCTACCACACTGATCTCTGGGTGTGTCCCCAGCGGCCATGTCTGTAGGTGTTGGAGGCACATAGGTCACAAAGCTTTCTCCTAAACAAGGATTCACAGTGCCTTTATGTCTGGCACACAACCCAGTGTGACCAGAAAGTCTCTTTCATCCTGGAGATGGCCCATCAGGGTTGCAGCCTGTTTGTCTCTGTCTTTAAACTGCAGCCTGTCGGTTTAGTTTCTTGCCCAATTGTCCCAGAGTGCTTTACAAAACACCATTTTAGGTGGCCCATTTGGCTACAGCAGCCCTGGTCAAGTAGTTAGAAAAAGAAAGTGTGGTTTTATGATTCTACTATACCATGTCAACACACAGTTTCATAAAAGTATGACAGCATAAGATCTGGGTGGATATGCTAACAACAATATTTTTCAGAAGATGTCAAATAAATCCAGAGAGAAACATATTGCATTTTTTCATTCTTTCAATAAATTTAAACTCTTTGATATCTATATTTGTGTTTTCATGAGAGGAAGTTCTACCAGTTACAGAACAGTAAATACTTCTGGGGAACAATGACACAGAAAATAGGAGGAGTAGGCCATTCGGCCCTTCAAGCCTACTCTGCCATTCATTATGATTATGGCTGACAAGCCAACTTTCCCACTTTCCTCTCATATCCTTTGATCCCTTTGGTCCCAAGAGCAAATTCTAACCCCTTCTTGAAAACATAAAATGTTTTGACATCAACTGATTTCTGTGGTGGAAAATTCCACAGGTTCACCTCTCTCCAGGTGAAATATTTTCTCATTTCAGAACTAAGTGGTTTACCCACATACTCTTAGATTGCGATCCCTGGCTCTGGACTCTCCAGCCATCAAGAACATCCTTCCTGCACCTATCCTGTCTCAAAGTCAGAATTTTATAGTTTTCTATGAAGTCCCCCTCTTTCTTTTAAACTCCATTAAATATAATCCTAAACACTTCAATCTCTCCTCATCCATAAATCCTGTTATTCCAGGAAACAGCTGGGGGTAAACATTCTCTGCGTTCCCTCCAGAGCAAGAACAATCCTTTCTCAGATAAGAAAACCAAAACTGCACACAAAATTCCAGATGTGGACTTACCAAGGTGCTATATAATTGCAGCAAGGCATCCCTGCTCCTGTACTCAAATCTTCTTGCTATGAAGGCCAACATACCATTCGGCTTCTTCACAGCCTGCAAGCTTACTTTCAGCAACTTGAGTACAAGGGCATCCAGATCTCATTGTACATTTCCCTTTCTCAATCTATAGCCTTTAAGATAATAATCTGCCTTCCTGTTTATCCACATTATACTGCATCTACCATGCATTTGCCTACTCATTCAACATGTCCAAATCACAACGAAGGATCTTGGCATCCTCCTCACAGCTCACCCTCACCACCCAGCTTTGTAATATCACCAAATTTGGTGATAATACATTCAATTCCCTCATCTAATTTCATTAAAAAATTGTTAAAGCAAGAAATCATTCAATAGAAAGAAGAGTAATTAATAAAGTTGACAATTAAAAAGCAGCAGAGCTAACCAATAAAACACGTTTTGCTTTTCGCTTATAAAGCAGAACTGGAAACAGACTAGGCCTTGTTCATTGAGAAAGGATGGGGACTGGGGACATGCTGAGAAAGATTTTATGTTCGTCTCTGGTGGCATACACTACAAGTTGGCCTAAGTGGAATTCATACAAAAGTGGGGATCGGAAGCAGGTTGCCTTTCAGTCTGGGTTTTCCTCCTCTCCCAGCCTGCTTTGTGGATAGGTTTATTTGACTTGATTTACTATTGTCACATGTATTAACATACAGTGAAAAGTATTGTTTTTTTGCATGCTATACAGACAAAACATGCCGTTCATAGAGAAGGAAACAAGAGAGTGCAGAATGTAGTGTTACACTCATAGCTAGGGTGTTGAGAAAGATCAACTTAATGCAAGTCAATTCAAAAGTCTGACAGCAGCAGGGAAGAAACTGTTCTTAAGTCCATTGGTATGTGACCTCAGACTTTTTCCCAAAGGAAGAAGCTGGAAGAAAGAATGTCTAGAGTGCTTAGGGTCCTTAAGTATAATGGCTGCTTTGCTGAGGGGGATGTGGACAGAGTCAATGGATGGGAGGCTGGTTTGCGGGATTGACTGGGCTACATTTACGACCTTTTGTAGTTCCTTGCAGTCTAGGGCAGAGCAGGAGCCATACCAAACTGTGATACAACCAGAAAGAATGCTTTCTATGCTGCCTCTGAAAAAGTTGATGAGAGTTGTAACTAACATGCCAAATTTCCTTAGTCTTCTGAGGCTTGATGGGCTTTCTTAACTAGAGCGTCAGCATGAGGGTACCAGAACAGGTTTTTGGTGATCTGGACACCTTGAAGCTCTTGACCCTTTCTACTTTGTCCCCATTGATGTAGATAGGAGCATGTTCTCTTTTATGTTTCCTGAAGTCGATGACAATCTCCTTTGTTCTGTTGACATTGAGGGAGAGATTATTGTTACCACACCAGATTCTCTATCTCATTCCTGTGCTCTGTCACGTCATCATTTGAGATCTGACCCACTACATAGAACGTACATAGAACATAGAACAGTACAGCATAGTACTGGCCCTTCGGTCCTCAATGTTGTGCCGAGCTACGTCCAAACCCAAGATCAAGCTATCCCACTCCCTATCATTCTGGTGCGCTCCACATGCCTATCCAATAACCGCTTGAAAGTTCCTAAAGTGTCCGACTCCACCATCACAGCAAGCAGTGCATTCCACACCCCAACCACTCTCTGAATAAAGAATCTACCTTGGACATCCCTCCTATATCTCCCACAATGAATCTTATAGTTATGCCCCCTAGTAACAACTACATCCACCCGAGGAAATAGTCTCTGCACATCCACTCTATGTACCCTCCTAATCATCTTATAAACCTCTATTAAGTCGCCTCTTATCCTCCTCTGCTCTAAAGAGAAAAGCCCCAGCTCTCTCAACCTTTCCTTATAAGACCTACCCTCCAAACCAGGCAGCATCCCGGTAAATCTCCTCTGCACTCTCTCCAATGCTTCCACATCCTTCTTATAGAACTGCACACAATATTCCAAATGTGATCTCACCAAGATCCTGTATAGTTGCAGCATAACCCCACAGCTCTTAAACTCAAACCCCCTCTTAATAAACGCTAACACACAGTAAGCCTTCTTCATGGCCCTATCCACTTGAATGGCAACCTTCAGAGATCTGTGGATATGAACCCCAAGATCTCTCTGTTCCTCCACATTCTTCAGAGCCCTGCTGTTGGTCACTCCATTCTCTGCATTGACACTCAGTGATGGAATAATTTTGCATCACTGTTGAAGATTTAAAGAATTCTTATTGAAAAAAATAATAGTAATCCCTAAGTGTTTGTGTCATTAGCAAACTTGAAAATTGAATTGGAGGGGAATTTGACCGCACAGTCATAGGTGTAAAAGGAGTATAGTAGGGGGCTGAGAACACAGCCTTGTAGGGTACAGGTGTTGAGCATGATCATGGAGGAGATGTTGCTGCCTATCCTTGCTGATTGTGGTCTGTGAGTTAGGAAATTCAGGATCCAGTTGCAGAGGGAGGTGTCGAGGCCCAGGCCACGGAGTTGGGAGATGAGTTTCGTGGGAATAATAGTGTTGAAGCTGTAGTCAATAAATAGAGGTCTGATATAGGTGTCCTTATTATCTAGATGTTCTAGGGTTGAGTGCAGGGCCAGGGAAATGGCGTCTTATAGGAAGGGAGGAGGGAGAGAAGCTCATTCTCAGTCTCAAAGCCTTCGTTCCTAAATATAAACTCAAATATTGCCTACCTAGGCCAAAGAGGTTTGGACATTTTACTGCTGAAGAAGAATTCTGGATGGCTGCAAAGGTTCCAAGAAGCTCTTCTTCATTCTACCCTATTTTAGGCACCAGCTGCCCCAAGTGGGTATGGGCTCTCTAGTCTGCTTTGCCATCATAACCCCCCCACCCCGTTCCTGAAGGGGGCTAGTATCTGCATAGGAGGATGAGAGATGGCCAAAGGTGAAGATGAGAAAGCACCGTGTTCTTCAAACTACCTGTTGCTTCTCCAATCACAGACAGTTTCTCTCCTACATTTGGCAAATACAGGAGAGAAACAGTCTGTGATTGCAGGAACAGCTCCTTGCAGACCTCTCACTTCAACTTACCAGTATTTGAACAGCGAGTCCCCAGGACAGGTACAGAGGCATAGCTAGCTGGATTGTGGCCTGCGGACCATATGTTGGACAACTCTGATGTAAACTGATCGCTGAAAAATAGGTACAAGTGTCCTGATTATGCTTGCACTGGAATTTGACCCCAATTTGACCATTGGGTTTCCCACAAAGAATATTGTTAATCTTATGCAAGTCACTACTGTGATGGATAAAAGACAGTTCCAAAGAAATCAATGAATTCCCTTTTGATCACTTTCCAGAATGTGTTCAAGGAGCAATAGGCTGTGAAGAGGCTGTCTATTGTCTCAGTCAGGAAAACAGGGATACGAAATATAACTGAAAAAAAACTTATAAAATAGAAAAAAAAAGTTTTGAATTCTAAATTCAGGCGAATAACATTGATTCATACATATGCTAAACAACTAAGTAACATATTTTAAACATGCCATGTACGTTATATTTTTGAAAAGGCCAACAGCTAGTATATCATCAACATGATCAGATATTTTGTGATGCTTCATGTAAGAGACAGACTAGAGGTCCAAGGCTTAAAAGACTTGGCTGATGGCACTGTCAAAGTAGATTTGAGGAGATTCTTAAAAGATAAAAGGGAAGTAGCAAGGAGAAGAGTACTAGGGAATGAATTATGGAGGGTGGGACCTAGACTGATATCTAGAAAGTCATTAAATGTAGGACTCGGCATCAGGCTGAAGGAGAGTGCAAAAGTATGCCGGGTGAAACCACAAAGGGATTTGTAAACAAGGACAAGGATTCTGAACTTGGCACTGGACAGTAGAGGTCAGTGAGGAGAAGGGTGCTGAATGAATGAGGCTTAGTGTAAGACAAAATGCAGGGAGAAGAGTTTTGGACAAGTTGATGTTTGTATAAAAAGGATTTTTTGAGATCAGCAAGGATGTATTCCATTAAAGAACTTTATCTTGATGTATCAGGAGCAGTGATAAGTGGTAGAGGAGGTAAGATAAGGGAGATGGAAAACAATAACTATGAGACTTTGCCTAGGTGATAGATAGGATAGGAAGCTTGAAGTTCAGCTCAGCATCAGGGTTCCTGAAGCCTGTATACTATCTGCCTTGTCCTGGAAGAGAAGCCAGATAGAGGATAGTCAGAAGCAATTGAGATAGTGGGAGATGTCTTCTTTCTAGCAAATGTCAGATATCAGATTTTTTTAACAAAAGCATACAAGATCAGAATTAATAATGCAAAGAAAAATATCTTCCAGGATTTTCTCCTACAGTCTTTTCAAAGCATGCCTTAATCGTTCGCAGGATATGGGCATCACTGGCAAGGCCAGCATTTATAGCACATACTGAAATGCCCTTAAAAAGATGAAAATAAGCCACCTTCTTAAATGACGCCAGATTGTTAGATAACCTTCACAGTGCTGACAGGTAGGGAGTTACAGGATTTTGATCCAGCGGCAGTGAAGGAACAACAATATATTTCTGAGTTAGGATGGTGTGTGACTTGGAGGAGAGCCTGACAATAATAGTGTTCCCATGTGCCAGCTGCCCTTGTCCTTCTAGGTGATCGAGGTTTCAGCTTGGGAGGTGTTGAAGCACCTTGGTGAGTTGTTGTAGAGTCTGCAGCCAACTGTTTTTGGCAGTAAAGGAAGTTAACATTTAAGGTGGAGGTTAGGCTGATCAAGCAGACTGCTTTTCCCTGGATGGTAAACAGCTTGTTGTGTGTTCCTAGAGCGGGACTCATTCAGGAAAATGGAGAATATACCATCAGACTCCAGGCATGTGCCTTGTAGGTGTTGTTGGTGTTAGGAGGTGAATCAATCGCTGCAGAGTATCAAGCCTTCAACACGCTCTTATAGCCACGGTATTTATGTGGTTGGTCCAGTTAAGCTTCTGGTCAATGGTGACCACGCCCAAGGACGTTGATGGTGGGGGAAATTAAACAATAAATATCAAGAGAATTTGATTGTGCTGTCTCTTGTTGGGGATGCTCATTGCCTGGCACTCATGTGGAGGTGTCAGTTATTCATGACTTCCCCCATCTTTTCTATCTTTCCAGGGCCCTACAACAAAATCCACCCAACAAGGAATCACATAACTAAATTTTCCTCTCTCAACTTCAGAAGATAGATTATAAGCAAGGTAACAAAACTTTGATAACAAGGTTTTCTTGTCACTCTAAGGTGTTATGCACTACACTCTAAAGCTATTTATCGACAAGCACATTATTTATTACATCTGATTTGAACTCAGTGACAAACATTAGTTCACAAGCTTGAATAAAAATGCAGGTTCATCCATATAAATTTTTAAATCTCTTGTGGGTAACAAGTTTGAAATCCACAAGAAGCAAATCTTCTTTTCCCTTATCAGTTAAATCATAAAGGCCTGACAGCGCAGGAGGCCCATTATACCTCTGTCAAGTAATACAGTCAGTCACATTCCCCGTATTTCTGCAAGTCCACTTCCCCCCAGTGCCTATCTAATTTCCTTTTTAAATCATTGACCATCTCAGCACCCACTACCCTCAGATTAGCAAGTTCTAAGACATTACCACTTGCTGCATGAAAAAGATCTTCTTCACAACCCCCCATATCTCCTACCCAAAACCTTAAATTTGTGTCGCCGAGTCCTTGAACTACATCGAAATATCATAATCATCTACATCTCTATCAGCTATCCCCTCAACCTCCTTTGGTCCAACCTAACCTGGTACTTAAAATTCCCTCATCCCTTTGAATCATTCTGGCAAATCTCCTCTGCACTCTCTCCAAGGACCTTCAGACCCTTCTTAAACTGCGATCAGAGGAACTGAATAGTCCCATTATACCCTAACAGTTCAGCGTAACTTCCTCGCTTTTGCAGTCCCCTATCCTTCAGTCTGAAAAACAACCATTTATCATGACTTGCCAATTTTTGTCCCTTAACCTAATTTAGTTAGGTTAAGGGACAAAGGTTAATGAGCCTTAATTTAGTTGGTAAAGTTGTCTCTTATGTGCTTTTTTATCAAACACTTTCTTAAAGTCCATATAAAAAACATTCACTGCAATAGTAAAACACAATCTGCCATTTACAAATCTATAGTGGCTCTTCTTAATTAGCTCTCCTTGTGCTTGTTAACTTTTTTTCACCAATTATTGTTTCTTAAACTTTACCCACCATTGATATCAAACTGGCTGTTTCATAGTTACTAGGAAGGTCCTTAGTCTTTTGTGAACAAGGGTGTCACATAATTTGATTTATTATTGTAACAAGTATTAGTATATAGTGAAAAGCACTGTTTCTTGAGCACTATACAGACAAAGCATACTGAATACATCGGGGAAAAGATAAGGAGAGGGTGCAGAATGTAGTGTTACAGTCATAGCTAGGGTGTAGAGAAAGATCAACTTAATGTGAGGTAGGTCCATTCAAAAGTCAGATGGCAGCAGGGAAAACACTATTCTTGAGTTGGCTGGTACGTGTCCTCAGACTTTTGTATCTTTTCCCCAATGGAAAAAGGTGGAAGAGAATATGTCCAGAGTGCATGGGGTTCTGCTTTCTTGAGGCAGTGGAAAGTGTAGACAATGTAAATGAGAGGCTGGTTTGAGTGATGGACTGGGCTTCGTTCACAACGCTTTGCAGTTTCTTGCAGTCTTAGGCAGAGCAGGAGCCTTACCAAGCTGTGATACACCCAGAAGGAATGCTTTCTACAGTGTATCTGTAAAAGTTGGAGAGAGTTGTAGCAGATATGCCAAATTTCCTGACCGTTCTGAGAAAAGTAGAGGAATTGTTGGGCTTTCTTAACTATAGTGTCAGCATGGGAGGGGGGGACACTTGAAACTCTATACCATTTTTACTTCACCCGCATTGATGTAGATGGGGCACGTCCTCCACTACGCTTCCTGAAGTCAACGACTATCTCTTTCATTTTGTTGACACTGAGGGAGAGGTTATTATCGTTGCACCAGTTTACCAGATTCTCTATCTCTTTCCTGTACTCCATCTTGTCATTGTTTGAGATCTGACCCACTACGGTGGTTGTCATCAGTAAACTTGAAAATTGAGTTGGAGGGGAATTTGGCCAAATAGCCATAGGTGTATGAGTATAATAAGGGACTGACGACACAGCCTTGTGGGGCACCAATGTTGAGGATGATCATGGAGAAGGTTTTCTTGCCTAGCTTTACTGACTACAGTCTGTGCGTTAGGAAGTTCGGATCTAGTCGCAGAGGGACACAGAATTTGGAGATACAGAAATACATTTACGAGTTACCAATCCTCTGTATCTCTCCTGCATCTAGGGAAAATTATGGCAAGGCCTTCCACTACTTTCGCTAGCTCTACTTTCCATAACAACATGGATGCATGGCACCGAGACCTGGCAACTTTATCTAGTCTAAGCATTACCAGCTTTTTCAGTTCATCCAGCCTATTAATTTTCACGACAACCAGACTGCACCCTGTTTCTTCATCACAGTCGCAAATAGCTTTGCTCAATTTGATAGATGAATAAAGTGTGGAGCCAAATAACTCCTTACCATGCCCCACACTTGATGCTTTATAACAAACTGCCTCTAATGGAGAGTGGTGCCTATTGTAATTTGTGGATTATGTCTAATTATCTACTTATTTTTCTTTGTAAATACTGATACAAAGTACTCAATAATTATTCTAGCCTTGCCTGCACATCAAAGTTTACATCACTTTCTCTATCCCTATCCTAATAGGCCCCACTCTTACTCCTGCTTATAATTTACATGCAGAAGATTTTTGGATTGCCTTTAAATCTTTCTATTCACATATTCTTTCTTTGCCAGTCTTATTTTCCTCTTCATTCCCTCTCTCAAGTTATTGTATCTAAATGTTTAAGGCTGTGTTTTTCCTTTCCAATTAGTGAATTACTAAAGTACCAATTACACTATTCTAAACATTCCTCCCTATCATTCTAAACATTCCTCCCTATCATTCTAAACATTTCTCTCTCATTTTGTTTTGCCAAAAGATCCATAAGAACATAAGAAATAGGAGCAGGAGTAGGCCATCTAGCCCTTCGAGCCTGCCCCGCCATTCAACAAGATCATGGCTGATCTGTCGCTGCTCAGTTCCACTTTCCCGCCCTCTCCCCATAACCCTTAATCCCCTCTCTTATCAAAAACCCATCAACCCGCGTCTTAAAAATATTTAGCGAGGCAGCCTCCACCACTTCAACGGGCAGAGAATTCCAGAGATTCACCACCCTTTGAGTGAAGAAGTTCACCCTCAACTCCGTTCTAAACCGCCCCCCTTTTATCTTGAGGCTGTGCCCCCTAGTCCTACTGTCTTTTTTGAGCGGGAAGAGTCTCTCCACCTCTATCCTATCCATCCCATTCATCATCTTATAAGTCTCAATGAGATCTCCCCTCATTCTTCTAAATTCTAACGAGTACAAGCCCAGTTTATTCAGCCTCTCCTCATAGCTCAACCCCCTCAACTCCGGTATCAGCCTAGTAAACCTCCTCTGCACTCCCTCCAAGGCCAAAATATCGTTGCGCAGGTGCGGCGCCCAAAACTGCACACAGTACTCCAGCTGCGGCCTCACCAATGCCCTATACAGCCGCAGCAAGACCTCCCTACTTTTATATTCAATCCCCCTCGCTATGAAGGCCAGCATCCCATTCGCCTTCCTGACCACCTGCTGCACCTGCAAGCTGGGTTTCTGCAACTCATGCACAAGGACCCCGAGGTCCCTCTGCACCGTCGCCTGTTGCAGTTTTTCGCCCCGTAAGTAATAGTCCTTCCTACCATTCTTCCTACCAAAGTGGACCACCTCACACTTGCCAACATTAAATTCCATTTGCCATTTCCTGGCCCATTCACCCAGCCTATCTAGATCCTTCTGCAGACTCTCCACACCCTCCGCACAATTTGCCGTTCCCCCATCCCACACAATCATGGTCCAGAAAAAAGTAATTTCTTACAATCTGGAGTGTAACGAATGCAAGGAATTAATCAACAACAAAGCAGATAAACAAGCAGGTTTATCTTGGAGAAACAACTATATATAGGACAGTGATAAGAAAGCTTGAAAACTCAACAACTCCTCGACTCCAACCATCAATTCAACCATCCCTCCGCTATTGGTCATGTAACCTCTGATATCTCCCTCCCCCTTCAATAATTTATTAATTAATATTTTACAACAACAATAAAACTCAGCAAACGGTGGAGGACAGCAGTGGTGGTGGTTGGGGGGGGGGGGTGGGTGGTTGTAGAGGAGAGTGTTCTGGTATTGAAACTTAACAAAAACTCCCAATAAGTAAGTCTATCTGAAGATTTTCTAATTTGTTGAGAGCACTGAAATTCTCTAACAGGCACTTCATCAGTATGTAGTTTCATCTATGATGACAGCAGGAAGGCTTTCAGTTTGCATAGGTGCTTCAAGTAATCGCTCTAATTCCCACCAGAATGTTACGCGACTCCTTCTCAGGGTCACTGGATTTGGTTCCAAATGGGCTGCAGCCCATTAACTGGCATAGCAGGGCCAAACTGCTCAATTGGTACTACATGTGGTTCTCTTCCCTTCAGTTGGTTCACATACTTTTTCATTCTCTTCCCTTGTCTGTCAACTACATACGACACTGGACCTGTCTTGGCCCTGATCATCTCACAGACCCGACTCAAATCACTATTGAAATTTCTTATATAAACTAAACTGCTTACCCGAAAAACCCTCATAACCTTGGTGGAGTCATGAAATCGCTTCTGCGTATCTTGTTCTGCCTCTATCCTCCCCACCAAACTTGGAAATATTAAATTGAGTCTTGTCCAAAGGTGTCTTCCCAACAACAGGGTAACTCCTGTCATTGCGTGAATTGTTCTATACGTTAGTAGAAAACTGGCTATTCAAAGTTGTAGAAGCTCAGAAAACTGTTTTTTCAGGGCAAATTTAAACATCTGGATGGCCGTTTCAGCTAATCCGTTTCAGGCCACACGATAGAGGGCTGTTCCTTACATGTCAAGTCCCACATTCGCAGAAAGTGTTGAAATTCTTCACTCGCAAATGCAGTCCCATGTCAGAGACCAGAGCTTCTAGCAACTCATAAGGCAAACATCTGGCATAGTTTATCAATTGTGATCAAGGATGTCATGGTTTTCATCACATGAATATCCATTCAATTCAAATGAGCATCGATAAGGAGAAACATGCTGCCCATGAAGAGGCCCGCAAAATCAACATGAGTTGCACCCACTGCCGAACTTGCCGTTCCTACAGGTCAGTATGGCAAACTTTGCTACACTTGATACTGATTGCAATGTCTAATGACATATTCAATACATTTATCTATCCCAGGCCTCCACACGTAATTCTGGACTAACATTTTCATTTTTGCCATACTGGGGTGTACACAGTGCAATTCTTGTAATAACGTTTTTCAAGCAGGAATAGGAACGACCATTTTGATTCCCCACAATTGTATTCCATCTTTGCAACTCAGCTCATCCTTTCTGATTTTTTAACTATAGCATCAGCGTGGAGGAACCAGGACAGATTGTTGGTGACCTGAACATCTAGAAACATGAAGCTCTCGACCATTTCTACTTCATCACCTTTGATGTAGGTAGGGGCACGTCCTCCACTATGTTTCCCGAAGTCAATGACTATCTCCTTTGTTTTGCTGACACTGAGGGAGAGATTATTGTCATCACACCATTTTGCCAGTATCTCTATCTTTTGCCTGAAATCTGTCATGTCATTTCTTGAAATCCGACCCACTACAGCGGTGTCATCAGCAAACTTAAAAATGCAGTAGGAGCAGAATTTGGCCATGCAGTCATAAGTGTATAAATAGTATAGTAAGGGGCTGAGGACACAGCCTTGCAGGACATCAGTGTTGAGGATAACCATGGAGAAGGTATCATTACCTATCTTTACTGACTGGAGTCAAATCTAGCACAAAGGAAGACCGTTATCATTGTTAGAGATCAATCAACTCAGTCCTTGGACATTGCTGCAGGTGTTCTTGAGGACAGTGTCCTAGGTCCAACCATCTTCAGTTGTTTCATCAGTCAGAAGTGGGGAAGTTCACAAATATTGCACAATGTTCAGCACCGCTCGCAACTCCTCAGATACTGAAGTAACCCCATGTCGTATGCAGGAAGATTGGGCAATGTTCTGGCTTGGTCTGATGAGTGGCAAGTAACATTCGTGCCACACAAGTATCAGGCACTAACCACCTCCAAGGTGGGAGAACCTAACCATCTCTTCTTAACATTCAATGGCAATGCCTTGTTGAATCTCCTACTTTTAACACCCTAGGGATTACCACTGACCTGAAACAGAACTTTCATATACTGGCTCTGCATGTGCGACTTCTGACTGGGAATAGTGCGGCGACTAACTCACTTCCTAACTCACCAAAGTCTGTTTCACTATCTGTAAGGAGTGTCAGGAGTGTGAGGAATATTCTCCACTTACCTGGATGAGTGCAGCTCCAACTGCACTCAAGAAAGTCAATACCATCCAGGACAAAGCAGTCTGCTGGATTGGTACCCCATCCGTCACCTTCAGCATCCATTCCCTTCATCACTGATGCACAATGTGTACCATTCACAAGGTGCACTGCAGCAATTCATCAAAGTTCCTTCGCGAGCACCTTGCAAACCCATGACCGGTACCACCTAGAAAAGTAGCAGGTACATGGGAACTCCACCATCTGTAAATTCCCCTCCAAGCCACACACCACACTGGCTCAATACCACATAATTATTTATTCACTGTCACTGGGTCAAAATCTTCGTAACAGCATTTTGAGTGTACCTACATCACATGGACTGCAGAGTTCAAGAAGACGGTTCACCACCACCTTCTCAAAGGCAGTTAGGGATGGGCTATAAATGCTGGCCTATCTAGCAACGTCCACAGACTGTGAATAATGATGATAAAGACAATTCTAGCAAAAAGGTGTAATACAGGTTGAATGCAGATCAAACCAATGAGTTGAATTAGTAGTATCCTGTATAGTAGCACTGTGGTGAAAGCACTGGACTAATAATCTGAAGTCCTGTACAAATTCTATCATGGAATGTTATGTAATGGAATTTAATAAAACTAGTAGTCTGCAGGCTGGTATTATATAAAGTAACAAGAAGCTGCCACCTTATCAAACAATGCACTGATGTCTAAAAGAGAAGGAATTCTACAACAGCCAGTTGATCTGGTCTATTCACCTCCATGAAATGGCCTAGCAAGAAATTCAATTTATAAAAACAGTCACTAGAAGAAGACCTAGCACCAACATCTCAAGGGAATGGGCAATATAACAGCCTTGCTAGAGTTGTTATATCCTGATAAAATTTCTGCAAGGTCACCAGCAATAGGATGTAATTACAGCATGAATGTTTACATACACAATTTCCATTATAAATTTGGATACAAGAATTTATAGTTTAAGTACATAAAAATTACAGGGCATACAACTTTAAATGATGACGGAATTCATTTACATGCCCATGCCAAGGCTAATTATCCCCCATCTTTCAACCCTGAAGGTTGCACTTGGTGTTGATTATGCAAAGCCACAAAAGCTTTAACATAACAATGTAAGAGCAAAATACTCTGGATGCTGGAAATCTGAATAAAACCAGAAATTCTGGAAACACGCAACAAGTCTGGCTGCATCTGTGCCAAGAGAAACAAACATAATTCTTGAAGTTGATGACCTCTCATGTGAATCTAATAAATTAATTTCAGTTTAGCTTTCCACAGATGCTGCTAGACTTCTAAAATGTTTCTAACATTACCTGTTTTTTATTTTAAAGTAACAACAGCGTTGAAAATAATATGGCCAGACTTGAGCATCATATCTTTTCAACTGCTTATATTCAGAGTGTACATTTCCTGAACTTTAAAAAGCTACTCCCTTAGAGAAACTTTGTCTTTTTCCAACCAACTTTTCATTTGACCTTACATTCCACCAAAATAGAAAAAGTTATTTTAATTCTCACCAAGAATTCAATTTCAAATAAAACACAGACAAGTACAACAAAGATCATGATTTTCCGACCGCGTTTGCCTAGCGTAAATCGCGCTAATCTAGGAAAATTGCTGATTTTGCACTTGGTGCTAAATGGTTCGCAATCTTCCTGGTATCTTTCTGCTGATGTATACTGAATATCGCCCAGAAAGGGCCTGATGCTAATTAGCATGAGATTAACTTGATTTCAATCTCATTAGCATGTTTGGCACATGATCATTCCCCCTCCCAGAATGTTTCCATGCCCTCCGGAAGGAAATCACATGGACTCAATCACTACTGGTCCCGTGAAGCATAGGCCAGATGCCATAGATTGAGAGGGCAAGTGAGGAGGTGAGTACTGTTTAACACTAACCTCCAGAGGGCAAAATGGCAAGTCAGTTGGTGTCATGGCATGGTGTGGGAGGTTTTCAAGGGTGCAGGAGCTTGGTGGGGTCAAAGGCCCACAGGTCCTAGGTTGGTGCTCATGTGGCAAGTATTTTCACTGGCTGTTGAGAGCTCTTGTGGGACTGCCAATGATGCCAATTGCAAAACACACTGATGTCACACTGGTTACCCTGCTTAAAAGGTTCTGTGATTTATTTTTAACATTCCTCCCAGACACTACTAACAGTTACAAACACATGAGGAGGGCTCGGAGGCCACTGAAGCCCCCAGTGGTCGAGGAGATGGCTGGCCATTGCCCACCTGGTAGTGCCAACTGACATCCTGGCACTGCCAGGTGGGCAACACTTGGGTGCTGGGGCCAGTGCCAAGGGGGCTATGGCATGAGGAGGGTGCAGCCTAATGGGGCTGGGTCATGAAGGAGGGGGTCATGAAGTGGGAGGGGGGGTGGGGAGGATGGGGGAGGGGGCAGTCATGAAAGGGGGGAGGTCATGAAAGGGGGTGAGTCATGAAGGGGGTAGTCATGAACAGGGGAAGGAGTCATGAACGGGAGCAGGGAAGTCATAAAGGGGGAAGGGGAATCATGAAAGGGGGAAGGGCAGAAAGACATGAAGAGGGGCCCCATTGGGAGTACCTTAATGTCCTGAAACCAGCAATCTTAGTTGGGGTGGAGAAACATCTCTTCAAAGAGGGGAGTGCGTAGGGGGGGGTCCCTAATGTCAGTGGGGATGGGAAAAGGGGTCCTTAATTTCAATTTGAGATCAGAGCACCCTTTAAAAATGGCACCCAATCTTGTGAAGTTAGGCTTACAGGCACATTTAGACCATTAATTTACACTAGTATGAAACTCATCATTCTCTCACACTCTCCTGTGGGAAGATTGCGATTTGATTCAATGGATCACACTTGTTTCATCATCCAAAACGACACCTAGCAATTTTTGGGGAAACGTCCACCCACAACCTTGATGCATACCCTGCAGCAAAGATCATCATAGCTTACACTCACCAAATGATGACCCTAGTTCTTTTCTCCAACCAAAGCATGAGAAATTCATCTATTTTAAGTTTTCAGAGCGCTATGTTTTCATCGGTTTTTTTTGGCCCCGCCATCAGATGTCTAGAGAAACTCTTTAGAAATATTTATTTATTATTGTCACAAGTAGGCTTACATTCACACTCCAATGAAGTTACTGTGAAAATCCCCTAGTTGCCTCACTCTGGCACCTGTTCAAGTGCACTGAGGTAGAATTTAGCAAAACAAGAACACCCGGAAGAAACCCATGTAGACATGGGGAGAACATGCAAACTCCGCACAGACAGTGACCACGGCCAGGAATCAAACCCAGTTCCCTGGCACTATGAGGCGGCAGTGCTTATCACTGTACCACCGTGCCGCCCACCTCTTAAGATGTGATGAATAAACATAATCCTAAAAAGGCAGGGAGGAAGGAAGAAATTTGGGGATAGGAGGAGGTTTACCTAGCCCCAACTTTCTAAGGCACAATGCATGCAGATTGCTTATGTTTCCTCCACGCCGACGGATGACAACAAACTGCACAGGGCCCACGATCTGCCAAGATCATGTGGGGTCTGGAGGGGAGGGACAGAGGTGCTCCATTATTTAAAATAAAATGTCTCTCCTCCCAAATCGTTTGACAGATGGAAGTTATGTACAAGCAGGAGCGGCAGAGCAGGCAGCGGGCCTCCCCTGCTTGGGCTGTGCACTCCTCTCAAGTCAGCCAAAAGAAGATGGCAAAACATCGCGGGGGTAAAGCCTGGGCACCGAGACCTCACTCACTCACTCACCAGCTGCCGCCCGGAGTACGCAGAGCTTGCTTGGTGGTCGCGGCGAACATCCAAGGTGCTTTAAAAGAGGTGGAGGGTGATAGGGGAGCCCGGCTGACCGTAAATTGTGATGATAAACAACTGTCAGGTATTTGCCTTTAACCAACTCCACCATGCCCGGCCCGAGGGACGACGGGAAGCAAGCAGTCCACCGGAAGGGAGGCTCCAACAATCCGACTAGGCCTCACACCGGCCTCTCGCCGCGGTCCACACAACCAGCCGGACGGCGAGTAAAGCATGCGTTTGCATCTTTAAAAGATTTTTTTTAAAAAAAACCCCTCGGTGACCGGGATTTGAGCGACGAAGTCAGTTTATCGCAGCCCTTCTCTTGAGAGCCGTGGAGACCGAGTGTGGAACTGGCCCCGTCACCATAGCAACGGCCACAACTAAAGATGGCGACGCTGGCGAGGCTGAGGTCGGAGGTGCGGGGGCTGAGTGAGCAATATTTCCGCAAGCACTGGTAAGGGACACACTGCCCTGAGTTCACCTGAGAGAGACCGCCACCAGACAAGCGACACCTCGCCGCTGTGGGGGAATTAAGTATCACTAACGTCCGACCCCGATTACTTTCAAAAGTGGAGGAACGCGACGTAGCGGGAAAGTTGAGTCGTGGCTGTCTGGCAATAAAATAGCGGTTTTAATGTTTAAAGTTTAGTGTCACGCTGCAATGAAATTACTATGAAAATGCCTTCGTCGCCACAGTCCGGCGCCCGTTCGGGTACACTGAAGGAGAATTTAGCATAGCCAATGAACTTAACCAGCGCATCTCCCACACAGTGGGAGGAAACTGGAGGAAACCCACAGAGACACAGGGAGAACGTGCAGACTCTGCACAGACAGTGACCCAAGCTGGGAATCAA
This sequence comes from Carcharhinus amblyrhynchos, assembly GCF_965287045.1. NCBI lineage: Eukaryota > Metazoa > Chordata > Chondrichthyes > Carcharhiniformes > Carcharhinidae > Carcharhinus > Carcharhinus amblyrhynchos. The sequence continues at coordinate 53,825,850 of NC_137335.1, forward strand.
ACCCATGTCCCTGGCACTGTGATGCAGCAGTGCAAACCACTATGCCATAGTAGAGTTTTGCCCCTAGACAAGCTGCTGTGAGGGAATTAATTATCATTAATATCCCACCCTGTTTACTTTCAAAAGTGGAGGAACACGACGTAGTGGGAAAGTTGAGCCACGGCTGTTAGGCAACAAAATAGCGATTTTTAATGTTTAAAGTTTAGTGTCACAAGTAGGCTTACTTACATTAACATTGCAATTAAATTACTGTGAAAAGGCCTTAGTCGCCACACTCCAGTGCCTGTTTGGGTACACTGAGGGAGAATTTAGCATGGCCAGTGAACTTAACTAGCACATTTCCCATACCGTGGGAGGAAACCAGAGCACCCAGAGGGAATCCATACAGACCCTGCACAGACAGTGACCCAAGCTGGAATTGAACCCAGGTCCCTGGCATTGTGATGCAACACTGCTAACCACTATGCCATACCGGAGTTTTGCTGCTATGCTTTTTTTTTAACTAGTTGTAAATATTTTGATACGGGCATCCGACCCAAACTTTGTATGCTATGTGTAATGGGATGCTCTGCATTTAATGTGGAATTTGAATGGGGAAGTAGAGTTGGTCCAGGATATCAACATCCCAGAATCCAAGATTTTAGTATTATTTATTTGGGATTAGCATGCACAACCTTACTGGTATCTTCTGGCTTGTTACTGACCCGCACACAAATTGGCAGAGGAAAATTAGAAGGTTAAAGAGTGATGTGGAAGCAGGGGTTTTGATTCATGGGGCACTGGTGCCAGTTCTGGGGAAAGAGAGAGCTAGTCCTTTGAGATGTGTTGTACATAAAGTAAGATAAAGGTAAAATACTGTGGTTGCTGGAATCTGAAACGAAACAGAAAAACGTTGGAAAATCACGTCAGGTCTGACAGTATCTGTGGAGAGAGAGTAGAGCAAATGTTTCGTGTCTAGATGACCCTTCGTCAGAGCTGGTGTGACGAAGGGTCATCTAGACTCTCAACATTGGCTCTATTTTCCAGAGATGCTGTCAGACCTGCTGAGATTTTCCAGCATTTTTCCATTTTTCCTACATAAAGTGTGCTGGGACTAATGCCTAGATAATTGCAGAATTCAGGGCAGTGCATAGAAGTTTAAAAACCTGAAGAAAGAGAGGGGGTTGCTTGAGGTGTGAGAATTTAAAATTTAATTTAAAATAAAATTTTAATTCAAAAGCAGTAAGAGAAATGCCAATGCTGTAGAAGAGTGACAGTTAAGATAAAAATAAGCAGTGGGGCAGGAAGCGACAGAGAGCTCAACAAAGGTTATAGGCATTAGTGACTAAGGAGACAGCTGACACAATTTAAAAATCTAAAAATATTATACCTGAATGTGTGACATATTCACAACAAATAGATAAATTAATAGCATAGAAATAAATGGGTTTGATCCAGTAGCCTCGTAATTTCAGAGGTATAGCCTGAAATATTCAAGAATACTTTTAAGACAGAAACATAAGTGGACAGGAGGTTCTTTATTCTTTCATGGAATTGAGGTGCTGCCTTAAACTGTTACAGTCCAACTAGCGCACGCATATATTTCTACTAGGAAGGGAGTTACAGAATTTTGATCCAACAATAGTGAAGGAAGAGTGGTATAGTTCCAAATCAGGATGGTGTGTAGCTTGGAGGCGGACTAGCAGGTAGTGCTGTTCCCATGTATCTGCTGCCAGTGTCCTTTTAGGTAGGTGTGGTTATGGATTTGGAAGGTGCTGCGGAAGGAGCGTTGGTGAGTTGCTGCAGCACCTCTTGTATATAGTGCACACTACTGCCAATGTGCAACAGTGGTGCAGTGAGGGAATATTTAAATAGTGGAGGGGATGCCAATTAGGCAGGCTGCTTTGTACAGTATTGTGTTTAACTTCTTTGATTGCTGTTCAAGTTGAACTCACCCAGACAAGTGGAGAGTATTCTATCGCATTCCTCACTTATGCCTGATAGAGGGGGCACAGACTTTGCGGGGGGTTAGAAGGCAAGTTACTCACATCAGAATTCCCAGCCTCTTACAGCCGTTATTTATATGGCTGGTCCAGTTCAGTTTCTGGTCAATGGTAACCCCTAATATATTGTTCATGGGGGATTCAGCGATGGTAATGTCATTGAATGTTGAAGTGGAGATGGTTAGATTCTCTTGTATTGGACATTGCCTGGTGTTCTGTGTGACCTAAATGTTATTTGCCACTTATTAGCCCAAGCCTGAATATTGTTCAGGTCTTGCTGCATAAGAAAACAGACTGTTTCAGCACCTAACGAGTTGCAAATGATGCTGAACATAGTGCAACCATCTGCGAACATGCCCACGTCTGACCTTGTGATAGGGGGGACAGTCATTGAGAAGCAGCTGAAGATGGTTGGACGTTGGACCTTGGACACTATGCAGGGGCACTTCTACAGCAATGTCCTGGGACTGAGATGATTGGCTTCTTAGCAAACACAACCATCTTCCTGTTTGCTACGTATGACTCCAACCAGTGGAGAAGATATCCCCTCAATCCCATTGGCTTCAATTTTACCAGGGCTCCTTGATGCCACAATCAGCTGAATACTGCTTAGATGTTAATGGCGGTCAGTCCCACCCTTGAGTCCAGCTCATTTGTCCATGTTTAACCAAGGCTGTAATGAAAGCAGGAGCCATGTGGCCCTGGTAGAATTCGAAATAAGCACCAGTGAGCAGGTTATTGGATGTATAATTGCCTCATGATAGTATTCTCGACAACATCTCCCATCACCTACAGCTGTTTGAGAGTAGACTGATAGGGTGGTAATTGGCAGTGTTAGATTTGTCCTGCTTTTTGTGTGTAGGACATACTGAGCAATTTTCCACATTGCTGGTTAGATACCAGTGTTGTAGCTGTACTGGAGCAGTTTGGCTAAGGATGCAGTTGGTTCTGGTATACCACTCTTCAGTACTATCGTTGGGAGGTTGGCAGACTACATAGTCTTTGCCTTCAGCCATTTTTTAATATCATGTTGACTGAATTGGATGGGTGAAGACTAACAACTGTGATACTGGGGACCTCATGAGGAGTCCATGATGGATCATCCATTGAGCACTGCTGGTTGAAGGTGATTGCATATATTTGAAGTCATGAGGGTGATCATCCCAAAAAAATTCTAAGTGCCAGAAAAGCATGAAAATGGTAGAGAATTGTGTCCATTTTATCGGTGACAGAAAAATTTGACACTTATGCCAATTAGGCAAAGTGTGATTTGTGCCAGTAAGGGGAGTGGTAAAGTCTGTTCACACTGGGAAGCCAGCTGCTGACTGCTACAGGGCACCATTGAGGATGCACATGATCTCCCAGTGCACTGTGTAAAGTTTACACAATTAATGCACTGGGAGGTATCTTACAGCCCCTATTCAGCAGCACATGCCAGCCCCCGCCCCCCCCAAGCCAGTTGCCATCTAGCAATCCTCGATGCAGAGTGCACAGCTTCCCATGCACAGCTGCCCCTGGGCACTGCCTGGTGGGCACTGCTAGGGTGTCTAGTAGGTAGTGCCAGGTCACAGGCTGGCACTGCCCAAGGGGAACTGCCCCCCCTGCCCACCCAGGGGTTTCACTGATGAGACCATCAGGTCAGGTCCCCATTGTTGGGAACCATACGTGATCCTCACCGGTGAGAACCTCCACCAGCGAGGCTATTAAGAAAAATTAGCTTGGATGATTCCATCCCAGGTTCACTAATAATACTAAAATTCAGATTTAAATATTTAAATCAGCCTCATGTGCTCAGCCTTGCAGCAAGGAAAGACATCAGCAATCCAGAGGTGAGAAACTGGGTGCAAACCCAATTTTTCATCTCTCTCACGATCTTATCGGTTCATCACAATCAACCAGCGTGAGGAGCTGGTAAGGTCACCCCACCCACCCTTGTATTTTGCACAGACGTGCTAGGCTTCCACATCATTCAGAATGGGGATATTTGTAGCTCTGCGTCCTCTGGTTTGTGACTTAATTGTTCACCTCCATTCATGACTGGATGTAGCAGGACTGTAGAGCTAAGATCTGATCTGATCCATAAGTTGTGGGATTTCTTAGTCCGTCAGATGCTGCTTATGCTCCTTGGCATGCAAGTAATCCTATGTTGTATCTTCAGGTTTGTACTTCATTTTAATGTGTGTCTGGTAGTGCTCCTGGCATGCCCTTGTTCCCTTGGTTTGATGGTAATGGTAGAGTGAGGTTTACACAAGGCCATAATGTTGCAGATTACAATTGAATACAGTTCTGCTGCTGCTGATGAACCACACCATTTCATGGATGCTGAGAATCTTGGCTCAGAAAATCAAGATGCAGAATCTTTTTTTTTGAAGCTCGAAAGCAACAAGAGAAAAAAGAACACCAGTGAGAGTCAATTATAGGCAATGTTAAGCACCGTATAAATCAGGAATTTGACGTGCATGTGACGAGGGTAAGGTGGTAAATGTAGAGAAGTAGTAATATTGCAAACGAGATAAACCAAATCTGCAGTATTTGCAGGCAGGGCGAGTTCCTGGAATTTAATATCATTTTCTAGATTAATATGTCAAGGAACTAAATAAGGAATGGGCTATTTTCAATCCAGCATTGTGCAAACGTTGTCATAAAAAAGTTTCTGGTGAAGAGTGATCACAGTATGGTGGAATATTATATTGAGTTTGAGAGTGATTTACTTAACTCCAAAAGTAGGGTCCTAAATTTGAATAAAGCAAACTATGTAAGTGTGAGGGTTAAGTTGGCTTAAGATAGATTTTTTTTTTAATTAAAATATGCGACATAGAAAAGCAATGGCAAACATTTAAATAATTAATTCATCATTATTATACATTCCCTTAAGGAATAGAAACCCTCTGGATAAGTAATCCAACTGTGGCTAACAATAGGAGTTAAAGATAGTATTAGATTAAAGGAAAAGGCTTATAATGTTGCTTAAAATAGTTAGCCTGAGGAATGGAATAACTTTAGAATTAAGCAAGGAATGACCAAGAAATTGCACAAAGAGAAAATGGAATGCAAGAAAAAACTAGCAAGAGATATGAAAAACAGATTGGGAAAGCTTCTTTAGGTATGTAAATAAGAGGTTAGTGAAAGTAAGTACAAATCTCTTAGAAACAGAGACCAAATAAATTATAATGGAGGATAAGGAAAAAGCAGGAACTTTAAGCAACTACTTTATTTCAGTTTTCATGGTATAAGGTACATAAGTCATTCCAGAAATAATAAGGAACTAAGCATCTAGTAGGAAAGTAGAACTTGAAGAAATCAATATAAGTAAAGAAATGGTACTGGCGAAATAAATGGGACAAAGCTGATAAATCTCCTGAATGTGGTTACTGAGATGGTGGATTCAGTGGTTTTGATCTTCCAGAATCCCCTTGATTGTAGAATATACACTCTGGATTGGAAGGTAGGAATTATAAAATAATGCTACAACACTGGCATCCACTTGGCAATGTGGGAAATTGACCAGTCCACAAAAGGACAGCCTGTTACCACTCTGTCTACTCGCAATCACCAGAAAGGTGATGGAAGGTGTCATCAACAATGCTGTCAGACAGCACTGCACAGCAGCAACCTGTTCACTGACACTTGGTTTGGATTCTATCAGGACATTCATTCCCTGACCTCATTACATCCTTTGTCCAAACAAGAACAAAAGAGTTGAACTCCAGAGGTGAGATGTGATTGATTGTTTTTGACATCAAGGCCGCATCTGACCCAGTGTGGCATCAAGGAATTGAGAAAAACAGACAATGGGAATCAGGGAAAACTCTCCAATGGTTGGCGTCAGAACTAGCCCAAAGAAAGATGGTTGTGGTTGTTGGAAGTCAATCATCCCAGCCCTGCACAAAGCTGCAGAGGTTCAGTGTCCTTGTCCCAACCACTGTCAGCTGCCCCTCAATTACATTACCTTCCCTTCATTATAAGGTCAGAGTTTTTTAAAATATGGGATGTGGGCATTGCTACCAAGGCCAATATTTGTTACCCAAACTTGGGTAATTTTTCTGAACAAACAACACCGTGCTGGAAATGGTAAAAACTCTGAAACAAAAACAGACAAATGAAGAGGGCACTCAGCAGAGCAATGCTGTGTTAACATCTTTATCACATTGCATAGTTTTTCATTGAGACTTTTCCCTAACTGGTTGATGCTTTGTAAGTACAAAACTGAAAAAAAATTACGAGTTTCCATCTCACTAAGAAGGCTTTAGACAATTCATATTCAACAATTTGCTTTGAAAATACTGCTCACATTTTGACAGCTGAGATAACATTCTAAAACAATCAACAATATTCTAAAAACAATGCATACCACCCTTCTAGAAAAAGGTTAATTTGCCCTCCCTTAACATTTCCCAATGTTAATGGGTCCTTTTAAAAATTTAGCAAAAACTAATCAGTTCTTCCTTGGGCCATACCCTGTGTGTGTGTGTGTGTGTGTGTGTGTGTGTGTGTGTTGGTTTCATTGAAGTCCATCTATTAGTTTTTGAGATTTAGGGTCCTATTTTACCATTTTGATTCCAAGTTCTGGGTGGACTTGAAACTGACAGTGTTTCAGATCCGACTTTTAGGCCCATTCTGAGGCACCGTCATACACGCTTTGCCTACAAAAATATCAGCGAGCCCAAATTGTGCTGCGCAAGCCTGTGGGCGGGGCTTAACGCACCTGAGGCCCTGCAGCTCCAATTGGCACCTCCAACTGCGCACATGCAGAAACAAAATATGATAGAATGCTGCTCCCCTGTCACATCCCTCCCAGGCTGGATAATGCCTCCCCCTAGCCCCACAGACATTGCCTCACCCCCACAACATTACTGACCCCCTTGTCCCCCCCCCCCGACCCCCCAACCACCCAGACTGATTGCTGCCCCCTCTTCCCTCCCTCCCCCCTCCCAATCTCAAGCAGAGTGGCAATGGACCCCCTTCCCCTCCCTCCTCCCAATCTCAGTCAGAGTGGCAGCAGACACCCTCCTTCCCCTCCACTGATGTCAGGCAGAATGGCAGCAGATCCCCTTTCACCCCCACTAATCTCAGGCAGAGTGGCAGGGACCCCCTTGCACCCTCACCAATCTCAGCAGAGTGGCAGTGGACCCCCTTCTCCCGTTCCCACCCCTGCCGCCCCAATCTCAGGCAGAGTGGCAGCGGACCCCCGCTGATCTCAGGAAGAGTGGCAGCGGACTCCTCTTCCCCTCCAGTGATCTCAGGCAGAGTGCATTACTTCCATCCACCTTCAGTGACAGAGGTAAAAATGCTGGAAACTTTCAGTAGGTCAGGCAACTTCTATGGTGGCTTCTCGTGTTCTGGCAGTATCTGCAGCTTGGCTGTTCAATTAGAATTTATTGTACATAAGGATATGCAGAAGCCCCAAATGAGATGATTTTGCAGCCTTTCATCCATTTCTTTGAAGTTAGATTTGCTGGAGTCATTCCTCAATCTGATTCAGAAATTATCAACAGTCTCACCTGCTTTTAGCCTCAGACTTTGAAATGTAATTTCATTGGAAATATGTGCTGATTTTCTCAAAACAAAAATGCCTGGGCATTCATTTACTGTTGCCTTCATTCTTCTCCCAGCTATTAAATAAATTTAAAACTTTCCTGCCTACTAAAGGATGATCTGACCCTTTCCTCATCACTCATGCCTTTTAGAAAGCTATTGAATGTGAGTCTGTACTTTTGTTAAACTTCTCAAATGCTTCTATGACATCATCAGCTTCACAATTCATCCTGAGCTAGAGTTGTGCAACTGTGGCCGTGTTCATTTTTATACGATTCACTCAACATTTTCCTCTCTCTGGCAATAATTCGGGTTGATTTTTCTCACTCTAATTTAGCATTTATTTTGTTTGTAAAGTTTGGATAACTTGCTGCTACCATCTTATACCTTGTGATTCCCAGAAATTTAAAATAATCTCATGTTTGGCCTTAAATGCTGGAGTTTCATTGAATGTATTTCTCAATTCCCACCATGTATTGCAGACTGTTAGATTGTTAGTTTGAGGCACAAATTTATATGCGTTCTGATTATATAGTGTTGTAAATATCTATTTCATGGTTAATGTGTTTTTGAGAGTATAGATTTGGTTTTTAGGAATTAAAATTTAATGGGATACAAGCACGCTTGGAGTCCATTGCCCTTAAAAGGTTGAGGGCCATGTTGACTTCAGATGTCAATAGCTAGAAAGGTAAGACCATAAAACAACAGGTGGGGCAGAATTCTCTTAAAAAAAATGACTAAGTGACGTAACAGTGAGAAAACTGGTGATCTGCACTGATCGCTCAGGTGCACTCTGCACTGCAATTATGCCAGACTCAGTCACTCTTTTGGAGAATGGTGTAGTGTGCGCTGTACCGTGGGTGGGCAGAGTGGGGGCTGCAGCAGGGCCTCAAAACACCAGTGAGTCCAGCTGCAGAGTGCTCAGGCACCGTATCACAAGAGCACCCTAGTCTCATGGTACACTGGGAGACTATATACCACCCCGCCACCTGCCATTTATTGGCGGCATGTTCGCCCACCCTCTCCAACATGGGTTGGAGGCAATCAGAAGAACTGACAAATGTTCAAAGATTGCGGTGCTGACCTCACCCAAAAGATGCCTGGGGGGGAAACACTCTGATTTTTACATTGTTCTGACACAGAATCTTTAGTGGAAAACTGGTCTTTCAACAGAACAAGCTAACACAACAGGATGAGGATCAGCATTGTGAGGAGGAACACTCCCAGCAAGCTGTACTGATCTTAGTCACAGGCAGCATAGGAGGCATTAACATTCTACGCTTTTACATGATTAAAGGTGCAGCTAAGTCACTTATTAAATATGTAACCCATCTGTATTGTGTTTAAACAGTTACTTTAATATAGTTGTGCTCTTTATTATGAGAGATTGTCTGAACAAACTTTTTTTATATGTATAAGAAAGGCAGCTATTTTTAAAGCTGGCTATAATGCATTCATAATCAAATAAAATTATTTCAGGATTACAGAAGAAAACCGAATGAGAGAACATTCTGCTGCTGTGAAAATCCAGAGCTGTTTCCGAGGGTTTAAGGTTCGAGCACACATCAGGTAGAGTCAACCTAATTGAACCTACATACTGTTAGCAATCGGAAAAATGTATACGTGCTGGACACAAAATCTTGCTTTGATTGTCAAAATTTTGTCATACATTTCTGTCAACCTTTTTTGATTAGAAATTTTCATACGCTCATTTATAATTGACACCATATATGCACATTCCGATGTGACTGTAGATGCTTCACTTTGCCTGCGATGACTCTACTACATACATAATTTCAGCGTAGCTATAATCTTCTCAGCCTCTAACAATGCCACCTATATTTTGGAATTGCTTTGCAAGTCTGGCTGCAGGAATGTGAGTAGCATTATTGTACCATCCTTATAGATCTTCACACGTGCAGCCAAGATACAGAAGACAGGTTTGAAAGGAATTTCTAAGGTACAAAGATACATGTTTATCACCTCCGATTTTTCTTTCAGAGAACCTGCAATTGAGAGGTATGCCCATCGAGATAATCATAGCTGCACGTAAATTACATGCTCATGTATGCTCATGTATGCTCATTGAGATAATCAATGTATCTATATGGACAGACACATAAAGAACTGTTAGATAGGCTTCAGATGGGAAAGTCCTCTGTTCCCTGGAACCCTACCCAAATACCTTTGACTCTGAGCTAGAGTCAGAGACTCCAGACAGATCTGCAGTACTTTCTACATATCTAGGAAATACTTGACAGTTTAAAACCTGATTTAATATCTGGGTAAACCTCACAACTGCCACCTCAAGTCAAACTAACTGCCGAGTCCCACCCTGAGCTAACCCGACGATCCACTCACCCACACTCCTGCCCACTCATCCACTCAAAGACTAAACCAATAGATTTACCAGACAGAATACAGCAGGTTGCGCCATAAGAGGGACGTGTCCTGTTTTCTACCGAATTTACTTCACTCCAATGGAGTTCCTCAGGGACCGTGCGTTGTGCATTTCTGTGACAACCGGGAGCAGCAGATCCCAGAAGAAATGCGCAGCAGCATTAGGTCAAGAGAACCTTTACACTTGGCGGCAATGTGTGCAGCATTGCCACTGCTGGGAAAATTCAGGCCATAATGTTCAAGATCACATTATGAAGATCTTCTGTCATTAGCATACTAGTATGAACATTAATGAATAAGAAAGCCAGATTTCTATAATAGAATCAAAGAACCCCTACAGTGCAGAAAGAGACCAATCGGCCCATGGAGCCTGCACCGACAACAATCCCACCCAGGCCCTATCCTCGCAACTACATGTCTTTACTCTGCTGATCACTCTGACATTAAGGGGCAATTTATCATGACCAATCAACCTAACCTGCACATCTTTATAACAAAAAGATTTGTAAATTTGGACCATTTGGCAACTTTCCAAATTTAGTTTTATATTATTTGCACTTTAGGTGGTCCCACGCTCTTTACTCTAATTCAATATTATTAACTTTCCACCTGATTTATATAATATTTAAACTGTGCAGTGTTTGTGGTCTATAATTAATGCGGAAGAACGAGTGGAATGTATTTTTCTTGAACAGAGTATTGATTAAATTGGGCAGTTTGAACATTTGTCCTAAAATCTAATGTGAATTTAATTAGTTTTAAAAAAAAAGGTGAGTATAGATAGTTTAACACTATCACTTTTTGGAAAAATCAGGATTGAGCACTGAAGCTCAATCCTTCCACTTACCCAAACTCAAGCTCTAATTTCAGAACTACTGTGAAACTTTGACGTTTCAAATTTATGGTACATGTGGTTCGTATCTAGGGTCTAGTAAAGTAAAAACATTGCGTAAAAAAGCATAAGCACTATTAGTCAGCATCTATAATCTAAAAACTCAAACCACCCCTATCACAGAGCATCTTTTTGTTCTCCCCTCTGCCTGCCCCTTTTCAACTATGTCTAATTTTCCTGATGACAGATCACAGACCTGACACATTGGACGGGATTTTCTGGTCTTGTTGGCGATGGATGTCATTGATGGGAAAATGGGGAGGAGGGCCATAAATTAGTTTACCGCCAGAGTTAAAAATGTTTGTGACTGTTCCGTCCCTACGTTCACAGCGGGTTGGGCAGCCCATTGCACGATATTAGACATCACATTTACACACAGTTGAATATCATGAGTGCTCATTATAAAGGAAGCTTGGCAGAATCACTCCAGATCATATGACCACGTGGGAGCTAATTAGACCGGCATGATTCATGACCATATAATGAATGATGTGCATCTGGTGACCAGCACATCACTCATGACCTTGAGGTATGTTTGCCTACCTTCCATAGTGCTGCACTTGCACTGCTCCAACTTCTTGCCAGGATGCACAGACAAGACCAACAAGTAAGCATGAGGGGTCTCCAGTGCCCAAAGTGGCGTGCATGGTCACTCTTCTGTGCCACCAATCCTCACGCCCATTGTGTGCAATCACAATCAGGGGAGGCCTCTCTAGACTGTAGATGAGAAAGAAATAAAATGTAGGGGCAAGCACTTGATGGTCTTAAGGGAGAGCAGTCTCTGTAAGTCACAGTGCAAAAGGCTTCAAGGTGGAGGAGGAGTCAGTCAACATGGGCATTGGGCCATCAACATTTCACATTTCACCCTCCATAAACTTGAGGTCATTCAAAATTTTACTGCTTCTGTCCCTGCCTCTGCCATCTCTGTAATCTCCAGCTCCTTCCCGACCCAAACCATATACACTCATCTAATTCTGACTTCTTGAATATCCCTGATTTTTAACTGCTCTACCATGTGTGCTACGCTTTCAGCTGCCCTTGAAGCTGATTTATGGAATTTCGTCCACATTGTTTTCTTCCTTTAAGGTACTCCTTAAAACTTACCTCTTTGGGCAAGCCTTTGGTCATTGGGCTTGATATTTTGTTATCTGGCTGATAATCTTGAAAAAGCAATAAAACTTAATAATATTTCATGACAATTACATCAACAATCATCCCATCATCAACTATGAAGTTTTCCTACCTAACCTGGAAGCTTGTTATACTGGAGGCAACATGACATATTGAAAAACTGCATCAGTGATTTCATTGGTGAGGATTTTGCCCAAAGTCAGTGTCAAATGCAGAAACACTCACCTGGCAGTGATGTTCCTCAAATGAGTCAATTAGTGGCCAGAGGGCAGGCTTACCATCCAATTACCAGGCTGGCTGTCAAACCTGGAGGGCTGATCTGATGCCCTTCAACTAGGAAGGAGATGAAGCTTGCAGTTCCGGCAAGGCACGAGAGTACTTCCATTTTAAACCGTCCTCTTTGTACATTTTAAAACTTAGTGATCAAAAAAGTGACCTTAGCTGCTGGGCTGTTATTGTGTATTCTGCAGCTAGGGCAAGCAGACAGGAGCGCCTCAGCCTGCCACTTACCCACGCCAAACCCTGGCCGTTTCCACTGCCTTAACCCTGATTCCTTAATGAGCTTGCTGGCCAACTGAAAAATTCTGACCATTCTCTAATGCCCTAATCTCATTACCTGCTGCTTTCTGGCAGGTGGACTTTTGGCCACTATTCCTGCCTCCAGGAAAATGGCAGCAATGGTACTAGCAAATTGGCACTAGTGACACAAATTTTCACACCAACTGTCTCTGAACTTGTCCACATCTAGGGGCAAATATCTTGCCCACAGTGTCGTGCAAGCAAGGATTGTTGGTTGAGATTCTGTTCTTAAGAGACAATTCTGTTCCTGATGTGCCATTGCTATCTTGCATGACACAAGTATTTTTGGTATACTTTTGATATAAAATTTTCAAAATCCAAAGTTTAGATCAAAATGAATGCTGTAAAATCTCTTTATTTTGAAAGATACCTGCAGAAAATAGCGATCATCATCCAGAAAACATGGCGAGGATATTGTTGCAGGATGCATTTCAGAACCATGGTGCAGGTAAAATCTTTCATTCTGTTGGGCAATTCTAATTCAGGTAGTTCTTTACCAAGATGCATTAAAATGATATTTTATGCTTATTAAGGATCATTAACCTCTTAATTTTTATTATGTGAATGGACTTTCACTTTGAATCTGTCAGAAACCTTTGAAAATGTTCCGTAGAAACATATGGGCCAAGCTAACATTATTCCAGACCATAGATGAGAGATTGGCCTTTATAATGCCCAGTTTTCTGGCACACCAGTATCACAGGGGACCCAGGTGTCTACAACATGCACTTGCACTTGTGATGCGAAGCGTAGTGGATGCTTTCTTAGTTAAAAACATCATCACGTGTGCAAGTTAATGTCCAATTGAAGTATGCAGAGCAAGCAGTTAGTGACATCAATCAGCATGCAAGGCTCATTTGACAGCAACACTGCCATTTTGGCACTCCACACTGCAATCAGTGGCATTCTCCTAAGTTTGCATAGTTGATCTCACATTTAGTACTAAAAAGGAACCCCAGCTATCAACCTCCAGTGGCACTACTTAAAAGGATTAGCAACAACTTGCAGTTATGTTGTTTGATGATTTCTAAAATACAATTACTTAGAATATTCTGCACAGCAATAGGTAATTTGGACCATTCAGCATTTATCTCCATGCCGACATTTATGCTTCACTTGAATTTCCTCTCGTTCTTCTTCTTTCATCTCCATCGACAAAAGCCTCTATTCCCTTTTCCCTCTTATTCTACTCTAGGTTCCCCTTAAGTACATTCAAAATACTCATCTCGATTACACCCTATGGTAGTGAGTTCCATGTTCTCATCATTTTGGGTAAAGAAGTTTCTTTCGAATTCCCTATTTGATTTCTCGGTAAGCAGCTTATTTTGATGGTGTTGAGTTTTGCCCTTCCCCAAATTGAAAGCATTCTCTCTGTCTCCTCTCTCAAGACTTTTAATTTTTTTAAGAATTTGTTTCGGTCATTCCTCAGCCATTTCTTTTCACGAGAAAATCTTTCCTAATAGGTACAATCTCACAATTCTCGTATTATCCTTCAATTGTTTTTGCACCCCCTCTAGTGCCTCTATCTTTTTGAAGACCTTTGCAAAATCTAGGAATGTTACATGTGCTGCGCCACCTTTATTTAATCTGTGTTGTTTTCTAGATGCTATTACATTTTTGCATATCTTTTTCTATATTTGTTTACGTTTTCAAAACTCCGTAGGGAGTGGTGCGATGGGTGCTGACCTTTTCTGACTTCAAGGATTCTGTATAAGCCAGTTGCTGTCGGACATGGTGCACCATTGGGCCTTCCAACTTGACAGAAGGTCAGATAGAGGTATGCTAGATAGGGAAGACAAAGAATAGCTGTTTTCATTAGCTAATGGAACAAGGACTGGAAAACACAGATTTAAGTCTTTGGATAAGAGATGCAAGGGGGCTGTGGACATTGATGCCTATGAGGGTGGTGGAAATGGAGGCAATGAATTATTTTAAAAGAAAATTGAATAGACACTTGTAGGAAAGTAACTTGCAAAGCTGTAGGGATAGAACAGGAGAATGAAACTGACTGGAATGTTTCTATAAAGAGTCTACATGGACTGAATGGGCCAACTGGTCTTCTCTGTCATTATGACACTGAAAAGACATACAATGCACAGGGGGATTAATTTATGTTTATATGCTTCGGCACAAGCTTGTTGCTCTCAGATATAAGTGCAATAATAGGCCTTCCTCTTGGATTTAAACATGACTGAGAGAATGACCGGATGCCTTGCAGAACACGACAGGCTGCTGCTAGAAGAGGGTGGGGTGGAACAGGGCTTTTAGCAAGAAACCATGTCCATCCGTGTTGAGCTAGCAAACCTGCAACCCAAACCTCACTGAGAACAGATGCTTTGATTTTTGAGCTTTATTAATGGTTTCATCACTGAAATCTGCTAATGGTGCAGCCACAGCTCCAACCTTCAACGTTGGCAGTATCAGGAACCATGGGGGGATGAGTAGAGGGGCTTAGGCTGGCATGCTGGATATGCAAGGCCATACAGGTGGGGGGTGGAGGGCAGGGTGGTGGGATTGCACGAGTTGTCATGGATGGAGCATGAGAAGTATTTGGGCGTTGAGGGCTGGTGGGGTGTTTTTGATTTTATTCCTTTTATAACTGGGTTGATGTCCCAGAGTACTGAGGCAAGTCTTTTAAACAGCCTGCACTGAATCTCACAGAATTGTCAGTGTGTTAGCAACTGACAGCCCCTGTGGCTATCTTTGCACTCTTTCTGGGAGCAGAAGGCATGACTTCAGTTATCACCTACCACCCTCACCCTGGAAAGAAAATCCGATTGTCTGCTGCACCTTTTCCCAAGTCAGGTTTGTGGAATTGGAATTTTCCTGATTTGGTGCTCCCAACTCAGGAGTGAAGATTCGACCCTGGGTGTTGGTTAACAAGGAGGTAGAAATATGTAATGTTGCCTCATGTAAACGAATCCAGTATTAAGAGAAAAGATTGGCATCTGTTTTCCTACCTCACCATCTGGCTCCTGAATTACTTAACAGGTGCAACACATATGTGCCCAATGTCTCATTATGTGCAGACCCTGCCCCTGTGCTATCTTCTAAGATAGGCACAGTGCCTGTTTCTTAGCTGGTGGCTGCAACTGTAAAATATGAAGTAAATGTCTTCATTATCATGATCTTGCCCATTACCTAGCCAGGTTGTACTTTCTTGGATTAATAAAACTTAATAAAATCTTAAGGGTAAGGCTGTGGTGGTGGTGGGGTGGGGGGGGGGTGTTAAGGTAAGAGAAATATGCTTAAAATATCTGCAGTCTATAGGTCAGGATGAGGGAGAGTGGGATGGAAGGGGGATTCAGTGTGAGGATACCATATTTTTCACTGGATTCACCCCCACTGCTGGCCAAGACTTCAGCAATTGCTTCTCCCAATAATATTTCCATTGTTTCCTCCACATGGATTAGAGGATAGAGGTGTGCCTCTCCATCTTTAATTGGTTCTTGCTGCCTCTGCTGTGTGTGACCTTCTCCTGCAAGTGGAAAGGAAGTTGAGTGTCATGTAATATGCTGTGATATTGTGGCTCTCATAGTTTAGTAATGAAGTGTGTGCAAGTTGTAAGATATGAGGCTTGCAACAGTGTTACATATGTGAAGTGAGGTGAAGCATACGAATAGTAGCTATGAGTTTTGATATTTAGAGAGTGTTGCAATGTGTGTGACGTATTTTGTGATTTAGACTGAGTTTAGTGGTGCAGATATGGTAGTTGAAGAGGCATTTTGCTGACTTTGCCCACTCATAGTACAAAACCGCATTTTCTTCTGAGCAGTCGCATTCCTGGCATTGACTTGCACAGCTATTTGCCCTCACTCCCTTCTCACCATGTGACTGTAGGGTTTCCTGACCCCAATGGACAAAGGACATCCTTTGTTTCCACTTCCCAGACCAAGTCCTCCAGCATAAGAAAACCTAGGTTCCCTGGTTCTCCCATATCCAGTCATTCTTTTGTCCTTCCTGGTCATGTGCAGCCAGCTTGCAAAGGATTTCCATCATCTGGAGAGATGGTGGCATGTTGGTAATGGCACTGAACTATAAATCGAGGCCCAATCAAATCACTGGGGACATAGGTTCAAATTCCACCGTGGTTGTTGGTGGAATTTAAATTCAGTTGATAAAATTTGGAATTGAAAACTAATCTCAGTAAAGATGACTATGAAACTATCATTGACAGCTGATTTGCTAACGTTCTTAAGGAAAGGAAATTTGTCATCCATCCTTGGTCTGGCCTAGATGTGACTTCAGATCCACAGAAATGTGCTTGACTTTGAAATGGCCCAATAAGCTACTTCGTTCAAGGGCGGTTGGGGCTGGGCAACAAATCGCAGTGATACCTATATCCCATCAAAGAAAAAAGGGGAGGAAAAACATCTGCACTCTCCCCTTTAAGAGGTGCAAGCTAACTTTTAAGTAGTGCTAGTAAGTTGCTAGTTTTGAACCCCTGCTGATGCATGTAGCCAATGAACAGGGTTAGCACTCATTGAACGCATAAATCATAATATTGAGCAGGCCATACGAAGAAGCTGTGCAACCTGCATTGCAGCAAACTGTACATCGCAATATTCTTTTTGGGGGCTATTCAATTTAGTACACTATCTCTAATGAAGCTTTTTGTGAGCATTTTGTGCTCATTAAACAAAGAAAGAAGGAATCCTAAGATTCCAAGTAGCCCAAGTAAAGGAATATCAGTGTTCGGGTATTAGGAATGCAGATTTGATTCTCAATACCAGCATCAACAATCTCCCTAAACTCAGAATTTCATCCATGCCCAGCTCCCTGTAATATCCTGACAGCTGCTGTACCAGTCATATTAATTTCTTTAATCCTGAACCTGAGTATTTTGGGAAGCTGTTTTCTCCTTATCTTATTTTTTTTCAGCACTTATGTTTTATAGCATAAGAGCTATAACAGGATAGTGACATGATGCTCCATTGCAAAAGTCTTCAAGTCACCTCATAAAGTAGTTCACTTGCAAAATATTTTTTCAGCAAGCATTTTTAGATTGAGACTTTGGATTGTTTATTTCACCCTGGATTTACATTGAAGGCATTCTAATTTTCACTTATAACAATTTACAATGTTAAATAGAAAACATAAAAAGCAAAACTTACTTTTTTTTGGAAAAAATAGAGCCAGCCAATATTCTTGAGCTTTAAACTTGTTATTGAATTAACTTCTTTGTTTAAAAAATGAACCTTGAAAATAATTGGATAACAAGGAGCAGAACATAAATGAAGAAAATTCATTAAAAATAAAGATAAGTAATATCGGTCAATGATTCAACATTATTTGCAAGGGCCTCCTCAAGACCTAAAAAGAAAGAAGGAATGATGCTTAATTTGGGTTGAAGAACAAATTTTCTGAAGCTTTAGCATATCATATGGCTAACAACCATGTCCTAATTGCTTATTTGTTGGTAAATGCTTTCAAACATTTTCCTGCTGCTGTCAACAAATGACATATTAACATGGACTGAGTGGTTGACATGATGCAAATGTTATAATACTAAAAATTTATGTTAAATTATATGAAATTCATAAGATCCTCAGTTGTTCTCATGAGGCTAAATTTATGGTATTTTGTACCCATGGTTAGAAGGCATAATTTTTATAGGTACAGATATTCTTGAAGGATGGAAGGTAAAAAGCTTTGTTTCTTTGAAATTTTAATTCAACCAGACATTGTGAAATGTAAATTTTATGCTATAGTGAAACGCTTTTTAAAAGACCTTATGCCTCAAACTCTACAATACAGATTGCCATCAGCACTTGTGGATATTTTGTCTTTTGTAATTCTGGCCTTAGTAGAGTAACATTGATCATAAAACTCAGTGCCGATCTTTTCATGATGATTTATCTCCAACAGCATGTAATTTGAATATAGTATGTTTTAATGGTTAAGTTTGCATTATACATAAAATGATAGCTGTCTTTTGAATGTACAATTGGAGTTTTTCTGTCTGTGACTGCATTTCTTATTATGTATTATTTATAAAGATTCTTAACTTTTATATGTCAAATTTGAGCTATATCTTTCTGTAACTACAGTCTGTGCTATCTTCTTTAATTCACAGAGAGCATATTTTATTATGAAGATGAATTTCTACAATGAAATGGCTGTCAGGGTAAATAAATCTCCCTCATTATTCAAGAAATGATGGCATCAAAATGTGCTCTAAATATGCTTTTATGCTGTATTTGGTAATCTAAATCAGAAGCAAAGTGAGTATCCATCTGGAAAAATGCCAAATTATTTTGCTATATGTAGTTAATATGGTTTGGACAAAGGAATTCAATTTATTGTATAAATTGCTCTAGAAGTATATTACTACCAAGGAAATGGTTTAAAATGAAACATAATTTTAACAATATGCATGATTTGAACTTAACATTACAAGTATGTTGTCTATTAATCCATGTTTTGTCACCATAATGCCATCTTGTGGGTAACAAAACAATAGATATTGGTTTAAAATTGCAACTTTATGAAAATACATATTATTTATTCTTAGAGCACTTAAATTATTGTCATTGTATGCACCATTAAATGAAACCAGATTGGTACGGACATTAATATTTACTCTGAAAGATGGCACAGCTGGAGCTAATCAGTGAGGGAATTATTAAATGGGTTTCACAAAAATCAACCCAGTTCACAGTAATTGACATCAAAAGTAAAATGCATTTACCCAGGGATCTTTATTATGAAGTAATATATTAGTGTATTAACATAGTACACATCAGAATGTTTGATTGCAATTTTACCTTGTATTTCTTAATTTCATAAGGGCTTGGTGAAACCTGAACTGACTGGGTTTAAGCACGGAGCACAGTTAAAAGTAGGACAGAAAGGAAGTCAGAAAACAAGTCATGTTGTATAACAATTAGGTCTGACATGAGAGCATAATTGGCAGAAGCCTGGAAACAGGTTGCTTGCTTCTTGGTTGCCCAGGCAGAAGGAGGTAAAGGAAATAAAGTTGAAAGCTCATAAATTGTATCTACTTTACAGGAGTGACGTTTAATTCAATTGTTTTAATGTTGCTTTGAATATGTGAAACAGTTATAGCAAGGAACATACCAAAGAATAACTTTGTATTTTGTAAGGAATAACAAAATATCAGTAAACAAACTATAAAAATTAATTTTTTGAGTGCCTTAATAAGGTGTATATGCTATTTTTGTTCAGTACTATTTAGGAAGATGCAGTCATTGACTTGGGTATGAAATTCATATGCGTAGCACTGCTTCTAGCTCTCTGAAGCTTTCCCAGAGTCGGGATAACCCACTGGCTGCTACCTGTGCTGCATTGTCAGAGATTTTATGTGCATGTGTGCTAGCCTGATTTCAAATTAGGTAATGTTTGGAGCTTTTTCTATTCGTGACTGCCTTAAAGCATACTGGAGTTTCTTTTTTTTTTGGAGATGTTTTGGTGAGTTCTTGCATTTGCTGCTGTTTTGCCTCAGGGATAGTGGAAGAGTAAGTGACCTGTCCAAACAAAGGCTCCAGCAGCTTATGGCGGCAACAGTACCAGTGTCTCTAGGTCTGCAGGATGGTAGAGACATGGAACACAGGTCTGGGGAGGGCGAGCTGTGCGCCATGCCCTCTGCCAAGTCATGGTTATACTTTGCTTGTGAGATCCAGAATCACTGAGTGGATTGGACACCATACACACTTTGCCCATTGATATCAGTATGGAATAGCCTTACTGGGGACTGAAAAAAATAAGTTTTGGGGGGTTTTCTTTACCTAAGATTTTTGAGGGCAGTCGAAGAGGAGTGTGGATGCTCTTCCTGACCTGAAGAAAATCTTCAGGCCTGTGACCAGCTTTTCAGTGACTCTCTCCAAATGTCTTCTAGCCTCGGGCTTAACTTCTGGTTTGATGCTACATGATACCCTCCTTTCCCCAGTGCTGAGCTGGCAATGACCTCTTTACTGTTTTGGGTGAAAATTGAAATTGTGGCTATATTGTTTACCTGAAATACATGCTAAATTGCTGTCATGTCAAAATTGATCAAAAAATTAATATAGTTGAACAAAATCAATTGGGAACATTTGCTATGGTATATAAAGTGTCATTTTGTATGAACAAATAAAGTATTATTTATGTTCAGAGCTTTTTGGGAGCCATAACGTGATTGCTTTGCAAGCAGCATCATAGGTTCAAGGAAAAGCTGCTTTTAGTCACTACTTTTGCACTGATGGACAGAAATATTGGGTACGTAAAATACAAAAGCAGCAGCTTTGAAGTCAGATGTCAAATTGGTGATTTCCTGAGTGTACCAAAGCAAGAGTTTTAGACTAGCCTGCACCGCTTGGCCTTCAATTGAATGTAGAATCTCTTTAATATTGGGAGAAATCTAGGATGTTCCCACCAGCGCGCTCATAACACAAATTAATTGTTTTTCTGGTTATAGTGCTCTGCACGTTCATGCAAATAGTCATATGCTGATGTTTCACCTGAGTAGGGAAAGTGTAATGCACAGCAAAGTGCAGCTGGTAGTCAAGTTTTGATCTGTCTGTTGGTCTGTGTTACAAGAAGTATATTAGAGTCCAATTCCAATGATCCATACTTAGATTTCGGGCTTGAATGACGTTTGATCTTCTCTCTGCATGGAGAATATTTTACCTGATCTTACCTGTATCACCTAATAAAGTACCTGATGTATATTTTGTTTTTGGAAGAGGTAGGGTAAAGTTGGGAAGAAGATAAAGCTAGGTCGGAAAACTATCTCACCTGTCAACTCTTCTAACATGCCAACGGATATTAAATATGGGCAAGTCCTTGGACTTCAGCACTTCTATCTAATACAGTAAAGAATGAAATTGTGATAATTAGGCAAAGGCCATTCATGAGATAAATTACTTGAAACTTCTGCCAATCCCCCACCAAAACACTGCCAGTTTCTGATTTACTTCGTAAAGGGTAGAATTTCTGCCCACCTCTTTCAAGGCAAGTGTCATGGTGAGGTGGTGGAATTCTAAGTGGGGATTCCCTATGCTGAAAGTTCCTGATTCCATTGGCTTGGTACAACCCTGGTGTATTGTTGGAGACTGTATGCCAAATGAGTTGAGGCACACTGGTTTCCAGCAAGTGAAAATTGCCTGACCACTGAGTTCCATGCTAGGAAAATGAGCAGTAGACTTTGGACAATTATGCTCCTAGCTTCATGGAGTAGATCCAAACTGGAGGTGCTTCTGTAAAGGCGCAGGTGCCTTCCCGTTGCTGCAATTAAGGTGCCCTTGTTACAAATCTGATGGGGCCAGTGATGGAATACCAATATTAGTAGCTTTCTGAGTATAATTGCCAAAATTGTGTCTTGAAGAATTTTGTCCCTTTATATTTTTTTAATTTTGGTGTTTTGCATATTGACTTAGTGGCATTTTTAACTCAATTTTTATTTTTACAATTGGAAATACCAGTTTCATAGATTAAATGTCATTACAGTTGTAAGGCATTGAGTTGGTTGGCTTTAGACTGACATTACTTAATGAGGAATCTACATAATTGATTAGATGATTCTAAAGGTCACTTGCACCTGACTTTTGGAGCGGGATATGCTTTGCTGTTGAGAAGATGTTATCTGCTGAGCACACATTTGCTTCCATTGAAATTTTCCAACTAGTATTAATCAATGAAAATAATTTTGGCATACAAATAAGGGGTCAAAACTAAACAGAAAAAATGTGCCCAGAGTAATGTTTGGAACAAATAGAATTTTCAGAAACCTATGTTTGAAAGAATCAAAAATACCTTTCAAATTTTAGTTATGTATTTTCTAACTTGCTAGTATTTTGTACATTTTTTTTCACGAAAAGAAAAGTTTGGAGTTTATTGTTAAATATGCAATTGCTTTACAAAACCTTGTGTGTTATTGTTCAGTTGACAGCTATAAGTTTTATGATATTGCATTTATACTTCTAAGAATTGAAAGCATTGTTTTGCCAACATTTTTGAAATGTATGGCTGGACCCTCATGAAAAATGCATTGAAGTTTTCTTTATGCAAAGATTCACACCACTGAATGTTAGAATGAGTGTTGTGTTTTTGAGTTTCCTAATTTGCTAAATATTTGGATAATCTTGTGTTACTCCACCTTACTCTCATAGTGAAACATTATCTCTCAACTTTTCTTGAGATTGTCTTAACTCTGCCTGATATCCAGGTAACATTCATGCCATATGTTTGAATAGACTCTTTTTTACAAATTATTTCATATCTTTTTCTTCAGCAACAAGTTGCATCTGGGAGAGCACCTTTTAACGTAATGATACTTCCCAAGGTGCTTCACAGGAACATTGTAAAATAGAATCATGTGAGGAACGTTAGATCAAAAGACCAGAGAAGCTTAAAGAAGGAAAGTGAGGTGGAGAGGCAAGAGGTGTAGGAAGGGCATTCCAAAGCTTTGTGGCCTAGACAACTGAAGGTGCAGCCACAAATGTTGGAAAGATTAAAATCAGGAAGCACAGCATGCCAGAATTAGGGGAATGCAGATATTTTGGAGGGTTTGGGGTTGAAGGAATAAGGACAGATTTGTAAATGGGGCAAGAATTTTAAAATCAAAATATTGCTTAACAAGAAACTGAAGTAGGTCAGCTAGCACAAGGGGATAGGGTAACAGGCCTTTCTGTGAATTACGTCACGAGCAGATGGCACATATTATGAGTACTTCCCCCTCTCTTCATGTATTGTCCACCTATCATTCAAATCACCCATCATCCACCCCTCTTCTCAAATAAAAAAAACACATCTCCCTGTCCTTGAAAACTGCAATCCCCCCACCTCCCGTTTCCTGTTCAAAGTCCCTCAATGTGCTGTCACCTCCCAAATCTGTGCCTATTTGTCCCAGAACTCCAGGTTTTCCATCCTGCCATTACACTGAACGCTCTCACCAAAGTTATGTGACAGACAAAGGTACACAATCTCTCTTCACACTTGTCGAACCGTCTGCAGCCTTTGGCAAGATTGACCACGTCATACTCTGCCAGTACTTCTCCATTTTCGTCCAATGGATGAGACTGCAGTCACTTGGTTTTATTCTTACCAATTTAGTTGGAGCACCTGGAATGGGTTCTCTCCCCGTTCTTACACCATTGCATCTGGTGTCCCCTAAGGATCTATCCTTGATACTCTTTCAATTTTTGACATGGATGCTGCTCTTCAGCAACATCTGAAAATATAGGGTGAAATTTTGTGAAATTGGTCACTGCCAATGTGGAACCTTTTTTTCAGTCTGGAATCCAATTTGCCAATACTTGAGCTTTTCTGAGGCTCTTTAGCTCAGCTACAGCAATAGCATCTCACCGCCAAGGAAGCAGGCAGGATGATACATCTATTCTGTCAAAGAAAGGATTTCTAATCAAAGGACAATGGCATGGGTTATAAAGGCTTACCAACACTTGGCTTTATGAGCCTGGCCTGCATCAACGTCAGGAATCAAGATGACATGGAAATCCTGCTGTGGGATCTTAGGGGCTGCAGCAATCTTTCCCAAGGTTAGGAGGAAGAGGACAACATTTCCAACCAAGCAGGCCTGTTTGGAAATGGCCAAGCACACCATCAGTAGAACCTCCAACCTCAAGACAATGTACCAAGAGAATCCAGAACCTTGCCATAACACTTTCAAGTGTTAGGGCTTGTTCCTAGAGATCTAGATCCTTGGTGCATCTTATGCCTAGACTTGAGTTGCTAGATCTGTTCAAAGTCTATTCCATCTAGCGCAGTAGTAGTGCCACATAACAAGATGGAGAGTATCCTTAATGTGAATATGGAACTTCACCGCCACAAGAACTATGTAGTGGTGACTCTTGCAAATACTATCATGAAAGGTGTATTTGTGGCAGGCAGATTGGTGAGGTTGAAATCAGGGATGGCTTTCCCCTTTTGTTTGTTCCTTCACCACTTGCCACAGACTTAATCGAGCAGCTAATCCTTTAGGACTTGGTCAACTGTGCCATTCTTGGTGATGGACTTTGAAGTTCCAGAGCCAGAGTATATTCTGTGCCCTTGCCACCATCATTGCTTCCTTAATGGTGTCCAACATGGAGGAGTACTGCTTCATTAGTGGGGTGAAGGAGAGATAGTCCTTGATAATTAGAAGGCAATTTCTTTGCCTTTGTTCAGCCCCACACCATGAGACCTTGTCAATGTTGAGGGCTTACAGGGTAACTCCCTCCTGACTGTATACCACTGTGCTGCCACCCCTACTGACCTTGGATATTTCTTGCTGATTCAGTGGGGCAAATGCAGGATTGGTGATGTTGGTTTCTTACCATTATTTACAAGCATGATTACATGAATATGACAATGTCAGGCTGTTGCTTGGATAGGTTGTGAGTTATCTCTCCCAATTTTTGCACCATCTTCCAGATGTTAGTGAAGAGGGCTTTGCAGGGTTGTCAAGGCTGAGTTTGTTATTATCGTTTCCAATACCAAGTGGATTCCCAGATCTGTTTTCATTCCTTTTTAGATTTTATAGTGGTTTGATACAATATTTTGGGGAGCATTTAAGACCAGGTAAGGATGGCAGATTTCCTTCCTTGAGGCCTTTAGTGAACCAGATAGATTTTTACGACAATCGAACAATTATCTTTTAATAAAAGCAAATTACTGCAGATGCTAGAATCTGAAATCAAAAGAGAAAATGCTGGAAAATCTCAGCAGGTCTGGCAGTACCTGTAAGGAGAGAAAAGAACTGACATTTCGAGTCTAGATGACCTTTTGTTGAATTGTCTTTTAATTCAAGTTTTTTAGTGACTGAATTAAAAATACACCATTTGCCATGGTGCATTTTGCTGGGTCTCTGGATTAGTCCTGTGACAATGCTACTATGCTACCACTAAAAACCCTCCAATGTATCTGCAATCCTTTAATTCTGACCTCTTGAGCATTGCAGATTTCAGTTGTTCCTCCTTTGTATCTTGGGATGTCTTCTACATTATAAGTGTTATGCAAATGAAAATAGCTCTTGTTTTGTTAATGATATGGAATGTGATGACATTTGAAAACCAATTCCAAGTTAAATCTTGGGCAAAATAAATTCTCAATTCTTGTATTGGTTTGCTCCTGTGATTTATTGCAAATCTCTACTGCACTGTGCTAGCAGTGAGAGGCTAGGTGTATTTGTTTGGGTGGAAGGGATAGAAAGATATTAGAGAGTAACCATGTAGAATTATAGAAGCCAATGGTAGATAACCCCAGGTTGTAAATGCTGCATGACATGGCAAGTCCATAAAAAGAACAAAAAAAGACTTGAAAATGCTTTAATGGATATTAATATGGTATAAAACCTCCGGGCGCTCCGGTTTCCTCCCACACCCCAAAGATGTGCTCTTAGGCTGATGGGTGTACCAAATTGACACTATTCTCCCCTGAATCTGGCTACATTAGGGGTTCCACTCACATACACACAGGGCAGGGTAGGTGTGGGAAGATGCAGCGGCGCGGGCTCGTTGGGCCGAAGGGCCTGTTTCCTGTGCTGGGATGTTCTTCGTTCTTTGTTAAAACCTATTGCTGTGTTGAAAACCACAAACTAAACTTGCATGTTAATTTTTTAAGTACTTAAGGCACTAACTCACGTATTCTTAATTACATTGCCAGATCCAGAAAAGTTGGCGTGGATATTATGTTCGAAAGTGCATCCATAATTACTATGACATGAAAAAGTATTTCAAAAGTCTTAGCATGAAAAATGAGATCATAAGGTAAGCTTCTGCATTTTAAAATGTAATCCCATGATCAATTTTTTTTATTTATACTGTTTAGAAATTTACATCACAAAGATCTAAAGAATTGCAAATTAATATGAGAATTGAAAATAGATACATTTCACAAAAAGTTTGAACCATATAAGATTCAAAATATTATGTGTAAATGTCAAAAGTGTATATGATTAATGAGACATTCACAACAGATGATACAGTTTGACTTCTGGTTGTTTGTCGATTTTTAGTTTCTAGTCCCATCTTAGAATCACTATAATCACTGCTAATGCCACTGACAAGATGCAATATTCACCTTCCGATTTAATTGAGTATTAACATCAGAGAATGTGATACGGAGTTATGTAAACCAGGAAATTACCAGAATCAGTTCTTGACCAGTGCTGAGTTAGCTTATCTAAACCATGGAAGTATTGAAAACAGTCTAGGCTAGACAGGGAGAAAAAAATTATTTTGGGTTTATTAGTGGAAAGTCATTCTGTATGGTTGTTGGACAGTTATCTATATTGCATGATATGTGACGGCTCATTTTCTAACATCGTAAGCAAATAATGTTCGCTTAACTAAGTTGCCAAAGTCTGCTCGCAGATGCGGAATCATATCCCAGCTTTTGTCAGTAGCCCAGAAATGTTGGTGTGATTACATGCACTTTTTTTTCAGATAAAATAGATGTTTGACTATGTTTTATGCCAGTTTTGCACTGAAACATTATTGCTTATAAATTTCCATGATCACTTGCACAAGTGCCAAAATGTGTCTGCCAGAATTCTCAGTCACCTACTTAAATAACTCTGCTAGCCTTGCAAAACATGGGCTCACCAATGTTTCCTTTTTTTTAATGCAAATAATGTTCTGCCATAACATCCAAAAATCTGTGCGCAGCACAAAGGCCACCTGATTTCACCATAAGTGAGTTACCTAGAGCTCAATAGCAATTTTCCGTTTATTTTGGATAATTTATGGGGCCAGTTTTAAGTCATAAGTGTGGTAAAATCTTAGTCCATCTCAATGCATGACACAAAGTAGCTGGAGTGGTCTTGCCAGTGGTCAAATCCCTATTTTGCATATTGGAAGTGGAACAACTGAGATGTGATTCTGGGAATGGCAGCAGAGTGCCATTCGCTATTGACTCTTTTGGAAATATTGCAGTTGTGCCTTTTTTTTTCATTTGGAAATACACAGTTGAGATCTGCAGGATGTTTAGGCACTGCACTTCAGTGGTCAAGACTGGTGTCATGAATTTTTAGGTAATTTCTGCATAAATGCAATCCAGCGAATTCCTAAATAGCTCCTTCAAGAGACGATGGCAAAAGACTGGATAAAATTCTTATCTAACATGCACAAAGCTTGCAAGAAGAGCATTTTGATTATGTGACATATGTCTAATTAACGAGAAAATACAATTTTTATAAATTTAATATACTTTGTAGTGGTGTTAAATTATGCAATATTTATGGCATCACACAATGTAAGATGAAATGGGCTGTATAATGGATGCAGAATAAGTTACCTTGGTGGATGATTGCACATGGTGCTGTTTAGAAGACCATCACATTAGCAATAAACCGTGAAATTTAACAGACAATATCATACAATTTTCAGTAACATTCTATTGGGAGAAAGAAACTACTAATTTTCAATGTGAGCTGTTTACATCAACTACACTTACCTGAACATTATATTACCCTCTTTGTACAGTACTTAATATGTCTTCAAATTAAGACTTGTGTTGCTACAGTGATAAATTGATCTGATTAATATAAAGGCTGAATATGCAATTGGTAAGCTTGTACACTTCTAACCTCTAGCTAGATGTGCAAAAAATAGACCCGTGTTTGGATCAAACAAATGATATCATGAAATTAAAAATTAGCTGCCTGTTGCTGAGTCATGACATTAATAAAACATTATTAGCTTGAAGCTCAGAAAAGCTGCTGTTATTTATTGCAAAAGTCAAAGCAAACGTTTTATTCATGTGCACAATCTTGAAATACTTTCTTTTAAATTGCTCTGATTTATTCTGGAGGGGACCTGACTTGGGAATACTAAAAGTAACATAGTAATTGCATCATAGAAGATTGTTGCTTTTAGTCAGTTCCTTGGATGGAAATATTGCAGTGTCCATCTTCTGATCATTCAACTTCCTTGCAAAATCACTTAATGAAGTTAGGAGACCCAAGTTCACTATCATAATTTTGAAATGCAGTTTTGCACAATATAACAATTTATCACTTGTCAAGCAGACAGTTTTAGTTTATACATTTAATAAGGGCATCCTTTAGTATGGGTAATTAGGACTGAACAGTTTGCATATTTACTAAATGCAGAATGTCATTGCCACCACGGCCTATTGCCTACATGAATTATTTCTCTATCTGTGTTAAACAGCTGTGCAATTATTACTGCCATAATCAGATAATTTCCCCTATGTAAGTTTTCTCTTGTGAGGCAATTAACTTAACCCTCTAAAGTTAAACAGAATCTTTACATAAACACATATTTGTCTGTGATTTGGGATGGATGATTCTAGCACAAATTTAAATGTGAGATAAGTTGCATATTTGTATAGATGTAATTCAGGAACCTAAAGTTCATTTGTGTACATTTACCTGAAAAAGCAAAATTGCATTTTTTTAAAAATCTGATATTTACCGTTAAGATCTTTAAAATTGAGTATTTATTTTGAAAGGATTAAATATTTAATAAATTACAGCCTATTTACAATTCCAATTTAATTATATTTGATTAGGATATTTTAGTTATACTATTTTAACTAGATTGAAATGTATTATGATAAACCATTTTTAAGCATTGAAAATTGACATTGAAGGCAACTGTGCAGAATATGTGAATCTAAATATATTAAAAGTTTGAAAAAAATTATTTTTCTAATATATTAAGAACAAGCTGCACTGTATAAATTATTTATATCTTTTTACATCCATTTTTAATATTTCTGATCCAAATGTACATTTTGACAGTTGAAAACAATCTTTTGGGTTTTTGAACAACTTGCAATATTTTATTTGCGTGTGTATATGCAATGTAATTTAGAATAATTTGGTATTAAATTAAAATTTATATAAATGTGTTTTGTTGCATTGATGTCATAGATATCAAAATATTTTCATGACAACATGCAGAACATGTGTAATTGTAAATAGTGAAAATTTGTGTTTTGTACAAGTGGGTAAAACATTTAATTATCAAAATTTGATAAAATCTAAATAAGGATTATGTAATCTGTTTACTTGCCAAAATGTTTTATCAGATCAATCTGCTGTTCATTTGTTTAACATTATGTTTTGGCATATGAGAAGGGTTTTTTTTTTGTCCCCCTTTATATGGACAGTGAAGACAAATCCTCTTTTAAAGTTCATTTTTAGTTATATTTTATCTTGCATAAATATTATTTAAGTACAATTAACACTGTTCCTGTGATGGACTAACTTAAGAAATGTTTCCTTTAAGGACAGAGAGGTGACTGAGGTTGCAAATACCTTGGATCGGGTATTGAACAGATCCAGTGATGTTTGTTGGGCCCTAAACAAAGCAAGAGACAGAGCCTCTTTCATTGAAAATAAATTTGGGCTTTGCTAATCTATTTAACAGTTAATAATTGGTTTGAGATGTAGGTCAGAAAAGGTCATGTTCCCATGTTGCAGTACAGTAGAAAAGGTGTGGTGAGAACAACTTTTTCATCTCCAAGGCCTGAAAAACTATACGTAAACATAATGGACTATTCTTTAATTCATTTCATAATAAACAATTTCAGAAGCAGGATTGTAAAATGGGGTCATGCTGCTGTAGGTAATTCATCCATTGTGCAGTTTAGCCTAATGTTGATTAAAAAATGCACCTCTGAAAAAGCAGAGCAATGTGATTTTTTAAATGTCAATATATTCACTGTTCTAACCTTGAATAAAATAATGTGCATAGGAGTAATTGAAAAGTATTGAAACTGAAGGAGTTGCTTATAAATTTTGCTTTGTTCAGTTGATGTGCATCATAAATCTCTGCTTAACTGTAGGAAAGAACTGGAGGAGTATGAAGAGACAAAGAAGAAGGAACGGGAAAAGAAAGCTGTAGAAGAGGAAGAGAGGAGAAAACATTACGAAGCCCGAAAGATGCATTACCTCCTCAGCACTGAGCAGGTCTGTGTACCTGTCCTGACAGCTTGCATAGTCGCCTGGGTCCCTGCCTGACAGAGATAAACTATCAGGCTGAATGGGACATGACTTGCTGAAATGATATCACAAAGACAATACTTCGAGTTCAATTTAGTGCTTTTCTATTGTGGAGTGCAAGCACCATGACTACTAGGTGACAGCATCTTCATACAGGCAGCATCAGCATTGTTGGCAGAAAGAGCCCAAGTCAGCAGTTTGATCTGCTGGCAGATAACACAACAGGAAGGGCATAACCTCAGCCTAACAACTCATTTTGACTGCCTCGTTTTGTGTTGTAGTATTGTCAAGCACTAGCCAACAAGCTGTTAAACTAAGATGGTAAAGCATTTTTTTAATTGTCTTATCTTTTTTGCAACTGTTTCAGCAGGGTAGAGTTCCGAAGCGTAGGTTAATTGCAACTGACAGACTTGTTTTATGAAGGCTGCTTTAGGTTCATAAAGCAGCCGCTTTTCAAAATCGATGTGTCTAGAAATGTCTGGAAGAATTTTTTGATGAGTTGCTACGAGAAAACAAAGCAATCTCTGTTTACATAGTGTATTTAGCAGAATGGGTAGAAAAATAAAATGGTAAAAGGGGTGCAGGACCATTTTTTTGTTGTCTAGTTGCTGTTCAACCGATGCAGTACTTCACCCTGTACATGTTGTAAAGAAGTCAATTAAGTTGACAGGGATAGAAAGCTGAGCTTATATTTCAAATTACTATTATACATTAAAAAAGTATACAGTTTTTTAAAATTTTATATCTTAATGTATAGTGCATCGGTAATTGAAGTAGATTGCCTATAATTTGGGTTCCATAGAGAAACAGTAATCTTGCAAGGGCTGAGATATAAATCAGGTAATTTATATGGTTTGTTCATTCATGAATGAACCCTAACAAATATGTGCTGTAACAGACATTGGTAGACTAGACAATATTATGGTCAGAAAAGAAATACAAATATGTAATGTTTGCCCAATGATTGCTCCAGCATTATTGTAGACCTTAAAAATATATATATTTTTCTGAAATATAGAGGACCTTTTTTTATTTTTTTGGAGGGGGTACACCTATCTTTCATAGAGACCTTTACATGTGTAATATCCTTGCATCTCATAATCTGTAATTTCTAGAAAGATATTCCACAATTTTCAGTTCATACATGGGTTTCAAAACTTTTTTTAACCAAGCATATTATTTAACCAAAAAAAGGAAGCAAGTCAACATGGTATGTAAATGAATAAATAGCACATTTTGAAGCAATGTAACTAAATGATAAGAAAATGAGAAGAATATATGTCAGCCATTTTTACCACACCGTAGTAAAATTAAAAACCCCAAAAGAAGCTGAAATATTAGTGGGAAAACATCTACAACTGTACAAAATAACACTATTAATAGGTCACATACAGAGATATGCGTTCAATATTTTAAAAATTGTAAAATACATATACATTCTGTAAGGATTTACTAAAGCTTAATATATTTTATTAAATCTCAGGTTTGCAATAACATTTTTCATCAAAATGCTTGCACTTTCTCAATGAAGATACAAAAATAAATGCAATCAAGTTAATGTTACTTATTCTGTCCTCAGTAACTCCTGCGCAAATGTGCATTTTTTAAAAATAAATGTGTTTTACCAAGTCACCTAGTCACTGGGAGACAATCACTACTGACACCTGGGTGAAGGAAGATCGTGTCCAAGGGCTATAGCTTTCACATCAAAGAGCCTCTCCCAAGATCCCAATGCATTATGTCATGAGTTATTTTATAAGGAGGAGCCCCTCAAGGGTGATTGTATATCTAGACAGATGAAACTTTGGTTGTGGTTTCATAGAGGTGTTTTGAGATCAGGAGAAGAACAGATTCTGTTTTCGATGCTTATCCCCAAAAAGACCCATTCTTAAATACCAACATGCTGATCAAGTTCCCCAAATACAAAGTTCAAGGAGGTCATCCTACTTATGCCTCGAACCTTTCTATGAAACTTAATAGCATTGCATAAAACATAACAAAAATGAACTACTTCCACACAGCCATTGGGGACATCAAAGGAAGTTTTTTATTCAAAGAAAATCTGACAAGTACAAGGTATTGTTCATTAGATTAGTCTCTCTAAACAAGCTTTCAAATGCCAAAAGATGATGATTGCAATAACAATTTGTATTCATATAACACCTTTCATTTAGTAAGATATTCCAAGATACTTCACAGGAGTATAATCAGACAAAAAATATACATCAAGCCAAAGAATAAAATATTAGGACCAGTGTTCTGGCCAAAGAGGTACATTTTATGAAGTATCTGCAAGGTGAAAAGAGGCAAAGATTTTTAGAGAGAGAATTTTAGAGCTTAGAATCCAGACAGATGAAGGAATAACCATCAATAGTGGTGCAAAAGAAATCAGGGATACAGAAGAGATGAAAATTAGAGGAATGCAGAATTGGGACATCCAGATGAGAGTTTTTAATTGAAAGATTTAGTAGACTCGCAGTCAATATAGGAACATGGGTGTGATGAGCTATGCACCAGTATCTTGTTAAGTGTACTTCAGTCTTATGAAAGAAAGAAGTTGCATTCATGTCCCCAGGATATCCCAAAGAGCTTTACAGCCAGTGAAATAATAAGTGGCCAATCCAGATCCATGTACCACACAAAGCTGATAACATAGTAATGTGAAAACAAAATAAAGCTTAAAAATAGATTCAATTATAATTGTCCACCTGAACATGAATTTTTCTGATTCATTTACCCAAGATCAATGTAGGTGGTGGAGATGTGGTATAAGGATGTTTAGAATAGTATTTTGGCAATGTTTTTATAATTTTAATTGGTTATGCCTCCCTCACTTAGATTGACACAAGAAATTTAGATACTATTTCAATTCACCTCCCATTTAGCTTGAAACTGGGAGCAGTTTTGACAGTACTGTAATACTTCACTTTCCAGTCTCAAGCAGGTCAATGGTTGCCTTCAGATTCAGAAGTAATTTATCCTACTTCTGATTCCATGGCTACTATTATGATATAAATTGGCCTTGACTAGACAGGTAAGTAAATTTCATGCTCAGGTAGCTGATCCACTTGCCCAATCTGGCATAAAGGAAGGCAATACTTCACCTTCATCCTAAGGTGCTGCAGTTTTTTATTTTTCTCTGCCTCATGGTCACAGGTCTCCAATCTACTTAACTTTCCATTGATATGCTGCCTCCGCTGCAAGAATATTATTAAAAAGAAAGGATATTTAAAAATAAACACATTATTATGGCCCATCTTTTAATGCATCATTCTCAATGCAGCTTTGAGAAGCTGGTTGGTAGTTTACTTCAGCCCTTTAATGCCAGCTTGTAGACATGAACCCATACCTGGAGTCATAGAATCATACAGTGCAGAAAATACCCTTCAGCCCATTGAGCTTGCACTCAATATCTACCACTAAAGGTGCATAACCCATAACTGGATCACGTTGTTCTGTATTGGCAATAGTGTAGAACATTTAATTGTACTTTAAAAGCTGGTATCCACAGAATCTACAGTGTATAATTTCACTTAATGAATAAAGAACACATCTGAAAGTGTTACAGTAAAACATTTTTTCATGGGAAATGTTTTAAAACCCCATATATTTAAGTGCAACTTCTAGCATTTTTGCATTAGTATGTTCCTTGCATATGAACAACTAATTTAAAAAATTTCCCTACAATGTAGTGAGTTACTGCACTGGATTGAATGTTAACTTCGAATTTAAGCTAGGAAAATTCCAGTTATATGTCTACACTGTGCTGAATTAGCCAGTTCCAGCAAGGACAATTGGCCTCAGAATTCCTGTTTAAAAAAAAATCATCAACCAGAGCCCATGTTATTCATTTCCAGCAGGTATCACTGAATAGTGAACATGTGTGGGTGCCAAGTGAGAGCTAGGTTGTGATGACCGGCAGAATCAAATTGTTGTGTCTTACTTTGTGGAAAATAGTGTGGTGGCTTGAAAAGATTCACAAACTGATGATCTAAAATCTGCTGAAGTGAACACATCTCTGGCTGTAACCATCTTTATTCCAGTTAATAGGATGATTGGTCTTATATGATTAGGTTTTTTTAATAGACTGTTGCAAACAGCACAAAACGTGGGAGGGGTTGGGCACCCATGCACACTGGACATCACCTGCTGTTGAAGGCTAACTGTGCATATCGCACTAGTGTTCTTGTATACTTGTCAAGACTTCCTGGAGCAAGTTTACAAACCTGTACCTTCTGGCTCAGAGGTGGAAAATTAAAATATTAACATTTTTCATACAAGGACTTCGCTGAA
Organism: Carcharhinus amblyrhynchos; assembly: GCF_965287045.1. NCBI lineage: Eukaryota > Metazoa > Chordata > Chondrichthyes > Carcharhiniformes > Carcharhinidae > Carcharhinus > Carcharhinus amblyrhynchos. The sequence continues at coordinate 53,860,570 of NC_137335.1, forward strand.
TAAGGATCTTTTGCACTAGGCACTGTGGAGCCCTTGCAGATTGTGCAACCATACATCTCAACTTTTTTAAAGAAGAAGCAATACAACAAGAATTAAGAAACAATACATCTCTCAATGGATTTCATTATCATATTTCAACACATTTGATTTCTGGAGTAAATTGCCAGGAAAGCTAGCTCAAATGTGATTGTTACTGTGCTGTTCTCTTTCAGCTCTGATTTTACTGTTGTTATTGGAAATAATGATACTCTATACAAATAAACCATTTTCTACTATCTTCAATGAACCGTTTTCAACTGTATGGCCAGAGTGTCAGATTGATTGTTGAAATCAGCATGCTTTGTTCAACAATTGATTTTGGATCCTAGTTCACTCATTGAAAACAGGCTCGCTCTTCACAGGAAATGTGTTTTATCTTGTACTGTTTCTTGTACATATCTCCTGACTTTGAATTATAAATTCGTAAATGGACCTTCATTATTGTTATGTCAATTTTCAGTCTTGAATTCATTCTGAATGCAGTTGGAGAATATTTTTATAAATTTGAGACTTTTTGTAGGAGAAGGAAGGAAAATAATTTCTTAGTAGAAGGTGAAAGAGAAGAAGTAAATGATTTTCAATACAATAATACAGTGCAGTTTGCGTATATCAAAAATATTTGTGTAATTTTTAACTGAAAACTACATTAATCTCTGATTCAACCAGAGATAATTGCAATTAAATTAGCAATGTTGTTCATTTTTAAAATAATTGTACTTCAGTTATATTAATGAGCCAAAATGTCATTATACAAAAAGAAGTAACATCAGTTGTAGAACATTCAACAAACAAAATGCAGTAAATGTACTCCTCTAATTTGAGAATTCAGCTAATGACACTCTATAAAACCCTAATTATGCAGTGATGAATTTTCAAACAAGGAAGATTCTTAGTTTCAGCTATACTTTGTGCTGAATTAGTTCATTTTTTGGTGCGAGGCAGCAGGAGAAATGTTAGGATGAAAAGATGCAGCAGAAATGGTAGGAAGATAAACGTTAGTAGGAAACTCCAATCCTATTTTATGTCCAATAACTTCAGCTGAAAAATGCAGGACTAAATTAAACTCTGATACAACCCACTCGTGGCAATAGTCTGTTGATACTTATTTGAAAGGTTCTGGGGAATTAGATCCCCATAGATTGAATATAAGATCACAGAAAAAGCAAATGGAGTGTGGGGACAGGGTGGGGTGCTAATGTTATTTAATTATGCGTTTGAGAGAATTTTTAAACTTCGTTGAAAGACGAGTTTGTCTCCTAAAGTAAAGCAAAATGTGCAGGAAAATTTCAGCTTGTCTAGCAGCATCTGTGAAGAGAGAAGCAGTGTTCATGTTTTGAGTCCAAAAAAGAGGTATGTTGGACTTGAAACGTTAGCACTGTTTCACTCCCCACAGATACTGCTGGACCTCTTGTGTTTCTCCAGCACTTAGTTTTTATCTCGGATCACCAACATTGGCAGTTTTTTGCTTTTATTTTACTGTTTACTAAAGTGTTCCTTTAAGTTTAAAAGAAAATTCCCTGTTCGTATCTTCAACCTGTTGCGATGCACTGAAGTGGATTTCTAGTTCACTCATTCAGCCATATAATGGAGTAAAATTTTGTGTACTTTGGTGCTTTCATAGCTTACCCAAGTAGATTTCACATAAACAATGTGCTTAGTGCGTGTCAACAGAGTTTTCAGTCATCATACAGTTGAACTTGTAATTAACTGAGGTCTATACTTTGCAGGAGATGCTCAAAAATGAACTTCAAAGTTGGCCAAGTTCAGAAATCAGAATATCACGTAGTATTCCAACATAAATAAATTTCTATTGAATAATTAATGGACTGTCAGTTTGAGTCCATGGAAGAGGATCAGAGTGAAGGTGTAAAGATTTGGAGGTAGTGAGTAATTTGGGTCAGCGGTGGGAGAAGATGGAATCATAGAAATGGAAATTAAGTGACAGATTATCTCCGATGGAAGCAATTGAAAGGAGTGCAGTGGATGTAAAGTTAAAAATATGACTGAAACTGAAAGGAAAAATCTACAAGGCTGTTGTGAGACTGGCTTTGTTATAAAGTGCTGAAGCTTGGACAACATTAAGAAGAGAGGAACAACAACTGGATAGAAAAGAACTCCAGAAGCTGAGCAGGAAGTGTGGTGTAAAGTGAAAGGTTCCATATGTTGTCCAGTACATTAGGGAATCAATGAAGATTGTTAGACCGTTGAAGAAAGTAAGTGAGAAGAGATTGAAATGGTTGTTTATTTTGAAGAGGGAGAGGCAAGAGAGATGAGTGATGGAGATGAAACTACTAGGAAGAAGGATGAAGGGGAAGGCCTAAGACCAGATGGAAAGATACAGTGGCAAAAGGCTTAAATACAGTGGCACTGGATGAGGAATGAGGGTTATAGAGGGGAGAAGATGGAGAAGGATGATCAGCCAGCATTGTGGTGACCCAAGTGAAATGGGAGAAGCCAAAAGAAGGAGTTCCTACAAATCCTGAAAGATAGTTATATTGACATATATTTGTAACTTCATCAGTTTAGGAAAATAATTAGGTTTGAATTCTGAAAATGACAAATGTTTAAATGTAATTTCCTTGTAGCACAGTAGGAAATATAGGACTTTAATACATGTGTGATGCTTCAAAGTATTTCTTACTTAAGGCCTAGTTATGTTGAATTCAAGGTTTCATTACCAACATAAAATTCCATCCTCCAATTCCTGTCTATACTTTCACAATTCAGTTCTTGCTACCACTACATAAATGATCAAATCTTCATAGGTTTTGATACAGGCCATGTTAAACTATTTAAAGCTTCTAAAATTATCTGTTGCAATGCTTGGCAAGAGCTTTCCTTTTATCATCCAGTTTGCAGGCTGGAATTTTAGGTCTGATTGACACTTGTGTGTCATCTACAATTATGATCAGTTTTGTTGATCTTCTTTGGCCAGGTTCCTAGCAATAGTGAATTTATAGGCAATGTTGGCATTAGATATAAGGTAATGGCTTTTTGAGAATTCAATAAAGTTCAGATCTTATTAACAGCTCAAATCCTTAGTAATTTGAATGTTTACATTCACTTTTACCAGCTGATTTCAGTTTTGTAAAATCCTCAGTTCACCCTATTAAAATGAACAGAAAATCAATATTGACAGTGACGGATGGCAGAAGACTAGAGTATGAGATGCCTAAGCTCTTTATAGTTTCAGTTCTGTATTGTGGTCATTTGATTGCATTCTCTAAGGTAAAATCTAATAAGTATTCCACAATAGTCTTGTGCATGTGTCTGTAATTTTGTATTAAGATTCAATAAAAATGTTAATGTGTCCTTAAATTTTCCAAGTTAGGTGTAAGCTAATCTATTTAATTTGAACATCTAGGGGATTTACAAATGTGTTGTGGAATATCTTGGTGCACCCGAAGTAAGCTAAGAACACACTCAATTCATTTGCACTCAATGCAATCCTAGTATAGTGAGATCTGGACAACACATATTAGGCAAGAGAAAAGGCTTAACAGTTTTCATCTTCATCGTGCCAGACGTACCCTTTGCTTTCTTGGCAGGACAAGGTCAGCAACTCGAGACATCCTGGAACATGCCAATTCCATCAGCATACATTTGTCGCTAAATAATCTGCACTGGCTATGCTACGTCCATCGGACGGATGAAGGCAAAATGGAGGCTCATTGTGCAGTGAACCAGCCACTGGGCCATGACTATTTGGACATCCATACCTTCACTATAAAGGTGCCTGCAGGCGAGATATGAAGATAGCTGACATTGATCCTCACAAGTGGAAGACAGTTGCTGAAAGCCATGAGAGGCTGACTGTTTGGAAGGACATTGGAAACGGCGAACATAAACAATGCAACTGGTCAAGAAAGCCCAGAGGAAGCAGAGACCAGTGAATTCTGAATCACCTCAAACCCAATGTTGTCTCCTGCAGCAAGGATAGCAGAAACTGCCACATCAGTGGTGCTGCTGAGCTACACCAGGCAACACTTGACCACCATAACACCATTGTTTTACAAGACAGAAGGCTTCCAATGACACTGATTTTTCATAATACCTTGCATAAAATTCTAATGGTGAATTATTTTCCCTTTATACACTAAATAAAATAATGTACAGCTTGCTAGACATTATTTGGCTTCAAACTTGGCGGCACATTTAACAAATGATCCCACACTCTTGGTTCAAAAAGTATCTATCATCCTATCAAAAAGTTCAATTTTAATCATGTGATTAGCAAAACAAGCTTCCAGTCTGCATTCATGTCATTCCCAACACAATACAGTTTTAAGTTTTCAGGAAGGATAAGCGTCACTAATAAAATAAAAATGAAAGAGGTTAAGTTAATTCCTTTAAAGTCAAAACATACAATGTCCAAAAGTGGTATATTCGATATATGTTTTGGATAAATAATGTTTTATAGTTGGATGATTTTGCATGTAGAATTAGGATAATTTATTTATCTTTATGCTAATACATCAGCTAAGTTACCCAACAGCGTCTGTTAAAAGGCTTTTAACAACCAATGCTAAATCAATGCATTTTTTTCATAAAGTAATGTAAAAAAATCAGATTACAGGTTAACCGATACCGTAGATACAATTAATGTGTTTGTTCATATCTGACTTCATATTAAGTCAATGTATAGTCATGCATCTTGCATATATTTTTATGTATACTGCTACCTTAAATTGAACACTGTTGGCATATATTGTGCATAAAAATTCTGAAAGTCTTCATTTGCAAATGATCATCACAAACCAGAAACACAAAATGATCCCTTTTAAAGCATTTCTGAAGCTTCTAAAAGTAACACATTTTGCAATTTGTTGAATTGCACAGACTACAAAGCATTGCGCGCAATAGGTAGTATGTATCTGAACAGGTGTATTGCAAAGATAGGCACCTCAATCAAATAATCAGTTTTGAATGCTGTTGGTTGAAAGTAATTTAGAGAAGTCCGTTTTAAAAAAAATACAGAAATTTGAACAAGCTACAATAAAGTCTAATTTGTTTGGAACAAAAATTATAATAAAATTACTGCTAGTCATCCTATTTTAAATAATATTAATAGCAGAATGCTGCCAAATATATTCCTCAAAGTTGCAATATCCATTTTCAGTAGTTTATGTATCAACTTCAGTTTAATTATTTGTTAATTTTAAACTTAATTCATGGCAATTTTTAAGCAACCTTAGAAATAAATAATTACTATAGTGAAAATCAAATGACTTTCAATAAATATTGCAATTAACTGCAAAAAATACAAATAATTGAAATTAATTATTTAAAATATTTTGAAATGATAGTACAAACTGGTCTGTGATAAAGTAATGAAAATATTTGCTGTTTTTGTACATAACATTTTATATTTGCTGAGAAATGCCTTAATACAATATAATTAGCTGGGAGTAGTACTGCTATTGTAAATATAATTTATTTCAATTCACTTATCTTCCAATGTAAAGTTTTTGCCTTGCCTTGGTAGAAATAAATTTGTTGCACACTTTGTGTACTAATGCATTTTAGAAAGACCAACTGTATCAATTTTGTAGATAATTTAAGTTAATATAGAAAGTATATGCAGTCTACAGCAACAGAACCTCACTAATGAAAAGAAAGATAGAATCTAAAATAACAGTAAAGGGAAAGAAAATCAACAGTTAATATAAAAATATAAATAACTCTAACAATTATAATGATGTTTAAATGCAAAATATGTAAACAAATATAAAGTTTATGCTAATAAAATAGTTATCTGTCTCAAAAAATGAAAAGAACCTAAGCAGACTCCTTTAGAAAATGTTATACCTATACTTCAGTGCTTATTCACTGCATTGTAAAGAAACATTGTAAAGACCAATGGTGGGCTGCGAATATCGTATCTTAATTGGCATACTACTTTTTTAAAAAACTTTTGAGCCAAGACTGCACACACACATCCTGCCACTTTGCAAGCCACGTATTCAAATAAAATCACTATTTTCTATTAATCAAATGGTATTTTAAGAATCAGTTATAAAATGCTAAAGATCCCCCTGCTCTATAAAATTTTAATAACTCTAGATGATTGCTAAATATTCAATGAAACATTTAGGAACTATTTAGAAAATAGACTAGTTCAGAAGAATTTTTTCCTCCTCCAATATATGTATTTAAAATATACAACATTAGGCTGTTTGGTGGTTGCTACAATATACATCTAGAGCAAATTTGGCTCCATGAATGAAACACTGGTTTTCCAATAAATTATCTTTCTATTTTTTGGAAAATTTTGGTTTATCTTCTGCTTGAAACTGTGCCTTTAGTAATTTGCCAAACTAAAAAACCATAGTTAGTATTAGGTCATATCTGCTTCTCAAGTGACTTGTTTTGTTAATTGCTTTCAGCATTAATTATGGTATTTGTTTAATTAATCTTTTCAAAGCTTTTATGTGAATGAAAGGATGTTATTACATGGCAATGGATAATTTCAGTTCTCACAGGAATACTCAGGACTGTTTACAGCTATTCATTTAAAAGTGTAATTGTGCAATTGGCAAGCAGAAATGTTACCTTTTGAGTTTTCAATGAGAATAATTAAATGTTGAATATCTTACTGCATGTTGGATTGTGGCAATGTGTTAACAATCCACCTTCTTCTTAACATCAGGTCAATTATTTGCTGAGTGGGATTTTTAGAAATCCCGTGGCAGTTGTATGTCCTGATAATTATGATGAAGTATGTTGGTCAGTGTTGATTCAGCAATCCTATCTCCAGCAAATACTTCATTCACTGATCTCCTTCATGCTCGTCTTTACGGTCATTAAACTTCTTGTGCCTTTTCTTGCCATCCCCTGTGGCCCTAATTATAAAAGGCCTATATGAAAAACATCTAGATTGGGGAGGAAGCTGACTGATGGATTGATAGCTTTGCAAAAGGGTCCAGAATTTAAATGCTATTCAATGGATGACTGGCCAACAAAAGGCACGTTTGCAGATATGGTTGACCTGGTGCAATTAATATTCCAGTTCATGCATGAATTCCTCTGATGGAGGGGGACTTAAAGTGCCAAAAGTGTGTCTCTTGCATAACTCATTTTCTCTTTCATGACAACCCAGAATTTTATACTTAAAAATATCAGTGTTTTCACAGCTCATTTGTCCTACTATGTGATCAGTACACTAGCCAGAAGTAGAACTTGATGCAGAGAGGTCAATAAGAAGCTATTAACAGGGTCACTCCTGAGAATTCAACAGCTTTATTGAGTTCAGTTTTAGCTTGAATGTACAGCAGTAACACAGGTGTAGTTTTTTTTTTAAACATCGAGCACAGATTTCCCCAAAGTCTTTATGGGTTTAGAAAATTGCCAAAGAAAATGGATTCCCAGACCATACTGCTGGCTAAAGGCTGCTAAAGTTTGTGACAAACTTGAATGATAAAGAAAAAAGTTTGCACACAAACGTGCAGTATATGCTGTTTATAAATTGGGCACACCGCCATAATGCCTTGTGATTAATTCGATGTGAAGTAGTCATTTGCTATTCAGCGTTTGTGCAAATAATATTAGTCAAATTCCAAGTGTAGCTACACTTCATTGCTGCCATTTACTATCATATTAATTCAATGAATATACATAGTTATTGCTGATGTACATTGCACAGTTTTTCATTTTTAACTGTTTCACATTTTAAATGTTTAACTTTTGTGTGTGCTACTTCATGGCAGTGAGTTAATGAGTGTTCCCTTTCTACCTAGCTTCCAGGTATTTATAACTCTCCATATTTGCTGTGCCCGAATGAGATGGAATGTAGGTTACAACAGGTCAGACCATTGACTCCGAATAAATCTTGGAAGAAGAACACCACTGAGGGTCTTGTGGATCCATCAATGCCTGACATTCCATGCACCTTTCCTCCATACGAGCTGCTGCCACCTGTAGTCAGAAAGAAACCACAGGTACACTGTTATTTTGTATTTGAGCAATTTTATTAAAGGGAGGTTGTTTTTACTTCATATTTTTCTCACAATTAATGTCACCAGTGATTCTGTGAATCACAACACACAAGCTTACAGAAAATTAATAGCTTATAGAAAACTCCCATATCAAGATTTCCATTTGTTAAATTTCATTGCATAAAAAATAGATTTGATGTTAAATATTCTGTTCCATGACAATAGTAAACCAAAGAAATATGAATTATTAACAACTTGTTGCAATATTTTCTTTGGTTTTGCATCACTGCCAGTGATTCACATCTGCAGCTTATTTGTTTGTGAGTGGGAATACAGTCCAATTTAAGTAAGGTAGTGGTTGCAGTGGTGGTATCAATAGAGGAATTTGAATATACTTGTGTTTTTTGTGTAGTATATTAGAACAAGTTGATGTTTGTACTATAGATGGAATACATCATTGATGATTGATTTAAGTATAATTATTCAGTGCAAATGGTCTTAAATAAGACAATTTATTTGATTTATTATTATGTCATGTATTAGTATACAATGAAAATGTTCCTTTTGTGCCACACAGAGCAAATCATTCATAGGGAAGGAAAAGAGAGGGTGCAGAATGTAGTGTTACTGTCATTGCTAGGGTGTAGAGAAAGATCAATTTAATATAAGGTAGGTCCATTCAAAAGTCTGATGGCAGCAGGGAAGAAACTGTTCTTGAGTCGGTTGGTATGTGACCTCAGACTTTTGTATCTTCCAATGGGAGAAGAGAGTATGTCCAAGGTGCATGGGATTCTTTATTATGCTGGCTGCTTTTCCATGGCAGCAGGAAGTGTAGACAGAGTCAATGGATAGGAGACTAGTTTTTATGATGGCTGGGGTTCAGTCACAATCCTTTTTAGTTTCTTGCAATCCTAGACAGAGCAGGAGCCATACTTAGCTGTGATATAACCAGAAAGGATGTTTTTATGGTACATCTGTAAAATGCGGTGAGAGTCATAGTGGACAAGCCAATTTCCTTAGCCTTCTGAGAAAGTAGAATATTGGTGGGCTTTCTTATACAATATATATAATTTATTCAAAAGAAAATCCAGAATCTTTGACCCATTAGTGGCACCAACTATTTATACTTTATTAACAAGATCAATTTTAGAAATCATTCACTCAGATCTTTCAACTTCCAGCCATATTAGCAGATAACTTCAGAAAAATAAACATTTTCCTTGATTTCAAAGCACTGCAAAATATCTAACTTACGTATATGTCTTCACTATTATATCTTGCAGTGGTTTTGGCAGTGATTTGGTGACAGCACACCATTTACTGAGTCTAAAACCTGAGCACAAAATTGAGGTTGATGGTCTGGTGAGGGAGTTGCACTGTTGGAGGTGCTATTTTTAAACTGAGATGTTGAACTAAGACATTTATATCTGTCCTTTCAGGTGGATGTAAATGTTCCCATGGCATTGTTTTGAAGAAGAGTTGAGGGATGCAGTGCAATTTCCTTGATGTCTTGGCCAATACTTAACCCTCAACAGCCATACTAATTAGTATCACATTGCTGTTTGTGGGCCTTTTGTGTGCAAATTGGTTGTTGAATTTCCCACATTACAACAGGGGCTACAATTCAAATGTATTCCATGAGCTGTGAGTGGAACATCAGCCTGGATTATTGCTGATATCTCTCAAATACAACTTGAACCCATAATTGCCTGGTTCAGAGGTGAGAATACTACCCACTGAGACATGTTAATGGGGTTATAAGTAGTGCAGCTATTGTTAATCAGATCCAAACTAGTTGATATAAATCCAAACAATGACATATAGCTTCTCCTTACAGAGAATTTATTGACCTAGTTCAATCTCAACAGTCCTCATAAATAGTTCCAACTATTCCCTACTTATATGCATTCCAAATACTTAATTAAATAATGCCCTTCACCTATGTATCTTAACGTAATAAACGTACTATCAGTAGATTCCCTTTCTATGAAAAAAATCTTCATAATGCACACACAATATCAAAATAAGGCAAAGTCTGCATTTTGTATAATCCATCATAATAACAAGATGTTCCTCTTCTAAAACCTTTGACAATTACTTCAAGCAAGCTATCCTTTTTCTAAAAGTCAATCAAATATTTGGTGATTTGTGTCGATCCATTTTACCTAAGAGATCTCTTTTCACCCTAACGTTTCTTTCATGCTGGCAAGGTCAATCCTGAAATTCCTCCTTTATTTGATCTATTCCCCGTTACTCAAATTCCACAAAATCTCTGCATAGAAAACCATCAAAGTGCGTTAGACGTCTTCTAGCTTCTCCTTGTGATACCAACAGAAATTGTTGGGTCTGCTTTTAGTTGAATGCAACTTGTTTTCAGCAAGACAAACCATACTCTTGACACTTTATTCAACCATAACTAACTTGCTTAATTTCCAATTTTCCTTCTATATTGCCAACTTCTTTACGTGGTTTCAGAAACTTCCCTTTGAAATTTCTCACCTTGCAAAAATGTAGTATTTGCATCAATTGATTTGCATTCCCAGGAATACGTTGCTAAAGGAGCTAAGAAAATGTTCAAACTCACTTTTTTTCAGCAGTGGTGGAGTCCACTCTGACATCTTCATTACCAAGTCTCCCTTCAAAATCTTGAACCACTAGTCCAGCTTTAGTCTTAAATGTGCCTTCAAGAAGCACCTTTTTTGTACGTGTCAACCTATGTGATAAGGCTGGCTGTGCTCTGCCTTTTGTTTCAATGTAAATGCCAAATTCTTTCCAACTCCTTTATCAACTTATCTTCTAACTTGTTAGTAACCATGAAACCTTCCCGATCATAATGACTTCCACTATTCATGGCGTTCCTAGCCTGTTCTATGATTTTTATTCTTGTCAAACTATGACCTTTACTTTGCTCTTCTTTCTGCTTCGGGACTATTTCTGCACAAGCTCTCTCTCCTACCATCAGGGTCACTTTTGCAAATCCGTGGTCTTTTCCTAAGACTGTGATTCAGTCCACTTTCGGTACTCGCATTGCATTTTATGGCCCTCCACATTTTTACCAAACTCTGCCAATCCATCAGTCGTACATTTTGTCCTTTATCTTGCACATTCAGTCAATGTTTGTATTTGCTGTTGGCTTTTCCTGCTCTTAGCTATAATGGTGGCATCCCTCCATTCATTGGCCCTTACTGCCATATATTTTATTCCATTGCCAATTTTATCCTTTGGGATAAATACCTTCATCCTGCACTTCAGTATCACTTTGTCCATATTCAGTCATAACCTGCTTCATGTAATTATACAATATGTGTCAATGTGAAAATGTATCAGAGTTAAAATCATTCCTAGGAATGGTGAATTATTACAGCAGATTCTTACAAAATGTGTCAACAATTTTAGCCCCACTTCACCAGCTTTTGATGAAGCATCAGTGATGGAAATGGGGCAAACGCATACAAAGAGTGTTTGTAAAAGTAAAGCAAGCCTTACAGTCATCGACACTGCTTGTACATTTTGATCCAACAAACCTGTAATGCATCACCATGTGGAGTGGGAGCAGTCTTGTCCCACAAGTTGTCAGATGGAATCGAGAGGCCAATTGCATTTGCATCAAGAACCTTATCAGATTCTGAGAAAAAGTATTTTCAGATTGACAAAGAAAATCTGGCAGTAATTTATGCGGTGCAGAAGTTTGATATTTCACCATGTTATGAGATCACAAGCCATTGTTGGGTTTTATTCAAAGGAATAAACCAATGCCACTAATTGCCTCTGCAAGGGTGCAGAGATGGGCTCTACTGCTAACTGCATACAGCTACTCTTTCCAGCATTATCTTGGAATGTAAATATCAAATGTGAGCACATTCAGTCATCTCTCTTTGCTGCAGACAGTGCAGTCACTGCCTGTACTACAAGAAACAGTGTTAGTACTGAACCTGATAGAGACTTTGCTGATCTCAGCTACTCATATAAACACTTGGATTTAAATGGACCCAATGTTGTCAAAAGTTAAGAGGATGGTGATGCAAGGATGGCGATAACTCAGATTAAAATCATAGGAAGGAAATAACATGAGAGGACATTGTGTTGTGAGCAGCTCGTGTTATAGTGCCACCACAGGGGCGACGGCTTTCATACAGGAATTGCACGACACACACTCCGGATAAAGTAGGATGAAAGCACTTGGCTGAAGTTATGTTTGGTGGCAGGGCATAGATAAAGAAATTGAAAGACTATTCAGCCAGTGCCCAAGTTGTGAAGCCCAGCAGTCATTGCCAGCACCAGCAAATACGTATCCATGGGAGTAGCCAGGTCGGCCATGGTCAAGACTATATACAGACTTCACAGGACCGTTTGTGGGACATATGTTCCTCATCCTGGATGAGATTCATTTTAAGTGGCTGGATGACCAGTTGATGAAGTCAACAACAACCGCAGCCATCATTGACAAGTTCCAGCACACTTTTGCCATCCATGGCATCCCAGAGGCCTTATTATCAGACAATGGCCCAGTATTTACCATAGAGGAGTTTCAAAAATTTGTTAACTCAAACGGTATTCACCACATTCAGTCAGCACCTTACCAGCCAGCTTCCAATAGTTTAACAGAATGAGCTACATAACATTCAAATCATCTATGAAAAAGCAAGTTCACAGGCCATTGCCTTAACATTTGGCAAGTTTGTTAGTTGTTGTTTAATGCTACGCCAAATACGATCACAGGGGTTATGCCAGTTGAGTTACTAATGGGATGCCACTTCCAACCCCATTTGGATTTGGTATTTCCAGACTTGGTGCGGAGGATGGAGGCTAGGCAAGTCTCCCAGAAAGAAAAACATGATTCAAGAACAAGGTAGAGAGTTTTCCAAGTCGTAGATTTAGTGATGGCCAGGAGCATGGCAGGTGGACTGACATAAAACCGTAAGACATAGGAGCAGAGTTAGGCCACTCAGCCCATCGAGCGCAACACAGGTTGCTGAAAAAGCAAAAATAGAAATAACAGATATTAGTCACAATCTTCCAATCATCAAATGTAGTGATTTCAGGATTACTACCTGCACCACATGATAGTCAGAGTAGAAGCAGCAGGATACATAAGACTAGAAGATATAGGAGCAGAATTAGTCCACTCAGCCCATCAAGTCTGCTCCATCATTCAATCATGGCTGATATTTTTCTCATCCTCATTCTCCTGCCTTTTTCTCATAGCCCCTGATCCCATTATTAATCAAGAACCTATCTATCTCTGTCTCAAAGACACTCAATGACCTGGCCTCCACAGTCTTCTGCGGCAAAAGAGTTCACAGATTCACCACTCTGTCTGAAGAAATTCCTCCTCATCTCTGTTTTTATGAATCATCCCTTTAGTCCTCTGGTTCCAGTTTTTCCTACTAATGGAAACACCCTCTCTGTGTCTATTCCATTCAGGCCTTGCAGTATCCTGTAAGTTTCAATAAGATCCCCCTCATCCTTCTAAACTCCAACAAGTACAGACCCAGAGTCCTTAACAGTTCCTCATATGACAAAGTCTTCATTCCAGGGATCATACTTGTGAACCTTCTCTGGACCTTTTCCAAGGCCAGCACATCCTTTCTTAGATACGGGGCCCAAAATTGCTCACAGTACTCCAAATGGGGTCCAACCAGAGCCTTATACAGCCTCAGAAGTACATCCCTGTCCTTGTATTCTAGCTCTCGCAACATGAACGTTAACATTGCATTTGCCTTCCTAACTACCAACTGAACTTGCACTTTAACTTTAAGAGAATATTGAACAATGACTCCCAAGTCCCTTTGTGTTTCTGATTTCCTAAGCATTTCCACATTTAGAAAATAGTCCATGCACCCATTCCCCCTTCCAAAGTGCATAACCTCTCACTTTTCCACATTGTATTCCATCTGCTACTTCTTTGACCTAACTTGTCCAAGTCCTTCTGTAGCCCCCCTGCTTCCTCAAAACTACCTGTCCCTCTACGTATCTTTGTATCATCTGCAAATTTAGCAACAGTGCTTCAGTTCCTTCTTCCAAATCGTTAATGTATATTGTGAAAAGTTGTGGTCCCTGCACCAACGCCTGAGGCATGTCATAGTCACTGGCTGCCATCCTGAAAAAGACACTATAGGTGGCTAGCAAAACTGTGGAAAGAATGGGACCAGTTTCCTACTTTTAGAAGTACAAGGTTGCCGTGTACAAAAGCAAGTGGATCATTTGAGGAAGAGAGTTGGGCCTGATCCATGGGACCAACAGATGTGTCCTCCCGTGGCCCCAAGGATTCCTATTGTTAATGTGGAGCCAGGGCAACCCACAGTTTCCAAAGCCAAGGAGGCAGTAGCTACTGAGGAGATGTCAACCCCAGGTTGATGAATTTGTGTTTTGCATCCTCATGCTCAGATTCCTTGCTTACCAAAGTCAGTTGAAAGGTTCCTTCATAGTTCGGAAGATTTTTCCTGGAGTGTCCAAATGTGTTGTTTTGCTTTAGATGCCTGTATTTAGTGATGTTCCTTTTGTTTCATTGATAGGTGGACTCTGGAATTGAGTGGGGAGGAGTGTTGTAATGTGGCCCCTTTAAGGAGGCAATCCTTTGAAAGCCCTGTGATCAGCCAGGACCCTAGGGAAAGGCCGTGTGGTAGGCTGATCCAATTGGGAGCAAGGGCACATGTCCTGGTATGGGGAGGAACCTCCATTGGAGCCAGGGAAGAGAAGAGAGTAGACATGTATTGCAGTTCATCAGACTCTTCTATGTATATTATTGCTTGAAGCCATGATGAATCGCTTTCAACTTTACTACACAGGGCATTCAAAAACTTGAAAAAATGACCTAATCATAGTCTCTTCCAAGGTTGGGGATGATCCCACACCACCAAAGTTAATTTTGGATTTCTCCCATAAACTAATTGATTGGAACTCTAGCTGCCAACCATTTGAAGTGAATTCTTTGCATGGACTACCCATGTCATGACAAAAAAAGTATATATTTTCCCTTTAAAATCCTACTTCCTGAATGTCATCAAAACTTTAACATAGTGATTAGAAATTAGGTCTTGTTAAAAAGGATACAATAACGTCCTGATTGTGTAAATCTATAGATTTCCTGAAAATAATTGCCTTTTCGTGTTCTGTAGATAATTACTTTGAGCCTTATTCCATAGATTCCATAGACAGTAAGGGTATTTCACAGGATACTACATCTGTGCCGATAAAAAGGTTTATTCTGGTTATTTTCATGGAATCACCGTTTTCCTTAGTGAATTTAATGTGTTATCATCTCTGAACCTGAGGTAAGTAGAACCTTAATATTCTCTAACCTAACTTTGGTCTTTACTATTTAGAAAATCTAGATAACACTTTAACCAATCCATTCCACGTACTATGGGATGTACACCGTGGTCCAACACAGCACGATTGATTGAGTCCACAACTGGAATGCTCATTACTGACTACAGGTTCTGGTGACCAACACAATTCATTTTGACTCATCAGAATTGTTATCTTCCCTTTCTGAATCTTCCATGTCATATGTCATTTCAAAAACCTTGTTATTCCATTTTGGACAGATCACCACACAATGAAATTTCAAATTACATCTGAAACAGCTATTGACTATTCTTTGGTTATCCTAGAGTTCATTTTCCAAATATAGTTACCCAATTCCTATTGTCTGTTTGAGCTACCAAAATGTTATCTATCCTCATTCCTTTTGTTAGTGGGTCTTCTTTCGTATTGATGCTTGTACCCCATATCAAAATGGTCTAATGCTGCTAGCATTGGACCCTCCCTCCATCTGTTAGGTTGTTGACAAAGGTTCCACTTGTGCCATAAAAGTGGTTGGAAATGAATGTTTGCATAGAACTTTTTTTTAAAGCTTCAGACATCTGTTCCAAAAGCATATCTTTTTCTGAGAATCTAACTCTAGTCAGTCCAGGAATCTATCTATGTTTGATACTTTAGTTCCATCCAACAATTTGAACACAAGCAGTGACTTTGGGATCTCCAGATGAAATTTTTGTAATCTTGTATACAATGTTAAATTCCATGATCCATTCCTCTATGGAATAATTATCCATTTTTCTAAATTTATCAAAGTTTTACCATGCCTCATATGCATTTAATAGGTTATCTTTCTTAATTATTCTGTCTTTGAATTTTAAGAGATTATCCAAACCTTTCTTATTGTCTAAATGATGTGTCTTTAGCCCTGAAAATACTTTGCACCTGGTCCTGCTTCTGATGGGAAGTGAAAGTACCACGTCCATATCTTGTTTTTTTTTTATTTGGTGAGGACGTAGCCTTTGTCCATTTCTCCACTTAATTTTTTTTGTATTGATCACAACATTCAGCCTCACAGAACAATAGTGCAAAATCAACCCCTGACTTTACATTGGTGTAAGCCATTGTTCTCCAAATTAATCTAATTACAACCTTCTGTCTGAAAAGAACTCTTGGTTTCCATTCTTGACCTTTTTGGCCAAACATTCTCTACTACCAATGTTATCAGGATCCCAGCTAGTTGATATGATCAAAACTAAAATACAGTTTTTTCTCTCTGAGAGTGTTCTCTTTTTACTCTGTTTAGTCTTAACACTTATCAAACAGTTAGTGCCACAATTGTCCCTTATTTATATATGTTCCAAATACATAACTACAAAGCCCTTTACCTGTGTTTCTGATAATTTACACATTATTAAAAGCTATGATGAAAACATATTTTGGCACTTCTTATCTTAACAAGTGTAATTAGATCATTGTTTATCTTTCCCTGCTTTTCAGCTATATTCTTGTGGTGGTATTCCTGACATTGACAGTCTCAGCAATCATTTTCCACCACCTCCTAAGTTGATGCAAACAGGACTTTCTGCTCTGAATGATGAAGAATTTGTATTTGTCTCTCGACTTGCTGCACCAAAGCCTTTGCTGCAACATTAGAAAATCTCAGTTATATACAAATTAGTGGTTGGAGCAGGCCATTCGGCCCCTTGAGTCTGTTCTGCCATTCAACATGATCATAGCTGATATGATTGTAACTTCAACCGCACATCCTTGCCAATCCCTGATAACCTTTCACCCCCTTGTTAATCAAGAATCTACCTAGCTCTGCCTTAAAAATATTCAAAGACTCTGCTTCCACTGTCCTTTGAGGAAGAGAGTTCCAGAGACTCATGAGAGAAGAAGTTTCTTCTCATCTCTGTTTTAAATGAGCGATCCTTTACTTTTAAATAGTGACCCCCAGTTTGAGATTTTCCATGAGGAATCATGTTCTCCACATCCTCCCTGTTGGTATGCCTCAGGATTTTAAAGGTTTTGATTAAGTTGCTGCTTAGGGGTGGCTTTTCCACCCCCATTTTCGGCAGGTGAGAATGGTGGTGGGGCAGAGAATTCAATGAGAGTCCCCAAATGCCTTTTATGTGGTTGGAATTTCCTGTTCTGATTGTCCCCATGCCTCTACCAATGGTATAATGCAGTTGCCACTGTGAAAGGATTCTCAAAGGGTGGGTGCGTATGCATGGGGTGGGGCTCTTTTTCTTGTTTTTATCATGCTTACATCGGGACACCCTTTCCAATCACATGGAAGACAATGTTGCTGGCCCTACCCTGTCAGCATGAAGTCATGGGACCCACCTCCTGGATTTTTTTTTCTGACCAATACTGTACACAATACTCGAGATGCGGCCTCACCAATGCCCCGTACAACTGAAGCATAGCCTCCCTACTTTTGTATACAATTCCCTCATATTACTTGCTGCACCTATTATACTACCCTTTTGTAATTCATGCTCTAGGACACCCAGATTCCTTTACACCTCAGAGCTCAGCAATCTCTCACCATTTAGATAATAAACTTTTTTTATTCTTCCTGCCAAAATGGACAATTTCACATTTATCCACATTGTAGTCTGTTCACCAGATCTTTTGCCCACTTGCCTAACCTATCTGTTTCTTTTGGTAGCCTCCTTACTGCTTGCTCCTTGCTTCAGGCTTTTCTTCCAGGAATTGTTGTACAGCTTTTTGCAGCCAGAATGCACATCCTCTTTTAAGTGGTGTCTGCAAATCCTAATGTAAGCACCCTTCCCCTCCTCCTTTCTAATTAACTTAGCACGTGCAGGAATTATTCTAATTGCCAGGTAGCACCAGTATTGAGTGCTTGACAAAATACAGTAGCAAAGTTCACATCACTCGACTCCATAGTACTGAATGGCTGAGAATTGATCGGGTGGAAGTTGTTCATTGAAAATAGCTGATTTGCAAAGGTCCCAAATATGTCATGTCAGAAAAAGAATTTTTGAAATCAATTTTGATGTTCATAATTTCCCCAGCTCTGTGATGGATATTTATTTGTCATTGCTATTATTTACAGTCATTGCTTTTTAATGGTAATTGGTTCCAATTATGGGTTTCTATTAATGTAGAACACAAGTGAATATAAATTAACTATGAATCATTTATTTTTATTAGCCCTTGTGTTTCTGCATTGTGTGCTCTTTCGGACTGTAGTCATGATGTGATACTCATGAGCTCACCTGTTGGATTATTGAATCTTAAATTATATTGTTGTGTCAAGCCGATAATCAAGCATTGTTGTGTTAAGCAAGTGTTCAAATTTAACTCTGTGAAGTATATTCCAGCTACATAGAGGCTGTTTGTTGGTATGCAAATGTAATGGCAAACCTGTTCTTTAAAGTTACCTATAAAACTAACTTTGCTTCACTCGTATTGAGGAGTTGAGGGGGTTGAGCTATGAGGAGAGGCTGAATAAACTAGTCTTGTAGTTTACGAATATTGATTGGAGTTGCTATAGTTCTAGCTCGCTAGAGGTGTCAGTGTTTGTACAAAGCGTGCAGGAAGGTTTTTTGTCTCAGTATGTAGACAGGCCAACTAGAGGTGAGGCTATATTGGATTTGGTGCTGGGAAATGAGCCAGACCAGGTGCTAGACTTGGAAGTTGGTGTGCATTTTGGTGATAGTGACCACAATTCGGTTACGTTCACCTTAGTGATGGGAAGAGATAGGCATGAACCTCGGGTCAGCAATTTTAGCTGGGGTAAGGGCGATTATGAGGCTATCAGGAGTGAATTAGGAAGCATGGATTGGATTAGGGGATTACAGGGACTGGGAACGTCTGAAATGTGGAGTTTTTTCAAGGAGCAGCTACTGCGAGTCCTTGATAGGTATGTCCCTGTCAGGCATGGTGGATTTGGTAGATCTAGGGAACCGTGGTGCACTAAAAGAGTTGAGTCGATGGTTAAAAAGAAAAAGGAGGCTTATGTTCGGATGAGATTGGAGGGCTCAGATAGTGCACTAGAAAGCTTTAGATTGGCTAGGAGGGAGTTGAAGAGTGAGTTGAGAAGGGCTAAAAGAGGACATGAGAAGACTTTGGCTGATAGGATTAAGGAGAATCCTAAGGCGTTCTATAGGTATGTCAAGAACAGAAGGTTGGTCAGGGCAAGATTAGGGCCAGTTACAGACAGCAGGGGGAAGTTGTGTGTGGAACCGGAGGAGATTGGAGAAGTATTGAACCAATATTTCTCTTCGGTGTTCACGCAGGGGGACATGAATATAGCTGAGGAGGACATTGGGTTGCAGGGGTGTAAAATAGACAGTATTACGGTTGATAAAGGGGATGTGCTGGAAATTCTTGAGGGGCTGAAAATAGATAAGTCCCCTGGTCCGGATGGGATCTACCCTAGGATTCTCTGGGAGGCTAGAGAGGTGATTGCAGAGCCTCTGGCTCAGATCTTCAGGTCGTCATTGGTCTCTGGTGTAGTCCCGGAGGATTGGAGGATAGCGAATGTTGTCCCATTGTTTAAGAAGGGGAACAGAGACTTTGCCGGGAATTATAGACCGGTGAGTCTTACTTCTGTTGTGGGCAAGGTTTTAGAAAAAATTATTAGGGATAGGATTTATAGTTATTTGGAGTGTAATGAATTGATTAGAAATAGTCAGCATGGTTTTGTAGCGGGTAGGTCGTGCCTTACTAACCTTATTGAGTTTTTTGAGAAGGTGACCAAAGAGGTGGATGGGGGCAAGGCAGTTGACGTGGTATACATGGATTTTAGTAAGGCGTTCGATAAGGTTCACCATGGTAGGCTTCTGCAGAAAATGCAGATGTATGGGATTGTGGGTAATCTAGGAAGTTGGATCAGGAATTGGCTATCAGATAGGAGACAGAGGGTGGTGGTGGATGGTAAATATTCATCATGGAGTACAGTTACGAGTGGCGTGCCTCAGGGATCTGTTTTGGGGCCACTGTTGTTTGTAATTTTTATTAATGATCTGGATGAGGGTATAGTTGGGTGGATTAGTAAATTTGCTGATGACACCAAAATTGGAGGTGTGGTAGATTGTGAGGAAGGGTGTCATAGTCTGCAGGGAGACTTAGATAGGTTGCAGAGCTGGGCCGAGAGGTGGCGGATGGAATTTAATGCGGAGAAGTGTGAGGTAATTCACTTTGGTAGGAGCAACAGATGTGTCGAGTATAGGGCTAACGGGAGGACTTTGAATAGTGTGGATGAACAGAGGGATCTAGGTGTGTGTGTACATAGATCCCTGAAAGTTGGGAATCAAGTAGATAAGGTTGTTAAGAAGGCGTACGGTGTCTTGGCGTTTATTGGTAGGGGGATTGAATTTAGGAGTCGCAGTGTAATGTTGCAACTGTACACTACTCTAGTGCGGCCGCACTTGGAGTACTGTGTGCAGTTCTGGTCCCCGCATTACAAGAAGGATGTGGAGGCGTTGGAGAGGGTGCAGAGGAGGTTTACTAGGATGTTGCCTGGTATGGTGGGGAGGTCCTATGAGGAGAGACTGAGGGATTTAGGGTTGTTTTCGTTGGAAAGAAGGCGGCTAAGAGGGGATCTTATTGAAACATATAAGATGATTAGAGGTTTAGATAGGGTGGATAGTGATAGCCTTTTTCCTCGGATGGAGAAAGCTAGCACGAGGGGGCATGGCTTTAAATTAAGGGGGGGTAGCTACAGGACGGATGTCAGGGGTAGGTTCTTTACCCAGCGGGTGGTGAGGGATTGGAATGCCCTGCCTGCTGCAGTTGTAAATGCGTCTAGTTTGGGGGCGTTTAAGAGATCTCTGGATAGGTTTATGGACGAAAAGGGATTGGTATAGGCTAGTGGGTCATTGTTTTTGTAACTGGTCGGCGCAACATCGTGGGCCGAAGGGCCTGTTCTGCGCTGTAATGTTCTATGTTCTATGTTCTATGTACTCGTTAGAGTTAGAAGAATGAGGGGAGATCTCATTGAGACGTATAAGATGATGACTGGGATGGATAGGATAGAGGTGGAGAGGCTCTTCCCGCTCAGAAAGGACAGTAGGACTAGAGGGCACAGCCTCAAGATAAGGGGGGGTCAGTCTAGAACGGAGTTGAGGAGGAACTTCTTCACTCAAAGGGTGGTGAATCTCTGGTATTCTCTGCCCGTTGAAGTGGTGGAGGCTGCCTTGCTAAATATATTTAAGACGCGGGTAGATAGGTTTTTGATAGGCAAGGGGATTAAGGGTTATGGGGAGAAGGCGGGAAAGTGGAACTGAGCCACGTCAGATCAGCCATGATGTTGTTGAATGGTGGGGCAGGCTCAAAGGGCTAGATGGCCTACTCCTGCTCCTATTTCTTATGTTCTTATGTGTAAAAGTTATTTTCTGACGATCTTTGCTGTATGTCAAAAACATTTGGGTGATGTACTGTTTATTCATCCTAACATTACATCCTATGTCACTTTACAAGATCAAAATCCTATTTTCTTGGCATACTTGAGTTACCCAGGATTGTGCCTCATTTTAATTTTAAGTCCATGTTTATTAAACTAACACCCCAGTCACAAGTTTACCTCTGCTTTTGCTTGGTTTTTCCCTCACTGTCATGATCAAAAGACATTAAATGAAAAAAAACCTGTGTCATCCTGGTTACTTTATATGTTTTTTTTAAATGGACAAAGGCTTTACCCTGGCATGGCTGACTAGCCATGATTCATGCTAGAGGAATTTTTAGCCTTCAGAGGCAGTGGAGACTCACTGAACAGAATGATTTTTTCGTAGTGTTGCAGTGGACAGGAAAAGGTGTCTAAAGGCATCAGTCCCAACGATGACTTTCTCCGCCTTGTTGTGAGGAACTTTGAAAAATAGAATCCAAGGGGTGTGTCCCACAACATCACGCTGGCTAGCCTGTCCCACCAGCAAGTTAGTTTCCTAAAGATTAGGGCAGCATTTAGAAAGGGCAATAAAGTAAAGATAGAACACCACCCACTCCCCACCCCACTGGGGGCAGAGCCTGAGCAGTGCCAAGGGTACAGCCCAGGAATGACCCTTTTCCCCACGAGCAATGCACTCACCTGAGCTGCTTTAGTGTGGCTGCATGCCAGGTGCATGCTGTGGGAGGTCTGTCATAATTCAAACATGTTGTCATGAATGGTTAATACAATGGTGGGGCGGGGGGATTGCGGGGATTTGAATGTTGGGAATCTCTTTACATAGCTGATGGGAGAAGGGCACAACCGCAGTGGGATTTCCTACCAATGTACAACTCAATTTGGACCTTGTGAGATTTTGTGCTCACTTCGCCATTCATGCCAATTGGACAGGAGCGTAAAATCCTGACCATTATCTCTAAAATATGCTGGAGCCAACTCCCAGCTATTTTTAAAAAAAAATTATGCAATGTGGACATTAACAGCTAGGCCAGCTTTTATTGCCCATCATTAGTTGCCCTTCGAAAGATGGTGGTGAGTAGGCTTCTTGAACCGCTGCAGTCCCTGGGGCTACACCCACAGTGGCTGTTAGGAAGGGAGTTCCAGTGTTTGGACCCAGTGACAGGGAAGGAATGGTGACATATTTTCGAGTCCAGATGATGAGAGATTTGGAAGGACCCTTCAGATGGTGGTATTCCCAGGCATCTACTGCTTTTCTCCTTCTAGATGGTAGTAGTCGTGGATTTGGAAGGTGCTGCCTAGGAACCTTGGTGAGTTCCTGCAGTGCATCTTGTTAATGGTACACGTAGCTGCTACTCTTTGGATTGAATATTGGTGGAGGGATTGAATATTGGTGGAGGGATTGAATATTGGTGGAGGGATTGAATATTGGTGGAGGGATTGAATATTGGTGGAGGGATTGAATATTGGTGGAGGGATTGAATATTGGTGGAGGGATTGAATATTGGTGGAGGGATTGAATATTGGTGGAGGGATTGAATATTGGTGGAGGGATTGAATATTGGTGGAGGGATTGAATATTGGTGGAGGGATTGAATATTGGTGGAGGGATTGAATATTGGTGGAGGGATTGAATATTGGTGGAGGGATTGAATATTGGTGGAGGGATTGAATATTGGTGGAGGGATTGAATATTGGTGGAGGGATTGAATATTGGTGGAGGGATTGAATATTGGTGGAGGGATTGAATATTGGTGGAGGGATTGAATATTGGTGGAGGGATTGAATATTGGTGGAGGGATTGAATATTGGTGGAGGGATTGAATATTGGTGGAGGGATTGAATATTGGTGGAGGGATTGAATATTGGTGGAGGGATTGAATATTGGTGGAGGGATTGAATATTGGTGGAGGGATTGAATATTGGTGGAGGGATTGAATATTGGTGGAGGGATTGAATATTGGTGGAGGGATTGAATATTGGTGGAGGGATTGAATATTGGTGGAGGGATTGAATATTGGTGAAAGGGGTAGCAATCAAAAGGGCTGCTTTGTACTAGATGGTGTCAAGCATCTTGAATGTTGTTGGTCCTACACTCATCCAGGCAAATGGAGAGTATTTCATTACACTCCTGATTTGTGCTTTGTAGATGGTGGACAGACTTTGACGAAGGTGAGGTCAGGGTGTGAGTTACTCGCCACAGGATTCTTAGCCTTTGACCTGCTCTGATAGCCATAGTATTTGGATGGCAAGCCCAGTCTGTTTGCATGCAAGTAACCCTATGTTGTGTCTTCACTAGATTGACACCTCATATTTAGGTATGCCTGGTATTGATCCTGGCATGCCCTCCTTCATTCTCAGTTGAACCAGGGTTGATCCCGTAGCTTGGTGGTAATGGTAGAGTAGAGGATATGCTGGACATGAGGTTGCAGATTGTGGTTGAGTACAATTCTGTTCTGATGCTGATGGCCCACACTGCTTACGGATGCCCAGTCTTGAGTTGCTAGGTCTGTTCAAAGTCTATCCATTTAGCACAGTGATAGTGCCACACAACATTGAGGATATTCTCGTTGTGAAGACAGGAGTTTGTCTCCACAAGTACTGTGTAGTGGCTATTCCAACCAATACTGTCAAGGACAGATGCATCTGCAGCAGAAGAATAATTCTGGCCACTGGAGATATTGTGGCCTGGAGGATAAATGGCACCTTAACTCCACTATTGAACATCTCATAATTACAGACCTGGAAAATATACCTTTTGTCCAAAGCCCAGTGGAAGAAGTGGAAGGTATGTCACAAGCTCTCGCCCGAGTAGCTGGAACCTGTTATATGGCACTGAACTCGGGCAGTCTATCATTTACCACCTAACAGGTAGCAGCACAGATCTGTGCACAGGTTAAAGTTGCCTGACCCTCATTTCCACTGGGCAAAAACTTAGAAAAACTGGCTGACATGTTTCTCTCTGGAGAAATGCACCAATTTTCTCTCCAGATCTGAGGACACTCTTGCCAATAAAAATCAAGGGGGTATGTTTCATGCCATCAGGCCAGGTGGACAATGCCTCAGCACACCAGCAAATCCTAACTGCACTGAGATTAGGGTGCCATCTTTAAAGGGTGCCTGATCAGAACAACAATAAACCTGCCCTCCCATCCACAGCCCACCATGGAGATTTCAGGGGCCCCACTGACCCCCATCCCCATTAGACCTGGCCTTAATATCTGGTTGGGGGGGTGCAGTTAGTTATATTTGTGTTTTGCTGGAACATCTGAACTTGTGTATCCGTGTGTACAAGACTAATCTATTGTGAATTTCCTGCCCTCTTTGTGGTAGTCATTCCTTCTGGAAAATCTTATCACCCTGCAACAGTTTCAGCTCGCTAACCCCTGAACGATTACCCCACTGGACCTTTTGATTGTGAACTCTGGACTCACTTGAACCCATAATTCTTATTTTTTTCTGTGGCCTTGGCCATGAACCCGTTTCTTTCCATTTTCCCTCTTTTATTGTATGAATGCAAAACTGCATTCATGTTATGAACCCACTTCCCGTCTATTTGAATGTGTGTAAAATAAACTAACTCTCTGATTTTACTCTATCTTGGGTTTAGCTGTGGGGTTATTAATGGAGGATTGGATCACTCTTAAACTGCTGTCCATAACACTGCTAGTGACCCTGAAGTTAGTTAAGCTTGTGATCACCCTTCTGTATATTTTCCACATTTATCTCTTTTAATACCATTCTTTTTTTAAAACTTAATGGCTTCATTTGCTCTCAAAAGTCTGGGCATGCATTTAAAATGCTCCATTACAGTTATCATTCTACATCTGTAAGTCTACACATGCAGCAGTCTGATAGTATGAGGGGTGCAGTTTGCATTGTTCTAATTGTCTGTCCATGAAACCTGGGAGTTTTCTCCCGCATGAGTTCCAAAGTTCATTTTACTTTCCATCTTATTGAAAACCAGCTGGAAAATATAATTTAACAGCTTTATTCAGATAACACTTTACATTCAAATTATTATCAATTCATTTTTATTTCAAAGGCTATGTCTGTAAAGCCTTATTTCCCTGCAATATTGTGGCCAAAAAGGACTTTTAGTATTTTCAATTAAAACGTAGTAACATAAACTAATAATTTTGAAACTTTGACCTAATGGAAATGCTAGAATTATTTTGTGAATGATAGCAAGATAGGCCAGCCGGAGAATATTAGAAACAAGACATAAAATAAACATAAAAGCACTTGCGGTGAGGAATACCAAGTGGCTGGGCCAGTTTTGTCTTCTGTTTGTATTTAAAAATCATAAACAATCATTTTTTTTTTAAATAGATGCAACCATTGCACCTTTGTTAAATCTATGACTTTAAGTTTGAATTTCCAAAATAGTGATTCAAGAAGCTCTTCATTTTTTTTTAATATACATTTCATCCAAAAGCTATTACCAGTTTGATGGTTTCCCAGTTAATCTAGAGAATCGAGCAATGATACAAATGGTGTTATGGTCCTGAACCAGACCCCTCTCGACATTTGGTACAATCCCAGTTAGAGACAAATTCCTTTGTTTAAAGTAGTTGAAGTTTGAGATTCAGAGTACTTGCTTAAAAGAATAAAGTCACAAGATTCCACAGGTTTTAAACAAACAAAAATAAATTTTACTCAACAAGATTAGAAGGATAACACAATTTCTAACGCCTATCCCATATGGGGTAACATTCATGGTTAATATGAGGCACATGTGAATTAACAGGTAAATTGTGGTCGGAATGCACAATGACTAGTGGATTTCTCAACAACCCACCTAGACATCAGTAAACACTCCCAATGAAACACTATCACTCATAAGCAATAGTTCATTTTCACCTTGGAATTTTCTCCATAATTTGCTGCAACTCTTGACACTGTCAATGACGGCACACGTCCCAAGATTTCAATCTTGCCTTGCAAG
The DNA here is from genome assembly GCF_965287045.1 of Carcharhinus amblyrhynchos. NCBI lineage: Eukaryota > Metazoa > Chordata > Chondrichthyes > Carcharhiniformes > Carcharhinidae > Carcharhinus > Carcharhinus amblyrhynchos. The sequence goes on from NC_137335.1 coordinate 53,887,130, forward strand.
ACTCTGTACCCCTGGATTCCATGTATGCACTCGAGCACCAACTCGCAAGCTAAACCTCAGCACTTAGCACCTTCTGATGCCATCTTTTAATCACCTGGGTTTCTCCTGAGTGTGCTTCAATTGCCAGACCTTTTCCTGAGTATTCTTTGATCACCAAGGCTTTACCCAAGCACACTACAAACTCACCAGAGCTTCTCCTGAGCAATCCTGATTCTCTTGATCACTAGGGCTCCTCCTAAGCCCAGTTCAATTGCCAGAGCTTCTCTTGCATAATCTTGGATCGCCAGGGTTTCTCCTGAGTGTGCTTAAATTGCCTGGGCTTTTCCTGAGGGATTTGAAACAAATGGGCAGTAAATTGTGCCGTTCAGTGAAGAAAAACTTGAATTTAAGTGCATGAATATAAATACCTGATGTGTGTCCCCAGCACCTGAGACCCTGGTTTGATATGCACATTTGCAAATTCACCCCTTTAAGCCGCCCACTAAAGTATATACTTACAAAGATTATCTACCTTTGACCCAAAAAAGTAAAATAATTAAAATGATTTCTTCATGGCAAAATAAATCTGTAGTAAAACTCATTTAACAGAGCTTTCTCCAACACTACTGATCATCCAACCAGTATTTAGTTCACTGCAACAGTGATTAAAGAATAGAGAAGGATTATTGGTTAATCAGAACCATGAAAGCTAATGGAGAATACATGAAAAATTAATCTGAACTGGGTTTAGGATAATATGAAGAGATTAATTTAAACAGACAGCATATTGCCATTAAATATCATATTAGTATTAACGTTTACACATTATGTAAAGCAATAATGAATGAGAACGTGGGCTGAAACCAAGATAAATGTACACCTTTGAATTCATTGCAGGTTTTCCTATTTTCGTCACAATTTCTGATCACAATCCACGCCCAACTGTACATTTAAAGTGAGGTTCAGCACCAGTCTTCGCAAATTCGAGTCCGTGGTTTAAGGCCTGTTTAGGCATGAACACGATAATAACTATAAAATGTTACGCTGAAACTTGTGAGCAAAAGGATCACATTAAATTTGTCCTCTTGCAGCATCAGAATATGACCTGCATTCTAGAGATGCCACCTTGCCTCAAGACAGTGTGTCCACTGTGAGGAGCATTAAAAAAATTGCGCTCCACAGATGCTGTCAGACCTCCTAAGATTTTAAGACCAGCATTTTCTGTTTCTGTTTCAGATTCCAGCATCATCAGTATTTTCCCTTTAAAAAAATGAGCTGGTGGGAATGTCAGCAGTGAACTTATTGGGAAGGGAGGGCTAGGAGGAGATTGAGATGTGGGGGATGCTGTTGATCTCGTTTTTGGAGTTGTACTCATCCAAGAAAGTGGAGAATATGCCATCACACTCCCGATTTATGCCTTGTAGATTGTAAACAGGCTTTGGGAAGTCAGGATTCCTAGCCTCTGACCTGTTCTTGTAGCCACAGTACTTATATGGCTACTTTAATTCAGTTCCTCATCAATGTTAATCCCCAAAATTTTAGTAGTGTGTATTCAGTGATGTTAGTATCATTGAATGTTGAAGGGTGAGAATTAGATTCTGCCTTGCTGGAGAAGGTCATTGTCTGGCACTTGTGTGGTGCGTATGTTACTTGCCACTTGTCAGCCCAAGTCTGGACATTGTCCAGCTGTTGCTCCACTTGGACATGGACTGCTTCAGTGTTGATCATAACGGGATCTGAAATAGATATCTCTCTACCCCTCCTCCTCAATCTGCATTGACAATGGACCAGTATGTGCTTCAGGTATATATTCTATGCAATCACCATGTAATATAAACAGGGCCTAGTTTTAAGGCTGATAAAATTGGATATCCTAAATTAAAGAATCGGGCATATTAAACTCAAACACAGTCAAACCTCGGGCAGGCCAATTGTACAATACACAAACATGCCTGGGCCTGATTCATCAATCACCTGTCAAAGGTCGTTGCATCCTACTGATACTTAGCAGGAAATCATTGCACTCCATTGAGATGCACCAGCCTATTGTTAGAAGCCCAGATCGGGCCAGACTTTCTATCACCGCAAGTTCTTGCAGTTGGCTTAATCTGATAACAGGTTACATGTAAGCAACAGCATGGAGATGGACACCTGGGGGTGGGCCCTGGTTTCCTGTCAGGCAGACATTAAAAAACCCGCTGGGTATTGGAAACCCCTCCTGGGACCTCATTGGCCGGAAGCCAGAGAAGTTTCTGGAAAGGCAAGCAGGCAGGCGATAAAGGGATACATTTTCAGACATGAGGAGTGAAGACTTGATGAAGGAGGTGACCCTTGACCATTCAGAAGGAAGGAAGGAAGAAGTTGCCATCGAAACTCACCTTCGTGACGATGGACCAGAGGGACTTTAAGAATCGAGCCTGCAGTTTTAACCAAATTATCTTTGTGGACAGTATATTTGAATCTGGAGTATCCTCTTGTTTTATGTGGGTAATTTAAGGGTTAGTAGTGTTATTATTAATAAACTTGTTGAACCTTCACTTGTGTTTGTCCATCTTGCAAATAAGGGCACCGGAGTGAAACAGTGGAGTAAGCAAACTGGTCGAAAGTATCCAAGAATAAACAGGTACAACAACCAGATACTGTAAGTATTGTGGCTGGGAACACACATCCAGTATGGAATGTGTATGTGCAATCTACACACCATGTTCCACCCTCTTAATGACTTTGGAAATTTCAAAATGGTGTGCATTGGAGTTCAAGGATTTTGGCAGGAATATAGAAGTGCACCTGAGTTTGTGGTGACAGCTGGCAGGGAATCCCCATTAAATAGAGGGATTTCTGGATGAGTGTCTGAAGGGAATTGTTGGTTGCTACCTGATATTGTGAATTGGGGGTGGATTGAGGTTTGGAGGCTTTTTAATGTTTTGCACCATCCTGAGCTCATTGCATGTTGTAGTCTCTGCTTTGAAATACGTGAGACTTGGCGGCACTGACAGCAATGACTGACTGGCTTGCTCAGGCCCCTCATGGAGGACCAGTTTGGAAGGCAGTGTTTAGAAAATTCACAGGCCCTGTCCTTGTACATCTGCGTGGTGGAAAAAGGGTTTGAAAACTAGCAGTTGCATGCATGGGATACAAAACAATCCATGTGAATGGGTTTTGGAGGAAAGAAGATGATTCTCAGTTTGAAAAGGGGAACCCGAAGGCTGGATCCAGGAATAGTGAAAAGCAAACACAAAGTTGCTGCTACTGTTTCTGATTCTTTGAAATATTTGCAGGACCAGAATCAACCATACATTGTGTAAGGTCATTGCTGATAGTTTAAATGAAAAGATTCTGGTGGATCCTTGCAATCAAGACCAATTGGAGCAAGCTGATGTAGGTCTGGAGAAGTGTACCATTTTGTTGAAGATTGTTTGCCTGGAACCTGGGTTGAATGGGAGCTGCTATCTGCTGGGAATCAGTGGCTAAATCCTTAAAGGGCAGCTTGAATTCTATCTGTGTAAGATTAGAGCTTTGAAGAACTTTCTGACTGAACTTGTTGCTATATATGCTGATTGGACAACTTGATAAATATGTGATATGCCTTTGTTGTATCTGCTATTTAATGTGTAATTTATAATGATCATGATTTGCTAGTTAACTCGCATTTGATTTGTTTTTGGTTGGTTTTGGTTTGAGAAAGTAAAAGTCCTAAAAAAGGTGAAGCCTTGTTAATCGATTCTTTCATTGGGATCATTCAGTAAACTTGGCTCTCGTTGATTTTGGGGGTCGTAACAATATAGAGCGTTGTCAAAACAGACCTATAGCACCTTCTGGATAAATACAAGAGTGTGTTTGAAGAGACATTTGGCTGAATGAAGGGCATTCAAATGAAACTCAAGATAAAACCTAATAGTCAATGAAAAAATCTTAAAGCAAGATATGGAAGTTGTCCCAAGATCAAAGAAGAATTAGTACAACTTGTTAACAGTGGTATGTTAGAACTGATTACAATGAGCGACTGAGCTATCCCCATCATACCTGTCATGAAACCAGATGATTCAGTTTGCATTTCTGGTGATATCAAAACAACCATAAATCCAGTGTTGCTGTTGATCAATATCTGCTTCCTATAATTGAAGATTTGGTTGCTGGGTCATCGTGGGCAGAAATTCAGCAAAATTGGTCTTTCATAAGCATATTAACAGATTTACTCAATAATTGCTGCATCTCAATAATTGCTTACTCTCATTACTCATAAAGATCATTTTCATTGTAAGAAAATGCCTCTTCAAATAACATTTGCACCAACACTATTCCAAAGGTTAATGGATCGGATTATAAGTGGTCTCTCAGATGTACAAGTTATCTTGGTGATATTCTAATTACTGGGTTGAGTGAACAGGAGCACTTGAATAATTTAGAAGCAACATTAGAACATCTTCAAACACGTAGGCCAGAATTTTACTGTCCCACTCGCCACAGGAATTGGAGTGGGTGAAGGGCTGACTACGGAAAGGTCCGTTGACTTTGGGCAGGATTTTACAGTTTCGGTATAGGCAAGGTTGTAAAATCCTACCCATGGTTTGCATATCAAGAAAGAAAAATGTGACTTTTTCCATTCGTCTGTCCAGTATTTACGTCACATTATTGATAGCAAAGGCATACATAAAGCACCTAAAGAGATTTACACAAGTTTAGAAGCACCATGTCTGGCGAACGTGGTGCAATTGAGATCCTTTCTAGGATTAGTTAATTATAGCAGATTTGTTTCTAACTTAGCTACATTATTGAAGCAATTTCATAATTTACCATATGTGAAAAATTCATGGAACAGCATGTGAGAAAGCATATAAGGATGTCAAAGATGCTTTGCAGAACTCTGAAATATTAGTTTCTTTGTAAACTAAAGCTAGCATTATTGTTTCCTTGTGACACTTCATCTTATGGAGTAGGGACAGTTGTTCCTCATACTATGCATTCGGGAGAAGAATGACCAGTGGCTTTTGCTGCTTGTATTCTGGTTAGTGTGAATCTAACTATGCTCAGATATAAAAAGAAGCAAATAGCTATTATTTGTTTGGTTGTCATTTCACATTATTGACTGATCTTCAACCCTTAAATTTTATGTTTGGACCATTTAAAGGCAAACTGTCATTAGCTGCGAGCTGATTGCAAAGATGGTCATTGATTTTATCTGTGCCCTCTAATGATATAAAGTATCATCAATCAGAGTACTATGCTAACGTTGATGCATTATTATGCTTACTTTTGCCTATTGAGCAGATACTACTAACTAGTTTTGTGAGGAGATCATTTGCCTGTGACAGCTTCTCAAGTTCAGGGACACACCAGAAATGATCCTGTGATGGAGAAGGTGCTGGATATGATATTGAAAGGAATGATAGCTGAAAAGCATTATACACATCCTGATTTAAAACCATATGTGTCAAGAAAGCTTGAGTTGACCCTCCCAAAGTGGGTGTCTTTTGTGGGGAATCCGAGTGAATATTTTCCCTAATCTGCATGGAAGAGTACTTGAATAACTACATGAAGGACATCCTGCTATAGTCCAGATGAAAGAATTAACATGTAGTTATTTTAGGTGGCCAGGTCTGAAGCTCAAATTGAAGAATAAGTGGAACAGTGTCAATCCTCTGCGCGAACAATAAATAAATCACCATTGTCTCCATTAAGGTTTTGGAAGTGGCCTAATATGTCATTAAAAGGATTACATGTAGTTTTTTTGGTCTAGTTGAGGGTTCTCAGTCACAATTGATGCACAACACAAAGTGGTCAGAAGTTGTTATCATGAAATCTACTAGAGCTGGACAAACCATGGCAAAACCTTTTGCAAGATTTGGTTAACCAGAACTGATGGATAATAATAATGGTTCACAGTTTACTTCACAAGAGTTTAAGAATTATCTCAAAGTAAATGGTATTCAGCATATTAAATCCACACCTTATTCATCAACCGGTTGTTACTTAGCTTTTAATTTAAACATCTTCCAAGCATTCCAGTTTAATGAGACAAACAAGGATAGTAATTCAACAATTTCTTTATTTAACACTTATGATTCCACCTCAAACATAAACAGTTGCAACTCATTAACTCTTCTTAATGAATTTTAATGCTAACTGAACAATAACTTCCAACTGAACTTTAACTCTTAAACTGCATATTAACTTTAAATGAACATCAACTTTAACTATTTAACTGAAAATTGATACCATCAAGTTTAGGAAAACGTTGGCCAAGAAATATCCTTAATGGAGAATCTATCTTCTTTTCTGAAGCATCCTTCAGGGTACAAGTCTTCTTGCGATGGTTGGTCTCCTCGAGTTATTGCTTGCAAACAAAGGCTACACATGTTCTTTTATCCACAATTTTACACTTGCTTCCAGAATATTCCAGCCAACAATGTAACCAGAAACCGATTATATAGCTCAAACATCCAGTGAAATTACTTTAAATGATGCCATCACACTTTTTCAAACTGCGTGCTCCCCACATAACAGTTGTTTAAATCAAAGCCACATTGTCTCAGTTAATATAAACAACTTCCTTATCTGGGAAGCTTCAGTTCACAGCTCCCAGACCAAAGCAACTTTACGACCTATAAGTTGACCAAAAAATCCCAGCATGCTTAACTCTCAGCCAGAAAAGCCATTTTTAAAGCCACTATTGCCATTATTGCAGTTAAATTATTGTTGTGGCTATTCTTTCTCTGTCCGTGCAGTGGATTAGCTGAACGATTCATACATACCTTAAAACATTTTTTAAAAGCTTCAAAAGAGCAAGGTTAATTATTACATCTTGTGAATAGCTTTTTGGCATCTGATAGACACACAACTCATGCAACTATCCAAAATTCACTTTCATTACTACTCTTAAGAGAAAGTTGAAAACAATCCTTGATTGAGAAACCAGCCATAGTTTTAGCAAGAACAAGTCTAATTTTTTAAAAGCTCCAAATCAAAAATGAACTAGTTTGGTGATTCCACGTTGACCAGTTGTTGTCATCTCAGTTATTTCCCACAATTGCCTCCAAAAGTGCCAACTTCTTTAATCCCTAGTGTTGTGAATACTACTATGGAAGACTTAGTTGAATCGGAGTTGCCTGATGATTGTGTCTATGCTACTATAACTTGTGAGAATGAAGCAGAACTAGTTCTAAGAAGTGGCTATTCAAGTTCCAAATCATACTACTAGGGTCAAGGACAACCAAATTCCAGAATGTCATACACAATAAAGACGTCCTTCTTTCCAACTTTTTTATTGATATGTACAATTCTTAATGGTGCATAATACTGTGTCTAGCATGTTATTGATCCTATGCATAACATCATAATAATTCATTGTCATGACCACAGATATAAAGGGCGAGAAATGCCATATGTTTAAATGGTTGTATAATTGCTTTAAGAGTTGATCACATAATTTGATAATGGTATCATTAGGCTGTTTCACAGGTTGCTGTTTAGTATCAGCTTGTACACTGTACAGGCAAGAGCTCCTAGAATAAATCTGTTATTGTTAGTTTGACTCTACTATCACAATTTTCCCAAAAAGTAATTGTCATAACAGTGAGAAAACCGGAACAATCCATGCCTGTCTTTCTGGCATGGTCCGGATCGCAATAATCCCAGACTTTGTCACTTTTTGGGAGAGTAGTAAGTTGCATGCCAATTCTGGGAGGGGCAGGGTCTAAACACGTTGGTGAACCTGGCTGCAAAGCGATTGGGCTCCATTGTGGAAGGGTGCCCCAATCTCAGTGCACTGGGAGACTCTTCACCCTGTACTCTACACCATGTACATCAGGGCCCCATCATTTCCACCCCCCCCCCTCCAGTTCCCCCCATTGGTGGCATGTTTCCCCACCCCCTCTCCATCCCCTCCCCAAGACAGATTGCTAGCTTTGGGGCCCTCCTATTGGGTTCCCCTTCATGTGTTCCAATTTTCAACCCCACCCCCATGCTCTATCCCTGCATGACCCTCTCTGTATAGCTTCCCATCATAGCCCCGCACCCTTGACACTGCCCCTAGCGCAGTATCCAACTGACACTGCAGATGGGCACTTCCCAGCCATGTCCCTGACCGCCTGAAGGCTTCAATGGCCTCCAAGCCCCCCAGCATAGCCAACCAGCCTGATCTCTGCAAGTGGAGACCAATAGCAATTCTCGCTGGGCTTGCGCTGGTGTCGAATTGACTATGCATATTTAAATGCTGCTTCAAATATGCTAATTGGCCTCATGCCCTTTCTGGACATGAACTGGTTTGCAAAGAATGATTGCAAACCATTTGGTGCCGGGTGTGAAACCAGTTTTTAGGCCCATACATTGTGCTGATCCCAGAAAACAATCTGTGACAGGCATAGCGAAGCTGGAAAATCGACTCTCCTCCTACCACTACCACTACCACCACCACCACCACCACCAACCTCCCCCCCCCAACCCCGCCTCTTCTTTTAGGACTTTATAGAAAAGAACACCACTCATTCCAGATTTGCTACTTCACGTTTTTCCCAGTGGTGCATTTCCCAAGTAAAGGAGATGGCTACCCAACAGTGATAGTGAGATAGCTTGACTTTAAAGTTGCTGGCTTTCTAGGATTGTTGCGCTAGGTCTTTCCAACATTTCAAACCTGAGCAGGTGGAATCCAGGTTCTCTGTTATCTTTTCCAATCTGATCAGTCAAGCACAGTCCAGGGATTTAATCAGATTGTTTGCATATCTGGGTCAACAGAGGATCCCTAATGTTGGAGGCAGGAGGCAGACTCGAAATTAACATGACACCTATCTTTATTCCAGCTTGTAACCAACAAAAGCTTGTTATCAATGTGTAAGCGTGTTTGCGACATTTGAGTTATATCACAGTCATTCAAGTTCATTCTAGCATTTTAGAACTACGAATTAAAACATTTAGACTTGCTGTGCTTGTAGAATTGGAAATCAAATGTTTAACTGCACATTCTTTACTGTTGTAATATGTTCAAACCTATGGTCTTAGCTATGATGTATTTCATTGAAAACATATGATGATAGTCTTGTTAGCACAAATGGGGGTGATTCCCTTCCAAGCAAAATATTGTGAACACAGGATTGAAAGATGTATATCAGTCAAAGTCTGGATGACAAAGAAGATAAAAGTTAAAATAAAACAGAAAGAAGAGATTTTGACAAATGCCAGAAGCAAGATTTGTTTCATAGCCATAAAGATTTTGGGAAGTACAAGAGGAAATTTAAAAAAAAGATGGGAGGCAAAGAGAGGTCATAAGAAAAAAATTAACAAACAATATTAAATTAAATCCTTACCAAGCTTTATTAATAGAGGCATAATGTACAAGAGCAAGGAGGTTATGCCGAACTTATACAAGATGCTAGTTAAACTTCAGCTGGAATATTGTATAAATTTCAATTAAGAAGAATGTGAATGCATTGGAGACAGTGCAGAAGTGGTTTTCAAAAATTGTTCCAGGGATGAGAAACTTCAGTTATGAAAGTAATTTGGAGAAGTTGTGCCTGTTTCCTTTTGAGAGGAGAAGGCTGAGAGGAGATTTGATAAGTGCTCAAAATCGTGAGGGGACTGAACAGAATAGATAGGGAGAAACTTCCTGCTTGTAAAAGGACCAAGAACAAGAGGGTACAGATTTAAAGTGATTTGCAAAAGAAGAAAATACAATGCATGAGAAAAACCTTTTCATATAGCGAGGGGTTTGGGCCTGGAAGTGTGGTGCAGGCAGGTTCTATCGAGGCATTCAAGAGAGCATTATATAATTATTTGAATAGAAGTATGTTGTACAGGTATACAGGGGAAAGGCAAAAGACACTAAGTAATAAGAGCCAGTGCTGTCAAGATGACCTGAATGGCCTCTTTCTGCAACGTAACAATTCCATAATTCTGTGATAAAGTCCCGGAGAAAAGTTGGACCTATGAGGACCAAAAGGGAAATCTAGAGGACGTGTACTACACAAGTAGTTTGAATCTGTCTTCAGAAAGAAGGTGGCAAATGTGAAGTAAAATGAAAGCAAAATACTGTGAATGCTGGAAATATTCTGGAAAGACTCAGCAGGTCTGGTAGCATCAATTGGTAGAGGAACAGAGTTAAAGTCCACATGTGTAATGACTCAGGAAACTGACTGGAAAGGAACACAGTTTATTACAGAATGCAAAGCAAAATCACCAGTCCACACACCAGTCCTTGCCTGGGACTATAGATTAGGTTCAGTCCTAGGCCTGCTTTATAAAAGGCTCAGGCAATTCCAGCTGGGCAGGCCACTATCTTGGACTGGGTGTTTGTGCAATAAGAAAGGATTGGTTGGCAATCTAGCTGTGAGAAAACCCTTGGGTATGAATGACCAGAATGTGGTAGAATTCTTTGTCAAGGTAGATAGCCATGTAATCGATTACAAGATCAGGGTCCTGAATCTTAATAAAGGTAACAATGATCGTTGTGGCATGAATTGGCCGTGATGGACTGGGAAACATTACTGAAAGGAAACACTGTGGACAGACAGTGGCAGACATTTAAAGAATGAAGCTGTGAAGTTCAGAAGTTGTTTATTCCTATTTGGCGCAAGAATGGAAAGAGAATTGTGGCCAAACTATAGCTTACAAAGGAAATTAGAGATGGTATCAGATTCAAGGAAAAATTGGCAAGAGAAAGCAATTGACCAGAGGATTGGGAGCAGTTTAAAATTCAGCAAAGGAGGACTAAGTGATCAAAAAGGGAAAGATAGAGTGTGAAAGTAAGCCAGCAGGGAACATAAAAACTGACTATAAAAGTTTCTATAGGTATGTGAAGAGAAAACAATTGACAAAAATGAATGTAGGCCCCTTGCAGTTAGAAATGGGAGAATTTGTAACGGGGAATAACAAAATGGCGGAGGAAGTAAATTTGTATTTTGCTTCAGTCTTCACAAAGGAAGACATGAATAATGTACCAGGAGTTCTGAGTGCAAGAAGTTTTAGTGAGGAGCTGAAGGAAATCAGCGTTAGCAGAGAAATAGTTTTAGGGAAATTGATGGGATTGAAGGTGGATAAATATCCAGATCCTGATAATCTTCATCCCAGACTACTTAAGGAAGTGGCCCTGGAAATAATAGACCTATTGGTGATCATTTTCCAAAATTCTTGGACTCTGGACTAGTTTTTGCAGATTGGAGGGTAGCTAATGGAAGCCCACTATTCAAAAAGGAGGGTAGAGAGAAAATAATGAACTATAGACCAGTGGGCCTAACATCAGTGCTAGGGAAGTTGCTCGAGTCCATTATCAAGGATTTCATAACTCAGCATTTGGAAGGCAGTGGTATAATCAGACAAAGTCAGCATGGTTTTATAAAAGCAAAATCACGTTTGATGATTCTCGTGGAATTCTTTGAGGATGTAACTAGTAGAGTTGAGAGGAGAACCAGTGGATGTGGTTTATTTAGACTTTCAGAAGGCATTCGACAAGGCCTCATATAACACACTACTATGTAAAGTTAAAGCACGTGGGATTGCAGGTAATGCCTTGAGATGGGAAAGAAAGCTGGTTAGCAGATAGGAAGCAAAGAGTTGGCGTCAATGTTTTTTTTCTGATTGGCAGTCAATGACTAGTGGGGTTCTGCAGGGATCTGTGCTAGGACCCCAATTGTTCACATTATATGCTAATGATTTGGAAGCGGGAACCGAATGTATTATCTCCAAATTTGCAGATGATAAAAAGTTGGGTGGGAGGGTGAACTGTGAGGAGGATGTAGAGATACTTCAGCATGATTTGGACAGACTGTGTATGTGGTCATATGCATGGCAGATGTAGTATAATGTGAATAAATGTGAGGTTATCCACTTTGGTAGCAATAATAGGAAGACAAATTATTACTTGAATGTGTCTAAATTGAGAGAGGTGGATACTCAGCCAGACCTTGTTGTCCTCGTGAATCAGTCACTGAAAGTAAGCATGCAGCTACAGCAGGCTGTAAAAAGCATTATGGCTTTCATAGTGAGAGGATTTGAGTAAAGGATTGGGATGTTTTGCTGCAATTGTATAGGCGTTGGTGAGGCCATACCTGGAGTATTGTGTACAATTTTGGTGTCCTAATGTGAGGAAGGATGTCCTTGGTATAGAGGGAAGGTTTAGCAGGCTGATTTCTGGGATGGCAGGTCTGTCATATGAGGAGAGATTAAGGCGGTTAGGATTATGTTCACTGGAGTTTAGAAGAGTGAGCGGGGAGTTGCATAGAGACTTATAAAATTTTAACAGGGTGAGACAGAATAGGTTCAGAAAGAATGTTCCTAATAATGGGGGAGTCCAGAACTAGGGGTCATAGTTTGAGGATAAGGGGTAAACATTTTAGAACTGAGGTGGGGAGAAATTTCTTCACCCAGAGGGTGGTGAATGCGTGGAATTCACTACCTCAGAATGTAGTTGAGGCCAACATATTGTTTGATTTCTAGAAGAAATTAGATACAGCTTTAAGGTCTAAAGGTGTTAAAGGATATGGGGGAAGGGGGGATCAGGATATTGAATTTGATGATCAGCCATGATCGAAATGAATGGTAGAGCAGGCTCAAAGAGCCGAATGGCCTACTCCTGCTTTTAGTTTCTATGTTTCTATCATAAGATACAGAGAGTGCTGGAGAACTGGAGAGTTGTTGATGCTATACCACTATTCTGAAAGGTGAAGAGAGATAAATCAGGAAATTAAGACCAGTCAACCTAACATTGATGGTGGGGAAGTAATTCGAAGCCATTATACTGGGCAAAATAAACTTTCATTTGGCTAGGAATGAGTTAATTAAGCAGCATGGAATAGTTAAAGACAAATAGTGTCTGAATAAAAGAGAAAATGCTGGAAAATCTCAGCAGGTCTGGCAGCATCTGTAAGGAGAGAAAAGAGCTGACGTTTCAAGTGCAGATGATCCTTTGTCAAACCTTTGCCTTGCCTGTCAGGCCTCTTGCGTTGAAATAAAGACAGTTTAATCTAGACGTCCCTTGCTCTCTGCCCTACTTTTGCCTGACCTGTCTAGTGCTGGGATTACTGACACTGCCTTTAATATTAATATTTAACATGCTCTCTTTAACTTCTGTGCTGTCCTCAACCTTCTCTTCTGTCTCCATACTGCTTTAGGTTCCACCCCTCCTGCCAAGCTAGTTTAAACCCTCCAACTGGCTCTAGCAAATCTTCCTGCCAGGATATTAGTCCCTCTCCACTTCAAGTGCAACCTGTCCCTCTTGAACAGGTCACCCCTGCCCCAGAAGAGATGCCAGTGATCCACAAATCTAAAGCCCTGCCCCCTGAACCAGCTGTCAAGCCACACATCATCTGCCTAATCTTCCTGTTCCTACTTTCACTCGCACATGGCACTGGCAGTAGTCCAGAAATTATTACCCTCGAGGTCCTTTAGCCTCAACCTTAGTCACTAAGATTGTGGGGAATTATTTAATGGAGATGGTGGAATCTCACCTACCAACTGGAAAGTTGCCCATGCCCAAAAGCCCATGTTGCCTCTTTTAGTGAAAGCCCCCCACATTAAATGGCACTGAAGCATTTAATTGACAGCTGTAAGCATTCCCTGGGATTGAGGGAATCATAGTCTTAGGATAAGGGGTAGGAAAGTTAAAAGAGAATTGATGAGAAACTACTTCTCCCAAGAGGTTGTGAATCTGTGGAATCCACTATCCCAAAGTGTGGTGGATGCTGAGACAATGAGTGAATTTAAGGAGGAGTTAAACAGATTTTTAATTGGTAACGGGTTGAAAGCTTATGGGGATGAGGAGCATATTGGTCATGATCGAATGGCAAAGCAAATTCGATGCGCCAAATGGCCTAATTCTGCTCATATACCTTATGAACTTAGTAGGGCACTCTAGGGAGCTAGTGGCTGCTGCCGGTATAACACCTCCTTGAAGTCTCGTACCATGCAGAATTCTGGACCACAGATGAGCGGAAGGGTGATTGCCAGGTGAGGGTCGGGGGGAGTGTGGGCAGCAGCAAGGGGGTTAGCTCACCATTTCCCCACCACCTCTTCTTGATGTTTGAACGAGGGACACAAGCCCCCAACACCTCTCACACCAGTCCTTGGAGCCTGCAAGCAGCTAAGTATGGATTTGCTTGTCATGCTCCTTGCACAATGTCTCTCTCCTCCACCCTATCCAGCTTGAAGCTGGGGTAATACCAGCAGTGGCAGAATGAGGTCCTTAAGTTGGCATTAATAGTCGACTTAAGGTCTTCAATTGGTGTCAGGATAAGATGACAGTTCACTGGCCTTCCCACCATGGACTTCCCCAGGGCGGATGGAGGTGGGAATGTCCTTCCACCGCTAAATGTACTACAGAGGAGGGCATTAAATTCCACCCATAGATTCCAAATCATTGACTAAAGGTTGTGAGGGATGTTGAGAATTTTTTTTGCTGAGATTTGGCAGAAGCGAGACTACTTGGAAAAAGTAATGGGAGTTGATTTCATAAATAGTTTTAAAAGGGATTTGGACAGGTCCTTGAAGGTTAGGGATAAAAAGTTGGCATGTGAGACTAAGCACAATTGTTTTTTCAAAGAGTCAGTCAAGGTACCAAAGGCTGAACAGCCTCTTTAATTCTATGAAAGTCACCAACTTGTTTTTAGTTTTGGTGTGAAAGATAGTCTGACATTGCCCATTTTATCCCCCTACATTGATGCCTACTACTGACTCATCATCGTGAGGTATTGATGGTGATTCTGATGATGATTGCGGTTTAGCAGTGAAAGACACTTAAGGAAAGAAAGTGAGAGACACACTTAGCAGATTTAGGCTGAAATTCTCCCGCCTTGCCCCATGTTGGGATTCTCTAATTCCGCTGTAGTGAATGGAGATTTCGCTGAGCACCAAATTCTCCGTTCTTACTGGCAGCGGTAACAGGATGTGAGAGACTGAAGGATCCTGACTATAGGATATAAATTACAAAGGGTTAACAACAGCAACTGACAACAAGTTTTTAGTGTGCAATATTCTGCAAAGAATTTTAACTCAATATAGTATTGATTAACAGTTTCAGAATCAAACTGCTTTTTCCATCCCTACACTTTTGAATTCTCATCTATCAACAAAATGTTATCAACTTTCATGTTCTTTGTAACTGTATATCAAAAGGTATTACTTTTATAAATAATTTACAATAGAGAAGCTGGCAGCACTTACACAGACATGCAGGTTCCTCAGTCATCAATAATGTGTCAAAAAACATGACAATAAAACATTTACCTTATCCTGTACCTGTCAGGGTCCCTTCCGCGATACTGCTGAAGTATTGCAACAGCGCTACAAGCCTTTGGAGCCAACCTTGCGGGTGGCAACATCAATCACATCGGAGAAAGAGGCCAGAGAGGAGATGAAAAGAGAAGAATGGAGAAATCGTGTACACGATGATATGTAAGTCACTATCTTTAACACCTTTCGTATGCATTTTTAATGTAGTTTGTGGGTGTTGTTAGTCTTGAGCATCAATTATAACTTGTCATTATTGATTTGGTAAAGTAATAATGCAATGCTACATTTCAATTTAAAAATAAAATGCTTCTATTTTATATTCAATCATTATTACAGCAGAACATGGAGACTTTATTATTGTATCATGCTCACATCCAGACACAGCACATGATGCTTGTGTCTAAAATATTTGTGCAGAACTATGGCAAATTGATCTACCAGCCTCATTTGTCACGACAGTTGCCGGTTGTGGCCCCAGAAGCAACTTGGTGGTGTTGAATGTGCAACAAAGATTAGCCTATGGGAACGTTGGCTAATGATCTAAGGTGTATCAGGTGAAGAGAGGCAATCAGGAAAGGAACAAGCAATGGCCAGAAACAGTCTACACTTTTGACGTGGAGCTGGAAGGAGCGCTTCTATTTTTTCTTGCTTCACATTCAACTAAGTTTTTTTTTATAATTATCTTTTTGGTGGTTCCAACAGCTCCTTCAAAGAACATTGGTTAGTTTGCAAGTGGACCTAATAATCCCAAAGGCAACAGATCTGAACTAATTTCTGCTTTGTGTTCTAAAACAGGTTCAGCTTCTTGGTGGCATATGGTTTTGGGTGTGTTTGTAACCCTATATTGACATTGGTCATTGACTCACTAAACTGGACTTTGACCCAGTTTTGTCCCTTTGACCCAGTACAGGTGCGGTGCAGTCCAACTCAATTTTAAAGCCATCATCTAGTTAATTCAGAAGTGAAATGCAAACAGTACATTAATGTCATCATGACTGAGATGTGTCACTACTTCAGAACTCTGAAATATGTGATTCTTTATAAATTTAGCACACTTCATTATGGGTTCAATTTTAACTGTGTAAGTAAATAGGTTTTAAGCAAGTTAAAATCTTGCCCATGTTATTTTCCATAATAATCTGCAGGGTTTACATCCTCCATCTTACCAGAAAAATCATCTTTATTGGCATGAACAGATCCATCACAAGAGTGCCAGCTTACTTGTTGGTATGCACATGTATTCAAAATGTGATTTGAAATGCAGGCTCCACATATATAGGTACATATCATGCAGTTTGATAGAAAATAATATCCTACCTAAACAAAACTAGGGAAACGTCTTTCATCTGGACATACATATTCTAGTGTACAGTATATTTATTACCTTTGGCCCTATTGTAGTCTATGTCTGATAACTGTTCAGTTAGCACTTTTCTTTGTGGGTGGAATGAAATGCATAAAAGAATTCGCTTTTGCAACATCCTGGCGTATCCAATTTTCATGAATCTATAATTGAGATAATAGTTTCTATTCTACCGATATGACACCTGCCAGATTTAGACATTTGTGAAGATAAGCAACTTAGTTAAGATCTTAATAAAACAAGTTGCTTCACTTCAATGTTATGCATTACTCGCTATAAGCGAAAACTTGAACAAAACATTATGACATGAAATTTATTCATTTCAATTTTTGGATCCCTGGCCCACATTTCATGACACACCCATGCTTTTGCAAATCAAGATGGTAAAACACAAAATTTGCCTAACCACCTCACGTTATGATTTACCACAAGTTACTGCATTCCCTAAGTTGCTGTCAGATGTAGCACACAGCAGAAGCCTCGAGCAGGTTTGGTGAAGATCATGTGGTATAGGCAGCCTGTTTTTCATAAAAGAAGTCTGATTCATCAGTGAAGATGCATAAAAGATGACTGAAATAAAAAAATCTTGCCAACGGAACAGCAAGGTAGAGGAATTCAGAAAGATGGATTCAGTAGTGTAGACATTAGCGGTAAAGTGGGCAGGCAGCTAGGAGACTCACAAGGAGTACCCTGAGAAGGGCATGTGGCAAGTAAGTCAGCTCCTGTGGATAGACCCAAGAAGCTCACAGCAGTACTACAGGAAGTCAAATGACCTCACTCAGAAAGACAACATCAATGCATGCATCTCCACGTGACATTCCCTACCCATCAGAATACCAACTCTTTTCCTGCTCAATATGTATCCCCATCATTCACCCAGTTGTACAACATCTGATATCAAGATACTCCAGTTCACCCTCTCACATCCATTGATGCTGCCTGCCTCAGTCCCAGCTCTCTCAGCTACCACATAGCTCAAAGTATTTACAATGGCAAACACATCACCCAAACATTTGTGCTGCATAATCACTGACATCCTACTCTTATTCTCTTGCACTACATTGTGGTGCACAATAAAATGGAACAGAACTGAACTAACAAGGATGTATGCATCTCCTGAGCTCTATAGAAGAGATGGCTGTCAGCATCTGAGCAACAGAGCCCACAGTGTCCAACATCACTGAAAATATTGAGGGTGACCTCATTCTCCTGAATAATGCCTCTTCTCAACTTCCAACTAACCTTAATCTTTCTGTCTACCACGATGAGAAAGCTGAAAATGATGTGACTGTAGATCTCTTGCTCCCACCTTCCTTCCCTTGCTGCTTTCACACATTCATGAGCTGCCAATCCCCTTGTCACAGGAGCCCCAGGCAGAGGTAAGAGAACAACAGCACAGTACCAAATAAGAAACCCTGTAACCTGAAATGACCCTTGCTGCAACCAGATCATATTAGCACTGCTGCCACACCAGGCAAAAAGGTTGTTTGTTTGCCAGTTCACAGGAGGACAAGGTAGCAAGTGAATTCTACTGCAGATAATTCTGATGAAAATCTTGATGTGGTGGCATTCAGCTAAGTGCTAAATGGACTGAGATGCTGGGTGCATTGGCTGGCCTGCCAGGCAGCCTGCTGTCACTGTCAAAGAGCATCGAGAACTCCAGCTGCAAGTTGGCAGAGGCCATTGCTCAGAGATTGGTCTCTCCACAGCCTCTGCTCCATCTGCCTGTCATGTTGCAGACGCATAGGCAGTGGCTTTGCTGCCCCAGGACCTGTTGCAGCCTTTGTGTGGTCAGGTCACTGACTCCTTTGACACCATTGTAAAGATGGGGCAACACTCTGTGGATATAGTTGTCAAAGCTGTTATATTTGCAAGATGAGTGATTATCGTAGCCTATGATTTGACAGCAGAAGCCGTACACAGAAATGTAAAAGATTATGGAAATTTGAAAGCTGTATTTGTAGAAAACAGATACAAATAAATATATTCTCTCTGATGTAGGGGCAAGAGCAGATGTATGATATCATGTAAAGCGTCAGTTAATCTGGTCAGGGGGCCAGGCACTACCAGACCTGTCCGCCACCGCACTTAGTTTCAAAATGGGGAAATCCCACCCTGAGCATTAAGCATTGCATAGTACATTTAGGGAGGTGGTCACAATCTGAGAAATATACAGGCAAAGAGGGAAGGAATGACCACCAAAGTACCTAAGAGGAACAGGCAGATAGTTCAGGAATCCACTGAAGTTATCCCATTCTCTGACCACTTTTCTAGTTTGGCTACTGGTGAGTGAGATAACACCTCAGACAACTGTAGCAAGAGCTAAGTTTGGGGCACTCTGGGTGACTCAGCTGCCAAGGAGGGGAGGAGGAAGAGCAGCACTGCTATATTGATAGGCAATTGCTTAGTTAGGGGAGTAGACAGGTATTGCTGCAGTTGTGGATGTGACTTCAAGAGTGTATGTTGCCATTGTGGTGCCAGAGTCAAGGATATCACTGAGCAGCTGCAGGACATTCTTGTGGGGGAGGGTGAGCCATTAGAAGTTGTGGTCCATTTTGGCACCAATGACTTAGGAAAAGAGATGGGTCCCAAAGCAGATTTTTGGGACAGGCAGGGGATTAGAAAGCAGAATCTCGAGCAGTAATTTCAGGATTACTCCCAGTATCACTTGTAAGTGAACATATTAGAAAGATTGAGCAGTTTAACACATGGCTGGATCAGTGGGGGAGGGTGAACAGCCAGAGATCGCCTAACTAAGGAATTGTCTACCAATATTGCACTACTGCTCTTCCTCCGCCTCTCCTTTGCAGCTGAGTCACCCATAGTGCCTCAAACTTGTCTCTTGCTACAGTTGTCTGAGGAGCTATGGGAGAGAGTGAACAGCCAGAGACTGTGGTTCATATTGGGACCAATGACATGGTTAAGAAAAGAGACGGGGTCCAGAAAGCAGGTTTTTGGGATTTAAGAAGGGGAGACTTTAGATTTCTGAGGCATTGGAACTGATTTTAGGGCAGATGAGACCTGTATAAGAAGGATGGGTTACGCCTTAACAGGAATGGGAGGTTTGATAGTGTTGTTGGGGAAAGTCTAAACTAGATTGGATGGAAACCTGAGGGGAAATTCAAGGTGGAGAGAAGAAAAATTTGCAATGGGAACTAGAGAAGTATTAACTGGTAAGGAAGAGAGTACTTGGAGAATTTGATAGAATTAGTGTAAGCAATTAAAAGTCATCAGATGGGGTCAGATTAAAGGGTAAAGAAAAAAGTCTAAATTATGGTTAATATGAATGCATGTTAATGCATGGAGTGTGATTAATAAGACTGGCGAACTGTAGGAATAGCTTAACAAGTGGAATTATATTGTCGTAACAGAGACCTGGCTCAAAGAAGGGTGTTAAATATCTTGTACCTAGGAATATGTAGAAGAGACAGGAAAGAAAGAAACAGTCTGTGGGGGAGGGGGGAGGTGGCAGGTTTGTTTAAAGATGGCATTTGAAGAGAAGATTTTCCAGAGGGGTCAAGGATGAAATCTCTCTGGCTGGAGGTAAGGAAAGAAAAAGGTGCAATAACATTGATTGCTGTAGTATGTAGACCACCAACTAGTGAAAGGCATGTAGAGAAATAGATTTGTAAATAAATTACAGAGAGATGCAAGAGTTACAGAGTAATTATAATCCTATTATCAATTATCCTAATATAAAGTGGGATAGGAAAAATGCAAATTGACAGGAGGGGTGAGAGTTCCTGTAGTGTATTCGAGATCATTTTCAGCAGTAGTATGTTTCTGGTCTAGAGCGAAGGCAGGTTCTGTTAGACCCGGTTCTGGCAAATGAAATGGCCCAAGTGGATCAAATATCAGTACAGAAGCATTTAGGGGACAGTAACTATTGTATCATAAGGTTTGGGTTGGCCATGGCAAAGGATAAGTAACCAATGGAGGAAAGCTAACCTAGATGGAGTGAGAATGCAATTCAGTTGAGTGAGTTGGAAGCAAATGTTGGCAGAAAAGACTGGCTGAACAATGGGTTACCGTCAAAGAAAAGATATCGCAAGGAGTGTCAAGGTATATTCACTTAAAGGGAAAGGTGGGCCAAATAAATTCAGAGAGCCCTGGATGACGAGAGAGATAGAGGTATAGATGAAATGGATTAAATGCACGTACAACAGATGTCAGCTGGAAAATACAGTGGGTAATTGGACTGAACGTAGAGTAGAGAGGAAGTGAAAGAACTAATAAGAAAAGCAAGGAGGGTAGCTGGAATCTGAAACAAATTTCCTTACATGGTGGTGGAGACAGGTTTGATTGAGGTATTCAAAAAGATTGCGATCTGAAAAGAAGAATATGCAAAGTTATGGGGAAAACGCAGTGGAGCGGGACTTGATAGAATGCTCTTTCGGAGAGCCAGTGCGGACTTGGTGGGCTGAATGTCTTCCTTCAGCACTGTTATGATTTTGTGAATTTTGTAAGAGGGTCAAGCACCTAAAAGCAAATACCGAGCAGGGTTTGCTGTTCAGTTACCCCAATGCATTACTGAAAATTTACCAGATATCAAAATAACTGTAGACATATTTGAGGATTGAAGTGTTGGGTGCAGTCATGATAGTGATCTAAGATATGACAGCTGAAATTATCCAAAGTGGGAACTTGAAAAAAGACAATCTGTAACAATTCTTAGAACTAGTTTCTTTAGAACCCTGAAATGGCATTCAAAACAAACTGAATATCAAGTCTTAGGGAAAAAAATAAAAAGACATAAACAAGACCTCAAAAAGACACAGTGGAATAAGCAGAACTTGCATAACTACTAAAAAGAAAGCAAAACAATTGAATTTTTGTTAGAGTTACAAAGATTTGAAGGAAAGAGAATGACGAAAAAATGAAAGGGTGTAAACAAGAAGGAAAAAACTCAGTAAAAGGAAGAAGAAAGAATAATGCAAACTTGAGACTAGTTAGAAAGAAATCTAATGGCTGGAAGTTGCAGCCAAAACAGGCATACCGAGGACAGAGCAGACTCTATTCATGCTTGTCATTGTTGTCCAGACCAAAACTTCCTGGCTCCCCAGCCTAGGATTTAGGGGGTGTATTCCAAGGATGCACTGAGAAATCTCTCTTGGAAGTTCCCACATTAGGGTTTACCCAGCAATTGTCCAGAAGTGCTAACCTCCTCTGGACAATTGCGCTGGGTTGGAAGTATCCGACAAAGCAATTTAACTTGCTAACTTAGGATGGTTCTGCTAGTTTTACACTCATGGGGGGAATCTTGCCAAAATTTCCCTAAGTTCAGACTCGGACAGAAAGCCGTTGTGAAGCTCTCTAGCTCCACTGACCAGTTTTCTGTCCAAGATTTGAGCCTCTTAATCTAAAAATAGAGTGGGCATGGTTTATGGCATCACTCTGTCAGGGTGGGGCCTCATAGAGTTAGCAAGACCCACTCTACAGAAATGGAAAAGGTGCCCCAATCAGATCACAAAGTTAACCCCCCACTACAGAGGTATCAGGGACTCTTCCCTCCACTGACCCCCCCCACCCCCAGTATCATTGGTGGCATTCCTAATTGCCCTTCCCCCATCATCACCAATATTCCCAACCCCCTCAATGTCCATGTTCTCCCCACACCCTTCCCCAGCTCTTTACCATGCAGAATTAAACCCCAACCCCCAAAGGCTCCCACTAGGACCCATCCCTGATGCTGTCCCTCTGGCACAGGTTGGCAATGCCAGGGCACTGCCCAGTCATGTCGCCAACCACCCTGGGGTTAGAGTGACCTCTGTTCATCACATCTGGTTTCCATTTTTGGAAATAAATAGTCATTCTTCCGGTGTTATGTCATGCCAGCAGGTGGCAACATATGACATTACCAACAGGGGTGAGGGGGAGTGGGGGAGATCACAAACTGAGATCTCCCTGTCACAAATCCTGCTACAGCTCTCTCAGGATGTTTCCAGCCATAATTGGATTTGCGCCTGTGTCGAACAGGGTTGGAAAGTCACTCCGAGAGTCTAGAAAGCTATTTCCTTCTTGACTATATTCATTGACTTAGCCCCCATAGCTTTCATTGAATTCCACAGGTTCACCAATCTCTGAGAAGAAGCTTCTCCTCATCTCAGTCCTAAATAACTTGCTTTTTTCCAAAGACTGTGACCCTTTGTTCTAGATTCCCCCAGCCAGAGGGAACAACATTCCTGCATCCTGTATGTCCAGCCCTGCCAGAATTTTATATATTTCAATTAGATCCCTTCTCGTTCTTCTAAATTCTATTGCTTACAGGCTGGGTGAACCTATTCATCCACTTTTCCTCTTGTTTTGTTGCAATTTCTCTCTTTCCACTTTAAATTCCTCTTACATTCTTCTTGTTTTCATTTCTTTTTCCTTCCTTTGTTTCAGTCTCTATCACTTTTGTTTCATTTCTGTTCTTTCTATTCTTGTTTCAATGTTCTAATGTTTTTATTTCCTTTGATCTGCATCTTTTGTTTCAGTTCTCTTTGAACATCTTCATCCTTGGATGTTTGCATTGTTATTGTTACTAACAACAACATAATATTTTGTCAGCTTATTATCTGTAACATCTAAATATGACTAGACACCTCATTTTTATAATATGCTGCACATTATGCAAGGAAATGGTATAGCAGGGTAGGAAAGAATATTTATGTCACTGGGCACAAGTGGAACATACCACCTGAAATACAGTACTAAAACATCATTTATGATTCTTACAGTTCTTCAAAATCAAAATTTAGTTTAAAGCTATATATAGTGAACAAAAGCCACAGCTCTGCATATCCTTGCACAGCCAAATGGTTCAGTGAATGTGCAATTGTAGGAATTAAATTGTGAGCTACACAAAAAATAAGCAGAAAATAAGATGCATTCTAAATGCTTTCCCTGTCAGTTAAAAATGCCCACCCGGCTTCAATTGATATGTATTATGATCCATTTTGTTTCAATTGTGCAATTGTTTATTTTCCCCGAATGAGCTAAGGGGAAAATGCACTGCGGTTCAGAAATAAGGTTAGAAGACTAAACTACGGATTCACTAATCTGCATTGCCTTCGAGCAGAGTTCCTCACTAAGAACATGGTTAAGTCAGTCATTTTTATAGAGTCTAGCAGTAACAAAAATCTATTTTTTGTAATAAGAAATATGTATATGTGTATATACAATTTAATGTTTGAAATACTGAACTGCAGTTCTATTAATATTATTCCAGATGATTCCATCCAACATTTACAGTGATTGCTAGGTAAAATATAGGAGATATTTTGTTTCACATTACTGCACATTAGCTATCTTGAATATTTGTAATTGCAGCATACTTAACACATACAGTCAACTAATTTAACCTTTTGTCTTTACAATTTCAATAAACATAATACATAAGCTACACTTGTTCTCAATTTTTGCAATTCATTGTAAGTTGTCCATTTTTTAATGCTTTAGTAGGAAGCCAGTTATCTCTGTTTCCAATTAAATAGGCTGGAGTAATCTCAATTTGTGTAGAAATGGTTCTCGCTTATTCATTTGTGATTCCTTTTTGTAAGGTTTTTATGCTGTTCCGTTAAAACCAATCTGGGCAAAGGTCCAAAATGAAAAATCCATTCCAAAGAACTAATAATTTTGGTATTACTTAAGAGACTGATGAAAATTAATTTTATATGAGAGCTTTACTCATTTCAGGATCATTTTTGTGGTTGTCAAGCAGAAAATCCACACTCAATAGATAAATCCTATCTTGTGGCAAAATACAAAGAATTCTAATGCCACTATTTAAAATGTATCCAAAAGTTTTCAAATGGTTCCTAAGGGATGGCTTCTTGCAAATACAAGCTACTTATGAAATTAAAGATATCCTTTTCATATAATAACTTACTTTTAAAAAAATTGACTGCAAAGTTATTTTATATTTGAACTATAATTTCCCATCGTTATTTGATCTGTGCACTGCAATAATATAGTTTGGTTGTATTTGTCTATTTTAAAAATTAAACACTTATTGCAAATTAGGAATGTGATCATAGCTATTAAATTTGTATTCAACCAAATGTCCAAAATAAATATCAAATGTTCATAACTTAGTACGCAGAACTTCATTTTTTCCATCATGGGTGGCATGGTGACACAATGGTTAGCACTGCTGCCTCACAGCGCCAGGGACGCAGATTCAATTCCAGCTTGGGTAACTGTGTGGCGTTTTCACATTCTCGCCATGTCTGCGTGGGTTTCCACTGGGGTGTTCTGGTTTCCTCGCACTGTCTGAAGGTGTGCAGGTAAGGTAGATTGGCAATGCTACATTACCCCGTAGTGTCCCGAGATGAGTAGGTTAGAGAGATTAGCGGGATAAATACATGAGGATATGGGGAAATGCTTGACTTAGGTGCTCTGTCGGAGAGTCAGTGCAGATTTGATGGCTGGAATTTTATCATCCTGTCTACCACGAGAATTGGAGAGGGCAAGGGGCAAACCGTGCCATTGGGTCAGATCTCAAACAGTGACGAGACAGAGGACGGAAATGAGATAGAGAATCTGGTGAACTGGAGCGGCAACAGTAATCTCTCCCTCAATGTCAACAAAATGAAGGAGATTGTCATCAGAACGTGTGTCTGTCTACATCAATGGGAGACGAAGTAGAAAGGGTCAAGAGCTTCAAATTTTTTGGCGTCCAGATTACTAACAACCTGGTACTTCCCATGCTGACACTATAGTTAAGAAAGCCCACCAATGCTTCTACCACTTCAGAAGTTTCAGGAAATTTGGCACGTCAGCTATGCCTCTCACCAACGCTTACAGATGCACCAGAGAAAGCATTCCTTCTGGTTATATCACAGCTTGGTATGGTTCCTACTCCGCCCAAGATTACAAGGAGCTACAAAAGGTCATGAATGTAGCCCAATCCATCACGCAAACCAGCCTTCCATCCATTGATTTTGCCTACAATTCCCACCGCCTCAGCAAAGCAGCCAGCATAATTAAGGACCCTACGCACCCTGGATATTCTCTCTTCCACCTATTCCATCGGGAAAAAGAAACAAAAGTCCGAGGTCACAACCGACTTGAACAGCTTCTTCCCTGATGCTGTCAGACTTTTGAATAGACCTTAGCTACACCCTAGCTATGACTGTAACACTACATTCTGCGCTCTTTCATTTCCTTCTCTATGAACAGTATGCTTTGTTTGTATAGTGCACAAGAAACAATAATTTTCACTATATGCGAATACATGTGATAATAAGTCAGACGGGGGTATTTAGCCAGTTGCGATTCTCCCAAGTGCATACTTTTAGCATAACATCTCTGTGCTGGAAATCGGCATGGAGCTGATTATCACATGCAAATGTCATGAAACTGCCTTGGGGTGTGCTAGGATCTTCCCACCACCCCCTGCCAGGAGTGGTTCCCACCAGCAGGGTTTACAACTGCTCCCCAATAATGGGGAACTGGTGGACTCATTCCACTGGTGGGGACAAAGGCCTTTGAGGCACCCTGGGGGGGTCAGGGGCAAGGAGGTGGGGTTGCTGGGTAAGCTGACTCTGCCCATCAAGCATTGGGCAGGTCAAGGAGTCAGGGCCAGAGGGTCAGGACGCACTGGGGGTGGGGCCTATAGGGAGGGTGATCAACTGGGGAGGGGGGGACCTGCTGCCACTCTGCACTGGGATTGGTGGGAGATGGGGGGGGGGGGGGTGGTGGGGAGGACCAGTGTGCTTGCACCGATCTCCACACTGACAGATTGGTGCATGCGCAATGGCCCACAGCACTATGCTGTCTATCGGGTGAGGATAGGCCCCACTCACCCTTTACTGGCATGAATCACTTTATGACACTCTGCATTTTCCAGAGTGTCAGAGATTCGTTCCAGTAATATGCCCAAAGAACGAGTGTGAAATAGTCTTGTTTCCTGCCTGTTGAGCACTTAGTTTTATTATGGGAGAATCCTGGCCCAGAACTCTCTCTGCCATTGAGGTTTATTTCATGCAAGTATTGTGCAAAAGCTATTAATTCAAAAGTCATTAAAAGAGGAGCCTTTTTTTCAAAAATATCCATAAAGTTCATTGTATGAATACCCAGTTATCACAGCATTGTGGAGGATAGGTGTCAGACTGAGTGAGTTTGGTTGGCAAAGTGGCAGTTACTTATGAAATGGATCACAAACTTACTTTACAAGTATTAGCATCCAATTATATTTTGTTGGTGTTTCATATTCTAACAGATCTCTGAGTTATTAGTGCAACAGGGAGTCAAACAGGTATCAATTCCCAACTGTAACCGCTGATGGAGCTGTGACATAGGCTTTAGGATTACCCTATATTTTAAGCTTGGTTCAGTAGTCTGTTTTAGGCAGATACAAATACTTTTGAAATAGATCTTGGAGAAAACTAAAGCCCTTTTTGCAATAATTTACCGCCCATTATCCCCTGTTAATTGCTATTTTTCCCATCTGTTAAATGACATCAATAAGACTGATACAGTATGATGCTGCAAAATGTAATGTTCTCCGAATGGACAGTCTCAGTTATTATTCTTGCCAGTCATTCCTATGAAACTCGACTCCAAACTTTGTGGCTTGGGACTCGGCTCCTCCCTCTGTGACTGGATCCTAGACTTCCTAACCCACAGACTGCAATCAGTAAGGATAGGCAACAACACCTCCTGCACGATCATCCTCAACTTTGGTGCCTCACAAGGCTGTGTTCTCAGCCCCTTACTATGCATCTTATACACCTATGATTGTGTGGCCAAATTCCCCTCCAACTTGATTTTCAAGTTTGCTGATGACACCACCGTAATGGGTTGGATCTCAAAGAGTGACGATTTGGAATACAGGAAGGAGATAGAGAATCTGGTTAACTGGTGTGACAACAATAATTTCTCCCTCAGTGTCAACAAAATGAAGGAGATTATCATCAACTTTAGAAAGCATAGTGGAGGACATGCCCTGTCAACATCAATAGGGATGAAATAGAAATGGTCAAGAACTTTATGTTTTTAGGTGTTGAAATCAGCAATTGCCTGCCTGGTCCCTCCATGCCGACACTATAGTTAAGAAAGCCCACCAATGTTTCTACTTTCTAGGAGACTAAGGAAATTTGGTATGTCCACTCTGACTTTTTCCAACTTTTACAGTTGCACCATAGAAAGCATTCTTTCTAGTTGTCTCGCAGCTTGGTATGGCTCCTGCTCTGTCCAAGACTGCAAGAAACTACAAAAGGTTGTGAACGAAGCCTAATCCATTGACACTGTCTATACTTTCCGCTGCCTCAGAAAAGCAACCAGCATAATCAAGGACTGCACACACCCCGGGCATATTCTCTTCTACCTTCTTCCATCCGGAAAATGATATAAAAGTCTGAGGTCACGTACCAGCTTCTTTCCTGCTGCCATCAGACTTTTGAATGGACCTACCTCGTATTAAGTTGATTTTTCTCTACACCTTAGCTATGACTGTAACACTACATTCTGCATTCTCTCCTCCTGTATGTATGGTATGCTTTGTCTGTATAGTGTGAAGAAACAATACTTTTCACTGTATACCAGTATCTGTGACAATAATAAATCAAATCAAATCCTGAACACATGAAACAAAACAAATAGAACCAATGTGCACCTCCTGCATTCTCTTATTCAGTTACTAATGGTCGACTACAATTAATTTGTTCTCCATTTATAAATGATGACTGCTTTGAATTAGTATTATATCTCTGCCAGCTGAAAGGCAATTTGACACAATTTACTGGACAACTTGCCATTTATATTGTGTCTTTCATGGCCTCAGGACATTCCAAAGTGCTTTACGGCCAATGAAATAGGGTGGTTACAGCTGTAATAAAGGAAACCTAGCAATCTGTTTACACACAGTCAGCTCCTTTAAACAACAATGTGATACCAACCACAAAATCTGTTCCTTTCTGATGTTGATTGGGAGATATATGTTAGTTAGGATAACTGGGATATCTCACCTGCTGTTCTCTGAAATAACTCCATAGGATTTTTTATGTCCACTTGCACAGACAATACCTTAGTTTAATGTTCCATCTAAAAGATGAAACCTCTGACTATGCAGCGTGCCCACATACTAGCAAAAGCCCTGTTCATTCATAAACAGGAATCAAAGTATGGAGGTGCATGGTAAAACCTTTTGAAGTTATCTTTCAAAAGATTCCCTCATCTAGGTTGTAGTTCATGACACTTCCCAAGAGCCCTTGAGAAGCTGGTCCGGTTCCACAAAAACTGCAGGGGGCTAGGACATGCCTGACCTTGCAATGGTGCCAGCCAGGTCAGGAACGCAGAATGTGGGCTCACTGCCCCCACCCTTCTCTCGCGCCAATGGAATTTGGGACATCAGTAATGGAAACAGAAATCCCAGAATTGATCTCATCCACTGTTATATGTCTGCAGAATCTCCCTAACTCTGTGAAAATCCAGCCACTAGTAAGGGGAGGAGATTGCAGGTAGAAAACGCAGCTATCTCCTAATGATTTAGCAGGGGATGTTACAGGATACCTGGGAATTCTACACAGCTTGCCCCTATTATGTCCCAGAAGATCCCATTTCTTCTGAGGGTTCCATTCTGGGCTTTCTGAAAACCCCAGATGAGTATATATTGAAGATAATTGACCATGTAGAGGAATTAAAACCTTCATCTTTGGTCTAGTAAGATTTAAGAATCCACCTACCCCCCCACCCCCACTATCACTTTGAGTTTTTGGTGGAAAAATGGAGAAAGTATCATGGGGGTTGCATATCTTCAGGTGCAAGTCACTGGTCTATTTTTAAATAACCTTATGATTTGAGACAAAGTCATGGGAGAACTTCTAATTTACTCTATCAGGAATAAGATACTCCAGTGGACCCCACAGCCTCTGAATACATTTCAATGCACAGTTGATTTTTCAGCTTAATTTAGATGTATGGATACTGGACAAAAATCCTTCTTTCTCTCCCTTCATTTCCTTTACTTTAATATTTTGGCTACCAAAGTGACTTTCTGTTCTTTAGGTTTCATTTCCACAAAGTTGCAGACCACTCAATTTTTTTTCCTGGTCTCCTGGTTGTAAACGGCTCACTTTACTAAGTCTCCTTTCAGAATGCGCAGCCATCACCTCCCTCCTTTCCAAAAAAAAACACCCTTGACTCCTTTGACCTTGCAAACTTTTACTTTCTCTCCAAAGTTCCTGAACATGATATTGCCATCTTTCTCACATCCTTTCCAGTAAAATCTGCAATTAGATTTCTGCTTCTGTCACTACACTGAAATAATCTCCATTTTATGTGAAATTAATTGCAGTGCCTTCCTTCTGCTTTTGACCTCTCTCTAACCTTTGAAACATTGACTAAATTGGTCTCCTCATATACACTGAGGTCATGTCTACTGGCCCCCAAGCCCCATCGCCTTCTTCAGCTGCTCCATGGAGAATCTCCTTACATATCTTCTTCCTTTGCAGCCATGCCTCTGATATTAATGTCACCTGTTCCAGCTGGTCAGTAATCCACAGGTTTGCATATGCCACTTTATCCCAGCATAAGGACAGCATGGTGGCACAATAAACACACGGTTTATTTGGTAGCAGTGCTAACCACTGTGCCACCTGTTGGACTTTAACCTGGTATTGAGAGAGTTCTTACCTGACAGTACCAGGGACCTGGGTTTGATTCCTAGCTTGGGTCACTGTCTGTGTAGAGTACATTCTCCCCATATCTGCATGGGTTTCCTCTGGGTGCTCCGGTTTCTTCCCACAGTCTGAAAGACATGCTGGTTAGGTGCATTGGCCGTGCTTAATTCTACTTCAGTGTACGCAAACAGGCATCGGAGTGTGGTGATTCAGGGATTTCCACAGTAACTTCATTGCAGTGTTAATGTGAGCCTACTTGTGACATGAAAAAATAAACTTAAATAAGATTCCTGTTTGAGGGAGTTGAATAGCTTTCATCTCTTCTTGTTCTGACCTTCTTGTTATGTGGTTACATTTGTGTCTCTTATCCCCCAACTTCCCTTTCCATGATTCCTCATCACAGCTGCTCTCCGATAATTACACTCCAGAATCGTAGACTGGTTTCTGCACGAAAAGGGGCTATTTAGCTCATCAATCCTGTGCCAGCAGGCTGCAAGAGCAATTTAGCTAGTCACACCCTGTAATGATGCACTTTCACAGTCTTCATTTGTGAACATAAAAAGTATTTATTAATAAGCAAACAGCAGCCTCTTGTCTATAGCTAGCTCCCCACATGCCTCCTGCCTAAGAGGGGACCCCACTCCCTGGAGTGATTACCTACTCTGAGTTTCAATTGGTCCCCAAGCCAATTGACCCTTATTCTGCTGTGTTGCCTTCAAGGGACAATAGTCACAAATCACCACACACCCCCTGCTTTTTTGTTGACCTGTAAATATTTTTCCATTCGGATGCTTATCCATTTATCTGCCACCATCATCACCCGCTGTGTAAAAAATGTTTCTGCCTATCTCACCTTTTGACTGTTTTGACAATCACTTAAAATCTGTGTCCCCTGGTTCCTAGTTCCTTCTCCCAATTCGCATCTATCTCTTTCTTCCTTATTCCAACCCCGCCTCCCCCCTTTCTGTACTGCCTTCTTAGACTTTTGAATTATAGAACGACTCCAGCACAAAAGGAGGCCATTCAGCCCATCATGCCTTCTATGCTGGCTCTCTGCAAGAGCAATTTACTTATTGCCATTTTCCTACCTTTTCCCTGTAGTTGTGCAATTTCTTTGTGTTCAGATAATGATTCAATTCTCTTTCAAATAGCAGGATTAAATCTGCCTCCACACGCTATGAAGCAGTGTATTCCAGTCCCTAACCAAATGCTGCATAAAATATGGTTTTTCATCACATCGCCATAGCTTTCTTTGCCAATTACCTTAGTTTAGTAATATAATGTAGAAGAACAACCAAAGTAATTCTAAAATTATCAAAATGGAACACAGGCCAAGCATTTCTTTAAAAGTGTCATACTTTCAAAGAAACTAAATTTGTAACATTTACATTAATTACCATCTCAGCATGGTGCTTTTATCATTTACCATAGCTTCTGAGTAAAGAATACCAATTCTGTTTTGCCTATTAGCACTAAACACCCCAAACAACTAATAATATGAGAGGCAGTTACTGTGTAAATCGCATTATGCGTGTGTGTGCTCTGGGGCACAGCTAAGCATGATTAAGTTTCCTTTGATCCAGTGTTACTCTGTTTGATCCAGCTAATTTTCAGTGGATATTTTCAAAAAAAACCCTTACTTATTCCAATTTGTTTATTTTTCTAATGAAGTCTTGCCGCATTATAGCATTTTGATAAAGATAATACCTTGTGTGTAACTGCTATGGAAAATGATTAAAACTGTACCCCTGTGAAAATTTGAGAGGCAATGCCAGTTCCTTGGTATGGTGTAAGTCCTGGAAATGTATTTTTATCCTGATAAAGTGAAAAAAAACTTTGAATAACCCATGAATTCTTTATCAGAAAGCAATTTTTATTAGAATCTGATTATTGCTGATATCTTTCATAACTGAAGTTCTTAATTGTATAATATAGCAGATTAAAGTCAAAGGGTTACAGGGCAGAAAATGGTCGATTTAGTGATAAATAATTTGCAGTGCATACTGCTGAAAGAAAATAAATAGAACTTTCATGAATGTGTTCCCTAAAATATGGTTTGCTTTATTAAAATTTAGAACAATAGCCCAGATCTTCCATAAAGCGGCAATCATCACCAGATTGCCACTCCATTCAAACTTTTCAGCACCATGTTTGCATTTCTGGCCGAATCTTTTGAGCCTGGTTGCTTAACAAATATGCAGCGTACGGTCCACCAGAGGACTCCAATGCATGTCGGAGTGTTGGGAGGGAAGACGAGTCACATTTTCTTTTTACACAGGACCTTGCGTAAGGTAAGTTTAAATGTCCAGTGTAAACGTTAGCGAATGAGTAAGTTGTCAGGTGGGTAGGTAGATGAGGTAAGTGTGTCAGGTGGCACAAACGTTGGAGTGTGGTGACTGGGGCATTTTCACACTAACTTCATGTAAGCCTACTTGTGACAAATAAGTTAACTTTAACTGTAGGTGCGTACTACCCAGGTAAATACCGCAGGACTGTCTGAAGTCTCCAACTCTAACCTGGAGTCAGAGACTTTAATGGAGGGTCCTGGGAAGCAGAGGAATTGCTTGTCAGAAGTTCAAATTCCCAGGCAATTCCCATGTGGACCCGAAGCACATTTTAGATGATATGTCTGATCTCCAATGATGTGGAGATGCTGGCGTTAGACTGGGGTAAATATAGTAAGAAGTCTCACAACACCAGGTTAAAGTCCAACCAGTTTATTTGATAGTAACCCCACAAGCTTTCGGGGTTTGCCCCTTCATCAGGTGAGTCACTCACCTGACCTGAGACTTCTTACCGTGATCTCCCATGATCCAGAGACTGGAAGATCTAGGCCAATATTTTCTAATTGTTGCATTGCTTTTTAAATGTACATACATTTGCTAGTCTCATATACCTAGGTTTTGAGTGGTTTTCTTTAAAATACATATTTTGCTAAAACATACTTGATTTGTTGAAGCTTTCTTCACATTGATGGGTTATGAAAAAATTAATTTTCATTATACAAGATACTGTTCAAAATAAATTGCTTGTGTTAATGATATCTTCATTGCAAAATCTTGCAGTTAAATTCAGCAAGTTGGGTCTATCCTCTCATTCTTTTCATAGATTACTTTGTCACAAGATGCTTCAGTATTTTAGTTGGCAATTGTTATAAAGCCATGATTTATATAAAAAAATGACATTCTGCTAACTGGCTGAAAACCAGTGTTTGAGTTTTAAGAGACTGAAGCACCGTTCCATTGTCTTTAACCAGCGATTCTAAGGTTAGACATTTGCATAACTTTACCTCACAATTTCCAAAGCCATTATAATGGAGTGGACCAGTCTAGCAAAGCCCATCAGAAACAATCACCTTGAAGGAGTACGCCATCTCCTAACCCATTCACAAAGTATCCAGACAATTATTTGGATACTCAATTGGGCGCGGACCAAACAGTGAATGTAATCACCTCAGGCAATGAGAAAGGAATTCATCCAGTCATATTCTAATGATGTATGTAAATCATAGACCTGGAATCTACTAGTCACGACCATGTTTGAGTAACCAGTTAGTTGGAAAGAAAGAGAATCGTGGCTACGATGGATTGGGAAATGTTACTTAAAGGGATGACAGTGGAAAG
Source organism: Carcharhinus amblyrhynchos (assembly GCF_965287045.1). Lineage (NCBI taxonomy): Eukaryota > Metazoa > Chordata > Chondrichthyes > Carcharhiniformes > Carcharhinidae > Carcharhinus > Carcharhinus amblyrhynchos. The sequence continues at coordinate 53,920,912 of NC_137335.1, forward strand.
GCAATTACAAACATTCAAAGAGTGCATGGGTGAATAGTAATAATTGTTCATTCCTGTCTAGTGCAAAAGTAAGATGGGAAAAATGGCCAAACTGTGACTCACGAGGGAAATTAGAGATAATGTTAGATCCAAGGAAGAGGCATACAAACTGGATAGAAAAAGAAACAGGCCTGAGGATTGGGAGCAGTATAGGATTCTAAAAAGAAGGACCAAGGGATTGATTGAGCAGAGGAAAATAGTGTACGAGAGTAAGCTTGCAGGAACATAAAAACTGACTGTAAAAGTTTCTGTAAGAATAATATCATTTTGCATATTAACAGTGAGCCAGTTGGTGAAAAACTGCTTCAGCTAAATCTTCTGAAACTGAAATAAGACAGAAAGTTCATAATTTGGGCCCAAAAAGAAGGGAATCAAAATGGAAAAGGATCCAAGATATAGCTACTCACCTGGAGGTGGGATGGGGTTAGGAGCCTGAATTTCCTGAATTTCCCTGCAATCCCGTCACTGAACCCACCTCCACCTCGACCTCCATGGTAAAATTCAGCCCATGATCTATTTCCAAGAGAGGAAAGGCATGGTTAGTGTCTGCGAAATAGACAGCACCAAACAGCGGGCGGTGGCTTTCCCAATCATGTCACAAATGTTTATTCTTATGCAGTCTATCACTCAGCCAGTAAACATATCAGGTAGCATCTAATAGTTGAAACCATTAATTGTCTCAAAACAACTGGGTAGAATTTTCATATATATAATGCCCTCCTCAGGAGGCCCCAAGCATAATACCAGGTAAGCATGACTTTGAAGACCCTGGTGGAATATATCAAGCCCCTTCCTCTTACTTACACATACTCAATAATAAGCTTGCTATTGTCCTTATCGGAACAATAGTAATTTTTTTATTTACATTCATTCAAGGTTTCTTCCTGTTTGACTTCTGCAACAAATAATCCAGGCACAAAGCCCAGCTTGGAAATGTATGTTCACCTGCAAGATGATTCACCATCTGGATACTGATGGAGTGAAAATCCTGCAATTAATGAGTACAGAATCATGTGTAGGAATCTGAAGGGTCAATTGGGCATCTTCAATATCCACCCTGGATTTCGGGATGTGAAATAATTGTAGCGCTGTCTCAGTATGCTGCTCATTTGTATGGGGAAATTGCTTGCTCTGACAAATGATGGCACAGACCTTTTGCACTACCGAGAACCTCTCCGTTGTGGTGAGGATCCCAAAAATGGTCGAAAATTCGAAGTCCTGCCTCCGTTAAAAGTAAACTTTTATCAACAGTCCAGCTGTTAAAGAACTATTCAGCTGTCAAAGCGCTGTCAAAAGATATGAGGTGAATTGGCATGGAGAGAGTTGGCATGAATTTGCACTAGGTTGTCATAGGGGCTATAAAGGACAATGGTGATGTGGAGGGCTTGGAGGTTGGAAGGCTGTTCTTTGTTTTATTCTTTTATTTAGTCCTCCATAGTGCAGGTACACTGAGGCAGGTCCTCCACCCAGCCCACCTCTGCACTCAGCAGCACCTGCACTCACTCTGACTTCCAATCCAGCCTGTCCCCCCGAATGAAAACCTGACTTGTGGGTGGCCGTTTTTAAGGGTTAGATTCGCAGAACTGGGAAATCTCCCGCCTCCACGTTTCTAACCTGGGAACGAAAATCTGGGCCGATGTATCAATGAATAGTTTGTTACATCTGTGCACTGCAGATTGATTGGGATTACTGGTGAACCCTGTCATTGGTTGAAAAGAGACAGAGATTTAAAGTTCACAACAGCATTGGCCATTTCTGCCACATTGCCAAGTTTGTGCTCGAGGCTCTCAGTACTCCAGCAGGCAGTGTAGTTCCATCATTGTGTTCTGCTTAAGAGACTGTAAAAACTATTGCCCTCAGACATTTCCAAGTAGGTATGTTTGAGACTGTTGAGTAAGAAAGCACGTGAAATATCAAAAAGACAGATAGAAAAGAACCATAATTAAGCTATCACTCCATGATAAAATCATTATTTTCATTCTACATAATGGAGATGATCAAGTATGTTTTATTAAGAACTCTACCGCAAATCTTGGGAGATTTGAGACAACTTTTTTTCCTGAGTTGCCGTCACTGTTGCAAATAACACTGGTTGGGACTTTACTGGTCTGGCAACTCCATGACTGACACCATGAAAATCTCCAGTCTACTTAAATATTTGGGCAGGCTCATATTTTAATACGCTAGCCAGAGACATCAACATTTGGGGTTGAGGGGGTTTTGGTAGGTGTTGGTTGCAAAACGGTATCTTTTAAAGAAGGTTTCGTAGTCTTCAGTAGGTTAACTGTTAAGTCTATTTTACAAGGAGAACTATTTACACATGTACAGTAAAGAGTATGGGTTAAGATTTGTCTCCATGTTTAGTTCTGCTCCTGTCTTTGCTCAACGCATGGACCCCTGGATATGGGTCATGTGCTTTTGGTTAAGATCAAGTCCAAGATGAGATGCAATGAGACCTTATCAGCTTGGATCTTGTTTGTCTTTTTATGCGGGCCATGAATGGATTCGATTGGATTTTTAGTTTGGTTTATGGAGCAAGCAAGGAATGGATTAGTATCTGTCTGGTCCACTCTGAGGTTGGCTTTCTAACTTTAAGATTGGAGTAATTTTTTTTTTAAAGATGTGCTTTCTTACATCATTGTATCAATGGTAATATACAGAGTTCCACATTAACTGTGTATGTGCCAGACCCTTAAACTACAGAAATGGCATGCGGTTGGAAGATTTAAATGATTTCATAAAGGGCCAGGAATCAATATTAATTCTAAAGAGAAAATGCTTGAAAATCTCAGCAGGTTTGGCAGCATCTGTAAGGAGAAAAAAAGCTGACGTTTCAGGTTCAAATGACCTTTGTCAAGGCAATATTGGGACTTTACTCACCTGACAACTCCACGACTGACACTGTCAAAATATAATTTAAATATTAGTTAATTTGAATAAAGTTAGTTTAAATATTGTGGTAAGTTCATATCAATTTTAACGTGCCAGCCAGAGACTTCAAAATTGGGATTGAGAGGGTTTTAGTAAGGCATTGGCAAACAGATGAATATTAAATGTTTTGTTTGGAAGTAAGAGTGATAATCATTTCAGGATGTCCAGAGATCTGTTGCAGACACTCAAAGTTTCGATATGCTGCAAAGGTAGTGCTGCTACCCCAGGTACAGCTGTTGAGAGAGTTTCTGTTTGCGATTGAGTAAGGAAGGTCCTAAAGGTATAATGCACTGAAAGAAGATCATCAAAGCCATTAGTATGAACTCCATGACCCCTCACATGGTAATTTACTGCTAACAAGTTGAATAACCATATCTTGTCAGATAAGGTAATAGTTATCATCCAACCCCTCCAAATATGCACTCTATTAAACATATATTCCACATTCAACTACCTCCACCTCCTTGTACTTCAATAGCTTACCAGAGCTAATGAGCCTTTATCCATCCAACCTTCGACTTCACCCACAATCTAGCATACGTGTACCTTACTGAAAGTTTGATCTATCTAATTGTTTTGTTCCTAAGGCTGTCATGTTGACATGTCAATTTGACTTTGTCATGGCACTGCTAAGTCATTCTAATTTTTGCATTTTTTGCAAAAGGCAAAATGGTTTATAACATGAAAGAGAGATAGATGAAAGGTTATGGATCCATCTTCCACACCCTCAACCCAATGAGATAGTCTCCTGGATTATTACTACAAATGACTGGCCCGCTCCCCTATAGGCACTGGACTAAGCTCATTCCGAATGCAGTACAGAGTAATGCATACAGAACACACGTAGGGAAGAGAAGCTGGGGGTGGAAGATGAGAAAGAAAACATTGCTGACTGGAGGATCAGAAAACCACTAAAACCTGATCTACGGGTTATGTTTTTAAAAGAATTTCTGTAGAGCATCAAATGTATGTGCTAGCATTGGGGATATGCAGCAGATGGTGGGTCAATTGGAACAGTCCAGTACCAGCATTTGTGACACTATGATAGATGGCTTCCCAGGACTACAGCCCCCCATGAGCATGTGGCCAATCTGTAGCTGTGAGCCCCATGATAGAGACCTTAAGGGCAATCTTGCTTCAGTTTGAATGCTTAAACTGCTGTGGCAGAGGCCTTAGGCATCAGAATGGGGAAAGGCGGCTGTATCTTGCAGCCTACTCAGCAAACAATTAAAAATAATCACCTTAAAAAACTTCATTAATCTAGTTGATACCATTTTGTCTCTTTTCCTTCTGATTAGTGGCCATGTAGAGCCATAACCCAGTACCGGTGTCATAGAAGGAATTTATTCATATAATGTTACTTTCTTAGGATAGTGGCATATGTACACCATCCTCTTTGATACCTGCACATGTAGCATTTAGGAAACAACGTCAGGCTGCCCGTTCAGCAATACAGTAGACGTAGCCTGAGGTAGATCCATTTCTGGTCTACCTTACGAGAGAAAGTCCAATTCAGTCACGAAAGACCCCACTAGAAGAATGCAGCAACCATTCACGATCCCACTACTTGATATCTAATTGAAGCAAGAGACTAAGACATCATACACTGGATGCAAGGGAACCACTATGTAAAGAAGCACTGAGCACACAAAGTATGGGTAATGATTAAAATTATAGTAATTCTAAAGACAAAAATCAAAACGTTAATTTTCATAACAGTTGAAAATGGCTTTGATGAGATGATTTAAATGGGAACCATCTGACTGAATATGTACAGAAATATCTGTCAATGACCAACAAGTTCAATGTCGATGGCTTTTATGTAGTCGGAAGGAGGAGATTGTATCCAGGACTGTTGCACGCAATGGACAAATATGTCACTGAGAAGGCCTTTCACTCTAGATTTGGATAAATATTTCATGCAGTGGTGATGGCTGTTTGCTATGAATAGTTTCTTGCTGTTGTGGGTCCAGTTCTCCTCAGGTTCTCTATATGGGAAGCTTTTCTCTGAACTAAAGTTATCTAGCACGGTATAATTATCCTTGAGGCGCAAGGTGAAAAATGATTCAGAATACCTGAGGTTGAATCAGGCATTGATTGAACTGCACTTTTGGAGTTCCTATCGTCGGCTTTTTCTAGTGGATGAATGGGTCTCATTATATCACAGATAAGTTGATGTCCTGGGAAAGTGCACATGTGGCTTCAACCATGCCTTGTCCTCCTAGATTCCAGCCAAACATTTGTTATTCTAGGTCAAAGAGAAAGGATACACCTCCCTCTTCATGGTGGCAGCCAGGGAAGCAAGCATATAGTTACATGATGTGATGTTGCTGATATCAGCTGACACTGACATTCAAACACAGGAATATTTTGCTGTTTCAATAAGCGTCTAAGATTGCAAGTATCAACAGACATGTGGGTACAACATATAACTCCCAGAAACTTGAAAAAACCTGTGATTTTGTTGCATGTGTTTTGAGGCTACACCCCTTTATATTTGAAAATATGATTTTTTAACTTCCAATTGACTGGCAGTTTTGCAATTTGAACTGAGACAGAGCCAATCTCTTAAAAATGAGGGGTCATATTCTAAGGTGGAGGTGAGAAACCAATGTTACCCTTGGGAGTGTGAAACATTTCCTATAATCCAGAGACCACAACAGTCTCAGAAAAAGACATTAAAAATGCAAAGCATTTGAAATTGAAACAATGGCTTCTGCAGACAGATGCATCAAAAAACCTCTTGGAAACATACAATGGGTGAAGTATTTCAAGGAAAGGTTGCCACTCATTAAAAAGAGATTGTAAGTGACACAGACACTGTGCAGAAAGTCTTCAGCAGAGGAAACAAACTGAAGGATCCCCCTCTTCCTTTTGGAGTTCCAGTATTGCCCAGTTTGCGAATCTGCCTCTACCAGAAACCTACCAGTGAAACAAGATCTTGTAATAATTGCAACATTTTCTACATCTGGCCACATCCAAGAAACCAGCTAGCCTACATCAGCTGCAATGTTTAAAATCTGAGCTTCAAGGACAAAGGACATTTAACTGTATATATTTGTTTACCTTTTTATTGGACACTAATTCCAATTATTTCAAATGCGAATATGAGAGTGTCTGAGAGAGGGTATGTGAGTGTGTGTGTGTTCTGGAATGGAAGTTGAACCAGGAATATCTGGCTCAGAGGCATGCATACAGCCCCCTGCAGCACAAAATCTCCCTAGTGTAGTTAAGGAGGATTTAAGATATATTGGCAGCTGGATGGGCACCAGCATGTAGAAGCAATAGAAATGCATCTAGTGAGAGTGCTGGATAGTGGTAGGGTTGGAAATGACACCATATTAGGTAAGAGCAGAGTAGGAAGGAACGCAAAGACAAATTTAAAATGCAAGTACATGAATGCACAAAAGTGTGCTTAAAAAGGCTGGCGAGCTACAAGCAGAAATAACCCTTGAGAATTTGATGTCAAGGCAATAATGGAAGCATGCCTTTAAAATAATGAGGACTCGACACTTAATACTCAAAGATGCAAAGTGTTCAGAATACATAAACAATAGTTAAAGAAGGGAGATGGAATGGCAGTACTGATTACAGAAGATGTTGCAGTCTTGGAAAGAGAGGACCCATTTGTTTAGAGCTAAGAAGCAAAAAGGATACCCAGGGGTATTCTACCAGCCTCCACATGGCAAGGGAGAAATAGAAAAGCAAATCTACAGGGAAATCACAGAGATATGCAAGAACTACAGAGTAGTGATATTAGAATTAGAAGATTCCCTGCGTCTAGAGTTGCATTAGGCAAACAAAGCACATGCTTACATCTGTTTCCCAAAGCTGGTTTTTCCTTCAATAGGTTGCTAGCCTGAAGCCAGAGGCTGTAATTTGAGGGAAACAACTTTGCATCAAGCATGGCTGACCAGGAGTCTCTCCTGGTCTTACCACCTGCCATAGGCATATTGGAAGGATTTACAAGTTAATAATCAACTTGTTTGGCTTTGTTATATAAGTACCTTGCGTGGCCATCAAGTTCTGAAGTGGGACTTGAGTATGTTTCTGACTCGGAGACGAGGATTCTACCACTGCGCTACACAACCTCCTTCAGTGGTGAGAATGGGGATTTTATTTATCTAAATATCATTTGGGAAAATGTTATAGTAAAGAGTAAGGAGGGGCAGGAATTTCTGAAATGTGTTCAGGAAAACCAGTATGCTGTTGATGGATCCAGGAAGGAGGCATTGCTGGTTCTCATGCTATTAACTGGGTGGACAAAGTAAACCAGGTGTGAGAGAATGCTTGTACAGACTAATCATAAATGTGGTTCAGGTTAGGAATAGTGAGAAGCAAGGAACAATTTAAAGCAGAATTTCTGAAGTGAAAGAGGGTTAATGTCAATGGAATGAGAGGGGATTTAGTCAGAGTGAAATGGGACCAAAATTTGATAGGAAAAACTAACTGAGCAATGGGTTATATGTAAGGAGGTGTTTCAGGTACAGCTATTTCCAGGGGTGAAAAGGTAAGCAAACCTCCTTGGATAATGTTGGATAATGTTAAGTTCACCAGGTTGATTTCGGAGATGAGGGGGTTAGCTTATGAGGAGAGATTGAGTAGACTGGGCCTGTACTCATTGGAGTTTAGAAGGCTGAGGGGAGATCTTATAGAGAAGTATAAGATAATGAAGGGGCTAAACAGGATAGAAGCAGAGAGATTATTTCCACTTAGAATGGAAACACGAACTAGAGGACTCAGCCTCAAAATGAGGGGGAGTCCATTTAGAACAGAGTTGAGGAGGAACTTCTTCTCCCAGAGGGTAATGAATCTTTGGAATTCTCTGCCCATTGAAGCAGTGGAGGCTACCTTGTTAAATGTGTTTAAGTCACAGATAGATTTTTGACCAATAAGGGAATTGAGGGTAATGGGGAACAGGCGAGTAAGTGGAACTGAACCACTATCAGATCAGCCATGATCTTATTGAATGATGGGTAGGCTTGAGGGGCTAGATGGCCTACTCCTGCTCCTATTTCTTATGTTTTTATGTTCTTATAGGAAATATGAGAAAACAGAGATATATGATGCATGTGAGGAGGATTCTTGAAGCGAGAACTAGGCCAAATACAATAAATTAAGAGCAAATGAAGAGGAAAATAAGACTAGTAAAGCTAAAAAGGAACCCCAAATCTTCTACCTATACAGAGAAAGTAAATGGGTATAAGGAGAGACTGGATAGGCTTGGATTGTTTTCTCTAGAGCAGAGAAAGCTAAAGAGGTACATGATTGAGGTGCATAAGTTTATGAGGAGTATGGATAGCATGAGTAGGGAGCAGCTGTTACCCTTGATTGAGAGGTCAATCACAAGGGGTTTTGGGGTAAAGGGCAGGAGATTCAGAAGAGATTTGAGAAATTCTTTTTCACTCAGAGGACGGTGAGAATCTGGAATGCACTGCCTTGGAAGGTAGTGGAGCCTGGAAACCTTATAAACTTCAAAAAGTATTTGGATGAATACTTGAAACACACATTCATAGATATGGGACAAGTGCTGGACAATGGGATTAGCACAACTTTAGTGGTAGTTATTGTTGGTACGAACTCAGTGGGCCAAAGGTCCTTTTCTGCACTGTACAGCCCTGATTTTTTGAATGGTTGAATAGGTTCATTGGGCCAAATGGCCTTATCTTGCCCCTATTTCTTATGAGTTATTGTGGCACAGCGGGTAATGTCCTTGCTTCTGAGCCAGAAGCTCCATTCAAGCTCCACTCTAGGACCGTGGCAGTTGTGTTCAAATTCAGCCAAACAGGTTAATTATCAACCTGAAAATCCTTCTAATGTGCCTATAGCAGGTGGTAAGAGTAGGAGAGATTCCTGGTCAGCCATGCTTGATATGGCGTGGCACCCCTCAAGTATAGTCTCTGGTGTCAGGTGAGCCACCTGTTCCAAGATAAGCAAGCTACAGAAAATAAATGTAAACATGTTCTTTGTCTGCTTTATGTGTCTCTAGGTGTGGGAAGCCTTTTAAGTCTGTGATCTTTTGATAAAAAGGCCTGTTAACAAAATTGAAGCTCATGAAATAGAAGTGTCAGTCTCAGCTTGGCCAAGAAATTGAGTTAAGGACAGATAAACGCAATCGTTTTAAACTGATGTTTTTCTGAATGAAGGATAGTAGGCAATGGTGTTCCCTCAGAGTCAGTGCCTTTTGATTTATTTAGATGACTTGGATATTGGAATATAGAGTTAAATTTCAAAATTTGCTGAAGGTACCAATCTTGGAAGTATGGCAAAGAATGAAGATGACAAAAATTGACTGCAACGTGATATATATAGGCTTGCAGAATGAAGAGAGAGATGGAATTTATTGCAGAGAAATATGAGGTGATGCATTTTGGCAGAAGGGATAGAGAGAGGCAATATGGACATAATGACACAGTTCTAAAGAGAGTACTGGGACACAAGGACCTGGGGTCCATGTGCACAGATCCTCTAAGGTATCAGGGCAGAATGAGAAAGTAAGTTGGTAAAGCGTATGAGATATTAGGCTTCGTAAATACAGGTACTGAATACAGAAATAGGAAAACTATGCTGAACCATTATACAGCTCTGCTAAATGCACAACTGGAACATTGTACCTTGTTCTACTAACTACACTTTAGGAAGGATGTGAGTGTCTGTGACAGCGTGCAGAGAAGATTTGCCAGAATTATATGACGGATGAGAGATTTTAGTTACGAGGTTTGGTTGGAGAAGCTGGGATTATTCTCCTTGGATCAAAGGAGATTGGTGGAAGATCTGATAAAGGCTATCTGATAAAGATTGTGACAAGTTTAGATAAAGTAGAAACAAAAAAGTTCACATTAGCTGATGGGACAAAGCTTAGGGCACAGATTTTAGGTTTGTTTGGGCCCAGCATGCAGATAAGATGTGAGAAGGAGCTGTTTTATGCTGCAAGTGGTAATGACCTGGTAATCACTGCCTACTGGGGTGGTAGAAGGGGTAAGGCAATTAATGATTTGAAAAGGATATTGGATAGCCCCTTGAAAGAAATAAACCTGTAAGGTTGTAGGCATAGAGTAGGGGAATGGGCCTGATTGGATTACTCCATATAGAGCCACCATGGATTTGATGGACCAAATGCCTTCCTTTTGTACCATGATGAGTCTTTGACACCATGAATTGAATTTTATGGGGTGTTGTGATCCTTGTCCCTACCCAGTTAAAAGTCATGGGGTCTGCTCATGATACCTGCCCCCGCAGGAATATGATGCTTGGGGAAGGGGGAGGTAATAATTGCTTTGAGATGAGATTCCTGCTCCTATCTTATGATAGGCATTCCCATGTAATTCTGGAGTTGGGATTCTTGACAACTGGTGTCTGAGTTCAAGATGCCAGAGATGAGGATTTAAGTGGTGCCAACCTGGCTTGTGTGCTCTGATGGATGAAGGACCTCCAGCATGTGGATAAAGTACAGGTGGCAGCTGCATGAGATCTTTAAGTGGCCATTGGTTGGTCATTTAAAGATCTCAATAGGCCCAAGGAAATATGGACTTGCCACACCACTGTCTCCCCTCCCAGAAAAGACAGAAGAATGGGGTTGAGAAACATATCAGCCATGATCGAATGGCAGAGCATATTGATGGGCCAAATGGCCTAATTCTACTCCTTTTATCTATTGTTTTCTGATAACTGATGTCCTGAGTGGCAACTTGGAAACCTACAACATAAAGCTTCAGAGCATTTCTGACCTTCATAGCTACCAGCAATGCATTAGATGCAGGCTGGAGCACATTTGTATCCTGTTATGCTGTTGTGTTCCATTCACTGTGTTTTGACCGAGAGAAGCTTTACCTTTGGCTCCCAGTTTCAAAACGCAAAACAAATAAAAGTATTTTTTCATGCCCACATAAATCGAATAACTTTTTTCTGCTGACGAGTTGCTGATTTTCTATGCTCTAGCTTGTGTGATGCCTGGTCAGTAAGCTGCTCCAAATGCTTAGGTGGTACGCTGCGACTGTGTTTGACCAACTAAATGATTCTGGTTTCCAATTGCTTTCATGTGCAGGTGGCTGGGAGGTTTCTGCCTTTCACCTGAAGGAACTACCTCAAACTTTGCCCCTTGATATGTATGAACTTTGTAGCCTCATTTTATGGCTTTAGTCCTCACAATCAAATGATCCATTTAATGTATTTTCTGACCGACTGAAAACTGAGATTGCAGCATCATCGTTCATGTTGAACATCATGGTACCTACCGACGATTGCTCAATAATCTTTAGAAAGGTTAGCAGAATTAAAACTGACAGCAGTGCTGCTTAAATAACTTAATTTTTAAGGCAAAGTGTAAGCATGATTCCTATGATATTTCTCCACGAATAATTTTTTTTTTTGCAACGTCCTGTATATTAAATAAATGTTATAAATACGTGAAAACTGTTTCACGCAAGTCAACCCAATTGGTTAATACTTAAACAATCTTCACTATATCCGACCAGTTTACCCATGTGTAATATCTGTAATAAAAAAGATCAGGGACATCAAAATGGCGGCCGCAAGATCCTATTGCTTGCTATAAATGAAATTTAGTTTCCAAATTCAGATGAACTTCTGTTCACCCTGGCTTGCAAATGGGTGGAAGAAAGGGTGAAAAACAACGGTTCACCTAGCTAACACTATCCTTGTTGATGACCTTTGATTTCTGATGTCGCAATGAACATTATTTCCCTCTGAGTGATGTCCCACTTGATTGAACTTTGGCTTCTGATGTCAAAATAAATACTGTTGCTTTCTGAACTAACTGACAGTGTGGCTGAAGTACTGGTAAATGACTCAAGGCAAAGGATATGATGAAATAAATATTGATAGGACTTATGGCCATAAAATTGTATAAATGTTATCCCTTTGGTTATAGAAATGACCTTCAGTGTGTAACAATGCCCTCGGCTTTTTGCTTGCAGCAGGATAACACTTTTGCATCAACTCTTTAATCCTTGGTGCTTGATTTAAATACTGCAGCCTTCAGAAATAGAAAAATGGTTTTATATTATCATGAGCTGAAATGAGGAATTACAGTGTTAAACTTGGTCAATATTACAATTAAATTTCACAATCCTGGAAAAATGACAGAGATCAGGGACCGCTAGTGAAGTGGAAATGTGACTTTACCAATTCAGAGACAGGTAGCAAATGCATACCAAATAATAAATATATAACAATGAATATGTATTCCCTGCACAATTCTCACTATTACTGGGAATGCTGCTCAAATGTTTTGTGAGTGGAGAATAGAGAGAACAGTAGTTCTAATTATGTTGATTGTCTTGACTGATTGCAACTTTATAAAGTAGTGCAAAAACAAAGTAGTGCAGAAGGAGGCCATTTGGCCACCGAGCCTGCACCGACAATAATCCCACCCAGGCCCTCTCTCTGTAACCCCACATATTTACCCTGCTAATCCCCCTGACACTAAAGGGCAATTTAGCATGGCCAATCCATCTATCCATCACATCTTTGTGGGAGGAAACCGGAGCACCCGGAGGAAACACATGCAGACGCGGGGAGAATGCAAACTCCACACTAACAGTCACCCGAGGCCAGAATTGAACCCAGGTCCCTGGCACTGTAAGGCAGCAGTGTCACCGTGCTGCCTATCAGAACCATAGAATTATACTGACTAGATACTAGAACTGACAACTTTGATGCAATGACATTGGACGTTGGTCAGAGTGAAAAAGAGGAACGTATTAAAATTTGGCAGGGTGAGCATCTCCCTTTGGGAGTGGCTGTGTAGCATGTATAGTGGAGGGTAATGCAGAAAGCAAATGATCATCCCAAAAGCATATGTCACGAGAGAAAATAAAGAAAATCACTTGACTGAAGGAGTGCATCATGGTATGGATGCCTATAATTATCTGATTCAAATCAAATCCATGCCTGTCATGTAGATGCAATAAGTAATGTGCTCTCAACATGTTGCTGCATCAACAATTGAACCCATGGCATAACCACTCCAAATTTAATTGACAAACTTTCATATCTGTAACATTTCTACTGTTTCATACTGCACCTGGTACTTGCCAAGTACAGTTTCACATATATATGTTGCATGTTGCACACATCAAGAGAGCGTTTCCAATTTATTGCTACTGTGTGAACAACCATTTGCTGAATTCCCCATATTTAGACATAGAAAATAGAACACTACAGCACAAACAGGCCCTTCGGCCCACAAGTTGCGCCGATCACATCTATACCTACTAAGCCATAGAACTATCTGTAACTCCCAATCCCATTAGATCCCATATACTCATCCAGAAGTCTTTTAAAAGACCTCAGCGAGTTCGTCTCTGCCACCACCGACGGCAGCCGATTCCACTCACTCACCACCCTCAGAGTGAAAAACTTACCCCTAACATCTCCCCTGTACTTGCTTCCCAGCACCTTAAACCTGTGTCCCACTCTCTTTCTATTGAGAGCTCCCCACTTGATATAACGGGTATTAGAGATGAGCAGGAGTCTTGCCTATCACATAAGGGCGGCCAAATAGTCCTGAGCACATAAACACCAGCACGGGAGCTTTTAGCTCCAGGGAAACAAATTAGCAAAAGCCAAGAGAGAGCATCTGGTGAAATAGGTGGCACTAGTGAAAAAATAAGTGAAGATGACTTCTCCTCAGCTGCTTTAAAGCATAGCAAGGGTTATAGCCTGACATTTATTTGCTGCAGAGCTCATGAATTCATATGCTATGAAACCGCATTCGGAGGAAGGAACTTGTTCACAAGCAAAAACATTCATGCAATCCTTTGAGAACTGTCAGAAGATTCCTACGTGGTATTTCAAAGACTGTGACAATGTAGCTCCAATATCTAGGCAGATTAGTGAAAGGATTTTAGAAACTTGCATCCATGTGGAGACAATGACAGCCCCATTGGCTTGTGTGTGAAAACTCTAGAGAACAGAGGTCCAAAGTCCAGATGCTGGGAGGGATTTATTGGAGGCAACAGGGATTCAGCTGCTGATTGAGTTCCGCTCACATTCACATATGGCCAGTGTTCCCAGTGATAGTGAAAAGCATGCCAAGGTGGCACAGTGGTTAGCACCACTGCCTCTCAGCGCCAGGGACCCAGGTTCGATTCCTGGCCTAGGGTCAATGTCCGTGAGGAGTTTACACATTCTGCCAGAATCTGCGTGGGTTTCCTCTGGGGGTTCTGGTTTCATCCCACACTCCAAAAATGCCAAAGATGCGCGGGTTAGTAGGATTGGCCATGCTAAATTGCCCCTTAGTGTTAGGGGGACTAGTTAGAGTAAATGCATGGGGTTATGGAGAAAGGGCCTGGGTAGGATTGTGGTTGGTGCAGACTCGCTGGGCCAAATGGCCTCCTTCTGCACTGTAGGATTCCGTGATTCTATGAATATGTGTAAATTATTTGTCATCTGGCTCCCATGTGGTGAAGTTACATTCCCACTTTGTGAGCAGTCACTCTCATCCCTGTCATTTTTCCTAGGATTTTGAAATTTCATTGCAAGATCTTTGCATATTGGCCAACTTCAACAGTGTCATTTCTCACTTCAGTTCAGGATAATAACCGTTTTCTGTTTCTGAAGGCTGCAGCATTGAAATCAAGCACCCCGGATTAAAGAGTTGATGGCAAAATGTGTTATCTTGCTGCAAGCAAAAAGCCGAGGGCATTGCTACACACTGAAGGTCACTTCTATAGCCCAAGGGATAATATTTATACCATTTTATAGTCGTATGTCCTTTAGGATGAGGAGGGGGCTCAGCAGCAAATGCAGTGAGGTTGGCTCTCAGTGGGCCCCTTCTTCCTGATGTCAGGTTCTGTCATCAGGTACTGAATGTCTTTGAAGAAATGAACCCCTCTTCCCCACCCCCAACTCAGGAGCCAAACCCAAATGGGTTTGCGTGCCCTATTCTCCATATGGCAAGCACCCTTCTGCCTGTTACTAGGTTAATGCTAGCAGTGGTGGGATGAGGCCTTTACTTGGACATTAATTGCCTGCTTAAGGGCCTCAGTAGGTGGTGGGTCTTCCTACCATGGATGTTGAGTTGGAGTGAGAAGGTGGTGGGACCCACCTGCCACTCGCCTGCCCGATTAAATGCTCCCTTCCAGCAAACTCGGGGAAAAGCATTAAATTCCAGCCACTGCTTTACTTGTCAATGTTGTGACAGCAGAAATTGTGATCTGGGCTGCAATTTCTCCCTTCTGACTGCAAAGGGGTTCGGGGATTGTCTTTAGGGGACACTGATGCTTTACTATTTGCTCTGAGAAAATGTAAGTGGAGCTTCCTATGATCTTGTGTTCCATGTGATGACGGAACTCCCACAATAACATTAAGTAAAGAATTCCAGAATGTTGATTCAGTGGTGATGAAGGAATAACAAAGTTGCCAATCTTGATTGCATGCAGTAGGGCTATAGATCTTTACTGTGATCCATTGACCTTTTCCAATATTGATCCCTTGTCAGCAACAAAGGACGTTCAGTGAAGAGAGAATGACAGGAGTGGAAATGGTTGATGCAGTAATTTCTAAGGGTGCCATTATCTATGTAACCCAGCTGTCCCTTTTAAAGGACTGAAGAAAAGGTAGGTAAAAGAGGGGGCAACCAATCCAGCTGGCAGGAGCTGCAGGACCAATTCATGAATGAGCATAAAAGAACACAGAATCACAGCTGGATCAAGAGGCTGGCAGTGAGGAGCAATAGGCTGCCTCACGTTGAAGTAGTAATTAAAAAATCACAAGATTAGGCTGTAAATAGCACACACCCACAAGGCTGAACACTGGAAAGGCAAACATGCAAAAGTACTGTGTAGATTTATCGTCTGAAGGGATACATTAATGTTGCGTGTGATGAGGTACAGCTAATAATGGGAGCAGGTGTGTGATGATAAAGCAAAACCTGTTGCTCGTCGGACCTATTTATTACAAAGAAGACAATAGTCCTTATCTTTCAGGAGTGCTGAAGTGATGATGCTCACGGCTAACATCATACGTAAGAACATGAGCAACCCCACTTTTACTTCCCTTAATTCCTAGGAGACCTATAATCTATCAATCTCAGTCTTGAATATACTCAAATGATGGAGTATTCACAAAACTCTGGAGTAAACAATTCAAGAGATTCACAGCCCTCCGAGTAAAGACATTTCTCCTCGTTTAAGTGACTGATTCTTTTTTCTGTGATGGAGCCTCTGTGTTCTAGACTCCCCACCCTGAGGAAACAGTGTCTCTGTCTATAAAGCTCTTTCAAAATCCTGTTTCAGTTAAATCATCTCTCGTTCTTCTAAACCCTAGAGAGTACAGACTCAATGTACTAAGTCTCTCATCACTGGACTATCTTCTCATCTCAGAAAACACTCCAGTGAACTTTCACAGCCTTCAAGGAAAAAACATCTATCCTTAGCTATGAAGACCAAAACAACTGACAGTACTCCAGATGTGGTCTCACCAAAGCTCCATATAACTGTAGCAGGACTCCCTTATTATTGTATTCCAGTTTCTTTACATTAAAGGCCAACTTGTCATTTGCCTTTCTATCTAATTGCTTGTTGCCCTTCATGCTAATAGGTTTCTTTTATGAGTACACCCAAACCCTTTCCATCATCAACGTTTAGAATTTCCATACCTTTTAAGAAATATTCTGCTTTTCAGTTCTTGCTACCCACGTAATAACCTCACACTTCCCAACATTATATTCCATCTACCATCTTAATGCAGACTCACTTAACCTATCTATATCTCTTTGTAGCCTTGTTCCCACCAGACTTTGTGCAGTGAGAAAATCTAGATACATTAACTTAGACAAGGAGACAGGGTAATCAAGTAGATTGTAAATATCTGAAGCCCTGCATTGATCATTGAGCACTCCATTAGTTACATACTGTCCTTACTGTCTGCCTCCTGTCCTTTAAATAATCCTTCACCCAGGCTGAAATATTACCCCAATTTCATGAGCCCTTATCCTGTGTATTGAATTTTTGTGTAGCACCTCATCAAATGCCTTTTGGAAATTTACTGCATCGTTTGGCGTACTACAACTACTGATTCCCCTTTATCTATCTTACCAGTTCCAAACACAAAAAAACTCCAATAAGTTAGTCAAACATTGATAAGGCCATGTTGATTTTATCTGATCAACCCATGATTTTCAAAGTGCATTGCCAGGATTTCCTCAAGTGTAGATTTTCCAGAAGAATAATTGCACACTAACTAGTCTGGAGTTTCTCTGCTATCCCTTTTTTGAACATTTTTTGAAATTATATTTGTTATCATCCTAACTGCTGGAACAGTTCTACAATTAAGGGAATTATGGAAAATCATAACCAGTTCTTCCACTATTTCTGCAGCTACTTCATTTAGGATCCTTGATGGATGCCATTGGGTCCTGAGGATTTGTCAGCTTTTCTTCCCTTGGATTACTCCAATATTTTTTATCTGATGGTACCAATTACCTCAAGTTCCTCATTCTGTTGGTAACTTGGTTACCCTCTATTTCTGGTATGGAATTATGGCCTCTACTGTGAAGGCAAACACAAATATATGTTCACTGTCTCTGCCATTTCCTCATTCCCATGTTAATTTCTCCTGCCCCTACCTGTAAGGGAGCAATGTTTACTTTAGGCCCCTTCAATCCTGTTTGTAGGAGTTTTTACAAGTATGTAATCTGTTTTTATATTCCCAGTTAGTTTACTTTCATAATCTATATTTTTTTTCCTTTTTATCAACTTTTGGTCACCTTTTCTGCTTTCTGAACTTCACCTAATCTTCAGACTTACTACTATTCTTTGCAACATGAAATGGATGGCACTGTGGCACAGTGATTAGCACTGTTGCCTCACAGTGCCAGGAACATGGGTTTAATTCCCGGTTTGGACCACGGTCTGTGTGGATTCTGTATGTTCTTCCCATGTCTGCATGGGTTTGTCCACGTGCTTCAATTTCCTCCCACAGTCCAAAAAACATGCTAGTTAGATGCATTGGCCATGCTAAATTCTCCATCAGTGCACCCGAACACACAATATGTGTTCTCATACCTTCCAACTTGCAGTCGCACCCTCCTATCCCAGTTTATTAACTAGCTCTAAATTCTACTTCACCTAAGATGTTTGTCTGACTCCTGGAACAAACTATCATGTTAACTCTGCCTCTCTCTGATGCTTCACAATGTATGTAGTTTGGATTCCAACTGAACACTCTGAGCCAAAATTGTTCAAGCTGCAGACACATAATGCAGATATTGTTGTCCAAGATCGCAATGCTTTCCACAAATTGTGTGACCTTCCTAGAGAACAAAGAAAATTACAGCACAGGAGTAGGCCCTTCGACCCTCCAAACCTGCACTGACCATGCTGCCCGACTTAACTAAAACCTCCTACTCTTCCAGGGAGCATTGGTTACTGCTTTAATTAGGTAACTAGTTACTCATTTAGTAAAGTATTAGCAAGTTAAATTCTCAAAGCTTAGATTCAATAGAATCAGCTACTGGAAAAAATAAGAATAACAAGAAGCACTTCTGACCAATTTGCGCCAAATTCCATCTGCAGGAATTCTTGAGTATTTACTTTACAAAGCACTCTGTTTCCTGATCAATCTGAGCTCCATACCCGCAATGATCCTGGTCAGCTCTATGGCAAGGATTTCAGTATTCCCAATATTAATTTCATTCTGGCTCAAGTGATCAGGAATCTTCAGTGTCCAGCAACACTGATATCTCTTCAAGTAGACTAAGCAGCCAATCACACTGAAGAATTCTCACAGACAGCAAACCTGGAAGAAACAACAGGTTTTAATATTCAATGTTATAATGTTAGAGAAAGGAAAATAAAAACAGACTTATAAATGGAATTAAGGTGGAAGCTGAAATATCATAAATCAACTTTTAAAAATAATTAATTTTATTGAACACCCATGAATTTCTTACCATTCACCTGACGAAGGGACTAACCCCAAAAGCTTGTGCGTTTACTATCAAATAAATCGGTTGGACTAAAACCTGGTGTTGTCAGACTTTTTACTTTCTTACCATTAGCATGGAGCAATTTGACATTACACAAATATAAAATTAGTTTTCCTGGCCAGAGGGGTTGATTGGCAGTAATTATGACTAATTACACTGCTTATAAACTCATTTATACTTCATTTGAAAGTTCATAACATTTACAAGGTTTCTATAGTGATAATAGTATAAAAATTGGAAGTTCACATCATTTTAATGATTTCTACTTAGTTTCTGTCTCTGAGGTCTTCGACATTACATCGGTGGAGGATTGGAGAATCACTGACACCAGTTTCTTGCTTTCGGCCTTTAACTGCACATGTGCAGACACCAGATGCTCCTCTAAGTATCACAGCATAATAATGAATGTTGTTGGGCAGCCTTGCTGTGACTATAATCCAACCCTGCAGCATTGTTCATAAAGGACCATATTTGCAGATTTTAAGAGAAATTCCTGTTAACCGATACATCGTCTTCCTGGCTGCATTTTCTTTTTCAATTTCTTCCTGTTCCTGTTCATCTTCCTCATCCTTTTCTGCCAAAGCTGCAGGCCGACCTTCCTGCTCCTGTGACTTATGAATGTTCTTTTTCCAAATTGAATAATTATGTGGGAAATTACAGATGCTGACTATTTTCACACCTTCTGAGAATTGTGAAGCAGTATACCAGTTGGCCTGTCCAGACTGCAGAATCTGTTTCATCATTTCAACTGTATATTTCATCATATGTTGGATGGTGCAGTTTGGGCCATATTGTGCTTTCCTTTACCCTCTATTTGGGAGTTCTTCACAAGGACAGCTGTTTCTTGGCAGCCAGCTGTGGAATCTGCCTTTTTGTTTTATCCATGGGCATCGCTGGCTGGCCAATATTTATTGTCCATCCCTAATTGTTCTTGAAATTGAGTGGCTTTGCTAGGCCATTCCAGAGGGCAAATGAGAGTCAACCACATTGCTGTGCGTCTGGAGTCACATTTAGGCCAGACCAGGTAAGGATGGCAGATTTCCTTCCCCAAAGGGCACAATTGAAAGAGATGGGTTTTTCCGACAATCGACAATGCTTTCATAGTCATCTGTAGATTCTTAATTCCAGGCTTTTTTTATTGAATTCAAATTCCACCATCTGCCTTGGCAGGATTCGAACCCAGGTCTCCAGAACGTTAGCCGAGTGTCTGGATTAATACGCTAGTGATAATGCCACTAGGACATCGCCTCCCCATGTTCCTTGCAGTGGACCAGCACAGAATGAAGGCATTTTGGCTATTGTCAAAGACAGAACAATTTATGTGAATAACATTCACAATAAGGAGGCTAAAAAAAATACTTTGGAGTATATTTTATGTATTCATCCGTATATTCTTTTTGTACTGTTTGCTACCTCCAGTGCATTGATGGACTGAAAGCCTTTCTTATTCATATATGCCATATAGTTGTTAGGTGCCTTGATGGAGGAGCCCCTTCTGCATGAAGGCTACTGAATCCAAGTATAAGGCTGATTGAGGGTTGTGAACCAAAATGGCAGAAGGAAACTGAAATAAAAATTAGAACATTAACTCAGTAATGCCTTAAAACCACTTACTTCTATGTTAGTGGACTTCTAAATCATTTTCTTTAATATTTCCCTGTACATAGCAATGTTGAATACCTTTTTTTGTATATGTTTTGCCATTGTCATCCTGCACGTCTGTACATTAAATAATAAGGTGAGCCGTGAGCCATGTGCCAGGCTGCTCCAGATGGGAGCTTCCATTACTCATCCCAACACCAAAACACAGACTGAAAACAAAGAAAAAGTCAGAATTTGCATTTACATAGCAGCCAATGCAGTACTTTTACAATGTTTAATGGGTGGAAAGTAGCAGTTAATTCAGGAACAGCACTGCACTATGTCATAAAACCGACGAGATAACAGATAATCTGCTTATTTTAGTAATGTGCTTGATGGTTAAATATTGGCCAGTGTATAGGCGAGAACTCCCCTGGTCTTCAAATTGCACCTTTTGATCTTTTACAACTGCCTAAAAGGGCAGATGTGGCACTAGTTTAACATCTTATTTGAAAGATGACACTTCTGATAGTCCTGTGCTCCCTCAGTAGCACAATCAGTTGTCAGCCTAGATTATGTGCTCAAGC
Organism: Carcharhinus amblyrhynchos; assembly: GCF_965287045.1. NCBI lineage: Eukaryota > Metazoa > Chordata > Chondrichthyes > Carcharhiniformes > Carcharhinidae > Carcharhinus > Carcharhinus amblyrhynchos. The sequence goes on from NC_137335.1 coordinate 53,942,002, forward strand.
CTCTGGAAATCAGAAACTTGAACTGGGCAGAGAATAGGCGAAGATCAGTCGGGACTGATCTCTGCCAAATTTCACACATCATTACATCCCGTCGGCAACCATTTTCAGATGTAATGAGTCTAAAATTGCCCCCTATAACTCAAACAACAGTATGACCTAAGATAACTGAACACAAAGACAGTAGTAATAGTAACATAATTATTTATCTGACATTCTAACAATTTTTCTTTACAGGTGATAGACTGAGGCACTTATGTTTCAATTCAGTCGAGGTTACGTACTTTAGAGTCTACATAGATGCTTTGTGATGCTTACTGTGGTGAATTGCTTACACTATATGGAGTGTCAGAGACCAAGAGTGATATATTTGGGATTTTTGACAGAGGTTGGCTGATCTCATTTCACTGGAAGCTCTTAACAGCTATTTGGAAGAGGTGACCTTTGTCACCAACTCCTGGGTTGGATTCAAACCTCTGCCTTTATGTATGAAGAACAGTGTCAGACTGCTTTCCTAGGGTACTGCACCAAGCAATCCACTAGAGGAAAAACATACTGTTTTAAATAGAGCTGAAAAGAAAGAAAGATGGACTGTTCCGATTTGAACAGGATGGCAACTGCTACCAGAGCAGCCGGCTCACAGCATCAGTTCCATATATTCTGGGACATTGGGGCCACATTAATTTTTGGTGATGTCTGTCCCATGTGCAAATTAGCATTCCTAGCACTGTAATCTGTCTTGTGTGAATGCTGTTTTCCTCATGAGTATTTGTACACCTATACACTTCTCGGATTTTAAAAAGGCAATGCTCAACTTCCATGAGATTTTAAATTTATTTTGCTTTATTTCTAAGATGTCAACTGAAATGGAAATTTTATTGAGAAAATTAAAGTAATCTTCTATTATCAAAGCATATTTATTAATTAGTATGGCATCATTCCAGAATTACATAATCTGATGGGGTCCACCAATACCATCCTGGCTTGGAACTATATTGCCTTTCCTTCTCTGTCACTGAGGCAAAATCCTGCAACTTCCTTCCTAACTGCACTGTGGGTGTATCTACACTGGATAAACTGCAGTGGTTCAAAATTGTGGTTCACCTTCTCAAGGGCAATTAGAGAGGGGTAATAAATGCTGACCCTTGCCAGAAATGTGTAGATCCCTATACATAAAATATTTTAAAAGGCTATAAGTACAATTTAAAGTGTAGAATCAAAGTATCTCAATGCTAATGCCTTTCTCCAAAATTGAATTTAAAAAACTGACAAATTAAACTTTACTTCTGTTTTGAAATACAGTAAGCCATTCTGCACAGTTAAAATAATTTTGTGATAGCAAAATAAAATCAAACTAGGTAAAATGAGTTATTGAGATAGCATTTATTGCTTTTTAAACCAATGACTCATGAATGTTTATGATACTGTTTTTCTATATGTAAAGTGGAACTCCTGAACTACTGTTTTGAAATAAGTTGTTTTTTCTTTATTATGAAGCAAGTGAAAAATAGGATTTAAATTATAGCCGTTATGTAAAATTTACACTTTCAGGAAAATAACAAAATAAAGTAGAAATGGGGAAAGATGTATATTAGATATTCGATTAGAATCATAATCTACTTAATACTGGAACAATGGTACACAGCAGTGGCCTGTGTTTTACATAAGGTATTACTTAGATTGGAAACATGCTGATATTGTAACCATGGAGACAAACCAATTTTATCTAGCTTACAGGCGGAAGCAGGAGGTAAAAGGCCGCTATTTGCCAACTCATGCTGAGGAGAGAAGAAAATATCTAAACATAAGAAGCAATGGTGTCTATTTCCAATGGTTTCCATATTATATATTTCTAGGTTCTGTTAATGATTACGTTACGTGACTTAGAACGTTAACGACAACATTCTCACACTAAAACTGAATTATTGTATGAGCATACCAAGAATTATTCATTTTAAGGAAGAGCAATTATTATATTGTTTTTACTTTTTTAAATTTATTTACAAGATGTGGGCGTCACTAGCTAGGCTAGCATTTATTACCCATCCTTTATTGCCCTTGAGAAGGTATTGGAGATTTGCCACCTTGAACCACTGCAGTTCTTGTGGCGTAGGTACATCTACAGTGCTGTTAGAATGGGAATTCCAGGATGTTGACCTAGCGACAGTGAAGGAACAGTGATGTATTTTCAAGTATATATTTCCTTATGTTACTCCTCTCTAATACATTGTCTTTGTTTAATAAAATAACAAAATCATTTATTTTAAGACCATCAGATTACTCTTGTCAGTCTTAACTGTTTTCATATTAATTCACCTATCAATATTATCGAAGTTCCTGGGTAATTCAAAACAGACACAATGCTTGAACATATTCTTTTTGTTTGCAGAGATCTGGTCATGTTTTGTATTATGCAGGTGCGGAGCTTGGGGAGCCAATAGTTCTCTGTTGCTTGTTCCATGGCAATACCTTGGCCAATCAGAGTCATCTTGCCAACCAATCAGCATCCATTTCTCGAATAGTGTAAATTGTTGCGAATGTTTGAAATTTGACATTCACATGTTTGTCCTGATGAGTGCAAGATAAAAAGCTTCAGCAACATATCTCAGTTCCATACAACTAAGCTACTGTTACTTCTGTTTTGTTTGCAAATATTTTTAGCAGTGAACTTTTATTATCAGCCTTATACTGAGTGTGACGTAAAACTGTAGGAAATCTAAATACAGCCAAAGGTCTGTAGCAATGTCCTCACAAATTTAATTACCACCCATTGTTTGATGTCGATAATTGCATATTTTGTTTAACAATATTGTTCTTACATTTATGTTGAGAGTGCATTAAAATTGGTCTGCCATGTCATTGTTAGGGCATTGTGCACAGAATGCAAATGATAATTATACACAATCATGATTTGTGTATATCATCCACAGTGTGTGTGGTTTTTTTTATCTTTCAGTGGACTTCAAAATAGTTCCTTCTTCCCAGAAATTTCTATTTCGAAGGCCATGGCTTGTAATGCTAGAAAACCGATTAACTAGAAAACCCTCAAAATCAGCAATTGAATGAAGATCTTAGTGGCATACTGATATGTAAATCATTTTAAATCTTATTTCTTTTGCTTTTTAAGTAACAAATATGTATAAGATGTCCTGAAGCTTCTATACATTGCAGAAACTGATGGGTTGTTAATCTTGCGTGTGATCTATAGCTTATTCTTGAAACCGGTTCCAGGTAAAACATTTAAAGTAATATTGCTGAGAACGAACAAATTACTGAAAATGCAAGAATTTCAGAAAGTGTTCAAAGCACATATTAAGGGTGGGATCCCCTGATCTCGTCCAGGGCTGCCCCACAGTCAATGAGAATGGAGAATGTGGCGCTCAGCCAAAACTCCAATAACTGCAGTGGCACTGGACAGTTCCAGACATGGACAACATCAGAGCTTTTCAGTTATAGTCATACAGCTGATGCTGCATAAATGTAGTTTTGGAAACTTCATGGCTTGAGTAACTTTGTATAAAGGCAATGATAGTGTCACATGCCTAACTGTTCAATGTGTTTATTTCCTTTTAAAATAAGTGAGTTATCTGAGTAGCTTGTTCTTCCAAGGCATCAGGTCATACCTGCATGAGTTTGTAATGCGAATGCCACCACCTGAAAATTCCCGTCTAAGCCACACACCATCCTGACTTGAAACTATATTGCTGTTCCTTCAATATCACTGGGTAAAAATTCTGGAACTCTTCCTAACAGAACTGTGTACTTCTACCTCCTGGACTTCAGTGGTTCAAGAAGGTAGCTCACCACCATTTTGGACTGGGCAGCAAATGCTGGCCTAGCCAGTGACATCCACATTTTGTGAAAGAGTAAAAAAAACTATGATTAATAAATGTTACACTATACATATAATATATCTTTTTAAAGGGAATGTTCGATACCATTTTACTTTTAACATTTCATTAACAATTTAAAGATAAATTGGAATGCTGGACAAACAAACATACCATAAAATTCCTCTTCTTTCAAATAGGAATTTTTTAATTGGTTAATCTATTTACCTATATAAAAACATCTCTAGCACTATACTAGAAATTAATTAAGACTTTTAACAAATTAATACAGCTGAAGATTAATCGGATTTGGTTTAGGAACAAATATTTTGTGAGAAATAGTTGCACGACTTCTTCATTCTACCAGTAAGTAAAAGCGTTTCTGACGTACACGGAAAAAACTTTTCATTGAACACCAATGCACGGAATCAAACTTCTGACTTTCTAAGGTGACCAACCCAGTTTTGATTTTAAAATGTGAAACAAGTTTAGTTTTGCACTTGTGAGCCTGTGAAATATCTTCTTCCAGCATCAACATCAGCATTCGGCAAGCCCAATGGTATTTAGAACTCCTCTGACACTCCACCTTTTCATGTTGGTTAAATCTGTTTATAGAATACCCCCAACTAAGTGTCTAGGGTGTAATTTGCAAAATCAACATACACTTTAATTAACATTTGGCAGTCTTCCTAGAAGTCTATTGTTTACACAATTACCACACCTTTATGTCATAACCCTTCTGTTAAATTCTTCACTTAATTTAGAATTCTTTATTAAATAATTGCTCTCTGTTTGGGGCTGTTGGGCATTTGCTACACTATTAGTTCTTTATGATATTGCAACAGTTAATTAAGACATTGATTTTTCTATTCACATTCCCTTTAATTTCCTCTTTACTAAGTTTTACAGGTTTATGTTTAAGATTAGTAATCACTCCAAAAGCCATTTCCACTTGCAATCTTGATAGTAATGTCGAGTATCAAAATCTATATCTGAAAAGTTGTGTCTTTGTGATTTACATGTTGATTGTCCGATAATCTTTAATCTTAATACTCCTTTGTCATTGAGAGAATTTTTCGACTTTCTTGTTCTTTTGTTTTTGCAAACTACAATTCTTATGACTCTTTCAGCAGTCCTAATAAACAGAGAATACACAGGAGGGACAATGAAATAGCCAGTTTATTCCACGACTGAGAAAGACCTAATAACTCATGAATGACAAAGTCGCCAGTGAGTTATTAAAGGTCTTCTCATGGGCCCATTGCATTCGTCACTGTCGTATGGGCAGCCTGTGAAATGGGGTCAGGCTGTTGGTGGGTGTGAAAGTGCAACTGCAGTCACTCATCCCACCCACATTGAAATTGGCAGCTCTAGTGGGGTATCAGGAGTGGCATTCTGATGACAACAACACCAACAACAACAACTTGCATTTATATAGCACCTTCAATGTAGTAAAATGTCCCATAGCACTTTTAAATATTTTTAAACATAAATATTGTAAATGAAGCCTTAAGTTGGCAATTTGTTGACATTGGCATTGCAATAATAAAAAAACTGCTGCACTAACAGCAAAGTAAGGATGTTTTCTTTAAAGTGTTTTGAGTGTAAATATTCAAAACACATGAAATAACAAGCAGGGTTACCTGTAATCACAGAATTATAGAATCCTACTGTGTAGAAGGAGGCCTTTCGGCCCATTGAGTCTGCACCCATCTCAATCCCACCCAGTAATGTGTGTGGGGAAAAAGGGATGAAATTAAAAATAAAATTTGAAAAATAAGAAAGAGGGCATGATCTTACTGGTGGTTCACACCGCACTCCCTCTGCAATGAGGTTGGAGAATTTGGCGTGAATAGAGGTAACATTCCAGCCAAAATGTTTTTATGAAAAAATAGACTAAAATGTTGATTCTATGAGCGCTTACAGGAAATATCCAACAGATTTCATCCAACAATTCACCGAATTAGCTTTATCCACTCAATTAATTCAATTCATAATTTAAATCCCATAAATATGAAATACCAGTATTTAAATGGACACAAAATAATTACACTCAAGATCATCATTTGATTAGAAAGTGTTTCTTTTCAAAACAAATTTACTTCCATTTGCTTTAGTTTACTTGGGTTCACTTCATTAGACTTTTTTTAACCATGGTCAAGATAGTTTTAAAAGCAGCGTTATCCTTCTTTGAAGAGTCAGTGGGGAACAAAGGCCCAACTACTTTGACTGCCCTGCAACCATTTCACACTCAAATGAGTGTTAATTGGCTGCAGGCAGGATTTCTGCCCTTCACATGGGTGGAAGCCCCTCCAATCTGACTGGCAGGACTCCAGTCTCTACAGCAACAGAGGTTGCAGTGGACAGAAGAGGAACATCCTTGTAGACCACAGGGCCTAAGACTGAATGGCAAGGAAGTTTTTGATGTCCCTGGAAGGGGAGGGTTAGGAAGATTTATGTTGACGGCAAGTGGAGGACAGGTGCAGGGAGGGACATCCAGTGGCTACCAGACCTTAAGGGACGGAAGGGAGGAGGGAGGCGATGGGGGGAGGGGTGGCTAAAGTTAAAAGGGGGCTGCTGATGGAGTTCCCCCCTCCCCACCACACTCAAACCCTTGCAAGGCTTCCCACCTGAAGCTTGAGCCCAATCATTTTCAGACTTCTCCCACACACCAGGAAATCCTCTCACCAGCTGAAAAATTAAGGCTGGATGGAAAACGATTCATAGGTATTCGATATTTGGTCGCCCAAGGCCTGAATTGGGGAAAGGCCTTTCCAAGGCCATCTGAGGCCTTGCCCAGCCAGCGTAAAATTGCTGCGAAGTCAGGGTGGAAGAGAGGACAGGAACCGGGAGGAAACTTGCTCCTTCTATTTCACGCTCGTCTTCCACCACTCCCCCTCCCCCCACCCCCCTCCCATCTGCCTAAAAACCCACTGGTGGGGCAGCTTGAAATTTAGGCCTACATAATTTCTACTAATCATCCTCTACATCCTCAATGTCCCTGTCAAATTCCTCAGGATCAAATTCTACATCTACATCTTTTTCCTCAATTTTTGTTAATTCTCTGACTATTTCGTCAGAAGTGTCAAAGCAAAGATATCTGTCACATCACTCTCTTCATTTTCAGTGTTACTGTCTGCATTTTGAGTGTTTGTTATTATGCGTATGGCAAGATTCTCCGTCCTCCCAGCCATGCGTTTCCCACTAGCAGGAGGTGATGCGTTGTTTGCTAGTGGCGAGGTTCTCTGTGTCCCGCCACTGACAATGGGAATTCTCATTGACATCGCCCCACGCCGGTGGAAAACCCGTGGGTGGGAGTGTGCTACCAGCGGGACCGGAGAATCCTGCCAGCATGAACAGCCAGAGAATTCCAGCCTCAATACTTTATGATGGACCACAATTGAAGTTCTTCCTCCTTGAGCCAATATAAAGACATTTTTTTTGACAATCTTACTCAGCTGTTACATTTTCTGAAGTTTTTTGTAAATGGTTTTGATTTTGTTGTTGTTCCCACAAGAAATACATGCATTAAATCAGGTGGCTCACTTTAGAGTGGCAATCAGGACTATTTGTGCAATACACAGGCTCTTTCTTCTCCACTCTTTTGCACCACGATATTCGCATACCTCTGATCTACTGCCAAAATCATATTTTAGGTCTGGCTCATAATTATGAGGCTGATAATGGATGAAAGCTTCCTTAAACAGTCTTGACCTCCTACTTGTATTCTGTTGCTCTTTGTCAACTTCTTACCTTCTGCTGTAGCCTCTTTATCTTCCCTTTCTCTAATTGCCGCCTGTCACCTTCTGTCAACTTCTTTCATTTTTGCTCTCTTCACCTTCTCTAATTCTGCATACAGTCTGTGGCTTTCCCTCACCAAATATCTAGTGCCTGAGAACAGCTTACATGAAACAAATGAAATGAGGAAAAAAAAGCAAGTTAAATTTGAAAGAAAGTCAGTGATTATGATGTCATTTGCTGCTTTCTTTTTTGCAGTGTATGGTTAAGGATGATTAAAGCATGTTTAAGTTGTGGTGTCAGCGGACACAGTGTAGGCAGGGCCATGGGATCCTCTGCTAGGAGACCAAAGCTCCCCCCAGTGGGGATGATTAGATGCACCTTCCATAGGACATGCCCCTTGGTCCAAGGTATCTTCCCATCGTTTGGTTAAGATTGGTCCATAGGCTGCCCCTCCCCCCAACATACACACATACACACCCCTCTCTAATGCCCACACTCATGCCCTAATTTCAGAAGAGACTCAGAAAAGACTGAGGTGCATAAAACCACTTGCTACAAATCAAGTTCTGCCTCACTACCTCACCTCACACCACAGCAATTACCAGCAAGGGTTTTCCAGGCTGCTGCAATGAAAGCATGTTTAGGGGCAAGAAAGTGACTTTGTGTCAGGATCCTGACATAGATTCCCTCCTTTCAGCTTTCCCTGGGACAGCATTGAAGGTGAGCAGGGAACCCTCTTTGATCTCCCCTATTAAATAATTAAGAGTTTGAGGTTTTGTTAAGGAGCCAGTTGCCAAGTTACTTCGTTGTGAATCCTGTACTTTCCAGACATGAAACCTGTTTCCCAAGCCTTCAACAACTTAGTCCGGCCATAGAGGTGACTGCACAGTGAGGGAAACTTCCTCAGTGAAACCAACAAACTGCGAAGGGCTCCAGCCATGATCATTGAGACGCTGCTATTCAAAGCACTTCTTCTCTCAGTGTGTACCATCATTGCTTAGGTGGTGATTGCCATACTTGTTCTGTCAAGTACTTATCTCACCTTCAGCTGCACTTGCTGGCTGCCAGCCTTTGCCGCAGCATGTGAGCAGCCTCTGCAGCTCAGTCTTTCACCTCTGCTGAGGCCTAAGAGCAGAGGCCGCACCATCACCAACTGCTCCAGCACCAACAACACCACCACCAGCAGCATAAACTACCTTTCTCTCAGCCACATGCTTCTATCGAGCAGTGGGAATGGACACAGAGATCCAGTTGGCAGGAGATGAGACCCCTGATAGAGGATGAGCTTTGCTCAAATATCCTGAGCACCCATGCCTCAAGAGGCTTATCTCATGCCAGGTTGTTGTCTCCTAGAATAAGACCTTTGCTGGGTATCAAAGAAGTAGAAAATCATTATGATAACTGTCAGAAAAATTCAAATTCCTTAAGAAAATTAGAAATAAGCACAGAATGAACTATATGTGCATGAAAATAATATGAAAATATTCAAGAACTGAGAGGAGAATGCAGTGTTCAAGGATTTTCAGACTTTATACTTCCCAGAAACTTATTCTGCAGACCTCCTATAACAATAGTGTTTTCTTTCTGTATTAAAATCAGTTATAATATTAAACCTATTGTGGCCCCTTTAAGGGCAACACAGCAGAAGAAGGTCATCTGGCTTCATGAACCGATCGGGACTGAGAGTGGGTAATCATCCCAGGGTGTGGAGTCCTACCTTAGGCAGATGGTATCTAGAAGGCATGTAGAAGCTATGTAAGGACTTTGGCATCCAGCAGCTGGGGAGGGCTGGCTGTCAGCCTCCGTACAAGGAATAAATGCCCTTTGTGTTCCTGATAAAGTCTGGAATGGGCATTCATTACATTGGGAATGAGGATGGGGTGGATTATGAGGACACTGCCTATGGCCCAAGACTTGTGAGTGGTGAGGTGTTGAAATACTGCCAAATCCTGAGCAAACCTGAATCGGTCACTATAGCCAGAAGTTTAGAAATACATACAAAAAATGATGAAGAGAAAATAACCCTAGTGTTGTGATTTTGTGTTTAAGGAAAAGTGGAACTTCCATTTTTTTTAAAGAAAGGACAAAGCATTGCTGCAAGTCTGTTTTCTTAAGAAAAAGCAAAGATAACACAGAACGATGTTTAGAGTGGAAGATTTAAAAAAAATGCCTCAGGGAGTTGTAGCTTGGTCTCTTGTGCGCAGGAAAGAGAAGAAGCTGAGGTTGCCGGGCTCCCAATCCAAGCAGAGCCAATGGTGGGGGAACCAGGTCTCGGGTACTTGTCCCTGCACTGAGTATTGCTGTGTCTGCACACTTCAGAATTTTCCCTACTCAGTGACTGCCATATGTTCTTTAACATTGTTGATGAATTGTAGGTACAGTTGTTGCAGGCAGCACAGTTCTAAAGTTTTGGGGAGAGAGCAAGCCCCCAACCTGTTTGAAAAGGAGAACTTAAAGAGTTAAACTAATACTCCCGAATGGATGGCCCTGGATCTTGCAGTGAAATTAACAAAAGGAAAGACACATCAAAAGAAGAAGAAAAGAAAGGACTCTCCAGACAGCCAAAAGAAAAAAAAACTGCAGAGATTGTTGGGAGTTTCCTATCAATACAAAGGAGAGGTTTTGGAAGTTTCAAAAGAGAACAGCAGCACGTTCATACCAATAGTTCAAAAGCGCAGGAAAACTCAGAGAACCAGCAGCTTGTCGACAGCAGTAAAATAAATGACAGTCTTAAAGAAGTATACATTTAAAGAGGTAATGCATTTAATGCAGCAACCACAAGGAGGAACAAAAGGGAAAGGATAGGAAAATTGGAGAAGACTCCAAATGGAAGGCAATTCTTAAAAAAATGTCCATAAGCAACATGAGACCTCAGGGAAGTTGCAGCAGAGTAGCACAGAGGAGGCAATAAAGGCCTCAGGAAGGAAGCGATGGAAGGCACTGGAAGGGGGTGCTTAAAGATCCCATAAGAAGGGCAATGACAAAAGACAATAAATGACTAAATGAAGTACAAAAAACCCAGAAGGAAGGCAACGAAAGACACTAAATGATGGGCAACAAGATAATTACAGAATGGAAACAAGTCAATATTTGGACAGAGACAGATCTGATGAAGCCAAATAGGGTTCAGCTGGAATTAAAACAAGTTGAAATGAAGATTTCATTTGTGAAATATATTTTTCCAGTAAGAACATAATGGTCCACCTTGGAGGAAACACCAAAATTATAAATCCAGGAACTATTAGATAGACTCAATTTGCAATTGTTCAACTGATGTGATTAATGTTTAGTTAGAATTTGGGCTTGTATAACTTAGTTTTGAAAATTGTATAGAACAGTTAAAGGGGAAGGGATGTGGTGATTGTCCCTTTATAGCAGAAGAGGGTCAGCTGGCTTGAGGGACAAATTGGGACCGAGAGTGGGTAATCATCCCAGGAAATGGAGTCTTACCTTAGGCAGAAGACCTCTGGAAGGCATATAGGGACTAGGGCAGCTGGCCTCTGTACAATTTTTCCTCGTGAATAATATGTTCCTGACAAAGTCTGGAATGTGCACTCATTACATCTATATATTTACTGTTACTGTAGAATCCCTACAGTGCAGAAGGAGGCCACAGAGCCCATCGATTCTGTACCTACTCTCTGACAGAGTATCTTACTCAGGCCCTCTGCCCTTTACCCATCACCCCACACATTTACCATGGCTAATCCATCTAACCTACACATCTTGGGGCACTAAGAGGTGATTTACCATGGCTAATTCACCTATTGTGCTACTTAATAGCAGCAACAAGTTTTATATTGTTATCTTTGACAAACACATGGGCAGGTTATGATTACTGTTCATTCAGACTCAATATTTTGTTTTCTTTGTTGTGTTTTCAAAGAAGTAATTTTGTGTAAGTAGGCTGTATTAAATTGAACCAGCATTTCCAGTGTTACAGAAGAAGCGGTGCTGTATTCATACAATACATTTATACCAAAATGTCACCAATAGTATTGCACTGAACTTAGTCCTAAAGAAGCTAGAGCCATAGAACTATAAAATTCTTACAAAGTAGGAAGAGGCCATTTGGCCCATCGAGTCTGCACCAACTCAGTGAAAGAGCACCCCAGCCAGGCCTAATCCCCGTAGCCCTATGCATTAATCCACCTAATGTACACATCTTGGGACACAAAGAGGCAATTTACCATGGCCAATCCACCTAAGCTGCATATCTGTGGACTGTGGGAGGAGAAGAAACCCACGCAGACACTGGGTGAACATGCAAACACCACAGAGTCAGCCACGGCAGGAATCGAATCTGGGTCCCTGGTGCTGTGAGATAGCAGTGCTAACCACTGTGCCACCACAAAATGTCAATGACTTCTTCCAAAACTTTGATGGAACAAGGTTAGTTTTAATGTCCTAGCTAAGAGGATTTGTAGCCCACAGGTGTACAGCAGCTTATTCAGCCATGCATTCTGGAAATCAGTATCATTCAGACAGGAGTTTTCTCCTGAGATTTGAGCTGACAAACATGGTTGTTAGAATACAATGTCTAACAAGAGAGCATTCCTTAGTCCTAATCTCCTTCACATTAAAAAAAAACCTCAAAATTTTTTATATTTAAGAGAAGACATAGAAAAATACAAAGTTAATCTATGGATATGAGTTGGCAGATGAGGCTTGCTACATTAATTTGTCTTCACACATCAAGCTTAGACGGGGTTAATATGAAAAATCCATGTGCCAACTCTCAGGATCTGGAATACATTGCCACCCCGACCCAGGAGAAGGGTAGTAGAAAATCCAGCGGCACGATCTTACTGCCCATTCACGCCATGCTCCCACTGCAGCAAAGTGGGGAATTTGGCAACAAGCCAAATCTCCATTCACTGCAGCGGAATGAGAAAATCCCACTGGCGGGAATGGTCGGAAAATTCTGGTTTTGTTGCGCATTAAGCCCACAACAGTAATGAACTGCTAACAAGTCTGATATTCCAAGTTTAAAGTTTATTTGTTAGTGTCACAAGTAAGCTTACATTAACACTGCAATGAAGTTACTGTGAAAATCCCCTAGCCGCCACACTTCAGCACCTGTTCGGGTGTACTGAGGGAGAATTTAGCATGGCAACGCACCTAACCAGCACGTCTTTCAGACTGTGGGATGAAACCAGAGCACCCAGAGGAAACCCATGCAGACATGGAGACTCCGCACTGACTCAAGCCAGGAATCGAACCCGGGTCTCTGGTGCTGTGAAGCAGCAGTGCTAACTATTGTGTCACCATGCCACCAGTTAACAATGATAAGAATTTCTTTCAAACTCAATCATGCAGAGATCTATTTGCATTTGGAACAGAAATAAGTGATTTTATTTGCATTCGAAACATGGCTGTCAGCACCCCATGGATGCCCAGTTTTAAGTTGCTAAATCGGGCGGCACAGTAGCACAGTGGTTAGCACTGCTGCTTCACAGCTCCAGGGACCTGGGTTCGATTCCTGGCTCGGGTCACTGCCTGCATGGAGTTTGCACATTCTCCTTGTGTCTGCGTGGGTTTCCTCCGGGCGCTCTGGTTTCATCCCACAGTCCAAAGATGTGCGGGTTAGGTTGATTGGCCATGCTAAAATTGCCCCTTAGTGTCCTGAGGTGCTTAGATTAGTGGGTATAATATGTAGGGATATGGAGGTAGGGCCTGGGTGGGATTGTGGTCTGTGCAGACTCGATGGGCCATAGAGCCTCTTTCTGCACTGTAGGGATCTATGGTTAAATCTATTTGAAACCTATCCCATTTAACAGTATTAGTGCCACGTAACATGCTTGGTATCTTCAGTATGAAAATGGGACTTTGTCTCTACAAGGATTGTGCAGTGGTCACTCCTACTGATACTGTCATAGACAGATGATTCTGAGACTTGTCAATTGCTGAGGACAAGGTCTTGCAGACTTTTTCCTCTTGGTTCTCTCCCCAGGACGAGAAAACAATAAGAAAGATATCACTATTTGCCTGAACTGGTCTTGTAGACCTTAAAATTGTATTAAAAGTGCTTGCATTGGAGATTTTTACTGGGATTTGAACATTTTTGAACTGTTTTTTTCCTTCTGTGTCACCGCTTGCTGCAGATTTAGCTATGTCCTTTAGGATTCAACCTGCTCGGTCAGTAGCGGTGCTACTGAGTCACTTTTGGTGACGGACTTTGAAGTCTCTCACCAAGAGTACGTTCTGTGGCTTTGCCATCCTCAGTGGTTTCCCCAAGTGGTGTTCAGTGTGGAGGAATACTGATTCATCAGCTGAGGGCGAGTGGTGAGTGATAATCAGCAGGAGATTTCCTTGCCCATGTTTGATCTGATGTCATGGAACTTCATTGGAGTCACAGATGATGTTGAGAACTCCTTGTAACTCTCTTCCAACTAAATACCACCGTGCCATCACGTCTGGTGGGTCTGTCTTGTTGGTGGGACAGGACATATCCAGGGATGGTGATGGCGGTGTCTGGGACATATACTGTAGAGAAACTGGTTGGACTTAAACCTGGTGTTGTGAGACTTCTTACTGTGTTTAACATGTCATACTCTCAGACCTTGCAGAAAATATCAGGCTTTTGCTTCTCTAGCCTGTGAGACAGCTCTCCCAATTTTGACACAAGCCCCAGATGTTTGTAATGAAGACTTTTCAGGGTTGAAAGGGCTGGGTTTTCTGTCATTGTTTCTGGTGCCAAGGTCAGTGCTGGATGATCCATTCAGTTTCATTCATCTGTGCAGACCTTGGAGCAGTTTGATACAACTGAGTGACTTGTTAGGCCAGGACAAAGGGCATTTAAGAGTCAACCACATTGCTGTGGGTATGAAGTCACATGTCAGCTGACCAGGTGAGGACATTAGATCTAGTAAGGCACACAAAAGGAGCACATAATGATTTTCCTTTTCTTGTGTAAATATATCTGATAATTCAGCTGGCAATCAAACCCATATCCTACCATTGTTTGGATCAATGGATTAGTGCCCCAACATTTTGGTCAATTTGCCATCTTCAAGAAGTAATGTTGCCTACTACTTCCTATTGAAAATACTATGAGAGATTTTAGCTTTGAATGTTTCACATGGTTTCAAAACTTTTTTTTCCCCACATATTCTGTTTAGATTCCTGCCATTCAGCAAAGCAAATAAGAACAAAACCTACGAGCCACTTCTCCATACCACCACCAAATATGAACCTCTCGCCTATGGAACTAAGCACTTTCGAGTAACTGAAGACATGCCAAAGAAGAATAAGGTAGGCAAGCAACAAAAAACACAGTACAGCTGATGTTTCTCATTTCTCAGCAATCTCACAGGAACTGCCTATGGGTTTCTCAACATCCAAAATCATCAGTAAAAGTGTAAATTGTTTGTTTGTATACTCATGTCACATTTTAAAATGTATGAATGGTTTTGTGCTATTAACTGTTCAGGACTTTAATTAAGAATTGTTATGAATTTGCAAAATGCATTGCTTTGAAAGCATGAGAGAAAGAAAAGGCTGAGATCTTGAAGGTGAGTTTATTGATTGACAGTATTTCATCTGAAATAAACACTAATGATAGCTATCAATTCGTGACCTGATTGGAACTGATGGACAAAATGGCTTCTCAGGGAAAGAAAACAAATGTTGTGTGTGCAATTTACAGCTAATTTTTTAATACTCATCTTTGATATATCAAAGGAATACCAGCTGATTAAAGTGCATGTATGTTCCTTTCAGTCACTGCATCGCCATTATGTAGTAGCGGGAATAAGATTTCTCAAGCAGTTAAATTTACCCTTAACCAGCAATCATGACATATATTGGAATCATATTACACAAAACCTTAGAAGTTTGGCACAAAAAGATGAGGTATGTTCTTTTGTTGCCCAAGACCTTTAAGTTCCCGATAAACAGCATTTCAAAAAAGCATGATGAGGGTGACAATCTTCCATTTCTGTGTGGGGAAAAATGGGTGTTGGACTTGCATATTTTGCATGAGTATTTCAGCGTCCTATGCCTGCCAAGAATGCACCTGAAGCCATTTGAGTTTTTTTTAATCAACTTTGCTCACCTCTTTATTTGCATCCACTTTTCTTGTTTAGAACTTATGCACAGATCAAAATACAAATGCAAGTGCATACCTTGACATAACTTTGACCACTAAACCTCATTGTTGTTATGCGGCTCATCATTTCACCTTATCTGACTCGATTTAAGTTGAGCCAAAGCTACCTTATTTCACAAATTCCAGAAGCCATTACACCCGTGATCCACAATATTCATACAGATAAGCAGCTGCTTGGATTCTTTAGAGGTTAGAACAATGAATGAGCTGGAGTACTACTTTGCATCTGGTAAAATCTATTGCAGTGGTTACATTAAGCAAGCATCGTAACCTTACAACTGAATGATTTACATATAAACATGGGGAACGGATGGAAGATTCAGAAAAAATTATGATGTTAATTATTGCTGGTAAAAATTCCATAAATGTATTCAGTAATTCAAATTACTTTTTGAGAATCATTGTTTAGAAACATGTCTGCAAGTATAATCTTGTTAACATTATCCTAATTCTTACAATTAAAATTTAAAAATGTTGAAACAATACATTTGTGAATACAAATAAGTTATATAATTTGAATTAATTTATTATTGTCATATGTATTAGTATACAGTGAAAAGTATTGCGTCTTGCGCGCTATACAGACAAAGCATACCATTCATAGAGAAGGAAATGAGAGCACACACAATGCAACATTACAGTCATATCTAGGATGTAGAGAAAGATCAATTTAATGCAAGGTAGATCCATTCAAAAGTCTGTTGGCAGCAGCAGAGAAGAAGCTGTTCTTGAGTCGGTTGTTACGTGACTTTTACACGACAGAAGAAGGTGGAGTCCACGCACATGAAAACATGAACATTACAAGTTAGTCAGTTATGCACTAAAACCATTGAATTTGTTGAATTTAAGCCCTTAATATGACAAGTGACTAATTCAATTTGCAGCATCTCAAGCTACATATTATTCTCATGTTTCCAAGATGATTCTTTTTAGAATAGTTGAGTCAAATCGTATTTCTACAGATTTTATTTATTGCTGCTGCTAACTTCACCTCTTTGCTTCCAGCATTGGCTCTGAATATCTAGAACTGGAATTAAAGTGCAGAGGGCAGTGACATCAATAAATAAATCTGCAGTCATAGTGTGGTTACCTCACCAAAATTGCAAAGTTCTTAAAAGGATTGTGCCTCAAAAGCAATACTGTATCATCAGCAAATTTTCATATTAAACCCTAAAAATGTTAAAAAGTAATAGCAGGGTAGTGCAGGTTTAAAGATATCAATTAATCACTCGCAGAGGAAAGATCATTAAAACAAATCAGTAGGAAACTATCTTACATTATGTAGAACATAAAGTCAACTTTTCTTCCTCAATAGTTGTAAAATAGAGTGGGAAGTAGAACAGATCATGGATTTAATGTTGCAAAACCCTGGTGCAGAAACATGGGTGCAACTGTGACTGTTTGCCCATTGCAACTGATGATTGAAACTGCTGTCAGTGGCATCCTGACAGTAATGAACATTCGGCTTAACGACCGTGATTATGATTATCATAATTGATGTGCAAGTGCAATGTGCAGGGATCATTACAGCTGAACTTTACAGCTGTGAAGCAAGCTTTGGTTATGGATAATTGTACTTTTACATGTTGATTGGGATGAAATATGCTTTCAACAGACAACTTTGCATTATTCTTCAAGGCCCTGTCCATCTTTTAATTGTTCGCATCGTCCAGGCAAAACCGCTGCCATAAAACTCTGATTTTGACTGGCCAACTCTGAGCACTTTAATGTGCTCCTTTGGATCTGGAAGATGGTGCACAATGGGAATGCAATCTTTTGTCCTTCATCCACCATAGCAGAGTTATCTCGAACTTTAGATGATGGTCCTATATGGAAACTGTCACCATGTCAGTGCACCTAATTTGCAGGCTGCTCACATTAAATTGTACCTCATGCGTGCTAGAGGATTATAGTATCAAGTGTAAATTAATTGCTTTGTCTGCCTTACATTATTGTTGCCTCAGAAGCATTTATTGAAGAGAATGTTCACAAAGCTTTCTCGATGGATACAAACCATATAGGCGAATTTTGTTACAATTCCCTTGGTGAAACCATAAACCTAAACAATCAATTTTACCTCAAAAGAAGAAATTACCAACAAGGTGCCACTTCTTATGACTATCATTTTAACATGTCTCAGAGCCAACTCAAATAAAAAGGAAAATTTTACTTTAAGTAGTCAATACAACAAAAATACATCTTACACAACCACAAGAATTCTCCTTCAGCATATATGATATTACGTAGCCACACAGTTTCCAAATATACTATTCTTTATTCACACAGGATAGTTGCAGAGTCCTTTCCAGCAATAATTTTCATCTCTTAGTTTCACAAGTATGCTTATCATCAACAAGGTACACTTCTATGAACCCTCTCTCCCTCATGATGGTGTAGCTTTTCAGTTTCTTTTCCACCAACTAATAATGCCCCAGTTCGTGGTTTTGTCACTGCTCGGGAAACACCTATCTCTTTAGCATATCCAAATTATTCACACAACTTTCCAGGTTTTAACCTTTTTTATTAACAGGCCCACACATTGCCTCTGAGAGCTCCTACCATCTTTTCTGCAAAACACTTCCAGAACTTCCAGAGAGTGATTTTCTTCTTTTCCTCACAATAATTTGCTGCCTTCCTCTTTCTATTGTTGTCTGCTTTCTCTTTGTGGCTGCAATTCATCCTTCACCCTCCAGCTCCTCTGGTTGTAACTCCCTTTGGGTGTGCAGTTTTTCTTTGTCTTTTCTGCTTTCTCTTGCAATTTAAAGGTGAAATGTTCAGCTACAGTTCACCATCGCTGGACCATCACAATTTGACGTGGTGATTCTGGCATTGCACTGATCCTGGGCTCACATCAACCTCCTCACAAACATTACACAACTTTATTCCCTTCCTTTGGTTGAGGGTTGACACTAGACCCACCTCCTACACACTGACTGCCTTGAAGCATTCCTGCTCAGGTGAATGCTGTTTCTTTAAGATCCTCATGGCTGACATCTTGGATTTGCATGTTACTCACCTTGTGATGCCTCAGAAGGTCATTGATATGCTTCCGGTACTCTAACCACATTCCAGTTATTCTGACTATCTTTGATGACTGTCAGCCATCTATCCTTTGCCTGGCAGGCCTCGTCCTGCCATTCTCTTGAAAGAAAATGTTCCACCTGGCTTTCACTGCCTCTGGCATGACCTTCAGGAGGATATTGCTGAAGTAGGGACTGTCCTACCACTTAAAACAGCCATTTCTAATGCTGTGAAAATCTGTTCACTCACGCCTGATACTCTCTGGCTGATGGGTTGCCCTTTGAATGGGACGTTGCTTCCAGCTCCTACCTCCTGGTTAAACATAATTAGGCATATAGAATGGAAGTGTCCCACTGTTTAGTCACCTCTATCAAAAGGCTGTCATGTGTCACACTCTGACCTCAGCAGGCTTAAGAACTGGAAATGGACCTGATGTAGGAATCTGATAATCTATGCGAAATCCATTCCATGAAAACAAATTTTAGACTTTTCAACCAGGGGCAGCAGCCAATCAACATCTAATCTGTCAGGCCCTCATACTTTTAATGAAATCACCTTTTGTTCTTCTAAAATCCAGAGAAATTCGATACATTCTATTAATCTGTCCTCATAGCCCTTTAATGCCATTAACCAATCTTTGTGGCATACCCTACAAGGAAAATATATCCTTTCTTAGGCAATTGGACCAAAGCTATATGCAGTACTCCAGATGTGATCTCATGATAGCCCTATATATTTACAGCAAGCCTTCCTTGCTCTTATATGCTGCCCCCTTGCAATACATGGCAACGTATTGTAACACTACTGTGCCTTTAAGAAATTTATTTTAAATTTATTATAACTGTTCTCTGCAGTTATAAGCAGGCCTTTTTTTTATTTTGGCACTGAGCTGTCTCAACCAAAGTGCTTTTATTGTTGATAAAGCCATTTAATTGTTTATTTTCAACTTGGGCCTAATACCTACCCCCAACCCCATCATCACTGGTGGTGGGCAGGAAGGTGTTCACCTGCCTTCCTGACCCCAATTGAGTTAGGATAGAGGTAAGAAGTTGGTGGAGTCCACATCCACTATCCTCCTGTCCAATTAAATGACCCTGCCACCAAATTTATCATGGGTAGGACATAAAATATGATCCATAGATTTTTACTCTAACCTGCTGACTTGTGTCAAATGTTTGAAGATTCCCAGGCAATGGTTCAGACAAAATTGTGGAACAATACAAGGCTTGGTGGGCTATTTTGATAAAAGGTTGTTTTAAATGTTTATCATTGATCATGATGTTGTTACTTTTTGCCCATAGAAAAGTTAAAAGTTAAAGTTTACTTATTAGTCAGAAGTAAGGCTTACATTAACACTGCAATGAAGTTATTGTGAAATTCCCCTTTGAATGACGTTGTGTTGAATCATATCACAATAAGAAAATAACTTCATATATGTCTTCCCTATATAAATAACACCTCAATGAATAGCATCATTTTAGAATTTTAGAAAGAATTTGAAGCAAATGTCCATAATTACACCTACAAATATGTTAACTTTTCACACAATTTCTGATTAATCAGAGGACACTTCAGGTTTACTAGATAAAAATGCCATTCAGTTTTTAATTGTTGGGTTGCAGTTTGGTACATAAAACAACTTTGTCTTGCTAAATCATTCATCTCAACTTGATCAGTATTCCATGAAGGGGCCTTGCAAATGTGATTATTTCAATATGTATTGCTGGAAAACACCTAAAACATATCTCCAAGGAAATACTATTTACAGTTGTAACAGCTTGACAGATTTCTGATGAAGAAGTGAGAAATAGGGTGGATGGGGAAATGCAGTGGGTGTGGAGTACATGGTCTTTCAGACAGCCTTTGCCAAGATTCAACGTAGGATATTATTAAGGAAAATTAAGGGATATAAAATTGGGGGAGGGCAGCAAATTGGATTTTTTGTAAAAAGTTTAGAAGAAAGGAAACAGAAAGTATAAGGACAGTTTCTGAGCAGTTGTAAGTGGGTACAGGTGCCCTATGGGAAGGATTCAGTTCAGGGACTGTGTGCATCAATGATTTAGACATAAGGCTAGAGAAAGTATGGTTCAATTTATGGGAGGCAAAAAATAATTCACAAGACCAAATGATACCACAAGGAAATTGGGATAAGGTGGAGGAATGGATAAAACAGTGGTAATTGGAATTAAATTTTTGTAAATGTGAGATGGTACACTAGTTTAAAAAAAAACAATATTTTGAATAGGGGAAGGCTGGTTGTTGGGGAAGGCTGAGGGAATTGGGAACTTTGGTTTGCGAGATCTCACTAACACCACCTCAAGTGGATACAACCGTAAAAAATCAAATGGAATTTCGAGTTTGCTGGCACAATGTACAGAATACAAAAGTTAAGATCCAATCACAAATCTACACAATATTTTAATAAGACCACAGTTAGAATATTGTGTGTTTTAATGGAGCTCCACATGATAGATGAATGTTGAACCAGCAAAGAGGTTATAGCACAGATTCACCAGCCTGAGGAATTCCATATACAAAGATAGACTTTAAAAATTGATGCTTCTTAGATGAGATTATTAACTGATTTGAAAGAAGTGTTTTTTTCTAGATTTTTTTTGCGACCTTGCCCTATGCTATTTGCATGCATCAGAAAATCACTAGCCCTGAAGTGCACTTGAGGCTCAGAGGGTGGTATTTAATCTGGCTCACAGGCGCAGGTTTCAAGGTGTGGTACCCTCAAGTCAGGAGGGAAGGCAGGGGTTCAAATGTCCCTTGACTTCCTGATGATGCATTTATCTCAGTGGCAGAAAAAGTTGAGGATAGGCTTCCTGTCTAAAACACAACTGAGGCCCTAAAGTGACTAACTATCACTTAAGGGCCTCTTCCCACTGCCTCTGACATTCTATCAGCAGCGAGGGCTGCTCTGCCCAGTAAAAGCTGGCAACTTACCTGCAGACTTAAGGGGTTGGAGGTGAAGGAGCTTTTTTATCGGGGACCTTGAGGTGCACAGATGCCATCCCCAACAGTTTCTGTGGAAACAAACCCCTTATCCTCACCAACTACTCCTACCCTCCACATATCACGGTTAGCTTGATTGGCCCCAGCAGGCCACACCCAACTTATCTGAGCCCCAGATTGGTATCCATGATGCTGCTGTAGACTGGCCATCCACATTCCAGAAGTGGCCATCTCTCCAGAAGGCTGGGACTGAAAAGCTGCTTCTTGGAGGCCAGGGGGAAGTTCTGGAGGCAGGGACTGGGCCTCCATCTTTAAAGGGACGCAAATCCCGATGCCAGTAGTTGATTGCTGATAGGCACAAAATTAGGTCAGTCCCTCAGAAACTGCCGAGACATTGTTGCCATGGCTTTCTGGCCCGCTGTCAGAGCCATCACCGTCCATAACACTCAGTCCAGAGAATCTATCCTTGAAGTTTTCTTGTTCGCCAGCAATACTGTGTGTATGTGTTTGTGTGTGTGTGTGTGTTTGTGAATTTGAATGTGTATGTGTGAATGTGTGAGAGAGTGTCTGTGTGAGAGTGTGTGTGATTGTCTGTGTCTGAGAGTATGTTAATGCAATGGGAAAGGGAGAAATCTATTGGTTATAAATTAGTTAGTATTCATTTTTCTTTGTCAAGGGGTCAAATTGTTTCTCTGTCCAAACAGTACTTAAGTTGCTGTGTTTTTGAAAATTATTTGTTAAAAACTGGCTGATAAATTTGTGTAGGTTTTCAATTAAACCTTTCAATAAAAGTGATTCTGCAGAAAACAAGAAGAAATACTGTCCAAATGTTTGCACTTATTCGCCTTTATATTAGATTTGTTTATCCAGTTGCTTAGAATCATAAATACAATGCAGAAGGCGGCCAGTTGGTCCATCGTGCCTGCACGAATTCTTCAACAGAGCATCTTACCCTGTCCCTATAACCCCATGTATTAATCCTGCTAATCTTCCTAAGGGGCAATTTAGCATGGCCAATCCACCTAACCTGCACATCTTTGGACTGTGGGAGGAAGCCCGCGCACATAGGGGGAGAATGTGCAAACTCCAAACCAAAGGCTCTAATTGAACCGGGTCCCTGGTGCTGTGAAGCAGCAGTGCTAACCACTTTGACACCCTGCTGATAGAATGCTAATTATTTGTTTTCAGCTGGAATAGTGCTGGAGCTGTGGAAGATGTTCTAAGAACATAAGAACATAAGAAATAGGAGCAGGAGTAGGCCATCCAGCCCTTCGAGCCTGCCCCGCCATTCAATAAGATCATGGCTGATCTGTTGTAGCTCAGTTCCACTTTCCCGCCCTCTCCCCATAACCCTTAATCCCCTCTCTTATCAAGAACCCATCAACCCGCTTCTTAAAAATATTTAGCGAGGCAGCCTCCACCACTTCAACGGGCAGAGAATTCCAGAGATTCACCACCCTTTGAGTGAAGAAGTTCCTCCTCAACTCCGTTCTAAACTGCCCCCCCTTTATCTTGAGGCTGTGCCCCCTAGTCCTACTGTCTTTTTTGAGCGGGAAGAGTCTCTCCACCTCTATCCTATCCATCCCATTCATCATCTTATACGTCTCAATGAGATCTCCCCTCATTCTTCTAAACTCTAACGAGTACAAGCCTAGTTTATTCAGCCTCTCCTCATAGCTCAATCCCCTCAACTCCGGTATCAGCCTAGTAAACCTCCTCTGCACTCCCTCCAGGGCCAAAATATCCTTGCGCAGGTGCGGCGCCCAAAACTGCACACAGTACTCCAGCTGCGGCCTCACCAATGCCCTATACAGCTGCAGCAAGACCTCCCTACTTTTATATTCAATCCCCCTCGCTATGAAGGCCAGCATCCCATTCGCCTTCCTGACCACCTGCTGCACCTGCAAGCTGGGTTTTTGCGACTCATGCACAAGGACCCCGAGGTCCCTCTGCACCGTCGCCTGCTGCAGTTTTTCGCCACGTAAGTAATAGTCCTTCCTACCATTCTTCCTACCAAAGTGGACCACCTCACACTTGCCAACATTAAATTCCATTTGCCATTTCCTGGCCCATTCGCCCAGCTCAGCCTCTCCTCATAGCTCAATCCCCTCAACTCCGGTATCAGCCTAGTAAACCTCCTCTGCACTCCCTCCAGGGCCAAAATATCCTTGCGCAGGTGCGGCGCCCAAAACTGCACACAGTACTCCAGCTGCGGCCTCACCAATGCCCTATACAGCTGCAGCAAGACCTCCCTACTTTTATATTCAATCCCCCTCGCTATGAAGGCCAGCATCCCATTCGCCTTCCTGACCACCTGCTGCACCTGCAAGCTGGGTTTTTGCGACTCATGCACAAGGACCCCGAGGTCCCTCTGCACCGTCGCCTGCTGCAGTTTTTCGCCACGTAAGTAATAGTCCTTCCTACCATTCTTCCTACCAAAGTGGACCACCTCACACTTGCCAACATTAAATTCCATTTGCCATTTCCTGGCCCATTCGCCCAGCCTATCTAGATCCTTCTGCAGACTCTCCACACCCTCCGCACAATTTGCCTTTCCCCCAATCTTGGTGTCATCAGCAAATTTCGACACCCTGCACTCGGTTCCCTCCTCCAGATCATCTATATAAATGGTAAATAGCTGAGGCCCCAGCACCGACCCCTGGGGCACCCCACTAGTCACCAACCGCCAATCCGAATAGCACCCATTGACCCCCACTCTCTGCCTCCTATTTGACAACCAATCCTCTATCCACGCTAACACCCTACCCCCAACTCCATGTTCTCTTCATGTATTAACCTGAAAATGACAGACACCAACCAATTCTTTGCTCTTGGATGTCTTGTCTCTCCAGGTTTTCTGTTGTATCTATCACTTTACAAGATATGCAAAAAAAAATTGCTGAGTGAATATTTACCATTTATATAGATGATCTGGAGGAGGGAACCGAGTGTATGGTGTCGAAATTTGCTGATGACACTAAGATTGGGGGAAAGGCAAATTGTGTGGAGGGTGTGGAGAGTCTGCAGAAGGATCTAGATAGGCTGGGCGAATGGGCCAGGAAATGGCAAATGGAATTTAATGTTGGCAAGTGTGAGGTGGTCCACTTTGGTAGGAAGAATGGTAGGAAGGACTATTACTTACGTGGCGAAAAACTGCAGCAGGCGACGGTGCAGAGGGACCTCGGGGTCCTTGTGCATGAGTCGCAAAAACCCAGCTTGCAGGTGCAGCAGGTGGTCAGGAAGGCGAATGGGATGCTGGCCTTCATAGCGAGGGGGATTGAATATAAAAGTAGGGAGGTCTTGCTGCAGCTGTATAGGGCATTGGTGAGGCCGCAGCTGGAGTACTGTGTGCAGTTTTGGGCGCCGCACCTGCGCAAGGATATTTTGGCCCTGGAGGGAGTGCAGAGGAGGTTTACTAGGCTGATACCGGAGTTGAGGGGATTGAGCTATGAGGAGAGGCTGAATAAACTAGGCTTGTACTCATTAGAGTTTAGAAGAATGAGGGGAGATCTCATTGAGACGTATAAGATGATGAATGGGATGGATAGGATAGAGGTGGAAAGACTCTTCCCGCTCAGAAAAGACGGTAGGACTAGGGGGCACAGCCTCAAGATAAAGGGGAGGCGGTTTAGAACGGAGTTGAAGAGGAACTTCTTCACTCAAAGGGTGGTGAATCTCTGGAATTCTCTGCCCGTTGAAGTGGTGGAGGCTGCCTCGCTAAATATTTTTAAGAAGCGGGTTGATGGGTTCTTGATAAGAGAGGGGATTAAGGGTTATGGGGAGAGGGCGGGAAAGTGGAACTGAGCCACAACAGATCAGCCATGATCTTATTGAATGGCGGGGCAGGCTCGAAGGGCTGGATGGCCTACTCCTGCTCCTATTTCTTATGTTCTTATGTTCTTATGTTCTTAAAGTACATTTCATTGAAGCAACCATATATAATCATTGAATGCCTACAGTGCAAAAGGAGACCATTCGGCCCATCGAGCCTGCAATGACAACAGTTGGCACGGTGGAGCAGCAGTGGTTGGCATTGCTGCCTCACAGTGACAGAGAGCTGGGTTCAATTCCAGCTCTGTGTGAAATTTGCACTTTCTCCTTGTGTCTGCAAGGGTTTCCTCCCGGATGCTTCGGTTTCCTCCCACTGTCCGAAGATGTGCGCATTAGATTGATTGGCCATGCAAAATTGACCCTAGTGTTAGGGAGATTAGCAGGGTAAATGAGGGTTACGGGAGTAAGGCCTGGGTGGGATTGTTGTCAGTACAGTCTTGATGGGCCAAATGGCCTCCTCATGTGCTTTGGGATTCTATAATTCTATAATCTCCCCCAGGCCCTATCCCTGTAACCCCATGGATTTACCCTGCTAATCCCCCTGACACGCAAGGGCAATTTACCATGGTCAATCAACCTAACCCGCACATCTTTGGAACTTGGGAGGAAACCGGAGCACCTGTAGTAAGGGGAGAATAGGAAACTCCACACAACCGGAGTTGAACCCGGGGTGCTATGAGGCAGCAGTGCTAACCGCTGTGCCACCATGCCACCCTTTATCTTTGTTTACCACTGGAAGAGACCAAAATGTGAGAGCTGTACATTTGTTTATTGGGCAATAATATATGTTAACATAAGGAAAATGGAGGGAATGCAGATTTGAGCAGGTATTGGGTCAGTTTCTGTTTGAGCAGAGCAGTATGAAGTCATGACAGTTTTAACTCCCATGCTTCATTAACCTGATGCCAGTCCACTTCCCACCCAGAATGGACCCAAAGTTATTGCCAACTCGGGATGAGAAGTATTAAGATTCCACTATGCACATCGCTTCTACAGCACCATTTTTCCAGAAGCCAATTGCAAAATAATGAAGTCAGTGTGTACAGAGAAACTTATAAATCAGAGCTGCTGGCCCTGACAACCACCTTCACCCCACTCCACCCACACCTTCCAGTGTGCTATCTGATTGCTTCCCCTTCCTATTGCCCAGCTACTATTGACAGACTCCTAGAATACCCCAGGCAGAAAAACTCCATGTTGTATGCCTCAGTTCTGCCAAAAAACAAGCTCCTCTGCCGCAATCTTACTGATCCACAGGACAATCTTTCTCGAAATTCAGGCATTGTTCCCTTGGATTGCTGAATCCCAGAATAATTCCCCCACTGGCAACCGATACCCAATACATGGAATTATTCCCAGTGCTGATAAACTGGAAGGAACTTCCCACCCTCTCCAGTCCCCTCCTTGCAGCACCCCACCACAATACTACTAAACACTATAGCTCTGGGTCTCAGTGTGGGGAGAGGCAGGAGGCTAGAGGGACTCCTGTCAAAGAGTGTAATGGGTAAACTCACCAAATCATTTGTTGTCAGGCTCATTAATTTTGATGCCAAATTGCGTGGCAGGGTGGGTAGAAAGTCACGTGCCCACCATCATATCCAGGCGCCATATTTAAACGGCACTCAGACATTAAAACCATAGAACCCCTACAGTGCAGAAATAGTCCATTCAGCCCATCAAGTCTGCATCAGTTCTCCAAATGAGCATCTTACCCAGAGCCCGCCCGCCCACCCCCCCATAATCCCTATAACCCCATGCATTTACCATGGCTAATCTACCTAACCTACACAACCTTGGACACTAAGGGGCAATTTGGCATGGCCAATCCACCTAATCTGGACTGTGGGAGGAAACCGGAGGCCTACATCTGCTCCTATGTTCCTACACTCACCTCTGTTTGTGAAAGAATGGAGGCTTTTTAACTCAACTAATGTTCTGGGGACCTGGGTTTGAATCTCACCATGGCAGATGATGGAATTTGAATTCAATAAAAGAAATCTGAAATTGCGTCTACTGATGATCATGAAACCATTGTCATTTATTGGAAAAACCCAGGTGGTTCACTAATGTCCTTCAGGGAAGGAAGCCTGCCGTCCTCACCAGGTCTGGCCTGCATCTGACTCCAAAACCATAGGGATGTTGTTGACTCTCAGCCACCCTTGGGCAACTAGGGATGGGCAATAAATGCTGGCCAGCCAGTGACACCCATGTCCCACATATAAATATAAAAGAAAAGCTTATACCTACTCTGAGATGGCAAAAGTTCCATTGAATCTCATCAGGCCAGAATTCCTGTTGTAGCTGAGAAATCCTCAGAACTATATCTTTTTAGTATAGCAAAACCAGGCAGAAGATCCACCCATCCCTTGTGTCTGCTTACCAGAAAATGACAAAATTTGAAGAAACAGGATTGTTCCAAGGTCTGATTCTAATGGGTTAATTCATAAGAATGAAAGCAACCTCACTGTGTGGACATTTCTTCAAGACGTAAGACTATTTGAGTAACAGAGAGAAAGAATTGACATGTCAGCTGGAAATGAGAGCTATCAGGGATTGCTACTTTGGGAACTTACATCTGTAGTTCCTTTTCAAGAAGGTTAGAATAACTGTTATTTTGCTAATAGACTTACCGAAAGGAGCAGATTTGAAAAGACACTTTGATTCTTGGGAATAATCTAAAATCTAGCACTTTTAAACTGGAGCTGGATGTCAATTTCAACTGACAAAATACATATCCAGTAGAGAACTTTGCACATAATATTACACGACAGGTATTTATCACTAAACACCAATTAAACACCACATACAACCTTATCAGATATGGCGTATGAATGTTAGCATTTTTATGTTCCAATTCACAAATCCTGATACAGAAGTTCTCAGTTCAATTTTACTTTAATCCAAATTAATTTCAGAATAACGTGCTGTTAAAATCTCTGCATCTGTATCAACAGAAATGTTTAATTGGAGCTCCCCCAATTATAGTTAACTCCACAGATATGTGGCTCTGCATTTGTCCTACACTTTGTGATCTACACATGCCACTTGCATTCACAAAACCAAGCAATTAATTTGATTTATGGGGCAGTTAAAAGACCAAGCCATGTTGAATAGTAGGAAGTATAGGCGTACTGCCAAGGATAGGGGCCAGACTTCTCCCAAAATAACTCAAAGTTCCCAACATGCGGGAAAATGGGATTAAATCCTATTGTTTTTTTCAATGTGATTTCCAGAATGAATTTTCCACACTCTGTGCATCACAGAGTACCCTAGTGTGATTCACACTGAAAATCAGGGATGGGGCTTATTCCTGCCCAAGAGACCGGCAACATTGTGCTGAGCAGGCCATTGTGCATGCGCCAATTAGTCAGAGCAAATATTGGTGCATGTACAGTGGCCCCGCATTGCTGGCCTCCAGATCGCTGGCCAGCCCGAACGCTAGCCAGCCCCGCAACTCCTGTCACTGGCCTACCATTCCCCCCAACCCCTGATTGCTGACCTCCCCAGATCAGCCCCTATGTCTCCACCCCCACGGACAGTCCTGACACCCCCTCAACTCACGATGACCATCCCTGACATCCCCCCATTCCCGGCAGCCCGAACCCCTTCCCCTGCTGGCCAGCTCCGATTGACCTCACTTCCTCCATCCCCCACCAATCCTCTGGCAGAGTGGTAGCAAGTTCCCCCCTCCAACAGACCCCAACCCAATCAACCCTGCCCCATCTAGCTCCACCTCCTTGGCACTGCTTGTTGATGGTGGGCAGGACCACAGTGCCCCTTGGGCAGTGCCAGGGTGCCAGGCTGACTCAGCCAGGCTGGCATTTTCCAAGGGGCACCCCCCTCAATGGCCTCTCTTTTCTTCAGCTGGGTTGAGCTGCCTATTCCCCGTCAGTGGGAAGCAGTGGTAATTCCTGTTAGATGGAACCACTCCTGGCGGGGGAAGAGGTGCTAACAGGCCTTGAGGGGTTAATCCCAGGCCCATATTACCATATGGAAATAGAGATTTCCATGTGATTATCAGCTCCGCACCGATTTCCGGTGCAGAACTGATTACATGAATTATCTTAGTCTCGTAGGTGCGTGGAGGCCAGGGTGCCCAGCTGGAAGCCCGTGAAACGGTCGCCGCGGATATTTCCCAGCTTGCTGCATTACTCAAACAGTGTAGTGGGCTGGGAGAATCGCCCCGGGATGTCTCCATCACATGTCACTGTAGAAACATACAAACCAGATCAGGGTTCATGTCCCATGAGTAGTTTATCAAATAATAAGTAATTTTATTCATTTTCATGAATGAAGAGAACAGCCAGAATTCGTAGCTACGTGCAAATTGCACAGATGACAGGGAAAGTTTTGATAGATAGTAAAAGTAATGCTAGATATGTAGTTGGCTCAAAATATATCGCTCCCGGCATAAATAAAGTCCAATTCTTTTTAAAGAAATAACTAAAAGCATCAAAGATAAGTTGTTTGCAAATAAATTCAGAGGTCTCTGGGTTTGGATTTTGTTTGAGAATTCCAGCATTCCCAAATTAAATAATATATTTCCAGTCAATGCTATGTTTTGGCAGTCTTCCTACTAAATTTGCAACAATTTCCTAATTCTTCTTTGAATATGTGAAAATGCACTGACAAAGCTACTGAGAGAAACGAAATTAACTGCTGCTTTCTAAATGATAAAGGGACCAAGGCTTTTTGTGTCTGTGTTCATCAAATTGCCCCTTGGTGTCGGGGGATTAGCAGAGTAAATACATGGGGTTATGGGGTTGAGCCCTGGGTGCGATTGTTGTCAGTTCAGGCTCAATGGCTGAATGGCCTGCCTCTGCACTGTAGGAATCCTATGATTCTATGATCAGTTTGTGGTTTTCCACCCGTTAACTTTAAATGATGAAAAATTGCAAGCTAGCAGGCACATAAAGAGAAATCCTCAGTTATTATCTATCCGATACCATTTCAAATCATTCCGCATTGTGTCAAAACTTCTACCCTTCACTCATTTGTATTCTTCCTCTTAAAAGCAGTAGAATTAGAAAGAAAATAAACAATATTGCAATGAAACCTCTATCAACCGTTTTAGTGAAAAAACAGAAAAGCAAATCAAAATACCATTAAGTTCTGGGAGTTATCTTTTGTCCACCAGGTGACACAATGGCACAGTGGTTAGCACGAGGAACCCGGGTTCAATTCCCAGCTTGGGTCACTTTCTGTGCATAGTCTGCATGTTCTCCCTGTGTCTGCATGACTTCCCTCTAGGTGCTCTGGTTTCCTTCCACAGTCCAAAAGATGTTCTGGTTAGGCATGTTGACCATGCTAAATTCTCCCTCAGTGTACCTGAACAGGTACTGGAGTGTGGCTTCAATGCAGTGTTAATGTAAGCCTACTTGTGACATTAATAAATAAACTTCAACTTCAAACTTCATTATCTGTACGTTCTACAAAGAGAAGCCAACAAAGGGTCTACAAGCATCTTCTTAAAAGGGCACATCTAGCAAAAAATAAGTAGGTAACCTATCCAAACTAAGATCAATATCTGATCTTAACAATGAAAATCATCATTTTGCAGGTGATACTTGCCATGCTAACCAAATCCCAAAGGGAAATTTAGTAATCTATCACAACAGTTTTCAACTCTTATTCTGCTATGAGAAGATATGGGTGCTGAAATCATGATTCACAAATTCCTGTCACACTTTTTGGAGATTTTACTTCAACACACAAGATTACATTTACACAGTTAAAATTACTCCTCCAGAACATTTGTCCAAAAAGATTTTTATCCAGTTTGACTCATAAATAAACAGCCCTTGAGGCAACAGTCCCTATATATATTTAATCTATAAAAATTCCAGTAATATTGCCCCAAGGCACAACCACTGTGGTTACAGAGGAGGTATTTTGCAGGAACTCTCCTCTCACTTGACTGTGAAAATGCAAGGCTTTAAAACTAAACCCTGCTTTCTTGAACAAATAGCCATTTCTCTAGAGTGGCTGAAGGCTGCTCATTTCACTTCTTCTCAGGTCTGTCCCAGCACAGCTCTCTCATCTGGAGATCTTACATGGCCACACATAGCACAGCTTCCAGCCCCTCTTTAAATACACCTTTTCTTTTCCATCTTTTCCCATTATCTGTATCCTTCTTTGAAAATTACATTTACCACATTATAAAAACCTTTCATGTTCTCCTGATGGACACTGTGTTGGATAGAAATAAAATATAATAATTTTGTCTGATTTCCCATTAAAATTCAACAACCAAAATCCAAATTCTCACTTATCTCCTAATGCAAATTTCTACCCAAGTTGTGTTTACTTGTAGAACATCCACTTGGCCCATTCATTTCAAATGCTTGCTTTTCACACCTAATCCTTTTCATGGTCTCAATTCCATAGACACTCAGAGTGTAATTCTCCCATCTGGAGAAAAAAGTTCTATGGTGGGGACAGGAATATGGAGTATTTCTTGCTGCAGAGTCTGACGAGAAAACATGCCAACTCTTCCAGCCCTGACCTCATTAATTATGCAACCAGGTAATTTGTACTGTATCCCACGACAGGACTGGCCTGATGGCACATAGACTGCTGTCCTATCTAAGTACCATATTGAAAATGTGCCCAACATCACTGACCCATCATTGAAGAAAGAATATGGAGTTTCTGAAAATGAAGATGGATCTCCAGGAACCTTAACAGGTTAGAAGATGGACACCATGCAAGGACACTGAGGGGGGAATTTTCCTGTCCTGCTTGCCATGGGAATCATAGAGTGTGAGGGGGTGGACCATGCAAAAGTCCATGGCTCAAGTGACATTTTCCGGTTTTGGGACAGGTGTTGCTGGAAAATCCAGCCCCTAATCTGGAAGGTCCACCTGATTTGATTTGAATTGATTTATTATTGTCACATGTATTAGTATACAGTGGAAAATATGGTTTCTTGCACCTTATACAGACAAAACATACCATTCATAAAGAAAGAAAGGAAAGAGTGCTGAATGTAGTGTTACAATCATAGCTAGGGTGTAGAGAAAGATCCAACTCTGCAAGCGATTGAATTAAAGCATTGTTAGAGAGTATAAAGGAGTTGGAATAACGTTTAAAAGCATAGAACAAGAGTAAAAGATAGAATTAGAAGGTATGCTGGCACAGCTTGCAAGAAGTCACCACACTCGAGGACCATCTTTGTCTTTTTAGTGCCTTTTCTGCCCATGGGGATTTTGGGAGAGTTCTGCCCCCAGTCTTTAGCGTTTTAATTAAGTCTCACGGACACACACAACACGCAGAGACACAGAATACATACACACACACACACACATGCACACACACTTTCCACACACCAGCACAATATCAAAAATATTAAAATAATAACATTTTTATCACAATTTGGATTGATGGTTTAATAATCTAGATAATAGATTAGGGTAGTTAATTCCCTCTTAACATTCTGCTTGGATTTATCTCTTATATGAGTGCTGTTCATGCTGTGTGTCCTGATTTGGGATTTTCAGAAGTTTGTCATCTCCACAATGTGATACTCAGAGGGATAGTATGTGCCATTTTTTAATATGCATTTTTTCTGCAGGGAATAATAAGATGTCATCTGGAGAGAAATAATTTTTGTTTCATATTCTTACATTTTTCCTTGGAAAGTTGAATGTTGTTTTGATGGATTTCAGCTCTTGGTGAACTCCTCACTGGGATCACACTGAGAGTTGCTAACTCAGGAATCTTGGAATATCGGAACCATTTAGGGGCAGTTACTGGGATGTATGCAGATCATTGGTAGATTGATTGGTTGAACTTATTGTCCCACTGTTGCTTTGAACTGTTGTATTGTAAAATACTTTCACTTGTTTGATGTCTTAAGACCACAAGACATAGGAAAAGAATTAGGCCATTCGGCCCATCGAGTCTACTCCGCATTCAACCATGGCTGATATTTTTCTCATCCCCATTCTTCTGCCTCCTTTCTTCTTTAAATTTGGCCAGAAAAATGTTGCTAGATATATACTGACAATGGTTGTTGTACATTATATATTTTGAAGATATCTAGTTGGAACGCTGCCTGCCTTGCATATCGATTTACAAAAGGGAAAAGCAGCCTTTCAGACTATCTTTGCACAGGGTGGCGGCATGGAACTGCAGCTTTTTGAAAAGGAATTTCCTGCGTATTGTTAGTGTGGTTTTCGGCTATTACAGAGAAACCCGAGTGCCCAGGATCTATAAAAAAGACTTGAGTGATTAAGTGATTGTTATTATTTCTTTAGTGCACTGTCCTGATAAGACAGCTGAGCGCCAGGAGGAATTTAATATTGGTGATTGGATACAAGAATTTGAATTATCTGACCAGGCTTTAGTGGCCCTTGGGGAAAAGGGGTTCTCTTCAAAATGAGCATATTCTAAATTGACCCCTGAGATGATTAAAAAGTAGTTTATTAAGTCGATTACTCTGGCACAACATATGCTGTTGATTGATGCAGTAGCTGTTTCCTGATCTGCTAGTCAATTACTATTGGAACAGATTGGCGAGGCAGGTGCTCCCTCCACTTCTGTGGAGATTTCAGGGGAGCAGTTAAATCCAATCTTTCTTCAAGTTTTATTGTGCTTGTTTCTAGTGCAGTTTGAGTACCTCACCTCAGTTGGAGCTTAGTTTACTTTATCATTGGCCAAATGTACAAAGGACAGTGCCATATTTATTGGACAAATCAAATTATCAGAATCTATCTGCCCCAGCACTTGGGCTGGTGTAATCTGGCTGCTTGTTGGTATGACAATCCAACTGGTCCAAAAGAAATGGGTAATAAATGACTCTATTCCTGATGATGAACATCCTGAATATTGTAAACCTGGCGTCTTCAAATGGCTAGCAAGCCAAGCATTGTAATGTTTGAAATGTGCTGAAGATCCTCTTTCACATGTAATGGAAGGATTTCAAAGGATGGTATACGATAATAACCATTCAATTAAAATCTGGTGGGGGGGAAGGGAGATTTTCCCATCCCATCCGCCACGGGAATCATAGTGGGTGGGGGAGACAGACCATGCAAAGGTCCAATGACCTCGGTGGGATTCTCCGGTTTTGGGGCTAGCACGGCTGGAGTATTCCACCCCAGTTAAAAGTCTAATGATGACTATGAAACCACTGTCTATTGCTGGAAAAACCCGTCTGGTTCACTAATATTCTTTGGGAAGGTAGTCTGTTGTCCTTACCTTGTTGGGCTTACATGTAACTCCAGATCCAGAGCAATGTGGTTGACTCTGAAATGCCCTCAGGGATAGACAATAAATACTGTCTCAGCCAGTGATCCATGAACGAATAATAAATCCTCCCTCTTTCCCCCACTTCAATTAGTCCTGTAAAATGGTTCTCAGAAAGTTTATATTTGGAACTTGTTTTTATCCCCATGGTTCTAAGAATACTATAAGTATACTGAAATATTATAACCTAAATTGGAACATAGTTATTTATTTTACAGCAAAAAATTATAAGTAAAACAGAGTGTATTTTTATCTATGATTTAATGTAGTGGTCGCTTCATTATTTCTATTAAGACATGAGAAAAAGAGCTTCATTTAAAAAAAAACTCTTACTCTAGATTAATTTAATGTCATTCTTACAGATTTTATTCAGTATTATCTGTGTCTGATGCCTGAGAGGCCAAGTCTTTCAATTCAAGTACAATAATTTTGTGGGCTCTGTTTAATTATCAGTGGCATTCAACTACATTCAACTGAAAGTAATTTCAATCTGGCAGCCCAATCGGTTTTTGGAAGGCATTTATTTAACTGTCTTGTTCAAATTAGTGAGTCAGTTCATAACTTTCAAAGGGTGATAGTCAAACCAGATAGCTATTGTACAGAGTAAGTAAAGAAAAATAATTGTCAGTGAAAAGTATTACTGATCTTATAGAAAAGTACAGCAGTTTAATGTAATGAATGCCTTCAAAAACCTGGCCGCAATTCTCCCATCCCACTCTGCTCATTTTTTAGTGCAGTAAGCCAGGAGAATCTTGCAGGGGGCAATATGAATGACTTGTGCAGGCATTCCTGCTGCGATTGCACCTCCCAGCATTGGATTTCTGGCGGCGTCACATCTGCGCCAGAAATCAGCAGGGTGGTGGGGTAAATATTTAAATAGTTATTTCAATGTGATTTGAATGTGATTAGCAGGCCCGGGACTGAAGTCACTGGGCCCACTAGCGTCTCCCCCTGTGCCAGAGTGGTCCACTCCAGTGGGATTGACAGTAGCTCCCCACTACTAGGGAACTGGTGACCCGACCCCACTGTGTGAAGCGGGGTAATCAGGGTCTCCCAGGGGGTCAGGGAGCGGTGTCCCTGGGCATTGGCACCCTGGCAGTGCCAGCCTGGGTTCACTGGCACTGCCCAATGGGCAAACTGCCAATGATGTGGATATGCCGGCGTTGGACTGGGGTGAACACAGTAAAAAGTCTGACAACACCAGGTTTAAGTCCAACCGATTTATTTGATAGTAAACTCACTAGCTTTCGAGGTTACCCTCTTCGTCAGGTGAACCGCATTAGGCCAATCTCTACACTTCCTGTAAATGGTGTGATATCTGACTTATGGTGAGCTTTGCCATCCAGTATCAGAAAGTTTTTGAAAAATAATTCCAACTTTCTATGGTAAACTGGAATCAAACAAAATAACACCAGCTTTATGATCACTGGTTATTATGATTGCTCTAGTATACATGACAAAAATTAGAGATTAACTATGATGTCATGTCTCCTTAGCCTCCTTATCCATTTAGCTCATCACATAATCCTTCAGATATGCTAGATGTCCCATTCCTCAGCCTAGTTTTGCGATTTAGAATCGAAGCTCTCTTAAGCCTATATTCATAAGATCTTAAGAAATATGAGCAAGAATAGGCCACTTGGCCATTTAATACAGTCAGAGCTAATCTTTTACCTCAATTCCACCTTTCCACAATGTCCTCATATCCCTTAATTCCCTTACTGTCTATGTATCAATTGATCCCTGTCTTGAATACCTACAATCCTCTGGGATAGAGAATTCCCACGATCTACTGCATCTACCCTGTCAAGCCCCTTAAGTATTTTCTGTGTGTCAGTGAGATCATTTTTCATTCAGTGGTCTCTCATTTTCACCTAATTCATCCTCATTTTTATCATTATTTTAAAGTAGCGGCACAGTGAGAAAGAGTAAGGAGGGAGTTGCCTGGGAGTCCTCAGCATCAGCTCTAAACCCCATGAAGTTTGATGGCATCAGGTCTAACATCGGCAAGATAACCACCTGCTGATTACCAAACATTGCCTCCTCCCTGTTGATGACACATTATTTCTCCACGTTGAACGCCATTTGAAGGAAGCACAGAGGGTGACAAGGGCACAAAACCTACTTCAATGTCCCTGATCAAGAGTGGCTTGGTAACACCACTAATTACTGAGCTGACTGAGTCCTAAAGGGCATAACTACTACCCTGAGTCTCCTCCAGGTAATAAGGGAACCAACAAGAAGCAAAAGCATACTTGATCTCATTCTCATCAACCTGCCTGGTGCAGATGTATCGGTCCATGACAGTACAGATAGGAGTGACCACTGAACAGACCTTGTGGAGACAAATTCACATTGAGGATACCATCCACCGTGTTGCATGCACAACCACCATGCTAAGTGAGATAGATTTCAAACAGATCTATCAACTCAAGACTGGACAACCATGAGGTGCTGTGGGCCATCAGCAACAGTAGAATTGTTTTCAAGCATATCATGTAACCACCGGGCCCAGTATATCCTGCACTCTATCCCCCACTCTACTATTATTAACAAGCCAGGTGATCAACCCTGATTCAATGAAGACTTCAGGATAGCATGCCAGGAGCAGCTGGCATACCTAAGAAGACCTATCTTGCACCACGTTGAATTTTTGTCTATACCCTAGCTATGACTGCAACACTACATTCTCCACTCTCTCCTTTCCTTCTCTATGTACAGTATGCTTTGTCTGTATAGTATGCAAGAAATAACACTAATACATGTGACAATAATAAATCAAATGAAATCAAATCAAACCTGCAAAACTACAATACAGGGCTACTGTGGGCCAAATACCGTAAGCAGAAAGCAATAGGCAGAGGTAAATGATTCCACAACCAAGATCAGATCTAAACTCTGCAGTCATAGAGGTTTATAGCATGGAAACAGGCCCTTCAGCCCAATTTGTCCATGCCGCCCTTTTATTTTAAATCCCTAAGCTAGTTCTAATTGCCTGCGTTTGGCCCATATCCCTCAATACCCAACTTACCCATGTAACTGTCTAAATGCTTTTTAAAAGACAAAATTGTACCCACCTCTACTACTACCTCTGGCAGCTTGTTCCAGACACTCAGCAGCCTCTGTGTAAAAAATTGCCCCTCTGGTCATTTCTCTATCTTTCCCCTCTCACCTTAAACCTATGCTCTCTAGTTTTAGAGTCCTGTACGTTTGGGAAAAGGTATTGACTATATAGCCAATCTATGCCCCTCGTTATTTTGTGGACCTCTATAAGATCACCCCTCAGCCTTCTACGCTGCAGAGAAAAAAGTCCCAGTCTATCCATCCTCTCATAACTCAAACCCTCAAGTCCCAATAGCATCTTAGTAAACATTTCTAATTGCACTCTTTCTAGTTTAATAATATCCTTTCTATAATGGGGTGACCAGAACTGAACACAGTATTCCAAGTGTGGCCTTATCAATGTCTTATACAACTTCAACAGGACTTCCCAACTTCCATATTCAATGCTCTGACCAATGAAACCAAGCATGCTGAATGCCTTCTTCACCACTCTGTCCACCTGTGACTTCAGTTTCAAGGAACTATGAACATGTGCCCCTAGATCTCTTTGTTCTGTAATTTCCTCAACACCCTACCATTAACTGAGTAAGTCCTGCCCTGGTTTAATTGACCAAGATGCATCACTTTGCATTTATCTAAATTAAACTCCATCTGCCATTTATCAGTTCACAGGCCCAATTGATCAAGATCCCATTGCAACCTGAGATAACCTTCTTCACTGTCTATGATGCCACCAATTTTGGTATCATCTGCAAACTCACTAACCATGCCTCCTATATTCTCATCCAAATCATTAATATTAATGACAAATAACAGCAGACCCAGCACTGATCCCTGAGGCACACTGCTGATCACAGGCCTCCAATTTGAAAAACAACTCTCTACAACCACCCTCTGTCTTCTGTCATCAAGCCAATTTTGTATCCATTTAGCTACCTCACCTTGGATCCCATGGGATTTAACCTTTTAGAACAACCTACCATGTGGCATAGAACATAGAACCCTACAGTGCAGAAAGAGGCCCGTTGGCCCATTAAGTCTGCGTTGAACACAATCCCACCCGGCCCTACCCCCATATCCCTACATATTATATGCACTAATTCCTCTAACCTACACATCCCTGGACACTAAGGGGCAATTTCTTAGCATGGGCAATCAACCTAACCCGCACATCTTTGGACTTGCCAAAGGCCATGCTAAAGTCCATGTAGACAACATCAACTGCACCGCCGTCATCTATCTTCTTGGTTACCCCTTCAAAAATTCAAGTAAATGTCCTGCCACATTTAATCCTAAATGGTGATGAACAATTAATCAACTCACTGGAGGAGGAGGCTCCACAGATATCCCCATCCCCAATGATGGAGGAGTCCAGCACATCAGTGCAAAGGATAAGGCTGAATTATTTGCAAAAATCTTAAGCCAGAAGTACTGAATGGATGATGCACCTCGGCCTCCTGCAGAGAAGAAAATTGTCGAAAATTGTCCTGGTGTGTCCTGTACACAAAAAAAAGGACAAATCCAGGCTGACCAATTGCTGCCTCATCAGTGTACTCTCGATCATCATTAAAGTGAGAGAAGGGGTTATCAAGCAACGCTTGACAACCACTGAGCAAGTCCATGTTGTATCCATAATTTCCTCATGCCTCTGAATTTTCTTTAGATTTACTCTGTGACTGTCGACACACCCTCCCTGTTCTTTGAATTTCTTTAATTATTAAAGTAAAAATTTATTTATTAGTCACAAGTAGGCTTACATTAACATTGCAATAAAGTTACTGTGAAAATCCTCCAGCCGCCACACTTCGGCACCTGCTCGAGTATACAGCGAGAATTTAAATGGCCAATGCACCTAATCAGCATGTCTTTCAAACTGTGGGAGGACTCTGGAGCACCCGGAGGAAACTCACGCAGACACAAGGAGAATGTGCAGATTCCACAGTCAGTGACCCAAGCCAGGAATTGAACCCATATCCCTAGTGCTGAGAGGCAGCACTGCTAACCACTCTGCCATCCATAGCATAATATTATTTCTTGATAATTTCACAGAATCATACAGTGTAGAAAAGGACCTTTGCTGCACGAAAATACAAGAAACCCCTGACCCCCCCCACCTAATCCCATTTACCTGCACTTTGCCCATAGCCTTGGATGTTATGTCGTGGCAAGTGTGCATCCAGTATTTTTCATGTGATTTCTAAGGATTATTATGTTGCTGACATTGCAGCTTCTGGTGTTGTGGCACTTTAAACACAGGAAAAGTGGATCTAGAAACCAGAGGAATCTCAGGGGACATTGGCTAAGTCAGCACATTGTTAACCTTTGTAAGAAGCATAAAGGTTGAGTCCCCTTGTTCTGGATCACACCGTTCTGTTTTGATTTGCTGACATGTTGTAAAATGATTGACATTTTCCAATTTAAATGAGACTGCATTTATGTTCCATCCTCTATGTGCAACCGAATGGCGTATTTCTCATAAGTCAGCACAACTCTTGCTTCCTCACTTTCCTTCAATGAAGGACATCTTCTGTGAAGATTATCTTCTGAATTATGGTTTTGTATCCTCTTCCTGATTTTCTATTTGGCTATTGGCCAAATGAGAGGGTATCTTGGGATTTGCTGGAATCCTGCATTATTAAATGGGTGAAGCTGGCTGGATTGGGTTGGCTGGATGGTCAGTTTGGATCAGATTGATGCCAACTACATGGTGTTTGATCCCCTTTCCAGCTGGCATTGATTCGAAACTTCCCTATCTGTGGTGGAGTTCACAGCATTTCACACCTGCCTTTGGGCAAAGAACTGAAGAAACTAATCGTTGTAAAGTGCTTTAAGATGTCCTGAGGTTGCAACAAAAAGCATTAAATGGCCAGTCATATTAGATTTGACAACTTACAGGATGCTATTGACTGCAAATATTTTGCCTTAGATTAATCTTATTTATATTGATAAATAGAGAAGTGGTGTTTATAAAGTGAAATCCAGGACCTTAGGACATCCAAAAGCATTCCAGATCAATTTGATACTTGTTTAGGTATTGTCACTGTTGTAAACATCGAATCATAGAATCCTATAGTGTGGAAGAAGGCCATTCAGCCCATTGAGACTACACCAACAACAATCCCACCCAGACCCTATCCCCATAATCTCACACATTTACCCTTCAAATCCCTCTAACCAATGCACTGAGGGTCAATTTAGCATGGCCAATGCACCTGACCCACACATCTTTGGACTGTGGGAGGAAACCAGAGCACCCGGAGGAAACCCACACAGACACGGAGAGAACATACTAACTCCACACAGATAGTAACCCAAGGCCAGAATTGAATCTAGGTTCCTGGCACTGTGAGGCAGCAGTGCTAACCACTGTGCCATTGTGCTGTAATGTAGGACACATGGCAGCCAATTTGCAGGCAACAAGGGCCCATAAACAACAATGAAATAAATCACCAGGTCATCTGTTTTTTGGTTGTTGGCTGTGGGATAAATGTTAGTTATAACAGCCAGAGCATTCTCCTGCTTGTCTTTATTCCATCTATGAGACAATCAACTTAATTGATGGGATTTTCTGGCTGTCCTCGCTCCAAGACCAGAAAATCTTGCCCAAGATCAATGGATCTTTGCATTGTCCTGTCCTGCCTCCAATGATTCCCGTGGCGGGTGGGACGGGAAATTTCCACCCAGTATCTTAGCTGAAAGATGACGGGCATCAGCCTTTTACGCCATACTCCCACTGCAGTGAGGTCAGAGAATTTGGCACCCAGCCAACTCTCTGTTCACTGCAGCAGGATGGAAAAATCCCGTCAGTGTGAATGCCTGTAACATTCGGCAACATCTCTAAGCATTCCCTGAGTTCTGGTCCGAAGTGTCTTTGCCTCTCAAGTGAGTCTTGAAGTCAAGGCTGGTGTTGATTTCAGAATTTAAAGTTACAAAGATTTTGATCGTCTGTGGATGATGGGAAGGAGCCACAGGAATCTGCTGTATGTGCTTGAGAAATGTAGATATCATATGTGATTCAGTAAGTTCTTTTGCTTTGTGTTGCCTAGCAAAGCATGCAGGATATCCCGGAATGAGTTCTGTAGTGTTCCACCGCGCCCACCAGCATATTTTTTCAAGCAAGTGGGTGGGCTCATGGAATAAAGCAGCTGACCTGCCCACTGTCATCCTACCCACCCCGACCTGTCTCCCATATTACAATCAGCGGGGAAGACATCCGACAGCCTGTTCCACTAAAACCCTTAAGTGGCCAATTATTAGGGAATGTTGACCCAGAAGTGGTGAATTTGTTGCCTCTTAAAGGCCTCATTCCTCCTATGATTTTTCATCCAGCTGTGGATGCAGGGACCAAGCTCAGCAGTATTCACTGCAATGGGAGAGAGCACCTGCTTTGGAAGGGTATCTTGTGCCTATCAGGGCCATCCCCCCAATTGTATCTTCCTCTCCACTTTGTCCCTCCCCTCTAGCCTCTAAAACCCAACACCTTCATCACACTGCCCCGCTCCCTCCCTCCCTTTGCTGGGGTCGACCAGATAGGCCTAATCAAAAATTCCTGGACTGCTTGTAGTCCCCGTAGTGGTCACTTCTTGCTTCTGCCACTGCCAAGACTACAGAGCTTCCAGTCTATCAGCAGCTTTCTAGAGTGGAGCTTCTTTCCCAGTGCAAAAGTTCTCCTCTGAACCAATTAGTGTAGTCCCCAATGTATTATAATTGTGGGGCAGCTAGGTCTCTGGTAGACACAGTGTCAGTGCTGTTTCCGGTTGGGAGTGGGTAGAATTTCTGCTCTCTATAAAATCCACCCGATTAGTTCTCTTCTTGTCAAGGTCAAGGAGCCATTTTTTTGCATGTGGTAGCTACTTTGCTTTTTGGTTACCACTGTATCACCAACCATTCAACATATGAACTTTATTTGAAATATATTGATTCTGTCTCCTGTGCCGAACTCAATCGTCAGTTCCAAATATTTACTTTCTTGTGCGCCACAGGACTTTGTATAACTCTTTTATCTTGTCACATTTACCTGTATCATAATACGATATCAAAGATTGTAATGCAACATTTTGCTTTTTCTTGTCTGACTTCATCAAGTATGAGTGCTCTGGGAGTTGCATGTTGTGCAATGAAGCTGATGAACTCGTCCGTCAACTTGGAAGAAGGGCTCCCAGTAGACCCTGGGTTTGGGCTTTGTGACATGTAATCTGATGGATTTTCAGTTCCTGCATCATGCTGTACAGTAATGTTGTGCATTGGCAATTTCAAAAGCCACCTCGAGTTCTGGAGCAAAGGATTTGATGTCTGTTTTTCAAAGATATGTACCAAGTATTTGTGGTCTTTACAGATGAGTAAAGGTATGTTGAACAATTATATTTTCTATGCTATTGTAAGTATCTGTCTTTCAAACTGCTAGAAAATTTCTTCTGTCACCTTGAGTCAGTGGATAGCACCTTGTTTCTGAGTCAGAAGGTTTTTGATTCCGGTACCCCACCAATTCTAGAAATGCTGTTGCCCACAGTGCTGTACTGACCAAGCGCTCCATTGTTTAAATTACCATCAGCTGAGTGACACATTAACCTGAGGTCTTTCCACCTGTCCAGGTGTTTACTAAAGAACCAATGTGACTATTCAGAAAGGAGCAACAAGTTCACCAATTCTGGGTTTTTGGTTTGATTTGATTTATTATTGCCACATGTATTAGCATACAGTGAAAAGTATTGTTTCTTGCACACTATACAGAGAGACCATACCATTTGTAGAGAAGGAAACAAGAGAGTGTAGAATGCAGTGTTACAGTCATAGCTAGGGTGTAGCGAAAGATCAATTTAATGCAAGGTAGGTCCATTCAAAAGTCTGACAGCAGCAGGGAAGAAGCTGTTCTTGGGTCGGTTGGTATGTTACCTCAGACTTTTGTATCTTTTTCCTGACAAAAGAAGGTGGAAGAGAGAATGTCTGGGGTGCGTGGGGTCCTTAATTATGCTGGGTCAACATTCATTCCTCAGAGAGGAACTCAAAAGCAGATCAATTTGATCTTGCTTGTACAAAGTGGCTGTCATGTTTATCTAGCTAACAATTGTCACTGTAAAACTGTACAAGTGAGCACTCCTGGCAAAATACAGCTCTTGCAAAGGACATCATGGACCAGCACATCTACAATTTCTTAGCACTGTTTCCTGCCAACGTAGCAAACAAACAATGGTATCCCTGGAAACTAAATCATCATTTTAAATTTCCCACTGGTCTTTTGCATTGTTCATTATTAGCTTCTGAACTATTGTAATGAAGTTAAGGATAAAGTGTTGTTCTGATTCCCATGGGGATCCATAAACCAAACTAACAAAATTCACTGAATCAGCCCCAAATGAAGAAATTACATGCATAATTTAACCTTTTGCAACTTTGATTCTGACTGGCTTAAAAGTAAAAGTATATTAAACATAAATTAACAGGCAATCACAGTTCAGTACAAACTACGCATTACGTATGGAGTAGCAGATACAACAGAGACTATCTCACTGATTTTCTAGGCAGTCCATTCCACCTGTACAATCTTAGATTCAGTTACATAATCCTTCCAAGCAGAATTCCCATCCCTTTCCTTCAAGGACTTAGCTGACTCTTCACAGCTGGCAGTTTCCGTGATAATCAAGTTCCACACACATGAGGACGGCCTCAACCGGGATCTTGGATTCATGTCACACGATCTGTAATCACTACGACTTGCTTGGACTGGCAAAATCTCACTAACTGTCCTGTCTAGAGACAATACATCTCTTTAACCTGTGCTTAACGCTCATTGTCTGTACCTTTGAGACTTGATTACCTGTAAAGACTCGCATTCTAACCGTTATTTTGTAAATTGAGTTTGTGTCTTTATATGCCCTGTTTGTGAAGAGAACTCCCATGCACCTGACGAAAGAGCAGCAAGCACTCCAAAAGCTAGTGACTTTTGCTACCAAATAAACCTGTTGGACTT
The DNA here is from genome assembly GCF_965287045.1 of Carcharhinus amblyrhynchos. Classification (NCBI taxonomy): domain Eukaryota; kingdom Metazoa; phylum Chordata; class Chondrichthyes; order Carcharhiniformes; family Carcharhinidae; genus Carcharhinus; species Carcharhinus amblyrhynchos. The sequence continues at coordinate 53,986,769 of NC_137335.1, forward strand.
TGACTTGGTATTGTGAGACTTCTTACTGCGTTTACCCCAGTCCAACACTGGCATCTCCACATCAGATTCCGTGTAAACAAAGTTCCACTTGTGCAATCTTTTACATGATGGTCCATTTCTTTCTGGAACGTTCTCAACACTCAGCTTTCATCTGTTGTGATAGTGTGAATCTACCAGAGCTACCTTTACCTTTGTATGATCTGACTTATTCTAGATATTCAAATACTTGGAAGTGAAAGAAGCAGTGGCAGTAGACCTAAATGTGCATCCTGCCAGTTCAGGAATATAGCTCTCCGACTTGGCTTGCTGACCACTTCTGCTCTCCAATCTTTGGTCTGTGTTTAATACTCAGCTTCTTGTTAGTACTCCTTCCTGTTAGTATTGCTTCCATGTCAAGGATCACTAGGTCACATGGACCAGTATTTCTTCTTATCTAAAAATTATAATTGATGTCTTTACAACTGATACAAACTCTTTAAGTATTTTTCAAACATTTTTAAAAACAATGAGAGAATCCCTGAATTAATTAATTACAAATTTTCCTTACTGTTACTTCTTTGGGCCAAAGACCATCACATTGTGAACTGCAGCTGTGCATCCTAAGTGATGTTCTCACCCTATTTTGTCTGTGACAGAGATGCTTTTAGTATTATCTTCTTTCTTTTGGTTTGGTCATGCTTCTGAGAGAAATTTTAACTGCCAAAAAAGATGAATTTTTGTTAGGTTAAAATCTTTAAAAATCTGCATCCCACCATGCAACCCACCTCCAACTTGCCCATTTCTTGTCTTAAGGAAGGTAGAATGGGTTGAATGACCAACCCCCTCTCAGGAGGTGAGTTGGTAATTTAAACATTACGATGGGACTGTGGGCCTCATATTTATCACCATTCTAATTTCATTCTGGCTGACTGGATTTCCTGAGCATTGAGATACTCAGCCCTTGAAGCAAGTCGAGGCCTGTTGAACCCAGGAGGTAAATTTGTTGAAACACTCATGGAATCCATTGTACCTATCTTGCTCCCGTGTCCCTATGATTGGACAACTCCCTTCTGTTGTAATAACATTGTAAGAGAATATGCAAATGATGTACATCTGTGGGGTGTAAAGCTGCATGTGACCAGGGAGGCGATGGTGATAATATCACTAGATGATTAATCCAGAAACCCAGCTAATGTTCTGGGGACCAGGATTTGAATCCTGCCAGTGGCTGTGAAGATGACCATAGCTCTTACTTTCTTCATGCTTGGATTCTTCCAGGCTGGAACATATGACATATCTAAAATCTTGCAGTTCACCATCCATCAAAGAAATGACAAAAGATCTTCAAGCCCCGAGTGGGACTTTAGGACAATAAGAAGTCTCACAACACCAGGTTAAAGTCCAACAGGTTTACTTGGTAGCACATGTTTTCAGAGTATTGCTCCTTCTTCAGGTGAAGAAGGAGCGATACTCTGAAAGCTTGTGCCACCAGATAAACCTGTTGGACTTTAACCTGGTGTTATGAGACTTCTTACTGTGCTTACCCCACTCCAACGCCAGCATCTCTACATCAGGGACTTTAGGAAACAGGCGGAGTGTGACAAAAGCTTTGCCAGGATAGTGGACTTTCCCATTGTGCATGATGTCAGTAACTGTAAACCGAAGATTTTGTAGGTGCTGCATCTCAATGCTGAGATAGACTAAAAATGCAAAGCTTTTGCCACTCTTTTAATTTGCAGTTGGTGTGCAACCCGACTCAGCACTTCATGCTGGTGAATGCCCACTACCCTGGCAAAGATAATGACACTTTCTGTGGCAATTGACTGTTTCAGCAATCTATCAACTTTTGTGTTGTAGCATAACATGGTTACTGACCAACAAAAGCAATTCACTCAGCAACTGACTAACAACTCACTTCCACAACCTAACTACATATGGCCAATAGTCACAGGATAAGGGCCAATGCTGCCATGTGAAACACCATTGAGTAGAAGATTAAGGTGTTGAAGTAACAGTTCCACTGGATCAACCAGTCCAAAGGTGACCTCCGGTACTCGGATACCCTGCGCCATGGTTATCTCTTTTATCCTTCACAATCTGGCTATCATGATGACAAAGCTCTTGTAACCACTTTGATCAGGAAAAGGACAATCCAGCCCCCTTGATTGGTAGAGAAAAACATTTTCAGCTAAGAACCAATTCCTGCTTCTTCCAGCCTCTATTTAGGAACAATTCAGCAGTGCTAACCAATGTGCAACCATACTGCCCTTTCTGCCACATCCCTGAAGAACTGCTGAAAAGTTTCATCGATACATACAAAAATCCAGGGCCAGTATTCTCTGACCTCACCCATGGTTGGGATTCTCTGGTCCCGCTGCTGTGATTGGAGATTTGGCTGACTGCCAAATTCTCCAGTCTTGTTGGCAGTGGTGGCTGGGCGTACAACATTGGAGCATTCCAGCTCACAACTTCCACATGTTTTGCTAGGTTTGGGTGTTCTAGTAAGTTCATCAACTAGTAGTACTTAGGACCTGGAAGCTTTGTCAACCTGCAAAGATCATTTCATGCTTATGTTAATTCTTAAATAATTCATTAATGCATTTTGGGCTTATCTAACAAATCGTACTGGAATTCTGCCATGGGAATCACCAACTCAATAATTCTGTCTGCTATTGTGAAAAATATATACCTTTTCTCTGCAACTGCTAATAGCATGATCTTTGGGTTCTGTGGGCTGCTGTTGAAATGATATGAACTCTAGCTGGTGAACACAGAAGTTTAATCTGATTCTGAACCCCACTTTCAATGTAATTCATATATTTTGGGGCTCCGTTAGCTCTTTTTTTGTTATTTCTATTATGTTCAGCTAATGTAGACTTTCATTCCCAACTGAATTTTTATGGCTGACTTGTTTGATTCAGACACACCTGAATCAAGAAATCACAGCTCTGTACATTGTTTAAACATTTTGAATTTTGATACTAGGTCAGCTGCATCCCACTTCAAATCTTGCAGACATTTTAATGATATCCCTTTGAGCTTTCTCCTTGTTTTATTCAATTTATCGCTCAGCGACTCCCAAAGTCATGTGTTATAATCCCAACCTTCTCTGGTCTAATTTTTCTAACATCTTTATTCGCTTTCTTTGTTTGACTCGCCCTTGCTTGCTGTTGATCCTGCCCACGCTGTGGTCACTTTCCTTTGTCAACTGATCTAACCTGATGCTGATTCTCTTGACATGCTGTCCCACTCACTGAACTGGCAGATTGTGCACTGCAATCTCACCAAGAGGGAATTTCTGCATCCCCATTTTATTTGAATACTATCCTTATCTGTGTATTCAGAGCTTTTCCTTGCAGTCACCACACTGCGATTCCAATACTCTTCCGAAGCTGTGAACAGTTGCAGTCTGACCAAAATGTCAAGGGGTTCATCTCATGCCATATGCCATGTAGCAAGATCAAAATCTGTTCACCATGTTGTATCTATACTTAATCTTACTGGTGGACTGTTTTACCACTGTGCAGCAATCACTCAAAAGGGTTGGTGGATTCATTTATTTAAACTAGGCACATCAGAACAAATCCACATTGATAGAAAGCTTGAAGACATCATCAGTGAAGCTTTGTGTAGCATAGAATCATAGAGTGATAGAGGTTTACAGCATGGAAACAGGCGCTTCGACCCAACTTGTCCATGCCGCCTTTTTTTAACCACTAAGCCAGTCCCATTTGCCCACGTTTGGCCCATATCCCACTATACCCATGTTACCCATGCAACTGTGTGTGCTCAGTGTACATTCCAAAGTTGAGACTGGATCACGTGTCACATTTCTCCTCCGTTGATGGCATGCTTCTATCCCTTAAAGGCATATTACAACACTTTGCATGAAGATGAATCGTTAGTTTCTTCTTTCCATGAATAGTGATGTGATTCTCACAATCATGTTACGTCTTGTGGTTTCCAGAAGTTTAAAATAATCAATTTTTGGACTCAAATGTCAGAAATTCATCAAATATATTTGTCAGATCGCACTATGTAGTATGTTGACTTATACACATTCTTGGATATATAGACTGTAGCGCAGTAGTGAGTGATATGGCACTTGTTCACATACACATGAACAGTTCCTAAATCATATTGGGATAATATAACAATATAACATAGACTGTTGGGTCCTTTTAAAGAAGATAAGCCAATCCGTCAATTGCATAGCCAAGAATTCAAAGTTGGGCGTTAATTCTGCCTGCCTATGAATTTACATTCAAGCACTAATCTGGAATGCACATAGCAAATGTAGATGTACTTAGCCACCTACCTTTACAAGAAAGTGTTATAGCTTTCCAGTACCACAAGAAATTATCATGGCATTGAATCTTTTGCGTATATTGCCATTGTCAACGCAGCAAAGTGAGACACAAAATACTTACAGGTTGAGCCAATGAGCCAATTTCTGAAGAAATGAAACCATTTGTTACCCACAAGGATGAATTGAGTTGCCAGTATGGCATCATACTCTGGAGAGCAAGAGTTGTCATTCTTGTACCAGACAGAGAGCTACTTCTAATGGAATAACACAGCACTCATCCTGGCATCTCAAAATTGAAGGTGCTTGCCAGACGTTATGTGTGGTGACCTGAGTTAATGTCGGCATCGAGAGCCTAATCAAGCACCGTGAATAGTGCCACAAAAGTTGGTTGTTGGGCCCTTCTGCACCCCTGGGAATGGTTTGGCTGGCCATGGGTATGAGTCCATATTAGTTATGTTGGTCCATTCATAGGCACAATATTTCTGCTCATTGTTGGTGCGCAGTTTAAGTGGATGGATATTTTTGAGATGAAGTCTCCTACATCGCACATTATTATTGAAAGATCATGCCAATGTTTTTCCACCCATGGAATAGCTGAAGTATTAGTTAGTGTCTGACAATGTATTCACAAGTGCTGAGTTTCAAAACTTCACCACACACAATGGCATAAAGAACTTTAGAACTGTGCCTTGCCTCCCAGCATCCAGCAGACTAGCTGAATGAGCCATCCAAACAAAAAGTCTGGCCTAAAGAAGGAGTCAGGAGGTGACTCTTTTCCCAACCTGGATCCAGTTATCGTATCACTTCCTAACCTGTTTGACCTGAAAACTGGGCTTAGCCTTGACTCTCCCTGCGCAGCGATATAGGAGATCAGCTCGTTATATGTTGAAAATTCTTCTCAGAGGTTTCCCCATACATAAGGCCTGGCCTTGTCATTGAAATTTATGACTTGTGTTCTACTGAATTCCCCAGGCTCTTAAATGAAGAAGCTCAACCAAATGGGAGAGTTGCCGACCACATCAATGTCACTCTATGTGAACTTCCAGAATGCACCTGTGTCAATGTGTGGGCTACTCTGATATACTGCAGGATCCAGAATGAGGCTGCCTCTTGTTCCCTAAGATATTACACCACTTTGCAGCTAGGGCAGTAAGTCAGGCACCCTCTGAGTGGCCAGTCATGTTGTGAAACGTATATTTTAAAAATCTGGTGTTTTATAGACACATCATAATTTTACTACTGGACAAACAAGTCTTTCTATCTCTCTTGTGTGTAGATATGTTATACATATATATCTTTCATCATGAAAGAGAGTAAGCTAAATATACAACCACACTCCAGACCTCAGAATACTTATGGACAATGCCACAAGAATTAAGCAATGTCTTTATGAAGACATAGACGAGCATAACCCTGTTTGGCTTATGGAATTACATTGTTTCAAGTGTTTCATAAACAGTTCTTATTGCTGAAGTTTCTCTTGAGTTTGAGCATCTAGAATGATTAAAAGTTAACGTGGCATAAAATATAGATTACAATATAAACGTCTATAGTAAATTATTCATGCAGTATATAGCAGGTACAAAAATAGTGAATTATTAATAAAATAATTTGTTACTACCTGTGATCCAAAAATAATCAACACTGTTCGCAATTATATACCACCAGTCTATCAGGAACTAGTTGAAGATTTAGAAAAATCAAATTCTTGATTCTATAATTTCTCAGTGGGCAAACAAAATCCCTTGATGATGATCTACAGCTTTAGAAAATAAATTGATTTCTAAAGAGAAAATTAGATGGTACTTATTATACTGTCTAACTAGCAATCCAGCGTCATTTGTCTGTTGCATGATGAATGTCTTTCTTTTGTCTACATTCCTCATTTAACAATGAGTGCTGTGGATTTGTGCCACAGAAGGGATGTTTAGTTTTAATGAACGTGTACCAGCCGTCTCGCAAACCTCTACTCACAGTAAAAGAACAATGGGTTGTGCTTTGTGTAGTGAGCTTTAAAAGGCAAACCAACAGGCAATTTTTGAATGCATTTTGGATTAAGAGTACCGAATGCTGCTCTCTTCCCATCTACTCATAACAATAAAGAACCTGCTGATGTCGATTATGCAGCTTTCATCATTACCAAAGGGTGTCTGTCCATTATATATTTCTTTCAACAAAACACCAGCAGAGCCATTACAAGGAAGGTCAACAGATAGTCAGCTTTCTAATAGATGTAATAAATGGTGTCTCGCAGATTTCAGGAGAAATATTAAGACTATTAACATTTGCTTCACCAGTCTGTCATAATATCTCCTTGTAGTAACAGAGCCCAATGACAATGAAGCAAAATGGTTTTGTCTAAATTCTCTAAAACTGCTCACTAAATTTTGTTTTAAATTGGCTGGCGCCCATGTGGTGTTAGAAAATGAAATTGAGTCAAGTACCTTCACAATGTTTTATACCTATGAGTACATATATCCATTTGCTTTTACCTTAGTTTATAATAAAGTTGGACATTTGTATTTTCTGCAAACGATCTATGATAATTCCTCTAAAACAAATTGCACTAAAAACTCACATTGCTTGGTCTTGGTTTGAATGATAAGGAAAATGCCCAAATACACTAGTTTCAACTGAAAAGTATATCCCAACATGCATTTTAAGTATTAATGGATTCCAGCATAAAAATTGAAATAAGCTTCTGCTGCACAATTGGTTTGTCCCCTGTCCCTTGGCATAGGTTTGGAGGAACCTCACGCTGCCCTCCTCTCTAGAGAAATGAAATAAATAGCCGTTTGTCAAGAAATTTTATCGAGCTCTGTGAAAAGTGGGCAATGGAAATTCCACGTGATCCAGTTGAAGGTGGAGTCTTCCCCCAAGAATAGAAAAAGATAATGTTCAGAGCATTACAGAATAATTGAAATTCCAAAGATTTGTATTCACATTGGGACAAATGCAAAACTATGGGGAAGATGGCAACAGGCAAGTGGGATGTGGTGTGGGACGGAATAATAACAGTTGCATTTCAAAGTAATTCGAGCTTGGGAAGGTGGAAAATGGGAAGCCAACAAGGAGGGTGTTCGAGAAATTAAAGGCTGCATTTTTGTTATGGAGGCGGGTAACTTGAGATATTATATTTCTCAACATGGCAGCTTAAATTGCCCTGTTGGACTCAACTTTCAATCCAGTGAGGCAGGGGGAGATCGAATCCGGCCCGCTGACTCCTGAAGCTGACCCTAGGCTGCCTCAGGAATGGGTTAATGTTAAGGTGGACTAGTTAGAAGGCTCATCTAGGTTCTCTATCCCTCACCTCTCACACTCCCTCATCTTCTCATACTCCCATACTAATTTATGGCCACAACCCAGTCCTATTCTCCATTATACCCCACAATAATCAAGCAATTTCATGCCCTTACACACACTCATACACTCATTGCCAGTTCTGAAGTCACTCACCCAGTATCCATCATGGGAAATCTCAAATCATGTGTACATAAGTAGTTAATTTCTTATTTTTAAAAAAATCTATACAAACCCAGTTGCAAAGACAGCTAATCCTTTAATTGTCTCTTTCAATTGTCAATCATCTATGAATTCAGAACCCCCTGTTGACATAAAAATAGCTTTTGTTACAAAACTAAAAATTTGTAAGGACATAATAGTAGCCCTTAGAAAATGTCCACAAATATTTCTATCAAAACTTCATGACCTGATAGTTTTTTTCTAAACCACACTAAATGTCCTGCTCAAACCTATTGAGCTGTAGATTTTTAAAAAACACTCTTGCTGACAGCTTAAACCCATTTTTTTCATGTTTGAAGAACATGAGATTAAAAAAAACTTTTAGATCATGACACTTAAATAGATCTTCAAGACCATTTATGTCTACTGCATCAATTCAGGACACCCATACTGTGGGTTAAGGATCTTGCAGCATCCAAAATGGGGTCTGTTTGAACACAGAGGTAAGTTTGAATCACTTAGGTAGTTCATTGGGCCAGAGGAACATAGGCTCTTCTTGACAACAGGCATGTGGAAAAGACACTTGCCTATGCCATCCAGCAGTCTTCATCTCCTTTCAGCAAGTCAGAGTGAAAGGTTTATCAAACATTGGATAGAAATTAGGAAGCGTTGATACAGCATAGTTGGATTTGCATTGACATACAAGCAATTCATTATAAAATAATTATACGTACAATTTGAGTTCACAACAAGGGAAGTTCCTGATTATGCAAACTCTGACTAAAAAATGTGTGGGGAAAAAGACAAGTTCAATTCTCTTGATGTGAAAACTCCAACTGTGCCATTATTTTTTTGAACATTAGTACAATTTTCATCATGCTAATAGAAGATAATGAGCATGGGAGGTATTTTTTGTTAAAGATGATGGCATACAGATCCGAACCTCAACAGTGTCAAGATGGGTAAGTCTGTAGAATGAATGAACAGGTCCACCCAGTGTTGCACCATTCACATAGTCACTTCCAGTGAGTACATTTTACTGCTGATGCTAATAATGCTTGAGCAGCAATTGCCATTAGTTTGAGTCGGATACTGTAATGCTACATTACACTACATGTATTTTACTGTTCATTGGTCATTTAATTGAAAGTTTCTCTAAGTTCTCTATTTCAAGCTGATGGAATTGAAATCTACAGTGTTAAAAATATAACGTGGTATTCCCAAAAATATTCTGAAACAATATATTATGTATTTGCCAATAATGATTTGCCATATTTTGTTACATTATAGTTGTCCCAATTATTTAATTATTAAACTGCTGCGATTTATTGGAAATTAGAGTTGAACACAATATAAATTTTGGATCTTTCTTTACAGTCTTTGGGAATATTCATTATTTTTATTGAACTTCATACGAATTATTAACAGGAGTAGGGTACTTGACCCCTCAAGTCTAAATAAGATTATGATTGATTTAATTGTAATCTCAATCCCACTTTCCTGCCTACTCCTGATGACCTTTCACCCTCTGTTATTCAAGAATCTATATAGCTCTGCCTTAGGAAATTTTAAAGACTCTACTCCCAGCACCTTTTAAAGAAGAAAATTCCAGAGATTCACAGGCCCTCTGAGAGAAAATAATTCTCCTCATCTCTGCCTTAAATTAATGACTCTTTATTGTTAAACAGTGACCCCTAGTTCTAGCTTCTCTGACAATAGGAAACATCCTTTCCACATCCACCCTATCAGTACTCTTCAGGATCTTGACAGTTTCAATCAAGTCATTTCTTACTCTCCTCAACTCTCGTGGATACAAATCTAACCTCTCCAACCTTTCCTCATCAGACAACCTGCCCATTCCTGTTATTAGTCTAGTCAACCTTCTGCGAACGGCTTCTAACACATTTACAGTTTTCCCTAAATAAGGAGACCAATACTGTATGCCGCACTGCAGATTGGTCTCACCAATGCGCTGTACAACTGAAGCATAACCTCCCTACTTTTGTAATTAATATCCCTCACAATACACAATAACGGGGTCAATTTTCTCAGTCTGAGGGCCGGAGACTCAAGCAGAGGTCATGTTGCGAGCTTCTCATTGGGTGCCATGGCCTCCGCATGTTTCCACCTGCCGGATTTCTGGCATCGTCAGCTCTGTGCCAGAAATCGGAGTGGAGCTGAATAAATTATGGTAATGGACATTTTAATATTATGAGCGGGCCCAGGACTGAAAGCTCCAATCCAGCTGTCCTCTGTTCCCCCCACCGGGAGTGTTTCACTCCTGTGGGGTTTACAACAGCTTCCCACGAGCAAGGAGCTTGTGGCCTGACCCTGCTAGAGTGAAGGGGGGCCATGGAGGCCCCCCAGGAGGTCAGGAATCATGGTGGGGGGATGCCCCTTGGGCATTGCCAGCTTGGCAGTGCCAGCCTGGTCCCCTGGTACTGCCCAATGGGCAAAGTGCCAATGCCTAGGGGCACGGTGGCACTGCTCACTGGGCATTGTGTATTGCCAAGGGAACCGTGCCAGAGGGAGGGGGGGGGGCACAGGGCTTCTGGGAGGGAAATCACTGGGGATGAGGAGGTCCTGCTGCCACTCTGCACTCAGACTTGGTGACCAAGGGAGGGAGGACAGCAATCACAGGTGGACATCGGCGTGGGGTCGACCTGCCAGAAGGGTCAGACTGGTGGGGGGTAGAATCGGGAGATGAGGATTGCAGAGGGGGTGAAGTTTGAGGCAGGCCAGTTCCGTGGGGAGAGGGGTGTGGTCAAAGCTGCCCCAGCAATCAGGAGACCAACAGCGCAGGGCTCTGCGTCGATTTCCACTGTGACAGATCAGCGCATGCACAGTGGCCCACTCAGTGCTATACTGCTGGCCTCTCCAGCTGGCCCCATCCACAGCTTTTTGATGAGATTCATGCTAGTGTACTCCATTGCAGAGTCTGGGAAATTCATGTTGAAAATCCCATTAAAAAAACCAGTGGAATTTATTTTCGTTATTATGTGAATTTGGCACTGAGAATTTTTTTGGAAGAATCCCACCCAACAATCCATTAGCTTTCCTAATTACTTGCTGTACACCTGTATCCCAGCCTTTTGTGATTCGTGCACTCGGATTGAGTGCAACTTCAGAGTTTGAAAGTTTGATGAGAAGAGGAAAATTTTAAATATCTTTCTAAAAATCTAATGTTGTTTGATTTTGTGTTCGACATTTAACTGCAAATACTGTTTAACTACTCCCATGGGCTGGGATTGCGGGGGCGGGGGAGAGGGGGTGGAATAGGAGCTATTCACTGGCAGCAGAGTTAATTAAGGAAACTGGTTTGAACTGGTCTTGGTGTATCTGGGCTCAGTTAGTCCCTTTGTGCAGAACTTCCAGTTAAAAACTTGGAGGGCCTATACAGTAATATACAAAGCGTTTCTGAAGAAGTCCATATAATCAAAATTCATCCATGTTTTATTGAAAAACTTACATGGAAGTTCAAGGCTCATAGTGAGGGCACCGCCAAGGTTAAAAAAAAGCAAGATTAAATAGTGAGCAGGTGATGTCTAGCATGGTTCAGCAGAATGAAAGTGGCAAAGGGGTTCTATAGTCTTGAATGCCAGAAAGAGAAAGTTAAATTAAGACAAGCACAATTTTTATATATTTCTGGAAATGTTGATATATCCAGCTTCTAGTAGTAATTTTCTGGTTCTGTAGGTTCCCATTTTTAAGTAGTCTCATTCAACATCGTTTCAATTTAGTGGTGGAGTATATCAGTGTAGAAGGTTTCGCTTTAGCACTGTTTGGCATTGGGGCCGAAGGAATGTGCATGACCTGATTGGTGTCATGTTGGAGAGGCCTGTCCCACTCCCCAAGTTTCTTTCCCACTCCCTTAGACTCTCTCCCACTTGCCACCTCTCACTCTCATCAACTCCCCCACTTACAATCCCACCTATTTTAGTGTCATCTGCAAATTTGGCTTTAGTAGTTTCTATCCCTGCAAGTCATTAATATAGATTGTAAATAACCGGGGCCTGAAAACTGAATGTTATGGCACCACACTAGTAACATCTTGCCAACCAGAAAAAGACCCATGTATTCCAACTCTGCTTTCTGTTGGTTAGCCAGTCCTCTATCCAAGCTAATAAATTACTCTTAATCCCCTGTGATCTTACCCTGTAATATTAAACTTTTGTGCAGCACCTGACTGTATTAGCCAACTGCTGATTGTCATGTTCTTTGTTGTAGATGACCTTAGTGGTCATCCTCTGCCCAGCAGTTGGGGGTTCACTTGGGAGGGTGCATTCAGTGACATGGCTAAGCATCCATTACTCCCCGTGGACTCTGAGGATGGTGTGGCAGAGAAGCTGCTGCCTTCCTCTGGGGTACTATGAGAGGAGCCCACAGAGATGACAGCCAGCATGTCTGCCATGGTGAGGTGTGTCTGGACCTCTCTGCTTGTCACTGAAGAATGGGTACCCATCTGATAGACTGGGTGCTGCATCCTTCTCCCACAGTGTCATTTACCTTCTGAAGTCAATGCCTATGTAAAGGCTTGCAGGTCAGAGCGCAACCCTGGGAATCTCTCATTCCATGTTTGGAGCTGCCTCTCCATGAGAGTTGCCACTCTCTCAATGGATGAAGCTGTGTGCTCAGATCTAAGAGTCACCACGGCATTTGTGCTGTGTAAGGACTCCTCCATAATGGCATGCAGACCCTCTGGGTTGTATCACAATCCAACACCGCTGGAAACAACAAAGAATGGTGAACGAAGCCCAGTCCATCGCTCAAACCAGCCACCCATCCATTGAGTCCGTCTACACTTCCTGCTGCCTCAAAAGAGCAACCAGCAGAACTAAGCACCCCATGCACCCCAGACATTCTCTCTTCCACATCTGATGTTGCTTCTAGCATTTTGAGGGCAGTTTGATGCGAAGAGAATGGGCACAATGGGCCTCAAATATACCTCACATTTCCGTGGGCATGTTTTTCTTTACTGCAGCCTGTAACTGCCTGAACGCTCAAAATATGTAGCAAGCTCAACGAGTAAGATTACTCTGGAATCCTCCAGATTTCCACAATCCAGCCAATAGTTTCCTGTAAATGGAATTTATCACTAGCCTCTTCCCGATTCTGGCTGTGGAAATTCTGCAGGTTTCAAATGGACAATCGGATATGAACTGGCTTTTAATAATAATAATTGTGCTATTCTAATCATGTTTTGTTTGAGGCCTGGTACAATATGCTCAAAATGGAATACTTCTCAAGTACGTGTAGGCCACCACTTTCTGCCTAATCTGCGTGGAGAACAAAAACTTGCATTTTCACCACAACCGGGACGTGTAGTCTCTTTTGTAATGTAGGAAACATGGCAGCAATTGCACAACAAACTCCCACAGGAGCAATAGTTTCTGAAAAACAGCTTTCATTAATAGTTTTTCTGGCGCACACAAACCAAGTCTAACGGTTTTTGAATTCAGTTTTATAAATTATTAGTGTTACCAATCTGAATTGGACAGATTCCAGGAGATGTCACATGTTCTCCTATGGACGTCGGCCATTGGTCTCTCAGTCAGATTGACAGCAACAGAGCCTGGGGCCCAGGTACTCAATATGTTTCAGACTGAGCCATGTTTCTGCCTTATCCCCCCACTTAAGAATGGACGGCCTTTCGGCAAGAACTAACCCTGCAATGTGGTACAAGCATTGCCTACTTGCACTTCTTCCATCTCAGAAGCCCTGTGGCTGGTGAAGAGACCCAAAACAATCCCCAGGCTCTACAGAAAGAGTGGTGATCTCATTCTGGCTCTGGGCACTGCCTTTTGTTTTACAAGAAATGTAAGCGGCACTCTGTGAGCATCAAGCAGTCATCAGCCACCCAGGCAAATGTTCCACCAGCCTGCCAACCCCTCCCCACTCATTCATTCTATCTTTATTCATTGACATTACCGTATATTCCAAATCTTGCTTTCAGTGGGCACTGGGAAATTAACGCCAATTCCAGTAGATTCCTGGCCAATCCAGGTTGTTTTGCCAAGCCTACTTCTTATGCCGGAATTAAGAACTCACAACCTCTGTGATGCCAGTTGCCAGTACCAAAACTACTTCGGCCTTTGTAGCTGTGAGTTTGCTATTTTGGATGAATAGATTTAGACATGAACTATCAAATTTTTATTGCTTTAATTCTCTCACATTTTGCACAATGAACTATCAGGTGGAAATTTTGGAAGTAAGCAGAGAGCAATTTTTCACATTAAAATGCAAAAGTGCTTGGAAACTGATTAGCCGTTGAATAATCAGATAATCATCATACCCCAGTCTGAAGACTCTTTTGCAGCCATCACACTGTCTACCATGTCATTGTTCTAGTACTTTATATAATGTGGGCAGACAGACTGACAATTGCTACGCAGGCTCACATCTACTGTAATTAGTCTTTTAGTTAATGTACACTAGATTAAAGCCGCTCATCATTGCTTTTCAGAAGTCTGAGGGCCTGCGTTTTGATGTTTGTGTTCTAAGAGAATTGTCAGCACCAGTTCTAACAAATTGAAACACCAGGCTAATTATGGTACCTAATGAAGTGTGTGGAGTGGTTACAGCTCACTGCAAAACTGTTCCTTCGGCTTGGATTAGACTTTCATCAATCACTTTTTTTAACTGATCCAGAATTGCTTCTGCTGCACTTGGCATTTTAATGCTGTTTCTGTAATTGCTTTCAGAGCTTAGGCTATTTTGAAATATTATGTGTGCAGAACTGTATTTGGAGATTCTAATTTAAAATATCATTTCATTATTACTACTATCGGCTGATCAAGTGGCGAATGATTCATGAAAAAAGTATCAAAATTAAATAAAAACTGTTTGATATATTGCCTTTTTACACACTAAATATATTTCTTTTTCTTATTTAAGCGTTTTAGCTGCAACACTTAACAATTACCCTAATATTGCAATTTAAACCCATTTCACTTACTGTATCTGTCAATTACAGGAAGAATTGTACAGTTCAGATTTACAACCAATGGATTTGAAAAGGAATTGTTTTAACACAGTATTATACCTACAATCTTCACTAATATATGCCAAAGGAAGATATCAAAATGGTGTTCCTAGTAGGCTTTTGGATATTGTGATAGTTTAATCATCACATGCATGAAGGAAATATGCACCACTCATTTGTGTGTGTTCTTTATCTGTTGAAAAGTTTCAAAAAGATGTTTCTGAACTCATTTTGCTATGATTCATTCACGTGTAATTCTCCTGATGGCTGTTGATTTTGAAATTAATTTGAAAATAGGATATGTAAGATTCAACAAGATTTGACATCACATTAGCCATTGAACGGCTAAGAGCAGGGAAGTTGATTGCTGAGGCCTTTGTCTCATTGCAAATTGAAACTGTTAGTTAGGTTATGACATTATGTGGTTTAGCAATAGAGAAGTGACACATTATTTAAGAACACCAAAGTGACAGTTCACAACGGTCACATTTGTTATACGAATATATTATTGATATTTAATGAAAATATTAGATATGTCGTGCCTGGTAAATACTTTTTAAAATTGGTCAGAAACAAAATGTGATGATGGCTGCCACAAATCATGTGATCTTTGGCATTTAGCCTGCAGACAGTATCAAGTCTCTTGTGAATACCTAATTAAAAATGGACCTCACATTTCATTGTTTAAGAATGGGCCAACACTAAAGACTATGGAGTTCCCATAATAAATAGAGTTTGTTTCAATAAAAGCTTCCCAGTGTGTCAGTAGAATTGCACCTGAAGTGAAACACCGTTTCCTCACACTAATGCCAAAATAGCAAATTGTTGAGCTTTAGTCTGACTTCATCATATACCTAGGGGTTTCTGATCTGTATCTTAACACACCTCACTTACTCACTTGCCATCCTATCCCCTCCCACACTTATCTGCCACACCTAACCTGTTCCAGTTTAAAAGTTTGCCGAAGAACCAACCTTCTAGATATTCGGCTATAAAAAAATCTCACAACCTGTTCTGAATCCTTTGCTTTATAAGACCCTCACTACAACTTTAAATAATCAAATAAATTCAAGTAATGCTAGGCCTGTTGCATGAAGGACCAGAAATTGTATATCAGAGATTGAACTAACTGTAATATGTAAAAGTGCACTTTCTTTAACTGTATCCAATCTTTGTGTGTGTGTGTGTGTGTGTGTGTGTGTGTGCGCGTGACATCAAGTGTGTGACATTGCATTAATTTGTGGTAAGTGAGAATAAATAACCTTCTTTATTTTGCACTAATGAAAGCTTGCTATTTAGTAATTTAATTGGAATATACACTCCGGGTGGGATTTTCTGGCCGCGCTTGCCCCAAAACCAGAAAAGGAAAGCCCAAGGTCAACGGACCTTTGCATGGTCTGCTCCCTCACCCACTATGATTCCTGTGGTGGGTGGAAAAGGAAAATTCCCTCCTCCAAGTATATGAAATGACACACCTCTTTCCATACAGAATATACTGACTACAAAATAGGCCAACACATAAAATGTGTCCATGACAAATGTTTGCTTAGTATATTAAATACTATGGTCCAAATCCTTTGAGAAGCAGAAATCACTATCAGATTGCTACTTTATTCCATTCCTATTTACGTATCTTGCATCAGAGCTCCACATTTCCATCTGTACTTCCAAATCAGAAAGGTGGAGCATACTTATTCTTTGAGTCCTTCCTTCATAGGGCAGAATCATCAGGAGAGTCCAAGTTATGCCACTTTTCAGGACACTACCTATTGTTTTTTGGTAAGTTTAAATGTTCTAAAACCATTTTGAGAAGCCATGGAGAGAATTTAAGTGTCTGAGGGTGCAGGAGGCAGTGGATGGATGAGCAATAGAATGGTGGATAAATGTGGAGGGATAGGATGGCAGGTGGGTAGGTGAGATGTGTTAAGGTAAGGTTCAGAAACTCCAAGGGATATTATGACGTCAGACTAGACCCCAACAATTTGGTATTTGCCATTTGTGTTACTCCAAACATGATTCAACTGACAGACTGAGAAGCTTTTATCGAAACAAACTTTATTTAACAGTACAGTTTAAATCTAACAAATTAATTAGCTTAACATTTAACAATTGAGCAATAGTTAAACATGACAAGATACAATTCTTAACTGCTTTGAGTTCCAATTCAAGCAATATTCCTCTTATAGACTTAAAACCCCTCTTTAAACTTAGTCAGCAAAACACAAGCTTACTTGTTTTTCAAAACCTTTCATGGTTTTAAACATGAAACAATCTCTCATGCTTGTTTTATGTATAACCTTCAACAATGGCAAAATAAAGTTAGATAGTAGTTTTGATTAAGTGGAATTATTGACACTTGTAACACCAACATCTTCATAGAAAACGGTACTTCCTTTATTTGAAGGACAGATTTGTAAGTTTACTAATTCTTATCTCACCCACTTGGCAGAATTACAGCAGTGAAGAATAGTCTTGTTTACAATCATTAGTTACTAGTGCTGCTGTGTTATCCTTCATGGATTCCAGCAACAGTCCCACACAATGGCTGTGTTTCAATTCATGATGTCACTGTAAATGTTAATGAAAGAGATAAATTGTTACAATTAGGATTATTTGCTCCAACAATTTTCACTCTCCCTTCTTTATTTGAAGACATTCGTTCCTTGCGGAAATGGCTATTATTAAATCATAAGCATTGAATAATGAATGTGCCAGATAGCAAGTGCTTGCTTTTCCAATAGACTGGGATGGGAGGGAGCATGACAACTGATGTAATCTTATCCTTAGCCAGCATTCATCCTATGTGTACTTGATGTAGTTAATGCTCAGCCATAATCAGGAGTGGGAATGCTAACTGATATTCCCATCACTTCAACTCAGAAACACTCAGTTCGGTTTTCGTAGCCTTCCTTCTTCACCAGTTGACACCAGCTAATTCAACACAGATTGCACCTGGGATATTTCTCAGCGATGTGGTTCAGTTGCTTACTGAATAAATGAAATGAGCCATTAGGGAAACCCAACCAATTTGAAGAATATTTTTGAGTTTAGAATGCATTACATTTTAGCTTTGTGTGAGCATTGAAGCTATTTTTCACTGTTTCAAAGGAAAACTGTTCTCCTGACCTGTAATTGTAACGCTATAAGGAAGTTATGAGTTATTTGGCTCAGAATGTCCTGAATCACTCTTATCCAAACATCACATCAAGATTTATGCCACATTCTGTGTCAACCTCTCCAACAGAAATTCAGCTTTAGAACATAGAACACTACAGCACAAACAGGCCCTTTGGCCCACAAGTTGTGCTGATCATATCCCTACCTACCAGGCCTACCTATAACCCTCAATCCCATTAAATCCCATGTACTCATCCAGCAGTCTCTTAAAAGACCCAACAAGTCTGCCTCCACTACCACTGACGGCAGCCGATTCCACTCATCCACCACCCTCTGAGTGAAAAACTTACCCCTGACATCTCCTCTGTAATTGCGAGGCATCTTGAAGGGAATTGCTTGATAGGGCGGACGCAACACGGTTTCATTAAAGGGAAGTCGTGTCTGACAAATTTACTGGAGTTCTATGAGGATGTGTCTAGGGCAGTGGATAGAGGAGAGCCGGTGGATGTGGTCTTTCTGGATTTTCAGAAGGCGTTTGACAAGGTACCTCACAAGAGGTTATTGCAGAAGGTCAGGGGACATGGAGTTGGGGGTAGGGTGTTAGCGTGGATAGAGGATTGGTTGTCAAATAGGAGGCAGAGAGTGGGGGTCAATGGGTGCTATTCGGATTGGCGGTTGGTGACTAGTGGGGTGCCCCAGGGGTCGGTGCTGGGGCCTCAGCTATTTACCATTTATATAGATGATCTGGAGGAGGGAACCGAGTGCAGGGTGTCGAAATTTGCTGATGACACCAAGATTGGGGGAAAGGCAAATTGTGCGGAGGGTGTGGAGAGTCTGCAGAAGGATCTAGATAGGCTGGGCGAATGGGCCAGGAAATGGCAAATGGAATTTAATGTTGGCAAGTGCGAGGTGGTCCACTTTGGTAGGAAGAATGGTAGGAAGGACTATTACTTACGTGGTGAAAAACTGCAGCAGGCGACGGTGCAGAGGGGCCTCGGGGTCCTTGTGCATGAGTCGCAAAAACCCAGCTTGCAGGTGCAGCAGGTGGTCAGGAAGGCGAATGGGATGCTGGCCTTCATAGCGAGGGGGATTGAATATAAAAGTAGGGAGGTCTTGCTGCAGCTGTATAGGGCATTGGTGAGGCCGCAGCTGGAGTACTGTGTGCAGTTTTGGGCGCCGCACCTGCGCAAGGATATTTTGGCCCTGGAGGGAGTGCAGAGGAGGTTTACTAGGCTGATACCGGAGTTGAGGGGATTGAGCTATGAGGAGAGGCTGAATAAACTAGGCTTGTACTCGTTAGAGTTTAGAAGAATGAGGGGAGATCTCATTGAGACGTATAAGATGATGAATGGGATGGATAGGATAGAGGTGGAGAGACTCTTGCCGCTCAAAAAAGACAGTAGGACTAGGGGGCACAGCCTCAAGATAAAGGGGAGGCGGTTTAGAACGGAGTTGAGGAGGAACTTCTTCACTCAAAGGGTGGTGAATCTCTGGAATTCTCTGCCCGTTGAAGTGGTGGAGGCTGCCTCGCTAAATATTTTTAAGAAGCGGGTTGATGGGTTTTTGATAAGAGAGGGGATTAAGGGTTATGGGGAGAGGGCGGGAAAGTGGAACTGAGCCACAACAGATCAGCCATGATCTTATTGAATGGCGGGGCAGGCTCGAAGGGCTAGATGGCCTACTCCTGCTCCTATTTCTTATGTTCTTATGTACTCCCCAGCACCTTAAACCTGTGTCCTCTCGTAGCAATCATTTGAGCCCTGGGAAATAGCCTCTGAGAATCCATCCAATCCATACCTCTCAACATTCTATAAACCTCTATCAGGTCAGATCTCATCTTTCGTCTCTCCAAGGAGAAAAAACCAAGCTCCCTCAACCTATCCAGGCAACATCCTTGTAAATCTGCTCTTCGCCCTTTCAATAGCTTCCACATCCTTATAATGAGGCAACCAGAACTGCGCACAGTACTCCAAATGGGGTCTGACAAGGATCTTATAAAGCTGCAGCATTATCTCCCGACTCCTAAACTCAGTCCCTCGATTAGTGAAGGCTAGTACACCATACGTCTTGAGCACATCCTCCACCTGTGAGGCCGATTTAAGAGTCCTATGGACCCGGACCCCAAGGTCCTTCTGATCCTCTACACTGCTAAGAGTCCTACCCTTGATATTATACTCCTTCATCCCATTGGACCTGCCAAAATGGACCACTACACATTTATCCGTGTTGAAGTCCATCTGCCACTCCTCCGCCCAGTCTTGCATCCTATCTATGTCTCGCTACAACTTCTGACATCCCTCTAGACTATCCACAACACCACCAACCTTCGTGTCGTCTACAAACTTACCAACCCATGCCTCCACTTCCTCATCCAGGTCATTTATGAAAATTACAAACAGCAAGGGTCCCAGAACAGATCCCTGGGGCACTCCACTGGTGATTGACCTCCATGCAGAAAAAGACTCATCCACCACCACTCACTGTCTTATGCAGGCAAGCCAGTTCTGGATCCACAAGGCAACAGCCCCTTGGATCCCATGTCCTCTCATGGGGGACCTTATCAAATGCCTTGCTGAAGTCCATATAAACCACATACACCGCTCTTCCATTGACTTGGGTGAAGGGTCCAAGTGTACTGTAGACTAATTTACTGAAGATATAAAGATAGGTGGGAAAGCAATTTATGAGAATAGTACAAATAATCTGCAAAGGAAAACAGATAGGTTAAGTGAACTGGCAACAAATTGGCAAATTGTGTCAAGTGGGGAAATGTGAGGTTGGCCACTTTGGTGGGAACAGTAGAAAAACAAAATATTTAAATGGAGAGTGACTTCAGCATGCTGTGGTGCATACGGAACTGAGTGTTCTTGTACATGAATTACAAAAAAGTTAGCATTCAGCAAGTAATTAAGAAGACAAATGGAAAGTTGCTGTATATTGTGAGGGAGAATAGGGTATAAAAATAATGAAGTCCTGTTACAACTGACAGGGTATTGGTCAATATTCAGGACCTGGGTATTGCCCTTAGTTTCGGTCTCTTATTTAATGCAAGATATATTTAAATTGGAGGCAGTTTGGAGTTGATTCCCTTTATCGATTTCTGGGATAAAAGGGTTGTCTTTTGAAGAAAGGTAGAGCACGTTGGGTTGTTACTCAATGGAGTTGAGAAAAATAAGAGGCGATTGATAGAAAAATAAGATTCTGTGGGGTATCCAATGCTCTTAGCTGTTTTCTGATGTCTTCCTATTTTAACTTTGCTTTTCCATCAAGTTTTTCTCTTTGTATCTCTTTTTACATTGATCCTTAATACTAAGAACAACTAAACAATAAGGTTTTACAAAAGAAATAGGGGCATGGATAGACAATTTGGCCTCTCGAGCTTGATTTGCCATTCAACAAGACCATGGCTGATCTGATTTGTGGCCTGAACTCCATTTTTCTGCTTGCCCCCATGAACCTTGACTCACTTATAGATTTTTAATCTACCTAACTCATCCTTGAGTGAATTCAATAACCCCACCTCTATTGCTTTCTGGGGAAGAGCATTCCAGAGACTAAAGACCCTCTCAGTCTTAAATGGGAGACACCTTCATCTGAAACTATGCCCCTTAGTTATAGTTCCCCCATGAGGGGAAACATCCTCTTAGCAAATACCCTGTCAAGTCTTCTCCAAACCACAAATGAAAGTTTGTGGTTTGTAGTTCCATTCAGTTGATAGATTGAAGTAGAAATTGGTATGGATTGTGCGCACTTTCCAGGCATAAAATTGACACAAAATGTGCCAACTTAGCTCAAGGGACAGCTTTCTGTCCAATCTGTACAGTTGTTCACCCGATTCTTTCCTTCAGCATCCATGAAAAACATCTAACAAAGGTATCAGGCCCTTTAAATATGTAAAATAAAAGCAAAATACCACAGCTATTTGAAATCTGAACTAGCACATAAACTACTGGTGCGTGAGAGACTGGGGGTGGGATTTTCCAACCGCACTTTCCCCAAAACCGGAAAATCCTGTCAAGGTCAACAGACCTTTCCATGGTCTCCACCGTGCACCCCCCAACTCCCCCGCCCCGGCCCCATCCACTACAATTCCCATGGTGGGCGGAATGGGAAAATTCCCCGTGGATGTCCATAGTGAAGAGGAGGTAGTTCAAGCCAGGAAAGTGGAGATTGTTAAAATTAAGTAGGACATCAGAAGAGTTACAAATGTCGGTGTTTAGAGACTGGATAAGAGGAGAAAAGTTAGAATCAGAATACGAAGAAATAGGTTTTTGTGATAGGAACAGGCTGAAATGATGGGTCTACCAACACTGTCCTGTTTGTGGATTTTGGGAAGGAGGTAGAAGCAGGCTTTTCAGGGTTGGAGGGCTATGAGGTGGGAATCTGTAGACAGAAGATCACCAGACGAGATGAGGTCACACGCAGCCCTGGAAACAACGCCTTAATATTCAGTGGTGGGATCTTGGTCCAGAGAGTTGGGGAGCGGGTGATAAATTGGAAGAAGTGTCAAAGAGTTGGTGCTCAGCTATTTAGAGGTTGGTACGCCAAAAAAGAACAGCATCACCCTCGTCAGTGGGTTTGATAACAATGTTGGGGTTAGACCTGAGGGAATGCAACAGGTTCAGAGGCATACAGGTTAGACTGCATGAGAGGAGCAGAGAAATTTAGAAAGTTAAAAGTTATGCATATAGTTCTCAATGCCCAAGAGCAGGCAAGAGGCCAGAGGGAGGTGCCCAGTTAGAGGGAGAATTCTGGAGGCAAGTGAAAAGTTTCGCTGGTTGGGACGACGTGGCCGAAGAAGTGAGCACAGAGGTGAAGGTGACAGAAGAAGAGTTCAGCGTTGTGTTAGGCTCAAAATTCATTAAGGTGGGGCATCAGACAGTGAAGCTGAGTCCTTTACTAAGTACAGAACATTCAGTGTTGAGAGAGGGCAAGGTCAGGGAGCATTGTGAATACATGACAAAGCTGAGATTAGAAGAAGGAATGGGATCGGGGGTGAAGGTGAAGAAAGATCTGGAAGGGTGTTGGTATCCATGAGTTGGTGGAACTTGCATTCTTGAATACCTGAAAGGAAGATAAAAAGTTAATTCTTAAAACATTAGATCTGACTTTTTTTTTACAAATAATTCAGCATCAGAGAGGGGATTTTTTTTAAATAACAGATCATTTCTTTAAATATGCAAGTACCTAACACCTATTGAAGGACTCCTTGCTGAAAGTAGACACTGATAAGCAAGGCACACATCGGGTCTTCAGTATATTGCTGCATGAGTAACTTACTATTCAATCTTTAATGTAATGAGAAAATGGGAAATTCTGTGAACGCTCTCCTAGCATTAACAAAACCATATATGCACAGTGTCAGTTTCACCAGTTGCATAACACCGATCTTGATCATTGTGTTTTGGAGATTAGTAGTACATAGCATCTGTAATCTTGCATTGCATTAGTTTGTACAAGATAAATTTAAACAGAGTTATAATGATGGCACCACTGAGAGGTTGGCTGTGAATGAAGTACTAGCCTGGTCATGCAATAGAGCTAAATAGATAACACGGAAATAACAATTGCAACTCCATTGATGCTGATTTGGCTACACCACAATGTCTGATGGTCAATTATTGTGCAATGGGTTGAATAATATGGTGGGGTGAGGGGAGGGTGATGGCTGGGAGGTTTGGGGGGGCAGTGGAGATGGTGTGTGGACGTCTCACCCAACACTCCCCTCACTCCAGAAGCAAAGCCAGCGTTGAACCGATTCCCTTCATGCTGGTGGGGTGTGCTGCAACAAAAGCCGAGTGGGACTTCTGTCTCTCAGTGGGATGGAGGTCCTGCCCTTTGGGCTCCTGGCTGATCGGATTGGTTTTGGCAGGTCAAGGAGGTGGGTGGGGGGTGGTGCGGGTTCTTAGATGGGCTGCCCTGCAGCCTGCAAAGCCCACCTTCCTTCCTATCTCTTGATGAATGTTGTTAAAAAATCTGGTTGCCCTCTCCCTCCTGACTGCCCACATCAAACATTATATGGCATGTGCAGCATATTATCAGGGTCAAATAGTGTGTCATAACTGACTCTTGATTACTTATTTCTATATGGTGGACAAGTTGCTAATTTTGGCACCCACGTACTCTCATGTTATGGAGGTGAGCTCAGGTGTGGGTGGGAAAGTGTTGGGGTGTGGGTGGGTGGGGGGGGGGGCGTTGGGGTGGGCACTCACTATTTTATGTGCCCTCCCCCTTGCCAGAAACATGACTGGCGGGGGCACATAAAATATAGCGCAATGTGATGAACACTCAATATATAAGAATAATTGTCTTCAAGTCAATAAATCATGTAATGATAAAGTGCACTAATCATTTAAAGAAATATTGTGATGCAAATGAGTAGTGTGATGGGTTAGCATAGGGATTTACTATTTCTGACACCTAGATTAAATTTTAACTCAGATGAAAGAGTGCTCTCTCTCTCTGGCTTCTACATGTGTGAACTTATAACAGATGGTTTCAACTTCCCATTGGAATTTTGCATTGTTTCCAGTGATTCAATGTTCATTGTTCAGTGTTTCTCATTCACATTCAGTATTCTTCACCGGCCGCATCAGTTGGTTTTATCACCAGGGGCCCCACGTATGTAGAATATGGCTAAATAGCTTTGGTTGTTTTCCTGAACCAAGCTTTGGGTGGAATGTTGCTGGTGACTGATCTTTCCTTTTGTGATAGTTTGTCACTCCCTTTGGGGAAAATGCTGATTGAAGATTTAAGTTTGAGAGAGCTACGATTGATCTCCTGGTGGGGTCCCTCAATTTGTTTTGATTCTGGACAAATTGTCATTAGTCCCAGGTGAGGAGGAATAAACTGGCTTTCTTTTGTTTATTGAATCCCACAATGCAGAATGAGGCCATTCGGCCCACTAAATCTGCACCGACCACTCAGATCCTATCACTGTAACCTCATGCATTTAGCTTGCCAGTCCCCCTGGCAGGTTGACACACCCTCCAAGCCTAGTGTCTCCCATCCTGATGACCAGCCCTGATCGCT
The DNA here is from genome assembly GCF_965287045.1 of Carcharhinus amblyrhynchos. Lineage (NCBI taxonomy): Eukaryota > Metazoa > Chordata > Chondrichthyes > Carcharhiniformes > Carcharhinidae > Carcharhinus > Carcharhinus amblyrhynchos. The sequence continues at coordinate 54,011,650 of NC_137335.1, forward strand.
GGCCTCCCTCCCTCTGTCACTGATCGCTATACAGAGTGGCAGCTGGACCCACTCCCCATCAATCTCCCCCCAAAAAGCCCTGCCATTCTAGCCCCACAAGATGCCTGATGCCCAGTGGGCAGTGACAGTGTGATGGACAATTTAGCATGGCCAATCCACCTAACCCACACATCTTTGGATTGTGGGGGGAAACCAGAGCACCCAGAGGAAACCCATGCAGACACAGAGAGAATGTGCAGACTCAGCACAGACAGTGACCCAAGCCGAGAATCAAACATGGATCCCTAATGCTGTAAGGCAGCAGTGCTAACCACTGTGCCAACATGCTGCCCCAGAATATTCAGCCCCTTTGGTTGGTGGCAAAAAGGTTAATTTTAAAATGACTTTCCCTTATGGAAATTTTTTTTCCATAAATGGAACAATTTAACCAGGGTTTCTTGAGTTTATGAGTGTGCTTATCAGTAAAAAAGTATGAGAAGAAAATAATAAAATGTAACATACATACACGCTGATTAGAAATGGGGCTGGGGAGGTGGCTGCTCTAGCACATAGTGGGCCGGTAGACATAAGCAGAGGCCGTGTAGCGGGCTTCCCATTGGGCACCATTGCCTCTGCATGTCTCCGGCCGCTGGATTTCCAGAGTCATCAGCTCTGCACCAGAAATCTGCTGATTTGAATATTTAAATTCTAATATTAATATTATTGGTGGGCCCAGAAATGCAGTCCCTAGCCTGTCAGCTCCCTGTTAGTGGGTTTATAAGTTCCCCACTAATAGGGAGCTGGCGGCTCAACTCCAGGGAAGGGATGTCCCCTGGAGATTGGGGGTAGGGGGATTGCCCCCAGGCATTACCAGCCTGGCAGTGCCAGCCTGACCTCCTGACACTGCGCAAGAGGCAAAGTGATAATGCCCAGGGGTCACCCTGTCACTGCCCACTGGCCATCGGGCATCTTGTGGGGCTAGAGTGACAGGGCCTAATGGGGGGAGATTGATGGGGAGTGGGTCCAGCTGCCACTCTGTATAGCGATCAGGGCTGGCCATCAGGATGGGAGACATTAGAGTTGGAGGGTTGTCAACCTGCCAGGGGGATCAAGGCTGTGGGGGGTTGGTCGGTGTGGGGGAGTGATTTTGGGGAGGTTGCTGGAGAAAGGGAGGGGTAGACCGAGTGAGCTGGGGGGGTGTGGGAGTCGGGACCAGGTATGTGGGTTTGCTGGTCTGGCTAGCAATCAGGAGACCGGTAGTGCAGGCTACTGTGCAGGCACCAATCTCGGCACTGACAGATTGGCATATATACAGCAGCCCGCTGTAATGCACAGTGTGGGTGATTCAGTGTGTGTGTGTGTGTGTGTGTGTGTGTGTGTGTGTGTGTGTGTGTGTGTGTGTGTGTGTGTGTGTGTGTGTGACCTAGAACACTGGACCAGTGCAGAGAGACCAAGGGATTACAGTTGCTGTCTAACCCCTGTTCTCATGTATTCCTGGACAGTAGTTGTTGCAGGGATGATAATCAATTATCGCCACAGAAACTACAGTTCAGTTTGTATGGATCTCTTCCACTAAAATATCTCTGTATTTGAAAAGGGTGTGGCCTTCCATTGTCTCTCTTGGTACTGCATGTAATCCACATGGGGTTTCCAGCAAGTGTTTACTTTGCAGTCTCAGCCAGTTTTTGCTTATATGTTCTTTCTTAAAAAAAAGTCTTATTTAAAAGTTCACTATATCCATACGTAATTTGAGGCTATGATCCATTGTGATGACAAGTGTTAGATTATTAAACTGAAGGTATATCCTGCAGTCTAATTTCCATCATCCTTTCTTTGAACTTCAGAAAACTTACATCAAGTTCACGAATACTATGCCATAAAAACATGCAACACATTTTGATCATACTATGCACATTGTGCTCCCGCTTTCCATTTTCAAGAACCGTTAATCTACATGGAATGAGGTTGCACAGTTTCACTCCAGATCCCAGAGATACTCTTAAAGTCTCACATCATTTAACATGGATATTGTACTGTGGATGAAAGTGGTTTGATGCTGAAAATCAGTACAAAGTGAACAACACGTACTCTGGATGCTTGCTGCAAATTGGACCTCAGGATTCCTCTATGTAAAACCCTGAGTGGTGGATAACAATCTGACATCCCAGTATAGCTTGCCAGTCTGGAACCTGGAAGATTTGTCTGGCTGTAACTCAGTGCCAACCCTCAAGTCAGTCCTGGAAGTGGGGAAGAGGTGAACAGGAAAGGTCCAAGTTAACAAAATGTATTTACTTTCTTATCAGTGGCCCACAGTGGCTTCTTTAAGGGTCAGGGGATTTTAGACCTGATAAACCGGAGCAAAGCTTCTGTAATTGAATTTCGCTGTCCTGAGATACTGAAGCGGTCCATGCCCATATTCAGTAAGACCTGAATGACGTTCAGGCTTCGGCTTGTGTCGTAACATTCATGTCACATAAATGCCAGTCAATGACTATCTCAAACAAAATAGAACCCAACCATCTACCCAGGAAATTCAAGCCATTACCATTGCTGAATCGCACCCTATCAACATCCTGCAGGTTACCACTGACCAGAAACTGAGCTGGAACAGCCATATAAATACTGTGGCTACATGAGCATGTCAGAGGCTAGAAATTCTGAAGCAAGTAACTCATCTCTTGACTCCCCAAAGCTTGTCCACCCAGTACAAAGCAGAAATTAGGACAGTGGCAAAATATTTTCTATTTGCTTGAATGAATGCAGCTCTAACAATACTCAAGAAATCAATACCATCCAGAACAAGGCAGCCTGTTTGATTGGCACCTCATCAGCCATTTTCAACATCCACCCCCTCTACTACCAGTGCATAGTAGTGGTAGTGTGTACCATCTACAAAATGCATAGAAACATAGACAATAGGAGGAATAGCCCATTTGCCCCCTCGAGCCTGCTCCAACATTCATTATGATCATGGCTGATCGTCTATCTGAATGTCATGCTCCCACACTCTCCCCAGATCCCTTGATGTCTTTAGTATCTAGAAATTTACTTATTTCCTTGTTAAATATATTCAGTGACTTGGCCTTTACAGCTATCTGTTTTAAAGAATTATGTGAGTTCAGCACCCTCTGCATGAAGGAAGTTCTCCTCCTCTCAGTCCTAAGTGGCCTACCCCATATCCTCAGATTGTGACCTTTGTTCTAGACCGCCCCTTCCCCCCACCGAAGGAAACATCATCCCTGCATCCTGTCTGTCCAGCCTGTCAGAATGTTATACTTTTCAATGATATCCCCTCTCATTCCTCTAAACTCCAGTGAACATAGGGCTAGGATACCCAATCTCTCCTCGTATGACAATCCTGGCATCCTAGAAATCAGTCTGGTGAATTCCCTCTATGGCAAGTATATCCTTTCTTAGGTAAGGAAACCAAAACTGCACACAATACTCCAGGTATGGTCTTGCCAAGGCCTTGTACAACTGCCATAAGACATTTTTGCTTTTGTACACAAATCCACTTGCAAGAAAGGCCAACATTTAATTTGCCTTCTTTACTGTTTGTTGCATCTGCATGCTTGCTTTGAGTGACTGGCATACAAGGACACCCGATTCCTTTTACACATCAACATTTTCCAATCTGTCACCGTTTAAATAACACTCTGCTATTCTCTTTTTCCTACTCAAAGTAGATAACTTCACACTCACCCACAGCTCCTGAATTTGCCATATATTTGCTCATTCACTCAACTTGCCTAAATCACCTTGAAGCCTCTTTACATCATCCTCACCACTGCACTCCTGAAACTCACCAAGGCTCTTTCACCAGCACCTTCCAAACTCATGACCTCTACCATCTAAGAGGACAAGGGTAGCAGGTGCATGGGAAAATCACCATTTGCAAGTTCCCTTTTAAGCCACACACTGTCCTGACATGGAACTGTATTGCGGTTCCTTCATCAAAATTCTGCATCTCTCTCCCTAACAGCACTGTGGGTGTGCCGACAACAAATGTGTTACTGCAGTTCAAGAAGGCAGCTCACCACCACCTTCTCGCAATTGGGAATGGGCAATAAAAATGCTGGCCTAGCCACTGGTGCCTATGACCCATGATGTATTTTTTTTTAATTGTTAAACTCAATGTGCAAAAGAATCTACTCAAATTTTTAACCTCTGAAATGGAAAGCATAAATGCTCCCTGATTTCTAAAAGTTAATAGTAAAAACTATAGATTATTTACTTGTCTTTGCATCCCCATTGTTCAAACAAAAGGAAAATAATGCTGGAAATTTGAAATAAAAACAAAAAATGCAAGAAACCACTCAAAATGCAAGCAGTTTGTGTGGGGAGAGAGTAATATTTCAGCTTGATGACTTTCCATTAGAATCTCACTCTTTTAGTCCTGAATCAACGGTCAGCATTCACAATTCAATCATATCCCCAGCAATACAGGAACTTGTGGGTTGTCTGATCATCTTAATCCAAATCTAGCCCTCTAGTCTCCAGTCTTATTTCCAAACAGGCATAGTTTGAAGTTCAGTTTAAAAGACTTGCCATTTTCAATCATTTTCTAATTCAACCACTCTAAGGTGTTAGGAATATAGTTAATATTGTTAGTACCTATACACACACACACACACATATAATTTTGTTTTTCGTTGTTGAATGTAACTTGCCAATCAACTGTCCAAGTGTTAAGTCTCTCCTTGTATCATTTGAAATAATACGACTCTGTGACACATTTTGCTTTTCCACACCATTTCATATTGTCAGCAAACTTAGCTATTCTGCTTTCCAAGGTCATTTATGAAGATTATGAATAACAGAAGCCCCAGGACTGATTCCTGTGGGACCCTACTAGTTGTAACCCTTTGATCATGTGTTTGAATCCCAAGCCTAGCTGATAACTTGAACCTGCCTGCCACACTCCTGATGAGCTTCATCAGCCACAAAGTGTGTTCTTTTTGTGAAAAGGGGGGATTCTGAAAGGATCTCTTGTCTTTTCTTATTGCAAATAAAAGTTCTTAGTTAAACAGCAATGGGGGTAGGGGGGAGTGGAGGAGGGTGCGGTGGGATAATGGTGGTTTAGAGGCAACTGTTACCTAGCCTCTTCTACTTCAAAAAGAAGGTTGCATGAAACCTGAAGTATGGTAATGTAAAACATGAGAATATGGGAAGAATCAAAGTTAAAAAATATTGCTTAGAAAAGGCTAATCAGTAAAGACAATTTATATTTTGAACACTACATCAATATAAAATGATTGAAAAAAGGTATGTGCTGTTCTGGTTTGTACATGGGGTTGCCCAAGGGAACTTTGAGCCACTTGATTGGTTTTATCCTGTCTGAAATTTTTAAAAATGCTAATAAGCCACACGTGAGATGAACCAACGGAAACCTGTACATATAGTTTGTCTTACAATATACTGGAGATGTTTGTGATATTTTCCATGTAACATTGCGTTCACTAACATAGACTACAATGGATCGCCGATTCAAAGGCAGCTCAAAAGGGCAATAAATGCTGGCCCAGCCCACATCAAGTACATAATGAAATAGTTCCCAATCCATGTCAGCTATGGAATAAAATGTTACAGTGGTCACATTCCTGTCCATGTTAGGTGTGTTGTGTCTGTACTCTATCCGAACCTGAACTAGGAAAACACAAAGTAGCAGAAAGAATGTCCTTGGAATTGAGAGAAATTCAAAGGTGATGAATAAAACAAATGAGAGAAGTACAAATGTGAATATGAGAACAAGAGCAGAAATGTTAAAAAATGAAAAACGAGGCCACAAGGTATAGAGTTGATTAAAACACAAGATGGAAAAATAGGATTAAACTCTCCATGGCATCATGCTCAAAAATACATTTCTTTTCTCCATTATTAGGTTGCATTCATGCTGCCCTTGCAAGTGAGAGAGAAGTTTTGTCTGAAGCATTATTGCATTAGTTTTCAGTCTGTGGTGGACTCAGGAATTATTTTCAGGATAGTGAGTTTAATTTCACACTTAATATAATTCTCAAAGTTCCAATTTATTTGAAGTTCTGAATTCTAAATCTGTCAATATCAAGAAGGTTTTCTATGCAACTGTGGTCACGACTGGCATCTTCCCACTAATCATCCTTTTCAGTTTCTGAGTCCTGATGGAAATGTCGCGAAAGGACCAAAAAAGAAGGGCTCCCAGTGACTGGAGCAGCTGGTGACATTGGAAATGACTGAAACACTGAGTGCTCCTATGATCAAGTCAGACAATCGCATGATGTTCTCTTCTGGATAAATTTTAGAGATTAATGATCGATTCAATATTAACCACAAAAGCATTTTAAAAATATGTAACCCATGTACTACAATGCTACTACATCGAGGCAGATGCTATTCTGTGTGGCACAGGATGCATAGCTTAACAACAAGGTAATGAAAATGCAATTGGTTCCTAATGAAATGTCAAGGAACACAAACGTAATGGAAGGATCATAATGGAAGTTATGGAGGTGGGTTGAAAGTTGTAGTTGAATGACTGCAAGGTCTGTAATTAACACACGACATAGTGACTTGTGGTCATTTGGTGGAAACATGGGAGGCTGAGCTTCCTACTTTTAACAATAGATGGGACATTACAAAAACTTGGGCGAAATCTTGAGCTCACGTTCGCTGCCTGCGAGATTGCCGACAGAGCCTCAAGATCCAGAAGTTGCAGTTCACACTGGCAGATCTCCCCACCACCCCTCCCCCGCCCCCCCCACCTGCCCACCCTCGATGATGAAGCATGAAGCTACTTTGCATGCATTTTAATGTTATTAAGCAGTCCCCCCCCACCACCCTCTGTGTCTTGACCCGTCACCATATCTTTTAAAGGTTTACAACAGGTTCACACATGTGAACATGTGAACATCTCATGGGGTTCTCCCTTGAGATGCAAAGGTAAGCATAGCTCCTGGAGTACAAGGGACATGGCCAGGCAATGCCCCGGCAATGCCCCCTACACTTCACCTAGGCACACATTGGCAGTGCCAACCAGACAATGCTAACTGGCAGTGTCAATCTGTGCCAAGGGGCAGGCCCCAGTGGGAGCCTCTTGGTGGGGGTGGGGATGTAATTCATTCAGGTGTGGCTGTGCCAGGAGATGCTGGTGATGGTCGTTTAGTGATGGAGTGGGGGTGGAACAAAGGGCGCAGGGAGAGAAGGGGCTGCTGATTGCGATGGATTGGGGGGGGGAAAGAAAGGGGGCTGGTGCTAACATGGGGGGGGAGGAGAAGGGGCTGATGATTGTGATGGGAGGCAGGGAGAAAGGGAGCTGAGGATAGCGATGTGGGGGGGAGAAGGAGCTGATGATTGCAGAGGCGGGGTGGGGGGAGAGAAAAGGCCCATGATCACATGGGGGTGGGGGAGAAAAATGGCCGATGCCAGGGTGGGGGTATTGGAGTAAATGCTGACTCTGATCGGATGGGGAGGTGAGCCACTGAGGCCTCCATGGTGGGATGGGGAGTGGTTTATTGCAGTTCTGATGGTGGGGGGGTGGGGGGTGGTGTCCTTTAAAGATGGCGTTCTGATCCCTGGGCAGCCATGTTTTGCCAGCATGTTTACAGCGCCCCCCCCATCCCCGCATCCCCCCATATGACGGCATGAATCATGCCCTCTTGTGTCTTTTGACAGAGCGTGGTAGAATCGGGAGAGAAAACCAATCGTTTTCTCTGGAGAAAAACATGCCAGTTTTCTCACCAGAAACAATACTCTGCCATTTTTTGGTAAGCTTTAGCCCCATGAGTTTATCATCAGCAAGGAAAAAAGTGAAGGACTGAGGAATGAGAACAGTGTCATAATTAGGGGTCATGTATTGAAGAGTACCAAGAAGTTTGTGCATCTTAAGTGCATAAATACAATAATATCCAATAGTAGATTTGTGAAGGAAGTGCTTAGATGTTAAACTGGAACTGAGAAAAATAACTTATGGATTAGTCCATAAATTATCAATTTAATTCATCTCCTAAATTTAGCTTTTAGAGAATCCAACTGAGCCCACTTGACACCACAGAATATAGAAGATATTTAAAGGTATAGTTCAGAAGTTATGGGTTGTCATTTATAAGGGGATCATGACAAGAAATTTATAGCTATATGTAAGCACAATGATAAAATGAGCTAAAATCTAATGCACTGGGCAAATGGGAAGGATGATGAGAAGGTTTCAAAAAAAGGTCTGACTTACAAACTAAAAAAGCTGGAGATCATTAACATTGCCATCATCTTAACAGCGCTAAATGGTTGACTAAAATATTGGAAATACAGCACATGTACAACATTGGAAGAGGTAAAAGAGATGGCATGAGACTGAAATGAATGGAGAGCTTTCGTGAACAAGTCCTACTATCATCTGATACAGAAGCATCAAGTCATATTGGTCAAAGTTATTTTGAGAGGTAAACATATACAACAGAGTTGACATTGGAGCATCTAACATCACTATCCAATGCTCTAAACTACAACATGTATGCAAATTGCATGTTGCCACAGCAACTTGGACTCCCTGAATGAACTATAACATACTATCACCCACAAGGAATGAAGTTGAAACAAATTTGTTTAACTTAGACACGCCAACAAAGTGATGGAACCTACCCCCCAGAAGTTGGACAGGTTTCATAAAAGTTCCTAGATTTCAAAAGGTCAGGGCATTTCATTAACATATCCAACTAACTCCCTGCTATATTTTTAAACACCTTTTTGTGATGATGTAACTTTTCAGCTACAAGTAGTTACTTGTAGCTGAAAAGCATTTGTCAGCATTTGTCAACCACTCAGGTGATTGAAGAGTTGCAATAGAACATAAAAAGGATGTTATTTATTTAGAAACAGAGTCTTCCTTATGTATTCCTTGTGCTTTCAAATAAGCTATCACATTGACTTATTTAAAGCATTAAACGAACTGTTGCTCTGCCACAGGGCAGCTTTGCTCACTTACAATATATATTGGCAATTCAGACCCAACCTGGCTTATCTGACAGACGTCTTCAGTAGTGGCCTGTTACATAAAAACATAATGCCATTATGAATTTCACAGTTGCGGGGAAAGCAGTCCCAGTTCTTGGTGTTATCTGTTAGCTGTCCTATAGCAATAAATCAATCATTGACTCAGTAGTCAAACTGGGGCAGCCGAGACAGATAGGAGCCATATTATAGTAGGAGTGCATAGGTCTATAAAGATGGTTCTTCAGGTGCTGTTGGGACTGAATACACCATCTCAATTGTCATTCAACCAGGAGATTTTGTCTCAAACTGAATTTAATCTCTTCAGCCAATTCATGTAGGACAATGGAAATAGCCAAAGTAATTCCCATTCTTCCAGTTTATGTATATGCTAATTACGATGCTGAAAGAGTTACCAATGCTGCAGAAAAGTAATCTTTGATTTTATTTGATTTGATTTATTACTGTCATATGTATTGGTAAACATTGAAAAGTATTGTTTCTTGCGCTATACAGACAAAGTATACTGTTCATCGGGTACATGGAGAAAGCGAAGTGAGAGGGTGCAGAATGTAATGTTAGTCATAGCTAGGGTATGGAGAAAGATCAACTTAATATAAGGTAGGTCTATTTAAAAGTCTGATGGCAGCAGGGAGGGAGCTGTTCTTGAGTCGGTTGGTACGTGACCTCAGAATTTTGTATCTTTTTCCCAATGAAAGAAGATGGAAGAGAGTATGTCCGGGGTGCGTGGGGTCCTTGATTACACTGGTTTCTTTTCCGAGGCAGCGGGAAGTGTAGACAGAGTCAATGGATGGGAGACTGGTTTGCGTGATGAAGTGGGCTACATTCACTTTGTAGTTTCTCGTGGTCTTGGTCAGAGCAGGAGCAATAGCAACCTTAGCAAACTGGCAGAAGACTTCAGCAAAAATGCAGGAATGCATAGACCATAAAGGCTATGCAAGATATTAAATGTAAAAAAGGTTGAGGGCTGCCAACAAAGACTAACTCGAACAAAAACCGTAGAAACGTAGAAATTGATCATTCCTAGAGTTGGCCCCAGAAGGGATGGAGATAACACTGTATGTGCCCATTACAGTTCACACAAACTGCATGTAATATTTGTGCTGCCTGATCATTTAAATCACATAAGCACACAACTGGTGCTCTTGCTATTTTTATCAGTTGCACACTTGTAGAGAATCTGATTATCAATGGGCTATGATTTCACTTAAATGCAGCCAGCTGTTCTTCAAGGGGAGATGCATTCTGGCTGCAAATCCTAGGGGAATATTTTTAGAAGGAGAGATATGACTACTTAAAGTAAGAAGAGAGAACCAAAGTCCACAGATGTTTCCTTGGCTGTTTTGGTGCTGGCAGTGAATTGGAAGGGGTCATCCTCTTCTCAGGGAACAGAAAATCCACGGTGCATTGACTCTGTTCAATTGACATTCTGCTAGAGAGCTGGCGTACAATGTTACTGAGCATCCAACTTTTCTGAAGACTTTTCAAAGTATAAAGACCATTCTGTCCAACAGCTCCATGAATCTACTACTATGGAGCCTCCACTCAATTATCTGACAGTTTCCATTGCAATAAAAACTGCTCCTGTTATGTTTTCTGGTTCCCATTTTTAGAAATAATCAGACTCAAGACTCCAAACTCTGGAGCTTCGTTGAATTCTTGCATCTCTCCACATGACTGTTATGCTGTATAGAGGGATAATTTGTTACTCGGCATATAAACATAAGAACATAAGAAATAGGAGCAGGAGTAGGCCATCTAGCCCTTCGAGCCTGCCCCGCCATTCAATAAGATCATGGCTGATCTGTCATGGCTCAGTTCCACATTCCCGCCCTCTCCCCATAACCCTTAATCCCCTCGCTTATCAGAAACCCATCAACCCGCATCTTAAAAATATTTAGCGAGGTAGCCTCCACCACTTCAACGGGCAGAGAATTCCAGAGATTCACCACCCTTTGAGTGAAGAAGTTCTTCCTCAACTCCGTTCTAAACCGCCCCCCCCCTTTATCTTGAGGCTGTGCCCCCTAGTCCTACTGTCCTTTCTGAGCGGGAAGAGTCTCTCCACCTCTATCCTATCCATCCCATTCATCATCTTATATGTCTCAATGAGATCTCCCCTCATTCTTCTAAACTCTAACGAGTACAAGCCTAGTTTATTCAGCCTCTCCTCATAGCTCAACCCCCTCAACTCCGGCATCAGCCTAGTAAACCTCCTCTGCACTCCCTCCAAGACCAAAATATCCTTGCGTAAGTACGGCGCCCAAAACTGCACACAGTACTCCAGCTGCGGCCTCACCAATGCCCTATATAGCCGCAGCAAGACCTCCCTACTTTTATATTCAATCCCCCTCGCTATGAAGGCCAGCATCCCATTCGCCTTCCTGACCACCTGCTGCACCTGCAAGCTGGGTTTTTGCGACTCATGCACAAGGACCCCAAGGTCCCTCTGCACCGTTGCCTGCTGCAGTTTTTCGCCAAGTAAGTAATAATCCTTCCTACCATTATTCCTACCAAAGTGGACCACCTCGCACTTGCCAACATTAAATTCCATTTGCCATTTCCTGGCCCATTTGCCCAGCCTATCTAGATCCTTTTGCAGACTCTCCACACCCTCCGCGCAATTTGCCGTTCCACTAATCTTGGTGTCATCAGCAAATTTTGACACCATACACTCAGTTCCCTCCTCCAGATCATCTATATAAATGGTAAATAGTTGAGGCCCCAGCACCGACCCCTGGGGCACTCCACTAGTCACCAACCGCCAATCCGAATAGCACCCATTGACCCCCACTCTCTGCCTCCTATTTGACAACCAATCCTCTATCCATGCTAACACCCTACCCCCAACTCCATGTCCCCTAACCTTCTGCAATAACCTCTTGTGAGGTACCTTGTCAAACGCCTTCTGAAAATCAAGAAAGACCACATCCACCAGCTCTCCTCTATCCACCGCCCTAGACACATCCTCATAGAACTCCAGTAAATTTGTCAGACACGACTTCCCCTTAACGAAACCGTGCTGCATCTGCTCTATCAAGCAATTCCCCTCAAGATGCCTTGCTATTTCCTCCTTGATGATGGATTCTAACACTTTACCTACAACAGACGTTAAACTAACCGGCCTATAATTCCCTGCCTTCTGCCTGGCACCCTTCTTAAACAACGGCGTAACATTAGCCGCTTTCCAATCTTCCGGCACTTCCCCGGAATCCAGCGACGTTTGGAAAATAACCACCAAGGCATCCACTATCACCTCCGCCATTTCTTTCAGAACCCTCGGATACATTCCATCCGGTCCTGGGGACTTGTCCACAATCAGCACCCCCCCCCCCCCCCCCCCCCGCCCAGTCTGTCGAGCACTGCCTCTCTAGTAACAATAATGTCATTGAGACCCTCCAGTCCAACCACCTTTCCATCTCTAACACCCGGCAAATTATTCACGTCCTCCTCTGTGAAGATTGACGTGTGCGAGTGAATATGCTGTCCCGGGATATATATTCACATAACCATTAGTTCTTGGCTGTTTACAAATAATGTAACAACGTGGAATCATCATAGAATCACAGAAATCGATAGTACAGAAGGAAGCTATTTGGCCCATCATGTCTCTCCATCTCTGGCTCTGTAGCCCTGTAGGTAAAGGCCCTGACAGTATGACAGCTCTATCACCCTGAAAAAAGGTTTTGAAAGATATCAAAGGAGGTGACTTAGCATCACAACATTACATCTCTATTGCTTTACATACATTATTCCTCTATATCAGTATGACTGTTTTAATTAGTAACTTTTTTTCTAAACTAAAAAAGATTAACAATTGACTTTTATAAACAGATTGGCATCTTAAGGGTCTTTTACAGCTTGTTTTCTAAGTCTAAAAATATAATTCACTGTATTGCCTAAGTTGTAAAATGCTGTGCCTCCATTTTATAGATTTGGCATTCATTGCTTTCCATGGTGAGTTGGCACACTGCATTGGTGATATTGTGCTGGTGTCGAAGGAGCCACGCTTGATGTTGCAAATGTTGTGTCACTTGCTGGTAACAATGTTGATGTTTCACCACTTGATGGTTCTGCTGTTGATGTTGTCTCATTGATGAGTAATATTGTCAACCTTGTTAATGCTCCTTTTTGCTGTTCAAGGATAGATTGAAAATGGATTCTGTTCTTTCTCATTTGCTTACAGATTTGGGTCTCAATGAATTATGATCTGGGAGTCTCAACTTCACCAACAACTTGTGCTGGGTTCTACATTTTCATGTTTGAATCCTGCACACATTCAGTTCTTGCAACAATTCAAGCATACGTATTGAACTGTTGACCATCTTCTACCTGTGCATCAGTGAATTTTTGTCTTACTTCCTTCAGATCACTTGGAGGGAGTTTCTTGCTTGGCAGAATTGTCTCATACTTTTCCCAGTTCTACAGCTCTGCAGATGTAGCCAATAAGATGAGGTCTTCCTTTATCTCTCAGATTTTGTGACGGTTCTCTTGACTGTTTTGACATGTCTTTCTATAAACCTGTGTCTCCTTGTGTTACAAGGTGATGACACTGAACACCTACTGTTCAGCGAATTCTTTAAATTTTCTGGAAGTGAATTGAGTTCCATTGTCACATATTATCCTTTCAGGATTCCCACTGCAGAGATGATTATTGTAACTCTCAAATCTTTCACCTTTCAGATAAAAGGGAAATTTGAGTAATCATCTGCAACTGTTAGATATTGGGGGCTATCTTCTGCCCCTGCCGTGCTTAATACAGACCACACCGATTCCACAAAACAGCGTACAGGCCTAAAAATCAGTTCCACACCCGACGCTGAAAGGTTTGCAATCGTCTTGACCCCTTTCTACTGGCGAATTAGTCAGTTTGAGTTTAACTGGATATCATTAATCAATCTCATTAGTGAGTTCGGCACACAATTGTCCTCCTCTCTTAGGATGTTTCCAGTTCTTTGGCGGGAGCTCTCACTAGCATGAATCAGTACCAGTCTCCACTAGAGGAGAACAAGCAGGATGGCCATGCGGGGGGTGGAGGCAATCAGGTGCCATTGAAGCTCCCGGTTGGTCTAGGGAATGGCTGGGCAATGCCCATCAGACAGTGCCCAACTGGCAGAGCTGACCTGGCACGCTGCCAGTGCTCATCAGACACACCCTGGCAGTGCCAGTTGCGCACTGCCAGTGTGTCAGGGGCAGTGCAGAGGGGTGAGGACTGATTGGGTATGGGAGCTTAGTGGGAGGGGGGCCTGTGGGGGCTATGATGGGGAAATATGATGGGGGGTGCTATGATAGGGTGGGGGGAATTATGCAGGGATGGATCATGAAGGGTTAGATGATGAAGGGGGACATGATGGGGTGCATATTGGGGGTGATACAAGGGGATCCGTCAGCAAGGCTCCTATACCCCAAAAGGCAGGGATGTGGAGTTAGAATGAGATAGAGCTTGGCCATGATCACAAAGAATGGCGGAGTGGGCCCGAAGGGCTGAATTGCCTACTCTCGCTCCTAATTCCTATGCTCTTATGTTCCTAATACTGACAACTCATGTTGGGAATGGGTGAGGGAGAAGTTACTGCTGATGGGAGGGTGGGAGGGGCAGTTACGATATCCATGGGAGGAGCATGTCTCCCAGTGCACTCTGAGATCAGGGCACCCTTGCGAAACAGTGCCTGAGCTCTCTGCAGCCATGCTTACCGGTGTGATTAGGCCCCACCCCTTCAGTACCACCACACAACTCACCACTCTCCAAAAAAGTGACTTGAATGTGAGAAGATTGTGGTCCAGAGCGTGCCTGACAGAGCAACAAGGACCACTTCGCTCTTCTCTCTGATATAATAATGAACTCTTTTGGGGGAAATTCCACCCATAATTTTTGATTGTTTGTGAATGAATAGGCTCTCACTGATTGCAATGGCCGGGACAATATTTCAGCAACAATCAATAGGTCTTTCTGCTGTGTGTTTCTTTTACATCTGGCACACATTGCATATAAGCAGCATTCTTTCAACACGTGTAAATGTCTATCCAGTTCACAGCTGATCTATCTTTGATCCTACACACTTACATTCCCATTTGACCTTTGTGTATCTTCTGGAGAAGTTCTTCCTGTATTGTTTTGGGTATAATTATTCTGGATCTGACTAGCAGATCACCACCTTCTTGTGAGATATCATCTCTGATAGACCAACACTGCCTTATTGCTAGCTGTGCTTGTTGTATCTTATCAGGTCATCCATGGATCACTTGGAGAGGGTGCATCGGTAATTCTTTGGTTGGGATTTTTCATCCCAATATGGACATTGAGACAAGAGGGATGGGGAAATTTCCAGAGCTGTTAAAAGGGTCCTTCCTTCCTTCCTGTCTTGGAGCTCTCTTTTAAACTTTGCTTTTAGTTCTGTTAGTACTTTGGCTGGGAGACAAATTGGTTGGATCAATAATGAGGTGATATTCAATTTCATCAAAGCATCCAACCATCTCAACAAAACATTCTGGGTGGGATTTTCCGGCTGAGCTTGCCCCAAGGCCAGAATTTCCTGCCCAAGGTTAACGGACTTTAGAATGGTCCACCCCTGCCTGCTATGGTTCCCCATGGTGAGTAGGACAGGAAATTTCACCCTCTGATACCTTTGTACCGGATTTTCACACTGAGAGAGAATTTAGCATGGCCAATGCACCTAACCAGCACATCTTCGGACTGTGGGAGGAAACCGGAGTACCCGAGGAAACCCACACAGACACAGTGAGAACGTGCAGACTCCGCACAGACAATGATCAAAGCTGGGAATCGAACTCGGGTTCTTGGCGCTGTGAGGCAGCAACGCTAACCACTGTGCCACCGATATGTGAGCTCAAAAGCAATGTATCTTTCATTATCCGAATCTCAGAGGCAGTTCATGCCTTGGTGTTGGAAACCTCCTGTTATATTCAGCCTTGACTGACATCACAGGTGAGTTAGGCAGCATTAAGTATGTTAACTTCTTTGAATAAAAGCAAAACACCACAGATTCTGGTAAGCTGAGATAAAAACAAAAATGTTGGAAATACTCAGTGGGTCAGGCAGCATTTATGGAAAGAAATAGAGTTTAAGATTAATCAGTCATCATCGACTGGCTGGGATTTTCCATTCTGTGTCTAAGTCCCATAGCGGGGGCAGGAACTAGAAATGTTTTTGGAGTCCGGTGAAAGTTTGCCATGAATCAGGTGATGCTGTGTTCAGTAATTACATACTGGATGATGGGCACCCTGCTGTCATATCCGGTCTCCATATTTAAGAAGCACTCGGGCATCGGCTTCTTTGTCGTGAAGCTGCCATGGAAGGAGGACATGGCCCACAATCCTAGGGCTCCTCAGCTCTCAGATTCAGAATGCCTCCCTCACTGGGCTGCTCGATGCAGGTGAGGCTAGGAGGGGCGTCTTGTACCCTGAGGATGGAAGGAGGAGGCTGAGCAATGTGACTAGCCCTGCAAGGGAGGAAGTTGCCAGGGTGGTCAGTGCCCACTGCCTCTGCTGGAAGACTGCCCAGCAGTGCCAGGAACAGATGATTGACCTCATGCACACCACCTAGAGTAAATGAACCAGGATAAGAGCAACTGCTTATTCACTCACCTCACTGAATGGCAGAGAGGACATGACAAGAGGTACTCAACGTGACAGGGTGATGCTTCATAGTGCCACTGCAGTCCATCTACTCTGCAGGTCCCTGACCCTTCCATACAGAGAGCTCAGGTGCTGTCTGGGGGTGGGGTTAGGCATTGAAAGCACCAGCAAGCACCATTAGTAAAGATCCAGACATTAAGTAGTCACATATAAACCTAAGGGTCATGTTGGGGGCTGCTCATGCAGTCAGTCGGCCTCTCCTCTTTCACTTATGGGTGTCAGCAGGAAGAGGGGAAGGTCAGAAGGAGAAGCTCTGTCTAGCAGTACCTCCAGTCCACAGAGGACTGAGGACACTGGGGGAGAAGGAAGAAAGTGTACCTATAGAGTAGTCACATAGTCACCAGCACAGCAACACACACTTCTCTGGCTACTAGATCTAGTTCTAGCAGGGTCTCACAATCTGGTGCTCATCGCAGAAACACAAGCTCGCAGCAGGAGAGGGCAGAGTCAATCACATTCACTGGCACTCAGAAGACTGCTGGGGAAGAGGTATCTGTGATGTCCATGTCAGATGATGATCCTCTAGGATCGGCCCTGCCTGAGACTCTGGGAGTTCTGTGGGACAGAGGAGCATCAGGCAGAGGACTCTTAACAGAGTGCCAGAGGAGTATGTCTTTATGTTTGCTGATGCAGTGTTTCCGACCCGTGCATGCATGAGGTCTCTATGCAATGGATGACAAATGCCATGGAGAGCATTGTCCAGCAGGATGTCAAGTTTCTGTTGGAGATGCGCCCAGCCTGCACTCCATCGCTGTAGCCATAGGTGAGATTGTGCAGTGGCTACACAAGAGGGGGATGGGCTACCTCAACCTTCCTGCAGGTGCCTCTGCTCCTCAACAACTCAGGCAGACTCGGGCACCCAAAGACAGGAGGAGTGACTGTTGGACACCCCATAAACCTCTAGTCAGGCTTCTACTTTGGAATCCCCCTTGCCTGTGACCTCTTTAACTTCATGCTCTGTGACTACAGAGGGAGCAGGGCAGCCAAAGTGAGTTGAGATCTCCAGAGGACACCCAGCAAGGTCATCCGAGACAACAGAGCAAACTGGCCAGCGGGCTGCCTCCACCCCTGCTGCGGATGTCAGGGAACACCAGAAAGAACTGGAAGGGAAAGAAAAATTCAAACGTTGTGATTGCTCATGTGGTTTCACAGGTGCACTATAGTTGTTAATGTTCTTACACTTGTGCAAATAGACTCCACTTGCACTTCCATGTCGTCTGATTTGGTTTAATTGCGACTCATAATTAATATAATCATTAACCTGTGCACATGTCCACTACCACAACACCTTCCCATCCATAGGCCAGGCCAAGTCTATGTCTCTGGAATCATGCATGCACAGTGGTGCAAAGAACTTTGCCAGAGACCTTGCGAGTCATGCACACATCACTTAATGCTGGTGGGAGACCAAGTTTTCACTTCCCATTACATTTTCACTCCCTGCCCGCCATTACATCCACAATTGTTGGGACTGAAAATCCTAACCTCTGTCTCCATCGATGCTGCATGACCAGCTGAATATCTCTAACTTTTTTTATTTGTTCATCGGATGCCAGCATCACTGACAAGGCCAGCACTGGTTGTCAATCCCTTTTTGCCTTTGAGAAGATGGTGGGGAGCTATCTTTCATGCAGCCCATTTGGTGATGCTAAGTAAACCCACAGTTCTGTCAGAAAAGATCCAGTCATTAACCAGTGCATACCGACACTGAGAGAGCAGCAACAAAGTTCCAATTCAGGATGGTATGTAGCTCAGAGGAGCATGTGCAGGCATTGGTGTTCCCATGCACCTACTACCCTTGCTCTTCTAAGTCATAAAAGTTACTGGTTTGTCAAAAGAGCCTTGGTGAGTTGCTGCAGTGCATCTTGTAGATGGTACACACTGCTGCCACTATGTGCCCGTGATGGAAAGAGTGAATCTTTAAGGTATTGGATGGGGTGCCGATGCTAAATAAAAACAGATGGATTTGTGTAAATGTTTTCTTTATTTTCTAGCTGTACATGTGCAATAATTGTACTGTTAACTAATTCTCATCATACTAATTGTTAATTGCGTTTTGTGGAACAAAACAGCTCTCAAGTTATGTCAATCATTGCCTCACCTACTGTTAATTCAATCTGTCTTTGAGAGATTGAAGGAGTGCATGCATAAAAAGCATAGAAATAAAGTCCAAATCAGATTATTATACTCCTGGGTTCCTCTACTGCAGAAATATGTGCAGGACAATGAGAATTAACTTCAGTAAAAAATATGTGCTCGGACCACGTAAGAAAGTCACTTCACTTATCCCCAGATGACATTTACGACAGACCTGTTTCTGTAATATTAGGCAGAGTGTACTCTGGGGTGGAGACTTCCCAGAGTCACTTTTGGGCCTCAGCACCATCCAAAGGTTTGTTAGGCCCCAATAGGGGAATCACAGTAGGGTGCCTGATTAGCACTTTCAGTGTGCCTGAATTCATGTTACTGATGACGTTGAGGCCCAAGGACATAACTAACTTTGTCTGTGGGCCTCCACATTCTGGTAGGCAGTTGTTACGCATTGCTCAAACTCATGCCCACCATGGGAATCATACCAGCAAGGGGCGGACCATGCAAAGGCCCACTGACCTCCGCCAGGATGTTCTGCTTTTGGGGCGGCTGGAAAATCCCGGCCTAAGGATCTGCAGCATCCAATTCACCCAAAAACGGCTTTTAAAATGGATGAATTTACCCTTACTTCGATTCAGCCTTTCAGCTTATGGAAATAGGTTGCAAATCTAACCACAGAGACTGGACCAATCCTGGTTTATGACTGATCATTTTTCAAATAACCTTTGTTCTCTTCAATAGGAGCTTAGCAGTGATAAATAAAAAAGGAAAAGGCTCACACCCCTTGGCAGGGTGAACAGACGTAAGCATCAGTTTCTGTCAATAGAACACAATCATTAGTCCAGCACACTGCCTCACTGCACTCTCCTAAAAAGATTGATTTATCTGCTCTCACATTTCTTTGGGGCAAACTTTTTTTTCACAACTGAAACCAATTAGTGGGCACGGCACTTGTAGAGCAGAATGTAGGTCAACATCAAGTAATAAAAAAGTATCGACTTTTTTCCATCTGTAAGCAGCATGAAAGGGGTGCCATGGCCTTGTCTTACATGAAAAGAGGTCCATTAATTTCACTTATTTCAAGAAAGCCTGTCAAATACTAATGCTTCCATTGCACTTTTCCCATAAAATATATTGACACAAATCCCAGCCCCAGTAAAACAGGTTTACCATATTTCAGCTGGGAAAATGTCTGTGTAATGATTTTTAATTCCAACCAGCCCAGAAATTGCCATTTAGATGCCCTTAAGCGGCTTTGCTTTGGAGACAAAATGTAACTTTATTAATGCCAGATGACTCTCTAAAGAGAGACTGATCTCTTCATCATCAGTGCTAATGGAGTGAGTGGAAACTGCAGCACTTGCATGACTTTCATGGCGATATTTGGATTCATAAGTAGAATGGTGGGTGTGCTGGAAGGACTAGATTATGCAGACACAACATAAAAAGAAAACTTGCTTTAATTCAATTCATCTTACCAAAATGGTAATTTGTGCCAAATGCATAATGAGTATATTATTGATGTTAGCTTCTGTATGAATAAGGAAAAGAAGTGCATATTCTGTAGTTTAATTTTAAAAGTGAAATCATGGCTGTATTAAAAATACGTGACCCTCATGCCATTTTAGTTACTTTTCCATTGTAGTCACTCCACATGCTCTCCAATCTTCAAAAGCAAGGCTGACAAGTAAAGAAGACCATAGTTCAGAAGTAGGAAATTACTGTGTCAACTTTAGTATTGTCAAATAAAGAGACATGCTGTCTAAGCTTTTTATCGTGCACTCATCAGAACAGACGGCCAAGATTATCAACAGTAAAGGGAACCACAATTTATACTGCATGAGAAGAGAAAGCTGATTCATTGACAACTGTTAGACACCTTCCTGTCTCCTTCATTGCAACTTATTCTCCAAGTTTTAATAGTAGCACAATGTTATCAGGTGAAGGGGAACACAGATTCACATCGGACCTCTGTACCTCTTTATATTAGAAATTTGTTGGTTTGTTTTGAGTTCTGACAATGGAGTGCAGTGATAGAAATCCTTCTTATCAAAAGATAGACTTCAAAACACTATCCAAATAGTAAAGGTTGATAAAACCTAGGTGATGCTGCATGGTGTCATTTTCGAACACTCCGGTATATCAATTAAAGCAAAATATTACAGATGATGAACATCTGAAATAAAAGAAAGTGTTGAAAAGCTCAACAGATCTGGAGGAGTAGAAGCAGCACAGTGGCACAGTGGTTCGCACTGCTGTCTCACAGCCCTGGGGACTTGGGTTCAATTCTCAGCTTAGGTTATTTTCTGTGCGGAGTCTGTACCTTCTCCCCATGTCTGCGTGGGTTTCCTCCCACAGTCTGAAAGATGTGCTGGTTAGATGCATTGGCCATGCTAAATTCTTTCTCAATGTACCCGTACAGGCTCTGGACTGTGGTAACTTGGGGATTTTCACAGTAACTTCATTGCAGTGTTAATGTAAGTCTACTTGTGGCAGTAATAAAACTAAATTTTAAAAATCTGTGGCAAGGGAAACAAAGTTAATACTGTGAATCCAAATGATGAGGGTCAGACTCGTGTGTGCTAATGACCCAAAAGTGATCCAAAAACAATGGAGATTGTCACAGTTGCACAGCACACAAATCATAAAACTTTTTTGTCTTTGACCAGTCCTTTAATGCTTGTGGGACCCCTTCCTGTTTTCTATAATATGCCAACAACTCTTGCAATGAGTTGGCTGTGGATAGAAATACCCAAAGCATGGCACATTTTATTGAAGCTGTAATTCATGTCTGAAGCATATGGAGGGAGAAAAATAAAGATACCACAAAACAAGTCATTTCAGGACATTGCCACTGTCAGTGTATGCACAGCGAAAGCACTGCCTTTCTGTAAAATTAGAGAGTTAATTACAATAACTGGAATTCACTGATCATTCCCTTTGAAACATCAAGCATTACAAATACTATTTCCATGATTGGAATTTCATGTCATGTTTGGTAATTGCCACAACAATAAAAGGTTTAAGGTCTGATGAGCAAGGTGTGACCTTATACGATGGCTTGACGTGTCAAACAACAAGGTACAGTTTGATTTGTCTCTGCTTATTTACATAATGCTGTAATGTGGAGTTGTCTGTTCACATCAACACTGATCGTTACACCTTTCCTTTCTCTTTCTTCATACACAAGTCCAAAATAAGTTCTATATCTTCACCACTGTGCATAAAAATCACTCCTAACTTATGTAATAGAAACCCTACAGTGCAGAAGGAGGCCACTCGGCCCATCGAGTCTGCACTGACCACAATCCCATCCAGGTTGTATTCCTGCAACCCCATATATTTACTCTGCTAATCCCCCGAAACTAATGTCAATTTAGTTCAGCCAATCGACCTAACCCACACACCTTAAGACTGTGGGAGGAAACCGGAGCACCGAGAGGAAACCCACGCAGACAGGGGAAGAATGTGCAAACTCCACACAGACAGTAACCCAAGCTGGGAATCGAACTCGTGTCCCTGGTGATTTGAGGCAGTAGTACTAACCACTGCACCATCGTGCTGCCCCATTATTTGATCTCTTAATGGCTATTATATTTACACCCCCCCCCTTCCTTTCTGGAGTTCAGCCATAAATAGAAGCAGTATATCCAAATTCATCCTATCCCACTGCTTCACAATTGTAAAGGTTTCTCTCAGCTCTCCTCTCTGTCTTCTCTTTTCTAAACTACAGAACCCTAGCTTGTAGCAAAAGGTTTGTCTGAAATGGAAATTGGGTGTCAAAATTGATAAAATGCAGGTGCTTGCAGAGTTGGGAAGGTGAGCTTGGAGGTGCCAAATGGGTGATCATTTTGGCTTTATTGAGGTGAGGTAGTGGAGGAAATAGGCAATAAAATAACAGTGCAAGTTAACATTTTTAGATAGAACTCAGTATGGAATTTGGCCACTGCCCATAATCAAAGAGAATGCCAAAGTTGCAGGGCTGCAGTTAGACTGAATGATTTAATCAGAAGGCAGCTGGGCACTGGGAACTGAACTGTATGAGTGGAATCTTCTGTTCTAAAGTCTAAGATCAGTAATGGGGGTATATATCTGCTGGTGTGTGTGGGGAAGGGGGTACGGATGGTTAATCAGGTATGACCTCACACTGTTCAGCTCACTACCTATGCATCTGTGCAAAGCATGGTGGAGGTGGGCAGGAAATGACCGTCTCAAACATTGTCTTCTGGGTTCAAAGATCTAGGTACCATATTTAAAGGGCGCCAGGACAATTACTTATGCACTGCAGTCAAGGAGTTCCAGGTTCTGTCAAGATCAGGATGTCCAAGAAAAGGAAGCCACATGTGGCCCCATGGTTTAGTGAAGCCTCCCTGGGGATTCTCCTCCAGGCCATTTGTCTATTCACTGCAAACCGACATGCATAAGGGCATCAGGCAGTCTCAGTGTGCGAGTTCACAGAGAAATCACAAAGGAAGTTGAGTTGCAGAGTAGATTGGACATCTGCACTGAATGTGTGCCAGCCATCAGTTGCAGGGTATCCTGCTTCAGGTAATGTGGGTATACATTCTCCCGAATTGCTCATGCAACCATTGGGATGATAATCATTCCATCTGTCTTTAGGCAGGAGAAGAATGCCCACCACATGCATGTGCACCCAGAGCAGAGGTGGTGATGCTGGATATTCGAGTCTTCATTCTGTTTGAGAATCAGGCAGCAGAGATAGCCAGGGAGACAAAAGGTTAGGCCTGTACTGATGGTGAGATCAGATTACCCCAGGAAGTCAGTGAAAATGCCTCCCATCTGCAGTTGTCAGATGCACCAATAAAGGGAGACATTGCTTTAATTCAGCAACCTGCTTAGTCAATCACTATCACTAATCATTGTCTATTGCAGATACCAACAAGAAAAGGGGGAGGACACTATCTCAGAAGCCTCAGTGTATGCACCATCATGTTTGCATCTGCACTCTCCAGATACAGTCACCTCAGAGCATCCACGTTCTAGAATAGGCTTGGGGTCACAGCCTGATGAGCACATCACTGACACAGATCCACATCTGGTGGGGGAAATGACAACCAAGATCTCTGGTATTCAGAGGACTGCTGGAGACCAGGCTTCTACTCAACCCCAAGCAGATGACAAGCTGCAGGAGTTGACCCTGAGAGACACATTGGAGATGCAGAGAGAGGCAGGGGAACATCAGGCAGAGTTGCCAGAGGCCATGCGTAGACTGGACTGAAGACAGCAGGAGTCAGTGTGCATTTTGTCTGACACCAACATGCGAGGGCTTGGATTTCTCCATGGTGAGGGTGGTAGCTACCCTGCAGACTTAGGACCAAAGAAATGCACAGTGACAGCCATTTAGGAGTTTGGACCAGCCATCCTTTGCTCTAGCCATGGGTACTGTGCAGCAGTGGCTAGGTGAGAGGTGAACAGGGCACCTTGACCTCCTTCCAGGTGCCCCTTCTCAAGAAGTCAGAGGGATGTCATTGGATATCCATAGGGAGGTGGAGCCCAGCCATGGAACTCCAAGGGTGCCCTGCCCCTCCACCTCCTCTCTGTCAGTGACCCTATTGCTCCAGGGAGTCACGCTAAGGAGGGTGCATTGTTGTTACTGGAAAAATGGTGCACGTTGGGTTTGAGACTTGCCCCACTACCTTCCCCTCCTCACCCAATAAATCCCCCACATCACCTTTAGCCCACCCATTATTACCTCTCTCTCCCCCCATTACCATGGAGTCAATTACCAATCACCATCACTGATCATTCTCTATTGCAGATACCAGCAAGAGAAGGGGGAGAGCACTGTCTCAGACTGCCACAGCTCCACATCCAACTCCATCTCTGAGGAGGATGCTGCAGAAACCTCAGCATATGTACTACCATGTCTGTATCTGCACCCTCCAGATCCAGTCACCTCAGAGCGTCCATGTTCTAGAATAGGCTCAGGACCACAAGTTTTCCCTCCCCACAAATTCTACGCCCATTACCGTACCCATGCGCACCCTGACCCCGACTCCTCCTGTTATCCAAGCCACTTATCTGGTCCTCTCATGTGAATCTCTTTTACAGTCTCTTCCTTCCTTGGACACCCTCCTCTCCTTCCCAAACATTACCTTCCTCCCTTGGACGTTCTTCGCATGACCCCCTCCATCCCCGCTTTCCAGACTTTGCCCACCTCCCATGTCCAGCTTCCACTCCACGCTGCACATCTCTATCACCTCTCACCTGCCTCCTATGTCCACTCTTTATGCAGCTTTCCATACCAGCATCCGATATGTGTCAAATTGTGAACAGTCCCCAAGAAGGTTAAAGCAGCGTTTACTCACCTCAAAATCATGGAAGAATTGAATCCTGTCTGGTGCACGATATACACAGTCATAAATGTGAACATTTTTTACAGGTGGAGGAGCTGACTTGGAGGGGAACTTACTGTTGGTGAGCCAACCCTTTAATGAGCATGCAAGGCATGCAAAAGGGCTTACTGACATTGTTTATCAGGAAGCTCCACCTTATTTTTTATTCATTCATGGGACATGGACATCGCTGGCTGGCCAGTATTTGTTGGCCCCATCCCTAGTTGCCCTTGAGAAAGTGGTGGTGAGTTGCTTATTGAATCTCTGCACCACGCGCTGTGGGTTGACCCACAATGCCATAAGGGAGGGAATTCCAGGATTTTGACCCGGGGACTGCGAAAGGACGGCAATTCATTACCAAGTCAGGATGGTGAGTGGCTTGGAGGGAACTGGCACTTGGTGGTGTTCCCATGTATCTGCTGCCCTTGTCCTTTTACTTGCCTTTAACATTCCAAGAACACAATTTCTACAATTCACCCCACAGCTGATAAATTGATATTTGGCTCAGGGTACATTAAATTCCCCTACCCACCAAGCTTCCCTCTGTTGGCAGGACTGGAAGATTCCGCCCTATGTTTTTGATGGGTCAAAGCAACCTTTCTTTGGCTGTGTCGTAAGTTTCAAAACACATCTGATATTTCCTTCCATGGACACCCTCCTCTCCTTCCCAGACACTCTTCCTTCCTTGGACATTCTTCACATGACCTGTTAAGAAAGGTGGTTGGGTGACCCAACATAGTTGTGGAATCAGAGGTGGAAGGGAAAGGAGATGTCTGCAGCATACGCAGGAAAGCTGACCCCTTGGCTGTGGATAATTTCTCCGAGAAGCTGCATTTTGATGAGACATAGCAGGGGTCTATGAACTGAAGGCAGAATTGTGATATACTGTATGTTGATAAGTATGTATCCCCACGTCATGTTGTTCTTAGTTAATTTCATAATAATTAACGTTGCTATCACATCAGTATATTTAATCTGGCATATTTCTTTATAGAATGCTGATTAAGTGTACATTACCTTATTCACAACTGGAACAAAAATCTGTTCAGGGAAAATAAGCAATTGATTAGGTTTGGTGAATGAAATGTATGATAATTAACAATGGACAAAATAAACATCATCAAATTATCCACACAGCAGGAAATCTCCAGAAAATGTTTCTCTAATCTATGTTCTTTAAAGCATTACTATCTTTCAAGCACAAAACTATAATTACAATTTCATATATATGCAATTAAAATTTGCACATTTTAATTAACTTTGAGGAATCTGTGAAATGGGATCCAAGAGACTTTGATTAGTTCAATATATTTACAAAATAACAACTGCTAGAATAAATATTATTCACTGCAGCTGAATACCAACTATGTTAGGAAACTTTACTTGATTTGCAGAAAACAGATTTGAAGTTCCAGTGGTTAACAGGTTTCTCCAAAATAAAATTAATATTGCAGTTAGATAATTCTTCCAGGAAATAAAATGGTTATACAAAGGGAATGTAGTTGTATGAATCCATTAAAATATTCATTCGGAAAAATCCCCAGTAAAGTCTGGAAAATTCAGCGTGCATTATTCTGCGACTGCTGATTGGATTTACTGAGGCATTGCAACTCGCCTAAACAAATTAAAGAGTCCAGTTCCAAAATGGCTGCTGGAACATCATTTCAAAGTTAAAACGAGACCTGCTCTCACTTCAAACTGCCCGACCTGATTAGGTGCAGATCTCCAGCTGGCCAAATTAGTTCTTATCATGCCCAGTGTGTGGCCATAAGTGGATGCAGCTATATTTAGATTAAAAATGCTCAGGAATGCAATTAACTTCTCTTGGTTATTTATCTCAATTTCTTACTAGTTGGGCCTTTCTGCTTACATAATTCGAAATGCCAAAAGTGGACATTTTGAAGACCCAATTCAAGCAGCCTTTTTAGAGCTGATTCTTAGTTTCATTTACTTATTAGTGTCACAAGTAGGCTTACATTAACACTGCAATGCAGTAACTGTGAAAATCCCCTGGTCATCGCACTCCGGCACCTGTTCTGGTACACTGAGGGAGAATTTAGCATGGCCAGTGCACCGAACCAGCATGTCTTTCCTCCAATGGGAGGAAACTGGAGCACGCGGAGGAAACCCACACAGACACGGGCAGAACGTGCAGACTCTGTATAGACGGTGACCCAAGCCGGGAATTGAACTCATGTCCCTGGCACTGTGAGACAGCCGTGCTAACCACTGTGCCGTCCAAGGCGATATTTAACATTTTCTGCATATTTTTATATGCTATTTTTGAAATTTCTAAAAGAAAAAGACGAGTAATGTACTCATCAGATCTTCCCTTATTCTGCAGGTGATGCTATTCATAAAAGATCCCAAACTCCAAGCATCCACAGTGTTATTGTGGAACTTTTTGAGTATTATATTGAGGTACCAAGGTCACACATTACTATTTATGTAATCTTGTTTACTGAGAAGGTACACTTTGAACAGGGAGATGAAGCTAAAATATCTGATCTTATCCCAGCTGAGTGGCTTTTGTTAGCATGTTAAGATGATACCCCAGACTTTAAACATGGTCATCAGTTGTAGACTCCCTCAGGTAACTAACAGATGCTGTCTATCTCCAGGAAATCAATAGCCTGCACGTTATTGTGCATACAATGATACATTTACTCCATAATTCAGCCAGTTAACTTAATTGAGTTAGGTGAAAGGACGGTTACAAAAGCCAAGAATCCATGAATCCTGGAAAAAAAAACTTTGTGTATAAAACAACGATAATGATCTTTTGCCAACATTTGAGTTTGTAAATCATCTTATTTAAAGATAGGGTGAGAAGTAATGAAGAAAGCGTGGACTTGAATAACAATTATTCTGGTTTAATATATACACAAAGGATGGAACTTTCCCATCCCGCCCACCATGGGAATCATAGCGGGGTTGGGGGTGGGGCGGTGCAGACCATGCAAAGTCTGTTGACCTCGGGCGGGATTTTCCAGTCTCGGGGTGAGCGTGGCTGGAAAATCCTGCCCATAGAATGTTATCTCAATGGCCTAATTTTATAGATTTGCAAACTACTGAGTATTTTCTTTCATTTATTAAGATATTTCATCACATTACAGCAGGTGAAGAGCACAACCATTCTGTGTTTGTGCTTCTCCACCACATCGCATTTGTTCTAAGCATTTGTTCCAATTCCACATGCTCTGTCTCATATATTTTTCTTCCCTTTTCTTTCACTGTCAGTGATGCACAAATGCAGACGCAGTCTTCACTCCAATCACTAACTCTGATAGAGGGTGATGAGGCACATCTTAGTAGGTGGAGCAAGTTCTTTTGACCATCAAAAATTAGCTTGCCCTACACAAAGCCAGTCTGGCCCTCTTAAAAGATAGATACATCCTGGCTGTAGCAGCTATTGGAAATGGTTAAAGTTTATTTTATAAGCAGATGGATGAGTGGCAATGGCACAACAGTTCAGGGAGCATTCCCTGGGTTTGCTGATGCAAAATTATGGATCTTGGTGCAGGAAGTCTCAGGGGCCAGGAGGCCACCAGGCAGATGATACAAAGGCAGTGAGAGCTAAAATCCATAGCAGACAAAGACAGCAATTTTGCTCCAAGGAACTATCTGTGATACTACAACAAGTTCAATTACTTGACACAAGTGGTCACCATGGATGAACAAGTTTTCACATGCAGAAATGAACCACTGACCCCATACACTGCTCCCTTAACCACCCTGCCCTCTCACTCACCTCTCAACAGTCTCCATCAAACACTCCTCATACTCAATATTCATTGAACCACCTCGCCTTCAAAGACTGAGCACAGCTGCAAGCCTCGTCCCCATGTCTTTTAGCTTGCATGCATTTTCAGCAATTTGAAGTGCGCCGGATACATCATGCAAATACTTTGCACCACACTTTGTGACACACTTCCCTGTCTGTTTCAGGGCAGTGTGGCCCATAAGGCCCATAGAAGCACCTAACGGATGCACAAGGATGCATGCCTTCACCGTAACTTGGAGAAGGTGCAGGCAGATGTTGGTGAGGTCATGATTGAGATGTGGCTAGAAATGGGACTGGAACCAAAAAAGATGACAATATGTTCTTACCTAATCCATCTTCTCGGATCCCTATCACTCCATATCCCACTATTTTGTTCTGTTTTACAAGCTGCAGAGGTGTAAGCACTGACATCTTGCTTTTCCTTATTCCCACGCCTCTTCCTGCACTCCAGTCCTATCCTTTCAAATAACCAAAACCTGTCTTCTGGTCAAGAACTAGTGCAGGGGGCTGAAATGATGGGGAACAGGAGACTAATGAAGAAAAAACTGTTGCTCAGTCTTACCTGTGCACAGTCAGCAGCTCAGCTAGCACTGCACAAGCATTAGAGGGAAGCATCAAAGTGGAATCTGTATGTGTTAAGTTAGCAGACAAAATTGGATTGCAGCCAGGACAGGAAGAAATGATAATGTGGGTGCCGGCTCCCCAGAGGATAAGGTTGAGTAACAGTTCAGATGCACACGACTAAGATGAGCATTTTGATAGGTTGAAGAAGAAGGGTGATGAGTGTGCATAATAAAATGCTTCAGTGAACATCCAACCTCATGAAGGAAGCAGTATCATCGATGAAGCAGCTGAAGATGGTTGGACACTACGCTATGGAACTCCTGCAGTGAATTCCTGGAACTGAGATGATTGACCTCCAACCATCCCAACCATCTTCCTTTGTGCCAGGTATGACTGCAATTAGTGGAGCATTCTTCCCCTGATTCCCATTGACTCCAGTTTTTCCAGCGATCCTTGATGCTACACTTAGTCATGGGATGCCTTGATGTCAAGGGCAACCACTCTCGTCTCATGCCTTGAGTTCAGTTCTTTTTTGTCCATGTTTGAACAAAGGGTTGCAATGTGGTCAGGAGTGAGTGGGCCTGATGGAACCAAAACCGAGTGCCAATGAGGTAGTTCTGTGAAGCTAGTGCTGTTTGGTAACACTTGATTACCACTTTCATCACTTTACTGATAAATGTCATTATCAATTATCATGTTATTCAAAGAGTACTTAGAATTTCCAGCCCTAACTTTCTGTGGCAAGTTTAATCAGCAATTAATGTGCAAATCCAGAATAACTAGGAGAGTAAGGATGAAAGCTGTTTAAGCAAAGTAAACATTAGAGTATAAATCAATCAGCAAATTCTAGAGATTCACAACTCATACAGCATCTCCTAACTCCCTCAACTTCCTGGTTAATTTGTGCATTATTAACATTTTTCCTGTAAGATTTTGTCTATTGAGCAACCATCTGATTGCTTCAATTTTAGTAGACAAGAACATATACTTTCCATGGAGTGAATTTTGATGGAGTGGTGAAGGCCCCAGTGATGGATTTGATACCAGGGCTCAAGAACACAGCAAATAGGGACAAGGGTAGACCATATGGCCTATAGGGCCTGGTCTGCCTTTCAATATAATCATGGCTGATCTAGGCCCATTTATTAAATCTGTCTATATCTCTTTGCAGCTTCTCTGTGTCCTCCCCACAGCCTACCTTTCCATCTAGCTTGGTATCATCAGCAAACTTTGAAACATTACTCTGTGTCTCTAAGTCAATAATATAATTGTTAAATAGTTGAGGCCCTAGCACTGACTCATGTAGCACTCTACTATTCACTAAGGTCACATAGAAAAAGCCTCATTTATGCCATCTAACCATTAATCAATCCTTTACCTATGCTAAAATATTATCCTCAACTCTTTACCATGAACCTTTATTTTGCCAATGAACCTTTTGTGTGGCACCTTATCAAACGTTGTTTGGAAATCAAGGTACACTACATCCATTCTTTCCACTTAAAGTATCCTGCTAGTTATAACCTCAAAAATCTCTGAATAAATTTTTCAAATAGGTTTCCCTTTAGTAAAATTATGTTGAATTGTTCTCATACTTTTTAAAATGCATCAAGTCTTCCTTAATAATAGATTCCAGCATTTTTCCAACAACTGACATTAGGCTAACTGGCCTGTAGTTTACTGTTTCCTCTCTCCTTCTTTTCTTGAAAAGTGGTGAAACATTTCCTAACTTCCAATCTAATGGGATCATTCCCAAATCTAGGGAATTTTGTAAAATCATAGCTAGTACATTCACCATCTCTACAGCTATCGTTTCTAGAGCCTGACGGTATAGGCCACCAGGCCCCAGGGATTTGTCAAATATTAGTTTTGCCACTACTTTTTCTCTGCTGATAGTAATTTCCTGACTCTTTTTATCCCACATGTTACCATCTATTTCTTGTATGAGTGTTTTGAACTTGTGAACATGAATTTATGTATTTTACTCTGAAAACAAAATATTTGTTCAGTGCCTCTGCTATCTAGTCATACCCTGTGATAATTTCTCCTACTTCTGCTCCTAAGGGACCAATGTTTACTTCAGCTACTCTCTTTCTTTTCATATATATATCTAAGCCTATAGTTTGTTTTTATATTTCTGGCTAGTTTACCATCAAATTCTATTTTGTTCCCTTTTTTATCAACATTTTGGTGGCTGGTTATGAAAACACTCTAAAGTTTCCTTGTACATTATAAGTCTCTTCTTTTAATCTGAAATTATCCTTAACTTCCTGAATGAGCCATGGTGTGTCTTTCTTGCTGAGGTTTTCTTTTTCAATGGAATGTGTTTTATTAAACATTTTGGATGATTTATTTGAATATTTCCCATAGTTCATTCTCTCCATACCTTTTAGCCTATTTATCCAGTTAACCTTAGCCAGTTCTCCTCACATACCTATGAAATTGGCTTTGTTTAAATTTAAGATTCTTGTTTGTGATTGGAGTATGTCACTTTCAAAACTTAATGTTGAATTCAGTGGCATGATGATCACTATTTCTGAGTGGATCTTTCACTACACATTACTAATTAACTCTGCTCATTACACAATACTAAATCTAAAATTGCTTTATTATTAATCAGTTCCAAAATGTATTCCTCAAAGAAACTATCACAAAAGGATTCTACAAACTCACTGGACCACTCTTTTTAATTTGATTGTGCCAGCTTATATAAAGATTTAAGTCTCCCAAAATTATACATTTCCTATATTCCAAGCTCCAATAATTCTTGCTTAATGCTCTGTTCATTATATAATGCTAGGGGAAGGGAGCCTATAAACTAATTCCCCCAGTGTTTTCTAACTCTTATTATTCTAATTTTCACCGATACTGATTCTACTTCATGATCTGTGGAGGCTAAATCCTTTCTCCTTATATGATCCTTTACTATTAGGATACTCCTCCCCCTTTGCCATTCTGTCTATCTTTCTGACAAATTGTGTACCTTGGAATATTTACTTCACAACCTTGATTATCTTTAATAATATCGCTGTAATGGCAATTAAATCTAAATCATTTATCTCCATTTACACTGGTTTACCTATCTTATTGTAGATGCTTCATATATTAAGAACATAAGAATGTAAGAACTAAGAGCAGGAGCAGGCAAGTTAGCCCCTTGAGCCTGCCCCTTCATTAAATACAATCATGACTGATCGCATCTCAATCTCATCTCCACCTTCCTACCTGTTCTCCATGACCCTTCATCCCACCACTAATTAAAAACCTATCTATCTCTTCCTTAAATTTGTTTAATGTCCTGGCATCCACTACACTTTGGGATAGAGAATTCCACAGATCCATGACCCTTGGAGTGAAGCAATTCCTCCTCACTTATGTTTTAAATCTGCCACCCCTTTCACAGACTGTGACTTTAGAATGCCCAACAGGGGGAAATATCAGTTCTATGTCCACCCTATCAATCCCTTTTAGCATCTTATATTACAGTAGTGGGGAAGGTAAAGTTTATCAATGAAAGTATTATATGAAATACATGGAGGTAAAAGGCGCAATCTTGAGCCCGTGTATACCACCCATACAAATGCCAACAGGGGGCTCAAGATCTAGAAGTCATAGATGTCACCGGCAAGATTACGATCTCAAATCTTCCCCACCCTATGCTGTCAACATCATTAGGTTCACATCCATAATGGGTGTGAACCTGCTTTACATGATTTTAAATAGGTTTCAATATCATTAACCCGCCCTCTT
The DNA here is from genome assembly GCF_965287045.1 of Carcharhinus amblyrhynchos. Taxonomy (NCBI): domain Eukaryota; kingdom Metazoa; phylum Chordata; class Chondrichthyes; order Carcharhiniformes; family Carcharhinidae; genus Carcharhinus; species Carcharhinus amblyrhynchos. The sequence continues at coordinate 54,044,806 of NC_137335.1, forward strand.
GCCGTATATGGTCCCCACACAATCTATTGACGCTGTACTGACATGACATCATGTGAACCTGTCATGGGGGTCTCCAGGGTATATAGGTGAGTATAGCCCCTTAGGGGAAGGACATGGTCAGGCAGTGGCTGGCAATGACCCCTGATACTGTCCCTTTACAGACTTTGGCAATGCCAGGTTGGTACCAAACCCATGCCAACCCAGTTGTACTAACGTGGTAGTGCCAACTTGTGCCATTGGTGAGCGCAGTGGGAGCTTCATGCTAATGGTGGTGGGGAGCAGGGGGGGAAGGGGTGGGATTCGTTCAGATTTGGTTGTTTGGAGGCTGGGAGTGGATGGAGGAGCAGGGAATGCCAGCTCCAATCGGGGGTGGGGATGGGAGCCCCATGCGACTTCAGTGGTGGGTCAGGGGAGAGGTTTGTTCCTATTCTGATTGAGATGCCCTTTAAAGATGGCGGCCTGATCTCATTGCAACTGTGTTTGGTTGGGGGGTTGAAGCCCTACCACCTGCAGACAGCATGAAAACACCCCCTTGATCATTTTAGGTAGAATGTTGTAAGATCTGGAAAGAAAACCAATCAGTTATTTGGAGAGAAACAGTCCCATTTCCTTGCTAGAAACATCATATTTTTGGTCATATTTTCAATTTCAATTTTTTAGTTCTGTTCCTCACATTGTCGTTTATTCGCCAATGTACAATTTTGGTTAAACTCTCTGTCCCTTCCTGAGCTTTGTTTGTCTTTACCCACATTGCTATACTATTCTGATGCCTCGACATTTCTCATGGGATTTCTAAACCTCTTTTTACCCCCTCACCATGTTGCCATGTTCAGTCCAATCAGCCATCTTTCGCTTCTTCTCCTCATTCACATCGGCAGCAAGTGCCTCATATCTGTTGAAGAAAGTCAGGGGCTGAAGCTCCTCCGTCACTTCATGCTGGTTTCCCATAGCTGCCTGCCTCGAATTTTGCTGGATTCGTCGATCAAAATGTTTCGGTTACTCTTTCTCCACTCTACCCTACCCTCCGCCACCAGATGCCCCACAATGTCTGCACTCAGACTCCAGATCAGCAACTCAGTGCCGAAGTTGCCTAAGCTCCTAAGCTGTGGACACTTATGGCAGGTATGGCAGATTTAGGGCAGCACAGTGGCACAGCGATCAGCATTGTTGCCTCACAGCACCAGGGATCCATGTTTGATTGCCGGCTTGGGCCACTGTCTATGTGGAGTTTGCACATTCTCCCCGTGTCTGCGTGGGTTTCCTCTGGGTGCTACGGTTTCCACCTACAGTCCAAAGATGTGTAGGTCAAGTGGATTGGCATGCCAAATTGCCCCTTTGTGTCAAGGGGACGAGCTATGGTAAATGCATGGGGTTATGGGAAGAGAGCCTGGATGGGATTGTGGTCAATGCAGACTCGATGAGTCGAATGGCCTCCTTCTGCATTGTATGATTCTATGATTCTGTATGGTTGTCCAGGATTGTGGCGCATTTCACAGCTTCTTATGTGCTGCAGTCATGGCACATCACCAATCCTGCCATTTTTGTCCAATGTTATTTAATTAGTCAATTAGGTAATGATTTACACAACTAAAGTTGAACTCACCTAGCTTTGAGATAAAGGCAGAAAACTTACCAACTACTTAAGGCTGAAAGAAAGTAGAAAAGGGAATATCTCTTGTCCCCCTTGCACAGAATTTCCACCTGAACCAAATTCTGTCTACCTCTCAGTTCAGTGTACCCTCCTCTCCATGCATCCCCTAACTTTGTAAATTCTGGGCAATATTGCATGTCTGTTTGGGGCACCCCAACAGCATTATAGGCCCAAATGGCAATGGGTTAGATTCAGCTGATGGGAGCCTGCCTCTAAGAGCTGCTGGCCACTCGGAGGACCGGTAGCTCTTCAGGCTCAGCAATGTCATCTTGAGAGGTGACCACTGTGGCAGCTGCACACTGCTAAGAGGATGCAACGATGGATACTGTCCTTGAAGCAAAGTATGGAGTCATGTGCCACTGGAGAGAAGCAGGCAGATCATGGCAAGGTGTATGTGGGATTGGGGGTGTGGGGGGCAGTTTGTTCAGTGAGGGCGGGTAGCTGTTGCCACGGAAGCAGCCATTGCCATCAGGGGACTCTCCATGGATCACAGAGTGATCAATTTGGAGCACCCCCCTCCCCAGCCCTACCCATGGCTTCACCTGGCAGTTTCCCCACATAATGGATTCCTCCTTGCCTCCAGTCTGATAAAGTGGCAGTGGAAAGGGGTCTTTAATTTTTCACTTAAGTCGTACAGTTGGCATTGGGGTTGGGAGGGTGGTGAAGAACCACTTCTTGCCTTCCCCCTAACTGGTAGAATGTCATGGTGATGAGAAGGCAATAACACTTTACCTCCACCGTCCCCCTTGCCCCCACCACCTTCCCTTGCCATTTTATAGCCCACTCACTTCCAGGCTAGGAGAGAAAAACAGAGTTAACATCTCAGGTTGATGACCTTTCATTAGAACTACTGATGGAAAGTCATTGACCTGAAACATTAACCGTTTCTCTCTCCACAGGTGCTGCCTCATGTGCCAAGCATTTCCAGCATTTTCCAATTTTATTTCAGCATTCCAGAATCTGCAGTATTTTCTTTTCATCTGCTTTATGAGTCCCAGGGTTCAAATTAAAAACCACTGGGCAAGTTTATTGAGCAGTGAACAGATAAAATACCACTATTCAGTACAGGAAGTATTTTTATTGTAATTGCAAAAGTCTACTAATCTTGAAATGTCAAAAACAACATCCTCAGCAGGTAATCGATCCTCAAAATAGAGTCCCTTTTCTTCTTTCATGTACGTTTATTGCCATAGAGACCTCTGGCTTGGCTTATACTCCTGAAAATTTCAGATTAACTAGTGACCCGAGGATAGGGAGCCATATATAATCCTGCAACACTGCCTATAGAGCTGTCTGTCAAAGTCCAAAAAGGATCATGACCTTGTTTTCCTGACTCAAGTCTTCAATACAGGCAACAACTGTCAATCAAACCTATTTGTTTAAAGAGATTCCCAAGGTGTCAATCACTTAGGAAGTTTGAATTGAATAGAATGACTAGACCCATTGATCGCTTCAAAACACTCAATGATCTGTGAGACGGGTCCCCATCCAAGGACAATTGTAGCAATCAGCCTAGGTTATCAAAGCCTGGTCTGAGAGATGTATAATCAGCCAGACTGAAAGGTATGTTCTTTACAGCTTGAAAATTCAGTTACTAGTATCTGCCTTAAGGTTATGCACATTGTGACAAGCAAGAAATAATCCAAAACGTAAAAATGTACAATTTTTGCTTCACCCATTAAAAGAGGATAAATTTGGGTAATAATTAAATATTTTCAGCCTTTCAGTTCCTGATGGTTGTATTCAGAATATAAGAAGGCAGGAGAAGTCATTCAGACAATATAGCTTACTTCATTTTTATGTCTGTGTTAAGGACCAGTTTGGATAACTTCTCGTTCTTGTTATAGCAGCTAGATCCAATACACAATGTTGAGTCAACATTTTACATACTTACTAAAGTCTATAACAAAACTCAAAAACTCAATATTTTGCAGTGAGGGAGTATGGAACTCTTACATGACACATAGCACATTATCAGCTAATAGCTGGACATGAACTATTTCAGAGGAGAGTTTTAGACTAGACCATCAAACCAGCACTGCAACAATCTGGTCAGTTTTCTCATCAGAGTGAGATTAAAACCTGCTTCTGTCCATTTAGATGTAGTAATTATTTTCATTTGTTTTCAATACGTAGAAATGCTGCCAAAACTGATCTATTGTGTATTCCTAGTTGGCCTGAAAAGCTAACATTGAGCTTTTTCCGATGACAACTTGGAATCTTTGGATTGAGAGTGCTCGAATAATGGTGTTCGGTAGAGAAATTCAGGATTGTGATCCAGCAATGATGCATGAACGATAATCAGGATGGTATCCTTGAGGTGAAGGTGTTTCCATTTGTTATTCTTGTTCTTCTTCTTTGTAGTATGTAATAGTCTCCATTAACACCATTACTATCTCTCAATCTGACTCCTCTCTGATTCTGTTTCCTTACTATCTTCAATCACTACTGCATTCCTTTTGGCTCCCCCTACTTGAATGACGTTCTTCATCATGGTGCCATACAAACTTGAAGGAATATGGTGTACAGCTAGTTTAGCCATTTACTGCCAGATCTGGCTGGGCCAATCAAGTCCTGTTCTCATCTGCAAAAACTGCTCACTATTTCAGGGTTATTCTGAAATGCAAGCATCAAGTAGGTTTTGAATCCCAAACTCCATTGATCCCACAAATATAAGTGAATCTCACGGTGAAGAAATAAACAGTGCTGCAGCTGATAGAGTTAAACTTTTCTCAACCATCCTTGTGCCAATCTTGTTGTACAGCCATTGCTTTGGTTATATTTTATGTACTTGATTTATCTCTGAGCAATGCTGAGAAAACACAGTTTCTTAACTGTGCAACAGGTTTACTTACAAGAATTTTAAAATATCTCTTCATTACAACGTATTTGCATCATACTTAACCCAACTCTAGCCCCCTAGTAGCTTCTGTGGTATCTGTTTACTTTAGCTGAGTCCACACCCAGGCTCATCCAATCAAACATAATGATCCCAGACTCCATAATCAAGCACAGAACAATTAAACCATTGAACACAACATTTTCTGACTTGGAACTATACGGCTGTCCCTTCCCTGTCACTGGCTTAAAAACCTGGAACTCCCTGCTCTGTAGGTGTATGTTTACAATATGGACTTCAGAAGTTCAAGAAGTCAGCTCAGGCCCACCTTCACAAAGTCAAATTGTGATGGACAACAAATGCTAGTTTTGCCAACGATGCTCATGAAAGAATAATAAAGCCTTCTGAGTTTTCTGGACTCCTTTAGATGCCTCTTGTGCATCCCTGATTATAATTGCTTGACCATCCATGACAGTGCTTTCAGCTGTCTTGACCCCTAGCTTTGGAATTCCCTCCCAATATCTTTCTATCTCACTTCTCCGCTTTTAGACATTTTTGATTTGATTTGCTTTATTATTGTCACATGAATTAGCATACAGTGAAAAGTATTGTTTCTTACGCGCTATACAGACAAAGCATACCATACATAGACAGGGAAAGGAGAGAGTGCAGAATGTAGTGTTACAGTCATAACTAGAGTGTAGAGTGCCAATCCCCTCGCTAGTCTTCCCTGGTACAGTGCTCTTCAGATCAATTCCCATTGTAGGTGCATCCATTCCTGACTCTCAAGACCCGTCCTCACATCTAAACAGCCAATGGTATTTATCCTCATCATATTGCCATCTCACACCCTCTCTCATAAACGTTCTTCCATCCTCGCAAAACATTCCATATTTCGCGCTCATCTCTCTCTCTCTCTCTTCTCCCCTTGCATCAGCAGAGATGGCAGAATCACAGAATTGTAGAATTCCTGCAATGCAGGAGGAGGCCACTGGGCCCATTAAGTCTGCACCAACAACAATCCTACCCAGGCCCTATTCCCATAATCCCACATATTATCTCTGCTAATCCCCCTGACACTAGGGTCAGTTTAACATAGCCAATCAACCTGATCTGCACATCTTTGGACTGTGGGAGGAAACCAGGGCATCCAGAGGAAACCTGCGCAGACACGGGGAGAACGTGCAAAATCCTCACAAACAGTGACCTGAGGCCGGAATTGAACCCGGATCCCTGGCGCTGTGAGGCAGCAGTACTAACCATTGTGCCACCATGCCGCCCCAATATCAGAACAAAGCAGAGAACTGGCCCTTCAATCATCAGCAGGTGATTGCTGCAGAAGGGGATGCACTGGAGATCAGTGCAGTGTCAGAATGCAAGTCCATTAGAGATGGAGAAATGGAGGTCTGCCAGATACCTGGTGACAGAATTAGCCATCACACAGCAACATGACACATGACATTCACTCATGTTGACTTGATGTCAGAAAGCAATGAAATATAATCATCTGCACAAGGATGACTTTGAACCTTTTCACCTTGTCAGTTCTAATTTCCATCTTTCATTTTGCACGGATCCTTCACGAGTCACGCAGGTGTTGGTGCCAGAGGAAGATGAAAACTCCCGAGAGATCAGGCAGTCTGCTGAAGGAGTATGACGTGATTCAATGCACCCTCCACCAGCTCAGATATACACACCTCAATTGGGCCTCCAAGATAGGTAGTTGGGTGGTTGTATGATGAACCACACGTCATGAGTGAGCAGAATGAGGCAGCAATGGAGAGTCCCTACCAGACGGAGAAGAACCTTCCAAGCTCTGCTCAGCTGGTTGCAGGTGCTGAGTCTTGGAGGGCTTCAACGAGGAAACCTATTCTGGAACACCAGCAGAAAATGTGTCAATTCCTGGCAGCATTTCCAGAGACATTGTGCAATATTGGAGGGAAACTGGAGGAGTTTGTTTCTAGCACAAGTGCCAGTACTTTTCAGGCCTTTGCACTGATGCCCACCCCACTTCTGTGGCAAGAGTGACCATCTGCATAAAGCATCAAATGCAGCAGGAAACTAAGTATAGTCTGGCCTTGATGACACTCAATCTGTCACTTTAAATCGGATAGAAGAAACCTTCGCCTTGGCCATTCAGTATCACACTCAAGTGCAACAAATAGCTTTCCAGTTTTTAGCTAGTAGGGAAATGCAAGTGCATCCTGAAAGGGAAGAGGGAGAAAGGGCACACGGAAGTGGGAATTCTGTTCAAGACTTCTCCACATCTCCCATGCCAGTGCCACATGTGCTGTGAACTATCCCGATGACTGCACAGATCCATGTGGGCAGTCTTTGACAGAGCCAATGTGCTCTAAAACCTGGAGACTCTGGACACAAGCATCTTGGCAGGAATAAGCAGTCTGCCTCTACAGAAACCACTTGCATCACATAGAAGTAATAGGAAAGGGAAAAGAAAGGCTTTGTAGTTTCATGAGAGGAATTGGAGTTTAAGAATGCTACAATGCCACTTTCATTGTCAATGGTCATGTACCATGAACTTTATTTCAATCTCTACTGCCCAGTTTTTATCATTGCAGTCTCCTATCTAAAAATAGACCATCAGCCTTAAGGAAAATAGTATGACAATAGAAGATAAACAATAAATTACTGACTGGTGCTTAAACGATATTTCTACTGGGGAGGTGGGGGGGAGGGTCTGCTGGGGGATCTGCTGACGCAGGGAGTGCGGGGATTGTCATTGCTGGGGGAGGCATGCTTGGTGGGGTTCTGCCTGCAGGGTGAGTGGGGGGAATGTCACTGCTGAGGGGGGGATCTGCTGGGGGGGGGGAGGTGGGGTTGTGGGGGGGGGGGGGGTGGTGCGGGGCAGGTGTTGCCTGCAGAGGGAGTGGAGGGGATCGTCATTGCTGGGGTGGTCTAGAGATTGGGGCAGGCCAGGCCAGACCGGGCCGGGGGTTTTGGGGCTGGCCTGCGAATGGACGGGAAGCCGCTATCAGACTGTTGGGGGAATTGGGGGGGCAGCAGGGCAGCACTGCAGGACTCCCAGAGCAAACCAGAGGCTGACACTTTGGAGCTACTGCACGTGCACAGAACCTGCTGATTGCAGCCTCTCCAGTGTGAATAGGCCCTGCTCCCGACATCTAATGATATTCACGCTTGTAGCCTCTGCAATGCACAGAGTGTGGATGATTCTAGTCTGAACTCCCACTGAAAAAAAAGATGAATTACTCCAGTTTTCCCACAAATTTGACACTTAGAATTTTTTTGGGAGAATCGCCCTCAAACTTTTTCTGTCTATCCATTAACTGGAGCAAGAGTCTCAGTTAACAGACAGTCATCAGTGTGAAGCAAGGGCTCACCACCAACCTTTCATCAGGCAACCTGGGACAAGTGCTGAGTCCTGAACCAGCTCATAAAGGGTGGTGCCTTCCAAAACCACCATTAAAATATCTCACTGGCTTTTCCCTTGTCATTAATGTTATTTAATTAGATTTAAGCCTGTTATTCACAGGTAAATATTTCTGTTTAGGATTTTCAAAACCATGCAAATGAGAAGAACAAGTTATTTACACATTTGAACATTCTAATACTCACATGTAATGAACTAAAATAATTCCTCTTAATTATTGGATAGAGTCCATAATCCAGTGGGTTATATATGGTCTATGGAACAAAATGATCTGATGATCTGAGTAGCCTGTCCTTGTTTTATGCTTTCCTGTGAGCTAAACAACACACACTTTAGTAAAACAATACCCTGTCACCAGAATATTGATCCATACTATGTGCAAGTTAAAGAAAGGAGTAAAAATAGTTGTTAGTCTTGTTAGCAAAGCTAAAGCCCATTGAATACACAATTGGTCAGTGAATGGAAAACAGAGAGTAATGGTGAATGGATACTTTTCAGACTGGACGAAGAATACAATGGTGTCCCCCAGGGGTCAGTATGAGGATTGCTGTTGTGTTTGATATAGTCTGGACTTCACTATACAGGGCATAATTTCAAATGTTGCAGAAGATACAAAACTCTGAAATATATTAAATAACGAAGAGGATAGTAACAATATCAAGGAAGACAAACAAATTTAATCAAAGACATAGACAGGTGGCAGATATAACTTAATGGAGAAAAATATGAATTAATACATTTTGGTGGGAAAAATTAAGAGAAGCAATATAAACTAAATTGTATCATGTAAATTGGATACAAGAACTCCAAGATCTTGTGCAAGTATCTAAGTTCAGAAGGGTGGTGAAAAAAGCAAATGGGATCCTTGGCTTTGTTTACAAGGTATAGAGCATAAAAATAAGGAGTTGGAGTGGCTCAGTGTATCTGAAGCTGGAAGATCCCAGGTTCAAGTCCCACTTCAAGACTGGTTGACTATGAAGGAACCATGCACTGGCGCAAGTAAGTTTGTTTGTATTGGTGCCAGTCTACAACTTGGTTATATGGGGAGGATTAGTGACAGAAAGGACATTCAGCTGTGAAACCACCCACCAAATCCAAAAATTATGGTTAATATGAAGATGATCAACCAGTATTGTTGTGAACCCATGTAACCTGGTAAAGGTCAAAAGAGGAACCAAAAAGTACTAAAGCAAAAAAGTTACGCTAAACCTTCATAAAATACTGGTTAAGCCCTAACTGGTGTATTGTGTTCAATTCTCGGCATCATACTTTAAGAAAGATGTCAGGTTTTTGAGGAATGTACCAAAGAGATTTACTAGGATGGAATTTGGAAATGAGGGACTTCAGTTATGTGGAGACCAGGGAAGCTGGAGTTGTGCTCCTTACAGCGGAGTTTGCACATTCTCCCCATGTCTGCGGGGTTTCCTCAGGGTGCTCCAATTTCTTCCCACAGTCCAAAGATGTGCGGGTTAGGTGGATTGGTCATGCTAAATTGCCTCTTAGTGTCAGGGAGACTAGCTAAGGTTATGAGGTTATGAGGCTAGGGCCTGGGTGGAATTGTGGTCGATGCATACTCGATGGGCCAACAGGCTTCCTTCAGCATTGTAGAATTCTATAATTCTATTCCATGATTCTAGAACAGAGAAAGTTAAAAAGAGATTTGAGAGAGACATTCAAAATCAGGAATGGATTTGATAGCATATATATGGAGAAATTGTTTACAGTTTCAGCAAGATCAGTAACCAGGGACACAGATTTAAGGCGACTGCCAAAAGGAAATGAAGCACTGTGAGGAAATGTGTTGTGTGCATTACAGATTTTTATGGTCTGGCATTCACTGCCTGAAAACTCTGTGGAAAGAGATTCAATAGTAACTAACATAAGGTAATTGGATAACTGTTAGAAGGTAAAAAATTCCAGGTCTATGGGGAAATAGTGGGCATGTGGGACCAGTTAAATAACTCTGGGTGGTGGAGAAACAGGAGGATGAAGAGTAGGAAGAAGGAGGAACCAACCAGCACAGTCCCTTCCCAGCTAGATTGTTTCTGATTGGCTCTTCAAACGGGGGTACCAGTGAATGCAACACCAATTCCCTATATAACATCAATTCCTAAAACAACACCATTTCCACAGCTTACCTTTCCCATGTTTCTGACTATCCCAGCGTCCTTTTGCCCACAATGCTGAAATAACTGTGGGCGTTGGTTTAACTTAGTTGGCTGGACAGCTGGCTCATGATGCAGAGAGATGCCAACAGTGCGGGTTCAAACTGTATTGGCTGAGGATATTCATGCCTTCTCAACCTTGCCCCTTGTCTGATCCTCAGCTTAAATCACCACCAGTCAGCTCTCTCCCTCAAAGGGGAGAGCAGCCTATCGTCATCTGGGACGATGGCAACTTTACCTTGACTGTAAAGAAAAGGAGTTGTAGAATTTTGACCCAGTAACAGCGAAACAACGGCAATATAGTTCCAAGATCATTATCTTGGAGCTTTATCATGGACCATCAATTTTTAAAAAAATATATAAATTTATTCAAGTAGCTTTTCAAAAGGTGTGCAAAAATACAAAAATTAGAAGATCAAATTCTGCCAACTTTGTGAGATTCAACCTCACCATGACTTGCAGCATGCGGTTAAAATGAGAACATTAGGACTAAGAAAGGAAAACAGGCATAACTTTTTCATTCAGTGACATATTGAGACGATGAATAAGTTCTCAGTTAAACTGACTGAAATGATCACTATAAATAAGGAATTAAGAGGTTTTAAGGTAAACTGTACAAATTAAATGCTGGGTGTGTGATGGAAGTCAGGCACTAAAATCAGCATGCCCACGCAATTCATTAGTTCTACTGGGAAGAAAATCATGTAGGACATTCTGACCCCAAATTCTGATATGCTCTCCTGTCATCTGAACCTCTGCACACGGATGCTAATTCATAAAACCTACTCCATGGTGAGAAAATGGATGGATGGCAATGATCTATGAAAAAGGAAGCACTTGTTCGGCCTAGGGCCTTTTCATGTTCTCAAAAAAATCTATGTCAGCATTCGTTCTGTAGTCTCAGTACTATCTTAAGCACTGATTTATTGATTGATTAGTTGACATGATATTACCCAGCGGGTTAATGATTTTGAAGTATTGAATGATTAATCTAGCATTGCCCTATTGAATTAAGCAGAATTATGTAGAATTTACAGCATAGAAACTGTCCATTCGACACAACTGGTTTGTCCCAGTGTTTGAAGTCCGCACAAGCATCCTCTCTCTCTTTAATTACCTCTTCCACCCTGGCCCACCATCCCTTCATTCCCTTATCCCTCATGAATGCATTAAGCCTCCCTTAACTACGCCATTGCTGTCTGAATTGACATCCACATAGCAGAGGATTTCATTTTCTTATCATTCTGTACAAAGAAATTCTTTATTTTATCTCTTTGTGCCTAATGCATATTTATGCCAGCATTGTTCTGTGATCACCCACAAGTGGAAATAGTTCCTCCACATCCATACTATTGGACAGGTTCATAAGTTTTAAAAACATTGCTAGGTTTCCCCTTACTCTTCTCTTTTCCAGACAAAGGAGTCCCAGCCTGCTCAATCTTTTCTGATAGTTACATCTTCTCACTTGTGGTAATATCTTCATCAATCTTTTCTGCACATTTTTGTAATATGGAGACCAGAGCTGCACATAATAAGTTGAGTGGTCTAATCAAGATTCTATATAACTGTAACATTACCTCCCTGCTTTTGTACTCAATTCCCCCAGCGTTGAACCCAGCACTTTGTTTGAACTCTTCATTACCTTATCAATTGCTTTTAGTAATTTATGTATCTATATACCCAGATCTTTTTGTTCCTCTATTCCATATAGCTTTTACCTTTGAATAAATTACCTACTTATTCTTCCTACCAAAATGAACCACATCATAATTTGTGACTTTGAGTTTTATTTCCCATTTATCTGTCCACTGTACAAGCATGTTTATCTTTTGTTTTATTTTGGTGCAGCCATTTCTATTATGATGACATGATTGGCTATGGACCCCAGTTTGATATTGTCTTCAGATTTTGACACAATAGGCTTAGAAACCTGCCTCTGGTGCCAAACTGTTTCAAAATAAAATTTTCACATGGGCAAGCTATTATTATGTATGGACATGGGTTCCCTGTCCAATTAGAGCCAGTGGGGACAGGAACAGAGACAGGTCAGATGATGTGTGTCATTTAGATACCACACGGTAGCTGTCACTGGGGCTCCTAGTTGTCCTAAGGAAGCTGTCTGCTGATTATGGCAATGCTCTCCACAACATCAAAAAGAAATGTGGTGCCACAGGAGCACTGGAGGTCTGGCACACAGGGCAGGTCTGCCCCTTGCTTCATTGACACTGACCTGGACCTACGGCTTGTGGGAGAGGAGAGAGGCTGGAGGAGACCACCTTGCCATGCATCATGGGCACAGAGACATCTTCCTCTGCCTCCTCTTCCTCCTCTTTCACCTTCTGGTCCTCATCATATACAGAGTGCAGCAGACATATGAACATTGCAAATTAGGAGCAGGAGTAGGTCATTCCATTTCAAGCTCTCTCCGCCATTTAATGAGATTGTGGCTGATCTGACTGTAACCTCAACCCTACATTCCTGCCTACCCTCGATAACCTTTCACCCCCTTGTTAATCAAGAATCTATCTAGTTCAACCATAAAAACATTCAAAAACTGCTTCCACTGCCTTTTGAGGAAAACAATTCCAAAGACTCATGACCCTCTGAGGGAAAAACATTCTCCTCATCTCTGTCTGAACAAGGCAATTCTTTATTTTTAAACAGTAGCCCCGAATTCTATGTCCTCTGACAAGAGGCAATATCCTTACCTCAACCATCCTGTCTAGACTCTTCAGGATTTTAATGTTTCAAGTTCCTTCCTACTCTTCTAAACTCCAGTGAATACAAACCTAATCGATCCAAACTTTCCTCATAAGACAACCCTCCCATCCCAGTTATTAGTCTAGTAAATGACTCTCATAATGAGGGACCGAGACCCTTCCAGGAGGGAATTGTAAGCCATCACCAATTCAAGCACTGTTTCTTCAGGAGCCCAGTGCTGTTCAACAGTTCTCCTGTTCAAAAGGTGGCAGTGTTTGTATTCGCCCCCTTGGCTTCTGGAGCTCCAGTTGAAGATCTGAAGTAGCCATGTCTTCATACTCATATCCTCTAGGATCCATCCACACACTTTGAGGGTTGGAATGAAGATCTGAGGTAGTCAGGACTAGCAGAGGATGATGGAATCATGACAGCTACCAGCAAAGTGAATGCACACATGCAGGAAGTTCTCATTGTTGATGCAAACCAGTTGAATGTTGATGGATTGGAAGCTCTTCTTCTTGATAAAAGTGAAGGGGTAGTCGCTGGGTGCCCTGATGGCCACATGGGTATAACCAATAATGCTTTGCAACTGGTTCTATCCCATTAGTCATATGTCAGTCTTCCACAAATAATGTTTGTGGTACAGGTGTTTGATTAATTGCCAGATCTTTTATTTGTTCAATTTAGTTTAGTTATTAGTGTCACCAGTAGGCTTATACTAACACTGCAATGAAATTACTCTGAAAATCCCCTAGACGCCACACTCTGGGATCTGTTCAGGTACACTGAGGGAGAATTTAGCATAGCCGATGCACCTAACCAGCACATCTTTTGGACTGTGAGTGGAAACTGGAGCACCCAGAGGGATCCCATGTAGACACAAGGAGAACATGCTGACTCCACATATTCAGTGACCCAAGCCAGGAATTGAGCACTGTGAGGCAGCAGTGCTAACCATTGTGTCACCCAGTGGTAGTAGGCAAAAGATAATTCCCATAACATAATGAGGTTTTGGTTTACTTTTTTTTCACTAAAACTGACTACTCCAGTCAGAGTGCACCTCCTCTTTAAGAGTTTCAGGCTGACTTTAAGTAGTGCAGGTGAGCTTTAAGTAATGTTAGCCTCCCACAATTGTGCACCCACTCTGTGCTGCCATTTAACAGTACGCTTCGCATTCACTGCACTTAACAATCATATAAACTAGTAGGTACTGTAATGCAAAATTTGCATGCTTAAGTTTACTTATTAGTGTCACAAGTAGGCTTACATTAATGCTGCAATGAAATTATTGTGAAAATCCCCTAGTCGCCACATTGCAGTGCCTGTTTGGGTACACTGAGAGAGAATCTAGCATGGCTAATGCACCTAACCAGCATGTTTTTCAGAGGTTGTCCTACCAGGAGAAATGCAGCAGAATGGATCTTTCTGGAGTAGAGAAGAATGAGAGGTGACCTCATTGAAACTTGTAAGATTCTGGGAGGGACTTAACAGGGTAGGTGCAGGAGGCGTTCTCCTGTCCAGAGAGTCTAGAACGAGGGAGTATTGTCTCAGGATGAGGAGTCTGAAAGTGGTTTGGAATTCTCTATCCCAGAGAGCTGTGGATGCTCAGTTATTGAGTATATTCAAGGCAGAGATCAATAGACATTTGGACTCTGAGCGAATCAACGGCTATGGGGATCAGACAGGAAAGTGCAATTGAGGTTAAAGATCAGCCATGATCTTACTGACTGGCAGAGGAGGCTCAGGAGCTGTTGGAGCCTACATCAGCTCCTATCTTTTTTTGTTTCTTACTTTTTTGTGTTCTTACCAATTTGTTATTAAATGCCTCATGTTCAGCATTTATGCATGTAGTTCCACTCAAATAAAAAATTAGAAACAGAATTTCACATTTTTTTCTCTCCGTCTTGTACAATGCAGGAAGGTTGTGTTTATGAATTGAAACTGATTATTTATACTAAGAATGTACCCGTTTAAACACAGTATTATTTCAAAAGTGAACATTTGGCTAACCTATAGTTTTGACTGCAATCAAGCTTTTCAACATTCAAAACAGTATTGCCACCTTGCTAATCAAACTTTTGCACTAATTTGCGCTCTTCCAGCTCATCAACATATGCCCTGACATATAATTACTAGCCTTGTAAGGGTTATAGTTTTTTTTAAAAGAAATCACTCTCAGGGGTGGCCATAATGTAAGGCTGACACTGAGGGAACACCAGAAGGCCCTCAGTTTCCATAGCAACTGTAACAGTTATAAAGCCCGAATCCAGTAAAACTAAAAATATCTAGATTTTCAAACCAAGCTAGAAGGAGGTCATGATTGCTGTTGTGCTACCTGCATTTATCATTAATGGTCTGATTGCCCCTTGTGATAAATGTATTACGGCTGTGATTAAAAGCCTCGTCAGTTCCAGAAGCAACACTGATTTAAGCCACTACGGGTTATAGGAACATTCCAAATACCCGGCACTAAGAACCTACCACTTTTCAACAAAACGTACAGTTACATTTCATTTGAAGCTTTCGTCAAAATAATAAGACACTTTTTTTTAAAAACTGTATTGGAAGACTGGGTGTTTTACCTTTTTTTCTCATCCCTCATATTTGATGTCCGAGGAGAGAAGAAGTGGACAAACCAGTCTCAAAGCTCTTTACCTATTCTGCTCTTCAGTTAACTGCATGAGAGTAACCTCGGGGTGACCCACTTGGTGATTAACCCTCCCTAATGGTGAAAGGTACTAGCCTCAGCTTAGCATCTGCCCTCAAATAAATAAGCGAGATTAGGAGCTCAAATTGAGATTAGACAAGAGTACCACCTTGCTCTAATGTTGTTCAGTCCAGTGCAGTATTTTATAAAAGCTTCTTCTCTGACCTTCCTTTAGCATTTCAGATTCTACAATTTGATTGTGTTTTCAGAACATAAATTATGAACCTGGCTAAACATGTAGAAAGTACTGAAGTCAGATACTAAATGCTTCTTCTTAATCCCACTTTGGAATCTAACCTCTGTTACTCACGCGCAATCATGTTGCTGTGAGTTATTGAGTCATCTTTAATTGCACAATAAAAATCATATTCAACAAAACTCTCTGACTGCAAAATTGGACAGGGGCTGAAAACAGGCACGGGGATCACAATGCAAGACTACCAGGAGACTGTTGCACTTCTGATTCAGGCAGTGTTCGCAGTTGCACAGTGGGTAGCACTGCTGCCTCACAGCACCAGGGTCCTGAGTTTGATTACTAGCTTGGATCACTGTCTGTGTGGAGTTTGCACACTCTCCTCACGTCTGCGTGGGTTTCCTCTGGGTGCTGCGGTTTTCTCCTACAGTCCAAATGACATGTTAGTTAGGTGCATCGGCCACGCTAAATTCTCTGTCAGTGCACCTGAACAGGTGCCGGAGTGTGGGGACTAGGGGATTTTCACAGTAACTTCATTGCAGTGTTAATGTAAGCCTACTTGCGACACTAATAAATAAAGCTAAACATGCAAATGTTATACTACAGTACCTACTAATTTTATACTACAGTACCCACTAGTTAATATGATTGTTAAGTGCAGCCAATGCTCAGCATTCTGTTAAGTGGCAACACAAAGTGTGTGCACAATTGTGAGAGGCTAACATCGCTTAAAGCTCGCCTGCACTATTTAAAGTCAGCCTGAATCTCTTAAAGGGGAGATGCAGTCTGACTGGAGTAGTCAATGGAGTAGGTAACCGTGACAGATCCTGACCTGGAAAAGTGATAAAAGTGGCATAACATGGTAGATAGTGGGCTCCAAAATTTTCCAAATGCCCTGGAAACCTTAATGCAGGAGGTGGAAAGGAGGAGAGATGTATTCTGTTCATAGTGGGTTAGGAGGACCTCTAGACAAACTTTATGGCAACTAGATAGCCATGAAAGTCAATGCCAGGAATCTAGCCCCAAAAACCTGGGTGTTAAATGCTGGATGCAGCATTATAAATGTTCAGTGACCTATCACATACACCAACTAATGTCAGACACTGCTGAATGCACCACACCTCCAGAACTCACCAACCATCTTAATCTATCAATCACAGCTCATACATAACCGCATTCCAGCTCACTTTCGCACGGCTGCAAGTCTCACATCAACATTTCACATCATGCACAAACTGCTAACCATTCACTTTGATAGCTGTATCACCCATACTGTCCTCCACCAGTGGACTTGTGGGAGAGGGGTTCGTAAAATCCCATGGGTGGCCTGCCTGCTCTCATCCATTTCTGCTCCCAATGTCTGCCCCCAGTGAATGCTCTGGTATTCACTCTCCTCACCATCAAGATTCCCACCATCTTCCCTGTGTCCCCCCTCCCCTCCCGCTGGTGAACCGCATACATTTAACACAACGCTTCTCCCACACCCCCCTTGCTGGTTCTGGGGACAGTTTGTAGTTGCAATCCTGGCCACTGATGAGACAATCTGAGACAGCTCTCTGAAGCAGAAATCCTGCTTGGGTGAAAGGTGGAAGTTGTTGTAATATGCCTTTAATGGATAGCAGCATGACATCTCAAAAAATAATTCATGTCATGTGATCTAGTCTTAGTTACACTTTTGCTTTGAACATAGTACAGTCCACACAACTCTGATATCTCCACCTGATATCTTATATCTATTTATATTCTCAACCCACAATGTGTTTACCCAATCCCTCATGAGTGATTGGTGTCTACATCATTATAGTAACATTGAATCATGTTTAGCAGTGGTCAAACAGGCTGGCAACAAGATTATGTGCAGGTTCGACATGGTAAATAGCCTTAGATTGTATTATATGGCATGAGAAGAGTCTTGACATCGTAGTGTCGGAAAGTATTGAGAATGCTATGGGTGATTGTGACAGTGCTGAACGAGCGCTCAAATTAAGACAGTGATTTGATGGATCCCTTGTGGTGAGATGGCAGCACAAGTCTGTCAGTGGTGAGTGCAACAGCACATCCAGACGATGAACACCAGATTAGTTCAGTCAGAAAAGGTGAGTGACTAAGGTGTGGGTGAATTGATAGTGAGCAAGAAAAGACAAAAAAGAAGTCACAAAAACAGGGCTAAGGAAAATTGTGATTATAATGGGAAGATTCAGGAGTTGTTGAACAACAAATTGGATTAAAAAATGCCATTACTTAGTGGTGCATTCCCAAAACAATTCATCTCCGTGGGTGGAGCTTTGAAAACGCACAAGTGGCAATAGTGACACTTGTACCAGCCACTGTAGAAGAAGGAAGGTCAAATGGTTATTCTCAGAATGCCCACAAAATTCACTAGTTTGAAGTGGGATGCAGTGGACTTATTATCTGAATTCAAAATGTTTAAACAGTCACAGAGTTACATGCTGGAATTTTGCCCTGAAGTTTTGCTCTGGAATCAGGCTGCTCGCAGAACAGAATTCTCCATTGTCCTTGGGTGGGATTTTATGAGCCTCGCCTGAATGAGTTTCTTGGTCCAGCTATGTCTGAAACAAACAAGCACACCATAAAAATTTGGTGATCACATCCACTCCCATGGAAGATTCCAGAAAGATCTGTGAGACAAGCCCAAAGCACTAGCACCTAAAAGCTACTCAAGATGTACATCATACCAACTGCTGAAGCTCAGTTGTGCCTTTCTTGTGGCACAAAGATCACCAATGCCTCTTTGAAGCTCTGAAACAGTCATTATCATACCATCAACACTGCAGTTTTACAATTCTAAGAAGATAACTCTGGAAATAGATATCTTATAGAAAGGTCTGTGAAAGTGCATATTACAAATAGGCAAACCAATTGCATTTGTGTCAAAATTTCTGTCCATAATGCAATCCAACTACTCCAACATTGAGCAGGAAACTTTATCTCAAGTATTTGGAATAATTAATTTTCACACCTAACTCTTTGCCAAACGATTTGTGGTAGAGACCAACCACAAGCCACTGGAAATTATTTGGCCAATAAGAAATGGTAAAAGATTCATCGCTATGGAAACTGTGGGAAAACTATTACTGAAGGATGGCCTGATGCAATTCAATATATCCACGAACACGTGAGACCATTTTGGTGTTATCAGAATGAGATAGGCATCTCCGAGAAAGTCATTTTTAAAGTTAGGCAGGTCATCATACCAGAATATTTGTGATCTGATATTCTTCAACAACTTAATTACTCACACATGGGCATAGATCAGACAAGATGACTCACAAAGAAGCAGTCTATTGGTTGGGTATCAGAAATGTCATTGACGTCAATGTAAAGAAGTGCAAGGCATTTCAAGAGCCAAGTCAGCACAAAGCACTATTGTTCTTACCCATTTTTGAATCAAAATTGCATCTGACCTCTTTCATGTCATGGCACTGACTCTATTGTTATCATTACCTACTTTACCAAGTCGCCCATTATTTGACAATTGCTGAATACATTAAGAACAGTTGCACACACTCTAAGTGCTATTTTCAGTTTATTTGGTGTGCCTAGAGAGATCATTATAAATAATGATCTGCAATTTATTAGCAAGCCATTTCAGGATGTGAGTGAGAAGTGGAATAATGGTCACAGTACTTCTTCTCCCCACCTTCCCCCGCAACCCACCCATTAAACTAGGTCTAATGGCTTAGCTGGATGAATGATTCACACAGTGAAATCCCTAATTCTTTAATGTAGACAGACCAAGCAAGATCTACACTATGTAATGTTATATCTGGGAGTGGGACCTTTAAGACAACTATTCCTTTACCAGCATATCAGTGCATACCAATCTACATACTCTTACCTATCCTACTCTCTCAGAAACTAGAGAAAAACATTTAGAACTACAGGAGATGACCAACATACATGATAAAAACCAGGTACAGAATTGCCAAATTTACATATGGCACAATAAGTTCACAATTAGGACCCTACAGATGATACGTGGCAACCAGCTCAGGTGACAAGGATTTACTCAGAACCAAGATCCTGTGAACTTATTACTCACAAATGCACAATGGTGAGGTGTAACTAATGACAAGTCAGATCCATTCCAGCTTGGGATTATCATATATACCTATATTCATCTAAGACAAAATCCCAAAAGCTACCAGGAAGAGCATTCAAAAATGACAATCCTGCAGACCATTGTGCACAATTAAAGATTCCTCCAGACAAGGTTACCATTGCAAGATCTAGGCATACCAGCAGATTATCTTTATGCTTTAGATCTCATAAGTTCATTAGTTCAATGCAATTATGTAACGGTAACGAAGCATGAACATATATTGTAAATAGTCATACTTCTTTGGAAAGAGGGGGAAAGTATCTTTAAAAAGAAAGGGGATATTGCAATATGTTTTTAAGGCATATCAGCAATGCCTCACTGGAAAAGAAGTGTGTTATGTGATCCATTCTTAGTTTCATTTTGGTTTGAGCAATGCACACACGTGTACGCACGCACACACACACACACACACACACACACACACACACACGTCTGATGTCTTCAAGCTTTATATACAACTGCTCTCTGGAAAATTTCACCCCAGGAGACTCCAGTGGCCAGGCCTGGCTTATGACATGCAGATGGCCTTTGTATAATTTCCTTTGAATTTGGTCTCTGCAGACCACAGCATTATTAGCATCTTTTCAGGGATAACAAGGTGCATATTTATTTGAAATTACTGGGTTTGTTCCTATTATCTAACGGTCAAAGTCAGACATGGTTCCAATCATTTTAAAAGGTCATTGACCAGTTTTAAAATTTTCAGAAGGAGCACTGATGATATATATATTTTCCATAAAAATATAGGCTGGGATATTCCATACCTGCAGTGGGGAATGCTGCGGGCCACTCAAAAGTCCACTGACTTTCGGCGGAGCCAGAAAATCCCATCTGCGAGCTGAAAAATCCTGGCCATAGTTTGAGGTCTGAATTCCGTTGCAATAAAAAAAAATTCAAAACTCCCTGTGGAAACCATTGCCTCGCTTACCTTTCCATAAAACAAGTACAGGCAGTGAAAGTCCAATTGACGAAACCTTTAATCCACTTCATACCTGCGTTGGCATAGTGGTAAGCATTGCTGCCTCACAGTACCAGGGCCTTGGTTTAATTCCAGCCTTGGGTGACTGTCTATGTGGAGTTTTCATGTTCTTTTGTGTCTGCGTGGGTTTCCTCTGGGTGCTTCAGTTTTCTCCCATAGTCCAAAAACGTTAGGTGGATTGGCCATGCCTCTTAATGTCCCAAGATATGCAGATTAGGTGGATTAGCCCTGGTAAATGTGTGGGGCTACAGGGATAGGGCAGAGGACAGGGCCTTGGTAAAATACTCTGTTAGAGGGCTGGTGCAGACCTGATGGGCTGAATGGCCTCCTTCTGTACTATAGGGACTCTATATAGATGCCCTAACTTGTCTTCTCCTTCCTCTTGCAGCATCTTTTTCGGCTCTGTGTCACCCCTGCTCCTTTTTCCTGGTATGCTACAGTCCAAGAAGTGTACATATGCCTGCATCAATCCCTAGAAACAAGTGGTTTGTGCAGAATCTTTGAAGTTAGGCCCAACACATGCTACCTTACTCCCTGTAGACTTTAGCAACTTTAAATAACTCGAGAAATCATAAAACACTTCACTGCAGCAAGACCCAATAGAAAATCAACCAGCCATTAACCTGAAAATAGTTGATGATCTCTTTAAATAACACCTCTGGGCAATTGTTCCTGCTGCTGAATTGCAGTTCAGCTGCGTGAGGTTAGGAGAGGCTTTTGCTGGAGTTCTGAGCACCAGAATGGCAACACTGGCACCAAACCGCTGATTGGCATCCTGATCTGCCCACTCTGCACATTTTTGGCAGAAGTACCTTCGGCGCGCCCTCACCAAAATGCTGCTTGCCACGCTGAGCACCAGAAGAGTGTGTGTTCTCTGCCCCATGTTGAGGATAAAATGACACTCAAAGCACTGAAATACTGGATGTCAAGGAGCCAAATGATGTGGCCTGCATGCTGCATTTTGTTTCTGCAACACTTGCTGCCGAAGTGAAGTGCAAATGTAACTGTTTTAAGTGAAACATGCTGTTTGATTTTGTTGGCCAGGTTTCCTGCCTCTATGCTTGCCAGCCTGCAATTATCTGCCAATTTAAGTGAAAGGTGGAAAATTACCAGTGAGTGATCAAAGGAGCAGAAAATATGTGACATTCAATTGTGCCATGCTTATAATGTTTTAGCAGTCTAGTGCTTGCGATCTTTTTTCCAAACTGAAGCCCTGTTTTGAAACCATCTGATGGGGATTAGACAGCATGCAGTTGTCTAATATTTCATAAAATTGTAGAACCCTACAGTGCAGAAGGAGGCCATTTGGCCCATCAGGTCTGTACTGACCAGAATACCACTCCGGGCCCTATCCCCATAACCCCATACATTTATCCTAACCAGCCCCCCTGACACTAAGGGGCAATTTAGCATGGTCAATCTACCTAACCCACACATCTTTGGACGGCGAGAGGAAACTGGAGCACCCAGAGGAAACCCACACAGACATGGGGAGAATGTGCAAACTCCACACAGATAGTGTCCCAAGTCTGGAATCGAACCTGGGTACCTGGCACTGTGAAGCAGCAGTGCTAACCACTGTGCCACCGTGCTGTTCATTTCTTGAACTTCAGTGCAGTGTATCACAACATTTCTGAAGATGTGGAAAATAAATACAATTTTACATATTTACAAGATGATGAAAATACATCCCATTAACTTATAGTCCATGTTACTTTGTGCTACACAACTGAATATGAAAATCTGGATAGAAAATCAGCCTTGGTCTTCACGTCCATGGGAATACCATGGGTAGCACGGTGGCACTGTAGTTAGCACTGCTGTCTCACAGTGCCAGGGATCCAGATTCGATTCCTGGCTGGGGTTACTGTCTGTGCAGCATCTTCACTTTCTCCTGTGCCTGCATAGGTTTCCTCCAGGTGCTCCGGTTTCCTCCCACAGTTTGAAAGATGTTCTGGTTAGTTGCATTGGCCATGCTAAATTCTCGGTCAGTATGTTCGAATAGAAACTGGAGTGTAGCGACTAGGTGGATTTTCATAGTAACTTAATTGCAGTGTTAATGTAAGTCTACTTGTGACACTAATAAATAAGCTTAAAAAAACACAAGGTGGGATATCCAGATTGTATCTTATCCTTGAGGCAGAATCATGTAGAGACATTAGAAAACTAATTGCTGGCTGGAGAGTCAGTGAGAAGCTCATGCTGCCTTTTTTTGGGAAGGCCTGCTGCATCTTGTGCCACACACAGCCCTGTACCATGCCTTCTTCTGGGATAAAGGAGCCCGGATTGCAAGCCCAGAAGAGCTGCCAGCCTCTTATTGGTTGGCAGCTCTTCTTGGGCTGCACTCGGCAATGCCACCAGGGAGGTGGTGGCTGCGGGTACTACACCCTTTCTACTATCCACTATATTCTAATTAGCAGCTTAAACCAGAGAATCCATAGAATCCCTGAAGTGCAGAAAGAGGCCGTTCCCCATATCAAGTCTGCACCAACTCTCCTGAAGGGTATACTACCCAGGTCCACCACCCCGCCCTATCCCTGTAACCCTGCATATTTACCATGGTTTATCCACCTAACCTACACATCTTTGGAGACTAAGGGACAATTTAGCTTAGCTAATCTACCTAACTTGCACATCTTTGGACAAGGAGGGAAACCCACGCGGAGAAAGGGAGAATGTGCAAACTCCACACCTTGGAGACACGCAAGGCCAGAATTGAACTCAGGTCTCTGGTGCTGTGAGGGAGCAGTGCTAACCACTGTGCCACTCTAACCCTAAGTATTCAATCACTGTTATCAAATACACTTTCATTCCTCACCTTTTAAACTACTAAAGAAATCTCTAGACACCAGAGTGAAGAGGTATCCCATCCATTCAGAGTAGCAAGGCTAGTATTTCATTCAACATGATTACATCACTCGGATAACATTTGAGTGATCTGCCCATACTGGGAAACATATTGGCCGGAATTTTTCCAGTTTGTTCTCCATGGGGCTCAGAGTGGGTGAGAAGCGGCCTATGAGAAGGTCAGTTGACCTCGCACCAGATTTTACAGTTTTGGGACTAGCTAGTCTGTAAAATCCCACCCATATTCCACTCACTCCTTACCTCTGGCAGGGAATCCAGCAAGTGGCAGGGACAAGCAGTGAGCCGAAAGAGTGGCTCCTAAGGATTGTTCCATTACATTCTGTGTTATACTGTCTCCCTAGCATTACTCCAGCAGAAAGTCAAAGCTATTATTTTAAAGCTGCACTTTGTTTCCGAAGCAGCCAGTACTATTGCTTATTTTTTGCAAAGCATTGCTGGTAATGTCAGTTTACATGTTAGCCTTTCTGTGTCACGGATTAAAGAATTCCATTGTGCAGTGCAATCATAATATTGAATATAATGTCAGATGAAAGCCTAGTGGAAAGCTTACAAATGAATGTTTTCTGGAAATACTCAACAGATCAAGCACCAGCTATGGACAGAAAAAAGCAGAGTTGCTGGCTGGAATATTATGAGCAGTGGCAATCACTGTCAGATTTCAGCACTGTTCCTGCAATTTTTTTGTGCCATGCATTTCTGGCCCAGACCTCCTCCAATTGCAACTTTTCCAGAAATGCAGAGTGCAACTGAAATGGAACTGCTTCCTCATGGCACAGGTTATGGGAGTTGGATGGTGGGGTCAGGTCAGGTTGGACAGTGGGGGGAGTCAGGAGGTGTCAGGTGGTAAAGTCAGTTCAGTGGAATCAGGGGATCAGGTGGAAGTCAGGTGGTGAAGTTGGGTGAGGTCGGGTTTGAGGGTGACGGAGGCGGGGAATTGGGGACAAGTCAGGTGTGTCAGGTGTACTCAGACAGGGTGGCTTTTGAGGGTGAGGTCAATTTGTGGAAGGGGGAGTCAGGGTGTCGGGGGGGTCAAGGTTTTGTGGGAAGTCAGGAGCATCAGGATAGAATTGCAGGTTCAAAGACATAGTCAGAGGGTTTGGGGGAGTCAAAGTGTAGGGGGGGAAGTCAGGAGGAACGGGGGGGGTGGTGAGGGAATCAGGAGGGTCAGAGGGAGCTGAGAGAGTCAGGGGAGAGTTGAGCATTCAAAGAATTTTGAGAAGAACCGATGGAATCATAAGTGTCACTGTGAGCTCTCGAGGTATCGATTGTTTAGTTACCTAGGAGCTAGACTGAGATTTTTCCATCAAATATTCCTTGGGTAACCAGTTGGTATCTAAATCAGAACTATTCAAAGTCTAACTCAGATTTGGAGGCTGTTTTTGGAAGGTCCCAGGGATCAGGGGAATTGCCTATTGGAATCCCAAACTTCCTGGGAAGCTCTCATGAAATCAGCGCATCGGGACTTCCAAGGGTCCCCACAAGTATCTTCACGGTGGAGTTTCCTCCGAGAATCCAGGGGCCTGAAGATCTGAGCCACAGTTCCTGGTCTGTGACTTTTCCTCAGTTCTGATGTGCAGTCATAGATCTGAAACATTCACTCTCATTTTTCTCTCCACAGAATCTGACTGACCTCCAATTATTTCCAGCATTTTCTGTTTTTTATTTCAGATTCCCAGCATTCACAGTATTTTGCTTGTGAATCCATTTTCTGCCTGATCTAAAGCTAGCCTATGGTAGTTAACCAATTTTTCTCTCTCTCTGGCCTGAATTTTATTGACTAAAATTTGTATGGGAAGGGTGGGGGAGGAGTGGAATTGTGTTGAGGTTGCGTTGTTGATTAAACTTCAAATGATGTGGAACAGGAAACAGAATCGCCTTGACTCTACCCATGTCCAATATTAACACAGGTGAGCTCAGGATCCAGCAACCAATCCACCTACAGGAGTTTGTGCTCCTGTTACTTTGTCATAATCTAAATTTACAAAATCTCTCCATGGAGACAGTGAACATCCATATCAGGGAGCAAGTATATGGCCAATGTGTTACTTTAGCCAAAGCTTCCATTCAACATGACTTCACGACATAGATTGCTCTTTGTCATTCTCATCGATAGCAATCATGATTGAGTGGCCATAGAGTTAGCTTCCCATAGAAATGAGAAAATTATTGTACAGAAGGAGGCCATTCAGCTTTGGGCGACACAGTAGTTAGCACTGCTGCCTCACAGTGCCAGGAACCCGAGTTCAATTCCAGCCTCGGGTCACTATCGGTGCGGAGTCTGCACATTCTCCCCATCTGCATGAGTTTCCTTCGGGTGGTCCAGTTGCTTTCCACAGTCCAAAGGATGCGGGTTAGGTTGATTGGCCATGCCAAATTGCCCTTACTGTCAGGGGGATTAGCAGGGTGAATGTGTGGGCCTGAGTGAGATTGTGGTTGGTACAGACTTGATGGACCGAATGGCCTCCTTCTATGCTGGAGGGATTTTATGATTCTGTTCTATGATTCTAACCCATGTGTCTCTGCCAGATGAAAATCCAGACTGATCCCACTTCAAGTTTTTGACATGTCACCCCCTAGGTTATGACACTTCAGAAAGTCCAAGAAATTTTTAAATGCAACAAGTATTTCTGCCTCCACCATCTTTTCAAACAGTGAGTTGCAGAGCCCCATCACCCGCTTTGTGAAAAATAATTCTCCTCAATCCTTCTACCATTTGCTTTAAATAAGATCCCCTTGGTTATTGACCTCTGTGCAAGAGAAATAAATATATTCTCTCCACTCTAACTAGGCCTCTCCTAATTATATACACTTGAATTAAACTTCCTCTCAGCCTCTTCTGGACCAAAGAAATTAACCCAACCTATGCAATCTCTCCTCATCGCTAAAATTCTCTGTTCCTGGCAATGTCTTTGTCAATTTCTTCTGCCCCTTCTCTAATGCAATCACGTTTTTCATGTAATGTGGTGAGCAGGACTGTGTGCAATATTGCAGTTTACAATCAAACTGGTTATTACACTGTTGTAAAATAATTCCCAACTCTTATACCCTCTGCCAAGACTAATAAAGGAAATATCCCATATGCACTCTTAAACACTTTGTCTACCTGTCCTGTTACTTTCAGAGATCTGAGGACATTTACTCAAAGGTCTCTCTATCCTACATTTTCTCTTGCCTTGTCCACCTTTCACAGATTCATTACCTTACACTTCTCCAGATTGAATTCCACATGTCACTTATCTACTGACCAGTCCATTGATATCTTCCTGCAATCTACAGCATTTGTCCTCTCTATTAACTGTTTGGCCCTTTTTTATCATCTGCAGACTTCTTAATCATGACAGACCTGTAATTCTAAATCACTGAAATATACCATGAACAGCCAGGGATCTAAACAGCCCTTTCCAAACATCTGTTGGTCAGCTTACTGTTAGTGGGCCAGTTTTGGATCCAACTTACAACCTCCCTCTGGATTTCATGGGCATGATCTTATCACCCATTCATGCCATGCTCCTGCTACAGCCTAGATGGAGATTTTGACGACAAGCCAAATTTCCATTCACTGCAGTGGGATGGGAAAATCTCACTAGCGTGAACAGTCGGAAAATTCTGGCCCATGAGTTTATAATTTTCTGACCAATCTGCCGTGCGAAAGCTTGTCAAAAGCTGTGATAAAATTCATGTTGACTAAATCAAATGTGCTGTCTTCATCGTTCCTTCTTGTTAATGCCTCAAAAAAATTGAGTCAAGTTAGTCAGCCAATGTAGCCTGTGTAATACCAACTGCAATCTATGCCAGTGAGACATAGAAGAGAACGGCAAATGTGTCACATAAGTTGGATGTCTTTCACTAGTGTTGCCTTATGTAAGATCCTGAGTATCACACAGAACAGCAGCTTCACCAATGAAGAAGTACTACAGAGTGCCTGTGGAACATCATGATGGAGACACAACTAAGACTGCCAGGGCATGAATTTTACCCCATGGATATAGCAATGGAATGGACAGTGTCAAATGGAAGAAGATGGAGCTGGCCAAAGAAGTCCTTGTAAAGTATATTGAAGAGGATCTCCAAGAGTCAAGGACTAAATCCCTGGCTGGAGAGAAAGATATTGTGATGAGCAGTGGCAATGATGAAGTCTTGCTGTCCATTGTTTCACATAGGACTGGAAGAGCTAAGTCTAAATAAATAAGTCAGACATGACCTTCCTTTACCAAATCCATACTGACTGCCCTTGATTAATTTGCCCTTCTCTAATTGCTGATTTATTCTGTTCCCCAGAATATTTTCCAATAATGTGCCCACCATTGAGGTTAGGCTGACTGTTCCCTCCATTTTTCAACAACATTCAACATTAATAGCCCTCCAATTTGCCTGTGCCAGATCTGCAGCCAGAGAATTGGAAACCAATGGTCAGAACCCTCACCATTTCTTCCCTTGCCTTTCTTAGATGTTTGGAATATATTTTGTCCAGGCTGGAGATTTATTCATTTTAATTGCTAAGCACCTTAACATTTCCTTTCTTATTTTGTGTATGAAGAACAACAGCCACATTTTCTGCATCTACACACAAGTTATCTTTTTGATCTCTAATTTGTCTTATTCTTTCCTTAGCTGTCCTCTTACTTTTTATGTGCTTATTAAATATTTTTGGGTTTTCGTTTACTTGCTGGTATTTTTTCACATCTTTGCATTGCTTTCTGAACTTGCTTTACAATTTCACCCCTGCACTTTCTATACTCCTCTAGGCTTTCTGCAGTATTGAGCTTCTGGCTTCTAACACATGCTTCCTATTTTTTCCTTGTTGTACTCTTTATTTTAGAACATAGAACACTACAGTACAAACAGGCCCTTCGGCCCACAAATTGCGCTGATATAACAGGCTGAAGTTGCAGCAGGAGACCTGTACCTGCCATGTTATGATAAATGTAAAAGATGGGCCCTGAAGTTCAATGAAGATTCTGCTGGTCTCTGGAGAGAAATCAGCAGAACTCATGGACATTTTCGGGGCTGTGATGTACATCAGTAGCAAAGCAAAAGTATATGATATCCTAGTGATGCCATATGATGTTACATAGTTTCAGAATGGGCATTATGGTACAGTGACATAATGTACCATTGTTCAGTGCTAAGGCTGCTACCAACTTTATTTCTTCTTTCAGCTCAATTGACCGTGAAAGTTGTCAGCGAACTTTTCCATCTCTCTCGTTTAATTTTCCTAAAGAACTGCCTTGCTTTGCATTTACTAAATAGCTTGAAAATTACACAGTGATGACTTTCATAAGCCACTCAAGTATTACTCTCAGTACACATTACGTGAAGTTGATTGCCTGCAGCCTAAGTACCTTCTTTGTCCTTCAACTCAGGTTCTCCTCACATTAGCTTCTTCACCTGCATAGCTGACAGGGAGGTTTCAGACCATTTGTGTTATTCTTAAAGATGCCTTCTTGTGTTTTTGGTGCTCTCTGGATGTAACCCTTGCTCATAAGGGTTCTATTCTTGTCGCCTAGTTGGTCTGAAGTTTAAGAATTGTTCAGTCCTTATTTCCTCAATGCCATGGCAAGGAAACAACTTCCTAATGTGACATTAGTTTTCTTGTTCTGGTTATTGTTTTTTGGGCTGTCCACAAATGAAGCATCTCCTTCTCACTAGTTTTGAGATAAGAAACTGAAGTTTCCATTCATGTTGATGATGCTGTTGTACACTCCATTTCTAACAATGAATGTCCTACGTTATATATTAACCGTCTTGTTGATAAACATTGCACTTGTACTGGTTTCCGAAACAAAGACTTGGGGCAAAGAATTGCTGCTTCACTGATTTACTTATGAGTTTTAAGGAAACGAGCAATGTTCTGGTACTGAGCTTTGAACTTTGGTTGCTGGAGGAGAGTTGTCTCAGAATTGTGCCAAAAGATTTGACGTTATTTGAAAAGGTGAGAGAATGAGCATGATGGCACAATGGTGAGCACTGCTGCTTCACAGTGCCAGAAATCCGGGTTCAATTCCGGCCTCGGGTCGCTGTCTGTGCAGAGTTTGCATGTTTTCCCTGTGTCTGCATGGGTTTTCTCTGGGTGCTCCGGTTTCCTCCCACACTCCAAAGATGTGCGGGTTAGGTTGATTGGCCATGTGAAATTGACCCTAGTGTCAGGGGGATTAGCAGGGCAAATATGTGGGGTTATGGGAGTAGGGCCTGGGTGGGATTATGGTTGGTGCAGATTTGATGGGCCAAATGGCCTCCTTCTGCACTGTAAGGATTCTAAGATTCTATCTCCTCTCCACAAAAGGAAAATCCTTCACTCCACTGTCCTTGCAAACCACCACTCTAACTTCAACCGCCTAGCCTCTCTAATGCACCTGAATGTGCTATTGCCTCCCAAAACTGTTTCCAGAGCTCCATACTTGAATGCCTGTAATGAGGTTCCCACTCTGCCACAGTTCCAAGACATCTATTATCAAATGACATTCAATGTGACCATAGCGTAAATAAACATTGCCTCCTCATACATCTCGCCCTCTCTCCTGCCTTTGAAATGGTTGTCCACATGTCCTCCTCCTTCTCCATTTGCATGGGACTACAGTTGCTTGCTCCATTCTTATTTATCAAATTGTACTTGAAAATCACTTGCCATGGCTTCTCTTCCAGCTCCAGAAAAGTTACCTCAGTCATTCCCCATGGATCTACCCTTGGCCCTTCTAGTTCTCATTTAGATTTTAGCCCCTTCCAATATTTAATTTTCACATGTAAGCTGACGGTGCCAGCTCTACTGCATCAACATCTCACAACCCTACTACTATTTTTGCAAGATTTTGCCAGCTGCCAGGTGATAGGCTAGGGCCAATAAACAGCGAAGCTGCAGTTATATGGCTCTCTGATGCAGTGCAGCCAACAGGCTGTTTTATCAGGGTCCAGAATAGGTCCTGTTTGGCTGCCTGCCAACAGGAGGCCAACTGAAAGTCAATTTGAATATTTATCAGCCCAACTGATTACTATTTACCCATTTACCTGAGCCATTGGCATTTTGCCAGTGATGGGATAAGCCTCTGCTGTGTGGAAAGGCTGCAGCCTGCCCATACAAGCTTTCTGGAGGAGATATCACATTCGGACTCTGCATGGCCCAAGGAGGAGTATTCCTGTTGGCAATGGTTGCCCCTGAGGTCTCAGTGCTGGAGGGTTCATTCCCCAGATCCCCAGTGCCTGCCTGTCTGGCCCCATCAGAAAAACGACTTGTCTTCCCCTAGACGCAAGGGGAGATCACAAAATGGAGGTGCCCTCTCATTCTCCTAGTTGCCTTAACAACCACCATCATTCTCAGCAGCATGGAGAACCAGTCCCCTTAAAGGATAGCAGACTCAGTGGCAACCACTTAAGAGGTGGCTGCTGGGGAAATTGCTGCTTTGGCCCCACTGCCCACCTGTATATGTTCAAAATCTGTATTTGGTCCTGATGTCAGAGCTTACCCCCTGCCAGTTGGTTTTCATGAGTCCTTAGACAACTTTAAATTATCTTGTCAGCTGGTCACCTGAGATGATTTTTTAAACCTAGATTCCCCTCCTCGTCATTGCCACCTAGTGAAAAACGACCACCCCCCTCCACCACACAATACAGTAGGAGCTTCATTTCAAGGTGATTAGGGGAGCTGGAATGGAATTGGGTCTGTCACCTCTGGATGTACATTGGAGATGGCTACAATGGCTGCAGAGTGCTGAGGCAGGCTGGTTAACAGGTCTGCTTCAGTTCTATGGAAATTCATCCCAATCCTTTGCAAATATTTTAGGTCTTCCTTCCCCCTAACACGCTGCCCATGCACCATCCATGCCAATTCATGTCACATCATGCCCCAACCCCCATTACCATACATGCTAAGTCATACCACCTACCTTCCTGCCCAAGGTTCCTCATTCCATCCACGCCGACCCATGCCTCCCCAAGCACCCAGCCCCATAGCTCTTCATATCCCAGCAATTCAAGCAAATCCACCTAAAACCCATTGCCCTATACCTTCCATGTCGATTCACCCAATATCCACTGTGGACAGACGTCCAGAGCCACGCTGAAATCGAATAAAATAGACTTCTAAATATCTACAGCCCTTGCGATATTAAAAAGCAATTTCATTTATGAAAGCCCATTCAAAAAATTTAAATCCACTCTAATATTTAACCTGTTATAAAAGCACAGACTTACATTCATAAGTGCACTTCAAACATAATTAAGCTGTTAATAACCTCTTTGTGCTGTCAATAAAACTATGACTGGAGGAGCCATCACCTCACCTCATATTGATCATTTGTGGAAATCAGCCAAGAATTAACAATGACATAATGATGGTCCTGAGGGAAATGTCAACAAACAGTTATTGTAACTACTAGACCAGATTTTATTTTACTTCTCATGAACACAAACAGCCTATTTTTAAAAGGTTGGGGATTTAAATAACTTCACAGCTTGACAGTTCAACAGACTATACACGCCCTTCAAAAACGTTGGGAACTGTTTGAACTCAGCATTGAATTCAAATAATCCTGTTGAGTTTGGGTTTCTCTCAAGTGTAAGTCACACCCTGCCTCCTTTATTGCTAAAATTAGAATATTTCCTAAATGGGATGGGGATTTCCAGATCCCGGTCTTACCTGCCATTTGGAAAGTTCAATGGCGTCTCCGCAACTCTGTAAAAATACATGCTTAGGAGTTTGGCACTTTGAATGCTTTCTACACAACTTACATCAGAATCAACCTTTTGTGTTAAGATTCAGGTAAAGAAGTTTGGGGTTACCTACCAGTCCCTGGAGATTGTCTATCCTTTCTCGCTGATGATATGGATTTTCAAGATCAAATATCTAACAAGCTTTAATCTGTGACCACAGCCCAGGATAATTCATGGCTCTGCAGACTTGACCTCCATAAATGTCTGTCCTGTAATGTCAGTTTTTCAGTCCGAGGTGTGCCCTGCATGGGCTGGATGTAGATAAAAACTGAGCCCATTTGAGATGTTGATGATTCACAGTGAAGTCCCTGTGCCTCAGAGGAGATGTCATTGACTTGTCCAGTGAGTGGGAGCTCTGTCAGTGTGGTCCAACTGTTAGCTGAAATGAAACAGATGGTCCATCACAGGCTTTTCTTAGGAAAAAATTGTCATTGTTGATGCTTATTCACAGTGTACTGTGCTGAAGCACTGAAAGCAAGGCTTCACAAAACATATCCATGGAGATGACATTGTCCTGTCACCACAAACTGGTACGGATATTCTGTAGTAATATTGTCAGCTACTGAGTCTCAGTGAATGAACAATGAACAGTGCCATGATCATTAGCACATCCACTTGTCATCTGACCGTACATCTGTAAGAATGTGCCCACACTGTTGACCCTTGACCAGGTCTCTCGCAGCTGCACATTGCCATCGCATAACTGTGTGACGAAGAGAGAGGAAACCAGTAGGGTTGTGAGCAATTGGGGACCACAGCCTGCTAAAAACCTTGGAGTGTCAGCCACAACTTACATGCCATCAAAAGTTGCCATTTTCTTCACCATGCCCTGGGCTGTGGTCCCAACTGTGAGATTGCCCACCCCATTCCAGGGCTGTCTGATTTTTGAGATTGCTGTTAAACAGTGAGGGCTGGCTCCTGAGCCTACACATGGCACTCCTGAGCTGGTCAGCTCCATTGTGGAGATAGGCATGTTCTACTCTGCTGCATTTTGCATGAAGTCAGGCCTGGTTTTTAAAGACTTTTGTTTCACTGTCCTTCAAAGGAGTGGTGAACCCTAACCTGCCTGTGGGAACCTACACCAAGCTCTGCCCTTCCACCCTTCCCATATGGCCTCTTATGCCAAGCAATGACATTTTCATGCCCATTGACCCTTTCCAATGGACCCTATAGTGTAAAATCTTATTTATTAGTCAAAGGTAAGGCTTACATTAAGATTGCAATGAACTTACTGTGAAATTCCCCCAGTCGCCACACTCTGGTGCCTGTTTGTGTCAAAGCACCTAACCAGCATGTCTTTCAGACTATGGGAGGAAACTGGAGCACCCAGAGGGAACCCATGAAGACTCAGGGAGAATGTGCAAATTCCACACAGGCAGTGACCCAAGCCGGGAATCGAACCCAGGTCCCTGGCACTGTGAGGCAGCAGTGCTAACCATTGTGCCACCATGCTGGCCCCAAGTAGAATGCATTCACAAAAGTTTTCAAAAAAAGTAATCCATTCGTAACTTTATCCTTTGTTGAAAAAAATCTCTGCACTACAAGCAAAT
Organism: Carcharhinus amblyrhynchos; assembly: GCF_965287045.1. NCBI lineage: Eukaryota > Metazoa > Chordata > Chondrichthyes > Carcharhiniformes > Carcharhinidae > Carcharhinus > Carcharhinus amblyrhynchos. The sequence goes on from NC_137335.1 coordinate 54,078,693, forward strand.
AAAAGTATCAATCATCCAGGCCATTTAGATCATAGATCATAGAACACTACAGTGCAGAAAGAGGCCCTTCGGCCTATCGAGTGTGCACTGAACACAATTACACCCAGGCCCTACCCCCATATCCCTACACTTTATACCCACTAAGCCCTCTAACCTCCGCTACCCTGGACACTAAGGGGCAATTTCTTAGTATGGCCAATCAACTTAACCTGCACATCTTTGGACTGTGGGAGGAAACCGGAGAACCCGGAGGAAACCCATGCAGACACGAGGAGAATGTGCAAACTCCACACAGACAGTGACTCGAGCTGGGAATCAAACCCAGGATCCTGGAGCTGTGAAGCAGCAGTGCCAACCACTATGCTACCATGTTTAGAGTATGAATAACAAAATCAAAGCCTTTGTAACCATTTAGCTTGTGTAAACAAATAATTGACAGCAGAAATCAGAGAGTTTGAGCTGTCAATCAAAAAAAGTTGCATCCTTCCAGCCATTTAAATGACTACCTGGGTTCTCAGCCAAACCTCAGTATGTATGCTTGGCTAAGAGTGCAGATAACTGTTGCAATAGTGAAACACCTGCTCCCCAGAGGAAACATTGTGCAGCCAGAGGTTCAGATCTGAAATACCAACTTTAAAAATAAATCTGAACTGGAAGGTGAGTTTCATTGACAGTTGTTGTGCTGTTGCTTCTGATCTAGGGAAACTTTGTGATTCCAAACTTTTAAAAAATATCAGAAAACATGAAGCTGCCGAAACATCAGTAGCAGCCTGAAGGAATACCTTATAAATGTTCAGAGCTGATTCTCGATGTCAGAAGGGTCAGTTATAGAGGTAAATAACTTCATTGGAGAGTAGATTTAGTAGGAGTGTAACACAAAAACAATTGCTGGGTCAATCTCCTGGAATTCCCTCCCAAACGACTGTGTATCAATCCACAGCACATGGACTGCAGTGATTCAAGAAGGCAGCTCACCACCACCTTTTCAAGGGCAACCAGGGATGGGCAATAGATGCTGGCAATAAATGCCCCACGAATGAATTAAAAAAGAACACAAGCCTGCCCCTACTATGTGAGGATAAAATCATGTCCTGCATTTCTCTTAGTTTGAAGTTTATAGATTATTTATCATTTGAACAGAGACAAATGGTATACATAGGCCCCTCATGTATGAAATGGATTCCCCTCACACACAAACAGCCTGTTTCTTTTTAATACAAACATTACCCGAATAATTATCCGCAGCACTAGGTTCGATTTTCGGCTCGGGTTACTGTCTGTATGAAGTTTGCACGTTCTCTCCGTGTCTGTATGAGTTTCCTCTGGGTGCTCTGGTTTCCTCCCGTAGTCCAAAGATGTGCAGGTTAGGTTGATTGGCCATGCTAAATTGTCCCTTAGTGTGAGGGGGATTAGCTAGGGTAAACTAGCATGGGGTAACAGGGATACGGCCTGGGTGGGATTGTTTTCTGTGCAAATGGCCTCTTTCTGCACAGTAGGGATCCTATGATTCTAAGTTCCTCTGCAACCCTCAGCAGATGTCCTGAACCCTGGGCAGGCAACTCAGCCTTCTGGACTCTCACTCTTTTTCTGCAAAGCACAGTGACAATTCCCCTACTGTCCCATACCACAACTATCTTCCTGTTTGCCCCCCACATTTGGACTGCTATCTTTACCATGGTGCCATGGTCAACCCGTTCATCTAACTTGCAGACCTCACTTTCATCCATACAGTTTGCGAGCACCTCAAACCTGTTCAGTTAGGTCTGAGGTCTTCCACTACTATCTCCTCGGACCCTTTTCCTGTCGCATTGACATTCACATCCTCCTGTAAGTAATGTTTTTGTATTTGCCAGTCCAGACTTTCTTGACAAATAACCAAAATTATACAAAGTAAATGAAGAGAAGCTTCTATTAAGCTCAGTAAGTGCTATTGACCCATCATGGCCAATTATAAACACTACTGCTCAGGCTGTCACACCTGCTTTCAGTTTAGCTGAATTACAGCTTTAGGTTAAAAAAAATTATGTTAAGGCTAAGTATCATGTGAAGACTAACAGAAAAAATAATAACAATTTATATAGAATTTAAACAAGTCCTCACAATATCCCAAAATGCTTTATAACCATGAAGTATGTTTGAAATGGTCCATGTTGTTAGTGTTAGGCATGATGTGGAGATGCCGGTGTTGGACTGGGGTAAGCACAGTAAGAAGTCTCACAAGACCAGGTTAAAGTCCAATGTGTTTATTTGGTAGCACTAGCCACAAGCTCTCGGAGCACTCTGAAAACTTGTGGCTTGGGCTACCAAATAAACCTGTTGGACTTTAACCTGGTGCTGTGAGACTTCTCATTGTTAGTGTTAGGAACAGGAGAGAGAGAGAGAGACAGGCAAACCGCATTGATTTTCTCCCACCAACTGTCCATAAGCAGAAGGTGTTGTGGATTGTTTTCAAATTATGCTGTGGCATGTTTTTCCGAACCTTTGGTTCATGTCATCTAACTTACAAATAACTTGTAGAAAATTCACAATATGATTTCACATTCAATTTCCCACTCTACAACACACACACGCACACGTATGCACGCACTCATGCATGCACACACAAGCACACGAGTGCATCTCCCCCCCACACACACACATATGTACACTCCGTAAAGGGAGGGTGTAGACAAAAGAGCTTTACAATTATGGATTGTAACAGTACAAGAACTGCAGAAATGAATATGAGTTCACACAGTTTACAAGATTTCCAGAGTCTGAGAATTCAAACTCAGTTTAGTCCCAATGAGTTTTCTGATGAGGCTGCATTGGTTTGCAGTAGAGAGCTTAAGTCCGAGTTTGATAAATGAAAGAGTTTAAGGACTAAATTAAGGGTTAATATCTACCTAAAGTATATCTTGCTTTGATTTAGCAATTAACTAAAAGTTGCTGTTTGTGTTGGAAGAAGGTGACTTTTAGTCCAGCATTAAAACAAGGCTGATAGAGGCTTTGCCTGCAGCTGCAGCTGCAAAATTAGATAACTGGCTTAAACAGGTTTTCGGAGGCTAGATTCGGTGAATATAGAAATAGGCTATCTTAAAGTATGGTTTTGTCTGCACTGGAGTGTTGCTTTGAACTGCAGTAGAGAGCTTGAATTGGAATTTGGTAACTGAGGGAGTTCAGTGAGGAGGGAGTGAGGTGATCCTTCCCCTTTATTTCCCCCTTATTCCCATTTTCCCAGAGAGTGACAGAAATCAAAGCGAAGGGAGTAATTTAAGAGTAAGTCATAGCAGAGCAACCCAGGCATATGGAATGCTCCTCTTGTGTGATGTGGGAAGTCACAGACACTTCCAGCGTCCAGGAGCCACTTCCTGCACAGAGGGTCACCCTCCAATTACAGCTACTCAAAATCTGTATTTGGAGCTGGAGCTGCCACTGGAGTCACTGTGGAGCACCCTCAAGGATGCAAACTTCATGGATAATATGCACAGTGAGCTGCTCACACTTCAGTAATGGGTGCACAGGCAGAAAATGAATGGGTGACTGCCAGACAGAGCAAAAACACCAGGCAGGCAGGGCAGGAGTGTCCTGGTTTAATCTTCCTCTCTAACAGCTTTTCTGGTTTGGATACTACTGGATGAGGTGGTTTCTCAAGGGAATGCCGCAAGAGCCAGATTTGTGACATCACGAGTGACTTAGCTGCATGCAGGAGAGAAAGAGTGGGATAACAATAGCGATAAAGCATTCTATCGTAAGGGGAACAGCAGATGTCACACCAGGCTGCCTTCTTGCCTCCTTGGTGCCAGAGTCAAGGATGTCACTGAGTGTCTACAGAACATTCTGAAGGGGGAGGTTGAACAGTCAGAAGTTGTGGTCCATATCAGTTCCAAAGGCATAAATAAGAAGAGAGGTGCAATCCTGAAAGCAGATTATAAGGAACTAGGAAATAAATTAAAAAACAGGATCTTTTATTATTACTCCGAGTGCCATGTCTAGCAGGAGCAGAAATAGGAGAATAGACCAGATGAATGTGAAGCTGGAGAGATGGTATAGGAGGGAGAAGTTTGGATTCCTGAGACATTAAAACTAATTCTGGGGAAGATGGGACCTGAACAAACTGGATGGGTTGCAACCCAGCCTGACTAATATTCTTACAGGCACCTTTGCTTGTTCTGTTGGGGAGGGTTTAAATTAGAGTGGCAGGAAGATGGGTACCTGAGCAGGAAGACACAAGAGAGGGAAGCAAAGAGAAATGAAAGACAGAAAAGTAGAAAGCTAAATTGCAAGGCAGAAACAAAGACTCGCAACAAATAGGGCCATGACTGTAAAAATGTTGAAAAGCTAAGTCTAAAGGCACAGTAACTGAATGCATGAAGCATTTGCAATAAGGTAGATGAATTAACAGTGCAAATTGATATACACAGCTATGATATGATTGTGATTGTGTAGTCATGGCTGTAGTAACCAGGGCTGGGAGCTGAATATCCAGGTGTATTTGATATTTAGGAAGGACAGGCAGAAAGATAAAGGAGGTGGGATGATATTGTTAGTTGGGATGAAAACCGTATAATAGTGAGAGAGGATATTGGCTCTGAAAATGTAGATGTAGAATCAGTCTGGCTGGAACTAAGAAGCAACAAGAGACAGAAAACATTAGCAGATTTGTCTAAAGGCCTCCAAACAGTAGTGGTAAAGAATAAGATGAGGGTGATATGGTGGTTAGCACTGCTCCCTCACAGCACCAGGACCTGGGTTTGATTCCCAGCTTTGGTCACTGAGTGGAGTCTGCACGTTCTCCAGGGGTCTGCATGGGTTTCCTCTAGGTGCTCTGGTTTCCTCCCATAGTCCGAAAGATATGTTGGTTCGGTACATTGACCATGCTAAATTCTCTAAGGTGGCATTATACAGGAAATTAGAGATGCATGTAATATGAGTGCTACAGTAATCATGGTACTTTAATCTACATATAGTTGGACAAACGAAATTAGCATTAATATTGTGATCAATTAATTCCTGGAGTGTGTACCTGATGATATTTTAGACCAGTATGTCGAGGAACCAGCTAGGGAAAATTCTATCCTAGATTTGGTATTATTTAATGGCCATAAGTCTAGGAGTAGAAGGAGCAAAAGGTCTGTGCAATGGGCTGTAAGATTAGGCTCCTAGACTTATGGCCATTAAATAATACCAAATCTAGGATAGGATTTCCCTAGCTGGTTCCTCGACACATTGGTCTAAAAAATTATCAGGTACAAAGGAGCAAAAGGTCTGTGCAATGGGCTGTAAGATTTCACACTGAGCTCCTGTTGGGAGCTTTCAGAGCAAAGGGCCAATCCTGTAGTCATGTGACTTGTTGCAGTTTGTTTTTGCTTCAACCAAAAATCCATTTTTAAAACGTGGTAAAAGAATAAAGTGTTGGATTTCTTTTCATGTCATTGAAACCCAACAGTAATTAGGCAAACCAGCGGCAGACCATTTATAAATTGCATAAATAAGAAATGAATCATTGATGAGAAGATTTTCATTTTACCACTGCTTGTTGAGAAAGAAGGACTGCACAGAGTGCTGGCGTGGTAATGAACCCTTTTAAGGGGTGAGGTTTCAGAGGGTCATGTGACACATTTGGCCAATTGGGCTGAAGCGTGTGAATCTGGGGCTAAGCGTGGGCTCTCTCAGGCAGTTTAGAGTCTGGAGTCGAAGTAATTGGTAGCAACTTTCTCACTCTCTGTAAGTAATTATTTTTGTTCATAAATAGTCCACTTGGTGGTCACCACTCTTTCCAAGATATTACAGCTAAAAACTGCAGCTAAACTTTTTTTATGTCACATGAGCAGACAGGCAGAATCTCCAAATAACACGTTAGTGATTCAGTTCGTTCATCTTTATTTTCCTGCTCTCTCCTCCCCTCCATCTTTCCCTTTTACAGTTCGCCACTAATGAAACAATGCTGCCTGCAGCATGGAGATGGACTTTCTTTTTTTGTACAGAACCAATCGACGAAATATAAAACAAGACCTGGAAGATTTTCTTGCAATCTGGTTTGCAAACATCAAATCTTTCCCCCCAAAATCTGAATTTACTGTCAGTGTGTACATATAATGTCATGTGCAGAATGCTTTAATGAGGTATTCGTCAGACCAGTGTTATCATTAACTGAGCTAATGGGTTATTTTCCTGTCAAATTAACAGGATTGCATAATGCTGTAAAAAAATAAAATTAGTAATCTCTGCTTTGCTTCATAGTTGCTGTGGAATCATGTATGTGGCACAGACAAACTGACACTGTCTAGTGTCACAAGTAGGCTTACATTAACACTACAATTAAGTTACTGAAAATCCCCTAGTCGCCACATTCCGGCACCTGTTCGGCTACACTGAGGGAGAATTTAGCATAGACAATGCACCTAATCAGCACGCCTTTTGGACTGTGAATGGAAACCGGAGCACCTGGAGGAAACCCACGCAGACATGGGGAAAATGTGCAGACTCCACACAAACAGTGACCCAAGCCAGGAATCGAACCCGGGTCCCTGGCGCTGTGAGACAGCAGTGCTAATATATTGTTTCTGCCTTTCAGATGATATTTGTAACCAGATACCAACAGTGGCTGTTATCATTTTACTAGGACCTTTCTGTTGTTGTTAGCTGATTTGATTGGTGAATCTTGAAAGGGGAATAAAAAAACATGATAATTGAGGGGTAGGGTTAAGGAGCTTTGGGGATAAGGGGCCTGAAAACAGAAGAAGAACCAGAGCCATGATTTCCCTCCCTGGCCCTGCACGATGATGGAGGTGACACTGTCACTTCACTGACCGTAAGGGGCATTGGTACAAGAGTGAGTGCAAAGAGGAGGTTGCATCATGTGGGCAGCACGAGCATGGTTAAACACAATGTCATGCATCGGAGAGTGCTCTCACAATGAAACGGGTTAGACTGAATAATTACGTTTTTGTGTCTCACACAGATCCCAGCTTGCCTCTCTACCTGGCCACTCATCGAATGCAGTGAATGTGTAAGCCGTGTCTTCGCCAAGACAGTGTGCCATTTCCCTCAGTAACCTGGGTCACTCTGCTCAAAGGATGAGCATTGATGTCCATGGAATACATGAGGAGTTGTGTACCTTGAACAGGACAGTCACACTGTTGATACTGTGGTTGCTGGAATGGAAGACTGCTGCACATCATCAGCCAGCCCCACCAATCCTGTGGAGGCAATTCAAGAGGGTGAATGTAGAGAGAGCTTCTCAGCACCCTCATCTTCTTCCACTTCGCCAAAGCCCGCATCTGTTGCACAGGTGCCAGTGACCACAGCTATCCATGCAGAGGCCACAGTCCCCAGTGGGTACCTATTATGACGAGGCTGGCTGCCATGTTCTTCATTGCTGTATAGAATGAGATGTCAGCAGCCTGCCTCCTCCAAGGCAACACTTTGGAGGAGTGTGTGTGCATGCAAGGCTCCACCTCACCTAGAGCACTAATTGTTCACAGTGGTTACACATTTTAGATTATATATATCATATTTCAGCACTTTTTGAATATATTTACACACATTGGTAGGTGACTCAGTGTTTCTTTGTGCACTCAGAAAGCATCACACCTCAACATGCCATTCATCCTTCAGGAAATATTGGTAACCCCATGACTTTGGCAGCATTCACATTCAAGGTGGCAGAAGATGTATGTGTGAGGAAAGCAGAGGTTTATGAAAGCCTGGAATATTGCATATTGCACCCACCCCAGTAACTAGACCATTGGCTGGAGTGGATGGTGCACAAATTTGTTTAAAGAGCCATTGTTGCAGAATAGTGGGCTCATCTTTTGTAAGAGGCCTCATTTGCATGTATATTTGAACATACAATCCTATCAGTGTGATTAGGGTTTAAGATCTTGGATCATATCACTCAGCATTGTGGGCATGGTTTGATTATGGACAAGGTGGATGATTTGGCACCTCATTCACAGGCACTGGCATTTATGCAAGGGGTAGGGTTGTCAAGGACATCTTACCATGCGTGTTTGCAATATGATGAGGTACGTACAGGTTATGACGGTGAGGGTTGCAGCCGTTTCAATGTACCTGAGTCAAAGTCATTGATGTTGATTCTCTCCCTTGTGGCAATGGTCATTCCCCTGAGTGACTGTTATGTCAATGCAAAAGGCCCTTTAATTGGAAGTTGCTCACTAGAGACTGGCTGATAGCAAGTGTGTGATAGGAGGACCATGTGTGAATTTGCACAGAGTCAGCTCTGGCTACATGGCCATTCCTCTTAGCTGCCCTCCCATTGGTAGCCTCATCAACCTCCCCTTCTTTAGAGGTTGGGTTCATGTCGCACTGTCTGTAACCCCCATGACTTGCCTGAGTTTGCAAAACCTCACTTACTGTACTGTCTGGAGACAATACACATCTCTTTAACCTGTGCTCAATACTCCTTCCGCTCACATTGTTGGCCACTTTAAGACTTGAATAGCAGGTTAGATGTAAAGATTGGCATTCTAATCAGTAACCTGTAAACTGTCTGTGCTGTTATATGCTCTGTCTGAGGCCAGTACTCTCCATTCACCTGACGAAGAGGGAAACCTCGAAAGCTTGTGAGTTTACTATCAAATAAATCAGTTGGACTTAAACCTGGTGTTGTCAGACTTCTTAATGTGTTTACAGAATCTTTACAGTGTAGAAGGAAGCCATTCAGTCTAACAAATGCTTATGGCTCTCTGAAAAATCATTCTACCTCATCCCACTCCCCTGCCTTATCCCCATTCTTTCTTTTCAGATAACAATCCATTCCCCTTTAAATATCTCAATTGAATCCGTCTCTGTCAGCCTCTTAGGAAGTTCATTCCAGACTCCAACCACTTTAGGATTTTATAAAGGACAAAACTACAACTCCCACCTGAAGTTATGTCAATGTGCTGACCACATAATGTAATTATGAAAAGCACAGTTTTATTTGCTTGTGTGACATTTGCCTATAACTGTCCTGCATGAGGTGCAAAAAGCATGAAATCTAGGCTTAAATCTTCCCTAATGCCAGCCCGGATTCCAAGCTCTGCTTGCCACATTATAGGAAGGATGTGGTTGCACTGGTGGGGGCACAGAGGAGATTCACTAGGATGCTGCCTGGGATGGAGCATTTAAGTTATATAGAGGGGTTGGGTAGACTTGGATTCCTTTCGTTGGAGCAGAGAAGGTTGAGGAGTGACCTGGTCGAGCTGTACAAGATTATGAGGGACATGGACAGAGTGGATTCCTCTTCGTTGAAGGGTCAGGCAGAAGGGGACATTGGTTCAAGTTGAGGGGCAGGAGGTTTAGGGGGTAAAGTGAGAAAAAGCATTTTTACCCAGAAGGTGGTAATAGTCTGGATTGTGTTGTCTGGGAGGGTGGTAGAAGCAGGTTGCCTCAAGTGTTTTAAGAAGTACTTGGCTGAGCACTTGGCATTTCATAACATTCAAGCCTTTGGGCCAATTGCTGGGAGATGAGGTTGGATGGGAGTTCAGGTGTTTCTCTTGTGTTGATGCAGATTCGATGGGATAAAGGGCCTCTTCTGCACTGTATGATTCTATGAAGTCAATGAATGAGCTTCCAAATTCACTACATAAAATGGAGCAGGGAGAATATGAAACATTTCAGTGAAAATTTCCTTTTCCAATTTCATTCAAAGCATTTTGTTGTGTTACTTGACTTCACAATCCCCTTGTCTCCAGGTTTCTTCAGGTTTGTTCCCTTTTTGGCTGCTGAATGTTGGACCCTGTGGCTGGCAGCTTTTCCTGGGGTGGCTTCAACATTAAGTACAATAGGGCAGAATTTCCCCTTACCCAGGTGACCTGTTACTGACCCTGGAAAAGCATCAACTTTATTGAACACCAATAAAAGTACTCTGAATTGTACAGGGTTGAAAAAATCCCATGCAATTTGTACAGTTTGGAAATTACAAATCAATAATAAATTAAGATATAACGACACCACATAAGAAAAATGAAATCAGTTACTAGGGAAGTTCATTGAAAAGTATATGTGTTGTGTTTCAGGTACAAAACTAAAAGTGAAAGGCAGGAAGGAGGATGTAAGATCAAATAGAAAGAAGCTGCAGTAATTGTCCTTTTCCTGATGCTGAATGTATAGGTTCTCTGAAGGATTTTATTCCATTCCCTTAACCCAATTCTGAGTAATTTCATTTTCATAGTGTGGCACAGTGGTTAGCATTGCTGCTTCACAGCACCAGGGACTTGGGTTCGATTCCTGGCTTGGGTCACTGTCTGTGTGGAGTCTGCACATTCTCCCCGTGTCTGTGTGGGTTTCCTCCAGGTGCTCTGGTTTCCTCCCACAGTCCAAAAGACATGGTGATTAGGGGCATTGGCCATGCTAAATTCTCCCTCAGTGTACCCAAACAGGTGTTGCAGTGTAGTGACTAGGGGATTTTCACAGTAACTTCATTGCAGTGTTAATATAAGCCTACTTGTGACACTAATAAATAAAACTAAAACAGGGGAATTACCCAATCATCACCGTTCTGGGAGGGAATATTGGTGTCACGATATCAAGCCTCATATTTATGTACTAATCGTTTTGGTCTAAGATCAGAGAGATTAAAGGGATCAAGTTCTATATGTTGTGAATGTCAATGACCCTGACTTAAGTGGTAGCATAATAGCACTCTTCTTTCAGAAAATGCAAGACATCTGGAGACTAAAGGCAAGTTTCAGTCTTTCTGGAAAAAAAAATCCCACAAGGTATTAATTTTTCCTATAAAGCTGACTCCTTTTTGCCTTCATCGTAGGTCCATATGCTGGTCAATTACCTGAACCATTGACTGGCACATGTTGCTCAATCTACAGTTAGGCATAAAAATGCAGTTTATGCCCCAAGTGTTTGTGTGTAGAAAATACTGTACTGAAAAATACCAAGAATAATTTCTTTTCTGCTGTTTGCTTCACTTGCTCTCCCTTCTTCTCCAGGGCTGTGACCTTGTGCGACTCATTTTACAACCCAAAAATATATATTTTTTGAAAGAAATAATTTTAAAATGTATTCGAGGGAAAGTGTGTGAACCAAAGTTTAATACAGAGGCATAATACTGCAGAAAAATAACATTTCCCATATTTAAAAGCAGTAGATAACAATACAATAGCTTGTTTTATTGGAAAGATATTTTCAGAAAAGTTGTATTAACATTTTACAATTATATTTAACTTTGTCAATATGCTTTTGTTCTATCCTGTTTACTGAATTATTCAATTGGATTCTGAACAGTAATAAATGAAATATCTGTACTCTTGCAGTTAGCACACAGCCAGAGAGCTGCTACTCTATTTAAAATGTTTTATTTTCTCTTTCCAGCCATTCAAAACGATTTTTACATCCATTCATCTTTTTGAGAAGTTTCAAAAATCATATTCCAAAGCTGGACAAGTGTATTAAGGAAGATGCGGAATCGACTCCAATTCCTGCTATGATCTGAAAATCAACCGTTTCCTTCATTTTTGACAAATGAACATCATTGGAGCAGTGAAAAATGTTGTAAACTCTCAGGTATAAATATCAAGTTGCAGAAAATGCACTAATCTATTAAAAATACACTGGCAATGCACCTGCGAGTCACATAGTAATATTTTGTTGTGAGTGAGGTAATTTTATGATTGGGTTGAGATTGCTTCTTTTTCAATTTTCCCTTGTACAGGCAAGGCTAGAGAATATCTCACCAAAATACAATTATCATAAGAGCTGATTTAAGTGGTATTTGCGCAAATATTGCAGCATCCTTTAGTTATAATGGTTAGATTTTTCTATTGTCTATTATCTTCAAAAATACATTTTAACTCTTACTAATCAAACAATTGAAAATTGAGTGTGCGTGGCAATTCGTTAATGGTACTTGGAATGCTGTCTATTCAAACCTAAATATTTTTGCTGATGGGGGAATTAAAGCTCATTTTGTTGCATAAATAACATGATGAATATTGGTTGGATGAATACCAGGGTGCAACAAACCTAAACTTCACCAAGCATTATGTGTTGATTCTCTAATTCTTGTAAAGGTATAAATGATCTCCATTGCAACAACTTAAATAACTTTAAAGATCTTGGCTGAGGCAACTTCATTTTTGTAGAGGAAAAATATCTTTTGTTCTTCTACCTGTGTGACATTTTAATAAAACAACTGCACTTGAGTATTTCAACCTAAATTGTTAAAAGAGTAAGCAAGATATAAACTGGCCTCCGATTATGACTGCCATATCTTTAACCATCTTTATGAAATCTCTTAAGTACTGGAAGACCTTTACAGATTTCACCTGCTTATTTCTACCACATTATTCATTCAAAGAAAGGATTTATAATGTTCAGTATTTTACATCTTCAATTCACTGTATTTCCTGAGTCAAAACAAATATTAAGAACTTAAATAAATATTGAAAATAAAGAATACACACAGCAAGACATTCAGCATGGGAAACAGAAAGCAGACAGGTTAATATTTTGAATAGAGGCCCTCGGCAAAATTTGCAACAATATTCTGTAAGTTGTCCTGGTTCACAAATGCCACCGCAGCCCCGCAAAGGGTTAACACAAACTGACATATGGGGCAAAAGTGAGTAAATTATGCGTTAGCTTGACCTTTGAATGCTAGGCTGACTACGTATGTGCCTGCTATTGCTAAAATTATATTGAGCCACTCTCCTCATCCGGATCAAAGTTCTGAAAGATTATAGAATTTATTAACAGTGCGCCAGATTTTTCAAAATAGAAAACAAATATATTGCTTTTATCATTGATTAAAGCAACACTTATTGGAGCGTTACTTCAAAAAAAAGTTCATTTTCCGAGCATGTGTTCCTTGGAGAAATGATTGTGAAACGGTTCTGCTGTACTTTTGTGGATTCTGTCTAAATTAAAGGCTGGACCACTGTAGAGAATAAATGTGCTTTAATTTCAGTGAGTGAAAAGGCGAACCCAAGCTGAACCCCCTATTGAGATTTAATTTCAAAGAATAATTCTGAGTGCTTTATTCTGTATGAGGGCTGAGCAGCAGCCATACACAAAAGCTGGACAGACTGTTGATGAATAAAAACGCCACAGTAATTTTGGATGTGAGTGCTATCTCTTTGATTACTCAAGCTCCAAGGTAGTCCATCACGCCACAATAATTCACCCGGCATTGACTCTCACCTCACAACTGCATTTTTCCCATCAGTCCGATTAGAAACAGCACTGCCCCTTATCAGATTAATCTCTTACAATTCCAAATCTGACCTCTGAATGAAAAAAAAGCCTTCTGATGCAGAATATCATTGCAGGCAAGAAGGCTTCAACAGCTGACAGCACTCGGCACGGATCATCCTAAAATGGATCATCTAATACACTTCTGCCATCCCATCATAACATTGTCTGAGAACACCATTCTCCTCCGTGGGTCTGTTTTGCTGCGCTGCCTTTGTACTCGTTTTTTCATGCAGAAAAGAGGTGGCTGGGGTCAATAGGGAAGAGATCTAGCTCTGGGTACAGAGATGGTGCGTTTTTCGAACTGGTGTTGGGGGAAGGGAATAAACGCCAAAAAATCCAGGGATACGTTGATCAAAAAAAAACCTGATTTTCAAAAGTTTTGAGCCCATATCCTCTGTGTTTATTCAAAACAAAAGGTTGAATGCTGTCTTTTAATGGCACGCGGTGAAAGTGATGAGCAGGCTGAATTTTATTGTGGGTGATATTTTGCATCACGGTTTTAGTGTTGGCAGTGAATGAGAATTGACCATTCATTATACATCAATCTAATGTCCCGCTAATGATTTTCAAAGCAGCTGACAAACTCAAAGAACATAAATGCCAAAAAAAAGTTGGTTAATTCAGTGGTGGTTTGTGCAAAAGATGTTGAGAATTAATTCAGCAGCCAATTTAAAGTATTTTATATTGCTTGGTATGCGCCAAAGATTACTTTCTGATCCGGCAAAGTGGCCCCAAAGAGGCAGATGGAGTCTAATGTGGGGTAATGGGAGGTTATTCATATTGGTAGTAAGCACAGGAAAGCAATTTTTTTTTAAAATCTGTGAAACTTCTAAATATTCATGTTCAGAGAAATTTAGCATACAGTTATAAAGAAAGTTAACATGCAGGTACAACAAGCAATTAGGAAAGCGCATGTTGACTTTTATTACAAGGAAACTGGAGTGCAAATTTAAGGAAGTTTTGTTACAATGGCATAGGGCTTTGGTGAGACCACATATGCAGTACAGAGCACAGTCTTCGGGTGGGATTTTACTAACATTCCTATTAGTGGGATCTTCTGACACAGGTTTTCCCAGCGGTGGAGGGTACAAACGGGAAATCCTGTTTGGAATGGGAAGAATCTGTCGTCAGCCAACGGTGGGCCACCTGCACTACTACAGGGTGGGGCAGGCAGGGAATCCTGCCCTTGTTCACCATACCAATGGATAGATATACTTACATGAGAAGAAATACAGTAAAACTTCAATAGATTGGTTCCTGCAATGAGAGTATTGTCCTATGATGCTGTTTGGCTGAGTAAATTTACTCTAATTAAAGCATACAGAATTCTGAAAGGGCTTGACCAAAGGACGCTGAGAGATTGTTTTCCCAGACTAAGGAATCTAGGACACTGGGACACAGGGTGGGATTTTCCGGCTGCGCTTGCCCCCAAGGCCAGAAGATCCCACCCGAGATCAGCGGACTTTTGCATGGCCCTTGTCCTGTCCATTATAATTCCTGTGGCGGGAGGACAGGAAAATCCTGCCCGCTGTCTCAGAATAAGATTATTAATCATTTAAAACTGAGATGAGGAGAAATGTCTTCACTGAGGGGAATCTTTTGAATTGTTTACCCCAGAGTGCTGTGGACATTCTATCATTGAGTATACTTTAGGCTGAAATGGATAGATTTTTGGTTTTGGATTTAGAAAGGGACACAAAGAGAGGGCAGGAGGTTTGAATTGAGGCATGGGATCAGGCATGATCACACTGAATGGTAGAGGAAACTTGAAGCTCAGGTTACCCTTATTTCTATGTTCTGGAGGCAAAATACACTGTTGTTATGGCAAGACAAAAGAATCTCCAGTAAAAGTTGAAACAGAGCAATGAAGTAGGTCAAAAATGTCATTGCAAACTTGCAACAAAAAATAGATTTGAAAATGAATTTAAATGAAAGTTGTTACAGATATTGATAAAAAAGAAGCGCTTTATGCAGAGAAATGTTCTAAAGGAAGTAGCAAGGGAAAGGACACAAATAAAACTGCTTGTTGATGCAAGTTACAGTACCTGTGTCTTACACCGAAAAGAATATATTGCAGGAAGAAACTTCCACAAATAGAATTATCCTGGCTTAATCCACACTTATTTCCAGTTCAAAAGCAGAATTGACACACAATAGGCTGGGGTGGTTATGATGGGGATGTAGATTAGATAGTGAAAATAAAAGGAGGTGAGATTGTCTAAAGGATTATACCTGAGGAGATTGGTTAGAAAGATCAAATATTCTATAGGCCGAATCTTTCAAGGAATGGTAATCACCATCGGATTGTCAATCCACTCTATTTTTGTACTAAAATGGCCTGGTCTGAACTTCTGAACCAGGCCTTTTCGGACATAGTATACCTGTATTCGGAGTCCTTCCTGGTAGTGCAGGGTCACCAGAGGAAGCCAAGCCACATCCCCTTTTATCAATCCTTCTCCTCCCCCTTCAGGTACCATGCCCTAAACATACAACTATTGGCACCCCCATTGGAATGGTCCATGATTATGCTTCAAAGTATTGCAGTGGATCGTCATTGCCTTCTACAGCATGGCTGACCAGGAAACTCTCCTTTCCTTCAAGTCTGCCTTTCAGGATATTGGAAGGATTCACAGTTGAGAAACAACTTGTTCATTCACATTATGAATGCACCTTCCATGGCCATTCAGCCCCGAGTTGGACCTGGAGATTCATATCCAGAAATAAGAATGCTGCCAATGTGCCAGAACCTCCACTTTTTAACACTAGCTGCCATATTCCAGTAAGTAGAAAAGCTATGGAGCGAAGCCAAGTGTGCAAGGTAAGTGAGTTGGGTTGGGGTGGGGGTGGGGGGTGGCTAATAAGTGGGTGAGGGAAGTAGGATAACTGATTGGTGGGTGAGACAATAGGCTGGCAGGTAAGTGACTGAGGGAGCGGGATGACAGATTGGTCGTTGAAGGGGTTGGGTAGCAGATGCGTGGGTGAGGAGATAGGATAAATCCAAGTTCAGGGGAGTCAGATGGTGGGGGGGTAGTCAGGTCAGATGTAGTTGAGGGGCAATGAGGAGTACTTGGGAGGGTCAGGCAGTGAGCGGGAGGGTAGTGAGGTGGCGAGGGGTAATTGGGGAGGTCGGAGAATAGTAAGGGGGTTGGGCTAATCAGGTTAAGACTGGTGGTCAGGTGGTTAGAAGGGTGGTAAGGGTGTAGCTGTGTGATTGGGAGAGTAATTAAGTGGTCAGGGGATAATCAGATGGCCAGGGGTGTAGTTGTGGGGAGCTGGATCAAGCGGGTAATCGGTGGTAATTGAGGGTCTAGGGAGCTCGGGGGGCAGATAGTGTACTGAAGGAGAGCAGGAGGTCCAGTGGGGTCAGGAGTTGGTTGGAGCTCAGTTTATTCTTTCTAATCTCTACACTGGTAAGTGAGTTGGAATCATCTGAAGTCCCCAGTTCTAAGTCAGGTTTTCATAGGGTTCCAGACCCAGGGGAATTGTCCGTCTGAAATCCAAATTTCCCAGGTAAGTAACAAGTGGTCAGTGCATTGGAACTTCTGAGGGAAACCCCAGTGTATCTTGTGGGGTACCTCCAGAGCAAGACATAGGCATCATATGTTACATCAACATGTCCATATGCACTGGGATTTTCTGATTCTTCCTACTGGCGGATCTTCCAGTCCTGCCCAAATTGACTCTTGCTGCTGGTTTCCTGACAGCAGGACAGGTAAGCTGTGCAAAGCACTGTAGACTGCAGCAGGACTGGAAGATCCTGTAGTGGCCAGTGGTGAGTCAGCTCTGTCATGGGAAAACACCCTGCAGAGGGGCTGGAAAATTCTGGCCACTGACTTTGCAGAAGCACCCAAAGGTCATAGTAACTAAATGGATAAGTGCTCATGAAAACTCACAGAGGCTTTTTGCACAGAGCACGTAGAATCAGACAGTCTTTGGCTTCCATTAAGTGAGGAATATCAATAGAATATCTAGCATCAACATACACTCAGCAGCATAGGTACAAATAATTTGTGAAAATTGTTGAGTATCAGGAAGCATAGGAAGGTGTTGCAGAGGTTGAGGATTATCAGATGCTAGTACCTACAGTCAAGTTTCTCATGATACAGATCTCAGTGGAGGACATTACAACAGATGCTAAGCAATCACTTGACTCAATACACAGGATAGTAGTAGGTGATAGGTGGGTTGGAACAGTGCTAGGAACAACCTACAGGAGGAACTGAATAATATCCAGACATGAGCTAAGAAATGGCAGATAACATTTAAGCCTAATATAGGTCAGACAATGACATCTTCAATCAAAAGAGGCCCAACCACTTGCCTTGACCATCAATGCCATTACCATTATTAAGCCCCGTGCAGCCAACATCTGTGGAGTTAACTATAATCAGGTATTTAACTGAACCAGTTTTATTAGCATAACGGCAAGGCAGAGGTAGATAATGTGGTTTCTAGGCTTGCCTCCAGATTCTCCATTCCTCTCAGTTATATTCAAAGCACTGTTCAGGAATATGATGAAATTCTGATCACTTGCCTGAATGGGTGCAGCCACATTCATGAAGTTAACAATATCCAGAAAAAGTCCCCTTGATTATAGGTCCTGTTATTGAATTCAATAACGACGCACTGTCCCACTCGTGCACTGTCATGATACATGTACAGATTACAGGATTCACAGCAAAAATTCACCAAACTTGCTTTAAAGCTTTAATGGCTGTCCCAGCTCCACCATCACTGAAAAGGACAATAACATGGAAATATCTGCCAGAATTTGACTACCCCATCTGCCACGGAATCAGAACGGGTGAGGGGTGGATAATGGAAACGTCCGTTGACCTCGGGCAGGATTTTCCACTCACAGGTCAAGTGAGGCTGAACAATACCGCCCCATTATCTTCAAATTTTACACCAAGGCACACGTTGTTCTCTCGCTTCCTTCTATCCTCAGATCAAAATATTTGAATTCCCACTAGCCCCATCAGGTGAGCACCATCTTCACAAAGATTGCAGTGTTCATCTTGTATTCCCTTCAGTACTGAAGATTCAGAAGTCATTTAATTAAAGTGTCTAAGATGGTTACTGGGGTTGATGAGGTAGATAGAGGGAAACTAATTCCTCTGGTGAAGGAGTACAGAGCATGGTTGCATAACTCCAAAATTGGGGCTAAACCATTCTGGGGTGATGTCAAGACATACTTCCTCACAAAAAGGATAGTGGAAATGTGGAATACTCTCTCCAAAAAAGGCAAGGTCAATGGAAAATTTTAAAATTGATATAGATCATCATGACCCATCTCCCAACTAAATTATAATATATGTAATAGTAATTATATGAAAGTGTTACATGTGAAGTTCATGCTAATAATGCTTTTTCAAAAAGCAGGAATTTCTTTGAATTTAAATGCAAAGTGATTTTTTTATATACCCGTGATTTGGACAAGGCTGAATTAATGTGACACCCCCCCCCACCACCCTTTTGAACAGTGGGTCAATCTGGCAATCTCCTTGGGTGCTCTCTGCTGGTCAAAATAACCAGCCCACTCTGCATCAGGTATGTTGCACTCATATCTTGCTCCCATCTCTTAGGCCTCAGTAGGCACTTCCAGATTATTTCACAAATGCCTTGCCAAAGTTTCTAGGGACCTCCAAGTCCAAGCAGACCTCAATCTGAGAACCAGTGATCTACTGGAATGGTGGAACATGTCAGGAGCTGAGATTCCTCCTCTTGTTCATGTGTTCCTAAGGCCTTCCATTACCACCTCTAAAATGTAATGTTCTTGAAGTTTAAAGTTTATTTATTAGTGTCACGAGTAGGCTTACATTAACACTGCAATGAAGTTAAAATCCACTAGTCGACACACTCCAGTGCCTGTTCATTGACACTCACAACCTATTGAACTTGATTCCTCTAATCTCTCTGATCTCAGACCAAAAAGATTAATACATAAAAATGATGTTTGATATTGTGACACCAATATTTCCTCTCAGAATGGAGATGATTGGGTAATTCCCGTGTTTTAAGTTTATTCATTAGTGTCACAAGTAGGCATTAACACTGCAATGAAGTTACTGTGAAAATCCCCAAGTCGCCTCACTCTGGCACCTGTTCGGATACACTGAGGGAGAATTTAGCATGACCAATGCATGCCGTTTAGACTGTGGGAGGAAACTAGAGCATCCGCTCTGTACAGACAGGGAGAATGTATAGACTCTGCACAGACATTGACCCAAGCTGGGAATTGAACTTGTGTCCCTGGCACTGTGAGGTAGCAGTGCTAACCACTGTGCCTCTAGGCACTAGGATGTACAATATATGCAGCTTTGCCAGTACTACCCAGTCCCAAATATTATCTTTAATTAAAAATCCTTTTCAACATGTGTGTTACTTGAAACAAATAAATCATATTCATGTTTTGGCAAACTCAAAAAGTCTCCAAACATTTTTAATAATGTTTAGTTTTAAAAATTATACAGAAAAGTGAAATACTCTGCAGGAGCAGGCACTTGCTTATTTTAATATTGGCAGCCTTCCTTCACTCCAGCCTGGTTATCATGTCTGAAGTGACAGTTCACAGTCAACCCAAAGGAATAACATTTCCCCACTGGACAAATGCAATTGGGAATGTCTCTGTTTTGGACACACCTTCAGTTCAATTAGTTTTCTTCTCTCTGCTAACATCAGCTGCCATCAATCTCAGAGGTTCAGAAGCATCAAAATTATTTTGTTCTTCTTTCTCCAATTAAGACCTTAAAAAAATTATAGAATCCCTACAGCGCAGAAGAAAGCCATTCGGCCCATCGAGCCTTCATCGACCACAATCCCACCAAAGTCCTATCCCCATATATTTGCCATGCTAATCCCCCTGACACTAAGGGGTAATTTAGCATGGCCAATCAACCTTACCCCTCACATCTTTCAGACTGTGGGAAGAAACCGGAGCACCCAGAGGAAACCCATGTAAACATGGGGAGAATGTGCAAACTCCACATAGGCAGTCACCTGCGGTCGGAATTGAACCTGGGTCTCTTGAGGCAACAGTGATAACCATTGTGCCACTGTACCGCCTTTGGAAGAAAGAAAACAGGTGCCTGCAAAACAGTACAGAATTTTATTATAATCGACACAAGGTACTTACTTGTTTGGGTTATAAAAAGCGGGGTTGTGGGGGTAATCACTTGGGTGAAATAGCCATTTTGTATGCTGTACATGCTATGTGATTCTGTGAAGAATACTAGTAAAAACCCTGGTATCACATGGCATAATGTGGCCTTTTCCACAATTTAAATTATGTGAAAGTCATCTCTGAATGAAAGATGTTAACATACCCATAATGATGGGTTTGCAATTCTCCCTTTCCATGAGATGATTGTTCATTTAAATAAAAGCTATTTCTCATCCTCTAACTTCTAAAATATTGTGGATAAACAACAGTTTTCACCAATATGTCTCATGAAACGCTAAAAATCAGTCACTGTCTGCCCTCTGTAACTCACAGAGTTGTGGAGAATCAAAGAACTTCAGTTATTTTTACCAGGTTTATTGCCCTAGCTTACTCAGCTTCATCAATAACTGTGGCTCAGGGGATATTGTACTGCATTATGAACTGGTGGATGTATAAGATGGTCTTCAATGAAGCATTGACACCTAGGAATGCAATGAGAACTGTAAGTCCAATACTGGAAAATTCATATTCCTGCAAAATTATATAACTGAATATGTCCATATCTTCAAGGTTGAATTGGACAGATTTTTGATAGATAAGGGGGTTATGAGTTGGAGCAGGCTCACAGGGCAGAATGGCCAATTCCTGCTCCCAAGTCTTTTGTTCCTATGTTGTGGGGTTCAGACAGGAAAGTGGAGTTGAGAACACAACCAGATCAGCCATGATCTTATTAGATGGTGGACCAGGCTTGAAGGGCCAAAAAGCCTACTCTTGCTCCTAAGGCCTATGTTTCTCTGTTGCTACATTCGATTTAGCCTGCATCATTACGTGCCTTGTTAAGTGAAGGAACCACAGAACTAAAACTGTAAACTTGATATATATGTTTTAACTAAGCTGCTCAGCACTGGTAAGGATTGTAATCCTACCACTTTTAGCTTCATGTTTTTTAAAAATTCAGGGGGGTAAAAGTCACAGAGCTAGAAATTTAAACTAGCACTGTGACAAATTGGTCAATTATAATGCTATTAAGGTTGTACTTGCCCCTAATATTTTTTTAACTGAACTCCCCACTAGGGGGGATTTTCAAGATGGCAGCCAGTCACCTCTGAAGAAGTAAGAGACCATTCAAATAATTTAGTGGGGGGTATTAAAGGGCCCTCACCCCTCATAATAAGCTCCATTAACATTAATATAATAATATAGCTTGTGGTATACGCAGACTATATAATGGTCAGCAGAGTGATACAATAAAAATGTCCTCTGGTGCGACTGCCCATAACTCACCCAACACTTCTCACTGGGGAGTTGTCCAGTCAGCCTCACCTGGGAGAGATAATTATTGCATTTCACCGTCGATCCTGACACAGCCCTCTATTTCTTGAAGTACTTTTCTAAAAATGTTTCTTAATTTGCAACATTTTTACCATCAGAATCATTTGCTCTACATTCAGTTTACAAGTTTGACTGCCATCTTCTGATGCTTGCCTACAGCATAAAGATTATAGGATCCTTTTTTTCAGTTCGTTTGATTAACAATTCGCAGACACTCCCGTTTGTAAATTAGCCAGAAAATCCACAGCACTGTCTCAGCAATGTGACCTTACTTTACTTCTCGCTACCTCTTATTTCAGTTGCATTTTGCATTAACTAATTGTCCTCAACTGACTAAACTGCAGCCTTGTGTGTAGCAGAGCTCTGACTAAAATGTATGGATATACCTTACTCCTATATATTCGTTCCTGTTGCCCCTCCCCTCCCCTCTACCTACAGGTCGGGTGCCCGCTACTGAGCAGCTAAAAATAACTGATGCATTTACCAGATTTAAATCATTTAGCACTTAACTTCCTTTTGTTTTACACACTGCTCTCCGCTGCTTTTAACCCAAGCTACTTAATGCACAGCCAGGTTACAAAAGCCTAATGACCACTGACACCAGCTCAAGTAAATTTTCCATTATTACCAAACTCCACCATGTCAGTGTCATTGGAAGCCTGCACTTCCTTAATGTTTTCTGGCCCAGACAGTGATAAATGGACTCCAGTGGAGCTCTCACTACATTTATCATAGCCTGAAAAAACCATGCAAAAAAAAACTAAGCAAAACGAAGGGATTTTTTTTAAGAAAACAGGCTGGAGTCATACAGCACCGAGCTGACCTGCTAATCTGTACTAGCTAAATTGGTTCTGCCTCACAGGCACAATATCTCTGCAGAAGTAATTATTATCCCATTGGCAGTGGATTGTACTTATGGATCACAGAAAGCATTGTCATTTAAAGATCATAAAAATTCCCCCTCCTGCTGTGTTTTCTCTTCCCTGCTCGGTGTCATTTAGAGATCAATTTGTGATGGACCATCCAGTGAGAATTCACCTTGGCTCAGGTTCTGAAGCAACCCACTGCCAAGCGCGAGGAAGTGCAATAGGTGGGACAGTGGGACGCCAGCAGTTTACTCACTAACAGACTGACAGCCGTATGCAAAGGAAGCAAAGGCTGGATTGAGATGGACCTGCTCACTGGAAGACCTCTGTCCGCAAAGAGACCTGGAAAGAATTGAGTGTAAATGTATTTTCGAGCAGGGATCAAATGACACATCAGTCCTGCTCGTCTAGTCAACTAGGGGGAAATAGCACAAATTCAAGGAACAATCAATAGCATCGTGGCTGCGAGGAGCTGTAGAACTATTTGAATCAGAGATGCTTTTTATGTGCATGTCTACACAAAATATCTGATTCCCATTAAAACCAAATTAGTGTTACATTATATTGTCCCATTTAGGGTTTAATTGAAATAAATATAAATTAAATCTATACCCACGCCTTCAACTCGATGGAGGAAAGGAACAGCAGTACGGTGAAGGTCTCACACACACACTACTAAAGTGAGAATTAAAAGACACTTCAGAGTAAAATACCGGTTAACTTTCAAAACCTTGATGTCCCTTCATCAGGTCTGAATGAAAAAGGACAGTCAGCGCTAGAATATCAACAATATTAAATATGAACTGACATCAGAGAAGGTTTTTCAGTAGATATGGAGACTGCAAAATCAAATGTGACTTCAAAGTCATCCTTTAAAATCTATACTGAAGTAAAATCTGTCATTTAGCTATATAAACCTCATGAAGAGGTAGCCATCCACTGTGACTTTAACCTACTGGGAACTTTTTAGTGAACAACTATATATACTGTGCTAAAGTGAAAGGTAAATACCAAAATCCATCAAAGCTAATCTGCAAAACAACATTTCCATAATTCAGTTTTGATTGTTTTTGTGATTTATTTTGGAAAAAGGACATGCAGAAAAGTTACTTTAGCCAAGGGGAGAAAACAGAGACTAAATGGGAGGGAGGGCAGGTGTATCTGAGAGTGCTGATTTAGCACTCAATTTTGGGATTAATTGCTGATTACCATGATTTGAATTTGCCTGGAGGGGCTAAAGCAGACACCTGCAGGTTTGGTGCACAAAACGTTGATTAAAAGTAATTTCCATGGAGCAGTTTATAGGGGCTTCTTGAACCCACTTCCACTGAAGGTGTGGCACACAGCAGCACTTTGCAGGATGTTTTAGGGGCTGAGGGAGAAGGTGCACAGTTACGGCCATGAAGATCAGCCTGACTCCATAAGTACATTCTCAGCTCTGAGTTAGAAAATTGGAAAGCCCTACTTCAGGGACTGAAGCAAATATATCCAGGCAGACGCTCCTGTGCAGTATTGAGGGAGTGCTGCATTATCAAGGATGCCAGCTTTCAGATAAGACATTAAATTGAGGTTCCCCCCTCTGTTCCCTCCGGTGGATGTAATAGTTCCCATGGCGTTATCTTAAAGAAGAATGGGGAAGTTCTCCAGGGAACCTCAATCACTGCCACTAAAACAGATGATCCTGTCTTTACTGCATTACTGCCTGTGGGATTTTGCTGTGTGCAAATTGGCTGTTTTGTTTCCGACATCATAACAGTAACTATGGCTACATTTCAAAAGTATGTCATTTGCTGTAAGGTGCTTTGGGACGTCCTGAGGTTGTGAACAGTGCAATAGAAATGCAAGTCTTTTAAGATGGAGTGACAGAGCATTCACACGTTTTGTGAAGTCCTCTGACACTTTCCAGAATAAATGCTGTGCAAGTATTGGTGAAGCCTTGACTGGAGTATCCCATTCTGTTTCAGAGGTCATCTGCACATCTCCTGTTGCAATGATGATGATAGGGTGAGTACCCCTTTAAGTGGTTATTATCCCTTTAACTACCATTTAAAATCATCACTCACACCATGTTTACTCCCAAATAATGTGTTCTACTGTGGCTATATTCACAGCTGGCTGTCTCTGGAAAGGGAGCATGCAGCGTCCAAGGGCACATTTGATGCTTTCCATGCCCGTTAGGTGTATATTATTGACCCCCTTAATCACATTTTAATTTGATGTTTTAAGTTTCCTTTCCACTTTGTCTTTTGTTTTGGGCGGTTCCCCTCCTTTTAGGGAGCTGCCCCTTTTGAGTTGTCCCTAAGTTAATTTGATCTTGTTTATTTGGTTGGACACAAAAAGATGTCCCAAATAGCAATATTAAGATAAGAAGCTAGTTGAAATGCTAGACCCCAAAATGTTGTGCAGCTTTCTGAATGAGTACCAGCAGACATTCTAAGTGGCAAGCAGCCATGTAATAATCCTCCTGGCTACTGTTCAAATCCTTTATCCACTTTCAATTTGTGCTGAACAAGGGGCTAAGCCAACATTCAAATTACGACCCAATCACAGTCATCTCACTACCTCCTGAAGTATTCAGTGAAACTTAGTGCCCCCCCCCCACTCCTGTTTTGCTGCAGGTTCCAATCTGACCTTTCTCATCTTTCTTCCTCTTGTTTTTTTTTTAAGAAGCTCTATTAACTTGTCCTCCTATTTTCAAAGATTTCTGAATCTAAACCGTTAATTCTCCCAGGATCGAGGTTAGAGTCAGAACTCGTTCTGCCCATTTTCCTGTGAAAGGCTTTCAACACCTGTTTTATCAGGATAAGTCTAGAACTAGTTAAAGAAATACTTTTATAGAGTGCTTTTAGTGGCCTAAAGATGTAACAGAGCACTTTACGGCCAATTATGTGATGCTGAAACATAGTTTCTATTGTAGGAAAGATAGTCAATTCATTCATAGCAATATCTCACAAGCAGCACTGAGACGTGGCCAGGTATAATGTTTTGAGTATTGTTAATTGAGGGTTGAGTGTTGGTGTTTCTGGGGATAACTCCCCTGCTCGTCTTTAAATATTGCCATGGAATCTTTAACGCCCACCTGTGGGGACAGACAGGGCCTTGGTTTAATGTTTCAGCCAAGGGATAGCGTTCTGGTGGTACGGCACTTCCTCAGTATTGCCCTGAAATGTTAACCTAAATTACATATCTCAGAGGCTGGGGTAGAATTTGAATCTGCAACCTTGTGACTTTGAGACAGAGGGAGTCCCACTGAGCCAACACTGATACTTGCCACAAGAGATTGTTTGAATGAGGTGAGGTGAGATAGACTGATTTATTGTGCTAAAACCAACCCAAGTAAAATATTTAAAAATGTGAAAAATATACAAATGCATCCTAATTCTAACAATTGTAAAAGCAACTCACTCAAACCCAAGCATGCAGAAAAAATGTGGTATCAAATGTTAAACTTGGCCAAAGTAAAAACATAGAAAGGAAAGCCAATAAAGATTTGCTGATTGTATCCAGAGGTACTGGTTCTTCAACTGGGGTCATTGTAATAATTATTAGTCATTGATAATAAGCCCTTTTTTATATTGAGCATCGTCGAATTACCCTCAATTTACTACACTGATGACGAGGAAAAACTTTCAAAATCCCCAGGGATGATTGCAGCTATAGGGGGAGGAGACTTGGGCATCGAAACAATGAAGAGCAAGGTAAAATGCCTTTGGAAAGATTGAACCATTTGAGGTGAGGTGATAAGATTGGATATGAAGCGAAAAATCAGGTTCATACCCAGTTTCTTGCCTATTCCGATTTTACCAGCCCTGTTCTGCCGGCAAAATTACTTTTGTGCCCAAAAAGGTGGCAAAGTCAATTTAAATATTGATGACATGTTTAACATGTCATTAGCGAGTCCTGGATGCTTTTGTCCGGGCTCATTTCTATTAAGCATCTGCCAGTCAATTTGCCACCAATGGGAGATCAGATGTTATGGCCTCACCGGGGGCAGGGGGGATCGGAGGCCATTGAAGCCTCTGGGTGGTCAGGGATGGGGCTGGACAATGCCCATAGCAGAGAGCTACCCTGGCACTGCCCACTGGGCACCATAACTAAGTGGGGTGGAGCTGATAGGGGGTGGGGCAATGATGGGAGCAGGCAAGGGGGAGTACTGCAGTGGGGGGAACGATGGGGGAACTCTGCAGAGATGGTATTCAGGGAGGGGTTGGAAACACTGCAGGGCTGGTGATTGGGGAGGGAAGGCGCAGCTCTGCAATGGGGTGCTTGGCAGGGGGGGAGGAAACTGCAGATAGGGGTGATCGGTAGGGAAGGGGGTGAGACCAGCATAGGCAGTGATCGTCAGGAGGGGAGACTGGCACAGGCAGTGATTGGCAGGTGTGAGGGATCCTGATGTTTTGTGGGAGTGAGGGTGGGCAGATGGCAGGAGATCTCCCAGTCAACTGAAAAATTGGGGCACCTATGCAATGGCACACCAAGAGCTCAGCAGCTCACTGGCGAGCTTAGGGCAACCCCCGCACCCCCCCCCCCCCCCCCCCCCCGCCACCGACACCCCCACCATCCCCCACCCCCCTCCACCCCCAGGATTGATGAGAAAAGTGTTTGAGCCTTTTCTTTGCACTAAGTGCCGTAAGGTTGCACCTCACAGCTCGCTGAAAAAAACACCATTCTCTCATTTTGTTGCTTGGTTTTGACCAGACATTTGAACTGATCAAAAATCACTCCAACCCTCGATCCTCAAACATTATGTTGAGGTACCAATTTTATTCAGCAGACAGGGAGGCAGTCTCAGGCTTCGTGGCCAAATTGAAACAACTGCAAAGTTAACTCAGCTTTCGGAGAAATGTTAAGAGACCGTTTGGTCTGTGGTATAAACAGCCTCATCCTTCAGAAGAAATGACTGGCTGAAACCAAAATCTCTTTTGGTAAAGCTGTGGGGTTGGCCCTGGCAACTGAATGCGCTGAGCAGCGCGTAATCGGGTTACAAGGCGTGCCAACTAGATGAACCATTTGTGGTGGGAAACAGCTATTGTGAGGAACAGCCTGAGTGAGGGTGCAGCACAGCCTGCAAAAACAAACTTCAGCAATACGTGCAGAAGCTTGTTTTTGATGTGGGGGAGAACACCCCCAAGAAACCCACTGATACAGAAATGATGTATGTTACAGTGTGAAATAGGAAGGTTCGTTTAAAATCACGGTGCAGAGTGAAGTCGTCAGGACAGGATGGGCAACAAAAACCCACAACAATTAGGTTAACTGTTTTTAAAAAAAACTGGGTGAGGAGCCCGACAAGGGACCCGACTCATCTACCTTAAACCAAGTGCAACTGAGTAAAATGCTAACTATTGAGATAGCCTTGATGGTAAACAGTACTTCGCTGATAATGGAAGTCAACACAGGGGCTATGACCACAGTCATAGGGGAGCAGGCATTGCATTTCCCACAAAAAAAGCCTCCAACAATTGAGACTGGCTAGTCAGGAGCCAATTTGTCTACATATTACGGAGGGACATTGAAGACCATCGGGTCAGCAACAGTTACCGTGCCCCACACAAACCAAATGGCACAGCCACTCGTCCTGGTAATTGAAGGGCATAGGCCTTGTGTAATGGGTTGTGATTGGCTCAAGCAGATAAAATTAAGTTGGAAATATTAAATCTACATGGGATGGAGCTTTTCAGGAGCTGCTGTGTAAATATTCTGAGTTTTTCCAAAAGTTATTAAAATTTTATTTATTAGTCACAAGTAGGCTTACATTAACAATGCAATGAAGTTACTGTGACAATCCCCTAATCACCACACTCCAGGTGCCTGTCCAGGCACACTGAGGGAGAATTTAGCATGGCCAATGCACCTAACCAGCATGTTTTTCAGGATGTGGGAGGAAACCCAAACAAACACAAGGAGAACATGCAGGTTCGTCACAGACAATGAGAATTTGTGGGGATTATAAATTAAGAGTCAATTGAGGAGCTCAGATAGGTGGATACCCATTCCTAGAATTGAGGACTGCTATGCCAAACTAGCTAGAGGTTTAAAATATACCAAGTCAGACTCCAGTCACACCTACCAGCAGCTGGAGTTCGATGAAGATTTACAGAAGTTGGTTATGATTAACACCTACAAGGGTTTATACCCATATACATGTTTACCTTTTGGAGTCTCATCAGCCTGTGCTGTTTTCCAACATATGAAGAAGGTTGATGACAAGGCATCCCTAATGTATTGGTCTATCTCAGTGACTTTCTAATTACAGGCGCTTCACCTGAGGAACGCAGATCAAACTCGGAGGAAGTTTTGAGAAGATTTAAAGAGATAGGTGTCAGGTTGAAATGAGA
The DNA here is from genome assembly GCF_965287045.1 of Carcharhinus amblyrhynchos. Lineage (NCBI taxonomy): Eukaryota > Metazoa > Chordata > Chondrichthyes > Carcharhiniformes > Carcharhinidae > Carcharhinus > Carcharhinus amblyrhynchos. The sequence goes on from NC_137335.1 coordinate 54,107,585, forward strand.
GAAATGTGCTTTCCTGGTGGATGAACTTACATATTTGCATTTTATGGTAGACACAAAAGCTTTACATCCTTTGAAAGATAAAGTTAAAGCCATGAATGAAGTTCTACAACCAAAAAACTTACCAGAGTTAAAGTCATCCCTTAGAATGGTGAATTATTATGGTAGATTTTTACAAAATGTGCCTATTACCTTAGCCCCATTCCACCAGTTGTTAAAGAAGCATCAATGTTGGAGGTGGAGAGAAAAACAAAAAGAAGCCTTCACAAAAGTCACGCAGGCTTTGCAGTCATGAATACTACTGGTGCCCTTAGATCCAACCAAACCATTTGTAGTCACCTGTGAGGCATCACTGTATGGAGTGGATGTAGTTTTTTGTCTCATAGGGTGTCTGATGGAGTAGAAAGGGAATTGTCTTTGCATCGAGAACACAATCAAATATGAAAAAAATTCCAGATATTTAACGAAAGCTTGGCAGTCATTCATGCAGTCAAAAGGTTTCATCAGTGTGTGATCACACACCATTGTTAGGTTTATACAGAGAAGATAAACCAGTGCCACCTATTGCTTTTCCACACCCTCTGCACAATTTGCCTTTCCTCCAATCTTTGCGTCATCAGCAAATTTGGACACCTTACACTCAGTTCCCTCCTCCAGATCATCTATATAAATGGCAAATAGCTGAGGCCCCAGCACTGAGATGGGCTCTATTGTTAACAGTTATACGTTTCCAGCATTGCCTTATAAGACGATAAGACCGTAAGACATAGGACCAGAATTAGGCCACTCAGCCCATCAAGCCTGCTCCGCCATGCAATCATGGATGATTATTTCTCATCCCCATTCTCCTGCCTTCTCCCATTATCCCTGACCCTCTTTTCAATCAAGGACCTATCTATCTATCCGTCTTAAAGACACTCAATGACTTGGCCTCCATAGCCTTCTGCAGCAAAGAGTTCTACAGATTCACCACTCTCTGGCTGAAGAAATTCCACCTCATCTCTGTTTCAAAGGATCACCCCTTTAGTCTGAGACTGTGCCCAGGGACACAAATATCAAATGTGGATGCACTCAGCCATTTTCCCTTGCCACAGACAGTACCTTCACCACCGGTCCCACAAGAGATAGTGCTGGCATTGCACCTAATAGAGATTTTACTGGTGTTTCCCAGCATTCTCCAGCACCTCAAACCCCATCTTGCAACTCCACTCATTTCTCTCTTTTCCACTTTCGACAGATACCCTTCATCTGAGCAGCCAACATTCTCAGCCTATTGCCCTCTCATCCCATGCCTCACATTCACTGTTCACAAATGTTGTTCTTCTTTCCTCTCACATAAGCCAAAATGAACACTCACATCCCTCAACCTTCTCTCCTTGCAGGAGAAGAGCACTTACAACTTAGCACAAGACTCTCCAGTGACAGATATCTGATCATTCAAAGATAATGCTTGGCCACTTACTTCACTAAGGAAGAGATTTTGTTCCAGGAAGCTGAAGATGGATGCAATGACCAAGCATAAGAAACTGGATCTCCAAAGCCTCTGATGCTCATACAACTGTTGTGTTTTATGTTTCAGAGATATGCAGGGTTGAGACACTGCAGTCCTTCCATCATGGCTGGTCTTGTAACAGGGCAGTAGGATCTCTTTATGCTTAAGGACACAAGTTAGCCTAATGGAGTCCTTCCTTTCTATAGAACTATTCTAGTGGGTACTTGCTGAAGTTATGAGGAGTCCAGTGGAAATTTAGCACTGTAATGTATATCTTCCTTAGTAAGACTGAGCAGGTCACATGGAATCAGAATATCAGATGATTTATGATCAGTCTTGTAAATAGAGATATTGATTTTAAACAAAGAAAATGACTCCAAAATGAATCATAGCAATACGCCACAGTGTCCTAGACGATAGACCTCATCCCTAAATTCTGTTAGGTTTCATTTTGTTGCAGTAAACATTCACACATTGAAACATCTCAAATTATAAAAATTGAAATATTCATAAAATCAAAGCATATCTTTGGACACAGAAATAAAGCACTGACATTTATTAGCAGCACGTACGCTGTGTAAATAACATGCTTATTAACACATTCACTTGGACAATGTGTGTACCTTTCTTAAATCTATGGACACAACTAGGCATAAACAATCAGCATCTTTGCCATTTGTGTATTACACAGTTTATCAGGTTATTTTAGAAATTTGGTATTGCTCTGGACCCTTTTCATTTCCTCTGTCCCATTGCTTTCCATGATACCTTTATCATATATTTATTAAACAGTTACATCATTGGTACATAATATTTCAGTGTTACAAATATAGAAGTTAGAAGAATAGTTCCAATACGCATAGCCACCATGATAAATGTCAGATGTTTATTCAGTGCAAATGTCAAAGTAATTTTTATAAAATGTATTAAAATTAACCAGTAATGGCTAATCTCCATTCATTCCTCAAGTGTACCCCTAGTTTCTAGTCATTTGCCATTTTAATTCTCCATTTTATTCCCACTTTAGTCTCTTAGTCTCAATTTTCGTTCTATTCCAATGTTGTACTATGTGATTACCCTGTTTGATATCCCCTTTGTCATGGAGACCACATCATTACCAACAACTACAGTATAATTAATTGAAAGTACAAGAAAAGTTTTATTCCGACCTTGGGTAAATAATTTTAAATGTAATTACTTTAGGACAATAAAACATAAAAGTCACACACAACATTTTTTTCTAACAATCAAACAGAAATATAACGACCCAATTACTAAGAACAAGTCACACTTATCGATGGCCCTATTATTTTCGGCACATTTAGAAGGCCCATACCCAAAGTGACAACAGTAAAAAAAATCCACATATTTTGCTGATGAATAGAACTTTAATTTTAATTAACAGAACTTTGTTATTTTCTGAATAGCTCATCACTATATTTTCAGATTAGCTCCTTTTGAAATTCTTACTCTCAGTCAATGAATGACCCTGACAAACCAACAACCTTCTGAGATAAAAATGGAAAATGTTGGAACCATCAGCAGGTCAACCAGCATTTAGAGGGAGAAACAGTTCATGTTTACAGTGTGGCCTTTCATCAGAACTGGAAGAATTCAGAGGCGTAACCATTTATCAACAAATACTGGGAAAGAATTGGGAGGAAAGAACAAAAATGAAGGTCTGTGAGACAGTGGAAGGCAGGAGTGATTAAATAACAAAAGAGACAATGATGGAAGGCAAAAAAGAATGGTAATAAGACAAGTAGAGAAATGAAAGCTAGGTCCAGACAAGCTGGTGATGGACTGCATTTGCTGTCCAAGAAAATGGGGGCTATGTTTATGATCTGAAGTTGTTGAATTCAATGTTGAGTCCAAGGCCAGAATTTTCCAGCCATTCACACCGGAGAAATCTTCCGGTCTACCGATAATGAACACCCACAGTGGGTTTCCCGGCAGCAGGACTGCATTCTATAGGAAGCCCTGTTGACAACGGCAGGACCAGAAGGTCCCAACACCAGCCAGTAGCGGGTTACCTCTGCAAAACATTCAGCAGGGTGGGCACAGAAAGACCTGGCTAGAAGTCTATAAAGTGTCCAATTGAAAGAAGTCCTGTTCTTTGCACATCATTGGAACAGGGTAGGAAGTTGAGGACTAAATTGTTAGAGTGGGAAAAATTGAGAATTAAAATGGCGAATGATGAGAAACAAAAGGGCATACTTGGGGACTGAACAGAGATGTGCAGTACTGGTTACCCTGTTTGATCTCCCCTTTGCCATGGAGACCACACCATAAGCAGCAAATGCAGGATACTAAATTGAAAAGAGTACAAGTAAGATTCATTTTTAATATGGAAAGTGTGTTTGGGATCCTGGGCAGCAGAAGAAAGGAATTAAGAGGGAAGTCCCTAACCTCTTGAGCACTAATTAATTAAACAATACTACTTTAACTAAAGAACTTTGTCAAAATAAAAATTTTTCAATTGGACTTTTGTACTCAAGCAATTATAACTCTTTAAAACATGTAAAAGGATCTTTATTTGGAATATTTGCTCAAAATAAAATTATCCATTGGACAGGATTTTCCACCCCTTTCCAGCAGCAAGGTTTTCCAGTGCTGCCGAAGTTGATCACTGCCGCAGTTCCCATTTCCATTCAGCGGGACTGGAAAATCCCACCCATGGCGATCTGCCTTCATCGTGGGAAAAGCCATGTGGAGGGGGTGGGGGGGGGGGGGGGGGGGTGGGGGGGCGCGGGGGGGTGTGTGCGGGGTGGCTGGAAATTCCCAACCTTAACTTCTGCTTAGCCAGTCAGGTCTAAATGTTACAAATGGGTGGGAAAGCCAGCTGGGCTTTATTTGATCAAACTGCTTTGGAATTATAATGAATATGGTGGAGATTAAGATGGGATCAGGAAACATTATAGAAAGGCTTGACTGTACAGAATAATTTCCATAACAGCAAGGGTGGCACGTAGGCCCAGTGATTAACACTGCTGCCTCACAGCTTAAGGGACCCAGGTTTGATTCCTGACTTGGGTTACTGTCTTTGCGGGGTCTGCATGTTCTCCCTGTGTCTGCATGGATTTCCTCCAAGTGCTCTGGTTTCCTCCCATGGTCTGAAAGACGTACTTGTTAGGTACATTGGCCGTGCTAAATTGTCCCTCAGTGTAGTTGAACCAGAGAGGGGATTCATTGCAGTGTTAATATAAGCCTACTTGTGACGCTAATAAATAAACTTTAGCTTCAGAAAAAGCATTGAATCTTTTGAAAATAGATGATTATTTTGGGAAAATGTATTGATGTGTGTTAACACATAGGTTGACATCAGACAATGTGCACCCATGGCAAAGGACTGGTCTGAAAAGTCCCGACAATAATATATCAGACTATTCCAGTTCCGTCAAAGTACACTGTGCATACATTTTGTTCTACAATATGCATAATGGAATTCATGCAGACAGTAATCTGAAAAACAAATATTTGGTGAAAAATGGAGAACGATAATGTTTTATTTAAAGAACGGTTTTGTTCATTGTCTTTCAACAAATGGTTCATTTTTGCTTCCATACGCTTTGGCAGAACATACCTGTAAAATTAACAAAAAGCTTTTGCAAATAATCATACTAAACAACTTGCATTTAATTTTTTAATGTAAAAATGTGAATGCTATGTCAAAATGTAGCTCAGGAAAAAAATATTTGCATCATTTTAAAATTTTTTTCATCTTAGTCTCTCCTTCGTCCTGTACATTGTTCTGTACACTAGCTGACAAATGCATGGGTGCCTTTCCCCCTGGGTGTCCGTCAGAAACCACTCTGTGAACTACAAAGAGATGCGTCAGGCTGGTTCTAGGCGACTTGTCCTCATTTCCACCTCCCCCTCTCCACATCAGGAAGTGTCTGGTCGCAGCTCAGAGCCTTGTTCCGACAGACTGGGTTTACATTGGGATCAGGAATTATAGGAACAAATATGTGTCCTGCAACATGGTGCATTGGAATCCCTGATTTGCCGTGGGTGCACATTGCTTGATGTCAACCAATGTGTCAACACGTATGAATACATTCCAGTCGGCAACATTGGTTTGTACTGGTAGGAGATGAAATACACAAAAAAAGAGAAATTTCACAGGCTGCCTATGAAATTATAAGTTTTTTTTACAATATGTGCATTCTACAGAATTCACCACTTGAAAGAAAAAAAAGGCTTGCTGTAAATCCACAAATAGGAAATTAAATGAGTACATTCTTAATCAAATACAACCATTAAAAATGAAAAATCAACATAACTCTAAAGCTCTGCAAATGAGTTAGTTGACAAATGAACCATGCTTGTGTGGGTGCTGAGTTAGAGAGGCCTGGTCTCAGCTGACCAGATGGAACAGCTAAGGTTCAACAAGGGTTGGAGAGCTGCTATAAAAACAATAAAATGCTGGAAAACATCAATAGGTCTGATAGCACCTTTTGAGGGAGAACATTGTGTATGTGAATATGGGATAAAGCAGCCAGCATAATTAAGGACCCCACATATCCCAGACATTCTCTCTTCCAATTTCTTCCTTCAGGGAAATGATACAAAAGTCTGAGGTCATGGATCAGCTGACTCAAGAACAGCTTCTTCCTGCTGCTGTCAGACTTTTGAGTGGACTTACCTTGCATTAAGTTGATCTTTCTCTACACCCTAGCTATGGCTGGAACATTACATTCTGCACTCCTTTCCTTCTCTATGAAGGGTATGTTTTGTCTGTATAGCGTGCAAGAAACAATACTTTTCACTGTATGTTCATACATGTGACAGTAATAAATCAAATCAAATCAAAATCAAACTAAAACTGAAGACTGTTAGACTGCAAAGGTCAAAACATCAATAAAACAGGTGTGAAGACAAGTGGGTGAAATGGGAATGAGCAGAGGGCCACAAAGCACTTGAGTAAGAATTTACATTAGGCAGATAAGATTTTAAAGTGGACCATTGGATTTCAAAAGAAATATACAATTGGGAGATCATAAACGTATGAGGCACAATAGTAAGTTTACTTCATTCCTATAATGAACATAAAGTAAAAGGTTACTCAATTCTGGGAAGAGAAACTTCTAAAAGACTATAGAAAGAATAGAGTGGAAGGTCAAAGGGGGAAAAAAACGGTCAGGATTTTCTGGGCATGTTCACCATGGGTGCAAATCCTATTATGGCTGGAAACACTTGTGAAAGGGCTATGACAGGAGATGTGCCAGGGAGATCTTTGAAGGAGATCTTACCCGTTCCCCCCCACCCCAGCCCCAGTGGTGACATAATAAAGTTCACAACCCTGTGAGGGCATGAAACTGATTAACATCAATTTAAACAGATTTAAAACTCCTTACCTTCCGGGCTCGCTATGTGTTCCCCTCTGCCAAGCCAGCATGACGTCTTGCCAGTGGGAATCATTGCTGCTCTTCAGCAGTTGAGATGACCATGGTGGGGGTGAACAGGCCAGTGTAGCTCTGGGTGGTCCTGGCATCCTGGCAGCATCAACCTGGCAGTGCCAACCTGGGGGTGTGTAGTGGGCACTGCCAGGTTGGTACTGCTAGTTTGGTATTGTTAAGGGGTAGGGCAAGGATTGGATCAAAAGGCATGGAGTTTTTGCTGGCCAATATAGATGGAGGGGAATTTTCTGGCAACTATAGATGGATGAGAAGACAGGATTGTTGGGGTCGGGGGGGCAACTTTCTGGCAAATTTAGATTGAAGGAGTTGCAATGTCCTTTGGCAGGGGGGGCAGGGGGAGCTTATGATGTTGAGATTGAAGTACCTTTTATAAACGGTGCCCCAATCTATGTGCAGCCAACCTTGCTGGCAACTTTACATCCCTTAAAAATGATGGCACAAAACACGCGCTCCTGCCTTTTTTTTGACGAAGCGTCTGAAGATGTGGAGAGAAAACCCAACAACATAGAATCATAGAGTTCCAAAGTGCAGAAGGATCCCATTCAGCTCCCCACCCTGGTCCTGTCCCCATAACTCCATGCATTTATCCTCCCCATTCCACCAATACTAATGGGCAATTTAGCATGGCCAATCCACCTAACATGCCAGCTTTCAGTCTGAACCTGATACTTTACCATTTCTTTGGAAATTTCAAGCCTTATTTAAATTGAGACTGAGGTTGTTGGGTGGGACTGTGAAATCTTGACCAAGACAGTGGTTGGGATCGTGCCCCAGTAACCACCCCCCCCTGCCACCGATTGCCCTACAACATATTTTGGAGTGGCAGAGGCAGCCTGGTTATGAGCTGCCAGCAGGATATTCTGCTCCTACTGCTATCAATTGAGTTTCCTCTGCTTCGTACCCTTGGCTCCTGGGGAGCTCACCAGCAGTGGGACCAGACAATCCCACCAGCAGGAATGCCACAAATCAGGCCCAGTGTGTGCTGAAGTTACACCTGAGAACACCAGTTTGCCATCACCATCAGTAAGGAGAACTTGTGTGGGATTTCCACTAGAGCAGCAGGGCATTCTGTGGTAATGTTACTGGAAGTTCTTTAGAAAATTTATAAGGGTTGTTGCATTAAAAGGGAGTTTTATCTTGGAGTTTATCTAAGCCAATGTCTTGTAGGAAATTGTTGGCAGAAGAACTGTTAACTGTGTAAAGATGTTCTGTCTTTAACTGTTATTTAAATAAATGCTTAAATATAATCTTTAAAATCATCAAAAGTGGTTTGAGGGTTACTTACCTTGACTTCAAATAGTTCCTTACAATACACAAATTGCACACCATTGTGGCAGCTTGTTTCCCGTTTCCCATTGGGATTTGGACAGCTGGGCTCTTTGCATCTGCTGTGCCATAACACCCTCCAAGAAAGAAGATACCTCATCATCTAAAAGAACATAACAGTTCTTGCTTTTATTTTCTCCAACTGGCACATGTGTCTTAGGCAGAGGCTTGGGAGTGGGTTTAAACCATCTGTCTCCTTGTACACAGAAAATATATGGGTATGTGCGATAAAGGCATAGGAGCAAATGGTAGATAATTCAGAGCCTAACAACCTCAAGAGGAAATTTCAAAGCACTGCACAACTTTACAAAATATTGGAATAAGGACATACATTTGATGCACCAGGTTTTACACTTGCCATGGTGATAATTCTAACTATGAGTCCTTCTAAATTGTTTCAAATCAAAACACATTGTTGCTTTTGGGGGGGGGGGAAATTGGTCTGACACATGAAGACAGGTTGGGAACATTCTACCGAAGGTAGATATTTATTGCAAAATCATAAATCCATTCAAAAAAGGGACTCTTCATGAATGCATTTGCAGTATAGCTTCACAGAACACCAGAATGATTCTTAGCATGCTATGTCTTTTTGCTAAGTTCTGCAACATAACTTTCTGCAATTATAAGTTACTGAGTTAGGAGAATGAAATTAAAATGCTTCACAAATGATCAACTGTGTGATAAAAGATCGGGAAAGAAAATGTTAGAAAAATCACATTTCAATAAGACTCATTTAGTCAGATCTCACATTTCAATTCTCAAACTTTTCCATACAGTAGGCATTATATTTATTACGTTGATTAGAAAATATTATGCTGTCATGAAGATTTTATTTCAAGCTTGTCTGTAGTGATTTAGTTCTGTATTTAAATACAGAAAAAGGAACACTTCCCAATAATGCCTTCTGCCATAAAGTTGTCACGAAAGAGAGCCTTGCATTGTTAACACAAATTGTTACTGGTATTTTTGCTTTGAGAATTCCCAGGTGCCAGTTGTGTTTGACTGACATCAAGGACGGACTTCCAAAGCAGTAAGCGGCCCATGTAAAGCACAGCAATTCTTTCCACATCATTTTGATCTGTGTCTGCTAAAGTTCAAAGATCAACAGCCGAATGACAAGCCTTCTTCAATCTCTGCGGTGTCACAGCAGGAAGTATGTCAGAAAATTCTGAGCAAGTCCTCTGTGAATTCTTACCTGTCTGCCTCTCTCTTATCTTCTAGTTGAGAACAGATTGGTGGGCCTGTTAGAAAATGCTCAATGAAGAAACATATCAGAATCTTTTTTTCTTTGTAATTTCACACTCCAAAAGGCAAAAGTCCAAATAATTACCAACACGATTAGTTATAAAGGTACTAACAGGATTATTGGTACATTTGTTTACAACGAGCCTCCTAGGTAATAGAAACATTATAAGAATTATTGGAAAGAAACTTTTCAGTTTTAACAGCAATTCCCTTACTGCAAAAATTGCTGCACTGGTTAGAAAATATCAAGAAAATTACAAAGGTACATCCTTAATACACTTGTGCCAAGACAGTGGCCATTTTTTTGCCTCACTTACAACTTACACAATCCTTACTGGTACAGCCACTGTTTCATTTATATACCGGAATTTTACCGCCCTGTCTGCCAAGGGAATCGGAGCAGGCGAGGGACGGACAATGGGAAGATCCGTTGACCTTGGTTGGGATTTTATGGTTTTGGGACAAGCAAAGCTGTAAAATCCCATGGAAGGACAGGGCAAAACTCTTACAGTGGCACGACTCCTTAACTATTTGTCAGTTAATTGTATGTTACACTAAATGCATGTTTTAGTAGAAAATGATAAATCCATTTCAGCCTATATCTTATATCCCACGCAGAGCTTGATGAAGAATATCAATATAATGCATTTTATTTTTGTGAACTTTAATAAAGTGAGGAAGAAAAGCTAATTTAATATAAGTTATCATTTTGTCTAGAAATCATTTTTGGCTGCCAGGCACATGTTTGCATAGGACTTTTGCATCCTGAAATCTGATTGCATGCACAGATACATACAGACACAGAAATATGCACAGGCAAATATACAAAACCTACAAATGCACATACTGTACTTTTAAATACAAAGAATAAACGTATGGTGCTCAATCTTTTTTGATTTTACATTTTTGTTCCTTCTGTATGTTTGATCTCGACTATCTTCCTTGAATTAAATTGGCCTGATAATCAAGATTTTCTGAACAGTAAATTTTAACTTCTTTGAAGTGTATTAATTTTAAAATATATTCAATTTTTAAAAACATTATATTTGGGACAGATGATGTTGAATTTGTCCTCGTATTAAACTGTTCTGTGAAATGTTGTCAAGAAATTGGAATCATCACTTTATTAAATATCGTACTGTCCTAATATTGTAGAATCAAATCAAATAGATTTTGGAATAGTGAATCATTTTGAAAAGGAGAAACTTCATTTAAATTCTTGCAGCATTCTTGCCCAATTATGAAGGGATTATTTTCTTTCTGCTCAGTTAAAACCATAGAAAGGAAGAGGTGAAAATCCCCATTAGCCCAGTCAGAATAGGCTACGATAATGCTAGACAAACATATTTGTCATGTCAGCTACCTGTAATTATTTATAACATTGGGATTCTGTTTTGATATTGAATGTAAATACCCAGTAAGGAAAAAAAGTGCTGAAAGACTGACCCATGACCCCATGATGAGATATTCTAGAAAGTTATCTAATTAGTTTGAAAAGTAAGTACCCAAGAGCAGTAAAAATATAGAACTTCCAATCAGCAAAGTTTGCCTGTACTACACCACATTCAGGTGTGCAAGTGCTAATTCATTTTAAATGAATTTCACTGGTTGCACATGCTGTTCTCTTAGCTTGGATTTCATGTTCTGGCCAATATTTATCCCCCAATTGACATTACAAAATTGATTATCTGGTCATTATCACATGATCAGATTGATGGAGTTTACTGAGCTCAAATTCACTGCTGTTTTTCCTACATCATGATAATGAATATACTTCAAAAAAGGACAGTGTTGCCAGTGAAGTTTGTTGGTGTGAAAACTGGAAACTTTTCTTATTTCACTCCTTAAATCCTTGACCCTTTTTAAAAACTTGGATGATGGCTTCACATTTATGCATAAGCAAGGGAACATAGTTGGGAGAGAAGTTTGAAATATATAAACAGGCAGCTTGTAGACGGGATTTAACAGTAGAAGGGAGTAAGTAGATTAGGAATTAGTTACAGAAATCAACTTTACATCAGATGAACAGCTGTTTTATTTACGTAACTGAATTATATTAACATTTTTAACATGTTATAAGACTTTTTAAAAAAGATTTCTTTATATGAAAGAATTATTATAAATGCTGGATATTCATTCAAGACTGATGTGCAAGATAAATTTGAACTTAGATAAAGATGTAGCAAACTAGTGAACAGGCTAAGAAAGCTAAGTTGTATTCTTCATATTTGAATTTGTGTCCTCGCAGTTTTTACTGTTGCCTTGTGTGTGAGCAGACAATTATCTTAATCTACAATGCATCAAGGTAGGGCAATTCCAATCTCTCAAACTGAGTGTTAAGATTTCCAACTGCACCTGCATAACCACATGATCATAATAACCATTATTTCTCCCCCTCGCTTTTGCCAAACATAATTTCAGATCTCTGAGGGGAAACTAATTGGAATTAATGTAACTTTACCTGTTTATGGGCAAAGCAAAAGGGATTTTGGATAAAATGCAAAATGAAGCCTGCCCTTGTGAAACGGAGTTTGAGTTTGCATTCCATCTGAAGGCTATTTGAGACTGCATTTCAATGATTTTTTAGGGTATTAGTCGCAAAAGTACAAGTTAGATTAGAATTGTATTATACTTCAAAGGCCAACCTGATTAACTGGTGCCAGAAAATAATGCTATCCACATGTTTGTCTTGAGTCACTCTTAATACAGCCATGGTTACAGTGCCGTTTATTTGCTAATTATATCTTTCTATCAATCTCAAATCACACAACTTGGCTGGAATTCTCCCCGAAAAATTCAAAGTATTGAATTTGCTGGAAAACTGGAGTAATTCACGTTTTTTTTTCCCTAAAATCTCCCACACTCTGTGCACTACAGCATGAATATTATAAATCAGTGGGTGGGGCCAGGAGGCTGAAACCAGTGGGTCTCTGAGCATGTGCAATGGCCCTGCACTGAGATCCTCTCGATCGTTGGTCAGCCCCGCGACCCCCATAATGCTGCTCCTCCGACTCCCCCCAGTCTGATTGTGGGCTCCCGACCATTCCCGGGCCAGCCCCGATCCCCCCCTCCTCATCCCGGTCTCCAGCAACCACGCCCCCACCCCCCCCCCCCCCCCCCCCCCCACCGTTATTCCTCCCTCCCCATCATTGCCAATTCCCCTCCAACAGGTAGACCCTCCTCCCAGCTGTACTGCCCACCTGGCCGACCACCCCCAGCCCATCCTGATCATTAGTCTCCTTCCTCAGTTGACCATCCCAAAGGCAGTGTGACAGTGAGGCCCAGGTTTAATTCCGGCTCCGGGCGATTGCGTGGAAGTTGCACGTTCTCCCTGTGTCTACGTGGGTTTCCTCTGCATGCTCTGGTTTCCTCCCACAGTCCAAAGATGTGCGGGTTAGGTTGATTAGCCATACTGAATTGCCCCTTAGTGTCAGGGGGCTTAGCAGGAGTAAATACATAGGATTACAGGAATAGGCCTGGGTAGAATTGTTGTCAGTGGAAGCTTTATGGGCTGAATGGCCTCATTCCGCACTGTAGTGTTATTATATATGATTTTATATATATGATTTATATGAAGAGCTGACAGGACCAGGTAATTCCAGACACTATATGGGAAAACTTGTGGTGGATCTCTCATCCTGGCAGAGCCACCTCAGTAGAAAGTGCCCTGTCAGACACAAGTTTTGTTCTGGTTCAGAGTTGGGCCACTCTCCCCTCGATGCAGATCAGAGGTGATCACAGGGATAGATGAATGTTGAAGTTTAAGTAGTCCACCTTGGTTCTCTGGGATTTTATCCCAGTTGTTTGCTTATATTTCAGCTCCTCACTCCCCACAACCCCATCCACACCTATACCACCTCCATGCTAACTCATAGCAACACATGCCACCACCCAGCCCCATGATTCCTCCATTTTCTAGTTTGCTGATGACACCACCATAGTGGGTCAAATCTCAAACAATGATGACACAGAGTACAGGAATGAGATAGAGAATCTGGTGAACTGGTGCAGCAACAATAATCTTTCCCTCAGTGTCAATAAAACAATAGTCATTAACTTCTGGAAGCGTAGTGGAGAACATGCCCCTCTCTACATCAACAGGGACGAAGTAGAAAGAGTCGAAAGCTTCAAATTTTTAGGTGTCCAGATCACCAACAACCTGTCCTGGTCCCCCCCATGCTGACATTATAGTTAAGAAAGCCCACCAATGCCTCTACTTTCTCAAGAAGATTAAGGAAATTTGGCATGTCAGCTATGACTCTCACCAACTTTAACAGATGAACCAGAGAAAGCTTTCTTTCTGATTGTATCGCAGCTTGGTATGGCTCCTGCTCTGCCCAAGACTGCAAAAAACTAAGAAGGTCATGAATGTAGCTCAATCCATCACGCAAACCAGCCTCTCATCCTTTGACTCTGTCGATACTTCCCAGTCTTGGAAAAGCAGCCAGCATAATTAAGGACCCCACGCACCCCCCCAGCATACTCTCTTCCACCTTCTTCCTTTGGGAAAAAGATACAAAAGTCTGAGATCATATACCAATCGACTCAAGAACAGTATCTTCCCGACTGCCATTAGATTTTTGAATGGATCTACCTCGCACTAAGTTGATCTTTATACCTTATTTATGACTGTAACACTACGTTCTGCACTCTCTCCTTTCCTTTCTATGAACGGTATGCTTTGTCGATACAGCATGCAAAAAACAATACTTTTCACTGTATAGTAGTACATGTGACAATAATAAATCAGATCAAATCATGGCCTTTAAGCAAACTCAAGCACTTATACTCTCCATGCTGACCCATGGTAACTCCATGTGAACTCTTGGTACCTCCATGTGAACTCATGGTACCTCTATGCCAATTCATCAATACAAAACTAATGAACCCTATGAAAAATGGCATGTGCTTAAAAAACCCATACTTAATTTTCTCAAAATCCATACAACCGTAATAAAAGAATCAACCAACTAGACTTTAAAGTATTAATTACAGAAACTCTGAGCACTTGACACCTCTTTATCTCTTGCAAATACACATTGAGCCATTGACAAAACAGATTGCAGAAAAATATATCATAACATCATAAGGCTATCAATCAGGGAAATATTTGTTTTGCCCTAACTGTGTCAACAGAGGTAATCTTTTTTATATGAGTTTGGTCTCTCAGCTAAGCCTCATTATGAATGCTTGGCTGAGAGTCCAGGCTCTCTTGATAGAGCTGGGGAGAAGGAAAGATGTTTACCGTGCCACTAAAGTGGGGAAGCGGATCCCAGAATGGCTCTGGCATTCTGAATCAAACTGGCCTGAGAAGTCAGAATCTTTCGTGGGGCTGGGTGTGTGCTCAGAGCCCTGTGCGATTGATCGAAATTGGAGCTGCGAGATTGGTGGTTTCTCGGAGGGTCATTTAAGTATCTGAGTTGAGTAGAGGACAGCAATGCAATCCAAGGGAAAACTGACACTGATCTCCCAGATTCTGTAATCCTCACCTCCCTGCATCTTCTGGGTTTTCTGATGCTTTAGAAATATGGCTGTCAGGTTAAACTTAAAATGATGTATTAAAATGAAGCAAGCAACCTTTTTTCCTTATAATACTTAACTTAGAAATCATAGAAATCATAGAATCCCTACAGTGCTGAAGGAGGCCATTCAGCCCATCAAGTCTGCACTGACAACAATCCCACCGAGGATCTATCCTGTAACCCCACATACTTACCCTGCTAATCCCCCTAACCTTCGCATCCCAGGACACTAAGGGGCAACTTAGCATGGCCAGTGCACCTAACCCACACATTTTTGGACTGTTAACTTATCAATCCAGTTCCTGGAATTAGGCTGGTTGCCTATCAGACCCCCACCCTTGTCCCACCTCTGTTAAGATCGTAAGTGGGAGGATTGCATCAGTGAGTTGAGAATTGAAGTTTAGAATTTGAATATTTTATTCTTGCACCTTTCCCCAACCCTATCCCCACCCAGTTTTTCTTAGATTAAATGCCCATTGAGGAAACATGTGTCCCTCTGGGTTAACAGAGCTAAATTAAGAGCTCCTATGGTTTTCATTCCTTTTCCACTGGGTAGCAGATGGCCTATTGCAACTTAATTCACCTTTCGTCTGAGATGAATTCAAGCCACAGTGTCTGGAGGTGGAAGTCAGTTTCTACTTATCCCCCAGACAATTATTTTTATACTTAATTTGCAAATTAAGACCTTGAGACAACTTGACACTATTGTCTTTTCAAATCAAAATGTGAGCTGATATCAAAAGCACAATTCACAAAACTGCCTTATATGGATATTCTTAAGCGATCATACAGGTTCTGCAAAAACTGAGCAGCTAATAGCCTCCAGTATATAAACACTGTTTCTGTGCTCACCATTAGCAGTTCCATGAATGGGCCTTTCAGGGATGTACAGACTCAAGTGTTTAAATGTCAGTGTTAACCTTTTCAGACAGCAGTGTCTGTTTCTCAACAAATCTGGCAACTGAACTGAACTGCAAAGCCAAAAGTCATCTATATTGGCCAGTTCAGGTTAATTTATCAAACATCCAAATTTGACCCAACTGACACCACTTTAGATAGCCCTTGCCCTTTAAGATGATCACAGTGCGTACGTACAGAGTGATAAAACATTTCTGTGTGCATCATTCGTAATGGCTGGGTATCTCTTTAAATGATTCCCATTCATAGGAGTAGCTGGAACCACAGTAATATACCACATATTCATACATTTCTTAATGTTTTATATTCTTTAGAATTTAAAGATGTATTGTGTTCTGCTGGCCGTGGTGAGTGTTTTCTTCATGTATGTTAATGATTGAATATAAATCTGCTACAAGGGCATTGGAGATGAAACTGGAAATTGGTGTGGAAACATAGTGGACAGTTGTGGACTGCTGATGTCCAACTTGGAGCCCAATAAGTCTGTCGGCGTATTTATCCATTTTGGTTGTTCCATGTTTCAGCATTTGGATGTTTGAACATCAGTGGTCTCGGGGGTGAAGATGGAGAAAGCTAGGCAGAGTATTTGGTTGCACTGGCACATTGGGTGGGATTTTCCAACTGTACTCGCCCCCAAGGTCAGAAAATCCTGCTCAAGGGTCAATGGGTTTTTGTATGGTCTGTGTCCTGCTATGATTCCCGTGGTATGAATGGGACCGGGAAATTCCATCTATTATCATTAAAGAATGCTGGGCCAGCATTTATTACCCATCCCTAAGTGCATGAACCACTTTGCTGTGGGTCTGGAGTATACCAGAGCAGGTAAGGAAGGTATCAGACTCATAGGGTTTTTTTTGTGTCAGTCTCTGTGGCGTAATTGATTAGTGCAATAGTTTGACACCCTCCAGAGGCAAAGGTTTAGCTTTATGGGCAGCACAGTGACTCGCACTGCTGCCTCATAGTGCCAGGTACTCCGGTTCAAATCCTGCATCAGGTCACTTATCTGTGTGGAGTTTGCACATTCTCCCTGTGTCTGTGAGGGTTTCCTCTAGGTGCTCCAGTTTCCTCCCGCAATCCAAAGATGTGCAGATTAGGTTGATTGGCCATGCTAAATTAACTCTAGTATCAAGGGGATTTGCAGGGTAAACATAAGATGTTATGGGAATAAGACCTGGGTGAGATTGTGGTCAGTGCAAACTGGCCTGTTTCTGTACAGTAGGGATTCTAAGGCATGTTTCTTTCCTCAAAGAACTAAATGGATTTTTATGACAATTGATAATGGTTTCATAGTCATTATTAGATGACTTTTAATTCCTGATTACTATTGAATTGAAATTTCACCATACACCTTGG
Source organism: Carcharhinus amblyrhynchos (assembly GCF_965287045.1). Classification (NCBI taxonomy): domain Eukaryota; kingdom Metazoa; phylum Chordata; class Chondrichthyes; order Carcharhiniformes; family Carcharhinidae; genus Carcharhinus; species Carcharhinus amblyrhynchos. Next base: position 54,124,861 of record NC_137335.1, read on the forward strand.
TGGGATTTGAACCTGGGTTCCCAGGGCATTACCTGGATCTCTGGATTACGTGTCCAGTGATAACACCACTATGCCACCACCTCTCCTGAAGTACCTGCAAAGAGAGAGAGAGATGTTAAAAACATCTTAAAAGAAGAAAGAGAGTTAGCAACTTGGAAAGATTTATAAAGTGAATTCAACACTTGAGCCTGCTAAGTGCTTAGCAGCACTAGGTATGACCACCAGTGATTAAAACTGTGGATATACAATATGCCAGAATTGTAGGAGTGGTAAGATCTCACAGGATAATAGGAACAGAGGAGGTTACAGGAGCAAGGCTATGGAGGGATTTGTAAAGAAGGGAGTTGTAAAATTGAGGTCTTGCTCAAGCATGAATGATACTAAATGTAGGTCAATGAAAACAATGGTGATAAGTAACCAGGATTTGGTGTGAGTAAGAACATGGGCAGCATGGCCAGAATTCTCTGGCCGTTCATGTTGGCAAGATTCTCCGATCCCATCGGTAATGTATCCCTGTCTACAGGTTTCCTGCCAGGGTGCGGTGATATCAATGGGAATTCCTATTGGCAGTGGCGGAATCAGGGAATCCCACTGTTAGCAAACAGTGTGCCATCTCCCACCAGTGGGAAACATGACGGGCAGGCCAGAGACTCTTGCCTCATGACTTTAAGTTTACAGAGGGTGGAAGATACAGCGTCACCAAGAATGAATTGGAATAACCAAGTCTTGAGGTAACAAAGATGTGGATGAGGATTTCATGAGTGCATGGGCTAAGGCAGGAGCAGTCAGGCAGTATTATGGAGGTGGAAGCATGTGGCCTTTTAGTGATAAATTGAACAAATGATTGGAAACTCATTTCAGGGCCAGAAATGACACTAAGGTTGCAAACAGACTTATTCAGACTCATACAAGTTGCTTGGGAGAGGAATGGAGGAGATAGCAAGGAAACAAAGATTGTGCCAGGGACTGAAAATAATGGTTTTAGCTTTTTCCAATATTTAGTTGGAGGAAATTACTGCTCATCCAGTCTTGGGTGTCAGACAGTCAGGATATCCAAAGGCAGCAGAGGGGTGAAGAGAGTTGGCAATAAGGTTGAGCTTCTATGTGGACTTTAGAAAGACCTAAAAAGCCTAAGATGTGATCCTATGTGCAGAAATCCCACGATTGCAGCGATATTTTAAAGCACTGTAAATAAACCTGTTGCAGACTTAGAACTGGTGTCATCTTTGCATTGCTTTGAGGTAAATTAGATTTATACATTTATAGATTTATAAATATAGATTTACACTGGTGAATATACAATGCAAAGTATTAAAATGGTTCTTATCAAAGTCACAAATGACATCCTATCTGATTGTTTAAAGTTTTTTGTAAAGTTTTAAAGTTTATTTATTACTGGAACAAGTAGGCTTACATTAACACTGTAATGATGTTTCTGTGAAAATCCCTTAGTCGCCGCACTTCGGCACCTGTTTGATACACTGAAGCAAAAGTTAGCATGGCCAATGCACCTAACCACATCTTTCGGACTTTGGGAGGAAACCGGAACGCCCGGAGAAAACCTATGCAGACCCAGGGACAGCAGCCACTCACTCTTTGGGGTGAAGGAATTTCTCCTCATCTCAGTCCTAAAAGGTTTACCCTATATCCTTAAACTGTGACCCCTCATTCTGGACATTCCCATCATTGGGAACATCCTTCCGGCATCTACCCTGTTTCATTCTGTTAGCGTTTTCTCGATTTCTATGATAACCCCCTCATTCTTTTAAACTCCAGCAAGTATAATCCTAACCAACTTAATCTTTCCTCATGAGGCACAACGGCACAATGGTTAGCACTGCTGCCTCACAGCGCCAGCGACCCAGGTTCGATTCCCAGCTTGGATCACTGTCTGTGTGGAGTTTGCACATTCATCCCATGTCTGTGTGGATTTCATCCAAGTGCTCTGGTTTCCTCCCACAGTCCAAAGATGTGCGGGTTAGATGGATTGGCCGTGCTAAATTGCCCCTTAGTGTCAGGGGGACTAACAAGGATAAATGTATGGGGTTATGGGGATAGGGCCTGGTGGGATTGGGGTAGGTGCAGACTCAGAGGGCTGAATGGCCTCCTTCTGCACTGTAGAATTCTATGATTTATACATTCATCCCTCATCTCAGGAATCAGTCTGGTAAACCTTCGCTGCTCTCCCTCTACAGCAAGAACACACCTGCTCCTATATTCAAATCCTCTCTGTGTGAAAGGCAACATGCCAATTGCCTACTGCACCCGTATGCTTACCTTCAGCAACTGGTGTACGAGGAACTCAATTGTCGCTGAAGATCCCATCTTTTAATGAAACAGTGTGGGTTAGTGAGTGGATGGGTGAGTGAGTGAATGGTAGGTGGGTGAGATGGATGAGTGGGTAGGTGGTTATGTGGGTGCATGAGTGAGGTGAGTATGTTGGTATGGTGGATAGATGAGCAAGATGAATAGATGGGTGAGGTGGGTAAGGTGAGTGATCTGGATAGGTGCATAAGCTGGTGTGGTGAGGTGGGTATGTGTATGAGATAAGTGAGTGGGCACTTAGGTGGATGAGTAGGTAGGTGCAAGCATGGGTAGTCAGGTTGGGGGAGTAAATGCGTGGTTGAGGGAGTAGTTGGGAGCTTGGGAGAGTTGTTGGTGGTTTGTGAGGGTGGTTGGGGGGGTAGTTGAGTGGTTCAGGCTTTAGTCAGGGGCTTTGGGAGTAGTTGGGTGGTTGGGTGGGTAGTTGTGGGTTCAAGGTAGTCAGGTATTCGAGGGGGTAGTTGGGAACTCAGCAGATATTTGGCTGGGAGGATAGTTGTGGGTTTGGGGTAATTAAGTGTTCAAGGAAGCAGATGGGAGCTCAGGGGGTAATTGGGTAGTGGGGAGGGTAGAAAAGGGCTCAGGCTAATCAGGTGTGCAAGTAGTCAGGGGTTTGGAGGGTAGTTGAGTGATCGAGACACTGGAAGATTAGGTCAACTGTTTGACAACACTCTGCGGTGGCCATTGCTTCAACATTGCTTTACCACAGTAAATGTATTGATAAATAGGTTTCAGTTTCAATGTATCAGACTGATGGACTTTCTTAAAGAAATGTGGCAGTTTATTCAAAAGAATGAAGGATCTGTTGAAGAGAGAGGAAAATTTCTTATTATTATAAAATAGAAACTGAGCTTTTATTAATCATTATCAAAGGTGAACAATCCTGAAATACTACGGTCCCGCACTATCAGCATTGGGTAAAATTCAGGCAGTGTCCAGACTTAATCCATCCCGGGCCCCTGGCATTTTGTTCTGTGGGGCTTAGTGTAATACCAGCAGTGGCCACTGCTCCCAATGGCACTCCTGGCACCAGGGAGCTGCTGACCAACTCACTGCCATCATCTCTCTGGGGCTGGGTTTTCTCTCCAGATGCATAAAATCTGCATAGAAGTTTGGGGCAGTTGTCAGGAGGGCGGATACATTCTTCTTGGCTTTTCAGCTGGTAGGAGTTAACAGCCCCCACCTGGATTTTAAAATCTCTAACACCTACATTACTTGTAGCAAGGTTTATATGAATCAGGTGTATGATCATTCCTTTGGGAGACACAGTACCAGTATCAATCCTTATGAGCGACTGGATGGTCGGACGTGGGTATGTTCCCAAAATTGTGCACAGGTGTTAACTATTGGTCAGAAGCTTTCAGAGACAGGAACAATTCGAACAAGAGAGTCACCCTCCCAAAGGCAGAATCAGAATTTGTCCAGAAATTGGTTGTCCTGGGATACTGGTGAAGGTTCATTTGAGTATTCCCAGAAACAGGGCCTCAAATGGGGAACAGTACATGACCTGTACATAACTAAAATGGCCATGATGTGTAGCTGCCTGCACAGCTTTGGCTTCTTGCATTAAGTTAGCATTAATGAGGGTTGGGATTGGTTGCAGAAAATCTGGGCTGTCCACACTTAAAAGTGAGTGAATTCAGGAAAAAATTTTGTGTCTGCCTTCATCAAGCTCCCAGAACTGAATTACAAATACTTGCCCGCCTTTGTCAAGGTGGTGTGAGAGTGAATGGGTGAGCGAGGGGATGAGGGAGAATTGCAAAGCAGTGAAGTAAAATGGAACCTAACATACAAGAGCAAAATGGAGTCTTCTGGAAGTAAAACAACATCAGCTCTACGATCTGCTCTCTTTGACACTTCCAAAACCCGATGACCTCTCTCTCACCCCTCAAGTCATTAAAATGCACACTGACTGCACAGTGGCATATGTAGATTGTGTATTCGTACATCACTCCTTTAACTTCCAACACCTCAAAATCAAGAATACAATCCTGACCTATAAAAGTAGGATGAGGTGTAGAGAACATACCTGTTCTGATAGACACGACAAACTCTGGCTGGGCCTTTCGACCATCAACCAAATCTGGGAATGTCTTTGTAACCTGCATTGAGTGCACGTTAGACACGCTCAGAAACTTCTGCTGATTGGGATATTTCTATCCCACCAACGTCTCTACTTTCTCAGGAGACTAGGGAAATTTAGCATGTCCACTATGACTTTCATCAATTTTTACAGATATACCATAGAAAGCATCCTTTCCGATTTATTACAGCTTGGCATCGGTTCTGCTCTGCCCAATTCCGCAGCAACTACAAAGGTCTGTGAACACAGCCTAATCCATCAAGCAAATCAGCCTCCCATTCATTGACTCCATCTACACTTCCCACTGCCTTGGAAAAGCAGCCAGCATAATCAAGGACCCTACGCACCCTGGTCATTCTCTGTTCCACCTTCTTCCACCAGGAAAAAGATACAAAAGTCACATACCAACTGACTCAAGAACAGCTTCTTCCCTGCTGCTGTCAGACTTTTGAATCGACCTATCATATAGTAATCTGACCTTTCTCCTTACCCTAACTGTAACTGCAACACTATATTCTACACCCTCTCCTTCCCTTCTCCCCTATGTACTCTTTGAACTGTATGTTTTGCCTGTATAGCATGCAAGTAACAATACTTTTCACCGTATCCCAGTGCGTGACAATAATAAAATAATTCAAATAATAACCCTTTTGTGTTAAAAATGAGTTTTAAGTTCCATAAAATCTTAAAGTGTGAGCAAACAGGAAAATGCCAAAACAGCAAAAACAAAAGAGAAAAACAAATCCATGTATTTTAAAAGGATTGAAAATGTTTACAAGTTCTAATATCTTTACAAACCATTTGAAACCGCCAGATTGTAATTAGATTATAGGTCCACGTACGTCACTCAGAGCAATGTTTTGGAAACCTAGAGTACAACCTCAGGGAACTGTAGACCAGGGATATTAGCAAGATATCTTTAAAGAACTTAATAAGGATTTCACATTCCTTCAACAGAAGTCTGCATCAAGCTGTATGCAGCCTGACTGGAAATCAAAACAAGCATCTAATGGTGGTATAGAGTCAGGGTAAGGTATACTCCAACCCCTCCCTCCAACTCTACTCCCACCCACTCTAACCCCACTGACCAACTCTTCCCCAGTTGTGTGTGTACACAACCCCTGTATCTGTCAGACCCAAGTTCTGCGGTCAACACATAACCTGATGGGAACGGTGCATGTGTGAAAGTTTAAAGGATTGTCTCCCTGTAGACCAGCATAGTAGCAGCTCAGCAGGTGCAGGACTCACCAACATCCAGCAGGACTGATGCCCTGGGATTGCACAGAATCCACCTTCATTATTAATTCATGACGGACTGCTCATCATATTGGCCCCAGTGCACAGTGGATGACATTGCTGCCTTCACAGGCCAGGGACCTGGGTTCGACTCCTGGTTTGGGTCACTGTCTGTGTGAAGTCTGCACATTCTCCCCATATCTGCAAGGGTTTTCTCTGAGTGCTCCGGTTTCCTCCCATAGTCTGAAAGGCATGCTGGTTCGGTGCATTGGCCACGCTACATTCTCCCTCGGTGTACCCAAATAGGCGCCAGAGTGTGGCAACTTGGGGATTATTCACAGTAGCTTCATTGCAGTGTTAATGTAAGCCCACTTATGACACTAATCAATAAACTTTAAACTTTTTTTTTAAACAGTGCTAGGAGCTCCCCAGAGGGCAAAGTGAGAAATTCCACATTATTGGTAAATGAAAGGAGAAGGTCATTTAAGTGGCTATGAAAGTGAGAGGTGGGGTTGGCTGGACCCTGTACTGTATAACAAAACCTTCAAACATTTCCTTGACATATTTCATCTTTTCAAAGACATGCTTGGAACACAAAAAGAAATAGCTGGTGAACACATTGGCCAATATAAAATAATCTGGGCAGTAAACAGAATCCATGCACAAGTGATGCAGCCTCCTGTTTCACTGGCTAGTGAAGTGGAGGTTCTGATCGATGATGTAAGTGTGAGAACACACTACCCAAGAGGGCTACAGTGTAGCTTGCAAGGAGTGAGAGAAAAATATTACAGGAAGGAGCTGGCCTTGATGTCACTCAGAGTGCAAACCCTGTGGTGCAGATTGAATTCAATCTCTTTGTTGTAGGTAACACATATCTGCAGTCACCTGTATGTTGACAGTGAGAGCCAATTGTTCAGTCATTGGTCGGTAGCTGTGCCAAGACTTACAGATATGGTTGATGACAAAATTGCTGGTACAAGCAGTTTGTCTCTGGTGTCTGCATATCTCTCCTGAGATCTTCTATCACTATAATCAGGAAAAACATAATTGGGACAGATCCAAGCTACCTGTCATGACTAATATTACTTTTACTTGCTGCCAGCCATTGGATTCTGCAGCTGATACTTCGCTGTGAAGATATTGGAAGGATTCCTTTGTGCGTCGTCTCCTTTCTGATCCTTTCCTATCCTTTTGAAATCCTGTAAATGCCTCTTTCCGGTGATATTAAAGGCAATAATGGACAATGTTCTCCAGAAGATTTTAAACGTAAATTCAACTGATGTGTAAAAGCACTTATGATCCCAAATGCACATAAAACATTCACAAAGTATTTCTTAAAAATTCATAAAACTTATCTAATTGAGGTAATTCTGAGGGTGGCATGGTGCTGCAGTGGTTAGCACTGCTGCCTCACAGCGCCAGGGACCCGGGTTCAATTCCGGCCTTGGGTGACTGTCTGTGTGGAGTTTGTACGTTCTCCCCATGTCCACGTGGGCTTTTTCCCAGTGCTTCGGTTTCCTCCCACAGTGCAAAGATATGCAGGTTAGGTGGATTGGCCATGCTAAATTGCCCCTTCATGTCAGGGGGACTAGCAGAGTAAATACATAGGGTTACGGGGATAGTTCCTGGGTGGGATTGTTGTCAGTGCAGGTGGGATGGGCCAAATAGCCTCTTTGTGCGTGGTAGGGATTCTATAAATGATGAAATTTATGGGGCTGCAACTTTGGCCACCATTGGTGGACATCACAGAAACCTGCATCTAGAGTTTCAGAACATGCCCTGATTTTGCATTTATACACAAAGCTATGAGTTAAACATTACTGTCTCTATATCTGTTACTTAATGGGTCCAATTAAAACAAGCAGATTGACACTCATGTGAATAGTTAAGAATTCTCCATTGCCAAATCTTTACTGTTAAAATGGGAAGAGAGATGTAGGCTTTGAATATTCACACTGTTCTGAACGTTGATCTCAGAGTTTGCTTCACTGTTTTGGATCTTGATTTTGAATATCCTTTGAGATTCTTGATTGGGTGGTCATGGATATGTAGCCTTGCAATCTAGACATTGCAATAGAGCGAGCTTATTGTGCTAACTCTTGGTGACATCTGTTTAGTAATCTGTATTTCGGACATAACGTTTTTCCAGCTACCCTCTTCTTTATATAAAACATAGGGGTTCTACTTTACCAAGAATAAATAAATGTGAATCTTCACATCATCTTTTTGTTGGTGCAATATTTCTGTGTTTGAAGTTATAAACAAATCGTTGTAAATGTGTATTGTTTACAGCTCCAGTTGTTACCATTAATGAATCTATCAGGAATTAATATTATCAACCCAAATTGTCAAAATTGGTCATACATTGTTACAGGTCAGATTATAAATAACTTGAAAATATAATCTTCTAATTATTGATTTTTAAATATTAATTTAATTAAATAGACTGATATGAATACTGTATTATTGCGAAAGTCACTGTCTCCAGTAATCGAATGATCAGTTCTATAAGTTTTCATCATTCATTGAGAACATAAAGCAAATTGTTGTAATAGAATATAAATAATGTTTCAAATCAAAACCTTCTCAGAATTCACAAGGGGTCAATCTACCTTTAGATTGACCCTTCCCATGAATGAATTAGGAAGAAGATCTTCTAACTTATACTTGACAATCTCAATTCGCTAAACTTGAAGTACGAATAAAGATGAGATTGACTCCTAAGTGAGAGTGAGTGAAGACTTGAGGGAGTCTCTCCTTTCTTCACTTTGTCGTCAGGTTGGTCCCTAATTGAAATTCGATTCTTCAAACCCTTTTTGGAGACTTGTCACTGCTACTTTTATTTGAATTGAAATTAAAAACCTTGGCAATATTTTCCAAGTCAGTGATAAAATTGGCTGACAACTTGGTACAAACATTTTCCGCATTGTTGGTGTAGACTAATTTTATCCCTTCTAAAAGCCGCAGCACAAATGTGAAGCGTAATCATTTTATACCAATGCTACAGTTAACATGTGAATATAAGCTTAAATTCTCAGTAGTTCCCAGCAGCAATGGTCAGGCAGGCAAGCTTTCTGCAGTTTCTGAGGTCTATGACATTCTGGCCCCTCACATGCAGGGCGTCATGTACTGGGAACATCTGAAAAGTGTTTAAATGAGTTGATTTCAGTGCAAGGCAGCTTATTTGGGCACTGGCAAAGGGCAACGCTTCACAAGCACTGATTCTGGCAAAACCCCACTGTCAGTTGTACCGTCCACTGTGTACAGCACTGCATTTTTACACTGATTCAAGGCTTGATATTTAATTTAGTTTGAGAGCAGTTAGTTCAGCTCAACCGTCAGAACAATTATATTTAAGAAAGGAAAATTATTTCCACTTGAAGATAATTAATGCAAATAAGTTTGACAAAGAAAATTCGCAGTCGACTAACACAATATGGGACCCTCGTGAACTCCGTGGCAGTTAGAGGACACTGAAAGAACTCCAGCCTTTGTAGGACATGTGAGATTTTATTTCACAATTTTCATGCTACAAGCATTCTGAGTGCTATGATGACCTTCCTAGCTCCCTCCCCATCACACACTGACACATCTAGCCTAAATTTGCGTCTTGCATCACCTCAGGAAACTCATGGCTAATTTCATTATTTCTGAGAAAAAATGCAAATGAAGCCAGACAGCTGGTGCCTTCCTTGTGGCCAGGAGTGATGGAAGAGCCTGAGGCCTTCCTCATCAGAGGCTCTAATACCCTTCTGCTTAGGCAGGCCCCCTTCGGGGATAGAGCAGGGAGGCTGCGAGAGCAGCGTGAACAGATGGAAAGAAGGTAGAAAGGGGGGAAGAACACACTCACTCTGGTTTGTGGGGAAGTCATGATGTCAGTTACCTGCGAAGCTGGATATGGTTTGCGGGATCGTTAGCTTCCAGATTCCCGTGCTTTCCGGGCTCCCATTTGTGGAGCTGTCAATCAAAATTTGCATCTGTCAATATGGAAGATTCAGTACCAGCTTATTGACATGCAGTGTCAATATGTTTCTAGCAGTTAACTATGCTTTTTGGTGTTATTTTCAATCTGTGCGGTACCTTTCTTGCATATGCATGAAAATAAAAATAAAATTAAATGTCAAGTGTCCACAGTCTAATGTTTCTTTCCGCCTCTCTTTATCTCTCCCTCTCTCCATATATATTTCTTACAATTCCATGCCAAAAAGCAAAATTATTTTAGCCATTTTAATGTTGATATTTAATGATTTTTCAACAAAGCTTGTTCCATGTCCTGTAGGTGAATACTTATGTGAAGTTGGAAGATTTCATATAATTGTAATTTTTAATCTTAATATAAACAGTACTGGGTGGAAAGTCACGCCAAGAAGCAGCTGTAATTCTAACCTCAAGAAAGATTATGATGACACTTTTAGTTCAGTGCCTGCTATCTGCACAGGACAGGCATATAAATAAAAGAAAAAGATTAAACAAAACTCTCTTCAAAAGCCTCCACATTTATTTTTTAGTTCCCCAGTTACAGACTGTCTCGTTCATGTTATAGACAGACGGGTAGTTAGGACCACTGCCAAGCATACATACCTTGATGTGGTGCAGTGATTGAGCTCAGTTTATCACAGGAAGTTTATTACCCCATTTATAGTACAGCCCCACAGAGATCACATTCAGTTCAAATCAGGATAACCTGAGCTGTGTACAATCTCCCAGGGTTTATACTGAGGGCTGTCCATGTTCAGTTGATAGGCTGGACAGACTGACAGAATTAAATTACTACCTTGGTGCATACACAGAAAGGACAAGAGGTGCACATCAAACGTTTTTACATCAACTTAACATAAGACTCCTGATTTACAGTCCTAGTCAGCTGGAAGCCCCAGAGCTGGGAGCTTGGAGAAAATAATTCAACCAAGCTTCCTTGTTGTCTATTTTGCACTTAAGCAATACAACTTCACACATGCGTGTGATTTTGTGGAAGTGCAACAGGCCTGGAACCTCAGCAAAATTCAGAAATAATGGTTTGCCATTAACTGGAAGAGAAGCAATGGCTCAGTTTTTGTGGTGAATGGCAAACACATGCTGCTCACCATTCACTGTGTTCACAACTGCCCACAGACTTCTTGTGGGATTTTTTTTTGTGTGGCGACTTATGGTCATCGGAATCCAAAACAGTGCAGCGCCCTCTGCAGAAGATCTGGGACATGAATGAACAGGATAAGCAACACAATTTCAGCCCACCAGATTGAAAGTCCTCTGAGGCCGCTGGGGTAGACAATTTGCCTGAGGTGATATTGGCCACTTGCACCACCTGATATTCAATTCCATTGCTGTCAGTGGAATTATGTGTCAGCTGTTGTGCGTGATAGATAGTTGATCCAATATTTCCCATTTTACTCCACAGCCTCTAAACCTGGAAGCAAAAGGTCTAACATTTAATTCAACGTAAAATCATATGCGGGAAAGAAAAATGGGAACATTAGACAGAAAGGGAAAAAGAAAGAAAGAGTTAAAAAACACATACTTTTCTCAAAATCTCCAACAATAATTAAAATCTGAAGGAATGAGATGCCACCATTTTTAAAACCAAATTTTCAGTGCCAGGGATGTCATTTGGCAGTAATTGAAATTTATTACACCTTTAAAAATGTCTTTTTTCTGACATACCTAGTGGCAATCTATTGGGTAAGCACCCCAATTTCACATCTGTCATGTGTGTGAACGCTGAGTCTCTCAGTGAGATACTGGAATAGCGAAGTTTGTGGATGAGCAGGGCAAATCAGACAGCAGCTTCCCTATTTCCATGTTTCACTCCACACATGGATACTTTGGCGGTTACAGCCTGAATTACTCCCCGAGACTGGTGAATGCTTACGGTTATCCCTACCACAAACTCCGGGCCAATAATATTCAAGGACAATCTCCAAATAACCCGTGCTCTCAACCTCACACTAATCAATGAGAGGTTTCGCAACTCGAGATTATGTTCATTCAAATAAAATTAATCCTGCCTGTGCTGATAAACAGATTTGTTTGAATTATTTAACTACACCAGATAATTAACTTCAAAAAGAAAATCATCTCACCTGAGCTTGGATCTACACAAGTGTCAAGTAGAGAATATCATTTACAATAAAACGTCGTGCTCTGTTCATACATTTTTTTTGTATGTGATATACTTATTACTTCTCGTAGAATTTTGTTAAGTGTGATATACTTATTACTTTTTGTAGAATTTTGTTAAGAATATCCGTATAATTTAAGAAATGTCGCCGTCAACTTTTTATTTTCTTCTGCCCTGCCTCAAGGGCATTTAGGGGTGGGCAATAAACGTTGACTTAGTTGGTGACACCCACAGCCGTGAAAGAATTAAAAATTGCTTCAATTGATTCTGTTTATGCAAGAGAGGACAACTCAAATGCAAACAAATCTGCATGAAGAACTCCAGCTGTACAAGGATCTTAGATCGCTTTGCCATAACTGCTACACTGTGTGCTTTCTCTCCTGGTATGTTAGTTGGGTAAGTTTGACTCCTAGCACAGCTTGCTGCCAGCAGTGCTTCTATCCCCTCTGGGGCCAGATTGCTGTGCAGCAGGGACTCTTATTTCCTACAGCAAGACCTTCTCCCCAGTGGCTTGTGAAAAGCAGTGTGCTTTGCAAAGTTAGGTCCAATGTCATTATTGCAGATACCGAGTCATAGCCCCTTTAACAATTACAGCAGTATCAATGCAACTAAACTTTTTTTGGAAAGCCTTCAGTGCCCAAAGGATTTCCCGGTGAAATTGCTTCTCTGTGAAAAGTTTTTACACAGGAAGATGAACTCTTTTATCATTTGAAGAAAGATTTTTCCTTCCTGGGAATGATCGTGATAGAAGTTGGCGGAGACAAAAAAAAAATCCAGCACTGAAATGCTAATACAGTGAACACTTCTTCTTGAAAAGAGGTGCCAAAAACATGTGTGTAAATCCCTTTAATTGAAGTGCTGCAGAGAAACTGGCAGCATCTCACCGCCGATAGCCTTGGTTTCAGAAACAGACGAAACATCAGTCAAAGTCCAAGGACTATCAACTATTCAAAATTTGTGGTGGTGAGGTTTTTCCGAGTTCTCAACTGTGCTGCCATAGCGAGCAAACCATTCAATATCAGGGGTAGGATAAACTGAGACATTAGTAGGCAGCTGTCTCTCACAACAGTAAGCATGCCTTTCATCAGTTAATTGTGAAGCAACATGAATTTCGAATTGAACATGCCCTTTGGAACAAAAACAGAAAATGCTGGAAAATCTCAGCAGGTCTGACAGCATCTGTGGAAAGAAAATACAGTGGGTGATCCTTCATCACCTTACTATTGGTGCTATTTTCTTTCCAGCTCTGATGAAGGGTCATCCAGACTCGGAATGTTGGCTTTATTCTCTCTTCACAGATGCTGTCAGGCCTGCTAAGATTTTCCCAGCATTTCTGGTTCTCGTTTCAGACTCCAACATCCCCAGTATTTTGCCTATGTCTTTTGGAGTCATGTGCCCACTTTGTCAAAATCAATTATATGGGGAAAAAGAGATCTTTGTTGGGAAAATAAAAGAAAGCAACAACAAAAAAGAAAACAAATAATGTGCATTCTGGTGTCCAGTAAGATTTTCAAAATAACTTCAATAAGTTATTCATTAATTTTCTTCATTCCCAATATATAACATAGGTCACCGTGAAAAGCATTCAGGGAGAGAAAACTCCTTTAAGAGACTTTTCATCTGAAATTTGTACTTTTTTTTGATCCCCAAAAGAAACATCCAATTCTAAATGCTCCATCAAAGCTCTTTGTTTTCCACAAGTGATATTATCCAACTTAGCAATGTTCCCACTGGTGCGAAAGAGAAACATATTAGGTAGAATTAAATGCTCTTTTTTGAGGGGCTTTTGAAGGCAGAGGGGGCATTTAAGTGGGCTCGAGGCTGCTGGATGGGGACTCTGCTGCCCCAGGAAAAATCCAGGATGGGAAGGCTGATGGGCACTCTCCCTGCCCTGTGCAAATTGAGACCCTTAAATGGGTAATTAATACCCAGTTAAGGCCCTTGTCTCACGCCTCTGGTTTTCAACAATTGGTAGGCAGGGCAGCCACCATGCAGAGAGCCAGAAAAGTGCTTGTGGGGTCACATAGGGAGAGCCCCTCATTGACAGGTACATAGTTGCAGTTTATTGAGGAATCAGGCATCAGGAAGGGACAGGGGATGTTTTATGGTTAGATATCCATTTATTGAATTAGGCAGCAGAAGATTATGGTGATTGTCCCTTTAAGGATCAATGTGCAGAGTAAGGGTCACATGACCCAGGGAACCAACTGGGGAGCGGGGATTATTCTGGTAAGTACGGGCTTCAATATACATGGATAGATTGATTTGATTCCTCCACAGAAGACTGGACACAACACAGAGTGTCTTGGGCATTATTTCCAAGTGAATAAAATAGCGGAGGACGTGAGTACCTGTGGAATCCAAACTTATACTCAAACAGCAATGTTTCTGCTCATTGTTGATGTGCACTCTAAGTGATGAATGTTTCTGAGGTGAAGTCTCCTACATCGTACGCTATCACTGAAAGTTAACACCAATGTTTCTCCACCCACAGATACCTGAAGTATTAGTGTCTAACAGTGGAACGATACTCACAAGTGCTGAGTTTCTAAACTTCTCCACACTTAGTAGTACAAAGCATATTAGGGCTGTGCCTTATTTCCAGCATTCACCAGACTGGCTGAACGAGCTATCCAAACTTTTAAGTTTGGCTTTAAGAAGCAGGAACCCTGGAGACCAGAATCTCACACTTCCTTCTTGGCTACCAGGTCACTGCACATACAACAATGGAGTCCTCCTAGCAGGGTTGTTAAAGAGCTGTTGTTGTAGAATAAGATGGAGCTTCGTATTTCCAAATTTGCTTGGGAGGCCAGAGACCAGCTAAAGCAGTCAGAAGGCAAGTCATGATTCATGTCAGTCAATGGGGTCATTTATGTTGGATGACACCGTGTATGAATTTTAGTCGCGGGTTGAATTGGGTCCCTGGAATCCTTATCTTTAAAATTGGACCCTATCTTATCAAGTGGACATAGAATGAAAGATATCTGAAAACACGCAGACCATTTGCCACAGCAGCTAGTTTTGCCATCATGAAGTATATTACCATCACTTTTTTTCCACTGAAACAGATAGAACTGAAGTGCCTGTGTCTAAAGGGGCACCTGTCATTGTGGTTTCAGCTAGCAGCAATCCTGTGGAGGTGCCCCAGACAGAGGAGTTGTATTGCTCCACAATTATTCAGAAACCCCCTGAAAGACTTAATTTTTAATAGACTAACTTCATGTTCTAAATGTTTAATTAATCTTGTATTGACATTTGTATAAAAGAACTTCCAGGAGGAGGGATGTGGTGTTTGTCCCTTTAAGGATCCATCTGCAGAGTAACGGTTATATGACCTGGGGAACCAGTTGAGGAGCAGGATGGGGGATTACCCTAATAAGTGTGGGCTTCTGTATTCAGAGTCATCTCAGCCGATTGCAAGCAGGAGGCTGCAAGCCACCGTATCCTTTCAACCTGTATACAAACGAGTTGCGTTGTCCTTAAACTGGTGAATGAGCTTCTTTATAAAGACATTCTGACAATGCAGCTGTTTTACTGTGATGCCAGATAGTTCAGTACAAATACTAGTTTCCATTCTGGATCCTCTCCTTGTTGAGAATCCAACTCTTGGGTACAGGTTTCAATAAGCATCACTCGCTCTCAACTCATTCTGAAGCAAAACCTGGGTTACTCTTAACACTGTCAGGGGAAACCTGCTGAGAACCACCCCACCCATGTCTCCATCCACCTCCCCGTGCCACTCCATCCTGTGACACCCCCCATCTCTCCCTCATTCTCCTGTGGCCTGGGTCTCTTGTGGATTCAGGGTTGCTGGTGAATGCATTGACAGCATTTACAACTGCTTTGATTGACTGGCAACTCTTGAGGGGCTGGGTTCCCAGCCTCGAGTGTCCTTGATCCTGGGGAATGCCTGCCACTGACTGTCCCCAAAGGAGGCGATGTGGGGCTCTCACCAGCTGATGCATTTAGCTTTAAAATATATCAATTTCTTACATGTGTCCATTTCAACTTGTAGCATACACTTTTATACTTTTGATTTAAATAAGACACTGGTTTCAAGGTGTTCCTTCGAATCAGCAAGGTGCATTCATGCTGTATTTACATGCCTTGCAGCTTTATCTTTTTAAAAAGAAACAACCTGTTGAACCTGTTACATTCCAAAGACTTGCTGATTGAAAGGTCTATCTTTTAAAAATTAATTCCCAGTTGCAGTCAAATTTTAACACTTCCAATGTCAGTAACTCCTATAGTCAACTTTCAGTGGCTGTCCAGTATGTGAACTCAAATTAATTGAACTCAATGTTTTCCCTCCAAATGCAGAGATGTAACGTTCATGGTGAACCATATTTCCAGCAAGAACCAGCTTCTAAACATTACAAGATATTGTCCCCAGTCTGCATATGCATTACAGTCTGCAGTGTGGGCCAAGTGCCCATGTGCAACTGTTTCTAACACCCATTCAGTCTGCAGCAGGAGTTACAATGATAACTAACGGCATAGAATACAATGAGTTCTACACAGGGGTCATTTGGACTCAAAGCGTTCAGGATTCTCCAGTTTCCCAGCTCTGTTTCTCGGCAGCAGGAGGTGGCATGTCGTTCACTGGTGGTGGGATTCTCTGGTACCACCGCTGTCATTAGCATTTCCCACTGATGCCACCCCACGCTGCCAGGGAACCTGCAGAAGGGGATGGCTGGCAGTGGGACCAGAGAATCCATTTGGTGCGTATGGCTGGAGAATTCTGACCATTGTTTCTCTCTCCACAGATGCTGCCAATTGAGTTTATCCAGGATTTTCTGTTTTTATTTCAGATTTCCAGCATTAGCAGTATTTTGGTTTCATTATTATTGGTACAGAATAGTACGTATATTGTTCTTTGCTATAATTTTGGCATATTCTTACTGCAGTACGATGTCTTTCTATTAAGAGGTTACAAGTTTACTCCAAAGGGAGGGGTGTGGGTTCAGGAGGCATCCGGCCTGCAGTTCCCACAGAACATAACATTGCTAACAAAAGTCTTTAATTGGCTTGTTAGCTCCATTATAGTCTGCAAGGCCTTTTCAATGTCCATCCAGTGTGCTAATGATCTACTTAGCACCTTATTTGCTGACACTTCTTCATTAGTACAATGTACCGGTTAATCCTTTACTCACTGTCAGTTTTTCATCTGTAAATGGGCTGTGGAAACACACATCACCTCCGTAAGAAAGCTATTTCTTCCGCTTCTTCAGAAATTGACTTGAACATGCGTGTGTCATTTAGAAATGCTTCATTCCTTACAGTCTCGGGCCTAAATGTATATATCCATTTTTGTTTAAACCCAAAACAAACAGTAGGCATAATGGACCAAGAAATGGTAACTATTTGTAAAAAGGCAGAAAAATCCATGCTGGATATGTGACAGATTCCTTTACGCAGACTGGATAATAGGGGTGACAGAAATTAATGAAGGCTATGCAGGTTATACTGTACTCCACCTTGTGCAGCTTTACCCCTCCCATAATTACACCACGGTAAAATGTAAACCGCAACAGCGTAACCTGTGCCTGATCACGAGTCTACTAATGGAAAGGCAATTAAAGTAGAATTGTATTAACTTATTAAGTTTTTTCATTTCTTTCATTTTTATTTGTACCAAATTTATTCTTAAAAAGTTTCTTGAAGAACCAACAACGATTCTTGACAAGAAATGTCTTATTGAATGTGAGGTACTTCATGAGAAAACTGATAGGAGTTGTCACCTTCATGTCCTTCACGTGCTACTGTCGGATTGGAACACATTTACCCACAGTCTATTTTTCCCTTATGCAGTTCCTGAATCCCATTTGATGGAAGAGGTAAATGTCTATATTGCTTTTCAAGTCCCAACATTTCTGATGCAAATTACTTATTAATGTTTAGGTGCCAGAATATCTTAAACTATGTGCTGATATATTGAAAGTTTCCTCAGTTGCTTCTATCCTTATGGGAAGAAAAATAAGCCAGTTAGAAAGCGCCAAAAAGATTGTATTCTGTGCCCCTACAGTTTGGAAGAGAGCCCCACAAAAAGAGACAAACGGTATTTGATCAGCGCAGTAGTTATCTGAAGGCCAAGTTTTAAACCTGTAATCCTGGGATTGAACTGGACGTCCTAGATTTAAGCATATTTTGCTTGGATCAGACAACACATCGGTTTGATAGAATACTCTCCATGTCTGGTTAAATCCCATAGAGACAGCTTCTCATCCACCAAAAAGAGATACTACCTTGATGGCATGAGCTGCTGAATGCAAAAGATGACAAAGACGCGAGATAGATTATCCACTTTCATGTCTCGAGCACTCATTTTCCTTTTTGAACCCATTCTCCTTTCCTTTTGGCAGTTTGCAGTTTGTAAGATGAACTTTACCAGTATAAAAATAATTTTAAAATTAAAATAGCTCAACTTTTGTTATCTTCATGATGCATTTCCAATTCCTTATAAGTGAAATGGGAACTGAGAATTGGCATCTAAAACAAGTGATGGTGTGCGGTTATAATTTGTTATGTTTACATTATTGAATATCATAGTTTATTACGTTGTGGTGTTACAAGAGTGCTTGTCTAAGAAGAATTATATGTAAAGGAAATGTTTGACTAAGACAAATGGGGGTCCATTACAGGCAGAATCTGGAGAATTGATAATGGGGAATACAGAAATGGCAGGGAAGTGAAATGATTACATTGTGTCTCTCTTCACTGAGGAATGTACAAGAAATCTCCCAAAATTAGAGATCAAAGGGACTGTGGAGAATAAGGACCTGAAGGAGATTTGCATTAGTAAGAAGGTTGGATGAATGGGGCTAAGGTTGATATACATCTCAGAGTGTTGGAACAGGCAACTGTGGAGATAGTGAATGCATTGGTGGTCATCTTCCAAAATTTTATAGATTCTGGAATGCTTCCTGCAGATTGGAAGATAGCAAATCTCACTTCATTATTTAAGATGGGACAGAGAGAGAAAACAGAAACTACAGACACGTTAGTCTTAAATCAATGATGGAGAAAATGCTAGATTATATAGTAAAGGGCGTGATAAATGGTTATTTGGATAATAATGATCTGATTTAGTATAATCAACATGGTTTTATGAATTGAAAATCATATTTGATGAACTTTTGGATTTCTTTGAGAATGTTATTAAAATAATTGATAAGGAGGAGTCAGTGGATGTAGTATATGTGGATTTTCAAAAGGCTTTTGATAAAGTACCCACAGGAGGTTGATTAGCAAAATTAAGGCACATGGGATAAGAGTAACACACTGGCATAGATTAAAGATGGTTAAGAGGCAGAAAATAGAGAGTAGAAATAAATGGATCATTCTTACTTTGGCAGGCTATGACTGGTTGGATACCACAGGGGTCAGTACTTGAGCCCCAGCTGTTCACATATACATTAATGATTTGGATATGGGGACCAAATGTTAAATTTCCAAATTTGTTAAGACACAAAGCTAGGTGGCAATGTGCATTGTGAGAAAGATGCAAGGTGAGTTCAAGAGAATTTGAACAAAGTTAGTGGGTGGAATTCTCCCATTCTGAGACTGGTGATAGGTTCCTCTGGCATGCCAGTCCTGCCAACTAGATTCTGCACCTGGAAGCTCATTAATTATGCACAAGTGAATTCCCCTTCAACTCTCCTGGTGAGCCAGCAGCTGATTCGTCCGCCCGTCCTCAGCTGACAGGTTTCAAAATCCTGGAGTCATATTTAAACACAAGTCCAGCACCCTCATATTACTCTTTCCAGCCTACCTGTCTTCACCAGACCATGGTGTGTACTACCAAATAAACCTGTTGGACTTTAACCTGGTGTTGTGAGACTTCTTACTGTGTTCACCAGACCATGCAGAATGTCAGAAATCCAGGGGAAAAAGGCTAGCAGCCTCAAAAAGTCTATCCCTCGATTCAACTGCCCTTTCTCCAAGCCCATCAACTGCGAGGTGACCATGTTGCACTTAGACCTCTACACAACACATCTGGAGTTTCCATCCATCTTTTCCCAGTAAGTGATTTGGTATTCCTATGACCCCCTTGTTTGTGATCTTTTCATGCATGCTTTTTGGGGTTCAGATTCCTTCTCCTCAGTCTTCCCTCTGCCTTCCATAGTTTACCTTCTTCATCCACCTCTTTGCCCCTCTGCCTGCCATCATTTGCCCTCACCCTGCCCCCACCCTCCTTGCACAGTGCTCCTTCTACATTGCCGCTTTTGTTATAATTAATTCGCATCTCCCTCATCCGCCAGCCTCACCACGCACTCATGCATTCCCCACCTCCCCCCCCCTCCCCGCCCCCACACCCCTCCCACCTCCCACCTCCCAGTCAAACTTTGGACCTTTGTTGCAGTGGTAGCTTGTGTCCTGCCGCACAGTGCTGATAAACACTGCTTTTTGGCACTAGGGGCGAGGAAACCTCTCCAATTCTAGCTGCAGTGCTGATCTGAAAAGGCATCACAGGAGGGTCCATGGATCCAGTAACATGGTGGTGTCTATGAAGACCAGCTCACCATGGAGATGGAGGCAGGAACCATTCTGTCCCAGCACAATAGTGAACAGTGCAGGAGCAGCACAGCAGAAAGTTATTGCGCTCACCTCAAAATCTCTGGCAAACTGAAATCTGCCTTGTGCTTGCCACTCTTTAGCAATTGAGATTAACACTGACATAACTTCCTGTTGGTGTGACGCAAGATTAAAAGGCCTGATGGGATGCCAGCAGGCAGCTATTTTCATGAGCAGTCTTGAGATGTACATGAATGAAAATGGCATTTGTGCCAGCTATAGGCTGGAAGTGAGACCTGCCATTTACCCTCCATCGGTAGAAATGCATTGTGATTTTATGCTGGTGGTTTCTAACTTCTGGACTCCACCAGATTCACACATCCTCGACCAAAGGAGGAATAGACGCATTGAGTATTCCTTAAATGGTAAGAGATTAGGAAGTGTAGATATACAAAAAGACCTGGAGGCTTCATCAATAATTCACTGAAGGTTAACATGCAGGTGCAGTAGGCAGTTAGGAAGGCTAATGGATTGTTGGCCTTTTATTACGACAAGGTTTGAGTACGAGAGTAGTGAAGTCTTACCTCAATTGTATAGAACCTTAGTTAGATCACACCTGGAGTACTGTGTGCAGTTTTGCTCCATTGTTACCAAAGAGTGCATGCAATAAAAGTTCACCAGAATTGTTCTAGAGATGGCAGGGCTGTCTAATGAAGAGAGACTGGGGGGAATTGGGCTTGTGGGTGGGCGTTTCGAAGAATAAGAGGTGATCTCATTGAAACCTATAAAATGCTTCTAGGAGTAGACAGGGTAGATGCAGGTAAGATGTTTCCCCTGGTTGGGGAGTCTAGAACCAGAGGAAACAATATCAAAATAAGGGGAAATGAGGTGAGGAGAATTCTTTTTACCCAGAGGGTTGTGAATCTTTTGAATTCTCTACCCCAAAGAACTGTGGAAGCTTAGCCATGAGTATATTTAAAGTTGAGATTGACAGATTTATGAATAATAATGATGTAAAGAGATACAGGACTAGTGTGGGGAAAAAGGCATTGAAGTGGATGTTCGGACATGATCCTATTGAATGGCACAGCAGGCTCGATGGGCTGAATGGCCTACTCCTGCTTAAATGGTGGTAACAGAAGAGTGTTGGGTGAGACCCGCTGTTCAAGTGAATGCCATGGACAGTGATCTTTCAATTCAAGCTCTTCTGATATAAGGAACTAAAAGATGGATTGAGATTTTACTAAGTGGATAGAGTAAAAAATCTATTGTAATTTCAGCAGGGACATTTCAAAAGGAAATGAATTGATGTAATTTCCTGGGTCTAGGTTTGTTCGCCATTTGTGAAGTCTAATATCATTCACAAAATGAGAGCAGCTAAGCAAAAGGTGCCTGACCTACCTTTATGAAAAGTTTAAATAACGCAGTTTCTCAAATCGATGCCTCATTGTGAAAATAGTTCTCCATTTAAACATAAAAAAGTGACAATCTGGAGATAGCTCTCTGGAATTGATTCCGCTAAAATTCTATATAAAAACGTAGGTTAAAAAACTTTGCAGTAATGAATGAGAAATTCCGCATTTATTGATGGTTCCAGCACACGAGGGACTATAGTGATATAAGACAAAGTGTGGAGCCGATGGCAACATTAGAATATTACAGTTCAGTATACGGTTACTTTTCTCTTGTATACCCAAACTGGTTTACCTTTACTGACTGTGATTGGGCTTCACTTGACAAGAACGGTGAGTTTTTATTAAGGGATTTGCCAATGGCCCTCAGCCAATCATAATGTTCCTTTACCCTGACCTATAGCCTATTTGTATTTGTAATTTTTGTTTGACCTGTATTGGTGGAAAAAAAATTTACACAAAAACCACCCCCCCGCCCCCCCTCCCCATTTTATTGGTGTGTTCTAGTGTCGGGGATGTCTGCGAAACCATCACTTACGCGCTGGCTTGGTGACACTTTGTACTGCATCCTTTTAGTCACTTCTGTCAACCTGCAGAGAGTAGTCACCAACAGTACTTGTAAACATATATTACTGTCATATTCCCATCTGCTGTGTTTGCTCAATGCACAGCCAGACTTCAGCGAAACAAACAACATTCGTGTGATGACAGAACTACTTTCATCTGAAAGCAGGAACCGAACGCAAGCAACAGCTTGATGAAAATAACACGTCTGTTTGGGGAAAACATAATGAATAAACCTGTCAACGCACTACCCAACAACCACCCCACAGGAGTAATCTGGATGAGGTGTACTCAATTGAGCAGAGCTACAACAACCACAGTATCGGAGAATTGATGATTATTCTTTCGGAGAAATTACGAACAAATAACCTGTTTGTCCTTGTTTAGCATAGAAACAATGCTGGAAAATGAGTGCATTTGAACTCACAGGTCAGGTGCAGCCTGTAGGAACGTTTAGAAAAATTGACATTGTCCCATTCTCGGAAGGAAGTCATCCACGGCCTCAAGTAAAACTGGCATTCTTCACTTGTTTAACACAAACTGCTTGTGACTGAAGCTTCAAAAAAAAGAATAGTTTTAAGAGGTGTATTGCCAAGAAATGCATTCACAGAAGTTTAACACCAATGTTTAGCTGTTCAGCTGATGTTAGATTGGGTGTCAAGGTCTGAGACTGCTGTGGAGTGAGACAGAGCGAAACCAACTCTTCCTGTGAGTCTTGCATAGCTCACTTAGGGAATCCGTTGCGGTGGGTAATCAAAATTGTGATCCAATGCTATCATACTCAAAGCATTCGTTTCCATCAGTCATTTGCATAGCATTATTGGTGCTTATTGATACTTGATTCACAGAGAGTGGGAAGTTATCATGGGGATTGGTATGGCTGAGTGAGATTAATTCTAAACATACAGAAAGTTGGCTCCAGAAGTTATAGACTCATACAACAGCACAGCACAGATGGAAGCCCTTCGGCCCATCCAGGTTGTGCCAGCTCCTTCAGAGCAATCCAATCAGCCCCACTCTCCAGCTCTTTTTCACATCTCAGCAGTTTATTATCCTTTAGATATTTATCCCATTTCCTTTTCAAGGCTACTATTGAATCTCTATCTATCACTCCATCAGGCGGTGCATTTCAAATCCTAAACAATTGTGGCATAAGAAAGTATTCCCTCGTGTAAAAGCAAAATGCTGCAAATCGGAAATAAAAACAGAAAATGCTGGAAAAACTCAGCTCTGATAATGAGACATGTGGACTCAAAACATTAACCCAGCTTTTCTTTCTCCACAGATCCTGCCAGGTCTGCTGAGTTTCTCACAACACCCTCTGTTCTTGTTGTGGTAGGGTTGCATCAACTGCTTCTGAGACACTCTGGGAGGCTGGTGGCAGGGAGGTGCAGCAAAAGGTGAGTGAAGTGCTCGATTGTGCCCTCAGGAAATTGGCAATCACCTACCTGCAGCGATTGGGTTCCCTGAGAGAAGAAGTGCTTTGACCTGCAGCCTCTCAATGGCCACGACTGGAGCTCTTCAGTGTAATTCATCCAAAACTTTCCAGCATGTCAGTTTCAAAGAGATTGACTTTCCCAATTTGTCAGGTTTCAGACACAGGTTGGAACTCCTCGGGCCAGAATTTTACACTCCTCCACTGGTACGGTTTAAGGCAGGAGATAGTGAAATTGGGATTTCCTCTGGGTTCCTGCCTCCCCCACCACACTTTGATTTTATGCTGGGGAAGGGTCAAGGTCTTAGATGGGAAGCCCACCCTAATCCCAAATGAAACCTTGGCCACTTAAGAGTAAATTGGTCATTTCCCACCCAGCTTCAATTTTTAGGCAGGTGGGAAGATTGAACCTCTGTAGGGGAAGACCGAGAAACAACAAAGGTACATCTAGGGCAGGAAGGTTGTGGGGAGGGTGGGCTTCTTGTATCGGACATTTAGTGACCCCCAATATTCAGGTTTGTGGTCTCCTCCCCGTTCTCTCCCTCAAGCCTACAAAGACCCGATTGCTCCATTCAAGCCCTCCCACCCCCAGTCTTCCGTGCCCTGGGACACATTGAACTTACCTGGGCCTTGGGTTTCCAAACTAATGCAGTGACTGCAGAGCTGCTGGCCAGTCAGATTGGCTGGTGTCTCTCTATGGCAGGACTTCATTCCAAGCCCCCTGTGCAACTACTTAAAGCTCATTAAAGAGAAAATTATCTGCAGGGCACTTGAAATTGGCAGTGAAACATTCCCTACCCACTTTGATTTGGCAGGAAACAAGACCCCACCTCCAAATGTTTTAGGCACTGCACAACTGGCCAGAGGGAAATCCATCTGTTAATTTATTGATAATGACCTTTGCTCTGGCTGAGGCGGGAAGGAAATTATATCTCTGTAATATATGTATGAAATTGTTATTCTTCTGTGTTTTCGAAAATGGACAATTATTGGGATGGCCAGATGGCTCCAACTGATCACATGCTAGCTTCTCGAAGTTTCTGAGCAGTTTGAAAGTGAACACCTCCTATAATATATCAGTCCTTGCAATGTATAAACATTCCAGCCTATAGCCAACAGATTGGTCTCGAGGTGAGATTCTGCCCCAGACAGCTATGAACAAAAATAGTTGCCTAGTTTCCAATCTGATACTAATGGTTTCAACATTACCTGTTTCAACACATGATGAACTTCAACCAGGGGTTTCAATTAACAACCTGAAACTAGTGCCACATGATCGAGCCTTGTGCTGCCTGAATTCCTTTAACTTACAAGTTGTTGGAAGTTATAGACAGACACTGTTTGACCTCCAAAGAGAAATAGTAGCTCCAGGAAAGCAGCCTGCACTATCTACCATCATACCATCAGGCAGGTGACAGCAGAAATAACTCTGCCCCCTCATCAAAACTGAGAATGACTGGAACATTGGAATTTGTGCCTTCAAGACTAACTCAACTCTCCATGCCTTCTCCCCTGGTGGAAAGATAGATCATCCTGCAACTGTCAACTTCATCTCTGAAAGGACATTCTATTAGACCTTTGATTCTGGACACTGGACACATTAAAACCCTAACTTATATTTTTACCATTGTCTTGCTCAGTATCCACTTCCTTCTTCCTTATCTCCCTTTTATTGTGTGATTGCAAACGAGGTGGACATTGCAAAATACTTCTCTGTGAGTGTGTGTGGTCTGTATGTATGCGTGTGAAATAAATGTGTGACATATGTGTGCATGTATGTATGTGAAATGTGTGTGTGTACATGTGTGTGAAATATATTTGTGAAATATGTGATTGTGTGTATGTCTGTGCGCATGTGTATGTCTGTGTTAAATGTGTGGGTGTATGTGTGAAATGTGTATGTGTGTGTATGAAATGTGCGTGTATAAGTGTGTGTGAGATGTGCATGTGTAAAATGTGCATGTGTGTGAAATGTGCATGTATGCATGTGTCATTGTATGTGTGTTAGTGTGTGCATGTGTGTGTGAAATGAACCAACCCTTCTTATTTTATTTTACTGTGGGTTTGCTGTGCAATTTATTCATAGAGGAATGGGGAAATCACACCACCAGATATGAAAAGGGAAGTTGAAAATGAACAATACCTTTCTGTTTACAGATGGCTGGTGGTAGAAAAAAATCAGGGCTGTTTAAATTAATCCTCCTCCTGTCCGTAACACCTTCTTAACTACTTCAACTGTTTTCTCACCCCTGTGATGGGAATTCCTCTCTGCATTCTCAATCTACACCCAGCAAAGCCATATCCAGGTGGGATATGGGAACCTGATCTGATGCATATTTTTCCAGCTCGCCAGCCCCCAAACCTCCCTGGGATAATTCCATCCTATGCATCTAATTATAACACACATGATCCCATATAACTGCTTTGTTAACTTGTCCAGTCACCTTCAGCGATCATGTGTATTTACCTCAGGCCTCTCTTTACTGAGCCACGACAGATCAGCCATGATCTTATTGAATGGCGGAGCAGGCTCGAAGGGCTAGATGGCCTACTCCTGCTCTTATTTCTTATGTTCTTATGTTATCTTGCATCACCTTTAAGACGGTACCACTTTGGATATATTGTCTCTCCTCATTCTCTCTACCCCAGTGTATCACCTCATACTTTTCTGCACTGAATTTCATCTGCCATGTCTATGTCCTTTTCTTCTTAGTATTTACTACTCTTCCAAGTTTTGTGTCACCTGCAAATTTTCTAACCACGCCCTGTATCCACAAGCCCAAATCATTAAGGTATATAAAACAGCAACAGTGCCAGTTCTGGGCATTGGGAATCTTCCTCCCATACCTCCTTGCAGTCACAATTAATTTATGATCAAATCAGCAGGCCTCAAGTTTACCTTATATTTCTGACAACTGGTGGAAAACCATAAGACAATTTACAATGTACTGTATCTATTAGCTCCCTCGTGGAAAAGTTCCACAAATGTTCTGCATACTCCAAAGACAAATCAAGTAAAATTCTGGGTCTTATAGTATGACTCATGAACAAAATGTCCATCTTGGCATGATATTTCTATGGTTCCATTATTTTAGGAGACATGAAGTCCATGTTTGCTTAACCCTCTCTGTGCTTATTCTTATCCCTCAATGGTATTACGTCAATAGCAATGTAACTGGAACCTGACTCCCTGCAGGCTGAAGCAGGGTGGAAGATAATGCGTAGAAGGGAGAAGCTGCCCCTTTCTGTTAAAGAATTTCCTTTATGGGGCCAGAAAGCAAGAAGCCACGGACTTTTTTTTTGTATCCCTCCTGCTGCTTTCCTGTGAGATACTCCCTTCTCATCACATCGCATACCTAGAAGTTAGCAGGAGATGATATTTCCTTATCAATAGTCGCTATACTGCCTGCTTCTGGCATATTCAACAAATGGTGGGCTGGTTGCACTTAAATGAAGTCCAGCAGTTAAAACCTCCTTCTGCCTCCAATGCACAGTGAACTTGCCACAATGGTCATCTTCTAGAAACTTGCTTTGAGTTAAAATGCATCACAAGGTCTGCTTGCAATGTTTTCCCAATGAATCCAAATTCAATATGATAAGTTTGGCTTCTTAACTTAGGACTCTTAAGCTCCAGAAATGTCCTTACCACTATTGCCTCTATGTCCTCTCCTATGCATTGATGTCTTTTGTAGGTGGAATTCTGATAGCTGCACACAATATTCTGAGAGTGGTCTGATTAATGACCTACATAAGATGCAAATAAATTTAAAATCAAATGTCCTTGCCAAATCCAAATGATTAGTTTTGATCACAACTGCCTCTTGACTTGATATTTTCTATGGTGGCACAGTAGTTAGCACTGCTGCTCATAGTGCCAGGGACCCAGGTTCGATTCCTGGCTTGGGTCATTGTCTGTGTGGAGTCTGCACATTCTCCCCGTGTCAGCATGGGTTTCCTCCGGGTGTTCCAGTTTCCTCCCTGAAAGATGTGCTGGTTAGGTGCATTGGCCATGCTAAATTTTCCCTCAGTGTACCCGAGCAGGTGCCGGAGTGTGGTAACTAGTTGATTTTCACACTAACTTCATTGCAGTGTTAATGTAAGCCCACTTGTGACACTAATAAGTAATCATATCCCAATCTTTTTCCTTTTCTAATGGTGTTACTGCTTCCTTTTTGCTTGCTTGCTGAACAGAATAAGACAAACAGCAAAAGAAAAGATAAGAATCGGACTTTAGGTGCCCTTCAGAACCTACATCGCTGACCTTTTGTTTTAGGAGGAAACCTAGGTGAGAAGCCAAGGCCCAGAGTGTGGGATACCGGCAAGGTGTCCTGGAAAATATTTCAAATAGATCAAAACCTTGTACAGTGTTTCAAGTGGTTCAAAAACAACCCCAAACATCAAAGGGTTGCCAATATAGGTTTTCTTTTAAATTCAATGACATGTCATATCAAAAAAGTACTGTCAATTCTTTTCTTATAAAACAGAGCCCATTTTAGGGATGTCAGTCTCTATATGTTCGTCACTGAGGTTTGGCGTTGGCATGTGAAAGATGATTGACAAACCTATCTTCCATCCGTATGGCAGGTGTTGAACACACAACTCGACAAACTCCCGAGATTTAGCAGTGAAACTTTAATCTAATGCTAATATTATTTTGGATTCATTCAATGCCATTCCAAGTTGATTTTCAAGTGCTGTATAAGGTGACTTACACTCTTATTTTTCCTCCTTTTGTCCTTTTGTGCGAATTGGCTCACCTCCATTCAGTAACTGCTCCTCATGACAGTATATCGGAGATTGGAACTTGGTGCAACTCAACAAAATGAAGGAATCAACCTGCTCCCTGTAGTTCTCACCCCTCTCATCATCCTGATCCACAGGCTGACAGAATATGGCTTGTTCCCTGCC
This sequence comes from Carcharhinus amblyrhynchos, assembly GCF_965287045.1. Classification (NCBI taxonomy): domain Eukaryota; kingdom Metazoa; phylum Chordata; class Chondrichthyes; order Carcharhiniformes; family Carcharhinidae; genus Carcharhinus; species Carcharhinus amblyrhynchos. The sequence continues at coordinate 54,153,453 of NC_137335.1, forward strand.
AATAGACTTAGTAGAGTCATAGATGGACAGAGGCCATTTGGCCCAAGGAGTATGTACTGCCCACAATCCCACCCAGACCCAATTCTCGTAGCCCTGCACATTTACCCTGCTATTCTCCTGACACTAAGGTCAACTTAGCATAGCCAATCAACCTAACCTGCACATCTTTGGACTGGGGGAGGAAACCAGGCACCTGGACGAAACCCACACAGACACGGAGAGAATGTGAAAACTCTCCACACAGACAGTGACCCGAGGCCGGAATTGAACCTGGTTCCCTAGCGCTGTGAGGCAGCAGTGCTAACTATTGCTAACCATTGTGCCACTGTGCTGTCCAGTAATAGTTTCAAGAGATTTTTTTCTAATGAATGTTAACCTATATCTTTTTGAGTTAAAGGAATTAGTAAAGGAATCCCACATTGAATAATGAACTTGAACCCCAGTAAATTGTCTGCTGGGGTAAATGCAGGATACCCACAATGTTCTTCTGACACCTCGCACAATGGAATACATTGCAGTTAGCCCACTTATCTATCACAAGTCTACATTATTGCTTCAAATATGTAAGCAAGTACACAAACACACAGAAACTAAACCCATTCAGAACCATCATTAAATTTACACTATTTAAAACTGAGTTGACTGTTTTATTTTAAAGTCTGTAGTTTTTTCATGCTTCTCGTGGCAAACATGTTCAAAGAAATAGGCTTGGGTTTCAATTTGACTGCCAGGATAAGGTTAGGTGAAATTTTGGCTAACTGTCCCAACCCCAGCCTGGCCTTAATCCTTAAGGGGAACTCCCAATAGGAACCTTGCTGCAAAAGTGATCACCTACAAGGAAAATTCTGCTAATGCTATATTTATACCAAAGAAGCAGTAACCTTTCAATGGACAGGGGAGTCCTAAAGATCAAAGAGTAACCTGCAATCTCTAGCGCAATGAAATTAAATTCAGGTTAGAAATGTGGCAGTAATCTTCACAATACAAATTTCCCACCGTTTACCGTACTACGTAACCTGTTAATGGGCAGAATCGGTGAGGGAAATTGAGGTCCAATTCTGCAATGGTACAAATGTTTGCTCTGGTACAAGGCTCCATCCACTTTTGGGGACAGAAATTCTTAAAAGTTTAAAGTTTATTTATTCGTGTCACAAGTAGGCTTACAATATTACTATTATACACTATTACTGTGAAAATCCCCTAGTTGCCACACTCCAGCGCCAGTTAAGGTACATTGAGATAGAATTTAGCATGGCCAATGCATCTGAACCAGCACGTCTTGGAGTGTGGGAAAAAACATGTGGGTTTTCTCCAGGTGGCCTGGTTTTCTCCCACATCCCAGGTAAACTCTCCACACAAGCATGCTGAAATTGAACCTGGGTCCCTGGCACTGTGAGGCAGCAGTGTTAACCATTGCTAACCATTGTCCCATCATGCCATCCAGCAATAGTTTCAAGAGTTTTTTTTTAATGAACATTAACCTACATCTTTTCGAGTTAAAAGAACTGATAAAGGAATCCCACATTGAATAATGAACTCCAACCCCAGTAAATTGTCTGCTGGGATAAATGCAGGATACCCACAATGTTCTTCTGACACCTTGCACAATGGAATATATTGCAGTCAGCCCACTTATCTATCACGAGTCTACATTATTACTTCAACTATGTAAGCAAATATACAAACACACAGAAACTAAACCCATTCAGAACCATCATTAAATTTATTTAAAATTGAGTTTTATTTTAAAGTCTGTAGTTTTTTTCATGCCTCTCATGGCAAACATGTTCAAAGGTATAGGCTTGGGTTTCAATTTGACTGCTAGGATAAGGTTAGATAAAATTTTGGCTAACTGTCCCAACCCCAGCCTGGCCTCAATCCTTAAGGGGAACTCCCAACAGGAACCTTACTCCAAAAGTGATCACCTACAAGGAAAATTCTGCCAATGTTATATTTGTACCAAAGAAGCAGTATCCTTTCAATGGACAGGGGAGTCCTAAAGATCAAAGAATAATCTGCAATCTCTAGTGCAACGAAATTAAGTGCAGGCCAGAAATGTGGCAGTAATCTCACAACAGAAATTTCTCACCATACTACGTAACTTGATATTGGGCAGAATCAGTGCGGGAAATCCAGGTCCAATTCTGCGGTGATAGGAACATTTGCTCTGCCTACAGGGCTTCATCCACCTTTAGGAACAGAAATCGTTTAAAGTTTGAAGTTTATTTATTAGTGTCACAAGTAGGCTTACATTAACACTGTTATTGTGAAAATCCCCTGGTCGCCACACTCTGACGCTGGTACAGGTACACTGAGAAAGAATTTAGCATGGCCAGTGCCTCTAACCGGCACAACTTTGGCGTGTGGGAGGAAACTGGAGCACACAGAGGAAACCCTCGCAGACACAGGGAGAATGTGCAAAATCCACACAGACAGTGACATGAGCTGGGAATCAAACCCGGGTCTGACTGTATCCATTCTCCAGACTAAGAAAAAGGGAAAAGAGGACTGATTTATAGAAAAATATTCCAGACTTGATCTGCAACTACAATATAAACACTGCAGAATTAGAAAATCAGACATCCCGGGTGATTGGTTAAAACAGGCAGTAGGTGTCATACAAATGTAAATTAAGGAATTGATTACTGGTTTAGGGCGTTGCAGAAATTGGCTTCATTGAGTGGAGGTTTCAGTGCTCTGCTTCTCGGGATTCTGAAGCGGACTGTGACAGTAAACATTGTCAAAGAACATTACTGTGGAGCCAGTAAGAGCAGGAGCCTTTCCCAATCCCACAATCCTTGCGACCATCCCTCCCTTTTTTCCTGGGACTTCAGTTCAACTAGCTGCTGGCATGGCAAGTGGCCTGGCTTTCTTCCCAGTGAAATGCAGAGGCTGCCTGTGGAGCTGTGACAAGCATCAGGAACTCATGCAAGAAATGATCCCTGGGACCAAAATCAGTCTAGCTTCAGGCCTCCTGTTTGGGACATGTACTGACCATGTGCCCTGGGCTATAGACCTGAAAGCAGGGTACAATTACGTTCAACTGCTATTCTGTAAAACAGTGAATAGAAAATGGCAGATTAGCTGACATTGGTTTGCTGGATCTCTTTCACATTTAAGAAGTCACTGATGATTTTCCTTTCACCGATAGAATCTGAGCAGGTTAAGATCTCAGTAATAGAAAGATGGTGTAAGAATCCTGTTTGTTTTCCCATCATTCACAGGTTACAACCAGAATCTTGTTGTAGAGTTGTATGTTGTCTCATGAAGATGTTTAATGGTTTGTATAGTTGAGCAATAACTGTTTATTAATAACACATCATAAATCTATGTACATTCATAAGATACCATCCTGACGAGATGCTATCTTCATGCCGATTACTACCAGACTCACTACACTCTACCACTCTCATGTGTCTCTCTTTATCACAATGTGGGTGATAATGTTTACACAGTCCCACATTAACTCCTACAGTCCCAAACATACAAAAGGTAAAATTGCCCTAAAAATGTCCAGGGATGTCACAAAAATAGCATTTGTAACAATCCTACTGAACTCTGGGAAAACAGAAGGTGCTCCTGCTGAGAACCATAGGTATTCCAAGACAATATTTTCCAGGTAAAGAGCATAGCTCTCGACAGAGCTAGCTTGAAAAGAACCATCCTCAAAATTCAAAATACTGCAGATGCTGGAAACCTGAAAAGCAAAATAGAAACAAAACATAAAAAATTGCAGGCTTCACACACCTCCCTTTCTACATATCTCCTGTTAGTTCTTCACATATTGGCCAGAGCTCGACCACCTCAGCTGCCATGGAAGAGGAACGGGCAAGGGTCTGACAACAGAAATCTCCGCTGACCTCGGGCGGGAATTTCCAGTCTTGTCCAAGCAAGGCTGTAAAATCCCGCCCATCATCTGTTTCTCAAATACATTTAATGATTATATAATGTCTCAGTTTGCCTTCTGCTAATATTGTTTCTTCTGGTTACCCATCTGCTATTTTCTACTGTGGTGTTACTGAGGTCTTTTCCTGTGAGTGCGTTTTCTCTTCTGCTTTTCCCCCTTTCTGCTCTTTATTTTCTTCTGTAATATCTTCCCATTTGAGGAAGGATCCAAAATCTGAAATATCAACTTTTGCCATGGACATTACCTGAGCACCTGACTATTTGCATCATTTTCTACCAAGCTGGTCCTCAGCCTATCCAATGCCTTTAGTTAAAACCAGGGAAAGTAATTGATGTTTTCACAACTCGACCTGGGAGTGACCTAAGCTTTATCTCAATTGTCCGATCACTCTTATATAATGCTTAAGACAGTCAATGTACTTTTCACGACTAAAGAACCAACCTTTACTCTTAGCTCAGTGTGATTTCTTGACTTGACACCACATGAAGAAGGTTTGCAACAAAGTAGTTTATTGAGAGAATCAGAAATGTTATTTTGAATCAAAGGCCTAGGTTTTCATCCTCAAAGTGGGAAGTTTTTTGAGTCATTTCTTGATATTGCGCTGCCTGGCAGTGTGCACTCATGTTATTTTCATGACAGGATGGCAAAGATGGGCTAGAGTCAGGACTGCCACATCCTTGAAGTAGGCCCAAGATAGAGGTGGGCAGGTGCCTGAGCAAGGAGGTGAGAAAGACATCAATACATGAGCGGAATAATGAATTTGTCCTGGTGGAGTATTCCTCTAATTATCTTACTGAAGTCATCAGAAAATGTTTCTTTGACTTCACCTGCATGTGTTATTTTTGGAGCATAAGCTTTCATGGGTGTTGCATGCTGGTTACTAGCAAAACTTCAATGAAGAACCAAAAATGCTCAGTCCCCAGTTTGCATGAAAACATGAGTAACTCCCATTGTTTTTTAAGCTGGATTACCAGATTGAAGAGTGGACCCTCACCACCATCACCAGTAACGGCATCCCCACCTCCCCCCAACCCCCAACCCCGGCCACCCAGGATGACAAGCCCCAATCGCTAGGCTGCACATACACCTCCCCCCCTACTGTCGATCTCTTGGTGGGGGGGTCTCCATGGCCTCTTCACTCCAGCGGGATCAGGCTACCTATTCCCCATTTGTAGGGAAGAATAGTAAACCACTCCTGACAGGCGGAGGAGATGCTAGCAGGCCTGGCAATTCCAGTTCCAGGCCCACTAATGGGACGTAGATAGTGATTTAAATACTGAAATCACCCCCATGCCGATTTCCCTTGCAGAGCTGATGACGGTAAATATCATGGACCGGGAGACTCGCGGAGGCTGTAGCACCCAGTAGGAAGCCCACAAAAAGGTCTCAGCTGATATCTCCTTGTTTGTTGCAACTAAAGCAGTGCAGCTGGCTTGAAGAATCACTCCCCATCAGTTGGTTGTTGATCCCCATAGGAAGTGAGTCAAGTTTGAGTGCCAGTTCAGATCAAATGGCAAAGCCCACATCGGACTGTTGAGACTAGTCCTTGAGCTTGCCAATCCAGTAGAATGTGGGGCCTGTAGCAACATCCTCAAGTTGAGGCTCCTCAACAAGCCTCGTTTCACTCAGGGTGGCACTGTTGATATTTTATCTGCCTAGAATTCTGTCTGTAAGGGCAGTTCTGGTCTCCTATTGTTGGCTTGATATGTTACCGCATTCCATGAACCGAGTTTCAGATGAAGACTTATTCTTTACATTTCAGCAATGCCGAAAGCCAGAAGTGATAACCGGCAGGCGAGGGGAGAGTGAGCTGCATGTAGGGTTTCTTTTCTTCCCGTTTCCCAGAATGGGGGTTTTGAAATCAGAGATACCATCTCCTGGTCAGACTGCAAATTAAGGCTGCTGAGATGTATTAACCCAGAGTAGTTAGGTATGGGGACACCAAACATTTACCTTCTCATCTCTACCCACGGTAGAGATCAGCACATGAAGCCAGGCAATAGGAGAGGTTATTTGAGATGCTGGCCAAATGGGACTGTTTGGGAGTAAAGAACATTTCAACTCTCTTCACTATCCTAGTCCTTCCTAAACCTTTGGCCCCTAAAAAAAAACAAATATCTCTTCAAAACACATTAACCTCCTTAACCGCTCATAAAACTATAGATCAAAGTTCATAGTCCTTTTCATTGCTGTGTAAGCAACCCCTGCTAAATTAAATCCATTAGTGGGGCTTCAACCTCAACCAAGCATCCAGAATGAGGTTCAATTGCACAATTGTACAAATAAACCTGCCAGAGCTTAATACAATCAAGCCTTTGAAGTTAACTGAATGGGTGGCCATCTGGTCACTTTTTTCAAAGATACATTTGCAATCAAAGAGATCAGACATCTGTTTAGCTATTTCAAAAGTTCAACAAATGTCTGGGCTTTAAATCAATGCAGAGATCAAATTTCAGTGTCCGTATGACATATTTAAATAATACTTAAACTTTAGTGCCGTTGAATGTCGATGACCACTTTATGCACTGGACTCTCATGATCTGAACATTTACAAAATAGCGATCAATTAAATGGTCATTTATCTTTTTACAACATGATCAATCACTGCATCAAAGGCACCTTTAATTTGTCATACAGCTTCTAACAATGGCAGTTAAGGTTGGCAAGATTTTTTGAGCTTACCTATCGAAAGGTTTCTCACTCCACAACAGATTTTTCCCAATGTTCATGACTCCTCTGACATGCCATGAACCACATCTTCTAACAAAACAGACAAGATTCGATGAAAATAACAAGAAGTCCATAAGTTCCACACTTGAAATGGAGTAGGCAAATGTGGGATTGCTGCATGTGGACAAGCATGCCACACCCTTATCCTGGGGCCATAAACAGCCCACATCTTAGGAATGAGCGTGAAAAGTCCTGGATTCAAGTCCTGTCCACTAAATTTAAATCCTTCCACCTCTGTTCTGACATAGACAGAGTCATGAAATCCACCCCAAATTGTCAGCAAGTAAGAGACTAGCCATTCAAAGAGAATGCTCATGAACATAGATTGGTTATGGTATAGAAGGGGACCATTTGGCTCATCAAATCTGTGTTGGTTCTCTGCAAGGTCCAGGAAGTTGCATTCCCCATCTTTTCTTCCTAACCTACTAACGGTGGAGGTTACAAAAGTTAGGACAGATTTTCAACCTGGAATTTATTTGGTAGAACACCCAGATATGAGGCATAGAGGATCACTTGTGTCCTTTCTCCAGGGTTTCTGCCAGTTTTCTGCTACAGTTACAATGGAAAACCATGCAAACTTTGATTTGAGACATCAGAGATAGGTAAACAATTCTGTTTATCAATTGCCTGAAAGTATGAAGTCTCCGGGAATGAAAGAATGGTTAATGCTATTAAAAGAGGACATGTACAAGCAGAATGCCAAACTCCTATGAAGGCAAATAGATATTCATCACTCTGATATCCCAGAATCTGAGCAACCCAAAAGGAAGACAAGATTATCAACCATATCACATAAACTGAGAAAGATGAGATAATATAAACTTCTGGAATCATTGCTGAACAAAAATGACTTTAATATATCCAAGACCTCTGCTCAAAGCTGCTTGCTGGTCAGCCATGGAGTGAAATTAAATTAACATTATTGATATGAGGTCAATCTTGGATAGTATGTGTAAAACCAATTTGTAATAAAAAGACCCCAACTGCTTCTGATTTACTCTAGAACACTTGATCCACATTTGTAATCAGAGATCTTAATTCCATTAGTTAACTCTTCTTCTTATGTACTTCGTGTACTTTTAATATTCCATCTTAAAATGCTGCTAATTGCATTATGACCCATGAATTATTAAAGAAACGTTAGTTCACAATTTCATGGTCTGACGTCCCCTGATGATTTTGTCAAGAAGAGGTTAAATCATTCTTTCAGTCGCCTGCTTGTAAGTTGGTAGCGTAACTATTAATATATTTTAGATGAGCGGATGTAAATTGGTTTAGCGAGCCAAATTTAGGCAACTAATACTTTCCTAAATGAGAACAGTAAATTTCCAGATGGTTCTTTGATGGGAGGTTAAGGTGAAGAGGTTAAGGATTTATCTCATGCCTCTTGATTAATATTCCTTCCAAAGTTTATTGGTTTACTGATCCTGGTGTTCTTATCCGCTCTTTAATCATTTTAAAATTATATTTTTAGCCTGCCATTAACCAGGCGCATTCACGTAAAATAGCCCTGCAGTGGACCCATAGAAACAAGCAATTGGTTGTTTTAGACACCTACATACCAAAAAGAAAGAGTACCCTTAGGTCAGATATCCACACTGAGTAAGTTTACAAAGACAAAGACATTGCAGTCAGCCATATGGATCAGACATTCACAGATTCACTTTGTTACTGAACAAAAGCCCTCCATGCAGATTTCTGATACACAGCTGGCTGTTCCAATATAATGTGGAGCCACCCGAGCTCTTTAAAATGATGCCAAACTAAATAGATGAATTCTGACTTTTGTTGCATTTGTTCCCACTTTTAAGGCCACAGCAATCGTGGGTTAAGTCTAAACGTTTAGACCATAAGGCTACAACCTGGTTACTATGGAATGTGTGTAATTATGTTAAATCGAAGGTCAAAGAAGGATTAGAGAAAATTATCCTTCAGCATTGGTGAGCAAACCATCACAAAATTTCTAATCTATAATGTTGATGCTTCGATCTCCTTCCTTATTGTTTATTTCTCCGCTAACTTGTGTTATATGATCATTTATGACTCGTTTCGGTTCTTCCTGAGCTCGGTGGCATACTCTGTTAGAGCTGAATGTCATTCATTTTTAGCATTGCTTTCTTCTGCTTGTCTGGCACACGTTCTTTCGGCCAATTAATTTATTAAATTGTTAAGTCCTACCTATCGAGTTGTGAGTGAAAAGAAACAACTCTTTGGTGAATGAGAAATCCAGGGAACTAAGAACTAAAGTTTGATCAACAACCCTTGCCAAAAATGTGATGCTTCCGTGACAGTCAGAGAAAATCCATGCCAGCAAAGGATAATTTCTGTAGCAGATGTTTTTTCTGTTTAAATAAGAGTAAATTCCTTCATATGAAGTGTTGTTTTTTAAATTTTAAATGCTAAATTAAACAGCACCGTGGAGATGTAGGTTAAGCATGAATAAAATGCTGAATTATAAAATATATTTGGTGCAGGGAATATTCATTCCTTTATGACCATGAACTGCTGATGATCTAGTTAACAATACTGTCAAGCTACCCGTCGTCTTTTCAAACACAAGACTTGTCCACGCTGCCCTCTGGCCAAGTTCTGTGGGACTGAAGCACAAGCACAAGCCATCAAACCCGCTGACAGCTTGTCACCAGTGAGGCTCCATTAATTTACACAATTTTTTGACTGTTTGGCATCTGCCATGATAGGTTTCTTCTGAACAGGCCTGTTTGCATTTAACACTTGGGTTAATTTTCATCATAGTTTAAATTTAGCCATCAGTTATTTCAGGAGCTGTCAACCAACATATGGATGGCTGTTTAAAAAAAAATCTTTTGGAATTCATAATAAAGAGAAATCTGTTGAATGTGAAACAAAAACTGCCGCAATATACTGCAAACCCCTGTTGGTGAGACCCAGGTCAAGAGAGAATAGTGGAGTGGATTAGTTGCTGTATTCACCAGAGTGACGGCTGAGCACCTCAGGAGCTTCTTGATATATCAAAAAATGATGGAAAGACACAGTTCAATTTGTCCCACTTTCATAAAGGATAATTAACCTGTCATTCTTGCTGCTTTAACAGCTTCATTAAATGGGAACATGAAATGGGCACAGCAAGCTCTGTGTCTCTCCAAAATGGAACAGTTTGGTCATGTTTTTTTCCCTCTAACTGTTAAAGGCTGACTTAAAACACAATCGACAAATACAGCTTTTGTTTTAAAATAAAAGCGTTTTCAGTTATGCAATCAAAATACATCAACGTACTTAAATCATATCTTTCGTTCCCTATCCGCTGTTCATTATAAAGGTAAAACCCAGACGTGCAGGCTTCAAGTGCTGTAATTTTAATGACCGTTTTTCTGCGGCTAAAGTGACGTTTGACAGTGGTGAGAATAAGAAGCTTACACTTTGACTTGGTTCCTCTTCAATTTTCTTTATTATCTAGCCTCTTGCCACACGATTACCATTTACCAAGGATGTGCTTGGGTAGGGGAGTGCTCTGAGTGGCCACAGGCTTCTCGATGATTTCAATGTCAGAAATATCTGTGCCCAGCTAAATGAAGAAAGCTTGCTGTCAGATAAAGTGCCTTGTAGCATAAAAGAAAAATGTCAACGCCACCAATTTGAAATAAAAGCAAAAAAAGTCCATAATACGCAGAAGTTCAACAGCAAGATTAACTTGTACTTGAATAGTTGCTGCGGTTTTATGCCCGCATTTGCCACCGGTGTAAATGGTGACATGGGCGCAAGGTACCACAAGACTCAGAAAATAAGAATCTTGTCAGTGAGACGTAACCGAGACGTAACGAGGAAGGGCAGGAATCTCATTTCTGTAAGTTTAAATTGGTGTTTGATGGCATAGTGGTGAGCACTGCTGCCTCACAGCGCCAGGGACCCGAGTTTAATTCCTAGTTTGGGTCACTGTGTGTTTGAGGTTTGGACGTTCTCCCTGCAACTATGTGGGTTTCCTCCGGGTGCTCTGGTTTCCTCCCACCCTCCAAAGATGTGTGGGTTAGGTGGATTGGCCATGCTAAATTGCCCCTTAGTATCGGGGAACGGGGCTAGCTAGGATAAATGCATGGCATTATGGGGAAAGGGCCTGGGTGGGATTGTGCAGACTTGATGGGCTGAATGGCCTCCTTCTGCACTGTAGGATTCTATGATTCTAAATACAATTAACGTGCTTCCCTGTTGTATTCCTCCCCTCACATTTGTAAATTTTCCCCCGTTGATGTGACATCATGTCGGGGAACATAGGAACATAGGAATTATAGCAGGAGTGATCAATTCAGTCCCTTAAACCCACTCCGTCATTTAACATGATCATGGCTGATCTTATCCTCGTTTCGTCTCCAGGGGGTTTACAACTGCTTTTTAAAAGGGGGATCCAGGAGAAGCGGCTACACAAGTATCTTTAGCTCACAGAGGAGAAGAATAGCCCCAGACTGTACCCTGGCGTTGTTCCCGGCACAAAATCATAAAATCTTTATAGTGCAGAAGGAGGCCATTCGGCCCATTGAGTCTGCACCGATCACAGTCCTAACCAGACCCTGTAACCCTACATATTTATCCTGTTAATCACCCTAACACTGGGATCAATTTAGCATGGCCAATCCACATATCTTTGGACTATGGAAGGAAATGGGAGCACCCAGAGGAAACCCACACAAACATGGGGAGAATGAACAAACTCCACACAGACAGTGACCCAGGCCGGAATTGAACCTGGGTCCCAGACACTGTGAGGCAGCAGTGATAACCACTGTGCCACCGTATCGCCATACCACATCAGTGCCGAGAATGGGAAATTCTGCCCTGTATCGTTAGCATTAAAGAAAATAAGGCACTTTGAAGAGAAATAAGGGAAAAGCTGGGTGGACTGCAAAAAAAGGAGAATATTAGTAGTCCCAAGCAAACTTTGCTCAATGATTTGTGATTCGGAACTGCCCTTAAAAGAAGGGATAGGAGGACCTGCGGTTTAAGGAGGGAAACCTGGATAACTAAAGGCACAATTGTTAATGGTACACCAAATAAAGGGTGGTGCATATAAAGCTAGAGACAGAGAAACAGAATTTGAGAAGGGTGCAGTTGTGTGCAGGAGGTTGCGGAGACGAGGAAGGGCTGATTGGGCTGGAGAGTTGAGACCATGAAGAATTTAATAGTACTATTATAGCAAAGTTTCCAAGCCCATGTACAGCAGTAATAATAATGAATAAGAAGCTGAAAATGAGACTGTTCAATTTGTCTTCAGATTTAAGCACCTCCAGTTAGTTTGTTTCCGGAGATGGGCTATACAGTAAAAATCTTAATTGGATGCAACATCCTCTAATTTCTGATCCTGTACATAAAGATGCACCAGTTACACTTTCCTCCTCACACAGATACATACACTCACCCACTACATTGTTTTGGATTTAAACATAGGGACAGAATTAGAAGTTAAGGGACTGCACCCTTAACAGGATAGAGATGAAAAGGGAACAGCATTTGGTACAGAATAGAATATAAGCTCCTCTTTCAGGGCGACATCTCCAGAGATTAATGGCAAGTTAAATTTCCCTTTTTAAGCACTATAGGGAATCTAAACTCGCTGTGTGGTGTGTGCTAGAGTGTGATAATTCTTAGTGAAACCAAATGCTTCTTAAAAATCTAACTTGACTTTTTGCCTAAGAATTATATCTTGCCATTTTGAAGATTCTAGTCTCAAAATAACAACAACAATTTGTATTTATAAAGCACCTTTAGCATCATAAAATATTCTAATATACTTTGCAGGAGCACAATAAAATAAAATATCACACCAAGCCGCATAAGGAAATATAATTCTTAATATGCCATTCATTACTCCACATGGAACAACATACTGCACTTAAATCCTCACCCCTGCTATTTGTTCTATTTATTCAAAATACATACCTTTTGAAATACTTAGAAGCAGAGCTGAGGAAACCTAAATAGTAAAATAGACCAGTGGCCTGTTTGTAATCAATTCATTTTTGCGCACTTCAGGGCTGGAATTCTCCATCCCACCTGCCACAGGGATTGTAGTTGGCGGGGCAGTGGACCATGCAAAGGTCCATTAATCTCGGGTGGGATTCTCTGGTTTTGAGATGAGCGTGGCCAGAGAATCCTGCCCTAGGAGTTCGCCTGTTCACCTCAACACCATGCTCATCCTCACCTTTGCTCCACACCCACCAAGTATCTCCTTCTATTTCCATTAGCTTGACCCTGCTCTCTTACCATCTCCGACTGTGCCAAATCTGAACTTTGACCATGACTACCAACTCCACTTAATGGTTGGAGCTGTGACATTAAATGTTTTGTCTTAATCAAAGACCCTGGCTCATTTTGCTCGACGGATGGACTATGTGATACTGGCAAACTTTTAGTTTGTGATTTTCACTTTATTTCTGGCTTTCACTTTGGGCTGTTGGGGGAATTTGGATTATAGGAGGTTTCTCATGTTCTCCCTTTGTCAGATTTTGTCTTTCCAGCAAATCATCTACATCTAAAGTCTCTCATCAATCCTCACTGAGTATGTAAAAAGATCTAGTTTTTTTACAGCAACTCCAATCTCCAAACTAATAACAAAAATGCTGGAAAAACACAGCAGGTCTGGCAGCATCTGTAAGGAGATGTTTTGAGCCTGCATGACCCATTTTTAGAATTGAATTAGTGAGAGGGAAAAACGTGTTGGATTATATATTGGATAAAAATGATGGATTGCTGTGTTGTGGGGACCCAGCAGGGGTGGGGGAAGGGGTTGGGGGGAATGTGGTTTTTATAGGGACAGAAAATGTTTGGGATGTTGTACAAAAGTTAAGATGGTGGAGAACGATCACAGTCTAAAGTTGTTAAATTCAGTGTTGAGTCCTGAGGGTTGTAATAAACCTAATGGGAAGATGAGATGCTGCTCTGCCTTATCTCGATATTTTTGCGCCATGGCCTCCTGACCAGCACTGAACTAAGTTTTATGCCTACTGTATCAGGACTCAGTTTCATTTTGTCTTACTTCCTCTTACTTTGTTATCAACATCAGGCATAGACAAACTAAACCTTGTTGTAGGAGGATCATCTAGGGAAAATTTTCTAACCTATATTGAAGAGAAACATGGGGATCACTGTCTGCGTTGTTACCATGCAGATACTTCTGCAAAGACATCTTCACAATCTGTACACTTCTTTCTGTAGCACCATTCAATAGTGGGTGTTATGGTGATATAAGAGTATATTCAACTCCATTTTCACTCAAGAAATATTTCAAACTCTTCTGAAGTAAACTGAGGACCATTATCTAACACCAACATCTCTGGCAACCCATAGATTACAATCCAGCTTCTCAAAACCTCAAGATTTTTTGCCATTTGTAATATCGGGCATAGGCTCAACATTTATCCTTTTGCTATAACAATTCCTCTTCAAAGGTGACCAACTTCAAAGAAACCAACATGCACTCATTCCCATGATATTCTCGTGTTTGATTGTGGAATAATAGGAATCTCTTGGATAATTTCTCATTTTAAGACCCCCTTCGCAACTTTTCAACAGCTCTACTTGCCTTTGGATACTAAATATAGGTTGTTATTGTTTCCAAATGGGCTACCCTAGTGTGCTCTTAATATAATTCTTCTAACAATCTCTTAATGAATCTTAAACTCCATGGAAGACAGCTTGATATACACTAAAGAAGATGCTCTTCTCTGAATAAGTCATTTGGATTTAAGAAGTTCACTCGGTGTTTTTCTCCACAGATGTTGCCAGACCTGTTGAGTTTGTCCAGCATTTTCTGATTTTGTTTCAGATTGCCAGCATCCACAGTATTTTGCTTTTATTGATCTGCAATGAATCCATTTCTGTGTGCAAAATTCCCCCAGCAATTTTTCATCATCACACTTCTTTAGACCAGCCATTCATGACACATTTGAGCACCTTGCCTTGTGAATTTTTTGGTAATTTCTCTGGCAGATGCTGACATGTCATTTTGTACTTTTTTTAATTCAGTCGTGGGCCATGGGTGTCATTGGCCGGCCAGAATTTATTGCCCACTCCTCGTTGCCTTTGAGAAAGTGGTGGTGACCAGCCTTCTTGAAACGCAACTCAGTGATGTGCTAGGCCATTCCAGAGGACAGTTAAGAGTCAGCCACATTTCTGTGGCTCTGGAGTCACATGTAGGCCAGACCAGGTAAGGATGGCAGATTTCCTTCCCCAAAGGACCCTAGTAAATCAGATGGGTTTTTCCAACAGTGGTTTCATGATCATCAGTAAATTCCAGATATATTTTTTGATTGAATTCAAATTCCATCACCTGCCTAGTGGGATTTGAACCCATACCCCAGAATGTTAGCTGAGTTTCTGGATCAATAGTCTAGTGATAATACCGCTAGCCATTGCCTCCCCATAAGATAATTCACAGGTAGTCCAGTTACTAGAAATGAATCAGTCTTCACAGGAAATATCAAAAGAATGTCTGCATTTGCATGATCTCCTGACTTACAGGGGTAGCACAGTGGTTAGCACTGCTGCTTCACAGCTCCAGGGACTTGGGTTCAATTCCTGGCTCCGGTCACTGTCTGTGTGGAGTTTGCACATTCAATTCATGTCTGTGTGGGTTTCCTCTGGGTGCTCCGGTTTCATCGCACAGTCTAAAGATGTGTGGGTTAGGTTGATTGGCCATGCTAAAATTGCCCCTTAGTGTCCTGAGGTGTGTAGATTAGAGGGAGTAGCGGGTAAAATATGTAGGGATATGGGGATAGGGCCTGGGTGGGATTGTGGTCAGTGCAGACTCAATGGGCAGAATGGCCTCTTTCTACACTGTAGGATTCTATGATTATAATTTTTTAATATTGCACTGCACTGTTGGCTAGTTTTACCATTTGGTCTTCTTTGATCTAAGGCCACTTTATGTTCTCTAGCACTTTGTCAATGACAGACACACTCTTAACCCTACTGTAAATACAATATCCTGTTCAGCCAATCTCTTCCTATCAGGGAGCTTTTGATTCATTTTGCTATTACCAATGGCAAGGAATTAATTGGATGCATCACCACATTCTACCCTAACACTAACTTCACCCAACACTAAAATACTGTTATTTGAACAAGTAGCCATTTTCACACCAGTTTTGTGTGAGTGAGTGCGACTTAGGGGCTTCTTGTACTCTCCTGAGATAACAGACACGGCTATAACTGGATCAATAATGAAAGTAAATTGCGAATCTCAGACTTTCATTTCTACTGTGGGTGCCTGAATTCTTTCTTCAGCCCTATTAGTTTTATTCTCCATGTACTTTTGCCCTTCTTCTCTGACTCAGTACAATTTTTGGTTTTGCTACTTGCTATCATCAACTTCTATTTCCATATTTATCATACATGCATTTAAAAACTTTCCAGAATCCTGAGCTAGCTTTAGATATACTACAACCTTCACCTAGTGCATGAGTGCGACCAGGAGATTTACAAAACCTGGAACATTATTGTTTTCTCTGCTGCATGCTGTCTTGATGTGGCCAACCTTCCCACAGGCATAGCACTTTGACTGGAAATAAGAGCATTCAAATGGTTGGTGGCTACTGTGGCAATGGTAGCATCTAGATTTCTGACTCTGAGACGATGAATTTGGCTGCCGTGGCTGGGATCCTGCTGAAATCTGGTGGACCTCCCCTGCTGGCTCAGAAAAAATCTTTCTTGCAATCTGCAATCACTTTCTGCCATTTCCAAGACTGAACAAAGAACAAGCTATGAGGAGAGGCTGGGTACAAAGAACAAAGAACAAAGAACAACCCAGCACGGGAAACAGGCCCTTCGGCCCAACGAGCCCGTGCCGCCGCATCACCCTACACCTATTCTACCCTGCATGTCTACGAATGGAACCCCTAACTTAGCCAGATTCTGGGGAGAATAGTGTCAATTTGGTAAAACCAATCAGCCTAAGAGCACATCTTTGGGGTGTGGGAGGAAACCGGAGCGCCCGGAGGAAACCCACGCAACCACAGGGAGAATGCGCAAACTCCCACAGACACAGGCCCAAATCCATGTATCTGCACAGCTAGCAGTGATAGTCACTGAGCTGTTGCGGCGCCCGTCTACTGGTCCAGGATCAAGCACACACACCGACACGAAGTACTAGGCCACTCCCGGAACTTCCAAGAGCAGCCCACGCACGACCCACCGTGTGCATGCCCCTCGTTTGACACGAGGTGGACCTCCACCTGCGGAATAAAAAGACAAAAACGTTAATCTTACAAGCCTGCTTTTCCGGTGTCTCCCGAGGTTCTAACCTTATTTAATAGCCCCTACCATAACCCTCCATCCTTGTTTCACTCATGTGTCTACCTAACTGAACCTTAAACGAGTCCAACGTTCCTGCCTCCACCACCTTACTCAGTAGCGCGTTCCATACCCCCACAACTCTCTCCGTAAAGAACCTTCCTCTCGCTTCCAAATTATACCTCTCCCCCCTCATCCTTAAACCATGACCTCTTGTGTTTGTACCCAGTCTAGGGAGCAGTCTCTCACTATTAACTCTATCTATTCCCTTCAGTATCTTATATACCTCTATCATGTCCCCCCTCAATCTCCGTCTTTCCAAGGAGAAAAGTCCCAGTTTCTCTAACCTTTCCTCGTAACCCAGCCCCTCCATGCCAGGCAACATCCTGGTAAACCTCCTCAGCACCCTTTCCAGAGACTCCACGTCCTTCCGGTAGTAAGGTGACCAGAACTGGACGCAGTACTCCAAATGCGGTCTAACCAACGTTCTGTACAACTGAAGCATTAGACGGCAGCTTTTATATTCTATACCCATTCCTATAAAGGCTAACATTCCATACGCCTTCCTAACAACCTTCTCCACTTGTGACGCAACCTTCATGGATTTGTGAACCTGCACTCCCAGGTCCCTCTGTATGTCTATACTCCTAATCTGTCTACCTTTTATCACATAGCTCCTCTCTGCATTATTCCTTCCAAAATGCATCACCTCGCACTTGTCAGGATTAAATTCCATCTGCCACCTATCTGCCCAATGCACCAACCTATCTATATCCTGTTGTATCACCTCTGTGGCCTCATCACTGGTCTACTTCCATATCAGCTTATTTCTCAAAAGCTTGTCTTGAATTTTATTGTTCTTTAGGTCTCCTAAAACCATGGGTGGAATTTTACTGGCACATCTCCCTGAAGGTCATGCAATCCTGCCTCAGGCCAATGGAGAATGCCGTTCTCAGCCTCACCCGCCCCCAGAATCGGGGTGAGCATGCCGATAAAATTCCACCCCATGTCTCTAATATTTATTTAATTCAGGAATATAATGTATAATAGTCTCTCTGAGCAACTGCTTCCTTTCACAAAATGTAATTCTCAGTGCAATCTCATTCTTAGTTGTGCCATGATATGAATCCAGAATCTCATTAATTTCTGAATAGTCCCAACAGTATAGTGAAGAAAGCCCACCAACGCCTCTACTTTCTCAGGAGGCTAAGGAAATGTGGCATGTCCAGTACGACTCTCTCCAATTTTTACAAATGAAAACATCCTTTCTGGATGTATCACAGCTTGGTATGGCTCCTGCTCTGACCAACACCGCAAGAAACTACAAAGGGTTGTGAATGAAGGCCAGCCCATCACTCAAACCAGCCTCCTATCCACCATTGACTCTGTCTACTCTTCCCGCTGCTTCAGAAAAGCAGTCAACATAATCAAGGACCCCACGTACCCCCGGACATACTTTCATCCACCTTCTCCCATTGGGAAAAAGATACAAGAGCCTGAAAACATATCCAACCACCTCAAGAACAACTTCTTTCCTGCTGCTACCAGACTTTTGAATGATCCTATCACATGTTAAGCTGATCTTTCTCTTCACCCTATTTGTAACTGCAACACTATGTTCTATATCCTATCCTTTTCCTTCTCCCCTATGTACTCTATGAATGGTATGTTTTTGTCTGTATAGCAAGCAAGAAGCAATATTTTTCACTGTATCTCAATACATGTGGCAATAATAAGTCAAATCAAATAGTACTGAAGCCTTGAGGGCAACATTGGTTAGATCATAGAATCCCTACAGTGCAGATGGAGGCCATTTGGCTCATCAAGTCTACACTGACCACAACCCACTCAGGCCCTATTCCGTAACCTCATTTACCCTGCTAACCCCCTGACACTAAGATTCAATTTAGCACGGCCAGTCAACCTAACTCGCACTTCTTTGGACAGTGGGAGGAAACTAGAGCACCCAGGAGAAACACACGCAGACACAGGAAGAAAGTGCAAACTCTGAATAGACAGATCAGGCTGGAATTGAACCCAGGTCCTTGGTGCTGTGAGGCAGCAGTGCTAACCATTGCACCACTGTGCCATCCCTAGATATCACCTCAGAAGCATTTGGTCCATCACATTGATGAAAACATTTGCTTTGTCCTTATTGACTATTTTATTCACCTTCAACCAAATTTTTAACCATCATTCATAATTACAACAGTCCTTGAATTTCCCCATTCTCCCCAAATATGTCTTCAGTGCCATTTTTTCTCAATGATGTACCTACCATGCTGATTCCCTGTGTGCTTAAACACAATGTGCACACAAAGCAAGCTTTTGAACCACTCAAAACTTCATCAAAAACAACTTGTGATGTTCCAAAAATGAGTCACAGGGCGTAATTTTACTGGCATGTCCGCTCGAGTTTCATGCGATCCCGCTCGAGACCAATAAAGAATGCTATTCTCTGAGCCTCGCCTGCCCCCAGAATCAGGGCGGGCTTGCTGGTAAAATTCCAGCCACAGTGTTCTTCAGTCCTTCATGTCTCAAATGAAATGTGAAAGACAAAGCTATTCCATCCCCGTTTCTGTTGTATACTGCAGTTAAATAAACTCACTTTTATGCAGCTGATTTTATTTATACTTTCCCAGTCGTAAGGGCAGCAGACAGGGTTTGACAGAGTTCGGTGACACGATAGCATCGTGGTCAGCACTGCTGCCTCACAGCGCCAGGAACCCGGGTTTGATTCCCAGCTTGGGTCACTGTCTGTGCAGTCTGCACGTTCTCTCCGTGTCTGCATGTGTTTCCTCCGGGTGTTCTGGTTTCTTCCCACAGTCCGCAAGACATGCTGGTTAGTGCATTGGCCATGCTAAGTTCTCCCTCAGTGTACCCGAACAAAGTGTGGCAACTGGAGGATTTTCACAGTAACTTAATTGCAGTGTTAATGTAAGCTACTTGTGACACCAATAAATAAACTATAGACTTTAAACATGAAACTATACTTCAATTGCTTCTAAAATTATAAGCTTAAATTCTCTCCTGTAGTTTCAAACTACAGTGCCGAATGCTCAAAATATTTGTCAACAACATGGTAAAATATTGATTCAAATTGCCCTCAATGCCAAAATGTGAGGTACAGTTACTTTGTTTCCCCTTGTTCCTGCCTTTGCTTAATCCCTACTCATAGATAGACTTCAAGCAGGCATTTCAATAACTTTATGAAATCTTGGTCCTATGTGATGGAGTAAGAAAAAAAGAGGATTCTGAGCATCACTCACTGTTTACGAATCATTAACGAGGCACTTCTGCATCGGAAGTGTGTTGTGATATCCCTTTGAAACAATTTGTATTGTGCGAGAAATCAGATTAACTCATTTCTCCATTAAATATGGACTTTCCATAATCCCGGTTCACTCAGAAAGAGAGGGTGTTTGCCCTCAGAATATAATCAGCGCACGCCAGTGTCTTTCTCCCTTTGAGGTTTTACTATTTGCTGAGTGCATTTATAAACCAAACAAACAAAAAACATTTTAAAAATAAACATATTTGGGTTTGAACCATGTAATCCTCTAAAATCTTTGTATCACTTTAAAAGTCTGCCTGGATCCTTGTCTGAACCCAGTCTATAAATAACAACAAACAGCAAAACAACCCCAATTCCCTAAATAGCTTTTACAAGAGAGTTCAGTACAATTAACCAAAGCTGTATTCCACAGGCTGAGGTTATAACCTATGTATTGTGCAGTGTGGTTCTAAATCAGTTGCAATTACAATATTACTGTTATTTTGTCCCTAGGCTATCACTAAGCTTTCTAAAATTCGAAGCCAGGAGAGGAGAGACTTCTGGCTGTTTTTAACATGCTGCTGATACACAGTCTTTTTCCACTGCTCTTTCTCTTCTCTCTTTCGCACACAACAGATGGATTTTACTTAAGGCGGCATTGGTGCAGCCAACAGACATGGAAGTCAGTGCTTTTGCCACACAGAAGCGGCTGTCTGAGTTAATCTGATTTCTCGCTCAATACAAATTGTTTCAAAGGGATATCACAGCACACTTCTGATGCAAAAGTGCCCCGTTAATGATTCGTAAACAGCGAGTGATGCTCAGATGCCTCTTTTATTCTTACTCAATCACATAGGATCCACCTGATGAAGGGACAGTGCTCCAAAAGCTCATGATTCCAAATAAATCTGTTGGACTTTAACCCGGTGTCGTGAGACTTCTTACTGTGCAGAGTTTAAAGGTTGTCCTCACTGCTGGGCTGAGAGTAGCCGTGTGTAATGCAAGAGAGTTCTACAGCAGTGGCCTTCAGGTCCGAAAAGGTGATTTCTGTGCGAACATCTGCATGAATCAAAGCCCAAAATGCCATCCTGCACTCTCAAAATTAAAGCAAGATTTCAGAGGAAGAAACGGCAGAGCCTGAAACTGAACGAGCGCATACTGGGTTCAGCAATGCCTCTTTGTGTGATCCCCCCAGCTTGTAAGGGAACAGTGGGAGAGCTTGTTCCATGTTAAAAAGAGCAAGAGACCCTCTCCTGCTAACCAAGGAAGCCTGGATGGAGATCACAATGGTTCTTTGCATGAACACATTTCTGCTTGTATATGATTAAACCTTGCATTGATTTTATGATGTATCAGTTATTCATTGGTTGCTGCTAAATGAATAACTGGTGGAGCCCTTAGATGAGGAAGATGTCTTCAGATAAATGGCTCTTTCTGACGAATCGAGCATATCATAAGCAGAGGATGCTCTGTAGAATCATTTCAATCCAGGGTGACATGTCTTTTCTGGCTTGGAGGGCAGCTGCTCCACCATCAGAAAGATGGAAGTTGGAAGTAGGGTAGTTGAAGCTTTTGTTCAGCTCCCTGACACATAATTCCATCCTTCCATCCTCTGCTGCAGGCAGATAATGTCAAAACCCTGCCTGCTTAACTGCCTTTCCAGAGAGATTGAAGTTTAGGCCTCTACTCTCTGGAATTTAGAAAAATGAGGGGAGATCAAATTGAGGCACACAAGATGAAAAAAGGTATGGATCAAGTAGATGTGGAGCAGATGCTTCTCTTGTGGGGGCATTCTAGGATGAGAGGTCATGGTCTTAGGATAAGGGGTAGCAAATTTAAAACAACGAGGAGAAACTACTTCTCCCAAAAGGTTGTGAATCTGTGGAATTCACCACCCCAAAATGCAGTGGATGCTGGGACAGTGAGCAAATTTAAGGAGGAGTTAGACAGATTTTTAATTGGCAATGGGTTGAAAGGTTATGGGGAGAAGGCAAGAAAATGGGGATGAGGAACATATCAGCCATGATTGAATGTTGGAGCAGGCTTGATGGGCCGAATGGCCTAATTCTGTTCCTATATCTTATGAACTTCCCTCCATTATCCTCATCCACCGTGGATTGTGTCCTTTCTATGCCTTGTAGGTGCAATATTTCACCCCTTTGCTATGCCAGATTGTGTAGGTTGTGACAAGCAACAATGAATTGTGAGACCCTTGCCATGTCATACTTTTCAGCTTCCCTTTGCAAGCAACAGAAGCACATTTGAGTAGGCCTAATGTCTGCTCAATTATTTGATTTGATTTGTTATTGTCACATGTATTGGTAGACAAATATTGTTTCTTGCACACTATACAGACAGAGCATACATTTCATAGAGAAAGAAATGAGAGAGTGCAGAATGTAGTGTTACAGTCAGAGCTAGGGTGTAGAGAAAGATCAACTTAATGCAAAGTAGGTCCATTCAGAAGTCTGATGGCAGCTGTTGTTGAGTCGGTTGGCACGTGACCTCAGGTTTTTGTATCTTTCCCCAATGGAGAAGGTGGAAGACAGAATGTCTGGGGTACATGAGGTCTTTAATTATGCTAGCTGCTTTTCTGAGGCAGCAGGAAGTGTAGACAAAATCAATGTATGGGAGGCTGGTTTGCTTGATGGATTGAGCTACATTCATCACTTTTGTAGTTTCTTGCAGAGCACGAGCCATGCCAAGCTGTGAATTAACCAGAAAGAATGCTTTCTATGGTGCATCTATAAAAGTTGGCAAGAGTCATAGCTGCCATGCCAATTTGTTTTAGTCTTCTGAGAAAGTAGAGGTGTTGGTAGGCTTTCTTAACTATAGTGTCAACGTGGGGGGACCAGTACAGGTTGTTGGTGATCTGGACACAGAAAAACTTGAAGCTTTTGACCATTTCTACTTCGTCCCCATTGATTTAGATAGGGACATGTTCTCCATTATGCTTCCTGAAGTCGATGACAATCTCCTTCATTTTATTGACATTGAGGGAAAGATTATTGTTATCACACCAGTTCACCAGATTCTCTATCACATTCCTGTACTCTGTCTCTTCATTGGTGGAGATCTGACCCACTGGTGGTGTTGTCAGCAAACCTGAAATTCGAGTTGGAGGGAAATGTGACCACACAGTTATATGTGTATAAGGAGTATAATAGGGGGCTGAGAACAAAGCTTTCTGGGGCACCCAGTGTTGAGGATGATCGTGGAGGAGGTGTTGTTGCCTATCCTTACTGATGGTGGATTGTGGGTTAGAAAGTTTAGGATCCAGTTGCAAAGGAAGGAGCCGAACACAGGCCATGGAGTTTAGAGATGAGTTTTGTGGGTGTTGAAGGCTGAGCTGTAGTCAATAGGTTAGAGTCTGACATAGATGTTTTTGTTGTCTAGGTGTTCCAAGGTTGAATGCAGGGCTAGGGAGATGGCGTCTGTTGTAAAACTGTTGCGGCGACTGGCAAACCGTGGTGGATCCAGGCAGTCCAGGAG
Organism: Carcharhinus amblyrhynchos; assembly: GCF_965287045.1. Classification (NCBI taxonomy): domain Eukaryota; kingdom Metazoa; phylum Chordata; class Chondrichthyes; order Carcharhiniformes; family Carcharhinidae; genus Carcharhinus; species Carcharhinus amblyrhynchos. The sequence goes on from NC_137335.1 coordinate 54,177,113, forward strand.
GAAGGAATTAATTTGTGCCAGGACTAACCTTTCAAAGCACTTCATAATGATAGATGTTAGAGCTACTGGACAATAGTCATTAAGGCACGCTGCTTAGCTTTTCTTTGGTACTGAGATGGTGGTCATCTTCTTGAAGCAACTAGGGGCGTCAGATTGTTGTAAAGTGGGGTTGAAGATGTCTGCGAATATCCTTGCCAGCTGATCTGCACAGGATCTGAGTGCTCATCTGGGTACCCCATCAGGACCAGTGTCTTTGTGTGGGTTGATCTTTGAGAAGGCTGCTCTGACATCTGCAATATTGACCTCAGAATACAGCTGCAATTATGGCCCTTGTGGAGCCATGTCTGGCACTGTACCTTTCCTTGTTCTCACTACAAAGTTCCCGACTGGCATCATGAGCCAAGTTGAGACTGTAGTCGCTTTCACCAAAGATCCATGCCTGTAGGTCTGGATGTGGCTGGGATACCTGGGAGTGCTGAAACATAGACCTGCAGAATACACTTCCTGCAGTTACCTGCTATTTGAGTGTGGATTGCATAAAGATCCCCCTTTTTGCTTGATGAATGCCTTTACCTGGTAAGTTGGAGCTTTTACGGTCACATGTGTACAGTTGATAGCAGCTTAGAACAGTTGTAAACTTTCCATTATATTTCACTGTGTGGATGTCATGGGTGCCTGTCTTTTGTCCTTTCTGTTGGGAATATTAAAAAACAATGTCAAGACAACCAATCACTAACTGGCATAAGAACCTATTTGAGAATGAAAAGGGAATGAGGAGGGGATGATGTTGGAAAGAATTTAGTGTAGCCTGCTACAACAGGACACATGGCAGGTGGGGCTGGAAAATAACACAGGAGGACACATCTTGGATCCGAAGGTAGGAAAATGGAACGCCAATACATGCCAGTGGGAATGAAGTGAGGTGGTAATGTGGTCTGGAAGCAGTGGAAGATGTATTCAGTTCCTTGTCAAACCCGTCAATCTTATTTTCCATACCATTCACCTGAATTTTATGATGACTTGTGGATTTAATGAGGGATGCAGAGAAATACTGTGCCATAGAACCATAGGATCCCTACATGCAGAAAGAGACCATTTGGTCTATCGAGTCTGCACTGACTCTCCGAGGGGCATTTTACCCAGGCCTCGCCTTATCCCCATAACCCTACGCATTTACCATGATTAATCCACCTAACCTACACGTCTTGGGACACTAAGGAGCAATTTAATATGGCCAATCCACCCAACCTGCATTTCTTAGGACTATGGGAGGAAACTGGAGCACCTGAAAGAAGCCACGCAACACAGGAGGGGGTGCAAACTCCACACAGACAGACACCCAAGGCCAGAATTGAATGTGGGTCCCTGTTGCTGTGAGGCAGTCGTGATAGCCACTGAGCCACCCTGCCACCCTGAGGTGGCAGAGGTGGGCAGTTTGCTGTCATGTTCCTATCTTCATCCCAATTAGATAGAGACAGGTTTGGAGAATTCATGCCCTGCCCCATAATAGTATTTATACAATAATTCAAGAGGAGTATCCAGAGGAAACTTGGGATCTGAGGACACTGAGGCATGCCATTGGCATCACCTCTGATTTTATACTGTTATCCCAGCACATTTCCAGTGGGATTGTGTACAAGAATCCAACCATAACACCAGCCCAATTCTACGCTTAGTCATTTCGAAATATCCAATTCCTATGAATCTGCGTTTCAATAAACGCAGTCTTGTCACAAATAATATTCCTTCAGAGGAATTATGGGCAGGATTTTACGGGACCCCACCAGGTGTAATTCTGGCTGAGGTGCACCTAAAGTAAGACAGATAGCTAGCCCACCACCATCCCTCCAACTCCGACACAGCTCTATTAAACAATAGGAAGGTGAACATTGAAATTGGCAGCTGACTTGCCATTAAAAAGTTCACAAGCTAATTGACCCAAATATAGTATTGACCACACCACAGCACAGTTGATGTGGGCAGAGGGGTGGGAGTAGGCAGGCTGTTTTTTAAAAGGCGGTGAGCAAGGGAGGGTATATCTCTTGGGGTGTACCCTATGCACCTCGTCCCCAACCCCAGGATTAAACTCTCCTCCCTTTGTGCCTCCCCACCTTGCATCCAAAACCTATCCCAAAACCCCACCTTGGGCCCCCTCTCGAGGGTGCCTGATCCCTTCACACCCTAAAAAGCCAAGATCTAACTTAGTCCAGGAGCTTTGACAAAGGGTCATCTGGACCCGAAATGTCAGCTCTTTTCTCTCCTTACAGATGCTGCCAGACCTGCTGAGATTTTCCAGCATTTTCTCTTTTGGTTTCTACCTTAGTCCAGGATCCGTTATACTTTTCCAAGGGCTTGCTTCCAGTCCCAGCACCTTCTACTCCTGAGTTCATGTGTTGCTGTGATTGCTGGAGCTGGTGGACAAGGGATTGGCCAGCAGCTTTTGAGGGTGGGACTTCATCCCACTGAGGGCAGTGAATCCCACTATCTGTTCATTTAGACCACCCCCAGAGTGGAGTGTTTTCACTGAATGGCAGCCTTTTTTTTAGGTTGGTTGATTTGACACCATCTTTTGTAGTGGGGTGAGGGAGGTGGGGGTCTGCAGAGGCTGGGAATGGATGGGAGAGGGGAGGCAAGCAATACTCACCCACCCCTGCAAAATGCAACTCTGTGTAAAAATAACTAGAACGTGAAAGCAATATTAATAACAATTAAAATGAACACCTTTGATTTTCAGTTATGAAAGGGAGAAAGCCAAATTTTTGAGTTCCAAACATATTTTTATGGGACAACCAATAAATGTATTACAATTTCATAAAGCAGGAGGATAAAGCGATTTAATTGTAGGGAATTAAAATAGCTAAAGTATGTTTATATACATTCTTTATTGGCTTACCTCTTTATTCTGAATTTAAATGCATTTTTCAACAATGCCGATTTTGTTTTCCTTCAGTGTATTAGAGAAAGTGGACTGTTTGTTTTTGATTCACTCTCATCATAAATTGATTGAAAGAAATATTAATATAACTTTGGGCCTTGGTTACGGACACAGAATTGTTCCACTCTGTCCCTTTCTCTCCATATAATAAACCTGTGGAAGTAATAGGGAAAGCTTTTGCAGTTGTCTGAAGAATCAGAGAACTGTCAAAGACAAGTTCTGGGCCATTGAATGATACTCAAGGACACATTACAAAGGACTCACTGAGTATGGTGGGATTTTTAAATGAATACTTTGCATCAGTCTTCACTCTTGAAGATAGGGCTTTATTAGATAGAACAGAATGCTTTTATTAAGAAAACTCCCAATAATAAAATATATGAACATGTTGGCCTGGATCTTCTGCAAAGTGGCAATCACCATCAGATGGCCTCTTCAACTGTAGCTTCCTGCATCCTAATGCTGTTCCACATTTCTAGCCACATCTCTCCAACCCGGCTTTTCCAGAAGTCCATTGGTAGGGGTGGTGGATGGGAAAACATACCCTTTTTACAGGATTAGCTGCCAAATATCCAGTGTGAATGTTAGTGAATGAGTGAATGGATGAATGGATGCAATAGTGAATGAATAGGATGTTAGGTGGGTATGATGGCAGTTGCATAGGGTGGCAGGTAAGTGAGCGAGTTGGTTGAGGTTGGTAAGGGAGATGGGTAGGTGGATGAGTTGGTGAGCAAGCGGGTGGAACAAGGGGTAGTCGGGTTGCGTGTGGGGAGGTAGTCGGGCGGAGGGAACTGGTCAAGTCTTGTCAGGGGGTAGTTGGGCTGGTTTGAGAGAGATAGGTTGTCGGGGTTAACTTGGTTGGGAAGGATAGTCAGGTAGGTTCGGGGGGTTTGGTCGGGGAGTCAGGGGCAATCGGGGGTCTGGGGGTAATCAAAGGTCAGGGACAGAGTTGGAGAATCAGTGTGAATAATTGGGAAGTCAATTCTACAGTTTCTCAGGAGTTAAATTAGGATTTCTCTGTCTAACATTTCCTTGGTAACTATCCAGGTTAGTACGTTGGAACTGTACATAGTCTCCAATTCCAACTCAGCATCAGGAACAATTTGTGGAGGGTCCCAGTAAGCAGGCGAACTGCCCATTGGAAGTTCATACTTCCCAATGATCCAGAGACTGAAAGTTCTGGGCCAGTGTTCTACGTAGAATGAAGAATTTGAAATTAGAGAAGATTAGCGCCTGGATGATATCTACCCATGACTCCAAAAGTAGATGGAACGTGTGTTGTGTGAGCTCTGAGCTTATATTTTTAATAGCTCAATACATTCTGGGATGATTTCCATAGACTGGAAGGCAGATAATGTAATCTTAGGAAATATGACAAGATGGACCAGATAACCCAAAGGCCATCATTTTGACATCAGTAAGAAGAAAGATGCTTAAAGGAATCAGTAGGGTGACAATATCTGATAGTTTGCATAGAAAGGGATCGAAAGGGAGTTGTAGGGATACTCAATAAGGCTTCACGTAAAGGTGTTCAAGTCTTATAAATCTGTTTTGAAGAGATCCCTATGATGGGGATGAGGAAGTTCCAGTTGACATTTTTATTAAACTTCCAAAAAGCTTTTGATGAGCTATTGGACCAGAGGGTTTTCACCTGTTTGTCATTATTTATATATAGTTGTGAGCAGGTAAGGCTCTGATACTATGAGGCGAATAGAGCAATGCGAAATCACATTCTCACTTGACCAATGCAGCGCCATTGTCTTAAGAGACGTTCACACATTGATGAAGATAGAATAGCAGCATCTGGTGTATTTTAATATAAAAGATCAAACATATTTTCTGCTGTCTATTGTGATGCCATGCACGGGAATTGGATTTTAAATGCTCACGTTAATTTTAGCCAAGGTGTACTTTATATATTTCATCCACAGTATACTGCAAACAGCAACATGTTTTGGGATTCCATGCATCCAAATAGACTTTACAATCTTCTTCAGCCAACAGTTCAATATTATTAATTTAGTATGTTGCTTCAAAAATACTAAATCTTCATTAGATGAGCAACCAACTGGATCATTCCATTTCTAATCATAAGGTGTATTTAACACAAAAGACAGCACTTGATTCCGTGCACCAACACTGTCATCAGAAGGAATGCAGGAGTTACATTTATGCTCATTTTAGAAGTAAAAACTGAAATTTGGTTCTCAAGGAGTTAAAAGCATCTTCAGGTACATCAAGCTGAAATGAATAAGCAATAATCAAAGGGTAAAACAAGCAACACATGCCTCAAGCAGGGAACAGATGTTTCTCAATTAAATTGTCAGATATATGTAGGTTGCACCAAATGTAAGATCCTTGACAAAAGACAATCAATGCACACAACTTGCGTTCTGTTACATACAGTGTGTAGACTCTTCATTTAGTTCCCATCCCCCAATCCAATTTGACATTAACTTCTCATTTCCCCATGAAGGCTCCTTACCACACAGCTTCATTAGCCTGAGATGATAACCTAGAAATTAATGTTGGTGTAAAGCACAACGCCAGCGGCAATCGAGCGATAGGGGGGGCAGCAATGTTGGGTTTCGGTGCTGCGCTTGCTTACCACCTATTTCCTGACATTAATAAAATTGCTGGGAGGCAAAAAAAAAATGGACTGTGAGGGTGAATACACTCAAATCACCAAGAACATTAATTTAGATGCCAGATGGGATATTTTAGAGGACTCGCCCCACATTCTTGCAGCATTGTATCGCTGATGTGACGGAACGGGCAATAGCAGAAATACTGCTGCAGGAAAGTTAGTGAATTCTCACTCTTCTACAACAGAAAGACAGGCTTGCATTTATACTGCACCTTCCAAAACCAACTGACAGCACAAAGCGATTTATGGCTTAGGGCGACATGGTGGCACAGTGGTTAGCAGTGCTGCCTCACAGTGCTAGGGATCTAGGTTTGATTCCCAGGTCACTGTCTGTGTGGAAACTGTACGTTCCCCCCATGCCTGCATAGGTTTCCCCCTGGTGCTCCGGCTGTCTCCCACATTCCAGAAGATATGCTGGTTAGGTGAATTGGCCATGCTAAATTCTCCCTCAATGTAACTGAACAGTCACCGGAATGTGGCGACTAGGGGATTCTCACAGTAACTTCATTGCTGTGTCAATGTAAGCCTATTTTTGTCACTAATCAATTAACTTTGAAGTACTTTTCAAGTGTACTCACTGCTGTAATTAGGAAACATGATATCTGATTTTCACAAGGCACGTGTCCACAAACAGTGAATTAGTAATGACTAGATAATCTATATTTGTTTAGTTGATTTAAAGAAAACTAATGGCCAGGATACTGGGGATAACATCTTTGCTCCTTTTTGAAAGAGTGCCATGGGAATTTTTACATCGACTCAGGTAGGTAGATGGAGTCTCAGGTTAGCATCTCATCTGAAAGATGGCATTTCTGGCAGTGCAGCATTCCCTCAGTACTGCACTCAAGTGTCAGCCTTGTTTTTTGTGCTCAAGTCTTTTGGAGTTGAAATTGAACCCAGAATCTTCTGAATTAGAAATAAGAGTGTTACCAACTCTTTATTGCATTGCATTTATTGCAAAAGGACTGGAATATAAAACTTCAAATTTTGTTGCAATTATATAGAGAATTGATGAGATCACATCTGGAGTATTGTATCAATTTTTGGTCTCATTATTTGAGGAACGATGTGATGGCATTGGAAGCAATTCAGAGGAGATTCACCAGATTGATTCTGGGGATGAAAGGGTTGACGTCTGAGGAGAGATTAAACAGTTTGGGCTTATACTCGCTGGCATTGAGAAGGATGAGATGGGAATCTGATTGAGGTTTGCAGAATACCAAAAGGGTTGATAAAGTAAACGTAGACCAAATATCTCCCCTTGTGGGGCAATCTAGAACAAGAGGTCACAGGTATGGGTTGAGAGGCACTAGATTTAAAACTCAGATGAGGAGGAACTACTTCTCACAGAAAGTGGTGAATTGGTAGAACTCGCTGCAACTTGGGGCAGTGGAGTCTGAATCATTGAATGGTTTCAAGAAGGAAATTTATATATTCTCATAAAAATAACAGCTTAAAGGGATATGAGGAACAGGTAGGGAAATGGATTTGAGACCAGAAAGAGATCAGCTATGATCTGATTGAATGTTGGAGCAGGCTTGAAGGGTTGAATTGCCTACTTCTACTTCTAGTTCCTATGTTCCTATGTTCCAACTGAGCCACAGCGGACAGCTACATATATGTGACCTGGCAGAATTACTCAAAGCACTGCAAAAGTTAGCAAAATGTTAAACACAGTTGAGTTTCACTCCAAACAACCCACTTTTGTTTTTTCCATGATCATTTATGTTGCTTCAGCATGCAGATCACCTGGATTAGGCCTTATCCACAAAACCGACCATATCCTTCAATTAACATTATAGGTTTCTGCCAAGCACAGTGTATCTGGAAGGCTCTTCAAATTAAATTCATTTTCTAAGGTTCACAGGCACTTAGGCATGCTTTAAAAAGCTTTTTCACAGCATAAAATATGCGATTTACTGAAGAAATGAACTAGTACTAAAGAAGTAATAAAATGGTTCAATGTAGGTTTTTAAAGTCATTTTCCTTGACTTTACTCACAGGTAGAGGACAGAACCCTTATTAAAATGTCTTATTTTTGGTAATCACCATTGTCAGCTAGATTAACAAAATTGCACCGGGTTGCCACTCTTAAATGCATCAAGAAAAACTGTGCAGTGGAAAGACAAAAAAAATGATAATACATTACACTGCCTGTCATGTCTGTTCATTGCTAATTTTGCATCTCCAATGATACAAAGTAATTTTATTGGAAACTTAAGTTTTAACCTATCAAGCACTATTCTGAGTGCACTTTGGGCACAATTTTCCAGTTATATCCAAAAAGGAAACTCTACTCTAGAATTTTCATTTAAAGCTCAGTACATTCAATTTTTACATACCACCTTTTGGGCTTATTTACCATTATTGACCATTAAAGGACTGCTTTTAATGTCCCTGCTAGAATTAGACTAAGCAGTAAGAGATCAGCAGGAATTGTAACTAATACACAGGGTTTGCCATCAAGTTTTATTTAAAGTTTTTTTTATTAGTGTCACAAATATGTTAATAGTGCAATGAAGTTATTGTGAAAATCTCCTAGTCGCCACACTTGGGCACCTGTGCGAGTACACTGAGGGAGAATTTAGCATGGTCAGTGAACCTAACTAGCACATCTTTCAGACTGTGGGAGGAAATTGGAGCACCCAGAGAAACCCATGCAGAGATGGGAAGAACGTGCAGATTTTACACAGACAATGACCCAAGCTAGGAGTCAAACCCACATCCTTGGCACTGTGAGGCAGCAGTGCTAACCACTGTGCCACTTTGTTGTGTTACTTCATTGTTATAGCTGTTTCCCTATAGGTAAGGATCCCTAGTACTGGCAGTAAAGAAGTGACAAAGAAGGTTGAAGTATATCAGAAAGGCACTAATGCCTTTCAATTGGCCATGCCATTAATTTGAGGAAGAATTTGCACAATGTATACTTTTCATGTGGCACTTCCATTTTTTATGCATTAAGCTCCTTCCAAGTTAACACTGAAATAGCTGCAAAATTAAATGGTTTGTAGCTTGTGATGTTAGTGTACCTTTAGGAGTATTTTTAAAATCATGTTGTCTGTAGCTCTCAGTTTTCCTTGTTGCTGGGCTGGCTGTAGGAGTCCTTTTATTGCTAATGAAATGGGATTTGTTTATCTTTATTTTGGGAATTAGTTTTATGACCCTGCATCATCAGGAGGAAGAATGTTTTTATCTTCCTGCAGTAGAAAATCTGCTATTGGTGGCTTGACCAGAATCTTTCCCTTCTGTTCTGGGAAGCTGTTCTGACTTCAAACTGTTCTGAGTCTGTCAAGAGAATTGCAGCATTTACCCAAAGGACTCAGTTCCAGTATCATGTGAGCATCAGTCTTTGCTATGTTAAACCTGTAGAAAGATGTTCTGTTTATGGGATTGGTTTCATTGGAATATCTTAGATTGTTTTGTTAAGGATTATACATTATTGTGGTTGTTTTGTTTTTGTTTGTAATTGATGGAAATTTTTGCTAATTTTCTTTCCATTCGTGTCAACCATATTCTTAAATAAACTTTGTTTGATAAAAACTCCCTCGTGGGTCATTTGAATCATATCTGAGGTGAACTATATCATGCTTATCCTAGCCAAATTCAAGGTGCAAAACTTATGATCCAGGCAGGCTTCATAAAACACTATGGAGTTTCTAACCTGAACTATCACAAGCTATTCTGGCTTTCTCACTGCCTGACAGATCATCAACATAATTACTGGAATTAAGAATCTACTGAAAGCCATGAAACTATTGTCGATTGTCAGAAAAACCCATCTGGTTTACTAATATCGTTTAAGGAAGGAAATCTGCTGTCCTTACTTGATCTGGTCTACATGTGACTCCAGAGCCACAACAATGAGGTTGACTCTCAACTACCCTCTGAAATGGCTTAGTAAGCCACTTAGATTCAAGGCAATCTAAGGATGGGCAATAAATGCTGGCCCAGCCAGTGACTTCCATGTACATGAATGAATTAAAAGAACTTTACCCATGTTGTCATTTGGGTTCCCTGTGAACCAGTGTGCATTTTTTAAATATCAGTTTTAATATAAAACCTTAGTGTGGTCTCAGAATGTTTGCAAACACTTGACACATTCCCGCAGGATCTCTGTACCTAATAATAGGCTCGATATCAACAGGTAAATAAAAATAAACAAACCTGATGGACTCAGGACTTCTATAGATTTCCAAAATTTGAGGGAACACATTTTCTTAAGTTAAGCAACAGAGACCAATAAGGAAAAGAACTGAAAAATGATAACTCAAGCTCTAATTTATTTAATTAGAGCATCTTTAGATTACTGGAAACAGCTATGCAAAGTGTACTAACATCTCTCCCACTTGATAAAAAAAATCCCAAGATCAGTAGTTTTTAAAGAAAAACTTCATTCATAGGACACAGGTGTTTAAAATGTAGCCTGAAAACTCTGGAACAACAGCCATATCTGGAGGGGAATCACAAGTGTTTTGCATAGTGTTTAGCACTGCTGCTCACAGTGCCAGGGACCTGGGTTCAATTCCAGCCTTGGGTAATTGTGTGGAGTTTGCACATTCTCCCCATGTCTGCGTGGGTTTCCTCTGGGTACTCTGGTTTCCTCCCACAGACCAAAGATGTGCAGGTTAGGTGGATTGGCCAAGCTAAGTATTACCCTTCAACATCCAAAGATGTGCAGGTTACGTCGATTAGCCACGGCAAATGTGCAGGGTTACAGGGATGGGTGGGGGATGGTTGGCCCGTGTTAAGTTGTTTCTTTGGAGGGTTGGTGCAGAGTTAAAGTATTGAATGGCCTGTTGGGATTCTATGGTTAACAAGGGTGGCTTCAATCTTAATCCCTTTTAAAAATAAAACATACTGCTTGACAATTCCAGAATTGGTTTAAGACTCAAAGTCTAAATTTGATCACAAGTCAGTTGGGAAACTTAAACTCACCAACTATTACTTGCATAAATCTGCTTTGAATCTCCACAAGCACCGACTGCAGCACCCAAAATATCTTCCTGCCAAAAGAAGTTAACATGGGAAATGCCCCCCCAGTTTTGGACTGTCCTGGGTAGACGAGTATCCGACCTGTAAACTCCCCACTGCAGCTCCAGCTCCAGGCCACAGCTGCTGCAACCAATCAGAGCTGGAGTTCTCCAATGTTACATTTTGCAATGTCCAATCATTAGTGAGCTGGAGTGTTTTAACGTTCCATTGGGCTGTGAATGTCAACACCGCCAGCACTGAGCTGCTGTCCCTATACACATACTCATGCAAAATCAGCTACCCGCAATAAAGATGGTGCAGACTAAACAAACATGGGGCAGAGAAATAGGGTGGAATTTTATGGCCTCACTCGTCCCGAAACCGTAAAATCCCAACCTTTCCATTTTCTGTCCCTCGCGCGCTCCGATTCCGGTGGCGGGCGGAATGATAACATTCTGGCCATGAACCCTGCCTTGGAAAAGCCAGGTCCCTTCACCATTAAGATTGTGGTGTAAGATCTATTGGAATGCTTTCTTTGCTCATGAAGCATTTGATGCCAATTCCAGTAGATTTCTGACCATATTCCCAGAGGTTTGGCAATCCGAGCAAGATTGATTCTCCTTGATTTTGTTGATTAACCCACAGCTAATGTCTGAATGGCACATGCCAGCAGCAGTTTCTGAGCTGGTGTATGAACTGATTTTGTTTAAGAGGCCAGGTACTGCAAGCAACTGCTCAACCGGCAGGCAGTGGTGCTCACTGTAACACAGGCCCAGCTCTATTCCTTTCCTCTGTGGGGCAATGTTGAACTCTTTGGTGGTCTGTGGTGAGAATTGAAAAAGATTCAGTTCTCACGCAAGGGGTGGAATTCTTCCATGCTTCACTGCTCCCTCCCCTTCCCAGCTACCCCAGCACCATCCCCCCCACCCCAACCGTCCTAGCAGTGGGGAGAGTTCGGTGGAGGACTAAAAACAGTGTGCTTTTCACATAGGATCTTCTGCTAGTGCCCGCCATGGTGAATCAGAAATCCTGCTGGAGGTCTGTGTGAAACCAATTTGCTTTCTGCTTATTGGATGCAAATGAAGGTCTGACCAGCATCCAACACCCATGCCCGATTCTCTGTTATGCCAGCAGGAAAACACATCTGGACAAACATTGGCATGCAAAAGTCAGGAGTTACCTTAAGGGCCTTGCTCGAATCACGCACATCCGAGGAGAAGACAATGCGGGAAGCCTGCAGCTACCAGGCCCTGGAGAAACAGATCACCTGGAATGGTAGGTGGGTTGTCATGTCAATGCTGCCACTATGGAGCAGCTCTCAGGTGGCAGGATGTCGCTACATGGCAGCTTCAGCTTCACTGATATCAGAACTTCAGGGTGTTGGCACAAAGGCACAGTTGGGACAGTAACATGGCATAGTGGTTAGCACTGCTGCCTCACAGCTCCAGGAATCTGGGTTCAGTTCCCATCCTGGGCCACTGTCTGTGTGGAGTTTGCATGTTCTTCCTGCGTAGTGGATTATTACATATGCAATGATTACAATTGTGCTTTTGTTACATTTTTTTAATGTGTAATTTCATAGCTGGCTCCCATTGGGAATGGTCCCCTGCTGTTAATGGGCCACGGATTCCCCGAACATCTGCCTTCGGATTGGGATGACTGAAAATTCCCTTGGTGTATCGTTTCGGATGTTGGCAGGGAATAAAGATTCCTGGAATGTCAAGGGATGCATCTCCCAGGGTTCCCTGAAGGCAAGCCGTAGAGGTCAAAGGGCTGTTCAGGGATTGAGTGAGGCAGCATTCATGCTTGATTACATTAATTGAGGCTTATAGGAGTCAAAATCATCTGGGTGCTCACACTAGCAGCATCATGGCGACATGTTGCTCACTCATAAGGAAAAAATATGAGAGAGTAGAGTCAAAAGGGCTAAAAGGACAAACACCAACAAGGTGGTAATAATGGCACAGTGGATGGCACTGTTGCCTCACAGTATGAGGGACCCAGGTTCAATTCTGGCCTTGAATGATATTTTGTGTGGAGTCTTCAAGTTCTGTGTCTGTGTGAATTTTCTTTGGATGCTCTGGTTTCCTCCCACAGTCCAAAATCTAAGTCATCTGCATCTAATAGATTGCAATTCAAAATGGTAGAGGCTTGTTCCCTGATTTAAGACTTTTCTCTTCAATTTGCTCTGACATTGTTCATAACCATTTCAATATTGGACTTAACACACGAATAAGAACATAAGAACTAGGAGCAGGAGTAGGCCATCTGGCCCCTTGAACCTGCTCCACCATTCAATAAGATTGTGGCTGACCTTTTTGTGGGCTCAGCTCCACTTGCCCGCCCATTCACCATAGCCCTTAATTCCTTTACTGTTCAAAAATTGATCTATCTGTGCCTTAAAAACATTCAATGAGGTATCTTCAACTGCTTCACTGGGCAGGAAATTCCACAGATTCACAATCCATTGGGTGAAAAAGTTCCTCCTCAACTCCATCCAAAATCTCTTCCCCCTTATTTTGAGGCCATGCCCCCTAGTTCTAGTTTCACCTGCCAGTGGAAACAACCTCCTTGCTTCTATCTTATCTATTCTCTTTGTGATCTTATATGTTTTAATAACATCTTTCCTTCTGCACTCATGCTTGTCTCTAATGGAGCCACTGAAAAACTGAGGTCTTTACGACATTATTTTTGGTTTGAGTGTCCTTACAATTATTGTGTGGATCGGATTCAAAGAACTCCGAGAAATCCCTCATTTGTATCAGTTTTCTCACTGGCACATCACCTGTCTCGTTGCCACCAGGGGTGATAGTGGACAATGCCAATAGTGTGAGAAGGGCTCACTGTGAAGTAAGTGACAGTTTTGTGTCACACACGATGTTGTCCTCCTTTGAACTCAAAGCTGCAGTGCAAAATGTGCTGCCAATTTGTAATGAGCTTGTTTCGTACAACTGGAGCTGACCAATTTAACCTTCACTGTATTAGTTTGAGTTTGTTTTAGTGGTGTCAATCACCACATTATGATTACATTACCAAGCTGGGGCAGGTAGAATATCCAGGTGTAGAGTTTATTAATCTGGACATTGCTGCTGAGTTTCAATGTATGTCAGATACCTGGATCACCAAACTAAATCATACCTGTTTAATCCCGCCAATAAATCTAACTTTACACTCAGTCATAGAGGTTCACAGCATGGAAATAAGCCCTTTGGTCCAACTTGTCCATGCCCCCAGTTTTACAATTAAGCTAGTCTCAATTGCTTGTGTTTGGCCCATATCCCTCTATACCAATCTTACCCATATAACTGTCTAAATGCTTTTTCAATGACAACATTGTATCTGCCTTAACTATAACCTCTGGCAGCTCATTTTTGACACTCACCACACCCTGCATGAAAAAAATTGCCTCCCGGGACCCTTTTGTATCATTCCTCTCTCATTTTAAACCCATACCCTTAAGATGGTTATTTACATTGTTTTAATAATCAAAAGACAGTTACCCATTCACTATTGTTTCACTGAAAGAACAAATCTCGTGTAACTCTATTTACATTTTGTACAGATTGTCTGGTTTCTGCCTTTTGTATCTATGTCGCACAAAGTATGATATAGTTGGTTGGACAGCTAATTTGTGATACAGAGCTGATGCCAACAGCACAGGTTCAATTCCTGTACTGGCTGAGGTTATTCATGAAGGCCCACCTTGGCCCTTGACTGAGGTGTGGTGATCTTCAGGTTAAAGTCATCTTATGGCAACTTTTTTTTAACAATGCAGTGCCAAATGTGCTTTTAGGAATATAGGACCACTGGAACAGGAGGAGGTCCCTCAGCCCCTCAAGCCTGTTTTACTATTTAGTGGGTTGTGGCTATTCTATACCATAATGCTATTAATCCATCTTGGTTCCATATCCCTTAATACTTCTGATTTGATTTGATTTATTATTGTCACATGTATTAACATACAGTGAAAAGTATTGTTTCTTTTGTGCTATACAGACAAAAATACCCTTACTTAGCAAAAGAATCAACCTTTGAAAATTTTAACTGACTAATCCTCAATAGATTTTTGGGGAGAGAATTGCAAATTTCCAGATCATTTCAGGGGTTTTACCCCTGTATCATGCCTAGCTCTAATTTTATGGTTATGTCTTATTGTTTTGCCTTCTCCCACCAGAGGAAATAGTTCCTATCTACATTATCTAATTTTTTAATCATCTTAACATCTCAGTTAGGTTTAATCTTCTGTACTCAAGGGAATACAAACATATGCTGGGATTATCCAGCCCTTCCCACCAATGGGATCTTCCAGTCCCACCGACAGTAACCCCCGAATCACCACCGGTGAACAACTCAAATGGCTATTGACTTAAGCGGGACCAGAAGATCCCAACGGTTGCCAATGGTGGGTCACGCCCATCATGGGAAAACCCACCGCTGGTGGACTGGAAAATCTCAGCCCTAGTCAACGCAAGCTTTTCGTGCAATTTAATCTATCATCCCTGATATTTTGTGCTGAATCTATGCTGCATTCTGTCTACTGCCAAAGCATCTTCCTGAAGTGCAGTGACTAGAGCTGAATGCAATTTTTAAGGTACAATCTATCAAGAGTTTTATACAACTGTAGCATAATCTCTATCCTTTTGTATTCCAGTCTAATTGAGCTGAAAGCTAACATTCCACTAGCATTTTAACGTTTTTGCAGTTGTACACCAGTTTTTTCGTGATTTTTTTGTGCATGGGTTCCTAAATCTACTACAATACCTAGTAGTTTCATTAATCTATCCAAGTCCCCAGTAAGTATTAACTTAATTGGGCAGCTTGATCTCAGAGAAAGGGTTCACCTAGCTCATTTTAATTTAAAGATGAAATGGTGAACTGTAATGATGTACTTTCACGGCCTTCATTAGAAACACAAAAAGTATTAATGAGGCAAACTGTACATCAGTAACAGCCAGCATGTCTGCCCTTCGTTCCCTATGTGTCTCTTGTCTAAGAAAGGACTCCACCCCTTGGGTGGTTACCCATTCCACATCCCAATTGGTCACACAGGCATGAGACTCTTATTCTGCTCTGTTGCCCTTAAAGGGGCAATCAGCACTGTCACCACATCCCTCCCCCTTTAGCTCCTTTATAAAATCTGCAATAACTAAGTTACTCTGTTCTAAATTCTAACAAAACAGTATAGACATAAGTTGGACAATTATAAATCAACTCTTTGAGGGGCTTTTCTGTTTCTTGTAAAGCAACGTGATTCTGTTGTCTGAGATACTTCCACAGGATTGACATTAACAGGAACTACAATAACAGGTATCTCTTCTGGTACAGGCAATTCATTACTATCTACTTCCATGGAGACATCAGTTATGTCCATTACATGCTGATCAGGTACTTTCATGCTTACAGGGTCTAAAATATTTCTTGATGGCAAAACTGACAGATGGAGTATCTCTCTATTCAAATGATCCACATGTTTATGAATGATCCGTCCCTCCATGTCTACTTGATACCAACAGGAATTCAGTCACTGAGACAATAATTCCAGGGATCAAACTTGATCCACAACTGAAGTTTCATATTATAACAACATGTCATGATATGCACTTAATAAGGACTTCTTTAAATAATGCACGCAAGCATGTATTACCACAAAACAACAAAATCTTAAGTCTTGACAGTTCTTTCACAATCTTGGTCTGTCTCTTGTGAAGGAATGGTGAAGCACTCTGTTTCTGGTACTTATGTTGTGTGATACTGTTTTTTCTCTTCCCAGCATTTTAATTCAGCATCTTTTTCATCAACCATTTTATTATATTTAGTCTTGTGCTCTTTTATTAGTGTGATCATTTCAGCAATCTTGTTCTGGCATGTATTCTCTTTGTCTGTCTGAATTGCTGATTCTCTGTCGATTTCAATGTTTTATCTCTTCCGTTAATTTCTCATTGACAAGTTTTCTTCTTCAAGCTCTTATTCTCCCTTAATTCTTCACATTTCACAAATGGCACCTTCATTTCCACTTGTCTTAACTTCAGTTAAATCCTTTTTGGCTTCACTGTTTGTTGGGTCTGCCTTTGACAAAATGCTGACTTGTTTCCATTCTGTATTTCTCTCATTGCCCTTCATTTGGTCATTCAGTGTCTTTCAATGCCCTCCTTTTGGAATCTTATTTTGCCCACTTCTGAAGTCCTCTTTTGTCTCCTCTTTGAGGTTTTTGTTGCCTATTCCTTGAGGACTTCTTTGCCTCCTCTGAAGTCTTCCATTGCTTCCTCCTTGAGGTCTGTGTTGCTTATAGACCTTTTTTTGAGAGTTGCCTTCTCTCTGGGGCCTTTTCCAATTTTCCTGTCCATTGCTATTTGTTCCTTCTTGTGGTCACTGCTTTAAGTGCATTGCCACTTTAAATGTATTACTTCTTTAAATAAACTACTGCTTTTAGACCTGCATCTGTTTTTTTCATTGGGCTGGCAGCAGCTGTTGGCCTTATCTCTGTTTTTCCTGTGCTTTTGAAGTTTAGGCATGATCCTGACTGCTCTTTGTTTGAATTTTTAAAGATTCCACTTTTACTGAAGGAGAGCCCTTTTAACAATCATTGGCGATTTCATTGCTGGTTATTTGGAGGGATGGTTCTTTTTCTTCTTTTTGATGTGCTGGCTTTTTTTGTCTTTTTCACTTGGAGACCTAATGTTCTTGAGGTTCAAGGGGCTTTTCTAAAAAAAAACTTGGTAGCCTCTTTTTTAAACCGGTTGAAAACATTTCTTGTTTTATTTGAAACCCAGCAATTGCCACACTGGACCCCCCACAGACTCTGCTCCGACATTGAGAGCTTGTCAGTTTCAGCTCCTTGATTTTCCCATGGTTTGGGGCACCTCAATTTGCATTCAATTTGGGGCATTTTGTTTACTTAAAGCATTGCCTTCTGTGTGCTCTTTAAAAAATAGCAGCAACTTTTTTTTTAGCTTAAGTTTTTTTAAACTTAAAGCCATAGCTCTTGCTTCATATAATTATTTTCTTTTTCTTCTCTAAACTTTTGACTCCATTGGCCAATTCATGTTTCTTCTGCAACTGTCTCTCAAGGTCTGTCAATATCTCAAATGGATCTATTAGCCCAAAGAGAGGCATTCGGGTGAGTGTTTTTTTTTTCAGACTTCAATTAAAATGGGATACTCACAGGTATCGAGCCAGAGGCAGTGACATGATAATTTTATCCTTGTCGCCAGATGTGATGATGCATTTTCAGAGACTTCATTAGAAACACAAGCAATAGTCATTAGTAAGAAAAACTGTACAGCAGTACACAGCCTGCACAGCTGCCCTTACTCCCCTGCATGGCTCTTGCCTAAGTGAGGGCTCCAACCCTGGGATGATTACCCACTCTGTATCCCAATTTTTCACACAGGCATGATGACCCTTACTCTGCTGTGCTGCCTTCAAAGAGACAATCACCGCAAATTACCATATGACCATTCAAGAATTGAACAGCATTGCAGGTTTTCAGAAGAATTATTGATTTGTTCCATGAACAACAAATTTTCTTCAAGGCCTCAGGATAATTACAGTTGAGAAAGCCCATTTGTCTATAATATTTTTTGGCATTAGTTGCTGAATATTTACTGAATCTGCTGGGTAAGGAAAGCAAGGGCATTATTGAGAAACATTCTTCTGCGCTGATTGCATCTTATACCAGGCTGCACCAGAGAGTACAAACCATGTGATGTTGCACCACTTCCTGTAATGATGTTTACAATGAGTAGGATTTTACGGCTTTGCTTGTCCCGAAAACATAAAATTCTGCCAGAGGTCAATGGATCTTCCCATTGTCCATCCCTCACCCGCTCCGATTTTCATGGCTGGCGGGGTGGTAAAATTCTGGCCCATGTCTTCTTATTATGTTACACAGTTAGAATTAACCCTTGATACTAAAGCTCCTCCAGTCCCTGACCTCTATTTCTATATTGTGAAGATCAGAAAAACCATTACTTTAAATTGGTGTGTTGCAGTCTTTAAACTTGTTTTATTCTCTTACGTCCTCTTCTTTCCTCCTTTCCTCTTAGAAAGGCAGTCACTGTGGCAGCTTTACAAGTCTATCAGAAATGGGTTCACTGTTTCTGTAGATAGTACTGGCGTTTGAATCCTGCAGCTGGGTGGGCAGGAGGGGAGCTGATGGATGACTCAAGTTTACCAGTCCGATTGTTATCCAGGTTGATTTGATTTGATTTGATTTATTATTGTTATATGTATTAGTACAGCAGTGTTGTTTCTTGTATGTTATACAGACAAAACATACTGTTCATAGAAGGGACCAAGAGAGTGTAGAAAGTAGTGTTACAGTCATAGCGAGAATGTAAAGAAAGAAGAGATTAAATTAGAGCACTGTTAGAGAGTTTAAAAGAGTTAGAATGAAGTTTTAGAAGCATAGAATGAGAGTAAAAGATAGAATTAGAAGGTATACTGGATGCAGCTTGCGAGAAGTCACCTCGCTTCGGTGCCATCTTGGAAAAAAATTTTATTGATTGTCATCCAGTTAAATTGGGTAGGTGATTGTTTCCACGGAGGAAAAGGCTGCTTCTGTGTGACAACCAGCGTCCATCTGTTCTGTCTCACTGTTTTGTTATCCGCTAGGATGATGTAAGACGATGGATGTGGTGTCCATAGTAAGCTTGGTCTCAATCCAAACTGGTGGTCCTAGTTAGATTAGTTAGTCTTCAATTTAGGTTTAAAGTTTATTTATTAGTGTCACAAGTAGTCTTACATTAACACTGCAATGAAGTTACTGTGAAAACCCCCGAGTTGCCACACTCCAGCGCCTGTTCGGATACACGGATGGAGAATTTAGCATGGCCAATGCACCTAACCAGCACATCTTTCAGATTGTGGGAGGAAACTGAAGAATACAGAGCCAACCAAGCAGTCATGGGGAGAATGTGCAGACTCTGCACAAACAATGACCCAAGCCAGGAATCGAACCCCTTGGCGCTGTGAGGCAGCAGTGCTGACCACTGTGCCAATGTGCCACCCCAATTTACCTTTCACTAGTTTGAATTAATGTCCTCTTGTCTGATTCTCATTTGTTGTTTTAAAGTATTATTCAAATTTACCAATTCCATTCACTTCACTATTGTGAAAGCCGTTACTAATCCATCTCCCTGTTGCCACATTTCCACACTTAAAACTGTGAGTCTCTCCACTCTTCCCTCACAACTCACACTGGGGATCAGCCTTGTGGCTTGTTACCACCAGTTTCTGAATGTCTCTTGTGTTACCATCCTAACGGTGTTGGATGTGGTCTGACTAGAGTAAAGTTAAATGCAGTATTATCATTTCACAAGCTCTCAGTGAATCTTAATTTCATTCCAAGTTTGCCTTTGTTTACTATGTGACTCATTTTAAAAAGCAATAAATTCTACTCAAGTCTTTGTTGAGCTGTATCACATCCATGTGTCGGTATCTGGAGTGCACTAAAGGTGGAATTTTTGCTAAACGCACAGTAAATTAAGGTAATATTGGAAAGACTGCATCGCTGGGATTAAAATAGTGTACTTTTCTCTCTCTCTCTTCAATTTATGCTATTGCGATGGATGCAAATGGGACTTTCTTCATTTTATTTCTCCAGTGAAGACATGGAAATATTAGGAAGAAGCCTATGTTGGCAGTGAACCACCAGCCCTGATCACGTTTAACCGGATGAGTTTTATTAGGACAGTCTAGGTGTATTTTTGATGCACTTGGCCAAGCTGGAATGAATTGGCTAAGCAGTGCGAGAGCATTGCTTACTTCCTATTCTACCCTGTTCTTTTAAATCTGGATCCAGTTCCGTGTTAGTGAAAGGGTTAACACACAATTAAATCAATACACTTTAACAGCAGTTCTAAATAATACATTTTTCAAACTTCCACTACAATCATATCATGCATGATGAAACAGAATATTCTTTTGTTCAGTAACCTGTACGGTATTTTGAAATGAAAACTCAAATGACCTTCATACTCTTTCAAGTAACACTGAGAAGGGAGGCTTTAAGACTGGTGTTCTGAGTGTGCTAACACGCAGGCTTTTAGTTTCATTATCCATTTACCCTCTTCTCTCTCTTTCCTCTGTCCGCAGCCAATTATTCCAGTTTATGAGCATAGACCTGAAGGGCAAGAGGAGGGACAGTAAGCTTTTCTCCTTGACCATTTTTAAGGGCTGATGAAAAACACCATTCACGTTACTGAGGAACACAAGTGTTGATCAGGACTTCTGAGTAATGGTGGATTCTATTTTATCCCTCCATTGTGTTTGATTGTGGTACAAGTCTTTTGACTCATTTTGTCTTTTCCACCTATCCCTCAAGTGAAGACAACAGAGTTCTCTAATAACATGTAATGAAGGAAGAGATGGGCATGGCTTTAAACTGGTGGCTATTACACCTGAGCACACAGCTCTTGTCTAAGGAGTACAGCACCAAGTGTATAAAATGGGGATGAAATTGATATCACGGGTAAGGTAGTACAGTGGTTATAGTCCAAAGGCCTAGAATAATCATCCAGATACGTGTGCTCAGATTCTACCCCAGCAGCTAGAGAACTTAAATTCAGTTAATTAAAAAAATCTGGAACCAAAGTGAATGAACATAAGATTGCAATGCTATAAGTTTTGTAAGAAAATTAATGGTTCTTTCTGAGTGGACACAGGAAGCCTGAAAGATGGCTAATAATAGCCACCTAACCTTTTCTGCTTGTGACATTAGTGTACCTTTAAAAGATTTTTTAAAAATCATGATCTCTGCGGCTCTCAGCCCACTGGATAAAAGCAAAGTACTGCAGATGCTGGAATCTGAAACCAAATGAGAAAATGCTAGAAAATCTCAACAGGTCTGGCAGCATCTGTAAGGAGAGAAAAGAGCTGACATTTTGAGGCTAGATGACCCCTTCTCAAAGTTAAAAGGCATAGTAAGTCAAGTTTATATGCCTTTTAGTTTTGACAAATGGTCATCTGGATTGAAACGTCAGCTCTTTTCTCTCCTTACACATGCTACCAGACTTGTTGAGATTTTCCAGCATTTTCTCTTTTGGTGTCACGGCTCACAGCTTTAACTGATGTCATTATAACACTGCGTTGACTGGAGATGTCCTTTTATTTCTACTTAAATGGGGATTAGTTTATTTTTACTGAGATGTTTATGATTCTGTATTGTTAGGGAAAAAACTGGTTGGCAGGTCAGGTGAAAGGAGTTTTTCTTTTTCAGTTTGGAACTGCAGTTTGAGTTTTAGTTTTTAGAAGGGGCATCAAGCTGAAAAGAAGTCTCTCTTTCCCTGGTCTTAGAAATTCTGCCTGTTAGCTAAAAGCAAAGTCGTGCCTTTCTGGAGAGGGAATTGGCTGTTAGTGGCTGATACAAAGTGAAGGTGGATCCCCCTCTCTGAAAACTAACACCTAACCACTCAAAGAGGTAACACCTAAACCTCATCTCATAATCTGTTAAAGTGAATGGGAAGTGATACGATCTACACTTTAGAAATTTTTAGTGGTTAAATCAAAATAACTCCATGACACTCTCTCTAAAGTCAACAAGTAATTTATTAATCAAATAGACAGTGAAAAAGTTAACTAAACTCTTAACAAACCAAATCAAACACAATTCTAATGGAATGCTGTTTTGATAAATACCAGTCCCATTTATTAACAAAGAATAGAATTTTAGTCACTCTCTGGATTACAACCAGGTTTGGTGTCTTTTAGAATATTCTGGCCTTTCTCTGTTGATTCCTCTGTCCAAAACTTCTGTCTTCTTTCTTCTTTGGTACCTGTTTATCAAGATGGTGCTTTTTCTTATGACATAAATGAAGCTAAGAACCAATAGCTCTTACTCTGGTAGGTGGCAGTTGCTCCCTCTGCTTATTGTCCCAGTGCCTTCTACTTTTATATCTGTAATTCCATATCAACATCCTCTCTAATAGGATTGGTCTCAGGTTGCCATACCATCAAATTGAAATCTAATAGGTTGCCGGTAGCCAAGTATTAGATTTAAACCAATTGATTAAATTTAAAAGCTTGTTCTGTTTCAAATTGATTGGCTACATCCAAAATATTCAAAAGCCTGAAAACCTGTTACCAAGGCAACCCTGCTGCTTGGACTTTGATACAAATTTTTCAGACTGATCTTTATGTGCACCTTCATTTTTTTTTCTAAGCACAGCAAAAGCACTACCTTTTAAAGGGACTATGCAATACTCTCATCTCTTAGCATTTTACAATTGTTTAATAATTTTACAAACACCAATCTACAATTGCTCTACTCATCTTCGCAACAGTGGCTTGCTTAAAGTCCCTGGTGTTTTAGAAAGCTATTCTGATTTTTTTCCAGAGAACTGCAAACTTCATCCAAAAGACTGAAGTCCAGTGTCACATGAGCATTAGTCTTTGCTGTGTTAAACATTTGAAAAGGGTCTTTTGCCTATGAGATTGTTTCGATTGGAAGATATATGGAAGATATGTTTGATATATTTGTTAAAGGTTATATATTATAGTAGTTGTTTTGTTTCTTGTTTGTAATTGATAAGAGTTCTTGCTAATTGTCTTACTATACATGTTAACTATATTCTTAAATAAACTTTGTTTGAGAAATGCTCCCTAGTGGGTCATTTGAATCATACCCGAAGTGAAACATATCATGCTTATCCTAGCCAAATTCAAGATACAGAAGTTATGATCCTGATGAGCTTAATAAAATATTTTGTAATTTCTGACCCGAACCATAACACCATACAACGTGGTCAAGTTTCCAAAAAGCTCCGAGTGAATTGCAGGCAGACATGTGAAGATATTGGGAATTCAATTTACATTTCCAGAAGATTAAACAGAAGCTCATTATGGCTAGCCTGGAGGTGTGAATGGCCCTTTTTAATCTCCTCAAACCTGGGAGCTTGGGAACCATTGAGGTTGATTGCTGAGACATTAAAAAGGTTATTTGCCTCGTCTAAAAAGATGATAGGACTAAACTGCCAAGTCTAACCCAATGCCTAAAATGGCAGCATGATTCAACAGTTTGGGATAACATCTGTTTTGACTTTCCAACTGACAACCCCACTGTCGAAGATGGCCACAGCTATAGCCCGTACAGTGAAGGGGTTTCCCTCCAAAGTGATGGTCGCACAGCCATGGCACTTTTTGTTCTTGAAGTTTGTAAAAAGTCTTCAGAGGATGCTTCAACCTTGAGATGCCCTGTCTTTCACCTACCTACTTTTGCAGCTTCTATTTTTGACTGCTGGATTGCTGATGTGTCAGTATTGGAGAACCCTTCTATTCTATCTAAAGCTAAAATATTGAATGAGGTGAGATCAAATTGGGGTATACGAGATGATAAATGGCATGGATCAAGATGTAGATGCTTCCTCTTATGGGGCATTCTAGGGTGGAGAGGTCATAGTCTTGGCATAAGGGTTAGCAAATTTAAAACAGTGCTGAGGCAAAACTACTTCTCCAAAAATACTTTGTGCTGCTGAATCAGCCATGCCTGCCGCCAAGCTGTTCCAGGACAGCTACAATACTGGCATCTACCTGACCATGTAAAAAAATTAAACACATATATTCTGTCCTCAAAAAGCTGGACAATTCCAATTGGTGCCCTATCAACCTACCCTCAAATGTCAACAAAGGAATGAAAGGTAACAATTTATTAAATTACATTTATTCACCAATAATTTGCTCACTGGTGTTTAGTTTGGGTTCAGCTAGGACTATTCAGCTTCAGGTCTCATTACAGTCTTTATCCAAATGTGAATAAAGGAACAGAATTCTACAAGTGAGGTGAAAGTTGTTACCCTTGTCATAAAGGCAACAGAGCGTGGCATCAGAGTCCCAGTAAAATTCAATTCAATGTGAATTGGGGAGCTAGACTCTTAATTAACTGGAATCATATCTAATTAAACATTCAAACTATGTTTCATCAATGACATTCCTCTAACATGAAATTAGAAGTGGAGATGTTTACTTATGATTGTACAATGTTCAATTCCATTCAAAACTCTTTAGATAATAATAATCCACACTCAAGAAGCAGCAAGGTCTAAAAATATCCAGGTTTATGGTCTGATAAGTGGCAAGTACATTCACACCACACAAGTGCCAGGCAATGGCCATCACCAACAAGAGGAAGTGTAACTACCTCCCCTTGACATTCAATAGCACTACCGTTGTTGAATATGCCACTATCAAAATCCTGATGTTACCATTGACCAGAAACTGAACTGGACTTAGCCATATAAATACTCTGGCTATAAGAGCAGGTCAGAGGCTGGGAATTCTGTGGCGATTAACTCACCTCCTGATTCCATAGGCTCTGCCACCATCTGCAAGGCACAAGTCAGGAGAGTGATGGAATATTCTCCAGCTACCTGCTTGAGTGCAGCTCCATCAACACTTAAGAACCTCAACACCTTCCAGGACAAGGCAACCTAATAATTAACTGACACCTCATCCACTGCATTGAACATTCACTCCCTCCCCCACTGTTGCACGGTAGTTGCAGCGTGTGCTATCTGAATGATGAACGGGAGCAGTGCTTCTTCAACAGCACATTCCAAACCTATGATCTTTACTATCTAGAAGGACATGAGCAGCAGATGCATGGGCCCACAAGCCCCTCTGAATTCTCCTCCAAATCACACACCATCCAGAAATTGGCCGTGGGATATAGACCAAAATCAATGATAAATATTTGGAAAAAGCTTTCGGGCTGCAATCAATTTCCTTTTTAACGTGTATGAGACGTAGTATTGTCTCCTGGTCCGCCATCAGCTGTTTTGTCCCACTATCAAAGAACAATTCTAGTCCTTGCTCCTATGTTATGGTGGCACAGTGATTAGCACTGCTGCTTCACAGTGCCAGGGACCTGGGTCCAATTCCCAGGCTTGTGTCACTGTCTGTGCTGAGTTTGCACATTCTCTCTGTTTCCTCTGGATTCCTCGCATAGTCTGAAAGATGTACTAGATAGGTGCATTGGCCATGCTAAATTCTCCCTGGTGTATCTGAACAGGCACTGGAGTATGGCGACTAGGGGATTTTCACAGTAACTTCATTGCAGTGTTAAGAGAAGCCTATTCGTGACACTAATAAATAAGCTTTCCTGGTTGACATACTTTTTGGCAGAATATTACTTACATCTATTTTGCTTTAACAATTTAACTGAGCTCTAACTTGAGTAGACTACATTCCCCAGTGCAGTGGTGTGGCATTTCTTAATATTGGCATTCTCTAATATTTACAAAGGTCATTTTACAAATTCTCTGAATAACAATAAGAAGAAGCAATAATTTGCATTTATAAAACTTTAAGGCAGGCAATGTCCCAAGGCACTTCACTGAATCACATTCAGGAAAATCCAGCAGAAAGCCAAAGAGAAGGATGATTAACAATTTGGCCAAAGGGATGAATAGTGAGAAGGGTCTTAAATGAGAAGAGGGTGGCGGAGAGACGGAGAGGCGGCTGGGGGAAGGGTATTCCAAAACATTTGACCCAGGCAATTGAAAGTGTAATTGCAATTATGGGACAAAGCAGTTTTTAGGAAGTTGTAGGTCCTTGATTTTGAAACTGAAGGCTACAGTAACTTGAATGTCAAGTTGGTGAAGTTAATGATCTTTGATCTCAATGGTCTTTGGAATAACTATATGACCTCTAGAAATGTTTTTCCCTTTCCTTGCATGAGTGTTAGCCAGTGACAAGTGTAAGGACAAGAGAGGCTTTGATGAATATTAAACTTGTAACCATGCAGGCAGTGAAATTATTAACTATCTCAACTTTCCTTATTGATGAAGGAGCCCTTTGTTGGAAAACTTATTGTAACAGACACTGGCAGTGCTGTGCATTCTTTGTGGAGAATTTCATATAGATGCTGCTCTGTCAGTATTCCTGCTAAAACACAGGTTCCTAAGGCATGAACTTCACATAGATTCATAGCATCCTACACTGCAGAATGAGGCCATTCATCCCATCGAACCTGCACCAACAACAATCCTATGCAGGCGTGCCACCTGACATGCTCAGCAGCCTTGTTCTGCCCTCCTCTGCCAACTCCTGTGTTGATGGGATACAAAATGTTGCCTCCCCCCCATTGTTGTGAATTGCTGCATCCCCAAATGTTGAAACTGCCTTCTCACTTGTGGCATGTGAGCTCATGCCTGAATTCTGGTGCTTTTTGATATGATCTCAGTGTAAGAATGTCAATCATACCAACATGAGATGGGATCTCGTGCAAAACCAACTCAAACATCCCATAGCAATTTCATGTGGGGCAAGTCCACAGGCAGATATTGTGTTTTAATTTTGATTTGATTTATTATTGTCACACCTATTAGTATACAGTGAAAAGTATTGTTTCTTGTGCACTATACAGACAAAGCATACTGTTCATAGAGAGTGAAGAATGTAGTGTTACAGTCATAGCTTGAGTGTAGAAAAAAATCCATTCAAAAGTCTGATGGCAGAAGGGAAGAAGCTGTTCTTGGATTGGCTGGTAAATGATCTCAGACTTTTGAATCCTTTTCCAGACTGAAGAAGGTGGAAGAGAATATGTCCAGTGTGCTTGGGGTCCTTAATTATGTTGGCTCCTTTTTGAGGCAGTGGGAAGTGTAAACAGTGTCAATGGATGGAAGGCTGGTTTGAGTGATGGGCTGGGCTTCACTCATGACCCTTCCTTGTAGTCTTGGACAGAACAGGAGCCATACGAAGCTGTGACACAACCAGAAGGAATGCTTTCTATAATGAGAGTTGTAGCATATATGCCAAATTTCCTTACTCTCCTGAAAAAGCAGAGGATTTGGTGGGCTTTCTTAACTATATATGTGTTGCACAAGAACTCACTGTTACTAGTCAAGTATGCTGGAATTTGCATTTATAATATAAATGCAAATGATGAGTTAATGCCTATATCTTCATAGTGCTATTTATTCAATCTTATCTGATGGACTGGGTAACTAGTCACGATCCTGGAATGTGGCAGCTTCAAACATGGATGCTAATTGAAACCACCTCAGACTGTCAGGCTCAATAACTTCTCTGACCCAGTTCCCAAAAGATCCAGAGCATTCTCTGTTGAAATCAAGCTATACAATAGGTTTAATGGAATCATGAACAACTCTCTCTCTCTCAATATATTTGTGTCATTAGGGAAACACATAAGAGCAGACTTTGCTGTGGAAAGATGCTAGTTGCCAAATGATTAATATTACCAAATAAACATTTTTTCATACAATAGCAGAACATTAGTGGAATATTTTTAAATGTGCGGTTATATTAACTGAGCACCTTAATCTTCTTACGTTCAAACACAAAAACCTTCTTGTACTTTGTATGATTAACATGGTATTGCTGTCCTGTGTAAATTAATAGTAATATAATAGAAACATTACTTTCTTCTGAGGTAACCTGAAAGAGGCAGACTATTGTCATCTCATAGTTTCTGAAAAAGAAATGATCCCAAAGCACTGTCTGTGTTCAAGGGGTTAAAATATTCATTTAGTCTGATAATAGCCCTCGTGGTCCACACAGGTAATCCTATTGTCTATTAAAGAGATTCAAACTTCAGAGACTGAGATTTGCAAATCTTATAACACCCACTCTAATGATTAAGAAATGAGTAATTAACAGATATAAAAGGTGAAAGTAGGACATGATTAAAAGATTTCCTTGTACTGTTGACATTAGGACATCTGTTTCAGCATAAAATAGTCATTAATAAAAGCCAACAAATTTGAACGGCAAACTCTGGAAGTGAAAATAATAAGAAAGAATATAAGAAGGACATAGACTTCATATCAGGGGTGGAATCAGGGGCCTTTGACCCTGGAATTATTGCATAGATGTGGTCACCACTTCTCAACAATCTCCCAGTTGGAGTGTTGTGAGCAACAACCCCTCATCTAAACAGGGTTTCACTGCTCAAAACCCCCCCAAACTGTCAGTTTCACTGAAGAAGCACTTATTGAGCCTGAATGAGTATGTCGCTACAGTAACTGACTTCATTCATAAGTGTATAGAAAACTGCGTGCCAAAGAAGCAAATCCACGTGTTTCCTAACTGGAAACCATGGAAGAACAGGGATATCCACTGCCTGCTGAAGTCCAGGACTGCAGCATTCACACCAGACAACCTTAACCTATACAAGAAAGCCAGATACAATCTATGGAGATCTAAAAAAGATGCCAAAAAACAGTATCGGACCAAGTTGAATTCCAGGCTAGCCACACGGATTCCTATCGACTAGATCTGCAAGATAAAATCGCCAGCTCCAATGCACCACTCTCTAATGAGCTCAATGATTTCTGTGCCCATTTTGAATAAGCGGTCAGCCAGGGCATGCTGTCCAACCCTGAAGCCTCGGATAAACCTATATCCAAGGTCACCATTGCCGATGTCAGAGCAGTCTTCTCAAAAGCGAACCAACAGAAAGCAACTGGCCCAGATAGGGTGCCCGGACATGTACTCAAGTCCTGCGTGAACCAGCTGGTGGAGTATTCGCAAATGTCTTCAACAACCCTTTGCACCAATCTGAGGTCGCGACCTGCTTCAGGAAGATGACTATGATCCCAATACCAAAGAAAAGCCAAGCAGCGGGTCTTAATGACTATCATCCGGTGGCTCAGACATCCATCATTATGAAATGTTTCAAAAGGATAGTCATGGCATGCATCAATTCCAGCCTCCCAGTTTGACTGGATCCACTCCAGTTCATCCACTGCTGCAACACATCCACAACAGGCACCATCTCTCTGGCCCTGCACTAAACCTTGGAACATCTAGATAACAAAGACACCTATGTCAGACTCCTATTCATAGACTACAGCTCAGCCTTCAACACAATTATTCCTATGAGACTCATCTCTAACCTTCATGGCCTGAGGCTCAGCTTCTCCCTCTGCAACTGGATCCTTCACTTCCTAACCCACGAACTGCAGTCAGCAAGCATAGGCAATAACACCTCCTCCATAATTATCCTGAACACCCACAGTGCCAGTAGCGAGGGAGTTCTGGAATTTTGACCCAGCAACAGTGAAGGAACAGTGATATATTTCCAAGTCAAGATGATGAGTGACTTGGAGGGGACCTCCAGGTAGCAGTGTTCCCAAGTATCGTCTGCTCTTGTCCTTTTAGATAGTAGTGGTTGTGGGTTTGGAAGGTGCTGCCTAAGGAAGCTTGGAGAGTTCCAACAGTGCATTTTCATGAAGAACTAAAAGATTTATGACTTCAATCTCTGTCCAGGGTCTCGTGAATGGTATCTCTGTGAAAGAAATGAACTTACTGTTGAGTATATAAACTTCCTCAGCTTTTGAAAGTTGAAGTTCCATTGTTTCTAAATAAAACGTCGAATATCAGTGCAAGCATTTCAAAATGGCTGCCAATATGAAATTTCCCACCCTTTCGCCAGTCTTCTTGTGAGTGGGACTGTTGCCCATGGGTCTACTCAGTCAACGGAGTTATATGAAGCCTTGGAGTCACCATTAAATTCTCTAAGCTTGGCCTGCCTCACATACTGGACGACTTGATCCAAAGTGAGATAGTCTTTTGCGTGCAGAAGATCAGAGATTTCTTCATCCCAGGCACACATGACAATGTGATCACGGATTAAATCATTCTTCAGCCTGCCCATATCTATAAGAACCAGGCGATACAGTTCGGTTAGAGATAATTCAGTTGATTCTCCAGTTCATTGCAACCTCTGGTTAAAATGTCCTTGATCAATTATGAAGTTGTCAAAAGTTTTGAGTACAGCCTCAACCTCTGCGGTGGACTCCTCCACACCCTGACTCAGCAGAACATTGTCTGCTATTGGACCTACAGTGGAAAGAAAGGAACTAACTTAATGCTTTTGCTATTTGGCATGAAGGCCTGATGCAGCTTGAAACCAAAGAAAATGGCAGTTTCTTAACTCTCACAACTGATCTCTCTGCAGGTCATCAAGGCAGGCAAATAGGCAAGGTAGGGGAAGGGAGTTCTCACCTGGTACAGTCTTCGTTATCTCTTTCTAATGTGCCTCTTCCTTCTGTTAATTTGTTACATGCTATTATCAAGGTGTTCTCTCAATGGTTCCTTCAATAACACCAATGGAATTTTTTTCACATCAATGCCTTTATTGCTGCCATCATGTTTTGAGATGGTCCTTCTATCTGTCAACTCTAGGTATGGTACTTGATTAGACTGATGACATACTCCGGTATGGAGAATGGAGTTTGCTGACAGATGTGGCTAGGTTGAGTGAAGGGCAAAAATTTGGCAGATAGAACGTAATGTGGGAAAATGTGAAGTTGTTCAGTTTGGCAGGAAGAATTAATAAGTACAATATTGCTTAAAGGGAGTGTGGAATTCCGAGGTGTAGAGAGATCTATGTGCTTGAATCACAAAAAAGTAATTTGCAGGTACAACAGATAACTAAGAAGGTTAATGGAATGTTCTTCTTTATTATGAGAGGAATTAAACATAAAAGTAAGGATGTTGTGCTTCATTTATGGCAAGACCATATCTTGCACATTGTGCCCAGTTTTGGTTCCCTAATTTACGAAGGATGTAACAGTGTCAGAGGTGGTTCAGAGGAGGTTACTGGACTGATACCTGGAATGAGCAGGGTGTTTTATGAGGAAAGTTTTGACTGATAGCTTTGTTTCCATTGCCACTTAGAAGAGTGAAGGGTAGCTTGATTGAAGTATATAAGATCCTGAACAGTCTTGACAAGGTGGACAGGGAAAGGATATTGCTTCTTGTGGGAGTGCCAAACACTGTTTCAAAATTAGGGGACATCTTTTTCAGGACGGATATAAGGGCTGGAGCTCTACAGGGTTGGTTTAGCTCAGTTGGCTGGAGAGCTGTTTAGTGATGATAATAGAATGATTTCAATCTCCATAATGGCTGTGGTTATTCATGAAAGCCCACTTTCTCAAGCTTGCTCCTTGCCTGAGATTTGGTGATTCTCAGGTTAAATCACCACCAGTCAGCTCTCCCCGTCAAAGAGGAGGGTAGCCTCTAGTCATCTTTGGCTATGGTTACTTTATATTATGAGGGAGCAAGCAGAGAGTGGAGCTCAAGCCCAAGATCAGCCATGATCATATTGAGTGCAGAGACAGTCTTAAACTTTTGGGAGCCTTGTGCTCCCTCTCTAGAGGAAGAAACTAGAGGAGGTTTACCAGGATGTTGCCTGGTATAGTGGGAAGGTCTTATGAGGAGATGCTGAGGGACTTGAGGTTATTTTCATTTGAGAGAAGCAGGTTATGAGGTGACCTAATTGAAGCATACAAGATAATCAGAGGGTTAGACAGGGTGGACAGTGAGAGCCTTTTTCCTCGGATGGTGATGGCTAACACGAGGGGACATAGCTCTAAATTAAGGGGTGGTAATTATAGGATGGATGTCAGAGGTAGGTTCTTTACTCAGAGGGTAGTAAGGGCGTGGAATGCCCTGCCTGCAGCAGTTGTGGACGTGCCAACTTTAAGGGCGTTCAAATGGTCAGTGGATAGGCATATGGATAACTTTGGAATAGTTTAGGTTAGAGGGTCATTAGATTGCTTCCACTGGTCGGCGCAACATCGAGGGCTGAAGGGCCTGTACTGCGCTGTAATGTTCTATGTTCTATGTTCTTTATAGGCCTCCCCTCCCATGATATTACCCACCATGATATTGGCCCACCCACCAGTGAGAGCCTCGTGGTCACCTACTCCAGCCCTCCTAAGCTCTGGCTTGGGAGCCTCTGCAGCTGCTCCTGTCAACAATCTAACCTCATCGGTGTGCTGGTGGTTCACTGGCTGCTGCCGCTGGCTATCTGACCTGGCCTCTGCTGTCACCCTCACGGGTCCGGTTGCCGCTCACTCTGAGCCTCGGTCTCTGGTTGTGTTGCCCACTGTTCCCTGAAAACCACACAAATTCAGAGCTACCAGGCTCTGATTGGTACTCCCACAGCTACCTCTCAGTATGGGGTTCCTCCATTGGCTGGGGTCCCGCATTGTATCGCTTTGCATGTCATTGTAAGCCTGCTTCTGATTGAATGATGGAGCAGACTCGACAGGCCATTTAGTCAATTCCAGTTCCTGTTTCTTAGAATCATAAAATCCCTACAAAAGGGGCCATTCGGCCCATTGAGTCTGCACTGACAACAATCCCACCCAGACCCTATCCCCGGAACCCCACATATTTACCCTGCTAATCCCTCTAACCTACACATCCTGGGACACTAACAGACAATTTAGCATGGACAGTGCAATTAACCTACGCATCTTTGGACTGTGGGAGGAAACCGGAGCACCCAGAAGAAACCTGAGCAGCCACGGGGTGAACGTGCAAACTTCACACAGACATCCAAGCCAGGAATCAAACCTGGGTCCCTGGCGCTGTGAAACAGCAGTGCTAACCACTGTGCTACTGTGCCGCCTCTTGTGCTTTTGTGATAACCATCGCCAACAATTTAATTGGAGAATATTTGTGGCCAGGGTTTTCAGCCAATATTGTGAGCAGACAGGTGTTGCTCTTCCATCGGTGGTTTGGCCCCCATACAATTTTGAATTAAAATAATTTAGCAGCTAATTACATTTATCAGTTGCTGAAAACTGCAAATAAAACGGAACTGAATCACTGTGAATGTATCCAGTACAGCTTATTAAGAATGCTTGGCTGCTTCATGAGATCTTCCCTTTGTTTTTGTTTGAATCAGAATCACATTTATCCTACTTTCACCAGAAGACTAATTGTTAAGAGAAGAGGACACTATTGGATTGTTTATTAAACTGGATTGCCGCACTATTATTCCTTCAATTGTTTGAAATTGGTATCGTGCAATTTAATTTATAATGAATGACTGCATACATTGATTGGTTAGAATCTATACTTTAGTCCAAATGTCTAATAGCAATTAATGAACCTGTCAATCCGGACAAACTAATGCTAGATAAACACCTTTGACACAAATCATTCCCAATTTGCACCCCTACAGTGGTGATGTTGTAATAAAATGTTAAATTGAGTTTTTATACCCAATACACCATTGTGGTATTGCAACAGTTCAGGATGCTAATTCACTGGGATGAAACATATTGCTGATGGCAGTTTGCAGAACACCGAAAGTACTGTTGTCATAAGGATGGCCATTACTGCCAGGGAGCACCCATCACGGAGGGTTTACCTGGCAATTTTCCTGCACAGCAGCAGACCCTCCCAATGCAGACAAAATGCGACTGCAAGCAGACAGTGATCCCTAAGTGAGTGGGTGATCAGGTCACCAAGATTTCAGCCTCAAGCAATATATAGCATGATGGCAGAAAGATGGGGTGGCACAGTGGTTAGTTAACACTGCTGCCTTAGAGCACCAGGGACCCAGGTTCGATGCCGGCTTGGGTCACTGTCTGTGCAGAGTCTGCACGTTCTCCTTGGGTTTGCTCAGGGTGCTCCAGTTTTCTCCCAAAATCCAAAAGACTTGCTGGCTAGGTGCATTGGCCTTGTTAAATTCTCCCTCAATGTACCCAAACAGGCACTGGAATATGGCAATTATGGGATCTTCGCACTAACTTCCTTGCAATGTTAAGGTGAGCCTACTTGTGACACTAATAAATAAATGTAAAAATCTTGATGTCTTGCCCACCATTTTATCAGCTTCATAGACTGTTTCTATGGATCAGGAAAATTCAGCCCATTGTGTGATCATGTTTTAACTTTAACCCCATAGTTCATCATGTGTTAAGTACTTGGCTATAGACCAATTCACCTGAAGAAGGAATGATCCTTTTTTGATAAGACAAGTCAAGTGAAATCACTTTTGCACGGCCCTTATGGGATAAATTTGCAACGCCACTGAAATGGGTTATTTGCTTAACCTCAATGGTTGAAAAAAGTTCTAAACAATGGCATTGTCATTGGAAAATTAGGATGGGTGATAGCTTTATACAGTGAAAAAATCTTGCTGCACACTTTGGACAGGATATTCCGGTCCTGCCCACTCTGACACCAGAAATTCCCGCACGAGGTCTATGGTCTTTTCAATGGTCTGTCAAATTGATTATTTTGTCCATGACAATTCCTGCTCTAAGCAAAACTGGGCAGCATGGTGGCACTATGGTTAGCACAGCTGCCTCACAGTGCCAGGGACCTGGGTTCAATTCCTGGCTTGGGTTGCTGTCTGCATGGGGTTTGGACATTCTCCCTGTGTCTACATGGGTTTCCTCCAGTTTCTTCCCACAGTCCAAAGATGTGTGAGTTAGGTGGGTTGGCATGCTAAATTAACCCTAGTGTTAGGGGGACTAGCTGGAGTAAATGCATGGCGTTATGGGGATAGGGTCTGGGTGGGATTGTGGTTAACACAGAATTAATAGGCCGATTGGCCTCTTTCTGCACTTTAGGATTCTATGATGATTTACCCCTGCAATGTTGGTGGGACTGTTTTATATTTCAGTTGAAAGATAGGCCTATTATTAGAAAAGGGGCAAATTTACAGAGACTAAATTAAACCTGGCAGAAATACATGTGATTAATTTGTCAAAGGTTTCAACTATTTGATTTATTCTTTTACCCATTGATATCAGACTGATAGTCTTAATTTGGTAACACAAGAAAGAAGAGGAACAATTCTTACTTGTGTTCACCTTAGACAGTTTCAATAGGTGAGCTGGAGTTTAAACAGTCAATGCGTTGTAAATAAATGAAATCAATGGCATTGGTAGTCAACACAACAGGGTCTGAAGTGAATGAGTGACCAAAAGCATTTCATGGTCAATTGCTTTGAATTGAACATTGCAGGCTAGATACAATTTGAAACAGATATTTGATTTGACTTGATTTATTATTGTCACATGTATTAGTAAACAGCGAAAAGTATTACTTCTTCTGCGCTATACAGATAGAGCATACCCTTCATAGAGAAGGAAATGAGAGAGTGCAGAATGCAGTGTTATTAGGGTGTAGAAAAAGATCAACTTTATGTGAGGTAGGACCATTCAAAAGTCTGATGGCAGCAGGGAAGAAGTTGTTCTTTAGTTGGTTGGTGTGTGACCTCAGATTTCTGTATCTTTTTCCTGATGGAAGAAAGTGGAAGAGAGAATGTCTGGATTGTGTGGGGTCCTTAATTAAACTAGCTGCTTTGCTGAGACAGCAGGAAGTGCAGACAGAATCAATGGATGGGAGGTTGGTTTGTGTGATGGATTGGGCTACATTCACAACCTTTTGTAGTTCCTTGCAGTCTTGCGCAGAAGAGGAGCCATACCAAGCTGTGATATAACCAGAAAGAATGGTTTCTATGGTACACCTGTAAAATTTGGTCAGAGTCATAGCCAAATTTCCTTAGTCTTCTGAGAAAGTAAAGATATTGGTAGGCATTCTTAACTATAGTGTTGGCATATTGGGACCAGGACAGGTTGTTGGTGATCTGGACACCTAAAATATTAGGATAGAAAAATATTTATCAATCATTAAACTTGTGTGTTTCATCAACAGTAGCTTTCATTTCTGTTGTATTCCTCATAGACAGATAGATACCTGAAACAACCTTACAAAATAGTGATGAAACGGGATCTAAACAGAGAAGAAAGGGAAAAGTAGGATTGGAGCTGAAGGAGGCAAATGAAAACGCAGATCATGAGAATTTTTAGGTGGCTTTTGAAAAGGAGGAACATCACAAGGCTGAGAGATTTGGATCAGAATTTCAAAGCACACAACTATATTTCGACAGTACAAAACTGGGGGAAATGTTGACTTATCCATGTCAGGTAGTTGAAGAGTACATTTTTGACATCTATAGAAGAGATGGAGCGTGAAGTTTGGTGTTACAGTCAGACCTCATCTAGTGTACCCCATTTGGATTTGGGCATCAAACCCAGGTACGTTGACCTTGCAATGGGCATTGCACATTCACCTGAATAAGAGCAGGGTTCAAAGGGTTAAATTATGAAGACAGGTTGCATAAATCTGGCGTGTATTCCCTTGAGTTTAGATGGCTGCAGGGTGATCTAATCAAGGTATTTAAAACGATTAAGGGATTTAAAGAAGGTGGGCACAGCTAACATTTTCTCTGGAGATGGAGTCCAGGATAAAAAGCTGGAATTAGAGTGAAGCCGTTTAGGAGTAAAGTTAAGATTGACTTTTCTTAAAAAAGGGTAGCGGATACCTGGAGCATCCCCTAAAATTGTGTAAATGCTGGTTCAGTCAACATTTTCAAAGCTGAGATTGATCAATTTCTGTTAGTTAAAGATATGAAGGGATATGAAACAAAGGCAGGTAAATGGAGTTGAGCTACTGATCTAATTGAATGATGAATCAGGCTCGGGGCTTCAAATGACCTCATCCTGTTCCTATTTTCCGACATGGTTGTTAATCAGAAAGCTGGCATATGGTAGAAAAGAAAATGTAACAGTCTGAAACAAAGTTGGTTGACAGAGAGGGAGAGAGAGCAAAGAATTTCATATTCAACTAAGGAAAGGAATGACACCCAGTTTAAGTTTGATCATGTTCATTTGATCACAACTAACTTAGAACTTTAAAAAAAGTTTTTTTTAACCCAGCCTGACCCGGGGAATGAAAACTCATTAGCCCCACTAATGTGGTACACAGACCACAAACTGAATCTGTGCCTGTGTCATAGCACACACTTCATGAGGAGTACACAAAATTGCAAAACATCATAATGTGTCTTGTAACACTCCTCGATATAATTAAGTATGTTATGCCAAGCAAATGTCCACAGGGCAGTTTGTCTGTACGAGTGGGAAGTGTCCTACCTATTGGGTGTCTGTAGGACACCAAGTTGCTGATCGGTTTAAATTTCATATTTATGAACCAAGGGAATAAAGATACTCGGGGGCAGAAATTCATCTTGGGTGGTAGCACAAAACAGTCGTATTTGATCAGTTACCTGTTCAGAACAACTGATTTTCAGGTCCTTTGCAGCCAACGAAATTAAGTAATAGGCTCCGTGTATAACCGATGGTCGATCAGATGCTACCCATTCTGTACCAGCATCCAAGTAAAAGTTTTATCCCTGAGGGGCTTTTCATTTCTGAAAAGCTCTCCGCTCATAAAAATGGAAACAATTGCTTCTTAGATTTTTTTTAGTTTAATTGTGTTTTTCCCCATCTACTTGCTACATATTCTTTATTATTTATTTTATCTATCAGTATCACAAGTAGGCTTACGTTTACACGACAATTAAGTCACTGTGAAACTCCCCTAGTTACCACACACTGGCACCTGTTCGGGTACACTGAAGGAGAATTTAGCATGGCCAATGCACCTAAACAGCACATCTTTTGGACTGTGGGAGGAAACCCATGCAGACACAGGGAGATTGTGCAGACTCCACACAGACGGTGACCCAAGCTAGGAATCGAACCTGGGTGCCAGGGCAGTGTTAGGCAGCAGTATTAACCACTGCATCATCATGGCGCTTATATGATCAGAGAACCATGGAATCATAGTCTCCCACAGTGCAGAATGAGGCCATTTGGCCCATCGAGTTTGCACTGACCACAATTCCACCCAGGCCCTATCCGCAAAACCCCATGCTAGTTCTCCTGACACAAAGGGGCAATTTAGCATGGTCAATCCATCTAACCCACACGTCTTTGGACTGTGGGAGGAAACTGGAACACCCAGACGAAATCCACATAGACACGGGGAGAACATGCAAACTCACACAGCAACCCAAGTTGTGAATCAAACCTGGATCCCTGGTGCTGTGAGGCAGCAGTGCTAACCACTGTGCCACCGTGCCACCAAAAAAAAACAATGTAGGAATAAAAATCAGGGAATATCAAATCTATCTTTTAATTGCTCCAACAACTTTCTTGTAGACAGCTGGACATACTGAAAAGCATCGTGATCTTAAGTCCAGGGTAAAGCTGTATACAGACCTAACTTCACTATTATAAAGCAAATCCTAGATGTCTAGAATTGTACTTGGCACCTGGGATACAAGTCCTTCCAGCATGTTGCACCAGTTTATTTGTAAAAAAGTCTCTTCTTTCTGCTTTGATTACTGATTTGCCCCTTCTGTCCCCATTGCCCCTGAGCCAGGCTCAGCTTGCGGAAGAAGTTTGAAGAGGTGAGGCATTAATATCCAACACAGTGCATCGAACCATCAACAAGATTGGGCAAGGCACGCACAAATCAGAATACATTTCATTTTTACACTGTGGAGGTGAATTCAAATCAACATTTTAAATGAGGAGGAGGAGTTGAATTAGCCCTTTCATGTATTTGAAAACAATCCAAATGACACATATGCACATCATTTATGGATCTTGTCTGAAACAACAGCTGCAACATTGTGTAATTTAAATAAATGATGAGTTTGCTGATAATTGTGAATTTG
The DNA here is from genome assembly GCF_965287045.1 of Carcharhinus amblyrhynchos. NCBI lineage: Eukaryota > Metazoa > Chordata > Chondrichthyes > Carcharhiniformes > Carcharhinidae > Carcharhinus > Carcharhinus amblyrhynchos. The sequence continues at coordinate 54,215,963 of NC_137335.1, forward strand.
GATTTTGTTCCAATAAATGCAAATTACAGAATTCTTTCGCATCAAAACATCAATTATTTGAAAGCCAAGCAATGCAGATTCAAAGAGATGTTTGATTTCAGAATTCATGACTGGAGAGGGTCAGAGACAGAAACAATTTGGCTAGAATTAAGGAAGAACAGAGGGGTTAGGAGTCATTAGAATCGTTACTGTATTTACACATGTTTAAACGGCCTCCCCTCCACTTTATTCTCCCTCAGAGAATATTGAAACCTGGCTAATGAGACATCACAACAAGTTTATGAAGCTGGAAAACAGTTGAGGGGAACCGCCCAGGGATCGGGGGAGGACATCAAAGCAAGTATAGCCCCCGTGGAGGAGGACAAGCCCGGGAGTGCGCTGGCACAAGTTGACACTGCCAGCTTGATATTGGCAACTGGACATTGCCAGCCTGGTAGTGTCAACCTATGCCAAGGTGCATTGTCGGGGGTGAGTCCTCAGGGAAGTCCCATAGGAATGGTTTCCCTGATGTGTGTTGGGGAGGGCTGATGCCTGTGAAGGGGAGGCTGTGGTGGCTGGGAGGTGGGGGGTTGGGGCGGGTGCATGGGGAGTGAGGGATTGCCCTCAAGTCTGCAAAGGTGATGAGGGAAGGGGGTATGGTGGGGAAGCTTGGTTGGATCGTGTCCCTGAGACTGCAGTGGTTGTGGTGGGGGAGGGGGCTGGGGGGGGAGGGGGAGTGAGAGAGTGGAGAGTGTCCCCCGAGATTGTAGTGATGAGACGGAGAGCCCCCGTTGTAGGTAAAGATACCTCTGAGACTAATTGTGAGTCAAAGTACAGCAAGTTTATTCAAAAGCTTTTGGGAGATACACCTGGTACCCAACAGCGGTTCCCCAGGTGTCTCCCCGAACACAAGTTAAGAGCACATATTTATACCCCCCACCCCCCCAATCATGTACGCATCTTCTCATTCTCAGCAGGTTCCCAGGCTGTGGGTTGTCCTCCATCATGGAAACGTGGCTGCCTCGGCATTTCTTCATGGTTATCTCAAGGCCGCAATTGATGAATGTGATTAGCCCTTAGCTAACATACAGGCTGACAAGACGTTACAATTAACGGGACTGCTGTAACAATCTATGTTCATAAGTTGTGTAGCATATAATATGTATAACATGTTGGTACATGACACATAAGCAGTATATAACGACTATATATATGAATATATATTTAGGGCATGCAAGCTTCACTATGTTAGGCAAAAGTGCACAAAATTAAAGACACAAGCATAGATACGAGTTGGGTCAGCTACATTTCTGAATGGACTATCATAAACTTGTGTACAACAGCAAGGACAGCTGCAGTCTTCCTGTCTGGGCACACGGAAACAAAATTTGCATCTATCTGAGATATATGAAAACAAGTTGCATGTAAGTTGCACGATATTTTTTCATCCTCCAAGTATTACAAAGTTCATTAACCCATTCGCTACTGCAGCCCTGATGCTTGCAAGGGAGGGGGAGGGAACAATGTTGTCATTGTGGGGAGGAATGATATGGGGAGTGCTGGCCTATTGCTCATGCTGTGGTGGTGAGGGGGGAGGCCCTGATGTTTGTGAGGTGGGGGTTCACCACGTCTGTGCAGAGGGGAGGAGTGTGTTTACTTTCTGTACTGAAAGGGCACCCCAATGAATGGAATTAAGCTACTGTGAAAATCCCCTAGTCACCAAATCTGGGAGACTGAGGGAGAATTTAGCATGGCCAGCTCACCTAACCAGCACGTCTTTCAGACTGTGGGAGGAAACCGGCACACCCAGCGGAAACTCACGCAGACATGCGAAGAACATTCAAACTCCACACAGACAGTGACCCAAGCCGGGAATCAAACCAAGGTCCCTGGTGCTGTGACAGAGCATTGCTAACCACAGTGCCACCGTGCCACCCCGATAGGATAGTCTGTTTGACATTGTATTTGATAATCTACCACTTAATAAATGTGTTCGCAAAATCAAAGTCCTTGGGATTCAAGAAACAGTGATAGAATGAATGTAAAATTGTCTAAGGGACAGAAAGCAGAGAGTACTGGTGAAAAGCTGATGTTCAGGGAGGAGAAAGCTAGACACTGGTGTTCCTGAGGAGTCGATATTAAGACCACTGCTCTTTCTGCTAGATATTAATGACCTAGACTTGGTTCAGAGCATAATTTCAATGTTTGCAGATGGCATGAAGCTCTAAAATATAGGAAACAATGAGGAGACATCAGGAGGATGGTGAATTAATGAATAAAGTTTAACTCAGAGAAGTGTGGAGTGTGATATTTCAGTATGAAAAGTGAGGAGAGGCAATGTAAACTAAATGGTACTATCTTAAAGATGGTGAAGCAACAAAGAGATCTGGAAGTATACATAAACTAAGGTGGCAGGACAGCTTGAAAAGGTTGTTAAAAAAACAAACATGATTTGTGGTTTACATCATTGAGGGATAGTGCACAAGAATTAAGGAAGTTATACTAACCCTTTTTAAAACACTGACCTCAGCAAAATTATTTTGTTCAATGCTGCACTCCTTACTTCAGGGAATCAATCAAGGTCATTAAGAGGGTGTGCAAGTGATTTACCAGAATGTACCAGGGATGAAGGTCTTCAGTTATGGGGAGAAATTGGAAAAACCTTGGAGCAGAAAGGATTAAGAGAAGATTTGATGGATGTACTCAAAATTGGTAGAATAAGTATGGAGAAGCAGTTTCCAATGGTAGAAGGAGTGATCACTGGAAGATTCAGATTTAATGTGATTAACAAAAGAACCAGAGGTGTCATGAGGAATTTTTTTTATCTGTAGCGAGTTGCTGTGATGTGGAATGTACTGCTTGAAATGTTGGTGGAAGAGAAGTGAATAAATACTATAAAAGAGAAATGGACAAATACTTCAATGGAAATTTAAGAAAGCGTAGCCTTCTGGAGAAAGAGCAGCAGAGTGGGATTAATTGGACAACTCTACCAAAGAATGGAAACAATGGACTTGTTTTTCATTTTTTCTCAGAGCATGGGGCGTCACTGGCTGGCGAACATCTATTGCCCATCCCTCGTTGCCCTTGTTCAGAGCGCAGTTGAGAGTCAACCACATTGCTGTGGCTCTGGAATCACATACAGGTCAGACCAGGTAAGGACGGCAGATTTCCTTCCCTAAAGGGCATTAAGGAACCAGATGGGTTTTTCTAACAATTTCATAGCCATCGTTAAGATTCCTAATTCTATACATTTTTTATTTAAGGAATTCAAATTTCACCATTTGCTGTGGCGGATTCGAACCCACCAGAACATTAGAACATTAGCTGAGTTTCTGGATTAATTGTCTAACAATAATACTACTAGGCCATTGCATCCCTTAATCTATTATGTGACTCTGTGACCAATCATTTTTCTGCCAAGTGAAGCTAATGAGAAGATCTTAAACTGGCAGAGGCCATATGAAATAAGGCAATTGCTATCCTTGTGGGGCCAGGGGAAGCAAGCATGATTGATCCCAACTGCACAACAAGACATTTAGGCTTCTCTTGCCCTCTTCCATCTGGAAGGTTTCCCTCCTTGAACTCCTCACCTCAATATAACTGAGAACTGACAATACCACCAGTTATGTAGAATCATAGAATCCTGCAGTATAGAAGGAGGCCATTCGGCCCATCAAGTTTACACTGACTACAATCCACCCTGGCCCTATCCCCATAACCCCATGCATTTACTCTAGCTAGTCTCCTTGACACTAAGGGGCAATTTAGCACGGCCAATCCACCTAACCCGCACACCTTTGGACTGTGGGAGGAAACTGGAGCACCCGGAGGAAACCCACGCAGACAGTGATCCAAGCTGGGAATTGAACCTGGGTCCATGGCGATGTGAGGCAGCAAGGCTAACCACTGTGCCACCATGCTCCTACTTCCCCAACCAGCACCTCCATCCCTTCCTCCGAATTTCCGTTGCTGCACACCAGGCAGTTGTTGCTTGCTATCCATCTCAGACGGACAGCCGAGCAGGGACATGGAGGTGAGATTAAAATCACCCTGGGTTCACACGACTCCAATCTCACTCCAAATTAAAATCAGTGGCTTTCAGTCAGATACTGGCGCCGCTCCTGTTGTGTCGGCTTTATTATGCTGGAGATCCTTTGGAAACTCTGTTAATAGACATCATCATCATTGCCACGCCAGTTCCAGCTGAGTGGAGTTCTGACGGAATTTCTGGCCAATGTTCTATAAAAAAATACTTAACCTCTGCTCTGTACCTTTTTGCTGAAGGCAATGGGCAAGACTGAGTACAAAGTGTAAGGAATCATTGGTGGAACCACTTCCAGATATTTCATATTGCAGCAGTTAAGTGAAACAATCCTGCTCTTCAAATATTATCAATAGGAAAATGTAGCAATTAATAAATGAGAATCATATCTGTAGAGATTCGCACTATGATTTTATTTCCTGCTATGCCCTACTATGATTTTATTTCTGATAAATGTAAACCTTGAATGCTTAATAATGTGGCATGATTTGATGGATCCTCCATATTTAGCAGAGGGAGCATTTTGTGTGTTGTTTAATGTTGATCCCTATTTGCATCCATGGACTAATTTTGCTTCCGGTTAATTCCAGACTGCGCCTGGGTCAGTTGATTCATTTTAGCTTAACTTTGTTATCTCTGAACTTGCTCCCCTTTATTTGCACGTCCGTCCCTCAACGCCAATGGTGACTGACTGCCCAAAGCTCCAGCCTGTTTCCCTGGTGTGCAATCCATAATGAGGGTTTTTCTGTTCTTAGCTGTAGCTCCAGCAAGAGCAGCCCCTCCGAGGATATCAACTAACAGCGACATCCTGACTTTCTTTCTATCCATCCATCGAGGAGTTCACCGGTTCCCTCCTGATCGCTGTGAAAATTTTACAAAGATGATGTGGTTTAGCCCTTTTGTTGTTCTTTTTGTGTTTGAATGCAAGGTGGGATAATAACAGGGTTAATAACAGATGGAAATAACCACAGCAAGTACAAATGATTCAGAAATTTTATTCCAGGTTGCTCCGAGAGCACTTAAATGTTTTGCAAATTAAAGACAAGCCCAGGGCTAACTCCAACAACCCTGACTGAGCAGATGTTGCTTCACTTTGAGTTTGAGGCACAGATCATTGCCATTACCGTTTTAAGGTATAATCTGGCAGATTATAACCTGTTTTTTATTGACTCTGTCTGACTATGGAGTATAAACTGGCTGTGCTCTATAAAGGTCATACAATCCACTCTGCAATATTACCATCCAGGCAGTGTGGATAAAAACCTACTTTGTTTCCGAATTTGAAACGTGAAATTGACCATCAATAGGAGAGAGTTTAACTGACACAAGAAATGGTGTTTATTTTTTATTTTTACACCAAACAGATTGAATTAATAATGTTAACTATAAATATATACAAGATGATTGTTAGACAGCTATACACGGCTTTCTGTTGTATTGTATGGTCGTAAGGGGTGTACAATATACATTCACCCATGTAATCTCCAGGTTGGGAAATATGGGCTGAAACCCTACAACCTTGCCCTTCCCGATTCTGGTTCCCAGAACAGAAATCTCCTTTGGCCTCAGGCGGAAGTTTAGAATTTTGTCCGAGCAAGGCAGTAAAATCTCGCCCATAGGGTGGAATTCACCCATCTGGGGCTAAGTCCTTTGGTTGGAGCAGGAACAGGGAATGTTCCCTGCTTGTGGAGGCTTGGGGGAAACCAAGCCACATCTTCCTGCCCTGACCTCATTAATCATGCATCCAGGGGTTCAGCGCCATATTCCGTGATCGGATGGGTATGATGATGTGGGTCCCGCCGTCATATCTGGGTGCCATTCTGAAAGGGTGACCAACATCACTGACCTACTGTTGAAGACCTCCTGAAAAAGGTGGATTCCCAGGAACAATCGAAGATTGGGAGTGAGATCTCCTCGATGATACGGAATCTGGTAGATGTCCCCCCAGTACTGTGGTATTCTGGGGTCCAGGGTCACTGGTGTCCATCCTGAACTCTGAAGGCAGCCCCTAGCATTGTTCAAGTGAGCCCCGATTTTTGCATATCACGTTATTTCAGACCTGTTCTGGACTGACGTGTTTCCCCATTGGTGTTGCAGAGAATTGGGTGTGGCTGGGAGATTCTGGTTGGGCATTCATCTGCATCCCATTAGTGGGAAGCCAATCAGTTTCACACCTGCCTCCATTGGGTTTCCTGATCCACCATGGCAGGCACTAACGAAAAGTCCTGCAGGAAATTCACACTGGCATAGAACAATTTTCTGACTCCAGCCGAACTCCCCTCCCCACCTGTCTTTGAACTGGCTGGCAGGGCCATGGAAGAATTCCACCCTTAATTGGAGCTACATATATTGCAACAGAGAAAGGTACAAACAGATATAACAGAGAGTTTTTTCAAAAAATTATTAATGTTTTTCATGGGTTAGTAGAGGGTGGTTATTTCATCTGTTTAGAGATTTGAGCCTGGATTTCCATCCTCAAGCTGGGAATCCCAAGTCGGATCATTTCTGGACACTGCGATTCTGATCCCATCCTGCAATACCTGCCCACGTTATGTTAATGATGGGATGAAGTGGAGGGACTGAAGTCATAGTCACTGCCATCTGAAACAGGTCCAGGTCGGAATGGAGGTTGGCGAATGCCAAAGTGGACAAATTAGAAAACACATTGTTAAGATGGCAGCGCGGGCTCGTTGGGCCGAAGGGCCTGTTTCCCGTGCTGTGTTGTTCTTCTTTGTTCTATGTTCATTCATAAGGAAATCCACCCAGTTCTGTAGTTAAGTATTGGGTACCCTTGCCCCTGGGCACCCAATTGCCCAATGACCCTTATGCCATGTCCTCCCTCATTTCTCCCTCAATACTTCCATGTCCATTCACATGCTGTCCACTGTGGAAATTGTTCAAGAGTCCTACAATGACATTGGGAAGTCTTTGAGATGCTTATCAACAAGCAGTTATTCAAAAACCTCTTCAAATAGCCTCAAGTGTCTTAAATGCTTAAACAATAATAAATCAAACACACTGCCATTCAATCTCCACTTGCAAAAACTTACCCCCTCCCTTCACTTCTCATAAAATTGTCAAAATAAACAGATATTTTAAAAAGTCTTAAAACATAATCCTTCTAACTGCTCGCTAAACTATAAATCAAAACAAATCTCGCAGTCTTCTGCACTGCCGTATCAACAATCCCTGCTAAACTGAACCATTAATGGAGTATGGAGCTCAGCCAAGCATTGATAATAGGGTTCCATTGCATAGCTGTATAAACAAGGACTACAGAGCTGAATAAATTATAACCATTTATTCCACTGCCTATGAGGTCCAACAGATGGCTAAGATGTCAATTAACATAAAGATCAAAGCACAGGGTTCAAATAACACATTAAGATCTAAATCTCAATTTTTAAGCACTTGAGCACTTTATCCACTGGAGAAAGTTCTCTAATGCATCTGAAGACTTTTCCACTTTCATAGATCTGGACAATTTAATGGTCACTTATCCTTTCTAAACATAACCCTGTCATCAAACATTAAAATGTACTTAACTTATCATACAGCATCTAAGATGAAGTTGTTAATGCTTTTTGACCTTACTTATCAAGCAGTTCCCACTCCAAACCAGGGTTCTCCCATAGTTCCTGACTCTTCAAAGATGGCATGAATCATGTTACCTACAATAATGGGTTTGACACTGGGAGGCCTAAAATGCCCACCTCTGCCATGGAACCACCAAGGGCAGGATCAATGTGTGTGTGGGTGCACTACCTGCATTCTTAGCTCATGCCCTTAAACATGCCACACAGCATGAATAGGGGTGGCAACTCTGGAATCATAGAATCCACAGATTCATAGAATCCTGCAGCCATTCAGTCCATCAAATCTGCACCAACCACAATCCCACCCGGGCCCTAACCCTATAACCCCATGCATTTACCCTAGCTAATCCCCCTGATGCTAAGGGGCAATTTAGCATGGCCAATCCACCTAACCCACACACCTTTGGATTGTGGGAGGAAACCGGAGCACCCGGAGGAATCCCATGCAGACACAGGGAGAATGTGCAAATTCCACACAGACAGTGACCCAAGCCAGGAATCGAACCCAGGTGTCTGGCGCTATGAAGCAGCAATGCTAACCACTGTGCCACCGTGCAGCCCCAATTTCTATCCACCATTTTAAAATCCCCAACAATCCCCTTTCCAACATGAATGGAGGCATAGAAATTTGGCCTTTGGTCTGGAATAGTCACCAGGAAAGGATGAAGCAGTTAAAATATTTCAAGCCAAGAAAGGTGAAGATTCTGATGGGCAGAGAGCAGTACAGTGGGATTGGTTTTGGATTACTTCTGACAGGAGCTGGCACAGAGATGATGGGCTGAATGTCTTCCTTCTGTGCTGTAAATGTCTATGGTTGGATTAGTCTGAATATGAAACATGCCGGTGTTCTTGACATAAACATGGAGGTCCGGCTTCACCAGAAGTCCTGGTCATGGTGCTGTAGATAATTGCCAGTGAGGCCCCGGGCAGGATTTTCTGGCCACGCTTGCCCCAAGGCCAGAAAATCCTGTCCGAGGTCAATGGACCTTTGCATGATTTATTTCTCACCCACTACAATTCCTGTGGCAGACGGGACGAGAAAATTCCACCCCCCCATCTTTAGAAATAAGACAATCTTACCCTCACAAAACAGCAAATGTGGACCATCATATAACGGCACGATAAATGCAGATCCCTACATGTTAGGCTCCTGATCTTAGCCACACTGACAAGGCAATGAATGTGAGCAAGGAATTACCCCCTGCATTGAGGACACATCAATGTTCCTACACACCTCTTAATTACTCAGCTTCAAAACAGCTCCAAAGAAAGAGGAGGAAATTTACACAGAGCTTGTAATGATTTAAGAGAAGATTAAAGAAATAAGTTGAAATAAGGTTAAGTGAAAGGAAAACAGAAATGAGTAATTAGGAAACAGAAGTAATTGTAGGTCTTTTCATGTTTAACACGGTAACCGTGCCATCTAGCTGTGCTGAAGTGGAGAACGACAGCGCTAAGTGTTATTTGCTTTTGATGTAAAACAATTTTCTCTGGCACAGCTCAGTGTTGTTACTATTTTCTGAGGACAAATACAAGAGGTTTGTAGTGATGGTTAAATCACATGATATCAGAAACTGAAATTGAAGCAATGGGTCGTGACAGCTTACCCACTCTCCCAGCCAGAGGATTCAGCAGCTGCCTTAGCTGGCTGTTGATGAGACAAGAACAAACTAAAAATTTATTTTACACACCACACCCCGCCCCCTCCTCCCCGCAAACCACCACCCCCAGAAAGAAAACAAAGGATTAAAATAACAAATGCCTCTTTGCGGCCCACGTGAAGAATTACATGTCTGCCAAGAAAAAGCAGCCTGAATCCGACGTAAGAGCAAAGAGTGGCAGAGTTGCAACGCGACAGAATGAAGCTTTGTGCCTGGGTCAGAGGCACTGACCCGCACAGACCTGCCAGAGTCGGTCTCATGTGTAAGTGTGACCACGGCCCAGTGCGTGGGCTCTAAGGGACAGGAGAAGGCACCTGCAATGACAGGCTGAATATTCAAATGCTTTTGAACCTTTTGGTGAAGGTGAAGAGGGCTTGTTGAAGACATCTCAGTGAGCAGATGGATCCCTGAAACCATCTGCTTGCAAAGCAACTAAATGTTCAATGATGCATTGCAAAATTATTTAGCTCGCAAAGAGCCTGAAAGTATTTTGTAATTATAGCATCAACGATGAGAACAGACAACAGATATTTAAACATCTTTTAGAAATGATCTATCACCTCAGTTGATGCACTTTTTCAATCCCCTTTTGTCTTAAAGAGGTAATGCCCACCTAATGGGTTTTTAATAATTTTCATCAATTTGCTGCTACACTTAGATGCATTCAGATGCAATCTGACTGCCTGTGGGTTGCACAATGGAGGAAATTATTAACTTATGTGAAATAAATTGTTAAAAAGTATACATTCCTGCAGAATCTGATGAAAATTACCCAATGTTTTGCCATAATTTGAATGCGAATATACGGTTAACCATTTCAAGAAGTGAAACTTTTGTCTTTATAAATATCACCCATGGTCTACTTACAGATTTGATTGATATTTACTCCTGGTAATTTTATGAACAGAATCTACATTATGTTTATAGCTTTCTTCAGGCAGGTGATTGTGTTGATCCAGGAACAATAAAAGTAAGGGGCTTTTTAACAGCTGACATTTCACATCTGGAAAGACTACAGTTAAATGCAGACTTCAATCATTTTCAGAAAATCCTTAAATACTTCCCTTTCTCATACAAATATTAATTATCCGATTACAAATTTGTTACATTTGAAGGGCTTGTGAGTTGAAAGACGTGGCTTTTAGTGAACCTACAAGATTAATTCAATAGTTTTCTTCTCTTTGGCACTTGTGGTCTTTAACACACACCAAAATTATGGAGTTTAATAAACAGGATAGTATTTAGTTTGCTCGTTAAACATATTTAGAGGAAAACCTATTAAAACAAGACAGCAGAGCAAAGTATAAATTGTTAAGCAAACTTTGATTTATTAGTTCTTAGATTTATGCCACAGCCTGCTTCTTTGAGCATTATACTGGTTTAACACCTGATACTTAATATCATACAGGACATATGAATAAGCTAATACCTTTATGTATATGAGGGACATTGTCCATTCTATGCCTCTGAAGGATAAGTCAGGATTCAAATCCCAAGAATGAAAACTTGCATATGTGACTTGTTAAACTTGTTCAATTATTTTCACTAACAGTTTGCTTGGCTGAGGTGCAGGAATCGCCTTGCATTGCTTTTGTCCTTGTGTTCAGTAGCTTTGCTATTAAACATGAAGAATTGAACCAATCTCACGCTGCTGTACAGAAAGATGTAGGGCAAGAAACAGGGTTAGATTCAAGGGCACATTTGTATAAAATTAATGATGAATGTAAATGGACAAATTCATATTTTAAGAATACAAAACAGTCATGTTGACCGAGTGAGGAATCTCATTAAGAATCTAATACAATAACTGGCTTGTCATTCCTAAGGGTACATAAATAAGATTATCCATATTACTTTATTATGCGGTGCGCACTGCTACAAAAGGTGGACAATTGCATTAGACCAGTGATGAGATCAAGCCTTGGATGCTCCTCAAGAATAATTTCATTGACTCTTTGTAAAACTGCACCAAAAGAACAATGTTAAAAACACTTTGGTTAATATAGGAAAAAAGAAGACTAATTTCAGCTGTGGTGCTAATGACCTGCGGAGGAGCAGCGCAGCAGTAATTTCGCAGATACTATGGCAGGTCACTGCGACAGATGTTCCCAACATATGTGAGGAATTAATTACCCACTAGTAAACAAAATCTGTGATGCAGAGAGTCATTTTGTCCAAATTTCTTTGTATTTTGCCTTTATTAGCATCGCAATTTTTCTTGATCAGCCACAGCTTCAAACTAAAGTGCTGTATAATAGGCATCAGTGAATGTTCTTTGAAGTGCAGGAGGTTTCTTAATTGTGCGAGCTGTTTATGATGCACTACAGTAGGGATGTGATGATTATTCAATTATTCAATTAAAGAATAATCTTCAACCGTACTCAATTAAAAAATGTTTTATTCGATTTTTATGAATCTTATTTAGCATCAATCACCTTCCACTCCTCATTACATTAGTTCCAAAGACAATCGTTAGTTGGTGGGCTGGATCCAACTTTGTTCTCTTTCTTTGTCTTCACAAAGAGAAGACGTGTCATTCATAAAACTACTGCTTTGAGTAGTAGAGGAAAAGATTCACAGGAAGATTATTTCATCTTTTAAAAAGTTATCTTTGCTATTAAATATAAAACAGATACACCCATGCAAGAATACAAGGGAGAGAATGCCAAAGATTTTATTAGCTATCTAATTGGCAAGTCGCTTCTGATAACTATTTAAGTCTTCTAAAGCTTGCCTTTGGTATTAGGGCTATTTATAATGAGGATGTTATACTTCCTGATAGACCTTGCACTAATCTCATGCCGACTTATAATTTAAAGAGCCTTTAATTCTATACTTCTGAATTCTGAATATGCAAACAAATTTTAGAATGGACTTCGGAATCCGTTTTATAAACAACCCTGGAATTAAGCACAGTGAAAAGGCATAATGACCAATACCCTAATTATGGTTTGTTTAAGCATTTCTGAAGTTGGCTGCCACACAGGAAAGCTCAGGACCTAAATATATTTTAATATTTAAAAATCATAACAAAATGACCACAGAATTGAACCTGGAACCATTGTGCCATTACAGCTTGTAGGTTATAATCTACTTGTAAAAAGGATTTCTTGAATAATTAGCATTGAATTAATCTACAAGTACAGAATACTAGAAAAGGACCCACAAATACGCTTTGGAAGGGGCCACAATGAGTCTGAAGATGGATATTTTTTTTTCTATTCATAGAATCAACAGTACAGAAGGAGGCTATCTGATCAATGGAGCCTACACCAACAATGCCACACAGGTCCTATCCTCGTAACACCACATATTTACTCTCCCATTCCCTCTGACGCTAAGGGGCAATTTATCATGGCAAATCAATTTAACCTGTACATCTTTGGAAAGTGGGAGGAAACCAGAGCACGTGGAGGAAACCCACACAGACATGGAGAGAACATGCAAACTCCACACAGACAGCGACCTGAGGCTGGAATCGAACCTGGGTCCCTGGCGCTGTGAGGCAACAGTGCTAATCACTGTGCCACTGTGCTGTCCAGAGTACTCAGAGTATAATGACAGGCATAGCTTTGTAACAATACTGGAAGGGGGTCTAAGAGAGTAGGTTTTTAAATAGACCTTCATAAATCCTTTCACTTTATCAGTCAAATGTTCAATTTTTCTGGGCTGGAGGATTTTAAAAGGCTGGCTTTTAATTCCCCTCAGTCAACAGGAGGGGAACAATTTCAAAGCAGGAGATTTAGTTCGCATTCAATTCTCGCCAATCCCCAATTTTATTGTCATTGGCTTTGGTGACACATGATGCTCTTGGCAGGGACTCATTACTCAGTGAGATGTTACATTCTGGAATAGACTGCCTGAAAGGGTGGTGGAATCTGATTCAATATTAACTTTCAAAAGAGAAGTCATAAATTTGAAAAGAATAATATTTCAGGGTTATTGGGGAAAATTGAGACAGCCAGGCAGCTCTTACCAAGAACTGGCAAATGCACAATGGACTGAATGGCCTCTTTCTGCTGTCACTTTCCTCCTGAAATGAGTAAGCAACTGACTGACAGTATTCAGCTGAGACCGAACAGTTACAATTCTTTGGTCATTCAATAAGGGACCACGCAGGATTGCAATCTGTTCTGTAGGGAGTTAAAATTGGGTGCTAAGTTTCAAAGGACCCAAAAGTATGAAGTGTATAGGACTAGAGGGCACAGCCTCAAGATAAAGGGGGGGCGGTTTAGAACGGAGTTGAGGAGGAACTTCTTCACTCAAAGGGTGGTGAATCTCTGGAATTCTCTGCCCGTTGAAGTGGTGGAGGCTGCCTCGCTCAATATTTTTAAGATGCGGGTTGATAGGTTTTTGATAGGTGAGGGGATTAAGGGTTATGGGGAGAGGGCGGGAATGTGGAACTGAGCCATGACAGATCAGCCATGATCTTATTGGATGGCGGGGCAGGCTCGAGGGGCTAGATGGCCTACTCCTGCTCCTATTTCTTATGTTCTTATGTTCTTATGTATCACTAACTCATGAACATTTAAGATGTGGAGATGCTGGCATTGAACTAGGGTGAGCACAGTAAGAAGTCTCACAACGCCAGGCTAAAATTCAACAGGCTTATTTGGAATCCAAAAGCTTGTGATTCCAAATAAATCTGTTGGACTTTAACTTGGTGTTATAAGACTTATTTCCATGAATATTGAACATATTGATCTAAAATGCTTCCATCTGTGGAATAGCACCCCCTTCCCCCCACAACAGGAAATAAGCACTAAAATAAACCTGTCTCAATTCACAGTTTCCCACGTTGCAATGGTGAATATATTTAAAAACTACCTGTTTTGTCTTGGGATCATGAATGTGCTTTCTGAATGCAAGATCTTTATACATGTTTGTCTCCATTTGCTCTGAGTTTTATTTTACTTTTCATCATTTGCTTACTTCTTCCTGGCCCTTGACTGACCTAGTGTTCTGTCAAGTAACTTGACTTCTGTGGATCGCACCTTGAGCTGGCCATTAGATGACTTGCCTTCTAATATTTCCTCCTTCCCTCCGAGTGGAAAAACATTTTTGCTACTATTAAAATCGTGACTGACATTTTCATTATTTCCAGGCATGAATCCATTGTAACAATGCTCGCCTTCATACGATAGAGCTACAACATGATCCATCACCACGTTCCTGCAACACAAAGTGAAGTGCACTTTAAAGAAAGCACAAAGACCTAGTCATGTTCCAATTTTAGATGTGGTCCAGAAATACTGCAGTAGTCCTTTGGAAAGATTAATTAACATTCAGTCACTGGGTGGTACTGAACTTGAAATTTGCTGAAAAGAGATATGTTTTGCTGAAGCATTTTGTCCTGCACTCATCAGGACAAACACAAGAATGTCAAATTTCAAGCAATCATGACCATTTATGCCATAGATGCTGATTGGTCGGTAGGTCGACACTGATTTGGCAACATGTTTCCATGGAGAAAAAAATGGGGAATCATAAGCTCCCCAACCTCCTAGATATTTCAAAAAAAGTGCAAAACTTAAAAATATTTGTTTTGTTTGAAGAGAATTGTTCCCTTTGTATGAATGTATGTCACTTCTGGCGAACATATATGGATCAAGCTACAGGCTTAACTGATTATCTTAAATTGGCACTTGTTGATGAACAATGGGAAAGAGTGGGAACAGAGCACAGTGCAAAGCATGGTGGAGAGAGCAAGACTTGTGAGTAGAGGAAACGAGTGAGAGCAGTGCGGGGTCCAAAACAATGTGGAGAGAGTGAGACTTCACTCACGAAGTACAACAAAGCATGGAGAGAGCAAGAGTTCATTTGGTGAGTGGTGAGAAAGAGTGCGAATAGAGTAGGTTCCAAAACAGCTATAGGTTCAGAACCAGCAATCGCCAAGAAAAATCAAGCTGCGAGACCAGACAGAAGAAGGTGGGTGATTACCTCGTGAGTGTTTTCTCCTCTGAACCAAGAGGTTTCAAGAAGAATATGTTGAAAATGAATTGAAACAATAAGAATATAAGCACAAGCAGGACTAGAGGACTCAAAAAATTAATTACAAAATAAATAGTTACCCAAAGCTAACTGGGAAGGTGATGCATTGCAGCTGTGCTATGCCCAACATATTTGAGGATCTCTCACTGAGAGCGGGGACCACAGCTTGGATGGTCTGACCATGGCATCATGGTGCAATGAGCCATTCAAATGGGGGGAGTAAATAAGAATGTGGTGGTAGTAGAGGACAGTAGAGTCTAGGGATAGATGCAGTTCTCTGCAGCTGAGACTGTGAGTTCAGAATGCTGTGTAGCCTGACTGGTGCCATGGTTTATGATATCTGCTCCGCACTGGAGAGGAACTTGCATTGAGAGGGGCAGCATCCAGTTGTTGTGGTTCACATTGGTACCAGTGACATAAATAGGACTAGGAAAGAGTTTCTGCGTAGGGATTATGAACAGCTAGGGGCTAAGTCTAAAAAGTAGAACTATAAGGGTAATAATCTCTGTGTTAGTACCTGAGACTTGGGTGCATCATCCTGGGGTAAATATGATTAGAGAGTTCAATGTGTTGTTCATAGATTGGTGTGAAATAAATGGAGCATTATTTTCCGTGTTTCGCAGCAGCAAAGGTGGCCCACCATTGGCCAATGGTAGAATATTCAGGTCCCACCATTGTCCACAGAGTTTACCATTGAATGCACCCCTCGCTGTTGGGAACCCCACAGCAGGGGTGTGCTATTGGCAGGCCGGAAGATCCCACCAGTGTGAATGGCTGGAAAATTCTGACCATGAGTCTCGATACATGGGCCACTTGCATCAATACCAGGGAAAGTGAGGGTTGTATTTTTGGGATGCTGTTGACCTGAACGGCGTTGGGAACTGTGTTCTGGTGACTTTGTAATTAGAGCTGTTGAAAGGGCTTTAAAATACTTAGTGTGCGTGTGTGTATGAGGGGGAAGGAAGAGTGTTGAGGGGGAGAATTTCATGATAGGAAATGTGGTAAATTAGAGATAAAGGACAAGGCATTAGAGTAAGGTAGCAATGGGATAACCAAAGTGTTGCAAGAAGTAACAGGGCATACACACACAAGCGTGCACAGCAGATGAGGCCAGAATGGTTCAAAGACATGATTACAGGGTCTCATAAGAACCAGCTGCAGAGATAGTAGATGCAGCAGTTGTGGGCTGGAATTCTCTGGCCATTCACACCCCATCACCACTGCCAGTGAGAATGGAGAATTTGGCGCTCAGCCAAATCTCCATTGATAATAGTGGGACGGGAGAATCCTGGTTCTGAGTGAGGTCAGAGAATCCAGCCTGCAATCTTCCAAAATTTCATAGCTTTGGGAAATATCCCAGCAGATTGATAAATCACAAACGTAACACCATCTTTCAGGAACTGGTGCGGTCAGAAAGCAGGAAGCTATAGATCAATGAGCCTACTATCTGTCTTGTGGAATCCCTTAGAATCTATTATCAAGAAGGTAATAGCGGGACATTTGGAAAATGAGAATGGAATCAGGCAGAGTCAACACTCATTTGTGAAAGAAAAATCATGTTTGATTAACTTGTTAGAATTTTTTGAGTAAGTAACATGCAAGGGGGATAGAGTGGAACTTGAAGATGACATGTATTTTAGCTTCCAAAAGGCGTTTGATAAAGTGTTTCATCAAATGTTATGACGCAACTTGAGAGGTCATGGTTCAAGGCGTGCTATATATGCCTGGATAAAGGTTCGCTAACAGGGAGCACAGAGTAGGGATAAATGGATCATTTTCAGGTTAGCAAGCTGTAATTAGTAGAATACCACAGGGATCAGTGTGAGAGCCTTAACTATTTACCTTAATCTACATCAGTGACTTGAATGAAGGGATCAAATGTCTGGCAGCTAAATTTGCTAATGACATAAAGATAGGTAGGAAAGTAAATGGTCAAGAGGACATAAAGATTCTACAAAGCAACTTAAGTAGGTTAAGTGAGTGAGCAAAAAACTGATAGATGGAGAATAATGTGGGAAAATGTGAATTTGTCCTCTTTGGTGGGAAGAATAGATAAGCAGCATTTTTTTGAAATAAATAAAGAGAGATTGCAGACTCTGAGGTACAGAGGGTTAGTATGCTGATATGGCAAGTGATTAAGAAGGCAAATGGGGTGCTTGTGTTTATTGCAAGGGGTATCAATTCTAAAAGTAGGGTAATGTCGCCACAGTCATACAGGGCCTCAGTGAGACCTCATCTGGAGTACTGTGCACAGTTTTACTCTCATTACTTAAGAGCAAAGAACAGGATCTTTGGCCCTCGAAGCCTGCACTGACCATATTACCCCTCTGAAGTAAAAGCCCCTACCTTTCCGGGCACCAGATCCCTCTATTCACATCCTATTCATGTCTTTGTCAAGACGCCCCTTAAAAGTCACTATCATATCTGCTTCTACTACCTCCCCCAACAGCAAATTTCAGGTACCCACACCCTCTGTGTAAAAAATTACATCTCCTTTAAACATTGCCCTAGGGGGCATCTTAAACCTATGCCCCCTAGTAATTGACTCTTCCACCCTGGGAAAAAGCTTCTGACTATCCACCTCCTTCCATGCCCCTCATAATCTTGTACACTTCTATCTGGTCGCCCCTCAACCTCTGTCGTTCCAGTGAGAACAAACCAAGTTTCCCCAACCTTTCCTCATAGCTAATGCCCTCCATACCAGGCAACATGTATCATCTCCAAAGATAAGATAAAATTAAATGGCTTAGAGAAGGTCTCTCAATTCATTCCTGGGATGAAGGCATTGTCTTACGAGGAAAAGTTTTGCATGTTGGGCATGCACCCACTGGCATTTAAAAGAATGAGATGTGATCATATTCCTGAGGGAACTTGACAGGGTCGGTGCTGAGAGGATGTTTCCCCTTGTGTAAATCAGGGTACATGGTTTAAAATGCGGGGTCTTTCATTTAAGACTGGGATGAGAAGAACGTTTTTTCAAAGGGTTATTAGTCTGTGGAATTCTCTTCCCTGGAGCACAGTGGAGGCTGCGTCATTGAAAATATTCAAGGCTGAATGAGATAGATTTTGACTGCAAGGGTGTCAAGGGTCATGAGGGTTAGTCGGGTAGTTGAGATGAGGCCGCAGTCAGATCCAACATGTTCTTATCAAGTGGCAGAATAGGCTTCAGAGGCTGAACGGTGTAGTCCTGCTCCTAATTCTTGTGTTCTTTGGTTTGATTTATTATTGTCACATGTACTAATATACAGTGAAAAGTATTGCTTCTTGTGCGCCATACAGACAGAGCATATTGTACATGGAGAAGGAAAGGAGCGAGCGCAGAATGTAGCATTACAGTCAGAGCTGGGGTGTAGAAAAAGATTAACTTGTGTAAAACAACCAAACTCATTACAGATGTAGTCTTTATGAGCAAAGTTCTGCTTACTCATTAATACCGAAAAATAATGCCTGAAATCAGTAGTAAAAACAAAATGCTTTCCAGTATTTTCCATTTTGATTTCCTATTTAACTATAATGGTAGGCTAAAAACTATCATAAAGCCATAAAGAATGAAATGGGTGAAACTCTCCTGTTTCAAGGCTAAGTGCCCATGCCAGTGGAAATCCTAAGGGTGCAATCTTACCGGCCATTCACGTCATGCTCCCGCTGCAGTGAGGTCGGAGATTTTGGCTCCCAGCCAAACGTCTGTTCACTGCAGTGGGATGGGAAATTCCAGCCAATGTGAATAGCTCTAACATTCCGGCCAAAGTGTTTGCTGTTGGCAGCGTCTATCAGGTGGGATTCACTTGCCCAAAAGATGCAAGTAAGCTCAACTTGCGAAATTTGCCAGTTCCGCTGTTCAGAGGTCACAGCACCATTTTTAAAGGGTGTCCCAATCTCTGTGCTTGGAGACAAACCCCCCTTTCCCCCAAAAAAAGGTGACCCACTGACCAGGGAAGCAGCACCAATTCTTTAGCAAAGCAGAGCATCCTCGCCCCCACCCCCACCACTCAAGTAATGAGTCACCCTCCCTTACCACGCAGGCATGAGGATGACCTGACATCTCAGTCTCCCCCAACCTGGCCCACTCCCCTGACCCCCACTTAACCTTCCTCCCTGCGCAGAGACTCACTCAGATCCCCTTCCCCCTTGGTTATCCCCTCAACCCTCTTCTTCCCGAGAAGTCCCTCAGCAAACCCCCTCCCACCCAACCCCCCATTCTGGCCATGTGCCTTGGCACTGCCAGTGGTGCAGCACAGATATATGGCACTTTGGGGCTGAGGGTAGTTCCAGTGGCTATTTGCCTCCTTGCCATTGCCAGGCTATAGAAAGAGGGATTCCCAAGTGTCCTGAGGGCTGGGTTGGTTCAGGCTGAGGGTAAGGGGTTGACCTCGCCACTCTCCCCTAAGATGGGGGTCTCATTGCTGGACTCCTGGTCCTGGTGATTTCAGGCAGCCCTGTGATCAACATTTTCATCCTCATCTACCAGCTGTGAAAATTTTGCAGTGCCCAGGTCACTTTAATCTCCAGGTCCCCAGGTACCTGGTAGGATTTGAAATCATCCCAGCACTCCATTCTGCAGCAGGAATTATCCTTCCTCCCTGTCAGAAGCTGCAAGTGTGAGGAGACTCCTTTGAAGTCCTCTGAAGAGAGAAGATGTCAATTTCACTGGTGGGGGAGGAGGGTTTCTTCTTCACCGCTGTTCACTCAGTCCCAGTGTATTCACAAAGCTTTTATTTGAATTCTCCGAGTCTTCTTAACAAGCTGAAGTATTTGAAACCCTCCCTATTCCATTGGAGACCTTTGATCTCTGTAAATTTCATTGTTCATTGCTTTGAAATAGGCTTCCGTTGACAGCTTTATGGATTTCTACTCAGCTTCCAGTCAGATGAGTTTATTTACATTTCCCATCATGCTTGAATGAATCTCAAGTACCTCCATTGTTCCCAACCGCAATGTTTACATAGACCTCAAGCCTGATTGACAGCTGTGGTTTCTTCATAGAGTTTTTATGTTAAGTTTAAGTTTATTTATCACTGTCACACATAGGCTTACATTAACAGTTCAATGAAGTTTCTATCAAAATCACCTAGTCACCACACTTCGGCACCTGTTTGGGTCCAATAAGGGAGAATTTAGTATGGCCATTGTTCCTAACCAGCACATCTTTCAGACAGTGGGAAACCTGCATAGGTGCAGGGAGAACATCCAAACTTCACACAGTGACCAAACTGAGAATTGAACCCAGGTCCCTGGCACAGTGAGACAGCAGTGCTCACCACTGTGCTACCGGGCTGCCCATATAGGTGGGCTGCAAAAGAGGAAATACTGACATTGTCATATAGAACAAAGAACGGAATTTTTCATGTTATTCCTGAAGTGCTGGCTCTGATGAGAAAACTGGGCTTCAGCTTCCCAGTTGCATAGTCGGCTTTTCTCACCTGGCACTTTGAGAAATAAAATGCTGTTGGTTTCTCTGACACCATCGCTGTTGCAGGGCAGGGCCTGGTAGAACTGGTAGCGCCAGCTCCAGATCAGAAGGGTGCCCCGATTTGCATTTAAAAAATTACATTCTTCTCCAACCATAGATAAAGGGAAAGCCCCCCCTCCCAACACGTGTACTGGGGAGCTACACCCATTCAAGCATCGGGGACCCCCTTGTCACTGGTTTTACATTAACCAGGATTCTTTAGTTTTGTCTTTTTGACAATTCCCTCAACGGTCAGGCTCAGTAACTCTTTTAAGATAGATAAACTGATGACAAGACAGGAAACGAGTGCTCTCTAAAGCAAGGATCAGAATGTGGGTGTGAAGGAAGTGTGGATAATAATACAAGGCTCTGGATGGAGTGGGTTTAAGAGGTTGAATATTCCCCATAGATTCCCTTGTGCTGGAATTTGTTCTTTAAACTATCATTTAGTCAGATGTCCATAGAATGCATTTCCATAGAGTCCCTACAGTGCAGCGGAGGTCATTCAGCCCACCGAGCCATTCTGCCAACAATCCCATCCAGGCCCTATCCCACGTAATTACTCTGCTAATCTGCCTTACACTAAGGAGCAATTTGGCCAATCAACCTAACCCGCATATCCTTGGAGTGTGGGAGGAAATCGGAGAACTTGGAAAAAAACCATGCAGACACGGAGAGAATGTGCAAACTCCACTCAGACAGCTACCCGAGGCTGGAATCAAACTTGGCTCCCTGGCACTGTGAGGCAGTAGTGCTAACAACTGTGCCACTGTGCCGTCAAGCTGGAATGGTTATAATTTTATTTAACCCTTTCAGTGTGTCCCTGCAGCTTTGACAACGTGCTCAATCTTTCTGTCACACACATTGCAAAGATGCAAATGTGTTATAAAATTGCAGGAGAGAGCTGAATAGACCAATTTAACAGTCAGTATTCCTCAAAGCATTCTGTAAAGCAAAGCATAAATTTGTATTCTTGATCTTCATTACAATCATTCTTCATATTTCTTCAGAAGCATAAATGAACACCCATGGGTGTGATGTGACACTGCAGCTCAGGCACAGTAGCAGATAAATCTGGTTATGCAGCAACCATTTTCTAAGTGTTAATCATTCTATTGGGCCTCCAGTATGGGTAAAAAAGCGTGGCCATTCTCAGCGGGAGGGGTGCTACCCACCGTATTAGTAAATAAAAGCATCCAGTGTCCACATAAGAGTCCTAATACACATCTGTGATCCCCACTGCAAAATTAGTTTACCACTTATTAAAGCAAACTTTAGGACTTGCTGCTATGGAAAAGGAAGGTTTTCCAAATGTACTTAACCCCCTGCTCCTCCTAACCCTGCATTAAAACAATGAGAGATGCTGTTTTCTCCCTGATTGCTATTGCAGTCCTCAAAACCTCCCTCAGCTTCCTATTGCTGATTCCTGGTTTTCACTTTGCTGATGGCTACTTCAACACCGATCTCAGTTTGCTCTATTCCAGTTGGTCATTCACACTGTGCCTGCACCACTGAAATGAGACTTAAGGTCCACCAACAGGGGTACCTTCGGTCTTGCCAATCAGTCATAGGGATTTCTCTGCACCTCCCCCTCCCCGCCAGCTCCAATATGCCCAAGTTTTTATCAGATGAGATTCCCTTACCAGCTATGCTCTATGGACAGCACAATGTTGAAGCTAAGCACTTTGGTACAAGGTTGAAGGAAAGTCTGAGGACTAGTTCACTCAGGTTACTCTTCTAATACTTTCCAGTCAACAACTGTAGAATAACTTCAGAGAGAGCTGTGTATACGCTTATGATGTTCTCTCAGCAAATAAAGATGTACCGTTAATGGGAAACTCCAGTGGGAGAAGTTAAAATGTGCCAAAGAAATTGAGGTGCAGTTGCTGCAATATCTATTCATCATAGAATCATCATACAGTGCAGAAGAATTGGGCCTGCACTGACTCTAACCGAGCATCTTACCCAACCCCTCATCCTACCCTAGCAACATAACCACACACATTTACCATGAATAATCCACCTAACTTCCACATTTAATGGGTAAATTACTGTGTCCAATCCACCTAACTTGCATATCTTTGGACTGTGGGAGGAAACAGGAGCACCTGGAGGAAACCCATGCAGACACAGGGAGAACGTGCACACTCCACACAGACAGTCACCTGAAGTCAGAATTGAACCCAGCTCCCTGGTGCTGTGAGACAGCAGTGCTCACCACTGTGCCACCATGCCGTCCCTTCATTGCTGGAATCAGTATTTGTGTATTCATCTGTGTTTTAATTTGTAATTTTCTCTAAAAACGATCTTACGTTTCACCAGGATAGGATCAGCAGATTCTTGGCCAAGCATTTGTGTTTCTTCAATAAAAGAAAATCCTTATGTATATAATGACCTGGGAGAGGATTTTACTGCTTCATTCGAGCGAGACTGGAAATTCCCGCCTGAGGCCAACGGATATTTTGGTTGTCTGCTCCTCCTCCACTCTGATTCTGTGGTGGGCAGGGCAGTAGAATTCCAGCACTGGTGTCTGTACTGCACCTGGATTTTCAGAGTTGGGATAACTTGGGAGCCCTTTAAAAATGGTGGGTGAGTCCCAATTCCAGTATTTCCAATCCCATTCTTGGGCTGTCTGATTTTCAGGAGTCCCTTCAAAGGACACAAACTGGTTTCTGTCATGAAGTTCCATCTGCAACTCCCAACCTGGCTTAGTCCATTGCAGAGAAAGGCATGTCCTACTTTTACGCAATTTTCATGAATACAAGCCAGGTTTTTAAAGGGTCATGGTTTCACAGCCCCTCAGAGGAATTCTGAAGTTAAAAGTTAAGTTCAAAAGTTTCTCCCCATGCCCTCCCATGCCAAGTTACACCCACACCTGTGAGAACTCCAGTATGAAAACCCAGGCATCCATTACTCTTGTTGAAACAGCTGAGCTTCACAGAAAATATGGCTTGATTGACAGCTCAAATTCTCTAATCTCTGTGATCAATTTCACAATGTTTATTCACACAAGGTTAAGTGACTTTAAGGGCTTGCAGTTTCTATTACTGATTCTTTAAAGTGTCTGGATGAGGTCTGGATGATTGGCATTTTATTGCCTTCTAATGAAATGACTTTTTAAACAGAATGTTACGAATGATGTATTTTTTAAAACTTTAAAAAATATATACTACTGTTACTATAGGGTTCATTGGGCTTTGTAAGGTGGATCCATGCAAGTGGCATAGGTATGAGGGCCCATGGGGATGGTGAGAGGCATGAAGTGGAATGGATGGGACATAGGGAATGTGTGTAGAGTGAGAAAACATGACGGGTAAGGTCTGGCAGGCTTTTGTGTTTTAATTTTTGCGAGAACAAAGTTTCACAACACTGAGATGAGCCTTTCAAACAGCCCACTTCCGCAAGCAACAGCCCCAACAGCTGGCTCCAAATTTCCTACTGTGTCAGCTAGCCCAACTGCAGACCTGCAGCCACCTCCTGGCCATGAAAATCCTGCCTTGGCTGGTACGTTGTCCTGGCTGAGCTGAGAATTTTCCAAATTCCCACTAACTGTCATGGGAGAGAAGTTCAGGCCTGTATCCAAGCTCCCAGCGCAACCTTATAGCTTGCAAGAAGATGGCATAGGGCTTGGATTTGAAACCCAGCACAGAAGTGTCAGATTTTAGCACTCTAACTTTTGAATCAGCGGAAAAGAAGCTCAAAACAAAAAGGTAGGGTGTTCAGGTGGTGAATATATTTTGACTTAAAGATAATGTTGATTTAAATAAAAAATGGGGCAGGGTTTTTCTTCCAGGAATGCTCAAGGATAAGGCTGCAATAAAGTTGTTTTCATGGTGTGTTTCTTTAACCTAAGAAATAGTCCTTCATTGCATATAAATAATGTGCTGATATTATACACAGCAAATTTGCATTGATTTTTTTTCTTTCCATTTATACCTTTATAGATTTTAAGCTATGATTTGAACCCAGTAAGTAAGTAAAACCAAAGGTACCTACTAACCTTTAGCCTCCATTTTCTTGTAGCACATTGGCCATATTTACATGCAGTCGATAAGGTTAGCTTCTTTGTTACCAGAACAAATCTAGTCAATAAATTTGAAGAATCAATCTTATAGAGCGTTTTCATGGAGCCAATGCATTCTTGACTAGTTTCGTGTCATCAAAAGATTTGTTTCAGAGATTGCAGGATATTTAGCAAGTCTGGAATTCCTTGACATCTGGGGCATACATAACGCCACGAAATCTATTGACAAATCTCAGCCACGAAACTGTTGATTAGTTTGAGTGGCCAGTTTTTGTGATTTGTTGAGGACATGCAAAGGCAAACAACATGTTTTAATGACTAGTTTATCGATCGATCTTTTGAACTTGTCAACAAATTCTTCAGTCTTGTTGATTAAGTAGTGATAAATCCACTCTCACCTCCAGCCTTAAACTTCTTTCTATATTGCAACCTTTCTTGTCTTTCTCTGTTTTATCAATACTAATATGGCTGCTGCAGCTCTCAGCTTTCCTTCCTCGTTCCTCTGTCATCTCCCATTTCTTTCTCACTCAGCAGTCTCACTTTGTTCAAATAAATGCTCTCTACTGTTTCCATCTCAAACTTGTCTTTCCCAGATTTCAAAATTGAAAAGCTTCTTCACGTCCTCCTAAAGCTTGTAATGATTAACATAATAACAATGAGAAGAACACAGAACATAAATCAGTACAGCATAGGAACGGGCCCTTCGGTCCACAATGTTATGCCAAACATGATGCCAAAGTAAACCAATCCCTTCTGCCTGCCCTTGGTCCATATCTCTCTATTCCTTGGATATTCAGGGCTTATCTAAATGCCCCTGAAATGCCCCAATTGTAATATCCTCCACCACCACCCCTGGCAATGCATTCCAGACACCTAACACACTCTGTGTAAAAAGTTGCCCCCTCACATTTCCCAAGAATGGTGTTAAACAAATATAACTCTGTAATATCATTGACTTGGGAGCCATCTGTTTTGCCATGAACTAACTGCAACTTCTTAAGTTCCTTCATTATTAGTGGCTTCTCAATTTAAAAGATTGTGGCATTCGCATAATTCATTGTTGAAACAAGAAAACTATTTCACAGAAAATGTATTACTTAAAAAAATGAATGAACATAGAGCCATTGTGATTCTTCCGCATCTCAATGAAGAAGAGGTAAGGGCCAATCTAATTGATGTGTCACAGGTAGGCCAGACCAGGTAAGTGTGGCAGATTTCCTTTCCCAAAGGACATTAGTGAACCAGATGAATTTTTATGGCAATCAGTGATAGTTTCATGGTTACCATTATTATAGGATCATAGAGTCCCTACAGTGCAGAAGAAGGCCATTTGGCGCATCAAGTCAGCACTGACCCTATTTCCATAACTCCACATATTTACCCAGCTAATCCCCTGATAGTAGGGTCAATTTAGCATGGCCAATCAACCTAACCAGCACATCTTTGGAGTGTGGGAGGAAACTGGAGCACCCAGAGGAAACCTATGCAGACGTGGGGAGAACATGCAAACTACACACAGACAGTGACCCGAGGCCGGAATTGAACCCAGATCCCTGGCGCTGTGAGAGAGCAGTACTAACCACGGTGCCACTATGCTACCCTGAGACTTACTTTCAATTCTACTATTAATTCATTCATTTTGCTAAGTAATTTATTTTCCGTCAACTAGTTTTCTTGTTTCAACAATGAATTATATGAATGCAGTTATATCTGTTTTACAATATTCTTGGGAGATATGAGGGGCAACTGTTTTGCACAGAGAGTGGTAGGTGTCTGGAACGCATTGCCAGGGGTGGTGGCAGAAGTAGATAGGGACTAGTCACTAGACTAGTGAAGGACTATGCCAAGGCTAATGCTCTGGGCTCACCGGGCTGATGGAATTGAAACTCAGATAATTAATAGTAATAGTAGAATTGAAAGCAAGTTTCAGTAATGCTAACCATGAAACTATTATTGATTGCCATAAAAATCCATCTGATTCACTAATGTCCTTTAGGAATGGAGATCTGCCATCCTTACCTGGTCTGGCCTACATGTGGCACAGCACTTAGGTTGGCCCTTAATTCTTCTCAAGGGCAATTAGGGATGAACAGCAAATGCTGGTTACACCAGGCACATCCTATGATTGAAAAAAAAACATGGATAGTGAAAGTGTTGGAATCAATCAGATTCAAACAGAAACCCATCAAATCTGACTTTCAAATAAACTAAACTGATAGGGGGAGGCAAGTCAGCTCAATACAAAAACATACATGAAATTCTACAAGTAGTGGGGTGGCACAATGGCACGGTGGTTAGCACTGCTGCCTCACAACACCAGGGACCCAGGTTCAATTCTGGCCTTGGGTCGCTGTCTGCGTGGAGTTTGCACATTCTCTCCGTGTCTGCCTAAATTTCCTCCGGATGCTCCGGTTTCCTCCCACAGTCCAAAGATGTGCATGTTAGGTTGATTGGCCATGTTAAATTGACCCTAGTGTCAGCAGGACTAGCAGAGTAAATGTGTCGGGAATAGGGCCTGGGTGGGATTGTGATTGGTACAGACTCGATGGGCCAAATGGCCTCCTTCTGTACTGTATGATTCTGTTCTATGATTCTAGTGAAACAACATATACATTATGGTCAATGCTTTCCAATGCTAGTGTAGTGTTTGAGGATCACAAGGAGGGCATGTCATTTGCAGGTGAGCACATATCATTGTGACTGACTTTTCCACGGTAGTAGTGGTTTACTTGTCAGTTCTGCTGAAAGGGAGGGGTTTTTACTCAGAAGCGCACCTCCCCAGCAAAATGTTTGATCCAAGACAGAGTTGAAATGTCTTTCCTCATTTAGAGGGTCTCAGCAGCTTGTTTCATCTTTCTTGGAACGCTGGCTGCTCCTATTATTATACTGGGTCCCCGGTGAGCCTCAGGAGTGAAAACTCCAGCTCATTCATCTTGTAGGAGGCAGAGGAAAATTCCATCTTTCGCAAGGCACTCGGGAAACTGGCAGAGAGAGGGAGGTTAAACGTAACTCTAGCTTCTTGCAGTTTCTCAGAGAGCTCTATTGGTCTGTCTCCAAAGTTACACATGAGGCATTTCAAGGCCGGGAGGTAGTGAAAAAGTGGCACTGATGATATCAGGCCTGACACTTGTGACTCATATGGTGTATATGGTTTACACATGTAACTGTTCCCAGATGATTTATTATGTTTATACCACATGCTGTGCTTGGATCAATACAGCTGAAAGTATGATCTACGCCTACAGTGTCAATTTGACTTTCACATACCTCTTTTATTTTTCCCTTTTTTTTGACTCATCATCAATGACGCTTCTTTCCAAATATCCATCCTTCAGCGGGGAGATCAGCCTCTGAGATTCCTTCTAACCCTGTTGCTTATGCCCCTTTAAGCTTGGTTTGTCAGAAGAGCTTTGCCTATATGTGTTACTGCACAACCTCTTTTTCTTCTCTCCCCAAGGTGAGACTTGAAACCTCTCCTGACCCGTGGCTTCCATCTGGTAATGTTTGTGGATTAGCTGTCATGGAATGAAGTTATATTTTTCCAGCGGCCAACTTTTGTTTCATTTTAATTTACAAAAACCTTGTATCTGAACCTGTCAACCGGACTGATACTATCAGTCAATCAGCCATCCAGAAGTGGCAGAAGAATAGAATGACACATGGCCCTATATCATTGACAGCACTACCTTGATTCACTCTCTAATCAACTCACTTGTTTTTTACAATGGAGCCTTTTTAGAATTGTCACTGATGATAGGATAAGTTTCTTCAAAGCTTACATTTTCCAGACATGCAGTAATCAATTGCTTTTAACAGAAATTCATTTTGGGGAGGAGAAAATCATGTTGATCTTAAAGAGGCATTCATGGCAGGAATTTTATGGTTTGCGTGCAATAAAGAACCCATAAAGAACTCGTTTTTGGAAAGACACGGTAATATTTAAAATGGTGGCAGATCAACAAATTCCCTGCCAGAAATTGGGAGTTGCCATTGCCAGCATCTATCCTTTTTGAGTTAATTTCCATCAGCGCGATATTCACTGTTGACATTTATTCTGAATTTAAAATTGATTTTTGCGAACATTTTATGGCATGAACACTTCTCGGAGACTCCAGGCAATGAATGTGACCATTTTTAAAGTGATTTACTTCAACAACGAAGGAACCACTTGTAAGCTCGTGACGTGTGACAGATATAAGGTGGACTCGGAAACGAATGGCTCATTAGAGAAGAATCAGCTGTTTGTAATTTTTTCCACTTTCAATACAGCTTGTATTGCACACAGAGCCACTCAGTCACTCAGCACTCGACATTCTGCACCTATAACGTACAACCCACAGACAACCCATTCATCAGCAACTAACACATCTAGCAATAGATACAGTGCTCTAAAATCAGTGTATAACAACCACCTTTGGGACCTGCTTCAGGTGGTCTTAATACACAGCCTCCTAATGCAGCTTCAAGTGTGAGGCATTAGTTTACTGGTGAGATTGATGTGAGTTGGTCACCACAGCCAGGTGGCCTCCTTAGAGGTGGTCTCCTTAGAGGTGGTCTTCAAGTGCACATTTCTTGTTGCAGTAATTCTGTGGCTTGGGTCTGCTTGGTTTTTTGCTTAACTCTTCACTGTCTACTCAGTCCAAGACTGTAAATGAAAACATCAATAATATAACAGCAGCGTTAGAACAGCAAGAATATAAGTGATGTGTCAATGAGATCTGCTAGACACATAACAAAGGGAGGACTCTTCAGAGCACTTCACTGCTCTTATGTGATACGCACGCCATTCAATCACAAGATCTCAAGACTTGAGCATCAGTTGAATGAAGCGTTGGGCAATAAAATCGGCTGATTTCCTCTTACTAGTCTTGCTTTGTGATGCTTAAGAAATCAGACTTCCATGAAAAAACATTCCATCATTAAGTTTAAGTACAAATGAATTATACAATCAGGTAAAGTTGACCTCTGTACCTAGGACCAATGCAATTGCAGGACTCAGCATGTTTGTCCACAGTTATCCCTCCTGGCAGCACTTTAATCTTAAGAGTTCCATGAGCAGAAGGGGTTATAGCAAAATACATTTATGCATACTTCCTTCCAGTAGAATCTGGTGAGTCACATGAAGTGTCAAAGAGATCAATTTACAGTTTATATCAATGTCGACATCTATCAATATCAAATATTTAACACTGTCTAACCTACTAAGTATTAAGTGAACAATATGGAAATAAACAAACCATGTGCTGGGTCCTCTGTCTTTCGTAAACTGTTAGTCTCACGCAGAACACCATCTTGTTGTTTGCTGGTTTTCAGTCGCTTGCCAGACATAACAAAAATGTTTGAGCTTGGTTTTGATTTGGATAGCTACAAAGTCAGCTAAAGTTCCACGTGGCCTGTAATTGGCCATTCCTGCTGGATTTTCCGAAACAGCTTAACCAGTGCATTAATTCACCTTTGACATTTACATCAACTGTTGCTTAGACATTCGAGCTAAACACGAAAACAAAACTGCTGACCTTTACAATAGTGGACTCATGTCAGAGAACTGGGTTGTGGACAGATTCCTTAAATAGCTGGTTACAACACAGGAAAGCAACTTTGCCTGCTGTGGTTTTTATGCCATTGCTCCTCTGAACATCTTGTTCCTCTGAAATTCCAATTACTCTGACCTTCACAGCTTCCTCTTTCCTACAACTTCACAGGGCGGCATAGTAGTACAGTGATTAGCACTGCTGCCCCACAGCACCAGAGTCCTGGGTTCGATTCCCAGCTTGGATCACTGTCTGTGAATCTGCACATTCTCCCCGTGTCTGCGTGGGTTTCCTCCAGGTGCTTTGGTTTCCTCTCATAATCTGAAAGACATGCTAGTTAGGTGCATTGGCCATGCTAATTCTACCTCAGCGTGCCCGAACAGGGGCCGGAATGTGGCGACTAGGGCATTGTCACAGTAACTTCATTGCAGTGTTAATGTAAGTTTACTTGTGACACTAATAAATAAACTTAAACTTAGGGTTCATTGGAACAACGATTTGTCTTCACCTCATGGACAGTAGTCAGGTGGAGTGGGGTGGACCGAATTTCACCAACTGAATTCAATGAAGGTATGTCATTCTTGCATATCTCCTCCTAAAGGTCTCTCCCTGCAATGTTGCCTGATCTGTTCCATCAGATTACCTTCCATGGGATGAAGGCAAAGATTGGCCCCAGTGTGCCGTCTGGCACACTCGTTGCTAAACTCAACACCGTGGAACCTATTACTTCTCTTAGTCTTCACTTCCTGCTGCAAATCACAAGCCATTAAAACTCAAACTTGGTGTCAATTAAATCATAATTATAATTTAAATTGATTTAAGAGTGCTGTGTAGCAGAAATATACATAACATGCCATTCCAGTCATGCCATTTTAGTTGTGTTCAGCACACCCTGGTCACACTCAGAATTATACTTTTTCCATTCTTGATGCAGATATTTCCAGATATCAACAATGAGGCAAGATTATATATATGTGAATCACAAGTACAGCAAGAGGGATAAAAAATAAAGTCCTGAAGAATTTTGTTATCATAGATTTAGCAACGGTTAGTTGGGAATTTTGCAAGGAGCTGGACAAAGGAGTTAATTATCAAGTCAAAGAATCCATAGAGTCCCTACAGTGCAGGAGGAGGCCATTTGGCACATCAAGTCTGCACCAACCGCAATCCCATCCAGGCCCTATTCCTGTAATCCCACATATTTACCCTACTATTCCCCTAACACTGTGAACAATTTAGTATAGCCAATCCACCTAACCCACACATATTTGGAGGAAATTAGCATCCAGAGGAAACCCACACAGACACGGGGAGAACATGCAAATTCCACACAGACAGTGACCCAAGCCGGGAATCGAACCTGGGTCCCTGCTAACCATTGTGCCACTGTGCTTCCATCAATTGGCAAAAGGACACATGGAAGCAAACAATTTCACCTCAAGGGAGAAGCGAAGGGAAGAGAAACACCGAGGGTGCTGACCTGTTCCATGTAGAATGTTAGCCTTCATAGCTGATAAATGTGGGAATGAAGTAATATTTGCTTTGGATCCTTAATTGTCCTTTGACTAGGAGTTGAGAGAAAGGAGGTAAACCTGGGTGAGGCTGAGATGGTACTTAATGGATGGATGTTGCAATGAGGTTTCAAACAAACAAGCACCAAAGAATAAAGAAACAACTTAAAAAATTTCGACAGTCATGTAACTTCAAAACCCCATCTATACTACAATAATACACAAGCCCCCTTCTTACCAACAGAATCCCCACACAATCTCAATGAAAACTGGGGTCAAACCAGGCTGTGTCAATGCATCAGTGGATATTTTTCGAGCTGGAGGAAGGTTTGTAGTGGTGTTCCTTAGGGATCAGTATTGGGACTCCTGTTTTTCTTCATATACATTAATGATCCAGGCCTTGGTGTGCAGGGGACAATTTCAAAGTTTGCGAATGATACGAAATTGGGAATTATTATAATCTGTGAAGAGGACAGTGAAGAACTTCAGAAAGACATAGACAAGTGGTTAGAGTGGGCAAATAAGTGGCAGATGAATTTCAATGGAGGGAAATTTGAGGTGATGCATTTTGGTCAGAAGAACATGGGGCCCAGGGTCCCCTTTCTCCACCGCCTGGCCCCCCAGGAGATAAGGTGACAGGGGCAGTGGGCCCTGGTCATTGGCACCCTGGCAATGCCAGCCTGTGCTCCCAGCATAACCCAAAGGGCAAAGTGCCAATGCCCAAGGGCACCTTGGCACTGCCCATTGATCATGGGTCAGTGCCAAGGGGGTGGAGTATATGGGGAGGAGCTTAGGCGTGGGACCTCGGGGCAGGGCCAGATGGGGGCAGGGCCTATGGTGAAGGTGGGGAGTCCTGCTGGAAGGGATTGATGGAGGAAGGAAAGAAGCCAACGATCAGGGTGGGCTGGGAGTTCTGCCAGGGGGAGTGGTCAGCTTGGTGGGGGGGTTTGTCAGCACTGCGGGGGGAGGGGTCGTGACTGCAGGGGAAGTGGTAACTATTGGGGGTGTGCAATTGGGGGGAGGGGGCTAGGGATCGGAGTGGGCCAAGTTGAGGGGGGGAATCAGGACTTGAAATGGTCGGGGGGGAGCCATTGATTGAGCCATGGGAGGGTGGAGAGCCAGCGTTGTGGGGGTCGCGGGGCTGGCCAATGATTGAGCTGGCCAGCAATTGGGAGACCATCAGTGCAGAACCATTGCACGTGTGTCGAACCCAGCACTGACAGATCGGCACATGTGCAGTGGCCTGTTCAGCGCTGTGCTGCCAGCATCTCCACTGGGAATAGGCCCAGTCCCCTGAAATTTAACGATATTCTAGCTGGTGGCCTCTGCAGCGCACAGAGTGTGGGAGATTCCTCCCTGGACCCCCACTGAGAAAAACAGCATGAATTACTCCAATTTTTACACAAATTCGACACTTAGCATATTTTGGGGAGAATTCCGCCCAAAGTGATTTTCAAAAGTTGCAAACGTGATGTAAAAAAAACTTTTTCACATGAATGGTTTAGGTCTGGAATGCTCTGGCTGACAGTGTGGTAGAGATAGGGTCAAGTAAAACATCCAAGAGGGCATTAGCTGATTACTTCAATGGAAATAATGCATAGAGGTATGTGAAAAATGCAAGGGAATGGTACTAAATCATAATGTCCATTTGCAGAGCTGATGCTGACATGAGGGCCTAATGACCTCCTGCTGCACTGTAACTATTCACTGATTCTCCACTTTCCCTCATTGCAGTATTGTGCCTCTCCTCAAATTACCCACAGGCATTGAGATAATCTAATGAAGAACTATTCTGCTTCAAACTACACTGATTTAACTCTAATCTCAGTGATTGAGGTGTGCAGATCAAACTTGTGTGTGTGCACTCATTCTGAAACTGAGTTCCAGGTTATTGTTGATTCCTCCTCCAATTTGGGCCTTTTATTAAATATCTGGAAAATGAAAATCTTCTTCCAGCCAGCTCCCACAGCAAAACATTCCCACATTAATTAAGTTGAATGGTGGGATCCTGGAAAATTTAGATCATTTTTCGTACCTTAGGGAGCTCCTCTTGACAAAGGCAAGCACAGATGATGAAACTCATCATTGCCTCTAATCTATCAATTCAGCCTTTAGCTGACTGAGCAAAAGAGGATTTGAGGACCAGGATCTTAAACCCAAGACTAAGGTCACGGTTTAACGGGCAGCAGTGATTCCCCTGCTCCTATGTGTTTTGTGACCTCTAGGGAGCACCTCAAAGCAGTGGAGAAGTATCGCCAGCGAGACCTTCACATTATCCAAATCTGGTGGCACGAAAGGCAGTCCAACAGCAGTGTCCTCTCCCAAGCTAACATGCCGAACTTCAAGGCACTATTCATCCGAAACCAGCTCCCCTGGGGTGGGATGTGTCATTCGTACGCCTGATACCCAAAGCAATTGCTCTACTTAGAATTTGATTACAGCTGGAGACCCTCATGAAAACATCGGAATTGCTTTAAGTACATCCTCAAAGCATCACTGAAGAAGTCAAACATACCTTTCAACTCATGGGAGATCCTGGCTTGTGTCTGACCAAAAAGAGACATTGAACACATCGAGATTCTTCGTCAGGAACAAGCTGAGGTGAAGTCAAGGCATCAGATGAGTACACAAACCTCCAAACAACCCATCTGCTGCAAGCACTACCTGTCCCCAGTGTAGCAGAGTCTGCAGATTGTGCTTTGGGCTTGCTAGCCATTTCAGAATCTATGGAATCAGAGTGGAAAAAGGACAAAGAAGAATATAGCACAGGAATGGGCCCTTCAGCCCACCAAGCCTGTTTCTATCCCTCTGTTTGCCTCCCATTCATGTGTCTATCAAGATATGCCTCGAACGTTACTAATGTGTCTGCTTCCATCATCTCCACTGGCAGTGCATTCCAGGCACCCACCACAGTCTGTGTGAAAAACTTTCCCCGCATGTCTCTCCTATACATACCCCCTCTCACCTCAAGCCTGTGCCCTCCTGTAGTTGACCTTGCCACCCTGGGGAAAAAACATTTGACTATCCACCCTATCTATGCCTTTCATAATTTTGTGGACATACAATCGGTTATCCTCAATCCCCAGGGTCTGCCAAGAAGAAGAGAACTTCAAACCTTTCTTAAACCAAACTAATTTTAACCCTGCAAATCAGAAATCAAAAGCAAATTGTGGACATTGGTAAAATGCCAAACATCCCAAGGATCAAAGCCTCCAAATGTTACTTTTTATTCCTGAATTATTCTCTCGCTGTTTCCATTTCTCATTCTCTCACCTTGCCAATCTTTGTTTCATTCCCTGTCTCTTACTTCTAACTTTTGCGAAAAGGAATTAAAGTGGCAACACTGACTCTTCTTTCATGAGTCTGAGCAGGTTGTGTTTCCAAGGGTTATTGGTCAAAATGTTCAATGACCAATCTCATTTACGCTGTTGTAAACAGTGGTATGTGTGGAAATCCTGTTTTTGTGTTTGCCAGTCACCCTTTGTATTTACAGATCATAAAGAAATAAAAATTAAAGTTTATTCGTGTCATAAGTAGGCTTATATTAACACTGCAATGAAGTTACTGTGAAAATCTCTGAGTTGCCACCTCTGGCACCGTTTGGATAGACTGAGGTAGAACTTAGCATGGCCAATGTGCTTAACCAGCACATCTTTTGGAATGTGGGAGGAAACCAGAGCACCCAGAGGAAACCCACGCAGACACGGGGAGAATGCGCAGACTCTGCACAGACAGTCACCCAAGCCGGGAGTCGAATCTGGGTCTCTGGTGCTGTAAAGTAGCAGTGCTAACCACTGTGCCACAATGACGCCCACAAAATGTTTGCTTCGTAGAAAATTTAAGAGAAAAAGGTTCCCTTGGTCGCAAGAAACATTTAAGTAGATATATAAAAATATATTCTTAAAAAACATACACAGTTAAAATATTAGCTATCACCTAGGATCTGAAAAATATGCACAAGAATAAGCAACACCACTTGGATTAAATAGTGACTGCATTCTCCATTTGATTTTCAGGTGGATTTCATTCTTCCGTAGAAACCAGTTAAAAGGCAATACTGCCCCCACACAGGGCCAATGGTTTTCTTTATACAGTTATTACTATTGAATACAGTGTGGTACATATGAGAAATAAACCAGTGCCTGACAAATGCCGCTTTTCAATGAAAGTCCCTCTTAAGAGGGTGCCCAATAATTGACATGTTCCATGCCACTTAAATATAGTTTTATGAGTGGCAATTATTCTGGCAGCAGAACATTAGAAAGCTAAACATTCATTGCTCTTTAATTCTGAAGTATTTTATTTTAGCAATGCCCTCCACATTCCAATGGCAGGGAACCAAATTTTGAAGATTCATTGGTTGTGTTGGTAGCTAGACCTTATATTAAGGACGTAAAGCAGACCTTCGACACAGCATTGTTAGGTGCTAGTCAAGCTCTTGAATTAACTAGACATCTTCCAAAAGACTTATCCTGAAAAGTGTCTGCAGTTTGAAGGCAAAAAAAGGAATGAAAATGCAAAGATATATTCGGTGGGTCTCCAAGATTTTTTGGGCTTCAAACAAGAAGTGTGTTTGGATTCTTAGCAGGTGTCGCACATCTGTTTGGTGTTCAAATGTAAAAGCTACATGGAGGCTTTCTGACCTTTCTATCTGAAAAATAAACATGAATATCCCACAGTGTCTGTATATTCTGCTAAATTGGAGTTATTTCAGAATGTTAGAGCAGCAATAAGTCATCTTTCCCTCACTATTTATTTAAATGCTGTCTTCAAAGGGTTAAGTGTCACTTGAATCAAATAATTACTACACTCCCTCAGTTTTCAATGCATATTATCGCAAAACATTTTTTTATATAGCTGACAATTACTCTGGCACCAGAACATCTGAGTGAACCCAACCGCTGCTTTTTTTTATTCTCCCACATTTCACTCCATAAATCAGCACCACCCTCCACATCCTGATTTCGGATCACCAGATGTAAATTTGTGACAAGGGTATCTATATATAATATTAATGGTGCTGAGGAGGGTTCTTCTGAATCGGGAGAGCTTGCCAAATAAAGAGTGATCTGAGCAAAGCAGTTCATCCTCCACAGCACACTCTACATCATTCTGAGGACAAATGTAACATCATTAGGCAAAGAAACTTCGCTATTCTGTAAAGAAACATCTAAGTTGGAGGTACTAATCAATCTAGTGAATTCAGGTTCATGCGGATACTGTCAGCTTCCCCAAACAAAATGAATTGCTGTTCAGGGCACAAAGTAGTCTGCAAATGCTGTTCTTTACACTCGGAGGAAGATAAAAGCCTACACGACCATCCATTATCACTCTACTTGTGTGGCTTTGTTTTGTTTTCAAAGCTATTTTTTTCTCTCTCTTTGGCGTTGTCGCTTTCAGCCATCTGCTTTCAAAGTTCTAAATCTTCATTGTTCACAAATGCAACTGCGTCACATGAGCTGAAAATCAAACTTATTCTTGTAAATGAATGTTCAGTTTATTCATTTAGGAGAGAAATCCATTTGTGAACTTGGGATGATACATTTGAAAAAGTGGTTTTTGTTTGTTTAGCAGGAACTGAACCAGAATAAACTATAACAGAATAGGACCTAAATCTCACAAGCAGGAAAGAGTGTTAATATTCTCAGTCTGTGCACAGTTGTTCCCTACACATGCTTAAATCTTTGGGCAGCCCTTCATAAATCCGGTATAATAATATATTGTAAATGATTAAAGTGATTCAAAAAAATGGAAGAGGTTGTCATTCGTACATTTATTTTAGCATTTATTATTAACTGATATTCTCCTGAAGTGTAAGGATTCTAAAGGTTAATTAATTGTGTTACAGTTCATGACAATGCTCATAGCGAGAAGCCTTTTCCAGTCCTTGAGAATTGCTGTTATGTCTGTACCTGCGAATACTTGATTTGTTTCGTGTTAGGTAGTTCGCAGTCTCTCCCAAAGTTACCATTCACAGGGAAAAAAAATGGAAGAATTGATTGGCCTGTTTGTTATGTTAATGTCAAGCAGACAAAACCTACAGCAATATTTAAATTAAAAATACTGTGTGTCAAATAGATATAGAAGAAAAGAATAGAGCCATATTACTAATTCTACAGGAGTCTATTGATAATCAATGGAAATGCAAGAGAAATTGAAAAGCTGTCTGCTTCTCAATTCCCATACAGTTTGTGAAACAATTTTAAAATAATGACTAGTACAAAGAGATTCTGAAGCAGTCAATATGAACTGCATCTGAAGGACAAATAGTCATTCGGTAAATAGAAGCCATTGCATAGCTTCTGCTGTTCAGACCTTATCGGTAGAGTACAAAAACTCCAGATCGCTGCGTGAAATCAAAGAGCAAAGACAGCAAAAAAAAATGATTTTGTAAAAGATGAAACTTAATTAGATAAATGGGTCTTAGGGCAGTGGAGCTATTTTAAAAGGGCAAGTCATTAGTGAGAAAAATAGCTTTCGCTGAAACTACTTAAGGAGTTGCTAGATTATGAACAAGGTTCAAAGACAAGTTCTGTAGCATTTGAAATATTTATCCAGTGTTGTTTGTAAATCGGAAGCTTCTCTTGCAGAAGAATATCAATAATAAATGATGTTAAAAGTGATACATAGAAATATTTTATTTAACAAAACATAGTTACCTCAGAAAGGATTTAAATATTTAAAGACTGCACTTAAATAATGTTACATTGTTATTAAATAATATTCTTTTGAAAATTACTTTTGGGAAATTCCTTACAGAAACAATGTTTTCTGCCTCATTTAAGCACTGGAATTGGGTTTAAAAAAACATGTTAAAGTTCTTTTGTATTTCCAAACGATATTTTATAAAATCTTAAGGTTATGTATGCAGAAAATCTTCAAAATTCAATGAATGTGCTTTTAAAATAAACAAAAGTAATGAAAAAAAGAAACAATGAAATGTGTAGCAAATACTTATTTTAGTAACTTAAGTATTACCTAGCAAGTAACAGGAAACACCACTTCAAGGCATTTTTTGTATCTAAGATTTCCGGCTAAAATGCAAAGCTGGTAACTAATAGTTCTGCTGCTGCCTCTCTTGACCTCAGATTTAGAGTTTTCCTAAGACACCTACTTGTGCTTTGTTTTTCACAAGGGGACGAGTAGGCAGAGGACTAGGACTTGTTAGCCTGCCGTTTGCCAATCTGCTGAGACGATTGTGATTAAAGTGGGACTCCCTCCTGTACTTCACAGATCACATAAATCACATTGATCATCCCAGAGAAAGGTAACATATTGCCTGGGAATCAGCTGAGGAGGAATATCAATTTCACCACAGCTCTGCTGTCTTCCAAACCTCTCTCTCTTTTTTCATTGTAGAAGCAGGGAGGGGGTGTGGGGAGTTATCTGATGCCTGCAAAGCTTCCCCATTTTTCCTTAAGGAATTATTCTGGGCTGTCCAATCCTTTCTTCTGAGTTGCCGATTACTCAAATGTTTAAAATTATAATTCTAGTGTCATGATTTCATGTAGTATATCTCCAAAATTTCTCATGATGATTTGATTTTATCCAAATATTCAGCACATGCAAAACAGAATTTTATGCTTACTCTTTATAGCCTACAATAAGCTGTTAGATGTTTTGCTTTGATTTTGTTTCATTTATTGATTTCAAATTGCTTTATGTAGTCCAAGAAAAAAATCTAAATAATATAACTGCATTGTGACAATGTTAGGAATCAGTTCTGCAGTTTGATTTACAGACTCCTCGCTATCTCAAATATGTGTATGAGCGATTCGCACTTACCAATGCTCGTCCACAAAGTAGAGCACTGCCAGGTAATAAACTGATGGAGAGATGGAAAGGCAGAGCTCAGAAAGTTATAGATCACACACTTTGGATGTGCGCAGTTTAACTATTTTAGCCTAATAATTCCATTAAATATATATCGTCACATTATGTGGGTTTAATTTAGTATTAGTATTTGAATTCACAAGGCATTCACTGAATCTTCTGGTTCAATTTGGGGAAATAATAAAAATCCTTATATGATTCTTCTCCCAGTTAAGTGCTGGCACCACAATCTGATTCCCTGAATATGTTGAAAGAAATGCATGATATTTTATTCTCTTTGAATTTTTGTCTCAGTTGCACCTATTTTATTCCATCTTTCTGTTCACAAGCACATACATATTCTCTTGATTCATCTTATCTTTTTTCTGTCTCTTTGCCACTGACCAATTTCCTAGCTGACAGTGCCATGTGTCACGTATTATATTGAGCAATGTGCTTTTTGACAATAGAGCATTTAACCATCTACCACCTAATGAAAGACTTTAACCACCTCAGCACTTTCTGCCCATTTCACACATTTCAATTTTATATGAACATACCGGGCTCCCAGTGTCCTTTTCTGTACCTTTATCAATGTTAATGTTACAAATTATGGTTCGTATTAATAGCTGAGACCAAGCAGAAACTGCATCATTTTCTAACTGCTAACTTGGGATTTCCTGAGCCATTGTCATGTCACCTGAACCCAAACCAATTCCATTGTGATGATAATGGATTCAGTGTTGTTGCCTCAGAGGTCAAGGGGTCACAGTAAGCTCCTTAATGGACTGTGAAATAACTATAACTGCATTAACCTCCCAGAATCACATGGGCGGTAAACTTGTGCCCATGCATTTTCACTCTCGAGAAAAAACTCATTCATTTTAACAGGGAATACAATTGGCTTAAAATGTTTCCCTGAATGAAGTTTAGGGAAAATACTTTTTTCTGTTGGCACTCAGGGTCATCAAATTGTCTCTAGGTTATTCTATTCCAAGCATAAATGAATGAAAATATATTATGAAACATTAAAATTTATTTTAATAAGTGGAACTACTGACAGTTCAAGCTTTTATGTAAAACAATTTTATAAACTTTTGAGTGTAGGCATCATACACAAACACTTTGAAACAAATATCTATATAAGAGATGTAATTTTATAACAGAGGATCTTCTGATCTGGGATGTTTTTACACAGATCATCAGACCGTGAGTTGTGTTTTGTCATACCCCATTTTACAATGTTTTATATTTTTACATCGCATGAAATTTGCCAATTCATTGGGACAGAAAATGTCAAATGATTGCCAAGCATTGCGTTCAAACGTTTTGTAATGTGTTGATTAGCTGTATATGGACTACTGTCATATTACTCTTAACACTTTGATGCCTATAGTAACAAAATGGCATCAAAGGCTGGGATTGCTCTAATTAGTGTCATTAAAAAAATTGTGAAATTAGAAGCAATCTGCAACTACATTTAATTCTATAAGCTATAATTGTGGGTGGTATGGTGGCACAGTGGTTAGCACTGTTGCCTCACAGCGCCGGGGATCCGGGTTTGATTCCCAGCTTGGGTCTCGGTCTGTGCATTGTCTGCACATTCTTCCCGTGTCTGCGTGGGTTTCCTCCAGGTGCTCCGGTTTGTTCCCACAGTCTGAAAGACATGCTGGTTAGGAGCATTGGCCATGTTAAATTCTCCCTCGGTGTTCCCGAACAGGCACCAGAGTGTGGCAACTGAGGGATTTTCACAGTAACTTCATTGCAATATTAATGTAAGCCGACTTGTGACATTAAGAAATAAACTTAGATTTCAGTGTGTAA
Source organism: Carcharhinus amblyrhynchos (assembly GCF_965287045.1). Taxonomy (NCBI): domain Eukaryota; kingdom Metazoa; phylum Chordata; class Chondrichthyes; order Carcharhiniformes; family Carcharhinidae; genus Carcharhinus; species Carcharhinus amblyrhynchos. The sequence continues at coordinate 54,257,383 of NC_137335.1, forward strand.
TAGTGAAAACTGAGTGACATTTTCAAAAATGAAATGATACAATTTAAGAGCCACAAATTGTGCTCAATGCTTAAAGTGTTAAAGTCAATGGCATTTGCACTGTTGTGTACAAACGGACAATAAAAGTCCAATCCTGGGTAAGCAGGATTAGTTTGTTTTGACTCGACAAGACTTCATCTTACTTCTTTCAACTATATTATGAAACACTTCACATTTTTTTCAAAAGAAAATATTTTTTACTTTATTATTTCCTAACCTTATATTGTTCAACTTATAAAATTTTAAAGCAATTACTCTGACAGAATCCTGCTAAGAGTATGGGCGGCTTGGTGACACAGTGGTTATTAGCACTGCTGCTTCTCAGCACCAAGTTCAATTCGGGTCTCGAGAGTCTGTCTGTGTGGAGTTTACATGTTCTCCCCGTGTCTTCATGGGTTCACCCCCCAACCTCCACTGACCCAAAAAATAGGATGACACTTTGCCAATATGAATTCTGGCTCCCCCACTGCAATATTACGCAGCGAGTGGCCTTATTAAAAGGCCCTCAGGGACAGAAAGTCTTGCCCTGGAGAGTTGTTAGCCAATCTGACTGGCTGTTGGCTCTGTAGTCTCAACAGCTCCAGAAAAGAATTCTGGTCACTGCAGGGACTACAGCCAAAGGAGTTACTTCTCTGAGCTTCCTACCTCCTTCACAGTAGTCTGAGCTGTCAAAACTGTCATCCAGGCGATCGCTGTGTCCAGGCTGACATGCTCCAGTGAGAGGGTTGGGGGGTTGACTACCGGGTTTGAGAGGCCATGATGGAAACACAAAGGGAGAAGGATAACTTTAGGGAAGATGACTCCAATGGGCATTGGGAATCTGCAAAGGAGACTCCTCCCTCCTCCTTTTCTGACTAAGTAGTTGCCATGTTAATACAATGGCCTTTCACTTCTATTATTGCACTTGAAGGCAAAAAGATTGGAGGAGATTTAGGTAGTAAGAGCTTAGAAAACATGAGAAGAAAAAGAAAGGGCATCTAATACATCAAGCTTATCCCTTCAACTGACTATAAGGGCGAGATTTTACAGCCTCGCTTGACCCGAGACCGGAAAATCCCATCCGAAGTTAATGGACCTTCCCATTGTTTGCCCCTCGTCTGCTCTGATTCCCGTGGTGGTAGAATTCTAGCTTATATGTCCATTGACTCTAGTTGTACCAAAAACCTCCGGCCTTCCCCATGGCTGGGATTCTCCGGTCCCACTACAGTGAATGAACTTTTGGCTGAGTGCCGAATTCTCTGTTCCCACTGGCAACGGTGGTTAAAGAGATCAGACAAAATCACCCTTAATCTCTTGAAGATGAATTACTCCTTTAACTTTGAAAATTCGAAGATGTTCAGCTAGTCTTGCAGTTCCATTCTTTAATACTGACCTGCTTCCTTCCACGTAGAAATTCCCAATCCCATTCCCCCACAGACCTTTCTTTCTGCTGCGGTATAAACAATGACAAATCAGAGTGTTTTCACCACCTTCTGTTGGAAGACACTAAAATTATGATCAACTTTTTTTAAAAAAGTTACTCCATTCTTAATATTACAAAGCCAATATGCAGAATGGACTGGATCCATCTCCTTGCTTGCCCCAAAAAGCAATTCAAATTTAATCCAATTCAAGAGAGACAAACAAGGTCATAGAATAGAATCCCTACAGTGCAGAAAGTCCATCGACCACAATCCCACCCAGGTCCTATTCCTGGAACCTCACATATTTACCCTGCTAGTTCCCCTTACACTAGGGTCAAATTAGCATGGCCAATCAACCTAACCTGCACATCATTGGACTGTGGGAGAAAACTGGAGCACCCAGAGGGAACCCACGCAGACACGGGGAGAATGTGCAAACTCCACATAGGCAATGACCCAAGGCCGGATTTGAACCTGAGTCCCTGGTGCTGTGGGCAGCAGCGCTATCCATTGGATCACTGTACAGCCCAAGGTCCAAGCTGACAAGAAAAGGCATTGCACCCCACCTTGGGCTTGACCTTAGCCAAAAGACCATGACACAAATTATTACCATCACTTTAGTCATGAATATTGTCTTTTTACTATAGATGCTGGTTTGACATTCAGGGTAATCAAAGAGTTATACCGCTGGCTCCACATCACTTTCAACTGAATGAAAGCAGAATACATGTGCATAGTTCCCCTCACTTCTATCAAACTTACCAATGAAATCATGACTAATAATGATCATTGGACTATCTTGATGGCTGATAAACAAACTTTGAAGGCTATCCAGTGATCACTTTCATTGATGCTGTACAGAAACCACATCACACCCATAGAAATTGCTGCATAACTAGCCTAAAAAATAGTCAACAGTAAACAGCAAGCAAAACAACAGCTTCATGTAAAAGAATGAGTTGTAATGATCTTTGTCTGCAATCATTTTCCAGTTAAATGATCCTGCTAAAGGGGTATAGTCATCTTGTATGACAGGAGGTTTGTAATTTGAGGAGTGTGCAATGATGTGATCAATAACATGTTGATGCCATCGCCTCACTGATCTCATCTGCTGCTACCATTTAAAAAAATAAAGATTGCTGAGAATTGACAATAAAACTGAGAATTGAAACTGCACGGATAACATCTGCAACAGTATGTAGTCGCTGCAGGAAACAATATAATATTTCATTGGAGTTCATGGAGAAACTTAAGACTGAAATATTCTAATTTGAGGATATTACCTCTTTAGACTAGTTTGTAAAATTTATGAAGGTGTTACTTAAAGGGTAAATTGCTGTTAGAATTGTTGTTAATAATAACTACTGCTTCCTATACATATATATTTATGGGACTATGTTCAATGGTGCACTGTCACTGCACTGCACTAAATGATTCTATACATGAGTATAGAATCATGTAGTCTTTCACCATGTTGAAATCTATGTTGAGTTTGTAATGAAGATGCCTTTCCTGCTGCAAAACAAATCTTTAATATCAATTAGTTATTCAGAAAGTGAATGTATTTGTTTTAATTTCCAATGTTCCATAAAGTGTTGGGCTCAAGGAACTTGGACAGGCCAACTACAGAAGATGTTAATCTCAAGGGGTCACTTGAACCCTTGGAGCTGCAGGATGGAATCTAAAACATAGCGAGTGAAGGTGAAGGCCTCAAGATGCTTCACTGTATTAAAGGTAATTTGGACAGACTCTTGATGGTGTAAGTTCTTCCTGAACAGAAGCTCTAATTGTGGAAAAACCTGTAGAGGTTGGTTAGTTTTCAACATGGCTGTGAAGTTGTTGGCCCAGCATTATACATTCAACAGGAATACAGGCTAGGTTCACTGTCGAGCAATTTTCTTGGATTGGAAATATACGTTACAGCGACATCAATACAAAGATGTCGTGCCATCAGTTTCTCTGTTTCATATCCCTCCAAACAATGAAAGCTCTGGAGCTGTATGTTTGCTACTGTTGTCTATAATTTGGATGTGATATGATTTTGATGTTGCTGAGATCTGATGTAGGTGTCATACTCATCAATAGCACAAATGAGACATTAGATTGATTACTGATGGGCCTCAGATCGTGTACAAGATATGTCAGTCCAGACTGACAGCACAGCACAAATCAGAATGCCTCGCCTAAATCAGCAGTTTCAGCTGTCAATGCATTGAAAACATTTAAATGATGCTCTTCCATTAAAAGGAAACCCATGTTTCCCCATCTGAAAATCCATATGTCCATTTCCCACTCTCTCTCTAGTGTTGAATAAATGTGTTGCCAATGTCCCCTCGCCCAAAACAAAATTTGGCTGGGTACTGAATCACACACAGCTGACAAAGCTTTACATGGCACCTTAGGGTGTGAATATAGGAACAGCAGACTTTGATTTTTGATTTGATTTATTATTGTCATTTGTATTAATATACAGGGAAAAGTATTGTTTCTTGCGTAATATCCAGACAAACCATACCGTTCATAGAGAAAGAAATGAGAGAGTGCAGAATGTCACAGTACAGTCATAGCTAGGGTGTAGAGAAAGATCAACTTAGTGCAAAGTAGGTCCATTCAATAGTCTGATGGCAGCAGGAAAGAAGTTGTTCTTGAGTCGCTGGTGCATGACCTCAGACTTTTATATCTTTTTCCCAATGGAAGAAGGTGGAAGAGAGAATGTCCGGGGTGCATGGGGTCATTAATTATACTAACTTCTTTTCCAAGGCAGCGGGACATGTAGACAGAGTCGAAGAATGGGAGGTTGGTTTGCGTGATAGGTTGGGCTACATTCACAACAATCTCCTTCATTTTGTTGACATTGACAGAGAGATTATCGTCGTTGCACCAGGCAAAGCAGAACTGAGGGACTGTTCAGTCCCTTGAGTCTGCTTTGCCATTCAATGGTCTATCTGTATATTACCTCCTTCATTGGCTCCACTGCTCTCAATACCCTTTCCTAACAAACATCTAGCAATTTCTGTTTTGAAATTTCCGAACAACCCCACTAGCCTGAATAGTTTTTGTGGGAAATCAAGTTCTGAATTTCCACTACCCTGCTACATAGTTCCTCCAAAGTTCCAGACCCCGTTGCAATAGCTGGACACACTCTCGCTGCTTTTTTTCTGCACCTTCCACTGCAGGGGAGACGGGGAGCCCACTGAGAGAGGTCAACTTTGGCCTATTTGGAAGATCTTGCGAGTGGAAGAGTACAGAAAATCCCACCCTTTGTGTGCAGCTGATTCCAGCAACTTGGGGGGCAAGTAACCCAATGTAACGATATTTAGCAGAGGCAGCCTCTTCAGCCTAATCTGATCGGTCAGACCATTGAATCAACTTCTTTCCACTTCAAAAATTAAATGTTTATTTCCTTCCTCATTGTTTCTTCTCCTAAATTCATTAATTATTAGTTTTGTTTATTCATTCGTGGGACATGGGCATCACTGGTTGGCCAGCATTTATTGCCCATCCTTAATTGCCCTTGAATTGAGTGCCCATTTCAGAGGACAGTTGCGAGTCAAGCACATTGCTGTGGCTTTGGAGTCACATGCAGGCCAGGCCAGGTAAGGACAACAGATTTCCTTCCCTAAAGGGCATTAGTGAACCAGATGGGTTTTTCTGCCAATTGTCAATTGTTTCATGATCATCAGTAGATTCTTAATTTCGGATATTTTTATTGAATTCAAATTCCACCATCTGCTGCAGTGGGATTCGAATCCAGGTCACCAGAACATTAGATGAGCTTTTGGATTAACCGTCTAGCAATAAAACCACTAAGCCATCACCTGTCTGCAATGCAAAACCCATCTCCCTAATTTAAATTTCCCTCCAATCAAATTCTCTGATATCAATTATCATCAAGGTTTCTTAGCCACTCCATTATGCATTCCTTAAAATAAATTTAACTCTAGAATAAACACATGACAAGCTCATCTAAAACATACACAAACTAATTGGCAAATTTGGTCCCAACAACATCTGTCCTTCTCCTTCATCATCTTCACAAGCATCACAGAGGCCACACCAGAGTTCTGAATAATCACTGATTCTAAGTGTCTCCCTCACTGAGCAATGAGGAGCACTTTGCATTCAATTTGTTTCACGGTATTTCCAGGATTATAACTCCCAGAAGCTACAGTGAATTTATTTAGCAAAGGAACTCCAGGAGTCACCAGTTGTTTCTAGACATTGGCATAGGAGGTTGATTGTCTCTCTCAAGCCCAACATACAGGAGCATTTGCCAATGAGATTTTACTTGGTCTTCTCCTTCTTAACTGCTGCATGCTATTTTAGTGACCTGGTATGATCTAGTGCCACACTCTCTTGTAGTTTCTTCATCTGCTAATGTAAATTGGGAGGAATTGGCAACAACAATGGGTGGGATTTTCCAGCTCTCCCCGCGGCACACTTTCCAATGGCAGAATTGGCTCACCATTTGTCACCAATGGGATCTTCCAGTCCCATTGATATCTACAGTCTTTTGCATGGCTCGCCAGTCCTGCCACTCACCTGTCCCGCTGCCGGAGAACCTGCTGGGAAGGGTTTGCCTTCAGCGGGAGTGGAAGATCCTACTGGAAATAAGGATTGGGAAATTCTGGCCAAAGTCTTGGGGAGAAAAACATGAGCAAAAAATAAAATGGAAGAATAAGAAAGGCAAAAGAGAGGAAATAAGAAGAGGAAAAAAGTAAATAAAAAGTGGTGGATGAGATGATTTGTAATGGAGACATGGAGGTGTAAGGGAATGAGAAAAAGTAAATTGAGGTTTAGTAGCAGAAGATGAGGAAAAGCATACACACCCCTCAGAATAAATGTATTTATTTGTCTATCAGCAATGCTGACCCAATGAATGGACGGCATGGTAGCACAGTGGTTAGCACTGTTGCTTCACAGCTCCAGGGACCTGAGTTCCATTCCTGGCTTTGGTCACTGTCTGTGTGGACTTTGCACATTGTACTCGTGTCTGCGTGGGTTTCCTCCCACAGTCCAAAGATGTGCGAGTTAGGTTGATTGGCCATGCTAAAATTGCTCCTTAGTGTACTGAGATGCGTAGGTTAGAGGGATTAGTGGGTAAAATGTGTAGGGATGTGGGGGTCGGGCCTGGGTGAGAGTGTGGTCGGTGCAGACTTGATGGGCCGAATGGCCTCTTTCTGTACTGCAGGGATTCTATGAGTAGAAAGATAAGAAACAAATGCTAGTGGGCAGGAAAAAAAATATTGAGTTGAAGTTAGGAGATGAGAGAGGAGGAAGGGCGTCATATCCTGTTGGGATGATGGGTGGCTGAAGGAAAGATAAAAGGACAGAGGGAGCCATTTCCATGGAAGAAAACGACTTATTGTAGACAGTGCAGCTGGAGAATCTGTTAAGGGGGGAGATGTTGTTGAGGCAGGATAGGAAGAAGGTCAGGGGAGAGCCTGCTGAGCAACAAGGGAGAAATTACGTTATAGGGGATATTCTTGAACAAAAATACAGCTACAAATGGACACCAATATTTCTATTATAATATTAATAATAAAGAAACTATAACTATAACAGCATGAAATGTTCCTGAAATGATTATTAAGGCCATAATAGCCTTGTTCTTACTCAAATTGACATTTAATTCATTCAGCTATGAAAGCAATATTATCATATTAATGCTAAAAATATAAGGCCAATTTTTTTGGAATAAGTCACCACAACACTATAAATACTGACTATTCCACTGGGATCTGTGCAGCACAGAACTATTCCACATTGAAGCAGATCTGGTAACTCAAAGTGACAGGATCACAAGTGAGTTATTAAGGTTTTTCTCGAACAAATTCAACACTTGAAACGTCCCCATTGAGTATTGTGTTTATACACGGCGCATTTTAAGCAATAAAACATTACAAATGAATTGTCAAATTAATTATGTAAATGCTGGAATATGTGTTCAGCTTTCTCTATCTCACATACGTGTGAAAACAACAATTTATCAGCCAGCCAGTACACCAGTGTGTTGTATAATTGTTGTTAATGACTAAATGAGCAATTATAAGTTAAAAAATGATTGCAGATGCTTTTCAGAACATAATCCCAGAACTGGGTGACATATGAGATGTTTTTGAGTGCAATCTATTCAGAAGCATCTGGTTCAGTGTAACCATTGCTTTGTGCTGGCAAATTAGTTTCGCAGAAATGTCAAATTAAAAATCATTTATGGATTTGAACTTTTATTAGGATGAAAAATGCTTACAGTAACTGATCCACTTTTATTTGGATGTATTTATTTTCTCTCCTTTATGATTTTTAGGTTGCTGCTCGTGGGGTGTGAGGAGGTTTTCCTGGACTATGACCTCCACCATTGGCACAGCACATAGTCAGCCAGTTGGTGCTAAGGTTAAGACCATTTTTTATTTGGTGAGTACATCACGTAGCATAACAATAGAATGCACCTGGAATAAGAGACAGGGGGCACAGAAAGACCGGAAGAAATGGTAATGATCCATGAACGCTTTCCACGGCAAAGTGATCATTTACTATGAATCTAAACTTCTTACTCCTATACAAAATGTAAATTTACCGTCTTAACAAACAAATATAAGCCCTTTAATCTTTTCAAATGAACCTGGCAAAAGATCACAAATTCAACCTGAAGCCAAATAGGACATTACCACTAAAGAATCGTTATAAGAGAAAGGCATGTTGGCTGACAGTAACTGGCATTGCAAACACAGATAGCTACAGAAAACAGATGTTCGATGAGATTTTCCAACCGCACTCGCCCCAAAACTGAAGAATCCCGCTCAAGGTCAACATCTGCCCCTCGCCCGCTCCAATTCCCATGATGGGTTGAAAGGGAAAATTCATCCCGTTATTTCAGACAAAAATCATAAAATATTAGTTGTAGGAAAAATAATTAATAAGCAAATATATTCAGCCACAGTTGTTGGAAAAAGAATGATATTTTAACCATTGTTAATGCACAAATCAGACAGCAGATTCCACAGATTAATAATTTGTGAGTTATTAATCTTCAGAACTTGCTGGTCGATTTATACCACTCCACTATTGGCTTGACACAAATGGTATCTCCTGTTTCTGAAGAACTTGCTGGGTTTACATGTTAATTGCCCATTAAATTTTCTGTAGAAAATTAAGTCTAGTTATTTTAAGAATACAGGAATGCCAGAAATAGACCACAGAGCTCAATGAGTCATTATTGGGCAAGTAAATGCCTTTTTAACAATTTGATAGGTGTTCATGACTCTCAATCAATGTCTCTGACCCAGAAAGTGAACTGCAGAGTCTCATTTCTTGAGGTTGTGAATTATTAGTGGAGATTTTGATTCGTTGGGTTGAATTTTATGAGAATAATTCTAAGTGTCCTGTTAGTGTGAAAATTGGGAGAGTCACTGATCCATTTTTTGGGCAAGATTTAATGCCCAATCTTACAGAATTAGACACTGAAAAAATGGTCTAGACTGTTTCTAGCTGCTGCAGGCAGTGGGCTGGGCTTAATTTGCCTGATAGTCTGCAGGGGGAGCTATTAAGCATGAGCAGATATCTGTGTCTGTGCATGCACATAACAACTGCTGAGGGAGCAATTGCACATGCACAGATCCAACAGCTGGGGTCTGGCAGACAGAGAGAGAGCTGTCAGGCCCTTTCTGCTGTTGCTGATCACGAACCCCAGAACCCATGGACATCTAGCCTCCGCCGGCCTCCCCACTGCCCAGATCAATCATGCCCCCCAATCCAAACATGATGCAGAATGCGCAGTGGCCCCTCCACTGATCACAGGCAGAGTGCACTGTTGATCCCCTCCCTTCTGATCGGGCCACCCCTTTAGATCCTGCCACTATAATCCCTGCCCCAATAGGTACCAACCTATAGGCCACATCCCCTTGCATTGTCAAGTGGACAGTGCTAAGGTGCCCACTGAGCATTACCAATGTCCTAGGCTGACAGTGCAAAGGTGCCAGAATGGCACTTCCAAGCTGTCATTTTCCAAGGGGCAACCCCCTTTGCCCTCAGTCTCCTTGGGGGGCTTCAATGGCCTCCATCTCCACTGGCGAGGTCAACATGACTGCAGTATTCATGGGGAACAGGTGTTTTCCTCACTGGAGCCAAGAATTCAGGAATGATCCTGATTTCTCAGCTCTTGCATGATTTTACCAGCTCATTCACTCCACCCATCGATGGGAGAGGGGGAGTGGTTGTGGGAGGCACAAGTTTGTAAAATTCCGGCTGTTGTCTTTTCTTCTTTTCCTTTCTGTTTCATTTCTCTTTATCAATCAAATCTTTATTTCCCTTTCTTTATTTCTCTTTCTGTATCTGATTTGAATCTAATTCATCTTCCCTTTCTTTATGTTCTGCTGTTTCTTCTGAATCTTAAAATCTCTTTGGATAATGGATTTACTAAACATGCAACATGCTATGATGGTTATAGAATTGAGAGGGATGATATTTTTTCACGGGTAGGACTTGGCTGTGTGAGGACTAACGTTCTGCCCCTCCGAATGTAGACTCGAGAATTTAAACATGCTGAGCTTCACTTAAATCCAGTAAGCAGGAGTCAAAACTTATGGGTGCCACTACCAAGAACCCATGGGAATGGTGACCAGGGCAAGGAGATTGGTATTGCTCATGGTGGAAGGTGCAGTGGGGTTGTAGGGGAAGAATGGCAGGCTTAGGAAGGCAGGAAAGGTCCATGGTATACGTGTGGGGTGAGAACCAAGACTTCAGGCTGCTAAATACATTGGATGGTGGGTACACATCAGCAGTACAGTGCAACATCCTTTCAGCCATTTTACCCTCCTCTGGTTTACAGTGGGGTGGGAGTTAAAAATTCTTCAATGGAGCAGAAATAAGGAAGGGCAATTGGAATGTGAGCCTTGATCTATTGCTAGCTGTGCAGTGACATTAAGAGACATTTGGCAAAAAAGCAATTTAAATAGGAGCCTAATGTTATGTTCCTGCCATCTATTTTGTGGCACACTAAACAATCAGTGGTATAATGGAAAACAGACCAATTAGAAGATACTTCTTCTACTTTTAGGCAGCGAAATTCCCACTTAACTGGTAAAAATTATGACCAGTTCTTCCAGTAGCTGATAGAAATAGGAATGAGCTGCTGTTTTCCAACGACGAATAGCTGAGGTCCAGTGTGATCCTAAACTTGGAATGGCAAATGAATCAGTGTAAACAGAACGAGATCAATGCAGATGCATAGTATTTTTCAAAAATAGAGTGAATAAACAGACTATTTTTCAAAATAAAATAAATCCTAATGAAAGAATTGTGATCAGTGCACATTTTAATTTTGTCAGTCCAATAATTAATAATACTGCTTTTGATTTAGGGGAAAATTATTCTGCCACAAAATATATAGGTAAAGGTAACCGGGCTCTATCTATTGTACAGCTTCATATGGCGTTACTGGAAGGCTTTGCAATAGCGTTGTGTCTTTGCAACGCAGCAGACTTCCTCTTGTTCTGGTTATCTCCCTCCTGCATGTGAAAAATTGTGGAATGGGATTAAAATATGCCCTTGGCTCAGGCATTCAATTCTCATAATATATGAACCACTTACCACAGTGTCCATGAAGACATGAAGAAACAACAAGTGTGTCCAAGAGGGAACGGTTATCTGAAATCCTTTTCTCTTCCCTCTTGCTTTTTGTGGACAAACATCAAACATTTTCCCAATGTAATGAGCCTGATATTTGTTAGTGGCCAAAAAGTGGTGTATTTCTGAAAGGGCACAGTCACAGCATGCCGAAACAGAAAGGCTAGTAGTCCATCTTTAATTTGTCCACCGGCCCCTTTCCCGTAATTTAGTTGTGTTTCAGATGTCAATAAGGTTTCCCTACAGGTGCTTAAGTAATTTGATCTTGTGTGTGGCCTACCATTAAGCACAAGAGGAGATATGCAACTGGGATGGGTGAACTCAGTGGCAAGGTTGGTCCAGTAGTAGTCCTCATTCATAGAATTCTTACAGTGCAGAAGGAGGTCACACAGCCCATTGAATCTGCACCAACTCATACCCAAGCTTATCCTGCAACCCCACATATTTACCCCACTAATCTATGCATCTTGGGACACTAAGGGGCAATTTAGCATAGCCAATCCACCTGACCTCCACATTTTCAAACTGTGGGGGAAAACTGGAACAATTGGAGGAAACCCACGCCAATATGGGGAGAATATACAAACTCTACACAGACAGTGACCCAAGCCAGGAATTGAACTCAGGTCCCTGGTGCTGCGAAGCAGCAGTGCTAACCACTATACTACCATGCTGGTTTTGCACTCCACTCTACAGAAGTGACATGTCAGGAGATTTGGATTTTAATTGAACAGTCTCCGATGGCCTATTTAAGCATCACTGGTTACACAATTCAAGACCCAGAAATACTGTAATAATTTCAAGTGACCACTTGACGAAAGGCCTCAATGAATGTAGCAATCGTATTGTGGCATTTACTTCATGTCTGAAAAACTTTCAATTATGTTGAATTTGGAGTCCAACAACTAAGTTCTTTGTGTGATTTTCTAGACAAGCTGACAGATGAATTAAATATTTAGGCTCTGTGATAAGTGTTCCAATTAGTATGATAAACATTGCTTTTGATTTGGGAGCATCTTTTTTTTTAAGTTGTGAAAATGCATTGTTCGAAACAAAACAATAACTCATTATTAAATCCTTTCTGTGGAAAAGTGGGTGGAAATCATAAAACTTGACACCAAGCAATCCAGAAAGTTGGAATTATTGTCTGATTGGCTGATTCTGTGTTTTTTTTTTAAGTTTGTTTATGGAATGTGGACATCGCTGGCTGGGCCAGCATTTATTGCCCATCTTTAGATGAAATGAAAAAGAAGCTAAATCTTCTCATCACACTCCTGACTTGTGGCTTTTAGATGATAGGCAGGCTTTGGGCAGTCAGGAGGTGAGTTACTGGTGCAGGGTTCCTAGCCTCTGACTTATTTTTGTAGCCATAGTATTTACGTAGCAAGTCCAGTTCAAATTCTGATCAATGGAAACCTCCAGAATGTTGATAGTAGGGGATTCAGTGATGATAATGCCATCGAATGTCAAGGGCCATGCTTAGATCTTCTCTTTTTGGAGATTGTTATTGCTTGGCACTTGAGGGCCACAAATGTTACTTGCCAAATGTCATCCCAAGCCTGGATATGGTTCTGATCTTGCTGAATTTGGACATGGACTGCTTCAGTATCTGAGGAGTCATAACGGTGCTAAAGATTGAGCAATTATCAGTGAACATCCCCACTTCTGATCTTACAATGGAGGGAAGGTCATTGATGAAGCAGCTGATAATGGTTGGGTCTGGGATACTACCCTGAGGAACTCCTGCAGAGATGTCCTGGAACTGAGATGTTTGACCTCCAACCATCACAACCATCTTCCTTCGTGCCAGGTATGACTCCAACCAATGCAGGATTTTCCTCCTGATTCCCATTAACCCCAGCTTTGCTAGGATTCCTTGATGCCATACTTGGTCAAATGCTGCATTGATGTTAAGGGAAGTCAGTCTGATCTCATCCCTGGAGATCAGGTCTTTTGCCCATGTTTGGACTAAGGCTGCAATGAACTCAGAGCTGAGTGGCCTTTTCAGAACTCATACTGAGTGAACAGATTATTTCTGAGTGAGTGCCACTTGATAGCATTGTTGATGACCCCTTCCATCACTTTGCTGATAATCAAGAGTAGACTGATGGGCAGTTATTGGCCAGGTTGGATTTGTCCTTCTTCTCGTGTGCAGGACAATCCTGGCAATTTTCCACATTGTCAGGTAGATGCCAGTGTTGTCACCATACTGGAGCATGGTAAGTTCTGGAGTACTAATCTTGTATTATTTCAGGAATTTTGTCAGGGTCCAGAGCCTTTGAAGTATCTAGTGCATCAGCCATTTCTCGCTATCATGAGAATGGTGGCACAGTGGTTAGCACTGCTGCTTCACAGCTGTAGGGCCCTGGGTTCGACTCCAGCCTCAGGTGACTGTATGGAGTTTGCACGTTCTCCCTGTGTCTGCATGAGATTCTTCCATGTGCTCCAGTTTCCTCCCATAGTCCAAAAATATGCGGATTAGGTTGACTGATCAGGGTAAATTGCCCCTTAATGTTAGTGGGATTAGCAGGCTAAATACGAGGGCTAAATACAGGGATAGGGTCTGGGCGGGATTGTTGACTGTGCAGGCTTGATGGGCCAAATGACCTCCTTCTGCATATGATTCTGTGAATCAAATTGGCTAAAGATCTGTGATCTTGGGGGCCTCCAGAGGAGGCCAAGCTGGATCATCCACTCAGCACTTCTGGATGAAGATTGCTGCAAAGATTTCAGCCTTATCTTTTGCACTGATGTGCTGGGCTCCTCCATCATTGAGGATAGAGATATTTGTGGAGTCTCCTCCTCCAGTGAATTGTTTAATTATCCACCACCAGGCATGGTTGGATGTGGCGGGAAAGCAGAGCTGAAATCTGATCTATTGGCTGTGAAATTGCTTAGCTATGATTTATCACTTCTGTTTGGCATGCAAGTAGTCCTGTGTGTTGCATCTTCACTAGCTTTCGGGGCTTTGCCCTTTCATCAGGTGAGAAGGGGAGTTCTCTCCACTTGCCTGACAAAGGGGCAAAGCCCTGAGAGAACTCCCCACTCAACTGACGAAGGGGCAAAGCCCCAAAAGCTAGTGGCGTTTACTACCAAATAAACTTGTTGGACTTTAACCTGGTGTTGTGAGACTTCTTACAGTGTTTACCCTAGTCCAACGCCGGCATCTCCACATCATGTTGCATCTTCACCAGGTTGACACTTCATTTTTAAGTATGCTTGATATTGTTCCTGGCATGCTTACCTGTACTCTTCATTGAACCAGGGTTGATTCCCTGGCTTGGTGATATGGTAGAGGAGGCAGGGGAATGTGGGGATAAGCTCAGCCATGACATTTCCTGGTCATCATTAGACTTTTAATTCCAAATTTTTTACTGAATTTAAATTCCACTGTATGCCGTGGTGGGTTTTGTACTGGGGTCTCCAGAGCATTACCGCAGGACCCTGGATTACTAGTTCAGCAACAATGGCACTGCCTCCCCAACTCTCTGCAAATTTAATACTGATTCTCATTCATACATTTCATCCTTTCGCTTTAACTTTCATACATATCATTCTTTGTGGTGTCTCTATGTATCATGTCCAGCTCTTGAGTTCTAAGAGAATGTGATCACAGTTGAGATATTAGGGAAGGTTGAGAGAGGGTCAGGAGTTCAGAATTCAGGGCTAGGGTCAGAGGTCTCTCAGTGATATTTGGGTTGATGGAGAAGGGAGAAAATGGAAAGCAGCAGGTAAAGAAGTATGGACACTCCTTGCACTTGCTGGAGGTGAAGACGTAGGGAAGAGAAATTAGTAATGGAGAAAATGAGGTTTGGGGTCATCAGGATGATTCTGGGTAGTTTTGACAGGAGAGCGAGGCCCAACTATTCTTGGTGTCTTTTTAAATGCACCAAAGATGCTTATTGCCAAACTTATAGTGGCTTAAACTCATTCCAGAAAGACCAGTCACGCTGTAACTGAATGATTATAGTGACTGTTGTCACACGGTATTTCCAGAATCTCTGCTTAGTTTTCAGTGCAACCTCGCTTCGCTGTAATAATATTGTTTCAAATGATTAGTCCCAAAGACTGCCTGGCACAGCTACAAAAAGCCAAACACTCTGGAATGAAATGTCAGTGACAAGTCTGATTTGTGCATTAATAATTCAAATGGTTCTATTTTTACAATAGCATCACTCTAATATTCATTGTATGGTTTCTGTCCAGATATGGAGAGGTTTTTTCCTAGTGGTTGCAATTTGTATGACAGTTTAATTTTTGTCATCATTCCTTTTTGTCAAGGAGCAGTTTTCTTTTTAACTTCAGTGTCATTCTGTGTGAGAACGGTGAACCCATATTGCTTAGGACAGGGGCTGTTTTCACTGTGATGATGCAGGTTTTTTTTTAAAAGCAGCACTTGATATAAAAATAACATTTAAAAAAAAATAAAGTTCACCATCTGGAAGGGGACACAATTAGTACTTGGAAGTAACGTCCATTTAGTAACCCGATAAGGCATAGCTATACTGCATTTTAGAATCATAGAATCATAGAGAAACTACAGCACAAACAGGCCCTTCGGCCCACAAGTTGCACCGATCTTATCCCTACCTGCTAGGCTTACCTGTACCCCTCAATCCTATTAAGTCCCGTGTACTCATCCAGAAGTCTCTTAAAAAACCTTATCGAATTTGCCTCCACCACCGCCGATGGCAGCTGATTCCACTCACCCATCACCCACTGAGTGAAAAACTTACCCCTGATACCTCCCCTGTACCTATTCCCCAGCACCTTAAACCTATGTCCTCTCATAGCAACCATTTCAGCCCTGGGAAAAAGCCTCTGAGAATCCACCCGATCAATACCTCTCATCATCTTATACACCCCTATCAGGTCCCCTCTCATCCTTCGTCTCTCTAAGGAGAAAAGATCGAGCTCTCTCAACCTATCCTCATCCTCATTTTGTCGCAATTAATATAAGCAATAATTAGCAGGGTAATTAATTGTGAGGAATTCTCATAGACGTAATGTTCCAAATATCCTGATTCGTATCTTTGCTTTGTTTCCTTTTTTTTAGGAGTTTTCTCAAGTCCAGGAATTGTTATTAAATTCCGAAGTCCGGAAAATGAAGGCACGCTCCATCTGAGCCTCTGCTCCTTTTATTGAATTACTGCAAGTGACTTACTGGAGGTGTTGCACTTCATAATGCTGATGGAGAGAGTTACACATGAATGAAGGATAAACAGCGATTAATTTTAGTCAATAAATAACGGTTTGCAGCCTCTCATCCAAGAGGAACAATCACTTTTCCATTTTTGCTGCCAAATGAGCTGATGAGGAAAACAGGGAGTTGACCACATAAATCAGTCTTAATTTCGCCTTCCCCATTAAAACCCAACCATTAAGACCATCCTCGGCTCATTTGAGCCTTTCCTGTTTCATACTTCCAATTTTTGCAAAAGTGGGGGAGTGCACTCATCATAAAATTTCACTTTGGCTGGCTTATCATTTGCATTTGAGTCAATAAATTGCAATTAGCATAAACAATTAAACTAGAGACTGTGACAATTTCACTCCCTCGGAAAGAATGTAATTCCCTTGCTGAGCCAAAGCAGTACTTTTTGCATACGAGCCACAACATAGGTGAGGCTTTGGAAGGGCTTTCAACAGATTTCTGTAGAATGGGGTTTGGGCTGTACACAGTGGTTAGCACTGCTATTTCATAGCGCCAGGTTCGATTCCCGACGTGGGCTACGGACAGTGCGAATTCTGCACGTTCTCCCGTGTCTGCGTGGGTTTCCTCCGGGTGCTCTGATTTCCTCCCACAGTCCAAAAGATGTGCTGTTTAGGTGCATTGGCCATGTTACATTTCCCCTGAGTGCACCTGAACGGGTGCTGGAGTGCGGCTGGAGGGTCGCACGGTGAGTTTCCCTCGGTGCTCTGATTTCCTCCCGCAGTCTGAAGATGTGCAGGTTAGGTTGATTGGCCATGATAAATTAAACCTAGTATTGGGGGATTAGCCGGGTAAATATATGGGGTTGTGGGAATAGGATTATGGTCGATGCAGACTCGATGGGCCAAATGGCTTCTTCTGCACTGTAGAGATTCTTTGATTCTATGACTAGGGGATTTTCACTGTAACTTCGTTGCAGTGTTAATGTAAGCCTATTTGTCATACTAATAAGTAAAGTTTAAACTTTTTCTGGCAAAGCCTATATCAAGTGTTACTTGATATAGGCTTACATCCTTATAGGCTTATATAGGCTTAACATCCTTATATAGGCTTACATCCTTACTTCACTAATCTTCGTTTTGCCAATATTTCAATTTTTCACTGCAGCCAACTCTTTGCCACTCTGTGTGCATCTGGATCCAAGCAGGAGTGGCATGTTAATTGGCATGGTAATTGCATGCAAGCAATAGTTTAGCACATCCTTAAAGCCACATGGTGTGCCTGAGCTGAAAATGGCTGGTGTACCCATGGAGGGAGGGAACACAGCTGTTTAAACTGAGGGAAAAAAAAGTTGAATCTTCTCATAAATTAGATCTCAAGCTACCGGGGCCAGCTTTTAGATTCTAATCAGATTTACAGGACATCAGTGTCAAATCTAATATGGTCTCCCAAGTGAAAAGCTCAAAGGAAGTGATAAAAACACTTGGGATGTCATTAAGTAATGTGCAAAATGGTCATTCACTTAGTCTGAGCTACACTGGCCGTCCTAGGGTGGGAGAGCATATTCCACTTCCAAGACGCAACTCCAAGACTTATTCTGATAATGCTGGACGTTGCTATTTCATAAGGAAATTCAAAGTAATTAATAGGCCAATTTAGTTTTGATGTTATTTCTAAGGAAATAAATTGCCATCCTTGTGAAAAGTATTGTTTTTTCAGCGATGTGGATGGATACAGGGAAAACAGGGCTGCCTTTGCTCCCATTTGGGCCCCCAAAATTGCAGGCAGCACAGAAGAAAAATGGGCACTGATCCTTTCGCTCTCATTTTGCTTTTCAATAGCACTCCATGCAAACCTCATCTGCAGCTTCTCTGGTGTCGGTACCTGACTGATTGCAAAGTACAGAGAAATGAATGTCAGGGATCCTTGCACATATATTTCTTCCCATGGCTGCTTCTGAACAAACCTGGCACCACTGTTAGCCGGGTAGCTCTCTTAAAGTGGCAGGCTCCTAGGCTCGAGTCAATGTTGAAACGTTGACAAATTGCTTTCCAATTAATTTTGCCGCACCTTGAACTGCCCTACCCTGGCTGTAATTGTGCTCCCAGTGCTAAAGCTGTTTAATTTATTTTGCAACTCTCTTTTCCTGACAATTGCGCCATTCAGAATGCATTTAATTGAACTTACAATTAAAAAAACAGGTAAAAGCAAAATAACTGCAGCTGTTGGAATCTGAAACAAAAACAGAAGATGCTGGAAAATCTCAGCCGGTCTGACAGCATCTGTGGAGAGAGAATAGAGCTAATGTTTGGAATCTGGATGTCATGCAGACTCAAAACATTGGCTCTATTCTCTCTCCACAGATGCTTTCAGACCTATTGAGATTTTCCAGCATTTGCTGTTTTTTGTGTGTGAGATGAATAAAAGGGAAGGAAGGCATTATAGGAGGAGGGGAAGAGAATTCAACTAATTGCCCAGCCCCCATCAATCCCACTATCCAAGACAGCTTTAAAGACCAAATCTCAGAGTAGCAATTCCTATGCTTTCAGAGATCCCCAAAGAAATTGTGAGACTGCTGCACGACTAACATATGAAGAACTTCAGCTACTTTGCCCTATGGACACTGCTGTACTGTATAGTAAACCAAGGTCACAGTGGGACTCAATGTTTTGCAACCAGCTCCTGCCAGGATCCAACAGTTGAGTAGTGGAACCTCATTTCCTGCTTATATGTACATAATCTGGGCCACAAATAACCATCAAAGAGCAGCCTTCAAAGGAAAGAAGAGTGTTCCAGCAAAACAATTCAGGTATGAAATTCATTACAGAGATTTGCTGATGTGTGATGTGCCACTGGCCACTTCTCTCGCAATCAGATGAAGAGCTTACGTGGGAGTGCCCCCAGCGTACGTCGAAAGGCCTTGGATGTGTGCTGGTCATAGAACCTAACTGTCTGCAGCGATGCTAGGATATCGCAGCTGTCAGCAATAAATTTATCAATCACCTCAGTGAGCATGAAGCTGCAGGGTGGACTCTATTATTGTTCCATAAAGGGCCAGGCACTCAAACTGCAGCGAAAGGTAATTTTGAAGAACTTCTGCAAGAACGCAAAGTGTCTGACAGCTCTCTGGGTCAACGTTGGAGGCGCTGTGCTGAGTTCCTGAACTTGTATCACCCAAGGCTCAGTTGCTGCCAGTCTTGTTCCATGCCACAATGTCTGGGTTCAAGTTCCAGTCCAGGCATGGAGAAATAAAAATCATACCAGCACAGTGCTGAAGGACTGTTGCACTGTCAAAAGTTCCATTTGTTGGATGAAACGTTAATACTGAGGACTCACTTACCTTCTCGGGTGGTTGAAAAAGATCCCATGGCACTGTTTTAAAGATGAGCAGGGGAGTTGTTTCTGTCGTTCTGGTCAATATTTATCCCCCAATCAACATCACAAATGTAGTTTAGCTGACCATTATCAGATTGCTGGTTGTGGGATCTTACTGTGCCTTTTTCACATTACACTTCAAAAGTACTTCGCTTGCTGCTTTGAGATGGCCACTGGTTTTGAAAAGTTTTATAAATGTAAGTCTTTTGTGTTTTTCTTTTTGTCAGGGAGGTGTCCTATCTTGACAGAGAGGGCAGTGAGTGTGGTCACCTATCACCACACACGCTGAAACAGGTATGGGCAAAGCAGTGACAGCTGGTCTTTAGCATGACTGGGGAGGTAGGGAAGAGAGTGTGGAGGGGAGAAGCTCTGTACAATGCCCCCTGCCAACGGACACATTCATGCTCCTCAATAGTGACGGCTGACGGCCTGGCTGATCAGCCAATACATTCTCCATCTTGGTGATCATTAACACTGTCCTGTATGCCACCTGATTCTCACTGTAGCAGAACTTGTCTGCCACCTCACTCTCAAACCAAATGGCAAACTTTACTGCTGGCCTGACTGCAGTCCATGGGTGCCCTCACAGTTCACCCTCATAATCCCAACTCTATACTCACCTCTAAGGTATGTGCATTCTAATATCTAAGCTGGTGGCTGTTGGTGATCAAATGATGGAGCTTCTTCATCATTGCTCTTCCTCCTTGGGAGTCTGAAAGCAGGAAATCAAAGGGGGAAGGTTGTGGGTGAGAGAAAAGATGTTGGGTTGGAAAGCAAGAGGTCCATGATTACACCATCCACAGCTTGTTCATGGCAGAGAATAACAGGATGGGGCAACGCTAGGAGTTGAGAAGGGGAATAAGACAGGAACATGCCATCATCCTCAATGTTCTCAGTAACCCCAAATGGCACTGGTTATGTCACTGCCAGCCCCCATGGTGCTGAGTGTCATCTCCTGGACAGGGGTCAAAAGATGTAGGTATTCTTGTCCCCCATTTGTTCTGCTCTGCTCCCTTCCATTGGCAGGCTATCTTATTCTACAGAAGAGCAGAATGTCATAATTGTGTAGCAATGTGTTTATATAATGTGCCTGCCATAGTTGATTAGCTGGAGCTATGTGGTGGCAGCGAGAGGTGAGTCTGATCTGGGCAGTATTGATAGGTGTGGGTGTGGTGGAGTATCTGAATGTGAGTGCTAAGTGCCCAGAGTACTACTGGGTGAATGATGGGGGTGAGTTGCATTGAGCAGCTGGAAAGGTGGGTAGGAGATGCCATGTCAAGTTGCATTCATGGGCATTGACCATTCACATGAGGGCAGAAGTGGCATGTTTTTAGCTCCAGATGCTAGAAATTGACTGCTCTGGCCAGCTGCTCCCATGCCCCTTTGACAGTGGTTCTTGATATACATAGTGAACCATACATAGCATGTCTCCCTATCACTCTGGAACCATCTGTCTGCCCTGGTATTAAATTTTCCATCATTTGTATTCCGCCACTATTATTCAGTGCAGCTTTCTACTAAGAGGGACTGATTGTCTTTAAGAACAGCAGGCTGGTTGCACCACATGATATCTGTACAATGCTGAGCACAGAGACAGACACCAATGCAAAGAAGATCATTGTTGCAATCATGTAGATAATGTTGGTATGTTAAATTTATGTGTTGCCCACCTTGGTCAAATCAGGTGTGGACAGGATACAAAGTACTGTTAAAAAATCTGAGTATACACACACACAGATTCATGCACACTCACATCCACACACACATGCTCATATCTACACACACAAACGCACACTCTTTTACATACACACCCACGTACACTGCTCACTAACCATACCCACTACTCTATACATGCACCCGTTCATGTGCACATACACATACACAAACCTATACCTGCACAAAACATACATTTACACACCCATTTACACAAACCGACACATACACGCACATCCATATATTCAAACCCATACATACACACACCCATATACACAAATTCATACCTGCACACACTGTATATATGGGTTTGTATGGGTTTGTGTATACGGATATGTGTGTGTATGGGTTTGCATATGTAGGTGTGTGTATATATGGGTTTGTATCTATTGCACGCCCACATATGCAAACCCATACACACACATATCCATATACACAAACCCATACATACACACATCTGTGTACACAAACCCATACATATGCACATCCATATACACAAATTCATACATTCACACATCCATACACAGAAACCCATATATACACACAATCATATACGCAAACACATACATATACACACACCCATATACACAAGCTCATACATACACATTCTCATACATACAAACCCATATATACACACACCCATACACACAAACACACACATGCACACCCATGTACACAAACTCATACATAAACAAAGCCACATAGACAAACCCATACATACACATACCCATGCATGCACACCCATACATACACTCCCATAAATGTTCCCAGAGAGCACTAGGAATAGAAGATTGACTGTTGCATTTTCTGAGCATCTGGAGATTAAAGGATTCCTTCCCATTCTAAGCACTGCCATGTTAAGCCATCATGCAATAATATCACTAGGTGTATTGTGTGGATTGAAGCCTTCTGGAAAGGAATAACAGATGTCTCCTTCTTTAGCAGACTACTTGTGAGGAAATCCTTTGATTGCTGTACATCACTGATGACTACATCATGCCAAGTAAGATTTTGCTTATTTAACAGATGATTAAACAGATTAAATCATTGTATTTTAGTTCACTCTCAGAGTGGTCACTTGGGCCACACTCCTGGAAATCTGTCGGGTTGTGAATTCAACAGTTACACTAGAATTGTGGTGCCAAGAAGTCTGCCACTGACATTTGGCAGTGTTTATGAGCTCAAGGGGAAGGAAACTGTTGGAACAGATCTTGGTGTGAGGCATGTCAGTGCTCAAGACTCTCAAATTGTGGGTGGAATAGCTCAACTTCAGGTGGGGGTAAGGATGCTGGATTCCCCATTGGAAAGCAGTTCTGTGTCCGGACTTTTGGGGAGTCTAGATTTTGATTGTACATAGACTTGAAAACCATTGTACTCTGGAAGAACATGTCTCCTGGCAGTATTGGACCCAAGGAGATCTATTCCAATCTGAAGGGATAGCATCATTACATGTTCAAAACAATCTTTGCTGGCCAATATTATTTACAAAGAGAACCCAGAATCACAATATTCTAGAGTTACAGTGCTGAGTGGGGGTTAAGAGGCAGTACTTGCATTATAATCACATTCTTTAATAGTTGATCTCCCTTGGTGCTGCACATAGTGGAAGGATCCAGCTGCTTTATATCAATAGGAATGCAATCAACAACATGTTATGAGGAAAGTGAAACAGGCAAAGTATTAGCGGAAGTAAATGGATGAAAGGAAGTGAGCAATATATGCAAGACACTTCATAGATTATAGATGATTCTAGTCCTTCTGGGATACACGTTTGTCATCCTTGCAATGTAGCTGTCAGGGTTCAAAAATGTAGCTTGTTATGTTAGATTTATCTCCAGAAATGTAGCTGGATTATGTTTAGGAGACAGCTAGAAACTTTACAGAACTTTTATCTCATTGGAAGTTTTATCTCTGGTTGTTCCTTTGCCTCAGGAGACAAGTGAATTGAGTAGAGTCCATGATAGCACAGATTATATATGCTTTGCCGGAAAGATCAAGCTTAATAGATGAATGGTCTTTTATTTCATACCTTATGCTCTTAAAAAACATTGTCCTGTACTCTATTCTCTACCTGAGGATGTAGTAGAATTTAATTTGTTGCCATTAATGTTAACCCTCAAAATTGGGTGGCACGGTAGCACACTGGTTAGCACTGCTGCTTCACAGCTCCAGGGATTTGGATCCGATTCCTGGCTTGGGTCACTGTCTGTGTGGAGTTTGCACATTCTCCTCGTGTCTGCATGGGTTTCCTCCGGGTGCTCCGGTTTCCCCAGCCCGCTGTGTTAAAGAAGCAGTGTAGGGGATGGGAGAATCATCCCGAAAGTGTCAGAAATATGCCTCTTATCCCTGCTCTGCTTCCTTTGCAAATTAATATAAATTGTGGTGCCTAAATCAAAGCTTCCAAAAAATTCTCCCAAAAATAGGAGTTGACTTATATGCTGTCTAAAACTATGTACCTTTGCTGTCAGTGCATTAGGGGAGACAATGGCGTAGTGGTATTGTCATTACGACTCCAAATATTCGGGAGACTTGAGTTCAAATCCCACCATGGCAGATGGTGAAATTGAAATTCAACAAAAATTTGGAATTGTGGAAATCTGATGACAACCATGAAACCATTGTTGAATATCGTGAAAACCCATCTGGTTCAATAATGTCCCTTAGGGTAGGAAATCTGGCCTGGTCTGGCCTACTCCAGGACTACAGCAAATGAAGATAAGTTAAACCAATGCCATCTGAAATGGCCTAGAAAGCTAATCAGTTCGGGGCAGTTAAGAATGGGCAACAAATGCTGGCCTACCCAGCAAGGCCCACATCCAATGAATAAAAAAAAATTCTGTTCACCTGTTTGGGCATCTTCTTGGTATATCACTTATTTGCTCCCATGTGCTCATTTATAAGATGAGTGTAACCATAAAAAGTTCAATAGTATGTTGGGGAGTTTTTTTGTCCCGCCCACCATGGGAATCGTAGCAAGTGGGGGAGGGGAACCATGCAAAGATCCGTTGACCTCAGGCAGGATTTTTCGGCTTTGGAGCGAGCATGGCTAAAAAATCCCACCCTGCATGTCTAATACTACTGATATTGGCCTGGGCAGGATGCATGATTTAACATTTAAAGTAGTCTGACTAGGGATTAAGGCTTTGCATTTTGGCTGAACATGCGAACACAGACCTCTCTCCTCATTGGGAAGAGTGCAAAACATTACAATCTGCAATCTGATCAATTCTGTTAGTCATGGGTGTGCTCCATAGACGTCAGTCTAAAGACACAATCTGTACCATGACAGCAACCTCAGACTCCTGCCCAACATAATAAAAACACATCTTATTTTTGGAGCAAATGGACTGTTACCATGCATTACAGTTAAAGAAAATTTACTCGCAACCACAGCAAATGAAGATAAGTTAAACTAAGCTTTGCAAAGATCATCCTTTGATAAGAATGTGGAACCGTGATTGAAATGTGATTTCAGGTCCAATTCGGAATCTGATCCTTATTATTTTCTTTTCAGAAAGCTGTAGTGCGGCAAGCATACTGAATGCTGAATTAAAAATAAGGATTTCCAAAATGAAACTTTGCAGACAAAATAATGTTGAAAGCAACGTTGGGACATAAATTCCACAGCTGTCTAAACCGGGCAGTGCATGGCAACATTGCGCCAGCACAAAGAGGCTCAAACACTGAACTAAATCCATCTTTTGGTTAGAATGTAGGTGTCAGTCAGGTGACCTGATAGAGCTCAATTGTCAGCTCACATCGATTTCAGCCTATGCCAAGGGAAGTGTGGGAGGAGGACTGATTGGGAGGGCAAGGGCATTGTGTGGTGACCACAGGCTGAAAAGAAACCATTTAAGGGGTGGCACGGTGGCACAATGGTTAGCACTGCTCCCTCACAGTGTCAGGGACCCGGGGTTCAATTCCCAGCTTGGGTCACGGTCTGTTTGGAGTCTGCACGTTCCCCCTTTGTCTGCATGGATTTCCTCCCACAGTCCGAAAGATGTGCTGGTTAGGTGCTAAATTCTCCCTCAGTGTACCTGAACAGGCGCCGGACTGTGGTGACTAGAGGATTTTCACGGTAACTTCATTGTAGTGTTAATGTAAGCCTATGTGTGACACTAATGAATAAACTTTAAATCCGTGGGTTGTGGTGACAGGAGAATAACTCTTACCTTTTCTGACTCCACCAAATATGAAATTTATCAGAGATTACTATTCCTTTTTTGCAGCTAAGTGGTTTGGATGGATATTGGTGTTGAAAAAAAAATCAAACACAGTGTAAAATGGGCTGATACTATGAGCTTGTTTCTTGCCACTGATTACATCAATTTCACTACTCTGACCACCCACTGCGCACCACCCTGCACCCCCCCCCAACCCAATCATCTCATGTACAAAGAATAAAACAGAATAAAATGAGCAAAATGTGGACCCACATGGCTCATTAGTTTGGAAATTACATTAGCCCATATTGCTTTAACATACGTTGTCTTCTAGCCATGAAGTAATTTGGCTGGATTTTCAGAGATGGTGAGACTCCATGAACAGGATTTTACTGGCTGCCCTCGCCCCAAGGCTGGAAAATCCCACCTGAGGTCAGTGGACCTTTTCATAGGCTGTGTCCCGCCCGCTATGATTCATGTGGCAGGTGGGATGAGAAAATTCCATCCTGAAGATGGTGTGAAATTTCCCAACCCCGTTTCCAGAGTTTCTGATCTCCAGGAATACCTTGTAAGGGTGCAGGTTGTGTGCCCACACTCTACACTCCCAACCTGGCCGGCTCTATCAGCATGTCCTAATCTTTTGCAATCTTAACGGAATAGTGCAAGCTTTTTGAAGAAGCGCTGTTTATGGTACCTCAAAGGTGTCATGAACCATAATCTGCATGTGGCTAAGTTCAAAATGCCCTGCTTATGCCCCTCATGCTAAGATGTGCCCCTCCACCCTTACCCTATGACCCCACCCATCCCCTATGACCCCAAGATATGTGCCCCATTCATTACCTTTTACATCTCATGCCCTCTGTGCCAACCAAGCACAGAGGGTCTGCTCATACACTGTGAATTAACAGTGACTCCTAGATGTAAAAAAATCTTTTTTAAGGTCATTGATAACTTTCCAGTTTCTTAAAACTAATTTTTATGACAGACCAATAAAAGTGTCAATCATCCAGATCCTTAAAAGTATCATTTAATGAAATTTGAAATCTCTTTATCCTATGTATATAAACATCATGAAATTGACAGCAAAGACCAGAGAGCCAGAGCTGTCAATCAACTAATGTTTTCCCCGTGACTCAGGTGTTTCAGGACTCTAATGGATTTCTGGATGTTCAGCTAAGTCTTATTATGTATTCTTGATTGAGAGTTCAAAAAAAAGTTAGATTAGAATTCATTAGAAGACATTTAAGATGCAGTAGCCTCCAAGTTTAAAACGGTTTTGGTGTTACCGCCTTGGTCCGCAACTGCTTTTCTACAGTGGCATTCTCTGCTAACTGCATAGATCTCTCTGGGTCTTCAAATGATAAACTTTGTGATATTAAGATGGTTTTGATCACATGACCAATACATGACATGGCCAATACTGCTCTTGTCCAATCTGAATGGTTTGGTAATCAAAAGCCATTGCTGAACAATTGGAGATAGGTGATGACTCCTTCAAACCATAAACAATAGCATGTGTGAATTCCACAGAGGTGTTCCCCTGTATCACCACACAGGGTAATTCAATTAGAAACTTTCTGGAAGCTTGAGGTAGTCTGTGTTGAATTTGCAAAAGTCAGCTGACATTTGGCAGCCATCTTAGCCAGCATTTAAAAAAATCCAGAGTCTTCCATACAAACAGCCCATGTTTGAAGTTATGAATAAAACAAGTCTGGGCATAACAATGTTTTAAAGTATGTAAAGTATTGTAATGTCACTCAGCGTAATTTGAGGACTCGCGTGTAACATTTTTGTCTTGTGTGCTGCAATTAGTTATATGCTTGACTGTGAAGATTTGTAATTATGTTTTGACTCCTTATTTTATTGCAACAAATATTATAAGTGCCTCCAAACATGTTTATTTTGAACTATTTTCCCTAAGCATCTAAGATTGTCATGGCCACAGAGCTCTTCAGTGCAGAGAAGGTGACCCAGGACAAGCAATTAGACCACCAGGGAACACAAAGGTAACAAATGAACCTTGCTCTTTCACAAGGAATGAAAAAAAACAAATAATAAATCAGTAATGCTTTGCAACATGCTTTGACGCAGGAAAAATGTACCTTGGGTTTAAAAATAGATTTTTTTTCCCCTAACTCTCCCTCAACTCTAGAATTCTTCCAGGCCCCTTGCGGTCCAACAGACCCAAGGTCTGAAATTTGCTCTCAGGCAAACAAAAGCATTTTGCAAGGATGACATTGTAAGAACATTGCATGCAGAGTTTAGAAATCAGAAAGTGTGAAAACTTGTGAATATATTGCTCAGTCATGTTTAACTAATTCCTAGAATATTGAGATACGTCACAGAAGTATCCTGGGCTAAGAAACTGAAAGCTCAGCCCAGGTTCGTACGCTGGAATGCTATCCAACTATTTCTCTTCTGAGCAGTCACTCAGGAGCATCGATAATTTGCTTTTATTCCGGATCGATGGGTTTTGAGATGGCTGATTTGTTCAACGTATGATCTGCGGACTTTGCCACACACGGGGCAGGTGCTGCTTGCAGCATTGGGTAGATGAGGTCCAAGGTGCCTGACTTCCAAATGATGCCTATGTGGTGCTCAGGTCACTACTGGGGTTGACCATGAGGTCCTTGGCATTTCAGGACCCAAACTTGGTTTTGACTAGTATTTTTTAATGCGTGATTTTTTTAAAATGTGGAATGGTCAATGCACACCAACCACGGCCCAGTCTTAGCAGAGTAGGGTCTTAGTCCAATGGTAAGAAGCTTCCAAGTTTGGAGGCCAGGTGGTGATGTGAAACATTAGTTTGATCTATGTATGATCATTTGCTGGTGCATATGTGGCACAGGGACACGTATTACTTCCACCGTTGTACCAAATACCTCAGCAATAGGAGACCCCTCTGACCTTCACAACATTTTCCACGATCCTGTGAAAGCCCACCAGAAACTGATATGTACTTATTATCTCCGTGACCCAACTAAGTCCAGTGTCTGACCGCTGCCACATCACTATCTAACTGTGATGTGAGTGCCCTCTCCTCTAAAATCCCGACACCTATTTTCCATGGCCTTTACTGCTCAGCTCCCACCCCCTTCACGGTTCTCACTGCCACCAAAACACTCGCCTCCCAACTATTGCAGCTTTGCCTTAACTTCTGAGCCACATCATTGCTAAAATGTTTTCCTCTTGTCTGAATCTTCACCCTAATTCTTACTTTCACTGCACCCCATCTCCTCCCTTAGAAGCCTCTTTGATTTTCCCTCAGGCTATTTTCTTGATAAATAAATTGTGATCACCGCTAGCTTCACACTGCAAGTCTATTTCTATCTATAATTGTGTACATGCACATGCCCACATTATCTCAGCCAATATGTCAATAAGCAATATTCAATTTTTCCTGTTGACAAAATGCACGAGCATGGGCATCAGCAGCAGACTGGTTGGAAACAGTTTAATGCTAAAATATCCTGCCAACGTACTAAGTCAAGGTTCACACCTGAACAGTAGCCACTCAAATCAGGTACAGGATTCCTGTTGGTAGACCATTATTTCAGGAGGAAAGGGGACAAAAAACAATGAAATGAGCTGAACTTTCTTTCATGGGTCACTCTGAAGCAAGAATGTCTTCTGAAACGAATGAGCGATACAGGCCATGGGTCATCCCTGCATTTCAGGGGGCGATGTGGGCATCATGCTCCACATCCAATCCTGTGTGAGGTATCTGCAGTGAAAAGAAATTGCGTTCTCAGCTCACGCATTAGGCTTGTGATTTGATGAGAGAATAACGCAGTAGTGAGTTCAATACTTTCACTGATGACACAATGGCTCACCTCATTCATTGGTTATAACTCAGATCAAGGAAACAATTATAAAGTGACATCTACCCAGCACTGTAAAACAGACTGTTATAATTTCATATGCTATCATGTATTTATTCCCACCCATTAGTACACAAACTAGGAGCTGCTATAGGTGAAAAGTCTAATAGTGAGTGAAACAGCGCCACTAATTTAGCTTTTCCCTGAATAATTTAGCTCAATCTGCTTAGTTTCAATCATCATACCATTTACATAGCAAAGCTATGGTATGCCACATGACACCAATATAATAGTGATTTTATAACGTTTCTGCTTATGAATTTGTCTGTCCCTATTAATCATCCTGTAACCACTGACACTGCAGAATCTTGATGCTTTGCCCAACAAAGCATGGACTAAGGACAGAAGAAGCCAAAAGCAGGGATACGAAATTGAGAACTGCAAGCTTTTATTAACACCAGAGACCCATTAGAGTGCTCTGTTCACCTTCAATGGAGCAATAAATGAAGAGTGCTTTCTAAGAGAGGACTCCTACTGTCAGTGCTTTGGTAATGCACAGCCAAACTGTAGTCATGTTGTAACGCTTGTAAGAAACAGATGTTCTTTCCCTGACAAATCTCCTTTCTTGATTTATTATTCATTTGCTCAAATCACAATGGAAAGTCTTCAGACCATTAATTAAATTCCAAGCAAAATAAAATTCCACAGAACTCATTACCAGTAAATGACTTTGACACATCATCAAATTTGAAGGTAAAATCTGCGACTTTAGGAAGTTAAGGTGGAGGGCTGATAGGCCCTGTTTTGCAACATCTGCAGAATGGTAAAGGTGTTGGTGTTTTTGGGGATGTTTTTGCAATGTGAAGTTTCACTGTAATATTGTCATTTATGTATTTCTGCCTTCTTCAGCGATCCATTGTATTTTTAAATAATATTAACAAAATTACGTGGCACCAGGACTGGAACTATCAGTCAAAATGATTTCCTGAGTCTGCACAAGGTGGAATTACAGTTTCAAATAAATGTTTGTGTAAACGTCCAGCAAAGCTGTGTTCATTTTACAGCCGACTCTATGCAGTTGATCATTTTCTGCACAGAATTTGCTGGTTAAAGCTGGTTCAGTACAGCAATGCTCAATTGAAGGTAGCAATCATTATTGTCATTTTCAATGTTGAAGGTGAGAGTTGGCAAGCAAACACTTTGTTGGGCCAATATGTGTGTAACTACCTACAGCCAAACAGCAACTAAAATAGCAGCAGCAAGCAAGCCTGCATCTGAACTGACCCAAATCAAAATTGATCTAAAGAAAACAGGCTCTGTATTGTGGACCTGAACTCAACTGAATTAGTAGGGTAAATGTATTTTCAAAATGTTGCGGAACTAATGTCGACTTTCCAACTCTACTGAGTCAACCCACTAAATTCAATCAAAATAAACTGAGGGAGATATTAAGAGGGGCAGCCCCTTAGCGGGGAATGGTCTTAAACAAAAACAAATCACAAATGAAATTTGAAAATCAAATTAAAAGGTGACTAAAGGTGTTGACAAGGCACACCAGTCCCTGTGGCACCCAACAGGCACAGAAGAACTTGATGGTGCCCATGGATGCTGCGTGCTCCCTCTCCAGGGACACCCAGCCATGAATGTAGCTGCCTACCTATGCTGCCTCAAGACCATGAGTGCTGTTGGGGCAGCACAGTGGCACAATGCTGTCTCACAGTGCCAGGTACCTGGGTTCAATTCCTAGCTCAGGTCACTGTCTATATGGAATTTGTACATTCTCCCAGTGTCTGCGTGGGTTTGCTCCAGTTTCCTCCCACAATCCAAAGATGTGTGGGTTAGATTGATTGACCATGATAAATTGCTCCTTCATGTCAGGGAGACGAGCAGGGTAAGTACACGAGGTTATGGGAATCAGGCCTGGATGAGACTGTTGTTGGTGCGGACTTGATGGGCCGAATGGCCTGCACTGTAGGGATTCTATGACTGTTGTGATGTCACAGAAGGCATTGGTCATGAGCTGGATACACACCTCTGAATGATTTGCAACTTTCCAATTGTCCACATAGCATCTGTATGTGTATGCTGGCCTAATATTGTTTAATTACGTTGTTTAATTATATTTCTATGGATATAGTATTTGGAGCTAAAGGGATCAAAGGATATGGAGAGGAAGGCGGGATCGGGATATTGAATTTGATGATCAGCCATGATCATGATAATGGCAGAGCAGGCTCAAAGGGCCAAATGGCCTACTTCTGCTTCAATTTTATATGTTTCTATGCTTCTACGTTATTGTGCTTCAGCTTGGCATGGCTTGAATAACATACTGGCAGGTAGTTAGTTCAATACCATAATGCCCATCTGTTTGGCTTAGCTGAAGGTTCTTCTCAAAAAAGCATAATATTAAAGCCTTCACTCAACTTAATGAATAACATTCATTAAAAAAACCTGTAACACAATTTCTGAGAAAAACTTTGCTTGTGGTTGATATGAATATACGATGAAGGGAAGTGAATTGGCTGAGTAAAACATTGATGGGGGAGTTATGACACTTTGTCATATTCAATGTCCAGGCAATGTGGCAAAGGAAACAAAAAGGGAAAAAAGAATGTTGGAAAATAGATTTTGAATAGTTCCAAAGATTATGCTAAAGCTTTTCAGTGAAACATGAGCAACATTGGATGGAATTTTCCCAGTCTTGTGGAAGGTCGGACCAGGAGGAAATTGGAAATTAGCATGCTGGGTCAGCTCCCTGACACATTTCCACCTCTGAGTGAGCTGAGGTGGGGTCAGTGCAGCAGCATCTACCTGGATAGTCAACTCGGACCATTAAGAGATCAAACGGGGGCAAGGAGGTGGTGTTGCCCACATGGGTCCCTCGATGAGGGTGGAGCTCGGCAGGTAAATAAAGGAGGCTTCCTGGTCTGAGACCGAGAAAGGTATTGGCCTCCGCTTAATCATCCCAGCGCAGAGCAACTGGCATGATAGGGTTACAGCCCCACACTGTTCTCCTGCCGATCCACTTCCCTTTGGGTTCCCAGGGACCCTGAGCTCCTCTATGGGGTGGAGGCACTGCTGGAGTGAGGTCCAGGAGCCCCACCATTCTCTGGCTCTGACACTTGTGGATTTCCACCGTAGTACAGACATCTCCTGCCATGGAGTGCATGTCCTGCATCAAGGTCTCCACTGTGGATGCCAACCTCACAGTGTTGACCTCGGTGCACTGCAGTGATGGCACCATCTCCTCAGATAGAAGGCAATGGGACTCCCCTAATCGGTCTTGTACTCCAAAGAGAGTTGCAGTCATCCCTTCCTGATATTTATGGTTCGGCCTTTGCAGCTCCAGCAGCTGTAGCACAACCAGGCCCAGGGGCCCATCATCAGCAAAGGGCACAGAGTCCTGGGCTCCGGCATCCTTCCAAGTGCCAGATCCCTGGAATGTCCCTGCCTCCTCCTGCTGTGGCTCTTCAACTGTGAAATACTCACCAGTGAGTGACCCAGGAGCCTGCCTACTTATTGAACCCACTGAGGCGCGTATGTGTGCTGGTGCCGGGTGCGGGTGGTAGCTATGACGCTTCTTCAACGATAGGGTTGGAGAAGTCCCTCTCCGAACTGCTGGAATATGGTTGGTCCAGGGGGTGAGAGGATGATCCGGCCTGTTCCACTGGCTCGCCTGTAAGAGAAGGGACATGGCATCGGTGCATTGCGGGGGAAATGGAGGGAACATTGATTACTCACTTGAGACTTGATGAATTACAGCATTTGTGTAGTGGATTCTTCACGTTTCTCTGCTGCCCCAACTTCCCCCACAGCACAGACACCCTCTTCCTCCTCCCCGGCCAACTCGAGGGCTCACTCCTCAAAACAGTTGAGGAATCTCAGCTTGGGCACGACTCCAGTTGGCTGCGCCTGCTGATGCCTGTTGCGTTTGAGTTTGTCCTGCAAAGACACAGACAGGAAGAGTTTAGATGAGAATGTTGACATTTCAGGTGGTGATGAGGTGTGGCTGCAATGGGGTTTGGGTGGGAACTGGAGTGTGAGGCATGTAGCAGTTACTGGGGAACATGGTGATTATAGGAGGGGGAGGGGAGCTGAAAAGCACCACAATCGGGACCGGGATCACGCCCGAAACGGATATCAGTTCTATCTTGACTTAAGGGCTAGGCTAGGATTTTTCCATAACATTTCTTGAACAACTATCCATGTTAGTAAATCAAAACTGTCTGAAGTTGGTGACTGTTATGGAGAGTCCTAGGAGTTGGGAAATTGCACATTGGAAGTTCAAACTTCCCAGACAATTCCTACAGAGATCAATGCACCAGGACTCCCAAGGCGACATGCATCATGGGGGTACAACCAGTCTCTGATGATCTGGAAACCAGAAGATTGGTTAACTCTGTTTGTTTCTCCACAGGTATTACCAGACAGGCTGAGTATTTCCTACATTTTCTGTTTTTTACAATTACTTTGTAATTTTTATTATTAAGGGTAAGGGATGTTAGTGTTGGTGAATGGAACACTTCAAGTGAGCAGTATTTGAATCATATATTCTGAGGTCATTGTTCGAAGTACAATAAAAACTCAGTAACATTCTTTAGCACTAATCTCAACCACACTGCATCAGCGTGTTATTTCCCCTTCCTCCACCACCACCCCCTCTTCCCACCCACCCGCCCCCCCCAGCCACCACCCCTCCCATCTCCCAATCTAACCAAGATGCCACCTTTAGAGAAGGTTTACCATAGTATCAATTTGCAACAAAATCAGGGGCAGTTTTGTGGGATTGTATCGTTTATTATTGACTTAGGCTGTATTTTTACCACAGTTGAAGTATTGGTGCAAAACAATTTTTGTATTGTTAATGAGAAATTGAAGTCTTAGCTGATCTTGAAGGAAAGTGGAACAAAATCTCAGGACACAGGGAATAGTTTATCAGGGGGGTTTACAGAGATGTAAAACTGGTAGTGATGAAAATATTCAGTCTGGAGCCAAAGCGTATGCTACAAACCTCAGTTCAAGTTTGAGTAGATTTCTGAACTTAGGTCTGACTTTTTTTAAAATTCGTGGGACATGAGTGTCACTGCCTGGCCAGCATTTATTACCCGTCCTTAGTTGCCCAAGTCCGGTTGAGAGTCAACCACATTGCTGTGGCTCTGGAGTCACATGTAGGCCAGACCAGGTGAGGACGGTAAATTTCCTTCTCTGAAGGACATTAGAGAACTAGATGGGTTTTTTGTGACAATCAACAATGGTTTCATGGTCATCAGTAGATTCTTAATTCCAGATTTTTAAAAAATTGAATTCAAATTCCACCGTAGCTGGATTCAAACCCATTCCCCAGAACATTAGCTGAGTTTCTGAATTAATAGTCTAATACCACTAGGTCATCACCTCTCCGGACTATGAGCTTTGCGTTTATATTCTGACTGGTTCAAGTCTGCTGCACACATAGCAGATATTTTTTCTTTGACTTTAAAAAAAGTCACATATCCATATCAGGTTTATATTACCAATTTGATCTAAAACTGGATGAATCAAGCAAACTAGATGGGTCATTGGTATTAAAGCCTTCAGGTATCTATGATTATTCATGGCTTCCTGATTTGCTCCAGTTGACCGTACTAATAAATTATGAATCAAATATTGTGCAATTGGAAAGATGAGAAATATCCCATTACCCAAAGCATTTGCATCCTCTAAATTTAATGCAGAGTAGAAGTTCTAATGCTGCTCCCATTGTAAATCACGTCATCTTGAACATGGAAACACATTCTGGCTTTGTTATAATATCCTTTCACTGCATCTCTATTACACCTCACTGAGTCTAAATTTGCCTTCAATTTGTCAGAACAGTGTAGCAAAGTTGCACTTGATGCCTTGAACAGCTCTGTGAATGTGCAGCTATTTGCAATGAAAAGCGTTCACAATGCCGCTCTGTGATTTTAAAATCCTTCATCTTCAGCAGTGCCACTTTATGTCAGTCGGAATTTAATCATTAGTGTATAAAGGATGGCAAGGGCTACAAGACGTCATTTCAGTGGACACTTACGGAATTTCTGACTGGGTCACAAACCTTTTCTCTGGTTCTGGAATATCAACATTGATGCACTTACATAAAATATAAATTAACAATACATTTCAGTGCACGCTTTAGCCATGTCTACTGATTGCTCTTTCTGGTGTCCAGTACTTCCACACGTTCTATACTATAACAACTATGGAATCATTTCGAACAGATTTTGTGTGCTAACTATTATTGTACAGGATTAGATTTAAGTTAGGATGCACACGGTACTTCATAACTCACAGAATTTTCTTCAAATGGAAAAATGTATATGTGCAGCAAAAGCTTTGGCTACCTGCTATAATGAAAGAAACATTTATTTTCTTGTGCTAATGATCATGATAACCTGGGTTGGCATTGAAAAGCAACTGCAGAACTGAGTTCTCATGAAATGTATGCATGAGTGGAGCACCATCAGTGAACATGCCTTTGGAATGGTCAAGCCAAGATTCTAATGTCATGACAGGGGCAGCACAGTGGCATAGTGGTTAGCACTGATGCCTCACAGCACCAGGGACCCGGGTTCAATTCCAGCCTCGGGTCAGTATCTGTGTGGAGTTTGCACTTTCCCCCCGTGTCTGCATGGGTTTCCTCCAGATGCTCCAGTTTCCTCCCACAGTCCAAAGATGTGCTGGTTAGGTGGATTTGTCGTGCTAAATTGACCCTAATGTCAGGGAGATTATTAGGGTAAATGAGGGTTATGGGAATAGGGCCTGGGTGGAATTGTGGTCGGTACAAACTCAATGGGCCAAATGGCCTTCTTCTGTACTATAGGGATTCTATGATTCAAGGACATCTTTCATCAGATAAGGACAGAGTTTGAGGCTTTGCCCAGTACAGCACAGCCAGAGAACCAAGAATCGCTCTGGTCTGCAAAACTCTGTTGGTGTGATCAATAAATGCAGAGTGGTCAAGGAATGAGTCTTCTGAGGGTGAGAGTGTATATGAGATTGAGCATACCTCAGAAGTTGCTGGTGATGCAGTTATCCAGCTATCAGAGCAATTATCAGGTTCAACCTCACAACAAGGCCACAAGAAGCCCTGGAAAAAGGACCCAAAGTTTCCAACCAAGCCTAAAGCCAACTCAGGGGCTCCTGCCAGGGATATGTTGCCCACCCCAGCTACTTCTTCATTTGTGCACACTCTCCAGGAGCTTTCCAGCTTTACTGGTTGTCAGTTTTTCTGCTGGGCACTGGAGGGATTCTCTGATTCAATGGCTTCCCAACTCAATTGCTCATGTGCCGGTTCTGACTGCTTCTTAACCCACATGCTTGTTGGCCTGTCCAAGTCATTTCTGGACCCTTTTACCTAATTGCTTTCTAGATGTTGGGGGTGTGGGGATGGTTGGGTATTGGAGGCATGGTGGGGGGGGAGTTGGGGGCTGTTGGAGTAAGTGGGTATGTTGGGGTCTGTTGAAGAGGTGGGGGGAGATTGGGTGCTGTTAGAAGGGTGGGGGATTATAGTTATTTGAGGCCAGGAGGAGTGGTTGGGGCTGTTGGAGAGGCAGCATGGGGTTAGGGAGGTGGAATGGCAGCATGGGGCTCAAACCTGGAACTTCTGGCTCAAAGGGAGGGAAGCTATCCTCTGTACCATAAGAACCTCCTATAAAAACCTAGGGATAATTTGAACTTCAACCATAGTGGAAAATGGATGACAATGGATCAACCATCCTTGTCAGTTATCCTTTGCTTCCATTTGCATTGGCCTACGTTTTGGGAAAGAGCCCATCATGCCCCTTTCTCTACCCTTACCAATATTCCAGGTAGCACAGATGTAAATATGCATATCCAAGCAACTCTCCTTATCAGATGCTTAGGCCTGTACAGTCATATGTTGACTAATTTCTCGGTCTCCATCACTGCATTTTTGCCTTATGGATTTTAAACTGAAAAGTCTATAGCCACCTGCTTTCAATCTGCCTTCCTTTTTAAATTAATGCAATTTTCCTATCCAAAGGTGCAAATCCTGAATTCGAAGAGCTTTAGCATATTAGAACTCTGCACATAAAGTTCCAGAAGGACAGTTGTTCTGGCCTAAAGAGTTTCTCAGGAAATATATGGTGGAGATCAGGATCTGCCTCACTGGACCTTGGCTTCCTTTGTGGACCTTCTCTTGCAGGACTTGTATCAGGAGACTGCTGGGAAAGGCCTCAGATTTTTGGCCTAAAATACCTCACTCTCGAGTTTCACACTTTTATCCCAACAAAATGAAACGGACCCATCCCTAGCCATTCCCAAGAGATGCAGATCCACATTTCGTTAATGCTTCTGGTGCACTTCCAAACCAAAAACTGTCTGTCATATTTTGGATATCACACTTTTCTATAATCATTATGCCCACAGAAAATCAGCTCCAATTTGACATTCATAAAACAGCAACATTTCAAAAATGAATAAGCAGGATACATCTCAATGGGTGGCATTGTGGTTGGCACTGCTGCCTCACAGCTCCAGGGATGCAAATCCAATTCCGGCCTTGGGTCACTGTCTGTTTGGAGCTTGCACGTTCGCCCCATGTATGAATGGTTTTCCTCCGGGTACTCTGGTTTCTTCCCACAGTCCAAAGATATGCAGATTAGGTGCGTAGGCCATGCTAAATTGCCCCTTAATGTCACTAAATATGTAAATTAGATGGATTAGCTCTGGTAAATTTGTGGGGTTACAGGCATAGAGTGGGGGGAGCAGGCCTAGGTCTGATACTCTTTTGGAGAGATGGTGCAGATCTGATGGGCCAAGTGGTCTGCTCTGCACTGAAGAGATTCAATGGCCAGAATTTTACCACCCCTGCCCACCATGGGGCAGACAATGGGAATGTCCATTGACCTCGGGCAGTGTTTTACGGTTTCGGAATGAGCGAGGCCACAAAATCCCACCCTACGAGTCTATGATTATCCCCTATGAACTAATGTGAAGCAGGGGTGAAAAAAAACCACCAATCATCAAATTCATAAATCCAAGAATCAAAACTGAACTGCTAGGAACAGGCACTAATAAAAAACATAATGATGAATGGTTCAAAACCTGTCTAAGTTTCATCTTGCTGCCTTCCTTACTAAGCTGCACAATAAGCTTTGTTACTGGATTAAGTGCCAGCATTGACTCACTGGGAAACTCTGTTGTAAAACTCTCTTTCAGGGCTTGGGAAATTTTGATAGTTGTAATTACCTTGCTGGGTATCTGCTAGTGGGGTGAGGTTTGCATGATGTATCTTGCTCCCAAGTAGGGACGGTGTTGAGGCTCCCCCTGCAGCTGCCTCGATGAGGCCCTTTAACATTTTTAATAAAAGGAGTCCAAAACTATTTTCAATATTTTAAATATCTCCTGAGATCCAGAACAATTTCCAGGCCTAGCACCAGGTGGAGTTCAATTTGCCAGTGAACAAGTTTCCTCTTTTCTTTCCACAGGATTTTTAAGCCACAGCTGAGAGGTTCTCAGTGTGAGATTCCCCCTTAATGTTCCCTTGAGTAGGTGCCCTTGTTTGAAGCCAGCTCAAACAATGCCCTGCCGAATGAGTCTGGAAAGGTCAGCATTCAGCAGATCCCAGACCCTGATATATCTTCCAGCCCTTCTATCACACCCTTTCCAGTCTCGCAGTGACAATAGTCAGGATATTACAGAAGGTGGAGTTTCCCTTTCCACTGACTCTGCCCACCATGCAGCCATTTCATGCTGGAATGAACATCAATTGACTGCAGGCAGGTCATCCACCCCTCGTTCAGGACAATGTCCCATTTTAGAGAGTAGCCAGTCCATCAGCACAGCCAGCCTATAAGAGAGCCTAGACAAAAAACAAACTTGGACTGACAAGATAGCATTCATGTCACAGAAGTGTGAGGTAATACCAAAATAAGGAAACATTTAAATAAGAAGAGATTGAAGTTCAAATATATTCTGGTTTTCTCTCTAAAAAAGCCACAGAAACAGAAAGGACTACATATAGAGTTATTCTGTACAACCATCTATCAAGCAATGTGAGGTACATGGGCACACAAGTTTATTCATCTATCTGCTGTTCACATAAAAGGTATTATTTTTAGTGACTAATCAAAAATATTTACTTCACTGATTCAAGGAGAATTGGGGTAAAGTTTGATTCAACCTAATATCAGGCAGTAGGATTATGTTGCACATTTATCCCATGTCCAGTGAGACAGATAGAATGCAAACTTTATGCCTGCTCATTACCATACTTGTAGAGTGCAGTTCAACGTGAAACATACTGCTGTCTGACTGCACACTTGGCAGGGGGCCCAGCAGTGTCTATGGTTATCACAATGCATAGCTAGACTGCACTTCCTAAAGGCAGTTTAAAGGTCGGGTGTTGGGGGGGGGGGTTATGTTGCATTCAGGCTACAGCAGGAACCGTTGCTAGCAAAGGATTGGTCACAGAGCAGGGGGTTAACTGGCCCCCAAGACACGCCCTCTGAAAGGAATGGGAACAGGTGGCTACAGTGGTCAATTTCTGGATATTGGCCCCGATGACATGGACGCAGTACAGAAAAAAGTTCAATGACCTCACAAGGGGTCATCAAGATTAGTCTTCAAATGGCATGTCCTGCTCACTACAGCACCATTGCTCACCGCTGCCCCATCACTCACACTCATCAGTAATTAGGACTCACGTGTAACATTCAGGTGCTCCATCCCATCCTCACAAATTTATCAATGGCTCACGAAGGCCATAGAACCATAGAACCCCTACGATGCAGACAGACACTATTCGGCCCATTGAATCTGTACCAACTCTCTGAAAGAACATCTTAACCAGGCTCAATTTCCCCATAATCCACGCACTTACCATGGTTAATCCATTTAACCTGCACATTTTTAGACGGTTAGGGACAATTTAATGCGGCCAATCCACCTAACCTCCACCTCTTTGGGCAGTGAGGGAAAACCCACACAGACACGGGGAGAATGTGCAAACTTCACACAGACAGTGACCCAAGGCTGGAACTGAACCTGTATTCCTGGCACTAAGGCAGCAGTGCTAACCACTGTGCCGCCCATGATGTTCAACTGGTTTACCAGACTTTATGGATAAAGGCAGAGCCCATGGACATTGCTGACTGATCAGGAGCTTTATGGCTATTCTGATATGATTCAGTACCAGGAACTTGGCCCAAATGACAGAAAAACATGGCATGGATGGGCAGTTATATAACTGCACGATCAACTGGCTGCTTTTCATTTTACCCTCATCTGGCGTGAAAAGCAAGCTGCAGATGGTGTGATCTTTTGTTTTCCATTTCTCCCAGATACTCTTGATCTTTCACCATATTACCAGCCTATGAAGGGTGAATGGAACATCAGGTCTCTAGTAAAGAAGCACTGTTACTTAATCTGATACTCCCAGCTCAGATACTTGATCTGTTGTACCCTAGAGGGCAGTGTAGAATCAGTATTAAGACATGGTGAATCACTAGGCCTCAACAGCTGCAACAACGCCATAAGGGAAGGACAGTACAAGTGTTGAACCATCAAAGGGCAAAGTCATAGAAGCTTCAGCTGTCAAGGACTCAGACAAGGACTTTAATGTAGTGGCGTACAGATCATTGATGGGTATGCTTATGAAGATGTTCAATGTATTATGTGAGAAAACTCAGCTAAGTTGAATAAAATAACATTCTGAACCTCACAACCTCTCTCCATGATATGCCCCAAGAAAATTAAACAAATAGAAACGTAAAGCAACTATCTTACCTTCAACATGACTCTTTGATTCTGTCACCCACACAAATAACTTATATCCTTAGTGGATATGGTTTTCCTCTCTCTATTCTTGCTGGATCCATCAAGGAACCCTCATGTTAATTTAGCGCAGAATTTTATGGCCCTAGGACTGGTGTAGGACTGGAAAATGTGTCGAGAAGTTCAGAAATCCATTGATTTCAGTGGAACCAAAAGATCCTGCCCATGGGATGGACCAAAAAAATTCAGCGATTAAAACTTTCTCTGAGTCAAGGGTACAACTTTTGACTCCATTACAAGCTTGGAGATTGATCATTCACTGTTCAGTTTACTTTTATCACTATTAACCCTGATCTTGTAAGATACACATAGGTTAGCTTTTAACTGTAATTAACTACACATTTGATGCATTTCATTTTTTAAAGTGTTTCCACTTATCTTACACTTTACCCTTTAATTCCTAAAATTAAAAGTGACATTCTAAAACATATGAGGCCTAGTTGCAGGAGGTGGCATTATTCAGCCCATCTTAGTGAAACAGGTGTGTCTCAGAAATTGCTCTGCAAGAGGTAGAGATGGGAGAAGTGCTCCCTGAAGGTCTTCCATGGAGAGACTCTTTTACTGAGAGCCTGCCACCTCCTTCTCCCATTTCATAGTAACTCCCTTTCATGTTTTGAGAGGTCCAAAGAAAATTAAACAAACAGCAATGTAAAGCAACCATTTTACCTTCAACGCAACTCTTTGATTTTGCCACCCAAATCAATAACTTATATCCTTAGTGGACATGGTTACCCTCCCTCCATACTTGCTGGGTCCATCAAGAAACTCTCATATAAACAGAATTTTATGGTTGTTTTCTGCTGACAGGCCTTCCAACTCCCCAGATCTCCTAGTCAGAGTCTAGCAACACTTACCCCGTGATTCCAACAACTTCCATCAACTCTTCCAACAACATTTAACACATACACTTTGCAGCAGCAAAAGAGAAAGTCAAAGCACCTCACCTGAAGGTTGAATGATGAGCCCTTGAAATATTGTTAGATGGGGGTGCAGGTTAGGCAGATTGGCCATGCTAATTTGCCCCCTATTGTCCAAAGAAAGGTTAGATGGATTAGCCATGGGATGGTGATATTAGGCCTGGGTAAGATGAGTTGGGGCAGACTCGATGGACTTAACAGCCTCTTCCTGCGTAGTTGGGACTCTATGATTCAATGGTTTTTGTGAACCATTGGCAAAATGCAGCTGAATGCATGTCCAACTATATTGCATGCTCTGTATGTGTCAGACACGTACAGTCATGACATGACACACCCACACTGGCCTCCTGCACTCAGGGCCACCAAAGCAGATTGTACCAGGAGTTTGCACAAGTGACATTTTCAGACTTCTGGCTTTCCACTGCCCCAGCACCAGCAGCACTAAGGAGAGAAAGTTAATGAGCAATGTCTTCTAAATCTTTTTCCAAGTTGTGTCAATGGAAGTGTGGAGTCAGCTCCACCTTCCACCACCAGTACCTCCAGCCTTGAAAAAGTAGATCATCTGACTCACAATGAAAAATGCAACGGGAGATCTCAGGGAGTTCCAACAGCAGCCTGAAGTTTTCAATACTTTGGAATATGGCACAGTTATCGATGTGATGGCCGGAATTTTACCACCTCATCCGTCCCAGAATCGAGGCGGGCGAGGCTCGCAGAATGGCATTCTCTGTTGGCCTTGGATGGAATCTTATGAGCCTTAGGCAGGCGGGGTGTAAAATTCTGGCAGATCTCTTTTGTTTCAAAATGAACTAAATTCATGTGGTAAGCCATTCATTTGACAACACCGTGCACTATTCTCTCTGCATGTAGTTACTGAGAATGCTTCTTAGCACTCTCTTATCCTATTTGACAGACTATTCAACACTCACATCCTTAGGTCACCCCAGCTGGCATGCAATACTTCTCCCTGCTAAAAACAATGGTAGACTACTATTACTGGAACTCTATATGAAACACTCCTCCCCTCACATGAGATAATCCTTGTTTAAAATATTTAAACTGTTTGTCAAACTAAGAGGGAGCCCTGGGCTGTTTCACGTTACTTAACCATTTTTTTGCAAAGAAAATGAATGTTTTAGTTTAAAGTTTATTTATTCATGTCACAAGTAGGCTTACATTAATATTGCAATGAAGTTTCTATGAAAATCCGCTTGTCACCACAATCCGGCACCTGTGCCGGTACACTGAGGAAGAATTTAACAAAGGCAATGGACCCGACCAGCATGTCTTTCAGAATGTGGGAGGAAACTAGAGCACCCAGAGGAAACCCATGCAGACACAGGGAGAACGAGCAAACTCCACACAGACAGTGACCTAAGCCAGGAATCTAACATGGGGCCCTGGTGCTGTGAGGCAGCAGTGCTAACCACTGTGCCACC
The DNA here is from genome assembly GCF_965287045.1 of Carcharhinus amblyrhynchos. Classification (NCBI taxonomy): domain Eukaryota; kingdom Metazoa; phylum Chordata; class Chondrichthyes; order Carcharhiniformes; family Carcharhinidae; genus Carcharhinus; species Carcharhinus amblyrhynchos. The sequence goes on from NC_137335.1 coordinate 54,300,846, forward strand.
ATGCCATTATGGCAGTCACTGTGTAATTAATCAGGTGATTATCTTGTGATCTTATAAAGGGACAGAAAATAGCTGACAAGCATCCACAGCTAAACGGAAAATGACTAAATATGTTAAAAATATAACGTCATTCAACTTTATCTCTAATCTGACTTGTCATATTGGAGGCAATTTGATTGAAGGAATTTTGTGGAATTGTCATCTCCTGCTAGGAAACAAAGACTGGAATACCATGTTTTGATTCAGCAATATCATATATCCCAGGATTGGCTCCAGAATCAATCCCTATTCTGTACTGAATTACTTCTCGGGTACTACAATATAGGTCCATTCGCCATTAGTGTCCCAAAAGCCTTAACAATTCGCCCCAAGAACCCCAGAGTTTCAATTTGTGCTTCTATTTGCCAATAAAAAATTATCGGTTAGTTCAGTTGGTTGGGCGGTTGGTTTGTGATGCAGAGGGACGCCAACAGTGTGGTTCAATTCCTATACTGGCTTAGGTTGTACATGAAAGCCCCGCCTTCTCAACCTTACCCACGCTTGAATGTGGTGATCCTCACATTAAAACACCATCAGTCAGCTCTTCCCCTCAAAAGAGAGAGTAGCCTATGGCCATCTGAGACAATGGTGACTTTACCTATCAGGAATTAAAAGATTGTGAAGGCGAACACAGTCTCCAAAGACTGTGGAGGAAAATGAGGAGAGAGATTTTTGTATGTAAGTTTGTGCAGGTGTATTCTGCCCAATAAACAGATATACTGTTTGGCTCACAAAGAGTTTTCTTTCTAACTAATGCTGCCTTGGAGGGGGGAGGCGGGATCAGGCTATTGAGGTGGATGATCAGCCATGATCATAATGAATGACAGAGCAGGCTCAGAGGGCCGAATGGCTTCTTCCTGCTCTTATTTTCTATGATGTTTACTGAAAAATCATTCAGAGCACCCATGCCTGCATTTACTTTGTTTTGAAGCTGAGTAATATTCCAGATTGTTTTCAGTGCCTGCCATGTATAAAGAAAGAAAGAATTACATTTATAAAGTGCTATGTCAGTGTCTCCAAATTCTTTGCATTCAATGAAGTACTCTTTCAAAGTGTCTCTGCTGTGGAAAACACTGCAGCCAATTTGCGCTCATCAATTCCCACAAACAGCAGCATGAGAACAGCCAGATAATCTGTTCATTGTGATGTTGATTGTGGGATAAGTATTGTCCAGGATCCTGGGATTGACTCCCCGGCTCTCCTTTGGAACAGTGCCATGAGATCTTTTGCAGTAGACAGAAGGGGCCACAGTTTATCATCTCAACCAAAGGACAGTGCCTCGATATGGAGATGCCAGCGTTGAACTGGGGTGGGCACAGCAAGAAGTTTCACAAGACCAGGTTAAAGTCCAAGAGATTTATTTGGTATCACGAGCTTTTAGAGCGCTGCTCCTTCATCAGGTGAGTGGAGAGGACACAAACAGGGCATATATAGACAAAGACTCAATTGCAAGATAATGGTTGAAATGTGTTCACAGGTAATCAAGTCTTTACAGGTACAGACAATGCGAGTGGAGAGAGAGATAATCACAGGTTAAAGGGGTGTGAATTGTCTCAAGCCAGGACAGTTAGTAAGATTTTGCAAGCCCCGGCCAAATGGTGGGGGTTACACATAATGTGACATGAACCCAAGATCCCGGTTGACTAAGAGGCAGTGCAGCATTGCCAGGAGTGTCAGCCTCAATTCTTGTGCTCATGCCCTGGAATGGAATGTGAACCCAGGACTTGGTGATTCAGAAGCAAGAGTGTGGCCCAGAGAGCCGCAGCTGATGCCTAATGATTGCTGGTACACAAATATTTCCCTTACTTTGCACAACAGGTATGAAGTGTATGGCTACATTTCTGTGCTTTTAACCTACCTGAATATTTATGCAATGGTACTGCTTCCTCATCATGCCTGCATTTGCATTATTTCTCAACTTCTGAGGGGCACACGGGTTCTGACAGTAATGTCTTTGATTCTTGGTTAGCCTCCCAGGCATCAGAAATTCCAAGCCCTCTATGATAGCTGTCTCCTTTGAAAAAAAAATAATTCTAGGTATGCGGGCAAGACTCACACTTATTGTGCATTCCTAGATGATCTTGAGAAGATGGTGATGAGCCTCCTTCTTGAGCTACGGCAGAATGTGTCATGAAGGTCCAATGCTGTTGGGTACAGAACTCTCAAGATTATGTCCTCTGGTCCTTGACTCTCCTACAAAGAGAAATACCCTCTCAGCATCTACGCCGTTAAGCCCCCTGAGAATCTTATATGTCTCAATAAGGTCACCTGTCATTCTTCTAAACCCCAATGAGTACAGGCCCAGCCTACTTAACCTCTCCTCATAAGAAAGTCTCTCCAAACTCAGCATCAACCTAATGTACCTTCTCTGAACTGCATCTAATCCCAGTATATCTTTGCTTAGATAAAGGGACCAAAACTCTTCACAGCATTCCAGGTGTGGTCTAACTAGTGCCTTGTACAGTATTAGCAAGACTTCTTATTTTTATACTCTCTTTGAAATAAAGGCCAATATTTAATTCGCATGAGAACCCCTAAATCCCTCTGTATTGCAGTTTTCTGCAGTCTTTCTCCATTTAAATAATATTCAGCTCCTTTATTCTTCCTACCAAAATGTGTGCATAACTTCACATTTTCCTACATTATATTCCATCTGCCAAGTTTTTCCCACTCACTTATCCCTCTGTAGACTTTTTGTGTTATTCTCATTTCTTACCTTCCCAACTATTTTTGCATCATCCACAAACGTGGCAATTGAACATTCAGGTCATCAATATATGTTGTAAATAATTGCGGCCTCGGCACTGATCCCTCTGCATGGTGGCACTCCACTAGTTACAGGTTGCCATCCTGAAAATGCCCCTCTTATTCCAACTGTCTTCTATCAGTTAGCTAATCCTCTATCCATGCTAATATACTACCCTCAACACTATAGGCTCTGATTTATTAAGTAGCCTTTTGTATAGTACCTTACTGAATGCTTTGTGGAAATCCAAGTATATTACATCAATTGTTTCCCCTTTATCTATCCTGCTCGTTATCACCTCAAAGAATTCTAATAAATTTATCAGCATGATTTCTCTCATGAAGCCGTACGAACTCTGCTATTTCTAAATGCTCTGCTATTACATCCTCTATAATGGACTCTATCATTTTCCCCAGTGAGAGATAATAAGCTACCCACCTGCCAGCGTCAGTAAAGAATTTAGGCTCTTTAAAGACCTATTAAGGTCCATCAACAAAAACAGAAAATGCCGAAAAATCTCAGCAGGTCTGACAGCATCTATGGAGAGAGAATAGAGCCAATGTTTCAAGCCTAGATGACTCTTTGTCAGCTCTAGATGTGGAGAACAAGGACACACTGAGGTAAGGATGGTCTAGGCGGTAAACACAATTATTTCTGTGCAGTGGAAACATATTGTCTGAATTGTCATTAGACGAGAAAATCCTTTGTGGCATGAATCAGGAGAGTTTGAGACCAAGATCTGATTTGCTCACCTGCATCAGATTTGCTAACCGACCATAAAAAGCATCCTTTCTGGTTGTATCACAGCTTAATATGATCCCTGTTCTGATCAAGATTGCAAGAAACTATAAAGAATTGTGTATGTAGTCCAATCCATCAGGCAACCAGCCTCCCATCCATTGACTCTGTTTATACTTCCCACTGCCTTGGAAAAGCAGCCAGCATAATCAACAATCCCGCACACTCTGAACATTCGCTTCCATCTTCTTTGGTCTGGAAAAAGATACAAAATTCTGAGGTCACATTCCAATCAACTCAAGAACAGTTTCTTCCCTGCTGCCATCAAACTTTTGAATGGACCTATTACATGTTATTATATGTTATTATTTCTCTACACCCTAACTATGACTGTAACTCTACGTTCTGCACTCTCTCCTTTCCTTCTCCCTGATATACTTTATGAACAGAATGTTTTGTTTGTGTAATGCGCAAGAAACAATACTTTTCACTGTATCACAATAGATGTGACAATATTAAATCAGATCATTTAGTGCAGCTTCATGTAGCCATGTTATGTTGCAATGGGGGAGGCAATCAAAATCATTGATTAGTAAAATGATCATTTTCTTTTAACACCCATTTTTGTTCCAATGAAGGCCAGCCTCTTGCTCTGTGAAAATGAATAGTTATGATGTGGAGATGCTAGCGTTGGACTGGGGTAAGCACAGTAAGAAATCTCACAACACCAGGTTAAAGTTCAGCAGGTTTATTTGGTAGCACAAGCCTCAATTTGCCAGTGTTATGGGCTCAATGAAATGGTACATTTCTGTATCACAATGCCATCTCAGCACACCAAGATGTGGCAATGTTCTACTTTTCAGCAGGGGCACCCTTTTCAATGAAGGAAGTGAACTGCACCGACAAAGACAAGCGAACTGAATTCGATAATCCTTCAGTCAGCGGCACAGGTCTAAATATTGAACGAAGCCCAGTCCATCACGCAAACCAGCCTCCCATCCGTTGACTCTATCTATACTTACCACTGCCTTGAAAGGCAGCCAGCATAATCAAGGACCCCATGCACTCCGCACATTCTCTTCCAAGTCTTCAGTCAGGAAAAAGATACAAAAGTCTGAGATCACATATCAATTGACTCATGAACAGTTTTTTCCTGACTGATGCCAAGTCAGACCGGAGCTCCCTGTACCAGCCAGTCTAAATGCTAATATAAAACTCTGAGAAATTATTTTTAGCATGTTGTACCAGCATGAATTTGCTTTCAAGCAATAAATTCCAACTGATGAATATTCAGAGCGCGAGCTTGTTGCTGCTGCTAGACAGAGGTGCCTGCTGCAGTAATATCAAAAACACACAGCACACTCGATCTGTCTGCTGCCATCTTTGATATTATTGTAACTGAGCTGAATGAACAGAAACACTCCGAGGCAGTCCTCAGATTAAATGTCTACTCCATTCCTGCTCACACAACATACATGGGCAGAAAGTTGTCAGACTGCAGAGGAATTCCCTCAGGTTTACGCCAGATTCTTGTTTACAGGAGAGAGATTTGAGCATACAGCCATATGTGTTTTGTGAATTAACAAAGGTTCTGTTCTGAATTTGCCAGCTCTCCCTCCAGACCTATTTGTTAACGGTGGATCATGCTGAGTAAAATGTAATGGTGGGATTTAGCCTCGGTTCATTTTCAGAATATGGGGAAAGTTACAAATTCTGTCCAGGCTGCATTCTGTATTGTACATGGCCCAGAGATTTGTCCACTCAATGAATAGGATGGGAATAGAAGGATGTGATCCCCGGAAGGGTAGGGGTTTTAGTTAAGTCAGGTAGCATGATCAGTGCAAGCTTGGAGGGCCGAAGGGTCTGTTCCTGCGCTGTAATTTTCTTTGTTCTTTGAATGTTTTTCCAACAACAGTTTCCTCAGCCTTCAATATGGCGAGTAGGAATGCATGCTTATTATGAACTGGAAGTGACCAATTTGCCAGATAAAGACAAAAGAATTGATGTGCAGCGCCCATGTCTAATACACAGCCCTTTGCACACACCAATAAGGGCCATGTGCCTGTTTGAGATCCCCCACTGTAAGACATGTTGATGCATGGTGCACTCGGACAAATCAGGTTTACTTGTGGCAAAACAGGATGTGTGCAAATAAAGCTGCAACAAAAAAATACTTTTTTAATTCTTGAATGTGGAAGTGGGGAGAGCAGGAGTGCTCTGCCTGAGCCCACGTTAAAAGAATGATGACCCGCAGCTACTTTGACTCTCCCACTGTACGCCCTCCCCATCCCCTTCTCTCCCAGCTCTGGTCCTGGCCACCAATCGTCCCATCATCACCCCCTCCCGCACTCCCCTAATCATCGCTTTCTTCAGCCTGGTCACCTGCTATCCCCAATTACCCGAAGTACTGCTGGCATCACGGCAAACACAGCACACGCCTCAGATCATCAATGAGCCTTGCGTATTCATCATTAATCACATCTGAGTCCTTTTAAATCTGTGACAATGGTGGAAAAATTGTCTTCGATCTTTAAGATAATTTGCTTTCCGCCCCTCAAAGGCTTTCCAATCTTCCTGCCAAAGTGAAATACGTTGCACTTCTTCATATTCTGCTCCATCTGCCACCTTCTTGCAGAGTTACTTAGCCAGTCTATAGCTGTTTGCAGACTGTCTGAGTAGTGTCCTCACCCAGGGTAAGTTTGCAAATGGGGTGGGGTAGGGCACATTTAATCAGGTGGCAGGGTAGGTCTCTGGAAGGATGTGGTCCCCACTGCATTCCTCGAGGTTGGGGTTCCCTGGGAGGGTGGGGTCCCCACTGTGTTCCTGCCTCTGCCCTGATTAAGGCTATGTTGGGAAGGCTTCTAAATGACCCAGCTTAGACCCTGAGTGGGCTTTAAGTGAATAACCAACTGTGGGTGGAGACTCAAAGTGTACGGAATGTTAGACTTCATAAATACTGGCATTGAATATAAAGACAAGGAGGTCATGTTAAATCTTATTGTCACATGAATAGATTTATTTTTGTCACATGAATAGGTATACAGTGTAAAGTATTGTTTCTCGCACACTATACATAGCATACCTTTCATAGAGAAGGAAAGGAGAGAGTGCAGAATGGAGTGTTACAGTCATAGCTAGGGTGTAGGGAAAGATCAACTTAATGCGAGGTAAGTCCATTCAAAAGTGTGATAGCAGCAGGGAAGAAGCTGTTTGTGAGTCGGTTGGTACGTGACCTTAGACTTCTGTATCTTTTTCCCAATGGAAGAAGGCGGAAGAGAGAATGTCTGGGTTGTGCGGGGTCCTTGATTATGCTATCTGCTTTTCCCAGGCAGTGGGAAATGTAGTCAGTGTCAATGGATGGGAGGCTGGTTTGAGTGACGAACTGAGCTCCGTTCATGATCCTTTGCAGTTAGTTGTGTTCTCGGATAGAGCAGGAGCCATACCAAGCTGTGATGCAACCTGAAAAAATGCTTTCTATGCTGCATCTGTAAAAGTTGGTGAGAGTTATAGTGGACATACCAAATTTCATTAGTCTTCTCAGAAAGTAGAGATGTTGGTCAGTTTTCTTAATCATAGTGTGGGCATGGGGGGAACAGAACAGCTTGTTGGTAAACTGGACTCCTAAAAACCTGAAGCTTTCGACCATTTTTACTTCATCCCCATTGATATAGATAGGAGCATGTCCTCCATTATTCTTCCTGAAGACGATGACTATCTCCTTTGTTTTATTGACATTGAGGGACAAGCAAAGCCTTGGAAGAAAATCCCACACCTGTCCCAGTTAATGCCCTCAGTGGCCACTTAATGGTCACCTTAAAGTCTATTTCCCACCCAGTCTGGTGGGAAGATGACAGCTCGAGGGAAAATCGTGTACATTAAGATAGTTGCATCTTGGGTGGGAAGGGGAAGTCTGCAAAAAGATATAGATAGGCTAAGTCACTGGGTAAAAGCTGACACTTGGAATATAATGAAGGAAAATGTGAACTTGTCCAATTTGACAGAAAGAATTGAAAAGTAATATAAGTAATTTAAATGGAGAGAGGTTGCAGAAAACTGTGGTAAAGAGGGATTTGGGTATCCTGGTGAATGAATCACAAAAGGTTAGTCTGCAGGTACAGCAAGCAATTAGGAAGACAAATGTTGTTGCTTATTGCAAGGGGATTGGAATATAAAAGCAGGGAAGTTTTTGCTATTAGACTTCGGTGAGATCACATCTGGATGGTCTCCTTGTTTCAGAAAGGTATAATTGCATTAGAAGCAGCGCAGCGAAGTTGTATTCAAGCCCTGTTGTAACTTTGATGTGAACAGTTTACCAAATCCTCTGCTCTCACTGTCGGCAGGCAGCAACACTCCCTACCAAATCCAGTAACCCACCACAACACCTCCAAAAAACTTCACACTGTTGTCGCTAACTACAGCTAGTGGCTTTTGCTACCAAATAAACCTGTTGGACTTTAATCTGATATTGTGAGACTTCTTACTGTGTTTACCCCAGTCCAACGCTGGCATCTCCACATCTTCGCTAGCTGTGCCATAGCAGAAGTTAGTCTAAATCACTTCACCTGCAAGTTGGAGGTTGGCCTCTTCATGGACGGCACTGTGGCACAATGGTTAGCATTGCTGTCTCACAACTCCAGGGACCTGGGTTCAATTCTGGCCTTGGGTGAATGCCTTTGTCGAGTTTGTACATTCTCCCCGTGTCTCTGTGGGTTCCCTCCAAGTGCTTTGGTTTCCTCCTGCAGTCCAATGATGTGCAGGTTATGTGGATTGGAGATGCTAAAATTGTTTATTAGTGTCCCAAGATATGTCATTTAAGGGATTAGCGGAGTAAATATGCGGTGATGTGGGGATAGAGCGATGGATAAGCTAGATAGAATACTCTGTCAGAGGGTCGGTGCAGAATTGATGGCCAAATGGACTGTAGGGATTCTATGATTCCATGAAACACTAATACTTTTGTAACCGAACATAGGGTCTTTGATAAGTGTCAATTAAATGTGAAGTCTAAATTTTAAAAAAATGTGCATCAAATCAACTTGAATGGCTGTTTGATGTCAAACAGTTGGCCAATTGGGATGCCTTTGGTGCAAGCGCGGCATATTCATGAGAGCGTCCAGCTCGGGATATCGCACAGTCCACGTCAGATACATACCATATTCCCAGTGACTCCAGGACAATCTTAGAGATGTGGCAACCCCGCGATAATGTTTCCTGACAGTTCCATCCCGAGAGGACAACTCTGATTCCTTATAAAGCCAGGCTGTAAAAATGTCAGTGATGTTGTCACTGCCCCTTTAAAGTCTTCATGTCAAACCAGGTAGAAAGCTACATCCTTTCTAAATCTTGCCTTCCTAGGTCAGTGTCAGGTAGCAGGGGGAGACAGGCACAATTATGCAATTAACAGAGAACTCCCCAGGGCTCCTCCATCTCAAAAAAGCACAGACTCCTCTGGTCCTCCGGGAGCAGCTGAGCACTGATGTCTTTAGACCACACCCGAAATAAAAACTGATGATATTTTTGGTCGGAAATCACAACAGCTCAGCTAATGTCCCCTACAGTATATTCATTACAGGCTCTCGAGAGCAAATGTCTGCAATAGGAAGATTAAATACCCATTTACTGGCATTAGAGGGAGAGTCTGGTTTTATAATCTATTGTCCCCCATTCCCCCTGTGAATGCTTTGTTTGATAAAACATTAAGAGTGGTGTAAAAATATCCCTCTTGCTCATCTCTGTTCAAATTTTCTCTTCCCACAAACTAAAAGTGAAAGCTGCTAAAATCAAGAGTGTTGGCTTCTCAATGACACAAAATGATACCGGACTGATTGAATGGGAAGTGCTTGGCACACAGGACGGTTAAAGATAGTCTCTGTCTTCAAAGGCAATGTTCTTTTCTGTCAACCGATAATATTTCTTCTTTCCTGGCTCAGGCTGAGTATAATAAGCTATTAAATTATTGGCTGAGGAATGCGTTGGCATGGCGCCAGTTTTACAGGTGTAAATCCTGCATTAAGGATGGGATTTTACACCCTCATTCGACCTGAGAAAGGAGAATCCCACCTGTGGTCAACAGACCTTCCCTTTGTCCGCCCTTCGCTCGCTCCAATTCCCACAGCGGACAGGGTGGTAGAATTCCGGCGGAAGTGTCCTTGGGACCAGGGCACTCTGTTCCGCCAACTCCATATTCAGCTTGCATTTTGCTTTAAACCTAGCAACCTAGCTCTTGAGACTGTCAGTAATTTTGATGTAAACCTGGTTGCTCTGTATGCAGCCAGCGATGTTGAATGCTGCTTTATTTTGAGAAACTGTCCAAAAACGAGTTTTAGCACCACCCTTTTCACCAGAATTTGCAGAGTGAAAGGGCCTAATGCCATTTTCAGGTGATGGCCTTGGGTGTCTTTGCTAGAGCCTTTGCCATTATAGCAGGTGGTACATTTCTGACGTGGAATGTCTGTATGATAGCTCTTACTTGGCTCTCCCTCAGTTGTCATCCCTCTCCTCCCTCCAGCAGTTACCTGAGAGCCACTATTGTAAAATATTAGCATCCTATGTATAACAGGCAGATGAAAGGAGCTGATGTAGCCTGTGACAGAAGTTGCTATTGAAATTCAGATCTTGGTGTCAATCCAGAAGCAGGAAAGACATTGGGCAGACTTCCCAGAGGTACTCACCCCAAGATTGAAAAAGCCCATCTGAGGTCAACGGACCTTTGCACAGTCCTGTCCCGTCTGCTATGATTCCTGTAGTGGGTGGGATGGGAAAATTCCACCCATTGCAGCTATAGCTGTACTTCTGAGTCAGCTGGATTGAGCTATTTCCAAATGAAAGCTTTGATTAGCCCTGTGTTGTTAATGTCAACCTGCCCCTTCAAGACAGAAAGCACCAATGTTGCTGTTCTGCATAGCCACATGATATTCATTTCATGCAGTCTCTGCCCTCCTTGGGTGCAGTCAGGGGTTAACATCAAGACCTTGTCCTTCCAATAGATTCGCCCAAAGGCCTGTCGTAACTTCTTCAGATCAGTGGAAATCGTGACAAAATGGCATACATCTGATCCCTGATTTAAATCACTCTACCACTTACACCAGTGCCTTCACCTGCTGAGGCCCTAAAGTCTGGAATTCTCCCTTAAACCTCTCCACTTCTCTATCTCTTTCTCCTTCTATAAGACAATCACTAAAACCTACCTTTTTGACCTTTTTTTTCACCTGTTCTAGTATCTACTTTTCTGGTTCAGATTCAAATGTATTTGATAATTGCCTCAAGACATTTTACTGCTAGTAAGGTGCTATATAAGGTGGGTGGCACGGTGGCATAGTCGTTAGCACTGCTGCCTCACAGCCACAGGAACCCTGGTTCAATTCCGACTTTGGATCCTTGTCTATGTGGAATTTGCACATTCTCCGTGTGTCTGCGTGGGTTTCCTCCAGGTGCTCCAGTTTCCTCCCACAGTCCAAAGATGTGTGGGTTAGGTTGATTGGCCATGCTAAATTGACCCTGGTGTCAAGGGATTAGCAGGGTAAATATGTGGGGTTACAGGGCTTAGATGGGATTGTGGTCAATGCAGAACTTGATGGGCTGAATGGCCTCCTTCTACATCATAGGGATTCTATGAAATGCAACTTATTGCTGTCATTTGGGCCTCTATGCCTTACAACAGCAATATTTCCCTCTTAAAAGGATATTGCCTTCATGATAAGGTACTTGAAATATTGTTTGTTAATTTGTAGACCCATGTAATGCGACGATGCTAATTCAAACGAGATTTATCTAGACACTTACCTGCAACTTTGCCGAAGGAGAGTATTGTAAACTTCTTCCAATTTCTCCTCAAACACAAGGTTTGTGAAGAGATTTTTTTTCATAAAAGGAAATCCTGCTTTGTAATCCTTGTCAAATCTTTCTCCACAAATCCAGGTTAGTGGCTCAATCACTCAAGACAAATGAAGCCTTGAAACAACTATGGAGTGGGAAGACATACGACGTGTCCCATTCCTCTAGGTTTTGACTGGAAGGATGGAATTACAACAGCCCCAATCCTATGATCCCTTCCTCTAACTCTTAACCCAACACTTACTGGGGTACTGATCCCTTTGTGAAGTGTTTTAATTTCAAGTGCAAGTTGGTGTTGTCATTGTGCTTTGAGCTATTCTTGCTACTGACATGCTATTCATGTGTGAACCATGTACTTGATATGTCTGTGGCCAGCAGATTGACTGATATTTCACATATCCCCTAGAACAGCTTGAAATAAGCCTGAGGTATAAAAGATCAGGTTCACCTTGACAGCCACTAGTTGTGCCAACTTGACTGAAGTTCAAAGCCCCGAAGGTCGTAACAACTCTAGTCACTGCCTCCAAAGTGAATAAGAGTCCACAAAGTTAATTTTCTTCTGCCATTTTAAGGTGCACCTCCACCAGATGATGCAGCGCTTGGGTCACTGTCTGTGTGGAGTCTGCACCTTCTCCCCGTGTCTGCGTGGGTTTCCTCCAGGTGCTCCAGTTTCCTCCCACAGTGTAAAAAACACGCTGGTTAGGTGCTAAATTCTCCCTCAGTATACCTGAACAGGCGCCGGAGTGTGGCGACTAGGGGGTTTTCTCAGTAACTTCATTGCAGTGTTAATGTAAATCTACTTGAGACAATTATAAGTAAACTTTAAAACTTTAGCTCCATTAGTAAGTCTGCAGCGAAAACACTCCGATCTCCCTCGCATCTTTTCTTTCATCCTTTTACTCATCCTTCGAATAAACAGAGAACTTCCCACTGGAATCTAATTATAATTGTCAGATTTACAAATTCACCATCCAAACCTCCTGGGCAAAAACCTCCAAATACAACCAGACAAAAATACAATAAAAAAGTAACACCTCGCACAAATCAAAAGATAAACTGTATTTTCAGCTATTCTTCTTTGAATACAGAGGGCTCCTCTTTAAGTTTCTGTTTGAATTCTTTGTTAGCGCACAATGTGTCTGTCCCTAAGATCACCAACATGCACTTGACCTTCAAAATTATCATTGCATTTCAATCCTGCTTTTTTAATTTTTTAATTTAAAATTCAAATTGGTTCCTTGATAATCTCACACATTCTGAAGTGAGCATTAGTCACCCTAGCACTGATTAGAAATTTTAAATGGACAACCATTAAAAAGAATGAAAGAGCGTAAGATAGAGAAATGAGGATGAGCAGAACAAAAGATACAGGAGTGAGAGTTATTTACTCTATCGTCAGACAACTATTTTGGCAGTGCATGTTGTTAACATGAGTGCAGCCTCAGTAACAGTTTTGTGGTGTCTCAGATAATGTATTGGCATAACCCACCAATCTATAATTTGTAATTGTGATCTTGAGATGAGCTTCCAATCTCATGTTAAGAATGCCAACATCTGCCTCAGTAGCATTGCTCAACTTCACCCCTGTCTCAGCTCAGTTGCTGCTGAAACTTTCATTCTTGTCTTCATTGCCTCTTGACTCGAGTATTCCAACACATTCCTTGCTAGTCTCTCACAATCTACCCTCTGTAAATGTGAGAGTCACCTGAATCTCAGCAGCCTGCTTCTAAACCTGAAGCAGGTTCCACTCCCGTTTCACCCTTGTGCTTGTTGGCCTACATTAGCTTCTGGTCAGCAACAACTTGGTTTTAAAATCCTTATCCTTGGTTTCAAATCACCTTCATGGCCTTGCCCCTTCCTTTCTCTGTAATCTTCTCTGATCCACAACTCTCCGAGGTATCTGCTCTCTTCTAATTCTGGTCCCTTATGCATTCAGAATCAATAGTTCCAGCATTGGTTGCTGCGTTTTCAGTTGGCTAGGCCCCATATTCTGAGACTCCCTCCCTACAGCATTCCACCTCACTCTCCTCCTTTAAGACACTCCCTAAAACCTACCTCTTCGGCCAAGATTATAGTCAATTGCTGCAATATTTCCTCATGTGGCTTGGGAGTGTCCCGCTTCATTTTAGAATGCCTTTCTGGAGCATCTTAGGATGATTCATAATGTTAACGTTCCTGTATGAATAGAAGTTGTTGCTGTTATACTAGAGAAGAATAGGAAATAGGGCTGGATTCGAGGCATGTGAATTCCTAGCCTCAACAGGCTCATGCAAGATGCATTCATATTGGGAGATAGGCAAATTCAGACTTGGAAATCAAGTCCAACCACAGAGTGGCTTTGTTAAAGACCCGGGTTCAGGTGTCACTGCCCATACTCTGAACTAAAGAATTACATTTGGTAAGGACCCGAAAGATAAATTAATGTTAAAAAGATGATTTTTTTTGTATTTTTACTTGGATTGCTTCACGAAAGCAGTGGTAGCACATGACAGTTCTGTCGTCTGTGAGTTATTTGGTTTTCCACAGTTATGTAATACAACCCATATTTCATCAAGTCCCATTGAACGTGCTCTATGTATTAACAAATGTGCTTCACTTGAGTTTAAGTAATTATCATTTATCTGATTTGGCCTCTTATGTCCCTGATCACTTAGTCTCATTGGGCACAAGTCGGAGGATCTGCTTTTGACTGTGTAAGAGGCATTTTCTTCAATTCCTCCACTGGCTTTTGAACGGTTAAACTCATTCTATTACCTGGACTTTACAGATTGCTGGTGTTTGGCTCCGATGATCCTTCATTCCTATTAAAAAAAAACAATTTGATTTTTATTCTCAAACAATCCCCTGTGGTTAACCTTGTAAGAACTAGGCTAGTCCATGGATTATTGCTGGGCTGAATGTTTCATGGTGGTTTAGTCTGAACCAAGGGTGTGTTTAACAGTTAGTTCACCTTGGCACTCATCCAGCTGATCAATTAGAGCTAACACACATAGGGTTAACAAAGTAAAACCTTGAGTACATTGAAAAAAATGACTGAACTGTCCAGTATTACAAAGTGTTGTCTTTTATTAATTAATTCTTGGTCTATTTTGAGTGGCAAGCTTGTATACGTGACCCTTGCAACAAATAAATATCAATATGTGCTGATGAGGGAGGCACAGTGGTTGGCACTGCTGCCTCACATCGCCAGTGACCCGGGTTCAATTCCGCCCTTGGATGACTGCCTGTGTGGAGTTTTGCACGCTATCCCTGTGTCTGTGTGGGTTTCCTCTGATTTCTTCCCATATTCCAAACTTGCAAATTAGGTTGATTGGTCATGCTAAATTGCCCCTTAGTGTCTCAAGATGTGCAGGTTAGGGGGAATTAACGGGTAAATTAATTAATTAATGGGATCACAGAGATAGGGCTGCGGCAAAATGGTTAATCGGGGAGTTGGTGCAGACTTGAAGGGCCGAATGGCCTCCTTCTGCACTGTAGAGATTCCAAGTTACGCTCTTTTTTTATCAAACAGAATATACGTGTTCTCCTTTCACTGGATGCCATCTCAGCTGCTGGATGAAAAGTGCCTTTTAGTTAATGTTAAACAGGAACAAAAGAAATAGGAGCTGGCGTAAACCATATGGCATGTTGAGTTTGCTGTGCCATTCTCGACATGGCCAATCTCAGACTTCAACTCCACTTTCCCACCAGCTCCCCATATTCCTCAGTTCCCTGGGAGACCAAATATCTGCCTATCACAGCCTTAATTACATTTAACAATGGAGCATCCACAATCCTCTGGGGTAGAGAATTTCAAAGATTCACAACCATTTGAGTGAAATAATTTATCCTCAGCTTAGTCCTAAACAATCAGTCTCTTATCCTGAGACAGTGCCCCTGAATTTTAGATTCCCTGACCAGCAGAAACAATCTTTTAGTGTCTACCTTATCAAGCTTCTTTAGAATCTGGCATATTTAAATGAGACTGCCTCTTATTCCCTCTTAGGGACGGCACAGTAGTTGTCAACAACTGCCACACTGCTGCCTCACAGTGCCAGCGGCCCGGGTTCAATTTCAGCCTCAGGTCACTGTCTGTACAGAGTCTGCATGTTCTCCATGTGTCTGCAGGGATTTCCTCAGGGTGCTCTGGTTTCCTCCCACACTCCAAAGATGTGTGGGTTAGGCTGATTGACCATTCTAAATTGACTCTCGTGTCAGGAGATTAGCAGGGTAAATATGTGGGTTACAGGAATAGAGCCTGGGTAGGATAGTAGTCACTGCAGACTCCATTGGCCTCCTTCTGCACTGCTGGGATTGTATTATACTATTCTTCTAAACTCCAGAGAATAAAAATCCAATTTACTCAGTCTCTCATCATAGGACAAGCCCATCATCCCAGAAATCAATCTAGTGAACTTTTGTTGTACCACTTCCAATGCAAGTATATCCTTTCTTAAATACGGTGATCAAAACTACACCAGAGATGTGGTCTCACCAAAGCCCTGTACAACTGTACCAAGATTTCTTTATTTATCTAATCCATTCCTCTTGCGATAATAACTAGCCATTGCTGTACCTGCATGCTAACATCCTGTGTTCCTTGCAGAAGCACAAATAAAATCTCTCTGAACATCAACATTTACAAGTTTTACAACTTTCAAAGAAGACTCTACTTTTCTATTCACATGACCAAACTGAATAACTTCTCACTTCTCTACATTATACTTCATCTGCCACCTTGTCGTCCAATTGCCTTTACTTGTCTATGTCTCTTTGTAGACTCTCTGCGTTTTCCTAACAGTTTACATTTTCATCTAACTTTGTATGGTCAGCAAATTTAAATACCTTACTCTCCTTTTCTTCATCCAAGTCATTGATATAAATTTTAAATAGTTGTGCTCCCAACACTGCGACAGTTCACTAGTTACAGCCCATCAACTTGCAAATGGCCTATTTGTGCCATCTCTATGCTTCTTTTCTGTCAACCAACCAAATGTCTATCGTAATACATTATCCACAGTTTCATGAGTCCCTCTCTTGCATATTAATCCATTTTGTGGTGCCTTATCAAATATTTTGTTTGGAAATCCTGGTATACTAGTTCCCCTTTACCTATCCTATTAGTTACATCCTCAAAAAAATCTAATAAATTTGTCAAATAGAATTTTTCTTTTGTAAAGCAATGTTGACTTGTTCTAATCATGCTATGTATCCTTAAGTGCATTGTTAAGATTTTCTTAGTCTTAAGTTCCCCAATGACAGATGTCAGGATCACTGGTTCCTTGTTTTCTCTCTTGCATCTTTTGTGAAAAGCATTGTTACATTTGCCAACTTCCAATCTAATGAAACCATTTCTGAATCTAAGCAATTTTGGAAGATCATAATAAGCATATCCACAAACTCTGCAGCTTTTGCTTATAAAACCTTTGGATAAAGCCATCAGGTCCTGGGGATTTGAAAGATTTTAGTTCCTTAACTTTCTCCAATACCTTTTTTCTCCCATGACATCAATTACCTTAATTTCCTCACCCTTCTTAGCCCCAGGTTGCCTTTTTTTTTGTATAAAACTTGCATCTTCTACCATGAAGACTGACACAGTTTTTGTTGAATGTGTGCCATTTCAACATTCTCCCTAATAAATTCTCCTGTCTCTCTTTCTTAGGGATTAACATTCACTTTAGTTACTCTCCTCCTTTTTATATACCTGTAAAAGATCTAACAATCTATTTTTATATACCTGGCCAGTTTAGTCTCATATTCTTCTTTTCCTTTTTATCAGCTTTTTGGTGACCCTTCGTGGTTTCTAAAACACTCCTAATCCTCAGTCTTCTTAATGTTCTTTGCAACTTTTTAAGCCTTTTCTCTTAATCTAATACTATCTTTAATCTAAGTAAGCCATTGACGGGTCTTTCTTGTTGAATTTTTTTCATACAATGTAATTTTGTTGAAGACATTGAATTGCTTGCTTACATGTTTCTAGCTATTTGTTTACTATCATAGCTTTTACCCAATCAACTTTAGCCAGTTTTCCTCTTATACCTATGCAATTGGCTTTGCTTAAGTTTAAGATACTTGTTTGTGATTGGAGTATATCACTTTCAAACTTAACATAGAACTAAATTGTACTGTGATCGCTATTTCTGATCTGATCCTTTACTTTGCCATTAATAAATAATCCTACCTCATTACACAATATTAGATCAAAATATATTTTTTAGTTGATTTCACAACATATTCCTCCAAGAAGTGTTACAGAAACATTTTACAAACTCATCTTCTAGATCTCTTTTGCCAACTTGTCTCATCTATGTGAAGATTAAATCCTCCACAATAATTACATTGTTTTTCTACCCAGCTCCAGTAATTCCTTGTTTAATGCTCTGACCAATAGTATAATTACTGTTAGTTTATATCTATCAGGGTTTTCTGACTTGCTGTTTCTAATCTCCATCCCAACTAATACTACCCTGTGATCTTCTGAGCCTAGATCCTTTCTCACTAATGTTCTTATATCATCAATTCATTCCAGGGCTACCCCTCCTCATTTCGTCTTCTGTCTGTTCTTCCAAACAGTATGTACTCCAGCATATTTATTTCCCAACTTTGGCCATGTTGTAACTATATCTCTGTAATGGTGATTAAATCTAAATCAGTTATCTCTTCGTGCCGATTGTTCATTTACCTTCTTGCAGATGCTTTATGCATTCAGGTAAATAGCCCTTAATTTTGCATTTTGATTACTATTTCCTGCATGATCCTTATTCAGTGATGCACACTTACTGTTAAACTCTCTGCCCCTTCCTGGCCCACGCTGTTTGTTTTTAACCACATTGCTAAACTGTTCCATTACTTTGACTTTTTTTTTGGATTTCTAAATCTTCCTATGCGATGGCACAGTGGCACAGTGGTTAGCACTGCTGCTTCACAGCGCTAGGGACCCAGGTTCAATTCCTGGCTTGGGTCACTGTCTGTGTGGAGTTTGCAAGTTCTCCCTGTGTCTGCATGGGTTTCCTCCGGGTGCTCCGGTTTCCTTCCACACTCCAAAGATGTGTGGGTTAGGTAGATTGGCTATGCTAAATTGACCCTTAATGTTAAGGGGTACTAGCTAGGGTAAATGCATACAATTATGGGGATAGGGCCTGGGTGGGATTGTGGTCAGCACAGACTTAATGGGCCAAACAGCCTCCTTCTGCACAATAAGGATTCTTCTACACTTGAAACTTCTCCCAGGTATCCTGGCAGTAACAAGCAACAGCTGGCAGACTCCCAGGGCACACATATTTAAACTGAAACCAGCATCCGCAGTAATTTGTTTTTATATTTAAACTGAAGTTTGTTTGTGCCAGTCAGTGAAGTTGTTTCAGTTATACAATGACATGCATAATTTAACTGGAACATGGACATAGTTAATCCTGGCACATAATGTGAGATCACCTTGAGGGGGCAGTCTCACACCATTTTGGCTTTGCACTAACCAAAGTATAACTTTTTAAACAGTACTTTTAAACTCTTTAATATTAACAATTAGCTGACTACCTCTTCCGTTCTTTACTAACATATAAAACAATAATGTGCTTGGAAGTTGGAAAAACCAGCTGATAACAACATTGCAAGGACAAATGCTCACTTTGTCTGGTCAGAGAGTGATGTAAGGCAACAACATTACTAGCAGTCGCTTATCTGTGTTACTATAAGTAACTATGGTGAACAACTAACTAAAATGACTCTAATCTGTTATTTCAGGTTGCATTCGCTGCCAATGCCATGCATGCATTCGAGTGTGCTACTTTGACGTAATTGTGTTGTTAGGGTGGGAGTTCAGGATTTTGACCCAGTGAAAGTGAAGGAATGGCGATATAATTCCAAGTCAGGACGGTGTGCCTTGGAGGGGAAATTGCATGTGGCGGTGTTCCCATGGGAATCAGGGGATAAACTCTCCATTGGTTAAATTCAATGCCGAGCACAGGGGAGGGTAGTTGTAGTTGATGGAGGTCAATCGTCTCGGTCCTGGGAAATTACTGCAGGAGTAAAAGAATGATAGCACAGTGGCTGGCACTGCTGCCTAATTGTGCCAGAGACCTGGGTTCAATTCCAGCCTCGGGTGACTGTATAGACTTTGCATATTCTTCCCTGTCTATGTAGGTTTCCTCCGGGTGCTCCCGTTTCATCCTGCACTCCAAAGATGCGCGGGTTAGGTTGATTGGCCACGCTAAATTGCCCCTTAGTGTGAGTGTTTTTATTTCGGATTCCAGCACCACAGTATTTTGCTTTGACAAAGATGTCATGGATATGAGGCAAAGAGGCTGTTAAAGGTGCCATTAGGGCCTGAAGAATGTTCGTAGAAGCAAAGATAGAATAATGGAATGCGTTAATAGGAAAACCAAGGTCAATATGAAGTGAGACCAAAACTGACCAACAATGAACAATGGCCATGTGGAGGAGAGGTGGGGTTGTGTTGGGAGGAAATGGATAACAAAAAACACAAGGAGAGACTCAAGATGGAGGGGAAAAGTCACATTCTGAAGTTGTTGAACTCAGTGTTGAGTCTAGAAGGCTTAATCAGAAGATGAGGCATTCTTCCAGTATGCATTGGACCTCACTGGAGCACCGCAGCAGATCTAAGATGGGCATGTGAGCATTAGAGCAAGCTCATGAACTAGAATGTTATTGGAGTTGCGCTTATCATTTATCTTTACTTCATCTGGTCTGTCTCATTACCTGCCTTCCTCAGTGATACTGTTCTCAAATTGCTACTAAGTAATAAGCTGTGTTTTTAAAAGCATGCTTAGCACAAAAAATGCAATATTGCTTGGCTGCTTTCACCAAAGTGATAACTTTGGTCTCACCATCAACAACAAAAGCAATTCATGAAGCTAATTATTACAGTCAATGGTAAAAGGCTTGAACAGTCAACTCACTTACCTACCTTGGCAGCACCCACTCCAGAGTAATTCACATTGACGGTGAAATCAATACCAAAGAGCTAAGGCCAGTGTTACCTTTGGCAAGCCACGGAAAGCTGTCTGTGAATGAAAAGGAATTCATAAAATAGAATATCTACAAGTACAGAAGGAGGCAATGCGGCTCATCAAGCCTGCACCGACAACAATCCCTCCCAGACCCCATCCCCGAAACTCCATGTATTTACCCAGCTCATCTTCCCGTGACACTAAGAGGCAATTTACCCTGGCAAATCAATCTAACACGCGCATCTTTGGACTGTGGGAGGAAATTGGAGCACATGGAGGAAACCCATGCAGACACAGGGAGAACATGCAAACTCCACATAAAGAATGACACAAGCGAGGAATCAAACCCTTGTCCCTGGTACTGTGCCACCCAAATTAACCTCTTGGGGTGACCAACAACCCAGATTTTCCCAGGACCGTCCCATCCTTGAGGACATGTCCCATATGTCAGGTTATCTCCATCCTGAATGCTATTTGTGCACTATTGTCAGTCATTAAATTCTCTGCAGATGCAGTGCACACCCACCATCACTAGGTTGACAGCACTCCACCTTTTACTGACCACACCCCTCCTTTCCCCCACCCCAACCCCACTAACAGCCCACTATCGCTCTCACAGACACAGCAGAAGTCCTCTCGTCCAGGTCCTGGCTGAGTTGCCAAACTGTCTCTTAATTCATTCCCTGGGAGTTGATCACCCAGTTCTGAACAAACTTGAAGGTGTACAGAACAATTGCCCTTTTTACTGAGTTGTGCACTGTTTACTCCAGGCACACATACAAGTTCCGCCATTTTCACATGTCCTGCTTGTGGAGACTTCTGAAGATCAGATGACTAATACTGAGATCCTATTCCTGACTGACTTGCCAACCGGGATGTTTTGGGAAAAACCTGTCCTTTCTTTGACTGCAATGCCCCCTTTACGATCAAAGTGAACTGCAAAGTATTCTGAAAGAGGGTGAATTGGTTTCCTTATCATGATATCATTAGGTACCAAGAAATATGACCTGAGATTGCTATGGGTTGAAAAGCTGAGAAACAACAAGAAAATAGAAGGCTAATTGCTCTGATGGAGTTCTAGCCTGTCGAGTGGCAGGCAATTCAGAATATCCAGAATTAGTCAGACTGCCTCTCCACGTGTGGATCTGTCTTCTATTTGGCAATTTGGAACAGATTCCGGTGTGGAAGCAGAATTCTAAGAGTTTAGCAGAGACTGAAGCTAGATTTAGCTGAAGACAGAGAGAGCAGGGGATTTTGAGCTTGATAAGAGCTGTTGCTTCTGTCAGTGCTGCCAGAGTACATTGGACTGTATGAAGGGTGAGAAGAGAAGTTTCTGGGGATTCAACGCCTTCAGGACTGTCATGGCCTGATTGAGACAAAGTTAGCAAATGTGCGCCTTGTCAGCATTAACCATGTGTGGGGACTTTGGATGCAATAATGCCACTGGTGAATGTGATGCAAGGACTGAAATGATCAGGGAGTGATAGATGCTACATAATGGAGGCCGAATTAGGGAGCCTGTGCGATTGTACATGGTGCCACTTTGGGCTGGACCTATGTGAGTGGTTGTGAGGAATATTCTTGTTGGACTGTTAGCCAGCCTGGAGAAGAGACTAGTGCTTAGAGAAGCCATAGTTCCTTCATTTTCAGATCTTGAGTAAAACAACAATGTCTTTTTATTTGTAACTGCATGAATTATTACTCAGCCAAGTGATCAAAACTCCCAACAAGTATATAATCTTGTTCTTATTATGAGGTCATATTTGCTTTGAATGTAATAAAAATGAAAAAAGTTTTGAATTATGTGACACTTTTTTATGACCACTGGACATCTCGAGGTGATTTGCAGCCAGCAACGTACAACAGTTTCTGTAAGTTCAATATGAATAACTGCTCTGGTTTCTCACAGATATCAATGACAGTTAGTCACAGTGGGCTGGATTTACCACCCCCCTGTCATCAAGTTTGAAGGCGGAGGAGTTTGTAAACTCCACTGGTTATTGTGTAACCTGCCTCCACTAGCTCCACCTCATGAGGTGGGGTGCAGTCGACATGTCTGCCAACCTGAGGGCCAATTGAGGCCTTCAAGTGGCCAATTAATGCCAATTTAAAGGCCTCATTCTTCCTCCATGGCGGGGAGGCTTATCCCAAGCGTTTGGTCCTGCAGTTTTCCTTGTGCTGATTGATGGCAGCAGTTGGGTGGAATCACACCTTATCCGGCCCTCTGAGTCTACTGGAAGGCCACATCCAAGGTGTAACCCTCATATCATCTTCCAATCCTACCCCACCACCTCCCTCACCCAGGTCTGCCAGCCTGGCCCAAGCAAGATCCTCAGGCATACATCTTGTCTCAGCTGCAGTGTGGTATGCCTCCCTGCTAGCCTCACTGTAGTGCTACAAGTTGTCCCTGTGGCACTGCCAATACTGGAGAACAGCCAGCCTTTGATCAATAGCTCTCTGGGCTATGCTCTCTGCGGCTGAGGGGTGAAAGTCCCATCTCAAGCCAATTGGCTTTTTAACTGGGGATGGGGAGTGGGGGGTGGGGGGGTGGGGTTCAGTAGTGTGGGGGTTAGAGAAGTGGGGATAGGAACTACTGCTCCCCATTACATCTGACACAGTGGAATACACATAGTATTTAATACCCCAATGCAGCATTCTTACATATGCAAACTGGGGGCTTTACAATTTAGTCAGCTGATCTCAATATTGGTTTCATCTGATCCAACAATGACTATATATTGAAGCTTTCAAAATCAACACGGCCATAAACACTGCAGAGCAAAAATGCATATTCTTCACCTCTGACACACCATACGTCTCCATCACTTCATTCTCAAGATAAAGCAAAAAGTTGAGGATGCTGGAAATTTGAAACAGAAATGGAAAATGTTGGAAGTGCAGAACAGATTTAAAAGAATAAAATGTGTTCATGTTCTGGGTGAACAGGGTCAGTTTTGATGCAGAGTCTCCACTTGAAGAATTAATCTGTCTTTTCATTTATATACAGTGACAGATTTAATGTATATTTCCAAGCCCTTGTAGTCTTGATTTCATTTAATGTTACAGAATTAACCATTAATGCTTTCACTGGGAACTATATGGTGGCGGCCATTTCATTTTCATAGGCGGCACTCAGAACTTTTCTATCTTGTTAGCTCTAAGTAAGATTAATTTCTCTCAATCTCAGTCTATTGCAATGTAATTTAGAAATTATGGTTAGGATTTTCCAGCTCCCCTGCAGCATGTTTCCTGATGGTGAAGGCAGCTCGCCATTAGGGAGGCAGTGAGTCCTGCTGCAGGGGTGGGGGGTCACCTACAGCGGGACCAGAAGATCCCACCAGTAGGAAGAGCCAAAAGTCCAGCCCTGTACGCTCATGCATACATAAACTAACGTATCCGGATTACCACACTGCAGTCAGTGTACTGAGCAACAATGTGCCAGTCTGCAACATATGATGTGATCTGAAAAATACATTTGATGAAAACTGCTGGATTTGCAATTAAAAGTGCGATTACTTTGGACTTCTGGGAACCACAAGATAAGCAGTTAGTAAGGCCAGCCTTTGTTACCTGTCCCTAATTGCCCGGCTTGGATCACTATCTGTGCAGAGCCTGCATGTTCTCCCTATGTCTGCATGGGTTTCCTCTGGTTTCCTCCTTGAAAGATGTACTGGTTAGGTGCATTGGCCATGCTAAATTCTCCCTCAGTGTACCCGAACAGGCATCGGAGCGTGGTGACTAGGGGATTTTCACAGTAACTTCATTGCAGTGTTAATGTAAGTCTATTTGTGACACTAATAAATAAACTTTAACTGAGTTTCCCTTGAGATTGAAGGTGAAATTCTGATCAGCGAACAATCAAGTTGGAAGGCAAGAGATGATCTCAGGTGGGCTTTGAAGAAAATAAAAGTGATTAATTCTTCTCATGTACTAAATGAAAACATGGAGAACTCTGAGCTGCAATGAAAAGGATTGAAATACATTGCAGATGTAAATTGCATGGGTTCTGCCAGCCTCCGATTTTAACTATGGGCCTACTCTGCTGTGCATCCACAGAATGTTGTGTTTTTTTGTTATTTCTGATATAATTCTTTTAAAAATTCTGGTTGTGGCAGATTATATGACGACACATTTTAACATCCAACCTGCCCAAAATTTTGTAACCTTTTTCCACAATATAGAAGGAACGTAATTTTCAACAAACATTTCCTTTCTTGGTCAGGTTGGTTCAAACTCAAGACACAAGGTAAAATGCGACAACATCTAATATAGTGTTGTGATTGTACAAAATTGTGGAAGGTGAGAAGCAAAAGATGACCCTATCTGAAACTGCTCTCATGAAATGGTTTTGATTTGATTTGATTTATTATTGTCACTTGTATTACGATACAGTTAAAAGTATTGCTTCTTGTGCCCTATACAGACAAAACATACCATTCATAGAGTACATAGGGGAGAAGGGTGCAGAATATAGTGTTGCAATTACAGATAGGTTGAAGAGAAAGGTCAGCTTAATGTATGGTAGGACCATTCAAAAGTCTGATGACAGCTGTTCTTGAGTCATTTGGTACCTGTTTTCAGGCTTTTGTATCTTTTTCTTGGTGGAAGAAAGTGAAAGAATGGCCGGAATTTTACTGCCCCACCCACCACGGTAATCAGGGCAGGCAGGGGTCAGACCTCGGGTGGGATGTTACAGTTTCAGGACGAGCGAGGCCGTAAAATCCCATCCAGTATGTTTGGAGTGCGTGGCGTCCTTTATTATGCTGGCTGCTTTTCCGAGGCAGCGGGGTATTATACAAAGTCAATGGATGGGAAGTTGTTTTGAGTGGTGAACTGGGCAACATTCAAAACCATTTGAGATTCCTTGCGATCTTGGCCAGAGTAGGAGTCATACTAAGCTCCAGTTGAGATGCTTTTTATGGTGCATCTGTAAAAATTGGAAGAGTCATAGTGGACATGCTGAATTTCCTTAACCTCCTGAGAAAGTAGAGGCATTGGTGGGCTTTCTTAACTGTAGCATTGTCATGGAGGGTCTGGGACAGATTGTTGGTGATCTGAACACCTAGAAACTTGAAGCTCTTGGCCATTTCCACTTCATCACCGTTGATGTAAAATGATAGAAAGTTTTGAATAGTGGATTTTTCCTTATCGTTATCTTGTTTTTTGCAAACATGGACCACTTTGCAGCTGGGTACATTTTCTGTCAGCAGCTGACTCTATGAAATTTAATCGGTATTTTAGAGCAGGCATAATTGTTGTATATCCGGTTTATGCCCAAAATTCTAGTGTCCTTTACCAGAACTGTAGCACTCACACCCTAACTAAATGAGAAACTGAATCTTGACGGCTTATACTGCTCTTGCTTTTGTTCCACAGTTGTAACACTTTCAATATATAATTCTGGAGAAATTTATGACGGAAACATTTGTCACTCTGTTTCAAGTCAATATCGGCAATGTATTTATCTTCCTTATGTAGAGGTTGAATTGGTGTCAGTACTGCACAGTAGAAGTCTTTTTCACCAGTGTTGGAAAGCTGATGTACGTAAGTGTCAGACTCTAAAGTATTTATTGTCTTCAAGAGAAAACACAAAGACAATACATGTAACATTCATTTTCTTCTGTGTTTAATGGTGTTTCATTAAAGAAGCCTCAACTTTTAAGAGTTTAAACAATTCAAAATGATTAAGCTGAACTTATATCATCCTTCTCCATTTAGTTTGTTTTGAAACTCAGATAACACCACCTGGGGGACACAGATTGACAGTATGTGTAGTAGCACAACTGAACAGGTACCTGTATAAGCAGCCCTTAAGCCAAGACCTTTAATGTTCCGGTCAGTTCAACAACCACAAACCAGTTCCTTCTCATCAGGTATCAGTCATCAGTGGGGCAGTACGGTAGCGCAATGGTTAGCAACGCTGCCTCACAGTGCCAGGGACTCAGGTTCAATTCCAGCCTCGGGTCACTGTCTGTTTGGAGTTTGCACAATCTCCCTATGTCTGTGTGGGTTTGCTCCCACAGTTCAAAAGATGTGCTGATTAGGCACATTGGCCATGCTAAATTCTCCCTCAGTGTACTCGAACAGTGTGGCGACCAGGGGATTTTCACAGTAATTTCATTGCAGTGTTAATGTAAGCCTATTTGTGACACTAATAAACTTATACCAATGGTAACATCAAAAATCACTGTCCATATTGTTTAAAATCAGTAAAAATCGTCAGAAATATTTTAAAAGGATGCTAATGTAAATTATAATTCATTTTGATTTGTGAAATAAGTACCAATGGCAATGCTCAGCGCTTAAATACCTCTTCCTGCAATGAACCATCACCTTAATTTTACTGAATGCTCCTAGCAGGTGGAGTTAACATTAAATAGAATAATATACCTCATTTATATAATACAGAGAACATTTCCAAATATTCAAATATCCATTACCCAAACTCTTGGTATCCAAACCAAGCTCGATCTCATGTACGGTCATATTAAATGAAACGTATCTCTTCAATTACCCAAACTCTCAATTATCCAAACTAATTCTGTGCCTCCTGAGACAGTGGGATAATTGAAAGTCCACTGTATGATACAATGAGTAACCTTGTGCCACAGCTGAAGAAGCAGCATTGAAATACCATTCTAGCTGTCACACAGTTGAAAAATAGCTCTTTCTGACGTCAGAACACATACTGTGACTGATAACTTTGCATGTTCATACACAACGACAGAGCCTGAAGAGAACTGCTGTCACTCAAGTGTATGGCCTGGTCATTTTGTCAATGCACTGATGGGGATAAAATGGCTGGGCATGCAGAATAGGGTTACAGGGAGAAGGCAGGGAGAATGGCACTAGTGCACTGCTCATTTGGACAGCCAGCATTGCCACCTTCTGTGCCCTAACAATTCTGTGAAGCCGTGCATATAAAGGATGATAGCAAAAACACAGCTCACAAACCCAGTGGAGTAGGGTGGCGTCATTTAACACAGCTTAAACTATTGATGAAAACTCACTGAAACTTTTGTTGGAAAACCCACGGACCAAAATGCCTGCACAATTGGCTACACAGCGGTCATCTACAGTCGCACGGTGAAAATATAAAGGAACTGAAGTAAGTGCACAGCAGACGGCAATAACAAGCAAAGCTGAAGTAATAAACTCAGTACCACTGACACAAGGAAAGGAACCCCCAGATGACTCCATTGATAATTGCACTCAGTGTGAAGCTTAACCACATGGATGGCAAAGGACCAGATATGATCCACATTCAATGCTGAGTAATCTTAACTAGGATGTCATTATGAGTGCTACAAATGGTCCAAGAAGCTGTGGGCTGAGAAGAAGTGGAATTAGCAGGGATTCTCACCCCATTTCATATTCCAATGATTCATAGAATTCCCACAGTGCAGGAGGAGGCAATTTGGCCCAGAGAATCTGCACCAACTCTCTGACAGAGCATCTTACCCAGGCCCACCCCCACCCCCTGCCCTATTCCTGTAACCCCATGATTTAATTGTGCATCTTGGGATACTAAGAGACAATTTAGCATGGACAATCCATCTAACCCGCGCATCTTTGGACTGTGGAAGGAAACCAGAGCACCCGGAGGAAACCCACCCTGGCACAGGGAGAACATGCAGACTCTGCACAGACTGTCATCCAAGGCTGGAATCGAATCCAGGTCCCTGGCATTGTGAGGTAGCCATGCTAACTATTGTGCCACGGTGTCTGGTAAACAGTCAGTACATATGGATGACAGACAAGGATATTTGGAATGCTCATTTATTCTTATCTGTCTTCTTTACCATTAAATTTATTTTATTTCAGTTTAATTTGTGCATCATTTATCACCTTACATAAGCTATGTTAGCACCTCAAGGTTAAATAGGAATTAGCACAGTTGTTTTTCTGCTTTCTCAATATGTCTTAGCCTATCTCCATCTGAACTCTTGTATATTTTTCACCTCATTGAAGAGTGTAATTTTCCTTCTGTAAATACTAAACTTTGCATTAAATGCTTACACTCTATCACTCTTCATCCAGCTTACTTCTTCTTTCTCCAGTCTGTCTTCCATCTTTTCTATTGTTCTCTGTATCCCACCTCATAGGTAGATACCTTAATTTTTTATTCCCCTTTCCCCTGCTGTTGGATTTTCATGGGTGGCACGATGGTTAGCACTGCTGCCTCACAGCGCCAGGCACCTGGGTTCGATTCCCAGCTTGGGTCACTGCCTGCGTAGAGTTTATACATTCTCCTCATGTCTGCGTGAGTTTCCTCTGAGTGCTCCAGTATCCCCCCACAGTCCAAAGACACATTGGTTAGGTGCACTGGCCATGCTAAATTCTCCCTCAGTGTACCCAAATAGATGCTGGAGTGTGGCTATGAGAGGATTATCATAGTACTTCACTACAGTGTTAATGTAAGCCTACTTGTGACACTGATAATAAAAAATTATGTTTTCTCACTCCTCCTCTCTCCATCCCCACTGATGGATATCCCCATGTCTCCTCCTCTCCCACAGTTACCCACCTTTGTAACACCTCTTTCCTACCCCTTCCCCACAAGTGATGCAGACAGACAGGGACAAAGGTTGCTGATGATTTCAGGAGGGTCCAGCCATCTTAGCAAAATCAGAAAATAAGTGACAGATTCAATTTATAGGAAGGAGACAAACACATTTTGGAAAATCAAGGCAACAAAATGAAAAAGAATTAAAAAGAATGAAATGAAAAAGAAACGAAGGAAATGTGTGGCTAAACAAATATGCAGAGGTTTGTTACATTTACGTGATGTTTCAGAATTTGCATCAGGATTTCTGCAGGGCCCTGAAGCACATCTCACAACATACTTTACCTGTCCGACAATATGAGGACTGAAAGATTTAGGTCCCTGTGTAGAATTCATACAGCTCAGAAGGAGGCCATTCAGCCCATCAAGCCTGGGTTGACAACAATCTCACCCAGATCCTATCCCCATAACCCCACGCATTTTTGTTGTCAAGTCCCGTGATACTAAGGGTCAATTTAGCATGGCCAATCAGCCTAACCTGCACATTTTTAGACTGTTGGAGGAAACTGCAGCACCTGGAGGGAACCCCAGCAGCCACAGGGAGAACAGGCAAACTCCACACAGTTACCCAAATCCAGAATTGAACCTGGGTTCCAGGTGACGTGAGGCAGCAGTGCTACTATGCCAGAGTATGTTTATTTTAAAGGAGCATTTTAAATTAAATCACCAAAGAGAAAGCGTTAACATAGAAGTGGAACAAAGGCACTAAAGTAAATTTATAGAAATAAATGATGTTCGCAAAAGTTGGTTCGTACAGAAACAGCTCGTCTAACTTTACATCAACTCCTGCTATCACCTACAGCTATGGCTCAGGAAGTGGCACTTGCTCCTCAATGTCAGATGATTGTGGATTCAAGTCCCACTCCAGGAAAAAATCAAGGCTGATAATCCAGTGCAATACTGAAAGAGCACTGCATTGTCAGATGGACCATTTTTAGGATGAGATCATATCAAATCATAGAAACCCCAGTGCAGAAGGAGGCCATTCGGCCATCGAGTCTGCACTAACAACAATCCTGCCCCAGGCCCTATCCCCACAAATTCACCCCACTAATCTACACATCCCAGGACACCAAGGGGCAATTTATCATGGCCAATCAACCTAACCTGCACATCTTTGGAGTGTGGGAGGAAACCGGAGCACCCGGAGGAAACTCACGCAGACACAGGGAGAATATGCAAAATCCACATAGACAGTGACCTAAGCTGGGAATCGAACCCAGGTCCCTGATGCTGTGAGGCAGCAGTGCTAACCACTGTGCCACCGTGCGACCTATCGAGGCTGTTTGGCCTCATGGAGGGATATGTAAAATCCTGGGACAGGAGAAGAGCAGGGAGGTCCGTGGTCTCCTAATTAACATTGCTCAACATCCCAACAGCAGATTATCTGGTCATTAACACATTACTGTTTGTGAGAGCTTGTTTTCCCTAAATTGGTGATTGTATTTCTTATGTTACACTTCAAAAGTACTTCACAGGCTGTGAAGTGCTTTGGAACATTCTTGGGTTGCAAAAGATCCATATAAATGTAAGTTCTTTTTTCCCTTCTTTCTTTCACCAAAGTTGTGCGGTGTTCACCAATATAAATTTTTGAACAAAGTAGGACAGTAAATTCTGATGCCCCAGTGCGAGCAAATGTTGATTATCCAGTATCAGAATTTTTAAAA
Source organism: Carcharhinus amblyrhynchos (assembly GCF_965287045.1). Taxonomy (NCBI): domain Eukaryota; kingdom Metazoa; phylum Chordata; class Chondrichthyes; order Carcharhiniformes; family Carcharhinidae; genus Carcharhinus; species Carcharhinus amblyrhynchos. The sequence goes on from NC_137335.1 coordinate 54,331,383, forward strand.
AAATGCATATTAAGAACATATTTATTTAACATATCTATTTTGGCTCACTGAAATGGAACTAAGTGATTTTTTTTCCCCTCAAAATCTCATCAGCATTCTTGAATAACTGCCCACAGCTTGCGGGTAGACCAACAACATTCACTCCATCCTGTCCAGGTGCCATGTAGAAGGGTTATGTATCAATCCACCTGAGCACGTTCACAAAACTGCAGTGAGAAGAATCCTACAGGCATCAAGGTCCCTGCAGCAGACAGACACAGCATACCTAAAAAAAACCCCATCCATCAAACCAGGTCTGTGTGTGAGAGACGCTCCCTGGCTCTCTCTACATGTATCTCTGTAAATGAACCAAACTTTACGCGTCCTCAGCCAACATAGCGGTGGCAGCTCATGGAAAAAACTCAATTTTTCCACATAAATGCAAATATTGCCACTGCATGAATGGCACGGTGGCACAGTGGTTAGTACTGCTGCCTCACAGTGCCAGAGACCCGGGTTCAATTCTGCCCTTGGGTCACTTTGTGTGGAGTTTGCACATTCTCCGTATCTGCATGGGTTTCCTCCTGATGTTGCCGTTTTCTCCCACAGTACAAAGATGTGTGGATTAGGTTATTTGGCTACGCTAAATTGACCCTGAGGGTAAGACTGTTCTCTTCCTGTTGGGGAACACTTCAGCGGTCACAGGCATTCGGCCTCTGTCCTTTGGATAAGCGTTCTCCAAGGCAGCCTTCACAACACACGACAGCGCAGAGTCGCTGAGTAGAGACTGATAGCCAAGTTCCGCACACGTGAGGATGGCCTTAACTGGGATCTTGGGTTCATGTCACACTATCTGTAACTCCCACAACTTGCCTGGACTTGCAAAACCTCACTAACTTTTCTGTCTGGAAACAATACACATCTTTTTAATCTGTGCTTAATGCTGTCTCCACTCACATTGCTTGTACCTTTAAGACTTGATTAGCTGTAAAGACTCACATTCCAATCATTAATCATGTAAATTGAGTTTGTGTCTTTATATGCCCTGTTTGTGATCAGAACTCCCATCCAACTGACGAAGGAACAGCCAGTCCTGAAAGCTAGTGACATTTGCTACAAATAAACCTGATGGACTTTAACACCTGATGTTGTGAGACTTCTTACTGTTTCAGGGGGATTAGTACGGTAAATACTTGGGTTACAAGATAGGGCCTGGATAGGAATGTTGACAGTGCAGTCTCAATGGGCTGAGTGGCCTCCTTCTGGATGGTAGGGATTCTATGATTCTAAACATTTATCCATATGATCTCAAGTGACTTTTCCTTCATGACCTCACAGCGAAAGAGCTCTTTTTACTTGTAGTGATTATTTTTATCCAAGGCTTGAATTTTAGCCATTCAGGGTGTGATAGCACTGGTGGAGGGTGCAGAGGAGATTCACCAGGACACTACCTGGGATGGAATATGACATTATGAAGAGAGGTTAGGTAGGCATGGGTTGTTCTTGTTGGAGCAGAGAAGACTGAGGGGGCGACCTGAACGAGGTATACAAGATTACGAAAGACATGGACAGAGTGGATAAGGAGCAGCTATGCCCCTTAGTTGAAGGGTCCGTCACGAGGGGATATAGGTTCAAGGTGAGAGACAGGGTGGGTATGAGGAAAACCCTTTTCACCCAGAGGGTGGTGACAGTCTGGAATGCACTGCCTAGGAGGGTGATAGATGTGGCCTGCCTCACATCCTTTCAAAGCTATCTGGATGAGCTCTTGGCATGCCATAACTTTCAGGACAATGAGCCAAATGCTGGCAGATGGGATTAGGTGGGAATTCAGGTGTTTCTAATGTGTTGGTGCAGATTTGGTGGGCCAAAGGGCCTCTTCTGCGCTGAATGATTCTACGATTCCAGTTCAAATAGCTGAAGCAGGTACTGAGAATTGCAGTCGTTTTATGTGAACACACAATACTCTAGGTACCTCTCAAAGGTAGGTCATTTTAGAAATCATAGAATCCCTACAGTGCAGAAGGCGGCCATTCAGCCCATCGAGTCTGCATCAACAACAGCACCAACTCAGGCCCTATCCTCACAACCCCATACATTTACCCCGCTAATTCCTCTAATCTACACATCCTGGGACACTAAGGGGTGATTTAGCATGGCCAATCAATCTAACCTGCACATCTTTGGATTGTGGAAGGAAACTAAAGCACCCAGAGGAAACAGGGAGAATGTGCAAACTCCACACAGGCAGTGATCCAAGCTGGGAATCGAACCCAGGTCCCTGGAACTGTGAGGCAGCAGTGCTCACCACTGTGCCACCGCGTTGCCCACAGTTTTTCTTGAAGCAAATTGTTTACTAGCGTTGCTGCTTCCAAATTGAAATGTTTGTGGTTGCTTTACCCTTGTGTCACTAGTTGTTTCAAAATCATATAAATTTTCTGAATGATTATAAATTTCTCCTCACAGATCCATTTACATCATTCAATTTACTGGTAAACAATTCTGGAAAATCTGCTTCTCCCAGATAATAAACCTTGCAAAAAATATATATCTAAGGAATAGAGAGATTATTTTACAGTTCCTTAGCAAGTTATTTTAAATGGGTTAATGAGTTTGTTAAATTTCGATTCCCCATGTGTTGGAAGGCAGAAGTAGCAAACGGTCACTTAACCAGAGATGTTTGCTTACTTGGCTTTGAATACTACTACATGTTTGTAACAGACCCAACAGTATAAACGGCAGTGATTCCCAAAACTGTGCATCATTGCTCATTGCAGCAATAACCTTCTTTAAATAAATGAGCACAATGTTGGTCACAACCTGCCAGGCTGCTGTGGATCACTTTCACTTACAACTTTGTTTGCTAAAGAGGAGCATAATTTGGAAAGGTTTTGTAAAGTTTGCTGCTCAAATTTTTTTCCTTGGCGATGCAAACTATTCTCAAAGACGCTGGTTCTGCACAATAAACAAAGTACAGCGTAGGCACTTTCTCTCTCAGTCCTGTGACATCCAGCTTGTGTAAGCCACCGAAGGGAATACTGTCTGTTTAAATCAAACGAAACAGACTAAAGTTAAAAATCCCAAATTAGTCTGACATCGCCTTTCCTAATGAGGCCAGAGCAGCTCGGTAAAGAGAGGACTGAGTTTGTGCTTGAAACAGCTGCAAGAGCATCAAGTGATAGCCTCAGGAGTTGTGGCAGCTTATTTTGCTGAGGTGACATCCGTCTGCAAATGAAACGAGTGGACAGCATGTCAGAGGCACAGGGGGCCTCTTCATCCTCACTAACATCCCTGAACTGGCAGTTTCCCCCCTCGGTCACAATGCAAAGAGACAAGGCAAGAATGTTCTCTTTTTGAAAAGCGTCATCCGAAGTAGCTCATTTGCTTGTTGGCAGAAAATCATGTTTTGTGATTTTTCATGTCACATTCAGTTAATTGTAAGTCGCCAGTGCTTGACTTAATGAGGACTGGTAACTTCTGTTTATTTCCAGCTACAGGTACAATCTTCAAAACGACTACCTTTTATTGCTTTTGACTCTTTTCCCCCTCTTGGTCTTAATCATGTTCATGGCTGTAAACGCCTGATTTTCTGCCCTGCTGTTGGCCTTTATTTGTGCTTGTGCATTGTGAAAGGCTGAATTAAAGTGTTAGAGCTCCTGGCAAAGCAGCAATTCTCTGTCATGTTTTTTCAGGACGAAGCAAAATGTACGTATAGAAAATGCTTCTTAACCAAGGTGGGTGGCCCTGTTAGCTTGTTGCCATTACCATTTTTTTCTGGCCAGTTTCTTTGCCTGCCCTTCCCTTTTCATGCGTTGACTTCTGACTGGAGTTCTGTTGTCACCTTCTAATAACTTGCTCACCGAGTTCTCATTCAATGAATGCTGGTGAGCTATTCAGCAGTGAGCCACCACAGCTGAAGTTTATCCCACTCTCATGTGCCCACTTTTCCAGAAGAGGTCACAGGATTGTTACCAAGGGCTGATTTTTCTTTTCCAATTTTAGAGTTGTTCCCGTCATCCTGGCTAAGGCAGTGGTTAGCACTGCTGCCCCACAGCACCAGGTTTGATTCCCAGCTTGGGTCACTGTCTGTGCAGAGTCCGCACAATCTCCTCGTGTCTGTGTGGGTTTCTTCCGCATTCCTCCAACATTCCAAAAGATGTGTCGTTAGATGCATTGGCCATGCTAAATTCTCCCTCTGTGTATCTGAACAGGCGTCAGAATGTGGTGACTAGGGGATTTTCACAGTAACTTCATTGCAGTGTTAATAGAAGCCTACTTGTGACACTAACAAATAAACTTAAACTTAACATCAATTGACTGCAAACATTGGAGTTCAATTTTGTGGACTCTTACTAGCTAAAATCATTGACCATGATTTTGGTGGTCTTTTCACCATTCATACTGGATCAAAAACATGCCTTTTTAAAAATTCATTCATGGAGTGGGGTGTCGTGGCTAGGCCAGCATTTATTGCCATTCCTAATTGCCCTAGAGATGGTAAACCGCCTTCTTGAACTGCTGCAGTCCATATGGTGCTAAGCACATTCACGGTGCTGTTGGGGAGTGAATTCAAAATTTTGACCCAGCATTAGTGAAGGAACAGCAATATACTTCCAAGCCACATTGATTGAGTGACTTGGATGGAACTTATTGATGGTGGTGTTCCCATGTGTCTGCTGCCCTTGTCCGTCTTTATGGTAGCAGCCATAGGTCTGGAAAGTGCTGTCTAAGGCATAAAGTATTTAAATTATATTAAGAAGGAATGCTTTCTAAATAAAATCTTACTTGCCACAATTTGTACTGAGATTGCCACTGATTAGATAATAAGCTTGTTAAAACATAGAGGAAAACAATGGAATAAAAATGTTATTAGATATAGATATAACCACCCATTAGATATAGAATGATCATTGACACTCTTGTTCTATATGTTTAGATCTTTCTAACCTCAGGATGGCTGGCACATCAGAGGGAATATGAATGGATTGTATGCTACTTTACCAGGGTCTTAGAGCCCTATGGAATCTCTCCTTCAGATAGAAGGAAGAGAAAAAGATAGGGAAATAAATGATTGCAACAGCTTACACTTGGCTGCTGGAGGTCTCCACGTTGGGGTATATCTGGTGAGACAAACAGAAGAAAATGAGAATAGAGAGGAATAAAAATGAAAAACGAGCAACCTAAATAAATCCCACAGTAAAGGTCATCACTCATGGATGTAACTGTCAAAATTAGCTTCTGCAGGTTTCACAGCATTTGAAATTAAAGTGATCCCAAGATCATTGATAAAAGAAAATTTAACCGATAAGGGAACAACAAAAACATACACAGCGAGGTGCGTCCCCAAAAAATACTGTAAAATAAATCATGAATGCATCGCCCCAAGAATATAAAAAGAAGCTTTCTCCCCTGATCTGCTTCTCCTGTTTGGTAACTAGTCTCGTTGCCTGCTCTATTTTGATAATGTCATATAATCTGTGTTGATTAGATTATGTGGAAGTGTAGCAAAAAAAAATATATACAAATACTATTTTTGTATCCAACAGAAATGGAAAAGCTGAAAACAAAATGCAGATAAAGAGTATCATGGATTAGTTTACTCCAGGTATGGCAACTACACTTCTAGCCAAATGAAAAAATGCCCCTAATTTAAAACTAATCTCGTCACAAAATTCAATCTTTCTCTTCATTGACCTTTCAACGAAAATTCCCATCAGACAATTCTCACCCCTCCATAACATTCCTGGATTGCTTTCAAATCTTTTCTGTACATGCCAGAAAATACTTCCTGGACAAATGGATTCATGTTTAATGTGGAAAATTTCACTGTGGAGATTTCTGTTTGAGTAACACTGTGCTCAAATTAACAACCACAAATGCCTTTTCTAACTACCTTGTCATCATTTACAATTTTGTGTCTATTACAAAGGAGCAAGACAAGAATCTACTTAAATAAGAGCTTTGATCTATGGAACAAGAGATAGAACCATTAATCAACTGAAACAAACATTGGAACGTGTAGTGGAGCCAGTACGGAATTTACCAATTCCAAACAAGTGCAGGGACACTGGCCGAGGCTGGAGACAAATCCACTTTTGAATTCCTGCTACATGAAAAGTGTCACTTCCACTTTTTTTAAAAAGACTGCATGCCTCTGCACAACTGTCAATCATGTCATCTGAGCTATTTCCAGATTTTCCTGTAGCATGGCACAGTTATTGACAACACCAGGGTTGGACCAAGGGCTACTAGTGAAGGAAGACATACACTATACACTGCAAAGTGAGCTTTACAGCCAACCTGTCCTATCTATGTTAATACTAATGGTTGTAGTTAAACGCAATTGTTTTATTTTATAAAAAATAAAAAACATGCTAATGCAGCAAAGGGAAAAATGACCTGGAGGAAGATGGATTGTAGATCCTAAGCTTCAATTTTAAAATTACTTATCACTGTTAACAGTAATCACTCGGACTATGATCTAATTCTAAAAAAAACTAGTGTATACCTTTGAGATATTCAATTCTCAAAGTCTTTGTTGATCATGGATTTGTATCAATTGTGAGAAATACCTTTAAAAGAATTTCAAATCTTCAATATTAATAAACATACTCAGAAAATAAAATACTACTCAAAAATAATTCAAGCAAATTTTAGCCATTATTTCCATGACAGTAATTTTTTAGCACAAGTCCTGTCCAGAAAGATATGTAAACTACTTGATGAATAAATTTGTGGAGTGACTAATTATAATTTCCTATTTACTGTTTTTATGACCAAATGAATTTTTTTGGGAGGGGCAAGAAAATAGTTATAAACCTTTACATTAAATCCTATCAGAAACAAAAAAATTGTTAATATATTCATAGTCTCTGACCCCCATTTATCTTGTGGCAAAATTGTTCTTCTATACCTCGACGTATTAGGCCGTCCTATTCTCCAATGACATTTTTTTTTTGCGAAACCATTAACTGAAATTGTAAAGTACAATGATTCTATCCCACCTTCTCTCAGAAGTTTATATGTCACTATTGTGTACAATAAAAATTGTATATTCATGAGCTTCATTTGTTTTGTGCCCTTCTCTCTGTCAAAGTCTCGCACACAGCATATGCTGGCTCTGTTGAGAATAAAATCAAATTTGTCTGTCTTGTCATATTGTCATCAAAGTGATAGTATCACAATTAGATTAACATTTTGTCAAGGAGCTGAAGAGGGAGCAGAGATGGTAACACATTACTTACGCATGTCCCTGAACTGAGCTGAATATTTTTTTTCCTCACTGAACGCACTGGTAGTGGCAATTCCCAGCCATTCGTTATACCTGATCTCTTCAAGGACATGCAATTGACATCGGATGTCTATCTGCATGTCTGACTGCTTCAGGCCAGAAAGCTGGTCTATGAAATTGTCCGTATTTGCTTAAATCAGAACTGACAACCTGTTCCATTATTTTTTTCCAAGCAGAGTTTTCAAGTTTGGTAGATCAGTATTTGGCTGTAAAGAAATCTGGCATGTTGATCTCTGCATGCTCTCGGCTACTCCTGAGAAACTTTCTCGGCTTTGTTTCTCTCAATTTCCTTTGGCATATATTGTCACAGCATCTGTCATGTAATATAACGCTAAGATCCTGGTGGAAGGTCTTTGTCTAAACTGGTCTTGAATCGCAGTCACAAAATGTTTTCCCCATTGATGTAAATAGGACTTTACACAGATGCCACCTGGAATAAAGGTCATGGCCATGGTGAAACTGTATGACACAGCTACTTAATCTGTTTAGAATTTAAATAGAGAGAGAGAGGGGGAAGAGAAAAGAAAGGATTCTCAATGTCATGTTAGAATTTGAAGTGCAAAAGTTGCATTTTCTATCCCAGAGAAACAGAAGAAGGTAGAAATTCGAAACCAATTATGTTATTGCATGAACGCACAGCAGTTCATGCCCATTTTCCTTCTTTGCTGCTTGGCTAGTGACTTTATACCCAATCTAGAAGAAGTTGTTTAATGCCTCTGTTAAAGCAAAGGAGAGAGAAATTTAACATAAATACGCTCCCATTCAGATAACAAAATGGTTAAAAGCAAATTCTGCCATTAGATTACAGCAAATGTGTGACAGACAGGGGAGAGATTGTAGGATGATTCCTTTTTTTCCACCTCTCGCCCGACTGAATACAGGTGTGTTTTAAAGAAAAGGTGTTTTAACCCTTTGAGAGTCACGACTGTAAGGAACAGATGAGACAGGTTTTCACTTAAATTTTTAAAAAATGTTTATTTCTCAACTCCCGAATGCATTCACAGCCGTACCCATGAACATCGGCGTGCACACAGACACATACGCAGACATACACAATCACTGTTATACTTTGATATTGCTTCAAAGTGGATGTTTGATACATGACAGGCCCTTTTGGTTCACTGTAGAAATGAACATTGGGAGTTTCTGACAACGGTCTTTTGATGCAATTGAATGGCTTGCAATGAAAATCTGATTTGGTTTATAAAAATGGTAGGTAAAACCTAGCCCCAATTCTCTGCCTGCTTGTGGTGTTCAGGCAGGGTCCTTCCTTTGCGTATCTAGAACTGTCCCCTCTGGACCGCCTTGTCTCCCAGTCTCAGGCAGATCTCAAAATGTGTGTTGGTGAATGTATCTGATCAATACCTGGGCAAGAAATTTTAGAATGGCGGGGACTTAGCCCCCAGCACCCTCAGAGTCAGTGAGGAACACAGCCCCACTGCCCAGTGACTCTAAGAGCTCTGCTGCCATTTTACACTCTAATGAGCATTGATTGGCAGCAGGTGGAACTTTTGTCCCTCACTCGGGAGGAAGTCCACCTTGGAGAGCTTTGGACCAATCAGGTAGCTCTCCAGTCTTTTAAGGAACAGAACTCCTGGGGAAGAGGCAGTGCAAGTGGTTTCCTAAGCCTAATTCCAGAGAATTGGAGAACAAGGTAAGTGCCAGAGATCTAGGTTGGGAGGATAAAGAAGCCCTGAGAGGTTTCCAGAGGAGCAATCAGGGTTTTGGGGCTAAGCTGGAGGGAGAGCGAGGGCTGCAGGTCATTGAGCCCAAGGGGAGGGAGCCCCCAGTCATAAAGGGGCTTCACATGGAGGTGCCCCCCCCCAACCCCACTTCACACCCAGGATCTAACTCCATTTATTTCCAACCTTCCACCCACTCTCCCCTCCAAGTTGCCATTCATCCTCCAGCATAAAGGTTGAAGCTGGATGGGAAAACGACCTTAATTGACCACTTAATGGTCTTAATTGGGAAAAATAGTCAGTTTCTTTCCCAAGACCCTGCTCTACCCCAGCATAAAATCTCTCCAAGGTTAGGGTGGGCGGGAACCCAGAATAATCCCCTCTATGAAATTTCATGCTCCCTGCATTTGATCCCCTGCCCTCCTCCATTCCCCTCCCCACCACAGAACCCAGTTGGGATGGGGGGGAGGGGGTGAAGACTGTAAAATTCTGGACCTGGTTTCTATCAGGTGACAATAATATCTGCTTCCCACTGTCCGCATAAATGTTTTTTTTAAAGTTCATTTATCAGTGTCATAAGTGGGCTTACATTGGCACTGCAATGAAGTTACCATGAAAATCCCCTGGTCGCCACACTCCGGTGCCTGTACAGGTACACTGAGGGAAAATTTAGCACGGCCAATGCACCTAACCAGTACGTCTTTAGGGCGTGGGAGAAAACTGGAGTGCCCGGAGGAAACCCATGCAGACGCAGGGAAAATGTGCAGAGCCGGCACAGGCAGTGACCCAAGCCGGGAATGGCGCTGTGAGGCAGTAATGCTAATCAATGTGCCACTGTGCCGCCCCATGGTCTCTGATGATCTGGGCACTGACACACAATAATGTTTGACTTTTACCCATTTTGCACTTCCGTGCGATAGAACGGATTTATTCTCACACTTATTCAATGGAAGCCAAGAAGTCTGCAAGCTCATTGCGAAATAGCTCCTGCAGTTGTTTGGACAATGGCAGCCATTAAATCCACAGGAAAGGTTTGCTGCATTTTAATGCCTTCTCAATGAAAAGTCACAAAAGGTCACTTTCATTCTCATGCCCTATGCAGACAAACAGGCTAGCTTCCAGCCTTGCGTGCTTTCAAGTATATTGGCAGAACAGAAAAAGGGGCACCTGACCTCCATTTTATGTCAAAGCAGATTGTTGTTTTAAAGTAAAGAGCCCGCTTTGCATAAATCTGTGAGTATAATTGCACATGCATGACAACTAAAATAGTATATTTTCACAAAGGTTCTTCATGAATACAACCTACCAAATGAACAATTTTTCCAAACATTCAACTAAAACTAAAACATTCAACTAAGGCTGTGATTAATGCTGTCACCTGCCTTTACTAATCAGATAAAACTAAATTACAATGACAGGTTGAAGAAAAATAAACTCGTATCTACATGAAAAGAGTTTCTGAGTACTTCATTCTAATCTATGGACAGTTTATCACAATTTGATACATACAGGCTTGCATTTAGTTTTTAGCAATTTGTACTGAACTTTGATTTCTTGAGAGATAACATGCAGGCCTTTCAGCAAAATTGCTAAACAAAATATAATACAATAAAACAGAAATGACGAGTGCTTAATACAAAGTCCTTTGCCCATTGTTTTATCTGGAACAAATCCACTTTAATTAATTGGGTTAGTGCTTGAAATAGCAGACAGCAATTTGAAGCAAGCTTTGGTAATATGGGATAGCCTATGCAATTTTTAAACTTATGTTTCTTTTGCAAACTCAGCAAAAGATAATTGACCATCATGGGAAATATTGGCTAATTCCTAGAAAAATAGTTATGTCATCAAACACCATCAGTACAGGAGGAAATAATAGACTCTGATCTCCAATATTCTGTTGTGTTCCAACAAAATATCTGGACAAAGACATAAATGTAAATGGAATGTAACACCAATTAGCAAAGATCATAGAGTCATAGAATCCCTACGGTATAGAAGAGGCCATTTGGCCTATCTAGTCCGTACCAAGTTTCTGACAGAGTATATTATCCACGCCCTATCTTCACCCTATCCCTGTAATCCCACCATGGCTAATTCCATCTGACCTACAGATTGTGGGACACCAAGGGGCAATCCACCTCACCTGCACAGCTTTGGAGTGAGGGAGAAAACTAGAGCACGTGGAGGAAACCACTGTGCCACCCTGTACAGCGAAAATCAGAACATTATGGGAAGAATTAAATATGGGACCCACCAGAAGCGAGGGAGCCAGTAGAAATCTGGAAGTTCGAACTGGTGGGGGCGGCATGGTGGCAAGCACTGCTGCCCCACAGTGCCAGCGACCCAGGTTCAATTCTGGCCTCGGGTCACTGTCTGTGTGGAGTTTGCACATTCTCCCCATGTTTGTGTGGGTTTCCTCCAGGTGCTCTGGTTTCTTCCCATAGCCCAAAGATATGCGGGTTAGGTTGATTGACCATGATAAATTGCCCCTTAGTGTCAGGGGGATTAGGAGGGTAAATATGTGGGATTACGGGATAGGATCTGGCTAAGATGTTCTGCCAGGGAGTTGGCGGAACAAATGGCCTCCTTCTGCACTCTATGGATTCTATTCTATGATTCATATGATCCTTATCTTTGCAAACCTCAAATAAGATGCATTCTAAACAAATACATATTTTGAAACAAGAAGGCTAATTTTGCAAAGTTTGGGGGGGGGGAGGGAGGTGTACAACGGATAGGATAGGTTATCAGTAAAAGGTTAAATCCCTCTAAAATGGAAAAGGTTGGGAAGCCGGTTCCAAATTACTGCTTTCTGCGAGAGGCTCCCCCAACCTACACATCCTGATGGGAATAATTTAGCAGGCCAATCCACCTAACCTGCACACCTTTGGACAGTGGGAGGAAACTGGACCATCTGGAGGAAACGCACGCAGACAGGGGGACAGAGTGCAAGCTCTTACAAAGACAATCACCCAAAACCAGAATTGAACCTGGGTCGCTGGTGTTGTGAGGCAGCAGTGCTAGCCACTATGCCACTGTGCCACACTATGTATTTGCTATGTATTTTCTATATTTATGTTTTCCGTTCAAATCTCCTTCATTTTCTTTTGATCACTGTGATATGACATGTCTGGAGCTAAAGACACCTGTGCTCATTGCAAAAATAGTCAAAGGGCAATAGTGAAATAAAGCAAAATATCTGATAGAGGTACATTGTGAAGCTATCTCCTGTGAGCTTGGTGGATTATGGCTTCTCAATGACACAAACCGTGGATTATGGCTTCTCAATGACACAAATGACATTAATCCTGAGCATAATCATTAATGGTAGTTAATTTCATAAATGCTAATTATTTCTATTAAAAATATTTGCGATGTCTAAACTTCAATTAAACATAGTGTTATTTAAATAATAAATTGAGAATTTGGTGATTGCATGTTTTTAGTAAAATATTTCCCCAAATGAACCATGAGGAAATATTCCTAATTTTACATTCGTTGCATTTGTTTTCCTGTCAAGCTGGAACTCAGCTTTATGCATGGGAATAAGGTCAGCTGACAATGCATACTGACAGCAACGTGTTGAATGATAACCTGAAAGGTAAACAAATGTCATTAATACAGAAAAGAGAGATGGTACATCTATGATTATTATACATTTATATTTATACATTATTGTTCCTCATTTCCTACATTACAACAGCGGCAACACTTCAAAAGTACTTCATTGCCTGTAAAAAGTGGCACATTGGCACAGCGGTTAGTACTGCTGCCTCACAGTGGCAGGGACCCAGGTTCAAGTCCAGCCTTGGGTCACTGTCTGTGTAGCATTTGCACATTTTCCCCGTGTCTGTGCAGGTTTCCTGTCACAGTCCAAAGAGGTGCGGTTTAGGTTTAGCCAAGCTAAATTGACCCTAGTGTCAGGGGGATTTGCAGGGTGAATGTGTGGGATTACAGGAATAGGGCCTGGATGGGATTGTGATGGGGGCAGGCTTAATGGGCCGAATGGCCTCCTTCTGTAGGGATTCTATGAAAAAGCATTGGGGCATCCAATGGTCATGAAAGTCTCAATATAAATGCAATGAGCACAAGTGTCTTCATCTCCAGACATGTCATATCACAATGATCAAAAGAAAATGGTGGAGATTTGAATGGAAAAGCATAAATACAGAAAATACATAGAATTTCAATAATTAAAAGAAATTTATTCTAATAAATAATGGGGATGGCACAGTAGCCCAGTGGTTAGCACTGCTGCTTCACAGCTCCAGGGACCTGGGTTCGATTCCCACATCGGGTCACTGTCTGTGTGGAGTCTGCATGTTCTCCTCCCACAGTCCAAAGATGTGCAGGTTAGGTTTGATTGGCCATGCTTAAATTGCCCCGTAGCGTCCTGAGATGCGTAGGTTAGAGAGATTAGCGGGTAAAATATATTGAGATATGGGGGTAGGCCCTGGGTGGGATTGGTCGGTGCCAAGTCGATGGGCTGAATGGCCTTTTTCTGCACTGTAGGGTTCTATGATTTTATAAAATTGAGGCAAAGCATCAAGAGACAACTAGATAAGCATAAAAGGGAGCAAGAAATAGGAGGTTAGGATGATAGGGTTAGACAAAAAGAAGAGGGAGATGGCTCATCTGGAACATACACACCAGAATGGACCAAATGGGTCAAAAGGTCTGTTTCTTCACTGTAATCTCACTGGGCAAAATCTTGTTCCCTTTCTGATGGAATGTCTGGAGGCAGGGGGGTGGAGAGAGAAGGGTATTTAGTTAAGTGGGTGAACATCTCGATTATGTCTGGAATAGGAAGGTTCATGGGCGGCCTTTCCAACTTGCTGCCAATTGAGGCCGCACTTGGACAATTAATCACCATTTAAGGATCTCACCCTGCTGCTGCTAATGTTAGCCCTGGAAGTAAATCTGTGCAGGCCATTTGTCATCACCCGCGTGGGGGTCCTTCCTTCAAAGGAAGGGGAAGTGCCTGATTGAGGCATCCAAAGAAGGGAGTCCCATTGAGAGCCACCATGGGCCTCCTGCCCACCTCTACTCATGACTCCCACCCCACCATACCTCTTCTGCCATTACTTATCTGTGGCTTAAGTCGCTCTGCAATCCTGGGCCTCCATTAGTTGTCATTCCAGCAGCAGCCACTACCTTGCGCTGGCACTGCTTAGCAAAAGAACTGCCAGTCTCCAATTGGCCAACAGCTCTCAGTAGGGAGGATCTCCTAATTCCAGGGAAAAGGCTACCATTGATCACTCAACTGCCTCACTGGCTTGTGATTCATTAGGCCCTTCGCAAAAAAGCAATGTGCGTCCCTCACCAGCTTTCCTGCCAGCAGGTGACAGCTCTATGCCTCCGTTAGGTTCTGTCCTATGTAACAAATGTGGTTAATGTTAAATGGAGGCTGGAAAGCAAAGCTATTTTCTTATTTCCTTGGTTACAACTTGTGCACTGTATGTAATGACTTCAACGAGATTAAAGTCATTACACACGGATTGGCCTCTTGGAGTATGAGCTCCCTGATTGAGGTAATAATTCCCTGCCCAATAAGAGAGCCACACCTGTATATAAATATGGGAGTGTCAGGTGCATTGGCCCTCTTGATTCTGACTTTGTACCTGAAGCACTCTCAGAGTGGAACAGAGTTGGTAAATAAAGAGAATCTGATGAAGGGACACCTGTCTCTGAGGAGTTATTTTAATGTGTGTTGAGTTTGATGCCTGAAATTACAGGTTTCAGTGGAACACTGATATCAAAAATTCCTGTCAGAGCTGGAACTGCATTCCTTAAAAGGAGAAAATAGATGGATTATAACATAATGGCATGCATATCTCTGTTCATGCCTATTATGTTTATGATATATACAATTTTTTTGTTAATTTGTTGTGGGGAAGACATAAATTAGAAAGTAAAGTACTAATTACCTGATGTCACACAGTTTCACCCTCCATAAGCCTGCCATCTTTATTCCCATTTACCTGTTCAATTTTGTCACATAATTTGTACAGTGCCCTACATGCCTATGACATCACTGTAAGAATCATTAGACGTATCCTACAGAGCCTAGACTGGACAGAATAACAAATGGTTGGTTTCATGTGGTTCATTTACCAAGAACTCTGTCGTTGCTGTTTATTCTCACACGATTCCAGAATCAAATCCACCAATCGTGATGTGAGTCTAGTGCAGGGTTAGAGTAAGGAAAGGGCCAGTGATAAATGATGGGGAGAGACTGTGATTCTGTGCTGCACATTGTGAAGGTGATGTCCGCTATTATTGAATCATAGAATCCCAATAGTGCAGAAGGAGGCCAATCAGCCCATTAAGTTGGCATTGGCTCACAGACAGAGCATTTTTCCCAGGCTCTATCCCTGTAACCCTAGATATTTACCACACTAATCCCCGCTAACTTACACACTTTGGAGAGGCAAGTTAGCATCGCCAATCCACCTAACCGGCACATCTTTGGCCTGTGGGAGGAATTCAGAGCACTCAGAGGAAATCCACGCATACATGATAAGAATGTGCAGACTCCACAGACAGTTACCTAAGGCTGGAATACGAACCTGGGTTCCTGGCGCTGTGAGGCAGCAGTACTAACCACTGTGCCATCATGCCACCTACATTAATATTGTTAATATGTTGCATTACAGAGAGAAGCAATAGATAGTGAGTGGCCTCAGTATATGAGTTAACTTATTGACCAATATGAGTGGTGGTTAATGGATGTTTTTGAACAGAAAATGTTGCTGCTGTTTAGAATGAACAGGGAATGTAGAACATTAGTATAACCACTATATTTTTCATGTCCATTGAAGGCTAAGTGGTTCCATCTGTAGAGAATTATATAACTTATTTGTTGAGGATGGCCAGTATACTTTCTTTTTGATGGGATGCTTAATACCCTTTATGTTAAATAATCAGATTATTTATATATGGTAGTAGTTCTGCCAGGATACTGTGTATCATTGTACTGAGATATGTGCTTCTCCCTGATTCAGTTATATCAAAGAGATACAGCCCTTGGGTAAATTCATCAATACACTATCATAGCCTGCTGTGCTTGAGGTAACACACCATGAAGAAATATTTTGAATACTGCTCCACAGATACCTATTCTTAGCACAGGGTACCAAGGATGAAGTAAAGCCTCCCTGTTCTTTCTTGAGATAAAAGTTTCACAGGTTAAATACTAGAAGTTTGAAAATTTTGATGTTCATAGAATTCCCTACTGTGCAGAAGGAGGCCATTTGGCCCATCAAGGCTGCACCGACAACAATTGAACCCAGGCCCTATCCTCTGCATTTAACCCTCGTATTTACCCTGCTAATCCCACTGACACAAAGGGGCAGTTTATCATGGCCAATCATCCTAACGGAGCTACGGCTGAAAGGGGAAGGGGAATAGTCCAATGATGGACTTTGGAGAGGGCTATGAACAAACAAGTGTAGGGGACGGAGTGGTTGCTGGGAAGATAACCTATTTGTAATTCTGGTGTTCACATGATTCAACGAAGCATTTAGGGGAGAACAGTTAACTCATTCATTCATTCATTTTATTGCTTCAACCATGTTGTAGAGATGACAGTATTTAATTTAGTTTCCTGACAGTCAGACTATTAGTGACCCAAAATGCTTTCTTGTAAATGCCACAAGCTTGCGTTTCTGATGCGGTCAAAAGTTTTTTGAAAATGCCCACCCAGTAAAATGCTAATAGCACAACCCAAGACTCTCAGGGTTAATCACAATATTTTCCCTGTGAAAATAAATGGCAAAGGAAAATTAACAATTAGATCAACTGAGACACCCCCTTGGTGTCATTAACCCACTTGCCCTCTCATAATCACAAGAGTCACTTCAGGCTGATAGTGCTGGGCCTTGGCTTTCTCTTCACTTATTTCAATAAAGTCAGCATTAAATACAGGCTGTGGAATATGCAGGATTGCAGAAAACCATTATGTTTCAGTTAACTGGGAACACGTGGGTGACAGCATTTAGAGGCACACGTACTTGTGTTGGTAGAGTGGCTGAGTTGACCTTATCAGATTTAATGAGGCCAGCTTATGTAAATAACTGCAGTACCCTCTCTGTGTGTTTTCCCCTTAGTAAGAAGTCTCACAACACCAGGTTAGAGTCCAACCAGTTTATTTGATAGTAATCTCACAAGCTTTCGGAAACGGTGTTCTTTCGTCAAGTGTGTGGAAGTTTCTGATCAGAGAAGGGCATATAAAGTCACACACAGTTTACAGAATACTGATTAGAATGCAAGTCTTTACAGCTAACCTGCTATTCAAGTCTTAAAGATAATTGTCTGCATCTTACTGTGTTTACCCCAGTCCAACGTCAGCATCTCTACATCATGTTTTCCCCTTAACCATGGAGCAGTGTTTGTTATACGGGGAGGGAATCTGGTCAACAGCAGCTCTTAAATGCCTCTTCATTTGCTGTTGTTGTAATAGACTATGGTGAAGACCATGTACATGTGTCCAGGCCATATACAGAACTCTCCCCCTTTACAAAGACCCTCTGAATGTTGATGAGTGTGCAACAGAGGCAGATTTTCATTTTGGGAGGAAGGTCACCTGCTGAGATACCCAAAACCAACAAGAAGCAATCAGCAGGCCTTGACAAGCAGCCGTGCAGTAACAAGAAGATTAACTGACCTGGGATTTTGCAGTTACTGCAACAACAGAAGGCTTGTATCTTAAAACCTTAGGACATTTTACCCCTACCTTTCAAAGATTGCAAAGAAGGCAAATATCATCTTAAAGGCCAAAATACTGCCAGATTCAAAGTCAAGGCAAAGAGATTAATTTACAACATCATGCATTCTCACCAAAACTAAGCACTAGGGAAGTAAACATAGAATAAGTGAAAGAGAACTTGAGTGCGAAGGGAACCTTATTTTGAATGCCTTAAAAGATTTATTGTCAGAAGTATATATGTCAATCTAGGAAACCAGTAAATGCTGACCAGCACTTTCTTACCAGTAAATTAACCTGGCTCCTTCTTTAATCCTTAACACCCAATAGAGACTGATAACTTTAAAAAAGAAATTGGAATTCCTAGTGACCAACTTAAAAGAATTACATGAAAAGTTTTAAGACTTTTACTGTAACAAACAAACTAAAAGCTACATTAGCTAAACATTATTTCATAGGCTACTTATACCCTAAACAAAAGAAAAATTCTGTTGTTAATGCTTCAACATGAATGAAAATGTCCCTCTATGGTTATACTGTACTCTCTCCCTCACGTGGTCACTTGATTTTCCCAGAATCCAAAATGATTCTTAATACATGATGGTTTGCTTCCCTCTCTTCTTTTTCTTTTCTAGCTGGATAAATTCTAATCCTTTTATGGGTAAGAGTATGCCAGAGATTCCTGCCTCTACCCAAAGCTAGGTAAACTTTCCAATCTCATTTAAACCCTTGAAAACTCAGTCTCTTCAATTTGAACATGAACTCCTAGCCACATTCTTACTTGGTGAAGCATCTGTCAGCTCTCGCTCCCTTGGATTTTGGTAGACTGAATTTTTATCTGAGGTACAGTGACATTTTTAAGAAAAACCTGATCCTGTAATGGCTCCCTATGACCCTCCCCATCTGCATGGTGGCATGAAACACATGGCCCTTGTGTCCTGGTAGAAATGTTAATTAAGGGTGCTTGAGCGACAGCAGAAATTCCTGCCTGAGGTCAATGGACATTTCTGCTGTCTGCCCCTCTCCTGCTCCAATTCCATGGCAGGCAAGGCAGTAGAATTTCACTGCAGATATCCTTTTGACTGATAAATTCATTTTAATTTGAAACTAAATAGGCAGTTTAAATTGTAACCATTTGCAAGGCTTTCCTGAAACATTCCTGGGACTTTGGTGATTATTCATCATTTTGCACATCATTTGCCAACATGAACTTTGCACTTTTTTACCAGTAAATTAACCTGGCTTTTTCTTTAATCCTTAACACCCAAGCTTGCAGTCAACAGAATTCAGAACAGGATACATGATCCTCTTCATTCCTCCTAAATTTTATCCTAAGTTAAAGACACAGGGCAGAATTTTTCCATCCTATCCTCTGCGGGAATCGTAGCAGGGGGGACAGAAAATTTGGCTGACCATGCAAAGTTCTGTTGACCTCAGGTGGGAATTTCTGGTTTTGGGGCGTGCGTGGCCAGAAAATCCCACCCCAGTTCCACAACATAACAGTTTTATAAAATCTTACATTTTAACAGCTCCCCCCCATAAGATGAAAAGACACAGCTAAGTGATGGATTTTCAAACACGCTGGTTAGAATTCTCTGACTTCACCCGTGGCCGGGATTCTCCGGTCCCGCTGCAGTAATTTCGCTGAGCACCAACTTCTCCATTCTCGCCAAAAGCAGTGGCAGGGCACATGAGGCCAGAGAATACTCGCCATTATCCAAAATATAACAACTTACTGTATCCTAATCATTAAATTACTCCACACAGTAATATTCTTCACCAATGCCGTTTTTTGCTGTTAAACAGGCTGTCTTGGCAGCATCACAATGTATCAACAAATGCCTGTAACAATTAGGAGTACACGCCTACTTTACATAGATTTTTAAAATTCTTTCTCTCATTTAAATGGGGATTTTATTTGCTGCTGGTGACCTCGCCTTCCGTTACGCATTGTACTGAATCTCTTTTTTACGCCAATTAAATTTTCCACATCTTCGGTTAAAAATAACACAATTGATTCAGTTTAGCAACTTTAGCAAGAAACACATTTTGCTGACAGTCCCTGTGATTTTTGGATTCCACTAGTTGTAAAGCTATAGATCAAGACAAAATCCTCTCTCACTACTCCTCTGCCCATGTGGTTTCAGCATATCATTCTGTCCACCTTTAAAGTCAATCTGTGAACCATTCGGTCCAGCTTCTAACCTCTGATCCCCATTCTTTTTCATGGCTGTAGGTTTTTCATTGTCCAGGTCAAGAAAAAGTCTCACCCAAACAAGCAGTTGAGTTGTCCTTCTCCTATTCAAATATAGGATTACAATTCTTCTTCGCTGTTTGAAGAATGCCCTCAAAATCACACTGATCGAAGAATCCTGATGCTTCTTTTTAACCACTTTCCTAATTATATTTTAAATTATTTTCCCCAACTCCTCCCTCACAAAAGTAATGGCTTTATCCTTCTAAAGTTCTAATTTAAGCCCTGAAGTTCAAATTGTACCATGGTATCAGCATTAGTTATGGCCAAGTCATTTTGTTCTAAAATGACTGTCTCCCTCTCTTTCTCTGTTCATTTGGAGAGCTGCTGTACTTATTTTGTCACTTGTGGCTCAGGGTGTTTGGGCAGCTTTAATTCAGCAAGCTCAAATTCATTTCCAGCTCCTTCTTGTCAGTCTGAGGTTTTAGTGTTTTTATTAAATCTCAGAAGTCTGAGCTTTTAACTCCTTGTATGCCTCTTGAGTCAAACCATTGTTCTTTACAACAAAGTCTGCGACAGGTATATATTTTTCCAAGTCCACTGATCTTCACGATATGATCTTCTCTTAAGTAATAACTTCAATGGATTTTGTGGAAACTTCTGGAGGTCATGATCTCAGTTGAATTCTTCCCAAGATATGATCAATATCATTAACATGCAATTTAGACACCACTCCCACAATAACAGAATTATTGACGAAAGCATAATTTAAATTCTTTCTATACAATGGAACAGGTAAACAATTTCCATTAATGGATAGTATTTATTTACTTAGTGAACTTTCTGGAGAGCAATTTATATCTTTGCCAACATCAAGACTTGAGCTGACCCCACAAGTCTGAATAGCAATCTTTATGGTCTCTTTGTCAGACAAACTTGGATTTATTGGGAGAAAGCAGGACTAGACTACTGAGTTGAACAATCAGCCATGATTGTGATGAATGGCGGAGCAGGCTTGAAAGGCCAAATGGCCTCCTTCTGTTCTTATCTCTATGTTTCTACATTTACTTCACACTCAAGCACAAAACTCCTGCAACTTTTTATGTTGTGATTTACATTCACTGGAACTACATTAGATGCTCGTGGTTTGTCACAACTTTCACTCATAGGTGCAGCATTTTCTGGAACAACACTAGGTTTGTATACAAATGTTACAGGCTTAGCTTTTACCATCTAGCTACATACTTTCATGTGTCCTCTCTTACGGAAAAATTGCACATTAGTCCCTCAAATCATATTTATCTTCTACACTTTGCTTTATGACTCTGAAAAGCATCTTTCTTTTCATTTCTGCCATCCCATTCAATGTGATAAGTGTCTCCAGCATTATCTCCAGTTCTTCTGTTGGTTCACAGGTTTACTGCTTCCTAAGTGTTCATGGGACAGTTCATAACAATCCACCGTATCAGCAGCGTCTCTTAATTTAGAATCCTTACAGCCCTCTAGGTGAGACTTCTTACTAAAAGAATACCGTTTCTAAGTTCTTCCATTAATGCCTCTTTAAGGTTTTCAAAGTCTTGTCCAAGTTCCATCAGTCTTTAACAGCTATCAAACATCATTTATTTTTCTCGAACAAATGAGATAGAAGTCTGATTCTGTCTCTTTCTCAGATTTCAAATTTTTGTCTGTAAGCACCTAGAACTAATTTGTATGCATTAAGCACAGCGTTCATAAACGTATCATAATCTGTAGACTGTTCATCCGAAAGGGTCAAATAAACCTTCAGTGATTGCCCTACCAAAACGCCATCATAAAATTGTCCAAATTTCTCTTGGCCACTGTAGCTTAGTAGCAGTTTTCTCAAAGAAGCCACAGTACACTCCAACTCCTGCCTTCAACTCTTCCCTCACTGGGTGAATGTTCCTTGACAGATCAAAACCAGGAAGGGAATTTTCCTGTCCCATCCACACAGGAATTGTAGTGGCCGGGGGCAGACCGTACAAAGGTCCCTCGACCTCAGGTGGGATTTTCTGGCGAGCGCGGCAGGAAAATCCTGCCCTAGGAGTTAAATCTAAACCATTATAAAGTTTGTCTTCGACTGTTTACATAATCAAAGCGTTTCCCCAGCTAATTCAAATTTTTTTGGCTTCCCTTTCTCTCTGCAATTCAAGGATTTCCCTTTCAGGTTTTATCTTTCTCCTTTCGCTTTGAAATGCAAGGTTTTCCTGCTCTTTTCCTCTTGGGAATTTTGCTTTCCTCTTCCTCCAAGTTCTGATGTAGAAGTGAACAGCTTCAGCTGTTTCTGCCTTCTTATCAACTACTTTGAAATCTATTTCCAATTCTCTGCTATCCTCTTCAAATGAATCTTTGTTACTGTTGCAAGTTACCCGCGGACAAGCCTTCTCTTTCAAGGGGTACATGTCAGCAATAGACATAGGCATTTTGACTTTTCAATTAATGCAGCAAAATTCACTATGAAATCTTAGTCTTTCAAAATTTACCAAACCCCAGTGTACTCATGTTAGCCTGTGGACTTAAAATCCCACAAGAAATTCAAATCCCCTTCTGACAAACAAATTGAAAATAAGATTGACTACACATTCTTTTGTAGGCAATTTATACAATAAATTACAGAAAATTTCCCCAGTTAATGCTTTTAATGTGACTCAAAATCTTTCTTCCCATTATACACTAATTTTTAAGTTAACATGGTATTCTACCAGTACTAATCCAAAGTTATTATTAGCTTCCGATTGCTTGCTTCCTTTTTTTTTAACCATTTTAAACTGGATAATCTCTAATTCCTAGACTGTTAGTGTTAGGATTACCCTGGAGATTCCTCCCTCTAGCTAAAGTTAGGCAAATCTTCCAGTCTTGTTTAAATTCTCATAAACTTGGCCTTTTCAAATTGAGCAAGAGAATCCACTTCCGCTCACCTGCATGGCAAACCACAGAGACGTGCTGCCTCAATCTCTCATCTTTCTCTCATACTCTTATTCTGGCAGACTGATCATGTCTGCGAGTTTTAGCGGTTTTTTAAATTAAAACTGCTAACCTGATCCTACAATGGTTCTTATGACCCTACCCCTCTCAAAGCCTATCACCATGGCAAGGTGAATTACATGAGCCTTGTATCAACCTAGAAATGTGAATTAGTTGTTCTTTAAATACCCAATTTCATTCTATCTTGAAACTAACAGAAAGTTTAACGTATGACTGTTTACAACAGCTGACAATCCTAACACATTCCAGGGAAGTTTAGGGTCCTGATTTTCACAGAGTTGGGATGTTTACAAAAGGTTGCAGAACCAAGATTCATAAGTCCCATCTCTATTTATAGAATCATAGGATCCCTACAGTGCAGAAGGGGGCCATTTGGTCCATTGAGTCTGTACTGACCACAATCTCACCCAGGTCCTATTTGCATAACCCTAAATATTTACTCTGCTAATCCCCCTGACACTAGGGTCAATTTAGCATGGTCAGTCAACCTAACCCACACATCTTTTGGACCATGGGAGGAAACCGGAGCACCTGGAGAAAACCCATGCAGACACGGGGAGAATGTGCAAACTCCATACTGTCTGGCTGAAACAATTTTTAACCTAAAATAATGGAAAACAAACTAACATTGGCACTTTAAACAACCAAAACAGTTAGAAGTTACCTCAAAGGTCAGTTTGGCATTCAAGCTCAGCATTTGTCCCAATTCACCAGCATGTTACCCCCTGCAGACTCAGTTCATCGAGGCATGAGGCCATATTCATCCTTTCGCAGAGCCTTTCCTCCGCCAACGCTCCTTGTTCATACTTGCACTTTTTCACTTCACTTCAACCTACCATTCTTTCTCTATTCCCCATTCAAAGGGACTCTGTCACACTCTGCTACTGAGAAAGTATTTTTCCCTTCCACCCACCCAGTTCACCTAGGCTCACCCTTCCATCTCCCCACCCACTTTTCCCCAATTCAAGCTGGCTCTCTTCTCCACCAGTTGATATAATCTCCATGGATACCAATCCCTCAAAAAAAAGAAATTCGAGCTTCCAGTTGATGGCTGAAAGAATGGCACAACAAGGTTTCATGTTTTAAGACTTTAACCATAACAAACAAATGAGGAACAAGTTTTGTGTGGGCAACACCTACTTTAACCTTTCCCTTTTGTTTTTGACACAACACACAGGTTTACTTTGCACTGTCTCTTAAATAGCCATTCAATTCTAACCCCTTTCCCTCTCAATCACCACTCAGTGATTTTGGCATCAGCACACTGTAGTTTGATAGAAACAGCACTAAAGCTGAGGGGCACCCATTGGTGCAGAGACAACAAGGCAGAAGAGAATTATTTTTCCAGCAAAAAAATGAAGTTCAGCATTTCACGACCCAATTTGTACCCCCGTTGGGAGACAAAATTCCCAAGATAAAATAACTTTAAATGGTCTTACCCATGGTAACTAATGCTCTGGCACCCAAACCCAATGGTTCCCCAATACTCTCCATACCAACTTATAGCACTTCTATTCCCATTCACCCAGTATACACCCTGTACAGAACTAATAAACCAATCTTAGCCTCATTAAATATTCTTGGCTGAGAGCCCAGACTTCCACCAGTCTTTTGAAACAGGTGTGCACAAGGGAAAACATTGCTTGATTAGCAGTTTTTTTCTCATAGATCTGTTTTTGTCAATTACTTGGTGTTTATTTACACACGATAAAGAAGTGTCAACTGCTTATCGTTTCTGCTTATTGATCCTTTAAAAGTCTGGTTGATTCACACTTTTATTGGGTTGTATTAAAAGTAGCTTTTTTTTCAAAGAAATTATGAACGAAATGCTGCTTTTAAGCTTTTCAGTTATATACCATTGTTACTATGTTGTTTATGGGTTCTGTACATAGTGTATACTGGGTGAAGGGGCATGGAAATGTTGTGAATTGGCACGGAGGATACAATGAGCCATTGGGATGGGTGAAGGGCATTGATTGGCATCATGTGTATGAGGGACCATTGGGTGTGGTTGGAGGGGAATGAGTTGGCATAAAAGCCATTAAGGGTAGCTGGGGCATGTGCTGGCATGTTGTAGTATGGGGAGATCAATGGGAATGGATGAGGAATGTGAAGTGTGAAAAATAGAGGATATAATATTGAATAAAACAGTCATGTCCCAGAGAACTGAAGGAAGTCTTTTAACCAATCTGCCTTGGCACTTAGCAGTTCTTTTGCCTGCCTCTGAAATGTTACTATGTATAAGGGTCCAACTCCAGCATACAGCACTCCAAGTCTTCCCCCACTCCCCACTCCAAATCAGAATAAAAATCCTGCTTCCCTGAGACAGGTGTGCTAAGTTGGATATCAGGAAATTTCCTGACTCCCATTATCCTCATCTAATATAAAAATCCAGCCTTATGTTCCCTTGTTCTAGATTCAGGCAACATAGCTTTTGCTAAATTCGTTTACAGGATGGGCGCACCGCTGGCTACTCCAGCATTTATTGCACATCTCTAATTGCCTTTGAGAAGGTGATGGTGAGCTGCTTTCCTGAGCCACTGCTGTCCTTGTGGAAGATACACCTACGGTGCTGATATGGAGGGAGTTCCAGGATTTTCACCCAACGACAGTGAAGGAAAAGTGATATATGTCCAATTCAGGATGGTAAGTGACTTGGAGGGAGGCTTCCAAGTGGTGGTATTCCTATATTTGACCTGATGTTTGACCAGAGTCAATGTTGAGGATTCCCAGGGCAACTACCTCCCGATGTATCTATTGTGTTGCACTTCTAATACAGGGATGATGATGGTGGCATCTAGGGCATTTTATGGTATGTTTTGCAGAACAGCTCTCCCAATTTTGGCACAAGCAGGATCAACAGGGCTGGGTTTGCCACCATCATTGCCAGTGCCCAGTTTAATGCTAAGTGATCTATTTGGTTTCATTCGTTTCTATTGACTTTGTAGTAGTTTGAAACAACTGTGTGGTTTACTAGGCCATTTCAGAGAGTATT
The DNA here is from genome assembly GCF_965287045.1 of Carcharhinus amblyrhynchos. NCBI lineage: Eukaryota > Metazoa > Chordata > Chondrichthyes > Carcharhiniformes > Carcharhinidae > Carcharhinus > Carcharhinus amblyrhynchos. The sequence goes on from NC_137335.1 coordinate 54,357,231, forward strand.
GAAGGGTCAACCACATTGTTGTGGGTCTACAGTCACATGTAAGCCAGACCAAATAAGGATGGCAGATTTCCTTCGCTGAAGGGCATTAGTGGACTAGTTGGGTTTTTACAACAATCGACAATGGTTTGACGGTCATCATTAGACTTTCAATTCCATATTTTTATAGAAAAATTCAATGTTCACCATCTGGTGTGGTGGGATTTGAACCGAGGTGCCCAGAGCATTACTCTGGATCTCTGGATTACTAGTCTGGTGATAACACCACTGTGCCACTACCTCAAGTCTATTGCAGTCTATCAAGACCTCTCTGAATTTTAAATGCTTCAAAAAGATCATCTCTCATTCTTCTGCACTCCAGAAAATATGGCCTCTTTGGGCTCAATCTCTCTTCATAGGATATTTCATCCCAGGAACCTTCATTACACTTACCCTAAGACAAGTACATCATTCCTTAGGACCTTAACAAAGCTCAGAAGTGACATTGTTTAAAACCATTAAGCTTGTATTACTGCTTCTTACATTGAGCGCAAAACTCCTGGTCAGCCATGCTTGGTATGGAATGGTGTTCCTCAAGCCAGAAGCCTCTGGTGACAGGCTAGTGACCTGCTCCAGGTAAAATAGACTATGGAATCAGATGAAACTCTGCTTTGTGTTCCACTAGTTGCAGGAAGAGAAACAGCAGCTTCTTTAATTGCTTCAACGGTTATTGATAATAAATGAACATGCAAAGATTCACTTGGACTGTAATTAGCAGTAAAATAGCCATAATGCAATGAAAAATAGAGTTCTCTTATATCAAGTACCCCAAATGCAGCAGTTATAACTATCATGCTCAGAAACACTTCTGCCCGGACATCCTCCACATCTGAGCCCTCTCTGTAGTTAGTACAGAGGCTGCCATCTGCTTTAGGCTTATCTAAAAGTCTTTTTAAAGATTTATCATGAGGGAATATATGTAGGTGGCAGACTATTCAACCTCAGACAGGAACTGATTTCAAATCTGGGTCCTTTATGGATTAAATTATCTGTAATATTCTTCTTGAAAATTTAACACCTCTGGGATCCTGCTCCAAAGCTCTTCAATTAGGAGATACTACATGCTCTCCCATTTTCCTATCTTCCACAGATTCTCCTAACTATTTGCATGGGTTCTCCAGACTCCTTCCTCGAAAGGGGAGACACTCTGCCCTCGAAGGTCATTACCTATGTTGTATTCTTTTTTAGTGCTTCATACGTAATCTTATCTCTCAAGAGCGATGTATAGAGTATGAATGTGTTCTGCTCACAAGTCACTCAGAATGCAATGAAGAGTGTGTGAGTTTTCCTTAATTTAGGCAACTAGAAAGGTCAAGATTGAATCTAAGGCAACTGTGAAATTCATTATTTGAGGAATATTTTCAGGGAAAGGAATAGAGCTTGAAGGATCTTGAACTTCCCTAAGATGCAGCTGAAGGAACAAAAGAGATATACAGAACAGAAGAAGGCAAGCTGGCTAGCACTGGTACTCACACATTGGATTTGCTGCATAAAGTCTTCTTATCATGACTGGCCTGGTGAGATCATTAAACTTTTCCCTCTATACTTATGTATTATCCACAGGGTGGCACTCACCATCTCTGCATTTAATTCTACTGGCACTGTAGGAGACCTTGTTGGTTCACTATCCTATCTAAATGCCTGTTAGATGCAGGACTATCAGGTTAGAAGTTACCAAGTTTATGAAGTCATCAGTGGAGTTGTTGATGGCTGAAATAAGTAAGAGGTGTAGGATCTTGTTTGGCATCCAATGTATGTGATATCTATATTCTTGCTTTTTCTTCAACATCTGTCCTTCCATCAAGATGAATGTTCCTTGGCATTTTGCTAATGCACAGCCACTTAAATATTGCAACTGGAGTGATTTCCCTCCAAGTCAAGATTGACTATCAAGAGTGTGTGAAAATAATGCTGAAAAGTTTTGCAAGGGATTGTGCAAGGGACCGGGTCAGGTTCCAAATAGGTTAATTAGGATTGGTGAAAAGGCAATCTTAGCAAAAAAAATGACCAAATCGGGTGGAAAGAAAAATTTAGGTCGCTGTCATCCACCTCAGTGAGTGTATAGACAATGCCTATATCAGTTTGCATATACAGTACCTCTTGAGAGAGTTATCTTGGGGTCCCCAACATCGACAGTGGACAAATATCAGGTCATTCCTGGATCAATATTGTCCCAGAGGTGCCTGTAATTGCAATTTCTAAATCTCATATGATAAAACTGCGGCACATTGGCAAAGTGGTTAACATAGCAGTCTCACAGCGCCAGGTTCCCGCCTCGGGTGATTCTGTGTGGAGTTTGTACATTCTCCCCATGTCTGCGTGGGTTTCCTTTGGGTGCTCCGGTTTTCTCATGCACTCCAAAGATGTGCGGGTTAAGTTGATTGGCCATGCTAAATTATCCCTTAATGTCCAACGGACTAGCAGGGTACATAGGTAGGGTTAAGGGAATAGGATCTGGGCGGGACTGTGGTCGGTGCAGACTCAATAGGCTAAATGGCTCCCTTCTGCACTATATGGATTCTATGAACTACAAAGTGGCCTTAATTGTGAAAACGTTGAAATAGCGAAAATTATGAAGATTCTATCAAGTAATTCAATAAGCTGTGAAGAGGACAGTGCAGAATTTCAGGAGGATATAGAATAGTTGATGGGGTGAGCAGATAGGTGACAGATAAAGTTCAATGTGGAGAAGTATGAGGTGATGCAATTTGGTTGGAAGAACAAGAAGAGACAATATAAAATAAGGGGTAAACTTTTTGTAGGGTGCAGGAGGAGAGGGACCTGGGCGTATATGTGCAAAATCATTGAAGACGGCTGGATAGGTAAAGAGGGCAGTTAATAAAGTCTATAGTATTCTGAACTTTATTAATAGGGGCATAGAATACAAGAGCAAGGAGTTTATGCTGAACTTATGCAAGACACTGGTTAGACCTCAGCTGGAGTATTGTGTTCAGTTCTGGGCACACACTAAAGAAATTATATGAATGCATCGGGGAATCTCATTGGGGAGTGCAGTAGACGTTCATAAGAATGGTTCTAGGGATGAGAACCTTCAGTTATGAGAATAGATTGGAGGGATTGGGATTGTTCTCCTTGGAGAGAAGGTTAAAGGAGATTCGATAGAGATGTTCAAAATCATGAGGGGACTGGACAGAATGGATGGGGAGAAACTATTCCCACTCACAAAAGAATCAAGAACAAGAAGCAACAGATTTAAGGTGATTTGCAAAAGAAGCAAATGTGACATGAGGAAAATCTTCTTTACACAACGAGTGGTTCAGGTCTGGAATGCACTCACTGGAATTGTGGTGGAGGCAAGTTCAATCAAGGCATTTAGCAGGCCATTAGATGATTATTTGAATAGAAACAGTGTGCAAGGGTACAGTGAAAGGGCAGGGGAATAATACTAAGTTATGATGCTCATTTTGGAGAGCCAATGCAGACATAATGGGCCAAATGGCCTCCTTCTGTGCTGTAATAATTCTGTGAGGCACTTCTATCATCACAATACTTCAGCTAACTAAAAATAAACTAATTCTGTAAAATTCTCTATGTTATACAATGGGAAAAAGAGCAATGTTTTGTGTCAACCAATAACCGAGTGAAGCTTCACACACTTCATTGCTTGTGGCAACTTTTGCCTGTTTGGAAATCACTGGAACTCTCCCATTTGAATGCAAAAGTTCAAATGTGGAATTTCTGATATGTTTAAATAAGTGTGGTCACTTACTTACTGAACTACAATCATTAGGCCAAGGAGAAGTTGTGCCTTCTCTGCTGGTGCTCAACCTTTCCAAGCCTTTTGTGTTTCCAGCAATTACCAAGGTCAAGTCTTGGACATTTGGTCTTGTGATAGTGCATGTACTCTGTGTTTGTGCCACCTAATGCAAATTTTTAAAAAGAAAAAGTTGTGGCGTGACTGCTACGAATGATCATTTTAACTCTAATTTGTCAGTTGCAGTTTCCTACATTAAATGATGTACTTTTACAATCTCTGGCAGACATTCTCTCTTTGTTTTTATCTTTAATGAGACAAATGAAGGTGGATGACATGTAGTTACATCGCATATAAACTTTACATCTGACTTTCCTCCTGGCTGGCATGCACAGAATAATTCAGATCTCCTTGCACTTTTACAGTGGTCAAAACTACATTACTGCCTTAATTAGAGATATTACTGGGTGGTATTTTGATCTATACTCCACATGTTACTTTAGCATGCCCAGGAGAATAGACGATTTAGCTTGCTGTGTCTTGCTGATGTGTTTATTGATGACTGCTTTAAATCTTACACCCTGAGAAATTATTACAATTTACATATAGAATAAAAGCTCAATCTTAACAGAAATAACGAGTAAATAATTAAACTCTGTTCAATCATTTGAATTCCAGTGCAACAAGTCTGAATTTCTGCATAGTAAAATGAACTCAATGGCAGAATATTTTGCTTGTGTTTGAAGAAACCTTGCACGTTACCAAGATTTTTCACCTACCATTAATTTCTGGGGGAATTATATCTCAACACAGAAGATACCTCCATCGTTATTCCTGCCTGTGGAATCTTTTCCTCCTGAACGATAAAGTCATTTGACAGAAATGTAACTTATTTTTAAGTAAACTATTGATTTCCACCATGTGGAGTTATTTAAAATGCATATTATTTGTGATATTTTTGTATGCATCCTAAAATTGTCAACTTTTGGTATTGTTAATATCTATTTAAAAAATTACACTGACTGAAGGAGTTCCACTGCACTCCATTCATGAGAATTAGAATGCCAACCTTGAGGTAGCATGGCAGTGATAAGTGGGTGGAACCAAAGTTTATTCATTAGTGTCACAAGTGGGTTTACATTAACACTGCAATGAAGTCACTGTGAAAATCCTCTAGTCGCCACACTCTGGCGGCTGTTCGGGTACACTGAGGGAGAACTTCGTATGGCCAATGCACCCAACTAGTGGGAGGTAATGTGTTTGAAGAAAGAATGACAATGTTGCTAGGAGAGACACATTTTTGCCTGGATGAAGAGTCGTAACATTGAGAGACTAGATTGGACAGGATAGTCATCGACCTAGACAAACACCAAAGACACTGGCTAATGGGTGTCGGGACAAAAAGCAGCTGGTGGTGAGAAAGAAAGCTGCTGGTGTATCTCAGGCACACATCTGAAACTTTTATTTTAAATTTATTGTTAGTGTCATAGATGGACATACATTAACACTGCAATGAAGTAACTGTGAAAATCCCCTAGTTGCCACACTTCGGCACCTGTTGGGTACACTGAGGGAGAATTTATCATGACCAACGCACCTAACCAGCGCATCTTTCAGACTGTGGAAGGAAACTGGAACGTCCAAAGGAACATGCAGACTCCGCACAGACAGTGACCCAAACTGGGAATTGAATTTGGGTCCCTGGCGCTGTGAGGTAACAGGGCTAATCACTGTGCTGCCCCTATAAATACAGGCTAAATTGTTTTGAGGAACTCAGTTATATATCCAGATGTACACAACTATATGATTGGATGCAAAAATCAGAAACCGGTTTATGTTTAAGCTTTCTGTTTTCCTGGAGTTGCTTTTCTATAGATTGGTAAAAGAGAGTTTTAGGCTTTCTATAACAATCAGACTACCAATCCATCATAATTGTTGTATTTTATCAAGGCCAAAAAATTATGTTCGGGATAACATGTATGTATTATTAATGTACCTGTCTGGAAGTCTTCTCTTATTTTAAACAGATTAATAGCAGTGAGGAATTTCAGAGCAGCATGTTAAGCATTTATGCCACAGCATAATTTCAAGCCCCAAGAGTTTTGTGTTTATTATACATAAAAGCAGGACAAAGAGATCCAATTTCAACAAAGATAATAATCTTTGGACAGGTACAAACAGCCACTATGATTGAAGAATAAGCTTCATGGGGTTGAAAATCCTCTGAGCTATTTTTAGATCACTGTTAATGTGTTTGCACTAAATTTCTGTGAGTGCTATTTTAACAGTGTTATCCCATTTATTTCGAGCAACTGAACAGCTTCATTCATACAGTGCGCTCAGAAATTTGACACAAATGCATTAAGCACTATGCTAAAAATAGCGTACAGAGGAACTTCAACCTACAGAAGACTTATCCTGTAACGGGGCAACTAAATGGTGAAGAATGGGATGAAGTTTGCTTGTCCCTATTTGTAATTTTTTGTTGTTGTGTATTTGGAGTGATTTTATAACTTCTGTACTATAATTCAATGAGTCAAAGAGAAGCACATGTAAATATTTTAGTGCAGAAACGGACGTACAATGTCTCACAATAATAATCCAATATTAGCTAAGGATGGCATGAAGAGATTAAAATCAATTATAATGTTCAAAATAGATATTGCCAAACAGAAATATTTGAACAATAAGTTCCACCACAGGCATATTCCTACTGCACAATATTCATCAATCAACATGTAAATACCTCATGATCTCACAACTATCCAGTCAAACAATGCAACTGCAATCAGGAACAAGTATTCTTTTGAGGAAGCATAACTGAAATAAAAACAATCGTGACACCAATATATGTAATTGTCTTTTAAGTTCTAGCACAAAAGCACTTTTTCCATTATTTTCTACACTTACTGCTGATTAAAAATTGCGTGCCTAAATCATTGCAATGGGCAACTGAACCTGATATTAAAACATCCTACAGAACCAGAAATAAGAATACATTTGACTCTAACTGATCTGATGCAGTAAAACCCGCTTGTGACTGTTATTAAACTCATGGCGCAGTGCTTTTTTTTCCGTACGCTGCTTTCCACAGAAGATCAATAGCCCTCCTGGATATGTCGTGATGGGAAGTAAATAATCTGGAATAATGGAGCTTGGAATATCACCTTTTCTGAGCTTGTCCATTCTGATGAATGCCAATCACCAATCACAAAACTCACTGGTACACCTTAATATCGGTATTGTGATTGAGTACTGATATTCACTGGAGGGGCTGGCTAGGCATCACTGTGTGTTGTGATTGGGGGCTGGTACTCACTTGGATGCATCAGTGAACAAACTCTGGCTCTACGACATTCTTAAATCGATGATGTCTTCATCTGATGGCTGATGACATCATTTGCAGAAGTTCCTGCAGCTGAAAGCTAAAAGAGCAAAAAGGATCTTATTTGGGATTCAGAGCAATGAAGCATTAGCGAAACTACATCCATTTGGGCGAAATATTTTGGCAATTATTTACTGCTCTGCGCTGCTGCAATTAAATTCTCATATAAATTAACATGTTTTTTCTCAAATTTTTCAGGCCAGCTCTTAGTAAGTGTAGCATAATACTAATAAATTTCATTGGCTGGGAAGTATGAGGCAATAAACAGCTTCTGTGCTGATTAAATGCAAAGGCCGCAGGCCAAGGTGGTTAATCAAAATGCAGGGGCATTTATTGCCGCACATACTCAAGACAAAAAGAAATTATCGTTTAATTTAACAAAATTCCAGGTCAATGGTATCATCCTATCTTTCACCTTGCATTGCAGAATGCTCCTTTTTATGCATGTGCAGCTAATGAATACAATGCGATATCTGTGTGCATCCTATGGAGGAACTGCAAGGAAAGGAGATGCAAGCTAACCCTTACGACACCATTAAATAAAAAGCTTTTCTCTTGTAAAATCCTGGAACCTCTAAAAAAAAAGTCAGTAAATCTTAGAACAGAGCTGCACAGGCAGTTCCATGAATCTCCCTTACCTTATGGAAGAATTTCCACTTAATTCACTTTTGAAATTCATGGGACTATAACACAGCCGTGACTTATCACTGCTTTCCAAAATGGTTAGTTTTCCCTCTACTTGCTCTTGCATAAGTTGGGTGGGCTCTCTCAGGAATCCAAGGATCTGCAAGGTTCAGGAGCATTTTGACAAGGTAATATATTTATTTGCCAATGCTGTATTTAGAGTTTAACTTAAAATCATTTACTTTGCGCAGAGAACCTTCCAGTGTTGAGGTTTTGTTGTAAATTTTCAGATAGTCCTTATTTCCCCCCCTTTGTTTTCAGTCATTGGTCTTTAACTGTTAGTAGATCCAGGAAAATTATAGTTTGCCTCAACCAACAATGTTCTGTTCTATGGAACGTATTTTATAGCTGAAACAAATGATTACAGTAAGTCACTCGAATGTCAGAAGAAGCTTGCAACATGACACTGAGCTAAAATAGTTCATATAGAATTTAAAGGAAAAATAAGCTTTTCCTTTTGATTTCACTCTTCATTTATTTGCTGTCTTATTTTTGTTACAGTAACATGACTGTGGCTAACCTTAGCAATCTATTTGTTACCTTCTTCCTTAAAAAAAAATCTGAGAACACTTTCTTCTTGTTCCTTGCTTCCAGTGTCCATGTCAAGGGTGGGAGCAACTTATAACCAATACACTTTCGCTGAAAACTGACTCCAAAGATCCTTCTTTCAATTTGATACATGCCAAACGTGTAAAGATTACCCTAACCTTGTCATAGATTTTTTTTAAAAATGCATCCAGGCTGGAGGGAATCCAACAGACAAGGTATCTCAGCAACATCATGGCACAATGTACCTCATCCATGTTGTAATAAGAATCCATACAACATTCAAATCACAAAGTAGTACTAAAAAGAATGCTGCAGCAATTCGCAAAAGCAAAGTGCAATACCCAAGTATGAATCATGTCTCATCATATTTGAGATAGAACATGAGAATTACAACAACAGTCAATCTTCTGAGTACCACCAATTCTTATTTATTCCATTGTCAATTCCTACCTACCAGCTATTCCTACATTTAAATTTCCCCAAATGGCAACCTCAGGAAAGGAATGCTTAAAATCACAATATATCTTTAAAATATTTATATTAAGTTAAATATACTGGGAATGGTGCTTAGCGGATACAACAGAATCTCTTGGTATTCAGATCAACTTGTATATCTGTTTAATTTTTGCATTGGTTGTTTAAGATATTAACCATGTCTCCAGAAAGCATTCCAAAGCATCGGCTACTGCAAGTGCAAAGTGGAATTTAAACTTGTGTTCAGAGCCCATACAAAGAAATGTCAGCACAAATAGGTGGAATCAATGAAGGAGTTAAGTCCGAGTTGTGCTCACAATACCTGTTTACGCTTTGCTGGAAAACAGTAAAGTGGAACCATTGTTGACCAGATTGATCATAGGAACAAATCTGCTCCTTGTAACCTTGTTTAATGATATGTTGCTGGGCTCAGCACCTTGCTGTAGCTGTGATTCTTCACTGGCCTGGCCCGCATGATAGATCACAGTGGGAGGCTGATGGCGCAATCACTCACCAGCAGCCACTGACACCTGCACTGGTCTGACACCCGTCCCCCTGGACGGATCAACCAGGCAGTTCGGCCTACCGGGAGATGAAGGAGAGCAGTGACAAAATGATTCTGCAAACCAGCTAAATAAAAGTTCTGCCCATGGAAAAAAAAACTTTCTTTTTTTCCCTCTCTGTTAAGGACTTTGTAGCTGAAGATAGTTCTGATCTGTAGCCTTGTTGATTTAGGTCACAGATTTTGCAGGGTCTGTGAGTATGAAGGGGCTGTGATTAACCTGAAAGCCTGGAATGTATTCTGTGTGGCAAACAGAGTCACAGTAAGCGTGATCTTTTCCTCTGCATTCTTTTCCTAAACTTGTTTACAGATTTGTTAAGGTTATCACACAAATCAGTCTGCTTAGGTTATTCCTTAAGAGATACAAACAGGAGCATGCTTACCAAATCTAAGGACCTGGTACATTATTAAAGCAGCCAAGGAGCCTAGAGAATGTTTACATGAAGTGTTTGAATGTACAGATTTTTTTTTGTCTTCCCTTTAATGTTGCATATGAAGGTAAGTCATGAAACTAACAATTAGTTGATTCTTAACCTTTTTCAGAACCACAGCAGCTTGTATTTATGTGGTGCCTTCACTGTAATAAAACATCCCAAGACACTTCATAGGAAGCATTGTCAAACAAGATTCAACACTGAAATACTTAAGGAGGTAATAGGACAGATCACCTAAAACTTGGTCAAAGAAACAGGTTTTAAGAGAGGTGACAGAAGTTGAGAGGAATAGCAATTTAGTGAGGAAATTCCAGAACTTAGAGCCTACGCAACTAAGACATGACTACTAAGGGTAAGGTGAAGAAAATAAAGATGTATCAGAGACCATAATTAGAGGAAATACTTCTGGGTGGGGAAGGAATACGGAGCGGCTCTGGATAGGAGGAAGCCATGGAAGGATCTGAAAACAAAGATGGAGTGGCATGGTGGCACAGTAGTTAGTACTGCTGCCTCACCGCTGGCCCACAGCGACTCTGGTTCAATTCTGGCCTCGGGTGACTGTGTGGGGTTTGCACATTCTCCCCGTGTCTGTGCGGGTTTCCTCCAGGTGCTCCAGTTTCCTCTCACAGCGCAAAGATGTGTAGGTTAGGTGTACTGGGCATGCTAAATTGATCTTTAGTGTTAGGGGGATTAGCAGGGTAAATATGTGGGGCTATGGGGAAAGGGACTGGGTGGGATTGTTACCAGTGCAGACTCGATGGGCCAAATGGCCTCCTTCTGCACTGTAGGGATTCTATGATGCAAGCACAGGAGTGATGGGTGAGTGGAATTCGGTGCAAGTTAGAATCCAGGTAGCAGAATTTTGGATGAACTTAAAGTTATGCAGGTGCAAAATGGCAGTTTGGAATAGTCAGGTTTAGAGGTTGAAAAAACACATGGATGAGGCATACTGAACATACTAATGATGTTTATTCCTGTGTTGGCACAGTCATTAATGTGTCATACCATAGAGTGACATAGGTCATAGGTTCTCTAGCGCAACTTCTTTCGTGGAAAAGCCTTTCTGGGGGCAAAAAAGCATCCAGAAAGAGAAAGGTCCTTCCCAACAAGGAATAAAACTAGAAAACAGTCAACCACTGACATGCTCCCACAATCAGTCAGTGGCTATTACAGATAGGACTGGAAACCTACACATGGCTACTCTTCAATCAGGACTATTTTCTGGAACACAAGTCAAAGGCAAGGAAATAATAGAGAAGATGAGACAAAATGCATTGTGCATGTAAGTGATGCATTATTATTGTCATGTCGAGTGCACAGAGTCTCTGATGATGACACAACTTTACTGCAACCATGCTACCAGCATTACTTATGGCAACCATTCCAGTTTTTGTATGAGTACATTCAGTCTAATTTCACCTTACTTAAGTTTTTTCCCATATAAAAATAAATATATTTCTTCCATTTGGGGGAATATTTCCAGTATTCTCGAATTACATTGAAATCAGAAACAGACCTATTCAGGAGTGCAGTTATTAATTGATAGTACAAAGTCAACAATGGAAATCATCTTCTTATGGAAACTATTTCATCCCACCCCACCCCAGGTTTGCTAATACATTATTTAACACAAATGTTTGGTAGATAAACTGCTCTTAGACATCACTTTACAGCAGCCATGAGTCAATCACTGTGTAAGTGAGAATTCCAAAGCGTGAATAGTCCTCTCATTCTCCCTTCCACTCTCCGAGTGACAACGCATTCAAATTTGTCTCCGTGCAAATTGGCAGGCATAAACACATTTCTTTACACATTCTTATATGTCTAAGCTTAGAGTCAAAACATTTTGCTTTTGGTTATAGGCAATGTCCATGAACCCAGCTTCCGGCTTGCAATATTTATCACACTTAGGCAGAGAAATGTACAGATCTTCACTGGCTTGACTCCCCAATGTGATATCAGAAGGCAGTTAGTTCCTTTTGATTTGCTGGAGATCACAAAAATGGCTAAAATTCTTTTTTTTAAAAATTGTTTTCATTTTTAAGTCAAAAGCATACTGTGTCATAGACAGATTATGTTGTGGTCAGCAGTATGATATGATGAATATCTCCACTCATGAGGCTGGCCATAATTCATTTGTGACTTCTCCAATCGTGAGTTATCTGATCAACCTCAAGAGTCAAGATATTTATCATATCTCACTGCCATGAATGACACAGTCTCTATTTATAACCATTTGTGAACTCAACCACTGCTAGCAATGAAGTTAGCTTCCCTCAAGGAGTAAACATTACAAACCTTTGGCGAGACGCATAGGATCTATTGGTATTTTGAAACTATAGCAGAGCGCATAACATTTTGTTCCATGTTCTCAGTGGTGTGAGTTGTGAGCCACATTTTCACTGGTGACACAATGGAGCTTAGGAAAACTGCCCACGTGTACTCAAATATCGCATGAAGTATTAGAATAGAATCACAGAATCACTACAGTACAGAAGGAGGCCATTTGGTCCATCAAGTCTGCACTGACCACAATCTCACCCAGGCTCTATTCCCATAACCCCATATACTTACCCTGCTAATCCCCTCACATTCGGGTCAATTTAGCTTGGCCAATCAACCTAACCCGCACTTCTTTGGAGAACGGGGAGAAAACGGAACACCCAGGGGAAACCCATGCAGACACAGGGAGAATGTGCAGACTCCACACAGACATTGACCCGAAGCTGGAATTGAACCTAGATCCTTGGCGCTGTGAGGCAGCAGTGCTATCCACAGTACTGTTCCTTATTTATGTGTTATTTACTGACCTTGGATTTCCAGTGCAATTTTAACCACTGAAAAATCCTGATGAGGCAATTAGTATTTTTTTAATAAATATTAATAGGAGCTGCTTGGGTTGCTGGAGTTTGTTTTTAACTTTAATACGTAACATTCATTTGGCAGAGCTTTATATCAGCTGCTTTTATGCTGCGGCTTGGTGAACATTATTATTTGCATGAGACTGAATGAAATATACACCACTCCGAATAGCCTTGAGACGAAACATCCCAAGGCCTTGTTCACCATGGCTGGGGACTTCAATCAGGCCAAGCTCAAAACTCTCCTACCTAGTTACCACCAACACGTCTCCTGTTCCACCAGAGGCCCAAACGTCCTAGACCACTGCTACACAAATATCATACATGCCTACCGCTCTATAGCCCACCCACACTTTGGTAAATCAGACCACAAGGCTGTGCTCCTGCTCCCAGCTTGCAAGCAAAAACTGAAACAGGAGAATCCGTCAAACAAATTCGTGCAATGTTAGTTTGAGGAATCGGATGATCTCCTATGGACTGCTTGCCGTAAGTAAACTGGTCAGTATTTTAAAACTCTGTGACCAGCCTGAATGAGTACACCACTATCTTAACTGACTTCATTAGCAAGTGTGTAGAAGACCTGTATGCCAAAGAAGCAAACCTGCGTGTTTTCCAACTGGAAACCATGGATGAACAGGGATATCCACTGCTTGCTGAAGTCCAGGTCTGAGGCGTTCAAGTCAGGCAAACTGGACCTATACAAGAAAGCCAGCTATGATCTAAGGAGATCTATTAGAGATGCTAAAAGACAGTACTGCACCAAGCTAGAGTCCTAGGCTAGCCACACGGACCCCTGCTGACTTTCACATGGTCTGCAAAACATAACCGACTACACAATGAAGAAATGTAAAATCACTGACTCCAATGCACCCCTCCCTGATGAGCTCAATGTATTCTATGCCCGTTTTGAGCAAGAGGTCAGCAGAAGAACACCCTCCATCCCAGGAACCTCGGAGGAACCTATATCCGAGACCACGTTGCAGACGTCAGAGCAGCCTTCTCAAAGTCAACCCACAGAAAGTAACTGGCCTGGATGGGGTACCCGGACAAGCACTCAGATCCTCTGCGGACCAGCTGGTGGGGGTATTCACAGACATCTTCTACCTCTCTTGACAACAATCCAAGGTCCCTATCTGCTTCAAGAAGATAACTGTCATCCCAGTACCAAAGAAAATCTAGGCAGCGTGCCTCAATGGTTTTTGTCCAGTGGCTTTGACATCCATGAAGTGCTTCGAAAGATTAATCATGGCACGAATCAATTCCTGCCTCCCAGATTGCCTGGATCCACTACAGTTCACCTATGGCCGCAACAGGTCCACAACAGATGTCATCTCCCTGGCCCTGAACTCAACCCTGGAACACCTAGGTAACAAAGACACCTATGTCAGACTCCTACTTATCGACTACAGCTCAGCCTTCAACACCATTATTTCTACAAAACTCATCTTCAAACTCTGTGGTCTGGGCCTCGGCTGCTCCCTCTGTGATTGGATCCCAGACTTACTAACCCACAGGTTACAATCAGTAAGGATAGACCAACAACATCTTATCCACGATTATCCTCAACACTGGCGCCCCATAAGGCTGTGTCCTCAGCCCCCTACTATACTCTTTATACACCTATGGCTGCGTAGCCAAATTCCCCTCCAATTCACTTTTGAAGTTTGCTGATGACACCATTGTTGTGGGTCAGATCTCAAACAATGCTGTGACAGAGAACAGCAAAGAGATAGAGAATCTGGTGAACTGGTGCAGTAACAATAATCTCTTCCTCAATGTCAACAAAATGAAGAAGACAGTCATCAACTTCAGGAAGTGTAGTGGAGGACATGCCCCTGTCTACATCAATGAGATCAAAGTAGAAATGGTTGAGAGCTTTAGGTTTTTAGATGTCCAGATCACCAACAACCTGTCCTGGCCACCCCCCATGCCAATGCTAAAGTTAAGAAATCCCACCAACCCCTCTACTTTCTCAGGAGGCTAAGGAAATTTGGCATGTCCACTACGACTCTCACCAATTCGACAGATGCACCATAGAAAGCATTCTTTCTGGTTGCATCACAGCTTGGTATGGCTCCTGCTCTGCCCAAGACGGCAAGAAGCTATAAAGGGTCGTGAATGAAGCCCAGTCCATCACACAAACCAGCCTCCCATCCAGTGACTCTGTCTACACTTCCTGCTGCTTTGGAAGATCAGCCAGCATAATTAAGGACCCCACCCACCCCGGACATTCTCTCTTTCGCCTTCTTTCATCAGGAAAAAGACACAAAAGTGTGGGGTCACATACCAACCGACTCAAGAACAGCTTCTTCCCTGCTGCCATCAGACTTTTGAATGGACTTATCTCACATTAAGTTACTTTCCCCATGCTCTAGCTATGACTATAATACTACATTCTGCACCCTCTCCTTTCCTTCTCTATGTATGAGAGCTTTGTCTATATAGCATGCAAGAAACCATACTTTTCACTGTATACTAATAGATGTAACAATAATAAAACAAATCAAATCAAATCAGAGACCACATCTGAGGTAGGCAAAAAGGTAACCATTGCACATTTTATACTGCACTTTTTTGGTACTTTAAAAATTACTGCACATGCAATATAAAAGCAGCATGCATTCACTCACTGACAATTCCACAGTATTAACGTACAACTTTAAACTGAGCAATTTATATCAACATTTGGTATAAACTCCTGCAATGGGCACTAATGTTGCATGGAAATTAAATGCTAGAAATGTTCAGATTTGGTTTGAGGCTGTGGCGCATAGAAATGTAGAAGATAAGAGCAGGAGGAGGCCATTTGGCCTTTGGAGCCTGCTCCACCATTCATTACGGTCATGGCTGATCGTCCAACTCAATAGCCTAACCCTGCTTTTTCCCCATAACCTTTGATCCCATTCACCCCAAGTGCTATATCTAGCCACCTCTTGAATACATTCAATGTTTTGGCATCAAGTACTTCCTGTGGCAATGAATTCACCGCTGTTTGGGTGAAGAAATATCTCCTTACTTCTGTTCTAAATAAGAACATAAGAACATAAGAAATAGGAGCAGGAGTAGGCCATCTAGCCCTTCGAGCCTGCCCCGCCATTCAATAAGATCATGGCTGATCTGTCGTGGCTCAGTTCCACTTTCCCGCCCTCTCCCCATAACCCTTAATCCCTTCTCTTATCAAAAACCCATCAACCCGCTTCTTAAAAATATTTAGCGAGGCAGCCTCCACCACTTCAACGGGCAGAGAATTCCAGAGATTCACCACCCTTTGAGTGAAGAAGTTCCTCCTCAACTCCGTTCTAAACCGCCTCCCCTTTATCTTGAGGCTGTGCCCCCTAGTCCTACTGTCTTTTTTGGTTTACCCTGACTCTTCAGACTGTGATTAGATTTGATTTGATTTATTATTGTCATATGTATTGGGATACAGTGTAAAGTACTGTTTCTTGTGCAGGAAAGGAGAGGGTGCAGAATGTGTTGTTACAATTACAGCTAGGGTGTAGACAAAGATCAGCTTATTATAATGGAGGTCCACTCTAATGTCTGATGGCAGCAGGGAAGAAGCTTGAGTTGGTTGATACGCAACATGGATTATCCATATTTTAACTTAATTTACCCACCTTTCCATAATACTCTTACTAACAGCTATCAATCAAATGCAGTTTTAAAATTTCCAACTAAACTAGCCTCAGTAGTTTTTTGGTGAGACATTTCCAGATTTCCACTATCTTTTGTGTGAAGTTGTGCTTCCTGACATCGCTTAGCTCTAATTTTTCAGATTATAGCCCCTTGCTCTGGAGACTTCCATCCGATGAACTAGTTATTCTCTATCAACACTATCAAACCCTTTGATCATCTTAAAAACCTTAGTTAGATCACCCTTTAATCTTCTAAACTCTCAGGATTACAAGTCTAGTCCATGGTACCCTGTCCACATAATTTAACACTTTTAACCCCGGAATCATTCTAACAAATCCATACTACGGCCCTTTTCAGGTCTATATATCCTGCCAGCGGTGTGGTGGTTAGAATCAAATGCAATCAAGTGGATGCAGTCTCATCAGAGCTTTATACATCTGTAGCGTAACTTGAACCACTTTACACTCCAGCCCCTTGAGGTAAAGGTGAACATTCCATTTGATCTTTTAAATTATCTTTGGTACCTTTCCACTTGTTTCTAGTGATTCCTGCACACTGATCCCAAAATTGCTCTTTTTTCACAGTTCTGAGCTTCTCACCATTTAAAAAATACTATACTTCTCAAATTTCTGGAATTGTTCAGCTGCTTTCAGACTTGTGTCCAAATAGGTCTTGTCAACAAAAACTATTGCCCCCGACACCCCCCCCCCCCCCCCCCCCCCACTTTCACTGGAGCTAGTGAACTTAAACTGTTATCTCTGTTAGAAACATACTTACTTTTTAAGTTTAAGTTTATTGATTAGTGTCACAAGTAGGCTTACTTTAACATTGCAATGAAGTTACTGTGAAAATCCCTTAGTTGTCACATTCTGGTGCCTGTTCGGGTACACCGAGGGAGAATTTAGCATGGTCAATGCACCTAGCCAGCATGTCTTTCAGACTATGGAAGGAAATCAGAGCACCAGGTGGAAACCCACGCAGACATGGGGAGAGCAGTCTCCTCACAGGCAGCGGCCAAAGCCGGGAATCAAACCCAGGCCCCCGGCACTGTGAGGCAGCAGTGTTAACCACTGTGCCACCATTTATGGACTGCAGCATAAGTCTGTGACAGGACTGAATAAAATTAATGTCAGTAACAATCATGGAATCTGTGACACTGCCGTATTTGTTAGGCATCCCCTTCAATTTGTAAAGCAAGCGTGCACGGGATTGCAAATTCTCATTTGTGAATGAATTCTCACTGAAGTACAGTTTGTTGCAGGAAAGACCACTCACAATGTGAAATGGCCGACTTACCCCATTCCGAGCTACATTAGCTGGCATTTCTGCTTAACTCAAAGGTCTATCGAATATCTTCAGTGGTAGAAAATGTGTTGCTTCAAGTTGTGCTGCAACATGACACAACACAGTGAAAGAATCATTCCTCCAATGAAGTGATTATGATTTTTGGGCTGACTAATTTCTGTTCTGGTCACTCCTGCTTCATTCCGAAAGTTATTGAGGTGAAAGCTGCTAGAAGTGCTGTACAGAATGCTGTAAATGGGTGAATTTAACTCCATTTGAACCTAAATGTGTCTCCATGTCAGGTAGGGACATTGGAGCAGGAGTAGGCCATTCTGCCATTCAATAAGATCATGGCTGATCTTTGGCCTAACTCCTTTTCCCATACCCCTTGATACCCTTGCTCAATAAAAATCTGTCTACTTCAGACTTAAACCTCACAATTGAACCAGCATTCACTGTTATTTAAGGAAGAGAGTTTTAAACCTCTACTACTCTCTACATATACAAGTGTTTTCTAATATCGCTTCTGAATGGCTTGGCCCTAAATTTTTAGATTATAGTCCCTGCTTTTGGAGCTTTCAACCAGTGGAAAGAGTTTATCCTTATCCACCCTGTCCTCCTCTGTAAGTATTTTGTAAATTGAATTACAGTGCAAAGAAATCAGTATCTGTCCAACCTTGAATTAAAATTTGTGAATGTTTCCCTGCTAATGTTTGAACCAAAATGATGTTATACAGGTGATATGCAGCCTTGCAGGGTGACAGTAACTGTAATTCCTGACTTTTGTAGCAATGCAGGTCTTCCATGTAACAGATATAATCCAGGAATATAATTAGAACTGCTCCAACTCCACCATCATAGATAATGCCAGAAGACCAATGGTAATTCCCTTTATGCAGGAAAATTATTTGTGACAATATTTTGATGCCAAATTAAGGGTAACTGAATGAATATTCTAGACCATTCACCATGCAATTAATAGTGCTTTAGTTGGTGGGCTTTAAGTGACCATTTAGTGACTTGAGGTCATCTAATTCACTTTTTTTAAATTTTCTCCTCATCCCTCTTCTGTAATCTCCATTCCTACAATTCTCAAAGAACTCTGCACTCCACCAATTCTGGCTTCTGATATCTCTTTGATTTCCTTCATCCTATCATCAATGGCCTGTCTTTAGTTGTCTGGGCCCTAAACTATGGAATGTTCCCCCAAACTTCTACTTCTCTCTCTCCTTCTTTAAGATACTCTTCCAAACCTAATTCTTTGAAATGGTTTTTGGTCACTTGTTCTAATTTCTGCTCTATGTGACTCCTTTGGTATCATACTTGTTTGATAATACTCCTGTGAAGCGGCTTTGAATGCTTTACAACGCCAACAATGACATATAAATACAAGTTGCTATTATTGGTGAAGGCATCAACTCCTGCAGGAGTATAGTTTTCATGGCTTCAGCTGCCTTTTGGTATCTCATCCCAGTGACCATTCTCCACGAGCAAGCCAAGATAGTAAATGTCAAACAGGCTGATCTACCATGGGAACCACCAGCATTGACCTCAATCCTGTCATTTTGCATGTGCACGCACTTCCCTCTGGGATCCTGGGCCTTTAACCCTGTTGGGATTGATATAACATCAGGTTCCACCTTTACCCCAACTCATTCTTCTTTGTCTCGTCAGAATGGGCACATGCTATTTTGTGGATAAGAAATAAAGCTGCTGGAACTATCACAGCAGGTTTGTTAGAATCCAGAAAAGAAAATAAGTCATTAAATTTGATCCAAAATTTTAGCTGCTCCTTTCTCTTTCAGATGATGCCAAAACAGCTGTATAATTTTAGTATTTTCAGCTTCTAATCCAGAGCTTTTTGAAATGATCTGTTTCTTTGGTGTAAATATAAATGATAAAGATATATACTTAGTGGTTAACATATATCTGTTGTGATTATCATCCAAGCTGTTTAACATAGGTGAAGTGGCTGTGATGGAGCTCAATGATAAGGCGTATGTAGTATGCAAATCAAAATGACAGATATGCTTACTCTGCTCTTTAGTGTGGGTAAAAAATATTCTGTAAACCACAGATCAATGCCTCCCTCACTCTGAAGTGTTGCAAAAACTAGCAGCATTTGTGCCAATTTACCTACCTCTATGTACAGGTCCTCAGTGAGAGGCTGTGTCCTGGTCTCTATAGTCTGGTCCATAAACTCAGATAAAAAATTCAGAAAATGGATTGAAAATCTCCCAAACGTAGAAGTGAACTTAAGGTGAAACTTACTGAACAATTTGTGTGTTCTTGAGGTCATTTAGACATGCATGCATCTTGAAGCCGCTTCTGCTCCCCATTCCCAAAAATCCAGCAGATACTCACACTCACAAGCACACATTAAAATGTTTCTTCCCCAAGATCAGATGGATTCTTACTCATGACAAATACATGACTCCAACCACCGCCCCCTGCAACCATCCCCCCCTCCCCGCCTCCGTAGACTACAAGGAATCAGATCCACAATGAAAGCAAAATCCTCTCTCCACAAATGAGAAATTGGACAAATACGTAATCTCTCTTCACTACACATAGAAACTTACATTTTGAAATATCAAAATTAAAACTTTATCCTTGGCACTGGTTTCTGTCAGAAATGGCAGTCACTTGCCAGAATTGCCTTGGAATGGGAAAAGTTAGGGAGTACGAGTGATGCAAAATACTAACGGGTGGTGCTGTGGTTAGTACTGCTGCCTCATAGTGCCAGGGACCTGGGTTCCATTCCTGGCTTGGATCACTGTCTGTGTGGAAATGCACATTCTGCTGTCTCTGTGTGGGTTTCTTCCAAGTGCTCTGGTTTCCTCCCACAGTCCAAAAGACGTACTGGTTACGTGCATTGAGCTCACTGATCTCAGTGTACCTGAACCGATGCTGGAATGTGGTGACGAAGAGATTTTCGCATAACTTCACTGTTGCGTTAATGTAAACCTAACACTTAAGCTAACATTGAATTTGTCCTACGATGCATCTGGTCTAAAGGACAGACCTTCTAAAGGCAACATGGCTGAATTACGTATAAAGTGAGGAATCTGTGAATCATATTGAAGTCATTCAAATTAAGTCATTTTGAGTTCACAATTTCTATTGAGTTCTGCGATGTCAGGAATTATACACTGCTGCATTGCAGAGCCTGTGCTGCTCCTGGCACCTGCTCTCATCTGAATCAAATGTGCTTGCAAGCTAGATGGCATTCAAGGTAGTTATAGTGCACAACAGTTTACTCAGGTTTTAGAATTCAAGAAAATTGCTTATTTACAATGAATGTGCAAGTGATCATTAGTTTTGTACATTTCTACAATGGATACTTATCTTCATATTTTATTTCCAGCTCTCTTCAACTTACTGAGCCCTGTAGCAATGACTTGCACAATATCCTCTGCTTAAATTCCTTAAATTCAACACAATGCTGAATAGATACTCCTGCTCAGCATCAGTGCAACATAGATGATACCTAGAACTCAGAAATCTTGGAAATTGAGTGTGCCTCCCTAAATTGGTCTGCTTCCTGACCTCTCTCCTCCTTAAAAATGGTCCATAAAACCCGCCTCTGATATTGCTTTATGAAACTTGGTGTCAAATTTTGTTTAACATTCATGTGAAGCTCCTTGGGATTTTTTTCTGATATTAAATGCACTATGGCATTTGACAGTGCAGTGGCATTGTCACTAGACAAGTAATCCAAAGAATCCCTACAGTGCAAAAAGAGGCCATTCGGCTCATTGAGTATGAATCAACTTTCCAAAACAGCATCCCACTCAGGCTCTCCCCTCTGCCCTCTCCCCATAATGTTGCACATCTTTGGACTGTGTGAGAAAACCAGAACATCTGGGAAAAACGCACACACACGGGAAGAATGTGCAAACTCCAGAAACCTGGCCTCTTAGTGCTGCGAGGCAGCAGTGTCATAGAATCCCTACAGTACACAGGGAGGCCATTTGACCCATCAATTATGTACCAACCACAATCCCACCTAGGCTCTATTCCTGTAATCCTACACATTTACCCTGCTAATCCCCCTGAGTCAAGGGTCAATTTAGCATGGCCAATCAACCTAATCCACAGATTTTTGGACTGTGAGAAGAAACCAAAGCAAGCACAAACCCACGGAGACATGGGGAGAATGTGCAAACCGCACACAGACAGTCGCCCAAGGCTGGAATTGAACCTGGGCCCCTGGCATTGTGAGGCAGCATTGCTAACCACTGTGTCACCCAGGCAGTCCATTGCAATCCAAAGACCAGGGCAAGTTCTAGGGACCTGGGTTCAAATTCCACTGTCGCACATTGTAGAATTTGAATTCAACAAAAAATCTGGAACTAAAATCTCAGGATGACCATGAAGCCATTATCAACTATTGTAAAAATCCACCTGGTTCACTAATGTCTTTTAGGGAAGGAAATCTGCTGTCCTGACCTGGTCTGGCCTACATGTGACCCCAGACCAACAACAAGGTGATTGACTTACAAGTGCCCTCTGAAATTGAAGGCAGACCCCAGTCAGTGACATCCACATCCCATAAGTGAATACAAAAAATAACTACATGCTGTTGCTGTTAACTGAGCTTTTTCTCTCAAAGATGGTTCACCACTATCCTCTGCAAGGCTTCTGTCCCAGATACTTACGCTAACATTCAACACTCAATACTATTTCACTTTCAGTTGTGCAATTTCTTCTGCAGGATCCTGCTGTTTATCACTATCCTCTGAGTTATCCAACAAATATGTGTGTTGAAAACTAAGAATAAAATTACTGACAAAAACTAATAGACCATAATATGGAACAGCAAATTTGAAATTTGTTTTGAGAAGATAACACAGCTTGGGGTTTGTGCTTGCAGATTATAAAACGTCCAAACCTAAGAATGTGTTAATGCCTCATAACACACTCCAATCTACATGCATAATATAGAAACCTCCCTGATTATCACAAATTCTGTTTTTTTTCATTTGAAGACACAATGATGTAATTTGATAAGTTGTTCACCATGCAACTTCATAAATGTGTCATAAGAGAAAAAATTGTAATACTTTACATACAAAAACACATTACAATGTAGAACACAAGATTGTGAAGCAAAAATTGAGCTTTCTGGGTTAATACAAATAAAATGGGGGAGCAAATTGGCTTAGCCGTAGTGTAGAATTATCTTATGAATGTACTTTGGAAGCATTTATTAAATGGCTAAACATAGTAAATAGAATGCAGTGAGAGAATCTTGTGTTATTCTCCTTGGAGCAGAGGAATTTTAAGACGTTTATGGAGGTATTCAAAATCAGAAATGGATTTGATAAGAGTATATGAAGAGAAATTATGTCCAGAAGGGTTGGTAGCCAGGGCACGTATATTTAAGGTGGTTGCCTTTAAGGTTTTTGCCAAAAGAGCCAGAGATGACATGAGAAAACAGTTTTCTTGACATGGCAAGTTATTGTGCTCTGGAATGCACTGTTTGAAAAGGTTGTGAAACAACAGTAACTTTAAAAAATAGAATTGGATAAATAATTGAAGATAAAAATCATTTCCAGGGCTATGGCGAAGGGTTGGAGTTGGTGAGGTCCACTAAAAAGCTTACAGAGACATCATGGGCCAAATGGCCTCCTCCAGAGTTGTATCATTCTATGATTTGCATAAACTTTATAATGTACAGATCAAGTCCAAGAACAGATGCACTGCCTTTTCTTATCAGCTTGGATTTTGTATGTTTCTCTTGTGGCAGCATGAATTGGATTCAATTTGAATTTGACTTTTTTTTGGAGCAAGAAGGGAGATGGATTAAACGCTTGCTTATCCTGTCCACTAATGTCCGTAACTTTAAGAAATGACTTTTTTTTAAAAAAAGTAGTGAATAATTACTCTCAAAAGTACATTCAAAGTCCTTTTCAGAGCAGGCTGTTTGTACCTGCTCCCGAAATAATGTAGCCAAAATCTCTGTGTTAATAGTTTTTTTTAAGTAGCTTTTAGAGGCACTGAACCACATGAGCTTAACATTCCAAACCAAAATATTTACATGCGACAAATAAAAGCTCGTCCGCGTACGTAGGTAAATATGCCCTAATATATTAGTGTAATGCTTGTGTTAAGTGCTATTTTTAAACGGCAAATTAGAAATATCGAAAGCGGTGAACACGTGCCTGTGTGTGTTTCTGTTCCATGCAGCCTAGCTTCCCTCTGAGCTGTGCCCAGCTCCCCAGCCTGCTCACTGCAGTCTATCAATCAGGGTGAGATAATGCGTAGTGGCTGCACCTATGACAGGTTATGATTGAGTGCTGTGCCCGAGCCCTCTCTATACATGTGGCTCTGTGCTTTTGTCTTGCTTTGGGCCACTTTTGAGGGGTGGGGGGTGGTTTGCATTCGGCGAGATCATTTGTATAAATGCAGGTACTTATTTTAGCCACTACGCTATCAATACCAACCAGCAACAGTTAAAACCCTGATGGGGTGTGTTACCCGAGTCCAAATGTGGACTTGGTCAGAGTTCAACAATACACTGTGTGGCCGCCTGTTATTTGGTGTGTCTACAACATCCACTTTTAAGTAAAACAAAACTACATTCTTCCAGCGATTTAATTAATAAACGAATTTCCTTTGTGGGTTCTTTTTTAATCTCGTCCAATGCTCTGACCACACAAACGAGTAGGAAAATAATCTCTGCAGAATTCTAACGCTGAATATTAAAACGCGGCAGAGCGAAATGTATCGAAGTTCCATCCAAATAAAGTGAGAGGCTGAACCGATGAGTGTGTATTGATTTCCAGCCGCGTTCCTCGGAAGGGGTTAACTGGCTTCCCATCAAGATTTCGTTTGATCTCGGGTGACATTTTCAATCCGAGCCGTCACCCAATTGATGATTCCGGAAAGTTTCTTTCCCGGAAATGTTTGAGGCATCGTGTGTGCCGAGAACGATTGAAACAAGATTTGTGCGTATGTGAGAGAGAGAGGGAGAGGCGCAGGGACTCCAGGGTAAAATGTTAAAAGATATATTTATTTAAAAAAAACACCCCAAGGACCCTGTCACCTACAGGTGTAGGATATACATTGCGAAAGGGCTGTTGGTCAGATTAAAGCAAAGGTCAAGATTCCTTCCCCATAATCTAACTAATTGATGTTGATTTGTTGATCTGCTGTGACATGAACCATCAGGTAATTGCAGGCGTGTCAATTTCCTCTGTCAGTCGCCACAACATAAAAATATTGTGGGGGGAATTAACGCGGGGTTAATTACTGAAAAAAACAAAACGTGCAAATAATTAAAATCGTGCCTGGTTTAAAAAAGAGGTAGAAAAATACAACACAGTCTCAACACGAGATAACCGGGTTACTATGTGTCCCCGTTGATAAGGAGAGGAATATTATTATAGTCAGCTGGTCAAATTGTGCAAACTGTAATTTACAAAACAGTTCCTCTGCTGACACCCCCCCCCTCACTTTATTAAAAAAAAGCACCGTGTACGTGTCTGCACTGGAATTATTTTAACAAATGATGAATGGGCAAGGCGGAATTACCATTTCCCAGTTAAATGTTTCAGCAAATCGCTGATGGTTTGTCTCCCCCCTTTAGGGAAGCTATAAAAAGGAACAATAATGGCTGATAGTTGGCTATAAGTTTTCCACAATCACCGGCGGTTTCGAAACTGGCCGTCTTTAAAAAGGAACATCTGGGGAATGTGCCATATGTTAAAGCTTTGTCTTGTCCTTCAAAGTTAGGCTGCCCTTGAAGTGATTTGTCAGTGGGGCGAAAGTGACAGAAAGAATATGTGTTGCAGTGGGGCTGGGGTGGAGAACGCGTGCATTGTGGCTGCCTCTGCAACCAGCCACTGAACTGATTAGGGTGTAATTAAAGCCTTAAAGCTTTCAGATGATCCACCTGGTTATTTGCTAAGTCACCAGCTAATCAGCCAAATGAGCTGTTCCAGTGTGCACATCGGGCCAAGAGCTATACTGATTAATGAAGTTTATTGGGAGCTGTTAACGGCATTAACTGGAGAAAATCTATGTAATTCGTCATATTTAGTGAGGGAAATTAAATCTCTGCATGCAAATGAGAACTGGCAACACACACACACACACACACACAATCTTTTGGAGGTTAAGAAACTGCAAGTGTGCAACTGCACCCAGAGAATTCTGTTATTCCTTCACTAGTGTGCGGGCACATATATACTTCTCAATTCTATAAATAAATGTATAGAACGCATGTTGGACAACAGCTATTCGTGGGGTAGGCTGCAGGTGAAGTGGGCTCTTGCACGGATAGAATCAAAACGGCACAAGTCTGTTTTATTTTTCCATCCCATTCCTTTGGTTAATTTTAAGACGAATGTAAACATTTTAAAATGACGTGAATTGGTTCTGCCCACGAACAAAGACGCGCGGGGAAAAGGGCTCTTTGGAGGAAAAAGAACAGTTTTTGTTTCATTGAGACCGATAAAATGTTGGGTAAAACAGCGAAGCCTCGTTGCTGCTAGCATTTGATTTCTTCTCCCCTGCATTCCAGGCTACAATGCATATTTTTTTGCAGGGCAGTAAAATTAATTCAGCCCTTTACTCTCCAACAGTGCAGTTATCTCAGCAACATTGAAATTCGCACCAGCCCCACGTGCTAAACATCGTACAAACAGTTCCACACAAGGGAAGGCGATTATGTAAATAGACAACGTCCTAAAGTTCGGTAAGGTTAGCACCGAGCTTCAGCCACGAGTTTTGAGTTCCTTTTTAAAACACTTTCTGCCTGTGACAACCTTCTTGTAAATCATCTCTACGCACGTGTAAAACCAAATGAACTGGGCCACTTTCATTGCCTGCCGATCAGGCGAAGATGTGACAAAAACTTGAAGCTCCCAAAACAATGTGCTCATTCGTACTCTGAAAGTATTCAGATGTTTGGAGCATGGGTGCAATTTTGAACAGCCACGTAGCGGGGAAGCGATGCGTTTATTAGAGCATTTGAGAAAAGATATACATGGTTCACAAATGTATTATGAAAAGGTAAAACCTGCGCAAAATTTAAAATAACGTGCTTTCAAGTGAAAGTTTAATAAGTGAATTGTAGTGAAAGGATCTTAATTGATGGAAATAAATCATGACAGAAAGACAGCCCTCCTTAGGATGTACCCTTTCAAGTGCACACATCAAAATAGTGCTGCAGGTTGGCAGAATGTATATTTCCAAAATTATAGAAAAGGAATTGTACATACAAAACTAAATAATCATACTTAACTCACATCAGCCTCAGTAACCCTGAATGGATCATTTTTGAAACCGTATTAAAAGGGGACAAATTTGGAAAGGACGCCTACACAAAATCTTTAGAATTTTGAAACTGCAAATATTCTATTTCTGTTTTAAAAATAAACTTACATTTTCCTATTAAAAACAATTATAAGTTCAACTCTCTCTTACTGAAAATATCACTTTTGGTTTGGTTGCTTGCTGGTTTTGTATTTATACAGTATACAAAACGTAAGGGCATTCACCAATCTAACATCAAATGGCATGTTATAGCCTCAAGGAGGTGCTGTATACTGGCTGCAGTTTGACTGATTTAAGTCAGAGAAGTTCGTTTATAAGTCCTGTTTGAATCCCCTTTCTTATTATATACTGTTAATGCCACTGAAGGAACTAACAGTTCAGGCATCCCATCTGGAACAGTGCACAAGGTATAAGTGGAAACACTCCCCCAGCCCACCCCTCCATCCCACCACACCCCCTCGCCTCCCCAGAGAACTACTGTACCAGGAGAAAACTGCAAAATATGAAGGGGTCAGGATACTGGAGGTCAACTATTAGGACACAGAAACTGGTCATACAGGAGTAAAACTTGCATGAACTGAATCCAATTATACCCCTGATGTAAAGGCAGTGAGTGTTCAAGACTTGAGTACAAGAAGTCTGTCAGGACACTACAGTACATTGCATTCTAGCAGATTTGTCAATATTAATGAAGAGGAAGTAAATAGGACCTGGTGAATGGAAGAGAGAACTGTTAATTTTTTATTGTTCTGTTTTCAGTAAAAGGCCAACAATGTTTATTATGCATTTCAGTTTAATATCTCTGGAGGAATAACCTTTTGGAACATAATTATGACAATTGCCTTTGGAACACTGGGGAAAGAGCAGGAGCAGCACTGCCACCTCTTCCCGTTGTCTACATTTACAATGATACATATATTTCTGAGTATTCTCAGGACTGTACTCCTGAGTGGCCCTGTAACTATTTTGCGAGCTGCAGTGGAGGCTATGAGCTATATCTGACATGCCAGGGGCTGTTGCAACTAACAAACAACTGCAGTCAATTAATTAAACAACAACTTTCGTTAGTCTTTGCAGAAAGTATTTTGCAAGTACTCTGCTCCATATATTGTGCCAGAAGTCTACGGTGCTAACAATGAATGTTTTCACTTTCAGGAGAAGTGGCATAATTATCTTACCAGCATGTATTTTGGAGTCTTGCAGATGATCATGATTTGAAGCAATGTTGCACAGCAACTTGAATATGCCATGTTGGTCAGTTCTAAATTTCAGGTGTACCATTTGATCTGATATGCAATGTCAGAAGGACTATGCCCCTCACATTTAGACAGGAGAATACGACTGGATTCTGTATGCATCGTAGAAATGCATGCATCAAATGAAATGGCACTGGGTCCTGTCTGCAAGTAAATTATTGGGCTTTGCTACTTTTAAAAATCAACTCGCACTCTCCTTTAAAAGAATATTGCCTTGTTAGCCATACCTCCTGATGTCTTTAAGATCTGGAAATGCAGCTGTTGCAGAAAAGGAAAGAGGAAACATGTTTATCTTTTTTTCAGTTCTATTACTTTGTACCTCACAGAGTGACACGAACGTTTCATTTTTTTAAGTAGGAGAGTAAAGCAATGAAGGTAAGTGAAAAGATGTGTCCATTTTAAATATAACAGCAAAATCATTTTAAAGGACGCTATAGTGTTTATAGCCCAAGGTCCTGGTTTTGCGAGGTCATTAAAGAAGACAGAGAATCCAATAAATGCTGCAATTATTGCCCTAACAAACTGGTGCAAGTTATAATTCAAGTTTAATGAAAAATTAAAATGCTATAATCTTAAAATGTAAAAGATTTGGTGTAACTCTTGCTATAACATGCCTTATTAATTTTCAGGGCCTTTTAATCGAGCTCAGGGTGGAAAATAAAATTTAAAAAACAGATTATTATTGGTTTAAAGGACATGTCCTATTCAAGGTTGGGCTTTAGGCTGCATTTCCAGGGGCTTATTATATTGTCACTTTTTATAACTACTCCACAATGCTTAGTGAGACTACCAGATATAAAAATAAAACCGATTTCTTACCCACCACTGTCAACTCTTGTCACTGAATACAGTCATCTATCTACAGTACCATCATTGGTGGCTGCAGAAAATGCACGCTAAAGTCAGAGATGCCATTAGAAGGGTATATTATATGGTTTTACTGTTAATGAAGAAGTCATATACATTATGTATAATATTAATAGTCATTGTATTTCAGACAGTGATAGCAGGAAGAACTGTTGTATTTCTCTAGAGGTAGAGATTTGACAGGCGACAGTGTTCCTATTCATTACATGTATTTACAAATCTAATTTCAGAATTATTCCAATTTACCACTTGAAAAATGACAACGTGTAGCCATAAAAATCCTACGCCAAATTAAATTTTACAGGTTTGGACAATGTAAGCAAGCAAGCACATGAAAAAGTTGTTCAACTCAGCTAACTCATTCAGCCACTTCTGGTCCTGACAGGTCACTGTTACATGCCTTCTGCATTTCCCTGCTTGCAGCTGGGCAAGGAACTTGTTCATTTTCTTTGTAAATGTTTCAACATTCGCTCTTTAAGGTAGTAATCTGTTCCAGAAATAAACAATTCTACATGATTGTGCTTTTTTTTTGTCCAGTACTGGTTCACAGAAAGGACTATTGCCTCAATTTTATTTGGTCCCTACATCATTAAAAAATGTTGCACTAAATATCATCCAATGTCAACATGTCAAATACCATCTTAAATGGATGAAAGTTTATTTTATTCCTCTTTGTCACAGAATTTATTTAGACCTAGCACTTTGTTGCACCACTTTAAAACCTTATCAATGTCCTTTTAGAAATACAATGTCCAGAACTGGGCTCAGTTAACTCATGTGTAATTCAATCAATACTTCATAGTGCTAATGAAACTGCCTTGAATTTGTATTCTATGATTTTCCATAATGTTCTATTTGCGTTATTCAAGTCACTAGAATAAACTTTCCACATTTAGCTAATTTGCTAACTTAAATGTGTTTCCTGCTTCACTTAATTATCAACCTTTTGTTTTGCAATTATGCTGCTATTTCTAAGTATTGAACTACATTACTTTATGTTTCACAATATTAATGCCATTTTTAGTTTGACTGCCCATTTTCATATCTTTCCAGATTGTTTTGAGTGAAATCAGTCATCGGGTATATACCCTTACTCTCCTCCACAACCTGTAACCTGCAAAGAAAGAAGATTTAATTACGTTAGTCAATATCACTAATATATTTTAAGGCAAGGGTCCCCGAACTGATCTTTAAAAAATTCCAGTGGTCGCAGTTACCCAGTTGAAATGGTTAAACTGATTGCTAAAACTATTAGCAATTTATCTAGCCAGTTAATGTAAGTTACAATTTCATCTACATTTCCAATAATACCTCAGTTTAAATATAAGTATGCCAAGACAGACGATATTGAGTGCTTTCTTAAAATTAATTCATTCATTAACTCAGGGATATGCTCTTCAATCATGACTTAGCTTTCATAACCCATGTTGGCTCTGAATTACTGCCTGAATTTTGTTTTGCATCATAGATGAAGAGTTGTCAGATCGTGATCAACACATTTTGCAATATTTTTCACAGCACCCCTTATTTTCAATTTAAACTGGCTGCAAAGCCTTTGGAACAATATTCCCTCTAAGCTGTGTGGAAACACTCAAAAGTTCTTATGGGGGCCATGCACAAGCCAGCACCCTTTAAGTTACCACATTTGTATGGCCACACAAAAAAAAATGAAGAGGTTCACGTACCAAAGTGAATCAGACACAATCGACAAAAAAAAATTAAGAAGGTGGGTTGCTTCAGTACATTCTTTAAGCCGTTCAGAAAATCTTAGTCATGATTCAGTGGATGCCAGTCTCACTTCAAAGTTAGAAGGTTGTGGATTTGTGTGCTTGAGCTCAAAATCTAAACCAACACTCCAGTGCAGAAATAACAAATTGCTGGCTTGTTCTACCTGCCCCGAGTGTTGCAAAGGATGGATCTGGCCACACTGCCGTGGAACGCTCCAAGTAGTTGGACCGTACCGCAGCACCTGTCCTCCATGGAGAAATTTTTCCGCAAACACACCTTTGACCACATGGCGATTAAGCAGTGGTCAGCGCGTAATGTCCTTGGGGCCCTGAGAGAAAAGGAGACAGCAGATCCTGTCGGATGGTTCCCTGAGCAGACTGTCAGTGTCATCTGGCAGAACGCCTCATCACCAGAACTGACAAACAAGCACCAAGATCTGGCTTGGCTGGCAGTGAGAAGGGCACTCCCCATCAGATCCTTTATGCACGCTCGAGGTCTCAACAGCACTGCACGCTGCCCTCAAAGCGGCCGCGGGGCTGATGAGACGGTTGCACACCTCCTTGTGGAATGTGCTTTTGCAAAGAAGGTCTGGAGTGAGATGCAGTGGTATTTGTCGAGGTTCATCCCGAGCAGCTCGGTGACACAGGAGCTCGGTGCTCTACGGGCTGTTTCCGGGGACGCACACTGAGACAAATATCAACTGCTGCTGGAAGGTCATCAACTCGGTGAAGGACACACTTTGGTCCGCCCAGAAGAACTGTCCTCGACCGAGTGTTGCAGACTGGCACATTCCAAAGTCCAGGACCACGTGCTGAGGGATGCGCTGAAGATTGGGGCAGCCACCGCAAAGGCACAATGGGGAAAGGCCACACTATAAGGCCTTTTAACGGAGGCAGGCCGAGGGCCCGGGAACTGCAGAATACCCTCGACCTGCGTAACTGCGCCAATCTGAGCAATAACGGCACACAGTAATTTATTGAGGCATGTATATAGTTTTAAGTATTGAAATGTAATGACGGTAATTTGTATAAACCTGTAAAAATGTTTGATTCTGCATTGTTTGCAATTCAAAGCCCTGTATATTTGCAATAGTTTAATCAAGATTTTTATGAATAAAGTATATTTTTGGAAAAAAAAATTGCTGGGTTGTTAAATGTTTTGGCTGAAATGTTGAACTGTGGACTTGGTGTCCACACATGTGAGGCAGACGTGAAAATTCCATGCGCTAATGGAAGAAGAGCTGGAACATTTCCCCTAATGCTCTGGTTAATATTTTTCAGTCAATCAACAGCTAAAAACAAATTACCTGGTATTATTCCTTTTTTTTATTCATTTATGAGGTATGGGTGACATTGGCTGAGTCGGCACTAATTGTCCATCCCTAGCACCCCTCCATTTCAGGAGTCAACTCAATGCTGTCCTAGAGACTTTGCTGTATGCAAACTGGTTGCTATGTTGTCTGCATTACAACAGTAACTACACTTCAAAAACAACTTCATTGGCTATAAAGCACTTTGGGGTGGTTTGCACTCATGAAAAGTGTGTAAAAACTGCTAGTTCATTTTTCTCTTTCTGTATAATCCTTTTATTCCTAACTACTATTCTGTGCAGAAACTAAAATACATTATCAACTACTATCATTATGCATCTGGAAATGTTCCTGATGTTTCTCATTAGTTTTTATGTTGATTTTCTATCACATTGAAACATTGCAACATGACTAGAGAATGCAATACCTGTGTTGTAAGCAATAAGTTCAGAAACAGTTGTAGAACTAGTGAATTTAATAATCCCAGGGTGACTAGTCTATGTTCAATGCTACACTTCAAAAGCTGTCTCATTGTAAAACCTTGGTATATCTTCAGTTAATAACAAACCATAACTAAATACTAATTCTTTTCTACCTAATTTAATTAGTCAGTGCAATAACTGATATAATTAGGAAAGATTGCTGCCAAATTGATGAGACATCAAATTTCACCAAATAACTTTAACTTTGTAACTGTCATTTGGGTGTTAGAAATACATCTCCTCATATGTAGAACTCTGCTTTCCCTCATCTGTAACAGGTAAAATTCACATGGACTTAAAGGTGCATAGTGGATATAATGTAAAGTATCATATATGGATTACCGCCCACTCTTGTGTCAGGGGCTAAATCACAATACAAGTTATATCAACAGAAAATGCTGGAAATGCCCAGGAGATCACGCAGCACCTGTGGAGGGAGAGAGAGCGGGACAATTAATTTTTCAAGTCAATTACCTTTCATCAGGATAGTCCTAATCAAAAGTCTGATGCTACTTGTCTTGCTGCAAGTGCTGTGGGGCTTTCCCAGAATTTTCTACTTTTAATTCAGATTATCAAATCTTATTTCATATGGATTCACATTCTAATCCTCCTGTTCTTTGATATTTAAATCATGACTCCATTGCTGACTTTAACCACTTTCTCCCTGTATCTGCTTTGCTAGTGTTTCGAGTAGAGTCAAGAGTTGGAAGGGCAAGTTATATAAATGTTATAACCTTGTACTGGAAAGACAGCTGTTGGAAACTGTTTCCCCATGGCTGTGGTGTTTACAATTTTTTCCTTTCATCCAGATTATATTTTGGCATCTCTTATTCCTGTACATTTTCAATCTATTTTTCTCTTATGTGAGATTGTGTGATATACCTTTACATTTGTGTTGTCCTCCTTTTGTAACTGGTTGACATTAATATACAGCTCTGTATGGCACATATTATATTCCATCACCTGCATGAAAAGTATTTAATTTTTGAAATATTTTCTTCTGCAGAACTATGCCCCATTGTTACCTCCTCAGTTCTTTTCTCATTGCTTTAAAATTGCCTCTCAATTAATCCTTGCTCTAGTCCATACCACAATATCAAACTTAATGACATTATAATCGCTGATACACAGTTTTCTCCAGCCTACAAATTTGCCACTATCTCAAGCTCACTCCCAAATACTAAATCAAGCATGTCTCCCTCTCTCATTCCCCTTAACCTGCTGCATCAAGAAACAGTGCTGTATTAACACAATAAATTTGCCTCCTCCTTTTGAAGAATCGGCACCCTCATCTTGCTTCAATTTCAAGTAATTAAAATCACCCGAAATTAGTGCCCTCCCCTTCTCTGATGTACTCTTTATTTGCTTGAATAATTCCGCATCATTTTATTTTTCCTTTTACCCTGGTGGTCTATAGCAATCCCCAATTAATAATTTGCTTCCCTTGCTGTCGCAGTTTTCCACTTAAATTGACTCAGACCTCCACTCATCTGAGGTTAAATCAACTATTTCAATAACTGTCAGATCCTCCCTCACCAACAACACCACCCTTCACCCACCCGATGTTTTCCTCTTCCTTTCATACATTTTAAACCACGCTAAATGAAACTCATATAAAGATAACACTGATGTAAAAGAGCTTACACAGGTTCATTATATTGCTACTAAATATGATAAGACATTTGGTAATTCTCTACTCAAGTGATGCTTTTTCACTGCTGACATCTCCTTACACACTCAAATAGCTCGAGGTTATTATTTTAAACAGTGTAGCGATGGTTATCAATGGTGTATTATTCTGATTAAGGTTTAAGTTGTTGTATATGTATATACATGAATGATGTAAGAGAAATAGCTCCTCTAACAGTTAGTATAACTTCTGTAATGGATCCTGTAACAGACTTCCAAGATATTTGATCCACTGTCTGTGGTGTGTTTATTAATATTAAATATGCAATTCATTTGCCTCTATTTTCTATATATCATTTAGAAAGGAGCACAAAAAGACCTTCACCATAGGAACTCAATCTTACTTTATTCTGAATTAAGAATTTTAATATTCAGAATAAAACGGCTTACAGTATTATACTTACACATACAGGTCATACTGTAGATAATGAACAACCTAATATATTAGCACTGCCAACAGTGAGAATGGATTGTGCATTGCAAAGCTACACAGAAAAAAAACCTAAAATGATTAATTTCATAGAACGGGAAACCATAGATGAGAATGGACAGTAATTTAGCTTTAAATTACATCAGTATCTGTTTGAAACAAAAACGGTTACAGAGAAATATCATTAATAACCTTCTTCTTTTCATTTTTATTTAATCAATTTCTATCATTAAAAAAAAGTACATGTATATATCTTCCTGGTCCAGTTTACTTAATTAAAAGAGCTGGATCATAGCTATTGAGGCTGGAACAGTACAAATTCTTTTTGGATCCCATATTTTACAATTCTTCTACCTCCTTTGCCATGGTGTTTTGCTTTTCTGCGTGATGCAAAGAGGGAATAATATGGGACACTCAGGAACTGACAAACATTGTCCTCTTTTTAATATCCCCTTACCTCGCCATTGCTGAGGTTACTCATCCAAGTGCTGTTGGAGCCGTTGCTGAGAATACGCACTAACAGAGCCTTTGCCACTACCTGACGTGAACAAATTGACCTGGTCATGTTACAGTGCAGAATTTGGCTTGATGGAGGTGGCCAAGAAATTTGGCTTCCTCATTAATTTGCTACGATACTGAACTACCATCTGCTCCTTGCAAACACACAGCTCAGGGATGGCACCATTCTGACCTTTCTTGGATCCTCCGATAGCCAACCCAGTGGGGTTTTTGGGCAATCTTAAACATCCACTTGGTTAATGTGCTACTCCTTTCAGAGTCTGACCCTGTGGAGGACCTTAATTAATGGCCAACATCAAAATTTGATGTAATGCTGTCCACAGTTTTGCGAATATCAGCTGTAGCAAAATTAACAATTGACATTCTGATTCAAGAATCCATAATACATAAAAAAGTTTGCTCACCTTTATTAAATATTGCTTTATTAAATGTTACATCATTTTTCTCGCTACCATAAAGTCAGGTACCAGATCAACATATTTTGATGTTGTGGAGGCAGTGGCGTTAGGTTTTTTTGTGCGCTACACTTCCACGTTCTGAAGTGTTCTGGAAAATGAGTTGTGCATTGACAATGAATCTCCTAGAATTAATACAATCTGCAGCTGTGTACTTGTTATTGTTCCTTTAATTACACAATGCAGTTTTCTTAAGCCATTGTAACTAGATTTTAAATGTTACACTTTGTTCACAAACCCTAAGATTTCTATGTAATTGCATCATACAATTGGTAGTTCATCATAAAATTTTCATAGAATAGAATCTATACAATGCCAGTCCCATTAAGAGGTCAGTCGGCCCATCGAGCCTGCACTGATCACAATCCCACCCAGGCCCTAATCCCACGTATTTACCCTGCTCGTCCCCTCAACACAAAGGGGCAATTTACCATGGCCAATCCACCTAACCTAACATCTTTGGACTGTGGGAGGAAACCAGAACACGTAGCGGAAACTCACGCTGACATGGGGAGAATGTGCAAACTCCACATAAACAGTCACCCAAGGCCAGAATTGAACCCGGATCCCTGGCACTGTGAGGTAGCAGTGCTAACCACTGTGCCACCCTGTTGCTGATGTCAGAAGAAAATTGTGAATTTTCTTATCACAGTACACAGTCAAGTACGCAATTGCACAAATTTATACTCAAAAATTGCCACCAAATATTGGTTGTAAATATGAGTCTGTTGCCTCCCTTAATTTTCGTTAAATTCACAGTTTTCTATTTGTTTTTAGTTGAGTTTGGCATTTATCATTAAATCATAATGTGGTAAATTTGCCCAGGAAACAAACTTTGAGCTTTAATTTTAGTTCTTATTTAACAAATTGGCAATGTTTATGAATCATAACTGTCTATAACACTGCTTGTTGGTCGTGTATCTACAACACTGCTTGTTGGTCATGTTTCCTCCCACAGTCCAAAGATGTGCAGGTTAGGTGGATTGGCCATGCTAAATTGCCCCTTTGTGACAAGGGGACGAGTAGTATAAATGCGTGGGATTAGGGCCTGGGTGGGATTGTGATATGTGCAGGCTCGATAGGCTGACTGACCTCTTAATGGGACTGGCATTGTATGAGTTCTATGGTCCGTCAGTATCTTGTGAAGAAACTATGTGCATGATTTCAAGAACATACAAATTAATATGATCCATTTGAAGCATTTCCATTTAATAATTAGTCAAGAGCAAGCCTTTGACTTTAATGTTAGTCTTTCCACCTCTGAGTACAAATGAGGAGAGCTCAAGCCTGTTTCCAATGAGTGGAGGATTAATTAATCGTCCCCAATTTTCTTTCCAAAAGACAACTTGAAAGGAGTTTTAATTGCACAAATTTATACTCAAAATGTTATACCAAACATTGGCTTGATAATCAGTATAGAGCCACATCTGGATAGATGAACTGCAGGCTCAATGATAGTTTAACCACATCCGAGTCCCAATCCAGACAGTTCCAATGAGCAGAGACAGCCTCTGATTAATGGGTTAATGTCCATCAGGGGTACTTATGCTAAAGGGATATGGGTAGGGCCCCTAATGTAAAGCATTAATGGGCTTCTTTAGCCCACCTGGGAGAATGTTCACCGAAGATAAGAATCTTGCAGAAGCCACCTTGACTACTCTTTTCTAGTAAGTCTCTCAAATTTCTTGTGTGAGGCATGAATTAGGACCTGCCCTAAGGTAGAACACAATGGGTGGAGAGAATAGTTACTTTGCGGAATGGAACTTCAATCAGTGTGTGAAAATTTAGACTTCAAAATGGTATCTTTTACACATGATTACCTGATGGATGGAAACAAGTGGATATATTCTAATTTGAAAATGCAATTAATTTCTGATCTGAATTTCACCAGAGTAGAAAGAATTTTAGAATCAGGCAGATATGAAGGGGTCTGGGAGACTGCAATTTTGGCAATCAAAGTAAGTTGGTGTATGGAAATTCTGGTCAAGTGAAGTCAGTGGGGACACAAAATGTACTCATCAATGTACGTTGGTAAAAGGGATTTTAAGAATAGATGTGATTTGGAAGTAAATTGGTCCAGGTACTTTCTGTGCTCACATTAACTTTTTGTCCAAAGTCAATTTATCTTCAAAGTGAAATGAATTTGTGGATGATTTCCACACGAAGAAATGTTAAGCAATTTTTGGTTGTAGATGTGATCACATGTCAGAAATGATGAGTGATTAATAGAGGATGTTATCAAGTTGACCATCAGGACTAGTTGCAGGGTTGGAATATAATGAAGTGGGTCCAATTATATAATAATGAAAATTGGGTATAGATAATTTGCCTTAAGATCACCTTCTGTTATGGCTATTATTACATGTTAGAAAGACAAATGCTCCGAGGTTTGTTTACTCTTCCCATTTCTGCCTTTAATTCTTAGGAATTAATGAAGTTCAGAAATCTGTGCCTATATTTCATGGTGAAAGCGACTTTCTGTACCACTTTGTGGATCTTCTGTTGATGGATAAAAATCATGAGGGTGATCCTCTCAGCCCATTTCACTGCTTTTGTAGCGCAGTGGGCTGCGAGACTCTAGTGGAGGCTGTTTCATGGGCTCCCTACTGATACCACAGCCTCCGTGTGTCCCCTGTAGTTGGATTTCCAGCGCCGTCAGCTCTGTGCTGGAAGTTGGCATGGAGCTGAATAAATCATGTAAATCCCGATTTGAATGCAATTTAGATGCCATTAGCGAGCCTGGGACTGAAATCTCTGAGCCCACTCTCCCCCCCGACCCCCCTTGCAGGGTGTTGGCAGCCTGACCCCACTGGAGTGAAGGGGGAGCAGGTGAGGCCCGCAGTGGGTCAAGGACTGGGGGGGTAGTGTCCTCTGGGCATTGCCACCTTGGCCCCCTGGTACTGCCCAAGGGGCAAAATGCCAATGCCCGGGGGCATCTTGGCACTTGGAATTATTCTGAACCAGGTGCTTGTCATCTAGCCAACCGAGTTAATTGGCCCACCATGGTCATGATACAATGACAGAAAGGCATACTGGGTGAGATGCAGAGGTCTACTGCCACCTTTGGAATCATGAGTTAGCCTTTTCAGAAGAGAGGCAACAAAAAAGTTGCTATAAATTACCTCTGCTTCCCATTTATTACTATTACTAGTGAATACGGGGGGAGGCGATTCTCCCCAAAAAATTCTGTGTCGATATTGCGTAAAAACTGGAATAAATCACATTTTCTTTTCAGCAGGATTTTCAAAACGAATTTTCCATACTCTGAGCACTGAGGAGCAGACAGCATCGATAAGCACAGCTGCTGAAAGTGGTGAGAGAGACCAACACTGCCTCGTCTGTCTCTCTTTTGTGCTTGCAGAAGCAGAGGCTGCACAATGATAGGGAGAGGACTTGCTCAGGGGACGAATACACCAGCTAACCATCCTCACTGCAATGGAGGAGGTGGCAGTTGATATCAAGACAATGGCATCTCATGAGAAAGTGAGTGATATACAGATACGAGCACTAGGAGGAGTGGGTGAAAATGAATTCTGTAGATAAAGGGCATGGAGTGCTCACCTCTATCTGACAACAGACCAAACCTTTTGCTGCATTGGGAAGCCTCAGCTCTGCTTAGGCTTTAACCATCAGGGGAAAATCCTCCAGATCTCCTCTTCCTTCCGCCTCCCAAAGGGCTGGTCAGGGAGAGGAGCAGTCCCAATGCTGCAGAAACATCACCAGGGTCCTCTGAGGAGATGGAAGTCACAGAGCTAGCACTGTCACAGCATTCAAGTGCTTCTTCCACCAACCCAGATAAACTCACATCAATGGGTCCTCGAGGATGGTTAAAAAGGGCAGCACTGGGGGGAAAGCATGTCACAAGTGAGAAGGAAGAGGTGAGAGAAGCAAAGGTAGCTGTGGGCTGTCAATCTTGGGGGAAAGAGGGCATACACAGCCTTGGGGGATCACAAGCAAGTAGTACTTTGGCTAGCAGCATGAGATGTGTATCATGAACTAAGAATGGAGGAATCCATTCTGTGACTTGCACCATTGTGACTCACACATGAGCTCCTCTATTGAGATTGTGACCAACCTAATGGAAAGTTATATGCAGCAGCACCGAGTAGATGCAGGACAATATACTAGCATTCACAGAACACATGTCATGTTGAACAGTCAGTGGTAGTGATGGCACAAAGATGCACGGAGTGGATGGTGGTTGACCCCTCTAGCAATCCAGAGTGTCATCAAGGGGCTGAGACTGTTATCTAGGAGGATAAAACTTCCATCTTTCATGTAGCATCATCAACATTGATCTTCTTAGCCCCTCTGTCTGTGGAACTATCCATGCAGCAAAGCTCTGTGATGGAGGCTGCCCCTGCATAGACACTGGCATTGAAGCTCTTGGAAGTGCTCCCTCCGTTACCTCTACAATGAGGATGATTGCCACAGGTATCTCAGCCTCAAGTAGACTGGAGGCTGCCTCCATTTTTTCCATGGCCATAAGGGGAGCACTGCATGGAAGTGACCAAGAGTAAAGTCTTCATTTGTATCTGGATAACTTCTTTTCATGGTAGTGTAAGTTGTTATTTTCTAAATTATATTGGAGATGTTGAGCCATGCTCTTTAACATGTGAGCTTCCATTCTTTAATGGCAAAACCAGAGAGGAGGAAAGTCATTGGTGGCACAGTGTTAGCAGGGACCTGGGTTCGATTCCTGGCTTGGGTCACTGTGTGGAGTCTGCACGTTCTCCCTGTGTCTGTGTGGGTTTCCTCCCACAGTCCAAAGACATGCTGGTTAGGTGAATTGGCCATGCTAAATTCTCCCTCAGTGTACCCGAACAGGTACTGGAGTGTGGCAACGAGGTGATTTTCATGATAACTTTATTGCAGTGTGACTGTAACCCTACTTGTGACTAATACATAAACTTTACAAAAAAATCTTTAGTAGTGAAGGGAAGCCATGGTCTTTGAATGGAAACACACTTTGAAAAATACATGCAGGCGTTATCAGTAAGAATGTACTATTTTGCATGTTCCTCTCCCTCCACTTAATTGTAGTGATCTAATCTTGACCCTATTTGAGGCCCACATTTCTCTGGAGGGCCATCAGAAAATCAGTAACTGCACTTGTTGAGTCCATGGTGTGATTTCTTTTATTCTTAATCCTACCTGTTCATTCATTTCCCAATGAACAAATGACTCTATTTAGTTATATTTTTAAAAAGATTATTTCTCCCTGTCTTTGTTTGCCACAACTTCCCATCATCCATCTAATCCTGCCGTGTTCCCATTGGTCTTGGGTTAACTAACCAATACTGACATTTTCAACTGTTAAAGAAAAAGAAGCTACAAGTAACGGGAATCTAAAATTAATGCTGCAGATATGCAGTAGGTAATTCACTCTATGTGAAGGATAAAAGTGGGTTAATATTTCCAGCTCTCTGTCAGAACTAACAGCTAAAAAA
This sequence comes from Carcharhinus amblyrhynchos, assembly GCF_965287045.1. Lineage (NCBI taxonomy): Eukaryota > Metazoa > Chordata > Chondrichthyes > Carcharhiniformes > Carcharhinidae > Carcharhinus > Carcharhinus amblyrhynchos. The sequence continues at coordinate 54,398,321 of NC_137335.1, forward strand.
ACAAGAAAAAAAACTTCAAGTAAGGATATAAAATGCAAAGAAAAGAGAAATCTGTCTATTAAAGGGACTGAATGGCTTGCAAATTGTTAAGCAGAAATTGTCAGATAATATCATAGAACCTCTATAGTGCAGAAAAAGGGCATTGGGCCCATCAAGTCTGCACTGACTCTCAGACAGAGCATATTACCCAAGCTCTATTCCCGTAATCCCATGTATTTACACTAATCCCCCTAACCTACACGTCTTTAGACACTAAGGGGCAATTTATGATGTCCAATCCACCTAACCTGCTAACCTTTGAACATAAAAGATGTAAGTGATGGGAAGACATTAGACACAAAATACTGTTTATGTTGTTCAAAGACTTAAAGGACATGGGGGTGGCCCAAACACATAAAATCGCTTGGAGGAAGGCCGTTTATCAAGTAATTTGTAACAGGATTGAAGTTGAAATTTAGGTCATTCCTTGAAAGAAACAGGCGAAGCCTTTGGTGTAGATCCTTACCAGTGTCCAGGGGAAGGATGTGACACTGTTCCTTGAGTTGAACTTGATTAAAATAACATGTAAAGACTGAGATGCCAGAGTCAGAGATCAAGTAGGGGAGTTAATGGAGAAAAATGGCCATCTAATCTGCATTTGGGTAGAGGATCATAATCTTAAAATGTCCTGATATCACAAAAGGTTTGACAGGCTATGAGAAAACTATCAAAACCTTGCAAAGATACTGAATGTACAACTGGCAGGTGTAATTTAATACAGATGAATGTGAGGTAACAGACTTTGGAAGAAAAGACAAGAAAGATCACTAACCAAAATGTTTTTAAGGATGTGGATACACAGAGAAATATACACATTTAAAAGCACTCTTGTAAGTACTAAGGTAAGCAAATAAAGTTGTTTCAAAAACTGATAGTATTTGGGGTTTTATCAGTAGGGTATTAAAGGCACAAGAGTAATGCTTATTTTATACAAACCATTGATTAGACCACTACATAGTAGCACTATGTAAAGTTTTGGACACCTCCTAACAGTAAGACCATTAAAACAATAGCATATGTACAGTGTGCATTCTCAAGGATAGTAGGAGGGATGAGAAACCATTGTTATGAGATGAAATTTGAGATATTGGGATTATTTTCACTTTTTAAAAGATTCCTTTGTGGGACATGGGCATCACTAGTTGGCAAGCATTTATTGCCCATCCCTAATTGCCCTTGGAGGGCAGTTCAGAGTCAACCACATTGCCATGGCACTGGAGTCACATATAGACCAGACCCGGTAGGGAAGCAGATTTCCTTCCTTAAAAGACATTAGTGAGCCAGATGAGTTTTTCCGACAATCAACAATGGTTTCATTGTTTCACTGCAGTCGAGAAGGCTGGGAGAAGATTAAATAGAGATTTCTTTTTAAAGTAAAGAGCCAAATTCCTGGCAGAACTTGTGCAGAGGTTTGGGCTGATGCAGGTGGTAAAGCGCCTGGCATTCCTCAGCGCGATTTTAATTCTTGGGCCTCAGCTTTGTGGTATTCGGAGTAGCAGGAAGCTGTCGTAAGAGACCCAAAGAAATGACCCCTGATAATCAGATAAGTGGTTCAATGGGATTTGGGTGGGAATTGCGGTCAGTGGAAGTGGAAGAAAGCCCAGGGCATGGAAAACCCAAGATTTCCTTGTGGGGCCCATGAGATATTGAAAAATGAAGTTAACTTGCCATCCTGTGACTTTTTCTCTGGCCCTAGCTCCTCTTCTTCTCTTGGCAGAGAAACTATGATATCTTAGTCACACAAGTCTCAGGTTAAAGTTGCAGCCAATGACATGACAAGACCCTAATCTGCATGTTTAAGGGATAACCATGCTGGCATTTGCCTGTACAAAACCAGTCAAAAAAAGATCAGTGGGATCAATTTCTGTGGAATGGGCAAAGTTAAAATCAGGTCTTATTGTCTTGATAGAGAGAATAATAAAAAAAAAAATTCTTCGAACTGGCAAGTGAGTGACGTGGGATCATCAATCTACATTGACTGGATTTTGCAATCAGCAAGGTATCAAGGGTAGATGTTCACCACTCACCTTAAAGAACATGTCCAATTCTTGTGACATGCAATTTTTGTAATGCAGATTCCCAGCCTCGAGGTGCAGCAATGTCATCAATGTGGGGGGTGGTGTTGGAGGGTGGGGAAGGACGAGGAGGTGGGGTGGGGTGGGGTGCTGCTCCCTTTGCTGCAGGTCAAATCACAAGACCCTCAGGCCATCAGTCCCACCAGTAGAGGTGAGCGCAAGGGTATCATAACCTGAAGGCATCCTCAATTGCCTGCAGAGGGAACAGAAGCTACTGGGGCCATTCACAAACAGAAGTGCAAACTTCCATCCCCACCACCTCCATGCCTGGCGGGAGGCTCAATCAAAAACCTCTCTGGGACAAAATTGCCCCAAAGTGGGGTTCATTGCATTAATTAGCTGTCAGCCTCCATGAAACAGACAGGTAATCCAATTCCCACTTCATCCCAGGAAAAACACCCCAGAGATTGGAATGTGTGAGCCATTGTAACATAGCTACCCCCCCCCCACCCTATTCTCCTGGTTTCTCTGGAGAAATTCTATGCCCATGATCATCAGTAAGGCTAAGAGATCCCTTAGGCCATCCAGTACCCCAGTATTAGGGATGGCACGGTGGCACAGTGGTTACCACAGCTACCTCAACAACAGGGCCCCTGGTTCGATTCCCAGCTTGGGTCTCTGTCTGTGGGGAGTCTGCTAAAGAAAACTTGAAGGTCACGAACACCACGTGATCCAGTTTGTGACATCATTGATATTACTTCCAGGTTACAAAAATAACTAACCTACTGCACCTCAGATCACATGCGTGGTATAATTTTCCTCGAGACTGCGTGGGTTTCCTCCAGTTGCTCTGATTTCCTCCCACAGTCTGAAAGACATGCTGGTCAGGTGTGTTGGCCATGCTAAGTTCTTCGTCAGTATTCCCAGAGTGTGGGGACTTTCACAATAATTTCACTGTAGTGTTGATGTAAACCTAGTCGTGACAAAGAAATAAACTTTAACTTCATATCATCCATGCCAACTTCTATTTCCCAGAAGCAATTGATTATAAGTGGGTGGCACTGTTGCCTTCAGAAGCCATTAGCAAGCGTTCTTTAGCTCACTCGGAACTACCGTGCAACCAATGATAAAGGTAAATGTCTGCTGCCACTGGACATCCAATGGCCACCATTAATGCCGGCTACTGCAAGGCTGAGCATTCAGAGATCTCAAACAAGTGAACAATAGGAGTTACTGCCATTTGCCGATCTGTTAAAACCCGCGGAAAGTCTGGGACTCAGAAAATGTCTCAATTGTCACCGATGTCCCATAACATTAGAACAGTCCTCAGTTCAAACACATTCTGCGTTGCTTCCAGTAATGCAGTTCACACTAGGTTATGATTGTGTGATTAAGTGGAGGAAAAATGTACTAAAAATGTGTATGAAGTTTTCAACAGGAAAAGTAGTGTTTCTGAATGAGAAAGCTAAGGTATAAGGTTGAACTTGTGAGCCACAGACTTCATGTATCCAAATGCAATACTCCATTGCTTTGAACTCAGCATGTCTATTTGTAGCACATGTTCTTGTAGTAAAATGACCTAATAACATTTTACAATTAATACTTTGAGCCTGTAGTGTGTACAGCAGAGAACTCTGCCACACGCGAGGAGTAATGTTTAACAGAAATGCATGGAGTCATTGACACGTTCCATTGAATGTAATGTGTTCCTAAAAGGCTGGTAATACATAATGCATTCTTGGGGGATTTTTGGGAGGGCTTGCTTAATGAGTCATGAATTTTGAATATATATGTATGTATGTATCTGTCTAGTTTGCCTTGTTTTATGTATGAAAATAAATTAATCTGATCACTTTAACAAATGGAATGTTAAAGAAAACCTGAAGGTCACGAACACCACGTGATACAGTTTGTGACATCATTGATATTACTTCCAGGTTACAAAAATAACTAACCTACTGCACCTCAGATCACATGCATGGTATAATTTTCCCTTTGCTGTTCCTGAGGAAATGCACAACTCTTTGCCCCTGTCCCCCGCAGAAGGAATAAAATACTTAAACTAAACTTAAGCGAACATCAGAAACAAGCATGAACATAAAAATTAATTTAAAGCTAAGGAGATTATTTTGTAAGTGACTTTTAAAAAGGATTCTGGGATGAAGAACTCTGTTCTTTAACCATTTCACTTACACACACACACACACGCAGGTTTACTGGATACAGGAGGTACTATGCTCCATTCTGGCAAATGCAGAGCCTCGATGTAAAGGAAATGTTTGGATCTACAATGAAAATGAGTGTCACAGATTTCAAATCTAGTTAGATCATATATTCAGCTATTTTCCCTGTTCAGGCAAAAGCACATTAAAATAGGTTACATTCTGAAACTCCCTTAACATGAATGAGACTGTAGAAGTCCATGGATATGGAACTACATCTGAGTTAGCTTTTGTAAGTTTAATTTATTTGGAGTGAACATCGAAGTTATTCTCTTGAAGTATTTATTCAGCATTTTATTGAAAGCTGCACAGCTAGGCTTTTTTTAATTATTTGGTAATTGTTGAAAAATGAAAAACTGACCAAACTTCCAAAACTGGCCCACAGGAAAGCTTGTTTCAAATGATCGTTATGAAATGATCTTAGATTCCTTTTCTTTCTTTTATAAAAATCAGCAACTATCCAAATCATGTTCTTTTTCCCCCTCATTTCATTCTTGCGCTGTAAACACAAAACGTTCCACTGTTCATAGCATCCTTTGGGATAAGATGCAGCTGTTTCTAAATCCTCCACCTCATGACCTCCACCTGCAGTTCTGGGTCACTGGCAGATGATGTTCGTTCTTGCAAGCTATTCTTAATTTCTGCCTGCTCTGTATAATTTCTCTTAAGAATCCAAGTTATTTTGGCTCACCTTAGGTAGTAGCGTGTACTAACCCAAATTAGACATGGTTCAGCCTTTATGTTCAATTTAATCATTAGGTGATGCAGGAATTTAATTGTTCTCTTTTTTTTAAAGAAGGAAAGCAACATTAATACATCGGTTGAAAAAGAAAGGGATGTGTGTTATTTTCTATGGACTTGCAATGTTAGGCCAAACTCTCTAACCAAATGGAATTAATTAGTGTTAATTAGACTTCAATGGACAGCACAGTGGGTGAGAACATTTTCTTTTCAATCCATGGATTTGGGCTTAAATCTCACCAAAATGATAAGGTGCCTTCTCTCTTGCAGCTTTCCAGAGTCTAATTAAAATGAATTGGTTCATTCTCAGCCCAGTTTCAAGTGGGTACAAATCCATAAGTCCATAACTACTAATAACCCAATGCAGATTGTCACTTTATTAATCATTTTCTAGCAATCTGCTTTGGTGTAATCTGCTGGATCCTTTTAGAACGCCAAGGATAGCACCGTATCCACCTTTCATAGGCGTTGCTAAGTTCCACAAGTGCATTCAAACATCATGGAAGGGTATTAGAATCTTGATTTAAAATTGAATTCACCCCTCCCCACTCCTGCTGTCCTTTATCTCATTCTAAAAATAACACTGTTAACTTTTATTTCTGATCTCCTGTCTTATTCCTCAGTTCTCTCTCAGAACGATGGCATTTTTGTTTGTCCAGGGTTTTCCGTCTCTGCTCTAACCAGCTCCCTGAGTTTCTCCTCTTCGTTTTTATGATTAGGAAAATCTTGGGCTGATAGGGAAAAGGCACAAAATCCCAAGCTTTATCTCTGCTTCCTTCCACAAGCTTAGCATCTAATTATAACTTCCTGATTTATCGCATCTATGTTATTCTGTTCAACCTTGGTGGTGTACTGCCATATGGGCTTTTATCCTTCACCTTGATTTCTCAATAAAAAGAACTCTCATAAACAGAAGCCACAAAGATGGTTGCTGTGGGAAATGGGAGTATCCCATTAGTAGAGGAGGGGGCCATCTTCTGATGTTAAAGTACATTAGATTAGATTTCAGAGCTGTTAGAAAATAGAGATGGGTGTAATTTTCAACTTCACCCGGTGAAGCTTCTCACCCGATGAGGATCAAAATGTTCAGAGGCCATTGGGTCACCAGTCAAGTAGGTCGCAAAGGGAAATGGCCTGAGTTTAATGCTCTCTGACCCGGGAGGGAGGGTGGGTCGGTGGTGGGGGGTGGGGGGCACGGATTCAGTTGGGCGCAAAGCATAAAATTTAAGTACTGGGATTCTCACCAGGTTTCTGCCTGCCCCAGCCTCACAGCAATTTTGTAATGGGAAGTCTGCCCTTGCCCCAGTTGAGTGGCACTTAAGGGCCACTTCCTGTCCAGCCTCAATTTTTAGGCTGGCGGGAGGACTGACCTTGTGGCGGGGGCGGTGGGGGGGAGGTGTGGAGGCTGGAAATTAACAGAGTTGTACCTTGAGCTGGAGGGGGCACTCCATCAGAAGCCCCCTTCTGAAGTTGGGCACCACCCTCTTAACATCCAATGGCTCCAGACCACTCTCTTCCCCCAAGACCCCAATTGTCCGTTCATGCCTGCCCCTCCTCCACCACTCAATCTTCCCCCAGGCCTTCCTTACCCTCCCTCGCACGGGACCCTTTGAACTTGCCAAGGGCCTAGGCTTAGGCTGAGGCATCCTCCTGCATTTACGTGAGGTGATACACTTTGGAAGGAATAACTTGACAAGGAATGGCACGACATCAGGAAGTTCTGTGGAGCAGAGGGACCTTTTCCATAGATCTCTAAAGAAACTTTGAAGTTTTATCTTTCGGTGTCTTGAGGCTTGGAAATAAAATGGATTAAGTAGCTTGTAACCCTGAGGAACATTTGAGCAGGTCATTATGCCCTGATGTTCTGGAACTCTCCGCACCAAACATCAATGTATCTTAACTTGCCAGTTCTTCGTAGGGGGAAAATTAATTGGAAATTAAGTGGAAACAAATCTTATGTCAATTTACCATATTACCAATACCACCATCTGCCCTGGTTTGGGGGAAATGTGAAAGGGCCTTTGCTCTGTATCTAATTGAAGTTTTACCCTAATTGAGGTGAATGTGGGGCTGACATTGGATGTTCAAAGTCGGATATCAAGCAGTCCCTAAATCTCTGACCTCTCAGTGATAAATATAGTGTTTAAACTCCCTTCCACACCCACTGAATTAATGCAAGCTATGTAGCTTCCATGGCCCAGCGGGAGGTCACTGGAAAAGAGCAGCAAGTTGTCGAAGTGACGGAGGCAATTTTGTCAACTTTCCTTCTCTCACTGAGGCCCCTGGACAGGCCTCCGGTTCTGTATGGAGGTCAAAAGTAAGGTCTCCACATTAAGTAAAGTTTTAAAAATTATATCATAACAATAATGACTTGCGACATTTCCTTACAGCAGTGGGAAATGTTGGCTGTGAGCCCCATAGCCCCGAGTGTTAAGAATTACACTGTGGAAAAATAATAAAACATCCACAGGCTGTACGTGTGAACGAAATGCATTCCACGAAAAAGCTTTGTGGAACCACACATCTTGTGTGAAAATATAGCCTTGAGTCCTTAGCCCTTATTCATAGTGAGAAGCTAGAAATTTACTTCCTTTGTAGAATTAATTAATGACTGCAGGTACAAAATAACCATCCATCCCAGTTGGGGTCTCAGAGTCTCTGACTGGATGATTTTCGATGATTCCCAGGGTTCTTGATTGTTGATTTTAAAGAGCCGATCGCCGCACGTAGGTTTTATGTATGAGGGTTAAACTAGTTGAATTAATACAGAGCATAAAAGGCATTGTAAATCAAATAATCATGAATTACTAAAAACTGCAAGGGGCCATCCATAATTTTCATCCTTTCATAAGAGTAAAATCATTGCTTATCTCCATATTACACAAACATGCCAAGAAATGATAAATTGATCATGTTATATAGATAGAGAATTAACTCTTTCCCATCCCAATGAATTTTTGTGACAATGGCTATAACTATACAGACAATCCCTTACCTATTTCGTAAGACTATTTAATTACTGAAGTAATAAACATGTTCCACTGTTTCCAAGATATATACACATATTGAGTTTCCCGTCGGAGCTTGTGAGAATTATTCTCTTCTATCTAATGTTCCTAAATGGTATTTTCACATTCTTGTGTTGCTTTGGCCTTGCAACGAACAATAGATATTTCACAAGTTAAAAAAAATTATAAATTCGTTCCCCACAAAATGCAAGTGCCCTTAAACTGAGCCCCCGACTCTAACTTTTGCATCTACATTTAAAAATCCCACTCAGTAATATTAACAAAACTACCGATTAAACAAGCACATTATAGCAAAGTGATTGTAATGTAGGAACCGAAACACAGACCATTGTGTGACAGACTTAAATGACAATGAGAGGTTTACAGGAATATTTTAGAAACATTTTGTCTAAAGGCAACGACAGCTTGATTATTCATGTTGCTACATTAGTCTGAAGATGACACTTGCACCAACATTCGCTTGTGATCAAAATTGTTAGCTACACAGTGTCATACATTTAATTACCTGCGATGAATGATGCTCTTTATTTTATTTTGTGATTATTTTTCTGTGTACAAGAAAGGTCACTACCCTGTTTAAAGAAAAAAATCCTTTGTCAGATTTCCACAGCCCTCACGATATCTAAAGTGGAACATGGAAAGGATTAGAAGGGAATGCATTTCGATACAAATTTTAGACAATAGTGGCCGTCATTTCAGACCTGGCTTCCTGTTCCCTGCACTAGTTATGGAACTGCACATTTAAAAGGAATTAAATCCCATTTAAAAAGCATGACAGCAAATTAGAAAATGTTAGGCAGCATTTAGAAATAGAAAGAACATTTTGCATTACATTAGCTCATCAAACCCCCACATAATTAGGAATCCATTTTATGTGGCATTAAATTTTCCAGTTCTTTCAAGAGTGGTGCAAATATTATAAATCTGAAAATGACAATATATGTGTATGTTTGAGTATTGTGTGATTGCCGAGTGACTCTGTGGGAGATGACAGCTTTGTAATTTGCATATTGTTAGTGGAGGTTGTGATATGTTTGTGTGTGTGTGTGTATGGTGGGGGAGTGCTATTATTGAGAAGCAAAGACTGTTAACAGTAAAGTGCAGCATCTGCTGGACTGATATGAAAATAGCAGCAAGCGCACTGTGGAGTAGGAGCCTCAAGGCATCTGCAAAGAAGTTTGGAAATGCTGCAGTCAGTTCCGAATGCTGGACCTAATTTTTTATGTCTGCTTTTGTATATGTTTGATCGAGTTCTGTTCAGCAAAATAAAAATAACTAATCTTTAGCCAAGTAGATTTATTTCAATTATGCTTTTTTCTCTCTCTCATAAAACTGTATGATATGGTGAAAAGTTATTAAATGCACATAAGCAGCAAAAGGAAATAGCTATATCGTCTTCCCGATGGAAGCAGTTCCCAAAGCATTTGACTTGTCCTGTATTCAAGATGCTTGGATGAGAGAGTCATGGTTGAGCCCAGAAGCTGGTAGGTGTTGTGTCATCTTTCAACAGCCCATAGAATGCATTGCTGTTCCCAGCAAACTGAAACAATGACTTAGATTTTCTAAATGAAAATGGAAGTTAAAATTCCAACCTCTATACCCGTTCCAATTCCAATGCCTTTGACTTTTCTTAGTCAAGTGTATGGAGATTCAAAGCATGAAATGGGACATTTAGGACAAACCACCAGTACAAGAAGCGATCAATCTTTTGTGTTAAAGTCCTTCAATCTTCCTTCATTCTTAGCTTTGATGTGAACCTCACACTCATTGCCTTCTGCGCACCCCCTTAACCCCCTTAACATCTCTCAATTTTCCGTTACCCGAGATCTCAGTCAATGACTGGTAACTTCTGATCAATTCCCCCTCACAGCTCTCCCACCCAAAAATACTCAAATGAACTAATTCCCAACTCCTTCACCTTTGATGCTCCATCACAACGCTTCTGTAGCTTTCACATTTCTTCATTTCAATCTCTAGCCCCCAGCAACTTAATCTCTATAATCCCGTCCCTGAAATGAACAAGAATGAAAGAAAATATAACCATTCTGAAGCGGGTATAGGAGATGAGGGATCAGGGAATGCATTTGTCTCAATTGTTGAAGGCGACAGTGAAGGTTCAGAAGGTGATTAGAAAGGCACATCAGACCCTGGATTTTATCAATTGAGGCACTGAGCTCAAAATTAAGGAAGTTTTGATGAAACTTTATAAAACACTTGTTGGGCCTCAGCTTGAGCATTGTTCCTAACATTAGGCACCACATCATAGGAAGGCATTGGAGAGGGTTCAGGAAAGATTCCTGCGAATGATTCCAGGGATGAGGGACTTCAGGTATGTGGGTAGGTTGCAGAGGCTGGTGTTGTTGTTCTTGAAGAGAAAGAAGCTGAGAGGAAATTAGATAGCAGCGTTTAAAATCATGAAGGGTCTGGACAGAGCAGACACAGAGGAACTGTTCCCCTTGGCAGAAAGGTTGAGAACCACAGGACACCGATGTAAGGTGAAAAGCAAAGGAAGCAAAGGCAACATTGGAAAAGTGATTTTTAAACAGTGAGCAGTTAGGGACTGGAATGTACCACTTGAGGGCAAGGTGCAGGCAATTTCAATCGTGGCTTTCAAAAAATAATTGAATAATTATCTGAAGAGAGATGTTTTGCAGGGCTACTGGGAAAGATCTTGGGAGTGGGGCCAGCTGAGTTACTCTTACAAAGAGATAACATGGGCAGTAAGGAATAAATAGTGCTATACCCTGTCTATGATTCTATCTGCTCCCATTTCCAGCTGAATAAGAAAGGGCAGAGATCAATGTAACCACACCCTGCCCAAATCTCTGCTCTGTCCACCCAGATAACAATGTACCTCCAAAGTTAAGAAATATTTCCCTTCTTGTCTTTGGCATGAAATTCTCAAATTGACATCATGTTAATATTCTGAAATTTAGAAAAGTAAGTTTACTGAAATATATTATCATAAAGCTGACCATAATTCTTTTCCATGATGATCTCATGCTTGTAGAGGAAAAAGTTATAATTACTTTCAAACCTACCCAAGCCAATACTGAAGCACTTCATTGCTGAATCAACTATTATTCTTCACGCTCCTCCATTGCAATCTCATCTAATCTTTCTCCATCACAATTCATCCTTAGTTTCTTTAGCCATCTTCCTATATTGCATAGCTATTCAGACACTTGCAGCACAGTGGTTAGCACTGCTGCCTCACTGTGCCAGGGACCCAGGTTCGATTCCCAGCTTGGATGACTGTCGTGTGGAGTTTGCAGGTTTGCCCTGTGTTGGCATGGGTTTCCTCTGGGTACTCTGGTTCCCTCCCATAGTCCGAAAAACGTGCTGGTTAGGTGCATTGGCCATGCTAAATTCTCCCTCAGTGTACCCAAACAGATGCCGGAGTGTGGCAACTCATGGATTTTCACAGTAATTTCATTGCAGTGTTCATGTAACTCTACTTTTGACATTAATAAATAAACTTTAAACTTGAATCAGATAAAATCTCTACTCCATAAATTTCACCTGGTTTCACACAATAATTTCCCCATTTCTTCTCTATCTTTGAAGATGGTCAAACATTGACTTGTTTTTATCACATTAAATTGTTCCTGAACGCAGAAATATGGTAACTACTGAAATCAGAGCAAATGGATTTCCTCACAAGAGGAAGAACCCTGATCCTCATGCATGGTCATTCTATATAAACATTATTTAGGAATGCATTAATAATGTCACTACACGCTGCAATCATACAATTCTTGCTTCTCAATGTCATATTTCTCATTTTACAAGGTTACTAAATTTGATATATAATTGTTCTGAATTGTTATGAACGAAAAAAAAGCCAGCAAACAACTGATTGCTCCTGGACTTGGTTCTGTCCAGTTTTATTAAGATCAACAAACTAGATAGGACTAACCTACTTCACAAGAAGACGTGAAAATAGAAATCAGACAAAACCATTTGGCCCATTAAGCCCACAGACGGTTTACAATTAGCACAAACACGAATTTTCTTCATCGTCATTATGCAGTATAGAACTTAAGTATTGGTGAGAAAAAAGAAGCCATTTTTGGAGCTTTTTGCCTTGTACTCATTAGGGTATTTGTGACAATATTAATATAAGGGAAATTAACAAAAGTGTGCTGTCTGAGAAGAAAATGCTGATTTGTTGCCAAGTGGACTCTTTGGACAGCACGGTGGCACAAAGGTTAGCACTGCTGCCACACAGCAGCAGGGACTCGGGTTTGATTCTCAGCTTGGGTCACTGTCTGTGCGGAGTCTGCACATTCTCTCCATGTTTGCATGCGTTTCCTCCAGGTGCTCCAGTTTCCTCCCACCATCCAAAAGACATACCGGTTAGGTGGATTGGCCATGTTAAAATTTGATTAGGAGATTTTTACGGTAACTTCTTCAAGTGTTAATGTAAGCCTACTTGTGACAATAAAGTAATAAATTGATTGGTAGATGTGTTGCCATGGAGAGTGCACTTCTTAATGGTGACTGACAGTTTACTGTGCATTCACCATGGCAACACATTGACCAATCCGAGTCCACTTGCCAACCAATCAGCACTTGCTTCTCATACCGATTACATTTGTTGATTTCCCTCACATGGTTGCAATTGTTCTGATGAGTACAAGACAAAAAACTTTGACAAAAAAAATCCTTTTATTTTCAGCTGTACTCAATTTTATTTATCCAAAATAAAATCTAAAACCAGATGGCTCTCTCCACAAGTTCAGAAGACCAGTAAATCAGGGGAAATAAAACAATGTAAGTGATTTTTAAATGACCTAAAATGAGGCATATTCCTCGCATGGCTAATTCAGAAAATGAATGATGTGGACGGATATCTCGTTAGCATAACGTTATTATATACATTTTTTTTGGATCCAGCAAGAATAGTTCAATTTTGCGCATGGTCGCAAGTCATGTCCGATGTCAGGAAACAGACACAAAAAGTCAAAGGCTTGTTTTGTCTACAAACCGCACGTTCATTTTCATGAATTTGTGACAAAGGAAGGATATTTTAGCTTTCCTCCTCAATAAATGTAAAAGTTATGGTTGGGATAAACAGAGGTTGTAAATTGAATCTAAACTGAGAAGAATTTGATTCTGGCATCACTATACACAGTTTGTTTCCAGATTGTCTTGTACTATTCACGATAAAGGGAGCTGGGGATATGCAAAGATTAATGTTTTCTGGTTTCTGTCTGCTAAGTCAACGTATATTGTTATTTTTAAGGTGATCAGCAATATTACCATTCTTTAAGCTTGACGTATAATAGATACTGGAAATTTCAAAACAATTTTATATGTACTTCATCTAATCTAATAAGCTGTATTCACCAAGCACAATGTGATCATTGGGCTATGATGGGCTAATCAAATACTGAAAATGTAACCATTTGCCATTCATCTCCATTCTGTCTGAAAGTGCATTCCTGAACTGCCGGTGGCTCCCCTTTCCTTCTCTTACCTCTGAAGCATTGGTTTTAATTTTATTAGTGTCACAAGGAGGCATACATTAACACTGTGTTAAAATTACTGTGAAGCTCCCCTAGTCACCACACTCTGCCATCTGTTCGGGCATATCGAGGGAGAATTTAACACGGCCAAAGCACCTCACCAACACATCTTTTGGGCTACGGGAAGAAATCAGAGCACCCAGAGGAAACCCATGCAGACACAAGGAGAAAATGCAGACTCCGCATAGACAGTTACCCAAGCCAGGAATTGAACCCAGGTCCCTGGTGCTGTGAGGCAGCAGTGCTAATCACGGTGCCACCGTGTTGCCAGTGGTTAGCATTTACTAATCTGATAAGGTTTAATGGAAGATTTGTGAACATTAGAAGCAGAAGACAACTTCAGCTGGTGTGTAGAACAGGTGGAGGTGAAATGGCCCCTGCAATACATTGCACCAATTTTCCTTTCTATCTACTTACTTGCATTTCCTTGGGCCTCCCATTTCCTCAGCATTTTACATAGAAAGATACAATATGAAGCTGCCTGATCTATCCAACCAATCCACATTGATGCTTAGCTGCACATAAGCAGCAACCTTAATGTAATGTACCCACCTTGATCTCATGTCTCTTTATTCTCTTTTTCTTTTTCTAATATCTAAGATTTCCTCTGGGGCTAAGAGCCACAGGCCTCTGACCAGCTTCTTCATGCTGTCCTTGCTCCTTTAGGATTTACTCATGGAAGCTGCCAAAGAGGCAGACTGCTCAACATTTAATCCGTCAGCCCAGTGATTGTCTGTGAAGGTGCTTACAGATGTTGTCAAATTGCTCCGATTAATTTGAGGCCCCCAATTCTGGGCCAGTCGTGAGCATCCAGTTCTGGGCACGCTTCCCTGTCCAAAACTGAGTAGCGCCACATTTCTCATCTGATGTTTCATTGTTAAGTTACTCCTCTTTCCTGCTGGCATAACTTAAATCATCTAAGCGGCATGGTGGCACAGTGGTTAGCACTGCTGCCTCACAGCACCAATAATCTGGGTTCAATTCCTGTCTTGGGTCACTGTCTGTCCAGAGTGTGCACATTCTCCCTGTGTCTGCGTGGGTTTCCTCCAGGTGCTCCGGTTTCCTCCCACAGTCTGAAAGACATGCTGGTTAGCTGCATTAGCCACGCTAAATTTTCCCTCGGTGCGTCCGAACAGGCACCAGAATCTGACGACTAGGGGATTTTCACAGTAACTTAATTGCAATGTTAATGTAAGCCTACTTGTGACTAATAGATAAATTTTAAACATGAAGTGTCATTTTGGTATAAATGGTGGAACTTCCAAAACAGCAGGATTTATCTTATCAAAAATAATTAATTCACAGAACGTCCCAGAATGTCTCAGTTTCACAGAGGCATAAAGAAACAAAATATGAAACAAAGCCATATGAGGAGATGATTAATAGGCTGGTCAAAGAGGTAGTATAATCCTTTAACTTGTATACATGCAACTTCTTAGAGACAAGTGTGCTTTTTGAGAATATATACTCCACTGCAATTAAATGTATATATTACAATGTATGTTCTGTTTTATTTGAGATGCACTCCAATTCTTACTCTTTACATCATTTTTACCTCCATTTTTTAAATTTGGAATGGTAGGTTATTGTATTCTCAAAAACAGTAAAGGAAAATGAGGCGTGTAAACAAAACACAAAATACGATTTTAAATAAATGGAAGAGTATAAGACTCTCAACAAGTATAATGGTGGACTTGGGAAAAATCCATTATCAAATAATCAAAAAGATTATTAACAGCTTTTAGTGTATGAGGTCTGAAGGGAAATCCAGTATACTTAAAGTTGAAAGAAGTGTGAAGTGATTTACTTTATTAGTTTCAATACACAATTTAGCATTGTGACTTTTCATCCTATTTTTGTGAAAAGTAACATTTTAATTTGTGTCATATTTTAAAGGAAATAAACCTTACTTTCTCAGCGACAAGAATATTTTTAAGCAATATGCCTTCACTGAATGAAAAAAGAGGAGAAAGAAGGAATGGAACAGGAGAAAGAAGAAAAGATAGAAAGAGGAGAAAGAAGGAAAGACAAACTTTATATTGCACTTTTCACCACCCCATGATGTCCCAATGCACTTTATTATCAATAAATTACTTTGAAATAGAGGAGTCACTATTGTGACATAAGAAACCATCTCCCATCCTAAATTGTAATAATTGTTTAAAGAGTTACCATCACTCACATTAATACTTGTTATTTAGAAATAGAAAGAATGAGTGTACATTTCAATGTTCTTTACAGCTGTCTTTCTGCTGGCATTTTTCTTCAGTCATTGAGACCGACATCAGGGACCTGTTTTCCCTGTCCTGTTCTTTAACATCTTTTAGACGACTCTCTGTCCTCCTCTGAATTTTGAGGCAAGATCTAGACACTGTTTTATCTTAACCTTCTTTAAAGAAAATTGAAGCGTTTTACAGAATGTAAGACCAGGGACATGAGTGCCTCTACTTTCACATTCACCGATGGCCTGAATCACAGAGTGCTTTGGATGTTTTTTTGCGTGCTGACACTGGTGACCGCTCAAACCCGATTGAATATTTCATCAATCACTTTGATACAGGTTACTATATGGTCAGAGGATGTAACAGCAGAGATTTGGTCTGTTGCTCAGGGGCAGGGGATAAACAAGTTGCCTTTCTTTGCCCTGTTCCACCTTGCATCAATCAGACAAATGACAGGATGAATGGCACTGAGTTTACTGAATGTACACTTGAATATTTCTCAAATGTCATATTTAAAGAGACATTGGGCTATCCAGACTATTATTCAGAACTATCAACGTCTGAGCTTCAGATCATAATTTCAGAAGTCAAAATGGTCCGTTTAGTTTCCTCAAAAGAAGTCAGCTCAAGTGCCAGCCAGAGATTTTACATCTATCATTGTTTCTATCTCAGTAGACCCTGAACATGGACCCAAATGAGAAAGTGAACTAGATGGGTTGGATGGGACTCTCTCATCGCTCTCTTATATGTAGATTGATCTACCTTTCATCCTATGGATTTGATGGATGGTTTTACAGCAGGAACTAGCTTTTATTTAACATGTGTCACACATGTGCCACCTACTGGTCCCAAATAGAACACCAGACACCCATTCCTTTGTCAAGGAAACCAGATAATGCATGACAGGCTGACAAACTGCCATCCGTGCGAGGGGCCCATTTAATTTACATGTATGAATCATTTGAATTTGGAAACCTAAGAATCTCTGTGTTCACTTACCTCAAAACAATCCTTTGTTCATGCTTTACCTTGCTCTAATTTCAGTTTTAGCCTCCCTGCTTTCTGACTGCCAGACAACCTTCCTCAGGATAATGTGAGCATAATAGATTTTTCCAAGGCCACCATTACAATTGGCTAGCCAGAAATGACCTTGCAGCCAGATGAAATGACGAATATTATTTTATATTTTTACCAAGATGGCATAAGCAAAAGGGAATAAACTAGCTATAGGTGAATTACAGTGAAACTTCAGGACTATGTGATTTAACACAAGAAGTTGTCGCTGCTAAATACAGGATGAGTTTGTGTGTCACTTTGGAATTGGGTATTATTTGAACTGAGCCATTCAGATTCATCAGCTTCATTTTCTTACCTTATTCATCCAGCAGTGGAATAAATTCCACAGTCTCACCAGGCTGCGTAAGTGTTTGCGCTTTTTAAAACTTTTAACCAAATGTTGTTGCCTGGAACTGAATGGAGGGTTTAAGTGGGCAACATGATGAAAGATATGTGAAAAACAGATGCTTTGATACTCATCACGAAGTGGTTGTACATTTGATTTGTTTTGATTTATTATTGTCACATGAACTGGGATACAGTGAAAAGGATTGTTTCTTGCGCGCTATACGGACAAAGCATACTGTTCATTGAACACATAGGGGAGAAGGAAAGGATAGGGTGCAGAATATAATGTTGCAGTTACAGGTAGATTGAAGGGAAAGATAAGAGTTCAGTTTTTAATTGAACAGGAGAACAGGAGTAAAAGGTGAAACTAGAAGGTATGCTGTGGATAGCTAGCAAGAAATCATCTCATTTTGGTGCCTCTTTTTGTGAAAGTTAATCATCAATTGAATGTAATCAAAGAATATATCATAATTCTATTACAATTTATTTCAATTATATCAATGCAGCTGTTGGGAATCAAATTTCAAGGAACACATTGCTTTATTTTTTTCTGTTTTCCTCTTATAGTTTATGTGCACTAAATACATCTATATTAACACATTAGAGGCAAATTAATTCATTCTGTTTCAATGCATAAGTGATAATAGAACGGTGAGCCTTTCTTTTATTGGGTTTCCGAGTAACAGCACAATAATAACAGCCATCAACGACAGCATATGAATTGCCCTGTTTACATATTTGCGAGGAACACATTTAAGACCCATATTGTTTGAGTACACATTTCATAAAATGCAAATGTACCATGCTCAATTAGAGCAACCATTTACTCAGCAGCAACTGACAGTTAAGAATATGACTTTACCAAAAGAAAGTGGAAGGGAAATGACTGAATAACAAAAATGCCGCTGACAGGTTATCTACAGTCCTATCATCTACCACCCAATCTGTCATAATATACACTCACTCATATATTATTGCTTAATTACAATAGCAAGTGTGCACACTGCTGCTTCGAAGAGCTGCCAGTCATGTGGAGTAGCACTTTTATGGCAAATTATTCTATTATCGTTCAGAGGATGCACTGTTCTCATGATACAGAAATCAGTAGGAAGACAACAACAACTTGCATTTATATAGCACTTTTAGCATGTGAAACGGAAGAGGTGATTTCACCAAGGTCAACCTACCACTGCCAGCTGCAATATCAAACCATCAAGAAATTACAGAACTTTAGTAAAACTCCAACATATTTGACGCATATTACATGAATACATGAATGACTGAATCATGAGTTGCTATTTTAACCAAAACTATTGATTTTAAATGCTCATTAATATTTAAAGATTAAATAGGTGATAACAAACTGGGATCCTGCTGACTGCCTCAACTGACTCTTCTCCAAAGGAAAATAAAGGTAATAATGAAGGTGATGAGGGGAATGACTCACCGTTTAACCCATCCCTGAGCCATTGGACCAAGATTTGTTTTCATGTTTATTTCCCCAAAACACCTCAGTCTCACCCACTCTCTCACTTTTTCAATCTCGTGCACCAGTTCCTACATTTTCACTCAGGACAATGTGGCAGTGGCAGAGGACAAATGTAATCGAAAATGTGGGAAGTGGCTTGATTGTTTCAGCCTCCCAGCAGAGGACAAGAAGAACGCTGTCCACAAAGTCAGATTTTCGATACCCAGAACACAATATATCATCCAGAAGGAAGGATGTTCAAGGGATATATAAGCCTTGTTGCAGATACCAATAAGACTTTTTCTTCATGTCAGCTTCATTGGACTCCCACTTAAGAAGCAGTCAATCATTGCCCTCTTTATCTTGATGATGAGGATATCAGTAATCAGCTTCTAGACTATAGTGGTCAAGACGCAGGCTGCTTTCTCTGAGTGTGTTCAGTAACTCACAGCTATCGTTACATTTGTCAGCCCATTGATCAATGGCACAGATCCAGGTGCCAATGGAATAGGGGACAGCAGAAACAGATCTTTGCATCTATGTTCTCTCAGGACACCAGCACATACTAGAGTCTGGTTTTCCTCCTCAGAGTAGAGAGTGCAAGAACCCATAAAGCAGCAGAGTGGGAAAAAGCCCATAAATCAATGGGAGTTCAAAGAAAGAGAGCCTATAAAACAGTGGGAATTCAGACAGAGAGAGAGAGAGCCCATAAAACAACAGGGAGAGAGAGAGAGAGAGAGAGAGCCAGGGTTTACAGATGAAACCTAAAAGTGATGCCACAGGTATCCCATAAGTTGAATGATTATTAAGTATAGACCTCTCTGGATTTGGCACAGAGGAGATGATTGGTGACCGACATATGAATTATTATGTTGTACCATGCTATAGTAAACACTTTAATTACAGTTTAAGATGTGCACTGATCATGAAATGTGCATCCTGCAGGATGTGGGAAATTGTGCAGGTACAAAGTGCCCCTGATGACTACATCTGTGGAAAGCATCACTAGCTGCAGAAATGTGAGCTCTGGGTTGCATAATTCAAGCAGCACTGCAGCTAAGAAGCACACAGGTAGAGAGGGAATGGGTGGCTGTCAGAGCATCTGAGAGAAACAGGTAATTAGTATAGGCAGCCCTCCAAGGCTATCTCGCTCTCTAACCACATTTCCATTTTGGGTACTGGTGAACAAAATAGTTTCTCAGACAACTGTAGCAAAAACCAAGCTTAGGGCACCATGGGTAGCTCAGCTACACAGGAGGGGAGGAGGAAGAATGGAAAGGATTTAGTAGTAGGTGCTTTTTTTAGTTAGGGGAGCAAACAGGCATTTCTGCAGCCATAGATCTGATTGCAGGAAGAAATGTTGCCACCTTGGTGCCAGGGCCAGGGATGTCACTGAACGTCTGGTTCAAGATTCTTTTGGGGGTAGGGTGAATGGTCAGAGTTTGTTGTCCACAATGGGACCAATGACCTAGGTAGGAAAAGGAATAAGATTCTGAAAGCAGATTTTAGGGAGATAGGAAGGACATTCCCATCTCCCTGGGGGGAGGCCGACTATCCCTGGAGAGGGAGCATGCGGTATCTGTGGGCACCCATTGAGGCCTTCCATGCTCGTTGGGCACTGTTGGGGTGTCTTATTGACCTCTTTAATCAACTTTTGATTTGGTGTTGTAAGTTTTGTTTTTGTTTCAGGTGGTTCCCCTTTAAGGACTGCCCTTTTTTATGTTGTCCCTCAGTTTATTTAATTCAATTTAATTGTTTAACTCCAAATGGACTAATGTGGGAGAGGCAGTACAGATTTATTAATAGTTGACTAAATGCACTGAGTTTTTCTTAAGGCGGTGAATGGAATGGTGAATGAGGACAGTGCAATTGATGTTGTGTACACGGACTTCCATAAAGTATTTGATAAAGTATCACATGTTAGGCTTTGTAGCAAATCTGAAACTAATGGACTAAAGAGGACAGTAGCAGCATGGGTACAAACTTGGCTAACGGATAGCAAACAAAGTTGAATGAATGGTTTTTTATCATCTGAAGGGAGTTGTACAATACAGTACCCCAAGGTTCTGTAACAGGATCACTGCTGTATTTGATATATGTTAATGACACTGCATCAGCTTGCTAATGGAATCAGCCACCACTCCCACATTAGAAAGGACGGTCTCCCAACTCTGCATAAAACCCAGTAAGAAGTTGATGCCAGATTCCTCCACGCTCCCGAGCTGCAAGCTTTCTGGCAGTTTGATCTTTACACCAAACATTTTGTTTTGCACACCCATCAACCTTCTTCATAGATCATTTATACCTGAGCCCTCTGCACCAGAACCTGCCATGCCAACAGTATAGTTAAGAAAGCCCACCAATGCCTCCACTTTCTCAGAAGACTAAGAACATCTGATTTGTCAGCTACGACTCTCACCGTCTTTTATTGATGCACCATAGAAATCATTATTTCTAGTTGTATCACAGCTTGGTATGGCTCCTGCTCTGCCCAAGACTGCAAGGAACTACAAAAGGTCATGAATGTAGCCCAATCCATCACACAAACCAGCCTCCAATCCATTGACTTTGGCTACACTTCCCACTGCCTCAGCAAAGCAGCCAGCATTCTCTCTTCCACCTCTTTCCATAGGGAAAAAGATACAAAGTCTGAGGTCATGTACCAACCGACTCAAGAACAGCTTCTTCCCTGCTGCTGCCAGGCTTTTGAATGGACCTACCTTGCATTTAAGCTGACCTTTCTCTGCACTCCAGCTATGACTGTAATGCCACATTCTGTACTGTCTCATTTCCTTCACTACGAACAGTGTGCTTTGTCTGTATAACATGCAAGAAACAATACTTTTCAGCATGTACCAATATAAGTGACAATAATAAATGAAATAACTTGTGTAAGATCTCATCTTCCAGCAAGCTGGCACCCCTGCTGCCCTTTTACCCCTGCCCATGCTGCAAGCCACTTGGGTCCAGTGTATCACCATACATGATGCTACATTTAAACTATAGTGTAAAGTATGTGGAGCATCAGCATCTGGTCTAGTGAGCGCAAGTGTGAGAATAAGTGTTGGTGTTTCTTCATCAACATTGTCTCCTGGCTCTTCCATCTCTTGCTTTTCCATCACTGCCTGGGCAGGTGGCTGTTCTTTGGATATTTGCAAAGAGAAAGGTACCTGCGTAAGGTTTTGGGGAGGGGTAAGGAAGAGGTACACACTTACCCCAGCTCGTAAAACAGAATTGCTCATGGAATGAGCGAGATGTGGGATGTGAGGAAGAGGATTAGCTATAGGCCCGCTCTCGCCTTCAATATTATTATGGCAACTCCAGTGATGGAGAATACCATCATATACATTCAGGTAAGGACATATAAGTTCTCCTGTCACCTATTCATTAGGTTCTGTAGTCTCCAGTTATATGCCGCCTTCTCTGCAAAAGATAGGGAGTAGGTCAATGAGTGTAGCGCAGTATGTTTCTGTGATGAGACTGTCATGGAAAAATAGTTGATAGAGTGTGCAAAGTGTGAAATCTGGGTGTGAGGCTTTCAGCAGTGCCTTGTTTGTGAAGGCGAGGTAAAGCTTTGAGTGCTAGGTATAAGTTGTGACTGATAGACATTGTTGGTGAATGAATGAAGGGAATATTGTGCATTGAGTGGTATGTGAGCACAGTGAAAATTGGTGGAATGTGTTTTTGAAGGTACATTCACTGACCTTGACTATTCGTGTGAATAAAATCCCTACAGTACGGAGGAGGCCATTCGGCCCATCGAGTCTGCACCAAGCACAACCTCACCCAGGCTCCATTCCCACAACCCCACATATTTACCCTGTTAATCCCCTGAAACTAGGGTCAAATTAGCATAACCCGCATATCTTTAGGCTATGGGAGGAAACCGGAAAATCTGAAGGAAAGCCACGCAGACATGGGGAGAATGCGCAGACTCCACATAGACAGTGACCTGAGGCCGGAATTGAACATGAGTCCCTGGCACTGTGAGGCAGCAGTGCTAACCACTGTGCTGCCCATCATTGAATTTGTTGTGGCAATGCATGCAAGTCCTTAGGGCTTGGCCTTTGGCATTGACTGCCAATCTGCTCCCACTGACTTCACCATGTTTGCATAGAGGGCTTCTCAACACCTTATGAATGGGTGACATCTCTCGTCCTCTCCATCTCCTGAACCAAGGCCTCTAGTGTAACTTTGGAAAGTCTTGGAGCCTGCTTTCTGACATGTGCCATTGTTCTGTCTTTTCCATCTCAAAATTGTTTGTAGAATGACCTCCAGCTCTTACTCCAGTCAAGCTGTTCCTGCATTTATAGAGGCGCAGGCTTGCTTTATGTAGGATAGGTTTACTTGAACTTGTGCTAGCCTCCCGTAGCTGAGCGCCACCTGCTTAGATATGCAGCCATTCATAACAACTGCTGGTATGCTGCAATCATTTAAGTTAGCACAAAGTCAGCACATTATTTGCATCAGAAGGAATGGGAACAGGTTAATCACGCTTTATGATCATCATGCCCATTTTTCAAGGCTATTGAACTTTGCAGCCCGAGGGTAGAAACACGATAAAGATATGTTATCCTTTGGAGCATGGGTATGGGATAATTGAGAGGGCACAGCATTTCTGACTCAGGAAGACATAATGAAAAGAAAAATATAAAGCTTATGACACCAACCCTGGCTTCAGCACTGCTGTATTATACAACAAAAAATTAACCAGGGACTTAGCTCAGGCCATAGGGAGAGCCTTGAAAGAATGTAGATCCTGACAACTGCTGCACATCATTTAAATACAAGTACCCCTGAGTAAAACAGTGGCCCAAATCTGGGAAGCTGTGAAGTGCTTTGCCATTAGCTCTCACTTTGATCTATCCAAATGGAGCCAGTGGTGGCGCAGTGGGCAGCTCATGGTGGAGCTGCAGAGTTGTGGGGAGATTCACACAAAACCAGTCCAATGAGAAGAAGGAACAGAAATGCTTTTCATGCATATCTCCTCACCAGCAAAAAAGCCAGTACTGCGCTGGCATGGTACGTGTGCCAGAAATGGCAAATAAATTCACTCCTTTAAAGTTTTGTAACATGGAATTGCATAGGTATCACAGTTCGGCTCAATAGCTGATGTTGGTGTTTATCCCCCAGATGAGTAGCAGTGGCATGGTCGTTAGTGCTTCTGCCTCACAGCGTCTGGGACGCGGGTTCGATTCCTGGCTTGGGTCACTGTCTGTACAGAGTCTCTCTGTGTCTGTGTTCTAGTTTCCTCCCACAGTCCAAAAGATGTGCTAGTTAGGTGCATTGGCCATGCTAAATTGCCCTTTACTGTTCCCGAACAGGCACCAGAGTGTGGCGACGAGGGGATTTTCACAGTAACTTCATTGCAGCGTTAATGTAAGCCTGCTTGTGATACTAATAAAATAAACTTTTAAAACTTTAATCCAACATATTCTCACATTCCCCAATTCCCTTTTCTATCAGCCATCTATCTAATCTATTCTTAAAACGTTGACATGGTTTCTGCTTCGGTCATTAATTCCAGTAGTGCATGCCCACAACCCACCATGTAATAGGTTACCTTATGAAATACTCAGAAGTTCATTGTCTAATGTAGCCTACAAGCTCCATACAAAGAAAAATTATCTTTACATCCCAAAGGTGGCTTGCCTCTCTCTCAGAGAAGAAAGTTGTTTAATTAAATTTGGAAGCACCGTGAAGAGGCTGGGGGACTTGCTGTGATAACGTGGACGGCTGCCAACCAATCATATGAATTCATCTTCCAGCCAGGTTTTGGTCATATGGGAAAACTGAAATCCTCTTCAACTATTCCGTTGTGAAAGGAAATCTTTATACCCCTTTCAAAATATCAACAAAAGGAAAGGCAGGTGCTGTTAATCACAGGTTTTGTCTCGCTGTCTGTGAGGTGAATTAAGCAGTTCATAATAGAAGCCATGTATTTCTTAATATTGTGAATATGAAACTTGCTTGAATTAAAGTTTTCAATCTCCAGATAACAGAAATAACTCTCAAGCCCTCACAGAATGATGACTTGAACCTTCAAATCAGAGAAAACTTAATAGTTTTTTTTATTCGCGAGACATGTGCATCGCTGGTTGGCCAGCAATTATTGCCCATCCCTAGTTACCCAAGGGCAGTTGAGAGTCAACCACATTGCGGATGCTTTGGAGCCACATGTAGACCAGGTAAGAACAGCAGATTTCCTTCCTTAAAGGATATTAATGAACCAGATGGGTTTTTCTGCCAATCAACAATGGTGTCACGGTTATCAGTAGATTCTTAATCTTAATTCTATTTTTTATTGAATTCAAATTCCACCATCTGCTGTGGCAGGATTCAACCCCAGGTTCCCAGGATATTAACTGAGTTTTCTGGATTAATAGTTAAGCGGTAATATCACTAGGCTATCGCCACCTTCCCATCCCATTGGGAGCATCTGCCAGCTGCATGTGCTCACAAAACGCATGGATGTGGTTAATACCTCACTAAACTTCACCAACTCTATACCACCCACCATCTAACTTACTAAGCATCTAACTAAGTGGGCATCTAACTCACTAAACTTCATCAACTCTGTACCACCCACACTCCCACCGCCCATCTTTAAAATCTCTCTTAAAACCTACGTCTTTGTCAAAGTTTTTTATCATCTACCCTAATATCTCCTCATGCAACAAATTTTGCTTTATAATATTCCTGTGAAGAGCTTTAGGACATTTTATCCTGTTATGGGTGCTATATAAATGCAAGTTGTTGCTGTTACTTCCTTTCATTGTTCTGCAGAAGGCTCTCCTCTTTTTGCATGTTTGAAATTTCAGTGACTGGTGATTATTGATCAGGAAATGTTTTTAGCAGTTCAATCAGTTCACTGTTTTTGCTTTGGTACTTTCTGCCAGCAGATTTTATTTTTATTTATTCATGGGGCATGGGCATCGCTGGCTGGCCAACATTCATTGCCCATCCTTGATTGCCCTTGGAGGGCAGTTGAGACTCAATCACATTGCTATGAGTGTGGAGGCACATGTAGGCCAGACCAAGTAAGGACGGCAGATTTCCTTTCTTAAAGGACATTAGTAAACCAGATGGGTTTTTCCGGTAATCGACAATGGTTTCATGGTCATTGGTAGATACTTAATTAAAGAGTTTTTTAATTGAATTCAAATTCCACCATCTGCTGTGTTGAGATTCGAACTCAGGTTCCCAGAACATTAGCTGAGTTTCAGGATTAATAGTCTAACGATAATACCACTATGCCATTGGCTTCCCTATAGAATGGGTGATTGTTTTCATAAGTCCTTGTATTTGCCCACTGAATGTTCTCTAGCCACCTGTCTCACTTTCAATTTTGGGCTAAAACATCTATTTGGGGCAGGAGTGGATGTTGCAGAGTGCAGGTGGTGGGAAGATGGCTACAAGTAGTCTCCTGATCCCCGACTGTAACGTTACTGTAAAATCAGTAGAAACCCCAGAGAAATGGAGTGAATGACTGTTTTTGATGGAGACTAAGGATTTTCTGGTGATGTTCTGGGAAATCTGGAGACTGTCCTGTAGAAATTTTATCCCCATCTCTTTTACCTGATATAAATATGACAAATGGGTAATCCTGCATTAGATGCAAATCTTTTTAAAATTTATTTATCAGTGTCACAAGTAGGCTTGAGTTAACACTGCAATGAAGTTACTGTGAAAATCCCCTAATCGCCACAGTCCAGCACCTGTTCGGGTACACTGAGGGGGAATTTAGCACGGCCAGCGTACGTAATCAGCATGTCTTTCGGACTGTGGGAGGAAACCGGAACACCCAGAGGAAACTCACGCAGACTTGGGGAGAACATGCAGCCTCTGCGCAGACAGTGACACAAGCTGGGAATTGAACACAGGTCCCTGGTGTTGTGAAGCAGCCGTGCTAACCATTGTGCCACAATATCAGCCTGGCTGATCTACTTCCATGGAATTCTCATGCTGAGACAGGCGATATATTGGTTCAGGTGCATTAAACCAAGCAATGCACTGTGTACTAACATGGAAAGGCATTCCCTACCTGTTTATTTCCAACTTGTTGCTGTTTTATTTGAACGTGCTAATATCTGCTATGGAAGAGGTGGAACAAGAAATCGTTATTATAAGAAGTAATTGTAGTAAACACAAGGCTGCAGCAAGTGCATACAGTGCTCATGACTTTCCATAGTGCTAGTTGGGTCGCCAGGCGGGAGTTAAGGCTCAACGCAGTATTCCAGCCAAGCAAGATGAAAGGGAAGGGGGTACTTAGACTTCTGAGGGAGGAAAGGGTACAAGGACGGAGGTGGGATCAGAGGAGAAGGGGGAAAATAGGGGGGGGGGGAGCAGCGGGTGCATGAGAAGTAGAAAAAGAGGATGAGGGAAGAAGATGGATGAAGCTAAGGATGGGATTAGGAAGAGAGAGATTTGTCAGGGAGAATGAGAGAAGGCAGAGTGCAGAAGAGGCAAAGCAGAAAACTTGGTTGCAGTAAATGTGGGTGCTCCCTGCATTTAATATTTCTTTCAATGCCATGGGAGTAAATTTTTCATTGTGAGCAACTATTTGAGCAACTGGCAAAACAGGAAAGGATGTTCGCAGTACACCATGGTCCCAAATTTCTGCTACGTTGGAGAATATTCATGCTCCTGAACCCATCCACTTGTATATTGGAGATTGCCACTAGGAGCACGGAGGGTTCAAAACATTGGAGCTTTATTTACAGGTGTGAATTCTCCGACATTGCAGTTTCCTCTGAGCCTGTTTCCCATGCTAGGGACTTGTGATATCACTTCCAGTGAATACATGAATATTTTGACACAACAGATCTTCAATGAGTTAATCAGAATTAATACAAATACATAACATTTCATCTCCCTTAAATTGAATGTCCCCAACAAGTTCAATAATCAGTAAGTCAGCCACTGTTAACAAGTCAGATGGTCTGGAGGTTATTGCTTTCTGAGTGGTTGAGGGCAAACATCTGGCGTTTTCTTTACACTGGTGTTAACCTCTGACTTTTTCGTCTTTGCACAAACATTATCAGTGGTGAGTTTAACCAGTGTTAATGTAGGCATTAGAGGTTGTCTCAGTACCTGATCCAGGGTGAGGTGGTACTTTCCTTAACAGTGTCTTTTGGTGTCGTGGTTGCAGGAAAGTTCACATCAGAA
Organism: Carcharhinus amblyrhynchos; assembly: GCF_965287045.1. NCBI lineage: Eukaryota > Metazoa > Chordata > Chondrichthyes > Carcharhiniformes > Carcharhinidae > Carcharhinus > Carcharhinus amblyrhynchos. The sequence goes on from NC_137335.1 coordinate 54,426,160, forward strand.
CTTCTATGATGGAATCTAGATTCTCAGCAGGTTCCAATTCTGGCTGATCTATTCACCCAATCAACAGCCGGTCCGCATGTTTCCTCCAGGTAACATCACCTCTGGTCTGGACAGTGTAAGAGACAGGTCTGTGCAAAGGATTGTGGCAGGGACCCATTTCTCTCCTGTGGAGAAATTCCTAGCCAAAACTCCTTGTCCTTGGTAGAAAACCCTCTGCTTTGATTAGCTTTCCTACCATTCCAGTTGTCGCTGCTGTTGCTGTTTTGCAATGTCTTTTGTTTTTGGGGTAACATGTCGATGGTAGCTGTCTCTTCATCATTAGTAATGCAGGAGGGATCCTGGTTGTAGGAATTTGTTAAGACATTTGATCAGTGAACCTTATTGCCTGGTTATTCTCAAGATATGTTTCATGGTTTGGATGGAAAATTCTGCTAGTCCGTTGATAGCAGGGTGATACAATGTGGACGTCATATATTGAATATCATTCTCTTGTAGGAAATGTTTGAATCCTTGTGAGACAAATTACCACTTACCAGTTGTTCAGGGAATCCAAACTGACCAAATGCTTCTCCTAGCTTCTCGATAGTCTTCTCCAATGAAATGGATTTCATCACAGCAATCTCTGGGCACTTTGTGTGAGCATCGACTGTTACCAGTCCCACAAAGTCCACATGCACTCATTGCCAAGCCTCTTCAGGCCATTGCCATGAAAGCAGCAGTGCTACACGTGGCTGGTTTCTTACCTTTGCACAGGAAGAACATGTTCTGGTTATTTCTTCAATCTCCGTGTCCAGGCCATGCCACCAGAAATAACCCCTCGCTATTTCCTTCATGTGTATGATTCCTCAATGGCCCTCATGTAACTTTTAAAACACTCACTTTCTCAATAATGATGGAATGATCACCCTGAGCTCTCGTAAAAGACATCCTGACTATATTGACAGTTCCAATCTCCTGGAGTAGTACGGCTTCAGGTTAAATGCTAGTTTTGAGGTTTTCTGTCATAATGCCATATTCATTAGTTCTGAGAGTAATGGTTTGCTCTGAAAATGCTTCCTCACTTGTCTGGAATTGACTCAATAGGTTTATATCGACCCAATTGTACAACATGAACAATTCTCCTTTTCTTCCATTCATGTACTGTTTGGTTTTGTTCTTTCTTCATATTTTTACTTAGAGCTTGCTTTTTTTTCCATGCACTATGTGTCCTTTTCTCCACAGCTTTGACATACCATGTCTTTACACCTACATTCAGCTTCAAAATGCCATGGCTTTGCACATGGGTGACACGTACAAATTTGGAGGTGATTGGGTATTGAGTTAGCTGCCATTTTGTGTATTTGAGTACACAAACTCATTGCTGAGCTTCCTTTGCAACCAGTTCCATTGAAACAGCAATTTCCATGGTCTTTATCGGTGTAAGGCTATTCTCGGTTAGCAAATGTAGCAAAAACACATCTCCAAACTTGTAATATTCTGCAAGTATTTCAAGCACAGCCACGAATTGCTCAATTGATTCTCCATCTTCTTGGTTTCTTTAATGGAATCTATAGTGCTCTTCAATAACCAAAGACTTCAATGAAAAATGCACTTGCAAAAAATCTACAATACATTTTAGTGCCTGGCTTCTCAGATGTATAAACTTCTGTAGAGATTAATGTTTCCCCCCCCCACCCTGCCACCCCATCGTGCTAATATCTGGTTAAGGATATCTGTATATAGTTCTGTTATATCTGATTAATTAGTAACTGTTTAGAAAACCAATATCTCCGCAATTGTTCCTCAGTCCAACCAGCATGCAACATGGTGGCAGCTGTGAAGGACGCCAACACCTTAAAAAAATCAATGTTAAAGGAAGTTGCAAGTCTGACCTGAAAAAGGGGTGTCCAAATGGCAGAACTGGAGAATGCCTCTGTATCTGTGCATGTAAGGCACCGTTGAAGAATTCCAAAGCTGCTTCATTGACAAATTAGAGGCAGAACGAGTCAGAAAATCAACTGTTCAACTGCATGACAGCATGTGGTAGTCTGTGAGGAAAGTCCTGATCTAATGATTGGGTCAGAGCACCAAGCAAAGATCATGGAACTAGTGGGGGATCCTTAAAAATGTTTTTTTCTGGAAATTGCTTTTAGTGGCACGCTAGGCACGCAGCACTAGGCAAATTGCATCCCTAGCAAGTATCGATTTCGATACATTCTGAAGTTTGAGTCTGAGGGTAGCACTGTTGTACACGGTACGAGGCAGCAAACGAACAAAAATAAAAGCCACAAATACTCAAAGATCCAGGGAAAGGGAGGGAAGAGATTATTACAATACCTTCAAGCAAAGAGTTTGAAGGCTCCACCGCCAACAGTGTCTCCAACATACATTCTGAATGATTGAAACCCTGAGCTGCATGTCCTTTTTGATATCAAGCAAAGATAAGTTTGCTGATATGCATAATGAACAATATAATAAAGAAGAATTCAGTGAACACACAAACTGAGAATTCCTCACCCAGGTGACCCATAAAGTGCATCTAATGGTGTGTTGGTTTATGTTCCCATCTGTTTCTACAGGGTGCTCCCCCCATGGTTGAAAATGAGGTGGAGGTGGTTGGTTCCATTGTCTCGGTTCATAACTGAGATACCTGTCGCTTCTGTCCTCAACCTGGAGGTGTCTGTATGATCTGTGCCTGCAACATTGCCGTGGCAGACTCTGTCACAGGGCCCTGAGATGGAGGGGAAGGGCGGTGAGGATTGTCTTCCTCATCAGCATCCTCCCCTGCTTCAGCCATTGCAAGATGAATGAGGCCACTGGCTGGGATTCAGTCGGCATCCATTCCATTCATCCCTGCACCATTAACAACACTGGGCAGTCAATGCCACAGAGTGTCAGCCAGTGCATTACTCTTACATCCATTCAGAATGGTCTTGCATATGGCTCTCCATGATGATGGCCACTCTCTGAAGGTTATGGAGGTCATCTGCTTAAATCCCTAAGTCATCATGGAACACATGGATCAGTGGACTAGTCGTTTGACTGCATGGCTGTGCAATATCTCAACCTCTAATAATTGGGAACTTTTGAAAAATGTTTTCATAGGATGTGGCCAACATTTATTTGCCCATTTCTAATTATCCTTGAACTGAGACCATTTCAGAGGGCATTTAAAAGTCAACCACATTGCTGTGGATCTGGAATCACATGTAGGCTAGACCAAGTAAGAATGGAAGATTTCTTTCCCCCTAGGGGCATTAGTGAACCAAATGGGTTTTTGCAACAATCAACAATGGTTTCATGGTCATCGCTAGACTTTTCAGTCCAGATTTTTATTGAATTCAGATTTCACCGTCTGTCGCAGTGGAATTTGAAACTCAGTCCCCAGAGCATTACTCTGGGTCTCTGGATTACTAGTCCAGTGACAATACAGTATTCCATTAACCACCTCTGATGTGAAGAATCCTGCTTTGGACACCATGAAATAGGCTTTGTGTACTTTCATTATTTTAACACCAAATCAGGACTGATAACTAAGTACATATTTACAGCTGAGGATACAGGTAGTGAGCTGACTGCATTACACTATCCATCTCTAGACTGCCCCTGTTTCTGGGTCATGTGCCTTCAGTAATCACCCCGTGGGCAGTACTGTACTCAATCCCACATTAACCACTTATGCACCCCACTCCCTACTACTACACAATACTCCAGGATGATTCTCCTTCTGCGTAACACTTCATTTTTGCCAAGTAGATCGTGGCCATCCAAGTGGGTTTGCCTATAGCGGAGTCTGCCGCACCTCTCACCCTCCTGCACAAGTGTGAGATACAGTTCACCTATTGCTCCCTGTTCCAGGCTGGATTCAGACCAATCAAAGTCAGTGGGCATGATTTTACCATTTGCCATGCCTGCCAAGTAGCACCATGAGCTGGGAAACAAGCATGTGATGCTAAAAATCCGATTCACGCCTGATAAGAAATAGTTTGCCATGTTCCCAGTCTCTTTCCAATGGCCCGAACTGCTATGCACCCAGAAAGGACACAAAGCACATGAACATGAGATTAATTGGATTTCAGTATCGTTAGCGAGATTGGCACACATGCTTCTCCCTCCCAAATGCTTTCCATCTCTCCAGGATGACGTCATGCCAGCGTGATCATTACTGGTTTCCACTAGCAGAGAGTAGGTGTGATGACCACCTCATGGGGGATCAGAAGCCTTTCAAGTCCTCTTGGTCACGGGCATGGTTGGGCAGTGCCCTTTGGGCACATTGGCAATGCCCAACTGGCACACTGGTGGTGTCTGTTGAGCATTGTAAGTGTGTTGTGTCAGTGCCATGAGGGTGGGGCAGCCTGAGTGGGAGTGGAGCCTGAATGGGGTGGGGCCTGAGTGGAGGCTGTGATGGGAAAGCTATGATGGGAGGGGACTAAGTGGGGGCTGTGAAGAAGTGCGGGACGCTATGAAGGGGAGGCTATGCAGGGTGCAATATGCAGGGAGTGTTGTACATGAGGGTCAGGGTGGGGATTGTGCAGGATGGGGTTCATGAGGAGTGGACCTGCATTCAAACCCTCCTTGTGATTCCTTGCCTGTCGATCTCTGTTGTCATTTCCATCCATGTCCTCTAGGTTTGGTTTAGAGGGCCTCTCCTTCTGGACTAAGCTAAGGGAAGAGCACATCTCCCTCTTCAAGGGAGGCATCAGAGAAATGTGAGTTTGCTGAGGGATGGCTGCTCAGGTCAGCGCTGTCCCTCTGCGTTTCCAGATACTCTATTCCTCCAGGCAATGGCAAGCCCAGTCATGGCTATCGTTGGCCCTTTTAAAATTGTCCTCCATTACTATGTACACCCCCAGGCCACTCCCAGCACTGCTAAACCGAGCCCCCACCTCGACTTTGGGCTAATTAGGCCTTTTGTATTTGAAAATGGTGTTGTGTCAGTTGTGTGGGGTCGACACTCGGCTCTATAGCTCCAGCACGATCAACACCTCAGGGCAGCTGCCAGTGAGGCTGAGAACTCTGCCACTCCTCTACTGCTAAATACTAATACTTATCTCCAGCTGGCACATCATGCTAACCATTCTACGATGTGTGCTCAGCTTGAAGTACACAGCAAGTGCATCAGCGAACAAATATATCAAAGTATCAAAATGGTAGCCATTTATAATATCACCTAATAATAGTTGCAGAATTTGATCTCCAGAGCACTGGTAAAAATCCCTGGTTAGTTTGTATTAAAAATCAGTTTATTCATTCAATGTGAATCAGTAACCCTGTTATTACATTGTCCCTCACATGATAGAACAGTCAGACATTTACAAGGTCCTCTGATTCACAATGAGCAGTGCCACACGAGATCTGATAATATTGTATCAACTAAGTCACTTTCCTTCAGCTGGTTTCCTGCTCTCACAGATTTCTATTGCCGCTCTAATGCACTTTAAAAATATCCAAGAACCCTGTCGTTCATAGAACACCGAACACCCAGATCTTTAAAGCACAAAAGTGACAATTGAAAAATTAGTTTTCCAAAAAAAACAAAATAACCCACTTTCATTCTACATTCTAGCTTCTGTGCACATGGACAATGCACCCATGGATATTCAACAGATGAGGGACATCAGGCGCAGTGGGCAGGACATTCTGTCCACGCTCACCCCAAAACTGGAAAATCTCACCCCCCCCCAGATCAACAAACCTTTTCATGATTTGCCCCTCATCCACTACAATTCCCGTGACGAGTGGAACAGAAGAATTCACCTCAGTGTGTGTAAAGTGCAATGTTAAGAATCCCTACAGTGCAGAAGGAGGCCATTCGGCCCATCAAGTCTGCCCCAACCACAATCCCACCCAAGTCCTATTCCCGTAACCCCACTCATTTACCCTGTTAATCCTCCCGACATGAGGGTCAATTTAGCATGGCCAATCAACCTAACCTGCACATGTTTAGACTGTGGGAGGAAACCGGAGAAAGTGCACACTCCACACAGACAGTCACCTGAGGCCGGAATTGAACCTGAGTCCCCGGAGCTGTGAGACATCAATGCTAACCATTGTGCCGCCCATTGATGATAACCTTGTCTCTGAGTTAGAAGGTTATGGGTTTAAACCGACTCCAGGCATCTGAGCACATTATCTAGGTTGACATTTTAGTGTAGTACTGAGGAAGTGCTGCACTGTCAGGAGTGTGTCTTTCAGGTGCGACGTTAAACCATGGGCCTGTCCAAAGTTCACCCTCGTGTCCTGACCATTACTTATTCCTCAACCGACATCACGTAAAAAGTAGGTGACCTGATCCTTATCACATTGCTGTTTGTAGAATCTTGCTGTGCGCAAACCGACTGTCACTTTCCCCTCGTTGCAACAGCCACTCCACTTTAAAAAGTGCTTCGTTGGCTGTGAAGCGGTTTGGGACATTCTGCGGTCACACAAGGTGTTAGATAAATCCAAATCTTCCTTTCTTTTCATTAGGACTGTGCATAAGTTAATGATGCCAAAATGACATTAAGTGTGTGTGCTCATGTGATGCTGCCCAATTACAATAAAAAAAATACAAATTTAGCATAAAGAGGACATCTCCTGTCCATGCAAATGTAACCTGTATCTTTCTGCATTGGGAGCTGAGCCTTGGTCAAAGTCAGAGTATGCCCAAATTTGTTTCCACGTTAATGTACACCCATATTTTGTCTTTACAAGCATTGAACAGTTACACATGTTGAAAGACATTCCCAATGAGACTTTAACCACACTGAGCTGGTGTGTATTATTAAAATTCACAGCCACATCTGTTGTACAGATAAACACTTTGATGTGCTACAAACGGTTCACTTGTATAGAAACAGGGAACAATCTGGAAGTCTGACTTATGCTAGCTAATTTAGTGGTGATCATTTCAAATGGGACCTTGCAAAATTGCTGATTTGTAAAGAGAATCAAAATGATGTTGCTGTACTCTGCATACATACATGTAAAATTTAAAAAAAACCTGTTATTTTTTAATAAAATTGCGTATTTCTTGATATCTTAGCTCCAATTAGTTATATTTTTTCCTTCTGTATGTAAATGGGCTAAATCGGCCCTAACAAAAGCTCTTTTTTGTATCCCCGTCTCCCATTTTGTGCTTTCACCTCTAGTGAAGAAATTGTGCAGGTTTATTCAGTGGGCTGGGATGCTTGGGACAGAACCTCCATCAAGATATATGAAGGTTCACATAGGAAATTTGTATGCAAAGCGAAAGCAGCTGGTTCCACCCTCCAGGTAAGAGTGGCCAAGTTTTCACCTTCACATTTACTCGCAGCTCTTCTCCCCAAATGATCAACCTAAGGAACGGAAGAAAATAGGAGGCAGGAGCGGTGCAGTGGTGCATGCCTGCTCAGCTTATTAAAACTGGAAGAGGAGGCAATATTTCACCCCAAGAAATAAAAAAAAAGATGGACAAGTGAGGGAAGCTAATCCATCTGATGAAATTAGCAGGCAGAGTATGTAGCTGTTTGAAATGATAAACGAGGTTGAAATAGCTACACAGGGTAACATCCACTGGGATAATTACTCCTAGCTCTCGGGCTAAAATCTGTCTTGAAGAACTTGCAGCTTTGATGACTCAATTTCAATGGGCACGCTTATGAAATACATAGTAAAAGCTATTAAAATTAAAATTGTTCTTGGGTGGTATCTGCCGCTTGCTGCTGACCTTATCAGCGCTCTCTTAATAAGGTGCAAACTATTTTGGCTCCCTCACTGGCCCATGGACTTGAGTTGCCCACCCAAATAGCTTATAGGTTTGTGGATTGGGTCACAGCTTTAGGGGATTTTGGATAGAGATACTAAGACAAAAAAAAAGCAAGTGTGCAGGAAAGAAATAAAGACAGAGAGAGACACGCATGCACAAAATATAATTAACTCCATTCTCGTAGACTCAAATGGAAAACTTCAGACCCCCACTCACAGCACAAAGTAGCAGTGTTCCCTTGTCAATTATTGCTATAAGACAGCTTTGGTTCTGAGGCACAAACGTCAAGTGAAATGGAAACAACCTGCCTAGATTAATGTCACTAGATCATTAAGGAGTACACGAATAGCCCAGGATTGCCAGAAAGCATTTTATTTCAGAACTGCAGGTTCTCCTAGTGCTTTGAAATTGATAATTACCCACCACTAAGAATGAATGGGTAATAATTCTTTATCTGCCTGAGTTAGAGAACCACCAGCATCTCCTAGTTTCAAAGACACAAAAATGGCTTTATAGTTTAACCTTTATGATCCTATTTCCATTTTCTCATTATGCTTTGTACAGAAAGTTTAATTTCAGCCAGAGTATTTTAAAACTAACAGCTTTCCACCGTCATTTGCTGGTGATAAACAGTCATTTGGTAAATGTCTGAGTAATAGTGCAATTTTGCAGCATTAACCCCAGTCCACATAGAACCTTCACTTTCTCTTTTAATTAATTTGTTAAAAAAAACACCAAGGTGTACTTTATATATAAATAAAACTATTTGCTAGCGGGCTCGTTCTCTCTTAGCTATGCTGCATCTTTAATGCCCTAGTTAGAATAAAGATGTTATGGTTCGAAGGGATGTGATATTTAATAAAAAAAATTGAGATATGAATGAAGGTACAGACTGTTGGAATTAACCCTTAATGTGACCATTATGGTGATAGCACATTATGGGAGTTTTTTTACATTTCAGGAGGGAAAGGCAACAGCAACAATAAAATTTTTAACTTTGATTAATGATATTTCAGAAAGCTAAAAGAAAATAGTTAAAGATGGAAGGATTGGACACAATGGGATTACGAATGATGTACCTCCTATTGTTGCAAAGACATTCCCTTGACTCAGGTTCAAGTTAGACAGGTTGTGAAAAGGACTACCTTTACATTAAGTTGGGACTGAAAGTTTGCTGGATCTCCGCACCATTGCTGCGGCTGCTGTGACGAAGTTCACTAGGTAGACCCAACAGAGGGACAGCGGTCTTTTGTTTCCAGCAAAGCTTTCCTGAAGGAGCCTGGGGATAACTGAAGGCATGCTTCCAAATTTAGTCCCTCTGACTACTTTCCCTAATCATCCAAGAAAAGCAGTCTGTTTCAGCTGGCTGAGGGCCAAACAGGCAGTGCAGGTTAGGGTGGCTATAATCCTGAGTTTTACAATGTATATACATTCTTGAGCACTTTTATATCATAACTTATCCTAGCATTTTCTGCAAGTTCAACAAATCTCCTTGCTTTTACGTTCAGTATTTCTGAATAGAAGAATTCAATTTGCTTTTTATGGCCTTTTTCTATTTACGCTCCCATATGGCCACATCATTTCCCTTACTTTAACATGCCATCACAGTTGATACCTTACAAACTCAAAGAATTTCATAGCACAGAATGAGGCAATTTAGCCTATTGCACCTTTTGTAAGATGGTGATCCAATACCACAGCTCTTTTCCCAAACTTTTCATTTTCAAGTATGTATTTATCTATAAAGTAGATGAAATGCTTTTTGTGAATTGATGTAATCCACATCCACTGCATTTAATTTATCTTTGTTTTCATTTCTTCAAAGAATTCCAAAAAGGTGATGAAGCATGACTTTGGAAATCCATGCTGACTCATTCTGATTCACTCATGTTTCACTAATTGCTGAGAAATTCTAACCATAATTATACGGGGTGGGATTTTCTAGCTGTTCCTGCCAGTCAGTTCCACTGAAAGTGACCCACCATGGTAGGTTCCTTGGCAGCGGGAGGAACGAGCCACACAAAGTGCAATAGACATTTGTGGGACTGGAAGATTCTCTCTGACCGCCATTGGCAAGTCACCTCAATGCCAGGAAACCCACCATGGGTGTTGGGGAAGGGGGGCAATTGAAAAATCCCTCCCAAAATCTACTAGTTTACTAACAACAGAAGCATGACTAACTGGCCTACTTTCCTCATTTTTTTTTTGACCGTCCATCTTTTGGGCACAATTTTAATTTCCACAGAGTTTTAGAAAATTTTAGCCAAGAGTATGTCCCATTCCTTCCCAAATTTCTCTTGGGATTTTTGAATGCAGATGATGAGACCCCACTGATTTGTCTACTTTAAGTTTGAATAACTTCCTTAGTATCATTTGTCTGAGTAATAACGTCCATCTACTCTTCTACACCTCTGTCAAAACTGAGACAATGTAGTTATTCAATATCTCTACCATGCCTTTACTCTCCACTACAAGAATGTTGTGTGGTGGCACAATGGCACAGTGGTTAGCGCTGTTGCCTCACAGTGCCAGGGACCTGCGTTCAATTCCGGCCTCAGGTGACTGTGTGGAGTTTGCACATTCTCACTTGTCTGCGTGGATTTCCTCTGGGTGCCCAGTTTCCTCCCACAGTCCAAAGATGTGCAGGTTAGGTTGATTTGCCGTGCTAAATTAACTCGAGTGTCAAGGGGATTAGCAAGGTAAGTATGAAGGGTTGCAGGAATAGGGCCTGGGTAGGATTATGGTAGTTGCAGACTCAATGGGCTGAATTGCCTCCTTCTGCACTGCAGGGATTCTATGGTCCTATGATTTGACACAAGCAATAACATTATACTCTTGAGAAATGCTGTTCATTTTCATAGGACTACTCAAGTTTGTGTTTCTGCAGCCTCCTGTCTTCATAAATGACTGGACATGATTAAGTTCACTGTGGTATTGTTAAGAAACAACAGACACGCAGCCATGTTACCCCAAGAAAGAGGTAACAAAGCTTATGAGTACGAGCGGGAGTTACTAAGGAGAGTCTTGATAAATCCCCAGGTGGAAAGAGAATCATTCACAAAGCGGGTTACCCTAAACCTATAATCTAGACTGACCCTCTGGTGCAGTGCTTCACTGTTGGAGATGCTGCCCTATGGATAAGATGTTAAATGGAAACATTATCTCTGTTCTGGTGGTTCAAATAGATGTTAAAGATCTTATCGCACTAATCAAAGAGAGCAAAGATTTTTTGGTTTCTGGCCAACATTCTAAATTAATGCCAGCAATAAGAAATTAATTGAATTGCTCTCCTTGCTGCCTTTGGGATGCTGTCCTATACTGCTACATCTGCCTGCATAGCAACTACAGTTACACTCAGTGTAATATTTGATTATGGAAGACATTTTCGTGAGGGACATCACAGCTAAACCCAATCTTGCCTGCACTTCTGTGTATTTTCAAAAGGACTGGCTAGATATCAATCACAATTGGAAACCCTCAATAATTCATAATCTAAAGGCCGATTGTGACTGCTGCGCATTCACTGCTTTGGCTCAGCAGATATGGGAGTTTGATAGAATGTACGGCTCAATATCCACTGGATTAGCTCAGTGGACTGTCAGAGTAGTATTGGGTCGATGAGATAACAGCTTAACAAAGGGAAGAGAAAACAAAGTTTCGGTTTGGGTTAGTCAGTGCCAATTGTGCCTCTAAAATAAAATGGTTTGGAGTTCAAACTACTCCAGAGCCTGACTGAGTAAGCTGGGCAGCAGTACAGGGAGTACTACAGAGGAAACATTTGAATGCAACTTTAAATCAAAGCCCAATCTGTTTGATCAATTGCACTTAAAAAAGATCTCCTAGAACTATTTGAAGCAAGGCATGAAGTGGGAACAACATCCTTCCCTCAACCTGCACCATCCAGTGGAGATAAGCTGCTCATTTACTGTAGCAGAAGCCTTGTTATGTGAAAACTAGGCTATTGCATTTAACTATACAACATCGACCGCAACCCAAAAATAAACTAGTGGCTTTAATTGGAATATTTTAAGTTTTGAGAAGATGTGATGAAATCCAGATTTTTCTTTCAGAGAGGAAATTAAAAATTAATCACAGAATGTCACAGAAATCCGTATGCCGAATCACTTCCTGTTTATCTGTATGATATTTGTCCAACTTATGCTGTAACTTTTTCTGAATCAAGCATCTCAAGCAGCCAAAATGAAGCCGAATTAAATATGCAAACATATGTAAAGCTTTTCTCCCCTGGCTTTGGTGTGAATTGCCCTCTCATTAGTCCCTTTTAAACTTTAGTGCATGAACAGCGCCGTCCCTTGAATTAATCTTTTCATCCATTCTTATTATATTCTTATCAGTTTAGTCTCATTTCTACACCCCAGCTCAGACAATTCTGCCTCTTTACAACATACTTCTCTTCCTTTCCCTACCTCTGGTTTAATTCTTTCAAAAAAGAATATTTGATTTGTGCCCTTATTCCAAAATGCTCCAGGAAAATGTACTTTTTTTTTAGAAAAGTGGCCTTACTTGATTTTCTCCTAAGGATCTATTTAAAAAAAAATGTATTCATGAACGGCTCACCTCCCAGTGTTTTACAATCCCAGAGCTACCTTGTATTCCAATTCACCTATCTTGGATGGGTGACTTTTGTCAGTTCTCAGCTGCGCCAGCTTGATGAAGCATTAAGTAGAGATCGAGGATATGTCACTTAATGAGATGATGGGGATGGAGGTAAGCTGAAGGGGGTGGGGCACAGTGGATGAGGGGTGAGGATGGGGGAGAGGTGGGGGTGGGGACAAAGGAGAAAGCTAATATAAACCAGTATGACCAGATGGAATTGTGCTTCTTCCTGGCAAATGGGAATACAGGAGAAACATTTGGAGGTCCGGTGCTCATGTCTCCCTGCCTTGCCTGTACTGTACCCAGCTAACGGACAGTTAGTTGACGAAGGTGGCACCATTACATGGAAGGTAATTGAAAGTATAAAAATAACACCACAATCATAGGGGCGGCACGGTGGCACAGTGGTTAGCACTGCTGCCTCACAGCGCCAGGGACCCGAGTTTGATTCCTGGCTTGTATTTCTGCCTGTGCGAAGTTTACACGTTCTCCTCGTGCCTATCTGGGTTTCCTCCGGGTGCTCTGGTTTCCTCCCACAGTGGATTAGTCATGCTAAATTGTGCCTCAGGGTCAGAGGACTTGCTAGGGTAAATTCATGGGATTATAGGGTTAGGGCCTGGGTGGGATTGTGGACAGTGTAGACTCGATGGCCAAATGGCCTCCTTCTGCACTGTAGGAATTCTATGATTTTTATAAATGCAAAAAGAGTCTCTGCCTCACATTTAAACCATACAGGAGTTCAGGCTTTAATGTTGAAGGTGGACTGCAGGAACAGATTAACAAAATTCAAAACAACCTGAACTTGACTAGAATTTGACCCATGAAACTCTCACAGTTTATGCATGTCACATTCTCGCAACAGCAACCTCTATGCCTCCTGACTATTTATGATAGGTCCAAGTGTATATGATGACAGTCCTATATCAAGGTTCAGTATTATATCTTCACTTTCATATTATATAGCACTTGCCTTAAAATTCAGTATTTCACTAGTTTATGTGCTTTTCTAGTGAGGTGCCACCAGATTCCTCCTTCCATCTGGTCACATGATCTAAATTTCCTCTCTTAGAAGTATAACTGTTACTTTTTAACCTTGTTCGACCAAAACCTACCACCTCAATGTGTAATGATTTTGAAGTCTAAATAATGGCTAGCATTCTCCAAAAAAAGTTTTAAGTCCCCAACGTGCAGGAAAATGGGAGTAAAAGTTGTTTTTTTTTAGTGTGATCTCCAGAATGAATCTCTGACACTGTGTGCATCACAGAGTGCCCTAGCAGGATTCCCTCTGAAAACCTGGGGGCAGGGCATATTCCCACTGGAGAGGCCAGCAACATAGCGCTGAGTGGACCACTGCACATGCGCCGATTTGTCAGCGCTGAGATTAGCACATGTGCAGTGTTGACCCTTGCCAACCTACCAATTGCTGGCCTTCCCAATCATTGGCCAGCCCCACAATCCACCACCACTGGCCTTCCCGACATCCCCACCCCTTGATCGAAAGCCTTCCAGACCTCCTTGGACCGACCCCAATGTTCCTTCTCCCTGCCAGCCCCAATCTCCCTGAAACCCCACCCAGCCAGCCCCGATCTCTCAATTCCCCCTCCCCCCAACCTCCAACAGTCCTGATCCCTTCCAACAGCCTGAACTCCCTCCACCTGGAAGCCCAGCCTCAATCCCTCCACCCCTACGGATCGCCCAACCAGTTTGTGGTATTGCAGTGGGAGGGTGCCAGGCTGGCACTGCGAGGCTAGAACTGCCCAACGGGCTCCCCCCTTACCCCTGACCTCCGAGGAAAGCCTCAATGACCTCTCCTCCCTCCAGCAGGATTGGGTCACCATTCCCCATTAGTGGAAAGCAGGAGTAAATGCCACTGGAGTAAACCACTCCCAGCTGGGGGGAAGAGATGCGGACAATTCATTCCCAGGCCCACGAATGGGATGCAAACAGCGATTTCCATAATGTAATCAGCTCTGTGCCGATTTCTGGCACAGAGCTCATTACGCTGAAAATCTTAGTCGTGGAGACCATCAGAGGCTGTTACACCAAGCAGGAAGCCAGCGAAATGGCCCCCCCAATGTCTCTCAGCCCGTTATGCCATGCGAGCAGTGCAGCGAGTTGGGAGAATCGCCCCCAACATTTTGTACCTTTTCCAATATTTTAGTGATATCCCCTTAGAAGCATTTTTCTGGCCTTCAGAATTATTACCAGCATTTGTATCTTAGTATCATTGTAAATTTGTGCTCAACTCTCTCTAACACTTGTTCGCAGTTACTGATGTACAGCATAATCAGAAGAGGCTCCAGAGACCTGATATTCATACCCAAGCACTCTGAGAAACAGCCCTTAACTCCCACTCACTGGTCTGAACATCGTGGAGGTGGTCAGGGTCTCGGCTGCTGGCTGGACAGCCAGCAAGATCTCTCCAGGAAGGCCCACTGCATCTTGTGCACCTGACAGACCTTCTGTTGGGATTGAGGACATCAGGGGCAGAGGTCCTACTCAGCAATACCACAGGGGAGGCTGTGGCTGCTGTCAGTACCATAATGACCCAAGGCCTTGCATCAAGGAAGGACACAAGCACAGGTGAATGATGGCAGGAGGGTGGTCACAGGATGAGGGTTGCGAGGGAGCAGGGGTGAGAAGTGGTCAGCAGCACGGGAAGAGATGTGGCTCTCAGTGGTACTCCACTTCCTGAAGCTGAATCCCTTGATCAGGCATTGAGTGCCTTTGAGCAAGGGACCCCATCTCACCGCCAGGAGACTACAAACACACACACAAGGGTCCACGGGCTTCATAACTCAGGACTTAATTTGGGGGGGCGGTGCCCAATACTGCACCCTCCTGTCTAATTAAATGCCTCCCACAACCACACTCACCACAGGGTAAGATATATGATTCTACCCAACTGTTTCCTCCCTTGTAACTAGTTTTTCATGCACTTTTCAAAAATTCCCCAAATTTCGTTCTGCCTAATCTGCTCCAATAGTCTACAATCTGGCATCTTGTCAGAGATTGTTTGAGAGTATATTTGCACCATGTCCGTTGCAATTCCCAGTAGTTAGGGGAATAAAGAGAAGAAAATCAGCAAGAAAGGAAAGTTGGCAACACATATACCAGTTTCAATCACATGACAGTTGGCATAAAGTCCAAAGTGTGCACCTTCCTTACTGTCACCTCACTCTCCAGATACACTCCAGTTTTTCATTCTTACAAAATGAAAACTGTATTTTGTTCTCTTAAAGGTTCCAGCGCAAAATGTCTGATTTTTGTCATGTATCTTCTTTTGAAGTTGGATTCAGGTTTTGGATGAAATTAGCTGTGAGGAAACTTGTGCTTTTATAGGCCAAAGGTGAAATCTGGAGTCTTCAGGTTTAATCAGCAGAATAGCTGTGTGAGAAATAAATATAGCTATCATTTTTCAAATATAACTTTGAAAGGAACAAGATTACGTTTGTGCAGTTGTTTCCATACAAATACAGAAGCAATTGAGATGGATCAGTCGCTGCGTCCTTAGTGATTCCTCCTCCCTGAAACTCCATTAAGTGATTTGCGACACAGGTGACCAAAGGAGCACCTTGCGTGCAAACTGCCTCCCTGTACAGGAAGAGGGTGAAGCGCAGCCTGCACTCAGCAAATGGCTGCATGTGACCATGCCAGAACTGCAATGCGTTGAATCATACAATCCCTACAATACAGAAGGAGGCCATTTGGCCAATGCACTGACCACAATCCCACCCAGGCCCTATTACCGTAACTGCACACATTTACCCTGCTATTCCCCTGACACTAAGGAGAATTTAGCATGGCCAATCAACCTAATCTGTGCACCTTTGGACTGTGGGAGGAAATCGGAGCACTCAAAGGAAACTCACGCAGACATGGGGAGAATGTCTGTGTGGAGTTTGCAGTGTCCTGAGGCCGGAATTGAACCCAGATTCCTGGTGCTGTGAAAGAGCAGTACTTCCCACTGTGCTACTGTGCTGCCCAACTGGAGCTGGATATTTTTCAGTTTTGTTTTAGAATTCACTTTTTATGGGGTAGCCAGCAAACTTGACCCGGAAATTACAAGACGTTAAAATACCTGTGACAGCTGCAGAGTTTGTAACACAACATCCAGAAAATTTCCAACCTCCCTCCCAATCCCCGCACCCCTTCCCCACCACCATTTGTGTTAATTCTGCCACTCTCTGCTCGCACCAGTGCGGCGTGGTACAACTGGCCCCCCAACTGACAAAGCCGTAACTGAGGATTCTGTTTCAGGCGGTGTGTCACATCTGCTTTGCAGCAGGGGGAAGATGAACAAAATGGCAGTTTTATGAATTATTCATGACATTGAGGTTGCACTGCCCTAAGTATGTATTAAAAACAAAGTATGCAAATGAAGTTTGTAAGTATCTGTATTTCTTATTTCTTCATAAAACATAGCTGATTAAGTGTACCTATTTATTGTTCAAATGATGCACACTTATCCAGGGCAGGAAGGAATGTTCCTTTAAGTTTGCCATTAATGTATTCCAGGAAAAACATTTTCTTTCCAACATTCTCATCTGTTTGGGAAGTCAGACTACAGTTTTGCAATGATTTGTAAAATAAGTAGCAATTACTCTACAGTAATACATTTTAAACCTATTAAATTTAAGTCATTTTTAGAGGCAATTAAGCGCTTGACAATTCTCAACAAGCAGTGTAATTGGAATTTAAAAAGGAGGATTATTAACAAATGTGAGAAGTTATAGTTTAAAACATGTATACGTTGTACTCCATGAGCTGCTCACCTATATTGATGGAAGCAGAACAAAGTAAAACTTCCAAAAATATTGTTTTTCAAAGTCTAAAGCCTGAAATGCAAATGTTGAGAAAGCTGCATCATTGTAAATAAAGTACAAAATTATGGCATTCTTTCCAATGAATTTTCTTTTGCCTTTTTTTTGTTTCTTCATTTCACAATGCACCATTTTTTTTCATCAGTAACAGAGGGGGGTTAATCTAATGAATATTAAAGAGACCCAAGGGGTTAATCTAACACTATTAATCAGTCAGCCTACTGTCAGCTGTGAAGACTGCAGATAACAAACAGTCATGGACTATAACACTATCGTTTGCCAACAACACATTTTTATAAAAAAGGCTTTGCTTGCAATTAAAACCCTGGATTCTAGGATTGCATGAAAAATAACGTTAGGACAGTTGGCACTTTTACACGGAAAGAATTTTCATTTGACCTTCAGATTTATTCCGCGTAAAAACAAACGTTTGATTGAAGGCGAATCTCCCGGCTGCGTTGTCTGAATAAGTCTGTTGATTTCGGGGGAAATAGAAACAACGCAGAGAGAGGGAAAAGAATTACAATTGTGTTCGAGCAACGTCTCCCACAGGTCACTGTGAACGAGTCACCAAGATCCGACCAAACCTGCAGCTGTGCATTCATTTTCACGTGGACACCGTATTTAGTCTAAAACAGTCATCTTAACTGGATTTGTTTTTTAAAAAAATCATGTTTCTCCACAGCAAGCATGAATACTCGCTTCCAAATCTAATCACTTCAAACTGAACCAAGGGGTGGGGGAGGGATGGGGTGGGGGTACTGGAATCTGCAATCAAAATTACTAGGGAGATATTGGAAAGAGTTGAAATGTGTTAAAATGACATACAAGGGCGCAGTCAATCAAATGGTTTAACTCCCAATGGGAGGTAATAATAGATGGATGGAGTGAGTTACAAGTAGCCCAACCATTGAGGCAGTCTAGGTGATGTCATAAAAAAGGAGAACAGCTTGACATGCTCATAAACATCATTTAAACCTCACAAATCGTGCGAGTCCTGCAAACTCCTCCATTCTATTTCCCTATACGTAGAATGGAGTTGTTCTTTGATTAAATGTACTCTTGTATCAACTAATGCCGCACACAACATCAGTGTATAGAGGGTAATGTGATATTTGTTCACATTGAAATATCGGGAATTCATTCTATTCTCTATGTATTGCATAAGTGTGGCACATCTGAAATGCATTAAACTCATCTGGGTCAAAAGCCCACACTGAATGTGATAGAATCATAGAGTCTACAGTGTAGAAGTAAGCCATTCAGTCCATCAAAGCCTGAACCAACAACAATCCCACCCAGGTCCTATCCCCATAACCTCCTACATTTACGCTCCTAATCCCCCAGACACTAAGGGAGAATTTAACATGGCCAATCAATCTAACGCACACATCTTTGGACAGTGGGAGGAAACTGGAGGAAATCCACGCAGACACGGGAAGAATGTGCAGACTCTGCACAGACAGTGACCCAAGGCCAGAATTAAACCTGGGTCCCTGGTGCTGGGAGGCAGCAGTGCTAGCCGTTGTACCACTGTGCTATGACGGGGAATAATTTTGAAATTTTAATTTTGAATAAAAATAATAAAAATTCAGGCAGTGCATTATTTTTTACACATTATTGACAACTAGCTTAAATAACCAAATTTTTGCAGTATAAAAGGAGGCCATTCGGCCCTCTGCTGGCTCTCTGCCAGATCAACTTATCCAGTGTCACTCACCAGTCTTTTCCTTGCAGCCCTGCACATTCTGCCTTTTCAGATTCCGATTCCCTCTTAAATGCCTCAATTGAACCTGTCTCCACCACACTCTCAGACAGTATGTTGGCCAACCACTCGCTGTGTGAAATGGTTTTTCCTCATGCCGTCATTGCTTTTTCTCCTAACTTATATCCATGCCCCCTCCAAGCACAGACTAAGTGAATGAATACATCTTCTCTCTCCATGGGATGGTTTTATTTTTTGAAATCAGGGCCACAGTTATGAAGCCCTTGTTAGCATAGCAATAGACTTGAATTTTAAAATTCCCGTGCTGTTTTTCAGCAGGTGCGTGTGAAAAACATCCAGAGAGAATCATGCTGGGTATGAAAATTTATTGCAAAGGTGGATGTAAAATCTTAAAATCTTAAAGTGGAACTGTGGTGGCACGGTAGCACATTTAGCACTGCTGCCTCACAGTGCTAGTGACCTGGGTTCAATTCTTGGTTTGGGTCATTGTCTGTGTGGCGTTTGCACTTTCTCCCTGTGTCTGCGTGGATTTTCTCCGGGTTTTCCGGTTTCCTCTGGTTTCCTCCCACATTCCAAAGATGTGTGGGTCAGGTTGATTGGCTATGCTAAATTCTCCCTAATGTCAGGGGGATTAGCAGAGTAAATGAGGGTTATAGGAATAAGGCCTGGGCAAGATTTTAGTCGTTACAGACTCGATGGGCCTAATGGCCTCCTTCTATACAGTAGGCATTCCATGATTCAGCAGAAGGCTCTGATGCTCGGGCCCCAGCTAGTCATAATAGACATCAGTGATCTGGATGAAACAACCAGAAGTAATATTTCCAAGTTTGTTGATGACAGGAAACCTGGTGGGAATGTGAGCGGTGAGAAGGATGTTAAGAGACTTGAAGCGATTTAGACAAGTTAAGTGAATGGGCAAATACATGGCAGATGCAGTATAATATGGATACCCACTTCAGACAGAGAAACAGAATGGCAGAGTATTATATGGACGGTGTTAGATGTAGAAATATTGACATACAAAAGGGACCTGGGTAAAACCTATCACTGAAAGCAAGCATGTAGGTACAGCAGGCAGTTGGGAAGGCAAATGGTATTTTAGCCTTTATCGTAGGAGAACTAGCGTTCAGGAGTAAGAATGCAGCTGTACAGGGCTTTGGTGAGAGCACGGCTGGAGTATTGTGTGTAGTCTTGGCCTCCTTATCTAAGAAAGAATATACTTGCCTTAGAGGGAGAGCAGCGAAGATTCACCAGACTTATTCTTGGGATGGCATACTTGTTGTGTGAGGAGAGATTGGGTCGAATGGGCCTGTAATCACTGGAATTTAGAAGAATGAGAGGGGACCTAATTAAAACTGATAAAATTCTGACAGTGCTGGACAGACAGCATGCAGGAATGCTGTTTCCTCTGGCTGGAGGATTCTAGAACAAGGGGACACAGTCTCAGAGTAGGTCAATTAGGATTGAGACGAAGAGAAACTCTTTACTCGGAGGTTGGTGAACCTACGGATTTCTGCACCACAGAAGGCCGTGGAGGCAAAGTCACTGAATTTATTTAAGAAGGAAATAGATTTCTAGTCTCCAAAGGTATCACAGGTATGGGGAGAGCGGGAGTATGGTGTTAACATCGATACACAGGCTTGAAGGGCAAAAGTAGCTTATTCCTGCTCCTATGTTCTAGGTAACTATACTGAAGGCTGGAGGGCTTCACAATAGTTTAACTATAATTTATCATCATTTTGAGCATGCACTAGAGCTTTTACTCAAGGAAGGAGGCATACAGAGCGCATTACAATCAGGTTGGAGTTTGTGCACTCCAACACCGGACCTTTAGATCACTGACTGTCCCCAGTTGGAATTGGGCTTTCTATAGGAGGCTCCTCCTCCAGTGAGGAGGAGTGGAGGAGGGCAGGTGGCCAGGGACATGTAGGCCCTTTGACCCAGCAAGGTGTGCAACCTGCTGCAGAGGACAGATAGCAACCACAAGCAGGCAGAGGTAGGGATGATAATTTCTCCAGATGCCTGAATTACTGCCTTAGAAGATTGATTCTCTCCAGGAAGTCAGTCACACCCCTGTACGACTTTCTGCCTGGGGTGATTACTCCAATTGTGTTGGTGGCTATCCAATCCCTGTGGTGCTGAAAGTAATCATGGCCTGGAACTTATTTGCTTCTGAATCATTCCAGGTGTCCTGGGAGAGACCTTGGTGCAATGTTTTGCCTTTTTCAGGCAGGCTCATGAGTTTGTTTTATTTACCACTGACAATGCCAGTCAATCAGTCAGGGCCAGAGGCTTTGCTTGCCATGGCTGGATTTCTGAAGGTGCAAAGGATCATGGACTACACAGGTGTGGCATGAAAAGCAATGGAATGCAGATCAAAACACACAACAGTCTCCCATCAGTGAGCTACTGGGTCTGACCCTCCATGACAATCGCCAGTTCCCCAACAGAGAAAGCCACACACTCTGAAGAGCAGATGATCACAGCACTTGCGACCTGGATGGGCTCCTGCACTGGCCATGCCTCCTCTGGGACCTCGATTCACAGCTATGCACCTCACACTGTAAATCCAGTAGAAAGGCTCATCATCAGCCTGGGTCTCAGTATCGAGGTCACCTCTGCTCACCAGAGGCCTTCTCCATCTCAGCCTCTGACAGCTAGTCTTGTGATTGTGATGTGCTTGTGTGCCAATGCCTTAGAGCTCACTTGCACGTATCCATCAAGGTGTGTGTACCTACATGGATGCTAGATGTGAAGCAAGGACGTGACAATGCATTCTTCCTCCTCCTTAGAGGTTGATGTTGGTCACTTGGGGCTAATGCCATTTGTGAGGGAAACAAGCAAGAAAAACAAAGGTCATCATTTGAGGTGACTTCAGAGACACACTTCCGAAATACATGCACCTGCAGAGTTCATTATAAAGCCATTAATGCTACTTTCCCTCCACCTTCCCCCAGTCTCAATCCCTTCATTCTACTCCCTTCCTTCAGCACAGTTTACAGGAGAGGGCTGTGAGCTCATGGGCACTCACCACCCCAGGGCCACCCTCCAACTTTGCCTCACCCAATGGTGCATCTCCATCGCTTTGCTGTCAGCTACTGCATTTCCTCCTCTCGAGTGGTGAAAATAGCCTCATTGATTTGACCACCTTGGATCATGGCCCTCTCTCTGGCATTATACGCCCTCTTCTGAAAATAAAAAGAATACTAAAATTAATACATTGCTCTAAAATCACACCTTCAAATGTGTGGCCAGCAAGTGCTATGTTGACGGTCACCATTTTTCTCAATGCCTCTTTGTTAACTAACAGGTGTTGCAGTTCATAAGCCCTGCCCAGAATCCCTCTGTGCCAGGCGGAGTGGCATAGCTGTTTCATGTCACCTTGTGCACTTGGCCAAGACGTTCGGCAATGCCACACTTGACACATTCTTCACCTGAGAAGTGGTTAGACACTTACCCTGACAGGTCATAAGAGGTCATTGAGCCTTTTACGACAAAGCAGTCATGTCCTGTGGAAAATCCTCATGGCTGCTGACTTTTTTATCTTTGTTCTTTCATAAAATGTAGGCATTGTTGCCCATCCTGATTGCCCTTGGACCAAGTGGCTTGCAAGGCTGTTTCAGAAGTGTGTTAAAGATCAAGACTCTGCCCAGGCTACTCCAGTCTGGTTGGAGATCTCCTCTTCCCAACAGCGGACATGAGGACCTCCTACCCATCGTTCGCAGCCTGGAGGAGGATTCACAGAGAGTCATCATCAAACCTGTGGGGCTATCCTTGGCCTGGGCCCCTCAGCAGCTAGTCCTTCCATTATCTCAGCCTCTGTGGAGAGACAGAGAGAGTTAAAGGACAGAGTTTGAGTCTTTTCCTAAACACTTGTTATTTAGAAGGGGGATGGGACAGATGTGCTCAAATGTTCTTTCCTCAGTGAGAAGATTCCCGAATAATACATTGCTGGCACAACAGCCACCAACATTTAGAAACAAACCCATTTCTGCTGCTGTTCCAATGCCTCAAAGGATTTCACATTCTCCTGGATTCAACCTTCTGCCTGTAAACCACTGATGATGGCCAGGATTTTCCGGCCCCCCTGCGGCGTGTTTTCCAGAGATGGAGACAGGCTGCCAGTGGGACCTTCTGGTGCTGCCGAAGTTTATGGCATTTTGTGTGGCTCGCCTGGCCTGTTTACTGTGGCACTCACCTGGGCGGTGGGATGTGGAGGGGGAGGGGGGAGTTGGGCGGCCGGGGCGGTGGGGGGGGGGGGGGCGGTGGAGGGTGATGGTGGGAGCAGTGGGGGAGGACTTCAACTTCAGCAGGATTGGAAGATTCCAGCCTGAAAATCCCAGCCAACCTGAAACCCATGTCAGGGTGCCTTTAAATAGGCAGCCATGACTGACTTCTAGTTTGCAGCCTGCATTCCCTCTCCCTGGACGTTCAGCCCTGGAGCCTTCATTGGGCAGACAGCCCACCCTGCTTTGAGGAATTGGCTGCTTTCCACTAGGACGCCATTAATTGGCCGCAGGACGTTTTAGTCAGCGATTTTAAAAAGGCAGAGACCAGAGTTGGCGAACCACGCAGTTCCAGGTTGGATTCCCATGCCCCGCTGAGAAGCATAACCCTCACTCTTATATATCTTAAAGGTCCTATTTGAAATGAACGTAGCTAAAAATTCACTACAGGCATTGAAATCAAAAATAGATGATGCTCCATGAAGCTATTCTACCATTTTGATTCTAAGTGTTGAATCTGGGAGTGTATCAGATCCGACTTTTAGATCCGTTTTCAGGCACCCCCATACGCACTCTGTCTGAAAAAAATAGCAGCAATTCTGAATCACGCTGCACAAGCCTGTGAGTGGGGCTTAACGCACCCGAAACACTGCAGCTCCGATTCGCGCCTCCAACTGCACATGCGCAGGAAAAAAATACAAAAACACTCCCCCATCACATCGCTCCTGGGCCTGATAATCCTCGCCCTGATCCCCACAGATTTTGTCCCACTCCCACACCATAACTGATCCCCTTATCCCCCCATTCCCCCCCCCCCAACTATCCAGACTGATCTCGGCCCCCTGCCCCTCTTCCCCCCACCGAACGCACACAGAGTGGCAGTGGAGCCTGCCAACGCCCCCCCCCCACCAGAGAGCGATCTAACCCGCCTCCCCCCCCCCACCAGAGAGCGATCTAACCCGCCTCCCTCTCCCCCACCAGAGAGCGATCTAACCCGCCTCCCTCTCCCCCACCAGAGAGCGATCTAACCCGCCTCCCTCTCCCCCACCAGAGAGCTATCTGACCCGCCTCCCTCCTCCCGCCCCCCTGCTAGAGAGCCATCAAACCCGCCTTCTCGCCCCCTCTACCACTGATCTGAATTAGAGAGCCACCAAAAGCTCTGAACTTACCCCCTCTGAACTTGGAACACCCGAATTAGACCTTTGTGGACCGTATCTATTTCGCGCCGAATCTGGAGGGGCAGACATGATGGTAAAGAGGGAAGTGCCGGTACGTTTGGACATCCAGCCCATTAAGTCAAGCCCATTTCAGCCGTGGTGCTGATGGCAGCCATCTTAGGCACTTGGTAAAGAGGGAATGGGTGTGGATCGCACTACTCACCTCACGCCTGACTTTACCAAGTTTTCGCGCCCGAAAACGGGCACAACTTGATGGTAAAACTGGACCCGATGCTATTCAAAGGGACACTGACTTCAGGGAAAGCTTTTGATATAACCTTTCATGTTGTTCATAACTTGAAATGTAATAATGCAAATCATTTCAAAATGAATACATAGTGTACATTTCGCAGTTCTGTCAGCCGCAGGAATTGTTGGCAGTGGGACAGAAAATTTGACGAACCACTTAAGGGCCTATTTACCTTAGATGGGAGTCTCTGGTCTCGGAGTGAATGTGACTGGAAATCCCACCCATAATTTATATGTAACACCGTTATGATGAAAATAGCATGCAGCTCTGGGACTGTCCTGCACCACCAAACGAAGAAACAAAGGAAAGATTTGCCAAACATCTTCTCTTAACAACAAAGCCCTTTAATGTTAAAAATTAACAGAATTCATTTATTGCATATTGCTAATAGAAATCTATATCGAGGATATGGTTAATTCTGAAAAAAGAAACAGTTCTTCTGTACATAGCTGATGGCAGGAGTTCTCCTGCATTTTCCAGTGTCACTGCCGCAAATGGAGATTGGGCTGAGCGCCACATTTTCCGTTCTCACTGGCAGCGGTGGCGAGGTATACAAGACCGAAAATATCCAACCGATGTTCCTATTGATTTCCTTCCGTCTGTGAGCAAATCCTTTTTTAAAATTTATCAGGTAGGTTGAATTGCAAAACCAGACAAAGCATCGAACCTAGCCAGTTTGATCTGATCATTAGTAGTCCAATTCTCTGGCTGGAATTTTACCACCCGACACTCACAGAATGGAATTCTCCATAGGCCTTGGGCGGGATTTAACAAGCCTCGCCCGAGTGAGGTCATAAAATCCCGGCCTCTATGTTTCAGCAGACATCAGAAGGTACCTCAACCCCAAACTTTGAAGAATGCTTTCTACTGTATCAGAATGCAATTTTTGATCATTGTTTTGGCTCCTGTATAATTCTGCATTCCTAGTGGCAAATTATGGGCTTTTCAATGACAGTAGTTAAAGTCCCCAGATTCATTCAAATGGGGAACTTATAGTTAACAGGTATTACCCCCTTCAGTCTGGGATGGATTAGAAGCCAACTCTTAGACCCCAGTGTTATAACTCCAAAGTACAATTGAGGTTTGAAAAAACGTAAGCAAAAACATGTGAAATAGAACTCAAACCAACAGGGTTATTCAAATAGAATTTGTAGATCAGACAAGTGAACCAAATGATATAAAATGCGCCATTCTGAGTTTAAAGCAGTTCACTTTTCAAAAGCAATGGGGCTTATTTTAATTTACTGTAGGCACATACAACCTGGAAATTATCTGAGTGGTTGTTAATTTTATCTTATGATTTAGATATAGCTTTAGAAAATGCCAGGAGCAAGTTCTCTGACAATGATTATGAGGATGACATTTATATCCCATAATGCCAGAGGCAAAGTATGATACATAGTTTTCCTCTGAAGGTTAAACTCAGATAACCTGCCTGTGGCATTTAATTAGGTACTTATTAAATACTCTTTTAGTAATAAAATGATTAAAAATTTTATTACTCCACAAATGAGGCTATTTTAAATGGATTTAATGACTCGGTTACTTTGCTAGCTGGAATCACAGCTTAGGTTGTATTAAAGTGCGATTGAAACATTACTGGCAAAACATAGCCAGAAAATGATGGTTTCGGAAGGTATAAGGGTTTTACTATATATGTGTAATTAATTACCTTTTTCTGAAAAATGGCAATGTCTGATTTCAATGGGAATTTTAATACCATTTCAATTAATATTACAGTTAACTGAGATAAAATAAAACGTACGGACCTGTCTAAAATGCCTTATTGCTTATTGATCCATATATTAAATTGTAATTATATGTGTGTGAGTCTCACCAAATTATGTGATTATGATTTCAAATGAAGACACAGCATTCATCTTCCAGCTGAAGTACTTTCTTTGACCAATTTGTCTTCATGTTGAAAGTCTAAAAAAAAGTAGAAGAGAGTTAAAATGCAAGCAAGAGCAGTTAACACTCTCCGCGCCATGTATTATTTTCAGATGTTTTATAATCATTAGATTACGTGACCAAAACAATACCACACCAAATATTTATAAAATGGCTTTAGTCATTCGCGTGTCTCTTCTACCTCCCTTTGCCAAAAAGAAAATAACATTGCATCAATCTCCAATCCCTACACAAGACAATTCTTCATTCCCGCATCAGTTTAGTTCAGTTAGCAGAACTAGTACTTCTGAGCCACAAGGTTATGTATGTAAGCGCCACTCTCGAAATTAATACATCATCTCGGTTGATATTTCAGTGTTGTACAAAGAGGTACTATTTTTGGATTGAGAGGCTAAACAGAAGTCCTAGCTGTCTGTTCTTGTAGGTTCTTGTAAAAGATTCCATGCCACTACTTGATGATGAATGAATAATGTTCTTGGTGCCCTGGTCAATATTCTTTTCGCAACCAACAACAGATTAACTTTGCAGCGCTTCCCTTTTCTGGGATCGCTCTGTGAGCAGCTAGGCTATCACATCGGTAAATACAGCAATGGCAATTGGACTTTCAAAGTTAGTTCACTTGGAGCACCTTGAGGTAAATGTGGAGAGGTGGTACATAAATGTGGTTGCCTCCAGCATCCAGTAAGCACCCTCCCCAAACTCCAACTGTAATTTCCTGTGTATTCCTCACTCTCTTTCCTGTACCATTGTTGGCCAATCCTCAAGTGACAATGGGCCTAGTTTCTGGAGGACCCTCTCTAAGTGCTCCACCTCATCAGTTCATCACCTCGTTCAATTCTCCTTAGAGAACCTAGGACAGAATTTTCCTGTCCTGCCCACCACGGGAATCGTAGTGGGCGAATCGGGACCATGCAAAGCTCTGTTGACCTCAGGAGGATTTTCTGGCCTTGGGGGAACACGGCCGGAAATTCCCATCCCTAATTTTTCCATTGTGTTTTTGATAACTCACCAATACTTTCTCAAGGGCAGTAAGCGTTGGCTATTAAATCCTGGCCTTGCCAGCGAGGTCCATATGGCATGAATGAATAAATTTTAAAAGCCCATAACATTTCCCCCCCACCAGCCTCTATCTCCATCTCTTTCATTTCACTATGGGCACTTCTCCTCATTGCTAACCCTAGAGATTTTCTTTTGCATTAAATACCTGTCCTTGTCTCAGCGATATATTTACATTTTACAAGTTGAAAGTTGTGTGCCATTATTCTACTTTTGCAATTATATTTTGGCTTTACCTTTCCCTTGTCCTTAACAATATTGTCTCACTCTACCAGATCTCCTCAGGGGCTGAAGAACTTAAGTTTCTCACATTTTCCTTTATAGTTTAGATCTCTACCATGTGGACCATGCCCATCTACCACCCTACCCCCATGTCTCTTCTCTGCATTTCTGCCAATGCTTGAATGTCATCTGTGCTTCTTGGTGACCAGAACTGATGACAGTGTTCAAGGTGCAGGCTGACGGCAGCATTCACACCTCTGGTTTGTACCTTCCATTTGGCTTTGTAAATTGCTGCTCTTCTTCAGTCTCACATTTCATCTAATAAGACTTAAGGAGGTGGCATGGTGGCACAGTCGTTAGCACTGCTGCCACACAGTGCTTGGGATCCGGGGTCCATTCCGGCCTTGGGTGACTGTGTAGAAAGGACAGTAGGACTAGGGGGCACAGCCTCAAGATAAAGGGGGGCGGTTTAGAACGGAGTTGAGGAGGAACTTCTTCACTCAAAGGGTGGTGAATCTCTGGAATTCTCTGCCCATTGAAGTGGTGGAGGCTGCCTCGCTAAATATTTTTAAGACGCGGGTTGATGGGTTTTTGATAAGAGAGGGGATTAAGGGTTATGGGGAGAGGGCGGGAAAGTGGAACTGAGCCACGACAGATCAGCCATGATCTTACTGAATGGCGGGGCAGGCTTGAAGGGCTAGATGGCCTACTCCTGCTCCTATTTCTTATGTTCTTATGTTCTTATGAATTTGCGCAATCTTCCCGTGCCTGTGTGGGTTTCCTCCCGGTGCTCCAGTTTTTCCTCACAGTCCAAAGATGTGTGGGTTAAGTTGATTGCCCATGCTAAATTGCCCCTTAGTGTCAAGGGGATTAGGAGGGTAAATACATGGAGTTATGGAGTTAGGTGAGATTGTTGTTGGTGCAAACTTGATTGGCCAAATGGTTTCCTTCTGCACTGTAGATTCAATGATAAGACTTCTTAATCTCTTTATCCTTTGACATTTCAACACTTTTCGTAGAGCACATGTTGCTCACTTTTCTTTCCTATCTTTACTGAAGCCAGTCTTCAGTAAATTTCATCAATGACTGATCTACCTATATGCATACTTTGTTTAACTCACTCTTGGGATTTTGGGACTTGAGATGTTTTTTTCCTGAAAGATCAACAACGAATCGTAGAATTTCTACAGTGCAGTAGGAGGTCAGTCGGCCCATCGAGTCTGCACTGACCACAATCCCACCCAGGCCCTATTCCCATAACCCTCCATATTTATCCTGTTAATCCCACTGACACTAGGGTCAATTTAGCATGGGCAATCAACCTAACCCTCACTCCTTTGGACTGTGGGAGACACACAGAGAATGTGCAGACTCCGTGCAGGCAGTCACTCCAAGGCTGGAATTGAACCCCGGTCCATGGCACTGTGAGGCAGCAGTGCTAACTACTGTGCCACCTTGAAGAAAATAACACAATTCATTCTTACCCCAATTACTAAGGTCAAGTTTTTTAACTTGACGCTGTCAATGCAGAGTAACTTCCAGGCAAGTATACTTGGAGTCAGGTCAAATCTTGCCATTGATTACACAACATAATTCAATACAACAGCAACAACTTATATTTATATAGTGCCTTTAACATAATGAAACATCCAAAGGGGCTTCTTAGGAGCATTATGAAACAAAGTCTAACATGCAGCCTCATGAGGAGATAATAGGCCACATGAGCAAAAATTTAGTTGAGGCATGTTTCAGGAAATGTCTTAGAGGAGGAAAGTGAGGTAGAAAGATGGAGAGGTGAATGGAGGGAATTGCAGAGCTTGGAGCCAAGGTAGTGGTAGATACAGCAATTACAATTGGGAATGCATAAGGTATCCTAGAGGGTTGTGGAGTTACAGGAGATTATCACCATAGTGAGTGGTTAAGCGAAGGAGAAATTGTGAAAGCAAGGATAAGAATTTTAAAATCAAGATGTTGGTTGACCAGGAGGCAATTGTAGGTCAGTGACAGGGGAACAGGACAGGGCGTGAGGTAGGACATGGGCAGCAGAATTTTGGTTGACCTGAAGTTTACAGAAGGTAGAATGTGGAAGGCCAGCCAGGAGTACAATAGAATAGTAGAGGTAACAAAGGCATAGATGATGGTTTCAGCAGCAAATGGGCTCATTTAAAACCGCTTGTTGACGATATACATTTCTTTAAACCTATCTGACCATCCTGATACTCAACAGGAAAATGGAATTTAGATATTACCTGCTGCAAAGTGTATGTAATTCAAAAACTGAAAGGGAAATTCAAAATTCAATGATTCAATCCCAGAAATTTTGTTTCTTCTGTATTGTCATTTCTATTCTGTTTCATCTTACAAGCTGTGCAAATGAAGTCAGACGGGAGACTTACTTATTTGAAGATATTTAACCAATGTAGCCCAATGAGATTGCACATCTCATTTACATTGAGCCCTGAGGCTGGCAGTCATTTGAACTCAACTTGGAAGGGTTTTCTTGAGAGAATATTGACCAGAACAAAGTTACAGCCTGCGCTTTGTAATTAGAGCCAGGGGATCTTTATCATTCATCCAGGACAGACAGAACCTTGGTTTAAAATCTTATCTGAAGCAGAGTGCCTACAGCAGTGCAGTGTCCTCTTTACACTGCACTGATGAATCAGTCCTAGGTGTGAGCTTGAATCCCTTATACAAGCTGGAATCCATAACCTTATAGTTCACAGACAAGAGCATTATTTCCAATACTTCTGACTCCTCTGATACATTGAGATATGGCACATCAACTGTTAAAAAAATAGACAAACTGTACTAGAACCAGCAGCACCATACTTCAACTAAAGCAGAAGGTACAGTCAGGATCAGTGTCAGCTCAGTTGCGGAGACGTTGAGGTTTAATTTATCGATCCTTTTAACAGAAGATTGGAGACGTGGCTAAGTAGGCTCAATTAATGCCTAAAAGTAGGACATACAAATATGGCAGGTTAATTAGTGAAGGAATATTTGTGCCATCTTTTCCTGCGTAAGAAATGGCCTGGCCCGTTACCAAGGACATGATATTTTAACCAGGCCTGTTAAGGATTTAGTCATGCCTTGTCATTTTTTAAGCATTTTGCACGATCGCATTTCTATGAAAAAAATATCGCTCAAAGCACAGTTGATTCCAAATGAACTGTACCTTGCCAAAAATAATTCCAGATTCTCCCAAAAGAAATTCTAAGTGCTGAATTGGCGGGAAAATTGGTGTAGCTCACAATTGTTTTTTCAGTGCAAATTCACACTTGAATCTCCCACACTCTGTGCACTGCAGGAGTCACAATTATGAATATCATTAAAAAGGGGCGGGGCCTATTCATGCCAAAGTCTGATAGCATCGGAACTCTGCACATGCACAGTGGCCCCGAACTGTCAGACTGCAGTTTGCTGGCTAGCTCCATTGCTGGCCAGCCCGGGACCCCCGCGGTGCTGCCCCTACACCCCCTTTCATGGCCTGATCGCAGCCCCCAAAACATTTCCAAGCCAGTCCCGACCCTCCCCTCCCGTCCCGGAGCACTGCAATCTCCAGCTCCCCTCCACCCACCCCCAGCAATAATGACCCCCCCCCCCCCAACTCCCCAGGCAGACTCACTCTGCTGACCCCTCTCCCCCTTGAGAGGCAGACTACCCCCCTCCCGGGAGGCAGACTCCTCCCCGGGAGGCAGAGGCAGATCACCACCCCACCGCAGCCCATTCCGATCATTGGCCTCCCTCCAGCCCCAACACATCCTATCTGCAGAGTGGCAGCAGGTACCCCCTCCCCCCTCCCCACCAATCACCCACTACGCCCCGCCCACATTTGGGCCCATCCCTTGGCCCTACCAGGCAGAGCTAAGGTACCTCCTGGGCACAGGGACTTTGCCCCTTGGGCAGTTCCAGAGGGCACAGTCTGGAACTGCCAGGGTACCCATGCCCAAGAGGCAACACCCCCCACCACCTGAACCCTGGGGGCCCTGATTACCCCCCCTTCTCTCCAGCAGGGTCTCCTGCTAGTTCCCTGAACATGGGGAGCTACTCTGAACCCCGCTGGAGTGAAATATTCCTGGCGGGGCAAGAGATGTTATCAGGCCCGGAGAATTCAGTCCCAGGCCCGAGAATCACATTTACATAAAATTAAAAATAGATTTAAATTACTTATCTTGTCTTCCCGCCAGTTTACTGCATGGTTCCAGGTGCGCCTGCTCTCCAGCAGTGGGAGGTATGCATGGCTCAGGAACACATGTGCGTTCCTGCAAAATGACCATTCTTGATGCATGCGCGAATCCCGCAAAATGGCCGGACACGTGCATCTCCCAACCCAACGCACCAAAGAACGTGCGCATCGGGATGGGAGAATCAGGCCCCAAACAAGAACCTTCAAACCGTGTCACTTTACTTGAAATTTCTATTTCCCATGTCAGCCAACATTATTGCCTTTTTGAAAGAGAGTGGGAATTTATTTTAATTAGCGCAAAATTGTGCACAATTTTGGGATGGAAATTTCCACCCATTAGTCACTGGATTGAAATGCTCTATGTTTTCAACTTAAAACCTAGCTTTTATTTGATATTATGCACATATTTTAGTAAAAGAAAGACATCAGAATGATTGTGGGGTGTGAGAGGCCACAGTAGATGAATTTATCAAACTTCATTTCACACGATATGATACAAATTTAGAAGCATAGAGGCACAGAGAATAGAAGCAGGAGTAGGCCATTCAGCCCTTTGATTCATAATGTTCATGGCCGATAATTAAATGCAATATCCTGATCTTGTTAAAGGGATCCCTTTAGCCCCATGAGCTATAACCAATTTCTTTTTGAAATCACACAACATTTTGGCCTCAACTCCTTTCTGAGGTAGTGAATTCCACGGATCCACCACTCTCTCTGTGAGTGATTTCTCCTCACCTCAGTCCTAAAAGGTTTACCCTTTATCCTCACACTATGACCCTTAGTGGTAATGGGCATGGGAATTTAAATAGGGACTTATTGTTTTCACAGGGTGAAATCAGGTATTAAATGGGTACAACGATAATAAAATTAGCCTCTTTGAAAGTTTGGATTCAAGACGCTATTTTGCTTCTGCTTACATGCTACCATAATTTGAAATTGCCTGGAGATGCCAAACCAGGAATCTGCAGGTTTAGCACTCAAGTTCTGATTTGATGCAATCTATATAAAACAGTAGAGGTCCGATTTTACCATCGCGTTGCGCCTGTTTTCGGGCACCAAAACTGCGCGGTGTGATCTGCGTTCACCTCCGTGCTGGTTCCCCCTTTACCAAGGCCAGAAAATGGCCGCGATCGAATTGCACCTGAAACGGGCACGATGGCCATTTAAGTATTTTTGCATGTATTTAAATTGACTTAATGGGCTGCACGCCCAACTTTATCAACATTTCCCCCTTTACCACCGCGTTTGCCCTTCTGAAATCAGTGCGAAACAGACATGGTCCATATAAGTCCAATTCGGGCACACCATCAGCGAGGGCTAGTGAGGAGGTAAGTGCCGAGCGTCTGATGGCTCTCTGCTTGAGATCAGTGGGTAGGGGGTGGAGGGGAAGGGGGGTCTACTGCCACCCTGTCTGAAATCAGTGGGGGTGAAAGGGGGTCTGCTGCCACTTTGCCTGAGATCAGTAGTGGGGGAAGGGGGAGGATGGATCACTTTGCCTGTGATCGGTGGGACAGAAGGGGACTGCGATCAGTCTGGTTGGCGGGTGGATGGGGGGAAGGGGGGGGTCATTAATGTTGGGGGCAATGTCTGTGGAGGCCAGAGGGAGGCATTATCCAGTCCAGGAGGGATGTGGCAGGGGAACAGCATTCTATCATTATTTTTCTGCGCATGTTTAGTTGGAGGTGCTGATCGGAGCTGTAGGTTTCAGGGCGTGTTAAGCCCCATCCACAGATTTGTGCAGTGTGATTGGGAATTGCTGATATTTTTGCAGGCAGAGTGCGTATGGGTGTGCCTCAGAATGGGCCAAAAGTTAGATCTGAAACACTTCCAGTTTCAAGTCTGCCAGCATTAGAATCAAAATGGTAAAATAGGGCCCTGTGTGTGGGTTCCTCACACCCATTCCCATGAAGGTGTGCAGTGCTCTGGCATAGCAGCAAATTGCAGGACAGCTCAGGTTATATGGGAGAGGGCCCATAAATTCTTGATTTTCTTTTATTCATTCATGGGATGTAAGCACCACTGACAGGGCAGCACTTATTACCTACCTCTAACTGCTCTTGAGAAAGTGTAGGTGAGCGACTTTCTTGAACCACTGCAGTCCAACTGGTGAAGGTTAATCCACAATGTGCTCAGTAGGGAGTTCCAAGTTTTTGACCCAGTGGTGTTGAAGGAATGGTAATTCTTCAATGTGTCAGTGCAGCCTTTGGTCACCTGGGAAAGAGAGTGATCGAAGACCAGGATTTCAAATCCAGCACCAAGTTCATGCTCTAAAGAGCAGTAGCGATACCTGCCCTGCTATACAGCTCAGAGATGTGAATTATATACAGCAAGCCCTTCACAAACCTGGAGAAGCACCATCAGCCATTGGTTCCACAGGATGCTGCAAATCCGTTGGCAGGGTAGACACACCGATGTCAGTGTTCTCACTCATCCCCAGCACTGGGGCATTGACCACGTTTGATCAATTCCACTGGGCAGGCCACATTGTCTGCATGCCCGACACGAGGCTCCCAAAACAAGTCATCAACTCAACACAGCAAGCAAGCCGCAAGAAGGCAGAGGCAACACTTCAAGGACACCCTCAAAACTTCCTTGAAAAAGTGCAACATCCACACCGACACCTGGGAATCCCCGGCCCAAGACCACCTGATTTGAAGGCAAAAGCACCTGGGAAGGAGCTGAACAGCTTGAGTTTCATCGCTGAGAACAAGCTGAAGCTTACCATCAGCAATGAAGGGAGTACGTGGCAACCCTGCACCTCACCCATCCACTCCTCGAACCACAGTCTGGTCCACCTATAACAGAGACTGCAGGTCGCGCATTGGAAATCCCAGTCACCCAGATCTCTTTGTCGGTGTGAACACAGGTCAGTCTTGACTCCCGGGTTGCTGCCTAAGAAAGAGAAAAAACTCAATGAACCAGACTTGTTCCCATGATTTGATGGTGATGGTAGATTGAGGGATACATTGGGGCCATGGGGTTACAGATGGTAGTTTAATACAATTCTGCTGGTGACCCACAGCACCTTATTGATATTGTATTTTAGATTGCTATATTTGTCTGATTCTATCCTATTTAGCACTGTGATAGCGTCACAACACGATAGAAAATGCCCTCATCGTATTCCGAAATTGTGCCCTCTACACCTAAGTCTAAGTCAGTAATAGTCCTATCACCGACTTGTGCACCAGGTTGGGTAAGAACAGTAGATCTCCTTCCCTAAAGAACCAGATGGGTTTTTACAACATTCCTGAAATTTCATGATCGCTATTACTGATGCTAAATTATTATTCCAAAAACAATTAATTAATTGAATTTATGTACCCCAGCTGCCATGACAGAACATAAAATCCCTACAGTGCAAAAGGAGGCCATTTAGGCCATTGAGTCTGTTCCGGATCTCCAAAGAACATCTTATCCAGGATGACACCCTCACCTGCCCCATCCCGTGACCCTGTGCATTTTTACCATGGCCAATCCACCTAACTTATACACCTTGGGACACAAATGGATAATTTCCCATGGCTCATCCATCTAACCTGCACATCCTTGGACTGTAGGAGGAAACCGGACCACCCGCAGAGGAAACCCACACAGATACAGGGAGAATGTGCAAACTCCACACAGTGGAATTTGAACTCATACATTTGTACTATTATTCCAGGTGTCTGGATTATTACTCCAGTAACAAGATCATGATGCTCATTAATGTCACACCCAGCGTCCCAGTGAAGGAGGTCCAGAGGAGGAAGGATTTCTAATGTCCCTCTCTTCTATAGCAGTTGATGTTGTTTGGTCTGGGCTCAAATGCTTCTCCGATTCCTTGTCCAGTTCAAGGGGAACCTCGAGCCAGATGCCCTTAAAAAGAACAATGGTTCCTCCTGGTGAATCTAACAAGGAGTTCATAATGTGGAGTAACACAATACTGACTCTGTTTCCAGAATCATAGAATGGTTCCAGCACAGAGGAGACCATTTGGTCCATTGTATCTGTGTTGGCCCTCTCAAGGAACAATTTGCCTTGTGCCCTTCCCAACTTTTTCAAATAATGATCCAATTCCCTTTTGAATGCCTTTACTTAGTCTGTCTCCATGACACTCTCAGGAAGTGTATTCCCAATCCTAACCACTCACTACATTAAAAAGTTTATTCCTCATATCGCCATTGCTTTTTTTGCCAGCTACACTAAATCTGCATCTTCTGGTTCTCCATTCTTCCACCAATGAGAACAATTTCTCCCTTTCTATTCAACAGACCCCTCTCTCAAATCTCCTCTTAACCTTCACTTTTCCAAAGAGAACAGTCCAAACTCTCCAGTCCTTCCCTGTCACTGAAATTTCTCAGTCCTGAAACCATTTTACCAGGATGCTGCCTGGTATGGAAGGGCTGCCTTACGAGGAAAGATTGAACGAACTTGGGCTGTTTTCCCTTGAGAGACGTCGGCTGAGGGGGGATCTAATAGAGGTTTATAAGATTATGAAGGGGATAGATAGAGTAAATGGTGGTAAGCTTTTTCCGCTATTAGAAATGGATAGAACGAGGGGTCACGGGCTTAGGGTGAGGGGGGCTAGGTATAAGACAAATATTAGAGGGCAGTTTTTCACGCAAAGGGTAGTGGGGGTGTGGAATGCACTGCCGAGTAAGGTGGTGGAAGCAGGCACGCTAGGGTTGTTTAAGAGTCACTTAGACAGCCACATGAGCGGTCTACATATGGGGGGATATAGCAGGCCTTACTAAACATTGTAGGCTTGGGATTCCGTTTTTGCCTCGGGGATGTTACAGTCTTTGCCTGTTTAATAATGAATTTTTTGTCTCCACAGGCATTTAAGTCCACCTTGTTGACCAGCAAGGGGCATGCATGCGGCAGGTTGTAGTGGGCTGCTCTTGGACGTTGCTTCGGGAGTTGCCTATTGCTTCATGTCGTTAGTGTGCTTAAACTGGACCATCTCGAGGGCAACATGACAGCTCAGAGACTATCTCTGTTGCTGTGCGGACACATGGATTTGGGCCTGTGTCTGTGGGAGTTTGCGCGTTCTCCCCGTGGTTGCGTGGGTTTCCTCCGGGTGCTCCGGTTTCCTCCCACATCCCAAAGATGCGCTTTTAGGCTGATTGATTGGGTAACAAATTGTCCCTATATTGGACCTCCCTGATCCTCGCACATTAGGCGTAGGCTAAAATCATGAATAGGTCACTGAGACAATGGGACGGCGGCGCGGGCTCGTTGGGCCAAAGGGCCTGTTTCCCGTGCTGTGTTGTTCTTTGTTCTTTGTTCTTTTGTTCTCATTCTCATGAACCTTTTTTGCATTCTCTCTAATGCGTTCACGTCTTTCTTAAAGTGTGTTGCCCAAATTGGACATAATACTCTAGTTGAGTCTGACCAAGTGTTTTGTATGGGTGTAACATCATTCCTTTGTTTTTGTACTCTATGCCCCTATTGATAAAGCCCAGGACGCTGTACACTTCGAGTACAATCACTTGATCTCATCCTGCCCAATGTCTAGCGGGACGAGGTGGTATGTTTGGGTGAAAGGTGAACAATTGGGATTGGTCCCGGTTTCTCCTCTAACCTGATTGGCAAAACAGGACAGGTCTAGAGAATTCCAATATTAAGGATAATTTGTATGTTATTAGTGAGTCTCAGATGCTATTGTTCAGGCTCAGTTGAACTCCTCACTGGCTGAGCTTTCCACCAGTGAGAATCACAGCTTGTTTCTACCAGCAGAGACCAGATGTGATGGGTTCAGAGGTCATAAAGCTCCTTGGTGGTTAGAGACACAGCTGGGCAATGCCCATGAGGCTATGCCAGCCTGGCAGTACCTGCCTGGCATCCTTGCACTGCCCAACAGGCATCATAACTGTGTTAGGGGCAGTGCAAAGGGGATGGGGCATGAATGGGGGTGGAGCCTGAATGGGGGTAGAGCTATGATTGGGGAGGTAGGGTAGGGAAGGGAAGGGAAGGGGAACTCCACAGGGGTGGTCAGGGAGAGAAAGAAACTCTGTAAACAGGGGTGATTGGCGGGGGGAGGTGTGGGGAGTGGTATAGACTGGCACAAGGGATGATCGGAAGAGGGGGTGTTCCCAATATCTCTGGGGCGGGTGGGGAGATGGAGACTGGCACAGGGGGTGATCAGAGGTGGGAGCTTAGAGTCTGCCCGCTCCCACCTCCTCCCCAACCCCCGCCACCCCCACTGGCGAGAATCGCATCTTGGTCCTTTATTGCTCTAAGCGCCATAAGATTACAACCCTCGACTCACCAAAAAAAAGCACCATTCTTTCCCATTTTCTTGCTCGTTCGGCACTTAGAGTTTTTTCGTCAGATCACGCCCTTTATTTACTTCTTTCTCAACCTCTCATGCCCTACATGTCAATTGCCATACATTAGGAAGAGCATGGGTTCGTAACACTAGAAGACATAAGAGCAGAAGTAGGCCATTCTGCCCATTGGGCCTGCACTGCCATTTAATGAGATCTGATACAGTCCTCAACTCCACTTTCCCACCTTATCCCCATAACACTTGATTCCCTTATAGATTAAAAACCTCTCTATCTCAGCCTTGAACATACTGAACAACCAAGCCTCTAACGTCCTCTGCAGTAAAGAATTTCACAGATTCACCGGTCCCCCAGAGAAGAAATTCATAGAATCATAGGAGGAGGCCATTTGGCCCATTCCCATCCAGGCCCTATCCCATAACCCCTGCTAATGCCCCTGACACTGAGGATTTATTTAGCATGGCCAATCCACCCAAACTGCAGATCTTTGGACTATGGGAAGAAACCGGAGCACCCAAAGGAAACCCACGCAGACACGGGAAGAAAGTGCAAACTCCACACAGACAGTCATCCAAGGCTGGAATTGAGCCTGGGAGCTGTGAGGCAGCAATGCCAACCACTTTACCACCGTGCTGCACCTATTCCTCCCCATCTCTGTCTTAACCACTTACTCTGAGATTATGCCCCTGATCCTGGGCCCTCCCACAGAGGGAAGCAACTCTAAGCATCTACCCTGTCAAACTCTCTGAGATCCCTACATGCCTCAAACAGGTTGCCTTGCATTCTTCTAAACTCCAATGAATACTGGCCCAACCTACTTAACCTCTCCTCATAAGAAAATCCCTCCATACTCAGGATTAACCTAGTGAATCTTCTCTGGACTCCTGCCAGTGCCAGTATATATTTCCTTAGGTTTGGGGATTGTTAGAGGGAAATAATGAATTTGCTTTATTGCAGCAATATCTTCGGGCAAATTGTGATATGGATTATTAAGAGATCACTATAAAAGTTGAATGTCTGATCACAAGGGACCAGGGAATCTATATAATGTAGAATTCCATATTTGGGGAAAAAATGTTGATATAAACAAGGACTGCTTACGTGGATGAACAGCCATTGTATGCCTAGTGACCCCTGTACCATCTCAAGCTGGCAGTTTAAGGCCAAGCTTGGTAGTGACAAGAGGTTAGGAAGATGGATCATTCTTGAATCAACAGACGCACTGCCTCACAATGTCTATAATTTGTTTAATGTGAATCTAAAATAGGCAATGCTGGAATTTAAAACCATATACTGCTGACGTGATTTTTCACTGTATAAATATGTCACGGTTCTTCAGCTGGGCATAGTCTGTGTCAGAGAGTGCCTGCTCTTCCTGCATATGCTTGAATAAAGCAATCATAACCTGTAGAGTCTCCTATAGTTCATGAGGAATCAGCGATAAAAGGGATCAAAACTGCAGTATTTCAGGTGTGGTCTAACCAGTGCCTCAGATAGTTTTGTAAAGATTTTCCCATGTTTATACTTCATTCCCTTTGAAATAAAGGCCAATATTTTATTTGCCTTCCCTATTACCCATTACCCATTGAACTTACATGCTAACCTTTTGTAATTTATGCACAAGGACCCCCAACTCCTTCTGTGCTAGTTTTCTGCAGTCTTTCTCCATTTAAATAATATTCAGCTCCTTTATTCTCCTTACCAAAGTGCATTACTTCACATTTTCCTACATTATATTCCATTTACCATTTTTTTGCCCATCATTTAACCTGTCTATATCCTCTGTAGTTTCCTTGGTACTTTCTCCTTCACTGATAGTTATTGGATTTATTTCCTCTCCCTCTTTTTTCCCTTGATTATTTAGTATTTTTGGAATGCTCTTAGTGTCTTCTCCCATGGAGGTTGGCACAAACTATTTCTTTATGTCCTCAACCATTTCCTCGTTTCCCATTATTATTTCCCCAATTTCATGCTTTAAGAGTCTTCTTCATAGTCCCTAATAGGACTCATTCCTCCTTTTACCGCCATTTTACTATTTATGGGTCTCTAGAAGACTTTTATATTAGCTGCCAATCTCTTCTCATATATTCCCTTTGCCTCTTTAATTTGCTTTTTCAATTTTTCGCTGAGCGTTCTATATTCAGCCTGGTTCTTAATTGTATTATTCACCCAATGTCTGTCATATGCACACTTTTTCTGCATTAGTTCAACCTCTATCTCTTCCCTCATCCAGGTAGCACTGGAGTTATTTGCCCTACCTTTCTCCTTTATGAGAATATACCTTGGTTGTATTTGAGCTATCTCTTCTTGGAAGGCAGCCCATTTATCAGTTACAGCTTAGTCTGTTAATCATGAATTCCAATTTCTCTGGACCGAATTCATTCTTGACCCATTGAAGTTGGCTTTCTCCCAGTTAATTATTTGTACTCTGGATTGCTTCTTGTCCTATACCCAACCATATGATACAATAATCCCTGACCCCTAGATGTTCCCCTATGGACATTTGATCAATTTGGCCTTCCTCATTCCCAAGAATCAGGTCCAACAATACTACATTTTGTTGAACTGGGAACATATGGCTGTAGAAAATTCTCCTAAGCACACCCCAGGATATCTTGCTCTTCCCTGTCTCATGCACTACTACTATACTAGTATATATTTGGATAAAGACCCCATTACAGAATCATAGAGTCCTACAGTGCAGAAGAAGGCCATTTGGCCCATCATATCTGTACCAACCACAATCCCAATTAGGCCCCATCCCCACAACTCCATGCATTTACCCTGGTTAGACCCCCCCAACACGAAGGGGCAATTTAGCATGGTCAATCAATCTATCCCACACATCTTTTGGACTGTTGGAAGAAACTGGAGCACCCGGAGGAAAACCATTACTCTGTAATTCTTGCAGTTCTTATCTTCCATGCAAATGTGTTCTTTTACATCTTTCCCATTATAGCCATGAGAAAGTGCCCTAATGAAATTGCACCTTTGCTGTTCTTTAATTCTAACCAAATAGATTGTGCCCTTGGTTCCCCTGGGCATCCTCTCTCTCCAACACTTACACTGCTTTCCTTTTCTTCCTTTTCCATCTTTCCTGATAACCTTGGGGGCTCTTATCGCTGCACCCCACAAGCCAGTAAGACCACAAGAGAGCTGAGAAATCAAGTTTGTACCCAACTTCTCAACTTTCATGATCTTACCAGCACCGGATACCCGGCAATGCCAACCTTATGCCCATTTCGAGCATGAGGCTGAACAATTTATTTAAACATGTTGAAATCAGAATTTGCATTGAATTAAACAGCCCAGGACACTATCATCCAGGCTCACTTGCCTGTGTGGCCTTGCCAGGAGAGGATCTCTCCAGCAAGAATCACAATGTGTGCCCAGCAATGGGGAGGAGTAGTGAAGGCCTTGCCAATAGAACCAGAGGCCATTGAAGCCGCCCTAGGAAGGTCAGGGCCAAGGGGAGTGCCCCTTGGACAATGCCAAACTGGCACTCTGGCATAGCCAACTGGGCACCCTGGCACTGCCCACCAGGTACCTGGCAGTGCCAAATGGGCGGGGCCAGAGGAGGATAGACTGAGGGGTGGCGGGTGAGTGGTGGGGGGATGGAGGAGGACAATTGGGGCTGACTATGAGAGGAGTGTTGGGCAGCCAATCACAGTTGTATTGGGCCAGCGATTGCAGGGTGGTCAGGCAGGGGGAGTGGGAATGGAAGGGAGGAATCAGTCCTGCTGGGTGGATGGGGGTCATGATAAACCGCAGGCCCCCATGATAGCTGGTGGGGGTGGTGATTGCTGTGCTTTAGGCTGGGAGGCAAGCTGAGAGCATGACAGGTCTCTGCTGCTGGAGACCTGCACATGCACAATGGTGCCCTCTGCTGCTCTCAGCCCGCATTCAGGCAACTTAAGCCCCATCCCTTCCCCTACATGGAGCATGATTTCTGTTGTGTTTTTTTCATGCATTGAGTGGATAAGAGAGCAGATTTAAATTGCCCAAAAACAGATCTGAAACTCTTCTGTTCCCCCACCCATCCTGGCCATGGAATTTTTTTGGTAAGACCGCCCCCGTGTATATAGGATGATTTAATACCCAGTCCTTCCCTTCTTTCAGCCAAGTCACTGTGATTGCCACAACATCATATATCTGTGGTTGCAACTCACCAGTCTCCTCTCTCCATGGCCTACTCTCCCCATTGCCCTCTCTCCCCATGGTCCTCTCTCCCTCGGCCCTCTCTCCCCATGGTTCTCTTTCCCCATGGCCCTCTGTCCCCGTGGCCCTCTCTCTCCCCATGGCTCTCTCTCCCCACGGCTCTCTCTCCCCAGGGTCTTCTCCAATGTTTGTTTACATTTGCTTCTTCTCCTGCTCCACTGTCTGCTGGGCCTTCACCCCACCTCATCCTTGACTCCACCGCAGCCTTTACTCCACGGCAGCCTTCACCCCATTGCAGTTTTGCCCCCACTGCAGCCTTCACCCCACCGCAGACTTTACCTCATCACAGCCTTCGCCTCACGCAACCTTCATCCCACTGCAGCCCTTACCCCACCGCATCTTTCACCTCACTGCAGCCTTTAATCCTCCGTAGTCTTCACCCCACCACAGCCTTCACTCTACCACATCCTTGACTCCACTGCAGCCTTCATCCCACTGTAGCCTTTACCCACTGCAGCCTTCACCCCACCACTGTCTTTGCTCCCCATTGGACCTTTGCCCTGCTGCTGCCTTTGGCCCACCGTTGTCTTTGCTCCATCATCACACCATCGGACTTGTATTGCTGACTTTTGCACTTTTTCCAGCTCATCCAATTGGAAGCTGGTTCTCAGTGCGTTGGCTGACTAATGCATCTATCAATAGCCAGTACTGTGCCAAACACACCTCCAGTGGGCAAGCTGGAAGATCATTTATTTCAAATTCTCAATGGCTGCTCCAATGGAGCCCATGGAAGCCTCCTGTGGGAATGCTAGGTTTCCAAGGAACCCAGTTTGGGAAACACTGCTCCATTGTACTGTACCTTTTTAAGCTTCGATATACTATAAGTTGAAATTCTGTTATTTTCCAGATCAATCAGGCCTGATTTAGGGGAACAACAATGGCATCTGTTGGGGGGGGGGGGGGGGGGCGGTGGCGTGTGGCC
This sequence comes from Carcharhinus amblyrhynchos, assembly GCF_965287045.1. Taxonomy (NCBI): domain Eukaryota; kingdom Metazoa; phylum Chordata; class Chondrichthyes; order Carcharhiniformes; family Carcharhinidae; genus Carcharhinus; species Carcharhinus amblyrhynchos. Next base: position 54,469,517 of record NC_137335.1, read on the forward strand.
ATGATTGGCCTAGGTGGTGGAGGGACCGCGGGGATAACATTTTCGGGCAGTGCTGATCTTGCGATCAGCTGCGATTGTGGAGGGAGCTGAGTTGAGGCCAGCTGCAGCAGCAGAGGCCTGACAGATGTCTTTCTCTCAGTCAGGCCTCTGCTGTTGCAATTGCACATGTGCAGTCACAGGAGCTCCCTTTGCTGCTTAATCAAGCTCACTCATGATTTAAGCCCTCCAGTATCTAGGCCAATTTTTTCATGCACTAAGTGCATAAGATCGTGAATAAAGACTTGCCCAAAAAATGGATCTGCAATACTCCCATTTTCATGCTAGCTGAACACTTCGAATTTTTGTCATAAAATTACCGCCATAATAATGGTAGGAAGGGTGACAGCCATGCTTTCTCATGCGAATCGCTACACTCTAACTTTCCCAGCATTGTTTTGCAGAGCACTGCTCAGATCTATACACCTTGCAGTTCCACATACACCTCTCACTTCAGCCACCTCCCCCTCTGAATCATATCATCCGCACCTTGATAACATCTTGCACCCTTGGCTCACAATCACCCCACGAATGCCGTTATATAATCACTACACAATCCACTTATCAGACTCATAACTGTCTGCTTTCTCACCTTTGCAAGGGAAGGGAGTACACAGCTCCAGTGAAAGGCAGGGAACCATGGATAGCCCACATGAGCCACCTTGATGGCCCGTATTAGCAATGTATGGCCACTAGGTCCCTGCGAAGGAAGTCTTATTCCAGGAGGCTGCAGACATCGGCAATGACTTGATGTGAAAGCTTGAGTCTCATAAAGCATTGGCCCTCAGCCATATCAAAAAAGTTGATCCTGTGCCTGCAGACCGTATGTTGGGGATATAACTCCCCTGTCCTGTGGAGTGGTGTGTGCCTGAAGAGAAGCTGCTTCTGTTGGTGTTGCCTCTGCTGCTGTTAATGTTGCTGCTTTTCTTGTTCCTTATGGACAGCATGGTGGCACAATGGTTAGCACCGCTACCTCACAGCGCCAGGGAAACGGGTTCAATTCCTGGCTTGGGTTACTGTCTGTGCAGAGTCTGTATGTTCTCCCCGTGTCTGCCTGGGTTTCCTCTGGATGCTCCAGTTTCTTTCCACAGTCTGAAAGATGTGTTGGTGAGGTGCATTGGCTATGCTAAATTCTCCCTCAGTGTATCCGAATAGGCTTTGGAGTGTGGCGTCTAGGGGATTTTTACAGTAACTTCATTGCAGTGTTAATGTAAGCCTCCTTGTGACACTAATAAATAAACTTAAAACCACTGCAACAACTTATCAATAATCCAAGGTAGAGTCACATAGGCATTCCCCAAGCAGCAGCAAAGGTCAGACTGAGATGAGTAAATTCCAAGGGAGGTGAAATGACTTCCAAAAGTTTGAAATACAGTGAAACAAGCAGTGAAAGCACCAAACTTTCACATAGGCAGCCTTATAGTTCCTCAGCTTTGCTAGTTTTTAAGCCTATCAGTTTATTTGGGAACGGTTCCCAGCTGTGGCCTCACTTTGTTGATCCAAGCAATTTCCCTGCAGTTTAGGAAAAATGTTCTTTGACTGTCAAAGCCAAAATTCTGGGCTAATTTCTCAATGAATTGACTATTTCAATATTGAAGTTATATACCTGACCATTCTATAAGGGTTGCTCATGCTTCCCAATGCATCCTGATTGAACCCTCAAGTGGGACAGATCATATCAGGTTCATAAGCTGCTGGCATATTTCACCCACCCCCCCACCCCCAAACCTGCCTCCACTTGGCAATTAAAATTGATAAAGTGTAGGATCAAGCCTGAGATTAGGTGCAATGCCTTTTTGTGTCAGCTTGGATCTTATATGTTTCTCTTATGGGGACAATAAGAAGTCTCACAACCCCAGGTTAAAGTCCAACAGGTTTATTTGGCAGCACTAGCTTTCGGAGCCTCAAGCTCCTTCTTCAGGTGAGTGAGGACTGGTGTTCGCAAACAGGGCATATAAAGACACAAATTCAATTTACAAGATAATGGTTGGAATGCGAGTCTTTACAGGTAATCAAGTCTTAAAGGTATAGACAATGTGAGTGGAGAGAGGGTTAAGCACAGGTTAAAGAGATGTGTATTGTCTCCAGTCAGGACAGTTAGTGAGATTTTGCAATCCCAGGCTGAAACTTCCTGAGGGACACGGCCCTCGACCTACTAGCAGGCCTCAATGGCCTCCGGTCCTACTGACAAGGCATTACAACAGGTCTTCGTGGATGATGCGTGAACCCCACCAGTGAGGATCTTCACTGGTGAAGCTGCTAAAGCAAGTAAACCAAGATGGTTGCATCCCAGGCTCACTAATAATTTTTAAATCAAAATTTACACTGATTTAGATATTGAGATCAACCATGCACGCTTCCCGGGCGCGATCTCATCGGAAATCAGAGTCCATTAAGATTTCAAGAGGCGAGTAATCGAATGCAAACCCAATTTTTTTGCCTCTTTGTGATCTTACCAGCCCACCCCACCCATTGACCGCTGGGACGCAAAGGTAAGATCATCCCCACAAATTGAATTCAAAATGAATTTGAATTGGTTTCTGCAGCAAGCAAGGAGAAGGATTAAGGCCTTGCCTGGTCCACTCTACATATTAGCTTTGCAACGACGATAAAGGGATAGAATTTTTGAAAAAAATTCTGTCAAATGTCTTCATTTCAAGGCCTTTTCAGGAAGCATAGACTTATCATAACGTAGACCATTACAGCAATGAATCTTCGGGGCTATTAATACAGTAAAGGTCACTTAATTACTCTCAATTACTATCCCTGCTGTCTCCAGGTAGATTTATGGAGAACACTGAAGCAAACCCAAGATTTTGCCAACAAAATTTAAAAGTTTTGTTTCAAGTGTCTTGAACAGATCTCACCATACAGCTAAACTAACTGTCCATTCCAACAATCAGGGAGCAGATAAAGAGGGTGGCACTTAGCTAAAACTAAAAGCAAAGCAAAACCAGGATATTGATTTTAGGAGTACTCTTACAGAGTCACCTTTGCAAGTATCAAGGTTCATCTGTCAGACTCTCAATGCCAAGACCACAATCTATGTGCCTCCTCAGGCCAATCTATAGTCCTTTGAAAACACTCTGCCTCTTTCTGCAGGTTTTGCTATGCAGCAACGATGAAGCACACCTTTAAATAGCAGCCAAGACTTGCTATTTCCTACCCTTCACTGATAGCTAACTGCTGCAGGCAGGCCCAATCTAGGCCAGGAACTTGCTATGAATAGCCACTGATGTTGACCTAGGAAAATCCAATGACATTGGCCCAGTTTGGCAATTGCTAAGCTGATTGCTCCGCCGTTTCGCCAATTTAGTGCCCACACTGAAAATCTCACACTGACGTGCCACCCTCCGTCTTGTTTAATTTCACAGATATTGCGTGGAATGGAATCTGGAATGCAAAGAAAAGCATTGGAAAGGAAGAACAGGGACAAAGAAAGCTAAAGTGATAAAGGAACAGTGGAACAGAAATGGGGCGAGAATAATAGAATGAACGGGAAAAAAAATGAAAGACTATAAGTTATAGGTGCAGAATTAGACCATTCGGCCCATTAAGTCTGCTCCGTCATTCAATTGTGGTTGATATGTTTCTCAACCTCATTCTCCCAACTTTCCCCCATAACCTTCAAAAGAAAAGCCTTAGAAAGAAAGGGAAACAATTGAAAATAAATGAAAGGACACTTGTTTGTAACTACCACAATGGAAAGTGAGTAAAACCATTATCAGTAGTGACACAGTGCGAGCTCTCAATTATTATCCCTCCAGGTAGATTTATGGAGAACATTGAAGCAAACCCAAGATTTTGCCAACAAAATTTAAAAGTCAGTTTTCTGATACTGTAAATTCCACCAGTTTGTCCAACCTCGCTCAGCCCTCTTCATTCAAAACATTTAACTTCAAAGTCAGAATTTAATTTTGCGATGGGGCAAAAAAAAAATTTACATATCAAGATGTTGACACACCAACAGACCGAATGGTACCAACTCATTGTAAGCTTGCATGATGGAGCTTGTAATAAGTCTTCAGAGGCAGGAGTCCCTTTACCAAAATCCCTTCTTTTGTAACTCTAACAACAGTACACAGAGTGCTAGTAGTTAGCAGTCTGCCTCCAGGGGTGTCAGAGGAACTGACGCTCCCAGTTAAGTACAAGGCAAAGACTCTTTAATTGACCTATCAATCGGATCCTTAATCAGGGAGTTCATATTCCAATAGGACAACCCCAATGGAGTCCTTATTTGAGATCCTAAGAAGAGAGATGAGAAATGCAAAGTTTGCTGAGCAACAGGCTGCTGAACAAAGATGACAGTGGGTCTTCTGCTGTGACAGGATTCAAAAACATCAGGAGAGATGAAACAACCCTTTACAAAGGTTAGTGCCATAAGCCTCCCCTCAACTTCAGGCTAGATCTCTAAGGTGGCAATGTTCAACATCTCCTTCCATCAAATTGCAGGACTGTGTCTTAGCAACTCCCCTGGCTCATCTACATTTCGCGATTCCTTGCCTCTCATTTGATTTCATCCTCCAGACACACACTCTCTCATCTTGTGTTTAGGTGTTCTGAGTGATGTCTTAACAGGATTAAATCACACGTGTTGACAGTTAACCTAGCTAATGAGAGATACATTTCAGTAAACTGTTGACAGAACTGCCTGAAAGCTTCTTTAATTTACCAACATGTAACAACACATGAAAAGCATTAGTCAAGCGGATGAAGACGAATAAGCATCAAGGTCTAGGGGCACTTCACATTAACACTTGACAACCTGCAAGTGCTCCTGTCACAGAAGCTGATTTGCCCAAGGCAGTCTCTAAAATCTGGTGCCTGTCAAAGAAAAACACCTTCAATAAACATAGCAGGGTTAGGATTTTCACTGAGTGGCTCTCTACTGAGATAACACTTTGTTTATGGATAAACAAAATAAAAGGTTCCTTTTCCAATATATTCCACAAACACATTAGGTGGGATTTTGCGGCCTCACTGAACCCAAAACTGTAAAATCTGCCCAAGGTCATGCTCCATGTTCTGCCCCTTGCCTGTTCCGACTTACATGGTGGACGGGGCAGTAAAATTCTGGCCATTGTCACTCCACTAATTGGTTAATGTGAGCAAAAATATGTTTTTGCTAAGCCAACTGTGCTTGATCAAAGTAAGACCTAATATTGGAATCATAGCATCATAGAATCACGGCAGTACAGAAGGAGGCCATTTGGCCCATCAAGTCTGCACCAACAACAATCCCACCCAGGCTCTAACCCTGTAACCCTGTATTTACGCTGCTAATCCCCTTGACACTAAGGGCCAATTTAGTATGGCCAATCAACCCAACCTGCACATCTTTGGAGTGTGGAGGAAACCGGAACACCGGTGGAAATCCACGCAGACATGGGGAGAAGGTGCAAACTCCACACAGGCAGTTACCTGAGGCAGGAATTGAACACAGTTCCCTTGCGTTGTGAGGCAACAGTGTTAACCACTGTGTCACCATGCCATCCATTAATCTTGTAGCTTTATTTATCTTCTGAAGTGTGATGCCAGATGGTGTACAATGTGCAAAATTGTAGCTGACAGTCGTTTCTTGTTCAAAACATTGTTTCTTGACATGAAGATTGATCACTAATTTCACAACAAAACCCATATTACTGTGATAGTGGGCCTGGGCATATCTGAAAAGTAATAGCACCTCCTGAAAAGACCTTTTGAGATGTACCTATACACCAACTCAACAATTGCTAGAGGAAACGCAAGTCTCATAGCTCAAGCTCAGTAATACCCCGAAGCAGGAATCTTTCACCAGAATGAATAGTAGATTGTATTATCTGAGAGGAAATCTGAATAGAATCGCAACAGTACAGAAGGAGATTGCAGCCTGATAGGTGGTTGGACAATTACCTCCAAGCATCGTAGGAAGATATATCCTCCTGTTGAGAGTCCTTCTTCCCCTCTACCTCCAGCTTCCTACAGCTTGTCCTGCTCTGTGTCACATCTGCTCAATCCCCCTGTCATATTGTCAGTCATCAGAGATGCAAACTCCTGTACTTACATAGGGAAGCAGGAGAGCTGTTCAAATCCTTTAAATCAGAGTTTCACTATTCACAATCTATACCATTGTTTGGATGTGGGGATTAAAGTTTGCAGACGACACAGAACTTGAAGGAAGTGGAAGTTGTGAGGAGGATACAAAGACGCTTCACGGGAATTTGGAAAGGCTACGTGAAGGGGGCAGAAATTTGGCAAATGGATGGCAACGTAGAGAAATGTGAGGTTGGATGTTCTTCTGTTTCAAATCATCCAGTCACCACTCAGAAAATAATTTCTAAATGAGAATTAAGTAAGTGACAGGCCTGGCTATCTACCACCTCTGCTGAAAGCTTTTCTGTGCATCGACAGGAGGCAGAAGCGAAAATCATCCTGTTCCCATAGCAGAAAATTGTGTCAATTTTGGGTGTCCAGATGGTATCCCATAAACAAATGAGGGAAAGTTTATTCATTAGTCAAAAGTAGGTTTACATAAACACTGCAATGAAGTTACTGTGAATATCCCCTTGTCGCCACATTCCAGTGCCTATTCAGGTACACAGAGGGAGAATTTAGCATGACCAATGCACCTAAACCAGCACATCTTTTGAACAGTGGGAGGAAATCGGAGATCCCGGAGGAAACACACAGACACAGGTAGAACGTGCAGATTGCGACAGACAGTGAGCCAAGCCAGGGATCGAACCCAGGTCCCTGGAGCTGTGAAGCAGCAGTGCTCACTACTATGTCACTAGCCAATTACGGCCTGTAAAGTACAGCCTCTGCCTGGTATCTCCTGGCATCTAGAGTCTTGAAATGTTGGATGACATGGGACCGCTTGTTAACCTGTTGGCAAGAAAGAAGCAGAGGAGTTCCTAGGAGAACAATTGAAGATAGAATAAAGCTCATGGAAAAGTTACACACACCATTACTGAAATTTTCAAGGTGAACAAATTTAAACTCAGGCAGCTGATCAGCTGTTTCACATTATTTAGCACTAAGGTTATTAAGGCCAACAATAGAAAGTCACCAGCACTACAAACTGATGCAACTTCTTGGAAGAGTCAGAGACCCTACCTTCCATATTAAATGGGCTGGAGACTGGGAATATCAATGGGATCAGCTTGGGATCAGGGAAGCAGGAAATGTTGACTGTCAGAGATGTTTCACAGTAAGGACTTGGGGGGGTTAGTTGGTGGCAGAGGTGATTGTTGGAGGTGGAACAAAGCTTTGGACATCCTATCCTGATTTTCAATCAGATCAATTTTTTTTTAAGTTAGGGAAATGCTTCACAAGATATTGCACAACGTGGGTAATTAAAGATTGTTGTATGCAAGCAATGAGCCCATCCGTAGATATGAACAAGTCCTCACATCAAAACTTCAAGAGAACATTTCATTATAGGTGAACCAGCTATAATACCGTTCACCTAGGATGTCCAGAGAACATAAGTACCTCAGTAGAATCTAGTCCTAAGTAACTGAAGATAATAGTTTATATCAGGAAATTATCCTTTCCCAGAATCCATAGAATCCCTATAGTGAGGAAGGAGGCCATTCAGTCCATCAAGACTCTGAAAGAGCATCTTACCCAGGCCCATCCCAGACCCATTATGTTGAATGAACTTGGTTCACTGGACATAATATAAAAATCAACTGATCAGTAGACAGAACAAAGGCTACAGGTCCTGATAGTATTTTCACTATAGCGTAGTAGACCTTTGCATTAGATTTCACTACGCCATTCCATCTCGCTACCTTCAGATGCGTCAGTGCTTCTACAGCACAAGCATTTACAGAGCGATTTGGAAAACTGTCCTACTATGTTATTTCCAAGCAAACAAGAAACATCTAATATCACCCTCTTTGCCTCTCTCGATCATCAGCAAAGTGACGGAAGCAGCCATTAATTGTGCCATCAATCAGCACTAATAAACTGACTCAGACACCCCATTAGGATTCTGCCACAACTACCCAGTTCCAGGTCTCATCACAGCCTTGATACAGAAAAGAAATTAATACCAGCGGTGTGTTGAATTAGCCACCCTTGACTTAAAGACTGCATTTAACTAAAGCTGGAAAAACTGAGGTCAGTGGAGAGCAATGGGAAAATTCTCCAGTGGTTGGAGGCAAAGATGGCATGTGGGACATTAGTTAATGGTTGTCAGAAGCAAATTATCCCAATTGCTGGATATCAGCATGGAATTGAAACAGACACAAACAATCATATACTATAATAAACTAAAGCCAAAATCATCCAACCTCACGCCAAATTCTCCATTCTCACTGGCAGCGATGGCGGGACTGGAGAATTCCAACCAAAACTTGAACCTCCCAAGCCAGTTTGGGATGCTGACGCTGCAATTGAGATGAATCCAGCTGCAAATACATCATGAAGTTATTAGTTATCGCTACATCCTTCCTTCTAAATCGATCTAAAAAAAACGGAAATTTTTTTGTTAAATCGCAAGGAAATCTCTGTTATAAATAAAACACTTTGCAGCCATCCACGCAATATGATTTATATTTCCACTTATGAGCCTGACCTGTGAAAATAAATTTTAAAGAGTTATAATATTTTACAGCTGGCCATGACTTATCCTCAATATATTTCATTCCATGCAAATGTTTTACGTAAGATATCTCGCCCAATGTTTTAACCTACAAATTCCTACATATTCCCCACAATGAGGCATCTTATTTTCCTCCACCGCTATTTTGACAAGCAGAACAAAAGAAATGCATTATTCTATAAATCAAAGCTCTTCAACATACATAGAACATGCAAGTCCATAAAACAATATTTTATAGGTCAGATCTGCATAGAAGTGGCACACAGTTGCTTAGTCTTGGTAAATTAGTAATGTGTTTTTAAATTATTCATATCTTTCAGTCCTCAGGAATTTAATGATATAGTGCATACACTGATAGTAATTTACTTCCTACAAGTACATTTATTTAATTATGCCACTAAACTTAGTGCACCAATTGGTCATCATGAGGGCTTTAGGCAGGGTAGCTAGGCTAATCAGAAATAATGGTATGTGTTATTTTGTCCCTAGCGGCTAGGTTCTGAAATGCTATTTAGATCACAGAAGGTTAATGTCCTCCTTATGTAAATTGTCCAATTTAACATTCACTGGCAGTATCATAAATCCTAGCTCCAGGATTTCATTAAACCTATGTTCAAACTAGTTGACCTCGGAGGTTAACAATCACAAGTCACACAGGGCAATTATTTAACTCTCTTCTTATCACAAGTCTGAATCATGCTAAACATTCTGCAATTACTCATACCTCACAGATAGAGTTTACAAAAGTAATTGCTCAATCTATGGGTCATGATTTTCCTAAAGACCACATTTGCTAGGGTCTGCAAATGGGCAAACAGTGCATGTTCTGCAGAGTTAAGGAGTGTCTTTGATGTTGTAATCCAATTACAAATCCTTGTAAGGGTCATTTTATATCATAATATAAAGGCCAATATGAAAAAAGGGCCTTTTCATTTGCATAGAAGCTGAATTAAGGTCTGATCCGGATTAAACAACATTGTGGGAATGATCTGGAAAGCCTTAATTCAGAATTGCACCAGATAACATCATTAGAGCTAATTCAGCAAATGAGGGATGATTTTTGTGTTCTGAATGTCAATCAGTGCCAGCAACGTGAGGTCATTAACTAAAATAAATTTCCCAGTTCATATAGAAGTTAAAGTTATTGATCCAACAATGTCTCTGCACGTATTATTTTATCGTTATTTTTAAATATTCAACTCAGTACGAAATCAAGTTGACGTTTTTACATTGTAAACTCCTTTTGAATTAACCAATCGTGGCCACCAAGAGCATGATGTCAGGTTATATTTAAATGAATTTAACGCACAGTGGGAGTAAATGAAAAATCCAAAATATTTTTGCCATTCTTGGGGAACACCACAAGGTAAATAAGAAGTGAACCGATTCAAGCTTTATTACCTTATTATCATCTTTTCCAAAAATGGAATTTAGATGTGGAGTGTAAGGAAGGTTTGGGCCATTCACCTTTTGTTGCCTGGTAATATAGGATAGGATGGAATACGGAGAAACTACGAAGAGTTGCAAATGAAGCCCAGTCCATCATGAAAACCAACCTCCCACCCATTGACTCCATCTACACTTCCCGCCGTCTCGGAGAAACAGCCAGCAAAATCACGAATCTCACTCACCCCGGATATACTCCCTTCCAAATTCTCCCATCACGACAAAGATACAAAAGTCTGAGATCATGTACCAATCGACTGAAGAACAGCTTCTTCCTTGCACAAATTGGTTATACACACATGCATTCGAATTAAAAAGCTTTTGTTTTAAAATGCAAGATGCTTGAAAGTAAACTCCCTCAGAAGTTTATTTGCATACTCCAGCTTTCACAATTTCCAGAGCAATTTTCGAAGGGTGTGAAAGTCATCAGACTTTTGAATAGACCTACCATATATTAAGCTGATCTTTCTCTACACCCTACCTGTGGCTGTAACATTATATTCTGCACCCGCCCTTTTCCTTCTCCCCTATGTACTCTTTGAATGGCATGTTTTGCCTGTATAGCATGCACGAAACATTACTTTTCTCTGTATCCCAATACACGTGACAATAATAAATCAAATCAAATGAAAATAAATCCATGTGACACATCAGACATGTTTCCCCTCACAAACCACATATTTTCCCGAATGTGGACTCTATCTGGAACCCACACAATATCCTGAGGGAGGCAACTTCCCTCCGAAACCTCCAAAAATGCACACTGTCTGCCCCGGAAAGGAAATGGAGTGAAACTCAGATATATTAATCTACTTCAGATTCCACACTATTCTGCCGGCAGCAGTTACATTCCGAGGATAATGTTTATTTGGTCCCAGCCCCACTGGTGCCATTCATTTTTTTCAGGTGATAAATGAATTCATCTGAAGAAAAGAAATATCTCCCTGTTCCGACACTAGATAATTTTGCAATCACATCCTTCAGTCATACAGTCGCGTGTCACTTCCATATACACCCCCTCATCGTGAAGAATCAAATCAGGTTCTTATCTCAATTCTCTTTTCCACAAAAGAAAATAATTCTCTTTTCAGTAATTTATATTACTAAGGATATATTTCAACTACTGATTTTGAACTGGATATTCATCGCTTCAGCTTCTTCTGCAGTTCTTTCCCAAAAGAATATCTATGCTTTTGAGGAGTTTTCACGTTGTTTGTGTCAAGTGAAAAATCAAGAACAAACTCTTCTGAAAAGCTTCATTTAAGATAATTTATTTGGTTGTTGAGAAAGGCTGCAGTGGAGCGGATGGATACTGTCAGGATATTTGCTTTGAAATGTGACTGGAAACGGCAAAAACGTAATTGTGCTTCTTGTACATTAAAGAACAAAGAAAAGTACAGCACAGGAACAGGCCCTTCAGCCTTCCAAGCATCTGCTAATCACAATGTCCTAACTGAACTAAAGAAAACATCTTCTGCCCTTACTCGGTCCTATCTCTCCATTCCTTCCCTCTTCATGTACCCATCCAGATGTTACTCATGCTTCCTGCTTCCTCCACCTCCTCTGGCAGTGCGTTCCATCACTCTCTGTGTGAAAAATTTCCCTCACACATCTCCCTTAAACTTGCCCCCTCTCATCTTAAACTTGTGTCCCCTTGTAATTAACACTTCCATTAGCATTGAAAAATTGCCAACCATTTTCCAAAGGTAATAATGCCCCATCAACATCATTCTCATACTCATCTCATTTTCACTTATATCAACACATTTACACTTGGGAGAAACATTGCTTTATTTGGTGATGTTCACCTTACACTTTTCAGAGGTTCATCTTCTGGGAGAGATCTTGAGTTATTTTCAAATGTGATGTTATTTTGGTTGATTTACTAACCTTTCCAATCCTTCCATCTGCCATCACTATACTAATTATAGGACCACTGAAACCAATTAAAATGTTGAAAATTAATACAATTCAGAATGTTCAAAGTGTTTTGGGGCAATAATCCTGAATCTTTTGGTGAGGCAGTTGATCTTTTGTACACTATGGTCTTTGGAGACAGACAAAATGAATAATTTAGCCCGAAATCTTACCAACATTCACTCCGCCGGGATTTTCCTATTTCACTGCAGTGTACAGGAATTTGGCTGGATGCCAAGTTCTTTAACCTTGCTGCGACGTAAATGGCCAGTAAGATCGTGCCTATTGGCCGGAATTTTACAGGCATGCCCGCCCCGACTCCGGGGATGGGCGAGGCTTGGAGAACATCATTCTCCATTGGCCTCAGGCAGGATCGTACAAACCTCAGGCAGACATGCCAGTAAAGTTCCGCCCTTAGTGTCAAATGTAAATTCAAGATGCTTCTTTATGCGCAGTCGCTATTAGAGGCGAAAAATATTCCCAATAAAATTTGTCTTGTGGAATTAATTTGGGGAAGTTCTAATCAAACAATGACACATTAGGAATTATTGCTAACCTCTTGACCAATCATGGGCAACAGGCACCATTAGGTTAACAGCTTCAAATTATATTTGCAACCTTCAGAGAATTCCAGGCAATGTGTATTGTCGACTGAAGATTGTTCATTCCAATAGCAAATCATCATTTGTACCAAAGCTTTTAAGTTAATATGCAAGCCAACAATCCATTCTTCACTTTCACCATATTACTAAATTTGTACTGAACTTGTGCAGTCAATTCTTTATTAAATTGATAAGTTATTTGATGAATGATTGACAGCAAAACTAAATCATATCTGTTTTTCAACAATTTCTTAAAATCCTACAATAAACACTTATAGATGCATGTTGTCACCAAAAATTTTAATCACTCAGTTTTCACAGTTGCATTGTATGAAGCATGAAGTCTTAAAGAGCCACTCAACATAGATGAAGTGCCTCTGAGTGTCACTCGAAAATTAAATTAAAAATCATTCATTTCTATGTTCAAATCATGATTGGTGTCTTAATTGTAATTTGTGAGTGAATGTTTTACCATATCAATCTCCTGAAAATTATTTCTTGTGCGGCTTTTGAAACATCTATCGAGCATACATAAGTTAATTGCCTATCATTTCATTGAAGGTAAATGTTAATAAATGTAATATCTCTGTGAAGTTCACACATTCTCCCCATGTCTGCATGGGTTTACTCCAGGTCCTCTGGTATCCTCCCACAGTCCAAAGATGTGCAGGTTAGGTTGATTGGCCATGATGAATTGTCCTTTAATGTCAGGGGGATTACAACTGTAAATATGTGGCGTTACAGGGATGGGGCCTGGGTGGGATTGTTGTCGGTGCAGACCCAATGGGCCAAATGGCCTCCTTCTACACTGTAGATTAAATGATTCTATGATTCTCTCTTTACTTGTTGAATGTTGTCCTTACCACATAAGCTAATACTGAAAATAGAAGACTTTTAATTCTTTGCATCAATGTATAGTCAGTGAGATGATGGCCTAGTGATATTATCGCCAGACTATTAATCCAGAAACTCAACTAACGTTCTGGGAACCCAGGTTTGAATCCCACCATTACATGAGGTGGAATTTGAATTCAATAGAAAAAAGAAATCTAGAATTAAGAATCTGCTGATGACCATGAAACCATTGTTGGATTGTTGGAAAAACCCATCTGGTTCAATAATGTCCTTTAGGGAAGGAAATCCTTACCCAATCTGTCCTACATGTGATTCCAGAGCCACAGTAATGTTATTGACTCAATGACCTCCAAGGGCAATAAATGCTGGCCAGCCAGTGACGCCTATGTCTCACAAATGAATAAAAACAAAGCTCACTGATTGATGGGTGGAAGGGCAGTTTGAGTGGCAGCAAAATTTTAGCAACTTGTCTATGAAGCCAAGTCAGAAATGTAAACTTTTGAAGGGAAAAGAGAGGTGGTGCTTGGGAGGGAGGGAGAAAATGGAATGACTGAGCAGCCAACAATGGTTGGGAAGACTTAAGTGAGGCCACAGATTGTTTCAGGGAACTCATGCATAGCCTCGAGTGATTTCGCTTTGGGGGTGGGATTGTCTGGCTGTGCTCATCCCAAAACTGAGGTCAAGAAGTCTTTGCATTGTCCGTCCCCTGCCTGCCATGATTTCCGTGGCATATGGGACAGTAAAAGTCCCCCCTGGGCGCCACATGCACAATATAGGATCATGACTTAAATCTTTTATTAAAGTATCTTTTTGCAAGATTTCCCAGTCTTGGGGCAAGCATGACTGGAAAATCCCATCCAACAAGTCAAAAGGTGTGGCTACCCCACATGTACTGCCATGGTTCAAGAAGGCAGCTCACCACTACCTTCTCAAGGGCAATTAGGAATGAGCAATAAAAATTGATCTTCAACAATCCCAAGAATGATAAATCAAAACACTCTCTGATATTCAATATGGGATACATTTTCCGAGACCCCGCACCACTGGCAGTGTCTTGCATGAATGCAATATATGTCAAGAAATTATATTGTGTATATATGGCCCAAGTGGCAATGAAAAATCTAAAAAATGTATCCCTATATTTCAGGCTAATATTAAGAGTATAGTTTATTAAATAGGATTAGCATAAACAGTCATAAATAAAACAATAGCTTGGCTAGTTTAGAAGCTATACATTCATATTGCCAATACAGAATCACAGAATTGTTACAGTGCTGAAGAAGGCCACTCAGCCCATCATGTCTGCACTAGCTCTCCAAATGAGAATCATAACTTAGGAGAGCTGGTGCAGACACAATAGGCTAAATGGTCTCTTCTGTGCCATAGTAATTCTGTAACTCTGAGATTCTGTTTTGAAAATATGAATGTATAAATTCTAAACTAATAATTAATAATTCAACAATCCGTTTTATAAAAACATGTTTAACATTTCTCGCAATCTTCAGAAGTCACAGCTGTAGTAGTATTCAATAGTTACCCAGCGGATACATTTTAACCTTGTGTAATGTTGTAAAATGGGTAAAAACAAATTACCGTCCCATTTCAAACTCTCTTGGCTTCTCACAATTAGGAGAGGTGCAAAATGGACTACCAATTCACTACGGCCCATATTAGCTATTGCACAGATCTATACCAAATAGTTTGACCATGTGTCTGTATTAAGATAGTTTACATTTGGTGAACTCCCATTGAGAATGGCACACTGAGAAGTCAGACTGAACCATGAAAAAATACATATATGCAATCTCAGGCAAATTCTGACTACAGAATTAACAATCAAAATAGCCTCATTTGGGGTTATCATGTTTTCATCCCCTCTCAGTGACACCTACCTTCAACCAGATAGCCAGTTCACTGTTGGAACAGAGTTAGCAAACTGTCAGGCTGAGAGCACTGTCTCCAAGGCCACATTTTATTGCTCTCCCTTCATTTCCCTTAGAATGCTCCTTCTTGGAGCACAGTTCCTTGGAACAATTTAATGAATGGCTTGCCAGGCCACTTCAGAGGGTAGTTAAGAGTTAACCAGCATTGCACTGGGACTGGAGTCACATGCAGGTCAGACAAGGTCAGGGTGGAGGTTTACACAAGGCACTCTGTGGAGACAGAGTTTCTTTAAAAGCCTGATACAATCTAACATGAAGTAGATTATAAATGTAGGAAGATCAATATTTATTGTTTTTATCACTTGAACAAGTTGTAAATCTTCTTTAACTTTGTCAAACAACAGTGTGAAAGAATTTCAGTTTTCCCAATAGCCGGCCCCAATTTTACATGCAATTAAATACATCAGAGAGTGAAAAAACTAAAGCCACGTGAGGTACATAAATATGATTAGTTCAGGTAATACCTGGGGCTTTAATGTAAATGGTGGAACACAATGGTCAGTGAGGGCAGAAACAAAGAGCCCAGTTGATATGTATATTCCATGTAGAGGGGTTGCTTTGTCAACAATAACCAACAGGCATATACTCCAACCAAAAATATCAATGATAAGGATTCCTATTTAACAAATCTCCATCTGCCTGTCCCCTGCAATGTTTGATTTATTTTCTGCATCACTTTGATACTTTACAGGATTGTAACGTAACTTTCCAAGAGGAACTTTTCATAAAGGAGATTCTAAACTTTCAGGCAGTTAGTGTCTAAAGATTATTTAATCAGTGCAGCTCATCAGGGTTCACCAACAAATATTCCAAGCTTCTTCACTTAGGATGCTTTAGGATTCTATTGCAATTTGCAGACATCCCCAAAGAATTCAGGATCCCATATCACCCACTGCTCCTAAATGTGCCTGTGTGAAGACTGAGTAAATATGAGCACTGTTGTGGCACAGTACCAGGGATTAGGGATCAATTTTGTCCTTGGGAGACTTTGTGGAGTTTGCATTGCTTCCCCATGTCTGCATGGATTTCCTTTGGGAGCTCCAGTTTCCTCCCACAATCCAAAGTTGTGCGGATTAGGTTGACTGGCCACACTAAATTGACCTAGTATCAGGGTAATAGCAGGGTAAATATGTGGGGTTATGGGAATAGACCGTGGGTGGATTGTGGTTGGTATAAACTCGATGGGCCGAATGGCCTCCTTCAGTACTGTAGAGATTCTATGATTCTAAACTGCCCCTTCATGTCCCAGGATGTATAGATTAGATGGGTTATTACAAAGAGCAGAGATCCCAGTATGGATCATTGTGGAACACAACTAGTCACGGACCTCCAGCCGCAAAACACCCATCTCTGACTTCTACGGGCAAGCCAATTCTGAATCCAAGCGGCAAGTCACCATAGGTCTAATGCATCTTAATCTTCTGGATGACCTTATCATGAAGGACCTTGTCAAAATCCCTAGTAATGGGAGCAACTGGACAGCAAGGGACAGGTGGCCAAATGAAGGATGAGTGGGGTTGTACTGGGGCAGGTCAGGGAGATGAAAAACAACTTAGGACAAGTTACAGACATTGAGGAGGGGGTGGTTTAAGATGGAGGGGAATGTTCATAGTATAAAGTTTTTGAACTCAAAGTTGAGCCCAAAAGGCTGTACCTGATTGGAAGGTGAGGGGCTGTTCTTCCAGCTTGCTCCAAGCTTCCCTGGATCATTGCAGCAGGTATGGAATGGACACGTGGGCATGAGAGAAAGATGTTGAGTTGAAATATCAAGCAACAGGAAGGTTGGGGTCATGCTTGCGGACGAAGCAAAGGTGTTCCTCAAAGCAGTCACCCACCCTCCATTTAAAGTTTATTTCATAGTCACAAGAGGGTGTACATTAGCACTGCAATGAAGCTACTGTGAAAATCCCCCAGTCGCCACATTCCGGCGCCTGTTCGGGTACACTGAGGGAGAATTCAGTATGGCCAATGCACCTAACCTGCACATCTTTGGACTGTGGGAGGAAATTGGTGGACCTGGAAGAAACCCACGCAGACACAGGGTAAATATGCAGATTCCAGACAGACAGTGCCCTAAGCCAGGAATTGAACCCGGGTCCCTGGTGCTATGAGGCAGCAGTGCTAAACACAGTGCCACTGTGCTGATTTAGTCTTCACAATTTAGAGGAGACTGCATCGGGAGCAGTGAATACTGTAAGCACGTTTTACTTAGTCATATCAAGCAAGTGGGATACACACCTCTATTAGAACTCAGCATAATGGAACACGGAATCTGGGAATTAAGCATCTCGTTCACTGTGTGACTGAGCACCCTTTAGAATCATAGAATCCCTACAGAGGCCATTTGGCTCATCGAGTCTGCAAACAACAATCTTACCAAGGCCCTATCCCCATAACCCCACATATTTACCTTGCTAATCCCTCTAACCTATGCATCTTGGGACACTAAGGGGCAATTTAGCAAGGCCGATGCAGCTAACCTACACATCTTTGGAATGTGGGAGGAAACCAGAGCAACTGGAGGAAACCCACGCAGACATGTGTGAGTTTGTGCAGAGAAACACAATGAATGTTGTTCATTGTGAGAATGTGCAAACTCCATACAGATAGTGACCCAAGCCAGGAATTGAACCCAGGCCCCTGGCGCTGTGAGGCAGCAGTGCAAACCACTGTGCCATCATGCCGCCCCTTTATGATAAACAGTTTAACGAAAGCAAATTTATTGAATTTTTTATTGGACTCAAATAGAATTTAAAAATGTTATCACATGAGTAGCACACCTCCCTGCTCATGCGGGAACTGCATAACTGTATTCTTCAGCTGATCCAATAATCAAATTTGAGTCACTGGACGCATGCCAAATAATGTTGGTGGGACAGTTTTTCAACTTCATTTCAAACGAACTGAACTCATTCGACTAAAACAAGGTTGTACATTAAGAACAAGTTTATTCAATGTCATAAAATGAGGACTACACTTGAAAGCAGAAGAGATGAGTTCAAATGCACTTGAATCGCCACAGCAGATATAAAGTGAAAGTACATGCAAATGAGGCAGCCCCTTCCCTGACAGAAAGGCTCACAAAGAAAAATGTGTCTCCCTGCTGCGAAATAAAAAATACGGTAGTTTTTCAAGGAAAGCCATTTTGAACATTTAATGAATTAGATGCTGTTGATTTGCGTTGTGTTATCTAGGTCATAGCATCAGCTCTGTACATTGTTACAAGCAATCTGCAAGAATTCTCAACATTTTGATTCATTCACAGCTGTAAGGCACTTTCGCTCCGAACACTAAAAAAAGTGTTTCTCCCTGAGCAAGATCCCACATGGATCATAGCAACCTCTCATTCGGCATTGTTCTCCTGTATGTATTTCCTGGTGTTGCTTTGTTGATCATTTTCCGGTGCTAACCCTTAGCAAAGCAAACAGAACGGTGAACCATTTCACTTTTATATCTGATTAATGGTTTATATCAGAATACCAGTTTATGAAAAATGAAGCTAGACGGTGCTTATTAAGTAATACATTCTTAGCTCTCAGGTAAGTGCCTATAAAATAGAAATTCAAAGTACTGTAATTTATATTTTAATGTTCCCATGAGAAACCACATGCTAATATTCTGGTCTTTTTCTAACAGCTGAAATGGACCCTATAAAGTACTGATTATGGAAAATGGAAAGATAAAGTTTGATCAAACCTTTATGTTGCATATCATCCAAGCACAGAGTTGTACACTTACAAATATATTGCTCTAATTTATAGCTTAAGGGGTTAAAACTGAAGTATATTATACTTACACTTCATTTTCATTTGTAATTGTACATTAGAATATTTATCATCTGAATCTAAATCTAAGTACCAGTTACTGCTCAGTGGAAAAAAACACTTCTTGATTATGAATAACTGAATTGTCCATTAGGTTACTGAACAATTCAGATCGTGTAGGTTCCATTTTACAGTTTTCCTTTTAGTATATCATCCAATTCAAAGTTAAAGTTTATTTATTAGTCACAAGTAAGGCTTACATTAACACTGCAATGAAGTTACTGTGAAACTTCCCTAGTCGCTGCAGTCCAGTCTTGTTCAGGTCAATGCACCTAACCAGCATGACTTTCAGACTATGGGAGGAAATCGGAGTATACCCATGCAGACATGGGGAGAACGTGCAAACTCCAGACAGTGACCCGAGCTGGGAATCAATCTTGGGTCCCTGGTGCTGTGAGGCAGCAGTGCTAACCACTGTGCCATCCTATTCTAGCCTACCCTTCCAGTAATAGTGGGTTACAGTGGTCCAGGCACAAATTTAATTTAGATTTTAATCAATCAATCACGTTGCAAGCAATATGATGATATGTCAAGTTTAATCAGGATTTAAGATGAAATGTAACAACTAACTGTATAGCAAAAACATACAACTATGACAAGTAATAAGGACCAGTCTGGATTGACTAGGATGGCTGGCGTGCACAATGAGATCTTTCTTTTCTCTTCTGCATCTCTTCGCTTGTCCCAAGTCTCCTCAACTTCTCGAACCTCCCAGGAATGTTGGATCAGATTCATAGAATTATAGAATCCCTACAGTGCAGAAGGAGGTCATTTGGCCCATTGAATCTGTCCCTACCACAATCCCACCTAGCCTGACATTAAGGGGCAATTTAGCATGGCCAATCCACCTCACCTACTCACCTTTGGACTGTGGGAGGAAACAGAAGCACCTGGTAGAAACCCATGCAGACAAGGGGAGAATGTGCAAACACCACACAGACAGTAACCCAAGCCGGGAATCAAACCTGGGTCCTTCTAACTTCTTCTCAGATTAAAATTCTAAAATTCCTCTAACTGCCCAGAGGTCTTCCAAAGTCTCAGACTTTACACCTTTCTTTAGGGCTGGATCTGAATGGCTTTGTGATGAGGCTGTTTCCCCCTATTAAGATTTACTTTATGATGAAATACCCAATAGAATGTTGAGGTTTTGTCTAGACCTCTTTGTGGGTTGTAAAAGCCACCTTTCATGTCATTGACCTGTTTTACCTTCTTTAGCCATTGAACATAGGAACTTAAGGACATTGTAGGACTTGGGAGGAGGAGAAGGCCATTTGGCCCTTCAGATTTGCACTGTCATTTAATAAGATTGTGGCTCATCTGATTGTGGTCTAAACTTTCCTGTCTGCCACCTGGATGTGCCTTCTGTCCTTGATCAATCTCTTTTAATTCATCCATTTCTTAAAACATCTCAAGCAGTTTTTCCCGATGAGTTTAATCCTCCAAAGACACCTCCAGCCTCAAACTAACTTGCAGATTTTGCAAATCTGATTAACTTTTTTATTCATTCAAGGATGTGAGCATCACTGGTGAAGCCAGCGCTCTTTGCCCATCACTATTTGCCCTTGAAAGATGGTGGTGAGCCATCTTCTGGATCCGCTGCTGTCCATTTCATGTTAGTACACATACAGTGCTGTTAGGGAGGGTGTTGCAGGGTTTTGATCCAATGACAGTGAAGGAATGGCAATATATTTCCAAGTTAGGATTGTGAGTGCCTTGGAGGGAAACTTGCAGGTGGTGGTGCTCTCATGGATCTGCTACCCTTGTCCTTTTGGATGGTACACCCTACTGCTAATGTGCTTCATTGTCCTGGGGCTGCACTGTGGCACAGTGGTTAACATTGCTGTCTCACAGTGTTCAATTCTGGCCTCAAGTGACTATGTGGAGTTTGCATATTCTCTCTGTGTCTCCATGGGTTTCCTCCAAGTCCTATGGTTTCCTCCCATAGTCCAAAGATGTGTGGGTTAGGTTGATTGGCCATGTTAAATTGACCCTAAAGTCAAGGGATTAGCAAGGTAAATATGTGAATTACAGGAATAGGGCCTGGATGGGATTGTGGTCAGTGCAGACTCGACAGGCCAAATGGACTCTTTCTGCACCATAGCAATTCTATGATTTTATGATTGTTGGAGGGAGTGACTGTTTATGGATTGATTGTCAATCAAATGGGCTGTTTTGTCTGGATGTTGTCTAGCTTCTTGAGTGTTGTTGGAGTTACACTCATCCAGGCAAGTGGAGAGTATTCTCAGGGAGAGAGTTAGGTGCTGAGGCTCTTTACTTTAGGCCCTTCTCTTGACAGCCATAGTCAACTGGTGCCTCATCGCTGTGAAATGTGAGAATGGCAGTGCTATGTCCCTGCCACCGTCTCGCCAGCCCCCACTAAGGAAGGACGCTTCCTCCACTGCGATATGGCAGGAACCCTGGAAAGAATACACAGGAAGTGCTGTCTGCATACCAGTCTTCACAATTCCTTTAAAGCAAGGGACACCCCGACATAAAGGGAAGGCTAGACCTGCAAGTGACCCTTCCTGACATCTCTCCCCAAAATGGTGATTCTGGGACCCGGAGAGAGTGCTCACTAATGACATTGTAATGCATTCAAATGAGCTTTCTGTGGTCCCATGGAGTGTTTCACATCATTCCACCGGCGAGGGGTCAGTAAAACCGGAAACTCACCGGTGTGAATCACGCTTCCCGGATTTTGAGCGCGCGCCGCCATTTCCAGCAAATGGAAAGAGTGAGTTCAAAATCACCCCAAGCGTTTTGAATCCAAATGACTCTTCTTCAGTGCAGAAACAAAATATGTTGGTTTTGGTTCAATGTATGGTGAGCACAAAATCCTTCCTATTACTATTGTAATATATTACTGACATGTATATAATGCTTCACTCTGTCAAAACAGTGCACAGTGAATTACTTTTGAAGGGCAGTATGCAAATATCAATTAAGTCAAAGAGGTTCCCTTTATCAATTTTGACCAACAATGGATCTACATTAATTACCTCCTCCCCAAGCTCAATGATGTTGTTTGCTTTCAGCACTTGCACTGCAATAGTCAAACAAATATTAACATTGCTGTAGTAGAACTGTTAAAAGATCAGATGTATATTTATGACAATTAATTATTTGAACTTGACATTTTATTCTAAATAATGTATAGAAAATGATTCTGGTAGGTGAGGTATTGTCGTTGGTCCCAATTACTGACATGCATGTACAAAAATTAAACTTCAGATTCTCTACTAAGATCATACAAGCACACAAAAAACATTCTTGGGCCAGGAAAGTGCTGGCAGCCTAAAGATGCAATCACATGTGGTAAGCCATGGATTCAAGAGATCCAGGTTGAGTCCACAACTTGTGTGACATTCCCACGCAGCTTCTCCCAGATGGCAAGCTGTCATTCTCAGTTGAGTTGTTAAGTGCAGCAGTTTTGAAGGACAGCAGACCTGAGAGAAATGATAGACAGGAATCTATTGATGTGTTTTATGTTGAAATGGTTTCAGAGGAAATAAACACAGTTTTTAATTGTTTCAAATTTGACATGGCTTTACATACTTCAAATCAGGAGCTGAATCATGCATAAGGAAAACTGCAACTTTCAATTGTGTCACTGTTTGTTCTCATCATTTTGGGAGATACAGTATTGTATCCAAGAACATGCATCAATATCATGGCATCTGTTACATTACATTACAGCAGCGTTTCCCAAACTGGGTTCTACACAAGCCTGGGATTCTGTGTGGGCCTCCCACGGCAGGCCAGGCTCATATGTAACATCTGCAAAATGCAATGGATCTGCTCATCCAATCAGAGGCTGGAGAAGCCAGGTTCTGACTGGATGAGCTCAGAACAACATGAGA
This sequence comes from Carcharhinus amblyrhynchos, assembly GCF_965287045.1. Taxonomy (NCBI): domain Eukaryota; kingdom Metazoa; phylum Chordata; class Chondrichthyes; order Carcharhiniformes; family Carcharhinidae; genus Carcharhinus; species Carcharhinus amblyrhynchos. The sequence continues at coordinate 54,492,590 of NC_137335.1, forward strand.
TTCAAATCGCCAAAACAGGGCAAGATAGTGGAGTGGTCAGAAGAGTGGACCTCAGGGCAGAAGTGAGATTAGAGTGGGTCTTGGAGAGGGAGCGAGATTGGATTGGGTCTTGGTGTGTAAGTGAGATTAGAGTGGGCTTTGGAGTAGGAGTGCAATTGGATTAGACCTCAGAGTATGAGTGAGATTAGAGTGGGCCTCAGATAAAGAGCAAGGTTGGAGTGGGCCCCGCAGTGGCATTAGAGTGAAATTTGGGCAGGCTTAAGAGTGAGACCTGAGTGGGTTTTGGAGCGAGATTGAAGCAAGACTCAAAGTGAAATTGAAATGGATCTCGGAGTGAGAAAGAAGTGAGTGTATGTATGAGAGAAAGGTGAGTGTGTGTGTGCAAGAGGTGAATGTGTGTGTGAGAGGTCAGTGTGTGTGCTAGAGGTGAGTGTGTGCAAGAGTGGTGAGGGCATGTGATAGTGGTAAGTGTATGAGAGAGGTGAGTGCGTGAGAGAGGAGATTGCGTGTGAGAGAGTGATGAGTGTGTGTATGAGAGGTGAGTCTGTGTGCGAGAGGTGAGGGTATGTGCGAGAGGTGAGTGTGTGTGTGAGTGGTGAGTGTGTGAGAGTGGTGAATGTGTGTGTGAGAAGTGAGTGTGTGTGTGAGAAGTGAGTGTATGAGGGAGGTGAGTGTATGAGAGAGGTGAGTGTGTGAAAGAGGTGAGTGTGTGAGAGAGGTGAGTGTGCGAGAGAGGTGGTGTGTGAAAGAGGCGAGTGTGTGAGACTGGTGAGTGTGTGTGCGAGAGATGAGTGTGTGTGTGTGTGAGTGGTGACTGTGTGAAAGTAGTGAGTGTGTGAGAGTGGTGAGTGTGTGTGAGAGTGGTGAGTGTGTGAGAGAGTGGTGAGTGTGTGAGAGAGGTGAGTGTGTGTGAGAGTGGTGAGTGTGTGAGAGGTGAGTGTGTGTGAGTGGTGAGTGTGTGAGTGGTGAGTGTGTGTGACTAATGAGTGTGTGAGAGAGGTGAGTGTGTGTGAGAGTGGTGAGTGTGTGAGAGAGGTGAGTGTGTGTGAGAGTGGTGAGTGTGTGAGAGAGGTGAGTGTGTGTGAGAGAGGTGAGTGTGTGTGAGTGGTGAGTGTGTGTGAGTAATGAGTGTGTGAGAGAGGTGAGTGTGTGTGAGAGTGGTGAGTGTGTGAGAGAGGTGAGTGTGTGTGAGAGTGGTGAGTGTGTGAGAGAGGTGAGTGTGTGTGAGAGAGGTGAGTGTGTGTGAGTGGTGAGTGTGTGTGAGTAATGAGTGTGTGAGAGAGTGGTGAGTGTGTGTGAGAGTGGTGAGTGTGTGTGAGAGTGGTGAGTGTGTGAGAGTGGTGAGTGTGTGAGAGTGGTGAGTGTGTGAGAGAGGTGAGTGTGTGAGAGAGTGGTGAGTGTGTGAGAGAGTAGTGAGTGTGTGAGAGTGGTGAGTGTGTGAGAGAGTGGTGAGTGTGTGAGAGTGGTGAGTGTGTGTGAGTAATGAGTGTGTGAGAGAGGTGAGTGTGTGAGAGTGGTGAGTGTGTGAGAGAGTAGTGAGTGTGTGAGAGGTGAGTGTGTGAGAGTGGTGAGTGTGTGAGAGAGGTCAGTCCTCGTGCGAGGTCAAAAGGGTTCTGTGACTGGACCAGTTTAGGAAACATTGCACTACAGGCTGCGTATTGATATGCAACAGTTTCAGATGCACATTAAGTGGAAATGTAAAGAAATGAAAATAAATTTGAACTTGGAGTGCACGTTTTGTGTCATCAGGACATCCCAAAACACTTTACAATAAATGAACTGTGTTAGGAGTGTAGTCACTGTCATAATGCAGGAAATGTAGCAGCTAATTCTGTACAACATTGTCCCACAAATAGCAATGAGATAATGACTAGATAATCTGTTTTTTTGTGATGTTGGATGAGGGTCAGGACACTGAGGGAACTTCTCTACTCTTCTTTGACAAGTGCCATGGGATCTTTTACATCTGTCTAAATGGCTTAATGTCCCAACTGAAAAATGGCAATTGCAAGAAGCACCACTTCCTCAATACTGCACAAAAGTGTCAGCCACGATTATAGGCTTAACTGTCTGCAGTGGGACTTAAACCCACAAGCTTCTGACTCTGAAACAAGAGTGCTACCACTGAGACAGGACTGACACATAACTTAGGAGCCAGGAGGTGATCTGATTCCCAAATGCACTAAAACTCTGGAGTTACGAAACCACCTCCAGTCACAATATTTAAATTTGGACTTTCAAAAGGCATTTTATAAAATACCACGTAATAGACTTGTGAATAAAATTTAACCTAATGGAATTAAAGGCAGCATGAATATGAATGTGATAAAGAGGCAGGAAAGGTGGAGAGTGCAATGGAAAACAGTTATTCTTGAGACTGAAGGGAAGTGTACAGTGTTTTACTTCAGGGAGCAGTATGTTTGAAGTGTATTAGTGACCTGGACTTAGGTGGACTGGGCATAATTTCAAAATTTGCAGATGGCACAAAATTCAAATATATAAGTATGTGTACGTGAGGTGTGTGTATGTGTGAGAGAGAGTGTGTGTACATGTGTGTGTCAGCGAGTGAGTGGGCGCTGTGTGTGTGTGTGTGTGTGTGTGTGCGTGCGTGTGGGGCACAATGGTTAGCACTGCTGCCTCACAGTGCCAGGGACCCGGGTTAAATTGTGGCCTCGGGTCACTGACTGTGTGGAGTTTGCACGTTCTCCCTGTGTCTGTGTGAGTTTCCTCCGGGTGCCCCAGTTTCCTCTCACAATCCAAAGATGTGCGGGTTAGGTTGATTGACCATGCTAAATTGGGGGGATTAGCTTAGGTAAATATCAGGGTAAATATATGAGGCTATTGGGTTAGTGCCTGGGTGGGATTGTTGTTAGTGCAGGCTTGATGGGCCGAATGGCCTCTTTCTGCACTGTAGGGATTCTATGATGATAAACATGAGGATAGTAACTTCTGGAGGATGCAGATAGTACGGTGGAATGAGCAGAACACAACAGGTACTAGGAAACATGGAAAAATTTTAATGTTTTTTGGAATGAAGAATGAGGAAAGGCATTGTAAATTAAATTATACTGTTTTAAAAGAGGTACAGAGCAAATGATCTTAGGAGTGTATGGAAATCTTTGAAGTTGGTAACATGGGGTGGCACAGTGGCACAGTGGTTAGCACTGCAGCCACACAGTGCCAAGGACCCGGGTTTGATTCCTGACTTGGGATACTGTGCGGAGTCTGCAAGTTCTCCCTGCACCTATGTGGATTTCCTCTGGGTGCTCTAGTTTCCGCCCACAGTCTGAAAGACGGGCTGGTTAGGTGCATTAGCCGTGCTAAATTCTCCCTCAGTGTCATAGTGTGATGACTCGGGGGTTTTCACAGTAACTTCATTGCAGTGTTAATGTAAACCTACCTGTGGCACTAATTAAAAAAAACTTAAATAACAGTCAGAATCCCTTGCTTGATAAACAGAGGCACAGGAGTGGGAATTGGAATTTTAATATGGGTGGGCAGGTGAGTTTAGATTCAGGGAGGGGTTTTCATTGACTAAAATGGAAAGGTTTTGGGAAATTGGCTCTTTCTTGCCAACTTCTGAGTTATACTCAAGTGGGGCAAGTGGTAGGTGGCCAACATGCCCCTAGGAGGCAGTTTGCCATGTTAATTTGTTTAAGGAAGATGGAAGCTTCAGATTTATTCTGATTTCAGGTTCAACTGTGGCTAATTGAGTTCCTCGGGATTTGAGGAACCTGACAGCTGTTGCTTGGTGAGGAAAGCCTTGGCTGGCAGATCTTGTGGGTCAGAAGGAACAGGAGTGCTTCTTCTCAGCTCCCAAGTTCCTCCACCAGTAAACTAACCCCTATAAGAAACCCAAACTCCCAGGAATGGACATTGCCAGATTCACCCTCCCAATACTCTCTCTCCCAACCCTTCCGAGTCAGACCCATATCGCCAAAACAAGGACCAGATGCCCTTGCACTGGAGTTAGTGATGGAACCCTGCCTCCAGGGTCCTAGTCGATGTGGAGGCATCCTTGAGAACACTCCACAATTGAGGTGAGACGACAGTGACTGTCCTTGGCATCAAGCATTTTCTCCAAGTGCGATGTGAAGGAGCTCTAGCATATGTGTACTCAATGGGAAGCAGGGGCGAGGCAGGGGGAGATCTTTGGTGAGTAATTCACTTCCTTACTCCTCAAAGTCTAACCACCACTTGTCAAGATGAGTGTGGTTCCAACAACACTCAAGAAGCTCGGGACCATCCTGGATAAAACAGCCTACTTGATTGGCATCCTATCCAATACCTTAAACATTCATTCCTTTCACCACCAGTGTACAATGGCAGAAGTGTCTACCATCTACAAGATGCACTGCAGGAACTCACCAAGCTGACTGCAACAGCATCTTCAAAACCTTTGAATTCTACCACATAAAAGGACAAGAGCAATAGATGCATGATAATACCACGATCTGCAAGTTCTCCTCCACGCCAAGCATCCTGAAATTAAACTATATTACTGATCTTTCACGGTTACTGGGTCAAAACCCTGGAACTCCCGTTCTGACAATATGAACACGCCACAATCTTCTCAAGGGCAATTAGCGATGGACAACAAATGTTGACCAAGCTAACCATGCCTCCATTCTGTCAAAGAATAAGAAAACATTGACTGTAAGGGAAAACTGTCAATCAGGCTGTCCTCCAATGGCAAAAGTTGCATACTTTGTCATTAAATTTCCATTATGGCAGGGAAACCAAGACGTCTGGATTCCCCGTGTGCTCCAGGCCTGTCCCAACCACTCAGATCCCGCAAACCCTCACCCAACCCCACCTGCTCACAGCAAGTACGAATGTTAAAATTCCCCCTATAGGGTACAAAAGCAATAAAATAATGCTAAACAGAATTCTTGGTGGCACAGTGGTTAGCAGTGGTTAGCACTGCTGCGTACTGCACCAGGGACCCAGGTTCCATTCTCCCTGTGCCGGTGTGGGTTTCCTCCCACTCAATAGGCCAAATGGCCACTTTCTACACTGGATTCTATGATCCTGGAGTTGTCCAAGCCACCCATCTGAAACTAGCATTAGGGTTATTACCTTTGTAATTGAGGGCCTCTTTGTGAGATTGGATTTTGACTAGAAGATGCATGCAATCTGCATGCTCTCCTCAATTTTCTTGAACCTAAAACAACCAGGTCTATAGTCCTTAAAGGGATTGCTGATGGATGAAACCGCCATGGTTCCACATTGAAACTTCAATCTGTTACTGGGCAACTCCTTGCTTCCCTGCTTGTCTTCTTACTCGTCCCGGTCTTACCATAGAACCAGTGCTGGCATTCCAGCTAGCCAACATTCCCCTTTATAATTGGCACTTCTTGATGTGCAGGTCACATCCTGATGTTGCCAGAGGACAAGTTTTGCAGGATTCTCTCATATACCAGTTTCCGTGCAACAATCTTTGCCACTTCTGAGTTTGCACCTGAATTCTGATGTGAATCAATTTCTGGGCCTTGATGTTCAATCATACTTATATTGTCAGGTGTTTGCTCCTTAACTCTGCCAAGGTAATGATAGTAGTGATGGAAAGGAACACTGTGTTGTGCATCAGGGGACAATACTCAGGACAAATCTGGAACTGACTTAGGGCAACTTAATCACAGGAACCTGAGCATTGAGCAACATATAGAGTTGATTGTGTCTTCGTTTTTCGAAATATCGTTGTTTTCTACCAGCATCAGCTCCATTCAAATCCATCATGCAAACCAGCCTCCCATTCACTGACATTGTCTACACTTCCGGCTGCCTTGGAAAAGCAGCTAGCATAATTAAAGACCCCAGGCATCCTGGCCATACTCTCTACCACCTCCTTCCATTGGGAGAAAGATACAAAAGACTGAGGTCACGTACCGACTCAAGAACAGCTTTTTCCCTGCTGCCATCAGACTTTTGAATGGACCTACCTCGCACTAAGTTGAACTTTCTCTACACCCTAGCTATGACTATAACACTACATTCCTTCTCTATGAACTGTATGCTTTGTCTGTTTAGCTCACAAGAAATAATACTTTTTTTTGTATACTAATACATGTGACAATAATAAATCAAATCAAAGAGCTCGTGTTGAACTGGATGGAGTTGTCCAGTGATTCATGCAATCACAGCAGGATGGACAATATTGGACAATTCCTTGGTATGTGGCTTATGATCAAAGTTCTAGCTGGGAGAACTTCAATGTAATTTTGACCCATGCCAGATTTAGAATAATAGTGAAAAGTAGCCAGATGCATCTATCATGTTGGCACAGGAGATGCCGAGAGATATTTTTATAGCACTTAGATTTATCCTCTTTCTTTTCAACCATATTTTTCTTCATAGACCACTTGACCAGAGGATCTATTACAGAATGAAACAAAACTTGCCGTGGAGAGCTCACCATCCTAGCATTCATTGTGATGTTAAAACCTTTTCCGAAAAACACAGACCTTTCAGTAGAGAGCTAGAATTCTTACAGTGCAGAAAGAGACCATTCAGCCCATCAGGTCTGCACCAACTATCCATTAGAACATTTTTCCCAAGCCCTATCCCCATAACTCCACATGGCTACTCCATTAATTCCATTAACCTACACATTATTGGACACTAAGGGGCAAATTAGCATGGCCAATTCACCTAACCTGCATATCTTTGAACTCTGGAAGGAAACCAGAGCACCCAAAGGAAACCCACGTGGACAGGGGGAGAATGTGCAGACTCCGCACAGACAGTGACCCAAGCTTGGAATCGAACCCAGGTCACTGGTGCAGTGAGGCAACTGTGCCCACTACAGTGCCACCATGCTTTGCAAGGAATGCAATCAGACTATGAAGGATAGATCCATTTAGTCTCCATGGGGTTGGTGAAAGGTCCGTATCTGTGCCTCGGCTCTGCCCTCTCTATGACCTTACAGTTTCAGGGACCTAGGTTCAATCGGGTCACTGTCTGTGTGGAGCTTACAAGTTCCCCCTGGGTCTGCGTGGGCTTCCTCTGAATGCTCCGGTTTCCTCTCACAGTCTGAATGATGTGTGGGTTAGGTTGATTGGCCATGCTAAATTGCCCCTAGTGTCAGGAAGAGGGGTTGTATGGATAGGCTGCCTGTGGGATCGTGGTTGGTGCAGACTTGATGGGCCGGATGGCCTCCTTCTGCACTGTAGGGATTCTATGATTTTCCTTCCAGGCCCCGCCCCTGCCCTCAAGCCCCGCCCCCTGTCCTCTCTGCTCCCAGCCGCTCAGGCGGAACGCTCGTGTTTGGTGCTGCAGCTTGGGGAAAGTTGTGCCGGTTGCACTAGGGCAGCTGTTTCCGGTCAAGATGGCGCTGCAGGCTGAGGTGCTTTCACGTGGAGACGCTAGTGGAGAAGAAGCGGAATTGAGCGGTAAAGGACACGGAGCGGAGCCCCGGGATAGTGGGGGAAGCTCCGGCTTGAGGGAGAAGCCAGTGGGGCGGTTGTGGGGAGAGGAGTGCGGAACCGTGCAGCCCGGTGACCAGCATTCACCTCACAGTTAAACCCATCCCATTCTGCTCGGAATTATTTTAGCTAAAACCTTCCTATCCCCGCTTCTCGGCTCGTCATTCTGTGTTTCTAATCTGTACTGTTATCAACTATCTGTTTGAATGTTTCCCTGTTCTTCCTCCATCAGGCTTTTAGCATCATTAGATTTCCAGGCACTCTTTAGTTTGCCTGAATCAAATAGCACGTGTATATTTGCCTCCTCTTCACCGCCTGTGTCCTGGTCAACACTCTCCAGAAACGCATCAGTTTCCATGTATATGTCAATAGGGTCCTGCTTGGCATCTCTCTTAGACCTTGAATGCTGTTGCCACCTTGCGAAATTGTTTAATATCTGTATTAGAGTGGGACAGATCTCCTCCAGTTAAATGTTGATCACATTGAGGCCAACATATTTTAAGTTTTTTTTTAATTAAATTTATTTATTAGTGTCACAAGTAAGCTTACATTAACACTGCAATGAAGTTACTGTGAAAATCCCCAAATTGCCACCCACTGGCGTCTGTTCAGGTACACTGAGGGAGAATTTAGCATGGCCAAAGCACCTAACCAGCACATCTTTCGGACTGTGGGAAGAAACTGAGGCACCTGGAGGAAATCCACGCAGACACGGGGAGAACATGCAAACTCCACACAGACAGTGACCCAAGCTGGGAAATGAACCCGGGACCCTAGCACTGCGAGGCAGCCGTGTCAACCACGCTGCCACCGTTAATTTCCATCAGCATCTTTTTCCACAGTTCCATTGGCTTCCCTGGCCGTTGTTTCAGGCTGAGTTGGGGAGGAGGTAACTAGGGTAACCATGACAGAACTTGCTTCCTCCTGTAATCCACATCCTGTTTTATAATGTTGCCCATTTTGGAAAACAAAGTATTGGGCTATACACCAAAATTACTTTTAATCTGCCCGTTCAGTGTCGTGAAGACTTATTAATAATAGCCCTATTCCCTTACCTCTTGTTGGTTTCTATTGAATAATGAATTCATTCTGCAGGTTTCCACCAGAAATATGTTCAGCCTATTGCTACTATGAATCTGATGCTATAAAATTTAAGATGCTCTTGATTGTTCCTCCTTGATTACATAAAGTTATTGCACTGAACAATTCGTCCAGACACTAAGTTGCTTTCAAGAATAGTGTGCTGTTGATGCTTTAAGCAATTCACTTGTGTATCTACATCTGTAAGTGTCAAAACAGGTGGGGAGATAAAGAAGAATGATAAAGGCAGACCCATGTCTTATGTTAGTGTATATGCTGTATTTAAGGTATTGCTGACACACTGATGAGTGCATTTTGCTGGAGTTATTTAGTCTCAAAATTACTTTGTGGTCAATTATCATAAATGTGCTATTTATGCCTCTACTTCATCACTTACTCCCTTCATTGTCTCTGCTTGTCCATCATTGTGTTCCAGATGACTCACAACTTCTTGCAGCTCAACCTTGGTGATACTGAAACCATTTTCTGTTATCCTGGCTGCAAACGCTGATCAAACTTGATGTCTGATTTGGCCTTGAGCTCATGTTAAAGCTCTGCAGCTTGTCTATTTGCTTACTTTTGTCTCTGTAGCATTGCATCCACCATCTCTGAGGGTTTTTATTTGCTTTTGTCACCTGCTGTCCTTGCTTCAAAATTGCAACACCCCGATCACTGTTCTCCGATTTACACTTGCTGATATTCTTAGTCAATTTGAATGTTCTTGGCCTTGTCCATAATTTCTTCCCCACCCTATCTGCACCATCTTTACAATTCTATATTGCCTTCAAAGTTACCCTTCAATCTTCTGCGATTCTCCTGTCCCTTCACCTCATCAGTTAACTCAGTTCTACTCTGTGGAGCTTCCTTCTAAATTTCTGTCATTTCACCCAAAAATCATCCTCGAAACCTATCTGAATTTCTCCCCAGCTTGACATCAATTTTTATGATGCCTATTTGTGAAGCGCCTGAGATGTTTTTGATGCTAACAGCACTTTACAAATGCAGGTTATTGTGATCACTGCAACAATTAAAGCAGCCACATTACTTTAAAAAAATATTTTCTCTGTGATGGCATTGCAAAATGGACAGCAAAACATTCAGTAGGGTGTGTTATACAATGATACTAATGAAGATAGAGAAAACCCTCCAGGTTCTGCACCTGAAATGGGTATTAGCGTCTTTGCAAATGCAACTAGGAAGACCTAATGGCTTGGTTGAGGTCCCCTTTGCAAGATTGGGCTGTCCCGCAAGGAAAACTTGGTCTATATGTGGCTTAACCAGCAATATTTTTTAAAGGACCAGTTCAAAAATAAAATGATACTTGTTTGATTTGGGGTCTGGGAGATGCAGAAGTTCCCTCTGGGTCCATTGCAGTGCTGAAGACTATTGTTGGCCTCTGCTTCCACTCTGTCTCCCACGACCTACCTGAAGACAGCTGCCAGTGGTCCAAACTTTGAATATTTTCACTGGCAAATCACCAAGGACACCTATCTGCAGTTATCAGTCTTCTGTTTTAAAAAAAAAATGCACAAATGCCCTGGTTGCACAGGAATTTGTTCACTGCCTGGCTTATTCCAGTCTGTGAACACAGTCTTAATTTCTAGACTGTTATATCTCATATACATGGGAAACTACCACTGGAGGTCCCTTTCCAAGCCACTCACCACCCTGACTTAGAATTACGTGGCTGGATCAAAATCCTGTATCTTGTTCCCTAACAGCACTGTGAGTGTACCTACACCACATGAGGGGAGATCTCATTGAGACGTATAAGATGATGAATGGGATGGATAGGATAGAGGTGGAGAGACTCTTCCCGCTCAGAAAGGACAGTAGGACTAAGGGGCACAGCCTCAAGATAAAGGGTGGGCGGTTTAGAACGGAGTTGAGGAAGAACTTCTTCACTCAAAGGGTGGTGAATCTCTGGAATTCTCTGCCCGTTGAAGTGGTGGAGGCTACCTCGCTAAATATTTTTAAGACGCGGATTGATGGGTTTTTGATAAGAGAGGGGATTAAGGGTTATGGGGAGAGGGCGGGAATGTGGAACTGAGCCACGACAGATCAGCCATGATCTTATTGAATGGCGAGGCAGGCTCGAAGGGCTAGATGGCCTACTCCTGCTCCTATTTCTTATGTTCTTACATCGACTATAGCAGTTCAAGAATGCAGCTCGCCACCATCTTCAATGGCAATTAAGGGTGGGCCATAAATGAATGGCCCAGCCAGCGACATCCACAGCCCTTGAATGAATTAAAAAAAACGTATGACACTGTTCTGTGATAATGCAGATCTTCAATTGCCTTTCCCTTCAGCTTTTAGCTTCTTGGCTTTTTAAATTTTCTTTTTACAATTGTTAAATAACACAATTCTGGCACTATTTCCAGTTATTCCATGTACTTAATTCAAGTTTTAAAGTTTGTGCTGCCCTTAGCGGGCACCTTATTTTGAAGATATGAGGCAGGACCAGTTGTAGTTTATTCTCAGGACTGAAACCATGAGGTAGGGAGGACTTGGAAAATGTGAGCACAAGCTGGCTGTTCTCATTCCCCACTTGCCTAACTCCAGCTTACAATATAACTTGCTGTGCACACATTGGGTACTGATCTGTATTTTAACACTCAACAGTGTGTTGGGCCGAGCAGAAGTGGCCGTCTACAAGACAAGGTTGGATGTGCCTCACTCCCGCAGCCTTATCTGTCCCCGAATGGCCCTGCGGAGGGAGTGTGCAGTGCCTGCTGCTATGCTTTTACAACTGATGGGCAATGCAGGTGCTGGAGGACAGGTTGGATACGGATGTCAGTCTTAGTATTTAATTTGATGGGTTGGCTGTTAAGGTTTTTGGTTTGATAGCACTGGAGCAGTCTCATGTCTCCTTATGGGTTTCATAAGAAAAGGCATCCAAGTGCACTGTGATGGTGAGTGTTAACCTGCTCATATCCTGTGCTGAACTGCTGTTCTGTCAGCATGTTTGTGTTTTGTTTGTTAACTTGGCTGGTCAGTGTAATTTGGTCAGTAATAAATTCAAAAAGTGCACAAGTATTTTGGTGTGCCCCTGAATTATTTACATAAAGATCTAAATGAATTGGAAATAGTCCACAATTGTAAGGGATTGTGCTGAGTGTTCTTCAACACCTCAAAGTTTATGTTTACAAAATTGAATTCCTGTGACAGACAACAAATCAGAGTTAGTTTAATGTAACAGGAATTCAGCTTTGGAAAAGGAAAGTTTGAATGAAGAATCTAAAGACACAATAGGATTCAAATTTCTAATTTTTCCCTTAAATATTCCTAAGCCTGAGTAACAGAGCTGGAGCTTTGAGACTGCTACACCTCTTGGTGACACTAGGTGTCAGCATTGCATCAAATGAATTTCACCCAAATGCATTCTTTATATTCAGAACAATAATGCCTGCCTGTCCTGCTTTAGGTTCTGATGGAGATCTTGCAAGTGACCGCTTCTCTTCGGGTGAAGATGAAAAAAAAACTGCAGATGCAAAAGCAGCAAATTCCACTACTGGCTGGGCAGATGCTATGGCCAAAATTCTGAGAAAGACGGTACCTGGGACTAAACCAACCATTCTTGCTAAAAGTAAAGAGAAACAGACAGAAAAAGAAAAACGGAAGCAGGCAATGTTGGAAAAGCGGAAACAGGTATTGATTGCATTGCATTCTTAAGATTTAAGCAATAAAGATTTTTTGCATGAGCCTAAAGTGATGAAATATATCTGCACAAGCTGAATTCCACATGGATTAATGTACTGAACATCAAGCAAATTCCGCCTTCACCAGGGCTATATTTTACAATTTGTAAAATATATTTTACGTAAGATGGATAAATTCTTGAAACGTCAGAACTCTGCTTCTTCCTGTGCACTTGAACATAAGAACATAAGAAATAGGAGCAGGAGTAGGCCATCTAGCCCTTTGAGCCTGCCCCGCCAAACAATAAGATCATGGCTAATCTGAAATGGATCAGTTCCACTTTCCCGCTTTCTCCCCATAACCCTTAATTCCCCTGTCCATCAAAAACCTGTCTACCCGTGACTTAAATATATTTAGCGAGGGAGCCTCCACCACTTCAACAGGCAGAGAATTCCAGAGATTCACTACCCTTTGAGTGAAGAAGTTTCTCCTCAACTCTGATCTAAACTCTTCCCCCCCCCCCTCCATTCTTGAGGCTGTGCCCTCTAGTCCTGCTATCCTTTCTAAGCGGGGAGAATCTCTCTACCTCTACCCTATCCAGCCCCTTCATTATCTTGAGTGGGGAAGGAACTTACCAGCTGGTAGTTTACACCTCAAACAAGAATTGAAATGTCCTAATGTTAACCTGCGTAGTAGGTGGAGTATCTATTTACTGGCAGCTCATAATCATACCAAATGGGAAATTGGTATGAACCCAATTAACGTTATAAGTGGAGGGCAAGATCCTAGAATACAACCCTGGCTTAAAAGACAACTTCTACTTTCTTATCAAACACAGAGGTACAGAGTCACAGGACCACAAATTTGTTTTAACTAAAGAAAAAAAATTACACTTGAAAAAATTGGATTATAATACAATACTTCTTTACTCCCTTCTTGGCTCAGCAAATACTCACAGGTTTTAAAATTAACACAGAGGACACAGTACGTTTGAATCAATAGTCTCATTAACACACAAATTTTTTTTTAAGCACACAGCTTGGCTGTGGTCAAATGCATACATTCCTCCCTGAACCCAAGTTAGTGCCTGTGGATTTTTCCTCAGAATCCACCGGATGATCGTCATATGAGAATTTTCAAACTCCACTCCCAAAGCGCACTCTAAAACTTTCTTTTTCAATTAATACAATTTTCCATTAGCTAGTTGCATTCTGAACTCCATGTTTTCCAAAGAACTCTTGCCAGAGCTTCTGCTACAGTTCTACCAGTGAACCCACTACGAGTTTTACACTAACCCCTTTTAGGATTTCTTTGCCTTGACTGACTACACAAATTCTGATATCCAGCCAATACATCCTTCCCAAATACTGTAAAATTTGTTTCACAGGCGATAGTAAGACATTCCAAACTTTAGGATTACTTCAGAAACCTTTCTTTAGCATTCTCATCAACCGATTCCTTCTCAGCTTTGCCTGGGATGCCCGTGAACACTATCAGTTCTGTTTCCAGAACCAACCGTCCTTTTGTTCCTCTGGAACTTGTTTTCTTGTATCCTACTCCATTGTACAGCTTCTCTTGAAAAGCTGAGAGAGATGTTCCCTCTCCAACTGCCTGTCACCAATTCCTTTTCGCAGAGCTGTGGGGCATGTTCCCTCTCCAGCTGTCTATTTGCACCTGCCTAACTTCCAGTTAAACTGAGAACAAAGGAAAAGCTTTTTATCTTATAAGAGACTCTAGTTGCTAAGCAACTATATTCATTCGTCATACAGTTGTTCTCTAAGCACAATAGCATCACAGTTGGAACTTAACCAATTCCCACACACGCAAACACCTTTTTCCCATCATGAAACTAACTACCGACCTCTTTTAGGCACAGAAATATTAAATTAAACCCAGATAAAACCATATTTTATTTTTAATATTTATCTGTACAAATATAAATCCCTGAGAACTACTTTTGATTTCTTAACAAGATCAAATGGATTTCTTCTAAACCTGAAGGTAATAGAGCTGTGGAGCAAATTACTAGGGAAGCCCATTGAAGATGGCATTATAAATGGGCCTTAAAAAGAAAGGCACATGGAGTTGACCAATAAAAAAGCAGATGCATTACAATCAGGGTAGATTATATGTTGTCTTGAAAATTGAAATAGGTTTTCAAAGCTAGGTGGTTTAAAATGCTTTTCTGCACAAACAGCATTTAATACAACATTTCCATGTTGTTATAACTCTTCCATGCATTTCAATGGAGGAAAGTACTTCATTTCAGACTAATGTCCCTCATTGGGCACAAAATTTATTTTTAAGCAAAAGTTGCCTTGTTGGCACCAGTTGCAATATGGTGTCCACAGATGTATTTACCGATGCCAGTAACTCTTCAGTTGAGGTTTTAGTTTTGCTGATGTCAGTTCCCGACAAATGTTTGGATATTTATTGCCGTCATTTATTTATTAGAAATCTTAGATTTCTAAACAGTCATGACATTATTCAGCATGAACCTCCCAAACAAATATTACTATTTTTCAGGTTTTCCACTTTTCTGAATTATCAGGTGTACGTAGGTGTCATATGCAAATAGTTGAGTCTGCAGCTGTCACTGTTTTCGGACATGCATCTCATTTTGTCTGCTTTCTATTCTTGGCCCATGTCTGAATGCAAACAGGGAGTGTGCAAAGTCAAAGAAGCTGGACAAAGATGTGAATTGGGTTGGATTGCTATCTGCGAATTCAACATATCTTTAATCTTTTCTTTCTTTCCTGATGTAATACCTTATTTGTTCAGTGATATAATATTAAGAGGGATTGCTGGGATTGTGTGGTATATATGGGTAAGCAATGCTAAAATTGCACTTGGAGAGCACTGTGTTTACTGTTGACCAGTGTAGAATTGCAAATGTTTATCTTGGCCACTCATTTAAAGAAGGAGTGTTACCTCAGGGATGCTGGCAGTGGATCTGGAGGCAGCAATGCCATTTGAACCCCTCAATCACATTGTAAACCACAAACTTTTAAAGTTTGAAGAGTTTGTCAACAAACCCCCAAGATTGGATTACTGCCAGTAACCCTGTGCCAGACCTCCAGCATTTATGTTTAGTAGTAAATTCTATTAAATTTACATACGTTTCTAATATTTCTGGAATTCTACTTAACATGGCATGTCTATAAAGAAGTGATTCTGAGGGGCACTGAGTGCGGTGGGCTAGTATATCCTTAACCTCTGGATTGGGAACTGACAGGAGGCAACTTTTCTTTTCCCTGAATGTGGGAGTTCCATGTGAAACAAGTTTGTCTGGCTCCATTGACATTCCTAGTGGATGTGGGCCTACCATATACAACTGCTTCTAATTCAATTCAGTTCGTAATCTGGCAGAGACTGGTGTCAGAAAAGAAAATCTTATACTGGTGCAGCTGGCGGGGGGTTTTAGGCACATTATAGCCAGTGCTATACCTGATGCAGAAGTACTTGAGACTGACGAGTGTTGAATGGGGTAAAGTACTTCATTTCAGACTAATGTCCCTCATTGGGCACAAAATTTATTTTTAAGTAGAAGTTGGCTTGCTGGCACCAGTTGCAATATGATGTTCACAGATGTATTCACCGATGCCAGTAACTCTTCAGTTGAGGTTTTAGTTTCGCTGATGTCAGTTCCTGACAAATGTTTGGATATTTATTGCTGTCATTTATTCATTAGAAATCTTAGATTTCTAAACAGTTAAGACATTATTCAACATGCCTTTACATTAACTTCCTTTGGCAGCTGGATAAAAGAAAAGAATGGGAACAGATGTGCAGAGTGAAACCTGACGTCATTCAAGACCGAGAAACCGAAAGAAACTTCCAAAAAGTAGCCACTAGGTAGGTATTGTGCAATTCTGCATGGACGGCACAGTGGAAAGGGGTTTTTCTTTTGAATAGATGCTACAGCAAACGTGAAAGCAAGTTCCTATCCTCTATATCGTGCCTTGGGATTATTTAGAAGAAAATGGGACTGTGGTTTAATACCTCATCTGAAGGCACCTCAGTAGTGCAGCATTCCCTCAGTACTACACTGGAGTGAATGTCATGAATTTTTTACATACTCGAGCCTTGGAGTGGGATTTGAAACCAGAACCCTGAGACTCATAGGCGAGCAACTTTCTACTTCACACCAGTTCCTGGGTCAGCTCAGGTGGAGTTTGGGTGAAATTAATGCCAGTTTCCCCGAAAGTAGGATATGCAGGACGTGTATAGTGTGTGTGAAAAATGGGCAAATTGGCTAGAAAGTAGGCTAATACTTCCCATCTGTGTGAACTGGGATGACTAAGCTATTTGTTTAATACGCAGAGGTGTTGTGCAGCTATTTAATGCTGTGCGAAAGCATCAAAGCAGTATGGATGAAAAAATTAAAGAAGCAGGTGGGTCTGAACGAAAGCGTGCCAAGTTACTGTCGTCTGTCTCGAAGAAAGATTTCATCAGTGTGCTCCGAGGATCAGGACAGAATGTACATCAGGACTCAGCTGAACGGACGGCGAATGGTGGAAAGCAGGTGTGTGGAATTTTGTATAAGATTACTAAGCGCTATCAGTTCTGTTGATCATGTTGGGGGGTGGTGGCATGGACTTGTTTTAAAAGGCTTGGTATATTCACCTGTTAATAATCGTGATCATCACTGCCTTGGTGGTTTTGATCTAATTAAAGCAGTATTGCTGCACTTCATTTTTTAACTGGTGAGTAACAACACAGTTCCTAGTGTGTCTTGGATAGGTACTCGACCCTTATTTTTTTCACTCAGGAAATGTGGGTTTGACTGGCAAGACCAGCTGTGTGCCATTATCACCATTGCGAGTGTGATACCAATCCACTGCTTTGAACCTCTGCAATCCACGTGTTAGGTTGGGAGTTGCAAGATTTTGACTCAGCACCAGTGAGGGACAGTGATATGTTTCCAAGTCAGGACACTGTGTGATTTGGAGGGGAGGTTATGGTGTTCCTATGTACCTGTTGCCCTTGTTGCTGGAGGTGGTGGAGGTCAATGATTTGGCAGGTTTCTGCAGAGCATCTAATAGGTAATGCACATTGCAATCACAGTGTGCAGTGATGAAAGGTGTGAACTTTTAAGGCAATGAATGGGATGCCAATCAAATAAGCAAATGAAGAGTATTCCATCATGCTCTGGACATATAGATGGTAAGTAGATTTCAGAGAGTCAAGAAGTGATATATTCACCACAGAACCTGCAGCTTCTTGGAACCACACTAATTGGTCTAGCTAGGGTAAATGCATGAGTTATGAGGATAGGGCCTGTGTGGGATTGTGGTTGGTGCATACTCAATAGGCTGAATGGCCTCCTGCACTGTAAGATTCTATGATTCTGTGTGCTTGATGCAGTTAAGCTACTGGTTAAAGATGATCTTTGGGTTGTTAATGGTGGGATTTTCAGCTATGTTGAGTTTTGAGGTGATGTACTGGAAAGTACATTTACTTTGTAAAAAGGAGTATGAGCAAAGTAAATGTCACGATGGCCACTGTTTTCTATAGTCTAAAGCAGGATGCGTAGGACACAAGCCCAACCATTCTGCCAGTTAGCTCAGCAACAATGGAATATGATATCAACCAGGCATATGATATCAAGAAATGGCAGAAGGCATTGAAAATTGCAAAGGTCCAAACAATCTTCTGTAAATAGTATTGAAGACATGCTTCAGCAGTAGCTGCTCTCTAGCTAAGCTAATCCAGTGCAGTTATAGCACTGGGTTTGTGTTCCAGCAGATAGCATGTTTGAAAAGCACTTAAGTCAAATTATCCAGTTAAATGTCAGGGATGTTATTCATTAATGCAGTCGGTATGTAGATTTTTTAATACTTTTTTTGTGGAAGAGAGAATTTCATTGTCTTATTACTTGAAGCAGAAATTATTACTTGAAATGATCATACTTAATTGTCCATAATTGTCATCTGATTAAGTTGCAGAACTTAAGACTTCATATGATTTAATTTTAAGTTGTGGGAATCAGGCAAGATCAGGCAGTATCTGTGGAGAAAGTGCAAAAAGAAAGATGGTCAACATTTTGTATCTCTGATCTTTTGTCAGAACCCTGAATTTCAATGGAGAATTCACAGTATTTTGTCTGACCCACCCTAGCCAATGGACACAGGTTTCCTTTTGCCAGATGAATGTTTGGCTGCTGAAGACTCTCCAAATGAAATTATTTATTGAAGCAGATTCTGTTTGATGTGGAATCCACACACTTTTTCACTAAGGGCACCCTGCATTATTGAAGTGCAAAAACCTAGTGCAGTTTGACAAGGACTAAGGTTTGGAAGCTTCCAAGTGAAGAGATATTGTTGCAGTTTAGACAATTAAGTCTGTGGCACTTAAAGCTTTTAGCCTTATCTTCCAATTAGGAGTAACCTACCCATTAGAGAATTGACTGGCAGTGTTATTTCGGGTAAAGTAGGAATAAACAGTCATTTTTTTCAGCTTTTGTTATTTCACTAGAACAAATTCCTGACTCTAGCCTGCCATTTTGTGACTAAGTTGACCCCTAACACACTTTGCATACCTTGTTTTATTCCTGTCTTTACACCAAAGAGAAGATCCTGAATGGCATGTTTAGCAGCACATGTTGCGATAAGCTATCGATTGCAACTATCCCCTTGCTCACGACATGGGCACACATATACACTTGCAATGTTTCACCAGTTGGAAATGTGGCGTTTCTGCAACTGCTTGTCTCTTTACCATGCAATCATGAAAAGTGCCAAGCATCTGAGATTTGATTCATTCCTAATTTTCAAATGTGATAGAGGTTTTATCTCTTGCCACGCATCCACCTCATAATTTGGCACCTGACCTCTCACAAGGGACAGAGGAAACCAGTGTATACCTAGATGTTCTGAACGATGGAGGGGAACTACTTCCATGCACTTCTTTTGCCATAAGCTTGATCTACATTAAAACTTTACTGTCTCTTAATAAAGTTGAATAAAACCAGAAATTTTTTTAATTAATTCATTGGATGTGTGTGATGCTGGCTGGCCAGCATTTATTGCCTATCCTTAATTGCCTTTCAAGGTGATGGTGAGCTGCTGCCTTGAACTGTTGCAGTTCATGTGGTGTAGACACATCCACAGTACTGTTAGGGAGGCTGTTCCAGGTTTTTTATTCAGCGGTAGTGAAGGAACAGTGATATATTTCCAGATGAGTGGCTTGGAGGGGACCTTCTGCTTTTTGTTCCTGCATTTGATCCTGCATTTGATCCTACGTTATTCAAAACGCTGACTTACCAGTAAGAATATTTTCTATTTCCGATTTGATATCTTTCAAGAGAGCACATGAGGGAACCCACAACAATATCACTGGTAGCTAGTTGTTGAAGATGGTAAATGAAGTGCACCAGTACTAAAATTGTCTCAACACCCCCCACGAGGTAACTTGGTGGCTTGTGACTCTAATCATTAAGATTGATGCTATGCCCATCAAACATTAACCTTGCCTAGAGAAATTTATTTGTTTTGTAATAAGCCCATCCACACCTTCCATCCTTTTAATAGGCAATATAGACTGGTTCATCGAAGCCTATATTTTGAGTGCCCGTACCACCATTTTTAATCTCTTGTGCAAATTGGATGCACTTCAACCCACTGAGGTACATGCCAGCTTAATATATTGCAGTTTCCAACAAACCTGTGTGCATCTTTGGCATTAGTATAGCAGTTGACTTTGCCTGCAGATCAGCAGAAGGCTGCAAAAGCACTTGTCATCATCAGCTATCATGTCTGCTTCATTGGTCCCAAGTTTAATAGCAGTATGGCTGGGTGCTTTGTTTATTCATTTGTACCATAGGGGTCATCAGTTACGAAAAACTGAAGTGGGACTTCCTTTCTATTTGTTTACAAAAGTGAATTTCGCTGGCCACGCCAGCATTCAGTAACTGCCCCTAATTCCCCTTGAGAAGGTGATGGTGAACCACCTTCCTGGACACAGAATTCTTGTGGTGAAAATATTCTCAGTGGTGTTCCAGTGAGTGTTCCAGGATTTTGACCCATTCATGATGAAGAAATGGTGAACATTTCGAAATTGGGTACTGTGTGAATTAAGGAAACTTAGAAGTCATGCTGTTTTGCTCCTGAACCTATTCCATTATTCAGTTAGATTATAGTTAATTGTTACCTCAATTCTATTTACTTGCTTCATTCCCTAACCTTTAACACGCTTTTCTCACAAAATTCTTAAGCGTTTGAGTTGACGTATTCAGTTTGTCAATCGTCAAAATGTTTTACGCTGTCTTGGTGAGGCCTGCATCATACTGCAGGCAGCTCAGAACTTTCTTCTTGTTAAAGAAGATAACTAACCAGCAGTCTGAAGTTATCAGCTTTGGAGCAATAGCATTCTTCTTCATCATCAGCATAGCGACAACAGGCAGTCAGTGGTACAGTGGTTAGCACTGCTGCCTCACAGCACCAGGGACCCAAGTTCGATTCCTGCCTTGAGTCACTGTGTGGAGTCTGCATGTTCTCCCCGTGTCTGAGTGGGTTTCCTCCGGATGCTTCAGTTTTCTCCCACCGTCAGAAAGATGTGCTGGTTAGGTGGACTGGCCGTGCTAAATTCTTCCTCCTATACGCGAATAGATGCGGAATGTCGTGACTAGGGGAATTTTACAGTAACTTCATCACATGCTAATGTAAGCCTACTGTGACACTACAGCATCCTATTTGCAACTGTGTTTGGCAAAACTCTGCAGGTTATTCAGATAAATAGATTTAACAGAAGTAGTATCTTCCATTACTGAGTCTTAATGGTTTCTACAAAATTATCAGTTGACTGATGATAGCAATGAACTTGTCTATCCATTTTTCAACTAAAAATTTGGAATGGCTGTAACAGCACCTCAGCATTCTCGAGATTCAGGCAACATTTCCTTCTTTGACCTGCCACAGTTTGCAGTCACCTGAAGCTCTTACTCTGAGAGGCAGAAGTTCAATTACAGATGATGGCAGAGGAGGAAATTGCGTGTGTGGATCTGGTGATAATAGTTGTACTTCAAGTGAAGTCATCGAGCAGGAGTATATCACTGTCCATCAAGTGTAATGGTCACAAAGCAGCATCACTGCTGAAGGCAGTAACTAAATGTCAAAAGTATGTAATTTGTAGTGAAGTGCTTTGGAACGTGCTGAGGATGTAAAAAGTGCTCTGTAAATACAAGTTTTTTTTCTGATAATTTAACTTACATGGTAGACAGGTCCAGTTTCGACTGCTTTCTTAGTTCCTTCTTAATTGCATCATTTAGTGACTTAGTATTGTATTTATGTTAAAGACTGGTATTCTAAAATAAACCTTTTGTTTCTTTAGTTATTTGAACTGATGAGGCCCTGGGTGCAACTGATTCATTGCTTTTTGTGGTTATTTTCAATTAATATTAAGCAGAAATGTTGAATAGTTGTACAGTTAGACATGAAGCATTCTGACATATGGGGTGGGATTTTCCAGCTGTTCCCATGGCAGGATTTTCCAGTTCCACTGACAGAACCCTCCCCTACCTCCCGCTGCGGGTTCCCCAGCGACGGAGGCTGAGAACAACATGAAACCCTGTTGACAGCATTGGGACCAGAAGACCCTGTCACTGGCCGACGGATGGGTTGCCTCCACTGCTGCATGATTGGAAGTTAAAATTCCTTCCATTAAGTACATTTTTTATATTTGGCATTTTTGTAAAACTTTGGCAGCTTGGGTATGCAAGTATATTTTTATCCTTAATTCTCCTCAGAAATGAGCATTGCTACTTGATAGAAATTATGTCTATTTGTTTTTCTTCACAATGGTATAAAAATGAAATTTGTTTTCTTGTGAAGTGTGGCAACTAAGATATTGAAAAGCTGATGGGATATATATCATGCTTTTGTATCTGTGTTTCTAGTTTTTTTAATGCGGAGAAATACTCTGCATGGTTTGAGGTTTAACTGTTTGTTTTGTGATAGAGCGAGTTGTTGGCTGGAGTCAAATATTTGCCTTCTTTGCTTCAAACTAGTCTTTTTGCAGGTTTTGTTTGCCCAGATGGAAGTGACTACCCTTGAGTATAAGCCAGAATAACTTATATATAACTTGAGGTGTCTTTTCCTCTTAGTGATTTTGTACTTGACATTTTTTTGGGGTGGTTTGTTTTTCTCCCACTTCTATGAAGTATCAAAGTAATACTTAGGTCGGGTACTTTTTCATTTGCAACTTGTCACCACTTTTTCTCTTGTGTTTTACTAAGTTTTTTGAGGCATTCTGTGTAATACTAAGACTTCATTAGATTGTGGAAGGTTTTTCCAAAAGAAGATTGGGTGTTGTAATTAAATACTTCAAACTTATAAAGCTGAGCTTATGCGTACTAATACTGAAATATTTGGAAAGATTTGATGTGTTACCTAGCAACGTGGGAGGACTGGGTTTTTGCTGAGCTTATTTCTGTATAGTGCAGTTAGCTCTAGGCCAATGTAGAAGGATACTTTGGACAGTAAAAACAGTAAGTAAACCAGCTGGATTACAGTTTTTTTATGTTTAAATGCAGTCAGTGAAACAGAGATCCCTTTAAGAATGCAAAGTTGAATTTTAAATTGCACAATCTATTGAAGCAGGTAATTTCACGGTTTGTTAAGGAGATAAATTTAATTTTGATGGTTTACGTTGGCAGCATTTTAGTATCATTAGAAACAAAGTTTACACAAAGTATGACTGTTTTCTTGCCATTTCTGTCATGGATGATAAAAATGCAACAAGACGGCAGTTTAAGGTATAGTGTTCTGGACAACATCATGTTTTGAGATGAGCTGCAGGAGTGCAGTGTAAACTGTGGCGAAGACTTTTGGTTTGGGCACTGCCTGACTGCAGTGTTAGCTGTGCACATTACTGATATCTCACCATTTAGTGGTTAGGACACCGAGCAGTGTGACATTGGCAATACGCTCACCCAAAACGGCAGTCAGAAGGTCTGAGCTTGTGTCATTTTCATTAACATTGCGCGTTGGTGAGCTGTAAGCACCAAGCAGGCTGCCATTTGTTGGTTTTGCACATGGGAAAATGGCACAGATAGGCATGGGAAGAAGTGGGGTGTGGTTAGTGGAAGAGTGGCAAGTCAAGGCTGTAGGAATTTTGAGATTGTGCTCCGACAGGATCCATTAAAAAAAAGCAAAATCTATCTTTTGGGAGTGGCTTCCAGTGATACCTTTAAGGATGGCTGCAGGATTCTCTTGATACTTAGTGAGATGGAATTAATGTATCTATTTCTGTTTTAAGTATTGCAATTGGAATTTTACAGCCAGCTTATTATGCCAGTTTACTGAACTGGACACGGTGGCACAGTGGTTAGCACTGCTGCCTCACAGTGCCAGGGACCCAGGTTCGGGATTCCCAGCTTAGGTGCCTGCCCGTGCAGAGTCTGCATGTTCTCCCCGTGTCTGCATGGGTTTCCCCCAGGTGCTCCGGTTTCCTCCCACAGTCCGAAAGACAAGCTAGTTAGGTGCATTGGCCATGCTATATTCTCCCTGAGTGTACCCAAACTGGCAACAGAGTGTGGCGATTCGGGGATTTTCACAGTAACCTCATAGCAGTGTTAATATAAGCCTACTTTTTGTGACACTAATAAATAAATGTTTGTGCCTCTTTTGGGCAGAAAGTGTTGAGCCCTCATTAAAGGCTGGCTAAAACTTGATTGAGATAGGCGAATGACTGCAAGGTCCTTAGTGACCTTTCAATTGGCAGTCACTCCATTTTAGACATGAAACGGGTGAGGTGACCAGCAGTTGGAGTTCTGTCCATACATCTTGGTTTTCGAAAGGAGGATCTGTGAACATGAACCCACAGAATCTTTGAAATATTAAATGCCGTACTGGCTGAAGGGCTCATCTTACCTTGGTTCCTTCAGCTTCCGTGACTTGAATGTTTCTTCCAGTAAAGACACAAAATTTAAATAATTATCATCGAATTTTGTCATTGGTACAAACATTTAATTTGGTAGAAAGCAAATGTCAAATATTCCAATATGATTGAGGTATTGTGCCACTTTTAGGTTAAACAAATAGTGTCTTAAGACTGAAATCCAGCTAGTTTTTGAGAATTTTTCAATGAATCCATGGTTAGCCATCGACTAAACCAAAGATAATTATGCCTGATTTGTTGAACAGAATCTAAACGATTGAATAAATATAGAAACTATACTCTCACTGGATGGCTTATTGATCCCCAAGTTATTGCATCAGCATAAATGAACAAAACTGACCATTTTATGAGTATAGTGAGTCATTTTGTTCAATTAGCCTTTTATTTTTAAAAAGACTGGAATTTTTTTTCGTAGTTGACAGATTTGACTTTTTGCTTTCTCTCCATCTTTCTCTCTTTCCCATCTCGTGTTAACCTCTGCCAGTATCTGACTGCTTAATAATGAGCACAAATAAGCTTTTGTAATGATCGTGTGGATGCAGCACTTAAGTAGCATTTGCCAAAAGCAATTTTCAGTAACCATGGCTGTCCAATTGGTTGTACTAATTAACGTGAGTCAATTGTATTAATGAGTATGCCACCAGTAGCATCTCCACTGTTTTCACTTCAACCTCATCTGTATTATTTCTGAGTCAAAATGAGCAGCATTAGATAAACAAGTGCCATTCACCAGTTATTTAAAGATATGATTAACTTTTTTGCCTGTCTGTGATGTGCCATTTAAAATAGCAGTGCTGTTCAAATTGCACGAGGAAACTGTAAAGGTACAAATATTAGGTAAACAAATACAATTGGCACACTCTTCCAATTGCATTTGGAAGATGTTTGTTATTTCAGGATTTGATAAGAAGTTAAGTTTAAAGTTTATTTATTAGTCACAAGTAAGGTGTGCATTAACACTGGAATGAAGTTACTGTGAAATTCCCCTGGCGCCTGTTCGGATCAATGCATCTAACCAGCACGTCTTCCAAAATGTGGGAGGAAACTGGAACACCCAGAGCAAACCCATGCAGACACGGGAAGAACAAACAAACTCCACACAGACATTGACCCAAGCCGAGAATCAAACCCAGGTCCCTGGCACTGTGAAGCCATGCCGCCCCAATTCATCATTTTATACATAAGAACATAAGAACATAAGAAATAGGAGCAGGAGTAGGCCATCTGGCCCTTCGAGCCTGCCCCGCCATTCAATAAGATCATGGCTGATCTGTCGTGGCTCAGTTCCACTTTCCCGCCCTCTCCCCATAACCCTTAATCCCCTCTCTTATCAAAAACCCATCAACCCGCTTCTTAAAAATATTTAGCGAGGCAGCCTCCACCACTTCAACGGGCAGAGAATTCCAGAGATTCACCACCCTTTGAGTGAAGAAGTTCCTCCTCAACTCCGTTCTGAACTGCCCCCCCTTTATCTTGAGGCTGTGCCCCCTAGTCCTACTGTCTTTTTTGAGCGGGAAGAGTCTTTCCACCTCTATCCTATCCATCCCATTCATCATCTTATACGTCTCAATGAGATCTCCCCTCATTCTTCTAAACTCTAACGAGTACAAGCCTAGTTTATTCAGCCTCTCCTCATAGCTCAACCCCCTCAACTCTGGTATCAGCCTAGTAAACCTCCTCTGCACTCCCTCCAAGGCCAAAATATCCTTGCGCAGGTGCGGCGCCCAAAACTGCACACAGTACTCCAGCTGCGGCCTCACCAATGCCCTATACAGCTGCAGCAAGACCTCCCTACTTTTATATTCAATCCCCCTCGCTATGAAGGCCAGCATCCCATTCGCCTTCCTGACCACCTGCTGCACCTGCAGGCTGGGTTTTTGCGACTCATGCACAAGGACCCCGAGGTCCCTCTGCACCGTCGCCTGCTGCAGTTTTTCGCCACGTAAGTAATAGTCCTTCCTACCATTCTTCCTACCAAAGTGGACCACCTCACACTTGCCAACATTAAATTCCATTTGCCATTTCCTGGCCCATTCACCCAGCCTATCTAGATCCTTCTGCAGACTCTCCACACCCTCCGCACAATTTGCCTTTCCCCCAATCTTGGTGTCATCAGCAAATTTCGACACCCTACACTCGGTTCCCTCCTCCAGATCATCTATATAAATGGTAAATAGCTGAGGCCCCAGCACCGACCCCTGGGGCACCCCACTAGTCACCAACCGCCAATCCGAATAGCACCCATTGACCCCCACTCTCTGCCTCCTATTATCATATCAGACTTCTGACTTTACTGGCAGCCTTTTGGTGAACTTGAGGCTGGCCATTCATATCACCTGTCCACTTAATTTGTGGTTATCGAAAGACAAGGCAAATTCTTTGGAAAGGTCCACACGCCCAACATAACAGGCTGTTGCAAATCCCAGCACATCTGATATAAAGAGGATGTGAAATGGGTAATAAAACCAACGTTGCAAGATTCTAGTATTACTGCTGACTTCAAGAAGACTGTTGGAGGTGATCTCTAAAGAAAAGCCCAGCTCCCTAGAAAATACAGCTGAAGCTGATTAAGCTGTAGCATTATTTAAAGAATCCTATCAAGTTTGTACTTGCCGTAAAAGATGTCAAGCAGAGGAAGTTATTATTTAGAAGTACAAGTATACATGAGAAATATTTAAGTTGAATATAAATGATCAGGTTAATTGTTAGAGCTGTGCTATGACAGGGGAGAAAGTTCCTCAATTCCCTTTCCCTTCTATCCTTAATCACTGTGGTTTATTTTTAATGAGGCTGATGTGTGTGTTCCCAAAACTCTGTTAGTGTGTGGTTAATTTAAAAGTCACCCGCAGCAGCCTTTCATGAATTTAAACACTGGGTATCATTTATTCACATACTGGAAAGCATACTCTATATCAATGGTGCAACACACACACCCAAGAAAGGCACAATTAAAGAAGCTGGTATACTTAGAATCATAGAATCTCTACAGTGCAGAAGGAGGCCATTTGGCCTATTGAATCTGCACCGATCACAATCCCACCCAAACCCTATTCCCATAGCCCCTCATACTTACCCTGACACTAGGGTAATTTAGCATGGCCAATCAACCTAACCTGCACATCTTTGGACACTTCTACAAGTATTATTTCTACAAACAGAACAGTTAGTACTTCACGTCTTGGAGAGTCCAGTGACGAGAGGAGCTTTTTCCCACTCGAATTGAAGTTCAGTAAGATGGCTGGGTTAAACCTGCGTTATTTGCAGGGTTCCTTTGAAGTAAATATTATTCACGATTGTGTAGACAGGTCCTGATGGCTGTTGCAGCCAGAGATCTAATTTCTTACAGGTGAAATTGAAATTGTTTGAAACAGGTTAGAGGAGGTTTTTAAAACACTTTTGGCTTCATCGATCTTGATAAGGCAAGATCACACTGCCTATCTTTGGAGCTGTAGTTCTGTAGTTTGCCTGGTCTCTCTCAGTTTTTGAATAAAAGGATTAAAAATCAGAGCAGTTTTGATCAGATGATGCACATTGATACACAATGGAAGATAAATGATGGTATTTCGTAATGAAAGGTGACTTTTCAGTCACGTGGCCAAAAGGCATTTATATACAATAATCTTTAGCATTTCGTATTGGATACTCAGTCTTCACAACCCTCCTTTGTTACATGCCATACCTGGAGTCAGAGATTCTGGGAGTTTATTATCTCTGTTTTGGAGAAGCCTTGACAAAAGTAGATGTGAAATTTCACAGAAGAGTGCTATTTAGGTATGTCCATCCAAGGAAGACTCCTGTCTGTTATCATCCACTTTAGAAGTTGTCAGAAAGCTTGCTGGGCTGTTGAACTTGCAAATGTCAGATGAGCCCCATGGCAGCCATCTTTTAGCTCATCAGGGTCCATTTTCATAGAATTGTAGTGTCCAACAGTGCAGAAGGAGACCATTCGGCCTATTGAGTCTGCACCAACCACAATCCCACCAAGGCCCTATCCCCATGACACCTTGCATTTACCCTAGCTAATCCTTCTGACATAAGGGGCAATTTAGCATGGTCAATCCACCTAGGCTGCACATCTTTGGACTACGGGAGGAAACTGGAGCACCCAGAGGGAGCCCACGCAGACACAGGGAGAATGTGCAGACTTTAAAAGCAATACAGTTTTTAAAAGAAAATGTGAGATCTTCAGGGCTTTACTGACATGACCATTTCCTTTGAGCAAGTTTAGAAAATACCCTGAAATAAACCTAGCACTAAGATTATTTTCTCATTCATTGTTTAATAAGTTCTTTTGTACAAACTGGGCGGGGAAATGGCCTCTGCATCTGTAAATAGTTCTTTCAGGCATGAAGCTAAGCTCAGGTTTACCTGTTTGGTAGCTTAAATGGAAGTTAAGGATCTCATGGCAAGTTTTGAAGAGCAGAAGTTTGTTTTTGTTCTAGCCATTCCTTCCTCAACTGTTAGCACCACTGAAAATAAATGTACTGATCATTCATCTCATTGATGTTTGTGAGGATCTTGTATATAAAACAGCTGCTGTAATTTATCATGCAAAATTTCAAAAAGAATTCATTATATGATAGAGATGTTTAATTGAGACTCAATTTAGGGTACAGCATAAAATCATGGCTTTATTTTTAAATTTCATGAAAACATAATGGATTCAAAGATAGGAAGCTGCATTTGAATGAGTTGCTCTTGGAAAATTGTTGCATTTTAAGTTGTCCTTTGGATCCTCTGGACATAGATAAATGCTATTTGGTTAAAATATACTACAGTTTCTTTTATCTCAAGCAACAGCATTTACTTCGTAAAACTGCATGTATGCTTTCTGTATTAACTTTATTTCAATATGGATCAATTGGTACCACTGTCTGCTGTTTTAAAAGTTCTTATGTTCAAATCTCACTCCAGGGCTTGAGCACATCGTTGAGGTTACCATTCAGTGCAATAGTTGGAGAATGCGGTGTTGTTGGATGCATGAGTTACACCTTGCCTTCAGTCATTTTCGCAAGGCAGGGAATTCTGGTATCTTGGCTGAGAAAGTTCCCTTACCAAAAGTACCTAAACTGAGATTAATCTGGTTGATCATCTCATTTACCCTTTATAAGCTGGTGCTGCACCTAGTTTGGCTCCTGTGTTTATATATGTAAGTGAAGAAATAATTTGTTTAATAGCACTTTGATATTTTTAGCAACATGTTGAGATGCAAGTCTTTTAATGACTGGGCTTTATTCCAAATTGTTCAAAATTAAAAGGCTAAAATCCTTTAGCTTGCAAATCATCATTACAAGATTTTTAATATGTTTAGTTTGAATAGTTTGTTTTAGGAAGTTGTGTCTCAACTAGACATTGAAAGATTGCCTTCAACATTGAATGCAATTGCAGGTTATTTGGTTTGCAGTTATCGTGCCAAGAACAGTCCTAACATTGCGTTGAGCATGTGGATAGGAAAATGGCTTGTGAGGGAGCTATTGAATGCCTATCCTTCAGTTAAAATGGATTCATCTGGTTCCTGAACTGATGAAAGGTCATCGACTGAAAACGTTAGCTCTGTTTCTCATTACAGATGCTGAGTGTTTCCAGCATTTTTTGTCTTTCAGATTTCCAGCATCTGCGGTATTTTGCTTTTTGTCCCAAGCTGAGACTCTGGATTCAGTCTCCAAGCCCCTGAATGGGGAACTTGACACTTTAACCAACATCAATCAGTCCATTCATAATTTGCTTTTTCTGACATTAAAAACCATCCTATTTTAATATAGATGAAAATTTGAGGATTGTTGAGTTGAAAACAAGTTGTTTATGGCTTTCTTTGGCTTGTGAGGAATAAATTTTGCCAGGTAGAAGAGATCCTTCCATTTTTCTGGCTTCACACATGGTTTTAATGTGAGTTGTAGTTTCAGCCCCTCCGATCAACAGCAAAAGAAACGAAGTCTTGTAACTGGCTGCTGATCAGAGCAACTCCAACTGTTGTGCTTTGCATTTGATCTGTTCATGAAGTTTTGGCATGGATCCTGATGGAAAGGAAAGAATGTCAAGTATAGAGCCATGAACCAAACTAAACTATTGGAAAAAATATGCTGCAGGAGATCAGTAAAATAACTATTCTTGTCATTGAAAAGTCTAATTAGAAAATGTTGTATGGCACAAAAATCCTTGGCTCAAATGACGAATGTGAACTTCGCTGATTGTTTTACATTTGTCACTGGGATTTTTCAGGTAATCACAAATCAAGTCCATTCGCTTGACAGCAATTTTCCAATTACCATTGGGCATGCACTGCCGAACCAACCCATTAAGTTATTTATTTTTCTTTCAAAATGAGCAACCTGGAGCTAACAACTACAGATCAAACCACTCATAGTTCTTTCATTGTCTTCAGTCTTTACTTTCATTCCGTCGGACCGGTGCCTGTAATTAACATTTGCAACTTAATACACATTTCTGTGAAAAGAAAACACAAAATGTACCCTTAAAATCATTTAATGGTGGAAATTTTTAAAGAGGTTTTCCAAAATAGATCTAATTTTGACATTTCACAGGGAAGGCAAAGGATCCAAAAATAGATTTTTCCTTTTCAGTGTTTTACATTGACTTAAGCCATTAGATTTTAAAA
Source organism: Carcharhinus amblyrhynchos (assembly GCF_965287045.1). Taxonomy (NCBI): domain Eukaryota; kingdom Metazoa; phylum Chordata; class Chondrichthyes; order Carcharhiniformes; family Carcharhinidae; genus Carcharhinus; species Carcharhinus amblyrhynchos. The sequence goes on from NC_137335.1 coordinate 54,523,250, forward strand.
AAAACTTGTGGTATTCTGGGTAAGGTTTTCTTGGCACTTTGAAGGAATGATGCGTGCTTCAGAGAAAAGGGGAGGTCGTTGGCTTAGGTTGTGCAAGCTGTGGAGGACGAATATTGCTGGTATCTTGTTGCATTTACAGTTACCCACACACTTTTCCTGGGCTTTTGCACGATGGCTTACAGCAAATAGAGGTCCACTGTAGGGTAGTGCTTCAAACGAGGGGCCTGCGACCTGTGCAAGCAACAACTCACTTTCAACCTACCAGATTGAAGAGCATTTATTGCGACAGGGTTTAAAGCAGGAAGAAAACAAAGCACTGGAAAAAGCGAGCAGGTCTGGCAGCATCGGTGGAGAAAGAAACAAAGTTAACATTTTGAGTCTGCATTACTCTTTGGAACCTCGAGGGAGAAATGTGATGAGTTGGTGCAAAATAGAAAGTCTGGGATAGCTAGGAACTTACCTATCCCTGACCTTTTGTTTTACACCATTCCCTCTAAATAGAACAAAATCCATCACGTTTCTCCCTCTCTTGAACTCTGAAGAAGTCATATGGACTCAACACATTAACACTTCCTTTTTCCATGGATGCTGCCAGACCTGCTGAGTTTTTCCAGCATTTTCTCTTTTCGTTTCAGATTTCCAGCATCGGCAATATTTTGCTTTTGTGAAAACAGCAAGTGTAAGCTAGAATTTTTAATACAACATGACATCATGTACAGCGAAATAGGCAGAGAAAGCAAGATGGGTTGAAAGAGGAATGTGCAAATCTTTTAAATATATTTAGTAGTTAAAGTCTGAGGGAATGAGGTTTCCAGTTGAAAATGTTCAATGCCAGAGTGGTGGTTCATGAGTAATTTAACTATTACATCACTAAGTTTCACTTATACTTGAATGAATAAGCAGCGACTTTTTCATAACATGTTTAGTAACTATTGTTGTGTATTTTAGTGCTGAGGCTCTTGATAATGTATTGGTGTAACAAAACTTCTGGAGGCACAGGGCAACTTTGACAGTAACTTTTTGATTTATAGTACTGCTCATTTTGCTTTCCATACCAATGCTGACAGTCATTGAGAAACTTAAATAGTGAATTGCAAATCCATTGTTGAAATATCTATCGACTGGGAAACGATGGTAAAAATGTATTTTGTAGTCATGTAGACATCTAAGCAAAGGAAGGAAAGTATAAAGAGGAAATAGGGGCTGGTGTCTTGGTCCTACTTGTGCTAAATTATTTTCCACTAATTCCTCACGTCCATATTTTATGGGCCTGTAGTTTGGAAATGGCAGTTCTTGCCGCATCGGTGGCTAAATCCTAAACTATCAAAAAATAATGCCATCAGCAAATTGAAATGTATGCAAATAGACTTGCAATTTGTATGTGGCTCCATGGTATGCATCTCAGCACCTGCAAGGACAACCCAATTGGTGGCACAGTGGTTAGCACAGCTGCCTCACAACACCAGGGACTTGGGTTTGATTCCTGGCTTGGGTCACTGTCTGTGTAGAAACTGCATGTTCTCCCCACGTCTGCATGAATTTCCTCCGGGTGCTTCGATTTCCTCCCACAGTCCAAAAGACGTGCTGGTTAGGTGCATTTGCCCTGCTACCTTCTCCTTCAGTGTACTCAACAGGCGCCAGAGTGTGGCGACTAGGGGAGTTTCACAGTTACTTCATCACACTGTTAATATAAACCCACTTGTGACACTAATAAATAATCTTAATAAACTCTTAAACTTAGTTCGAGCATCCCTGTCCCACATATTAAATCTAGTAATACTAAACCATACAAAGCCCCAGGTTCAGTTTCTGGTCTGCACTGAGTTGACTTAGGTCATATGGGGTAATATTTAGATGTTTGGTTTATGACAATAGATAATTTATCAGAGCTCTTGATCACCTGGTGGTCTTGACTGGGTAGTGCATGATCCCAGTTGGAAAGTGCTTGGATGAAGGAAGGACTTGGTTGTGATGGCCTCTGTTGAAGAGGCTAGTAGTACTTATTATCTATGATGTGGAGATGCTGGAGTTGGACTGGGGTGGGCACAGTAAGAAGTCTCTCAACACCAGATTAAAGCCCAACACGTTTAATTGGCAGCACGAGCTTTCGGAGCTCTGCTTCACTTACCTGATGAAGGAGCAATCTCACTATCTAGGCACACATGAAGAATGGTCAGTTTGTCAAGGCATTGGTTGGCTCCTCGTGTGCGTATGAGCATGCCCTGGCCTGTAGGAGAGGAGGTAGTTTGCTTGGATTTGTGAACACCCTTGTTTTCTTGATTTTATTTTTGATTATTGGCTGTGCCCAAGTCTCTCTCTGGAGCTTCAGCCTCTCCTGGAAGATTGATGATTGCCACCTCAAATTCCATTTACAAACAGTTAAATAATTAAAATATTTTTATATTTCCTACACTCTTCTTGAATCTTTTAACTGCAGTAGTGATTACCAAAATATATTTTCCACATGGTATATGCAGTCACTAAATGATAACCACGCTTTCACACTTACACGTGGACGGTCCTTTAGAGTAGCTATAATTCTTGAAACTTAAGTTGTATCAATCTGACCTAATTGAAATCATGCGTGTGTCACATTGGATGCATTGTTCATGAGGCAAAGATATTAATACTGACTCTTCGGTCCACCATCCACAGTAATTGAGCCAGTGCAGTGTGATGATCCCCGTGTGATATTGTGCTTCAAGGGAGCATTTCAGGTGTATTGGGTGGAGGATTCAAGAACCACCTGCCTCTCAACTGATTCATATCAGCACCCACAGCCCTTGCCAACTTCAGAGTTCCTTCTGAAACAAGCTAAGAAAAAAATGAAGGTGATTTTGTTGTTGAAAAATGAGAAAGACCAAAGCTTCAATGGCGATTAAGTTGTGGGCATATAAGGATGTTTAGGACTCTTTAAGCTTGCAATGAAAGAGCTGCCAGCGGGGCAGGGAGATATTCAGGCATTTTATTCCGAAATCCGCGGGGGGGAGGGGTGTTTTCAGGGCTCACGTCCCAAACTTCGCTGCAAAACAACTTGTAGTTTATTTTTAAAATATATTTTAGATGTTCGTGTTAAAGACAATTAACGATGTTATCTGTTTTAGCTGTCAATTCTAACGGCGCGGAGAAGGGCTTTTTACGATCTGGTGAATTGTGCGCCTTGACTTGTTGTACAGTGGGACGGAGTAATGCTGAGAAGCGCCTCAGAGTGGCGCTCCAGCTCCACCCTTTCTGTGTCTGCAGTTCAGTGCTCATATCAAGTTGTAAAGTTCTACACAGCCATCGTATAAATAGTAACTCTTGAGGAAAGGGAGTTGAGGGAGAACTCACGGCTGATTTCAAGTCCTGAGCCGGATGCCTCTAGTTTTAAACACAAATATAGGAAATGTTGTACAAGATTGCTTCCGCTCCAACCAACCGACCGCAAGAGAATGAATTAGTGCCACGATAACAGGGTTTGACTCGTTCCAAGCACAGATCCATATTATAGTCATCAGACCTCCGAAAGGCCAGCTTTGTGCCATATGAGGTAATGTAGCAGCACATCAAGGGAATTTGGTTTGGAGATCAAAAGAAATATTGTATCTCGTTTCGAGAGGGCTTATTAAATTAATGTCCTGTATGGGATTGGTAATGCCAAGAAATATTCTAATGAGCCATCACCTGGGGGTCAGGTGAGTGTTCAGAAAAATTAACCGTATACCTTCATTTATGCTTTTGATTATCTTTCGTAAACTGGTTAATCTATTTCAGATTAAAATTAAATCGGAAGACAGTGCAACATGGAACATTTTACGTGACGACTTCATGATGGGAGCTACAATGAAAGACTGGGATAAAGAGAGTGAGGATGAAGCAACGGCGAAAGGAGATGCCCATGAGAGTGATTCAGACCGATAAACCTTGTGATGGCTTATACTTGGCGGAAGCCAACATGAACTGCAATAATGCTCATTCTGTGAATGTGTGAAATTGTGAGAGAGAACTGCCTTCTAAATGAACCATTGTTCCTTTCTAAGAACTCTAAAATAAACGTGTTCTAAATCTTTACATTCCGTTGTATTTTGTGCCCAGATCCCTTCAGAGTTGAGTGAGCATTTAGAATCCATGCTGGTTGGAATAGTAATACGGATTCAGTGAAAAGTATTAGAGTGATGCTTGTACGTCTTCCCACCCTCGCCGAGGGTGCACCAAGCGTTCATTCTCCCTTAAGCACAGCAGACACCTGAGGTTCACCCACAAGGAGCTATTTTGGTGTTTCGCGGGGAAATGGGGTGAGAATAGGAACCCACAGAGTAATGCGATAAAGGACCAGTTAATCTTGGAAAAATAGCCACGATACTTCGCCAGACCTCATCACCCTTCTTTAGCATCCACCTGAACAGCCAGATAGGACATCTTCCGTCTCGGTGAAGCATCACTTACAACCACTAAGTGACTTCGCCCAGTCCTCAGATGGGGATTGTTGCTGTAAACGAAAAATATGTAAAATGTTTCCGAACATGTAGCACTTGTTTATAAACCATGTGTATCTATACATAGGGCAGCACATGTAGATTTGGAGGTCATTGTGAATGGAGCGAGGCGGGGAGTTGTTGGCCGGGGGTGTGGGGGGTGCGTTGGAATACTGATATTTGCTTTGAGCTGTGTGTTTTATTTGAGTGCACGTTCTTTTTTGGAAGGGAGAATTCATTCCAATGGCGCTGCCGAGTCTGAATCACTTTTATTTTCCCCATACGATGTGGAAATATTTGTCCAGCTGTCTTGTTGGTTTAGAAACTGAGCTACACGTCCTACTGTCTAGTGGAATTTTCTGAGTCACGTAGGTGGACGATTTCTCAAGCGGTGAGGATTGCCCTGTCACTGAGACAATGTAATGCAGAGAGCACCATTCTGTGGATATGGCCAGTGCGGTGCCCCCTGGGCCCTAGCGCCCCTTTCCACTCCCAATATTATTTTGATCCTTACTGACAAAAGTCACATTTTTTAAAAAAAAATCTGAAGCGAGATAAAACCATGTATTTTTTAACAGGATATTTAATGACAAGTAGAAAAGCTGTGAAGGAAACAACGGGGCCCCGTCCCCTTTAATATTGTTAAACTGAAAAGCATTGAACTGTCTACAAGAAGTTGCGTAACTCCGCAAAGCACAGTTTGAGTGTGCAGTAAATCCCTGAATGGAAACGTTACAGATGAGAGAAACGCCAGGTCTTCTTAACAAGAGACCTCATCTCGCAGTGACTCACAACAACTCGAAGCAAGAGTTCATCCTCACTGGGTTTGTGTGCGAGTCTCTTTGATCCTGTGCTTTCCCAGTCAGAGCTTTGTATTTTCCTCCACCGTGCGGCTTTTTGCCTATTGAGAGATCAAGCAGCATTCGGAGTAAACAGAGACCGGTGCTGGTGCTCTCTGATGCCACACGTGTTAAATAGTTTCAGTACAGTTTCATGTTTTAAGATAGTCTGTGATCGCCTGCACAGCTTCGTGCTGTGTGGTTTAAGGTGGTCGCTGAATCCAAGATGTCTTCAAAGGAAGAGGGTGTACTTTGATAGGGATACAAAGTGGCGACTCGGCTATTGCCAAGTTTACTCATGCTACAAATTCACCGACTCCACTTTGAATATTCCTGCCACCGCTGATAAGGGGGTTTTCACAGTAACTTCATTGCAGTGTTAATATAAGCCTACTTGTGACGCTAATAAATAAAGTTAAACTTAAGATGAGTGAAATAAATCTTAATACTATCTTGCAAAAAAAATGTCTGTTGTGGAATTTTGCCCACTGCGTCTATTCCAGCCCACCCCCCGAAGGGCGCTGGTAAACAAATGCTATATAGTTACTGCTTCATATTATCCAGTGGTACAGTTGGGAAGCAAATCCCCTCGAAACATTGGATACCAGCCCGTGTTACATTTTCCAGAAAGCTGGCGTTTTAAAATGCCAATTCTGTGAGTCCGCCTGGAGTTGCGCCTGAGCGCAGTCAGCAGCGGGGGTTCGGGTGGGTGGGCGCTAGAAGAGAGCAAGTGGGGTGGGGGGCGGCAGCTGCCTGTCAGTGGGCAGCCTGTTAACGAAGGCAGAGGAATCTTCCATCGGTCGGACCCCCACGTCATTGCAGGGAGGCAACACGTGGTAAAGTGAGACTTTATAAAGGTCTCCCTGTGCAGCCTGATGTTATCTGCTGGCAACTTGCTCTGTAACACGCACACTGTACAGGCTGTCTCTCTCTCTCTCTCACACTCTCTCTCACTTCCAGCCTGGGCTCTCAGACTAGGATGAAACAGCGAAAGTAACGGTTCGCCAATGACGTGAGGCTCCCAACTTCGGGTTTAGATACAATTTTTTTTAACCCAACCTCTTTCCCCTCTTTTTCGTTTTTTGGGAAAAGAAAAATCGAGCTTCGCTTTTGCCAAATTAATTGGGTGTGTGTGTACTTTTTTTGTGTGCATTAAGATTCTCTCCCTTTTTAACTTCACCCTGGACCCCAGGCGAATCAGGAGAATTCAGGAGCTCGGTGGAATAAAGTTGGCAACTTTATAACTGGAGAAAAAAAAAGCAAAAGATTTTTTTTGGAGAGAGAGAGAGTGGGGGGAGAGGGAAGTTTGGGAGAAGTTAAAAGATTTCCTCTGGACGGCGATGAAGTGAAGAAGGTGTGTTTATCTTCGGCAGAAAGCAACGTTAGCGCCTGGACTGCAACTTCAGGGAGAAGCCAGCACTTGGCAAAGTCACTGAATAGTGCACAGGACTTGGGAAATCAAGGTTAAACAATAGCAACAATAAACGTGCCTCTCCTCTTTTTTTTGCTCTGTTTTCTTGTAAATATTTAACTTGTTTTGTTTTCGCCTGACGATCTGCAGCCGCTTTTTTTTCTGCTTTCCCCCCACCTACCCTGCCACACCACCCACTTTCTCTCTCCACACCCCCCCCCCCCCTCACTCTCTCTCTCCAACTTACCAGCTGCCCAGCTTTGAAAATGCACAGCTCCATTTTCACTGTTTTTCTCACGCTGGATTTCGCAATGATCGCCGCTTGCCTGTCGACCTGCAACACCCTCGACATGGAGCAGTTCATGAAGAAGAGGATCGAGGCCATCCGAGGGCAAATCCTCAGCAAACTCAAACTCACCAACCCCCCGGAACACTACCCGGAGCCCGAGGAGGTCTCGACAGACGTGATCGCGATTTACAACAGCACCAGGGATTTGCTACTGGAGAAAGCGAACGAGAGGGCTGCCACTTGCGAGAGGGAGAGGAGCGAGGAGGAATATTATGCCAAAGAAGTTTACAAGATTGACATGAACCCATTTAGCTCTCCTGAAAGTAAGCCATGGGCAGCACATTAAAGAGATTGCATCCCCCTTTTTGACACAGAGACTGTAATATATTTAGCAACCAAGTCCCTAAAATATTTCAAATACCCCTCCACATTTGGCTAAAGACGTACGATTGGCAATACCTCATTTAAAATAAGAGTACAGCAGTTTTAATATCCCACCTGTGTCTGCAAGAGGGGATGCAGTTCCTCTTTAAGGCTAAAACGGGGTTTGCATGCACAGTTTCGCGAAGAAATTCGGTTGGCTTTCGCGCTATTTTTTATGTAATATGTTATATATGTGTGTGTTTGTGTACAGAAAGGCATCTGAAGTTCAGCGTTCGCCTGTCTGTAGACTTGCAATTTGCCAAGTGACACGACTGGGGAAATATAGCAATGGCATTTTTGGCCGGGGGTGGGGTGGGGGAGGCAGCGCTGAGTTTGCTTATTTTTGTAGCGGTAACTTGGGTGGTGGGCAAGTGTGCACAGTCGCCTGGCCGCGGTTCTGGGACAGTATCCCGTGCAAATCAAATCTAAAATATTCATCACACACAATCTCCGAACCTGCTGTCTTCAGTGGAAATGCTGACATTCCAAGACAGGTGCTGTGTAAACAAACACGGCAGTCAGGCAAAGGGATAAATATTCGGATCTCCAGCGACTGTTTAACCCACTCCGCGCTGAAACTGCCCGTCCTGCGCTGCTTTCCAAACGGCTCCCTTTAGATTCTTTCGCACAGAATAAACGTGGCTGGTGCATCGCGCTTTTTGTTTTGGCATTGTAGAATGTGAGGATTGCTACATCTTTTAAAAAAACGCAACCAGTAACTATTGTTAAAAAAACCCTCATAAACATTGTTGCAAACCTCATAATATGAACAAAGGAAATCTATACTTTGTGATCTTTAAGATCTGCTCAAGTCACTGTGAGATTTCTCAAGGGAAGCACCCACGAGAAACAAACTGTGGGATCTTTCCAACGATGCGATGCAGAGTCGATGGGCCGAAGTTCCTCTTCTGCACTGTGTGACTGTGATTTAATTTTCTTTAGACGAGATTCCTACTTTTTTTGGTCGAACTTAAACGTGTTAAATAGCAAACTATTGGACGGGTGTCAAAGCATCTCCATGGGTCAGAGCAGTGGCTGTTCAATTCGAACAACTGAGAGTCAGTCCAGTGCCAGTTGTGTGTTGAGTTCAGACAACAGCTCTTCATAACAAAGCTCCCCACTCTACCCCCTTTTCCCCTCCCAGCTATCCGTTATTTCTGTCCAGAACACGTGCACGCTCAGCCACTCTGTACCAGGTTAATTGCAGAGAAACACCCCGCCTCGCAATCCCTGGGTGTACAGTTTCACATACAGTGCTATCCCTGGCCGTAACAAAAATACCGTCAAACTCCAGCCTGGGCTCAACGCCAACCTCATTACGTACCAGGAGTGGGCCAGAGGGATAGGGATGAGATACCAATTATGATATCAGAGCAATTTAGACATTAAAAAAAGGAAAAGTTTCCTTGCTCGCATTTATTGACCTGAAGCAAGTTGTTCTACTTTCAGGGGAGTGACGGGAAAACTTGCATTTTCTATAATTCACTGGGAATCAAATCTCCCGACTGCACCTTCTTAGTTTTTTTTTAAAAAAAGGACAAATAGTTTTGCTAACCAATCAGAAATTTGACTCGATTAGCTATCCGTGCTTGCAAAATATAAAATGCCCCAACAGTTGGTGGGTTCTGAAGATGAGTGCCGAGAAAGGGCAAGGGTGATTGGGATAGATTTCTCTTGAACTAGAAAACATAAATCCTCAGTAATATTCTTGTAATCGCCTGGGAAGCAAATTTCAAATCTGTTGCAAATCCGTGTGCTCTGAACCACTTCACTCTGAAGCGTACACGCAGAATTTCCTCAGTGAAGTTTGTGGGCGTGTGGCTACTCTGGTGAATAGTTTCAAACCCAGACTGCTGGGAGGGCGAGATCTGATTGTGCATAATGAAATTGTTTGCGTTTTTATCAGTGTGTGGGGGGATTAAGTTTGGAATCATGACAATATAATAACCGGGGCGGGGGCAGAATGAAATCGCCTCCTTGCCTGGAAGTTGGAAAACTTTCTGGAGTGGCGTGAGGTGCCGAGAAGTGTTATATAAACGCGGTTCTTTTCCTGTATGTCGACATAATTTGGCACTAATGGTGGCTAAACTCCGAACATCTTGCTCTGAAATGTACGCTCTGTGTTCCTGGTTCAAATCCCCAGAGCCCAGATTAATGGTCTCTGCCTCTGAGACCTGTGCCTTTTTAAAATTTTATTCCATTCTTGAAATTAGGAGGGCAATTCGCAGTGGACAGGACAAGCCGTGAACCCACCCCGAAACCAACTGTAATTCAGACTGAAGCCAATTCATGGACCCCTAAGAGAGACATACAAGATGCAAGCTGACGAGAACAGGCATTGCACCTGATGCTAAGCTTGGTCTGACACTTAAGGCAAAAGGCCGATGACTTGTGTTCAGCCAAAACTCTCTGTCCGTGCGTAAAGGACAGGTTCCAATCACCAAACTGCACTATTCTGTCTGTGTGTGTTTAGTTAATAACTCCAACGTTGCGCCATTCAGATTCTGACACTGAGTTGCAGGCTCCTAATCCAAGGCTAGGCGCTCTCTATCCCCTCCACCTGGCTGCTGCTGCAACCTCTCTGATCTTGCTGCTTCTGTGTATCTGAATGAACAGATTTCAGCCACTCAGATCCTGAGTCAGGGCAGTGGGCTGTGGCCGCAGTGAGGAACAGTCAGGCAGATGTATATCAGCATTGACAGACAGGGGCTGGAGAGGGAGTGAGCCAGTACCTTGCAACCATTTCTGCAGAATGAAACGATGGTGCAGATGTTTAAAGATGATCGGAAGGTTAGTCCATGTCAGGCATAGCTCCACAAGAAGCGAGCAAATGTGGAATGTCACCGTCTTCTACAAGGCAGGACTGTGAGAAGCTCAGATACCAGTTCCCTGCATTAAAAAGCAGAAGTTGCTGGTATGCCCTTTGCTCGCACCCCCACCCAGCCTCAGGGCCGAACTTCGTGAGCCACAGATTTTGGAAGTTTTTTTTCAGTATTTACTTCTTCCCACCATTGGCCACAATCATAAACTGTATTTGGCACCAGTTCTTGGACATCGCCCCCTTTTGCATTAGTTGCAGTGTGCGCCTCTCTGAAAATACATTTCAACAACTTTCTCCTTTTAAAAGTCAACAACACGCCTGCAGACCGGCGTTTCAGAGATCTCCCTTTAATGATGCCTCTCCAGGGCGGCATTTGATGTCAGTAGGCACGGCCAGAAACCAGTTAGAGAATTCTCCTGGAAAGCAGATTTGATTTATAAATGCTGCATTGAGTTTCAGAACCCCGTCACTTCCGAGTCAATATTCAACCAACTGGTTCGCTTTCCTGAAACGCTGGGATTTCCTGCACCTTGCACCGCAACTGATGCCAAAGTTTAGGAAGCAGCAGATAGCAAGTGCAGAAGCAACACCACCAATGGTTACCTTCTGCTACAACACCTCATCCTCACAGCTCTTTGTCTCTCTCTGCTCCACTATAGCTTCTACTATTGTGCAGAACGTGGGTCCCATTGGGGAGGACCTTTCCAACTGCCGCCTGCATGGGAGGAGGAACAAAAGTATATCAGGCCTACTGAGGCTGACAGCACTTTGCTTAACTATAATGCACCCTCTCTGTAAGATTGCTTTCTTTCATCATGAAGAAACTAGTCACTGTCTGTGTGGAGTTTGCACATTCTCTGCGTGTCTGCATGGGTTTCCTCTGGGTGCTCTGGTTTCCTCCCACAGTCCAAAGTTATGCAGATTAGGTTGATTGGCCATGCTAAATTGACCCTAAGTTTTGGGGGGATTAGCAGAGTAAGTATGTGGGGTTATGGGGATAGGGTGGGATTGTTGTCAGTGCAGACTCGATGGGCTGAATGGCCTCCTTCTGTATTGTAGAAATTCAGTGATTCTTTGAAAATCTGGTTAGGTGCATTGGCCATGTTAAATTCTCCATCAGTGTACCCAAACAGGTGCCGGACTGTGGCGACGAGAAAATTTTTCACAGTAACTTCACTGCAGTGTTAATGTAAGCCAACTTGTGACGCTAATAAATAACCAAAACTGATGATAAAGCTCTGGTACTCCCCCTTATGCGAATATCAGTGCCACGGTGCAGCATAGTATTGGCCCATTAATCTATTCCTGGGCATTGTCTCCACCCACCCCCCACCCCGCCATTAATTGAGGAAACGTGAGAGCCCTTTACAGGGTGCAGAGGAGATTTACCTGAATGGTTCCAGGGAGGAAGGATTTTATCTACAAGGTTAGACTTGAGAAGCTGGGGTGTCCTGTGCGGAGCAACAGATATTGAGGGGAGGTCTGACAGAGGTGCACAAGTTTATGACAGCTTTGGATAAAGCAGACAAAGAGAGGTCATTTTCATTAGCTGGCAGTACAAGAAGCAAAAGACACACAGATTTTAGGCAAAAAATGCAAGGCAGAAATATGAGGAGAACTTTTATTCTGCAGTGCCTGGTAATGACCTAGAATTCATAGAATCCCGACAGTGAAGAAGGAGTCCATTCGGTCCATCATGTCTGCTCTGATAACAATTCACCCAGGCCCTATCCCCATAACCTCATGTACAGAATCATAGAAACGCTACAGTGCAGAAAGAGGCCATTTGGCCCATCGAGTCTGCACCAACTACAATCCCACCTAGGCCCTATCCCCATATCCCTACATATTTACCTGCTAACCCTTCTAACCTATGCATCTCAGGACACTAAGGGGTAATTTTAGCATGGCCAATTAGCCTAACACGCACATTTCTGGACTGTGGGAGGAAACCGGAGCACCTGGAGGAAACCCACGCAGGCACATGGAGAATGTACAAACTCCACACAGACAGTGATCCAAGCCGGGAATTGAACCCAGGTCCCTGGATCTGTGAAGCAGCAGTGCTAACCACTGTGCTACCGTGCCGCCTGTATCTGCCCTGCTAATCCCCCTGATTCTAAGGAGAGGCACCATGGCACAATGGTTAGCACTGCTGCTTCACAGCCCCAGGGACCTGGGTTCGATTTCAGGCTTGGATCACTGTCTGTGTGGAGTTTGCACATTCTCCCCGTGTCTGTATGGGTTTCCTTCAGTTATTCCGGTTTCCTCCCACAGTTAAAAGATGTGCGGGTTAGGTGGATTGGCTATGGAAAATGCACCGTAGTGTCAGGGAGACTAGCTAGGGTAAATCCATGGAGTTATGGGGATAGGGCCTGGGTGGGATTGTGGTCAATGCAGACTCGATTGGCCACATGGCCTCCTGCACTGTAGGATGCTATGATTCTATGAATTTAGCATGACCAATCAACCTAACCTGCACATCTCTGGAGTGTGGAAGGAAACGGGAGTACCTGGAAGAAACCCACGTAGGCAAGAGGAGAACATGCGAACACCACACAGACAGTGACACATGGCTGGAATCGAACCAGGGCCCTGGCAGCAATGCTGACCACTGTGCCACATATGCAGTTGATGGAAGCAGAGATGATAAATCCTTTCAAAAGAAAAATGGGATGTGCACTTCAGGGAAGTAAATTTACAGGGGTACATGATGGAATAAGCATTAAGGCTGACTGGATTGATCAATAGAGAGCTGGTATGGATCTGATGGGCCAAATGGCAGTCTTGAGTGCCATTCTAACTCTGTCACTTAATATGGGACCTGGGCTTTTGCATGGGAGGGGGCTGTGTAAAGAAGCAGCTGAGGGTTTTGGCGGCTGTAGCTCAGAAGTGGTGCAGTTAATTGAGGCAATTTGCACATTGCAATGTATCAGTGTTCGACTGGCACTAATCAGCTATGCGCAAATTTTCTTGGAAAAAGCTGGCACAACTCCAACTTTACAGTATAATTTCACTGAAACTTTCCAGGAAATTCCAGGCCATCATTCCATCCTGTGAACCTTTTCCCAACTAATTTTCCTCGCACTTTTTTTCCCCTTTATTACTTGGCTCTGGAGAGATTTTTTTAAACATTTTTGGTCAACAGTTGTGCTCAGCAGCTTCCAGCTTTGCATAAAATATAGAGCATTTCTACGGATACTGCTATTAACCCTAATTACTTACCATCTATTTGTAATCACAATGCCAAATCATTTCTCAGACACTTTTAAATAAAATGCTACAGTATTGTGCTTCTTATTTAGGATATCATTCCTCTAACTCTGGTGTAAATTCCTAAAATGCCAGTTGGATTGTGGTTTTGACAGAAGGATTTGTGAAATATCCTAAAATTCTGGTACAATTCCCAGAATCTCATGTGATAGAAACAGAATATGACTGCAAGCTTTGCAGACAAATCAGCCCAGTTATAAATGGACATAGTGCTGAATTCAAATTTTAAAAATATAGGTAAAAGCCCCTGGAATCCCACCTAATAAAAAAAAGAACTTGACCCCGCCCAATCACTGTTAACAAATGGGCCAGCCTGTAACTAAAATACCATCAGAAAAATAAACTAAACAAGAGCTGGATTTACACTTGAATGCAATTTTCAGTGCAGCCACAAACAGTTGTGGGATTGCAATGTTGTGTGGCTTTCTTTCTCAGCTTCCTTTGTTAAAAAAGAGCTGTATGACACAGTTGACAGGAGCAGTGAAAACATTTGCTGGCTGAGGAAGCTGACTTTGATCCAATTTATGAATGCCATGTTATTAAATAATTTGATTATGCAGTGGTTGCTTTGGGCAGAAAACATAATTACAAATGATGTTTCTGATTATCGCTGTCTGTTATGAGAATATGCAACTACTATCTTTGGATTTATGTATTTTGTCAATCACCTTAAAAACAGATAGAAATCCCAAACTTCACTTCAGTGACACCAAAATATATACGCATTTACTGTAAGGAAACATGATGGAGTGCTTCAAACAAAACATTTCCCCACCCCACCAAGACATCCTTATGAGAAAAAAAGGTTGTACCCTGTCAAAGTCAAATAACTGTCTGAAATATTTTATGGTCCTGGGACTTTTATCTGACTTGGGTGGCATGGTAGCACTGCTGCTTCACAGCTCCAGGGACCTGGGTTCGATTCCCAATTTGGGTCATTGTCTGTGTGGAGTTTGCACATTCTCCTCGTGTCTGTGTGGGTTTTCTCCGAGTGCTCTGGTTTCCTCCCACAGTCCAAAGATGTGTGGATTAGGTTGATTGGTCATGCTAAAATTGTCCTGAGATGCATAGGTTAGAGGGATTAGTGGGTAAATATGTAGGGATATGGGGGTAGGGCCTGGGTGGGATCGTGTTTGGTGCACACCAAATGGTGGCCCCTTTCTGTACTGTAGGGTTTCTATGATTCTTTCTATGGAAGGCTGGGACTGCTCTAGCAATCCTTATCTCTTAGAATTGTAAATTGAAGGTGCACAATTGGTGTCTGGGTTTAAAATGTGTTAAAGTGGTCTGTTGCGACTCCTGGGTGCCTTGTAAACTTGGCATTGAGTCTTTCTAATGTTGTGAGAAAGTGGATACTTAAGCCCACTCTCCTAACATTAAAAAAAACACCAGCGAGTGGAGCTCTATGCCTGTGCGGAAGTGCACACGAACAATGCTCCTTCCTGTTGGACAGATTATAACTTCCAGCCACGCGCAGTCCAATATATAAGTTGAATATTGCTGGCTGCATTTCAATCCAATGTTATGGACCTTAGTAAGATAGTTTCAGAGAAGGCTTACTGAAGGAGTGGTGGCTGCTGGAAGCTAGGTTTCACACATGTTTGGATGTGCATTTCCACTTTAAAATGTACCTCTTTAATCAAGTGAATTTGGAAAGGCCAATGGCTCCAACCGAGAAGTTTTCTATTCAGGGAGATTATTAATCATCCACAGATTTATCACATGCTTTTACTGACATGCCAGTTTGGTTTATGTAACATCATCCTGACATTTAAGGTGATCTTGGATAAGTTAGCTCCAGGCAGATACAAATCTCTATCTAAGAGTCTACTTAATACCAGCATCACTGACAACATTGATCAGCTTTAGGGGAATTGTCAGAGCAAAAATAAGCGAGTTCCCAGGAGATGAGAAGAGACTTTTTCTCTCAGAATGCCGTGAATTTTCAGAATTCTCTTTCCCAGAGGTCAGTGGAGGCAGGGTCCAGGAATATTTTTAAGGAGGTAGATAGATTCTTGAATAACAAGGGAGTTGAAGGTTATCAAGGATTGGTAGACTACAGAGTTGATGCCACAGTCAGATCAGCCGTGATGTTATTAAATGGCAGAGCAGGTTGAGGGGCCAAATGGCCTACTCTGGCTCCTAATTCCTATGCTCATGTGTATGTTCTAGGACAGCATGCTGGCACAGTGATTAGCACTGCTGCCTCCCAGCGCCAGGGACTTGGGTTCGATTCACCGCTTTAGACACTGTCTGTGTGGCGTTTGCACATTCTCCCCATGTCTGCATGGGTTTTACTGCAGGTGCTCCAGTTTCCTCCCACAGTCCAAAGATGTGCGGGGTAGGTTGATTGGCCATGACAAATTGCCGCTTAGTGTCAGGGGGACTAGAAATGTAAATATGTGGGGTTACAGGGATAGGACCTGGGTAGGATTGTTGTAGGTGCAGGTTCCAGGCGCTAAATGGCCTCCTTCTGTATATAGATTCTATGATTCTATGAATCTTACCATTACATTCTATCTGAGATTCAGTGAAAAAATATTTGTACAAATATTAAAGATACAAAGCTCAAAATAAATGCAAGTTCACTGCTGATAGATGTTACCCTGGCAAAATAAGCTGTACTGAAACAATGCTAAAAGTGCAGAACAAAATAGGCAAATGTACATCAATGTCCTGGTAACCATTACACCTGGAAGAGCTCAGTCATTATGCATATCAGTTTCAGCATAAAACAATCAGGCTAAGCCTGCAGTAAAGTGTAATCATTCACATTCATTAATTGACATGGAGCAAATGCCCTCATTTATATCAGTTTTTCGATCATTACTTGCAGTGTGCAGTGCTGCCTGCATGGATAACATGGACTTCAGACATTCTCAACTTGCTAATAGTGCAGCCAGGTGCAGCTCGCAGATGTAGTGTTATCCCATTGATAGCCCCATTCAATCCCCCAAAGCCCCAGTCTCTTTTGTTCCTCAGAGAGACAGCTTGAACCCATTCACCACTATCCTCCCCCCCAACATCCCTCCCCCTCCCCCAGGTGACTTTCAGGGTGCTCCTGTAGTACAGAGGTTTCGATGTTTCCATTAATCAGCTTCAGAACAATCTTCCTTCCACCTTCATTGCTTTTATCCCTACCACATCCCTTTCAAACCCACTTTTCAGAATGTCACCTCTGCCAGTCTGCAGCCTTTAGTCCTCAGAGACTCTTGCTCGGAGTACTTAGCTGTACTTCCTCCATCTTTTGGTAAGTGTGTAGCAAAGGCCTGCCCATGTACGAAGAGAAAAGCTAAGGTGCTGTGAGTGTGCAGTTAATGATTGATGGGTTCAGTACGGCACAGCGGATATGCAATTCTCTCATGAGTGGGTTATACTTTAACTGTGTCAAGAACGGGCAGTGCAGTAGTCAGGCATGCTTTCCGCAGTAAGGAAGGAAAGATGGAAAGTGGGTCATTTCAAGGTAGTTTTGCACACTGACCACCGTGATAGGTCAAGTGGCATTGCTAAAGGTTGGGGGCATCCATTAGTCAGTATCGAACACAAGAAAACTGAAAAGAGTTGAAGGTGAAGTAACACAAACCAAATTCAATAGAAATAGTACAGTACATTGGATCATGTTCCTCATTCAGAAAATAATCAGTTTGTTTGGGTAAACTGATTGAAGTATGGCATGAGTATTTGGGTTTTGAGCTGAGGAAGAATTTCTCCAGCCAGAGAGTGGTGAATCTGTGGATCTTTTTGTCCCAGAAGGCTGTGGAGGCCACATCATTGAGTGTCTTTAAGACAGAAATAGATAGGTTCTTGACTAATAGGGGAATCAGTGATTATTGGGAAAAGGCAGAAGAATGGGGATGAGAAAAATATCAGCCATGATTGAATGGGGGAGTGGACTCGATGGGCCGAGTGGCCTACTTCTGCTTCTATATCTTACTGCCTTAATGTTTCTAGTTTATTGCACATTTTACAAAATGGTTCCTTATTTTAGGCAATTTTCTTTGTTCCTTCATTAGGAAGATTAGATGTGGTGCAAGGCAAATAATGTAGAGTATTCCCAAATAGCCAATTCCAGTGTAATCTGACAGTTGGAATAAACATCTTGTCTATCTTACTGTTGAGATAAGTCAAATGATACGTTTTCATCTCCAAGAAAACATTTTTAATTAATGTGACTAATATATGCAGCAGGTGAATATAAGACAGAGGTCTTAATAATCTCTCCCTTTAATTTTTGTGTTTGTTCTGTGTTATCGAAATAAATAATAATTTTTCTTACAGGGCAGGAATATCATGAGGTTATAATAGTTACTGTGTGCCTGTGAAGCAGATTTAACTTTAACTGAGTAAATATAGACAGTGTTATAATACAATCTAAACAAAAGTTAGTCTGATAAGAATGTGTATTTAATGCTGTCTTTTGTAAGCTTGTTCCTTTCTATTTAGTGTAGTTTCTGTGCTCATCACGGTAATAAATGTTAACATTCAGGAGGCCTTTTGGCTAAGTTCAAACATCAGATCAAGCCCAAGATCAGGTGCGATGGCCTTTCTTGTCAGTTTGGATCTTGTTTGTCTCTTTTGTGGGGATCATGTATTGGATTCAATTGGAATTTGAATTTGGTTTTGGAAGAATGCAGGGAATGGATTTGAATTTGTCCCATTCACTCTGAGCATTGGCTTTGCAACTTTTAGAATGGAGAAGCAAAACATTAAGGAATGGAACACTTCCCACGTCTGTTACAAAACGGCAGGAATTTCCCAGTGGCTTTCAGGGTTCAGAAGCCTGCACTGTATGTGAAAGAGTCACATTTTCCCCAGAGCAGCCAGAGGGTGGGCTCACCATCCAATGAAGGATGCTGGGCAGGCTTCTGAAACTGGGGAGCCAATCCCCTCTGTATTCCAGCCTGAAAGCAGCAGAATGGAAGGTAAGTGAGGAAGAGGACACTTCAAATGGAGGCACCCACCCTTCAACATTTTCTTTCTGGCAGCCTTCTGTATCGTAAGATGATGGTTTGTGCTGTGGTAGGGAAATCTGTGTTAAACATCACCTGGTGTGGCTCAGGATATTACCATACTACCATCTGAATGCTCAGCCTATTAAGTTCCACATTGATCACCATTGATGTCTGTGTACTATTGATCAATTGCAAGTTATCTGATAATCCTGCACACATAGAGTCCCTACAGTACAGAAGGAGGCCATTCAGCCCATTGAGTCATAAATGACTCTCCAAAAGAACATTACCAAGGTCCACCCTTCTTCATCACTCCCCGTCCTATTCCCACAGTCCTGCACATTTACTCTGGCTAATCCACTTAACCTACATATCTTTAGATACTAAGGAGAAATTTAGCATGGCTAATCTACTTACCTGGAGTGTGGGAGGAAATTGGAGCACTTGGAGGAAACACACACAGACAGGAGGAGAATGTACAAACTCCACACTGGCAGTCACCCAAGGCAACAATTGAACTTGGACCCCTGATGTTGTGAGGCTAACCAGTGTACCACCATGCTATCCTGATGCCCTCAGGAACCCCACTCTGGCATGGCAGCCACAGCTGCATTTGTTGCAGAGACAGTGGGCTGTGAAGGTGCACAATTTGCTGACCTCTGTTTTTTCTGGCCCATATGCTCAGAGGTTTTTGTTTCTGCTAATCTCTTCCAATGCCCTTTTAAACAGTCAGCCTCCAGAGGTCACAGCCATCAGTGACATCTCCCAGTTGTCACTGACCATGTCTAGCGTCTTCACTGACTGCAATAAACCATTTGAGAGATGGAGTGAAGCACTAGCTTGAGTTGTACTCTAGGGAGAACTGTCAACGAGGAAGCTGTAATGATATGAAAAGCTGCTTGTCATGGCAGTGCTGGTTATCAAACCCACAGTGGAGGGGCTTAGCTTACTTGTAGGTGTTATTGTAGTGGAAGTTTGGGCACCCAAGAGGTAATGACCCAATGACCAGTTCACCTCGCAGAAGTTCTTTGGGTTTATGGTTGCCATTTGTGAAATGAATGTGGCTGAGCCAATGCAGTCGCTGTTGACTTAGGAATGAGTGTGCGCTAATAGAATTAGCGTGCTTCAGGACGTCTAGTTGATGACCACATCCTGCAAAGGATACATCTGAGACAGCAAAGGTAGAAGCTGTTCAGCTTTTTCTCCTGCAGTTGTCCAAGTCTAATCACTGTTCAAAAGTGTGCTAAAGGTTCAGGCTAAGTAGACCCACAGTTTGGTGTTCTCAGTCAGGTTGCTGTTGTTACACACTCTCTCACTCAGCTTGGATACAACAGCTTCAGCCTTTGCAATGTGTGTGTAGATTTCAGCATCATGTGACAGATTGTTGGTGATTGTGGAACAAAGATATGTGAAGCTATCAACAACCTCCAACGCCAATGACAGGTTCCATGGCAGTGTCAATGCTGATAGATGGCAGTATAGCAACATCCTGGATCATGGCATTTTTCATCCTGATGCTGATGGTCAAATGAAACTCTTTACATGTGAGAAAGGGTCTGTCCACTTGCTGCTGAAGATGATCCTGGGTATAAAAATGCTAGTGCAGCCTTATCAGCATACAGCTGAGGACCTGCTGCATCTTTATCTGGGCTCCCAGAAAGGCAAGGTTTTTCATCAGTTCTGCTCTGCCAGTAGACTTCTTCACTGGATGATGTGAAAACATATGACAGCAGCAAAGAGTATACCAAAGAATGTCAGTGCCAGAACACAACCCTGTTTGACCCTACTGCAGATCTCAAAGGGTTCCGATGTTGCCCTGTCAAAGCAAACCTAAAGGGTGACACCGTAGCACAGTGGTTAGCACTGCTGCTTCACAGCTCCAGGGCCTGAGTTCGATTCCCAGCTTGGGTCACTGTCTGTGTGGAGTTTGTACACTCTCCCCGTGTCTGCTTGGGTTTCTTCCAGGCGCTCCGGTTTCCTCCCACAGTCCAAAGACGTGCGGGTTAGGTTGATTGGCCATGTTAAAATTGCCCCTTACTGTCCCGAGATGCATAGGTTAGCAGGATTAACAGGTAAATATGTAGGGATATGGGGGTAGGGTCTGGGTGGGATTGTGGTCAGTGCAGACTTGATGGGCCAAATGGCCTCTTTCTACACTGTAGGGTTTCTATGATTCTAGGTACCCATCATAGGGTCATAGAGCAATACAGCACAGAAACCATGGTGCCCTCCCAGCTAATCCCAGTGCCCATGTTTAGCCTGTATCCCTCTAATCCTTTCCCATCTATTTGCTTATCCGAATGCTTTTTAAATGTTGCTATTCTACCTGCCTCAACCACTTTCCCTGACAGCTCCTTCCATATACACACCATGTGAGGAATGCTGTCCCTCAGGTCCCTTTTTAATCTTTACCCTCATGTTGCCACTGAAAGAGACGCTCTATTTAGCTTCGGTGGACAGCTAGTTCTCGCCAACAACTTAAATGGAGCGCCTCTGCCTATGTGGTCGAATGCCTTGGTGAGACTGAAGATGGCAATGTCTGTGGTTTGCTTTGTCCTCTGCACCTCTTGAAGTTACTGGACTGAGATGATCATGTCATTGGAGACCTTCCTGTTCTGAAACCATGCTAGGATTCAGGGTAGCAACATTCAGCCAGGCCCTGCAGTCTGACAAGGGCAAAATGAGCAAATAGCTTTCCCATGTTGTTTAGCAGTGTGATGCCTGAATAGTTGTTAAATGGCTATATTCACCGTGGTTCTTGTACAAGTTCGAAATCCTTGTATCAGGATAGCT
Organism: Carcharhinus amblyrhynchos; assembly: GCF_965287045.1. NCBI lineage: Eukaryota > Metazoa > Chordata > Chondrichthyes > Carcharhiniformes > Carcharhinidae > Carcharhinus > Carcharhinus amblyrhynchos. The sequence continues at coordinate 54,544,505 of NC_137335.1, forward strand.
ACCTATCCTGTGGCACTACTCCCTCCCTCTAACAGAGACACACATCTGTGCAGATGCTGCAGAAGTGCCAGTTTCCTGTATTTGATGAGTTCAGGCGGTTTTAGGAGTAGGACCAGGAGCTTAGTCCATGGCAAGTGACTCAATCGCCTGTTATGGAATCGTTCATTGACCTCAGGTAGGAATTTCCTGCCTCGCTCAATTGAGGCCATAAAATCCCGCTCATTAGCTTTGCTAAGCTCCTCCACTGTGGGTTTGATATTCAGCTGTATCATCACAGTCTTTCTATGGCATCTAGAGCTTCCTCATACACAGCATTATCCCGAGAGTACAACTCAAGGTAATATTTCCCCCATTTCTCCAATTGTTTTGTGCAATCAGTGATGACCTCCCCTACTCTTGTTTTCAATAGTACTGATTTTTTTCTTGTCTTGTTGATCTGTTGTCTTGTTGATCTCTTCATTCATGTCCCGAGCGCTCCCTGTGTCGAAGGACATCTGGATATTCTGGCAAAGTTGTAACCAGTAGTCGTTGGCGCACGGCCTAGCAGTCTGTTGGACTTTACTTCAAGCGGCTTAGTGCATTCAGAGTCTCTCTTGTAATTAATGAGAGTGGACCATTTGGCTTCAATGACAGGTTCCATGACAGTGTTGTTAGCCTCGAACCAGTCAGATTTTTTTCCTCTCTTATTGTTGAGAGTGCAGTATTGCCGATGGTGTCTTGAAGTATGTCCCATTTTGCTTCAGCACTCGGTGTAGAAATGCCGGGGAGCACTGAGTTGAGGAATGGTTGGTTTTTATCCGGGTAGGCAGTATGGCTGACATTGATACAAGGGCAGCATTTCAGTTTTGAATGAAAAACTTCAGCGGTTGCGTTGTAATCCAGGTGCACACTAGGGAGCGATCTGTATCACAGTCAGCCTTGTGGTGGGAGTGTGTGTTCAGGACGCTATTCAGAGAGTCACCTCTGGTGATGCTCAGATCCAGCTAGCACCAATGCCTTGATCTTGGTTGCCTCCAGGACACCTTGTTGTGAAAGAAGGTGTTACTTACACAAAGCTCATGGTAGCAGCAAAGCTTAAGTAGTCTGCTCATTCTCATTTATCTTTTCCAAGCCATGACGGCTGAGGCATGAGGACCATGCCTCATAGTCGGTGTCCACTCTCGCACTGAAATCAATTAGCAGGTAAAGATGTTTTGATCTAAGGATCCTATTGATAGCTGTGTCATTCACCTCAGCAATAGAGTATAGTGTTAGAGTAAAGATAGTCTTGAGGTTAACTGCCTCTGTTTGAATTGAAAAGGCGGATGGAGAGAATAGATTTGAACCAATTGTGGAGGGTGTTCTATCTTCGAAAATAACAGACTCCTTACAATGAAGCCTACAACCTTGTTCAATCATTATCTCTGCCAGATGAACAAGTAATAATTTTCTTTCAGTAATGCGCTCTCAGTGAACCCAGTCTCTTTAGTAGGTAGTCAATGTCAATATTTAGCCTATCAAGTTCCATGTTGATGACAGCTGTCCTTTGTGCACTGCCCACTTCAAGTGGACATTGGCTGAGCTGTGGAACATGATGCTCCCTCCTACCATTGGAGACAGCCTGTAGCACCCCATTCTCTATGCCAGTGGAGTTGGGCTATCGCCCGTGTTGTGTTAACACTCTGCAGCTCTGCAGTGGAACTGGAGTGTCCCCCTGCTCTGGCAAAAGCCTGTGCAAAATATATGGAGATCATGGCCTGAGGCTCCCTTCTCAACCTCCCTGCTTGAGCCAAAGGAATGCAAAGCATTATGTTTGGCACCGGTTTGGTTGCAGTAGTTGTTGCAAAGATGACTTTTTTGTATTTAAACTAAAAAATAGCTTTTGAAGCCAGGCCACCGCTGTGAGTGATGGTGGGGAATCTTTCTACAAGGTGCACTTCAGTTGTTGCTTTACCCAGGCGGGTAGAGAGGGTCTGTCTGGAATATTGCCTCCCGCCTTGGTCCGTCAGTTAGACTGATCCAGCAAGAATCAGGCAGCCAGCTGGAAAACATGCACGCAGGCGGGTAGCCCTGCTGCCCACCACCCATCTACCTTCATGGAAATGGTCCAGGAGCCGGATGGAGCAACCCCCCACCCCCCCCGATTCCTGAGTTCCAAAACCAAGCTTTCAGAAGCTGGGTGCAGCATGGTTAGGTGAAGCTTTTCCTGCTCTGCCCAGTGTTTCACTTCAGGCTCATCCTGGGTAGCTGGAATTGAACAACTGATACACTTTTCATTATCCACACCCAACATCCTGTGGCCCCTCCACATGGGCTGTTTAGTGTGGACATTCTTCATGCTAGGAATCGGATTGACAGCAGCAACATTTTTGACAAGCCAACACGAGCTCATGGTATGAAATGGTTTCCAGAGACCAGGAAGTTCCTTGGAGCTTCCTTGCATCGCAATAAATATTTTTCACGAAATGTGCCGTAAATCCCATCATGTCAGATTCCTGAAAAAAAAGAGTCAAGCAGGAGCAAGTTTGAGAAATTGCCCGGCCAAAGTAGCCTCCAGGTCACTGAAAATGTTACTGCGAGGGAAATTAATTCCTGTGGGAGTGAGCTTTCTTGGAAAGCAGCAGAAACCTTTGCGGTGGGGAGATGATTTACCTGAGCCCAGTTTCGGGAGACTGCCTTTATTCACTGCAGGCAAAGCTGCACTGGATTCAGAGCCGTTCCTCGCAATTGGTAGCAGAGGTGAGATTGTTAACAACGAAGACTTTGTACTTCAAACACAGAGGGGTGATTTTTCGCATTCAGTGCTGCATGGAAACTGGTGATAGCAGAATCAACTCCCCATTTTACACCCTCCCGCCTCCCTGGAATAGAAATATGAGCAGTGTGGAACCAACACACTTTCACTACACTGAAGCAAAAGCAATATTGGCACCTAGACTGCAGCTTCTGGACTAAGGACAATCATCCCTGTCTCCACGGGTTGTTCAACTGTTTCGTGCAATGCCACAAAGAATTTACTTTTGCGATTATTTCAAAGTGTTTACTTTGCTGAACAGTGGGAATTGCAAATTGCTTCCACTCTTTACGATGGACTATAAAAAAATTAAATCTTTCATGAGCAAAGCAAATGAAAAATAATATTTTTAAGTGCGGTTTTCCAAAATAAATGCTATGCAATATTCTGCACCCTCCTCCAGTTTATTTAATTTTATTATGATTTCTGAAATATTTCTTCAGTCAGATTGACAGGAGGAAGCAGTTCTGTTCATTTGAGATTTGGTAAAATGGCATTCCACTGTTCACATTAAGGGTGAAAGTTTACAGCTCCGTTGCATCTGAAAATGCAGCGAGCTGTTCAAACTCCACTAAATTCGGCACAACCCCAGAATAAGAACATAAGAAGTAGGAGCAGGAGTAGGCCACTGGCCCCTCGAGCCCACTCCGCCATTCAATTAGATCGTAGCTGATCTTATTGTGGACTCAGATCCACTTAACCCGCCCACTCACCATAACCCTTAATTCCTTTACTGTTCAAAACTTTATCTATTCTTGCCTTAAGAACATTCAATAAAGTAGCCTCAACTGCATCCAGTCCCGCCGCAGTCAGTGGAGCTTGTTTTCACACCCTCCAGCGCTGGGGAATCCACAAAGGGGATGGCAACCACATTGGCAGAACAGGATAATTCTGCCAGCAAAACCAGATTGAAACAATCCAGAAATTCTTGAGAAGATAAGTAGTAAAACCATAGACTCTCTACAGTGCAGAAGGAGGCCACTTGGCTCATCAAGTCCACACTGACTTTCCAACAGAGCAATTTAGAATGGCCACTCCACCTAACCTGCACATGGAGGAAACCGGATCACATGGAGAAAACCCACATGGACACAGGGAGAATGTGTAAGCTCCATAAAGACAGTGACCAGAGGCAGGAATCGAACCAGGGTCCCTGACGCTGTGAGGCAGCAGTGCTAACCACAGTTCTGGAGATCTAACATTTGATAGCTTTGATTCACAGAGTCTGTGGTAGCAGATAAGGATGTGCAACTGTGGCTGTGGATATTTGGTACAACAAAAATGCTAGATTTTTTAATGTTTGCGTTGGTGTCCTACTTTATTCCCTTCATAGAATCACAGAATCCCTGCAGTGCAGGGGGAGGCCATTTGGCCCACAGGGTCTGCACAGACTCTTTGACAGAGCATTTTACCCACATGTCTGCCCTATCCCCGAAACCCTGTGCATTTACCAAGGCCAATCCACTACCCCTTACATCTTTGGACTATGGGAAGAAACAGAAATACCCGGAGAAAATCCATGCAGACAAGGGGAAAATCTCCATACAGACAGCTATCCAAGGTTGGAGTCAAACCTGGGTCCCTGGAGCTGTGAGGCAGCAGTACCAACACTGTGCCACCGTGCTTTCCTTCACTTACCTGCAGCCCCTCTGATGCCCAGCGCTCGTTGAGTGCATGAGTGCTGCGGCATGATTTTCTCTTTAATTTTTCTCTCAGTTTAGCAGTGAATAAAATGCCTGATTTTGATATATATCATCCTCTTCGCAGCATGACTATGCTTGGAACTCAGCATGTGGTCCATGGAACACCGCACAATACAGTGGCAGTGTCTCCACCACGTGATATAGCACATTGGACACACCACTATAACAGCAAACTTCCTTTAACCCGTTCAAGGTGAATGCACACTTTTGTGCACCACGTCCAAACATAAAATTACAACTTCCTGTTTTTTCCGATGAAATAAACCAGGATAAAACTCAAAATTCCAAAGCAGGGATTGAGATTAACAGCAGGCAGTTCCAAAATAATAGCATGGTTGCTAACATTCAGCATAATAGAACTAGCTGCAAAACAATGTCACTACATAGGTAACCAATTTGCTGATCATGTAGGGAGGAGTCTGATGTTTGCAGTAAATCCAAACATTGGAACATAGGAATTACTGGATGTAAAAGACCGAAATCCATCTGGTTCAAATCCTATTATCTCAATAGTTGTCCAATACAACAAATTAAAATCTTTGACTTATCAAGGCAAATAATCTCTATCAATCAATCTGCTATGGACCCAGGCAAGAGGGGAGGGAAATCAGTAATGGTAGAACATTTTGTGAGTCATTGATCAAGAGTTACCTGTTTCTCCTAAGCTGCATGACTGTATGTCTCAATTCACTCATCTGACAAATGCCAAAATATTGGATAGAAATCCACCCAATTCACCTTTGAATGAAGACGTTAATTATGAAAGATGAACTGTAATGGTAACATTTCCCCCCCCCATGTACTTATAACTAGTTTCAGAAGCACAACAACACAACCAGAGAGCATGGAAATTAATAATGTTGTATGTGGTGATAGAATTATTGTTTTGTGTTTGGTTGGTCACCAGATACAATGAATTAGTGGCTCATCTAACTAAAAGTTGTTCTTGTACACTCTGCCCGAGGAGAATGGTGCAAAATTGTGAAAGGATTTGCAGGGTGATTAACCGTCACAAGAGGCCCCAAGTAGTCTCCTAGAAGCTTCCTTTATACCAGCTGATATGAGGACTTAGCCCATGAGGCAGGAGGGCTTCATGGACCCCCTAGGCCCATTTGATCTGGGAGGGCTTTACATCCACCAGACCGATACATCACATTGGACATTAACCTTAGAATTCAGAGCTGATGTTTGAGCTACTACCTCCGGGAGGAAAGAGCAAACACTGCATCTTCTGACGAAGTAAAGTTTATTTATTAGTCACAAGTAAGGCTTACATTAACACTGCAATGAAGTTACCATGAAATTCCCTTAGTCGCCACGGTCCAGCGCTGTTCGGGTCAATGTCCCTAACCAACACGTCTTTTGGATTGTGGGAGGAAACCGGAGCACCCGGAGGAAACCTGTGCAGACATGGAGAGAACATCCAAACTCCACACAGAAAGTGACCCAAGTTGGGATTCGAACACAGGCCCCATGGCACTGTGAGGCAGCAGTGCTAACCACTGTGCCACCATGCCGCTCATAAGAGGCAAGAAGCTAAAGGCATTCAGCTGGAAGTGGAGGTATTTCACTTTTACTTATGATCCGCCTAAACTCTAATTATCTGCGAAAAAGAAACAAAATATAATTTTAAGCAGAAAAGGACTAATTCAGTAGTGAATGTTGAAGTTCCACCCTGAAAGGGTTAAGTGTGCGTCCCTCTGTATTGGAAACAAAAAGTAGCTTTAAATTTCAATTTAGTAAAAACAAGCCAAACCATCTGTCAGCCAAAGGTGTTGCCATGGTGACCTCTTTATCCAAAAACATATTTCATGGAGGTTGGATAAACTTGCAATCCTGGCCACTTGCAGCTGTTTTTATTGGCCAGTTTCTTTTGAGGTCACCTGGACTCTGTTGATGATGGAAAACGATCCAGAATGTAGGCAATGCCAAGATTTGTGTGGAAGCATTTCAAAGCCCACATTTGAAAAGATTGCTGCTGATGGGGCTCCCATTGTCTGGCTACCAGCATCTACAGCCAGGAGCAAAAAAAATTATTCCATCAATGTAAAGAATGACTCCAATCCAAGTCTTATATTCCTGACCTGGACTAAAACCAGAACATAGGAGCAGGGGTAGGGCAATCAGTTCCTCAACTCTGATTCATTATTCAATTAGATCATGGCTGATCTGTATCTTCCTCATTTATCCCCAACTCCATTTGTTTCTTCTCCCGTAATACAGTTCGGCCATAGATATTCCTGAAGAATTCTTTCAATCCCATATTTGAGAATTTCAGTTGGCCTAGTCTTAGTAGCTTTTAGGAGGAAACAGATCCAGCAAATACTCCGTGCCCACCCCAACCCCCAACCCTCCACCCCCACTTCTCCTGTCAGCATTGCAGACTCATTCAATAAAAGTAAAGTTTATTTATTAGTCACAAGTAGGCTTACATTAACACTGCAATGAAGTTACTGTGAAAATCCCCTAATCGCCACACTCCAGTGCCTGTTCAGATATCCTGAGGGAAAATTTAGCACAGCCAATCAGCACTTAACCTAACCAGCACTTCGTTCGGACTGTAGGAAGAAACCAGAACATCCAGGGGAAACCCATGCAGACACAAGGAAAACATGCAGACTCCACACAGACAGTGGCCCAAGCTGGGAATCAAACTTGGGTCCCTGGCGCTGTAAGTGCTAACCACTGTGCCACCATGCCACCTCAGCAGTGGTAGGGCAGCACGGTGGCACTGGTCATTTATTTTACTCTACAGTGTAGTATCCATTCAGTTTGATTGGGGCAACATAATGACTGTCAACTCATTAAGGGATATCATTCAGAGACCGTGGTAAAAATGATGACACTGGTTTCATCTGTTCTCTTATCTCTAATTTAAAATATTCAAGATTCAACAATTCACAGATCAGCTTCATGCATGTGATGGAAAGTTGGATCTTGTGACTTTTACTCCTGAGAAAGGGCCATTTTTCTGCTTTTGTCACATGCGGTGCATTATATACTTCCAGGTCAAGTGCAAAACTGCTATTAAATGAAGTGTATCAAAATTGTTGTTTCACCTAAGTGCCCCAATTTGCTCCAAAATATAGTGCACCTCTGTACATGCATATTGGTAGGATGCAAAATGATTTGCAGTGCACAAGTGGAATAAGACATTAGGTTTATTCCAGTGAGTAGATAGGCTGATGTTGTAACATTCCTGGGGCACATTGTCCATGACAACTATTGTATTGAAGATGGCAATAGCTACTTAACCATTCAGCTACTTATTAAGGAAATGGCTTTGGGAGGTGTAGCAAGTGCAACAGCCACAACAGTATATAACTGGTAACTGTGATTTTGAAGTCAATTTTTTACATTAAACCAGGGGTAAAAAGTCTGGATACAATGATCCAGATATTCACAGAGAAAGACTTGGAACAAGATTGCCTCTTCAGAGAAAGAATATTCAGGACTTTCAGTACAACAGAGATGAAAGTTTTAGACAAGGTCAAAGGGCTTAAAACAAATAGATTCACAGAGATAGTTGATACTTATTTCAGAATGCTGAGAGAAATGAGAGAGAAGATCTGAAAGGCACCAAATATCAGGTAGAGAGAGCGATTGGACACTGAAGACATCAGTTCATTGGAAAATACCTATTTTCAAAAGCAGTGGCAAAACAGATGCAGGGAATGATAGTCTATTAATCTTATTTCAATTCTGTGCAAAACAATTATCAGGAACAGACTTGAGGATTATCTGCGTCCAATTAACAGCAGGAAACATAGCAGGATCCTGCCTGATTGAATCCCTTGATTTCTTTTCAAAGTGACAACCTCCAAATGAATTTTTATGAATGCCAAAAGGTCATTGATAAATCTCGTGGTAATTAAACTCTATGCAGTGAGGATTTAGGGGAAATCGTGAGTGTAGAGGAGAAATCAGATGAGGAATGGAAATGTTTAAGTATTATTTAAAGGGGTCCTATCAGGGTAATAGGGGTACGCATTAAGTGGAGAGTCTCAAGGCTCAGCAGTGGGGTTAGGGCTGTTCTTAATGCACACCAATGACTTGAATTCAGAAATTCTACTATAAGCTGGTCAAGCTTCAAGACAATACCAAAATAAGAAGGGAAGTGGAATCAGTGATGAAACCCAGAAACTTTGGGATGAGTTAAACAAACTAACATGGATAGATTAAACAAAAACAGATAAAATGTAATGGAGACAAATACAAAATGTTGCACAGAAGGAGGAAAATAGATGATTTACATTCATCAATGGTGTGTAAGTAGCTGAGGATGAAACTGAAAGAAACCCAAGTATTAGTAGATTTAGTGTTCAATTTGAACAGAGTAAAAATTCACAAAAGTCAAGCTGGAAATCAACTGACACACCCTAGACAATAGAATAGAAATCAGAAGAAGTCACTATCAAACCATACAGCTTTGTGGTCAGATCATATCTTGAGTACGGTCATCAATACTGATAAATGAGGAAGATATTGATTGGTATTTTCCAGCTACACTTGCCCCAAAACCGGAAAATCCTGCCCAAGGTCAACGGATCTTTGCATGGTCCACCCCCCACCCGCTATAACTCCCATGGCTGTCGGGATGGGAAAGTTCCTCCCATTGAATTCCTGAAAAGCAACAAAGAGCCAGCAGGCTGATCTGTAGCCTCATGGATCTGAGCTACGTAGTAAAATTGACGACACTGGGGCTTTTCTGCCTAAAAGGGAGGCATTTGAAGGGGAATATTATAGAGATATGTATGAGAGCAGAGAAAGATTATTTTGAAATACTAGTTTAAAGTAAATGGTGGGAATAGCACACGTGTTCAAACCAATTCAAGGGTAACGAACATCTTGAAATGGGATTCTGGTGGAGGAATGTAAAAAGAAACCTTGGAATGATTTGAGAAATAACCAGATGCAGCCACTGGGAAGGTATGGTAGTCCAGAATGGATTGAATTAAAAAAGGTAGAATGGTCTTCCTCATCTGGAAGTAAATTGTAATCTTTTTCTAACATCATCTTCAGAGCAGCACCTCCTGTGCTACCAGTGATAAACACCTTTGTTGCAAGATTGCATAATTCTTGATTCGGAATGAAGCTGGCAATTCAGCATTGTGTTGTGCTGGAGTGTGGGAAGTTCTTTTCATGTGTACTTTTTGAGAAGTATGTTGAGACTGCACAAACATAGTTTAGTTTAGCAATGACAGTAGTCAAGCATGGGGTTGTATTTACTCTCAATTTCCTCCTATTCCCTTCCCTCAAAAAGGCATTGGCTCCCTACTGTGTACAGTTCTATGAATTCCAATCATCTTTCAATAACGTACCCCAAATGATTGTTATTTATGTATTACCTTTGACATTGAGTGTTAAGGGCTTAGTGAACATCAGAGGTGTCATAACCAAGCCTGATCCTGTCCTCAGCTAATATTTACAACTAATATTTACAAACACACACATAGGGGCCACTGGATAATTTGTGAGCCCTAGTTTACCTAACCCATGGGTGTCAATACTAACTCTACTACCTTTACCCTCATCTCAGCAGAGAACAGGTCATTCAGAATGCACCTGCCACAATTTTACTGGCACACCTTGCCCCAGAATCAGGGCGGATGAGACTCACAGAATGGCTTTCTCCTTTGGCCTTGGAAGGGACCTTATGAGCCTTGGGCAAGGGAGGTGGTAAAATTCCGGCAATCAGGTCTGGGACTTTCCAAGCCTGAACTGCTTAGCTTCTCGATGTACTTGCTGAACCTCTGGGAAGCCGGTCGGCCTGATTTTGAACTCCAGAGCCAGAGGAATAACATGATGAATGAATGCAGCATCCAACCCCAAAGAGTAGCTGACTTTAAAAAAAATGTTTACAGACATCTGCTATTACTGGAGCTGTTTAGATCTCTAATGCATGTATCCTTTGAAAATTGCCAGGAGATTTTAATGATTAAATAATTCAAGTACTGCAGTGATCATTACAAATCAGCACTAATCAGATGGTGGGACACGTTTGGCTCACAGGGAAACTTTTCCGCATCCACATATTGAAGTCTTTTCTAAAAGGAAATGGAATTAAATTGCAAGACTGACTGGAAGAAGCCATGAAACTAATGCTATGAATTTTAATTCAAACCATTTCATAAAGGGAAAAGAGAACGTAGAATCCTGCAGTGCAGAAGGAGGCCATTCGGCCCATTGAGTCTACACCGAACACAATCCCACCCAGGCACTATCCCCATAACCCCATGTATTCACCCTGGCTAGCCTCTCTGACATTAAGGGGCAACTTAGCGTGGCCAATCTACCTAACCCATACATCTTTGGACTGTGGGAGGAAACTGGAGCACATGGAGGAAACCCATGCAGACACAGGGAGAATGTGCAGACTCCACACAGACACTAACCCAAGGTGGAAATCAAACCCAGGATCTTGGCGCTTTGAGTCAACAGTGCTAACCACTGTGTCACCGTGCCACCCTGAACATATGTATGTAGGATGATACATGGTTGTAACAAGGTAGTTATTTAATTAAAGAACCCAGATAACAGCATAAGTGGCAAGAACACTTCAGGCCCTTGAGGTGCTCAGGGACCTCAGCTGAACCCCTGAGGTTAGGTTACAGCCTTTTACGTCATTTCAACCATACCATTTGATACATAATATTTTCTTTAATGCTCTTATGCTAATGCCTGATACCTTGCAGAATGTGGATAAATTTGGTGGAAGTTTTTTGTGTCTCTACTGTTAAAGTAAATTATTCATTTGCCAGTTTCATCAAAGCAAATGTTTTATTAATATCCTCGTTAGTTATTATGGTACATTGTCTACAGAATCTAGCTGAGTGTGCCCCAGAAGGGCAATATAAGAGAGTCATTTACAAATTCTAAAGCAAAATTGTGTGGAATAGAGTGTGTCAGCACTTCCGTTACAGTGTTATCATAGTAACACTTCATCTTACAGCTCCAAAGAGCAGACAAATAGAACGCTTACCCTACATAGAAACCTGAAGCAGAAACAGAAAATGCTGGAAAATCCCAGCAGGTCTGACAGCATCCACGGGGAGAGAATAGAACCAACGTTTTGAATCTAGATGATCCTTTGTCAGAGCATAGAAACCTGAAGCTTTGTTACCCTCTGAAACAAGTTGTTATTGAATAATGCCAGGTTTAGGGAATGTGGAAAATATCATAATTTAATGATTTACACTTAAACTAATTGCTTATGAAACCTTGGAGCAGGGGTCATAGACTTCATTATATTTATATGGGACTGTCTGGGAACACTGACTGAATCTATTAATTTACACTCTGGCTTCAGCTGTTTTTACTACTATGCTTGCTGATCTTGGCTGATACACTGACTTGTCATTGCTCTGTACATTTCCATGTAGATGTCATCCCATCCCAACAATATAACCCATACTTCAGACGTGTGTACTTAGACGTCACTTCAATGGAGAAAAATGTTTCGAACCTGGTGAAGGCAGAGTTCAGAGTGTTTCGTTTACAGAACCCAAAGGCAAAAGTAGAGGAACAACGGATAGAACTTTATCAGGTAGTTTTTCATTTTTCAAAAAGGGTTATTATATTTAATGTTCTTTTTATTTGCTGATAGCTTTAATGTTCAGTAATTGCTGGACATGGGTATAATGAACCATTTCATTTATTATATAATCTTTAAGAGCGATGTGGCAGCACAGTAGTAAGCACTGCTGCCTCGCAGTGCCAGGGACCCGGGTTCGTTTCTGGCGTTGGGTCACAGTCTGTGTGGAATCTGCATATTCTCTCCGTGTTTGCGTGTGTTTCCTCCGGGTGCTCCGATTTTCTCCCACAGTCCAAAGATGTGTGGGTTAGATTGATTGGCCATGTTAAATTGACCCTAGTGTCACGGGATTAACAGGTAAATATATGGGGTTACGGGAATGGGGCCTGGGTGGGATTGTGGTCAGTACAGACTTGATGGGCCAAATGGCCTCCTTCTGCACTGTAGGGACTCGATGATTAATGGATTCTATGATGTAAGTGTTTACATAAGGGGAGGGCTCTTAATCGAGGAACACTGTGCTTTGCAAACATGCATGTCAAATATTGAAATTTCATGTTTAAGTGTTATAGGTATTTTGGCACAATCATCCCAGAACATCCTAGCAGCGCTAAAAATATACACCACGTGCAGAGTTTGGGAGAACACGGGGATCCCAAGATTGTTCAGCACAACCTTTGGTAGCTGACGGGAGAAGGGATTAGCATGGACTCGACATTTCTTTTCAATTAATGATCCAGGTTCTACGAGCTTAGAATTCATAGCATTTTCAGCATTTCAGTGCTGGTTCTGTTTTCATGATCTGCTGTTCTTGTGGGAAAAGTCATCCTGGTGTTAATGTGAGTCAGCAATCTACTGTGTTATGCTCAAACATGAAGAGACAGTTGTAACTTGGCATTGCTTAAAATACTTGTAACCTTTCAAGAATCAGTTAGTTCTGTCTTCAAAGGCTGAAGTAGCTTCCAGTTCAAAATAAAGGAACAGAATGAGAAAAACTGAAATATTTGTTGGAGGGTGGGGGGAGAGGGGGAGACTTTGCTCCCAGAGCTAAGTAAGTATCTATATGTCCCATCACAAAATCTTTTGTTTCACCAATATACAAAATGTATTTCTGTGTTCTTCGGTTTTTCTCGACACAAGTGGTGAATATATTGGGTAGACCAGCAGCTTAAGTTACGAAAAGCTTAGGTCTCACAGCATTCTCAGTACGATCCATTGTTTTTATGCATAGACAAAAGTATTTGGGGGCGATCTTACTAAAAAAAATTCAAAGGCCCGAACGAGTGTGAAAATGGGAGAGATTCAGATCCATTTTTCCGGTGAGGCCATAAGTCCAATCTTATGCCACCCTGAGCAAAGAATGAAACACAATGTGTTCCCCACCACTAGGGGAAGGGGATGGGGCCTAAGCTCACCTGAAAGCCAGCTGCTCACAGTAGGGTGCACAATCGTGCATGCGCAGATCTCTCTGTTTTGTGCAATGGAACAGATATCAGTCAGACATCTTTAAACTACCCACCCCGCCCCCCCACCCCCACCCCTGGATATCAACTGCCTCCTTCCCACCGAATTCACTGGCCTCCTTGGCTAATTAACCACCCCCGTCCCCCCAACTTCCCTAGATATCACTCCATCCCCTCCACCCACCCTCAGTCGATTGCAGCCTCCCCAGCCCAGTCAATTTCACCCTCCCCCCCCGCCCCAACCTGGTCACCTCCTCCACCACCCACCCCCTCTCCCAACCCGGTTGATCGCCAACCCCCGCCATTGACCTGTTACAGATTGTGCAGCTTCCTCTGCCCATACCAATCCCCATTGCAGAGTATACAGCTTCCCTCTGCCTGCTTCCCCTTAGGCCCTATCTTATCCATCCCACGCCCATCCTCTTAAGCTCTGACTCCTCAGCCCCCATCCCTTGACACCACCCAGTGCCCATTGGGCATTGCCAAATCCCAGACTGGCACTGCCCAAGGGTTACGGACCCCTGCCCCAACCTTCTGGGGGGCCTCAATGATCTCCAGTCCGACTGGTGAGGCCATCACGACAGGTCCCCATTGATGGTGACCATACATGATCCCTACTGGTGAGGACTTTCACCAGTAAGGCCGCCAAGGTATGTGAACCCGGATGGTTGCATCCCAAGCTCGCTAATAATATTTAAATCCAAATTTAAATAGATTTAAATAATATTCTGTGGAAAATCCAGGCCAGATAAGATGGCGAGAGGCAAGAAAGTGGGCAGCACCCCAATTTTTGCCTCTCGTGTGATCTTACCAACTCGTTCCACCCATCAACCAGCAGAACGAGAAGGTAAGATCATCCCCTTTAGGTTTTGTCTTCATGGATAAAGGATCTGAATGATAAAATGTGGCTGCACTAAAGCATTGTTAAAAATGCTGAAATCAAATGCACTAAAACAAGAACGATTTAAAGATTGTAAAGCAATAATGCTGGCTATAAACCTGTATGATGTAGAGATTTCGGCGTCGGACTGGGGTAAACACAGTAAGAAGTCTCACAACACTGGTGTTGTGAGACTTCTTACTGTATAAACCTGTATCCCAGGTTCTTTCTTGCTCTTGATTTTAACATGTATTTTCAGCTCGTGGGGCTGTGTCAGCTTTCCTGAGTTTATGAATTTTATTCATTACATTTATTATAAATTCAACATTTCTGAGTTTTCTAGATCAGTATCGATGTCCACAGGATGCTGTCATTTAACCAATTTAATATGGTTTCCCTACAGTATTAAACAATTTACTCAGCAGAAAGAACGAGTTACATTAAGTCTGTTAAATATGATTTACCTATTAGGCTGTAAGCCGTGACGAATATGATATTGAGAGTGTAATTTCTCTATTAGAAGGAGAACTGTAACTGCCCAAGGGAGAGGAATATTTTGAATGGTTTCTTTATGATACTCTGATCACATTTGAATTTTAGCTACATTAAATTTTCTATGGTTGTAGGTGCTATACTATTATCTGAAAATAGGCTGTCGGTATTACTCCCACTTTTGGTGTTTCAAGTGAGAATATTAGTATTATGATGGATTTGAATTATGCCCATTTCTGTCGAACATAAAGCTGAACATATCTGAAATGGTGGTATGTTTTAATGTCATTGATTATATCAGTGTAGCTGTTACACTTGTGTATTATTATTTGTCTGATGAAATTCCCTTGAAGAGCCTTGTAAAATGTCTTTGTGTTTAAGGTATTGTTGTATGATGTTGTACATGGCTGCATGCCATTGTAAGGTAAAGGTGGTCAGTACAGCAAGGGTTAACAAGGGACTGGAAAATAGCACTGCCCATGGTATGATGTATGGAGTCACACAGTAATAGATGGTAATAGACAGGTAGAATAGTCTATAATGAACCAGCCTGTTTGGAGCAGCACCATGACCGACAGCAGTATCTAGGATCTGTACGTAGTTAATGATTAACGGTAAATAGTTTATGTTTAAAAGTACAAATTTCAGGATCTCATAATTGAGACATCAAACGCACCAATAATAAAACATGTTGCTCAGCAGTGACACCATAATACAAAAGGTATTATATAAATGCAAGTTGTTGTTGCTACTATCAGCACAAGCCCATTTTCATGGATCAATGCAGAAAATCAAGGAATAAGGAAGCTATAATATCAAATATCAAAGAGCTTTAATCAAACACAAAACAAGCTACAGTTGGAAGAGCCATCAAAACAACTAAGGGATATGAACAACAATACCATCAACAACTTGACTTTATGTAATACCATTAATATAGTTTTTTAAAAAGCTGCTTTCCAGAAGCATTATTCATACTGAGCTATGTAAGAAGGTGTTCGCAAGTAGGTTTTAAGGTGCATCTTTAAAGAGGGAAGAGAGATTGAGCAGTGAGATAGAGCAGTGTAGAGAGGGAATTACGGAGTCCAGGGCTGAAGAAGTTGAATGCACAGTTGATGCTACCAGGACTTGATGGTTTGAGTTGTAGGGAAAGTCAGGATAGACTGGGACTTTTTTCCCTGGAGCTTAGAAGACTTAGGAGTGATCTTATAGAGGTCATTGAAATAATGAGGGGCAAAGATCAGCTAGATAGTCAACATCTTTTCCCAAAGGTAGGGAGTCTAAAACTAGAGCGCGTAGGTTTAAGGTGAGAGAGGAGAGATACAAAAGCGTCCAGAAGGGCAATTTTTTCACACAGAGGGTTACGAATGTCCAGAATGAGTTGCCAGAGGTAGTAGTAGGGATAGGTACAATTTTGTCTTTTAAAAAGCATTTAGACAGTAACATGGGTAAGGTTGGTATGAAGGGATACGGGCCAAAGGTGGGCAATTGGGACCAGCTTAAAGGTAAAAACTGGGCGGCGTGGACAACTTGGACTGAAGGGCCTGTTTCCATGCTGTAAACCTCTATGACTTTATGACTCCATGCAGAAAGATCAGTGAAAGGAACTTGAAAGGAATGTCAAGGCTAACAGTGAAAGTAGTTCAGAGTATACTCAGCAGTGCACATGGGAGCTGGGAGTTGAAAAGAGACATGGAGGGTTGGATTTTATGGGGTGCCCTGGCAAATTGGAGAGGCCTACCTACAATCCTGATAGCTACTGTGCAGGAATTTAGTGCTAGGAGCAGTGTCAATTACTTTAAGTCACCCCTTTACTGGGAGGAAATCCTCCAGTAGTGGCTGCTGCTGGAAATATAGGCAGTCCTGTCACAGAGAGGAGTCTAGGGTCAGAGGTCTCACTGAAGCTTGTTAGCCTCTTGGGGTTGGGGGTTGGATTCAAGAGACAGCGGGGGGAGATAAAGAGGCGGATGACCTTTGTTGAGGGCGGGCGCGTGTGTAACCTCCGATAGGCCCAGGAGGTCCACCCCCAGTTGCCCAACACCAGCCCACTGTGCTGAAGTTGCCAGTCTTCCCACATGGCACATATCTCCCTCCACTACTGGTAAGATATCAGCAGTGGTGGGGTGAGGCCCTTAAGCAGGCATTGGTTGGTCACTTCAGGGCCTCAATGGACCCAAGAGTGGACAGGGGGTCCAGTGCCTCCCTTACCTCTCTAAAATTTCAGACCTGTCGGCAATGGAGAAAAGGCCACCTTTTTTCAGGTCTTCTGGTGCAGAGTTGTTGACAACCAAAGTCCAGGACTGTGTACTGAGGGAACGCACTACAGGGCAACCTTTGACTGCCTCCTGCAGGCAGGGAGGGCCTTTAGGCTTGCCAGGCGGGCTGACACTCTGACCTGCGGCAGGGTGCCAGCCTCCAGGCAGCTGATCTGCCCCTGACATGTTGGGAAGCAGGAAACTGGGAAATCCCAGTCAGCCTCCTTAAAGTGTGCCCAACAAGACTGAGCCTAATGAACCTAATTCCCACCCTGCCTCATGGAAGTGGATGGTCTTCCCAGGCGCCATGCCCACATTAGCCAAAATGATGTCGGGAATGAGATCAGGATATCAGCATGCTGGCTGGCCTTAGAAGTTTTGCGCCCCATCGTTTCCATTCTTGGCATCAGTGGAGCCTTAGAATTCAGCCATGTGTTTGTACTTCCTTGGGTGGAATTTTATTCCCTGTCTCTGCAGGCCAGGACTGTAAAACAAGGCGAGTCATCCAAATGCCCATTGACTTCAGCCAGACTGGAAGATCCCATCTGCTGGAAGGTCCTGTCCATTGAGCGTAGAAGATTGAGAGTTGACTTAATCAAGGGACTTAAAGTGTTGAAAATAATTTGATAGGGTGGGTGAAAAGCTTCTTTAAAATGATGAAAGATTTTGAAAGGTTAGAAAAGGAGTATTTCCACTTGTGGTAGAATCCATGAGAAAGGGACATGAGGTTAGAGCCAAGGCATTTAGCAGTGAAATTAGGAAACATAGCTTTGCACAAAGCGTGGTAGAAACTGGAACTCTTTTACCTCCAAGTCTGTGGATGCCAAAATTGTAACTTTCAACCTCAGTCTTGAAAGTTTTCATATCCCTTGAAACCCTTACTTAAGAAAAATCTAACAATCTCAGACTTAAAACAGGTTATAGATGCAAGGCAGGTGGATGGAGAGACTGAATGGTCTACTCCTATTCCACTGTTCCGATAATTAGCTGGCAAGTAACTATCTCTTACTGTGTGCAATAACATACACTGCATTTCTTCCAACTTCATAATTCCATGTACACATAACAGCACAGTAAATGTAGGGGAAGGGGATGGATGGGGGTTTTGGTGGGGGCAGGTGTGGATTTCTCTGTGATTCCACCCTAAACAGAGAATAACAGAAAGCCTAGCCCCACTGCCCCCAACAACCACCACTTGTTTCCCACTGGCTGTTCCTACCGTGTCAGCAACATTACCACATGAAATGATGATCAAAAAATGGTGCCCAGGAACCTGCAGGGTTTCCTCATTTCCAGGAAGGCCACTGGGAAGGTGACAGTGGCCAGGATTTCATGTTCTATCACAGCAGGAGCAGCTGTAAAATCCTGGCTTGTAAGTCCCAGAAAGCAGTTACAAAGGACACTTCAGCATTTACACCAGTAGGGGGAGAGAATCATTTCCTCTCCCTCCAAACATTCAGCTGCTGAAGATCTTTTACCAGGGCCTCCAGCGGATGCCTTTATTCCCACCTTTATAACGCTTCTGCCCCTTTTTAGACTCCTTGTTCCCACTGCAGTTTTTTGAGTTGCATTGGTGGGTTCCATCTTGTTGGAAGGTATCCTGCCAAGAATTTGTTGTGTATATATAAAGAGCCACAATGAAGGGAGTAGCAACGTACAGCATGTACCCACATGCATTTGTGCTTTGGTGATGCATTACCATTCAAAGGAAAGAACGTGGCTGACCAGAGAATTATGTAGCACAAGTGAACAATAACAGATACAGCAACCTGCACTGTGGAGGTGCATGCCAGCAATGTGAGAGAGGAACCCTACACTGCTATTAATTGGTAGAGAGCCATATATCAGCCTGGCAGTTCCGAAAAATAACACCACACTACAATTAGGCTGATTTCAGCTGAGAACCTCATTAGCACACTCTGAAACATAAAAACACACTTAAAGCAAGTGGAATTCAGACTAAACAATCAGGAGCCAAGGAACCCACCAAACTAAGGCCACCTTCCTTCTCAAAGTTCCTCTTTATGCCTGAACATTAATGCTTTAAATCATCAGACCATCATACATGTGCAGTTGACAGGCATGGGGCTTTTTTAATATTCGGTGTAAATCATTTTAATCCTGGGACATGCAGTCACAGACACAGAACATATATTTATGCCTTACTGAAAGGAAATGATTAAAACAACGTCATTGAGAATGCCATGAAACACCAGAAATAAAACCTGAGGGGCCATTGTGCCTGAGTAGATTTACTGCCCATTCAGAACTGGCATAAATTCAGAAGTTTGCATAAGCTGCACTCTGGAATGGGAGTGGGGCAAGGTTATTGAGCAACAGAGATCTTCAGCCAAGGTTCTTTTGAATAGGCAAATTGGTGAAAGCAACGGCAAGTGATTTATTCCTGAATTTCCTTGAACTTTTACACTGAAAATTGGCATTACAGTGATTATGCTGCTTTTCTGATAGAACTTTACAGGACATGCTTTATATACATTCATGACTGTGCAGGGAGCCATAGAGTATGAGAGGGAACGCTTCACATGCTTTCTCTGCTGTTTATGGAATCTAACATTGCTATAGGAGATTGTATTTCTTGAACTTTGTGCTTTATATTGCGAGGAACGCTCTCTTTAAAAAGCACAAGCTCACAAAGAAACTTGGAAAGGTTTGTTTTGCAAATATAAAAATTAATGTCCTTGTATTTTGTTGTGGGTTGTTCAAGCCTGAAGAAAATCAGCCATGGGTAGAGATGGTGGGATTTGGTTATTTTCTTAGGGCAGCTGTTTAATAGTTTCAGTTAAACCCTGTCTTCTTATGCCAGTGCAGGAGTACCATAGCTCCATGTTTAGGTTGAAGACTGGAAAATCTCCTGAGGTGGTGTTGAGAATATAATTAAATCTTTGTTTGAATGCCAGATGGACTCTGTGCCATCAAGATCCTTTTATAGGGATTCACCAAGATGGCACATTGGCAGAGTGGTGGCATGGCCTGGTGGCAGTGTAGACAGTGCCACAGGATAACAGGATGCAGACAAATAGGAAGAAAGCAATGGAGAGTAAGCCTCTCAACCCCCTCGGGCCTGTCCTACCACTCAACTTGATCAATGGCTTCAATTTCTCACTTAGCAAATTCCTGAACTTAGCCTGACCATCAAGAGGAAATAGAGAATATAGCCCACACACTTCACAACAGGAGGGGAGGAGTATCCACAAGAGAGTCACACTGAGAGGTTGTTTGTAGTGAAATCATTTACAGATGGCTCAGAGCAAGTTCCCTGCCCTTCCCCTCTCCAGAAGAACTATTAGAGATTCCCACGAAGAAGCAAAAAAAAACTATGGAGCAAAATACTGCGGATATTGGAAATCCAAACAAAAACAGGAAATTTGTATTTATTTGTTCATGGGGTGTGGGCATTGCTGGCTGGTCTCATCCCTGAGAACATTTAAGAGTCAACCACACTGCTGTGGGCCTGGAGTCACATGTAGGCCAGACCGGAGAGCACAGCAGATTTCCCTCCCTGAGGGATATTAGTGAACTAGATGGGGTTTTTTTTAACAACAATTGACAATGGTTTCATGGTCATCAGGAGACTTCTAATTTCAGATACTTATTGAATTCAAAGTTCACCATCTGCCTTGGTGGGATTCAAACCAGGATTGCCAGAGCATTGCACTGGGTCTCTGGGTTACTAGTCCAGTGATTAATCCAACACCACCGCCTCCCCTTACATACTGCAAACACTCAGCAGGTCAGGCAGCATCCGTAGAGAGAGAAATGTAAGTTAGTTAATAGGCGGAATTCTATTGGTGGCCTGGTGGTGAGGACAGAGTTGGGGTGCCAAGAAAATGGTGGGGGAGCTCCGTCAGAACCATCCTACAGTCGGGCCCCAAAAGCAAACAAGGCAGCTCAGACCAGTATTTCCATTTTCCCATTTTACTGTTGTTTTTTTTTCCTTCTGGGGGAGACTTTCCAGTGGCGAGCAGAAGGCGGGTCTGAGTGTGGGGTGGTTGCCCGCACTCCGGACTCAGGCGTCTAATTTGCAGAATCAAGGCCTCAGTTCTAGTTCATGTTGCCAGGCTGCTGGGATTACACTGATGGCTGAGCCGTCCCTGCCTCATCAGCTCCATGGAGACAGCCTTCTCACCCGGGCATCCTCAGAACAGCAAGTTCCATGGCCCAACAAAGGGGCTGCCAGCATGAAAGAAATCCCTCTCAGCCCCAATGAACCCACCCTGAGGAGTTTCCCCTCCTACCACTCTTGCCCCCCCTTGCTTCCGCCCCCACCACCACCACCACCATCACCATCACCACACACACACACTACTAAATGACTAAATATTAAGTTGAATGAGAAAACAGTTAGAACTGCAAAATAAGAATACTGGTCCAAAGTGTATTTGTTTTTACTACCTGCCTAAAGGAGCCTCCATGCTGAGGCGCTCCTGAGCTTTACGGCCTGCCTTGGCAGTGCCCACGATTCCTGATCAGACTCTGAGGCTTCAGTGATGCTGCTCCTCTGACTAGTCCAACAGTTCCAGGAGCCTGGCAGTTTTTAAGTTGAAGTTTATTTACTTATTAATATATCAAGTAAGCTTACATTAGCATTGCAATGAAGTTACTGTGAAAATCCACGCGTTGCTACACTCCAGCACCTGTTTGGGTACACTGAGGTGAATTTAGCATGGCCAATGCACCCTAACCAGCACGTTTTTCAGACTGTGGGAGGAAACCAGAGCACCAGAGGAAACCCATGCAGAGAGGGGGAGAAGGTGCAGACTCTGCACAGACTGTGACCCAAACCAGGAATCAAACTCGGGTCCCAGGCGTTGTGAGGCAGCAGTGCTAACCACTACGCCACCGTGCCGCCCAATCTTTGTGCAAGAAAATATTTCTTTTTGTTCCCTCTCCCCACCCCCAACTCTCCCACCCCATATCAGGAACACAAATGGGATTCTGATCCAAATGAGATATTTTCTGACTGACTTCTGGGCTACTTCTCCAGTGATTGGATTGTTCTACCAGCAGTCCTCTCGCTACAAGAGGACACAGGTTTAAGGTGCTGGGGAGTAGGTACAGAGGAGATGTCAGGGGTAAATTTTTCACTCAGAGGATGGTGGGTGAGTGGAATCGGCTGCCGTCAGTGGTAGTGGAGGCGAACTCTTTGGGGTCTTTTAAGAGACTTCTGGATGAGTACATGGGATTTAATGGGATTGAGGGTTATAGTTAGGCCTGGTAGGTAGAGATATGATCAGTGCAACTTGTGGGCCAAAGGGCCTGTTTGTGCTGTGGTGTTCTATGTTCTATGTTCAGAGGAAGCCAGGGAGAAGAATCGTTTCAATATTTGCCATTTTTAATCTCTAGTACTCCAGTTAATATAAAGGAATATGGAGATCCAGATATGTGGAAATAGTACAGCATTATTTATGTGCTGTAACACAGTGCATTGCAATAACTAGATTTTTTTTATCAACAAAGCATTACTGATTGGCTCTTATGTAAATGCAGTTGTATGAGTAAAATTTAACCTATAAATTAAGAGTTTCTATTCAAACAAGTATGTCAATTCAGTCAGTCATTGATTAGTGGAGACTAACTTGTTTCTCCCCAGAACATGCTCTTGAACAACCTATAAATATGGTGCTGTCTCATTCTGAAATCTTATACATTCAAAAATAGCTTGTCTCTGTAATTATATGTTTTCAGGAGGCCATTATTTTCACAAAATACAAGGCAAGTGGCATCCACGTTCTTTTCTTGGGAAGGCAGGAAAGATTTGCTTCAATCTGCCAAAATTGAATTATGTAAATAATACCACCGACAGCTGTACCAGAATAGTCGAAGAATACCTCCCTTAATAAATGCCCCTTTAGTGATGGCAAGAGAAAAGCACCTGAGAGTGATGATTTCTATCTGATGGAAAGGAGAGATATGAGGGTGGGCCATGGCCTCCCAGAAGCAGCAGCATTCTTCGCACTTCTCAGTTTGTTTTCACAAAACAATCTCCTCATAAAATCAAATAAAAATGCTAATGTAATTCTTGGAAGGTTGGTGGGGGGAGGTGGAGGGGAGCAAGTGGTAGTAATTTTCATTCTGAAAATTTGATCAGGAATAAAATATATTGTCCCAAGAGTCTCAGCCTTAAATGGTCGTGTTAGATCTGAACTTTTAGCTCTCCCTTAGCAGGGGGGAGCAATTGCTGACACTGCAGCATTATACTGTGGGAAATGAAGAAGCTTCTACCTACTACATTGTATTGGATCATGTATAGTCACAACATGAATATAATCTAGAAAGGCGCCTGTTGGCCACTTTGAATTGATACTAGCTTACGGCTACATTCTGCAGTTATCTTAAGCTGCAGGCAATAGCATTTTGCTTAGCTTGGCATTGCTACCCTTATCTACTCTTTAAAAGTAATGATTTCCCAAAGCACATGCAGTAAAGCTGATAGCCTTGCTATTTCTTGAGATATGGAATGTATGAGGCCAGCCAGTAATATAAGAAGCCAAGCTCTTGACTCCAAATCAGGAGGCTGAAAGGTTTGGTGAGCCCCTTTAGCTGATTGTTGTCTTTGGGAGCACATTGTTCGTTGTTGGTGGGTTTCATTCGATAAAAAGCTCCACACAAAATTCAGTTCAGGCGAGGCCCAGTAGAATTTTGCCAATTCATTTTGTTAAAAACTCCTGCAGCCTAAACCATTCACATCCACCCTGTGGAACAGGCAAGGAGGTAGGAGAAAATGGGGGCTTAGTTGGGGAAATATATTCATCAAAAATTAGACAGTAAAAATGCTCATTCCATAAAATCCCTACAGTGCAGAAGGAGGCCATTTGGCCCATCGAGCCTGCACCAACAACAATCCCACCCAGGCCCTATCCCCATAACCCCAAGCATTTGCTACGCTAATCCCCTGACACCGAGGTGCAACTTAGCACAGCCAACCCACCTAACCCACACATCTTTGGAGTGTGGGAGGAAACCAAAGCACCCAGGGGAAACCCACGCAGACACAGGGAGAACGTGCAAACTTCGCACAGACAGTGACCCAAGGTTGGAATTGAACCTAGGTCACTGGCGCTATGAGCTGCAGTGCTATCCATTATGCCACCTTGCTGCCCCTTTCAAAGATAAACATCTATACATCTAAAATGGAAAAGCATGGAATGTGAAGACTTGTGTAAGCTAGTTGATCTCTGGTAGCAGGGTGGTGCTCCACGGATAGACCATGCAAAATGATCCTGGCTTGTTGCTGCTGCAGGCTATGTAGCTAACATGGTGTAAACTGGAATCTCTTCTGTAATCCTCCTTGAAATGGGGTGGGATAATAGTAGAGACTGAGAGGAATGGGGCATTGATGCCGACTGATGTATTATTGAATTGTCTTGCCTCTAACCCCAACAGAATTCCAGTTGAAAATTCTTTCATGACCTACTACATGCAAGTGGTCATGGCGGCAGTGGGAGGAAGGGACATCTTAGCCAGATATTACTGATACCTGGGTCTCTTTCTGCTGCCTCCAAGGAAAGGTGGCGATAGGGTTGGGTCAGCTGTGGAAAGGATCCGCATTATTTGGAAAAGAGATAGAAGGACTTGTAATGACATCCTTTCCCTCCAGTGCCTTATCTGTTCAATGCCTCAATCTTAAATGTGTTGGGTCAGTCTCCGGGGTCCTGTGCTATCCCCCACCCCTTCCTGTGCTGCAACAGCCGTCCTGCTACAACACAATCTTAAATTCCCTGGCCAACCACTGATAGGCTCGCACTTCCTGCTGGGTCTTGCAATGAAAATCTAATGATCCCCAACAGGAAACTGGCAGATTTGGGTTGGTGGTGGGCAGAAGCTCTGCAGAGAGTTAACACTGTCATGGTGAAGGAAAGAAATCCTACCGTCCCTTTGTATAGAAGCAATGTTCTTTTTGACATTTCCTTCCCATGGGTGACAATGTGGCCGATTTCAAAGGAAGATGGTGTTAGTGTGATGTTCCAGATAGAATTAAAGTATCTTTATTAACTTTGCATGTAGTTAAGCTATGGCGATGTTCTTATCACCTTCCTCACAGATCAAGTTTTTTTTCCCTTATGGTCTAACAGAGAGTGTTTAGTGGGAAAATATTTCTGTTATTTATTCCGTTACCATGCACACACTAATTGAATGAAAGATAAAAACCAGTAAACTGTTCTAACCCATTGTAAATTTACTCACATACAAATAGGCTCTACTATATATAAATGTCACCATTGTCACAAGCTCAGCATGCCCTCTGAATGTTTCTAACTTTCTGTGTGGCTGAATAGCTGGCACGCCACCGTTCCCTAATTGCAGCACACATGTTGTCATTATCCGTAGGAATTTAATCAGATCATCCCAGTGCCAATATTGAGCTGTCCTCTAGAGTCATTTGGATCATTTATTTAAGTGTTGTCACGTTAGCAAATACCTGACTTGCTGACGTGCACATGCATTCACATAGAAACCTGGTTATTGATTGCGAGACGACCCGCCAATTGTGCTGTAAGTAATCCTTTTCGTAGGTAAGAAGTTTTCCATTGCAGATTTTATACAGCAGGTGTCAAACTGTAACACAAGTGAAGGAGGAAGCAGGAATATATGATGGATGTATTTATTTGTCTTGCTTCCAATATAAATACTGAGTGTTGGGGGATTGAATTAAATCCGACTGTGCTAAGGACTGGGGGCTGATTATCATCCAAGTCAATTTGGAATGGTTTAGATTTGGTATTAATCCTTTCTAAGCCGTTAAATAATAACGCTCTATTCAATAATTGTTGAAGAGGCGGAGGTGAAACATTGGAACCCCTGGCAGCGTTATTGGATCTGGTGTCCAGTGCGCCCACAAGCTGGAGAACAAAGCTGTGACCTACACCCCTTAATGAAAACCTTAATGAAATCCCCACCTGTTTTCCGACGGGAATTTCCACCAGCCAGTCCGGACATAGTTCTATAATAGGACAGGGCAAAAGTTAAACCTGCAGAACTAACTTCCAGTGGATTCCACAGTCCAGGATGCTCTGTCTGCGACCACAAACAGGGCCTTCGGATCCTCAAAATTGGCCCCATTTACTCATGAAGGTCTCTATTCAGTTTCTGTTCACGACCACCCTGAAAACACGGAAGTTGCCTTCCAGTCAGAGACTGATTGAAGTCAGATTGACTATTTGTAGTAAGCTGACTAGGTGTGTGTTCTGCAGAGAAACAGGAAGGAGAACTCGTGTCTACTAATTCCAGAAGATATGCCCAAGCCACAGGAATTCTATGAGGATCTAATACCTTTCACTTTGCCTGCTTTCTCTCTTGCGTGCTTGTTCCCTCTGTCTTTGAGCTTTGATATATCGACCAAATGTCTTTCCCTTTAGCTACGGGTTCATAGTGCAGCTGTGTCCTTCATACAAATTAGACTCAAATCCCAAATTTCTGAGAATATTTTTCTATGGATTGAATTTCAAAACAATTCCAGTTCTTTGTACACTATTACAGCCAGCAAGTGCATAAAGTGCCAATTGCAAGCTTTTTAGTTTACTTTAAAAATCCACTACAAAATGGTAACAATTTTACAGTGTTAATGACTGGGCATTTAGCCCATATTAGATTTTGATTTAGACTAGGGGTTATGAAATTTTGCTTTTGCCAAATGTGTGTGAAAATTAATCATATCATAGTCAACCGACAGACATCCTAAAAACTTTCACTATTTTCTTCCATGCTTCTGCCAGACTCCCTGGCATTAGACACACACAGATGCTGACACATGCTCAGACATACAAACACACATGTACACACACACAAACTCATGCTCACACACAGACAAACACATGCACACAGGCCCACACACACACAGATGCTGACACATGCTCAGACATACACACACATGGTTACACACTGGCAAACACATGCACACAGACATACGCAGATGTGGACACACGGTCAGACATACACATACATACGCACAAACACAAATGCACACACATATACTCACACACAGATAAACATAAATACATGCAGATGCTGATACATATTCAGATATACAAACACACATGCACACACACAAACACACATTCAGACAAACACATACAGATGCAGACACACGCTCAGACATACACACATGTGCACACACATACATGCTCACACACTGGCATTCACATGCACAGACTCACGCACGCACACACAAATAGACACACACATACACACGGGTGTATAGAAAAAGCAGAATTTTCTGGCGCTGCCCGCCATTGAGATAATTCGGTCTAACCGAAAGTCAATGGACTTTTAGCTGAGCCACTGCATTCCCCTGTTCCAGGTCCTGCCATGGATGGACCAGAAACTCCCAACTACAGATGCACACACATGCTTACGTGCTCTCACATGCACTCAAACATACAGTCTCTGTCCAACTTGGTGTCAATTTTCCAACATTAAAATACTGACTACTTTTCTGGAGTACCTCACCAGTGTGTTGGGGTGCACTGATGCTGGGAAAGGCACTATGAAAACGCAAAGCCTTTTCTGCTTTCTTCTTTTCAATGTTCTGCAATGGCTCCGGTCACATTAATTGGGGAGGTTTATAAGTAGCTTTGCTTAGGATTATTGTTCCACTAGTTTCTCAATGTATTCTAAAGCTTGTAGGGGAGCAATTGGAAAAGTGTTTGAAATAAGTGCAGCACTTGTTTTCACTGAAGGTGCACGTATCTGCTTACATTCAGTTTCTGGGCCCTTCAATCATTTGCCAGTCACTTACCAAGATTAAAATAGGTCCAGACAGTCAGTTCTGGCGCGCACATCCAACACATAGTGGAAAAGGTATTGCATGTGTGCAGCACATTGGCATGAACTGATCCCAACTCTGAACAAGTATAATGGAGGCATGTGTGTCCTGTCTCGCCATACTAACACTTGGCTGAACAATTGCAGGACCAGACTCTTAACTCTTCAGCCTTCCAGTTGTCCCTGAATTGAACGAAAGCCAGTAGTACAGATCACACAGCAAGCCCATTGCCATTTTCTTAGCAGACCATTTAATTGCTTTTATTCTGTGCTTTCCTCTTTTTTAATCGTGGTTCATTTTCACAGCTCCAGCTGTCTTCCCTGTGGAATGTACTACAATATTACAACATTCTTTTCTCAAATGGTCTCAGCTGTCCTTTTGTGGAACTTCCTAGTTCCTGCTGCCGTTGTTGCCACCCGTCCAGTGTTGGATTAGACAGTCTTGTTTCTGAGTGGGCTGTCCGGAAATATCTTAAGATGTAAACCAGACATCAAAAGTCTGATTTTTAAAATATAAGTCTCTTTTATTTTTCCATAGATGTTTGCGTCTCATAATGTGGAGACGTTAATTGTTAAAGTTATGAGGGGTCTTGTCATCACCAACGCATTAATGAACTTAAGAATTTAAGCCATGGTCCCACACACTGTCTCCTGTCCCAATTCCACCCCCTGTCTGGTTTGGAACTTGGCAGAAGATGGCCAAATGAATTGTATTTGTCTAAAATTCACCACAAGAGCCTGCTTCCTTACACCATTAACCTCTTGCTAAAAGGAAGCTAATTGCACCAAATAACTAAATAGAATAATTCAGTTCCTAAAAACAGAATGCAATGGCTTTAATCAGGCTACTGAGGTGGGCCTGTTAGAATATGAACTTCCTGATTACGGGTCAAATTGATGGGTCAATCAGGGAGCCTCTTGCTTTGTACATAACCAGGAGTGTCAGTTCCTCTGGGGCTCCTGGTGTAGGCTGCTAACTCAAAGCACTCTGTATGTTCTTGTCAGATTTGTAGAGGGATTTTGGTGAAGGGACTTCTGCTGCCTTATTACAAGAAAATGCTAGAAAATCTCAGCAGGTCTGACAGCATTTGTGGAGAGAGAATTGAGCCGAAGCTACAAGTCTGGATGATTCATCGTTAGAGCTTCCAAGCTCAAAACATTGGTTCTCTCTCCACAGATGCTGTCAGACCTGCTGAGATTTTCTGAGTTTGAGTCTGGATGATTCTTTGTTAGATCTTCCAGACTCGAAGCATAGGCTCTATTCTCTCTCCACAGATGCTGTCAGACCTGCTAAGATTTTCCAGCATTTTCTGTTTTTGTTTCAGATTCCCGCATCCACAGTATTTTGCTTTTATATTAGAATAATTTAGCTGATAGCATTCAAGTTGTAGGTCTGCTATTTCTAACCATTACTGTCCCTGCGTACCTGATTTAGATTTCTACTGCGGATACCAACTTCCTGTCCAAAGGCATCATAGACATGTGAACAAATGGATGAGACTTTGATAGATTTTTTTTCTATAGATAAGACAAACAAGGAAAGCAAAGGGTCAGAAACAAATATTCAAACTAAAATCCAGTGAAATAACCAACTGAGAGACAGAAAAAGAAAATATTTAATCATCAACCAAATGCGCATCCTGCTTCATTGGCATTAAATCTCCATAGTGGCTCCTTTGTTATGGGACCTCTTAGTTCAGCGAATTTAGCTATGCTAATTTCAAATGCAGCATCATTTAATCATGTCTCATCTCTCCAGTACACCACACATTGGCACAAAACCGTAAAAGCTTAAGTGCCTGAGGTTCAATCACGGATCTGCCCTTAGTTTGCCATGGAAACATTTTGGTTCATTCCAGATGGCCTTAGTGGATTGGATTTTAGCTACTGAAATGGATGGCAGGAGTTGGGCAATTTTCTAACAGCAGAGTCGCCTCAGTTTAAAGGGCCCTGATGGGCAGTTTTCACTCCATAAAGGAGGGGGCTCTCTGACCCCGGAAACAGATCCTAGGCACCCATTCCAGGCATGGGTGGAGGGGGTTGGCAGGGCATGATTGGGTGCTGAGGTGAATTGGCGGGAAGGCCCATCTCGATTCTCCCAAGCTTCACCCCAGCTGTCTTAGAAACTGTTAGGCCCTTTAACTCGCATCCTCACCCTCATGCAACTATTGCCCTCATACCGCCTTCATGCTAATTCAAGTGATCCGCCCATTAACATGCCATCTCAAACATCCCAAAGTCTTTGCCATAGCCAGTATCCACCATGGGTTGACCTCAGGAGCTATGTGGAGATGAAAAAAACATAAACATAAGCTAAAAATCTAACGATTCACTTGATGGTGAAAAATACTCCCTTTCAGGAAACCAACTCAAAGCTCTTAAGTCTCCTCAGGTGAATAATCTCTTATAAAAACAAATGAACTTCTAGGCAGACCCCAAATTTAAAACTAATAATATAGCCTTTTCAACTGTCAGACCACAAACCTAGAACCCTTTTCTTCTGAAATTCAGCCAGACTTTTATAATGACATAATAATGGTCATTAAGGAAATGTTAACAAAGAACCAGACGGTAATGCTTTTTTTCTAACCTACACCAAATGGCCTGTTAATCAAAGCAGCCCATCAGAAAGTTCACTTTGTAACTCTCAGTGACAGCTTCAACCTGGTTTTATTTTGTTTAAGATCAGGGAATTTAAACTTTAGATCATGACATTTAAACAGATCTTATCCATCCTTCACAAACGCATACATCTACTTCATCAATGTGTGACTTCCATTCAGGACGATGCTTAAATTCTTAGATTCATTAATGTGTTAATGATGCAAAGGCCCCTCATAACCTCAATAATTAACGTCTCCTCATTGTGAGACGCAAACATGTATGGGAAAATGAAGAATCTAATATTTTAAAAATCAGACTTTTGACATCTGATTTACATCTTAAGATATTTTGGGACAGCCTTCTCAGAACAAGACTACCTAATCCAACACCAGATAGGTGGCAATATCAGCAGCAGAAACTAGGATGTTCCACAAAAGGACAGCCAAAATGAGCATGCGTGAACTCATCACTAAGTTCAAATGACCCTGCTCAATTGGGTTTCCTGCCAGTGTAAATAATGCTCACCCCCCTGACCCCAATGGGAAAAACTGGATCCATTGGAAATGGTGATGGGACTTCTGCATCTGAATACCAACCACCATTTTTAAAGGTCCACAGGGTCTCCTCGACTCCACAAAAATCCAACCCAGTGTCTCAGGCTAAATGGGAAGAAAATCAGCCAGGATCCACACTTCCAGTTGCATGGCCCTACTCGAAAACTTGTATGCAGACGTTGGAATCAAGCTCAATGCTAATACTTCCATGGTTTGAAAAACAGGCTGACACTTATTTCATGGGCTTAAGCTTAAAGAATGGTGACTTTGGTGAGGTACTGGACGACAATAGGCATCTATGAAATCCCCACCTGAGTTGACACATTCAGGAAAGGAGAAGCAAATGGAGAAGAATGTTGGAGAATATAAACTAGTCTCATTGACTGGCAGATGTTAAGTGTAACAGTTAAGACCTGAAGTTTTGGCTCAGCGCAGTAGAACTAAATTACAGGGGTTTTTTTTACATTGATTATGTTTTTGTTAGAATAACTTATACAGAATGGAAAATAAAGTCCAGCCTGCTCTGCACAATTTTACACAATCCATTTTTACATTTGTTTTTAGTCGATTGCCAATTTCTGTTCAAAGTTGGATTGCTGTCGTCCATTGCAAAAACCCACCAGCAGGTGGGGGACATCTGAAGTGCGGGTGAAATTTTTCACACAGAGAGTGGTGGGTGCCTGGAACGTGCTGCCAGAGGAGATGGTGGAAGGAGGCACTTTAGTAACATTTAAGAGGCATCTGGATGGGCAGATGAATAGAGAGGGAATTGAGGGATATAGACTGAGTAAGGGCAGAAGGTTTTTTTTTTCAGTTTAGTTAGGGCATCATGATCGGCTTGGGTTTGGAGGACTGAAGGGCTTGTATCCGTGCTGTACTTTTCTTTGTTCTTTGTTCAGGCAGCCATTAATGAACTAAATTTATTTATACCGCCCTAACAGAGATGGCAGCAAAGTGGGCAGTATAACAAAATGCTCCAATCTTGCAATGTATTACACACCTTCCCAAGTTGAAAACAACAGCTAATCTAAAATGTAAAATGGTACATGCATATAATCCCTTAGGATACAATATGACAAAACTAACACTGACAATATCTGAAATTTAATCAAATCTGGTTTGCAGATTTGTTTTTACTGTAATCACAACCAAAACTTAAGATGTGACCAAAATTACCAGTGTAATTAATGTATTAAAAGAACAATTTTCCTTAGCACCAGCATGTATTTAACAAGAAAAAAAATCATCATTTGGCAAGAAATAATGAAAGGCACATCTCCGTTTCTTCCTCCTTCATACTTTCAATCAACCTATCTGTTTTTCCTATCTCTGTATCTCTATCCATTTCCATTACCTTCACTATGTTCTCTCAACATCTCTATCAAACCTATATTTTGACTTGGACTATAAATGCATGTTAATTGTGACATTGATTGACTTTTGATTTGTCTTAATCAAAGGCCCTGACTAACTTTGCTGTACTGGTGAATTTTGTGATACCAGCAAACTTTCAAACTTTCTTCTCAACTTCCACTTTCTTTTTCACTTTCACGTTTCACTATATGAGAAATTTGGACTCAAAGAGGTTTCTGATGCTCTGACATTGTCAGATTTCCCCTTTCAAGCAAATGATCTATAAGACACTAATAGAGTCTCACTGCAATTTTCAGGAGAGTGAACACATTAAGTCTCTTTATACAACTCCAATCTCACACTTCTTATCTTAGTGGTTTTTCACATGGCCATCTAACCAGCACTGAACTTGCTGAGTTTCGAGCCTGATGTATTATAGCTCAACTTAAATTTGTCTTACCTTCTTTTACTTTGCTCTTGATATCCCACTTAAACAAACTAAGCATTGTCCAAGGAGTATGACTAACTGTTGTAAACTGAGGGTTAATCTGTTGTAAACTGAGGGTTAATCTGTAAGAGAGCAGAAAATTGTTTAGTTTGTGTCAAGGAGAAAAATGGAATTTACTGCCTAGTTTATCACTGAGCAAATACTTCTGCAAAGACTTCTTCACCACTTACATTTCTTTCTGTAGCACCATTTGACATTGGGTGTTGTGGTAACATTAGAATATCTGACTTAATTATCACTCAAATATTTCAAACTCTTCTGAAATAAACTGTGGACCATTACTGACACCAACATTTCTGGCAACCCATAGAATATAAAATCATCATAGAATCCTTACGGTGCAGAAGGAGGTCATTTGGCCCATCGAGTGTACACCGACCACACAATTCCACCCAGGACCTATCCCCTTGACCCCACATTTTTACCCTACTAGTCGCTCTGATATTATGGGGCAATTTACCATGGCTAATCAACCTAACCTGCACATTTTTGGATTTTGAGAGGAATCTGGAGCGCCCGGAGGAAACCCACATAAACATGGGGAGAACATGCAAACTCCACATTGACAGGCTGGAATTGAACCCAGGTCCCTGGCGCTGTGAGGCAGCAGTGCTAATCACTGTGCCACCGTGCCGCCGTAATTGTAACCTAGCTTCTCAAAATGTTAAGATATTTGGCACTTATGGTTTCAGGCATATTGCCGTGGCAATCAATCAAAAAAGGTACTCTTGCCCTTCCACTTCAAAGGAATCAACATCTATCTGATGTTGACTCTCCGTTTGGCCACGGAAGGTGCCTTGCTTGGAATTCCTCATTCTGAGAAACACTTCACAATTTGTTCACCAAATCTTCAACACTCTATCTACCTTTGGGTAACATTGTGTTCTTGTTTTCGTTTAGACTGACCCTTTTGCTCTTGATGAAGCTCCTCTAACAATCTCTCTGCAAACCTTGGTGGAATACTAACTCTTAAATATCATAGGAGACAGCATTGATCTACACTGAGTGTACCTCTATGTGTGAAATTCTCCTGCAATTTCTCATCACCACACTCTTTAGACCAGCCATTTATGACGTAATTGAGCACTTTGCTGAGCACCACATCCCTGCCAGTTTCTTAACTGGTTTCTCTGGCAGGCAGTGGCATGTAATTTGTGTATACAATGTAATTAACAGCTAACTCTGTGGTTGGAAATGAATCAGTTTTCACAGGAAATCTTCAATGATTGTCTGCATTTGCATGATCAGCTGACATGTGATATTTAATATCATAATGTTGACTAACTTCATCATTTTCTTCTTGCAGAAAGATCACTTTTTGCTCTCTTAGTAATTCTTCAATGATAGATGTACTCTAACTGATTCCTACTGTGAATACCTCAGCCTAGTTTCACCAGATTTTGTTAAGCCAATTCCTTTTCTCCTGTTACTACCAATGACACATAACAAGATATATCATTTTATTCCACCCTAACATGCACTTTACATGTACTATTATTGGAATAATTTGACAGTTTTACACCAGTTTTACGTAACGGAATGTGATTTAGGGACTTCTTGGATTCTTCTGAGGTTGTAGTTATATCAGTGAGGAAAGTAAGTTGTGAATCTTAACTTCAGTTTTTACTGTGGGTGACAACCCCTGGTGGAGCACTATAAGAAAAATCAAAATGTCAAAGGAAACTTTTAATTAACTAAACCAAATTATCATTTCCAGAGGTGATATCCCCCATTCATATGGGTTCAAAAACAATTAATACCCCATCATTCTCCCTGTGTCTGTGTGGGTTTCCTGCGGATGCTCCAGTTTCCTCCCACACTTCAAAGTTGTGCAGGTTAGGTTGATTGACCATGCTAAATTGACCTTTGGTGTCAGGGGGATTAGCAGGGTAAATATGTGGGGTTAGGGGAAAGAATCTGGGTGGGATTGTTGTCAGTGCAGGCTTAATGGGCTGAATGGCCTCTTTCTGCACTGTAGGGGTTCTATGATCACCTGTTTCCTTTAACCTAAACAATATAATTGACAAGACATTAACAACTGATAGGACAAAGACACTCAACAACTGCTGGTCCCACAGGCTGGTAAATTTTGTATATTTTCAAGTCTTAATCTTGTGTATCAGTAACTTATAGTTGCTTTGAATTCCAAACATCAGGAGCTGGGTTTTCCTTATGTGTGTCTGAGATTCCCCCCGCTTTATGTCACCATTTTTAATATCTGCCCATTTGTTCTTGACCCTGGCAGAGGCTAAAGATCCTGCCCTAGGAATCATTGTTCAAAAAAGCCACTCCCAGTGGGTTCATCAAATGCTTTCATAAGAACATAAGAAATAGGAGCAGGAGTAGGCCATCTAGCCCTTCGAGCCTGCCCCGCCATTCAATAAGATCATGGCTGATCTGTCGTGGCTCAGTTCCACGTTCCCGCCCTCTCCCCATAACCCTTAATCCCCTCTCTTATCAAAAACCCATCAACCCGCGTCTTAAAAATATTTAGCAAGGCAGCCTCCACCACTTCAACGGGCAGAGAATTCCAGAGATTCACCACCCTTTGAGTGAAGAAGTTCCTCCTCAACTCCGTTCTAAACCGCCCCCCCTTTATCTTGAGGCTGTGCCCCCTAGTCCTACTGTCCTTTCTGAGCGGGAAGAGTCTCTCCACCTCTATCCTATCCATCCCATTCATCATCTCATACCTCTCAATGAGATCTCCCCTCATTCTTCTAAACTCTAACGAGTACAAGCCTAGTTTATTCAGCCTCTCCTCATAGCTCAACCCCCTCAACTCCGGTATCAGCCTAGTAAACCTCCTCTGCACTCCCTCCAAGGCCAAAATATCCTTGCGTAAGTGCGGTGACCAAAACTGCACACAGTACTCCAGCTGCGGCCTCACCAGTGCCCTATACAGCTGCAGCAAGACCTCCCTACTTTTATATTCAATCCCCCTCGCTATGAAGGCCAGCATCCCATTCGCCTTCCTGACCACCTGCTGCACCTGCAGGCTGGGTTTTTGTGACTCATGCACAAGGACCCCGAGGTCCCTCTGCACCGTCGCCTGCTGCAGTTTTTCGCCCCGTAAGTAATAGTCCTTCCTACCATTATTCCTACCAAAGTGGACCACCTCGCACTTGCCAACATTAAATTCCATTTGCCATTTCCTGGCCCATTCGCCCACTTCTAATGAGCAGAATAATTTGAAATGTTTCCTGAATAAATGTCACCAGGAAGATTCTCCCGTGCAATCTTATCAGGTCTTGACAGTTTACGTATTTCTGATTTGGAGACACTTTTTATGGGCTAGGACCAAAAGGGAGGTCAGGCAAAAGAGTGCCTTAGGCATGCTCTTTCTTCATGCACTTCCTTCTAGGTTAATGTCAGAAGATGGCTTTTCCTGAAGGAAACCTAGCTGCCTCTTGTGGTGGCTTTCAGTTCAATGGGCCTACATTTGTTTTCTAAATTGCATTCAGTTCTTGTGAGACCTTATCCTTATGCGTTCTAAGAATGAAATGTTAGGAACGCCATTCACATCAGGGAGAAAATTGGCTCCGTTGTGGTCTCGGAAGGCAAACTCTTTGTATGCACAAGCAGCCACAAATATTCATACATGGCTATGTTGTTTGAGTGAATAAGCCAAAGTGATTTAACTATCGAAGGGCTGGAGTATTCAATGTTCACTAATGAATGGGAGCAGGGGAGGGAGTAAGACTTTCATTTCTAAAGCTGTATATTGTAGAGTTAGAGAAACATTTAGAATTCTGGGAAAATTCTTAACTCAAAATACTGTTTGCGTAAATACACGCATTCTTTTTTTTTGGCACAAAAGCAGTTTTCCGAGCCTTAGAACATGCTGGGTGTTCTGCAATCAGGAAGGTTGAAGAGATAAGTCTAAATAAATGTAATTATTGTTACTAGCAGTGAAAGAATTTAGATTCACACTCCCCAGTATGTGGTTTAGTGAAGAAAGGATACCCAGCCACAAGAATGAGACAATCCAGAGAGAAAGAACAAAATGTGAAGCTCATGACTGGCACCATCCCCAGTTGAGAAAGCAAATATGTAACCTGATAAGTAACCAGATAAGTACCCCTACCCCCCACTGCACCCCACCCCCCAACCCCGCACCGCCACATACTCCCCCCACCACCCCAGAACTCCACCAGATTCATTTAGTCATAGAACCAGCAGAAGTTTATTTCCTTTTTGGACGTTATAAATCAGGGAATGTATGTATGTCCTACAATCATGTAGTGGATGTATTGTTTACAGATATTTTTAACACAAGCAAACACCACAACCACGTTTGAATATAAGCAAATGCCTAAGCTTACAATAATAATTGGCTTTCCCCATGTTAAAACAACATTCTGCACTTAAGTGACACTTGAAACAAAATTTGCCAAGATACTTGATGATGGGATGCACTGGGTTAGAAGATTTTAGGGGAAATGCTCAAAGACGAGGTTAAAAGGTCATTTTTGAGGAGGAAAGTGAGCATTAAAAGTGCACTTTTAGCATTTTAACTCATCTGTCAGTCCATTTTATAAGTAAAAAATAATATACTTCGTTTGTTTAAAACGGTTTAACCAAGTGAGGGAATGCAAGTAGTTCCAGTTAGTCTCTGAGAATAGGCCTTAATTGGCCTTTCAATGGCTACCTGGTGCCGGTGGGTGGATAGACTTTTATGGCCTCCATCCCATGGACCAGGGCAGAATGGTTCCAGGGAACTGGTATGTCGGCTAGCTACATGAGTTTTCGCACTTGGCTTCCTCCATACTTGCCTGCCATGTGGGGATGAAAACTCTGCCCACTGCCCACTGAGCATCAAGCATGCTCAAATCCAACTAAACCACAGCAAGATACAAGGGAAAACTCTGTCTAATCTGTCTGACTCAAATGGGCACTGTCTTTTGCACCAATATGCGGTTTTCTATTTCTAGTAGATTCTTCGACATAAATTGGTAATTAATGCTAAGTTTGTGTTGTAGTCATTAGGAAGTAATATACATAAAATCATAGAATCCCAATAAGAAGCCATTTGACCCATCGACTGCACTGATAATAATCCCACCGCGGCCCTATCCCTGTAACCCAATGTATTATGCTGCTAATCGCCCTGACACTAATGGGCAACTGAACATGGCCAATCAACCTAACTCACACATCTTAGGACTATGGGAGGAAACCAGAGCACATGGAGGAAACCCACTCAGACACAGGGAGAACATGCAAACTCCACACAGACAGTGACCCGAGGCTGGAATCGAACACGGATCCCTGGCACCACAAGGCAGCGGTGCTAACCACTATGCCACCGTGCTGCCTAATCATTTTTGTAGGTGAGATACTTAGCAACAAGTCTCGGGTCTATCTGAATGTTGGTTCTGGAGGTAATAGTTGCACCAGCCAATTCTCTGTCAATCCTTTTCTTATTTTAAAATGAACATACAGCCTTTGAACCCACTTTCTATTAGCTATAAGCTGTCCATTTGGAAGTAAAATTGTGTTTATAAAATCCAGGTCCTGAATTGAAGTCCCATGAGTTTGTTGATATTTATTAAAGTGCAAAGATTTGGAATAAAATTACCATCTGAATTTCTTTCCCTTTATTCTTCTTGGCGATTTCAGTTACACATCAGGGATTTCCCAAAGAGTGATTAATGTTATTTGTCTCCAATGTACAAATTGGTGCAAGGGTTGGTTAGTGGCGCATACAATTGAAGGTTAAATAGAATTATGTTGTCACAGGAAATCCATTTCAAAAGGAAAATATTTCTATCTATCCTGTTTATTTACTTGAACGATCTGGAATTTTCCGGCTAGCGGAATTCTTTGGTCCTGTTGCAGTGAATGGAGATTTGGCTGAGCACCAAATACTCAGTCCTAATTTGCAGGGGCAGTGGAGCATGAACAGCCAGAAAATCCACCCCACCCCAGGGCCCCAATATTCACTATCATCCCATCATAGTACCTGTGCTGAACGTTATGTATATACTTCATAGACAGCATGAGTTTGATTATTTTTATCATGCCTACTGTATGTTCCTCCTTAAAAAATGCAACTAGAAGGAAAGGCTCTCAGCAGATGCATAAGAGCACCATCACTTGCAAGTTCCCCTCCATGCTACACATCACCCTCTATTGAAATTATGGCCGAGATTTTCCCATCCTGCCCATGGACAGGGTTTTCTGGTGCCGTCGAAAGTCAATGGACTTGTGGCTACCTCTCTAAATTTTCCATTTCCACTCGCGCCAGGACTGGAAAAACCCGGCCTATTTCACCGTTCATTCATGTCGCTGGGTCAAAACCTCGGAACTCTCTTTCCAGCTGCTCTGTCAGTGTGCCTACACCATTTGGACTGCAGAGGTTCAAGAGAATGGCTCACCACTAGCTTCTGAAGGAAGGGCAATAAATGCTGGTCTAGCTAGTGATGTCCACGTCCTGTGAAATTATTTTTTTGAAGATCTGCTTCCGTTGGATGCTAAGTCATAAAGGAGAATCAGTGACATCTACTTAAGTAAGCAATGATTTTTAAAATTGTGCCTGTCGTAAACATTAACAGAGTGTAACATATATAATATGTAATGTATAATATATAATGTACAATGATATTGTAATATATTACAATAATACATGTTGGTGTTCTGGCTTTCTAATAGCTCAGTAGTTCAGTCTGTTTTCTGGTAAAACACCAAATTATATACACCAAGATAGTATTAAGATCATGAATTATTTTAAGATAGCTGATATCAGCCAGCTTACAGATATGCCAAAATTGGCATCAGCACCTTGCATCAAAGAAGGGAAAAGTCTATCTCATTTCCACTCATTGACTTCTCCTGGGAGTACCTGTGTGTGAACACAGGGATAGGTTCATGTTCGGCAGTGATAGATCTAACATTGTAAAGTCCACCGACAGTCACTTGCCAGATTTGCACATGAATGTGCCCCAGAACCACTGCTTCAGAAGAGGGATGGGGTAAGAAGAGAGAACAGGCAGAACAACTCCGGTGTGTATTATATGTGACCAATACCAGTGAGCAGGTTTAAGGCAGCCACCCAGAAGGGAAAAAAAGCAGTAAAAGAGGGAAATAAGAATATTAATCTTGTATAATTTAAAATGGAACATCAGTAAAATTGGCAATTAAGAATATTAGAGCAAACACTTCTTCTCTTCTGGATATTAAACTCTTTCATAGGTCTTTTGCCAGTTTGGTTTCAGTTGGTCGAATCACCCCCTTTTGTGCTGTGTTCACTATAATGGACTCTAATGATGATGTGAGGTCCTTAGGACTAAACTCTGGGATTAGATTTTTTTGTTTCTCTAACAAGGCCAGGCCCATAATGTGTGACAGCACCAAGGCTGCAAAATGGAGCAAGAATACAGACAAAGTAAGTGGATAATATCAAGGTTGGATTTGAAAAGGTTGTAGATCAAAAGAGGAAGAGAATATCAAGGGTTGTAAGAAGTTCAACAGGTTTGATACCCTGGGAAAAGAATGAGTTAGGTTAGAGGTAAGCGTGATGGGTTATAATTTCCAGACAGTAAGATATAGAAATAGGATGGGTGTGCAGAATGATGAACTTGGAGGAGCAGGAGTACCTAATAATTCACTTACAGGCATCTATTATCTTGTAACGAATGACTTGTACTCGAGCACTGATAGTGTTTTGTTTATAATGTGTGTGTGGTCTGGGCCGCTGCAGTGTATGGTTGCAGGATGACTTTGCAAACCGTGCTTGTAATCATCAAGAGTTGGCTTCTCCTCCCTACTCCTTTTCTTCTCTTTCTGCAAACACCAACTGTCATCGCAGCTGGAATCCTTTCCAGCTCTGCTCTCTGCTCCTGTTTAGCTAAATGAGTTGCTTTTTCAGAGGGAAGTACTTTCGGTGCAATTTGAAAAGTTGCATGTGCTTGCGAGTGAAATGAAAGCGGGATTGGGACTTGGGATTTAGCCTGCTGACACTATGTAGATTGAAACATGTGGTTGGGGGGAGGGGGGGCGGTGGTTGGCGGTGGGCGGAAAGAACTGGGCAATATCCTGGAGTGGCACTTGTGCCCAGGAACTGAGCTCCAAGATAAGTCAGCATTTTTAAGGGGGGGCTAGGGGGGAATGGAAGTTGTGGTGAAAATCCCTTGTGATTTTATTGCCTTTTAGGGGTATCTATGGGACATTTTCCATATAAAATGCTTGACATGTGCACTATCCACTGTGTAATAGTCTGCAGAAAATGATATCTGCTTTTTTTATCTATTTTCTTTAAACAATTGTGCAACAGTCTGTGTGTGAGCTGTTTTTTTAATACAAGCAATTCCAAAGATTACTTCAGAATCTATTGACTTTAATGGAAAGCCCGACGCAGGCTATGTCTTAATACCAACCATCAAGCCTTTCTAATACTGTAATATCGCTTTCCTGTTCCCATAGTCTACTTATTGCCAAAAGTAACAGAGCTAAAGGCCAATAATAACATTTTTGCAGTTAGTAAATTTAAAAACATGTGACCTTTAAATACAAAAATGAATACTGTAAAGAAAAATATTAAACACTGTGGTAATGAATTAAGATAATAGTTTGTGGTGTCTCTCTTCATCTCCAAATACCTGAATTTCTACTTCTGTACATCATTATGTTATTTCTCTTTTGGGTCTGTTTAAAGTTACAAATCTGGATCTCTCATTTAAGTTTATTTATTAGTGTCACAAGTAGGCTTACATTAACACTGCAAATCCCCTATTTACCAAACTCCGGCGCCTGTTTGGGTAAACTGAGGGAGAGTTTAGCATGGTCAATGCACCTAACCAGGCTGTAGGAGGAAACCAGAGTACCTGGAGGAAACCCAAGCAGACATGGGGAGAATGTGCAGACCCCATATAGACAGTGATCTAACCAGGGAATTGAACCCAGGTCCCTGGCACTGTGAGGCAGCAGTGCTAACCACTGTGCCGCTGCATGTATGAAATGAATGAAGTCTGCCCAACTCTAAGTTCAAGATGTCCTCAAGTTCTAAAAATCTTTCTTTCACTTTTCAATCCTTGGTTTGGTCTTCCATTGCTACATTGTACCCTGTAACCTGGGAGTGAGACAGTGCTGTGTGGTGTTTCAATTATATTAATAAAGCTGCAGTACAGAGAGCTGAATGCTCTGCGTGGTAAATGTTTTCTCCAAGTAGAGGGAGACTAGAAGGAAAGACATTTATGTATATTTAGAAGTGTATTCTCAGTATTATGGGGCAGTCTAAATGCTTGTATTTTCCCATTTTAAGCCAGTGGGTCAGGAGTCTCTTTCCACAAAGTGATGAAATCTTCTTTCCAAATCAGCAAGGCTAGGGTTTTACAGGCCCCCCAGTATCAGATCGGCTCCCTGACATGGTTCTGCTATCAGGGCAGTTCACTGACAGTCGGAGCAGAAGTGGAGAGGCTCCCTGCTTTAAGGAAGCAGACAGACAGTTTCCATAAAGGCTTAATTAGGGACCATTTCATAATGCTACACTTATGAGTTGGTTGCTCACTAAATGAGATGATCTTCCAGTGGCAGCTTGGGAAATCAAAAACGGGGCTGGGAAGGCAGTTCCTGTGGCCCTTAACAATTTCCCTAAAGAGATTTCCCCTCCGATACAAAGACCCTTTTGTTCTCTCCCTTTTTCTCCCTTTTTAATGACCTTCTGTAGGCGTGAGGTGTCTTGCGTTCTTCAGCTGTGACCACCTTTCTCAGCGGCGCAACTGAGGCTTTAGAGCTGTCAGCCCCGCTGACTGAGCTGACGGCATCAAGAGTTTGCCCGTCACCCATTATTGGAGGACATGCCCACCAGTGGCCAATTAGGGAAATAGCCCAGTAGATTACACTGTGGAAAGTAGGGACTCGGAATCCTGTTTTCATTCTGCCATCAGGACCTTAAACCTTTCCTGAAATTCAGCCCCAATTTTTTGCCACTGAAGTTTACATTCCTTGGGTGGAATCAAGCTTTTTTAATAATTGCTACTAGCCTATATCCTACATCCATAACAGTGGTTGGCATTGCTGCCTCACAGCACCAGGGACCCGGATTCGATTGCCAGCTTGAGACACTGTCTTGGTAGAATGTGCACCTTCTCCCCGTGTCTGGGTGGGTTTCTCCAGGTGCTCCGGTTTCCTCCCACTGTCTGAAGATGTGCTGGTTCGGTATTAGCCATGTTCAATTCTCCCTTAGTGTACCCGAACAGGTGCCAGAGTGTGTGACTTGGGGATTTTCGCAGTAACTTCATTGCAGTGGTAATGTAAGCCTAGTTGCAACGCTAATAAATAAACTTTAAAAATGTACAATCTGTTACCAAACACCTGTGCCTCTGAAATGGATTAAAGGGTTTATTTTTTGCGCATTCATTCTCCATATATCGGTGTCATTCCATTGTTTTGTTGTCCAGCAGGAGATATTCCGAATAGTTTCCGGATCAGAGAATAAATTCGATGATTGAAAGTATAATAAATGGACTAAAATGCATTTGAAGATGAAAGCTATCGTACCTCAGCAGTATCACCTTACTTCTTCCAAGAACGATTTTTAAAAAAATTTGTGAGGCATTTATTTCTTCCTTTCCTTTTCCGCTCTTCATGGTTTCCTGCACAAAGTTATTTAAAAAATAGAGAGGCTCATTTGAGAAAAAAAATTGCGATACTTAACCATGTGCATGTGTGTGCACTTATCCATTTTGTGTTACTGGAACCGACTGTGGGAGAGGAAATGGAAAATAGAAAAGTGAATGGAATAAAAACTGGAACCAGAAAAGAATTCTGCACTTCCCTTAAAACTGTTGCTTTAGTCATCAGCTGTATGTGCAGATATTTTCTATTTACCATTCTTGAATAAGAGGATGAAGCGTGGTTTGTTGGACTGGCCCTGCAGCAGACATTGTCTGCCCACCAGATGTTTTCCTCAATTTCCAAAAAAAATGCCGAATCAGATGTTAGTTGGATATTCCATTATTTAACTTGCATGTTAAGTGTGCTTCAGAATACTTCTCCGTCTCTCTGTGTGAAGAATGGAATGGAATGGAAAATACAGAGCCAGAACAGGACAGACAGGGAGAGTTCAAAATGACTGAAGGCTTAAAATAGAGAGTGATTTTTTTTCCCTCTCTCCATAGTCAACTGAAGATAGCACTGAGTGGTGAAACATTTAGAATAGGATAAGCGAGGCAGGCGTGGGGAGGTACAGGCAACATAA
Organism: Carcharhinus amblyrhynchos; assembly: GCF_965287045.1. NCBI lineage: Eukaryota > Metazoa > Chordata > Chondrichthyes > Carcharhiniformes > Carcharhinidae > Carcharhinus > Carcharhinus amblyrhynchos. The sequence goes on from NC_137335.1 coordinate 54,588,603, forward strand.
ATCTTGCTACACCAGCACTTAGGGTGTTTACCGATATATACCAAATGCCATTTCTGATGAAATAGAAACCAGGCTTACACTGAAGTCACATTTTTTCTTCTATTAAGAGATCTTGGGAATCACTCTATTAACTCTTTACATTCATTAGTGTTTTTGTTCCAAGTCCATGCACATTAAAGGTCATTGAATCACAGAGTCCTACAGTGCAGAAGGAAGCTATTTGGCCCATTGAGTCTGCATCGACCACAATCCCACCCAGGCCCTATCCCTATAATGCCAAGCATTTACCCAAGCTAGGAGGAGAATGTGCAAACTCCACACAGCGCCCCAAGCCGGGAATCAAACCCAGCTCCCTTGCGCTGTGAGGCATCAGTGCTAACCACTGTGCCACCGTGCCGCCCTCAAAGCAGCCTTGCTGTGGTCAAGCAGACATTTACAACAGCTCAGGAAAGCCCAGGATTTCTAGGGTCAATGGTTACACAGTATTATCATACTCAGAGAACGCAGTCAAGAGACATTGAACAATGTTGACATGGTGACAATGTCCTCTTCATGTAATTTGCATGGAGAAAATAAAGCCAGGAGATTTTAAAGTACTTTCTAATGTCAGGAAGTTCACAATTGTGACCGATACTTGGCTCTTAACCCACTTCATAATCAGTCCAAAATATGAACCTTTATGAAACACAAGAATAAGGAGACACATGAAAAAATCTGCTGATCCTAGACCATTTAACAGTGCAGGACTCTGGGAAAGGACTGGCCACGACCCTTCCACAAAAATGGGGCAATAGTGCCAGCCTCCTATGCGCCTGTGGGAGAGCAAACTATGCACCACATCAGAGTGTGCACTCTACAGACTCAGCAGAGGCCTATCTACACTCAACACAGCAGGATCAGATGAAATTGCTTGGCTTAGGGACTTCGCATTCACCAAATAAATAACATTGATTTATGGCATATCTTGCAATGACACCAAACTTGAAATTGTAACCAGATTCAATACAACAGGTATTTTTAAACTGTTATATACTTATTGAATTATCATTACAAATGGTGAGGTATTGTAGCATTATATTAGTATCAGGCCTACTGGTGACACTCTGAAGGTCAAGTTATGTGTCCCGTCAAGTACAGCAGAACACAATTATACTGATTCAGTATTCCCCTTAATCACGTTTGATAGCCATTGAGGTGAACATCCAAATTCATTGAGCAATGAATGGATAGTCTTCATCTCACCCTCATAACCCTTCATCTCACCCTCATAACCTTTAAATATCTAGTGAAGTAAATTGCAAACATTCCTTTCCCTTTGTTCCATCTCCATCGATATAATCTGAAGAGGCAATGTCACTATCTCTGCTCACAATACAGCCCTGCACCACTCTCTATCCTCTCCATTGCCTATTCTCACATCCTCCTCTCTCTCTCTTCCCTTACTCTTTCCCTCATCTTCTTCACTCACCTCTTTCTCTGTCTTCCTTCTTCCTCATTTCCAACACTTCCCTCCCCCCTTCCCCTAAGTCCAATTATCTCTCTATCTTTACCCTCACAATACAGCATTTGACCTTTGTTCCATTGGCTAGATTTTGTCTGGGTAAAAGTAGCCTCTATGGCAGACTGGAAAGCAGGGGGCAACCCTGTCTTGGCCTTTTTTGGGGAGGCCCAACTGGATTCTGAGGCAACCAGGCGGTTATTAGCTGCTGCCGGGGCTCCAGTCCCTTTGAGGAGATCTGGCAGCTCCTCCATCCCTGCAGCAAACGAGGTGGCACACGCAACTGCCCTCATTCAACCAAGTCTGGAGAAGCAACATGTTCACCAACCTCAGAAGATGTTAAATGGGGTCAGGATCACTGGGGAAGTTCGGGCAGTCCCCAACAAAGATGCAATGGTTTGGCTGGTGGAGGGAAGATGGGGGTGTTTTCATGGAGGTCCCCATTACCATTGTGGGGAGGGGTCCTTCATGGGGCCATCTCCTCCGCCTCCTCTGGGTCCACAGGGAGACCATCAGTATTGTTTACCATGTAGCCCCTCCACACAGCACAGGGATCACCAGTTACTATTACCATACCAACGGTAATGGGAAGAAGTTCTTAATGAACAATTTAATGGCCTCAGTTGGCCTCTGGGCAAAAACATGGTCCTGCTCCGTCACCATCACTGATAAAATTCTGTGGCTTCGGAAGTCATTAGACATTCCATCCCCATCTCCCACCATTTTACAGCCCACTCCTCAACCTCCCAGTCTGTACCTAGAGACCCCATAAAATTCAGGCCCATGTATAAGATAACACTGAAAATGGACTAGTTTAAGACAATTGCAATTAGTGTGAATTTCTTGTCTATCACAACTCTATTGCCCTGGTTTCTGGCACTTCTTGGCATCTGCATCTCAATGTGATAGATGGATGGAAAGTGCACATTGATAGAAAACTGCATGGGACAAAAGGTAGAATAAAGGAGTATAACTGACAAACAGTAAGGATTCTGACCCTAATGAGAGAAGAATGAAGGGTTTAAAGGTATTTCAAGAATAACTGCTAAAGCAAAGGCTGGAGGGAGATAACTCCCAGTCGGCCCCCTTTCTAAGGCAAGGTCAAGAGACCTGAGTGCTGTGGAACACAGGACCCCTGCTGCGAATCCACGAGCAAAGATGACTGAGTTTGCTTCTGGGGTTCCTGTCTGGTATCAGTTCTGCCACCAGCGGCGCTGGAACAAGACCTTCTAGTGGGCAGATTCAATTGGTGGCAGAGTAGGAAGACATCTCCCCGCCTCCCCCAGTCCTAATCAAGGCAGGGGCAGGAAGGCAATGGGGTCTCCATCAAGCACACTTTGCCTCATTAAATGCCCCACTGCCTCCAGACTCATTTCAATCCTTGGTGTCTGCTCATTCTGCCTTCCGAGTAAAATAGTGCAATCAGTTGCAGACTAAGAGCTGGCCCAGTCCAAAAGCAAAATATCCAGTCATACCGCTGGCCCTTAGTTCTTGTGCTTGGTGCACTGAATGCTTGTAATTTGGTAGCTGAGTTCTGTTTTACTGTTTGTACACTGTCCAGAAAAGGCTGCAGTGAAGAGATCTGACAGCTCTGTTTTGCAGTTGTCAGCAGCCATAGCTTTTCTGCCCACATGAAAAGTGTTCAACATTGAACGATGCAGGGGAATACGTTACTGTTCATACTGATTTATAAATGTAGGGCGGAGTTTTCCCAAAAAAACCATGATGGGTGGGATTTTCCAACCCTGTGTGCCCCAAGACCAGAAATTCCTGCCTAAGGTCAGCAGATTTTTAAACTGTTCACCCAATTTTCTGATCTGCCTGCTATGATTCCTGCAGTGGGCGGGATGGGACATACTTAGTTAAGTGTCAACACTGAAGGCAGGATTTTATAGCCTGGTTTGTCCCAAAACCGTAAAATCCCATCCGAGGTCAACAGAGGTTCCCATTGTCCACCCTTCGCTCTCTTCGATTCCCATGGCAGGTGAGGCAGTAAAACTCCACCTCACTCATGTTTTAGGAGCATAGTGAGTTTCACACTGGTTCTGAGAGAGATAGGGCCTAAACATGCCAGTAAGCCTGGCCTCACAGAGATCAGGCACTGTTTTTAAAGGGTGCCCCAATCTCAAATTGATATTGAGGACCTCCCTTCCTCCACACAAGACGTTGGGGCCCACCCCCCATCCTTCCCTCATTGAAGGGATGTTTCTCCACCTCCCTCCCCAACAAAAATAGCTGGCATTGAGCATTGGGCCCTTCCAATGGTCCCCCTTCATGATGCTCTGCATGATCCACCCCCATTCATAAATTAATAAATAAATTAATCAAATTCAGAACAGCTAAGCTCAATTTTTGCTCAGTCAGATAGTAAAGTACAGTAGTAGTGGGTGGGGAAGAAGAACAGGAGCATTCAATTAGATCATGACTGACCTGTACCTCAGTTCTATTTATCAACCGTTTCTCAGTATCCATCAGACCAAATGAAAATCATGATCCTAGTCATTAAAATTTCAATATTTGTAGCCTTTTAGTAGATGGAGATCATTCCAGTTTTCCACTACCCGTTATAATAAAATTATTCTTTGGATAAGATTTCAATTATTGTCTCCCAATTTCATTCCTTGCCCTGCTTTCCCATCTTTGTTTTTTTTGGTATTTAATATCAAAATGCAAAATGAGGTTAGTTGTGGGCCCATTCTCATATTGGCCTTGGGTTCCTTACTCTGAGTGCCTCGATTTAGTTCTACAAGAAAGGTGCTTTTTGATTTCCTTCTGTGCACAAGGCAGTTTCCTGACTGCATCCTTCTGGCATCCTTTGTTGGATGAAGTGTTTTGCAATGAACTTGTTAAGGTGACACTGGTTATCAGTTTGCCAGCATCCATCTGTTGCCTTTTCAATCATATTTACATCAAAATTCTGATTGAAATGGCAAAAACCTGTTGCATTCTTGGTTAAAAAAAGTCATGGTCTTTGCTCAACATTGATGTGATCAGAAAAATTTATCATTTCTTGTTCTCAGATTCTAAAATCTAAAGAACCTTCATCTCCATCCCAGCGGTATATTGACAGTAAAGTAGTACGAACAAGAACAGAAGGGGAATGGCTGTCCTTTGATGTAACTGACACAGTTAATGAATGGCTGCTCCATCGAGGTAAACATTTGTAGTTGTACCTTTTACTTAGATGGCAATGGCGTCCTAAGTATATTTTGAGAGTTTTGCTTCTGATTTTTCAAAATCATATATGCTGGTCATTAAATTGTCCAATATTTTGTGTTTTGCAGACAGAAACCTTGGATTTAAGATCAGTCTACATTGCCCGTGTTGCACATTTGTGCCTTCTAATAATTATATTATACCAAATAAGAGTGAAGAGCTGGAAGCCAGGTTTGCAGGTAAATAACACAGCAATTCTTATAACAATTCATGCACTCTTATCAGGGGCAATGTCACTTCTTTTGGATCTGGATATCCATAGTTTCGGCTTCAATTATCTGTGTTGCAAGTCCATATAAAATTTTCTTTGATCCTGTGTCTGTCACAGCTTCTTGACATTTACCTTGGCTATTGTGTGTTTTGTTAGTTGATACATCAACAGTGCTACAGTAATGGGCTGAAATTCTCCTGTCTTGTACGCTGCGTAAATCGTACAGGGCCAGACAGAAAATTCAGTGGACCATTCAAAGGTCTGTTGAACTCGGGTGGGAATTTCTAATCTTGGGGCATGCGCGATCAGAGCATCCCGCTCCATGGTATCTGTTAAAATAATGTTGGAACAAACCCAATACCACCTGCTATAATTTGATTGTTACAAGAATAATTTTGAATGGACTTTGTAGCAAAATATTCATAAACTGCTCTGCAAGAATGTGACACAGTTGATCACTCACTACCACTGGGAAGAGGGCTGGGAAAGAAGCATAGTCCTGAGCTTGTGGGAAAGAAGGTAGCCAATGCAGAAGCTTTAGAAACAATGGCTGGAATTCTATGATCTCATCTATGGCTGGGATTCTCCAATCCCACTGCAGTGAATGGAGATTTGGCTGAGCACCAAATTCTCTGTTCTTGCTGGTGGCGGGCATTGGAGAATTCTGGCCAATTCTGAAGACACAGATCATGATACATCACTCACCACTAATAATGTATTAAAGCCTAGGCTACTTACTTGTTGGGTTGAGAGATCCTGGTAGAGAACAGCAGCTGTGTCCTTTATAGGCATTCATCAACATTGTTTGGATTGTTTAAAGGAAAAGGACTAAGTTTAAATCAAGACTTTCCTAATCTCGTACTGATCAGTCAGGGCCCATGGAGGGAACTCTCTCGACATCAAAAATAAATGGCCTGAATATTTACATAGATTTTGAAAGAGATCATTTGTGCAGCCAAGAATTTTTATGAAGTTCTCCAAATATTTTCCTTGTGGCTGTTTTGGGTTGAGGACATTCATTCTCCAATGTCAGTGACAACAACTCCTTAAAACAAGAAATAGATAATTACTGTAAAAATATTTTTCCATTTTGTGACAGTGGGGATCAAAGGTTCATATTAATGGGGTAACTTGTCTGACTGGTGAGTTTACTACTGTTGCTCTAATATGGCTTGTTTTTTCGATAAACAATAATTGTCCAACTCTTTGTGACATAAGTATTCCAACAAAGCCAAACCAATGAATCAAACTTGCTATTTAATCACAGTGAGAAAATGGTAACAAAAGTGGACTAGTGCCAAAGCAGTATATGTGGAATCGTGCTTTGATATTCCTGTATTAAAAAGAAACAGCTGCATGCCAAAATATAAACTCATTAAGATTTTCCTTGTTTGATGTCCATACTAGGGCAAAGCCATTTTTAATTTACATTCATACTTTTTCAAGACTCCATCTTATTGACATAACCTCTCCCCATCATTGCTCGGACACCATTGGAATTCAGGACTTTGAGCAGCGCTACATTTAGTACAGCAATGCAGGAACGTACATTACAGTTGCTGGAAAAATGGATCTTGCTACTGGAAACAGTAAGCATTCCAGAGATTCCTTAAGTTAGCAGACCTTAGTTAGGTCATATTTATGGAATTTCACAGAATGTTACATTGAACCTTTTAAGTTCTAACAATTAAGTAAAGCATTTCAGTTACGAGGGGTAATACTTAAACCCAAGTGAAAATTCAAGAGACCTGAATTGAGGCATTTCTGTGGCTTTAATTAGTGCAACCAATTATTGAAATGATTTCCACAGCAGTGCCTAAATGGGAATCTTGAGGCAGGACTGAAGGATCACTGTAGAAATTAGCGATGACCCTTTCAGCTCAAGTTCAGTGCCTTTCATGTTTTTTGCTTTGATGCTTGTGTTGGCACTTCTTTGGAGAATTGTAAGCATTGACCATACTGTTTCATTAACGTCAGATTTTATCCATTTAAGGCCCCTTAAATTTGGGGTGATTCATGCTCTTAAGAAAATAAAGTGACACGTCCACACAAACTCAACGGGGCTGATTTTCTTGGCTGCCCTTTCGCTCAGGGACGTGGCAGTCTGTGGTAATTAGTGAGATTCTCTGGTGTAGGCCCATCCTCTGACAGCATCGTGTCCCAGGAAACAGGAGCTGAAACGGTAATGTAGCTGCAAAATTAATTGCTGACATTAGGAACTTCCATTGGCAAACAACAGCCATGTGATCTGCAGACCTGAAAATCGATTTGAATAATAGGTAGGCTACTTGCCATTTGCCCAATTTTACCTTTCTGCTTGGCACCCTGAGAAAGCATTCAAGATGTGAGGTCCATCAACTCCTTGGAATTCCAGTGAAAATGAGTGCCATTGGAATACAACCACAGGGAATTAAGGGGGAGAATTTTCTTCCACCTCATTACCAATGCATATGATGGGCTTTCCATCTTTGTATCTGCAAATTGGATGTTACCTCAGGACAGCGCTCATTTTATTCAAATTCATAAGAAAGCAAATAATAATATACTATTGCCTATCAGCAGGCAAGTGGAAAATATGCAGTTCCCAGTTCAGTATGTGTTTGATTTCGGTTACGAAGAAACTCTCAGGTTCTATCCTTGGTTTGTGCTGAGTTAGCTTGACTCACCTGTGAGGGTAACATTGGCCTCGGCAACTCTTCAGTTCAAGGGTTGAGGTGAGGTCCAGGGAGTGTGAGAAAATACTGCTCACAGCAATGAGCCTCCTCAGTCTGACATATGACAGTAAATGTTGCTTTTTTATTGTCTGTAATAATTATTTTCCTGGCCACAAGCTGTAATATCTCTCTTTTGTAAACATTTTTTACCTCGATACTACATTTAGTTTGAACAGAACTTGAAGCAGAGTTTTAATCTTTGGAGCCACTTGCATTGCGACTGGCAATGCGTTGGGAAGCCAGAGGTTCATAGAATGGGCTTTGTTATGGCTTTGCCAATCCATAAGCATCCTGCTTGCAGGTTTCTCAATCAATTTGAGTAGGCTGGCAGGATGGCAATCTGCACTTTACTGTTCATATCTCAATATTGAATGGGACCTGGGCAGGCATTAAAGTGGATCCATTCCACAATTGTCAGGACAGTGACAGTAGCTGTACAGATGGAGTCTCAACGCAGGAAGGGCTCCACTGTGGTCCTTGGAGGCACCACTGAGGATCATACTGCGGCTGTACAGGCCCACAGAGAAATATTTTTTCCAGAAAGTGGCCAGCCCCTGAGACCAAGCAGGCAGAGGAGGTGAATAGCAGGAATGTGGCCCTTCACTCATAGATACAGCACCTTGAGGGATTCAGTGATCTCATGAGGGACGGAGAAGGTGAGTGACATACCACATTCCAGTGCCAAACTTCTGACTCTGACTTCCCCAACCTCCCCTGGCACAGCGCTCCACAGACAAACATACTTCGCAGCTGCATCCAGCTCTCCCTTTCAAGGCAACTCTTTACATCTCCATCTGAAATCTACCACTAAAAAAGAACAAAGAACAATACAGCACAGAAACAGGTCCTTTGGCCCTACAAATCTGCGTTGATCATGATGCCTGCCTAAACTAAACCTGTATGCACTTATGGTGTCCATATCCTTCCATTCCCATCGTATTAATACGTTTGGCTAGATGTCCCTTAATTGCTGCTATCATACCTTCTCCCACTACCTCCCTGAGCAACACATTCCAGATATCCACCACCCTCTGTATAAAAGTTTGCCTTGCACATCTCCTCTAAACTTTTCCCCACGCACCTTAAACCTAAGTCTTAAATTTAAATTAAATTAAGTTACCTTAAACCTATAATATATATAACATTCACCCTGATCTGATTGCCATGCCACACACATCCCTCACAAATGTTGTCCTTCCAGTCTCTCGAAACCTATATTTCAGACACGTAGAACCAACGAATCATGACAGTGCAGGAGGCGGCCATTCGGCCCACTGAGTCTGCACTGACTCAATACAGCATCTTACCCACACACTACCCTATCCCCATAACCTGTGCATTTAGCACGGCCAATCCACCTAACCTATACATCTTTGGACTGTGGGAGGAAACCAGAGCACCCGGAGGAAACCCATGCAGATGGGGGAGAACTCATAACCCCACTTTCTTTCCTTGCAACAGCAATTAGAGCAGAATATCAGGGAGAGGCAGAGGACCAGGTGTCACCTTCTCTGACTGCTGCAGAGAAGGATGCAATGGAGATCAGCAGAATATCTGAATGCAAGTCCATTAGAGATGGAGAAATGGAGGTCTCCCAGATATCTGGTGACAGAATTAGCCATCACACAGCAACATGACACACGATATTCACTCATGTTCACTTGATGTCAGCAAATAATGAAATACAATCATCTGCACAAGGATGACTTTGAACCTTTTCACCTTGTCAGTTCTAATTCCTGTCTTTCATTTCACACTAATCCTGCCAAAAAGTGCCCCACCTGCCCCTAACCACTGGGACAAGATGCAGCATATCAGCTTATGACTAGGGGCATTGGGAACAGGAGATTTATACTTGTCATCAGCATACAGGATGGGGCTAATTGTATAGATGGCAACTGCAGAATTAGGGATGGTCAGAATTCACCCAGTATGCATTAGCAAGTTCAAATACAGGATAACACAACTAAGCACGTGGTGAAGAAAGCATATGGCATGCTTACCTTCATCGGCCTGGGCATTGAGTATAAAAATTGGCAAATTATGTTCCAGTTATATAAAATGTCAATTAGGCTACATTTGGAATCCAATTCTGGTCCCCACACTACCAGAAGGACGTGGTGGCTTTGGAGAGGGTAAAGAAAAGATTTATCAGGATGTTGCCTGGTATTAGCTATGAGGAAAGACTGAATAAACTGGATCGTTCTCCCTGGAAAGACGGAGGTTGAGGGACGACATGATAGAAGTTTACAAAATTATGAGGGGCGTAGGTGAGGTGAACAGTTGGAAGCTTTTTCCCAGAAATGACAATCACAAGGAGGCCCTAGTTCAAAGTAAGGGGGGAAATGTTCAGTAGAGATGTGCAGGGGAAGTGTTTTACGCAGAGAGTGGTGGGGGCCTGGAATGCACTGCCAAGTGAGGTGGTTGAAGCAGATACATTGGCGACATTTAAGACTTGTCTGGATAAGCACATGAACAGGCGGGGTACAGGGAAATACAGGTAGTTGGTCTAGATAGGACAACATGATCGGCGAAGGCTTGGTGGACCTGTGCTGCTCTGTTCGCTATTCATTGTTCTTTGTAATAAAATGTTTGTTACTATAACATCTAATCTGGACTCAATACATGGGAACATTTCAGTCATTGACGTCACAGAAATTGAGTGCTTGGTCTGATTTTTCAGAAGGCCTTTTGATGTATTGAGATAAAGAAATGTGCTGAAGGCAGGAATATGCATTGCTGCTTTTCCTAACTGGAGCTGTTGTTACTTTTGAAGGAATTTATGACAACTATCCAAGAGATTTTTCCAGTGGTGATATAAGAAAACAAAAAAGTAATCATTATAATGGGAAAACGGCACATCTTCTCCTAATGCTACTACCAACCTATAGACTCGAGTCACAACAATCTAGTCGGCGGAAGAAACGTGCATTGGATGCTGCATTTTGTTTTAGGTAACGTAACTGCAAATGTTATACATTCCACATATCTTTGTGAACTCGCCTATAAGTTTGAAATGTAACATTTATAATCATTGAGAGCATTGCCCTATCAATGTTGTTACAACTACCATTAGTCTTTCTTCCACAGACATCTAATTTTGGGGAATCGATATTATGTTCATGAAAGTCAACTAAATACTGGAAAAATTAAAGTCATACTTGTCTTCTCCTTCAGCTATCCATTCTGTGCTCTTGTCACTGACCCCAAGCTCTAACCACTCCAACCGTTGAGTCAGAATCAAGCTGTTCCCTGCTTTGGTGTCCTGATTATCCCAAGCTCAGTTTTGAAATCATATCCTCTCCAGTATAATGGCCTGCTTCCACCTCTGTAACGCTGTCCACTCTCTGTTCCTATCTCAGCTGTTACACTTCTGTAACTCTTAGACTAGTGTCACCTTGCACTCAATTACCTCAAAGCTCTTCCATCCTCCAAAGCTCTGCCTTACCCAACATTCTACCATCTGGATTCTATCCCACACTAATTGCCGCTCACCTATTGTTAATTTGATATTAACATGTTTAATTGTGTACAGCTAGTGGACATTAACTGGGGATTCACTTGTGCTCATATAAATGGATGCAGATTTGAATTCATGTCTCAGCCTGGGCCACTGGAATTCTAGTCCAGTGGTGTTACACTGTGCCATCATCTCCCCAGTATCCTGGTAATCTGGTTATCCACTCTTATAGTATTATCTACTTATTGTTTCTACAGATCCCCTTGTCTGCAAATTTCATTTTTTATGTTTTAAACAATTTGATGTTCTGAAAAGTGGCTAATATTGCAGAAATCCCTTTGATTTAACCTCTTAGTTGAACTCACTCTACTTGTTTGATATTCCTCTGGTTTCCTTGTTTTATTCCTTATTATTTCAGTCTACATGCATTTGACTGCTTCTTTTGGTTGCTAAACCTTTTCTTTTTCTCATTGCTAGTGCTTGTGTTTCTTCTTTTGTCTGCCTACTCTAAATCTCATGACCATTGCCACCATTCTCTTTAGCGTTATCTGGTTTGTGTTAATTTTCCCTTCCTCTGTGCTACTTTTGAGCCCTCCTTTATCTACGGCTAACCTCTTGCAAGTCTTGGTGGTCACCAAATGCCTTAGTTGGTCAGCCTTCCTTGCAGATTTAAATCTGCTTTGACTATTTAATTAAGCCTCTCAGCAACGACAAATGAAGTCTATCCATTCCATACATCTTTCATCTTTCCAAGAATTTGCTCATATCCTGGAGATCTGAAACTTTCACTCCTCCGCCGTTCCTTGAGCTAAACTCTGTTATCTGTGTCTTTTCTGTCCCTGAGTGCATGGAGCAATCCCTGATACTATCCTTGATTACTCGCTCTAGTTAAGCTCCTAACTTCCTCAAATTCCCTCAGAAAAAAAACACTCTTTCCTATGTTGCTAGTTCTGACATGAACTGCAACTTTTGGCTGATCACACTCTGCTAGTATCTTACCACTTGAAATGTAACATTCTGTTTGGGACTGTAGGTTTTGTTGAAAAAAATGCCTTTGCAGTTCTCTTAATTATGGGATATCCACCAACAGACTTGATGCATTAAATGGCCTCCTTCTGTACTGTAAGGATTCGATGAACAGTAACAGACCATCCTCATTGGTTTTAGTATTTTTACGCCTACCCTGCACTACTTTGCTTAGTCTCATAACCATTCAGTGCAATCCAGGCATGATAACCATTTCTGTCAGTTTTGTCCAGAACTTTGTCCAACACGACAGAGGAACGTCTTTGGCCAAGTAGGCAAAAAAACTGCTTCAGCAAAAGACTTAAAATATTGCTGGAGGATGAGAGAAAGATTCAAAATCCGGCAGCATAGTGGTCAGCACTGCTACCTCAAAGCGCCAGGGACCTGGGTTCAATTCCAGCCTGGGGTGACTGTCTATATGGAGTTTGCATGTTGTCCCTGTCTGTGTGGATTTCCTCCTGGTGTTCCGGTTTTCTCCCACACTCCAAAGATGTGCAGATTAGGTGGATTAGCTATGCTGTAAAAATTGGCATCAGGAGATTAGCAGGGTAAATCTGTGGAGTTGTGGGGACAGAACCTGGGTGGGCCTGTTGTCGGTGCTGGCACAATGGGCCAAATGACCTCCTTCCGAATTGTAAGTTATCCACCCCTTCCCTCAAAGTCTGACAGGAATGTTGATGGAATATTGGATGAAGCAGTGGCTTTTTGTGTTTGGGGAATGGGCATTCCTCAGAGGTAAAGATCAACTTCCAAAAAATGACATTTCTGCTCACTGGGCAGGATTTTATGGCCTCACTTGTTCCAAAACAGTAAAATTTCCCCAAAGATCAACGGACTTCCCCATGATCTGCCCTTCACCCATTCTGATTCCCATGGTGGGCGGGGCGGTAAAATTCCGGCCATTATATGACTTAAGTTACAAATATTTCACAAGGAAAAATAGTTACATAATAAAATGACAGAATCCTTTGCTAAATTACGTCTTTGTGACTCGAAAGCCAATCTTCTCACCATACTAAATATTTAAGCGCTTATCCCGCCCTTTAATTTCCCACGTGACATGCTCCACTTTCTAGCCAAAGGAGTGGGTAAAGTCTCTGTTAATACCATTGCTGAACCAGTTACCAGCAAGTGACTCAACCAGCAATTTCTTCTCCTTTGATGTACAACAAGCCTAACCTCTGTGCTGTGGCTTCCTCTCATGGCCTGGATGCGATTGGCGAGGCTGCTTTGTGGGAACTGTGCAGTCTTAACCTATATTGTAGCTTATACTGGTGTAGCCAGTTGGAGCAGTAACAGATGGCATCACATTACGTGCTTTTCATAAACTCCCAGCCAAGATATAAACATCAAAGTCTTCTACAAAAATATGTTGCAACAAGACTTCATATTTTCTGTGCTTAAAGCAGTTGTGAGCTGTTTTTCTGCCTGGAAGTTGCCAACATAGTAATGATTAAAATTTCAAAGAATGGTCAGATAATGAAAAATCTTCTGCAAATAAACTTAATAGTTCCATTTCAAATTATGACCAGTTAAGCTGGAAAGTAGCAGAGGTGGATGTGGACCTCTCATTCACCTGCATGTCCTTCTGCAGGAGAGATTTCATGTATGAAAGTGTTTGAAATTTGCATTTTTGGCAATTTTATTGAAAATGTAGGCGTTGTTAGAAACGCAAAATAATCAATCTCAGTTTCCACGTTCAAATTAGTAAAGACGGCCAAAAGGGTGAAATGCCTCTGTGTTTTTGGTTTCCTCAACTTGCAAAACTGATATTTATATTTTGCAAGCTTTCCCCAGCCTGTTTAAGTTTAATTTTATTGATCTGATATCGTGATAAATGGAAACAAATACCTTTCCAGCAGGCGCATAGTTTTGGTTTACCAAAGCATATTTAGGGACAGCTTCAGGCTATACTTCTACTGTCATTATTTGCTATCTTTCATCTGAACAGTTCTGATTTGTGCAGATTCATTTCTGTCCCACCAAAGCCGGGAAACATGAGTCAGAAACATCACCTTTTATGTAACGTAGCTGCCCACAGGAGAACCAGCGAGTGCAAGAGAGATCCTACATTAACCTCAAAAGTATTATGTTTAATAATAGATTTAGGAAACTACTGAACTTGAACTGCATTCCTGACTGAATGCACGCAAATCAGCTGCCTCAGTGCAGTCTCTGTAACAGTGTAGGAAACACAACAGCCAAAATGCACTCAGCAAGGTCACAGCAAAGTAATCAAGATGGGTACTGTCCAACACCTTGTACAGAAATGATAGAATCTCCTTTGATTCATACTCTATCTTCCTGTTAATGCAAAACATGACTTTGTTTGCCTTTTTTTATTCCAGCCAAGCAAGCACTGAGCTGATAGCCTTATAAATCTTTCCACAGCCGGTGCACATTATCCAATGAGTCTCGCTAGATTTAGAAAAAAACATACAGTTTTAAAGAATTTTTATTTTGTAATTAACAGAGACTCCAGTCTCGCACCACCATCTTAAGTACCCTCTGGAATGACCCAGTCAGCCTCTCAGTGGTATGAAGGTTCAAGGCAACTTGGGCTTGGCAATAAATGCCAACCTTTCCAGCCCCACCCGCATCCTGAGAACTATTTAAAACAAAACTGCTTTAGAGGTACTCTTGCATAAGTCAGAAATCTCAGGAGATAACGGGGAGAAAGGAGTAGAAATTGAAAAACAGAATTTCCTATCACTTAAATGTGAATTTTTGTCTATTAAATAGAAATGTGCAGGACAACTGCTGTCTCCGCCCACTGTACATTGATTTCCGGAGAGACCTAGGGTGGAAATGGATTCATGAACCTAAGGGCTATCATGCTAACTTCTGTGCTGGGGCTTGTCCTTACTTGTGGAGCTCAGATACTCAACACAGCAGGGTAAGCACTGTTTGTGAATGAATGGATGCAATTGCACAATGAGATTGAATGATTTAAACATTTTTGGTCTTTTACAATGCTGTTAAGTTGCACTTATGCCATGCAGTTTGATTCATTTTTGCGCTGTTGCAAGGAAAACAGCTATATGTTCTCACTTTGTATTTTCTACATTCTTCAAATTAAAGATATGTAAAAATGGATATTATTCTATAGAAATACGGAAATAATGATTAAATTTATCATCTTAATATCTTTGTTTGTGAAAGAGGGAAGAGTTATAGCATGGCCCACCTTGGCCCAATTTCTAAGAAATTAGTTCCTAGAATCAGGAAGTCTTGTTGGTTTGGAAACAGTATCACTTTTCATTTGTGCAGTGCTCTGTAAATTTAACTGTTCTGGACTCAGAAAACAACTGGTGGGAAACCACAATGCAATTGGAAAACTGGATGCTTGAGAATGCAATCTGGTACACAATATAATCATCTAGAATCAGTATATTCAATCCAAATGGGAGAACAGCAAAATAGTCAAATCCATGTCCTTGGTCTTCTCGTCATTCATATCTAAGGCTGCAAACCAATGATTAGGACTGTTAACAGGACAAGCGTTAGTAAAAGGTAGGATGAGATGACTTTTTAAACTATCCGTTCCATGAAATTTAAGTAAACCAATCATGACTCCAAAGATATGCAGGTTAGGTTGATTGGCCATGCTAAGTTGCCCTTTAGTATCCCAAGAGGTGTAGGTTGGAGGGATTGACAGAGTGAAAGCATAGGGATACGGGGATAAGGCCTGGGTGGGATTGTTGTCAGACAGTTGATGCAGCTCAATGAGCCAAATGGTCTCCTTCTGCACTATAATGATTCTATGATTCTAAGTTCAGATACAGCAAAGTATCCATTTCACAGGGTTCCAAGACAACAATGTTCTTACTCTATGTTGTCTATGGACAATTGTGTACCCATTTCATTCTGTTCCCGTGCACAGTGTACCAACCCTACGCTTCTCATCCAACACTCAACTTACCTCACACTTTTTCTATACAGCAGATAAGCTCCTTTGCATTGTTCTCGTTCAGCAGTACATTTATTTCATACTATTGCCACATCATAGTCAATTCATTTTCCTGTAGAGCAGTACCATTATTCGACTTTGTTCCAATAGAGCAATATCCCTACTTTGTAATGCTCTTCTAAGTTTCCACAACCTGAACTATTTCTATTAAGGAAAACCTCTATTTCAACTTGTTCCTGTATTGTCTCCCTAAATATACACTCTTCCCACTTCCCAAAATATTTTTATCAATACCTTGTCTATCATTTGGTTGATTTTGCACCAGTTTTACAATAGCTAATAGGCAGGAAATCTGAGGTGTTGGGTTTCGTCCCGTGGGTAGTGATGGGTCGATTGTGGTTCAAATGGTAAACGTCATTGGGCCATCAATATTATGGTCGTCACTCCGAACATATTAAGCCCTGAGTAACTACATTTTGAGCCCAATCATTAGAATCACTTTCAGCTTATGCCAAGAAAATCGCCACTTTTCCTAAAAGTAAGGAAATTAGAGATATAACTCAGGCCCTGTTTTATCCCTGGGAGACAGTCAAAATATATTTAGATGCCAAAAGGTGACATACTGTAGTAATGGCAAAATTTACTTCAGCATTTCACACATTGCCATGGATTTAAATTAAATATTTTCACTGCCATCTGTGTCCATCAGTAGGGCTGAGTGTTCTTTAAAAGGCAAACATACTCTGTATGTGGTATCTCTCTTAATGGTAGAATGTTACTGTAAAATCATATTTCAAAAAAGGACATGTTATAGTGTTAGGAAAACTGCATAACAATTCTCTTTTGCTTACTCAATAGGTCAGTGGTCAAACTGCAAAAGTGCCTTTGTCCCAGTGTGGCAGTATTTATCTAGGCTATTCCTCAAGTGACCATTTACTCTTTTATTTCAGTCATATATAAACTTCCTACCAGAATGACCTCAGGGCAGCTGACTCTGTTTTTCTAAATGATTATTGGCAGACTAAATAGTGTTTTCTTTATTTCAGATACTTAGTCTGTACAACAATATAAACCCTGAAGCTTCTGCCTCTCCTTGCTGCGTTTCTCAAGACCTGGAGCCACTCACCATCCTCTACTTTGTTGGCAAAGTTCCAAAAATTGAACACCTTTCGAACATGGTAGTTAAGTCTTGCAAATGCAGCTAAGACCGAACACAACTCCCCTGAAAATCCCAGGTTCATCAGTGTTAAGTAAAAGAACAATACATGGTACTAGTTTGAACTATTTTGGAACATTTGTTTTCGTTTAACTACCAACAGAAGCAAAAGGAAAAAAAAATGTACATTGAAGGCTTTATTCCTATCCTTCACCTACTATTTTAGTGTGATAGATGAGACACAGAACCTTTAAATTTAAATAAAAACACTGGAAAAATTGTAAGTGTTAATATGTGAAATAAAAAGAGTCCCACTTAGTGGAAATGCTGTACAGGTCCCGTGCCTTACTTGATCTTGTGTATTGTTATGCAATTGGCATCCTATATACTCCTTTCCTAGGGCACCAACAAAGTTACATGTATTGCTGATATGTTCATTGAGGGGATGTGTTATTGGGTGAAGTGATAGGGGACAATAACAGACTTGTCAACAATACACAAGTGTGTACTTGCTGTCAGACAAGTATTGGTCTAGGGAATGCAGGCGATTACAATTTGGGCCTAAAAATGAGTATGTTATAAGTAAGGATGAACATCAGGTGGAACACTTAGAACCCAAAGGTTAACACGTTTGTGGGAGAAGTGCCCAATTAAGATGAAGTAGATGCATTCCTGGAGAGAGAAGAGATTGAGTGATATGGTGAGAAGGCTGAATGTTGGGGTTGATTTTTTTTCAAAAGAAAGTACAGGCTTGTTAGACTTAATGCCCTTTCCACTAAATGCCAAATATTTTACACTCTGGATTAACTCTAACAAATTCATAAGCATAATAGCCTGGAAATTGTAAACTCTTCTCCTGGTGCAGTCTTATTCAACCAAAGTGTTTACTGGGGAATTATTTGTGAAGGTCAGAATGGTTGATTTAATTTCCTAACTGTTAAAATCAATGACTGGAAGTTCGTCAGACTTGCTCCATAATGGCAAATCTTTCTTTCTAAATCACCTTTGCTGATATCTTCCACTGTGCACTGGTTTGGTACATGCATTTCCGGACGGTAGACTGGAAATTGTGAAACTCTGCCCCAGCCAAGAACGGAGAATGAGGTGCAGAGGTCAGCATGCATAATTTGTGGGGCTCATAATATTCTAGCCATTAGTTTTAATATCCAACAAAATAGAAATGCAGCAACACAGGCACACTGACCTTTCCACCAAGTCTTCAATCTGATCTGCTGCTGAGCTAGATTGCACATCAAGAACAAACTCTTACAACCCCAGAGCTAATAATTTTATGAATTTTCGGAAACAAAAGCAGAGGGCAAAATACGGGGACTTTGTGCCCTTTGAGATTTGCTGCTTTTAGATTTCCATATTTCAGCTTCATCTTTAGGAGCAATTAAGGGAATAGCCCTTTTCTCCCAAATGCCAGATATGATATCTGCTAATGTACATTGGCATTAGCCTTCCTCTAAATTGAGCATCAGCCCAACTATTCTGTTTTCTAAATCTACTTGTGTGATGCATTTTTGTTATCAGTTACTTATGAGTGAACAGTTAGCAAACACAAAAATGAAACGTGTACAGTATTGTTAAAAATAAAGAAAATAGCACAACAATACAAAAGTGATGCTTCTGTTTACACCAAGCGAAATATTTTATCTGTAAGGGGCAGCCCATAGCTATAACACTCATTTGATTAGAATACTTGAGTTCCTTTTTTAGGTTAGGTGCAGTACTAGGACATTGCATTTTTGGTCCAGGGCCGTATTAGGGATGTTGTAACATGTTGCATCATGGAATGAGAGAATGTGGGTCTTTAGCAGCATTTCTTCATCTGTTGAGCTCCTTTTTATAAGTGGGGACCAAGCATTTTCTCACAGGAAAGCCAAAGAAAACCTGATGATTCATAATTTCACAAAAACTACGTTAGAACTCCTATAATTTTAATCGAGCCCTTTCATAGCTTTATGGTTGTTGAGAGCATCCTCTGTCCCAAGAAAGTTTCCTAGCTTCCTCAGATTGCATAGCAATAGAAAGAGAAGGAACATCTTCTGGAAACACTCTGCAGGAGGACTAACCATGAAGCATGTTTGCTGAGGGTTGTAGATTAAAGGACAGTGGACCACAAATGTTCCCCCTTTCCCTCACACTGAAGCATTGTGTCTTAAACAGGAGATCCATGTTCCAGTCCTGATGTATAAACAATGGTACACTTTTTTGTTCAGCTATATTCCCTATCATGTGCAAACCAGTCCTTCTGCCAAGACAGACAACTGCTATCTCTTCAGAAGGGCATTCAATTTCAATCCCAGACAAGAGACAGCAGAGTTACAGTAAATCGTGCTAGAAATCCTAGCCGCCTCACTAGAAATGTTGGCTCGGAAACCCAGTTAATGTCATGGGTTAAGGAAGGAAAAGAACCGAGGGCTGGGGCTAATTGGGTAACTCCTTCAAAGAGCCGACATAGGCATATTGGGCCGAATGCCTCCTTCTGGACTGTATAAGGCAGTGGGAAACTACTGGAGAGAGTCTATTTTACACATTGCTTTAGTGCCTGGTGGCTGACTATGGAGCAGCATTTCGGGTATAGATGGGGAACAATGTACATCGCCTCTATTGGTAGTACCTCCCTGCTGAGAAGGACACAAGAACAGGGGGCTGGAAGGACTAATTTACACGGGGGATTACAAAAAGCCAAGTTTGATCAGATATAGCCCCTTTATTATTTCCAACATTTAAATACAGATGTCAATTTATTAGTAATGTCAAGAAATCTTACAATGTTAAACCATGGGAATCTCCCTCTGTTGTGACTACTTCCATTCATTTGGTAAGTGGAAAGTAAACATAAACGTCACTAGAAAAATATGCAAGAAACTGTGTGCTAAAATTTCACAAGTTAACTCATGGAAACAAGCAGTGACCTTTGACAGCTTTCTTAAGATATACAGTGGAAAATGTGCTGATGTAGTTGTCTAAATAAAATAAATATCCAGATCCCCTTTATTACTTCTCATGACTCACTGATGTGAATAGGACATTCATTTAAAACCATTTGGAAACCCCTACTTCTGTGATGCTCATCATGCTCGATGATCAAACCATGTTACCTATTTTATAATACTGTCTATTCATTTCAGATCTTTTTGATTTGTTGAACTAATTCCCATATGATTTTCATTGTTCTTTGGGAAATAAAGAGTGAATCATTTTAAAGGGCCATTGCCTTCAAGAAAAGAAAGTCACTGGCCAACTTTTTTTTTAATTTGGCATAGGAGAAGACTCATGCATCATCTTCATCATTGTAATATTGCCTGCAAATGACACCATGATACATTTTGGCTGGATTTACATCTATGAGGTAATTGTGTCAGATGAAATGAAAAAAAATGTTTGCCAAATACTGTTTTCATGAAGACAGTGGCCTCAATTTAGCTCTAATCTAACACTTTTAAACATCATTTGAAATTTCACAATATATACCTTGTAGATAAATACATGAAAATAGCTTCTGACATCTGGAATGCCAGTCGTAAGCACTTTTGTCGGGGATAGCCTATCTTTAGCTCTATAAGAGTGTCATTCATTGTTTGGGATCCTATATCTGAATGGCATATTAATTTGTCTTTTAGCTCCAATAGAAGGAGATGGGATGCCAGAATGTCAAACTATGCTTGATTGCGCTGGACGCAACCAAATGTTGAATGCTTTTTTTTAGAAAAAAAACGTATCTCTGTATTTTGCTCAGTATTTCCTTCTGCTGTTCTTTTTTTTGCCCCCATTAGGATGAAGTTTCTTTTCCTCAGGATTGCACTGATACTAGTATAAAGCTTCCTCTTGTAATGCTGACGTCTTTTGAAACTATTGTTTTTAAAAACTGTACACTTATTTCTTGATCCTTAGTAAATGTTGGACATTTGATGATCTTACCACTTGGGTGGGAGGGTGGGTGCTTTTTCCTCGTTTTTATCTTCCAATCGTACATTTTGGTCAAACATACATATTTGTTGGCTAATTACTATGTATTTTAACACATGGTATGTCTGTGAAGCCTGCAGATTTTGTGGTGCTCTAGTGGTTAAATAAATTATTTCAGTTTTACTTTTTTTTGGCAGTCCTTGACTTATTATAAAAAAATGTATTTTACAGATGTGCAACAGCCTAAGGTCCAAGATGTTCTTACTCAGATTACTGGAGAGATTATTATCCAGGTGTCTATTGACTGAAAACTGGCTAAAAACACTTAGTTTAAATGCCATTCAATTCAGTTCACTGAGACTTAATATATAAATTATTGGATTAACGAATGGGCTGCATCTTAATGAATAAATTATTTAATTTGAGTGTAAGAGATCGCCATTAGTGTCTGCTTTGCCCTAAATGGGTTGATTAGTTAATTACCATAGCAATAGAAATTTGGAAGGAAACTTAGGAAGGTCTTCTTTGAATCTTTGGAACATTTGTGGAAAGTGCCCAAAGTATTGCTATTCTATATGCTATGATTAACAACATAGAAGCATATCATAGAATCCTTACAGTGCAGAAGGAAGCCATTTGGCCTATTGAGTCTGCACCAACAACAATCCCATCCAGCTCCTATCCTTGTAACCCTTCATATTTATCCCGCTAATCTTTCTAACCTACACAATCGTGGGACATTAAGGGGCAATTTTCCTCAGCCAATACACCTAACCTGCACACCTTTGGACTGAGGGAGGAAACTGGAGCACCCGGAGGTAACTCACACTGACACAGGAATAAAGAGCAAAATCCTCACAGATAGTGACCCAAGCTGAAATCGAACCCGGGTTCCTGGAGCTATGAGGCAGCAGGGTGAACCATTGTGCCACCGTAACTGATTAACAACAGTTAATACAAATTTTAAAATGAGGCAATCTTTCAAATTCAATCTAGCAGGCATTTTCAACCTAATATCTGCTAAATTGATTCCAATTATGTTGATTATCCCTTTACTGATCGGCAGAATTATTTGAATTTTCAGTGCAATACATTTGACAGATGACACTAATCAAAATAACAGAGCCAGATGAAGTGAGACAGACATATGTATTGATATTAGTAATGGATCTCAACTACATACAATTGAAGTCAACAGACTTTTGTGCTTCTATTTTTAATGTGCCATGATTGAATGCATTCTACTGCTGGGAGGACCAATCCATTTGCTTGATGTGTAGCCCCTCTCTTTTCAGAGTTCAGAAACAAGTAATTCCTTTTTTCAAATTCATTGGATGTGGGTATTGTTGGCTAGGCCAGTATTTATTGCCCATTCCTGATTGCCCTTGAACTGAGTGGCTTGCCAGGCCATTTCAGAGGGCATTTAAAAGTCAATCATATTGCCATGAATCTTGGGTCACATGTAGGCCAGACCAGGTAAGGTTGGCAGATTTCCTTCCAGGCTTGTTTTAGCGACAATCAATTCACAGTCATCATCAGGTGGCTGGGTGTCACAGTGGTTAGCAATGCTGCCTCACAGCGTCAGGAACCTAGGTTTAATTTTGGCCTTGGGTGAATGTCTGTGTGGAGTTTACACATTCTCCCCGTGTGTGTGGGTTTCTTCCGAATACTCCGGTTTCCTCCCACACTCCAAAGATGTGTGGGTTAGGTTGATTGGCCATGCTAAATTGACCCTTAGTGTCAGGTGGATTAGCAGGGTAGATACAGAGGGTTATGGGGATAGAGCCTGCGAGAGACTGTCATCAATGTAGGCTTGTTGGACCGAATAGCCTCCTTCTGCACTGTAGGGATTCCATGATTAAACTTTTAATACCAGATTTTTATTGAATTCCAAATTTCACCATCTACCACGGTGGGATTCAAACTCAGATCCCCAAAGCATTACCCTGAGTGCCTGGATTACTCATCCAGCAAAAATACCATTGCACATTGTTACCCCTCCACCAATTTTGAAATCCTTACCACTTTATTATCTGACAACAAATCAACCTCTCAAATGGCAATTGTTTCAAAATTTCCCCAACTTCCAAAATACTTGTTGAGAATGTTACAAGTTACTAGTCCACCCAAGCATGGATGTTATCCAAATCCTAGGCTGGTATGGGCTGCTTCATTATCAGAGGGAATGTGGATGGTGCTGAACATTATGGAATTGTTAGTATTCAACACACTTCTGACCATATAATGGAGGAAAACCATTGATAAAGCAACCGATGATGACTGGGCTAAAGAAACAACCCTGAGGATGTCCAGCAGTGATGCCCTTGGACTTAAATTATTGGGTTCCAAAAACCATAAACTATTTTTGTGAACCAGGAGCTTTTCTCTAATCTGATTGATCTATGGCTATGATGGACAGGGAACCATTACTGAAAGGGAGGGCAATGAAAAGGCAATGGCAGGCATTAAAGCAACAAATAAGTGAACTCCAGATGTTGTTTATTTCTGTTTTGGCACAAGAGTGATAAGGGAACTGTGGCCAAACGATGGTTTGCAGGGGGGATTAGAGATAATATTCAATTCAAATAAGAAGCATATAAATAGGGGAAAAAAAATCTAAGGGTTGGGAACATTTTAAAAGTCAGCAAAGGAGGACCAAGGGATTGATCAAGAAGGGAAAAATAGAGTGTGAAAGTAAGCCAGCAGGCAACATAAAAACTGACCATAAAAATTTCTATACATATGTAAGGAGAAAAAGATTGACAAAACTGAGTGTAGGTCCCTTTCAGTTAGAAGCGGGAGAATTCATAACAGGGAACAAAGAAATCACTGAGGAACTAAATTTGCTTCTGTTTTTATCAAGGAAGACAAATAATGTACGAGAAGTTTGGAGAGAAACACGTTTTAGTGAGGAGCTGAAGGAAATCAGTTAATAGAGAAATGGTTTTGGGGAATTGATGGGATTGAAGGTGGATAAGTCTCGAGGGCCTGCTAATCTTCGTCCCAGAATACTTCAAGAAGTGGTCCTGGGAAATAGTAGATCCATTGGTGGTCATTTTCCAAAATTCTTTGGATTTTGGACTGGTTCCTACAGATTGGAGGGTAGCTAATGTAAGCCTGCTATTCAAAAAAGGAGGTAGAGAGAAAACAGAGAACTATAGATCAGTGAGCCTAACGTCAGTAATGGGGAAGTTTCTAGAGTCCATTGTCAAGGATTTCATATCTCAGCATTTGAAATGCAGTGGTATAATCAGACAAAATCAGCATGAATTTACAGAAGGGAAATCATGCTTCAAGCATCTAGTGAAATTCTTTGGGGATATAACAAGTAGTAATGATCAAGGAGAATTGCTGGATGTGTTTTATTCAGACTTTCAGAAGGCTTTTGACAAAGTCTCACATAGCAGACCACTATGTAAAGTTAAAGCACATAGCGACTTAAGATGGATAGAAAGCTGCTGACAGATAGGAAGCAAAGAGTCAGCATCAATGGGTTTTTTTCTGATTGGCAGTCAGCGATTAGTGGGATTCTGCAGGGTTCTGTGCTGGGGCCCCAACTGTTCACACTATATATTCATGATTTGGAAGAGTGAGCTGAATGTTTTTTCTCCAAATTTGCATATGATAAAAAGTCAGGTGTGAGGGTGAGCTGTGAGGAGGATGCAGAGCTGCTTCAGGGTGATTTGACCAGGCTGAGTACTGGGTATATGCAAGGCAGGTTCATCATAATGTGGATAAATGTGAGGTTATCCATTTTGGTAACAGAAATAGGAAGACAGATTATTATTTGAATTGGGTGTAAATTGAGAAAGGTGGATATCATCGAGTCCTTGGTGTCCTAGTGCATCAGTCGCTAAAAGTGTGAGCAGGTAGTAAAGAATGTAAATGGTACGTTGGCCTTCATAGCAAGCAGATTTGAGTATAGGGATAAGGATGTTATACTACAATTGTATAGGGCATTAGTGAGGCCACACCTGGAGTATTGTGTGTTGCTTTGGTGTCCTTTCATAGCCCTTGCAATGAAAGGAGCACAGCAAAGCTGATTCCTGGGATGGCAAGTTTGTCATATGAGGAAAGGTTAAATTGGTTAGGATTATATTCATTGGACGTTAGAAGAGTGAGAGGTGATCTCATAAAAACTTTAAAAATTCTAACAGGGTTATACAGGATAAATTCGGAAAGAATGTACCCAATGGTAGGGGAGTCCAGAACTCAGGGCCATAGTTTGAAGATAAGGGGTAAACCTTTTAGAACTGAAGTGAGACGAAATTTCTTCACCCAGAGGATGGTGAATGTGTGGAAATCAGCACCACAGAATGTAGCTGAAGCCAAAGATTTGTCTGATTTCATGAAGAAATTAGATAAGGCTCTTGGGGCTAAAGCGACGGGGAGAGGTAGGATCAGGATTGAATTTGATTATCAGCCATAGTCACAATGAATGGCAGAGCAGGCTCAAAGGGCTGAATGGCCTACTCCTGCTTATATTTTCCATGTCCCTATGTTTATACCTCAGTTTTGTAGGGGCTCCTTGGTGCTATTTTGTGTAAAGTGTCAGCAGCAGTTATTGTTCCTTTGACAGTCAGTTCTTGTGCCCATATTTAGATCAAGACTGTGATGAGAACTGGAGCCAAGTGCTTCTGGCGGTAACTGAATTAAGCATTGACAAACAGGATATTGAGGAGTAGGGGTCATTTGATCGAAATATTGATGAATCCAACTGAAACTTAAAATTGTGGAAAATAACTCAATTCTCCCACACACCTGCCTGCATAAATATCTTGGACCGGAACATGTGCAATATGGACTGATTAAAAATATTATTCTGATGTTAAAGAAGGAAGGGAAATATTGAACATCTAAATAAAATGATCAATATATTTGTTCTGATGTTACTCTACAACACATCCACATTCTTACCCTCAGTGGCAAATCTGTCAGTTTCACGTGTACGCTGGTGGCACACTCATCTGTACCTCACTGCCACCTTTGTCAACACCTCCACTACCTCGCAGTTGTTACATTGTTTGTGTACCATTCAGTACTTTTTGCAACTTAATGTGGGTAAGACTGAATCTCTGGACTGATTTTCCTCTGTCTATGGATACACATTTGGATGTGGATATGCCGGCGTTGGACTGGGGTAAACACAGTAAAAAGTCTGACAAAAAACCTGGTGTTGTCAGACTTTTTACTACACATTTGGAGTCAGGAGTATAAATAAATTTGGAAAAAATGAGCATTGGGTGGCATAATGGCACAGTGGCACAGTATTTAACACTGCTGCCTCACAGCTCCAGGTACCTGGCTTCAATTCCGGTCTCGGATCACAGTCTCTATTCTCCTCATGTCTGCATGGGTTTCTTCCGGATACTCCAGTTTCTTCCCACAGTCCAAAGATGTGCAGGTTAGGTGGATTGGCCATGCTAAATTGCCCATTAGTGTCCCAAGATGTGTAAGTTAGATGGATTGGTCATGGGAAATATGTGGGGTTACATTAGATAAGTCCTGGTGGGAGGTCTTGGGTAAGATACTCTGTCAAAGAGTCGGTATTGAATCAAGGGCCAAATAGCTTCTCCTGCACTGGAAGGATTCTATGATTCATTTCTACCTCAGAGCACCCACCCAGTCATAGCAAGAATCCACCTAAGGCTGCAAAAGATTTTCCAAAAAGCACATTGAGCTGTGTCAAAAGCCTGAAAGTAGGTCAGCAGGTCGATTTGCAGTGGGAAATCCAAGCTGAGGGTTAAAGTTTATTTTTACAGCAATGATTCACAAAGGAGATCTAACTCCAGGCACCAGGCATATTTTTGAAGCCAATTCATGGGGATTGATGTCTCTGTTAATGCTTGTCTTGCTTCAATAGTTGCCACTTCTCTTTCAGTTGAGTGCTCTCCATTTTGCCTCTGAGTCTCCTGCTGATGGCCAGGTGTAGCCCACGCAGTGAAGGATGCTAGTAGCCCTATCTACGAGCAACACTGAATGGACCTCCCACTTCTGGAATCCAGCCAATATAGCTAATTGGATGGGATTCCTGGAAGAGTCTTGTTACTTCAGTCTTGTTAACTTGCCTTTGGGCAAGTTACATCAGTCATTCAGTTGCAGGCACTTCCAGATTCCCAACTTGGAATTCAGCCAGGCGTCAGCATTTGATCCACCCATGAAAATTCAGCCTGTGATTGCCACCATAAGCTCCTTCCCTAGCCACTGACTCCATTCCTCTCCCTCCAACTGCCTGAAGCTAAACCAGATGTTTGCAACCTTGCTTTAGTACTCAACTGAACCCATGGTGAGCTTCTGACTATATCTCGGTTCTGTCACTGACTCACTTCAATCTCCGTAACATATTCCAACTCTTCCGCTGCCTCAGCTCATCTGTTGTTGCAAGCCTAATCCAGGCTTTACAAAACTTTTCCAACCGTGGAACCTTTTGACCTCCCAAGAATTAAACGGAATGCCTAAGAAACCATAAAACCATAAGATATAGAAGTAGAAGTAGGCTATTTGACCCATCGAGAATGCTCTAGCATTCAGTGAGATCATGATTGATCTGATGTGATAATCCTCAACTCCTCTTTTCCGCCTTTTCCTCATTATCTTTCATTCCCTTGCTGATTAAAAATTGTCTATCTCAGCCCTGAACATAATGATTGAATCAGCCTCTACAGCCCTCTGTTGTAATTAATTCCACAGATTCACTACCCTCTGAGAGAACAAATTCCTCCTCATCTCTGTCTTAAATGGACAACCCCTTGCTCTGAGATTATGTCCTCTGGTCTTAGAGTCTCCCATAGGGGGAAAAGAACCTCTTAGCATCTACCTTGCCAAACCCCCTAAGAATCCTATTTGTCTTAATAAGGTCACCTCTCATTCTTCTAACTCCAATAAGCAAAGGTCCAACATACTCAACTTCTCATCAGAAAATCTGCCCATACTCAGGATCAACCTAGTAACTTCTGAGGGGGACCTCTCCAAGCCTACCACAGAAGAGGTGTCACAGCTATCACCCACACCTGGCACCACCACAGATACTCACACCTCAGTGGGTTCAATATGTGGGCAGGCTTCTTTGTCACTCACTGGTGAGCACATCACAGCTGAAGATCCACAGCAGACAGAGACAGGAATATCCCAGGAATCCGGCACTCAACAGGATACTGGAGGCCAGGGTACAACTAAGCCCCTTGCCAATGATGTGCCCCTGGGCCCAGTCATCCCACAGATGCTGGAGCTGCAAAGACAGAGTTGCGAGCATCAGGATGGCAGCATGGCTCCTTAGACTGCAAGGCCGACTGGATCACACTCATCCAGCCACACACCTCTCGCCTTCCATAAACTTAAACTCATCTGCAACTTGGCCACCTGCATCCAACTCGCACCAAGCTCTGATAACCTATCACCTCTATGCTTGTTTACGTACACTGGCCCCCAGTTGAACAAAACCACAACGTTAATCTTTGCAAGCTTGTTTTCAAACCCTTGAGGGCCTCATGTCTTTCTATCTCTGTAATCTCCTCCAGCCCTACAACCCTCTGAGATATCAGTGCTCCTGAGCAACTCCTACTTTAATTCTCCACCATTGTTAGCTGTGCTGTCAGCTGACTAATGCTAAGCTCTGGATTCCCCCCCTAAACCTAAAGTAAAAGTAAAGGATATTTATTAGCCACAAGTAAGGCTTACGTTAACACTGCAATGAGGTTATTGTGAAATTCCCCCAGACATCACTCTCCAGCACCAGTTCAGGTCAATGCACCTAACCAGCACATCTTTCAGACTGTGGGAAGAAACAGGAGCACCTGGAGGAAACTCATGCAGATACAGGGAGAATGTGCAAGCTCCACACAGACAGTGACCCAAGTCAGCAATCAAGCCCGGGTTTCTGGCGCTATGAGGCAGCAGTGCTAACCACTGTGCCACGCTTCATCTCTGTATCTCTCTTTGCTCTTGGAACATTACACTGCTGTCTCACAGCACTTGGGACCTGGGTTCAGTTCCTGCCTTGGGTCAGTAAATAAATTTATTTATTAGTCACAAGTAGGCTGACATTAAAACTGCAATAAAGTTACTGTGAAAATCCCCTAGTCACCACACTCCAGCGCCTGTTTGGGTATACTGATGGAGAATTTAGCATGGCCTGACCGGCACATCTTTGGGACTGTGAGAGGAAATCGGAGCACCTGGAGGAAATCCATGCTGACAAGGGGACAATGTGCAAACTGTACACAGCAACCCAAGGGAGGAATTGAGCCCAGGCTCCTGGTGCTGTGAGACAGCAGTGCTAACCACAGTGCCATCATGCTGCCCTAATTTTGTGTGTCTCCAATGCTCATGCTCTTTTCCTGTACCATGAAGACCTATTTCCTTGACAAAGCTTTTGGTCATCTGCCTGAATATCTCATTAAGTGGCTGAGCGTCAAATTTTTTTGATAATGCTCTCGCGAAGCATTTTATGGATGTTTTGCCAAGTGAAGGATGCTGTTTAATTGCAACTTCTTGTTATTGTTTCAGAGGTATTTGTTTCTATTTGACACAACATTGCTGAATATTCCAGAAAGCATCTACATAATTCTTTTTGGCTTTTTAACAGCATTTACATTTGGCTCACTCGCCCACATGGCAGGCCTAGCCAGATGACCTATCCCCAGGCCTTTTGCCTAAGCTGTTCTTTGTTTGCTAAGAGGTGCAGAAGTATCGTCCTGGATGACTTCATTGAATTTCCGCTTTCCGTCTGTAGGCCAGTATTGGACCCTTGTCAGGCATGTCTGAGGTTGATAACTTAATGTGTATTGAGGGCAAACTCCAAATTCTGAAAACTCTTTGGCACCCAAATGTTAATGTTCTTTTAAATAAAACTCAACTTTTTTTTTTCACGATCCACTTCTCCCTCCATTTGCATTATTTTGAGTTAATTTTCTTTTTTTTTTCTCCTTTGCAAAGTCTGCTGCATGCCTTTACAATGGGATAAATAGTCATCTTTCAAAGAAGTCTGCTAAAATACATTGTAGAAATCACATATTTTGATGAGAATGATCACAAAGCAGATGCCCTCTTCATTGACGATTGTCATTAGACAATCATTTAAATATAAATGAAAATGGTCCTTTTTCCGCCATTGTAAAACACCAATATTTTTGGTCTTCCTTAATTAAGTAAGCAAGTTTACTTATTAGTCACAAGTAGGCTTATATTAACACCGCAATGAAGTCACTGTGAAAACCCCCTAGTTGCCACACTCCAGTGCCTGGCTGGGTACACTGAGGGATAATTTAGCATGGCCGTCTTTCAGACTATAGGAGGAAACAGGAGCACCCGGACGAAACGCACGCAGGCACAGGGAGAACATGCAGAATCCACACAGACAGTGACCCAAGCTGGGAATCGAATCCAGGTCCCTGGTGCTGTGAGGCAGCAGTGCTAACCACTGTGCCACTGCACCACCCCTCATTTTGTGTGTCTCTTTTGACTTTTGAGTGGTTCATTTTAATAATAACCCCATGGAAATAAAATTAACATAGTAAATAACCCAATCGGAAACAGAAAGGCCCCAAAACACATGAGGCTCGCTCCACCGGTGCATTATGGATGGTTTATTCCTCAGAAACAAGTTGGCCCGCGTTCCCTTTCTATGTCCCCGATTGATTACCCTAATGTTAGAAGTTTCTGGGGCTTAGGCCGAGGCCTTCTAAGGGTGAATTGGACAGAATGCTCTTGAAAATTCCAGGAATTTCTCAGATCTGTCCCGTTGGCGAGCAATCTGCTCAAGGCCCTCCTACCAAATCGAACTGGCTAGTGGGAATGGGGGAGGAATCCTGCCACAATAGGTTCTGTCCCAACTCCCTGGCCCCTCACAGTCAGAGCTGTTGCTTTCCACCCTTCTCAATTCCAGGAAATCGAGGGACATGTTTAATTTTTATGATGTTAAAGAAAATTGACTTGTCATATGTGCTTAAAATCCTATCTGCCCCTCTCTGGCCTGTTTAGATCTGTGAGCTGGGACAATCTCCAGGGCGAGCGACTCAAGTCCACGGGCACAACCTTTATCCACTTTGAGGAGTCACTACTAACAGCGTTTGGCTGTGCAAAAAATTGTTTACCCTGTGGCTCTGAACAGATATCATTTCCTGGCCACTGATGACATTTTAGTTTAAGAATTTTATCAAACCCTTCCTGCACGGATATGAGCATGATGTAAGTTTGGTTTTCATTATCATTTCAATCACTGGGATAAAGAGGGTTGAGCCTGCATTTCAAGTCAGGACGTAGTTATGTAAGAAGAGAAAACAGACATTTCATTCCATTCAACCACTATGCTGGCGAAGAGTGCTACTGAATTACACGCAAGATCAACTCACAGCAACACAACGCAGGCTATGGGTTGTACAATCATCTGTGAGCCATAGAAAAACATAATACACATAAGCATTACCACATGTGTGGAGGAAATATATTCCAGCCTGTATCATCCACTTCATTTGTCTGTTCGTGTTGAAGTGTTTTGAACTTAGGCCTTTTTTTTTCCTGGTGTAAAGCAGGTTGTCAGTGCTACAGATCAGCAGGTCAAAATGTCATTCCGCCAGGTGCCAACAGTTCCACGAAATAAACATGAGAAAAGGAGTCAAATCCACTGCCTTGTGTAAAAGGCGTTTCCTTAAAGAAGCAGTCCGTCAGCTAAGAATTTTGTGTGCCTACATGTCGCCCTCTTTTTGATTTATGAGCGGTTCAGTTTAAAACTAAGCCACCAGACAAGCTTTTGTCTTAGACCAGGTAAAAGGTTAGTTTATTCCAAAAATTGCTGCTGCAATTTACTTCGGCAAAAAGCGATAACATTATTGATTAAAATACAGATGCAAGGATTAAAAGGAGAAAAATAATTTAAAAAAAGATGTGATTTCAAGTTGGTTCCTGTGAGATTGCTGGCCAGTCACTTGAGTTCCTTCTTTCTGAAGTGGAAGGGCTGAAACTTGAGGTTTGGCTCAGGAGCTGTGATGGCTTGTGCAGTCGAAGAGCTGGGGTTAACCTTTGCAAATGGCTCAACAAGCGGAGCAGACCCTGGGAGCGCGGGCTCCTGTTTTCACTTTTGCAGTACTGCAGGTGATGGCTCTCGGTTGCTTGATTTAGTGCAGCAGTCCGATAGCTGTTTCTGGAAACCTTCTTCAGTCTCTCCCTGTTGAGAAGCAGTTTGTGTTTCAAGGGTTTGTCTCAAGATGTTCAAGATGCTTGCTTCCGCACACAAAATGGCTGTTCGCAGCCAGATTTTATACAGTTCCAAACTTAAAATGGCTGCTAGCCCAGACCGTCAAATCTTTGAATCATGCCTCCAAATTAAGCATTGGATTAGTACAGGGGGGGAACGTACGTGCACAGTCCTAATCATGTCTTTTCAGCTGAGGTAATTAACCTTTTAATGGTCTCAGCCATTAACTTAATCGTTCCCATTCTCCCCGGTTTGAGATAAGAAAGAGTTATTTACACCTCCAGGGAAGCCACAAGGAGTTTCTGTTTATCCTGGTGGAAATGTGAATTGAATTTCAAATGTCTTCAAGTTTCTGGATGTGTCAACTGCAATCCACTCGGAGCTTTCCGGAAGCCTGACCAAAAGGTTAGATGGCTTTTGGCAGCCATTTTTAAGGCTTCTAGTCTGCATTTATAAAGGAAATATCTGCAAAAGTGCTGTTACCTACAGAATAATGCACAATAAAAGCTGAATTCTGGACAAAACTCAGCCAGTCACGCAGCATATGTGGAGAGGAAAATAAAGCAAATTGATGCTTTTTCAGTTGAACTGCTGGCGTTATATGTTGTCAGTCAGAATTGTGTCTGCCTCAGTGTCACACTCAACCCTGATTACATGGACATATTTGGTCTTGTTACACCCCTTCACATAATTCACTACAGTTCTTAACATAGGTTCAATTCCAAGTTTGGTTGACTGCCTGTGCAGAACTTGCACTTTCTCCCCGTGTTCGTGTGGGTTCCCTCCATGTGCTCTGGTTACCTCCCACTGTCCAAAGATGTGCAGGTTAGGTGGATTGGCCATGCTAAATTGTGCCCTTGTGTCCAAAGAAGTGTAGGATTAGTGGGATAAATGCATGGGGTTCGAGAGTCGGCGCAGACTGGATGGGCTAAATGGTCTCCTTCTGCACTGTAGGGATTCGATGAAAAAATGAATCATGAGGCGTACTTTCCAATACTTTTCTGAGTATCGGTCTTGGTGACTAAAGCGGAGAGGATCCCACTGGCACCAATGGTGAGAAAAAAATCACCACATATTCAGCCACTTTTAAAAATAAAGATGTTCACAAGTTTCAACCGCGCTCCTGGCAACTTGTTTCTGATTCACTCGCTGTGGTAAAACTTAAGCTCTGTAATCAGTGGGACGCTCCTTTGTAAAGCCTCCCAAGCATTCCCCAACACTTGTCCAAGTCCAACTGGGGGGATAGCTGCCCAGAAGACAGCACCATGTTCCACAAAGAGAGTTTTCATCAACCTTGTAAATGGGGTCCAGTAGAGGTGTAACATCCTTGGCCCATGTGTTATGCACATGAACAGCTGTAGATCCTGACCCCAAACTGCATGCTCATTCCTACTTGTTTCTCAATTTTATCCAAATTTATGAGCACTTGCTTCATTACCAGTTACTTTCCAAACTTATGCATGCCAGCAGTAAGCTTATGAATCTTTTCATTTGGCAACAACTCTGGTAAGTTGTATTTTCTTTATTTCAGAATTATCTGTGGAACTCTTACATAAGTTTAACAACTTTGCTTGGGCATTCAATTCTGTTCAGAATCTTGTTCCCTTAGTTATTGACTGCTCCATAGACTCTTTCAATTCACCATTAGATCTTCAATCTATTTAATTTCTCTTTTCTGCTTTTAAAGACGGGATTTGCTCTTCCATATTGCCTATCACTAACCTTGGGGGGAATTCTCCTGTCCTGCCTGCCACAGGAATGGTAGCGGTGAGGGAGGAGGGTGCTGGAACACGCAAAGGTCCATTGGCCTCAAGTGGGATTCTATAGTTTCGGAGCATGTGTGGCCAGACAATTCCACCCTTTGTGTTGTTCAGATTGGACCAAAGTCCAAAAAGGTAATCAGTTTTGGTTGTTAATCTGCTTTCAAGCAACTGTTCTGATTCATCAACAATTCCTTCCCTTCTTCCAAGCATTTTGCACAATGCTTACTACAGCCTTCTGATGCCTGAAGTTTCATTAAGTTTTAACTGAAGATCTATTGTTGTTGGATGTGCTTTGACAAGTTTTGGCCTTTTCGCCATTTCAAATCCTGTTTTATATTCTACTTCATTTGGGTGATAGTCCAGCGTTTTTACCAGTTCTCATTTTCCTTTCATAAACTTCCTTTTATAATTGAGGACTTTAGTTTATTGTGTGCTGTCAAAGGTGCTTCAAATAGAGAAGAGAATCTCTAAATTATCAAGTTTAAGTAGAAAATCAGAAAAAAATCCAGATTAATATCTTTTTAATGCTGGTTTGGTGAATTTACAGTGGAAGTAATCGTGATGCATTACACTGAGGAATCCTCAACCAGCTTCAATGAAATATTAAAAGCCGTTGACAAATATAATCTTCAAGTTGCAGAGTGCGCAAAACTTGAACAAAGGATAGAAAACCTCTAGTAAAGTTGCAAAAGGACAAAAGATGTTACCCAAGAAAACCACATGATGGTGCCAGAGAGTAAAAAGAACTTTCTGAGAGCAACAAAAACCCTATTACCTGAACTGCAACAATAAGAGGCAATGCAGCGTAAGCAGCTGACTGTGAATGAAGGAAAGCTATCTGAAGGAGTAAAACGTGCACAATTCCTGCAAAAGAAAAATGAAATAAAGTTGGGAAAATGTTCACATCAAAGCTGACTTGAAGCACTTTTGAAAACACATGATAAACTAAACAGATTTATGAGGTGTCACAAGAATAGGAAATAAAGACTCTTAATTCAATCATTGGCAAATCAAAGCAGGAGTTGGGAAAATTCAACCAGAAATACAGCCAGGTATAACTGCAGACAGAAAATGCACCCAAAGACATTGTGGCCTTTAAAAAGCTGAAGAACCAGCTGATTCCCAGTTTCTCATTATATTTGGCCTTTGGATAAGTCCAATTGATAAAATTGTAGGTTCTGTGACACGTGTTCGATTGCCGGCTTGGGTCACTATCTGTGTGGAGTTTGCATGTTCTCCCCGTGTCTGCATGGGTTTCCTCCAGCCGCTCCGGTTTCCTCTCACAGTCTGAAAGATATGCTGGTTAGGTCATTTGGCTGTACGAAATTCACCCTTAGTGTACCAGAAGAGGCGCTGGATTGTGGCGACTGAGGGATTTCCACAGTAACTTCATTGCAGTGTTAACATAAGCTGACATGTGACACTAATAAATAAACTTTAAAGACTTCAAGAATGTGTCTCTGTTTAGTTGGAGACAAAGAGATCTCCTGTGCTTGTCAGTTTAGACAGGCTCTGCTACAATGCCAGTCACAGACAGCTTGAAAAAAGAATCAACAGATTGCCTGTAGAGTTCTCTTGCTCAACTTTTACTTTAAAGTCTCAAATTTGTCAAACCCTGCCTTTTGCTTTCTTTGAGTTTTGGGGTCACGATTCTCCCAGTTTACTTTTCCCATTTTGAGCCTGGATGCCACGTGTTCAGGCACTGACTTGGGAATTGGGTTTTAGCAATGGGTTTTTTCAAACTGCACTTCTCCCTCTGATTTTGCAGGACTTGATATAGCCTGGAGTTTTAAAATGCTTAGCTCACCTCAATACAACTGCTGATTTCACACTCTGGGATTTGATGCTGGATTTCCAAAGGAAATTCAGTGAAGTCTTCTGCTGCAATAAGGAATGTTAAATATCTACCTTCAGCTTCCAAGCCTTTCATTGGAGTTTTTTTGTTGTGATGATTTTGCTCTGCACTTCTGCTTCTCAAGCTTCTTTTCAGGTCAGACCGCTCTGCTGAAAATTTTCTCAGTCTTCCAGCATTATAATTTTCCTCTAAATTTTGTGAGCAGTCATGGGTTTTTCCACAAACTTCTGCTTTGTTGTAGGGTCTTGGTTATAGTTTAGGGTCTTAGCTATGTCTGTTGACAAAGCCTTCATAGTCATACGTAGGTTAACTGTAAGTCTTTATTGACCTGAGGCCAGAATTGAACTTCGATCCCTGGTGCTGTGAGGCAGTAAGGCTAGTGCAGTAGCGCCCACACCCAAACATGTAAGTGAGCACATGGCCCATGCCCAGAATCAGTTGTATGTCGGACATTCGACTGATGTCCAACATTTGGTAGCTTGGAACTACTTACGAATATAGCGGAGTCAAGGCTAGGAGCTATCTCCATGCTTGCTGGTGCACACGGCTCTGTCCAACATTCAACTGATCCTGGGTGTGGGTCATGTGCTCTCTTACATGTGTGGATGTGGGTGCTACTGTACTCAGTCCCACATTAACCTTACATGGGCGGCACGGTGGCACAGTGGTTAGCCCTACTGCCTCACAGCGTCAGGGACCCAGGTTCAATTCCAGCCTCAGGTCACTGTCTGTGTGGAATTTGCACTTTCTCCTCGTGTCTGCAAGGGTTTCCTCCGAGTTCTCTGGTTTCCTCCCACAGTCCAAAGATGTGCAGGTTAGGTGGATTGGCCATATTAAATTGACCCAAGCGTCAGGGACATTACTAGGGTAAATGTCCAGGGTAAGATTGTGGTCAGTACAGATGCAATAGGCCAAATGGCCTCCTTCTGTATTGCAGGGAATTCCATGATTTTATGTGTCAGACCTTTATACTACAGAGACTAGATGCATTGGCTTATTATCTTAGTTTTCAAAAAATGAATATAAATAGGTTGGTGGATTGGTTTAGCGTCCAATTTTTTACCTTAGGATCTCAGCATGAAAGCCTCCATTTTCTGGCTGTGAGGATCTAAGTTGAAATAAGATCAGCCTGCCTTAGCTCCGTATTTAGTGAAAATAGGCCATCAACACAATACAATCCTTTATTGGCACAAATTGGCAACCTTTTCAAAAAGACCATAGTGAGGCTGGTATTGGAAATGGAAACTTCAGACTGGTGAGTGCTGGATGATGTTCTGAAGCTGGAAGTAAGGTACGTTTCTGGGCTAAGAGAGGAGTCATCAGGGCGTGCATTATGGTGGCACCGGTAAACTTCCCAATGCCGGCATTCTTCATTTTGCAAAATTCGAGGCTGGCTATTTGACATTTTATTGCAATAGCACAGCCGACCAAACAAAGAGTCCATTCATGATTTCATCAGTGAAGGAGTGGAAGCAACCTGGCATAAAAAAGAACTGCTCATTCAGCTGCTGTTTACCAAAGTCCAGCACAATAAAAGCAAAACATTGACTGTCCCAGGGACTGCCGGTTAGGCCACTTCCCTGGTACAAAAGGGCAGAGTATAGAAACCCGTGATTTACAGTTAAAGGTCCCCTACCTGCCTGATTCAGGCACATCTGCTTTTGACTGCTTTACAAGCCTGATGTACATCAAATGTACTTGGGCATCCAAAGGACCATGTTTCATGCTAGTATCCCTGCAATCCAAAATTTCCACTACTATCTGTCTTGTTTTTGTATCTTGAAATGGTGATTAATAAAATATGCCTTTTTTCATGTTTGTCACACACAGTATCTTCTTTTGGAAAAATTTCTTTCAGTTGATTCCAAACATTCAACACTAATTTAAATCAGATCAGAATGCATGAAGTGACAGCACAAGTTTGTACATAACACACGATTCTTCATGTTTTGTTTGAAGCATGCCAGTCACTTCCTTTTTAAGACAATGCTCTTTTAAGCCACTTTTGCTTATGAGTGATGAATGCAGGGTAAAAATAGCATGGGTTTACATTTAATCATTGTTTATTTTTCTGTTTTAAGATACCACAAACTTGGACAGGCGACTCCAATGGAAAACTTTCAGAACACATAACTGGTATTTGTTGACAACTTAAGTTAATATCACTCATGGAGAAAAACAAAGGACTTTAGATGAAACAAAAATCAACATCCTTAAAATAACATTGATTATTCATATTATCAGTACGCAGCAGTATTCAAATAAGGGGTAAAATACAGCAGTTTAGGGGTAAAGCACAGCAGGTTGGGATAATGTGTGTGCATATATACTGTTGCATATAGAAGTGCCTTCGTTTATTCTCTCCCTTCCCACCTAGAATTTGGATGGTTGAAATGTCAGATATTAAAAACAATTTTGACCAGACACAAGGATTCAGCAGGGATAAACTTTCTAGATGGCCTGGGAAATATACTACATCTTATATGGATAGATCACCCCCTCCCTGACACCACCCCACCCCCCTCCCCTCTTCCCCTGCCCCTACCACCAATCTGGGTAATGGTATTATGGCTAGTCTATTAGTCCAGAAACTAAGCTAATGTTCTGGGGACCGGCGTTCAAATCCTGCTACGACTCTCCTATTTAAATCCTCCTGTTTATCGAATTTACATTCAATAAACAAATCTGGTATGAAGGATCGACTGTTGACCACGAAATCATTGTCAATTGTGAGAAAAACCCATCTGGTTTACTAATGTCCTTTAGGGAAGGAAATCTGCTGTCCTTACCTGGCCTGGCTTACATGTGACTCCAGAGCCACTCCAATGTAGTTGACTCTAAACAGCCCTCTGAAATGGCCTATTAAGTCACTCAGTTCAAGAACAATTGAAGCTAAAGTTTATTTATTAGTCACAAGTAAGGCTTACATTAACACTGCAATGAAGTTACTGTGAAATTCCCCTAGTCGCCACACTCTGGCACCTGTTCGGGTCAATGCATCTAACAATCAGCAACAAGTTTCCTTTTAACCAGAAGGACATCATGGGAACAGAATCCATTTTCTTTCAGACTGTGGGAGGAAACTGAAGCACCTGGAGAAAACCCACACGGACATGGGGAGAACACGCAAACTCCATGCAGACAGTGGCCCAAGCCAGGAATCGAACCCAGATCCCTGGCACTGTGAGGAAGGGGTGCTAACCACTGTACCGCCCTAGGGATGGACAATAAATGCTGGCCAGCCAGCGCTGCCCATGTCCTGCGAATGAATATAAAAATAAATCCCCCCACCCAGTACCAGTGAAAGTCATAGCTTAACTACTTTGTCTACACAATAGAAGCAGCCAGGGATATGGGGTAGATATTTCTTTGCGTCATTTGTCTATGTTACTGCTTTGTAACGCTGTCTGTGCCAGCTATTCTTACATTTATAGCAGGACAAGTAAAACTCATTTTAAATGTGGTGCTGTAGCTTTCACTGAGTGTTATACTGAAAATCAGTTTTAGGGGCAATATTTTTGTGGACATTGGAGTAATTCAGTTTTCAACAAACAATGTGTATTTTTGTTCTGAGCATTGTCATCTGTGCAAATTGGGACTTGGCGAGGTTTGCCTTTGCCAGTGTCAACCAATGCCGCATTTTTCACTTTCAGTCAAACTTGCAAAATGCAGACACTGTCAGAAGCAGTAAACAGTAAGGCTGACTGCTTCCAGTGCCAGGATTCATACTGCATGCATTCTGCTAGTCTGACTGACAGCAGGAAACATGAACACTGCCAATAGCAACAAATTCAGGTTATCGAAGCAGGATCCAATCAAACACTGTGGATTGTTCTGTAATTAGAATTAGTACAGCAACAGGAGACCCCTTCATTTCAGTGAGGACCAGGCTGCTTCAGCCATTTGTGTTGTCTCATCTAATAAGTGAAGAGGACCATCGTGTGCCCAGGGCATGGACATTTTAAGTAATGCTTTAAGGATTCACAGGAAATTTTGTCCCAATTTATTGCAAAAATGATGTGATTTATTATTGTCACATGTATTGGGATACAGTGAAAAATATTGTTTTCTATGTGCTTTGCAGACAAAACACACCATTCATAAATTACATAGGGGGAAAGGAAAGGAGTGGTTACAGAGTGTGGTATTGCAGTTACAGATAGGGTGTTGACAAAGATCAACTTAATATATGGTAGGTCCATTCAAAAGTCTGATGGCAGAAAGGAAGAAGCTGTTCTTGAGTCGGTTGGTATGTGACCTCAGATTTTTGTATCTTTTCCCGATGGAAGAAGATGGAAGAGAATGCGTGGAGTCCTTGATTATGCTGGCTGTTTGTCTGAGGCAGCGGGAAGTGTAGACAGAGTCAATGGATGGAAGGCTGGTTTGCATGATGGACAGGGTTACATTCACAAGCCTTTGTAGTTTCTTGCGGTCTTGGTCAGAGCAAGTGCCATACCACACTGTGATACAACCGGAAAGGATGCTTTCTATGATGAATCTGTA
Source organism: Carcharhinus amblyrhynchos (assembly GCF_965287045.1). Taxonomy (NCBI): domain Eukaryota; kingdom Metazoa; phylum Chordata; class Chondrichthyes; order Carcharhiniformes; family Carcharhinidae; genus Carcharhinus; species Carcharhinus amblyrhynchos. The sequence goes on from NC_137335.1 coordinate 54,629,024, forward strand.
AAAGTTGGTGAGAGTCATAGCGGATATGCTGAATTTCCTGATGGTTATTACAATACTACTGCTTATGATACACAGTTCATATTAATGGGAGTAACAATCAACAGCAAGTTTCCTTTTAACCAGAAGGATTTCATGGGAGTGGAATCCATTTTCATTCAGGACTGACCTGTACTCATACCTGAATATACTGGACCTCTTTTTAACAAGCGAGCAGTTCAAATTGTCTAACCAGCTTATTACAAGAAACCCATTGTGCATTATTTGTCTAAATGCCTGACTGAGGATCCAATGCAGTAACGTTGAGAATTCATTCAGATAGGGTCCCATGATGCTGAGCTGGGTGGATCAGAGTTTCCATCGAATGACCAACCTGCTGAATAAACGGTATTGACAAACTTATTGAAATAACTAAAAGCTGGACGTAAAGGAGCACTGACCTGTCGGCACTCAAGCTATGTACACCATTGTCAATAGTGCAATTCCAAGACAGCTCAGTTTTGTTTCTTACTGATCCTGGACTCTGCCTTATAAACGCTCACAACTTTGGATGGTTTAACAATTGGAGAAAGAGTGGCTCGATGAACCAGGACAAGTGAGAGATCCATCTGTTAGAAGACAGTAGGTGAAGGATCCTGTTTGCAGATTCTACAAGCCAAGACGTATTTCTTAGAGACAGCGCATGAGTTGCACTTCTGCGGGCACACTTTTGCTGAACTATGCAATATGTCCAGTGTGTCATCTTTTGCCAGTAGCTGTCAAAGCCAACCTACCTTTAATTACTTTGCCACAGGTTTTGTCCATTACAGCAACTATCACATGCATCTCTTAGCTTGAAATGCATAATTGCATCAAACAGGTCACCAATACTTCCCTTGCCAGAGCAAACTGATACATTGTCTTAATGGTTGATGCCAGCAGCCATATTGAGAGAACAATGGGATTTCCAGCAATATCAGCTTTCCTCATGTCCAGAGTATCATAATCATATAGTTACCAGAGCGCCAGAAGATGAGTCAGTGTGAAAGCAAAGGACCTTCACTCCATCAATTACTACTATGGTTTATAATTTGTAAAAGTTATATCTCGTAGTAACGAGGAGCAGGAAATAAGTGCTCCAGAGAATTGGATATAATCTGAAACAAAACATTTTGCAAAAGTTTAGTTCAAAGGGGTAAGACGTACCAAGTGATCTCCAAGCTGTGGTCTGCTCTTCATGCTCCATGTGGGAGGCCGGGAACGTTTTCAGGTGCCCGGGGCCAGCATGTGTGCAGGAAATGTCTCCAGCTGCAGCTCCTGGAAGCTCACATTTCAGAGCTGAATCAGGGAATGGGGACACTGTAGAGCATCCATGGGGTGAGAATATCATGGATAGCACATATAGAGAAGTGGTCATCACACCACAGGCAGGAAGGGATAGGGTGATCACCAGGCAGAGCACAAGAACTAGGCAGACAGTACAAGAATCTCCTGTGGCTATTCCTCTGCAAAACACTCCATCAGTTACTACCCTTTTGGATACCTTTGAGGGGAATGGCCTTTCAGGGGAAAACAGCAACAGCCAAATCAATTGCTTCACGGTTGGTTCTGCTGTAAAGGGGAGGAGCGAAAAGTATGGGAAGGGAAAAGTTATAGCGGAATCGATTGTAAGGGGAATAGATAGGCATTTCTGTGGCCACAAACGAGACTCCAGGATGATATGTTGCCTCCCTGGTGCTAGGGTCAAGGACGTCATGGAGCGGTTGCAGGACATTCTGAAAGGGGAGGATGAACAGCTAGTGGCCGTATTACACATTTTTCAAAGGACATAGATAAAAAAGGGATAAGGTCCTAAAAGCAGAATATAAGGAGCTAGAAGCAAGCTGAAAAGTATGACCTCAAAGGTCGTGGTCTCAGGGTTACTACCTGTAACATGTGCTAGTCAGAGTAGGAACAGCAGGGTACATAGGATGAATACGTGGCTCAAAAGATGGTGTGAGGGGGAGTGTTTCAGATTCCTAGGGCATTGGGACCAGTTCTGGAGGAAGTGGGACCTGTACAAACTGGACAGGTTACACCTGGGCAGGATCGGGGCTGATGTCCTTGGGGAGTTACTAACTAGAGTGGTTGGAGAGGGTTTAAACTAATACGGCAGGGGAATGGGAACTTTTGCAAGGATTCAGAACAAGGGGAATTAAGAACAAGAGGAAAACGCAGTAAAGAGAATAAAGAAAGTGATAGGCAGAGAATTCAAGGGCCAGAGCCAGATAAGGACCAAGTAAAAAAAATAGGAAAGATATTAGCACAGATGAAGTGGAATCTGTATAGGTTAAATTAAGAAACAACAAGGGGCAAAAAACATTGGTGGGAGTGATATATTGACCACCAAGCTGCAGTGATAATGTTGGGAAAAGCATTAGACAGGAAATCAGAGATGTATATGTTAAAGGAACATGTGTTTATGGGTGACTTTAATCTGCATATAGATTGGAAGAGTCAAATTAGTCACAGTACAATAGAGGAGGAATTTCTGGAGTGCATACAGGATGTTTTCCTGGAGCAATACTTTAAGGAACCAACAAGGGAGCAGGCCATATTGCATCGGATTAGTTGTCAATCTCGTTGTGAGAGAAGTCTTGTTAGAATTCTTTGACAAGGTGTGTAGAGATGTCGTTGATTCTGAGACGAGGGACCTAAATCTCAATAAAGGTAATTGTGATGGTATGATGCATGAATTGGTCATGACGGACTGGGAAACATTACTGAAAGGAGAGAGAGTGGACAGACAATGGCAGGCATTTAAAGAACAAATCAGTGAACTCCAGAAGTTGTTTATTCTTGTTTGGCATAAAAGTGGTAAGGGAATTGTGGCCAAACCACAGCTTACAAGGCAAGTTAGAAATGTTGTCAGATTCAAGGAAGAAGTGTATAAATTGGCAAAAAAAAAAGCAATAGGCCTGAGGCCTAGGAGAACCAAGGGACTAATTAAGAAGGGAAAATAGAGTATGAATGTAAGATGGCAGGGAACATAAAAACTGACTGTAAAAGTTTCTATAGGAATGTAAAGAAAAAAAGATTGACAAAAATGAATATAGCCCCCTTACATGCAGAAACAGGAGAATTCATAACGGGGAATAAAGAAATGGCCGAAGAATTAAATTCATAATTTACCTCAGTCTTCACAAAGGAAGACGTGAATAATGGTTCAGAAGTTCTGAGTGCAACAAGTTTTAGTGAGGAGCTGAAGAAAGTCAGCATTAGCAGAGGAATGGTTTTGGGGAAATTGATGGGATTGAAAGTGGATAGATCTCCAGGTCCTGATAATCTCTATCCCAGACTACTTAAGGAAGTGGCCCTGGAAATAGTTAATCCATTGATGGTTATTTTCCAAAATTCTTTATCCTCCGGACTAGTTCCTACAGATTGGAGGGTAGTTAATATAAGATCACTATTCAAAAAGGGAGATAGAGAGAAAACAGCGAACTATAGACCAGTGAGCCTAACATCGGTACTGAGGACGTTGCTAGAGTCCATTATCAAGGATTTCATAATTCAGCATTTGGAAGGCAGTGTAATCAGACAAAGTCAGCATAGATTTACAAGAAGGAAATCATGTTTGATGATTCTATTGGAATTCTTTGAGAATGTAACTACTAGAGTTGACCGAGGAGAACCAGTGATTGCGGTTTATTTTGAATTTCAGAAGGCTTTCGACAACGTCTGACATAACAGACTACTATGTAAAGTTAAAGCACGTGGGATTGCAGACAATGTCTTGAGATGGATAGAAAGCTGGTTTGCAGATAGGAAGCAAAGAGTTGGCATAAATGGGTCTTTTTCTGATTGGCAGTCAGTACTAGCAGGGTGCCGCAGGATTCTGTGCTAGGATCACAACTGTTCACATCATATATTAATGATTTGGAAGAAGGAATTGAATGTATTATCTCCAAATTTGTAGATGATACAAAGTTGGGTGGGAGGGTGAGCTGTGAGGAGGATGCAGAGATAGTTCAATATGATTTGGACAGATTGAGTGTATGGGTATATGCATGACAGATGCAGTATGATGGGGACAAATGTGAAGTTATCCATTTTGGTAGCAATAATAGGAAGACAGATTATTACCTGAATGGGTCTAAATTGAGAGAAGTGAATACTCAGTGAGACCTTGCTCTCCGCTTGCATCAATCGCTGATAGTAAGCGTGCAGGTACAGCAGGCAGTAAAAATGCAAATGGTATGTTCACCTTTGTGAGGATTTGAGGATAGGGATGTTTTGCTGCAATTGTACAGGGCATTAATGAGGTCGCACCTGGGGTATTGTGTGCAGTTTTGGTGTCCTTACCTGAGGAAGGATGTCCTTGCTATCGACAGAGTACAGCAAAGGTTTACCAAACTTATTCCTGGGATAGCAGGTCTGTCACATGAGGAGAGATTAAGTCAGTTAGGGTTGTATTCATTGGAGTTTAGAAGAGTGAGAGTGGAATCTCATAGAAACTTATAAAATTCAAATGGGGTGAGACAGGGTAGATTCAGAAGGAATGTTCCCAATGGTGGGTAAGTCCAGAAATAGAAGTCAAACCTTTTAGAACTGAGGTGAGGAGAAATTTCTTCACCCAGAGGGTGGTGAATGTATGGAATTCACTACCACAGAATGTAGTTGAGGCCAAAACATTATCTGATTTCTGGAAGAAATGAGATATAACTCTAAGGGCTAAAGGGAGAAGGGGGGAATGAGGATATTGAATTTGATGATCAGCCATAATCAGAATGAATGGCAGAGCAGGCTCAAAGCGCCAAATGGCCTCCTCCTGCTTCTAGTTTCTATGTTTCTATATTACTGTGTCTGACCACCATGGTAGGACAATGTAAGTTTGTGTCAGTCTTATTGGCTGCTGGCATGATGTCTTCTTCCATCTGCACACTTTTTCATCCAATCCCGGACAGTCAATGTCTTGCTGCTGCCTGGTTTGGAGGGATAACTCTCCACTACAAACATGGCTTATGTGTTATCATCCATCTGCAACTAAGAGCTAAGGGATGACCATGCAATACCAATTATTCACTGTACCACTGCCTTATTGAATTAAAAGCCCAATGTCTTGATTGGGCAGCACGGTGGCACAGTGGTCAACACTGATGTCTCACAGCGCCAGGGACCTGGGTTCAATTCTGGTCTTGGGTGACAGTGTGGAGTTTGTACATTCTCCCCATGTCTACGTGGGTTTCCTCTGGGTTCTCCTGTTTCCTCCCACAGTCCAAAGATGTGCAGGTTAGGTTGATTGCCCATGCTAAGTTGCCCCTTAATGTCCCAAGATATATAGGTTAAAGAGATTAGCAAGGTAAATATGCGGGGTTATGAGGTAAGCCTGTGGATGAGTTGACACAGACTCGATGAGCCAAATGGTCTCCTTCTGCACTGTAGGATCTATGATGCTCTGCATTGAGAGTTCCCAACATTATGGCCCATACAAAGTTAGAGCCTTATATGTTTCAATGAGGTCATCTCTCATTCTTCTGAATACCAATGAGTACAGGCCCAAACTAATTAATCTCTCCTGGCGCTTTGGACTGATGGAATGCATGAAAGTGTCCCATCAAAAGAATTTTCTTCTGTTTTCTTTAATGGGCTTTAGTTGTTGCAAAGTGAAAGAAGGAATTCATTTTTGCAAACCACCTTTCTAGATGGCAGCACCTCCCAAAGCACTCCCAACCAGTGAAATATTTTTGAGATGCAGTCACTGCATTAGGAAATGCCACAGCCAATTCACACACAACAGGTCTCAGAAAAAGAAGTTTGAAAATAATAAGCTGATAATCAGTCTGGGCAGGACAAGAGGATCAAACTCCCCTGATTTATTTTCAAACTGTGCGGTGGGATACCTTATGTCCATTTGAGGGGACAGCTGAGGCCTCAATTTAACTTTTCATTCGAAATGCAACACCTCTGACAGGGCCACACTCTCTCAGTGCAGCCCTGCAGTGTCAGCTGGAGTCTTTGGAGTGGCACTTGCCCCAGCAATGTCCTGTCCCAGAGATGAGTGTTTCCACAGGCTGACAACCAAAGGAAAGGCCCTGGAGGAAAAAGAAAATGGTGAAGAGTTAGGATGGAACTGAGAGGGGGACGGTGGAGATGAAGGGTACACTAATGCAGCTAGATGCAGTCAAGCTGTACGATTGTGAATTCCTGGAACACGCACAAAGACCTGAAAGAAATAGTCATAAATGTTGTTCCAAAAAAACTTGGTCCCAAAATCTCCGACCCTGACACTCAAGAAGGACCTGATTCTCACTCAACCCTTGTGTCTCCAGGTCAGAGATGTGCATGAGGTTGGCTGGTCCTCTTTCTGCCTTGCTCCCTCCTTTCGCATTGTCCTGCAAAGTGAGTGAGGGGGGGGGCGGAGTTAGTGAGCGGGTAGTGTAGTTGCCAAGAGGAAGAAGAAGAAAGGGACAACAGGAGGGAGAAGTGTTGAATGAAAAGCATTTGGTTTGAGTATAGTGAGGAAGGGACCATGAAAGAAGTCAGTGATTCTGCAAAGGCAACCAAGTGAAGAGAGAACTGTATTCATGGCAGCCGTAAAGGGAGCAAGCACGAGGTGAGTGGGTGCTTATAATGAAAAAAACATGAGGAGGTATAGGGTAACATTTTGTTCTAAGGGATTGGTTGAGGTTGGCATGGGAATGCTGAAGGCTTGTTGCAACATACTGTTGAGAGATGGAGAAATGAAGAGCTGTACTCACCTTGCTATTCTTAAGCAGTCAACAAGATTTTTCTTGCATTGGATTGAGTGGGGAACAATCTTATTGACCCCTCTCCATGGTATGTTTGGTTTGTCAGGATTCTGGTTGTAAAGAGAACTTCATGCTTGACTCTTATCTCTTCACACATGGAATCTTCAGGAAGGTTTTAGTGAACCTGAGGTTTATTTTCGCCACATCGATTGTGTTCCCTTCCCTTGTGTAGCAATATTTAATCAGAAGCTGGAAGGCAAGGCAGCCTCATTTTAAGAAAAGCTGACCGATCGGAAATCCAAACTGGTTGGGCTTTCTGGTAATTCAGTTCAGAAACTCACCCATGCGATTCCAACGAGCCCCAGTAGTGAAAATAGTCCTGACCTATTTTCTGGGAAGGTGGATAAGCTGTATGGTCACCCCACCAGCCACCCATCCAAAACCCAGCCACAGTTTTGAGTTGGGGCCATTAGTTTCTTGAATGTTGTCCCTTCTCAGCCAGGCCACTAGGTGGAAGTGCAGTGTGAAAGCAAGATATTCCATTTCACAAGTGATTAGAACCTGATACTAGCTCAGTCTGGTAGCAAGTTATTGAATGTTTCTTGGAGAGACTGTGAGAAGTCTGCAGTTTAGTCCATCTTTTCCTCTCAGATGAAACAATAGGCATGTTTTTGAACTTCCAACTGGAGAAGATAAGTAGATGCTTAAACAATATGAATCAAGACATTGCAGACTAAGATAGATCTTGCCCACAAGATGAAAGATGTTCTAACTCATCCAACTGATCAATGGAACTGACCATTTCTATAAGCAATTAACCATATTGACATTTTCCTTTATTCATTAACCAGTATTCAAGGCAATGGCTTTGAGGTAGACAGTGACCTTACCAACTACTACTATTAGATGCTAGCACCTGTCAACTAGGTACGATATCTCACCGTGCATTCTCAAATGTTCAACTCTTCTTTGAGTGTTGAACCCAAGTTTGGGATAATTCAAAGATATTTGTCATTCACGCAAGAATTCCTCAATTGTGCCAAAGCTAATTAAGAATAGCCTTTAATATCATCTCAAACAAAAATGTACTTTCTTTCTAAAGTTAAATATAATCCTACTAATTGATGAAGAAAGATAGGACAATAGTCCAACTATTCAATTGCCCTGCAATGGGTGTCAACTTATATGATTTTTTTTAAAAGGGTACCCTTGGCAAATGCTTCATCTTGGACTGGATGTGTGCAGTTGTGTGTTTATGTGTCAAGATTTCAAATATAAAAATTTTGATTCTGATCAGAAATCAATAGAGTGAATCAACCAATGGAAAATAACCCCACTGCTGATCTGGATTTGATATAAAGCCAACTGCCCATTCGTTAGCATATAGAATCTAAATAAGTTTCTATTCTTTCTCTCCTCTCCTATCACTGTATCTATTTGCATGATAGAAAGAAAAACAGTATAAGGACAGCAATGCTACAACAAGCCACGGTGGCACCGTGGCTAGCATTACTGCCTCACAGTGTCAGGGATCTGGGTTCAGTCCTGGACTTGGGTGACTGTGTAGTGTTTGCACATTCTCCCTGTGTTTTCATGGGTTTTCTCCCACAATCCAAAGATTGTGTGGGTTAGGATGATTGGTTATACTAAATTGCCCCTTCGTGTTAGGGTGATTGGCAGGGTAAATGCGTGGGGTTATGGGTAGGGCCTGGGTGGGATTGTTGTCAGTGCAGCCTTGATGGGCCCAATGGCCTCTTTCTGCACTATAGGGATTCTATGATTCATAGTGTATAGTGCTCATGAGACAAAGGCCTTACCAGCTTATGTTAAAAAAGCATACCTATCTGGATTGTGCTGCTATCTTACATTGACTTTTAGTCTCAAGATTACTGTGAAAAGCAAGGCCAGTTTTGTGACCTATATCTACAGTGAACTGAATTCAGACTATTTTGTACAAACGCCTTATCGGGCTGTTCTGTAGTTAAACAGATTTATTCTGAACTGCAAGAAGCACATGCCATACAGACATTCTGTCTCCACCCCCTATCCAAATATTTCCACTTCCTGAGTTCACAGGGAGGTCATACTTGTTTTGAAAGTGTCAACTCTACATCCAGTCTATGGGTTTATTGAAAAAAAGTCCATTCTAGACAGTTGCTTTGAAAATCATCCAGATTTTGCCCAAGTTCCTGCTTCCTTTTGGTTACTAGGCAAACGTTGACTGGTTCTCCAGCATATGATTCAGTTACAGATGTTTATTGGCAGTACCTGGTTCTTGAATTTGGTTGTTAGCAGACTTACACTCCTTAACGTGATGTTGAAATAAGTGTGAGGGATCATACTTTTGGAAGAAAATCCCACTGGTAAGGTAGAGTCAAGGGGCTGAGCTTGAAGCTGCAGTGATTAGCGGGATTAGAAGCAAGTGGGGAGGAAATGGACAGTGCGTTGACTCTTTTGTGTTTTCAACCTCAGATATGTGCAGATACACAGCACGTTCTATGTGACCAGGAATTTTATTTCAATGCTTTTAAAATTCATACATCCACAAGTTGACAGTTTTTTCTTTTTCGAACCACATGCACAGGCTTGACTCACAGCACACAGCACAGAGAGTGGCCAACAGACACACACAATTATTCTTCCCATGACTGCATGGGTTTCCTCCAGATGCTCCAGTTTTCTCACACAGTCCAAAAGATGTGCTGGTTAGGAGCACTGACCATGCTAAATTCTCCCTCAGTGTACCCGAACAGGCACCGGAGTGTGGCGACTAAGGGATTTTCACAGCAACTTCATTGCAATATTAATGTGAGCCTACTTCTGACACAATTAAAAAAAAACAATCAAACGCCAAACAATTGACCAATTGAACACAATGGGCTCCAAAATGGTTGACTTTCACATTAAGATTCATCCTTCCAACCTATACAGGAGAGGCATTTTGTTGATATATACTAATTGCTCAATTACAGCGGTATTTTAAGACTTTAAAATTTATTTATTCATCACAAGTAGGTTTACATTAACACTGCAAGTGTGAAAATCCCCTAGACACCACATTTCGGTGCCTGGTTGGGTACACTGAGGGAGAATTTAGCATGGCCAGCGCACCTAACCAGCACGTCTTTGGGCAGCCAGAGGAAACTGGAGCACCTGGAGGAAACCCATGTAGACACAGGGAGAATGTGCAAACTCCACACAGACAAAGACCCAAGCTGGGAATCGAACCTGGTTCCCTGGTACTGTGAGATAGCAGTGCTAACAACTGTGCCACTGTGCTGCCCCACGACTGTGCCACCCCAGGGCTAAATGCTGGGTCCAAAGGTGTTTTGGGTTTAGCCAGTGAAAGCAAGATGAGTTTACAGCAATCACAACAGCAATCTTTGGAAAATATGCCAATAAACGCTCAGTTTTCACAGCTACTTTCATGACAGTGGGAAGGGATTTGTCCACAATATCTTTGCTGAGGACTTATTTTCTACAATTTGGATGTTTGCTTTGTTACATCAGCCACTTACACTGCCTTATTTTGGACCTCAGATCAGGATGGAGATGCCCAGTGGTAGCCGCAGTCACAGACCTATCAGCCATTGTGGTTGGAGGGTTGACGGTGGGTGGGTGGGGGGAGGGGGGTGTTGCTGTGGGGTGAGGGGGTGGTGAGGCAGCATTCCAGCTACTGACTATCTAGTGGGCTGTGGGTGTGAGCTGGAAATGCTTTGGATAGAATCCCTACTTCCATGTCCCTTTTATTGTCTTTCCTCCAATGGGTCAGCTGAGATGCATTGCTACCATTGTGCTGGAGATCACTTTGATGCAAATCAGCACAGTGCTGCGAAGCCAAGGCTAAGGTATCTGACAACTTGTTTGAAGTTGGCATCTAGGAACTGCATGGTGGTGTTGTAAGTATTTATATACTCCTGCGATTGCTGCATTTCATGAACACTGCCACCTGCAATTTCCTCTTGTGCACCATCCTGTCTTGGGACTATATCACCGTGCCTCTACTTTCATTGGGTCAAAATCCTGGAACTCTCATTCTAACAGTATTATAGGTGTACCTACACAAAATGGATTGCAATAGGCCAAGAAGGCAGTTCACCACCGCTTTCTGAAGGGCAATCATAGGGATGAGCACCAAATGCTAGCCTTGCCAGTGACACTCATGTAAAATGAAAGAACAATAAAAATCTATCTTGCTGAGCAGAGCTTGGAGATGATTGCAGTCTCCGACACAAACTCTCCACTGCTCTCCTTGACTCCACTATTTGCTCTTATTCAGTTCTGAGCTGCCAGGCGAAAACACAGCTATCTATCTTCCTGGCTCCATTGAAGTGCCGGTGAATGGGCTTAGTGAGTCCTGTGATGATGCAGAAGATCTCAGCTCCTTTGAAGATTCTTCAGTTGTTACTTCCATCAATTTGAACTGTGTTTGAATTCCCAGTGCTTGTATTTTTGCAGTGTGCCTGCTTTAAGGCCCAATTTCTGGTCAGGCAATAATGTGATCCAGGACTGAAATGATAAAGCTCCAAGATAAAGCAACTGGATGTTGTAACCTCGCCACTTGCTCTAAAGTTTGGGCAGCACAGTGGCATAGTGATTAAACACTGCTGCCTCACAGCACACTCTCCCCATGTCCTCCGGGTGCTCCAGTTTCCTCCCACAGTCCAAAGATGTGCTGGTTAGGCACATTAACCATGCTAAATTGTCCTTCAGTATACCCGAACAGGGGCCGGAGTGTGGCGGCTAGGGGATATTCTCAGTAACGTCATTGTTTTGTTAATGTAAGCCTACTTGTGACAATAATAAATAAACTTTAAAGTTTGTTTTTTATGTCTTCTAAAAGTCAAATACTTTCGGGGGCAGATTGAAGGAAAAATTAAGAAAATGAATTATTTTACAGATTTTTCTTTCTTTCTTCCTCTTTCTTTCCAAGCATTAGAAATCTACAACTCACTATCTCTCTGTGTCTGGGGACAGGAGTGTAGTTTTTGCCAATTAAACTAACTGCCATTCCCCTTACCCCAAGCATCTTCTGCTATCCAATAACCCTCAAGAAGCTTGAAACCTTCCACAGTAAAGCAAGATTGGCACTCCATCCATCGCCACCTTAAACATTGACTCCCTCCACCATTGGTGTAACACATTAGCAGCAAGTACCATCTACAAAATGTACTGCAGCGACTGTGGCAACTTGCCAAGATCTCTTTGACAGCACTTCCCAGATCTGTAACCTCTACCACTTCAAAGGATAAGAACAACAGGTACATAAAGACATCGCCACCATCAAGTCCCTTTTCAAGTCACACATCTTGATATAGAAATGTGTTACGGTTATGGGTCAAAATCCTGGAACTCACTCCCAAATGGCAGAATGTACTCTCATTACACACCACCATCTTTTCAGAGGCAATTAGAGTTGGGAATTAAATGAATGGCCCTACGAGCGATACTCACATCCCATGAATGACCAAAAGCACCAATATTATCAGCTTGTGTTTACACGTGTCTCTGAATTTTCTGCAGATCTCCAGCTATACCTTTTCCCCATTGCTGATGATCAATAATGTAATTCAGGGATCTCCTTTGGATTACTTTTATTTCATTGGTCAGAAGGTTCCTTGATCTTTTGCCAATATTCTGTCAAAATTATCATTAGTTTCCATATCAGTTTCACTGACGACAATCTACAATAAAGCTCCCACCGGAATACAAAAACCTCCGTAAACAATCAGGTCTCAAGGGAAATGTGGGACATTGACCATCCTCCTGATCTAAGTACTACATTATCTCATTGGTGTTTTGAAAATTAAAATCAAATCATTATTTATGTATATTAAGCACAGTACATAGGGGGTGGTATGATGGTCCAGTGGTTAGCACTGCTACCTCACAGCGCCAGGGACCCGGGTTTGATTCTGACCTCAGGTCACTGTCTGCACATTCTCCCCATTTCTGTGTGAGTTTCCTCCAGATGCTCAGGTTTCTTCTCACAGTCTGAAAGGTGTGCTTGTTCAGTGCATTGGCTATGCTAAATTCGGTGTACCCAAACAGGTGCCGGAGTGTGGCGACTAGAGAATTTTCACAGTCATTAATTGCAGCATTAATGTAACACTAATAAATAAACTTAGACAAATGCGGTTGTCAAAATTTTTCTTTGTTTAATGTAAGAACATAAGAACATAAGAACATAAGAAATAGGAGCAGGAGTAGGCCATCTGGCCCTTCGAGCCTGCCCCGCCATTCAATAAGATCATGGCTGATCTGTCGTGGCTCAGTTCCACTTTCCCGCCCTCTCCCCATAACCCTTAATCCCCTCTCTTATCAAAAACCCATCAACCCGCTTCTTAAAAATATTTAGCGAGGCAGCCTCCACCACTTCAACGGGCAGAGAATTCCAGAGATTCACCACCCTTTGAGTGAAGAAGTTCCTCCTCAACTCCGTTCTGAACCGCCCCCCCTCTATCTTGAGGCTGTGCCCCCTAGTCCTACTGTCTTTTTTGAGCGGGAAGAGTCTTTCCACCTCTATCCTATCCATCCCATTCATCATCTTATACGTCTCAATGAGATCTCCCCTCATTCTTCTAAACTCTAACGAGTACAAGCCTAGTTTATTCAGCCTCTCCTCATAGCTCAACCCCCTCAACTCCGGTATCAGCCTAGTAAACCTCCTCTGCACTCCCTCCAAGGCCAAAATATCCTTGCGCAGGTGCGGCGCCCAAAACTGCACACAGTACTCCAGCTGCGGCCTCACCAATGCCCTATACAGAACATAACGCCATAAAAAAGCATTCAGAGGTATAGAAAATACATCATGGCTCACAGTTAAGCGGAATAAAGAAAAGAAACATTCTTAGACACAAGAAATAGTGACCAGCTCAGTTGTGCTCAAAATTTTCAGAATGAATTCAAACCCCTTCTAATCTCATTGCAGAAAGGTCACATTCTCTGGTGAACTGTAAAAAAAGCAAAACTCTGTTAATCAGTTAAATTTCGTTAGATGTAGCTGGTGCGCGGTACAAATTATTGAAACAATTTTTACATTGTAATGTGTTGGTATAAAACTAATGTTAGGCAGCTGCATACAAATTTACATGGAAAAATTAAGGCCACAGTTTTGTCCTTCATGAATAGTTGTATCAAAGCTGGGTTAATATGTGAGTAACTTTAATCAGTGGATAACAGAGAGAGAAGGCAGCAAGGCTTTCAGGAAGCATTGAACACGTGACTGTGAAGAATAAGATTATTATGAAGAGCTGTCCAGTTGTTGTGGACTAATGTTCAGAGACTGATAGTCTCAGTAACTCTGCTTTGTTTTTTTGCAATGCCACAAGCAAATGACATTTTCATTGCATGAAAAGAAATGTTTAGCAATATTTTTATTGAATTGTGAACAATCACACAGGCCCCTAAACATAATCATGATGTTACAGAACTTTTTACATCATTTCCCTATGAAGTTATTGAGGTTAAAATGGTGCATTAATCTTCTGATTCTACTTCTCCAGAAAGTAAAATATCAAATACATTGTTAAGCAGTAGTGAACAGTAATAAACAGTCAAGAGTAAAAAGGTTTTTTCATTATTTTTTCATTGTAAACCATCAATTCCAGACAGAAACAGCGAGGCAGTAATATTATTAATGACATCATAAACTTCCACAGTGGAGCTTATGTTTAAAGTTTATTTATTAGTGTCAGAAGTAGGTTTACATTAACACTGCAATGAAGTTATTGTGAAAATCCCCTAGTCGCCACACTCCAGCACCTGCTCAGGTACACTGAGGGTGAATTTAGCATGGCCTGTGCACTTAACCAGCACATCTTTTGGACCATGGGAGGAAACTGGAGTACCCAGAGGAAACCCATGCAGACACAGAGAGAACATGCAGACTCCACACAGACAGTGATCCAAGCCAGGAATTGAACCCAGGTCCCTGGTGCTGTGAGACAGCAGTGCTAACCATTGTGCCACCATGCAATGTAGTCATTCAGAATTATTTTCTAACCCTCTATTTGAGATTACAACCTTGACATATCTCCAAGGTGTCTGTCATTTTAACAAATATTGGTGTTCAGGTAAACATGGAAGTGGGAATTATTTCACAGTCAACAAAAGCTTTGTGACCCCCTGAAATTGCAAGAGGATAACATCCATGGTGAAGGTTAACAATTGTGGCATAGTCTCAGCAAGTTAAATTAGTGATAATTAGTAATTACAACCTAACAGAATAATGGCTAATTGCATGGATTCCCATTAGATTCTATTCCTGTTCAAAACATTACAGATAGTAAAATAGGCTGTTTAACATTCAGTAAACTATGATTTCTGTGAAGACTTCTTTAATTTATGCTGACTAAGAATGAAATGAACACTTGCCTCAGAGAATTGACAGTTTTCATAACAGGTATATTAGAAAGTGTTCTTTTTCATATAGCTGTCATGCTGTGAGCTGAGCTATTCATTACATCTCTATAATAGCAATTCAGACTTTTTAAACCAGAGTAGTCCATATTAATCAGTAGTTCTGTCCGCTGGCTTTTAACTGATATAAACATCTAAGGAACCTTTGATTATTGAGTTTCTGACAATGTTTAGCTGAAGTATCTCCTGCCATGGGTGAAAAGGTCCCTTTGTGTTGATACTTTCCTGTCTGATTTTTAATTTTGATTTTCTAAATCAACATTTAAAAAGAATCTTATAACGTTCTTCTGTGATCTAAGAGGAAATAACATTTACCTCATAATTTCCTTCTTTATGTCTGTGTAAATCACATTATCCTTCTTGTGAAGGTAGTTTCCCATTTGGGAAAACTGCTAAGTTTTTCCCTCGCACTTGAAATTTACTTACCCGGGGTAACAGGAAATGTGGAGAACTGAGCCCTCGATTATTATACCAGATGCTAGACTTAACACATACATGTAGACCATCAGTGGCACTGAGTCATCAACAGAAAAATCTGTCATCTGTTGTTGAAACTTAACAAAAAGACAATTTAAAAGCCTCTTTCTGTTAAACAGCAGCAGCATATCACATCTGATTGATAGTACATACATACATTTTTCAGTGTTGGTATTTTTGCAGTGGAACAGCAAAATATGCAGATATTCTTCATGTAGCACAGTTAATCTGATTCTTACATCCTCTCCATTACAAATCTCTTGTCATAATAAACAGATTTTCCTGGTCCTGAAACTCCATTCAAGCCGGATGATGAGCTGCCACCCCAGTAGGATGAACAGCCTGATAAGAGGGCCTGCAGTCAAATTGTCATCATTGCAAACATCTGAGGGTAGCGGGAGCCGTTTTCCCTGAACAGGAGTTCACCTTATCGATGTTTGAGCTCACCTTCTAATAGTGGACAGCTTTTCAATCAAGCCGGCTGGGAAATACTTGGTGGAACAGAAGGTGTGCAGATGCTATCTTTCTAATTTAATTTTGCGGCTTTCAATGTTCGTGGTGTTACTTCGCAGAATTTTAATATGTCTAAAGCTGACAGATGGATAAGTGACAGCTTCCATTTAGTTTCATTTCAATTTCATTTTTCTAGATCGACAAAATAGATAAATTAAATCAACACAAAGTAACAGCTTTTAGAGCGGAACAGTGGTTGTAATAAAGTTGAAATCTGATTTGTCAATCTTCACCAATGTGTTATGTTGAAGCTTTACTGCAGGCTGGAAGATAGTTTTGCAATCTACAGTATTTTATTAAAAAGTAATCTGCATATGCTTTAAGCTCTGAAAGAGTCCCTTCTCCACACAAGTGTACACTTGTCTGGATAAGGAGTGGTGCGGCATGGTGGCACAGTGGTTAATACTGCTGCCTCACAGTGCAAGGGATCTGGCTTCAGTTCCCAGCTTGGGTCACTGTCTGTGTGGAGTCCGCATGTTCTCCCCGTGTCTGTATGGGTTTCCTCTGGGTGCTCTGGTTTTCTCCAACAGTCAAATAGATGTGCTGGTTAGGTGCATTGGCCATGCTAAATTCTCCCTCAGTGTACCCAAACATGCGTTGAAGTGAGGCGGCTCGGGGATTTTCACAGTAACTTCATTATGGTGTTAATGTAAGCTCACTTGTGACATTAATAATAAAACTTAGGCGAAATTAACAGAAAATATTTGTACTCCTATATCATCAGCAAGAAATGGTGTACTTAATTACTGAAAATGTTCATGGGCTTCCTCATTCCCCCATTCGCAAGTTGTAAGGGCTGTAGATTATTTTCCATTTAGTCTGTTATGATGACTCAAAGCACTCTTGTGGAGCTTGGAATGTCAGTGCACCACAGCTGAGTTATTACATAAGAATAAGGCCATCTCTTTAAACTATGGAAAAATACACTAATAATGATTGAAGATAGAACTCTTAATATGCAGGCCAAACCTCAAGTGGGACAATATAGATTCCTTCTTGATAAATGAAAAATACTGCAACATAAAATGTGGATTTTTACTCAACTCCTTCTTAAAGAATCCTTGTATTATTATATGCATTTTGGTGAGTATTTTGCAATTCAGCTGCACTCACTCTTTTGTTGAAATAGGGAATAGCAAATAGGGAATCGTGCGTCTTATAAAAGACAGATTAAATGCCAATAGGCTCTGTAAGAAGTCTCACAACACCAGGTTAAAGTCCAACAGGTTTATTTGGTAGCATGAGTTTTCGGAGCGCTGCCACTTCATCACTCACCTGATGAAAGAGCAGTGCCCATCCAAATAAACCTGTTGGACTTTAACCTGGTGTTGTGAGAATTCTTACAGTGCCCAGCCCATTCCAATGCTGGCATCTCCACACCATAGGCTTTGTTGTAACCCTTCTCTGGTCTTCATTGAAATATTTATATCAGAAAGAGACTACACAATGGTTCCCTTCCACCTCACCAACGAAAATCGCCTTAGTTTAAAAAGAGGGAACAATAACTGATAATAAAGTGTTAATATATTATCTATTCAGCCAACTTTAACTTACTTAGACCCAGCCCTGAGTTATAAACATAGCTGATTCCGTCCTTAACTTCAGCAGCTTCATGCAAAATTGTCACACTTGGCCGATACAATGTTTTCCTTATCGAAGGTAAATATGTAAGACCGTAGGGAGAGATCAGCTAATGGTAACAATTAGATATCCCTGTTAACAAGCCAATGCAGGGTGGACTGAATAAACTCCAGCTATTCTGTAATTTTCATAACAACTAAAAAAGTGCAAAATTTTGTAGCAAAATAAATCAAAATAATGTCCCAAAAATTGCTGCAAAAATAACAGCAATGCAAACAGTGTTATCTCATCAACCTCAGCTACGGGCAGATGTGTAATTAAATAGGGAAATGCAAAGGCCTGAGATGGATTTCTTTTCATTAGTTCCATATAAATGATATCTCACTGTCTGGCTCCCCACTGAAATGAATTGATCATCATGGGGTTCCTGTACTTGAGGAGTAGATACAAGTTAAACTCAACACAAAGAGTTAAGGCTTGTCCTTCTAATGACGTGATAAATGTTAATTACTGCCAGTCAGTAGGCTGATTTTACCATCGCATTGCACCCGTTTTCGGGTGTGAAAACTTGGTAAAGTCAGGCACGAGGCAAGTAGCACAATCCACACCCGTCTTCATGCAGGTTCCCCTTTAAAGTGGCCGCGATCAGGACCGTGCCCAAAACAGGGGCAATGGCCATTTAAATGCATTTGCATACATTTAAATTGACTTAATGGGCTGCAGGCCCAACTTTACCAGCACTCCCCCCTTTACCACTGAGTTCGGCCATCCAGATTCGACGTGAGACAGACATGCTCCATAAAAGTCCAATTTGGGCCCGCCAGTTAGTAAGGAGTAGGTGCCTAGCGTCCTCTTCTTGAGATCAGTGGTGAGGGGAAGGGGGGGGGGTGGGGTCCACTGCCACTCTGCCTGTGATCAGTGGGGAGGTGGGAAGGCGGGGGGGGGCTCTGCTGCCACTCTGCCTGTGATCAGTGGGGGAGTGGGAATGTGGGTCCACTGTCACTCTGCCCGTGATCAGTGATAGGGGAGGGGAGGTGAGTCCACTGTCCCTTTGCCTGAGATCAATGGAGGGAAAGGGGGTCCACTGCCACTCTGCCTTAGACTGATGGGGGGAAGGGAGGGGGGGAGCGACGATTGGTCTGGGTGGTTGGGGGGAATGGGGGATATGGGGGTCAGTAATGTTGTGGTGGTGAGGCAATATCTGTGGGGGCCAAGGGGAGGCATTATCTGGCCTGGGAGTGATGTGGCAGAGAAACGACATTCTGCCATTTTTTTTCTGTGGGCGCGCTGATTGGAGCTGCAGTATTCCGGGTGTGTTAAACCCCACCCACAAGCTTCTACAACACAATTCAGAATTGCTGACATTTGTTCAGGCAGAATGTGCATGGGGGCACTTGAGAAATGATCTAAAAGTCAGATCTGAAACACTTCCAGTTTCAAGTCCACCCAGCACTTAGATTCAAAATCGTAAAATAGGGGCCCACACTCTATCATTGAAAATTAACCATTACGAGTGAGGAATTCCATTTGTTCAGGTTTTAATGGTTGTGGCAATTAATGTTTTTTTTCAAATCGTCCAATCATTCCTTCCCTCTCCATTTCTCTGGTTTAATAAGGAGTTTACTATTCTAACTTAGTCTTGCTTGTCTTTTGCACTGTTAATTTTATAATCCCTCACTACTGGGGATTACTTAAGCATCCATATGACTGCTTACCCATTCACTTGGTCTCAGATGTGCTGTAGATGCTGTAGCATTCCCATCTTGCACCACTGGCAGGACAATACAGATACTCCCAGCCAGAATTTCATCCCCAGGTCAAGTGTGCAGAGTTGAGATGTTCTAGCTCTGCAAACCCAACCTTTAAAACTATCTGGCCATCAGTCTGATTTTCAATTGGGGGTGGGGGCTCATTGGGGCCAGACTAAAACAAAAGTCGGTGTGGCAATGCCACAATGAGCGCAGGGGCTGCCGGGTAAGGAGGAGGGCTGACCAGACAACCTGCTTCTGTGCACCAGTTCTGCGTTTAAATAAATAAAATAAAAAGTTGAAATAAAAAAAGTCCTCTAGTTCTCACCCCCACACCCACCCACACCTATGCTAACCATGTCACCCATGGCCCTCACATCCTCATGCCAACCTATGCTCCTCCAACCACTGCCCATGGCCCCTCATACCCCCTATGTCAACCCATGATCCCTACCCCTGATGGATTCTCATACTCCCTATGCCAGCCCATGCTCCCCGCCCACTACCCTTTGCTCTTATCCCCTCCATGTCAACTCAGTCTTGGACACTTCATTAACAACTTTGATAATTCCTTGACAGCACCTTGACAGCTGGACAGTTCTTTGACATTTTTTCTGACAATTCACTAATAGCTACACCGTTCCTTGGCAGAGGGACAGACCTTTGACAACTGGAAAGTTCCAATGAGTTTCTGTGTAAAAAAAATGTGTAATCATGTTTAATTTTAACAATGCCAAAGGGTGCATTAGCTCTCTGAAAAGGTGCCTGACATGGACTAACTACAATAACATTAAAGATAACATTTTCTGAATTCTTTAAATGGGCTGTCTAAAGAACAATATTGGTACAATTCTATCCAACCTTTCAGTCAGGGAGGAAGGTTGGCAACCAGATAGCTTTAATCTAAGAAGTCATAAATATGTTTTTGTGAGAAGTGGGAAATTCATAATCTTACAGTATCTGGTAATCATTTGAGGATATAGTTAGCATATATCCATGTAATGCAAGTGTTCTAGATGGTGCTTTGTGGCAAGGATTGTTGCATTTCATTCAGATCACTGAGCTCGCTCTTTATGTGACTGGTCAGTGATTTTGGAAGTTCAGGAGCGTAAACCCAATGCAGAGCAGAACAGGTGAGAGGAGATCTGAATTTGGTGCATTTGTTTGGGTAAGTTAAGGCACCTCTTTGTTTAGGGTCTCAGAACACCTTTGGGAATGGTAATGGTAATGTTATCTTTTGGGATGGTTAAAATTAGACATGATTGTGCACTAGTTGCACACAAACTCATTGCAACTCCCCAACTGAGTTTACTGTCCCATAGATTTGAACTGAATTTAAGATCAAAAGATGGGTTACCTCTTAAACTGCCAGAGAGGGTAACATGGGAAACAAGATAAAACGGTGCATATGACAGATATTAGCTTGATAATACAAGTAAGAATTAGGCTGCATATAAAAAGTTCAGAGACGAAATGAGAAAGGAAACATGAGAGGCTAGGAGAGAGCATGAGAAGAGATTGGCAGCTAAACTAAGAAAATTCAGAAGTGTTTTATAGGCAAATAAAAAGTAAAAGGAGAGCAAATGGAGGGGTGAGATCAATTAGGAACCTAAAAGGGATTTATGCATGGAGGCAAGGGTATGGCTGAGGTAGTAAATGAGTACTTTACATCTCTCTTTACAGAGAAAGAAGAAGCTGTCCAAGTCATAGTGAAAGAGGAGGTAGTTGAGACATTGGATTTGAGTGGCACAGTGGTTAGCACTGCTGCATCACAGCTCAGGGACCCAGGTTAAATTCGGGCCTCAGGTGACTCAGGTGTAGAGATTGCATGTTCTCTCTCCTCCAGAATTTAACTGTCCCGCTTGCCATGGGAATCAGAGCGAGTGAGGGGCGGACCACAGAAAGGTCTGTTGACCTCATTTTACAGTTTCAGGACAAGCAAGGATATAAAATCCCATCCCCCATGTCTGCATAGGTTTCCTCTGGATGCTCTGGTTTCCTCCCACAGTCCAAAGATGTGCAGGCTAAATTGACCCTTAGTCTCAGGGGATTTAGCAAGGTAAACATGTGGAGTTCTGGGTTAGGGCCTGGGTGAGATTGTTGTTCGTGCAGACTCGATGGATCAGATGGCCTCCTTTTGCACCGTAGGGATCCTATGATTTGTCGATTCTATGATTCTAAAGATGAGCTAAAAATTGATAATGAGGAGCTGTTAGAAAGTCAGGCTATATTTGAATATGGTAAGGTATCCATATGGGATTGGTTGCATCTGAAGATATAGAGGGAAGTAAGAAAGGAAATTGCAGACACTGGCTTTAATCTTCTAAACTTCCTTAGATATAGGAATGGTGCCTGAGGGTGGGAAAATTCCAATTTTTGCTATCTAGTCCCACAAGTGTTTGGAGAAACCCAGCACCTATCATCTCTTGGATAAATGTGGAATCATCAGGAAAGCCAGCACAAACTTGTTAAAGGCAAATCACTGGCTACCATGGTGGGATTTGAACCCAAGTTCCCAGAGCAATAGCCTGGATCTCTGGATTACTAGTCCAGTGAGAATACCATAACACCAGCATCTACTACTACCCCACACCACCCTGCCACTCACCCCATCCTCCCACCAAAAGCCCCATGTTGTAATGGACTTCTGATTAAAAAAACACATTGGGGTGAATTTTCCCAACCCATCTGCCATGCCAATTGTAGCGGGCGAGGGGTGGGCCATGGAAAGGCAGGATTTTCCAGTTTCAGGGTGAGCGCAGCCAGGAAATCCCACCCATAACTGACTTGCCAGCAACGTTAAAATTAACAGTGGCAGCGAGGATATGAAGTTGGCAGAGTAACAGGAAACAGAGAATGGTGTTAAAGTGTTGCCCAGACTGGAGAAAGTTATACAGTGGGGTTTCCCAGGGTTAAGTATGATGACCACTGCCTCAACCTGTGTGATCAGTGGCAGAATTTCAGTTTGCTCCAATGACACAAAACCTGAAGGTATTATGAACTTTGAGGAGGTTAGAGATGGACTTCAAAGACTTCAAGAGAACACTTACGTATGATCAGTGAAATTTAGCACAAAGAATGTGCAAAGTGATACATTCTGGTAGGAAGAATGAGAAGAGGCAGTATAAAATAAAACTTGCACATGTAAGGGGGGGGTGCAGAAACAGAAGGAATCAATAGGACATGAACAAATCGGTCAAGGCAGCAGGGGAGGTTGAGAAATTTGTGAATAAGGCCAACAGGGTCCTGGAGTTTGTTAGTAGACACGATTCATAGGCCTGGGTTTTCACTTCTGAGTCCAAAAATTGGAAAATTTCACAGCTCATCTCACCCAACTTGAGGAAAGGTGCCCTGAGTAACAGGATCTTCATTCTGGGCAGGTGGAAGGGTATGTGCTGGAGTAAGATTCACTGCCTGAGAAACAATTTGAAGGCCAGAAACGATCAGCAAAGGATGTTATAGAATCCCTTCAGTACAAAAGGAGGGCATTTGGCTCATCGAGCCTGCACCGACAAAATTCCCATCAGGCCCTATCACTGTAAGCCTGCTAATATCCTGACACTAAGGGGCAATTTAGCATAGCTAATTCACCTAACCTGCACATTTTTGGACTGTGGGAGGAAACTGGAACACCCGAAGGAAACTTACACAGACACAGGGCGAACATGCAAACTCCACACAGATAGCGATCCAAATCTGGAATTGAACCCAGGTCCCTGGAGCTGTGAGGCAGCAACGCTAACCACTGTGCCACCCATGACAGCATGATGAAAAATGTATTATTGTGCAATGATTTGTTATGGAATGTGCTGCCTGAGAAAATGTTAAAGGAAGATTCAGTCGTAGCTTTCAAAGGGAATTATATAAACGCCTGAGAGAAACATGTTTTGTACGGCTATGGAGAAAGGATAAGAAGATAGATCCTTGAGTTGCTCTTGCAGAAACCTAGCAAGGCTGAATGGCCTCCTTGTCTGTTGTAAACATTCTACAGTGCTATAGTACTGCACCAATGAGCAGATGTAGCCACTGGAAAATGTTACATTTCTTTATCATGAGCTTAGATTTTCCAAAAAAAACTTCACCGTTTTATCTCTTCCAGAATTGGTCAGATATCCTGACAAAAGAAAGAGCTGAATGTTTGGAATTGTTAAGGAGCGGAGACAGGTGGCCAACATCATGATCAATCCTCCTTAAGTTATTGACATGACCACAGTCCTAAAGAAAACACATCTTTTGTCTGCCCGCTCTCTCGTTCTGTTTATATCTGCCTACAGTGTTTTGGTTGCTGGTTATCTTTCAGAATGTGGTATTAATCATGCTGAAGAGAGTGGTGTCATCAGCAAAGAAAACAATGTCAGTTTGGATGATATCTACCAGATCATTGATGAAAGCGGTAAATGTGATGGGGCAGGGATCACACACTTTGCTGAGGGTCTATCGCATACATGCGCACGGATGTGATGAAATTGCATCAGCCTTTCACTGTTTCAGTGAAATTTTTTCTAATAGTCATATTGTAAGTACATTTTAGCCCAGAAATTCCACCAAACCAAGGTTTTTTTTCTTCCCCAGTTCCCTTCAGCAAAATCTTTGTCAGCAGGAACTTCAAGGCACCATGGTTTGATAACTATAATAAGAAGTCTCACACCAGGTTTAAGTCCAACAGGTTTATTTAGTAGCAAGAGCCAGTAGCTTTCAGAGCGCTGCTCCTTTGTCAGCACTCTGAAAGCTAGTGGCTTTTGTTACCAAATAAACCTGTTGGGCTTTAACCTGGTGTTGTGAGACTTCTTACTGTGTTTACCCAGTCCAACGCCGGCATCTCCACATCTTGGTAACTACAAGGCAGGTAATAGAACACGAAGAGAGCATAACATTTACAATGGCATCACATGTGCAGGAATCCCTTAAATAATTGTACCCTTGTATGCTTCCTTCTCTATTTCTTGCCTGCCTTACTACAACAAGCATTCAAGTGTCCCACAGAAGCACTCATAGAGTCGTAGAGTCATAGAGGTTTATAGCATGGAAACAAGCCCTTTGGCCCAACTTGTCTATGCTGTCCTTTTTTTTAATCAATTGCCTGCATTTGGCCCATATCTCTCTAGACACATCTTACCCATGTAACTATCTAAATGCTTTTTAATAGACAAAATTGTACTCATCTCTACTACTATCACTGGTAGCTTGTTCACCCTCTGTGTGAAGCAATTGCCCCGCTGGACCCTTTTGTACCTCTCGCCTTTCACCTTAAACCTATGCCCTCTAGTTTTAGAGTCCCCTACCTTTGGGAAAAGATGTTGACTACCTCTTCATTATCTGCCCCTCATTATTTTATAGACCTCTAAAGATCACCCTAAAGCCTCCTACACTCTAGGGAAAAAAGTCACAGTCTATCCAAACTTGCCTGATAACACTCCTTCCATTTCTGGTTATGTGGGATAGGAAAAAGGGAGGAAAGTGGTGGAGAAGAGGGGAGGGGAACACTTAGCACACTGAGCATTTGAGGCGCAATGCCCATCCTGCTCATTAGAAACCAAATTTCAAAAGATAAGAGTCTTTACATCCTTCATATTCAAGGAATCTAGAACCTATTTTTGGGGTTCGGCACCTCCCACAACTTTGGTCATGGGACTAAAGCTGGTGCTCATCGATTAATGAGGCCCTATCTCACTGTTAAAGTGATTTCTACCCTATTATCTTTCATTACCTAGGTTTCTGCACAGCACATGATACAATGCTTTAAGTCACAACTGTTGCCCATTAACTGCAACAATGCACTTAAATAATTGCTATCAATGCATGTAATCACCTGAGTCCCAGGACAGGAGTTTCTCAGGGTAGTGTTCTAGGTCCAATCATCTACAACTGCTTCATCAATGACCTTCTTCCCATCATATGGTCAGAAGTGGGGATGCTGGCTGGTGACTGCACAATGTTCAACACCATTCCTGACTCCTTAGATATTCTCCATATGCAGCAAGACTTGGACAATATCCAGTTTTGGGCTGATAATTGGCAAGTAACATTCCTGTCACACGAGGGCCAGATAATGATCTTCTCCAACCAGAAAGAATCCAGTTGTCTCCTCTTGACATTTAATGGCATTACCATTACTGAATCCTCATTATCAGTCTCCTGGGGGTTACCATCAACCAAAAACTGAACTTGACGATCCATATAAATACTGTGTCAGAGGCTAGGAATTCTGTGGTGAGCAATTCACTTCCTGAGTTCCCAAAGTTTGCCCACCGCCTACATGGTTAGCATTGCTGCCTCATAGCGCCAGGGACCCATGTTCAATTCTGGCCTTGGACCACTGCCTGTGTGGAGTTTGTATGTTCTCCCCATGTCTGCATGGGTTTCTTCTGGGTGCTCTGGTTTCCTCCCACAGTCCAAAAATGTGCATATTAAGTGGATTGATCATGTTAAGTTGTCCCTCAGTGTCAGAAGATTAGCAGAGTAAATATGTGGGGCTATGGAGATTAGGCTTGGGTGGGATTATTGTTGATGCAAGCTCACTCGCTGGGTCAAATGGCCTCCTTCTGCACTGTAGGGATTCTATGAAGTTAGTAGTCTGATGTAATACTCTCCACTTGCCTGGATGAGTGCAACTCCAACAATACTCAAGAAATCAGCACCATCCAGGGCAAAGCAACCCCTTTAATTGGCATCCTTCCAACACCTTCAACATTCAGTCCATCCACTATGGATGAAAAGTAACAGTATTATGTACCATCGACGAGATGCACTGCAGCAATTATTATGTTAAGGTGAAATGATCATGAATTTTAGGCAAAATAATCTGTGCTAGAAAAATCATCACAATATCCAACATGACCTATTTCCATGCAGAATGTATCACTGCAATAATTGTATTCCTTAAATGAGCAATTAGATAATAATTGGTCAAACATAACTGAAACAAAGGGTAAAGTGGAAACAACTGCCATGCCATGAAATATGGTTTAATTTCTTACTTGAGATTCAGTCCAAGAGTATGGTTTCCACTGAGTAAAGTGGTTCATGTTATCATGTAATAATAATGGAAAATTGATACATTTAAAAACTTGAAATATATCCATTAGAGTGCACAGTCAAAAATAAATTCAGATAGCTTTCTACAAAGCTACGTGTAAAAAAACTTCGACATGTACTACCCTAATCCCAGAAAAGCACCTCTTCTGCGCCAGTGTGTTTTTTTTTCCCATTTCTCATACCAACAATCCTTTGACGTGAGATAGCTTTTTGAGTGCTAACTTGTGATGAATTATGAACATTTTGTGCTGTGGGACCGCAACCACAAGAAACTGAGCCGAGACTTTCAGATCCCTTACAGCTATCAGAGGAGGAAAGATTTGCATCTGGGCTGGATTTTGAATCTGTAATGTAACAGGGCAAGTCTGCTAGTCCCAAGCAATGGGGGATTTAAAAAAAAAATCTCTTTCACCAAATTTTGTCCAGCAAATTCCTTGCCTCCTAAAAAAAAGTTTTGATTCTTTGCTGAAACATGGTTCAATGCAACCCAGCTGATTCCTCATACTCAACCCCTGAATGTGAGCCTCAAGAGTTAGCAGGCTTATTGTTCCACAAGGACCATTTGCGAATCTGTAGGTGTCATTTATCTCATTGCTATTTGTTGTACACAAATTGGCTGTCAGTCCCTAAGTTATGACAGCAACTCCATTTTATAAGTATTTCATTAACTAAAGGATTTTTGATATCTGAGATTATGAAAAGCACTATAATAATGTGGGCTCTTTCTTTCTATGGGTTGTCCCGTTAGTTGTGTTAACACAATTGCACAAATTGCTATTTTTCTAATAACAACTTCACCAATTACCATGCGTGGTCAATATGAATTTGCCTGAACATACAATATTAAACTTCTGCAAAGGTTTTTGATTCCTTCCCAGATGACAACCTTGGAGTAATGTGTTGAGTTTTGGTCACCTGCTTTGAGGAAGGATGTGGTGGCACTTGAGGCAGCTCAGAACAGGTTCGCTAGATTGATTTGCTTTTTTTATTTGATTTCATTTATTATTGCCACATGTATTAACATACAGTGAAAAATATTGTTTCTTATGTGCTATACAGACAAAGCATACCATTCATAGAGAAGGAAATGAGAGTGCAGAATGTAGTGTTACAGGCATAGCTAGGGTGTAAAGAAAGATCAACTTAATGCAAGGTAGGTCCATTCAAAAGTCTGATGGCAGCAGGGAGGAAGCTGTTCTTGAGTTGGTTGGTACGTGACCTAAGACTTTTGCATCTTTTTCCTGAAGGAAGAAGGTGGAAGAGAGAATGTCCAGGGTGCGTATGGTCCTTAATTATCCTGGCTGCTTTGCTGAGGCAGCAGGAAGTGGTAGGCAGAGTCCATGGATGAGAGACTGATTTGCGTAATGAATTACATTCATGACCTTTTGTAGTTTCTTGTGGTCTTAGGCAGAGCAGGAGCCATACCAAGTTGTGATACAACCAGAAAGAATGCTTTCTGTGGTGCATCTGTAAAGGTTGGTGGGAGTCATAACTGACATGCCAAATTTCTTAGTCTTCTGAGAAAGTAGAAGCGTTGGTGGGCTTTTTTAATTATAGTGTCAGCATGGGGAGACCAGGACAGGTTGTTGGTGATCTGGACACCTAAAAGCTCTTGACCATTTCTACTTCACCCCACTGATGCAGAAAGGGGCATGTTCTCCATTATGCTTCCTGAAGTCAATGACAATCTCCTTCATTTTGTTGACATTGAGGGAGAGATTATTGTCATTGCAAAATTGATTCCAGGTTTGAAGGGGCTGTTTAATGAGGAGTGGTTGAGTAGCTTAGGTTTGTACTCACTGGAGTACAGAAGAATGAGGGGGGATTTGATTGAGGTGTATAAAATACTCAACGAGATTGATAAAGTAAATGTTAAGCAAATGTTCCTCCTTCTAGAACAGTCTAGGACAAGAGGTCATAATTGTAGAATAAGAGGCCGGAGGTTCAAAACAGAGATAGGGAGAAGCTAATTCTCACGAACAGTTGTGAATCTACAGAACTCACTGCTCCAGTGAGTGGATGCAGAATCAATCAATGGATTCAAGAAAGAGATTGATAAATATTTAATCAAAAGCAAGATAAAGGGCTATCGGGAAAAGGCAGGGAAGTGGAGTTAGGATGAGACAGAGATAAGCCATGATCATATAAAATGGCAGAGTGGGCTCGAAAGGCTGAATTGCCAACTCTCACTCCTAATTCCTATGTTCCGAAGTGTGGCCCAGGAGTTGGTAGCTGCTCACCTTTGTTTCTTGGGTTTGTGACTTCAAAACAATAGTACCAGTGTAAAGGACTGCATGGAATATTACTTAACATCCAAGCACCCCATTCTGAGAACTGTAATAATTTTCCTGATTCATGTGCCCTTTTAAAGTCATAGATTTTCTTCTTGACCTCCTCTTGGATCATCCTTGTGGATTTTCCCAAGATGACCCAACCAGTAAACTCCTGCCAAACTCATTGGGTTTGAGTTCATGTGTATGGATGATTCTACTGCCCTGAGAACTTCACTGTGCTTATTTTTCTAAAATGCTGTGACTCAGTACCTTGATGACCTGCCAATGACATAGCCTTTTGGGACTTTCATCGTCATATTTGTACAAATCTTTGCACAAACTGAGTCAAGGTTTATTATTCATTCATGGGATGTGGGTATCGCTGGCTGGGCCAGCATTTATTACTCATCACTGAGGGCCTTTAAGAGGCAGTTGCATTGCCGTGGGTGGGTCACATGTAGGCCAGACCAGTTAAGGATGGCTGATTTCCTCCCCTGAACATCATTAGTGAACCAGATGGGTTTTTACAACAATTGATAATGGTTTCATGGTCATCATTAGACTTTTAATTCCAAATTTTAATTGAATTAAAATTTTACCATTTGCTGCAGTGGGATTTGAACTCTGGTCCCCAGTGCATTACCATGGATCTGTGGCCCAGTGATAATACCACTACCTCCCCATAATGGTGGATGAAATTTTAAGCAGGCATCCCAGCAGACTTAGATGATCGAAAATTATAAAAACAGTATTTTTAAGGCACATCATGGTTTGCTTGGCTGTTTTCTCTTCTACTGAATTCGCAAAGCACATCTATGATTTTACCTTGTGTTCACATTTTTTTTCCATAAAATTAGGGCAATTAAACATTTGTTCAACCAAGTATGTCACCAAAAAGGTCTCTTCTTGGTAGCTTGAGAAAGATCTGAAGCATGTCAAATGATTATTCCAAACAAGATCAAGTTAAAAAATTATAAGAGGAAGCAACATTACGATGTGACAAAAATTAAGATAGCAGAAGACATACTGTGCATGAAGAATAGCTAATGTCCAAAAACAGGCATTTACTTTTGGTCTGTAATGGAAAGAATGTTTATGTAGTGTCAACTAGCGAAGTGTTTAGGAAGAAATCTGGCAGAAAACCATATGGGAACAAGTCATGATTATGATCTTGATGAGTGCAATAGTAGTTTGGAAGATGGAAGGGGTGTCTGTAAAAGTTGCATTGGCAAGAAATTGGACAGATTATAACAGGGTTTTCCTTGTTCAAAGCCAATTTATATGAAGTGATCAATAATTCAGTGGTCATAATTAATATTGTTTTCACTCCCAACACAAATCCTTTCCAAATTTAACTTGCAAAGACATCTTATTTCGAGGAGCACCCTTCAAACAAGAAAGATTTGGACAAAGCTATTTTCTCTTCAGAATGAAGAAGAGCAGAACTCCCTACCATTTTCATTCCAATAGCTTCATGTACAAATCATGTATTTCAACTTGATTTACATCATTATGCTGTGCGTTTGTTAAAATGAGAAAGAGTTTGCCAAACATTCTCCCATGAACATTTTGCCCTTTGAGCACTGAATGCTCTTTGGCAGCGATAAAAAAGAACATTTTCTTTGGACACTTTATTAGCGTCAGTTCAAATTTGTTCTTGCAGACCTTGCACGTCAAAAGACTTTATTGTCACAAATACCGTGGAGCAAACTATTTATCCAAAATCAGTCTGTTGGTGATGAATAATAGAATGAATGAAAGTTCTAAGTGGCAGTAACACGATGGGAAGAAAATGTCCCTTTTGTCCAACAATGCTAGTGAGCCAAGAATATGAAAATTAATTTTGCAAATATTCAGAGTATGATTTAACACTTTAAATTCAATTCTGTTCGTTTTAAAATTGTACTTTCAAGATACAATCTTGACATAGATTATCTCCTCAACTGATCAGGGAGTAAATTTATGTGTGGCTTGGTGTCTCTGAAGCAACAAGGGAGGGAAGAACAAAAGTGAACGTGGGTGGAAAATGATATATGGAAGGCAATGAATCCAGTTAATCTGTTTGATAAACCGACAACTTTACAATAACAGTATTAGGAATGAATGACTGTAAAGCTGCCATTCTCCAGAAGTGAACATTCCTGATAACCGCTGTCCATAATGAATGTTCATTAAAATACAAGACATTAATTGGAAGTTTAAGTTAAAATTTACTTACTGGTGTTACAAGTAACCTTACATTAACACTGCAATTAAGTTATTGTGAAAATTCCCTAGTCGCCACACTCCGTTGCCTGTTCGAGTACACCTTTTCCTATTTCTTATGGTCTTATATGCGCCATATTATTATATGATTTTGATCTCAATGGAGACCAGACGTGTTTAATAATTTTATTTTAGTATCTGAAAACCAAGGTATTTACTAAAAGAATGCAGCCACAAAGTTCATGGCTTAAGTCAAAGGAATTTTATAACACAAAAATTAAGGAATGTGAGTACTTCTGGACTGTGCGAGGAAACTGGAGCACTTGGAAGAAGCCCACACCCAAAGGTAGGGGAATCTAAAACTAGAGGGCATAGGGTTAAGTTGAGAGGGGAGAGATACAAAAGGGTCTAGAGAGGCAACTTGTTTCAGTCAGAGGGTGGTGAGAGTCTGGAATGAACTACCAGAGCCAGTAGTAAAGGTGGGTAAAACTTTGTCTTTTAAAAAGCATTTAGACGCTTACATGGGTAAAATACTTCTGAGGGATATTGGCCAAATGCGGGCAATTGGGACTAGCTGAGTGATAAAAACTGGGCAGCATGGACAAGTTGGGCCAAAGGCAGGAGGAAGTGTATTAAACTGATGGGCACCTGTCTCCTTCAGGACCACATCGTGACTTCTTCTCAGCTTAACCCTAGGTGCTTTTGTCGCTGATTCTTTGTCATGTGGAGATATGACCTCCAAGGGTGATGCACATTTCCCACAGGTTAAAACATGATTGAAGTCCTGCTATTCTTTTCCTGTGTATGTGGTACCACCTCACCCTTCTGATGTGCATCAAACTTGAGTTCCTTGGGGGTGGAGATAGAGTAAATCAAATGAGTATAGAAGGAAAGTTGAATGAAGAGGTTTCGTTTAAAGTATAAATATGTATTCATTGTG
The DNA here is from genome assembly GCF_965287045.1 of Carcharhinus amblyrhynchos. Taxonomy (NCBI): domain Eukaryota; kingdom Metazoa; phylum Chordata; class Chondrichthyes; order Carcharhiniformes; family Carcharhinidae; genus Carcharhinus; species Carcharhinus amblyrhynchos. Next base: position 54,660,924 of record NC_137335.1, read on the forward strand.
TTTTCAATAGTTTAACATAACTGATTAGTTGTAATGGTGCAGTTATTAGTACTCACATTCCTTAATTTTTGTGTCATAAAATTCCTTTGACTTAAGCCATGAACTTTGTGGCTGCATTCTTTTAGTAAATACCTTGGTTTTCAGATGTAAAAATAAAATTATTAAACATGTTTGGTCTCCATTGAGATCAAAATCATATAAAATATGGCACTTATAAGACTATAAGAAATAGGAAGAGGGTGGGCTGTTAAGCCCCTCGAGCCAGCTCTGCCATTCAGTAGGATCATGGCTGATCCAACATTCCTCACATTCATTTTTATGCCCTTTCCCATAACCCTTGATTCCCTTCCTGATCAAAAATCTATCTATCTGAGTCTTAAATAAACACAAGAACTCTACCTCCACAGCTCTCTGTGGCAAGGAGTTCCAAAGACTCACAACCCTCTGAGAGAAGAAGTTCCTCATCTTAGTCTTAAATTGACATCCCTTTATTCTGAGATGATACCCTCTGGTCCTAGACTCTCCTATGAGGGGAAATGTCCTTTCAACATTGACCCTAACAAGTCCTTTAAGAATCCTCTTTGTTTCAATGAGATCACCTTTCATTCTTCTCAATTCCAATGAATGGAGACTCAACCTGTTTAACCTTTCCTCATAAAACAATCCCTCCATACCAGGGATCATCCTAGTCAATCTTCTCTGAACTGATTCCAATAAAATAATATCTTTCCTTAAATAAGGGGACCAAAACTGCTCACTACTCTAGATGTGACTCATCAGTATCATTTACTGCTGAAGCAAGACTTCTCTACTCTTATACTCCAAACCACTTGAAATAAGGGATAACATTCCATTAATCTCCCTGATTGCCTGCTGCAACTGTGTGCTATTTCTGCTTCATACACAAGTACCCCCAATTCGCTTTGTGTTATAGCTTTCTGCAGTTTTTCTCCATTTAAATAATACTGTTCTTTTGTTCTTTCTTCCAAAATGAACAACTTCGCATTTTCCCACATGATACTCCATTTGCCCACTTACTTAACCTATAATATCTCTTTGTAAATGTTTATTTCCTGCTTGCCACTTGCCTTTCCACCTATTTTTTGTCTCATCTGCAAATTTGACTACACTACATTCGCTCCCTTCCTCCAAGGCATTAATGTATATTGTAAATAGTTGTGGTCCCTGCACTGATCCTGTGGAACTCCACTGGTTGCAGGTCTCCAACCTGAAAACAAAATGTAATATGTCATTCCTGTTGCTCACCCCTTATGAATGTAATTATTCTAGGACCTTAGTTTACAAACTAAGGCAATGCCATTTTTGGGTGCCTGGGGGCACAGGCATGATCCAACTGCCTGAATGGTGAAGTCAGTAAAACGAAGAGATAGTCATGGACTTCAGGAAGCATAGTAGGGAACATCAATGGGGTTGAAGTGGAAATGGTCAAGAACTTCAAGCTGTAGGTGCCAGATCACCAACAATCTATCGTGGTCCCTCCACACCAATGCTATTGTTAAAAAAAATCCACCAATGCCTAAACCTTCTCAGGAGGTTGAGGAAATTTGGCATGTCCGCTATAACTCTCACCAACTTGTACAGATGCACCAAAGAAAACATCCTCTCCAGATGTATCACAGCTTGGTATGGCTGTTGCCCTGATCAAGACCACAAAGAACTACACAGTGTTGTGAACATAGCCCTGTCTATCACACAGACCATCCTCCCACCCATTGATTCTGTCTACACTTCCCACTGCCTCAGAAAAACAGTCAGCATAATCAAGGACCCCCATACACCCTAGACATACTCTCTCCCACTTTCTCCCATAGGCAAGAAGATTCAAAAGTCTAAGGTCGCATACCAACTGACTGAAGAACAGCTTCTTTCCTGCTGCAATCAGACTTTTGAAGTTGATCTTTCTCTACACCCTCGCTATGTCTGTAACACTATATTCTGTATTCACTCTCCCTTCCTTCTCTATGAACACTATGCTCTGTCTGTATAGTGAGCAAGAAACAATATTTTTCACTGTATACCAATACATGTGACAATAATGAATCGAATCAAATCAAATCTGAAGATCTCAAGTCTCATTTCCACAAAGTGGGTAAGCAGCAGAGAATGCAGAGTAGCTTGTCTTCACTGAGATATCATTGAAAACTGGGCTATTTGATACTTGCAGCGCCCCTCGACCAAGTGAGAGGGGTGACTAAGGGGGAGAAAGAAGTTGGGCTTTGGGCCAGAAAGGAATGACCTATGGTCTGGCCAACTGACACTGCACAGTTGATTTATGGGCCTGCCCACTGTAGAATTTTATTGACTCTTAAAAGGGGAATTAGAGTGGGGTGCTGCATTTTAAAGCATCGGGAAAGAGTTTTGCATTAATGGAATGATCGGACAGATGGGATTGCTTCATTTCTTCTGGGAGTTTCAATCAACAGGATTCAGCTGCAACGATAAATCAGATAGAGCACGTGAATGAGTGGCAGTGAAGCGCGATGGTTTATGATCACTTTATATTTCATTCTCCTTACAGTTTGGAGATGGGACAATTGGCGCTGATCACAAAATTGGATGCTTGGATATTTCTGGGTTGAGTCACAAATACTGAGAGGCTATTCAACACACTTTTAACATACACACACAACAGTGTCCTTTGTTCCTGTTTATAATTCCTTTGGTGTACTTCGGAAAACTCAAAAAAAAATTTGGAAAACTCAGCTGCTCAACAAAGATAAATGTATCTCATAGAAGCAGAGGCTTATAATCCCATGAGGTGGATGTGAAGTGATTTTTATACTTAATGGACATAACAAAAGTTAATGGTGACAACAAAATAGCCATTAATGACTTGTTCTCACTTTCTCTCTGCAAAAATGTAAGTCACGCCTACTCTTGAGTAAAATAATGAGGACTTCATTTGATTTAGCTGGGGGGTGAAGTGGTGGGTCTGCAGTTATAGTGTTGCTAACGAGACAGGAAATGAAGAATCCAGTGAAATTCAAAGTCCTGAAGGTGAATTCACTGGATAATATTTTCACGACATATTGAAATTATACCTCATCTGGAATTGGCTATAACTGAAAGACTACAGGAAGCTGTCGAGATTATTGATGATTTGTAGCTCTCCTTAGAGAAAGGATAAACAAAGGTATTGGTCCTGTGCGAATAATATGATGTTGTGCATCATTGCATGGGATATGATTACTACAGGAAGGGAATATCCATTGATAATTACTCATGCCAAATTCTGCTCGAACGTGAGTACCACAGACACAGATTCTTTGTACATTCATTTCTGGATTTGCTTAACTGCAAAATCAAAATTGTTCAAACTGGAAAAGGGTGCTGTTTGAAAGATGTCATTGCACATTTATCCAACAGATGGAGTCTATTCATAGAGGCAGTGCCACCATTCATTTGGTCAGTTTCTGGCTGAGAAATAAGAGGTGATGTGGAGATGCCAGCATTGGACTGGGGCAAACACAGTAAGAAGTCTCACAACACCAGGTTAAAGCCCAAAAGGTGTATTTGGTAGCACCTGACAAAGGGGCAGAGCACTGAAAGCTAGAGGCATTTGCTATCAAATAAACCTGTTGGACTCTAACCTGATGTTGTGAGACTTCTTACTGTGAGAAATAGAGGCCCAGCAAGTTGCATTTGTTGCTGAGATGGTAATTTGGAAGAAATATATTTAGACATAGTAGTATTTAATATTTCTGTTCAACTTTGCCTGCACACAATGGCACAGGTTAGGCTGGATGTGTCGATTGAACATTGAATCTGACAGCAGAAAATGAGGTCATTCAGCCCATTGTACTTGTGCTGGATCTTAGAAAGTGCTATCCAATTATTCCCAATCCCCTTCTCTTTCCCCATGATGTTGCATCTTTTTTTCTTTTGAAATATATATCCATTCTCTTTTGAACATTAATTTATGAAAAAGTGCAGGTATGAAAGGATCATGAATGTTTGAGTACTCATAACATGATATCAGAAGGATACATGAGATTTATGGATAGTATATATAGGATGAACAGTTAATTACACTGAGCTGAGCATTTATAGAGACTGTAGTTATATGAGCTGTGGGAACAGAGGAACATAGAAGCTGAAATAGACCATTCAGCCCGTCGATCCTGCTTAGACATTCAATTAGATCATGGCTGATTGTCTAGCTCAATGTAATTTTCCCACACTATCCCCATAACCCTTGAGGTCATTAGGATCTATAAACCTATCAATCTCTATCTTGAGTATGGTTGAAGAATGAGTTTTCACAACCTTTTGGGATAGAGAATTCCAAAGGTTCACTAACCCTCTGAATGAAGAAATTCCTCTCTGTATCAATCCTCAATGGTTTTCCTGTTATTGTGACTGGATCTTCTGGCTCTAGGTGGGGGAAACATCCTTTCTGCATTCTTCTAAAGTCTAGAGAATACAGGCACAGTCTCCTCAATCCCTCCTGATAAGAGAGTATCACAATCCCAGAAATTAGCCTTGATGTGGAGATGTTGGCATTGGACTGGGGTGGATAAGATGAGAGGTCATGCGACACCAGGTTATTGTCCAACAGGTTTTATTTGAAATCACAAGCTTTTGGAGCACAGCTCCTTCATCAGGTGAAGAGTTCATTTCACTTGATGAAGGAGCAGTGCTCTGAAAGTTTGTGATTTTAGATGAACTTGTGGGACTAAAGCCTGGTGTAGTGTGATCTCTTATTTTGTCCAGGAATTAGTCTGGTGAACATCTCCTGCGCTCCCTCGATGGCAAGTATATCCTTCCACAAGTAAGGGACCGAAACTGTACACAATACTCCAGAGCCGGAATTCTAGAATCATAGAATCATATCGTGTAGAAGGAGGCCATTCGGCCCATCAAGTGTGCACCAACCACAATCCTACCCAGGCCCTATCCCCATAACCCTATGCATTTACCCTGGCCATTCCCCCTGCCATTAAGACACAATTTAGCATGGCCAATCCATCTAACCTGCACATCTTTGTCTGTGGGAGGAAACCAGAGCACCTGGAGGAAACCCATGCAGACACAGGGAGAATGTGCAAACTCCACAAAGACAGTGACCCAAGCCTGGAATCGAACCCGGATCCCTGGCATTGTGAGGCAACAGTGCTAACCACTGTGCCACCGTGCACCCCTATTTTACTGCCCCGCCCGCCACGGGAATCAGAGTGAGTGCAGGGTGGACCATGGAAAGGTCTGTTGACCTCAGTTTCAGGACAAGTGAAGTGGTAAAATCCCACCTCACGTGTCAGACCAAGGTGCAATACAACTGAAGAAGACATTGTACTCCTCTATTCAAATCTTCTTGTGATTAAGGCCAACATATCATTTGCCTTCTTAATTGCTTGCTGCACCTACATGTTAGCTTTCAGTAACTGATAAAAAAGGATATTAACATTTCCAATCTCTCACTGTTTAAGAAATACTCTGCACTACCATTCCTCTTATCAAAGTAGATAACCTCACACTTATCCAATTTATATTCCATATATCATGTTCTTGCTCATTCAAATCCACTTGCAGCCTCTTTGCATCCTCTCCACAACTCACATTTCCACCTAGTTGTGTGGCATTCACACATATTAGTCCCCACATCCAAATCATTGATCTAAATTGTGAACACTGAAACATACTAATCCTTGCAGTACCACACCACTCAGCCTGACAATCTGACAGTGGCCCCTACATTCCTACTTATTGTTTTCATCTCTTTTACTAATCCTTAATCCACACCAGTATTTTACCCCATCTAATGTGCTCTAATTTGGTTTATGAATCTCCTGTGTGGGATCTTATCAAAAGCCTCCTGAAAATCCAAATACAGCACATCCATTGGTTCCCCTTATCTATTCTGCTAGTACCTTCCTCAAAAACTTCTCTCAGGTTTGTCAAACATGATTTCCTTTTCAGACATCCATTTTAACGCTGCCAGTCAAGTTGTCTAAATGTCCAGTCATCACACTTCCTTTATGTAGAATTCTAGCATTTTCCCTAGTCGTAATTAATGTCAGGCTAACAAGCTATTCACCAAAGATTCTTAGACAACATTTCCAAACACATGGCCACGTCCAGCTAGAAGGACGAGGGCGGGAGACACATGGGAACACCACCACCTGCAAGTTCCCCTCCAAGCTACTCACCATCCTGACTTGGAAATATATCGCCATTCCTTCACGGTCACTGGGTCAAAGTCTTGGAACTCCCTCCCTAATGGCATTGTGGGTCAACCCACAGCACATGTGCTGCAGCAATTCAAGAAGGCAGCTAGCTAACCACCACCTTCTCAAGGGCAACTAGGGATGGGCAATAAATGTTGGCCTGGCCAGTGACGCCCATGTCCCACAACTGAATAAAAAAAGCAAATATGTAACTCCCTGTTTTCTCTCTGCTCCATTCTTAAGTTGTGGAGTTACATTTGGATAAAGGCAAAATACTGCAGATGCTGGCATCTGTTGCGTTTTTGTCCCTTAATGGAATGAATATCTGGTGTAAGCCATTTTTGATTCTCTAAATATTAACCATTCCCTCTCTACCATCATACCTTTTAATGTATTTTCCCAATCCACCACAGTCATTGTCCCTCGTTCCTTATAGATTCCTTTGTTTAAACTGAAGACCCTGGTTTTAGATTGAACCACTTTGCTTTTAAACTTAATGGAAAATTCTATCATAACTTAATGGAAAGTTACATCATAAACACATACCATAACTCATATATTTACTAATGCCTTTGTTTTCCACACTGTTTGCAAATTGTGGTGTAGCATTACGATCAGACTTAGCAATTTTCCACTTTGTTGGGTAAATGCCAGTGTTGTTGCTGCATTCTAGCTGCTTGATGAGAAACAAGACTTGTTTTGGGGCACTCATCTTCACCACTATAACTAGAATGTTGTCAGGGTCCAGAACTTTTGTTGCATCCAGAGCTCTCAGCCATTTCTTGCTATCAAATGGACTGAATCAACTTTTGATGGTGAGGACCTCTGAAGGATGTTGAAGATGGTTGCAAATGTTTCAGTCTTGTCTTTTGCACTGACCTCAGGCCCTGCTGTCATTGGAATGTTCAGAACACCTCCTCTTCCTTTATGTAAGTCAATTGTCCACCACCATTTTTAGAGTGTAGAGTTCTGACCTGAGCCATAAGTTGTGTGATCACTTAGTTTTGTCTATTGCATGTTGCTTCTGCTGCAGCATAGTGGCACAGTGGTTAGCAGTGCAGCCTCACAGCGCCAGGACCCTGACTCAATTCCAGCCTCGGGTGACTGTGTGGAGTTTGCACATTCACTCCATGTCTGTGTGAGTTTCCACTGGCTGCTCCAGTTTCCTCCCACAGTCCAAAGATGTGCAGGTTAAGTGGATTGGCCATGCTAAGTTGTCCCTTAAGGTGAGGGCGATTTGTGGGATAAATATGTGGGGTTATGGGGATATATAACCCGGTGTCGTGTGACCTCTTAAGATGCTTTGTTACAATGTTGGTGCAGAATCAATGGGCCAAATGGCCTCCTTCTGCACTGTTGGGATTCTATCAATATATAGGCTGTGTTGTACGTTCACCAGGTTGATATTTCATTTTTAGATGCTGATCCTGGCATTCGCTTCTCTCCTCATTGAACCAGGTCAGTTGCTGACTTGCTGGCAATAGTAGGGTGAGGGTTATAACAGACCATGAGGTTAAGGTTGTGGTGGAGCATAGTTCTACAGCTGATGACCCACAGTACCTCATAGAAATCCATGTTTGAGCTGCAAGATCTGTTCTGCATCTTGCTCATTTAGTATGGGTATTCGTGCCACACAAGACAATTGAAGATGTTCTTAGTGTGAGGCTTCAATAAAGTGGGCTGGCCCTTGGAGCATAAAGATGTGTATGTTTGGGGGATTAGCAGGATGGATGCATGTTGTTGCGGGGATGGGACAGGAGGGTGGGCTTGGAGAGTTGGTGCAGGCCCAATGCACTGAATGGCCTCCTCCTGCACTGTGGGGATTCCACGGGCAGAATTTTCCAGCCATAGCTGTCTCAAGAGCGGAAAATCCCATCTGAGGTCAATGGACCTTTGCATGGCTGTCACCCCTCCACCCCACCCACTGTGATTCCCATGGTGGGCACAGCCCTATCATTCGATCGCCACAAGCGCTATACGGTGATCATTGCTACTAATGCTATTATTGACATATGCTTCTACAACAGGTTGATTGGTGACGGTGAGGTCTTTCCCTTATGTTAATTCTCTCACCACTTGCAGCAAGCCTAGTCAGCCAGATACCCTCTTTGGAGGTCTCAGCAAGCTTGATCAGCAGTGGTGTTGCTGACCCAGTCTTGGGGACGAACATTGAAATCTCCCACCCAGATTACATCTGTGCCCTTGTGAGTGCTCCGATTCCAGTTGTTATCAACTTGCCTCTTTGCCTTTGGAATTTTTATTGTGTTTATTTATCTTAAGTTTTAATTTATAACCCTGATTAATTCATTAAAATTATGATCATTATTTCAGAAAGATATCTGTCACTGTGACTGCTTGGTTTGCCAATTAGCCTTCGTAATGCACTTGGTTGGGTAGCTTTGTTCCATTATAAAGAAAGGGAAATGTGCAGTGTAAATCAACAGGCGTCACACAGCTGCATTATTGAATAGTCAGTCAAATACTCCGCAATGGCATAATATGGGTTGATATATCATTATGCAAAATAATTTACGTGGTCTTATTAATAGTTGGCATCAACCAAAGATGTGATTAATGCATAAATGCTGCAAATTTACAACAGCATTAAACATTTCAAAGGAAAATCAAATCTGTGCTATGTTTAAGCAATGCATTGAATGTTGCAATGCCAGGATTGGGTTTGAGGGCCCAGGAATTCAGGTGCCATCAAAGTTGGGCCTCAGGCGTCAATTGCATTGAGCCACTGAGCTGAGCGGAGTTACAGGCATCTCATAAGGGAAGCAGCATTGAAGACTGAGACACTGCAACATTAACAGCAGCCTTCAGGTAAGTAAAAGGGGATCAGGCATGTGACAGTATCAGCAAAGTAGGCAATCCAGTTAGAACGGGTAGGTGATCTAGTCAAAAAGATTGTATAGTCAAAATTATAACAGTGGAGGCTGGTTTGGATAGAATCACACAATCCCTGCAGTGCAGAAGGAGGCCATTTGGCCCATCAAGTCTGTAATGACCACAATCCCACCCAGGCCCTATCCCTGTAACCTCAGGGGGAGAATGTGCAAACTCCACACAGACAGTGACCTGAGGCTGGAATTGAACCCAGGTCCCTGGCTGTGAGGCAGCAGTGCTAACCACTGTGTCACTGTGCCGCCCTGGGGCATGAAGTTGGAAATGGTGGACAATAGAGTTGGGAGATATTGGTGGCAGACAGGTACTTGACTACTGTTGGAGGAGAACTGGGGGGGGCTAGAGAGGAGGGGGCGCTGTCTGGTGAGTAGTGGCTGTTGTTTGGTGCCTGGGATAGAACTGGAGGCTTGAAGATGGGAGAGTGGCAGCTGGTGGATGGGTGATTGGTGGCTGGGGGATAAGAGGTTTTGGAAAATGCAGTAAGGGGAGGGTGGCTGTGGAGTTGGGCAAAGGATTCCTACTAATTTGCAACGTGGGCTAATTTTCCTAAGGGGTCCAATAGGCATTTGGCCCCTTATTTGTTAATGCAAAACACCAAATACTTGACTGACGATCTGGTACTGTATGCTGATTTTTTTTGCCTGTACAAATATGTCAGATCATGTGCTTCCTGTTGGCCATGTTGAGAACTGAAAGACAATTGAACAACTTCTAAGCAACTGCCTCATGCTCTTTGATAGGAGGGAGGAATATAAGCCAAGGTTCATCCTAGTGAAGTTAATAGAACAGAAAATTGAGAATATAACAGGTCCATTTTGTGCCCCTCCAAAGCTGAATTTAATTTGCTAGATAGTCACCAGTATCTCTGTCCCACTATTTCCTTGGAGGCATTCAAGGTGACTCTCTCATGATGTCTATCCTTCTCTCTAGAGGAAATACTGGGCTATATTACATTTTAGATATCATAACCATTTTCTCCATCTCTACAGTTCTGTGTCTTTCAGCCCTTACCTCACACCACTGCTGCTGGAACGTGAAAAATTAACACCAAGTTTCATGAGAATTTATTTACAAGTCGAAACAAAGCAGAAAACAAGTTAAAGTTTATTTATTAGTCACAAGTAAGGCCTACATTAACACTGCAATTAAGTTGCTGTGAAATTCCCCCAGTCACCACACTTGTTCGAGTCAATGCACCTAACCAGCCTGTCTTTCAGATCGTGGGAGGAAACTGGTGCACCTGGAGGAAACCCTTGCAGACATGGGGAGAACATGCAAACTCCACACAGACAGTGACTCAAGCTGGTAATCGAACCCGGGTCCCTGCCAGTTAGCAGCAGTGCTAACCACTGTGCCAACATGCTGCCCCTCGAGTTAACAAAAATAATCACATAATGACTGAATAATGATGCAAGGTTATCCAACTGTGTCTTTTAATTTGCTGAAATTAGAAAGAAATTTGGCCGTTCTTTGATTTGATTTGATTTGTTACTGTCACATGCATTGGTATACAGTAAAAAGTATTGTTTCTTGCACGCTACATGGCCAAAGCATACTGTTAATCAAGAAGGAGAGGAGAGAGTGCAGAATGTAGTGTTACAGTCATAGCTAGAGTGTAGAGAGAGATCAATTTAATGTGAGGTAGATCCATTCAAAAATCTGACATCAGCAGGGAAGAAGCTGTTCTTGAGTCAGTTGGTATGTGTCCTCAGACTTTTGTATCAGAAGAAGGTGGAAGAGAGACTACCCGGGGGCGTGAGGGTCCTTAATTATGCTGGCTGCTTTTCTGAGATGGCAGGATTCGGCCTCCTCAGCTAAATCTTACATGATCTTGAACATTTTCGAAACAAGTTTCATGTATTCCATCCTTCACTAAGTTTTGATCTTTCATTTTCCTTGCTCTTGGGACTCTCTTTTGGCACCCTGGCTTACAACGCATTGAAATTAAAACCCTCACCTTAATTTACAAGACTCTCCAATGCCATCCCCCCACCCTACTGCTTCGAGCTCCTCCAACTCTATATCCCTGGTTGTGCCTTTGAAAAGCCGCCAGTTCTGTCCTATGCAATTCCACTCACTCCACACCATCACTTCATTACTGCTTTGGATTCTCAATTTTGCCAACACACTTGCAGTCATCTCTCCTAAATCTTTGGATGTTGCAGCCTGATGGCCATTTCATCTCTGTGAAAAGTTCACCAAGTTAATGGCATTCTAACGATGGAATATTGTTGTATATTAGTTGTTAACCTCTTTGATTAAAAGGCAAAAAGCAATAATGCAATAAGCTACCTGGAACTAAGTGAATTGAAACTTTACTACAATTAAATGGCACAGGTCACAGTTTGTGGAGTTACTGGTCTGAGAATTCACCAAATGCCAGCTCCCTAATAACCATTTCCAGAAGTTTCCATTAGTATGTAATAAATATCATTTATAACATAATAGTTAATTAAAGCATTGCATTAAGGCAGGGCATTTTAACCTTTGTTATGCCCTGTATTAGTAACAATAAATCTTCAAGCTTGTCCGGGACAACACAAAAGAAATTATACTATTCCACAAACCCACACAGGAGTATGGATGTAAAAGTCAGATTGCTAAATTAATCACTAATTCATTTAGTCACAGTCAGCGGAAGTTATGCCTTGCTGAAAATACGTTAATGCTCTTGGTGCCAGTGCAATAGTCAATGTCCCCAAGAAAATTTGATAAAATAGACTGCAGACTCCTATTCCAGAGCGGCAGGAGTCCAGGGCTTAGCTTTCTTGTTCAACAAATATTCGGGACACCCAAGCACTTATTGTTCATGCTGCACCTAATGCTGGAATTTTCACTGGAGCAGCCAGTAACATGGCTATCAAAGCAGACAGCACTTCACTTGCCAGCATAAAATTTGGTGGGAACTTAAAGTATAATTTTGCATCCCATTTCAAATTCAAGTCATATTAATGGAAAATCCTGTCCCCCTCCCCCTGAACAAGCAATGCTATGTTCACATGAGGACACAAGAATGAGGAGCAGTAGGCCATTTGGCCCCTCGACCATGCTCCACCATTCTATTAGATCATGGTTGATTCGATTTTGGCCAATTTCTACTGAAATTTCCTGTCTGTCCCCTTGACCCCTATTTGTCAAGCAAAGACCTATCTAACTCAGCCTTGAATATATTCAATAACCCAGGCTCCCATTGTTTTCTGGGAAGAGAATCCCATGGACTAAATAAATAAATTCTCCTCATCTCAGTCTTAAATGGGAGACCTCGAATTTTTAAACTGTGTCCCTTCATTCTAAATTGCCCCACAACAGCTCTCTGCAAACACCCTGTCAAGTGCCCTCAGGATTTTATATGTTTCAATAAGACCATGTCTCATTTTTTAAAAACTACAATGGATATAGATCCAATTTGCTCACTGTTTCCTCATAAACAAACACAGGAATGAATTGAGTGAACTTTCTCTGAGCTGCTTCTAACGCAGTTCCATCCTTTCTTAAGTAAGGAGACCAAAACCTCACACAGTCCTCCAAATGCAATCTCACTATCGCTTTGTACAGCTGTAGCAACACTTCCCTATTTTTATACTCGATTCCCCTCACAAAAAAAGGCCAACATTCCATTTGTCGTCATAATCACTTGCTGTACCTGCACACATTTGTCCATTCTCATCCAAGTCATTAATGTAAGATTATAGGTAGTTGAGGTCCCAGCACAGATTCCTGAGCATTCCAATAGCTACCTCTTGCCAACCAGGAAATTACCTATTTGTCTCTGCACTCTGAACAAACAACAAAGAACAAAGGAAATTACAGCACAACAACAGGCCATTTGGCCCTCCAAGCCTGCACTGACAATGCTCCCCAACTTAACTAAAACCCCCTACCCTTCTGGGAACCATATCCCTCTATTCCCATTCTATTCATGTACTTGTCAATGCACCCCTTAAAAGTCACTACTGTATCTGCTTCCACTACCTCCCCCAGCAACGAGTTCCAGGCACCCACTACTCTCTGTGTAAAAAAAATCTGCCTTGTACATCTTCTTTAAACCTTGCCCCTCGCACCTAAACCTATGCCCCCTTGTAAATGATTCTTCCGCCCTGGAAAAAAGCTTTTGACTATCCATTCTGTCCATGCCTCTCATAATCTTATAGACTTCTATCAGGTCTCCCCTCAACCTCCATCACTTCAGTGAGAACAAGCCAAGTTTCTCCAACCTCTCATCATAGCTAATGCCCTCCATACCAGGCAACATCCTGGTAAATCTTTTCTGTACCCTCTCCAAAGCCTCCACATCCTTCTGGTAGTGTGGCAATCAGAATTGAAAACTATATTCCAAGTGCTATACTATATTCCATTCTGCTTCCTACTAGCTAGCCAATTGTCTATCCATGCAAACATGTTATCCTTCACACAATGAGCTCTTAATTACTAAAGTGACCTTGGATGTGGCATCTTATATTGAATGCCTTTCAAAAATCCAAGTACACTACAGCTACAGGTTCCCCTTTATCCACCTTGTTTGTCACTTCCTCAAAGAACGCTCATAAATTGGTCAAACACAATTTCTCTCTCTTAAAGCTATGTAGAATCTGTTTGATTTTGTTGTGATTTCCTAAAGTAAAATTTATTTATTAGTGTCACAAGTTGGCTTACATTCACACTGCAATGAAGTTACTGTGAAAATCCCCTAGCCGCCACACTCCGGCACCTTTTCGGGTATGCTGAGGGAGGGAGAATTTAACATGGCGAATGTACCTAATCAGCATGTCTTTCAGACTGTGGGAGGAAACCCATGCCGACAGGGGGAGAATGTGCAAATGCCACACAGACAGTGACCCAAGCTGGGAATCAAACCTGGATCCCTGGCGCTGTGAGGCAGCAATGCTAACCACTGTGCAAGGCCCTGCCCCGCCTTCTCATTTCTGCCATTTTCTTTGTCAAATAGTGGTACGTGACACAGAGAAAAATGATAAAATGGGGAGAAAAATCATTCAAAACGTACCAGAATTGAAGCAAGGAGAGTTTTTCAAAACCATATATTCCACACGTGACTTCTGCTCCATACACAGAAATCATCCCACAGCACCCACAGAAGAATTCCTTTCCTTATTGCCTACATTTTCTCCCCTGACGTACTCTTAATTGCCATGATCACCCTAAAGTTGTTGAGTCGAAGTGGCATACTTGTATGGATGTATTGAATGCAGGGTTTATGTTTGTGAGGGGTAAATGAATGTAAAGGTAGATATTTATTTATTATACTTTAATTGGTAACAATTAGATATGATCTGCATGTTCCATTACTTAAAGAAAGAATGAATGGGCTAGAAGCCAGTTGGTTACAGTGACTTAGATTATTGGCTTAAGACAACATTCAAATATGTCTGCCACTCTGGGTAATGAATTTAATTTGTTTTAATGTAAGCCCTGTTATTATTATTACATTATATTAGCATCTATTCTACTCAACAATGGTATATTTATTTTAGCAAAATCTTGCCTGGGGGTTCAATCTGGACAGAGATTACAGGCTGTGAATTTAAAAATGTTTCAAAGAAATTCTGGAATTTAGCCTAGGGTGATATTGACCTAGGAAAATAGTTTGTTTTCCTCGTTTTGTGAACACCATTCGATGTATCATTTACTGTAGCTGGTACTGCTGCCTCACAGTGCCAGGGACCCTGGTTCGATTCCCAGCTTGGGTCACTGTCTGTGCCAAGTTTGCACGTTGTCCCAGTGTCTGTGTGGGTTTCTTCCGGATGCTCCGATTTCCTCCCACAATCCGAAAAATGTGCTGGTTAGGTGCATTGGTCATGCTAAATTCTCCCTTGGTGTACCCGAACAGGCGCCGGAGTGTGGCAACTGGGGGATTTTCAGAGTAAATTCATTGCGGTGTTAATGTAAGCCTACTTGTGACACTAATAAATAAACTTTTACTTGTTTTTTCCATACATCTTAGACTATTACAGTGCTTGATGATATGGGTTTATTGATCCATCAGAAATATAACATTCAGATATGCCTTTGTTTAGCGAGAAAATATGCGCATGGGATACCGATGAGGAGTAAAATGCTTCAGGAGGGATGTCCGTTTTTGTTAAGAGGTTAAAAGGTTATGAAAATAGCCTTTATCCCAGTTCTAATAAAAGTACTCTAACTGATGAATTCCTGTCCGATGAGTTTCAATAAAGATTATAATCAAACTGAATTAATAAATCAGAACCATGAGGAAGATTGGGAGCAGAACCAAGTGTCAACAGCCTGCAAACATCCGCCCCCTTCCCCACTCCCCCACCCCACATCTTGCAGTTCGAAAACAGTAACAGCATACTTGTGGCGATGATTCAACTTCCCCTGATTAAAAAAAGAACATTTTCCAAGCATGTAAAATAATGGGACAGGGTTCTCATCCCACATTGGAACGTCTGCCCACGTTAGGTCCAAAACTCTGGTACACAGCCCAGGCGCAGATAACAAAATGGCTCGCATTCTTCAAGTTGTCTTTGACCAGGGAGAAGCACAGGTGTCAACACAGAAAAATGAGTCACTGCAACTTGCCGCTGTACTGCAGTCACAGGGATTCTGCACAAAGCTTTCGTTCAAGGGCTTTGAACATTTCAGCAACTTCCTTGGCAATCGATTATATCCAAATAAAAAAGGCAGACGAATAGAGTTTGAGAATCCCTACTTCCACGGGGTATTTTCTTTCTGAGTAACTGCTAATGAAATGAAGAAACCATGCCTTGTCTCCTTCTGTTGGTCTGTGGTTGGATTCGCCATGATGAATCAGCTGCTGTGAACAAATAAAAAGACCTTTCCTGGCACGACTATCGAATAACAATAAGACTGACAATAAGTGAGTCAGATTCCGTATTTCTTTAGCAGTGATTTTTAACTCTTAGACATGGAAAATACCAGCAAAGACCAGTTTTTAGGTTCACAAATTGCACCTTTTGTGGCTGAAACGACTCAGATGTTGTAATACTACAACTTAGAATCAGCATTGACTCTGAGGATTATATCTTTTTCCTTTATTTAAATCAGTGAAGGCAAGAATTTCCATATTTATGACAGTGATATTTGGGAACTCGTGCTCCCAAATGGCGGGTCTGTCCATCTCGTAGCCTACGGGTCACACCGTGGCCCTCGAGGTCTCTGAACTCAACCCGCCAAACTGGCTGGACATTCAAACGACTTACATCTGAAAAATACTTCAAAGCTGCTTAGGTCAATCACAAGCTGGTTCCTCCATGCCTTTGCTGCTAATAGGCAGCAAATGTGGACAGAAAATAGAGCAACTCATTGTAGGAAGGTCAGCTTTTTAAGTGACGACACGGAATAGGTCACGAGGGACCTGAAGCAGGGTATGAGAGAGAGACAGAGCAGGCAAGACTGAATGGGGTGCAAAGGAATTGGAGCGGGGCCCTGTCAACACACAGCGGGGCCCACAAGAACTTGGGTGCATGAATGTTAACTGTGAGAGGGTGAGGCAAAGAGCGTGGGGTTTGTGGGGGGTGGGGGGTGAAAGAGGGTGGTGAAGAGAGCGTGAGGAGTGGGAGAGAGTTTGGAGGGTGACAGAGAGTGCATTGGGGAGTGAGTATGAGGGGGGAGGGTGTGAGGGGGAGAGAGGAAAAGTGATGAGGAATGAGTGCGAGGGGTTATGGGAAAGAGTGCAAGAGAGTGTGAGAGAGAGTGTGGAGGAGAGAAGGAGTATGAAAGGGAGAGTGAAAGTGTGGGTATGTGAATGGAATGTAAAAGTAGGCATGTTTTGCTACAGATATGTAGGGTTTTGGTAAGATCATACTCAGAGTAATATGGACAGGTCTCTTTAAGAAAGAACATAGTTGCATCAGAAGCAGTTCAGAGAAGGTTCACTTGTTTGATTCCTTGAATGAGGGGATTATCCTATGAGGAAACATTGGACAGATTGGGCCTGCACCCATTAGAGTTTAGAAGATTGAGAGGTGATTTTGTTGAAAAGTGTAAGACCCTGAGGGGACTTGATGGAGTAGGTGCTGAAAGGGTGTTTTCTTTTCTGGTGGACAGCAGAACTAGGGGATACAGTTTAAAAATAACATGCCTCCCCTTTAAGATGAGATGAGGAGAATTCCTTTCTTTCAAAGGTCATGGGCCTGTAGGACTCTCTCCTCATCGAATGATGGAGGCAGGGTCTTTGAATATTTTTACGGCTGAATTAAATAGACTCTTGATTGATGAGGTAGGAAGGAAAGTGGAGCTGAGACCAGAATGATTGAGTAAGCAGTTTCCTCTGCATTGTTACCTGTTGTGGCAGTTTGGGTAATATGTCAGGGTTTCCCAAAAAGCACAATTGTATTATCTCCTCAAAATTCTTTCCTTCTATTGTGCCCATATATGGTTTGCTCCAGTATTGCTTTTTTTCCCTTTTGTAGCTTTACTGGGGGCATTTGATCCCTCTTTTTAAGCTCTGTGCACTCTACAACTTGAAAATTAAAATATTCATCAAAGACTTTTAATATTTCATTAAACTGGTTGAGGATTCATCAATGCCTTGCATTAGGATGACTTCATCTGCAAGTTCACCAAACCAGCATAAAAAGATATTAATCTGGATATTTAGTGACTATCTACTTAGACCTGATGTACTCCAGTAGTTCAGAAATTCTCTTCTCCAGGAAACTCAATTTTCCAATTGATTTGGCCTGTGGTAAGTCCAAATTATCCTGATTAAATGGAATGCTGATCTATGGTTAAAAATTTAAGTGTAGGTTCTGATTTAGGAGCTTTCTAAATTTCAAGATGGCATTGCTTAAAAAAAACTATTTTCAATAATGGCTGCCTGGATTAATTACCTGCTGAATTCTCTTGCAGCACTTTAATTTAAAGTCTCTAATTCGGCGAATCCTAACCTATGCTTTCTTTGGGCCGAGAGGTCACAGTTCTCCCAGATTATTTTTTTCCATTTCAGTTTTTTCAAACTGCACTTCTGACACTAATTTTTTTTAAGGTTTCTCAGGACTTGCTGTAGCCTGTAGTTTTAAAAGATTTAGCTCACCCCTGACAGGAGCGCTGACAAAGTCTTCATAGTCACACGTAGGTTAACTGTACGTATTTATTGACTCTTAAAACTATTCATAGATATACAGTAAAGGCTACAAGTTAGGAACTGATACATATGGCTGTCCAATATGAGACTGACTTTGGAAATTGGTCATGTGCTCTTACATCATCATGTGGATAGTACTTTACTCAGTCCTACATGAACCCTATACGTGCCAGACCTTTAAACTACAAATAATATCATGGCTGATCTAGTTGTGGTCTCAACTCTACTTTGCCCATTGTCCGCTATAGCCCTTGCCTATCTTGTCTATCAAAAATGTGTCTCACTCTGCATGGTGGCACAATGGTTAGCACTGCTGCCTCACAGCACCAGGGACCCGGGTTCAATTCCCAGCTTGGGTCACTTTCTCTGCAGAGTCTGCACGTTCTCCCCGTGTCTGCATGGGTTTCCTCTGGGTGCTCCAGTTTCTTCCCATAATCCAAAAGAGGTGCTGGTTAGGTGTATTGGCCATGCTAAGTTCTCCCTCAGTGTACCTGAACAGGCGCCAGAGTTTGGCAACTGGGGGATTTTCACAGTAGCTTCATTGTAGCATTAATGTAAGCCCACTTGTGACACCAATAAATAAACTTTAAACTTTGACCCAGCCTCCATTGCTTTCTGGGGAAGAGGATTCCATGTACCAAGTGTTCTTTAAGAGAAAGCCTTTTTCTCCCTCACCATTTTAAATAGTGGACCTCTCATTTTTAAACAGTGTCCTTGGTTCTAGTCTGTGCAAGTAGAAACATCCTGACGTATCCATCCTATCAAATCCTCTCAGGATCTTATCTGTTTCTATAAGATCAGTTTTCATTCTTCTAAACTGCAATGGGTAAAAGTCACGACCTGTTCAATCTTCCCTTATAAGTTTCTCAGCCTGGAAAAGAATTGAGTAAACCTTCTAATGCAATTATATCTTTTTTCAAATAAGGAGATTAAAACTGTACACAATATTTTAGATGCAGCATAGAATTTTCCAGCAGTTTATACTGCTGGGATCTTTCAGTCTCACTGATGTCTGTGATTGTACAGTGCTTTATGAAATATATGCATATCATGTTTCTTCAAAGGGGTATGTTTAAAATTCAGCCCTGTTTTACATGGTGTCGATTTGTTGAGAAAATATGAAGCTCCATGCTGAGAATCAAGGATAATTATTGATCTTAGCTAATGGGGTGTTCGTTTAATCTGAATTACTGCACTTGTGTTTCCTTGGGTTTTCCCTTGGGGTTTCAGAGTAGGGTTTTGATCAGGTTGATTGACAAGAGATAGAGTCATGTGCTGCTAATGGGAGGAGATAAGCTTGCAGGCACCACAGACAATTTATCTTTTGTTTTAAAACAGACAGTTTCCTGGCTGGTCCTGAAAGAAGCAAGAAGTGTCTTTCTTTTTCTTTCTCTGGTGGCTGCTCTTAGGGGCTGTCAGAAGACAGATGTCCCTCTGTCCCTCTCTCTTTCTCTCTACAGAGGCTTTCAAAAGTACATGCACATAAGGCTGAGTATTTCTGACTGATTTTGAAGAGGGATTTTAAATCTGTAAGAGGAATATGGCTTGAATTGGAACTCATAGAGATGGGTTAGTAATTAAGAACTATATCTTGTCATGTCCAAATATTGTTCAATTGGTAAATGTTACGCTAATTCATTTGTTATATATAAATTGTATTAGATATTAAATAAAGATTGTTTTAATAAAAGCTTCCCAGTGTGTCAATACATTCACATCTGGACTGATACACCATATTAATACTAAAACAGCAGATAGTTGAGGTCTAGTCTAACTTCATAATGTACCTTGGGAATCTGATCTTGTACCCTAACATGGCACTTCCCACCTTGAGTTTCCTAGTGGTCAGGGGGTACATTCAACCCATTGACAATGGCAGGACCAGAAGATCTCAACACTGGCCACGATATGTGTGAGGGTTGTGGGGAAAAACATCCCCACTTTTATATTCCACTCACCTCACAATAAATACCAACATTCCACTTGCCTTCCTGATCACTTGCTGTATCTGCTTACTAACTTTTTGTGATTTATGAATTGGGACAGCCAGGGTCCCTCTGTAACTCTGCAATCTCTCTCCATCAAAAAAATACTGCTTTTCTATTCTTCTTACCAAAGTGGACACATTCACATTTTCCCTCATTTTACTCCATCTGCCAAACACTTGCCCACTTACTTAACCTGTGTATAACTTTTTGCAGACTCTCGTACCTCCTCTCGATAATTTACTTTCCTACCCAGCTTGCTATCATTGGCAAAATTAGCTACCATACATTTGATTCCTTCATCCAAATCATAGATATAGTTTGTCAGTAGTTGAGGCACCAGCACTGATCCCTATGGCACTTCACTAGATACAGCTTACATGGTGCTGCTCCTATAATGCTCTTCTACATTCATCATTGAACCAGAGTTAATCTTCCGGCTTGATGGTAATGATTGAAGGATATGCCAAGACACGTGGTTACGGACTGTGGTTGAATACCATTCTGCTATTGATGGCCCACATGTCTCATGGATGCTCATATCTGAGCTGCAAATTCTGTTCTCAATGTATCCCATTTAGCAGAAAGTTCATGCCACACAACACGATGAAGAGTGTCCCCAGTATGAAGACAAAACTTTGTTCCCGGAAGCACTGTGCAGTGGTCATGCCTAGCAATATTGTCATGGAAAGATGCACCTGCGACTGATTGATAAGTTGCCCCTTTTGGTTTTCTCACCAGCTGCCACAAGCCGAGTGTGGTGAAAATATGCTTAAGGACTCAGTAAACTCAGACAGTAGTTGTGTTACTGAGCTAATTCTATAATGGATATTGAAGTTCCTTACCCAGAATCCATTCTGTGTTCTTGTGACCCTCAATGCCTCTTTCAACTGGTATTTATTATGGTGGACTACTGATGTATCAGATGAAGGAGAACAGTGGATGATAATCAGCAAGAGACTTTGTTTCCCATGTTCGACCTGATGCCATGAGATGTCATAAGGTCAATAGTCAATTTTGAGAGTTCCAGGACCACCCTCCCCTCACTGGATGTCATCTAGTAGGGGTCTGCTCTGCTAATGGCACAGAACCGATCCATGAATGGTTATAGACTAGTCTGAATTGTTAGTTGAAAGACATGATTCTATATGACCATATCAGTCTATTGCTTGACTAGTTTGTGGGACAACTCCCAATTTTAGCACAAGCTCCTAGCTCTTAGTTGTTACTAAGGAGGACTGGGCTGGATGTGCCATTGTCAAATCCAGTATCTAGGGCAATCTTTGGAGGTGCAAATGGTTATATTCTTAGATATAATCATTGTGGTTTAGTACAATGAATGGCATGCTAGGCTATTGGAGAGGATGGTGAAGAGTCAACCACGTTGCTGTGATGTATTAGCCAGACCAAGTAAGGATGGCAGATTTTCTTCTCAAAAGAATATTAGTGAACCAGATGGGCTTTGATGACAACCTGGTAGTTTCATGTTCATCAGTATTGATGCTAACTTTTTATTCCAGCTTGATTTAATTCACGTAATTTAAATTCCCAGTTGCCATGGTATTGTTTTTTTTTCTATATAGCTATAGATATAGCTCTTGAGGCGAAAGGGAATCAAGGGATAGAGGGGGAAGATGGCATCAGGATATTGAATTTAATGATCAGCCATGATCAAAATGAGCAGACTCAAAGGGCAGAATGGCCTAGTTCTGTGTCTATTTTCTATGTTTCTACCTTGCACTTGCATCTTTGGATCATTAATCAAGATCTCTATTACACCCAATATTGTCACTATTATCCAACTGTACTCCTGATGTATATACTACTATAAGTCTATGCAGCACTAACAAACAAGTGTATCAGATTATGTTAACACATTTGCTGTGAAGGAAAGATTATTTTACTCTCATTTCACAAATATATATATTATATGAAATATATATATAGAAATGTATGTCAACTATTTGGATTAAACTGCCTTATATGAATTTGCGGTCATCAAGAAGAGGAATGTCAGCACTGGGAATGGAATACTTTTTCACTTTTGGCACTCACTGTCAGCGTCACTGCTTGCCAGGTCAGGTATAATATGACCAGATGTAGAATAAAGCTCCCTCTGCAGTATTCTAGTCCAAACTGTTCATTTAGCTATAACCTCAGAACAGCAAACCCTACTGCATCAGTGTGAATTTTTCCACTTCCCACGCCAGTCTTTTTATGTTTTCTCTGAGTGAGACTGCCAGTTTGAATGGTGATTAATCCTGAATTATGGATAGTTTAGCACTGTGGAATTGCATTCACGAAGAATCGGTCCTGCTCAAACTTCTTTTACTATAAGGATCTTTGCAGGAACCAAAGAACTTTCATCACTTCAGTCTGAGCTGGAATCAAGCCAGACAACGGGCAAAAGGACAGTATTTGGATCTGATGTCCCACCCAGTTCCTTTTACGAAGTGTATCCTTTTTGTTTTAGTAAGCTATTGGTGGTAGATTTGTACAATTCACTAACTCATTCTTTTGCAGGGGATGGTGAAAGTGCGGGGGCGGGGGGAAGGTGCTAGAATCTACAACCACAGTGTTTTTCTTAAATTAGAAAACTCATGAGTGTTTCTCTGCTACTCATGAATTTCCCCTTAGACTTCATCAGGAGTGACTCGGTATGAGTCTGTGAGTACAATTCTCCACTGTTCTCGATGAGTAACAACATTAGATACCATTTCGAAAGAATGCACTTCCAACCCTGTTACAAGTAGTACACAGAACAAACTCTCTTTCCCTCTATAAGGCTATGATTTCAATATTAAAGATTGGAGGAATTGCCAATTGGAAACCAATCATTCCTAATAGACTCGGGTGAGGGAGGGAAGGGACAAAATCGGGTCGGAAATTACTGAAAACTCCTTGCCCATAAGCTACACCTGTACCTTTCCTCTGATGTGCGTTTTATTCATCTGAGTAGATGGATTGCAGAAATGTTCCTAACTTCCATTGATATGAATGTAACTAAAATAAGGGGGCATGTGTAATTTTCTGTTTAATCTTCTTCCACCACTGTCTTACACAAAATTTATAATGGCACATTACCTATGATCAGATCAACAGGGAGGCAAATAGTAATCACCATTATTTCTTGTGCTTATGCCAGAGAAACATCAGGCAAGGACAGCTGCAAGGTTAAATGCATAAATCCAAAATTCCATTCCACCATTAACTTCTAGTAGTGTGCTGCCAGCCTCATCAATTAAATGCATTCAAAGACAAGGGCTGGAATGCTACCTCCCATTTTCCCATCCCGCTGCAGTGAATGGAGATTTAACTGAGTGCCAAATTCTGTGACCTTGCTGCAGTGGGATCGTGGCATGAATGGCCAGTGAGATTGCACCCATGAATTTGATGTACTTGATCAATACATACAAACTAAACCTATCCATTTTTGTGTAAGTACCCTTTTAATGACTTAACTGTTGAATACTGGAGTCAACCGTTGAACATTAACTATAATAGGTGTTGGGTTTTATTCTTTCAGATTTAAATTGTTAGTGTCAACTGTGGTTCAGTTGGTAGCATTCTTGCTTCTGACTCAGAAGGTTGCCCATTTATATCTCACTTGAAGATTTTGAGTGCAAAAAATCAATGCTGGCACTCCAGTACAATACTAAGGAAGTGCTAGACTATCAGAGGTGCTGTCTTTCAGATGAAAAATAAAGCCAAGATTCAACCTCAGGTAGACGTAAAAATTTCCATGGCATTATTTTGAAGAGAAGGGTGCAGTGTCCAATGGTTTGATTCATCTGTGTTTGATTATGTTACTCTGATAACTGATCTATATAACTGTACTTGATTGCTTAAACCTATGGATGAAACTAGACTGCTCAGAAAAATGGGAAGAATCCAGCAAAGACTTGAGGCTCTGAGCTGAGACAATGGGCGGGATTTACC
Source organism: Carcharhinus amblyrhynchos (assembly GCF_965287045.1). NCBI lineage: Eukaryota > Metazoa > Chordata > Chondrichthyes > Carcharhiniformes > Carcharhinidae > Carcharhinus > Carcharhinus amblyrhynchos. Next base: position 54,685,025 of record NC_137335.1, read on the forward strand.
ACCCAGCTTACCGTGTGTTTCACAGCAGTGGAAGGCAATCCTCCTTTGGCTGGTGGTGGGATATTCAGGTCCTGCTATTAACAATGGGGCTTCCTATTGTATACACACACCTCACTGCCATTAAACCATGGCAGGGCTATACCGTCAAAAAATCCTACCAATGTGAATGGCCGGAAAGTACAGGCCCATGTGTGTGCGTGTCTAGAAAATATTGAGAGTTGTATGATGTTTTAAAGTTTTGAAAATAACCTTGTAAATTTGGAATTAGTGTCGGTTCTGCATTGCTTTAAGGCAAATCAGATAAGACAGAGATAGAAAGCCAGTGAATACATAACAAACTTGATAACAAGGATGATTGATGAAAATTCAATTTTTGCCAGTTACTGAACCATTTCTTTTATCACAGGGATATCTTCCCATGTTGTGGCAGTGGTGGATTTTAGATTCCTCTTGTTTGCCACAGGAATGAACATTCTACATACAGAAGTGATTGTTAGGAAGGCAATACTCATACCTGGAGGAGGGCGCTGAGTGTAGGGTGTCAAAATTTGCTGATGACATGTAGATGAGTGGAAAAGCAAATTGTGTGGAGGGTGTGGAAAGTCTGCAGAGGGATCTGGATAGGCTGAGCGAGTGGGCGAGGACCTGGCAGATGGAGTATAATGTTAGCAAGTGTGAGGTTATCCACTTTGGCAGAAATAATAGTAGGAGGGATCACTATTTAAAGGGTGAAAAGCTGCAGCATGCTATGGTGCAGAGGGACCTGGGGGCCCTTGTGCATGAGTCGCAAAAACCCAATCTGCAGGTGCAGCAGGTGATCAAGAAGGTGAATGGAATGCTGGCCTTTATAGCAAGAGGGATAGAATATAAAAGTAGGGAGGTCTTGCTGCAACTGTACAGGGTACTGGTGAGGCCGCAGCTGGAGTATTGTGTGCAGTTTTGGCCGCCACACTTGCGCAAGGATATATTGGCCTTGGAGGGAGTGCAGAGGAGGTTCACTAGGCTGATAGCGGAGATGAGGGGGTTGGACTATGAAGAGAGACTAAATAGACTGGGTCTGTACTCGTTGGAGTTTAGAAGGATGAGGGCGGATCTTATGGAGACGTATAAGATAGTGAAAGGGATGGATAGGGTAGAGATAGAGAGATTCTTCCCGCTTAGGAAGGATAGCAGGACTAAAGGGCACAGCCTCAAGATAAGGAGGGGGCAGTTTAGATCGGAGTTGAGGAGGAACTTCTTCACTCAAAGGGTGGTGAATCTCTGGAATTCTCTGCCCGTTGAAGTGGTGGAGGCTACCTCGCTAAATATATTTAAGTCACGGGTAGATAGTTTTTTGATAGACAAGGGAATTAAGAGTTATGGGAAGAAAGCGGGAAAGTGGAACTGATCCACTTCAGATCAGCCATGATCTTATTGAATGGCGGGGCAGGCTCGAAGGGCTAGATGGCCTACTCCTACTCCTATTTCTTAGGTTCTTATGTTCTTATTGTCTCAGAGCAGAAAGTTAGCAAATATTCGAGAAGCTCACAGAAATAAACACACATCTGAGGCGGCAGTAATTATTCTTGGAACATACCTTGGGCCAAAGAAAAGTATGATGACTGAACACCATGGAGGCATTTCTCCCAAAGAAATTCTACGTGCTGTATTTGCGTGAAAGCAGGAGTAACTCCTGCTGGTTTTATTAATGTGATTTTCAGAATGAATTTTTCGCACTGTGAGTACTGCAAAGTGTCTCAGCGTGATTTGCTCTGAACATCAGGCAGCGGGGCCTATGCCCCCTGGAGAGGCCAGCAGAATAGCACTGAGTGGGCCACTGCGCAGTCCCGATCTCCTGACCCTCCCAACTAGATGGCAAGCCTTGATCACCCTCTTCCCTCCATCTGCCTGCGATCCCAATGCAGAGTGGCACCAGGATCCCTCACGCCACTAACTGGCCCCTAAGAGTCCTGACCTCATAGGCCCTACCCCCTCTAGCCCCCTTCCCACTGCCTGATTCCCAGAGGGCATTGCCAGTTTGCCCTTTGGTTAGTGCCAGGGCCAGGCTGGCACTGCCATGTTCGCATTACCTTAACGGCAACACCCCCTTACCCTGACCTCCTGGTAGTCTCCCTATGCATTCTGTTCCCTCCAGCGATGTCAGCCGCCTGTTCCCCATTAGTGCGGGGAACAACTTCAGGCAGCGGTGGAGACGCTAGTGGGCCTGGAGACTTCAGTCTTGGCCCACTAATAAACCTGCACTAATAAATGCAGATTTAAATATGGAAATCAGTTCCACGCCAACTTCTGGCACAGAGCTGATTAAAAAACTAACCCTGGAAATGGGCAGAGGGGTGATTCATCCCAGCTCAGCAGCCTGGGATGAATCACCCCCAATATGTTCTGTTAGAAATCTCAGGAAATGGTGAGTCCATCAAACAACAAATGGCATCTTCACAGCAATTGGCTTCTGCATGTAAATTTGATACACTAACCAACAAACTAAGTTGTGACTAATTAATTGACAAGTCTTTTGGGAACATCTCCATGTGGAAGGCAATGACCTAACCTTAAAAAAAGCCACAAACTTGGCAGTCAAAATAAAATCTGCCATGTTAGATTTAAAGAGGTTACACAACATGCACCAACTCAGGATCACAGACACAGCCTGTCCAGCCAGCTCAAGTGCAAAGGTTACAAACAAGGAGATTTCAGCCGTCTGATCAACATGTGATCCAATTGATAAGATACCTTGAAAACTGTGCCCAATTGTGGAGTCCTCATTGGTCACAATGCCATGTCCAGCCAAGGGATTAAGTGCAATTCATGCCTTAAGTGGAACAATTTTGCAAAGATGTGCAGGTTGGTGAAGTGGAAGACTTCATTGTTTCAAATCTCATCCAGAGAGTGAGGTACAACGTACATACAACACACAAAGCACCAAGTCACTTTAGAGTGTGTAGTTAAGCTTGCAAGCATATCAGTGTCACTTCCTATCAATTTTGGCATATAGGTATCTATATTAGTGACAAATTCTACCATCAGCATTTTTTTACAGTTTTCTCTCACTCCTGTGCCAACAACAATTATGGTTGTGGGAATGACCAGAGTTCCAGTCCACTAAAAATGCATCACCCTAGTCAGGTTTATTTTGTATCTAAAGGCCAAAGCCTAATGAAGGTTTTTTGATAGGCTTGGTTTCAAATGTGAAAACTCCACAGTAGCATGATTGATAATGCTGACTATATATGCCAGTATCCTTGCTTGGGGAGATCAAGGGGTGTTTTGACCTCTCAATTTCACAAAATTTGAGACGATTTCTGTTTGCAATCCATGCCAAAGTGTCACAGGAGCTGAAATACTCTGAGCAGAGTCAACTCATCACAATGGATGTCAAATCTCACCTTGGCATGACAAAAGAGTGCAAACTTGCAAAAAGAGTGCAAAATTTTCCCGTCCCGCCTGCTACAAGAATCATAACAGGTGGGACAGAAAATTTGGTGGACCATGCAAAGGTCTGTTGACCTCAGGTGGGAATTTCTGGCCGTAGGGCAAGCGCGACTGGAAAATCCCACCCTTTGACCTTAAGGTGAGTAACAAAGCTGTCATTCCAAACAAGTATCCATTTCGTACCATCTAAAACCTATCAGTATCAGTTCATGACTTCATGGTCTTCACAAAGCTCAATATGCGATGAAACTATGTTCAGATACCTCTGGAAGAGCAAAGCCGATACCTTACTTGCTTTAGTTACTCCTGAAGGTGTGTTTCAATAGTACAGAATGTCCCATGGACTAAGCTCAACACCTACTGCATTCCAGAAGATAATTTCTGCAAACCTCTCAGACATTGAGGGAATGCTCAGCCTACTTGATAACATTGTTGACCATGTAGAATATAAGAAATGATTATCAATGGTGCACACTTGACTTGCAAAACATTGTTTGTTTGGAGACAATGGAGAGTATGGGATGAATCAACAGGGAGAAAATGCACATTTGTGGTACCTGAGATTGATTTTCTAGGATACAGAGTGACAGCAGCTGAACTAAAGCTTACATACAACAACGGCAAAGCCATTCATGCATATCTGACTTCATCTCATATAAAAGTCACGACTCTGCTCCTCAGAATTACAACTTTTATCACAAAGTTGCTCCTATGTATGCAGAGATCACTCTTTGAAAGCTACAGTGCAATGAGGCACAAAGGGAATGGATGATCACACAGAAAACAATATTTGAAATGTTAAAGGCAAAGAAACCATCTCCATCAGCCCTTGCACATTTCAACCCACATGCGGAAGACAATAGAAAAATTCATTTGGAACTATGTAGCTTGGAGTTGCTGCCACAGTTTTGTTAATGTTTACTCATTAGAGTCACAGGTAGGCTTACATTAACACTGCAGTGAAGTTACTGTTAAAATCCCTTAGTCGTCACACTGCAGCACCTGTTCAGCTACACTGAGGGGGAACTGAGCATGGCCAATGCACCTAACCAGCATGTCTTTCAGTCTGTGGGGGGAAACAAGAGCATCCGGAGGAAACCCATACAAACACAAGGAGAACGTGCAGGCTCCACACAATCAACCAAGCCAGGAATCAAACTCGGATCTCTGGTGCTGTGAGGCAGCAGTGCTAACCACTGTGCCACTGTGCCACCACAGGGTCATTTGTAGACGTGAAAAACATGGTTTAATGGGTTTTTCATTAAGTGTACAGGCTACATAGGCCACTTGTCCTTGCTGATCCATTCAATATTCTTTGCCTGGGAAGACACCAGATGAAAGTATGATAGGTCATAACATTGGCTTACAGACATAGAAACATATAAAATGAAAGCAGGAATAGGTCGTTCAGCCCTTCAAGCCTGCTCCGCCATTCATTTTGATCATGGCTGATCATAGAAATCAATATCCTGATCCCCCTGCTCAGCATGTTCCTTGATCCCTTTAGCCTGAAGAGCTATACCTAATTTCTTCTTGAAATCAGACAACGTTTTGGTCTCAACTCCATTTCGTGGTAGTGAATTCCACACAATACCACCCTCTGGATGAAGACATTTCTTCTCATTTCAGTTCTAAAAGGTTTACCCCTTATCCTCAAACTATGACCCCTAGTTTCCCCACCATTAGGACATTCATTCTGAATCTAACTCTGTTAGAATTTTCAATGTATTCTATGTATTACCCCTCACTTTTCTAAACTCCAATGAACATAATCCGAATCGACTTAGTCTCTGACAGACCTGCCATTCCAGGATTCAGCCCGGTAAATGTCTGCTGTACTCTCTCTATAGCAAGGGCATCCTTCCTCAAATGGGGACACCGAAACTGCACACAATATTCCAGATGTGGCCTCACCAACGTCCTATATAATTGCAGCAAAACATCATGTCTCTATACTCAAATCCTCTCATTATGAAGGCCAACATACCATTTGCCTTCTTTACTGCCTCTTTAACCTGCGCACTTACTTTCAGCGACTGATGATCAAGGAGTCCAAGGTCTTATTGAGTATCCACCTCTCTCAATTTACATTCATTCAAGTAATAATCTGTCTTCATATTATTGCTGCCAAAGTGGATAACCTCATTATACTGCATCTGGCATGCAGATGCTCACTTACTCAGCCTGTCCAAATCATGCTGAAGGATCTCTGCATTCTCCTCACAGCTCACCCTCCCACGCAAATTTGTATCATCTGCAAATTTGGAGATAATGTATTCAGCTCTCTCTTCCAAATCATTAATATATAATGTGAACAGTTGTGATCCTAGTACAGATCCCTGTGGAACAACTGACTGCCAATCAGAAAAAGAACATTTATGTCAATTCTTTGTTTCCTATCTGCTAACCAGCTTTCTATCTATCTCAAGATACTACCTGCAATCCCATGTGTTTTAACTTTACATAGTAGTCTGTTATGTGAGATCTTGTCAAAAGTGTGTTGTTGACCATTCTTAAGACATCACAATCAGGGAATGGGAATGTCAGAGCAAAAGCTGATGAAATCACAAAACGACAAGGTAAAGCAAAATTATACTTTGACAAAGGTTCAGGCATATAAAAAAAACACGATTTGACATTGGAGAGTGGGTTCAAATCTAGCAGCCAAATTGTGACCTCAAATTGAAAAACTCTTTATCAGATCTAAATCAGATCAAGTGCCTGGTCAGTACCAATGCTTATTGATTGGATAACAACACCAAGTGAAATGTGAGACACCTGTTAGCAAACAGACCAGGATGTTTCAAAGACGGTAATTATGAGGATGCATTTCCTTTCTAATGAGTGACATTGATCATCTGCCTCATGAAGTCATTCGCACAAAAATATAACATCACATTTGTCGATCTGATTGCAGATCTAAGAGATCTTCTTATCTCAAAGACTGTGCGCTTAGAGAAAGAAGACATGATGAAATCTAAGAAATTATTTAAATTATGAAAAGGTATTTTTGTAAAAAAGGGAGGAAGATGTAGTTTTCAATGGTTTGATTGATCTATGTTTGATTTTTTTTTGCAACTTGATTTATGTAAACCTACTGGATTGTTTAAACTGGTGGATCCAGAGAGCAAAGAAAACTGAGGAAAGTCCAGAAAAGATCTGAGGCTCTGAACTGTATAGTAAATCCTGTGAGTTTTATTTGATTAATTGAAGTATTATAAATAAATTTGTTGTAGATTTGGAACTAATATCATTTCTACATTGCTTTGAGATAAATCAGGCATACAAGCTATACGGCAATCCAGCGAACACATGACCTGTGTATTCTATCCAATATTTCTCCCTCAATCAGCATCACAAAAACAGACTGTATGGTCATTATCACATCGCTGTTTTTTGGAGTTTGCTGAGTACAAGTTAACTACCATATCTCCTGCATTACAACAGTGACTACACTTTAAAAGTACTTCACTGGCTGAATATGCTTTGCGACATCTAATGCTTTGCTCGTGAAAGACATGCAAGGCTTTCTCTTTTTTCAATAATTGTTGGTAGAGATTTCATAATTTTAAATTTACTTTTTCTTTCTTTTTTTTCTCCCTCTTAATCCAGTCTTTTCTTTCTTTGTTTCTCGTATTGTACCTGATTTGACAATGAATTTGTCCATTCTCAGTGACACCTTTCTCAGTTTCTAGCTATTAATTTCACAAGTATTTAATCTGACTGATCAAGGAATGCTATTTCTGGTTAGAATTAAGTTAGAATTAATGACACTTTGCAGGAGCTCCATTGAGCGTATTTCTTTTGACCCCCATGTAGCTGATAGTTTGATAGGCTGTTATATTGTTACTCTGGAAATGGAGGCACTGGACCAGAGTGGACACGGTAAGAAGTCTCATATCATCACGTTAAAGTCCAACAGGTTTATTTGGAATCATGAGTTTTTGAAGGGCTGCTCCTTCATCATGAATGAGATGGGAATAGAGGGATATGGTCCCTGGAAGGACAGGGGGTTTTAGTTAAGTCGGGCAGCCTCCATCGTGAAGGAACAGAGCTCCGAAAACTTGTGATCCCAAATAAACTTGTTGGACTTTAACCTGGTATTGTGAGACTTCTTATTATTACTCAGTACAGTGCAGACGTAAATGTGGCACCCTGGAATATATATTTACATAATAATTAGTCCCAAGCCCTTTAGAAATAATATAACAATGTTGTTCGTCCATCATCATCGATGAGGACCTTGACACAATTAGTCATTTTGATGCTGGTTGCGGAGTGTCCGAAGATGACTAATCAGGACAATATAACAATATAACAAGAAGGAACACGTATCCTTTACCTTAGGTCCCATGTTCTCTTTTTCCATCGCAGTGATGTTATCAGCTCACATTTTCAATAACTGATCACCCAAAAATTTAAAAGTTTTAATATGCAAGGGCAAATCCAAGTAATGACAGTTGCTGCAACATTCACACCAACAGCAGATGCTGACTCAATGTTGTTACTCATTGAGTACATTTAAGAATTGTGTTCACAAATGTACATCGAGTCACTCCTTGACAAAATTTACCAGAAAATGCATGAGGATCAAAAAACAAAGAACAAAGGACAAAGGACAAAGAAAATTACAGCACAGGAATAGGCTCTTCAGCCCTCCAAGCCTGCACCAACAATGCTGCCCAACTTAACTAAAACCACCTATCCTTCCAGGGACCATATCCCTCTTTTCCCATCTCATTCATGTACTTGTCACAATGCCCCTTAAAAGTCACTATCATATTCACTTCCACTACCTCCCCCCCCACAATGAGTTCCAGGCACCCACCACTTCCTGTGTAAAAAATCTGCCTCGCACATCTCTTTTAAACCTTGCCTCTTACATCTTAAACCTATGCCTCCCATGTAATTTACTCTTCCACCCTGGAAAAAAGCTTCTGACTATCCACTCTCTCCATTCCTCTCATAATCTTATAGATTTCTATTAGGTCTTCCTTCAACCTCTGTCACTCCAGTGAGAACAAGCCAAGTTTCTCCAACCTCTCCTCATAGCTAATGCCCTCCATACCAGGCAACATCCTGGTAAATCTTTTCTGTACCCTCTCCAAAGTCTCCACATCCTTCTGGTAGTGTGGCGGCCAGAATTGAATACTATATTCCAAGTGCGGCCTAACTAAGGTTCTATAAAGCTGCAACATGACTTGCCAATTTTTAAACTCAATACCCTGGCTGATGAAGGCAAGCATGCCGTATGCCTTCTTGACTACCTTCTCCACCTGCATTGCCACTTTCAGTGACTTGTGTACCTGTATACCCAGATCCCTTTGCCTATCAATATTCTTAAGGGTTCTGCCATTTACTGTAGATTTCTCATCTGTATTAGACCTTCCAAAATGCATTACCTCAACAGACTGACAAGGTTTTCAGTTTTAGAAAAGCACTTGCAGTTGCAGATCCTTCCAAAGTTAATTAGCTTGGGAATTGGTAATTGTACAATTCTACACTCAATAGTCTGTTAAAATAAAAAAATTTACTGCCAGAATTGCCCACTGCCCACGCCCCCCCCCCCCCCCCCCCCCCCCACCCTCCCGACTCCACACTCACTCACTCACACCCTTGGTGGGTTATTAGGTTGTTGGTGGTAGTGGGGGCATGGAGAGTGAAATTAAGTTGCAGTGGCGGGATTCTCTCTGGGTTCCCACCCACCCAACACACAGTGATTTTGCGTTGGGGCAGGCAAGGCCTTGGATGGGAAGCCCATCCTTGCCCAAATTGAGGCCCTGAATGTGGCTAATCAATGACCATTTAAGGATTGTTTCCTGCCCAACCTTAATTTTTAGGCAGACATCTGGATTGAATCTCTACGAGGGAAACCCAAAAATAAAGAAAGTGAGATCTCAGGCCGAAAGGGGAATGGGGAGAGGGAACCTCTAAAAGGAGGCCCTTATTGACTAGGGGCCACTTTTGGCTCAGTGACCACCAGATCTCCCTCCCCCCACCTTATCCCCCAAAACCCATAACATCCATGTGACTCTCAGGCCTTCCCTATCCTCCCCACCTTGGGACTGAGTTGTGTGTCTGGTTCCCAGGGCCTATTTTTAGGCAGCGCCATGCAGTTCCACTTCTGATCACTGCAGTGCTGTTGCTGGAGGGTTTGGAGTGCTGCCAGCCAATCAGAGTGGCTGGCAGCTCTCCAAGGCGGGTCTTCCTCCCAAGTGAGGAGCAAAAATCCCACCTAATGCCAGTCAATGCTCGTTAGCATTGGCAGCGGGGCAGTAAGAGGCGGTGGTGATGTGTTCCAGTGTGTTCCCTGTCAACTTTTTGGATGGCAGGGGCCTGAGGCTCACCATCCTAAGAATTCAGGCCCATGTTTTTATAACTGGAACTAGATACAAGAACTCATTGCAACACCATCTTTTAACTGCAGTCTGGTTTGAAGTCAGTTCAGATTGACATGATAAAAGTTCTATTGTTGCTGTAAAGGTGTTCAGAATAATACATTTAAGCAAGTCAACTTCCCTACAATTTTAACCTACTTCACACGTACTTACTGTTCCCTCCAGGTTGGGGGTTAACATCAGGCTTTTAGTGTGTCACATTTGTTTTTCCTCTCACTTCATTATTGCTTTGTTTTGCCTAGAAGTAGAATATTTCATAAGGATACTTCTTATAAACACAGCCACTTAACATTTGGAATGAAATCTACTATTGATTAATCAACACCTCAAAAAAATACATTTGAAGTCAGTATTACATGGCACAATTAATTAGTTAGGAGTAATTTGCATGTCTCGAATCTAATAAAATTGATATAATAATACGGACCAAAAAAATAAAACTTGCACAATGATTAGAGAACTGTAAGGTTTTAACAACAGTTTTTTTGAATTATGTAAACAAGTCACTGGATAACAGTTGATGTATTTCTTAGTGCGCATGCGTGCATTTGTAGTATCGTAAAATGCAATAAGACATTGTGGTTTTTTGCAGTATCAATACTATTGAAATGAGTGTGTATTGGTGCCCTGGGAATGTTAATGCTAATGGTGAGAGAAGCTTGGATATGAGAGAAGGTTAAAAATTGTTTTGAGCAGACTGATTAAGATCAGCTATTTTGTTTTTGCTCCATCTATATTTTCCAAATTACTTCTTAATTATTTTGTCAAGACACCGTTTCTTGTTTTAATAACTTTGCCCGGAGGACTGCTGTCATATCTGTCCTGCTGTTGTCTGCCTGCCAGACGTTCCAGATTGATAATTGTGTAACAAATTATTAAACCACAGTTGTGGGAAGTTACAGACAAATTGTAACATGCATAATACCAAACAGCCATCAGCTTGGACTACATAGTACATATTTATCTAAATCCTGGAACTGACTAGAGACACCATACGTATTTACACTGAATAGCGCTTCTCAGTTAAAAGCCATGCTTAGTCAACTGTGATGCTGGTTAAACCCATGCTTTTAAAAAGAGCTAAGACTTGATTACTATTCTCATATTAAGAGAATTTCTTCCAGCATTATAGGAGTATGGGAACAGGGGTAGGTCAATTAGCCCTTCAAACTTGTTCTGCCATTCAATAAAATCATGGCCCATCTGTAGCTTAACTTTGGTGGGGCAGGCCATGGTGGTTAGGGGGAGGCAGTAGTGTAGTGGTATTGTCACTGGACTAGTAATCCAGAGACCCAGGGTAATGCTCTGGAGACCCAGGTTTGAATCTCACCATGGCAAATAGTAACATTTGGATTAAATAAAAATCTGAAATTAAGGGCAGGATGTTCTGGGTGCGTTCACCCCAAGGGCGGAAATTCCCACAAAATCAATGGACCTTTGCATGGTCCGCCCCCACCCGCTATGATTCCTATGGTGTACGGTATGGAACAGTTCTGCCTTAAAAGCCTAATGATGACCATGAAACCATTGTCGTAAAAACCTATTTGGTTCAACAATGTCACTTAGGGAAGGAAATCTGCTGTTCTTATCTGGTGACTCCGGATCCACAACAGTGTGGTTGACTCTTAAAAAGGCCTCAAGGAGAAGCAATCAATGCTGGTCCAGCCAACGACACCCACTTTCCATGAACAAATACAAAAAAAACCCTCCTTTACACTATTCCCCTTAGTACAATTGCTTAACAAAAAATTATCAAACTCTAATTTAAAATCAACAATTGATCTGAATCAATTGCCACTTGTGAAAGAGGGTTCCTAATTTCACCACTTTCTGTGTGTGGAAATGTTTCCTAATCTAGCTGCTGAAACATCAAGCTCTAAATTACTATCGTCAATGCTGCTACTCTTAGACTTTCTAACCAATGAAAGTAATTTCTCTCTATCTCTTTAATATTATGAACATTTCAATCAAATTGACCCTGAATCATCCAAATTCTTGGAACCATGGCCTAGTTTTATGAACATTTCCTTGTAATTTCCTATTGGAGCAAACCAAGGGAAGGCCAAAATTGAAGTGTGTGGTGCTGTCAATTTGAATTTTCCTGATGATTCCCCACATCCACCATTTTTGTCAGGTCAGGAATGGTAACAGGCTGCAACCTGATGCTCACTTAAAGTGATGATAGGTTTGCAATTTAAATCCTTGCTGGATACTCAAACTTCCCTGCCTTTGGTAATTATATCTAACTGGTGGGTTCCTAAAGACTATGGGGACCCCACCAAGATAAATGAGTTTGTGAACTTGGGGAAAGCTTGCTGAGGGGTCGGGTACCTTTTGACAGGTATAATTAAAAACTGATGCAAACGCTCCCTCGTATCCCCTATGTCTTTTCCATTCCTCTCAGTTCCCTTCTGTATCCCCAAACCCTTTCCACCACTTTGCTCCTTTCATACTCAATTCCCCTTCAGTACCCCCCACTCCCAACGCCTTCTCCATATCCACTTTTCCAATATCTGCTATGTATAAAACCAGTGAACCATTGGCACGTCAAACAAGTCTTTGAAATGCTCCTGTAGCTCACATAATATGCAGAGCTTCTTTCTGGTTGCTTGCCATTTTAATTCACCATCTGGCTCTCATACTCACATTTCTGTCCTTGGCTGTTGCAATGTTCCAGTGAAGTCCAACACAAGCTGGAAGAAGAGCCCCTAATCTTCCGGTTAGGCACTTTACAGCCTTCTGGATTCAACAGTGCTTTCAACAACTTGAGACTCTCTCCTCCATTTTGATTTTTTTTCCCCAAGTGCCAATTTTTATCTTGTTTTTATATTCTGGCTTTCAGACAGCGCTGATCTTTATTCTGCTATTAACACCTACTCTGGACAAACTTTCTTTCCTACTGCCATTATCATTCCCTTTGTCTTTTGTTACCTGCCATCTTTAGTGTTTAATCTGCTTTACCCTCCAACCTATCCCTGATTTTACTTTTTATTCCACCTAATCTTCTCCCCTTTTTCAACAGCATAAAACCCATCACATTTCTATGCCTCTTCAATTCCAAAGAAGAGTCATATTGGGCTTGAAATTTTTACTCTGTTTCTCTGTCTGCTGATGCTGCCAAGCCTACTGAGTTTTTCCAGTACTTTCTGTCTTTATTTCAAATCTCCAGCATCCAAAGTTTTTTTTTACAATAAACTTTGAAAATTCGTCCTGGAAAAATATGCTTATCCTACAACCTCATAACATTGTCAACCAACCATTACAATTCATAGTACCAATGTCAAACACTTTCAAACTTCTTAATCTTGTCTACATAAACACACAGACATTGAAAAACTACATCAAAGAAATGATAATGCGTTACAAGATAATAAAGATGTCACTCAAACAAAGCTTGCACTTTCAGGAATGGGTGCATCAATAGAATCCTGCTGATCAAAGTGCATTAACTATTCTTGGAGCTCAGCCAAACATTCATAACAAGGCAAACTGATAAAACTGAATTCTGGCCATCTGTTCTCACTGCTTTTGCGGATACAGAAATAAAAGTTCTGTAGGAGTGAGAAGAAGTGATGCACTTGGGATTGCAAAGTTGGGAAATCACAACTCTTGTTTCCTGAAGCAATGGGGAAGATCTGGGTCCAGATATTATTCAGATCAATCTACAATGCGTTGCATCCAGCATAGCTTCCCTAAGATGTACTCACAGTAGCCTAGGTGTGATCCATTCTCGAATTTGTCTTTCAGAATGCCTCACATAACAGCATCTGATCCCTTTGTCACAATCCTTATTACGATTTCTGATCTTCCTATTTCTGTAACACATTATTGCTGTTCTGCCTAGTTTTTTTTCCCTCTGTTTTTGGCCTGAGCGCTAAATAAGCATTTTAATATCTGTTAAATACATCCTCAGTGTGTTAAACTGAAGACACATTGCATCCACAATCTCAAAACATTACAATTCTTTAACTTCTTCGATCTTATTTTCTTTCATTAGTCTGATTATTTTAAAACCCAAGGCTGATGTCATTTCATCTCAGCTTCTTTGAGTTATTTTGTTATCTTCCTTTCAGCCTTGGCAATGCCCTACATTATTTTTCCTTAATGATTTCATAGGATGTGGGCATTGATGGAAAAGCCAGCATGTGTTACCCTTCTCTTATTGTCCTTGAACTGAACATTTAAGAGTCAACCACATTGCTGTAGGCCTGGAGTCACATGTAGGCCAGACCAGGTAAGAATGGAAAATTTTCTCCACTAAGGGACATTTGTGAACCAAATGGTTCTTTATGACAATTGGTGATGGCTTCATTGCTGATGAATTAATTGAATTTATATTCCACCAGCTGCCATAGAGGGATTATCCCAGGGTGTTAACCTAGGCCTCTGAGCTACTAGCCCAGTTACCACTATACCACCCTCTCTCCCAGATTATAGGAAACTATCCAGGTTTCTCAAATGGAAATGAATGCATCTGGAATCCTCTGGTAGCTAGTAGCTGGTAGGTAAATGTGCCATTTGATGTTGGACATCACATAGATCTGGAAGTTCCCAAAACAAAGCTTGACCTTTGCTGAAATGACTTATCTCCACTAGCACTGGGGACACTGTGCCAGGGTCAGGGAAGAGGAAAGATTCCAACCAAGTCCCAGCTCCAGTCAAGAGACTTGAGCTTGTCTGTACAAGCATATAGATGTTGGATAAGATGACCCCAGAATCAAATAATCTGTTCTTTACATAGAATTCACCACACAGAAACAGGTCATTTTAGGCCTCCTGGTGTATGCCAGTGTTTACACAAGTCTTCATGCTCTATGTGAGCCAGGCTCAGATTGTGCGGAGCTTGCACATTCTCCCCATGTCTGTGTGGGTTTCGTCCAGGTGCTCCGGTTTCCTCCCACAGTCCAAAGATGCGCGGGTTAGGTAGATTGGCCATGCTAAATTGCCCCTCAGTGTCAGGGGGATTATCTATGGGTAAACATGTAGGATTAGGGGGATAGGGCCTGGGTGGGATGGTTATCGATGGGCTGAATGGCCTCCTTCTGCACTGTCAGGATCCTATGATTCTATGAGACACATTATTGTCAGCTTCATATCCTGGCGTTTGTGCCTTCAGGAGAGGTTGAACAAAGTAAAACATAAATCAAAAATCCGTTGAAGGAAACAACTTATATTTAATACATAGATTGCTCCACCACAATGGATGGCTGGAAGATCTGGAACATCCTCACACATTCTCAGCAAACGCTGGAAAATCAATTAACAGAGAAAGTGGTAAACTATATAAAAAAGCTCGTTGATACACAAGTTGCAAAGCCCATCCTGCACTGCTGTGCGCAACCACCGAATAAATTGGTGAGCTGTACACTAGGTAGTTTGGTAATTTCTTTTCTTAGAATTTCAAACACACGGGCAGTGTTTTTCCACTTACTGTGAGCAAGCAGTAATTGCCATGGAGGGATTGTTAGCGACCTTTTATCTACAGATCACAATGTCTATCCCGCATGCTGTGAAAGAAAAAAATATCTAATTTGAAACACACCGCACTCCTACGTTACCACATGAGTTTAGCCAGCAGCTAAGAGCACTGCTTGCTTCTGGCCGAATCTGCATGGAAATGTAGGAGTTTTAGTGTGTTTTAAATTACTTGCTTTCTTCCATCAGCACGCAGGATAGCTATTAGCACACAGTTAAACTCCCTCTCTGTTTAGTCACTGGTAAAAATCTCTGTTTATGAAATCTCCTAATTAAAATGGCCTCCTATGATGACATTTATAGTTTCCCTCTGTATTTTCGCCAGCAGCACCAAGTGGCGTGACATCATTATCTGCTGACAAAAGGCTGTTGTAACAGTTGCTCCAATTAGCAAACTCAGGAAAGTGGAAAATGTTCACTTTGAAACTCGTTTTTCACGGGGCGACTGAATAATCAAAATCGATGGGTGCTGAGGACCAGATACTAGGAGAGTGTGTTAGAACTTGGATTAACTCCCAATTCTCCTCACCAATCTTCACAGAAAGAGCCACTTGTGCAACCCAGAATGAAAAAAATACGTTGTGAAAACTGGAAAATAAAAATTTTCCAAATTGCTTTACTTTTCCTCAATAAAAAGAGAAAATGCTGAAAAATCTCAACAGGTCTGGCAGCATCTGTAAGGAGAGAAAAGAGCTGACGTTTTGAGTTTAGATGACTCTTTGTCAAAGCTAAAAGACATAGAAAGTGGAAGATATTTATACTGTAGGGCCATGGAATGAAAGATGAGTCGTAGCCGCAAAAATTTATTGATGTTTTATTTTCCTGTTGGGAGAAGAGATTCAGGCTGTAATTTACCGGAGCGGGTGAGGGCCGGACCATGGAAAGGTCCATCAACCTTGGGCGGGATTTTACGGTTTTGCGACAAGCATGGCCATAAAAATTCCACCCTCGGTCTCCTATAATCTGTAACTTGCCAACTTTCTGCGTGATGAGAAGGGAGTTGCAAACAACAGGAAGGGTAGTATTTACCAGACGTGAAGATCCACAGATCCTTAAAAGTGGCAGCACAGGTAGAAAAGGTGGCGAAGAAAGTTTATGGCACTCTTGGCAAATTATGTTACAGTTATATAAAACGTTGGTTAGGCCACATTTGGAACACTGAGTCCAATTCTGGTCACCACACTACCAGAAGGACGTGGAGACATTGAAGGGAGTACAGAAAATGTTCACCAGGATGTTGCCTGGTATGGAGGGTATTAGCTATGAGGAGAGATTGAATAAGCTGAGATTGTTCTGCCTGGAAAGATGGAGGCTGAGGGGCATTCAGACAGAAGTTTACAAAATTATGAGGGGCATAGATAGCGTGAGCAGTTAGAAGCTTTCTCCCAGAGCAGAAATTACAATTACAAGGGGGCAAAAGTTCAAGCTAAGTGGGGAAAGGTTCAATGAAGATGTGTGGGGAAAGTTTTTTACACAGGGGATGGTAGGGCCCTGGAATGCATTGCCAAGTGAGGTGGTCGAGGCAGATATGTAAGTGACATTAAAGACTTATCTGGATAGGCACATAAACAGACAGGGAATAGAGGGATACAGGCAGTTGGTCTGGATAGGACAATGGTCTAGATAGGGCCTGCGTGGGGTAATTGGTGGTGCAGGTTCACTCACTGAGCCAAATGGTTTCCTTCTGCACTGTAGGGATTCAATGATTCTATGACCTCCGAGACAGTGATCCCAACAGTTGTGCACCATGTATTCCTGTCCCATTCTGAGAAGCAGAAAATACCCTGCTGGGCAGGTCACATTGTTAAAAAGTCCAACAACACCAGGTTTAGGTCCAACTGATTTATTTGATAGTAAACTCACAAGCTTCTGAGGTTAAGCTCTTCTTCAGGTGAATGGCCTCAGATAGAGCATATAAAGCACAGACAGTTTACAGATTACTGATTAGAATGCGAATCTTTACACCTAACCTGCTGTTCAAGTCCTAAAGTGGGCAGCAATATGAATGGAAGGAGCACTGATCACAGTTTAAAGAGATGTGTATTGTCTCCAGACAGTACAGTAAGTGAGGTTTTGCAAACCCAGGCAAGTCACGGGGGTTACAGATAGTGCAACATCCCTGTTGAGACCGTCCTCATGTGTGCAGAACTTGGCTATCAGTCTCTGCTCAGCGACTCTGTGCTGTTGTGTGTCGTGAAGGCCACCTTAACAGGGATCCCACCTAACAGGGATCTTGGGTTCATGTCGCACTATCTGTAACCCCCATGACTTGCCTGGATTTGCAAAACCTCACTCACTGTGCTGTCTGGAGACAATACACATCTCTTTAACCTGTGATCAGTGCTCCTTCCACTCATATTGTCGGCCACTTTAGGACTTGAACAGCAAGTTAGGTGTAAAGATTCGCATTCTAATCAGTAATCTGTAAACTGTCTGTGCTTTATATGCTCTGTCTGAGGCCAGAACTCCCCATTCACCTGACGAAGAGGGAAACCTCGAAAGCTTGTGAGTTTACTATCAAATAAATCAGTTGGACTTAAACCTGGTGCTGTCAGACTTCTTACTGTGTTTACCCCAGTCCAACACCGGCATACCCACATCAGGTCACGTTGGTCAGACTAAAATTGCTCGTCAAATTTATTTACGCACACTTGTAAATAAAAACAACCAGGAAAATACAGCATGATACTGGTAGCAGGAAAATAAAGCAGAGTGAGGCAGTCCCTGAAAGTCAAAAAAGATGTCTGCTACACAGGCCAATAATTAGCATGACTTAATGAAAAAACAATGTTTTGTAGCTGTCCCAATAATTGAAGTTGACTTTAATGTTGCCCGCTGGTTTTCAGTGGAACGGAATAATTGTGTGGGGTGTAAGATGGGAGGGTGACCCATTGCCATCTGTTTCTGGCCAGCAGGGACTATTAAAGTCGACCCCATGGTGTTTTATGTGCTGGATGCAATGTTTCCACCCGTGCAAAAAATCATTTTGGTCTCAATTGAAAATGAAATAAGGGTAATGAATGGTAGGTTTTTGTTATGCTAACAATGATGTTGCGAGTACAAAGAACAAAGAACAAAGAAAATTACAGCACAGGAACAGGCCTTTCGGCCCTCCATGCCTGCACCGACCATGCTGCTGACTGAACTAAAACCCCTATCCTTACGGGGACCATATCCCTCTATTCCCATCCTATTCACGTATTTGTCAAGACTCCCCTTAAAAGTCACTATCGTATTCACTTCCGTTATTTCCCCCGGCAACGAGTTTCAGGCACCCATGACTCTCTGTGTAAAAAAATCTGCCTTTAAGCCTTGCCCTCACTCCTTAAACTTGTGCCCCCTAGTAATTAACTCTTCCACCCTGGGAAAAAGCTTCTGACTATCCACTCTGTCCATGCCCCTCATAATCTCCCCTATCAAGTCTCCCCTCAACCTCCGTTGCTCCAGTGAGAACAAACCACATTTCTCCAACCTCTCCTCATAGCCAAAGCCCTCCATACCAGGAAGCATCCTGGTAAATCTTTTCTGTACCCTCTCCAAAGCCCCCACATCCTTCTGGTAGTGTGGTGACCAGAATTGAACACTATATTCCAAGTGCAGCCTAACTAAGGTTCTATAAAGCTGCAACATGACTTGCCAATTTTTAAACTCAATATCCTGGCCAATGAAGGCAAGCATGCCATATGCCTTCTTGACTACCTTCTCCATCTGTGTTGCCACTTTCAGTGACCTGTGCACCTGTACACCCAGATCCCTCTGCCTATCAATACTCTTAAGGTTTCTGCCATTTTCTGTATATTTCCTATCTGTATTAGACCTTCCAAAATGCATTACCTCACATTTGTCCGGATTAAACTCCATCTGCCATCTCTCCACCAAGTATCCAACTGATCTAAATCCTACTGTATCCTCTGATGGTCCTCATCGCTATCTGCAAATTCACTAATCTTTGTGTCATCCCCAAACTTACTAATCAATCCAGTTACATTTTCCTCCAAATCATTTATATATATTACAAACAGCAAAAGTCCCTGCACTGATCCCTGAGGAACACCACTTGTCATGGCCCTCCATTCAGAAATGCACCCTTCCACTGTCACCCTCTGTCTTCCTTGACTGAGTAAGAAGTCTCACAACACCAGGTAAAAGTCCAACAGGTTTATTTGGTAGCAAATGCCACTAGCTTTTGGGGCTTTCCCCCTTCCTCAGGTGAGTGGGGAGTTCTGATCATAAATAGGACACATAAAGGCTCACATTCAGTTTACAGAATAGTGATTAGAATGCGAGTCTTTGCAACTAATCAAGTCCTAAAGGTGCAGACAATGTGAGTGGAGATAGCATTAAGTGTAAGTTAAAGAGATTTGTACTGTCTCCAGACAGGACAGTAAGTGAGATGTTGCAAGCCCAGGCAAGTCATGGGGGTTACAAATAGTGTGACATGAACCCAAGATCCCGGTTCTTTGACCGAACCAGTTTTGTCTTCACCTTGCCAGCTCACTTCTGATCCCATGCGACTTCTGCACCGGTCTGCTATGAGGGATCTTGTCAAAGGCCTTACTGAAGTCTATGTAGACAACATCCACTGCCCTACCCTCATCAATCACCTTCGTCACTTCCTCGAAAAACTTGATCAAGTTGGTGAGACATGACCTCCCCTTCACAAAACCATGTTGCCAGTCACTAATACATCCATTTATTTCCAAGTGGGAATAAATCCTGTCTCAAAGGATCATCTCCAATAATTTTCCCACCACTGATATAAGGCTCACCGACTTGTAATTACCTGGATTATTCTTGCTACGCTTCTTAAATAAAGGAACAACATTGGCTATTCTCCAATCTTCTGCCAAGTTCTGCACACATGAGGATGGCCTCAACCAGGATCTTGGATTCATGTCACACTATTTGTAACCCCTATGACTTGCCTAGATTTGCAAAATCTCACTAACTGTCCTGTCTGGAGACAATACGCATTCTTTAACCTGTGCTTAATGCTCTCTCCACTCACATTGTCTGTACCTTTAAGACTTGATTAGCTGTGAAGACTCGCATTCCAATCATTATTCTGTAAATTGAGTTTGTGTCTTTACATGTCCTGTTTGTGAGCAGAATGTCCACTCACTTGACAAAAGAACAGCGCTCTGAAAGCTAGTGGCGTTTGCTACCAAATAAACTTGTTGGACTTTAATCTGGTGTTGTGAGACTTCTTACTGTGACCTCCCCTGTAGCCAGTGAGGGTATAAAGATTTCTCTCAAAGCCCCAGCAATTTCCTCCCTTGCCTCTCTCAGTATTGCCCTCAAAGGGTAGAATTTAGTGGAGACTGCTGGGAAGGGCAGGTGGGCCTAGAGAATCACGTGTGAGATCATGCAAGTTACTCGTATCAGCAGGCAGTACGGTAGCACAGTGGTTAGCACTGCTGCCTCACAGCGCCAGGGACGTGGATTCAATTCTGGCCACGGGTCACTGTCTGTGTGGAGTTTGTACATTCTCCCCGTGGGTTTCCTCCGGATGCACCAGTTTCATCCCACAGTCTAAAAATGTGTGGGTTAGGTTGATTGGCCACAGTAAGTTGCCCCTTAGTGTCAGGGTTATGGAGATGGAGCCTGGGTGGGATTGTGGTCGGTGTAGACTCGATGGACCAAATGGCCTCCCTCTGAACTGTTGAGATTCTACGATTCTATGAACAGGAAAACCGTTCCACATTAAGTGAGAGACAGTAAGGGGCTGAAATTGGAAAAATAGCTCTCTAATGGTTCGAAGGCTTGTTAATGAACAACTTCAATCCAGTTATCACTGATCCCACCAGGATTTCATGGCAGTATAGGGATTAAATGAGGCTTTCCATGCCTGCAGAAAGCTCTCCAACAAACTATCAGGTTTGGCAGCAGTCTGTTGGGGATTGGCATTGGCGTCCCTCCTTTACAGGCATCTAATGTTCTGTTGAAGGACCTGGCATTAGGAAGTGGTGGGCCTCCCAGAAGAAAAAAAACAGTTCAGACCAATATTCTTGCCCCATTTAACTCTTAAAACAATCCCACCTTTTCATCCTTGATCCCCATTAACTGTCTCCAAGGAGTCAGCATTGAAGCATAGTGAAGGCCTTATATGTGATGGTGCTGAATAGCTACTGGCTTCTGGTTGTCCATTGTCACCCTACATAATCTAAAACTTAATCCAACTGGACATCTGACGCTAGCCTGGTAAGTGCCTGCCTACCTGATAATTGTGACAGATTTTCCACTCACCTCACCTCCACGTCTGACAGTCCTTTGGACATGTAGCACGCAGGTCAATGGCTTCCATCCATTTGTTCCAGAAACAGAACCGCTCCCAGCCCTGTGAATGGAGCATTCGCTGCTACGGTGGTGGGCAAAGCTGGGTTGTAGTGGGCCAGAATGTCCATGGCGGACAACATTGCTTGATTTCAGTGAAAGTTTGCTCCTGACTCGGTGATTCCTAGCATCATTCTTGGCCCTTCTTATGTAGATGTCTCAAGAATTCTGTGAGCTGCCAAAACCGGTTTAAAAAGTTGTCAGCGGATTCACCATTCCCAGGAATTGCTGGAGGGCTGGAAGTGAGGATGGCTTGGGAATTCTCCAATAGCCTTGGTTTTTCTGTGAGACTGCCATAATGCCCTTATTGCTGACAATGTGAGACAGGAATTGAATTGATGTTTTGGAAAACTCACATTCATCACTCAGTGTCAGCCTATTTTCCTGCAGGAGCTCTAAGACTGCAGTGAGTCTCTTGGCATGTTCATCTGCCACTGCACAATATATTAGCAATACATGGTCCATATGGCAACTGACCCCTGAAAGTCCTTCAGAATGGCTTACATTGTGTATTGGAAAATATCCACTGCTGACGTGATTCCAAATGACAGCCACCTAATGCGGAATCTGCCAAAGGGGGTAATAAACAATGGAAGGCTGGTACAGCTGCCTAAAGAATTCTCTTACTGAGTCACACATTTATCAAATCCTGGCTTTTGCTCTCTCAGTGGCATTTCGAAGTTGTGATTCTCTCTCAGGTTATTTAGTTATTTTTTATTTCCCATTCCAAAGCAAGCTTGGATGCCACACTGACTGGGGGACTGAGATTCAGCAGCAAGGTTTTTCAAACTGTGCTTCTAACTCTGAATTACTTAAAGATTTCTCAGGACTTGCTGTCACCTGGAGTTTTAACAGATTTAGCTCACCCTGTATACCTTGCACTCAGGTATTTGAAGTTGGACTTCCAAAGGAAATTCAATGGTGCATTCTGCTGCAGTAAGGAATTTTAGTGCTGGAATTTTACTGCCTTACCTGCCTGAGATTCGTAAGATCCCGCCCGAGGCCAATGGAGAATGCCATTCTGTGAGTCTGACCTAACCCGATTCTGGGGCAGGCATGCCGGTAAACTTTCTGCATAAGTCTTTACTTTCAGCCTTCAAAGCCTTTCCTTGAAGCTCTTTCCTCTATGCCTGTGCTGCTAGAGCTTTCCTTTCAATTAAAATGCTTTGCAGATATTTTTCTGAGTTATTCAACATTTTACCTACTCTCTGTGAGGTTTAAGCTTTTTCTACAAGCTGCCACCAGTTCAATAAGACTGAAGAAGTCATACGTAGGTTAATTGTGAATGTTTATTGATTCTTGGAACTATTTACAAATGTACATTAAAGAATATAAGCAAGGAGCTGTCTCCATGCTTGCTGGTACACACGGCTCTGCCCAACGCTCAACTGATTTGGTGTGGGGGTCATGTGCTCTCTGACATCACTGTGTGGATTGTACTGTACTCAGTCCCACTTAATCTATATGCACCAGACCTTACACTATAGCTCTGGCAAAATCTTGTGTGTGCGATAACTACCCTCAAGTCTCACTTGTGCGCAGTCATTGTCTTTTGAGTGATGGGTGAGATTTAAAATCAACTTACCAACCAATCAGTATCCTACAGTACAAATTGTGGTCATCCTTCAAAATTTGGCATTCTTGTCTTTGTCCTAAAGGTTGCAAGATGGAATAATGCAGCAAAATGTGTCTCACTTTGGGCGGCACAGTGGTTAGCACTGCTGCCTCACAGCGCCAGGGACCTGGGTTCAGTTCTGACGTTGGGGTAACTATCTGCGTGGAGTTTATACATTCTCCCCCTGTTTGCATGGGTTTCCTAGATGTGCTCCAGTTTCCTCCCGCAGTCCAAAAGATGCACGGGTTAGGTTGATTGGCTGTGCTAAATTATCCCTAGTGTCAGGGGGATTAGCAAGGTAAATACGTGGGGCTGCAGTAACAGGGCCTGGGTGGGATTGTGTTCTGTGCAGACTTAATGAGCCAAATGGTTTTCTTCTGCACTGTCGGAATTCTAATTGTGGCTTAGCGTCAGGGGGATTTGCAGGATAAATAGGTGGGGTTATGGGGATAGGGCCTGGGTGGGATTGTTGTCAATATGGGCCTGATGGGCTGAATGGCTTCTTTCTACACTGTAGGCAATCCATGATCCATGTTTGACACTACAAAACCACTATTTAACATCTATTACATGCAGGGTGTGTTTGCATTAAAACCCACAAGTGCCGAAAATGCAGAAAAGATTCCTTCCATGAAAAATGCCAAAAATAAACTTTTCTCCTCCCTGTCTTAACAGCTCGGCGTCACATTTTTATTTGCCATGAATTGTCAGGATGAGTGGAGTGGAGACCTGCCAACAGAAGACACGCTTTCCAAACAGCAGTACACATGGAGATCAGAGTTCACATTCTGCTGACTTCTGCACCCCAGTGGTGGAACAAATTGCCTTAGACATTCAGGGATCCATTTGAAAGTGAATGAAAATGACTGCACGCAGGACTTGCTGAGACACTGGATGCTACCCGTAGATTAATCCCACAGAGAGTGGTGAAGAAGATACTTTCAAACCGGCTTTCTACCATGACTCACACAATGTGAATGTTACAGTCACAATGGAATGGTGGTTACCCCCAGTCGGAGGGGTTGTTTCTTCTGGCTGTGTGAGTAATCCAAACTTGTCCATTTTCACATGGCCAGCGATGCCATTGTGCATCAAACAAAATGCCTGGAGTGCTTCTGTCATATTTGTCCTGCTTTTGTCGATCCGTCAGAAGTGTTAGATTTATAATTATGTAACAAATTACTAAACCACGTTTGTGGGAAGCGATGACAGACAACAGACACATCAGTCATCAGCATGGACTTCAGAGCAAATTCCTGCTCCTCAGTTATTTTTCTCAGTTACAGGCTGCCCTGCCGATAGCCAGATAAGTAAGTCTTAAGAAATGTATCTGAAATTTCAGATACATTTAGTTGATAAAGCCACCAAGGTGTGGCACTGACAATAAATAACAAGTAAAGGGAGGCACAAAATGAAACAGCCAGCTTACTTACATGCAGTAGAAGGCCATCTGGCCCCTCAAACCTGCATGCAATTTGATCATAGCTGATCTTTACTTCAGATCCACTTTTTTCTCATATTACATGATGCCCTTACCCAACAGAACTTTATCAATCTCAGTCTGGGAAATCTGAATTGATTGAATATTCACAATCCTTTTCGAGGAGAGACTTCCAAATTGTGGTGAAAAATGATGCTTCTCGATTTCACTCCAAACAGACTCACTTTGTATTTTATGATCATGTCTCCTTGTTCTGTTGACCCCTTATGGGGGAAATAATTTTTCTGCATCTATCCCATTGATACAATCATTAAACACTTCCATCAAGCCACCCCTCACCATGGTGAGTTTCGACCAATTCCCCCATTTGCAGCCCCTTGTGGAGGTTCTTATAATCACACGCTATCTCTCGGAGAAAAGACATCCTCAGGAATCTTCAGAAAGATTTTAAATATTAAAAATGGTTTAATTTATTAGAAGTAGTTGACACTAATGAAATGGGGAAATAGTTCTGTACAGTTTTTTTTAAAGAAAGCAGTCTTTTTCAGTTACCTCAGATTGAAGGTGGGGTTTTCCAGCTCTTCCTGGCCAGCAGGATCCTCCGGCCGTTTCTGGACACAAGATCTTCCAGTCCCTTCCACCGGCGGGATCTTCTGGTTCTTCTGAAAGTGACCCCCCACCCCGTTGTGGCTTCCCCGATGGTAGGATTGGGCAAATCATACAGCATAGACATTGGCGGGACTGGAAGATCCCACCGGTAGCCAATAGGGAGCTGCCTCCGCTGCCAGATATCACACCACAGGGGCACGGGAGGGATGGGATTCTGGATAATCCCATTAGAACATAAGAACATAAGAACATAAGAAATAGGAGCAGGAGTAGGCCATCTGGCCCTTCGAGCCTGCCCCGCCATTCAATAAGATCATGGCTGATCTGTCGTGGCTCAGTTCCACTTTCCCGCCCTCTCCCCATAACCCTTAATCCCCTCTCTTATCAAAAACCCATCAACCCGCTTCTTAAAAATATTTAGCGAGGCAGCCTCCACCACTCCACCACTTCATTCTGTCATAACTGGTAAAACAATTAAAAATGTATTTTTTTGTGATAACCCAACTGCATTAAATAAAACTGCACAATGTTCCTACACATGTCCAGGAATATTGTTAATGCAAATAGGGCCTGGCTGGGATTGTGATCGGTAGAGACTCGATAGGTTGAATGGCCTCCCTTTGTATTGTAGGGATTCTATGAGTCTATGAAGAGCAAAGCAACACACTTACATGGTAAAATGCTTGTGATTGTGCAAGTGAGATTGAGTGGGAACTTGAACTTTAATGCAATTTTGGAACGCTGCTGCAATCCTGAGCATAATTTGCTGTTGCATTGCCAATTGCACCCAGAGCAGGAACTGTACTCCAAGTTCTGTCTTTCAAAATTTGGGTTGCTTTTCCTTTGTGGCAAGAAGGTGAAAAGAACACCTGACTCAGATGTTTAAAATAAAGAGGAGAATTGAATCCAGGAAAGTTTTCTTCATTCAGAAGGCTGTGAATATATGGAATGAGCAGGTCACTTCAACTGTTCCTAATATCAATGTGGCACAGTGGTTAGCACTGCTGCCTCACAGTGTTAGGGATCTGGGTTCGATTCCCAGCTTGGGTCACTGTCTCTGTGGAGTCTGCACATTCTCCACGTGTCTGCATGGGTTTGCTCCGGGTGTTCTGGTTTCCTTCCACAGTCTGAAAGATGTGCTGGTTAGATGCATTGGTCATGTTAAATTCTCCCTCAGTGTACCCAAACAGATGCCGGAGTGAGGCGACTCGGGGATTTTCACAGTAACTTCATTGCAGTGTTAATGCAAGCCTACTTGTGACAGTAATAAATACACTTAAAAAATCTTAAAACGTAACCCACTTGGCAAGCTGGGAGGCAGGCGGGCATCGGGAGAGAAGTCAGTGGGATCCCCCCCACCCCCGATCTCAAGCAGAGAGCCGTTGGATGCTCAGTACTTACTTCCTGACTATTTGGAGCATCCAAATCGGAATTTTGTAGACCATGTCTGTTTTGAGCTGAATCTGGACAGGCAAATGCGATGGGTAAAGGGGGAAATGCCAGTAAGGTTGGGCGTGCAGCCCATTAAGTCAATTTAAATGTGGTCACCATCACGGCCATTTTCGGACTGGCGTGGAGGTGGATGCAGATCGTGCTACTTGCCTCACAGCCAACTTTACCAAGTTTTCATGCCCGAAAATGGGCGCAACGCAATGGTAAAATCGGTCCCAATGGGTGGAATTTTCTCATTTTTTGTTCAGCATGTCGATTCAGAGGGGCAAAGCGATGTGCAGCCAGTCCATTGTGTTGCTGGCTTTTCCTGCCAAATTTTTAGACCCTCTGAGAAGAAATCCTGGAGGCGGAGCTCTCACCATCGGCAACCTTGGCCCCTGAGAGATCGAGGCACCATTTCTAAAGAGTGCCCCGATCAAAAAAAGGAAACAAAAGAACTCCACCCAAAAACTATGGAAGCAGAACCCACGACCACATGGACACAGCATTCCCCCCCCTCCTTTAATGGAAACAATGTTTGGGCACTGCCCACAACACTGCCAGAGGGCATTGCCATGGCAATTCCAAGTTACTGTCCAGGCATGACCTTCTCCACTTTGGGGTCTCTACTTATCTGTGCGCTGCTGATGGGGACCTTTCACCAGGTCTCCATTTGTCAGAACCTGTTGAAAACTCCATTGGTGTGATGGTGGAGTTGGGGAGGGGCACGGTTAGTGGAATCCTCATGTGGGGGAATGATACAGTGGAAAGGACCACTATTGACAAGTGTGATAATGGCGTACCCAACTTTTCATGGCAGGAACTCCATTATGTAAGTGGTAATGAGATGGGGACTAACTCAGCAGGAAATCTTGCTGACACAGGTGCAGTTTGGGGACTCCCAGTAAACTCTCCACCCTTTCCAATTGTCCCACCTGCCAAAAACTGGGGGCGGGGGGAATGGGGCGGTGGGGGCAGAAAGTCCCCTGCTATGTCTTCCTGTTGCCAGAGAAAGGGGAATAGCAACGTTCGGGTTTCTGAAACCAGAAGTCGGCAGCCAATTAATGCAGTTAGCCAGCTAGATAATGGCCAATTTATGTCCAACCGGCATTTTACCAGTGTCAGCATGCAACCCCTACCCCATGATCATGTAGGAGACTACTAGGTACATCAAGCCAATCTTCCAGCGACTTCCTGGCCTGGGGGAATCATCCTTTCTGGCTATTCCATGAGTAGCGATGGCTGCCTATTCCCAACACAGCTGCTGGAGGATTTACCCCCTCAAATGATTGCAACCTGTCTGCTTAGCCCTGACACATTGAAATAGAGCTTCAACGTGAAGCAGGCTCCACCACCGATTCCATTTCAAAGTTTTTATTGTCAGGATTACCATTTCAGCCGATCATGCCCGGGTGAAGCTAACGCTCCTCAGTGAAATGTTAGCAGAATATGGATATTAGCCTGTGATGCTGGCACAACTAAGGCAGAATCAGAAACAGGCTGAGCAGTGGCTACCCCTTGGGGATGCTGCTGAGGTTGACAAGACGCCAGCTCTCTAACCGGGCCAACATCTCTGAGAGATAGGCTGCCATGCGGAATTAAGCAATGGCCCTGGCAACAGCCCTGTAATTGGCTGCAACCAGTCAAATCAGTGCTCGCCCCCACCGTTTACCCACGCGGGCACGGGACTCACTTTCAGTCCTGGCTGTAGGACTTTCTTGCTTGAGGTAAAAGTCCTGCTCGGTGCTTTTCAGGTGGAGTGCAGAGTTTTGTACATTTTTGAAAAATGGGTCCCCAGCTTACACTGCAACAGTCAGTAATGGAAAGTCCAGGCTGGGCTTTCATTTATCCTGACCTTGAGTTTCAGCGAAATTCACTTCTGAGCCTCACATCATAGGTTTCTGATTTATTTCCATTCACTTAATAAAGTCAATAAAGATCCAAGAGATGTACAGTACCAGCAGGAAATGAAAGTATTAGAGTGTACCAACGAAATTCAGGCTGGTAAGCTCACCAGCTCTCTCTCTCCCCAACGTTTTAACTCGTCAATCAGCAATTCAGGAAGGATGTCATGAAAATGTTAATAGACCCAGGAACTTAAAAATTCCTCAACTGGGGGAAGAAAATCTTTTCAACATATTCCGATAAACTGATCATTCCATAATGTGCACTTTGCTTGAATATTGTGCTTGAATGTTATTTTATTGCTCAGGCTGCATACCACATGATTGCTCTCAGCTATACAATTCTTCTGTCTAAAATAAGATAGACCATTAGATATATAGGAGCAGAATTAGGCCACTCGGCCCATCGAGGCTGCTCTGCCATTCCATTATGTTTGATACAATTCTCAACCCCATTTTTTCACCCTTACCAGCCAAGAACTTATCTATCTTTGTCTTAAATGCACTCGATGGCCTAGCCTCCACAGACTTCTGCGGCACTGAATTCCATAGATTCACCATCCTCAGGCTAAAGAAATTCCTCCTCATCTCGGTTCTAAAGGGTCAAACCTTTTCTCTGAGGCTGTGTCCTCGGATGCTAGTCTCACCTAATAATGGAAATGAATATATAGTGGGTATTTCATAGTTCCTGGTTAAATTAGTTTCCTGGCTTCCCGCCACTTCCTTTCTTTTAGTTCGCTCCTTGATCACCTTCCCATCTTTTCCATTTTCCCTGCTGCTTGTCCCATTCACAGTTTTTTGCTCAGTAGAATTATCCCGTGGGAAATAAAGCACGCAGGGTGGCTTCAGCATCGGAGGAGCTGCCTGGCTGCATCTTCTCTGAGGATTATGACTAAGTTCTCCCCCTCCCCCCACCACCACCACCCCCCCCCCCCACCCCCCAACCACCACTCCGTCCTTGCTCCATCCTCCAGACTTTACTCACCAGAACAGAAAACTCCACAGCAGCCAAACCCATACACAAAACAAGCCCAAAAAAACATTGGCACTGACCAAGCTCATCAAAAAAAAACTTGGCTGCCGGTTCACACGAAAAGAAAAATACTCACTTTGTGGTCAGAGCTCCAGAAGACACATCAAGATGAAAAAGGTCTGCGCACTTAAGTACAAATGGATAAAGCGCCCACATTCACCTTGAATCACCTTGACGGACTTTTTTTTCTTGGTCCTGATTCAGAAAAACAATTTCTTAAATATTATAATTAATAATGCAAAATCCCAGCCCCAGGAAATGTTAATAATTATTTCAGAACATTCCTCACTCCTCTGATCTTTCATCTTTACTTCACTGCATTAGCAAAAGTTGAATGTTGTCTTGATGCCCTCAGCTGACAACCACACAGAAGAGGGCAAGAGAAGATAAGAGTAATGCTAACCTCCATTTCCATCTTGTCAATATAATGCCCTGCTGGAACTGTCAATCTGCTAGTATCTTGGCCAACATGAGGGAATGAATGTTGGCATGTTAATCATTGATGGGCTGAAGTGGCAAGGGAACACAGCTGAGCCTGAACCCCATGTCTCCAGATGTATCCTTCCAGTTGGGTAGCGATCAGCCATGGCTGATTTATCACCATTCATAAGGGACACTGAGGCTCATTTGTTACAGCTCCAATGCTGTCCCAGCTGAGATAAATGACTTACCAGATGCCAGGGATTAAACCTGTAACTTCAATAGTACACATGGCCCAGTGCCACAATGGATGGGAAACTTTCCCACAGAACCATTGTGATATCTTGCAGACTTTAGCCCTTGTGGCAATGTTATGCTGAGTATAACAATATGAAGGAACTTTAGTAGCAAGGTGGCTTCATACCAATACATTCAGTCCAGCAGCGCAACAAATAAACAACTCATGCTGTTGCTTACCCTGTGGAGGCATCAGGACATTGGCTTTGTGCATTCAGAAGAGACAGTATTCTGACTGATTTGGAGGAAGAGCCACTGTCATTCTTGCAGCAGAATATCAATTATATCGGTGGGGAACTTGGTACCAGTATTTTTATGGTACTGACACCGGGCCCAAAATTGGATGCTCCATTTTGTTAATGCAAGTGCAGAAGTGTGGCTGCCACTGACAACTACTCCTGATCCCATCAGAATATCTGGCCTCCCAATTGAGACAGGTAATTATAATAACGGCCACACCATTTTGAGTGCAACTTTAACTCTTGCTATAAGGTGGTAACTGAAGGAGTCCCAAGGATGTGGGGTACCAATCCCCTTTAAGGGAAAGCTGATCCAATCAGCAGCGGCAAAGATGTATGAGGCCTTCAAGGCCAAGGGTGTAGACCAAAGTGAGCCATCCCTTTCCAGCAGATCTTGTCTGCCAGTTTCATGTGTGCATTCATATCAATGGCTGGTGGGGAGATCACAATACAGGGAATCCATCCCATCTATTCCACTCCCTCCAATATTATTGGCCATTTTTGGGACACATAGTGATTCACCTTGCTCTTAGGCCCCATCAGGAACTAACTGCTTGGGCTGGGGTTTGGCTTATCTGTATCACAGAATCTTTACAGTGCAGAAGGAGGCTACTCATCCCATCGAGTCTGCACTTGCTCTTTCAAAGAGCATTCTACCTAATCCTCCTCCCCGTCTTTTTCCCGTAACCTTACACATGCTTTCTTTTGGAGATAGCAAGCCAATTCCCTTTTGAATACCTCGATTGGAGCTACCTCCACCATCCTCTCAAGAAGTTTCTTCCAGATTCCTCTGGGTGAAAATGTTTTTCCTCATGTTATTTCTACTCGTTTTGCCCATTGGTTTGAATCTCTAGTCCTTGAGGTGCTCTTGAGGGGAATGATTTCTCGCTATTTACTAAGCATCATGCCTGAATTTCCTCTAATTATGCAGTGCTGCAGTTGACATGCATCAGGTGTGTGCCTCCTGACCCCAAGAAAATTTGGAACCCATTGTCAAGGTGCTGGGATAAAAATTAATGCTGAAGAATTGGATGAAAGGAAACTGATAAGAATTCAGCTTTATAACGACTTTTTCATGTGGATTAGCCTAGTAACAGGGAACAGATGTTTATCTAAGCAAAGTGGGGAACAATAGGGCATAGAATTACAGGAGTTAAAGATACAGAGATAGGAATTCAAAGGGGAAAATAAAAATGGATATTGCACTTATTTGCTAAAAGTGTGACTTCTAAGATTAGCTGTTCAGATAAGACAAGATTACGTTTCAGTGGTAGGGCTAGCCCTATACTGGAGGAGAACAGCTGAGTGGTGACCAAGATAACAGCCATGCCCAGCTAGAAGCTAAGCTCTCCAAAAAAGCAGTTTTTGGCCTGAAGTTTTCTATTTTAAGTGCTAGCTGCTACTCTAAACCAGAAGAAAGTTTCCCAACAGAAAGATATGTTTGTGTGTGGTAATTGTGCTGGATTTGGCTCACAGTGTTAACATCTATGGGATGTTGCCTTGGGGGATGTGTATTCTTGTGGTTTAGAAGAGGAGGTGTCTTTGGAATGAGATTAATTTAATCATACTCTGTGTGTGTGCATGTGTGCGTGTGTGTGTGTGTGTGTGTGTGTGTGTCATTTTTGTAGTTAAGTGTAATTTTTGTCTTGTATGGTCATCCTTCTGTTTGTACACTTTATTGTTGAATAAAGGTTTTTTTATTTGAAAGATTACAACAAAACCAAAATTTTCCTTACTTGTTTTCAACTCTTTCTCACCTTATACCAAATTGCAAAATAACCAGTTAAGAACCAGCATTCTGAGTTTCCCTTCCAGGATTTGGGATACCCTTGCATTTAACATCTTTGGCGTTTTTAACACCCACTATCTTAATTACTATTCTGGCATGTTTTAGCCACTGTTCTGTAGCACTACTCACAACTTTAAAATAATATGCCGCAGTATCAGAAAAATAGCAAAAGCAGTGGAAAGCAGAGAAATAACCAAAATTACCTAAACTATCAAAGATAATCATCCAACAGACTGTAAAACAGGGCGAGTTTATGTGATTCACAGCATGCTGGAAAGTGTGCCTTCACCTATTGAAACAAATGAAATAAGAGTGACAGGCAGATATAATACCAGCTTCTGAATGGTTGTAAAAACACAGTATTGGCATCATCCTAATGATACAAGTAAACCCAAGCCAAACACTTCAAGCTGAGGCTTTGGTCAACATGCTCTATTCGATCGAATTTACTTTACATCCTAAAACAAAATGACATTTATTTGAAGAGGTTCTATTATGTAATTTGGCCTGCACTGAAAATGAGAACAATAAAACTCAATTTATTGGAAAGTCTTAGTTTTGAAGATTATTGTTTGAGGCAGAATCTAGTCCATGAGAAACTCATTTGGAAAAGTAAATCATTTAAAATGGTTATTCATAACAGAAAGCTTCTTATACAAGGAAAAGTACTCCAGTTTCTGGGAAAAAAAAGGAAACATATTCTGGGAACAAAGTAGCTGAACTTGCTGGAAGTCTATGGCGAAATATCAGGAAAGTTGGTAAGAATGTGAGTCAGGATTTTATATTCCAACACTTGTCTGCGTACCCCTTCACTCAACACAAACAGAGCACATGCTCTGACTAAACCTCAGATGCCAGGAAAGCAAACGCTTTGATTTGCTGCAATGAAATTTGTGACGAGGAAGCAGACAGAACAAGACTCATTTTCCTTTTCCCCTGTCCTCATTGTTCTAGAGAGAGTGTGTACAAGAACTGGCTCTATGTCCTGGAGAAAAATCTGCAACGAGATTCCAAGATAATGGCAGAGACACAAAGAATGCTATAAATGATTGTGTTACTTGGCACAAAAGAGTCCATATTAAGAAATACATGGCATCTGAATCAACTACATGCTTGTTAATTGCTATCAAAGAGCTGTCAACCAAAAGGAATCTTTCTAGATGTTTTCTTTTAATGTATTTTTGTTCTGTCTCTCAATTTCTTCAGAATTGCTCAGACCAGCTAACATTCTATTCCAGTCTTTGCATACGTCAGTTTGATGTAAGTCATTAGAATGCAAGTGAGTGAAGTCCCAGGTAACTCACTCTCTGATTTCTTATCCTGCATCTGTTTCCCACTCACTGGCTAAATCTAGTACAGGGTTGAAATCAGGAACATGCTGTTTGGGAGGGCATCAACATACCTGCAAACTGCAAGGTATGATCTAACATTAAGGTGCTGTGTCAGTGCAAGTATGTTACAAACTGTGCTGTGCAAACTAACCAAAATACACAAATTAAGAACAGTTACATGCTTTTAGTTTAACACTAGTAGACATCTCAGACAATGCTCATGGTGTCAGAACCTACAATGGAGATACAAAATGATCTAGAGACAGCCACCTGTAACCACAGCATCTCTGAAATTTATTTACAATAGAGAATTCCCATTGCAACTGATGAAATAGATATACTTAACATTAAACTTTGATGTAAGGAAGTGACATCTGTGGATCGGAAATATGAACATATGCAAAATTTTTAATTTCGTGGATAAAATACCCAGAAAAGTTTTGGCCTAACTGCTGTTTAACCAGTTGTTTGTGACTGCTTTTTCTGAGGAAATTTAAATTAGCAAATTACACCACTTTACGTTGAATAAATGCTTTGTAATAATTTCTTAAATCATTAGTGGCTACAGTAATAGAGGTTCGCAGCATAGAAACAGGCCCTTCAGCCCAACTTGTCCATGCTGCCATCTGTGAGAATAGTGGCAGTTTCTCAACGTCTGGTGAATCCCAAAAGTTGCGAGATTGTGGCTTACAATGCTTGCCACCCCTCACAGCCGACCTAATCAGGTTCAGGTCCTGTGAGTCTGATTTCAATACATTTCAACATATGATCATATTATTAATGACCCCCCCCCCCCCATATATTGAGCCCGAGGCGTAGTTTCAAACCTTGCCGATGTGACGTCATGTCGGCATGGTTTACAATAGATTCATCCAGATGTGAACCTGCGGAGGTATCCCCTCGGGGCGTAAAGGTGAGTCCTCTCCCAGGGGAGAGGAATAGGTTAGGCAGTGACCTGGCACTGGCCCCTGGCGCTGCCTTCTGACACAGGTTGACACCATGCCCTGGAGAGAAGCACACAAGATGGAATTCTCCCCCCTACCCGCCATGGGAATCATAGCGGGCGGGTGTAGTGGGAGAGTGCGGACCATGCAAAGGTCCATTGACCTTGGGCGCAACTTTCCGGTCTTGGGTGAACACAGCCAGAACATCCCATTGACTGTTTTGTCTGCTGGAACCAACACTCTGCCAGGGGGCAGTGCCAGGTTACTTCCTACCACATTCCTCTCCCCTGGGGGCTATACTCACCATTATGCCCCTCTCCACAGATAAGATTTCATCCAAAAATTTCAAATCTTAATTTTTATAACATCAAAATAAGGAGGACTTGAGACGATGAACCTTCTAAATACAAAGAAATGCAAACTGAATTTATGCAACATGTTCTTGTACTTTAATCCTTTAACCCTGATAATATTGCAATAAATTTGTGGTGTACTCCTTCCAAGGCCCACGATCGTTCCTGTGGTCAGGTGTCTATAACTGAAAGCAGTACTCCAAATTGGATCTGATTAAGATCTGTACAAACTGAAGCATCACTTCGTCATTTTTACATTCCAACCTATTTAATGTGAAGGCCAACATTCCATTAGACTTCCTGATCGACTTTTAAAACCTGTATTTTTAATGTACATGGACACCTAATGTACATGGATCCTTTGCAGCTCCTATTCCCTCATTATTTACGGCTATTTTGAGTTTCTTTTTTCTCTGAGATTCATAGATGACTACACATTGAACTCCACCTATCATAGCTTTGCCTATTCATGTAGTCTTTCTGTCCTGCTCTCTCATGCATACTGTGTCTCCGAACTAGGCTTGGGTTTAAAATACTTTATTCCTTCATCCAAGCCATTGATGGAT
This sequence comes from Carcharhinus amblyrhynchos, assembly GCF_965287045.1. Taxonomy (NCBI): domain Eukaryota; kingdom Metazoa; phylum Chordata; class Chondrichthyes; order Carcharhiniformes; family Carcharhinidae; genus Carcharhinus; species Carcharhinus amblyrhynchos. The sequence goes on from NC_137335.1 coordinate 54,720,632, forward strand.
AAGATGAAAAGCTAAGGCCTCAGTATATATCCTTGGGGAACATTACTTGTCACATCTAGACAATCAGAGCATGTCCATTTTATCCCGACTCTGTCTCCCACCTCTCAACCAATTGCAAAACAATGTCCCAAAGATTACCTCCAATTGCATGCAACTTCACTTTGATAACTTATTGTGCAGGACCTTATCAAAACCTTCCTATAAGTTTGAAGAAACAACATCTCTAGGTATTACTGTACTCATCTTGCCAGGAACCTCCTCAAAAAAAAAATTCAACCTCCCTTTTAACAAACCAAACTCATTCTCTTTGATCAGCCTATACTTGTCAAATGCTTGGTCTCTTTGTCGTTAATCGTGAATTCTTAACCTTTCTGCAACTGATGTCTACCTCCCTAATGCAATTTGAAGACAATTTTGGTATGAATTGTCATTGGGAAGAATGAACAGTGTGGAAATCAGCATTAACCCTGGCGTCATTTCAATGTTGTGTTGGGATAAGGATATTCCGACCCATTTTTAGATTTAATATGCATTTGGAAAAAGAAATCTTTGAAGCTGAGATGGTGAGCCAAAATCTATATTCACTATAATTAATGGCAATAACATCCATTTGGACAGGTGACCTTAAAAAGGGGAAATATTACAATATTGGCAGTGTTGCATGGAAGTATGATTCAATTTCTGTACGGATGATTATGGAATAATTAAGTCATTTTTTTTGTTCAGTTCATGAGTTTAAGAACTCACCAACAATAAGAGGAATTCTTAATTCTTGTTGGTGCTGCCAGTGTGAAAAACCATCACGAGCAGTTATAGCGTGGGAATTTCCTGTGTGATTGCACCCAATGTCAGGTGATATTGCTGTAGAGAATGACGGTGAAATTATCATAGAACCCCTACAGTACAGAAGGAAGCCATTCAGCCCATCGAGTCTGCACCAACCACAATCCCACCCAGGCCCTATTCCTGCAACGCCAAGCATTTAACCCTGCTACTCCCCTGACGCTAACGGACAATTTAGCAAGGCCAGCCAACATAACCCACTCATCTTTGGACTGTGGGAGGGAACCGGAGCACCCAAAGGGAGGAGAATGTGCAAACTCCACATAGACAGTGACCTGGAATTGGACCTGAGACCCTGGCACTGTGAGGCAGCAGTGCTAACCACTGTGCCACCATGCTGTCCCAAACCTCCGTGGTGCTGTCATGGAACTAGGCAGCTCTCCGTCAGGGAATTGAACCCCAATCTTCCATGTGACAAGTGGGGATACTCACCTCTAAAGTAACAAGGAAGCTGCAATGTGGTTAAGGATTTTGCAGCCCCATTCTCCCAATGGAGAATTTCTACTCCTTGCCTGCTTGCTGGCCAGGGGATGGGAGGTTGGGGGGTGGCAGGGGCTGACCTGGGGCCTGGATCCCGGGGGAATTCCTCCTCCTTGAAGGGTTGATTCTATTTTTGGTGATCCCCTGCCTTTTTAGGTGTTGTTTTTAGTTGCAGCCTCACTGCAACACTATTAGGGTGGTCTTCTTAACACTGTCTGTCTGCTCAATAGCAGCGAGTACTCAGTAGGAACCCTTTGGTTATCAGAGAGCCCGACTCCCAAGAAACAGAATCCTGGGGCTATATATTTTTAATAATGTTTTTAACACAGAACGTTATGACTGCCATGTTATGTTTAACAGAATGACTACATAGGTACAAAGAACAAAGAACAGGACAGCACAGGCCCTTTGGCCCACCAAGCCTGCACTGACACATAGGGCAGGAGTTTCCAGCCACGCTCGCCCCAAAACTGGAAAATCCTGCCTGAGGTCAACAGATCTTTGTATGGTCCACCATCCCCCCACCTGCTACGGTTCCTGTGATGGGCGGGATGGGAAAACTCCTCCCATTATGTCTTTCTAAACTAAGGGATCTTTTGTTTCCACGAGGTCTGTATCCCTTTATTCCCTGCTTATTCATGGATCTGTCAAGATGTGTCTTAAACATTGCTATTATATCTGCTTCTACCACCTCCTCTGGCAGCGTATTCCAGGCATTTTCCACTCTCTGTGTAAAAAAACTTGCCTCTCAGATCTCCTTTAAACTTTCCCCCTTTTACTTTAAAGCTATGTCCCCAAGTAATTGACATTTCTACCCTGGGGGAATAAAAACCTCAGACTATCCGTTCTCTCCATGCCTCTTGTAATTCAGTGAACTTTGATCAGGTCACCCCTCTGCCTCTGACATTTAAATAAAGACAAACCAAATTTGTACAATATAACATCAAGCCTCACCGTGGAAAGTGTGCTTAAGTGGATACATCAGTCAACCATGGAAGGGGATGTTGTCTCCCAGATGTTTTGGTGGTTCTGATAGATATAAAAGATGGTGATACTTGATGTTTTCCTGACTCTTTCGTCCATAAATATCACCACAAGCATTCAATTACTTTGGAGCCTTGTAGGGACATACTTTTGAACCTGGCACCAACTCAGTGCAACACTGATGGTGACCATGCTGCAGACATCATGCTGCTATTTGCCATTCTGGTGACAAGGAACATTGACTAGTTTGTGCACACAGCCCAGCTAACAGGTACAGCCTGTTGCAAGTGATTATATACAATAAAAGCACACACACACAAAAGTAGCTCAGTCTTCTAAATGAAAGTCTACATTTCTCGTAAAACTCACAATGTGTTTGAAATAAATTAACTCAAAGAAGATGACAGCAGCCCCGAATAAAAGCTACCGTCTGATTTTATTGGTCCATAAAAGTTAAACCGTAATATTCAGCTGAAATTTTCACAAAGGAAACTGTGCTGAATTTAAACAACATTGGCGGGTGTTCAAAAGGTGATGGGGTGCAGATCTGCGTTTTGAAAGTTGAAAAATACAACCTACTTAAACCAAGTTTTTTTTTGGGAACTTTGAACAACTCAGAGCAGAAAAGATCGACAAATGTCGAGAATGCTCACTGCCATATTGTGCGAATATAAATAGACTTGCTCAGAGCATAGAGTTCTGGATTACGGGTCAGCAACTATATCAAGGGGTTTGTTTAAGAACTATCTTCAAATCGCTTCCGACTGCATTCACCCATCCACCTTTAACTCAGTTGTTATTCATCCAGCTTTTCTCAAATCTTAACTGATAAAACATTGATTATTTTAATCAGATCCTATTCGACAGAGCCACTGCCCTGAGGAGAAATACTTAAGGGTAAAAATCAATCTACTCCATTGTGAGTAGGAAGCTTCATTTGATAGGAGCACAGATTAGGCGGTAGGAATGAAAGTCAGCATACCTGATTCATAGCACTCCTGATTTACTGGTGATTAACTTTAGCAACACAAAACTTTCAAGTTTATTAGTGTCACAAGTAGGTTTACATTAATTAACACTGCAATGAAGTTACTGTGAAAATTCCCTAGTTGCCGCACTCCTGTACCTGTTCGAGTACAATGAGGGAGCATTTAGCATGGTCAATGCATCTAACCAGCACATCTTTTGGATTGTGGGAGGAAACTGGAGCACTGTGCAGAAACCCACATGGACACAGAGAGAACATGCAGACTCTGCACAGTGATGCAAGCCAGGAAATGAACCCGGGTCCCTGGCACTACGAGGCAGCAGTGCTAACCACTGTGCTACTGTGTGGCCCCTGGAAGTGTTGCAAGTCAGGCTTCCAAATCCAAAGCTGATTGAAGCATGGAGCAAAATTATTCCAGTCGTGTCATGGTTTCAAGCTTTTTACCTTCATTTGTATCCTCCAGCTTGAACTAATAAGTTAAATTATGCACATCAATCTATAGGCCTGATTCTACCATTTTGATTCTACGTGCTGAATCTGGGAGTGTTTCAGATCCGACTTTTAGACCTGCTCTCAGGTGCACCCATCAGCACTCTGCCTGAAAAAAAACAGTGATTCTGAATCATGCTGTACAAGCCTGTGGATGGGGCTAAACGCACCCAAAACACAGCAGCCCCGATAGGAATCTTCAACTGCGCATGCACAGTAAAATAAGATTGAAAACCTCTCCCATGCCACATTGCTTCCGGGCCGGATAAAGCCTTCCCCCTGACCCACAGACATTGCCCCACCCCCACAACATAACTGACGCCCTTATCCCCCCATCCCTGCTACCCATACAGATCACGGCCACTTGCCCTCCACCCCCGCACACCGATCGCTCACAGGGTGGGAGAGACCCTGCATCTACCCCCCCCCGCAACCATTCGCCCCTCCCCCCCACCAAAGAGCCATCTGATCCACCTCCCACCCTCCCCCCAACCAGAGAATGATTTGACCCACCTCCCTCCCTCCCAACAGAGAGCTATCTGACCGACCTCCCAGCCCCTTTTCTCCACCACTGGTCTGAGTCAGAGAGCCACCGGAGCTCTGAACATACCTCCTCAGAGCGCCCAAATTGGACCTTGGTGGACCACATCTGTTTCCCGCCAAATCTGGACAGGCGATTGCGGTGGTAAAGTGCCGGTAAGTTTGGGCATGTAGCTATTAAGTCAATTTAAATGTATACAAATGTATTTAAATTGATGTCGCGCCTGTTTCGGGCGCAGTCCAGTCAGTAGCCATTTTCAGCATTTGGAAAAGGGGGAATGGGTGTGGATTGCGCTATTTGCCTCATGCCAACTTTATTAAGCTTTTGCGCCCGAAAACGGGTGCAACATGATGGTCAAATCAGACCCTATATTACTCATTCCTTTCAGCATATACAAATCCTGGATCATGGCTTCCGTTAGGTATCATCAGCCCTGGGACTTTGAGCAATTCATCTAAGTGTCATCTTAGTCCCCTGATACATGACGTCGGTGAAATCTGATTGATCGTTTATTTTTATATAAATTTCTTTGCACATTTGGTTGGATAAAGAGGTAACAACTGACCCAGCACAGTATTTAGATTTATTTAACACAAACACAGATAAATGCTGGAAAATCTCAGCAGGTCTGGCAGCATTTATAGAGAGATAAACCAGAGAACATATTGAGTTCTGTATGACTTTTCTTCAGAGCTCATTAGTAGATATATAATGCTGTTTAACTTTAGTCTAAAACCTAACAATAGAGGAAAGCTCATATCGATTCCAGTGTTCATTGGGAATAGGTATGTATATAAGTTGAAATTCAATTTGTGGTAACAGTTAGGAATATGCTGACACATTTGCATAAGTTCCTCAGTCCAATACTTTAGTAAAGGCTATACACTGAAGCCTCAGAGATTAATGTAAAGTTTTTTAATAATAATATGCAGTATCATTTCACTCCTTTAGAGAAATAGTACTTGGTATCAGTAGGCTGGCTTAACAGGTTCAGTTCCAGCTTCGGGTCACTGTCTATATGGAGTTTGCATGTTCTCCCTGTGTCTGCATAGGTTTATTTGGTTGTTCTGGTTTTCTCCCACATTCCAAAGATGTGCAGATTAAGTTGATTGGCCATTAACAGGGAATTAGCAGGATAAATACCAGGATAGAGCCTGGGTGGGATTGTTGTCAGTGCAGGCCCAACGGGCCAAATGGCATCTTTCTGCACTGCAGGGATTCTACAATACACTTTTCCCAGTTGCCAAACATATCAGAACTTCAACTAAGTTCTCAGAGTGACACTTTCTCTGGAAGGAGAAAAACAGTTCAGACCTGTTCTTATTCCCCATTTTACTGGTGTTCCATTTTAAAGTACACAAGACCAGTTCAGACTTGTATTCTTATTTCCTCATTTTACTGGTGTCCCATTTTAAAGTACACAAGACCAGTTCAGACTTGTATTCTTATTTCCTCTTTAACTGGTGTTCCATTTTAAAGTATACAAGTTCTTACTTCACCATTTTACTGTTTTTTCCCTTCTGGGTCTTGTTTATTTCCAAAGATTTAGTTGGTTCTGACCTACCTCCCCCTATACTCATACAGTAACAATGCTCTTTTGACCAAAACTATGAAAACGTGGCCAAAAAACTTCACATTGAAATATAGTGCAGTAAAAAGAAGCTTTTGAGATCAAAGAATTGTTTACCTGCCATAGCTAATCATACTAAAACTCCAAAGGACTAGCAGCCCAATTGCAAAAAAAGTAAAATATTTCTCCGGATTATGTGCATGGCACATGCCAAGTTTGTTTGGCATTGGCTAGAGGAACAGTTGATGCAAAACAAATTTACTTTCAGATGTTAGAAAGTCAGGGGGCCTGGCCTCATGTATACATTGGCACTGAGGTCAAATCTACATTTCTTCTCAAAATGTGTTTCAATGTCACGGTCACATGTTAAAGTAAGCTCCAGTAATTTGAACACTTCTTTATTTCCAATACATCCAGAGAGTCCCATAGGCTGGTAATCGCATGTTATGCCCACATAGCTCATGAAGTCTGCCAAAGACTTCAGAGTCAACATGAAGAAATGTGTTCACAGTTGCAGGGCTTTGCGAACCTGTGTACATTCTCACAAAAACAATAATATATCGTAGGGCTGTAATTATGCAGAAAAATCTTAACAATTTTTGAAAATGTCAGACTTATTGTTGGATTGCAGTCTTAGAAAAAGAGTGCATTGAGCAAGTTGAATAGTTTCAGCGTTTAAAAAGCCCTGTGGGAACTGTGTAAATGGGGAACAGTATTACAGCTTTTACTACAATACGAGAGTGTTGAAACTCACAGGCTTATGTTGCGTTGGAGTTCCTGATCACTGATGACAACTGTTTCTATGCTTGTGGGAGTTATGGTTATAATGGTCAATAAACACATGCAGGAAATCTGGAATCATGATTGCCTCCTCCTTGTCTTTTCTCTCTCACTCGGCTGAGCTGGTCCCACGGGCATAGTTGCAGACGCACCTTACCCTGTGCCAGGGCTAGCATATCTCGCTCATTTGGAGTGAGACTTGCTCAGTTTGCTTTAAAAACTACAGCATTCTTAAGCATGTTGAATGTGAAATTATGCACAGCTCTGTGCGTGTATAAGTGGATTTGTGATCTTTGTTATCATCAATCTCACTCCGAACATTCCTGAAATGTCTACACTTCTGCATTACGCAATGTCTTGCTGGAGTGAGAATAATTTTATAAGGCAGTGTTTTCTACATCAAAGGAACAATTTTCTTCATTGGTTTCAAGGTGTGATTGAGCAGCAGTTGGATACGGGAACTATGCAACTGCTGAATTGATGGGCTCAATCTGTGATCTTAATCATCAGTTAGAAAGCATTTAGGCAGTTACATGGGTAAGATGGGTATAGAGGGATATGGGCCAAATGCGGGTAATTGGGACTTGCTTAGCGGTTTATAAAAAAAAGGGCAGCATAGGTAAGTTGGAAAGAAGGGCCTGTTTCCATGCTGTAAACCTCTATGACTCTTAATTACTATACTCACTTGAGATGCAGCATATTATTAAATTGCTATTGCTCATAACCCTTGAAGGGTAACTTGGGCTCCACTAAAATGGCTGCTCTGTTTCAAACACCCTTCCATTCAACTAAATAGAACTTGAAAGTGAAGTTGTGGAACAAAGTCACAGGAGGCGTAAAGCTTGTTCCCGGGGCACAGAGCTTTCCAGATGCAGTGATACTCTGCCTGAAACTCAGAATTAAGTTTCTGAAAATGATCATCAAAATAACATTTCAGGAATTCTTGTGCATAAGCAGTTGAATTTGGCCAAGATCTCAACTGGGCCAGCAAATGTTGGGAATTGGTTTGGATGGAGTGATCTCCAGAAGCCTTTCCGAGCTTGGATTTCAGGTTTAATTCCGTGCTTCTTTCTAAGTATAATGGACATATAATACACCAAAAAAAAATTGACTAAACAAGGAGGATACAATGCTTATTTTAAAAGTTATATAGACATAACTGACACGGGGATAATATCTTCACAATAAGTTAATCCTATTACACAAATATTTTAGTATGTTATTGCATTCTCAAGAAGTTGCCCCTTTGTATGCTTTTGGGGGAGGAAAGTGTTATTTCATGTCAAAGCATAAACTGATATATATATTGCATACAGTTGGTAAATGATCTGCTTAGTGAAGAGTGTGAGAGAATGGGGTCAGTTTGCACTCTGCGAGTACCCTGCAGCTGCGAACTTGAGGCAAGGGAAAGTGTCAGCTACATCTTGAACTATGGCACTCACAATATTGTGGCTCTCCAGAACTGAAAATAATTCAACATTTTCATGGGGCCTGATGAATAGTTTTCCCCATTTTCTCTATCACTCCTGAAAGCACCGACGTATGTGTTGTGTAAATGTGTTAGAAGTGCTTCATAGAGTCGTAAAATCATATAGTGTAGAAGAAATCCTTTGGACCATCGAGTCTGCAACAACATGTGTGAAACACCTGATCTCCCACCTGCCAGGGAAGGCTCAGAGAAGATTTACTGGACTAATACCAAGCATGGGTGGGTTGTCTTATGAGGAAAGGTTGGAGAGGTTAGGTTTGTATCTACTAGTGTTTAGAAAAGTAAGAGGCGGTTTGATCAAACCCTTTAAGATCCTGTGCAGTATTGACAGGGTGGATATGGAATGGATGTTTGCCCTTGGTGGAGAATCTCGCCATGATGTGGAGATGCCAGCATTGGACTGGGTAACACAGTAAGAAGTCTCACAACACCAGGTTAAAGTCCAACAGGTTTATTTGGTAGCAAATGCCACTAGCTTTCAGAGCGCTGCTTCTTCGTCAGGTGAGTACCACTCATCTGATGAAGGAGCAGCGCTCTGAAAGCTAGTGGCATTTGCTACCAAATAAACCTGTTGGACTTTAACCTGGTGTTGTGAGACTTCTTACTGGGAGAATCTAGCACCGGGGTACTGTTTAAATATAAGAAATCATTCATTTAAAGTGGAAATGAGAACTTTTTTCTCTCAGAGTACCATAAGTCTTTGGAACTCTTTTCTTCAAAAGGCAGTTTGAATATTTTTAAGGCAGAGCAAGATAGGTTCCTGATTAACAAGGGGTGGAAGGTTATCAGAGATAGGTAGCAATGTAGGGTTGATGATACAATCAGATCAGCCATAATCTTATGCAATGGTGCATTTTCAAGGGGCCAAGTAGCCTACTTCTGATCTCAATTAGTCAATTATTGTCACCAAGATAATCTGCCATAGAGTTTTCTTCTCACTTCACATCCACAAGCTTATACTTTAGAGGGTGGGAGAATTTGGGCATGAGGTGGATTGCAGTCATGGCCAAGTATATTGACCAATGTTCCCTTTATCAAATCCAAGGACATTAAAGTCAATTGCAGAATCTCAGCTGTTTCCTTCGCTGACACTGGCAAGCTTAGCAAACAAGGAATCAAACTTAACACCTCCTGGTCCATTTGTCTCTTTACCACTTAGCCTTAAGGGGCAAACTCATAAATGTCATTTAATACTGAACTGTAATAATATTGATTTATCTCAACTCTTCAAAAACAATTGGATAACTGGGTACACTCAAGCATTGCCAATATCACGAGTGACTTACAGTGAGCCACACAACTGGAAATAAAGACACATTTTATGCAGAAGCATTGGGTAATCCACTTATCAATATGTTGTTTCTAGTTTAAGACATTCATTTTCTAATGGCCTTCGTTTTTTATGTTGAATTTCCATTCACAAACCTTTGGTTGAGGTTGCTAAGTCTCCGCGACCATTCAAACATGTAAAGTATTTCTGTAACTGTTAACTCAAGCAAGTGTGATAATTTGACATAACCAATGCTACAAGCTAATCGTACAGGGTTACATGAGCTGTTACAACTGTCTGTCTCTGATAGAGCGTCATTGTTTTTCTTGGATGAATGCAATTGTGTGTTCAGTAGAGTATAATGCAGAGATTGTTTCTCTAAGGGGCATGTGGCCTTCACGTTTAATCTCATTTCTAAGCCCCTCCCAATTCAGTCCCCTCTCCATATTGGCCCCACTGTCCAAACAGCCAACTGATTAAATGGAGCATGTCTTCCCCACTTCCTCTCAATGGAGGTCAGGCACTAAGAGTTCTTCATATCATTTGGCTTTAATTCAATGTGTGCCTGGCGTTTGAGGAAAAAATGGGAAGCCATTCCATGTATCCTTTCATTACCTGGAATAGTTTGCAAAAAGGGTCATTTGCTCCTTCACCCAAGAGCCCCACATTTCAAAACATTTTCAATTCTACTGTGCTGTACTTAGATTTTGAGGTGTTAAACCAGGTCAGAAAGTGCGAGCCGTTTTCATCTGAATTTCGAGATATCGGTCAGAATTCTCCAGCTGCGCTGAAAACTCTCGTCAATGACGTTTCACATTCTCTGCAACCCGCCCTCTAAAATTCCAGTGACGGGCGAGATGGGATAATTCCAGCCATCATATCCACCTCTTTTGTCTGACATTAGATTTGAGCAGTGTGAACCGTCAGTGCTGAGTTCCACATGTTAACATTGTTAACAAATGATGCAAAGCAGTGTTCTTTCACCTAATGTCCGATACCAATGGGTTCTCTTTCTCATGTAATAAAGAGCTGATGGCTTATTGAAACTCCAAGGTGGTTCAGGCTCCAAGGCGCCTGAAAATGTTGTAAACCTTTGTGCTGAATATTTGCTTTATGCTGCTTTGAGTTATGGTGCAGTATAAAGTTCAAGCAATGTGAGCTGACCTCAGCATGGTTCTCTCACATGTAAACTCCAAATTCAAACTGAAATCTGTTTGGCTTCAGTTAGACTCGAATACCTTGTGCAGTTTTGGTCTCCTTATTTAAGGAAAGATGTAAATGGGTTGGAGGCAGTTCAGTGGAGGTTCATACAGTAAGTCTTCAGAGGCAGAAGCCCCTTCAGTAAAATCCCTTTATTTACAAACTCTAACTTCAGTACACAGAGTGCTAGTAGTTAGCATCCATCTCCGGGGGTGTCAGAGGAACTGACATTCCACTTAAGTGCAAGGCCCATCCTTAATCAGGGAGTTCAAATTCCAATAGGTCAACCCCAATAGCCTGACTGAAATCGTTACAATTTACTATTTTAAACCTGGAATGAATGGGTTGTCTTATGAAGAAAGGTTGGGAGACTGGGCTTGTTTCCAATGGAGTTTAGAAGAGTGAGAGGTGACTTTATAAAATCTTGAATGGTTCTCAACAAGGTGGATGTGGAAAGGGTGTACGTGAATCCGGAACTAAGGGCCAATTTTTAAAATTAGAGGTCAGGGAGTGTCACGTGATGTGACTGGGGGAATGGCTGTGTTTTCCTGAGCTCTGCTGCTACTCATCTTTTAATCCTTTCGTTTATTCTGGTGCAGAGTCCATACCTACCTGATCCTGGAATATAAACTCCGGCCTATGTCCCTGGAAGATTTCTGGCTAGGTTTTGACATACAAATGTGGAGTAAAGTCACGAAAATCCTTGAAGGAAAGAAGCAGTTGGAGGAAGCTGGGGTGAAGCTGAGCCCTCAATATGACGATTCAGTCAGTGAGCAAGCTCTCGACCCAGTGATGTTGAAGACATAGTGGATGATGAATGCCAATGTCACTAAAGTTGTAAAAGGCAAATTTGGCTTTTCGGCAGAGTTTCAGCGCTCACATTCATTGAATCCCTTCAGTGCAGAAGGAAAGAATTCGGCCCATCAAGTCTGAGCCGACAACAATCCCATCCAGGCGCTATTCCTGTAACCCTATGTATTTACCCTGCTAACCTCCCCTGATATTAAGGGTAATTTAGCATGGAAAATCAACCTAACCCACACATCTTTGGACTGTGGGAGGAAACTGAAGCCCCTGGAAATCAAACTGTGTGCAGTTTTGGGCGCCGCACCTGCGCAAGGATATTTTGGCCCTGGAGGGAGTGCAGAGGAGGTTTACTAGGCTGATACCGGAGTTGAGGGGATTGAGCTATGAGGAGAGGCTGAATAAACTAGGCTTGTACTCGTTAGAGTTTAGAAGAATGAGGGGAGATCTCATTGAGACGTATAAGATGATGAATGGGATGGATAGGATAGAGGTGGAGAGACTCTTCCCGCTCAAAAAAGACAGTAGGACTAGGGGGCACAGCCTCAAGATAAAGGGGAGGCGGTTTAGAACGGAGTTGAGGAGGAACTTCTTCACTCAAAGGGTGGTGAATCTCTGGAATTCTCTGCCCGTTGAAGTGGTGGAGGCTGCCTCGCTAAATATTTTTAAGAAGCGGGTTGATGGGTTCTTGATAAGAGAGGGGATTAAGGGTTATGGGGAGAGGGCGGGAAAGTGGAACTGAGCCACAACAGATCAGCCATGATCTTATTGAATGGCGGGGCAGGCTCGAAGGGCTAGATGGCCTACTCCTGCTCCTATTTCTTATGTTCTTATGTTCTTAAATCCACGCCGACAAAGGGAGAACATGCAGACTCCACACAAACAAAGCTGGGAATCGAACCGGGGTCCCGGGCCAAGGAGCAGCAATATGGCCGAGCTGCAGAGCACCAATAAGAGGCTTGATGAAACAAAGGAAAGAATTCTTGTTGTCGAGGATGCAACTTCCTCAGGCGAGGCCCACTTTCAATCCTTGGAATATTAGCTAAATTGAATGTGAAATATCCTGATTAATCTGGGGAGCCGGGCTGGAGGAGGAATGTCCGTGAGACCAGCCTTTCAGAAGGAGCTGAGGATATAGTAATCCAATGGCTGGGTGCATTAATCTTGAAGGGTTACATCGTATCCAGTTTTCAAGACCTGAACCCGGCTGGTAATCATGCATTGTCCTAGCTTTGGTTGCAGATGTTTGACTGAGGCTGGAAAGCATCTGAAAGCTATCTGTGCAGGTTATCCTGCTACCCTGAGGGTGACATCTGGCAGATCCTCAAGGCTGTTCAACAACCCTACTAAGGCTTTGGCCTCTCTAAACTTCATGGATGACAATAATTTAGAGTCATAATTTGCAGTTCATTGCTAATTCTGGATTTTTTCCCTTGTCCTTACATTCCTTATTTGATTTTTAATGTTATTTATTCTGTTGATAGGGTTGATTGACTATATGAGCGCTGAAGTGAATCTTGCCTATTACCCTTTGAAAACTAGAGACCTCCATTTGTTGAAATGCGTCCCTCAATGTGTTCCATTAATTACCCCAAGCTTAAGACCCAGATTTGATCTACAGATATATTTTCATTATGCCAGTGGTGCAAGGTGGAACGGGGGACTGCCTGAAGTACCTCTGGTCCTGTGTCAAAATTGAATCCAAGTGATTTCAAGCCCTAAAGAGCTTGAGAATATGGGGAGCATGTTAGGTAGGTTGTGTGGCACTAATGTTGTGGGCTATTTATCTGTTTTTTACTTCTTATAATCCTTGCATTTATAATGGTGGTATCTACCAAATGGCATCCTTTACTTTTGTCATGGCTAATATGAGTAACATCACTGCGGGGAATGGGTGGTTTGGTGTGGAGCTGCAGGTATAGCTCAATGAGTCCTCACAGCTGGAGAGGAAAACCCCCTTAAAACTATTAGTGTCGCATTGTTTGTTTCTGTAGTGTTGTTACTTTAGGATCAAAGAGTCTCTGATGGACTCCTGGAAAGATAGCACATATCCTGGGAAAATACATTGTTTTGTATCAATGGTGCTCCTGGTGTAACTGAAGATGGGGGGAGTGTGCTAGGTGCTGCCCTATGTGTGGCTTGTGAATCTGGCTCTCCAGCCTTTTTTATAGATGTACCAATATCCTACATTCACCTTGGCTCAATACATAATGGCAGTAGGTACTTGAAAATCCTGGAGGTTAAATGTTTCTGAACCTATCCTGTAAGCGAGGGCATGCAAAATTGTGCCATGTACTCATGGCTTTATTTTGTTTCCCTGCTTTTCCCCCAGTCTCTGAAACATCATTTCCTTGTTGCATCTTTGGAGGTGCCATTATAACGAATAATCTGAACCAACTACATTGGTGCTTTCTTGCCTCTTTCTATATGTATTTGTGGAAAACGATTATGCTTGCTCTACCGATCCTTTAGGGTTTGTAAAAATGGGAAAAATCTTCGATAAAAGTACATGAAAATAAATTAGTAGCTGTCCTTTCAGGACAGAAATGAGGAGACTTTTTTTCTCTCAGGGATTTGTGCAGTTTTGGAATTCTGCCTCAGAAGCTGCTGGAATTAGAGGTCATAGAATATTTTTAAGGCAAAGGTAGATAGATTCTTGTTGGGCAAGGAAATGAAAAGTTATTGGAGTTAGATGCGCACATGGAATTCAAAAATCAACTGTGATCTTATTGAATGACAGAACTGGATCGAGGGGCTGAATGGCCTACTTCTGCTCCTGTTTTGTACATTTGTGGACTGTACATTTGAATCAGATTGTTTCACAGGAACATAAACTTTGCAGTAAAATTGTCTTGCTACTCAAATGTAAGATTCATATTATTGATAATTCAAGAATACACATTTTATATGTAACCCTTTAATGCGGGCTGCCTGTTACGGGGGGAGGTGGGGGGGTGGGCAGTGGCGGGGAGGGGTTCCCTCAGCTCCCCCTCAGTTCCCTCACCTCCTACCTCCAGATAATTTTGAAACATAAATGCGGCTGAGCATATTTTTATCACACTGAGCTCAAAAGTCAAAGCGAGCATGTGTTGAGAATATCAGTAGCTACTGAAGTTAGGAAACAGAAAAGGTGAGTAATAAAGATCCACAGAAGCACATTGTAAAATGTTTAGGTGGAAAAGGGGTTAAGGTGCAGAGACAATAATAAATGAAACATAATCTAGTAGCCTGCCATGACTGCTTTCACCAGAAAGAGAAGAAGCTATTTACGTACATGCACTGTGAAAGCATATGCTTCCATTCTGCACTGCTGGCTTAGCAACATTCTTGATGCAGAATGCAGATAATAGTAAAAGAAGGTTCATGTAACAGCAAATTAAAGCTGTATAAAGGTTTGACATGAACAAAGAATTCCTATGTTTGATGCCAACTATATTTTAAAGTTTTTTGACAAGCTGGGAGTGCCGTACCGCACGGCACATTGGTATTTAGGGAAGGGTTTCTGGAGGGCAGGAATGCCCGATTCATATTTTACTTGAATATGATTTATGAACATATCTGAAAGGGGTTAGATGGAAGAGAGATTATGAAAGTTCTCTGTATAAGCACTAATCGCCTGGGCTCCTCTGTCATTCTTTTCAAAACAAGTTACAGGACAATGCTTTAACAAGAGAACCTTTCATTGCCAGAAATGTGAGAGTCTCAAAGGTTCTGATCAAAAATAATCAACAAACAGCTGTAGCATTTTCTCTCTTACTAAAAGAATGAACCTTAAATATTCATATCTGCAATATGGTTGCAAGCTTATACTTCCATGAACACTCTTGAGTGTAATTTTGGCTGTGTGATTTTTTTTAACTTGTTCTGTTCTATTCCCAAATCCCAGTGAATGTTTTTTTACACACTGCATCAACGCAGTTGTCTCACTGAAGCTGCTTTTTTTCCAAAATACAGTACAATCTGCATTGAGACATTATCGTGTGCGTGGACTAATACAGGAACAGTTCACATGTCTGCATTTAACATTATTTATACTGCGATATAGTAATATATAGGAACCCCTGCTTTAATGCATTCTTTCACACTGTCCTAGCGTGTTGAATTATAACACATGCAAAATGCTTCTAAAAAAATCAGAGCAGAAAGGTTGCTTATAAAGGAGGCCTCATATTACAAGCATTTAGATATACAATAAACTCTATAGGGAACAACTTCCTTTCTGTTCATGTTGGTACTCTGGGTAATAAAGTAATAAGTGCAAATGTCCCAACTGACTGCACTAACTCCTCAAAAGCCATTATTGTGCTTTTTTAAAAAAAAGAACCCAGAGGTACAAGATTTAACACGGAATGAGTTTCTGCTGCATAAAGGACACAATGAATCTGGATTTCTCGTTACACAACTGCAGCCAAGTTAACATTGCTGCCAATGGGCCTTTACTTAACCTTTTAAGAACAGGATTGCTGATAGAATTTTGCACAATACTGGTATTCCATATAATTACAGAGAAGGTACAGGCCATCAACCTAACTGGCAAATGCTCTGCACAAGCCTTCCTCGGCCTGCTTCACCTCACTCTATCAACATTCATCCAGGTGCTCCTGTTTCCTCCCACAGTCTGAAAGGTTTGCTGGTTAGGTGCATTGGCTGGGCTAAATTCTCCCTCAGTGCACCCGAACAGGCACCGGAGTGTGGCGACTAGGAGATTTTCATTGTGATTCCATTGCAGTGTTGATGTAAGCCTACTAGTGACACTAATGAATACATAAATAAGTACTTCTAGTGCTTTTTCCTTCATGCCAATATCTAGTTTCTCCTTAGATGTTGAGCTGTGAGTTGATAAGTAATCATCATGGCTTCAAGTGCAGGGGGCCATTTTATTAAATGGGAAGGGGATTTGAGCACAAATGTCAGCAGCATGCAGTGAAAGAGAAACAACTACAGGTGTTCTAACAAAGCAGATGCATCCAAAAAGCCCAAATGGAGAGCATGAAGAAATGTCTTGTGAATTTTTGTCAGGGGCTGTTAGTGCTGGAAGAGCGCTATTTCCCCCTGAGTATCCAGTGTCGGCATTAAGCATTCCCAGTTCAGGCATCGCCAGCCAGCTGCAGAGTTAAGCTGTTTCCATTCTTCCTTGACCTCAGAAAAATTTTGCATCTCTCCATTTACCTGAAATGTAAATAGCTCTGTAAAATATCCTTCATAGAGGGGATTAGTTCCTACAGACAAAACTGTCCAATGCACTCATGGAATCTATTTTTACTTCTATCGTCAATCACAACGGCATGTCAATTTGAATGTTTATCGATAGTTACAATCCAAGATGGAGGCTGAGGCTAGAGGGAAGTCAGCAATTGCCAACTCTGGCTGGACATATTCTGGGAGATGTTGGCGGAAATGATGTCATGTAAAGTTGGCGGAAGTGATGTCACAGGAAGCTGGTGGTGTGGCTGGAGTGGATGAAACTTGAGGCAAAGCCGATGACACTCAGTAAGAGGAAATGAAGCTGTCTCCGCTGCTGAATTTGAACAATTCCTTGCCCTGACAGTTCTATTTTGGGGAATGCAAATCCATGGGATGCCGTAGTCCGCCCAGTCATCCCCATTTCAATCTGGTACCAATTAATAACATTAATAACACTAATTAATCACTGTGCCAGAATTCGGCCAGTCTCAGCCTATCCTAACCTTGACTCATAATCAGCGCCCTTTCCTTCAGCTCTGCAGCCCAAGTGGGCTCCGCTTCATCTGACTTGTGATCTGAAGGCCATTTGAATATTTCTGTCGTGGCCTCCACCAACACAGAGTCTGGGGGGTGATCTTGCCAAAAATATTCGAAGTCCCAAATGAGTGTGAAAATGGGAGAGTTTCAGATCCATTTTTTTGGCAAGGCCACAATTCCAATCTTGTGCCACTCTGTGCAAAAAATATTGCCAAATTTGTTTCCTGCCAGCAAGGGGAGGGGACAGGACCTAAGCTCGCTGGAAAGCTGGCAGCACACAGTAGAGAGCGCAATTGTACATGTGTGGATATCTCTATTCTGTGTAACAGAATAGAGAGATCTGTCAGCTATCTCCATCCCCTGTATATTACCTGTCTCCCCTGCACACCACCCCCCCCACCCCACCTCCCCACAATCATTGGCCTCCACGGTCGATCAGATGTGCTAACCATTATGCCACCGTGCCACCCTATCCAAGCTTAGGCTGCGATTTGTTGATGGATGATTCTGGTCACCGTTGCCGACAGCTGAAATGCTTCCAGGATGCTTTTCTTGGTCTCTGGGAAATTGAGACTAATTCTGGGAAATACCTGGCCATTCTGAAATGATTGGTAATGCTCAAAATTGGTTTATGACTCCACAGATTTTCCCGTGGCAGCCACTAACTGTTGAACACCTACGCAATGCTTGTGATTCTGTATGCCTCAAGTATGTTCACTATTTCACCCCTAACTCTTGCTTAGCAACTTTTTCCTCTTGCAATTGTCTTCTTTTCTGCGCTTCACTCCAAAATGTAGTGTGATTTTCTTGGATGTAATTCCATTGCTAGCAGGAACTTAGGAGTAAGTTAGCCAAACAATCAATCTTTGGATATTAGAATTTCCATGAATGTCAGGGGGCTACTTCTTACTGAGACAGAATAGCACACTCTGACTTTGCTCGCACCTGACATAAATTTGATTTGATTTATCATTATCACATGTATTAGCATACAATGAAAAGTATTGTTTCTTGCACGCTACGCAGACGGAGCATACCATTCATAGGGAAGGAGAGGAGAGGATACAGAATGAAGTGTTACAGTCATTGCTAGGGTGCGGAGAAAGATCAACTTAATGCAAGGTAGGTCCATTCAAAAGTCTGATGGCAGCAGGGAAGAAGTTGTTTTTGAGTCGGTTGTACATGATCTCAGACTTTTGTATCTTTTTCCCAATGGAAGAAGGTGGAAGATAGTATGTCTGTGCGTGGAATCTTTGATTATGCTGGCTGCTTTTCCGAGGCAGCAGGAAGTGCAGACAATGGATGGGAGGTTGGTTTGCATGATGGACTGAGCTTCATTCATGATCCTTTGTAGTTCCTTGTAGCCTTGGACACAGCAGGAGCCATACCAAGCTGTGATGTAACCAGAAAGAATTTCTTTAATCTCCTGAGGAAGTAGAGGCATTGATGGGCTTTCTTAACTATAGTGTCAGCATGGGGCGACCAGGACAGACTGTTGGTGATCTGGACACTTAAAAACTTGAGGCTCTCGACTATTTCTGCTTTGTCCTCGTTGATGTAGACAGGGCCATGTTCCCCACTACGCTTCCTGAAGTCGATGACTATCTCCTTCATTTTGTTGACATTGACAATAACCTCTCCCTCATTGCACCAGTTCACCAGATTCTCTATCTCATTCCTGTACTTTGTCTCGTCATTGTTTGAGATCTGACCCATTACAGTGGTGTCATCAGCAAACTTGAAAATTGCATTGGAAGGGAATTTGGCCGCACAGTTGTAGGTGTATAAGGAGTATAAGAAGAGGCTGAGGACACAGCCTTGCAGAGCACCGATGTTGAGGATGATCATGGAGGAGGTGTTGTTGCCTGTCCTTACTGACTGCACAACAAATTGTCTGAACCACTAAACTGCTGAGCGATGTAAAAACAAATGATACGTATGGACAGAGTACATGGCTCATCTTGAAATTCTTTGAATTTTATTGTGTCATATCAGTCAGGTATGTCCCAGACTCAATCGCTATCTATTTGGACAAACAAAACTGGTCTTAGCTGGGGTCCTACAACTGAGCTAAGGGGGAGAAAAATTATCTTACATTTTCATTCCAGGTCCCTCAAGTCATAATGTGTGTGATGTTAAGGAAAACTTTACTTCCAAAACTGAGGAGGTTTATCAATGCAGCTTACTAAAAATGTTAAGATTATATGCAGAGCTGAGCGTGCCTTTCATCGCTGAAAAGCGACCCCTGGCATTATGTCTGTGTGTGTGTGTGTGTGTGTGTGTGTGTGTGTGTGTTGTATTGCTCATAGGATTAGATAAAGAGGAGCAAGAGGAAGCTCGTGCAGAGGATAAATATCAGCATGGACTGAGAATGGGCCTTTTTTGTGTTGTAGCTTCATGTTCTATGGGCAGGACAGGATTTTCTGGCCACACTCGCCCCAAGACAAGGAAATCCTGTCCAAGGTTAATGGACCTTTGCATGGTCCACAAACCCCCAACTGGCTTCTGTCCTTCCCATCCTGCTTGCTACAATTCTCTTGGTGGGCAGGATGGGAAAATTCCACCCATTTATGTGTAGTTTTTGTTCATTGTATGTGCACAGGTCAGGATTGGGCCTAGCAGTTAGGAGCTCCATCTTGCCTACATCTAGGCTAAGGTTTGAAGCTTTGTAATTTGGCTCCAGTTATCATCTCCATTTTGGTGGAATATATAGTGTTATATTTTTCCAGGGGATAACCAATGGGGAGTTCTCTAACACATTTCAATTAATCAATTAATTAAATTTGGATGTCTTTAATTGTCAGTTGTTCATTCTTGGTCTGTTTAATTCAGCAGCTTTTAGCCACATTATAGAGAAAGTGAACCAAATGATCACAGATCAATGGGGCGGCACGGTGACACAGTGGTTAGCACTGCTACCTCACAGCGCCAGGGACCTGGGTTCAATCCCAGACTTGGGCATTGTCTGTATTGAGTTTGCATGTTCTCTCTGTGCATTCACAGGTTCTCTCCGGGTGCTTTGGTTTCGTTCCACAGTCCAAAGATGTGTGTGTTAGGTGGATTGGCCATGCTAAATTGCCCCTTAGTGTCAGGAGGACGAGCAGAATAAATACATGGGGTTATGGAGATTGTTGTTGGCACAGGCGCAATGGTGCAAACGGCCTCCTCCTGCGCTGTAGCGAGGCTATGATTTTATGAATACAACACGATAATATAAAAAAGTCAAGCATTGGAACAACATTTTTTTAAACTTTATGTTGCACAACCATAAATCCATAATGTAAAAGGCAGAAAGCCATTGATGACAAATTGTATTTACAATTGAGAATCCAGATTTACATACAAGGCCTCACCCGTGAAAGTCACTTCATGGATCAAATCTTGGCTCAGCTGTCCACTGCATACTATGCATGAAAGACAGAGCCAGCACTTTTTGAACCAGCCGCTGAGGGGAAAAAGAAATGATTGCACAGCTACACATTACATGGGTAGACCTAGATATGAAAAATAAGAACAGACAGTGTGCTAAATTTAATGCTAGGTTTCCAAAACTCGAGCACTCAAGGGAGCTAATGATTTGAGCCATGGCTGTTTTCCACATCAAGGCTGTCAAGGCTTTAACAATTGCCCATGTCCATCAGTCTACTGTATTTCTCATTCCATTAATCATAAGGCCAGAGTCCTTTTCAAACAATGACGACTAATTCGCTGGGGATGTTTATGGCTGCTCGGACTTGAATAGAAATGACAGTCTTGCATGTTGTAATCAGCAAATAATAGAGGCCTGAGCTGTCTCTAAACTGCAGCTGAGTCCCTGAGCCCACGCACCCTGCGTTGTCCTCAATTTTCACATGTACATGAGAGACTATTTCCGTTGCACACAGGCATTCCAGTCTGCATTAATTATGGAGACTGAGAGACCTTTGGGTGGACGACACGGTTTACCTTCAGGAAAGTTGAAGCAAGATGACCAAAAGGCCGTCCTTATCTCTTATTTATCATGTGACATTTTGTGCCCGTTTGATCGCCGACTTTGCAAGAGTTTTCCAAAATATTATCTTCCTTCTTTTCCCCTTTCTTCCTGCACCATAAAGGTAAACAGTTCATCAATTTATGTTTCCACCCGGTTAAGATAGGAAATGAAGTTGGAGTCACGAATGTACTCATCATTCATTCTTGCCAAAATGAGATACAGTTTTAATGGATGAATTGAAAGACATCCGGCCCCTAACACCCCACCCCTCAGATAGAAGCCTTGGCTGACACATGGTACTCCATCTAGTGGCCACGCTTAGACCTAACAAAACACCATGAAATGAGCCCAGTGAACAAGAGTAACACACTCGCTGGAATTCTCCAACCATTCACACCCCACTACAGTGAGCACGGAGAATTTGGCGCTCAGCCAAATCTCCATTCGCTGCAGTGGAACCGGAGAATCCCGGCTGTGGGTGAGGTCAGAGAATCCGGCTCATTATCTTCAGACTCGAAGGCTCAATCTTCTGATTAGTGTATTTAATTTGTCCAGACTTCGCACTTATGCTGTAGATATAGCATAAGCAAGTTCAGAACACCTACTGCAATAAAATAGCATACACTTTCACTCAGGGCCAAGGCAAATTGTAGCTGTAGCTGTACAAATCTAAGTTCTACTACATAAGCAGTATTATGGGTAAGCACACTTTTGCTTGACTCAGCTAAATTGGCTTCTAAGGGCAGGTGGCTGCTTATTAGAATCAGGTTTAGCTCCAGTCAAAATCTTTGAAGGTAGAATTGGTGCATGAAAATGAGCTGAGTAAGCTCTTTGTTTGTGTCAATGACCTTGTCTCGAGGTTTGATTACAATCCACTAATTCTACTAAACTCACAGAAGTTTTTCTCGTACTACCGCCGTCATCTCAAATGTGAGGAGCAAATCTTTGCAGGGCTGTTAATTGACCTTTTAGGTTCACCTCAACTCTGTGACTGGGTGCTGAATTTGTATGCGAACGATAAATAACGTTTATTCATATTCAGGTGATTGTCTTAAAGCTTTTGAGTGAAATGAGATGAACTAGATGGCACTGGCTGGAAAAAGACAGGAATTAAAGCGCACATCTTTAACTCTGTGCTGCCCCATCTCCCCTGCACAGCAGCGATGTGGGTGAAGGTGGCATCTACTGCACCTCCCTTGGAACCTGGAGGTGAGATTTAGCCTTTTTCAGATGAGTTGCTTTTGATGAATGCTTGGTAATTATAGAACATCAGTAGATTGAGCATTACAGACATGTGATTCATATGCATGGTCAAATGATAATATATTGATATGTGATTAAAAACCTGTAGAGTCAAAAAGAAATTATAAGAACATAAGAAATAGGAGCAGGAGTAGGCCATCTAGCCCTTTGAGCCTGCTCTGCCATTCAATAAGATCATGGCTGATCTGAAGTGAATCAGTTCCACTTATCCACTTTCTCCCCATAACCCTTAATTCCCTTGTCTATCAGAAATCTATCTATCCATGACTTAAATATATTCAACGAGGAAGCCTCCACCACTTCAATGGGCAGAGAATTCCAGAGATTCACTACCCTTTGAGCGAAGAAGTTCCTCCTCAACTCTGTTCTAAACTGCCCTCCCCTTACTTTGAGGCTGTGCCCTCTAGTTCTGCTATCCTTTCTAAGCGGGAAGAATCTCTCTACCTCTACCCTATCCATCCCTTTCATTATCTTGTATGACTCTATAAGATCCCCCCTCAGCCTTCTAAACTCCAGCGAGTACAGACCCAACAGACCCAAATTATGCTACTATGCCTTTAAGAAATACAGTTTAATCATGTTTATCTGCAGTTGTTTTAAGAGGGCCTTTTGTGTTTTTTGCAACCTGTCTAGCTAGATGTCCTTTTATTATTATTTAAGTGGTTTGAATAGGGATTTGTTTATTTTTAATCTGGGCCTAAGCACTCTCTGGGAATTTGCAACCCTCTTTGAATTGTCATGGGAAGATTGATTGACAGGTCAGGTTGGACAGTTTTCTTTTATCTCCCAAGAGTTCTTTCACTTTCAGTTTTGGCTGTTGGCTAGTTAGAAAGTTTTCCAGGCTGGATGCAATGGTTTGTTTCTCACTCTGGTATTACAAAGTTTGCTGGCTAGATGGAAGCAGGTTTTCTTACCTTCCTGGAGTGAAAACTTTGATGTTGATGGTGTGCTAGCTGGAACTCAACCGTGACACTATTTCTATCTCAAGAGGGACTGGGATTTCCAGAACAGAGATGCCAGAGTTTCAATTCTCCAACCAAAGGACTAATTCACTGCAGGTATTGCAGAGCTGCAAAGTTTTGTGAGCATTCTTATTTTCAGAGCTAAACATGGGATGGGTGAATTTTTTTTTGGAGGCTTGTTGTGTTGGGACAGTTTAGTTGTTAAGGTTTATACAAATCATGTCTTTTTTCTTGTTTGTAACTAGTAAAAGTTATTGCTAATTTTCTTTCTATATGTTAACTGTATTCTTAAATAAATTTTGTTTAATAAAAGCTTCCTAGTGGGTCATTCGAATCATAGCTGAGCAAAACATTGTAAAATTACTCACACCAAATTCTAAGCGCAAAACTGATGGTCTAAGCTGACTTCATAAAATATCTCAGAGTTTCTGACCCGAAATACAACACAGATTGAAATGAGATTGCTAACATTCTTCATATGCTTTTTGTCCCATTTTTTCCGCTGCATTTACAATAAATGCTCCGGTAGCTTTTAAACACAAGTATTCAACCTTGATCTGGTTCAAGTCTGGTTTGTTCTCTGTTACTTTTACATCTTAAAATATAATGGAAATGATGAACCCCGTGGACGAGTCAATCAATCTAAAACACAAAGCATTGTTTACTTTTCATTAGGCTGCTTCTTTGTCATTTCACCCGTGAAATTCAATATTTATCTTCAATAGGAATGAGCTGTAATGTGAAAAACAAACAGATGATCCAGTAGGCATCAGGCTGCAATATCTTCCCACTCATCTCAAGTTAACAACAAAGCCTGTCCAAACTGTCACATCTTGTGTTAATGTCACAAAAGACTTTTGCATTTCTGATCAAGCTCAACAATTAATCCTACTTGAGCTTCTATTCGGGTTTGCTGTCATGGTAAAGACGTTACTTTCTCTGATATTAGTGTCTGAACACAGTGACCTGACAAGCTTAGGTTCCCATGATGAAAAATCACCAACAGCAAATATGGGGTTTTAATTCCCGGGCTCATGCATGCTGCGAGTGAGGTTCTACACTGGAAATGGTGTCTTGCAAAATTAGCTCAGAATGCACTCATTACATCAGAGAATTATGCCTCACACTAGGAGGCCATTTGGTCCATTGTGACTGTGCTGGCTCTTTGAAAAAATGATAGAATGATTTCCACTCTGCTGACCTTTGCTCGTAGCTGGCAAGTTTATTTCATTTTCAAGTATGCATCTCATTCAAAATTATTATTTAATTTATTGCTTCCACTGCCCTCTTCGTGTAGTGCATTCCTGACAACTCATATGGCATTCATTTGTCCATTGCTCTAACTCATTTATCTTAATCTGTATTAGTGCCTTCATTTAAGATAACAAACAAATGGATGCCTTGTGATCCTGTTAAGCATTCTAACAATAATATTACAGTCATTTTCAGGCTTTCATCGTCTTTTGAGAAAGCGACGAAAGGTGACATAATTTGATTGAGGTAGATTTTTATTTTCCTCATATCAGGATAGTGAAACATTCCAGTTTGTGTTTTAGTCAATAACTCAATTTCTGCCACAAAAACAGAAAATTCTGGAAATGCTCAGCAGGCCTGGTAGCATCTGTGGAGAGAACGGGAGTTAACGGCTGCAATTCTCCCATCCCACTGCATTAATGTTTTAGCGCAGCGAGCCAGGTGATTCTAGTGTTGGCCAATTTGTAGGGTTCGCGAAAGCGCTCCTGCCCCGAAAGCATCTCCCAGCTCCGGATTTCTGGCTGCATCAGCTCCCCACTGGATAATGACAGGGAGGCGCCAAGATCATTTTAATGGTCATTTGAATAGAATTTAAATTTCATTAGTGGTCCCAGGATTGAAGTCTCTAGGCTCACTAGCATCTCCCCACACTGCCAGAGTGGTTTACTCCGGAGGGGTTTACAGTAGCTTCCAACTAGCAGAAACTAATGGCCCAACCCTGCTGGACTGAAGGTGGAGCAATTGGAGGCCTCAGAGGGTTGGGTGGTGGGGGATGGTCGCCCTCTGGGCATTCGCACCTTAGCAGTGTCAGCCTGGGCCCCCTGGCACTGCCCAAGGGGCAACATGCTGACACCGATGAGGCACTTTGGAACTGCCCATGGGGCATGGGGTGGTGCCAAGGCGGCAGAGTTTTATGGGGGGCCTGGGGGAAGGGCCTGGTGGGACAATTGGTGAGGGTGGAGGTTCCCACTGCCACTCTGCAGACAAGATCATTAGAGGAAGGAGGGAGGCCAAATGATTGGGATGGGCTGTGAGGGCAGGGGGGGGGAGCGGAGAACTGCAGGTGTTGGGAACTGGAAATCGGGCCGGGCTGGGGAGGGGGCGTTCAGGGCTGGCCCAGGAATGGTTAGGGAGACCAGCAATCGGGCCTTGGCGGGGTTGGAGGGCCAGCAACCCGGGGGTCACAGCGCTGCCTAGGAGGCCAGCAGTGTAGGACTACAGTGCACGTGCCAATCTCAGCACTGACAAATCAGCACATGTGCAGTGGCCCGCTCAGTGCTATGTTGCCAGCCTCTCTAGCAGGAATACTGATTTTTAATGATATTTATGTGAGTGGCCCCTGCTCTGCAGAGTGTGTGAGATTCCTCTCTGAATTCCCACTGATAAAAAACCAGGGTGAATTACTCCATTTTTCACACGAATTTGACACTTAGAATTTCTTTGGGAGAATTCCGGCCAATGCTTCAGGTCTGTGATCTGTCATGATTCAATCTCTGCACCCTGGTCGGTGAACGTGAGTGACAATCAATTCAAGTCTGTCAAGGCCTGGTTGGGAGGATGACATTTTGTAACTGGTGCTGTCAGCTCAGCTGCTGCTCAACATGAAAGAAACATTTATTTTATGCATCACTTCTCACACCTTTCCATCAGGTGCAAAGCAAAAGATTGTCATAAAATCTACACCCTGTTGCTGGAGTGGATGATTAATCTCAGCGCCCTCTTCCTCCGGCATTGCAGGTCGTACAGTCATAGAATCCCTATAGTACAGAAGGAGGCCATTCGGCCCATCAAGTCTGCACTGACCACATCCCATCCCACCTATTCCAGTAACACCAAACATTTACCCTGCTAATCCCCCATGACAATAGGGTCAATTTAACATGGTCAATCAACCTAATCCACACATCTTTGGTTTTTGGAGAGGGAGAAAACCGGATTCCCCAGAGGAAATACACAGGGAGAAAGTGCAAACTCCACACAGATAGGGAGGCCAGAATTGAACCTGTGTCCCTGGTGCTGTGAGGCAGCAGTGCTAACCACTGTGCCACCGTGTCAAAGATTTTCACATCTTCACCTAAGTCAATCCCTCCACATGATATCAAGAAATAGGCTTAAGGCCCTGGTTAGGGCAGAGTTTATGAGGCCTGGCAATTTCCTGGTGGTTGTACTGAAGACTTGTGCTCCAGAACTAGCTGCGCCTATCCATGCTGTCCCAGTACAGCTACAACCCTGGTATCTGCCCCGCGATGAGGGATGTTTGTCATGTCCACAAAAAGCAGGACAAATTCAATCTGGCTAATTATTGCCCCATCAGCCCATTCATCATCATCAGCAAAGTGATGGAAGGTCCTGTCGATGGTCCTATCAAGTGGCACTCACACAGAAATAACTGGCTCACTGATGCTCAGTTTAGGTTCTGCCCGGGGTTATTCAGCTCATGACCTCGTTACAGCCTTAGTCCAAAAGATTTGAATTCAAGGCACAGGGCAAGTGCTAAGTTGCCCCATAGTGTCCCCTGATGTGTAGGTTAGAGGGATTAGGGGATAAATGTGTGGGCTTGTGGGGATTGGGCCTGGGGTGGGATTATTGTTGGACAGACTCTGTGGGCCGAATGGCTTCCTGTAGCGTTTCTATGATTCGAAGATGAGATTGGCAGTCCTTGACAGCATTTGATCGACTATGGTATCAACCAGTCATAACAAAATTGAAGTCACTGTGAATTGGGTGAAATCTTTCACTGGTTGGAGTCATAATTAGTACAAAGGGAGATAGTTGGGGTTATTGGAGGCTAATCATCTCAGGACATTGCTACTGGAGCTCCTCAGGGTAGTGTCATGGGCCTAACCATCTTCAGTTGCTTCATCAATGACCTCCATCATAAGGTTAGAAGTTGGGACATTTTGCATGAAACTGTGCAACCATCAGCCAATGTTCAGGACCATTTGTGATTCCTTAGATACTGAAGCGATCCATGTCACATACAACAAAACCTGGTCAGCATTCAGACTTGGATTGTTAAGGGGCAATTAACATTTGCATCACACAAGTGCCAGGCAATGACAATCTACAACAGGAAAGAATCTAATCATCTCCTCTTGCCAGTCAAAGACGTTCCCATCGATGAAATCCCCTCCATCAATATCCTGGGACTTATCATTAACCAGAAACTGAGCTGGACCAGTCATATAAATACCATGGCTACAAGAGTAGATCAGAGCCAGAGAATTTTAAAGTGAGTATCTCACCTCCTGACTTTCCAAAGTCTGTTCACAATCTACAAAGCAAAAGTGCGATGGAATAGTTTCCACTTGCTTGAACGAGTGTGGCTCCAACAACAACCAAGAAGCTCAACAGAAAACAGTGCTTGATCAGCATACTATCCACTGTTTTGCTCCCTCCGCCAGCAGTGCACAGTGGCAGCAGTGGATACCTTACACAAGAGGTCCTGCAGCAACTCACCAAGGCTGGGATTTTACGCTTGGGTCAATTGGATCGGGCATGTGAGGCAGTGCGATCGGAAAATGTCACGAGAAGGTCACATTTCCTGGTGATGTAAATCCAGTTTGCAATTGTCCCCTCCTCCCATCAATGACAGGCTGCATTTCCCACTGCTGTCCTCAACTTTGAGGGGAGCTCGGAGATGAGTGCACATGACTTACTGCACTATTTACGAAGAACCCCCAAGTAAATTCAAGGAAACAGTGGATTCAATAGGGAGGGTGGGGTCACTGGCAAATGTACAAAGTGGCTTCTTCCCAGCTGCCTTTCAGTGCTGTGCTGGCTGGGGAGGATTAGGGGGGATCTGGGGGAATTGGTGGCAGAAGGAAGGATAGGGGGATGGTTACAAGGCAGCACCGAGGGGAGCCTCAGGGACCTAGGAACAGCAAGGGCTTCAGTGCTGGTTGGGTGGGAGAAGGTGTGGAGGGAAAGGCAGCACAGACTGAGGAAGGTACATAAACACATGACAGTGCAGAAGAGGGGAGGAGGGAGGTGACAAAATTGACCAGTCACTTGGAAAAGCATATCAGGATTGAGCATTCTTCCACTGAGACTATTCAGCATCAGCTCCATTGACATGCTTGGACTCTGGCTTCTGAAGCAATTATACCCACTCAAGCAACACAAATACCTGATAGTGTCATTAACTGCTCCTGCAATTTTAACTCTTCAGGCACAGGCTGTAAAGGAATCTACATTATATATTGCTGCAGAACAACTGGGGGAGTGGGCAAGTTAGAGATCCCCTTCCCTGTTCCTGAGCATGGAGTAGTCACTGAAGGAGGCAATCAGAACCCCTGGCACTGTAGTTATTCAGGTTTTGAGCAGTAACCTTGAGAGCCCAACCTACCTGCACAGCCTTGGATACAGAATAGGGTAATACCCATGACTGAGCGGAGGGCACTGGATGCAGTTGAGTGACTGAAGTTGTCGCCACTCGGGCAAGCGGTTTTGGGGCAGCAGTGGGGGAGTTTTCAGGCATCAAGGTAAACGCTGACTATCTAAGTGGTGGCCAGGACTCTCTGGCATGTGTGAAGGAGCCTTAAGATGCAGCTAGAGCTGAAGATTTAACCTAAGGAGGTTCAATATGTTGACCCTCGGGTCTCTTGCTTTGTTATTGCAGTGAGGAGACTATCAGGAATGTGGAGCTGGTGATCCCACTGTTTGCTTCATGGCTTACAAACGGGATGGGGAAGGAAAAGAATGCAACAGAGGTGCCTGACTCGGCAAAAGGAAGAAAACAACCTCAATGCCAAGAGGCAGCAGGGCGTCCTCTGCACATAGAGGAAGATCCATAGAGGATCATCATATGTAGATAACTCGCTAGTCCAATGGTGTAAAGATGCCACCAGTCTGGCTGATATCAGCACACTCACACTCTGTGCAGAATTTCGTCTCATGCAGATCTTGCTGGAATACACCAAGAACATGGTCTTCAACAATACTTGACCCTTTTGCAACACAATTACCTGTTCCCTTCAGCATTTTACCCACATCGACCCAGAATGCAAATGAGGAAGGGGAAGGGGAACAGCCCACCTCAAATGAGAGGCCGCTGGCAATCTGACATTCAATATATTGCTGCATGATATCATGGAAAAAACCATCAGCGAGACAAACCCCCATTTCCCTCCTCCTTTCAAACTTTGCCAGTTTTGCGGAAAACCTGGGCTCACGTTTCTTTTAACAGCACCTTCCGAACCTATGATCTCCACCACCTAGAAGGACAAGACACATGGGAACATCACCACCAGCAAGATCCCCTCCAAGTCACATACCATCCTCACTTGGAATGATATCACTGTTCCTTCACTGATGCTGGGATAAAATGCTGGAACTCCCTACACTGTGCTATGGATGTTTGTACATCTATACTCTAGGTACATCTAAACCTGGTGTTGTCAGACTCCTTACTGTGTTTATACAATTTAAGAAGGCAGTGCAGCACTACTTTCTTCAGGCCAATTTAGTGATGATCAAAGGACACTGGCCTTCCAGCAATGCCCACATCCCAAGAAAGAATAAAACAAATGATGAGTTGGCTAAGTATCCTGTATAATGGCCATGATCTAAAAGCAAGATTAGACTTTTCTTTTTTATCAAATCACTATCATGGGTTTTCCTGTTGTATTATTGAGTTTGAAATGACCAGACTGCACACAATCCATGGAGCTTTGACATGGACTTGACATCACATTTTCTACTATCCAAATGCCTGTTGCCCCCTCATGTTCAGCATTAGAGAGGGAGGTTCCAAATTTAAAGTTCAACAAACCATTGAATCATCGAATAGAGTCATAGAACCCTGCAGAAGGAGGTCATTCGGCCCATCAAGCCTGCACCAACAACCATCCCACCCAGGCCCTATCCCTGTACCCCACATATTTACCCTACAAATCCCCTTAACAGTTAAGGAGCAATTTAGCACAGCCAATCAACATAACCTGCACATTTTTGGGCTGTGAGATGAAACTGGAGCACCCAGAGGAAACCCACGCAGACACAGGGAGAATGTACGAACTTCACACAGACAGTGACCCAAGCCGGGAATTGAACACGGGTCCCTGGCACTGGGAGGTAGCACTGCTAACCTCTGCGCCACCTTGCCGTCCAAACCTGGTGCAATTAATTACAGATTGCACACGCTTAAGCAGGAACCAGAAAAAATATATTTGAGATCAAAAACACTAACCAGGGACTGCTAGTCAGTCCGTACCTGGCACACCTCTAGGTCTTGGCATTGCCAAGTTCCCAAACAGAGGTTCTTCCAGCACCCACCAAAGTGACTTAAGTAGACAAAGGTTGAAAACATTGTCAAGTACACACAGGTCCCATCACAACACTGATGGACCCCAGTGATGGAGTATTGATACATGTGCCATTAACAAGTACTGTCAGTGAGGGACAGCAAATATCAAACAATATGCATGTACAAAGGGTCTAATGCATGCTTCAAGTGTAACTCATGGGCACATCTCTTTTTGCCTTCCCGAAATGGTGGGCAATACACCTCTGGCATGTAATGCCCATTAAACTGGATGTTTAGGTTTTACACCTGAGAGACACAGCATTATCAAATTTCTATTCCAAGGATTTGAATTAAGAAAAAGGGGAGATTATGTATATATGTGGACCAAAACATCACTGTCACTTTTAAATCCTATTGAGAAATGACAACTCAAAGGTCTTTTGATATTGTAAAAGTGTATTAGGGTATGTAGGGGGTCTGAAATGTTGAAGACATAGATAGGATTAATGTCGCTGAAACCAAGATTGTAGGCACATAATTTTCTTACATCTTAATAAAAGAATTGAGATGATGCAGAAAAGATGGAATTTGAAACATTCAGTTGAATGGAAAATTGTATAGAAATATGTCATTCATCTAAATTAAGGCCCTGACAAGTGAAACCTACTTCATTCTGTCATGCATAGGAAATGCAACCAAGTTTCCCAGAGTTATTTGTTTAAGGTCTAAAATACTTTCTGAGAATTGGCTTTTCTTATCCCAGTGGGTTTGGGCCCACAGAATAAGATGTGATGACAAACTTTAATCACATTCACTCACTTTCGTTGAATGGCTCATTCTTTCTCTCATATATTTTGCAGTGAGCACATTTCAGTTCACAGGCCGCAAAAGCTTGCTTGGTTTATGCATTATATTCTGCTAAATCTATTCCTGAAAAGTATTACATTTCACCTTACCATATATCATTCTTTCATGACCCAGGCAGACTGCTCACTACAGCTTATTTGGACACAGTAATAACTGCACCACCTCTGTTTTGACATAGTCATTGTAAATCCTAGGACGTGTTTGTCTAGAATACAACTGATTCATTAGGCTCTTGAAATGGAACAGGAAGAGCTGGCTCAGCATCAATAGGATATACCTTGATATGTATCGCTAGCAAAGGTGTGAGGGCAGGTTGTTGTCACAGGTGATGGTAAGGTCCTTTGGCACTAAAGCTCGAGAAAGAGGGCACTAAAGGTATTCTATATATCCTGTCTTTCCTCCGACTCTTTCTTCACTATCTTCCGTGTGTGTCACTCACGACTCAATTGGCACAGTTATGGGTGTGCTTAGCACTGCTGCCTCACAGTGCCAGGGGCCCGGGTTCAATTCCGGCTTCAGATCACTGTCTGCGTGGAGTCTGCACATTTTTCCTGCATGTTCTGGTTTTTCCTCGGATGTTCTGGCTTCATCCCGCTGTCCAAAGATGTGCAGGTTAGGTGGATTAGCCATGCTCAATTGGCCATTAGTGTCAAGGGGAACTAGAAGATAAATAATGGGGATACGGCCTGAGTGGGGCTGTTGTCAGTGCAGGCTCGATGGGCCAAATTGCCTCACTCTGCACTGTAGGGATTCCATGATCCTGTGACTGTTGCCTCTAAGACAAGGTTGTGGGTTCCAGGACTTGAGCACTAAGAAAAACAAGGCTAATATTCTAGTGCAGTACTGAAGGAGGCCTGCACACTATTTTGGAGGGGATGTTAAACCAAGGCTGCTCCTGCCTGCTTTTTGGATGGATGCTAAAGTCTTCTGAAACTATTTTGAAGAAGAATAGGGTCGTTATTGCCAGTGTCCTGCTCAATGTTTATCCCTCAATCAAATCACATTACATTTCTGTAACTGTCCTTTGAATTAGCCGGGGCCAGGAAATTTCAAAACCATCATTCACTTGGTCTCCATAAGTGGGTGCTGAAGAGTAATAAGGACAGGGGTCCTTTTGATGTAACAAGTGTACCATTTAAATTATAAACAACATTCAATAAACCAGTCAAAACAGAATGGAACACGTGTAATATCCAGAACTAGCATTTGCAATTAATTAATTTCCTTTATTGAGACATCCTCAATAATAAATCCTATTTGTCTGCAATATATTAAAAACATATCCCGAACTTTTTTGCCAAAGAGGACTGGATAATCATTGGATCTATTGTTGACTCCAACGCACACCTCCCTGAGGAGCTTAATGCATTCTACACCCGTTTTGAGCAAGAGGTCAGCGAGAGCACACCCTCCACTCTGGGACCCCTGGATGAGCCTGTTTCTGGGGTCACCACTGCAGATGTCAGAGCAGCTTTCTTGAAGATCAACCCACGGAAAGCAACTGGCCAGATGGAGCATCTGGACATGCACTCAGACCCTGCATGGATCAACTGGCAAGGGTATTCACAGACATCTTCAACCTCTCTTTACAACAAGCAGATAGGGAATCTGCTTCAGGAAGACAACAATTATCCCAGTACCTAAGAAAAATCGAGCAGCGTGCCTTAATGACTATCGGCCAGTGGCTCTGACATCCATCATTATGAAGTGTTTCAAAAGGTTAGTCATAGCACGAATCAATTCCAGCCTTTCATTATAGAGTCATAGAGTCATAGTAGTTTACAACATGGAAACAGGCCCTTCAGGCCAACTTGTCAATACTGCCCTTTTTTTAAAACCCCTAAGCTTATCCCAGTTGCCTGGATTTGGCCCATATCCCTCTGTACCCATCGTACCCGTGTAACTATCTAAATGCTTTTTAAAAGACAAAATTGTACCCACTTTTACTACTATCCCCTGGCAGCTTGTTCCAGACACTCACCACCTTCTGTGTGAAAAAATTGCCCCTCTGGACACTAATGTATCTCACCCCTTTCACCTTAAACTTATGCCCTCTAGTTTTAGACTCCCCTATCTTTGGGAAAAGATATTGACTACCTAACTGATCTATGCCCCTCATTATTTTATAGACCTCTATAAGTTCATCCCTCAGCCTCCTATGCTCCAGAGAAAATAGTCCCAGTCTATCCAGCCTCTCCTTATAACTCAACCCACCAAACCAGGTAGCATCCTTGTAAATCTTTTCTGCACTCTTTCTAGTTTAATAATATCCTTTCTATAATATAATCCTTTCTATAATATTCCTCCTGGATCCACTGCAGTTGGCCTACCGCCGCAACATTTCCCTGGCCCTGCACTCAACCCTGGAACACCTAGATAACAAGGATACCTATGTCAGACTCCTATTTATTGATTACAGTTCAGCCTTCAACACTATTATTCCCACAAAACTCATCTCCAAACTCCGTGGACTGGACCTCGGCATCTCCCTCCGCGACTGGATCCTGAACTTCCTAACTCACAGACCACAATCAGTAAGGATAGGCAACAACATCTCCTCCATGATCATCCTCAATACTGGTGTTCTCAGCCTCCGACTATACTTCTTATACACCTATGACTGTGCGGCCAAATTGCTCTCCAATTAGAGTTTCAAGTTTGCTGACGACACCACTGTAGTGGGCCAGATCTCAAACAATGATGGGACAGAGTACAGGAATGAGATAGAGAATCTGATGAACTGGTGCGGCAACAATAATCTCTCCCTCAACGTCAACAAAATGAAGGAGATTGTCATCGACTTCAGGAAGCATAAAGGAGAAGTGCCCCTATCTACAACAATGCGGATGAAGTAGAAAGGGTTGAGAGCTTCAAATTTTTAGGTATCCAGATCACCAACAACCTATCCTGGTCCCCCCCAATGCCGACACTATAGTTAAGAAAGCCCACTAATGCCCCCACTTTCTCAGAAGACTAAGGAAATTTGGCATTTCAGCTGCGACTCTCACCAGCTTTTACTGATGCACCATAGAAAGCATTCTTTCTGGTTGTATAACAGCTTGGGTATGGTTCCTGCTCTGCCCAAGACCGCAAGGTATTACAAAAGGTTGTGAATGTAGCCCAATCCATCATGCAAACCAGCCTTCCATCCATTGACTCTGTCTACACTTCCCGCTGCCTTGACAAAGTAACCATCATAATTAAGGACCCCATGCACTCCAGACATTCTCTCTTCCATCTTCTTCCTTCGGGAAATAGATGCAAAAGTCTGAGGTGACTTACCAACTGACTCAAGAACAGCTTCTTCCTTGCTACTGTCAGACTTTAGAATGCACCTGCCTTGCATTAAGTTGATCTTTCTCTATACCCTAGCTATGACTGTAACACTACATTCTGCACCCTCTCATTTCCTCCTCAATGAATGGTATGTTTTGTCTGTATAGCACACAACAAACAATACTTTTCATTGTATACTAATACATGTGATAATAATAAATCAAATCAAATCACCTGGGAGTACATTTGTGAGGCAGTGTCCTGATGAAATTAAGCTGTAACTGGGAGGAGGAGGAATGAGATATTGCCCCATTCCTCCTTGTTGCTGTCACAATCTTCCCAGACCTGCTGTTTAGTGGCTGGAGTAGATGCCTGAATCAGATGGTAAGCCATTTTAATCATTAAATTGGCGTCCTATGACATACAAGATTGAAGATACAGACTGGCTGAAGTCTGAGCTGTGCATGTTTTGTGTAGTAGCTTAGCCCCTTTAAAAGATGATCCTTCACGGGCCATGTGAACATGTGACCAGACCGGAACAAATGGAGCATGAGTGTGCCAACCTCGGCCAATCAGGAGCGAGGGCACATGTCCCTGGGGCTGGAAGTTGGCAGAGCTAGTTGGAGAGTAGTTAGGAACAGACTTGTGTTCTTGTGTTGCAGATCCTTTAGTTATAAATAGTTTCTTCTCATTGAGTAAACCCTTGTTGTGTGCCTGCCACACCAAGTCGCCTCGAGTTATCACACTTCGCTCAATGCCAGTTAGCAGTTCAGTGAGGTGCTCAGAGTTCTTGACATGATCATGTCTCACCTAGAGCACTTCCTGATTTAGCCATGACATTGTCTGATTTGGACATGCATTCCATTAAGTTGGCTTTGCTGCTGAATACTCGATTGTACATGTTGAAAATCAGACTTTAGAAAATGGGCCAGTTCTGAATTAGGGCACGCTGTTGTGCAGAGAACATTGTATGAACCTATTAAGGCTAATGGCAGGATCATGGCAAATTGTTCTGCTGGCACTTTTTTTTACAATAAGTGCCATAAGATTGTGATTCGCAGCTTGCTGAAAAACAGGCACCATTCCTTCCTGTTTTCTCACTCGTTCGGCACTTAGAATTCTTCTTGTAAGATTGCACCTTTTGTTTTTGTAACTTCCTGTGGCCTTGCCCCGCTTGATCTTAGTGATACCCTCCTTTTCACATCCTTGTATGCATCCTTTAATCCTCATCCTTCTTTCAATTACTCCTTTTCTGTGTCCTCAGACTCTCTCACTCCAGTTTTAAAGCTTGTTCTCTGCCTTTGAAATCCCTCTGTTCAACTGTGCATTCAATTCCCCATCGTAATCTTTGTTTTTATTTGTTTATGGGACGTGAGCGTTGCTGGGTCAGCAATTATTGCCCATTTCTAATTGCCTTTAAACTAAGTGGTTTGCTAGATCATTTCAGAGGGCAGTTGACAGTCAACCCCATTGCTGTGCCCTGAAGTCACACGTAGGCCAGACGGGGTAAGCATAGCAGATTTACTTTCCTAAAGGACACTAGTGAACCAGATGGGTTCTTACAACACTCGACAATAGTTTCATTGTCACCATTAGGCTTCTCATTCCAGATTTTTAACAAAGTCAAATTTCACTATTTGTTGTGGTAGGATTCAAACCCAGGTCCCCAAAGCATCACCCTGTGTCTCTGGATTACTAATCCAGTGACAATACCACGGTGCCACAGCCTCTGCCCTCTTCAGTCTCCTTTTCCATTCTTCATCTTCACTGTCAACTTGTCCACTTTATTGAAAAACACTTTGACACCTTCCTTCACACAAACACCATACAAGTGCTGAAAGTATTACTCATACAAATGACTGGTTGAAGCCCATCAGGAAAATAATTACCAAAGGGGTAAGAATGTAAGAAACAAGAACAGCAGTGGGATAATGTGTGGTTGTGGTAGATAGCTGCCAGTCAGTGGTAAGAAAACTTCATAACTTGTTTTGTAATGGGTACTGATTTATGGTGTTAAACAGACGATATTATATTTATTTAATACTCCGGCTTGAAGAGTCCAGAATAAAGGCTAAAATTTGAAAGCGAATAATATTGTAGAAGGATCAGCTGAGATCCCACAGTCCAAAGATGTGCGGGTTGGACAGATTGGCCATGCTAAATTGCCCCTTAGTGTCAGGGGCACCAGCTGGGGTGAATGCATGGGGTTATGGGAATAGGGCTTGAGTGGGATTGTGGTTGGTGCAGACCTTCTCCTTCCGCACTGTAGGATTGTATGATTCTTTGAAATGGAAGTTAGGTCCAGAAAAAAAAGGAAATGTCTTTTAATGAACATGAAGTCAACTGATTCCTGAGATGATAAAAATACCATTAATAATACAACACATTAATTGAAAATAGCTTTGGTGGGTTCAGAACACAGGCATGGTATTGAATAACTTTTCCATTAGAATTGTAATGTAATTTAAATTTGGTAGCACAATCTGGGCTTTGGAATGCAGAGGTCATGCATGGAACTTCCTTAGAATTCAGAAATATTCATCTTAATTCTTACTCTTCACATTCTGGTCTATATCAAACAACATGAAAGTGATAGCGCTTAGATTCTCAGCGTTCTATAACTGTGATCAAACAACTCATTTATCTAAGAAAGTTGAACACATGAACTTTGAAGACAATGGAAAGTGGGAAAATCTGATGCCTGTAACATTTCAAAGCTGTAGACACAGCTAAATATCACTGAAAATACTTGGGAAGATTTATAACTTACTGATTTAAGCAATTGAATGAGAAACTAAATAGCTTTTTTTTTTGAAACTGGTGATGTTTTGCAGAGTTTCCACAGTAGAAGTCGGGGCACTGAATACCAAGAATATTTAACTTGTGACTTCATTGTCACAACACGAGTGACTTCACTGCTTGCAAAGTATGTGATGAAGTCATTCATTTTTTTTTTGGACAGTAAATGGCACACTGCCACAAATCCTTCACTTCAGCAATTATATTTCCAAAGCCCAATCTTTAGCATTTGCCTTTCAAGTTCTACTGCATGAGCACATTATCCAAAATACTTGATTCATGCAGACTCATTGAAGAAAGGGGGGTGGAATTTTAACGTCCTGCCCGCCATGGAATTTGTAGCAGGTGGGACACGCACCATGCAAATGTCAGTTGATCTCGAGCGGGATTTTCCAGCCTTGGGGCAAATGCAGCCAGAAAATCCTATCCCCAGTGTCCATTTTGACTTTTGGGTGATCCAGTTCATTTCAGTGTTGAAGTGACCCCTATCATTTGAGAGCCTGCCTTCGTTTCAATCTAGGTAAACTGCAGGGCCTCGTGACTGGGTCAGCATGGCAACCTAGATGGGGAGGGGATAGTAGGTGTGTAAACAATCCTCAAGGATGTAAGGCCCTAGGGTGGTTGTGGCCTAGGTCAATTTTGTAGTATGCAGGGGAGTTTTCCTGTTCAAAACTAATTCAGCACTTCTCTTTATTGGGCCCCTTCAGTTGCCTCACTCACGGAACTGATCAGGGCCTGGAAGCACTTGGCCTCTACCATTTCCGGCCTAAACTGACAACTCGGGCTTTATTTACATCATAGGATTCTGATTTCCGTATGAAAAGTGGCCATTTGTGGGAAATGGGCAGTTGGCAGTTGGAGGTCTCTTTCAAAATGGAGTTTGCTGCATCAGCCATGTCAGTCAGGAGGTAAAGCCAAAACTGGTAACTGGTGAAGGTAGTTAAAACTGACCCTACTAGTGCTGCCGCATCAAACTTTCTTTCCTCCAATCCCTCCTGACAGCGCATGAGAAATGTCTTCCATTGGCAAAAATTGCCAGAACCCTTGATTTATAAGTGAACACTAGTTTCAGTCAGAAATGAGAAATAAGCTCCTGATGTAATACAAACTAAGTAATGCAACGTTGGAACATAATCCACAGTTAGTTCTCTGCAAGAGGGTGATTTTCATGGTCCGCAGAGAGTTTGCCATAGAATTTCTTTTGTGATGTTTCTAAGGTATGAAATATGAGCACTCTTCAATTCAATGCATTTGTTCTTTGCATCAAGTAACAGCATCAAGCACTCCCAGTTCAGGGATTAAGTGCGATATTTTCTTTCCCTAAACCCTCAATCTCACCTCAACAATGTAGCCCAATCTCTGCACCCGCAACCTCTTCACCAGATGAGATTTCCGTTTCCCACGTTGCTTATTGTGATCAGTCTCTCTTACAAATGCCAAAATATTATCACAATTAAGTGGCTGGTACAGGAAAGACAGCTGAAATTCTCTTCATGCAACCTCTTTAAAAGATCTTCATAAGAATGCTTTCACACCCACCAAAACCACAGCTAGTGCAATTTGAAAGGTAATCTCAAGTATGTCTTTGCACTGCAGCTCTTACTGTTACAAGATTTTACACTAAGAATTAAGACGCAGCCCAATGATTCTCACTTTACACTGCCAGACCCATCATGGTGAGTGCCGTAGCTTTGAGATGGTGCTTTGCTTCTGCTAACAGTATCATGGTTTTACTAATTGACCTTTGAGGAACACGGATCAATAATTTCAGTTTGCCATGGTAATAGCTGCTTGAGGAAGTAACTTGAAGGGAATAAACCCAAAATACAATGTTTGTACCTTATTCATGGTTTATGGGTGAGCGATTAACTATTGTCCGCCAAGGAACAAAGGCCTCTTTTTCACTGATGTTAAATAGTTTTTTTAACAACATGGAGATGGCTATTCATTGGGCATCTTTCACAGAATTTGTGCCATGAGCAAATTGTCATAGGTTAAATAAAATCAGGGAGTTGAAGGCGTGGGCCAATGACTGGTGTGGGAGAAATAGGGTTCAATTCATGGACACTAACAGCAGGATTGGGAACGAGGGAGTTGGAATGGACTTCATTTATACAGTAGTGGATCCAGTGTCCCAGTGGATTGAATAAACAGAACTGTGGAGAGGGCTCTACATTAAATAGGACGAAGAAAGGGCGTGTGTGTCTGGGGTTGGGATATTTAGGTTAAGTGAAATTTAGAAATTTAAATGAATTGAACAGAGAAACATTGTGGGGCATTAACATACGCAGTGACAGCCAGAGTGTAACAGGAAGAAACATGCAAAAGTGCATCAGCAAATAGATTCAGAATAGGCAACAGTGATAAAGAGATAGAATTAAGGAGTCTTTATTGGAATGTTTTCAGCATTAGTAACAGAATTG
The DNA here is from genome assembly GCF_965287045.1 of Carcharhinus amblyrhynchos. Taxonomy (NCBI): domain Eukaryota; kingdom Metazoa; phylum Chordata; class Chondrichthyes; order Carcharhiniformes; family Carcharhinidae; genus Carcharhinus; species Carcharhinus amblyrhynchos. The sequence goes on from NC_137335.1 coordinate 54,760,855, forward strand.
ATGAATTGAGAGCACCAATAGAAATAAATGGGTGTGATTTGTTAGCCATTATAGAGATTTGGTTACAAAGTGACCAGGGCTAGGAACTGAATACTGAGGCATGTTTGATAATTTTAAAGGACAGGAAGAAAGATCCAGGAGATGGGGTCGTTCAGTTAATAAGTGATGAGATCAGTACAGTAGTGAAAATTATCTTGGCACAAAAGATCAAGACATAGAATCAATTTGGGTGGAGATAAGAAATAGCAAGGGAATAAAGTCCCTGGTGGGAGTAAATGATAGGCTCCCCTAGCAGCTGCTACACTGCAGGACAGAATATCAATCAAGAAATAATACAGGATTGTAAGAAAGGTGCTGCAATTATTGTGGACATTGTTAATCCTTGTAAAGATCGAACAAATCAAACTGGCAATGGTATCCTTGAGGACAACTTCATAGACTGAATTTAAGACAGTTTCCTTGAACAATACATTGTGGAATCAACCATGCAGAAGCTGGTACTGTTTAATGTGACAGGGTTAATCAATGATCCTCTAGGAAAGAGTGATCACAACATGCTAGAACTTTAGGTTCCATTTCAAGGTGAGAAATATGGCTCTGAAATTGCATTCATATGCAGGCACAGCAAGTAAATAGCAAGGTAAATTGAACATTGGTCTTTATTGCGAGGGGGATGGAGTATGCAAGTCTTATTACAACTGTATATGTGTAGTCACGCCAACACCCAGAATACAGGATGGGGATTTCCATCCTCCACCCTGCCACAGCTAGTGAGGGAGGCGGCACTCCATTGGCTGGCAGCAGGATCATCCTGGAAGAATTGGAATATTGTCAGTGAACTCAAACCCCTAAGAGGAATCTGCCAGTCAACAGCCTAAGATGGACTTACATTTGGACATTACTGCACCAACCTTTCGGCCCTTCATTTTCTTACCTTGACTGATGTTCCCTCTAACCCACACTGCACTCTGGACACCAGACCATTGGTACATCACTCCTCCATGCCCTCTATCACATCCTCCAACATCCCCTGGAACCCTTTTCCAGTCTTCCATGTCTCCAACCCCACTCTATACCCCCTCAGCACTGGCTCACCCTTGCCAGCCACCGCCATGCGAGCTGCTATTTTCTCACTCTACTCCCATCTCTCAGAAAGTTCAACAAGATAAACCACTGACTCTACTTGCAACTAAATGCCAACTGCTGAACACAATCTTTAAATGACTGTAATCCAGGTGCCACTAGATTTTCCTGTGCTGCTGACTTTATCTCCAGGATAGTAATTTATTGAAAACTGTTTGATGCTGTTGAGTATTTATTGCATGCAGATTTATTACAAGTCTGAACCTGTTATAGGCCAGTGTGAGGCTCAACACATGGCAAACATGCTGCTGACTTTATCTATCCATCTCAATCCACCATAGGAAATAAAGATTTTTTATCCCGCCTAATTAAGTTAGCCAGCACGCCACACTTCCTCTGCTTGCAATCACCATAAACCTTCCACCCCTCTCCCCACAATATTCTGGAAAGGGATATGGATTGATAGCAATTGACAAAAGTTTGGCAGATGGAGTACAATGTGGGAAAATGTCATGTTATCCACTTTGGTAGCGAGAACAAGAAAACATATTATTTAAATGGAAAGAGGCCATGTAGTGTTGTGATATAAAGGGATATCATATCACATACAAATCACAAAACATTAACGTGCAGATACAAGAAGCAATTAGCAAGGTAAATTGAACGTTGGCCTTTGTTGCAAGGGAATGAAGTATAAAAGTCTAGAAGTCGTCTAACAACCGATTAGGTGTGGTCTTTTGACCTACACCATCCCACTCCCCCAGCACCCCACACCACCCTATTCACTTTCACGGCATATTTTTCAGCAGTAGAATGGTCTGCTATTGTCCTGTGGGGAGATCTGCCCGTGTCTACAGGGTTTTGTGTGTCCCACAGTCTCCATTGATGGGGAGAGCACAACAGGAGGTCACCATCATCAAGACCAGAGGATGCCACCAATGGGAAGGGCTGAAAAATTTTAACCACTATGTACAGTTTTGATCATCTTATTTAAGGGTGAATAAACTTGCATTGGAGGCAGTTCAGAGATGGTTCACTCGATTGACTGTCTAGGTTAAAGGAGTTATCTTATAAGGAAAAGTTGAGCAGGTTGGGCCTAAACTCATTTTAGAAGAATGAAAGATGACCTTAATGAAACATATAAGATTTTGAGGGAACTTGAAAGGAGCATTACTGAGAGGATCTTTCTCTGGGTGGGAGAATCTAGAAACAGAGGGGGGCTCATAATAAGAGGTCTCCATTTTAAGATAGTAATGAGGAGGAATTTTTGCTCTCAGATTATTCTTTGGAATTTTCTAACCCAATGAAGGCTGTGTCATTGAACATATTCAAGGCTATGTCAGGCAGATTTTTGATCAATAATTAAGTCAAGGAGTATGCATTGGGAGGGTAGGAATGGAGGAAAGAAATTCAAATTAAGTCACAATCAACTCAGCCACAATCTTATTGAATGGTGGAACAAGCTCAAGGGGTGAATGGCCTACTCCTACTCCCATTTCTTACATTCCTTATTTTCAAACTGGTATTTGGGAAGTATTATGCAGGTTTATGATTCTAACACAGAGAAGAATGTATATCCCATTATCATATCCCATGTAAAATAGGGGATATTCCTGACAATGAGCCATGTCATAAACAAGTCTCCATGAGGGAGATGGATCAATTAATTCACAAATTATGAACTTAGTGGCAGGTATAGTTTGTTCTGTAAGTGGAAATATTTATTATATTACATATTTAGCAATGGCATGTTCCACTACAAAATGAAATATAAATTTAATCAGTATCATTGTGGTTTGTTGCTGCCCAGAAGAAATAGGTGACGATAGTTCTGTGATGCCATTTTGTCTTTTTGTGGTCATGTCCGAAAAAAAATGAATTCCCAATGTCATAAGAAATATAAGCGCCGGATATTAGCATGAGTCACACTATCCCTGACTCAACTCCCTCTGTCTCATACTCGTAATAAATCTCTGTCGCCATTTCTTGATTTATCTCAATTTTTTTTTGCTTTATTTCAATTTTGTTGGTGTTCTTCACTGTGGGACTTGAACTTTCATCTTGGTTTCATAGTAACAGGAAAAGCAAATCACTTTATTCAGTCTGTGGTTCGACCGTATGATTTATTAAAAGCCCTTCGCGCCCCCACAGTCTGATACAGATCTGCAATCCTATATGTTGTTAACAAAGCTATAAGGAGTGACTGTTCAGTGCCACGCAAGGGAGGGGGAATCTATCTTTCCCCTCTGCACTAGGTTCAATCGCAGCTTCATTGGATAAAAGCTGCATTTTTACTCCTCATCAAGCGGTCATCGAGATATTTTACTTGACAGAAAAAGCAAATGTTGGATAAAAGAGAACGGTTGGACTCAGGCCCCTGTCGCATTATGGAGGCAAATCATTCCTGCAATGCAAAGCGTGTCATACCTATTTTTGTGGAAGAAATAATAACCAAAGGGATTGGAATCTAACCCTGATCCAAATACTTGAACAAGTTATCCAGAGGAAGCAGTGAACTGCGTCTGCTACCGATCCATTTGGATCAAGGGGTTTCATTAACAGTCATTACTTCGGTAAGATATTGGATTGATAGAAGATACATTTTGCGTCTTAATATCTGATCCACCTGGATTAGAAGTCAGTGAACGATACTTATAGCCCAGCACTTTCAGATGAACGTGCCATCTGCTGAGTGTAGAATGGAGTTTAATTCTTGAAATTGAGTCTGAAGTGTGATTCATTTAGAAACCGATTACAGAATACTGTTTCAGCGGGCAAATCTTATGTAATATAGTAGGTAGAGGTAGAGTAATACAATACATCATATAAAGACTCCGAATCAACCTTTCCCATCATCATCATCTCAAGAGTGTTTAAAAGTGTATTAGGATTGAACCTCTGGGCCTCGATGATTTTCTTCTTATAGGCCAGACTATTGAAGACATATCTTACACATATGTTTGCCAGCATTCCTCAGTATTAGTAAAGTCGCCTCACATTTAGAAGGTTAAAGATTCAAGCCCCACTCTTGGACGTGAGCACATAAGCAGGGCTGATATTTTGGCACTGTAAAGTTGCTCCATTGGAGGCGCTGTTTTCAGATGACTTGCTAAAAGATCTCATGATATCTTCTCCGAAGGAAAGTAGGAGATTTTCTCTGTGTCCTGAAGAACATGTATACCCTGTCTGCCACCAAAACCGAGTTACTGGTTATTGCTGTTTTGTGAGAGGAGAAATTGGCTGACAAAACAACAGTATCTAAGACGAAAAAGTAACTCATTAGTTGCAAAATGTTTTGGGAGATCCTGAGGGAGTGAAATGCGTAATTAAACACAAATCCTTTATTCAATCAATAAGTGGGAATATGTGGCTATAGATAATTTTTTTTAACTGATCTAACATCTATCATCAGTGTAACCCCTTCTTTCTGTACCATTGTGTCAATACTATAAAAAGCCTTCTAGATTTCAAGATAGCAAAGAGAATAACTTGTAACATTTATGAAAGAAATGTATTGGCAGCAAACATTGGAAGCTTTTCTTTTTTTTTGGAATTAGTTGTTTAAAAGCAGAGCCCGCTGACTTAACATGGGGTGAATTCAAGGTTAGGAAACACTGAATCTTATTAAAAGTCGAAAATGTGTTAATGTACTACAAATGGTGGAGGAAACCTGAGACCATTCGAGGTAATGAATGTGTGTGCTACTGCATGGCATAGAATCTTTAGCCTCAGTAATTGCATACCATTTAGAAAACAGTGTCATTCAGGAAATCTACGCAGTGTGAGATGGATTAAAGATATTACAGTGCTATTTACAGCTAACTTCAAACTACATTGTGTTCTAGGAACGGTCTCCAGTTATAGAGTTATAGCCTTGGACCTCAAGTATGCAGTCTGGTAGCATCTGATATGCTATTTCCAGCTTCATTACCGAAACAGTTTTGAATGCAGCTTTCAGGGGCAGCCAGGGTTCCTGGGGACTTGAAGTCACAGCGCAAATACTCAGGTCCCACATGATGCCCTCGACAGATTTTTATCCTGCATGCTCCCAGGCGCATTCAAGATTGCCACTGGTTGATAGGGAACGCACACATTCTTCTTATCACACAATGCCAGGAATTTGAATGCTGTAATTACTCTCAGCACTCGTGGTTTTCGAAGCATGGCATTTGTCTAGAATGAGGACAAGTTGAACCATCTCATCAAAACTGGTTTGGATGTTTAATAATTTACAAGCGCAGCAACAATAGCAGACTTCCACCAACATCAAAAGTCACATCATGTTTTACCCTGCCAAGCAAAGCACAACGTCAGCATCGGCTATTATAGCTGGGCAGAGGAATTAATCAAAAGCTTTCCTGATTGTGGTACAGCTCCAAAACAAGAGCGACTGTTGAGAAGAATAACAATATTCTCCTAATTGAAACAAGTCAATGATAAACCATCTAAAGCTTCACTAATATCGCTCGCACATTTGAGATGTGCCTCAGATACTCTTTGGATTCAGTCTCTGGGGAAAATTCCAGTTAGATCTGAAACATTGGCCTTAACAGTCACTTTAATTGCCTCAGTGTGCTACCCAGTGCGTGTGGGTGGGTAGCTGTCGCTATGATTCCCATGGAGACCAATAACTTTCTAAAAATAATTCAAACTTCCAGCAAATGACTGAAAGGGGCACACAACAACAAGATTCCAAGTTTACTATAACAAACCAACTAAAGACAGCACTGACTAAAAACAATATCAATAGGCAAAATATACTCTAAACAGGAAAATAATCACCCCTTTAACTTTTACAATGACCTAAAATCACCCCCCACCATAGTCATACCTGATTCTGTCCCTTAGGCAGACACTCTGCAATCCGATTGTCCAATGCCTTTTGAGGCTTTTTCCCTGCTTAAACTCCATCTCAACAGTAATGTGAATCACACAGGCCTTGTAACCAGGTAGAAATGCTAATTGGCTATTCTCCAGAGCCCATAACTCAAACCTATCTAGGAATGAAATAGACAGTTTAAAGTATAACTGTTTGCAAAACCTGACATTCTGAATACCTCCTTGGGATTTGTAGACTAATCATCTATCTACTGTCAACACAGCTGCTCCTTCCTCCCAATAAGACAACTCCCCACCGCTCTGCCCCCTAAACTTTAACAACCAAGCCAGCAGTGTTTATTGTTGGACAGAAAGTCAGGTCACATGATCCTTTTCATTCCTCCACTTTACCCTAAATTGAATAGACAGACCTGAAACATACAAACATCTTAAAACCTCATACTTGTAATACCTTCACCCTGTACATCCTCATCCCTCTGAATTTGTCCAGACTAAAATAGGTTGGAGGTGGGAATGTGCTACTAAACTGGCATTCGGTCTCTACAATTAGCTGTCTCTCCCACCTCGATCACACCTTCAATGCTATTTGAAAATTCTGCCCTAATCATCATTCCCTGATCTTTGAGTTTAGCTGCCTGACTGCTGTCCAATAATACTTAATAATCAACAATAATGTTTAATAGTAACACAATAAAATAAATCGCACCATGATTCTCCAGTGGCAGCTGTTGTAGTAAGGAATCTCAAAACATGACAATCACATATTCAAATGGATCATGCCCTGTTGAATTAAGTAGGAACTTGTGTCAGCACGACACACATGGCTAAGAACTCAGGTTTTTAGAAAGTAAATTTGTCCCATCTGAGGCTATCAGTCATAAAATCTTGCAAATGCCCCAGGCCTTTCTGATGCTTAAAAATGTTTTTTGACGCATAGTTTATGGACTGCATTGTAATAATCTGTGCCATAAATAATGACATTGCTTCAGCTGCTGTCATTCTTGTTTTACTGCATTTACTTAATATGTCACAGCTTTGTCTCAAAAATATTAGGAACAGTCAAACAAAGATTTTCAGGGCTTGGGGCAGAGTGGCAGCATGAAATGGGTATAAGAGATGGACTGCAAGTGGGAAATCAGCACCCATATGTGCCATGTCTTTCAACACAAGGACAGCAGTGAAGTTTATTTATTAGGCACAAGTAAGGCTTACATTAACACTGCAATGAAGTCACCATGGTCCAACGTTCCTTCAGGTCAATGCACCTAACCGGCACATCTTTCAGAATGTGGGAGGAAGCCAGAGCACCCGGAGGAAACCCATGCAGACACAGGGAGAATGTGCAAACTCCACACAGACAGTGACCCAAGCCGGGAATCGAACCCAGGTCCCTGGTGCTGTGAGACAGCAGTGCTAACCACTGTACCGCCCTGTGCTAGCGGCATGAGGGAATATGGTTTTAGGTTCCATAACGTTTCTATCCATCCACAGAAATACAAAAATATGTAATTCCCAATTTTGATTCAGCACAAAGATTGGGCACACATTTAGCAAACTATCCCAACCTTGGCAGAATAATATTTTGGTGCCTTTCACCCCTGAACTTCATCCGCATGTTGCCGGGCAGGTAACTAGTGACAAGGCAGTCATTGATCACTGAATAGGAGCAGAACATTTGGCAGCAGGAGGCTGCCGGCAGTGACTGAAGGAAGGGTCTCCATAATTCAGGGTACTCATTGGGAGAGGCAATTGGGAAGGTGGGGGAATGAAATGGAGTGTTCCTATTGCGGGGCTGGAGCAGAGCTCTGGTTGGTCTCGGCCATGATGTGAAGATGCCGGCGTTGGACTGGGGTAAACACAGTAAGAAGTCTCACAACCTGTTGGACTTTAACCTGGTGTTGTAAGACTTCTTATTTTGCTCTTGGTCACACAGAAGAAGGAAAGATAAAGTTAAAAACCTATCTTTATGGGCTAAAACCTGGTTCTTCCTCCTAAGTTGCCCAATCTGGAGACCCAGTTTTATTTTGGGCTAAAAGCAAAATACTGCGGATGCTGGAATCTGAGACACAAACAGAAAATGCTGGAAAATCTCAGCAGGTCTGACAGCATCTGTGGAAAGAGAATAGAGCTAATGTTTCAAATCTAGATGAAGAGAGTCTGACAAAGGGTGATCTAGACTCAAAATGTTGGCTCTATTCTCTCTGCACAGATAATGTCAGGCCTGCTGGGATTTTCCAGCATTTTCTATTTTTGTTGTTATTTTGGGCAATGCACTAAAGATGTACATTCAAATGAGCCATAACATACAAAACTATGGACAAAGTGCTGGAAAATGGGATCAGAATAGATAGATGCTTGATGGCTGGGGAAGACATGTTAGGCTGAAGAGGCTCTTTCTACGAGGCTCTAAATTATGTAAACAGAGCCCGATTTATATACTTAAAGGAGAAACCTGCTGATTTCCAGCAGGGGTCCTTCAACTCCTGCTCAGGAAAAGAAAAGAAGACAGTGGGGATGGGATGGGTTGCCCCCTGCCCTCGCCCCCCCCCCCCCGGCAACTCATGGCGGGGATTTTAGTCTTCCCCATAGTGCTCAGTTGGTTAGGACAACATATCGCTGTCAAGAAAATTCCAGGTTCAATCTCTGTCTGCGCTGTGTCGCTGTTACAGGATGGCTGTGGGCTTATTGCAATTGGCCTGGGTTCTTGTATTTGTTCGCTATTCAGAAGACCTTTAGTAAATGCCAGATAAGGACAGAATCAGGTTTAGCTGTTATTGAATAGCTTTCAAGCTTTCATTACATTAACTGAAACACAACAGATGACAAGAATGTACACTTGATTGAGTCCCGGAATGACACCTGGCACCCGCAAAACTATTATCGAACAAGAGTCACAACCTTCACCAGCAGGGAAGGAGTGGGATTAAAATTGGGAGAGAAAAAAAGAGATTTTTTTAAAACAGGGATAGTATCTATTCTTTGCAATTACTACAAAGGTATAAAGAATGAAAACAGAGAAAGAGAGGGAGAAAGATTCGTGAACTCTGTTTGTCGTCTTATCTAATCTGCAAACAAAGTGGGTCTACATTCAACAGCCCCTGAAAATGGTAAGCTCACCAATTTTATTATATGCTTATTATCATAACTGTAGCATGGTATCAATGCTCAAAATGCTATCGGATGGCTGCATGACTGAACAAGGAAGTCAAAATTGAGAAGCGGTTATTGATTGAAGCCAACACCTCATAAAGCCAGCTGGCATCCTTTAAAGGAGAGGTGCACTGTGGCTGACTGAAGTAGCGGAAGTCCATGTACAAACCAAGATTTCCTGCCTATAGTCACACCCATGCTGAATGCTGAGGGTATGGAATCACCTTTGGTTCATGTTACATCTCCAAGCTGACATCTGGCACCTGAAGAGTGATGTCCATGCTGTCACAGACACAGTGCACCTTGGAAAAGCCCGTAAGCTTGACTCTCACTGCACCTCTGGCTCTCTGGCAAGAAATAATTAAGTGGAGTTGACTCTCTTCATAAAAAAAGAGGGTCAGTGACTTCCCTTACACAACAGCAGACAGCAAACTGCAAGATGTTGCAAATATCTACAGCCCCAATCTGGAAGGAGTTGATGCATAAACATTCATGGCCACAATCATTTTCACCAGCCACTGGCAATATTTCATAGAATCATAGAAGACCTACAGTGCAGAAAGAGGCCCTTCGGCCCATCGCGTCTGCACCGAACACAATCCCACCCAGGCCCTACCCCCATATCCCTACATATTATACCCACTAATCCCTCTAACCTACACATCCCTGGACACTAAGGGGCAATTTCTTAGCATGGCCAATCAACCTAACCCCCAAATCTTTGGACTGTGGGAGGAAACCGGAGCACCCGAAGGAAATCCACGCAGACACGAGGAGAATGTGCAAACTCCACACAGACAGCGACCCGAGCCAGGAATCGAACCCAGGACCCTGGAGCTGTGAAGCAGCAGTGCTAACCACTGTGCTACCGTGCTACCCATTTTCCTGACTGTTCTCTCCGAGGTTGCAATTTTGGCACAAAGTGACAGATTTCAGACAGGACATGCTTACTGAAAAGCAGAAATTTAATGTTTTGTTCCTTACTGAGATTCAGCTCTTCTCTCTCTTTACTTCCTCCTCCCTCTTCCAGCAGTTTGTCCTGCTCTGCATCATCCCTGCTCATTTCCTCTGTCAGGCTGCATTCTAAGAGGAACTCCTATCGTTGCATTCATTTTGGGGAGTAACTGGTTTGTATACTGCAGACATTCACCATGAATATTCTAACAATCTTACCTTAGTGCAATTCACTGCAGGAGACATCATTTAGACATCCAAGGATGGATTGGACTGGATTCAGCACTCCCCTGCAGATGAGGTTGAAGGCATGATTGCTCATTAAATCCAATGAATGTCTCACCGATCGACTATCTGCCTGTTCCCTGCCTCATGGCAATTTTGCTAGTTGGGACAATGGCGCCTACTTGACAGTGGACCAATTCATGCCCAACAGAATACCCTCATCCTGTTGCTACCTAGATGTAATAGGTACAGAAAGAGGCTCACTCCAAGTGGTTCGCCCAGCAAGTTTCTCACACTGGCTGGTCGCAGGTGAGAAAACCCTCATTCACTGGCCCTGCAGGTCCATCATGGGGACTCCATCCAAGGATTTACCAACCTCCCCCCCCCTTAGATTTCCTACCTCCCATGATCTCTCAAACCCCAGCTTCTCTTCACATCCCTCGTTCAACACCCAGTGAGACTCAATCACTGTCCCAAATAATCCAGTGCCATAGGCCCAAAGTGCCGGAGAACTGCCAGTCTTTGATTGGCCGGTAGCCCTCCAAGACACAACTTCCTGATCCTGAAGGGTGGAATTCCCGCCTTCAATCGATTAACAGTCAATTTGCTTCAAAATGGCTGCGGGACAACCAGTGATCCCCTCAGCAGACTTTCCCCTGACCTTTTAGCTGGGGGTAGGGGTGGTGAGGAATCTGGTGCCTCATATAATTCAGCCCAATGTTCCAAACAGAAAGAGTGCTTTGGTTCCAAATGTTGCACCCAAGCTCTCCAAACTGTTGGAATTCTCTTAATAGTTCATGGTTTTGTGTGGAATACTTTCCATTTTAGTTAACGCTGCAGTCTATGTGGAACAATTATTTTTTAAGCTAACAAAGGGGGAGGTGCAGCTTGGCAAAAAGATTGCAAGGCAATTTGAACCTTGGGGTTAGCAGTTTTCTTTGGAGTTCTTTGGCAGCATTCAATGAGAAAATATCCCATTGTGTAACTGTTGGCCATTCACATTATCATAAGACATTTGAAGGTCAAACGTAAAGGAATGTTAAGGGTATCAGGAGCAAACTGGAAGTCTGACCCGATGCTGTGCGTGTTACCCTGAGCAGTCCATAACATCAATTCTCAGAGCCCATGCTAACTTCCTGTGCTACCAAAGTTTGTTCTCTGTGAATTCTCGGTGTGAATTCCAAGATAATTTGGTAGACTTTGTTTTTCACAGTATTGCCCAGGTTTTCTGCACCATTTTAATTCCACATCAATTACCTGGAACGCTGCAATAGAAATTGTGAAATGAGTGATTTCCTCCATTAATCATGCCTCTCAGTATTTTTCAGAAACTATTACACTGCTGTGCCATGATTTCTGTTGAAATAAGCTTCGAAACTTAGTACCATGATGCCACGCCTTATTAAATTCATAGAATCATATAATCCTGACAGTGCAAAAGCAGGCTATTCGGCTCAATAAGTCTGTACCGATCACAATCCCACCCAAGCCCTATTCCCATAACCCTCATTTACCTTGATAACCCCCCTGACACCAGGGTCGATTTAGCACACCAATCAACCTAACCCACACATCTTTGGATTGTGGGAGGAAACTGGAACACCCGGAGGAAACCCAGGCAGAGAGAATGTGCAAACTGCACACAGACAATGACTGAGGCTGGGATTGAACCTGAGTCCCTGGCGCTGTGACGCAGCAATGCTAACTACTGTTGGTTGTTACTTTCCCAGATTGACACCGGTTTACAGACAGCTGCCATTGAACCACAATGACACCGGTGAATGGTAGCTGGGTGACATAAGGATTTAAGCATCAGCACTTCAGTGTACACAGAGGTAGCCTCTCTAAATGGTCTGTGTCTTGCAGTGAAAGTATCTTAAGCATATTGCAATTGTATATTGCACATTTGAGTAATTGTAACATACGCACTTAATACATTGGATTTTCGGAGGTTAAATTTGATAGCAGACCACCACAACTCTTGACCTCACACTATGCCAGTACAGCAGCATCCTCCAGAGTGTTCCAGGCAGTGACGTTTGTTTTTGAATACCCTGATTTTTTTTTATTCATTTGTGGGACGTGGGTGCTGCTGGCTGGCCAGCACTTTTTGCCCATCCCTAGTTGCCCTTGAAGGGCAGTTAAGAGTCAATCATATTGTTGTAGTTCTGGAGTCACATGCAGGCCGGACCAGGTAAGGATGGTAGATTTCCTTCCCCAAAGGACATTAGTGAGCCAGATGGGTTTTTCTACAATTGACAATAATTTAATGAGCATTGGTAGATTCTTAATTCTAGATCTTTTTTATTGAGTTCAGATTCCACCATCTAATGTGGCAGGATTCAAACCCCAGGTGCCCAGAACATTAGTTGAATTTCTGGACTAATACATTAGCGATAATACATTAGACTGTCACCTCCTGCTTTTTTTTATCATGTTTTGTGTGAGAGCATAGCCTTCAGTTGTGGACATGTTCCACGTGTGTGTTTGTGGGTTGCGAGTCATCAGACGAATTGCCAACAAATAGGCCTTGTTGCCAGTCACCACTCATTGGTTTGCTGTACTAGCTTAAATGCAGCTAGCACAGAGGACAGTCACAGAATAATCGCATTATGTCTGCTGCCATTATACTGGAAATTAGCCTGCATGATTTGGCACAGTGGTGCCTGGCCCCTTTAAGGGGGTGAGCTTCTGAAAGGGTCACATGACCACATACTGACCAATCGGGAACTGAGTTGGGTCTTCACTCCAACTTTCTCGCCAAACATGTCACCTCTATTGGCTCCTTCCCATATTTTACTGAAGGAATACCAAAGATAGTTTCAGAAAACACCACAGAGAGAAGCATTTAACAAAGTCAACTTATTGCATTTGTCTTGCCTTTTGGGTACATTTTGATGTGTCTAAGAAGTTAGTGCTAACATGTGATGCTTCCCCATAAGGAACTGGGGCAGTTTTATCAAACAAAATGGGCGATGGGTCTGTGAGACATATTGCATAAGTATGAAGGACATCTTTACAAGCTGAGAAGGGTTACTCGCAGATATAAAAAGAAACACTATCTATGGTGTACAGCATAAGAAAATTCCATCAGTATGTCTCTGATAGACTTTTTACAGTCATGACAGACCACAAGCTACCATTGGGTCTGTTCAAGGTGGATAAAGCTACTCTGCCAATTGCATTGGCCTGGATTCAGTGCTGGGCATTGCTCTAGTCAGTCTATGAATACACATTTGAACACCGGCCAGGGACACAAATAGCCAAGGCTGATGCCTTTAGCTGTCTTCCACTGCCAGCGGGTACACCAGCAGTTCCCCCTTCTCCCAGTGCTGCAAGAGATCATGATGGCAATGAGTTTCCTAGACACTTTGCCAGTCTGGGCACAGTAGACAAAATTTTGGACCAGCAAACACCCACTGCTATCAAAGATCACAAACATGTGGCAGAATTTTCCCATCTCGCCTGCCACAAGAATCATAGTGGCAGGGGATGGGAGACACACCATGCAAAGGTCTGATGACTTCAGGCGGGATTTTCCAGCTTTGGGATGAATGCAGCCAGTAAGCCCTGCCCATGATATAAATAGGTTGGCGGAATGAGATGATTTCCAAAGAAATGAAGGCATATTATGTGAGGAAGGATGAGCTAAATTGTGAGACTGGTATTATTTTATGGGGAGTGAGTGTAATCATCCTAGTACAAGGAAGGGAATTGCTCCTTGCAGAGTTGTACAGTGCCCACGCAGGCATATCAAAAAGGAAAGTATTTCCAAGAAGCTATGTTTTGGGCCAATATTGAGGAAATGGTAAAGCATTGTGACCAGTGCTAATTACAGCTAAAATTACCAGCCCCAACACCTTTGTATCCCCGGGAATAGCCAGGTTGGCCACATATGTGAGGCTACACAGACTACGTGGGATCATTGTTGGGCACAATTTTCCTACTGTTTGATAGAAGCCCACTACAAATGGATGGAGATATTTAAGATAAGATCCACAAGCGTACGCAACAGTTGAAAAGGGTAGGTGATGGCCTAGTGGTATTATCACTAGACTATTAATCCAGAAACTCAGCGAAAGTTCTGGGCACCCAGTTCGAATCCTGCCATAGCAGATGGTGGAATTTGAATTCAATAAAAAAAATCTGGAACTAAGAATCTACTGATGATCATGAAACAATTGTTGATTGTCGGAAAAAACTAACTGGTTCACTAATGCTCTTTAGGGAAGGGAATCTGCCATCCTTACCTGGTCTGGCCTACATGTGACTCCAGACCCACAGCAATGTGATTAACTCTCAACTGCCCTCAGGCAAGAAGGGATAGGTAATAAATGCTGGCCAGCCAGCGACACCCAGTCCCACAAATGAATAAAATAAACTTTGCCAGTGTTTTATAACCCATGGACTTCCAGAAGTGCTCGTTTCAGATAATGGCAGGGCTTTTATAAGTGCTGAATTTCAAAATTTCATGCTTTCTAATAGTTTATCAGAACTTCATCATGTTATTCCTCTTCAAAAGGATTGGCTGAGTGGCCTGTCCAGACTTTCAAGACTGTCTTTAAGAAACAATACCTGCATCTTTGGAAACCAAAATAGTCCGATTCCTCTTAGTACAGGACCACCCAGTGTTCAACCACAGGTATACCTCCAGCGGAACTGTTGATGGGTCAAGGTCTCGGGACCAGGCTGAGCCAAAATTAGTGGAGAGGGTAGAAGCAAGACAGTGCAACCAAAAGAAGATTTGACTAAAGATGCAAGAAATATATCTTTGAAATACATGACCGGTCTATATGAGGAGCTTTGGGAATGGACCAAGTTGAGTTCCTGGAATTGTGGTGACCAAGACCATTTTTGCATGAGGCGCAAGTACAGGACAAGATTGTGAAGAAACATGTGGATCATTTGTGAGGGCATGAGCCGTTCCAAGAGCCAGTGTCATAGTCTGATTCAAGCCAGAATGGTATTGTGACTGAAATAGAAGAGGTTGAAGTGGTGGGGAGAAAAGTGCCAACTCTGATTGGGGTAGGCAGGAGCACCTGAGACCTCCATGGTGGGCTTTGGGGAAAGATCATTCATGCGCTGCTTGGGGAGCAGTTCAAACATGGTGCCCCAATTTCAGTACAGCTGGGCGTGCCAATGAGTTTGGCTCCCCCCCCACCCACCCCCCCCACCCATCCTACATGGCAGTGTTGAACGCTCTCTGGAGAGAAACATGCCATTTCTCTCACTGGAACCAACACTCTGTGCCAAATTCTGGCAAGATTGCCCTTACCATTTACCCACCGTAGACTTTTACAACTTAAATAACTAAGGAAAGTACTTATAAAATTATGTAAGAAGCCTGAAGGCATCAACTAGTAACTAAGTAGTTTATGATAATCCCTTTAACTAATACTCTTAGGAAAGCCTTTCCAGCTGTTGACCTCATATTCATTTGTGCAAGGTTAAGAGAAGGGTTGTCTGGTATTTTGAGTCCAAAATGACAGTGGTGATGTCAAATCATCACTTCATAGTGATTGATAGCCTGATTAACCTCCTCCGCATATTGCCATTTGATGCTCATTCTGCTGTCAACACCTTCAGCAAAATGGCACCCATGGCATAGTATTCACTCCACAAGTACCCATGCTGCCACAGACTCCATCTTAGTGCTCTAACACGGCATGCATGGCATCCAAAAAACAAATGGAAATAATCCTAATGTTTTGCCAAAGTGTCTTGCAATAATTTGAGATGCACACATCAGGCTGGATTTTGCTGGAGTAGCAGCGGTGGGCCAGAAAGCCAAGGGCAGAGGGTCAATCTTGTCTCTGCCAATTGAGCGGGCAATAACAAGTAGACAATTTATTGCGCAGATCATAGATATTAAAAGCTAAGTTTGAAATCCCTGAGAGGAAGAAAATCTGGGGAATAGAAGCTCTCCAGACTTTTGTTGGTAACATGTTTTCCTCCTGTGGTTAACTAACAGAAAGTAAAGAGTGGGGATAAATGGGTGTTTTTCTGGTTGGCGATCAGCGACTAGTGGAGTGCCTCAGGGCTCAGTGTTGGGACTGCAATTGTTTATGATTTACATAGATAATTTGGAGTTGGGGACCAAGTGTAGTGTGTCAAAATCCACAGATGACACTAAGATGTGTGGCAGAGCAAAGTGTCAGAGGACGCTTAAAGACTGCAAAGGAATATAGACAGTCTAAGTGAGTGGACGAGGGTCTGGCAGATGGAGTACAATGTTGGTAAATGTGAGATCAATCATTTTGGTAGGAATAACAACAAAATGGAACATTATTTAAATAGTAAAAAATTGCAGCATGCTGCTGTGCAGAGGGACCTAGGTGTCCTTATGCAGGAATCTCAAGGAGTTGGTTTGCAGGTGCAGCAGGTAATTAAGAAAGCAAATGGAATTCTGTCCTTAATTTCTAAACGGTTGGAGTTTAAAAACAGCAAGATTATGTTGCAGCTGTATAAGGTGCTGGAGAGGCCACACCTGGAGTACTGTGTACAGTTTTGGTCTCCTTACTTGAGAAAGGCTACACTGGCACTAGAGGGGGTGCAAAGGAGATTCACGAGGCTGATTCCAGAGTTGGGAGGGTTGGCTTATGAGGGGAGACTGAGTAGACTGGGGCTATGCTCACTGAAATTCAGAAGAATGTGGGGAGATCTTATAGGAACATATAAGATTATGAAGGGAAAAGATAAGTTAGAAGCAGGAAAGTTGTTTCCGCTGGCAGTTGAAACTAGAACTAGGGGGCATAGCCTCAAAATAAGGGGGATCAGATTTAGGACTGAGTTGAGGAGGAATTTCTTCACACAAAGGATTGTGAATCTGTGGAATTCCCTGCCAAGTGAAGCAGTTGAGGCTACCTCATTGAATGTTTTTAAGGCAAGGATAGATAAATTTTTGAACAGTAGAGGAAATAAGGGTTATGGTGAGCCGGTAGGTAAGTGTAACTGAGTCCACAAAAACATCAGCCATGATCTTATTGAATGGCGGAGCAGGCTCAAGAGGCCAGATGGCCTACTCCTGCTCCTAGTTCTTATGTTCACAGAGATTTGACCCTTTGGCTTTGTCACTTTTGATTCATCACTCTGCTTAATGCGGCATATCTTACAAAGTTTTCTATCAATGACCTTGAAGCAGGAAAATTCAGGTCATTATTTCAGTTCAAACATTTTCAGTTTCCATGTATTGGAAATTAGCATTAATGCCTCCCAGCTCCAGGGATTCAGGTTTGATTCCCAGCTTAGGTCACTGTCTGTGTAGAGCCTGCACATTCTCCCCGTGTCTCTGTGGGTTTCCTCCAGGTGCTCTGGTTTCCTCCCACAATCCAAAGATGTGCGTGTTAGGGGCATTGGCCATGCTAAATTGTCCTTTAGTGTCCCGGGATGCATAGATAAGAGGGAATAATGGGGAAAATATGAGGGGTTATGGGGTTGGGGCTTGGGTGGGATTATGGTTGATGCAGACTCAATGGACTGAATGGCCTCCTCTGCACTGTAGGGATTCTATAATTCTATGATTGTATTAGAGCACTCAAGACTGATAGAAAAGAGAATCTGTGGAGTCTAAATTCGTACATTAGTCTAAATAAATATCCTTTGGCAGTTGGGGGTGGCATATGTGGGTCGGCGCAGGTGATTAACACTTAGTCAAATGCGATATTGTTATAGCGGACTGTATCTCTGGTCCCCAAGTCATGCTATCTCATTGTTCTGCAACTTTGAACCTTTTCACAACCAGTACTTTCCCAAAGAGAACACGGCACTAAAAGTGGCAGACATTTCGAGGAGAACTGTGCACACTTGCCAGGGTTTGAGAGAGGACAAGCATTTGATTCAGGGTGTTTGTGAGGGAGGAGGATGAGTGTTAACTAAGCACTGCTGAACAACCAGAGGGGGAAAAATTTTAAAAATGTGACCACCTCAAATGTAATCATTCATACATCTTTAGAATTATATCCCGAACTTTACAACTTGTATCCTTGCTGATTTCAGGAGATAGGAAAGAAATCTTCAGCTAAATTATCTATTCTTCGCATGTCAACATGAGTGCAACTTCTGCCTGATAATCTTGAAAAGCCAGGAGAGAAATGTAATCACTCATCAATACTGCAAAATACTAACTCCCCAGGGTAAAGCTTGAGGTTGTAATAGCACATTGCTGCTATAGCATTCGATTTGCTTTTCAGAGACCCTATCACACAATGGCAGACATTGTTTTAAGTGTTTCACTTAGATACAAATTTAAAAAACATACATTTTGAGGCAATTAATGAGTATTCTTGTGTATTGATTTGACTCTTCTAGGATTAGAAGGGTTTTAATTATGTTCTTGGCATGGAAAAGGAGAAGGTCGGAAGCTTGTTTCCTCACTGTCCAGTTTCCCTGATTTATTATCACTGACAGGACCCCTGGTCTCACACACATGGAATAGTTTGAATTTTTACAGAATTTAATGGTTAAGATCTTTAACCTGGCCCTACCTGCAGTTCTGGATTCAGCAAGTATCCAGTTGGATTAATGGTCTAAAAGTGAAATAACACCTTTTAAAGGTTAGCACAGATATCAGTTTCCCTTCACTGCACACCTGCAATCAATGAACACCAACTTAATTAAAATAGATTCCACCTACAATCTGTCACACATTTCTTTCACTGTTTGTCGAAACTTGCCTATTATTATTTCCATCAAATTCCACTTGAATTTCCTATCAAGCACTGTAATCCATAGTTGTTTGTGGCACTGGTGTGCTATTATTAACTGCTGTGTAATTAGCTCATAAGAGAAAAGGCCAGGGCTCTGAGCATGTAATATAATACGGCCTCCTAGAGAGGGGAGATATGAAGTTGTATACAAGTGGATGTGCGATTACAGTTCAGAGTAAGACTAATGACACTGTGCCAATTGGCGAGATATGGTGTTTCAAGTTACTGCAGTTATTGTGGCTCACACATTCTGAGAATTAATTCTTGATTCCATCAGTTGTGAATTTTGTTATGCAAATGGCAAAATGCCATTCTGTGCCCGCAAGAGGCTGGGATTTTCCAGTCCCACCTGGGGCAGGAATCGTCGTGGGTGGGACAGAAAATTAGACAGACTAGCCAAAGGTCTGTTGACTTCAGGTGGGAATTTCTAGTCCTGTGGCTGATGGGACCATAAAATCCGGGTCTTTAACTCTTGTTAAAGCCTGTACTTTCAAAAGAATGGGCTGGATTTTCCAGGATACTGGTGTCGGGCCCATATAGGGATCAGCGACCTGCCTATCATGGAACAATGTGGAGATGCCGGCGTTGGAGTTGGGTAACACAGAAAGAAATCCTGCAACACCAGCTTAAATTTTGCTACAAATAAACTTGTTGGATTTTAAGCTGGTGTTGTGGGATTTCTTTCTATCATAGAACAAGCCTTGGGGAGGCACCCACCAAACAGGACTGCAGACCCTATCAGAAGGTCCACAGCAATATTAGGCTGGTAGAGGTGGGCAGTACCAAAGCCAGCAGCTCAATACAAAGATATCTCAACATGGAGGTGCCTTCAGTTGCCTGTATAGAAGTGATTAAATTGAAGTGGCCTAAAGTTGGCTAGGCCATCAGGTGGGGAGAAATTCTCTTCATGGGAAACGTTCACATGATCCTCTCTGGTTTCGCCAGCACCCTAATCTTGCTCAACTTCTGCTCACTCACTATGTGCTAACCACAAGGAACATTATCTGTAAGCAAATGATCAGTTAGCATATAGAAACTGATGGCACTCACCCCCTACACTTACGCAATAATATTGACTCCAGGTTCTTGCTTTATTGTCCAGCTGCTTGTTCATGAATGAGTTCTGGAGATATTTTCATATCTCCAGAACTCACCTTAAGTTAAGGATACTGGCTCAGGAGAAAAGTGGACTTGTAAATCTTCCAGCTTTCATATTTACCATGAGATTTCAGCTGCTCGAAGGCTTCCACCTGCAAAACCAGAGCAATTTTAACCATTGGAGCTGACTGTAGGATGTAGCCAAAGAATGTAAACCAGCCTGTGGAAACTGGGGTGAGCCTCGACTGACCAGCAGCACCCAGGTAAATGTGAGGATGGGAGTTCCAAGTGCTCTCTCCCTCTCCCTAGCTCCTTAAGGGAAAGTAAAGACATTTACCAGGAGGGTGTCTATGCCAATCCTCTTCACGCTACGCTTAACCCAGTAAAAATCTCCCCTTGCCACCCAGGCCAACGTAAACATTGCAGTTGAATAATATCATTGGACACATGAGTTTTCCTATTTGAATTAGAACCCTTCTGTTTCTGGACAGGCAGCTTAGTTATCTGCCCAGAGATGTCACTGAGTAAATAACCCAGTCTGTTTTAACTCCTCACCTACTTGATGTCTGTCATTCACTCCCTTGTTTCTATATTTGATTTGATTTATTGTCACATGTATTGGTGTATGGTGGAAGGTGTTGCTCCTTGCACGCTATAGAGACAGAGCATACCATTCATAGAGAAGGAGAGGAAAAAACACACAACCCTGGTTTATAATAAATCAAATCAAATCGAGGATGAACAAGCATGCGACGTGCGTGTGTGTGTGAAAAGAGAATATATATAAACACACCATTGAGTGTTTTTCTGAATTTGTGCTCCTGGGATATTTCAATTTCTGATCCCTGTTGCCAACCCCTTAGCCAAACATAGCTGGGAAAAGATTCCTTTTCATTGATAAGCTACAATTTTATAAAGCACTACTAGCAAAGGCTGATTAAAATGAAATGCATCTTTAGCTGTTTCATTGATCCCCAAGAGCAGATTAGCTTAAAATAATTAATGATGTTTCAGAGACATAACGAAACCTTGCCTCAAACTTCGCAGCAGGATACACTGGAGTTTTGATCAAGCATAAAATTCCTGTGTAGCATTCCCATCTACTTTCATTATCTAAAAGTCCTGTTCCAACTATAACATTTCTCAATAAATTAGTTACGCTTTTATCAAGATCCAGCCATACAGCGGGAGGTGGTGGTGGAGGTGGGGGTCGGGGTTGGGAGGGGGGGAGCTAATTTAATTTCTGCAGAATTGCAGAGTTAATCAGAAATTTAAAACTGAAAGAGGTTCAAAAAGCATTAACCAGTAACATTCTGCTTTTCAGAGATGCTTTGGAAGAAGGAAATGTCTCCTTCCCAATTACTCTTTGCCTTCAATTGATCATTTGAACTAAATGAAATGAGAACAGCGTATAATGCTTCAAATACTTTGGAAGCTCAAATTCACATAGCAGATAGCATGATGTATTAATCTCAGCCTTTCATGTTTAATTGTCCACTAGACTGTCACAGCACATAAGGCTAAAATGCATTTAATTACTTTTAGGAACTTGCTAACCTCTTTGTCTTTAAATAAATTCTCTGGAGACAACTTTTTATTCTTGGCCTTCGTACTGAAATATATATGTCAAGCCTGAAAAATGCACTGATACACTATGGCTCTGTTTTTCCAGAAAGAGTGCTGATCTGTGGACTTGCAAAGCAGAGGTATCCAACAATAGCAAATTCTTCACTAATTTGAATAGGGACTGTGCTGCAGAAGTGTCAGCAGGACTTTGCAAGTTCTCACCATTCTGAGATGTTTGAGAAAATTCCCTCAATATGGGAGCATCATGATTATTTGGATTGTTTTGTGGAATATTAATATTAGCAATGTACAGCTAACATTGTGTTAGCTTAGGCAAGTGCAAGTATACACATCTCTTGTGTAATAACTTGGGAGTCAGCTGTAATGATGCTTTATTGCACACAGTAAAATTAAAGCAAAGCCACAATCCTGTGATAACACGTAGAAGTTCCGACCGGGAACAGACTTACTAGAATTTGTTGAGCAGGGTTATCGAAATGTTCCTTTTCCCTCATCGCCAGTGTAAGAACTCAGGAGTCAGCTGCTTACCTGAAACAGAATCACAGAATCTTTATTGCACAAAGTACAAGTAAGGCAAAACCCCAAGCCTGTGGTGCACACACAAAGGTCCTAACTGGGATGTTACAATAATGGGCCACTCAGGGATCTGCATTTTAAAGGGCTCAGGTTACAAGTTCCGCCTGGTAAGTTAATTAGCAATCACCAGGGAGCTTGAATTCTAAGACCACTACTGAATAGTCAATAAGGGATTGTTCATGTAAGTCCTAGGGTTTATCACATCATGCTGTCATAATATAAAGGAGTCAATCTCTGGAGAATCAAAGGTAACAGAGGCCCTTATTTTTGTAGATATCACAAGATGCCATTGATCTGAATTTCGAAGGAAACCTTTAGAGCCAGACTATCTCCTTCCCCACCACCCCCAACCTTCTTCAACAGCAGACATTGAAAATCTCTGAGCTTCAATGTACTTCAATTTGGAACAATGGAAATAGTGAACGCAAATAGAAAGATAGCTATGGTCGTTCAAGTCATCCTGGTACAATGAGGTGAACTTGATCAGTCCTCAGGTAAGTTACGGTGCAAAGCAGCTCACAATAGTGGCATCTTTCAATCAAACCCCCAGCGTTAAAAAGAAACCTTATTTCCTTGCATCGAAATAAGTGTGTATTTTGTTAACTGAATTTGAGGCATTCGTAGCTATCACAGAATGGCAACAGCTATCACTCTGAGGGTCAGTGGGAACAGAAGACCATTTGAACTATAAAAAACATAGGAAGTAAATGCAAGGGGGAGACCATTTATTTTCCAGTCTTTAATTCTCTTTTCTAGATCCACAGCTCAGCCTTTTCAAACATTAAAACATTACAATACTATTCTAAAGAAATTTTAAGGTGGAACTTGTACCCTGAGCCCTTTATAAAGCAAGCCCCTGAGTGGGCCCATTCTTGTAACATCATGGTTATGACCTATATGTGGGAGCCACAGGCTTTGCTCCCAAATCTGTTTAGGTCTAGAATGGCGAGGACAGAAATTAAGGCCCTCAATTTTAAATCTGGTAGGGAATGGTCTTTAAATCTCTACCTCAATTTTAAATCTGGTAGGGAATGATGTTGTGGCTGTTTATCATCTCATCGGCTTGTTTCAAATCTCTCCATTCCCTCTCCTCCCCCAATTTTAATCTCCTCTTGCTCTCACAACCCTTCAAAATATCTTTACTCCTCCAATTCTAGCCTCTATGTGTTCCTAATTTTAATTGCTTCATCATCGGTGGCGATGCCTTCAGTTGCCTAGGCACCAAGCTCTGCAGTGCACTCCCTAAACAACCCCGTCGCTCTACCTCTCTTTCTTCCTTTAAGACATTTATTAAAGCCTTCCTCTTTAACTAAGTTTTTCGTCATCTGAAGTATCCACACGTGTCCCGGTCTGATGTTTTGTTTGATAATGCTCCTGTGAAATGCCAGGCTGTTTCATGATGTTAAAGGTGCTATATAAATATAACTTGTGTAAGTGGCAAAAGGAAAGGGTTTCGGGAGGGTGAAAGAAAGATGGACAGCCCCCTCTGGAGAACTGTGGCTTCCCTGTTCAGGCCTGGGTTAAAATGCAATCAGGCCAACTGGCATAATAGGACCCCATTCACATAATTCATAAGCGGCTCGATGACGTAGCAGTTAACACTGCTGCCTCACAGCACCAGGGACGATTCCCAACTTGAGTAACTGTTTGTGTGGAGTTTGCACATTCTCCCTGTCTCTGTGTGGGTTTCCTCTGGGTTCTTGATTTTCCTGCCACAGTCCAAAGATGTGTGGGTTAGGTGGATTGGCCATGCTAAATTGCCTCTTAGTGTCAAGAGGACTAGCTAGCTAGGGTAAACGGGGATAGGGCCTGGGTGGAAATACAGTCGGTGCAGACTCAATGGGCCAAATGGCCTCCTTCTGTACTACAGAATTCTATGATTCTGTTTCAGGTAAGCACCTTATCCACCTCCGTAGCTCCAGATCTGACAGGATTGTGTTGAACTCTGAATGGGGGAGTAACCTGCTCAAAGTTAGTTTTGCAGCCAGTTTCTACAGGATGCTTAGGACTAAAATCATCACCAATATCCCTCACAAGGCATTCAGGCTAGATGGAACTGACTTTTATTAAAATGCTTAATAGACAAGGCATTAATGAAACTGGTATAACTGCAACAGGCAGCAGCAAAAATAGTAGCAATATTAGTGCGAAGAAAACTTTTAGAATGATTGAATATCTTTACTAACCCTCCAACAATCTATTTATATGGAATGCCAGAGGTGTGTAGAATTTGATCAGCATTTCAAAATGCAGCACTGTTCAAAATTGCATTTTTATTTAAAACTGCTTCAAACTAATATTTCAAAACCAGCTTGGTTTATGCTCAAAGTCAATGGAAAACATTTGTTGCTGATTCAGAGAATTTCCTCCTCCCATTCTTAGGTGGGTTAAAGCACAGGTCCTCCCTTAATTCAGCCAATAAAACCTTGATGCTCGGCGATCCCTGCCAGCAATCTTTCCTCTAACTCAGCAAAGTTGTCAGTAGTCCACGCTCAGCCACTTACTTGTGAGATACTTTTCAATTTTTTTTTCTGAAACCTCACCAAAGTCACACATTAACTGCGCTCACCTGGGCCTCACACCCACATTGCCATGTGTTTGGTGTTCCAAGCTACCTCCTGTACCTCTGCTGCACTGTATCATTTGCCAATTACTGTTAAATTGAAAAGGCAGGTGGGAGGGCTGGGGATCATGTATTATTATGTGGTTGCAGACTCGAATTACTACTAATAAAGAGCAGATATTAATCTTTGCCTATAGCAACTCTCTCAGCACCCAGCTTTCCACGATGGCAACTTAAATCACGGCTATGTGAGCAGATTTTTTTTTGGGAAAATTACATTCCTGCTTATATTGCATGATGGAGACCCCATTAAAATGATGGAATTAAGTTCCCACCTGTTTGAAACTAGAAGCAGAACTTGTGATGTATTAAAGGAGTAGCTCCTGGTGCGAGGCCCCCTCTCCGTTTTCCAATAGGGTGTGCCGAATTTACACCTGTTTATCATCGCACTTCATTTTTAAAATGTCAAGTTGAAAGTTTTCCTTCGTTAAAACTGATTCTGTGGAAAGAGCGGGCAGTTAGATGCTGACCTTTCACCGAGAAGTATAGAATCACAAGCTGGGATTTTACCTGCAGAGCTGAGAAGGGGTCACAAGGACTGGAAGAAGACGGCGCAGGCAATCTTGACCAGATCCCAGAATACATTGCTCTCTCGCTCCAGCTAGCTAATCAGCTGCCATTTGGGGCAGGCGACCATTTCAGGGATAGTAAGAAGTCTCACAACACCAGATAGAGTCCAATAGGTTTATTTGGAATCACAAGCTTTTGGAGCACTGCTCCTTCATCAGGTGAGTTGTTGGACTTTAACTTGGTGTTGTGAGACTTCTTACTGTGCCAACCCCCGTCCAACGCTGGCATCTTCGCATCATTTCAGGAATGGAAGCGGGCACTGGGGTGACAATGTTGGATGTGCTGGTGTTAGCTGAAGCTTTTCTTGATGATCCCGCTGATTGTCCAGATCCACCTCTGTATTGACTTGACGTGCTGCCTGCGTCTCACCTCCAAGGCCATCTGCAAAAGGGTCAGAAAGTGCCAGCTATGGAATGATTACAACACAGAAGAAGGCCTTTAGGCCCATAGTGCCTATGACAGTTCTTTGCTACAGCAATTCAGCTTGTCCCATTCCCTTGCCCCTTCCAC
Source organism: Carcharhinus amblyrhynchos (assembly GCF_965287045.1). NCBI lineage: Eukaryota > Metazoa > Chordata > Chondrichthyes > Carcharhiniformes > Carcharhinidae > Carcharhinus > Carcharhinus amblyrhynchos. The sequence goes on from NC_137335.1 coordinate 54,786,775, forward strand.
AAAGCTCAGCAATTTTCTCTTCCGATATTTATCCAATTTCCTCTTGAAAGCCAAACTGAATCTGCCTCTACCACATTCTCAGCTGGTGCATTCCAGAACCTAACTGCTCACTGCGTCAAAATGTTTATCTTCATGTGTTTTGCCAGTCACTTTAATTTAGTGTCCTCTGGGCCCTGACACTGTTTGTGAATGGAAACTCTGAGCCCTGTTTGTGAATAGAACTACCACTCATCTGACAAAGCGGCAGCACTCCAAAGGCTAGTGGTTTTTGCTACCAAATAAACCTGTTGGACTTTAATCTGGTGTTGTGAGACTTCTTACTGTCCTGACACTTCTGCCAAGGGAAGAGTTCAACCCTATCTACACTGACCAGACTAATCATGATATTGAATTTCACTTCTTACTGAAGAACCTTAGCTTCTCCAATCTATTCATATGGTACAATAGTTAGCACTGGTGCCTCACAGTGCCAGGGATCCAGGTTTAATTCCCAGCTTGGGTCACTGTTTGTGCAGAGTCTGCACATTCTCCCTCTGTCTGCCTGGATTTCCTCCAGGCGCTCCAGGTTCCTCCTACAGTCTGAAAGATGTGCTGATTAGGTGCATTGCCCATGCTAAATTCTCCCTCAGTGTACTCGAACAGGTGCAGGATTGTGGCGACTAGGGGATTTTCATAGTAACTGCATCACAGTGTTAATGTAAGCCTACTTGTGACACTAATAAATAAGCTTAACTGAAATTCCTCACCCCTAGAGCCATTCTCTTAAGTCTTTGTGACATCCTTGCTTAAGCCTTCATATTCTTCTTAAAGTGTAAAGCCCAGAATTAGACACAATGCTCCAAATGAGGCTGAGACAATCTCTTCTAAAGGTTCATCAAAGTGTTCTTGCATTTGTGCTGCATCTATGAAGTTCAGGATCTCGTGTCTTCTCAACTACTTTCTTAATCTGCCCTGCTACACCCAACAATTTACGCACATATATTCCTAGGTCTTTCTGTTCTGCACCCCTTTAGAATTGTAATCACTCCTTTATACATCTCTCCCTGTTCTTCCTACCAAATTAGTTGCTTCAGATTTCTCTACATTAAATTTCATCTGCAGCTTGTCTGTCCATTTCACAGCCCCAATGTCATCTTGAAATACATTATCCTCCTCACAGTTCACATGTTTTGTGTCATCTGAAAAACTTAAAATTGTGCTTTGCACACCCAATTTTGTCATTAATTTATACAACATATATCAGTCCAATCTTAATTGTTTCTCTATACGTTCACTTCATGTCAAATAAAATAGCTTCATGATTCCTAGTAATGGACAGTATAGAGGATCACTATAATCTACAAAACAATATCAATAGGTTGATGGAGCGGGTGGTAAACTGGCAAATGGATTTTGTCATAGAGAAGTGTGAGATGATGCATTTATTGAGGTCAAACAGTTATAGGGAATACACAATAAATGAGAATATCCTAAAAAGGGTAGATGAAGTGAAAGATCTTGGTGTACAACATTTCTCACGCCATCAGCCATGATCAAAATTAATTGCGGAGCAGGCTCGAAGGGCTGGATAATCTACTCCTGCTTCTACTTTCTATATTTCTATAAGTACAGAGGTCCCTAAAGGCAGCAGTCCAAGTAGACTAGGTTGTAAAGAAGGCATATGGAATGCTCCCCTTCGTTGGCAGAGGTATTGAATATAAATAGGGCTGCACAGTGGTTAGTACTGCTGCCTCACAGTATCAGAGACCTGAGTTCAGTTCCAGCCTTGGATAACTGTCTGTGTGGAGTTTGCACATTCTCCCCATGTCTTTGTGGGTTTCCTCTGAGTGCTCTGGTTTCCACTCACACTCAAGAGACATACAGTTTGGCTTAAGTGGCCATGCTAAATTGCCACTTAACGTCAGGGGGAATTAGTGGGATAAATACATGCATTTTGGAAAGTCTAATCCAGATAGGAAATATACAGTAAATGGCAGAATCCTTAAGAGTATTGATAGGGAAAGGGATCTGCGTGTACAGGTACACAGGTCACTGAAAGTGGCAACGCAAGTGGAGAAGGTAGTCAAGAAAGGATATGGCATGCTTGCCTTCATCACCCGGGGCACTGAGTTTAAAAATTGGCAAATTGTGTAGCTTTTTAGAACCTCAGTTAGGCCGCATTTAGAATATAGTGTTCAATTCTGGTTGCCACACTACCAGAAGGATATGGAGGCTTTGGAGAGGGTACAGAAAAGATTGACTAGGATGTTGCCTGGTATGGAGGGCATTAGCTACGAGGAGAGGTTGGAGAAACTTGGTTTGCTTTCACTGAAACGACAGTGGTTGAGGGGCAACCTGATAGAAGTTTACAAGGTTATGAGAGGCATGGACAGAGTGGACAGTCAGAAGCTTTTTCCAGGGTGGAAGAGTTAATTACTGGGGGCAGAGGTTTAAGGTGCGAGGGGCAAGGTTTAAAGGAGATGTATGAGGCAACAGAAGGTGGGGGTGTCCGGAATTTGCTGCCGAGGGAAGTCGTGGAAGCAGACACGAAAGTGACTTTTAAGGGGTGATTTGATACACAAGTAGAGGGATATGGTCCCCGGAAAGATAGAAGACTTTAGCTCAGTCGGGCAGCATGGTCGGTACAAGCTTGGAGGGCCGAAGGGCCTGTTCCTGTGCTGTAATTTTCTTTGTTCTTTGTACGGACATAGGGCCTACATGGATTTTTTGTCAGTGCAGGCTCGATGGGCTGAATGGCCTCATTCTGCACTGCTAAGATTCTATGATTCAAATCTGACTTTGTTTCACTAACTCCTTTCTCGGTTTACTTTTGAAAAGACTGAGGGTGAGGGTGGCGCACTGGGCAAATGTGAAAGATACAAGTATCCCTCAAGCAAGTTATATTGCAATGCTCCTGAGTTGCACTGTGATGTAACTGTGATACTTGATAGCGTGGCTACATTCCTCAATGTTGGACATTGAGACTAATTATCAAAATGACTTGCCTTGCAGTGCCCAAGAGAACATTTAAGGGGAGACTGATACCAGGCAGCAGCTGCAATTGGACTATCTGAACCCAGTCCTCAGTGGGCACAGGCCCACTGAACAAACTTATCTATATTTGCACTGATCTGGCATTCCTACTCAGCTGGTGTGGGAATTGTAAAAATATAACAATCATTAGGGAATGCATTTCTAGCGTTGGGGTTGAGATACACTGTTGGGACAGTGCAACAGGACTTTATATTTATCCACGCTGTCTAAATCTCAGAAGGCTTGATACTGACAAATGCAAGAAGTGGGAATACGTTCAGTTCCCCAGCATTAACATTCATAACTTTATATCAACACTACATTCACTAACCTCGTTTATAAGATTGAACGTTGAGAGGCAACTGAAGTACCAGTACTGCAGAATTTTGTTTCCCCAAATTGTTTGATCACCAGGGCTACTTTCACCAGAGCTAGAGCTTCTCCTATGCAAGGGCACTGTAAGGGGGAACGGAATTTGAATCTCTTCTCATTAGCAAGGGCTTTAGTCGTGGAGAGGATCTCGAACAGAGGGAAAACTGGTTAAAAATTAGGAGCTGTTGAAACTATTGCCTTCACACTCACACAGGGCACAGTATTGAAAGCACCCACACAGATGCTTTGTGAATTTTTACCTCAGGATAGTAAGAAAATTGACAGCAAATCTTAGCAGAGAAAAAAAGATTGATGACAAAAATAAAATTTCCAACTCGTTTGAGAAATATTTACATTTATCTTTTCCCAAAATTCCTTTCATTTATTTTCTATATCAGAACACAAGAGCTATGAACTCCCCTTCCCATTTATAGTTCTATTGGGAATAACAACATTCAACTTGTGCCACTTAAGAATGATGCTACTAGGTAAAGTATGTGTTCCCATGGATGTACTGCATGTTCTATTTAAATGTATACGGATTCCATTCTTGCTCGGGTTCAGCAATCTTTGGCCTCTTTGATGGTTGTGTCCCAACGAGCAGGAGTTTGGGAAGTTCACACATCCTTTCAAATATTTGCTACAGGGTTGTGGTCAAGCAGACGCTGCCACCACTGAGTGATCTACGGCCTACGCTGCCAGAGGTGCTGGTGTAACGGCATTCTGTGGGCAGTGTATTGCTGCAGCTTCCAGTCTTTGTGAGCTCGCTGCAGGATGCCAAGATATTTACAGCCTGAGACCAGATGGGAAATGAGCCACTGCCACATGCAAGAAAAGAGGTCAAATGGGGATTTTTCTTTATCAAATGGATTAATGATTGAACAGCTAAACAGTGTTTCTCTGTTAAAGCAGCAATTATTTTTTATTAATCATTCCCATCCGCACATTACTTCCACCACTTGTTGAAGTGACTCGATTACCGAGTGCTGAGTAAGACAAATGATTTTAGCTGCATCTGAAAGTTTATTAATGATGTGCTATTAATTATAAAAATTAAACTTGGAAGGATTAGTTGTCCTTTATGTTTTGGAGTCTCGGCTTAATTAACGTTGATTCAGCGTTACACATGAATAGAAGCAATAAGAATGGTACCATTTTAACAGAAAAAAAGGCTATATTGTGAAAATCCTTAAAGGAAATGTACAGTAATATTACCCTGTCTTTTATGTGATATAAACACATGCTTAAGCTTCCTTTCCCTGCAATTCTCTAACATATGGAAAACATGCGCACAGTTTTTTTTCTCTAATAATTAATTCGCTTTGTGAAATTACTTTGTTTGCAACTTTAACACAGGCAGTAACCCAGTAAAAATAGAGGGGCAAATCAGGTTGATTTTGCAATTGATATTGGCTGGAATTCTTTGGTTTCATTCGCTCTGCCATTGCGGCCAATGCGATTAGAGAATTTAGCACTCAGTGTCACTCACAGCAATAGGACCAGAGAATCACACTGTGGACAAAGTTGGAGACCCCAGCCATAATATCCCTACAGTGCAGAAGCAGGCCATTCGGTCCATCGGGCTTGTACCGACAACAATCCCACTCAGGCCCTAACCCCGTAACCCCACATATTTACCCTGCTAATCTCCCTGACACTAAGCGGCAATTTAGGATAGCCAATCAACCTAACCCACACAACTTTGGACTGTGGGAGGAAACTGGAGCACCCGGACGAAACCCACGCAGACACAGAGAGAATGTGCAAACTTTACACAGTTACCCAAGGCTGTAATTGAACCTGAGTCCTTGGCGCTGTGAAGCAGCAATGCTAACCACTGTGCCACCTGATTTGATTGAGACCAGTATCTGGTTGTTGGGCTTTTGCGTTGATATTATAGGTTTCTATGCTGAATTGTCTGCCCCTTTATCATCCCATTGAGTTTGTGAGAATATTTTTGATTGATCCAGGGAACATGCACCAATTTGTAAGCAAACTCATGTAAACTGAGGCAAATCATAGAATCATACAGTGAAGAAAAAGGCCATTTTGGCCTATCAGATCTGCATCAACCACAATCCCACCCAGGCCCTTCCCCATATCCCTACATATTTACCCGCTAATCCCTCTAACCTACGCATCTCAGGACACTAAGGGACAATTTCAGCATTGCCAATTAACCTAACCCGCACGTCTTTGGATTGTGGGAGGAAACCGGAGCACCCGGAGGAAACCCACGCAGACACGAGGAGAATGTGCAAACTCCACACAGACAGTGACCCAAGCCAGGAATCCAATCTAGGTCCCTGGATCTGTGAAGCAGCAGTGCTAACCACTGTGCTCCCAAGCCACCCCAAATATTATTTCGAACTGCAGTGTCTATTTGCTGTGGACGGAATTTTACCGACACGTCCACCCTAGTATGATCCTGCCCGAGGCCAAAGGAGAAGCTTGCCCGGCCCCAGAACCGTGCCAGTAAAATTCCAACTTCTGTATTTTATTTTGTGAGTCTGTTTACCATTGCTGCTCACTAAGCTCGAATAGTTTAAACCTGGGTGTGAACTCAGAGAAGAGTAAACTATAGTGTGGAAGTTGCTGGAAGTTAAGTGCTATAAACATTGAGTGGACATTTCAGAACATTGTAAATCGATCCTGTTACATAGGGCAGAATGATACGCAGCGGGTTCTGAGGTGGCCATGTAAAATTGAACGGTTGGAATTCTCCATCCACTCAAACCCAAATGTAATTTCGCACTTGGGTGGTAGGGCCTAGGGCAATAAACTCACCCATTCACCTATTAAAGCTCTTAAATGGTAATGTCCATTTAAGGACTTTATCCTGCCTCAATTTTTATGCTGTCAGGAGTGGATGGGATAGTGACATTTAACACTTTTCCCCAATCTCAGGTGGGACAGAATTGGGATTCTCTTGGCACCAGGATGCCTTCCCTCCTCCCCACCACCAACTTATATTCCATTGCCGCAAACACCATCCTGCCTAATCCACCCGAGGTTACCCTTACCTTCTCACTCCCAGGACTCACACCCAGTCAGAGAGCTGCAGCACTGCATCTGGACACCACAGTGCTGTACCTGACCAGGTTGAAGAGCTGTCGGGCAATCTGATTGGCTGATAGTTTTCATAGGCGGCTTGTACTTGTTAGAGTTTAGAAGAATGAGGGGAGATCTCATTGAGACGTATAAGATGATGAATGGGATGGATAGGATAGAGGTGGAGAGACTCTTCCCGCTCAGAAAGGACAGTAGGACTAGGGGACACAGCCTCAAGATAAAGGGGGGGCGGTTCAGAACGGAGTTGAGGAAGAATTTCTTCACTCAAAGGGTGGTGAATCTCTGGAATTCTCTGCCCGTTGAAGTGGTGGAGGCTGCCTCGCTAAATATTTTTAAGATGCGGGTTGATGGGTTTTTGATAAGAGAGGGGATTAAGGGTTATGGGGAGAGGGCGGGAATGTGGAACTGAGCCACGACAGATCAGCCATGATCTTATTGAATGGCGGGGCAGGCTTGAAGGGCCGGATGGCCTACTCCTGCTCCTATTTCTTATGTTCCTTCCAAAGGTAAATGGAAGTCCCACCCCCTGCCAAACAACACTCAGACTGTTGGGATGAAGAGTGCTGATTGCTCAACATCCTCAAAATTCTGCCCCTAGAAACTTGTGTCATTTCTGAATTGCTCCAAAATACAAGATATCTAACAATCTCATTTCCGCCATTTTTGGGATGAATGGCCAATTGTGGCAGAACAATGGCTGAACGGACACCGTGCCACAATCACCAGCAGGAGTGTTTCCTTCCTGTCAGGGAACACTTCAGCAGTCAAGGGCATTCAGCCTCCGATCCTCGGGTAAGTGGTCTCCAAGGCGGCCTTCAAGACACCCGACAATGTAGAATCGCCGAGCAGAAACTGATAGCGAAGTTCTGCACACATGAGGACGGCCTCAACCGGGATCTTGGCCTCACGTCACATAACATGTAACCCCCATCATTTGGCCTCGGTTTGCAAAATCCTTCCAATTGTTCTGGGTTGAGACAATTCACGCCTCTAATTTCCCAATACAGATGCTTTGACATCGAAACATAGAAGAATGAATAGGCCATTCCGCTCTTTGGGCTTGCTCCACCATTCATTCTGATCATGGCTGATCATTAAAATCAATATCCTGATCCTGCCTTCCCCCCCTTCTTTTTTAAAGGTTACTTATTTATTAGTCTCAAGTAGGTTTACATTAACACTGCAATGAAGTTACTATGAAAATCCCCTAGTTGCCACACTCTGCAGGCACCTGTTCAGTACACTAAGGGAGACTGTGGGAGGAAACCTGAGCACCTGGAGGATTAAATTTGGCCCAAAGCAAAGGCACAAACCTTGAATGAATGAAAAATTGACAGATGCAGTTTTGGATCAATCATTACTCAGTTACTGTTAATGTGCAAAATTGGTTCTCGTTTTGCACAGTTTATGCCTGTAAGATAGATAGGAGCAACGCCATCTAATTCCTACCTCACATTTTCTCACCTGTTTGATTTTTAAATCTCATTCGTGGGATGTAAGAGTCGCTGGTAGTCTGGCATTTATTGCCCACCCTAATTGCCCTTGAGAAGGAGGTGATGAGCTGCCTTCTTGGACCACTGCAGCCCATTTGGTGTAGATAAACTCACAGTATTGTCAGGCAGGGAGTTCCAGGCTTTTGACTCAGTGATGGTAAAGAAACAATGTATTTTAGGAAAGTTTAGATTGAAGAGTATTTTGAATGCAGACAATTTTGCCCTCATGATCAATGAACTTAAACATTTTCAAGTTTTCACCAGTTTTGTTTCCGCTCAGAAGCACAGCTCGGAGTGGGAGCGGGCATATGTGGACCTTGAACACAAACATGCCATAGAATATCAACACACTGTGGCACAGTGTCACATATGTGGTAATGATTCACATATGGTATGTAACAGGAACGTCTAACATTTTAATTTCTTTTATTCATTCACAGGATGTGGTGTCACTGGCTGGGTCAGCATTTATTGTCCATCCTTAATTGCCCTTGAATTAAGGCTGTTTCAGAGTCAACCACATTGCTGAGGATGTGGAGCCATGATGAGGAGATGCCGGCGTTGGACTGGGGTAAACATAGTAAGAAGTCTTACAACACCAGGTTAAAGTCCAACAGGTTTATTTGGTAGCAAACACCACTAGCTTTCGGAGAGCTGCTTTTTTGTCAGGTGAGTGGGAGATCAGCTCTCAATAGCCTCCCTGAACACTTCCTGAACACTGAACACTTAAGGACATGTGGGAAAAGTGGTCAAGGAGGCTATTGAGAGCTGATCTCCCACTCACCTGACGAAGGAGCAGCGCTCCGAAAGCTAGTGGCGTTTGCTACCAAATAAACCTGTTGGACTTTAACCTGGTGTAATAGGACTTCTTACTGAGAATGTGGAGTTCAGACCAAGTAAGGATGGCAAATTACCTTCCCTAAAGAGCATTAGTAAATCCAATGTGACTTTACAACAATAGACAATGGATATCATTAGACATTGGATTACAGATTTTTAAAAAATTGAATTCACATTGGAACTGGGGTCCCCAGAGTTTTACCTTGGTCTCTAATTACTAGTCCAGTGACAAAACCACTATACCACCTCCTCCCCACTGAGTGTAAGTTTCAGCCATTTCACATGCCATTCTTAGTAATAAATCCCTGTTTCTTCAATGGACTGAATTTGGCATTAGATATACAGACTGATTTGAGATTGGACCTTACTATAAAGCATCCAATGAAGGGGGAGGTGATGGCTTAGTAGTATTATCATGAGACTATTAATCCAGGAATTTAGCTAATATTCTGGTGACTGGGTTTGAATCCCACCATGGCAAATGTTGGAATTTGAATTCAACACAAAATATCTGCAATTAAAAATCTACTGATGACCATGAAACCATTGTCAATTGTCGGGAAAAATCCATCTGGTTCACTAATGTTCCTTAGGGGAGGAAATCTGCTGTCCTTACCTGGTCTGGCTGACATGTGACTCTGGAGCTACAGCAATATCGTTGTCTCTCAGCTACCCTCAGTCAACTAGGGATGGGCAATAAATGCTGGCCAGCCAGGTTTACACATGTCCTACAAATGAATAATAAAAAAAGCTGGAATTAAGATTGTGTCAATCTAAATGTGATTTTAAATTCTGTAGTTGAATTGCCAGTATCTGGACAAAGCGAAGACATGTAAATATTTAAAAAGCTTCAGTAATACCTATTATATTAATCATGCCAATTTTATGATTTAATCGCACCCCCATATTGATTTTTTAACCATTCACTCTTTTATTCAGCTGGGCTAGAGTGATGGTCCAATTTGATACTAAAGTACCACAGCCCATGTGGTTAAAAGTCACAGAACAAGAAGCCTATGAATTTTGAAACAATATTGTAGATAATAGAATCCCTACGATGCAGAAAGAAGCTGTTTGGCCCATCAAGCCTGCACTGACCCCATCTATCCCTATTTACATATTTACCCTACTAATCCCCCTTTCACTCATGGGCAATTTAGCATGGCCAATCAACCTACCTTGCACATTTTTCAGACTGTGGGAGGAAACTAGAGCATCCAGAGGAAACCCACGCAGACACAGGGAGAACGTGCAAACTCTACGTAGACAGTGACCCGAGGCTGGAATTGAACCTGGGTCCCTGGCTGTGAGGGGCAGCAGTGCTAACCATTGTGCCAATGTACCTAAAACAGCCTTTAATAGATTCATTACAAGTATGTTGAATTGGAACTGACATCAAATTCATCCACAAACTGAATGAAGCACAAATGTGATAGACTGTGGTTAAACAAATGGAGGAGTCGCTTGAAAACAGCAAGTGAAAATCCACTTTCAGCGAATAATGCAACAGCGCCTGTTTTCTCTAATGAACTGCTGACACAATTGCAAGGCTGGATGACTTCAAAATGTGTGATTCGCGAGAGCAGAATTCCACCAGCGGTTGCTTAATCACAGAAAAAAGCAGGTGTTCTCCCACATTTGTTAGAAGTATTTTTGCCCCTCTGGGTGGGATTGTTGTCAGTGCAGGATCAATGGGCTGAATGGCCTCTTTCTGCACTATAGGGGTTCTATGGATTCTCTGATCGAGGATATTGCTCCAAAATTCATAAACAAGAAAGTGGAGAGTTTCTTAAATGCATGGGATCTGGACCCTGCTGGCAAGGCTGGCATTTATTGCTCATCCCTACATGTCCTAGAGAAGGTGGTGGTGAACCATCTTCCTGAACCACTGCAGTCCATGTGACAAAGGTACCCCCCCGACCCCTCAGTGCCACTAGGTACAGAGCTCCAGGGATGGAATTTTCCCATCTCGCCCACCATGGGAACCGTAGCAGGGGGGACAAAAAATTTGGTGGACCATGCAAAGGTTTGTTGACCTCAGGCAGGAACTTTTGGCCTTGGGGCAAGCGCGGCTGGAAAATCCCACCCCAGGATCTTGATCCAGTGCGGGAATGGTAGTTTTTCTATAGGATGTTCATTTCTATTCAGTAACACAGTTGATTTTGAAGTTAGAACACCCACAAAATTGATGGTGCAGTTTCAATAGGAAATTCTTAATAAATAATAACCAGAAATCAAACATTCATCATTGCCTCTGAGGCCCCCAGGCTGCACAGTTGAAACAAATTATGAGTTAGTGCTTAATAATTTCCAGTTCAAAGAATTTTACCATTGTCTCTAATGAAAGAAACTTTTGGCTGTCATTAGCGGACTGAATTAACAAGTTTCCATGAAAATAGTCAGCGCTGTGTTACTGCAAATGGAACCGACACACAGAAAATTCCACAACGTGAGTGGAACAGCATTTAGGGAAGATACACTCACAACATTAACAGCAAAAAGGAACAGGAAATCAAACACTGTCTAGAAGCAACTGGCATGTTTTCCCGGAAGCTTGGCTGTGAGTGTAACAGATACAGAACTTCTGGAAAAATTTCAGAAGGAACCTGGGAAATATGTCAGCAACTGGAATCGGAGCTGGAACCAAATTAACCTGCACGATCACTGTAGCTTTCCTTAGAAAGAGCTAACATATTGGGTGCCACTCCTGTAAATCAGTTACCTGATCTGATCAACAAATAACACCATGCAGAACAAAAGACGGATAAAGAAAAGTCATTAAAGGAAAGCCAGAAGACTGGGATAACACATCTCCTCGCTGTGGCTTTGAATGAAGTGCTGCTGATAGGGTATGTGTGGCTTCTCACTTTGCTGGCTGAAGTAGCCCCTGAAGAATCCTTTTAATCCAGCCCTTGAAAGCCAAGCAAAGCAGTTTTATTTAGCTGTTCCGCTTGTCGTCCAAGTGTAAAAGCAGTGTTGCAGATCAGTCGCCCTTTTATCAAAGCCCTCTGGAAGTGTTTACCAGGTGTGATCTATAATGGTCGGCTAATCTATCACTGCAGTTTTACACAAGGCAACAAGTTGAAAATCTACCCATATATTTCTCATTTACTGCTTTGTCCCTTTTATATTCTGTGATCCCAGAGTTTTGCCCCTTTGTTGGACAAACATAGAAGATAGGAGCAGGAGGAGGCCATTTGGCCCTTTGAGCCTGCTCCAACATTCATTACAATCATTGCTGATCATCCAACTTAATAGCCTAATCCCCATAATTTTTGATCACATTCACCCCAAGTGCTATATGTAGCCACTTCTTGAACACATTAGCAGCCTCTTGAATACATAAAGATGATTTCAGACTCCATCCTAATTCGCCCTATGCTCTCTCCTATGGTTTCACTGCCTCCCTGATCTCTCTAACCATCTCCCTGCATATAAACTTTTCTACCCAACTTTCATTGTTGCACCCTCAATCTTGCCAGCTCATCTGCCCTCAATTTGTACCTATGCCAGCTCCTGGTAGATGTAAGTTCTGCTGTGCCTACCAGGGCTACAGTGTTCCAAACTGGAAACAGATGCTGCCTAAGCTCCATAAGCTAAAGAACACCTACCTCATCCAAGTGTGATTTGCGAGGGAAGTGCAGAGAAGAAAGCTAACCCAATTGGGTAACCCCCAAATACTAGCTAACATCCCTCCCTCCACCCATTGCTGGTCAAACTTAGGAACATAGGAATATAGGATCAGGAGTAGGCCATTCAGCCTGTCTAGCCTGCTTCACCATTCAGTTAGATCGTGGGCTGATCATCTACCTCAATGCATTAAGAAACCCAAAATTACCTTGGAGGTTAGGAACACCAAGCCTAAATTAATCTTGGACGTCCAGCGCATGGGAGTGTACTGCTATGCACAGTTTGGCAGTTTCATGCAGGACGTGTCTTGCACACCTGCATCTAGAGGAAGAAGAAGAAAAGTGGAGAAACCCAGATCAGGTGACTGGATGTGGACGGCTAGAGCCAGCAAGGGTCTCAGAGAGAGGGACAGGGGAGTGGGACAGGAAGCACAAAAGGAAGTGCCAGGTAAGACACAAATACAGAGGACAGAACAGGTCCCAGGAAAGTTCAATTAAATATTAGGTGCAGAGAAATAGGCTCCAAGTTAGAGAATGGGTTGCGGGGAACCCTGGAGAAGCCCTGGTAGTTGAAGAGGGCTGAAGAGAAGATCCAAGAAGGCAGTTAAAGGTTGGTGCCAGTTGTTGGGACAAAGGGAGCCATTTGCAGCAATGGTTTTCTTGTCACGACCAAAGAGCTAAAATCATGCTTGCGAATTGATACTTGAGAGTATAGTTGGGAATACAGAACAAGAGAACCTTAGAGGTGAGATTGAAGCCTTGTGAGGTGGGCTGTCATCGAGGCCATCAGACTTGGAGTGACTTCTGGAGAGAATTTCAAGGCGAGATTTTCTAAGGTAAAGACTGGAAACCCTCATGAGAAAGGTTAAATTTTGGTGAAATGGTTGACTCACACTGTGACAAACGTCTGGGTGGGTTGCTGAGAAATCCATGGAATTTATTTTGGTCACATCTGTCACTTATTATGTGTCAACCACAATTTGTCTGTTAATCCACATGTTCTTCAGTCTGACCCCAAATGTTAAAATATAAGACAGATATTGTAATGGTATTGTATTTCTGACCTTGTATAGTAACATTTATTTTTGTTTGTCCAAAACCCATGGAATTTTGTGGATGTTTTACACTAAGTGTCTTAAATCTCAAACTTTGCCTACTCTAAGTAAAACATTATTGGCCCATTACCGGATTCTCGAAACAGTTTGGGGGATCTGGCCAAGGATCACGACAAATGCCACTTTCACATGCTATCCTCATGTGCTTTGATGTCACTAGTATCCAGAAATCTATCAATCTCAGTCTTGAACATGCTCAATGAGTGAGCTTCCACAGCCTTCTGGGATCGAGGGTTCCAAAGATTCACCACCCTCTCAGTGAAGAAATTCCTCCTCATATCAGTCCTAAATGGCTGCCCTTATTCTGAGATTGTGTCCCTGGTTCTAGTCTCGCCAACCAGGGGAAACATCTGCCCTCTCTCACCTGTAAGAATTTTGTAAGTTTCAATGAGATCACCTCTCATTCTTCGAAACTCTTTGATTTCCTGCTGTATTGTTTTATCTCTTTGTGGGCCTAAAATTAAGTCCTTTTGGAGGCCTCAGCATTTTAGGATTGTTCATTTCTCATGAAGCTAGATTTCCATATTAGCTGGCATGTGATCCTGTAACAGGAGTGGTTTCCTCTTCAATTCTATTCTGCAGCCAGCTCCACACATACATACACACACACATGCATGCAGCACTGACTTGTGTAATCCACTGAGCACTGATAGTCACTTGGGGAATATTTTCCATGGATCCATGTGGAATATTTATATTATATATTGAATTTCATCTGCATTTGTGAGCTTTTAAATACCTTTTTGCTATGTTATAGGTGTTATACAAATGCAACTTCTGTGCTTTTATACTTAGGTTTCGCTGTAAAGTGAGGGACATTATCGCTGAAGTGGGTCAACATTCGACCTAAACAACTTCTTAAAAATGCAATAAAGATGTATTATTCTCTTGTGACTTTTGTCAATTTTGATTGGCACTGGATGTTAAGCCTAACACATAACCATTATTCAGTTGCACGTTGAGATTCTGGTCTTAATAATGAGAACAAGCAACAAAATCAAAGTAGAATAGCTGTGGAGAAGAAGGCAGAAGAATACAGACAAGGAGAAGATGGAGCAATTCAAAAGGAAATGAGGGAGTACAGAATAGTGCAGAAATGGACATATTAGAGTAAGAGAATATGGGAAAGAAATATCAATTGATGTTTGATATTTGAATGAAGAGTTTCAGCAGCTGTAAGGCATTTTGTCGTGTGATCCACCTTTGTTCTTGAATGTAATTCTATGTGATTCTATAAAAACAGTTGTGTGAAGAACTTTTGCAGTTCTCCTGAGGACAATCATTGCATAAACCCAGTTTTCTGCCCATATCCTGTTGAGGTGGAGCATCGTAACGAGGAAAGCGAAGAGCTGGCATTCATAGCCAAGAGAATTGACATTGCACGTCCAGTCGCAGCATGGTTTCCTGATTAGTTAGGATAACACGGAAATCAGAGGTCTTTGGGGTTTAAAGTGTAGGAAATTGTGAAAAAGAACAACAAATAAAAACACTGTTTAATGCCGTCTTTCCACATGTAATCAGTGCAAGATGCAATTTGTTTAAGACATCTGATTGTTTCCACATCTGTGATGAGCCTTTCAATGCACACAAAAGTCAAATAAAGTTTATTTTGGATTGCTGCACTCTTCTAATAAATACTGCACAGCTTAGAAGAAGTACAACATATATTTCCCCTATCAACTGTACAGGGAAGCTGTTGAGAAAAGACCAAGGGAGTGATCATTAAGATAAAATAAATGAACACTTTCTTAAAATTCCATTCATTTTCCATACTGCCAAAGATTACCAGAACATCCTTTATATTATGGTTTATTGAGAGAGCGTCCTCACAGTCTCCTGACTCCCTGTTCCCTTGAATTTTTTTTTAACCTCCTCTTAAATCAATGCCAGAACAGTGGCAGCATGGGACGAAACAGCATGGCAATGCACGTTTTCAGTGCCTCCCGGTAATACTTTAGTTCATTCTCTGAGAAAGGGATATTGAATAGATTCAAGAAACAGAATTTTCTTTGGCAGAAAATGCAACTTCAACGTATTAAAAGGCTCATTCTGGTAAAAGAAAGGGTGACAAAGCCACTATTTTTTGTTGCTATTTTTGGACAGGTAACAATATATTTGTCCAAAATAAATCAAACTGGAATGGAAGCAGTCAAGAGATTCAAAAATGCCACCCCATTCCTTGTGAAAATATCAATAAGGCATTTCAGTATAATCCCTTTTTTCAGTTGGCAGAAAGGATTGCCATGAATGTCTATATGACTCATTGTTGGATCTTGGACAGAACAATTACATTTCTTCTATACAGCATTCTACTCAAACTAATCCCACCCCACACCCATATTATTCTTTCAAAATTCTACTTTTAAATCCTTATAAGCTGCATGTTTGCCATCTGTGGCCCTAGTTCTCATGGTCACTCTCAATGTCAGTGAAAGAAACCTTCAAAATGGGCGATCAGCCTCAACTAAGATTTAATTTCAGAAAGATCTTTACGTAATCAAATTAAAATCCTTGCCTCAACATACCTGAAAGCTGCAAGAAATAGAGTGGTTGAATGTTTTGCTATCTATAGAAGAACAAAGCAGCGTGTGATCATTATTGCCGGTGATTTTTGTTACCGTTTAGTTGACATATCAACTTGGCGTTGGGATTGAACAGATTAGTTGGGTGCGCCATGGACATCCTGTTATCTATTACTGAAAAGGTTACCTGAGGACTTTTACATACTTTTCATAGTCTATAGTTTTCAGTTTTATACTCTGTTCTGCCAGTTGTATCAAAATGTTTGCAGACCTTTCACACAAACGGGCAGACAATAAGAATCATCTTTAGACGGTAATCCCAAGAAAATTTACAGACCATATACTGTCACCCTCTCCAGCAGCCGAAAATTATATGGTTACACTTCCAAATGCCTTTAAGGGATAGCAGCGTGCCATCACTAGAGGGGAAGTGTGTCATGTGATCCAACCCTAGCTTTCCTTCTGCCTGTGAGCAGAACACAGCGCACACAGCTCTGTTGTTGATGCCTTCAAGCTTTCTATTCATGTATGTAAGTTCTCATGTGCTTAGTTTAAACAAATGAACCCACAATGTGTTTATTCCACCCATTATGAATTATAAAACACAAAACTATTATATTGTTGTTGACATATCGGCTGGAATTTTACCATCCCACGCGCCACAGGAAACAGATTGGGTGAGCGTCAGACCATGGAAAAGTCCGTTGATCTTGGGCGGGATTTTACAGTCTCAGGATGAGTGAGGCCATAAAATCCTGCCCATCAACCTGGCATTAAGATTGAAGAGATCAGCTGGGCATGCCATGGGCATCCTGTTACCTCATACTGAAGAGGTTACTTCAGAACATCTATATAGGAATCATAATTTGATATCTTAGCGGCATATAGGATTTACTTTTCAGTTTTGCATTCAATTCTGCCAGTTTTATTAGCATGTTTGTGAAACTTTCACACATGATGTGGAGATGCCAGTGTTGGACTGGGCTAAACACAGTAAGAAGTCTCACAACACCAGGTTAAAATCCATCAAGTTTATTTGGTAGCAATCATCACTAGCTTTCAAAGTGCTGCTCCTTCATCAGGTGAGTGGGGAGTTCTGATCACAAACAGGGCATATAAAGGCACACACTCAGTTTACAGAATACTGATTAGAATGTGAGTCTCTACACCTAATCAAGTCTTAACAGTGCAGACAATGTGAGCGGAGATAGCATTAAGCATAGGTTAAAGAGATGTGTATTGTCTCCAGACAGGACAGTAAGTGAGATGTTGTAAGCCCAGGCAAGTCATTGGAGTTACAAATAGTGTGACATGAATGCAAGATCCCGGTTGAGGCCGTCCTCATGTGTGCGGAACTTGGCTATCAGTCTCTGCTCAGCGCTGTCGTGTGCCGTGAAGGCCACCTTGGAGAACGTTTACCCAAAGATCAGAGGCCGAATGCCCGTGACTGCTGAAGTGTCCACCAACAGGAAAAGAACAGTCTTGCCTGGTGATTGTCGAGTGGTGTTCATTCATCCATTGTCATAGCGTCTGTGTGGTCTCCCCAGTGTACCATGTTTCAGGACATCCTTTCCTGCAGCGTATCAGGTCGACAATATTGGCTGAGTTGCAGGAGTATGTACCGTGTACTTGGCGGATGATGTTCTCACTTGAGATGATGGCATGCGCATTGATGATCCAACATGTCTTGCAGAGGTTGCTGTGACAGTGTTGTGTGGCGTTATGGTCACTGGTCTCCTGAAGGCCAGGTAGTTTGCTGCAGACAATGATCTGTTTGAGGTTGTGCAGTCGTTTGAAAGCAAGAAGTGGGGGTGTGGGGATGGCCTTGGTGAGATATTCATCTTCATGAATGACATGTTCACACCCTTATCCCCATAAGGGTGTGAACATGTCAACAGCCTGCAACATCTCACTTACTGTCCTGTCTAGAGACAATTCACATCTCTTTAACCTGTGCTTAATGCTATCTCCACTCACATTGTCTGCACCTTTAACACTTGATTAGGTGTAAAGACTCGTGTTCTAATCAGTATTCTATAAACTGAGTGCGTGCCTTTATATGCCCTGTTGGTGATCAGAACTCGTCACCCATCTGATGAAGGATCAGCATTCCAAGAGCGAATGGTGACATTTGCTATCAAATAAACCTGATGGACTTTAACCTGGTGTTGTGAGACTTCTTACTGAATTTTCACACAGACAGACACACAGACACAATTGACAAAAATCATCTTTTTACCGTAGTTCCATAAAGACCTTGCATTTCCACCCTCTTCAGCAGCCTAGAATAATATAGTTACATTTCTGATGATGTAACTTCACCACCTCACTATAGAATAGAACAAAGGACAAAGAACAAAGAACAACCCAGCACGGGAAACAGGCCCTTCGGCCCAACGAGCACGCGCTGCTGCATCACCCTACACCTATTCTACCCTGCATGTCTACGAATGGAACCCCTAACTTAGCCAGATTCAGGGGAGAATAGTGTCAATTTGGTAAAACCAATCAGCCTAAGAGCACATCTTTGGGGTGTGGGAGGAAACCGGAGCACCCGGAGGAAACCCACGCAACCACAGGGAGAATGCGCAAACTCCCACAGACACAGGCCCAAATCCATGTATCTGCACAGCTAGCAGTGCTAGTCACCGAGCTGTTGCGGCGCCTGTCTACCGGTCCAGGATCAAGCACACACACCGACACGAAGTACTAGGCCACTCCCGGAACTTCCAAGAGCAGCCCACGCACGACCCACCGTGTGCATGCCCCTCGTTTGACACGAGGTGGACCTCCACCTGTGGAATAAAAAGACAAAAACGTTAATCTTACAAGCCTGCTTTTCCGGTGTCTCCCGAGGTTCTAACCTTATTTAATAGCCCCTACCAAAACCCTCCATCCTCGTTTCACTCATGTGTCTATCTAACTGAACCTTAAACGAGTCCAACGTTCCTGCCTCCACCACCCTACTCGGTAGCGCGTTCCATACCATAGAATGGAGGCTTATATTTGAGAAATATTGAAATGAATATTTGTAGCATCAACTCTATTTATGTTATCATTCCTCCTCCCATTCCCTATTTCATGAATACATCCTAGAATCACAGAAACCTACAGTGAAGAAGGAGGCCATTCGGTCCATCGAGTCTGCACTGACCACAACCCCACACACGTCCTATCCCAATAACCCCATGCATTTACCCTAGCTAGTCCCCCTGACACTAAGGGGCAATTTAGCAAGGCCAATCCACTTAACTCGCACATCTTTTGGACTTTGGGAGGAAACTGGAGCTCCCAAAGGAAACCCACACAAACACAAGGAGAACGCATAGACTCCACACAGACCGTGACTCAAACCAGATCCCTGGCAGTGTGAGACAGCAGTGCTAATTGCTGTGCCACCATGCCACCCTACCGTCCTGAACCCTTAAGAAATTTGATACTTAATAGTATCTTAATAGTGGCCAAGAATGCTATCCTTAAACCAATCTATTTGGATTTTGGATCATTATTCAGGAACATCAAAACAATTTTAACAATTCACAGAAGATTTAGAGGATTAAGTACCTAAATAACTTGTCGAATCAAAGGCCTGGTTTAAAAGCAAATTGACATAAAATAGGAACAAAATGGCTAACAATCTGATTGCCTGGCATATGACAAATGATATTGTTGACAGAGATATCTTGGTGTCCAAGAGATTTTGGATGTTTCAGAAGAAAAAAATGGTTGTGATGTGAGTGAGATGTCATTAGATGTATGTGAAAAATGAATAACATCAGGGACAACTGGCAGCCACAACATCCTCTATGGGCACGTCTCCAGTAACATCCAGCCTGAGTTCCTCAATAGTTTTTGTTTGAGCATTGCTGCACTGACATTGTCCCTTTAGTTATTTAAAGGCTAATTTGATTCATGCTCACTGGAATGCAGCAGATTGACAATATATTACAATGAATTGTCTAACACTAAACACATACAATAATCCTGTTAAAAAAAATTGACTTTTTATTGCCATGGGTTCTTATTTGGGAAACACAACTACTCATTTGGAGACAATGCCCAGTGAATGTTATTCTTTGACCTCTCATGTTTATCTGCAATTGCAACACAGACAGATGCATTGCACACCGTTCCTATGGACAGGATTTTCTGGCCTCGCTTGCCCCAGGGCTGGAAAATCGTGCCCGAGGTCAACGGACCTTTGCATGATCCGCCCCCATATTCCTCTATGTATCTTTGGAAACAGTATACAAATTTGCCAACAGAACTCAGTACTGCTCAATTTACTTTTTTTTTCATATTTTAAATGAGGTTATTATAATTGTTAAGTTTGATTTTATATAATTATTACTGTATATAATTATTATTATGTGATTCTATGACAAACAACCAACTTGGTATGTGATTAGGCCACATAAGACTATTGCATCTGCCTTTAGACAACCTGCTTCAGGAAGAACATCAAGAGGATAGAACGGGTGTGAAAGAGATTTCAAGGGTGATGGATGGCAGACGTTAGTTATAGGGATCATCTAGAGAAACTGGAGCTCCTATCATGACAAAGAAGGTTAAGAAGAGAGCTTGCAGTGATGTCCAAAATGCTGAGAGGATTTGATGAAGTAATTTGGATGAAATAATTTTCACTAGTTGGTAACTAAAGCAAATAAATTTTAGATTGTTAATTAAAAAAACAAAGGGAGATATTAGGAGAATTTTATTTTATTATGCAAGCAATTGTTAGGACGAGGAATACTACCGCAGAGACAGTGATGGAAGAAAATCTATAATAGCTTTTAAAAGAGAAGTAATAAACATTTGAAAAAGAAATTTAACATTAAAGAGTGTGGGAAAAGAGAAAGGGAACAGGATTGGATAGTGATAGGGTGGATAGTGATAGCCTTTTTCCTCGGATGGAGAAAGCTAGCACGAGGGGGCATGGCTTTAAATTAAGGGGGGGTAGCTACAGGACGGATGTCAGGGGTAGGTTCTTTACCCAGCGGGTGGTGAGGGATTGGAATGCCCTGCCTGCTGCAGTTGTAAATGCGTCTAGTTTGGGGGCGTTTAAGAGATCTCTGGATAGGTTTATGGACGAAAAGGGATTGGTATAGGCTAGTGGGTCATTGTTTTTGTAACTGGTCGGCGCAACATCGTGGGCCGAAGGGCCTGTTCTGCGCTGTAATGTTCTATGTTCTATGTTCTATTAAATGGATACAATATAATTCCCTGACTTCATGAAAAAATTACAACTAAAATAGGAAATTCAATTTTGGCACGCATATAATTTCAGGCTAATTTTTTTCTTTTTTTTTCTAACATAACATATGTTAAATAGTCCCCCATGCATGATAAAATGTCTGGGTGTGAGGGATGACATTGTACACGTGTTGTAATCATGAGGTTTATAGGATTATTTTACTTTGGGGCTGTAGCTTCAAACTTTGCGTAAATGCTGCAGATTATGTGTCTCGTTTTGCAATCTATCTGACAGTAAACCTGGGTAAATAAATAAATTAGATTGTTAGAGATCAAAGGAAGGCTGAGAAGCAGTTGCAGGGTAACTTTTGGAGACAGTGGCAGCAATCTCTGAGTTTACAATAAGTAGACTATGAGTCTCCCAAAGTCCCAGAAAAGTGTTGTGATTGTAAATATTTCTGGTGTTGTTACGTCCCAGGACCAGGCCCTCAAATGTTTGCTACAATCAAATTAGGGACCAGTAAATTTTTGCTAATGTAGAAATTGGAGCTTCAGACTGATACACCTTATCTAACACTATTGTTCAACTGCACATATCTGATCTTGCTTGGATTCATTCTTATCTATAAAATCATTTCATAGGATGCCCACAGTACAGAAGGAGGCAACTCGGCCCATCGAGCCTGTACCAACTACAATCCCACCCAGGCCCTATTTCCATAACCATTGACATTTACCCTGCTAATGACCCTGACACTAGGGTCAATTTAGCATGACCAATCAACCTAACCCGCACATCTTTGGACTGTGGGAGGAAACCAGAGCCCCCAGAGAAAACCCACACAGACAAGGGGAGAAAGTGCTAACCCCACACAGCCAGTGACCCGAGGTCTGGAATTAATTGAACTTGAGTCCCTGGCGCTGTGAGGTAGCAGTGCTAACCACTGTGCCACCATGCCTAATGACTTGTGATAACTTATTTACCTGCTCCTGCACTGTTACCTCTGGTGTCCCAAGGGTCTAAATTTGCCCACCCCCTGCAATTTCTCATCTACGTGCTGCCCCTCAGTGACATAATCTGAAAGCAGAGTGTTAGTTTTCGCTAGTCTACTGACTGCACCCAGCTGTTCATCCCCACCACCTCCTCTCTCCACTCCTGCATTCTTGCTAATTATCAGACTGCTAATCCAATATCCAGATGAACAAAAATGTCCTCCAATTAAATACTGGGAAGGCCGATGCATTTGTTTCTTGCTCCAAACTCTGTTCCCTAAATGCTGGCTCCATCCCTCTCTACGGTAACTGTCTGAGATAGAACATAGAACATAGAACATAGAACACTACAGCACAAACAGGCCCTTCGGCCCACAAGTTGCGCTGATCACATCATCACCTACCAACCTACAGACCTATCTATAACCCTCAATCTCATTAAACCCCATATACTCATCCAGAAGTCTTTTAAAAGACCCCAGCGAGTTCGCCTCCACCACCACTGACGGCAGCCGATTCCATTCACTCACCACCCTCTGAGTGAAAAACTTACCCCTAACATCACTTCTGAACCTCCCTCCCCGCACCTTAAATCTGTGTCCTCTCGTAGCGACCATTTCAAACCGGGGAAATAGCCTCTGAGAGTCCACCCTATCTATTCCTCTCAACATTTTGTAAACTTCTATCAGGTCGCCTCTCAACCTTCGTCTCTCCAGGGAAAAGAGTCCCAGCTCCCTCAACCTAACTTCATAAGGCATGCCTCCCAGTCCAGGCAACATCCTTGTAAATCTCCTCTGCACCCTTTCAATAGCTTCTACATCTTTCCTATAGTGAGGCGACCAGAATTAAACCAGAGATTAAACCAGTCTTTTCACAATTTTGGCGTTACATGTGACCCCAAGATAAGCTTCTGACTTCACATTCACATCATCATAAAGAGCGTCTTTTTCCACCTCTGCAACCTCACCCTTGCTTCAGCTCACTTGCTGTTGAAAACCACAGTTATGTCTTCATTATCTCCATGTTCAACTATTCCAATGCACACCTCCCTGGCCTTCCACATTCTATTCTCCATCGACTTAAGATCATCCAAAACTCTGCTGCACATTTCTTAACTTGTACCAAGTCCCATTGATCTATCATCTCTGTGCTCGCTAATCTACATTAGCACCCGGACAAGCAATGTCTTTCTTTCAGGATACCTATCCCTGTTTTCAAATTCTTCCTCAGCTTTCTCCCCAGTCTGTATTTGCAGCCACTTTCAGTTCACAATCCTTCAAGGTATCTGTGTTCCTCAGACTTTGGCCTCACGTGTATCCTTAATTTTAATCATTCCACCATCGATGGCCGGGCCTTCAGTTGCCTCGGCCCCAACATCTGGAATTTGCTTCCTACATGTGTCTACCTCACTTCTGTGCTTTAAGACATTTTTTAAAGCCAACTCCTTTCACCAAGCTTTTGGCCATATGACCTAATATCACCTTATGTGGTCGGTGTCATATTTTATTTCGTAACGTTCTTGTGAGGAGCTTTTATGTTCTATTACATTCAGCACAATATATGTATAAAGTATTGTTGTTGAAGAAGAAGAGGCCTTGACTGGGCCAGCCAGTGAAATATTTTCCTGGACCAAATAGTAAGGCACACCTTTAATGGTCAAGAATCCCACCTTGTGTCAATCATTGTGCCTTCTCAATTAATGCTTTCGCTTTGATCAGTGCCAGGCAGAGTTCTTAATATGAACACAAGTCTGCCTGCCGTTAATTATCACATAACAATGACACCCAAATTAGAAAACTGGCCTCTATGATGGCACAGTGGTTAGCATTATTATCTCACTGTGCCAGGGACCCAGGTTCAATTCTGGCCTCGGGTCACTATCTGTGTAGAGTTTGCACATTCTCCCCGTGTCTGTGTGGGTTTCCTCCAGGTGCTCCGGTTTCCTCCCACAGTCCGAAAAATGTGCGTGTTAAGTTGATTAGCCATGCTAAATTGCCCCTTAGATTTCTGGGTTGTAGGAATTGAACCCAGGTCCTTGGCACTGTGAGGCAGCAGTGCTAACCCACTGCGTCTCCCATTCAATGTGGAATAACTCATTTCCACCTTTACTCAACACCTGGCTAATGTAAGGACATGTAAGGCTCATTTTCTATCATTCTATGAAACTGAGCTGGAATACAATTAATTGAAGGGCAAATATGTGGTGTTATGGGGATAGGGCTTAGGTGAAATTGTTGTTGGTGCAGGTTCGATGGGCTGAATGACCTTTTGCACTGAAGGGAATCTATGATTCTTTGGTCACCTTACTGTAGACAATATCTTTAAATAATGCACAATCTGCAATATTTGAGTAGTCTGGTTATTATGATATGTTAACTTACGGAATAACTTACAGAATTGTCATTAAATATATAAGATTATAATAAGTTAATTAGTTTAGTATTGTGAAAATAAATTACAGGAGACTTGCGAATCTGTGAAATATCAAGCCACTAGCAATACTTATTACTATAATAGCTCTGTTCGTCTGTATAATTGCGAGAATATAAGAATGATATTCAAAACGTACCACTGAAATGTCCTTTATCTTTGTTGCGTGTGTATCTAAAGTAGGTGGACTTGTATCACACTGCAGGTACAATTTGTGTTTATTAGTTCAGTCCAACATGTAGGCAGTATAAAAATTGGTTTCGCAGCTTGTTTTTTGCATCACATTCTGAAGCATTACCTCATAATCTGGCAGGAATCTTAAACAATACAATTTGTTACAATTTGAGATTTTCCACCCCGGAACAGATCGTGGTTAATTTAATCACTGTGGAATTAACTGAGGGTGTATTCATAGAGGAAGGGAGGGTACTGCGCACAGTTATCTACAAGTACCCTGCACAGAATTTTCCATCGTTCATTTTCTTTTCCATAGTATATTTCTGTCCTCTGTTTCCTGCCTGTCACTCAATTTTCCTGAAGTGTTGCCGACATCAATGCTCCTTCACCAACTGTAAACATGAGCATCCCAATGCCTCACTGTCTGAGTGTCATAGAATCCCTACAGTGCAGAAAAGGCCAATCAGCCCATTGGGTCTGCACCGACTGTCTGACAGAGCTCACCGCCTGTCCTATTCCTGTGATTCCACACATTTATCATGACTTATCCATCAAACCTACACTTCTTTGGACACTAAGAGGTAATTAAACAAGGCCAAATCACCTAACCTGCAGATCTTTGGACTATAGGAGAAAACTGGAGCACTTGAAGGAAACCCATGCAGACACAGGGAGAATGTGCAAATCACACTCAGACTGTTGCCCAAGGCTGGAATTAAACCCAGGTCCCTGGCACTGGTGCTAATCACTGTGCCACCACCCCACTCATTCAATCCCATTCAGTGTGGAATGACTCATTTCCACCTTTAGTCAACACCTGGCTGATATAAGGGCACGTAAGGTTCATTTTCTATCACTCTATGAAATGGGGCTGAATTTTACGCTGGGGGTTGGAATACAATTAATTGATTGCAGCTTGATGTTCTGCCCCCATTGCACAGGGCTCTGGGAGCTGCTGGCCATCAAATAGGATGGTGGCTCCTGTTAGGGCTACATGCACTCCCATGAAGAAGATGAGCCAGGAATAAATTAAGTCCCAGAACTTGCTGGGACCAGACTGGCAGGCCCTGATCAGAGCATAGGGGCCAATCTGGACAGGGCACAGGAGGAGGTGGATACGTTGATGGATGGGGGCTAGGGAATACTTTGGCGGGATATCCGATGGGCAAAGCAGCTCAAAAAGTAGGCCTCCCCACCCCCCCCAAACCTTCCCTCACCCTTGTATTAGCGTGCCTCTTAGATGAGGTACAGGATAGCTGCCATTAGAGATGATGTCCCAGTGAGAGGTAATGCCTTCATCAGTGATTTGGAGAAAATGTAAGGAGGAAGAGGTGATTTGATAGAAACATATAAGATCCTGAGGAGTCTTGAGAAGATGGATGTGGAAAGGATATTTCTTCTTCTGGGAGAATCTGGAACTAAGGGTCTTTATTTAAAATAAGGGGTTAAACTTTTATAACATTTATTTATTAGTGTCACATGTATCTCACATCAACACTGCAATGAAGTTACTGTGAAAATTCTCTAGTTACCACACTGCGGCGCCTGCTCGGGTACATTGAGGGTAAATTTAACATGGCCAATGCACCTAACCAGCATGCCTTTCAGACTGTGAGAGGAAGCTGAAGCGCTCGGAGGAAACCCTTACAGACACAGGGAGAACATGCAGACTCCACACAGACAGTGACCCAAGCCAGGAATTAAATGGCCCATTTAAAACAAAGATGATGAGAAATTATTTTTCTTCAAGGTCGTGAGTCTTTCAAGCTACTATTTACTTGTCCAAGCCCCACTGGATACAGGCCTAGCCTGTCCAACCTTTCCTCATGAAACAGTATTAGTTTAGTAAACTTTCTCTGAACTGCTTCCAACACATTTACATCCTTCCTTATGTAAGGAGGCCAGTACTCTGGCCTCACCAATGCCATGTATGACTCAAGCATAATCTCGCTACTTTTGTACTCAATTCCCTTCAGAATAAATGATAACATTCTGTGTTCTTACTGAACGGTGAGAAGGTTTATGCAGCCGAGTGGCCTACTCCTGCTCCTAATTCATGATCTTCAACAAGTTGTTGCAAACAGTGGTTGAAACTAACAGCTGAATTCTATAAAGGGAGGCTGGTATTCGGGACAGACAAAATCAAATGGGTTGATTACCTGGATCTATCTTGAGGTGACAGTACTTTATTCCTTATCAAAAAAGCCAATGAAGTGCAGTCAGAGTCCCCACATGAGGGACGATCCAGATCCAAGCTGACAAGACAAGGATGTACATCCCATCTTGGGCTTGATCAAAGCAAGATTCAAGCTGACAAGGTGAGGCATTAAATCCTCTCCCTGGGCTCGAATCAAGGCTTCATCTTAGCCAAAAGGCCAAGATGGCTTTGAAAACAATTGCATCAGATAAAGGCTCAATTTAACCTCACTGGCTACCCTGATTGCTTACTCTGCCCAGGGAAAACCATGGTCACAGGTGCCAGCACCACCCCCAGTGCAATGAGCTAGTGCTGCATTACAGATCATTCAGGGATTCCAGGTTGCTGTGGCAACATGCACTTTTACATGCATGTTGGTAGTTTGGAGCTATGGATAGTGAATACAGAGGCTCCAGCTTTCTTTCCATTGCACAGCTGACCAGGATTCGCTCTGTTCTTGCTTCCTGCCACTTGTGTGAATTGAAAGGATTTTGCAGGTTGGTATTGAACCCGCTTGACCGCGTTATCATAGAATCCCTACAATGCAGAAGGAGGCCATTCAGCCCATCAAGCTGAATCCCACCCAGGCCCTGTTTAATCCCACCTATTTACCCGACTTGCTAACTCCCTGACACTGGGGTCAACTTAGCATGGTCAAGCAACCTAACCCGCACATCTTTGGACTGTGGGAGGAAACTGGAGCACCCGGAGGAACTCCACACAGTCACGGGGAGAACGTGCAAACTCCACACAGACGGTGATCCAGGGCCGGAATCGAACCCAGGTCCCAGGCACTGTGAGGCAGTAGTGCTAATCACTATGCCACCGTACCGCCCCTTGGCCATCAAGTCCTGCGAAGGGATTGAAACCCCAGCTTCTGACTTTGAGGCAGGGGCACTTACCTCTGCACCATGTATATAAACACAGCCTTTGGTAAGCTACTTTCATTGCCCTTTTAATATTTACAGTCTTAATACTGAATTACTCAGCCTTTCTGCTTTCACACTGGTAAGTTTCTCCCCTGGGTAATTTAAGAGGATTCCTCCATTTCAACTCTGTCATAGAATGTTGGTTTTGCGTTTATGAGTAATTTCATCACCGTTAATGTTTTTTAAAGATGCTTGAGTGTCATTATTATGTGTTGTCTTTGGGATTTTTATGTAAAAGTAAAACCCATGGCCATCTGGTATAAGGCTTTAATATAAATGTGCATGGTTAAAGTGTGTGCACTGCATCATATACACAGCTGCCAAATTTATGTATGGTACTGGCTTTTTTTCAGCTCCACATTTCATGGGACTGCATGATGACACAGTGGTTAGCACTGCTGCCTCACAGCACCAGGGACCCAGGTTCTAATCCCGGCTTGGGTCACTGTGTCGAGTGTGCAGGCTCTCCCCGTGTCTGATGGGTTTCCCTCCAGGTGCTCTGGTTTCCTCCCACAGTCCGAAGGACGTGCTGGTCAGGTGCATTAGCCATGTTAAATTCTCCCTCATCGTACCCGAACAGGTGCCGGAATGTGACGACTAGGGGATTTTCACAGTACATTCATTGCACTGTTAGTGTAAACCTACTTGTGACACTAATAGATAAACTTTAAAACTTTAGTCACTGTCCTGCTACCTCTGCTGAAGTCTTTAAGTATGTTTTTCTCTCTCAAGAGCAGAGAAGGCTGAGGGGGGGACATGATTGAGATGGGTATGATTATGACGGGTATTGACAGGGTGAGTCGGGAGACATCTTTCCTCTTAGTCAAGGGGTCAATCAAGAGTAAGGGGCAGAAGATTCAGAGGGGATTTGAGAAAAAGCTTTTTCACTCAGAGGGTTGTGGGAATCTGGAATGCACTGTCTGGGAAGGTAGTCAAAGCCAGGACCTTTACAACCTTTAAAATAAAAATTGGATGAGCACTGGAAATATTATAAGGATATGGAACAAGTGCAGAAAAATGGGATTAGCGTGTCTTAAGTGGTACATATTGACTTGATGGGCCAAACGGCCTTTTCTGCACTGCCTGGGCAGCACAGTGGCACAGTGGTTAGCACTGCTGGCTCACACCTCCAGGGACCTGGGTTTAATTCCTGTCTTGGGTCAGTATGGGAGGTGTTTGCAACTCCTCCCCTGTGTCTGCATGGATTTCCTCCTGATGCTCCAGTTTCCTCCCACAGTCCAAAAATGTGCGGGTTAGGTGATTAGCCATGCTAAATTGAGCCTTCGTGTCTGGGGGTTAGCAGGGTAAATACGTGAGATTATGTGAATAGAGCCTAGGTGGGATTGTGTTCAGTACAGAAGCCATGGGCCAAATGGCCTCCTACTGCATTGTCAGGATTCTATGACTCTGAGGGTCAGCCAGAAATCGTCATTATCATTGCTATCGTAATATCTGCACAAACACTCAATTATGTCTTTTTTCATTCCAATTATGAAGCGTAACAGTAAACTGAGTCAAGAGTAATGTGAATAATTTCTTTTTTGAAAATTGTGCAATGCTTCAGAACTTCACTTTCCCCATAATTAGAGGCAAGAAGGATTGATTGTGCTGAGGCATTTTTGCATGTATACAATGGAATGCCATGTCTCTTCCTGTAGTTAATGGATTCCTGATATAAATAGGCTTCTTTACGGTTATAATATAAGCAATTAGAGAAATATTTGTGCAAGAGTCAGACTTTTGCATGCAGCTTGACTACTGTGATTCCTTTCTTTTGTCCTGACCTAGCCACAAAACAACAGTTACCAGTAAAGGATTTGAGGGCACCCAACTGCTATTCCCTAAGCAGTAATTGTGGAAAAAGGCTGCACCCGACAAATATCTGTAAGCTTGTGGGATGCAGGGCTGCTGATAAGACAGACCACACAACTGTGTGGTTGCTTAGGCGTTCCAAGAACAGGACTAATAAGGGCATTACAGAACAAATCCACTCCAGCAATTATCATAAGTGTGAGATGACATCATTATTATTTTATACAATGACATTAAGAACATCATTTCATTGCCACTTACGATGGAGTGTGGGCTTAACCATTGTTTACTAGCTTTTCAAATTTTAAGGCTAACATTTTAACCTAGTCAATCATAAAACCATAGTTAAATTATTCCGGATAAACTACTCCAAAGGACCACACCAAGCATTTCTTCTCACACATTTCTTATCCTTTTTGAAGTGGCAAACTAACACTGGAATCTCTTCTGAAGTGATTAATGCTACATTGCAGGGGTATGACAGTTTAATAACTCATTTTTTTGATAATCGCCCAAAAAGGAAGAAAGGGGAATGGGAAAAGTGTTTTTTTAATTACTTTTGAAATGACAATATTTTTCATTGGAGCAACTGGATCCACTAACTTGAATTGAGTCAGACCCAGTATTTGAACCCAAACTTTCAGCAAGGACTATGGCAGCTAGTAGACAGGTTCCCTCTGTCTGTACCAACCCTTCAATTTTCTCTCCATGGCTACCGTTAGGGGATATGATTCCACAAGTGTCCATAGCCCTCTGGCACCTCATTCAAATGGCTATCCTTTGCATGTGAACCTTGATTGTTTGAGCAAGTTATTTATTCCACACCATATGAAATCCCAACTGATCCTCCCATGGTATCCACCCTAGTTCCAGCCATGGTTATAGAAGTGGGATGAGGAATGGGAGACCAACTCAACAGGGGTCAGGAGTGAGAAACCTTCCTGCTGTCTAACCTAGGAGGCTTTAAAGCCACTCATCCTTTCCTGACGCATAGCTAAGATTAGCAAACTCATAAAGAGCAAAGTGTGAAGCTGCACGTAATTTAAATCATTTTTATGTCATGGAAACCCTACAATGCAGATGAGGCCATGCAACCCACTTTCTGACAGAGTATCTGACCCAGGTCTTATCCCCCATCTTATCCCTGGCTAATCCATCTAACATACATACTTTGAAACATTAAAGGGGCAATTAAGCATGGTCTAACTTGCACGTCTTTGGACGCTGGGAGAAACCTGAGCACCCGGAGGAAACCCACGTAGACATTGGGGAATCATGCAGACTTTGCACAGTCACCCAAGGCTGAAATTGAACCCAGGCCCCTGGAGCTGTGAGGCTATCCACTGTGCCACACAGATGACTATGCAGCATCATCAATGAGCTTGCTTTGTTCCTATATCACTTTAACCATTCAAATACCTATCCACTCTATTAAAAAGTTCATAAAGGGAAGATGGCTGTAAAATAATCTGCCTGCTGGAAACTGCTGAACAGTTCAAATCGTTCTGGTTACTTGCCTACTTTGGAGCCACTGGATGCCAACTCTTTCTGATTTTAACCTTTGCATCTGTGCAGGCAGCAAGAACACCTGTCCAAAAGCTGGCGTGGTTCTCTCTTTGCAATGTTGGCTCCCATTGGCACATTTGAGAGTCAGCTGCAATTTTAACTCAATGGCCTGTGTGGAAAGCCACTGTGACTTTGAAGCCAGATCAAGACAATAAGAAAGAGGTTCAACCAGATAAGTTAATTTTCACTATCTTTGTGGGGCTGAGAGGAACAGGCATGTTTGCTAGGCCGCAGGAAAGCTAAGACCTCTCTTGCCAGGGGCTCAGTCCCTTCCCTGAATGAGAAT
The DNA here is from genome assembly GCF_965287045.1 of Carcharhinus amblyrhynchos. NCBI lineage: Eukaryota > Metazoa > Chordata > Chondrichthyes > Carcharhiniformes > Carcharhinidae > Carcharhinus > Carcharhinus amblyrhynchos. The sequence continues at coordinate 54,818,413 of NC_137335.1, forward strand.
TGCAGCAAAATGCAATTTCCCATAACTAATTCTGCTGCTGAATGCAATTTTCCACCACTTCCTGCACAATTTCCAGCCAGGACAAGTGGTAAAAGGTGGTTCCTCTGAACAGGACAACCCTCTGGAGTACACAAGCAAACCTCATAGCTACCCAGTCCTGGGTTTCTGTTTCTCCTTCCCAGCCATGGCCTCCTCATTATTTGCTTTACCGCTGAGAACTGTTCCCTCAGATCTCGTGTGGTGTTTACCTGCCATGCGGATTGTGCTACCACCTGACGACCACCTTGTCATTCCTGACATATTCAGGTGAGAGTCATCATAGAAGCGTAGAATCATTAAGTGTAGAAGGAAGCCATTCGGCCCATCAGGCTTACACCAACAACAATCCCACTCTATCCTGTAACCCATTTACCTTCCTAATTTCCCCACCCCCAACCCAAAACTAGGGTCAATTTAGCATGGCTAATCAACCTAAACTGCATGTCTTTGGAGTGTGGGAGGAAACCGGAGCACCCAGAAGAAAACACATTGGGAAAATATGCAAACTCCGCATGGACAGTGACCCAAGTTGGGAATCAAACCCAGTTCCCTGGAGCTGTGAGGCAGCAGTGATAACCACTGTGCCGCCCCAGTCCTGCCTCCTATTTTTGGGCCTTTAATTTCATTTAGCATGGCTCTCTCACCTGAACTGTTGTGGGCTGTTTTACACCATCCCAAACCTTAGCCCACGGATCCCTTGAGTTAGAATTTGAGCTGAAACGCTAAGCTGCAAAAGTGGCAACTTCCAAACTCAAACAGCCATGCGGCTTTAAGATGAAAACTCAAACTGGCAAGGCCTGTGGGTCTGTCAGATGTCCTTTTAATATGAATGAAGGGAAGAGTTCAAGCAGATGTCATTGAATCTACCATAAGCCTTCATCCAAGTAATGTTTGTGGATGTGAGGTTTGAATTTGCCAATTTACCCACACAATGTACTCGTCACATCTTTGAGGATAAACAATCATTGCTATGGACAGTGGAGCCTCAAAAACTGGACTATAGCTTAAACCATCAACATTCTCCCTAACAGTATGCTTCAGAAGCAATCTCAGAGGAACATTCTCTACCACAGTTAGTTTATCATTTCCCACACTTGCTGTGCTGTGGCTTCACAGATTGAGATTGTCAATTCACACTGAATTTTGGATAGTATATTGTTGTGTTTCCATGACAACTGGGAACTGGTTTCAAGCAGGCCAAATTCCTTTCACATGGCACAGTTTGGAATCAGTTTGCAGATAGAAGAGATTTTCGCTCCATTAGTCTGGCTGAATTTGAAATCAACTACAATAGGTGAATGCCTAATGTCCATTGAATGTCCGTTGAAGTGGTGGAGGCTACCTCGCTAAATATATTTAAGTCACAGGTAGATAGGTTTTTGATAGACAAGGGAATTAAGGGTTATGGGGAGAAAGCGGGAAAGTGGAACTGATCCACTTCAGATCAGCCATGATCTTATTGAATGGCGGGGCAGGCTCGAAGGGCTAGATGGCCTGCTCCTATTTCTTATGTTCTTATGTTCATTATTGTATTAAGGGACCTGAGGGACAACTTTTTCACACGCAGGGTGATGCATATATGGAATAGGCTACCAGAGGATGTGGTAGAGACGGGTACAATCACAACATTTAAAATACATTTAGACAGGTACTTGGATGGGAAAGGTTAATAGGGATGTGGGCCAAATGCAGGGAAATGAGACTAGTTCAGTTCAGAAAACCTAGTCAGCATGGATGAATTGGGCAGTAGGGCCTGCTTCCATGTTGTACATCATAATGGCTCTATGACCGGAATTTTACCCCCCTTGCCCCCCCCCAAGCTCGTATGATCCTGCCTGAGGCTAACAGAGAATGCCATTCTGTGAAAAGTACTGGCCTATGACTGTAAATGACACATGGGGCAATTGTAAAAGGTCATCTTCTTCATGAAGCAGTGTTTTACGAATGTTGTTATGAACACAGTGCGCTATAACATAAATTGCCTTCAAAAACATATTTCTGTTGCATTGATGCGACTTTGCCATGGCTAAGAAAAAGTAAAATATAATTCCTCTGGCTTTTACCTATTTCTCTGCCTCATGAACCATATCCCTTTAAATACCTATCTTCCGGAAGCTTCTGATCTGATGCTCAGTGAAAAGCAGCATTTCAAAGCTCTGATTGCAGTTCTCTGACACACTCCAGCTGAATGTCGAAACATTTAAAACAAGACCTGGATTATGTTTTTGTAATCAGAAAGCAACTATTTACAGAAGATCCAGCATTTAATCAGAAATTTGATACCAAATAGAGGCAACAGTGATTTTAAAAAAAATGCTGCCAGAACACTGTAACTTTAAATCTTTAATCCTTTCGAATCTGAGATTTTCCCAGAAACAAGCCCCATTAGCCCAGGCTCTCACCTATTTGCGGGGTCCACGAGTCAACTTTGCTAATTATCTCAGGGGTTTAAACATCCCCTGCAACACCAACAACCCACCGCACACCGCACCCCCCAACCTCGCCCCCCCCCCCCCCAATAGTATAAATAGACTGACTTGTCATTCAGACACCTCGAAAGAGTCTGGAACATTTTGTGGTCACACTGGCTTTTATAGTCGTAATATTTTCAGGTATTTTAGTCGGGGAAGTACAAAGCCGCTTTTGATCTCTGGAAACACAGCTCAAATTATGTTTTTGGCTTTCCACGTTGGAAACAGTTTTTACACAGAGAATTCGCTATTTTGCACCAAGTTATTTTCTCTTAACCCTTCCCAGCCTTCCAGGTCCATGTGCCAACTGTGCCTGAAGTGAGTGAGCTGCGGTTGGGGCAGGATTTTGAACCCCGCTGTCAGGCTCAAATGTGGGGCACAAACCAGCCCCCCCCACTGAGTGGGAAAATAGTCACTCGTTGTGATTTTCCAGAGAGGGCAGGTTTGATGTGGAAGTAATGACAGTGGGCAGTCTCCGGAAGTCATAGGGTCATACAGAAAAGGCCCATCAGCCCATCAAGTCTGCACCAACAAGAACTACCACTAAAGGCACACTAATCCTATTTTTCTGCATTTGTCCCATATCCTTGAAAGTTATATTTCAAATGCTCGTCCAAATTTTTTTTTAATGTTTGTAAGATTTCTGGCCTCCACTATCTTCCCAGGCAGTGCGTTCCAGATTCTCACCAACCTCTGAATGAAAATGTTTTTTTTTCAAATCTCCTCTGAATCTCCTTGCCCTTAAAATATGCCCCCTCATGATTGACCCCTCAAGCAAGGGAAACAGCTTCTCTGCTCTAAGTAAAACACGCCAAGCCTACGTAGTTTCTCCTTACAGCTCAAATGCTCCATCCCAGGCAACATCCTGGTGAATCTCTTCTGTAGCCCATCTTGTGCTGTCAGTGGGAGGGTCAATTAAAAGCCTCGTAAGCTTGAAAGCAGCAGCAGGCTAAAAGGGAGAAGGCAGTTCAAAATGGAGATGCCGTCTTGAGAATGTTTCTAAAATTAAAAATAAAAAAGAATCTTTTGCAGCCAAGCCACCCACCACTGTCATGGGGATGGTAGGAGCCCTTGTCCAGGAGGGCCGGTGACTGCTGCTGTATCTATGTAGGCGAGGAGGGCCTCAAGGACTGCCTGGTGCACTGACTCTGGATTTGCCTCTGGGAGGATGTCTCCAAGCAGTTAAATTGATCCCTGCAACCTGCATAAATCATAGAATCTCTGCAGTGCAGAAGGAGGCCATTCAGCCCATTGAGCTTGCACTGACAACAATCCCCCTCAGGCCCTACCCCCATAACCTCACATATTTACCCTGCTAATCCCCTTGACACTAAGGGGCAATTTACCATGGCCAATTAAGCTAACCTGCACATCTCGTTACATCTGCCAAATGACAATCTGTCAACTAAAAGATTAACATTGTAAATTGGAAAAGGCTTCCGATGAGTTAAAAAGTAGTTCATCTAATGGATTAAAAGGTAGAGTACATTTCATACTATTGAAAGTGTAGCCCAGTATGGTAACCAAGTATAATTGTTTAATTTGTTTCCCATTACTTTTCTATTCAGTCTAGATATCTGTTGAGATGGTAGTTATGAAGTCTGTTAGTTTACTCTGTTTTATATGGTCTTGGTTGAAACCTATCTGCCTAATCATTTCACAAGTACTTGACACTATTTACAAAGTCTGTTTCTTTGTTCAGAGTTTTATGGGCTATTCAACAGCTTCCAACCATTATAATAGGGTCAGTGTGTTCTGTTCACTTACTGCAGGATGGGTGAGGGGATAAGGAGGAGGGGTCAGGGCAGGTAAGAGGGTGGGGGGTGGCGGTGGGAGGTTCTGTTTCAAAATGGTCAAAAGGATAATGTGTGTATGGATGCGTCACTATTACATTGGAAAAACTATATCAAGGATCTTTTGGGAATGGAGGTGGGCATTTTAACCTACCTACCCTGGGCTCACCCGTCACTATTTTTGCCCTGGGTCTTCCACCTCCAGCAGCATGGCCTGCCCCCCCATCCACCCCCAGACGATCCTGCCAGCTGGCTATCTCGAGATGGAGGTGGCATCACAATGGCAGGATCAGTCCCTTCTCCTGATTCCTGCCTCAGGCATTTGGCTTCTGTCAAAGTCATGCTTGAGATGGCCACAAGGAAGACAGCTGAGGTAATTCCTTTCACAAGGCCCACAAGATCAGAATGTAAATATGGTTTAAAAAGGTCATCCAGTCTACCTGAGTTCATCCATCCATTAAATCCCATCGATCACCATTCCCATTTGTAGCATTAAGTTCATTCTTAAATAATACTCCAGTTTTCAGTTGGATTGCGCTATCCAGCAACGCTTTTTTTTATTAATCACGGGTTGGGGAGTGGGTGGTGGGAATTTTGGCACTGTTTCTGGCATTCTGGAATTTCAAAGAATCCAAAATAGCTAGGGGAGTTCCCAAATAGCTTTCACACTGGTGGGATTTCACTGCTCAATTGGAACAAAGGTATAAGGTATTCACACTTGGAGACAGGCAGCAACATTGGTGTTTATAACAGGACTCCATGGCCCCAGAAAGGTGCTGAGAATGTTTTGCTTTCGATAATTCCTCTTCTGTCTGCCCTGGGTGAGTTGCTGTACAATCCTATCAAATACCATTCCTTGAGTTTTTGATTCATCAGTAACTTTTAACATCAATGATGCTCTACACGTACAGTAAAGTGCTCTTGATAGGCTGAATTTTCTGGATGCCCATGTCATTGGGAGCAGAGGTAGGGAGAGGTTCGAAATACTGGTACCAGGCAGTGCGGCACTTGTAAAATGGCATTGTCAATGGAGGAGGCACATTTGGGGATAAGGAACGTTGCCCACACCCCATGAGGCAGGTAGGCAATTCGGCTCATTAAGATGCAGAGTGGGAATTTCCAATTGGCCTCCATTTGCTCCAGCTAGTGGTTGGTGGGCAGTGAGGGGGGTGGGGGGAGCAGTGAAGGGGTATAGGGGGGAGTGTGGGTGCAAATGAACAGCTTGGATGGAAGTGTGCACTCACAGCAGCAGGCTGGGGCATCAATTCACCTCTCACACTTCCAGGAACACTCCCTGTCTGCCTGAGCAGGGGGAGCAGCCAAAGGCCAACTGGCAGAGGGGCTCCCCTCCACAGTGGTGGCCTGGCTACCTTCTGTATTTTTAAATGAAAGCTCTTAAAAAATGCCTGAAAAGGAACCTTCTTCATGTGACAGCCTCCCAGTAACTTGCCTTGTACTGCAGCCAAGTGCTTGTCTAAAGCTGGAAGACAATTGATTGCCCTACCACTTCCAAAGGCCACCCATTGCCCTTAGTGAGACAGGGAATCCACCATCATGCCAGTTAAGGGCTCACCCACATGAAAATCTTCACTTTAATCAGTTTCCCTGGTAGGTTTCTGAATTGAAAAGAAATCTGGCTCCTATTTCCCACCTCCGTGACAAAAATTCAGACTCACAAGTCTGAGTAAGGCCCAGATTTTCACCACAATAGACAGTCTGTCTGTCATGATGGAAATGGTGACTGAGCTCACTGATCTTAAGTTCCTCCCCCAGACTGGATACCTCCTATTTTTATGACTTTGGGGCTTGTGTTGCACCAAGGTTCACGCATGTGCAGTTTGCAGAGGCATCTGATCACGTAAGTCACTGGAGTGGGATTTTCCTAGTCCAGGAGACAAAACCTAAAATGTGCAGATTAGACCAGGTAAGGGCGGGTCGGAACTTGATGGATTCATTTGCTTGGTATAGTACCCCTATGGAGAGTTATGGTAGCCTTTGGGAGAGGTGAGGCACTATTTGGGATACTTAAAAGTGAGCATGTTTTTGCACTTTTTACGCAGGTACCCATTGGAATTGTTAAGCTGTCAAGAAACTATCTAGCTGTCAAAGAACTCTCAAATAACTGTCAATGCTGTCAAGGAACTGTCAAGTTACACACAATCTATATCAATGATTTGGATGTAGGATTAAATGTAATATTTCCAAGTTGGCAGATGACACAAACTAGGTGGAATTGTGAGTTGTGAGAAGGATAAAAAGATGCTTCAAAGGATTGAGAGAGGCTAAGCAAGTGGGCATAAATTTTGTGGATGCAATATTAGGTGGAGAGATGTAAGATTATCCACTTTGGTAGAAAAAACCAAAGTACAGATTATTTCTAAAATGGTGAGAGTCTGTGTTACTTTCGGTGAGAAAACCAGAATGATTTGTGCCAATGTATCAGACATGAATCTGATCGCAATCAGATTCCAGAGGTATAGTTAAATTCTATATCAAATAAGGCCATTTATTCACTGTCAGGCATGATCACCCAGGGAGCTTCAATGGCCTCCAAGCCTCCCAGCATGCCTATCATGACTAGTTTCCAAAGACGGTAGGCCTATCAGGCTATGGGGAACACAATGCCTACTCCACTTGCAGCATCTTCAGTTGAAGATTGCAGGGGAAAGCTTTCTACTTTGTTAATGGAAAAGTATATCACAGTAGTGATTCGTGCCAGATTCCCACTGTGCCTGAGAGGTGGAGAATCCAGCTTCAAACCGACTGAATATATTTAAAATAACATTGCAGGAAAATGTTTCTGAAGTAGAAGATGGGATATGATCTCATTTAACATCAGAGTGGGCTCAAAGGGCGAAGTGGCCTACTCCTGCTCCTATTTCTTAATCTTTATAAATTGCTTGGCAAGGTTCAGAGAATCCTTTTGATCTGACTGGACATTGCAAGTTTGTCATCTCCGTGCAACACCTTCCTTTACCAGGAGAACAATTGGATAACAACAGTTGAATTTACAGCGCAAGACAACACTGCACTACCCTGTAAAAATATCTTCTTGATGTACAATAATAAGATATGCTTCAGGATATTTCTCACCCTCACTGCCTTGGCAGCAATCCAGTAAGAAGTCTCACACCACCAGGTTAAAGTCCAGTAGGTTTATTTGGCAGCACTACCCTTCGGAGTCTTTCTCCTTTCACCTGAAGAAGGATCGAGACTGTGAAAACTTGTGCTGCCAAATAAACCTGTTGGACTTTAACCTGGTGTTGTGAGACTTCTTACTGGGCTTACCCTAGTCCAACGCTGGCATCTCCACATCATGTCAATCCAGTGGAACCGATCATCCCATCATTTCATTCCATTCACACCTTTGGGATAAAAATTGCACTGCTTCTATGAACGACAGGAGATCTGCTCTGACACTTACCACCTAGGTGGTGAAGGGCAAGACTATGTCACTGTGCACCTGTTTTTATTTATCTATAAGCATGCCCATGTAAATTGTCAAAAAGGTGGTAAATCAAAACTCAAATGGAAGAGGTAGTGACTAAATTTCAAAATTACACAACCTTGCTTACCCAAGTATTGCAAAGCTTCATGCTTTTGGCAGTGGGCCTGGAGTAGAACCATCTGTGATTCCATAACATATCCATGCCTATCAGGGCTTAACAGATCACTCGAGGGCATGACCTGGAAATAAATGCCATGTTTTCTCCTCTGTAAATGGAAAGCCAATAACAGATGTTCAGTGAGCCAACTACAAGTTGTGTTAATTACTGATGGATTCACCTGAACAAAGTTACTCATGCCTTCTCAATTTTATTGACATTCCACAGGAATGTTTTCCTCTGGGCTGTTTGGAACCTTCTCCCAAACTAGAATTTGTCCTGCATAAAGCTATCCATATGTAGACAATTGGATGTGATTGACAATGAAGGATATTCACAAATACCAGAAGTATAGTTAAGTTCTATACCAAATAAGGCCATTTATTCCCAATCTATTTCCCATTAGTGATAGCATTCGGGGTCATGACAACAGAATAGCCTATGCTTTCGGAGAAATATTTGGTATCATAACAAATGTCAATGGCATTCAGTGACGACAAAGTGCCAGGAAAATTCATGGTTTATATGCATGCTTTCTCAACAGATATCTCATAGATTTATGTTCCTAAGTGACTGGAACATTTCTTTGTGGTATATATTTTTTGAAAGATACACTGGAGATTCTAAAATAAAAACAGAAAATGTTTGGAAATCTACAGGGGGTAAAGAAGCATTTGAAATAGAAAGGCAAGTTCACATTTCAGGGCTTAGCTTGCATCGCAGCTCAACACTGATGATTTTTTTAAATTCAATTTTGGAATCAGGGTGCTATTGGTAAGATTAATATTAAAGCCCACACTGTAGGCTGAGATGCTGATGAAGGTGGGCCTTTTTCTTAAATCACTGTCATCCATCTGGTGATGGGGGAAGGGAGGTGTCCCACAATGTTGATGCACTCCCTTCCATGGGTGATTATGGGTTAAATACATCATGGTTGTAATTTGCTGATGACACAAAGATAGCTGGAAATGTAGGACATGACGAGAACATTGGAAGTCTGCAAAGGGACATACTACCTCACACTAAGTTGATCTTTCTCTGCACCCTAGCTATGACTCTAACACTACATTCTGCACACTCTCCTTTCCTTCTCTATGAACGGTATGCTTTGTCTGTATAGCACGCAAGAAACAATAATTTCCACTGTATACTAATATATGTGACAATAATAAATCAAAAATCAAATCAAAAATTCAGAGAGGAAGCAATAAAAATTGGCAGATGGCGTATAATGTGGGAAAATGTGAACTTATCCACTTTGGCAGGAAGAACAGAAAGGAAGTGAATTAAAGTAGAGAGATTGCAGAATTCTGAGATATGGCTGATCTGATTGTGGCCTCAACTCCACATTCTGCCTACCCCCAAAAACTTTGACTCCCTTGTTATTCTATTTACCTCTGCCTTAAAAATACTCAATGACCCTATCTCCACCACTCTCCAGGGAAGAGATTTCCAAAGATTCACGGCCCTCTTTGTGCCCTGGTACATGAATCAAGGGAAGTTAGTATGCAGGTACAGCGAGTGATTAGGAAGAAAATAGAATGTTGTTGTTTATCACAAGGGGAATGCAATATTAAAGCAGGGATGTTTTGCTAGCGTTGTGAAGGGCATTGGGGAGACCACATCAAGAGTAATATGTACAGTTTGGACTCCTTATTTAAGAAAGGACATCAATGCATTAAAAGCAGTTCAGAGGAGGTTCACACAAGTGATATTGAGGATGGGTTGAGGAAAGATCGGACAGGCACCATTAGAGTTTAGAACATAGAACCATAGAATCACTACAGTGCAGAAAGAGGCCATTCAGCCCATCAAGACTGTGCTGACCACAGTCCCACCTAAGCCCTAGTTCCATAACCCTCATTTATCCTGCTAATTCCCCTGATACTAGGGGCAATTTAGCATGGCCAATCAACCTAACCTGCACATCTTTCAGGAGTGATCTTACTGATACAGTGGGGGAAGCCGCTAAGTATATGTTAATATATTATAATGAGGAGGTTTGAAAGGGTTCATTATGAAAGGATGTTTCCTTTTGTGGGAGAGACTAGAATCAGGGGACGTAGTTTGAAAAAACAGCAGGGAAGGGGATTTTCCGCCCCTGTTTTTCATTGGTGGGGATGGCAGTGAGGGAGGCCAGTGGAGAGGGAGTCCCAATACGGCTTTCACACCGGTGGGATTTCCCTGCTAATTGTTCCCACTCCCCACCAGTGTTGTAACGGGTGTCCCGCCATACAATGACAGGAATTCCATTATAAAACATTAACATATACTCAGCAGGCTTCTCCGCTGTATGATCCCCTCATGTAGGGAAATCCCACCCTCCCGCACACCACCCCCCCAACCCCCCTAGCGAGACGTCACTTCAGTTGGGTTTACAACAGGTTTTAAAACAACAGAAAACTTGTGAACAGGACCCATTGGGAGCTCACAACTAAGTAAAGCCCCCAGGGGGCACAGGGTCATGCCCAGGATGTATCCTGGCAGTAGCCAGGCTCTGGCCATTGCCACTGCGCTGGCACAGATCCCTGGCAATGCAGGGGCCGTGCTTGGGCATTGCCAGTGGAGTTTCTGTTAGGGAGGTTTGAGGTGGGGTTATGTGGTGGGGGCACCCTGGAAGTGGTGGCTTTCTATGTCCCTGGCTGTGTTGCTTTATTTTAGATTGGGTCACCCTTCCCGATCTGTGAGGAGCCAAGATTGTTAGCAGGAAAGGTCCATTCAGAGCACGTGCAGTCAGCATGGCGAGGCTGTTGGTGGGAAAGGCTGATTCAGAACAAAGCCAGGCAGCATGTTGTCCTGTGACCCGCCTCTTCACTTTCTTCTGAAAGTGGTTAAAAATATGACGGGTCAACCGGGGTTGGCAGCTGATGGGCCGCCCTCTGCTTTTCCAGCTGGAGACAACACTCGGAAAAAAAATTGGAAAATTCCGCCCAAGGAATTCCCCATTTAAGGCAGAGATGAGAAGAATTTATTTCTCACAGAGGGTTTGAATCTTTGGAATTCTCTTCCCTGGAGATTGGTGGAGTCTGGATTAATGATATTTTTTGAAGCAGAGGCTAACAAGGCAGCCAAAGGTTTTTAAGGTGGGCAGAATGTGAAGTTGAGGCCACAAGCAGATCAGCCATGAATGGGGAAGTAGCAGGATAAATGTGGGTTATGGGCCTAGGTGGGATTGTGGTCAGTACAGACTCGATGGGTTGAATGGCCTCCTACTGTACTGTAGTGATTCTATAATTCTGTGTTCTAAACTCCAATGGATACAGGCTTAAGGGGCCAAATGGCCTAGTCCTACTTCTCATTTGTATGTTCGTATGTAAAGTTAACATACACAAGTTCTAGGGTTGTGACCCTACAGCGATGGAGGAACAGCAATATATGTCCAGTTCAGAATGGTGTGTGACTTGGAAGAGAACTTGAAGGTGGTGTTGTTCCAATGCTCTTTCTCTCCTTGTCCTTCCAGCTGATGGTGAGCACAGCTTTGGGAGGTACTTTGGTGAGCAATGCAGTTCCCCCTCTACACATTGCAGCAACAATTGCAGCAATATTCATGCCATATATATGCTAGACAATGACCATCATCGATAAGAGACATTCTAACAACCACCCCTTGACATTTAATGGTGTAACCATCACTGAAGCCCCCACCGTCAACATCCTTAGGGTTACCATTGACGAGAAACTCAACTGGACTCACCATATAAACACAGTGGCTACAAGAGCAAGGCAGAGGCTAGAAATATGGTGGCGAGTAACTCACCTCCTGACTCCCCAGAGCCTATCCATCATCTACAAGGCACAAGTCAGGAGAGTGATGGAATGCTACCCACTTGCCTGAATAGTGCAGCTCCAACAAAACTCAAGATGTTTGACATCATCCAGGACAATGCAGCCCACTAGATTTGCACCACATCCACTAACATTCAATTCCTCTACCACCGACACTCAGTAGCAGCACCTTCCAAACCCACAACCACTTCCATCTAGGACAAGGGCAGCTGATGAATGGGAACACCACCGCCTGCACATTCCTGTCCAAGCCACTCATCATCCTGGCTCGGAAATATATCGCCGTTCCTTTGCAGTTGCTGGGTCAAAATCCTGGGATTCTCTCCCTAACGGCATTGTGGGTCAACCCACAGAACATGGGCTGCAGCGATTCAAGAAGGCAGCTCAGCACCACCTTCTCAAAGGCAACTAGGGATGGGCAATAAATGCTGGCCAGCCAGCAACAACCATGTCCCATGAATGAACTTAAAAAAAAACAGTAAGCTATTAATAAGGAGGTGGATGTTGAGGCTAGTGGGTGATAGTTGACTCAGTGAACTCCTTTATTCTGGATAATGTTGGGCTGCACCCAACATTATATCTCGCAACTGGAGAGTATTTCATCACGCTCCTGACATGGGTCTTAGAGGAGATTGAAAAGTCTGGGGAATCACCTGCTCTATCAGCCCTGACATTTTGTGATGATCCAGTTGGATCTGGTCCAGGATGTTAATGGTGGTGGATTTGCTAAGGGAAGTTGGTTATGTTTTCTTTTTTTGGAAATGGCCATTACCTAGCTCTTCTGGGGAACGAATGTTACTTTCAATAAGCAGTCCAATACTGGATATTGTAAATCTATTTTATTGAGTAGCAAATAAAATAAGAAAAGGTTTGTGTATTTTATTGACCCAGATGTTGTTTCTCCATTGGGAACTAAAATCAAAGAATGCTGGTTGGCTGATGCTCATTGTATAGGATGCAGGATAAGTGTTTTGTCTGTTCAGTTTCATGCATCCCATAATATCTTGGCTTTAGTTGCCTGCACTCAGTGGGACATCAGGAAATGGTTTCTCTCTCTCACTCAGTATTTGTCTGTCTCTCATTCCCTTCCCTGTGCAGTCATAGCACATGTTAGCAGTCGGTTCTAGTGTAAAACTGGCAAAAGGCCTGGGAAAATAACCTGGGAAGCAGCACCATGAGACCTAGAGTGAACAAGATGGTAGGGAGTGGGTGTGCAGAGAGGAAGCAACTAAAATGAATATGTTTATTTTGCAAAAAGCTAGATAGAACCACTAGCAATAGTGAAATCTAGCACCACAGCAAGAGAAATAAAAGTTCCTTATCAGAAGCTGAGCTGTGGGCAATGTTTCACAAAACGTCCACCTAATACATGGGGAAAAAGGACAATGGAAATTGACAGTCAAACATCAGGGGTTAACTGGCTAAGCAGATACAGTCACTCCGACCCTTGGTGTAGCTACTTTCAATTTGCATTTTTATCCATATTAAAGAGTAGGAATTAGCTGAGATCAACCAGCCCCCTTGGGTCTTTCTAACCTACTGCTCACCTTTTACCTGCTGTCTAAACTTGATGATAATTTGCTTTCATTTGACACCAATGAAATGCTATATTCTCCAGCCAAACGCTTCCGTTGCTAGAACAGCAGGATGGTATTTTTTAAAAACCAGAGACATGGGTGTGGGTCTTGGCCTGATATTTTGTGAATTCTTGGTAAAATGCCTTGGTAAATGCAACTTTCTTCCAGTGATCATGGGTTAGATAACTGTAACTGTTAAGTCCTGGAACTCCCTCCCTAACAGCTCTTTGGGTGTATTTATACCACCACATGGATTGCAGTGGTCCCAAAAGATAGCGTGCCACCACCTTCGCAAGGGCAACTAGGGATGGGCAATAAGTGCAGGCCTAGCCAGAAAACATCCACATCCCAGTAAGGAATATCTTTTTTAAGAATTGACAGCTGGAAGCTCAAAGGAAGCTTCCGTAAAGGTGCACTGTGTGACAAAGAAAACTCTGGCTGTGTACATAAAAAATCAAAATCAGCAATTTAGAACTTTTTTAGGGGTAGAGTTGAGACTATATCAGTATAATCAGAATCAGACACTTCTGGGCCAGGTCACAATGCCCAGTTAGTTCACATGGTATGGCGGGACTAGCCAATGTTGGCTACAATGATAATGGATAGACTAACAAGATTTGGATAGGCTAGGAGAGTGGGCAAAGAAGTGGCAGGTGGAATACAATGTGGGAAAGTGTGAGGTTATGCATTTTGGTAGCAAGAATAGAATCTGAAGCACAAAGGGATTTGGGAGTCCTGCTTCAGGACTCTCTTAAGGTTAACATGCAGGTTCAATTGGCAGTTAGGAAGGCAAATTCAAAGTTAGTATTCATTTCTACAGGGCTAGACTACAAGAACAGGGATGTACTGTTGAGGCTGTATAAGGCTCTGGACAGACCCCGTTTGGAATATTGTGAGCAGTTTTGGGCCCCATACCAAAGGAAATATGAGTTGGCCTTGGAGGGGGTCCAGCGGAGGTTCACAAGAATGCCCCAGGAATGAAGGGTTTGTCATATGAGGAACAGCTGCGGAGCCTGGGTGGAGTTTAGAAGGATGAGGGGGAATCTAATTGAAACTTACAGAACACTGAGAGGCTGAGATAGAATGAGCGTGGAGAGGATGTTTCCAGTAGTGGGAGAGACTAGAACTTGGGGCACAACCTTAGAGTGAAGGGACACTCCTTTAAAACTGAAATGAGGGGGAATTTCTTCAGCTGGAGGGTGGCAAATCTGTGCCACAGAGGGCGTTAGAGGCCAGTTCATTGAGTGATTTTAAGCAGAGATAGATAGGTTCTTGATCAGTAAAGGGGTCAAGGGTTATGGGGAGAAGGCAGGAGAATGGGGATGAGAATCATAGCAGCCATGATTGAATGGTGGAGCAGATTTGATGAGCTGAATGGTCTGTTTCAGCTCCTATATCTTATGGTCTAAGCTTCATTGCCCCAAAGCTGGCAATGACAATTTACTGTAACATAATAATAATCATAACATTATAATGACGAGGGAGACAGTTGCATAGTGGTTATATTATTGGATTAGAATCCCAGAGGCTCAGGCTAATGCTCCAGAGACAGGTTCAATTCTCACACTGGGGCATTGTAGATTTAATTAAATAATAACTCTGCAAGAAAGAGCTGGTCTCATCAATAATGATGATAAAACTATTGGATTGTCATAAAAACTCGTTCTGTTCACTAATAACCTTCAGGGGAAGAAATCTGTCTCCTTTACCAATTCTGACCTAAATTGACTCCAGATCCACAGTAATGTGGTTGGCACTTATCTGCCCCTGAAATGACTTGGCAAGCCACTCAATTGCATTAAAGCACTACATTAAAAAAAATCACCATTTGTGTACTTTCACCATGGACTGCAGCAATTCAAGAAAGCACTTCACTACCACCTGCTCAATGGCAATTAGGGATGAGCAATGGTCTTGCAGTGACACTTGCATCCCAAAAATGAAGACAAAAACATATCATCACTTGAACTAGAACGGGTTCATCGTTTCTGTCATTATCCCAGAAGTCAAGGATTTCAAACTCCTTAATCAAGAAAAAATAAAGATAAATTTCCACCAATGTTTTCAACTTCATATTCTTTTCAAGGAGCCAAGCCTATTTACGGGCAATCTATCCTTGTTACCATAAGCACTCCATCTGCTGCTATTATCTGTATCAAGTACTCAAGCCAAAAACAACAGAGAAACCATGGCTAATATGGTCATCATCCACCACTGTAATAGCTTTCATTCAAAGTAAGAGTGAACAGTTTTAGATCTGGATTTCTATTTTACACAGCAAAATGGGTTCAAAATTTTCAAACAGAATCGGAACAACATCTCTGTATTGTATTTGCTCAACCTATGTAAAGATATTTTTTATTCTGTCTGCTTTGCTCTCTTTGGATTTCCTCTTGCCATCCTTATCCGAGGCAGGAGACAGTGCATCAACTTTGTTCTGTTGTTACAATCAGGAAATGATGCATCGTTGCCATTAAGTGATTGAACTAGCAGGGAATGCCAGCAACTAGTAAGTACATAAAAATAACCACCTTCTAATTTCCCTTCCCTCCCTCCTTTGGAGAGCTGGCTTGCTTCTCTTTACACATTTTGAAGTGTTTCGGCTGATTTTGGAAATTCACTATGTAGGGAATTGCAGGCACAAACCCACACACTGGTACCCAACTAAAAACTGCTACTCATCTTCTAGTATTCAGTCTGGTCCACGTTGTGACCCTAGATAACATCAGGTGAACAAAATGTAGAATTTTTCCTTCATGAAGAGGTCCACGTAATGCCTTAGTTGAGTAATGAAGAAATCCATCGCAGGCATATTAAATAACAGGCTCAGATATCAACAAAAAGACAATGTCACCACACTAAAATGAAGCAGTAAATAGTTAAGCTGCTCAGTTGGTGTTTAGAACAGCAACAACAGAAAAGACATTTACTGCTTTTAAATTCATTAGAATGTGCACAGCATTAACTATGAGGCTATATCTTGTTACATTTACTGCCTCATGTTGCACCACAGTAGATTCAGGGACTAACGGCAAGAGTTATTTTTCTTCTTTTTGTCTGAGAAATTTGATTTGTGTTTGAACCTGAGTGGAATATATAATCAAAGGCAAATACAGGCTGGCAGACAGCCTTTCAAAACAGTGACTTCATGAATCTGCAACTGTATCAGAAGCCAAAACTACAAAATAACTGGACACTATAAGACATTCAAAAAAATATTACTCAACAAGTTAGGCATTCAGGGAAAATAACACATGACTTTCATGTTCTGTGAAGTGGAACATATTTGTGGGAAAAGTCCAGTTTGTCAATACACGTGCATGCTGCGGTATGACACGTTCTTCAGTTGCACCTCAATAATGGTTATTTTCTGTATAAGATAAAGAGAGCAGTGCTACTATCATGACCTACATTTGTCACTGAGCTATGCTTCAAAGCTGAATGCTGGCAGCTCAGTAAGGGTACGTCCACAATCACGCAGTTCAGCAAGGCTACAGTTAAAATGCTGTTCATTTTCTGATTCCCCTCTTATCTTAAATAGTTGCATCGAAATGCTGATCTATCAAATGGTATTGACCTTAGGAAACAATAAAAAAGATGGTCTTGTGTTGTTTTTTAACACAGCATTACATCCCCACTCTACAATAACCAAGCGTCAGCCCCTTCTCCCTCCCCCACACCACCCCAATATCTTCCCATTCTCTCCTCACTGGCTGTAACATTTTTTTTGTTTCCTTCATTACTTAAACAAAACACTGTCAAACTGTTAACTCTGATCTTTCTTACAGTCAATCAAATGCCCTGTATTTTCTTTAATCCTTATAATCTACTTTTAAGTAACAGAAGCATTTGAGGCTGGTCTTTGAAGAGATTGTAGGCTGGGGCACACCTGCAGGTTAATGCCTAGTGCTAACAAACACCCTGGTGTGCTTCTAATGCCAATTGGTATTTAGGACTGTACTTGCAGAACATTTTTCAGAGTAATGAGTCCCAACCCTAACTCTTGACCCTTTCCTAGCAAACACTGTCAAACTATTTGGGATTGAATATTGCTGTCAGTTGACCTTATGCTACTTGTTTGAACCCATTTACCCATTTATATTCCCACCAAGAAGATACATTTTGAGATACAATCATTTACAGCCTTTTTGTACACACTTAAAACTCATTCTGCTTTCACAACAGAAGTGCTATCGTTAATTAATCTAGATATCAGTGTGCAGAAAGTTATTAATCTGAGCAATATTGGAGCCATCTGCATATCTTAAAGATTTTGCTGAAGTGTGTGTAAATTAACTTCTTGGCTGGGGAAGAAGGAGGTGGTAAATTGCTGAAAACATATCTCTTAGAATTGTATGTTAATTTTTAAAAATTATAATGCAAAACCACGCGACAGCAAACTGCCAGTCCAGGTTAGTGAATGCAATTGTGATGTTTTAGACCAGAGACTTAATGGGTGGAATTTAGGCCTCGCTTGAGCAAGACCGGAAATTCCTGCCCGAGGTCAATGGACATTTTCGTTGTTGGACCCTCACTCGTGCCAACTCCGTGGCGGGTGAGGTGGTAAATCTCTGGCCCATAACTGTTGGGTAGGGAGTTTGGAGAGTTCATAAACCAGATTTAAGACCCCACGTTGCAGAGGAGGCAATCTGGAAAATTTCTTTCCAATCTATATAAGGTGATTGAGACCAGGAGACTACTTAGATCACGACTGCTATCATTTGGCACCTATCTCCTGTTTCTTCCCCAACCAGCAATCAAACCCAGTGAGTCGGTTCTCACTGTGTAGTCCGACAACCTATTTCTAAATCACAAGTTTGCCATCTTCTGTGAGTGATAATCTCCATGACTTGCATGGGGAATCACTGATTGGCCTCCCTGTAGGACTCATTGAATACAAGCTCCCTGGAGATTGATAATTAACTCACCAGGTGGAGCTTGTATACCAAGCCCTGTATAAAGCAGGCTCCTGAGTGGGTCCATGATTCCTTTGTTCCAGTGGGGGCTTACTTATGTTCACCACAGGCTTGTGGTTTTACCTTACTTCATTTTGAGCAATAAAGCACTGTTCCTTTACAATCGACTCCTGGAGTTATTATACAGTGAAATGAAGACTGCATAACATCTAATCAACTCTTCCTTTGTATAACTTTAGGCTTAGTCCCTGCATCTCCTAAATATATATATGTATGTAGTTAATTTCTTGTATCGCTGTATATGAGGAGAGAAGATGAAGCATAGACCAAGTAAAGCAGAGTTACGTTGGTCTGCTGTTGTCCTCACAACAAGCACATGCAACATATGTCTATTAACTGGCTGGACTGCGAAACTATGCACTTTAATTTTGCAGAAGGACAGAAAACTTATAAGTGAATGACTGTATTTTAGGGTGAGATACATTAAGAGGTAGGTCGCTGTGTGATATTGATAATTTTTAGGAAAATTAATATTAATTTTCCTAAAATCAAATATCACCCTATTGTTGCTTACCTGCGTGTAAGACCTCCTCATTCTGCTCTCTGCAGGTCAATATCACAAACCAGCCTACTTCTTAATGTATCTCACCCTTTGATCATTCACTTATAAGTTTTCTGTCCTTCTGCAAGGACATATTAGTGCATAAGGAATAACAGCATTTCATAGTTCAATAGTAAAGTCAGGGGATCATTCACAAGCAGAGCCTGAATGGAAGGAAGCACTAAGCTGGAGAGATGAGAGGTTCAGAACAACATTGTCAGTGATTTGATCACTTTCTTTTAATTGCGAGGTAATGTTTCACAATTCTCTTAGTTCCGAGACCCTGAAGAAGTGGGCCTTCGTTTATGAGAAGATGAACCAAGTTCGACGTTAGCCAGCACACTCAGCTCTCCAAATTTCAACACACATCAATGTGAGAGAGCAGTGCGTCAGATGGGGATGATAATGAGTTTGAGGGATTGCACAGAATGAAATTTATTAATGTTCATGAGCAACGGCTGAAAGTGTGGAAAAATGACACAACCAACAGGATGGAGGTGATCAGATCATAGGCCTGGATCCAAGAGTCTTGAAGACCACAGCACTCTAGCTTTTAAGAGGAAAAACTTGGAAGTATATGACCAGATGGTGAATGCATTGGACAAACTGACAAGGAAGAGTACACGTCTAGCATGACTAACATTCTGGTATAATTAATCTGCTGCAGACTATCGTGTAAACAGGGCATTACACACTCTGCTCCTTTTTCCCAGTATTGTTATTTCACCCACGTAAGATGGTATAAGTTAAAATCAACCCTATAAGGGTGGACATTAAAATTTTAGTGGTGAGGGAGTATGCACTTATGGAATATTTTTAATGTATCATAGGTATTAAAAAAAAACTAAAAACTCATGCATGTTTCTTAATGGGCCACCAAGGAGAAAATCAACGACTGCTAATTTATTAATTAATTATTTTTATTAGGTTCTATTTAAGTTTATTTTTTATTAGTGCCACCAGTAGGCTTACATTAATACTGCAATAAAGTTACAGAAACTAAGTTGGGAATTCTACATCATGAAACACTGACAGGGTTATTTGTTACTATTTATTTATTAATTATTGCCACAAGCAGGCTGATATTAACACTGCAATGAAGTTACAGTGGAAAATCCCCTAGTCGCCACACTCTGGCGCCTCTTCAGGTACGCTGAGGGAGAATTTAGCATGGCCAATGTACCTAAGTACCCCGTCTTTCGGAGTGTGGGAGGAAACCCATGCAGACACAGGGAGAACATGCAGACTCTGCACAGACAGTGATCCAAGCCGGGAATTGAGCCTGGGTCCCTGGTGCTTTGAGGCAGCAGTGCTAACCACTGTGTCGCCATGTTACTAGATACGGGGGGAGCTTTCCTGCCATGGGAATCATAGCAAGTGGGGGGCGGACCATGTAAATGCCCACTGATCTCAGGTGGGATTTTCCAGTTTTGGGGCGAGCACAGCCAGAAAATCCCACCATTGTCTTATTAAGAAAGAATGGGGGCAAGTATCTATGTCTGTCTGAATGTGCATTGTAGCAATGTTAAACATGAACACTTTTTTTTCTGGGAATATAAGTCAGGATTACATTAACAGGATAAACCAGGGGGGTACAAATGGGCCCTGTTAAATATGTCTAATTATATAGCCACTTAATATCAGTGAATAGGCCATTAGAGGCTTTAAAACAAAGTTGTACTGTATGCAAACAAACTTACAGGTCTCCCCTTTGCACTGGCACTCGATCCTACTATTTAGTCCACTGGCTACTAATAGGAAAATAATATTTAACTGAAGGAAATGGTTTGTAACTACAGCAATGCAACAACTGTCTCCTGTTCAACTAATTGCACAAAATCCATACGGGATAAATATCTTCTCAAGAACCTGGAAGCCGAGACCTTTAAGTGCATTAAAAGCTTACATTTACAAAATAATCCTGGCAGGATTTTTATAGAGTGAGATGTGACAAAGGTGGAATTTGATCTGATGAAGTATTTTGGGGCCCTATCTTCTCAACTTCAGTAATTTTGCCATGATTTAGTGGCAGGGGGAAAATCGTACTCTTGCTGTGAAAGGTCGATTCAGTGGTGTTAATGCCATGTCACATTTTCTGCGATGGGTTTATTTGAATGGTAAGCATTTAGCGCCGCTGAGTTCAAAACACTGACTAAGCCAATTATTTGAGAATGGGCAGGCCCCCGTTTGCTGAAGCAAGTCAGCCATTTTCTGGTTTGTTGAGGCTATTATGTAGCCAGTGGTGGACCTGATTTTATTGGCATTAACAAACTTAGTTTGGTACATTAGCTCTTTCTTGTTTTGTGCTCTGGGAATATTAGCACGTATGTACAAAGTTATTGATGCATTAAGAAAGAATAGGATTAATTTTTAAAACAGCAACTGTGGGCAGTGGCAATTTTTAAAGTTCGCTCCCTATTTATCCAGCAGAGTCCTTTGTGATTCTTAAACAAAAATGTAATTTCAGTACTTCCTTCAGTATTCTTTCTAGGATTTTGCATTATATTCTTCATGTAAAAAAACAGAACTCATTGGTCTGCACAAAATCTTTCGTTTTATTGATACGTGACAAAGGTGGAATTTGATCTGATACATTCCTCTTATATATTGTGATAATACCTAATTAGGGGTGGCACAGTGGTTAGCACTGCTGCCTCACATCTCCAGGGACCTGGGTTCAATTCTCAGCTTGGGTCACTGTCTGTGCGGTGTCTGTACATTCTCCCCATGTCTGCATTGGTTTCCCCAGGGTGCTCCAATTTCTTTCCATTCTCCAAAGGTATGCAGGTTAAGTTGATTGGCTATGCTAAATTGCCTCTGAGTCCTGGAATGCATAGGTTAGAGGGATTAGTGGGATAAGTATGGCGGGCCTGGATGGGATTGTTGTCAGTGCAGTCTCGATGGGTCACATGACCTACTTCTACACGTAGGGATTCTACTCTATGATCTGTTAGTTTTTATGTACGTGCGGATGCAATTTAAATATGGCACCTGGCACCCGCTGATACCATGGCAGGGTGGGCAAATCACAGGCTGTCCACTGACACGACAGCATGATTCTTGTTGATGAATATTTCTTGACAATCAGGCACAAAAACCCACTATTGTGGGGAGAACACGGCAAAAGTGCCAGCCACTGCACTTGGTCACCGAGGGGCCAGTCCCCAGCCTAGGTTTTTGTTTCAAGCAAGGACCAGGTGAAATTGGTGCTGGTATCTCCTTGTTGTCCATCAGGCATGCAGCCAGCACCACCTACACAATTCATTGACTATGTGCCAGTTTTGTTTGCTGGATATCACGCACCCTTGTTTCCACTTAAAGGTAGCCAGCACCTCTTAAAGGGGAGGCATGTTCTGGTTGCAGACAGCTGAGAATGTACGTAAGAAGAGAAATGGCTGCAAAACCTTTCAGTTTTCCCATGCAGCTTTGGAGGCCCAGTGTCAGATCGGACAACATCTTCGCATTTCACTGGAATGTCACCTTAAATTTAACGCTCGTGTCCCTGTGTGGGAGTAGAAGCTACAACACTCTGACTGAGGCATGTTGGCCTTTAAAAAGCCAGAAGATCAATAGGGTCAATATTCCAGAAACTGTTAGATGAAGATGTCCTTGAAGTTATACATGAAGTGAGATCAGTGCAGTCGAATGGAAAAGGGCATGAAGGAACAAACGGTTGAAAGAGAGAATGAGAAACATTCATTCCCTCACCTGGTAGCTCAATTGGTAAATGCCATTCGCAAATTCTCAGTGACGTGTACCAGAATTAAAGATGGGTTTATATTTTCTCCTTAACTGGGATTCTACAACAGAATCTCACTAACTTCTGAGATTGTCCCATGCATACTTAGACCTGAGGGTGTGATTTGAAGCCTTAGAGGCAAGAGGAGATTATACTAGATCACTGGAATTTCCAACAAAACTTCCATGTTTTGTCGGGAAGGATGACCATTGAATGCCACTCACTAAGAATTCCCAATATAAGAAGACATTTTGAGGGCAATTCTCCCAGGAACACAGTGGACCAGCAGCCATTTAGCAGGCTTCCCGCTGGACACCACAGCAGTGATCGGAGCTTGGCCATCGGGATGAAGGTTAGGGTGGTCAGCCCACTGGGGGAATCGAGACTGCGGGGGGTTGGAGCCGAGACTTGGGAGGTGGGGGGGAGGGAGGGGGTTCAGGGCTACCGGTGG
This sequence comes from Carcharhinus amblyrhynchos, assembly GCF_965287045.1. Lineage (NCBI taxonomy): Eukaryota > Metazoa > Chordata > Chondrichthyes > Carcharhiniformes > Carcharhinidae > Carcharhinus > Carcharhinus amblyrhynchos. The sequence goes on from NC_137335.1 coordinate 54,841,391, forward strand.
GGTTGGAGGTGGGGGAATTTGGGACAGCTGAAGCAGGAGATTGGGGAAATTGGGACTCCTGGAGGTAGGAGGGGAATGGAGGCAGGCTGGGGGGGGGGTTAGGGAGCCAGCGATTGAGCTGGCCAGCAACGGAGAGGCTGGCAGTGTAAGGCCACTGCACATGCACTGATCTCTGCTCTGACAGATCGGCGCATGCACAGTGGCCCCCTCAGTGCTATGCTACCGGCCTCTCCAGCGGGAATAGACCCTGCCGCTGGATTTTGAATGATATTCATGCTAGTGCACTCTGCAGTGCACAGAGTGTGGGAGATTCATTTTGAAAGTCCCTCTGAAAAAACAATGGGATTTACTCCAGTTTTTACACAAGTTCAACTCTTCAAATGTGGGAATCCCATCCTTTGTAGGCAAATATTTAAGCAGCGGCCAAACCAAGGACAAAGTCAGGGGATCGGCTGCTCCACATGCCCACGTTCATGCCAACATGGAGCCCAAGATGTTTTGAGGCCTGTCACCCCGGAGGCTGCAATGTCCCTCTTGGATCCCCAAAAGAAACAGAATACAAGTTTCCCCAGCAACGTTATGAGTTGATTTCAGCAGTGACCCCTGTGAGGACCACTGGTTAGGTCAAGCAACGCCCAGTACAGAAGGGCTGAACATGCAATGTTCACACTTGATCGACAGATACCTAAATATTTCAATTGTGGGCTTCTAGCTTACAACCGAAACTTGCATATTAAAGCAACTCATGTAAAGTGAAGCAGCTCATGCTAATTAAAACAACCTCCTTCCTATTTCAGGAGATGTGATGCTCACCCATTTACTTGCCCAACTGAACAGTTCACCTGGCGACCTTTGCCCTTTAATGGAGCTTCCAAGGTAGGCTTCCCCCTGAATTGTCGATGAGTGCACCCGGAAAATCACACCCCCACCTCTCCACCTTCTGCCCCCACCCCCCTCTTCTGCCACAGCAACTGACAAAAGCTCTGTTTTGCAACCATGCAGAAATGACATCTCAATGCACCCCACTGAATTGGCTGGAAACTAGTTGGTTGAACAGTGCCTGTCATTGCTTTGGGGAATTGTTCACTGGCAGTTCTCAGTGGGAAGGGATTGAACTAATGCACTAAAATCTTCTCAACATTCACATTTAGCTGGCAAACGGGAGTTTAAAGTCTTGCCTTAGCTCAACGGGGATTACCCACTCGATCGCATGAGCTCAGTAAGCAGTGCCAAAGGTCACTGAATACATTTATTTCAAACTATAGAAAATAAAGTTCTGCAAATAACATAGGCTCGGCGCACATATCAGATGCTGTTAATATCGCTCCAAACTTTAAACAATCCTCAAGTTCAGAGAAAGCAGTGTAATGCTACACAGTCACAGAGAAGTTCTTGTTGGATGAAGGAATATTTAATGGAGCATTTAGAGAAGCACTGGGGGTGATTTTCAATAGGTGCTCATCTCTTTAATGATATTCTGAGCAGTCGGAGTCTGGCAACTGACCTGCAATCTCGCCTGCCCATTCTGCACCAGAAGTATGCTCATACCACTTAGGATTGTGCCTCTTCATTGGCATCCAACAGCATATCCATTTGAGACTAGTGGCCACATAATCAACCAAGGTAAATGAGGGGTTGCACTTGCTTGAAGACCCTCAAAAAACAGCTCAGCACTTTTAGCACTGAGTTGTCAGTTTTACGATGGACCCACAATCAAGGACAAGAACATTTGAGAGGACGCCATTTACACAGGATCTCAGGTAAATCACTGTTCATTTTGAGCATTAGGGTGCTACATTGCTCTTTTTGTTGCAATGTTGCCTTTTGATATTAAACCTTCTGCAGATCTGTCTGGCTGAGTGTGCACGGGAATGTTGAATATAGGGCCAGAATTCTCCAACCTCGCCCATTGCTGAGATTCTCTGTTCATACTGCAATGAACAGAGATTTGGCTGAGTGCCAAATTCTCCATTCTTGCTAGACGTGAATAACCGTCTTTTAGCAAACTCTGACTGGCATTACAGGTTTCGTGATTGGTCTGTAAGAAGAGGAGAAGCAGCAGGCAAACAGTCTAGAGTCAGGTAGTTACCGAGAAAAACGGCAGAAGGAGGAAGGCTTCATTAGGCCTCATGCCATTCAGGTGTACCAGACAAGAACTTCACTGTTGCAGTTTAACAAGCAGAAATATGCGAGGAAAGGCTTTGCCCCCACTTGTATCACTTCCGTCTCAAAGTCAGAAAGCAGTGAGTTCAAGCCCCACCCTAAAAACTTAAAATAAAACTCTATACTGGCAGGAAGTCTTGAGGGGTTGCTGCACCGTAGGAGGTGCCATTTCTTGGATGGAGCATTAAACTTTGGCCCCATCTACCATCCCAATTGGATGTAAAAAAATCCCGCTTTGAAGAGCGGATGAAATTCTCCCGAAATTTACCTCTCACCCAATATCAGTGAGAAACAGATTATCTGGTCCTCATCATGTGGGCAATATGATAAGATAGTGGCACACTGCTGCCTCAATGCCAGGGACACAAATTCAATTCCCGGCTTGGATGACTATGTGGAATCTACACGTTCTTCCTGTGTCTGCGTGGGTTTTCGTGGGTGCCCCGATTTCCTCCTACTGTCTGAGGGATGTGCTGATTAGGTGCATTGGCCATGTTAAATTCTCCCCCAGTGTAGCTGAACAGGTGCCAGAGTGTGACAACTGGGGCATTTCACAGTAACTTCATTGCAGTATTAATGTAAGCTTACTTTTGACATTAATAAATACATTAAAATTAATTGTTGTTTGTGGAAAGCTTGTTTTGTGTAAATTGGCTGCTATGTTTCCAAAACTATACGACTGTACTTCTGACTAGAAAGTGCTTTGGTACATTACGAAATCATGAAAGGCACTATATAAATGCAAATATTTCTTTTTTTTCAACGATTATTGTGTCCTTTTCCCCACATGCAGAATACACCTTTGATCAAAAGGCACCACAGTAATGCATTCCCAATCTTGTTGCTGGATCAGCCAGTGCACAACAATGGGAAGGAGATCTCTAGATCAGGAGGAAAACCACCATGAATCTATAGGCATTGGCCAATCAACAAGGCAGTAATCAATGTGAAGGCCAGAGGGTGAACTCAAAATGTGGCAGAAGGATTGGAGAAACTGTCCCACAAGTTGCTTGGCCATCTTCCTTTTCTTTACTTTGGGGATTGCACTCTCTCCCTCACACACTGGGAATTAAACCCGATGGCGCAATGTGCACCTATGTATCCACTGCTGCATACTAACATCCAACACCACCTGTAAGAGGAAGAATTCTAATAGGCTAGGAAGATTTTTAAACCTTTAGACATTAAGGTACTGATAGAACAACCAGCATTAAGTTAAATGACTTTTAAACAGGCTTATGAGCTAACAAGAAAGCAGTTTACATACTTATAAGATGCAGTAAGATGTTTAACCACATGATTATGATTTAAAATACATATGCTGATATTTTGAATGTATTAGTGTATTTTTTAAGAATCATTGTTCACTTTAGCCAAAGGCAATTTGCTGTGAGGCATCATGATAAAGGGAATGAGAGCAAAGCCATGTCCTAAGAAAATGTTAAAACCTTGAGAATATGCAAGATTTAGCAGTAGAGTTTGGATGGAGAGAACATTTAGAACACTTAATCATATTTCATGAATAGAGTTTATTCACTTTTCAGATAAGATGGATGCATACCCAGAGTGTTAATCTGGTTTGGCAGTGATCCATAGGGGAACTCATCGGAATACTCATTTGAGCTTTGGGCCAGTGTCTGAGGTTACTAGACAACACAAGAAGTGGAGTCAGCCAAGATAGGAGCTAGCTTCCAGTTTCTACTGACTAATGAAATGCCATTATGCCAGAGGATAAGATATGATTGGCTAAGGTAGATGACAGGTATTATTGTGGATTATGTATATTGAAGATGATTGCTTTAAAGCTAAGAAAACTTATAATTGATACATTTTGAATTGTACACATCAGATTTCATTGGAGAAATTTAGCTGCTCTGTCTCAGAGCTGACCTGACTCTTTGATGATTTCTCCTAGGCAGCTGCTGGTTAAATAAAGGTTACATCTTAAAACTGAGACACTGACTTCGTGAGGCTAGTATTGTCTGAAGTTCTGACAGTGTCGGCCACCTCAGAAACACCACCAACACCAACTTTGAAAGACACGTATTCCGCCATCGAGAGGATTGGTGTGGATGCTGATAGCTTGTCTCCAAGTAGCCAGCCTCGGTTTCAATGGCCTGGGTGAAAGACAGAGGGCATTGAGGGCTGGATGAATACCTCATGACAACTAATATAGACCTGTCAATTGGCACAGGGCAGCATTGCATTCACCTGGCTAGGTGGGGGAAATGGGTCATTTGGGTGGGGAGGTTTCCTATTGATTTTTGTTGCAGGATCTCATGTTATTGTAAGTAAGGCTATGTATGCTCTGTCAATGCTGTCTGGTAGCTGATGAAGCCTGCAGTCCTGGCAAAGCCTAAAGCCATGTCTTTCTGCCTCATAGGCTCCATAGGGAAGGAGATGAAGTTCATGGCATGTCCATCACCTGCTTGTTTCAGACATGCACTGCTGATTGTCTAATGGTCATAATGACACTGCTGCAGTTGGATTAACCTCAAATATTTCAAGGAGCCCTTGCTTTCAAAGCCAAAGGAAAGGACAGGCATAACACTATGGGCAGGGACAGACAGTATCAGGAGGAGACTGTGTAAATGGAAGTGGATAAAGGCATTTTGAATTGGAAGTTGAACTGTGATTGGAGGAAATGGAAAGCTGGCTGGCAAGGATTGCAATTACTGGGGCTACAGTGATGCAGGGTTGTACAAATTTTAAGAAAGCTGCAAATGGGAATCTTACCTTAGCAACCGTGGTCAGATCATTTAATTTCTTATTAATGTCAGGCTTTTGGTATTCATTCCTGGCGGTCTTCCCTCTGGCCATTGTTGCTGGGCTATTGGTAGGGTCTCCTGCTTGGGTCCGCTTGGTCACCTCCTTCACCAAGGCCTCCACAACACTATCCAGCAAATGGGGCATTTGGCAGCCAATATCTTTCAAGCTACCCTGCAGAGAGGAAAAGGGGACGAGCAGATGTGGTGCCGGTGAGCTGGTTAAAAAGGGGCCTCTGGCCTTTCTGTCCTGCATGTGCACCCCAACACCTGCAGAGCGAGGTTCAAATGTCTCTTTAGCAGATGTTGTTGCTTGAGACACCTTTTCACAATGAAGAGCCAACTTCCTAATAACATCACAATGTGAAGGGAATATTTATGTTGAAAGACTGTTCAAAAACCACCCAATGCCAACCTATGTCTGAAGGGGAATCGGTATTGCCTATTTGGCCATGCTTGACAAAGCCTCAAACCATCTCTGTGGGCCCTGGAAAACCTATCAAAGAATGGTTGTTGCAATCTGTCTTCCAGGGGTCTGGATGAGCAAGAGGGAATGATGCAAAGTCGTATAGTCAGGTAGTAGGAGGTGAGCATGGTTACCTCAGACTAATTATCCTTCAATTTACTGCCACTCACAATGAGAATGACATTTTGTATTTGAACAGCATATCTATTGATTGTGGTAAAATGCACAGAATTTGTTCTGCCAGTCGATCTACTTTTAGTTTATTGATTTGTGGGCCAGCATTTTTATTGCCTATCCCTAGTTGTCCTCGAACTGAGTAGCTTGTTAGGCATTTCAGAGGGCAGTTGAGAGTCAACCACATTGCTGTGGCTCTGAAGTCACATGTAGGCCAGACCAGGTAAGGACAGCCGATTTCCTTCTCTAAAGGACATTCGTGAACTGGATGGGTTTTTTCCGACAATCCATAATGGCTTTGTAGATTCTTAATTCCAGATGTTTTTTATTGAATTCAAATTCCACCATCTGCTGTGGCGGGATTCGAGTCCAGGTCCCCAGAACATTAGTTAAATTTCTGGATTAATAGTCAAGCGATAATACCACTAGACCATCGCCTCCCCCTAAGTTTTTAATTTTTAATTTTTCTTAAAGATGTGCACAATACATTTAAACTGTATACCCGTGGTTTCATAATTAATGAATGTACAATCTTCTGAGCTTTTCTCCACCTCAAAGCAAACACGATGAAGTCATATGCTGCATGCTTCCTATCAGAAACAGGTTGCTGTATAATAGTGTTCCAGTTCTATATCTAACATCAAATAAGGAGCTCTGTAACTTTTTTTATTGTAGGTGTTGCTATTGGACACTGCAAAAGCCAATGTTAATATTTTAGAGGTTTCAGTGTGCAGTGGTGGTTATGAGGAAACAATTCTTTCACCACTGGAATGGATTTTTTTTACAAAATATGCATGATTTGCTCTAAAACAAAAGGTAACTTCTGCACCAGTTTCTTTTCCTGATCTGAAAGCTATATTTTTCTAACTTGCCTCCTCTTAGAATATTCCCCTCACGTAGACATTGTTTCTTCCCCTGAAGATTTCAATAGGCTTTGTGCTTCTTCTCTTTGTAAAGGGGGGTTTTACCTATAGCTTTGACCCAATGCTCTAAACTGTCTGGCCCCATCATAAAATGAGGGTCTCGCTCAGCTGACTGGCCTAATCATTCAAAGCGACCTGTCTCTGTTTGATCACAGCAGGCTGCTTGCCCGAGTCCATGGGAAAAATTAAAGGGGCCTAAATTCACATGACCTGCTGACAAATGAGGGGGTGGGGAAGAGCAGTGCATAAAAAAATGCGTTCTTTCTATATTATTTTAGGATAATCAAACTAAGCAGTGGTTAGCACATACAGCAAGAGCTTAATCCATTACTCATACTTTTGGCAACTGTGATTTTTTTTTGTCTTTCAGTCTCTCATCAAGGAGGCTAAGTATCTCATTGCTATTGACTACTGTGTGTCTCCTATTTGGTCTAGGCAGAGGCTAAGAAATCAACAGCAGAAACAGGGAACAAGGACTTATGGCTAAACATGCTGTGTAATTCCAAAGCTTTCAGAGGAGATATTTATGAAAGAAGGAGTTTGTTTTCTCTGGGCTGTAATCCATTCTCTGTTTTGCTTCTGTCTGACCTTTTGCTTGAAGCTTATCTCTATCCTTGTGCTGATATTTTTAAAAATTATTTCATGGGATGTGGGCACCGCTGGCTGGGCCAGCATTTGTTGTCCATCCCTAAATTGCCCATTTCAGAAGGCAGTTAAGAATCAACCACGTTGCTGTGGTTCTGGAGTCACATGTAGGCCAGACCATATAAGGATGGACGGTTTCCATCCCTAAAGGACATTAACGAATTAGATGGGGTTTTGCAGCAATCGACAATGGTCATCATTAGAATTTTAGTTCCAGATTTTAAAAAAATTAAACTCGAAAAAAATTAATTCAAATTTCACCATCTGCTGAACCCAGATTGCCAGAGCATTCTGTTGGTTCCCTGGATTACTAGTCCAGTGACAATACCACTGCGCCTCTGCTTCCCCTATTCCAATTATGAAGTTTGTAAGATTATTACATTTTGCATTGTATCTTTAAATTTAGGGTACATAACTGGGGTCCTTTGACTTGTTTTGAACTGACCATAAGTCTGGATGGCTTGCTTGTTAGAGATCAAAGGAAGAATTTCAATGGTTTATCGGGAAGAAGGTACAAGGTGTTTATGATGGAGGCAATGACAGTAGCATCTGACCTCACATTAGGTAGACTATGAGAGTGGGGTTTTATGGCTCACAGCCAATGAACCTTTCCATGTTATGCCCTTCACCCACTTTGATTCCCCTGACAGGCGGAGCAGTAAAATTCTGGCCTGGGTCACCCAAAGTCCCAAAAAGGTGTTGAAGGTGTTGGCTTGTAAACAGTTGGGCTTTAAACTGGTTATTTAATTCGAAGGTGAAAGATCATTAGGGTCAAAATAGCTCATCAGCATTTCTACCTGTATGCAAGTTCAGCGCTCAATGTTTTTCATGTTGCCATGGGAAAGAGGGCTGAGTAAGCCATTTTTGAGGTCAGGTTATGGGCTTCCCTATAAATCAATGAATATCTGAGGCAAGCAGTGGTTTTGTGTTGTCAGCACAGAGAATAGATTGCATGACTTTGCAAGCTTACACCAGGCAAACTGTTCACCACCACCTTCTTAGTTAGGCAATTAGATGGGTAATAAAAATTGGTCTTACCAGCAACACTCACATTCCACAAGTGAATAAGAAAAACAAAACAAAAAACAACTTCCACACAGAAACTTGAGACAATTCTACAGAAAAGATGCTGTATCAATGGAAATGGTTGGCAATTGTTGATCAAATGCTTTCAAACTGCCACCCTTGTTCAAAGGCATTCCCAGACATTAAATAAATGACTACATATCGCTACCACCTAACAGTTTAATTTTAGATTACAACTCATTCCTACCACCTCATTTCAGCTGTCCAGCTGTGTGGGGAGGTAGACAAGATTTTATCTATGGGAATGAATCACGTCAGTTTTACTCATTATTGATGGTATTATCTTTCACATAGAGAATGATACATGGCAGGGAATGATTGAACAAAAGGAACGGGAAGAAAGCAGACTGACACAGTCTATTCAGAGAACCTTACCTGAAGAGCTGGGATCTAGATATAACCGGGGCTGAAAAGAACAAGAAAAGCTCCACCCATCAAGGTAAATTAAGGCAGTAGATAGTTAACACAAAGCTTATAAACACTCTGTGGGTCGCAGCTCTGTTAAAAATACAATGTACTTACGAGTTTTGGGTTGGATGCATACTGAAACAACAGGAGGCGCAAGATTGAATTTTCTTTTCCGCCCTGGACTTTGGATAGTTGTGATACTCCAATTATTTGGGGTTGATTAAAAGAAGGGAGACGCAAAGAGCAAATTTATATATTTTTTATCTGTCCCCACAAATGGACTTGGGAACTCTGTTCTTCCCCACATGGGGCAGAATTGCCCTGGTGGCATCATGAGCAGCATGGTGGCACTATGTTTAACATTGCTACCTCGCAGCGCCAGGGACGCGGGCTCAATTTCAAACTCGGGTGACTGCCTATGTGGAGTTTGCACATTCTCCCCGTGTCTGTGTAGGTTTCCTTCGGATGCTCCGGTTACTTCCCACACTCCAAAGATGTGTGAATTAGGTTGGTTGGACATGTTAAGTTGCCCCTTAATGTCGGGGGCATTAGCAGTGTAAATATGTGGGGTTACAGGGATAGGGCCTGGGTAGCATTGTTGTTGGCGCAGGCTCGATGGGCTGAATGGCCTCCTTCAGCACTATATGGATTCTATAGTAACTGTATTCAAAAAGAATATATTTACATTTTTTGCTAGAAAATAGTAATTTTTATAGGATCTTAATAGGTCTCTCTGAGCAATGTCAAAACACTGCAAGTAGACTGAGAGGTCATGTGATTTTGTGATGATGTGGCTTCAAAAGAGATCACATATCCGAAGCATGGGGGATACCCACAGGAATGTGGGCAGTGCACAAATGTTGCTAAAGTAGCAGATAGACTATTCGTCATTATAAGTCCTTGTTGTCTGTAATTCAGGGACCCAACACATTTACCTGGTGTCAGAACTTTGTCACCTCGAGCAGCTTGTCTTTGGTGAAAACATTGGAGATAGTTGGAAAAAATTTGAGAAGGAGTGGCCTATTTACTGTGGTGCTGCATTGTCTGACAAATCAAAAAAAGTACCTTATTAAACTTACTAGGCCCCGAGGCTGTTGCAAATTTCAAATCATTTGTTCTCCAGATGGAGGAGGAGAAAGAGGACCCTGACATAATCCTAAACAGTTTGAGAATATCTGTTTTGCAGTAAAAAAAAAATCCTTGACAGACATCCATTTAATTCAACAAACCAAAGAGCAGACGTAACAATAAAATCTTACAAGGCCACCCTGAAAATATTGGCAAAGAAATGTGTGTTTGGAACTCTCACTGATGAACTAGTCAGGGATCGAATAGTTCGTGGAATTCATAGCGATTTAGTGAGCGAGTAGTCGCTGAGAGAGAAAGTAGCCAATAGTATCTGTATGTTAAACAAACAATCAAAAAAAAGAGTCAGTGATGAGAAACAGAAGTATTTGCAGTACAGAGTGTGCCCTGCTCCAACTGCAGTGGCCAGCACCTTAAGAACAGCACATCTTGCTTTGCATATGGCAAAAGATTCAACAAATGTGGGAAATGGAATTACTTTGCTAAATGCTGCAAATCAAAACCACGCCAGAGTCCTCTGCCTTCAGTAATATGGCAGCTGGTTGGTCCTCTGTTCCTCTGGCTGAGCTCTCTGGATCTGTACTCGTTGGAGTTTAGAGGGATGAGGGGGAATCTTATTGAAACTTACAGGATACTGTGAGGCCTGGATAGAATGGACATGGAAAGGATGTTTCCACTAATAGGGAAATCTAGAACCAGAGGGCACAACCTCAGGCTAAAGGGATGATCCTTTAAAACGAAGGTGAGAAGGAATTCCTTTAGCCAGATAGTGGTGTATCTGTGGTACTTTTTGCCGCAGAAGGCTGTGGAGGCCAGGTCATTGAGTGGCTTTAAGACAGAGATAGATAGGTTCTTGATTAATAAAGGAGTCGGGGAAAAGGCAGGAGAATGGGAATGAGAAAAATAGCAGACGTGATTGAACGGAGACTCGATGGGCCGAATGGCCTAAATATGCTTCTATGTCTTATGGTCCTCCATGGGTAGGAACATCAGTAAGATGAACGAACAGAACTCAGTCAAAGCAGCAAAGCTACAGGGCCTTCAACACTGAGAGTGTTGACACCATCATAGAAAAGGGTGAAATCTTCATTATCCTCTTCAAGATTTACAGTAACGCTAGACTGAAGGTAAAGACTAACACTGGAGCAAAGTGTAACATATTGCCCAGCCAAATGACACCGAAATAGACCCCCAAATGCAGCAGCAGATGCCAGCACCCAGATGGACCTTGTGACTTATGGCAGACAACCATTCACAAGGTGTAGCTATCCTCCACTGCACACAGGGCTGTTTCAAGTTTCATATAGTTGAGCAGAATGTAAGGCCCTTGGGCCTTTGGGACAGCATTGCTCTGGGGTTCATTCAGCTTGGTACAGAAGTGCGTGCTTTACAACACCAAACCCAGAAATGGTAGCATTTGGAGACCCCTGCAACTATAACATCATTGGCAAACAGATTTTTGTGTCTGTCTTCACGGTAGGGGACACAAATAGCATACCGATAATTGACAGTCATGGGACTATAGGGGGTGAGGACCTTAAATGATTACCATTACTAAACTTTGCACACACATGGAACTTTGAACATAACGCAAGTAGCCTCCTATATCCACAGTCAAACAGCCTGGTGGAATGGACAGTTCACCCAGCTAACTATCTTCTGGAGAAATGGCCCTGGGATCTGATCGATCACATCGCACTCCTCAGACTGCGAACTCTACCATGACAGGACTAGCCCACATCAGCACAACAACTCCTTTCCTGGTGTACCAGGAAGCAAAACGCCCTATGATCGAGAAGTCTCAAAAAAGTGTTTGCGACTTGGCCCTCAGACACCTGGTTGCATGGTCAGGATTTAGAACAAACTTGGCATGACCCACAACCGAATAGTTACATGGTAACCTCAGACCATACGTTACCCGCTATCTGTACAACCACCATTTCCTCCGATAGGTATTAGCACCAACACCAACAGATGACACAACACTTTGGTCACCGAGCCTATGGCTCAGGCCTCCTACAACAGTGGACATGCAGACTACTTCAGAGGCCAACTCAGTGAGCCCTGCACCTACAGCATACACTCTCCCAACACTCCTGGTCATGCACACTAAAAACACCAGCTAGAGAAAGACTACAGCACTACCAACCAGCATAACCACATTAGGACTCCTGAGCATGAGGATCCAGGAACTTATTACCACCTAGCTTAGAACTAACTTTTGAATCTCATTTTTCTACAGTGAAAACAGAAAGGAAACATTATGGACAATGTGCCAATTGCAGCTGCCTCGCTGGATATGTAAATAGTTATGCATTATTAGTTTGTTTAACTTCTATGTTACATAATGATTGTATTGAATTTCCTATTGCGCACACTGGTTACATCTCATGCCACTGGGTGTTCCAACCCAGCAGGAAATATGTAGACTGAGTGGTCACATGATTACATGATGCTACAGCTATAAAAGAAGTCATGTGTCAGGAGCACGGGAATTACTCGCAAGAGTGCGGGCAGAGCGCAGGTATTGAAGAAGCCACTAAGCTAGTGAATAAACTATTCTCTATTATGAGACATTATTGTCTGTGAATCGGGAATCCAAAACGTTTACACTTCATATACAATAAATTACTGTGAAGGCATCGCCATCAGTGGAGTAGCTAATTTGCACATAGGTCCAATAAATACTTGAAAGACAAAAACCTGCAGAGATAGAAAGAGCTGGGAAGTGAGGCTAATTCTTCAAAGGAGCCAGTGCAGCCTTGACCTCCTTCTGTGCTGCACCATTCTAGAATTCCACATCGATAATATAAATTATATCGGCTGAAATTGAAATCCATAGTAGGGTAAACTTACTGTTGTTCAATAAGTTCTCTGAGGTCTGTAATGGTACATGAACAGGCTGAATTGTCCCCACTCTGTCTGAAGAATAGGGCAGCATAAGTTCAGCAATCCCCAACTACTTGCTTGAAGTATCAACATAACTTAAGTGCTCAAATTCTGGAGCTGGTTTGAACCCACAACTTTCTGACTCAGAGCTGAGTGTGCCACTCCTGAGGCAAACTGACATATGGAACCTAACCAATCTGTCTCATGGGTTTTATTTTTCAGAGATCCTATAATTGCTTATTGATTAGTCATTCCAAATTTGGCCTTTCAAGTGGATGTTCTTGGAATGTGCAAGGGTATTTCAGAAGCTGACAAGGTCACACTCCCATATGTTACTGCATTTGTGTGCCTGCCATTAGGCTATTTCTATTTTAAGTTAAGCTTTAAGTTTACTTATTAGTGTCACAAGTAGGGTTACAGTGACACTGCAATGAAATTACTGAAAATCCCCTAGTCGCTATACTGAGGTGCCTGTTCGGGCACACTGTGCAAGAATTTAGCACAGCCAATGCACCTAACCAGCACATCTTTCAGACTATGGGAGGAAACTAGAGGAAACCCACACAGACACGGGGAGAACATGCAGACTCCGCACAGACAGGGACCCAAGCCGGGATTCGAGCCCAGGTCCCTGGCACTGTGAGGCAGCAGTGCTAACACATTGTGCCACCGTGTTGGATGCTATTTTAAAAATTCTGCTTAATAGCCCATTTTCCATTACTTAGCTGACATTCAGATGAGATCCTTGGGATTCTCTTGCTTCCCTGCCATAACTTCAAAAATAAAATCACCATTTAAAGGCATAAATGGAGTTTCTGCCAAAGCTATGGTGGCGGATTTGGAGAGCTGCAAGAAACTGTACACCCAATGTCAGCTAGCCAATGACATTTACCTTCCAACTCCTTTTGGAAGTTAGAACAAGAGGTTCCAAGCAACGTGTTGACTTTGGCAGGGCCTCATTGATGTAAACATGTTTTAAACACAGTGATTTCACGATCTCCAGTTCATAAGACTCCAAAACGCTAGTAGTTTGCGCATGAACATGCACTTTGAGGTCTGCAGAGTATTTCAGAGGCAGGGCTATGTTTCCTCTGTTATTTAGTTGCTTTCTTCCTGCCTAACTTTAGGTACAGTTTTGCAACATTTCTTGTCCATTGAGGCTGAGTGTATTTTTTTGGAATTTGCGGAAACAAAGAAAACATTGGATCAACTTATCACAAGTTGGATAAAAATTAATCAACAAGAATGAGTAATTTTTATGAAGGTGGGGTAAAAGGATAAGAATAAAAAGTATGATAATAAATAAAAATTATATCAACTGGCAATTTCAAACAATGTTGGGAACATATGCAACAAATGCAATGCACACAAGCCAGAGTATTTATCTGTAATAAATTTGAATTATGTGGATGGCACGGTGGCACAGTGGTTAGCACTGTTGCTCACAACGCCAGGGACTCGGGTTCGATTCCTGTCTTGGGTCACTGTCTGTGTGAGATCTGCACATTCTCCCAGTGTCTGCGTGGATTTCCTCTGGGTGTTCCAGTTTCCTCCCACAATCTAAAAAACATGCTGATTAGGTGCATTGGCCATGCTAAATTCTCCCTCAGTCTACCCGAACAAGCACTGTAGTGAGGCGACTAGGAGGTTTTCACAGTAACTTCCTTGCAGTGTTAATGTACACCAACTTGTGACACTAATAAATAAACTTGTATAAATAACAAGCGTCAAATATAGTGGTGGATTTTTAGTACCTTTGTTGCTAGGAGATTATCTCTTTTCCAGAGAAGTGGCCAGAAAAAAACCTTGCTAATTGATAGATAGCAGTAAAACAGTAAAATATTGTGAAAGTATTACATAAAAAGACATCCTGTGGTGTCCATGAGTGTAACGATACTGTACCTTTAAGAAATGTATTTCAGTCATGTATCTTGTGCAGGATTGTTTTAACAGTCTGTTCTAACCAGTGCTGTTCGTTCTGTGACTGGCATAAGTTGTTACTCCAGCAGCATAATTGTTCCTAATTGCTAGAATGTTTACTTCAATCTGAACTAACGGTGTTCTGTTATTTTAGTTTTGTCCCAATGCTCTGTGGGAGAGTGAGTGCAGACTTGAAGGGCTGAATGGCCTCCTTCTTCATTGTAGGGTTTCTATATTCTAATTAAGGGAGTATGGAGTGTGGCGCTCTTGGTCGGACACAAATAATTTTAAATTCACCCTTTGGAGGCCTCCTTCTCTGTATGGATAAACAGGCCATTGAAACGGCACTAGAGTCAATGGGCTAACTTCTTTTAATTAATGAGGTTCCTTTTCCAATGTAGAGTCCACAGCAGCAATTAGTGATTTAATTCAATAGCAACAATGAGCATTTACATCAAATTTTTAAAGTACAAAAACACCTGAGGTGTTTCACAGAAAAGTGATCAATTCAACGCTGACACCAAGCCAGAGAAAAAACTATTCAGAGGGAGTGATCAAAAACTTGGTCAAGAAGGTGATTATAATGAATGGTCTTAAAAGGAGGAAAGTGAGGTGAGAAAGAGAAGCGATTTAAGAAGTGAATCACGGAGCTTGGGGCCTAGTGTATTGGCACTAAGGATGTGGTAAACAGAATGGAGTATGTAAAGAGGTTGAATTGGAAGAACACAGACGGTGGGGCTGAAGGAAATGTTAAAGATAAACAGGGGTGAGGCTGTGAAAGGAAATGAAGGGGGGATAAGATGTTTGATTTTGAATTTTGAGACGTAGGTGGGTGAGTGCTCACAGGGGTGAGAAATGGTACAGGCCATCCAAAACAGTTGAAGTTTTGGAAAGGACAAATGGCAGAGAACCTGAAATCAAAGGCAAGCTGAGATAGATGAAGATTTGGGGGAAGGGAGGGGGAACGTGTGGGAGAGAGGTAAAATTGAGAAAAAGGGGTTAAAGTGAAGAAAAGGGAGTGAAAAGATAGGAAAAGGAGGGGAGAAAGAGTGGGGGGGAAACAAAATAAAGACAATGAAGAAATAAAAGGTGGAGAACAGTTGAGAACGAAATGAAATGAAAACAAAAGGGTTGAAATGGGGCAGAGCTAATCATCTGAAGTTCAATGTTGAGACTGGAAGGCTATAACGTGCCGAGCCGGAAAATGAGGTGCTGTTCCTCCAGTTTGAGCTTCACTGGAACATTGCAGCAATGATGTGGAGATGCCGGTGCTGGACTGGGGTAAATACAGTAAGAAGTCTCACAACACCAGGTTAAAGTCCAACAGGTTTATTTGATAGTAAATGCCACAAGCTTTTGGAATGCTGTAGCTTTGTCAGGCGAGGGGAGATTCTGATCAGAACTCTCCACTCACCTGATAAAGGAACAGCATTCTGAAAGCTTGTGGTGTTTACTATCAGATAAACCTGTTGGACTTTAATCTGGTGTTGTGAGACTTCTTACATTGCAGCAAGTCAAGGACAGACATGTGGGCATGGGAGCAGGATCGTGTATTAAAATGGCAAGCAACTGGAAAGTCCGTGCCCTGTGGCTATGACTCAATTTTCATTCCCTTCACCTACTGTATAAATATTTCCAGTTTCTATGCCTTTTAGCTTTGACAAAGGGTCATGTGGACTCAAAACATCAGCTCTTTTCTCTCCTTACAGATGCTGCCAGACCTGCTGAGATCTTCCAGCACTTTTTCTTTTGGTTTCAGATTCCAGCGTCCGCAGTCATTTGCTTTTATGAAGCTCGTGGTTGATTGATGACCAGTGATGAGACCATGGGAACAGTCAAGTCTAGAGATGTCAATGATATGATTGCAGCAGATGGACTGTTCAGGGATAGGAGTAGATAATGTCACCGCAGTGAAAGTACAGTGTAATGTAAAAGATACACAACTGGAAACTCAGCTTGGTGCTGAGCTCGCACACATGCTGCTTCACACTGATGCAATGAATGGGAAGGGGACAGAATTGATGGAAAGGGAATGGAGTTCTGCAGAAGGGACGGAGTGTGTGGTGGTGGCATGGGGGTGGGGGGGGGGGGGCGGGAACGTCTTATCTTTTCAACATTTGTTATGGTTTACCCAAGATTGGATCTTGGGACCAGAAATTTTGAGAAAAATATGGAGACAAATTGTATCCTGGTCACAAATACAGAATATCCAATTTCTTACTTTGATTAGGGCCATTTCAATGTTTTGGAAGGGATGGAAACTGGAGGGATTAGAGTGCAGTGCTGCAAGAAAAGTAGGCATGGATTCAGAGGCAATGATACATTTAAAGACTTTCAACAGGAAAGAAGAGTTAAAATGGGAAGAAAGCTTACAAGAACATGGGGCTTTCTTAGGAAGAGTTGATGATGGATGTTTGGAGAACAGGGCTGACAGTACCTGAGGGAAGGGAGCCATTTACAATGTCAGCACAAGGATCATAAAGGGAAATTTGTTGGTCAAGATGGGAATAGGATTGAAAGGGTAAGTGGGCAGGGATCATGGGGACCATGCTGGGAGAATAATCAGAATAGGGGAGATGACATTGGTCTTCAACAATACGGGCAATATGATTGAGCAGGCAGCTTTACATGTTGCCCAATCACTCTTCTATTGAAGTCAATGAAAAAAAAGATCAAGTGTAAAACAAGCTGATGCTTCATTTTCACAATTTTGTACTATTGTAAAGATCAAGTTCAAAGCCGAAGGATTTTGTGCTCTGTATCAAATTTTAGAAAGCACTGAGATACATAGAATGCAGTAAAGGTTGCCTCAATTTAAGGACATTTTGAGATACAGAAACTAATGAAAGCTTAAATAAACCCCTCCATGTATAAGATTAAAACTTCATAAGTAATATGAATGATAATGAATGCCAGGGAATCATTCAAAGCATTAACCTAATTGTCAAATTCAGATGAGGGCTATAAACCACCCAAGCTTTCCTCTTGTAGTTCATAAGGTCATTTGAACTTTTGGATCAGATTACAGCCCCTGTGTGTCCATTGGTCTGTCTAATTAAACAGTATCAGGACACTTTGCCTTTGTGAAAATCAGACTAATCCACAATTGTAAATTACATCATATTTTTGTATAGAATGTTTTCTTTAAATTCTTAGGCATACACTCTTGGGTGGCCTGGTTGAGCTGAAGCGTCGATGAGTAGGTTGCCTCAGCTGGCGTTTGAACTCACTCACCCTCATTGGGGATTGTTTAATCAGTTCCCATCTGAACAGCGAGAGCAACGTGTGAAGCAAAGCAAAGATCTCGGAAGAAAATTAAACCACAAAACCATCATGTTTTTCAATGTGACTTTGCCATTTTCTAGTGGAGATATCTGAAGGTGATTTGACCACCACCCTCCCCCCCACTCCATTATAAATAAAGGAGGAAATATGACGCTGAAATGTGCGATTGAGCAACCTGAAAAGAAGGGGAAAAATGAAGAAGAAATCGCACAGAGCTACTTGCAGTCATTGTACTTACTCCATTAATCTAAAACTATGCATCAAGACAATGCACTACAGAGGAAAAACAGTATGTATCTATGTTCAGATGGGTATGTATCGTCTCATAACCGATACATATATCTCTGTATAAAACATTGCCAAAGGGCAATAATATCATACAACTACTACTTTGTGTCTGCTGTGTAAGTGGAGACAACTTTTGACTTTGAAGAGTAACACCCAAACTTTTCAATGGCGCCTGTGTTCCAATGAATAATGTAAAAAAAATGCCCTTTTGTGTTTCAATTGTCAGAGGAACAATCCCTTAAAACCCCAAAAACACTAGCTGGCAAGTACTTCACCTGAATTACATGTTGACAAGTTAGGTAAAGTGACAGTTGGAAAAAACACACGTGTTAATTCCTCCTGGAAAAGATACACGATTAATCTTTGTTTTAAGCTTCATTGAAGGTGTAAGGATAATCTGTATATCTTGACTTTGACATGATTTGTTATGTTCCAGTAATTATCAAGATGTAGCTACATTCCGAAAGATATGCCACTCAATGACTCGAACCACATGATCTGACAAGATCACAGTTATCTGCTGATGAACATGCTTTAAAATCAGTAAAGCGGAAGTTGTTAACTAACTTACTGATTACCACTAACTTGCTCCGAAGTCGGTAGTAGCAAGTACAATTCTATTGCAGGCTCAACATTAACAATGTTTTTAATCTTAAAGACAGGTAACCTAAATGGCTGGGTTGAAACTAAACCTATATTTGAAGAGTGATATAGTGTTGTTTTTGAATTTACCACATGTTACCACCTGCCCATTTTCAGTGATAAGATCAGTTGTATGGATTGTCTTGATGGCTGGTTGTGAGCAGGAATTTTTAATCATCAAAATCGGTGGTGGTTTGCAAGCTTCAGCAATACCTCAGCAATCCTAGAGTTTCCGATGTTTCAGCCGACTTTTCAGAAAATAATCTACTGAAGGAAAAGGATTTAAGTAAGCTAATTTTACAGGTTTGGAAGATTTCTTGCTCAGTTTGGTCTTCGGTTTTTCCTCTTACAGTATCAATTTCATTCTCCTGCTAGCTAATGTAGGGCTCCAGCATTCAGCAATAACAAAGTCATCAAACCAGGTTGTGCAACTAATCAAACTGAAGAATTCCCACAGACAGCAAACCAGGGAAATCATTTTTGAGAGAACAGAAGTCAAAATATCATAAACATGTTTAAAAAAAATGATGATTTTTTATAAATGTTATGGATAGTTTCTCATGAGAGACAGGAGGGAATGGCACTCCAGATTTCTAGGATCAGTTTTTTATGGTTGAAGAAGCTGTTCTTTAGTAATCATTGCTTAGCATGCTGTTAAAAATGGAAAAAAATAACTATATAGCACCATTCACAACCACCGGACATTTCAAAGCACTTGGCAGTCAATGAAGAACTTATGAAGTGTTGTCACTGTAGGAAAAATGACAACTAATATTCACACTGCAATCTCCCGCAAGCAACAACATGATAATAACTAGATAATGTTTTGCGAGGTTGACTGAATGATAAATATTAACCATAAAACTAGGGATGATTTCCCTGCTCTTCTTCAAAATACTCCTGTGGGAGAAGATGGATGGGACCTCAGTCTGAAATGCAGCACCTCCAACAGTGCAGCACACCCTCCGCGCTGAACTGGTGTATCCGTCTTGTCTTCTGTGTCCAAGTCCTGGAGTGAAATTAAACCCAGAACCTTCTGACTCAGAGTCAGAACTGCTATCATCTGAGCCATGGCTAACATGGAGGAGGTGGGGGTACGTGGGGGGAGGGAGGGAGGTGTGGAGGAAGGAGGGGGGGGATGATACGCTAAATAGGGTGGGCACCCTATTTTATTTTCTCACTCACCCCTCAGTTCGTCCCCATAACATGTTAGGGTCTAGCTAAGTCAGATGGGGTTGTGGGTTGCTTGGAATGTGGGTTAGAGTAGTGTGTAAAGCGACAACCAGTTTGGAGCCACACTGCACAAAAGTAGCACCTAGCCGAATTGCCTCAGTAAATTGTTTTTATTAAATTAAAATTGATGGATGGAACATTATAAAAATATTCAGTTTTCAGCCAATGCTGGCTTTTGGGCAATCAGATTTAAGACACTATATAGAAACATAGAAACTAGAAGCAGGAATAAACCAATCGGTCCTTCGAGCCTGCTCCACCATTCTTTATAATCATGGCTGCTCATCAAATTCACTACCCTTCAGTAGCCTTCTCCCAATTTCCCTTGATCCCAAAGCCTCAAGAGATATATCTAATTTTTCTTTAAATCACATAATGTTTTGGCCTCAGCTACATTTTGTGGTAGTGAATTTTACAGATTCACTACCCTCTGGGTGAAGAAATTTCTCTTTACCTCAGTCCTAAATGCTCCTTATACTCAAACTATGACCCCATGGTTCTGGACTCCCCCACCGTCAGGAGCATTCTTTCTGAATTACCCTGTCTAAACCTGTCAGAATTTTATAAGTTTCTATGATATCCACTCTCACTCTTCTTAACTCCAATGAATGCAATCCTAATCAACTTAGTCTCTCCTCATATGACAGACCTGCCTCCCAGGAATCAACCTGCTAAACCTTCACTATACTTCTCTATGAGGACATCTTTCCTTACTGTATCTGTACTGATTTCTGTTCGAACTAACAGAAGCTCCACTTTTTTTGCACTAAAAGAATCTAATTTTGTTGTACAACAATTATGGCTGCCTGGATTTTATTCTACTCCACATTGGATGAAATGCGGTAGAAATAGCAGGGAAAAAGCAGGTGACATGCCCTATTACAGCATCCCTGTTGTAATCTTAATTTCCCTCCTCATCCCACTGAGACTCCCCCTAGCTGAAATTTCCCTATAGGCCACCTGCAGATGTTACCATGGAGACGAGGCCTGGATTCCCAGCCATTTTTCCTCATTTACATTTCTTTTGCCATTGCTTCCTGGGATTGCCTGGTGAAGCCTGTCAATTGTTGCTGGAGTGGTGGCAGGAAGCTCCTTAAGTGTCCATATAGAGGAAGAGGCCCAGTTCCAGTCCCCACGTCCTCCATATCAGCCAAATACCATCCCCACAAAAATACCTTGGATGAAGCCTTCAGTACATTTGTTGCTTCCTTCTGATTGATGATTGACTACCACCCAAAAACCAGGCGGATGAGTGTTTGGAAACAGAGGGCTGAAGTCACAGCATAAGTTAAATAATTCAGGTAATGGTGACATGCACTTGAGCAACCAAAGATTTCGAGTGAACTTCAGCTGTGTCTGATGTTTCAAAGATTTTTGCTCCTTAATCAGCAGTGGATGTGAAACAGATTGACAGCAGCAGCAGTTAATGTTGGGTCACTTCATTCTGTCAAAAAAGGTTGCATAAATATCTAGGCTGAGACAGAAATTCATAGCAATAGATGCAAACTAACATGGTCAAAGGGAACATTGCCTATGCATAGCAGTGCATTGGGCTGAATAACAGAGATGTGAAGGTGAATGAATTTTTCTGGCATTTTACTTTATTCCATTTGCAAATCAGTGATGTTGCATGCAGAACAGGAGATTAGTTGGCTGGAGTAGCATTCATGATAAGGGCAACTGTAGATGGCCCCTGGGAATAATAGGATTGCTAGGCTGAATCCCATGCAACATTTCCTCCACGAAGCATGCGCACACATGGTACGTTTGAATGTAATGCAAAAAGTTACATTACAGGCTGCGTATAAGGAGAAATTAGAGGGAACATGCAGCTTGAGCTGTTTATTTGTTCATGATAATGAACTGTGCCAAGAGGAGTTGTGTAGCTGTACCTTTTGACCCTTCGTCTGCTTAGATGCTGCGGGAAGGTGCTAAGACAGGAAAGCACTTACTCAGACTGTGAAAGGGAAAATTGGACATTCAGCAGCCTTTGCCTCCCTTACATTTATTGACAGTGAGTTTCAGAGAGATTCAAGTTAAGATCTGGACCAGTCACTTGTCTAAATATTGGTGCAATGTTTGCTTTCTGGTTTAAATTTGTGAATTGAGTGAAACAATGTCATACCACCAATATGTACGATATCATTTTTCAGAATGTCTACACAGTGACTCAAAGGATAGGAATGTTTGTCTCCCCCATTATGATTTCTTTCTTGGTGTCGCTCATTATGAGTCTTACACCAACTTTCCATTTAGAGCTTAATATTTTTCCCAATGTCCTTGAGATGTTAGTCAATGACTCATGTATTGGATCCTGAAATTTCCTTCTGCTGCAGGACTTAAAAATGTATGGCTGTGTGATGTTTAGCAACTTATTCCCATTGTACAGAAACACAGTCAGAGCTGTAGGGTCCATACCAATGTGTGAAATGCAGGTGCAATAACTCTTCCTGGTTTATTTCCACTTGACGGCTTCCTGATATTTCAATTGTTCAGTTGAGAGTTTTCTTTAATAAAATACATTTAATTTCCTCAGGCAAAAACACAAGGAGAAATGTAGTTTATCCTTCAAATGTGTTTTCTAGCTTTGGATTCCAAACCTTACTATCAGGGAAGCAGTTATAATCCCAAAAGCTAGATGCCTTTTCATTGTTGTAGCTATATCTTTTCTCTCTCATCTTTTTGGGCCACTGACAAACGCTCAATAATGCTACACCGATTTACAGCTTCCTTCAGCTCTGATCAAATAAACCATCTGATTATCTGGAATTTAAAAAATCCTTCTTCATGATAAGGCTGTAAGATCTGGTATCATCAGATACCTTTTCCCTGCAATGGGTTGAATGAGAATAACAGACTGAGGTTGGAGCAGGCAATGGCTCTTTTCTGGAACACTATATTTACTCTCCATCTTGTTAATAACCCAACTGTAGTCGACATTTCCCTCTCTCTCATAGATAGTACTGTCCTTATGAAAATGCAACACTTCAATCTTGACTAAACTCAGAACCGAAAGGTTCCTACACCTCAAACAACCGATACATCTGTGAACATCTAAGGTTTTCTGCAAATGCTCCAATGTGAGTGGTTACTGAGTTGTCTCTTCCAGAATGGAGTATAGGAAAGAGTAGAGAATCTGGTGAACTGGTGCAACAACAATAATCTCTCCCTCAATGTCAACAAAATGAAGGGGGTAGTCATTGACTTCAGGAAGCGTAGTGGAGGACATGCCCCTGTCTACATCAATGAGATTGAAGCGGAAATGGTCAAGAGCTTCAAGTTTTTAGGTGTCCAGATCACCAACAATCTGTCCTGGTCTTCCCTTGCCGCGTTATAATTAAGAAAGCCCACCAATGCCTCTACTTTCTCAGGAGACTAAGAAAATTTGGTATGTCCACTACAGCTTTCACCAACCTTTACAAATGCGCCATAGAAAGCATTTTTTCTCATTGTACCACAGCTTAGTATGGCTCCTGCTCTGTCCAAGACTGCAAGAAACTACAAAATGTCATGAATGAAGCCCAGTCCATCAGTCAAACCAGCCCCCATTCATTGACTCTGTCTACACTTCCCGCTGCTTCAGAAAAACAGCCAGTATAATTAAGGACTCCGTGCACTCTGGACATTCTCTCTTCCACCTTCTTTCATCAGGAAAAAGCTGCTTTTGAGTCAGTTGTTGTGTGTCCTCACAAAAGTCTGAGGACACATAACAACTAACTCAAAAACACCTTTTTCCCTGCTGCCATCAGACTTTTGACTCGACCTCCCTCACATTAAGTTGATCTTTCTCTGTACCCTAGTTATGACTGTAACACTATATTCTGCACTCTCTCCTTTCCTTCTCTATGAATGTTATGCTTTGTCTATATTGTGTGCAAGAAACAATACTTTTCACTATATACTAATACTTGACAATAATAAATCAAATCAAATCAAATGAACCATGCATTTTTGACAGTCATTCTGAAACACTTTTAAAGAATGACTTTTCTGTGTGATGACATTGTTGTCCTATCAAGAGAGACTAACTAGTCTGGGTCTATATTCCTTGGGTTTAGAAGAGCGACGGGTGACCTGATTCGAACATATAAGATCCTGAGGGGACTTTACAGGGTAGATGGTGAAGTGTTTTCACTTGTAGGAGAATATCGAACAAGGGGACATAGCTACAAGATAAAGGGCCGATCATTTAAAACAGAGGTGTGTAGAAATAGAGTGGTGAATCTCTGGAATTCTCTGCTCCAAAGGGTGGTGAAGCCTGGATCATTTGGAGTATTCAAAGTGGAGGTGGACAAATACTTGATAGATTGAGGAATAGAGGGCTATGGGGAGGTCACCATAGATCAGCCATGATCATATTAAATGATGGGGCAGGCTTGAAGGGCCTAGTAACCTACTCCTGCTTCTATTACTTATGTTTTGGTGGCATGGCTAACTCAAATTTCATTCATTTATTTAGTAATTGACTGAGCACTTGACTTTAGTTTAAAGGTGTCCATCAGTTTTAGATTGAGTTTTTATCTGGGTCCAGAGATGTGTTTCAGTGAATGAATATTCACGATTAAAGTTAAAGTTTATTAAGTTAAAGTCGCAGGTACGGCTTATATTAACACAGGAATGAAGTTATTGTGGAATTCCCTTCATGGTCAGACTCCGGCACTTGTTCAGGTCAATGCACCTAACTAGCACATCTCTCAGACTGTGGGAGGAAACTGGAGCACCAAAGGAAACCCACTCAGACATGAGGAGAATGTGCAAACTCCACATAGACAGTGACCCAAGTCGGGAATTGAACCTGGTCCCTGGTGCTGTGAAACAGCAGTGCTAACCACTGTGCTACCGTGCTGGGCCTGTTGGGGACAGATTTATCTCTCACTCCCCACACCGGCAGACTTGGCTTGCCATTGGCAGCCATTCGGTCCTGCTGATGTCTATGGTGTTTTGTGTGGCTAACCTATCCTGCTGTTAGGAAATCCTCTGTAGTGGGTGGCCTTCAGCAGGACTGGAAAATCCTGCCCTCATTTTTTGGGGGAGAATTCTAATTTCCCTCCACATTCCTTACCAGGGGTCATTTCCCTCTGTTTTATATTTGCAGTTCAGCAATGTCTATAGTACAACTGAGATTGAATCATCTATTTAAATGTGGGATAAAATTAGATTTCCTTCCACATATACTTGTGCCAAGGTAGTGCAAGGTTTTGGAAGCCCACTTAATGAACATCAGGTTTGATGATTCATAAGGAAAATGGAAGGCCTGCTGAAGAGTCTGGAACATACTTTTTTTTTAATTCATGGGATGTGGGCATCGCTGGTTGGACTAGCATTTATTGCTGGTCCCTAACTGCCCTCCATTTCAGAGCATTTGAGAGTCAACCACACATTGTTGTGGGTCTGGAGCCACATGCAAGCCAGACCAGAGAAGCACAGCAAATTTCCTTCCCTAAAGGTGTGGCACAATGGTCCTTGACCCCTCACAGTGTCAGGGACCCGGTCCAATTCCAGCCTCGGATCACTGTGCAGCGTCTATACGTTCTCCCTGTGTCTGCGTATGTTTCCTCCGGGTGCTCTGGTTTCCTCCCACTGTCCGAAACATGTGCTGGTTAGGTGCATTGGCTATGCTAAATTCTCCCCCGGTGTATCCATATGGCACCAGAGTGTGGCGACGGAGGGATTTTCACAGTGTTAATGTAAGCCTACTTTGTGACACTAATAAATAACTGAGAACCAAATTGACAATCAACAATGGTTTCATGGCCGTCATTAGTTCCAGATTTGAATTCAAATTTCACCATCTGCCATGGTGAGATTTGAACCCAGGTCTCCAGATCTTGCTGGCAAATCTTAGCAGATCTGATAGCATCTGTGGAGAGAGAGTAGAGCCAACGTTTCGAGCTGCTGATGAAGGATCATCCAGGTTTGAAACGTTGGCTCTAGATTTTCCAGCATTTTCTGTTTTGTTTCAGATTCCAGCATCTGCAGCATTTTGCTTTTATCCCAAGATCTCACCCTAAGTCCATGGATTATTAATCTAATAACAATACCGCTATGCCACCACCTCCCTAAAGGTAAATGTAAGTTATTTTCACAGCCTTACATGTAATTATTTGTTGTTGTACTTAATATTAATGTGTTTTAATGTTTTGATCCTAGGAATCCGTCCTTTAAAGTGAAGTTGACCCTTCCATTGACCAACCTTGTTCACGTGCATCACAGTGCTTTTCCAATAGAGAATGCACCAAAATGCAGTGAAAATAGTTACAGAATGTGCTAACATCCTGTACTGTCAATTTTCCCACTGTGATTTAAATGGATCTGAGTAATTAACAAAATACTGATTTTAAAACTTAAAAAAATCTACACTTGGAAAACATGACATTTGAAAAAAATCTAACCGTTTGATAAAAATCCAACCATCTGCTCTCTTACTTCGATTGACAGGCACAATGCTCTGAAAGTGAAATTAGCAGTTGCTCTTCTTTCCTTCCCCTGGAGTAGACTAGTGTTTGGACTGCTGTTGCCAACCTGAATGCTTGGCTGAGTTTCAAGTGCAAATGGGTTTCAACACATTAGACATTTCATGCACCTGAAAATAAAGACAGTTTCAAGAAGCTGTAATAACAGATTATCACTTTCATGGTGCTTTTTAGTTTGTTAACACAAGCTGATGGAATTATAAGTACTACAGGTTCTCCTTCTCATGGTAAAATGCATTTTATTTCTCAGAATCAATGAAATGATGACTTATATTTGTCCTCCAGCAATGTAAAATATTTTCCATTGATATTTCATAGAATCTGAGAACTGTACATAGTGGGTGAGTGGCTCCGGAGGATACATGGACGCTTAAAGGTGGCATGGCATGGGTGATATGAGGGGAGTGAGCTGTCATGTGAGTGGGTTGAGCTATGATGGAGGTAAGGGGTAAGAGTCAGGGGGCCTTTAAGCATGGTCGGGAACTGGGCTACTTTGTTGGAGAACCGAGGCGGGCTTTTGCATTGGCCTGTCTGCATACACACAGCCCTCACACACTCCAACACAACTTGCAAACTTGCACTGTGAACCTAACTCTGGCGTGAGAAAGAAAAATCAAGTGCACTCGCACATGGGTCAGATGTACAGCTTGCCAGATACAAAAGAGTACACAGGAGAAACTTGAGGAAAAGCTTTTTCATGCAGAGTGTGGTTAGGGAATGCAGTGCCTAAAAGTAGGGTGGAGGCAGGTTTGATCGAGGCATTCAAAAGGAAAATCAACTGTTATGTGGATAGGAAGAATTTGAAGATCCTAGGGGCATTGCAACCAAGAAGATGCAGGACCTCAGAAGTCATGACAAGTGAATGGCATGACTCATTCAAGCGTCAAGCCCCACAATCTGACTTACACAGCATTCTCCTGTGCAGCACTCTTCAAAATAGCACACCTTGCATCTCCACTCGTTTCTCCGTCTCCAAATACCTCACATCTCCATCAGCCTTATGCCAATGTTTCACCGTCACCCTCCCCAAATATTGTTTTCCCTCCTATCCACACCAGCCAATTCTAACACTCATAGCTTTCTACTTCCTTTCCTTGCAAGAGAACACAGACCACTGGGGAAAGGCAGGGCCTCAGCAGGGTAACAAGGATCTCTGCCTTCTCTGCACTTATCGTAAGGCTGAAGAGTTCTGAGGCTTAAACAAAGCAATTAACAAGCACCTGGATGCCCGCTGGAGTGCGGACTACGAGAACACATTCACTGGCCACCAAGAGTTTACTGAGTCGCTGTTCTGCAACCTTTATGTGAGTCTTAAACTTTTGCAGATTGCAGAATTTGCCCTCTATCCTGAACTAAGTGTGTGCCCCCACATTGAGACCTTTGAATGCACACAGAGCATGGGATTTCCTGCTGGCTACCAAACCTGCCCAGCTGAAACACGCAGTGATCGGGATGATATCGGCATCCCAAACTGATATCACCTTTAGAGGATTTAACTCCCTGAATGCATCAAAGCTTAGCTGTAAAATTTTTCCCTCTATGTTCCAGTCACGATGGTCTAATTTAAATTTGGGAGCAATGTGTGACAGCATTTAAAATGACTTTGCATTTAAATAATGCTCTTGCACGGAATTCGTGAAGGTATTCCCAACCAACCTAAGACATTGACAGTCTGGTGAATTCCTCATCAGATTTTCTAAACTGCACACTCGCACATTCTGCACCCAGTGCACTGATCCCACCAGCTGGGAGCATTTACCTCCAATGCATATTCAAAGAGTTAAATCTCTGAAAGAACTCTGACTTCCTCCTGTAACAAGGTGGCACGGCCCACAGCTGTAAAGCTCACTGACATACCTTCATAATCCTGAGATACGGTTCAAATCAGGCCAGGAGCACCAATAACTAACAGAAAGCTGATTGCATCTCCCAGAAACCAATGCTTCTCAGATGTAAGGGCCATTAACAAGTCTCATCACTGCCATTATTAAACAATTAGAGGAAAAATAACAGCAGTATGTTAGACCATAACATATAGGAGCAGTATTAGGCCATTCAGCCCATCAAGTCTTCTCTGCCATTCAATCAAGGCTGATTGGTTTCTCAACCCCATTCTCCCACAGTAATCTTAGATCCCCTTATTAATCAAGAACCTATTTATCCCTGTCTTAAATACACTCAATGACCTGGTCTCCACAGCCTTCTTTGGCAGTCAATTCCATAGATTCACCACCCTTAGGCTGAAGAAATTTCTCCGCATCTCGGTTCTAAAGGGTATTCCTTTTGCCCCGAGGTTGTGCCCTCGGATCCTAGTTGTAGTTCAAGTTATAGTTGAATGGGTGGTGGTGGTGGTGGAATCTGACTGATAATGCTGGTGCATTTCTCTTTAATTTTCTATTCCTTCCGATGCCATCATTCCATGTGCACTGGCAGAAGGAAACATGGCCTTATAGGTCACAAAACGAATGGACACTTTGTGAGGAATTTTATGTCAAAAGTAAGTTAGAAGATATAAAAAAGTGATTCACTGCAGAATGTCTCAGTTACAGGCTGTTGGAAACCAACTGTATCTGAAGCATTTATACCATTTATCTCGATGCTACTAACACAATCTTTGGACTCCTATCTGACATCCCACTGGAGTTTTCAATTGAGTCATGGATTCGGGCATTTTACCTTTCCCCTGATGAACAGAAAAGGTGGTATTCCTTACTGTGAGTCATATTATCTGCACTCCTACTGGCGGCACAGTGGTCAGCACTGCTGCTTCACAGCACTGGGGACCTCGGTTTGACTCCCGGCTTGGGTGACTGTCTGTGTGGAGTTTGCATGTCCTGCCTGTGCCTGCGTGGTTTCTTTGGGGTGCTTCAATTTTCACCTACAGTCCAAAGATGTGTGGGTTAGGTTGATTGGCCATGCTAAATTGACTCTATTTCTGGGGGGAATTAGCGGGTTAAATATATGGGGTTCCGGGGATAGGGTGGGATTGTTGTTGGTGAAGGCTTGATGGGCCAAATGGCCTCTTTCTGTACTGTAGGGATTCTATGATTTTAATTCGTTCAGTTGGGCTTGTCATCTACCAGGTAACTGATCATTTTCACTAATATGAAACATGTTCTCTTTCATCTCCAGCTATTCACCCTGTGTTCACATTCAAGGCAAACACGTAGTAGCCAGCAGCAGCGGCCTGATACAGTTATAGCTTTCCTGTCAGGCTACTCATGAGAAGAGGAATCATGGGCCAAAGTGCACAAGGAAGGTCAGTTGACTCTCAAAGCTCCTGTTGGCATCAATGAACACCTCTTGATCCTCTGCTAAAATTTGCCAAGAACCAGCAGGCAACAGTGGTGAGTGCCCATGGCGTAAACCTTGTTGCCAGTGCTGAGTCCAAAGACATCTTCTACTCAAAAGGTGTGCAAGTTAGCCATGATAAAATGCATGGGATTATGGATATAGGGCCTGGGTGAGATGTTCCTTGAAGAGCTGTACACGCTCAAGAACTGGCTTAATCTTCGCACCAATGACTCCTCTCCCCATGAAGCCTCCAACTGATTCTCCAAAAGAGCATCCCAATCAGACCCTTCTCTCCACTCTATCCCCATAACCCTACACATTTACCATGACTAATCCACCCAACTTACACATTTTTGGACACTAAGGGGCAATTTAGCATGGCCAATCCACCTAACCTGCACGTCTTTGGACACTAAGAGGCAATTTAGCATGGCCAATCCACCTAACCTGCCCATCTTTGAACTATGGGAGGAAACTGGAGTGCCAGGAGGAAACCCATGCAGAATGTGTAAACTCCACACAAATTGTCACCCAAGGCTGGAATCGAACTTTGTCACACCCTGAATTTGGCATACTTCAATGTTTTTCTAAATCCATAAAATGTTATTTTTATACATGTGGCAGGAAAGTTTTATGTGGTGTTTTTGTGTAGAATTGTGCCCCAGTACAAATGACCACTTTAACAGTGGAAATGATTGATAATCATCGATGGAACGAGAAAATGCCACAGAATATGATTCACAATAGGCCTAATTTATTCCATTGTGGGCTGGCACTTGATTTGTCAAGATTTTAACTTCCTAACTAGACCAGATACAAATAATATTCTCTTTAAATCGAAGTTGTAGTTTCCCAGTGGCTCACTCTAAAGTGTGGCAGAGCAATCTCACTTTCACAAGAGCTCAGGCTTTGTGGGAGGTGAGAGGACGAGTGCACAGGATGTTAACAGCAAACCATCAGTGTGTACCAACATTACCCCACCGCGTTTTACGGTGACACAGTGGTTAGCACTGCTGCCTCACAGCGCCAGAGACCCAGGTTCGATTCCCAGTTTGAATCACTGTCTGAGCAGAGTTTGCACATTCTCCCCGTGTCTGCATGGGTTTCCTCTGGGCTCTCCAGTTTCCTCCTATTGTCCAAAGATGTGGGGGTTAGGTGCATTGGCAATGCTAAATTTCCCCTTAATGTCCTGGGACGTGTAGATTGGAGGGATTAGCGGGGTAAATATGTGGGGTTACGGCGATAGGGCCTGGGTGGGATTGTTGTTGGTGCAGACACAATGGGCCAAATGGCCTCCTTCTGCACTGTAGGGTTTCTATGATTCTATGAAAAGTGACCACATCCTCAGGTTGTTGGGCATGTGCAGATTAGTGGAACAAACAAAGCTGAGGTTGCAGTCGGCCACTCAATGTTCTGTCGCGGGCAGTGCTGTGGTCACCCTCGAACCAGGAACCATTGCAAACAGTGGGAATTTCAACATTCCCACTCCCACCTAGCTGTCAGAAACTCCATAAAACCCCACCCTCTTCAATTAGTTGGTGACTGGGTTTATAAAACTGATGTTGTCAATAACATTTGATGAAAAGAACTCGCCCCGGCTGTGGAATGCTGTTAAATGATTAACTCGCAGATCACTTTTAGAAGCAAATTGCTTTGGGTGCTGGAATCTGAAACAGAAGCAGAAAAGGCTGGAAAATCTCAGCATTCTGACAGCATCCATGGAGGGACATTAGAGCTAACGTTTCAAGTCTGGATCTGACAAAGGATCATCCAGATTCAAAGGGGAGAATTTTCCTGTCCCGCCCACCGTGGGAATCATAGAGGGAGGAGAGGGAACATACAAAAGTCCGTTGCCCTTGGGTGGGATTTTCTGGATTTGGGGTGAGTGCAGCCAGAAAATCCCATCCAAAATGTTAGTTCTATTCTCTCTTCATGGATGCTATCAGGTCTGCTGAGATTTTCCAGCATTTTCTGTTTTTCATGGAATGTCTAGAGTGCAGAAGGAAACCATTCGGCGCATCTCGTCTGCACCAACAACAATCCCACCGTAGTGCTATCCCTGTTACCCCACACATTTATCCTACTGTTCCCCTTGACACTAACTTGCAATTTAGCAAGGCCAATCAACCTAACCTGCCCATTTTTGGATTTCTTGTTAATATATCTTTTAAGCTTTATCAGAAAATTTTAGCTTCCACCTCCTCATGTACATCATAGAATCCCATTGGTGCAGAAGGAGGCCATTCGGCCCATCTAGTCTGCACTGACCACAATCCCACAGAGGCCCTATCCCTGTGACCCCATGCATTTACCCTAGCTAAGACGAGAGGACAATTTAATAAGGCCAATGCACCTAACCCACACATCTTTAGACTGTGGGAATAAATAGGAGCACCCGGAGAAACCCACGCAGACATGAAGAGAATGTGCAAACTCCACACAGACAGTGATCCGAGACTGAAATTGAACCCGGGACCCTGGCACTATTAGGCGGCAGTGCTAACCACGGTGCCATCGTGCCGCCCCATATATTCCAATCTTTAATTTGTTTTATGTAAACATTCTGAAAAGCAAATCTGTTTTCTCAGTTTTGGTTTCCTGGTTGGGTGTCTGTGAAGACTCTTTTAGTATGATTGGCTGTTTGGACAACTTGACGACACCACTCCAAATCCATATAGGCCACTGTCGAATCAAGAATGCTGCTGTTCCATTAGCTGCAGTACCACTGCACCAAGATAGAGGTGAAATCTTTGCCATTGCTTCACCCCTGAACCACAAGCTCCTGGCCAGTATTTTCATAATGTGCGCCAAGTGATGACTTTCCACTTTCTGGGAGTTCTAAGTCAGTCAGGATCAAGGCAAAAATTGCAGTAACATATACTAATGATGTATAATGAGCACAGTGTAAATGCTCATTATTATCTGATGTCTGTTAGTTTAAAAGTTTTAAATTTTAAAGTTTATTTATTAGTGTCACAAGTAGGCTTACATTCACACTGCAGTGAAGTTACTGAGAAAAAAATCCCCGAGTCACCCACTCCAGTGCCTGTTTGGGTACACTGAGGGAGAATTTAGCACCTAAGCAGCACAGTGGACTGTGGGAGGAAACCGGAGCATCCGAAGGAAACCCATGCAGACACAGAGAGATCATACAAACTCCGCGCAGGCAGTATCCCAAACCAGGTCCCTGGTGCAGTGAAGCAACAGCGCTAACCACTGTGCCCAAAGGAGGAAATATTCTGCAATGGTGGAAAAGTAGAACTGAAGTAACGAGCATATTTCTGTCAATGAGGGAAACTGAAAAATCATATAACTGTGCCTTTGGAAACAAAGTTAAAACACAAAGGCAGGCTGTGTGGGAGTGCAGCTGATCTGGGGGTCTATAGGTGAAGTTACATTGATGTAACACATAATGCCAAGGAGAAAGTTGCAATCATCCAGCACTTCAAGGCCATAAGAGACCACCCACGTCTTTAACTTCTAAGAATACTAATATGAAGTTCCTGGAATTCCACAAGGAGGGGGGGTACTGTCAAAAGTAACTTCCAATATCTGATTGAGTGCATTCACAAAGATTACATTACTCTGGGCTGCCAGGGTTAGCAAGCAAGGAGCAATCAAATAGTTACACCACCATCTCATTAACTTTAGATGAAGTGCAGAAAGACATATCCAGTTTGTTCTGTTGCTTATGAATTTGAGTTAATTATAATTCCTGGCATGGAGGCTGAGGATGGGGGGATGGGGGGGGGGGGGAGGGGGGTGCGGTGTATAAGGGGTTGTCCCATGAAGGCAGAAGGGCAGATTGGGTAAAATGCACCTATGTTTTCCAGGAACAGTCTGGCAGTTGTGGAGGAGGCAAAAAATTGGGTCAGTTGGCAGGGGTACCGTACCAATTGCCTACACACCTCTGCTGGAGTTTTACCAGCAGTGTTGGGTAGGCTCCTCACTATTGCATAAATTATGTCCATAAAAATAAAACACTTGAAAACTTCTTTCTGCCAGCATTAATACTCTGTCAGTAAGAAGTCTCACAACACCAGGCTACTGTCCAACAGGTGTATTTGGTAGCACGAGCTTTTGGAGCATTGCTCCTTCATCAGGTGAGTGAACGGTTATGTTCACAAACAGGGCATACATAGACACAGACTCAATTTACAAGATAATGGTTGGAATGTGAGTCTTTACAGGTAATCAAGTCTTTACAGGTGCGGACAATGTGAGTGGCAAGTGGCAGTGGAAGTGGCAGAGGCCACTGGAAGAGGGTCCCAGGCTGCGTGGCAAAGCTGTCAGGTATACCTGCAGACGGTGCCACCCTCCTTGAACAGCCCACTCCTGGCCTGTTTAGCACTGTCTACACCACCCAGTCAACTCAGCTGCAATCAGACAGGTCCTGTTGGGGCTGCCCTATTTTCCTTCCGCTCCAGCCTTCCTTGCTGCACCTGGTGAGGAATGGACTCCAGTGCCAACAGTGGCCACTTCTCTCAGTGGTGCTGTTGAGACTGCAGAGGGTGGCATGGTGGCACAATGGTTAGCGCTGCTGCCTCACAGCTCCAGGGATCTGGGTTTAATTCTGGCCTTGGGTAACTGTGCAGAGTCTGCACATTCTCCCTGCATCTGTGTGGGTTTCCTCCAGGTGCTCCAGTTACCACCCGCACTCCAAAGATGTGCAGGGTTAGATGGATTGGCCACGCTTAATTGCCCCTTCCTATCCAAAGATGTGTAGGTTAGATGGATCATCCACAGGAAATGTGCGGGGTTACGATGAAAGGGCAGGTGAGAGGGCTTGGGTAAGATAGAGAGTCAGTGCATACTTGATGGGCTGAATGGTCTATTGTGAACTCTAGCAATACTATGAAGAGTTGAAAGCGCTCTATTTGGCTGCTTGCTCTTGGAGATGGAACTACGGCCTCTGGGTATGTAGGGGGGGAGCATTAAATTTTGGCCACATTTAGGCCATTCAGCCCCTCTAGCCTGCTCCTCCATTCAGTTATATCATGGCCAATTGTCTACATCAACTGTACTTTCCCAACTTATCCCCATATCTCTTCATATCCAAAAAACCTATTGATCTATGAACTGAATATACGCCATGGCTAAGATGGGTAGATATTTGAACACTACAGGTATTAAAGTTGGGGTAGGTTGGGAAAGTAGAATTGAAATAAAGGATTAGTCCTGATCTTATTGATTGGCGGAACTGGCTTACGCAGCCTTGTGCCGACACTCCTGCTCCTATTTCACATGTTCTTGTCACAGCCAGTCAAATCTTCCCAGATGTTGCAATATCCTGGTTTCCTCTTTCATAAATGTCCCAATCTGCACAAGGGGAAGCAAAATAAACCTCTGAACTGAGTGCGGATATAAAAAAGTGCTTTCTTCCAACCCAAGGAATTGTGTAAAACTACCTTTGGACTCATCCAGAAATTGAAAGGGAGATGAAACATATGTTCTGTCAAACGCTATTTATGAGCGACTCATACAATAAATACCAGCGATGTGCAGATAAGTAAGTTTAAAACCCTGGATATAAATCTTTATACATTTTATTTTACCCCCAGCTGATTTTGAGCAGTAAAAATGGCTATAATTAAGGTTAAGTGTTTCATTTGCAAGTGTTCAAGAATATCCATAATATTTTTGAAATCACTTTTATAGTGTTTTATGTTGTAGATCTGTTCCAGCCATTGGCTTCGCATGGTAGCATTTTTAGCTCAACAGTCAGCAGTGAGCTACACTGCCTGTGGCACCTCTCTGATTCTGCAAGCCAGCACTCTGTTGCTGCATGCTTAAATGTGCATGTTGTTCTCTGTCCACGAGTTTCAGACTGCCAATATCATTACTAATGTTCAATGAGGGTAAACTGCAGAATCCACTCTTTTCTAATATCAGAAATGCCTCATGCACAATAAGCATGTCACATAGTGAACTTTCAGTCAATAATTTAAAAAAATTGGACACAAACAAGCTGTTAAGATGGCTGCCACAAATCATGTGACTTTTGGCACTTGGGCTACAAAAAGTCATCTTCAAAGAATGCCTAATTAAATATGGAATAGGTGAGGGTACCTCACAGCCATTTGTGGAATTCACACCTCTTACTGTTTAAGAATGGGCTAACACCAAAAGACTACAGTTTCCCGATTGTCTGCCTCCATGTTTCAGCCTGGACAAAAAGGAAGATTGAAATTCAGTGGCCACTATCAACGTTCCATTGGCTGGAATTCTCCCCTCCTGCCTGTTTCCCCCTAGCATGGGGTAACTTAAATGAGAATTTCCATTGACAGTCCTGCCACCAGAGAAAGCATCGCTGGGAAAAAGGCTGAAGGGGGGACAGAGAATCGTGCCCATTTTATCACAATAGTCTCTCCCAATCCAAACCCGACTCAGTAGGCCTCAGGAGTGTTAGCCCAGAAGCCATGTGATGGAAACTGGTTTCAGCTGCCTTATTAGACTAAGATCCAGCAGCTCCATGAGAACTATCAGTCATCAACCAATCTGAGTGCTGGACTCTGAAGTTGGCTGCAGCTCATCAAACAGCCAACTCGTTCCAGTTTTAGTGTTTACCTGAAAGCCAGCCTTATAGATATTTGAAAGCAAGAGAGCCTCACGGTCAGTAGTGGACAATTTGCTTTTTAAGACCCTCAGGTCAACTTTTATTCATCAAATGCATTCAAGATGTCAAAAGCCTGCCATATGGGTGACTAGCCTCATAAATCAGAGACTGAATTAGTTGTAGTCGAAAGTGCACCATCTTTATTATGTCTGTGTGTGTGTATGTGTGCGTAAGACTGATACTGAGTTTTCCAGTCCTGTGTGTGGCCAATACTATTGCAGGCAGGAATGGAAAATTTGGAGAGGCAGCCAAAGTCCATTGACTCTCCATGGGATTGCTGTGGGTGCAACCTGAAAATCATGTCCCGAGTGTGTGATGTTCATTGATTCAAGGTAAGTATGTGAGAATAAATAGCCTTCTTTATTTTAAACTCATGAAAGCTTGCTGCTGAATTACCTAATTGGAACACACACTCCAAGGGTAACCTCTTTCTGTACTAAACATACTGATTACAGTAGGTTTGTCATATGAGGAGAAACTACGTCAGTTAGGATTATATTTACTGGAGTTTAGAAGAGTGGGGTTGTCATTAGAAACATATGAAATTCTAACAGGGTTAGACAGGGTAGATTCAGAAAGAATGTTTCCAATGGAGGGGGAATCCACAACTAGGGGTCATAGTCTGTAGATAAGGAGTAAACCTTTTAGGACTGAGTGAAAAATTTCATGGGCTTTGAAAGTGGAAATTGTCAGAAGTTGAAGAATGAAAATAGAGTGGTGAATGTTTGGAGTTCACTACCACAGAAAGGAGTTGAGACCAAAATGTGTGATTTCAAGAAGAAATTAGATGTAGCTCTTGGGTCTGAAGGGATCAGGGGATATAAGGGGAAGGTGGGAATCTGGATATTTAATTTGATGATCAGCCACGATCATAATGAATGACAGAGCAGGTGGGAAGGGCTGAATGGCCTACTTCTACTTCTAGTTTCTAGTTTCAGAAAACAATACATTCTGCCCATGACAAATGTAAAGCTGCTCAGTTGGGTTATTTATATCCTTCCACATTTTAAATTGAATTTTAAGTTGAAACAGGGGGATGGATTCTATGTGGCTCACTAAACAAGGGTGTGGGTCGAGGAATCAAAATGATAGTGATAAAGGCCTAGCTCAATTTCACACTTCACTTTAACGAGTTTCCATTCTGGGAACCTTGCTGAGCTTCTTTCAAATCAAGGCTAAATTAACGTGTAATGACCTCTTCCAGTACTCTCACACATCTGAGAGTACTGAACTGATGCTAGTCTGCCTGTAGCATTGTTGTTCATCCTATGTCACTAACAGCAGAAACGTCTTTACTGGGATAAGAGATACTTAGTATAGAACAACAGCTGCCTGTCCTCAGTCAGTGAGGAATGTGCAGTATGAAGGAATCCGAAAGAAGTGGTGGAAAATAATATTAATCTGGGAGAAAGGAAGGAAAGAGAGAGATTGTACAGAGGAAGGAACAAAGAATAACTACAAACATCCGAGATCCTATTTACTGCAGTCTCTAATGCAATGGATCAGAGATTATGCTGAGCCATGAATGACCTGTCCTTGCCCATGTACATTCCATGGGCTTTGGCACTGGAAATTGCCAGAAATTGGAGAATAAAAAAGCACAGTGCTCCTACGGGAGATCTGAGAACTACGCGGACAAAGCATGCAATAATATGCATTCTTAACCACTCAGAATAAAAAAATTGTCAATGAACAGCACAGAGTCTGAAGTAAAAGTGTCAGATAGAAAGGTGAATTCAATTTCAAATCAGGTACATAAATAGAGAAGGAAAGAAAGATTAGACTAAGGGAGAAATAAAAGAGAGGGAAAGAGAAAGTAATTAAGTTTTTTTTATATTTCCAATAGCAAGTAAGCTCTGAAGGAATGAGACTCCACATTTGTAAAAGTTGAACGGCAGAGAAGCCTTCAGCAGTAATTAAACTTCATTATGTCATTGAAGAATCATTTAGACTGGAAAGGGGCAAACTCTAACTTTTTCTGGCGAGTTTAGTCCGGGGTCAGAATTCTCCAGGTGTTCATGCCAGCGGGATTTTCCAGTCCCACCGGTGGTGCATCCCCACCCACGGGTTTCCCCAATGGGAATTCCCATTGACAGCAGCTGAACCAGAGAATCCCACCGTAGCAAACAATGCGTCACCTCCCACCAATGGGAAGCTGGAGAATCTCTGAGGTATGTACAGGAACATTGCATTGTGCAATATATTTGAATGGAAGTGGGATGCCGCTTTTGTGAAACTATTAGAGAGGCAGAAAATCTGGAACAACAGCTTCTTTCTTTATTATTGTGCACATATTGTCACTGAAGGGTGCAGTCTGATTTGCGCATGCATAATGGCGAACACTGTTAACCACAATCTTACTTTTACAGTAAACTTTGATCAATATCGCAATGCTTAATAACAAGTGCCGACAGTTATGTAGAACCCTTATTATTGAAAAAAAGTGACCCATAAAATAATGAGCCACAAGGAATATACAGAAAAGTCTATGAAGGATCCATGGGCAAAATATTGTTGCCAAGTATCAGCCATTCACACTGATAGGTCACCTGTTCAATCTATCATTTGGGCCAAGTTCATTTCAGATAGGGACATTATGGTTGCGCTTGGTTCCACAAGGCCATAAGTTATAGGAGCAGACTTAGGCCATTTGGCCCATTGAGTCTGCTCCACCATTCAATCGTGGCTGATAAGTCTCTCAACCCCATTTTACCACCTTTTCCCATAACCTTGGATCCCTTTACCAGTCAAGAATCTATCTATCTCTGTTCATAAGAATATCCAACGAGTTCCATAGATTCACCACCCTCTGGCTGAAGAAATACCTCCTCATCTCAGTTCTAAAGGGTTGCCCCTTCATTCTGAGGCTGTGCCATCGGATCCTAGTCTCTCACACTAATGGAAGCATTTTCCCCACGTCCAGTCTACCCAGGCCTTTCAGTATGCTGTAAGTTTCAATGAGATCTCCCCTCATCCTTCTAATCTCCATCAAGGTCCAGAGTCCTCAGCACTCCCCAAACATCAAGCTTTTCATTCCTGGTGAATAAAGAGAGAAGAAAATTAAAACAGGTTCTCTTGATTCCGAATCGCCATTCCGGAATCCTTCCTGGAAAATATACATGCTTGGACATTGAGAAAGAGTAGAATTGGGCTTAATTCTGTTTCTCTTGATGATACAATAAATAACCTGCCAACAATCACTATTAACTTTCTGCGTGAAGTTTGGTCATTGGAGTGCTGTTTTTTCAGTGCAGCTTCTTACTCAAATTCAGTGCAATGCAGAGGTCCCAATCAGGACGATCACTAAAAACCCAGGGGGCAGGGCTATTCGCGCCTGAGTTTGACAGTTCTGGAACTCTGCGCATGCGCAGTGGCCCCGATCTGTCAGTCTCCCCGTTTGCTGGCCAGCTCAATCACTGGCCAACTCCGGACCCCCCAGCTGCTGCCCCTCCAGGCCCCCTCACAGCGGCGCGATCGTGGCCCCCGTAACAATTCTCAGGCCAGCTCCCCCCCACCAGTGGCAATCCCCCCAACCCCTTACCCTGGCAGACCCCCTCCAGCCAACCCCAATCGTGGGCCTCCCTCCAGCCCAGACTGATCCTCATGCAGGGTGGCAGTGGAACCTCCCCCCCACCCCCACCCCCACCAATCTTCCCCAGGCCCCACCCACAATAGGCTCCAACCTCTTGGCACTGCCCAATGCCTGGTGGGCAGTGCCAAGATGCCCGTTAGGCATGGACACTTTGCTCCATAGGCAGTGCCGGGGGCACAGACTGGCACTACTGCCAGAGCGCCCATGCTTAGGGGGTACCAACACCCACCCCCCCCCCCCCCTCACTGCCCAACCCTGTGTTGGGCCCCGATTGTTCCTTCCCCTCCACTCTGGTGGGCCTCCCACTTGTTCCCCGAATGTGAGGAGCTACTCTAAACCCCGCTGGAATGAAATACTCCTGGCAGGGTGGGAGATGCTGTCAGGGCTGGCACAAAACAGATAATCACATTGAAATTACATTTAAATTACATTTAAAATATTTTCAAATTGCTTACCTGACTTCCCGCTGGACTTCTGTGCAATCTCGCCATTTTCTTCTGGTTGGGAGACGCGCACGGGTCATAAATACTCACCGGAAACCCACAAAATGGCCAACACGCATATCTCTCAACCCGACCCACCAGAAAATGTGGATCGCAATGGGAGAATCGGGCCCAATGTGTGTAAAATAATGACACAAGCATGTCAAAAATGATTGCGATAATCAGCGTATCCTTTGCACATTGTCTGATTTAATACTGTAGATAAGAAGGAAGTTTAAAGTATGCCTCTATTTTGTTTAAACCTAGAATTACAATGAGTTCATATTCAAAGATAATTTTCGTTTGCAGGTCATGTACCACAAAATCTGATGTTATTTGAGGCGACATGGAATGCAAAAGAGGTCACGTCGCATCAGTCAGCCATGAGATTTTCCCCTTTCAAAGGGTTGAGAGCACATTAGCAGGAACCAAAGCACCCACAATGCCCTTACAAACATCACCAGCTGCACGAATTCTTATTTCCAAAAGAAAAAAAGAAATGAGCAGCCAAATCATTTTGAAAGCTGAGTAACAGCTTGGGAAATGAACAGAAGACAACAGGGCAGATTCGAAATGTGAAAAACGCACACTTCTGAAAAGTCGAGGAATTGTCTCTGATTTAGCAGCACATTCTGTTTACCCATGAAAGACATTTACATTCAACAGGCATCTGTGTGAATCACAATCGTGGCAGCGTGAGCACATTGCCTTGGGCTGTCCTCCACCAATTCTAGGAACACAGTTTCGCCTCCCAGTAGGGGCCAGTAGAAAAATCTTCTCAATCTGTATTTTGGGCCATCTGTCCTGAGAGAAAATGCATGTGTAAAAGAGCACGAAAGAAATTAGAATAGGCTGGTGGTTTCTGGTGTACTTTGTGAGGATAAGATACATCTGTCACATATGAATTCCACTTGAGTTGGTAGCTGCAGTGAATCTTGTCAGTTCTAACTCCAGTTTTGCCAAAATGAAACTGAACCTTGTCATCCCAATTACCATGCATGCCCCTGAATTAATCTAGCGTGGGTTTTAACTACAGAGTACAAATTGTACACAAACTCTATGAACACAAAATCCTCTGTCGCATGGACACGTAAATAAATCAACCCAGAAATATTTCATCTAATGTTACCACACAGTCAGGGCACAACGCAGGAAAACATCTGATTTGATTTGATTTATTACTGTGACATGTATTGGGATACAATGAAAAGTATTGTTTCCTGCGCGTTATGTAGGCAAATCACACCATTTATAAAGTACATAGGGGAGAAAGTTAGGAGAGGGTGCAGGATGCAGTGTTGCCGTAACAGATAGGGTTTAGAGAAAGATCAGCTTAATATATGATTGGTTCATTCAAAAGTCTGATGGCAGCAGAGAAGAAGCTGTTCTTGAGTCAGTTGGTACACGTTCTCAGACTTTTGTATTTTTTTCCAGATGGAAGAAAGTGAGAGTATGTCTGGAGTGCGAGGGGTCCTTGATTATGCTGGCTGTTTTTCCAAGGCAATGAGAAGTGTAGATGGAGTCAATGGATGGGAGGCCAGTTTGAGTAATGGACTGGGCTACGGTCACACTAGAGTTACCTTTCTAGTTTCTTGCAGTCTTGGTCACAGCAGAGCCATATCTGGAAAGATCGCTTTCTATGGTGTATCTATAAAAATTGGTGACAGTCATAGCTGACATGCCAAATTTCCTTAGCCTCCTGAGAAAGTAGAGGCATTGGTGGACTTTTGTCAAGTGCAAGCGAGTGGCATTGAAGATGTCACATTACTTTGCTGTCATGGGCCTTAATCATGTTATTTTTCTGACTTTGATTCAGAAAATAAGGATTGAGAAAACAACCATCCAGCCAACCGAAGCCTGTCCTGAAGCACAGCATTTTGTAAAACAATAAGGTGAAAGGGATTTTCCCCTGTTGTAACACTTTAATAGAATTTAAACCTCAGGAGCCCAAACCCAAAAGTTTAAATTCCCATTGGATCCATGAAAATTAGGCATAAGTTCAAATATTTTTGCAAATGATTACATTTGTATTCTGATTTCTGACTTTGTTTCTTGTTAATGAGGACATGGCCATTGCTAGCAAAGGCAGCATCATTAATGACCTACATACTCTTGAGCTCCTAATTACTCTGGAGAATGGGATAATGGACCATCTTCTCGAACC
Organism: Carcharhinus amblyrhynchos; assembly: GCF_965287045.1. NCBI lineage: Eukaryota > Metazoa > Chordata > Chondrichthyes > Carcharhiniformes > Carcharhinidae > Carcharhinus > Carcharhinus amblyrhynchos. Next base: position 54,883,985 of record NC_137335.1, read on the forward strand.
ACTGACAATGTTATTCGGTAGCAGTTCTAGCATTTCGACTCAGCAATAATGAAGAAATATTGGTTGGTTTACATATAGGACTTTACAACTTAGGTACAGCAAATACAGTTTGTAACCCACAGTTAAAGCAAAATAACTGGAGGAAGAAGTCTTATTCTGTTTCACTTTGTGGCTTTATTGTGCAAAATTATTTTTCGCACCGACTTGGGCAGGAATTCCTTTTCGAGTATTTTCACTACAACACTGTTTTTTTTCCCCTTTGGGGAAAGGTGGGAGAAGTGGGTGGCATGGTGGCACAGTGGTTAGCACTGCTGCCTCACAGCACCAGGGACCCAGGTTCAATTCCCAATTTGGGTCACTGCCTGTGTGGAGTTTGCACATTCTCCCCACGTCAGCGTGGGTTTCCTCTGGGTACTCCAGTTTCCTCCCACAGTCCAAAGATGTGTGGGTTAGGTGGATTGGCCATGCTAAATTGCCCCTTAGTGTTAAGGGGACTGGTAAGGGTAAATGTATGGGGTTATAGGGATAGTGCCTGTGTAGGATTGTGGCCGGTGCAGACTCGATGGGCTGAACGGCCTCCTTCTGCACTGTAGGATTCTATGAAATGATGGAACAATTCCTGAGCTGATCATCAGCTCATTGAGCCATGTTCAATGAATTTTTCATCGCCAACAAGTGCTGGCATTGGACTCAAATCCAGAGTTTCTGGTCCAGGGATAGGACTCTTCCACTGCCTCACAAGACTGCCAATGGGCAGCAACTATTGGGTTATGGATCTGAAGTAGGTGGCAATCAATCTTGCCCTCTTCTCGAATTGTGAAGGCTAAACTAATTCTAAAAGCTGGGCTTTATTAATGTGCCTCAGTGATGTCAAATAGTGGGAAATATATCATCGCCAGCAAGTGGAAATTGAAATATATGAGGGCCAGGCCAACACACCAGGGACTCATGTTATCTGATTTCAAGAAGGAATTAGATAAAGTTCTTGGGGTTAAAATGAACAAGGGATATGGGAAGGAGGGGGGATCAGGATATTGAATTTGATGATCAGCCGTGATCAAAATGAATGGCAGAGCAGGCTTGAAGGGCCAAATGGCCTACTGTCGCTTCTAGTTTCTGTGTTTCCATGTAACTGTCCCCGGGATAATTGGGAAGGTCCATGATCAGAATAGTGGTAGTTCAGAAAAAGTTTGATTCTTCTCTGAGAACACAAAAGGAAGCTCTAAAAAGTAAAAAAAAACACAATTAACTTATCTGCGTCTCATCTGAAATGATACTGAAGCATTTGAATCTGTACAGTTCTTAGTTTGGCCCACAGCTAAAATGGCGGGTACATCCAAATTAAATTATCAGAATGCAACTTGGCCATTTAATCATGACCCTCATTCCTTTGGTCATCCAGTCTTCCAAAGCTGAATTGAGGCTCGTTGAGATGGGGGATGCAGAGACATGACAGGAATGCAATGCGATCAACTTAACCCATCCTCGCCCGCCTGCACCCTATCAGTAAGAAGATGGGTTCAAACCAGCCCTGCAGCGAACAATACTTTGTGATGCTGCCCAAGTTCTTACCTATCGTGCACTATTCATTGTTTGGCAATGAGAACCTCTAGAGGTTGCAGTAAATTAAAATGTGATCTGATGTTTCAGGGGTAGTTCAGTTTTGTCATCGCAAGAGGTTGCCTTTTTCATGAGATATAAAAATGTCAGCGCTACTTCATGCAATTTTAAGTCATATGCATAATCATACATTAGTCACAAGTTTTAAATGAAGTATTATGAAGTATTACATCAGTAAAGAGTTTGATTTCAGAGGGAGAAAAGAGAGCCACTGGGACATCAATTTCAAATCTATGGGATCACAGGGAATTCCTGTCAACTGGTAATCAAAATGAAGATGAAAAAAGGAAGTGATTAAAACTTCCTTAAAGTGAAAAAGAAGGGAGAAAGATAAGGTCCAAAGAGAGTTACAAATGTGAAATTAGAGCAGAGGAATTTTGGTATAATCTGATCCGTTAAAGTCAATGGTTGGAAGAAGCCCCACTGGTCCCATCAGACTGTGTACCAAGTCTCCCAGGTTGTAAACTTTCTAATGCTAAACGTGAGCTTGTAAAATCCAATGCATTCTGAATAAAATCTAGCAAAGCAGCATCACAGTATGGAAATGCTGAAAAGCTGATGCAGTACAAACAAAATGCACAATTACGATAAATAGAACATGAAAGCATTTGGAGTCTATTAAGAGCTTTTATAGTTGCAATCTTATGTTAGTTTTGATGCTCGCCCTACCCTATCAGCGCACTCTCACATACATGCACACACCAGTGGCAGATTAACTACCACCCTGACCCCTAGGCTGAGCTTCAGTAAGGCCCCCTGACCTTACCCCCACCCCTTCCTTTGTTGAATAGAATAAAGTGACATTAAGTGACGTTAGATAACTTATATTGTTGTACTATGTATAACGTACTACATGTATAATATCATAAAGTTATATGAATCAATTACAGCCCTTTTCATATATTTTTCATTTTCTTTACATTTGTACTTTAAAAAGCTTCCATGTTTTTTGGTTTACAAAAGTGTTGATAACGGCATGTAAATCAACGGATCAAAGCATGTTTGATTCAATGTGCATGAGTGCCAGCTGACTAAGTTTCTCATTGTTGAGTGCAAATAGATTTTGATCCTCTTCAGGCCAAAAATGAACACTCACCTGAACAGTTAGTGATCAGTAAGGACAGATAAATTCTAAAGCAAATGTATGCATTTGGATACACGGCGTGCAGTCCATCTCTTGCCAGAGCTCGATACATCCCAGTGACAGCGATATCATCACTGGATTGTCCTCGAATGTACTTCTGAAAGTGGACGAGCTCTTCCACAAAGACCAAGTCAAAGTCTTTAATAATAAACACAATCTCGTGGCTGCAGTACGATGTTCTAAAAGCATTACTTCTAAATGTTTATATGTTTGGAGCCTAATTTAGAAAACAGAGTAGTATTTGTAATATTCCAGGTATGAAAAAAAAGCAAAAATACTGAAATGTCATCCAAAATACTCACGTGTACACTCAATTAAACCTTTTTTTGTACACTCAATTAACCCTTTGAAGGGTAGAGTGATGTAAGTGTCGTCCATCGTGTTAAGGGTAAATCGACATCAATGTCTTTCTCGCTAGGCTGTCTTCGTAATGTCTGCACTGATTGGTCAAACAAGATTTACTAACCACTATTATTCCAATCAGATGCCTTCTTTCTTCAGCTTCATTATGATGTCATACACGTGTTGCGAATGCATTATGATAATGAATTCAAACTCTTCGGCTGGTGATTGGTGACAGCGAGTCATTTGTCACGTTGTAAACAACAATGGCGGCGCGCAAACAAAAGTCTATTTTGACCTTTTCACAGGCAGTAAATGCGCTGAACAACAGTTTTGATGATGGCTTATGCAGTGATGATAACATAGTGGGAGTGCTTTAGATGCCGAGGATTTTGATGTTGATATTGGCTAATTATCAGATGATGATTGTGAATTTGATAATACATTGATAGCGCTGGAGGTAGTGGTGACAGTCATTGTGCTGTGGTGTGGGACTAATACTATGTAAGGGTGAATGTTGAAAAAAATACCATATGTAACTAAGTATGCACTAAAATAAGTATGTATATATGTTATAGCATGACAATAAACTCTTTGTTGCATTTATTTTGTATTTATTTGCATGTAGTACAAGTCCAGGCGTGAAGCTCCTCTATTTATAGGTATTTGTTATATTAATTCACCCATGGGATATAATTATGAAAATTTATTCACCCTTAAAAGGGTTAAACCAATTTTTTTTTGCTCTCGGGCCCCCCTCCCTTCCAAGCCCTAGGCTTAAGCCTACTCAGCCTAATGGTTAATCCACCATTGGCACACACACATTTCCACACTACTACTACCTCCCCATATGGACACATACACAAACACACTCCTATTGAATAAACTCATCCAACTACCTTCAATTATTTTCTCACCTGCAAAGCTGCGATTGTTGATAAATCAATGGCTGAGGAAAAATTGGAATCCATGTTCAAATATAAAGAAAAGTGATAAAAGAAAGGCCTGCAGGAAATAATATCTGCCATAAAAAGTGTTTTTTTTTGCCAATATACAGCATCTGGTGCCTTTGGCTATGCTTTCACAGAACAATATCCATGGCGTACACGGGCAGGGTAATTTTGTGTTTGTGAACTTCCAACAGAGAACTTTGTCTACTGGGAATGCAAATCTGAAATTCAGATGTGCAATGCCCACCATTTTCCAACCATATATTTTAATTGGTGTGAGATCATGGGCAGTATGCCTGAATTTTGACAAAGCACTCTGCATGGACAGGAGCCCTTGCCAGAAATCAGGACTTGTAAAGTTACCCTCAGAATGCACCCAAGTAATGAGCTCAAGAAAAATGTTGAAATCTTCCTCAAAGTGCACGCAACAAACATTTTACGGGCCTAAATTTCCTGAGAGTTACCTCCTTTCCACCATTGTAACTTTACCCAAAACGCAGTGGAAATCTAGTTGATGCAAACCATAATTTTATAAACCAAACAGAATTGCGTTGTGTGATGTCAGATATTTCTGGACCAGATTTTCTGTTGTTTCTTGTCTGCAGGAAGACAAGGGCGACATGGTAGCACAGTGGTTAGCACTGCTGCATCACAGCGCCAGGGATCCAGGTTCGATTCCAGGCTCGGGTGACTGTGGAGTTTGTATATTCTCCCCATGTCTGTGTGGGTTTCCTCCAGGTACTCCTGTTTCCTCTCACAATCCAAAGATCTGGGAGTTAGGTTGATTGGCCATGCTAAATTGACCATTAGTGTCAGGAGGATTAGCAAGGTAAATACGTGGGGTTATGGGAATAGGACCTAGATGGGATTGTGGTCGGTGCAGGATTGATGGGCCATATGGCCTCCTTCTCCACTGTAGGGATTCTATGATAGGAGGCATATTTAAATGTTGACGCAATATCAGTGGAAAACATGCTTCTGCCTACCCAAAAATGGACGCATGAAAAGAGTTCAAAAAAGGTAAGCCTGTATTTTTCAGCTCTCGCCCGCCACATGTTCAGCAGACAAAGAAACAAAGAACAAAGAACAACCCAGCACGGGAAACAGGCCCTTCGGCCCAACAAGCCCGCGCCGCCGCATCACCCTACACCTATTCTACCCTGCGTGTCTACGAATAGAACCCCTGACTTAGCCAGATTCAGAGGAGAATAGTGTCAATTTGGTAAAACCAATCAGCCTAAGAGCACATCTTTGGGGTGTGGGAGGAAACCGGAGCGCCCAGAGGAAACCCACGCAACCACAGGGAGAATGCACAAACTCCCACAGACACAGGCCCAAATCCATGTATCTGCACAGCTAGCAGTGCTAGTCACCGAGCTGTTGCGGCTCCCGTCTACCGGTCCAGGATCAAGCACACACACCGACACGAAGTACTAGGCCACTCCTGGAACCTCCAAGAGTAGCCCACGTACGACCCACCATGTGCATGCCCCTCGTTTGACAACAAGGTGGACCTCCACCTGCGGAATAAAAGACAAAAACGTTAATCATAAGCCTGCCTTTCCGGTGTCTCCCGAGGTTCTAACCCTTATTTAATAACCCCTACCATAACCCTCCATCCTCGTTTCACTCATGTGCCTATCTAACTGAACCTTAAACGAGCCCAACGTTCCCGCCTCCACCACCCTACTCGGTAGCGCGTTCTATACCCCCACAACCCTCCGCGTAAAGAACCTTCCTCTCATATCCAAATTATACCTCTCCCCCCTCACCCTTAAATCATGTCCTTTTGTATTTGTAACCAATCTAGGGAGCAGTCTCTCACTATTAACTCTATCTATTCCCTTCAGTATCTTATATACCTCTATCAGGTCCCCCCTCAATCTCTGTCTTTCCAAGGAGAACAGTCCCAGTTTCTCCAACCTTTCCTCGTACCTCAGCCCCTCCATGCCAGGCAACATCCTGGTAAACCTCCTCTGCACCCTTTCCAGAGCCTCCACGTCCTTCCGGTAGTAAGGTGACCAGAACTGGACGCAGTACTCCAAATGCAGTCTAACCAACGTTCTATACAACTGAAGCATTAGACGGCAGCTTTTAAACTCTATACCCCTTCCTACAAAGGCTAGCATTCCATAAGCCTTCCTGACAACATTCTCCACTTGTGTCGCAACCTTCATGGATTTGTGAACCTGCACTCCCAGGTCCCTCTGTGTTTCTATACTCCTAATTTGTCTACCTTTAATCACATAGCTCCTCTCTACATTATTCCTTCCAAAATGCATCACCTCGCATTTGTCAGGATTAAATTCCATCTGCCACCTATCTGCCCAATGCACCAACCTATCTATATCCTGTTGTATCACCTCACAATCCACTTCGGTACCCGCCAACCCTGCCATCTTGGTGTCATCAGCAAACTTGCTGATCACACCACCTACGCTCTCTTCCAAGTCATTTATGTAGACTACAAAGAGGAGAGGTCCTAGTACTGAGCCCTGCGGCACACCACTGGTCACTGGCCTCCAGCCGGACAAAGTCCCCTCCGCAACTACCCTCTGTCTCCTATTACCCAGCCAGTTCTCAATCCACCTAGCTACCTGACCTCGTATCCCATGCGCCTTAACCTTTTCTACCAGCCTACCATGAGGGACTTTGTCAAACGCCTTACTGAAATCCATATAGATGACACCAACGGCTCTCCCATCGTCAACCGTTTTTGTCACCTCCTCAAAGAATTCCACCAGATTTGTAAGGCAAGACCTCCCTCTAACAAAGCCATGTTGCGTATCCCCAATCAGACCGCAACGCTCCAAATGCTCATACATCCTACCCCTAAGTACTTTTTCCATTAATTTCCCTACCACCGATGTCAAACTCACCAGCCTATAATTTCCAGGGTTATCCCTGCTACCTTTTTTGAACAGCAGTACCACATTTGCTACCCTCCAGTCTTCTGAGACCTCACCTGTGTCCAAAGAAGAGACAAAGATTTGTGCCAGAGGCCCAGCAATTTCATCTTTCACCTCCCTAAGCAGCCTGGGATAAATACCATCAGGCCCCGGAGCTTTATCCGTCCTTACGCTACCTAAAAGCCCTAGCACTTCCTCCCTTGTAATAGATATTTCCTGCAGCTGATCCTCAGCTCCCTCTAACAGACCGCACAATTCCGAACCCCTCTCCTTCGCGAATACCGACGCAAAGTATTCATTCAGGAGCTCCCCCATTCCCTCCGACTCAATACATATCTCCCCACTTTTGTCCCTAAGAGGACCAATTTTCCCTCTAACTACTCTCTTGCTCCTAATATAGGAATAAAATGCCTTCGGATTTTCCTTAATCCTACCAGCCAAAGCCATTTCATGCCCTCTCTTCGCCCTTCTAATTCCCCTTTTTAGCTCCCTCCTACTCTCTCTATATTCCTCCAGCGCACTCTCTGTACCCAGTCGTTTCGACCTAACATACGCCTCCCTCTTCTTCCTGACCAAGTCTTCAATACCCCCTGTAATCCACGGCTCTCTAATCCTACCTTTCCCATCCTTCCGCTTAACCGGAACATACCTCCCCTGCAGCCATTTCATTTTGCCCTTAAAAGCCTCCCACTTGCCAACCATGGACTTGCCAACTAACAGTCCCTCCCAATCAGTGTCCTGCAGCTCCCTCCTAATCCTGCCATAGTTTGCCTTTTTCCAGTTCAGCACACTCCCGTTCGGCCGGCACTCGTCCCTTTCCATTTTTATCCTAAAGTAGACGGACTTGTGGTCACTATTAGCCACATGTTCGCCTAACTCTACCTCTCCCACCTGCCCCAGCTCATTACCCAACACTAAATCCAGTACAGCCCCTCCCCTAGTCGGAGTAGTTACATACTGCTCTAGAGACCCTTCCAAAACACATCTCACAAACTCCTCTCCCTCCGTACCCCCAGCTCTAGGCCCCCTCCAATTCACTCCAGGAGGATTAAAGTCACCCACTACAACCACCCTATTCTTCCTGCACCTATCCAAAATGCCCCTGCAAATGCCTTCCTCCACCGACCTCGGGCTGTTGGGTGGCCTATAATACACCCCTAGCAACGTAATCTCTCCCTTTTTATTCCTCAACTCGACAGACCTGGGGTAGAGGCAGCTACCGACCTCCTTTCCATTGCTTTGGGCCCAGGTCCCATTATGGTATAGAATGTGGGCAGATTGAATGAAGGAAACTCATCCTTTGATGTACTTGCCAGCAGTGCATCAATAGAATGCAGATGACTAAGTCCAGGCTGTTCAAGGCTGTTCCTGATTCTACCTTCTCTTCAGCTTATCAATAGTCCCATACTTATAACACTGCCATGTAAACGACACTAAAATTACACACAGACACTGGGCTGAACCGGGTGTTTTACTAAGTTATGTTACACAGTAATGCATTGTCACCTTTTTAAACATGGCAGAATTTGAGTTGAAAGACAGAAGAGATGTCTGTGTGGTTATTCCATGCAGGGATAAACTCCTTTCCACTGCCACAGCCTCCAACCCTCTCCTTGCCACTGACCAAAGTGGAAGCAAACTGTTTGTAACCTCGGAGTTCTTTTTGGCACTGAAACTTCCAACTCCCATTATCTCCATGACCTCAAGTAAGCTTCTACATCTGACTCAGCTTCCCCCCTCCTGAAAGCCTTCATCCATGCTATCGTTATCTTTTAATTAAAGTTAAAGTTTATTTATTAGTCACAGGTAGTCTTACATTAACACTACAATGAAGTTACTGTGAAAATCCCACAGTCCAGCGCCTGTTCGGGTACACTGAGGGAGAATTTAGAATGGCCAATGCACCTAACCAGCATGTCTTTCAGACAGTGGGAGGAAACCAGAGCACCTGGAGGAAACCCACACAGGCATAGGGAGAAAGTGCAGACTCAGCACAGATAGTGACCCAAGCCAGGAATGGAACCGAGTCCCTGGAGTTGTGAGGCAGCAGTGCTAACCACTGTGCTACCATAACTCTAACCAGTCCAATGCTGTTACGGCCATCTGTTCATTTTGCATCCTTCAATAAACTTCAGCTCATTCAAAACTCCTCTGCCTATCTTACACCATATTCCATTCACCCATCATTCCTATGGGTAACCTACAGTGCTTCCTCATCCAGCAACATTTCAGGTTTTTAAATCCTCACTCTTATTTTCATACACCTCAATGGCTTCACCCTGCCCCATCTCTGAAACCTCCTCCAGTATGAGATCTCTGTACTCTTCCATTCCTGTTTTCCACTGGCGCAGCAGCAGCTGTCATGCTTTCAGCTGCCTAGGATACAATTATGGAATTCTCTCCTTAATTTTCTCCACCTCCTTCCTTCTTCCTCCTCCTTAGCATTTTTCCTTAAAATCTACTTCACTGACTATGCGTTTGGTATCAAATCTTGCTTGCGAATGCACCTATGAAATACTTTGGTAGATTTTATTACATTAAGAGGATCGTACGAATGAAAGTAGTTGTATTTCAACTTACGTTGGTGGACTAGCTGATCTTCAGTCATGTTGACCATGGACAGCCTGTGGTTTGGAGTACATTTGTGATGGTTCATCCAAATTAGGACCACACAATAGTGGAAACAGGGAGTGGAAAACCACTGAGGATCTGGGTACAGAGGTGAGTGAATGGAGGACTGGGGACAGAAGAGAGTAGAGCACGGAACAGACTGAGAGATGACACTGGGTATGAAGAGCTGTGGTGGTTAAAAAAAAAGGAATGGAATAGCTCAAGAGTGGAGGACACTCTTGAAGTAGGAGCAGGAAGAAGATCAATATTTGAGGACTTGGGACCATGATGAACCAGGAGCGCAACAAAAGAATGGGGAGTTTTGCATAGTGGTGCAAGACAATAGATACAACATTTAAAAGTGAAAACCACTCATCTTCAAGGAAACAAAAAGAGGAAATGCTGGAAAATCTCAGGAGATCTAACAGCATCAATGTAGCAAGAACGGGGCTGATGTTTCAATTTGAAACTTTGGCTCTATTCTCTCTCCACAGATGCTGTCAGACCTGCTGAGATTTTTCCAATATGTTCTGCTTTTGTTTCAGATTCCAGCATCTACAGTATTTTGCCTTCATTTTCAAGAGAAGTCACAAACAGTGGAAACTGAGCTACTTATTGTACTGTTAAACAGGTCTGAAGGGGCATCAGGATAAAGTAAGGTGGCGAACAGAAAGGGTGAATAAGCAGTAAAGAACAAGTCACAAAGTGCACTCAGTAACATATATACTTCCACCATGATGAATTAATTTAACATTGTTAAAATTATGCAGATCTTCCTTCATGGAAGATCTTCATGGAGAATTCCATAATTGTTAATACTGTGTAAGTACAAAGCTGAAAAAAATTATTTTTATGAAGAGCATCTATCTCATTGAGGAAGCCTTCAGGCCGATCCACATCCAACAACCTGCTCTGAGTAACTATGTTACTGGCAGAACCCAAACTATGTTTCAATGAGTAGGTCATTGCTTAAAACCATCTCCAAGGCACAAGTCAGGTTTGTGATGGAATAGTCTCCACTTATTTGGATGACTGCAACTTCAACAACACTTAAGAAGTTCAACATTATCCATGACAAAGCAACCCATTTGATTGGCACCCCATCTACCACCTTAAACCTTCACTCCCTCCACTACTGATGCATGGGGCACAGCTACTTCTGAACACCATCACCTGCAAATTCCCCTCCAAGCCTCACACCATCCTGACAAGGAACAGTAGTGCCGTTCCTTCACTGTCATTGGGTTAATAGTATGGAATTCCCTTCCTAAAAGCACCGTACCTATAGCACACGGACTTCACAGTGACAGGACAGTTTTTAATGTACTTAACAGGTCGACGCTGGGTATGTGGGAGTCTCTCAAGGGAAAACTAAAATCTTTGCAGGAAAGACATGTGCCGGTCAAGAGGAAGGATGGGAAGGGTAGGATTAGAGAGCCGTGGGTAACTAGGGATATTGAGGACCTGGTCAGGAGGAAGAGGGAGGCGTACATTAGATCTAGGCATTTGAGGACAGAGATAGCGAATACAGAGAATGTAGGAGAGAACTTAAAAGGGGCATCAGAAAGGCAAAAAGGGGCCACGAAATGGCTTTGGCGGGTAGGATTAAGGAAAATCCTAAGGCATTTTACTCCTATGTTAGAAACAAAAGGATGGTTAGAGGGAAGATTGGTCCTCTCAGGGACAGAGGAGGGGAACTATGCTTGGAGCCTGGGGGAATGGGGGAGATCTTGAATGAATACTTTGCGTCGGTATTCACGCAGGAGAGGGGCCTGATGTCTGGTGCTGTGCTTGAGGAGTTTGAGGATCCGTTGAGGGAAATAGTCAGCACGAGGGAAGAGGTGTTGGGACTTTTAGACAGTATAAAGATGGATAAATCTCCGGGGCCTGATGGCATCTATCCCAGGCTGCTAAGGGAGGTGAGGGATGAAATTGCTGGGCCTCTGACGCAAATCTTTGTCTCTTCTTTGGACACAGGTGAGGTCCCAGAGGATTGGCGGATTGCAAATGTAGTACCGTTGTTTAAAAAGGGTCAGAGGGATAACCCAGGGAATTATAGGCTGGTGAGCTTGACTTCAGTTATAGGCAAGCTAATGGAGAGGATCCTCAAGGATAGGATGTATGAACATCTGGAGCGCTGCAATCTGATCAGGGATACGCAGCATGGCTTCGTTACAGGGAGGTCGTGCCTTACGAATCTAGTGGAATTTTTTGAAGAGGTGACAAAAACGGTTGACGAAGGACAAGCCGTTGATGTCGTCTATATGGATTTCAGTAAGGCGTTTGACAAGGTCCCTCATGGTAGGCTGATAGAAAAGGTGAAGGCTCATGGGATACAAGGCCAGGTATGTAGACGGGTGGAGAACTGGCTTGGGAGGTGGAGACAGCGGGTAGTAGTGGAAGGCTCCTTTTCCAATTGGAGGTCTGTCACCAGTGGTGTGCCGCAGGGCTCGGTACTAGGACCTCTTCTATTTGTGGTATATATTAATGACTTGGAAGAGGGGGTAGGTGGTGTGATCAGCAAATTTGCTGATGACACTAAGATGGTTGGATTGGCGGGTACTGAGGAGCAGTGCCTGGCAATGCAACAGGACATAGACAGGCTGGTAGATTGGGCAGATAGATGGCAAATGGAATTTAATCCGGAGAAATGCGAGGTGATGCACTTTGGCCGGAATAATGTGGAGGGGAGTTATACGATAAAAGGTAGAACTATCCGGAGTATAGATACGCAGAGAGACCTGGGGGTGCAAGTGCACAAGTCCCTGAAGGTGTCGGTGCAGGTGCAGAATGTGATGAGGAAAGCGTATGGTATGTTAGCCTTCATAGGAAGAGGTATAGAATATAAGAGTAGGAGTCTGATGTTGCAGTTGTATAGAACGTTGGTTAGGCCTCACTTGGAGTACTGCGTCCAGTTCTGGTCGCCGTACTACCGGAAGGATGTAGAGATCCTGGAGAGAGTGCTGAGGAGATTTACCAGGATGCTGCCTGGTATGGAAGGGCTGTCTTACGAGGAAAGATTGAACGAACTTGGGCTGTTTTCCCTTGAGAGACGTCGGCTGAGGGGGGATCTAATAGAGGTTTATAAGATTATGAAGGGGATAGATAGAGTAAATGGTGGTAAGCTTTTTCCGCTATTAGAAATGGATAGAACGAGGGGTCACGGGCTTAGGGTGAGGGGGGCTAGGTATAAGACAAATATTAGAGGGCAGTTTTTCACGCAAAGGGTAGTGGGGGTGTGGAATGCACTGCCGAGTAAGGTGGTGGAAGCAGGCACGCTAGGGTTGTTTAAGAGTCACTTAGACAGCCACATGAGCGGGCTACATATAGGGGGATATAGCAGGCCTTACTAAACATTGTAGGCTTGGGATTACGTTTTTGCCTCAGGGATGTTACAGTCTTTGCCTGTTTAATAATGAATTTTTTTGTCTCCACAGGCATTTAAGTCCAGCAAGGGGCATGCATGCGGCAGGTTGTAGTGGGCTGCTCTTGGACGTTGCTTCGGGAGTTGCCTATTGCTTCATGTCGTTAGTGTGCTTAAACTGGACCATCTCGAGGGCAACATGACAGCTCAGAGACTATCTCTGTTGCTGTGCGGACACATGGATTTGGGCCTGTGTCTGTGGGAGTTTGCACGTTCTCCCCGTGGTTGTGTGGGTTTCCTCCGGGTACTCCGGTTTCCTCCCACATCCCAAAGATGTGCTTTTAGGCTGATTGATTGGGTACTAAATTGTCCCTATATTGGACCTCCCTGATCCTCGCACATTAGGTGTAGACTAAAATCATGAATAGGTCACTGAGACAGTGGGACGGCGGCGCGGGCTCGTTGGGCCGAAGGGCCTGTTTCCCGTGCTGTGTTGTTCTTTGTTCTTTGTTCTTAACTCTGTCAAAGAAAAATAACACCTACTTTGACTATCACATACCTGCACACTTGAAGTTCACTCACATACAAAGAGATTACAGAGTGAAGAGAATAGATTAAGCAATTTTAATTCTAGTAGAATTGATGATTTGGCTAGCTTCAAACTGAACTCAGTGGTTCTGCTGATTTCGACATTGAGGCAGTTTAAATACGTAGACAAATAATTTATCTGTTCTTCTGAAGATAGGAGTTGAGTTCTTTTTTAAAAATATATCTGGCTGCAGCAAGCACATGGAAAAAACAACACATAGGAGTTAAAATTTACAAGTTGGATGAAGAAAGAGAAAAAGAAGAAACCTACAAAGAGTCTTGCTCCCTCAGCATTTCAGTTCCTTGTCCAATTCTCCAAAAAAGTTGCATAAACACACAAAGGGTTGGCTTGTCACATGACCCATTTCTCCAACTGCCCAGTGACTCAAATGTGGTGTAAGCTAGTGTATTCTTGTTACAATTTGACTGGATCATGGTTGGAACTTCTTCTCTCAGCCAGGATCCCATTGTAGACGTGATTGCGCCTAATGAAGTGACCACACCAATTGAGTATCCATATAGTTATCTGGATGCTTTGCTAATGGATTAGGAGAAGGCTGCCAATCACACTCCTTTAAGACCATTGTTCTTGTGTGCCTTTGTAGACAGGTTGTCTTTATTTCAATTGTTTTGGAATATACAAGGTACAGTGATGCAAATATGCAGCCATCTTTGACTGTGATCACAAGTTACTAGAATATGGTTTTAGCTTTTTTAAAAACATTTAGTTAAGAGTTTCCAGCCATTAAACTCACAAATCAGTTTTTACATAGAGCAGATTGCCACAAGAGCTTTAGAAATGTTTTAGAAATCTTTAGCGTTGCTTGTATTACGAGCTGCTGCTGTTCAGTGGTGAGTGAAGAAAATGGTCACTGCAATACAGGTATCAAAGAACAAAGAAAATTACAGCACAGGAACAGGCCTTTCGGCCCTCCGAGTCTGCACCAACCATGTTGCCTGACTTAACTAAAACCCCCTCCCTTTCTGGAATATCCCTCTACTCCCATCCTATTCATGCATTTGTCAAGACGCCCCTTAAAAGTCACTACCATATCCGCTTCCACTACTTCCCCCGGCAACGGGTTCCAGGCATCCACCATCCTCTGTGTAAAACAATCTGCCTCGTACATCTCCTTTAAACCTTGCTCCTCACACCTTAAACCTGTGCTCCCTCGTAATTGATTCTTCAACCCTGGGAAAAAGTTTCTGACTATCCACTCTGTCCATGCCCCTCATAATCTTGTAGATTTCTATCAGGTTGCTCCTCAATCTCCATTGTTCCAGTGAGAACAAACCAACTTTCTCCAACCTCTCCTTATAGCTAATGCCCTCCATACCAGGCAACATCTTGGTGAATCTTTTCTGTACCTGCTCCAAAGCCTCCACATCCTTCTGGTAGTGTGGCGGCCAGAATTGAACACTATATTCCAGGTGCGGCCAAACTAAGGTTCTATAAAGCTGCAACATGACTTGCCAATTTTTAAACTCAGTGCCCCAGCCAATGAAGGCAAGCATGCCATATGCCTTCTTTACTACCTTCTCCACCTGCTTGCCACTTTCAATGACTATGTACCTGTACAACCAGATCCCTTTGCCTCTCAATACACTTAAGGATTCTGCCATTTATTGTATATTTCCTATCTGTATTTGACCTTCCAAAATGCATTACCTCACATTTGTCCAGATTAAACTCCACCTGCCATCTCTCCGCCCAAGTCTCCAACTGATCTATATCCTAATCTATATCCTCACCACCTTAAATCATCTCTAAAGCACAAGGACAAAATGAGTCCTTAGTCCAGTGGCAAATACAGTAACTGGAAATTTCCGACCATTCATGCCAGTGGGGTTCTCTCGTCCGAGTGGCAGCAGACCCCCTGACATGGGTTTCCCAGCGATGTGGGGTGGCTTCACTGGGAATTCCCATTGACCACAGTGGGACCAGAGAATCCCACCACCAGCAAATGGCGTGCCGCCTCCCACTGCCGAGATGCACACTAAGGCGAGGACAGTGAGTCTTACCCAGTGCTAAGGAAACTCGTGTTAAATCTACAACTCAGTGCCATGAGGTTTGTTTTCATTCCAAAAATGCATTTTGTGCTATATTTAAAACATATGTAACAAGTACGTATGATCTAACCTTTCATTCCAGTGTACCAAATTGTACTGAGTTAAGAATAATTATGTATAAAGAGCCACAGTTTGTGAAGAACATTCCATTACAAATAAATTAGGATGGCATAAAATTTGTATGAAGATTGCACTGTGAAATGAATGAACATTCTGTGAAGAACTCTAAATGGTCAAAATAAATGATCACTCTACATATAAACGAGAATCATAAAGTAACAACATGTACTCTCACACTGCGTGCCTGTTAGCAAGTAACTTTTCAAGATATTGAGCGTGGTACTACCATCTGTAGCCTTAACTGTTTGAGCAGTGCGTATCTAAATAAGATTCATCTGTGTTGATTTTTCCTTTGCACAAATGACTGCATGTGTTTCCTATGAAGCCTTAGCCCAAATAAAACTACTTTACTCTGAATGTGCACTAAATATAATTTGGTAAGACAATCCTGCCCTACCACTGTTTTATCACCCAGGGAGATTGTGGCTTGTTCTTTCTGATAGTCATTAAGTCACCTTTCTGTGGAAGTCTATCCCCTTCCAAATAAGATACTCATTCCTACCTGGGTGAGCGGTAACCCCAGCGGACCTTCGAAAATAAGGCTAATGGAATATCCCAGCAAACTGTGGAGAGCCAATTTAATTCATCTCTAACACTGTAGGGATTCTGTGAGGTGTTGTGGGACATCAGAAGCAGAATTGTACTCAGCCATTTGCAAGCACAATTTCTGAAAAAGTACACAAATAGCAATGTTGAAATCAAGAAAGAAAATAGATTTGTATCCAGATTGAGATTTTACCTCAAAGTGGAGCAAGGTTGTAACTGAGTTCATGGCATGAGGCCAAGGTTAAATTCATTACCATGCTATCTTCGCATTTTGAAAGGTCACAGAAGAGTGGGAAAATATTGTACAGATTAAAAAAACCCTCCACAATCGAGAGCCTTAATTGACCACAATGACTTCAGAATTCCAATGTGGGAGAAAATGACCAATAGTGGCATAAGGTTTTCATTATCTTCACAGTCCCTAATTGGGAAGAAATTGGGAGCTTTAAGATTGTTTAAGAAATGGGAGGGTCAAATCTGAGATAGATTAATTTCTGCAGGCGTTCTCCTGCTTGTCTCTTCTGTAATTTTTTGGGGGAGGACTTGGAAAGCCCACTGGAATGATCAAAGTGACAGAAATATATCTCCCAAGAGAAGCTTTTAGTTCAAAGTGTGACTAATGAAAATGCTATAAGTTGAAGTGTTCTTTTATGGTTAGGGAAAAGATTATGCTGTATCTAATCCTTGCTATGTCTGGCCTGTGGGTGCATGATGCTGAAATCGGGTGAGCAAAATGGGAAAAAAAAACCCACGCTACAAATACTATCCCTCAGCATAACCACACAAGTGGTATGTGTTGTGTTTTGACCTCCTGCTTTGGGCAGAACATTCAGCCAGGAGATTCCCTTCACCATCACTGACTGTCTATATTCTTTTAAGAGAAGCTAGCGCACAATGTCCAATAGAGGTGGGTGTGAGAAGGAGCTGACAGACTTTGGGAACCAGCTGTCCAGCCTTGGGGAAGCAAGTGGCAATGAAAAGAAGTGAGAATGATATTGGTGGCAGATGAGGTGGCAAACTCGGCTATTATCAGTTCCCCTTTGAAAACATATGTTGAACATGGCTCTGACCTAGAGGCTGAATACACAGTAAGTGACAGGAGTCAGTCGATGATTCAGCCAAGTCCACTAACAACCAGTTGCTGTTTCTCAGAATAACAGCACATAACAGACCTCTGGCTTAACCTTATAGTGAGCTATTTAAAGAGTGCATAAGATCCAGACATGCAGGTATCTTATACCAGTGACGCAGGTCATGGTGACCACATCTGCAGCAGAGTAGTTAGCATTGCTGCTCCACAGTGCCAGGGACCTGGGTTTGACCCTTGGCTTGGGTCACTGTGTGGAGTCTGCACGTTCTCCTCGTGTCTGTGTGGGTTTCCTTTGTGTGCTTCGGTTTCCTCTAACAGTCCGAAAGACATGCTGGTTGAGTGCATTGGCCCTGCTAAACTCTCGCTCGATGTACCCAAATAGGCGGCAGAGTATAGGGGATTCTCACAGTAACTTCATTGCAGTTTTAATGTAAGCCTACTTGTCACATTAATAGATAAACTTTAACTCTAGATTAAACTGGAATGAAATGAGAACCGCTCTAGCCATTTTGTACCTAAGTCTTTCCTTACACTGCACCTCAGGTGACTGTGTGACATTTTCATCTCCCGTGGCATTGCCCAAAACACATTGGCAAATATAATCATTCTCTTTCCTGTCTCTGCTACCTTCATTCTGCTGTTCTCTAATCCTCTCTTTTACTGTATCTCTTGGCTCTTCTGCTTCCCTCTCTTTCGTTCTTTGCTTCTGTCTCTGAATGTCTCTTGTCTTTTACTTAATTTCTTACAACAGCCGGGAGAAAAGGGGAAATTCCGACACTGGATCTACCACAGCCTTGCTGCTATGGCCTATCTCTCTGACTGAAAAACCACCAGCATTTATTCCTGGTAATTTTAAGCTTAATGTCTGTCATTGAGAGATTACAACAGATATTAATCAATGAAGATTTGGTGATTAATGGGCATCTATTGGATATTTTCTCTGGCATGTTTTAATTTTAAATATATGTAAATCAATCCATGTGCAATTTATTTAATGACAGTGATTTTATAAATGGGATAATTTCGGTGTCCCTTGGATTAAAACTGATTTTAAAAAATCAAAAAGTTACAATAGTTGGAAAAACTAGAATAATTTAAATTCTAACAATGACTTTTCATCATGCCAGATGCCTGAGCAGTTTAAATAATTGCATTTCATAGAATCATGTAATCCCTAAAGTGCTGTTTGGTCCAATGAGTCTGCATTGACAACAGTCCCACTTCGGCCTTATCCCCATAACCCCACATATTTACCCTGCTATTCCCCATGACACTAAGTGATAATTTTATCATGGCCAATAAACCATACCATCTTTGAAATGCGGGAAGAAACCAGAGCACCAGGAGGAAACCTACACAGACTCGGGGAGAACGTGCAAACTCCACACAGGCCCAAGGCCTGAATTGAACTGGGGTCTCTGATGCTGTGAGGCAGCAGTGCCAAACACTGTGCTACTGTGCTGCCTTATTTAACTAGATCTTCATTTTATAAAGCAGCAAAGCAAAAGATAACATCACCATATCCCAGATGAAGCTCACCACTTATGAGGGAGACTGGTGGTGGCTAACCTGAGGATCAAGGTTGAGAAGGAAGGGCCTTCATGAATAACCTTAGCTGGTACAGAAATCGAACCCACACAATTAGCGTCGCTCTGCATCATAAAACAACCATCCAGCCAACTGAGCTCACCAACATCCCAAAGGTGTATACCTTGATGATAAGATAATGGTCTGGATTTTTCTGTCAGTGCAATGGAATGGGTTTCATCAGTAATAAGAACATAAGAACTAGCACCAGAAGTAAGCTGTCTGGCCCCTCATGGCTGATCTTTTGGTGGGCTCAGCTCCACTTACCCGCCTGCTCACCATAATCCTTAATTCCTTCATCATTCAAAAATGTATCTATCCATGCCTTAAAAACATTCAATGACATAGCCTCAACTGCTTCACTGGGCAGGGAATTCCACAGATTCACAACCCTTTGGATGAAGAAATTGCTACTCAACTCAGTCCTTAATCTGCTCCCCCTTATTTTGGGGCCATGTCCCCTAGTTCTAGTTTCATCTATCAGTGGAAACTATTTCCCTGCTTTTATCTTATCTATTCCCTTTATAATCTTATATGCTTCTATAACATCCACAACCCCTCCCCATTCTTCTGAATTCCAAGAGTACAGCACCAGTCTACTCAATCTCTCCTCATAAGCCAACCCTCTCAACTCTGGAATCAGCCTACTGAATCTTCTCTGCATCCCCTCCAGTGCCAGTATAGCCTTTCTCAAGTAAGGAGACCGAAACTGTACACAGTACTCCAGGTGTGGCCTCACCAGCATCTTATACAGCTGCAACATAACCTCACTGTTTTTAAACTCCATCTCTCCAGCATTGAAGGACAAAATTCTATTTGCCTTCTTAATTACCTGCTGCACTTGCAAACCAACCTTTTGTGATTCATGCACAAAGACACCCAGGTCCCTCTGCACAACAGCATGCTGCAATTTTTTACCTTTTAAATAATAGTCCATTTTGCTGTTATTCCTACCAAAATGGATGACCTCACATTTACAAACATTGTACTCCATCTGCCAGACCTTTGCCTATTCACTTGGACTATCTATATCCCTTTGCAGATTTTCAACGTCCTCTGCACACTTTGCTGTGTCATTCATTTAGTGTCATCTGCGAATTTTGACACAATACACTTGATCCCCAACTCCAAATCATCTATGTAAATTGTAAACAATTGGGTTCCCAACACTGATCCCTGAGGCACACCACTCGTCATTCGTCACCAACCAGAAAAATACCCATTTACCCCCACTCTTTACTCTCTGTAAGTTAAACAATTCTCTATCCATTCTATTACATTATCCATAACACCATGCACCTTTATCTTATGCAGTGGCTTTAGGTGTGGCACCTTGTCAAATGCCTTCTGGAAATCTAGATAGATCACACCCACAGGTTCCCATTTGTCCACCGCGCATGTAATGTTTTCAAATAATTCCACCAAACCAGTCAAACATGACCAGCCCTTCATGAGCCCATGCTGCATCTTCCCAATGGGACATTTATATCCAGATGTCTCGCTGTTTCTCCTTTGATGATAGATTCAAGCATTTTCCCTACTACAGAAAGTAAGCTAACCAGCCTATAGTTACTACATTTTGTCTACCTCCTTTTTTAAACAGTGTCATCACACTTACTGTTTTCGAATCTATGGGAACTGCCCTAGAGTCTAGCGAAGTTTGGTAAATTACTGGTAGTGCATTTGCTATTTCTCTCACCATCTCTTTTAGTGACCTAGGATACATTCCATCAGGGCCAAAAGACTTGTCTATCTTTAGTCTCATTAGCTTACCCAACACTACCTCATTAGTGATAATGATAGTTTCCAGGTCCTCACCTGCCATAGCCTTCTTGTCATCAATTTTTGACATGTTATTTATGTCTTCCACTGTGAAGACCGACACAAAATACCTGTTCAATGCCTCGGCCATTTCCTCATTTCCAATTATTACATCCCCTTGTCATCCTCTGAAGGACCAATGTTTAGTTTAGCCACTCTTTTTCATTTTATATATTTGTAAAAACTTTTACTATCTATTTTTATATTCTGCATGAGTTTACTCTCATAATCCATCATAATTTTCTTTACAGCTTTTATTGTGGCTTCCTGTTGATCTTTAAAGATTTCCCAATCATCTAGTTTCCCACTACTCTTTGCCACATTGCATGCATTTTCTTTCAATTTCATACCCTCCTTTATTTCCTTAGACATCCGTGGCTGATTATTTCTTTTTCTATAGTCCTTTCTTATCACTGGTTTATACTTCTGCTGAGCACTGTGAAAAATTGCTTTGAAAATCCTCCACTATTCCTCAATTGTCCTACCATAATGTTTCTCTCTCAGTCTACCTTAGCCAACTCCTCCTTCATCCCATTGTAGCCTCCTTTGTTTCAACAAAAGACACTGGCATTGGACTTTACCTTCTATGCTCCATCTGTACTTTAAATTCAACCATACTGTGATTGCTTCTTCCCAAAGGACCCCTAACTGTAATATCATTAATTATTCCTGTCTCATTACACACATCCAGACCTAAGAAAGCTTACTTCCTCATAGGTTCTATTATATATTGTGCAAGGAAGCTATCGTGGATACATTCTTTGAACTCCTCCTCAAGGCTGCCTTGACTGACCTTGTTTGATCAATCAACATGTAGATTAAAATCCCCCATGATAATTGCTGTACCAATTTTACACGCATCAGTTATTTCTTTGTTTATTTCTCGCCCCACCATGATATTATTTGATGACCTCTAGACTATACCTATCCGTGACTGCTTCTCCTTCCTATTTCTGATTTCTACCCAAATGGATTCAACCTTTTTTCCATAAAGCCTATATCATCTCTTTCTGCCACCCTGATGTCATTCTTAAATATCAGAGCTAGACCACCTCACTTATCTTCCTGTTGGTCCCTCCAAACAGTCTGATACCCCTGGATATTTAACTCCCAGTCATGACCATCCAGCAAACATGTCTCTGTAATGGCCACCAAGTCATTCTGATTCGTGTGCCGTCAACTCATTTATCTTGTTTCGAATGCTACGAGCACTCAGATAAAGTACCCTTATGCTAGTTTTTGTACCTTCTTTTTGAATCCTAACACTTCCATTCATAACATCTCCTGAGTTCTCCTTCCTTTTAACTTTTAGCGTGATTTTTGATGTAGCTGAAACCTTCTCACCAAATGCTAACCTGCTGCTTTGCTTTCTATTAACCATTATGTTCCCCGTAGATTTACTCTTCTCTTCCCCCCCCCAGTTTGCTGGTTAAAAGTCTTTGCGACCTTTCACTCGAACACTGATCCCAGATCGGTTCAGGTGAAGACCGTCCCAACAGAACAGGTACCTGCTGTCCCAATACTGATGCCAATGCCCTGTGAAATGGAAACCCTCTTTCCCGCACCATCCCTGTAGCCACATGTTAACTTCCCTAATTTTCTCAACCCTATGCCAATTTACACATGGCTAGGGTAATAATCCAGAGATCATAACTCTTGAGGACCTGTTCTTTAATTTAGCTCCGAGTGTTTACTAGTGCCCAAAGAGGTCTTCTTTCCTAGTCTTGCCTATGTTGTTTGTCCCAGTGTGGACCACAACAACAACAGTAATCTCTCATTCAGCCACCCATTGACTTCCAAAGGCTTGTAAACAGAGATTTCCACTAATCCAGTGTCTGTGGTTCCCTCTATAGAGTGACTATGAACATGACAAGAAACAGTGGGATTCCTCAACAAGTCAAATTGAAATTTCACCTATTGAGCTGCACAGACTCCAACCCAGGGAGCAAAAAAATGAGAGATATAAGATACATTGCAACCATATATGGGAAGAAAAATTACAGATTGGAAAATATGGATGGGATTAAAGGGGAAAATTGAAGGAGCAAAGCAGAAAAAAGTTTTAAAAAATTTATTTAATTCTGCAACATTAACTTTGTTTGAGGGAGTGGAACCCCCACACTAAATGATTTTTTCAGGGCCAGTGAGGTTGTTAAGCAATGACTATCACTTATTATGCGGTTAAATACTCGATTACTCCTGAATAAATTAACCCTGACATTCCAGTCATCTTAAAAGCAAAATACTGTGGATGCTGGAATCTGAAACAAAAACAGAAAATGCTGGAAAATCTCAGCAGGTCTGACAGCATCTGTGGAGAGGGAATTGAGCTTGATGAACAATCATCCTGACTCAAAACATTGGCTCTATTCTTTCTTCACAGATGCTGTCAGAGCTGCTGAGATTTTCCAACATTTTCTGTTGTTATTGCAGCCATCTTTATTGCAGAACTAGTGTGTAACTGCTCTAAGTTCACACTATTATAGTGATCTCAATCACAGCTTTATCAGTGAGGGCTGCACAGCACACCCTGTGGAGGAGCAGGGTATCTCTAACAGCAACTTCTGGGGTCTCACGTTTAACTGTCTGGATGCAAATACCAGAAGTTGCTGTCAGATTTACCCTATTATTGTAGCGGTGAAATCTAATAGCCTGCTGTTTTTATGTACAGCAAAATCTGGGCCTTTAAGTTTGGAGTAACTGATTTATTTAATCTAATCCCTCAATAACCAGTATGGTTGTCTTGTGGAACACCTATGTTCTTAATTGTCTTCACACACTTATGCAGGTGTATAACGCATAAACCAAGTAGGGGAAAGTGACTCATACTCCCTAAAATATCTTTGAAATCTTGTATTAGAGAGAAAGGTTGATGGCTGGAGACCTGCAGAGAGTTATGTATCCTACCCTGGAAGAAATTGAAAACAGATTGTTAAAAAATGAATTGTTGCAATTATTACTACTCACCAGAGATGCAGTAGAGCATCTGGCGCAGTAGCAGGCCATCAAGGAATCCAAATGGAGCATATGTGAGCTACACTTTCAATGCAGCTCACAAGATTGGAAAAATATACTTAAAAACAAGGCCAGAGGCATTAGATTAAAATGGTCGTCTTGCAAGCACAACCTTAAGGTGCTGGAGCTTATTTTAATAAATGCTAATGAGAAGTTTAATTTAGCAGCAGCTAAAACTCATATTCACTCAATGCACCAAGAGTAATAAATTCAAATAAAGAAATTACCTGTTTGCCAGTGTTAGATGATACTGGCAGAAGTGTTTTACTTTGTAAAAATGTTTTAATCCAGTGATTATTTTGCATATGAGACAAACTTTGTAACTTTGTTTGTAGCTCTTGTCCCTGACACCTTGAGAGACCCGATACCGCTTTCTCCTCAACCATTGCAAGTGGTTCTGGAGTTAAAATCATGGGGTTTACAACTGGATCCTGTCCTCTACTTTAGTGGAGAAGAGGGAACGAACAAAAGAAGAATGTCAAAGAACAAAGAACAGTAAAGCACAGGAACAGGCACTTTGACCCAGCTGCACAGCCACATGATACCTTTCTAAAGACCTTTTGCCTCTACGTGGTCTATGTCCCTCTATTCCTGGCCTATCCATGCATCTGCCAAGATGCCTCTTAAGCATTGCCATTGGATTGGCTTCCACCACCTCCCCTGGCAGCACATGACAGGCACTTACCACCCTCAATGTAAAAAAACCTGCCTCTCACATCTCCTTTAAATTTCCCCCTTTTACCTCAAACCTTGGTCCCCAGTCCAAAGATGTGGAGGTTAGGTCAATTGGATATGCTAAATTGCCCTTTAGTGTCCTAGGGTGTTTATGTTTGATGGATTAGCAGGGTAAATATGTGGAGTTTCGGGGATAGGGCCTGGGTGGGATTGTTGCTGGTGTAGACCCGATGGACTGAATGGCCTCCTTCTGCACAGTAGGGTTTCTATGATTCCAGTAATTGACATTCTACCCCAGGAAAAAGACTCGGAGAATCCATTCTATCCATGCCTCTCATAATTCTGTAAACTTCTATCAGGTCGCCCTTTCAGCCTCCACATGCAAGTGGAAACAAATCAAGTTTGTCCAATCTCTCCCCATATCTAATAGCCTCCTAACCAAACAACATCCTGGTTGATCTTTTCTGTACCCTCTCTAAAGCCTCCACATCTTTCTGGTCATATGGCAACTGGAACTGTATGAAATATTCCAAATGTGTCCTAACTAAAGTTCTACGCAGCTGCAACATGACTTGCCAATTTTTATACTCTATGCCCTGACCAATGAAGGCAAACATGCCATACGCCTTCTTAACCACAAAGCATCTCTTGCACACTCCTGTCTGTCCATGTGAAAAATGGGTGATTTTTAGCTCAGTCCAAACACTATCTGTGCTTCTTTCTCTGCCTCCATGTTTTCATTTGTTTTCAGCCTTCTCTTTCTCTCTTTGAGCTGCTGTGTATGTTTCTTTCTCTCTCTCTGTGTCTCTCTGTCCATCAGAAATCTATGAGTAACAGGCCACAGTAAGATAAGCTGAACTCAGTCCTATTTAAAACAGTATGGCGACCACAAATAAATAAATGAACTGAAGTAATTGAATTGAATATTTATTTGTTTTACCATTGCAAATGAGCCACTACATAAAATACTGGTGTAGCAGATTGTGCCAATGCATTTGGATCGTCCAAGAGTTGACTCCTCCATTATGTTGCATGTTCACAGCACTTTGCGTAGCTTGCACTAAAAATTTCTTTTTTTTTATAGGTACTTTTCGGTACTTTATTTCTAATCAAAACAAACAATTTAAATTAAATCCAATCATGGTCCCCACATGAGGGACAAACAAGATCTAAGCTGACAGGATGAGGCATAGCACCCACACCTGGGCTTGATGTGGTGCTTCATCTTAGGCAAAAGGCTGAGATGGCTTTAAAAAATTACATCCGATAAAGCCTCGGTTTAACCTCATTGGCTACCCTGGTCCCTTACTCTACCCCAGTTTAGGGAAATCGGTATCAGCACCCCCACTCCAATGTAGTGGACTAGTCTTGTCACCCCTACCTGATGATGGTTTCACCCCTGCCAGGTAAGTAAAATGTCTTTCTGCCCTTTCGTATCTGGATGATAAGGCAATCTCAGGTCCAAAGTCACCTGTCAAGTTATATCAGAGAGAGTGCACTAACACTTTTAAGCACACCTTTCTTCAATTACCTAGCAGCATGCACTTAGTTCTTTCTCTCTTCTCCTTTTTCCATTTGTTTGAACACCTGGTGAGTTTTTTTTTTCTCTGTTGATGTCAAAGATGTCTTTTTCATCTTCTGATAAACGGCAAAGACAATGAAAGCAACATAAGCAAGTTCAGCATGAATTCACAAGAGAGTGCCATGATGGCAGTCCTGTCTTGGCACACACTTGAAGCAGCTGAAACATCAAAAGGACTGCAACATGCAGCCTTTGAACTTGATCGATTAAGTGATCTGGCAACAACCAAGATTTGACGTTTTCTTTTATTTTTAATGGAAAGACAGGGAACAGTAAGGAGAATGGGAGCCTCTTTGATGGTGTGAATTCGGGTTACAGTTGGCAGCGACTTCTAGTCCAGTGTTTAGGTTTGATTTAATGGCAGCAGGCAAAAAACATAAGTGACTGAACTTCTCTTTAGTTGTTTGTCAAAGGTTGAGGAGCAGGCTTCTCAGTTTCTTTCTGGTGGACTCTGGGAAGAGATGGACAACTTGGGGCTTGAGGTCAACTGATCAGCCTTTGAGGGTGGAAGTGAGCCAAACCGTATGGATGTTGGATAATGCACCTGTGTAACAAAGACCAGGTGAACAAATACAGCTGCAAGGAAGAAAAAACAAGACTTGCAACTTCCCAAAACATGGATAGACTCCTGAAAAGGAATGGTATTGTAGAAATGTTGACTATGAATTCTATGGACAAGTTTAAAATATTTCTATGTTTTTTGCTACATTATTTATATGGCTATTTTCTCAATGATGTCATAAAAAAGTGGTGGCTGCAAACAATTTGACAAATTCACCCCAAAGTTCCACACAGTGAGTAGCACCAGCTTTGCATTAAAGTATCTAAATATTCTCCACAGCCTAATCCTAAGGGATACTGTGTCACTCATTTGTATATATGTTAAAGGAATGGGAGTTTAAGTTTATTAGCATCACAAGTAGGCTTACATTAATGCTGCAATGAAGTTACTGTGAAAATCCCTGAGTCACCACCCTCCGGTGGCACGGTGGCACAGTGGTTAGCACTGCTGCCTCACAGCATCAAGGACCTGGGTTTGATTCCCGGGTTGGATCGTTACCCGTGTGTCTGTACGGGTTTCCTCCAGGTGCTCCAGTTTCTTCCCACAGTCTGAAAGGTGTGCTGGTTAGGTGCATTGGCCATGCTAAATTCTCCCTCAATGCACCCAAACAAGTGCCAGGAGTGTGGCAACTAGGAGATTTTCTCAGTAACTTGATTGCAATGTTAATGTAAGCCTATTTGTGACTAATAAATAAAATTCCTGCACTCATTCAGGTACAATGATGGGGAATTTAGCATGGCCAATACACCTAACCAACACGTCTTTCAGACTCTGGGTGGAAACCACAGCACCCGGAGGAAACCCGCGCAGACATGGCAAGAACATGCAGACTCCGTATAGACAGTGACCCAAGCCAGGAATTGAACCAGGGTCCCCGGCATTGTGAGGCAGCAGTGCTCACGACTGCGCCACTGTGCTGACTACGAAAATACACCCTTCCTGCTTGGCAAAGTCCTCACTTTAGGTGAGTTGGTGTCGGATGGGGGAAGTGTGATCAGAATCTGCTTCTACACGCAGTTAGAAGCATGTCCAAGGCTGCCTAGCATGAATGAAAAATAGGAGCTCTGAAGTTATTCCCAGCTGCAGTAATCATTACTTAAACTTTCAGCAATCTTTAGGCTCAACATCTCCTGACTTACGCCTGTCTCAGTTGACTCTGCCAGCAGCTGTGTCTTATATTTCTTATTCCAACTTACCCCGAGTGCATAAAAGTGTAAAACCAGGAGATTAGATGGCTGGGGACTCGATAGATGGCTCACAGGAAGGGTCACATTGTGCAAAATTGGGAGGAATGTGTGTTTCAGTTTAAACTCATGGGCACAACCTCTGCCCCAATAAGTTGATGGAAAAAAACAGCCTGTCTCAGCTTTAAGTTAAAGGCATGGGGAAAATGGTATGGATTTTTATTACCAATTAACACAGCCTTGCCATTTGTTGAAATTGCAATCATTCGAGTGTTCGCTTTTCCGTGGTTTGCTTTGCTGATCAACATTTCAGCAGGCTGAACAGTTTGAGGGGCACCACTCCACTTCAAGCATGGTGGTTAGCACTGCTGCCTCACAGCGCCAGGAACACGGGTTCAATTCCATCCTTGGGTGATTGTCTGTGTGGAGTTTGAACGTTCTCCCCATGTCTGCATGGGTTGCTCCGGGTGCTCAGGTTTCCTCCCATTGTCCAAAGATGTGCAGGTTAGCTGGATTGGCCATGCAAAATTGTCTCTTAGTGTCCAAAGGTGTGTCGGTCAGATGGATTAGCCATGGTTAATGTGTGAGGTTGTGGGATAGAGTGGGGGAGAGGGCCTGGGTAAGATACACTGTCAGAGTCAATGCAAACCCAATGGGCCAAATGGCCTCTTCTGCACTGTGGGGATTCTGTAAAAAAAATGCATGGCTGACTAGGAAACTCACCCTCTCTTACTGCCGACCATTGGCATGTCGGAAGGGTATTCAGGCTGATAATCAACCTGTTTGGCCATGTCATGAACACACATTCGGTAACCGTCCAGTTCCAGAATAGGACTGGAATCCAGAGCTTCTGGCTCAGAGGAAGATATGCTAGCCACTGTGCCTTTTGGATACATTATAAATAACAGTTTCAATTAAGCAGATATAATTAGCACATAAAAAACAAATGTGTTGAAACTGCTTTGTGTGTCCTATTTCCTTTATTTCCTACTTACTTTATTACCCTTGTAAAAATCAATTACACAAAGTAGCAAAACGAGGCTGAGCATTTTAAAATATTTTGATCTGCAAAAAATAAAATAATTTATATATTAAACAGTTCGTATTACAGATTTGCGCTTAACGTAAGAAAAAGTAGCAATGAGGGCTGGTTTTCCATTATTAAACTTCCATGTAAGTAGATACTGAACTCAGAGGAAATTTGGGAGGAAAAAGTAGCGTTCTTATATAGAATCCTGACCGATCATCCCCCACAGGCATTGCGCCAGGCAAATATTTTACACATAAGTGCAATAAGACAAAATTCAGCCCTTGCTTGTTCCTCTGCTTCATATTGTTAGCTAGGTTTACAATGCAGCTTGCTTATAAACACATTCATGTGCTTATGTAGATTTTTAGAAATTGGTTGAAAGGATTTATTTCAACTTGTAAGCATATGTCCACTGGAATTACACATTACTTTGTCTCGTCAGAAAAAAAAGGATTACCAATCATTCAAGTATTTGACTTTAACCAATGAAAATTTGTTGCGACTGAAATGAAATTCCTTTGCAGTCCCCTAGAACACCGTGCAATAAAATGATTTAATGATTTTTTTATTACGTACATTGGCTGAGTTTCGCAACTGACCTCAAATGCTGCTAAATGACAAAATAATTGGCTGCCAATGGCAGTAAATTCCAGAAACCATAATCTTAAATGAATGATATCACACTATGAAAAGACATTGCCATGTATGAAATCACAGGTTTAGGAATAGTGCCCATCAGTGTGCTCACAATGGTGGCTGTCAGCACTTCGCCCACAGGGGCAGCTGTGTATATGCTCCGTGTGGCAGCTTAAGACCAGAATCAAAATAAATAGTACTTGAGCATGTTTTATGCTAGCAAAATTACCTAAATATTCCTCTCCTTTGCAAAGAAGCATGCAGAAGAAAGTGATATGCTTGAGTTAAGCTCAGGGGAGGAATTTCTCTGATCATTGTGGGTCTGAAATTCTGCTTTGGATGCATCATTGAACAAGTGCATTTGCATGCAGCCATGGATTCTCAGGGTTTTTGCAAGACTCGCTAAATGCAATGCGCCAGGATGCCATCACCTAGCCCTGTCCCTGATTTTCAACTATTGGTCTATGGAAGATTATTTAGTGAAGAATAAAAGGTTAATGCTGTTGGGAGGGGGGGAAGGCATTGTAGAGAAGAGAATTAATTAAACACTGATAATGATGGAAAGGTAAATTTAGTGGAAGTAGTATGTGACAGCGCATTTGAAGATAGTGGAACGGTTGCGACGGGAAGTTATGATGGTGGTTTTCCAGATGGACATGGGATCTTCTTACTGCAGTGGAAGGTTAGTTGGAGCAATTGAGTGAAGTTGTTGGCAGTACAGCAACTTTACTTGGAAGTATCTAGAATGATGTTTCTGTGGCAGGCTCTTCCTGTTCAGGGGCTGAGTGCCTTGGGCCTTCCTAGAAGCCCCTCCACTTCCTCCAACATAACTTGCTATACTTCATTGGCTACAGATCTTCTCATCATCTGGCTACAGATCTCCTCATCATCTAACATCATTCAGGGCAAACTTGGGGCGGCACGGTGGCACAGTGTTTAGCACTGTTGCCTCAGGACGCGGGGGACCCAAGTTCAGATCTGGTCTCATTTGACTGTCTGTTATATGCTCTCCCCATGTCTGCATGGGTTTCCTCTGGATGCTCCGGTTTCCTCACACACTCCAAAGATGTGGGGGTTAGGTTGATTGGCCATGCTAAATTATCCCTTAGTGTCAGGGGGACTAGTAGGGTTAAAATGTAGGGTTACGGGGATATGGTCTGGGTGGGATTGTTGTCAGTGCAGTCTCAATGGGCTGAATGGCCTCCTTCTGCTCTGTAGCGATTCTATGATTCTAACATGCTACATTAGTTTTATAACCTTTTTTGATATACCCTGAAAAAGGATTCTTGTATAAGAATCTTAATGAAATTCTTTATAATAATGTTGATGTATGAGTTCCATTACCTTGTTATTCAGGTACACTAAGAGGAGTTATAGTCAAGTAACCTTAGCAGCTATCCTTTCTATTTCCCCCATTTCCTCAGGATTATTTTTCAGGGTATATTAGAGAAAGTTACTAATCTCATGTAGCATGTTGTGCCCTAAAACCTGTTGGGATTGTTGAAGGAATCAAACCAGATGATGAGTAGATCTGGATCTGATGAAGAGCAGCAAGAAATGGAATGGCGGATGTCTTGAGTATGATGGGGTTTTTTGAGCTGCCAGTAGCCTGCATGAGTTATGCCAATGGTTGCATATTTCAAGGGTTGTAACTTCTTTTATTCATGAACAGGCAATTCTGGAAACACCAGAGCTCATTTCAAAGAATTGTAAAATGATATAGCACAGAAATAGGTCATGTACCTCCACGTTCAAACTTCTTGTTCGTACGATCCAGTTAGTCCCAAACTGTCTCTTGATATGTGCTCAAGTAACCATCCAATCAATGCCCTCCACTTGTTTGTACTTAGCTTCAATTGATGTCATTAACATTTCCCTGTCCTTTTCTCAGAGCTCTGCAAATTTGTCCATGTCTAGTTTTTATCCAGTTCACTTTCAAATGTTATTATTGAATTGGCTTCCACCATTTGGTCAGAGAGTTCTTTTTCAGGCATATTTTGGACTGTCTCATTAATTTGAGGTAAAATGGAACAGAGACAGAGTAATAAGTTCTTCCTGACAGCAAGTCTGCTTAACTTGGTTACCATGGAGCTTAGGGGCAGAAAAGGGAAGGCTGGGTCCTCGGTGAGCTGCCAGGCAGAACACAGGAATAACAACCCTTTCTGCCGAGACAGATGCATCCTGAGGCAATCTGAAAACTCTCACAGATTTACCCTGGAGAAGAAATCACTAGAGTGGAACTTGGTGCTGAAAGTCAGTTTGAGCACTCTCTAGACACTGAAGGAAAGGACCTGCTGGATGTTGTGACTTAGCAAAATGAGGAATGTGACCCTCCTGGAAACTGGGACTGACAGTGGATTATTTGCTACAAACACTGTAATCCTGTGGAAATGTTTATTTTATGCAGTAAAGTACATATATGCAGCATAATGTTACTGGTCACATTGAGACAGAAGAGTTAACTTTTGTTTAGGGTACTACTTGCCTACTGGCAATATTTAGTCAATGGCCTGGCTTTTATGGGCCTCCCCGCCCAGCAGAATATTATGGTCCTACTGATATAAACAATAATTTAAATAACCTTCTGCATCCGCAGGTGGGAGACACAGCATGGTGGGGCCATAGAATCCTCAAGGTGGTCACTGGGAATTTAAATTTTTTGTTTAAAGCTACCAATCTCTATAAGGGTCACAACAAGTGCCTCTCAAACCTGGAGATAAGCGTTGACTCTACATCCTTTCACTCCATGATACTGTGCACGGGCATTCAGCTGTGAAGTGTCATTGTGCCATCCCATTTGTATCTCAGCCTTCATAAAACTTGTTTCAAAATGGAGAAGCAACACTGTAAATTTATGCACCACAGTAGATTTGTCTGTATTGATATATTTTGTATTATCTGCATACTAATGAAATAGCATTCAATACATATGGCCAAAATCCAGAAACACACAACAGAGGAAGACTTTTCCTAATTCTTACAGCTGAAATAATAACAAGATAAAAATCTTATTGAAAATTCAATCAATTGATAAATATTGCAAAACTGCTGACAATCTTCCCACAGCTTATGCATTCTGTAATTAGATCTGCTCATTGTTTAATTTGGTATCAAATCAGAACCCACATATGTCCCAAATGACTGTCACTTTATATATTCTTGTAATTACTGTGTTTTAATTACAACTCTACCTGGCAAATGTTACTTTCCATTCATGCAGCTTACACAGTGAGTAATGGGGAGGTTTGTTTTTTAATGTTGGGTTCTTAATACAAAAATAATTTGTATTTGAAAAAAAATGTGGATGTGAAGTTTCATTTCATATTCTAACCCTTACCACAGCCATTGTGAGTTCAACTGGAAAATAGTGATAATTGCTTCATTTAAAAATTGTCCCTTCCTTTTATTAAATTTGAGGCTAACAGCTTTTTTTTCTGATGGGAGCTTTGAAACGTTTCACTGAATCTTTGTTTTAAGAAGTAGAAACAACTATTCTGAAGTTTAGAGTTTAAGTTTAGTAATTTGTGAGTCACAAGTGAGGCTTACATTAACACTGCAATGAAATTACTGTAAAATTCCCCTAGTCACCATGCTCCAGCACCTGTTTGGGTCAATGCACCTAACCAGCATGTCTTTCAGACTGTTGGAGGAAACTGGAGCAGCTGGAAGAAACCCATACAGACACGAGGAGAACATGCAGACTCGGCACAGACAGTGACTCAAGGCAGGAATTGAACCCAGGTTCCTGACACTGTGAGGCAGCGGTGCTAACCACTGTGCCACCATGCCACCCAAGGGCTTTAAGAGTGCGGACAGAGTGTTTGTTTAAGTGTGGAGACTAGAGAAATTTAGTGCTGATTCAGAGCAGCGATAGTTAAATGTTTATTTTAAGTAAGCAACAATTTGGCTCCTACAATAAATTTTCCTGCTGACTTTCATTTTACTTAATGAGTTATGTATTTTCAAATTTATAACTTAGAAGCTGAGTATGAGTGTTTTTTTGAAGGCTCCTTTTCATGTTGTGGAACTGCTCATTAGCTGGCGACTGCTGACAAAAATGACTGGGACTGGGAAATTAATAAATTTACCAGAAAAATTGAAAAAGGTTGTTCTTAAATGAGCTTTTTATAAGTTGAGATTACTAATGACGTGGTTCTGCTTTGATGTGAGACTTCCAACACTATTTTAACTCTGCAAGTAAAAGGCACATTGAAGTGGTCTAATAAACTGGCAAGTAATCGCTGAACCTAGTAGTGTGTTATTCTGAGAATGCCTCTCCATATGAACGCGTGATGCAGATTTAAAAAATCACGGGGCCAAATTTCTTTTTGTTAGCATAATTAACCCTCTTTGGCTAAATCAATCACTTAACCATCAACTGTGCTGTAATCAGGGTAAGCCAAGAAGGAAAATTGGAGAAATGTTAAGCCAACTCCTTGTCACCTGATGGTACTTCTTGAGGGGAGTTGTCTCGGAATCGTGACGGGAAGGAAAGGGCGGACCAGGCAGAAGTCCATTCATCATGGGTGGAATTTTTCACGTTTGGGGCGAACGCAGCCAGAAAATCCAACTCCTAGAATCTTCTGCCTGAAGTGAAATTCTGCATATAAGCTGTTTGCCTAAACAATGACGAGCAGAATTCAAGCAAATGCAAGTATTTGGAGCGTATCGGCTAATGGGCCGAGTTTCCATCCTCAAGGTGGATAGCAGGAGTTAGGAAAAACCCCAGCTCAGCCAACCTGTCTCAGGAATGAGTTCCAGGAAAGACCAGATTTTTATTGTGGGATGGCAGGGTGCAGGCTGCAGTTGGGTCAGTCAACACAGCAAAGATTTCGGAGGCAGCCATAGGAGCTGTCAGGTGCTGAGATACACTGTTTAAAATGCCCACCTCGGTGCTGTGGGCCTTCATCTCAGTTATAATGAAAACTGAGATGAAGGCCCACAGCCCTCTAGCCCTCACCTCTCACATCCCCTCACCTCCTCCGCACATTCCCTCCATCCATGCCACTTCATGCTCTCTACTGAGCCCAACAATCTTTCAAGTCCCCTCATGCCAAGTTATGGCATATATACGTCAACTCACTCACTATACACCATATAGAACCAAGTAACGCTATAGTGACAATAGTATGTGTAAAAAAAATTGTTTTAAAAAGTCATTCATTGATACCTTTGTACTTTCTGAGAAAAATATTCCTTTTTGCTATAGTACAATAAAAGTGTCAATCATCTGGAGCCCTTAAAGTATTAATAACATAAACTGCAAGCACTTGAAACCTCTTAACCTTGTACAAATACACATTATAAAAATTAAGAATGCAGAGAGCCACAGCTGTCAATCAAGCAATGTTTTCTCTGGGACTTAGGTGTTTCAACAATCTAATGGATTTCTGGGTTCTCAGTCAAGTCTCATTTGTATTCTTGGCTGAAAGCCCAGACAATCATTAGAGTACTGAAATATCTGAGTTCCAGGGAAAACATTACTTGATTGGCAGCTCTGGCTGCCTGATATCTTCTGTAATTTAAACAATGTTCATTTATACCAAATAAAGAGAGTTTAAGTGCATACAGTTTCAACTATTGATATATGAAAGATTAACACTTTCATTGGGCTGTAGTAAAAATGTTTAAGAAAGTGAAAAGTTATCAACAATGTTTTAAAAGGCTTTTTTGCAATCCTAATGTGACTATGGTGTTCATTGACCCACTATACACTGTTTGGAACCAATGGGTGCATAAGTTGCACAGCATTGCTTGGGGCAAAAAAAGCAGGCAATAGGAAATGGGTGAGGGTATACTTAGGCATGGGGGGCATGAGGAACCATAAAGGATGGGTTTGGGGATTAAAATCTTGTTATGGGGGGCACGAGGAGGAACTATTCAATTTACTTTTGAAAAGGTTTCCTCATGCAGATTATTCTTCATAACATCTCTGAGGTGCTTTGAAAAATGACTCTTTGAAAACTTGGCCCTACTCCATGAAAATTATCGAGGAATACAATGCACATATCCACATATCCCCACAATGGAGCTCACTAAGACATGAATGGGGGCTTGGGTCCTGAATCAGTCCAATTCTTTAAAAGGAATCCCTAACAATCAGAAACCCTGGGAATGGGATGATGAATCCCAGATTCTCATCCCAACTGCCATTTTCACCCTTCCACTGAGTATCCTCAAATCCATGAAAATCCAACCCAATGTATTCCTCACTATTTGTACCTTACTACCAAAACATCCCCGTTATTCAGTATTATGGTCAACTTTAATTGTTTGGAACAGAAATCAACTTTCTATTAGCGTCAGAGAACTCTAATTTCCATAGAACATGGGGCTAGTTTGGATGCCTCGTGGTAGGACCCCTTCAAAGTGGAACTAGTCACATCTCCAATGTTAATGGGAGGATAAGACTACTGACCCTATTTTGTTGCCATTCATGTTAACAAAGACAGTCGAAATCAAGTACGTCTTGGTGCTAACGGAAAGAAAGCAAACTCTTACCTTGCTGACTAGCACAGAGCCATCAGTCTCATCCTCACCTACTCCCTCACATACTATTCAGTGGACAAGGTATCGCAGTTGGCTATTGATGGCTACGTGCAACATTCTACTTTCAAAAGAGAAACAAAGTCCCCTTCGGAGGCATTGGGAGAGAACAGAAGGAACAACCTAATAAGCAGGCTGCCTCACACCTGATGTGAAAGGGTGAATGGCGAGCATGCAAGTGATTCTAGCAACCCTGTAGTGAGTTGTGAGAAAACATGCCAGAGTTGTGTGAGTGAAAGAAAACTTATGCCTTTGGCACCTATCCAGTTGGAAGTGCTTCTGCAAATATTTAGCTTTGAGAAGTGTGAGGCAGGGCCAGTGAGTTGCAGACTGCATGGCAGATGTGGCAGCATATTGTGGGCCGAGTATTTGGTATATGCATAATGCAGGCCTCCCTTTGCTTTTAAGTGGGCCCCATTAATGTTCTCTGCCTTGGCTCTCTTCCTCAGTGCTGAGAACATTTTTTTTCTCATCTGGTCTGGTCCCATGGCTGATGCACTGGGGAGAAAGCACTGACGTGATTGGCTACCCCTTGCCTTGGCTCTGTTTGAATGATTTCCCAGTGCCTCAAATATTACCATTTCCTTCAGGACTCTCCTGATCTAATGAGACTTCCAGGCAGTCCCTGATGAAGGGAGCAGTTTTTGCCATGGAATCAGTCTCCCTTTAAACGTTTTTAATAGATACTTGCAGTCACGACTGATTTGACAATGCGCATTAAAAAACTATGCAGAGAGGATTATTGAAATTATCATAATGACCCAATTACTGGTCTAATACCCAAGTAACTCTGGCACACATTGCACGTGCCAGGACTGCAGGCCATATTTAACCCCTGACTGAGGAGATTCTACATTCTTGACCCAAACATTTTCAGATTTAGTTCACGTAATTTCAGATTACAGCACTCTTTTTGCCCCCTCTTTCTCATGACGCCATTCATCAAAAGATTATTAATTCTGAGCAAATAATTTTCTGGCTCTTTTGAATGTGAAGATATTCAATGGAAATTTCTTTGAAAAGTTTCCAGTTTCTCGGCAATTCTTTCAATTCCCATCTCCTGAGCTGCAATAGAAAAATAATCCTTGTACCTGTTAATGTTACTGCTGACACCTTGAATCAGATCAGTGGGTGGGGTTGGCGAGATAGCTTAGAATCTACTGCTGGCTGGAAAGTCACAATACGAGGTGTAAAACTTATGGATGAGCTGTTGAAAGATCATGCTCAGGACCTTGTCAAACAGCTGGTTTACCTCAGCAGTGCCATTTTCTGTGCTATTCCTGCACTTACTTATTGTACGTAGCTTTGAGGAATTGTATTTATAGTACAGCGAGGAGTGGACTGACATGCCTTAGATATTTTGAGTGAGGCCCCTTTCTAGGTAAGGCAACTTCTAGGTACCTGTAGATTTCCTGAAGTGGATCTAATGAATTGTCATTTATTTCAATACCTGTACCAAAGTTCTTTTGGAATGCTAGTTTCCTGAAATAAATAAAGAAAAATGCTGGAAATACTCAGCCTGTTCGCTGTAGAGAGAGATACATGCCTGGACTTTTTGATCTCTGACTAGGTTGGAATAGAGATATTAACAATGATGGATGGGCTTCCTGATTCTGGGATTCCTGTTCCAATTTCCAGCACCACTAATTTTCATATTGCAGGATGAAGATGTGGATGAAGAGGTTGTACATTGTGTTCCCATACTGGCCAGTTCCATTTCAGGCATAGGCATCTCTTAACCCTGCATTTTCCAGAGTCAGGTCAGCTTTTCCATGATTTCTGGATTGTGGTTTGTAGCCTTCCAGGAGTTATGAGTTTGTGTTCAGAGGCTTCTTTTAACTATAAGGTTAAAAGGCCTTACCCATGTCCCCTTACTCTTCCTTGTGTACTGATGGTCGCAGCCACCTCCAACGCCACTTCAAACCCTTCGTGCCTGCACCCACCCCAATCACATCCTTCATGCCTGCACCCACCCCCAATGTGCTCTGTCCATGCCAACTCATGATAGTTGCACTCTCATTCACCCAGTATATATTCTACACAAAACCAATAAACCCTATAATAACAATCACATGCATGCAGCTGCTGAAATACACCTATTGATTTCCATTTTAAAGAACTGTTGTTGTTACAACTACATAAAAATTTCAATCAGTCAGACCTTTAAAGTATCAATAAATGGAAGCTAAAAGCACATAACACCGCTTTATCTTTTGAAAGATAAAGAAATGAGATGATGAGAAATTCTTTATTTAGAGAGTTGCTGAGATTTGGAATGCGCTGCCTAGGAGAATGGTGGAGGCAGGTTCCATAGGAGGTTTCAAAAGAGAGCTGGATACATATTTGAAAGTGATGACTTTAGAGGGCTTTGGATGTAGGGTTGGAGAATGGGACTAGCTCAGTAGCTCTTTCAGGAGCAGGTGAAGATATGATGGGTTGGATGGCTTCCTTC
Organism: Carcharhinus amblyrhynchos; assembly: GCF_965287045.1. Lineage (NCBI taxonomy): Eukaryota > Metazoa > Chordata > Chondrichthyes > Carcharhiniformes > Carcharhinidae > Carcharhinus > Carcharhinus amblyrhynchos. The sequence goes on from NC_137335.1 coordinate 54,922,428, forward strand.
CCCCTGTGCTGTAATATTTTATGATTCAATCATTAAATATACATTGAGCCAATAACAAAAAACTTATTATAATATCATAAAGCTGTCAGTCAAATAAAGTTTTCCCTGTCTCCAGCTGTGGACAAAGCAAAACATTTTATTGGAGTGTGGGCTCTCAGCATACATGGATACTGAGGCTTGTCTGAGATTCCAGACTCCCTTAAAAGGTTTTACTTTATTGATATGGTTGTAGGGAAGGGAAAACACTTCTTCACTGATAGCTTAATGACATTATACTGAAAGGTTTGAGAGGTCCTTGAGAATGTGTAGCGGCCATGAGTTGGCATGGGGACTGGGTACATGGTGGGGAGGAGTCATAGAACCATAGAGGTTTACAACATGGAAACAGGCTCTTCGGTCTAACTTATCCATGCTGCCATTTTTTTAAATTCCAAAGCTAGTACCAATTGCCCGCATTTGGCCCATATCCTTCTTTTCCTATCTTAGCCAGTAACTGTCTAAATACTTTTTAATAGACAAAATTGTACCCGCCTCTCCTATTACCTATGGCAGCTTGTTCCAGATATTCACCACCCTCTGTGTGAAAAACTTACCCCCTGGACCCTTTTATATCTCTCCCTTCTCACCTTAAACCTATGCTCTCTAGTTTTAGACTCCCCTACCTTTGGAAAAAGATATTGACTATCTAGCTGATCTATGCCCCTCATTATTTTATAGACCTCTATAAGATCACCCCTCAGCATTCTATGCTCCAGAGAAAAAAGTCCCAGTCTATCCATCCTCTCATAACTCAAACTATCAATCCTGATAACATCCTAGTAAATCTTCTCTGCACTCTTTCTAATTTAATAATATCCTTTCTATAATAGGGTGGCCAGAGCTGCGCACAGTATTCCAAGTATTCCAAGGAGTGTGGGGAGGATGAAGCTGGAGGGCCCAAAATGTAAGCAAACGAGTGTAACAAAGTTCAAGGAACTGAGGCAGGCCTTTTACACAACTTGTCTTGACACTCAGCTATGCCCATAGTCACCTCCAATCTGCATCCCACACCCGCCCACCCAAACAGAAAATTAAGTCTGACTTTCTACCGATGTGGATCTGTCAAGTCGAGAAATTTACAAACTCTCGCAAAGATGAAAATCAGCCCATAGAATTAACAAATAAAATTTTAATGGAACTTATTAAATTCTCTACTACTGGGGTGTATTCCCAAGAGATCACTCCACAGACAGGCATCAGGGAACACAATTATTTATTGCAGGTCTTATTCATTCCACATTCCAAACTACAACAGCCCTCTCAAGGCAGTCCCTGGGCAGATCACCCCACATCACGTGACCCATTCCCTTAAAGGGGCTACGCCCTACATGCATAACAAAACTGACCTGCTTAGAGCTGGGGTTTGACAGGGGGGATGGAGGAGTGGGTTTGGCAGCAAGTCAGCAAACAGGTTGCAGGAGGGGGCTTTGCCCTGACAGTTTAACTCAGCCACAACATCAGCATCCCACTTCCAGCTGGCCTGAGCAATCGCAGAGTGCAGGGAGGATTCTGAGTTACATTTACCCGGGCAAGAATCAGAATGGCTGAATCCCGCACTGATTCGTGGGCCGCCACTAGAATGAATGTGAGGCATGACAAACTGCTCAACACCCACTCTGCCACCACCCTTTCTCCAACATCCCCCTCACCCCACACACATCCTGCTTCTCGGATTCTTCCCTTCAGGTCCCGCTACAGAATCTGAGGAACTGTAGAGAAGATGAGCGAAAGGGCGGCCTCTCAAACTAAGCAGATAGAGATGGTAGTGGTTGAAGAAAGTGAGCAGCAGGATATGTTCCTTCCAACTCGGAGGCAGTTCCCCAGGACATTTAGGATCTCAGGAGGGCTGGAGAGATGAGCGACATCCTACTTCCAGGTGCCAAACCCTACACTCTGACTTTCCCGGCATTCTCCTCCCAGCATTGTTCAGACCAACACACCTCACAACTCCACTCATTCTTCACTCTCAAGTCACCTCCTCACATTCCCCTCCAAACTGCCAACACTGAGACTCGCCCTCGCCATTCCGCCACCTCACAGTCTCCCTCACAGTCACCCTCCTTTCCACCCAATCCATTTCTCACACTCACAGCACCCTCCTTCCAGAGGAGAACTCAGAACTTCAAGGACAGATAGAGAAGCAGGGCTGCATGGTGGCACAGCGGTTAGCACTGCTGCCTCACAGCTCCAGGGCCCAGTGTTTGATTCCCAACTTGGGTGACTGTCTGCATGGAGTTTGCATGTTCTCCCTGTGTTTGTATGGATTTCCTCTGGGTACTCTGGTTTCCTCCCACATTCCAAAGATGTGTAGGTTAGGCGTATCAGCCATGCTAAATTGCACCTTAGTGTCCCAGAGTGTGTAGGTTAGAGAGATTGGCGGGGTCAGTGTGTGGGATTATGGAGATAGGGCCTAGGTAGGATCATTGTCGGTGCAGACTTGATGGGCCAAATGGCCTCCTGCTGCATTGTAGAGTTTCTATGATTGCACCCCAAGTGAGAGCTACTGTGACTGCTGCTGAAGATGAGGCTTTGAAAGTTGGAGGGTAGTGCCCTGCATGGTTATTATGCCACTAAAGAGATGGAGGTTTCCATAAATATGGAACAGAATTAGAAATCTCACAATCATATGGCACATAACAGTCACTAAAATCAAGTTGCTGTCATCAAAATAATGACTTTTTATCTTTTCCCCATACCAGTCCTAAGAGGTAGTCTTCATTTCTTCAAGGGTCTTGTAGAAGCTGGAGCAGAGGGGGCCTGGCAACCTTCAGATGATGGTACACATTCTGCACAGGCACTGTGACAAGACTCACACACTCTGCTAGCGCAGAACACTAGTGTAGCAAGCAAAGAAGTGAGCTATGACAAAATGTGCATCACATGTGAGCAGGGACAGATATTGGAGATAGGGTCAGCAGCGGAGAGTCCCTCTCAGAGAGCACAAAATACGGTCAGCCCTGCTCAGTTGGGTGCCAGTACTGTGCTTTGGGGATATTTCACAAAGACGATAATTCCGGATCAGCAACAGAAAATGTGTGAGATAGATACGCAGACACTCAGCAGATCTGGCAGCATGTGGGGACAGAGTACCAGAGTTAACTTCTCAAGTTGAATATGACTATTTATCAACATTCCTTCATTCTGAAGAAAAGTCATATCCGACTCAACTTTTTTTAATCTCCACTGATTCTGCCAGTCCTGCTGAGTATATCCACCACTTTCAGATTTCCAGCATCCACGGTATCTTGATTTTATGAATGATTGTGAGGTTCTGTCAGTACTTCTGGAGGCACTGAGCAGTTTGAGGGAGATTGGAGAAGCCTGTCTCTGAGATGCCATGACGTCTTGAGACATTTGCACTAATGCCTGCCTATGTAGGGAAGGCAGAGAAAATGTCAGTGAAACAGAGAACACCGTGGAAGAGAGTCTGGAAGATTTTCCAGTATCTTTTATTCGAGGAAAATTCTGGGAGAGCGGTGTTAATCAAGTCAAAAACACTGTTGCAATGATCCCATGGCAGTATTCAGAGGAAAAGTGCAGAGCATCATGTCCAAAATTCTTTCCTCATTAAAACAAATTAACCAGTTTCTCATTTCATGATTATATCTGGGACATTGCTTTGGGCAAAATGGCTGCCGCACTCACCCCGCCCACCACCCCCCATAGCAACAGTAACTGCAATTCTTTGTATCTAAAGGACTCTGGGATCTTTCGGAAATGAGATTCTATCAATGCAAGTTCTGTCTTCATGACACAGGCAGAAACTTTGACAGTGCATAGTCCAACTTTGAACATTTTAGAACAGAAAATAAATGAATCTGATTCTGATTAAAGCAGCCGACATCAAAAATAATAGAAAAAAAAAATCAAGCTCTCAAAATGCCAGCAGTTGTAAAGCAGGTGAAAACAATCTGTTCCATAATGGGCGTTTGAAGTTTAAAAGTTTCTAATGCACCTTACCAGGTGTGGTTCAATTATTCATTGTCATGGTAACACGCTATTGTATTCATAGACTGTCTACAGTGCAGAAGGACGCCATTTGGCACATCAAATCTACACCAGCCATAATCCCACTCAGGTCTTATCCCCGCAAACCAACACATTCACCCTGCTAATCCCCTGACACTAGGGTTAATCAACCTAACCTGCACATCTTTGGACCGTGGGAGAAAACCCAAGCAGGCACAGGAAGAATGTACAAATTCCACACAGAAAGTGATCAAAGGCCAAGAATCAAACCCAGGTCCGTGATGCTGTGAGGCAGCAGGGCTAACCATTGTGTCACCCTGTCTTCATCTCTCTCACTCTATATAATTTATACTAAATACAGACAGTAACAAAATACACCGACTGAAGCCTTTTGTGCTGCTTCATTTTGAAAAGATATAAATGCTCCAGGTCCTGATGAAGGAAATGTAGGTTCTTCCTTTTTTATTGATTATCAGTTTTAGGTAGTCCTCCAGAACCATTCATTTGCATTTTTTTTAAATGTTCGCTTGAACCTATACACTATTGAGTGGTAATTTGGGATTATCTCCACTGATCTATGTTGACACTAAAGACAAAAAAAAATTACTACGAGCTAAATTACAAACAGAACTCATTTGGATTAACTTGTTAAGGCTTGAAGAACAATTAGCAATTAACCCCTTATCCTTCAGTCAGTATGGGAAGTGGTATGAGCTCAAAAATTGGCCTTACACTTCTGGGATAGGGAGGTGAAAAGAATTCAGTTTCAATTGCTACTTCTGATCGTCAGCCAATAACTGATGCCGGAAAATATACATGTGCAGTAATTGGCTGAGAATGAGTTCAGGCTCAGCTGTGATATCCCCAGAGTGAACGAGTCTGTTGACTTGCAAGCTTAGATTCGTGAATCAGTCGTCTGAAAAATAGACATAAATTGGACAAAGTAGATTGGAAAGTAAGTGCAGACATGTCTATCTGTAGGCGCGCAATCTCTAGTGGCATTTTCTTCTGGCACCTTCCCAGCTGAAATGTTTTGATATGTTAATGATCCCCAAGTGATCTATTAACATCCTTCACGCAATTTCCTGCCATTCTCATCAGGGTATCCCTGACTCATTTACCTGGTGATTTAAATCATAGGAGGTTGCTGAATGTTACTAGGGCCTGAACTGATGACTAGATTGCTTTTAAGTTGCCCTATTAGAAGGCTTTGATTTATTTTTCTTTCTTCTTTTCACCTGATGGATGAGTACTAGTTGTATCAGAGGGCTGTGAAATTTTGCAGAAAGGGAGCTGGGTTTTCATTAACCCAGGCGATTATAGTTTGCACCCAAATATTCCACAACACAAAACCCCGATGCATGGGAATTGTACATTTCAGAATGTTTGGTTCATTTGTAACTGACAACATAGGATTATGCAAGGCATTACTTATTTCCTGGATAACTGTCATTATGCACCCATTTCAGTTCAGTTCAAATCCTACCCTTTCACAAAAGCATGTGGCAAAAGCTAAAAACATATGATGAAATGTAAGTAACTACAAGATTAATGATAATGAACATCATTGGTGAACTAGGGCAGTGCTTCAGGTGCTTGGTCATTATGGAGATATCAGTTAATCTGTTATATCCGGCACAACCTCCTCCTGCAAATAGACACAATTTAGGAGGATGGCATGAAGAGCAGGAAGGGCCTAAACAGGCTGCATGAGAAAACTCATTGCTGGCTCTGAGAACTAATTAACAAAGCCTCATCCAAGAGATTTTCTCCTAATGTGAAAGTCTGCCGATTGTTCTAACACTCCTCTGTAAATCTTCTCAATGCCCTCTACCTGTATACCTTAACTTTGCCACTCAACTCCAAACATTTCTGAACCTTACACCAATTGAAACATAGTACAAAATCACAGGAAGGACATTCTGTCATCAACAACATAGTCAATTATTTAATAAAGCTACATGTGCTAAGTGTGAATGTGTACTGTTTGGTTTTTTGGTGTTTCTCCTCGATTAAAATGCACAATGTAGGTCCTCATAGAATTCCGACAGTGCAGAAGGAGGCAATTCAGCCCATCGAGTCTGCACTGACTCTCTCACAGAGTATCTTACCCAGGCCCACCACCCCGCTCTATCCCTGTAACCCTATACATTTATCATGGCCACCCCATCTAACCTGTGTGACACTAATGATCCTTTAAGAATTTTTTCTTTAAAAATCATGTCCTCTATAGATTATAAGCTTTTATCTTCATTATGGCACTGGTTGTCTGCTTAGCAGTCCTTTTATTGCTGCTTCAATGGTTTAAATAAGGTCTTGTTTATTTTTCACTCTGGGCTTCATGCAGTGTCCGGGATTTTATGACCTTATGAATTGTTAGGTGGAAGATTGATTGGCAAGTCAAACTCAGATGATTCCTCAATTCCCACCTTGGGTGACTGTCTATGTGGAGCTTGCACATTCTCCTCGTGTTTGCATTGGTTTCCTCCAGGTGCTCCCGTTTCCTCCCACAGTACAAAGATGTGCAAGTTAGGTAGACTGGCCATGATAAATTAACCCTTAGTGTCAGGGGGATTAGCAGGATAAATGTGTGGGGTTATGGGGACAGGGCCTGAATGGGGTTGTGGTCAGTGTAGGCTCGATGGACCAAATGGCCTCCTTCTGTATTGTAGGGATTCTATGTACTAACGTAACGTGCTGCAGACAGAAAGTGTTGACCTTCTTTTCCTGGTAGCTTAAATTCATCCATGTTCAACAATCATACAAGTAAAAGTCACCATAGTCCCAGATTACCATGACAGGTGATGATTTAACCTGAGGATCACCACAACTCAGGCAAGGTGTTAAGTTGATTGGCCATGCTAAATTAGTGTCAGGGGGATTAGTAAGGTATATAGTAGGGTTACAGGGATCGGCCTGGGTAGGATTTTTGTTAGTGCAGACTTGATGGGCTGAATGGCCTCCTTCTGCACTGGAGGGATTCAATGATTCCACGAAACTGACTGAAGTACAGAAAAGGACACAAAGCCTTTCAAACTCCGTAGGTGAAGATGATGACGTTAGTATGGTGCAGACAGGCTGAAGATGACAGAGGTTAGATCCCGAAGATGAAAATAAACAAAGATCTAGTTGTTGCAGCTGCTTCTGTTTAAGATAACACTGGTGGATCTGCACCTTCCAAACTGATGGAAACAGAGTTGAACATATTCCGTAGACCTGTGCCATTCTTAACGGAATCTGTGCCCGCAGAACTGAGATTGGTTCTGCACTGCTATCGGCTGGGCACCAGGTTTCTTTCTAGAAGAAGTGAAGCTGACATTCTTTGTAAGGAAGAAGAAATTTTGATGGATTTTGCAACTGAGATAGATTACATACATGCTGAGTGGTTGTTGAGCCAATTCATCAGATCTGCCTTAGTTGTATCTGCTATTTAATGTGAAATTTATACTTTATAATTGAACACAATTTGCCTGTTAATTCATGTTTGAGTGATGTTGATCCTGGGTCTAGAGTACAGGAGATTATCTAAGATAGCATTTAGCGTTAGCTTTGCTTGACTCTTGTATCGTAAAAAGTGGTCTGTTTTAAACTTTGGAATCTTCTGCCATCATTCTTTGAATAAATAACTGGCATTTTGATTTTGTTTTAAGTTATTGGTCTTCACCAAGGTTGCAACACACTCCAGTGTGACTTTTCACCTTCTTCCCTGCAGTTCACTGGATAAGCGCAGTAGTGCCATCCTGAGAGTGGCAGTAATTTCAGGAGCGTCAATGGTTCAAAATTAAGGGAGGAATCAAGGTGTCTTCTTTTGAAGTGCGGTAGGTGTGGTTTCAACATGGAAATTGAGGCTTTTTTAGTGATGAAGATTCAGCAGAGGGCTTTTACTTGTTGTATCAAGTCTTCAAAATACGCATGACTGGATCTAGTTATAAACTAACTGCACAACATATACCCACAGAGAAACAGATTTAATTTCAGTTATCTTCGCAGGATAAGGTGCAGGAAGTCAAACACTGAAAATTCTAGGTCATGCTACAGCAGCACCAAACACCATTTGAAAGGATATTGAAAATGCAGCTACAAATACTGCAAACCTTGCCACAGATATCCAGCCATAAGCTTCAGTTTTTGCAGCTTAGCACGCAGTTTTTTTTTCAAGTGGCAGGATTACAGGAGCAATGTGATATTGTCATCAAGTTAATCTTATAAAATAAACCAAATGTCAATGAAGAAAGCCAGGGCCAATATTTTAATCCAATATTCTGGGGTGGTAGCCTGAGTAAGCGAACTTTGTTTAGCTTGCTCAGCTTTTAAATCCTCTCATCCCAGCAGTCAGTGCTCATGCAATCAATTAGTTTAGGGAGGAACAACAAAGATGATTTTAAGCATTGGGCCCCGGTTGTGTCAGTTTGCCTCGGTTAGTAACACTCTCATCTTTGATTTCGGATGCATGTGGGTTCAAACCCCGTTTCAGGCCTTGAGCTCACTCCTGAATAGTACTGAACAATGTTCTCTCTGGGTTGCATGGTCAAACAGCAACTTACAAATCCTGTGGGCCACCTAGAAGTTGGCCCCTTTAAATAATTGTGTGCGTGCAAAATAAAAATCAAAGGGGCTTAAATAGATCACCTACTCACTCCAAAATAAAATATTAACTGGAACTTTGCTGAGGTGTGCTGCATTGTTGGAGGTACTACCTTTTCAATGAGCTGTTAAGCCAAGGCTCTGTCTTTATGCGTAAGAGGATATAAACAACCCCATGGTACCACATAAAGGACAAAGAGGTCATCTAGCCAACATTTTTTAACCATCGTAACCAGATTATCTCGTCATTTACTTGCTGATTGTGGGAGCTTGCTACTGCCTTTGCTAGCCTCACATGATGTGGAGGTGCCAGTGTTGGACTGGGATAGACACAGTAAGAAGTCTCACAACATCAGGTTAAAGTCCAACAGGTTTATTTGGTATCACGAGCTTTTGGAGCGCTACTCCTTCATCAGATGATGAAGGAACAGCACTCCGAAAGCTCATGATACTAAATAAACCTGTTTGACTTTAACCTGGTGTTATGAGACTTCTTACTGTGACCTAATATAGTAGTTACGTTGTGAACATAGGGCAGCAGAGACAGACTGAGGACACAAGAGTTGCAATGTAAATGTAAGTTTCCTATTAATGTGGAGAAACTCAAAGTTACTTCCTTTCAGTGCAGGAGAAAAGATTGCAAGTGGACATGATTCAAACACTGAGCGTATTTGCAATGCATCTTGGACTGTGACCACAGAACTAGAAGACAGCATTACAGTATCACCCCAAAATTGCTTTATAATTGATGGGAAATCAGAGGAGAATCCCCAATCATAGCCTTTTTGAAGACTGAGAACCTAAGATCGGAGTTACTGCATTCATCAGCCAAAAGTAATGAATTCTCTCCCCTCCACAGAGGAATATTTTCCACTCACAGCCTGTCATGCTCTGTAATGCTCTTTTCTTGTTCCTGATGGAGAAACAAACTAATTTGCCAGTAATTTTTAACTTATCTCTGCTGCTTTCATCATCCTTCTCACAAGCAGCTCCAATTATAAAATGATCCCTGTTTTCCTTGACTACCACTAAAATGTCCCACACGGCTTCTGAAGAGCATTTTTTTTCAATCAGTTTAATGGAACCTGCTAGAAATCTTTCTCCACACAGAATGTGAAATGAGCAAACTCACAACAGTTGGCAAACTACTTCACCAATCAAATATCACCCAAAAAAAATGACAATTGGTAGTCAATGTTGAGGATGGAAATCTCTGAATAGATGCCCATGACTAAAGCAATGGCTTTAAGGTAATGGAGTAACCATTCAGCCCATTGTTTGTGCTGGTTCTCTGAAGGAGCCTTCTTCACCGAGCCTCACATATTCTTACTGATCGGATGAGCAATTTCCTCTTGAATGTGCCAATTAAACCTGCCCGCACATCACTTTCTGGCAGTGCATTCCAGATTCTAACTGCTAGTAATGTAACAACAGTTCTCCATGAATTACCATTGCTTCTTTAGCCAATTCCCTTATATCTGTGTTCAGTCCTTCTACCAAACAGTTTCTCCTTATCCCTGTCCAGATCCCTCATGATTTTGAATACCTTTATCAGGTCTCCTCTCAATCATCTCTTGTTGAATTAATCAATCCCAATTTTTACAATTTATAAAGTCACTGAAATTCATCAGTCCTAGAGCCACTTTCGTGAATCTTTTCTGGACTCTCATTAATGCCTTCACATCTTCCTAAAGTATGGCACCCAGAACTGGATGCAATACTCCATTCAGGCTGAACCGCATTTATACTGATTCAAGTTTGCATCCTTGCAGTTGTTTGATTTGATTTCATTGAATCATAGAAACCCTACAGTGCAGAAGGAGGCCATTCGGCCCATCGAGTCTGCACCCAGGCCCTATCCCCATAACCCCAGATGTACACCCTACTAATCCCTCTAACCAATGCATCCCAGGACACTAAGGGTCAATTTAGCATGGCCAATTCACCTAACCTGCACATCTTTGGACTGTGGGAGGAAACCGCAGCACCTGGAGGAAACCCACACAGACACGGGGAGAACGTGCAAACGCCACACAGACAATGACCCAAGCTGGGAATCAAACCCAGGTCCCTGGTGCTGTGAGGCAGCAGTGCTAACCATTGTGCCACCATGCTTCCACAATTTGATTTGATTTATTATTTTCACTATAGCACCATTGGTCTGCAATAAAAAGTATTGTTTCTTGAGTGCTATACAAAGCATACTGTACATAGAGAAGGAAAGGAGAGAGTGCAGAATATAGTGTTACAGTCATAGCTCGGATGTCGAGAAAGATCAACTTAATACGAGGTAGTTCCATTCAAAAGTCTGATGGCAGCAGGGAAGAAGCTGTTTTTAAGTTGATTGGTACATGTTCTCAAACTATCTTTTTCCTAACAGAAGAAGGAGGAAGAGAGTATGTCCGGGGTGCATGGGATCTATGTACTCTATGGGCAGAATGTTTCCTAGCTGCTTGGGGTCTCACCTGCTGGCTAGAGAGCTAGAAAGGGACCCACGCTGCTTCTTTTGGGGAAAGCTCACTGAACCACATTTCAATCAGGTGGTGGTGACACCAATGGCAGGTTTTCTCATGGAAACAAGTCCCCAAGTGTGGAACTCTTGCCTATCAAGAGCTCTTAGCCAATTAGCAGCGTATCCCTCCTCCAAGCTCACCAGTAGCGAAAGCACCAGGTATCCCCCATTCACATATTTATAATGTCAAGGATACTATATGCTTTACTAATTGCTTTCTCAACCTGTCCTGCCATCATTAATGATCGATGCACATACACACTAAGGGTCCCTCCACTCCTGCAGCCCCCTAAAGAGGTGAATGTAGTATTGCCTCTCCACACTCTGCCTGTAAAAATGAATTACTTCACATTTCTCTGCATTAAATCTGATCTGTTAGCTGCCAAACCATTCCATCAACTTGCCTATGTCCTTTTGAAATTATACTTCTCGCAGTCACAGTAGTTCCAAGTTTTGTATCGTCTGCAAGTTTTGAAAACATGCCCTATACGCCGATTTCTAGGTCATCTACTTACATCAGGAAAATCAGGGGTCCTACAGCGACCCTTAGGGAACTCCACTGTGAGCCTTTATTCAGTTTGAAAAACAACCATTAACCACTAATCTCTGCTTCCTGTCACTTAGCCAATTTCATTTCCATTGCTTGTAACTGTCCCATTTATTCCATGAGTTCTAATTTTGTTCGGACATACTTTATGAAATCCTCTATAGGTGTCCATAAGTACCACATCAGCAGCATTATCCTCATCAACCCTTATGTTACTTCAACAAAACAAATCTCAAGTCAAACATGATTTGCCTTTAATGAATCAATGCTGGTTTTCCTTAATTAATCCACAATATCCCATGCGACTATACATTTTGTCTATAATTATCGTTCCCAGAAACTTCCCCCCACCACTGAGATTAAACTGACAAGCCTGTAGTTGCTGGGCTTATATTTACACCTTTTAATTGAGGTTTCTTTTGATTATGTCGGATTTTAGAAGCTGTGCTACATGATCAAAATTCAGACTGCTTTCTGAATGAAAACTAAAAAGCAAAGGCCTCACCATCTGACCTTAAAAACTAGGCCCCTATTTTGGAAACTTGGTGCCCAAGACTTGTTGGTCATGCTTTTAACTTGTACCAAGTCTAATTCAAGCATCAGTTCCCCGCCCTACAACTCTAATCTCCTCCAGGCCACGTCCCCCGAAAACATCCTCCAATTCTGGCCTCTTGAGTACACCTTATTTTGTGTTGTACAATTGGGAACACGTGGCCATTTCAAAATAGAAGCACAAGACCCATGCGCCCTTCCCAGTCATATAACTTCACTAGTTTTATCTTTGCTCAAATACCACCAACATACAGAATTGCACATTTGCGCGCAAGTTGGCGACAGCTGCAAATGTGTGAAACTTTGTGGATTTGTGTACCTGCAAAATAACATCTGGCACAACTTCAGCCGCCAGCACCTCAGGCTATAAACATTCAGAGGCCTGATACTGACACACTGACAAGCCTTCATGTACAAGAAGGCATTGAAAAATCTATTTTTCCTTCAGTTAGCTCAGTGGGAAAAGTGATGCCAATGGACTGGACAAAGTTAGTCCCCTCTCTACATTAATTAATTTGGACAGAATTGTACAGCCAAAATGAAGAAGAATAAAGTGAAGTTCCACAACCTAATAAAAATACAATCTACATTTTGATGTGTGTTCTGTTCACTTTACTTCACAAGTAGGCTTACTTGTTATTGGCGGGGAGGGGTGGGGGGCATGGAGGGATCATCACTGCTGGGGGAGGGGCTGCAGATTGGGCAGTCGAGGGTGGAGGTGGGTTTGGGGCTGACCTGCGATTGGGCCGTGGGCCATGGGAGGGTTGGAGGGCAGCACTGCGGGGGATCTGGGCTGGCCAGTGATCGAGCTGGCAATGAAGATATGGTGGAAATCCCCTAGTCGCCCCACTCTGTCGCCCGTTCGGGTACACTGAGGAAGAATTTAGTATGTCTTTCATAACGTGGGAGGGAACTAGAGGAAACCCACCCAAACACAGGGAGAACATGCAGACTCCATACAGACAGTGACCCAAACTGAGAATCAAACCTGGGTCCCTGGCGCTGGGAGGCAGCAATGCTGACCATTTTACCACAGTGACAGCAGTGATAACAATGATGCCAGTGAAAGCTCAATTCAATGAAAATACACATAAAATACTCTGACAGCCAGACTGCAACACAGCGTGCAGAATTGCTCTCTTTACTGTTGTTTGTAAAAAGGTTGTTTCAACCATCCAAATATTCTAATAGCACAATAAAATATGAGTGCTGACAGTAAGTTAAGTTTAAGGGCCAAAAGAATAACATTCTTCACTGTGATTGAATCAGTTTAAATTTTTTAAAAATGCTTATTCAGCTGTTCTTAAGTGCAGTATAAATAAATATTCAAATTATGAATAGACGGACAGAGTGCTGTCTCAAGAAAATACCTGCTTCAAACAGAGGAGGTCTATTCCTAATTGATTTTGGGCAGTAACATGAGCAGTCCAGAAGCTAATGATATATATCTGCTGGCTTTGTAGTGACCCTCCACTAGGCTAATTCAAGAATATCTACAAAGAAGGAACAGTAGGTCTAATTTGATTTAATTCTTCAAAGGATAACACACATTATTATTTGTTCTTTACTGTATAATACACTCATCATTCAAAAGAAAAAGTAGCCGTATTTTCACACCGCATAAAAAGAGTTCAGAGACCAGGCATGGCAGAACTCCAGGATGCCGCATTTTATAACATAAAACATCAGCTGGGAGGAAATCTTTTTTAAAGAATTACTGGAGCACTTTCCACCTTCGTAAAATAACTTTGGACATTTGTATCTTAAGTAAACCGCAGTGCAGAGCCAAGGTTCAAAAGGGCTCGAGTGAAGATGTGGTAAATCAGGGAGGAATGATGAGGTGATGGTAAGCTTGAGCTCTTTCAATAAAAAGAAATGAAGATTGTAGGAGGAAGAGGGTAAGGGAGGTAATAAATTCCACAGCGCTGAGATTCTGGGAGAGAGTAAATCACTGCCAATATAATTTGTTTTATGAAGCATTGTATGAATCTTTAAAATTGAAAATCATGTTTTTTATTGTTTCCTTTATACAAGTCAGATGGGATGGAGGGGGTGAACTGCTTATAATTCTTTTCCCATGGAAAACAATCGGAATCTTAATGCATGTTCTATTTTACGATGCCCTCGGCAACGTGCAGTTTCTCAGCACTCCAGATTCTCTTATCATTATACAATGCATTTCAAATTGAGTAATAAACACTGAAACCTTCTGCATTGAACATTGAAGTCTTAGGCAAAAATATCTACGCTTGCACAGGAGACAGTTTTCTTGGCTGAGTAGTCCATGATACTTACGTTTCCCATTGCAATGTTACATACTAAATGTTGCAGAAATAAAAATAAACAGAATACAAAGTATCGGGACAACTACTCAAAAAGTATCTGCTTATTGAGTGGGTGTCAATGGGCAGAATTTTATGTATCCCCAATGTGAACTGGTGGTCATGTGGATGTTGGGGTGACATGGGTACAAAAGGGGTCACGTACCAGAAGTGCCAAAATATATCAGCTGCAACACTTGCCAACTTTTAAAGATGCACCATAGAGAGCATTCTTTCTGGTTATGTCTTGGTACAGCTCCTGCTCTGCCCAAGATTGCAAGAAACTGAATTAGCCCAATCCATCACACAAACCAGCCTCCCATCCACTGACACTTCCCACTGCCTCAGGAACACAACCAGCATAATTAAGGACCCCACACACCCTGGACATTCTCTCTTCCACGATAAAAATGTCTGAGGTCACGTACCAGCTGATTCAAGAACAGTGTCTTCCCTGTTGCCATCAGACTTTTGAATAGGCCTACCTCACATTAAGTTGATCTTCTCTACACCCTAGCTATGACTGTAACACTCCATTCAGCGCTCTCCCATTTCCCTCTCTATGAACAGGTATGTATAGCTCGCAAGAAACAATACTTTTCACTGTACGCTAATAAATGTGATAATAATAAATCAAATCAAATCCCAGAGTGCAGGCAGAGACACAGCATGTAAAAGAAGTTCAGCTACTGTTAATAAATATCTATTGCCTTTAGTCCCTGGTCACCAGTTATTTACCTAATACTTCTACATGGTGCCAGGAGTTGACAAAATTGGGCATGGAATTTGCAGCAATGACTCAGTTATGTTGCATAAAAATTTTGCAAACTACTGAACAAAATTTGAAAAAGAGTGGTATGTCCACTGTGGTCCTAGCCTTTCAGCAAATCAAAGAGGGTACAGGGACACGCTCTCCTAAGTTTAACATTCTGGGGTGGTTAAGAAATAGGAGTTCTTTGTTTTTCAAACAGAGGAAGAGAGGATAGGATCCCAAAATATTGCTGAAAATGTTTGAGAACATATGCATGCCAGTAAAGCACACTGATAGACATGTGTTCAATACAACCAACCAAAAATTTGATGAGTCTGTTCAATCGTACGCTGTGGCTTTAAACGTTCAGGCACACGAATGCAAGTTTGGCCCAGTCACCAATGAGTTGGTGAGAGACCGCATTGTATGCGGGGTCCACACTGATGTTACGTGCAAGTAGCTCCCTAATGAGAAAGGCTTAACCTTGGAATCTGCCATCAGTGTCTGGAGGCTGAATGAGCAGTCAGAAAACAGCAACAAAGAGTTAAGATGAGAAATAGGTTTTCACAGTACAGGGCACACCCTGTTCTAACTGCAGCAACCATCACTGTTGTGGGAAATTGTTCTACTTCAGGGTGATGTGAACAGTCCGTCCTCCTGTAATATGCAACCAAATACGACTTAAGAGCCATTGATCTACTCACAAAAATCATATCTTGTGATCAGAGCCTTACAAACTCCTGTGCAAATTCTCTGGGTAGGACTTCCCCACCCCTCCCTGCAGTGGGATTTTCTTGTTCTGTTGAAGTCAACAGAGACGTGAATGGGTTGCTGAAACTGCCATGGGGAAACCTTGTAGATTCTGGCCTTCCGTACACTTCTGCCTTTTGTCTCAGTATTGGTGGTCACTAAATACATCCCATTCTTTGGAATTCCATCGCTCATCCCATCTTTAAAATCCCCTTATCAATTTGGTCCCTGCTCCGAATCTCTTGTTCTGTGGCTTGGGGGCTCACTTTTATCTTTATACCTCTGGGAGATTCTTCAACTTTCAGCACACTTTATAAATGTAAGTTTTTTCCTCATTGCATTAATATTTATTGGCTTCTCTCCATTTTGTAAATATGTTAAAATATTTATTTTTAAAGAATGCAATATTGAGAACTTGGAAAGGAAGACATTTCTTTTATTAAAAATCACTGACTAGTTTTTTGGAAATTTTTCTCAGCACATATCATAGAATCACAGGATACTACAGTGCAGAAGAGGCCCTTTGGCCCATCGAGTCTGCACTGACACATGAAAGGCTCTGACCTGCCCCCCTAATCCACTTGCCATCGCTAGGCCCATAGCCTTGAGTGTTATGGCATGCCAAATACTCATCCAGGTATTTTTTGAAGGATGTGAGGCATTGCTCCTCTACCACCCGCCCAGGTAGTGCATTCCAGACTGTCACCACCCTCTGCGTAAAAAAAGTTTTTCCTCAAATCCCCCCTAAACCTCCCACCTCTTATTTTTAGCTTGTGTCCTCTTGTAACTGACCCTTCAACTAAGGGAAATATGTTCCCATCCCTTGTATTTTTGTGCTAAATCTGCAATATTTCAACACTATCAAAAAGAAAATTTATCAACACTTAATACAGAAATGTGAATACTATGGAAACTTTTTTTCCTGGTGAACACCAACAAATGCTGAAAGCAACCAGTATTTATTCCATTTGACTCAGATTTAATCATAGTAGGTGGTCACACTATAGATTTGTTTTTGTCAAATGAGGGGGATCATTTATGAAGTCAGTGCTTGAAGTGCGCCTTTCATTTATCGTCTCCTGGTAACAGTAGATTCATACACATTGCAACAGGGAACTTGACTCTGTTGCTGTTCAGATCACTGATCATTTTATTTTTACTAAGAACTCTCCCTATTTTACAGGACTGAGAATTGTATTGAAATGCAAATATGAAATAGAGGGTGTTGCTTGTCCTGGGTGCGTGCACATTCACTGAATCACAGAATCCCTACAGTGCAGAAGAGGCCATTCAGCCATCAAGTCTGCAACTTTCTGGCAGATTATCTTACCTAGGCCCTTTTTCCCACCCTATCCTATAACCCCACACACTTACCATGGCTAATCCATCTAACCTACACATCTTGGGACACCAAAGGGCAAATTATCATGGCCAATCTACCTAACCTGCACATCTTTAGACTGCGGGAAGAAACTGAAACACCCAGAGGAAACTCATACAGACATAGGGAGAACGTGCAAACTTCAAACAGACAGTGACCCAAGGTCAGAATTGAATCCGGGTCCCTGGTGCTGTGTAACAGCAGTGCTAACAACAGTGCCATTGTGTACTACCATGCTCCCCATCCATTGTATTGTGTAATTATAAGTAACTAAAATCCTTCTTTTATTTAGTCTAGTTGAACTAGGCATTATTTATCTATTCTAAACCCTTTACCAAAATCATTGATCTTTCAGGCCATATTAGTGTACATAATCTGCTGTATATATCACTGTCACACCAATATCTGACCCATGGCAGGGGAATCCTGGATAAGGATATCCTCCGCAGTTATAGCTCCTATTACGTTAATGAAATGCAAAGTCAGAGCTTAGAGTAGGAGCAATAAGGTGCTTGTGGGGCACACTATCAGCATGTTGAAGCAGTGTTCAGGTGCTCACATAGCGTGAAGCCAGTCTGCAATCCAGCTGTGGATTCTGGTAATCTTTTGCATGCGGCATAACTTTGCCCTGGAAAAAAAAGGTAGCGGGGAGGCCCAGAAGGGATAAAACATTTTGCTGCAACAAGGCCACCAGCAAGATCAGCAGGGTCTGAATCAGCATGACAAAATCTAAGGATTGTCTGAGTTGGTTGTTTTTTCAATTCATTTGTGGGACACGGGCGTTGCTGACTGGTTGACCAGCATCTACTGCCCATCCCTCGCTGCTATTGTTCTGAGGGCAGTTGAGAGTCAAGCACATTGCTGTGGGTCTGGAATCACATGTAGGCCAGGCCAGGTAAGGACGGCAGTTTCCTTCCCTAAAGGGCATTGGTGAACCATTTGGGCTTTTCCGACAATCAACAATGGTTTCGTGGTCATCAGTAGATTCTTAGTTCCAGATTTTTAAAAATTTAATTCAAATTCCACCATGGCAGGATTCAAACCCAGGTCAGCTGAATATTAGCTGAGCTTCTGGATTAATATCCAGCAATAATACCACTAGGCCATTGCTGGCTGCTGTATTTCCACAGGATCCTTATGTTATTAAGGTGATTTTGACCCTAGTAGCCCAAGACTGAGATATCTCCAACAATTGTCAGGATAGTTGGATCCTTCACGCATGTTGGCATATGTCCTGGTTTCGGAAGGCCTGGCAAAAGTATCAAGATCTGACCATCTTGAGACACAGTACCATCATCTGTCTGCAGTAAGCCCATGCATCGGCTGCTGTGCACTCCTTCACCAGTTTGTCGTCAATGTGACAGAAAACTGAATAACACCAATGTTATCAATAAAGCCGTGCCTCAATGTGATCTGCAAGGGTGACAAAATGGAAAGAGGGAGCTAATTTTACTCCAGAATGCTAGGCCTCCATGGCAGTAGTTTAAGCATTCATAGAAAAATCAGTTGCTACACGCTTCATGGTTAACTGCAAAATTGCTATGCAAGATTGCACACATATGTGGCTGGTGGATTCCAACAGCCAACCCAGGGCCAGCTAATTTTCACAATATCAGGAATTGATTCCTCGTGCTGTTGACCTGAAAAGATTTGTAGACTGGGGGACTTAAAAGTTCTGCAGCACTCTAAAGGAACAACATGAATGATAGATAAAGCTGGTTCACAAGTGATAAGAACATTCATGTCACCCTGAACAGCCGCATAGTACAGAACAAAGTTGAATGACTTCACAAGTGTAACTAAGGAAAAAGTCTCCATGTTCTGCTACATGCTGGAAACATACACTATCCATTGTTGGGTGCATTTTAATTTTTGAGTGGATAAGGCAGTGGGACTTTTTAGCTGATGGGTGAAGTATGCCAGCGGTCCAGCGGAGAGTGCTCCTTGCCAGTGGAATGTGCCAGCCATCTGGTGGAGTGTGCCAACCATAATAAGGACAGAAAATGTTGGAAAATCTTAGCAGGGCAGGCAGCCTCTGTAGAGAGAGACAGAGTTAAAGTTTCGGGTTGGTGACCTTTCATCAGAACGGAAAGAAAGTAAAAGTTTTTTTGGAAGCTGGGAAGAGGCACAAAGAACAAAGGAGAAGACCCTGGATAGGGTGGAGGACAGGAAAGATTCAATAACAAAAGATTTTGGTTGGAATTCTCTAGTCTTGCATACTCCACTACCACTTCCAGCAAGAATGGAGAGTTTGGTGCTCAGTTAATTCTGTTCCCAGCAGCGGGACCGAATAATCACAGCACCAGAAAAGATCGGAGAATTCTTTGTCATACAGCGGCCAAAGAGAACTGCAATAGATATAGCAAAGATGTCCACACTGGGTTTGAATTGTCGTACAAACATACAAACCATCCGAATGCGGCATGAAGGGACAAAAAAACAAACAAGACTGGGCCAACTCAGCAAAACAATAAAAATTGAGAAAAATACACATAAAACAAGTTGAAGGCAGAGGTTATGACCAAAAATTGTTCAATTTAAGTTGAGTCCAGAAAGCTGTGGGTTGCCAAGTGAAAGATAAGGTATTGTTCCTTGACTGAGCAGTTAGCATGCTGCAACAGATATGGACATGCTCCACCACACAGCTGTTTTGGTGAACATCACAGGGAGGCCCTGGGTAGAAAGGTCAGCATGGGAGTCAGAATAAGAATGAAAATGGCCAACAACTAGAAGCTTGGGGTTACACTTGCAGATAGAATGGAGGTGTTCTGCAACAGTCAACCATTCTGCAGTTGGTCTCTTCAATGTAGAGGTGACCATATCATATACAGCAAATACAGTAAATTAAATTGACAGAATGATGGAATTCTACAATGCAAAAAGAAGCCATTCGGCCCATCGAGTCTGCACCCACCACAATCCCACCTAAGCCCTATCCCCATAACCCCTTATATTTACCCTAGCTAGTCCCCGACATGAAGGAGCAATTTAGCATGGCCAATCCATTTAACCCACATATCTTTGAGCTGTGGGAGGAAACCGGAGCACCCGGAGGAAACCCACGGAGACATGGGGAAAATGTTCACACAGACAGCGTCCCAAGGCCGGAATTGGACCTGGGTCCCTGGCACTGTGAGGCAGCATTGCTAAGTACTGTGCCACCATGCTACCCAGATGTACAGGTGAATCTCTGTTTCACCTGGAATGTGTGTTTGGACAGTGAGAGCTGGGCAAGTGGAAGTGTAGCATCTCCTATGTTTGCAGGGAACGTTCTTATACACAATGGGGGGGTTGTGAGGGATGCCTGAGGAATGGATTAGAGTATCGCAGAGATAACAGTCCTTATAGAATGCGTGAAGGGAAGGTTCGGAAAAGGTGTGTTTGGTGGTTGCGCCATGCTGCAGCTGGCAAAAATTATGGAAAATGGTTTGTTGAACATGGAAGTTGGTGGGGTGGAAGCTATGGACAAGGGGAAATCTACTGTGGTTCTCAGAAGGAGGGCAAGGAGTGAGGGCAGAGTTGTGTGAAATGGAACAGATACGTTGAACAGTCCCGACAACCACTCTGGATGAGAATCCTTGACTGAGGATAAAGGAAGACATGTTGGAATCACTAGTGTGGGAGGTTACATCGTCAGAACAGATGCAACAAAGGGGAGAATGGAATCCTCACAGAGAGCAAAGTGTGAGGAAATGTAGTTGAACTGGCTGCGAGAGTCATAGGTTTAACACTAGTCGACAGCCTTTCTCCAGAAATGGAGACAGAGAAGGCAAGGAAGGGAAGGGAAGAGTCAGATGTGGACCAGGTGAACGTGAGAGAAGGGGTGAAAATTGGAAAAAAGTTCAGTTGAAATTTTCTAGTTCATGGTGAGATCAAGAAACAACATCAAAATAGTAGTCAGCGTACCAGGAAAAGAGATGAGGGAGAGAGTCTGAGTCGAACTGGAATAATGAGTGTTCCACATATCCACAAAAAGGCAGGCATAACTGGGACCCATTACAACACCTTTTATTTGGAGGAAGTGAGAGGGGCTAAGGAAGAAGTTGTTCAATGTGTAAATAGGTTTGGACAGGCAGAGGAGGGTGATGGATGGGCACTGGTTGGGCCTCCTCCTGAGGAAAAGATGAAAAGCTCTGAGAATGTCTGGACAAGCTGTCAGAGGTAGTAGTTGAGGCGGGTACAATTTTATCTTTTAAAAAACATTTAGATAATTATATGGGTACAATGGGTATAGAGGGATATGGGCCAAATGCGGGCAATTGGGATAAGCTTAGGGGGCTTAAAAAAAAGGGCAGCATGGACAAGTTGGGCCGAAGGGCCTGTTTCCATGCTGTAAACCTCTAAAATGTCCTGGTGGGGAATGAAGGTGTAGAGGGACTGAATGTCCATTGTGCAGGGTACGCAGTTTGAACCAGGAACATGGCATCTGTTGACGTTATGCAGGGCATCAGAAGCATTGCAGACCTAGGTAGGAGGAGACTGTACAACAGGGGAAAAGATTGACTTGAGTCCCCCACAGGTTCCATGGGGCATGAAGAGGCTGAAAGAATGAAGTGTCCGGGGCAGTCTTGTGCATGGATTTTGGAAGTGAAGTAGAAGCAGGCTGTTTGGGAATGGGGAACTATGAGGTTAAAAGCAATGGAGGGAAGGTCAACAGCCATCCAGTAGAGTGTGCCAG
The DNA here is from genome assembly GCF_965287045.1 of Carcharhinus amblyrhynchos. Taxonomy (NCBI): domain Eukaryota; kingdom Metazoa; phylum Chordata; class Chondrichthyes; order Carcharhiniformes; family Carcharhinidae; genus Carcharhinus; species Carcharhinus amblyrhynchos. The sequence goes on from NC_137335.1 coordinate 54,944,512, forward strand.
TGCCTGTTGCAAGGTACCATTTGGTTGCCATCTTGAGGAGCAAAGAGGTCAAAACCATTTTGAGACCAAGGGTTCATTTTAATGAAATCAGCAAGTTTGGGTATTAAGTGCATATCTAGTGCTGTTTACTGGTTTGGATTCTAAGGAATTCTAGCCAGCACTGACACCGAGCCATCCCAAAGGTAAATCCTGGTACAGAGAGGGTTTGTACACTTTGATGATAGTGATGCCAGGGAGACAACTGCTCTTCCTGATCGAAAATAAGAGGTGCACATTTCTGGGGATGTTTTTGGAGTGACAAACAGCAGTCCCTTTATGGTTATGAGACACGGGCACAATGTGTTTGCCATACAATTTGTTCATATACCCCATCAAATTGTAATCAAGGTCCACACTCTGTTATTGATGAGTTGCCTTAAAAACCATTGGGCATCTTACTCTAGTAAGTGATTTGGTTGCATGCAAAGATCTTTCCTTGGAAGTACTTTTATGAACATAATTAACTATGTACAAGATTACAGAACATCAGGACAGAGCTACTGTTCCGCTCTTAGATTTTTCACACTCATCTTTCTCTGAGTGATGTCATTATGACCTATTTGCTTACACACACATTCTCAATAGCTTTTATTAACGTAGGTTAGAGTTATCCCTTTGTATCACCCCCAAGTCTTTATCTCCACATCGTTGTATACACATAATCCTGCACCTCCCCGCAAAGTCTCTATTTTTAAAGGGATAGTCTCCTTGAGATTACCCAATCTCCCTGAATGTGTGCAGAATCCTTTTTAAGATGGTTGTGGATCTGTTCACTCCAAACTCATTCCCTGAGAGATGTCACTCCTTGTCTCCCTTGTCCAGCAGGCATGGCAGTTCTTGAGGACCAATCCATCTCCCTAATGGTTTTCTCTTCATTGAAATAAAGAGACTTCTGTTTCTTCAGATGTTACAGTCTTGGTTGTTGTAACTTCCCAATCATGTACATTCTTTGAATTTTTTTTTGCTTTTAAAACACTTTTTTGAATGATATATTATTCAAAGACCAACTTTGCCAGACCCACAGCACTGTTTAAAATTCTTCACACCTGTGGACTTTCTTACTGTCACAGAGGGGACATAGAAAAATAGCCCTTTTAGTGGGCTTCCCGGGTTGCTGCCATGATGTACTTTCAATTTTGCACCCAACAAACTGAATACATTCATTGGGCACATTTGCCAATACTTGACATTGCCTTTGTTCTTCGGTCCGCTGAACCAGTTGTCAGCTGTACTTAGAGTCAAATCTTCCCGAGATTGTAGAAAGGCTGACAGGGTTTCTTCGAAAACATTGACCACTCTTCTGTCTCCAATTAAATTATCTTTTCATGTTCCTTACTCATAATGGCCAACCAAACAGTAGAGACTATTTATGAATGAATTGCTAAAAGTAGGCATGAACATACATAAAAAGTACATGAGCTCATTAAGTATCAAGCCCATTGGAACTGTTAACAGACATGTCAAGATCAACAGTCAAACCTGTCAAGAACCTGGAAGTGTCAAACAGCTCTGTCAAGAAGACTGTCAAAAATGTCAAGAGGACCTGACAAAAGGACGTATCAAAGGGAACTGTCAAGGCATTTAAAAGTTCTGCCCTTTAAATGTTAAAATATGCTTGCTTTCACTCTGTTTACATATACCTGAGGGCTTTCGTTATTCAATTGCTGCTGCATGACTGACTTCACAACCATTCGTTATCACAATCGGGTGCCTGTCAGTTGATAGTTTGATTGGCAGCTGCGAGTGGCTATAGACTCTTTGAATTGGGACAATGAATTTCAGTGCTTTTTCTTATAAAGGATTGTGCCTGTTAATGAAAATCCTGCCCAGTGATTTTAGAGAGTTATAATCCATTCATGTCTCCAACAGAGTATAAGAATGTGAGTCAGTACCCATTGACACCTGTTACCTGCAGATCCATTTTCTTTCCAATATTACCTGTGTGCTCCCCCTTCAAAGACATTTCAAAGATGTTTCAGTTTGTTTGCAGCATTTGTCATCACCCCTTCTGAAGACTGCTGTGTGCAATACTCTGGATGTGGCTCACCAACATCCTATTAATAAAACCTTCCTACCTTTATATTCCACCTGCAATAAGCAAACATTATATTTGTCTTCATAATCCCTTGCTGTACCTGCATACTAACGTTTTGCGATTTATGCATCAGGATATCCAGATCCCTCTATATCCCAGAGTTCTAAAATTCTTCCCAATTTAAATAATATGTTGTTTTTCTCTTCCTTGCTGCCAATATAAACAAGCTCATATGTTCCCATATTACACTCCCTCTGCCACATTTATCTGATTTATTGTCTCTTTGCTGATCCATCCCATAACCTAATTTTCCTGTTCACTTTAGCCAGTTCTGTCTCTGTACCCTTACAATACAATATGGGCAGCACGGTGGCACAGTGGTTAGCACTGCTGCCTCACAACTCCAAGGAGCTGGGTTTGATTCCTGGCTTGGGTCACTGTGTGTGTGGAGTTTGCACATTCTCCATGTGTCTGCGTGGGTTTCACCTGGGTGCTCTGGTTTCCTCCCACAGTCCAAAAATGCATGGGTAAACTGCATTGGCCATGCTAAATTGCCCCTTAGTGTTCAGGGATGCATAGATTAAAGGGTTTTGTGGGATATATATGTGGGGTTACAGGGATAGGGCCTAGGTGGTGTTGTTGTTGGTGCAGACAAGATGGGCCAAATGGTCTCCTTCTGCAGGTAGGGTTTCTAAGCCTTTATTTCAGTTTAAAATACTAGTCTTAGACCCATCATCTCTCCCTCAAACTGAGCACAAAATTCAATCATGTTATGGTCATGCTACCTAAGGACCACTTGTATTCTCTTGCCAGTCATCCTGGAACTTTTGCAGCTTCTCTGCAGCAACTTCCTCTGATATTTCTCTGTGGTGAATTACCCTTTAAGAGGTGCATTCAATGTTTAAATTCTGACATAAATCTCTCTGGAAATTTTATCATGTGGGTGAGTGACCTGCAACTGAGGAACAGCCATCCTGCTAATCTTTTGGAAATGAGGTATATTGATTACTGTTGGCTTCAAGATGATTCTCACTTCCATGCAAAATACTGACTTCAAGGCACATGCTCTGTTCTTAAACACCTCAGTCCCCACCCCAGTTAAATTCAGGGCATTCGTTCCCGCACTTTTCCTTGTGCATCGTTAATAAATTACTCTGCATTCCTGCTACAAACTTATAGTTAGCTTAAGTTTTGCCAATATAACTTTAGCTTTAAATTACACTTAATTAGGCAATCTCACTGAAGACCTCCAACAAGCTTCTATTACAGTCTTCTAAAATATTCTAGTCGAAAATTGCAGTTTTATGTGGAAAACCAAGAGCATGATCAGGCTTTTGGCTTCTTTTCACCAGTTGCAATAATTTAGTGTGTTTAAGTTATTATTCCCTTGCTGCCACAAATAACAGTTACCATATTACTCAATTTATAATAACGCTCAATTTACAAGGGGAAAATGTTGATGCCTACCAGTTTTTGGACAATAGCTCCATTGGATATTTGTATAACATTACACTTGGCAGGTAGACAGCAACACACTCAGCCGATGCATTACAGAATTTCCATTCCCATTAGGGAGTGGATCGCTTTTACTAAACAAGCACATTTTAAATGTTAATTTTAATTATTCTAGACTGGGAAAATACACCCAGTTAAAGAAAAGACCAATATTTTACACACAAACACCACCAGTGTTGTGAATGTTAGAGATACTTCTGCAAAATCCAGAAACGATTTTGTTTCTGGCTGCTAAAACAAATCTTCTTTTGTCAACTTTCCATTTATTTTGCAATGCTCCCTGTGTGTGTTTTTCTTCCTATAATAAGAGACAGGGTTAAAAATGTCTTTTATGGAAAATTGAGTCGATAATAAACAAGGTTGCCATTATCGGGTTGAAGATGTTATTTGCACTCACTGAGGTCTGATGACTTATGTTCAGATGTACACACAGAACTGAGCACAAAAATAGTACCCTCCTCTCGTGAGCGCAGCACAGCAAGGAACTGTACCAGGGAAGCACTGCAGCTGTAAAGCATAAATTCTCTCTTCTCCTTTTACACACCAACGCTTGGTGCCTCCCCAAGAATACCACGTAGAAGTGCTGTCAAGCTTCCCTTTCAGACATGGAGCATCAATCTTAAGAAAATGTTTTATAAAAGACTGTAACAGCTCCTGAACTGAACTTTCAACTGTAAATAGTAAAGTGAGAGTATTAATATGGCATTTTTAAATATATAAACAGAAGGAAATTTGAAATAATTACATAAATGAACAAAAACAGTTTCGAGAAATGTTGAATTAAAATTTATCCCTCGTGACCCTGCCAGTACTCAATTCAACCAATAGAATCCAGGATGGGAGTAAAGGTGAAGCTGACTATTATTATAAATATGAAATGTATTATATACTCATGGAAATTCTCACTTTGAGGTAACCTGTAGGTAAGGATGGCAACAAAAACAGAAAATGCTGGAAAATCCCAGCAGATCTGACAGCATCTGTTGAGAGAGAGCAGAGCCAATGTTTCGAGTCTGGAAGATCTAACAAAGGTTCATCCAGACTCAAATGTGCTGGAAAATCTCAGCAGGTCTGACAGCATCTGTGGAGAGAGAATAGAGCAGATGTTTCAAGTCAGGATGACTCATCGTCAAAACCTCTGAAGAAAAGAGCTCTGATGAAGGGTCACCCAGACACGAAACATTGGCTGTGTTCTCTCTCCACAGATGTTGTAGGACCTGCTAAGATTTTCCAGAATCTACTGTTTTTGTTTCAGATTCCAGCATCCGTAGGATTTTGCCTTTATCTTAGGTAAGGATGGCAGGATTGGCACGTTAGGGCACTCTTGAAATGCCTAATGAACATAGAGATAAGTGATGTGGTTCCATTCAGTGTAAAGGTCTACAAATGATTTTTTTTAGACCGGTCTAAATCTAAACACAACTAATCACGAATTTGCTATCTGCGTGTGAAGGCTCTTTTACTTTAAATTCAGATTGAATTAATTAATTGTGTTTGATGGACATTATCTTTTTTTTTGGCAAGAAACTTGTGATTGTAAATTCAAAGCAATTTCCTGGCAAAATACTCAAATGTTACCCAAAGCTCACTACTTGATGTGTGCTATGAGAGCCCTTCTGGTTCTACAAAGCTGTCTGCAGGATCTGGTGCAGGCCACACTGGATACTATCTTGTGTATGATACTACTTGGGTAAGACACTAAGACACTGCAGATGCAGGGAGATAGTCACAAATATACAGAGCAATCTAACTGTGCTGCCAATTTGTGTGTAATGCCGATTTCACAGAAATAATGTTATCTTGGAACTCAACACTCATAAGGGCATTGGCATTGCACCTGTGCTGGTTCTTGGAAAGAGCAAATGCAGAAATTTGTCCTCTGACTGTTTACTCAGATTTCTGAGGTGTCACCCCAGGGGACTGACGATGATTCCGTGGAACACACACTAGCTGCCCCCTTTCAGGGAGTAAGCATTTGTCCTCTGACCAGCTCTTCTCTGCCAATGCCCTTGCTCTTGCTTGTCACTCAACCAGCTCAGACTCTAATTCCAATGATGAAATTGTGCAGTCTGGAGTCAGATCTTTGAGGCCCAGAGGCTGCTTAAAGTCATCCTTAAAGATCATCAAAGGCCCCGTCGCACTTAAAACCAGCAGGCTTCCACCAGGCATGTTGGGGCTACTGGGATAGCACACAGCACTTCTGTAGGAGGATTAGGACAAGTGAAGGAGCATGGAAGATGGTGACTAAGAGAATACAACAGAAAACAGAGACACTGTGGTTAACACTGCTGCCTTATAGCACCAGGGACCCAGGTTCAATTCCTGGCTTGGGTCACTGTCTGTGTGGAGTTTGCATATTCTTCCATATCTGTGTGTGTTTCCTCCAGGTGTTCCAGTTTTCTTCCAGAAGGGATAGCCTCCTTCTGTTCCATAACCATTGTAGGATTCTATTCTATCTGATAAAGCTACTCCCTTATTTTCAGTCAGAAGGACATGTGGAAAATTTGTAATTAATGAGTTATTTACAAAGGGAAATTAAGGGTGGGATTTTCCGATCCTTCCTGTCAGCGGGATCTTCTGGTCCTGCCAAAGTTGACCTCCCACAGTGAGTTTCCCGGCTGCCTCTGCTGGAAAACCCCACCCTAAAATTTTTAAAAAAGGCAAGTATACCAACTTAAACTGCTGCAGCCAAGGCCATTTTACTCACTACCATAATACTTGCTTCGTTTAGACTTCAACAGTTACGCAGCACCAACCTATTCTTCTTTAATGGAAGCAGTTTCAAAACAAGGCTCTTTTAAGAGCTTGCCTGATGTCAGGAAAGTGTGCCTACTATTAACACATTTAGGACAGGTAACTCCACCCTCCCCCCCTCATCCCTTTCCCACACCCACTTCCTCACTACCCCCCCCCTCACCTCGCCACCCCCCAACCACTGGTTCCCTTATGTTTAAGAAACCTTACAACTTCTCCCTGCTTCATTAAAATTCATTAAACCCTATATGTCAAAAAGCATTTCTTAATAGATTGTTGATTTTTCAAAATTAGATCAGAATTCAGTTCATGTTTCCGATGATCTAAATAAACAATAATCAAACTCTTAGACATGCTGAAACCAATAAGAAAATTTTACCTTACTGGATCATAAACAGCTACCAGAGAGTATTTGTCTGATATAGTATTGGAAAATATCTGAGAGGACCTTGTTAATACTCTCCCTCCCTGATCCTGTGCTCCCTGCGCACTTTGGAGCAGTCGCTTTGCTAAATGCAGTCATCCTGTATAAATAGTATGTCTATTTGTCATTTTAATCCATGATATTCCATGTTACTCTACAAGCATTGTTTTTCAACATGAATGTAAATGTATCAGCGTTCTTGTAGGCTAAGCCTAGCAGGCAGGAAGATGCGGGTAGTTTGGGAAGAACTTACTTACCATGGCACAAACCCTGTCGATCCGTCATAATGTTGGTTCAGCCACTTAAAAACCTATTTGAGTCTCGAGTGTTACCAGTTCACATTTTTCCTGCCTAACCTTATCTACATAATGATTCATAGCTTCAGGTGGAAACTCTGAGTCGGAGGTGAAAAATGTGTACAAGTCAAATTTGGAGCAATGTGTTCAATTCAAGGGGAGTGACAAAAATGTAAAACCCTTCTGGACCGAATTCAATATGCACTGTAGGGATTCTATGATTCTATCTCAAAACCGTGATGACTCTGTCAAGACTAACAGGATATGGAGTTAAGAAGTGGCAAACCAGGATGAAGGATAAAGGGCCCAGAGGTGTACGTATGGACATTATTTGAATAGAAAAATATGCAGGGTTACAGGAAAAAAGCAAGAGAATAGTACTAAGTTATAATGTGCATTTGAAGAGTCGATGCAGATACAATGGGCCCAATGGCCTCCCACTGCACTGTAATAATTCTGTGATTCTGTCTGAGCTTGCAATCAACTGATTCTACAGCCAACATATAGTCTCCTCTTTGAGTCAGCCAGAGCTGAGTTGGTGCTAAAAATGTTTCTTTTATTACGCCACTCTGCAGCAAAATCCTATTGGACAGCTTGCCTGGAAGAAAATGCCGTGAAGTTTCAGCAGATTGTTGTTGCCTCTGTAGATGTGAGAGCTCCACACTGCAGTGTAACTGTGTGTGGCCTTGCAGCAGATGGCACAGCTTGGCATTTTCTAACACTAACCCAGGTTCTGTTCAGCAGACAGTTACCACAATGATTCCCAGAAAGTTTCATCACAGAACCAAGATTTTGACAATGGCTCTTCATCACTCTGAAATGCTCTTTTGCACACGACATCACGTAAAGCACAACACACTGTGATTGTGAAACTTCTGAAGCATTTGCAGCATTGGAGTTGTAGCAGTAGACACATCTCAAAGTAAGATTTGTTATCTCTATGTGCATATGTATGGGTACAGGTACAAAATAAAGGATCCAAAGCCTGTTCAGCCTGGCATCCTTCTTGTGATCATCTTTTTCATTGAATCATAGAATTCTCACAATGCAAAGGAGGCCATTCGGCCCATCGAATCTGCACTGACTCTCAGACAGAACATCTTACTCAGGCCCACCCTTTTCCCTATCCCCATAGCCCAATGCATTTACCCTGCCAATTCCCCTAACCTAGATATCTTGGGACACTAAGGAGCAATTTAGCATGGCCAATCCACCTAGCCGAGACATCTTGAGACACTAATGGGCAATTCTGCCTGGTCAATTCATCTAAGCTAGACATCTTGGGGCACCTGGCAGTTGCCAAGATCATAGGCAGGTTCACAACTGAGAAGGTATTTAAAAGCATACTCACGTTTTTGGGGAGGTGATGGCCTAGTGGTATTATCACTGGGCTATTAACCTAGAAACTCAACTAATGTTCTGGGGACCCGGGTTCGCATCCCACCATGGCAGATGGTGAAATTTGAATTCAATTAAAAATATTTGGAATTAAGAATCAACTGATGACCATGAAACCATTGTCAGGGAAACCTATCTGGTTCACTAAAGTCCTTTAGGGAAGGAAATCTGCCATCCATACCTGGTATGGCCTACATGTGACTCCAGAGCCACAGCAATGTGGCTGACTCTTAACTGTCCTTGGGTGACAAAGGATGGGCAATAAATGCTAGCCAACCAGTGACACCCATGTTCCGTGAATAAATAAAAAACCTGTTGAAGACTTGTTGTATTTGTTTCCTAGGGGTTGGTTGTTTCTAGCTGGCATTTAGGTTTTCATGAAGTTGAAAATTGAGTTCCAGGTCAGTTTTTTATTTTACCTGAACTTCCTTTTAGTGACACCAGAGAGTTAGCTATCAGGATCCTTGAAAATGACATATTCTCAGAAAACGTGGACCTGGATTCAATTCTGGCCTTGGGTAACCGTCTGCGTGGTGCTTATACCTTCTCCCCTGTGTCTGTGTGGGTTTCCTCTGGGTGCTCCAGTTTCCTCCCACAGTCCAAAGATGTGCAGGTTATGTGGATGAACTATGCAAAATTGCCCCTTAGTGTCCCAAGATGTCTAGATTAGATGGATTGGCTGTGCAGAATTGCCCCTTAGTGTCCCAAGATGTCTAAATTAGATGGATTGGCCATGCAGAATTGCCCCTTAGTGTCTCAAGATGTCTAGGTTAGATAGATTGGTCATACTCCCTACAAATGTGAGTATTCATTTTAAATATCTTCTCAGCTGCAGATCTGTCTGAGATCTTGTCCACTGCCGGGTTTCACTGGTGTGCTAGAGGTGTGTTGCTGGCATGGGTCTGAGATCAAAGCTTAAGTGGAACTTTTCCATGCTGCCTTTTTAATGTTTCCAATGGGAAGCTCAAGACGCCCATTCCAAACTGGCCTCCAAATGAGGTTGTGATAGAGCAAGAATCCGAAACTGGAGCTAATGTAAAACAAATTACCCCTTGTACCCTACCTCCCCAAAACATTGTCTTTTGCCCCATAATATGGGCACCAAGTGAGGTTTGCTAGAAATTAGGGCACAAGAAGTACTTGGGCACCAATTTGTGAAGGTAAGGACCAAATGCTGCAGATACACATAAGGGGACTGTAGGATGAAAAGGAGCTATAGATACTTTTTATCCCATTGAAGTAAACAGCCAAGACAGATAAACTGATAACCAAACATTGGAGGAGGAAGATCCAAAAACATTCCCATTCTAAATGATGGGAGAGGCCAGCAATCAGTGCAAGGAGCAAAGCGGAAGCACTTCTTGATCCCAAGAAACAGATTTGATTTGATTTGATTTGATTTATTATTGTCACATGTAACAACATACAGTGAAAAGTATTGTTTCTTGCTTGCTATACAGACAAAACACACCGTTCATAGAAAAGGAAAGGAGAGAGTGAAGAATATAGTGTTACAGTCATAGCAAGGGTATATAGAAAGATCAATTTAATGCAAGGTAAGTCCATTCAGAAGTCTGACAGCAGCAGGGAAGAAACTGTTCTTGAGTCGGTTGGTACATGACCTCAGACTTTTGTATCTTTTTCCTGAAGGAAGAAGGTGGAAGAGAGAATGTCCAGGGTGTGTGGGGTCCTTAATTATGCCGGCTGTTTTGCTGAGGCAGTGGAAAGTGTAGACAGAGTCAATGGATGGGAGTTTGGTTTGTGTGATGGATTGGGCTACATTCACGACCTTTTGTAGTTCCTTGCAGTCTTAGACCATACCAAGCTCTGATACAATGAGAAAGGATGCTTCATATGGTCTTGAACAGTTTGAAGGCACTGGGTACAGCAGAAGTTGAACTTTACCCTGACAACATTGTGGCAATTGTATTGAATTAGTCACATACGTAACCAAATGTTCCAACAGTTATAATACTGGTACCTACCTAACAAGATGGAATATTTGCCAATTATGTTCTGCCCACAAAAAGCAAGACAAATCCAATCTAGCCAATTATCACCCCATTAGTCTACTCAATCAGCAACATATTGGAAAATGTCACTGATAGGGTTATCAAGTGGCACTTAACTCAGCAATAAGCTGCTCACCAACGTTAAGTTTGGATCTGCAAGGACCACTCAGCTCCTGGCCTTGAAGCAAAAATAGACAAAAGAGCTGAGCACAAGAGATGGGGTAAGAGTGACTGCCCTTAACATCAAGGCAAAATTTGATCTAGTGTGGCATTAAGGAGCCCGGGCAAAATTGACCCCTATGGGAATCATGGGGAAAACTGATTTGATTTGCTTTATTATTGTCACATGTATTAGCATATAATGAAAAGTATTGTTTCTTGCGTGCTATTCAGACAAAACATACTGTTCATAGGGAAGGAAAGGAGAGAGTGCAGAATGTAGTGTTACAATCATAGCTAGGGTGTAGAAAAAGATCCACTTAATGCAAGGTAGGTCCATTCAAAAGTCTGACATAAGCAGGGAAGAAACTGTTCTTGAGTTGGTTGGTACGTGACCTCAGACTTTTGTATCATTTTCTCAAAGGAAGAAGGTGGAAGAGAGAATGTCCGGAGTACACGGTGTCCTTAATTATGCTGGCCGCTTTATTGTGGCAGCAGGAAGTGTAGACAGAGTCAATGGATGGGAAGCTGCTTTATGTGATGGATTGGGCTACATTCACAATCTTTTGTAGTTCCTTGCGGTCTTAGGCAGAGCAGAAGCCATACCAAGCTGTGATAAAACCAGAAAGAATGCTTTCCCTGGTGCATCTGTGAAAGTTGGTGAGAGTCATAGCTGACATGCCAAATTTCCTTTGTCTTCTAAGAAAGTAGAGGCGTTGGTGGGCTTTCTTAACTAGAGTTGGCATTGGCAATGGGAAACCAGGACAGGTTGTTGGTGATCTGTTCAGCTGAAAACTTGACCCTTTTTACTGCGTCCCCATTGATGTAGACAGAGGCATGTTCTCCTTTACACTTCCTGAAGTTGATGACAATCTCCTCCATTTTGTTGACATTGAGGGAGAGATTATTGTTGCCGCACCAGATTTTCTATCTCATTCCTATATTCTGTCTTGTCATTGAGGTCCGACCCACCACGGTGGCAGCGTCAGCAAACTTAAAAATAGAATTGGAGGGGAATTTGGCCACAGAGTCATAGGTGTATAAGGAGTTTAGTAGGTGGCTGAGAACACAGCCTTGTGGGGCACTGGTGTTGAGGATGATCATAGAGGAGATGTTGTTATGTATCCTTACTGATTGTGGTCCGTGAGTTAGAAAGCTCAGGATCCAGTCACAGGGGGAGATGCCAAGGTCCAGGCCATGGAGTTTGAAGATGAGTTTCATGGGAATAATAGTGTTGAAGGCTGAGCTGTAATCAATAAATAGGAATCTGACATAGGTGTCTTTGTTACTTAGGTGTTCCAGGGTTCAGTGCAGGGCCAGGAAAATGGCATCTGCTGTGGAATTGTTGCAGCAGTAGGCAAGCTGTAATGGATCCAGGTAGTCCAGGAGGCTGGAATTGATTTGTGCCATGACCAGCCTTTCAAAGCACTTCATAATGATGGAAGACATAGCCACCGTCCGATTGTCATTAAGGCATGCTGCTTGGTTTTTCTTAAGTACCGGGATAATGGTCGTCTTCTTGAAACAGATAGGGACCTCAGATTGGGACCTCTTCACTGGTTGGAGTCATACCAAGCACAAAGGAAGGTGGTTGCTGGAAGCCAGTCATCTCAACCCTAGTTCCTCAGCACTGTGCCCTAAGCCCAATGATTTTCATCGTTGACCTTGCCTTCATAGGAGGTCAAATATGGGAATATTTGTTGATGATTTCACATTGATCAGTACTATAACTCCTCAGAGTTATTAATAGTACTGAAGCAATCTGTATCTACGTGCAGCGAAATCTGGACAACTTTCATGGTTGGTCTGATAAGCAAGAAACATTCACATCATACAAATGACTATCTCCAGTAAGAGAGAACCTTACCATGTACCTTTGCCTTTTAATGGTTTTGTAGTCATTGAATCCCCAATCATTAACATCCTGGCGGTTACCATTGACAAAACGCTTAACTAAACTAGCCATATAAATACTGAAGCTTCAAGAGCAGGCTGGTGGCTGAGAAACTTGTGGTGATGAACTGACCTCCTGACTCCCCAAATTCTGTCAACTACATACAATGCACAAGTCAGGAATGTGATGGAATACTCTCCAATTGCCTGGATTAGTTCTAACAAAACTCAAGAAGCTTGACAATATCCAAAACAACTCAGCCCGCTTGATTGCATACCATCCATAATATTAAACATGCACTCCCTTTAGCAATACCTTCCAAACCTGTGACCTCTCTAGAAGAATAAGGGCAGCAGATACAAGGGAACACCATAGGATGCAAGTTTCCCTCCAAGCTACACAGCATTCTGACTGGAACCGTACCATCATTCCTGCACTGTCAAAATTCTGGAACTCCTTCCCTAACCATGGGTGTATGTACACCACATGGGGGCAAACTTTTCCATTCTGCCCGGGCCGGGAATCATAGTGAGCGAGACACGGACCATGCAAACATACATTGATCTGAAGCAGGACTTTGCGGGTTCAGAGCGAGCGTGGCTGAAAAATCCCACTCACAGACTGTAACAATTCAAGAAGGGACTCACAGCCCCTTTTTTGTGGGCAATTAGGGACTTGCAACAAATGCTAACCTAGCTAACACTAACATCCCACGAACATTTACTTTTAAAAGAGGGAGAAAACTCTGTCTTTAAAAAATTGCTGCAATTTCATAATAAGACCTCTGTATCATTCCTACTGCCGTTTTGACGTTTCAGAAACTTGTTCTCTGGTGGAAGGCTTTACTTCTCAATTATTTACGGTACTTCATTCTTCATAACAAGAGCAATGAGTCTATGACATTTAAGACATTCAGTGATAACTGTTACAGAAGGAACAGGTTATTAATTTCAGTAATTATAATTTTGACCCTGGTTTTACATGATTGTTTGTAGCTGATTCAGCGTTACCAGGGAGACAGCTTGTCGACCCATATGTTTTACTCACTGATGCAGAAATTATTAAACAAATGAGTCAATTGATGTGATGTATATCAAGCCAGAGTATTCTGAGGATTTTAGTTATAGCAATCCCCCGGAGAACAGAGTCCTTTATTGACAGAAAATAAATCTTTGGCTGACCAAGGCTTTCGAAACCTCCTTTAGTTAACTGCTGACTCTCAGTTTCGAACACTGTTTTTATCATATTGGAAAGTATGACTGTTTAAATAGAAAACTATAACAGCAGCAATTTTTCACTTTGCCAGCTTTGACAGTATGAGCTCACTGACAGGAATCCCCTGAGACACACATTACACAGCATGAACTGTTCAGGCTGTTGCTGAGATAAAAATCCTTTTTTTGTAAGCATTCCACTGGCAAAGTCAATGCAATGTTCCTAAGCCTTCCTGTGCTGCTGGCATTTCAACATTATCACACACCGTTTGTTGTTAGCATTTTATTGGTAATATCCTCACCTTCTCCGACCTAATACTTCTCTACAGATCGCAATCTCGGAGATAACACGGCTGTTAATTTTTTTATCTCTCGTGTTTAGCAAACAGAGAAATCCGCCACACCAAAGCTGGAAGCAGTAACTGTACGTCTGAGAATTATATCATTACATTTCCCAGTCATCATCAGGTCCCAATCAAAATTCTGTTATTATTGAAATATATTATTACACAAGAATATCCTGCAACTCTCAAAAAAACAAATGAGATAGGACTCTATCAGTTAATTTAATATCACTTGTGGAAGAAATGCCATCGGTTGTGGCATTTTATGGGATCACATCACTGTTCACCTAACAAGGCAGAATGTATGTGAGATAAGTAGGATTGATTGATGGGCAGTATGGTGGCACAATGGTTAATGCTGCTGCTTCACAGCACCAGGGACTTGGGTCTGATTCCTGACTTGGATCACTGTCTGTGCGGAGTCTGCACATTCTCCCCATGTCTGCACGAGTTTCCTCCAAGTACTCTGGTTTCCTCCCACATTCCAAAGATGTGCAGGTTAGATGGATTGATTGGCCGTGCTAGATTGTCCCTTAGTGTCCAATGATGTATAGGTTAGGTAGATTAGTCATGGTAAATGAACTGGATTTTGGGGAAAGGGCGTGGTGTGGGCCATGGTAAAATGCTCTTATGGAGAATCGGTACAGACCCAATGGGCCAAATGGCCTCCTTCTGCACTCTAGGGATTCTATGATTTTAAAGTTATCCCCTATGTAAATCTACAAGAATGTTTTGGGGATATGGTACTGCTTACAATAAATAGGGAAATGATTTTTGTCACAACAAATCTGTTTGCTCAGGCAATGCTTATTGCTTAATTGACCATATTTTTATTTTACTGTATATAATTTCTGGAAACTCTTTTTCTATGTCAATATTGCAGAGGTCCGGGTGTAAGAGATGGAGCAAAGGAGTGCGCTCTTTTCTTGATCAGATTTATTAAAACAAGCTGTCTGGTTGCCCGCAGCAGAAAGACCTTTTCATGTGTGAACGGACGTAAATGTATCCACATTTGGGCAGTTTATTACTACAAGTATATAGCACGAATGGCATAAACATAACTTGTAACCAACCGCACCCGCAGGAAAGCAACATGCATTGTACAAAGGCAACCTTTCAACGCATGCTTTCTATGTGAAGGAGCAGGGGGCATTATCCACGTGGTACAGAAAAATTGCAATGTGTGATCCTATCTAATAACTCAGAAAGTGAAGGCATTTTAAAAATAATCATTTGCCAAGCCTAATATTTGCTGTCCATTCCCAGGTTTTACAAATTTATTTTCACTGTTCAGTTGGAGTGAGTAAGGCTGAAAATTCACCAACAGCGCAACTGCTGTTGACCCCTACACCTGACCCTTGGCCAGGGCAAGAGCATGGTCCTGTAACTTTAATGCAAGCATCAAGTGTCTATAATGCCATGGGCACATCTGGGCTGCAAGTCAGAGGAGGAGAAGTGGGGGAAACTACAATAGTCTTGTGTGAGCCAATGGTTAAAGAGGTTTTGTGTAAAGCAACTCAATTTATCTCATTTTTCTGAGAGGCAATGAACGGAATTTTATCGATATGTCCACCCAAGATTCGTACAATCCAGCCAGAGGCCAACTTAGGATGCTGCTCTCTGAGACTCGCCTGCCCCCGGAACCGATCGGCTGAGCTGGAGAAGTTCAGGATAATTCAGCTGTCGCTATCATGAAGAGCAGACACAAGGAAAGCTTTGCCCAAAACTGGCAATAAACAGAAAAGAGGTCGGAATACAAAAAGAGGATGAATATGGTTGGTGAAAGTTCAACTAATTTTAATTAAGGGCAATTACTTTCCAAATAGAGGGGCCAAAGCTAAGAAAGTTCAAAACAGGAGTATCATCCGTTGAAAACATAACAGTTGGAGCTGAGAATGAAACAAAAATAAACAGCAAAGGAAATTCTCAGTGATAGCAAAACACATTGATTGTTAATGTTAGTTCTGGCTGGCGACCAATTGTCGGGGAATAACAAAGATTCACTGCATTTCATTTGTTTGTGAGTTTTGGACATTGTCACAGTGATGTGACTTGTGCACGTGTGATACCAACCTGTAACTTCATCGGCTAATTAAACATATATGGAACTGAGCAAAAATGACTCTTTAACAGCAAGACACAGAGTGGGATTTTCCACCTCGAGTACTGCGGAGACGGATCGCATTGACTGGAAGTGGGGTCTTCTGATCCCACCGCTGTCAAAAGAGTTTTCCATTGTTCGCACTCTCTGCTGCCAGGGATCCCACAGCAGGGGGTTACCATCAGTGGGAATGGAAGGTCCCCACAGTGAGAATGGCTGGAAAATTCCACTCAGTGATTTAGGATGGTTTCCACAAGTCATCTGATATCTGATGTTGCATGTTGGCTGGTTTTCTGGAAAGTTCCGATATGGAATACAATTGAGACATTCCACAACACCCTCAGGAAATTTCAGACCTGCTGATGTCAAGAACTATCTCCTCCTCCCTCTTCCAGCAGTTTGCCCTTTTCTGATTGATTTTGTTTATTCTCCTAGTTATATTGTGTTCCAAGGAAAATGTCTATGTTTGTGAACACTTGCCTAGGAAGGACTAGCTTATGTGAAGTTCTTCAGCATCTGCGAGCTTTTGTAGGTTTTTGCAAATTGAAACAACTACAGAAAGTAGCAAACATTTGTCGAATCAAAGCAAATTCCAGAAGAAATCAACCAGCAACTAACAAATAAGAGGTTGATCATCCCTTTAAATAACATGTTAGGGGATCATTCATGCTGCTGAATGCCTATCAGCATAGTTAAGTTAAAGGAGGATATTAATTGAAGTACTGAACTTCAAAGGGGCATCATTGGCATCAAATTGTCAATGCATCCTAATTGGCACATCATTTGTCTGCCTTACATACTCAGCCAAATGGTAATTGTGCAGACAAAAGCCTTCATCAAAATGGCATCCAATGTGATTCTCTACAGAAATGTGTCTGCATGTGGACACCATTCTGGACCAATAAGGGATCTCCTAACACCCAAAGAATGGGTGTAAATCTTCCCAATATCATGCCTGATATGTATATAGCTGATCAACTCAATCAGTCCTCTTACTATTTAAAGTAACTTTGCTCCTTGACTTTAGTATGAGCTGTTGCCAAATTGAGTGATATATGTCATTCTGGCATGCATTATCAGCATGGAATGTGCTATTGCACTTAACTGATTGATCGCAGTGATAGTCATTGCTGAAGGGAAGAAGATAAGGAAAATCAAAACATTTAGGCAGGGTTATACTCAAAACAGGATGACATGCCAATCATACTTTGTGGGGCTATTTAAGAATTTTTTTTCCAGGTGATTCCTTCATAATGCTCAGATACACAAATATATATGGCCATTTTTTAAGTAAGAGCTTAAAAGAGTTTACATACAGGTCAACTAATGTGGTGGTTTAACTCAACAAGTCAGCATTGGAGCCTCTTTGTCAGCTTGTCACCAGTTTGCAAGCCAAATTAATATTTTCACTGGAGTTTGTCAGCGTTAAGCTCACGGATAATGTGAAAGGTGGCTCCCGTCAAAGTCAATCTCGTTGCTGGAAGGTGGGATTGAAAGCTATTCGAAAGAGCCAAATCCATGGGAGGAGGGGACTTGGGAACCAATCAATCAACCAGAGCTCAGTTCTTCCACTGCTCACTGTGTACAAACACAAGGCAGAACATTTTTAAAGGAGCTCTTGGCAAGTTACAGTCGCAGTTATGTTTACTTAAAACATTTGCAAGTGAGTTTTTATTTAGTAACAAGTAGACCGCTACAATACAACTTTTGAAAACAATTCAATTTCCTCACATTTTCTGGTGTATATATATCATCATGTTGGTTTTAATTTCTTCTATTTTTACTACCTGGCTTTATTTGAGCATTCAGGCCACTGACTAGGGATACACATGAGGCTAGATAAAGATAGAGCAATATATATTGAGTGAGTTGCCAAAGGAGGTGATAGAGGCGGGTGTAATTACAACACTTAAAAGACATTTGGACAGATATATGGATAAGAAAAGTCCAAAGGGATATGGGCCAAATGCAGGCAAATGGGACTAGTTCAGTTTAGGAAACCTGGTTGGCATGGACCTGTTGGGGGCTGTTTCCATGTTCTATACCTCTATTACTCAGTAGGTGGGATCTTCTGGGCACTCTTGCCCCAAAACTAGAAAATCCTAACTGAGGTCAACTTACTTTTGCATGGTCCCCATCTCTCCGCCTGCTACGATTCCCATGGCAGGTGGGACAGGAAAATTCCCTCCTATGTTTTAGAAATATGTAAAAGAAATGGCAGAGAAA
Organism: Carcharhinus amblyrhynchos; assembly: GCF_965287045.1. Classification (NCBI taxonomy): domain Eukaryota; kingdom Metazoa; phylum Chordata; class Chondrichthyes; order Carcharhiniformes; family Carcharhinidae; genus Carcharhinus; species Carcharhinus amblyrhynchos. Next base: position 54,962,923 of record NC_137335.1, read on the forward strand.
CAGACATTTGGCTCAACCAGGTCATGCCAATGTTTAGGCCCCACTTGAGAATCCATCCTTCTTTCCTCATCCAAATCTATAATCATAAACTTCCAATAACCTTCCCTTCTAATCTTCCCTTGAATGAGTTCCACAGTCTCACCACATTTCATTTTCTTCTGAATTTCCTGGTGACTATCTTAAATTAGTGCCAACTATGGCACAGTTGGTGGCAGTCTGACTTCTCTGAGTCACTAAGTTCAAGTCTCACTACTGGACCTACGCACGAAACTAAAGGAGAACTTTCCAGTGAAATACTGAGGGAGCATTGCTCCATGGGAGGTGCTATCCTTTGGATGAAAGGTTATACCAAGAGCCTATCTGCCTGTTGAGGTGGATGTCAATGGACTCATTGCTCTGTTTTAAAGAGGAGGGCTGTTATTCCTGTGTCCTGACCAATATCTTACCCTCAATCAACATCACCAGAGCAGATTATCCAATCATTATTACATTGCACTTTGTGGAAGTTTACTTTGTGCATATTGACTATAACATTTCCAATATTACAGCACTTCCAAAGTACTTCATTGGTTTGACAGAGGTTTGAAACATCTGGCAGCAAAGCACTACTGAAATGCAAGTCTTGCTTTTCCACTGATTGGCACTCTCTAGTTATGCTGTTCCTCACAAGTGGAAACTGAGACCAGAATGTTCTCACCTTGTAAGTAAACCCACCACCAGAACCAAAAACTGCAGATGACCCCCTGCATCTGGCAGTGGGATCCTGGGTGGCATTTGAAAAGACTATCTGTCTTTGCGGCTATCATCCAATTGAGGGAGGGTGCTGACCACCCAGAACCGCTGGCCCAATCAGGCACAGCAGCTTTTCCTTTATATGTAGCCACTGCTGAGACTGTGGAACAGTAAGAAGTCTCACAACACCAGGTTAAAGTCCAACAGGTTTATTTGGCAGCACTAGCTTTCGGAGCCTCAAGCTCCTTCATCAGGTGAGTGAGGATTTGTGTTCACAAACAGGGCATATAAAGACACAAACTCAATTTACAAGATAATTAGTTGGAATGCAAGTCTTTACAGGCAATCAAATCTTAAAGGTACAGACAATGTGAGTGGAGAGAGAGCCAAGCACAGGTTAGAGAGATGTGTATTGTCACACCATAAACAGGAGAATGGGGATGAGAATCATATCAGCCATGATTGAATAGCAGAGCATACTCAATGGGCCAAATGGCCTAATTCCACTCCTATATCTTATGGTAACAAACTTTGCATCACACATATCATAAAGTACTTTCCTCCCTCGAGCAGAGAAGTTTGTCCAGATGTGTAGATAAAGATGAGCCAACCAGGACTGGCGAGAGGGTGTGTTAGAGTGGAGATGTACGGCGAGACTTAGCGGGCCGTTCATCGTGGCCACATATCCCAGTATGGCCGCTAAATCTCATGAGAAGACAATAATGGGATTTTCACCAGCAAGATCTCAGTTTGAGATCTTCCCCACTCCCCACCTGTGATGTTTGCATGAATTTAAATTAAAATCAAATATAATTAAATGGCTTTATGCCGCAGTGTCCAGCCCTGTGGAATTCTTCCCCCCTGGCAGCAGAATGTCATGCTGGTGCATTTCACTGCTGTTTTTTGAAAATGAGAACTAGACACGATGACTAGACCAGGGATGTGGAGTGACTGGAGGCCCCAGGGTTTGAGGGCCAAAGCTGGGCATTACCTTCTGGCATCTTGAAGTGGACACTGAGATGGGCGCTGAGTTGGGCATGCCAGGGGTTTACTTTCTTCCATTGTGGGAAGGGGCTTCCTCTTATCTGTGGTGGCAGGGAGAGGGGTGCACACTTGTGACAGCATGGAGAGGAGGGGAATGTCCTCTCAATTATTCCATAATAATACTAGCAGGAAATCTCTCAGTTTTCCCGCTGGCATGGGCGTTTAGTCCTAAATCAGGAGAATAGCAACCAATGTAGATATAAGAGCAGGTCAGAGGCTAAGGATCTTGCAGTGAGTAACTCACGTCCTGACTCCCCATAGCCTGTCCATCATCTACAAGGCACAAATCAGGCTTGTAATGGAATACTCTCCACTTGCCCGAAGGAGTGCAGCTTCAACAACACCCAAGAATCTCAACACCATTCAGGAGAAAGCACCCAGTTGATTGGCACCCCATTCACAAATATCCATTCCTTCCTCCACAATGGCAGCAGTGTGTACCATCTACATGATTCACAGCGGGAACTCACCAAGATTCCTTAGATAGCATCATCCAAACCCATAATCACTATCATCTAGAAGGACAAGGACAAGCAGATACATGGGAACACCACCCCCTAGCAGCTCCCCCTCCAGGGCACTTAGAAATATAATGCCATTCCTTCAGTGTCACTGGGTCAAAGTTCTGGAACTCCCTCCAAACTGCACCCTAGTTGTATCTACACCAAGGGGCTGCAGCAGTTCAAGAAGGCAACTCACTGCCACCCCTCAAGGGCAATTAGTGATGGGCAATAAATGCTGACTTAGCCAGTGACTCCACATCCCAAAGATTAGTTTAGAAAAAGAACACAGGCAGTAAATGGATTTTTGGACGCAAAAGTAAATTGAGGTTAAGGGTCAGCCATGATCTTCTAAAACAGGGGAGCAGGATCAAGCGATCTGCTCTTATTTCTTACATTCTTCTGTTTAAAAGACAGCAAATGTGCATCCATAATATTATCCTCCGCGTTTGTCAATGATTGGTAATCTGTTTTCTAGACAAAAATAGATGGCAATGACGTGAATTTCTCTCTTGGGCTGAAGGGTGGCACAGAGGTTAGCACTGCTGCCTCACAGCACCAGAGACTCAGGTTCAATTCCTGGCTTGGGTCACTTTCTGCGCAGTGTCTGCACATTCACCCTCCTCCGGTTTCCTCCCACAGTCTGAAAGACATGCTGGTTAGGTGTATTGGCCATGCTAAATTCTCCCTCAGTGTACCTGAACAGGTGCTGGAGTGTGGCAACTGGGGGATTTTTCACAGCAGCTTCATTGCAATGTTAATACAAGCCTGCTTGTGACACCAATTAACTTCAAATGCTAAGGCATTTAAAGTACTTCCAGAGAACCTTTGTTTTTTTTAAATGATCAGCAAAAGTGAAACTTTCTTTCCTGAATGTTTCTTATTATTGTAAATTTCCAGCCTCAATTGGTTTGATTATATTCAAGAAAACAGAAGCCAAGCTCACATTAAAGCTTTGAAGTAAATCATTTATTTCAGCTGAAGAGAAGATTTCCTTCATGGTCATGCAAAGTTTTGGAAATAAGTAAAACTGAGCAACTGATTTTGGACAGTGAAAGTATGAGGTTATGTTGATAGCACGTCCCCGTTTTTTAATTCAGACATCTGCTTTTCATGATTATAAGTAGTGTTATTATTGTTTAGTATTTTGTTTGGACAAAAGTTATTGTACAAGCCATTGTTACTGGCAAAGGCTGTTTGTTATTATAATGCTTTTCCTCTCTAAGTGACTTTTTAAATTATATTTCTTCTACATGCCAGGGTCAGGACCTTCTAATCGAGGGAGAAGATCCAAAAAAGTTTTAATGCCATTCTTACAAAACATATGCAGCTTAGAAATTGATTTTACGAGTGGAATTTTATGGCTATTCAAACCGGCAGGATTTTCTGGTCTCGCTGCAGTAAACGGAGATTTGGCTGAGCGCCAAATTCTCCATCCTTGCTTACAGCGGCAACAGGGCATGAACGGCCAGAAAATTCTGGCCAAAATATTCTCAAAACACAGCATATTCTAAATACTATTTTTTTTTTGAGGCGTGAGAAGTGTTTTAATTGCTCTAATTTATTTTAGTGGCTCTTTACATTACAGTAGGTTTTCAAAGCCAATTGCTATCTTTGACTATTGGTGCGTGTTAACACAAAACAGTTCAATGGGCGGGATTTTCCAGCCGCTCCTGCCAACAGCAACCCCCTCCCTTCCCACCAAGGGTTCCCCGGCAACGGAGGGTGCAAACCATGGGAAAAGCCGTTGGAAGCAGCAGGACCACAGGATCCCTCCACTGGCCAATGGCAGGCCACCTCTGCCACCGCATGATACAACACAGTGGGAGTTGGGGGGAATCTTGCCCCATTTCTCAAAGAACTTCACCAAAGCATAATCGAAAAAAGAAATGCCAAGTCAAAGAAGGGAACATTTGAAAAATTAACTGATAGCTCTGTCAGCGAGGTGGGTTTTAAGGAAGGTCTAAAGGAGGAGATGGCAATGGAGATGGAGTGATTAAGGCACAGAATCCAGCAGCATGAAATCTAAACTGAAGTCACGGCCACCAAAGATGGGGAGAAGAGAGAGCAAATGTACATAAGGCAAGACTCGGAGGAATAGATAATTTGCTGGAGGTGGATGTGGCGGTGGAGAGTGGGGGCGGGTGCAGTGGGGGGCAGCGGGCAGGAGATGTGGTGGTGGAACAGTTAGAAAGTTAGAGAAGGCGAAGTCACCATAGCACTTCAGATGATATTTTTTAAGTAGGAGGTATTGAGGTTCTGAGAAGATACGTAGTTCAATGAAGATAGGATATTCCAACAGTTCCTGATGGCAGGCTCTTACAGTCCCACATGACCGCCCCTACCCTCCCACTAAGATATTTTGGCCTTGGAGGGAGTGCAGAGGAGGTTTACTAGGCTGATACCGGAGTTGAGGGGGTTGAGCTATGAGGAGAGGCTGAATAAACTGGGCTTGTACTCGTTAGAGTTTAGAAGAATGAGAGGAGATCTCATTGAGACGTATAAGATGATGAATGGGATGGATAGGATAGAGGTGGAAAGACTCTTCCCGCTCAAAAAAGACAATAGGACTAGGGGGCACAGCCTCAAGATAAAAGGGGGGCGGTTTAGAACGGAGTTGAGGAGGAACTTCTTCACTCAAAGGGTGGTGAATCTCTGGAATTCTCTGCCCGTTGAAGTGGTGGAGGCTGCCTCGCTAAATATTTTTAAGACGCGGGTTGATGGGTTTTTGATAGGAGAGGGGATTAAGGGTTATGGGGAGAGGGCGGGAAAGTGGAACTGAGCAGCGACAGATCAGCCATGATCTTATTGAATGGCGGGGCAGGCTCGAAGGGCTGGATGGCCTACTCCTGCTCCTATTTCTTATGTTCTTATGTTCTTATGTTCTACCCCAGGCATGGGTTCCCCTGTGATGGAGTGCACTAACAACAGGAAGTACTGTTGATGAGAACAGGACCACCAGATCCTACCACCAGCCAATAGCATGAACTTGAGCTAAGTTATAGGTGGCTGAGTTTTGGTTGACAGTTTACAAGATGGAGGATGCTATATCCCAAGTGTATCTAGAATGCTATCAAACAAAATATAATGTGTAAAATTTCACATTTTTACAATTATCAATTAAGTTTATAGTGTTGAAAATCCCCAGTTTTGATTGCCCATCATTGGTGGCCATGCCTTCAAACCACAAATTCATCAATCTCCTTTCTAAACCTTTCCACCTTCTACCTCCTCTAAGATATTCCTCAAATCTACATCTTTAGTCAAATTTTTGATCACCTGACTTGATTTTGCCTTATATGACTCAGTGTCATACTTTGCTTTAAGGCTCCAACGCACCATCTTGGGATATTTTGTTACATTAAAGATGTTATAGAAATTCTTAGTCATTGTTGTTGCTGGTAAGTCATCAACCTGAAACATTGACTCTTGTTTTCCTCTGCACAAAAGCTGGAAAGCATTCAGCTACAAAAGCATGGATGGAGGTTTTATCAGTAAATGAGCTAAAATCAGGGCTGTGGCAAGTGACATCCGGAGATAGCAGTAGGTTGTCTTTGTGACAAAGACAATATAAGGTCATAAGCTCCATTTCGGGTGAAATGGGGCTTTGAGTTTGCAAACAAACTGACAGACATAATGTCTGGGGAGAGGGAACAATCAGTAGTAAAAGAGCAGAGAGGAGGCCAAAGGCAATGAACTCATTTTTACCCTGGATAAGACTGCAATAAATTCATATCCTTCCAGGAGTGAGTCATGGAAAAGAATTCTAACAGCATTGAAACATTGGAGCATTCTAGAAAGACAGGGGAAAGACTTTGGTGGGTGTCCTGAACACAGGAAGGAAGCTAACCTCAGGTTTGCAGTTGAGGAACTGGAGAGGGCCAAGGAAAATCTTTGGGGAATTTCAGAGGCAACAATGCAGTGGCAGGAAGAGATGAAATTGCTGGAGATGCTCTGGCAGTGGTCAAATAGGAGGCAGAATACTGAATTGAGGAAAGGCATTGGCAGAAGGTGCTGTCGTCAACCAAATGAAAAAGTACAGGGAAGATGAGGATGCTGTCGGTAAATTACTTCAGGCCATTTTGGTGCAGATTTGGAAAGTCACCCAAGGCCAGAATTGAACCCAGGTCCCCTGGAGCCTTGAGGCAGCTGTGCTAACCACTGTGCAATCATTGGTTAATCAAACAGGCTGAAGAAAGAATGGTTGGTAGCTTGGCTGTTGAATTAAAAGGATTATGGTAAGGGAATGGAGAGTAAATCATGAATCTGAAGAAGTATAGCAGAGGAATTGAGAGAAAATAGTTGAATGACTGTAAACTGAGATTAGAAAACATGACTGTTGAGAATGATTGGATCAATGGATTGAAACAATCTATATCCTTATTTCTTGGACCATCTAGCCTTTATCAATTTTTCGCTATTGTACATGTATAATTCCATACAAAAGGAATTAATTCTTATCTTTCCCCAAGACTTTTAAAAATCTAATTTTAAAAACCTGGTACTTTAAGTAAGTTCTCAACTTACTTACTTACTTACTTACTTACTTACTTAAGTAAGTTCTCAACTGGATTTACCCCAGGATTCTCTGGGAGGCAAAAGAAGTGATTGCTGAGCCTCTGGCTCTGATCTTCAGGTCGTCGTTGGCCTCTGGTATAGTATCGGAAGATTGGAGGTTAGCGAATGTTGTCCCATTGTTTAAGAAGGGGAACAGAGACTTCCCCGGGAATTATAGACCGGTGAGTCTCACTTCTGTTGTGGGCAAGGTTTTAGAAAAAATTATTAGGGATAGGATTTATAGTTATTTGGAGAGTAATGAATTGATTGGAGATAGTCAGCATGGTTTTGTGGCAGGTAGGTCGTGCCTTACTAACCTTATTGAGTTTTTTGAGAAAGTGACCAAAGAGGTGGATGGGGGTAAGGCAGTGGACGTGGTGTATATGGATTTTAGTAAGGCGTTTGATAAGGTTCACCATGGTAGGCTTCTGCAGAAAATGCAGATGTATGGGATTGGGGGTGATCTAGGGAATTGGATCAGGAATTGGCTAGTGGATAGGAGACAAAGGGTGGTGGTTGATGGTAAATATTCATCATGGAGTTCGATTACGAGTGGTGTGCCTCAGGGATCTGTTTTGGGGCCACTGCTGTTTGTAATTTTTATTAATGATCTGGACGAGGGTATAGTTGGGTGGATTAGTAAATTTGCTGATGACACCAAAGTCGGAGGTGTGGTAGATAGTGATGAAGGGTGTCATAGTTTGCAGGAAGACTTAGACAGGTTGCAGAGCTGGGCCGAGAGGTGGCGGATGGAGTTTAATGCGGAGAAGTGTGAGGTAATTCACTTTGGTAGGAATAACAGATGTGTCAAGTATAGGGCTAACGGGAGGACTTTGAATAGTGTGGATGAGCAGAGGGATCTAGGTGTATGTGTACATAGATCCCTGAAAGTTGGGAGTCAAGTAGATAAGGTTGTTAAGAAGGCATACGGTGTCTTGGCGTTTATTGGTAGGGGGATTGAATTTAGGAGTCGCAGCGTCATGTTGCAACTGTACACGACTCTGGTGCGGCCGCACTTGGAGTACTGTGTGCAGTTCTGGTCCCCACATTACAGGAAGGATGTGGAGGCTTTGGAAAGGGTGCAGAGGAGGTTTACCAGGATGTTGCCTGGTATGGAGGGGAGGTCCTATGAGGAGAGGCTGAGGGATTTGGGGTTGTTTTCGCTGGAAAGAAGGCGGCTAAGAGGGGATCTTATTGAAACATATAAGATGATTAGAGGTTTAGATAGGGTGGATAGTAATAGCCTTTTTCCTCTGATGGAGAAATCTAGCACGAGGGGGCATGGCTTTAAATTAAGGGGTGGTAGTTATAGGACGGATGTCAGGGGTAGGTTCTTTACCCAGAGGGTGGTGAGGGATTGGAATGCCCTGCCTGCTGCAGTTGTAAATGCGCCTAGTTTGGGGGCGTTTAAGAGATCCGTGGATAGGTTTATGGACGAAAAGGGATTGGTTTAGGTTAGTGGGTCATTGTTTTGTAACTGGTCGGCGCAACATCGTGGGCCGAAGGGCCTGTTCTGCGCTGTAACGTTCTATGTTCTATGTTCTATGTTCTAAATACTTACTCAGCGTCAAAACTGTTCCACTCGACCAAAGGTCAAATGTTATATCCCAAGTATATCTAGAACACTATCAAACAAAATATAATGTGTGAAATTTCATATTTTTACAATTATCAATTAAGTTTATAATGTTGAAACTCCCCAGTTTTAATTGCCCTGCCGTTGGTGGCCATGCCTTCAGACCACTAACTCGTCAATCTCCTTTCTAAACCTTTCCACCTCTTTACTTCCTTTAAGACATTCCTCAAACCCACATCTTTAGTCAAACTTTTGATCACCTGACTTGATTTTGCCTTATATGACTCAATGTCATATTTGTTTTAAGGTTCCAATGCAGCACCTTGGGATATTTTGTTACATTAAGGGTGTTATAGAAATTCTCAGTCATTGTTGTTGCTGATAAGTCATCAACCTGAAACATTAACTCTTGTTTTCCTCTCCACAAAAGCTGCCTGACCTGAGTTTCTCCAGAACTTTTGCTTTTGTTTTAGATTCTCAGCTAGGCGGAACAGTGGCACAGTGCTTAACACTGCTGCCTCACAGCACCAGGGACCTGGGTTTGATTCTTGATTCGGGTTACTATCTGTGCAGAGTCTGCATATTCTTCCTGTCTCTGCATAGGTTTCCTCTAGGTGCTCCAGTTTCCTCCTACAGGCCAAAACACATACTGGTTAGGTGCATTCTCCCTCGGCGTACCCGAACAGGCAACTAGGGGATTTACACAGTAACTGCAGTGTTTCAATCCATTGATCCAATCATTCTCAACAGTCATGTTTTCTAATCCCACTTTACAGTCATTCAACTATTTTCTCTCAATTCCTCTGCTATAGTTAATGTTAATGTAAGCCTACTTGTGACAATAACAAATAAATAAACTGCTGCAGTGTTTTGCTGCTGCTCGTTAGAATAATTGCTTCCTTTAAACTTCACAATTACATTTGGGAGAATTGTCAATTGGCAAGTTTGTCAGTTGGCTGTTTGGTGACTGGGTGAAAGAAACAGCAACAACTAACAATTTTATTCATTTTTGGGAAGGAGTAGGAATACTGACAGAATCTATCCTGCCCTATAAAAGAGCTGAGTCATACTGAATTCACACATGGAAAAATTAATTAGCCACTCTGTATTGATCCCCTGCTGTATTATCTGCTCTGGCTATTAGGGACTGCATTAGTGGACTCAAACAGAAAGGAGAATTGGGTCAAATATGCAACAAGATGCTACCACCAGTTAGTTTTCATTGCAAAAGATGTGTACCAACCCTATAGACTTATAATGTGACTCTACTGTTGGTTTCTATGCAAATACGTGCCAGCAGGATTTAATGACATCTAATTTTAGTTGGTGCTCCATTTGGGTGGCACGGTGACACAGTGGTTAGCACTGCTGCCTCAGAACGCAAGGGAGCTGGGATCAATTCCAGCCTTGGGTGACTGTATGGAGTTTGTACTTTCTCCCTGGTGTCTGCGTGGGTTTCCTTCAGGTGCTCCAGTTTTCTCCCACAGTGCAAAGATGCATGGATTAGGTGGATTGGCCATGTCCAATGATGTGCAGGGTAGGTTGATTAGCCGTGATAAAATGTGTGGGGTTCCTGGGATTGGGTGAAGGAGAGGATCTAGGTAAGATACTGTGCAGAGGGTCAGTGCAGACTTGATGGGCCAAACATCCTCCTTCGGCACTGTAGGGATTCTATGGTTTCATTAGTTGTTGAGACAATGCTGGAAACTATTATTCAGGATGTCTTTTAGAAAAGTGCTGTGTGATTAAAACATGATGTTACAAAAAGGAAAACCGTTCTGACAAATTTAGTGAAGATTTTTCAGGATATGTAACAAGTAGGATAATGTATTAGAATGGAAAGAGAACTGGTTAATGATGGGCATAAACAAAGGCAGTCTGTGGCTAGTAGAGTGCTGCAAGGTTCAGTGGTGACGCCTCAGCTATTTACAATCTATATTGAATACTTAGATGAAGAGACAGAACATAATGTATCTGTAAATCCAGGTCGAAAGGTAATTTGTGTGGCCTACACAAAGAGAATGCAAAGCGGCATAGGCAGGTTAAGTAATGAACAACAAGATGGCAGACAGTATAATAATGTGGCTAAGTGTGAAGTTATTCACTTGGTTGTAAGAATAGAAAAGCAGAATGATTTTAAAAGATGTGTAACTTTTAAGTGTTGATGTTAAAAGAGACTTGGATGTGGTTGTACAAATAATGCATAAAGCAAACATGCAGATACAGCAAGCAATTCAGAAGGCAAATGGCACATTGGACTTTATTGCAACAAGATCATAATATTGGAATAAAGAAGCCTTGCTACAGTTGTACAGGGTATTGGTGAGACCGCATCTGGAATACTGTGTGCAGTTTTAGTCTCCGTATTTATGGAAGGATATACTTATATTGGAAACAGTACAGCGATGGTCGCTATGATTGAAGGGATTGTCTTATGAAGAAAGGTTGATTCAACTGGGCCTACATTCTCTGTAGCCTAAAGAATGTGAGGTGATCTCATTGAAACATACAAGATTCTGAAGGGGCATGATAGGGTGGACATGGATAGGTTGTTTCTGCTGGATTCTGGGAGCAGACAGGAAAGCAGAATTTAAATCCAAGATCAGCCAGTGTCATAATGAATGACACAGCAGTCTCAATGGGCCAAAGCATCTTGATCTCCAACTTCTCCCCCAACTGAATCTCAAGATAACAATGACATTAAAAGGAAGGAATCATACACATCTATCCACCAGCCCAGCAGGTATATGCAGGTGTTTGTGCTACACACATGCCTTGTTGCACCTTACTTCATCTTACCTTTTCAACAAATCTTTCTATTCCCTTCTCCCCCTGTACTCATCTAACTTCTCCTTAAATCTATCTATGATATATGTCTCAACCACTCTATGTAATAATAAATTGTATTTTGTTATCTAGGGAAAGAAATTTCTCCCAAATTCCTGACTGGATTTAAGAGTGATCTTCTTATAACTGAGGCTCTCAGTTTGGGGCTCTCCCACAAGTGATAACCCTTTATTTACATCAAACACTTCCATGATTTTAAAGTTGTGTATTCGGTCACCACACAGTCTTTTCTTTCCTGAATATCTAATACATTTGGAATGAAAGAAATTGAACTAACAAAGAGCCGTGTGTTTTGAGGATTGATCTTTTGTGCTCTGTATTTGATTCTAAACACTGAAGCACAGCTCCAGTCCAGGTTTTGTGTCTTTCTGGTGAAATAATGCCTTTTAAACCTCCTGTAGATGTATTGGGCAGAATTTAATGAACTTGCCAACCAGTTGGAGAACTGAGAGGAGCCTCTTGTTGATTCTCTCTGGAAGGCCCAACCTAATTACAAGGAAATCAGGCAGTGACCCGGACAGCACTTAGCTTCCAATCGGATTAAGTGCTATATAGGGTGGACATCCTGCTGAAACTGGCAGCTCTCCAGTATTGGCAGCACTGCTGGGAGCAGTGGTCACTGATGGTATTACATGCAAACCAATAGGAGGGGTCAGCTATAGAAGCCGAGATAGAGGTGAGTGTGGACAGGATGGAGGTTGGCGGGAGAGAAGTCACCAGCAAGGGGTGGATTTTAGTGGGGCCTCTTTCCTGCTGCTGGATCCTTGGATCAGGGCACAGAATGCCTGTCATTGAGGGATATTTCCACTTCCCCTCCCCTCCCCTACTGGCAATCCCAACGGGGTTCATGAGGCAGTCTTGCTATATGGTGAATCCTCTATCTGCCATTGGTTGAAGAGCAGCAGAGATAGGCTGAGGTCCTTAAGTGACCCTTGGTGACCACACGGAAACCACCCTCTACTCTTTCTGCCTTGAGTTTGATTGGTGATGAAGGCAGCAGTTTCTCCATACCATACCCTCCTGCATGATCAAATAGCTCCCACTGCTTCCAAGCGTGCCTAGGGTTAGGAAGGGGGATTAAATTCCATCCTTTTTTTTTGCTTGTTCCATCCACACCCTCTTTTGTCTTACATAGAATCATAGAATTCCTATAGTTCCTATAGCCATAGTTCCTATAGCTATAGAATTCCTATAGCCATTTGGCCCATTGAACCTGCACTGACAACAAGCCCACACAGGCCCTGCCTTTTAACCCCATGTATTTACCCTGCTAGTCTCCCTGACATTAAGAGGCAATTCAACATAGCCAATCCACCTAACCCGCACATCTTTGAAGTGTGGGAGGAAACCGGATCACCCAGAGGGAACCCACTAGATGAAGGAGCAGCGCTCTGAAAGCTCGTGATAGCAAATAAACCTGTTGGACTTAACCTGGTGTTGTGAGACTTCTTATTGTGCCTATCCCAGTCCAACACTGGCATCGCCACACCACGCAGATAGGTGAAGAATGTACAAACTCCACACAGACAGTGACCCGAGGCCAGAATTGAACCCGGTTCCCTGGCGCTATGAGGCCACAGTGCTAACCACTGTGCTACTGTGCACAGTCATCACTTTTGTCATTTAATCTGTGCAATCTTTCACCTAAGGGTGGCATGCCATATTGAATGAAATCAGATGTCGTAGAGAATAGGGCATTGCCATCTGGTGAATGGAGCTCTCAGAGTTCCTCAAGTGATGACTCCATGACCTGATAGAAAGGAATAGGAGCTGTTGAAATTGAGGGTCATTGGCAACTTCCTGAGGCAGTCTCAGCCTTCCAAAGAGCTTTTTGGCAGAGATGGCCAACTGCTGACATGAAGTTCACTATAGACGTGCACAGAATAGGTAACCGTGATAGTGGTGCATGCTAATAATGCCTCATTATTATGGTATCACTTTCCAACAAACTCAAATCTCTAATCTTTCTCAGACCAAGATCTATAGATTTCAGAGCAAGTGGCCCATACAGTGCTGAACAAGAATCAGACTTTAAAAAATTTTGTTTGCAAATCTACTTTTTTTTCAAAGCTTAAACCTTCATAAAGCAATCAGTTTGCTTTAGATTATCACTACTGACAGAGCAGACCAATGTAATAGTTATTGTGATTATATCTTCCTATTAAATCTCACCAGCATATCCACACTGTCTACTATGCAAGTCAGTATTGTTGTACCCTTATTTTTATGTTCAAATTCCAGATGGAAGGTATATGTGAATTCCCTCCTGGCAATAACTGTCCTGAAAGGGTTGGCATGAATACAAAGTATGAAATTGCATTCAAAAGGTGACTTTTTCAATAATTTACTTGGAGGAATTTCACCCCTAGTTATTTTGTGAAACAAAAGGCACCTGCAGTAATACTTACTGGAATAGACATGCTTACTGGACTACACACAAGTCACTGTCTCTTTGATGTCTCATTATTTCTCAGCTTAGCAAATTCATAAAATCCACCAGAGTAAAAGAAAATCCTTCAGTCCAACTGAGTTGAGGAGCAGTAAATGAATGGTTAAGTCAGCTGTGGAAACCCGCAACTTTGGGTGGAATTTTACATAGCTCGGTGGTGGAAAGGAATAGGAGCTGTTGAAACTGAGGATGCAGGAGCCCATGAATCGGCAACTCCTACTTCTGCCTTTGAAAGATGGCATGTGGTGACCAATTTATTTATGGCTGTCCAGTAGGGAGCTGGCCAACAGGTTCAGAAGATGGTGGGCAGTGTGCATGGTGGCACAGTGGTTAGCACTGCAGCCTCACAGCGCCAGGGACCCAGGTTCAATTCTGGACTCAGGTGACAGTGTGAAGTTTGCACATTCTCCCCATGTCTGCATAGGTTTCCTCCTGGTGCTCAGGTTTCCTCCTGCTGTCCAAAAGTGTGCCCAATCAGGATCGCATCTCCAGGGACAAGGGACAGGGTGGCATGACCTGGAAGGGGGTCCTAGCTGCCCAGTTACAGGGCACCCCTCTGGCATGGGAGACTGTGGCAACTGTAACAAGAAACATACTGTCTTTTTGCAAGGAAAGAAAAAACATATGAATGTAGCTGACCCGTTGCTCAGGGAGTCATTGAAAACCAGGCCTTTAACTCTCTTTGTCTTTCCAAAGAAGGCCGAGAAAATGGAGCCAAGAGCTGATGAGGGCCCCAGACCAATGGTGGCCCCAAAGTTTGACAACTGTTCCCTGCGAACACTCCTCCAAGCTGTAAGTGCTGGGTGGGATGTCCTCATGCTAGCTGGTGGAAAGAGGAGACAGCCCAGTCTTTTTCCCAAGGTGGAAGAGGCAATTACTAGGGGACGTAGGTTTAAGATGTGAGGGGCAAGTTTTAAAAGAGATGTACAAGACAGATTTTTTACACAGAATGGTGGGTGCCTGGAACTCTTTGCCGGGGTGGTAGTGGAAGCGGATACATAGTGACTATTAAGGGGCATCATGACAAGTACATGAATGAGATGGGAATAGAGGGATATGGTCCCCGGAAGGGTAGGGGTTTTAGTTAAGACGGGCAGCATGGTCAGTACAGGCTTGGAGGGCCGAAGGGCCTGTTCCTGTCTTGTAATTTTGTTATTTGTTCTTTGTTCAGTCAGACAACAGCAGCCTGGACAAAAGTCGCAGTGGAGGTCAGTGGTTATACAGCGAACCTGGCTTTCAGGCCACAAAAGGACCGATGATCTTTTGGGATCTGCAGGGGTGAGTGTGTCACCATTCTGGAGGTAGGCACATAAGGAAGGGTTTGATGTGGTTCCATGGTAGGATTGTCTTGTATGTTGCCCATGAGTGTAGGGCATTGTTATGCACACATGCCACTCTGCATGGCAGTGGTGGTTAAGAAGGGGTTTGGGAATTACCACATCTGTCAGCTGGCAAAAAGTGTAGAATAAATTGTGCTACTGACAAAGGACACAACAGCCACAATCTTGAAGACATTATTGTAGCACGGCATCATCAATCCAAGGTTCTACTTTATTTGCCAGGAAAAGAGGAAGCACCATGACCAAGAAAAGAGCAGGACTGGAGACACAGGAACAAAGTGAGGGCGGCACGATGGCACAGTGGGTAGCACTGCTGCCTCATAGCGCCAAGGACCCGAGTTCAATTCTGGCCTCAGGTCACTGTCTGTGTGGAGTTTGCACATTCTCCCCTTGTCTGTGCAGCTTTCCTGCTGATGCTCAGGTTTCCTCCTGCTGTCCCAAGGTGTGTGGGTTAGGTGGATTGACCTTGCTTGATTGCCCCTCAACGTAAATGCATGGGGATATGGAGATGGGGCTTGGGTGGGACTGTTGTTGATGCAGGCTAAATGGACCGAATGACCTCCTCCTGCACTGTAGGGATTCTATGATCTTCTATGATCAGCGTCCCCAAAATTGCCATCCTGACAGTCATTGAGGAGGAGGTCCTGGAGTTGGCTGACAACAAATACAGCAGGGCCAAAGGTTGAGGTGAGGTAAGAGGAAGGCCCTGGAGTGGTGAGAATCTAATTTTTCATAACTCCAACAAACACTGCTAAAGGGGGTGAGGAAGATAAAGCTGGCAGGAAGGGAGCACAGGTGGCTTGAGATTTTGAAGACCTACTGACATTGTGGAGAGGATTGGCTGAACAATGAATCACATCTCCCAATGCCTCACGTGTTTGTGAGAAGGAAGTGGAAGATGTCTGAACACTTTTTTTCACTGCACTTTAACATAGCTGGCAGTAGCCCCAAGGGACCAATATTAATCTCTGAGGGGGAAGAGCATATGACAAAGGATGTAATGATATATCTTAGCTCCAGTGCAAATACATGCACCTTGGTGGGGATGTGCAACTTGACTATAATGGATAGTGAGACATTAGTGATAGCCATCATAACCATCACACAAAGAGCTGTTAGAGACTTCCCTCTGACAGTCAGAGGAGTGCTGGACGTGACCTAGATGCATACATCCAACCCCCCTCCCTGCCATGCTGATGATGGGTCTTCCATCAGCCGGCAGTTGCTGGACACCCAGCATGAGGTGTGTGGAAATGTGGCAGAGATTCCAGAGGGATTGAACACTCTAGCTCAGGAGGGGCCCATCAATGTCATATGCTCTGCAACGCTCAACAGAATGCATGGCTTCCTCCACTGACATACTGATAACTGTCATGGAGCATCAACCTTATGAACCCTCCCCCAAGACAGCTCTGAATCTGATCAGAGGTCTAGGCACAGCAAGCTTTTCCCAAATAACTAAGTCTCAGCAGCCTCTCCTGCTAAAGTCAGGCAAAAACCCATCTCCAGACTTTATATCTGCCCTTTCATCAGTCCCTGAAAAATGATTTCTACCAGCCACGTTTCCCATGCACATTTTTGTATGGGTAATGATTTATGACAATTGGGCTGTTCAGTACCTTAATCAGAGTTTAAGCACCAATTTCAAAATGATGAGCAGGCTGCCAATTTCGGAGTCCTCCCACCTACCAGATTATTGTGGCATAATGATGTGTACCTGAAACAACATCTTCACTCTGGATTTAACACTCCTGTGGAGCGATGGCAGTCCCACTTTGGTCGTGTAAAGTTCTACCACTTATCATGTTACATTTGAATTTCAAACAAAATATCTTCCGACATATTCAAATTATCTTGGCTATTTCTACAAGATCACTAGGCAGCTGGAGTTAACTTCAAATAAAAACAATTGCAACTTTTCAAATTTAACTCAATAATAAACTGGAACATTTATTTTTGAGGAATATTGTGTAAAATATATATCTTGGCTTCCTGGACAAAAGGAAACTTCGAAATCATGTTCAGCCTTTACTACATTCTGTTCACACCATTGAAACAATCCAACATTTTGCCATCAAACACTTCTGGATTAAAGTTCATATTAAAAGTAAATTGTTGATTAGATAGAAATTTCAGTAAAGCATTTGTCTGGGCTCAATTCTCGTATCGTGGCAGAGCGCTGGGTTGGGGGGGAAATCGTCACTATTGGGGGGTGGGGGTTGGCTGGTGATTGGGGGGGGGAGGGAGGAGGAGAGGGGAGGGGAGGGGAGTCGAGGCTGGCCCGGGAATGGTTGTGGGGGCTGTGATCGGACTGTGGGGTGTGTGTAGGGGCAGCACTTCAGGTGTCCCGGGCTAAACACTGATCAAGATGGCTAGCAAACTGCAGGCTGACAGGTCAGGGCTACTGTGCATGCGCAGAGTTCCGGAACTATCAGACTTCAGCGTGAATAGACCCCGCCCTTCCCCGAGCTTTTAGTGATATTCACGATTGTAACCTTTGCATTGCACAGAGTGTGGGAGATTCAAGTGTGAACTTCCACTGAAAAAATCGTTATTTACATCATTTTTCTTGCCAGTTCAGCACTTAGATTTTTTTTGGGAGAATCAGGTCCATAATTTCATATTGAAATATTTTGTTTTAATATTTCAATAAAACTTTCAGAGAATTTTGTAAAGTTTAATGGAAAATATTTATTAACAAAAATGTTATAAATACAAGACTTTGATACCGTGTTAACGTTTAACTAAACATTTTACTTCAGCAGCTGCATTATGACATTTCGTTCAATTACCTCATCTTTTCCAATTTCTTGCAATAAAATATATTTTATCTCTTTAACACAGCGATTTTTTTTCCTTTAGCACAATGGTTCTGTTGTGTCTGTAAACAAGGAAGTAAGGGAGAGAGGGAGGGATGGGCGCAAGAGAGGAGGGCATGAGAGGGGAGGGCAAGGGAGGGGAAAGGAAGAGAAGGGAAACGAAGAGAACGTTTGAACATAATAATTGCACATTTTACATGTAGCCTGACTCTTTTCTCGTGATCCCTGCACCTACACCAAAGCCCCAAAAGATCTTCAGTGGTTTTAAGCAGCCAAGCTGAAAGTGTGATGCACCAGCAGTGGTGGAACATGACTCCAGATGTTCAATTTACACTGGATTCTGCAATACTTATCAGAGAGACAGTTCACATCAGCTTACAGTAGACTTGCGTATGTCATCTTAAGGAATACACTTTCCTAAAGTATCTGAAGTAGCCAAGTTGCATATTTCCCATTGTAGAACTCATATCATCCTATACCTTAAGAGGCTTCTAAGGATTAACATTGCATCAGAGAGGTACTTACAATGCTGCTTAAAAAACACAGCAAATTCCAAATGGACTTTGGCTGAAACTTATCACAGACACTGCGAATCCAATTTTATATATATGAATGTACTTTTTATTGGAATTAACATTACGTCATGACAAAGTTGTAAACAAAAATTTTAAAACTCTTTCACTTTTTTTACACATGTTTTAAACATCTTTTAAACCCATTTACAAAAAAATTAATCCACCAAAAGAATGTCGACTGCCTCTACTCACTGCAGCTAGAGCAGCAAAAAAGTGTGCAAATTAATAAGCATAAATATCCATCTATCAACTGGGCAAGTAAGGGAAGTTAGGGATAGACTGCAGCACAGTGCTTCAATCTCACAGCTTTAAAAAACAGACTGGAGGTTTAAACTTGGTGAGCTTTCAGTGCACACATCCGTGTGTTGTGATCTCTGGATTGTTCCAACACTCATGTATGGCACACAATCCCCATAAGTCAGTATTCCGGCCGGAACTTACAGGCCATTGTTTCAGTTCAATGGCGACATCAGTCAGTAATGCTAAATGTGACAGTCATTGGGTGGGATTTTCTGTGCAATCCACTGGGTGTTTCATGGAAGCAGGGGCAGTCTGCCATTGGTAGCAGTAGGATTTTCTGGTCTCACTGTTATCAGTGGGGTATCCCGTTGAAAGCACCCCTCACCACTGAGGATCCTGCAGCATGGATGCACTGTCAGCAGGACTGGAAGATCCTGCTAGCATGAACTGCTGGAAAATTCCAGCCATCGAGTCTTTACAGCACTGAAATTGATTCATTGGTATTTAGGGGCCTTTACTGATAAGTAGCGGTTTATGGAGATCAAATGAGAAAAACAATAAGCATAGCTGTGGCAGATTGCTGACACGTCTGGGCTAACAGATGGAAAAGTGCCAACGGGATGAGCTACCAGTCATTCAGTAGTGGTCGATAAACCTCAACAAGTGTCAGTAGTACCTTCAGGGAAGGAAGTAAGAAAGAAAATTAGAGACAGAAAGAGAGAGAGAGAGATTGGAATGGTTCTACTTTACAAGGGACCTAACAGTTCTACAAGACATCTGCCCTCAAATCCTATCTACCCTTTTAGCTAATGGAAATGAGAATGAAATGTAAAACAGGTTGTAATTCATTACTGCCCATTTTACATTATCACACAATGTCAGAATCTTCTCCACTGTGTGTTGTCATTGAGTGCGTGGAAGAACTTTCATTTATTCAATTTTGTTTAAAAAAAACACTGCTGGATGTTACCCTACATATTGAAGGTTGGAATGCAGGTTTGCCCCGTATTTTGCCCAAATACTGAATTATTCATGTTGTTGAGAATAGTCCAAAATTGAGACCAGTTACTCCCTCATTGAGTCTGAAGATATCATCAGACATACCTGGATAGGACCTTCCCTCTCACAGACAGCGTGGCATGGGAGGGTTAACAGAAAAGAAAAGAGAGAAATATAAGTTCTTTCCAAAGAAATAAAACTCCCACATCTGACGAAAAATTAATGAACAACATTTTTGTTTACAGAGATGTGATGTTTTAGTATAGTTTAGAAAAGAGGAGCCAAGTGTAGCATTTAGAATGGATACGCTCAAGCACTTGGCAAAGCACTGAATTAAATTGACATATTTACATGAAGCAAGAAAGAGTTTGCCTTTGCAAAGATGGAAATGTAGGTCAAGAATTCATTATTGATACGTGCTTTGTGTGTAAAGCTATTAAGCAAAACATCATTCAACAGGTTTTATTTAATTAAACAGTAGAAAAAGCTTTTGTCAGATAACCACTCGCTGCAACAGGATTCACAATCAATTGAAATAATTGGACTGTTGTTACAAATTTAGGTCATGGATACCAGCTTAAGTTCAGTGCGTCAATCGGTGTCTTAAATAGTCTGAGCATCTTACTTTTAGGGGAGTTGACTTACACAACACAATAGTGTAACCAGGAGGGTAACTTTAATACTCCCTATTGACTTGAACCAAATATTCATGCCTTTTCGTTTCTTCCATCACTTGGAAGATGGGCTAAGCAAACACTCAAAGGGATGAGGCTTGATATGAACCATTTATTTGCTTTATTGTGAATAGTTATGATCAGAGCAATAGTTATGACCAGATCCATTTAGTTTGATCAGTATAACTCATCCTCATGATACTGAATAAAGGACACACCATGGGTGGAAATTTCCCCCAAAATGAACTATGAGTGGAATTTTCTCCAAAAATTTCCAAGTGTCATAACAGCAATAAAATAGGGTGTTCTGTGTCAGTCTCTCCAGTGCATTACACATCACAATCTTTTGACACTTAGTGGAATGAAAGAGCCACCATGCAAGTCACACTATTATGGAGGCTCCAAGCACGTGACTCACCCAAAATGGCTGTGTGTCGCTAAAAGTGGGAGTGTCATTAACAATACACTCACAGTCAGTCACACTAGGAAGATGGTACCTCAGAGAGCAGCGCCACACTTCACAGAAGGAAAACTGGGATGGCTTCTGGACACCAAAGGGCAGAGGACAGCCACCTTCTTCCCCTGAGATGGTCAATACTCCAAGGCAGCATCACAGCATGCTGCATAGAGAATCGTCATCACCCTCACTAACATAGCCAACCAGGTCCATCACCCTGGTGTGATATGAGTGGGACCAATGGTAGGATGCGTGGACAAGGGTTGGGGGAGGGGTGGGCAGTTGGGGAGAAAGGGTTTGCAGGTGGGCTTAGGAGCTGCAAGACCACTCTTGTGGCAATGTGGGCTTCCCTCGCCATCCTACCCTGCCAGACCCTTGCCCGCATCTATCCCCATCCTCTGGCTCATCCTTGGCCTCATCCTCCTGGTCTGTCTCTTCCTCCTCAGGTGCGTCCCCATGGTTCTCCTGCTTCTTTTCTCTGCTGCTACGCCAGGTTGTGGAGTGCACAGCAGACAATGTGTCTGCTGTGCACTCCACAGCAGAGAGTGGAGACCTCTGAGTGGGAGACCCCCCAGGGGGGCTGTATTGGTGGATGCCATTAGAGTGCTCCAGGCAGCGGAACAAAATCTTCAAGAGCCAAATACACAAATGAAGGGCACCCCTTGCATGCCATCGATAGCTCCCCGCACATGGAGTATCCTGCCAATGGTGGCAAAGCCTGAAGAACGGACATCCTGTTGGACATGGCCAATGGTACTGACTATGATACTGAAAATTCATGCTCTTTATTGTCAACAAAGGATCCATATTATTAGAGAGAAAATAATAAATATGTCAGGCACTTTATGCATTTAAGTGTATGCTAGAACTTTTGATTTGCTGCTTTATATTATATATGGTATCCATACTGTCCACATTAAGCAGGATAAATCTAATCAGCCAGTTACCAACCCATCCATCTACTCTCAATCATCACCAAGGAGAGTGTTACTGACAGTGCAAATGCGTGGCACTTGTTCCTTAATTTTCTCAGTTTCTACCAGAGCCACTTTGCTCCTGACCTCATTACAGCCTTGGACCAAATATGGAAAAAAGGCTGAATTCAAGTGGAGAGGTGGGAGTGATGGCCCTTAACGTCAAGGCAGCATTTGACCAAGTGTGACATCAAGAAACCCTTGATTTGAGAGCTAGTGGGAAAGCCTCTTCACTGGTTAGACTCATGTCTATTGTACAAAGAAAGGTGGTTGTGGTTGTTGGGGGTTAATCGCAGTTTGAGGTCAGTTGCAGGACATCACTGCAGAAGTTCCTCAGGATAGTGTCCTGGGCTCAACCATCTTCACCCGGTGGGGAGGGGTGCGGGGAAGGAGGAGGAGGACATCCTCAGGAACCTGTTCCTGGGCTTGGCCAATCTTGCTATAAACAAGTCCAGGCCACAGGTGACCGAGGGGGTCATCCGGCCTGATTGTCTGTCCCTCTCTTGTGGCTATATGCAATGTCTCTACAGTGGGACTATGCAGTATCAGCGGGCACCATCAAGACATTCTGTGCTCATTGGGCACCACAGGGATTGGAGTGTGTAATTGACTCTTTTAATAATCTTTTGGTTCAATGTTTTAAGTTTCAGTGATACTGTGTTTTTGTTTTGAGTAGTTCCTCTTTAAAAGGCTGCCCTTCTTGCTTTTGTCCCTCAATCTGTTTAATTTATAGTTTAATTAGTTTACCCAAAAAGAATGGCCCAACCATCTTCAGCTGCTTCATCAATGACTTTCCTTCCATCATAAGGTCAGAAGTGGGGGTGCTGAGGAATACACAATGTTCAGCACCATTTGCAACTCCTCAGAAACTGAAGCAGTCCTTGCATGCATGAAGTAAGAGCTGGACAAACATTCAGGCTTAGCTAATAAATGGAAAATAACAGTCTTGCCACGTAAGAGCCGGGCAGTCTTCAACAAGAGAGAATCTGACTATCTCTGCTTAATGTTCAGCAACTTTACTATTGTTTAATCTCCCACCATCAACATTCTGGGGATTTACTATTGACCAGGAACTTAACTGGGACAACCTTATGAATCCTGAGGCTACAAGAGCAGGTCAGGAGCTGGGAATTCTGTGGCAAGTTCATTCACTTCCTGACACCAAAACATTCCATGATGTGCAAGACAGAATCATGAGTGTGAAAGAATACTCTCCATTGCCTGGATGAGTGCAGCTCCAACAACACTCAAAAAGTTCAACACCATCCAGGACAAAGCATTCCATTCACCAGTTTAAACAATTACTCTCTTCAGCATTGTATTCAATGGCAGTTGCATGTATCATCTCCAAGATTACATACAGCAGCTCACCAAACCTCTTTTGATATTATCTTCCAAATCTGCGACCTCTACCACCTAGAAGGATGAGGACAGCAGATATATGGGAACACCACCATCTGCAAATTCCCCTCCAAGCCACATACCATTATAATTTGGAACTATGTTACCATTCCTTCACTGGAACTGGATCAAAAGACTGGAACTCCCTTCAGACAATGCAGTGTGTGTGAGACAACACACGGACCGTAGCGGTTCATGAAGGCAGCTCGCCATCACCTTCTCAAGGACAATTGTTCAACAAATGTTGGCCTAGCCAGAGATACTCACAGCCCAAGAAAGAACGTCAGAAAATACTATTTATTCAACTGATTTATTTACATAAAACCATATTTGTTGCATTATGTTGAAATAATGAGTATTTATGTTTATTGAAAGAGAAAAATCTGTTTTTGTTGTGATCTCAGAATCTTGCCAGTGTTTATCTAGACATGGGGCAATTGAAAAACACTGATTTCAGACATAAATGCACGAGACTGATAGCACACGCCACCTTTAAACAAATGTGAAACATAGGGTGGGACTTAACAGCCTTGCTCATCCTGAAACCATAAAATCCCGCCAAAGTAAACGGACCTTTCCATTCTCCACCCCTCACCCACTCCGATTCCCATGGTGGGCGGGGTGGTAAAATTCCGGCCAAAGGGCCTGATTTTACCATTAAGTTGCGCCCGTTTTCGGGCGCAAACTCTTGGTAAAGTCGGGCATGAGGTGAGTAGCGCAATCCCGCCCATCTCTGTGCTGGTTCCCCCTTTAGCAAGGGCTGAAAATGGCCGCCG
Organism: Carcharhinus amblyrhynchos; assembly: GCF_965287045.1. NCBI lineage: Eukaryota > Metazoa > Chordata > Chondrichthyes > Carcharhiniformes > Carcharhinidae > Carcharhinus > Carcharhinus amblyrhynchos. The sequence goes on from NC_137335.1 coordinate 54,986,883, forward strand.
TCGAAGCCACACCCAAAACGGGAACACTGTCAATTTAAATGCATTTGCATGCGTTTAAATTGACTTAATGGGCTACATACCCAAACTTACTGGCACTTCCCTCTTTACCACCACGTTTGCCCATCCAGATTTGGCACAGTCCGCAAAGGTCTGAGTTGGGCACTTCAGTTTCTGAGGAGGTAAGTTTCGAACGTCCGATGGCTCTCTATGTCAGATCAGTGGGGGTTGGGGGGGAGGTGGGTCAGATCGCTCCACTCAGATCGGTCGGGGGGGTGGGATGGGGAAGGAGGTAGGTCAGATGGTTTTCTGACTCAGATTGGTGGGTCAGATGGCTCCACTCAGACTGGTGATGGGGGGAGGCAGGGGGATGAGCGGGGAGGAGCGGGGGGGTGGTGTGTTGGGGGGGGTCGTTGGGAGGTCCTCTGCCACTCTGCATGTGATCGGTGGGGGAGACGAGGGTCGGGGCTGCGATCGGTCTGCATAGTGAGTGGATGGGGGGATAAGGGAGTCATTAATGTTGTGAGGATGGGGCAATGTCTGTGGGGACCAGGAGGAGGCACCATCTGGCTCAGGAACGATGTGGCAGGGGAGCATTCTTTTTTTTACTGCGCATGTGCAGCTGAAGGCGCTGCTCAGAGCTGCGATGTTTCAGGTACGGTAAGTCCCGCCCACAGGCTTCTGCAGCGTGATTCAGAATTGCTGCTTTTTTTTAGGCAGAGTGCGTATGGGGCCACCTGAGAACTGGTTTAAAAGTCAGGTCTGAAACACTTCCAGTTTCAAGTCTGCCCAGCACTTAAAATGAAAATGGTAAAATAGGGCCCAAGGTGTCTGAGGTTCTCATGCACTGTTAACGAAAGCAGAACATTAGTAAATATAGTTTTATGCTAGGTTGGATCCCACCACAGGACAATGTGATGTCTGACATGACAAAAACACACCATTGACTTAAACTCTGCATCTCAACCTGCCATCAGGAAATCCAAATTTCAACTTCCACATAACTCGATCACTCTGTATGCCACGCTTCCCACTCTGCAGGCTTCATGAAACCACCACCACCTCTCCTCTTTGCTTCCTAGATGAATGCAGTTAACCTGGGTGACAAGGGGGATTCGTGGTCCAAGAGTAACCAACCAGGGGGAATTGAGAGTGATATTTGTGTGGGAGGAAACAAAGGTTTTAAAGAAGAGGTGTGAAGAGTGAGACAATATGAGATGTTCAATCAAAGGAGGAAATGTTGCCAGCAGATTGAGAGGAAGATCAAAATGAGATTTAGACATAAGGGCAACATCACTGCTCTAAAGGTTTGAGCGAGGCAAGTGGTGAATGGCATAGCCAGGTAAAGATGCTTCATTAGGGGAAAAATGTCATCATCAATGTCCCCTCTAGGCTGTGAAGCTGTGCAGCAAGCTAAAGTTCCCAGGCAGGCTGTGCAAAACTGATCTCTTCATGTTTATGTGTGGCTGCGAAAATAAATTAGTTAAGAAGCCCACGCAGCATACAACAAGAAATATATTGTGGAGAGATTAGTCATCACTCTTCAGCCTGTCTCTGTCATGGCTATCCACAATATGCAAGGGCTTTATTAGCAAATGAATATACACCTTAGAGGGAGATGTGGAGGGAAGCAGTGATGGCTAGTCAATGGACAATGATCCCATGCTCAGAGCTGGGGACCATGAAAGGCATGATGTGGAGATGCCCCAGATGTGGACTGGGGTAAACACAGTAAGAAGTCTCACAACACCAGGTTAAAGTCCAACAGGTTTATTTGGTAGCAAAGTCCAACAGGTTTATTTGGTAGCAAACGCCAATAGCTTTCGGGGATCTGCCCCTTCGTCAGGTGAGTGAGTTTGCTACCAAATAAATCTGTTGGACTTTAATCTGGTGTTGTGAGACTTCTTACTGTGACAATGAAAGGGACAGGAAGGAGGATTAAGAGAATTAGGAAAAGGAAACATAGAGAAAAAGTAAGAAATTAAAAATAAAAAATGTCATTTTTAAAATTTCTTCTAAGCTTGAAGGAATGATACGCCATAATTGTAATCATTAATTTTTAATTTTTAATCATAGAATCCCTATCGTGCAGAAGAAAGCCATTTGGTCCATTGAGTGGGTGGCATGGTAGCACAGCGGTTAGCACAGTGGACCTGGGTTCGATTCCCAGCTTGGGTCACTGTATGTGTGGAGTTTGCACATTCTCCTCATGCCTGCATGGGTTTCCTCCGGGTGCTCCGTTTTCCTCCCACAGTCCAAAAATGTGTGAGTTAGGTTGATTGGCCATGCTAAAGTTGCCCCTTAGTGTCCTGAGATGCGTAGGTTAGAGGGATTAGTGGGTAAAATATGTAGGGATATGGGGGTAGGGCCTGGGTGGGATTGTGATTGGTGCAGACTCGATGGGCCGAATGGCCCCTTTTTGTACTGTAGCGTTTCTATTTCTATAAGTCTGCACCGATCACAATCCCACCTCGGCCTTATCCCCATACCCTCATGCATTTATCCTAGTTAGTCCCCCTGATACTAAGGGACAATTTAGCATGGCCAATCCACCTAACCTGCACATTTTTGACTGTGAGAAGAAACCAAAGCACCCAGAGGAAATCCACACAGAGACAGGGAGAATGTGCAAACTCCACACAGAATCAAACCTGGGTCTCTGATACTGTGAAGCAGCAGTACTAACCATTGTGCCACCGTGCCGCCCAATGAATGGCAGTCATTGACAATGATCATGTCCTTTAAAAAGTATCATTGCTACCATTTCCCAAACTTTTTCAGCTGCCCAAGAAGTCATCTAATCAGCGAGTGGATTCTGGAGAGGCCAACCACTGATCAGAAGAGATGGAAACAGTGTGAAACTCAAATGCTACCAATCTGCCTGGCTTGGCATAGAAAATCTGGGAGTCGCCCACTGAACCCTGGGATTCCACAGAACCCTGCTTGGGAATGCCTGATCAATGTTATTTGCTATTGACTTTAAATACAAGCAGCAAGCTAAGTTCATATCTGTGACAAAATACAGCAATTTCATGATGTCCAGTATATTTCAATGGTGAGGCAGGCAGCGAAATGTCATTTTTGAAAAGCTAATCACCACAGCAGCAGAAATAAGACAGCAGCTTTTAAATATTGGCATTGAACAACACATCAGCCCCTTCCCTAATGTTGCAGTCCCACTCAGATATCAATAATGGTAAGTTTCAATACACTCACCATTACTTTGACAACACATAAATTTTAATGCTCAAAGCTGTCACTGAAATCATAAACATTATGCAAACTGCAAATGTGGATAATATGGCCACTTATCTTTACATGGGTGGGACAAACAGCATTCAGGCCACTTGGCGCTCAACTTATACACAAAGTTAGTGAATGGAGAATTATTGCAAAATTACATCAGGAATCTAAAGTGGGAGCTATTTACACAAATTGGCATAGTGTTGCAGTGTGCAATGTGGTCAGTGCAACTGCAATGTGCAGCAAATTTTACAATCCTTATCTGCTGAGAATTCAGAAGCTCAAGTCTTTACAGTTCCAAGGGCTGTTTGTGTCATTGCTCTCCAAGTAAATCGAGCAAAAACAACTGATTCTATGGTGTGTGCTTTCCATGATGCACCAGCCTTCCCTTACGTGAGAGCAAAAGTAATAACTCTACGACAGGTCGCGCTATCAACACAAACATCTTCAAGGTGTGACTTTCTCTGATGCAGTGTGTATTTGTCAGAACCCATACTGAGAAACATATGGGCCCTGCATGATCTGTAAATGAAAAACAAAGATAAGAAATGAAACGGTGTTAGCTGAAGTGCTGATACGTGAAGACAGAGCATGGAACAACTCTTCATACAGAATGATATTTGACACTTAAAAGTGATTTATATCTGGGATGAAATGCTTGGTTTGAATGGTTTTCATTTAAATTCAGGTAGACCTCCAACAAGATGGAGGCATCTCTCACGATTTGCGCTTATTTTATGGAAATAGGTTGTTATTTCCTATGTTTCTTTTATACGCTGGCTTACCCCAACTGATATTAGAATTTGTGAAGCATGTTTCTGGCTGTCAATATATTACATGCAAAGTTTCTTAAATCCTTGCAATGTACACAGCCTAATGGATAAGGTATTAAGTTCATTGGAAGAATAAATAAACTTCCAATTAACAATTTCAAGTAACCTGATCCATAAGCTCACACATGTTTGCTTTGCAAATGTTTACAATGTGCAAGCCCAGCATCTGCATTCATAGCTGACAAAACTGAGGGAGTTGTAAGTAGCAGTAAGTCAGAAAGGAGCTGGACAAATAAACATGAAAATTGGACTTATTTGAAAATAGATAACCAGATTTAAAGGAAACAAACAACCTTGAGAGTTAGATAAAATCTACAGACTGGTTCAACTTCATTCTCACTGCAGTATTCTAACTTTCCAATTATTGTATTAACTCATGACAACCCTTGCCATGATATTGAAGAGCAGCGATGTGGTTAGCACTGCTGCCTCACACTGCCAGGGACCTGGATTTGATTTCCAGCTTGGGTCACTGTCTGTGCAGTATTTGCATGTTCTCCCCATGTCTGCTTGGGTGCTCTGATTTCCTCCTACAGTCCAAAAGACGTGCTGGTTAGATGAATTAACCATGCTAAATTCTCTCCCTCAGTGTACTCGAACAGGTGCCAGAGTATAGTGACTAGGGGATTTTCACAGTAACTTCACAGCAGTGTTAATGTAAGCCTACTTTGTGATAGATAAACATTCTTTTAAACTTTGTATTTTAAATAAAACATTTTTTGCCATTTTCTTGGCTTTTATTAGTTCTTATTCAGCTTTATATTACTTTCAATTCAGCACCAGATGTGATTTATTTAAATGTGATTTATTTATTGCATCTTCAAATTTAAACATTGCGGACAGTCCCCATTTACTTAATGTTAAAAGCACAATCAGATGTCATCAAATAGTAAGGGCCATGCTATAGCAAAGAAGGCAAGCACATCATCCTAGGTTGGTCCAGATCCAGACTGGCAGGACCAAGGCATGACAATACCTTATTGCATTTGAAAATTTGAAAAATATGTGGTATCTTGCTCTTTTTAATAGTTACCCATGGTAGACCAGAGAGCAGATTGAGTGGTTTTGGTTTAAACTAAGATAGACCGCCAAAGGATGGAAGGATGCTGATTAAGTGTCTTGATTTTGTATTAAAAATCTTTTCTACTGAACATGGATTCATTCGGGGGAGTTTTCCTGTCCTGCCTGCCATGAGAATCGTAGTGGACAGGGGGTGGGTCACACAAAGATCCATTGACCTCAGATGGGATTTTTTGGTTGTGGGGTGAGTACACTGAAAAATCATGCCCATTGTGTTCTGTGTTTCTTTTATCCAAAGCATGTTTCTAGCTGTCAAAACATTTCTGATAGTCTCCATTTAACTCAGGGCATGAGTAGTGTGAGGAACTAAGATCTCACATCATATGTTTTTTATAAAATATACATAGATATAGCTCATTGTTAATTGCAAAATATTAGAACTATACAAAGATCCTTAAAATAGCTGAAACTATGTCTGTCTATGACCCCAGAACAAAAGAAGCCACCTGGCAATTTTTGGAAAACTCATACCTCTTTTTCTCTGAGGAGCCAAAAATAATCCCTTCTGTGGACTGCACAGCTCACCTGCAAAGAGAGCTACACAAAGGTCATCTGCATCTAATCACCCAGGCTGGCCAGAAAGAGATGGATCATCTGTTAAGACAAAGGCTCCGCAACCTATCATTCAATTACTATTGACTGAGACATTTAACAGTCTTCAGAACATCGATGATGGATATGCATCTTTGACAAAGGATCGATGGAGAAGGAGGAGGTTATGTGACATAGCTTGTAGAACAAATAATATTGTCTTGCTCAACAGCATAGATCAGCCTGATACTTCCATACCATTGCCGATAAGATTGATTTCTGCATGCTTATTTCACCATGTGAAGTCAACTCACTGGAGGGGTGAATTACACAGCAAGAGTTTTCAACCTATTGACCTCCATGAAGGAATACCTCATTGGACTTTGATCTGGACTCTAGAATTCACATGAATCAATATTAATTCTGTCTGTGGTTTCTACACTGTAGAACATTATTTTAGGATGGAACAGTGACACAGCGGTTAGCATTGCTGCCTCACAGTGCCGGGACCCAGGTTTGATTCTCAGCTTGGGTCACTGTCTATGTGGAGTCTGCACATTCTCCCCTATGTCCGCATGTTTCCTCCGGGTGCTCCAGTTTCCTCCCACAGTCCAAAAGATGTGCTGGTTAAATGTATTGGCCATGCTAAAGTCTCCGTCAGTGTACCCAAACCAGTGCTGGAATGTAGCGACTAGGGAATTTTCACAGTAACTTTTTTGGAATGGCATGGTGGCACAGTGGTTAGCACTGCTCCCTCAGAGTGTCAGGGACCTTCAAAGCTTAGATGACTGTCCATGTGGAGTTTGCACATTCTCCCTGTGTCTGCACAGGTTTCCTCTGGATGTTCCTGTTTCCTCCCACAGTCCAAAGGTGTGCAGGTTGGGTGCATTTGTCATGATAAATTACCCCTTAGTGTCAGGGGGATTAGCAGATAAATGTGTGGGGCTATGTGGATAGGGCCTGGGTGGGATTGTTGGCAGTGCATACTTAATGGACCGAGTGGCCTCCTTCTGCACTATAGGGATTCTATGATTCTTATCCCTCTCTTTACTGTCTGTGTGGATGCCACGTTGCAACCCTCCTTTTGCATTTTGAATGTGTGCAATAAACTAGCTCTTTTTACTTTATCCTGTCTCAAGTTTGCTGTGGGATTATTAATAAACAATTGGATTACACAAAACCAAGGGCGTATCAAGAGGGAAACAAAATCAAAACACCTTTCTGTTTAGATGGGTGGAGCAAATAAAAATTAGCAATATTTAAATTAACCTTCCATCTGTCTGTAACAGTAGTCTCAGATATGATGATCAGTCAGTCTATACCATAAACAGTGAAAGATGTCAGGCCGATTCTTCAACGTTGCCTTGCAGTTGCAATTCTCCAGTCCCAGTGCAGGGAAATTTGGCTGAGTGCTAAGTTCACTATTCTCGTTTGCAGCAGCAGTGGGACGTGAACAGTTGGAGAATTCCAGCCATCATCAAAGAGCAAAGGCAGTGATATATCGAATCCTGGTTCGTGCAGATCCAGAATGGTAGGATTATCACATGAGATAGCTTATTTTATCTGAAAATTTTGTTAACCTACATGTATTTGAAAGGATACACCATTTTATTATAGAATTGAATATCCACAGACACAGAAACTGGCAATATGAACTATCAACATTCTCCAGGAGGCATGTTGTCCCAGCACATCGTTATTTATAGTGTGCTCACTGCCCACTTTGGACAAAGTGGCAGAAGATGTGGAAAGGGTAGGTGAGACATTGCACACATTAGCTGTCAATTGTTTGCTATCCAGCAACTGAATAAGGGTGCCTGAGTAAGTGACTGCGACTGAAGAAGGACGAGGTCTCAAAGATTGGCTGGATTGGCACTAAGCCATCATGTTCTTCCTTGTTCAAGTCATCTGTGGCTTCCCCCACCAAGATTATACAAACTGCTTCCTGATGGCGGCTCAAATGGTATATGTTAAAAGGGTCTGTGGTTGTGGGTAGCCTGCTCCTTTGAAAACAGAAAACACAAGTGCTTTGAACATTTGAATGTAATGATATGCAACACCAATGCCTAACCCACAGTGTAAATGGAAGACTACACAGCAGGAGTAATTTTGTGAGTCCATGTTTGTGGCAGGTGAGGCTTCCCACCAACAACACACACAAAAAATTATCTCCACCATCTGCAAGTAGTTTGAGGTGGTATTGTGATTTCAGCATGCTACATATCTGGGGTATCTGTGACATCTGGGGGGTTATTAAAGCGGGAAAGTGGAACTGAGCCACTTCAGATCAACCATGATCTTATTGAATGGTGGGGCTCAAAGGGCTAGATGGCCTACTCCTGCTCCTACTTCTTATGTTCTAATGTTCTTATGTTATTTTGAATGATTCCATTTCCAGTACAGAGCCCGGGGGCAGGAATGGGGCTACTAAACTGTAGCTGTGAGTTTCTGAAGCATGCTTATCAGGAACAGAACCCCGCAAAATGATTACTTAGAAGCCTTTTTCTGGACCAACCACATCACAGGGATTAGACTCCCCTGAGGATTGGTTACAAGGTGTGAGGGATCATGTGATGTTTTTGGACCTTTGCTATTCTTTCTGAACCTTTTTAGATATTATGAACATTTATTTTGTTCCCGTGATTAAGTTATAGGCAATGCTACCTTGGAACTTTTCCCCATGCCAAAGAATTCCTTATTTGCTCCCATAACCTAGAGATAGGGTAAAGGGCATTCACTCTATCAGCAAACTCTTCTCACACCATTGAAGCATAGGATCATAAAACCCTACAGTGCAAAAGAAGGCCATTTGGCCCATCAAGTCTGCACTGACTCTCTGACAAAGTATCTTACCCAGACCCACCCTGCCCTATTCCTGTAACCCCACACATTTACCATGGCTAATCCACCTAACCTGTACATATTTGGACTGTGGCAGGAAACCGGAGCACCTGGAGGAAACCCATGCAGACATGGAGAGAATGTGCAAACTCCACATAGACAGTCACCCAAAACTGAAAGTGAACCTAGGTCCCTGCCGTTGTGAGACAGCAGTGCTAACCACTGGGCCACCGTGCAGCCCATACTGAATTTAAGTCACAAAGAATGAGCGTGTTCATCACCAGATAATGAAATCGACTGTCAAACTATTTCTAAAAGAACATGAAAAGACTCTTTATCAAAGAGGGTAGTTCTTTCCTTGGCACAGTTCTCTTTTGTAGCATTATTCGGCCACAGGCCATAAAAGAGGTACTTCCCTCTTCATATCTCACCTATTTTCACTTATGGGGTGGGATTTTATGGTCTCACTCATCCCAAAATCGTAAAACCCCACTCGAGATAAACGGACCTTTCCAAGCTCCACCCCCTTGCCTGCCCCTATTCCTGGGGCGAGCGGGGTGGTAAGATTCTGGCCAAAGCTTTCACTATATTAATGCCAATCTGCAGGCAGCCCATCATTTTTAAAATGCAAAGATCTCATTGAATCTGATAAGGTCACATCACATTCCAATGCAAGATACTTCCTGTGCTTGTGGAACACTCCCTGTTGTTTTGCCATGAATCAGATAATCAGCCCCAAAATCTACTTTTACATTCAATATACCACAACACAGCGTTATCATCAGATTCCACAACACTAATGCTGGTTTCTTTAGAAATTGGTAATGTACAAATTTGAATCTCTCAATTTGGTAACCAAAATTTCTAATGTTCAGACTGAGGATGGGATTCTCCAGCCATTCACACCAGCAGGATTCTCTGGTCCCGTCAGCAGCCACCCGCGCCATCACTGCTCATGGATTTCCCGGTGGCGTGGGGTGGCTTCAAGGGGAAGTCACATTGACAGCAGCGGGACCAAAGAATCCCACCACCCGTGAATGCCACCTCCTGCTACCAAGAAACACACGGCTGGGAGGCAGGAGAATCCCGCCCACTGCTTTTCAAGAAAATGTAAAAATTAGACATTAGTCCACAGATGTTCTGGCAGTGATCTTGCATCACCTGAAATGCAGTGAAACAAAATACCTGTTTCGACTCTGTCACACCACATTCTCCAAGAGATGGGATTGTTTACTTATTCAAGATGGTTGTCCATGCTAATAGTGCCACGATAGAGGTCAATAACCTGCCATTATGTTGGAGAGGTCTTTTTTTAAATTAGTTCATGGGATGTGGACTTTGCTGGCTAGGCCAGCACTTATTGCCTATCTCGAATTGCCCTCAAGAAGATGGTGGTGAACTGCCTTCTTGAGCCACTGCGTAGGTACACACACCATGCTATTAAAGAGGGAGTTCGAGGAATTTGCCTCAACGACAATTAAATAATGTCAATATCGTTCCAAGTCAGGTTGATTTGTGGCTTGGAGGTGGCAGTCACATGCATTTGTTGCCCTTGTCCTTTGGTTAGAGGTCGGGGATTTAGAAGGTGCTGTTGAAGGAACCTTGATAAGTTGCTGCAGTGTATCATGTAGATGTGCTGCCACTGTGCATTAGTGGTGAAGGGACATGATGTTGTAGGTGGCAGATGGAGCGCCAATCAAATGAATTGCTTTGTTCTCATTACTGCCAAGTTTTTTGAGTGCTGCTGAGGCAAGCAGAGTGTATTCAAACATACTCCTGGCTTGTATTTGTATATAGTGGACAGGCTTTGGAGAGTCAAGAGGTGAGTTACTTGCCACAGAGTTCCCAGCCTCTGACTTGCTCTGGTAGCCACAGAATTAGTTCAGTTCCTGATTAATGGTATAACCCAGGATGTTGATTGTGAGGATTCAGCGATGGTAATGCCATCGAATGTCAAAGAGTGATGGTTGGATATTTTCTTGTTGGAGATGCCTGGCAATTGTGTGGTGCAGAGTTATTTGCCACCAATCAACTCAAGCTGGAATATGGTACATGCTTATATGTTGCCTTGCTGTATATGGGCACGAACTGTTTCAGTATCCGAGGAGTCATAAATGTTGCTGAGCATTGTGCATTCATCAGCAGACATCTCCACTTCTGACCTAATGATGGAAGGAAGGTCATTAATGAAATAGCTGAAGGTGATTATGCTTCGGACACTCTCACCTGAACTCCTACAGTGATGCCCTGGGACTGAGATCATGGACCTCTGGTAGGAAAACAAAGACAGTTTTAAGGGATTTGTATTTGTAAACATTAGAAGTAAGGTATAGTTTTAATTGAGTTTAATTTAATGTTTCTGTGTCTGGTAAAGCCTATAGTTAGAATTAAGCCGGACAAAGGTGTTTGAATGTGTGGGGTTTAGTTATTGTGCTTATAGAGAGCTATGGCATGAAGAGTAAATGGGCCTTCGATCTACCATTTGCAATGCCACTAGAAACTGATTGGCTTCTAAAATAAAGTTGTCAATGTATTTTCATTAAATAGGACTAAAACACTTAGGCTACCATTTTTAAAACGTTAAATTTACCATTCTTATTCATAATAAACTAATCACCCTGCTATTATCTACTAAAAAGACATAAAAATCTCCATTGTTATTTGAAAACGCTTCCTTTAATTCATACTAAGTAATACCATGTAATACCTACTAAGTTGATATCAAAAGCATGATTCAAAAGTATGATCCAAAGAATGTCTCTTGAACAGTAAGTGCCATCCATACATGGGTTGCTTTTTTTGCTGATCTGATATTGCAGCCGGCATTGATAGGCTAGCTTTGACAAAACCACCTCTATGACTGAATGGAAGTTATTGTTCAACTCAACTTGGCTGACCCTTATTGTGAGCGAGAAAAACAGAGAGGTGGTTTGCAAAATCATAAGCTCCAGCTCACTTGTGAGTGACACCACTAAAGAAGCAGTAGCACAGTACACATTTCAAATGGTATTATTGTTCAACAAGCAGAGATCCACTGGCTGGCTTTACCCATATGCAGTAAGGAGCCTCACCATTACAATCACCTATTGGGAAATTGCAGGTGCACTCCCCAAGATTTTCCATCCACACAAGACAGAAATTCAAGGGAACCATTCTCATTATTTCCCAATGTGCACTCCTGAGAGTACAATTTCATAAACACTCCGATACCATGTTGAAATTCAATTACTGTACTTTGATTCATTTTTATGACTTCTTTAAGGCTTGGGGCAAAGCTTTGTGAAAATCTATTTGAATCATTAAAGGCACAGCATGCAGTGTTATATAATAATGCAGTAGGGTCATAAAAACGCTTTCCTTCAAGTTTCAGGGGCATAAAGAATGATCTGATGCAGAAGCTGGAACTGCCTGCTATTATGATGTGAGCAGCTGAACAGTTTGCTTCATACCTTTGATGAAGTTATTGCTTCCGGAGCTGTTACCTCTCACTCAATAAATAATTCCCTCATAAAAAATACAAAATAATTTTTGAAAAAATTATAATTAAGATGATACAAGTTAAAGACATGGCTGAAAATCTATACATTTAGTCAGCAAAGACATGGAACTCATTCACCGTTGTGGCCTTTCTGAGTTCATAAGCTTTTTTAGCCCAAAACTACTCAATTATATATTTTGTTGGTCATGGAAGCTTTACTTATGCCACGAAGCTGTGGTTTATTCGAGCTTGTTCCTTCCTGGCACCAATTGCTCCTGGAACTATTTACAAACATTGGTTGTTCCAGCACTTCAACTCACCCCATGTCCTGTTAGTTCACCATCGTTGAACACACTTAATGACCGAGGGGGAGAAAAGCATCCGGCTTATAGAAAGGAAATTACTGGTGTACTTTGCAGTGAAAAGTAAACTGTTCCTCTTTATAGTGAGGTTCTGAAAGATTTCAAAGTATTGACACAAATACATAACACCCAGCACAAGTGAAATCCTGTCACCCATTTAAATTGAAAGATATAAAACATCAGAGAAGGTTTCTAAATGAATTTCAGACCTAACTGTTCACACAAACAAGATATCTAAAATAATATACACATCTCCTTTTTAAACAAAGGGAAAACGTGGAGGTCACGTGATGTAAATGCAGGAGTGGTGGCATTTTCTGGCGCCACTCATCTCTTAATCCATTCTTATCCTGATGCACAACCCATAATTGTCCAATCCTTATGTGTATAATGTGTGCTATGTTCCTGGAAGACCCTGGCTGAATTTTGGCAAACGGGACTTGAGTTAAATCAAAAAGATCCTTGTTTAATTGAGGTGGTCGGAGAAGGGACGGGTGAGGTTTTGTTGACAGTGGCGATTTCGCTGGTGAGCAGGCCCATGCCTTGGCAATGCTGTTGACATCCAGATGAAGGCCATCATTGTAAGTGAACGACGGTCACAACACCCTGGCATGGATATTTGGTGCTCATATTGATGATCTGCAAGATATCCGAAAGAGAATGGACGAAATAGAGAAGAGAATCCTGTCAGTTGAGAGGGCAGTTCCCTGAATTGCGGCTTACCTAGACCCCTTGGAAATCCTCCTAGCTAAGATTGGGCTGGAGAAGGAGTATCATATGTCCGGTGTCCAGGGCATTAATTCCTGGCTAAATTTGAGAATTGGCTGCCATGCTTTCACAATCCTGATAATGAAGGCTGGGTGTCTTCAGCTCGATGAAGCACATTGTATCTAGTCTTCAAGGCTTGGGGTCATTGAAGATTTTGACCACTGATTTTACATCGTCTTGTCCTTCGTGTTTATCAAGAAGGGTTAAAGGCAGTCAGATGTATCAGGTCCTTGCCACCTGCCAGAGCCTTGGTTTTTCTTTGCCAGGGCTTCAGTTCAGTGGAACAGAGGTTTTGGTGAAACTCTGGATAGGTCCCAGAAGTTGCTCAATAATCCTGTCATGGTTTTTGCTTTTTCAAGCTCTGTGGATGGCTGTTTTATCCTGTAGTTCATCATTAATCCTGAACTTTGTTCCCCTGAGATTATAATCCTAATTTTGTGGTGTTGTCTTTTATTGTGACAAAGGTGTATGATATATGAGCACGGAGGCATTTACTGCCTGGTATCCTGTGACACATGAAAATCAGGATTGTCCATATTCTCTTTCTGATGGCATTCATCCACTGACGCACTCCGATAGAGGAAGACTGTAATTTAATTGCTTGTGGGTCTCCTTCTTTCCATTGAGGAATATGTGAGTTTGTGTGACGTGAGGGTTGTGTGATATTTACTTGGTTTGTTATAATCCTTGCAATTACACTGAGGGAGTACAGTTTTTGGTATCCTTCACTTTATTTTTTATTTAAGACGGGTGGTGCCACAGCCGGGTGATGGGTAGGTGATTTGGTACAGTGATGGTTGGTATAGTCTTACAACACCTCATTGTTGGTGAGGGCAATCCCCCATTAGTACAGTTGTTGGTCACGTTTATCTTTTGTAATTTTGTTGTTCTGGGATTTAGGAATCCTTGCTTGTCTCCTGAGAAAATACAGACAGATCATGTTTCCTGGAAAAGTCACTGCTTTTTAGCATCTCAGGTGTTGTTGCAGTGGACGGATTATGTTCTGGCGCATGCCGAGGCATAGTTGACTAATCCTTGGATATCTAGCCTTCTCTGGTTGGTCTTCTATTGTGATTTGGCTGCATGAGCAGTGGAATTGATTATTTAGCTCATGTAATACATGGTGGGCATATTATCCAGTTGTTAGAGTTTCTCTTACATGGGGAAATGAGTCGAATCACATTGATAGCAGGCCTGAACAGCACATCGGGGTACATAGAGAAAGGGGTAGTTCGGTTTGTTCAATGGGTTCAAGAATGATGTGAATACTCTTGGTGTGCTGGCCCCTATTTCAATGTGTCCTTGAGCAGGTTAGGGCTATAGTAGCTGTATGGTCAGGTATGTTGGATGGGGAGTAGTTTGCCCTCCCCAAGACGTTCCCTTTTGGACTACTCTTCTTCTTGAAATTTGTTCCCTGGGTAGGTCCTGTTGACTGTGGGGCCTGAGTTTGAGTCTGGGTGCTTCAGTTCAGTATTGTTGGAGTCGCTCTTTGGTTGAAGATTAGGTTAGTTGAAGGAGAAGGTCGCCTCTTCCAAGTGGTCATATATGAAGGTTTCCAGACTGTCCTTCATCTAGATTTGTGCTCCCATGAGGGAGCAGTGTCCTGTTGTTTGTGAGGATTGTACTGTTCTGTCCTTCCTACAAAAGGATGCTGAAAGACTACCTCTGGCATCTATTCAATATTCTTGAAGCTCCTCTATCTCTGGGGCTTCCTTTCCTTGTCCAGGTAGATGGGATGTTGATACAGGCTGTGGTTTGTTATAGTTAATCCTCAAGGGTTTCCCTTATCTTGTTGGGAGAAGGAAAATTGAATCTCTCCCTGGGATACCTTGCTGATGAGTGTCTTAACAATTCTTCTTCTCCTTGTCCAGAAGGCTTCCTTGGTGGAATATGGTATAAATGCTTCACTGATGGGGAGTCTGATGGACTGTTTTTTTGGAACAGAGAAGACTGAGGATGACCCGATGGAGGTGTGCAAGATTATGAGGGACATGGACAGAGTGGATAAGAAGCAGCTGTTCCCCTCAGTTGAAGGATCAGTCACAAGGGGGCATAGGTTCAAGGTGAGGGGCAGGAGGTTTAGGGGGGATGTGAGGAAAAACTTTTTTACCAAGAGGGTGGTGATGGTCTGGAATGCACCGCTTGGGATGGTGGTAGAGGCGGGTTGCCTCATATCCTTCAAAAAGCACCTGGATGAGCACTCGGAATGTCATAACATTCAAGGCTATGGGCCAAATGCTGGTAGGTGGGATTAGGTAGGAGTTTAGGAGTTCATGGCATGTGGGTCCAAATTTGATGGGCCGAAGGGCCTCTTCTGCACTGTATGATTCTATGATTCTGATCGGTGTCTTTGCTGCGGTTGAAGAGGAGGGAGGTTTGTCGTGTTGCAAGCCTCAGTGAGATATACGAATCCTTGGCTTACTGGTTTTTATATATGAAAACATATGCTGCCACATCACATCTTGTAGTGATGGCAGCATCCTGATGTTCCCCTTTTTCTGGGTTATCCTTTATTTGCTTCAAGGCCCTGGATGCTGAGTTGGACCCCGGCCGGTTGTATATTAATCCATGAGGGATGCCGTATATTGTAATCCCTGTACCTGTTATCCTGTGGAGGAGGGTGTGCACCATGTGCTTAAAGTTTTACCCTGAGATCCCCCACTCTTTTTGGTATCCTTTCATAATCCGTATGAAAAGAGATGCCGACTACAACAATTAGTGATTGAGAATTGCAATCATTTGTATGAATAATGCTTGTCTTATCTGTATGATTATGTGGAATAATGGCCACTCTGCACTGTACTAGATTTTGGGAATTTGTCTCTTATGCTAAATGTAAAATGAAAACTTTCAATAAGAACATCTTTAAAAAGAATGAAAAAAATAATTATTAATGTTTCAAATATCTTACTGATGTCCATTTACTCCTTCGACCATTTAACTCTGCTTGCAACAACTTCTGCTGCTTCTGTCCTTCATAAGTATTCTGGTACCTTCTTATGCAACCTTCAGGACAGCGTTGAAGGAATATGGAAGGTCAACCACATTTCTGTGGATCTGGAGTTACGTGTAGACCCACAGTGGGCAAGAACAGCATTAGTGAATCAGTTGTGCTTTTACCATAATGGTCATCATTTGACTTTTAATTCCAGATGTTTTATTTTAATGCCATTATCTGCAGTGGGGGGATTCGAGCTCATGTCCCTGGAACATTATCCTGGACTTTTGGATTACTAGTTTAGAGAAAATACCACTGCACCACACAATGCGTAATTAATGTCATTCCATACATTTGAAGCCTTGCTTAAAAAGAAAGCTGCTGAACACAAGCCACATTACCAGTGGCAAAATTAAAGATCTGATTTGACTGGAAAAAATGCCAGAACCACATAGCAGGGGAAAACTTGAAAGGTCATTGACAATTCAAACTGTGCAAGCACGCATTACATCAAGCAGGCATAAAAAGTGATTTCTAGATTAATAAATCTGCTGTTTTATTGAAAAGGAACACAAGTTTATGAATAAGTATTTCTGATAATTGTACGGTATCTCAAGTGGACATCATGGGTGGCACAGTCGTTAGCACTGCTGCCTCACAGCGCCAGGGACCCGGGTTCAATTCTGGCCTCAGATGACTGTCTGTGTGGAATTTGTACATTCTCCCCGTGTCTGCATGGGTTTCCTCTGGGCGCTCCAATTTCCTCCCACGGTCCAAAGAAGTGCAGGATAGGTTGACTGACCATGATAAATTGCCCCTTCATGTCAGGGGATCAGGAGGGTGGGGGTTTGAATCTGTGGGGTTACAAGGATAGGACAGTACCTGGGTGGGATTGTTATCGGTGTAGGCTCGATGGACTGGGTGGCCCCCTTCTGCACTGTAGATTCTATAATCGTGTCAAATCTCAGCTACATTTTAACTGGTGTAGTTCTACTTACCATAAATGACTGAAAGAAAAAAATTAAAACTACAGAAATTAAAACAAGATAAATTATTTGTTGGCAATATGTTACATGAAATGAGGCCAGGATAATACTTATTACAAACACATCTTCTAACTCTGAACAGTTGAGTTCTTGATCGAAGCAATAACAAGATATAAGTACATGAGAAATAGGAGAAGGAATAGACCACACAGTCACTCGGGTCCTCTCGGTTATTCAGTATGCTTATAGGTTTTCAGGCCTGTGTTGCGCTTATGGCTAATCTTCTGCTTCAGCTCCATCTTCTCCTGCTCCCCCAAGAGACTAAAACCTGTCCATCTCAGCAACATGGAGAAATTTCAATTCCTTGTTAGTATAGGTCAACAGCCTATTGCAATTGGGTAGTCTCCTTGTATCATTAAAGTTTATAAAGTTTATAGTTTGTTTATTAGTGTCACAGGTAGGCTTACATTAACACCGCAATGAAATTACTTTGAAAATTCCCTAGTCACCACATTCCGGCAACTGTTTAGGTACACTGAGAGAGAATTTAGTATGGCGAATGCACCCAACCAGTATGACTTCCAGTTTTCTTTACAGGTAGATTTATTGTCAAACAAGAATTATGGTTTGCCTCTGAGAAAATAGTTATTTGATCAGTTCTGAAGAGGGTGTAGAAACTGAAAGGAATACAAATTATAATTGTTCATCAAGACTGAAGCCATTCTTGATTTGTACTATGTGCACAAAGAAACAAGTACAGACAATATCACAGATCGGGCAGCATGGTGGCACAGTGGTTAGCACTGCTGCTTCACAGCACCCAGGATACAGGTTCAATTCCAGCCTTGGGTGACTGTGTGGAGTCTGTGCATTCTCCCTGTGTCTGCGTGGGTTTCCTCTGGGTGCTCTGGTTTCCTCCCACACTCCAAAGATTTAGAGGTTAGGTGGATTGGCCATGCTAAGTTGCTCCTTCAGGTCCTCAGATTTATAGGTTCAATGGAATAGCTATGGTAAACGTGTGGGGTTTCAAGGGTAGGGTGGGGAGAGGGCCTGTGTAAGATACTTTTTAAGAGAGTCAGTACAGAATTGATAGACCGAATGCCCTCCTTCTGCACTGTAGGGAATCTATGTTTAATATTGAAAGTGTTGATATTCATGATGCGTAACAATATATGCCTGCCATATGTTACATTAATTGATTTATGGTATCATACCTCTATTGATAAACATTGCTCTTTCCCATTAGGAAAGGCATAGATGAATAAACGTCAGAGACCACATTTGCTTAGGAAAGGGAAGGTGGGTGATTTTCAAGCAATCAATCACCCTACCCCAACCCCACCACCTTAAAAAAGTGTCTACTTTTACTGCCTCTGATCGCTAGGGCCAAATTTGCAATGCTGGTTTCTTCCTGGAGCCTCCCAACTTGTGGGTGAGTCCTGAGCTAGGGATCTTGATCTGAGGATTAGGGGTAAACCTTTTAGAACTGAGGTGAGGGGAAATTTCTTGCCCAGACAGTAGTGAATGTGTGGAATTCGCTCCTACAGAATGTAATTGAGGCCAAAATATTGTCTGCTTTCAAGAAGAAATTAGATACAGCTTTTGGGGCTAAAGGAATCAAGGGATATGGGAGAAAGTGGGGATCAGGATATTGAACTCAATGATCAGCCATGATCAAAATGAATGGCAGAGAAGTCTCAAAGGGCCAAATGGCCTATTCCAACATCTAGTTTCTTTGTTACCATGTAACTCTCAGTGCAGCACACCCTCGATAATGCAGGAGGACCGAGGGTAGCAGCAGACAACATTGGGGTTTAAAGGCAGGCTGACTTGATTGAAACATCTGCACCATTTTTCATATATTGTACCATTCTTTGTTTTTATGTCTATTTCCTTCAAATATTTTATGTGACTATTATTGGAGGTGGAGGTGGAGTCACTGAATGTTTTTAAGAAGGAGGTAGATAGATTCTTATGCGGCAAGGGTATCAATGTTTATCAGGAATAGAAAGAAATGTGGAATTTGAAGCCAAAACAGATCAGCCATAACTGTATTGAATGGCAGAGCAGGACTGAGAGACTACTTTGTCCCTATTTTGTATGTTTGTATGTGTTGAATAATTGTAAGGGGAGTTGGAAATACCAGTGTGGCTGATTAGTCGGGGGGCTGGTGTGTGGGGATGTCCTGTACGGGGTTTGATCTAGGTGTTTAAAATAGTTACACTGACATTAGAAATGTTTTTATTTCTCTTTCAGGGTAACAGTGCCACACTAGCAGAACCATCCGACTTAGTGAGTTAATCGCTTTGTCGAATGATTCCCAGCACATTGCTATTGTCCAGGGAAAGTTAGTACTTTTAGTCAATTGCTGGTTAAGCCTTTACGTGGGAACTTCCCAGAGGAATTTTCCAATACATCTTTGGAGCCCCTAAATCTGACAGTGGGGAGCCAGATCCATTGTTTCCATGTGTAGAAGATGGCAGCACAGGAGATGGTGAAGAAGAAAAGTTAGAACTTCTAGATGAAGACATGAGCATCTTCCTATCTGAAGTGGAAGTAAGACACAACTACAACCTAACAGACGGAAAAGTGAAACTGCCAAGGAAAGTGCAGTCCATTGCCTGGAAGGGAGTAGCAAATTCAGCACAACTAACATCAAGCCAAGGATAATGGGTCAATGCAGGGCAAAAGCCATGATTAGATGAGTGCTGCCAGGGTGCAATAGATACATACGTATAAGTTAATTTCTGATACATTAAATTCTACTTTTTGAGTTAAAAATACTGAAACGTTCCAAGATGTGTTGTTTCTGTTTACTAATTTTATGAGGTGTTCTGAAATGCAGTTGCCTTGGAAATGACTGACTTAGTTTTGCGTCATCTGTCGCTTTCTGAGTTTAAATTACAAAAAGGTAGATGGTGATTTTGTTTACTCATTTTATGAGGTGTCGTAAAATGTGGTTGCCTTGGAGATGGCTCTGACTTTTTCATAAGTATTATTTCAAATGAGAAGTCCCCCTGGGTTCAGGTTTTTGGCTGTTTCCAGCAGCCAGGAAAATCTGGACCATGTTTGTTTCAAAAAATATTCATTTTTTCCTTTAGGGAAAGTTAGTCCATTATGCCTGGGGCCATTTGTCAACTGGACAATGGTAGGATGGGGAAGCTGTGCTTCAGAGATCTGATGGAACAGCAGGAGTTTGGGGTGGACACTTGGGCCCTCCTACCCCATGATAACAAGTGGTCTATCAGATGAGCCAAGCTGATGTCATCGGCTGAGTGCTTAAACCATCAGGAGGAGAGTTCATTTCTGTAAAAGAAATTGTGAAAATTTCCTTATGACAGATGCACAGGTGGCCATGGACACATGGGATGGCAATGGTAGCTGCAGCATCCGAGGTTTGGGATGGAGGTGAGTACATCACAGCAATGTGGCACAGTAGCTCCAGCAGAGAAAGAAGAACAGTGTTAAGAGGGTAAGATGTCTGATTTGAAGAGTCATTTTGGTGACACTTCAGTGATAATGTTGAATCTCATAGTTCTTGAGGATGGGAAGGCTGATGATACGATGGCTGCCGTAGTGGAGGGAGAGGCTCAGAACCTTCGGGAAGGGAGGAACGTGTGACTTTGGGAGCAGAAACTCTGCCATCTCCATGAGCACATTGGCAATGTCAGGCCCACGCTGGTGGTGATGAAAATGATGTGATTCTGCTTGAAAACTTACATGAGGAACAAGTTCAAGGGATTGAGACTTATCAGGTACCTTCTAACTTGGTTCAGCAAACTTTGACTGAAATAAAGGTAGATGTTAGACAGTATCTGCAAAGAAACAATGAGATTTTTATTAGCAGCATAATTAGTTTGCAGCAGTATGAGGTTCATAGACAGAATAGTGAGATTCATAGCCAGAATAGCGAGGTTCATAGCCAGCAGAATGAAGTTCATAGACAGAATAGTGAGGTCCATAGCCAGAATAATGAGGTTCATAGCCAGCAGAATGAAGTTAATAGACAGAATGGTGGGATTTATAGACAACAATGAGGTTCATATCTATAACAGTGAGGTTCATAGCCAGCAGAATGAGGTTAATAGACAGCAGAATGAGGTTAATTGCCAGTATCTGTGGATTTTCCAGCAGCACAATTAGGTTCTTAATCATTCTCTGACTCAAGTTGTACTACTATCCTTAATGTACTAGAGACTTTAACTTATTTAGCCATAGATGACACACCTTTCTCAAGCAGACTTCATTTGTTCCTGGGATAAATCTTTCTTGAATGTTATTAAATATCTGCTTAAAAACTTGCCGTTGCAAATGTAATGTGCCACCTTTAAACATTATTTTCCAGTTTACCTCAGCCAGCTCTGCATTCTCATTGTTACTCTTACTTACATTTATTTTGTTTGGTGTCGAGGTCCATGTTCTATTATTGGAATTTCTCCTGGAGCTGTCGAACTGCAAACACCATACCAGAGGCTTCTTGATTTTTTCTGAAACTATGCTGACTCTGGCAGCAGATCCTGGTCAAGAGGTTGCAATAAGTGGTTCAGAAACATTCTGGTGAAGATTTTGCTGGCGATGAAGTGGACTGAGATTCCCCTATGATTATCATAAGATTGATGAGCTTCTTTCCAATAATGAAAGCATCTTTTCAATCTTGCATGATGGTTTCTAGCTTCCACATAGACTGAAAGATTCTACTGAACTCCTTAACCAGGCATTAACTTCCACCCTTGTGGACCTTAGCTGGGACAGTATGAGTTCTTGGAGTTTTGCCTGTTGACAGGAGTTTGATTATGGTTTGTCGTTTCTAACAGTGTAGGAGGGTCACCAAGGGAACATTTGATGACAATCTGTGGTAGCTTGTTGATTGCTTTTTCATTAATGGGTGAATGCCAATTGAGGATGCAATTCAAGTGTTCTGCCAAACTTTCTGTAATTTTTTTTCTCTCTGTGAGCAATGTTGACCCAGTGGAACTGAGCATTGACAAACCATTAGACTGGGCACCGTACACAGATTTCAGAGCATTGTGGAAGCTCTCTGTAGGCTTTGTGGTCTGCATATGCCTGAAGTCCATCCATTTTCTGATTCAGTCACATGTGATGCACAACTCTGGACAGTCCTGCAGATGACCCTTGATTCTTTTGGGGCATCCAACCAATGAACAACGCAGTTAGCACTAGCTGGATACTGAAATCATTTCAAAGGACAGGTAAAAGGATTGAGGGATGTGGGGAGAAGACGGGATCAGGATACTGATTTTGATGATCAGCCATGATCAAAATGAATGGCGAAGCAGGCTCAAAGGGCTGAATGGCTTCCTCCTGCATCTAGTTTCTATGTTTCTATGTGTTTTTTATTCATTCGTGGGAAATGAGCACTGTTAGCTGGCCAACAGTTATTGCCCATTCCTAGTTGCCCTTGAGAAGGTGGTGATGAGCTGCCTTCTTGAATTGCTGCAGTCCAGGTGCTGTGGATTAACACACAATGCTGTTAGGGAGGGAATTCTAGGATTTTGACCTAGCAACTGCGAAGGAATGGCAATATATTTCCAAGCCAGGATGGTGAGTGGCTTGGAGAGGAACTTGCAGGTGGTGTGTTCCCATGTATTTGCTGCCATTGTTCTTCTAGATGGAAGTGGTCATGTATTTGAAAGGTCTAAGGATCTTTGGTGACTTGCTGCAATGCGTCTTGTTGATGGTACACACTATTGATGCTGAGTATCGGTGGTGGAGGGAGTAGATGTTTGTAGATATGATGCCAATCAAGTGGGCTGCTTTGTCCTGGATGGCATAAAGCCTCTTGAGTGTTGTTGGAGTTGCACCAATCCAGGCAAGTGGAGAGTATGTCATCACATTCCTGACTTGTGCCTTGTAGATGGTGGACAGGCATTGAGGAGTCAAGAGGTGAGTTACTTTCCATAATATTCCTAGCCTTTGACCTGCTCTTGTAGCCACTGTGTTTATTGGGCAAGTCCAGTTGATGTTCTGGTAACCCCAGGGATGTTGCCAGTGGAGGATTCAGTGATGGTAACATCATTGAATGTCAAGGGGTGGTGATTAGGTTGTCTCTTATCGGTGATTGTCATTGCCTTACGTTCGTGTGGCGTGAATGTTACTTCCACTTGCCAGTCCAAGCTTGGAAACTGTGCAGAAATTGTTGCATTTGAACACGGACTGCTTCAGTATCTGAGGAGTCGCAAATGGTGCTGATCATTGTGCAATCATTGGTGAACATCCCCACATCTGAACTTACGATGGAGGGAAAGTCATTGATGAAACAGCTGAAAATGGTTGGGTCCTCTGAGGAAATCCTGCAGACATGTCCTGGAGCTGAGATGACTGATCCTCCTCAATCACAACCATCTTCCTAAGTTCCAGGTACGACTCCAAGTAACACAAAGCTGGTGTACTGCAATAGACACAGGTTAATCATGCATCACAATCCCTGTGATAACCAAATTTAGCCCCTTCAGGCTTCAATGAAGCTTTTTCAGTCTCAATAGTTGACCCAGGCTTCTTGTTTTGTGTAACGTCACAGATTCCCTACACAGGGTAGCACAGTGAATCAGCTATCCAATGAGGAATAATGGTAGGAAGGATTATTACTTACGTGGAGAAAAACTGCAGCAGGCGACGGTGCAGAGGGACCTCGGGGTCCTTGTGCATGAGTCGCAAAAACCCAGCTTGCAGGTGCAGCAGGTGGTCAGGAAGGCGAATGGGATGCTGGCCTTCATCGCGAGGGGGATTGAATATAAAAGTAGGGAGGTCTTGCTGCGGCTGTATAGGGCATTGGTGAGGCCGCAGCTGGAGTACTGTGTGCAGTTTTGGGCGCCGTACTTACGCAAGGATATTTTGGCCTTGGAGGGAGTGCAGAAGAGGTTTACTAGGCTGATGCCGGAGTTGAGGGGGTTGAGCTATGAGGAAAGGCTGAATAAATTAGGCTTGTACTCGTTAGAGTTTAGAAGAATGAGGGGAGATCTCATTGAGATATATAAGATGATGAATGGGATGGATAGGATAGAGGTGGAGAGACTCTTCCCGCTCAGAAAGGATAGTAGGACTAGGGGGCACAGCCTCAAGATAAAGGGGGGGCAGTTTAGAACGGAGTTGAGGAGGAACTTCTTCACTCAAAGGGTGGTGAATCTCTGGAATTCTCTGCCCGTTGAAGTGGTGGAGGCTACCTCGCTAAATATTTTTAAGACGCGGGTTGATGGGTTTTTGATAAGAGAGGGGATTAAGGGTTATGGGGAGAGGGCGGGAATGTGGAACTGAGCCACGACAGATCAGCCATGATCTTATTGAATGGCGGGGCAGGCTCGAAGGGTTAGCTGGCCTACTCCTGCTCCTATTTCTTATGTTCTTATGACTACGTGTCCCTGCTCAAAAGCCTGCTGAAACTCTGTGGGCAACCAATATAATGATCAGCAAGTGCTGTTCCTTCACAGCTGACCACAAGATCTGAGCCATTATGTTTTGATTAATGCATAGCTCTTTCTCTGATCCCTGAGAGAAAATGCAGAAAGAGATTTGTCACTCAAACATTTGTAACATATGGCCATAATCACCACTGTTACAACAACAAGTTGTTCCCTGTATTCTGTGTGATTCTAATATATAGGATGCAAACGATTCACATTCAAGTTTGGAATCTTATTTTGACCGCATGTGTTTTATCAGAACAATTTGCCAAATTTGCTAAAATATTTACAAAATGTAAGAAATATGATACATGTCCTGTGCAGTTAATATGCACAATGGTTTTCTGGTCTCACTTACTAATGCCATTTTTGTAAACAAATAGAAGACAAAAATGATGAAAATAGGCTGGGTTTATTTATGAACCCAATAAACTGCACTGAAAATGGACACCGTGTAAGTGAAAATGCATCTGAGTTTCATTCCAACTCATTCTGAAAATATTAATTAACAGTCTACTGTTGGGGAATTATTTATGATGGGCTGTTGCACTGAAAAAATTGGTACATTATCTGCTTGTTTGCTGGAAAAGTTGTTCCTTATTTTTAACCAAAACTTCCCTAAGAAAAATTAATTTTGTACAATTGCATTTTCAATACAAAAAAAACAAAGAATTCAAGAAAGAAATTGCAATTGTATGCTTCTGCTCATATCATTTTCACAGTGTTTCGATGAACTGGCAACTAGGTGAAGGACCCAAATCTTAGCCTGGGACTTGAACCCACAATTTTCTGACACAGAGCTGAGCGCACTATTATTGAACAAAGCTAGCACTTACATATGATTAAAAACAATGAATGATCATAGCTCAACTTGTTACTCATTACCGTTTCGTACCAGTAAAAATTGGTAAAATTTTATATACCTTACAATTTCTCAAATTAAAATCATAGACTTACTTAATTAATTGCAAAAGTTTTAAGATAAATTTCAGCAATCCTTAAGAAATTTGTGTGTAAAAGTGGAAATGGATGATTGCTCCTTAATAGTGCTCAACTATTGAAGAATTGTACACGATTTTACAAGATTATATTTTAATTATATCTATAACTTCCTTTCATGTTTGAATACTTATTTGGGGCAGCATGGTGGCACAGTGGTTAGCACAGCTGCCTCACAGCGCCATGGACCTGGGTTCGATTTCAAGCTTGGATCACCCTCTTCTGCATGGGTTTTGTCCGGGTGTTCCTGTTTCCTCCCACAGTCCAAAAGATATTTTGGTGCTGTTAGGTGCATTGGCCATGCTAAATTCTCCCTTGGTATATCTTAACCGAGGCGCTGGAGTGTGGCGACTAGGGGATTTTCACAGTAACTTCATTGTAGTGTTAACGTAAGCCTACTTGTGCCAGTAATAAATCAACTTAAACTTATCAAAATTGATGTCTTCTTTTGATAGTACTGTGATTATAAATACAGTAAAACTATAACTAATTGATGCTTTTAAAACAAAAATTATACATTCTGTGAGGATCTGGTCAAAATGAAAATTGCAGGATCTGTCAAACTTAACTAATTCTTGCATGCCTCATCAAAAGTTAGCATAGCTCCAGACCTGAAACAAACTCACATGGCACCACCTCCAATGAGAAACAGTCTGAGGAGCCTAAGTAAGCCTTGCATTTCAATGCTAATGCTGCTCTAGTTTCCAAAAGATAGTTTATCCCTATCACTCAGTGTTCTGCATAGCATTTCACTGAACAATGTAAGAAGAAACAAAACAAAGTGCTTAGCATGATGCCCACACCAGCAAATCTATTAAAATATATCCTCATACCTTAAAACAGTTCATGAAAGTTTGTAGTAATTGTGGCATTAAAATATTTCAGTTCATAATTTAACTTCAACCCCTTGGAGGAAAGAAACAAAAACAGATGGGCCCCTTCAATGTGGTTGCACAGCACACCAGTAAACATTAACAAAACAGAACAGATGCCAAAGGCCACACAGCTATGAGCTGTAAATTCACAGTCCAGTGCAGATCATGTCCAGAGACATATCATAGTAGGGTGAATAAATGATTCATAATTTCAAATTAACTATCTGAGTGCCAGTTTCTCATCTGGTTTTCAGCAATGGGCTAATATTTCTTCTTACAATACTGTGCAGCGCTAAAAGATAAGAGTGGACAATTTAGTTATAGCTAACAGTGCAAAGGTTATTAATAATTTTAACAATTTCAGTGCATCTCTGCTATAAACTGTGTATAAATTGGATTCTCACAGAGAGGCATGTGAATATTTTTGATTTGATTTGATTTGATTTGATTTAGCATTGTCTCATGTGTTAGCATACAGTGAAAAATATTGTTTCTTGCTGCTATAGACAAAGCATACCATTCATAGATAAGGAAATGAGAGGATGCAGAATGTAGTGTTATAGTCATAGCTAGGGTGTAGAGAAAGATCAACTTAATGCAAAGTAGGTCCATTCAAATGTCTGATAGCAGCAAGGAAGAAGCTGTTCTTGAGCCAGTTGGTACGTGACCTCAGACTTTCATATCTTTTTCCCTACGGAAGAAGGTAGAAGAGAGAATGTCCAGGGTGCAAGGGGTCCTTAATTATGCTGGCCACTTTGCCGAGGCAGCGGGAAGTGTAGACAGAAGGATGGGAGGCTGGTTTGCGTGATGAATTGGGCTACATTAACAACCAAATATCTTAGTATAAAATGTGTCAAAAAAAGAATTTCTAATGTTAGATGTGTCCAATAGTTACAACAATTACAAGTTCTAAATATACATTTTCACCAAATACTTGCTGTGATAAAATGTTATATAAATAACATTTTTTCTCCACTAATACTCAAAAATTCAAGATTATTGTCATTAAATAGCCAAACCTGCTTTTATTCCCATTGCAATCATTTGCAATCCGAAATTAGAAGATGTTTTTTGTTGCCCACAGAATAAATCAACTTTATTCTTTGGCTGTAACATAGAACATCTGCATTCCATGGTTGTCTGAGTGATTTGTATGTTGATTGGCAGGATAGGGATTAACACTTCAATTTAGGGTGCTAAACTTTGAAGACAGTAGGATCCTTCACTAGTAAATCATGAAATCATAGAATCTCTACAGTGCACATGGAGGCTATTCGGCCTATTGAACCTGTGCCGACAACAATCCTACTTTATTCCCATAACCCCACATATATACCCTGCTAATCCCCCAGACACGAGAGGCCAATTTCATATGGCCAATCAACTTAACCTGCTCATCTTGCCTTAGGACACTTATAAGCTTGTCAACAAAATTAAATTTTTTTTAAATATATGAATTTTGAGCCACTATTACTAAAGTTCATGATTCATTTTTCTCACATTTTCAAATTTCACACGTGCAGAACCAAATCCGAAACATTCCAAAATTGAAGTGGTCCACTGGAAATTAGGAATGCATGTTTGTCTGGCTTCTCGATAGTCAGAAGTTTAATCCTCCAAAACCAAATCAGAAACCAAAGAAAATGTAGGGGTGAAACTTTTCCTTCGTTCAATGTAAGAGGATATCAGGCAGAGTGGAAAATGGGCCACCAATTCACGACTGTCCATTTTATACTGTTGCCCACAACCAATTGCACTGCCTGAATTCTCATTTACTGATGCAGTTGTAGGTTTAGCATCTGATTAATTCATTGCAGCCTAGAGAGGTGAAGACGTGCAACTTGCACGGTGGCACAGTGGTTAGCATTGCTGCCTCGCTCAGGTTCAATTCAAACCCCGGGTCACTGTCTGTGTGAAGTCTGCACATTCTCCTTGTGCCTTGGTGGATTTCCTCCAGGAACTCCAGTCTCCTCCCACAGTCTAAAGATGTGTGGGTTAGTTTGATTAATCACACTGAATTGATCCTAGTATCAGGGGATTAGCAGGGTAAAAATGTGGGGTTACAGGAATAGTGTTTGGGTAGGATTGTGGTCGGTGCAAACTCAATAGGCCAAATGGCCTCCTTGTGCACTGTTGGGATTCTATGATTCTATGAACCATGTTCATAATCCATCCCGCTTGATCCCTATCAGTTTATTAGTAACGATTATGGATAGGTGGTCTCAGAATCAGAGTTGTAGAAACAGCGCAGAAGAATGCCATAATGTTTGTACAAGACATTTGAAAGAACAGTCATATATAGTCCACATTCCCACTTTTTATCCATACCTATGCGAGCATCTCATCCTCAAGTATCTGTAAAACTCGAATCATAGAATCCCTACAGTCCAGAAGGAGGCCATTTGCCCATCGAGTCTGCACCAACCACAATCCCACCCAGGCCCTACCCCCATATATATTTTACCCACTATTCCCTCTAACCTACACTTCTCAGGACACTAAGCGCCAATTTAGCATGGCCAATCAATCAACCTAACGTGCACATTTTTGGACTGTGGGAGGAAACCGGAGCACCCGGACGAAACCCACACAGACACGAGGAGAATGTGCAAACTCCACACAGACAGTGACCCGAGCCGGGAATTGAACCCAGGTCCCTGGAGCTGCGCAGCAGCAGTGCTAACTACTGTGCTACCGTGCTGCCCCAAACTCCTTTTTAAAATTATTTAAGGATCAGCATCCAATATCTTTTTAGGTGGAGTGTCCCTGATCATAATAACTCTGGGTGAAAATGTTTTCCCTTTTCTCCCCTCCAGACTTTCCATCAATGATTTTAAAATTATTTATTCATTACTCAACAGAGGGCAGAGTTTTTCTCTACCTACATGATCAATAGCTCTCATCATCTTCAAAGCCTCTGTAAGTTCACCTCTTAACTTCTTCAGTTTCAAGGAGAACAGTTATAATGTTTCCAACCTCTTCTCATACCTGATGTTATCCCTGGTAACATGCTAGTAAACCTTCTCAGTGCCTTTTCTAAGGCATATATCTCTTTTCTGAAGTATGATGCCAATGTTGTCCACAAAACCTCAGTCGTGGCTAACTAATGAATGTTAAGGTTCCGGTTTGATCTCTTTATTTTTATATTCTATGCCTCCATTTATTAACCTATGTAACCCATATGCTTTCATAACCACCTAATCAACTAACCATGCTACCATTAAGGATTTGTGTATGTAAGGAGCAAATTCTCTCTGCTCACATACACTTTGCAAAATCAGGCCATTCACTGTATCTGATCTTCTCAAAATATATCGCTTCACACTACTCCACTTTGACCTCGATATGCCATACTTCTTCTCATTATGTCTATGTTACTTTGAAGCCTATAGCCATCCACATCACCACTTTGTCAAGTTGCGTATCATCTACAAACTTTATAACAATGCCATTACTCCCTAATTCAAGTTTGGGTCATTACTAAAAATAGAAGAGTAGGGGGCCCAAAATTGACTCTTGGGGAGCGTTATTGCAAACTATCTCCCAATCTGAAAAATATCCATTCACTAACATCAGCCTTTGCTTCCAGTCACAATTTTGTATCAATGTCATCTTCCGTCTTCATAATAATCCTTCTGCCTGGCACTTTGTCAAATCCTTTCTGAAAATCTCTACGTACCTCTATGCATGACTTTGAAGATTTTCCTCACCAAAATGTTAAATCAAGTTAGTTAGGTTTCAGCCTTCCTTGCTCAGTCTATGCTTTTCAAAATAAAAGTTTATTTTGTTCCCAGTAATAGGTTTTGAAAGATTCTGATGAATGCTTCTTCCAACAACAATTGAAACATTCCATCTGGAGCAGCTTTAGGTAATGCTCTCTTTTTAGAATATTTTCATTATTATTCTCCTATTCTTAACTTTGCTCTCCACTTTAGTGTAGCTATCACCTCACCAATCCTTTGTGTGGAGAGATATATTTTACTGTAATTTTCTTTGTTGGATTTTATTGTATGCATGGACTATTGAAGCCTTGAAAAGTCCCTCTAAAAACAAGAGTCGATTTGTATGCCAAGTATAAAGTGAACCGCTGGCAGAACGGTCGCTATCTTTGCCATTCACTACGCGGGGTTGGCTCTGTGTGGGCATGTCTTAAATTCCCACACATTTTTGTGAAACAGTACACACCCCGGTTACAAGGTTCTGGTGAGTGAAACATCCATTCGTGAGGTGAAAAAGTAAGGCTAAGGCCAGAATTTTACTGGCCCGCCTGCTAAGGGAATCGAAGCCGGCGAGGGATGGAGCACGGGAAGGTCCATTAACCTCGGGTGGGATTTTATGGTTTCGAGACAAGTGAGGCCATAAAATCCCGCCCTAAGTGACAATGCAAGTATAGCATGTCATGGGTGAAAGGCGGGGGTGGGCTGGGGGTCAACTATAAGATTGACTACTTGCAAAAACATGCTTTTGATGCCAAAGCAGTGGTGTAATCTTATAGGCTGTGCAGACTTGTATACTGCAATCTACTCAAGTCATTTAATACTTCAACCGTGCACACTGCCTCTACAGAATGTTTTCCTCGAGTCCTCAATAGGCTCAACCATTTCCCTTGCTATACTTTATAGCTGAAATTTTCCAACTGTTCATACCAGCAGGATTTTCCCATCCTGATGGAGTGAAAGGAGATTTGGCTGGCTGCTGGGAGCATGGCGTAAATGGCCAGTTAAGATTGCACCCAATATGTTTAGAACATTTTTCAGATTCAGTTTAATTTAGCAAGCTCATCTTTTCTCATAACCTTTCTTGGCCACCTAGGTTGCCTTTTTCTATTTTCTCCCGTGCTTTTCATATTTTTTGTGGTTAGTAACCGAGGCCGGGATTCTCCCGAAAAAAACTCTTAAGTCCCCATTCCGCATGAAGATGGGAGTAAATCCGGCTGATTTTTTTTTAGTGTGATCTTCAGAAGGAATCTCCGATACTCTGAGCATCACAGAGAGCCCTAGCGGAATTCACTCTGGAAATCTGTGGGCGGGGCTCATTCCCACCTGAGAGACTGGCAGCATTGCACTGAGCAGACCACTGTGCATGTGTCAGAGCAAAGATTACCAGCCCCACACCCACTGATCACTGGCCTCCCAGAGCTCCCTGGGCAAGCTCCGATATCCCCCCCCGACTAGCCCCGATCTCCCCAACCCCCCCATCTGGTTAGCCCTGATCTCCCGATCCCCCCACCCACCCCAGGCAGCCCCGATCTCCAGACACAACCTCTGGCAGTCCAGACCTTCCCGACCCACCCACCGCCAACCCCAACCCTCCCCCCACCTGTATGGCCAGCCCTGATCGAGTTCCTGTGCCCTCAATCCTGAATGCAATGACAGTGGGAACCCCACCCCAACTGATCAGCCCCCAAAAGGCCCCGTCGCCTCTGGGCCCGCTCGCCTGTCCCTGCCTCCTTAGCATTGCCCAATGCCCAGTGGCAGTCCCAGTTTTCCCCTTGGGCAGTGCCAGGGTGGCAGGCTGGCAATGCCAGGTTGGAACTGCCCAAGGGGCAACCCCCCCCTTTACTCCCGACTTCTTGGGGGGGGGTGGGGGGGTGGCACAACGGCCTCTCTTCACTACAGCAGGGTCAGGCCACCTGTTTCCCATTAGTGGGAAGTAACTGTAAATCCCGCTGGAATGAACCACTCTCAGTGGGCAGAGGGACTTCAGTCCCAGGTCTGCTAATGAAATGGAAATCTGGGTTTCCATATGTTAATCAACTCCACACCAATTTCCAGCATGGAGCAGATTACTCTGAAAATCTTTGGCTAGGAGACGCACAGAGGCCCGGGCACCCAGTGGGAAGCCCACGAAATGGCCCTCACTGATGTCTCCTAGCCCACTGTGCTGTTGGGAGAATCACCCACTGAATCCTGCTCCCAATGTTTGTCACAAGTATTTTTCTATGTGTACTGGTTATGCATCTATCCAATCTGTACTAAATTAATGCAAACTACTTATGGTGGCACGGTAGCACAGTGGTTAGCACTGCTGCTTCACAGCTCCAGGGACCTGGGTTTGATTCCTGGCTCGGGTCACTGTCTGTGTGGAGTTTGTACATTCTCCTCGTGTCTGCGTGGGTTTCCTCCAGGTGCTCCAGTTTCCTCCCACAGTTCAAAGATGTGCGGGTTAGGTTGATTGGCCATGCTAAAAATTGCCTCTTAGTGTCCTGGGATACGTAGGTTAGAGGGATTAGCAGGTAAATGTGTAGGAATATGGGAGTAGGGCCTGGATGGGATTATGGTCAGTGCAGACTCAATGGGCCAAACGGCCTCTTTCTGCACTGTAGGGTTCTATGATTCTATGATACTATTCTGGGTAGGAGAATTCATCCTAAAATGTTATAACATCAATGCCACTTGCCCTAAAATGGATTAAAATCACTGCCTTTTTGACTTACATTCTATTGTGCTGAATTTTTGACTACTAGAAATGGACAGTATGGAATTAATTCCTTTTATTAGGAACAGATCAGAAACTCCAAGGCATGTTATGAAGTTAGCATAGATTTTTTTATTTTGGCATGAGTGTAAGAATCAGATATGATTTGATTGACCCACCAGGTAGCTTTTATTAAAACAAATTATATTTAACAACATAATTAAAATATAACAAAAAGAATTAGCATAACTTTTATTAGTTGAAATATGTACACATGACAAGGTATAATTATTAACAGCTAACTATCTCTATAGTTCCAATTTATGCAGTAACCACACAGGCATAAATCTCTCTTCAGACTAAGTTAGCACAAAGAAAACATATAGGCTCATGTGGATGCTAGATTTCTAGCCTTTTAACCCCTCTGAAGAAATACAGAAAGATTTGTCTTCTGACTCCCATACAGCAGCCTCCAGAGAAAGATCCATCCCAAACAGTAGAACCTCAGATAAAGTGAACCATTTTCAGTCTCCAAATCAAGAATAAGACAGAGGCACAGAAACAGCTACCTCTCTCTACAGTTCCCAAGCAGCAACTGAGCTTATTTCTCTGCGTAAGCCTAATCACATGGTTTTTCTGTCAAGCAACCTAAACAAGCCCTACTCTGAAAAATCCCAGGGGAAACATTAAAATAACATAACTGCATTAGACAAAATTAAAGCAAACATTCCATGCAATTAGGAGCAATTACGCTTCTGCAGCATCAACCTGTCGATACCTGATTATACAGAAAGTGACACTGATAAATAGAACTGACTCCTAAAAAACAATCTTGCACAAGAAACATGACACAAATACATTTCTTAAAGGCACACCTTTTAGTCAGTTCTGAAGACAAAGTCCTACGTAATGTAATGTAGATCATAAATTGACCATATCAAAGGAAATAATGCATTAACGTGCAATTCTAAGCACAACAATGAGGAACTTAATTACATAACCTCCCAATGGCTTAGCGAATATAGTCAGTGAGTAGCTAAATTTGATCCCCAATCTGTACTGAATTAATTAGATGAAGTCACAAGGGGAGCATTAAAATCAACCTACATGGGCGGAGTTTTATGGCCTGTCACAGAGGAGGTGGGGCTGAAAAATGTGGTGAACCATTCAAAAGTCCATTAACTTCAGCAGGAGAGGAAAATTCTGCTAGCAGAAAATTCCACTCTGTACTTTTACGGTTCAGAGGCACAGTTAGCCAGGGATTCTGCATCAGATCATGAGCTACTGGCAGCAGCTCTTCCTGGAACTGTTCATGTATGGATGTCAGGTTAATATAGGATTAGCCTCTTTTGATCTCCACTAACCAACAAGCCACTTGAGACAGTTAAAAATCAGGTAACTGAAATATTAAGTAATCAACATCAAGGAAGAGGCAAGAAAATGTAGAGAAAAGAAACACATTATCACTCTTAACTATCAGGGGGTATTCACTGATGATGGCACAATGTTCAACAGCATTCACAACTCCTCAAATACTGAACCAGTGCAAATGCAGCAAGACCTGGATGATATCCAGGCTTGAGCTGACAAATGACAATCAACATTTGTGCCAGGTAATAACCATCTCTAACAAGAGACCATCTAACCATCTCTCTTTGACATTCAATGCCAGTGCCTCAATGAATCCACAACTATCAACATCGTGGGGGCGTTCATTGACTAGAAAAGCAGCTGGACTAACCATATAAATTTGGCTACAATATGCGGGGAGTAACTCATCTCCTGCCTCCTCAAAGTCTGTACACCATCAACAAGGTACATGCCAGGAGTGTAGTGGAGTATCACCCACTTGCCTGGGCGAATGCAGTTCCAAAACTCAAAAAGCTCGACACCATCTAGAACAAAGCATTTTGCTTGTTTGGCACCATATCCTCAAACACACGCTCTCTACACCACCAATGCACAGTGGCAGCCATGTGTACCATCTACATGATGCATTTCAGGAACTCATCAAGCCTCTTATACAGCACGTTCCAAATCTACAACCACTACTGCCTAAATTGACAAGGGCAGCAGATACATGGCAGCTCTGTCACCTGGAAGTTCACTTCCAAGCCACACATCAATCTGTCGAGGAAATATATCACCGTTCCTTCACTGTTCCTGGGTCAAAATCCGAGAACTCCTTCCCTAACAGCACTGTGGGTATACCTACATCACATGGACTGCAGCGGTTCAGGAAGGCAACTCGCCACCACCTTCTCAAAGGCAATTAAGAATGGGCAATAAATGCTAGCTGTACACATCCCGTTAATGGATGTAAAAAAGGATTCTGCCTATATCAGCTTTGAATTCTTCAGCAGGTTTAAGTATTTCTGAGAAGTTATTTTAATGAATGTAGATGTCTAATCAGTCCAACTATTGGGAAAGCAGTCACCTGATATCAGCCAGAGCATTGATCTGAATAGGGGTAAGCACTGACATGTCTGTTAGTATTGGTCTGGGGGAAGGGGCAAAACATCTGGTAGCTGCCCCAGTAACTCAGCCTGGAAGGTAAACAGGAAAAACATCAGACAGAGCAGTAGTGAGCAACTGGTAGCGAGTAGGGAAGATTTTGCGGGCACAGAGAGCCTAGGTACACTTTTGCAGCATTCTCAAAGCAGACTCCTGCTGCCCCTTCTCAATCTACTGGTTAATCGACACTTGGCACCACTGGTCAGACTTGCATGATGTACACTGTAACCACTGGTACTTCAAAACTATGCTGGTGTCTTACACTCATTATAAGACCTTTATTTAAATATTTAGATAAGGCTGCTGCTCATTTTGAATGGGAGTGCTGCCATTACAGCCACCAGTGGGTGGGAAAGGGTAAAAGATAATCTACATCGAGCTCATTTTACCTTGTGAACAAAATGGTGGGCAAACAAAAATCAGTTCCCTGCCCCATTCTTTGGCCAGTAGCTTCTATGCTAGTAACAAATAGCAAAACAAATCAGAGGATCCCTACAGTGCAGAAGAAGGCCATTCGGCCCATCAAGCCAACAAAACATCTGGGATATCATTGTCTGGATTTCAAACCTTTCCTCACATTAAACCAAATTGCAAAATATGGTGGAGGGCAATAATTTCAAGTTTCCCTTCTGGGAATTGGAATAACTTGACATTTACCATCAGTTGTGTCCTTAACAGTATCAAATTGAAAGAAAAAATGTATAATCCTGCAAACATGAGTTGCAGGCCAGAAGTTTGGGCAGAATAGTAAAGAACAGCAAAGATCGACTAAAAGATTAAGAAGAAGAGAGAAATTAGAGTACAAGAGAAAATTGGCTAGAAATATAAAAAGAGACAGTAAAAGGTTTTACACATATTTGAAAAGGAAAATGATAAGTAAAATTAGCATTGGTACGGTAGAGTGCGAGTCTGTAGAATTAATAATAGAACATAAGGAAATGGTGGATGAATTGAATAAGATATTTTGTATTAGCATGGCAGGCGGCACAGTGGCACAGTGGTTAGCACTGCTGCCTCACAGCACAGGGACCCATGTTCGATTCCTGCCTTGGGTCTGTGTGGTGTTTACGCATTCTCCCCATGTCTGTGTGGGTTTCCTCCAGGTGCTCCCGTTTCCTCCCATATTCCAAAGATGTGCGAGTTAGATGGATTGGCCATGCTAAATTGCCCCTTAATATCAGAGAGACTAGCTAGGGTAAACGCATTGAGTTGTGGGGGTTGGGCCTGGGTGGGATTGTGGTCAGTGCAGACTCCATGAGCTGAATGGCCTCCTTCTGCACTGTAGAATTCTGTGATTCTGTGTGTCTGGCTTCATTGTAGAGGATAGAAACAATATTCTAGAAATAATTGTGAATCAGGAGATGAAAGGGAGAGAGAAGCTTAAAACAATTATAATTACCACCATGGAAAAGGCACAAAGAAAATTATTAGAACTAAATGCTCACATGTCCCCAATTCCTGAT
The DNA here is from genome assembly GCF_965287045.1 of Carcharhinus amblyrhynchos. Classification (NCBI taxonomy): domain Eukaryota; kingdom Metazoa; phylum Chordata; class Chondrichthyes; order Carcharhiniformes; family Carcharhinidae; genus Carcharhinus; species Carcharhinus amblyrhynchos. The sequence continues at coordinate 55,023,626 of NC_137335.1, forward strand.
GGACTTCATCTTAGAATCTTAAAAGAAGTAGTTGCTGAGACAGTAGATGCATTGGTTTTAATTTCCCTAGAATCTGTAAAGGTCCCATCAGATTGGAAAATACCAAATTTGATTCCTCTATTCAAAAAATGAGGGAGACATGAAGCAGGAAATTATAGACCAGTTAGCTTAACATCTGACATAGGGAACTTGCTGGAATCTATTATTATAGAGTTCATAGCGTGGTGTTTAGAAAATCTCAATCCAATTAGGCAGAGTCAACATGGTTTTGTGAAAAGGAAATCCTGTTTAACTAATTTATTGGAATTCAACATAGATAAAGGGGAATCACTGGATGTGCTGTACTGAGATTTCAAGGTGGCATTTGACAACATGTCACATCAGAGCAAACTCTGGGATAATATATTAGCATAAATAGAGGGGGAATTTCTACTCCCATTTTCAGGGGGCAGCAGAAGAGTAGGAAATCCCGACATTGCTCTTGGAATTGCCCCCTGCCACAGTCCCTACCACAATGCCAGAGCGAAGTGCAAGGGCAGTTCCAAGGGTCTGTACCAAGGGTTGTGCCATATCGGGGGAGAGGGGTGTTGCATGGTTGGGTGTTCTGTAGGAAGGTGGGGGGGGGGAGGAATAATCCATTGAGTAAGTATTCCATATGGTGGGCTCTTTGGGGTGTTCCATGGTGGGGGATCATTGGTGGAGAGGGGTTAGGGTTCCATGAGGGGGGGGGTTCCATGAAGAGGTATCCCACCTTTTAAAAATGGCACCCCGATCCTGTACCAATTAAGTTGCTGGAGTGGCAGGTTCAATCAGAGGCCGCCACACCGGTGTGACATCATGGGACTTGTCCCTTAACTTTTTTTTAACTAAGAACATAAAAATACTGTGGAGGCAGTCACTCTTGATCCATTTTTCCTGCCCATTCTGCCTAAAAATGAGAAAATTCTGCCCAGAGGATTTGGTAGCTAACAGGCACAAGTGTGTGGCGGATTGTGATGAGTGAAGTAACACTGGGATCATTCCTGGGGCTTCAGCTCATTACAATTTATATCAATGATTTGAGTGAAGGGGCTGAATAGAGAGCTGCTAAATTTGATGTAGACACAAAGATGGGTAGGAAAGTAAGTTGTAAAGAGGACGTAAGGGGTAAAATTTTCAGTTTCCATTTACCCCAAAACCGGAAAATCCCACCTCGATCAACAGACCTTTGCATGGTCTGCGCCCCACCCCCACCACCTGCTACGATTCACCTGGCAGGCAGAACAGGAAAATTACTCCCAAGGAGTCTGCAAAGGGACATACATAGATAAGAGAGCAGGCAAAGATTTGATGGATGGAATATAATTTGGGAAAATGTGAACTTGCCCACTTAGGCAGGAAGAATAGAAAAGCAGCATAATACCTAAATGGAGAGAGATTTCAGAACTCTGCAGTTCAGAGGGATTTGGGTGTCCCAGTACAAGAATCACAAAACGTTAGTTTGCAGGTACAACAAGTGATCAGGAATCCATATGCAATGTTGTAATTTATTGCCAGCGGTGTGGGATAAAAAAAAGGGATGTTTTGCTACAATTGTGAGGCCACATCTGGAGTAATGTTTTGGTCTCCTTGTTGAAGAAACAATCTACTTGTGTTAGAAGCAGTTCCGAGAAGATTCACTTGGCTGATACCTGGGATGATGGGATTATCAAATGAGGAGAGGTTGGACAGGCTGGGCCTGGATCCACTGGAGTTTAGAAGAATTGAGAGATGACCTTATTGAAACATATATGATTGTGAGGTGACTTGATAATGTGTATGCTGAAAGGATGTTTTCCCTTGTGGACAGAGGCAGGCTTACAATGATACACATCAAGCCTAGGCACAAGGCCCCAACCAATGGGAGGGGGGGTGGTGTGCATTGGTGGGCGCATGCTGATGACACCAAGATTGGGGGAAAGGCAAATTGTGCGGAGGGTGTGGAGAGTCTGCAGAAGGATCTAGATAGGCTGGGCGAATGGGCCAGGAAATGGCAAATGGAATTTAATGTTGGCAAGTGTGAGGTGGTCCACTTTGGTAGGAAGAATGGTAGGAAGGACTATTACTTATGTGGCGAAAAACTGCAGCAGGCGACGGTGCAGAGGGACCTCGGGGTCCTTGTGCATGAGTCGCAAAAACCCAGCTTGCAGGTGCAGCAGGTGGTCAGGAAGGCGAATGGGATGCTGGCCTTCATAGCGAGGGGGATTGAATATAAAAGTAGGGAGGTCTTGCTGCAGCTGTATAGGGCATTGGTGAGGCCGCAGCTGGAGTACTGTGTGCAGTTTTGGGCGCCGCACCTGCGCAAGGATATTTTGGCCCTGGAGGGAGTGCAGAGGAGGTTTACTAGGCTGATACCGGAGTTGAGGGGATTGAGCTATGAGGAGAGGCTGAATAAACTAGGCTTGTACTCGTTAGAGTTTAGAAGAATGAGGGGAGATCTCATTGAGACGTATAAGATGATGAATGGGATGGATAGGATAGAGGTGGAGAGACTCTTCCCGCTCAAAAAAGACAGTAGGACTAGGGGGCACAGCCTCAAGATAAAGGGAAGGCGGTTTAGAACGGAGTTGAGGAGGAACTTCTTCACTCAAAGGGTGGTGAATCTCTGGAATTCTCTGCCCGTTGAAGTGGTGGAGGCTGCCTCGCTAAATATTTTTAAGAAGCGGGTTGATGGGTTCTTGATAAGAGAGGGGATTAAGGGTTATGGGGAGAGGGCGGGAAAGTGGAACTGAGCCACAACAGATCAGCCATGATCTTATTGAATGGCGGGGCAGGCTCGAAGGGCTAGATGGCCTACTCCTGCTCCTATTTCTTATGTTCTTATGTTCTTATGTATGCTGGCTGGTGGCTTTGGCACACCAATCAGCGCCAAAGAACTTTGAATTTGCTGACAGACTCAAGAAATACAAATGAGCCCATCAGCAGCCAATGCAGAATAACATCGGGCTCTGATTGGTGAAGTGTCTTCGGCGATCTAATGAAACAGAGTAGCCTGAGCCTACAGTGAACCTGCCTGTGGTATGCAATCAAGGAGGAGCCATGGGGAGCTGTCAAGGGGAGCGGTGGGGTGACTCAACCAAGCCAGCAGCAAAGCTGAGAAGGCTGGTGAGCAATAACCTGAGGGTGAAGGTGAGGAGGCCAGCCAAGCAGCAGGTGAGGCAGCCGGTGAGTGAGTGAGCCAGCACATTTCCTGAGGTCAAGTGGAGGTGAGGTATAAGGGCCAAGGAAGCCCCAGCAGTCATCAAGAGGAGCAATGGGGTGACTTGACCAGGCTAGCAGCAGGGCTGAGGTGGGCTGGTGGACAATGGACCAAAGGCGAAGGCAAAGCAAAGTGAGGCGGTCAGGCAGTTGTTGAGGTAGTTAATGAATGAGCGTGCACATTTCCTGAGTTTGTTGTTGGGCAGAATTGAGGTGCGAGATGTGAAGAGGCACCGACAGTCATCAAGGGGAACAGCAGGGTGATTCGACCAGGTCAAGAGGGCTGAGTAACAAGCCAAGGGCAAGCTGAGGAGGCCAGATAGCCAGGCAAGCAGCCAATGAACCAGCGGAGGAGCAACGTTATTGAATGAACAGGAGAAATTTGAACCTCAGCCAGAGTTGAGGAAGACGGGGCAACCGAGGGCAAAACTAAGACCACACCATAGCCAGGCAGCCAGTGAACCTGTACAACAGCAAGGTCATCAGGTGAGCAAGGAAAACCTGAACTCCAGGGCTGAGGAGAGAACAGAAAGCCTGCCCTTTCGGAAAATTAATTCAGTAAAATTGAGAAAAATCAAACAATATGATCTGAGAAGAAAAAGTTATCCAAATTGACATGGATTGCAAACAATTGATGAAGCAAGAAAATCTCAAAAAAATGTCCCTCATCTCTTGTTTAAGTTCTGTTTTAAATGGGACCACTATTTGCTAGGAGTGAGGGATACATGTGGTGCAATGGAGGACCCCCAGCATGGAGGCAGAGTGCTGGCTCCCTGAGGTATAAATCCATTTCTGCTTGTGGGAGAGACTAGAAGCAGGAGACACTGTTAAACGACAAGTGGCCTTCCATTCAAGATGGTAATTAGAAGACTTTTTTTTCTCTCAGAAGTCAAAAGTCTTTGGAAATTTCTTCCCCGAAGGGTCAATTAATATTTTAATACGTTCATATATTCATAATAACATACAGAGGAATCTGGGCATACAGATCCATGGGTCCCTGAAAGTGATAACACAGGTGGATAAGGTGATCAAGAAGGCAAACAGCATGCTTGCTTTCATCAGCCAGGGCATAGAGTATAAAAATTGACAAGTTATAATATTTTAGTTAGGCCACGTTTGGAATATTATGTACAGTTCTGGTCGCCACACTACCAGAAGAACATGAATGCTTTGGAAAGCATATAAAGAAGATTTACCAAGGTGTTGCCTGATCTAGAGGGTTGTACAAACTGGATTGTTTTCACTGGAAAGACAGAGGCTGAGGGGCAACCTGATAGAGATCTACAAAATTATAAGAGGCTTAGCCAGAGTGGATAGTCAGAGGCTTTTCCCCGGAGTGGAAGGGTCAACTACAAGAACGCACAGGTTTAAGGGGAGAGGTGGTAAGTTTAGGAGTGAAGTACAGGGAACGTTTTTCACACAGATGGTAGTGGGTGCCTGGAATGCACTGCCAGTGGAGATGGTGGAAGCAATGTTCAAGTGTATCTTGATAGACACATGAACGGGAGTTGAACAGAAGGATAGAAACTGCGTATTGACACAGGTTTGGTGGGCTGAAGGGCCTGTCCCTGTGCCATATTGTTCATTGTTTCTTGTTTGTTCTTTACATGTAAAAATTAAATGTAACTGTTAGTCTTACTATAATTGGTAGCATATCCTCAAGCACAAAGCAAGCAAAGCTGTAAATGCTACTATTTATATTGGCAATAGAATGCACACCTGTGAGTATTCAAAATCGTTCTAACATCATGGAGTGCAATTTGATGAAAATGACCATAAGATGACATTCTCCTGTTTTGTTAACGTCTTTGATGTGGTGGTTATATCCAATCAAAGCATAACAGCAAAACAGATGCTGCAACTAACACATGGGTCTGCGATACCTACTGAGGCACACGTTTTTCCAATTGTTGAACCAACATGTCATCCTTGTGTGCTGGGTTTTTGTAGTAAAAGTAACATTGCGGTTACCAGCACTGTTATTTATGTGCACATCAGACAGCAAACTTGCAGCGACCACACACATAAAGTGGGATTCACAAATCCAGAAGCTGATGTCAAAGATGCTCAGCTCTTCCCAAAACTACACAAAATGGCATCTTGTCATTTTACACACCATCAAAATGTTTCTGCATGGCTTGAATTTCCTGTATTTACCTCAGCGATTCAGACTAAATTTGGCGAAGTAAAGTTGGGGCACATCCATTCCAGTTCAAGCACCTTTCTAGTGATCCAGTCAGCCTTAATTATTCACAAATCGAAGAATCATAGAACCCCAACAGTGCAGAAAGAGGCCATTGGACCATCAAGCCTGCACTGATAACAATCCTACCCAGATCCTATCCCTATAACCTCACATATTTACCCTGCTAATCCCTGTGATTGTTACTTCAGCCAGGCTAATGAGGTTGGCTTGCTAGAGTATGAACTACCTGATGAGTTCTATCATGTCTACGTTTTGTGTTTTAGATTGCACACTCTATTCAGTTTTCCGAAAAATCTTTTATTAATGTTTTGTTTGTATCAGCCCCACGCTCCTCATCCACAGGCACCTGGTGCAGAGAGGGGCTGTTTACAGATTTTTGGTGTAAATAAAGTAACTTGGTGACAGGCCTTTCGCCTCTGTGGTGTTATTACAATTCCCCTGACACTAGGGTCAATTTAGCATGGCCAATCAGCCTAACTCGCACATCTTTGGACTGTGGGAGGAAACCGGAGCAGCTGGAGGAAACCCACACAGACACAAGGAGAATGTGCAAACTCCATATAGACAGTTACCCAAGGCCGGTCCTTGGCGCTGTGAGGCAGCAGTGCTAATTATATGTCGCCATGCTGCCCCTTCCCCAAATGGCCTCTCTGGCACTGAAAATTAACTTATACAAGTGCAGCATGTAACTTCCTCAGGTTTAAGTTATTGTGAATGGAAATTATTTTTTGCTGTCTTTTTTAATGTCTCTAAACCTAATCTTTCTCTGTCTTTCTTTTGATTGCCATAACTGCTTGGACATTAAATTCACTATACCCACTGGAACTTCCTGCTTCAGACACTGCTGCCCATCTGATTTCAAGTTTCATTTATTTATTAATGTCACAAGTAGGCTTACATTAATATTGCAATAAAGTTACTGTGAAAATCCCCGAGTCGCCACACTCCGTGCCTGTTCGGATACACTGAGGGAGAATTTAGCATGGTCAATGCACCTAACTAGCACATCTTTCAGACTGTGGGAGGAAACTGGAGCACCCAGAGGAAACCCACGTGGACACGGACAGGACAAGCAAACTCTGCACACTGACCCAAGCCTGGAATAGAACCCAGGTCTCTGGCGCTATGAGATAGCACACAGCAATGCCATATTATTACATACTAAAAGCATTGCTTCCTTGGAATCAAGGACAATCTACCCATTTACTTGTAAGCTTGTAAACGCTGCGATTGATCATATTCAGAGTTGAAGTACCTCAGCCAATTCTGTTCCTCATTGATAAAAGATATTAGTCAGTATATATCATATCATTCCCATTTGCTGCTCAGTAGACGGACAAGCATAACATTTCAGACATGTACATGAATAATAAACTACCCACATCACCCCACCATACTTTATTAGCAAAAGATGATTACAACTGCTGAGCTTTCAATGTTCTGACTAAGCACCAGAAAGGTTGTCATGATTTGCTTATTCTGTCCAATTTAGAAATAAAATATCCATCTGAAAGAGTGAGGTTACATTGTGTGGAACTGCTTTGCAATTAAAGTGACCACACTTTAAGTGCTGATTCTTGTAAATAATAATCCACTAGGATTTCAGCTGCACAATAAATTCCTGGATACCTCCTTCTCTCAGTGGTCAACCCAAAAGTCGAGGCGAGTAAGAAAGTAGAGAAGTAAGGTCATGAATGTAGCACAATCCATCACACAAACCAGCTTCCCACCCTTTGACTCTGTCTACACTTCCCGCTGCCTCGACAAAGCAGCCAGCATAATTAAGGAGCCCATGCACCCTGAACATTCTCTCTCCCACTTTTTTCCATCAGGAAAAAGATACAAAAGCCTGAGGTCACGTACCAACCGATTCAAGAGCAACTTCTTCCCTGCTGCTGTCAGACTTTTGAAAGGACTTACCTTGCATTAAGTTGATCTTTCTCAACACCCCAGATATGACTGTAACACTACATTTTGCAGTCTCTCGTTTCCTTCTCTATGATCAGTATGTTTTATCTGTATAGCGCGCAAGAAACAATACTTTTCACTGTAATACACGTGACAGTGATAAATCAAATGAAATCAAATCAAATATAATGAAGTCCAACATGCTTCTTTATGTGTGATTGGATATTCCTTTGATGTTCTAAAACGAAGGCTTTGTTTTAAGTAACTATCAGTAAATAAAACTGAACTTAAGGCCAGTGATATTCCTGACAGGCCTGGTGACACAGTTGTAATATTCTTATGGCTGAACCGGAAGCTCTGGCTTCGAGTCCATTGCCAGGATTTGGTGGCCATGGAAGAAGCGTCCATAATTTGGATCAATGGGCTGATACTCAAGTTGGGAATCCATCCACTAATTCCAACATTGTTCCCAAAAGGGTAAAAATCAGGGTGGGTGTGAAGGTACGCTAAAAAAAGTGCGAAGATACTCTAAAAAAAAGTGATACACCCAGCCGCAAATAGCAGCTTAGAGGATCAACTAGGAATTCCATACCCAGACCTGCATAATTCTGATATTTATTAAGTTTAGGTGTATTTATTAGTGTCACAAGTAGGCTTACATTAGCATTGCAATGAAGCTACCGTGAAAATCCACTAGTTGCCACACTCTTCGGGTACACTGAAAGAGAATTTAGCATGGCCAATGCACCTAGCACCTTTTGGACTTTGGAAGGAAACCAAAGCACCCAGAAGTAACCCACACAGACACATGAGAATGTACAGACTCCACACAAACAGTGACCCAAGCCAGGAATTAAACATGGTTCCCTGGCACATGAGGCAGCAATGCTTACTACTGTGTCACATTAGACTTTATAACTACAATGTTCCACTCCAAGTCAGCCCGAGTTTACAAAATGAACCGATTAATTCACGTTGTTCATAAATCCCGCCAATGCAAATAAAGTACCTTTTAAGATGTGATTTCAAAAACACAGTGAATTAAATATTGTAGCTTTTAATATATTCAACATAATATATGTTAAAAATTAAAATCAAAACTTTATATTGACTTGCATAGTCAATGAAACATGGAAGTTGACTTAGCAGGAAAATATTTTTCCAAAGCTGACCCTTCTAAAGGCTGAAATAAGATTGCCTATTTTCCATCTAATGATCCAATGTGCTGTGGAAAATTTCCACTGCTGTATCCCTAATTCCACATTAATTTTTTTAGTGCACTCAGATTCACTCCATATGGTCTTAATACTTGAAGAATATTCATGTATTTGACTTAATTAATACCCAGTTTTTGCGGACATTTATTTTCCCCATGAACTGAATCAATTTGCTATCTAACCAGCTGTTTGGCTGGGAATAGTGCCAATATTGGCTACAGTAAAACAGTTGTGAAAAATCTTTTTGAATGCCCCACTATTCTGTTCACTTGCTGCATTATCTGAACCAGGCTGAGACCAAAGTCTCAGCTGAATTTTATAAAGAGGCTACGGAGAGGCTTTTAAGCTGAAAAATAAGGGGTTCAGGGTATTATTAAGTTAAACTAGAAAGAGTACAGAGAATATTTACTAGGATGCTACCAGCACTAGATGGTTTGAGTTGTAAGGGGAATCTGGATAAGAACAAAGCACAAAGAAACTACAGCACAGGAACAGGCCCTTTGGCCCTCCAAGCCTGCACCGACCATGCTACCTGACTTAACTAAGATCCCTTACCCTTCCGGAGACCATATCCCTCTGTTCCCATCCTATTCATGTATTTGGCAAGATGCCCCTTAAAAGTTACTATCATATCTGCTTCCAATACCTCCCCGGCAACAGATTCCAGGCACTCACCACCCTCTGTGCAAAAGATCTGCCTCACACATCTCCTTTAAACCTTGCCCCTCATACCGTAAACCTGTGCCCCCTAGTAACTGACTCCTCCATCCGGGGAAAAAGCTTCTGACTATCCACTCTGTCCATGCCTCTCAATTTGGTTTTTATCTGGTCACCCTTCAACCTCCATCATTCCAATGAGAAGAAGCTAAGTTTCTCCAACCTCTCCTCATAGCTGATGCCCTCCATACCGGGCAACATTCTGGTAAGTCTTTTCTGTACCCTATCCAAGCCTCCACATCCTTCTGGTAGTGTGGCGACCAGAATGGAATGCTATAGACTGGGGCTTTTATCCCTGGGCCGTAGGAGGCTTAGGGGTGACCTTATAGAGGTCTACAAAATAATGAAGGGCATAGATCAGCTAGATAGTTAACATCTTTTCCCAAAGGTAGGGGAGTCTAAAACTAGAGGGCATGGGTTTAAGGTGAGAGACACAAAAGGGTCTACAGGGGCAAATTTTTCACACAGAGGGTGGTGAGTGTATGGAACAAGCTGCCAGAGGCAGTAGTAGCAGCTGGTACAATATTGTTGTTTAAAAAACATTTAGACAGTTACATGGATAAGATGGATATAGAAGTTTATGGGCCAAATGCATCAACTGGGATTAGCTTAGTGGTATAAAAATAAGCAGCATGAACAAGTTGGGCCAAAGGACCTGTTTCCATGCTGTAATCCTCTATGATTCTATGACTCTGTGACATGAGGAGACTTGAAAAATTTAAAAAAAGGGTAAGGCAGCAATGTAAGTTAGCGGTATGGATGTTGATAAGCAGAGTGTGACAGGAAAGCATAGAGCATACAATCATTAGAAAACACCAAACAATAAGTGAGTTTCTGTACTAGCCAAGGTTTTTGTGCAACAATTGAGCACAAGTGGGGTCTTGCAGGGAACCTGGACTGCAGCTGTAGTGCACCCTGGTCAATGACTCACATCACACTGACAACATTAATCAGAGCTAAGTTGCAAAAATTATTACCTAGCTTGCTGATGAGCACACACTCCAAAAAAAAATCAGAATGGCGCAAAATGATTTAAAAAGTTAGAATTAAAAGTTCTTTATTCAAATGTTTGTAAAACGTTGAAACAAGATGGATGAATTGAAAGCACAAATAGAGATAAACATATGTGATATGATAGCCATTACAGGGATGAGAGTACAAGACAACTATTGTAATGGCTGCAAAGGCCACAGGGGATCATCATCAATAGATCTTCCCCGTGGGCTTCATATAGTACAAGCTTCCTTACTGCATAAGCGGAGGCTCACCTAATGGGAAGTGTTCGGCAGGGTTTTTTAAACCTATTACTCTACCTGGATCACTGTTGTAAGTCTCGAGGGGAAGACTATCTAACTGCAAACTAAAAAGCCCCTTTTGATCTAGGAATCCTAACATCACTACCAGAGAGTCAGGGAAAGCTAGTGGCAACCCTAAGAGTATTAGAGAACATTGTCCAGAAAGATGCAATAATGGATTATTGCAAGTACTGTCAAAGGACACAGCCACAACGAAGTTTCAGGATCAGGCAAAATATGTGCTACCTAGGAAGAAAGCCAAGACCAGTACCTGAGCATACCATGCAGTTATCCCCTCTTCCAGAGACAGGGACACTAACTTGAATCATGCTAATACAACAAAAGTCGCCCCGAAAGTGGGGAATTACTATTGAATACCATCTCTTGAACATAGATGTGGACACAGGAGCTGCCACCTCTGTTATTGGTGAACAGACCTATAAGCACCTCCACTTGGCCATCCAATTCCTGAAGTTGGAAGATACAAAGGCCCGAGTAGCCATACAGGGGAACCTTTACAAATCAAGGGCACCATAATGGCCCCAGCAACTTATAAACAGCTATCAGCTCAACTCGCGCTCATTGCTGTATGGAAGCATGGACAAAGCTTCATGGGTGAGTCTGACTCCAGCAGATCCAGCTGAACTGATTGGAGATCATCGGGCATGGGGGACAAGTAGATACACTGAAGTTTATCAGAAGGGCCTGGGCAAAATAAAAGGAGCCAAGGCTGAGATCTATGTTGACCCCAGTGCTACACTTAGATAATTCAGTGCCAGGCTAATCCCTTACTCCATGCTGGAGAAGATGGGAACTGAACTAAGGCACGTTGAAAACTTGGAAATAATAAAGCCTTATTTGCAGACGGGCTGTGCCTATCATCCCTGTTCTCAAGCCCAACAATTCTGTTCATCTTTGTGGGGATTATGATAGGGAAGGAAGTATGCCACGTTTATCTGGTCTGGCCTACCTGTGACTCCAGAGCCACAGCAATGTGATTAACTTTCAATTGCACTTGGGCAACTAGAGACGGTGGGCAACCAGGGGTGGGAAATAAATGCTGGCCAACAAGCGACATCCATGTCCCGTGAATAAATATAAAAAAACTAACACTCAATCGGGTCTCCAAACTCAATTGGTATCTCACACCTCAAACAGAAGATATGTAGCCAATTTAACAGGTAGCAAGATGTTCTCCAAGTTGGACATGAGCCATGCCTATCTTCAGTTTGAATTGGACGAATCCTCCCAGAATTATAAGAGACTCAACACACATAAGCGACTCTAAAAGGATACCCGTTTGCTCTTTGAAGATCTTGTCAACGTGTGCCATCTTCCAAAGAGTTATGGAGAACATCCTTCAAGGGCTACCCAAAATGGCAGTATACATAGATGATGTCTTGGTCACGGGGGGTTCAGAACAGGAACACCTGGCCAACCTAGAAGATGTCTTGCAGAGATTTTCCAGAGCAGATGCTCACTTGAAGAGGGAGAAATCTGTTTTCCAAGCGGCCGAAGTAACGTACTTAGGCTACTGGGTAGATGGCAAGAGGTTACATCCAGTAAAGGGTAACGTAAATGTCATCAAGGAAGCACCAACCACAAGGAACACCACAGTGTTAAAATCCTTCCTGGGATTAGTCAATCATTATGGAAAATTTATCCCACATTTGGCTTCCATGCTGCCCCCCAGCCCCTGCCCCTTGCATGCTGTGCTGTGAAATTACCAGAGATAGTCCTGGGAAGCTTGACAGGCAAAGACTTTTTCTAAAGTTAAATGTCAGTTACTGTCATCTAAGTGACTGGCCCATTTCAACCCTAAGAGAGAACTTTTATTAACTTGTGATGCTTCCCTTTATGGGATTGACGCAGCGCTGTCACATTGCTGTAAATACAAGACAGAAAAGTCCATTGCGCATGCCTTCAGGACTCTTTTGGATGTGGAGCAAAGGTATTCTCAAATTGAGAAGGATTGGTTGGCCAGTCATATTTGTTGTGGAGAAGTTCCATCAATACATCTACGATCGACTGCTTTTAATAGTTACCAACTACAAACCCTTATTATGGCTGTTCAAAGAGTACAAGGCTATTCCCCCATTGTCTTTGCTCAGTTACAAGGCTGGGCCTTGTTATTGGCCGCCTATGATTATCTTCTAGAACACCATCATGACTAGATATTACAGGACGGCAGAGCTTTGAACTGGTCTGTATGTCATGAGATCATTGAGCTCTGCCTATAGTATGCTCCCTCCACAGATTAGCAAGATGGTGCTTCATGGATGCTCAGTTCTGAGTTGCTAGACCTATCCTGAATATATCCCATTCAGCACAATTTTAATTGCTCCACACAACATGATGGAAGCTATCTTTATGGTTACAAGGACAGTGTGGCGCTCACTCCGACTGATACTATCATAGACAGAGGCATCTATAAAAGGTAGATTGGCAAGAACAAGGCCAAGAAGGTTCTTCCCTTTGTGCTGATTCTCTTATCACCTGTCACAGGCCTAGTCTGGCAGCTATACTCTTCAGAAGTCACACAGCAGTTGTGCTATCAGTGAGCTGAAACCTGGACATACCCAGGGTTGATGATGGATGTTTCAGGGATCTGAAATGTTGTTTGAAAGGTACGATTTTGTATCACTGTAGGCTGTTGTTTGACTAGCCTATAGGACAACATTCCTAATTTTCACACAAGTCCCCAGATATTAGTGAGGGTGACTTTGATGGGTCAACTTTGTAGGTATTGGGTCTATCCGAATTCAATATCTCAGTCAAGTGATCCATCTGGTATGCATTCTTTATCCTTTCTCATAACTGTTCAATACAACTGAGATATCTGCTAGTCTAGTTCAGAGGACAGTTAAGAGTCAACCACATTGCTGTGGGTCTAGCATCACATATCAGCTAGAAATTATTCCCTAAAGGACGTTATTGAACCAGATGCATCTTTACAGGAATCTGGTAGTTTCAGGGTCACAGTTACTGATAGTAGCTTTTTAATTCCAGATTTATTTAATTAACTGAATTTAAAGTTCCCAGCTGCTATGGTGAGATTTGAACTTATGTCTGCAGATCATTAGTACAGACCTCTGGATTACTTGTCCAGTGACATTAATACTGTGCTACTGTAGCCTTTTGTTTCTCCAACATCTCTGTTAAACTACACAGGACATCCTCTTTCGTTATTCCAGTACTAAATGGTATTTCCACTGCAGTTTTATCATTCAGAACATCTTCACCCTTACCCTGAATCGTTTGCCTTAGTATTCAATGACCAGCTGTCCTGTCCTAGCATGTCATTCTTATGACACTTCATTATGAATGATGCTGCTATAATGAAATTGGTAATATTGGCCACAATTCTTCCAAAAGAGCTGAATTGGTGGGAAAATAGTTCTAGATCCCAACTGTTTTCTCAGTTCAGCTTCTCATTTAAATCTCCCCACTCTGTGCACTGCAGAGGTCCCAATTGTGAATCTCATTAAAAACCTGGGAGATCGGGGCCTTTCAACGCCAGAGTCTGACAGTTCTGGAACTCTGCACATGCACAGTGGCCCCATCTGTCAATCTCCCCGTTTGCTGGCCAGCTCGACTGCTGGCCAGCCTGAGACTCTCTAAGTGTCCCTCCAGCACTTTTTCACGGCCCGATCATGGCGCTCACAACAATTCCCAAGCCAGGCCTGACCGTCCCGCCCCGGAGCGCCCCAATGACCAGCCCACCACGCCCCCCAGCATTGGTGATTCCCCCCATGCCCCTCACCCCAGCAGACCCCAACCACTGACCCCCCCTGGGATCAGACACTTGCCCAGGAGACAGGGCCCCCTACCTCCCAGCAGACCACACTCCCCCATCCTGCCTCAATCGTTGCCCTCTCTCCATTCCAGACCAATCGCCATGTAGAGTGGCAGTGGGACACCCACCCCCACATATCACCTCTCCGTACCGTCCACAATAGGCCGTCCCCTTGGCACTACCCAATGCCCAATGGGCAGTGCCAAGGGGCCCCCTGGACATGGGCACTTTGCGCCTTAGACAGCGGCGGGGACACAGGCTCGCACTACCATGGTGCCCAGGCTCAGGGGGCACCACTCCCCAAATGCTTGGCCCCCCCCTTCACTCCAGCTGGGTCTCCCACTAGTCCCCTGAACCTGGGGAGCTACTCTAAACCTTACTGGAATGAAATACTCCTGGCAGTGTAGGAGATTCAATCGGGACCAGTAAGTTCCTGATAATTAAATGTAAAAGACATTTAAAACACACTAAAAACAGATTCAAATTACTTACCTGTCTTCCCGCCAGTTTCCAACGTGGTCTAACTGACAACTGTTCACCGAGTCTGGGAGATGCGCATGCTTTCCCAGCACATGAGCAAATCCTGGAACAAGGCCAGCAACACACATCTCCCACCGCGACTCGACAGAAAAGTTGCAGGTTGGGATGGGAGAATCATAGTCATGATTGCTTATAGGCAGAGATTTTCATTATCACAGCTATAATAAGTCTGTGCTTATCTTAAAGAACGGGTAACATATTCAAGAAATGGCACATTGTCTAATGGTTCATACAACAGGCTCTAGGAGTAAACATCTGTACATACTAAGCTGTTAATAAGAATTCAATATATATTTGACCTGCTTCTCACTTTCACTGAAAACAGCTCATTTCATAGTATTCACCCACTCTATTGAGTTTATTGTGACAACATTTATGTAGATTTTATTTTCAGTTCAGATATTAGATTTCTAATTGGATTTGCAACAATATTAGCTTTCCAGTAAGTCTGGGGTGGGGGGGAGGGGTGGAGTTATTTCCCTACTTTAGGCATTAAAGAGTTTGCAAAGTGGCCAAAAAGCAGTCTTCAGCTGAAATACCAGTCTAGGTAAGATGCTGCCTTGATAAAGAAGCTGAAGTGTACAGTAGGAAAGGCATCTTCCATCCAAAGGGTCATAGCTGACATGTCATCCCATCTCATTGTGAGGTGTTGGCTGATCTTCCAGCCACCTTCTGTACTGAAATAACCAGTGCTTTTGCCAAGCTTTCAGTCATGTTGCCTAATATAGCATGAGGTTCCGACTCGGTTATTGTTTTTGAGTGAGAAATACCTTGTGGCGCTTTAGTATATATTCACACAATGCCTTTTAAAGTTTTTAGACCCCATTTTGAATTTCCAGCATCTGGACATGGTGACATCATAGGCTTGTCTCATGTAATAATCTGTTCCTGGGTTGAACCCGAGTTGTTCTTTTGCTGATTCGAGCACAGAGTGCAGAAGCCACGGCCCTCAATCACCCAGAGGGTCATTAAAGGGCTGATTGCCACTTAAGTTGCCTGTTGACGCTCATTTGAAAAAAAAACTGCAGCATTTAAGTGCATAGTGCTTGATCTAATGCCCTCTCCTTACAGCAATGAGTTGATGCATGAAGTCTATTGGGACCTCCAGTGCTGCGGCTGAGAACATTTATGCCCCTTTTCTCGATCCTTGAACTATCCTGAAATATGCCATTGCATGTCCGCCAGTACATTTCATTCTTTCAGTGGGTGCGGCAGTGGAACCCACGTGCACTGTTCCACAGAAGTTACATCTGATCAGTGTTTGAATACTAAACTGCAGGTGTCTATTTTATAATGTCTCCAGGCAAGTTCAAATTATGGTGATCAATAATAAAGGTTATAATTGCATGCTAAAACTTTCAAACAGTCAGTTCTTATTAACACAACATCATTTTGCATCTGCTTTTACTCTCACCAAAATAACAACCCTTGTGTTTTGTTTTAGATTTAGGAAAAAATAAACATGGGCTACAAGAAATGGATGTGATTAAAATAAATAACATTGCAATTGGCTGTTTAGCTATCAGCTGGTGACTCGGAGTTAGTACTTTTGCCTCTGAGTCAGGAAGTTGTGGATTCAAGTCCTACACCAGAGACATGAGCATAAAATCTAAGCTGCCACTTGATGTCAGAATTGAGAGAGCAATGCATTGTCAATGATGCTGCGTTTTGGATAAGATGCAAAAACGAGGCCATGTCTGTACTCTCAGGTAGACATACAACATGCCAAGGGAGTATTTTTAAAAAAGTGCAGGGGAGTTACCCCTGATTTCCTGGCCAAAGCTATTCTTTCCCCATATGAGTTAAACAAGTTATCCGGTTATTATTGCATTGGGACCTTGCTGTGTGCAAGTTGATTGCACTGGTTTCTACAATCATTGGCTGTAAAGTATATTGGGTTGTTTTCAGATCGTGAATGGCGCTATATAAATGTAAGGCTCTCTTCTCTGCACCATGTTTTACCATTAAATAACTAACCACCGCTACTATTTGTTGAACAAGCAGGAGCATGTAATCCCGGAACTATACTTATGATTAGCCATCCGTCAAGGCATTCCTCTGTATGAGGAAATGCATGTAAATTAGATGCCTTAAGGGGATTTTATTATCTGACGACACTTAAAAGCTGTCAGTTGCTCACATTATCAATTCTGCCCCAAGTAAAAGTTCCACCAAATGTCCATTAATGTTAGTTTGAAATGGAAAGTTGGGATGTTCATCAGTTTCGTTTTGCATTTCTTAATTAGGATTAAACAAATTATAAATTGGGATCCAAGCATTTGCTGAATAGTGGTGAAATAGATTTGTCGGTAATACAATAAAAACTCCTGCCAGTTACGAATAATAATTGACATCCAAAAAATTATTCCAACGCTTTTCTAAAATCAACTGTAATTTCTTTTGAAAAAGAGGACTCTGATGGTAAGTAGATGTAGCATTTTTGGATTGTTAAATACAGCAATGGCTTCCAGTTTGTCAGATTTGGTTGGTAATATCCTTGCCTCTGGGTCAAAAATTGTGAATTCAAGCTAAATTCAAGTTGAAGCATGTAATTCAGGTTGACAGTCCAATACAGGACTGAGGGAAAAGTGTTGTTCTTCAGATGAAATGTTAAATTGACATAAAGGGGTGAATTTTAACTAGCAGGAGTGTGGGTTTGGAAGTGCGTGAAAGTTTAAAGTGCAGAAATTGACAGTGCATCAGGGAGCCCTCTCCAATCTCCTGCTCCTGAACTTAACCGTCAAACATTAGGCTGCATGCAAGCCACTGTCTTGGGGGAGGCAAGTTGTCAATTTCAATATGTTAATCGCTCAATTAGAGAAATGTGGGTCTTGGAATTTAACTATGGTTTCACAGATATCTCAGAGTTCTTGGAACTTGCCAGTGAAAGCAAGATGAGAACACAGCAGCGACTGATGGGGCTGGAGACGTGGCAGGGAAAATTCCTATATGCACTGATGTACTGAAGCCTCCAAGCTGATTTCTTGGCTGAATGTGCTGCTTTCACAACTTTGGAGGTTTGTACATCCGATCTCCACTTTTGAGCTGTGATCTATCAAATCAGCATGGGCGCTCCTTATGCTGTTTTACTCTGGACCTCAATCTAGGTGACCAACAGCATCAGAATCAGCAGGAAGAGCACCAGTATCAGGAAAACTGTCAAAATGACATGAAACAGCCCACTCCTCACAGTAGAGAGAGGATGAGCAGAAAGGAGTTGCTTATGGGAGGCTATAAGTTTAAAGTTTATTTATTCGTGTCACAAGTAAGTTTACATTCACGCTGCAATAAAGTTACTGTGAAATTCCCCAAGTCGCCACACTCTGGTGCCTGTTCGGGTACACTGAGGGAGAATTTTGTATGACCAAAGCACTTAACCAGCAACGTCTTTCATTCTGTGGGAGGAAACCGGAGCACCTGGAAGAAACACACGCAGACACGGGCAGAATTTGCAGACATGGGCAGAGTTTGCAGACACTGCATAGACAGTGACCCAGGCTGGGAATTGAACCCGGGTCCCAGGTGCTGTGAGACAGCAGAGATAACCATTGTGCCGCCAGCTGCTTATAACTGCAACACATGATTTAACAGACAGAAGGTAGGTTTCTTAAACAGCCTGGAAGACCAGTGTCTCAGGAAGCTCAAAATCTTGTACCAGATGGTGGCAGACATTTACAGCCTGCTGGAACAAGATGGAATGAAACCTGCCACCAATGATGCCAATCAGGGCAACATTGGATAACCAGTGGAAATAGATAATATCTGGCTGACTCAAAATTCAAAGAGAAACGCAACATTGTAGCACTGTATAACTCCCCCATGGGTATACCATTATACAACTACAAATCCTAATTTCATTCTCCTTCCGGCACTTGTGTGAGTTATAATTCCTCTGACCCCAGTTCAAGTCGAGACCGGTTGCTCAGATCCCCTGCTCTAATTGCTGAGATACTCTTGACCGATGTCCTTGGCATTTTGAAGGATCCCCCAAAGACTGCTTTCCCTCTGCAGGGACAGACTCGCTGGCTCAATACTAAGGCTAAGGCTCAGGTTTCAGTAATCCTGTTTAGGGTGGCATTTATAGTGCACAAGGATTGTTGACAGCCTGCATGCATTCATTTGATTGATGTATCTATTTTTATTGTAACTGGTTGCACTTTCCATGGACAAAGACATCATCACAAAGGCCTGCAAACATCATTTCCCTCATGCTTGAGATAGTTTCCTCCAATCTCTCATCAAGAGGGTACAGTGCAACTGGAAAAACTGTCAGGAAATCACACATTCTTTGCAGCAGTGCCAGTAATATTATCTTCCCTGGAGTTCGCCATCTAGATTCTGCTGAGTTGAGCCTGGTGCACGGAGCACTTCTGATACAGACTCTCCACTGCTGTTCCTATTTCCACCAACTGCTTTTGTTCACTTAAGATATTCATATTGCCGGGTGAAAATCCAATGATCTTCCTTACCAGTAAGAAGCCTCTCAACTCCAGGTTAAAGCCCAACAGGTTTATTTGGTTGTAAATGCCACTAGCTTTTGAACGCTGCTCCTTCGTCAGGCGGGTGGGGAGTTCTGATCACAAACAGGGCATATAAAGACACACACATCATGACTTCCATTTCATGACTTCCTTACCAATGCCATGGAAGTATGAATGCCTGAGCTGGTGTATAATCTGCACCAGTGCTGTGAATGTGCACTTTCAGAATGGGTAACCCCCACATTAAGCAATTATCTTCATTCTCTTGTGGGGCATTTAAAGACCCTATGAGATTATTAAAATCATGAATTAAATCTTGTCAAGATACAAATGTTTCAAGTGATTGTTATACGCATGATCAAATTTCACTTGCTGCTGGCATCAAATTAACATGAGTATGTGTTTTATATTAGGTGGCTCTCTGATATTTAATTCCGCCACTATTTCCCACATTCCTCCCACCCCACCCCCAACTATCCCTGACAGCAAGGAAGCTCCGAATCTCCATCTCTGCAGCGATCACTCACAAGATGGCTGAAGAGTGAACAGCTTTGTCTCTCCCTTGCATTCTGTGCTCTCTTTCCCTGCAGAGAGAAAAAGAAGAGACTTACATCTGAAAGTTATGGATGTGTTGATTGGACGGCTGGAAAGATTTGACAGTCTGACTATATACTATGGTGTGAAACTACGTGGGGGAGAGCGAATATCAACGGCCAGTGTGATGAAGTACACAGGCAGAGAAGGATGGGTGTATATTACAATATGTGTTGGTGTGATGAGTGACGTGCTGGAGTAAGCTTGACAAAGCAGAGTGAGGGGGGTTGGGGTGATACACACATCAGAATGAACTTGAATGTGCCAAATGTGCCGCTCAGGTCATTAATCACTTTTGACATTCAATTCAAGAGTGTTGTACCAAACTCCTGCTGCTGGCCTCCTCCTCCAGCATCCCTTGTCACTTCTTTTCAGTTTGACTGGCAGGCTACTTCCTGTGGGAATGAAATTGCCTTGTGCAGCCCCACTGCACCCCTCTGTCTGCCCCACCCCACCAGACACTTCCTGGAGGCTTTTTCTACCCTTTTCTCCACTCACTCACAGTTTAATTTTAGCCAAAAGTGTACTTTAAAGTCTCTTACAGTCAGCATGTGCTTTGTGCCTTCATACTCAAACTTTTGCTATGATTCCTATAGAGCCCAATAACTTAAAAGATAGTAGGAATTTTCCATTGACCAGTGCAAAGGAATTGCATGAGAAGATTTCACATTTTAAAACTGTTACTGTAACAAACAAACTGAAAACTACGCACACTAAACATTACTGAGTAGGCAACTAATGGATTGGAGATCTTGTGGTGCTATGGTCGCATCCCTATCTCTGAGCAAGAAGGTCTGGCTTCAAGTCCAACTCCAAGACTTGATGGCCATGAAGAGTGTATTTACAATGCAGCCAAACAGGTTGATTTCCAACCTGCAAATCCCTCCAATATCGTTATAGCAGGCAGCAGAAGCGGAAGAATCTTCTGGTCTCACTTGATTGAAACATGCAAGCTCCTGAGAGGCCATGACAGGATGAAGAATATGTTTCCTCTTCTGGAAGAATCTAGAACTAGAGGTAACTGTGTAAAAATAGGGTGTCGCCTATTTAAACAGAGCTGAGGTCATTTTTTTCACTCAGACTGTCATGAGTCTTTGGACCTCTCTCCGAACACATGGTGGAAGCAGGAACTTTGAATATTGTTAAGGGAGAGATGGATAAATTTCTGGTAAACAAACGGGTGACAGGTTAGCAAAAGTCAACAGAGTGCGGATTTGAGGTTACTATCAGATTAGCCATAATCTTACTAAATGGCAGAGCAAGGTTGAGGGACTGAACAGCCTACTCCTACTTCTTGTTTGTATGTTCAGACATGCTTGACATGAAGTGCTGCTGCTCAAGCTATAGCCTCTGGCTTCAGGCTAATGACAGATAACAGTCTGAGAACATAACTGAAGAACAGCTTCTTTCCTGCTGCTATCAGACTTTTGAATGAACGTATCATATATTAAACTGATCTTTCTCTTCACACTATCTGTAACTGCAACACTATATTCTGCACTCTCTTCTTTCCTTTTCCCCTTTGTACTTTATGAACTGTATGTTTTGTCTGTGTCACACAAGAAACAATATTTTTCAGTGTGTCCCAAAATGTGATAATAAATCAAATCAAATCAAATAATGACATGTTCCAGGGAAAAGAAGCTCTGAAAATTGTACTTTTTTTGCCTGCTGTGTCGCTAGGTACAGGAAACAGGAAAGGCTCCAAGTAACTAATTCTCTAATCTGTAGAGAAGATATTCCTCATTACCTTCTTAACATAACCAAAAAATCCCACGCAATGGACGGAGTTTTCCCATTTTTCAGCAGAGTGGCCCAATAAGTGGGAAAAACGGCATGGAAGCCATCAGCCCATTGGTTGCTTTCTCTACTGCAATGTTTGGTTGAAATGCCCAAAAAAGAGTGAAAGGTGGATCCCATGACACAATGCTGGCAGCCAGGCTCTGATTGAGCTCACCGTGCCAATAACATTGGTTTTAGAAGACAAAGGTGCCCCAATACAAAAAATTAAAAATAGAACCCCTTCACCGAACACATCCCCCCCCCAAAAGATGTAACACACCTACCCCATCATCATTTGCGCCCGCTGTGAATGGAAAAGCAAAATCCTGGCCCATGTTTATATATTACAATTTTCTCTCAGCAAAAAGCATCTTGGCTTTGAAGTCGCAAGCTTTCCTTCCAGCTCAATGTGATTTCTTTTCTTTTGGTCACCAGGGTGAATGTTCCAGTGTCCTTCCTAAACAAAGTTCTTTCACTCAACCTTCTGAACAGAATCAGCAGCAAGGCACCCTCCAGCAACTACTTGGTCTTTAACTCTCTGCAAGCTTCATCTCAAGAGCAAATCCATCCACACCAGCACTCTGCTTGCTGTTTAATCCAAAACCAGTCCTTTCCTTCTGCCTGTCAAGCAGCGCCTGTTGTGGATCTTCTTCCCTGAATTTCTCACCCTGACTTACCCCAAGAGTATGCAAGTCTCTACCCAGAAGGCCAGCTATCTCCACCTTTGTGTCAAGGTTTTAAAATGTGCACCTTGCTTTCAAAAGGTTTTGATTTAAATTATAGGGAGGGACTTTATGGCTTCGCTCATCCCAAAACTGTAAAATCCATACTAAATTGCCCATTAACGCCCAAAGATATGTGGGGTAGGTGGATTAGTAGGGGATAGGGTGAGGAATAGGTCTGGATAAGATGCTCTGTCAGTGAGTCGGTGCAAATAGCCCCCTTCTGCAGTGTAGGGATTCTAAGCTTCTCGGATTTAGATTAGCTATTGAAAATAATAAGGACAACTTTAAAGTAAATCTGATGCAGGAAGGTTAATTTCAGTAGGCTGAGAATGGATCTGGCCTGAATGAACTGGAATCAAAGATTGTGAGACAAAACTGTAATCAAACAATGGATGGTCTTAAAGATGAGAACCTGCTAACAGAGAATGCAGCTATGTATTTGGTCTTTACCCAGGAAAAGGGCATTGTGAATCCACAGTAAAAGGATTCTTAAGATACTGAATGAGCTGAAAATTGATTTAAAGGATGCACTGGAATGGTTAGCTACATTTACAATAGATAAGTTTTCAGGTTCAGGTAGCATGCACTTTAGGTTGCTGAGTGAAGGGTGCAGATTGTGGAGGCACCGACAATAATCTTCCAATCTTTTCTCAAAACAGGAATACTACCAGAAGATTAGAGAACTGAAGATATTATACCCTTGTTTAACAAAAGACCTACAGATAAACCCAGCAACTGCAGACGAGCCAGTTTGACCTGGATAATGGGATGGAAACAATAACATGGGACAAAATTAACAGTCACTTCTACAAGTGTTGATTAATTAAGGAAAGCAAGCAGAGGTCTGTTAAAGGAAAAGTATGTTTAACAAATTTGGATAGACTTTTTGAGGCAGTAGCAGAGAGTATTGATGAAGGTAATGTGGTTGATCTGGTGTATATGGACTTCCAAACGATGTCTGATAAATTGCCACAAAATAAGTTTGTCAGCAAAGCTGAAGCTCATGAAATAAAAGGGCCAGTGGCAGCAAGGAAACTAGACTGGCTTAGTGACAGGACACAGAGTAATGGCGAACAGATGTTTTCTGGACTGATTAAAGGTATACAGTGGTGTTCCCTGGTAATCAGTATTGCTTTTTGTAATATATGTTAATGATGTGGACCTGGGGTACAGGGAACAGTTTCAAAATTTGTAGATGACACAAAACGTGGAAGCAGTGTGAACAGTGAAGAGGTGATAGGCTTCAAGAAGACAAATAAGTGAATGGAATGGGCGGGACACATGGCAGATTAAATTTTATGCAGAGAAGTACAAAGTGGCATTTTTGATAGAAAGAACAAGGAATTGTGATATAAAACAATGGGTACAATTTTAAAGTGAGTGCAGGAATGGGGAGATTTATATGTACACAAATCATCGGGCAGGTTGAGAAAACAATTATTAAAAAAACATGCACGACTTTATAACTAGAGGCACAGAGTATAACTGCAAAGAAGTTATGGTGAAATAAAAACAGAAAATGTCAAAATGTTTAGAAATGCTAGAAATGAGAGATCTGCCTTGAAGAGGTGTGGATGGCAGGATCATGAAGAGTTGCTGTCTGAAAGCAAAGTCAGGGAAATAAGAGAGAAATAAATAGGCCAGAAAAGGAAAAGTAAAACAAAACAAGGGGAGGTTTTAATCTAAAATGGTTGAACTGCAAAAGGCTGAGAAGCGCCCAATCAAAAATTAAAGTGCAGTTTTGCAGTTTCTTGGCTTTGTGTTGAGATATTGTGGGAACATTGCAATAGATCAAGGACAGAATGGTTAGACTGTGAGCAAGCTGGAGAATTGAAACACTGGGCCAGATTCTCTGCCCTCATCCATAGCCAGGATTCCCCCATCATTCTGCAGTGAATGGAGATTTGACTGAACTTCAAATCCTCCATTCTCATTGGTAGTGGCATTGGGGCATGAATGGCTGGAGAATTCCGGCCACTATAACCCCGGCTGTCAACCACAAAGGAGTCAAGAATAGCTGCACATGCATACTCAGTCCATGATGCTGTTGCCAGCACATGTGCAATTGTTCCTGATGCCTTTCCAGTCAGTGGTCAAGAGTTTTAAAGAGTAATATAGAGTGGAATTCTCCCAATGCCCCCCAGTACCCACAGAGGGCTTGGCGGCAGCTGGTTGTGGAGAATCTAGCGAAAGCCAAAAAGTCAGCACCTGTCAGAGTAGAGTATGTTGCCATTCTACCTACAGCGGCTTAATGGTGGGTTGGCCATCCCACTGGCAGGCGGAATGAATGCAATTGGAATTCATTTGATCTCCTGAATGCTCATTAAAACAGTTGCCCACTGGTGTCCTCTCAGATGTTCCAATCATGCGCCATGCCAGCGAGAAATCACATCAGTATCAAATCCAAATGCCGAACAGTAATGGCACAAGGCAATCTTCAGTTCACCAGAGGCTTCGAGGTGAGTGCAATAAAGTCTTTCTGCTGTAGTGCTGTGTTGCTCCTGTTCTCCATTCTATAGGGGCAGGCCGGTTGCTGCTCTCCATTCCCATGCCAAGCTAATCCTCATTGACAGTACTGTGCTGCTGGACCCATCAGTACTCCATCTGGAGTTAGGTGCCACACAACAGTGTCTATCTGGACATCACTGTGCTGTGAGACTCATACAACCACTAGAACCAAAGTCTGAAGTTGAGGGGGAGGGGTGGGCATTTGTGGTAGCCTGACAAAGACACAGGAGGCAGGAGGGCATTGCAAGGACGAGGGGTAGGGTAAGGGCTTGCTATGGCAGGCAGAGGGACAGGGAGGTGGGTGCAGAAGATGGAAGGCAGAGGGAAGACTGAGAGGACAAGACTGCATCAAAAGCTCAAAATGGGGGGGGGGGGGGGGGGGGGGGCGGTGTCATAGGAATACCCAATGTTTATAGGAAGGAGATGGATGAAGACTCGTGAGGCAGTGGGCAGAGTCCAAGTAGGGCATGGCAAATGTTGGACTCGGGGGAAGGGTGGTTCAAATGAGGAACAGACTTCTGCTTAAGGCTGCTAGCCTTTTCCCTCTGGGATTCTGACATCCTACATACTCTGGTGAAAACAGGTGAGCTGTAGAGAGTGATATGAGTGTGCTGGCCTGATGATTAAATATGGCACCAAGACCTTCAAACTGGTCAGCTGAGGCAGGCAACTGAATCAGCTGCCAACCCACAAGGAGAGTTGGAGAAAAAATTGCCTCTCTGTAGTTAATGAGGTTCCAAGTGTAGAATCTGACGTGGTGTCCGCCATTCTGGTCAGCAGGACAGATACCGCCAGAGCAACTCACCACCACACTTAGTCTCAAAATGAGACAGTTCTACCAAAATTCTCACGTTGCATAGAAACCTGACATTTTATGGGAGCAGCTAGATACAGTGTATCAAGATACTTATACACAGCCTGTTATAGCTCACCTGGGTTTGGTAGATAATGTGAGGCAGTTTTGTGGCACAGTGGATAACATCCCTATCTCTGGCTTCAAATCCCACTTTGGGGTTTGATGGCCATCAAAGGTCTGCTTATAATGTGATCATTAGGTTAATTATCAGCCTGTAAATCCTTCCAGTATAAGAGGTGGTAAGAGATTTTCCTGGTCAGCTGTATTGCAGATGACAATGACAAACACTTTCTAAATATAATTATGGACAAATTCCAAGTTTGCCAATAACCTGTTTGGGCATGGTACCTAAAGCAGGAGGAGGTAATGAAGTCCTGCACTAGGTAATTACATTTTTCTTCAAAGTTTTAGTCAAAATACTGTTTTTATTGATTCTTTTTTAACCAAAACCTGCCATTAAATGAAATATTACAATCAATTCTCCACATTGGAGGTTGAGAATCTCATTTACTGGAATTTCCTGATTCTATACTTTCATCATTTACTGAATAGGCAGAAGCATGGTTTACAAAATGATGCACGGAATGGATACAAGAACTTGCAATTCGTTAAGGACTGCTGTTGTCATGTCTTTTCTTGTCTTTCATCCATCTTCGATTTGAGAGATGGCCACACTATAAACAATCCTTCTCTCCTGCTTTCTATTCACTGCTGCTCTCACTGCCAGTCCCATAGAGAGGTCAATCCACGTTCTGATATTACCCATCCATGCCAGCGTGGCTTTTTTTTGTGCATATTTCACATTACCTCGTTTTCCAAACACTCTTCTTCTTTTTGCATCACATGTCCAATATGTGTGAGCGTCCTTGATATCACTGCTTCAAACAAGTTCCTCAAGAGTGACACAATGGCACAGTAGTTAGCACTATTGCCTCACAGTGCCAGGGACCAGGGTTCAATTCCTGGCTTGGGTCACCATCTGTATGGAGTCTGCATACTTTCCTCTCAAGACACCCCTTAAAACTATTGTATCTGCTTCCACTACCTCCCTGGCAGCGAGTCCTGCCACAGTCTGAAGGACATGCTGGTTCGGTGTATAGGCCATGCTAAATTCTCCCTCAGTGTACCCAAACAGGTGCTGGAATGTGGCGACAAGGGGATCTTCACAGTAACTTCGTTGCAGTGCTAATGTAAGACTATTCTTGCCAAATAAATAAACTTTAAAACTTAAGCACCAGTTTTCTCAAGCACTCATTATAAGAACATAAGAAATAGGAGCAGGAGTAGGCCATCTAGCCCTTCGAGCCTGCCCCGCCATTCAATAAGATCATGGCTGATCTGTCGTGGCTCAGTTCCACTTTCCCGCCCTCTCCCCATAACCCTTAATCCCCTCTCTTATCAAGAACCCATCAACCCGCTTCTTAAAAATATTTAGCGAGGCAGCCTCCACCACTTCAACGGGCAGAGAATTCCAGAGATTCACCACCCTTTGAGTGAAGAAGTTCCTCCTCAACTCCGTTCTAAACCGCCTCCCCTTTATCTTGAGGCTGTGCCCCCTAGTCCTACTGTCTTTTTTGAGCGGGAAGAGTCTCTCCACCTCTATCCTATCCATCCCATTCATCATCTTATACGTCTCAATGAGATCTCCCCTCATTCTTCTAAACTCTAACGAGTACAAGCCCAGTTTATTCAGCCTCTCCTCATAGCTCAATCCCCTTAACTCCGGTATCAGCCTAGTAAACCTCCTCTGCACTCCCTCCAGGGCCAAAATATCCTTGCGCAGGTGCGGCGCCCAAAACTGCACACAGTACTCCAGCTGCGGCCTCACCAATGCCCTATACAGCTGCAGCAAGACCTCCCTACTTTTATATTCAATCCCCCTCGCTATGAAGGCCAGCATCCCATTCGCCTTCCTGACCACCTGCTGCACCTGCAAGCTGGGTTTTTGCGACTCATGCACAAGGACCCCGAGGTCCCTCTGCACTGTCGCCTGCTGCAGTTTTTCGCCACGTAAGTAATAGTCCTTCCTACCATTCTTCCTACCAAAGTGGACCACCTCACACTTGCCAACATTAAATTCCATTTGCCATTTCCTGGCCCATTCGCCCAGCCTATCCTTCTGCAGACTCTCCACACCCTCCGCACAGTTTGCCTTTCCCCCAATCTTGGTGTTATCTGTCTGCTTTATCTGTCTGCTTGGCTGTCCATGACACACAAAATAACTCTGAGCCTTTTTGTTTCAAATGGTGTTATTCAACTCTTGTCACTTTTCTTGATGATCCAGTTTTCACAGCCACACAG
Organism: Carcharhinus amblyrhynchos; assembly: GCF_965287045.1. Lineage (NCBI taxonomy): Eukaryota > Metazoa > Chordata > Chondrichthyes > Carcharhiniformes > Carcharhinidae > Carcharhinus > Carcharhinus amblyrhynchos. The sequence goes on from NC_137335.1 coordinate 55,051,768, forward strand.
GGTTTCATAAAAAAAAAATTTTGTTGCAATTTAGATGCTGTGTTTAATCCAGTCTCTTTGAAGTGAGTTCATAATGCCATGATCCTTGTTAGGTCTAGTCCAAATTTCTTTGGCAGATTCTGCACCCTGGGATTGCACAGTTAAGGACTGCTGTTAAAAAAAGAACATGGGGATCCTGGGCTTTATAGTGTTAGAGGCAAAGAATACGAAATAAAGGAAGCTATGGCAAAATAAAGATAGAATCCGCTGGAAATATTTAGAAATGCTGGAAACAAAAGATCTGTCTGGAGAAGGTGTGGCTGGCAGGACTGTGACGAGTTGCTGTCCAAAAGCAAAGTCAAGGAAATGAGAGTGAAACAAGTGAAAGATAAAACAAACCAGAAAAGAAAAATAAACAAATGCAGGTGGTAGATACGATCTAAAATTGTTGAACTCGATTTTGAGTAGCCATAAAGTGTCCAGTCAAAAGATGAAGTGTTGTTTTGAGGGCTTTACAGACCTAAAAATGGGTAACATGAGCTTTACTGTCAGTCTGTGTCAAGCCAACTTGTTTGCCTTAATGCACACAGCTTGGTGTTGCACAATAAATACAGTTGAATTAAAATTACATGATTGGAAGCTCAGGGCTGTGCTTGCAAACTAAACAGAAGTGTTGCACAAAGTGATCACTCAGTTTACGTCTGGACCGGAATCTTACCACTGTTCATACTGGCAGATATTTCCATCCCGCCACAGTGAGCAGAGATTTGGCTGGCTGCCAAATTCTCCAACTTCGCTGCAGCGGGGGTGTGACGTGATTGGGCGCTAAGATCACGTCCCTGGTCTCCATTATAGAGGAGACCATATCATGAGCAACAAATGCATTATACTAAATTAAAAGTACAAATAAACCTTTGTTTCACCTGAAAGGAGTGTTTGGGGACTTGGCTGGTGAGAAAGGAGGAGGTAAAAGGGTAGGTGTTGTATCTCCCACACTTGCATGAAGAGATGCTATACGAGGGATGAGATATTGGTGGGTGAAGATTGAACAGAGGAAAGAATCACTTCAGAATGTTCAAATGGAAGGGCAGAGGAAGATGGTATATTCAGTAACGGTAGCATGCTGGAGGTAGCAGAAATGACAGAGAATAATGTTTTGGATGTGGAGGTGGAAGGTGAGGACAGGGAGGACCTTAACGCGATTCTAGACATTGCAATGAACCCTTACAAAATACTGTTTAAAGTTTTATTTGTCACAGGTAGGCTTACAGTAACATTGAAATGAAGTTCTTGTGAAAATTCTGTAGTCACCACACTCCGACATCTGTTTGAGTACACTGAAGGAGAATTTAGCACAGAGAATGCACCTAACCAGCACGTCTTACGGACTGTGGCAGGAAACTGGAGCACCCGGAGGAAAGCCACGCAGACATGGAGAGAACGTGCAAACTCCACACAGATAGTGACCCAAGCCGGGAATCAAACCCAGCTGCCTGGTACTGTGAGGCAGCAGTGCTAACCACTATGCCACTGTGTCACCTTGGCCAACCTGAAGTCTTGTGCACACTTCAAGGCACCACACTTTAGGAAGGACGGCTAGGCCTTAGCGAGGGTACAGAAGAGATTTGCCCGGAATGGTTTAAGGGATGAAGGGTTTCAGTCACTTGAAAAATTGGAGAAACTAGAATTGCTTCCCTTAGAGCAGAAAAGTTGAGAGGAGATTTGTCAGAGGTGTTTAAAATCATGGAAGGTCTAGACAGAGTAGATAGAAACTGTTTGCATGGCAGCAAGCCACAGGTTTAACGTTCCGACAACATGAGGAAAAATTGTTTTTTGCAGATAACGGTTCTGATCTGAAAGGCACTGTCTGAAAAGGTGGTTAATTCAAACTGGAAGTAGATAAATATACAAAGAAAAAAAAATACAAGGCATTGGGAAAAATGTTGGGATGCACTGGATTGATCCTAGGAAGGGCTCAGTGAGTAGAATGGTTTCCTTATGTGCTGTCAGTAATTCTTTGATTCACTATCAGCATGCTGCAATTTAAAAGATGTTTGAACTTGTCACAGGGAGCATCTATTGACAAAAATATTGCTTTGATTCATCAGACATCATATAGCTGAATAATTCTGCTGTTTTTGTAAGAATATGGCATGAGTTCTCATGTTTTGCAGCAAGAAGTTAAATGCATCACACCTCTGAATCAAAATCAGCATATCCAAAGCTTCTCCAATGATCTCCACAAGACCAGATTGCCTGACACTGGAAGGGCACTCCAGTAGCTTACAAAAGTCAGTTACAGAGTAGACTGAGTACCAGGGTCTGCTCAACTCTGAAGAATTAAATGACTGCTGCGGCCTAAGCAGCCGCCACCAACATAAAGTATGTTCTCTATTTTAATCCTTTTAAAACATTGCTGTGAACCTACAAGATCAGACTATTCTCCTGACTACACACTATTCCAATGGACCCCACCAACTCCCTCCATTGCCACTCCCATCTCCAGATTTACATTAGGCCCACTGGGGCAAGCCTCTGTGAGGCAAGCTGCTCAATATTCATTCTCTACAGGTGATGGCAGTATTGCCCAATTAATATTAATGAGGCTTGAGGCCCAGTTTCAGGGTGGTTCAGGCCTCTTGTCGATTCTGCCAGATTCCAGCATTCATGTCTGAAACTGCTGCCAACAATTTTCCACCTTTTTTTCCTTTACTCCTTCTGTAAGTCTCTCCTTATATTTTTTCTTTTGCATGTTTCCCAACATTTCTGTACATTGCTCACAAAGATCACATGTATGCCTTTACATGTACTCAATGTTGACGTCTTATTGTTGTTAAAAACCTGTTCACATACAACAGTTGGATGAGAGTCGAAGTGTATAGGTCCCAAAAATGTGTCACCAGGCAATTAACAAAGAATCTATAGCGAGGGGGAATCTGTGATCTGTAGTTCGGGCCAGGTATGGGGCAAAGGAGTAGGGAATGTATTCCGAAGCTTCGAGCCTAGGCAACTGAAGACACAGTCACCAAGAGTGGACCAACTGTATTTGGGAATGCACAAGAGGCGAGAATGAAAGGAGCACATATCTCAGAGGGTTATGTAGCTGGAAGAGATTACAGAGAAAGGGAGAGAAAAAACTATGAAGGAATTTGAAACCAGAAGCATTATTAACATAAGTGACTTATAATCACTTATGAATTATAAGTCATTTATATTGATAATGGTTTTGGTACAATTTTTACAATTTTTGTGGCTTTTTATGAAACACAGCAAGTTCTAAATGTATAAATAAATCAAAATCAGGAATATTTTAATTCACTGATTCCTGCACCGTTACCCCTAAAGTTCAGCTTCAGTGAGGTGAGAATCAGTCCACAGGAAACTGTTAAGGTGTCTTACTCTTCTAACAAGAAAGTGCACACCAGAGTTTGATAAAAGTCTTCCTACCTGCAGTAGTGTTTCTTTCCCTTTCTCTCACATCGGCCACAGTATTTCATCCAGGCGATAGGAGTTCCAGATGCTGGCTGCAGAGTCAATAAGAGTCCAGCAATACCTCCTTTGGGGAAGGCCCACAATATTACTTGCCATTTGGGCACTTATCTGGTCGGCATTGGGCCTTCCCCGAGATCAAGGACCCACAGACTCCCCAGTTGAATATCAGCAGTGGTGGCATGAGGTCCTTAAATGTGCATCAGTTTTCCACTTAAGGGCCTCAACTGGCAACAGTGTTGGAAAGCCATCTACAAACTGTCCTACTACAGATTAAATCAGGGCAGAGGTGGAAAGGTGGCCAAGTCCCCATCCAGCACCCTCCCACCCAATTAAATGCGAACCCACCCCCCCCCCACACCACCACCACCACCATACCCACCACCTAACTCGCCTTGGGGAATCGGGCATGTATTAAATTGTGTTTCCCCAATTCCCTTTCCCATTTTCTGTTTCTTTCCCTCCCTTCTTTTACCAGTTAGTATTTTTCTCTTTTTCTGCCTTTTCTAGTTGTTGCTGATCCCTCTCTTGGTTCCCCAATTTGTGTTCCGTCACTCCCCCTCCAAGTTTGAATTGCTTTTTATTGTCCTACTATTTGCTCTTTGAGGACTCATAGCATTAAGGTTGATTTTCCTCATCGGCACTGCCAACATCTTCGCAACCAGCAATCAAATAGTGCTTCTGAATAATCAGCTATGAACTGGAGCCAGGCAAAGTGGTTTGGTTTAAGCCATGGCAGCCAGGACATTGCTATGAATGAATCACACATCCATGAAATGTTTATTCCAATCTACCTGCAGCAAGCACTCAGGATATCATAAAATCCTACAGAAGGAGGCCATTCAGCCCATCGTGTCTGCACTGACTATAATCCCACCCCTGGCCCTATCTCTACAACCCCATGCACTTATCCTAGCCAATCCCCCTGACACGAAGGAGCAACTTAACATGTCCAATCAACTTAATGCACACATCTTTGGACAGTGGGAGGAAACGGAAGCACCCAGAGCAAACCCACGCAGACATGGGGAGAATGTGCAAACTCCACACATACATTAACCCAAGCTGGAATCGAACCTGTTGTGAAGCAGTGGTACTAACCACTGTGCCACCATGTCAACTGTCCTTTTCTGTTAGACCCCTACAAGAAGTGGGAGGATTGGAAACCCTAGCCAGCAGCAAACTTGCCAACTCTCCAAGATTGGCCTGGAGTCTCCATGATTTGAAAAAATAATCTCCAGGAAAATCAGGGCAAAAAGCATTGGGCCATGAAAAGAAATGTATTCAAACATTTCTGTTAATCAGTTCTAAACGTAATGGGGATGAGAAAAGACTCTTTGATTGGCAGTCAAGAATCATGCAACCAGGTAATGAAGAGTTTTTTTCCAACTGATGTAAGAAGGCTGTGCTCCACAAGCCAGTGATGGGAGTTCAGAGATGGAGCTGTTGGATGGAGCAGTGCATTTAATGTAACCTCCAGGAATACATTCAACCAGAAGAGACACATCCCATGGCAATCTAAGGAAGATTGATGCTGGCTTAGCCAGGGGCAAAGCAACATTTGCTAGAAGTGGGGTTAAAATCTCCCTCCTGGATTTAGAGCTGCCAGGAATGGCTCAGTTCTGAAAACCAGTGCGAGGGATTCCTCTCTTTGGTGCAGTACCAACTTGTGTGCTCAGTAAATGATTACATAACCAATCACTACCTTGAAATAGGTAACTTTTTAAAAGGAAAAATAAAGTTGTCTTGCAAGACTTCCTTGGATAAGGAAGACTTCCCTTAAGTAATGTTACAAAACATTATGTATGTTGCATGTGGTGTATATTGTGGGTGGTTAGCCACAGGCCATATAGCAAATTTTGTAGATTTTAAACAGAACCATGTTTGACAATATCTTAATCTTGTTCTCTAAACAGCACTGGAATTCTGTCAGCATACCTTTTCACTCCCCCAAATTATGACTAGCAGTCCTACTAGGAGAAAGTCAACCCAATACACCCAACACTTATGTCATTTGCAAATGGCGTAACGCATGAATGCAAATACAAACCCTTTTTTCTCTGTTGAAGGAATACATCCCTCGGATGTTTTATGAAAAATCCACACATTATTTTGAAATAACATCATTCTGCTCAGTACAAAGACCCGTAATGAAATCTGGAAAATATAGGTACATTAAAAAGAAAGACTTGCATTTATATAGCATCTTTTAAGGTTACCAGATGTCTCAAAGTGCTTAAAGACTTCCAAAGTTGTAACATAAGAAATGCAGTGGCCAATCTGCACACAAACTCACTAGCTTCCACAAACAGTAAGGTGATATTAACTAAATTACTTGATTTGATTTATTATCATCACATGTATCGGTATATAATGAAAAGTATTGCTATCTGTTCTTCCATAGCGTTTATTCAGGTTAAATATTAGCCACGTTACCTGGGATAACTCCTCTGCTCTTCTTCAAAACAACACCATGGGATATTTGCACTTCAAAAGGATAAGAAGAAAGGAAAATGAGTTAGCTCCGTTAATAAAGGATAAGATCAGTACAGTAGTGAGAAGTGATTTTGGCTTGAAGGATCAAGATATAGGCTGAAATCTTACTGCCCCACCCGCCACAGGAATCACAGCGGGTGACGGGCGGACAATGGGAAAGTCTGTTGACCTCAGGCGGGATTTTATGGTTTTAGGATTGCGAAGCCATAAAATCTCATCCATAGAAACAGTTTGTGTGGGGATAAATAACAAGGGAAGGAAGTCACTGGTAAGAGTAGTTCATACGACCCCAAATAGTAGCTACACTTGAGATTGCTTAAGAAAGAGACATGTCAAAGCTTCTCATCTTGCACTCATCAGGACACTTCACAAGAATACCAGTATAAGGGGAAAACAACAATTTAAATTGTATGAGAAGAGAGTGCTGACTGGTTGGTAAGTGGACTCTGATTGGTAGAGATGTTGCCATGAAGAATGCATCAATTTATAGTGATGAACAGTGAACAAGCATTAATTGCAATATAAATCAGGTAGCTTGATCCTGATTGGGCAATTTATTGTCCTGAAGAATGGCTGCCACACATTTTGTTCAGCAGAAACAGGCACAATGTTTGGATATGTTATTTCTGTCTGCAAAGAAGATGGCCCTGTGTATTAATATATGTAGCTTCCAGAACATGCAAATGTGCCACACTGCGAGCCTGACTGGCAATCCTAAATTGATTGTCAGTGTGATTCTGAGTACACTGAGGAATGTTTAGCAAAGTTGTCTAATCTTGGTATCACATCTAATATTGGACATCACTGCCAAAATCTTGCTGTCATTTATGGCAATAGGATCTAATGGTCCCTTCAATGACATTCCCCCGTCATGGATTTCTCAGCGGCAAGGGGGTGAGTTCAATAGGAAATCCCATTGACAACAGCGGAAGCATCAGATCCCACAGCTGTCGAGTGGCACACCACTTCCCACCACCACAACACACACTGCAGATTGGGAGGAAAATCCTGCTGTGTTTTGGGTTTTGCAAGCAAGGGCTGGTTAGGTCCAATCTATACCTTGTGCACAGCAAACAGCGGTGGGGAGATGTTTGATTTGATCCATCATTCTTTTGGATGCACAGCCTACATACCTAGCATCACACTGGCACTGAAATCCATATACCACATTACTCACTGGTGTGAGAGGGAGAACGTCTTGTTGATTTATGGCAACATCCTGTTAGTGGCCAAAATCACTCATGTTGCTTCTCCACAGTAGTAGCATGAAAAACTAGCTTCATGGAACATTGTGAAACCAAGGGATTATTTTGGACCTGGTAATGTGTAAGGAGGCAAGATTGATTAATTATATCATAGTAAAGGATCTTCTAAAGAAGATTATCCCTAACATGATAGAATTCCACAGTCAATTTGAAGGTGAGAAAGTTAGGTCTGAAACGAATGTCCTAAACTTAAATGAAGGTATGAAGATAAAGTTGGCTAAAGAAGATGAGATGGATTAGCCTTGCTAAATTTCCCCTTAGAGTCCAAAGATGGATATGGTAAGGTGAATTAGTCATGGTAAATGCCCGGAGCTATGGGATAAGGTGGGGGGGCATATGGGATGGGGGTGCTCGGAGAGTCGGTGCAGACTCAATGGACTGAGAGGCCTCTTTCTGTACTTTAGGGATTCTGTGGGTTCAAAGATGATGAAAATAGGTTCAAAGGCAAGGCGGTAAATTAGCAGCGACAGGCATCTAAGGTGGCATTTCCTAATTCTCAATAAAGATATATTCCAAACAAATTTTTGATTTTCCACCCAACATGTCACGTAATTTGCGGCAATGGAAACAGTCTGTTATTGGTCGGCAGCAGGATCTTCTGGTCACGCCATTGTCAATGGGATTTCCTGTTGAATGCGTTCCTTGCCACCGAGAAACTGGATGTTGGGGTGCGCCTTTAATGGAAACATACGATTCCACTGGCTTGAATGGCCATAAAATTACAGCACAGACTCTACAAGATGGTGCACCATCTGTGTCTAGCTCAGAATTTACGGATGATATCAAATTGAAATCAAAGGTTGAAATAAGAAAATTGTTGCAAAAATTAGTAGTAGGCCAGAAGATCAGCAACATTTTAGAAATCAACAGAAAATGACCAAAAATAATCATGAGAAATTAAAACATGGAAACCAGCAAGATATCTAAAAATAAACATTAAGAGCTTCTATAAGTATATAAAAAAGACAAGAGAAATTTAAATAAACCATCAATGCTAAGAGGATGAGATTGGAGAATTAATAATGAAAAACAAAGGCGTTATGATCTCTACAAAGGCCAATAATTATTAAAATGATATTTGAATTCCTGCTGACCAACTTAAAGGAACTGCACAACAATAGTTGAAGTTTCAAAACTGTAACAAACTAAAAACGTTACTGAACAATACTTAGTAGACAACTAATACATTAAACAATTGAACAGATATCCCATCACTTTAACCTTAAACACAACTAAACATTCCATGCCACAGTGATAGTTTATATTCCACTCTCTGAAGATAAGTTAATCCAACAATAACCAACCCAACCTCAGCTTCTGACTGGTTCAATTCTGTCCATTTCACTAAATCATAACTTGAAGAGACTGTGAAAAGGTAACTCTTTTAGTTTTTGGAGCAGTCCTGAACCAAATACCATCAGAAAGGTTCATTCTGGTGAGTTTTCCACCACCCTCATGCTCTCCACTCACCCTCCCCATCTCCACACCAGAATAAATGTTCCAGATTCATTAAGTTGCCATGGTTTGCATCTCTTCAACCACAGACCCTCTTCCCTCCCTCATTCACCTTGGCAGTTCAGAGAAAAGACACATCATACTCTCTGCTGACCAGATTTGCTGCAGTTTGAGAGACCTCTCTCATTCTATATAGTCTAGTAGCCCTTGCCTTTGTTCCAGCTGTGAAAATTTCACACCTTGTTCTTGGTAAGTCTCGCCTTGGTCCACCTTTCCCCAGAGTAACCAGGCCACCCTGTCTGTTACAGACAGACACATCATAAATCACATGACTCACTTAATTACTCCATTTTTCCTCAAAGTAAAGAGACAGTTTAAAATATAATCATCTTAACAACTTTGCATTCACAACACCTCCCTCTAAAGTATGTAATAATTTTCTAACAACACTATCAAAATATAATTTTTGTAAGGACCTTTTCAACTAACATACTACATACAAGTAACATTCTCCCCTCTTATGTCATATTTCACCATTAATCAATCCAGTTGGCAGCATTACAAAGCTCAACTCTTCACACCCAATCTCATGTGACCATTAGGATTTAAAGTTTGCTTCATAGGATTTCTCAGAATTTCAGTTTTCTTTAAGACGGGAAATTATTTTACTACTAATGCTTCACTTTCCACTGCTCATCTTAGCAATTCCCCTTTCTCATTCTGAATAGATTTTACAGCTTTTCAGTGTCCCAGGTTAGAAAATTGTGTACTTGATTTGGTCAAGTTATCCTTGTCAAGAACAACATTGTCATTAGGGTATTGACCTTTTACTGCAGTCTTTGAATAAGCCTGTCCTGGGATTTTCTGGCCTCCCCGTGGCATCTTTCTCAGTAGTGGGAGATGGTGTGCTGTTGGCCGGTAGTGGGATATTTTGGTCCTGCCATTATCAATGGGATTTCCTATTGATTCACCTGGTGACCAAGAAACATGCAGTGGGATTTTCCATTGGTGGGTCCAGAAGATCCCACTGGCGTGAAGAGCCAGTAGATTGCACCTCACTTATTTATTCTTTTGCGTGGCTGAAGCATTTTTAATGTCTAAGTCTGTAGAAAAAAGTCATCTAGCCAAATAGCTCTCCCTGCTTACATTTTTATTTTTAAGTTCAGTTTATTTAAAGTTTATTTTATTAGTGTCATAAAAAAATTCTAATGAGCATGAAAATGAGGGAAGTTACAGATCCATTTTTTCAGGGGGGGTCAGGCCTAAGCTTTCCAGAAAGCCACCTGCTCACACTAGAGTACACAATCACATATGCGCATGTTGCACAGAACAGAGAGATCTGTCAGTCACCACACCCCTGAATATTGATCGCTCCAGGCCCAGTCAATCGCCACCCCGCCCCCCCCCCCCCCCCCCCCCGGCCCAACAACCTGCTTGATCACTGCTCCAGTTATTCACAGTATTGCAGAGTGTACAGAAAGCCCCCACCACCAGCCAAACCCCAGTTGTACCGTATGCAGCTCCCCCACCCACCTCCTCTTAGGTCCTGCCCCCATCATGGCTCCACCCCATGGCATTGCCCAGTGCATGGTGAGCAATGCCAGACTGGCAGTACCAGTGTGCAAGGTTGACTGTGCCAGGCTGGCACTGCCCATGGGCACTGGCCCCCACCACCCTCCCCCCCCCCCCAATTACACTCAATCACCTCTGGTCCTACTGGCAAGGCCTTGACGGCAGGTCCCCATCAATGGGGACCACATGTGATCCTCACCCTTCCTGGGCACAAGGATCAAACTAGAAATCTGGGGCCAGAAGATTGCGAGAGGAAAGAAACCAGGCGCAGGCCCAATTTGTCGTCTCTCATGCAATCATACCAGTTCACCCCACCTATCAACCACAATGACAAGCCAGTAAGATCGACTCCCCCCACCCCCCAAGTTCTTCTCCAGCCTCTGATTTCTGTCACCCAAAACATTTGTGTTTGAAAAAGATAGGATCTGCATTTTTACAAGTAAGGTTTCGAGGGGTTTTGTTCATCTCCTGGTCTAAGAAACATTCTTAAGTGTGGTGGGATCTTCCTGCCTCACTTGTCCCAAAACTGGAAAACCCCGCCTGAGGTCAACGGACCTTTGCATGGTCTATATCCCACCCGCTACGATTTCTGGGAAAATTTTGCACTTTGTATCAATGTCAGAAGGAATGTCCTCCTTGTTCTCTCTGGAGGTGAAATCATTCAATCCTCAAGAAATGTCTGGTAGTTCTCAGGGTCATCTTGAATTTCAAGCTTTTAAAGTGTAACTTTTAAAAATAGAGATTTTTCAAAGAGTTATAATATTGTCACACCACTACAGTCATAGCATAATATTAAGTAATTATCTAATGACACCTCATTGAGTCTTTGGCAAAGTTCCGAACCTGATCTTATCAGTAGGACTCAATCCAGCAATTCTTTCCCCCACCTCCCTGCTGTGTCAAAGTGAATTTTCCAGATTCTTTGGATAGCCACAGGATGCATTTCTTCAACCAGAGACCATCTAACCCTTTCACATTCTGCCTGGTATTCTATAGAAAAGTTACATTGTCCTCTTTGCTGACCACACTAACTGCAGCCTCTCTCTCTCTCTCTTTCTGTCTGAAAATCTTTGAATTCAGCTGCTGTTGCCTTTGTTTCAAGTGTGAACATTTCACACTTTGCTCTCACTGAGTTTACTTTGGGCTGCCCTGTCCCAATCGGAACCTGACCTGGATAGATTGGTGAGGTTGGGTCTGTTCTCCTTGGGTGAAGGAAGCTGAGAGGAAATTTGACAGAGCTTTTCAAAATCGAGGAGGCTTGACAGAGTACATAGGGAGAAACTATTCCTGCTCGTAAAAGGATCAGGAACGAGAATGCACAGGTTTAAAGTGATATCCAAATGAAGCAAATATGGATTGGAAAAAAGACAATGATTGGGTCTGGAATGTTCAATCTGAGCTTTGAGACGTCACATGACACCAGGTCATAGTCCAACAGGTTTATTTGAAATCACAAGCTTTCTGAGAACTGCTCCTTCGTCAGGTGAAGTAAAGTGAGGTGCGCAGGTACAGAATATATAGGCAGAGTGACAATAACCCAACACTAACGGATAATCAAAAGTGTCAAAGGATAAGTACAGACAGTGTAGTGCAATGTAGGCCAGCTGAATAAGTAGTCATGAGTGCTAATAGACAAATGCAAGCTGTTAAGTATAATCAGTATGTGTAAAGTATCCACAGGCTGAGCAAGTGAAGGAATGACCTAAGAACCGATAATTTAAGACAGAGGAATAGGTATTAACAGTCAAAGAGTAAGACGGTGCTAAACACTATCTGAAAGTGTGATGGAAGTCAGTTCTATTGAGGCATTCAAGAGGCAATTAGATGATGACTTGAACAGAAACAATGGGCAGGGGTACGGGATAAAGGCAGACGAATGACACTTAGTCATGATACTGGCTTGGAGAGCTGGTGTAAACGCAACGGGCCATCTAGCCTCCTTCTGCACCATATCGACTCTGTGATTCTGTGAGTTCCAATAATTTACAATGCAGAGTAATGCGTGGATGGAATTTTTTCAAGAATGGTTTCATCATATTTTGCACCTGCAGTGATAGAATGAGTGGGATTTTACAGCTTTGCTCGTCCCAAAACCGTAAAATCTTGCCCAAGGTCAATTGACATTTTCATTGTCCACATTCATCTGCTCTGATTCCCGTGGTGGCAGGTCAGTAAAATTCTGGCCAATGTGTTAGAAAAATAAGTAAACCTGAAGATAGCGAAGTTGTACGATTGTGAGACAATTGTCAAGCGCTCCCTCGTGAATTTGACTGAGTGAATGGTAGCATTTTTTAATAATTTCCTTCTTCTTGATGTTACCTCATTGATTCAGCCTATGGATGAGGATGTCATCCAGAATATGAAACATTATGACAGACAAGATTTCATGAGAAAGTTTAATCAATCATGAAGATGCTATACAAGATTTTCCATCTCCTCATGGCATAAAAGGTGCAATTTTTTAATGTGGCCTGTGCCTGGAACTCAGTGAAATGTGAAACATTAAGGAGGGCTTTGAGGAAATTGTTGCTCAGAGTTATGCTTACAAAACGTTCTTCTGGTCAAGAAGATTTTGAAGGACTTAATGAAAGACACAGAGAACATACATTAGCCCAAAAATCATTGAAATTGTGAATGATATTCCTTCATTGAATCATAGAATCCCTACAATGTAGGAGGCCATTCAGCCCATTGAGTCTGCACTGACAACAATCCTCTGCCCATAACCTTACTTATTTACCCTACTAACCCCCTGATACTAAAGGGCAATTTAGCATGGCCAATCAACCTAACCAGCAATCTTTGGAGTGTGGGAGGAAACTGGTGCACCCAGAGGAAACCCATGCAAACACGGGAGAATGTGCAAACTTCACACAGACAGTGACCAAACCAGGAATTGAACCCAGGTTCCTGGTGCTGTGAGGCAGCAGCGCTAACCACTGCGCCATCGTGCCACCCCAATCTACATACCCAACCAACAAACTTGGTGAAAGTGAGACAGGCGAGTGGTTTGAAACTGCCAAGGAGCCAAATGGACGCATTTGGTTAGTGGTATGGAAATAATGGAAAATGCTGTGAATCCTCAAAAGCCCATGGAAACTGAAGAAGATTCTGAAGAAAAAGATTTCAGTGAAGAAAAGAAAATAACTTGGGCTAATTCTGCTTCAGCTTTTCATACATTGGTTAAATTTGCTGAAAAGCAGATTTGTTACTCTGCACGAGAATTTATGCAACTGCACATCTGCATTCTATACTTTCACGCAGAAAAGGCAGGAGGCAAATAGACAAGCTGACATCAGGGATTTATTCAAGAAAGCCTCCAAGGCTTGTACTAGGGCCCAATCTCCCACGCCACCTACATCTACAAGGACAGTTGTAATAGATGTTGAGGGCCTTGAGGCACTGGCAAATCCCCAAAGAAGGATTAGAGTGTAAAGTGTGTTGTACTTTACATTAGTGAATACTTGTATATTATTTTGTACTTCATTCGTTTTAATGTAGCGCTTTAACTCTTTGAAAACTTTTGCCACAAGTATTGCACCACATCCCATCGGTAAATCTAACTCCCATTAGCTAACCTTTTTAATTAACCGTCACTACATGTTCTCAGAGCATAATAGATGACAACATTTTTCTGTAGTAGGTGGGAAAAACAGCAATCTTACAAATTTCATAATCATAGCCCAAGGAAATGCAGAGACTTTGAACAATATTCTATCTGCCTTCAGGTTAGAAGATACTAAAAGCTTTCCAATTATAGTAGAAAATCAATAGGTGGAACAATCACTCTCAGAGGAAACAAAGTACTCAGAATGCTAATGGCTCTAAAGGCTACCATGTGCCTTGGACCTGATGGCCTGCATCCTAGAGTCTTAAATTAGGTGGCTGTAGAGGCGGCAGATGCATTGCCTGTAATCTTCCAAACTTCTTTAAATTCTGAAACCTCCCCAGAGGATTGAAAAACTGCACTATTCAAGAAAGGAGGGGGACAGATAGCAGGAACCTGACCAGAAAGTTATCCTAACATCTCTCATTGGGAGGATTCAAAAATCATTATCAAGAAAGTAGTAGCAGGACACCTAGGAAATAATGATACAATCAAGCATGGTTTTATTAAAGGGGAATAGTGCTTGACAAGTTAATTAGTGCTTTTTGAGATGTAACCAGGGCAGATAAAGCGGAATCAAGCAGACGTAATGCATTTAGATTCCAAAAGGCACCCTTTAAGATGCCATATAAGAAGTATATACGATAAGTGTTCATGGTATTGGGGCTAATATACTAGTACGGATTATTCACAGTATCTGGATAAATTAATCATTTTTCAACTGGGAAACTGTCGTGGATTTGATTTGATTTGATTTATTATTGTTACATATATTAGCATACAGTGAAAAGTATTGTTTCTTGCACACTATACAGACAGAGCATACCGTTCATAGAGAAGGAAAGGAGAAAGTGCCAGGGTGGCACAGTGGCACAGTGGGTAGCACTGGGGCTTCACAGCACCAGGGATCCAGGTTTGATTCCTGGCTTAGGTCACTGTCTGTGTGGAGTTTGTACATTCTCCCCATGTCTGCATGGGTTTCCCTGAGTGCTCCAGTGTCCTCCCACAGTCCAAAGATGTGCAGGTTAGGTTGATTGGCCATGCTAAATTGACCCTAATGTCTCTAGATATGTAGACTAATGGGATAAATGTGTGGGGACAGGGCCTGGGGTGAGAAAGTTGTTGGTGCAGACTTGATGGGCCAAATGGCCTCTTTCTGTGCTGTAGGGATTCTATGAGAATGTAGTGTCACAATCATAGCTATGTTGCAGAGAAAGATCAATTTAATGCAAAGTAGGCCCATTCAAAAGTCTGATGGCAGAAGGGAAGAAGCTGTTCTTGAGTTGGTTGGTACATGACCTCAGACTTCTGTATCTTTTTCCTGACGGAAGAAGTTGGAGGAGAGGATGTCAGGGGTTCATGGGATCCTTAATTATGCTGGCTGCTTTGCCGAGGCAGCAGGAAGTGTAGACAGAGTCAATGCTTGGGAGGCTGGTTGGCATGATAGATTGGGCTACATTCACAACCTTTTGTGGTTCCTTGTGGTCTTGGGCAGAGCAGAAGCCATACCACGCTGTGATTACAGCCAGAAAGAATGCTTTTTATATTTCATCTGTAAACGTCGGTGAGAATCGTAGCTGACATGCCAAATTTCCTTAGTCTTCTGAGAAAGTATAGGCATTGGTGGGCTTTCTTAACTATAGTATCAGCATGGGGGGACCAGGACAGGTTGTTGGTGATCTGGACACTTAAAAACTTAAAGCTCTTGATGTTTTCCACTTCATCCCGGTTGAAATAGATAGGGCCAAGTTCTCCTCTATGCTTTCTGAAGTCAATGACAATCTCCTTCATTTTGTTGACATTGAAGGAGAGATTATCGTTGCCGCACCAGTTCACCAGATTCTCTATCCTATTCCTGTACTCTCTCTTGTCATTGTTTGAGATCTGACCCACTACGGTGATGTCATCAGCAAACTTGAAAATCAAGTTGGAGGGGAATTTGGCCGCAACGTCATAGGTGTATAGGGGTATAAGTAGGGGGCTGAGAGCACAGCCTTGTGGGACACCAGTGTTGAGGATGATCATGGAGGAGGTGTTGTTGCCTATCCTTACTCATTGCAGTCTGTGAGTTAAGAACTTCAAGATCTAGTTGCAGAGGAAGGAGCCGAGGCCCAGGCCATGGAGTTTGGAGATTTGTAGGAATAATGGTGTTGATGACTGAGCTGTAGTCAATAAATGGGAGTTCGACATAGATGTATTTGTTATCTAGGTATTCCAGGGTTGAGTGCAGGCCAGGGAAGTAGCATCTGCTGTGGAACTGTTGCAGTGATAGGCAAACTGTAGAGTATCCAGGTAGTCCGGGAGGCTTGAATTGATTTGTGCCATGATTAGCCTTTCAAAGCACTTTATAATGATGGATGTTAGAGCCATCAGACGATAATTATTAAGACATGCTGCTTGGGTTTTCTTAGGTACCAGGATGATGATCATCTTCTTGACGCAGATAGGGACCTTAGACAGTTGTAAAGAGAGGTTGAAGATGTCTGCAAATACCTGTGTGTCACATGGATCATTGCTGGGGCCTCACCTATTTACACTCTATGTTAATGACTTACATGAAGGGACAGAGTGCGTTGTAGACAAATTTGCTGCCAACACAAAAAAGCTTAGGGAAAGTAAGTTGTGAGAACACGAAGAACCTGCAAGAAATATAGATAGGTTACGTGAGTGGAACAAAAGATTGGTATGTGAAGTATTATATGGGAAAATGCGAGGTTATCTGTTTTAGTGGAAGAAAAGCAGAATATTATTCAAATCGAGAACCCCATAGAATGCCATAGTGCAGAGGAATCTGAGTGTCCTCATACATTAAACATAAATAATTAGCGTGCGGGCGTGCAAGTAATTAAAAGGGCTAATAGAATGTTGCCTTTATTGCTAGGGGGATGGACCATAGAATTAAGAAATTTTTGTTACAACTGCACAGCATGTTGGTGAGACTGTACTGTGCACTGTTTTGGCCTCCTTATTTAAGGAGAGACGTATTTGCATTGGACGCAGTTCAGAGAAGGTTCACTGGGTTGATTCTTGAGATAAAGGTGTTGCCTTGTTCAGAAAGGTGGCAGTTTAGAAGAATGAGAGTTGATTTTGAAACTCGTAAGATTCTGAGGAGGTTTGTCAGGCTAGATGCAAGTCATTCCACCATGCAGACAGAATAATGGTCAAGCGCAAAGAACTAAACAAATTATTCGTGTTGCTATATTCCTAAAAAGCAAAGTTACTGTGTTTGTATTCTTACCCTCCAGTTAATATTTTCCAGCAACTCTCTTTCCAAACCTCAGAAATGTCTCTTCAGCTGTGTTACAGATGCAGGCCTTCAGGGTGGTAGAATGATCTACACAGGGCAGGATTGCAACATACTGACCACCAAGTGTTTTCCAGTCGGTAATGTTAGTTTTTTTGTTCATTTGTGGGACGTGGACTTTCCAGGTTAGGCCAGCATTTATTGCCCATCCTAGTTGCCCTTTGAAGGCAGTTGAAAGTCAACCACATTGCTGTGGGTCTGGAGTCACATGTAGGCCAAACCAAGTAAGAATGGCAGATGTCTTTCTCTAAAGGGCAATAGTGAACCAGGCGGGTTTTTCTGACAATTGACAATGGTTTCATGGCAATCAGCACATTCTTATTTCCAAATATTTTTTATTGAATTCAAATTCCACCATCTGCCATGGCGAGATTCGAACCTGGGTCCCCAGAACATTAGTCGAGTTTCTGGATGAATAGTCTAGTGAAAATACCACTAGGTCATCGCCTCTGCTGTGTTACTTGTCAAGTCATTGATTCTGTGAAAAAAGTCATTTATCTCTACTCTGTTCTTCTTCCTCTAATGAACTATTAGGGCAAATCATCAGGTGGAAAAGCAGAGCAAGCACAGGAGGAAGAAAGGGAATTTGTGATCTCCTTGCCTACTGCCTGAGATGAATAGGGTCAGTGGCTTTGAAATGGGAGGCAAAAAGGAAAATGGGGACTGCTGTTCCAAAAAAGGAATAAACTTATTTTTAACATTTTGCAGCATGACCTAAGTGGGTGTCGAGTCATAATAATCCTGACTCTGCCAGGCTTCTCATCCACCCTCCAGCCTTGTCTCTTGCTGCAGTTATCAGTATGGACTGTGTCGAACCTTTTTATTCTAATTCCATTTGTCTGAGAAAGCTCAACTGCTTTTCATCAAACACCAATAAAATATTTAGAATGCAATGCTTACCATTAAGACTGATCCCAGCTGATATCTCCAATAAAGTAAAAAATACACGGCTGGCACTTAATCAGAGACCCAGACATTCCATTGAATCAGTCACCATAAGAAACTATCTGTGCTCTTTCAGTTAATAACATTGGACATCTGCCTATCAGGCAGAGTATCAGGCAGAGTACAATAAAACCATGTGCACATTCTTCTTCAGCATGTAATATAAACATTCAAATCAAGGTGTGCAATGCAAGGTATTGCTGAATTTTTTTCGTATTTTAGTGGTTCTTGAGGGTTGATATTAATTCCTTTCGCCTGGCAGAATCTAAGCAGTAGCAGAGTTAAATGGCGGTACTGGAATTACCACCTCCTCTCCCATTTGTAACTAAGTTCACTCCCATGTTTTTAAAGGGGGCTGAGCTGTCTGCCTGAATCATGGGTTGATGCAAACTGGGGAGACTGCATTGGCTGTTATTGGGATGCCCAAAGATGAGGATGCAGCCAGTAGTAGACTGAAGCCATTAAAGTTTAAAGTGTCTTTACGCGTAATCCTCCTTTTCACATTCCACCTCCACAGTATTGCCAACTGGGCAGGCAGTGGATGGACATGCACTGGGACTCCACTTCACACTTGCAGCCACTGACACAGGTTCAAGTGCAGCAAAGAAGCGTAATCTGAAAATGGTGAGGCACCAAGCTTGAGTGATGGGCAACAAGGGAAGGGAGAAAGGACAGGGCAGGTACCAGTTTGCCAAAGGGTGAGATCAGATGTGAGTTCTGCTGTAGAGAACTCAGCTCAGCAACTTGATGGGGCAGCCTGCAGAAGAACACTGATGGGTGCACAGGACAAAATGTTTGGTGCACTTAGAAGCCTGCCAGGAAACTCCAGCAGCAAGGAACATGGAGGAGTCCAGTGCAAAAATTGGCACAGGGCTTTGTATGGAGCTTGGTGCTCAGCTCTCCCAACTGTAGGTGTTGACCAATTCCATTCATACATGTGTCAGCCAAATCACGATGCAGCCTCTGTTAGAAGATATCACAACTTTCACTGCAGCATAAGCAGCAGCCATCCAGCATCAGTGTGCTGTAGAAGCTCAGATTACAGTTAGGCAAGCCCAGACTGTTTCCATCATGTCTGTGGTTTATAGTGTGCAAGGGAGCATGTAGTGTGCCATAACAGTGCTTCAACAGATCAGGATTTGAGCATAAAAAATAAGGCTGACACTCCAGTGCAGTACTGGCAGACTGCGGTCGTGTTGGAAATGCCATCTTTCGGATGAAATGTTACATAGGGGCGGGCCCCTTCTGTTGTCTCAGATAGATTAAAATAATTCATAATTTTTTTCAAAGAAGAACATACCCTGGCCAATATTTATCTTTTAACAAAACATCACACAAACATATTTTCTGATTCTTGCCAGTTGCTGTGTGTGGGAACAGTCTGTGTGCAAATTGGTAAAAAGTCTGACAACCCCAGGTTTTAGGTGGGACTAAAACCTGGTGTTGTCAGACTTTTTACTGTGTTTACGCCAATCCAACGCCAGCATACCCACATCATGCAAATTGGTTGCCACCTTTCCCATAGTGACTGCACATTTTGGCTGCAAAGTGTTTTGGGTCATCCTGCGGCGGTGATGGAAGATGCTAAATAAATGTAAGGCTTTCTTTCTTTATTGGACTGCTGAAGTGCTGCCCCCAGGAGAGTGGCAGCAGCTCCATGGAACAGAAACTGGCTGTCCTCTACCAAGAAGACAGCATTCATCCTCCAACTCTACTACTTCAGCACTCATTCTAATGTCTATCAGTTAGTCAAGTCAGACTGTTGCCTGCCAAATCAAAATGATAGTCTGTAAGCAGCCCTTATGGACCCAAAGCTGCTTGGGATTGTCCTCCGCGGCCTTCAGCTATTAATAAGGAGTTAAAAGAGAACCCAGCTATAAGTAAGGAGTGATAAGGTTAAATAAAGTGATTCTCCTGTGAAGTAGGGATTAAATATTAAAAGCAGAGTTCACGTACTGGGCAAAGGTTTAAAAGATTATAATCACACTTGGACATAATTGTGTGCTCAACATCCTGTGCTATAGAATATGGTATATCCAATAACATAAGACAGTTCTGGAAAAAAAGGAACTGTCCTCTATATGACAACCTAACAATCAATAACCTTATGAATAACCTAAAATGCTTGTTAACTGAATCCTGGAAACTGAGTGTGGTAGCTACTATCTGCTGGTTGCTTGAAGGATGTTGACTAAAATGAAGGATTTCAATGAAAACAGAGGATGTTGTCCAGTACAGGGGCTCAACATGCTTCATTTTGGTGCATTTCTTTTATGGTATAAACATTGCAAATACAGAGTAGCATTTTTTAATTTCATTTGATTCACTCCAGCATCACTCAAAGTGAAGGCATAGTCCTTTAGTGTCCCGTAGTCCCTATTGTCCTGTAGTGATGGTAGTTCTCTCTTTCATTGCTGGACTTAGTACCTCTCTACTTGTGAATTTAATGTGTCTATTACTTTAAATATTGATAGATATCTTATGCATCTCCCCCTAACATTAATAAGGCTTCGGTTCTCAATTATCATTTCTTTTGTTCAATGTTGTGATTACCATCAAAATGAATTACATGTTGGATTCCTTAATAATTGCTTGATTCAAACTCATAGTCCTATCCCAATATTTCCACACATAATTGGGTAATTGTCCATGAGATAGAAGGTTTTGATGCCGATGGATTTATTAGACCCCCATGTCACTATTGGAGATAATTCTCAGAATGACAAAATACAAAATCTAGAGGCAGGTTTGGGACTCCTGAACTTGCTTAATCTTTTACACCAACCTTAGCCGAGCTCTCAGTACCTCTGTATGCTAGGGTGGCCGAGGCAGCAGAAGATCTATTCATTTTTCACTGATGATCATTTAAAACTGCACCAATTATACAAACAAACAAAGAAAGAACAACACAGCACGGGAAACAGGCCCTTCGGCCCAACGAGCCCGCGCCGCCGTCCCATTGTCTCAGTGACCTATTCATGATTTTAGTCTACGCCTAATGTGCGAGGATCAGGGAGGTCCAATATAGGGACAATTTGTTACCCAATCAATCAGCCTAAAAGCACATCTTTGGAATGTGGGAGGAAACCGGAGCACCCGGAGGAAACCCACGCAACCACGGGGAGAACGTGCAAACTCCCACAGACACAGGCCCAAATCCATGTGTCCGCACAGCAACAGAGATAGTCTCTGAGCTGTCATGTTGCCCTCGAGATGGTCCAGTTTAAGCACACTAACGACATGAAGCAATAGGCAACTCCCGAAGCAACATCCAAGAGCAGCCCACTACAACCTGCCGCATGCATGCCCCTTGCTGGTCAACAAGGTGGACTTAAATGCCTGTGGAGACAAAAAATTTCATTATTAAACAGGCAAAGACTGTAACATCCCTGAGGCAAAAACGTAATCCCAAGCCTACAATGTTTAATAAGGCCTGCTATATCCCCCTATATGTAGACCGCTCATGTGGCTGTCTAAGTGACTCTTAACAACCCTAGCGTGCCTGCTTCCACCACCTTACTCGGCAGTGCATTCCACACCCCCACTACCCTTTGCGTGAAAAACTGCCCTCTAATATTTGTCTTATACCTAGCCCCCCTCACCCTAAGCGCGTGACCCCTCGTTCTATCCATTTCTAATAGCGGAAAAAGCTTACCACCATTTACTCTATCTATCCCCTTCATAATCTTATAAACCTCTATTAGATCCCCCCTCAGCCGACGTCTCTCAAGGGAAAACAGCCCAAGTTCGTTCAATCTTTCCTCGTAAGACAGCCCTTCCATACCAGGCAGCATCCTGGTAAATCTCCTCTGCACTCTCTCCAGGATCTCTACATCCTTCCGGTAGTACGGCGACCAGAACTGGACGCAGTACTCCAAGTGAGGCCTAACCAACGTTCTATACAACTGCAACATCAGACTCCTACTCTTATATTCTATACCCCTTCCTATGAAGGCTAACATACCATACGCTTTCCTCGTCACATTCTGCACCTGCACCAACACCTTCAGGGACTTGTGCACTTGCACACCCAGGTCTCTCTGCGTATCTATACTCCGGATAGTTCTACCTTTTTGTCGTATAACTCCCCTCCACATTATTCCGGCCAAAGTGCATCACCTCGCATTTCTCCGGATTAAATTCCATTTGCCATCTATCTGCCCAATCTACCAGCCTGTCTATGTCCTGTTGCATTGCCAGGCACTGCTCCTCAGTACCCGCCAATCCAACCATCTTAGTGTCATCAGCAAATTTGCTGATCACACCACCTACCCCCTCTTCCAAGTCATTAATATATACCACAAATAGAAGAGGTCCTAGTACCGAGCCCTGCGGCACACCACTGGTGACAGACCTCCAATTGGAAAAGGAGCCTTCTACTACTACCCGCTGTCTCCTCCTCCCAAGCCAGTTCTCCACCCATCTACATACCTGGCCTTGTATCCCATGAGCCTTCACCTTTTCTATCAGCCTACCATGAGGGACCTTGTCAAACGCCTTACTGAAATCCATATAGACGACATCAACGGCTTGTCCTTCGTCAACCATTTTTGTCACCTCTTCAAAAAATTCCACTAGATTCGTAAGGCACGACCTTACAGTGATGTACAAAGGCCGTAAACCTTGAACGAAAAGACTTACAATTTCCCCCCAGTACTCACATCAGGACATTTTTGTTTTCTTTACAATGAGAATACATTATGCCCAGACAGTTCTATTCATTTTTTTCAATGTTGAGAGATAGTATCTTAAAAAAGAGTCATGATAATAGTTCAATGCCTCATTAAGGCATGGCCATTTCAAGGGGAACATCCTATCACAATCTGTATACTGAGATATCAGATTTGAGATTAGTACTGAGGATGGCATCTGATGAGAAAAAAAGCTATCCAGATCTGACATCTACAGTGCAGAAGAGGCCATTCAGCCCACCAAATCTGCACCAACTCTCTAACAGATTATTTTATCCAGGCCCCCTCCCCCATCCTATCCACGTAACCACAAATTTGCCCTGGCTAATCCATCTCAACTACACATCTTGGGACACTAAGGGGCAATTCAGCATGGCCAATCAAACTAACCTGCACATCTTTGGATTGTGGGAGGAAATGAGAGCACCCGGAGGAAACCCACTCAGACATGGGGAGAATGTGCAAACTCCACACAGACATCTCAACAATCCTCAGCTGGGATTAGGATAGTAATAAGAACTTTTCAAAGCTCCTGTTCTATTTATCAAGAAGAATTACTCTTCATACCCTTTGGCCAAGAGATAGCACAGTATGCTGAAGCAGCAGCACCACAGTCTGCTTCAGCAAAGGAAGACCTCAAGAAACTCACATTGATCTGTATAGATACCAACTATTGTAAAAGAGAATATGAAGAACATGAAACAGTTAAGCTTGATGCACAGAAAGAAGCCATTAACTGAAATCCTGGCTCATGTTCAGTTTGGAGAGTATTAGCAAGTGGACAATGCCATAAGTTAACCGCAATTCTGAATCACTACCAGTTCCCAGCAACAACGGAAGTAGCATTGAAACTGGAACAATGCAATGAGCTAAGCACCCATCACCGTGAGTGAAATCACCTTATCTTCTGTTGTGTAAACAGCAGGGGAAGAGATAAGGAATTGTTTTTGACCTCGTAGTTTGCATTGCTCAGAAGATTGAAAGGCCAAGATACAGTGGTATGAAAGACCAGGTAATCCAGCAGGCTGCTCACTGCATCTACACCTGAGGCCTAGGAATGTGTCTGGGACACATTAAAAAAAGGACAATAATGAAGCGTGGAGACTGCAGTCAGTTGGAGAAGGATGGGGACTGGTCATCTTGGCCTGCAATCAACATCAGGAATGACCAGCTACATGGGTGATGGTAAGTTTCAATCAAATCATAAAGGGATTTATACTGGGTTTTGTTGGTTTGAACCAAAACCTGTTGTCATATATATTATGTTGTTGTAGTTCTAGGGTCCAAGAATCACTGTAAGGCGAAAGGGAATGGAATTTCTTACAGACATCAGTGTTTGATGTTCTTGGAACAAATAGATTTTACCAATCATAACACATAAAACATAAGTAATTGTGAAAGGACATTCTTCATTTGAGGATGAAAAAACTAAATTGTCAGGTTACTCATGGAAATGAGCATATCACAGGTACAGTACTCTCAAAAGGCAAGTCTTGCAGATGCACAAATGAAATGTTTGGTTTATGTGACATCCCCTCAGAGGGGCCTGCCAAAGATAATGTTTACACTAGGGCAGACATGGCAGCTAATCAGGATGAGGAATACTTGGCTTTTAGACCAAACAAAAGAGAACCCACCAGGATATCCACCAAAACAGTTTTACTCAGAAATCCCAACTGGTATTGTACTAGTTAAGTTTCCCGAGGGAAACTGAGAAGTACCCCTGAGTCACAAATGAAAACAGCTCTTAAAAGGAGCTCACAAGGGTATAGGTCAAGCACAATGTTGGTGCCAGAATAACATTCTACAAATTAACTCCTTTTTATTGGTGGCTAGGCATGCTTAAAGCATGTAAAACATATGCAGCTAACTGTGAGCCTTGCAATTTAATAAATCATCACCTATTAACCTGCTATCACTGGCTCCAGAAAAGTCTACACAATGAATGCAGAGATTCTTTTTGTTGATTTCATTCGACCCCTTTCTCCATCACTGGGATATAAACATGTTCTTATTTGTACTGATGGATGCACTTCCATCTGCTGGCTTGTCCCCACAAAAACTGTTTTGGAAAATACACTTGTCAGTGCTCTTACTGACATCATTCCTGTAGCTGGTGCACCAAGATGCTACACGATGATCAAGGCAGAGTCTTTGTTCCCAGATCTTCAAATATTAATGCGAACTATGGGTTACAGTATAGCATGCCACACCTTATGTAATCTGTGCGACTGGTGGAAAGTGAAAACCAGGAGGAAAAGCTGTTGACCAAACTGTTGAGAATCGGGGAAATGGGTAGATCGCCATTATATCAGAAGTGCAACTATTGCTTTATAAAGTGCCCTCTCCTACATTAGGGACAGTGTTCCCTCAAACTTCACATTATTTAATATATGGAACTGGGATGCATATACAGACCACCAGTCCAGCTGCTCTGGAGACATGTGTGTGAGGTGTTTTCCAGAATATGAACCTGAGCCTAATCTTGAGCTAGGACCTATGGAAGTGTGTGTCTCTGAGCTGGTGAAAGGTGCGGGTGAATGCAGTGAGGAGTCTTCTTCCAATTGCTCCTCAGGTGATCCTGGGACTGGGGTTTATGTTGGCTCTGGAACTTTGTCTGGACATTCAGGTGCCTGTAAGAGAGAGCAGATAGATTTAGTTCAACAGACTGAATACCACACTGCATGTCATTATCTGAGAATGTCTGAATGTGATGAACTTATGGAGGGCTTTTGTTGGGAGATACCAACCTCTGTCCTTGCCCACTAACTTGATGGCATCCTTCTCGATTTTGCTGAGCTCCAGGATGTCAGCGCTCCCGTCTTCATTCTGGGATTTCTCCCTCTTGTTGTGGTCTGGCTTGGTCTGCATGAAGACAAATGGATGGAATGCTCTCAGAAGAAACAGAAGATTGGAAGCATGCATGCCTTCTGTGCTGAACCCTTCCAAGATATGGAGTGCCAGCGTTGGACTGGGGTAGGCACAGTAAGTAATTTCAAAACACCAGGTTGAAGTCCAACAGTTTATTTGTGAGTATAAAATAAACATATTGGACTTTAACCTGGTGTTGTGAGTCTACTTACTGTGTGAACCCTTCCAAGTAAGGACTGAGTATGGAGTTTGTGTAGGATGATAGATGAAATGCTGATGATATGAACGAGTCCATAAGACAATCATGGTGATCTGTCCCCTGCTAAGACTGTGTGAATCCGCGAGCAGTATAACCCTTTGAGTGCATTAATCCATATGAGAGTGTGAGATTGGAGTGAGCTAAAGATTGACTTATGTTATGATCCAGCAAATGGCAATTGCCTCACAAGCCAAATCTCAAAGGGAAACTTGACCTACTTATCACAATTCTTTCTTTGTATTTTGATGATGAAAAGATATGTTTATTGAATTCAAAAACAAATTCCAGCAACATGTTTAGGTGTTAAACATTAAACTAAAACACTTATTAATAAAAGGAAAGAAAACTGAGACACACAAGATTATATTTACATAGTTAAGCACTAATCTTACAGGAAGTAAAAATCATAGATTTATTATGGTGCCAAAAGTGGAATGATGGAATTGCATGAGGGACATATTGTTGAATAAAAGACATGGATCTAAACACACCTGATTCTTGGGTTGCACAAATATTCTCTCTTTCCAGCCCAGCTTTGTGAAGGAGACATATCTAGATGGCTGCATTGAAGAATAAACCTGCCTGAGGTTTAGTAATGATACTCTGAACACCATTATCAATGGAAACCATCAACATTGAAATGGCCTCTACCTCAGGGCTAGTTCGGCTTCTTTGATATCCTAAACTTTGTAGACACACAGTTCCCAGCTTAATAAAATTATGTACACACACACACACACACACACACACACAGCCCCAAGCCTGCTTCACAGAATAACACAATAAACTCTGAAATATTAAAAATAATGACATCTTTCTCACATTTATCTTGGCAGAGTGGATGAGATCATTCATCCTCTTTCTGCACTGTATGGCATTTCTCAAGCATTTGCCTGACATGCTGACTTCTTCTGCAATTGCCTCCCAGATTGGCAAAGTGAAATTGCGAGCTTCCTGAGGTAGAAACCATTCCAGTGTTGATGGTTTCCATTGAAAATGGTGTCCAGGTGTCATTACTAAACCTCAGGTAAGTTTCTTCTTCAATGCAGCCATCTGGGTATGTCTCCTTCACAAAGCTGGGCGAGAGAGAGAGAATATCTGTGCACCCCAAAAATCAGGTGTGCTTAGATCCATGTTTCCTATTCAGCGACGTGTCCCTCATCCAACTCTATCATTCCAGCTTTGGCACTGTAATAAATCTATGATATTTACTCCCTGTTGATGATTTATTTCTTACAATTCAACAATACTTTTTCCTCAAAATAACTCTCTTAGGAACACTTGGAGTTATGACAGATGGCACATTCACACTTGGAGTATTATTCCACTTGTGATGGATAGAAAGCTGGTCAGCATACAGGAAGCAAAGAGTTGGAATAAATGGATCTTTTTCCAATTGACAGGCGGTGACTAGTGGGGTACTACAGGGATCTGTGCTGGGACCCCACCTCTTCATGCTATATACTAATGATTAGCATGACAGAACTAAATGTATTATCTCCAAATTTGCAGGTGAGCTGTGAGGATGCAAAGATGCTTCAGGATGATTTGAACAGGCTGAGTGAATGGGCATGTGCATAACAGATGCAGTATAATGCGGATAAATGCAAGGTTATCCATTTCAGTAGCAGAAATAGGAAGGCAGATTATTACTTGACTAGCTGTAACATGAGAGAGGTGATCTCTGCAAGGCCTTGGAGTCCTTGTACATTAGTTGCTGAGAATAAGCACGCAGGTACAGCTGGCAGTAAAGAAAGCAAATGGTATGTTGACCTCCGTAGCAAGAGGATTTGCGTATAAGAACAGGGATGTTATACTGCAATTGTATAAGGCATTGCTGAGGCCATCCCTGGAGTATTGTGTGCAGTTTTGGTGTCCTTATTTGAAGAAGGATATTCCAGCTATAGAGGGAGTACAGCAAAGGTTTATCAGGTCGATTCCTGGAATGGCAGGGCTGTCATCTGAGAAGAGACTAAGTCACTTAGGGTTATATTCATTGGAGTTTAGAAGAGTAAGAGGGGATCTCATGGAAACTTTAAAAATTTTAACAGAGTTAGACAGGGTAGATCCAGAAAGGATGTTCCCTATGGTAGGGGAGTCCAGAACCGGGGGTCATAGTTTGAGGATAAGGGTAAACTTTTTAGGATTGAGATGAGGAGAAATTTCTTTATCAAGAATTTGATGAATCTGTGGAATTCACTACCACAGAAAGTAGTTGAAGCCAAAACATCAGAATTAATTATAGTTCTTGGGGACTATTGGGGATCAAGTGATATGGGGGGAAGGCAGAATCAGGATATTGAATTTGATGATAAGCTATGATCATAAAAGATGACAGGCTGAAGGGCCAAATGGCCTGCCATTGCCTACTTTCCATTATCAATTCCCTAGACACACTTTCTGCAGGATCAACATTCACTTTGTTACCTCTTTTCCTATTTAAATATCTACAGAAACTCCTATTATCCATCTTTATATTACTAGCTAACTTCCTCTTGTACTCACTAGTTTTTTCCTCATCAATATTTTTGTCATTCTTTGATATTCTTTATATTCTTTCCAATCTTCTGATCTGCCACTTGCTTTTGTGCATATATATGCTTTTTCTTTAAGTTCAATACCGTCTTTAACTCTTTCAATTAACCGTGGATGATAGGCCCTCCCCTTGGAATGTGCCTATTTAATGTATTCTGAATCATCCTTCTAAATGTCTGCCACTGGACCTCTATTGATCTATCCCTTTAGCACATTTGTCAGTTCAATTTAGCTCGCTCCACTTTCATACCTTCATAATTGCCCTTATTTAAGTGTAAAATACTATTCTTTGATGCACTCTTCTCTCCCTCAAAGTGAATGTAAAATTCAATTATATTATGACGGCTGCTATCTAGGGTTACCTTCACAGTGAGATTATCAATTGATCCTCTCACATTAAGCTCTAGTATAGCCTCTGGCTGGCTGCAGAACATGCTGAAGGGACTGAATGACTAAATAAATCACTCAATGCCCAAGGTCCACTTTGATCATCAAAGAGTATTATTTTACACAGGTGGGGATACGGTCTCTGGGCACACCTCTCCACCAAACAAAGAAAATTATATAGTTTAAACACAATTCCAGTCCAGTTACTCAAGACATCCCAAGACAAAGGTCTCAGCATCATGTGACTGCATGGTCCGTGAAAAACCTATCTATTGTATAATTAACTGTAGTAAGAAGTCTCACAACACCAGATTAAAGTCCATATTGTATTGTAACCTGGTGTTGTGAGACTTCTTACTGTGTTTACCCCAGTCCAACACCAGCATCTCCACAGACCTGCTAACTGGCAAGTGACTCTGTACCAGCACTCCTCAAAGCCTCACCTTGTCCAGCTGTTTCTTTTGTTTATCTTGGTTTGTGAGGCCCATTGTGCATTATCTTAGTCTTGTCTCTCACAGAAACAGCTTAATAATTTCAACTGTAGTTTACTTTTCTGTTTAGGGTGAACTAAAGTAACCTTGGGCCCAATTTTACCATTGCGCTGCGCCTGTTTTCGGGCGTGAAAACTTGGTAAAGTCGGGCGTGAGGCCATTAATGCGATCTGTGTCCGCACAGATGATCATTCTCTGGTGAGGGGGGTAGGAAGGCCAAGTCATTCTCTGGTGGGGGGGCGGAGGAGGGAGACAGGTCAGATGTATCCCTGTTGGGAGGTGTGGGGGAGGCTCAGTCATTCTCTTGTGGGAGGGGGAGGGCAGAGGGAGGCCCAATTGCTCTCTGATTGGTGGTGGGGGGGGGGGGCTGATCATTCTCTGGTGGGGGGAAGCCCGAACATCAATCATTCTCTGATGAGGAAGGGAGGGGGGTGGGTAAGACATATCTCTGGTTGAGGGGAAGGCCTGATTGCCCACTGGTGGGTGGGGGGGAGGCCAGATGGATCTCTGGTGGGGAGGGGCACGGGGGCAGGGAGATGCCACTTCCCCCTTCCTCCCCATTGCTGCCACTCTGTGGATGATCGGTGGGGGGGGAGCAGAGGGTCACGATCGGTCTGGGTAGCGGGGAGTTGGGTGGATAAGGGGGACAGTTATGTTGTGGGGGTAGGGCAATGTCTGTGGGGGCCATCGCTCCTGGGCCACTTTATATGCTTTTTGCAACCTGGGAAAGATTTTTCAATTTGTTTTCCTCACTCCACATGCGCAGTTCAAAGCTCCGATCAGACCAGCAGCATTTCAGACACGATAAGCCCCGCCCATAGCACAATTCAGACTTGCACCATTTTTTCAGGCTGAGTGTGTATGAGGGCACCTCGGAACAGTTTTCCAAGTTGGATCTGAATTGCGCCCAGATTCAGCACTTAGAATGAAAATGGTAAAATCCGGACCACCCTTTTCACCACATTCTCCGATGAACCGTAGTTAGCATTCTTTAGGTTAAAAAGCCTCAATACTTCCCGTATACAAGAGTAGATAGCCAACTCTCCAGCTTCAGCCTTGGAGGAACCAGATGTATAAATATCTTCATAGCCTTGGCGAATGCAGTCTTGTAATATTCTCAACTTGCACTTATGGCTGCAACAGGTAGCAGATTTCAGAGAGGGTTACCTTACTACAGCATGGAGGTCTCACAATTTGTCCCTCACTGAGCTTGAGATAGGAGAATTGTTTTTTAAACATCCTTGGCGGAAATGGCCTTTTGCTGCAAGCCTTACCTCCCTCCTCCCTTTTCTAGCAGTTTGTCCTGTTCTGTATGCGCTCTGTTCAATCTCCAAGTCACACTGTAATGTGCATTCCTCACTTGGACTAACTGATTTGTGCACAAGCTTTACAGTCATCAAAAGGTCCTTCAACACCTGCCACATTTGCATCTTGAAACATCTGCAGAAAGTGTCGAACCTGTATAGATTCCTAGCAACAGCCAGAAGCAATCAACCAGCAACCGATCTGTGAGTATTTGATGATCCCTTTAAATAGCATTAGTAGAGGTTCATATACACTGCTGATAATGTGTTCAGCCGTGCAAGGTTAAAAGAGGGTGTTAATAGTGTTGAATTCCAATATGGCACCACAGTTGTCAAATCAGTGTTGCACATTGATTAATGTCATGGCCAAGATCTAGCATCAGATCAAGCCCAAGATGGGGTGCAATGTTTTATCTTGTCAGCTTGGATCTTGTTTATCTCTCTCGAGGGGACCTTGAATTGGATTCAATTAGGTTTAGAATTTTGATTTTTGGAGCAAGCAAAGAATGGATCTGGGTTTGCCCAGTCTGTCCTGAGCACTGGCTTTGTATTTTAAAGGAGTGAAGTATGTAAAAAAACATGATGATGAACCTGTTTCACATACTTCCAGTGATCATTCACTGCATGCTTACCAACACTCATCACCAATACAGCATCCTCTGCAATTTGCTCTACTAGTGTGCACTCTTGCTGTAAACGCCATTTTGGCGTTTTAAAGGTACTCACTGAGCCTAAAAAATTAGCACAAACTATCCTAAATTATTGCTCACTAAATACCTTGTAAGATTTTGGATGATGAATACGCTTGAGTATTCTAAAATCTTGAACTGGATTACACCCAGCTGGACAGAGGGGAGTGACACTTTTCTTTTCAATCTGGGCTCTGTGAATCCAGTCTAGAATGATAAGAGTGTAAATTTTGATCCTTGATGGGCATTAGAGCCTTGCGTTGATGGAGTTTGGGCAGTCTCAACTAAAGTTCCCAGAAGTAACTGAAACTTAGTGTGACATTAAATCGAGTTAGTGCTAAGAGAAAAATAAGAAACTTGCCAATGTTTATGTTAAGTCTCTTCCCCCCTGCAAAATTGCCTTTTCAATACTGGTATGAGTCAGCAATAAATGTTTTTGGCAGTGGAGTAATGTAAATTGAGCCAATTATTGAGGCCATTTGCTTCATTAAGTGTGAATTCCCTTAGCCATACCACCAATGATTATCAACTCCAAGCTAAAAGAAGCCTTGATTATACTGGGGATTTGAACATCACTGGCAAGGCCAACATTTATCACAGAATCCCTACAGTACAGAAAGAGACCATTCGGCTCATTGAGACTGTACCAACCATAAACCGACCCAGGCCCTATTCCCATAACTCCATGCATTTAGCCTACTGATCCCCCTGACACTAGGGCCAGTTTAGCATGGCCAATCAACCTAACCGCACATCTTTGAACTGTGGGAGGAAACCGGAGCAGTCACGAGAGAAAGTGCAAACTCCACACAGATAGTGACACGAGGCCAGAATTGAACCTGGGACGCTGGCGCTGTGAGATAACAGTGCTAACCACTGTGCTGCTCTTGTAACCCATCTCCAAATACGCTTGACAAGGTAGTGGTGAGTGATCTTCTGGAACCACTGCAATCCATCTTACCTAAGAAAGCTGTTGAGGTAAATAGTATAGAAACACTTAAAGGGAAGTAGGGAATGGGAGGAGGTTCAATTGGAACAGCAGCACCAATTGGCTGGGCCGAAGCACCTGCTTATATGATGTGTATTTAATGTAATTCTATGTAGTCTATGCCCCTGAAGTTCATAAGGCAATAAAAACAGCCAGCAGAATTCTAGTTTTATCTCAAGAGGTATAGAACATGAAAGCCAAGAACTAATTATGACTCTATATAAAACTTTAATAAAACTTCAAATAGAGTATTGTGTGCAGTAGTGGGCTCCATTCAGTGAGAAGGATAATGAAGTTTTAGAGATGGAACAATGCAGATTCACTAGCCTGCTGCCTAGTATGCAGAAATAAAATCCAATGAAAGACGTGACAAATTGAGTGTTTTATTGTCAGAACAATGCAGATTATAAGATGCCATAATAGAAATGTTTAAAATTACAGAAGGATGGAAGACAGAATTAGATTATTTGCAGTAGCTGAGGTGTCAAAACAGGGGACAGAATTAGATGTAAGAGATTTAAAACACCAGGCAGGAGAAACTTATTCAAAGAAATAAAGCTGTGGAATTTACTTCTGGGTTAATGGCTGAGGTGGAAACTATATTAACATTAGGTGGATGAAGGAAAAGTGATTGAAGGGATATGAGTTAGGCACATGTAACCAGAACTTCTGCTTTCATGGAAGGTGAAAACCAATATGCACTGTTTGAACCGAATGGTCTGATTTATGTTTAATTACTAGCTTTTCTATTGGCCTTTGAAGTAGTAGGAAAGTCAGTATTCATCACATTATGGCTCCTTGCCAGGTCAAACCAAGATGACATAGTCTATTAGATCATTTTATCACATTTTAATAGTTGCTAATTATCAATTTATGTGGTTCTGCTTACTTTATGGCTTTCAGCACATTGAAAAACCCAGAACATTGTTGTTTGCTTAGTCTCTCAAGGTTAATGAAATATTTGGACACCAGAAAATGACAACATGCTTGTGGGCCCACATTAAAGCTACCACAACAATAAAACTCTCTGTCACATCTTAATGAAACTTATTTTAAAGGACAACAAGAATGGAGAATAAAAGCTGCACATTGATATATAGAATGTACTTCATGTTTGAAGAACATGGATTTGTTATATATTGGCATTTTTGTATATTGGCATTCTACAAAAGCCAAAATATACTATTTCAAGATGATCTTTTCAAACAAAAATGTATTCATCCAAGACCCACCACAAAGCCAACTAGATTCTCAGGAGTTTGTTCAGAAGTTGGTGCCAGAGAGTTTGTCCAGTAACATGTTCACACCCAAGAAATTTGGCAACTATCAGTTAGTCAGAGCTACGGTTAAATAACTTGGCCCTAGTGTTACTTTCTAAAAAAAAAACTTAAATCATTAGAATAAGCAATTTTATCCAGGCAGTCAAATATTAATTACGACGAATATACTTTGGTGGCTCTTATATTAAGTTCATGTGCCTTTGAAAATAATTGAATTGATGTGAGAAAGATGTCTTATCTGTGATTTCTATAAAGAAGTGAATCTCAAAGGAACAGTAAATTCTCAAAAGTAGGCATGGATACACTAATCAGTTTGCTCCATCTCTTCTATTGTAATTATCACCCAAAACAGTCAATTTCTTTTCTTATGAGTAAAACTTGGCAGATGCTATGTTGGTAAGGCTGACATCTTAGGCTCTTGAGACCACTTATCCAAAATCAGGAACAAAATACAATAAATCTTTAGAGTAAATGAGCGCAGCTGGTAAAAGTTTTCAATGAATGATGATCCAAGAGCATAAACTCAAAGTAAGATAAAATAAATGTTAGCCATAAGAACTTTGATCATTCTTTCAATGCATTTGGAATATATTTTCCTGTGCACACTACTTTTAGAAGATATGAGTATAAGTGATACTCCTAGGTTAAATCATCCAAAGAGACAGATAACACACAGTGATCAACATATTTGCTCTCCTTTCCACCTCACTTCTCATCCTCTGCTTGCCTTCTCTTCTCCTTTCCGCTCCCTCTTTTTCTCCCTTTCACAAATCTCTTTTCAATCTTCTACCTTGCATTTTTATTTGTCCCAATTGCCTACCGCCTGTTCACATGGTGTGGCCTCAATATTGGCCTTGGTCTTGACTCCCAGCTGCCAAAGGAGATCAACAAGCCATATATTAAAATCCGTGATTGGCTTGAAAATGGTAAAGGTGATGTATCTGTAGATGATTCTGTGAAAATAATAAAGGCCAATGAGGCAAAGTTAACATTGCACGGCAGCACTAAACTGAACTCTTAGGAATTTTGCAGAGGTTTTTTTTAAAAGTAAATATGATTATGGCACCCAGAAATTAGGAAATTGGGCACACAATATTTTACAACTGGGTCTTAATTTGATGGCCACATCTTCTGAATAAAACTGTAATGTGTAAATGGAAATGCAGCCTTACAAACAATAAAAATCTGGAAAAGGCTGACAAAAACACTTGGAGTGATATTCAGCAATCACTGTCACATTGAACCTCATCTCTGACTTTTAGTGTGACAGAAGAGGAAACATGATTGGAGAAATTCAAATGTGTAAGAAAGATAGACATGGATTTGGCAGATGACAGCATGTTCAATGACCTTGGATAGGAAAGTTGAAGGTTATTTGCAAAGACAGGATCAAGGACTACTTTTGAAAAGAATAATGACAGCAGATTTAGGGAAGTGGAACAGTACCTGTGGAAAAACAACTGTTAACAGTATCAGCTAACAGTATCATGAGCTCCTCAACTTATCACTGGAACTCAAGATGGAGGAGACAGTCAGAGTTGCTTAAGAAGACAGAGCACAGGAAAGAAGTATGGGGGTTATCTTTGCATTCCAGGTCACCCTGGAATTGTAAGCAGTTTTAGCAGGGAAAAGAAGGATCCAATAGTGTTTTGTGTAGTCGAATCAGATCTGGTGATGATTTGTTATGACAGTTGTCCACCATATTTATTCAAACATTTGATCCATGGACTTAAGGAAGCAATGATGAGGGCTATACAGGAGAATGACCAGGTTGAAGTTAATAATGGTTTTACTTGATTCGAGGATAACATCTAATCAGTTTCTGCATGTGTCATCATGTGACTAAACAGGCTGAGTCATGACCCACAAATCTTTGGGCACATGGGATGGATATCCCACAAGGTAGAGGAATCTGGAATGCAGGATTTATGTTCCTTCTCTTTCCTTCTCTGTTCTCGCTCTGCCTTATCATTCATTCATTCATTCCTAGAAGGTACACTGATATGGATCTCCACCTCCGCCTGTCGTGTAATGCCCTTGCACACAGATCAACTCCATCCAGTCCATTAAATCTGTCATCCATTTTCTCCTCTACCTCTCTCTCCTATGTTTTGCATCAGTCTTTTCATTCGATACTTGATATTGTCTATTGTCTACTCTAATGATGTGACCAGATTATTATATTTTTCATTCTTTGATGTTATGCACTAAGTTACTCTTTTCTCCAGTTATTTGCAGAACTTCCTCTTCATCTTTCTGTCTGCTTGGAAAATGCAGAGCATTCTCCCTATGTCCACATCGCAAATGCGTTCAGATTATCAATAGTCTCTTTATTGTTTATGTCTCTGAGACACGCATCAACATTCAGACATGGTACCACAAAGCATAATGTAGTTTGATGGATAAGTCACAGCAATTCAGAACATTGGTAGCAAGCTCCTCCCAGTTATTAAGATAAATACTGGCTAACCTAAGGGTGTCAGAGTGTCTTGAAGCATTATTTATCTTCCTCATTTGAGAACTGAAAAAACAAGATCTGGATCTTGGCCACTTGAACAGACTGTCCAGTCCATCAAAGTTGACTTTACAGGAGTTTTGCCTGAATGCTTATGGAGTTCACTTAAGGAGGACACTAACATCTGTTCAACGTTCCTTCTATTGAATCCAGATGATGCGGCAGAGGCATTCCTGGTGGAATTTCTCAAGCGTTCTTACGTGTTACTAATACATATTTCAAGTCTGAATGTAGTACAGCACTGTAGTGACAACTAGTCTACAAACTAATGTTTTTATTAATTTGTGGAAGTCTTTGTTGTCAAAGGCTTGCTGCAGCAGTTTGTCTGAGGCTGAGTTGATGCAGCTGATCTAGTGTTGAATCTCCTTGCCCAAGGTGGTGTTTGAGAGAGATGGCTACCAAGGGTATGCAAAGTGCTCAGCATATTCCAACGTCTCTCCTTCAACATATACGGCAGATAAAATATTTAATTGGCTCCTTTTATCTTGATATTGTTGTTGTTGGCATATTTCCATCTATGAGAGATGATGGAAACAAAGCAAATAATCCATTTAGATGGGATATGTGTTCATTTGGTGCGTCTTTTCTGTGAGCAGTGAAGGCCATGAGAAGCAGGTTCTGCCACAAACAACGCACACAAAGCTGCCTAGTGACTTTGTAGGGTGTTGTTTTTGGCAAGGGCTTCTGAGAGAGAATAATATCCATACTAATAACTGTAGAGGAGAATAAGCCATATTAATAACTATGTCCAGTGAAATGGTTAAAAGGGGCGAACCAAACAGACAAAAAAGCTGGCACACTGATTCACTGAAGAGACATGCATATCACGACAGTAGACTGCTAGTTCCAAATAGAGGAAAGACTTCCGTTGCCAAACTGCTCTAGCCACTTGTCATTGTGGTAGTGTTTGAGAGCTCAAAGGTAGTTTTTCCACTTCCCACTTTCACCAGCTGGTGACACCAGTTGGTGACACCCAGATGAGATAGTTGATGTTTAGGCCTCATGTCATACTTGCAAGCATCCTTGAAGCAGAGCCTTGGGCATTCCATTGGGCAACTGGCTCTGGCAAGCATCTTCCATCCTGCGGTTGTGCACAGTCCATCTAAGCCACCTCGGTTTGATTATTGCCAACACATTCTGCCTTTGAAAGGAATGCCTCATTTGTGATTTTGTCCTGCCAGGATACACCCTTAAATTATGCAAACAGCAACGATGGAAATTATTGATCTTCTTTTCTAGGTAGGTGTGAGTTGCCTGTTTCACAGCCAACTAACAAAGTTCTGAAAACACAAACGTTATAAACCATCAGTTTGATCTGTTATGACTGCTCCCAGGTGCGCTCCCCCAAAATTGTTATGGTTTCAGACGAGATGCCTCCAAATTGTCATGCTCCCAGGTGAGGAGGAACGAACTGAATTCAACCCCCCTTGTCGGCCGCAACAAGATTAATTAATTAATTAATCAAGAGGAAAGGATTCCTTCCCTCAGGGATACTTTTCCCAGTCCAAATACATTCATGTTTTAAAATGAGTCAATTTAACCAGGCTTTCTTGAGTTAAAGAAAAAGTGAATTTATTAGTTATTAAAACCTGAGAACAAAATAATAAAAAATGCAATGTACATCCACACCATTAGAAATGAAAAGTGAGTCTAGAAATAAAAGTTAAAGAAAGACATATGAATCAGACTTTGGCTTGTCCATCAGGGGCAGATGGTGAAACATTGTGGTTGTTAAGTTGTGTGATTCCAGTAGTTCTCACTTTGGCATTTGAGCAGTTGGTTTGGAAACTCTTGGTTCTGCAGATTTGCTGAAAAACATTGTCCTATTTCATTTTCAACTGTGGCTATGCTGACTTGCTTAAAGCAATGAGAGAATATTGTTTTACCTGCAAGTAAAAGGATATCTAGTGTTCTCCAGCTGTGACCTTTACAGCACACACTTGTACCGTCAATATGGAACAAAAACAAAAACAGAAAATGCTAGAAAATCTCAGGAGGTCTGACAGCATCTGTGGAGAGAGAATAGAGCCAACACTTTGAATCAGGATGACCCTTCATCAGAGCTGTCAGGGTAAGAGGAGTGGGAGGCTGTAATTGACAAAGATAGCATAGACAAAAAGGGAATGTAAATGGTGATGATAAAGGTTAGGAATGGTGTTAATAGTATCCATTCAGAAACGTGCTATTACATTTACAGGTTCCCTTCTATCTACTCTCCCTATTATATTCTCAAAGAATGCAAGCAAATTTGTCAACGTGATTTACCTTTCACAATACCAAATTAAGTAGGTTTGATTATA
The DNA here is from genome assembly GCF_965287045.1 of Carcharhinus amblyrhynchos. NCBI lineage: Eukaryota > Metazoa > Chordata > Chondrichthyes > Carcharhiniformes > Carcharhinidae > Carcharhinus > Carcharhinus amblyrhynchos. Next base: position 55,090,190 of record NC_137335.1, read on the forward strand.
TTCAGCTTTTCTAAATGATTAGCTATTTCCTGTTTGATACTGACTGCAGCATTTTGTCGATAATAGATGTTAAACTAACAGGCATTTGATTCCCTGCTGTCTGCCTTTCTTCCTTTATGAACAAGGGTATCACACTGGCCGCTTTCCAATCTTCTAGTACCTGCCCAGAATTCAGCAAGTTACGAAAAATTTCAACCAATGTTTAAGTTTAAAGTTTATTTATTAGTGTCACAAGTAGGCTTACATTAACACTGCAATGAAGTTACTGTGAAAATCTACTAGTCGCCACACTCCAGCACCCGGTGGCATACACCCAGGGAGAATTGAATATGGCCTATGCACTTAACCAGCACGTCTTTCGGAGTGTGAGGAGAAACAGGTGCACATCGGAGAAAACTCACGCAGACACAGGGAGAAGATGCAAACTCTGACAGACAGTAACCCAAGCCGGGAATCGAACCTAAGTCCCTGGTACTGAGGCAGCAGTGCTAACCACTGTGCCACGCTGGGTCCGTTATCTCTGCAGCCACTTCCATTTAAAAACTTGCATTCATTTCATCGGATCCTGGCAACTTGTCTGCCTTTAGCCCTTTGAATTTCTTTAATATTCTATTCCTTGTGATTGGGAATTTTGTAAGTTCGATAATGTTACTTGAAATCAGCCAATCTGATAACTTAGGAATATTTGCAATGTCTTCCATGGTGAAGATTGATGCAAAAAATTTATTTTGCATAACTGCCATTTCTTTGATTACTATTATCAATTCACCTGTCTCACTCAGTAGAGATCCCATATTTACCTTAACCATCCACTTGCTATTTATATATCTATAGAAACCCTTACTGTTTGTTTTTATGCTGCATGCAAGTTTTCTCTTAGAATTCATTTTCTCCTTTCTTATGAGCTTTTTAGTCTTTTGCTGCTAGATCCTAAAAAAACCCCAATCCTCTAGTCTACCACTATCCTTTGCCTTTTGTGTATCCTGCTTTTCGATTTCACATTATCCTTAACTCCCTTTGTTCATTTTGACTCTTCGTCGGGATTCCTTCTTTTTGATTGGGATAAACTCCTGTTAGGCATTTTGGCCAGCCGTTTGAATATCTGTTGTTCTAGTCTTTGTTCACAGTATTTCTGCCTTTTGCACTGCTGTCTTGGCTACTTTCAGGTCATGCAGTGTTTTAGCTGTTGGGCTTTTGTTGTGCATCTCGTAGGCTTACTTTTTTGCATCAATGTCACCTCAGCTGAGTAGATTTCAAACCCAATTTTTGTTGCAAGTAGCACCTTTACCAAATGATACTTTTGTTACTTCCTGAATGATTGAGTTTAGCTTATTGTTCCTGTGAAGATTCATGTTATTATGGTGGAATTAAAAGTGATGAGCACAAAATGGTTACCTGGCACACAAAATGATTACCTGGGAAGGGACATTAAGAGGCACTGGCTTTGGGCACAAACAGTTACACAAAAGGTTAAAACCTGATGTATCTGAATTGCTGCAGGAAGCTGGTCAGACCTTGAGGCACTCTAGATAACAGCAGACCCAGGACAATGAGTCTGATAATAAGGTCAGCCACAGAAGGAGATACATAAATGTAACAAGATCAGCCATTGAATGTATAGATTGAAACCAGTCATTGATAGAAGACATAACTGCGTAAATGTATCCATTCTATGAGCAATGGTATGTTAACTGTCCACGTACGTACCTGTCTGCTTGTAACGATGTGTTAACTGTCGATGTCGATATCTGTCTACTCGACTTCTAACGATGTGTTAACGGCTAATGTCTGTACTACCTATTGTCTAAAGGGTATAAAAATGATCAACTATCATTGTGTAGTTGAGAAGGTAGCTGCCAAGTACTGCGAAGTACCAGTGCTTCCTCCCAAAGCTTTGTCCGAAATAAAACTGCATTGTTGAAACTTCCAAGTCTGACTCCAAAGTGGTAAATTTCCCACAACAATGTAGACACTGAAATACTTACTAACTACAAGTATCTCAGTGTCAGAGTAGATAAGTTGAATTGATTGAAATAGTGTGTAGGGATTGTGGCCAAGGGAAATAGACAATTGTACTACCTCAGAAAATTAAAATCATTTAGAGTGGATCCTACAACCATGGACATTTTTCCTGTATGGTTATAACTGAGAGTGTTATTCTTTATATATGTAGTATTATTATCTGAGGAAAGCCAATTCTTTAAGGGTGAGGAGAATATTGAACCAGACATGAAGTGTATTGATAAACTGATCTGAAATCTGCTCTTGAAGAAAGGTAAAGCATTTCATGAGCAATGGGAATCAACCCTTGTCTCAGTATTACCATTAATTCACGGAAAAAGCTGCAATCCCTCAAATGCAGAGGAAACCAGTTCCTGATCTCATTTGTACTCTTCATTATAAGAACATTTAACAGGAGTTTGATGTATGGATGAAGATATGCACTCAGGGTGGGTCTCATTGACTGATTATTTTAATGTTTCAATACAGTTTTTAAAAAATAATTCAATTAAAGTTAGATCTGCGATAGTGTATTTTATTTTATTGGTATTACTCATATATGATTTTTTAACAAATGCGCAATGTGCCCAGAATGAATTTCCTTTGGAATAATAAGGGGAATTGAACTGAATTAAAGCTTCATCGATACCAGCACTGGCATTCCTGGTAAAACTTTGGTGCGCCGCAATCATTTTAGCGACAGTGCAAAGTGCACGCATTTGGCAGGATTGCTTCTGTAAGTGAAGTTAATGTGTGGCAGGCTATTTTGTTTGAAGCTGTGAGGCTCTTAGGGTTGCACCTTCACTCTCCTGCTGATAAGAGAGTGGTCAGTCTCACAATCTGCACTATGGTAGATACAGGTGTGGAGAAGGTTGGACAGATTATGCCTTCTCATGATGACCAGGCTTAGTTGGTGCCAATGTCCAGGCCTTAAGTGATACTATGACAAATTGTGACACTGTCAACTCTGAAAAGTGTTTGTGATGCAGAGTTTATTTACTGAACAAAGATTAAGAACATAAGAACATAAGAAACAGGAGCAGGAGTAGGCCATCTAGCCCTTCAAGTCTGCCCCGCCATTCAATAAGATCATGGCTGATCTGAAGTGGCTCAGTTCCACTTTCCTGCTTTCTCCCCATAACCCTTAATCCCCTTGCCTATCAAAAACCTATCTACCCGCGTCTTAAATATATTTAGCGAGATAGCCTCCACCACTTCAACGGGCAGAGAATTCCAGAGATTCACCACCCTTTGAGTGAAGAAGTTCCTCCTCAACTCTTTTCTAAACTGCCCCCCCTTATCTTGAGGCTGTGCCCTCTAGTCCTGCTGTCCTTTCTGAGCGGGAAGAACCTCTCCACCTCTACCCTATCCAACCCTTTCATCATCTTATATGTCTCAATAAGATCCCCCCTCATCCTTCTAAACTCTAACGAGTACAAGCCCAGTCTATTCAGCCTCTCTTCATAGCTCAACCCCCTCAACTCTGGCATCAGCCTAGTGAACCTCCTCTGCACTCCCTCCAAAGCCAAAATATCCTTGTGCAAGTGCGGCGACCAAAACCGCACACAGTACTCCAGCTGTGGCCTCACCAGTGCCCTGTACAGTTGCAGCAAGACCTCCCTACTTTTATATTCAATCCCCCTCGCGATGAAGGCCAGCATCCCATTTGCCTTCCTGACCACCTGCTGCACTTGTAGGCTGGGTTTTTGCAACTCATGCACAAGGACCCCCAGGTCCCTCTGCACCGTAGCATGCTGCAGCTTTTCGCCCTGTAAGTAGTAGTCCTTCCTACTATTATTCCTGCCAAAGTGGATAACCTCACACTTGCCAACATTGTATTCCATCTGCCAGGTCCTCACCCACTCGCTCAGCCAATCTAGATCCCTCTGCAGACTTTCTACACCCTCCGCACAATTTGCTGTTAAGAAGGTTTTATCAGTTATCACTGATCTTGCCCACTGCAAGTTACTGTTAGGATATAATTTTTGAATTATTATTACTGAATGGTTTTATTTTGGTGCAGAGGGTAACAATTACTTTTGCAATAGTTCTTTATATTTGTAGATTATAGTATAGGATCATTTATTTGCTATCACTTCTGTATCTTTGTGCAGGAGCGGTCATTTTTTAAATTTGATTTGATTTATTATTGTCACATGTATTGGTATATGTGAAAAGCATTGTTTCTTGTGTGCCAAACAGATAAAAACATACCATTCATACAGTAGATAGGGGAGAAGGAAAGGAGAGGGTGCAGAATGTAGTGTTGCACTTACAGAAAGAAAGATGAAAAGAAAGATCAGCTTAACATATAATAGGTCCATGCAAAAGTCCGATGGCTGCAGGGAAGAAGCTATGCTTGAGTCAGTTGATACATGCTCTCAGACATTTTCCCCATGGAAGAAGGTGGAAGAGAGTGTGTGCAGCATGCGTAGTGTCCTTCATTACGCTGGCTGCTTTTCTGAGGCAATGGGAAATGAAGGTGGAGACAATGAATGGGAGGTTGGTTTGCATGATGGATTGGGTTATATTGACAACCTTTTGTAGTTTCTTGCTGTCTTGATCAGAGCAGGAGCCATACTAAGCTGTGATATACTCAGAGTGGATGTTTTCTAATTCTCTCCCAAAACCTTTCTGCCTCTAAAACATTTCTTAAGCCATTGTCTGAGCTTTTCTCTTCATGAGAAAGGAACTATGTCAATGCACATTGTTGACCCTTATATTGAGTGAAACACATAATTATAAATTTTGTTATAATCATTTTATACATTGTGTGAGGTGACTTCACTTATTATTTATTGGCTCTTGCGCCTGACATAGTATTGCCCTCCCTTTGCTTCACTTAATAGCTTTTATTAACATTGACAGCAGACTGGTTATGTGGAATATCAGATGACTTCTTGATTGCAGACATGCCAACCTGAGCAAATATATTATGAAGAATTGATTTCCAAGTAAAATTAAACCTCATTTGCAATCTTGCAATAGAATTTCTCATAATGTTTCACAGATATTCTTGTAAACATGCCTTTTGTAGACTCTATGTTCTATTCCTACCCTAGGTGGATCATGCGATCATATGCAAATGAACATATTGGATGGGAATCTCAACTGCACTACCAGGGCCTGAAGCGATTGTTAATAACAAATCAAAACAGGCTTGCAGCAAGGTCACAAGTGGGACCTTGTAATAGCTTAGCAGCCCCATCCCTGGACAATAAAGTTCATGATTCAGCAAGAGCTGGGCAATAACAGTCAGGAGGACATTGAAATGCCAGCCACCAAGAAAGACACGGCAGGCCTGGGAGGGAGGCACTGGAAAAAGATCCAGCTGAACACATTCATCTACTAATGCAACAAGCACCTCAAATGTGTGAGCAAGCAAATTGGAGATCTGCAGATCTGAGCATTGGGTTAAAACTGATCTTGGAAATTCCAAGGCAGAAGATACCATTTGCATACCAACTTCTGCCAGATGAAGCAGAAGAACTTGTCAGTTGTCCTGGAATTCCAGGACAGAGAGAGAATTAAATTATTCCCTATCAATAGAAACAAATCCAGGCATATGGTCTCCATGTTTGCTTTCTGCTGCTAGTTCTGAAGTTGCTGCACAACCCTGGGGGAAGGGCTGGAGGGAAGCTACTCCATTACCAAGTCTAAAAATAAAACTTCACAGCTTCCAAGGTTGGCCTATGTGCCTGTTAGACCTGTATGATACAGGAAACGAGTTTAAACCCATATGTGCAGGGATAATTAGTCAATTACATTTTTAATTAAAGTTGATTGAATTCACAAGGATGGAATAAATGAGGAGAAATTGTTTCCAGTGACATATGGGTAAGTAACCAGAACATACAGAGCAAAGGTCATTGAAAAAGAACCAGAAACAACATGAAGGAGTGAAAATTATGCAGAGTTACTGTGACCTGGAATAGATGGTGGTGAAAGCAGATTCAATAATAACTTTCAAAGGATCTTGGCTTGAAGGAGGAACGTTAGCAGGGCTACCAAGAAAGGGATTGGAAGTGTGACTAATTGGATAGTTCAACCAATGAGCTGTCACAGGCACAAACGGCCAAATTGCCTCCTTCTGTGCTGCATCATTCAACTGTGATGGGAGGGTAAATGTTTTTTTAAAGTGTGGGGATGACAGAGGGTTCTTTAAAACCATGTTGTAAAGCATTTTGAGATGTTGTAGTTCAGCTTTTGCAAAGAGCTTTAATCTGTAAGGGATTAAATAAGCTGCAAATAAAGTATATAAATTAATTGTTAATCTATTTTGGTTTGGAAAAACAGTAACTTGAGTTTTATACCAAATTTCCTGATTTTGTCTTTTGATTTATGCAACAATAGGGTTGGCATGTCTACAAGTGTCCCCATGAATGGTTATATTAATTAGTGTTGTTGTTCCGTGCTTTTTCAGAGTTCAATTGGAGACCACGATTTGTCTTGACTCCTCCAAGACTGACCTAGCTGAAACAACACATTTGCATAGTGCATTTAACATCATCAAACAATGTCCAAGGTGTTTCCAGGCATATTGTTGAATAAAATATGAGCCACACATGGAGATATTGGATCAAATGATCATGCACATGGTCATTTGACCTAACAGATAGGGGTTCAAGAGTGTTCTAAAACAGGGTGCAGAGGTGCAAGTAAATTCCAACACTTAAAACCTGAGCAGCTGAAAGTGATTAAAATCAGGGATGCACAAGAGGCCAAATAAAATACTGTGGATGCTGGAATCTGAAACAAAGACAGTAAAATGCTGGAAAATCTCAACAGGTCTGACAGCATCTGTGCAGAGAGAATAGAATTAATGTTTTGAGTCCAGATGACCCTTTAGACTCGAAACATTGGCTCTATTCTCCCTCCTGATGCTGTCTCACCTGCTGAGATTTTCCAGTGTTTTTTTTTGTCGATAACTTGGCGAGTAGTAAGAAAGCAACTTGCCTATCATATAGCGCCTTTCACATCCACAGGCTATTCCAATGAGCTTCACGTCAATAAGCTACTTTTGTGATGTAGTCACTATTGCAATACAGGAAACTTGGAGAGCCATAGGGCCTGTTCCTATACTGTAATTTTCTTTGTTCTTTGAGGAAACCCAGCAGCCAACCTGCACATTATAAGCTCTCATAAACAGCAATGGGCAGATAGTGTGTTTATGTGATGTTAATTATTGGTTAAGATACCAGAAACAACTCCACTCCTCGTCGTCAAAATGGACTAATGGGATCTTTTGAATCCTGCTGAAGCCTTGATTTAACATTTCGTCCTAAACGCAGCACCCCTGCCAGTACAGCATTGCACTGGAGTAGCTGCCTAGATTTTTATCCTACAATATTATGACCACAGTGCAAATATAAAGAACGTTTATTCAAAAAAAAGAGGATTGTGTTTTGGAAGTAATAAACTAACACAACATTTAAGAGGTAACAACCTTTTACCTTGGAAGGGAGGTGGGCAACATTCCACTGTGCGTGGGTAAAGGCGCGCATGCGCGCTGTCATTGGCAGACGGGATCGTGACCTTTACGCGTTGCATCATCGCGTCCCGTTACGTCAGACGCACTGGGGTGCCGGGAGCGTCAGGTGACGGGCGATGAGTTGATCTTCGCCCCCACCATCTTCCGGCCGGAGAAGGTGGGATAATGGCAATAAATTTACAGAGAAACATCGTTGCTCAAAGTACGAAACACACAGCTAGTGTGATTTTCTTTCATGGCTCAGGTTAGACCTCACTGATTTATATCAAGTCGTTTAATGGGTGGGGGGAAATCTAGTCTTCAGCCCTTAACACCGCGGGGGATTACAGTGATCTTCTGTGGTTGAATATCAAGAATGGTGTGTGACCAGCGAGGAGCTACCAACCATTCACCATTGTATTGTCACTTTTCACATTCTCTTCAATATTTGTAAAAATATCAGAGCAGTGGCACTGTTCTTAGTGTGGCTGCCTCAACGTCAGGGACCCGGGTTGAATTCTGAGCTTGGGTCAGTGTCTGTGTGGAGTCTGCACATTTTCCCCATGTCTGTGTGGGTTTCCTTTGGGTGCTTCCTACCACATCTGGAATGGCGCATTGGTTCGGTGCATTAGTTCAGTGCATTGACTGTGCTAAAATTTCCTTCAGTGTACCCAAACATGCGCTGGAATGTGACAACTAGGGAGTTTTCACAGTAACTTGATTGCAGTGTTGATGTAAGCCCACTTGTGATGTTAATAAATGAAACTTGATGTAGACCTTTTAGATGTTCACGATTTTCCCCATTTGCCAGCCTTCCACCCTTCCTTCCTTCACCATGTTGATTTTTTTCTACAAGTTGAATACTGCAAATGCTGGAAGTCTGAAATAAAAATGGAAAATGCAGCATGTTTGACAGCATCTGGCAGGGTTAACATTTCAAGTCCAAATGACTGTTCTACACGATGGTTCTGCAAAAGGCCCCATTTGGACCTGAAATGTTGGATAAACTCAGCAGGATCTGTGTCACGAGAAACAGAGTTCCTGAGTTCCTGTTGATGTTGAGTACCTCTGGTATTTCACCTTAGCAGGAGATATTTTACTGAGGCCAGGTTGTTCACCATCAATTATTTTATCATCCTCGTCATTACACCCAGATCTGCTCTGCAAAGTTCTAACAACCTGCCCTCATCTGAATTGTAGAAAATTGCAACATTTGTGAGAACTGTTAATAGGTTTACTAAAATCATTTTCCAACAGGTATTCTGTTCTTTTCGTATACCTATATTTTCTCAGTTTCTTTAACGTCACATATTTTAAAGACATCTGCTGAAATTTTACCACGCTGTCCACCACGGGATTGAAGTGGGCGTAGGCCGGACATCAGAAAGGTCCGTTGGCCTCAGGCTGGAATTTAGGGCCTTGCTCAAGCGAGGCCATAAACTCCCACCTATCATCTTGGAAATACCATTCAACCATCAAAGGTGATTGGTTCAATTACTTTCCTATTAAGTTAACAGTGATATGAAGTGAATAGTTTTTTTACTAAGACTGATTGCCCAAGGTCATGCATCAGTGTACACCTCCTTATCAGGATGCACCCCACTTCCTGAAACACACGGAGCTTGGAAATGGGTTGACAACAGCCAAGGGTTTAGGGTCACCAATATGCAGTTGCTTATGTCACTTAAATTATGCAGCCAACAAGTGCAAAGAACTGGCAATCTACCTTTTGTCAATTGCCTCATTAGCATTTAACTTATCAGAAAGAAAGACGTGCATTTATGTACAGGAAATCTCACTTAACATTGTCCCACGCAATGTCATTCTTCAGATTTCATTACAGCTATTTTGTTGCCATATGCCTGGAAGTTCCCACATACCCTCTCATATTGAGTCTAAGACCTGGGACTCAGGTAAGATGGGGAGCTGGCAATTTTGGGAGAGGATTAGGAGTCTCAGACAGACTGTTTTGCAAAATGTCATTTTGCATAACTTTGCAATTTCCAGGAACTAAATAACCATGTTAAGCAAGACCTTCCTAAGGTGTTTTTCATGACTACTAGGCATCTCAAAGTGATTGACAGCAAATTAAGTACTTTTGAAGTGTAATTCTGTTGTAATGCAGGAAACTCAGTAGCCAGTTTGGGCACTGTAAACTCCCACAAACAATAATGACCAGAAATCTGTTGTTTTTGTGAGGTTTGAATGATAGATATTGGTCAGAACATCGAGTATAATGCCCCTGCTCCTCTTTAAAATAATGCCATGGATCTTTTTCATCCATATGAGCAGACAAATGTGGTCTTGGTTTATCATCTCATTTAAAAGGCGGTACCTTAAATTACTTTTTCAGTATAGGGTCTGGTGTGTTGTGTGCCTACATGCCATTGTAATGTAAAAGGGCTTAGTAAAGCAAGGGTTAAAGTGAGACTGGACAATAAACTACCCAAGGTATGATGTCTAGAGTTACATGTTAAGCAACTTCGAGAGAACAGTCCAGAGAGAACTTCTGAAAGCAGTCTACCTGCAAGAAACGTCTCCACGCATCACCTTACATTGGATTTGTGAATAATTAAAAGCTAGCATCAAACAGTTCATGTTTAAACATCAAGTCTCAAGATCTCCTCAATGAAACACTTCAGCAGCAGTGATACGCAAGAAATACAATGTGGTGTACAGTGATGACCAATGGCTGTAGTACCATGGTGATCAATAGTGGTAATGGTGGTAAGGATGGTGGCAACTAAATGCATGAAGACAAAACAGCGTCCCAAGATATGAAAGAAGCAGAAGCCTAACTAGAGAGATGTGCACCCAAGAGGAAGAAAATTAAAGACACAGTTGAAGCAGCTTCCCCCCTAATTTTGAAGTTGAGGAATCCACCAAAGTGAATGGAAGTCCATTACAAGACACCAGAGTGAGAGACCACTAGATGGGTGAGCAAAAATACAAAACAAAGCTGTACTTAGCTTGTAGCACAGGTGGTAGTTCCAAGGCTTAGCATACAGAGGGCAGTTTAAAATGGTGGTAGAATTAAATACAGGTAATGCGCAGTAATAAAAATAAAAACAGCCTACAGAGTTTAAAATCAAAGAATTGCTGCCGTGAAGATTTTAAAAAAGTAGTCAGAGCAAACAGAAAGGAGCACTGAAGTTTTAAGTTTTTTTAAAAAATGCATGCGACAAATCTCCAAAAACGAGACATTGAAAAAGCGGGGATTGAATCACACACAAATGGATTGCTGCAGTTTTAAAACAAGTTTAAAAGAAGCAGTCACGATCACAAAGATCTCAGAAATGTGACGGAACGTCAAAAAAAACCTGCAGGCTGCCAACAGCTCCCGAAGCACGAAACAAAGAAAACCTGCAGCGTTTAAAGGCAGCAATCGCTACACTGCTTTGTTTTAAACATAAAAGTTTGAGGAAACTTGCCAAAAAATAAGACCCACGATTGCTGGATAGCCTGCCAAAAACCCAAAAAGTGCAGGAAAATTGCAGAGCCAGAACCAACAAGCTGCTGGCAGTCTATAATTAAAAAGGTGACCGTCTTAAAGCAGCAATCATTTTAATGTTGTATATACAAAAGAAAAGCAAACAGCCATGGGCAGAAAATTAGAAAAGTCTGACGCATTTGTGATGAGGAATGGTTCCAGTAAACACGAGTGGTCTAGCATGTTCCCAACTATGCAAAGGCAATAAGATACCCTGGCGAGATGGCAGCAAGAGACTTTGGAGCGAGGATAAAGAGAGAATGAACAGTTGATTGTCCTTCAACATCGAATGCAAAAGGAATGCATGACCATTCAGTAAGATGAAAAAATAAAGACTGTCATAAACATCAAAATGGAAGCACAGCAGAAGAAACCTGAGGAGACTGTTGAATAACAGGAAAACTCAAGATGACACATATGAGCTTTGCAAAGACTTTGGGTTAACAATGAATGCAAAATGAAGGATAAGACCAAAGTTCTGTTGCTGACCAAGAACAAAATACGACCAAAATCTATTGGGAGAATGTGAATCAGACACTGAAGTGCAAGAAACTAAGACCATAGAATCACTACGGTGCTGAAGAGGCCCATCAGGTCCGCACCGACTCTCTGAATACCCATGCTGTCCTCTCCGCCCTATCCCCACAACCCTACTCATTTACCATGGTTAATCCACCTAACCTACACATCTCTAAGACTAAGGGGCAATTTAGCATAACCAATCCACCTAACCTGCACATCCTTGGACTGTGGGAGGAAACCACAGCACCTGGAGGAAATTCACATGGACACTGGGAGAGTATGCAAGCTCTTCACAGGCAGAATTCCAAGGCCAGAATTGAAGTCAGGACCCTGGCGCTGTAAGGCAGCAGTGCTAACCGCTGTGTCACCATGCTGCCCAATTCATTAAATCTTTCGACCATGTACGTATATGCACCAACTCAGCAGAGTTCTTTTGGTCTCAGATTTTACTAGCACCTTTTCATTGGTTGTGTGAATTGTCCAAGATAGCTTCACTAATCCTTCAAAATCCAAACATTTGCAGCTTCAGTTGGTGGATGGTGGTGGACAATTAAAACAACTCACTAAGGGAGGAGTGTCCATGAGCATCCCATCTTCTCTGATGGCCTTGTCCAGCGTGTCGGTGCAAAAGACAAGGCTGAAACATTTCTGACCATCTTCAGCAAGAGGTAACATGTGGAGCATCCACCTCTGTTTCCTTCTGAGGTTCTCGTCATCATAGAAGCTAGACTTCAACCAATTTAGTTCACACCACGTGATAGCAAGAAACAATGCGTTTCTCAGAATAATGTCCTCGGCGAAGAGAGAGAGTGTGTATTGTGTACGAGGTGAGAGCGTCCAATATGAGACTCCAACTGCACTCTTTCCATTTGAACGAAAGGCACAGCAGCAGTCCTCCCCCCCCCCACCCCCATCAAAAATGACAAAGTCCTAAATATGCCTTTTTAATGAGAACTTTTTAATTATAGTAAACGTATACATGTAAGAAATGGAAAATAACTTGTAGAAATCAGCTTTTTGTATATTTGTACCATTGCACAAAAACAATTTTCTGTGGTTTGGCTCTTCAACACAGTAAGAATTTTTCTCAGGGACTCATTCCTTCAGTACTCTTGGGAAGTCAAAAGGGTTCCACGGCTGGAAAAGTTTGGGAAACCCTGTGGTGACCCAGGTGACCACAGTCACATACTGGACTGTGTTTGAAATTCCATTTGTGGTGGATGTGTGCTGATCTTGCATGGAGAGTGAATCCTGTTGAGCGTCGATCCCTTGTTTTCAAAGGAATTGATACCCTGGAGGTTCTATTGCCAGATCACTCACCACATATTTGATGATATTCGTGCCATTTGTCATTTCTCTCAAAACCAAAAATGCTGAAAGCATTTGCAGAGTTCCAGAAAGGTTTGCAAAAGTTGAGTTGTACATTTGGGAGGTTCTGAAGATCTTCATGGATTGACATAGCTAGCTGGTAGTAGTGACCTTAAATGCATAACATTTGTGTGGTATTTATTTTTTCTGTCTTTCAGGTGATACTGGACAAGGTATAAGAGCATGGATAAAAGATGTACTAAAGCAAGAACTGACTTTTCAGCACATACGTGTAATTTATCCAACAGCACCTTTAAGGTATCATTTATTTATCAGAAAATAAATGTTCAATGCAAGAATGTTTCAGCCCAGTAAACTAGACACATCAATACTCTCTCAGCCAGTTAGAAACTAAGTAACATTTTGTTTATAAGAAAGATGAATTGTAAATACTATATTTCATTTTTTCCGAATCACTTAATTCTGATAATCTTGTGAAATTACTGTTCTTTGACCTCTACATTTAACAATATCATTTTGAATACAAATATTTAATTGGACAAAACATTAATATATTCAACTTTTTGGTGTCTTCTGAAATGTGCTCTGAATATATCTATTCAATTTACCAGTGGATTTTGCATGCACTTTTCAAAAGGAGTTTGCAGGATAGATTCTCATTTCTGTATCTCGAGACTTCTACTTCCTTTTTTTCCCCCTTTTCCTTTTCTACTGATTTCTTTCCACTTCTTTCCTTGTCTGGCTAGGTTGCTTTTGCTTGCTTTTTTATTAATTTATTTTAGCAATGCATCTCTTTTGACCTTTCTGGTTCTCTTGTCCTTTAAGATAAAACTGACTTTGCTCCTGACATTTCTTCCATTTCTACCCTTTTTAGAACCCACACCTTGTTTGCTTTAAAAATTAACTTGGAGAAAAGTTGGAATAAGGACAAAGAAATTGTGAACTCTTTATCACCAGCTGTAACATTAACTGTTCCCTGCTTCTCTTATCACCATCCATAGTCTTTCGACCTTGTAACCCTCAGTGACTCCTCACTGCCAGCCCACCCTGTTGCCGCTATGCTTTCAGTTGCCACTATATGCTTTCTGGTCCTTCCCCCCCCATTGCTCCTTCTCCACCCAATTTGCTCCTTCGCACCCTCCCCCCCCCCCCCCCACCTCCACATTTGGCCCTTGCTTCTTTCCTCTGTCCCCTTTCTCCCATCTCCTATTTGTCACCCATTCCCTCAATGGCACTGCCCCACTCACCTGCTCCATACCCTCGCTCCATTCTTTCCCTTTTCTGTTCTAGTCTTTTTTTCTCTGCAGCATCTTATGCTGGGAGGAAAAAGAGAATAGGAGATGTGAATAATCACAGTTGTAGACAAGTTCCTAACACAAGTATGTTAAACAGTTGGCTTCCAGGTTAATGCTTTTGGAGGCAGCCAAAATAAACAACACGAGTCAGCTTTTTAACAATTTAAATTTGTGTCTTTGTGCAGGCACTTAAAAATTAACCTTTAACCTTGTTTTCCAATATCTTTAAGTGATTTTCATTGCAAAAAATAATTATTACAAATTACAATTGCTTTTTATTGTCACTTTTTCAGACCATATACACCTATGAATGGAACTCTGTCAAATGTGTGGTTTGACAGGTACAAAATTTCCAATAACTGCCCAGAACATCTTGAATCGCTGGATTCAATGTGCCATATACTGGGGAATTTGGTGGATGAAGAGGTCAAAGCTGGAATTGCAAAGAACAGATTAATCTTAGGTAAAATATGTTATTAGTTTTCCTAACATTTTAAGCAAAACATAAAGTAATCTGAGAATCTACCTTTACTTTTCCATTCCTGTTTCCTGTCTGCTATCCTTCCATCAAGCATGTTTATCCTGGCACAATCACTGGATTGTATCACAGATTCACTGAATAAAAATAAAGATGCACGTGGTTGATCATATCCTTTTGCACTTATAATTTTGGTCATATCATTTAGTTTGTGAAGTCAATCATTTCTTAACTCCTGGGCTAAAGAGGATTGTTTTACTTAGAAAGTATGTGTACCTGTCTAATCAGTTTCCTTCCAACATGATTTCTTTACTTGATACTGGAGAAACCTGATACCATTATTTCAACTCTGGCCGAAGAAAATGCACATTTGCAGTGGATTATTAAATCTGGTACTGCTGCAATTTCAATCATTTAATTGCTCAAAAAGAATCTGATGGTTTTTAATGGTAAATTAAACCGAAGGCAATATACTTTTGATTTTGTATTCTGGTTTGCTTTTAGAAAGACCAAAAAAACCCAGCAATATTTCCGGCATAATACTAAAATTTATTTTGGCACTTGTGTATTCTTGCTTGCTATTCATGCTGACAAACATATCTGATATCAAGTGATATATTTGAGTTCATATGCGCTGAAAAGTTACAACTATCATTTGAAATGAAAGTATTAGTAAATTGACCCAATTGAAACAAGAATAAAGAGGTAGCTATCTCTCCATCCTGTAGTTGTTGGAGATAGAAGTATTTGCCTGCAGCAAGAATATCTCTTTTATGAGAGAGTCTAAATTTTTAGTAGTATTATTGACATCAGAGTTAAAAATACAGCCTCAAGTTACCTAATTTATAATTGTCTGGGACTAGAAACACAAATCAAACTCTCAGTGTGGCATTCGTTGTTCCCTTTTAGCACAGAACTAAACATTGAGTAAGTGCAAATTCAAAATGGCCAGCTTTAGTGAGGCTGAGACAAATTAGTTCTCAGCTGTACATTTTTGCTGCAATTAACACTGTAATATTTAAAAACACATTTGGAGAAACTTAAGCTTCATAGCACAGTCATTGAAAAGAATAAACTACCAGCTGTGAAGGAAGTGAAAACATCCTTAAAAAAAGTCCCAGTGTTTATGTTTTGTCTGATTCAGACAAATATAAAAGATGCAAAATAGGGAAGATTAAATGTTCACTGAAATTTCAAACTAAGTGACGTACTATGTGTTAGAGTCCAACATCCTTAATAACCATTTATTTGTATGGTTCACATTTATTATGATTCTGTTTGTATATGACTTCAATTTTCTCTGTCATTCTTTTTGTAAGTCTCTCTTTCCTGTCTTCCATTTCTTGTATATCACAGAGTTCCTCTGTGTTTCTGTCATGTATGTTAATTTATTGATATAATCTCTATCTCTTTGAAAGTGGAGTGTGAATGCAGAATGATCATCAACTTACTAAGGGTTGGAAGTTAGTTGGATTAGGTAGGAAGCTGCTGCCACATGCAGTGGTGAGGAGGCGAGGGAACAAAGGTCAGACAGGGAGGGAGGGAAGAATTCTCAACTGATAGTTGCATAATTAAGGTACTAATCAATTCTCTTAAGTTTTAATAAGTTAAATTAAAATCAAAGTTCCACTTGTGGCACTGCATATTTGTTTTTCTATGTTTCATTATTGCTGCTGATGGCTCATTGAAAAATGGAACTCGCATCAAAAGTTTGACGTCACTGATTAATATAATGCAATATAATTAAGTCCAGAAATATTTTTTCTGTTCACAAACTAACTTGATAGATGGCAGCTGAAAGTACGTTAGCAGTCAGTGATGAGTTTGTGCGTATGTATGGAGTACCAGGAAATAAGAGTTAGTGTCATTTAATATTTAATAACATTCTCAAAGTATTTATGAAATCATAAAATATTCACTTAAGATTAGCAGCAAGATGTCTTCCAAAACTACTTCCTATCATTGTCATTGGTTTCCCCTCACTATCGAAGAGGGCCATTTCTTGCATTTTAAGGGGTGTGTATTCTCACATGGCTGTGGAGTCTGACTGCAGAACTGCATTATTTTCACAATGTGAGCAAGAATGTATTGCCTTATTTTTGTCTGGCAGCCCTTGATCTTTCTAGCTTGCCTTTTAGCATATCTGTATTCTTTGCTGTTCAAAAAAAGCAACACCACTACTTGAGATCACTCCCTAAATAGTCATTTCTTCCCCTGTCTTTGATGGACATACTGCATTTCCTGTGGCTTATCTTCAAGAAGTCCTTGAATCTTAATCTCCGTCTACTTTACATGCGATGCCCAAGTTTAAGTTATAAATAGACGACCACTTTAGGATTTTATTTTCACTCATATGTACTAAATGTCCACTTCATCTGAGCTGAGCTTTGCTAATGACTACTTCAAATCCAGGCATTTCTGTTGAATACTTTGTCCTTCCATTTAATGCCAATGATGTTCTAATGCACTTCATATGGAATCTGACAAACTGCTTAATATGTCTGGAATTGGTAGTCCATGTTTCACAGGCACATAGTATTGTGTTTTTGGTCCTGGTATCTTTCAGAATCAGTCAGTATATAAGGAAACACAGGAGGTGATCAACATTGCAGTTGTTGTTTATTGCTATCACAGTCAAACTAATAAGAAAACATGGTTCCTGTGATCCCACAAGGTTTGCAAAGCACAGCAAGCCAGACAAAACATATAACACGTAGAAAGTTGGGTATTACCGCAGTCTTCAGAGATGAGAAATTTCCATCATATGGCAGAACTCTCCATTTTGGATAATGGAATTCTGCCCTCTACCAGCTCTTCCTCCAGTGCAGTTAAAGCTGGGAGGAGAGAATGTCAGAAAGTCTGAAAAAATCTGCCAAAAATGTAGTCGTCTTGAACTGCTGGAGTCCGTGTGGTGTATGTGTACCCACAATGCTGTTAGGAAGAGAATTTCAGGATTATGATTTGGGGGAGATGGGCTGGGAAGAGAGGCATGTGTGGCATGGTGGTGGTGGGGGGAGAGACTTCATCAAATCTTCTGTTTTAAGGGAATGTAGAGAGCTTAACAGGAACTTACATGAATATTTGGAGTACATAAGTAACATAGATGTTCATATTTATGTTGCTCATTATATGTTGATTTGTAAATGCAAACTTTCATAATTATTTATTGCTTGGTTTAACATGTACATTTGATTTGATTTATTATTGCCACATGTATTGGTATACTGTGAAAAATACTATTTCTTGCATCCTATACAGAGAAAGCATTCCATTCATAGAGTAGATTGGGGAGAAGGAAAGGAGAGGGTGCAAGATGTAGTGGTACTGTCATAGCTTATATAATCCACAAGCTCATGTTCTGTTGTTCATATAGATTTCATCCACATACACTCAAATGCTGAAATGATGGGGTCACTTGGTGATTTGATACAAACTTCACTGTTATAGAAAGTAAACTAGTGTTTGTACTTGAAGTCCAATAATTCCACCTATTTGAAGTGGCGCAGAAGCATTTACATTCATTTTAGATCATTAAAAATTGCTCTAATTATAGGATTCCTTGTCACAAAAAAAATTGAGACCTTTTTGTCTTCAGCCATTTTCATTGCTGCAGCTTTCTATACAGCATTTGTCAACGTGATACCTTGGTTCCTTTAAAGCTTCTTTTGTAAACAGGCAAATTCTGAGCTTGCTCTAGGAATTCTCTCAGCCACCTTGCTTTCAGTGCAGACATTTCTGGAGATTGTGCTACCAGGAAAGGTCTTCAGGATTGTGTTATTGATAGTTGCACAAAGTGGGATATAGTCAGAGTTTGGTGGCAGTAATGGAGTATCTCGGTTTTCATTAGGTGATGGTTAGCCCAAAGTCATCAGCCGCTTTTGGTGATGGTTAGCCCAAAGTCATCAGCCACTTTTAAAAAACAGTCCATGATCCATTGAAGGCCATGCACATTGTATGACAGGAGGGCACAATATCATCATTGATACTTTATCTGAAGATTTCAGTCGCCCAAGGTTAAAGAGATAGTCATCTATTCTAAATTATATGTATATCCCATCAACATTTCCATCAAGTGCCCCAGAAAGTATTATAAAAGTGTTACGGCATGGCAGATGGTAACAACAGTCAGTGACTTTGGCCATTGTTCCACAATGAAATTGCTGTGTCAGGCCTACAGCTGAAGTTTGACGTCCAAGTTTGGTTAAGAATTTCCACAAGGTGTCTCTGTACTGTGCCAAAAACCTTTGCCAAGTCAACAAAAACAGAGTCCCATACGTAGTTCCTGACATTTCTCTTATATTTACCAATGGTGAAGATCATGTTGCAAATGTTTCTTTTCTGCCTTTGACTTTCTATAAGTTCACTTTCTACCACGTGGTTTACCAGTTTGTTGAGTGGAACCTTTGCTTAAACCTTAACAGCAATCCCAAGCAGCGCGACTCCTCTGTGGCTGTCACACAAACGTTAATGTCCTTTTCCTTTGTGCATGTGAACAATCGGCATTCTTGAATTCCCAGGTAACGATCTGTTGATCCCACATCCTGTGCTACCATTGTGTGAGTTTAATGGCTAGCTTGGGGTCCCCAGATGTGTAAATTTCTTCTAGAATAATGTCTGACCCTGGACCTTTCCTTAAGTTTAGGAATCTTTGTCAGCCTCCACAGCAGAAGGTTTGCTATGCACGTTCTCACACTTGGATCAGCTTGCAAGCCTGCCTATAGCTGCTGCAATTATGAGTGGGTGGTTAAGCTTTATGTAATACAGAAGTAAATATTGCACATGTTGGATACCTCAAATAAAAACAAAATGCTAGAAATATTCAGGCATTGAGGCATTAACAGAGAAACAAAGTTAACACTTCTGACCTATGATCTTTCATTAGAACTTCATACTATTTAGTTTTTATAAATTATATTCAGAATTATATTAAGTAATTCTGTATTAATGTATTTAAATGTATCTGAGAATTGGCTTGTTTGAATCCATAAAATATAAATAAAGTGTAAATATGTGCAGGGACATCAAACTACTGAAGGACCAGATCAAATAATCAGGGTCATTGAGTGGAGATATGATAACTATAATTTATCTATTTGAAGATTATTGTACATGAATAGTATAGAAAGAAATATAAATATCATGGGAAGTAGCTAAAAAATTATCCCTATATTTTCAACAATGTATAACTATTTGCTGCATATTAAGTGGTTTGGTCTTTGATGGAATAAAGTGTTTTAGCCTCAGAATCAGAATTTGCCTTCATAAAAAAGGAGTATAGCTGCTATGTGAGGGTGCTATACAATTAATTTTCAAATAACAATCAATGAAGTACATTTGATTGAATTAGTGATAATTATAAATACTGTAGCACAACAAGATATCTGCATGTTAGCCCTTCATTTGTATTTTATGTTTCAGTGCCACAATTGTGACATTCTGCAAGTGGACATCCTATATATAACTCCTAATATAACATCAAAATTCTATTTCAATAATTCTCTAAATGTGTGTTAGTACTCACAATACCCCAAGTTATACAAAGGGAAGTCTGGAGTAGAAAAAAACTTTTCTTCCCATCCTTCTAACCATAAAACTGATAGAGAGTCAGTCAGAGCATCAAGTCTTTGTAATATTTTGGATTATGTAAGTCGAGTAGAGTACATTCCCCTTTAAAAGCCTATGCATTTTGAAATAACATAATGCGTGTAACTGATTGAAGACAGTAATGGACTCTCACAAGGAAACAAAACAGGGTTTGGAGTTATGTGGAGAAGCTTTATTGAATCTCTGATAAAATCTACTTAGTGTCACCATTAAGGAAATGCCTTTCCTAGTTACTAACGGATATTCAATATCACCAGACTAGCTCACTTGATGCTGAAAGGGTTTTTGTGTTGCTTCATGTTTGAAGAAACTGATGACAAACTAAGAAATTTGAGATTTAGACAATTAAAATAGTACTAGCTATGGAGTAAATTAAAATTAATGTGTTAAAATTGGATTGTACTGAAACATTATCCAGGTTCTCAGATAAGGATAGTTTGTCATCAAACATTGGCTGAAATCAGCAAGGGTATTACAGTTACAGTTACTCACTGGAAGGCATGATTGTACTGACAGACAAATTGCAGGATTTTTCCGTAGAAAAGTAAATCAGAGACCAAACCTTTTTGTATATTGTCATTTCAAAGGGAAAATCAATTGTTCAACCACATAAAATGTGTAATTACATAGTTATTCAAATCTCATGGTGCTTATATACATAAAAGACGCCATGATGACTAACTGCAGGCAACCTTGCCAGTGTGTGATTAAATAGGTTCAGTAATTTACCTTATAATGAGTTAGTTAAAAGACTGTTACTGGAATTGTATTGCTGTGCGTGGGAACTTTACTTTGATCTCTTTATTCCTTTTAAAAAATAATGCAATTAATAAACAAAACTCATTGTGTTTTGACATGTTTCTGTGATGTGCTTATGCTGTTGTAAGTTACTGTTTGTAGAAAATTATAACAATATTTTTTTGGAACTGCAACATTTCAAAAGGACCAACATTTTTTTCTTGTGGAAGAAATATCACCAGAAAGAAATTGTCACCTGAACTATACTGCCAACTCATTATGACTTAAGAATGTGAGCAAAAGTTAAAACTAAAATCTTTGATTTTTTTTGGAGTTCCCCTTATGGGAGAGTCCAGAGGGCATAATCTCAGAGTAAGGGGTCCCCCATTTAAGACAAAGATGAGGAAATATTGCTTCTCTCTGAGGATAATGAATCTTTACCGTGGGAGGCTGTAGAGGCTGAGCCATTCAGTATGTTCAAAGCTGAGATAGATAGATTTTATATCAGTAAGGGAGTCAAAGGATATGGGTTTAAGGTGGGAAAGTGGACTTGAGGTTTATCACATCAGATCAGTCATGATCTCATTGAATGGTGGAGAGACCTGATGGGCCAATAGGCCGCTTTCTGCTACTTCTTATGGTCTTATAGTTGTGACATTTGACAGAATAAAACTTTTGAGGCATACTGTAATGTTTCCAGTCCATTGAAATTAATGGGTAATGCTATGATGGTAACTCATTCTATTCTTACTTTAATGGTAGTGTTGTTACTTGAAATGAAAAAAAAAATTAGAATACCTATGATCCTTTAGAGCAATTAGGAGATGACGGAACCATGATCTCCTAAGAGAAAATCATTTGGATATTGTGTCTTTGTATGTAATAAAATGTATGTAAATGGCAATGTTTATTCCTACTGGCACTTTTTATAACTGAAAAACATTTGCTAATAAACCAAGCAAATCAAATTTCTTTGCTTTGTCCCTACTAATAGCTCGACCTCTCATTTAACTCTACCATTCCTCGGAATTTAACTTCGCTCTATCTTCCACTCTTGTTTCTCCAGACCCTGAGATAGCTTAGTCCATATGTCAGATTCATTTATTCTGTGGTATCTGCTTCATCTGAAGACTACATTTGTTCTTAACAGTCCCTACTTATGGCAGTGTTGATCAAACAGCTGCCTGTAAATTTCAGAAATTGATTTTAGCTGAGAGAAAAAGAGACAGCCACACACAAACAAAGTGTGTCTTTCCTCATTCTAATTTGAGTTTTCATTTGTTTGGGGAAATATGTTCAATTGTAAATCACACAGAGGAAGAAAGAGGAATGGCTTCTTTCTATGCTGTAAATGTCTGTTGTTATTTTATACCCTTTCCATCACATTGAAAACCTTACAAAGTTAGGGGCCACTGAACAAATTAATAACATCAGTTGAGTTTTACATCATTCATTTGGTACTCAAAGCTTTTATTTATAAAATCCAAGACCAACTTTTTTTTAAACTTATCAATATAGCTTATCTCTCAAAGGGACTTCTATACTTCTTTGCTTTTTCCTTTTCTTACACTTAAAAAGTGTAGAAAAATCGTAGACTCTCTACAGTGCAGAAGGAGGCCATTCGGCCCATCGAGTCTTCACTGACCGCAATACCACCCCAGCATATTCCCGCAACTCCACATATTTACCCTGCTAATCCCCAGACACTAGATCAATTTAGTATTGCCAATCAACTTAACCAGCACATCTTTGGACTGTGGGAGGAAACCGGAGCACCCGGAGGAAACCCACGCAGGCACGAGGTAAATTTGCAAACGGTGGCACAGTGGTTAATACTGCTGCCTCACAGCGCCAGGAAGCACAGTTCAATTCTGGCCTTGGGTCATTGTTTAATTCAAGGAATACTTTGTATCTGTCTTCACAAAGGACGCAGATGATGTGAAGATTACACTAGGACAGCAGGGGAAGTTATGGATAGAATAGTAATGGAGCTAAGGTTAGCATTACTGTAAGTTGCCAAGTCAATGATATGTATCCTAGATTGCTCAAAGAGGCAAGGGTTGAACTAGCAGAGATACTGGTTTCAATCTTGCAATCTTTTTTAGCCAGAGAATTAGACCACTATGTTATACTGCAATTCAGGAAAAAGGAAATGTCCCGTCAACTGATCGTTGGTAGTAAGGAAGTTATTGGAAACCATTATTAGTGACAAAATAAATTTTCATTTGAAAGGCAGCACGTTATCAAGAAGAGTCAGCATGAAATTGTTGAAGGAAAATTGAATTTTTTGATGAGGTAATGGAAAAGATTGATCAAAATAGTATGTGGATGTTTGGAAGGCATTCAACAAAGTGCCGCACAGGAGACTTGTTAAGAAGATGGCAGGCTGGGAAATAAGTGGCAGCATAGATATGGGATTAGTTTAGTGACAGGAAGCAGAGGGTGGCGAGTGGACGAACATTTTTCAAACTGGGTCGTTCCCAAGGGTCTATTGCTTTTCAATTTTTAAAAACCATCTGGAGTAGAGTGTAAGGAAAAGTATTATAAAATTTGCAATTAATATGAAACTTGACAATGTAGCAGATAGCTATGAAGATGTTTGCAATCTTCCAGGTGGCATAAGCAAGTTTGTGAAATTGACAGAAACATGTCAGATAGGGTTCAGTGCAGAGAAGTGTGATGATGCCATTTGGGAGGACTGATATGGAGAAAACAGGTATAATAATGGCAGCGCGAGTTTGAAAGGCTAGATAAGCAGAGAGATCTTGAGATCCAGATCCAGAGGAAGTTATGGAGGCATTGGTGGTGATCTTTCAGGAATCACTAGAGGCAGGGAGGGTTCCAGAGGACTGGAAAGTAGCAAATGTAACACCACTGTTTAAGAAGGGATGGAGGCAGCATATGGGAAGTTATCGCAGATTAGCCTGACTTCAGTCATGGCAAGATTTTAGAGCCTATTGTTAAAGTTGAGATCGCAGAGTATTTGGAAGTGCATGATAAAGTAGGACTGAGTCAGCATGGCTTTGTCAAGGGGAGGTCATGTCTGACAAATCTGTTAGAGTTCTTTGAGGAGCTAACAAGGAAGTTAGGTAAAAAGAGCCAGTGGACCTGATTTATTTAGATTTCCAGAAGGCCTTTGACAAGATGCCATATAGAAGACTGTTAAATAAGTTAAGTGCCCATGGTGTTGAGGGTAAGATCCTGCCATGGATAGAGGATTGGTTGACTGGTAAAAGCAGAGACTGGGGATAAAGGGGCTTTACTCAGGGTGGCAGGCCATGACTAGTGGTGTGCCTCGGGTCAAAGCTGGGACCACAACTTTTTACAACATACATTAACAATTTGGAGGAAGGAACTGAAGGCACTGTTGCTAAGTTTGCAGATGATGCAAAAATATGTAGAGGAACAGGTAGTATTGAGCAAGCAGGGAGGCTGCAGAAAAACTTGGACAAGTTAGGAAAGTGGGCAAAGAAGTGGCAGATGGAATACAATGCGGAAAAGTGTGAGGTTATGCACTTTGGAAGGAGAAATGGAGGCATGGACTATTTTCTAAATGGGAAAATGCTTAGGAAATCAGAAACACAAAGGGACTTGGGAATTGTTGTTCAAGATTCTCTTAAGGTTACCATACAGGTTCAGTCGACAGTTAGGATGGCAAATGCAATGTTAGCATTCATGTCAAGAGGGCTCGAATACAAGAGCAGGGATGTACCTCTGAGGCTCTATAAGGCTCTGGCCAGACCCCATTTGAAGAATTGTGAACAGTTTTGAGCCTCATATCTAAGGAAGGAATGGCTGGCCTTGGAAAGGGTCCAGAGGAGGTTCACAAGAATTGATCCCTGGAATGAAGAGCCTGTGGTATGAGGAATGGTTGAGGACTCTGGTCTGTACTCATTGGAGTTTAGAAGGATGAGGGGGCATCTTATTGAAACTTGCAGGATACCATGAGACCTGGATAGAGTGGACATGGAGAGGATGTTTTCCTTACTGGGAAATACTAGAATCAGAGGGCACAACCTGAGGCTGAAAGATGAGGAGGAGGAATTTCTTCAGCCAGAGAGTGGTGAATCTGAGGAACTCTTTGCCACAGAAGTCTGCGGAGGCCAGGTCATTGTGTGTCTTTAAGACAGAGATAGATAGGTTCTTGATTAATAAGGGGATCGGGAGAATGGGGATGAAAAGAAAATCAGCCATGATTGAATGGCCTAATTCTGTTCTTATGTCTTATGGTCCTGAAAGATGGTAGTGTATGTTGAGGTCATAGTTCAAAAAACATAGTGGATTACTTGGGTTTAGAAATAGTTCTAAAACATTGGTTACGTTTCATTGGATTTATAGTGGATAATTCTAGATATCTCACTCGAGGAAGATGTAAAGCCTTGGGCCACAGAGGAAATTACCAAGTCATTACCTGGGACAAGAGACTTCAATAAGAAAAGAGATTTGAAAAGTTAGAAATGTTCTCCTTGTAACAGAGGTTGAAGAGGTGAAGAGATTTCAAGGTGCTGAGAAGTTTCATAAATTACAACTGCTCCCGTTGGTGTCTGGCCTGATATATAAAAGCTAAAATGTAAAATAATTGGCAAAAGATTGAGAGGAGAGATTAAGAGAATTGTTTTCTCTCAATGTTGTCATGATCTGGAATCTACCTGAAAAGGGGGTGGAAGTTGATTCCATAAAGGACAGTATGTGAGAATGAGAAATTTACAGAGTTACAAATAAAAAGTGGAGATGTGTGACTAAGACTGCACTTTCAAAGAGGCAGCTGAGGCATAATATGCAAATGGCCTTCTTCTGTGCTCTAAGTTTTTATGAAGTATTAAAAAAGTTGGCTTAGAACTTTTTGAATTAATGATTTGTAGTAGTTTGAAAAAATAATGGGAGGTGTGCCTCAAACTGGTATTAAGAAATTAAAATTATTTAACTGGTTGATTAAGAAATAGATTGGTATGCTACCCATTTTCTACTGCCCAGTTTCTTCAGTATTGTAAAACTGAAATGAAGTTGACTATTACAATTATTAAAATAATTAAATTGCCAATTCCACTAATGAGACAAACTCCAATTTTTGAAATTGAAGTTTGTTTGACTTTACATCAGTCTACAAAATTATATTAAGTTTGATTGTATTCTACAAAACTATTTATTTAGATCTTTATTTGGCTTTGCAGGGGGATTTTCAATGGGAGGAGCTATGGCTATGCACTTAGCCTATAGATTTCATCCACAAGTAGCAGGAGTGTTTGCTCTATCCAGTTTCTTGAATAAGGATTCTGTTGTCTACCAGGTAAGCAGAAGAATATCCTGGCAAAGCGCAAAAAGGACTTGAAACGTTAACTCTGCTTACAGATGCTACCAGACCTACGGAGTTTTTTCAACATCCTCTTTCAGAAACTTTCAGATTCCAGTGTCTACGGCATTTTGTTTATTTTGATGTTGAAGCAGAAGAATGGAACTTCTATATTTATGCACCTTTCATAACCTCAGGATGTCCCAGTAACGTTATAGCCAATGAATGCCTTAATGGTAACTATTCTGTTATAGTCAAATGTGGTAGTGGATTTCCACAAAAGTTGTATGAACAACACAATGATTGTTTTGGCTGAGGAAACAATGTTGACTAAACAGGTGGAGAATCCTGTTGTTTGGAAAACAGGATTCTTTTTGCCCAGTTTAACAGGCAGGTGGATGCATGGTTTAACGTAGCATTTAAAAGGTGTCCTCTCTGACAATGCAGCAATTCCTTAATAGTATTCTGAAGTGTCCACCTAAATTATACTTTAAGTCTTGAAGTGAGACTTAAAACTCACTATCATCCCATTCACCTGAGAAAGTTACCAAATAAGATAAATTTACACCGAGGTAAGATGTAGTGTATTTTATGTAGATAGTATCTGGCATAATTTTGATTGAAACTAGAGGGCTACTTAGCAAAATTCTTAGATTGGGACGTGGGTTGAAATATATTCCAATGATACATCAACACATTCATAGGAAATCTTGCTAAATTCCAAGACTTTTAGCAATACATTTAATACCATTGCTAAAATAGTGAACAGAAGAATTTCATATGAACGTGGTGTCACTATAACATCATATGCCATCATTTTTGACCAATGAAGTATTATAATTGGAATTTGCTTTAAGTTATCTGAATATTCTTTATTTTAAATGAATCTATTCTTTTACAGTTGCAATAATGCACTTTTTTTTGGTTCGTTTCATTTTAATATATTAAGAAGCTCAAAATGGATGAATCTGCATTCATTTATTTGCAGCGCTTGTTTGTTTGGAGTCACAAATCTAGCATCATTTAAAGCCAAGTGATTCAGTTAACCCTAAATATTCAGGTGCATGAATAGGTTGGTGAATTTGACCTTAACATAGTCAGGAAAGATAGAAAGGTAGATAGGTAGGCAAATCTCAGAGTTGTAAGAATAATAGGATGATAAGAGTAGAGGATTTCAACTTCCCCAACATTAATTTGGATAGTTAAATTGTGAGAGGTTTAGAGGGGATGGAATTCCTAAAACGCATCCAGGAGAGCTTTTTATGCCAATACATAGAAAGTCATACAAGAGAAGGGATTGTACTGGACCTAGTTTTAGGGAATGAAGCCGAGCAAGTGGTAGAAGTTTGTGGGGGAGCATTTTGGTGACGGTGATCATAACTTAACAGGATTTAAGATAGTTATGGAAAGAGACAAAAATGGACTGGAAATAAAAGTTCTGATTTGGAGGACAGCCAGTTTTAATTGGCTAAGACTGGATCTGGTCATAGTTAACTGAGTAGCTACTTGTAAGAAAATCTACATCAGAACAGTGGATTCATTCAAAAAGGAAATAGAGTACAAGGCCAACATGTTCCCATGAAAAGTGGGAGCAACATGTCCAGAGAACCCTAGATGTCGAGAGATACCAGAGGTGGATAAGGAAAAAAGGGAGGCTTATGGCAGATACCAAGAGTTCAAAACAGCAGAAGCCCTGAATATAGAAAGTGCAGGGGGGTTACTTAAATAGAAATTAGGACAGTGAAGAGAGGGCATGAAAAAACACTGACAGGTAAAATAAAGGAAAATCCAAAGGTGTCTTTTCAGTATATTTAGAGTGGGAGGATAACCAGAGAAAAAGTAAGGCCCATTAGGGACCAACAAGGCAATTCTGTATGGAGCTGGAAGACATAGGTTTTAATAAGTACTCTGCATCTGTGTTCATTATGAGAAGGAAGGATGATATAGGCATAAAAATCAGGGAACGGCATTGTGATTTATCTGAACAGTTTAACATTGAGAGGAGATATTAACAGTTTTAACGGGCCTAAAAGTGATGAATCCCAGACCCAGATGAGATGTATCCCAGGCTGCTGTGGGAGACAAGTGAGGAGATTGCAGTGGCTCTGACAATTTTCACATCTTTGCTGACCACAGGAGAAGTGATGTGGATATGCCGGCGTTGGACTGGGGTAAACACAGTAAAAAGTCTGACAACACCAGGTTTAAGTCCAACCGATTTATTTGATAGTAAACTCACTAGCTTTTGAGAGGTTTCCCCTCAAAACTCCTCGAAAGCTAGTGAGTTTACTATCAAATAAATCGGTTGGACTTAAACCTGGTATTGTCAGACTTTTCACAGGAGAAGTGACAGAGGACTGGAGAACAGCTAATTCTGTACAACATGAAACAAGAATACAAACGCATTCGGATAAGGAGGCATTTAGAAAGTTGTTTTTGGTGCAGATCTTGGTGGTAGTAGCAAATATTCAAACGAGAACTTTGAAGGCCGAAATGGGGAAGGGTTCCATGTGGACAGCAGTTGAACATGGGTCAGTCAGTACTAAGATTTTCAATTGTTCAAGAAGGGAATTAGGGAAAACCAGCAAATTACAAGCCATTGCAGTCTAATGTTCAGAGGTAGGGAAACTGTTGGAAAAAATTCTAAGGGACAGAAGTGGTCTGCACTTGGGGAGGCAAGGATTAATCAAGGATAGCATGGTTTTGTAGAAGGGAGACGATGGGCCCGATCTTACTATCGAGTTGTGTCTGTTTTCGGGCGCGAGAACTTGGTAAAGCTGGGTGTAAGCGAGTTGTGCAATCCATGACTGCCTCTGCAGCTGTTCCCCCTTTACTGATGGCTAAAAATGGCAGCGATTGGGACTATACCCAAAATAGTTGTGACAGTTTAAATGCATTTAAATTGAATTAATGGGCTGGGTGCCCAACTTTACCGGCACTTCCCTCTTTACCACCGCGTTTGCCCATCTAGATTTGGTGCAAAACGGACATGGTCCACAAAGGTCCAATTCGGGCACTCCAGCTTCTGAGGAGGTAAGTTCAGAGCTTCCAGTGGCTCTCTGACTCAGATCGGAGGTGGGGTGGGGAGGCAGGTCGGTGGGTCAGATCCCTGTCTGGTGGGTGGGGGAAGAGAAGGGCCAGATCGCTCTCTGGTGGTGGGGGAGGTGGGTCAGATCATCCTCTGGTGGGGAGGCAGGGAGGCAGGTCAGATTGCTCTCTGGGGGTTAGTGGGTCTGCTGCCACTCTGTATGTGATTGGTGGAAGGCAGGGGGCCGCAATCGGTCTGGGTAGCAAGGGGGTGGGGGGATAGAGGGGTCAATTATGTTGTGGGGGCCAGAGGGGAGGTATTATTGTGCCTGGGAGCGATGTGGCAGGAGAGAGTTTTTCTATTTTTACTGCCAATCGGAGCTGCAGTGTTTTGGGTGCGATAAGCCCCACTTTCAAGCTTTTGTAGTGCGATTTGGAATCACTGATTTTTTTTTCAGACAGAGTGCGTATGGATACACAATGTGTAGATGAGGGTAATGTAGTTGATGTAGTCTACATGGACTTCAGTAAACCTTCTGACAAGGTCCCACATGGGAGGCTAATGAAAAAGGTAAGAGCCCATGGGATCCAGGACAATTTGGCAAACTGGATCCAAAATTTGCTTTGTGGTACGTGGCAGATAGGTAGCAGAGAGTGATGGTTGATTGTTTTTGTGACTTGGAAGCCTGTGTCCAGTGGTGTTCCAGAGGGATCGGTGCTGAGTCTTTTGTGATTTGTAGTGTACATTAACGATCTGGATGTGAATGTAGAAGGTATGATAAGTAAGTTCACAGGTGACTCAAAAAATGGTGGTATGGTAAATTGTGAGGAACAAAGTCTTAGATTAGAGGATAATATAGATGGGCAGAACAGTGGCAATGGAATTTAACCTTGAAAAGTGTGAGGTAATGCATTTTGGAAGGACGAACAAGACAAGGGAATATACAATAAATGGTTGGCCCCGAGGATGTATAGAGGATTTTGGTGTGCATGTCCGTAGAGCTCTGAAGACAACAGAAAGTGGTTAGGAAGGCATATGGAATACTTGCCTTTATTAACCAAGACATTGAATTTAAGAGCAGAGAGGTTGTGATGAAGCTGTATAAAGCATTAGGCCACAGCTGGAGTGCTGTGTGTAGCTCTGGTTACCACACTATAAGAAAGAAGTGATTGCACTAGAGAAGCTGCAGAGCAGAGTCACCAGGATGTTAACTGGGCTGGAGTATTGCAGCTATCGTAAGAGACTGGGTAGGCTGGGGTCGCTTTCCTCGGAGCAGAGAAAGCTGAGGGAGTACCTGAATGAGGTGTATAAAATTATGAGGAGCATAGATATAGGTGGCACAGTGGTCAGCACTGTTGCCTCACAGCACCGGGGACCCAGGTTTAATTCCAGCCTCCGGTGACTGTGTGGAGTTTGTATGTTTCCCCCGTGTCTGTGTGGAATTCCTCCAAGTGCCCCATTTTCCTCCCACAGTCCAGAAAGTGTGGGTTAGATTAAATGGCCAAGCTAAGTTGCCTCTTAGTTTCAGGGGGAGTAGCAGGGTAAGTAAATCCATGGAGTTATGGGTATAGGGCATAGATGAGATTCTTGTCAGTGCAGGCTCCTTCTGCACTGTAGGGATTCTATGATAAATTAGGATAATAGGAAGGAACGTTTCCCCTTAACAGAGGGATCAATACCAGAGGCATAGATTTAAGTTAAGGGGCAGGAGATTTATGGGAGATGTGAGGAAAAATCTTTTCATCCAGAGGGTGGTGGGAATCTTGAACTCTCTGCTTGAAAGGATGGGAAAGATAGAAACCCTCACAAGAAGTGTTTAGATGAGCACTTGAAATGCCATAGCATACAATCTTACGGGCCAAGTGCTGGAAAATGGGATTAGAATTGATAGGTGCTTGATGGCCGGTGCAGACACGATGGGCTGAAGGGCTTTTTTCCGTGTTGTATGACTCTCTTGTTTCAACTTTTAATCATTGACTACCTTTCTAAATAGCATTTCAGCAACATGTTTGGAGATGATTATTTCTGACCAAATGTTTTCATGTGTTTGTGAACATCTAGATGCCTATATCACAGAGTAGTAGTTTGAAAAAAAATTCTAGTGCTTCATAAGATATTGTGCTTACTTTTTTTGCTGAATTTGTTCTGTATGTGATAGGATAGAAATTAATTGCTAATGTCATATTTGTAACATTTATCTAAAATATGTTTTTGTCTCCAGGCTATCCAGAGCACTAAAACCTCAATGCCTGAATTGTTTCAGTGTCATGGAAAGAATGACCCACTGGTTTTGCATGAGTGGGGTAAAGAGAGCTGTTTGCATTTACAGTCACTGGGAGTGAAAACCACTTTTAATACTTTTCCTAATCTGTATCATGAACTTTGCAAATCAGAGTTGGAACAGCTGAAGTCATGGATTTTACATAAACTACCTAATGGTGAACAGTAATGCTATTCACTCTGAATCAAATAATGTTTTATGTATATATAATGTACCTTGTAATCCATTTATTAGCTAATATTGTCAAGAATGAAAATATATCATGGATGAATCCACTAATAGCTTTACATAAAGTAAGCAAAAAATGTTTTAAAATCACACTGGTATAGTGTTATGTATATTACTTTTCCTATAATGCACTATTGATTTATACTGTTGTACAAATGTATTTCATTGCATTAAATAGTTTATCTTGATCAGTGTGCTCTTAAAATCAGTTGCAGATTGATGCATGCCAAACTGGTTGCACATTCCAGACAATATTGCAATTCGCAAACTTTGTCAATTATCAATCTGTTGTTAACCTCAACAATGTTAACTCCAGCTAGTCAATTATCATCAAATTTAAGTAACATTTGTTGCAAAAAAGGGCAGAATGTGAAATCACTCCTTTCGAAGATAACTAAGTTTCTTGTGGCCTCTCATTGCAAGTCATCAAACTCCATAACTGACTATTCTTCCCACCTCCCTGGTTCAGTCCTGTAGTCCTGTAAACTGTCCATATTTGAAAGTGCCCAAACTTGGAGTCCAGCATCCATTATGTTTTGAAGATAGTAGATTCTTGGTCACAGAACATTGAAAAGCCCTTAAAGTCTGATAGATCGTTACACAGGACCTTTAGAATCAGAATGCTTTTACATTAAAAAAAATCTATCTTATCATTATCCAAATATGTTATATTGAAGAATATAACGTATTCATATATTCATATTATTCTGGCATAGACCTGTTGGATCAAATAACAGTTGTGCTGTAACTTCAATGTCATTTATGGGGAGTGTAAATTTTGTTTTTGGAATAATACTGCTGAACTTAATGCAAATCCTCTGTCTTACTAAAACATTTAAGTGAATCAGTGATCTTTCATTGATGCCTACAATTCTTTGAGTCCAATCCAAGTGGCGCCTCCAATACTTAATTGGTCATCTTGGCTCAACACCCAGCCTAAATTTTCAGTGTCCATGTAGCCTGATATGTTGAAACATTGTCCTGTAAGTGAATCTCATCAGGTAATTCCAATTTTCTAAGGTTGTGCCAGTCCCAATCCTCCCACCTGCATGAAATTAATCACAGCAAGGCAGGAACATTCTATACAGATGCAGTAAAATGGCAGCTAATTGAAGCCTAAACTTGCTCTATCTAGAAGAGGTTAACAGAACACTATTGCTGGCAATTCCGTATTGCATTAAAGACTAATAAAAACTAAACAGTTCTAGATATCATGCCATTAATATGTGCTTGGCTGAGTTTCATAAGCTACAGTGATTTCAGGGTTCTGAGTTCATGGTTTGACAGTTAGAGTTTGTTAAATGATTTGAAAGGAGCTGTTTATTTTTATAACAGAGCAACCATTTGGGGAGATTCAAAAGCTTTGAATGGGTACCATGAGTGGGAACTTTGTTCACTATTAAGTGTGAAGGAATGAGAGCTGTATTGTTAGATTGTTAAGAGTTTTGTTTTCCATCTCCTCATGGTTTTTAAGGTCTGCCCATGGTGGATACTGGGTGAGTTGGCCTGAAGGGTATGAGGACACAAGGGATGTCCATGTGAGGACTAGAGGGCTCAACAACTTTGAAAACAACTTGGCAGAAGTTCCAGAGAACCAAAGTAGGCCTTCTAACCAGTCAGCTTCTGCACTCATCTGTCCCCGTAGTTCCTTATGATCAGTTTCTGAGTTTGGCAGGTCTGGCTCTATCTGACACTCACTCAACACCGGCCCCAGAAGCAAAAATTATGAATTTGGGAGTACTTAGAACAAAGGTGGGTTGTGAGAGTCGGTCAGTTTTCCAACTTGAGCTACCTGCCTGGGTAGCCAATATCCAGATACTGTTCAAGCAGATATTCAATCTCCTTTGGCCCAATGTGAAGGGAAGAAAGATCACTGATATGCTTACCAACATTAAAAAACAAAAAAAATTACAGCACAGAAACAGGCCTTTGGCCCTCTAAGCCTGCACTGACCATGCTGTCTGACTAAACTGAAAATTGCTATCCTTCCAGGGACCATATCCCTCCATTCCCATCCTATTCATGTTTTTGTCAAGATGCCCCTTAACAGTCATTATTGTATCTGCTTCCACTACCTCCCCTGATAGCAAGTTTTAGGCACCCACCACCCTCTTAAAAAAAAAACTTGTCGCGTACATCTCCTTTAAACCTTGCTCCTCGCATCTTAATCCTATGCCCCCTAGTATTTGACTCTTCCACCCTTGGAAAAAGCTTTGACTAGCCACTCTGCCCGTGCCCCTCATTATCTTATAAAAGTCTATCAGGTCGCCCCTCATCCTCCATCATTCCAGTGAGAACAAACAAGTTTCTTCATCCTCTCTTAATGCCCTCCATACCAGACAACATTCTGTAAATCTTTTGTGTACCTTCTCGAAACTTCCGCATCCTTCTAGTACTGTGGCAACCAGAATTGAATAGTATATTCCAAGTGAGGCCTAACTAAGTTTCTATAAAGCTGCAATATGACTTGCCAATTTTTAAATTCAATGCGCCAGCCAATGAAGGCAAGCATGCCATATGCCTTCTTGACTACCTTCTCCACCTGCATTGCCACTTTCAATGACCTCTCTACCTGTAGACACAGATCCCCCTGCTATCAATACTCCTAAGGGTTCTGCCATTTACTGTGTATTTCCTATCTGTATTAGACCTTCCGAGATGCGTTACCTCACATTAGTGGTTAGCACTGCTGCCTCACAGTACCAGGGACACATGTTTGATTCCCAGCTTGGGTCACTGTCCATGTGGGTTTTGTCCAGGTACTGTGGTTTCCTCCCACACTTAAAAGATGCACAGGTCAGGTGGATTGGTCATGCTAAATTGCCCCCATTCATGTCAGGTGACCAGCTAGGGTAAATGTACGGGGTTATGGGGATAGGGCCTGAGTGGGTTTGTGGTTGGTGCAGGTTCGATGGGCCAAATGGTCTCCTTCTGCACTGTAGGATTCTATGATCTAAGTAACTGTTAAACTAATGAAGATACTTAAGTATCCATATACTTTTCAGGTCAAGTGATATATTGTTCAATATCCCAGCAAATCTGCGTAAACACTCAATAAACCATACAGGCCAGGCATCATTTGACTGTTTGAGGATTGAACAAACATCAAAGCTCTTCAAGAAGTCAGGTTGAAATAAAAAGGAGTAAGTCAGAGGCAAAAGTGTACTTATGCATGGAGACCTGAAATGTCTTCTATATTTACATCCAGGTATACATCAATCTGGGTGCAATCAATCATATTGAAAACGTTGCAGAATAGTGAAACATTATTTGCGTGCATATCTATAATATGTCCAAATCTTCTTGCTGTTTTATGATCTCCTATTGATGCCACTGTCCAAACACATCTCCACCCAAAATAATGGCCCCCCACTTTCAATTTACCAAGTAGTTGTGTGTCCTGCAGTTCCATTTGCTTAGACCAAATTATGACCAGATTTTCAGGCACTACTAGACTCAGTCATTTTTTTTGTGTGTTTTATTGACTTTTTTAAGCATTTGAAAAAAAGTTATCCTCAGACTCTGCATTCTATTTTCAGTTCATTGACCCCAAATGGAGATACTTCAACGTGTTATATTGTACCTGATGCACATGAATAGTGGTTAAATAAGTTGAAACTACTTTTCTTGCTTAACAGAAGGAACTTGTGATGAATTCAGCATTTTCCTTGATCCCATTTGTTTACACTGATTTTCACTCATTTTACATTAAGGTATATTCTAAAGAGATGCGAGGGAAATTTGATAACATAAGATCACCCTTATTGGCCTATTTTCAGGTATAACATCCCAATAGTGCCCATGCCCATGGAGGAAATTCCAGGCCATTGCTCCATAGTCCAGTAACCAGATACAGGTTTGGACTGTCTGAATTGTTTCACCTGTCTCATTTTAAGGTATGAGCTACAGAACAGAATGCACATCTATATAAATATCCTGAATACTAACATTAGGCAAATATATTACCAGCCCATCCATCAGACTATCAAAATAGAGTTGGCTTACTAGGACCGAACTGAAATCCTGCAGAACCGATCAGCAGTGCCACTGAAATTGTGTAATTATTATCAAAAGTGAGAATTTGCCATTAGATGAAGCATTTTTGATTTGTGTTCAAGAACTGTACCATGTGGCTTTTTGGTTCAATTTTGTATTTGTTTAAGCCTGGATTTAAATCTAGTCTGAGCGTTTTGTTTTAATAGTACTTTTCATTGTGGCATTGTGATCTCTTAAAATTTACTATGACTTTTACACTTTATAGTTCAAACAACAGTTGCTAAAAGTGAACATTTTAAAATAGTTTTCCCTCATAGTTTTGTCAAGGAGCCAGAACAGTAGTGCCAATAATGATTTCAGTGTTTAAAACACATTACACAGCTTCTATGTCATGCTATTTCAACATTTTGACATTTGCTTTTGGGACTGGGTCAAATTGGGTTGCTGATGGTGGGCATTTTTTATGACACTTTTTTTTCATCTTTACCTAAAAATGCCCAGTATAAATTGATCATTGTATTCACTGTGTATCAACAAAGCGGCAGCTTATTGCCCCCATGTTGACTTACAAAAGATCAGGTTTGTCTTGAAATGAGTGTAAAATTAAATAATTGCTCAAACTTCTTCAGGAAGAAAGAAGATTGTTTTAAAATTTGATCTGCCTTTGAAACATTTTTATGTGATTGAGCTAATGCTTCATATTAAAATGCTTTGGTAGCTATACATTTTCTTCTACCAGCAGCTTTCATTATATATAAAGTTTTTGTACCCACTATTTCACTTCTGGCTCCTTGACAAAACTGAGGGAAAATTATTTTAAAATGTACCCACTATTTCATGTTATATTCTTGTGCGCTGCACATGGCGATCAATTGTGTCATCAAATCTGGAGAGCAACTGTTTTTCCAGTGTTCTCTTTGAAGAATGCATTGGTTTTTATAAGGTCTTTAGCTCACCAGTGAGTCCATTAGTTTTGCACTTTAAATATCAAATGTTCCTGATTTTAACAATTCCAGATACCTCTCCAGATGAGTGGAATTATTGTTACATAAATTAGATACAGGTGGGACAGAAAGAAGAGATATGTTAAATGATGCCTTCAAATTAGTATCTTGGGGGAAGTGAAGTACAACAATGACAAGAGCTCAGACAGGTATTATCTTAATTTCATGTTACATTTTTTCAGCTTCCACCTAATGTTTCACCCTTGGGGGCTTTTAGATAGAGAGACTTTCTGGTGCCATGCTGAATGGTAGATTTCATATTGAGGTATAATTTTAATCCCCTTCGCAAAATTACCAAAAGAGATATATTTTAGGTAATATAAAATCTAATTAAAAGGTGTTTTATATAACTTGAACATGAAGCATGTTTTATTCTTTGAAACAAATGGAAATACATTTTGCATTTGACATCAAACAAAGATATTAATAATGAGAGGTTATGGATGGGATTCTCCCAAAGAAATTCTTAAGTGTCAAATTTGTGTAAAAACTGGAGTAAATCATGCTGGTTTTTCCAGCAAAGTTTTCAAAATGAATCTTCCACACACTGCACTGCAGAGTGCACTCGCATGATTAATTCTAGACCCAACGGGAGAGGCCTGCAGCACAGCGTTGAGTGGACCATTTGTGCATATGCCAATCTGTCAACGCCAAGATAGGTGCATGTGCAGTGGCCCTTGTCTGCCAGTCTTCCTGAACATGTCCAGGCCTAGCCCTGACCCCACCCCCCCCACAACCCCTCCTGGTCCAGTTTGATTCCCCCTCCTCCCCCAGCAGGCTGCCCCCATCCCGATGGCCAGCTCCAATCGCTTGCTGGCCTCCCTCCCTCTCCCACTGATCCCGACTGCAGAGTGACAGCGGGACTGCCCCAGGCTCAATGGGCAGTGCCAAGATGCCCCAGGCATTGGCACTTTGCCTCTTGGGTAGTGCCAGAGGTTCCAGACTGGCACTGCCAATGTGGCAATGCCCAGGGGGCACACCAGCACCTGACTCTCTGGGAGAACATAAGAAATAGGAGCAGGAGTAGGCCATCTAGCCCTTCGAGCCTGCCCCGCCATTCAATAAGATCATGGCTGATCTGTCGTGGCTCAGTTCCACATTCCCGTCCTCTCCCCATAACCCTTAATCCCCTCTCTTATCAAAAACCCATCAACCCGCGTCTTAAAAATATTTAGCGAGGCAGCCTCCACCACTTCAACGGGCAGAGAATTCCAGAGATTCACCACCCTTTGAGTGAAGAAGTTCCTCCTCAACTCCGTTCTAAACTGCCCCCCTTTTATCTTGAGGCTGTGCCCCCTAGTCCTACTGTCTTTTTTGAGCGGGAAGAGTCTTTCCACCTCTATCCTATCCATCCCATTCATCATCTTATACGTCTCAATGAGATCTCCCCTCATTCTTCTAAACTCTGTCTAATTAAAAGTTTAATTCTAAACTTTTGGGAGACCAAAAGTGGGGAGCTGTTGTAAACCCCTTTGGAGTGAACGACTCCTGGTTTAGAGGGGAGGCTAGTGGGTCCAGAGATTACCATTCCAGGCCCCATAATCCAATAATGGGACTTAAATTATATTAAAATTACCTGCTACATATATAAGCGGCACCGAACTATCGCACCCAGTGCAAATTGTGCAAATCAGCTACCGCTAGAGCCTCCGGGCCGGCTGCACTAAAGTAACAGTTCAGTGGGATGGGAGAATCGCCCCCTATGTGTCAGTATTCATATAAAGATTAAGTGTTTAGAAAATCCAGTGAAATAATTCACAGTTTTCATAACTTACAATTCTCAGAATTATTAAGAAAAGTGACTGGCTTCTTTTTTGCTGAAACACTCTGATCTAAATAGCAGGAGATTAATAGATGGTAGTTCTTTCTGCAATAAATATGTATTTTCACATACACATCAAAGTTAAGCTGCACCAAAATCAGGGGCATTCAGGATATTCATTAAGAATGCTGTTAGCCTTAGGGTTTCCTTTACTAAGTAGTGTACAAGTTTATTCATATGATTATATTAGGTCTTTCATCGGTCAATAGATTTATTATTTATTGTCTTTTCACAAGGTTTCCTTTATCTCAGTCTCTATTAGTCATAATGGCCCTATCTTGTAGCCAACGATGAAGTGACAATTGTCACCTTTTGACTTTGAAGAAAACTGCCCACAAGGATCCAGGAATCTCTGTGATGTGAGTTTCTCCTTTCCCAGCATTACGTTCAATCTTGTGCCAGCCAAGGGGAACTCCAGGCAAGCAGGACATGTAGCTCCTCACATTTCAGAATTCTCACAGAAAGCAAACCAGGAATTAAAAATAACTGTTTGCTTTCTAATCGTTTCACAGATAGTAAAGATTTGGACAAACACATGGGATTAAGGTAGAAGCTGAAATATCATAAATTTCAAAGTATATATTATTATTTGAAAAGTATATGCATTTGAATTTCACACATCCCACTAGCTGGTCTTTAGGTGGGGGAGGGTGCATGAAATTGAAGAAACGAGTCGCTGCCCTCCCTGACCTTGCCTGAGCTGCCCACTGCTGCCTCAACTGGAGGCCCTTAAGTGGCCAAATATTGGGGCCTCAATAAATACGACCCAGCCTCAATTTTCAGGCTGGTGAGAGGATTTACCTGGTGTGAGGGAAGCCTGATAATGAGCAGGTTTATATCGCGGGGGTGTGGGGATTGTTCCTCCATCAGATGCGCCCTTCTATCTTTAGGTGCCTCGCCGCCCGCCCCCATCCCCACTTAAGGTGTGGTGGCCACTGGACCTCCCTTCGATCCACACCACCCTCACCAAAATCCAAATACCCAATTTGCAACCCAACATTTACACTGCCCTCCTCATCCTGAGACCTTCAAAACCTACCTTGCCAACTGGTCCCAACACTTGGGTTCTGGCATGTTGAAGTATTTCCTCTTCTGTCCACTACAGGAACAAGAGCACTGCTGACTTGTCAGATTGGCCAGGAGCTCTGTACGGCAGGACATATTTCCAATATGAGGCAGAAGTCTTACCTGCAGCTAATTAATGCTCATTCGAGTTTGAAATGACTATGGGGCAGTCAGAGTCAGTGGAAGCATATTCCCCACCCATTCCATGGAATCAATTATCATTGTGGAGAAATTTCACAATATTAAATTATTTTTCATATTCAGAAAGGTTGTTCACTAATGTATTATGACATTAAAAACACTCATGGGACCAATAGATGTACCATTCCTAGTTACCCTGACAGGATGTGGGAGGGTTATTCCTTAAACTGTTGCTGTCCCTGTGTTGATGGTGCACCCACAGAGAATTCTAGGATTTTTGACCTGATAACAATGAAATAAAAAGTACTTACAGAAAGGAAAAGAAAGGCTGCATCCATATTGTGCCATTCACATCCTCAGTCTCTCCCAAGGCATTTCACAGCTAATGAATGACTTGATCTAATTGCTGTAACCAATATTATAAGGCAACCAATTTTCAGAGAGTAAGGTTCCAGAAAAAGCATTGCTTTAAATGACCAAGAAGTTTCTTTTAATGGTATATGCCCACACCAGTACTTTTGTGGAAACTCTAAGTTAGGTCTCTGCCCCATTTCAGTCCTTAAAGCCCAATGAGTTTGTATTCACTGGGTGCTATCAACAGGAAAATAACCCCACTAATCAATTGCTGATTGTTCCTATTGACTTTCTTGACATTTGTGTATTCACAAAATCTGTCTTATCATCTGAATCTCAAAAGACTTTCAAAGGAATTGTAGAGCCTGCGAATACCCATGTCTATGCGGCAAAAATTTACAAATTCCTGAATTTCCATACTTCCTAAAATAGTAAAACATTTTCCATTTTTATAATGATTTCATAAGAGAAAAATGTCTCAAAAATGAAATCAATAATAAAAAGATTTTCTTCATTGAGCTACATAAATTAAGTTTAAATGCCTTTAAGGTTAGGAAGCGTCCAAGATGCTTCATAGGAGTATTACCAAGTGAAGAATGACACCAAGCCACATAAGGAGATATTAGGTCAGATGACCAAAATTGCTTAAAGAGGTAGCTTTTAAGAAGTACCTTAACAGAAGTAAGTAAGATGGAGAAATATAAGGAGGGAATATAAGGAGAGAAATATAAGGAGGGCTTGGGATGTAGGTAACTGAAGAACTGACCACCAGTGGTGGAGTGGCCATATTGGGAATGCACAACAGACCAGAATTAGAGGAACACAAGCGTCACAGTGGGTTGTGGGGTATGGAAAAGATTACAAACATAGAGAATGACAAAACCATGAAGAAAACAAGGATGAGAATGTTAAAATCAAAGCATTGCTTGACCAGGAGCCAATGTAACAAGGAGACATTATGACAGATGACCAAAAGGCTTTGTCAAAGCAGTATGGTTCAAGGGGCAATTTAAAGAGAAAGATCATGTTAGAGATGCAGAAAGAATGAGGGAGGGAATTCCAAAGCTTACAGTCAAGGTAGCTGAATGCATAACCAGCAATAGCAGAGAGATTAAAATCAGTGATGCATAAGAGGCCAGAATTGGAGAAGAACAGCCACATAGAAGGCTTGCAGAGCTGGAGGAGGTTGCAGAGCTGGAAGAGGTTTCAGATCTGGAAAGGCAGTGGACTATGGTGGGATTTGAAACAACAATGATAATTTTGAAATGGAGGCATTATCAGACTAAGAGTCAATGTCAGCAATTATAGGGGTAGGGAAGTCAAGATTCGGGGAGCACAATTTTTAATGGGGACAAATTTATGTTAGGGAAGCCAGCTGCACATTGGAATAGTTCAGGTGTAAAGGTCACAAAGATTGGAAAAGAGCTCAGCCGCAGATGAGCTAAGGCACAGTCAAAGTTGGACGATTGCAGTGCAAAGTCACAGATGTGGACATTGGCAATCTTGGAGATAGAATAGATTTGTGTTCAGAAAGCTCACCCTGGGTTCATGCACAACACTCAGGTTCTAAACAGCTGGCTGAGCAATAGACAGTTGTCAGGGTGGAAACCATGGCCAGGGAATGGAGTTTGTGACAGGGACGAAAGTTAATGGATTTATTGGCTTTCCCCCCAGTATTTAGCTGGTGGAAACTATTTAGTTGAAGCTACAGCGAATTTGAAATTAATATATTATGTTGCAATGATTATTTGAAGCCAGAAAACATACAGATATAAAATATTTTAGTTGTACTCAATTTCTTAACTTTCTGCATTTTAATGTTTAGAATAGCATTTATTTTCATTTTCATGGGAAAAATAAGTACGATTTATTTTAAAGTCCAGCCTGCAGTCTCGGTAAATTTATGCACATTGAAATTATAAATAAATCTAAGTTTTTTTTAATGTGTTAAAAATGGGTAATACTAAAATGTTTTACAGCATGGTTTTCTGCACTGATAATGATTTTAATTAGTTTTACTGGCTTCA
Source organism: Carcharhinus amblyrhynchos (assembly GCF_965287045.1). Lineage (NCBI taxonomy): Eukaryota > Metazoa > Chordata > Chondrichthyes > Carcharhiniformes > Carcharhinidae > Carcharhinus > Carcharhinus amblyrhynchos. The sequence goes on from NC_137335.1 coordinate 55,132,353, forward strand.
AATAAAGATTGCAATGCAGTATATTACTTTAATCTCCATAGCCAAATTGGGGCGATGCTGAAATCAAATTCTGAACATTGAAATGTCCTATCTCAGTGCTGCAGCCTCAGAAACAATATGGAGCTCGTAATTATGATCATAAAGCCTGCCACATATATTAGTGTTCTTTAAAATCCATTTTGGAGTTTAAGTGCATTCCAGATTCAAAAGGGAATGTATTTCATAAGAAACATACTTCCAAGATTGCTGGAAAATTATATCCTCAGTGTCTAGTCTGTGAACGATTAGGCAACATTCACACAGATGTGTAAATCTTCAAATGCACAAAAAACAAATAATGGAAAGGTTGTTTTGATTTTTCCCATACCTATGCAATTTTAACAGCTATAATAATCATCATAGTAATTTAGCTTTCTATGTGTTGCATAAATATACTCTTCTGTTTAAATACAACTCCTTTTCTGATTATTCTTTCTTGTGTGATATTGTACAAATATACATGATAATTATGACTGTAATCCAGTACAGGTATTTTCATTATTAACATTTTATAACAACATCCCTCGGAGCCAATGTTGCAGATAAAGTTTGCATAATTACTTGACAGATAATTGCAGCATTTATATATTTTAAAATCAAAATAGTCTGCTACCGTGCCTGTTAAATTAACTACAGAAACTAGATTTCAGAGTCAGACATAAAAACAAGAATATGTCACCAAAATTACACTGTATTCGGGCATTTCTTTTACAACACATCAATGTGTGTTTAACACTTTGGTTTCATCAATTACTGCTAACAACTACTAACTGATCAAAATGTTCCATAATCCTTACTTCTTTTGTTACCAGACCACTAAATTACTGTACATGTCACAAAGCTAAACATGATACAGTAGCATAAGCCTTAAATTGCATGCATCCGTTTGAAAATATATTAACTTGATCCACTATTATGTGGTTAAACAGCCTCTGCGTACATTCTTGTGTGACATGGAAAAAAGTTTGTAAGGCATTGCTTCAGGAAATTACAGAACATTCATCTCACATCTGCTAAATTATTCTTCAGTGTTTTAGGTTTGAGAACCTGTATGTACCTCATTATTCTGTGTTAAATGAGAACTGGAAAGGAAATAACTCTTTTGTAAACTTCTGTTTTATACAAATGTACAAATCAGAATGCAGTCGAGTGCCAGGTGGCTCCAAATAACTAGACACAACATGAAATCATTCATTGTCTTTGGTCTTTTAAAAGTCCATGATTCATTTACTTTGGGGAATAGGTTTCAGCAAAATGGTTAAATAATCCAGATCGGTCCATGGTTCAAATGTATATGCCCTTACTCTTCATTTGCATCCTGGTTAATAATGTTGTTATGAAGATGTGTAAACAGAATGTTAATTTATAATGTCATCAGTTGTTATGTAGAACTGTTTGAAAAGATTACCTTTGCTAAGCACAGGGCACTGCCCTACAGCAGTTACTAGGTTACATTTGTGAAGGACACAAGCCATTCCATACGGAGACAGGCTGGGATTGTCCAGCACCCCCTCAGCAGGGCCACATCAGTGCGACCAGAAGATCCCGCCTGTATGAAGGCCTGGAAAATTCCGGCCATAACATCTATGGAGCGCTTTGAGGCAGTAGCTAAGAAAGGTGCAGATCTACTGCTGCCGGACAATGTCACGGACCTGGGTTCAATTCCCGGCTTGGGTCACTGTGTGGAGTCTGCACATTCTCCCCGTGTCTGCGTGGGTTTCTGCCAAGTTTCCTACCACAGTCCAAAAGACATGCTAGTTAAGAGCATTGGCCATGCTGAATTCACTCTCGGTGTACTCGAACAGGCACTTGAGTGTGGTGACGAGATTTTCACAGGAACTTCATTGCAGTGTTAATGAAAGCTTGCTTGTGACACTGATAAATAAGCTTGAACTTTAAAATAACGTGCCCCAGCTCTTGGATGTGAACTGTCCTGGATTAGAACGAACAGACTGAGATATTGTCATAGAGACAGAAAGGGCAAACAACTTCACCCACCTCCTCCTCCCTTTCTGAAGCCTCTCTTGTCAAATGTGAATTGTTTGTGGTTTGAAAATCCATCAAAGGATTTCATTGCTGCAAACTGTGAGCCCTTAGAAAATTCCAAATCCATACCACTGCCTCCAAGAAAAAAAGGGAATTAACAGTCATGACTGCAAAGTGACTGTTCCAAAGAGAAACCCCAGTACCAGCAGCTGCTATGGAAAGCAACCTTTCACCTATAAGCAAGCATCTGGACAATGGTGAATAATTTATTTGACTTTACTTTTTACTTGGCCAAGTTTCAAGATCTGATACTCTGTAAACATGTGTGTGTGTTTGTATCTGTGAGAAGGTGCACGTGTGTGTGTTTTTTCATCAGTGGGACGTTGGAAATATTCAAACATTCAGAACCGCCTGTTAATAATTTTGGTATCATTGCGTAAGGCTTGTTCACTTAAGGAAGTTGGCTGGTTTATTTCTTGCACTGAGATATATGCAGTTAAGAATATATATTGAATTCACAATATTACCTTCCTTTTGAATTATAACCAATTCAGATGTGGGACAATGAGAGGAGTTAGTTCATCTTTGTCGGGTCTGTTCATGGGGGACTCCAGACCCAGGGGTCACAGTCTGAGAATTCAGGGTAGACCATTCAGGATGGAGGTGAGGAGACATTTCTTCACCCAAAGGGTGGTAAGTCTGTGGGATTCATTACCACAGGAAGTAGTTGATGCTAAAACATTGAATGCATTCAAGAGGCAGCTGGATATAGCACTTGGGTTAAATGGGATCAAAGGTTATGGGGAAACAACACGATTAGACTATTGAATTGGATGATCAGCCATGACCTTAATGAATAGTGGAACAGGCTTGGAGGGCCAAATGGCCTCCTCCTGCTACTGCCTTCTATGTTTCTATTTTTCATCTGTTAAAATAGACATAGGCAATACTGGTCTGAAGTTCAACCACTTTTATTGACCATCATTTAAAATTAACACATCAGAAAGTGAGTAAGGGTTACTTGAGAGGGGGAGAGGGAAAGAGAGAGATCAGCAAAAGTTGGCCCCAATGCAGACTTGATCCAAACCATCACAGAACAGAACTCAACTGAACAGATAACTGTTACTACAATATATGAATTCTTATCTGTGTTATTGAAAAAGCTGGGCACACATATGCCAGAATTCACAGAACAGAATTCTCCATTGGCCTCAGGCGGGATTTTACGAGCCTTGCCTAAGAGAGGTCATAAAATCTTGGCCATTGTCTCCAATTTACATAAATAATTGGCAGTTGTGTGGCCATGAAAAATGTTGTTTAGCATCATTTCTGCTGGCATTGTATTTTGAAAAAATGCAGTCAATTTCTAAGCTTATCCAGAATTCCCAGCTGAGTTTAAAATGTGGTCAAATTAGCTTTAAAACTTAGCATAGTTAGTTATACAGGCAGAAATACCTTAAATTTAAGTCTTTCAACTGAAGCAAACCATACAAAGGATCCCACAACCTCCTTACTTGGCTGTATCAATATTCAATTCAGATGAGTAAAGAATATGCTCACCAAATGTGTGATTTATCAAAAATGTAGATAACACTCCTTAACCAGAAATTTCCCTTCCACAGGATGCCATGAATAATTAAAGGACTCTTGGAAACTTTGCATTGTGGAAAGGTTGCATCAAAGCTGGAGAAATTGGGATTGCTTTCCTTACAGCAGAGAAGGTTAAGGGGATACCGAATAAAGGTTTTCAAAATAGAATCTTTCCAGAGAAACTGGGCTCGGTACGGCATCATGAATCCAAAATTGAGACCTGTTCCAGGCTCCCAGCCCACATGACATGTTGCAGAAACACTGCAGGGCTCAGGCTTGCCTCTCTATTAAGCATGGTGGGCCAGCTACAGAGACTAACAGGCTAATGGGAGGTCCTCCAGCACTGACACATCAGGGGCCCCATTGACTGAGATGGGAGCTGCTGATTTGTGATGGAGGGAGGCCTTCAACATGGAGGCAACTTCAGAAGAAAAGGTCAGCGTATTATTCATATTTAGAAATGCCACAGCTGCCTGGGTGTGATCATGGAGGGACAACCACTCTACAAGGTGACCATTGGCTGCAGTTAGGTCCAGATGGGCATGACTGTTGTGGGTTTGGAGAGCCCCTTTGTGTGATGAAGAGCAGCACCTCATTTACCCGGCGTGGGCCCACCATGGTTGCCTGGCCACAGTACAGATTACTATTTCTTGGCCATATTGCTGACCAGAAATGCCAGCCAACCAAGTTGGGAGAGAGGGTGAGGAATCTGTCAGCAGCAAGGGCTGACCCACAGCTCCCACCCCGCCACCCCGTGCCCTTTACACCAACCCCACCAACCTCCCCACCCCTCCCTCACCGGGCCTGCCTGATTGGCCACAGTGAGCTTGCTCCACTCACCTGTCTTTTGAGGTTTCAGCAGTGATCATTCTTTTAAGCTTCCTGCAGCACTGACAAGAGCCAGTCTCTCCCACCTGCCACTCCCTGCTGGCACTGAGGAGCTCCCAGCTTCTCACTGGCATTCATGCTTTTAGAGGTAGGATATCCACTGTGCGGGATCCAAGAACCCTGGACCGCAGCCAGCAGACACTCTGACTGATACATAATTCCCATCCGGGTTCCTGGAATTGGGATTGTCACCTCTGGACTGGCCCACTGCCACAACAATTCCATCCCACGTGTGGAGATACTGCTGAAAGATTTGGCTAGCAACTTTTCCATGGCACTGTTCCCTTTAATAATCTTTTCAAAGGTCACTATAAAACAAGCTGAGACCTTATTCAAAGCCCACCATGTCAAAATGGTTTTCCAGCATACCATCAGCTATTGCATAATGCAATTTTTTTTTGTGCTAATAGAGGACCAATATAAAACACAAGCATACAACCTTGTTGTCGATAATAACATTTTGTGCAAAGAGGCAATTGGAATGAGATCTCCCAATATTATTTTCATTATTGATTAATATTTCCGCTATCTAGATATTTTTTGAATTTTTATGCTCCATGCCATTACAAGAGTTCCAGATGTATTTTAACAGTGCTGCTATTGTCTAAGGTTTTTTACTGCTGTAGCTACTGCTTGCAGGGAATGTCTGTGGTGCACCACAGTGCATTTTTACTTGAGGATACTTCAAAACACGCCAGACAGCCTCTGAAAATAATTGGCTTCTGAGCTCAGTAACCATTTTCACCAGCACTTATGTGTAAAACTAACCACTTGAAAATAAAAAGACCTGAAATCTTATATATAAAAAAAAATTCTTCAAGCAACAGCCAATTGCATTGGTTCCAGAATGAAGAGGACTGTTAAGTGCTGCACATGGGGAGGTTCTTTAGCAGGTTTAAGTGTAAAGGATATGTTTCACTAACAGCACTCCTTTTTCAAAGGAAAATTCATGAAATGTTTCATGGCGCTGCGTTGGTACAGCAAAAATGAGTTGGAAAACATTTCAACTGATTCATTTATGGGCAGAATGATAACATTTTCACGGTAATGTAATTGTACTGTTTTGGTTGTAAATTTTGCCTGGCAAGTATTTTCAGAACAAGTTGGTTTTTGTGCTGGAGGACAACCACATTTTTAACAAAATCCAGCGGCTTCCTGAGCCTTGACTTTTAAGATCTTTTCCTGCACCCTTCAGTCACTCCATTACCACAATCATCGAATCCCTACAGTGCACAAAGAGGCCATTCAGCCCATTGAGCCTGCACCAATAACAATCTCACCAAGGCTCTGCTCCCATGTATTCACCCCACTCATCTCCCTGACACTCGGGGGCAATTTAGCATGGTCAATCAACCTAAACCTGCACATCTTTGGACTGTGGGAGGAAATCGGAGCACCCGGAGGAAACCCATGCAGAATGGGGAGAATGTGCAAACTCCACACAGACTGACACCTGAGGCCATAATTGATCCTGATCCCTGGTGCTGTGAGGCAGCGGAGCTAACCACTGCACTACCGTGCCACCCATGCTGTTGATCCTCTTCAACCACACATGTCCATCCTTCACTCCTCTGAGATTAGTTACTTTTTGTCATTCATCTCTTCAGCCTCTATGACCCCACTCACCTGAAATACCCCTACTGGTGCTCCATTTCATCTTCCTCCCTGCTTTCAAAAGTGCCCAGAGAATTTTCCCTTTGATTGTGCTTTTGCCCCACTGTTCAAATCTTTCCACCCTGATCATTTTCTCTTACTCCTTTCTATGCAAGCCTGCGCACTTTGTCTATATCCTTCTAAAATAGTCTGAAACATCTCACTGTGGTTGAGCACAATATAAATTATTTCAGTTCAGGAACTTAGGTAGAAAACCAAAGCTCATAGGATAAGGCCTTGACAAACAGGAGATTAAAGTAGGAAACCATCCCAAGGTGCTTCACTGAAATGTAAACAAAATTGATACATAAGCCAAGAAAAAGGAAATATTAGGTTAAGCGATGAAAAGCTTGATGAAAGAGATAGGTTTTGTGGTGAAACTTAAGAGGGGAGAGAAAGATGGAGAAACAGTGTTGTTAAATGGTGAATATATGAATGTTGAATGGAGCTTCCCATATAAAAGCTTTGTATATATTGTCCTTCTCCTCCTTGGGGTATCAATCCCAAAAGGAATGTTGTCGACCATGGACTTCCACTGGATTAGCCCATGATTATACTTGGCAAAGTATTGTGGTAGTTTGCCATTACCTTCTTCAGGTTAGTTTACCAGGAAATTCTCTCACTATTAATGCCTGCCATTAGATATTTTGGAAGGATTTATAGGCTGTTAACCATCTTGTTTGGTTCTGAGTGCACCTTAGTTATCAAGCTATTGAGTGGGACTTGAACTCAGAGCTTTGGCCCAGATGTAGGGACCATATCCATTGTGCCCCAAGACCTCCATCCTATATTGACAATGTTCCTGAAACATATGTTATGCCTTTCAAAAATGTGTTGTTTTTGGAAAATACTTTATTTAAAGAAAGTAACTACAACTTTTGATCATTTAAAATGAACAACATTGGATAGTTAAGCAAGTGAATGGGCGGGATTCTTTGGCGCACATGCCCCAAGACTGGCAATTCCCACCCGAGCTCAATGAACCTTGGAATGGTCTGCCGAATTTTCTGTGGAGACGGGAGAATTTCGCCCAATATATTTTTTAAAAGCTTCCATTGAGCAATGACCACAAAAAGGAACAATCAAGTGATTCAGATTTTTAAAAATAGTTTTAGCTGCCTTTTCTTTCTTCGTGAGTTAAAAATAAAACCAGAAATAACCATAAGATTTCACAATTTTGAAAAGGGCTGATAATTTTAACCAATAAAATAGGCTCAATAATGTTAAAAATTCCCCTGCTGGGTGTTCCATTCAGCTAATAATCTCTGCACATTAGGAATCCCTGCTCATTAATGGACTTTTCCTTGTCTGCACTCCAATTGCGGACACCTTGGGAGAAATACAATGCAATGTATCGCCCCTCTTCCCCGGCAAACATGAAAATAATGAACATGCTAATGATCCAACTTTGGTGGATCATCTTTCTTGACTTAAGATGATTAAATTTGTTGCTTTGCGGCTTTTGAAATCTCTTTCCAGTGCTGAGTTGTGGCAACTTTCACTCTATTGTATCCAATGTATTCAAGAGGCAGCTGGATATATCACTCGGGGCAAATGGGATCAAGGGTTATAGGGAAAAAACAGGATTAGGCTATTGATCAGCAATGATCATAATGAATGGCACAGCAGACCCAAAGGGCCAAATGGCATCCTCCTGCTCCTATCTTCTATATTGGAAAAATAAGGCTTGTTTTTAGCCATTTCTACTTAATGCCTGACTGATCACCGTCTAGAAGAGTGTAAGGACCTAAAGCCTTCTAATGGCTACTGTTATATCTCAATTGTAGAGACAAACTCCTGAATCACTTTTTGCTTACAGTGTACAGCTACCTCAACTAGCATCTCAAGCATTTACTTTCTCAGATGCCTTTTCTGAGCTGCAGTAAAGAACTCTGCCTGCAACGTCACTCTTCTTTTAACCCATTTTAGAAAACTGGCCAACATAAGCCTGAAAAGTGGGACACAATGGGACAAAATCCTACCCTGGGAATTGTAGCAGGCAGGTCAGAGCCAAGGTCGGTTGACCCTGTGCAGGAATTTCTGGCAATGGGGTGAGCATGGCTGGAAAATATCCACCCAGTGATTGGAATTTTCTGGCTGTTCACACCCCGCCATCCCTGCCAGTCAGGATGGAGAATTTGACACTCAGCCATTCACTGCAGTGGGACCTGAGAATCCCTCTGGCATGAACGCCAGTATTGTTGTGAATATCTAGTTCATATGTTTTAGAATGTAACTTCTCATTTTAGGAATGTAACTTGTAGATTGGGAGTTGAAGACCCACAATGTCACTGAGGAGGGAACTCCAGGATTTTGACCCAGGGCTGTGAAGGAGCAGTGATGTGTTTCCAGGATGGTGAGTGGCTTGGAGGGGAGCTTGCAGATGATGTTCCCTTTTATCTGCTCTCCTTGTCCTTCTAGATGGAAGTGGTTGTAGATTTGGAAGGTGCTGTCTAAGGACCTTTGGTGAATTGCTGCAGTGGATCTTGTGGATAGTACACACTGCTGCTACTGAGCCTCGGTGGTGGAGTGAATGTTTGTAGATGTGATGCCAATCAAGTGGGCATTTAGAACATAAGTCTTTATAAGCTGTAATGTTCAGTTGATAGAGCTTACTTTGTTTAATTCTTTTATATAAAAAATAAAAGGTGTTCCTGTTAAAATCACAAAGCGTTCAGTCGTTCTGTTGGTTAATTGCTGGGTCATGAGATTTCTTCTTTAAATGTTAACAGTCCCTAACTAATAATATGAGGTATGTTGTATTAATGATATAAAATTGCAAGCAATCTAATTGCCTCTTTTTAGTATATGGCATCCAATTTTTTAAACTTAAATTTTTATAGTTGGAAAACGCATTAAAAACTAATTGGAACATAGGAAATAGGGTCTGAAGTAAACTAATCAGCCCTTCAAACCTGCTCTAACATTCAGTAAGATTGTTCCACCTTATCCTCGCTTTCTTCAGCTCTGTTAGTATTTACTTGTGTCTGTCTTTAACAAACTAAATACCTGAGCATCCACAATTCACTGGAGTAAAGAATCCCAAATGTTCACAACCCTTCAAAAGGAGAAATTAATTTTGGCCAATCCCTTGGTCTGATAGGCTCCATTCATTCATTAGTGTTCATTGTTCCATTAGCTCTCTGGTGTCCTTTATGCACTAATAGATCAAATTGTCATTTGCTTAATGTTATTTGAGTTTATTATTTAACTGGTAGTCATTTTCCCATTTTCTATTGCCGTGCCCAGCTGTCCTTGAATTTAATAAATTCTCTCCACCGGTTTATTGATTTGTTGTCATTCCCTCTGGTGCCTGCCAGCGTAATAATTTATTGATTTACCTGTTACGCCACTTCTGTTGACATGGTAGTTATTAGATTACTTTTTCTTTTTATGCGATGTGAATGTCACTGGCAAGGCACTCATTTGTTTCCCAAGCAATTTCCTATTTGCTCGAGGAGGTTGTGATACAGAGGTTGGAGTTCTCCGACCTCGCCGCTAAGAACCAAGAACAAAGAAAGTTACAGCACAAGAACAGGCCCTTCGGCCCTCCAAGCCTGCACCGACCATGCTGCCCCACTAAACACCCTACCCTTCCAGGCATCATATCCCTCTATTCCCATCCTATTCATGTACTTGTCCAGACCCCCTTAAAACTGACTATTGTATCTGCTTCCACAACCTCCCCTGGCAGAGAGTTCCAGGCACCCACCGCCATTGTGTAAAAAAACTACCTTGTACATCTCCTTTAAACCTTGCCTCTTGCACCTTAAACCTATGTCCCCTCTAATTGACTCTTCCACCCTGGGAAAAAGCTTCTGACTATTCACTCTGTCCATGCTCCTCATAATCTTATAGACTTCTATGAAGTCACCCCCTCAACCTCTATCATTCCAGTGAGAACAAACCAAGTTTCTCCAACCTTCCCTCATAACGAATGCCTTCCATACCAGGCAACATCCTGGTAAATCTTTTCTGTACCCTCTCCAAAGCCTCCACATTTTTCTGATAGTGTGACGACCAGAATTGAACATTATATTCCAAGTGTGGCCTAACTAAGGTTGTATAAAGTTGCAACATGACTTGCCAATTTTTAAACTCAATGCACCAGCCGATGAAGGCAAGCATGCCGTATGCCCACTTGACTATCTTCTCCACCTGCATTGCCACTTTCACTGACCTGTGTACCTATATCCCCAGAATGCTCTGCCTATCAATACTCTTAAGGATTCTGCCATTTACTGTATATTTCCTATCTATATTAGACCTTCCAAAATGCATTACCTCACATTTGTCCAGATTAAACTCCAACTGCCATCTTTCTGCCCAAGTCTCCAACCGACCTATATCCTGCTGTATCATTTGATGATCCTCGTCGCTATCCGCAAATCCACCAACCTTTGTGTCATCCGCAAACTTACTAATCAATCCAGTTATATTTTCCTCCAAATCATTTATATATATTACAAACAGCAAATGTCCCAGCACTGATTCCTAAGGAACACCCTTGTCACAGCCCTCTCTTCAGAAATGCACCCTTCCACTGCTACCCTCTGTCTTCTATGATCGAGCCAGTTCTGTATCCACCTTGCCAGCTCACCTCTGATCCATGCCACTTCACCTTCTGCACCAGAAAACCAAGGTTTTGATTTTCCCTATTTCCAGCCTCATCTGCCAAGCTGCAAGACTAATCGAGTGGCCCTTACCCATTACCAGGGCATTGCAAAGGGCTTCACCACCAGTGAAGTTCTTTTGAAGTGGGGTCATAGAATAGAGTCCCTACAGTGCATAAGGAGACCAGTCAGCCCATCGAGTCTGCACCAACTACAATCGCATCCATGCCCTATTTCCATAACCCCACTTATTTACCCTGTTAATCCCCTGAAACTAGGGTCAATTTATCATGGTCAATCAACTCAATCTGCACATCTTTGAACTGTGGGAGGAAACTGGAGCACTGGAGGAAACCCATGCAGACATGGGGAGAACATGCAAACTGCACACAGACAGTGACCTGAGGCCAGAATTAAACCCAGGTCCTTGATGCTGTGAGGCAGCAGTGCTAACCACTGTGCTACCATGCCGTCATTAAAACAAGTCCTTCCTAGCTGGAATTCCCCAGCCCCACTGCAGCGAATGGAGTTTTGGCTGAGTGTCAAGTTTTCCATTCACTCTGGCAGTGGTGATGGAGCATACAGCATTGGACAACCCTAGCCACTGTCTTTTTGAACCACTGCTGCCTATCTAGTGCAGGTAAACCATAGTGCTGGTCGGGTTTGAATTCTAGGCTTTTGCTACAACGACAGTGGAAGAACAGTAATATATTTTCAAGTCACAATGGTGAAGGACATGGAGGGGAACATGTCAGAGATATGCCAAATTGCTGCTAGTGGTGCATCTTGTACATGGTATATTCACTGTTCCCACTGTGCACCAGTGGTTGAGGGACTAAATGCTTGAGTTGGGAGTTGGGGTGCCAATCAAGCGGGCTGCTTTATCCTGGATGGTGTTGAACTTCTTATGGAGCCGCACTCATACAGGCAAGTGGAAAAGTTTCCTCATATTCCTAACTTGTATCTTGTAGCTGGTGGACAAACTGACAGGAGTCAGGAAGCAATTTATTCACTGTAGAGTTCCCACACTTTGCCCATATCAAGTCCTGTGAGGGCATGGCCTATTCGTTACTTTAAACATGGACTGCATTCAGTATATAATTTTCTGGAACTGTATTAACTACTTTTAACAATGGACACTACCCAGGCTAAAAAGATGGCTTCCAAGGGTCAGGTAATTTTTGAAATTTCTGCATAGTTAAAAGGATTATTTCATGTCTTTTTATACATTTGTAGGTTGTGAACATCGCTGCTGGCCAGCATTTATTGCCTATTCCGAGTTGCTCTTCTTCAAAGGACAGTTGAGAGTTAACCACATTACTGTGGCTCTGGAGCCACATACAGGCCAGGCCAGATAAGGATGGCAGATTTTCTTCCCTAAAGGACATCAGTGAACCAAATGGGTTTTTCCAACAGTTGGCAATGGTTTTGTGGTCATTAGTAGATTCTTAATTCCAGACATATATTATTGAATTAAAATTCCACTAACTACTGTGATGGGATTCAAACCCGGGTCCCCAGAACTTTAGCTGAATTTCTGGATTAGTAGTCTAGCAATAATACCACGAGGCCATCACCTCCCCATAACTGTCTGAAAATCCCTCTGGAATGTTCTCAAATGCAAATGGATTTCTCAGGTCCATAGTGACTATCCTTAGCAGCTCAATGGAAGAGATCTAACAAACAATGACAATCAGGTGTGTGGGAGCCATGAGGGTGGAATATCAAATAAGGTCCTCCAGTGAGCTAATGGTAGCTGGAATAGTAATGGATTATCACTTGTTCCTCCACTGTGCATCAATCACCCTGGCTCCTACCCATTATGTGGACAATGGAAAGCACTGAAACTTGCCATCACGTGACCAAAATCAGTTGCAGATAACAGATCTATTATCCCAAGAACCAAAGAGAACTTGGGCAGTCTGCAAAGAATATACTCTGCAAAATAAGGCAGCAATAGCTATACCGTTTTAAACTGGGAAATTGCTACAATTTAAAAGCCTTTCAGCCTGATTCCTATTCCAAGTCCACAAAGGAACTTGACTTTCTGAGAAGGAAAGCTACAAGTGACTAACCTTGTAACTTGCTGAAGTTCCAGCTCTTTGAGGGAATCCTGTGATAATCCAGATATGTGACTCCAGCTACTGAACTTGCCTAAACTACCCTTTCAGAATGAAAATGTAAAGTTCAAAAGGCTTGCAATGATTGTTCCTCTTATGACTATTCTTTAGTTTACAACTTGTAAATATCATCTCATCTTCAACTGTGTCTTTTATGAATGTGTTTGAATGAGTGATGTAACATTTAGCCTTTTGGGATGAGTATGTGAATAAATAAAGCTCTTTATTTAAACCCACAAAAACTGGCTGCTGATTGACAATGTACTCAGCGGTTGAGAAACATATGAACCTTCCTTTCCAAAAATGCATTGATTACAGACAGTAAGAGAAAAGGCATCAAGATTTCAGTTCCTTCCAGAACACCTGTTTTTGTATATGGCTGGGCCAGTTCAGCTTCCAGACAATGGTCACCAACGACCCCCCCACCGCACCCCCCTCCCCCCCCGCCCCCCACCGCCCCCCCCATGAGGATATTGATGGTGGAGGTTTCACTGATGGTATTGCCTTTGAACATCATGGGGAGATGGTTAGATTTTCTCTAGTTGAAGGTTGTCATTGCATGGCACCTATGGGGCATGAATGTTAATTACTGCTGATTAGCACAAGCCTGAACGTTGTCCAAGTCTTAGAGACACAGATTGCTTCATTATCTGAGAAATAGGCAATGGTCTTCAAATAGTCCAATAGTATTAGTAGTTCTACCACTGGCAATAATACCAAAGAACTGTGCTCCAGTACTAGCCATGTTGCCAATCAAGCTGGTTCAAAGCAACTACAAAACTGGCATCTCCCAACAATGTGGAAAATTGCCCAATTATTGCTGCAAGTGTTTCTCAGGGTAGTGTCTTAGGTCTAACAATTTTCATAAATGATCTTTGCTCCATCATAAGATCAGAAGTGAGGATGTTTGTTGCTGATTTGTCCTGCTTTATATAGACAGGACATGCCTGGTCAATTTTCCACATTGTTGGGTAGACGTCAGTGCTTTGGCTGCACTGGAACATGTTTACCAGGAGCCTAGGCATTTCTGGAGAACAAATCTTCAGTATCACTGCCGGGATATTGTCAGGGCCCATAACCTTTGCTGTATCCAGTGCCATCAGCCATTTTTTATACCATGTGCAGTGAATTGATTGGCTGTGATCATGGAGATTTCAGCTGGAGATGAATCATCCACTCAGCATTTCTGTCCGAAGGTAGTTGCAAATGCTTCAGCCATGGTATGCTGGGTTTCTTTATCATTGAGGATGGAGATGTTTGTGCAGCATCTTCCCCTGGTTACTTGGTTAATTCACTACCACCATTCGCAACTGGCTGTGGCAGACCTTTGACCTGACCGGCTGGTTGTGGGAGTACTTTGTTCTTTATATCGCGTACTGCTTCTGCTGTTTAACATGCCTGGAGGCCTGTATTGTAACTTGAACTGGTTGACATCCCATTTTTAGGCATTGCTTGCAGCTGCTACAGGCACGCTTTCCTCCATATTCATTGAAGCAGGATTGATTTCCATGTTTGATGGTAATGGTAGAGTGGGGGATGTGGCAGGCTGTAAGATTACGGTTGAGTACAATTCTGCTGCTGCTGATGGCCCACAGTGCCTTATTAAATTGCTAATGTCTATTTAGTTTGGCTCCAATGTTCTTCTGTAAACTTTTGTTGGCTAGGAATGGTCATACAAATGATTAGTAATTGCTGAATTAACTCTTGCTTTATAGAGGCTCTCCAATTCCTCAACGTATTGATCTATTGCTGCACCCACAGGAAATGAGTTTGATGATTTGTTGCCACTGTTTCTCTATCAATTCATTGATGTATGCTGCCGTATTAATTTATGTGTTTGTTGCTGCATCCACAAGCATATGAATTTCCCTGCTGTCATCATGGGCAGAATTTAATGGAAGAGAACCATGTTGCCTTCTTGGTGTGAAAGCCACTGAAGTATGGGAGACTCAACAGCTGCTGGCCCACCTTAAAGAGACAGGCGTCCCAAAGTCAGATCATTCATTGCTAGATGGGCACAGAATCAAGTCGGGGTTCCTGGAAACAGCCGAGGAAGGGGTTTTCCTTGGATGTGATCTAACCTGCTGTTCATGCCACTCTCCCGCTGCAGCGAGGTCAGAGAATTTGGCGGCCTGCCAAATCTCTTTTCACTGCGGCGTGATGGGAAAATCCCACTGGCATGAACAGTGGTAAGATTCTAGCCCTTGTCTTTCTCGCCTGCTGTTAGGGCCCCTGTCACCCCGAAAAATTTCAGCCTTATAAATTTATTGATCCATCAATGGCTAGCGTTCAATAATTTTCTTGCCCCGTTTAGTTGTTCTGCGATACTTATTGCAGGTGTCAGTTAAGCTGCATGTAGTTTTCGTTTGTGTTTTTAGGCTGAAAGATGCATTATACAGTGCCTTTTGTGACCTAAAGAAGACAAGGTGCATGATATTAACTGGGTGCTGTCCTGGTTGTGGAAGCAGCATTTTCTTAGTTAAAGTAGAAATGAGATCTTTTACATCTAACTCAGAGGGCCTTGGTTTAACATGTCAATGAGACACAGATCCTCCAAATGCCATCCTAGAATTTGACTTGAACCTACTCTCTCAGGGGCATGAATGCCATCAACTGAGACATCGCTACTAAGAATTGTGGTTAGGAAAGAGTAACGCATTTTCTTATATCTAACCTCACTAGTTTATTCAGTTATCTTTTTAAGAAGCATTCCATACCACAACATGATTGTCTGTTTGAGAAAATGATCGATCTTGACTTTCCATATGCAAGTAGGACAGCACGGTGGCACAGGGGTTAGCACTGCTGCCTCACAGCTCTAGGGTACCTGGGTTCAATTCCTGGCTAGTTCATTGTCTGTGTGGAGTTTGCACATTCTCCCCATGTCTGCATAGGTTTCCTCCAGCTTCTCCAGTTTCCTCCCACAGTCCAAAGATCTGCGGGTTAGCATTGTCCATGGTAAATTGCCCTTTTGTGTCCTGGGATGTGTAGGTTAGAGGGATTAGTGAGGTTAGTAAATGGGATTACGGGCCTGAGTGGGATTATTGTCAGTGCAGATTCGATGGGCTGAATGGCCTCTCCCTGCACAGTAGGGTTTCTTTGATTCTATTTTACCACAAGGGATCAACCGATGTATTCTTTGTGATTGTCTATCATGTTCCAGGCATGGCATTTCAGCCAACAATCTACAAAATATCAGAAGTATAATTCAAAAAAGAGAATGGCAGGCTATTCCGGACATTTGCAAACATAAACCTTCAACCTCCCTCTCCCGACAATGGTTAAATTCTGATAGATCCTGAGATCCACAACCCCACAGAATAAGCAATGATCTTAAAGAGACACACTAGATAGCAGATAAATGGCACATCTTTGCTGCAGATGCCAGGCAAATTGGAAGGAAGCAAAACCACAGAGATTCAACCACTTATAAGAAATAAAGATGACTTTGATGTCTGATAACTTCATAGAATCATAGAATCCTACAGTGCAGAAGGAGGCCATTCAGCCCATTGAATTCTCACTGATTACAGTCCCACCTGGCCCTATCCCCCATAACCCCATGCATTCACTCTAGCTAGTCCCTCTAACACTAACGGGCAATTTAGCATGGCCAATCCTGTCTAACCCGCACATCTTTGGACTGTGGGAGGAAACCAGACCATCCGGAGGAAACCCATGCAAACACACAGAGAACTTGCGAACGCCACACAGACAGTGATCCAAGCTGGGAATTCAATCCGTGTCCCTGGCACTGTGAGAGAGCAGTGCTAACTACTGTGTCCCCATGCCGCCCCTTACTATAACTTATTTACAAACTGGTAGGCAGGATTCACCGTGTGTAAGTTTTATATTAGCATCTATGTCAGACATCATCCCAAGGAGTTTCTGTAGCCTTTGTAATTTCAATGTTTGGTAAAGAGGATTTCATAGAATCCCTACAGTGCAGAAAGAAGCCATTTGACCCATCGAGTCTGCACCAACCACAATCCCACCCAGGCCCTATCCGACAACCCCACATATTTATCCCACTAATCCCTCTAACCTTCACATCCTGGGCCACTAAGAGGCAATCCAGCATGGCCAATCAACCTAACTCACACATCTTTGGACTGTGGGAGGAAACCGGAGCAACTGGAGGAAACCCATGCAGACATGGAGAGAATGTGCAAACTCCGCACAGTGAGTGACCCAAGTCCCTGGCACTGTGAAGCAGCAGTGCTAACCATTGTGCCGTCGTGCCACCCGTCCATGGATTCAGCTCCCTCAGACAGTAGGGCACAGCATTTTCCCAAAAGACCATAAGACATAGGAGCAGAATTCGGCCACTCAGCCCATCAAGTCTGCTCCACCATTCAATCATGGCTGATATTTTTCTCATCCCCATTCTCCTGCCTTTTCCCCATAACCCCGATCCCCTTATTAATCAAGAACCTGTCTATCACTGCCTTAAAAACACTCAATGACCTGGCCTCCACAGCCTTCTGTGGCAAAGAGTTCCACAGATTCACCTCTCTCTGGCTGAAGAAATTCCTCCTCATCTCTAATTTAAAGTATAGTCCCTTTAGCCTAAGGTTAAGTCCTCAGGTTCTAGTTTTTCCTATTAGTGGAAACATCCTCTCCACGCCCATTCTATCCAGGCCTCACAGTATCCTGTAAGTCTCAATAAGATCCCCCCTCATCCTTTAAAACTCCAAGACCATTCCTCATGTGATAAGCTCTTCATTCCAGGGATCATTTTTGTGAGCGTCCTCTGGACTGTCTCCAAGGCCAGTACATCTTTCCTTAGGTGCGGAGCCCAGAACTGCTCACGATACTCCAAATGGGGTCTGACCAGAGCCTTATACAGCCTCAGAAGTACATCCCTGCTCTTGTATTCTCGCCCTCTCGACATGAATGCTAACATTGCATTTGCCTTCCTAACTGCCAATTGAACCTGCATGTTAACCTTAAGAGAATCTTGAATGAGAATTCCCAAGTCCCTTTGTGTTTCTGATTTCCTAAGCATTTTCCCATTTAGAAAATAACCTATGCCTCCATTCCTCCTTCCAAAGTGCATAACCTCACACTTTTCCATATTGTGTTCCATCTGCCACTTCTTTGCCCACTCTCCTAACTTGTCCAAGCCCTTCTACAGCCCCCCTACTCCCTCAGTACTATCTGTCCCTCGATATATCTTTGTATCATCTGCAAATTTAGCAACAGTGCCTTCACTTCCTTCTTCCAAATCATGAATGTATATTGTGAAGGCATTTTCCAATCATGGGTATGACGAGGTCAAACAAAAATATTCAAAATTCCAACAGAAGTAGACACAAAAAGGTTGTCACAGTAAATCAGAGTTATTAAGTTTTAGAAAAAACTGGTTATAGGAGGATGCCTCATTATCTGCCACATGTATATAACCTTGACAGCCTCTGCGGTTTTCAGCACAATTCCATTCTCTGGAGATCCCGCTCAGCATTGGTGTACATGATGTATCAACTAACAGATTCGGAGTGCTGGCAATGCCTATGGGCTGCTTGCCAACATGATGTAATGCACTGCACAAAACGATCAATAAGAGGTGTGCGTAAGTGTTTGACTGAGACTCTCCACAGGGCTAGCTTCTGAGTTCAATTCCACCACAGCACTATTAATAAATGGAGGGCAAAGGACGAAAGCAAAAAGCTGTAGGATCAGTAATTCCTTGAAAACGACACAAAAGATACCAAAATCAACAATGACCTGCTGCTGTAATTAGATTTTTTTAAATTGTGGAAAGAATAACTTCTCTTTGAAACGTTGGATTTTACAAATTTCAACTGTTTCTCTCATTAGCACCTTAAATAGTCTTGCAATTAAAATTAAAGCAAGCAGTTTGCAGCTTTCTGCCAAGTATGAGGGACTTGACGAGCCAGTACAGTAACCAATTGTTTTTTTGCAGTTGGACTGTACCCTTTTCAGAGAATTAAATCCAATGAAACAACTTGCATGGCGCCTTGAGTATGACGTCCCAGGTTTCTTTACAAGCAAGTAATAAGAAGGGCAGATGCTGGACATGGCTTCAGATATTCCACATCTCCCATGACGCAAGTCGTGATGATTTGATATCATTTGGGCAGAAGCGGTTGTGACATTGAGAGATGTGTTTGAGAGATAAAGTCAGGTATCAGAGATGGCGAACGGAGCTCTGACAAAGGGTCATCCAGACTCGAAACATTGGTGCTATTTCCTCTCCACAGACGCTGTCAGACCCGCTGAGATTTTCCTGCATTTTCTGTTTTTTGTATCAGAGCTCTCGGAGCAGCTTGGAAACTGCCCAAACATTTTCCACTGTTGACATGAGTGAGATGGGGAGATGATTCCCCGTCTACCTCCTGTCCTTCAGAAAGTGGCTGAGCTGTATGGATGTAATGGAATTTTAATGGAACTGGATTCACTCAATTTCTACCCAGGGTTCATTTGGAATCTCAAGCCTAGTGACTGAAAGTGACAATACGCCTAGCCATCTAGGCTATCATTGCCCCACTAGCACCATCTGATTCTCTTGCCCCCTACAACATGAAGGGCGCAATCTTACCAGCCGTTCACGCTACGCTCCCACTGCAGCAACAATGAAGAATCTGGCATCCAACCAAATCTCCATTCACTGCAGCAGGATGGGATCTTCCTGCCAGCGTGAACAGCCGTAACATTCCAGCCAATGTCAATCTTTTTTTAACGGTATGATTTTATTAAATGCAACCTTATCTGAATAATTTTTTTTCTCCAGATGTGTGTTCAAAATCAGTTCTTAATTAAACTAGGGATTGTAGACTGATTGAAGTCCTAACGTTTCCACAGGCCTACAACATAGTTCCCCTCCGTAAGTTGTTTGATGCAGCCCTTTGCTAATTCCTGCTTTCGGCGTAATGGTATTAAGAGACTGAATTCCATTTGAATCGACATAATTCAATGCAACATACGAAAAGTATTCATCACAAAGGAATTCTCAGATGACTGATTAAAATACCCCGTCTATTTTGTTTTGACTACAGTCTGCTGTTAATTCAAATTATCTCTTGAGTTAAAATGGTTTAGAAATACATTCCTACTTCACTGTGTTATTTATAACACTTAATTTGAATCCTTAGGCTACTCCAATTAATTCGATTTTATTGGAAAAACACCACTTAGCAAGAGTAGATTGTTATCGTGTTTTTTTTCATAAATTGAGGGATTTAAAATGTTTGGATTAAATGAGAGGTTGTGTGAATTTTGTGTTTCTCTCCCTGGCAGAGCTGCTTTCCTGCTTTCCTCAGTGTGAAATGCAGAATTATCAATGTGGAATGCGATATGGGAAGTATCATCCTCAGCTGAAGAAGTAATGTACAGGCAGTAAGTGCTTTGTTAAGCGGTTAGGTCAATACCATTACATTTTTTCACACATAACTGGAAGCCATCAAAGAAAACTTTTTTTTATATAAAAAAAGTGCAGCCATTATTTATTTTGGACTGACTCCCTTTTCAGCTTTTGATGGTGACCTAGGCATTAGCTCACAATTGGAAGCTGAACTGTTTTCTGTTTCCACTCTTAAAAGTATTACCTTCCTTGTAAAAACTCCAGCGCAGAATGGATGGCAATGCACCAGATAGATGACTCAAAATATATTGTTAATACTCTATGTATGTGTCTGTGTGTGTGTATACGCGTATACCTCTGCATCCGAGTGTCTGTCCTGACGCTGACGCGAGAGTTTGTCAACAAAAGTTTCAAATAACATGAACAATACTGAATGTGTTTAAATTAGGTCATATTCTTTGTTTCTGTATTATTCTGATTTTGGTTCTGCAAAGTGATAATCTCTTGAAATGCAGTCCTAAGGTGGAAGGAATTTCACTCTGGAAGAGCAATATAAATTAGTTTTGACTGCCAATTTCCAGTGATCATTAGTTTCCAGAAAGAATTCCTACAAATGCTTAAGGCCTGACCTCTTGGCGTAAAATTCAACGTCCCGTTCTCCTCCCACCACACTCTTCCCCACCCCCAAAGCCCCCGCCCCCAACAAAACCTCTCTCCCCATGAGTGAATGCTCAAGACTTTCAGGTCTCACTATAATTCTTTAACTTTACAGCATTCTGCTGAATTGTTGGGATCACAATATAAAGCAACATGAGGTCGTTTCATCAGCCTTACTGCTCAATTTTTTTGTTGTATTTCTAACTAAATCTGGCAAACATTTATCAAATAATACATGCTCTTGGATCACTATTAGATTAAATACCATTAAGCTTTTTGATCACTATTATGTTTATTCCTATTATTTAATGATGAAGCATTCCTTCCCATTTATTGCACACATGCTTTTTAATCTTTGTTTGCAGTGGGTACTTTTTGTGGACAAATCAGGAAAAGATGTATTTAACTCCAAGTACATTATGCATAGTGGCACAGTGGTTAGCACTGCTGCCTAACTGCACCAGGGACCCAGGTTTGATTCCTGGCTTGGGTCACTGTGTGCGCAGAATCTGCGTGTTCTCTCCACATCCGCCTGGGTTTCCTCCGGGTGCCCTGGTTTTCTCCCACAGTCTGAAAGATGTGCTGGTTAGGTGCATTCACTGTGCTGAATTCTCCCTCAGTGTACCCGAACAGGCACCAGAGTGTGGCAACTAGGGGATTTTCACAGTAACTTCATTGTAGTGTTAATGTAACCCTACCTGTGACACTAATAAATAAACTAAAAACTATTTGTAATCTTAAATTTAATGACATTAAGCTTTATTTTCTTGTCTGTTTATTTTCTTTAACAATCCATATTCCTCAGTGTGAAAGTTAACCTTTTTAAAATCAGAACTATCTTCTCCCCTGCTTGGTGCTGGTAATTTGATTTTACAAGTTACAACAGTTTTCTTTCTTGATATTAATGATGTGAAATGGATTCTGATTCTGTGATGTTTTTCCAGTGTGTTCCAGTTTTATGATGAGGACTGACCAAATTGGGTGAAGGGAAACTAACATGAAGTCACTTTATTCTTTATTTATGCAGCAATGGAAAGTTGCTTTTTATGATTTTAGGCGTCTCCTACTGGAAATAATATTGTAAAGCACACAAAACCACTGTCGAAAACAAGTAAGCAGATCTGGAATAAATAGACTTGCCACAATTCATTGACCTCTATCCAATTTTCACACAATTTTATTGTTCTCTTTTTGAAATACTTGTTCCTCTTTAAAAAAGCTGCAAACATCAGATCCCTATTAAGTTGCTCTTTTTACCACTTTTATCAGTTGCAACAATCCTTAAGTCACTCTTTTAAATTTGGGCAGCACAGTGGCACAGTGGTTAGCACTGCTGCCTCACAGCGCCAGAGACCCAGGTTCAATTCCAGCCTTGGTTACTGTCTGTGTGGACTTTCCCTGGGTCCCTCGTGCAGGTTTCCCCAAGCCTGTGTGGGTTTCCTCCTGGTGCCCCGGTTTCCTCCCACCATCCAAAGATGGGCAGGTTAGGTTGATTGGCCATGCTAAATTGACCCTAGTGTCAGGGGATTAGCCAGGTAAATATGTGGGGTCATGGGGATAGGGTCTGGGTGGGATTACAGTCGGTGTAGACTTGATGGGCTGAACGGCCTCCTTCTGCAATATAGGGATTCTATGATTCTAAAACATCCATTAGAATTAATAGTATTCGCTGACAATACCAAATTTCATTGCACTGCCTCACAGAACCTAATCAGCCTGGTTGAGTCTTCTTTTTAATCCCTTATCTTCATTCATTTCAAGTTCATTTTTCTATGCAGCAGGAGTCTGACCTCTTAACTGACTGGCCAAGCTCACAACATCCAAAGCCCAAAGGAAGTCCAGAGGTTGTTTTGCTGCAGAGGTCCACCCAAGCACCAGGAAAGACAACATGACCTGCCAGTCATGCAAGGATCCACAAAAGACAATGAAGTCACCTCCAGCTTGGATCTCCTCAAATAATGAGGAATTTGCCACCACTTCTGTAATGATGCCCGGCCTAAAAAAGCACAGCCTCCCACTTTGTTACTGTTGAAGCTGGGAGGAGTGAACGGTTGATGAAAAAGATGACATATTGCAGCATTTTGTCAATGTATTTATGTGTGTCTACAAGTACAGTTTTGGAAAACAAAGTGCAATTTAAGGATTCCTAAATCACAAAAAGCAAGAAACCATTTGTTCTTTCAGATTTAATGGAATTCAAGTTAGTGAATTGTTTAGTGACTAGATATGTCCTCCTGTGTTGTTTTGAACCATGTGATTTATTAAAAACTTAGGCATCCATAATTAATCTTGCCTTAGCTGACATTACCTACCATGAGCTCACCTGAGGCTGACGATAGCACCCTTACTTGGACGATCAGATGCCTTCAGGTTATTCTAGTTCCTCTGACCTAGAGAGGGGATAAATCAGCCAGAGCTCCCATTCAGGCACTTTTCCAGTGACTCCTGCTGGAAACCTTGGCCATGATGTTCAATTGCCAATGTGAGCTGAAACAAGAGCAAGCTTACTTTGAAAATAGCTCCCTTGGATGACAGATCATCGTGACTCTGGACTGCATTCAATTTTCAAAAGGAGGAGAGGAAGTAAGGAGCCTGTCCACCTCAAATTAATAGCCTGTTTCTGTAGAAGGGTCATAAGGACTCGGAACATGAACTACATTTCTCTCTTCATGGATGCTGCCAGACCTGCTCAGTTTATCCAGCATTTTCTGTTTTTATTTTAAGTTCATTGAGGAGTTTGTTAATGAGCCAGAGACAGCACGAAATTCCATTTGTCATTTGTTGGACCTGAATAGTTAGATACACATTAGCATACAGCTGTCAGCTTCAAAGGGCAGAAGTTGAAGTTATTTTTCTGATGAAAAATTTTGGGTTCTGGGTGATTTTGGGCAGGGTTTTCCATGTTAGTTTCATGGAGGCAGAGGTGGAGGCAGACCACCATTTGTTGACGCTGGGATCTTCTGGTCCAGGCATTGTCAACAGGGCTTCCCATTGGATGTACCTCTCACCACTGGAAAACTCGCTGTGGGGGTGCGCTGTCAATGGGATCAGAAGACCCCATCAGCGGAAAATTCTGGCTTTGCGTCAGATCGATGCATAACCTTTTCTGTTTGGCTTTTTGGTTACTTTTGTGCCTGTTTAGGGTGCTGGCATTCAGAGGTGCTGCCATCTTTCTTCTGCATAGCTTCTACCTATCTGCCCTTGCCATCTCTAGGTTATAATCGACGCCACTAATTTGACGCCGAATTCGTCTACTGCCCAATTATGGTACTTACGTTTTAAGATAGTGTTGTGTGGCCTGGGTGATACACTGTGGATTCAGGACCTGGAAATGATACCCCAGTTGAAACTCATGTCCATGTGTATAGATGTTAAGAGAGGACTAATTGAGGACTTGCTTGTCATTGTTGAATAATCTCCCAATACTGCTTCACTCGGTCATGACAAGTGGGTCACTTGCATGCCTGTTTGTATCCCAGTAACCATCAGCACACTCAGGAGAGGATGGGAAAGAACTTAGTCACAAAGAATTGTGCTATATAAACAGTATTAAAACTAGTTGTAAAGTTATCAATTTCCCCAAGCCTTAATTGGCCTTTTATACAGGGAGAGTTTTTGAGCACACCATCAGAAGGAAAGTTAGTGCCATTCTGATCAATGCTCACAATGTCACCCTACAGCAATAACATGCTGTCATTGGCATGAACAAAGTGAGAGGGGGACTTCTGCCCCTCAATAGAAGAAGTTTCACCCTTGTGAGCTGTTAACTGATTTGATTGTTTGGTAGCTCTAACTGGGCCAGCGGCACTCTAGGGCTGCCGATAGATCCCTGGATAAGGTGGGCATGGATCTGGAATGGGGTAAGTCAGGGAGATTGGACCAGGAGTAATAGGGAGCCCAGAAAGTGGGGGTGAGGAGAGTGGATGGGGTGACATAGGTGAGGTGTCGTCCTCAATGCACACAGGACACACTGCAAAGCACGTACTTTGGATATTCAGAAAGCACTTGATAAGGTGCCACAACAAAGGTTATTACAGAAAATAAAGGTGGGGGGGGGGTGCTCTTGAACACACTCCTGCCGTCCTCAGGAATGCTAATAGTGAGATCACAATTTTGGAACTTCCCCACCCCTTGCTGGCCTGATATTGACTCAACCCCCGCCCCCACCCCCAGCTCCAGTATTTCCAAACCACGCCAACATTATGCCACATCGGCACGGTTTACAAGAGGTTCACCCAGACATGAACATGTCTAACATCACTATTTTCTACGAGTGTTCAGGTACTGGTGATCCAGATTGTGGTGGTGCAGATGAGTCTGTCCATATGCTGATGCCTGATTAACTGGTGATAATTGTATTAGTGTGACCTAGTGCAATGTGTGATGCCCCTGGAGCCTGGATACTGCTGGTTATTCTCTGAGAAAGCGTAAGGCTAGCTAACTTCACAGGTTTAATATTATTCATGTATGTCCACCCTATAGCAGATAACATTCTTCACAAAGCCAGCCAACTTGTGACCATGGACTCGATAAATAGTTCCATAACAATGCAGTATCACCTTTAAACAAAAGAGTGCTGATTCACATTTGGAGCATTGGGTGCATTAAGACATATAGCAGGAATACTGGATAAAGGAGAGTGGCAGAATGAAGAAGGCACGCAAGCAGAAGACCAGTTCAACTCACAAAGAAGGCAGGGAAAGGTTTCACATATAAGAATGTTGTATATATTCACATAAGCAGTTGTAAAATTTATCAAACCAACAATTAAAAAGGCCACAATATCTACAGAGCAAAAGTCTGACATTTTAGGTAAAACTAAAAGCGACTGCTTGTATATGTAGAATGCAAGGAGAACTATGCTGTTGTACATACACTTTGGACCATATTCCTTGTTACCTTGTTGAAGTGGCCAGAATCCACCGTGACCAATGAGGATTTAAGAACACTGTTTGTCAAGCTAATAAATTCTGTGCTGAAGTATTGTTTCGCAATTTTGGTGCAAACGCAATAAGGATTTTAGCACAGGTGCCCAGAATGCAATATAGTGCCACCATTAGTTGACATCAACCTGAAAGCAAATGCAAAGAGCTGAATTGGGCTTTCAGTAAAGGTGAGCAGATTTAAAAAAAAATCCCCCACAAATACACAAAACCTGTGGGGAAAAAACAGCCCAGGCTCGCTCCAACTGAATCTGGGGCTGCATTAGGGGCTGGGAGCCATAATGGGAGAAACAACATTTTTACATCTAGCATAAGGTTCAAACCCAGAACGTTAGGGTAAGTGTATCCTTTCTGTGCCAGTGATAAGGAGTCTAAGGAAAATTAATCGGGGCATTCTCAATCCAGTCCTTACTCAACGTTAGGTCACAGCCAATAATTGTCAGTAATTCCTATAGAATCAGCAAATGTCACTTAAAAAAGGGCCAAGGGTGGCTGGTCTGGGAAATAGAAACATCACATTCTAGCCAGTCAGGGGTGCTATTTGAGGTTGAGGTTAAATCGCAGCTTATTGTTGGCCCGGAATAGAGGGAGCTTTACTCTACAGCAAGCCTGCAATATATCTAGCTCCTGGAATGCTTGATGTTGACACTGCCTGCCAAAACTGTAAAAATGCTATTTTCCGCAACACTGACATTCCTTACCTTGATAAACAGCAAAATTCACTATTTTCCCCTGACAAAAGAAAGGTCCAAAGCAAAATCTTCAAACAAAAACCATGTCTGCAAGAGGCTGTTAGTATGGAGCTGTTCTGTTGATTAGAGATCACATCGAGATATTCTCACATAAAGATGATGCATTTTCCATCAGCTTCCAACAATGCACACTCTTCAAGTTAGAGCTAGGCTGTTTGTGAAGGCACCCCTTCGCACAGAGGGTAGAGGAAGTTTTAAGTTTATTTATTAGTGTCATAAGTAGGCTTACATTAACACTGCAATGAAGTTAGTGTGAAAACCCACTAGTTGCCACGCTCCTGCTCCTGAGGGAGAGTTTATGGCCAATGCACCTAACCAGCTCGCCTTTCAGACTGTGGGAGGAAACTGGAGCGCCCAGAGGAAACCCATGCAGACACGGGGGGAACATGCAGACTCCACACACACAGCGATCCAAGCTAGGAATCGAACCCGAGGCCTTTTCGCTGTGAGGCAGCATTGTGCCACCATAGTCCCCAGGCTGAAACTCTCTTTGTAAAAAGTTGCTGGGATTGGGTCAATTCAAAATTATGATCTGAAACAGGTAAGATTTTGTTAGGCAAAAGTATTCAAGGGTTACAGAAATACAGCTAGTCATCATAAAACATAGCAACTGAGCTACCAAGTAGCAAGTCTTTCTGGAGCAAAATGAGGCTTATGCAAATATGGTCAATATGTCAAAGCAATAAGCTGCAGTATTTTCAGGGCATCGGTTTTCCCTTCCTGTTCTCTTCCTTCATGTTTGAAAGTTTTCCATCTACTTTGGGCCAACATTTCATTCTCACCTTCAACTAAATTTCCGTTAACATGATTGGAGAGTAGTTCAATAAAAACTGTTGATGCAAAAAGCAGTCAAGGCTGTTAAGAGACATAAAACTGGTTTAGTGGTCTATGTTGAGGCCTGCTTGCCATAATCATAATTGGCAATGCTGTAAGTGCAGTTGTCGCAAGTTTACAGTCTTAGTTTGGTTGGGAGCCTTTTTGAAAGTTCACCAAAATTACTTGATATTTATTCCAACCCATTTCATGGTGGGTGATTTGTAATACTCTCACATTTGCGAAAACTGACCTAACTTTTCAGCTTAAACCTATTAGACCCAGGCAACAAAATAATGCCTGAGATTTTTATGAAGCTTTTTAGCAATCAGGCAACTTAAGCGGCTGACAATTCATCAAAGAATAGAATCATAGAATCACTATTGTGCAGAAGGAAACTGCACCGAGAGAAATTCCACCCAGGCCCTATACCTGTAACCCCACATATTTACTTAGCCTCTGACAATTTAGCAACTAAACTGCACATCATTTTCATGTTGCTTATAGCCAAGGAAAGGACTTGTCCATAGTGCCAGTGCTGTAGGTTTTAAAATAGTTTGCCCTCTGTGTCATGATATACACATTTATGCTGCAGAATGTTCATACTTTGAAAACCTTTATAACCCACATGCTGACATTCTGCATTAACCATTAGACTGCATTAGACTCCAGGAAGATTATGGCTGGATTTCTCTGACATCGCACGCCTCATCACTGCTGCCAGCGAGAACGGAGAATTTGGCGCTCAGCCAAATCGCCATTCAGAGCAATGGGACTGGAGAATCCCAGTCACGGGCAAGGTCGGCGAATTCCAGCCTATGTCACAAGTCTAAACAAGCACTGTGCAGAAAAGCATCTAGTGTCATCATGTCCCAAAACATTTCTGCACAAACTTCAGTCTGCTTATTTTTGTGAGTTTTTACACACTTTAAACAGATTTTAGTGCCAGAAAATGAAGAGCAGGTATTTTCACATCAGCTAGAAAACATGGCAGCACGGTGGCACAGTGGTTTCCTCTGCTGCCTTACAGCACCAGGGTCCCAGGTTCAAATCCGGCCTGTGTGGAGTTACACATTCCCCTGTCTTGTGGGTTTCCTCCGGGTGCTCTGGTTTCCTCCCATAGTCTAAATATTGGCAGGTTAGGTTGATTGGCCATCCCAAATTGACCCCAGCATCAGGGGGATTAACAGGGCAGAAGTGTGGCTCAACAGGAGTAGGGCCTGGATGGGATTGTGGTCAGTACAGACTTGATGGGCCAAATATCCTCCTTCTGCACTGTAGGGATTGTATGGTTAGATGCAGGGAAAAGTCTTAATTCATCAAACGGTTTCAGCTCAGAAATGTATCCCTACTGTAATTTTAACATTTTACCAATTTACATTTTACAGTGAGGGCTATCTGCTGCCCTCTTTAAGTGAGATTCAAAATTTAGCGCAAGCCTTCTGCTCCATCTAATTTAATAAATTGCCATTTGCATGCTAATAGGCCACTTATGATCTTGTTGCTTGTGTGAGTCTGAATCAGTCCTTTCAAAGCTTTTAGTTATAGCCAACAATCCTTCACAATATATCCTCTGTATATCACAAAGTAAAGCATTAAGATGTTGGTAATGTTGAAATCCAGCCCCTACCTGTATAATATCTTCATAACTCCTTAACTTGGAAGACCTGTTGCAAAAATTATGGCTTTTTGACTTAAATTCATCTTGGTGAGGACAGGAACATCCAGTTAATTGATAATGTTCTTGTTCAAATCTAAAAAGCACCAGTGCTTAGGCTGACGGGAAGCAGGTAACATTCACAAAACATAAATTCCAGTTAATCGACACCTTAAACCAAATGAAGCCCAGTCATCTCCCTCCAACCTGCAACAGCATCACCACCATCACTGAACTTTCTACCATAAATTGCTTCGGTAGTCACCATTGACCAGAAGCTTAACTGAATCAGCTGTGAACACTGTGGTAGCAAGTGGAAGCAGAATCTGATTACCTCCTACCCCAGAAAACATCTTTGTTCAAGGCTCAAGAAATGAGCATTATAGAATATTCACCATTCAGCTGGATGTCTGCAGCCACACTAATACTCAAGTAGCTCGACACTTTCCAAGATAGATTAATTCACTCAATCAGCTCCCATGCCACTGGGTTCAGTATCCACTCCTGCCAACACCACAACATTGTGGCTACAGTATGAATAAACTGCAGAATGAACTCCAGCTGCTCACTAAGCCTTCCTTCACAGCATCTCCTCCTGAAACTTCAACCACTGACAAGGATAAGAGCAGCAATGTGAAAAGAAAATGTACTTTCCAAGTTATTCTCCTAGTCCCAAGCCATTCTAATTTGAAAATATAAAATTATTCTTTTACTGTTGCTCGGTCAATAGATAGGAAATAATGACCTAACATCACTGTGAGAGCATTAGCACTGTGGCAGAGTAGTTAGCACTACTGCCTCACAGCACCAGGGGACAATGTTCATGTCCAGCCTCGGGTCATAAGAACATAAGAACATAAGAAATAGGAGCAGGAGTAGGCCATCTAGCCCTTCAAGCCTGCCCCGCCATTCAATAAGATCATGGCTGATCTGTCGTGGCTCAGTTCCACATTCCCGCCCTCTCCCCATAACCCTTAATCCCCTCGCTTATCAAAAACCCATCAACCTGCGTCTTAAAAATATTTAGCGAGGCAGCCTCCACCACTTCAACGGGCAGAGAATTCCAGAGATTCACCACCCTTTGAGTGAAGAAGTTCCTCCTCAACTCCGTTCTAAACCGCCCCCCCTTTATCTTGAGGCTGATATGTTGCACTCAGCACAACCTGGTATTACAGAGGGGAATGGAGCTGGTGCTAGACGATGGTGCAGATCACTCATTATCCTCAGAGGAGCAGAAAGAGAAAGATGACGGTGGGTGGGCAGAGAATGCCATCCAGACATAAGAACATAAGAAATAGAAGCAGAAGTAGGCCATCTAGCCCCTTGAGCCTGCCCCGCCACTCAACAAGATCATGGCTGATCTGTCATGGCTCAGTTCCACATTCCTGCCCTCTCCCCATAACCCTTAATCCCCTTGCCTATCAAAAACCTATCAACCCGCGTCTTAAAAATATTTAGCGAGGCAGCCTCCACCACTTCAACGGGCAGAGAATTCCAGAGATTCACCACTCTTTGAGTGAAGAAATTCCTCCTCAACTCCGTTCTAAACCGCCCCCCCTTTATCTTGAGGCTGTGCCCTCTAGTCCTACTGTCCTTTCTGAGCGGGAAGAGCCTCTCCACCTCTATCCTATCCATCCCATTCATCATCTTATATGTCTCAATGAGATCACCCCTCATTCTTCTAAACTCTAACGAGTACAAGCCTAGTTTATTCAGCCTCTCCTCATAGTTCAACCCCCTCAACTCCGGAATTAGCCTAGTAAACCTCCTCTGCACTCCCTCCAAGGCCAAAATATCCTTGCGTAAGTGCGGCGACCAAAACTGCACACAGTAGTCCAGCTGCAGCCTCACCAGTGCCCTATACAGCTGCAGCAAGACCTCCCTACTTTTATATTCAATCCCCCTCGCTATGAAGGCCAGCATCCCATTTGCCTTCCTGACCACCTGCAGGCTGGGTTTTTGCG
The DNA here is from genome assembly GCF_965287045.1 of Carcharhinus amblyrhynchos. NCBI lineage: Eukaryota > Metazoa > Chordata > Chondrichthyes > Carcharhiniformes > Carcharhinidae > Carcharhinus > Carcharhinus amblyrhynchos. The sequence continues at coordinate 55,163,352 of NC_137335.1, forward strand.
ACTCACGCACAAGGACCCCGAGGTCCCTCTGCACCATCGCATGCTGCAGTTTTTCGCCACGTAAGTAATAGTCCTTCCTACCAAAGTGGACAACCTCACATTTGCCAACATTAAATTCCATTTGCCAATTCCTGGCCCATTCGCCCAGCCTATCTAGATCCTTCTGCAGACTCTCCACACCCTCCGCGCAATTTGCCGTTCCCCCAATCTTGGTGTCATCAGCAAATTTCGACACCAGACACTCGGTTCCCTCCTCCAGATCATCTATATAAATGGTAAATAGCTGAGGCCCCAGCACCGACCCCTGTGGCACTCCACTAGTCACCAACCGCCAATCCGAATAGCACCCATTGACCCCCACTCTCTGCCTCCTATTTGACAACCAGTCCTCTATCCACGCTAACACCCTACCCCCAACTCCATGCCCCCTTACCTTCTGCAATAACCTCTTGTGAGGTACCTTGTCAAACGCCTTCTGAAAATCAAGAAAGACCACATCCACCGGCTCTCCTCTATCCACCGCCCTAGACACATCCTCATAGAACTCCAGTAAATTTGTCAGACACGACTTCCCCTTAACGAAACCGTGCTGCGTCTGCTCTATCAAGCAATTCCCCTCAAGATGCCTCGCTATTTCCCCTTTGATGACGGATTCTAACATTTTACCTACAACAGACGTTAAACTAACCGGCCTATAATTCCCTGCCTTTTGCCTGCCACCCTTCTTAAACAACAGCGTAACATTAGCCGTTTTCCAATCTTCCGGCACTTCCCCGGAATCCAGCGACGTCTGGAAAATAACCACCAAGGCATCGCTGTCTGTGTGGAGTCTGCCCATTCTCCTAGCGCCTGTGTGTGCTTCCTTTGGGTGCTCCAGTTTCCTCCCACACTCCAAAGGTGTGCAGGTTAGGTTAATTGGCTATGCTAAGTTGTCCCTTAGTGTCAGGACGATTAGCAGAGTAAATATATGGGGATGGGGCATGGGTGGGATTGTTGTTGGTACAGATTCAATGTACCGAATGGCCTCTTTCTCCACTATAGTGATTCTATGACTCAAACTATCACATTCACAGGCCAACTCAGGATTGATAGTAGATGTGGCTAGACTAGGGTTCCTCACATCTCATTAACAGATTTTTAAAAACTCAGCAACCAGGATATGAATCAGTTGTATATTAGTTGTAGAGAGGGAAGACCCCTGTACTTTGGCCTTCACGATCATTTTTGTGGCTCTCCATCATTGCAAAAATTCAGACCAGAGATTCTGCAAACAGATATAGTTGTTATATAAATAGGCAAGAATTTGCAGATGGAGTACGATGTGGGAAAGTGTGAGGTTATCCATTTTGGTAGAAAAAATAGAAAGGGGAAATATTACTAAAATGGGGATAGACCACAGAATGCTGTGTTACAGAGAGGTTTGGGCATCATTGTACATGAAACACAAAAGATTATCATGTAGGTACTGCAAGCAAACAGGGAGGCAAATGGTATTTTGGCCTTTACTGCAAGAGGGATAGTGTATAATAGTAGGGGAGATTTGCTAACACTATACGAGGTGATGGTGAGATCATGCTGAGAGTACTGTGCAGTTGTGGTCTCTTTAGATAATAAAAGACAAACTTGCATTGGAGGCAGTTCAAAAAAAGTTCACAACTTTGATTCCTGGAATAAAGTGGTTGACTTACAAGGAAAGGTTGTGCAGATTGAGCCTTTATTCATTAGAGTTTGGAAGAGTGGGAAGTGATATGATTGAAATGTATAAGTTTCGGAGGGAGCTTGACAGGATTGATGCTGGGAGGATTGTTTCTCCTTATGGGGGAGTTTGGAACTAGGGGGCAAATTTCAGAATAAAGAATCGCCCATTTATGATGGAGATCAAGAGAAATTTCTTCTCTCAACAGGTTATTTATATTTGGAAGTTGCTTCCACAGAGAGAGGTGGGGGCTGTGTCATTAAATATATTTAAGGTTGAATTAGACAGATTTCTGATCGACAAGGGAGTCAAGGGCACTGGGAGCAAACAGGAAAATGAAGTTAAGGCCACAATCAAATCCACCATGATTTTATCGAATGGTGGAGCAGGTTTCAGAGGCCAAATGGTTATTGCATCTGCTATTTCTGATTTTTATACATATGTTATTATGTTAAATCTGCGTTAGATTTCACTTTGTTCTTTGAAAGCAGTGGAATATCACATTACATTTAATTTATAATTTTAAACTAGGAAGTGAATTTATAAAATAAACAATGATTAAGTGGATAATCTTGCCTTGATGTAATTTTGTTATATATTTACAATATAATAATCGGAATTTTACCGCTCCACCTGCAACAGAATTCAGAGTGGGTGAGGGGAGAACCATGGAAATGTCCATTGACCTCGGGCGGTATTTCAGTTTCAGGATGAGCGAAGCCATAAAGTTTCTCTGAATGTCTTTAACTCCTCCAGTGGGCAAAATAACACTGGATTGCCAATTTAAGAACGAAAGTAATCCTCTCTAAATGAGTCTTAAATAAACATAATTGATTCTCATCTTTCAGGATGATCAACCTGTATCTTTGGAGATTTTTAAATAGCGTCTATATTTCTCTGCAGCTTTAAAAACTGTTTCTCTCACGGATTATCCAACTGCTCAGTGAGGATCATTCATTTTATATTTCAGGTGCATATTATCAGTGTTCCATGGCTTCTGAATAACTAGCCATTGGCCATGAAAAGAAATGAACTGAGCCAACCACAAAGATCTGTGTATATTTTGGAGTTGTACACCAGGCCAGTTTATCCAACAGAACTTGCTGACTTGCCGCAGGCTACATTGACATAAGTTTTTGATTACAGTGAGTCTTTCACTTCCTCGATTAAAGAATGGTGAGAAATGATTGTTACATGAACATACAAATGGGAAAATAACATTTCCCGATATTGTGTAAGTGCTTGTAAGACAATACAGTGAATGCAACTCACATTGACTGGTTTACCTAAGAAGTATTTGCCAGCATTCAGCAGTTGAGGAAGTAAATCTGATTCAGTTGCATACCCTGCTTTTTGTCTTATCATCTTAGCAATGACATCATATGAATGCTAAAGTACACACGCATTCACCGTGCAGAATGAGTATTGAAATTACACTGTCTGTTGCTTGTTTTTTGCTTGCTAATCAGAAGTGCAATTAGCCACATCTGGATTGTGTCTATTATTGGATGAGGCAGTGTTAGGCTCCCCTCAAACCAGTTTGCATGGGTACAGCTGAAGTTGTCTTGTTGTAACATATATCTACAAGAATAGTAGAAGATAGGGGTCCCCTAGCTGTGGGTCTCCTGCAGCAGGGCAGCAAGCCATTGAAACACCCGTTCACATTATTGAGGCCAGAAGAACCCAATGGTACCAAGGGTTGAAAAATTCTGGACCAGGTCTTCTAAATCACCTAGCAATTCTTATGTTCTGAGCTAAAACAGCAAACTTTATAGCATTGAATTCAGGTAGCTTTGCTGTCAGAATTTCACAGTTGTTAGCACTGTTGCTTCACAGCACCAGGGACCCGGGTTTGATTCCCGGCTTAGGTCCCTGTCAGTGTAGAGTTTATTTTGATTTGATTTATTATCGTCACATGTATTAACATGCAGCGTAAAGTATTGTTTGTTGCACGCTATATTGACAAAGCATACCGTTAATGGAGAAAGAAAGAAGAGAGTGCAGAATGTAGTGTTACAGTCATAGCTAGGGTATAGAGAAAGATCAACTTAATGCAAGGTAGGTCCATTCAAAGCCTGACAGCAGCAGGGAGGAAGCTGCTCTTGAGTTGGTTGGTTCGTGTCCTCAGACTTTTGTATCTTTTTCCCAAAGGAAGAAGGTGGAAGAGAGTATGTCCGGGATCCGTGTGTTCCTTGATTATGCTGGCTGCTTTTCCAAGACAGCAGGAAGTGTAGACAGAGTCAATGGATGGGAGGCTGGTTTGCGTGATGGACTGAGTTCAGTCACAACTTTTTGTAGTTTCTTGCAGTCTTGGGCAGAGCAGGAATCATACCAAGCTGTGATACAACCAGGAAGAATGCTTTCTATGGTGCATCTGTAAAAGTTGGTGACAGTCATAGCTGACATGCCAAATTTCCTTAGTCTTCTGAGAAAGTAGATGAATTGGTGGGCTTTCTTAACTATAGTGTCAGCATGGGGGGGACCAGGACAGGTTGGACATCTAAAAACTTGAAGCTCTCGACCAATTGTCTACATGGGTTTCCTCCAGGTGCTCTGGTTTCTTCCCACAATCTGAAAGACATGCTGGTTAGGTGCATTGGCCATGCTAAATTCTCCCTCAGTGTGCCTGGACAGGCGCCAGAGTGTAGTGACCAGGGATTTTTACAGTAATGTCATTAAAGTGTTAATGCAAGCCTATTTGGGACACTAATAAATAAACTTAAAACTCAGCTGATGGTGAAAGGATTATCCCAATCCCACACTATAACTTTTGCAGAAAACCAGTGTAAAATCCAAAGAAAGGGTGGAATTTAATGGTTCGGGGTGGGGGTCTCATCCATCAACTGGAAAACTGGTGACCAATGAGTCTCACAAAAATGGTAAGGAAAACTATTGGAGAAAACTCTGAAGGAGAGAATCTACCTCCACTTGGAGAGGTAAGATCTGATCAAGGATAGTCAGCATGGCTTTGTCAGAGGGAGATCATGCCTAATGAATTTGATTGCATGTTTTGAGGAGGTGAGCTGGTGTGTAGACAAGGGTAATACTGTTGATGTACTTTATATAGATTTCAGCAAAGTCTTTGACGAGGTCCCACAAGGGAGACTTATAAAGAAGGCACATGCACATGGGATCCAGGGTAATTTGATAAGGTGAACTCACAATTGGTTCAGTTGTAAGAGACAGAGGATGATGACAGAAGGCTGCTTCAGTGACTGGAAGACAATGCCCAATGGCGTACCACAGGGATCTGTCTTGGGCCCCTATTAATCGTCATTTATATAAACAACATAGATGACTATGTTGGGAATTGGATTATTAAGTTTGCGGATGACATGAAGATTGGCTAGGTGGTTAGCAGTGAGGCGTAGTGTTTTGGGCTACGAGAAGATATAAATAGAATGGGCAGATATGTGGCAGATGGAAGTTAATCTTGAAAAATGTGAGCTGATACATTTCGGAAGGAATAATTTGACAAGGAAGTATTCAAGAATGGCATGACATGATGAAGTTCTGAGGAACAAATGAACCTTGGTGTGTTTGTCCACAGAGCCCTAAGGTGGAAGGCAGAACAGCATGTTCGCGAGGTGCTGAAAAAGGCACATGGGACACTTGCCTTTATCAATCAAGGAATGGATCACAAAAGCAGGGAAGTCATGTTGGCACTGTGTAGAACTTCAGTGAGGCAGTACTGTGCGCAGTTCTGGTCGCCACATTATAGGAAGTCTGTGATTACACTGGAGGGGGTGCAGAGGAGATTCACCAAGATGTTACCTGGGATGAAAAGAGGTTGGATAGGCTTGGGTTGTTTTCACTGGAGCAGAGAAGACTGAGGGGGCAACCTAATTGGGGCATGGACAGAGTCAGTAGGGAGAGCTATTCCCCTTAGTTGAAGGGTCAGTCCCAATCCATCACACAAACCAGCCTCCCATCCATTGACTCTGTCTGCACTTCCCGCGTGCCTCAGAAAAGCAGTCAGCATAATCAAGGACTCCATGCACCCCTAACATACTATCTTCCACCTTCGTCTGACAGGAAAAAGATATAAAAGTCTGACGACACATACCAACCAACTCAAGAACAGCTTCTTCCCTGTTGCCATTAGACTTTTGAATGGACCTACCTCATAATAAGTTGATCTTTTTCTCTACCCTAGCAATGACTGTAACGCTACATTCTGCACTCTCTCCTTTCTTTCCCAATGTACAATATGCTTTGTCTGTATAGCGTGCAAGAAACAATAACTTTCACTGTATACTAATACATGTGACAATCATAAATCAAGGGGACACAAGGTGAGAGGCAGAAGATTTAGGGGGGTGTGAGGAAAAAGCTTTTTAGTCGGGGGGTGGTGACGGTCTGGGTGGGCTGTAGAGGTCGGTTGCCTCACATTCTTTAAAAAATATTTGGATGGAGAAACTTGGCATGTCACGATATTCAAGGGTATGGACCAAGCGTTGCTAAATGGGATTAGGTAGGTAGGTCAGGTGGCTCCCATGTGTCGGTGCAGACTCGATGGACCAAAGGGCCTCTTCTGCACAATGTGATTCCGTAAATTAGAGGGAGATGAGCAGATGTTGGGATCTCCAAGTCATACTTTCCTGCCCAATCCCACAGCTCCCTGTCTATAAGCCAACCTTTGTAAGGTAGGGAATGGGGCAGGGGGCATTAAATATTGTAATCAGTTAATTATGCTGTTGCCCTGTGTTTTCTGCTGATTTTTCCACAAACTTACAGCGGGAGACTGGGAGAAGGAACGCGGAAGTTTTGCTTCAATATGGTTACAAACTTTACCACAAACCCCCACTCAGATTTCCAGACCCAACCCCTGTTGGCCCTCTGAGGCTTTTTTGCTGCAAGATTTATTTACACAATATGGGGATGCCATTTTGCTTTGCAATTTCAGGGAAAAAAAACATTTAATTTGCAGTTAAGGTAGGTTGTTTTTTTTTTCTGACCGTTAACAGCTTATAATTTGGGAAAGCAGTATAAACCTGTCAGTGCTGAAATATGAAATAAAATGCTGAAAGAGAAAATATGTAGATAGGAACCTTCTGCAGAACATCTGAAACATTTTATTTTTTCTAACTGACGCGATTGGGTATTTCCAACAACTTGGGGCAGCACGATGACACAGTGGTGAACACTGCTACCTCACACTGCTAGGGACCCGGGTTCAATTCCAGTCTTGGGTGACCGTCTGTGTGGAGTTTGCACGTTCTCCACATCCAGTTTCCTCTGGATGCTCTGCTTTCCTCCCACATGCCAAAGATGTGCAGGTTAGGTTGATTGGCCATGCCCAATTGCCTCTTAGTGTCAGGGAGATTAGCACAGTTAATATGTGGGGTTAAGCAGATAGAGCATGGGTGGGATTGTTATTGGTACAGGTTTGATGGGCCGAATGGCCTCCTTCTGCATTCTACATTCCTAATTTCTCTACTTATTTCACTTTTTCTATTTCTGTAGTTTTACTATTCACCTGCCTTTACTGTTTATATTACACGCAATCAGTAAAGCTAGAAATAATTAAATGGGAAATTTGGAAATTAAAAATAAATCAAAAGGGTATTGACTTGCACTTTTTAATTTTTTCGAAGAAACTGTTGGAATTTTATTCTTTTTTTGTCTCCCAATTCACAGCCACAATGTTAACTTTGCTAGTAGTGTTTATGTTATCTCAAGCTGGATGAGAAACATGCTGAAATAATGCACAAAGGCTAATGGAATTAAGCAAACAAAGGATTTTAAAGAAGGAACATCTGAAAATTGCTGCCTAAGCAGTGAAGCTTGCCAGCACCATTTATCCAGCCTACTGCCTCTGCGCTTTATGTAAATCATTATCAGCTGATTATAACATCATAGCATTTGGCTTTAATTACTGCACCCTTAACCAAATGTTTGCCTGTTTGTGATATTTGTCGGCTAACCACAGAACCTTGTGCTACACAAAGTGGGACAAGTTACTGAGCAAAACTCTCAAAACCTGCCTGCCAAACTTGCAAAATGCCCACAGTCGTAATTTCATCAAAAGCTGATGAAAGGGACTGCCAGCAGACTTAATGCCATGGAAAAAAAGGCAGAGCCCATATCAAATACAAACTTTGGAATTCATCCAATTTCCCAGACCCTGCCTACTCAAATTTTCAACAAAAAAAAACATTTTTTTTATGGCACACCCAGAGTCATGCAATACTCAGTTGTTTTGACCAACATTTTGGACTGTGGATTTGGGTCAATTTGGGAGCAAATTCCTGTACTGGGAGGTGACTAGAGTTGTTTTCTTACTAAGCTGAAATGCAAAAAAGTTAAGGATTCCCAGCAGCTTAAAGTAACCTGTAGGAATAGGGTTGATACGGTACAGAATAATAATCAGAATTGTAGCATGTATGTCTTTTAACATACATGCTGCACATGGACAAAAACTGAAATGTTGACTTTTGACCTGCGATTGCCTCCTCTCTTTTCAGTTCTTTGAAAGGAAAAGGAAAAGCCAAAGACATTTATATTTGCCTAGCAAAAGTTGTGTGACTATGTGTTGGAGCAGCAGCATACAGTACCATGAGGGGTGAGACTCACGGCTTCCATCCTCTACTCAGTTCCCAGTCTTAACCTTGTCATTCTAAGAAGTGCTGAGCTAAGGCCATGCACTTCAGAGTGTTTATACCTGGAACTGTGGGTGGGATTTTGCAGCCTCGCTTGGGCGAGACTAGAAATTCCCGCCCACAGTCAACAGAGATTTCCGTTGACGGACCCTCACCCACGCCGATTCTGGGCGGGCAAGGTTCCAGCCTCTTTTTTTTTAATCTGATCCTGGAAGATGAGCAAAACAAGCATTTCTTTCTGATTGACCCTCCAGTGGACCTTACAATCAGCACATGCTTGACCGCGCATTGTATGTGAAATTTCCCTGCCTCCCAAAATCAACCATCGCAATTATGGGAAAGGAGAACAATGTCTCAATTTTGTTTGCTTTACTTTCACACACACTTTTTTCCCTTTGGAGAATAGTGGTGAGATCAAGAAAGGATTCCCAGCCTGTTGAACCACATCACGTACACCCACTTTGTGACCACCAAGTCCAGGTATAAGGCTTGAACCTAGAGCGTCTAGCCCAGAAGTAAGGATGCTACTACTGCACTATAGGACTTCAAGTTTTCCTCGTTCAAGTACTAACCAGCTATGCATCTTACATACATAAGGCCCTAGAAATACTTGTGAAGAAATCCATAGTTTTGAAGCCTGGTTGAAACATATGAAGGAGAGTAGAAATCAATTTTTATTTATTAATCATAAATAGGCTCACATTCACACTGCAATGAAATCCCCTAATCGCCACACTCTGGCACCTGTTCAGGTATACTGAGGGAGAATTTTAGCATGGCCAATGCACTGAACCATCACATCTTTTGAACTGTGGAAAGAAACCAGGACACCAGAAGGGAACCCACGCAGACATAGGGAGAATGTGCATCTCCGCACACACAGTGACTCAAGCTAGGGATTAAACCCAGGTTGGTTGTGCACTGTTGTGTCTGGGGATTAGGTAACATCCTAGAAGAAGAGAGGAAGACAGAGATCTGCAGGACTTTGTGACTGAAATCCTTCCACCTGATGAAGGAGCAGTGCTCCAAAAGCTCATGATTCCAAATAAACCTGTTGGACTTTAACCTGGTGTTGTGAGACTTCTTACTGAAATTGATGCCACTTCTGCCGAACAAACTTTTTAACCAATTCATAAAAACTGTCTAAGCTGTATTTACCATTAAATATGTAAGTCATAGTTTAGAATTAACCTCAATTTGACTGTCTTAACTTTTGTTGATGATAGGTTTGATCATAGCTGATTACCCAGGATAGCATTTAGTGTTTACTTCGCTTGACTCTTGAATGGGAAAATTTATTTTGTTTTTGGAAGCTTGTGGTTTCATTCTTTCAGTAATTAAATAGGATTTCAGATTTGTTCTTTGAAAAATAAAATGCTACTGGGCTCGACTGGGATCATAACAAAATCTTTGCGGATTTTGAACACACAGTTGGAAATGTGTGCTGGGAGTTCCCAAAATTGAGGTTCACAGGAGTTCACCGTGAATTTTACTGTACTTATTGAAAAGCAGAATGGCTTTGTCAATGTTTGAAGCTTTTCTTTAGAATGAAGATTTACCCTGAGGCGATTTGCAACAATTAGCAACAGTTATTAGTAGCATTAGCAGAAAAGCTGAAGATTGAGTTAAAAGCGTGAACTAAAAAAGAAGTAATTGATGCAATAGCATAGTGTTTAGAATAAGGAGAAAAGCCTAATCCAGATACAGCACAGCTACTGTTAGTTAAGGTTGCAGATGAAGCAGCCTGAAATGGTGTATTTACACCACATGGACTGCGGTGATTCAAGAAGACAGTCCACCAACACTTCAGGGGCAATTAGGGCACACAATAAATGATGCTTATCCAGTGACTCCCACATTCCATAATTTTTTTTAATAGCAAATTGTTACAAAGTACAAGGAGGCCATTCAACCTATCATGTCTGCACTGGTTCTCCAAATGAGCTATTCATTTCATGAATTCTCTTTTGAATGAACGTACCTCCAGCACACTCTCAGACAATGCATTCCAGACCTTAATCACTCACTGCAGAAAAAATAGATTTTTCTTATATTGCTTTTGCTTCTTTTGTCAATGATTTTAATTCTGTGGCTTATCATTCGCGATCCTTTCACAAGAGGAAACAATTCCTCCCTATCTACATGTCAGACACCTCATTATTTTGAATACTTCTATCAAATCTCCTCTCGGCCTTTCTTTCTCTCAATGAAGCAACTTGAAACAGCAAAGAGAAAAGATAAATGATGAAGCTCAAACAAGAAAGGGGAGAAAAAGTCAGTGTGTCTAGATAGAACAGAGCAAAACTCTTTAGCAATGCACTACATTGAAGTGGGAAATGCTACACACGTCAAACAGTGAATCGTTGAAAATTGAAGCTTACCAGCTCAATCCTAGAAAATCAGCTCAAGTCAGAAAGGATATTAAATTTATGCTGAACAATTGTATCATTGAATCAAGTCAAAGTTGTTGGCGTGCTTTATTTGTATTAACACTGCTGCCTCATAGCGCCAGGGACCCGAATTCAACTCTAGCCTCCGGTCGCTGACTGTGTGGAGCTTGCACATTCTCCCTGCATCTGTGTGGGTTTCTTCTGGGTGTTCTGGTTTACTCCCACACATCCAAAGATGTCCAGGTTAGGTGGATTCACCATGCTGAATTGTCCCTTAATGTCAAGGGGACTAGCAGGGCAAGTACATGAGGTTACAGGGATAGGGTCTGGGTGCAATGGTTGTTAGTGCAGACTCAATAGGCCTCTTTCTGCGCTGTATGGCTTCTAAGATTCTGAGACTGCACTCACGTGGCAATACATACTCCATGGCACCAAGACTTAATGCTTATAAACTGCAATGGCTACTTTCTATCAATGTACAATTGGTTTGTCACTATTGCAAATACATCCTGCATGTATGTGCATGGTAGCCTGTGAGTTTCCATGGCTTCCGCATCCCGTATCTCCTAGGTGCCTGGGAATTTTGGGGTGCCAGAACGTCTATAGGGATGGTTGCTGAAAGATAAGGGCTACCCACTTAAACACTGACTGCTGACTCCAGTGTGCTGCCCTCAAACAAATGCCAAGGGGACACACAATGCTGCTCACAGCTCCACACACACCCTTATAGAGAACACCATCAGGCTTCTGAAAATGCGATTCAGATGCCTGGGGCCTGGTGGCTCTCTGCAATAAACAGTGTAGAGGGCTTGTTGCATGATCACAGATTGTTGTGTCCTTCATAATCTGGCTATGCAAAGAGGTGAGCTCTTGCCAGAGTGTGAACTGCAGCAAGATGAGACTTCATCAGACAGTGAGGATGCAGGGGACCAAGACGCTCCTGGGCTGCTGGGGGTCAGCATGAGTGCAGTGATGCCATTGAAAAAGCGATACTTTAATAGCTGGTATGCTCCGAGAAAGTGAAATTATGAGAGGTGACCTGGACACATCTCCCCCAGCCATCAAAGCTGTTTCCTGACACCTCTGGGGGAGGACCAAACAATCACTGAGAGAACAAGCTCTGTGTTCACATTGCATCTTCTAATCTTGCAACTCTTTAGGATTTAATCTTAACTTCAATCAGCAGTGACATGCTAATGCACTCACTTCTGTGAACTTTAATTCCACTGAGGAATAACAATGATGTGAGACAAGGTTTGACACTTTCACCACCTAATGATGCAAACACTGCCGCAAATGAGATGCAGACCAACCTTAGGTTATCATCCTAAAGGTACATTGCTAGCTTCTGGCATTAACAGTGAAGAGACCCAGATTCCGCTGGAGCATGGGATGAACTAACATTTAGATATGGCTCCGGCACCTTCAAACCCACAAATCAGACAAATCAGCTCCCAACCCACCAGGTGATTCAGGGAGATGTTCGCTTAAGCATAATTAATTTGGTTCCCAGCACGGAATCGGATGCAAGTTCACACTTTTCTGGCCAGTGGGAATGGTGCTGCCGGAACCACACATCGCCACACTTGGACCAAAGAATGGAGAATTCTGCCCAATATCATACTGGGAGTAATTTACAACAAAGAAGGCTTAAATGAATTTGCTATTCACTCAAATTTTGAATATATGCCATACTTAGTCAGAAAACATCCTGTCTTCCAATAACAATAATTCAATTAATCTTTTTTACTGTAAATTGCTCATCAGATGCCATAGATTATGACTATGAACTGGATTTGATGGGAGCAAGTACAGACCAGTGTTTAAAACTTGGCACAGGAGAGCTCTGTACAAAACAAAATTATTGAGGAAGAGGAAGCCAAGGAAGGGTTTGAAATTGCAGCCCTTAAATTTCCGACTCCCAGTAATTTGGTAGGTGCCTTAATGTGACTTTTAATTAATCTGGAACGTTCTGAGTCAGCAAGATCACTTCCAGTGGCATTATCTTTCTGAGGTTTTTGTAACATTTCCACATGGACAAGTGGTTGAAAAGCCTGCTTCCTGGCTTGGAAGAAGATAAATATGGAATATAAACAAGTTCACTTTATAGCTTTACAGCAAACCAATACCAACACATTTTATTCAATGTAGTCAATAGTCCTGTGCTTCTCTTGATGCTATTTAAGGGGTTTAAAGAGGGAAAATAACTGGAAAAACGAAGCAGTACAAAACATTTTATTGTATCAGTATAGGAGTTAAAATTTGATTGAAAAAGGTAAAACAACAGCTCTAGTCAGTGTGAACGAGTTATTTGAGCATATTCAATTTGTGGTACTTTCTGGTTTCAGACTGTTAGCCTTGAAAGATATGGGCGAAATTAGATTTGGTTTTCTTGTGGTGTTTGCTTATTGCTTCATGGAAGCTATCCTATCTGTTTCAATAAAAAGATCAGTCTTTTAATTACTTTGTATTAACGCATTAAGATATTTGAGGATTGATAGATAGCATAACATACCACTAATGAAGTGTTCTCCTTAAATGTGCTGTGCCTTTGATGTACGATGTTCTTAGACTATAAAAATGTTTGCACCATTTTTCTCAGCTTTCTGTGAAACATCCATCAAAATCCAGCAGATGAACAAGAGAACCCCGTAAATTCATTTGATTTTAACTTTGTAGCTTATCATTTTCCCATTATAGATTTTTGCTGTTTCTGAAATTAATCCAATATTTTGGCCTAACCACCTACCACCTTCTAAGGCAATACATTCCAGCAGTGCTCCCACTCCTCACCAACCCCTTTGTCAAGAAAGACATCCTGAAAGTCTGACCTAAGTTTTCCTTTCACAACCCTGCATCCATTCGACTTGTCCTTCTACCCTGCCACATCTGAATCTATTGCAAGTTTCATTTTTGCACCCCATTAGGCATAACAGACAGGAAAGTGGAGTGGAGACCACAATCAAATCAAATCTTACCGAATGGCAGAACAGGCATGAGTGGCTTAATAGTCTACTCCTGCTCTTAATTCTTGCGTTTAGCTGGTTGCTCTCCTCTGCACCCCCTCTACAGTTGGTATGTCACAGTGACCAGAGCTATACACGGCATTGTAAGTCAGAGCACCGTACAGTTTCAGCATGACATCTGGGCATCTGAAGACATCTCAGAAATAGATTTGGCAACTAGGTGAGCCATAAATCTTTAAGATGTCTTCAGTTTGCAGAGGTGGCTATTTAACTCATTATCAATATTAAAATCGTGTAAGTTGTTGCAATAAATTACACTTAAAGCACATAAAATATTCAGTTATTTAAAAGAATTATCTAAATTAGAATGTCATTGAAATATGAACAAGTAGTAGAATTTGACACCGTAAGATATAAAATGTCTCGCAGAGCCAGCCTTGTGTAGGTCATTAAGACTTACATCTGCTTCTGGGCTCCAAGCAGGTGCCTGCATATCTGGTAATCAGAACTACAAAAAAGATTAGAGGGTGCTTTTGTGTTACAAGAAATAGCCATAGAGTTGAAATTTTATTCTTTCCAGCAATAGTTTCCCAGGCTCTCAATTCTTTATCCTGCAGAGTTTTGACAGTTCATCAGACTGGCTTTATGAGTTTGACATCAAAACCCGAATGATCCCTGAAAAAGATATACATTATGAGGTTCTATGGTTTCATGAGACATTATGTAGCCTGCATACATTTTATAAGCCTCATAAAATGAACCATAGGCACAACTGCCATACAGAATCATGAGACTGTTATCATTATTTAAATGTGGGGTTAAATTCTCAACCCAGACATTGAGACATCAGATTCAAGTCTGTTTGACCCACGATCTATGTATTCTCGATGCAGCATCTCTTTTATACATACGTAAAAATGATGAATGAGTGAAGACTCCACTGGAAATGGGGCATCTCCTGTTAATTTTCTTAGTTAAAACCTCAGAGGTGAATTGAATCACAAAATTATTACAGTGCAAAAGGAGGCCATTCGGCCCATTGTGTCTTCACTGGCTCTCTGAATGAGCAATTCACTTGATGCCATTCTCCCCATAACATTGCACATTCTTTTTTTCACACAACAGTCTAGATCTCTTATGAATGCTTTGATTGAATCTGCCTCCACCATACTCTTAGGCAGTGCGTTCTAGGCCTTAAGCAATCATTGCATGAAAAATATTTTTCTCATATCACTTCTACTTCTTTTGTCAGTCACTTTAAATCTACGCCCTCTCGTTCTCAATTCTTTCACGGATGGGGCCAGTTTCTACCCGATCTTATCTGTCCAAATGATTTTGAGTACCTTTATCAAATCTCCTCTCAGCATTCTTTCCTCCAAGGAAAACAGTGCCATCGTCTCCAATTTTAAATTTAAGTTTATTTATTAGTGTCACAAGTGGGCTTACATTAACACTGCAATGAAATTACTGTGAAAATCCCCTAGTGCGGCCACACTCCAGTGCCTGTTCAATAGATTGAGGGAGAATTTAGCATGGCTAATGCACCGAACTTGCCTTTATAACTAAAGTTTCTCATTGCTGAAATTATTCTTGTGAATCTTTTCTCCACCCTATCTGATGCCTTCACATCCTTCCTGAAGCATCGTGTCCGGAATTGAATGCTTGAGGCTGATCTAGTGTCCTTTACAAACTTGACATAACGTCTTTGCTCTTAAACTTTATGTCCCTATTAATAAAGCCTCGGATACTGCATGCTTTATTAACTACACTCTCAATCTGTCTTGCCATTTTCAATGACTTAGACACATAAATACCCAGATCCCTCTGCTCCTGCACCCTTTTAGAATTATACCCTTTCCTTTATATAGTCTCTCCTCATTCTTCCTATCAAATTAATTCTTTCATGTTTCCCTGCATTGAAATTCATCTGCCACTTTTCCACTCACTCCACCAACTTGTCTATGTCTTTTTGAAGTTATACACCTTCCTCCTCACATCTCAAAATGCTACAAACTTTGTATTATCCACAATTGTTGAAATTGTGCCCTGTAGCCAAGGTCTAGGTCACTAATTTATATATCAGGAAGAGCAAAGTCCCAACAATGAACCCTGATGAACTCCACCAAAAGCCTTCCTCCAGCCTGCAAAACATTCCCTAACCACTATTCCCTGCTTCCTGCCTCTCAGCCAATTCCATACACATGTTTCTGATGTTCCTTTTATTGCATGAGCCATAACTTTGCTCAGAAGTCTGTTGTGTAGATTTGTTTCAAACGTAATTTGGAAGTTTGGAACCCTCTGGTTCCTTTTAAAAAGCTGTAGCAAGTGAGTAAAACACAATTTTTCTCTTGAGGTGTCCTTGCTGCATTTCCTTAATTAATCCACATTTGTCCATGTGACTATTAAATTTGTCCTGAATTGTTATTTCTGGAAGTGTTCTCACCACCGAACCTAAACCGGCTGGCTTATTATTGATGGACAAATGCCATTTATGCCAATGTGGACCCCAGCTGTTGATTGTTCACTCTCCCCCCTCAAGGTGCTGTGCAATCCCTCAGTGACATCCTTGATCATAGTTCAGGAAGGCAATACATGATCCTGGAATCACATTTGTGGTCACAGAAATGCCTACCTATTCCCCCGACTATTGAATTACCTATCAATACAGCCTTGCAGTCTTCCTTGTGCCCACTGTACAGCTAAGTCATCCATGATACCATGGATTTGGATTTGGCAGCACTCACCAGACGAATGATTCGTCTTATCAGTACTCAGAACTGAATATTGATTGGAGAGTGGGATGCACTTAGAGGACTCCTGAACTACCTGCCCATTAATTTTTGTTTGTTTGACGGTCAGCTTTTCTCCCTATCCCTACATTCCCATAAATTATGGGATGACCACATCTTTAAACAGACTATCCACAATGCTCAAAAACCTCACAAATGCTTTGCAGTCACATCCACTACAGCTTCTGTTTCAAAACACAGAGCGCAAGCTGCTGCAACTGCCAACACTTCCTGCACAGAGGACATGGAAAGTGCCACTGAATTCCCACATAGCACAGAACATGCACTCTGATGATTGGAGCAGCCCTGACTTACTTCTATTTATTAATTAATATCCTTTTTTACTACTAATAAACCCTACTGTTCATAGTAAACCACACATACAAATATAAATAAACCTTACTGACAGTAGATATTAATAATTCAGTTGTACAAAATGTAAATGTTGATGAAAACAGAGATATGAAGTTGAAGTTTTTCATCTTTCTCTCAACAAGACCTACATGCGAGAATACCAATAGTAAAGGGCCAACAATTTATACTGCATGAGAACTCTTCTCATGCAGTATAAATAGTTTTCTTTACTATGTTGGTATTGTTGGCTGGGCCAACATTTATTGTCCATCCTTAATTGCCCTTGAACTGATTGACTTGCTATGCCATTTAAGAGTCAACCACATAGATGTGGATTTGGATTCACATGTAAACCAGACCAGATAAGGATTGCAGATTTCCTACCTTAAAGAACATTAGTGAACCAGATGGGGTTTTACAGTGGTTTCTTGGTCATCATTTAGACTTTTAATTCCAGTTGTTATTGGATTCAATGTCACCACCTGCCATGGCAGAATTGAAATCAGGGTGCCCACAGCCTTAACCCCAGTCTTCGGAGAACTAGTCCAATGACAGCACCATCATGCCACTGCCTCCCCCGATAACACTTCAAAGAACAAACTGTTACCTTTTGTTTCAGAATAAAGTCAATAAAACCTCTGCTCATGTCAGTAATATGTCCTTACACGATGATAAGAGTTACAAGCATAACAAATTAATCTACCTGAATGAAAAAATTGAGGAAAGCAGGATCCAAATTAAGAGTAAATCATTATATATTGAGTACTGAATGCACTTGCACAATTTTCCACATCTTACATGCTCATATAATTAATGCACAATTTATGTAGGTAAAAACACAGGAGAGAATCTATCGGCCAAAGTGTAAAACTGTAAATGAACCAGAGGAACAACAAAAATTAAATGGTTAGAGACTTAGGCAGAGAGATGGCAGATGGAATTTAATCCAGACATATGTGAGGTAATATATTTTAGAAGGTCTGACACAGATGGAAAATATACAGTAAATGGCAGAGCCCTTAAAGGTATTGATAGGCAAGGGGATCTGGATATACAGGTACACAGGTCACTGAAAGTGATAACGCAGATGGGGAAGGTAGTCAAGAATGCATATGGCATGCTTGCCTTCATCGATCAGGGCATTGAGTTTAAAAATTGGTAAGTCATGTTGCAGCTTTATAGAATCTTAGTTAGGCTGCTCTTGGAATACAGTGTTCAATTCTGGTAACCACACTTACCAGAAAGATGTGGAGGTTTTGGAGGGGATACAGAAAAGATTTACCAGTTGCCTGGAATGGAGGGCATTAAATATGAAGAGAGAAACTTGGTTTGTTCTCACTGGAATGGCGGAGGTTGAGTGGTGACCTGAAAGAAGTCTACAAGATTATGAGCGGCATGGACAGAGTGGGTAGTCAGGAGCTTTTTTCCCAGGGTGGAAGAGTCAATTACTAGGGGCATAGGTTTAAGGTGTGAGAGATAAGGTTTAAAGGAGATGTATGAGGCAAGTTTTTTTACACAGAGCGTGGTGGGTGCCTGGAACTGGCTGCCGGGGGGAGGTAGTGGACGTAGATACAATAGTGACTTTAAAGGGGTGTCTGGACAAATATATGAATAGGATGGGAATAGAGGGAATATGATTCCTGGAAGGATAGGGAATTTTAGTTCAGAAGGGCAGCATGGTCGGTGCAGGCTTGGAAGGTTGGAGGGCCTGTTCCTGTGCTGTAATTTTCTTTGTTCTTTGTTCTTTGGTTGTATACGTAAGTATTTAAAAATGGTTAGACAAATTGATTTGCTCATAAGTAAGTATATGAGATCCTTGATTTTAGAAATGGCCATTTTCCAGTCCCAACTGCAGGGGCAGTTCCATCAGCAGCAACTGCACAGAACTGCAGTGATAAAAAAAATTGCATCTTCAAAGAGCATGTAAAAGACACTTTAAGGCAGAGTTATTGGACACAAAACAATCGAATACAACCTAATAACCAAATGTTTAGCCTTGGAGCTGAAATCTTGTTCCTCCCTCCACAGATGCTGCCCAACCTGCTGAATATTTCCAGCATTTTCTATTCTTACTGGATTTCAAATATCAGCAGTAATTTGCTCTTGTAACCAAAGGGAACATTTTGCATCCAAAAAACATACAAATTGAGGTCTAATCTCATCCTCTGGTCTCTTTTGATTGGCCATTATTTGTTTATTTCTGTTAAAAATAGTACATTCCCATGACTTACATTTTCAAATTCATGCACAGATTATATGTTCTGGAGGAAGAAAGGCACTTACCATGACTGAAGAAAGGAAATATCTTCTCCTGGTCACTTTGGTTTATGTTTATGTCACACTGTGCAAACAGCTTGCTGCAAGGCGCTCAAAGAAGTGGCAACTAATTCTTTATTTATAGTTTCAGTCCAATACAATTTATACATTTCAGTAAAAGCACACAATTACAAGCATAACTAATGACCATTATCATAAAACTAAAAGGAAAAACAGATTTTGTATGTTGTGCCACACATGTCCACAATTGTAGTTTATCTGAGGATTACATAGCAGAGGACACTGGTTCACTATTATACTATCCCAAGAGGGGAAACACAATATAAAATGCAGCAAAAAATACCCCATGTTTCTTCTTTTTCGTTTGTTTCCAGCTTCTAAAAATTAGGGAAACTTCATTCAGTCTCTTCACAACTTCCATCCAAACTTTTGACTAGAAGATGAAAGGGGTTTAAGCTTGAAAGGGGTTCAGCCTCTTTATCTGAAATCTCTGCAGCAGAAACCCCAGAATAAAAGGGCAAAGTTCCCCATATTCCTGGTTACTTTGGTTTGTTTTTATGCCACACAGTGCAAGGCATTCAAATAAGTGACAAATAATTCTTTATTTATGGTTTTGGTCTAATACAATTTATTCATTTCAGTGAAAGCACACAATTATAAGCATAAGTAATGACCATCAGAAAAAACGATTTTGTATGTTGTGACACATATGTCCACAATATCAGCCAATGTTGATATTGGTTAATACCGTTAATATTTGTAAACAAATATCAATAGTAACCCACTGCCATCGGGCTGGCCCAACCCTGGACTCATTGTGTTGCAAGTAGATTTTTTTCTTATTTGTTCTTGAGATATGGGCAATATTGGAAAGTCTGCACATACAGCACTCAGAAGGTGGTCGTGGGTCTGTCCCTTGAACTATTATAGCCCTCATAGAACCATACAGTTCAGAACAAGGCCATTTGGACCATTTGGATCATTATGTCCCACAATCTGACAGAGCATCTTATCCAGGCCCACTTCTCTGTCCTACCACAGTAACATCCACAGAGTTATCCAGCTAATCCCCTAACCTACACATTTTTGGACACTGAGGAGCAACTTAGCATGGCCAATGCAATGGGCAAACCCATGCAGACATGGGGAGAACATGCAAACTCTGCACAGACAGTCACCCCACAGCTGGAGTTGAACCTGGATCCCTGGTGCTGTGAGCCAGCACTGCCAGGTACTGTGTCATCATTGTGCCATCATGCTACATGTTGATACTACTTCCAAATTGTGTTATGTAGGGATCCAAGATATTGCTCTTGCATAAAGAATTAGTTTTTTTGCTGAAACTCACTCAAAGAACCAGAAATTGTTAACATAAGATTTAAAATGTACAAATACGTCTAATGATCCACTAATGCAAAAATAATGTGCACATACCTCCCACCACATATCAAACCACCAAGCATGCAAGAAAAAGAACTCAGCAGAATATCAGCTTGCTGAAAAATGAGACAACAGGCTCTGGTCTCGCACTCAGATCACTTCACAAGAATACCAGAATAAGAGGAGAATAGCAATTTATATTGAATGGGAAATAAATGCGGCTTGCTTGGCATGTGGACTCTGATTAATAGAGGCATTTCCATGGAGAGTGCACTAGTTGATGGTGACTGATAGATAACTGCCGAGCATTGTTTGAAATTTAAACTAGGCAGCTTGACCCTAATTGGTCCAGGCATTAACCTGGGGGATGAATCAGTGCTGAAGCACAAATATCTCCTTAAATGGAACATTGGTGATTGGCTAGCCACATCAAAAGAGTGCATGGACACAGCATTGCTGGGGATATGCAAATCCTGTACTCGCTTGACAAATATGAAGGAATCTTTCACCGTGTATGTGGGAAACTTGCTCATAACTTATTTTAATAGTTCACCCAATCATTTGGCCAAGAACACTGGTTGTAAATCAGATAGGACATAAAGGCTCGTCACTTATGTGTCTCTTGGGCAACCCATACAAACACAGATGCAACAAGACATGAGGGCGAGTCCTGTTAACAAAGTTACGTGGCAGCTCATCACTCTTTTACATGTACAGCAAGCATTTTTTTTATAGCTTACTCTTGAGCAAGGCTCAAGACATATTGAGTAGTAGGTCCAGTGGGTGTAAATTTGGACTTGTCTCTTTTAAAAAGTACATAGTCTGCCACAGATTACCCTGAAAAGACAAGGTATCTCAAAGATTACAACACTAAGTGATGTTAGCTGCTTCATGCTGCTGTTATGTAGTAGCAGCATGAGTGGTATTCACCACTCACAGGATGCTGCCATCAAACCAAAAAGTTGTTCTGCCTATCACAAAAATGAGGAATGTGGTATATGAATTTCAGTGCCAGTGTGATGCCAGGTATGTAGGCAGTATGTGCCAAAAATTGGTCAATCATATCAAACAGCATATCCCAGCCACTATTTGCAATGGACAAGGTACAGATTGGATCCAACTGTGCATGCAAAACTCAAAACACAGTGTCCAACATTAAATGTGATTCTGTGACTAGGCAACATTTGCTAAATCAACCTCATCCAAAATTATGTTGAAATCCAATTCAAGATTGTCATTCAGGCTCACAGGGTGACACATTTATTTTTCCTGGAAGCTACATATATTAATATACAGGGCTCTGCTCTCCAAGGCAGAAATAATATATACACACATTGCACCTGTTTCTGCTAAACAACCTAAGTGATAGCCATTTGCTGATCCATTCGCCAGGGCAATGCCCGGACCAATCAGGGTCAAGAGGCCTAGTTTAAATTTCAAACATTGCTTGGAAGTTATCTGTCAGTCACCATCAACTGGTGCATTCTTCATGGAAATTCCTCTACCATTCAGAGTCCACTTGCCAAACCAATCAGTATTCTCTTCTCACATTGTATAAATTGTTTTCCCCTTATACTGGTATTCTTGCAAAGTGCCCTGATGAGTGCAAGATGAGAAGCTTTGACATGCCTCTTTTTCAGCAATATTCAGGTACCACTAAAAGTATCAGATCTTAAAACTTGACCGAATAAAAAATTAGAAGAATATTCACAGATTGTCCAGATGCTTGATTACAGCTGAAGGGTCACTTTCCACAGTAGCTGCTGGTACTTAGGTTTCTCACTGGAGCAGTTGTGCCTCATTAGTTCTCTTTTTTCTTGGAGGCAATGGTGTTGACTTCGAATCCTCCTTTAAGAACTTTTGATTTGCAGCAGTGATGTCTTCTGGTGGGGTTTCAAGTCACAAACAGTTCAACTTTGATGAGGGATATTACAGAGAAAGAAACAGAGGTAAGACTTTTGCCCCTTCTAGCCTTGTGGTAGTCTCTATCTAGCCATTAGTTCAAATCTTTTACACCAAAGAGTTGGGTCACTGGTTTCAATCTGGGGTTATATCCACCACTTTGTATGATTCTCTGGCCTCCCTTCAACCATTGGCTGGCAGTGGGAACCTCTCGTCCCACCACTATTAATGTGAGTTCCCAATGAAGCTACCCCACACCACTGGGAAACCCACAGCAGGAGGTAGACCGCCGGCAGGACCAGAGAACCCCACCAGTGTGAATGGTGAGAAAATCCAGGCCACTGTGTCTGAGAGCTCTTTTGTTTCTATAAAGCAGTTTGTGTCCTTTATAAATATGAGCTGGTGTAGGCCAGAATCTTTTGTTTAGCAAAAGCATTTGTTAAAGTTCTCCCTAACTACATATATATTTTATATTTATATATATATGTATCTATGCTTATTCCATTACAAATGAATATTCTATATGATACATCTTTTAACTGTTTATATATCTGGTGCAACATCTGTGGCCTAAGCAGCAGCCATCAACAGAAAATTAGGATTTTTGTGCTTTTAAAATTTGTCCCTATGGAGCTGGGAGGAAAGAAAAAGATTCTCTCATCATTGCCTTTCACTCCAGAAGGAAAACATTGAGCTTTTAACCTAACTACATTGCCCAATAATCCGAGAATAGGAACCACCCTGTGGCTCTTCTTTGAACCCTATCCACTGTTGTGATTTTCTGGCCAACAATGGTTTTCTTTGAAATTTTATAATATACAACCCTTCAAACAATGTTGCCTAATCAAAGCACTTGTTTTACATTGCCAGACATCAATGTATTACTTTGGACTAATTACACAGGCCCAGCAGAGGGATTGTGTTGCATTTTGCAAACAGCTTGCAATCAACATGGCAAACTGACCTTGCTTGAGTTGTGAGGTCAGTTTGTTTAAATATGCTGAATGTATTCCCCACACCCATTGGCCCAGGTACACAGAATGGAAGAGAATTTCTGGTGAGCTGTGTCGCTCTTAAAAGGCTATTTCATGCATTCAAAGAGGAGATGTCTCCGGCACCTGGGCAAAATTTGATGGTGTTCTCATTGGGATGCTGCTTTTGTAGTTTAAATTCATAGGAACATAGGAACACAGAAATTAGCAGCAGAAGCGGGCAAATTCAGCCCTTCAAATCTGTTCCGCCATTCAATCAGATCATGGCTGATTTCTCCTTGGTCTCTAATCCACCTCCTCACATGTTCCCCATCTCCCTTTATCCCGTTTTTATTAGAAAGGTTTAAGGTGGGAGGGGAGAGATACAAAAGTGTGCAGAGGGGCAATTTTTTCACACAGAGGATTCAAACGCCACCGTGCTATTGGACAGCGAGTTCCACAAATTCACCACCCCCTGCAAGTAGTTGCTCCTCCTCATCTCAGTTTAAAATCTACCACCTCTCAGCCTGTGACCTCTTGTTCGAGATTGCCACATAAGAGGAAACATTTGGCCCATATTTACCTTATCAATCCCTTTTAAAATTTTATATGCCTCAATCCGATCCCCTCTCATCCATTTAAACTCCAGCGAATATAAACCCAAACTGTTTAATTTCTTCTCATATGTCAACCCTTTCATCCCCAGAGTCAATCAATCATGACCCTAAGCAAATGTCAATCAGATCCAATCTTTAAAATATGTCAAGAAAGTTTTCGAAATCATGCAGTTTTCCTTAAGTCATAAGAACAAAGGAAATAAGTTTGCAGATGACACCAATAGTTGACAGTGAAGAAGGTTATCTAGGACTGCAATGGGATATTGATCAATTGGGCCAGTGGGCTGACAAATGACAGATGGAGTTTAATTTAGATAAATGCTAGGTGATGCATTTTGGTAGATTGAACCAGGGCAGGACTTAGTTAGTTAATGATAGAGCAATGGGGACAGTTACAGAACAAAGAGATCTCAGATACAGGTTCATAGCTGCTTGAAAGTGGAAGCACAGGTGAACAGAGTGGTGAAGAAGGCATTTGGCATGCTTGTTTTCATTGGTCAGAACATTGAATACAGGAGTTGGGACTCTTGCTGAAGTTGTACGAGACATTGGTAAGGCCACACTTGTAATACTGTGTATCGTTCTGGTCACCCTATTATAGAAAGGATGCTGTTAAACTAGAAATAGTGCAGAAAAAATTACTGGGGGGCTACTGGGGCTTGATGGTTTATGTTATAAGGAGAGGCTGGATAGACTGGGACATTTTTCTCTGAGCATAGGAGGCTTAGGAGTGATTTGATAGAGATCTATAAAATAATGAGGGGCATACATAGGACATAGAACATAGAACGTTACAGCGCAGAACAGGCCCTTCGGCCCACGATGTTGCGCCGACCAATTAAAAAAGCAATGATCCTCTAACCTAAACCAATCCCTTTCCATCCATAAACCTATCCACGGATCTCTTAAACACCCCCAAACTAGGTGCATTTACAACTGCAGCAGGCAGGGCATTCCAATCCCTCACCACCCTCTGGGTAAAGAACCTACCTCTGACATCCGTCCTATAACTACCACCCCTTAATTTAAAGCTATGCCCCCTCATGCTAGCTTTCTCCATCTGAGGAAAAAGGCTATCACTGTCCACCCTATCTAAACCTCTAATCATCTTGTATGTTTCAATAAGGTCCCCTCTTAGCCGCCTTCTTTCTAACGAAAACAACCTCAAATCCCTCAGTCTCTCCTCATAGGACCATCCCTCCATACCAGGCAACATCCTGGTAAACCTCCTCTGCACCCTCTCCAATGCCTCCACATCCTTCCTATAATGTGGGGACCAGAACTGCACACAATACTCCAAGTGCGGACACACCAGAGTTTTGTACAGTTGCAACATGACGTTGCAGCTCCTAAATTCAATCCCCCTACCAATAAATGCCAAGACACCGTATGCCTTCCTAACAACCTTATCTACTTGATTCCCAACTTTCAGGAATCTATGTACACATACACCTAGATCCCTCTGTTCATCAACACTATTCAGAGTCTTACCATTAGCCCTATACTCTACACATCTGTTATTCCTGCCAAAGTGAATTACCTCACACTTTTCCGCATTAAACTCCATCTGCCACCTCTCGGCCCAGCTCTGCAACTTGTCCAAGTCTCTCTGTAAACTATGACACCCCTCTTCACTATCTACCACTCCTCCGACTTTGGTGTCATCAGCAAATTTACTGATCCACCCAACTATACCCTCATCCAGATCATTTATAAAAATTACAAACAGCAGTGGCCCCAAAACAGATCCCTGAGGCACACCACTTGTAACCGAACTCCGTGACGAATACTTACCATCAACCACCACCTTCTGTCTCCTATCTGCTAGCCAATTCCTGATCCAATTAACTAAATCACCCTCAATCCCATACATCTGCATTTTCTGCAGAAGCCCTCCATGGTGAACCTTATCAAATGCCTTACTAAAGTCCATATATACCACGTCAACTGCCTTACCCCCATCCACCTCTTTGGTCACTTTCTCAAAAAACTCAATAAGGTTAGTAAGGCACGACCTACCCTTCACAAAACCGTGCTGACTATCTCCAATCAATTCATTACTCTCTAAATAACTATAAATCCTATCCCTAATAATTTTTTCTAAAACTTTGTCCACAACAGAAGTAAGACTCACCGGTCTATAATTCCCAGGGAAGTCTCTGTTCCCCTTCTTAAACAATGGGACAACATTTGCTATCCTCCAATCTTCTGGCACTATACCTGTGACCAACGATGACCTGAAGATCAGAGCCAGAGGCTCTGCAATCGCCTCTCTTGCCTCCCAGAGAATCCTAAGGTAAATCCCGTCCGGCCCAGGGGACTTATCTATTTTCAAACCCTCAGGAATATCTAGCACATCCTCCTTGTCAACTGCATCAGCAAGATACATCAGCAAGATAGTCAATATCTTTTCCCAAAAGTAGGGGAGTCCAAAAGTGGAGGGCTTACATTTAAGGTGAGAGGAGAGAGATACAAAAATGTCCAGAGGGTCAATTTTTTTCACATAGAGGGTGGTGAGTGTCGGGAACAAGCTGTCAGGGGTAATAGTAGAGGTGGGTACAATGTTGTCTTTTGAAAAGCGTTTGGACAGTTACATGGGTAAGGTGGGTATAGAGGGACATGGGCCAAACGAGGGCAATTGGGACTAGCTTAGTGGTTAAAAAAGGGGCAGCATGGACATGTTGGGCCGGATGGCCTGCTTCCATGCTGTAAACCTCTATAACTCTATGGGGGCAAATTTACCGTTTTGATTCTAGGTGCTGAATCTGGGCGCAATTCAGTTCTAACTTGGAAACCTGTTCTCAGGCGCCCCCAAATGCAATTAGCCTGCAAAAAAACCGCGAACCTGAATCGTGCTGTGGATGAGGCTTATCATGTCTGAAACACTGCTGCTCTGATCGGAGCTTTGAACTGCGCAAGTGCAATGAAAAACATTTGAAAAGTGCTACCCTGTCACATTGCGCCTGGGCTGCAAAAAGCGAATAAAGCAGCCCGGGAGTGATGGCTGCCTACAGACATCACCTCACCCCCATATCATAACTGTCCCCCTTATCTATCCATGCCCCTACCCAGATTGATCGCAATTCCCCAGCCCCTTTTCTCCCCCATAATTGCCCGCAGAGTGGCAGCGGATCCCCCTGCCCCGGTCCCCACCTCCCCCAGTGATCTATCTGGCCACCTCTCTCCTTCTCCCCAACCCACCAAAGAGAGATCTGACCTCCCTCCTCCCCCTCCACCAGAGAATGATCAGCTCTCCCTCCTACCCTTCCCCACAGAGAGCGATCTGGTCCTCCTCCTCCCTTCTCCTCCCTCCCCCGCCCACCAGAGAATGATCGGGCCTCCCCCCTCACCCACCCCCCAACCCCACTAGAGATACACCTGGCCCACCTCCTCCTCCTACCCTTCCACCAGAGAATGATCTGGCCTGCATCCCTCCCCCTGCCCCACCACCGATCTGAGTTGGAGAGCCACCAGAAGCTCTGAGCTTACCTTTTCAGAAACTGGAGTACCCAAAACAAACCATCGCCGAGCATGTCTATTTCATATCGAACCTGGACAGGCAACACCATGGTAAAGGGGGAAATGCAGGTAAGATTGGACGTCCAGCTCATTAAGACAATTTAAATGCATGCAAATACATTTAAATTGATGTCGCGCCCATTTCGGGTGTGGTTCCAATCGCGACCGTTTTGGGGCCTTGACAAAGTGGGAATCTGCATGGACACGGCACAGATCGCACTGTTCGCCTCATGCCTGACTTTGCCAAATTTTTGCACCTGAAAATGGGCGCAATGCAATGGTAAAATTGGCCCTACAACTCTAAATGATGTTGAAGACAGCAAAGATTACCAGAGTTCCTATGTAGTATACGCTGAAGAATATGTCCTCCTTCTGCACTGTATGGATTCTATGATTCTATGACTTAGTTAACACAAGACTTAAATATCTATTTATACAACTTTAATAATGCATCACGTAAAGCTCTCAAGCAGCCTAATAGCGTTTCGTTCTGTATGTATTCATGTCCATATTGCTGCATTCAGATTTTGTTCCTGGCACACAATTAGCATTGTACTATTGCCACATAAACCTTTCCAGATGGATTCAGCCAACACACTGTAAACACATACTGCATGTTCTTGGACACTCAACATGCGTGCTGAACGTTCAGATCGTGTTGTCTCTCATCTTCTCAATGTTAATAAAAACATGTTTAAACTTTTTTACAGGAGTTTTGTTCCCACAAGTGCGGTCAAATCAGAGCCTCAAATAGGCTGATATTTGACATTAAAAGTAACAGTGAGACTAGCAGCTGTGCTACACGGGTACCTCACCAATAGATTAACCATTGAAATTCAAGAGTATGGAGTCATTGAGTCACGCTGCAAACAGGCCAAGATAAGTCAGGGGGCAGTATTCCAGTGTAAGTGCATTTTTTAATGGTGTGACAAGTCTTATTACTAAACAATCTCACTGGTATAATTTTGCAAATGTGGAGTCTGATGCTTTCAGAATGTAATTTTTGTTTGAGATTTTAAAAAGTTAATTTTTTTTACTTCTTATTTGTCCCATTTCTATTTCTCTTTTAATCACTTCCTTTTCTCTCACTTTATTCCGTTCTCTCTGCATGGTTTTACAATGAATTAAATATTCTAATTAACACATCCTGGCTCAGGCAGCTGGTTCTGCTGGTCAAAAAGCCATGCTGTTAATTGTCACACTTACGCATGTCACAGATTGTCTCTGGTAGGTGCCTGTGCTGGCTTAGTCTCCTAATGTTAGGAAGTTGCTGATCAAAAGTCAGTGTGAAGATGTAAGTGTAACAATTGGTGAGCACCATTCCTTCACTGCTGACTGTATGAGCAAGAATGAATTGAATTGATTTGATTTGATTTATTATTGTCATGTGTATTGGCATATAGTGATAAGTATTGTTTCTTGCCAGCTGTTACAGACAAAACATACCGTTCATAGAGGAGAAGGAAATGAAGAGGTGCAGAATTTGGTGTTGCAATTACAGATAGGGTGAAAAGAAAGATCAGTTCAATATATGACAGGATCAATCAAAAGTCTGATGGCAGCAGGGAAGAAACTGTTCTTGAGTCTGTTAGTACATGTTTTCAGACTTCTGTATCTTTTTCCTGACAGAAGAAGGTGGAAGAGAGTATGCCTGGGATGCATGGGGTCTTTCATTATGCTGGCTGCTTTGCCGAGGCGGAGGGAAGTGTGGACGGAGTCAATGGATAGGAAGCTGATGATGTTCTGGGCTACACAACCCTTTGTACTTTCTTGCAGTGTTAGTCAGAGCAGGAGTCATACCAAGCTGTGATGCAACCAGAAAGGATATTTTCTATGAAGGGTGAGCGCTAGAGGGCTGTTCCATACTTTATTGAATATTTTTAGACTTCGACATAGTTTCAGTGCATCCAGGTAGCTCAGCTCCCTTCTGCATCCAGCAACCTCTGAATTCTTTCCAAGGTCATCTGCCACATTTCCCATTTTCACCTGCATCCCGGACCGGAAATCTGACTTTCCGGGGCATTTTCTCCTGAGTTAGGTTTTTGGGGCCAGGAATTGTCTTGACTCTGCATTCCCAAAAGGTTGTGCTTAATGCACTCTCCACTCACATTGTCTGTACCTTTAAGACTTGATTAGCTGTAAAGACTCACATTCCAATTATTATTCATGTAAATTGTGTTTGTGTCTTTGTGCCCTGTTTGTGATCAGAACTCCCATCCACCTAACAAAGGGACAGCCTGCTCCAAAAGCTTGTGGTGTTCGCTACAAATAAACCTGTTGGACTTTAAGCTGGCGTTGTGAGACTTCTTTCTGTTTTTACCCCAGTCCAACGCCGGCATCTCTACATCATGACTACCTTCAGTCATAGAAGACAGAGGGTAGCAGAGGAAGTGTGCATTTCTGAATGGAGGGCTCTAACAAGTGGCATTCCTCAGGAATCAGTACTGGGACTTTTGCTATTTGTAATATATATTCATGATTGGAGGAAAATATAACTGGCCTGATTAGTAAGTTTGCGGATGACACAAAGGTTGGTTGATTTGCAGATAGCAACGAGGATCATCAGAAGATACAGCAGGATATAGATCAATTGGAGACTTGGGCGGAGAGATGGCAGATGGAGTTTAAACCTGACAAATATGAGGTAATGCATTTTGGAAGGTCTAATACAAATAGGAAATATACAGTAAATGGCAGGACCCCTAAGAACATTGATAGGCAAAGGGATCTGGGTGTACAGGTACACCTGTCACTGGAAGTGGCCACACAGGTGGAGAAGGTAGTCAAGAAGGCATACGGCATGCTTGCCTTCATCGGTCGGGGCATTGAGTTTAAAAATTGGCAAGCCATCTTGCAGCTTTATAGAACCTTAGTTAGGCCACACTTGGAATGTAGTATTCAATTCTGGTTGCCACACTACCAGAAAGATGTGGAGGTTTTGGTGAGGGTACAGACAAGATTTACCAAGATGTTGCTGGTATGGAGGGCATTAGCTATGAGGAGAGGTTGGAGAAACTTGGTTTGTTCTCACTGGAGTGACAGGGGTTGAGGGGAGACCTGATAGAAGGCTACAAGATTATGAGAGGCATGGACAGAGTGGATAGTCAGAAGATTTTTCCCAGACTAGGAGGCATAGGTTTAAGGTGCAAGGGGCAAGGTTTAAAGGAGATGTATGAGGCAAGTTTTTTTACACAGAGAGTGGTGGGTGCCTAAGACTCATTGCCGGGGAGATAGTGGAAGCAGATACGATAGTGGGCTTTAAGGGGCATTTGGGCAAATACATGAATAGGATTGAACAGAGGGATATGGTCCCCGGAAGGATAGGGGGTTTTGGTTTAGTCGGCAGCCTGGTCGGTGCAGGCCGAATCGGTGGAGGGCCGAAGGGCCTATTCCTGTGCTGTATTTTCTTTGTTTGTTTTTGTTCTTTGCATTATTTACATGGAGAGCAGAGTGACTGACTTGGTGTTGGGTACATACCAACAACTTTCTTCTTTTTTCTGTAAAATGATATTTGTAACCATGATATGGAGGTGCCAGCATTGGACAGGGGTGGGCACAGTAAAAAGTCCTGCAACACCAGCTTAAAGTCCAGCAAGTTTGTTTGGAATCAGCAGCTTTCCAAAACTGGTGATTCCACTGCTCCTTTGGAAATCTCGTGATTCAAAATTAACGTGTTGGACTTTAACCTGGTGTTGAGAGATATGGGTACGATGGGCATAGAGGGATATGCGCCAAATGCAGGCAATTGGGATTAGCTTAGGGGTTTTAAAAAAAAGGGCAGCATGGACAAGTTGGGCCGAAGGGCCCATTTCCATGCTGTAAACTTTAATGATTCTATGACTTCTGAGTGTGATATCTGTAACAACAGGCAATTCTTCAGATATTTTACACAAAAATTGCAAATTAGTTCAGTGGAAGTCACTCACTAGCCATCCAAAATAATAAAGGGGATGTAATTGCAATTTTATTCATATTTCCAATGGTGTATATTTAGGACACTGGTTGTGCTGATGGAAAAACTATAATGCAAAATCACTGTGGTAACGATTGTTATTTTGATCCTTGCTGATTTTGTAAGCTAGGGGGCAAACAAAGATCTGCCAAAAATCCTTGTTAGTAAAGTTAAGACTGTCGGAAAACTATCATGTTCTGATAGTAATAAGAGCAAGTCGGCCACCCTGAAGTACAAAGCTTTGTTTAAACATTTTACAGAAATGTAAACAGTAGCGCTGTTTCACTGAAACGCAAATATGTCACAGAAACATTACCAAATGACTCTTCAATACTTCTCTGCCAACAGAAAAGTTTATACCAACGAAGAAAAATGATGATTGTCTGTTCAACTAAGTGGCAATACCAAGAATCACAGTGCATCCCAGAAATATACCATTTAAAATGTATTAATATCCAAGTTCATTTGCACAGCAGACAGTTCTCATAAAACATAGTGCATTATAAATTAAAACTGAATGCATTTTCTGTCACTGGAATCTTATAAACACTGTGGCCAAACCGTCAATCTAAACGAATCTGCTGCTCATTTAGAACTGAACGGAGATTTCTACAAACTAGACACACCCAGCTTCTTAAGTAGTAAACTCCACAACTACCACAGTGATTTACACTGTGGTCATTCCTTTAAACCAAAAGTTATTAAAAGCAGTAATATCTAATTGTAGGTCCAAGGGGCTCATATATTTTCTTTGATATTCCTCAAAATTTCTTATCTTATGCGGGTAGCACAGTGACACAGTGGTTAGCACTGCTATCTCACAGCGCCAGGGGCCTGGGTTCAATTCTGGCCTCGAGTCACTGTCTGTGTGGAGTTTGCATGTTCTCCCCGTGTCTGTGTGGGTTTCCTCCCACTGTCCAATGATATGAGAGGAGGTTGATAGGCCATGTTCAATTGATTCTGGTGTCAGGGGCATTGGCAGCATAAATGTGTGGGGTTACTGGAATAGGGCCTGGGTGGGATTGTGGTTGGTGCAAACTCGATGGGCCAAATGGCCTCCTTCTGCACTGTAGGGATTCTATGATTCTGTGCCAAGTGTATCTGATAATTGTATATAGTCTATAGATCTTTTCGCATAGCTCAGAGTCACCGTTGACTATTGCACTGGTGTAAGTAGAGAAACATGGAGTAGAAAATCTGAAACTCTACCCAGTTTAACGCTCGGAAACCATTCTCTGCCACTTACATCAAATTGTGCAAAAGGTTCCAGCTTCACCAAAGGTTAATACTCTGCTGTGTTGCTCTTTTAAACTAAAGGCTATTGTCTTCATGTCCCCAGACTTGTAAGTGAAGAGGGAATGCAAATGATTATTTGGCCAATATACCTTCTTTATTATCTGCCACTCTTTCATCATGACAGCATTTGTCTACAGGATAAATTCAGCAGGCCTGGCAGCATCTGTGGAGAGAGAAACAGAGTTAACGTTTCAAGTCCATATGACCCTTCCACAGAACTGAACAGCGATAGAACAACTCTCTGAGTATATTTTTACTTTGTGTATTACCCGCTTCCTCATTCTCTAACTCACCAGGATGCGTGTACCTGGGCTGTAAATTGAAGAGATTAAATGACCATGTGTCCTGCAAAGTGCTGCTATTGATATGTCTTTTTGGAAATATGCAAAAATTATAAACTACCCCTGGTTTCCCCAACTTGCAGTCAAAAGCAGCTGTCAGTATATGGACCGCAAATCTGAACTGCTGTATCTCCATCATTAGTGCTTTGTCAGAGAGGCCATCATGTCATTTGTCTGGCTTCCGCAGCAGACTTCCAAAGCCTCCTCCAGGACAGTTCTGCGAGAGCAGAAATCCCAGATGCCTTGATTTTCTGCAGCATCTGCTCTATGAAACCGCTGAAGGCAACATTTGTCAGAACAGGACGCAACTGCACATCTCCAATCACTAATGTATTCTTTACTAGCTACAGCACATCTCCACTGTTCCTGTACACAAAAAATAGCAACAAGATCCTCAACATCTGCAGAGTGGCTGTCTTCCAAAGGACAAGCAGCTCCATTTGTAGAACCTAGGTGGTGTTATAGAATCAGAGAATCCTACAGTGCAGGAGAAGACCATTCAGCCCATTGAGTCTGCGCCGACCACAATCCCACCCAGGCCCAATCCCCATAAACCCATGCATTTACGTCACAGCGGCATAGTGATTAGCACTGCTGCCTCACAGTGCCAGAGTCCCAGATTCCATTCTCAGCTTGGGTAACTATCAGTGCGGAGTTTGCACGTTCTCCCCATGCCTGTGTGTGTTTCCTCCAGTTTCCCCCACAGTCTGAAAGACATGCTGGTTAAGTGCATTGACCCAAACAGGTGCTGCCAGAGTGTGGCAACTGAGAGAATTTCACAGTAACTTCATTGCAGTGTTAATGTAAGCCTTGCTTATGACGAATAAATAAATAAACTTTTAAAAATATTTTTATCCTGGCTAGTTCCCCTTACACTAAGGGGCAATTTAGCATGGCCAATCAACCTAACCTGCACATCTTTGGGCTGTGGGAGGAAACCGAAGCACCCAGAGGAAACTCACGCAGACACGGAGAGAATGTTACCCAAGCTCCTTACGTCAATGTAATAACATTTATGAATGGGAGGTGCTTCCATTCCATTTATTTGTATGTTACTGGTGACCACCAGAGCTTACATCTCAGAGAGGCTGTGTTGTGTGCTTCATGGTTATGTAATCAGAAGGGAGGGTAGCCAGTCAACTGTGTGGCCAAATTCCCCTCCAATTCAATTTTCAAACTTGCTGACGACACCACCATAGTGGATCGGATCTCAAACAATGGCAAGACAGAATATAGGAATGAGGTAGAGAATCTGGTGAACTGGTGCGGCATCAATAATCTCTCCCTCAATGTCAACAAAACAAAGGAGATTGTCATCGACTTCAGGAAGCGTAAAGGAGAGCATGCTCCTGTCTACATCAATGGGGACGAAGTAGAAAGATTCGAGAGCTTCAAGTTTTTAGGTGACAAGGTCACCAACAACCTGTCCTGGTCCCCCCATGCTGACACTATTGTTAAGAAAGCCCACCAACGCCTCTACTTTCTCAGAAGACTAAGGAAATTTGGTATGTCAGCTACAACCTCATCAACCTTTACAGATGCACCATAGAAAGCATTATTTCTGGTTGTATCACAGCTTGGTATGGCTCCTGCTCTGCCCAAGACCACAAGGAACTACAAAAGGTCATGACTAGCCCAATCGATCATGCAAACCAACCTCCCATCCATTGACTCTGTCTACACTTCCTGCTGCCTCAGCAAAGCATTCAGCATAATTAAGGGCCCCATGCACTCCGGACATCCTCTCTTCCACCTTCTTCCATTGGGAAAAAGATATAGAAGTCTGAGGTCACATACCAACCAACTTAAGAACACCTTCTTCCCTGCTGCTGTCAGACTTTTGAATGGACTTCCCTTGCATTAAGTTGACCTTTCTCTACACCCCAGCTATGATTGTAACACTATATTCTGCACTGTCTCCTTCTCTGTGAACGGTATGCTTTGTCAGTATAGCGCGCAAGATACAATACTTCTCACTGTATGTTAATACATGTGACAATAGTAAATCAAATCAAATCAAAGGTGTCCCAAGAACAGGATTAATAAAATTAGGAAAGAGGATGGTGACAACGAGACCAAAGTGGAGGAAATGCCAGCTTCATAGCAATGGCACAGGTGACAACATTTCCTGGGGAATCAAAATCCACTCCCTACTACAAGAATAATCATACTCTGATCACCATGAACTGTTGCATCAAATCCAAATCCAAACTTATATGATAGAATAATCTACTGCCACTCTAACTGTGGCCCAGTCTTGGTTTCTTCTTTGTAGGCTCACTGCTAATTCCACACCAACTCCATTCACATCAGATCTGAGGCCCAGTCAGGGACACACTGTTTGAGTAAAGGGATGACTGCCCTGAGTCCTGTCCCTATCATTCACTTACAATGCCTGAATTTCTACCCCTACCTACTGTACATTATTTCCCATTCTGCAGCAGACAACTTCTTCATTAGAGGCATTTCTAAAGCATGATTATAGTGAATCTGATCCCAGAAATTATCAAGCCACACTGGATTTTATGTGTCCCACTGGGTGTGGATTTGGAGGCAGGTTGGAGTGGATGGAGGGGGGAGCATGTAAATTATGAGGAGTGGGAAGCCCACCACCTTCTCACCCACTACCGAGCTGTCCCCCATAATACAGGGTTTGAGGGAGAGCAAATATCAATAATCTGCCAGTCATATGTAAGCAAACAATGGAGGATGAATTGAGCTTGTTTACATCGCCAGTTGACACCAATAATACACGGTCTGCACCATTACACTGTTCTTGTGGGCAGCCTGTTCATTCAAAACAAAAGGTGGGAGAGGAGGGGCCGTGCTCTTTGTGTGGATGTTCTTTGCACATCAAGGGCAACTCCCTGAAGATAGTAGACCCTAGATAGTATATCTAAAGAAAATGCATATAGATTGGCCAAGAGAAATAATAGGTCTGAGAATTGGGAACAGTTTAGAATTCAGCAAAAAGGCCAAGGGATTGATTAAGAAGGGGAAAATACAGTATGAAAGTAAACTTGCAGGAAACATAAAGACTGACACTAAGCATTTCTATAGATACATGAAGAGAAAGAGATAGGTGAAGACAAATGTAGGTCCCCTACAGATAGAAAAGGGGGATGTATAATAAGGGACAAAGAAATGGCCCAGCAACTGAATACATACTTTGGTTCTGTCTGCCCAAAAGAGGACACAAAAGAGTGTGCAGTTTTGGTCTCCTTTTCTGGGGAAGGATATTCTTGTTCTCGAGGGAGTGCAGCAAAGGTTTACCAGGCAGATTCCGGGGATGGCAGGACTGATGTATGAGGAGAGGTTGACTAGGTTAGGATTGTTTTTGCTGGAGTTCAGACAAATGAGGGGGAAATCTCATAGGGACTTATAAAATTCTAATAGGATTCGATAGGGTAGATGCAGGGAGGATATTGTCAATGGTGGGGGAGACGAGAACCAGTGGTCACAGTCTGAGGGTACAGAGTAGGCCATTTAGGATGGAGGTGAGGAGACATCTCTTCACCCAAAGAGGGGTAAGCCTGTAGAATTCATTACCACAGGAAATAGTTGTTGCCAAAATATTGAAAGTTTTCAAGAGGCAGCTGGATATAGCACTTGGAGGCAAATGGGATCAAAGGTTATGGGGAGCAAGCAGGATTAGGCTATTGAGTTGGATAATCAGCCATGATCGTAAAGATACAAATGTCTGAAGTCATGTACCAACCACCTCAAGAATAGCATGCTGCCATCAGACTTTTGAATGGACCTACCGCGTATTAAGTTGACCTTTCTCTACACCCTAACACTAAATTCTGCACATTCTCCCCTTCCTTCCCCCCCATGTACACTATGTACAGTATGCTTTACACAGTGCGGAAGAAACAATACTTTTCACTGTACACCAATACACGTGACAATAGTAAATCAAATCAAATCAAATCATCCTCCTTCAGCACTGTCATAACATTTAGGGCGGCACAGTGGCCACACTGGTTAGCTCTGTTGCCTCACAGTGCAAAGGATCCCAATTCGATTCCCAGTTTGGGTCACTGTCTGTGTGCAGCCTGCACGTTCTCCCTGTGTCTGCATGGGTTTCATCCAGGTGCTCCGGTTTTCTCCCACAGTCCAAAGATGTGAGGGTTAGGTTGCTTGGCCATGCTAAATTGACCCTAGTGTCAGGGGGATTAGCAGGATAAATATGTGGGGTTACAGGATTAGGGCCTGGGTATGATTGCTGTCGGTGTAGACATGATGGGCCAAATGGCCTCCTTCTGCATCACAAGAATTCTATGATTTACTCCTACTGTTCAAATGGAAAGTTAATTGCTTATAATGACTTACTTTCCTTAACTTTCCCTTTCCTGATATTTTCATTTTGGCTTAAAGCTCTTTTATAGGGAAACAAACTACTGATCCAAGTATATAATTAGTTAAGTATAAACAAAAGAACCAGATAATTGATATTATTTTCACTGCCTTTTTATAACATATTTAGAAGTTGTTTCAAAATTGCAGCTACTCAGGAGAAAGTCTTTGGAACTGAGCTGTACATCATGACCTAACAGATGCACTCATGATTTGAAAGGTTCTAGTTGTAGGGGAATAGGAAAAAAAAGGCAAACGCAGTGATTTCTCGAGGGATTCTATATCAACATCAACCTCCTGCCTGTGGCAGGTTGCAATATCAGTTTTATTAATCACACAGACATTTATCACAGAGGAAATAGCGGAGGGATGTTTATGGAGCTCCTAATAGAATGGTGTTGTGCTTCAGATGTCAGTTATGCTGTTCAGTAGATGAGAAATTGCAGCTGGCTCTCTGTAAATTCACTGACTGAACCCTGCCCAAAAAAAAAACTGGGTTTATTTAGGAATTAGCCTGAGCCTCTGCTGATTCAACCACTTCATGTTTGTAGCCCGACAGATTGTGAGAAAAGAGTAAGTGTGAGTACTGAGCGTGCTGGCCTAACAGGAGATGCCATCTCTCAAATGAGACATTTAGCCAAGGCCTCATCTGCCCTCTGAGGTGGATATTAAAGATAGTATACCATTAAAAAAATCTACTTCTCCACTCACCTGATGAAGGAGCAGTGCTCTGAAAGCTCATGATTCCAAATAAACCTGTTGGACTTCAACTGGTGTTGTGAGATTCCTTACTATTAGAAAAAGAACAGGGGTCTCTCAATATTTATTCCTCAGATAAATTATCTGCTCCTGATCTCATCACTGCTTATGGGACCTGGCTGTTGTTTTGGTTGGCTTGTTGTTTCCTGCATTCACAACACCTCCACTTCAGAGGTACTCAATTGGTTGTAAAATGATTTGAAACACGCTGAGGTCATGAAAGATACTTTATAAATACAAATTCTTTCTTCCTGTTCTTCATGCCACTGATTCATGCAAAGGCGTGTTTATCAAATCAGTACCATATGATGATACAATGGTTAGCGCTGCTGCCTTATAGCAGCAGTGTTGAACTCCAGCAGTGGGTGACCAAATGGAGTTTGCATGTTGTCCCCGTGTCCATTTCCTCCGGGTGCTTTGGTTTCAACCCACAGTCCAAAGATGTGAGGGTTAAGTGGATTGGCCATGCTAAATTGCCCCTCAGTGTCCAAAGACATGTAGGTTAGACAGATTAGCCAATGGTAAATGTGCAGAGTAGATCGCGTGGGAGTTTGGGCTCGGGTAAGATGCACTTTCGGAGAGTCAGTGCAGACTGGATGGGCCAAATGCCCTCTTCAGCAGTGTGGGGATTCTATGATTTGTGAAACACTGAAAATGTCAAGTATCACTATCTTAGCAACTTTTCCAGTGGCATTCATTATATCAAATCTGCAATTTCACCGCTCAAGCTTGTAAACAGACGAATATAAGCCTTTTCACCGTCATCACAATTGTTTAGTAACCTTATATTAAAAAATAAACACAAACATACTTTCTGTGAGTTACTTTGTTCATTTATTATAGATCTGCTATATTATAGACCCAATGCCATCCTGCCACCTGTAAAATCGTAACAAGCAGGGGGTGGGCGGGCATTCTGTTGATGGCACAGCTTTACAGATCCACTCACCTATTCTCTCTGCCCCACCACAGGCGGCCAATAAAGTGCGACCACAGAAACAGAAAATTCTGGAATATCTCAGGAGGTCTGACAGCATCTGTGGAGAGAGAATAGAGCCCATGTTTCGAGTCTGGATGTCCCTTTGTCAGTGTTGGGCTGAGTTGAACTCTTTGTTTCACTCCATAAATACTGCCTGAGCTGTTGCGTATTTTCTGTTTTAATTTCAGATTCCCAGCTGGGGTACTTTGCCTTTGAAGAAAATATATGTGATTTTTACCTGTTGCTGTATTATGCCTTTTCCATATACACTGTATATTAGTACTGATAGGGCATGAGTGCACTGTGCTATGTAATCATACTTTGGCTCCAGTGCCTGTAGCTTGTATAAACCATAAACATAAAGATCGCTGTAACCAACCAGGGTGGCCTGCTTCTATTTGGATTCTTTCCAACCCTGGTACATGTTTGAATTTCAGAGAATTGAAAAATAAACTACACTGAAACTTCAGGTAACAACACTGCAGGTGATGTTGCCAAGAATGGCAACTGTTTCTGTAGCTCTCGACCATTTCTGGAGCTGACCTTTTGCCAGCTCTCATCACGTTAGTTTCTACGCACTCTGTTACTTCAATATGAAGGAGGGATTCAGGATTATCCAGTATTCCACCTATTGACGCAACATGATATACAAGCGGCTGTAAAAGCAAATCCACTCTTGGACGCAATGTTTAACTTCAATGCAGCATAGCCTGAAATCTAGCCCTGATGTGAACAACTGTACTGCATCCATTTTGTAAATTCCAACCTGAAATCAACTTTAGCAGAAGTGCCTCCAATGAAATGAGCAGACAACATTTGCATTGATATCAAAATAGCTGAGAGGTCCGATCGATGAGAAAAGTTAATCATGTTTTGTGCGGGCCAGAAATTAAAGCAAACCACCCCTGCTCCCCCCGCCCCCCCCTCCACTGCACAAACCCACCACTAACCCCTCATTCCCACCATTGCAACTGTTTGCTTACCTCAAATTTGGGTGATGTGCAAAAACAGATTCTAGTGTGGTTATGTTCATATTGTTGCTAAAAATGGGTAAAATGCTAACATTACTGTTATTCATCTCACTAGGATTAAATGCAAGTGGGAAAGATTTAGAGACGTTCGTATTTTGTTCAGTTATGCATTGCCTGTGTTCTATAATATCACACTGCCACTTATTGGGCAGTAAACAAAAGAAATTCCAGGATCTTAGCCCACAGCTCAGTACATAATAGAGTACAGACCAGCCCTCAGTAGCAGTGGGCAACAGCTTAATCCATCAAAATCCATGAGCAATCCTACAGGAACCACTAGTATGAGTGTAAACACAACAAGCACTTACACTGTAACTGAACCATTTTGCAAATAAAAGCAATGTAAAGTCCCATTATGACAACTAAATTTAGAAATAAATATCTTGCAGCCGAATGGATTTATATTTTATACTGAATATGTTGAAAGAGCATTTTCCATTAATAAACCCTAATGAAGTAGATATATCATATAGATTGCCCAGCTAAAAAGGAAGGTTGACCTCAGGTCTTCTGTATTTATACAGGCCATTTGTCCTTTCGCAATGGGTTACTGCAGTCTCTACTTAAATCTCTAGCAGAGGATTACTTTTTTATTACAAGTAATTGGATCCTGACAATTCTCAGTCAGAAAACACGTAGCTTTGAAGCCAATTCTAAAGATCTGTCAGCCAACCCAGGCTTCCTCATTCTAGATGCGATGATTTTGTTACTGTCATCTTGCTGAAATTATTTGGATGAAAGCCTCATGATTGCCTACACAATGCATACCATCAATTCAATTGTTATTCCTTCTAATTTGGCCCAAAAGCATCAAAGAAAGAAGGCAATAGATTCATCAAAACAACACTTCCTGTCAGGAAACAGTTGCTATAAATGTTATCTTAGCCTGTGGTTCGGGGGATAGGACAAAGCACATAACAGCAGGCAGGAAAACAGAAAGTTTATCATCAGTATCAACCCTCTCAGGGTTCTGGATATTTGTGTATGCCGACAATAAAGAAAATGAAGTGATGTTGTATCAAAGTGCAGCAATGTTGCAATGACTCAACTCCAACCAGCCACTGTTAAAGTCCAAAAGTAAACTGGTGCATTCAAAAAGAAAGGAAATGACTGATTAAAGAAGGCAAAAATAATCTATTCTTATTTTTGTGCAACAATATCTTTTTTTAGATAAAATTAACTTTTTAAGGAAATGTTTTGAAATGATAATATTAAATATACTCAACAGATTTCATACTTTGAGGATCCAAAGTGTTACTCGACTGCATTGCAATTTTATTTGAATTTATGTATCAGTGTCACAAATAGGCTTACATTAACACTGCAATGAAGTTACTGTGAAAATCCCCTAGTCACCACAGTCTGGCACCTGTTCAGGTGCACTGAGGGAAATTTAGCATGGCCAATATACCTAACCAGCACATCTTTTGGAATACTAGGGGAAACTGGTGCTCCCTAAGGAGACATGGGCAGAACATGTAGACAGTAATCCAAGATGGGAATCAAACCCGGGTCCCTAGCACTGCAAGGCAGCAGGGCTAACCACTGTGCCACCATGCTGCCCTTAAAAATGCATGTAAAATTATGATAATGGCAATACCATTT
The DNA here is from genome assembly GCF_965287045.1 of Carcharhinus amblyrhynchos. Classification (NCBI taxonomy): domain Eukaryota; kingdom Metazoa; phylum Chordata; class Chondrichthyes; order Carcharhiniformes; family Carcharhinidae; genus Carcharhinus; species Carcharhinus amblyrhynchos. Next base: position 55,205,137 of record NC_137335.1, read on the forward strand.
GAGTGACAAGGAGCTGGGCTATGTCCATTTCCACTGGATTAGCAATGTCTGGAAGAAAAATTTATAGAGACTCTTAAAAGTATTGACAGGGAGAATAAAGATGGTTACACGCTGATTGATGAGTCAGTTACAAGGGGTCATCAATATAAAGTTGCCACTTGGAGAGTGCTGAGGTAGGTTAGAAAAACTTTCTATAGGAAGCCATGGACTGCTTTCCTGTAATAGGGAAACTGGATAAAACAGAGGAAGCTGAGGAGGAGATATTTTCTTTTATTCATTTCCCAGGATGTGGGTGTTGCTGACAAGCCCATCATTCAGTGTCCAGCCTGATTGCTGGGCTACTACAGAGGGTAGTTCAGAATATTTCATGTTAGTGTGGGACTGAAATCAGATATATATCTGATCAGGTAAGGACAGCAGTTTTTTTTCTCAAAAGGGCATTACTGAACCATTTGTTTTTTGAATGACAGTTCAGTAGTATCATGGACATTTTGTCCTGTAGATTTGTAACCACTACACCACAGTATCTCACATTGTTAATAGGAGAGAGAAATGAAATTTGTTCTGGATTGCTTGAATTGAGTACACATGATGGGATTTGAACCTTTATGGATCTGAGCCAAAGAAATGAAGACTGCTCCGCAATTACATACCGAGCACTTATCTGTGTTACCATCTTTTTTCCCTTCTACAATGATCTTCCTAGGATTGGTACCTCACCCCAGTGGAAGTTCTGCATGTTTAAAGTTTATTATTATTATCACAAGTAGGGAAACCATGCAGACATGGAGAGAACATGCAGAATCCTCTCAGACAATGGTCCAAGGCCGGAATCGAACCAAGTCCATGGCATTGCGTGGCAGCAGTGCTAACCACTGTGCCACCATGCTGCCCTATGTACAAACCTTAAGTCTGAAATTTAGGGGTGGAGTTTTCCTGTGTCGCCCATCACGAGAATCATAACGGGCGGGACACAGACCATGCAAAGGTTCATTGGCCTCAGATGGGATTTTCCAACCTCAGAGCAAGCGTGGCCACAAAATCCCACCTTAGGAGTCTAATGGACAACAAGTGGAAAACCAGGCAGGCATAATTATTTCCTCACCCATTTTGTATGCAAATACATCAACAAGCAGGAATGAATCAACGATAGTGAGGAGCAAGGAATCTAACCATTTTTCTCATTTCTTTCTACAGGAGTGCTGAGGTTAACTGTAGCACCCATATTGTCATCTCAGCTCAGATCAGCTTAGTAAGTCCAGGATTCAAACCTGGGACATTGAAGCTTTCCCAACTGCAATAACTATGAGGAGCCAAGAATTCTATTTTACTCAAAAGTTTAATATTTGTTTTTGAAAACTATTGCTTGGTTTGCCCATTCTTCTCATTGGTTACAACTTGTTTTCGAACATCTCCTAAAGCAACCCTTTCTGTGGGTCAGATTGCTTTGGTCTATGGTTTGGTTACACCCATAGTTTCCACAGTTCCAAGACCAACATCTAGCTTGTGGTAAATTTGGACTGTCAGTCTAAAGAAGACAGGCACCATAGCACAGGGTATGCTGACTGCATCAAAGTTTCTATAAGAAATTTAGGTACAAGGTGAAAATTCTCCGCCAATCTTAATTAAAAGGAGTTCTCTCTGAGTCAGCCTTACCTCCTCTGATCGACTCTCATAGAATTCCTACAATGCAGAAGGAGGCCATTCGGCCCATTGAGTCTGAACCAACTCTTCAAAAGGGCATCTTACTTATCCCCGTATCCACACATTTACTCCACTAATCCCCCTAACATACACATCTTGGGACACTAACCAGCAATTTAGCATGGCCAATCCATCTCTGGACTATGGGAGGGAACCAGAGAGCTTAGCAGAAAACCACGCAGACTCGGGAAGAACGTACAAACTCCACACAGTCACCCAAGGCTGGAATCAAACTCAGATTCCTGGCACTGTGAGGTAGCAGTGCCCTCTAGTCTTAGACTCCCCTATCTTTGGGAAAAGATCTCGACCATCTAAATGGTCTATACCCCTCATTATTTTATAGGCCTCTATAAAAATTAGGTGGGCTGTTTTATTTGAAGAGATTAAACTATAACCAACAATGGCATTGGCTTTGTAACTTTAAGAATAACTATATCTATAACCATCTTTAAGAATAACTATAAGTGTAACTATAACCAACAATACCTGGAGTGTTATATAACAAGTCTGAACTCAGGGACTGCCCCTATCTTCTTCCCAGTAATCATATTTGCATCACATCCTGTCTGGCGAGGTACGGTAATTTTCAATATGTCCCTTAAAGTTCTCACACAGCAGACACTACTACCGAAAATATCATGGACTAATGTCTCTGTGTTAAGTAGATTGGCAAGGACAATGTTGAGTTAGCTTTTCCCTGGTGACACTCAGGACCTGCCGCATGCCCAGACTTCACATATGTTCTTGAGGATTCAGCCTGCACGGTCAGGAGTAGTGCTACTGAGCTACTCTTGGTGACGGACATTGAAGTCCCCCACCCAGAGTACATTCTGTGTCCCAGTGCTTTATTCGAGTGGTATTCAGCATGGAGGATTATTGATTCATCAACTGAAGAAGGGCAGTGGTGGAATCCTGCAAGGTGTTGCCTTATAAACATTTAACCTGATGCCATGGGGCTGTATGGGCTCCATAGGGTTTTTCTTTAAAACTTCCAGGGCCACTTCTTCCTGTCAGCCTACCACTGTGCCACCATCTCTGGTAAGTAGGTGAGGCTGATGCGACACATAGCAAGGATGGTAATGGAGGTATTTGGGATTTGGATGAATGGTATGATTACAGTGGATTTGGTGGAACCAACAGGGATTCGCTCAAAGGTCGGAGAGCCAACAGGAACCCCAATTAGTTCCGTGATGAAGTCCCGGTGGATTCGAGTACTCCCCAGGCACTTAAGTGTCCACTGTCAGGCCTCCCTTATGAGTAAGATTCTCAGAGATGGAAGTCTGACTTAATTGGGGGAGGTTCTCCCACTGCTGGGAAACTATGTCTTTCCCGCATTCCTCTGCTTCTGGGAGACTGAAAGGGGCCTCTCCCATGATTAAGTGGGCCTGGTCACCATGTTGCCCAATGGAAGAGATTGCATTAAATCCAGGCAATTTTGTGAGTGTGATTATGTCAGTCTGTTGCTTGACTAATCTGTGGGACATTTCTCCCAATTTTGGCACAAGTCCTCAGACATTAGTGAGGAGGATATTGCTGTGTTGACTGAAGCGAATGTGCCATTTGTCATGCCCAGTCCCTCAGTCACTGTTGGGTGTTCAAACCAGCGTCATTTTGTTTTTTAATTTTTTACTCTATTCTCAAAGTTACAAAGCCAATAGTCAGAGCAGATCAGACCCAAATCCATTCCTTGCTTGCTCCAAAAACCAAATTTAAAAATCCAATTCATGGTCCCCACAAGAGAGACAAACAAGATCCAGGCCGGCAAGATAAGGCATTATCATCAGACTTTATTGTAACAGTTTGATACAACTTGGTGGCTTGTTAGGCCATTTCAGAGGTCAGTTGATCTGGAGTCACATATAGGTGAGACCAGGCCAAGGTGGAAGATTTATTTGTCTACAGGACATTAGCAAATTAATTGGGCTATTATGACAATCCAGTGGTTACACTGTAACCATTACTGATACTAGATTTTTATTCCAGATTTATTTAATTAACTGCATTTGAATTCCTCAGCTGCCACGGTGAGATGTCTCCAGATCATTGGTCCAAGTTTCTGGATTGCTAGTCCAGCAACATAACCACGGTGCTTTCTGCCCCCACAAACCCTCAAGTGTAATCATCCAGTCTGCGATATTTGAATTCCAGAGAGAAAACCTTACACTGATTTCACTAACCTCAGGCCAGCCGAGGCGAGAACAAGCTCTAGGGCCGTGGGTGAAAAAATCTGTATGTTTTATCCATTAAACTTAATTTATGGTGTGGGTTTCATTGAACATGAAGCTAACAAGGTCACTGTGTGCTTTAATCAAAATAATCCTTGAAATTCAGTGTGGGTGTAGCACAGAGTAAACTTTTCCATATCTGACACTGACTTAAATGTGACCTGAACGACACTGGAAAATACTAACCTTGAATGTGGAGAAAAATGTCCTTTTGGAGGCGTGGCCAATTGGTTCCTCCAGTTCTTGACATTATCATGATTGAATGGCGCACAAGACACTTGAACATTTTTAAAACCACTTTTAAACGCTATTCCATTAACTCAACTTTGACAGAAAGATTTTCTGGAACTATTGTGCATTCAAGAGTTTACAATAATTAATGGCACTGTCCCAAGAAAACTTTGATCTCTCACCTGGGAAGGTTAATTGCTCAAAGGAAGGGGAACTGCACAGGGTTACTCAGAGTTGATACACACCCAAATGCTATCTGCTGACTGCCTGATTTTCAAGAGTGAATTTTCAGAATTCTCACTGTTTACTTCTTGTATGTGAATAATTTTTCCTTCACAATGTTATTCACTTTTCAGAATATTTAATGAATATAAGAACTCACATTGAAACATTAGCATATTAATTAGCATATTCTTTGCCTCATGGCAAATTAAATATTTAATTGGGTTCACTGTTAAACTGTTAATTAAACTTAAACTGTTAACTAAAAGTTGACCAAAACATATCCACCATAGAAATCAACTGTCTAATTGGTGAGTGCAACCCTGTGAATTCTCCGGGCAAGTGCATTCACTTCACAGAAATAAAGTTTTATCTTGATATAATATAGTATAATGGAGAAAAAAATAACTTGCAAATATATAGAATTGCATAGTATATACAACACTGGTGGAATTCTCCCATCATGAAACAAGAATAGGGAATGTTTCCCACTGTGGATGCTGGTGGGGAACAAAACATCGGCAGGATTTTCTAGCCACGCTCGCCCCAAAACTGGAAAATCCGCCCAAGGTCAACAGACTTTAATATGGTCTGTTCCCTGCCCACTACAGTTCCCATGGCAGGCTGGAAGGGAAAATTCCAGTCCATATGTTCTGGCCCTGACCCCATTAATTTTAAGTATATTTAAGTTTATTTATTTATTAGTCACGGGTAGGCTTACATTAACACTGCAATGAAGTTACTGGGAAAAACCCCTAGTCCCCACACTCCGACACCTGTTTGGGTACACTGAGGGAGAATTTAGCACAGCCAATGCACCATTAATTCCACATCCAGGGCTTTAGCACCCTATTCTGTTGGGGGTGAGCAAAATGGCACGCAACCCACCATCATAGCTGGATGACATATTAAAAGCTGCTTAGCATCACTCGCTGATGCGCCATTGAAGAAAGAAGATGGATCTCCAAGAATACACTGAGGCTGGAAGATGGACTTCCTCGTTGACACTGAATCTGGAAGATTCACCTGTGGATGCTCACCCCACCCACTGCTGTGGTGTTTCGGTGTGCAAGGTGGCCTCCATCCCAAACTCCAACAAGCGGCCCCAAGAATTGTTCAGTTAAATCCCGACTTCTGCACGCCATGCCTTTGCACACATGTTTTGGACCAGTGTGTTTTCTTGCTGCTGGCGAGAAATATTGGGTGTGGATGGGAGATTCCAGTCGCCCCTTCATCTGCACCCTATTAGGAGGATGCAAATCAGTTTCACACCGGCCTCCAATGGGTTTCTTGATCACCATGGCGGGCACCACTGAAATATCCCATTGGAAATGCATACAGGCTAAAGCCGATTTTTGGGCCGACTTATCTTCCTACCCCTGCCCACCATTGAATCCATAGGTGGGGGCTTGGGAGAATTCCACCCATTCTATCCAAGCATCTATGCCAGCATTCATGTTCCACTTAAGCCACATCACATCCTTCCTTGTTATCAGCATAGCCTTTTGCCTTCCCTGTGGTAACAAGTTCCACATTCCCATCAGTCCCTGATCAATGAAGTTTCTCCGAATCCTCAAATTTGATTTCTTGGTGAACAGATTAGCTTGATGGCCTCTCGATTTCCTCTTCACTGTAAGTAGAAACCCTTTCTCTGTGATTATCCAGTCAAAACATTTCCTACATTTAAAGCCAATCCAATAGGTCACCTCTGAGTTTTATCTTTTCAACGGAAAAGACGTCCGACCTTTCCCGATAAACCTTGCTGTTCTGGGGTCATCCTTATAAATACTTTGTACCCCCCACCCCCAACGCCTACACGCTGCCTGCTGTAAGCGAGGATGGAGAATTTGGCATTCAACCAAAACTCCATTCACTGCAGCGGAGTCAGGCATGAACAGGCAGAAGATTTCACCCTATGGGGGTGATTTTACCGCTTTGCTGCACCCTTCAATCGGCGCCCATGAATGCGCCAGATATCCGGTGCCGGCAAGATCACGAGAGGCATGAAATCAAGTGTGAACCTGATTTCTTGGCTCTCATGTAATCTTACCAGCTCACCCCGCTGATCGATGGGACTGGAGTGGGAGAGAAGAAACCATGATAAAGGAGCTTTTGATGGGGCAATGCTTTTGGTCTTCCCAGTATTCAGTTGTAGGAAACTGTAATCCAGAAATGGATGTAAGTCAACACTGAGGAACTCATGGACCCCTTTGTCAGTAAGATTGAGATCATTCATTAGGCTGCCTCTGCTGCAGGCATCATGCCCATTGTCACATTTTTCCCAAAGTCCACCTCTGCCCTAGTCCTGGTATCTTGTATCTTTCCTCCAGTTTTTCTCATAGCCCTCCTCATGCCTCCAGAGACCCGCCCTCTTCTCTCTAGACCCATTTCCACTAAGATGCTAAGCAGCCGATTTCCCATTCCATGCCCCCTCCCACTCACCCCCACCCTTGATGCTTGCTGACATCCCCTCAGGTCCTATCTGCCCACCCACAGCTGTCATCGCCCTCTTCCCTCAGCACATTTTTGTCCTTGCAAGCCATCATCCCATTTCCAAACACCCTTTCCCCTCAGAACATCTGGTCACCTCCCAAATCGGTGCCCAACTTCCCTGTAACTTCATGTTCACTCCCTCCAGATGAGATGTGGTCGAAGGTTAATTGCATGTGCCTAAACTTCAGTATATTTAATGGAAAGGCCGGCATGTGTCGTATCCAACATCTGGCGCCAGTTGGCATTGTCATGAATGTAATCATTCTGAGATCTAAGTAACAACTTCCAGTGTTGACAAAATTAAATACAGCCACCTCCCATCTAACAAAGCACTGCTGTGAACCTTCCTTAAAAAATAGGGACGGGAGATTTCTTTGTGGGAGACACTGCCAGAGAGAATTGGATTCGCCTGCATGGGGTGTACTCTATTCACTTATGTTTTGGATTAAATTGATACCAACAAAATGATGCTTGCTGTCTCCAGTTGCCAGTAATGACGCAACGGTCATTTGTAGTTTGAAAATATTGGAACAGGGTTTTGTTAAACACTAATAACTGATCACAAACATGTGGATATTTAACTTTTTGTTGCATGCATGGAGCTCTGCACTCAAAATAGATGAATCTTATGTGAAGATTTTCAAAATTAATAACAAAAATTATGACACCGCAAAAAGCGATTGGCAGGATAATATTATTGTAATATTTAATTATATATAATTATAATGTAGTATTAGTGATTTTACCGAAGTGATTGTTAGAGGCAGGGTTTGTAAAGCAAAGCGTGATCATTTGAGTGAAAGATGAAACATATTATATGATGTACTGTCATTTTGATTCACATGCAACATCTTATTTGCCCTTTCAAGGAAATAGAAGTTGAGGTGATGGCCTAGTGGTATTATCGCTAGACTACTAATCCAGGAACTCAGTTAGCCTTCTGGGACCTGGGTTTGAATCCCACCATAGCAGATGGTGGAGTTTGAATTCAATTTAAGTTGAAATTGAATTCAATAAAGGTATCTGGAACTAAGAATCTACTGGCGACCACGAAACCATTGTTGATTATCTCAGAAAAATCCATCTGGTTCACTAATGCCCTTTAGGAAAGGAAATCTATCATCCTTATTTGGACTGGCCTACAGGTGACTCCAGAGCTACAGCAATGTGGTTGGCTCTCAATTGCCCTCTGAAATGGCCTAACAAGCCATTCAGTTGTATCAGTGTTGCAAGAAGACAGCTCACCACTACCCTCCCAAAGGCAGCTAGGGATAGGCAATAAATGCTGGCCAGCCAGCAATGCCCATGTCCCACGAATGAATAAAAAGCAAGAATGTGTTTCCATAAGAAACAGCATTGAGAAGATATCCTTATCCAAACTGTTGGCTTAAGAAACCTACATGTTACCGAGCAGCTCTAAGGAATGATGTATGCTGGCACACACAAAGGGAATCCCCTCACTCAGTTAGTTAAGGTGGGCAGTAGTCTTCAAAACAAGTACTGCTTATGAGTTTAGGACAACTCTTGACTGTACAGTAATGTAACATCTCCATTACATAGGCCAGCAGCAATTTTCTCCCTTTTCTAATAAAGATCCATTTCCCTTTTGGTTCAGTGCATCCTACTAGATTGAAAGCCTCTTCTTCACCAATCCCTTAAGATCAAGGATGACTTGCTTCCCCTCAATGGATTCTGAGATGGAGATTGAAAGTGGAGAATTGCTGACTACAAGCTGATTCCCTGTGACATCCTGATTCAAATAAAGTGGGGTTAAAATGAAAGCTTTAAAGTGGTTAGTTTGGCAACAAATGAGAGTGGAAGAGTTTTCAGAAAGAATGAAAAGAGCTGCTATTATCTCGTTATTTTACAACATATATCAATCAAAATGGACTTCAAAGAGATATGATAGGCATACTTTACCTTTAAAGTGATTCTTTGAACATTAACCACTTTTACAATGTTGACATATACTGGCTCACGCAAAGCCTGGGAGATGTAAGCTGACACTTTATGGCAGTTAGGTCATAGTAATTGTTTTTGATGAATGGCTATTGCCAGCTCATGAGTCAACATCATAACTCTGTTATTAATGTTTGCGAAATAAATCTCAAATAAAGTTTCTTTTTCAAATTCAGGACAGGCAAACTGCTAGCTCCTGTTACTTACTCAGGGCACCCATTGCAACATTTGAGGAAATCAAGAGAGATGATTAAACAAGACTTCTCTTTATCCTTTTCACCAGAAATCTTTTAGCCAATGAAAAGCAATAAGAATCAGCCAGTTTAACTTGAGCTGGGAAAAAAGACAATTCAAAACATTCTGGGTGTTCCTGTTTCATAATTATCATTTATTCTAGGAATGAGTTTAATCCTGGATTATTGCTCTGTGATTTTTCCTTTCAATGTGTGGGTGGCACAATGGTTAGCACTGCTGTCTCACAGTGCCAGGCATCCAGGCTTGATTTCAGCCTGCCATCTATCTTTGGACATGTGCTTGCATGGGTTTTCGCTGAGTGCTCCAGTCTCCTTCCACAGTCCAATGATATGCATGTTAGGTGGATTGGCCATGCTAAATTGCCCCTTTATCTGCGTGAGTGTGGCTATGCCCCTCCAGCTCGACTAGCGACCTGTGCCAGGAATAATTAGCTACAGAGGAATGTCATCATCAAGGTGCAGAAAGGTTGAGATTGATGTTTGGAGTAGAAAGCAAGGCATTCGCACCAGGTAGTTGGTTTTTCCGATTGTATGAGAAAAATGATGGAATAAAATCGCTGAGATAATTGACTGCCGTCAGTTTTGTGGGCAAATACCACGGAACATTTGCTTTTTTTCTGTAATTGGGTTTGGTCTTACCAAACACATCTGAATTTAAACACCATAGCAACTCCAGGAGGGTGCTTCCTGAGTATCACTGCTGCCCTGTTGTTTTTAATGCCTCAAAGATTGTAGCCAAATTCTTGCAACAACATTTACAGAATATTTATTTAGTCAACAAACCAAGGGTTAGTCAGTTTCCCTAAATTCAAGTAATAAAAAATAATTAGCTGTGGAAATTTATAGAAAAGTTTCAGAACAACTTTAAAATCAGTAATAATCCACTCTCTAAGCAAACTAAGTCATACTTTGAAAAAACCTGGAAAATCTAACTCTTGTCCAAGATCACGGACATATTTATTTGCACAACTGATTACATGTCAATGGGAATTGAGGGGAAAACTCTCTACTGGCTGGAGTCACTAGTATAACGAAAGATGGCTATTGTTGTTGGACGTCAAACATTCCAGCCCCTGGACATCGCTGCAGGATAGTGATCCAGGCCTAAACTCCTTCATCTACCTCATTGACTTTCCTTTCATCATAAGGTCTGAAGTTTAGATGCTCACTGGTCATGTTCAATACGATCCATGTCTTCTCACGTATTGAAGCAGTCAGTATTTGTGTGTAGCCAAACCTGGATATCGTTTAACTTGGGCTAATAAATATTAAGTGTCATATGTACCACACAAACTCCAGGCAAAGGCAATCTGTAACAAAAGAGAATCTAACCATCTCCGTTTGACATTCAATGACATTAGCATCATTGAATCTCCCATCTTCTACATCCTGGGGTTACCATTGTCCAGAAACTTAACTGGACTGGCCATAAAAATAGAGTGGCTACAACAGCAGGTTAGATTCTGTGGTAAATAAATTATCTCCTGATTCTCCAAAGCCTGTCCATCATCTACAAGGTACAAGAGTTACAAATGGGTACGGCTAGCTGTCAGGACTTGCCCCTTCAATCTTCAATTAATCATAACGCAATTTTTTTTAAGCAGTAAGGATGACAGTATCAGTTCAGTATCTGAACTTAACTGTACTTCCTGATTGCAAATAGTTCCATCCAACAGGCTTTTTTCAGTTTAAACTTAAAGAGATTAGTTTTATTAAGCTAAAAGAAACCCTAGCCAAGTAAAGATATAACTATTTAAAAAGGTCAATACACAACCTAATCTTTGCAACACACACAGACAAGCATGCTAAATTATTGGGTATGCAGAAGAGGAGGTTAATTTTTGGCCAAATTAGACTTCAATCAGTAATGGCAAAATGACAAGTTCACCATTTATGAGGCCTTCGCGGCTGTTTGTGGCTGAAGTAGTTCCTTAAACAGTGGTCCTGTTTTTTACCCTGGGAAATACAACTGTGAAATTTCCACCAGAACTTTGTCTGTTGTCTCCAGTATAAGTAAGCATTGATATTAGTATAGATACAAGTATCTAGCTCTGTGATATACATGCAACAAAGATGGGGCTTAAAAACTGAGACAGCAGGAAGAGAGATTGAATTACTTGTCGTTTGTAGACATCTTCTTCAGACTACCAAAAGCAATCAGGGCACTGTAACAAAAGACATTTAAAATGTTGTTCTGGTCACATGACCTCTCTCTCTCCGCAATGATTTTCCACACAAGGCAATTGATAGCTCATATCTGGATAGACCTTGGCCACTGTGTTACGGCTGGGGGAATTTTAATGTCCCAACTATCACTTTGAAATAGAGCATTCTTTCCGGTGATGATAAGGAAGGACTTTTCAGCACCTTTGTAGCTGCAGACTTTCTATAATGCAAATAGTGAGAACCAGTTACAAGCTTCAGTTCATCTTTGAAGTAATTCTTGACATCAGCAGATATGAAATACCATAGGTGATATGCTTTGATATGTTCAAATTGTAATCCACATTGGAAATTTCGAGATTTGTCTGGCTTGTAATTGTAGAAGTGTCAGGAGACTAGTGGCAGCCATCTTACATCAGTGCCTTTACTTTCTTTAAAACTCCTTTTAAAGAGGTTTTATATATGTTTGACCAGCTGATAAAATTAAAGATTAATATTCCACATACTCATAACACAAGTCAGGTTGTGACAGAAAATTCCTTATTTGCCCAGATGGATGTTGTTCCAATAACATTTAAGAAGCTCAGCACCATCAAGGACAAAGCAGCCCACTTGACTAGCACCCTATTTATTACCTTAAATACTTAAATCCTCCACAATAAGTACATAACAGTAGCAGTGTGTACCATGTACAAGAGGCACTGCAGTACTCTTTCGGTAGTATTAATTCTAAGAGCTGAGGTTGTACAGCCAGAGGGCATTGATTGGATGGTTAGTTGAGTACCTATAAAGAGACACTTACTGACACAGGATGTGAGTTGTATTAGGAGGTATACAACCTGTAATGTTTGGAGCGGCACACTGGCACAGCGGTTAGCACTGCTGCCTCACAGCGCCAGGGGTCTGGGTTCAATTCTGACCTCAGCTCACTGTCTGAATGGAGTTTGTATGTTCTTCCTGTGTCTGCATGGGTTTCCTCTGTGTGCTCTGGTTTACTCCCTCAGTCCAAAGTTGCACAGGTTAGGATTGATTGGCCATGATAAATTGATTAACAATCAGGGGATTAGCAGGGTAAATATGTGGGGTGACAGGAATACGGCCTGGGTGGTTACTGCAGACTCGATGGATCAAATAGCCTCCTTCTGCACTGTAGGGATTCAATGATTCACTCTGTGAAAAACATATATACCAAATAAAGACTGGCTCTGGTTTCTTCTTCAGTGACTAGCTATCAGGAATATAATCAACTGGACTTTGGCTCTTCATAGGCCCTGACACCAACAGGACCATGGATGTTTGACCACTAATTTTAATTCTTCAATTAAATATTGCAACTTTAGCAGAAAGCCTGATTGTAATATATACAAATGTGCTTGCCATTGTTAACATGGTAAGTTACATGGGTAAGGTACAGCACAAGATCTTTATCGGCAGCAAGGTTTACGTACAACCTACAAACTGTTAACAGCAATCATTTGTACGCATCTCTGGAATATATTTGAATGTTGAAAATTACATTCAGCATTGTCATTCAAGAGAAATTATATATCTTGGACATTATGTGAAACTTGTCTTTGACTCATATATATTAAAGAAATTACATTTTTCATTGGGCATTGCCAAGATTTTTAATAGGGGTCTTTCAAGGCAGCAAGCAACAGAAGTACGGCACTTGAACTGGAATACAGTGGTTTAGTTTTAAGCTGGAGTTGTCCTACAAAGTTCAAGCAGCAGAATTATTTACCCATGTATATTTTTTCAGTCATGAGCTAAACCGGTAATGACTGAGTGACAGAAAAGACTGGATCAGAGACATAAAACTAGATCCATAACACTGAACAATATGTCCAGATGTCCTTTCTAAAACGGCTTAAAATGATTTTGCCAAAATGGCTTATAGCTTTATTTATATAGCTTTATTTATATTTAAAAGTGTGGATGATTTTCTGTCTCCTTCGAATATGGTTGCACTGAACTCCCACTTTGAACATCTAATGGATGCTCTCTGTCTATAGGGTCTTTGGGTTACTAGTCCAGTGACAATACCACAATGCTACCCCCTCTCCATAAATTAAAGAAGGAGTTCAGGAAGTGAACCATTTACAAGCCATCAATACAGAAATAAGTGACACGGTGCAAAAAACAGTGCACATTTATACATATGCAGCAGGGTGGGGAGGCAATGCTGTGCTTTATATGTGATTGAGGAAAGCACTGAGCATAGTTAGAGCAGTTCAATGCAGGCACCTTCCAACAAGAGTTTCTATTAAACATCTTTATTTTAAGATCATGTTTTGAAAAGGAGCAAATTGCGTGACATTTGTATGTAATATTTACTGTAGTTTATTTGCAACAAATAGTACTTACTATTAAAATATGTTGAGCAATTTCAAGCACATCTCACCACAGATTCAGAGTTGCCAACTTGCACATATCCTTCTTCCAGCCCCATCCCAAAGCGTCAATAGATTTCAGGGTGGTCTCATTATGCACCATGCTCCCACAATTTTAATGTTTGTGCTTAAAGCACTTAACGGGTTGTGATGTATTTATTTTTGAACTAAAAACAAACAACATAGAAAATTAATGAAACAAAAATAAATGCTCTGTTTTTGTTTCACTTCTGAACAAGATTTGTTTTTGTTGCCTATAATCTAACTAAATTAAAATGGGAAGCCTTATCATTCAGGAGTAAAATAAAGCAGGCGAAATAAAGGAGAGTGAGCACGATTCCAGCTCATGCAGAGGGAGAAATAATTGGCATTCATTTGCAAAGCAGAATTTGAGCTTAATTGGAATTCTACTGGCATACTGGTTAGCACTGCTGCCTCTCAGCGCCAGGTACCCGGATTTGATTCCTGGCTTGGGTCACTATCTGTGCAGAGTCTACACGTTCTCCCCAAGATGGCATGGGTTTCCTCTGGGTGCTCCGGTTTCCTTCCACAGTCTGAAACATGTGCAGGTTAGGTGCATTGGCCGTGCTAAATTCTCCCTCAGTGCACCTGAACAGGCACCAAAGTGTGACAACTAGGGGATTTTCACAGGAACTTCATTGCAGTGTTAGTGTAAGCCTGACACTAATAAATAAACAAACAAAACTAAACTGTTGATTGGTTAAAAAAGAACAAAAGCCATATATCAACTTTCATATCAACAAAGTTATACGGTAACAAAATGAGATTGCCATAAACTATCCTAACCTCCTGGCAAAGGTAAAGAATCACTTACTGTCACAAATATTTTCATAAATATAAGTCAGCCATGATTCCAAATGCACTATTGGTTTCATCACATTAAATTTACAACAGATGTTTCATCCATTTCCCCTTTTTATTAATGCTTGTAAATTTGAGGAAAATACCATTTGTTTCTCTTTCTTTACCTTGCTAATGCATTTGGTGGAATTTTACAACCTTGGGTGAGGTTAGCAAAATCCTGCCCAAAGTCAACGAGAATTCGGTTCTGCGAGCCTTGCCTGCCCTGATTCTGGGACGAGCAAGGTGGTAAAATTCTGGCCCCTGCATCAAGCAAATGTATAAAATCTTAAAATTGCAGAAACTTTTGCATATATTAGCATATATCCACTGGTATTCTGAAGTGTTTTGCTTCCCTGCACTTGCCTCACAAGTTTAGTTGTAATTCCATTGCTGATCAGCATGTTGCAAATACCTGCTGGCGATACTTTTATTTAAAGTTTGAATCCTACAACACAAGAATCAGAAAACAACTGACTGAAAATAGATTAACTTTTCTTAAAAATAAAATCAGGTCTCATAGAAAGTAACAAGAAATGAAGAGATTAAAATTGAAAGCTCTAGCACAAAAGATAAAAGATAGAAATTTAATAGTGGAAAAATTGGATCTGATGCCAATGTAGGGAGAAAATAATAACCTTATCTGGGTCATTAAACTGATAATTCTGATTCTGATCATGCATTCTCTGTATAATCCTACATTACTTGAATTTTTAACACATACCTACCTTTCCCTCCAGCTTATTACCTACAGCTTCTCCATTCATTGAAGCTCACCTTAAAACACCTACTACTACTCTTACTTGCCCCACTCTCCTCACAAGCATTCCTTCACACCTCTGCCACCTCTTGCACATCCACAAGCCACCTCACTCAGCAATCTCATTAGCACTCTCCGTTCTTTCTTGAAAGCAAAGATGGCAATCAATAATAGACAAATGGTGAGCTCAGGAGGAAGTGGAACATTGATTCAAGTCTGCTCCCCATAAAATGAGCAAGTCATGGTAAATTGTGGAAATGGGTCATATCAAAGGCATTACATGTGGCAAGGCTGGAGGATACATCCTGCATAATTCCTGACAGGATGTATCCTCCAGCCTTGCCACATGCCTCTCTGAAACTTCATCCTCAGACACTAAGCACAACAAACTGCTGATATGGAGTGAAGAGGTTTTTTTCATCAAGTCTGAAATGTAGGTTTCCATAATTAGCCAATCATACGATCAAGAACTATTGTTTTGCTTGTAACCTATAAAAGTGTGCTTTTCTTTTCAACTGTACTGATCTTAAGCATGCTGGTATGAGTGAATGCCATACTGTTAGATTTTGCAGTGAGCACATGAATAAACTCACAAAAATCTTCCTGCTGGCTTATCAATTGTCCACATTCAGGGGTTAGGAAACACACACTCGACTTTCCATGAAAAGCTGACTGATTACAGTGTGTAGGGTAGGGTACAGTGCTTACAATAGTTCCCTCCAGCATCCTCTTTGTAACAAAGAAGACTCAGCAAGGTAATGCAGTGAATCTTATAAATGATGCACATTGCTACTGTAATGCATTGATAGTGGTGGGAGTAACTGTTTAAGGCGGTGGTCGAGTGGTTAATCTAGAGAGCTGCTTTGTCCTGAATGATGTTAAGGTTCTTGAGTGTTGTTGGAGCTGCACTTTTACAGGCAAACGGAGAGTATTCCATCACACTGCTGACTTGTGTGGAGTGATGGTGGACAGGCTTTGCGGAATCACAGGGTGAGTTGCTCACTGCAGAATTCCAAATTCTAGCCTGTTCTTCTAGACATTGCATTTATATGGCTGGTCCAGTTAAGTTTCTGGACAATAGTAACCCCAGAATGTTGAGGTGACTCAGCAGTGGTTATGCAATTGAATGTCGAGGGGAGAAGTGTGATGTGGAGATGCTGGCGTTGGAATGAAGTGGGCACAGTAACAAGTGTCACAAAACCAGATTAAAGTCCAACAGGTTTATTTGGTAGCACGAGCTTTCGGAGGACTGCTCCTTCATTAGGTGAATGGGAAAGGGTTTGATTTTTTTCAAAGGGGAAAGAGTTCGTTTTTTTTCTTGTTGGAGATAGTAATTGCCTGACATTTTGGGGAACAAATATTATTTGCCACTTCTCAGCCCATCCTGTATATTGTTTAGGTCTTGCTGCAAATGGACATGGACTGTTTCAGTATCCGAGGAGTCATGAAATGGCCTAAACACTTTGCAATCATCAGCAAACATCCCTACTTATGGCTCTATGATGGTGGGAAGATCATTGATAAGCAGCTGAAGATGGTTGGCCTTAGGACACTATTGTGATATTATGCGCATGTACCTTTAAGGGGATAAAGCTTAAGCTACTATCAATCATAGAATCATATAACGCAGAAGAGGCCTATGGCCCATTCAGCCTGCACCGACGCATTAAAAACACCTTCAAAGGATGTGATGTATTATTCCCATGACTGTATGCAGCAGAGTAGAGATCAGATACTTAGCTTCCTTTGAACATTATCTGTATATAGTCTTCGCTTCAAATATAAAACCCATAGAAAAGAAGAATGTTAAGACACCACCCTGAGGAATTCCTGCAGGGTGCCCTGGAGCTGATCTTATTGCTCCCCAACCACCCATAACTACTGTTTTGTATATAAGGTATGAGTACCTGTGGAGAGTTTTCCCCTGATTCCCATTGACTTCAATTTTACTAGGGCTCCTTCATGCCGCACTCAGTCAAATGCTACCTTGATGTTAAGAGCAGTCATTCTTACCTGCACTCTTGAGTTCTGCCCTTTTTCCATGTTTCTAATAAAATTGCAATGAGGTCAAGTGGCACCAACAGAATCCAAACTAAACTTCAATGATGTTATGATCCAACAGGTGGTAAGTGCCATGCAAACCATATCCCAAACGGAAACATGGCAAGCTATCTCATCTATTTTCTATTTGTATTTTACCACCAGAAGATGCGTGTACTGAACTCAGGAGCCACAAATTCCAGTAACAATTTAAAATATTAATCTAAAACATTTATTAAGAAAAGAAAATGTAAACACACAAGACTACATTTACACAGTTAAAATTAGTCTCACAGAACATTCTCCGAAAAGATTCCTACTTGGTTAGGCTTACAAATAAACACCCCTTTGGGCAACAGTCCCCATTAATATTTAATCTATTAAAAAAATTACACAAATATTACCTCAAGGCACCCACAGTTGCCGTGGGGAAGAGATGTTTCAGGACTTCTCTCACTCTCCTACCCTGCTGTGGAAACTTCAGAAAACTTTAAAACAAAATCCTGCTTTCTGAAAAAAAGAAACAGGCGGACACTTTCCGAGTTGCTGGAGACTGCCTCACTTTGCTTCTTTTCACAGCTCTCTCCTTCTTTCATCTTTTGCCATTGTCCTTGTCCTTCTTTGACACTTACTGGTCCCAGAATATAAAAATCCTTAATATTCTCCTCATGGTGACCACTTTTGGGCAAAATTAAATGTAACAACTTGGCTCCAATAATATATGAACTTTTCCCAGCTGTGAACCCCTTTTTACTTCCATTTGAAATTTAACAACTGAACACTAATTCCTACCCGAGACTTATTCACCTGTAGAACATCCAGCGTGGCCTTGTACGCTTCAAATGTCTGCTTTTCACACCTAAACCCTTTGATATTCTAAATCTTGCAGCCCAATTGTCTCCAGTTTAGTTAAATAAGTCACATCCAAATGACACACACAAGCACACACAGACACACATGCACGCACACACACAAAGACACTTACACACACACACAAATGCACAGCCCCCATAAGCCTGATTCACAGAATTGCACAATAAAACCTCCACGATATTAACACAATAACATCTTCTTCAGAAGTGAGCAGGGCATTGCTGTGTAAATGCCATTTCACAGATCTGTTGCTGGCACCTTCTATCATTTTTCTAATGATTGAGAGTAGACTGATGGAATGGTAATAGGTCAGGTTAGATTTGGCCTGCTTTTTATTGATCAGACATATTTGCCTGGTAGATGCCAGTATTAGTTGTACTGGAGCAGCTTAGCTACAGACACGGCTAATTATAGAGCACAAGACACCAGTATTCCTGCCAGGACATTTTCAGGGCCCTTATCTTTTGCCTGTGCCCTGTGCCATCAAACGTTTCCTAATTTCACGTGTAGCAAATCATATTAACTGAAGACTTGTCATTGTGATGGTCAGGACCGAGGGAGGTTGAGATGAATCATGTACTTGGTATTTGTGGCTGAAGATTGTTACAAATGCTCTGCCTTGTCCTTTGCAATAATGAACTATGCTCTCACATCATTGAGAGTGGGCGAGTTTGTGGTGCCTCATCCCCCAGTTAGTTAAATTATCCATTATCATTCATGACTGGATGCAGCAAATAAACTCGTATTTTCCCTTGCCAGAATTATTAATACCTTTGAAATGTTAACTGCAAGTTACACACTATATTATGTAGCACTCTACTTTTACCCTGTGAAAGTTTGTGTTAGCTGTTTCCCAATGAGTTGACATAGCTTAAGGCTTTATCAATTTTCTCCATAAAAGTACAGGACACAGCAATCATGTTAATTAGATCATGCATATGAATGTGCCCCCTTGAAAATTAAGTGAAATACATAACAGTTATAATCCTTTCTACCAAACTTGTCCATAATTTGTTATAAGTCATAATCTTTCAATCAAAGCAAAGTTGGCCAGAATATCTGAGTCACAAACAGGGCCTTGGGAAGTTTTGGCAACCACATTGGTGATTGGAGTCTTGGCTTCACAGACTGTCTGCATTGTCATGGAATAGAAATGCTTTTGATAGGTTTCAGGGTGGGCAGGTGATCAAAGAACCACTTGCATGCAATTGAACATCTAAAAATTTGTAACTTGAAAAGGTTTGCAATTGACTTCATGTTAGTGTTGTGGTTCATGGAAAATAAATGTAATGACCTGCAAGTAGCACTTACTTGTGTTTTGGATTAGGGCAATTATTGCTTTCTTTTATTGTATATGTCACCTATCAGGCATTGGAAAGTATAAAGTCCCAGTACAATAATGGCCTTAACATGCAGAATTGCCAGACTTTGCTATATGTGGATCCAGACCTGCCCTGCTTGTTTGATTTGTGGTTCTGTATCATCAAGCTGTCTGACAAACCCAGAAAGTTTTTTTTGAGAAAGATTGCTTGTCATTCAACTATGGAAGAAGTTCAGTGTAATTTATGATGGAGCCATTCTTTTCAGTAGAATTTAAGTCATAAGGGGATACGGTCTTAAGTGTTAAAACCAGACAAACTGGTTGGTAAATCAATGTTTCTCACATACTGCTACAAAAAGAGACAATGAAGGTCATTGATCCTTCCTCCTGGTTATCAAACTCATTCAGGTAGATTTTGACTTTCAGAAAGGGTTAGAGGGTGATACAGGTGAGCGATCTATTGCAAATCCTGTCTGATAACCCTTTCCATTAACTTCAAGATAACAGTTTGTATAACAAAGGGCTTTCATTGTAACAACCCCAGACATGACTAGATATTGGGTCGTAAGGATAAAGCTCTGATTGTAAGGGACGTGCAAGACCAGTGTTGCTGAAACCAGCAAAAAGATGTAGAACGGAACCAAATTTGTAATATTAGTATATCTCCCAATGATGCAATGCAAGAATAAACAAAACATTTACAATTCATTCACATTCAAAGCTAACTTCACAGAAAAGATTGTCGAGAAAGACCAAACCTTGAAACAATGATTTTGTCCAGAAAGTTTTAGTTAGCAACACATCATGCATTTCATGCTGAGAATTGTATATAAATGTCCAACGCAGTTTGCAAACCTTGTTTGTAAAATGTGCTCCACAAAAATAAAATTGCACAAAGTACAGATGGAAGCCATTCAATCCATCAGGCCTGTGGCTGTATCAGTTCCACATCACAGCTTCATATATATTTCATTTACCTGCTCTTTTCCTGTGCCCTTTAATATTTCTTTGTGCTTTAAGCATTATTTAAATGTCATGATTGCCTTGGCTTTGGTAACAATTTGTAATAATGAATTCCATATTCGGGTAATTGATTGGAAAATGTTTTTACATAACCTTCAATTTATACGTTTCATGCTAACTTTAATTCTCTGCGTTACTGATTCGAGGAAAGTTGGGAATAATCTTTCAGGCTACATATCCCTTAAACAGGGATGGGGATTACGATATGCAATTAGCCTACGCCTGTTGTTTTCGAAATACACAAGACTTCATGCTGTCTGCTAATTGAAATGACTATAGCGTGCAGTCAGTGTTAAGCACATTGTTGGCTTGCTGCAGGGGTCACAAAACCATGAGCGGCGGGCACAAGTTCAAAGTAGCCTGCACCATTTAAAGTGCCAATCCATTTTGGCTGGGGCAAGTGATTGACGTTACTCTAAAAATGATTTTGGCGTAGGAATGACACAAGAATGGCACACCATGGCAGAAAGCAGTCTCCTAGATTTTCTCATGCTGCCCTGGAGATATTAATGCAGAAGGTGGAGAGTAGAGGAAATGTCGTCTGTCCATAGAATTGGCGTTGTGCTTACTGGTTCGCAATTGGATGAGTCAACCACAGATAGCCCAGCCGGAATGTGGCTGTATTGCTTCTGTCCTTATGTTCTCCTTCTCCTCTTCTCCTCCTCTCTATGCCCCCTTGTCCTCCTGACAGTAAGGTTGATCAACGTGCAGCAATCTACCCTGAAGCTTGACATGCTTTCTGCTGAGTACTGCAGGGCTCTTCCAGAACAGCCCAAGCAGCAGAACAGTTGTTTAAGCACACCAGTGGGCTGCTCTGTCACAGTTTCTATGCCAGCATAGCTGACATTATGTGAATGCTGCCCACATGTGCATGGATTGTGCACGAGGGTCATGAATTTTAGTTTCCAAGAATATTCCTGTCACTCAGTAGCCATTATCTGGATTGTTGTGTTGACTCAAATGCAAAAGACAGAGTGGACTGCAGCAGAGTGAAGGCATTACGACAGTTGACAGGACAATGGGCTACAATGTATACCTGTATGGTCACAAAGCAACTGGACAATGTGAGTATGGAATCCCCTTCGCTTGCCACACGTCTCATGGCACCTGCAGAGTGATGTGTGTACCATCATTTGTGCTCTGCCCAATGAGGAAGCCTGCAATCTTCATAAAGCGAGAAGCTTTCTCTGCCTGCTTCTCTCTGGCAAGAGAAAATTAATCATGTTAAACTCTTTACTCCAAGAAAGTTTAAATGGCCTCTGTAATATGGGAGGCACATTGGGAGTAGTGCTGTGGGGAACCTGAAGCCCGGGTGTTGGAGAATAATCACCAAGGCCAATCAGGCCTCATAAGGATGGGGTTCAGCAACGCTTCACACCTCTCAGTCCAATGACAGGTGCCTTTACAGCTTGGCTCCCATCAGAGAGAGAAGGGATCCAACAAACACACACTCCTGAATAATCCAACGATATCACATCCTCTGGATTTTTGTTGAACATATACATATAATTTTTGGAAAGAATTTGAATCATTCAATCTGCCATTCAAATTCTCCATTGGCTGATTAGCCCCTGCCTTGCTACTAATGTTATCTCCAGCAGTTTTTACACTAACTAGTTTACACCGATCTGGAGCCCTTTCTTTTTTTTGAAAAGATGCATAGATTTCTCAAAGTCCTTTTGTACCATTCTTCTTCACAAAGAATTTAGGAAAATTAAGATTCACAACATGAAGGTATTGCACAGTCGTGGGACAAAGTTTTGCATCTCTGTGCCTGATCATACGAAATAACACGTGTGATGGAACTGGTTAGCAAACTCTACTACATTGTACCAGACAACCTGTCCCTAGTGGCAGAACCTGTACATGCATAGAGAAAGCAGCTATTATCTTTGGCTGACTCACACAAGTGCAAGGAATAACTTCAAGCTGACCCTTAGGACCAAGCTGATAGTTTATAAGGCTTATGTTTTCAGCACTTTGTTGTATGGTTGTATCGTTGGGAGCATAGCGGCCTTCTACACAGTTGATCCTGGCCACGTCTACAAGATGCAAGATGGTGGCATAGAAAGGTTAAATGAGTAGACTAAGGTCTGGAGAATGGAATATAATGTGGGAAAATGTGAAATTCTCAATTTTGGCAGGAAACATTAAAAAGAAGCTTATTATCTGACTGGTGACAAATTGCAGAATCCTGATTTGCAGAGGGATCTGGGTGTCCAAGTGTATGAATCACAAAAGGCTAATTTCAGCAGCAAGTAATTAGAAGATATAACAGAATGTTATCATTTGTTGTGAGGAGAATTGATTACAAAAGTAGGAAAGATATGCTTCAATATACAGGTTGTTGGTGAGACCACATTTGGAGTTTTGTGTACAGTATTGGTCACTTTATTTAAGTAAAAATGTAAATATGTTTCCTAGACCAATACCAGGGATGGACACATTGTCTCAAGAGGAAAGGTTGGCAAAGTTAAGAATTTACAAGGATAAGAGGTGACTTGAATGAAACTGCTAAGATTCTGACAATATTGACAGAATGGATGTGGAATGGATGTTCTCGCTGTCATAGAATCTAGAACTTGGAGTTGCTATTTAAAAATAAGGCGTCACTCATTTAAGAAGGAGATGAACATAGAACATTACAGCGCAGTACACGCCCTCCAGTCCTTGACGTTGCGAGGAATTCTTTCGTTCAGAGGGTTGAATCTTTGGAACACTCCCTCAAAAGGCAATGGAAGCAGAATCTTTGAATATTTTTAAGGCAGAGTTACACTGGATCAACAAAGGGATGAAAGGTTATCAGGAGTTGACAAGAATGTGGGGTTAAAGTTACAATCAGATCAGTCATGATCCTACTGAATGGCAGAACTAAGTGGCTGAGTGACCTACTCCTGCTCCTAATTTGTATGTTTTTATGTTCATGTGTTCTCAATGACCCCACTCAATGCCATGTTCCTCAAATGGGTATTGAGTGCCTTTGAAGGAGGGACACCCGTGGAAGTCCACAAAAAGTCCTACATGGGGTTATTCTGAAGAAGAATTATGGTCAATTCAGGACATTACTTTGTTTCTCTCCACGGATACTGCCAGGTCTGCTGAGTATTTCCAGCACTTTCTGTTTATGTATCAGATTTCTAGCATCCGCAACATTTTGCTTTAATCAAAACAATTGACTCCATGCTTATCATTGGTTCAGTTTCCAACTTTTGTCCAACAGAAATAGCATTGAAAGTTTGAACTGCGTGAAGCAAATGCCAATAAATCAGTTTTAGTACTAACAGTCCAAAAATTGGCCCATTCTATGAACAGTTGCGGTCAAATGTGCTCACCCTTGTATGTCAAATGGTCAATTAAAAGAATTAATCAGAGGTAAGTAGTTTTTCCTGTTTATCGCTAATGTGATTCACTATTCACAATTGAGGTTAATGGTTTAGAAAAATAAATTACTTTGTTGATGTTCTGCCATTACAGTGGGTGCGAGGAATGTGTGGTGAGTAGAGGGCTCTGCCACATTATTTGTTAGTTGTTACAGATTGTCTGGCAATAACTTGAAGAATATCTATATCGTGGGAGGAATTATGCTTCCAGGCTGTTTTGGTTTGTTTTTGGGTTGGAGGCCAGGCTCTGGTTGGAAGACTCTGGGCATGCCTGGGGCTATGGTGAAAATGCAGAAGTATGGCAGAGGGACAGGCAGCCCATGTTCGGTTTCCAGATTCCCTTCGTTAGCTGCCTTCAATGGAACAATTGAAGGAGTTTGTTCAGCAGCCAGAAAACCAAGTTCTAGTTCAGTAACTGGGACGGTGCCCTGACTGCAATGCAAGTTGTGCTTAATGCGAGCAGTAAACGTCTTTGTGAACAATGACCTGAAGAGGAGACAGATTGGCAGTGCGCCTGTGTGATGTGTGATGCAGGAAGTTTCCCAGATGACCAGGTGCGTGATGTGAAAGGCAGAACACAGAATCTGGAGGTGCACGAAAAGTGAGCCCATGTAAACAGTTTTTGGTCCAGAGTTGAAGAAGTGGTAGCAGGTTAATGACTCTGTGTAACTGAGTCAGCTGTCGTCCACGGAGCTGGGGCTCTGAGAAGCCCAGGAGCAGTTTATAGCCTCATGCTGCTGAGGAGGTTGTGGCTCAGAAAAAAAAACTGGAGCTGTGGTTAAGTCAGGGAAGCTGAAGTGCAGTTGTCTGCTCTGTGAAAGGTGGTTGGCTTACCTGGGATCATACTGGTAGATACTAGGATTCAGCCTTTAGAATCCAGTGGAATGCAGCCTTGGGAGAAGAGATTAAGTAGCTGGGAGGTGAGCAGCCTTTGAGGTCGTCTGAATTTGAGCTGTTGAGAAATATCGGTGGCTGTATCTTCAAAAGAGAGCAACTGAAATCTCTCATGAGGAAAAAGGGTTTTCACTGAATCCCTATAGCGCAGAAGGAAGCTATTTGGCCCATCCAGCTTGCACCAACAACAATCCCATCCAGGCCCTATCCCTGTAACCCCACATGTTCACCTTAGTAGTCCCCTGACAGTAAGGGGTAATTTAGCATGACCAATCAACCTAATCCGCATATCTTTGGACAGTGGGAGCAAGCTGGAGGACCCAAAGGAAACCCACTCAGACACATGGAGAACATGCAAACTCCACACAGGCAGCGACCCAAGGCTGGAATTTTGAAAACTGTTTGTGACTCACAGTGACTACTGATATCTGGGTGGGTTGCTGAGAAATTTTTGGAACCTGTCTTGATTGTATCTGCCATTTAAGTATTTGACTACACCTTATCTGTTAATTCATGTTTACCTCATGTTAATTCTGCATGTTACAGTACAGGACAAGTATTTACTCTTCGCTTTGTTGATTCTTGTACAGTAACATTTCTGCTGTGTTGTAAAATCATGAAGTTTTATAGCTTTATTCTTTAGGAAGAAACTAGAATTTAAAGTTCAATCTTCTTTACAACAAAGCTTACTGGCTCTGAATCAGATCATAACAATATTAATAAAATAAATGTGAGGAGTGTGTTGAAACTGTAGTGAGTTACAATTCATAATAAGTTATAGTTCTTAATTCACAGTGTTTATTTGGCATCTAGTATATCATGGTGCCTCGGCCTTTTTTCAGATCACAGCAATTTCTCAGTTACTATTCTCAATGACATATAAGAAAAGGTAGATCAGCAAAGTACAAAATTTGTTTTTTTAATGTGATGACGCAGGAAGTGACACACATTGACATCGACCAAAGCAGCCAAATACCTAACATTAGTAAACCAGGTAATAATGATTGTCAGCAGGAGAACCTGAGGTGATTTCCAATGGGAATATTTATGTAGGGTGGAATTTTCCCATCCCGCCCACCATAGGAATCCTGGTGGGCCAGATAGGAAATTTGGCAGATCATGTAAATGTCCGTTGGCCTCGGGCAGGAATTTATGGTCTTGGGGCGCAGGTGGCCAGAAAATCCTGCCCATAGAGTCAGCTTTTGTTCATTAATTTGTTCATTAAAAGAAATAGCCCCTAGCTACGAACCTAGGACTCTTTACAAGCCTTCGCAGAAAGCTATTTAACATTCTCAGGCACCTCCCTGTTGCAAAATTGAATTTGCAGCCTACAGCACCCTGTGTGATGGTCGACTCAGAAATATTTTCGTGCTGAATTAACACTGCCACAGAAATAAGGCTAGTTGCACAATAATGCAAGGAGTTTACATTATTTCATCTGAACATTTATCTTCATTGAGAAACCAGGCAGAGCAACATTAGCAGCTTGGCACACATGGAGAGATGATAACATAATCCATCATTTAAGGTCATAGTCCAGAATAGAATATAATTCTTCATTGTGTACTTTGTATAGTTAAAATAGAGCTTCAAGACTTAAGTTTGCCAACAGACCACCATGAAGATGTTTATATCAGACATACAGGGTGGGAGAACCAGTACATATTGCGAGCTTACATCATGATAAACACAGTCTCAAGAGGGAATTTGTAGGTACCAGAGAATTAATCATCTAAGAAGTGCCGTGTGTTCTGATGCTTTCTAAGCTCAACTTGAATCAGCGCTGCTGACATTGGACACGCCTTACATTTCTCCATCACATTTTAGCCATTTTTTGAAGCACATGCCTTGTGTTGGAGAACATGCTTAAAATCAGCAAGTTGTGTGTGTCATGTACATTGCAGAGACAGTCTGTCCATACATTCCTCTTTATGGGATGTACCCCAGGATACTGTGGGAGGCGAGGGAAGAGATTGCAGAGCCCCTGGCGATGATCTTTGCGTCGTCAATGGAGACGGGAGAGGTTCCGGAGGATTGGAGGATTGCGGATGTAGTTCCTATTTTCAAGAAAGGGAACAGAGATAGCCTGGGAAATTACTGTCCGGTGAGTCTGACCTCAGTAGTTGGTAAGCTGATGGAGAGGCTTCTGAGGGACAAGATTTACGAACATTTGGAGAGGTTTGACATGATCAGGAATAGTCAGCATGGATTTGTCAAGGGCAGGTCGTGCCTTACAAGCCTAGTTGAGTTCTTCGATAATGTGACTGAACACATTGACGAAGGAAGTGCCGTGGACGTAGTGTACATGGACTTCAGCAAGGCGTTTGATAAGGTCCCCCATGCAAGACTTCTTGAGGAGGTGAGAGGGCATGGGATCCAAGGGCCTTTGGCCTTGTGGATCCAAAATTGGCTTGCCTGCAGAAGGCAGAGAGTGGTTGTGGATGGGGCTTTTTCTGAATGGAGGTCAGTCACCAGCGGAGTGCCTCAAGGATCTGTTCTGGGACCCTTGTTGTTTGTCATTTTCATAAATGACCTGGATGAGGAAGTGGAGGGATGGGTAAGTAAGTTCGCTGATGACACTAAGGTCGGTGGTGTTGTGGATGGTCTGGAAGGATGGCAAAAGTTGCAGCAGGACATAGATAGGATGCAGGACTGGGCGGAGAAGTGGCAGATGGACTTCAACGCGGATAAATGTGTAGTCGTCCATTTTGGCAGAACCAACGGGATGAACGAGTACACTATCAAGGGCAGAAGTCTGAGTAGTGTTGAAGAGCAGAAGGATCTAGGGGTCCGGGTCCACAGGACTCTTAAATCGGCCTCGCAGGTGGAGGAGGTGGTCAAGAAGGCGTATGGTGTACTGGCCTTCATTAATCGAGGGATTGAGTTTAGGAGTCGGGAGGTAATGCTGCAACTTTATAAGACCCTTGTCAGGCCTCATTTAGAGTATTGTGCGCAGTTCTGGTCACCTCACTATAGGAAAGATGTAGAAGCTATTGAGAGGGTACAGAGGAGATTTACAAGGATGTTGCCTGGACTGGGAGGCATGCCTTATGAAGTTAGGTTGAGGGAGCTGGGACTCTTTTCCCTGGAGAGACGAAGGTTGAGAGGCGACCTGATAGAGGTTTACAAACTGTTGAGAGGAATAGATAGGGTGGACTCTCAGAGGCTATTTCCCCGGGTTGAAATGGTTGCTACGAGAGGACACAGATTTAAGGTGCGGGGAGGGAGGTTCAGAAGTGATGTTAGGGGTAAGTTTTTCACTCAGAGGGTGGTGAGTGAATGGAATCGGCTGCCGTCAGTGGTGGTGGAGGCGAACTCGCTGGGGTCTTTTAAAAGACTTCTGGATGAGTATATGGGGTTTAATGAGATTGAGGGTTATAGATAGGTCTGTAGGTTGGTAGGTGTTGATGTGATCGGCGCAACTCGTGGGCCGAAGGGCCTGTTTGTGCTGTAGTGTTCTATGTTCTATGTTCTATGTTTATATATTGTTCCATTGTTGTTGTCCTGGTGGTCTTACCAAGGCTCTGTACAATTGCAGGAAGACTTCTTTCTTCCTGCATTCAAATCCTCTTGCAATAAAAGCCAACATAACATTCACCTTCCTAACTGCTTGCTGCATCTGCCTGTTAGCTGTAGTTGACTTGCGAACGAGGACATTCATGGGGCTCTATTAGAGTCGTCAGTTGGTCAGAAAAGTGGTAAATTGAATTTAATGACAAGAAATGTGAGATAATGTATTTGGGAAGGACAAGCAAGGCGATGGAAATCACAACAAATTCTGCCACAGCAGATGGTTGAAGTTGAATTCAGTTAAAAAAAGTCTGGAATTAAGAATCTACTGATGACCATGAAACCATTGTTGAGTGTTGGAAAAACCCATCTGGTTCACTAAGGACTTTAAGGAAGGAGATCTGCCATCCTTACCTGTATGACCTACATGTGACTTCCACACCACAGTAATGTGGTTGACTCTCAACCACTCTCCGAAATAGCCTCTCAAGTCACGCAGTCTGGAGGGGCTGATTGTGGACAAGTCCCCAGGACCGGATGGAATGCATCCGAGGGTTCTGAAAGAAATGGCGGAGGTGATAGTGGATGCCTTGGTGGTTATTTTCCAGATGTCACTGGATTCCGGGGAAGTGCCGGAAGATTGGAAAGCGGCTAATGTTACGCCTTTGTTTAAGAAGGGTGCCAGGCAAAAGGCAGGGAATTATAGGCCGGTTAGTTTAACGTCTGTTGTAGGTAAAATGTTAGAATCCGTCATCAAGGAGGAAATTGCGAGGCATCTTGAGGGGAATTGCTTGATAGAGCAGACGCAGCACGGTTTCGTTAAGGGGAAGTCGTGTCTGACAAATTTACTGGAGTTCTATGAGGATGTGTCTAGGGCGGTGGATAGAGGAGAGCCGGTGGATGTGGTCTTTCTTGATTTTCAGAAGGCGTTTGACAAGGTACCTCACAAGAGGTTATTGCAGAAGGTCAGGGGACATGGAGTTGGGGGTAGGGTGTTAGCGTGGATAGAGGACTGGTTGTCAAATAGGAGGCAGAGAGTGGGGGTCAATGGGTGCCATTCGGATTGGCGGTCGGTGACTAGTGGAGTGCCTCAGGGGTCGGTGTTGGGGCCTCAGCTATTTACCATTTATATAGATGATCTGGAGGAGGCAACCGAGTGTATGGTGTCAAAATTTGCTGATGACACCAAGATTGGTGGAACGGCAAATTGCGCGGAGGGTGTGGAGAGTCTGCAGAAGGATCTAGATAGGCTGGGCGAATGGGCCAGGAACTGGCAAATGGAATTTAATGTTGGCAAGTGTGAGGTGGTCCACTTTGGTAGGAATAATGGTAGGAAGGATTATTACTTACGTGGAGAAAAACTGCAGCAGGCGACGGTGCAGAGGGACCTTGGGGTCCTTGTGCATGAGTCGCAAAAACCCAGCTTGCAGGTGCAGCAGGTGGTCAGGAAGGCAAATGGGATGCTGGCCTTCATAGCGTGGGGGATTGAATATAAAAGTAGGGAGGTCTTGCTGCGGCTATATAGGGCATTGGTGAGGCCGCAGCTGGAGTACTGTGTGCAGTTTTGGGCGCCGTACTTACGCAAGGATATTTTGGCCTTGGAGGGAGTGCAGAGGAGGTTCACTAGGCTGATGCCGGAGTTGAGGGGGTTGAGCTATGAGGAGAGGCTGAATAAACTAGGCTTGTACTCGTTAGAGTTTAGAAGAATGAGGGGGGATCTCATTGAGACGTATAAGATGATGAATGGGATGGATAGGATAGAGGTGGAGAGGCTCCTCCTGCTCAGAAAGGACAGTAGGACTAGGGGGCACAGCCTCAAGATAAAGGGGGGGCAGTTTAGAACGGAGTTGAGGAGGAACTTCTTCACTCAAAGGGTGGTGAATCTCTGGAATTCTCTGCCCATTGAAGTGGTGGAGGCTACCTCGCTAAATATTTTTAAGACGCGGGTTGATGGGTTTTTGATAAGAGAGGGGATTAAGGGTTATGGGGAGAGGGCAGGAATGTGGAACTGAGCCACGACAGATCAGCCATGATCTTATTGAATGGCGGGGCAGGCTCGAAGGGCCAGATGGCCTACTCCTGCTCCTATTTCTTATGTTCAATTAGGGATGGGCAATGAATGCTGGCCAGCCAGTTATGCCCATGTCCTATGAATGAATAATAAAAAATAAAAAAACAAGATTCCATAAATCAATAGTTAATGGTTCTGGTCACCACATTACATGAATTATGTGATTGCAGTGTAATGAAATAATTTACAAGATGTCACCAGTATTGGAGAATTTAGCTATGATGAAAGATTGGATAGACTAACATTGTTTTGCTTGGAACACAAGAGGCTGAGTGGCAGTATAAATTGAGGTGGATAAAATCATGAAAGGCTTAGGTGAATCTATATCCGCAGCAGAGAAGTCTATACCCAGGGGGCATGGGTTTAAGGTCTTTAGTAGAGGCATTATAAGGAAGTGAATGAGAAATGTTTTCATCCAGGGTGTGATGGAGACCTGGAAGTCAGTGTCAAAAAGGGTGAAACATAGAAACGTAGAAACTAGAAGCAGGGATTTGGCCCTATGAGCCTGCTCTGCCGTTCATTATAATCATGGCTGATCATCAAATTCAATCCTGATCCCCCTTTCTCCCCATATCCCTTGATCCCCTTTAGCCTCAAGAGCTATTTCTAATTTCTTCTTGAGATCACGCAACGGGTGCTAGAGGCTAACCTTTTTAATCACGTTTAAAAACTATTGACATGTGAACTTGAATTGCCACAATCTTCAAGTACCAGATACTAGGAACTGGGAAGTGGGGTTAGATATCCTTTTTTAACAGGTGCAGATGCAATGGGTTAAATTGTCTTCTTCTCTCCCTTTCATTTCTATGATTCTATGAAATATTTGTCATGAGGCATTCTGTTGATTTTCTTGATGCTTACATTGAACTTTCCTCTCAACACTCTACCTGGGCAATGGCAAATGGCTCTTTCCTGTTACCAGAAATTCCTACGTCCTTAGCAACATGCAAGTTATTTTCAAGACACACCAAAGGAAGTATTCAGCAACTTTAATTCCACTTATTCATCAATGCAATTGTTAGCAGAATGAAAAATTTGGTTTATAAATGTGCAAGACAACACAGATGTTAAGCAGTTGCTGAGAATTTTATTTTGTGTAAGGCCTCGTATGAGTAATTGCACTTGGCACACACAACCTTGGAATCCCTACAATGCAGAAAGAGGCCATTTGGCCAATGAATCTGCACCGACTCTCTGAAAGAATATCCCAGCCAGGCTCTCCCCTCCATCTTATCCCCATAACCTGCACATTTACCATGGCTAATCCACCTCACCTGCACAGCTTTGGACCCTAAGGGGCAATTTAGTATGGCCAATCCACTTAACCTACACATTCTTTGGATTGTGGCAGGAAGCCGGCGCACCCAGACGAAATCCACACAGACACGGGGGGAATATGCAAGTTCCACAGACGCTCACCCAAGGCCGGAATTGAACCCCGGTTCCTGTTGCTGTGAGGCAGCAGTGTTAACCACTGTGCCATCATGCCACCAACACATGTTGGGAAATCGGAGGTTGGTAAATTTCTGATCTATACTCACCAATTGCAAGGTCCCACTGCTGGCAAAGGGCTTGATTCAGATCTACTTTGAAGGTCAAGGGTATAATGCACAACAAGCACTTGTTCAACTATCTTCCAAACTTTCACCACCTTCTCCAGCAACATGGGACCGAAGTTAAAAGGACATTTGGTACAGACATCCCTGCAAAACAAACAACAAATGACCTATATCAGTAGCTTTCATATTTTAAACCTAAGAAGCTGTGAGATGGATTGTCCTAGTGGGTGGTCAGGCAGATATTCCCTTCACAATTCTTGCATTCAGAGCAGAGGCCAGCTCTAAAATTCCAAAATAAAAACTGGATGGGCTCAGCCAATCTAGCATCACCTTTGGTGAGAGAAACAGAGTTAACGACTGGAATTCTCCGTTCCGCCCGCCACGTGAATTGTAGCGGGTCAGGGGCGGGGCAGACCATGCAAAGTTCCATTGACTTCAGGCGGGATTCTCCATGCTTTGAGACGAACACGGCCAGAGAATCCTGCCCAATGAATGCTTTTTACCATTTATATAGATGATCTGGAGGAGGGAACCGAGTGTAGGGTGTCGAAATTTGCTGATGACACCAAGATTGGGGGAACGGCAAATTGTGCGGAGGGTGTGGAGAGTCTGCAGAAGGATCTAGATAGGCTGGGCGAATGGGCCAGGAAATGGCAAATGGAATTTAATGTTGGCAAGTGTGAGGTGGTCCACTTTGGTAGGAAAAATGGTAGGAATGACTATTACTTACGGGGCGAAAAACTGCAGCAGGCGACGGTGCAGAGGGACCTCGGGGTCCTTGTGCATGAGTCGCAAAAACCCAGCTTGCAGGTGCAGCAGGTGGTCAGGAAGGCGAATGGGATGCTGGCCTTCATAGCGAGGGGGATTGAATATAAAAGTAGGGAGGTCTTGCTGCAGCTGTATAGGGCATTGGTGAGGCCGCAACTGGAGTACTGTGTGCATTTTTGGGCGCCGCACCTGCGCAAAGATATTTTGGCCTTGGAGGGAGTGCAGAGGAAGTTTACTAGGCTGATGCCGGAGTTGAGGGGGTTGAGCTATGAGGAGAGGCTGAATAAACTGGGCTTGTACTCGTTAGAGTTTAGAAGAATGAGAGGAGATCTCATTGAGACGTATAAGATGATGAATGGGATGGATAGGATAGAGGTGGAAAGACTCTTCCCGCTCAAAAAAGACAATAGGACTAGGGGACACAGCCTCAAGATAAAAGGGGGGCGGTTTAGAACCGAGTTGAGGAGGAACTTCTTCACTCAAAGGGTGGTGAATCTCTGGAATTCTCTGCCCGTTGAAGTGGTGGAGGCTGCCTCGCTAAATATTTTTAAGACGCGGGTTGATGGGTTTTTGATAGGAGAGGGGATTAAGGGTTATGGGGAGAGGGCGGGAAAGTGGAACTGAGCAGCGACAGATCAACCATGATCTTATTGAATGGCGGGGCAGGCTCGAAGGGCTGGACGGCCTACTCCTGCTCCTATTTCTTATGTTCTTATGTTCTTATGTTCTTATGTTTCAAGCCCGTGTGACCCTTCTTCAGAACTGTTTCCATTCCAGATTCCAAGCATCTGCAGCATTTTGCTTTTCTCTAAAAATGTGCTTGTTATGCACTCACCTACACCCATGGTGCACTTGTCTCGTGCTTGTTGCAATTTAAAACACTGAGTGCAGAAACATCTGAACTAAATAAATCAGAGCGAAGGAAAAATGCCTCCATAACAGGTCAAAGGGTAGATTGGAAGCAATTACTTCACTATGGCATGACTATTCAGACAAATATGTTCGAGAATAAATTAAGATGAACAAACCTGATTTCTTACATCCATTTCCAAATAAAGTATCTTGTATTTGTTCTGCCTAAATCCATCAAAATAACTGAGATAAAGCACAGCTTTAAGAGGCTGCCCAGTGAAATGAATGGCAAGCGATTGTGATAAATTCCAAGAAGTTTAAACCTCACATCATGACAAATAACATATAGTTCATTAAATCTATCAACATACCAGGTAAAATGCACTGCAAAATCTAATAGATCACTGGGATGTGAGTGCCACTGGCAAGGCCAACATTTATCACCCATCCCTAAGTGCCCTTGAGAAGGTAATGATATGCTGCCTTTTTGAATCCCTGCAGCTCATTATGTTACGGATTTTGGGGCGTGGCCCTTAAAAGGGTCAGCTGTCGCATGGTGTGGGGTGACGTGCCCAGGAACTGCCCTGAGAGGGCAGTTGTCGTTTGGAGTGAGTAAGACTGTGATAAAAATCTGGATTCCTTGCCGCCTGCCTGTAGAGTGAGTTTGTAAAGATATTCCTCGTTACTAAAGAATTTAACACATTTGGCATGGGTGCAGTGCTGTTAGGGAGGGCGTACCAAGTTTTGACCCAATGATGACAGGGTGGCCCCAGGGAAGAACTGGTGCAGTTAAAAATATCAAAGTAAACACAATCTTGTCAACAGAACACCACTGATTGCCTTCTGCTTCCTCCCACTTGATTCTCCCTGTCTTCCTCATACACACACACATACACATAGATACATGCACACACAGACACATACACGCACATGTACAGACACACACACGCACACAGACAGACACAGATACATGCACACACAGACATATGCACACACACGTACAGACACACATGCACACACATATACATATACACAGATACATGCTCATACGGACAAATGCACATACACAGACACATGCACACATGTGCAGACATACACACAGACACACATATGCACAGACACACAGATACATGCACACACAGACACATGAACATATCTATGCAGACATATACAGGCACATGCACACACATGTATAGACACACACACGAACAGACACACACTCACTCGATGATCCAGGCACTATGTTTAAAGGGTACGCAGACCACCTCCCACCTTCCGCCTACCCTCCCTGTCCAGCCTTGGTGCAGCCTGAGCGACCGGCATTCAATATGAGTCAAGTTGTGCGTAGACCCCAAGAAGGTGAAAGCAGCATCCACTCAGCTCAGTCAAGCTCGCCAGATGCACGTCACTGATATTCAGTGGTGAAAGTGAACCTTCAAGTTTTATAGTGGTGAGTAAGTTAATTTGGAGGGTGGGCTTAATTCCAGCGAGGCATTCTTTTAATGAGCATGGGGGACATGCTGATGGAAGCCAAAGGGCTTCCTGACATAGTTCATCAGGAAGCTCGACCTGCCTTTAAATTCTAAAGAATGTAATTCCTATCATTCCGGAAACTGCTTTCTTGGTCTCAAGCCAGATTGTGTTCCCTTGCCCGTTAAGCTTCCCACAGCTGGCGGGACCGGAAGATTCTGTCCATCGACTCTGTTTTTCCCTCCACAGATGTTGTCTGACCTGCTGGGTTTTCCAGCATTTTCTGTTTTTTGTGCAGTTTTCCGGAGGCAGTCTCCAGACAATATTGCCTTTAAGACAGATTTCAGCCCCTCCACCTTTAAACTGAACGGCACAGGGATCTTAGCAAATCCTCTGGCTCCAGATTCTAATCATTAGTTGGCTGGCACTTAAGCTCCTTAAAGCAGAGTCCGAGATTGCATCTGAAATACTACCCAACTGCTTTCCAAAGTTGCCACTGATGCACTTTTTAACCTCATTCCACAGAATAATACCTTTCAAGATTTGCCCTTAAGGTACAAGGAGCATGCACCATGTTATGATCTACGTGCAAAGGTAATTCTACATTTTTCTCACTGGTGTACATTTTCCTCATTACAGAAGTCGTTACGAGAAAGGTGAATTGTGTAAATCAGTGAGGAATCATAGGCTGAGAATTCCTGCGCCCTGATGCCAGAAGTAGAGGTTTTCTGTCATTGTACTTCCAGTGATACTATGGGAGTTAATGGGGAACAAATTCAAGGAAATTCCCAGCGCGATATTGTTCCCAAATTCGATGTTAAATTCCTAGATTCTCGCCTATAGTTGATTTCCTCCTGCTTAGAATGAAAATGGCCAGAGCTGTGAGAACGATAAATCCTGTTAAGGATTTATTAACTGCTTGTTAGTATCTGGAATGTGCTTGTCAAAATTGTTTTGTGCGGAAACAGTCGGGGTCCAGAAATTTGCACGGCCTTTCCAAATCAGTCCTGCCACATTCTCCGGCAGCAAATTGGCTGCAAAACAAACCAGAACCCACACCACTGGACCCCAGCCGACACTGCCCGTATCTGTGGGACCTTAAAGGAAGGAATCTGTGCGCTCAGTGTGTCGAAATTACGTGTCAAACATCTGTAGGAAATACAAGCATTGTAAATCACCTCCTGATTGAATAAATTGTTAATGGACAACTCAACAACATGTATACACAGGGAGCACCTGGTACAAAGAGTGCCCTTCACTGAATAATGTTATTTAATACACTGACTGATCCTGTTTTAACTGTCTGCTCGCTCACTGTTCATTCAATCATTTTGGGCAAACCTTCAACTTTACTACAATCAAAAGACATACATCTAATCTTCCTCTGTGCCAAATGAAGATGAATTGTGCTCATAAAATCCATTGCTGCAAATCAAGTACTCAAAGCTCCTTCAGAAGCACCTTCCAAACCCGCGACCTCTATCACCTCGAAGGACAAGAGCAGCAAACACAGGGGAACACCACCACTTGCAAGTTCCCCTCCAAACCGCACACGTCCTGGCCTCAAACTATATCAACGCTCCTTCACTGTCACTGGGTCAAAATCCTGGAACATCTTCCCTAACAAGTGTACCTACACCACATGGACTCCAGTTGTTCAAGAGGGAGCTCACCAACACCTTCTCAAGGGCAATTAGGGATGGGCAATGAATGCTGGCATAGCCAGCGAAGCCCATGAACGATTATATTTAAATAAATAAACAACATTCCAGTGTTTGAGAATTTGATTCTGATAATACATAAAGGTTATCATTCCTCATTCACCTGAGTAGTATAACCATTATTTCGAGTAGCAACATTATTTCATAGGTTTAGCTAAGGATTTTGCAAATTGGCATTTGCCATGTATTCTTGCTGGCTGCTGTTTGGTTACAGTAGCAGTTGCCAACTATGATGTTATTGATGCCCAAATGAAGCTATCAGGCAGACAACTTCAGCAACAGATGGCAGCAGCTTTCAGGATGTGGAGATGCTGGCGTTGGACTGGGGTAAACACAGTAAGAAGTCTGACAACACCAGGTTTAAGTCCAACTGATTTACTTGATGGCTTGTGAGTTTACTATCAAATAAATCGGTTGGACTTAAACCTGGTGTTGTCAGCAGCTTTCAGGACAGAAGAGAACTACCACATTTGTATTAACAACTCGCACTAGGAATAAGGACTTAGAACTAACTGACGATCAATGCCCTTTGTGTCTCAGCCTCCTAGATCCCCACAGCTGACTAGCCATTCGTGTGCAACCCTGACTAGTACGTTAACAGAAAGGCCCACAACACCATCTCAAAACCTGGTACAAGTCAGAAAACTCCAAACTATGGGGATTCATTCATATTTATTTTGTATACTGAAACTGAGTAGACACAAAGAGGGCTGGGCCAGAACCAATGTGTTCCTCAAACTAACATTTGATGTGCTTGGGCAATGTTTCTGTGTCACACATGAGGAGCTTTGTCAGGTCTCTAAAAGTTTTGAATATTGTTAAAGTGTGACACATTGCAATCAATGATAAATCTTCACCAGTCCAGAGATATGAAGAGAAAGCATATATCATGTCTAAGAGGCTCTCTGATAAGATTAAAGTTTATTCATTAGTGTCATAAGTAGGCTTACATTAACAATGCAATGAAGTTACTGTGAAAACCCCCTAGTTGTCACACTCTAGGGCCTGTTTGGGCACACTGAGGGAGAATTTAACATGGCCAATCCACCTAACCAGCACATCTTTCAAACTGTGGGAGGAAACCCGAGCACCCAGAGGAAACGCATGCAGATACAGGGAGAACGTACAGACTCTGCATAGTGAGTGACCCAAGCTGGGAATCGAACCTGGGTCCCTGATGCTGTGAGGCCACAGTGCTAACCACTGTGCCACACTCATTCATTTGCTCTGGCTCTTTTTGTCCCGTGAAATGTGCAATCACATCAATCACTGGGATAATTTCAGATTTAAATAAAACAAATACATGCAGTAATAGGGTAGAAAGAATGTTAGCTAGGGTTCTGATACAATTCAAACAACACGCTCCTAATATATATCACATATTATCAGAGATTGTAATTTCCTGAACAATATTCACTGCTTGGATATACTACACGTGTTTCTGGGAACATTTAATTAATAACAAGGATAAGCATATTGTTTTACTAATCTGCTCAACTTGTAGAAGTGTGGCATCTGGTGGTTTAGCTTGCATTTGCAGTCTCTGATTCTCAGCTGAAATCATTTTCCTTTCCAAAAATGAATGCTCTGTCATTATTTTTATGTCATCGCAGAACAATTGCAATCTTTGGGGAACTGCAAAGTCAGCAATGAAACCTGGAGCGAGATCGTCAAGCCAACCTCCTGGCATATTATAGACCAAGAAGTGAAACAATCGATGAAGCTTTGTACCAGGTGTCCACTAACTTAGTTCTATGTCAACTACTTTTAGCAAGCGTCCAAGTAAACCATTGGAATTACAGCAAGAACAGCTTTTTTTTGTTCGTGGGATGTGAGCATCACTGGCAAGGCCAGAATTTGTTGCCCATCCTTAATGCCCGCAAGAGATGGTACTGAGCGCCTGGGGGCCTTTCTTGAACCACTGCAGTCCATGTGATGTACAGTGACACGAGGAAGGGAGTTTCAGGACTTTCATTCAGCCCCAACGAAGGAGCAGTATTATACTCCAAAATCAAGTTGGTGTGCGGCCAAGAAGATTAGGATTTTATACTTGAAAAAAATGAAATACACAAATTATTCATGCTAACTTTTTGCGCAAAAATTATATACTTTGATGTTTTCCCTTAAAGATCAATCCTTTCTGTAAAACTCTTGGGCTTGCAGGTTAATTTTTGAAACAACTTTATTTGTGGAACAGATGTACATTCTCCTGGGTCTGCCTGGGTTTCCTCCGAGTGCTTCAGTTTCTTCCCACAGTCCAAAGTTGAGTAGGCTAGGTGAATTGGTAAATGCGTGACGTTACAGGGATAGTGGGGTGGGGGGGCTGGGCAAGATGCTCTTTGGGGTCAATAGTTTTTTGTCTAATGTAGACAAAGTTTGAGGTTGAAGACACATAATCAGTGAATAAAGCCACAGGATTCCACAGATTTTGAACAAACAAAAATAAATTTGGGATACAACATCAGAAAGTTGGAACAATGTACCTTATATTCTAAAATTAGGGTAAGTATGAAATACATGTGAATTAACATGACAACTGTGGTCGTACACACCATGTTACACGATACACGGCATGTGTTACCAAGACAGTGACCATGGATTCCAGAGGTCGGGCAGGCCAGGAGTGGGTACTTCAGGGCTGGCCCAAGAATGGTCAGGTGGCCAGTGATCGGGCCATAGTGGGGGCAGAGGGCCAGCAATGCGGGGTCGCAGGGCTGGCCAGTGATTGAGCTGACCAGCAATCAGGAAGAGGGCAGTGCGGGGCTGCTGCACATGTGCCAATCTCGGTGCTGACAGATTGGCGCATGCATAGTAGCTCGCTCAGCGCTGTGCTGCTAGGCTTCCAGGTGGAAATAGGCCCCAGCCCCTGATTTTTAATGATATTTATGCGAGTAACCTCTGCAGTGCATAGAGTGTGGGAGATTCTTCTCTGAACTTCCACGGCAAAAGCTAGCGGAAATTACTCCAGTTTTCATGCAAATTAAACACTTAGAATTTTTGAGGGAAAATTCTGGCCAACATATGAAGCCCAATCTCAGTCTGTGCATGTACAAAAGCTCCAATGCCCATCAGGAGATGAGTTCTCAACCTCAGCTCTCAACATTAAGATAAGCTTGAATTTCATAACAACATTCATTCGGCAAAGTGCACTCTTTTTTATCTACCTAAAAACTCTCTTAAAGAAACAGTCAGAGCTTTAAAGGAAGTACTTTTTTTCTTCAACAGATAACAAGCCTCAGTGGAAAAGTTAACAGATATCCTGTGTAAATGTTGTTGTAATCTGGAGATTAACTTGTGTGTAAATTCCTTTTTATATGTTCAAGGGCATGTTTTGTAAATTAAGTCTGAAATAAATTTGAAATTTGGGTTAGTGCAGAGAGATGAGAGATTGGGAGTTGAAGGTAAAATATTTCATATGCATCACATTCAAAAACCAGCATAAATGCAAAAACAGAAATGCAAGATAAATCAATGTAACAAATTTCAAATGTCATTGATGACAGTGCCAGAGATCCCCAGGGGACAAGAGTGTAAAAATGTTGTAAGGGTACTGATCAGTAGAATTGCTTTGGCATATGTACACCTTATGGCTATGTTATTAATCCTACAAATCAAGCATAAAATGCAAATGCATAACACTGTGGGATAATAAACCATGGAATTTGTTAAACCACTATAATTTAGAAGAACTATAATGATATAAATTTAAAAATTCAGTCGCAAAATACAGGTGCCTGAAGTTACATACTGGCAGGTGGTGCGCATGTGTGTGCGTGCGTGTATGTGTGTGTGTGTGTGTGTGTGGGTGTGCACACGTGTGTGTATGTGAACTCATTCTGCACTGGAAGTGCACTGTCCAGCGTACTGGATTTCATTCTTCCATAGGCTAACAGAGAGACAAAGACAAAGATCTAGAACAAAGATTATTAAAATATTTAAATAATTGTCCAATATTGGTTGCAAGGCATGTTCATGCTATTGGGCTACCCCAGTTTGACATGTGAGAAACATGTCTAGCAACTCCTGACACCAACAAGTGGAAGGACCTTTCACCAATACTACTTAAAGACCTCATTCGTTTCAGACAAGCTTGATGCTGATTTGTTCTTTTAAGTTGCTGGATGACATCTGGATATTTTCTTGCCTATCTTCTCCTTCTATAACTGATTACAGATTTCCCCTGACAACGTGTTGCCTGTGCTGCGTTGGTTTACATGCGAGACTGTTTCCCTGCTGTAATGGGTGGTCTGCTAGACCTGCCTTTGGGACTGAGGAAGGTGGGAGGGCAGCCAAGAAAACAAGAGAAAGCAGGAGCAGCTGGATTGTCAATCCAGGACTGTAATTGGAATGCCCAGACTTTGTCCTTCTGGCCTTCGCAAGGATCAGTCTTAGCTCCCAAATATTTCTCAGAATTACTTGATTCAATGCAATTAGCATTGTCACTGTTGATCTGCCATGCCTGCATATTATTATATTAAAATGTTTAATTTTTGGCTACCATGTAAAATCTGGCAGTCTTACTGGTGTTTATTTCCAGACCAATACATTGACAAAATGTATCTAAGATTTTTTGATGTTTACCAGAAATGATTTATTCATCCTACCCCCGTTTACAGTATAGACTTTCAGACTGTTAACTCGCAGGCTGATTACTGGCTGCTGTCAGGAAGCTGGCCATTGCTGCCGGGATGACCTACAACGATAGCCATGCCACCAATCAGCATGCTGACACAACGGTCCTGCTGCCTGGCCCATTCAGAAGCAGCTCTGGTACGACATCAATTGTAACCAAAGATTTGTGGTAATTCCTGCTCCTGCTCTCCCCACAAAAATATTCTGTTTGTTTTTCGTCTATGCGTAGCCACTACAGGCCTGGGCAATCCACTGTCTCTACATAGATGTGTACTGTAATCAAAACATTTGTATACATGTACAACAAGTAATTTAGAAGACAAATGAACTGTTGGCCTTTATTTCAAGGGGTTCAGTGCATAAAAGTAGGGAAGTCTTGTTTAGGATATTGGTGAGACTTCACCTCGAGTGCTTTATAGTATTGGTCTCCTTAGGAAGGATATACCTGACCTGGAGGCAGTTCAGAGAAGGTACACCGGGCTGACTCCTAGGATGATGGGTCAACTTATGAGGAAACATTGAGAAGGTTGGGCCTATGCTCATTGGAGTTTAACAGAATGAGAGATGATCTTATTGAAACATGTAGAGGGGGATTTTCCCATCCCGGCCTCCAGGGGAATCGCAGCAGGCACTGGGCTGACCATGCAAAAGTCCTCGGAAGGGATTTTCCAATTTTAGGTTGAGTGCAGCCAGAAAGTCCCGCCCGTAAGATCTGATGAGATATGACAGGATAGGTGCTAAAAGGATGTTTTCCTTATGGGGGAATCTAGAATTATGGGGCATACTTTCAGAATAGGGAGTATCCGAGACAGAGCTGACAGATTTCTTCTCTTGGAAGGTTGCTAGTGTTTGGGATTATCTTCCACAGAGAGTAGTCGGGGCGAGACCATTGAATATATTCAGGGCTGAATTAAAGAGATTTTGATCTGCATAGGAATCGTAGGCCAGGGGAAGCAGGAAGGAGGGACAATATGATTACTCCTACTTCTTATGTTCTTTACTGGACACTTCAGGGTTTTTAGCTATGACCTGGGAACTGTGCTTGATTTAATGGTGGCAGCAGGGATCCTACTGCCAGGCTTAACAGCAGGGGGGATGAATCCCCTCCAGCAGGCACGGGGTCCCAGCCATCCCTACCGAGGATGGCTGCCCTCCTGCAGGAGATGTTGATCAGAGGGCCATAAACTCAGCAGACTCAGCAGTGCCCTGGGATCAGAGGCTGCGACTATGCCAGGAGTATAGTTCTGGTCTCTGACCATCGAAAGAATATGGATGCATTGGAAAAAAGAGGGAAGAGTCAGTGTTGTGATTCTGGACTTTGCAGATTTGTGAGGAGTGAGAAATTTTGATTTGTTTTGACTGGACAAATGAAGAATGAGAGACAGCATAACTTTGGTTGTGGTTGCAAAGCAGGAGGACACAGGAAACCCGAGGTAACCAAACGAAACTAAAGATTTGTAGAGATTTGTTTGTTCATAGAGTGGCACGTGGAATGGATCTTCCTTTAGTGTTAACTAGTGCTAATTTAATGAGCTACTCGAAGAAGAAGAAACTGGATGACCAGCTTGATGACCAGGTCTGGGGAAGGATTGGTGAGTGCAGGGAACTGAAAGATTATGGGGGTAGGTTTAAGCAGAGATTGGGAAGACTATGACAGATTATTCAGTAGTTAAAGGAATCTCACTGTTCAGCCTTTCAACGAGTTTTACTGAGGCAGGAGGGATTTTCCACTCCCATTTTCAGTGGGAAAGAATGATGGGGGGGTGAGGGAGGGGGGGTGGGCAAAGAATCGAGGGGGGTGCTCCAGAACTGCTTTTACATCAGTGGGATTTCCCCTGTCAATTGTCCCCACCCCCCATCCCAACACACAACCCCCCCACCCCCCCGCCAGTGACATACTGGGGATCCTGTCATGAAACAAGGGGAGCCCCATTTGAATAAAATTAGTGGGCCTCCCTGCTGTAACACCCCCTCACATCGGAAAGCTGTTATGAGGTACACGTCGGTGAGGTACACAAAAGGTTTTGAAATAAAGGGGAACTGGCAAATAGAGCCCACCAGAGGCTCACGGGTAAGTACAGCTCCCGGGAAGGGGAGTATGGAGACGGGGAGTGGGTCTTGCCTGGCAGTACACTGGCACTGCCCCTGGGCGCTGTTCCTTGGCACTGCCCCCTTGTGGTGGGGACTGGAGTCCATGGTGGGAGGGGGGGGGGAGATGCAGTTTCCTCTTTCCTATTTTCATTTTCTTAAGTTGTCACTTTAGGGCCTCGTCCCATTAGCCTTTCACTTTCTTTTTTAATATTTAAAAGAGAAGCCAGCAGTGCAGCTGATGGATTACACTCCACTTTCACCGTCCTGGGTTCACACTTAGACAAAAAAAAAGAGAAATTTGTTTGAATCATCCTCCTCATAAAAGTTAGATTGTATTTGATGGAGGATCAAGAGATTTGTCAACAAAAATGCTGGAATTCTGAAACAATCACAGAAGACTCAGTAGATCAACGTGTTGCTGGAATTTTACTGCATCTGATTCCGGGATGGGTCCGACTCACAGAACTGCATTCTTCATTGGCCTCTGGCGGGATCGTACAAGTCCAGGGCGGGTGTGGTGGTAAAATACTGGCCTTTGACTTCTTCCTCAGAACCTGAAGTTTTTGTATACAAACTTGTGAAGTATCTTCCCATTCTAAGTGAAGGTGCAACACCCAAAACATGTACTTCTGTTCTCCCAGTGGCTGCAGCCTTACCTGCTGCATGGGTCCACCATTTTCAGTTTCCGTGCCACAACGTGCCACAACAGGGTAGCACTGCTGCCTCACAGTGCCAGGGACCCGGGTTCGATTCCAGCCTCGAACCCTGTGTGCAGTGTGCACATTCACCCTGTGTCTGTGTGGGTTTCCTCCGGATGCTCCAATTTTCTCTCACAGTCCAAAGATGTGTAAGTTAGGTGGATTGGCCACGCTAAATTGCCCTTTGGCGTCGGGGGATTAGCGGGTTAAATAATGGGGCTACAGTGATAGGACCTGGGTGGGATTGTGGTTGGTGCAGACTCGATGGGCTGAATGGTCTCCTCCTGCACTGTAGGGATTCTATGATTCCTGACCCAGTTACTATTACAGGTAACTTCCGTTTGTATCTGTGCAGTTAGTTGCTTCAAGTACAAGGACCAAGGCATGGGTCAGAAGTTGGTGCTGCAACAACCACCTCACAGACATGTAGCAAACCATGCTATAAGCTTACATCAGCAAGAAGTAAACAGGTGCGTGGATACAAGTGCACGGGAAGTGCGTGTGGGAAACTGGAATACAAATATTTGAAAAGTACACTGTGAAAATACTGATAAGAGGAGCTAGCGCGTTTTGGAACTATCACTGTTCTCATCACTGTATCATTGTTGGAAGC
The DNA here is from genome assembly GCF_965287045.1 of Carcharhinus amblyrhynchos. NCBI lineage: Eukaryota > Metazoa > Chordata > Chondrichthyes > Carcharhiniformes > Carcharhinidae > Carcharhinus > Carcharhinus amblyrhynchos. The sequence continues at coordinate 55,249,918 of NC_137335.1, forward strand.
ATGAACTGCTGGAGACATGCCTGTGCTCACCAATAAAACTCTTCCAAGTTCATCCTCATCACCAAATTTAGGCTGCAAAAATATCATTCCCTCAGGTGACATTGAGAACATGTGTGAGCTTTTAAGATCTTAATACTACCCAAATACCGACTTTCCTTTATGCTTTGCATTAAGAAAATATAAAATATTTTCCGACAATAGTTTGAAATTGTGCCATCATTATTTTATTGTTGCACATCTCCAGTGAGTGACATAAAACCTACGATATCAGGGTACAGAATGTCCTGCTGGCAGATAATACCTCTCCATCCTGGTCCCTTTGTCTCAAACATACCATCCCCTCGCCACACACTCCGCCACCGTGAAACACAAAAACTCTACCTTAATCGCACCAACTATAAAACTGCTTTTGGAAAACTGGAGTTCAAACCCCACAAAAAATGACAGTGAAAATAGGAGGTAAGGTGAACAGGCCTGAATTCGCTGAGAAGTCGTGTCATTAGAGTGACATATTACATCGCATATGAGCAACACACAAAATAAATCTAGGGATTTGCAGAGTAAATGTGTTAAGTTGCGATCCACCATAAATTATTGGGCAATTTGGTCTGCTCTGCTGTTAACCTCACCTTGGCTGATGGAAGTCCATTCTCACCAGAGGCTCCCTATTGTAGTTAACACTGATCATGAAATAGCTAGATTTATATCATTATTATGGACTAATAGAACCACCATTACTTAGGCTGGAAATCAATGTTGTCAAGGACTCTGTTAATGGTGTGATTTATGGTCCTGACACAGCCTGCAACCAGGAATGCTCATAAAAGGCCCAATGCATTTGTGGAGTCTCACTCCAGCAGTTAGTGAATTGCTCCTAGAGCTTTACTCATACTTTTTATCTTGACATTTCTTTTTGATGCAGTATTTCTTTCCATGCTGAGCCACATTCCTTGTAGTAATAACAGAAAGAAAGTTGCCATTCCTTAATTTGAGAGCACCTTTTCATACACTAGACTTATCTTCAGCAGAAAAAAAAACTCTCAAGTTCATCAACTGGCTAATTTTTGTGACCTACTTGCTTCTGCTTTCATCAATTAAGCAATAATCTGGCAAACCTTCTCCCATTTGAAAAAATACTCAGCCTTTGTGTTATAGTTGAGAGTTTTTAATTGAGGCTATGAGTATTGCTTACCTTGGGGCAGCATGGTGGCACAGTGGTTAGTGCTGCTGCCTCACAGCATCAGGGACCTGGGTTCAATTCCCAGCTTGAGTCACTGTCTGTGCAGGGTTTGCACATTCTCCCCATGTCTGCATGGGTTTCCTCCAGGTGCTGCTGTTTTCTCTCACAATCCAAAGATGTGTAGGTTAGGTGAATTGGCAGTGCCAAATTCTCCCTTAGTGTACCCAAACAGATGTCAGAGTGTATTGACTAGGGAATTTTCACAGTAACTTCATTGCAGTGTTAGTGTAAGAGTGCTTGTGACTAATAAATAAACTTTAACTTTACCTTCTGTGCCCTGGTCAGTCTTTATTTTTATTATGGCATTAGACTTCTGACTATGAAGGTTATTTGATTTGATTTGATTTATTATTGTCTCATGTATTGGGATAGAGTGAAAAGTATTGTTTCTTCCATGTTAAACAGACAAAACAGATCGTTCATAGAGTACATAGGGCAGAAGGAAAGAAAAGAGTGCAGAATGTATTGTTCAAGTCATAGCTAAGGTATAGACAAAGGTCGACTTAATATATGGTTGGTCCATTCAAAAGTCTGAAGGCAGCAAGGGAAAAGCTGTTCTTGAGTCAGTTAGCGCCTGACCTCAGGCTTTAAAATCTTTTTCCCAGTGGAAGAAGGTGAAATAGAGCATGTCTGGGGTGTGTGGGGTCCTTGATTGTGCTGGCTGCTTTTCTGAGGCAGCAGGAAGTATAGACAGAGTCAGTGGATGGGCAGCTGCTTTGCGTGATGGATTGGGCTACACTCACAACCCTTTCTTGCAGTCTTGGTCAGACCAAGCTGTGATACAACTAGAAACAATGCTTTCTGTGGTGCACCTGTTAAAAATTGACGAGAGTCGTAGTGGGCATGCCGAATTTCCTTAGCCTATTGAGAAAGTAAAAGCATTGGCAGGCTTGCCTAACTTTAGTATCGGCATGGAGGGACCATGACAGGTTGTTGCTGATCTTAAAAGAAACTTAAAGCTTTCGACATTTTCCATTTCATCATTGTTGATGTGTACAGGGACATGTCTTCCACTACACTTCCTGGAGTCAGTGACTATCTCCTTCATTTGACTGACATTGAGGGAGAGATTATTGTCATCGCACTATTTCACCGGATATATGATGAGGCTCTTTACTTCCACCCCACCCCCCCCCCCCCTCCACACCATGTGGCTGCCCACATCTCAATGCCAATTCTTCCAGGGAAGTACAGAGATCCTTCTCTTCCAAGTTGCGGAGGCTTTCTTCTGAGTCAACTGGGATTTTTTTTGTGTGAAAAACGAATTGCTTTTTAACCACTTTGTAAAAATGCTATGAAATTTTTTTTTAATGTTAATAGCTTTCCCAGGTTGCTTTAAGGTCTTGTTTTCAGAAGTTGGAGGTAATTCACCTCTCCCTTTATTGAGTTGTGGAGTCCATTTTCAGTTTTTTACAATGTTATGTGATTGGCTTGGAAGATTAGCCATTGGGCATGACTTTCATGACATCCTAGGTGGAAAATTGATATCCTTAAACTGTTATAAGACTGACTTCCCTGTGAACCGCTCTGTAAATTTAGTGCTATATCAATGCATAGCATCCAATTCTGACATTATACCAATTTCTAGACTGACAAATTCACATTCATATTGTCTGTTAAAAATTCTCAGAGCATTGTGAAGTGCTTCGTATGCAATTATTTACTTGTAGTAGCTGTTATTTTGACAAAGGCAGCAACCACATTCGTGCACAGCAAGATCCCACAAATCCCACAAGAGATGATTGACTGGTTAATTTGTTTTTAGTAGTGTCATTTAATAGATTGTCATAAATGATTGGGAACAGCAGGAGAGCTTCCAATTATTCTCAAAATAGAGCTATTTTATTAATAACATTTACCTGAACAGGTAAACAGGACCATGGTCATGTAAAACATGCTAGCTGTGACGATAAGGTACTGTAACCAAGCGACAACCAAAATGATATGACCCCAAATCTTGGGGTAAGATTTAATGCACAAACCACTGACTCAAAGCAAGAATCCCCACACTGAACCAAACTGATAGAAAACAGAAACAGGGTGGTTGCAAAGAGGATATTCCCAATGGTGAGGGTGTCCGGAACCAGGGGTCACGGTCTGAGGATACAGGGTAGGCCATTTAGGACAGCGATCAGGAGACATTTCTTCACCCAAAGAGTAGTGAGCCTGTGGAATTCATTACCACAGGAAGTAGTTGATGCCAAAATATTGAATGTATTCAAGAGGCGGCAGGATGTAGCACTTAGGGTGAACGGGATCAAAGGTTATGGGGAGAGAGCAGGATTAGGCTATTGAGTTAGACAATCAGCCTTGATCGTGATGAATGGAGGAACAGGCTCAAAGGGCCGAATGGCCTCCTCCTGCTCCTATCTTCTACATTTCTATGTAACAGATAAGCTCATAGGTTTTAAACATATCTTTCTTATCAAAGAATAGAGACAAGGGGGGATCAAACATAAGAGGGAAAATGTAGCTGCTCATGTCCAAGAGTGTGAACACAAATAGAATCATTTAGCAATGGTCATGGAAGATATGGATATTTCTTCAGATAAATCAAAACAAACATAAATGTAGCTAAGAGTGGGATTCTTCTGGTTTATATATGTATCTGGAACAGACACCTGTAGACACAAATAGAGATGATTGCAGCCTCTATGGAAGTTGTATTAAAATAAACAGGCTGAAGATTTGTTTCTGCATTACCCTCAGGGCTTAATCCATTTGTTGGTGCCTGTTATTCAAAGGGAATTGATTTGGAACTAGTTTGTTTGGGAGTTCAACTGCTAATTATTTCCTCAGACCCTGCACCAGATCAATTTATCATGAGTGACAGAAAAGCTACAGCCCCACAGATTGCCCCCCCAGAGACCTCACCCCACTAGATCCCGCCCCTTGACACTGCCCAGTGCCTGGGTGAGTAGTGCCAAGATGGTCCCTGGACATTGCCACTTTGCCCCTTGGACAATGCCGGGGAGTCAGTCTGACACTGCCAAGCTCGCAACACCAAGGGGGCATCCCTCCTCACACCTGACCCCCTGGAGAGCTTAAATGCCCCGTCTTCACTCCAGTAGGGTCTTGCCACTAGCTCCCTACACGCGGTGAGCTATTGTAAACCCCGCTGGAGTGAAACACTTCTGACAGCAGGGGAGATTCTAGCAGGCCCAGAGACTTCAGGCCCTGGGTCCGCTAATTCAATGTAAATGACATTTAAATAAGCATTTAAATAATTTATGCAGTTCCATGCTGATTTCTGGTACAGGGCTGAGGACACTGGAAATCCGGTGCACAGAGACTTGTAAAGGCCATGGCGCCCAGCAGAGAGCCCACTACACATCCTTCACTTGACTCTCCCCTAACTTTCTCTGTATAAAAAATAAGAGAGAGGATGTATTTTGTCTATCTGTGCTTTTCATTTTTCAGTAATACAATTCAGAATGAGAACAAATCCTGTCTTACTACTGGGCAGACATCTATAATCTTGATTGAACATTGAAGTTACATAACTACTTCAGGAAGTATCTGTCATTCGTGATTTAAATTGAAGGAGACCTGTCACCTCAATAGGGACAGTAAACTTTACTAATGATGTGATGGAGGATATTTTCAGGCATGTTATTCCCAGAAGCTAAGCCTGCTGTTTCCTCTCTCGAGGATGTGGACTCCTGCTGAGGTGTAGTTTTACACACGCATAATGCTCCTTCTGGTAATTTAACCACATAATTGTTCCAATGTGGACCTGGACATTGAGCATCAGCAGGATATCCAAACATGAAGGACTTCAAACCTGTTGACACTCAATGTACACTCGCACTCACATGCATTTTCAAGCTTCGAGTATTATTGGAGCTGCACTCATCCAGGCAACTGTGGAGCATTTCAAAACAATTTTGACACGTGCCTTATAGATACTTTGGGGAGCCAAGAGCTGAGTTACTCACCGCAGAATTCCCAGTCTCTGGCCTGCTCACGTAACCATGGTTTTTATTGACTGGTTCAGTTCAGTATCTGGTTAATGGTCACCCCAGGACGTGAAAGGTGGAGGGAAGTCACTGAGCACAAGGCAAGGTGGTTAGATTCTCTCTTGTTACTATTGGTCATTGCCAACACTTGCGTGACATGAATGTTGCTTGTCACTTAACAGTCCAAATCTGAATATTGATCAGGTCTTGCTGCATGTGGATATGGCCCAGTTCATTATCCAAGGAGTTAGTAGTTAATGGTTACATGGCCATAGTTACTATATGTAAGTGTGGTGGAGAAAACAGCACTGACCAGTCCTGCCAGTATCAGTCATGGCTGGCACTACTCTTTTTTAGAACAAACTCTGCAGGTGACTGGCATGTAACATTGCTGATGTGCCAACTGGTCATGGACCAGATTTGAAAGAAGTTGTTCTTTTGGATGACTTGCGGCATGCATTTATCAGTAGAACTGGTTCTTTGACAGTAAATGGAAAATATGAGAAATATATCCTTCCCATCATGTCCTTCCAACCTTCCTGTGCAACTCTGAGATTTCATCTGTACAAGCAAGCAGGCTACAATATCATAGTTTTCATTTTCTCTTCTTTCAGGGCAAGTGGCAAGATGTGAGGTTATTCAAGTTGGCCATAAGAGTAGAAAAGCAGAATAATCTTTAAAAGCATGTTTTTTTTTAATTGTTAAAAGGCGTTTAGAGACACCTGGCTTTCATTGTACGAGGAACACAAAAATAGCGTCCAGGTACAGCAATCAATTAGAAAGGCAAATGGCATGTTGTGTTTATTGCAAAGGGATTAAAGTAGAAAGATAAGGAAGTCTTGTTTGTTTTAATGCATTGGAATGATTTTAACACACACTTTAACGAAAACCTTCTGTCATAGGGTAATTTTCTTTTTCTTTTTATTGTCATTATTCACTTGTATGTAACTTTTTAACGAATCATGTATCCAAAATAAATAATCATATGGACAGTAAAAAGAAAATTAAATTGGTAAACTTGTACATGGTTGTGGTAAGACCATACATGGTATACTGTGTGTTATTTTGGTCCTCATATATACAGAATCACAGAATTACTACCGTTAGAAGGAGGTCTTTCGGCCCATTATGTCTATGCCAGCTCACCGAATGAGCATCCTGCCGTAGTGCCATTCCCCCACCTTTTCTCCATACCCCTGCACATCATTTCTATTCAACTAATCATCCAATGCCCTCAGGAATGCCTCATTGGAACCTACCTCCACCACACTTCCAGACAATGCATTTCGGACTGCAACCCCTCGCTGCATGAAAAGGTTTTTTTTTTCAACGCATTTGCTTCTTTTATATGGTGGCACAGTGGCACACTGGAAAGCATTGCAGCCTCACAGCATCAGAAATCCTGGTTCGATTCCTGGCTTGGGTCGCTGTCCGTGTGGAGTCTGTACGTTCTCCCCGTGTCTGCGCTGGTTTCCTCCAGGTGCTCCGGTTTCCTCCCACACTCCGAAAGATGTGCTGGTTAGGTGCATTGGCAATGCTAAATTCTCCCTCAGTCTACCTGAATAGGCACCAGAGTGTGGCAACTGGAGGATTTTCACAATAACTTCATTGCAACATGAATGTAAGACAAATTGTGACTAAAAAATAAACTTTACTTTAAATCTGTGCCCTCTCATTCTCGATCATTTAACGAGTGGGAACAGTTCCTCTGTATCTACTCTGTCCAGTCACCCCATAAGTTTGAACACCTCCATCAAATCTAGGAAATGATATAATTGCACTGGAGGCAATAAAATAAAGGTTCACTGGTTTGGCCCTTAGGATGTCAGTATTATTTGATGATGTCAGGCTGAGTAAATTGGGTTTATATTCTCTGGAGTTCAGAAGAATGAGAGGCGGTCTCATTGAAACGTTCATGATTATAAAGGAGATGGACAGGGTAGACACTGAGGCATTGGGCAGAATTCCCAACAGTGGAACTGGAAGTGTGCACCACTCCTGCTGTCTTGCTCTTTCCTATTTCCCTGGAAATTATAATTAAGCTTTACAGTGTCAATGTGCAACAGGGCACACGTGATTGGTGGGGGAAGCTTTTTATTGATGAACGCCACAAGGAGATCTGTTGCAGACGGCAAGGTGGACCAGCCAGACACAAGGAGAAAGAGGCAACCATCCTAGCTGTGGACAATGGGTACACAGGATAAAACATGAAGCACTCAAACTTATGATTTTTAACATGGTTCTGTTTGTTCTCCACTACAGGTGATTTAGTTAGAGGAGCACAATCTGGTGATCACTGTACAGGCACAACTCAGCAGATGAGGGAAGATGTGATAGCGAGGTCCCTGGTGGAGACAAAGCCCCTGCTGAGTCACACACCATTACTGGGCCTCTAGTCACAGCCAGAAGAAGCCTGCTGGACATGCAACAGATCTTAGCAAAGATATGGTGGAGATGCCAGGGATTATATGCAGTTTTGTGCTGGGTGTGGAGGAGTTCATGCTAGCCATGTGTTCTACCATGTCCAGGGCATGTGAACTCCTGGCTTCCTCCATAGAGTGGATGGCCATCACCATGGAGAACCAGACTGTGCATTCACACCATCAGCACGTGGATCCATCACTCTAGCCATTAGCTCCATTCAACAATCGCTGGGTAAGAGGGAGATGAGGCACCTGACCCCACTCAAGGAACTCCTTTCCCTTTGGGAGACAGAGAGGTGCCAACATGAACCAAGATAGAGGAGGGGTTCTTGCAAACTGCCCTGGTTCCTTCATCTCAGAACAGCCCCAAGGTTAGTGGCATCCCATCCAGCTGGCAAAGCCAAGGTGGATGCCCATGCACCAGTGCCAGAGACTCCCCCATAGGAACCCTCAAGGCTGAGACCTCCGGAGGCAGTCCACCATGGTCATCAAAGGCAACAGGACAGCAAGTAAACAGACATGGACCAAAAATACATAAGCTTAAAACATTAGCTCAGCCTGAATAAAAAAATCACAGGTCTGCATCACACTGTGGGCAGAGCTTAGTGCACCCAAAACGATCAGAGCTCTGAACTGCGCATGCACAGTTAGAAAGAAATTTTAAAAATCGCATCCATGTCAGATCGTTCCCGGGCTACAGAAAGCGGAGAAGGTGGCCAAGAGCAAAAAGTGAGAGTGATAGCCTCCATAGCCATCACTGTCCCCCTTATCCACCCATTCCCCCCGGCGACCCAGACTGATCACAACTCTCTGCCCCCTCCTACCCGCGCCGATCGCCCATAGAGCTGCAGCGGACCCCCCTGTTCTCCCCATCGAATCAGAGATCCATCTGTCCCCACGCACCAGTAAGCGATCACCTCCCCCCCCCCCAGAGATACATCTTATCTGTTTCCCCCCACCCCCAAGAGAACAATCTGGCCTCACTCTCCCCCGCCTCCAGAGAATGATTTGGCCTCACTACGCCATTCACCCCCTCAGAGGACCATCTGACCGCCTCCTCCTCTCCCCATTCCCTCACCAGAGAATGATCTGGCCTGCCTCCCGCGCCCCTCCCACACCCTCCCCACCCCCCTACCCCCGTCCCCACAACCAGGCAACAATCAGCCCTTCCTACCCTCCCCACCTAGATGACAATCTGGCCTCACTCCCCCCCCCCATCCCCTCCACCACCGATCTGAGTCAGAGAGCCTTTGGAAGCATTGAACTTACCTCTTCAGCAGCTGGAACGCCCAATTCAGACTCTTATTCAGCATGTTCATTTTGGCGCGATTCCGGATCAACAAACGTTGGGTGTCGGGGACGACACCCAATCCTCCCCCCACCTTGGCAATCACCAGCATGACCTGCTCCCCTGCCCACTCCCAGCCCACAACCAAAGCTGAATGAATTCCCCCACCCACCCATAATACTCCTACGGGGGCCCCCTTGGCACAGGTTGGCACTTCCAGTTGGCATGGACATGGTGCCAATCTGGAAGTGCTAATTTGTGCCAAGGGGCAGTGCCAGGTGGCATTGTTAGGCCACTGCCTGTCCCTGTCCCTCTCCCTGGGGTTGGGGGGGTGGGTGGTCTATAATTTACGTCTTGGAGAGACCCTCACAGCAGGTTCAGTCTCAGTGAACCTGATACAAATGAGGGCACCATCAGTTTCTGCTGAATATGCAGAGAGAAGGGTCATGGTGAAGGGTAAGTTCCAGAGAGAGTGCTTGCCAATGACATGCTAATGTATTACCATGAGCTTTCTGTGGTACCACGGCGTTCCACTGGCGAAGGGCCGGTAAGATCAGAAACTCAGAAACTCATCAGCGCAAATCACACTTTCCAGATTTTGAGCATACATCGCCATTCCTGCAGACAGACAGGACAGCCTCAAAATCGCTCCCACTCTTTTCGTTGTTTTGCAACTGCAGTGCCCAATTCATTGGATTAAATTGTCTCCAAGTCTTTTTGCCAGGCTAGTTTTGACACATCTACATTTTCTGAGCATGTTTACCCTCAATTTTCTTTCTCTGTGTCTTTGTTGGATAGGAAGAAGGTTTCTAGAGCTGCGGGTTGTCACATTCCGATGGCTCATATGGTCTGGGTCAAGTGGGATGCACTTGAATTTTGATATGCTGATGTTCAGATCAAAGGACCTATAGTGCAGTGACGTCTCCATAATCAGTGATGCAGAGGTACTGGCGTCGGACTGGGGTGGGCGCAGAAAGAAGTCTCACAACACCAGGTTAAAGTCCAACAGATTTATTTGAAATCACAAGCTTTCGGAGCACTACTCCTTCATTTTTCACTCACCTGATGAAGGAGCAGCACTCTGAAAGCTCGTGATTCCAAAATAAACCTGTTGGACTTTAACCTGGTGTTGTGAGACTCCTTACTGTATCCATAATCAGTGAGCTGGGAGCTCTTGGTGAGGCCTTTATCAGGTCAGGACTGAAGTCTTTTCCCAGGGTCGTAGCTGGGATTTCAGTGTTACAATATAGGGATGTTGCTGTAAATAATTTCCCAGGGATAAGGACCACAATTCTGCTTACTGATAGGGGCGGGGGGTTCAGACAAGGGAGATGAGAAGGGCACAGAAGGATGAGTTTGGGGAGATGAGTGCTGAAGATATGTTTGACAGCCCAATTATCAGTTTTGTATCTGTTCCAAAAATAGAAAGTGTGGGAGACCGATCTAATGTTTTACACAAAGTTTAAAACCTATAATGTAGATCATCAGACATATGGAAAATTAAATCAAATATTGGATGATAGAAATGATTATGTAGCACTGGAATTCAATAAGGGGAATAGAATTGACACTTAGAAATACAGTAGTTTCTGTACAATGTCAAGATAATATGGAAAAGTAATTTGAAAAGGGAAATAGAGCTTTTGAATACACAGCCAGTATCGTTGAGTATTAGTCTACAGAGATTTTACAGTACACTTGTCAGGCCAGACACAGAACACTTTGTGCAGTACTTGTCACCACAAGTTTAAATGGATATTTCATGGATAGCTGTAGAAGGCTCAAGGATGAACCCCAGTTCAAAGTTTGGATGAACTTCGATAAAAGATTATTGTTGCTTATGCTCATTGCCTACAGATCAAAATCAGAGAGAGGAGTGCATGAAAATGACCTTTCTGCTTTCAGATGGTGACACTGGAGCAACAATAGGCAGGAGGGAGCCGAGGATAACTCCTTAAAAGATATCAGAGATATCAAAGCAGGAAGAGAAATCATTGCAAGTGATTCTCTGACTGTGGTTAGAACGCTAAGGAAGGAAACAGTTCTAGGCAGCTAGATGATAGTGGAGAAGCATTAAAGAAGGATGGGATGATCAACCATGTGAAAGACTGCAGCAAGATTGAGAAGAATGGGGGGAGGGAATTTGTTACAGCTGTCATTGGATATCAAATGATTTGATTTGATCTGATTTATTATTATCACATGTATTGGGATACAGTGAAAAGTATTGTTTCTTGCACGCCATACAGACAAAGCAATATCACTCATAGAGCACATAGGGGAGAAGAAAAGGACAGGGTGCAGAATATATTGTTACAGACATAGCTAGGGTGTAGAGAAGGATCAATTTAATATAAGGTAGGTCCATTCAAAAATCAGATGGCAGCGAGGAAGATGTTTTTGAGTCAGCTAGTACATGTCCTCGGACTTCTGTATCTTTACCGCAATAGAAGGTGTCTGGGGTGTGTAGGGTCCTTGATTATGCTGGCTACTTCTCTGAGGCAGCGGGAAGTGTATACAGAGAAAATGGATGGGAGGCTGGTTTACATGATGAACTGGGCTATGTCCACAACCCTTTGTAGTTTCTTGCACTCTTGGTCAGCTTGGTCAGAGCAGGAGCCATACCAAGCTGTGATACAATCGGAAAGGATGCTTTCTATGCATCAGTAAAAGTGAGAGTTGTAGTATGTATTTGTGACTTTATTGAGAGTAGTTTCAGTTACTATAGCAGGGACAGAATCCTGTAAGAAGAGCTTCAAACACAGAGTTCAGGGAAAAGTGGGAATGGATTTGGGACAGTGAAGAGGATAGGGAAATTGGAGATGAGGTGGTAGTTTGTAAGGATGATAAGGGTCAAGGATTGATTTTTTGAGGAGTAGGGTAATGATGGCAGATTCAAAACAGAGCTAGAGATTGTGCCTCTATTGTAACAGCACTAACATATTTTACTATATGTGCAATAGGACATGAGGGGATGGGGGACTGCAGTGTGGGTGTGGGGGGATGTTAAATATCCAATTACCCTCATGGTGAACTCTCTACCTGAGGCGCACTGTTGATTAGTGCTCCACCACAGAAATGGGTTGATTTCTAAGTAAGAGGGAAAGTGGGAAATCAAGTTACTCAGGTCACATCTTTGCAATGCCTGACAGTTACTTTGTTTGGAATTAATAGTGAGAAAGAACAAGCCACTTTCTCATGCTTAGTGTCTTACTCAGAAATGGTGAATTGCACATTAACCTTTAACAAAGAGAGGGTGTTGGAGGTGTGGGATAATTGGGGGGACGTGGGTAACAAGTGTGGATAGCTCAGTTGGCTAGATGGCTAGCATGTCTTTCAAAGCAACAGTAGCCAGTATCAGTTCAATTCCCACTCTGGCTGAGGTAAACTAGGGACCTGACTGCTCACCCTGTCCCTGAGAGTGAAAAGCAATAGGAAACTAGCACTGACAAGAACAGCCCAAGCAAGAGATAACTGTATGTAAAAACCAAATGTAAGGCCACATCTGAAGCAGAGTTGCAAGGAATGATTAAAACACTTGAATAAATCATTGGAACCAAGACAAAGCAATCTTATTTCCGAAGTCTGTGTTCTAGAACATAATATGTAAATTGAAAGATATTTAAATGACACAGAACAGTAAGTGGATCGCCAGCTGTTTTGAGCAAAGGCATTTATTTGATTTGCTTTCAGAGGTTTGCTTTGTCCATGAACTCTTTGAGCTGAAATGTAAAGCACTAGGGAGAAATAATCAAAGGAACCAAGGCTTCCTCCTGACCTGGACTTTTAACACATATTTCGCTGGCATTGGTAAAATAGTGAATATAAAATGATGACATGGAAAATGTAAATCCTGCCAGCAAGAGAAGAAGGGGAAGCTTTAAGGCAAAGGTAAAGCAATATAGATACAATAACTCATTGCTTTACATGTTTGAAACACAAGTTTTTCTCCTAATTCTCTCACAGGATGCGAGCGTCCCTGGCTAAGTCAGCATTTATTGCCCATCCTGAATTGAAGGTGTCTAATCAGCAGTCAATTGTATTTCAAAGAAGCTATCCAAAATACTTTGGAAAGGTCAGATCTCAGGTAAAGGTAACTTTTAACTGTAGAACACAGGATTACCTTGTGCTTTATGCGCAAGCATTGGATGTCGAGCTAACAGCAATCAGCATCTGTTGAATTTAGTGACAGGCTTTAAAATGGACCCACTGTCATTACAGATCTCATTAGTAATTTCAACAGTCTTACAAGCAGTCACAAGCGCATTGGTCCCAGGGGATGGAAAGGCTCAATAATTCTGAGATGAGTGCTGATCAGTGCACAGTAGCTGGATTGTTCTGTTTAAATCAGGCTTTGACAAAGGCCTCACTGTGCCTGTCCCTTTGGGAAACCATACACCCAACTAATGGTCGAACACATATCATAGCTAGAGGGACCATAAATTTCACTTTTAATAAAAGCTGTCATTTAGGTTATGCTTCCTGATTCATGTTATCTCTTCATGTTACTTCTGGTGAAACGTTACTACAAGAAAAGTTTGCTAACATTCCCCCTCTGCTCAGTATTTGATCAACTGCTTACTAAATATTAACCTTAAAGGGATAGTTTAAATTGGTGCACCCTGAACGCTAACCTCAGGTTTATCATATGCCATTCAATTAGAAATTTGGAAAATTGCAACAAGTTTGAGAAAACAAAATACATTTTCATTAATATAAAAAAGGATAGCAAGAGTTTTTATAAATATATAAAAAGGAAGAGGCTGGCTAGGGTGAACGTTGGTCCTTTAGAGGATGAGAAAGGGGACCTAGTGGTAGGGGATGGGGATATGGCTAAGGTATTGAATAACTTTTTTGTTTCTGTCTTCACGGAGGAAGACATGAATAATTTGCCGGGTGTTAGTGATGGAAAGGTGGTAGGACTGGAGGGTCTTAATGACATTACTGCTACTAGAGAGGCGGTGCTCGACAGACTGGAGGGACTGATTGTGGACAAGTCCCCAGGACCGGATGGAATGCATCCGAGGGTTTTGAAAGAAATGGCGGAGGTGATAGTGGATGCCTTGGTGGTTATTTTCCAGACGTCGCTGGATTCCGGGGAAGTGCCGGAGGATTGGAAAATGGCCAATGTTACGCCGTTGTTTAAGAAGGGTGCCAGGCAAAAGGCGGGGAATTATAGGCCGGTTAGTTTAACGTCTGTGGTAGGTAAAATGTTAGAATCCGTCATTAAGGAGGAAATTGCGAGGCATCTTGAAGGGAATTGCTTGATAGAGCAGACGCAGCACGGTTTCATTAAAGGGAAGTCGTGTCTGACAAATTTACTGGAGTTCTATGAGGATGTGTCTAGGGCGGTGGATAGAGGAGAGCCGGTGGATGTGGTCTTTCTGGATTTTCAGAAGGCGTTTGACAAAGTACCTCACAAGAGGTTATTGCAGAAGGTCGAGGGACATGGAGTTGGGGGTAGGGTGTTAACATGGATAGAGGATTGGTTGTCAAATAGGAGGCAGAGAGTGGGGATCAACGGGTGCTATTCGGATTGGTGGATGGTGACTAGTGGAGTGCCCCAGGGGTCGGTGCTGGGGCCTCAGCTTTTTACCATTTATATAGATGATCTGGAGGAGGAAACCGAGTGTAGGGTGTCAAAATTTGCTGATGACACCAAGATTGGGGGAACGGCAAATTGTGTGGAGGGTGTGGAGAGTCTGCAGAAGGATCTAGATAGGCTGGGCGAGTGGGCCAGGAAATGGCAAATGGAATTTAATGTTGGCAAGTGTGAGGTGGTCCACTTTGGTAGGAATAATGGTAGGAAGGACTATTACTTACGTGGCAAAAAACTGCAGCAGGCGACGGTGCAGAGGGACCTCGGGATCCTTGTGCATGAGTCGCAAAAACCCAGCTTGCAGGTGCAGCATGTGGTCAGGAAGGTGAATGGGATGCTGGCCTTCATAGTGAGGGGGATTGAATATAAAAGTAGGAAGGTCTTGCTGCAGCTGTATAGGGCATTGGTGAGGCCGCAGCTGGAGTACTGTGTGCAGTTTTGGGCGCCGCACCTGCGCAAAGATATTTTGGCCTTGGAGGGAGTGCAGAGGAGGTTTACTAGGCTGATACCGAAGTTGAGGGGGTTGAGCTATGAGGAGAGGCTGAATAAACTAGGCTTGTACTCATTAGAGTTTAGAAGAATGAGGGGAGATCTCATTGAGACGTATAAGATGATGAATGGGATGGATAGGATAGAGGTGGAGAGACTCTTCCCGCTCAAAAAAGACAGTAGGACTAGGGGGCACAGCCTCAAGATAAAGGGGGGGCGGTTTAGAACGGAGTTGAGGAGGAACTTCTTCACTCAAAAGGTGGTGAATCTCTGGAATTCTCTGCCCGTTGAGGTGGTGGAGGCTGCCTCGCTAAATATTTTTAAGACGCGGGTTGATGGGTTTTTGATAAGAGAGGGGATTAAGGGTTATGGGGAGAGGGCGGGAAAGTGGAACTGAGCCACGACAGATCAGCCATGATCTTATTGAATGGCAGGGCAGGCTCAAAGGGCTAGATGGCCTACTCCTGCTCCTATTTCTTATGTTCTTATGTTCTTATTACTAACTGAAATTTTCATTACTGACTGCTTTTTCATTACTGACTGAAAGGGGCAGCATAGTGGTTAGCACTGCTGCTTCACAGCACCAGGGACCTAGGTTCGATTCCCAGCTTGGGTCACTATCTGTGTGGAGTTTGCGCGTTCTCCCTGTGTCTGTGTGGGTTTCTTCCAGGTGCACTGGTTTCTTCCCGCAGTCCAAAGATGTGCCAGTTAGGTGAATTGATCATGTTAAATTATCCCTCAGTGTACCCAACCAGGCACTGGAGTGTGGCAACCAGAGGGCTTTCACAGTAACTTCATTGCAGTCTTAATGTACAATGACTTGTGACTAAAGTTTTTAAATAAACTTTTTTTAAAAAGAACTGGCATTTCTGGAAGCTATTCTGGAAACTTGAAAGTGCATGAAAGTTTACCAATGCACAGATATTTAAAAAGCTTTCATAATAATGAAAGAACTTTGCCACTTCATTAATTCATCTCACTGACTTGCTGTAAATAGAATTTTGTTCCCTTTACAAGTAGTATTTGTCGCCACTGACACATCAGTTACCACCTTGTACCCAATCCTAGCTGGAAGAGATTTCTCCGTGACCTTCAGCCAAGATCTATGGTAGGCTCAGTCAGCAGAAGGTTCAATTTCTTTCTGCAATCCGTATTTCCAAACTGTCACTACTGCCCACCCCACCCACCCCCTCCCCAAGACCGATCCTAAGAGAGAACAATCGAATCATCTGTCTGAAAACTGGCAAAAAGTCACTCAGCAAAGGCAAATGTCTCAAAGTGACAAGACGCCCCTGAATTCAACCTTCAGGTTGAAAGATAAGTGTTCAAAAAGCTACACTTACCTGGTCATGCAGATAGTAGCTTCTTTCAGACAGAAGTTATTGTAAAATGGAAAGATTGAATATATTTTTTTTCACTTTCATTCCCAGAGTCTTCATATGATTCAATTTTTAAAAATTCATTTATTAGTGTCACAAGTAGGCTTACATTAACACTGCAATGAAGTCACTGGGAAAATCCCCTTGTCGCCACACTCTGGCACCTGCTCGAGTACACTGAGGGAGCATTTAGCATGGCCAATACATCTAACCAGCATGACTTTTGGAGTGTGGGAGAAAACCAGAACATCCAGAGAAAGCCCATGCAGACACAGGGAGAACGTGCAGAATCCGCACAGTGACTCAAGCCGGGAATCGAACCCAAGTCCCTGGCGCTTTGAGGCAGCAGTGCTAATTACTGTGCCATTGTGACGCCACCTTGTACCTTTTTAAGTTTTTATTTCAGTTTTCTGGGCAGCAGAGTGGAACAAATTGGATAACTGTTTCCAAGAGCTAATATAGACATCAGGGGCTGATTGGCTTCCTTCCAGAATCATAGAATCCTTACAGTACCATTCAGCCTATCAAGCCTGCACTGACAGCAACCCTATCCAGTCTTCTCTAAAGTCAAAATTAATATTAAATTATTTTTATGACAATTCACATGTACAGCTAAAATAGAAGCCAACAAAATATTCAACCAAATAGTAATCTGGTAGTTTATCGTAAAGAGTGAGCTTTGGCAGGCACAAATACATGAAACAATTTACAAACACTGCTACTACATAATATGTTTTCACAAAAAATTCAAAACGCATAATTTGTAAGGAACACTATAATAATCTGAATTGCATTTTATACTTTCTGTCGATCAGCACTTTAGAATGAAGTCATTTCAGAACTGTTTCATCTTACTCAAAGTTTGTGATGTTTAGAACATAAATGACGGTATGCTAATGGAAAAACCTTTATAAAATGCCTTTTCACCATTAGTGTTAAAGCCTGCGCAAGATTAATGGCTCACAACCCTTTCATAATGTCTTAAGCTATGACTGTACAGAAACAGAACTGTTCATTCAAGTCAGCTGAGTCAATGTCAAGGTAACTTTTCAACAAGATTCTATTATTTCTACGTTTGCCATTCCCTTGCTGTTCAAATTTTAAAACAAATATGGTGTTTAGGATTTCATTGTACAGCTGGTCTGAATCCAGCCTTCTGACATCATTAATCTTCAACTTTAAAAAGTACAAAGATAGGAGTGAATACAACATTTCATTACTAACGCAACAATTAACGCCATTAAAAGCAAGTTAAATTCCGGCGTCTCTGTAAAATAATCTTAGTTGTGCTAAGGTGGGTGATATAAATCAGGAAAAGTAAAGAGCAACAGTCAACACTTCTCATCATCTTTTCTCATCATAAATGGAAATGTGTTTGTGATTCCTAACAGAGTCTTCACAATTGAATAGGTCACTAATTTTGAGATGGCAGCAATTCAAAGAATCATAGAATCCCTACAGTGCAGGAAGAAGCCGTTCAGCCCATCAAGTCTGTACCAACAACAATCCCACCCAGACCCTACTCCCATAACCCCACACATTTACCCTACTAATCCCCCTGACGCTGGGGTCAATCTAGCATGGCCAATTGACCTAACCTGCACATCTTTGGACTGTGGGAGGAAAACGGAACACACAGAAGAAACCCATGCAGACATGGGAAGAATGTGCAAACTCCACATTGGTGACCCGGGGCCAGAATTGAACACAGGTCCCTGGCGCTGTGAGGCAGCAGTGTTAACTACTGCATTGCCCTTGAAACATTGCCAATTAGCAAAGAAAAGGCAGTGGGTGAGCTCATGTTAAACCCCAGAATTGAACCAAGGACCTTTGGATCTTTAGTCTAAAGCTCTCCCAATCAAGCTATTTTGGCTGGGTGGTAAGTAAGCCACCAATTTTCATTTCATCCTCTCAGTGATCCAACGAGCATCTTCCAGGAGCGTACCAGCTTTCCAACTGCTCGCCCTGTACTCGTTTTGTTTCTCCTAATGATACTGTTCTCTGGAGAAGGTATAAAAAGATTTACAAAGATGGTGCACCAAATTATAATTAACTGGAAAAAACTGGGTTGGAAGCTTTTCTCCAGAAAAGAGAAGGGTAAGTGTGACCTTGTGGATGTCTTGAAAATTATAAAGAGTAGATGTAGACAAAATGTTTCCATTTGTGGGGCA
Source organism: Carcharhinus amblyrhynchos (assembly GCF_965287045.1). Taxonomy (NCBI): domain Eukaryota; kingdom Metazoa; phylum Chordata; class Chondrichthyes; order Carcharhiniformes; family Carcharhinidae; genus Carcharhinus; species Carcharhinus amblyrhynchos. The sequence goes on from NC_137335.1 coordinate 55,268,466, forward strand.
ATCCAAAATGAGGGGGAATAAATATAAGAAGATAAATTGCTAATAAATCTAAGAAGGAATGCAGGAGAAACTTTGCTGGTTAGAGAAGGGTCAGAATATGGAACTTGTAACCACATGACATTGTTGAGATGAATAGGATAAATGCATTTGAAGGGAAGCTAATTAAATACAGAAGGGAGGGGGGAAGAAAATGAATATCACGATAAGGTTAGATAAAGCAGGGGAGAGATGCCTCATGTGTAAAATACCAGCATAAACCAGTTAGGTCGTATAGCTGATATCCGTGCCACAAGCTCTATGTCAAATGCTTGGACTCCTTGCCAATAGAAACAATGATATGAGCAATGTTACTGTGATTACTGAATCTGTTTGATATATACCCTTTTCTGACCCAAACAACTTCTCGATGCACCAGAGCAATATTCTCTTGTTCCCTTTGATCATGTGGGGGCGTTTCCCCAGCATCATTAGGAACTTAAAATCCAGGCAGAAAATAGGGGCAAGGATAACCAATTTCATCAGGTCGTGCCCTATGTCCCAAGGATGCCTGGAATGCATCTGATGCCATTTTAACCTCAGATAATGTTCAGGCCTCCTGGTAGGCCCCCTTATACCGATATTGGAACTTTAGTATGCTAATGAGGGGCCTAATGCGTGTTTCAGGGCCTATCAGCAACAATAGTCTGCACTGAACTCAACAAAGAGAGATTGCTTGGAGGGATTGTTATGGTCTAAGAAGCAGCCAGCACCAGACAGCCGATTTAGCTGCGCTCCTGGCTGATAGCTGCTGGCAGCTTGTTTACCTATAGTATTGGATTAGGCCTCAGGTCCAATTTCAGGTGAGACTCAGATTCCTGTTTCTCGTGCCCATTTGTGCTACATTTCAAGTTTTGGACCCAAAAACAGACAAAAATCAATTTCTATCTGATTGGAAAGCACAAGTAGAGTCAAGATGACTGGGAATTTCCATACACAGGGCGAACATCAATGCCAGGGCCACATGAAACTTCCTAACCCACACAAGCAGACAGCAGTGCTACAAATTCCCCATTGGCAGCATTTTAATTGGCCACAATCAGACTTACTGTCTAATTAAAGCCTGTAGCTTGGCTCTCCATACTGCTACCAAGAGGGCCAGTGACTCTGCAGCACCACCTGGAGAGATGGCCATCATTGAGGCTTCTGGGGAAAGAAAGGATACCTCAATATTGAGGTACTCTGTAAGGGGAGGCAAATGATTGTCCCAGTACCAGGGCGGACAGGCATTTCCCAGCATTTGTAGGTGGAATCCCACCAAAAGGACAGCACTGGGGCCAAGGAGGCAACCTTTGTCATTGGGGTGCCCGTCATGAATTACTGAACCTGTGAATGCGATGTCTCCCCAAGCCTCCCCTTCCACACTGGGATGCCACTGGAAAGCTTTTTCCATCCATCTGGTGGCTTCTCAGAGGGTGCGGGGCCACCCTCTCTGCCATTGGTAAAATGTCAGCAGCCCTGCCAATGATTGTCAATTGGTCCTTACTCACTTAAATTGGATGCCCGCCTCCAGTCAGCGCAAGCCAAGTTTCTGTTGTTCCATTGTTGGGAAAATAGCCCAGTGGCACTACTGCTTCAGGGAGCACTTCCAATATAGCTGATCATTTATAGGGCCTTCCCTTCTAGCCTATCATCCAGGGGCTGGGGAGCAGCCAGAACTCAACTGAAGGATTGGAAAATACTAGTGCACATTTCAGAAGTGCTTAATTGACTGTAAAACATTTTGGGATGTCCTGAGGTCATGGAGGGTGCCATATAAACATAAATCTTTCTTTGATCTATTGGATCAAAAATACCTAAAACAAAACACTGAATTGACTGCTTCAAACCTTTCAGTCACCTTATTTGAAATCATTATTCATCACTAGCAAAGTAGCTGTTTTACTGTGCATGCTCTGTTTAACCTCTAAAGACTTTTTCATAGAACATACAGCACAGAAACAGGCCCTTCGGCCCAAACTGGCCCATGCCCACCAAAAAGCCCATCTAAGCTAATTCCATTTGCCTGCATTTGGCCCATATCTCTCTAAACCTTTCCTATCCATATATCTGTCCAAAGGCCTTTTAAATGTTGTCAATGTCCCTGCCTCAATCTCTTCCACCAGCAGCTCGTTCCACATATGTACCACCCCCTGTGTAAAAAGTTGCTCCTCAGATTCCCATTAATTCTTTCCCCTCTTAACTTAAACCTATGCCCTCTAGTTCACAATTCTCCAAAAAGACTGAGTGCGTTCTTCTCATGATATTATACATCTCTATACTATCGCTCCTCAGTCTCGTGTGCTCCAAAAGAAAATGTCCTAGCCTGTCCAATCTCTCCCTATAACTCAGTCCCTTGAGTCGCGGTAACATTGTTGTTAATCTCTTCTGCACCCTCTCCAGTTTAATAACACCTTTCCTATAGCAAGGCGACCAAAACTGAACACAATACTCCAGTTAAAAGGTATCTGCTGAATATAACATCACAAAGACACAAGCTCAATTTTGAGAAAGGTTCCCACCGCTGGTCTTCTCCACCATGACCAAGAATCTCTTTGGAGACCAGACTACTTGACTAATGTGGTCAATAATCACAGATACAAGTAGACTTCTTTAAGATGAATTTTATGCCAGCTTTTTTTTAACATAGCCATTCACAGGATTTTGTCATTCTAAGAGGCCAGCATTTATTGCCCACCCCCCTTTAACTGAGTAGTTTGCTAGGCCGCTTCAAATGGGAGTTAAGGGATTTCCACATTGCGATGTGTCGGGAGTCACATTTAGGACATTCCATTGCAAGAGCAGGAAGACTTTTACAGGGAAATGTAATATGGTGATTGCGGGATGGACGTTCGTCCTGGTGGTGGGTAGTGGAGGTCTGGAAATTTCCTTACTCGGCCTGCCTGCCTCAGGAGGAAGTGTCCTAAAAAAAAGGGGGGGTAGAATGGGTGCAAACTGAAGTCAGGCCCACCACACCCAGAAAGAGTTTGGAGGCAGCCACAGGAATGGCTGGGTGCCGGGGTGGACTGGTTAAAAGGCATACCCCTGGAACTTCGTCCCAGTTGTAATATCAATAACAATAAAACAAAAAAAAGCTCTCTGGCCCTCATCCCTCACACCTCCAATGTGGCCCACCATGTCCTCAATGCCAACATATTCACCTCCACCCATTCTCCTCAAAACCTCTTTATGCCTGAATTGGATTTGCAAAATCTTTAATTCCTGTTTCAGGCACAAGCCATAGACACCTATTACTTTATCTCCATCAATGCACTGAACCATACACTTCCTATCTACAATATATTGGAAGCTTAGATGCCTGCTTCATCCTGAAAGTCAACACATTGTTAGGATGTAACCAATGATAACTTTGGATCTGTTGTAGTGTGACCAATGGTAACAAGCTGCAAGTGTCAGCTGACCCAGTAAACTATGTAGCCAATGACAAAATGATGTGATAATCAGATGACTATTTGACTCAGTACCAATAAAAATCTGTTGGGAATTGTTGGAGAGTTTGGAATGACTCAGGGTGAGGTGGAAAATGTTGGAGTAACAAAGCTTCTTTATTAAGCCTTACTCTTTGATTTATCTGTTGGAGTATGTTTAGTTTCATTTTATTGCCTATAACAACCTTCTGCAGGATCAACACACATCACCATCAGATTTCTAGGCCAATATGTTCAGACATTAGTGGTATTTATAAACTGTGGATTTTTTTAGCAGCAGCCTTCCCTCTGAATCAGAAAGTTGTGGGTTCAAATCCTTCTCCAGCTGGCACTCCAGGGCAGTCCTGAGGGATTCTGCATTGTTAGGGGTGTGATGAAGGTGAAGGTCGGAATGTTTTAGCTGTTTATGCCGGTGGGATTTTCCCATCTTGCTGCAGTGAATGGAGATTTGGCTAGGCGCCAAATTCTCCGACCTCTCTGCAGCGGGAGTGTGGTGTGAACGGCTGCTAAGATTGCCACTGGAGTTTTCAGTTGAAGCCCTGTCTTCGCTCTCAGGTGATTGCACGAGGTCCAATGGCACTATTTGCCATGTTTGGGTGGCAGGGAGATGTTATCCCCAGCATCCTGAAGAATATTTATCCCTGAATCGACATCAGAGCGGCAGATTATCTGACCATTATCAGATGTTTGCCATTCTAGCTGCTGCTGTACTGCATTTCCTACATTTCTACAGTGACTACACTTTAAGAAAAAAAATCTCATTGGCTGTAAAATACTTTGGCACATTGTGCAGCAATGAAAGGTGTCGTGTAAATACAAATCTTTCAAGTTTTGATAGACGAGCCAGTTTACATATCAATCATTTACCTCCATAAGAAAACAACTCACATTTTCTAAACTAAAAAGCTTCTATTTTTATTGGTATCTGTCAGCAGTTGAGGATAACATCTGTTCATGTTTCCTTTCCAGATAGTGGTTTTCTGTCTCTGAAATAGTCATTAGTGAGGGTGAAGCCTTAACTTTGGAAACAGAAACAAAACTATAAACTTTCCCCGAACATTAAAATTTTACAGAAACGGTGTAAAATCCAGCAATCTCTGCAACTTCATAAAACCATTCAACAAGAAGGTATTAACTCTACTTTCTCTTCCCTTTCTCACTTGTCCTTTTGTACATGTGGGAAGGCACCATATACATACATAGTAATATTAGTTCATTTAGTAGTGTCACAAGTAGGCTTACGTTAACACTGCAGTGAAGCTACTGTCAAAATCCCCTAGTCGCCACTCTCCGCCGCCTGTTTGGGTACAATGAGAGAATTTAATATGGCCAATGCACCTAATCAGAACGTCTTTCAGACTGTGGGAGGAAGCTGGAGAACTGGGAACAAACACACACACAGGAGAGAACATGCAGATTCCACACAGACAGTGATCCAAGCCAGGAATCAAACCTGGGTCCCTGGCGCTATCTTTTGTGTCATATCAGCAGACTGACAGGTTGCATTTTAGGTTAACTTATGGGAGTGAAGCATTATTACAATTGCCCCACACCGTGCATGCTGCCTTGTTATTTTGAGCTTACATTTCAAAGTATATCACCTTTTTGTCACTTTTGATAACTTGCTAAAATGTTATCAGCATGTTTACATGACTCACACTATTGTTTACATTACATTGTAGCAGCCCTGAAGTACAAATATTCACCTGAAAAAGATAACGACCAGAATTTTACCATCCCGCCCGCTATGGGAATTGGAGCGGGTGAGGGACAGAGCAAATGACCTTGGGCAGGATTTTACAGTTTCGGGACGCGCGAGGTCATAAAATCCCACCCCATGTATTTTCTTCCCCTAAGAGGTCTCTATGACAAACAGCAAAACTGTACCTAATTTGAGATTAAGATTGAGGTTCTTGCTCTAACAGTGGTAGCTGTGAGAAAGGGAAATGTTATGCAGTTAACATCAGGGATCATTTCATTAAAGTTAGGTCGAAAGCACAGCATTGAAAGTTTTAATCTGCACGTGGTATGAATATTGACCAGACAGTTCTTATGGTGGGCAATCCCGAACTGCAGAACATTGTCCCAGAATCAATATCCCTTGCCTTATTGCATGGAGAATTAACAATACAGTTAGAGGGAAACAAAGTCAACATTTCAGAATGCACATCATTGTCTGAATAAAAAGTATAGTGAAATTTCTATTATCCAACAATGGTGGGAAATGGATAAGCCAGCACAGTTAATCAAAAATTCTGGTTTGAGATGAGTTCACTGTTTTCAGCCAGATCCTGGTGATCTTGTGGTGGATGTGGCTGTTGAGATGTCACGAGAGGTCTGGGAGTGCATGGATCTAGTGAGCTGCGCTGTGGGAACATGCAGGTTAGTGAGAGGCTGAGGCCAGAGTGAGGGCAGGTCGCAGATAACAACAACTCAAGAGCTTGTCAAGTTTTTAGCACTTGTAAGAGAGTGGGAGTCATGGAGAACAAGTCTTGAGCTTCTGAGGGATGAGAGACATCTCCAGTCAAAAAACAAACCTGACAGAATTTCCAGTTAGTAGAAAATTCCAGTTGGTAGTGTGCCAAATAACACAAAGTTTATTGTGTCAGACATCTTCTATTTGGCTATTTGTCTAAATCCTCAATGGGCCAAGCTGTGCATTGAATTAAAAAAACAGTTTAATGGAGCATCATTAACTATCAGACTTGACATCAGCTTGTTCACAATACAATATCATAGAATCTACAGAATCATAGAATCTATAGTGCAGAAGGAGGCCATTTGGCCCATTGGGTCTACACCGACCACAAGCCCACCCAGGCCTTATCCCCATAGCCCTCTCCCCATAGCCCCATGTATTTATCCTAGCTAATCCCCCTGTCAATTTGGCATGGCCAATCCACCTAACCCACACATCTTTTGGATTGTGGGAGGAAACCGGCGCACCCAGAGGAAACTCACGCAGACGCGGGGACAACTCACAAACTCCACACAGACAGTGACCCAAGCTGGGAATCGAACCCGAGTGCCTGGCGCTGTGAGGCAATAAGGCTAACCACTGTGCCACCTCCAATATAATCTGCAATTCTGAGGGAGTGCTGCGCTGTCAGAGGTGATGACTTTTGGATGAGACATTAAACTGAGGCTCTGCCTGTTTTCTCAGCTGGGTACAAAAGATGCCAGGTCACCACTCGGACAAGAACCCAAATCGTTCCTGTTCAGAGGAAGAGTCATATTTGGCTCAAAACATTAGCTGGGATTTTCTAGTCCCACCAGCAATGGAGCCGGAATTCCTGCCCAAAGTCAATGGACCTGTGGCTGCTCTCCAGCTTTGATGGGCCTGCCTGCCCTGATTCCCGCCACTGAAAAATCTTGGCCATTCACTTAGTTTTTCTCTTCCTACATGCTGCCAGACATGCCAAGCACTTCCAGCAGTTTCTATTTTGATATTCTCATCAGATTATTCACATTCATGCATTATTCATTCACTATTTTCAAGAACTCTTTCTTCAAAAATCCTGCAATATATGGCCAAAATCATCACCCATCAACTCCCCCACCCGGTCACTCTCCCGTGGCCTGCCAACCTGGCGGAATCTTCCCGTCCCGCCAAAGTCAGGGGCCATTTGTGATGCTGGCTGGCCGCACCACCGGGAACCTCCTGTGGGGAGTCGAGTTCAGCAGCACCAGCAGATCCTGCCGGGGCGAAGGACCTGAAAATCCCAGCCTGTGTCACGCATGGGACAATTTGCATTTGTATAGTTCCTTCAAAGGCAAAAAGAGGAATCCCAGAGCCACAAACAAATTCAGACCACAAAGGGACATTATCATTGCATCTTGAGTTATGCTATGGTGTATTTAGATAATGCTAATAAACAGAAGTCACTCAGACCTAGGTCAGTATTCCTGTGAGGATATCTAAAGCAGATCCCAAATATACTGGCTGTGTCTTTTAACCAAGGCATATTACATAACTGAAGGAGGGCAATCTACAGAAGCGCAGACAGATAACTTAGTACAATTGCTTAAGGACACATATTCAAAAGTATTTGTTAATTTGTGTATTAAAGAATCCCCACAGTGCAGAAGGAGGCCATTTGGCCCATTGAACCTGCACTGCCTCTCCAAGACAGCTTCTTCCCCAGGCCCAATCCCCTTAATGCCATATATTTACCCCGCTAATCCCCCTAAGCAACACATCTTGGGACACTAAGGCACAATTTAGCATGGCCAGTCCACCTAACCTGCATGTCTTTAGACTGTGGGAGAAAACCCACGCACACATGGGGACAATGTACAAACCCCACACCGACAGTGACCCAAGGCTGGAATCAGACCCACATCCCTGGTGTTGTGATTCAGCAGTGCTAATAACTGTGCCACCGCAGAGAAATGATAGAGAGAGGTGCCTATCGTCACCATTAAAATAATGTAAGCTTCAGGAGTGAAAAGAAAAATTGCTGGAAATGCCCAGCGAGCCTGACAGTATCTGTGTAGAGGAAAATAAAGTTAACCAGACCAATGGCTTTTGGTCTTTAGTAGGATGCTCTTGGGTACCAAATTGAGGCTTTTTAAAAATTGTGATCTTAAACCGACTGTGGTTAGCCAATGGAGGCCTGAAGTTATTTCACTTGTGACCAACATGTGAAATGCAACACGTAATAACAGTTATAAACATTTCACATATTCGTGATTACATTTTGCAGTCAACTATGCCGTGACTTGTATATTTTGTTGTTTTTGTGAGTATGACCTTCTAATTGTGTATGCCTTACTACTAGCAATGTAGCAGGAATGATTGATGAGGGGTTGTTATTATAATCTCAACACTCCAGGAACACTTGATTTGCCTGTCAACAGAAGATCACATGCTAACTAAACGATTACGGCATAACAAAGGCTGTGTTGTAAAGTACTGCCCTTCTCAATAAACCAATTCTTTGTTGCTTTGATTGAACACAAATTTGTGTTGTTTAATTAAAGCACAGTTATTACGTTGAAGGAACATGCGTCCACTTTTAAAATAAGCATTTGAAATTGACATCAACTTGCTTTGTGGCATTGGAAATGACAAGTATGGATTGAAAAAGTGAAACAGCAACAAGGGAAGCAAAGCTAAAGTATTTTTAGCAAACTGTTGGAGCAGACTGGATGGCAAACTTGAATGGAGTTTGAAACGTTCCTTGTTTATTCTTAAACGTTGAGAAAAGTGCCTGAAAATTGCACGTTGGATACGTTGCTCTGAAACTTCAATATGCTTCCGTAAATGTATATTTTCGAGAGCCAGGATTCACAATTTGTTCAAAAAAATAATCAAACTAGCATTAGAGGGACATGGGCCAAAGGCGGGCAGTCAGGACTATCTGGGAGGGCACCAGGGTCGGCATGGGCTGGTTGGGCCGAAGGGCCAGTTTCCGTGCTCTATGATTCTGGTGCAATGTGAGGAGCTTTATTAATCGTGCAGGTAAACCCCCATTTTCAGCTCCCAGAGACTGGACTACTGAGAAGTCGTAAACAATTCTTGCTCACCTGTGAGAAAAGGCTATGTAGCAGACGCACTCGAGGGAGGAGCTGACAATGACAATTGCTGAACTGTTCTTTTAAATTATTCACTTAATTTGGTAATCTCCACCTTGCTTCATATCACCATGGTTGAAATGTTTGTGTTTAATTATGTTTTTTTATTCATTCATTGGACATGGTTGTGTTGCTGGCTGGCCAGCATTTATTGCCCATCCCTAGTTGCTCTTCGAGAGTCAACCACATTGTTGTGGCTCTAGAGTCATACGTAGGCCAGACCAGGTAAGGACGGCAGATTTCCTTCCCCAAGGGGCATTAGTGAACCAGATGGATTTTTCTGACATTCAACAATGGTTTCACAGTCATCAGTAGATTCTTAATTCTAGATATTTTGTATTTGAATTCAAATTCCACCATCTGCTGTGGTGGGATTCGAACCTGGGTCCTCAAAGCATTAGCTGAGTTTCTGAATTAATAGTCTAATGATGATACCATTAGGCCATCATCGCCCCATGTAAAAGAAGCAATGGCTGAACTTTGTGATTGATTAACTACAGAAACAAATCGAAATTGGTAATACAATATAAGATAAAAGCAAATTACTGCAGATGCTGGAATCTGAAAACCAAAAGAGAAAACGCTGGAAAATCTCAGCAGGTCTGGCAATATCTGTAAGGAGAGAAATGAGCTGACGTTTCTTTGATAGAGCATCAACAAACGGTCATCTGGACTCGAAACATCAGCTCTTTTCTCTCCTTACAGATGCTGCCAGACATGCTGAGATTTTCCAGCGTTTTCTCTTTTGAAATCAGTATTAACAGTTAAAACAAATATAAGTCATTCAAGGGGCAGCCAATGGTAGCTTAAAATAGAACATTTTTTGAAAGTCACTATTGTATCAGGTGGCCAGGGAAATGTCATCTGAGGGAAAAAGTTTATTTTTTTTGTTGGCAGATATCCACTATTAAAACAACTTCACTGGTCTGAATTCTCCAATCTCATAACACCCTGCTGCCACTGTCAGTGAGAATGGAGAATTTGGCGCTGAGCCAAAACTCTATTCGCTGCTGCGGGACCGGAGAATCCCAGCCGTGGGTGAGGTCGGAAAATTCCAGCCATTGTGTTTGGATGTGGTGGTTTTTTCGTACAGATGTTCATAACTCTCCGTCATTGCAGTTAACAGAAAAGTAGTGTAGATAAAGAAGGCCCTTGGCTTTTCCAGTTCCCCATTCAATAGAAACTTATGTTTCCTCCCACCACATAGTCCAACTGTCTCTTGAGAGATTCCAGAGTTCATGTCTTCCAGAAAAATAAAAATCATCCTTTGCGCCAAGAATTAATGCCTAACAATTATTGACAGTTATGTGAAGTTGTGAAGTTGTTACTGATCTGTATCTTGCCCTTGTTATGCAAAGAGATTTTCACAATAACTTCAATGCAGTGTTAAGTAAGCCTGTTTGTGACACTAATAAATATTAGTGCATTCATTCAAAGAGTTTTTAAGTACCCCTATATGAATTATTCCAATTCTCTTCCCGTACCTAGTGGTGCAGTAAGGCAGACTTTTGTCAGTTTCCCTGGCTAGTTTTCTTGGAACAGATCACTAGGTCTGTTACTAGAGGCTTGAGAGCAGCCACTCCACATTAAGTGTGGCTAACCAGAGGTCTCTCCCGCTCGTCATTGGGGTGTTTGGAAGGATTCGCAGGTTGACACAGTCAACCTGTTTGACCTTATTGTGAACACACCTTCCTTGGCCATCAAATCCAGGGGATGGACTCGAATCCAAAACATCTGGTTCAGAGGCAGGGACGCTACCCACTGCACCACAAGACTTCTGTATATGATTTGCACTCATCCCTTTTTACCTAGGGGAACAAAGCATTTTGTTAACCTCCCCAAGCACAAAAGCAAATATTGGCAACTATCTTAACCAAGTCGCAAATTGTTGCCTAAATTACAACAATGATTTCAAAAGCACTCTGCAGGCTGCAAAGTGCTTTTGGGATGTCCTGGGGTCATGAAAGACTCTAGGGGAAGGCAAGTTTATTTTCTTTCTTTGGTTCCTATGATACCCATTGTTTATTATGAAGTTTCACATTGTGTGCAGGCCAGTTCATAGCACATTAATGTCAATTCCAATTTATTGGCTGCAATACAATTCAGGAAACTTTACAAAAACAAGGATGCTGTTTCTGTTATGCTGCGATAAGGCAGCACATAACTACAAGCTGACTTTTCAATCACTGAACAACCGAACAAAGCCACTCTGTTATTATTTATATTTGACTCATTTTATGAGATGTCACCCGTACTTTCCTGTTGCGGCAAGAACCAGCAGGCCTCCAAATGCTTTTGTCCAGCTGTTGGAAGCAAATTAATGAACCTCAGACACCGTCCCAGCTTTCCCCACCCCCTCCTTTCCTTGAGTTTGTCAACAGGAAGCCATTCAGAATATATATGGCGCTTTTATCAATGAATTTGATTCATGATTTTCCTCATTGTGAACAAAGCCATTTAACCACATAATTGCCAACTAGTCACTTAAAGGTGTGAGGAAAACGTCTAACAGTCAGCTGTGTAAAGTAAGTTAGTTAGCATTGGGTGTCCCCTTCATTTGAATAGCCTGCCAGCATTCACCCTCGAACAATAATAACCACTTGGGTAAAATATCAGAGGCCACCGCTACACTGGGATCATACCCAGTGTAGTTTCTCTTTAATCCCTTTTAATAATTCACCTGTCATTAGCTTTGACTTGTTTTTTTAGCCCAGTTATGACTCATCTCATTTTATTTGATTTGTTTTGCGTTGGGACTTTCACCTCTGGGACAGGAAGTTGTCAGTCAATGCCTCCGCTGCAAAGACGTGAACATATAGGCCAGAATTTCCTGGTTGTTCACACCAGCGGGATTTTCCGGTCCTGCTGCAGTGAACGGAACGGCTGAGCGCTAAATTCTTCGTCCTCGCTTGCAGCAAACAGCCTGGAAATTCCAATCATAAATTTCTTTGACAGTTCAGTACAGGTAACAAGGGAATGCTGCAATGTTGGAGATATAGGTCGCGATTTTCCAGCCCCATTGTGCTGGGATTCAGCACAGGAGCTATGGTGGCCCAGCCTAAAGTCCATTGTCTATCGACGGGACTGGAAAATCCCAGGCACAGCTTTTCAGATGAGACAATAAACCGTGGCCTTGCTCATCCCCTCAGATGGATTTTTAAAAAATCACACGGCATTATTTCTGTAATAGGTCTTTGAGGCAGAAGTCCCTTCGCCAAAATCCCTTTATTTACAATTCCAATAGCAGTACACAGCGTGCTATCAGTCAGCAGTCTAACTTCAGGAGTGCCAGAGGAACTGACACTCCCGGTTAAATAGAAGGAAAAAACTCCTTGATTGGCCCATCAATTGATTCTTCAATCATTTTCCAATAGGCCAGCCCCAATGGCCTGATTGAAGTCATTACGATTTCAAAAAACACCACAAGAGTTCTCCCAGTGTCTAGATCAATATTTATCCCCTAACCAAAGAGATCTCATTGAGACGTACAAGATGATGAATGGGATGGATAGGATAGAGGTGGAGAGACTCTTCCCGCTCAGAAAGGACAGTAGGACTAGGGGGCACAGCCTCAAGATAAAGGGGGGGCGGTTTAGAACGGAGTTGAGGAGGAACTTCTTCACTCAAAGGGTGGTGAATCTCTGGAATTCTCTGCCCGTTGAAGTGGTGGAGGCTACCTCGCTAAATATTTTTAAGACGCGGGTTGATGGGTTTTTGATAAGAGAGGGGATTAAGGGTTATGGGGAGAGGGCGGGAATGTGGAACTGAGCCACGACAGATCAGCCATGATCTTATTGAATGGCGGGGCAGGCTTGAAGGGCTAGATGGCCTACTCCTGCTCCTATTTCTTATGTTCTTATGTTCTGATACCAGATTACGCAGTCATTCATCTCACCCCCTTTTGTGAGAGCTTGCTATCCACAAATGAGTGGCCATAACTTCCAGCATTCCAATGATAATCTAACATCAAAATGTCCTTCGCTGACTATGAAGCACGGTGGCATGGTGGCTAGCACTGCTGCCTCACAGCGCCAGGGACCTGGGTTCGATTCCCGGCTTGGGTCACTGTCTGTGCAGAGTTTGCACATTCTCCCCGTGTCTGCACGGGTTTCCTCCGGGTGCTCCAGTTTCCTCCCACATTCCAAAGTTATGTGGATTAGCTGGATTGGCCATGCTAAATTGTCCCTTAGTGTCAGGGAGACTAGCTAGGTTAAATGCATGGGGTTATGGGGATAGGGCCTAGGTGGGATGATGGTCAGTGCAGACTCAATGGGCTGAATGGCCTCCTTCTGCACTGTAGGGATTCTATGACTCACACTGGGATGTTCTCAGACCCTGAAAGACGTGATATAAATGCAAATTTTCCCTTTCATTGCTGAGAGCATCTACTTCTTGCCACCTGATGGTTCCATGGGCTAGTTGGCAAGCAGTACTGCGGCCATTTTTTGCGAATGCATCCAGATTATTTGATTAGAGATGGGCGAGCTTGATTCTGCTCTCATTCCACATCTCCAAACGCATGCCATGGATTCAGCAGCAAGAAGTGGACATTGCACCTCCCGACACCCACAGTAACAATGTCAAACAGGAATACAATAAACATTGTAAAGATGCCCTTTTTTAAGGGAGTAATGAATATTCAGGAGTCAAGTGGTTAATTTAGAATTGTTTTTAAGTTTCTTTGCAAACAAGCAACACAGGAAACATTACATGGCATTTCCTTGACTAAACATAACAATAAAAGCAGTGACTAACTTGATATACAGTCACTGATATTGTCTGGTTTTATTATACCATTTGAAACTGCCAGGAAGTAATTATTGTTGCTCTGTGTAGATTATAATTGATTGATTGAGTTTGTGGTTAGAGGGCTACTGTTCAGTGCTGCTTATCTGTAATTACACAGTAATCAAAACCATACTTTGCCATTACCTCCAGCGCAATGCCGTACAAGCTCTACTAGAACTTAAAAATGGTTGTATCAGAAAGCTTTGGAACGGTACCCTTTTGGGTTATTGTCATTATGCGCCACATCTGAGAAAAAACAAGATAGGAGTTACATTTGGGGCGCAACTCTCCTCCAACAAAAAATCTTATATCTCAATAATGAATCACCAATTAAATTGCGCTCTCAGTGGGCACACATTTCAATGTTGCACATTCCTGCGATCTCAGCAGCTGGTCAATGTGACAGAAAAACAGACACCAGCCAAAATTCACCGAGCATTCAGGCCTCTCCACCACTGCCAGTGAGAACTGATAATTTGGCACTCAGCCAAATCTCCGCTCGCTGCAGCAGGACTGGAGAATCCCAGCTGCGGGCGAGGCCGGAGAGTCCAGCCCATTTTCTCCCTCTCAGTTTAAAAGTGAATTTAAAAGCTTTGCCGAATTTAGCAGATAGATTCACTACAGTGCAGAAGGAGGTCATTGGGCCTGCACCAACAACAATTCCGCCTAGGCCCCATCCCCATAAGCCCACATATTTACCTTGCAAATTCCCCTAACACTAAGAGGCAATTTATCATGGCCAAGTAACCTAACCCGCACATCTATGAACTGTGGGAGGAAACCGGAGCACCCAGAGGAATCCCATGCTGACGTGGGGAGAACGTGCAAACTTCACACAGACAGTCACCCGAGGCCAGAATTGAACCTAGGTCCATGGTGCTGTGAGGCAGCAGTGCTAACAACTGTACCACTGTGCCATGGGCAAAGATAAACTTTACCCCAACCAGTTGGTTAAGGATTTCTGTTGAATTTGTAGGTGAGTTTTATCATGCCAACTTTATATTAGCCCTTTAATTTGGATTCCAGGAGCTCAGCATCTGTGATTCAGCTCCCAAATTTATGCAGTAAAATGGTTTCCACGGACCAAAGGAAAACTTGTAGACCCAGATAAAATTAGGTTTACAAGTCTCTCACTAATCTCTAGAAACCGGATTTAACCCATAAACACCAGCAGCTGACTCATGGGCACCTGGATCCTGGAATTCAAATCGAAAGACCAGTATGAGAGCAATCCTCCTTCAGTTTTTAGTTTCTTGTGATCTTGACAATAATACTGATCTCTCATTTACAACTAACCTGTTTCCTGTGAATGGTGAGAGATTCCTTCGTGTGATGGGAAGGTAGTCAAGGCCGGAAACCTTACAACCTTTAAAAAAAATTTGGATGAGCACTTGAAATATCACAATATTCAAAGATATGGGGCAAGTACAGGAAAATAGTGTTAGAGCGCCTTTAGTGGTGATTATTGTCATTGCAGTCTCAATGGGCCAAAGGACCATCTGCACTGTGTGACACTATGATGTTGAAGTTTGATCAGATAGTTTTACAGAACAAAGTGAAGACAATGACTTGATTTCAGAAAATATTTCACAAGTCATTTCAATTCTATGAGCTCCAGATAGAAATAGGTTCTCCCTGCGAAGAAAGTTATCAATAACACAGTTGTGTACTTCAGTTTAGGTGTCCAAGCACTTGCCTGAAAAGCATTGCAGCTCTTAAGACTCCATAGCTCTGCACAGGCTCAGAGCTGCATAAGCTCCTGATCTCCTCTGTGGATGCTGCTATCATTTGCAGGACAGGTCCCTTCACTTGTTAGGCATGCGTGGGCACTTGCAGCAATAGGGATGCACTTACAACGTCAATCATTGTGTCCAAGGCTGAAAGCTCAGCCATGGTGGACTGGTTAGGGGAAAGGTGGAGCAGCAGGCATAGGAGTGAATTAGTTTCAGCAAGTTGTTGTGTCTTTTGGTAAAGGGAACACATTAAAAAGTAGTTTTTACAAATGTTAGCTTCTTTTTCAGAAGTTCCGGCGTTTTCCTAAACCTGAATCTTCAGTTGGGCACTCCATTCGTCACTTGATAAACTGGTGTACTGATCATACACCTGGTCCCATTGGAAGCATCTGCATTTTCTCAGTTAAGTTTATTTATTAGTGTCACAAGTAGGGTCACACTAACATTGCAATGATGTTACTGTGAAAACCCCCTAGTCACCATTCTTCAGCGTCTGTTCAAGTACACTGAGGGAAAATTTAGCACAGCCAATCCATTTAACCAGCACATCTTTCTGACTGTGGGAAGAAACCGAACACCTGGAAAAAAACCCACGCAGACACGGGGAGAACATGCAGATTCTACACAGACAGTGACACAAAGCAGGAATTGAACTCGGGTCCCTGGCACTGTGAGGCAATAGTGCTAACTGCTGTGGCACCGTGTTGATGTTTGCAGCATTTGTAGATCACTTACTTGTTACAATATGAAACTTCTTAATATTGTTTCATGGGAGGTTCAAACAACATGTCACCTTCTGCTCCTAAACAGCCATCTTGTATAAAAACATGGGGAACCTAAATTTAGTTATAACTGCAAATTTATCTTCTTCTATAATCTTTAGGATTGTCGCAGTTCAGTAATGCACAACCCCAGTTTACTTTCCTTTGTCACTTTATGAAGATTCGTAAGGTGAAGTGTTACCAATAAATAGCAGAGTGTTGGTTCCAGTGAGAAAATCAGTATATTTCTCTCCAGATCTTGTGATACTGCCAAAAAAATCAAGGGGGTGTGTTTCATGCCATCATACAGGGGACAGGGCCTGAACATGCCAGCAAAACCCAGCTGCTCAGAGATCAGGATCCCAGCTTTATAGGGTGTCCCTGTCAGAACCTGAGTAAACCCCCCCCCAAACCTACCAGGCGGTCTCAGGAACCCCCCTCCCACCCCCGATCAGAGTCGGCACTTCCCTACCTCTCACCCGATCATCAGCCCCTTTAACCCATAAACACCAGGAACTGACCAATGGGCACCTGGATCCTAGAATTCACTCTCCTTTCCTTCTTACATGCCGACAGAAAATTTTAAAGTCCAATTTTATGTTTCTCGTTAGTTTACCATCGTATTTTGTTTTCCTCTTAATCTTTATCTAACGATAGTTATTTTCACAATCAATGTTTATTTGCCATTAACCATGATTCTAAAGTTAGAAAGCAATTCTTAATTCAACAAGTGTGTTGCCTAATTTCATCAATAATTGCAAGAAAGGGTTAATTTATTCATTCTGTAGCTTGGTCAAATCGTGGCGCAATGTTAGTAGCATAAATGCTAATGTAACCTGAACTGGTTGACGTAACATAGATTAACAATCCAAACATACATATCACACATTAATGCCGGAATTTTACTGGCACGCCCACCCCAGCTCACTGAACGGAGTTCTCCGTTGGTCTCGGACAGGATTTTACAAGCCTCACCCAAGTAAGGTTGTAAAATACTTGCCTAAATATTATACTCCATACTAAACGGTAGCCTCTTGATGTGGTAATGGGTGTGAAGAACAATGCGTTCATCTCTTGTCTTTGAGGGTAGCATTCTTCTTGGATATTGGTCGCATTTTTAGCTGCAATTTTATAAACCACTTTTGATTTGACTTGATTTATTATTGTCACAGGCATTAAAATACAGTGAAAAGTATTGTTTCTTGAGCGCTATATAGACAAAACATACATTTCATAGAGAAGAAAACGAGAAAATGCAGAACGCAGCAAGTCATGGCTAGGGTGTAGGGAAAGATCAACTTAATGCAAGGTAGGTCCATTCAAAAGTCTGACAGCAGCAGGGAAAAGGCTGTTCTTGAATCAGTTGATACGTCACCTCAGACTTTTGTATCATTTTCCAGAAGGAAGAAGGTGGAGGAGAGAATGGCTGGGGTATATGGGGTCCTTAATTATGCTGGCTACTTTGCCGAGGTAGCTGGAAGTGTAGACAGGGTCAATGGATGGGAGGCTGTTTTGTGTGATGGATTGGGCTACATTCATGACCTTTTGTAGTTCCTTGTGGTCTTGGGCAGAGCAGGAGCCATACAAAGCTGTGATACAACCAGAAAGAATGCTTTTATGGTGCATCTGTAAAAGTTGGTGAGGTTCCACTTCAGCTGTTAAAATAATTCTGTGGTGTCCTTTGCTCCCGTCAAATTTCCTGTTTCCTAATAATGAATTTCACCACCACTCCTTCAGGATTAAAATATTTTCCATAATTCTCACTGGATCAAACATAATTTTCCAGCACCCAGTAGGTAAAACAGCCGCTTCCAGCCAGCCATTCCTCTGGAAAGAGGCCTGGGAATTGATATTTGGAACTGCTTCAGAAATACAAATGGGCTGATACTCTATATATTGCTGACTCCTGTGAACTGTAAACAAAAGTGGCAACCTGTTAAAATTGATGACAGTTCAGAAAAACTTTTTTTTGTCATTTGTTTGTTAGGGAGTAACTAGCTGTTAAGTCTTTAGCAGGGCTTCCGCTGTACAAAAAGTCAAATTTCATTTTTATCACTTATGTTTCTGGTATGTTAACTGGTATATGGGGGATTATATTCCATCATTCCATTTGCTTTCCATGAAAACAACCTTTGATATTCATAAAACATGTAAAAAAATGCTTGTTTCAAAAAATGTCCTTTCCAGTGGAAAACAAAAGCCTTGAAATAGTTGCCCAACTTTCCTCCCTTTTATCTTAAGGTCAAGGCAATTGTCTGCAATTTATCATCTTACACGTTCCACTTCAGCGCTTCAGATATCTAAACTTAACTTTCTTGCATTAATTGTTCCCTTGTTCTCCCCTCTCACTTCGTCTCTTTTTCTCAAACTGCATGCAGTGAGAATGTGCCTCTGTGACAGTTTAATATGTGGTAGGCATTGATCCCATGAGTCATGGTATTACTATGATTGCACTTCAAATATACTGTTAAATGAAACAATAAAAGCATGAAATAAAACTTCAAAGGTTTCCACAACCAACATGAAGTTAAAAATACCTTTCTTGCGTGGAAGCCCCAGCTGACAACACAAAGAATCATGCTATCTATTCAATAGACTTTGAAGGTTATAATGAAAACACAGAATACAAGTTTGCTGGCAATTGTTCTGCAGTGGATAAGTTTCTGAACTAAAATATGCCTATATGGAGATAGCAACCAAAGCAAGTTGAGTCAATACCCCTCAATGTGCCCGTGCAGGCTGCAATCACTCACCTCTCAGGAGCCAGTTATCGGACAACAGATTGAGGTCTAATAAGGGTTCACTTTTGGTCCTCTGCTGGGTATGCTACATGGTAAAGGAATTCGGACCAAGTGAAAAGCAGAGAGACTAATAAACATTTACCCACCTCAGAAAGCACTGTTGTATTTCCTTATAATGTGCAATTGTGTTGAATCTACCCTTTCATAATACTTTCTAAACTTCTTGGATACAGACAAAGAAAATGTTACATGTAGGTTTTGAAATTGATGTTACAAGAAATCTGTTTGCCATACTGCTATAAATGTATTCCACAAATTGCCTTTAGTTATTATCATCGTCGTTTATATTAAATAAACACAGGAGTATATTAGAACCTGCACTGTTGCTTGATTAAAAGAAGTATAAATATGCAGCCAGCACTTTATTTCAATGTCTGAGCTAATCTTTCAAAATTATTGGATCCCTTTTAACTCCTGCAAAAGAGAATGTAAATATTTGAATGTTGTCAGTTTATTTTCTATACTAGAAACCTGAGCCCAAGGAATTAATTATTGTTATTCTACACATGTTGAATAACATAAATTTATCGTGCTCTGGGACAAGTTGGTTTATTTGCAGTTGTTCACTTCACAACCCCGCAGTTAGCCTGATGATGTCATCTGAGTTCAGGTTACCAATACGGAGCCCATTCCCAGCACCTTTTAATTATAATTCTTTGTTTTTAATTAATTACGTTTCTACCTCCTAGCCTATGGTATAAATAAATTAACTAATGTGGAGGAAAATCTGAGAAAATAATTCAACTCTTGAAAGAAAGCAACATCTGGGTGTTAACCAAGTGATGTTCTGCTGACGAAGGTATTCGCTGAGGCTGTTAGTCAACATAGTACTTAGCCATCCTCATACCAGCTTGATACCTGAAAGTGCACCAAAGATAAACCAGTCCTCCAAGCCTGTGCTTCCTCCCAGGTTCAGAATCAAGCCTTCATAACTGGATTTCAGATGATGAAAAAATATTTTGAAAGATCTGTGTTGTGTTATGTATTGTATTTGTTAACACCTGTAAATTGCTTGGGACTACTTAGCAAGGAACCATTGTATTATGTGCTGTTCCGGGGGTTTATATTTAGTGGGTTCCTAAAAGACACGAGCAGTAAAGAGTTAGTCAGCTATATCATTGTGTGGGCCGGAGATCTAGCTATTAAATAAATGAAACAGCGGGGAGCTTACTATTGGTGATGCTGCACCGGGAGTACTGTGCATAGTTTTGGTCCCTTTATTTGAGGAAAAATGTAGTGGCATTGGAGAGAGTTCAGAGGACTTTCACTAGATTGATTCCAGAGATGAAGGGTTTGTCATATGAAGAGAGCTTGAACAGTTTAGGCTGATACTCTCTGGAATTTAGAACAAGTAGAGATCAAATTGAGAGTACAAGATGATAAAAAATATGGATAAAGTAGATGTGGAGCTGATGCTTCCACTTGTGGGACATCCTAGGATGAGAGATCATGGTCTTAGGATAAGGGGTAGCAAATTTAAAACAGAGTTGAGGAGAAACTACTTCTCCCAAGGGGTTATGAATCTGTGGATTTCGCTACCCCAAAGTGTGGTGGATGTTGGGACAGTGAGTAGGTTTAAAAAGGAGTTAGATTTTTAATTGGTAATGGGTTGAAAGGTTATGGAGAGAAGACGAGAAAATGGAGATGAGGAACATATCAGCCATGATCAAATGGCGGAGGGGACTCGATAAGCCGAAAGGCCTAATTCTGCTCCTATATCTTATGAACTTATCACTGAAGAGGACAATGCACCCTATCCAGCCCAAATCAAATCATTGGATCTACCAATATGTATTACAAGGCCATGGACAGGAATTAGGTGAGTCTTTTGTTAATTTTGTTGCAAGTTTAAAATGCAGATAAAAATTATAAGTTTAAGGACACAGCCGAAAGGTAGTAGATCAGCTAATTTGGGGTTCTTCATGGCCCGATGTATAGAAAGTGCTAATTAGAGAGCCAAGCTCACAATATCTCAGGCTGTAGACGTTGCCAGAACACACAAAGATTGAGCAGACAGGTAGCTACACAAAACAGCTAGCAACAAAAGAGTGCACAGTGAAAAGAGAGGAAAACATGCGAGAGCTGTGGATGAATTCATACACTAAAGGAAATGTTTCACACGTCGATCAATCGTGGAAAGGCCAATCATTGGCAAAAGATATCAGAACAGGGTAGAAGGTGGTAGACGAGGCACCCAGAGCCAGAGCAACTGAGCAAATGGACAGGCAAATGAATCAGAGCATTCCTACCCTGCAAGATGACAACGAATTTGAAAACATGATAGACATTGGAACCATACAACGGCGTGAAATAATTGGATGCGATAGTCCCCAGAGAAGAAAAATCACACAACCATTCAAACCAGGGAGAGGGTGAGAGAAAAATCCACAACAATAAATCTGACCGTGAAGATTAACACCGGAGCACCGAGTAACTTCATCCACTCAGACTGTACTAGATAATCATTCCTGAAAATTTGGAAGATAATGATTATCCAAAGAAAGGCATTCTGAAACCAAAGGACTGTTATGTCAACAGAATATGGAGGGCTTTGACAGATAGACATCCAAAGGAAAAGATATTAACTGTCTGTTCTATGTCACTGAAACAGATGGTCCCGCTATCCTAGGGTTGACTATTTGTGAATAGCAGTAGATGATCTCACATAAAACCATGAGGTAAAGGAGGCAACGCAGGTTTGATGAGGGTACACGCACTGAAAACTGCCCTCTGATCAGATGCAAAAAAGGTCGAGTGCAAATGTGATGACAGTGTTTTGATGGAAGTTTGAAGATTTTGAATATCACCTCACAATTGACCCAGCAATGAGACCAGAGATTCATCCCCCAGGTAAAATACCAACAGAACTAAATGGAAAGTTTCAAAAAGAGCTCCAGGAAATGGAAGAAATGAAAGTGATCTCCAGAATCACAGAGCCAACAGATTGGGTAAATTCCATCATGGTGAAAGAGAAGTCAAATGGGTAGCTAAGAATTTGCTGGGATGCCAAAAATCTTAATTAAGCCATTCCAACACCAGGACAGGTCACACCAGCACTGGCAAGGCGATCTAAATGCCAGAAATGGCTACTGGACCATGGAACTATTGACAACATTCAGCAAACCCTTTGGATTGTACAAATTCCTACAGTTATCTTTTGGCCTTAAACTGGGCTGCACAATGGCCCATTCACCTGACGGAGAGGGTGTCCCTCGAAAGCTTGTGAGTACATTATCAAATAAATAGGTTGGACTAAAACCTGGTGTTGTCAGACTTTTTACAATGGGACAGTGCCAGGAACCCAGGTTCGATTCCTGGCTTGAGTACTGTCTGTGCAGAGTCTGCATGTTCACCCTGTGTCTCTGTGAGTTTCCTCGGGGAACTCCGGTTTCCCCCAACAGGCCAAAGTTGTGCTGGTTAGGTGCATTGGCCATGCTAAATTCTCCCTCAGTGTACTCAAACAGATGTTGGATTGTGGCGACCAGGGGATTTTCACAGTAACTTTGTTGCAGTGTTGATATAAGCCTACTTGTGACATTAATTATTAATAATAATCATAATAAAGTGAGCCAGGATGTGATCCAGCAGAAAGCAGATGAGGCATATCGAGGATGCAAAGGAGCAGTTGGCATTGCAGATAATAGTCAGATAACAATGGGGATGAAAAAGATTATAACTACCATCTATATCAGCGTTTTTCAAAGTGGGGTTGGTGACCCACCCACGAGACTTGGGATGTTGAAAAATGGGTCAGCAAAAATGATCCTCAAACTTCACTTGACTTCTATTCCATTTTCTCTTTGGGTAAATTGTCACTGCAGCGCAGTGCATGACCATATGAGGCAAGACATGCAATATATGCCAGGAGTCCAGAAACACATGACCAGAAAATAATATAACATTAACAACAACTAGCATGACTTCTACATCATCAGGGACAACACACAATATCGCCTATGCAGCATTCAAATTCATCACCAACAAATGCAAGATCTACAGATGAAAGCATAACATTTTATCACCTGAGTGATACAGTGGATACTATTTTTAGTAAAGAATGTAAACTACTAAATACTCAAAGGATTTTATTTATTTCCAAAATTTGATGAATAATCTCCTTTAGTTTAGAAAGTGGCACAGCTCCATTGTTGGGGGATTACAATTAAGGAAAGCCGAATGTGAAATATTGTTCTGTTATCTGTAAATAGCTGTAAGTATCTAGTGACTACTCAGTTAGAAACTAATGAGTTATGTATAAGTGTTCCAGGATGCCATATTTCAAGGCTGCACTAAAGACTTGTGAAATGGAATAGAGCCAGTTCAATCAGGCCCCTTTGTGCAACACAGCATGGCAATATTAAACATTATAAAGAGTTTCCATCCTTTGCAATCTTAAAGTATGATTTGAACAACATTTGCAAACTGAAAAACAACAAAAAAACATAGCAATCTGCTATAGTATGGGATTTGGTGTTAGGTATGTCCATCATAGACACCAAATTTTCATTAAAATTGATCATTTCAGTGCATTGTTGAAGTATAAATGTTCCATAAATGATTTAGAACCAGCCAATGAGATCATAGATCCCAAGTGTGCAGAAGGTGGCCATTTGGCCCATTGAGTCTGCACCAGCCCTCCAACAGAGTATCCCACCTAGGCCCTAATCTCATAACCCCACGTATTTACCTCACCAATCCCCAACTTACATGTCTTTGGACATTCAGGGACAATTTAGCAGGCCAATGAACCCAACTTATTGGATCAAAAGATGGTGGACTGTGACTAGTTAAGGTGCCAATTTTCTCCATGTAAATACACATCAAATCTGTGCTGATTCTGGTAAAACAGATAATCCAAAATCATGTGAACTGAATCACAAATGAGAAAATCTTACATTATTGTCCAGATCAAAGAAGAAACTATGTAATCATCCAATTCACAAAGAATAGGGCTTGGTGAATCAACACTTTATAGTGGCTTTGAAGATGTGAAAAGTTCTGATGCAGATAGATGAAGGTGAGCAAGCAAGAAGAAAAGGCTGGAATGTGGACAACACATCTCTCGAAAAGGGTGTACACATGTGGTTTGCACCGCAGAGAGCCAAGGACTATCTATATGCAGTCCTGTATGTGGGGAGCAGGCAGATCAGAGGATTTCCACGTTAATCTGCTCTTAGAACTGACCAAGGTCTAGGCAGTGGGCAATTGAGGAATTCATTCAGCCTGACCAACTGCCTCTCCAAAGTTATTATGTTTGCACCCAGCTTGTCCCTGGAGCGGGAGAATGTGATGTCCGTCAGTACACTTGACACTTTCTACGATTGGTGTTGCTGAGGGGGACTGGAAGGCATTATCACATTATCAACCCCAGGAATGATACTTTAATTTTATTTATTTAGTTTCCTTTAAAGTTTTGGTTTGTTTTTGTTTGTCTTTATTGCAGTGAATCAACAGCACCCAATTCAAAGGGGCACTTAATGTGCTCTGAGTTTACAAAGAGGTGTATATTGGAGTAGACTGAGGTTGTGGTGGTTAGGTTTGATGTTGCATGTTTATAATATATATCTCTGCAAATAAAAGCTCATAAAAATTAGGTTCTAACATTCACCATCCGGCTTCCTGGAATAGAACATTAATCTCCCTCATCTGTTTCAGTAAGGTGGTAAAGATACTTTGATGGCAATGCAGTATTGGTAAGTCTCACCTGCACCACATGAAGGTGAAAAGTTTCTGGTTATACAATGAGTGAATGATTCCTGCCAGTTCTTTACCATCCCATCAATGAAGATGAAAATTATCCCTCAATTTTCAAAAATTCATTTTATGGGATGTGGGCGTCACTGGATAGGCCAGCATTTCATTGAAATTGATCATTTCAGAGCAATGTTGAAGTATAAATACTCCACAAATGATTTAGAACCAGCCAATGAGATCATAGAATCCCTACAGTGCAGAAAAAAGCCATTTGGCCCATTGAGTCTACACCAGCCCTCCAACAGAGCATCCCACACAGGCCCTAACCTCATAATCCTAGGAATGATAATTCAATTTAAGGCCAGCATTTATTGCCCTGTCCAACCATACCCAAGTCCAAACCTGGTGGTGAGCTGTCTTCTTGAATCACTGCAGTCCCTGAGACATGAGTACACCCACAGTGCTATTAGGGAGGGATTTGATTTGACCCAATCACAATGAAGGAACGGCGATATATTTCCAAGTCAGGATGGTGAGTGACTTGAGGGGGAACCTCCAGATGGTGATGTTCCTAGGTATCTGGTCCCCTTGATTGAC
Organism: Carcharhinus amblyrhynchos; assembly: GCF_965287045.1. Taxonomy (NCBI): domain Eukaryota; kingdom Metazoa; phylum Chordata; class Chondrichthyes; order Carcharhiniformes; family Carcharhinidae; genus Carcharhinus; species Carcharhinus amblyrhynchos. The sequence continues at coordinate 55,293,881 of NC_137335.1, forward strand.
AATTCTGATATGTCCAAGCAACAGTTGATGTCGTATACATGGATTTTAGTAAGGCCTTTCATAAGGTTCCCCATGGTATGCTCATGAAGAAAGTAAGGAGGTGTAGGATAGAAGGAAATTTGGCTGATTGGATAAGTAACTGGCTATCTCATAGAAGACAGAGGGTGGTTGTGGATGGAAAATTTTCTGACTGGAGACCAGTTACCAGCAGCGTACCACAGAGATCAGTGCTGGGTCTTCTGCTATTTGTGATTTTTACCAATGACTTGGAGGAGGGGGCTGAAGGGTGGGTTAGTAAATTTGCTGATGACACCAAGATTGATGGAGTAGTGGATGAGGTGGAGGGCTCTTGTGGGCTGCAAACAGGCATTGATAGGATGCAGAGCTGGGCCAAAAAATGACAGATGGAGTTTAAGCCTGATAAGTGCAAGGTGATCCATTTTGGTCGGACAAACTTGAATGCGGATTACAGAGTCAATGACAGGGTTCTGAGGAATGTGGAGGAATAGAGAGATCTTGGGGTTCATATTCACAGATCTCTGAAGGTTGCCACTCAAGTGGATAGAGCCATGAAGAAGGCTTATAGTGTGTTAGCATTTATTAACAGGGGGTTTGAGTTTAAGAGCCGTGGGGTTATGCTGCAACTGTACAGGACCATGGTGAAACCGCATTTGGAATATTGTGTGCGGTTCTGGTCACTTCACTGTAAGAAGGATGTGGTAGCATTGGAGAGAGTGCAGAGGAGATTTACCAGGATGCTGGATTTATGAGGAAAGGTTGCGGGAGCTGGGGCTTTTCTGTTTAGTGCGGAGGAGGAAGAGGGGCGACTTAATAGAGGTTTATAAGATGATGAGGGGGATAGATAGAGTGGACATTCAGAGACTATTGTTCGGGTGGATGTAGCTGTTACTAGGGGGCATAACTATAACATTCATGGTGGGAGATATAGGAGGGATGTCCAAGGTAGACTCTTTACTCAGAGAGTTGTTGGGGTGTGGAATGGATTGCCTGTTATGATAGTAGAGTCGCACACAAGCGGTTATTGGATAGGCACATGGAGCACACCAGAATGATAGGGAGTGGGATAGCTTGATCTTGGTTTCGGACAAAGCTCGGCATAATATCGAGGGCCAAAGGGCTTGTACTGTGCTGTACTGTTCTATGTTCTATATAGCTGGGGGGTGTGCTTTACTGATCCTAGCTCACCCAGCCTGAGTTAGAAAGGTTGGGCAAGACAGGGGCTTTGGAACTGCAAAACTGCAACATGAATAAGTCCATCCAGAGTGATAAGCTGCCAGGATTGACACTCTGAGGAAGTTACGAGCACTGACCCATTATTGCCCGCAGGATGAATAGCCCTATCCTAAGATGTAGCGTGCCGGTGTAACAAAATCATGTCTCTGAAAGTTGAGCCCCACGGTTTCAGACATCAAATAATCAAGTTCACATGGAGGGTGCGATCTCACTGGCTGTTCATGCCACGGTCTCACTGCAGCAAAGTTGGAGAATTTGGCGCAGCAGGATGGGAAAATCCTGAACGGCTATAACTTTCCACCTAATTGCTTTAATGACTTTATTTGCAACATTACAAAGTGCCAAAGGATTATAGTTAACTTCAGTCTGGCGACAGAAGTGGTTTGAGCATGTCACATTGCCAAGTCTGTTCTGAATGTGTTTGTCTTAGCTATATTTCCACTATAGCAAGGCCAGGTCATTAATGTATTAAGTACGGCACAAGAATGTCACATTGTCATTCACAGTAACAATGCCTCACAGACCAATATGCTCTATTTGCATCTCCCCCTTCTGACAACATTAACAAATAAGGATCTTAATGAGCAATAAGCCATAAAGAGTCTTTCCCTGGTATAATAGTGTTCACCCACCCCCTCTAATTTCAAACAATGCAAATGTCACTCCGGTACAGAAGTTCAATCATTCCCCATTGTAAGCAGAAATACATAGTAATACAGTATGTAACAGTCAACTTGAAAATGATTACATAAGTCTATTATGGCCTATCATTTATGGATAAATTGTGAATTATAAGGCAGGATTTTATGAGCCTCGCCCGAGCAAGCTTGTAAAATCCCACTCATAGAATCCCCCCCAATTTAGTCCATTCTGTTGTGTAGACCTTTGGAGGGCCATTCCTTTCATAGCCCTTTGAAGTTCCATTCTACGGCACATTAGGCCTCTGTCCTAGTATTCCATGGTGTGCAAAAATGGTGCAGCAACCACAGTTATCAGCACTCCATCCCAATGATGTGTGATATAACAATTTGACATATCAACCAAACACATAGTCCATTTAAACTCCACACCATCATTTCATGATATAACACACCGCCACACTAGCCAACCGACCCGTACATTGTCTATTGGAGAGAAATCTTACCATTCCATGATATAGGGCATTGGTGCATCTGCCAACCATTCTGATTATAGCACAATGGTGCATGTGCCAACATAACCCACTGGAACACAATCCTACCACCGCTTGATTTGGCATATTAGAATTACAATATGCCACAGTACTGTGCTGTCTTGTTTCACACAGTTTCTGTTTATTCAAGTGATTAAAAGTTTCAAAACTCTCTTTTCTCTTGTGAATTTCTGCACATCTTTAGAACATGCACTAAATAAATCGCTGTGACATATAACTGGCATTTTTGTCCACAAAATGTGCAATAATATATTTCCTTGTATGATCAAATTCAGAGTCATGTTGGAGTAAAAATTTATCTGCCCCTATTTTTGAGTTTGGGTCAGTGATTCACAGTCTGCCTTAGGCTAGTTCAGATCGACTAGGTAAGACACAAAATTCATGTATCCGGCTCACCTGGATAATTGTGGCACTAGCTGGTATGCTTCCAACACTTCTCGCTGCTCTTCCATACTGCTGGTGAGCTGCGTAAGCAGGAGGATATTCCAGAAGCATTGCTTGCCAGTCACCTGGTATGGGTTGCCTACTGCTTCTTAAAGACAGGAAGAGTGGTGATTAGAAGCTGTGCTGCAATGGGACTTGGTGGTTACTGAACACCAGGGCAGACAGAGGATCCACGGTGATGGGATGCTTCATTTGAGGTATTAGTTGTACAAGGAGACTCAAGGACAGTGGTGTAGCCTGGCCCCAGGAATACCAGCTGAGCCTTGATTCTAAACTTTTGATCTAAATTTTGTTTCCATTCATTCCTATATTTCACTGACAGAAAACATTATTTTGACTTTATACATTATAATGCATCTGAAACAATGTTGTTCAAAAATCTTGGACATGAAAACCATTCTAATTTCATTTGAAAGAGACATACCTAATGTGATTTTTAGTTGCTGCAGTTATGATGTTTTCAGAGGACTCTGCAGTCTTCTGCTTTAACATTCCCTGACATTTGAATTCTTCTGCACCCCCGGAGTTCCAAAATGGCTCTCTTGGGGACGCTGGGGATGTGTTTTGCATTATTATAATAAATTCCAATTCTGGCAAAGTTCAAGAAACGAAAACAGAAGTAATTTGAAAACGATGTTTATGAAAATATCAAAGGCTCACGGAAAACTGTTTTTACATGGTATCAAACATAAAGCAGCATCTAGTCTGACAGCTTCACTCTGCAGAAATATCTTCAGATGCATATTCAAAACAATGTCTTGTGACCCAGCTTCAGCGAGCTGAACTTGCAGTTGGAGTGTAAGTTTGATTGATTTATTTGAGCAAGTTTTCCGGATTAAGGCTAAGCCAGGTTCAAACACTTCAGCCTGCATACTCCGAACATGAGATGGGAGAAAACCTTCCACCTGAACGTGAGATCCTAAAGGCTTTTCGCAGTCTGCCCTTGAAACTCGTCACATTTGCTGATCCATTGTAATTTAAGTTCACATAAATCTGACAGTTGAAAGTTGCAGCTTGTCATAGGCGTGCTGGCGTTATGTGCCCCTGGTTTCTCACTCAAGGCCAATTGGTGACATAGTCATCATATGGTTTTGGTTTTCTTAACCAACTGCTTTGTGGGGAAGATTCCTTGCAAAGCTATAATAACAGTAGACTGCTATCATAATGCAATGTAATGTAGTCATTATAGTATTTATAGTACATGTTATTGCTTGTATATTGGTTACATGTGTACTTGTAGGCCAACAGCAGCTTGTATAGTGGTTACTATACTAAATATAGTCCTTTCTAATCTTTGGTTCATTAGTCATTATACATTGACAGAATATGTTTTACAAACTGAAATTATATCCATCAGAACCAGTTTTGAAAATGTCTAAAGGGTATAAATGTTTAACGTTCTCCTAAACCATATGAAAAATATTCCTTTTTACCCGTAGGTTGGATTACTAATAATCATGTGTGGCTCTGCTGGATTATGTCACTCTCAAGAAGAAAATGCAGGCAACTCAAGAGTACTTTATTGTCGTCAATGTACAGCCAGTATTGCTCATTCTGTTTTGAGAGTTTCAACTTTCCATTTCTTTAAATCATCTTCTATTTTCTACAATAGTTGATCAAACAGTTGGCTTGTATACTGCTACCTAAAACTTTAATATTTATATAATTTGCGCCCTCGGTAATTTACACTTTAATATTTTGTATCCTTGCTTTTAAAATCTGATTTTCAACGTTGGTGTGAAATGTTTACACGTGAGGCAAATGTATTGAATGTCCGCAAAGAACCGATGGCTCTCCAACAATAGAGAATCCAACCACCATTTCTTGACATGCAATAGCACTAACATCATTGAATCACCCAATATTAACATCTTGGGGAGGTTACCATTGACGGAAACTGAACTGGACTAGCCATAAAAATACTATGACTAGAAGAGCAAAGGCTAGAAATCCTGTGGCGATTAACCCGCCTCGTGACTCCCCAAAGCCTGTCCACCAGCTACAAGGCACAAGTCAGGAGTGTAATGGAATATTCTCCGCCTGCTTGGATGATTGCAGCTCGAACAGATGATGGTCTAGTGATATTATCGCTGGACTATTAATCCAGAAACTCAATTAATGTTCTGGGGATCTAAGTTCGAATCCCAAAGCAGATGGTATAATTTGAATTAAGAATCTACTGATGATCATGAAACCATTGTCGATTGTTGGAAAAGGTGAAGGAAATTTGCCAACCTTAGCTGGTCTGGCCTACATGTGACTCCAGAGCCACAGCGGTGTAGTTGACAAACTGCCCTTGGGCAACCAGAGATGGGCAATAAATGCTGGCCAGCCAGCGATGCTCATGTCCATCAACTGAATGAAAGAAAACAACATTTAAGAAGCTCAATACCATCCAGGACAAATTAGCTGGTTTCATTGGCATTCCTTTCACAAACATTCATGCCCTCCACTCCCGTTGAACAGTGGCAGCAGTGTATAGATGCACTGCAGCAACTCACCAAGGCTCCTTAGGCAGCACCTTCCAAACCCACAACAACTACCACCCAGAAGGACAAGGGCAGCAGATATCTGGGAACACCACCACCTAGAAATTCTCCTCTTAGTCACTCATCATCTTGACTTGGAAATATATCCCCATTCTTTCACTATCCCTGGGTCAAAATCTTGGAACTCACTCCCTAACAGCACTGTGGGTGTATTTACATCGCATGGATTGCAGCGATTCAAGAAGGCAGTTCCCCACCATGTTCTCAAGGATAATTAGGCATGCTTAATAAACACTGGTCTAGCCAGCGCTAGCCACATCCCATAAATGATTTCTTAAAATATTGACCAAGAGCCCAAAACATTGATTAGTTTACCTGCTGTGTAGTGTGCCTGAATAAGCACAAGTTTTAGACAAGAGGGTATTACTTTCCAGTTTTTTGAGGTCAATTGTAAATACATGAGGTCTTACAAAGGTTCTTTCTATCAGATTTCACATACTTTGTGCGTATAGTTCAAGCAGCAGTTTATGCCACTATCTCCATCCAAACATTACTTGCGTATAAGACGGAACTGTGTTGCATTTCTTCAGTGTGAAAGCTAAGTAGTGAATCTGATCAAAAAATGAATTGCTTGGAGGCTTCTACCGGAACAATAATGTAGTACTCAAATGTATTAACTGAGACTTCCCAGGCTACAGTCAGTTCAGTCTCAACAATGGGTGTTGACAGTAATTGTAATCATAATGGAGGTATCCGCAGTTCGAGCAGTTACCAGTGAGTCCCAAAACTACCAGGAGCTAATAAAGCAGTGTGTCTTGGTTTAGATGTCACTGCAACTTGTTTAACTTGTCTCGTTGAGTTTGTCAGATGAAGTGAATGTGGGAGTGACATTATTGATCTCTCCTTTACTGATCTATAGCTGCTGTTGGTTAGTAGGGGAATGTCAAGGGTCAGGGGGGACAGTTTATGACATTATGGTTTATTAAGTGGAAGAAAATAGTAAAAGGAAAATGTCTTTATAAAATAATAAAGCCCACAATCCTTGGAAAATGCCTTTGCAATGATTGCTTCTGTACATAATTCACATCCACCATTTAACCTGTGTTACAGATTTGCCAACAATATTTGTTTTTCAATAGTTTTTAGCCAGATTAATAATGAAAGGGAGTTTGCCCTCATATATTACTGGATGTTTTCCCTCACTATAAAGGCTACAATTAGCTAAGCAAGAGCTCCGGGTCAAGTTGATATCATTTTAAAATAATCCTGGCTTGTGCTGCATTAACAGGGACATACCTCGCTTTCTGCCAGTCAAGGAAGGCCAATAATGTTGACGCATTTTATAAATCTCAATGTTTCAGGCCATAACTCGGCCCTGTACCCATAGGTGGCCGATATTTCTATCCTGACAGAATGAGACATAACTTCTTACTGGGAAGACTGACCTACCAGCACATACACAGGCTGTAATCAAGGAAACCGTTGGTCTGGAATTGTGCAGTTCAGAGAGAAGATGGATGACACTCCACTTTATGATGGGCATCTCTCTCTCTATTTCACACAGAGAGTGGTGATTGTATGGAATGAGCTGCCAGAGGAGGTGGTGGAGGCAGCTATGATTACAACGTTTTAAAAGACAATTGGACAGGTACGTGGATAGGGAAGGTTTAGAGAGATGTGGGCCAAATGCAGGCAAACGGAACTAGTTCAGTTTAGGAAACTTGGTTGGCATGGACGAGCTGGGCGAAGGGCTTGTTTCTGTGCTGTATATCTTTATGACTTTCTGGGAGGAGTTTACCCATCTTGTCCGACATGGGAATCATAGTGGGCAGGGATGAACAAGCCATGCAAAGGTCCTTTGACCTCGGACAGGATTTTCTAGTTTTGGGGGCAAGTGCAGCTGGAAAATCCTGTCCTCTGACTTTATTTAAAATCAATTACTAAAAATATGAAAGGCTAGTTCATGGCACACTTGATCTGGATGGTAAAATTTTAAAGAGAAGCAGGATCTCTTGAAAGGCTGTTGCTCACTATTGAAGTGCAAGTTATAGCTGGCTATAGTAAGTGCTCTGCAACATTTGCTGTGGCTCCCATCAAGTTAATTTGAAACCCTTATATATTCAGGGGAACAACATTTCATGCATACCCACTCCACTGCTTCTATATGCACAAATTTTCATTGTGCCAAGGCTGTATGGTGCATTTCTCTTGGAGGTGGAAGTACCAGCCTGGGGTATTTCTCTGCTGTTAGGTTAGGGATCAGTAGCAATGGATGAGAGGTTAGTCCTGATGCACCATTCCTTTTCCATCCAAAAATGCAGGCTCTGTGATTGAATGCAGAATGAAGACATTGCGGCTGTTTTCCAGATAATAACCATTCCTGTGCGTAATGCTATGTCTGTGGTCAGATGCCATCTGTATATTAATTGAATACAAAGCCTTGTCTTTATGTAGACTGTGGGATTGTGTCCATAACTGCATCCTACCCAGCAAATAGCTCCTTTCTGCAAGGAAGGTAATGAAGATGTTGCCCCATTCAAACATAGCCTGATGCATGACAGCATGACAGATTGCTTGATGTGGTCTATGTTCTCTCAGTTGTCTTGGATGGATTATATAAGATGACATTTGTGGAAAGGCCATCTGTGTTCCAGATGTAAACTGCAGATCATAGTGCAGCCAATGATATAATCCTGTCGCAGCTGTGTTGTGCCATGGTGCAGAAAGACGGCTTCTGAAATTTGCGTGATCATGTGGAGTGTGGACAAATTTGATAGCAATGGATGTTGACCAAAGACCTCGGGTGTTATTTGCTGGCCCCTCAAAAGCGTCTCTTCTACATCTCAATTCAGCAGAGTAATAAGAAATCCCAAAGGAGTATGTAACCTATGTATTTTGTAAGATATCTGCAATAACCAAAAATGACGGATTTTCCATGGAGGAAACTAAAAGGAGGGCTATGCAGCAAAGTCAACTTTTGCAGGAAGCATCGTGTAATTGGAAACAGAAATTGGTATGGCCCTTTAAGAAGCTGTTTGAGCCAGCTGGGTCCCAGGACTCACCCTTACCTTTCATCATAGAATCATAGAACCCTACAGAGCAGAAGGAGGCCATTTGGCCCATTGAGTCCGCACCAAGCACAATCCCACTCAGGCCCTATCCCCATAACCCTATGCATTTATCCTAGTTAGTCTCCCTGACGCTAAGCTGCAATTTAGCAATCCACCTAACCCGCACATCTTTGGAGTGTAGGAGGAAACCGGAGGACCTGAAGGAAACCTATGCAGACACCACAAACTCCACACAAATAGTGACCCAAGCCGAGAATCAAACTCAGGTCCCTGGTTCTGTGAGACAGCAGAGCTAACCACTGTCCCACCATGCTGCCCATGAAGATAAAATTATGATTGGAGACATGCTCCAGAAAATGTCATCCCAAGCAGGGCATTTTCGCAGGTTGCTAGCTATTAAAATGAAATCCTGCACACTGTGTTCATAGCCTCTATTCTTGACTCCAAGTCACCAAAGAGAAAGCAAACTCCCTGAAAGTGTAAGACTTGGCAACTGACGTTGCATCCAGTTTTAATGAGACCCCCAAGTCTTGGCAAGGGACGAGGAGGGGGTGCATACACAAAATTTATTCTTCATGGGTTCTGGCCCTGGAGGTGAGCTCTCATTCTCTAAGGCCCAAATTTTCCATTGCCTAAACCAATAGCTAGATTACTTGTAGTAAGCCCATGCACAAAGAGCAAACAGGGAAACCTCCTTTATTGTATTTTAGTGACTGTTTTGCATGTCCTTACTTGTTCTTTCATGACCTTGGAAAGTAGTTGAATGAACATTCCCTGGACCATGGCTTAGACTGAAAACTGCCAAACAGATTCATCAAACAGGAAGTGGAGAAGTGAACACTGGCAGTGACGCAATTGCTGTTTACAGTAATTATGGATCTAACTCTCCTTCCTCTTGCAGTAGAAAGTGACAAACAATTGTTTGGGTGAAGCAAAACCAGTAATGTTAACTGGAGATGGTTAAGTGTAATTAATTCCTTGGAGCTTGCTTGATTGTTTTAGGAGGGTGGAATTTTCCAGAGGATTGTTTTCTTAAATTGGAAACTGTTTTCTTTTGCCTGGACTTTTATTTCTCAAGGGACTGCCCAGTTGGAAGTTGGTTCAATGGTGTAAATGTTTACACCATGTCAGCATCCATTTGAAGCTCTTTCTTATTCTCTTTGCTTGAGTGTCAATATGTCTGCATACACCATGTTAGTTCACACCTCCAATACTCCATGGCTTGTGACTTACCCATCTCAGTTGCTCTGCTGTGCAAAGTGTCAGCCACCTTCCGGTCATTGCTACAGATCTTGGCAGGGGTCTGAGACCAAGTTGCTTAGCTACTATCTCAGCTGCAGATACTTCATGGTACGTGGACACCAGTGGGACCTGAAAAGGTTAAAGAATTTCATACCCTCACAAAAGAAAAGGAAAAGAAATAATAAAAAACAGAAATCTTGCAATACCACTTTTATACTTCAATTGTGTTTCTAAAAATACAGTACGTACAGGGAATTCGTTCATACTGAGCAGCCAATAGCTGTTAACCTATAACTGTTACATTATGTACTTGCATATCATATTATTAATGGCATAATTTATTAAAAGTGACAAATAGACAGTCTCATCCTGACCACCTAATGGGAAAACATTCTTTTTGTGTGCTCCATTCAAAGGGAGTGTCTCTGCGAATAGAAATAAAGCATTCATTGAATATTACCTGGGGGCTCTCCTGGTACGCTCACTGTTTTTGCAAGTTAACATTCACAGATGTAAGTATTTACGCTTGAAACAGAGGTGTGCTTGCCAATATAATAAATTAAAGAAATGACTTTCATCACAATGTTGGGAAATAGAAACAGCGCTGCTATGAGGTGTTTTAATCCCTGGCCTGGTTTGTGAATTAAGAATAGAAGTTTTAACAGAAGAGAATGTGGTCTAATGTCTTGTTTTGAGAAATACATGGGAATCCCGTAGGAGGGAGCTAACCTTGGCCGGATTTTGTGAGGTAAAGTTCCACAATAAAGCCATACATGCCTGGAAATCCCATCACCTGTGAGTCCCACTGTTGGCAGTGCACAAGTTCCCCGCTGCACTGCTGTAAACACTGATCGGTGAAACAGATCCCTCCAGCAAGTACTGCCAAGAGTCAGACTTTAGGCCTTTATTTTGATACAATATCCATAGCAACAAGTGGCGCTCTTAACTTGAGAGAATTCCTACAAACAGAGCACACGCAAGTTAGATTTGTTATTATTAGATTTGTTATTATTCAAACCCTAATATCCTAAAAGCTTTGCTCAGGTTTTTGGTTTGGTAACTATGATCTACTTTTATTTCCTTCCCTTCATATTTTTATGCTGGCACAATTACATTCTACCACTTCACACACAATGGCAAGAAAATGGGATATAATATGTACTATTATTAAATTATGACCCCCTGATTGGAAGTGTAACCACTCAGGAGGATGGCTCTTCCATCTTTCACTGCTCCCAATACATGTGACAATGATAAATCAAATCAAATCAAATCCACTAAACAAATTAAGAACTTGCTAATATCCGCAGTCACCAATAGTACCACTCTAAGTATTCAAAGATCACTAAAAAAGAGTGTCAAAGTTGGGGGGTCGAAATATGCTTACATGAAAAGTATTATTGATTGGTGACAAGGTGTTAAATTGAGGTAATAAAGACAGACCTGCTATGGCTCACAAAATTAGGCCAAATGGGACTAAAAGCTTATGGTCCATAGCTGAACTACTGTTCACGCACCTTCCTGCCTTGATCTATGGTTAATATTGAGTTAACATCATAATGGGGTTGACTTATTATTTCCATTGTGATTGTGCTTGAACAAAATTTTCCAGAATCATCCCAATTAGGTTGCGTTCTGTTCCACTCAGGCAGAACTTATAACATTGAAATACTGTCAATTAATCCAAACTACTAGCAATGAGATGCAAATTCATGTAGGACAGCCTGAAATTCAGCTATACACTGATAGTGTGAATACTGTGCTCTTAACTTCTTTTTAAACCAGAAAACATCATACTGCATATGGGTCAGAGAGAACAAAAGAAATGGGGTGAAGCTATATACTCCAGAGAGGGAATAGTATCTTGTTGTTTGTTTGTAATTATATCTACAATATATGAATAATATTATGTCAGCTTGCATTTCTTCCTCTTATTCCTCTTGCCTACTCCATCTTATTCCAGTTTCGGGTCAACTCTATTCTATCTAAATGTCTATGTCCACAGTTGTAATAGAAACTATCTATCTGAGAACTTGTCACATTGTAATTGTAGCCTCCTTCCAGTGGTGGCACTGTTTTTGGTTGGTTCAGTTGTTTGTCTTCCAGCTTTCTAGCTTGTTCTGCAGAGATGCCCCTATGCTCCAAACAACTGGACTCTGCTTCCCAAATTGCCATATGTTTTGTTATCTGACTTAAGTAAATTATTGCAAAAAGTTGAAATAAGGATAGTATTTATGACTTTAACTTGCAGACTGAATTTTGTTTGGCACAATATTATTTGGTATTTGTCAGCTAAAGTCTGGATTTTGTCCGGGTCCTGCATCTGGCGTGGGCTACTTCATTATGTTGGCACAGTCATTGGCACTACTGTCTCACAGTGCCAGGAACCCATGTTTGATTCCCGGCTTGGGTTAAAGTCTGCGTGGAGTTTGCACATTCTCCCTGTATCTGCATGGCTTTCCTCTGGGTGTTCCGGTTTCTTTCCACAGTCCAAAGATGTGCAGGTCAGGTAGACTGGCCATGCTAAATTTCTCCTAAGTGTCAAGGAGATTAGCAGGGTAAAATATGTGGGGTTACGGGAAAAGGCCTGGGTGGGATTAGTGTCGATGTAGACTTGATGAGCCAAGTGACCTCTTTCTACACTAAGGATTCTATGATTCTAACTGTCAGTGAAAAGCTCCATTTTGTGAATTTATAACAGAGGGAAGTTTTTTGGACAAAATCACTGCTCTGCGCACTCTACCAGTGATGTACAGTAGCTGCAATTGTTGCCCTTGAAATAACCTTCTATGAGTCATGTTTGATTCCAAGCATAGGAGGGTTTTGCTTCAATCCCCAATGTTTTTTGGGCTTTCTTGGTTCTATTTTGGGTAGAATGCCAACATGATGTCAAGGATATCTAATCACATCTCTCCTTTGGCACTCTACTTTTGAATCCATGGATTGGGTTTTAATAATCCCATTCCTTGCCTGATGGAAGCTGGGCTGGGATGGGGAGTGAAGGGAGGAGGAATTAAAATAATGTGAATCACTTATCACCTCTGACCTGACTGTTTTTGCCACCATTTCTCAAGTTATTGTGAGTTGGATGGCGGCCCAAGAGACACAATTAGGTAAGTTTTAACCTGTTCAGTCTTCTTGCCAGTCAGGAGGAATAAGCATGCTTCCTGGTGCCTCACAAAGATGCCTCTGGCCTCTCTTACACCAGGCTAGCCATCTCCCCTCCCAATCTTGACCAGAGCATTCCCTTCTCCTCCAAGCACAGCTACCCATCATCCACATTACTGCCTGGAACCACTCCCATTGACCCTGGGAGTCAAATGATGCAGCAGGAGGCTGCTCTGATAGTCAGCTCTCAGGCAGGACTCTGGAAAGATTTATTCAAATGAGGCTCAGCAGTTAAGATCAGCAGTGCCTCTACATCCCCAAACTTGCCAGGTTTTGCCCAGCTACTGGACTCACACTCACCTCTTGCCTGTCCTGCTGTAAAAATGGAGGCTTCCATTGTCTGCATCAAAATTGTGGTAAGATTTGCCTACAAAATAAGAGTGACTGCCCTTTGAAAATGTTTCTTTGGGAGTAAGGATCATTAATAGGTTTAAGAACGCTATGTATATTTCTATTATCAGTCCCAACTTTGTTTTTTTTATTCATTTGATCTACAGGGATAAAATTCAACTTTAGTTTGAACAGAACGGTGAGGTAGTTGATTGGCATCCATTACGCACCATTTTCCTTTTCATTAACTTCAATACAAAGGAGAATTTTACCCTCTTCTAGTGTAGGACCAAGGGCTACAGCTCTAATACCAAAGGAGAAAATGCTGGAAAATCTCAGCAGGTCTGGCAGCATCCAAGTTTTGACAAAGGGTCGGCTGGACTCGAAACATCAGCTCTTCTCTCCTTACAGATGTTGCCAGACCTGCTGAGACTTTCCAGCATTTTCTCTTTTGGTTTCAGATTCCAGCGTCTGCAATAATTTGCTTTTAGCCACGGGTCTAATGTCTGAGTAGTTTTCCTAATCTATACCATTTACATTTTATTTGTACCCTTATAAAGTTCTCTGTCCTTTCGAGGCACATTCCTCCTCACAAGTCTGACCTTGAATCCCGGTGATGTTTTTGTTCCACTTCTCTAAACGACTTCTGGGACATCCCTTTGCCTTGGTAGTCTTGACAAGCGCAACAGGACATAATAACCGAGATATTTACTTAGGTTTATTTAAGTTTACTTAATAGTGTCACAAGTATCACAAGTTACAAGTGTTGAAAGATGTGCAGGTTGGCCATGCTAAATTAACCCTAGTGTCAGAGGGATTAGCAGATTAAATATGAGGGGTTAGGAGAATACAGCCTGGGTGGATTTGTGATTGGTGCACACTCAATGGGCCAAATGGTTTTCTTCTGCACCGTAAGGATCCTATGATTCCTTGAAGTAGGCTTACATTAACACTGCAATGAAGTTACTGTGAAAACCCCCTGGTCACCATGCTCTGGTGCCTATTCTGGTACACTGAGGGAGAATTTACCACGGTCAATTCACCTAACCAGCACATTATTTTGAAATGTGGGAGGAAACCAGAGCACCCAGAGGAAACCCGTGCAGACATAGGAGAACTTACAGATTCTGCACAGTCCCCAGAGGAAGGCGATGGCCTAGTGGTATTACTGCTAGACTATTAACCAAGAAACTCAGCTAATGCTCTGGGGACATTAGTTTGAATCCCACCGCAGCAGATGGTGGAATTTGAATTAGTTAAAAAAAAATCTGGAATTAAGAATCTACTGATGACATGAAACCATTGCCAACTGTTGGAAAAACCCATCTGTTTCACTAATGTGCTTTAGGGAAGGAAATCCGCAGTCCTTACCTGGTCCGGCCTACATGTAAATCCTGAGCCACAGCAATGTGGTTGACTGTCAACTGCCGTCTAAGGGCAACTAGGAATGGGCAATAAAGGTTAGCGACGCCCATGTCCCACGAATGAATAAAATCACCCAGGCCAGAAATCGAACCCAGGTTCCTGGCACTGTGAGGCAGCAGTGCTAACCACTGTGTGGCCACGGCACCCTTCTTGAGGGTAGTTTCCTCTCAATTCCACTCCATTGTTTATGCTGTATCTTTCAGCAAATTGTTATTTACTCTTGCAGCAAGGAATTAGACATGTCTGGACCATCAAATCTACTGAGATCCCTGGAACACTTTAAAATTGTTTTGACATAATTTATTGGTTATCCTCATGTTATCCACAGTTTCTTCCTGTGTGCATTATTTTTGCATTTGTTGCTTATTCAAAACACATAGCTGCTCAATTAGGTGATAGTTGACCATGGGCCAAGTTACAGTTGGCATTTTTCAATGTGGAAAACAGCACTTTCTAAAATGTTACAAGCTGAAAGCATCCCGTACCCATGAGAAAAAAAACTGAAACAGGCTGGCTTGGGTCTAATCGCCTTTTCCCCATCAAAAAAAACGCCTTCAATTCACATGAAGAGTTGCAAAGGCAGCATCCATAAACATTTCAAACAGTTTCAGTAAACACATAAAATAGAAATATTTTCACAGCATGGGATCACTTGCCCAGCTGTACAGTATCCGAGCGCATGGGAGCTCAGCATTGCAACGAAGCTTCTTTATTAAGCTCAGAAAAGTGTGGTTGAACAGAAACCATTCAAGTTAGCTGCTTTATACGGAAGGTTGCAATACCCGCAAACAGAGACGTAGATTCTATCAGCAAATTGAGGTGGGATTTTGATAAATATCTAACACCTAACATGAATACAGTTCAGCATTTTTCAAATATCAGATCTGTCCAGATGAACCACAATGAACATTTTCTTTCCCCAGGAAGGCAGTGATTTTCCAACATTGCAGTGTGGGGGACCCCTCGGCAAATATTGACACAATTCCCATAGGAACCTCCTGCAAGTATTAACACATTCCTGGCCTCAATTTGAGAAGGCAGCACCAACTACCCGAAAGGAAACAGCACTACAATCTTAACACTATCAGTAAACAGGAACAGGAATAATGTCCGTTCAAGTAGCCCCATACATGGGGCGGCATGGTGGCATAATGACTAGCACTGCTGCCTCACAGCACCAGGGACCCGAGTTCAATTCCCAGCTTGAGTCACTGTCTGTGTGGATTTTGCACATTCTACTCCTGTCTGCATGGGTTTCCTCAGAGTGCTCTGGTTTTCTCCCACAGTCTGAAAGATGGACCGGTTAGGTTGATTGGCCGTGTTAAATTGCCCCTTTGCATCAGGGGGACTAGCAGGCTAAATACATGGAGTTATGGGAATAGGGGATGGGTGGGATTGTGGTCGATGCAGCCTTGATGGGCTGAATGGCCTCCTTCTGCACTATAGGGATTCTATGATTCTATGAAGTAAGCAAAGACAGAAAAAAAATCCTATTTAAAAGCGTGGGATTTTCCAGTCGCATCCGCCCCAAGACCGAAGATTCCCACCTGAAGCAAGTGGGTGACCAGAGATTCCCACCCGAGGCATTCCCACCTTTAAATGGTCCATCAAATTGTCCATCTCATCCATGACAATTCCCGCGGTGAGCAGAACCTGAAAATTCACCCATTTTTTTGACAATGAATGGGCAAAGAATGTTAATTACCTCAGGATTTTCCTGGAATCACTTCTGCTCATTTCCTGTGCTCTGGAATCCCAGGTTGAAAACTTATGTTTTAAGTTTATTTATTAGAGTCACAAGTAGGCTTACATTAACACTGCATTGAAGTTGCTGTGAAAATCCCCTAGTTGCCATACTCCAGTGCCTGTTCAGGTGCATTTAGCATGGCCAATGCAACTAACCAGCATGTCTTTCAGACTGTGGGAGGAAACTGAAGCACCCAGAGAAAACCCATACAGACATGAGGAGAATGTACAGACTCCACACAGGCAGTGACCCAAGCCAAGAATCGAACCCAGGTCCCTAGCGCTGTGAGGCAGCAGTACTAACCACTGCACCACCATGCAATCCTTTTCATGCATTTTGGATGGAAGATCTTGTTTTACATGTTAAGTGTCACAACAACAAGGCAAGGCCAGGAGGAACTGTAACATAAGACAAGTGTTCCACACAACAGAGAGTGAATCAAACCTGCACTGTGTGTTTGGATTTTTTTAAAAAGACTGCCTCTGTCCTAAGTCAGAAACTGGGAGTGACTCCAAAATATTGTTTTTTGTTCAAATGCATTTATGACAAAAAAAAAGACCCTCCAAATTTTCACGAGTAATCCCCAGTTGAAAAACAACTAAATTCTCCAGGGAAGTTAAGGCACCGGGATAAATTTTTCCTGTGTCATGACCACGAAACAGCTGGCAGGTCCAAGTTATCATTCTAATCAAAGTACCATGGTTACTTTCATTACAATATTATGGCGTATTTACATATAATTGCCAGCTGCCTATAATATGCAATCCATATGCCTCTGCATTCAAATGAACCTTGAAAACTCGCTTGTCCAATGTGAGCTGCCCATTGCATTATTAAACTGTACAATGTCAGCATTTACAATTGAACCCCCCTCGGGACCAGAATATATTAAAACATGGAAATTAGTTGCAACGTGGATCTGTTCCCAAGCTGATTACTTTCAAAGATTGCGTAGGTCGTCATGGACAGCACTGGGAGGTGATGGCCTAGTGATATTATTGCTAGACTATTAATCCAGAAACTCATCTTATATTCTGGGGACCTAGAATCATAGAACCCCTACAGTGCAGAAGAAGGCCATTTGACTCATGGGGCCTGTGCCAAAAACAATCCCACCCAGGCCCCATCCCTGTAATTCCACATATTTACCCTGCTAATTCCCCTAACATACACATCTTTGGACATTAAGCGGCAATCTAGCATGGCCAAACAACCTCACCCGCACATCTTTGGAATGTGAAAAGAAATCAGAATGCCCAGAGGAAACCCATTTACATGGGGAGAATTTGCAAACTCTAGTCAACTGAGGCCAGAATTGAACTTGGTCCATGGCTCTGTGACGCAGCAATGTTAACCCCTGTGCCACTGTCCCATTCCGACCTGGGTTTGAATCCCGCCTCAATAAAATTGAAATTAAGATTAATTAAGATTCTAATGATGATCATGAAACCATTGTCGATTGTCATAAAAACCCATCTGGTTCACTAATATCCTTTAGGGAAGGAAATTTGTCATCCTTACCTGGTCTGGTCTATATGTGACTCAAGAGCCACAGCAATGTGGTTGACTCTCAACTGCCCTCTGAAATAGCCTAGCAAGGTACTCAGTTGCATCAACCCAAGGTCAGCTAGGGATGGGCAATAAATGCTGGCCATCAGATCTATCTAACAGATATCTTTATCTTTCTAACAACACAGAAATAAAAATCACCAGAAAATTACATTGAAATTCGGATGTAAAAAGGCAATCATTGCATAATGCAAAAAAAAACTAATCAGCCTTAATCTCTGACTTTCAGATAGCTTTGCCTATTCTAATGTTCCACTGAAATGCTTCCCCAGTGGATACAGCATGGGTGGTGGAAAGTTGCCGACCCCCAGCTGAGGAGACTGCAGATGGTTTGGAGGATGACCTCGGGCAGCTCTCTTCCTCGAAGGCCCAGCTGCAGACTGTATATGTTCAGCTTGCTGGCTGAGCAGCTGGGGTGGGAATAGAAAGGCAGTTATCCTGCAAAAGGGCAGAGGCTTTGCGCTCCCCGGTGTCCCTCTCACTCTTCCAAGGCAGCGCCACAAGGTGAAATTTTGGTCAGAGACGGGAAGCAGGATCCAATCTGAAATCCGCCACAGCCTCCAAAAACGCGAGTGGAGGTGAGAGTGGGGGAAGGAGGAGTTAATTAAAATTCAAGTGAGTAAGACCTTCATTTTCTTGGGAAGCCTGTAGCCCTAGTCAGACAGACATGTGTGGCAGCTTGGGACACTGGAACCCAGCCTGTCCCTGGGTCATTGATCTGTCCACGCCATTGCTTGGGAAGGCTGAAGCACAATTGAAAATTCCCAGTCAGTCCCCTTTAACTTGACTTTACTGAGGCTTCTTCTCAGTCTTATTGCCTGCCTGCCTGCCTTGTGGGGATGGATGGTTTTCCCAAGATTTGAACTCACCTCCCTCAAAATGTCCTGCACTGGGGATAGCGTACTGCAATTGACACGCCGCTCAGTGCCAATATTTTCGGGACCCCACTGCCCTCACTGCTGTCTTTGAAGGAGTCCCAGATTCAAGCCTGAAAGTCTTCACAGCACAAAAGGAGGCCATTCAGCCCATTGAAGCCTTGCAAGAGCTCTGGAGAACTACCTAATCAGCTCCATTCCTCTGTCCAATTTCTACAGGTATATTTCCCTCAAGTGCCCATCCAATTTCCTTTTGAAATTATTGATGACCTTTGTTTCCACTTGCCTTGTAGGTTGCGAGTTCCAGGTCATTACCAATCTCTGCATAAAAACATCCTATCTGTGTATATCTTGTCCCAAACCTTAAAGGTATGTCCCTTGATCCTTGTCTCATAAACTAATGGGAATATTTTTTCTCTGGCTACTTTATTTAAGTTAATTATAATCGTGTACAGCCCTATCAAATCTCCCCTCATCCTCCTTTGCTCCAGAAAGGACAACCTCCATTGTGTCCCCAGTCTAATTTTCAAGCCAATATCCTCATCCTTAGAGCCATTCTGGAAAGTCTCTTCTGCATCTTCTCAAGAACTCTCACTTCCTAAAGTGTGGTGACCAGATTTTGGCACAGTAATCTCATTGTGGCCAAGAATCATAGAATCCCTACAGAAAGAAGCCATTTGGCCCATTAAGCCTGCACTAACAACAATCCCACCGAGGCTCTAATCCTATAACCCTATGTATTCACCTTGCTAATCCCCCTGACACTAAGGGGCAATTTAGCAAATGTGCAAATTCCACACAGATGGTCGCCTGAGGCTGGTCCCTGATGCTGTGATGCATCAGTGATAACCATTGTACTGCCCTGTCTTTATAAAGAATAACTGTAGCCCTCTAAATATGCTTGACAGCTTCACTGATCTATGCACAACAAGCCCAAAATCCCTCTGTCCCTGTCTTTTGACCTTGTGTCTGGAGATCCCCCTTCCCCCTCTGTAGGCACAGATTATCATACAATCATAGAAATCATAGAAACTCTACAGTATAGAAAGAGGCCATTTGGCCCATCAAGTCTGCACTGACCACAATCCCACTCAGGCCCTACCCCCATATCCCTACATATTTACCCACTAATACCTCTAACCTACGCATCTCAGGACAATTTTAGCATGGCCAATCAACATAACCCGCACATCTTTGGACATCTCTCCTCCTCCAACAAGACCTCCAATAAAAACCTTGAAGATTGCTCCTTCCCCATTCCTCACTTTTTGCCAGAAAAGATTCTCTTCAATCACAAACCTTAGATCCCATTCCAGCCACATTTCACTGATACAGGCTGACTTTAAGTGTTACTGACCACACCCAATATTGGTTTCCTGCTGATATGTTCAGCCAGTGAACAGTGTAGTGAGAATTGTTTGGATAGAGAGATAATTTAAAGAGGAGACAATGCAAATTTGGCACACTGCCCGCATTGCGATTAACATGCCTGAGTTAATCATGTACTGCAATCCTCGTTTCCATTTTGGAGGGGCTATCCCATTTAGGCCCCCTTTTCTCTTAAACTGCAGCCTGAGGATAGGCAAATGTTGCAGTAAATTTCCACAATAGAGAATGTATTTTACATATCAATGAGAAGACAATATAGAACGAAAGCTATATATAAAGTGAAGAACATATCAGAAGTTGTGGAATGTCAGAAAGTATTACAGATCAGGCGCTGCGGTGTATGTTTTTCAAATCACAATGGTCAGATTTCAGAAGCATCGGATTATCATAGTTGGAATATTTTAAGTTCACTGGGCCCTTCGTTGGCTGCAAGTTTCACAGATGGGCAATAATTTACTGATCCTTTTCAAGATGAATGCTTCATATTCTGTGTTGTTTGTGATTTCTTACCCTGATGTTTTTATTTCTGTGCGTCCTGTCTCAGAAAGCTGGCCGCCAGCAGTTTTTCATTTTTAAGGTTGCTGTACCTACATTCCTCGAGCATTTATTGTCCTCATAACAACCGAGGTTGCTATGTTCTGTGAACCAATCCGCAGATTGACTGAAAACAGATACCCACGAGCCTTTGATCTAAGCGAAGGGTATACTCATAATTAAACATTCAACTTTTAAGCCTTGCACTGCAATACACGGGTCATTTAAGATCATTATAATATTTAAAGCATTCTCTTCACAGTTATGTGGTGTTAATTGTTGCCTTTGATCACATTAGTTGAATGCACTGGGCCCAGTGACTTCCTTATTGACATGCTTATGTTTCATATATTTGAAGAACCAAAGCCACATGCACACCCAGCTTCCCCCTCAGTTGGATAGATGCCAATATCTAAAGAGATCATTAAGCACAAGGTATTTTTGAATCAATGGGATAAGAAGAGGTTAGCAGGGAGAGAATCATCTCTGCTTCCAGAATACCTCCTAGTGACACAGACAGCATTTATGGCACACATTTTAGCAGTGACAGCTCAATTGAATGAGAATTGTAAAACTGTGTTGAATTATTTTATAATTACAGAGGCTTTTTTGTACCCACAATGGTTAGTACTGCTGCCTCGCGGCGCCAGGGACACGGCTGCGATTCCCAGCTTGGGTCACTGCCTGTGTGGAGTCTGCACGTTCTCCCCCTATCTGCATGGATTTCCTCCAGGTGCCTACCCCCACCAGCAACTTAGGCTTCTGAAAGAATGGGGCTCCATTTTTAAAGGGCATCTGAATATAAACAAAATCAACACAGAAAAGACAGCATCCCAAAACAGAACACTCCCATCCTCATGGATACATAACACCCACACCCCCACGGGCACATGACAAACCCTGCCCATCATAGAATTCGCCCAGCACCTCTTCCAAGGACCCTCCTGGCACTGCCGCCTGGCAATTACTCTTGGCAGTGTGGTGTGGCAGTGCTGGGACAGATCCAAGGGCAATGCCAGAGTACCTCCAGGGCACCACCTTCTCTACCATGGATGTATACTCACTTGTGCATGGTGGCACAGTGGTTAGCACTGCTGCCTCACAGTGCCAGGGATCCAGATTCGATTCCCCGGCTTGGGTCACCTTGTGGAGTCTGAACGTTCTCCTCACGTCTGCATGGACTTCCTCTGGGTGCTTCAGTTTCCTCCCACGCTCCAAAAGACATGCAGGTTAGGTGCATTGACCATGCTAAATTCTCCCTCATTGTATCCAAACAGGCATCAGAGTGTGGCAACAGGGGGATTTTCACTGTAACTTCATTGCAGTGTTAATGTAAGCCTACTTGTGACACTAATAAATAAACTTACTTCAGCATATGTTGCATAGTTCTGGTTACTGCAGTGCAGAAACTTAGCTTTCTGCCGGAGGCTGAAAGAGAAGACAAATGTTCGTGTCAAGTTCGCCCATGGGTGAAGTACAATTGGAAAAGCTGTGGTTTTGAGGCCAAGTCTGAATTTACAGGCGTGTATTGCAGGAAGTTTGAAGGAGGGTTCAGAGAGGTGGAAAGGACATTTTTAAATGGTCTATAAAGGTGTTGAAGAGTATTGTACCTGTTAAGGGCTGCATAATTTCCATAACATGTATCTTTCTCCAATGTTTATCTTCGCTGTGCAATTCAAATTGGACCAGGTCTTGTAAAAACAACATTCACAAATGAAATTGTGGATGGAAGGAAGTCTATTTAGTTAGTCAGTCATCACATGGAAAATGATAATCACTTTTGTTCTTTAGCTGAGGCAATGGTGCGAATAATTTGCAAGTTTAATTCATGATGTGCCACTGTTTTTACTGCCTTTCTCTTCAATCTGAGAAATCATGTACATTAAAACAATGCCACAGATGTTAGGAAGCAATAGTACACGCACTGTGACTCACTGTTAGTATAAAAACACAGGCTATAGTCTTCCTTCGCTAAATAAAATCAAGATGTAAACTTAAAAATACATTAATTGCAGGATTATATTCATTTGAGTTTAGAAGAGTGAGAAGGGATCTCACAGGAACTTATCAAATTCTAACAGGATTAGACAGGGTAGATTGGGAAAAAATGTTCCCAATGGGGGGACGTCCAGAACGAAGGATCACAGTTTGAGGATGAGGAGTAAACCTTTCAGGACTGAGGTGAGAAGAAATTTTGTCACCCAGAGAGTGGTGAATGTGTGGAATTCACTACCACAGAGAGTAGTTGAGGCCAAATCAGTTGCCTGATTTCAAGAAAAAAAATTGATATAGCTGTAGGGGATAAAGGGATCAAGGGATATGGGGGGAAGACAGGATCAGGATATTGAAGTTGAAGATCAGCCATGATCAAAATGAATGGTGGAGCAGGCTGAAAGGGCTTCTATTTTCTATGTTTTTAAGCACTGTAAGATAAAGTCATTATAGTTAATTTAAACCTTATTGACATCAACAACAATAAATACCTGTGTGATACTGAACTAGAAATGAAGAAATTACTTGGAAGGTTAAAACTGTCTGTTTGTGAATAAGCAAAGCAAAATTGTTGGTATATAGGTTTGCGCCTTTACTAGCATCTCCCAAAGACTTGTCCTTCTACTGTTCTCTAACCATTATGATATTCTCACATAAAAGGACAAATTCTTTGCTAGACGACCGTAACCACACTTGAATACTTCTGCCAGTTCTTATTTGAGGTTTTTAGTCAATGGATCTGAGTTTAAATTCCTACAGTGCTTGACAATGATACACAGTTAACATTTATTACTGAGTTTCCCCGCTTACCAACCTGCATGCTCACGATGCAGGAACCATTGGCAGAAATTAGTCCCTCTCGAAATCTTTCAGTTATCCTCCCAAAGTTGAACCATTGCAGAGGAAAAGAAGATGTCAGGGGATGTGACGTGCAACTGGTTCTTTTTCTAATAAGGTATTCAAGCATCTGAATTTGTTTAATAATAATTTATCTTCTAACTCTCCAAATGTACATCAATGTAGAGAGATTGGCTTAGTTAGTGTTTGATGCATGTAAGTAACTCATTATCTTGTCAGATTTCATTCCATCCATAAACCTATGTTGAGGACATTGACATTAATTTGAGGTTAATGCCCGAACATAGCAAACTAATTTCTGGTTGGTTGGGTGTGTCTGAAATGTTTCCTGATGCTTGCAGTCTGGATCGAATTTCTGGATACTTGTGGTGAAAAATGACACTTTGCAGTAATGCCAAAACAAAGTTGGGGTTTCCGCGTTTGAAAAAAAATGTTCTTTTTTGTGATCATTAGGTAGGGGAAATGTAACACTTTTGCACCTAAAACCAATTTTCTAGATCACTTACAATAAGGCCAGCATGTGCAAGCAAGGTCTATCTGTAACACTGAGCAGAACAGTAAGTATTAAGCACAGTCCTGATGAAATTAAATGCATGCTCTCTGGGTAAATGTTGATATTTCACAGTAAATAAAAACATGCACACTCTGATTAGCTTTCATTAATTTTTTATACTTCAGATTTTATGATTTAACGGATATTAATTCTCAGAAACGGGAACTAAAAGAAAGACCTGAAACGTCAATCTAGATTTTTATCAAGTTGAGAAGAATGCTTTAAAAATGGAGGACAGATCCCGATTCTCAAACACATTCCTGGGTTTTCCAATTTTCACCTAGGCCTTTTAAGGCTGTGAGCTGGTTCAGGTCATGAATCTGCACCCTGCTGTCCCAATCTGGCTGACTCCATTATGGAGGTGGTATGTCTTACTCTTCCATAGGTTTAATAGAGACAGGACAAATTTTCAAAGAGGCATGGTTCACAGTGTCTCAAATGTGTCTTCTGCACAAGGGATCCCTTTGAATAGTAAATGCAAAAAGTTCTCCTCTTGCCCCATGAGAAGCTATGTCCCTCCATCCACTCCCATGCCCCCATATGCCAAGCTGTGGCACTTCCATTCCCATTGATCCACGATGCACTGTATAAAGCCAATGCATCCAATAGTGACAATAGGATGTGTAAAATAAAACAGTCATTCATTCATAATTTTATATTATAACATGTTAAAAACAACTTAAAGTACCAATAGCAGAAAGTACAAGCGCTTGGAACCTCTTAATACAGTGTACACAAACATTGTGCAATTGACCAAAGAGATCAGAGAGCCAGAGCAGTCCATCAAGCAGTGTTTTCCCAGGGGCTCAGCTGTTTCAACAGACTAGTGGATTGCTGGGCTCCCATTCAAGAATGTATAATGAGACTGATGATGATGAGTCAAATGATTATGGTTGAACTCTGTTAGTGTGTATTTACACAGCAGGTTTAGTGAACAGATATCAGCATTACATCTCTGCTAAACCAGCATAAATGTAGAGCAGAAAAACAAAATACTGCTGATGTTAAAAAGCTGAAATAAAACACTGGGAACTCACAGCAGGACAGTCAACAGTTCTGGAACTCAAAAAAAAGAGCTAGATAGACATACAAATGCAATAAGGTATTGGGGAAGTGTATTTTATATATGAAGCCATTAGATCCTTACCTTCACTGTGGCTCTAACTCTGCTCCCCTCTGCCCTTTTTCAATGGCATAAAATCCCTCACCTTCCTCCTATCTGTCTTTAGTTCTGAAGAAGAGTGATGGATGCTCAAAAATCCAATGCTGTCAGACTTGTTAAGTTTTCCCAGTACTTTCTCTGTTTTTATTTCAGAACTCAAGTGTCTATAGTATTTTGCTTTTTTATATTATGGATGGAATCTTACCATTTTTTGGCAAAGTGTCAACTCAGGGTGGAACTCGTCAGCTGCACTGAGAGTCTTGCCTGCCATATGTTTTGACTCTGAGTCAATAAAAACCCAGGAGGTGGGTGCCACGTTGGTGGGGCGGTTCTGAGTGAGCCTACCTTGCCAGCAACGTAGCCTTCTGATAGATTGGGGCGCCATTTTTAAAGGGCATCTGAAAATAAACAAAATCAAAACAGAAAAAACAAGAACATCCCAATACAGAATACCCCCACCCTGATGGATACAGAACGCCCTCACCCCCCCAGACACAGAACGCCCTCACCTCCATGGATATAGATGAACCCTCACCCAATGTGGAATCCCCCTGGCACCTCCCCCGAGCACCCTCCTAACGCTGCTCCATGGCAATAACCTCTGGCAGTGCCATGTTGCAGTGCTAGCCAGATCTGGGGCAGTGTCAAGGTACCTCCTGGCCACCGCTATCTCTTTCCTGAGTTTTTACTCACCTGTGCACCTCCAGTGGGGTCTGTTCACCAGGTGGACCTCATGGGGGACCTGTCGTGATTCACATTGCCATGCCCTGCTCGCATAGCAAGATTCGGGACAACTTCTGAATTTTCCATGTCCACTGCCATCCCCAGTTGCAAAAAACAGGGGGCAGAAAATCCCCCTACATGTATATATACTATATATATATTTCTCCATGTGTGAATCATGGTGTTAAAACCCAAAGCAGCAGAAAGAAATCATGAGTGTGCATCTGTACTGCTAATACTAGGTAAGTAGTCAAGACCCTATTGGCCTCTGTCATAGTGAACTATGGCTGATAGAAGAAGATAGTATGCATTTTCCATTTGACATGACATGACATGTAAACAGATCACAATGTCAAACCTGATCTAAAGGTGAAAATCCAGGGTATTTTTCAAATCTAATCCATTTCACTTTAAATACCTAAAGAGCAACAATCGCCTCTTCTTCACGTTCTAAACATAATGGACTTTTAATTGTTCATTTTGCTCTAAACCCATTCCCTAGACCTACTTGGAAGCCATTGCCATCAAGGCCGGAAATTCCTTCTCCCCAACACGCAGCCAATTTCTATCAATCTTTGGGCCTATTGGCTCAGGCTCAATGCATCTCCAACGTGCTGAATATAAAGCATGTCCAGCTTCATTTCTACCCCATTAACCAACATCTATTGGGACCTGCTGGTAATATTTTGTGAATTCTGGCTGATTTTTCCCTCTCTCGGACATTGAGACCACTCCTTGATTTATTTTAGTAAATAAAACACACTGAAATTGCATAGTTGAGATTGGCAAGGCCAAATAGATCAGGGACATGGCCTGGAATGTTCCTGAATGTTTTCTAATGCAAAACTCTTTCACAAAGTGATATATTTCTTTTAAAGCAGTTTATTTAAAGTATGACCTGAGGAAACAAATACCCAATTTCAACTCAGGACCTGAGCAGTAGATGGGGGGCTTGGGGGGGAGATGCGGAGTTAGTGAGAGCTGCCTAAGTGGGACAAGTGAGAGGCACTGGCTATTTTAACTCTGTGGCCTCATCTGAAGAC
The DNA here is from genome assembly GCF_965287045.1 of Carcharhinus amblyrhynchos. Lineage (NCBI taxonomy): Eukaryota > Metazoa > Chordata > Chondrichthyes > Carcharhiniformes > Carcharhinidae > Carcharhinus > Carcharhinus amblyrhynchos. The sequence goes on from NC_137335.1 coordinate 55,320,941, forward strand.
AGACTTAACTTTGTACACGTGGGAATAACAAAAAGACTGGCAACCAGGTGCCAAATAAAAGATGATAGGAGACAACTGGAAACCCAAGAGATTGATATCTCAGAGGTCAGGCAAGTGACTCAGGGTAGGCATTAGAGTTATAGAGTCATAGAGATATACAGCATGGTAACAGGCCCTTTGGCCCAGCTCATCTATGCTGACCAGGTTTCCTAAGCTGAGGTAGTCCCACTTGCCCTTGGCCCACTGGCCCAGTTGATCAAGATCCCGTTGAAATCTTAGATAATCTTCTTCACTGTCCACTACACCGCTAAATTGGTTGGCAAAGGTTGGAAGGGAAGTCCGATGGGATTCCGAGATGCACTGCTGCCCACAGGAAAATAATTAAACTGTTGGAGAGAGAGAATTTTATAGCACAAATGGGACCCTTCAGCCCACCATCTCAGCACCAGACTTCAAACATCTATCTTTTCTAATCCCTTTTTCCAGCACTTGTAGCCTTGTATGCTATGATGTTTCAAATGCTCATCTAAGTGCTTCTTGAATGTTGTGAGGGTTGCAGCTTCTATCACCCTTTCAGGCTGTGAATTCCAGATTTCCACCACCCTCTTGGTTAAAAGGCTTTCCCTCAAATCCCCTTTAAATCTCCTGTGTTTTTGTAAGATATTACCTTACTAGGCCTCTTCTGGACCTGGATCCATTTTGTGCAGCTTTGCAGTAAATGGTATAATGTGAGACTCACGCTGCCTGAGGTTAAATTTGTGTCAGGGTCCAAATGGTATCACTGAATGACTTCTTGATGTTTATGAGGCCCTCCTTTATTTGCTGTGATGAGGGCCTCACACCTCCTGAAGTGAAGGCAGTACTGTGCGAATGGGAAAGCAAACTACTCTCAGTTTAACCTCCCATCCAGTCCAATCTCATAGATTCAGAGGTTCAAAATCAGGCCTTAAATGTTAATTTGGTTCAATTTAGGCAGTCAGAAAATGCAGGGATCTGTACAGTATTGCTTAGAAGGCCTTAACTACTTGAATAATTTTATTGAACAAGGTGCTTCTCAAGTTCTTTTAAACAACAGGTGTCCATTTCCTGTCCAGATGGGATTTTTGACAGGCAGTTTATCCTTTACACTGTGGGCTTCACCATATCAAATTACAGCTGTTGTTAATACTTACAGGTGCCAAGAAGGCGATACTAATCCTGATAAATATGTGAACAGTTACCAAATTTTGACATGGGTTCAATGAGATGACAGGGGAATTGGGAAACAAAATCTGTACAGTTACTGGTGATCTACTTCTGTAATGCCTACAGGTAGAACATAAGATGCAGACACTTGGTTCTGTGTACTTACTCTTTAACTTGTAAAAGGAAACTGCAAGCCCTTTACAACATCGCACATCCACATATATGTGGGGAGGGGACAGGACAAATGCTGCACTTCAATTTATGAGGTCGTTATGAATCTACTAGAAGGAAGAATCTTTCAATAGTCAACAGACTGCGATTAACTATTAAAACCATTACACAAACATTCTGAAATATTCAATGCTTCATTCCAATAATATTGTGTAATATTATTGTGTAATAGTGTGTAATATTGGCTGTGTAGACTTTATTCCAGGATAGTCGTCCGTCCCTTTAAATAACTGCGTTTAAAAGGAAGATTGTTGTCCCCAAGTCGAAAGACAGCAGCCTAGTCAGTGCAGTGTTCACTCAGTGCTGTATGGAAGTACAGCTGGGATTATACATGAGAGTGTTTAGTGTGGCATTATTTGTAAAAGAGCTGGAGCAATATCCTGGAATATAGTTGGGCCAAAGATTATCTGGTCATTTATCTGATTATTGTTCATGGCACCTTGCTGTGCAGCAACTATAGTCGAAAAGGATTGCATAGGCCGTGAGGTACTTTGGGATGTCTGGCGGCCTTGAAAGGCATCTTGTAAATGCAAGCTTTCGATTGAATTTTGAGTTAGAGTTCAGTATTACAAGGTATAACCTAGTTTCATGTTTATACCATACAGAATTCATTGCAAACTGACAGCACTGCTGTTGTGCAGATTAAGTACGGTTACAAAGAAGTTTTACATTTGTGTTGTGCTTTTCAGGCCCTCCAGATTCTCAAAGTGCTTTCCAGCATTTGAAATGTTTTTGAAGTGTAGTCACGGTTCTAATGCAGGAAGTGTGGCAGCTAATTCATACACAGCAAGCTCCCACACACTGCAGTGTGATAATGATAAGATCATCTGTTTTTGTGATTGAGGGATGAATATTGGTCAGGGCACTGGAGATAGCTCTCCTGCAAAATAGCACCATGCGATACGTTCTCCCAAACAGGCACATGGGGCCTCAGTTTAGCACCCCATCCAAAAGACAGCGGCCGGGATTTTCCACCATTCTCCCTCCCGGCCCAGCCCCACAGCAGATTTCTCGCCAGCTGAGGCATCTCATCATTGGCAGCCAGTGGGATCTTCCAGCTCCATCTTCCAAAAGCAGTGGCCATTTGCGTTGCTCACCGGCCACACCGTTGGGGAACCTGTGGTGGGAGGGTCACCGATGGCAGCACAGGAAGATCCCACTGGCAGGAAGGGTCAGAAAATCTCGTGCAAGAGCTCCAGAAGTGGAGCACTACCGTGTGAGTCACAGCTGACACTCTTTGGCCGGAACACCAGCACTGTTCATGCTGGCAGGATTTCCCCCATCCCGCTGCAGTGAACGGAGATTTGGCTGGGTGCCAAGTTGTCCGACTTTGCTGCAGCAGGAGCATGGCATGAACGGCCAGGAAGATCGCGTATTTAATTCTGTAGAGCGTGGGTCAGAAGCTGAAGCATTGTCTGTGTGAGTGTTCTAATCAGTAAATAGGGTAGCATTCCACTTTAAACTCTCTTTTCACCCAAAATAAGCTGAATAGGTCAATTCTCTTACTGATATCAGTCCTTAATACCCTTCAGACCGGCCCTCAATGCTGCTATCTTTCTGAACAAATGGACTTTCATGTCTAATGAAAGGAACACATTAGCAAGTTCATTCAAGCACAAGATTCAGACAAATTCCGAGATCATTGGATGGATAAGTATGTTATTCCAGAATACTTGGCAGCCAGGAGCACTTATCTTTGCGCAAGTGCTGAAATGCTATTCTTCACAAGTATGGAATAATCCTAATCTTATTCCTAAATGCACATTGATATACCATCTACTGCCAATATTCCTCGTCAAACCGATGTCTGGTTTATTAGCCCATCGAGTATGCATGCATGATCAAGAACTGTTTATTTCAGAAACACATGCCAGCCAGGAATTATAAAATGCACAATATGCTCCTTGATACAGCTTTCAGGTCAGCAACATCTTAATTGCTCTCCAGCGGTCAAAAAAGGTGTGAATGAGTTACATTTTTAATAAGAGAATAGGCTTTTCAGTCATCTCGATGGCCTGATTTTTAATCACCATCCAAAGACTGTATCCATTGTGGACAGCGCTGTTCGTCCCACATTTTCTGTGGTACAACTACAAAATCTTTGTGTGCTCTGGAGTGCAAGAAGGTGGCAGGGGATTTGAACAATGGATTGTTCCAAGCTCCCATTGTAATTAGCTGTCCGCTTTATTCAGCTACGGACATGTTAGTTCAAAGGAAAACAACAAAATGGGAGTTGTAAATAAACCAAAGCATGGATAGCAGCTGCGGCTCCATCAACATCTGCAAAAGGGGGAGAAAAACAAGTTAGTATTTTGGGTATATCAGGACTGAAATCTAAAAGATAACCAAACCTCAAAATTGGTTTGAGAGGAAAAAAATTAAGGGAGCCTCTCATTCTCTCTCCTCATATTTGGTTCATTCAGTCCCACTCACTCACCAGCAATATGCTGATGGACCCAATTTTAGTCAAGTAATTGAATCTGTGGAATTCACTGCCACAGGAGGCTGTGGAGGCCAGGTCATTGAGTGCATTCAAGACAGAGATAAATAGGTTCTTGACTGGTAAGGGGATCAAAGGATTAAGAGGAAAAGGCGGGAGAATGGGGTTGAGAAACATATCAGCTAGGGTTGAATGGTGGAGCAGACTCGATGGGCCAAATGGCCTAATTCTGCTCCTATGTCTTATGGACTTACGGTCTAATTGGCCTCCAGCTATCCAGCATGCAATCCCAGCATGCAACTTTCATCAGGCCTGAATAAAAGCCCAAAACAAATCTCTTCCCTTTAAAAAAAGTTTAACAACATGTGCCAAGTATTGGGAATTATTGTGTGGCAGAAGTGTTGCTAACACAAACCACCGATGTGGTTTTCATGTATTACCCTAATGACAGAGAGAGAAAGAATCCTTGCTTCCACACTGCCTGTCATGTCTGCATGCGTATGTTGCCACCCATTGGGTTTTCCAGCTGCCCTTCTGCCTCATACATTTTTTCAAAAGACTAAAATAAGCAGTTTAAAATTTTAAGGCCTTTTAAAGCCTAACTATTTGTTTTGTTGCTGCCTTATACAGGCTCCAGCCTTTAAATGGAAATCCCTTCACATTTTCTCATGCAGCAGCGTATAATGATTGGATTTGACTTGTGACATTACATGGTGTCCCCGCACTCCCTGCTTCTTTGCAGGAACAAACGAGGCTGGGACCAAATTATATCACGGGGGAATGTCGCGGGAGTTCTTCGATATCTCGCCATGACTTTGGGAAAAGAATCAGCAGAAACTCCGGAGAAACAGGATAACCTGAAGCTCCAGGTGAATTAACCAACCTCATAAAAAGAAATGAGGTTCGACTTCAATCACTTTTCCAATGATCATTTGTCAATGCTTGACTGCTCTTCACCAGGGCTGGTAGGTCCCAAAGAACTTCATCTCAAGGTGATCATTTGGAAATTATTTGTGTTCAAAAAGGCTTCTTTGTCCAAATACATTCATGATCTTTTGCAGTAATTTATTAAATGGGAATCCCTTTGAGTGATTAGGTTGATTGGCCATGCAAAATTGCCCCTGAGTGTCAAGGGATTGGTAGGGTAAATACAGAAGGTAATGGGGATAGGACCTGTCAGTGCAGGCTCCAGGGGACAAAGGGCCTCCTTCTGCACTGTAGGATTCTATGATTCTAGATGATAAGACCACGGGTTAAGACATTATCTAAAGTCAAGTCATTCTTTTTTAAAACAAACAGCTCCTTTCTGTGTCTGATTGGTGCGAAGAATAATTTTTGAACAGAACATTATGATTGAAGGGGGTTGATAGTTTTATTTAGAAGGTTAAGTATTGAAAGAAAAAAAAATCAGGGTTTTTTGGTTTTGAACTGATGTCTAACGATGCCATATGTCAGCATGTCTGGCATTAGTTACGCTGCACACAACATATATAAATTGTTCTCAACCCTACAAAGAGCCCAACTTGTTTTTTTCCCTAGTAAGTCACTAAAAATACATTTAAAATTGGATTGCTATTTGAGGTGATGTTTAACTGCATTTGATCCATATGGCCAAGTTCTACTTAGCAACATCACGCAAAAAAAAATTAAGATAGTGCCCAGCTCTTTAATTTACTGCAGGCTTTTACAACAAAGTTCTGTCTTTTATTACCAGACTTAAAAGGTATGTTAGATTTGTGCTGACTCTGGATATTAGGCTTGAAAAGAACCTTATTAATAGCCTCAGAAACCTAATATAATAAAAGTGAGTGCCGTGGATTTCGAGGACTGTAACATTCAGCTACCCAGCCAAGCAAATAACAATAACTGTAATAGGGTTTCAATCCACTGTGTTGGTCCTGGGGAGCCGGAGTCAGAGTCTGAGGATACAGGGTAGACCATTTAGGTCGGAGAGGAACGGACATTTCTTCACCCAAAGAGTGGTGGTGACCCTATGGCGTTCATTACCAAGGAAGTAATTGATGCCAAAGCATTGAATGTATTCAAGAGGGCGAACGGGATCAAAGGTTATGGGGACAAAACAGGATTGGGCTATTGAGTTGGATGATCAGCCATGGTCATGATGAATAGCCGAGCAGGCTCAAAGAGCTGAACAACCTCCTCTTGCTCATACCTTTTATGCTTCTGTTTCTTTCCTGAAAACTTTAGTAGTAGAATAAATGAAAACAGCAACTTTTTGCAACAATTGCTTTTGCAATTTTGTAGGAGAGCTGATAACATTGCTCTTTTAGAGAAGAATTGTGAGCACTTGCATCCGACACTTGCAAGGAGAAAACAATAAATGAAATATAATAGAACTCTGACTGTGAGAAATGCAACATCATTATTTGTGGCATTGAAATGGCTTCATGAATGTGATTTGATTTATTATTGTCACATTTGTTAGTATATAGTGAAAAGTATTGTTAAAGCATACCATTCATAGGGGAGAAGGAAAGGAGAGGTTGCGGAATGCAGTATTACAGTCACAGCTACGGTGTAGAGAAAGATCTACTTGATATGAGGTAGGTCCATTCAAAAGTCTGATGGCAGCAGGGTAGAAGCTGTTCTTGAGCCAGTTGGTATGTGATCTCAGACTTTTGTATCTTTTTCTAACAGAAGAAGACGGAAGATATTGTGTCGAGGATGGAAGGAGTCCTTGATTATGCTGGCTGCTTTTCCGAGAAAGTGGAAAGTGTGGACAGAGTCAATGGATGGGAGGCTGGTCTGCGTGATGGATTGGGTTACATTCACAACCCTTTGAAGCTTTTTGCGGTCTTGGTCAGAACAGGAGCCATACCCACCTGTGATACACCTGGAAAGGATGCTTTCTAAGGTGCACCTGTAAGATTTGGTGGGAGTCGGAGTGAAAATATCAGGCCATTTCTGAATATTGGCAGGTTGTCGCTAATTGTTTTTAATCATCAGGCAAGAAGTATTTAATATAGCAAGCCTACCCTCCCTCACAGACCTCAAAACCACTGATTCACCTTCTCACCGTGCCCCTCAATCTCTTTCGTCTGAAACATGTCTGATCATCTATGAACTTATTTACCTTATCCTCTATTCATCCCAACTCTGAAGCTACTGAGCATGGCCCTGTTCAGATTAATCTTGCATTGTCTATATTATTATTATTATTATTAATATTTATGTTTGAGTCTGCAATGAAAGGGAAGGATTTAGGCCTAGATTTGGCAACGTGGAAAAGGCTGTTACTGAACATTTGTTTATCAGGTGGCCAATTCGAGTTCACATTGAGAGAGCTTGCAGGCCTCATCAACATATGGCTAACAGGCTGCAAGTGTAAAATGAGTGGTTTAGTCAGCTCACCGGCTCCAGGTTACCACATTATCAGAAGGTCTGGAAAAACCTATAGCGAGATCAGGGAAACGTGATGAAATGTTCAAGTCCAGTTCTGACAGAAGGTCATTGACCCGAAACATTAACCCTGTTTCTCCTTCTGCAGATACTGCCTGTCCTGTTGATATTTCCAGCCACCTCTGTTATTTCCTACATCCACAGAACTTCTGTACTATAACGTTAACTTCAGATTTGGAGGCTTCACAGCAATGTCATAGTCTCTAATCACAGCAATCAATGGATGATATAAGGCCTCAGGCTCTGACAGGGTATGTTGGCAGATGCACAGAAACAGGCACATTTAACTCTCCAGCCTCCAATGTCCCTCCCCAGTCAGTTGCTCTGAAAAAGAGTCCATGGACTTGAAACTATTATTTCTGTTTCTGTTTCCACAGTTGCTGCCAGACCTGCTGGGATTTTCCAGCATTTTCTGTTTTGTTGTATCTAATCTGAACAAAAGACACAAGAAACCCCCAGACAAGAACAGTTCTAGCACCTCTTCTATTTTGTGTCCTTTTCCATCAGGATCTTTAATGCATCAAGCAAGCCTCCGAGGCAGGGAAGTCAACACCCATCTATCACAGGATTGGAGAGAAGGACCAAAACACACTATGGTGCACACTTACACACACCACACACGTATTGTGACAATACTGTGCCGTTAAGAAATGCATTTTAATCATGTTTCTCTGCAGGATGTTTCTAGCAGCCCGTGGCATTTTATTGGAGACGTTTTGTCTCCAACCAGTCTCCTCTATTGTTAGCGAAGCTGTATAATTGATACAATGTTTGTTTTAATCTGAACTAATGCAGTGTTCTATTGTTTTGGTGTTCCCTTGGGAATGCAGAGTAGAGCTTGACTGGGATGATTGATAGGTCAGGTCATATGACTGGAGACAGCTAGGCTTTCACAGAGATTTCCAGCTTTGTTGCTGTTTCAGGTGTTGCTTGGAGTTGAGAGAGAAAGCAATGTCTCTTTTTTTTCCCCTCTCTAAAATTGGAGATTCTGCTGTCTGAATGTTGCTGTTTTGGAAGCTGCAGAGATAGACATATCCTTCCCTGTCTCTGACGTCTGAAAATCAAAGGTGCTAGAGACTAGGATTATTTCTCTGTTTGGCTGTTGTGAGGATATATATTCTTCTCTGAAAACTGCTGTTTGGATTTCTGTCCATATGTGTTCAAAAGCTGGATATCTAGCATCACGTGAGCATACTTGTTTTAGTACCAACTAATTCTGAAGAATGGAATAGTGTTTTTAACTTGGAAGAACAGAGATAGCTAGCTGTTAAGAATTAGACTGTGCTATATTTAAGTTTTGCATTCGTAAAAGTCATGATAATTCTTTTTGTTTTATTCTAACTGTGTTCTTAAATAAATTTTGTTTAAAAGTTTCCTAATGGGTGACTTGAATCATACCTGGGCTGAAACATCTTATGCTCATTAATGCCAAAATCAAATGTAAAACTTAGGGTATAGGCTAACTTCAAGAATCATAGAATCCTACAGTGCAGAAAGAGGCCCTTTGGCCCATCGTGTCTACACCAACCACAATCCCACCCAGGCCCTACCCCCATATCCCTACATATTTTACCTGCTAATCCCTCTAACCTAAGCATCCTAGTACACCAAGGGGCAATTTTTAGCATGGCCAATCAACCTAACCCACACATCTTTGGACTGTGGTAGGAAACCGGAGCAACTGGAGGAAACCCACACAGACACGAGGAGAATGTGCAAACTCCACACAGACAGTGACCCAAGCCAGGAATCAAGCCCAGATCCCTGGAACTGTGGAGCAGCAGTGCTAACCACTGTGCTACCATGCTGTCCCCAAGACATCTTGGAGTTTCTGGCCTGGGCCTTAACATTATAGACACACACACACACACACACACAATGTCTACACATCACACATATATTCACATGTATACACACACACATTCACATATACAGACACACACATACACACACATATATACACACACACATACATGCACAAACTTCACTATTGCTTTCAATAAAAATGCAAGACTCACTGTCATTGTTTTGCTTTCAATTTTATGCTTGTCAGTAACAATTAGAATTTCTTCATGAAGCATAAAGGCCAATCGTAAGTTTGTGATACCAATGATACTCCTGCAATGGTTGCCCTATATCTGTTACCTCTTCTTCATACTCTTCCCATCTCCTCAATTTCTTCTGCCTGTCTTATGCCTGGCCTTTAGAGAGAGACTCTTCCCATCCCTACAATGTGCAGCACATGGCAGAGGGTTGTTATTTAGGCAAATCCACTTGGGACGTGTGTTGGGTGGAATTTCATGAGGATGACAGGGGTGTGACATCCATTACTGAAACTGCTGGCAGCCCTCACACACTCCCACACCATCCCCCAATCCAATCTTCAGGAACGCTGGGGAATTACATCCCTTACTGCCAGTAGAAACACAGCTCCTCAAGAGGACATTTAATCCCATCCCCAAGGACCACCAGCCAAAAAAAGAGGCTGCCAACTTACCATTACTGGCAGTGCCACCAAGGCCAGTGGCTGCTACTGGTAATGCACTTATGTCTTCTCCATTGATCACCTTTGGAGGTTTCCAAATGGGGGGAGGAAAGGAGGTAGAGGAAAGAGAAGTAGAATCCCATCGATCCCTGCCACACTTCTCAACGCAGGGACTCTCAATCAGGCCGTGAGTGTCTTTGAATGAGGGATACCTCTACTAGGTCACAAGAAAAAATAAAAAAAATTGCATATCAATCTCCACATATCAAAGATATGCAGGTTAGATGGATTGGCCATGCTAACTTGTCACTTTGTGTTCCAAGCTTTGTAGGTTGGGGGAATGAGAGGGGTAAATATGTGGGGTTACAGGCACAGGGCCTGGGGAAGATGCTCTGTCAGAGAGATGGTGAGGCTCGATGGGCTGAATGGCCTCCTTTTGCATTGTAGGGTTTCTATGATTCTATGATATGCCAAGTCTCCCACCTGCTGTTAGGTGAATACCAGAGACAGCAGGATGAGGCCCTTAAGTGGATTCTAATTGCTTACCTTAGGACCTCAATAGGCAACTCTTAATCATAGGGAGGCAGGGGCTGCACGCCAGAACCCCAACCCCACACTTCCACACTCGCCTTCAGGGGGGCATTAACTGCCACCCATTATAACACACCCATTATAGAATGCAAACATTGAATCCTGTCTCACAGACTAGCATCCCGACATAAGAACATCAAACAAGTATATCATTCCGAAGGAAGCTTTAGCGGTGGTTGATTACCATAGGCATGTTGTCCAGATTATTGCAAAACTGCTTGCCAGATTTAAGATGGATGGAAAAGTCTGTATTCTGACAAGATCCAATGTTATTTTCCTGACTGGGGGGAAGGGGTATCTATTCATGACAGAATCCTTACTCCAAAGGTGTACTTTGTGGAAGGCACGGTAGCACAGTGGTTAACACTGCTGCCTCACAGCACCAGGGACACAGGTTCAATTCCTGGCTTGGGTCACTGTCTGTGTGGAGTTTGCATGTTCTCCCCATGCCTGCGTGAATTTCCTCCGGGTGCTCCGATTTCCCCCCACAGTCCAAAGATGTGCAGGTTAGGTGATTTGGCCATTGTAAATTGACCCTAGTGTCACGAGGATTAGCTAGGGTAAATATGTGGGGTTACGGGATAGGGCCTGGGTATGATTGTGGTCAGCACAGACTCGATGGGCCAAATGGCCTCCTTCTGTATTATAGGGATTCTATGATTCTCATAGATTCTCATAGGATTCTCAAAATGGATTTGGGCCAGTGTCTGTGGGAGTTTGCACATTCTCCCCGTGCTTGCGTGGGATTTCTCCGGATGCTCCGGTTTCCTCCCACACCTCAAAAACATGCTCTTAGGCTGATTGGTGTTAACAAATTGTCCCTAAATTAGTCGTCCCTCAATCTGGTTATGGTTCCTTTATTGTGGAGTCCAATAGGCGTGGACAGAGGCCATAGGTAGAAGAGGGTACTCACAATGTTAAAATGGCAGTGCGGGCTCGTTGGGCCAAAGGGCCTGTTTCCCGTGCTGTTTTGTTCTTTGTTCTTTGGTTTTTGTTCATCAAAGGAGCTGAAACATATATTTTCTCTTTGAAACCAATACTTCCTGCAGTGGATACAATTATGGCCAATCTTAAAGGAATCTAGGCCATAAAAAGGGAGCTCCAGTTCAAATAAAAGTGAATGAGCTAGAAAAAGGGATAAAAACCATTAAATAAAAACCATGAAGCATTCACGTTGTCTCATGTAAATATTCAAATCAGATCAGTTTGGAAAGGAAGGAACAGATAAATTTTGGAGTTTGTGGCTGCATTTTAGATTTAATGGCCATTTTCAGTAGTATTAAACTGAAATAATGTAAGGTGTTTTTTTATAGGCCCAATTAACTCCAGCATTCCTGAAAAGAAACTGGATCAGGATCATGTTCAAGATGCAGACAGCAGTGAATGATAAGATTCCTGGCATGGTATTATTTTGCTATCACCTGAATCTGGCCAGAGATTTTAATTAGAAGAAAATATATAGCTCGAACTAGCTATAATTGTAACACTACATTCTGCACTCTCTCATTTTCTTCTCTATGAACAGTATGCTTTGTCTGTATAGCACGCAAGAAATAATACTTTTCACTGTGTGCTAATACATGTGACAATAATAAACCAAATCAAATATATCTGAGCAACATAAAACACTGCAAATGTTCAACTTTCTGATTCTCAACCAAGTAATTTAGAACTGCCGTTATCCAGAAAAATGCTTTCACCTTCTAAATAATCATAAAATCCCTACAGTGCAGAAGGAAGCCATTTGGCCCATTGAGTCTGCACCCAACTCTTACCCAGGCTTAAACCTGTAAGCCCACATATTTATTCCACAAACTGACATATCTTTGGACACTAGCAGCAATTTAACATGGCCAATCCACCTATCCTTGGACTGTGGGAAGAAACCGGAGCACTTAAAGGAAACCCAAGCAGACACGGGGAGAACATACAAGCTCTACACAGACAGTCACCTGAGGCCAGAACTGAAGCCGGGTCCCTGGAGCTGTGAGGCAGCAGTGCTAACCACCATGCCACCTGATCATCATCGGGAAAAGGCAAGAATTGGGCAGATACAGGATCCTTCCAATTATGAAATACCTGTTGATCCTTTACCGGCCACTTAAACTATCCAGAGAAACAGGGTGTCGAAAGTGCAATGGCTTATTTAAGTTTGGTCAGTGGCAGAAAGACTGAATTAAATTAGGTGAATGTTAATCATGTAGACGTTAAATGCTGCTGTAGTGACAACTGCCATAGAGTTCTAATGGATATTCTTTTTGATTCAGCATCACCTCAGGAGTGGGCTTTAAGTCCCCTCTGATCAGCAGTGCAGCTTTGCTGACCAAAATGTATTTAAGTGATAGCATGGCTCTTTCAAAAAATGTGTCACTGACCAAGCTGACTGTGCTTTGGCTAAGTGACATTTCTTCAGGGTACAAACAAAAGGGCTCGCTCTCCCAGGCTCATTCTCAAGCTGCGCTATGGAAGCCCCAAATGTACAAAATGGCAGAGAAAGGATTTCCACCTGCTTCTGGTGCAGCCTGCATGGCAGCCATGTTGGAAAGGAAGCTAGTGGAGGTGTGACCTGTCCGTGCCAAAAATGTCACACGTGTTCAAATTGTGAGAATTCAGGACAGATCATTTAGGATAAAGAGACATTACTTCACCCAAAGAGTGGTGAGCCTCTGGAATTCATTACCACAGGAAGTAGTTAATGCCAAAACATTGAATGTATTCAAAAGGTGGCTAGATATAGCACTTGGGGCAAATGGGATCAAAGGTTATGGGGAGAAAGCAGATTAGGCTACTGACATCAGCCATAATCGTGATGAAGACGGAGCAGGGTTGAAGGGCCAAAATGGCGTCCTCCTGCTCCAATGTTTCTATGTTCTGTGCTTCTATGTGAGATCCTTCAGGGGACCCTTTCTCTGAGGCTGTGGGAAATCGGCAGTGCAAGCCTCGTAAACTTATCACCATACCAATTCCTCACAACTTCAGTTGCGGGGAGTTTTAACATTCTCACTCCTTAAGGCAATGAAGAATTCCATCCTCCAAGATATAATCTAGGTGCTGTATTGTTCTCTACTCTTGTATGCCTGTAGCACATGACATATCATATATTATAAGAGAGTCTCCTTTATGGTGGGCACATATTTCAATGACAAAACCAACAACTGTTGTCACACCTGCCTGAAAGAATATCAATTTGCGTTGAAGGAAAGCTACACTTTGTCGGGCTAATGAGTAATGTGATATTATAGATTATCATGCTTGGATATAGTCATTTACGTCTGCTGTGCTCATATGTCATGGATTAGAAAGTAGAAATATCAACACCTTCCTGGGAAGAAATAGTTATCTGACATGTTAGTGTGAAAGAGTCTCAGTAAGATTTTGCTAATAGCAGAAAGCACACTTGCTTTTAGTCAGCAAATACAAGGAAATTAGACAAAAATACAAAGAAAACATGCCTTGTAGTGGGTGTAGCACTCTTTAAACAGAGAGAAATCCTTTCATGTGCTCAGAGTGCAAGTGAGCATTTCGAGTTCAAAATTCGAAAGGCAAAAAGAGGCAATTTTCCCAGCCTCCTTTGCTGCTCCAGCAGCGCAACGGACCAGGAGAGATATCTGTGGAGGCCATTTTGCGGGTTCCCCCCCCGGGTGCCACAGCCTCTGTGTGTCTTCGGCTTCCCATTTTTCAGAGTCATCAGCTGCACGCTGGAAATCAGCGTGAAGCTCATTTCAATATTTAAATCTCAAATTACGTTCGACTAACAGGCCCGGGACTGAAGTCTCCAGACCCACTAGTGTATCCCCCAAAGCAGGAGTGGTTCATTCCAGCGTGCTTTATTCCTGCTCCCCAGTAATGGGGAAGGGGCGGACTACCCTGCAGGAGGGAAGGGAGGCCATTGAACCTCCACTAGGAGATCAGGGGATGCCCCCTGGATATTGCTAGTCTGGTAGTGCCAATCTAGCCCCTGGCACTGCCCAAAGGGCAATCTGCCAATGCCCAAGGGGCACCTTGGCACTGTCCACCAGGCATCGGGTAATGCAAAGGAGGCGGGGCCAGAGGGGTATGGTCTATTGGGGGCAATGCCTATAGGGGGCAATCAGTGGGGGTAGGGGAGTCCTGCTGCCATTCTGTGTAGGGATCTGTGGCAGAAGGAGGGAAAGGAGTAATTGGGGCTGACCATCCAGATGAGAGAGAGGATGTGGCTTCTGGTGGGGGTGGGGGGGTCAGGACTGCAGGGGTAGGGGGTAGTCAGGACTGCTTGGGGGTGAGTTTGGGACTGCCAGGGGAGTTGGGACTGCCAGGTGGATGTGGGGGAGACTGGGGCAGGCCCAAAGCGGACTGGATGACCAGCAATCAGGAGGTGGGGGGAGGATCTGCGGGGCAGTGATCCGGGGCTGCAGGGCTGGCCAGAGATCAAACTGGCCAGCAATCGGGAGGCCAGTGGTGCAGGGTTGCTGTGCATGTGCCAAACTCCACTATGACAGATTGGTGTGCGTGCAGTGGCGCCCTCAATGCTACCCTGCCTGCCTCTCCAATGGAAATAGGCCGCACCCACAGATCTTTAGTGTGTTTCCCACTAGGGTACTCTGCTATGCTCAGGGTGTACGAGAGCTTTCACACTAATTGGGCACTTAGAATTTATTTGGGAGAATCAGCCCCAAAATAGGACAGAACATGGCTCCCATTTTTGCTGAGGGTTTCCCCCAAAGATCGTCCTTTCCTTCCCACTGTTTAACCATGTGTCTAAAGCATGGCCTGATCTGGGCAATGTAACTTTCCAGGAAATTGACTTGGTAACAAAGTGGAATTACCATTAATTATTTATTTAGAAGTGGCGGACAGCCTGCCAATTTCAGCACTCATCCACCTACCATCTTATGCAGGACCTGGCCAGAGGTATTAGGGAAGTGGTGGGCTTTCCATCCCACATATTTTATATCTTGCCCCTCCGCCCCAGCTGTCCGAAAACATGTCTGACGTCGGTTGGTAAAATCAGCCCAGTGTTCAGTCAATAGTGTGGTTAGTCTTTTGTTACAGTAACCATCTTAAAATGTGAAATCTTGCCCTGGCATTCTTCCAGCTATTAATTGCAAGTTTGAATTTGTTTTTAAAAGTTATCTTTCTCCACGGGGATCAGCGCACTTATTACATTCGAGCTTACTTCTTCTAAATCTACACTCACAATCAAAAAGCCTGCATATGTCAACCATGCCTTAAAGTGAAGAAATTGTCCTTGTTCTAATGTTTAATTATATTAATCATCTAGGTACTCGGAAAAATACTTCGTAATTATCTTGAGTTATATGGAACAGCCACATCATTATGAATTTAATGTTAGAATAACTCGTATGACAGAGAGCACCTTTCATGCAGTTGATGAGGGCATTATACAATTTATATAGATGATTAAACATGCATGAAAAATGAAGTGCCAAACTTTGATTTAAAATACATGACTGTGTATCCCTCATGTTTGTTCCATGGCAGCTTTCCCCAGTAACCCTAGACCTCCTCATTACGTTTGAGGAGGCAAATCTCCATAGGTAAACACACACGAGATGAAATGAAAATGTGCAGAGGCTAGAACAAAGTGACTGAATGGGTTTGAGTTTGGAGTAATGAAAGAGCCTTTCAGATTTCAACCTACACCCATCCTTTTTGTCCAAAAATTTCTGCTAGAGTAATTTCCTTTATAACTTTTGATACCTAAAGTGTCATAAAGGGGAACTGCAGAAATATATTTCAACTGTAAAGCGGGCTTATTGAATGAATGAAAAAGATTTAATCTTGTTTTAATTTTTGATGCACAAATATTACTCAAATTGCTGGCGCAAAAACATATAATGATAAGGTAAGCAAGTGCCCCAGCTTCTACAGAGTGCACTCATTAACCATACAGTTGTTTTTATTGGCTGCAGGCTTTAAAAACATGAACTGAGTCACCACCAGAAGGTTTCCTCCACATCATTTACAGTTTAGATTTACAATAAACCAGTAACATGCATCACTTGAAAGATTCAACACAAAGATAAGGGGACAAAACCACAGAAGTATTACAAATGGAAGATTAAAATAATGGAGGATTAAAGAGTCCTTTTTTTTAATCAATCCATATTTGCAAACAAGCACATTTACATTAACAAATCAATATTCATAGTTGAGGAAAGGAGTCTTTCCACCACAGCTTAAGAGTTTTCAAATAAAAAACATCTGAAAAGTAAAGTAAAACTTGCTATGCCATTTGTAAGCTAGTACTGCACTCTTATGGACAACCAGGTATTACAGCAACATATCCTGAAATTTAGCAAGGAAGATGCTGCAATGCAAAATGAGTTTTTTTTTGAGTGAATTATAAATTGTCTGTTGTTTCTAGATGCCTTCACCAAAAGTTCTTTGTTTGTTAACATGCATTTTGTTCATTAATATCCTTTCAAGAAGGCAATCCGCCATCCTTACCTAGTCTGCAATATAAGTGACTCCAGTCCCATATCCACGTGGTTGACTTTTAATGGCTCTCTTAATTGGCCTAGCAAGCAAATCAGTTGTATCAACCCTGGATAACCTTCAGCAGGCAGTAAGTGCCAGCTTTGTAAGCAAAGATCACACCTTGTGAATAGATATAAGGGGCTGTCCCATTACAGTCCTGTAAGGAGTCAGGAATTGCAAAATATGGACGTCAAGTGGTGAAGCAGGAAGTCTAACCACAATTTTTCCCTCCAGCTGTCTTCTGCAGAACAGGACAGGGGGCATAGCGGGAACTTACACATTACTCTTTGGAATTTGTTAGCAACATTCTGGAAGTGGCTATTTCATAACTTCTGCAATTTTAAATGAGGCAGCTGTACTTTGGAAGCCTTCCTGAACTATTCTTGCAGAGTGGAGATGTGAATATGGATTAGTGTTGAGCTGAATGGCAAAGGTGAGTAGGAATTTTATTTCCTCCTTTACAGTTCATTCTGAAATTCTATAGCTTGAGGTTGAGCGAGTGATAACAGTGCACTGATTGGAAAAAGGTAAGTGACCATTAAATAGTGTGCTTGTTACTTCTGACAACTGGCAAGCTGTCAAATGATAAATAGCATTGCAAAAGTGGAATGGTCTTAATCACAGGATAAAGTGCCATTGTGCATTGTACAACATTGAAAGGCTAGCCCAGTGGGAGATCAATAGATAATTGAATAAATCTCCCCATTGCTGTAATTCATTCATCGTAGAATGGCTCAGCCATCTATTTGGCTGTTTGGAAGTTGGAACAGGTGTATGAGCTTTTGGTTTTCTTCCAAGGCACTAATAAGTTTATTTTCCTGTGGGTTGGATGACAGATTTATGAGCTTTTCAAAGAGAAAAATAGCTTTTCAAAGGCCTTGTTTCTTTATCTTAACAGATGTATGAATGAGCCTTTCAAAGACTTTCAAATGTTAATATAGGGCTTGGGAGTTCCGTTTGTGAAGATATTGGGTGAGTGGGATGTAAGGGATAAGGGATTGAGGAAGTGAGGGGGCTAAAGGAAGTATGGCCAAGAAGGTGATGGGATAGTGAAGGGGGTGAGGGGGGGTTAAGAGTGGAGGGGTGATGAAGGTGGGTAGGAAAATTAAATGGGGGGGTGGGTGAAGGTGGGGGTGGACATTACACTGATCTTTAGAACAGGACCAATGTTTCTGTGGATGAAAGCAGGTCTTTTAACCTGGCTGTGTCAGCTTTAGCCCATTCACGTGTGCCGTCTCTATCTCCATCCGCCCAACTCCAAGCCAGCCCACCCTCCAGGAGATAATAACTTCGCCAGCCAGCATTGCTGGTGCAGAGACAAGAGTGGAACATTAAGACATCCTCCAACTCTCGATCTCCCCTTGATGAAAATCCCATCTAAGGTATTTACTATTGGGGAGTATTTCTGTTTAAATTGCATTATTCCCACATTAATTCAAACTAACAAAAAAATTCCCCCCATGCTTTACACTGGAAAATATAATTCACTTTACTCCTTTCCATGTATCAGCAACGTACATTTGTTAATACATTTAGAAGCGGATTAGTAGCACTGCAGGTAGGAGGCATATTTTTCATCGTATTTTTGTGCTTTTAAATGTGAAGTATATAAACACACTTATACAGACAAACCTTGCATCTTCTAGGTGATCTATTCATCACACTAAACACATCAAACTTGAGTCGATGTAAATTTCTGTGTCATTCTTGTATCTGCTTTGCTCACACTTCATATTCAGAAAGCAGCCAGAAACCACAGCTCAGATGGGGCAGACAGTGGTTAGCACGGCTGTCTCACAGTGCCAGGAACCCTGTGTCCAACTCCCACCTTGGGCCACTGCCTGTGTGGAGTTTGCACATTCTCCCCATGTCTGCATGGGTGTCCTCTGGTCACTCCCATTTCCTCCCACACTCCAAAGATGTGCAGGTTAGGTGGATTGGCCACAATAAATTGCCCTTTAGTGTCAAGGTGTTAGTAGGGTAAATAAATAAGGTCAAGGGGATAGGGTCTGGGTGGGATTGTGGTTGGTGCAGACTCAATGGGCCAAATGGCCTCCTTCTGCACTGTAAGGATTCTATGGTTGCAACTGTGTGCCAATAAGCAAACAGAAAGTGGAAATGAAAACCACCAACCACAAAGTGGAAAATAACAAATGAAAAAGATTCATCAGCAAACGGTGACCAATGAGACATATCAGAAGGGTAACCAATTAAAGGAGGTCAGATGCTTCTGCAAGTTCCATCAGTCACAATCATGGCCCTTCTGCAAGCTGAAGATGATATTGAGAGTGCTGACAAACTAAAGGGGTGAACAAATTTACAATAGTGTGATTAAAATGACCTGCTTATCCATGTGGTGTCTTGCTCTAAACACCAGTTACTCTGCCTGAATAAAGTGGCTAGCCTAGCTGACAGATTACAACTCCCGGAGTACCAAAGTGTCAAAAACATTCCGCAGACAAAACTCCAAGGACGCCCAGAGTGGCTTTCAGTCAGTAAAGGACTGAATTCATCTCACCTGCCCAAAAGGGGGCTGAGAGGCAGGAGAGGCCAGAGAATCAAAGGGAAGGCAAAGGCTGAAGTGCACCTGATTCCCCTTAATTAATCAGAGGCGGGATAGGACAAGAATGATCTCCCCAACCAGAGGCCTACTGAGTGCCTAATGTGGCCAATTTATGTCTACCTTAAGACCTCACACTGCTATTGCTGGTAGAATACTGATCGGGCATCCTGTGGCCCATGGTGGAAGCCCATGGAAACAAGAGTTGCCCCTGCAGATCTCTCTGCCCTTCACAATGAACAATCCTCCATCTGCCCTGCAGAACCATACCCCACTCTTGCCAGAGCCTGCTAGACCAGCCCCAGCAAGCTCAAGCAGTTTACCTACACTTTAGGGCCACCACTATGATGGCTGGTCCATAACCTGCTGCAGTCCCAGCAATGGCCACCAGGGCTGATGGCACTGCTGGGGTTGAAGAACTGCCTGTCTTGTGATTGGTCTGGAGGCAAAACCATCATCCTTAAAGGCACAGAGTCCTGATGTGGCCGGGCAGTTAATTGTCTAACTGCCAGTCACTTCTGTCAGGGCTTTCAAAGATGTCCGGGGAGGGTCTGGCCACAGGTTTCTGGCTAGCTGATGGGGTCACTGCCACGGCCATTGAATTCAGCCAAGTGTGTGTATTATAACTCAAAGAATGCAGATTAGGCTGCAGAGAATTCACCATTGTAACCATGAAGCCATTTTAGTCAATCGAAACAAGTGTAGGAGATGAATGGATACAGATCCAGCCCAACCTGCTAACAAAGCAATATTTAAAGTGGCACTTCGCAGCCAGTAAATGAATATACATTCATAAGAAATCGGAACATGAGTAGACTATTAGGCCACTTGTACCTACTTCAGTAATAGCTGATCTTCCATCACAATTGTACTTTTCTGCCTCTAGCATCCACATCCCAGAAGGGAGAGAATTTTAAAGATTCACAACATGTGGATTATAGGATAAGATTTGTATGACAGTGAGTTGTTGAGTACTGAGGAAGGGGACTTGTTTAGTAGTGAAGAGGGTGAGTGGTTCAGTGGGTGGAGTTGTTGAATAGGAAGGAGGGGGAATTGTTGAGCGGAGAGGAGGGGAAGTTGTTGAATAGGGAGGAGGGAGGGTTGTTTAGTAGTGAAGATGGTGAGTTATTGAGTAGGGAGGAGGGGGAGTTGTTGAGTGATGGAGTTGTTGAGTAAGGAGGAGGGGGAGTTGTTGAGTGATGGAGTTGTTGAGTAAGGAGGAGGGGGAGTTGTTGAGTGATGGAGTTGTTGAGTAAGGAGGAGGGGGAGTTGTTGAGTGATGGAGTTGTTGAGTAAGGAGGAGGGGGAGTTGTTGAGTGATGGAGTTGTTGAGTAAGGAGGAGGGGGAGTTGTTGAGTGATGGAGTTGTTGAGTAAGGAGGAGGGGGAGTTGTTGAGTGATGGAGTTGTTGAGTAAGGAGGAGGGGGAGTTGTTGAGTGATGGAGTTGTTGAGTAAGGAGGAGGGGGAGTTGTTGAGTGATGGAGTTGTTGAGTAAGGAGGAGGGGGAGTTGTTGAGTGGGGGAGTTGTTGATTAGGGAGGAGAGGGAGTTGCTGAGTAGGGAGGAGGGAGAGTTTGGTAGTGAATAGGGTGAATGTTTCAGTGGGGGAGTAGTTGAATAGGGAGGAGGGGAAATTGTTGAGTAGGGAGGAGGCAAGTTGTTTAGTAGTGAAGAGGGTGAGTTGTTGAGTGATGAATAGGGTGAATGTTTCAGTGGGGGAGTTGTTGAATAGGGAAGAGGGTGAGTTATTGAGTGGGAGAGTTGTTGAGTAGGGAGGAGGGGAAATTGTTGGGTACAAAGAAGGTTTGTCCAGTGGGGAAGTTGTCCTATAATTTACATTGAAATTACGCATTACACCTTTAGTATAGCTAATGAGTCTCACAAATTAATGGTAAAAGGAGGCATGTCTGTATATGTGGACTATTAATAATAAATGCAATGGTAAGTGCAAATGATGCTGGCACAGGCTCATGTCTTGTTCCTCATCCTCCTCCTTCTGCAGTGGCTTACAACCAACATGATCTGGAGACTTGTCCCAAAATCTCTCCGCCTTAACTCCTGTGGCAAAAACTTATTAAAGACTTTTCCTTTAAGTTGGTCCTTGACTAACTGCGACCTGTTTGTCTTCCTTCCTTTTGGCGGAGTGGAGCAATAAAAGCATTGACACAATAATTAAAACAAGGAGCCAGATCATAAGAGGCCAACATTTTCAACCTGCCAGTTGTATAACCCACAACGACTGACAAGGGAGCGGTGGGGAGGGCAGGGGCTGGAAACATTTAGAGGAGCAGAGTTCAATGTTAGCTTCTTGAACAAAATGGGTTATGCATCCCAAAGAACAGAGTTCTGCTGGATTCATTTGTTGATATGAAAGTTGGGTGGGACAGAATAAATTGTTGGGCTCATCTCATGACCCACAGGTGTGGCCCAGATGGCTGGTCAAACAAGGGAAGAGCAAAATATGTCAGAAAGGGATTCCTGGAGTATCGTGTGCAACAACTTGGAAAGTTTTACTGTAACAAACCTTGCTACCATAAATCATCTCACCGTATTCTTAGAAGAGACCATCTTGTAAATTCACATAAATAAAACCATGCTCTGCTGAATGCTATTCATTCTAAAATACAGTTATTATCCTACTGGGAACACAGCCTCCCACTTTATGGATATCAAACCACTGTTAAAAGTCCTGTGGTCTGTTTGGAATTACTGTTGAGTTACCAGCATGGATGGTCTTCATACAGTATCTGGAAGCACTTCAATTAAGTTGCTCAGAGGTGTTCCATAACCTTTGGGAGTCACTGGATAAACTACAGATATTGCTCAGGAAGAAATGTACCATCTTCTTTATAACTTTCAGTTAAGAGAGCTTTCCCCCCATGTTTTCCACATCCCTATGTTGATAGCCGATTGCCAGTGGTTAACGGACGAGTGATTAATAGTTGAAGTGATTTAGCACACTAAGTTACCCATCACTGCTGCTTGCGAATATTCACCTTAGCCCATGCTCTGTGATTCTTTACCTGCCTGTCATAGGCAGTAAACACACTGGGCTGATTTCTTTGTCCTCACCACATGATAGAGAGCTCAGAGGTAGGGTGTGGCAAGAAAGTAGGAGAGAACCACGTTAGGATATCTCCCCAATCCATTGCATCATCCTAAAAACTTCCTCAGTTTGTGGCCTGGAAACTGGATCAGTTGCCTAATCCATCTGTTTACACAGTGAGGCCCCAAGACGGAGTGACGTTCTGGCCTTGCTGGCATTTTTCCAGCAGCGGAGTAGCCACCTAACTATGTGAGGAGGCCAGCAGCTCGATGGAGGCGGAGGGGCAGGGGGAAGGGTGGGGGGGGTTCTCCATGTGGCAGTCTAGGTGGCCCTCAGAACTGATGGCTCCATGCCCCAATGAAGGGTCCAAAATCAGGAAATACATTTGCAATTACCCCATCCACCATCTTGAAATAGGGGTTTTAGCTACAAAGTTTGAATCGTAGAATCTTTACAATGCAGAAAGAAGCTATTTGGCCCATCGAGTCTGCACCGACCCTCTTACCCAGGCCCGCTCTCCTGCCGTATCCCCGTAACTTCACACATTTACCATGGCTGATCCATCTAACCCACACATCTTCAGACTGTGGGAGGAGCCTGGAGCACCCAGGGAAACCCAGGCTTACATGGGGAGAACATGTAAACTCCACACAGGCTAGAATTGAATCCAAGTCCCTGGTGCTGTGAAACAGCAGCTCTAACCACTGTGCTACCATGCCGCCCTTAGGTTGGAGAAGACGGGGTTATTCTCCTTGAAGGAAAGAAGGTTAAGAGGAGATTCAACAGAGGCATCCAAGATTCTGATAAGTTTAGATATATAAAATCTGTTCCTATTTGCTGCTGATACAAGAACTAGGGTACGTAAATTTAAGATTTTTGGCAAAAGATGCATGGGGGTTTTGAGGGAGAACTTCTTACACAGCAAATAGCAATGTTACAATTATTGGTAAGATTGTTGTGTTTCGAGACAATAGTGTAAAATAAAGGATTCATGCAACCTACTCTGAAGTCTACCTGACAGTAAGCTTGGATAGTTAATTAAAGGGGGCCCAATTTGCTTTACTGGGAAGAATGGAAAAATGGCAACAGCCTGTGTGCTAACAGTGAATTGATTGTGAATCTCCAAAGTGTCAGAAATGTGTTCAGATGGTTGCGTTGTAAACAATTGTGTTTTAAACTGTTCATTTACTTCCAAGATTAAAAAAAAGAGTTGGGGTAACAAAAATAGCTAATGAGCATTTATGCTGAGATACATGGCCCATATGATTCATGTTGCCATGGAGATGCGCTTTGAGAAGGAAAGAGTTTCAAAGATATCTCTGAAAACTCATGGATGCAATTAGCCTACCAGCATCTAGGAGAGGGAGAACACTGAAAGGTAGTAAGATGATATGGTTCGCCATGTAGGAGTCTGCAATTGCATTGTAAATTTCTGAGGAGTTAAAATGAAGCCAGAAAATTAGCCTAGTTTTAGCTGGAGGGAGAATCCTTCAGGAAAACCAATACTGTGAAACACAGTTCTAGAGCTAAAAGTTTCCAGGCAGGGGAAGAAAAGATTGGAACTAAACCTTCAAGAGCTAAGGATCATTTTTGGACAGAATTATTTCTGGGAAAATTGAATCTCAACTGAAAGGACAAAGTAACAAATACCTAATAGTTTTTTCTGCAGTTGAGTTAAAAGTTAGGCGCTGCACTTTGAAATATATAAGTTGGCTACACAAATAGTGTTTAGTCAATAGTGCTTTTATCGGTTTATTACAGTAGAAGTCCTGTTGTGTCATCAGCTATTAAGTGAAAGTTTGAATTTCTTCTTAAAAATGGTCAGTCTCTAAGGAGATCATAACAGTAATGATTTGGAAGTCATTGCCTACAAGGGCAGTGGAAACAGTGACAATGAAAGATTTCAAAAGGAGATAAGCATTTGAGAGAAATAAACATGAAAGTCTAAGGGAATGGGACTAAATTGCTTTACAGAGAGCTAGTATGAACGTGATGGGGATAAATGGCATCCTTCATCTTAAACATTAATTCCCACCATCCTCGACACAAAGTGACAACAGCATGAACCATCTCCAAGATGCACTGCAGCAACTTAACAAGTTTCCTCCACAGAACCTCCCAAGTCTGGGACCTCTACCACCTAGAAGGACATGGGAACATTGCTACCTGCAATTTTTCCTTCAGGTTGCAAACTATTTGGACTTGGAAATGTCGGAATATAGGGAGCGATTTTCTGGCCATCCTTGCCGAAGGACGGAAAATCCTGCCCGAGGTCAACGAACATTTGCATAGTCCTGTCTTGCCCACTACATTCCTGTAGCGGGAGGGATGGGAAAATTCTGCTCATATTGTCCACCCTTCATTATCACTGAATCAAAATCCTTGAATGCCCTAACAGCACCATAGGTATATCTACAATACAACAGTTCAAAAAGGCAACTCACTCCTATCTTCTCAAGAGCAATTAGGGATGGACAATAAATATACATCTCATCAACAGCACCCACATTCCATGAATGAATTCATTTTTCAAAGGTTGACTTGTGAGTGATTGACAATTTGCTATCTCCAAATGGTCAAGAAGTTTTCACAAAATTCTTCTATTCCTAAATTTAAGTATTAGTGTTACAAATAGGCTTAACACTGCAATGAGGTTACTGTGAAAATCCCCTAGTCACCACACTCCAGCACGTGTTCGGGTGCACTGAGAGTTTAGCTTGGCCAATGCACCTAACCAGCACATCCTTCAAAACCAGAACAGGAGGAAACCCATGCAGACACAGGGACAACGTGCAGATTCTGCACAGACCATGACCAAAGCCAGGAATCAAACCTGAGTCCATGGCGCTGTGAGGCAGCAGTGCTAACCAACATGCCTTGTTTTAACTGAGGTGCTGAGGCAGATATTTGCTGGAATTTTACTGCCTCACCTGCCCGAGGCTCATAAGATCCCGCCCGAGGAGAATGCCATTCTCCGAGCCTCACTCACCCTGATTCTAGGGAGGCCGTGCAGGTAAAATTCCGTCAATTATCTTACAAATGCTCTGAGCACGTGTACAATCATTTTGAGGCTTCAGAGACCTCATGACTGTTTTTCCAAAGCTTTGCTGAATACTTCTGAAGGCGAACTGGGAGTTATTTGCAAAGTTTTGGAAAACTCTGCAAACGGTTCCACCACACATAGTTTGTTATCTGCCGGGTGATCGTTTGATGAATTTGGCAACAATATGCAGGCCTATAGATGTTAGATGATCCATGAAGGATGAGATCTCTTTGTGAAATCACTCAGCATATACAAATAGTGATCTCTGACATGCTGCCAACATCTGGACAAGATGAAGCATAATTACATTAAAAATGTGAGAACAAAACAAATTTCGACAGAAAGTTCAATTATATCTCAGATCTTCTGACGCAAGAACATTCACTGGCTGTGTTGCTAGAAACAGTGATAAGTGTCGCAAAGCTTACAGGCAATGAATGCAGTCCCTGTTTTCATTCAGGACTAAAGAAGTTGTCCCTTTTGCTAAAAAGGGGCAGAGACACGAGGATTTCAGTTGCTAAGTGTTATAGTGTGATGAACCGTTGGTGTTCAGCTTTAGATTTTAACTTGGTTGACATTGCACACATAACTATCACTTCCACTGTATGTAACTGGTGGATGACCTCATTTGCAGCTGTGTGGCTATGTCCATCATCACCATAGTTGTTTTTAATGTTTCAAATATGTGTTGGCTACAGTAAAGTGTAATGCTTTCAAAACAAGCATCTGTTTTGATGAAAAATATTGCTGCTTCAAAAGACTTACTGGTTTTATTTAAAATGGGCTTGTTTTAAAACATACCTTGGCATAACATTACAAGTGTGCAAAGACAGGAAAATTGCATTTTTTAACAGACAGTTAACTTTTATAGTTCGATTTTATTTTAATCTTTATAATCACACAATAAAGTATTGTAAGCATCACGAAAAATACAGCAGCAAAGAGCTCCGAAAAATTTCCAGCACCCAGGTTGAGGCAAGGATCAGAGCGCTGAAATTCTGATCCACGGCGAGACTTAGGTCAGCCATGTTGGACGTCACCAAGCCCATTCGATCAGAGGAGGCTGCACCACTCGATGAGGGTGAGATTGCAACAAAAAAGGTTGAGAAAGGAGTCAGTTCAACCAACTCTACTGGCTAGTTAAATTTGCATTGACAACAATTTAGCAAACAGTGCCATTGTAAAAGGTGGCAGCAGAATGATCAACAACTTGCATAAGTAACTTCATTTGACTTTATGCTTACAGCAATTTTTATTTTAATTTAATAAGCAAATTTTAAGCAAAGTTCACCATCATTCACTTCGCTGGACTTTGGATGTCGCCAAAGGATGGGTGGGCAAGGGTTAGTATGTACAACATCAATGTATCCGCAGTGCAAAATCACACTGTATACTCATTAAATAGCACAGGGCTATGCTATTAGTAACAGTATCCCTCTAAATAAGGTGTATGCTTTATTTATATCCCTCTTAAATCTTGATTTGTATGAACTTCTGTTTTAAAGTCTTTTTAAGCCATCCCATTTAGCAATCAAGACTAGTTTAGAAATGCACACAAGTAAAAACAGATGTTGGGAACATACATAAATACCATTGAAAGCAACACCAAAATATAACATCATCTGGGGGGTACATTGCAAGCTGATTAGAAGATAACACTGGAAGGATATTAAAAGACTGCATTGAAGGCATTTTGCTTCAAAGGAAATAGAATCCCAAAAACTGGGCAACTTGGAATGGAAAAAATAGTTGGTGGAGCCTGTGAGGGAATTAGCTGCAGTTTGTAAGTTTCTCTTCTTTGAGTGTCATACCTGATAGGAGATCATTCAAACAGCTTGTTAGTGAGCTGTTTAAATACTTTATGCTGAACTTTACAGGGAAGGTCAAAGTTCCACCATTGCATCTGAAAGCAGGAGGTGAACCCACTCCAGTTGGGAATGGGAACCGGGAGTCACCAATTAAGAAGGGTAGCCATCCTATTAAGGTTGGTGGCCCGTCCCCAAGAGCTGTTGGCACAATGAGAGCTGTCAATTCAGTAGCCACAGCAGTGTCAGTATTAACATGGCCACTGCAGGGGCCGCAGTGCCCAGAAGGGGTGCCTCAATGGTTGGGCAACCTCCAAGCAGGTTAAATGTTGATGGCGCCAACCACACAGGCCCCAGCGTTCGATGGGTGGGTAGCTTCACACTGCCCATAGGGATAGCCATTGCTGCCATGGGATGCTCCATGGAGCATGGAGTGCCCAACCCCCCATTAATTGCTGAGAATCCATCAGGTTTCACTTAGCCAGCACAGTGGAGTTTCCCCCAAGCCCCACCCCGACACTGAAAACTTATCTATGGAGGTGAGAAATGGCCCTGAATTCATCATTTAAGTAGTTCAATCGATCTCCCAGCAGACCAACCTTCAGGCCAAAGACTTGCCAACTTTCCCGGAAAAATGACATGGAGACAGGAAGACAGCAAAGGCCCCCCATCAACATTTCCTGCCCCATTTTGTCCAGCTTCCCACCACCCAGCTGCACTAATCTTTGATGAGAATCAGGCACCATAGAAGGAGGCCATTTGGCCCATCATGTCTGTGCCTGTTCTGTGAACAAGCTGTCTAATTAGCCCCACTTCCCTGCTGTTTCAACAGAGCCAGCTTGATTCATCTCAATCCAATTGACAGTGAGGTCTACACTGGCCCTAATTTGT
This sequence comes from Carcharhinus amblyrhynchos, assembly GCF_965287045.1. Taxonomy (NCBI): domain Eukaryota; kingdom Metazoa; phylum Chordata; class Chondrichthyes; order Carcharhiniformes; family Carcharhinidae; genus Carcharhinus; species Carcharhinus amblyrhynchos. The sequence continues at coordinate 55,349,118 of NC_137335.1, forward strand.
CACAGAATTCTTTCACTATGTCTGTGGATGACTATCATATGTTTTTTCTCATTGATGTGTGAAAATGTTATGTTCCTTTATTTTGTGGTGCCCTTTTTTTTTCAAATGCAGATTTTCGATGCTTCTCTGTGAGAAGGAAAATTCTGGAATCTTCCCAGACACTTCTGAAATAAAATCAAAGGAGTGACGCCTGCCACTTACCCAGAAGTATCCTACCTCTCTCCAAGGAAAAATTTGTTTCCAATGACCCCCAGCCCCACCCTTTAATAAGACCCTTCCCCAGTTTCCCTGCGATTCCACTGTTTAAATTTTATTCAGCTGTTCCTCTTCACATTGATTCTTACGTTCAGATTAAGTCAGATTCGATGGGCAGGAAAATTCAATCTAAACTGCCAACAGCAACATCATCATAGCTGTGGCCATAAATTTTGGTGATACACTGCCAGCTGCACCACTACAGAGCATTCGAGGTCTACCAGTGCTCTCTGAATTAATTCTAGTAGGTTTATTGTAAAACTTTATGAGCTGTATTAATATTCGATAATCCCCACATACCGAAAGCGTGAAATAATGGCATTTGGAGTTCCCATGTCATGTTGTAAAATGTGACACAGAGGGATAGACCAATTAATTAAAGATGGCAGTGATGTACTCTTAAAATATAAATTGGATGTGGGGTGCAAAGTCGAAGCAAGATATTCCTGAGCATGTCCTCTGGTTTTATCACAGCGTTAGCATTTATTTTTTAGATTCTTTTTAGCAATAGCAAAAGAGTTCACCGGCTTAACAAAACAAACAGAATATTGGTAGTTGTCTCAAATTGTTCTAATGACTTAGTTCCACGCTGTCAGCTGGGCATCCTCATTGCTGAGATCTTTAGATAGAGAGTCAGCTGAGAATGATTCATAAGCAATGGCAGCATGATCAGCAAACACAACCTTTCTATGTGGAAATGTATAAAAAGAAGAAAGTTAGTTAAATATGTAAAATAAACTGAAGTGGGGCAGAGTTCAATCCTCGGAGTAACTCGTCTCTATTTCATAATCCTCAGACATAGTAATTTGAGGTCATTCTGTTATGCATGAGCTCTTCCCTGAGTTGCTTCACTGTTGAAATTATATTTCTTGAAATGGACCCAAGTGACTCCAGAAACCTCTTTCGTCTTTTAAAATGTAGGAAAGAAAAACAACGTGACCTACTGAGAAATAGCCAAAGATGTGGAAAAAAAGACGTCGAAAATGTGGGGAAAACGCAGATCATGGAATCATCGTAGAATCCCCACAGTACAGAAGGAGGCCACCCAGCCCATCGAGCCTGTACTGACAACAATCCCACCCTATCTCCAGAACCCCACATATTTACCCTGCCAATCCCCCTGAAACTAGGGTCAATTTAGCATGGCCAATCAATCTAACCGGCAGATCTTTGGACTGTGGGAGGAAACCGGAGAACCCGGAGGAATCCTGGAGGAAAGATGTTAGATCAGCATCTGAAACAAAAAAAGGATAAAAGAATCTCTACAGTGCAGAAACAGGCCATTCAGCCCATCGAGTCTGCACTGACTCTCTGAAAGATCATCTTACTCAGACCCTATCCGCGTAACTCCACGCATTTACCCCATTAATCCCCCCAAACCTGCTTCACGGCGATTTAGCATGGCCAATCAACCTAACTTGCGCATCTTTAAAGTGTGGGAGGAAACCGGAGCACTCGGAGGAAACCCTTGCCGACCAAGAGAGGATGTGCAAACACCGCTCGGACGCCTGAGGCCAGAATTGAACCCAAGTCCCTGGTGCTGTGAGGCAGCAGTGCTAACCACTGTGCCACGTGCCACCATTGGATTTTAATGGGTTTAAGACGTACTGGCAGCAGGGTGCTCAGTAATGTGTGGGAAACCCAGAACTATGTGAATCATGTAACTTTTCAATACAACCACTGTACTAACACATGATTACTGGGTTTCCCAACTAATTCGCATCTGTGGGCTTAATAAAGACACAGATGGTGTAGTTTCAACTCCACTGTCTCAAGGGACACTCCAAACATGTGAGTTGGAGCAATTGGAGGTGAGAAGGAGAGGGAAAGCAGTGTCTTGGATGGTGGAATTTCAATAGCTGCACCCTGCTCCAGCAGCATCTCTCTACATGTGCTATTAGGGGCTGTAAGTTAGGCTCTGGAGGGAGTTTGATTGAGGATGAACACATCCACCTCTGTCTGCACACTTTCCCATAAGCCCATCCATCTTCTTCGCTGACACACACTCATCCCTATGCAGTCATGCCCCTCTCTCTCATTGCCACTCTCAATAAAAGCTCTCCTTCCATCCCATTACTCTCACTCACAAGTCTCTTTCTCTGTCTCCTTATGGGAGGAGAGAGCAGAGAACAACACACAGAGGCTGACAATCATACTGGCAATCAACTAACATCTGCAGAGGAGGAGTGGGTACTAGATATCCGCGGAAGCTTCTCACGACTCGCATCTGAGATGGGTCCTCCCTACCATCTAGTAGCAAACTTAACTATGAGACAACCACATGGCATATAATACTCACTCATGTAGGATTTCATGTCATCAGCCACAGAAGTTTGATGGTGTGCAACTCAAGATCTTCAAACTGTACAGTACTCATACATATATTCTATCTTCACAGAGCCATCACACACACAGAAGGAGTTGGTCAAGGTTGCTCACAATGAGAACGCTTCCTCAGAGGAACTCTAATCTCTCGGAGGGATGGGCAGGGCTTAGTCCTGCAAACCAAGCACCATTTCAGCATTTCAACTGTGCTGTGTGTCGTTGCACAGGGACTGGAGGAGTCCATCTCCAACACGAGTGACATGATGTTTGCAATGATATCTTCAGCCGTAAAAAGAGTGGACAATTGCACAGAGCATCAAACAAGGTTCGCACAAGATGAATGCTACAAATCGGATATCTGACCCTGTGACCATGGCTATCATCACCCCACTGATGCAGCAAAGTATCCTCCAGCTCACTGTTATCAGGAAAGAGCAGCTGGGCCAAACACGCACCCACAAACACACACACACACACACACGCGCGCGCATTTTCCAAGCCACCTGATTTAACTAGCCAATTCCTGGTGGGACATGTGCCTTTGGCCCTCCTGGTTATTTAAATTTGCAGGAGTGATTCTCCCAGCTCCACTGTAATAGCTTGTCCCCTCTCAATATCCTCCCAATCACCTCCCTCTTCTCCCAATCCACTCTCTTTCCTCCTGATTGTCTCCTTACCTACCACAGTCCCAACTCCCCTCCCCGCCTCCCCACAATCACCTCTCTTGTCTCTCCTGATGGTCTCGCAAGCTTGGTTGTACAAACCCCCCCTCCCCCATTCCAAACATTCCATCCTAACCACTTCCCCGCTGTTACCAGTTCACACCACTGCTAACCAATCTCAAAGGATTTGCGGGATAGAATTAAGCCTTTCAGCTCACTTGCCTGTGTAGTTACCTATTGCCTTCACCCTCTTGTACTTGCTTATCTGTCTTACCCTTAAATGCAACGCCTCAATCCAAGTTTCACATTCTAGACTCATGACTTTGTGCTATTTTATCCAAACCGTAAAGGACTTTCAGATTAACTGTATAAAACAACAATTCCACATCTGTGGCATGTTGAGGTAAGAGACTCATGTGCAATTCATACAGTATAGTAGTTCTCTTTTCTATGCCTCCCCATCAATCAGTAACTAGCCTTCATTAGCACAGACAGCAGTGGTATTTCTGGGATACCTGTGGTATTTTTGAATTAAGTGGAGCAACGTCTGAATCCAGACATTTGGTCATAACGTTTTGCCAACATGTGGGGCTGCACTTAACCTGAATGCCTGATTATCATAGAAAATGACTTTGAATGTTTAATTTCTAATGCACAGCTCTTGCACTCATTACATAATTCAATTACTTCCTCTTAAGTGCCCAGAAAAATGCATTCCCTTTGTATTTACCAACAATGCAGCACACAGGGAGAAGAGACAGGCTTGGACGATGTACAGGCCTCCTTAACCTGAGGTGAGTTCAGAAAAACAAGCAAACGCTGGAAACATACAAGCTGGAAAAGGGTAGACAGATTTACGTTTCGAGTAGAGATATTTTAATCGCAATCCAATTCTATCATTTCAGATGATGACAGCCTTGCTGTGTGTTTCCAACACTTGTTTATACTCTCTACCATGGTAACGGGTGAATCTGGTCCAGTGACTGCATGGGTTGTTGTTATATGAGGTTTTTGGTTGTCGTTGCTCTGTTCGTCTTGCTGTTTACTGCCACACATTGGGTCCTTGGATCCATATGGATAACATTGGAATAGTTTAGGTTAGAGGGTCATTAGATTGGTTCCACTGGTCGGCACAACATCGAGGGCCAAAGGGCCTGTACAGCGCTGTAATATTCTATGATCTGTGTTCTAAGTTCTTGCAGTATTCGCGGTCGTTTTAGCTGGTTGCCGGTCACTTTTTTCCTTGTAGATTTACCTTTTCATTTCTCGTATTGTGCTGCCTCAGAGACTGATATTTTCAATAACGTGTGGCACAGTGGTTAGAACTGCTGCCTCACAGCACCGGGGACCTGGGTCCGATTCCTGACTTGGGTAACTGTCTGTTTGGAATCTGCATGTTCTCCCCGTGTCTGCATGGGTTTCCTCTAGATGCTGTAGTTTCCTCCCAGTCTGTAAGACGTGCTGGTTAAGTGCTTTGGCTTTGCTAAATTCTGGTTCAGTGTTCCCGAACAAGGGATTTTCGCAGTAACTTCATTACGGTATTAATATAAGCCAAGTCGGCTTACATTAACACTGCAATGAAATTATTGTAAAATAATGTTAATTTTATTTGTTTTAAGTTTATTTATTAATGTCAGATTAGATTTTCTCAGGAATGTCATTGCAGTGTTAATGTAAGTCAAGTAGACTTACATTAACACTGCAATGAAGTTACTGTGAAAATCTAAACTGACATTAATAATTAAACTTAAAACAAAGAAAATTATCATTATTTTACTAATGTTACAGGCTGCCTGATGCTCCAGATCACGCAAGATTGGCTGACGAATTTTCAGAGACGAGTCTCAAATAGAATCCTAATCCAAAGCATTCAGATTGGACCATTTTGACTCAATCTGCAAAGGTCTACAAAATTTATCTCATCAGATTTGAATTTGAAGTTATTCCAAATATCAAAAATGACGAGGAGACAAAAAGAGCCAGAGCAGCTGCAGCATATGAGTAACATTCTGTTTTCTGTCACTATTGTACCTCTTGGTGTTAAAGTTGACTGTTATTTAATAGGTGATGGTTAGCATGGAGAGGTAAATCAATGGTAATCAGATGGTGAATAGGGATAATGGGCACCGAATGGCAGGCCACCTGGGTGATGTTAGACTTGATATCTGCCATTGCAGGAGTACTCTGCACAATGATTGCCTTGGATGTTCTGAGGGCAATCCCCCCCGAACGCAATTGGGAGCCTCATTGATTTTTATTAAACAGGTTTCAATGAGGATAATAAGTCAACATCCCAACAGCTCCCCCCCCCCCCACCACCACCCCCCACCCCCACCAAGAACCACTGACCTAATTGACAGACCCGCCTGTCAGCAACCACCTCGTCTAGTGGTGGTCAGCGCTGAGGTTGAGCAACATGCCTCAATGGCCAGGCACCCTCAAAGAGCATGGGGAGGCCAGGCCCAGGAAAGCAGGTTCACGGGTGGTGGAGGCAGGGGGAAGGGTAAGTGTGGTCAAAACCTTTTTTAATTCTTTCATCAGATGTGGGCTAGGCCAGCATTTGTTGCTCATCCCTAATTGCCTTTGAAATGAATAGCATGCTAGACCATTTCAGGCCACTTCCTTCCCTGAAGGAAGGGATGGGTTTTTACAACATTTTGTAATGATATTATGGTCACCATTGCCGAGACTAGCTTTTTCGCCCCAGACTTTATTAGATTCCATAAGCTGCCGTGGTGGGATTTGGACCCCTGTCTCCAGAACATTAGCCTGAGGGCTGCTGGATTACTAGTCAAGTGACATTACCACTATAGCACTGTGTCTCACCCCACCCCACCCTCTCCCACCTCCACTAAGGCAGCAGTGCCTTGGGCAAGGGGGCAGTCATTGCCTCTGGGCCATACGGCATCCATTGTGGATGGTCCCTCAGGAACCCACTTGGAGGCATCCAGGATTTATCTGGAGATCTCCCAGCATGCCCTCTCATGTGGGCAAATTGCCTGCGGGGTTGGGAAGTGGCCTTTAATTGAGCCATTAACTGGCTGCTGCTGCCAATTAGACCCCTTCCTGACTCATTCTTCCACCATATTGCCAGCCCTCATGCTTCTCAATCCATCGCCAGTGGGCTTGGAAAATTCAGCCTATTAACTTTGCATCTCTCCACAGCAGCTGCTTACTTACTGAGTGATGCAAGCATTTTCAGTTTTTAATTTCAGATTTCCAGCACTTTATGGTTAACCTAAGATCGATTCCCTCGGCGTGGGGGCAGCTCACATGCCCACAGCAGCTTCCCATCCATTGGAATACAAATACTTGGGCCTGGATTTTCCGACCTTGTCGTGGCGGGACTTGCTTTGGGGGATTTGGTGACCCATGCAAAAATTCCATTGACTTTCAGCGGGACCGAAAGATCCCAATTCTAGGAAATTCAAGGGCACTGCTGTCTTGGTGGGGGTGGCATTTGAGGTGGTGTTGTAGTGGTAATATCACTTGACTAATAATCCAGTGGGCCAGGCTAAAGTTCTGGGGACACGGGTTCAAATCCCACCATGGCAGCTTGTGGAATATAATAAAGTCTGGAAAATCCTGCCCTCTAATCTCCATTTTATCACTGACAAACAAGACTACAACGCTCAGTGCTATTTGTTATACAGGCCCCACTGATACAATTTCCTGTGTAAGCTTTGTCTTTTCCCGCTTTTCCTCAAAGACTTTGGTTACAGGACACATTTTGGCTGTCATCCAAATGTCAGCCACTGGACTCTGAATCGGGTCTTTGGCCTATAGAAGTTGGTTTAGTTGCAGGGATGACAAAGGGAAAGTAAAGCTATCCCTGTATCCGAGCTGAAGTTCCACTCCCAACTCCAGAGAACAGAACGTTTGTTCCAATTCACTCTTTACAGCCAAGCATGACAGGAGAGAGGTCATCCTTAGAACTTCAATTGGAGGTCAAGTGAATTGTTTTTCTTTCTGAAGGGAAAGATTCACTGTTTCCAACCTGAAGTGGCAGTACAATCTGGCAAGTACTCGCAAGGCCCTTTTTCCTTAATCCTTAATTCATCTTCCTTTCAAACTTTAGACTTGGATCGAAATACTAAATGATCTCGGTGTTTCTGATTTAATAAAGTTTAAATTTAAAGTTCACTAATTAGTCACAAGCGGATTGACAGTAACATGGGCGGCACTGTAGCACAGTGGTTAGCACTGTTGCCTCACAGCTCCAGGAACCTGGGTTCAATTTCCTGTTTGGTCACTGTTTGTGTGGAGTTTGCACATTCTCCCCTTGTCTGTGTGGGTTTCCTATGGGTGCTCTGGTATCCTCCCACAATTCAAAAGATGTGTGGGTTAAGTTGATTGGCCTTGATAAATTGATCCTAGTGTCAGGGGATTAGCAGGGTAAAAAATGGGGTTATGGGAATAGGGCTGGGTGGGATTGTGGTCAGTGTAGACTGGATGGGCTGAGTAGCCTCCTTTTGCACTATAGGGATTCTATGATTGAGAACTGCAATGAAGTTACTGTGAAAATCCCCCAGTTGGCACATTCGGCTGCCTGTTACTGGGATTTTGGATGGTTTGCCTGCCATGTCCTGATTCATATTTTAAGATCAGAGGATTTTGACTCAGGACGGACTGGTTTTAACTCCTGTGTTCTGTGGTGGAGGGTAAGGCGCTAGTTGAGATCATGATGCTGTGCAACTAATCTATGCCAACCATATACAACATACCAGTTGAACAGGTATGATTTAGTCAGCTAGAGACCAGAGTAAATTGGGGGTCCAATGACAGAGGTTCCAGTTGCCAAGTGGCAGGTCCAATTTTGTGGGAGGTGAGGGGAGAGTGCTGGAATCTAATGGAAAGAGTCCAATTGAGGAAGTCTGATCGCAGGAGAGAAGTGGATAAGTCGGGTGCCGAGGAAAGCCCTTCTTCAGCCCCCCAGGACCTTAATAGATGGATCCGGTCTTCAGATCAGTAATTGACTGGTTAAATTAGAGGATATAGGGCCTCATCAAAATATTTAAAAACTAGATCTGCCTCCAAAGAGCAGGGAAGTAGTCTGCACCCTATCTCACATCTATTAAAACCGGAATCTAACTGATGTTGGGTTTGCTAGAATTTTTTAAAATCTTTAATCCCTCCCCCTTTCACCCTTAACCTTAACCTTAAAATTGGGTTCATAGGATCTCTCTTACTCCAAATCGCCCCCACAATTATCTTCAAAACCACCCTCTTCCAGATTTATTTTGCCAGGGACCATTCCTGCCAGCAATAACTTCTCGCCCGATGGCATCATATCACCACCACTAGATTTGGAAGAAAGTCAGGGCTAACTTACTTAAATGTGGTCCAGTAGTTAAAATGGCCAGGCCCTCATATTGGCAACTAGGGCGAGCCTGATGGTCGCTGGCCAGACTTATGTTCAACCCTTGCCTCCAGTTAAAATCAGACTAAAGTGTATATACTTTTAACCAAGTACATAACTATAAATCAATCTTTTGGATTTAGCACAGCTCTCTTGAAATTGCAACTGAACGTTTGTGGCCAGAATTTGTACTTAACCTCAGCTGCCAAGCTAAGCACAATTTTGGATGCTGATTATTCTGGCCTAAGCTGTAACTCAGTTTGAGTAGTGCTGCTCTTTAAAAAGCTCATCTTTTATCCCAGAGTTGGTAAACCTCCAAATGTGCCAGTGCTGGTTTGGAAAGAATGATCTTTACCTTGACAGCTACTGACAGCACTATGTGGGTGTTATATACTGTGCAGAGGTCTTTGTTACAGAGTTGGGACATTTCAGTCTATCCTCCCTGCTGCACCTCATGCTTAGGCCCATTTCTACAGTCAGCATCGGGTAAGCAGGCCTGGCACAGAGACGGTAGAGCAGCAAGGTTTGACAATGTGTTACATGAGCCATCAGAAGCCACAGGCAGCCCAATGCTCCTCTTCCTGAACCTCCTGTGCTGATTCTACTGGAACATCAAAACTTCTTATAAATAGCAAGAAATCTACCAAATTGGAAAGAATATTTTTCCTGGAAATGAAACATTTTGGCCCCTGGAGCCTAATATTTTTTAAGACCATCTTTGGAAGATATATTCATTGCAGCAGTTAGATGAAATGACTATTCTTTAAATATCTGGTGTCCCCTTAGTGAATTTTTACGTCTTATGTGTCTTTGGAGAGACCTCCCTTGATGTGGCTAGACCTTATGTCTTCTTATCCCTGCTTGCCCAGGAATGATGGTTGGAGTGATCTGCTAGGTGGGTTTCAGGCAGAGTGACTACATTCCTGTCAGGGAGTTCTTTTGTGAGTAGCTCATATTTTGCCTGCTTTCAATATAGAACTAGTAAATTTGTGTTGCTGCTCCTGTTCCTCAACTTCGCTTCCCCTCAGAGAATCCATTTTCCAATGGGTTTTTAAATTCTTGACAGCTTCGCTTTCCAGCTTTTCAGATTAAAAATCCAACAGGGTGCCACATTTTCAGTATTCATGGGATGTGAGTGTCACTGCTAACACCAGCATTTATTGCCCCTCCCTGATTGTCCTTGAGAAAGTGAACTGCTGTAGTCCATGTGGTGTAGGCACACCCACGGTTAGGAAAGGAGTTCCAGGCATTTGACCCAGAGACAATGAAGAAAGGGTGATATGGTTCCACGCCAGGATGTTGCGTGACTTGGAGGGGAAATTGCAGGAGATGATTGATGTCTCCATGTGTCTGCTGCCCTAGATCTTCTGAGTGGTAGAGGTCATAGATTTGGAAGATGCTGCCAAAGGAGACTTGGTGAGTTGCTGCAGTACATCTTATAGATGGTATACACAATACATTAGTTATGGAGGGAATGAATGGTTATTGTAGTGGCTGTGGTGCTAATCAAGTGGGCTGCTTTTCCCCAGATGGTGTCCAGCTTCTTGGGTATTGTTAGAGCTGCAACCATCCAAGCAAGTGAAGAGTATTCGATCGCAGTCCTGCCTTGTAGATGGTGAACAGGATTTGGGTGGTCAAGAGTTGAGTTACTCTCTACAGGATTCCCATCTGCTGACCTGCTCTTGTAGCCACAGTATTTATATGATTGGTCCAGTTCAGTTTCTTGTCAATGGTAACCCCAGAATGTTGATAGTGAGGGATTCAGCAGTGGTGATGCCATTGAATGTAAAAGGGCAATGGTTAGACTCTCTACTTTGGAGTTGGTCACTGCTTGGCACTTGTGTGGTGGGAATGTTACTTACCACTCATCAGCCCAAGCCTGAATATTGTCCCAAGTCTTGCTGCGTAAGGACAAAGACAACTTCGGTAGCTGAAGAGTTGTGAATGATGCTGAGCATTGTGCAATCATCAGTGAGCATCTCCACTTCTGGCCTTGTGATAGACGGGAAGTTATTGATGAAGAAACTGAAGATGATTGGACCTAGGACACTAACCTGAGAAAGTCTTGTAGTGATGTCCCTAGAATTGAGATGAATGAATTGCAGCAACCACAACCATCTCCTTTTGAGCCAGGTATGACACTAATTAGCAGAGTTTCCCCCTGATCCCCTATAACTCCATTTTTGTTATGGCTCCTTGATGCCACATGTGATCAAATGCTGCCTTGATGTCAAGGGTAGTGAGGATAAGGTCAAATAGATTTCTTCCTCTCGTTGATTCCTTCACCACCTGTTGCAGGCCCAGTCTAGCAGCTACACCCTTTAGATTTCAACTAACACAGTCCATTGTTGTGCTACCAAGCCACTCTTGGTTTTGGACATTGAAGTTCCCCACCAAAAGCTAATTCTGCACCCTTGCCATCCGAAGTGGTACGGTGGCACAGGGCAACACGGTGACACAGTCTCACAGCAGCAAGGACCCGGGTTCGATTCCCAGCGTGGGTCACTGTCTATGTGGAACTTGCATATTCTCCATCTGTCTGCTTGGGTTTCCTCCGGGTGCTCTGGTTTCCTCCCATGGTCCAAAGATGTGTGGGTTAGGTGGTTTGGCCATGATAAATTGTCCCTTAGTGTCAGGCGGACTAGGTAGGGTTATGCATGGGTTATGGGGATAGGGCCTGATTGGGATTATGGTCGGTGCAGACTCGATGGGCTGAATGGCCTCCTTCTGCATTATAGGATTCAATGATTATTGCTTCCTCCAAGTGGTGTTCAACATGGAAGAGTACTGATTTATCAGCTGGGGAAAGAGGGGGATGACAGGAGTACGTGATAATCAGCAAGAAGTTTGCTTGTCCATGTTTGACCTGATGCCATGAGACTACTTGAGGTCTGGAGTTAATGTTGAGGACTCTGCAACCCTAACCCATCTCCCTCCCTGGTGGGATGGTCATGGTCAGTGGGATAGAACATACCCAAGGATGTTAATGGTGGTATCTGGGACATTATTTCTAAGATATGATTCTGTGAATGTGAATATGTCATGGTTTTGCTTGACTAGTCAGTGGGAGAGCTCTCCCAAATTCAGCACAAACCCCCAGGTGTTAGTAAGGGGTCAATGGTAGGGTTTGCTGTTGTCATTTCAGGTGCCCTAGATCAATGCTGGGTTTTCCTTCCAATTTCTTTACCTTATGAAGGTTGCTGTCTCCCTTTCTGTGTCTTTGATACAGAGAACAGGCACCCTTCCGAAACTCTCCAAAATTACCTACAATGTGTAAACCCTACAACCAATCAATTCCATAATCAGCAATCAACAGTTCTGTGTACCTTGAAGATAAAGCCACCCATGTATAGTCATCACTGGGCTTCCACAGGGATCAGTCCTTGCACCAATTCAGTCAACATAATTACCAGTGACCAAACTCTCATAAAATCATGGCTTTTAACATTTGCTGATGATTTGGCCCTGACTTTCCAGGCTAACAAACATTATGATACTAAGACAACACTCAGTGAAGGTTTACATTCTCTGGAAGTCTACTTATATGAATGGAGACTTTGACCAACCACTTCGAGGTCTGTTGTTTCAGACTTGCACCTGAGCAACTCGAAGGTCAGGGTCGAACTTTGTGTCCAGTTCTGTTTTTTTTATTCATTCATGGGACGTGGACATCATTAGCTGCCAGCATTTATTGCCCATCCCTACTTGAGAAGGTGGTGCTGAGCTGCCTTCTTGAATCACTGCAGTCCATATTCAGTGGGTTGGCCCACAATGCCATTAGGGAGAAAATTCCAGGATGTTGACCCAGCAACTGTGAAGGAAAGGCAATATATTTCCAAGTCAGGATGGTGAATGGCTTAGAGGGAAACTTGCAGGTGGTGGTGTTCCCATGTATATGCTGCCCTTGTCCTTCCAGATGGAAGTGGTCATGGGTTTGCAAAGTGCTGTCTCAGGATCTTTGGTGAATTGCTGCAGTTCATCTTGTAGATATTTCACACTGCTACTACTGAGCATCGGTGATGGAGGGAGTGGGTGTTTGTGGATGCAGTGCCAATCAAACAGACTGCTTTGTCCTGGATGCTGTCAAGCTTCTTTAGTGTTGTTGGAGCTGCGCCCATCCAGGCAAGTGAGGGTATTCCATCAAACTCCTGACTTGTGCCTTGCAGATGGTGGACAGGCTTTGGGGAGTCAGGAGGCAAGTTACTCACCGCAGTATTCCTAGCCTCTGACCTGCTCTTGTAGCCACTATGTTTATGCGGTGAGTCCAGTTGGGGCCAACCATTCACCCAGGACTCATTGCCAAAATACCTTGGTGTCACTCTTGACCATACATTAACCTAACGGCAACATCTCCAGGACACCAAAACCAAAATCAAGACAAGTGTGAATGTCATATGGGAACTGACAGATCCCATTTAGATCAGTAGAGCCCACACACTACAACTGCTTCACCCATCCTGTTGTACTGGTGCTCATCGTGGTTCAGGAGCTGCCACAATAACAATTTGTTGGACTTTAAGCTGGTGTTGTGAATTTCTTTCTGTTTTACCCCAGTCCAACGCTGGCATCTCCACATCATGTTGAGAACAACACAGCTCAAGTGCCTTCCTTCTACTCGCACGTATCAAGTTAAGTTATGAAGAGAGATTGGTTAGGCTTCAGTTGTTTTCGTTGGAGCAGAGAAGACTGAGGGGTGACCTGATTGAGTTGTTCAAAACTATGAGGGGCATGGACAGGGTGGATATGGAGTAGCTGTTCCCCTTCGTTGAAGAGTCAGTTATGAGGGGACACAAGTTGAAAGTGAGGGATGGGAGGTTTAGGGGTGATTTGAGGAAAAACATTTTTACTAAGAAGGTGGTGAGCCTGGAATGGGCTGCCTGGGAGTGTGGGGAAGGCGGGATGCCCCATATCCTTTAAAAAGTACCTGGATAAGTACTTGGCATTCCATACCATTCAGGGCTGTGGGCCTAGTGCTGGCAAGTGGGATTAGGTGGCTAGGTCAGACCCTTTCATGTGTTGGTGCAGACACGATAGGCCAAAGGCCTCTTCAGCACTGTAGTCATCTGTGATATTGATCCTCCCGATGTCCGCAGGGAAAACATCCACTTCAAAGAACACCACTAGATGACATTCAACAAAGCACTCCACTGACACAGGACCTCAACAAACAACCCAGGTTCTTATATTAAATCTTATAGTCCCTGAAAATCTTATCTTAAATCTTATAGTCAGCTGAAATTGTGACTGTGGCCATCTGATTCAGACCGTCACATACTGAGCTCCTGCCCTGAGAAATCCATTCCTGGTGACAGCACAACCACTCACACTGTGTTAGCTGAAGCTGCCGAATGGATTGCGAACCTCAACATCAAACTGCAACTGCTTCCTTGGCCACACAATTTATAAATAAACAAGTGGATGATGTGGTGCAACACGCATTAGCATTCATATTTGCTTTGCACCCTATAGCAATGTTGTTCATCTTGGCAGCACATCCAACATTGTTTTCCATTACTATTTATTTCCCTCTAGCCCAATGCCTAACACTGAAAACAATTTCCCCACTTACATCTAGTTACCACCAAACTAACATTTACTATGCAAATAGAATTAACCCGTTCCTTTGAGCATTGAGGGTACAACAAAGCAAAACTATATCTGGCACTGTGCCATTTATTAGTTGCCAGACTCTGTAAGAAATATGTACAATAGTATTTTGCTTACCCAGTTCCTTATGCATATGTGCATGATTGATTGTAATGTTTTGTATGCATTAAAATAATGGACCTAAGAACATCAGAAATAGGAGCAGGATTGGGCCATTTGGCCTATCTAGCCTGCTCTGCCATTTAAAGATCTACAAAAAAGAATCCTCCACATCAGTTTTCTCTAAATCAGTACAACAATGATAACAAGCCCTTTATTAGAACTTTATTTCTATATATATTATTCTAGAATTTTCCTTGTGCCCATCATTCTTTGTATCTAGTCAGAGAACTGAACAATACCACAATTATATTGCCATTTTAGCTCATTAGCAGCCTACACATCTTCTCGTAACTAAAAGGGAATTGGAGGGATGACTGAAGGGAAAGGACTTAGAGGGACTATGGGGAAAGAGTAGAGGAATGGGGTTAATTAGACAGCTCTGACAAATAATTGACACAGGGCGAAGGTCCAACTCCCTTCTAGGCTGTACCATTCTCTGATTCTGTTTTGTTTTAAATAATTCAAATATTAAAAGATAGAACAAAAAAAATTTCTTTTCCTCAGCCAATCAGGCCAAATCTTCAGAGAATGTTGGTAATTCCACTGAGCGGGTCGATGGGTTGTGGGTGCAGCCATCATTCTTGGTAACTTGACAAGAAGCTGTGGAATTTGGAAAATGTAAAGGTGGCTTCAGGAGGGAGCTTAGGCTGTGCATTAAAGGAGGTAGGCAAATGTGGCTGAAAATATAAACAGGCATCAGAAGCCACAGCAACAAAAGTAGTGGGAAGAGATACAAATGGGTTAAGCGAAAAAAAAACTAATGCCACTACTGCCCTATACACGATTTGTTCTCAAAGTTAATAGATGCCAATTAAGATTTTTTTGAGTCAGATGTTTTACATTAATACGAATAAAAGGATTCCAGGTGAAGATTCTAAGTGTTGACAAATGCCAACATTTTTTCTATCGTGCTGCATAGAAGTGATTGTAACCTTCCAGGGAGCATCCATGGAATGTTCTTGATGTGGTAAAATAAAGTTGAGAGTGCCAGAATCTTCCCTTTGATTCTGCGGGATCAGCTGGCAGCAGTGTGCACGTCAACCACTTACACAGGAAAAAAAGACACAAACTAAAAAAAACTGCAGGTCTTAAAAAAAAAATCATTACTTTTTAATGTGGATAAAGCCTTAAGTCAACTTTTCAGTTTTGCCTGCTACCTAATTCAGGGAGGAATTCTCAATTTGTCCAATTACTTTTGATGGTGTTCATTGCTTCAAGGATCTTTGACTGTGTGGATTATTAGTTGCATGCTATCAAAAAAAAACAAAAGTTGTTCCCATATTGTAGTGCGTAAGCCAGCCAATTCTATGAATAAGCAATTCTGAAAGGCCATTTTAATTCTACGACATTCTGTGGAATCAGAACTTTTTAATGACACTTTTGTTCTTTGTAAGTTGCAACTCAGAGATAAAGAAGAATGGCAGGATGAATATAAATGATCACAGCACCCTTCCTCCCTTAATAATAATTCTATCCTGTAAGACACCTCATTAATTAGCAACTCTTCTATACTGAGAACTTGCATTTCATTAACTCTTCTCCTTCCCCCTTCCCAATTGCAGCATGACTGTGATCCCAGTAGTTTTAAGTCTCGGCACCGCAGATATACTGTGGGTAAAATGAAGAACTGTGAGCAGGACATGAAGCTGATTGTTACCTTCATTCTGAACAGAACAAAGAGTCAAATGTTACAATGGAAGAACCATCACTCACTGATGCTGCACAGCTCTCTATTACAAAACCCAACTGATGAGAGTAAATTACCCCATTCTCGCAGGCTGATGAAAGACCCATTATACCCATCTTTGCAGCCACATGTGAGTTCTAAAGCCCTCGTGGGAGAAAAAAAGAGAGAATGCACCATTGATATGTTATCCTCCACACTGACATTGTTCTAGTAGCTGGCAGCATCAAAACACATAAAGGTGATTTGAAAGGGACAGTGGCCAGAATTTTACCGGCACGCCTGCCCCAATTCCGTTGGCTTCACGCAGGATCTTTTGAACCTTGGGCGAAAAAGGCTGGTAAAATTCCACCCAATATTTCCGATTCCTAAATACATTTTGGCACTTTCTATTAACTACAAAGTATTTGCGGACCTGCTGTAAATGGACATTAAAGCCATATTACAATCCCTACTGTGCCAAAGGAGGCCATTTGGCCTATCAAGCCTGCAGCAATAACAATCCCACCCAGGCCCTATCCCTGTACCCCATGTATTTACCCTGCTAAACCCCCTGACACTAAGAGGCAATTTAGCCTGGCAAATCAACCTAACCAGCACATCTTTGGACTGTGGGAGGAAACCAGAGCATCCAGAGGAAATCCACTCAGACACAAGGAGAGTGTACAAACTCCACACAGACAGTGACCCGAGGTTAGAATTGAACCCAGCCCCTCGCATTGTGAGGCAGCAATGCTAACTATTGTGCCACCATGCCACCCCTAAGGGCATAGCAAAGGACATTACTGTTGTAATCATTCTCTTTGCATTGAAATTTTTAACAGCATCAGAATGGCTCATGGCAATAAATTCACTTGTATTCTTTGAAACAAATTTCGATAAATTCACCGACCAAATGTTCTTCAGGGGACGAGAATTCTTATAGGGCCACATTTAACGACATCATTTGTGGTTATCACATGAAGGCAAAAAGGCACCATATTCACTTACAGGAAATCTTATCTACTGTCCACTTCCTTATAAAATTCTAAGTTAACTTCACCTTGAAGATCACGCTACTACCAAATAATGCAAAATTGAGTTGATGCTGTAACTAAGATCTCGAAGTAAACAAAGACATAATCCTGCTTAGAATTAGTGATGCAACAGAGCAGGCTACTGGCCTTCATTCATTCATTCTAGAGCTCCCAAAGACTTTAAAACTATGCTGTAGATCTCATTTGCCCAAGGAGCATTTAACAATTTGCTGGATCGATCCCATAGACTAGGCCATGTGGTTGTAATATTCAACAAGAGCAACACATCAGAGCTGGAAGCCTAAAGTCTGAGTCATTTAATTTTAGTTAGAGGCCAGTTGTTAGAAAGGATGATTAAAGATGGACTGTGTGATCTCCTTGAAAGGGAAGGAAACATTAGCAAATCTCAGCAGAGCTGTAGAAGGGAAGGCCCTATCATTAGACCATTTTACATTATTTGAGAAGCTGATGCTTGTTTGAAGCCCATTTGACATTTTGTACATTAACTTCCAAAGTGCCTTTGAGAAAGTGCCACATGGAAGGCTAGTAAGTCAGGTTGAGCAGTGTGGAATTGGACACTAGATTTTTGGACTGATTAAGAAATTGGCTGCATTCCCCTGGACAAAAGTAGCCACCAATGGTGGAAGGTCTGCAAGGGAAGAGAAGTCACGAGTGAAACCGGCAAAGGTTAATGATAGGAATCTATCTCTTCACCGTCTTTAATAATGATCTGGGTGAAGACATCTAATGTATTATTTGCAGGTTCCTAGATGACACAAGATACATGCATTGTAAAAAATTCAAATTAAAAGAATAGATTGTACATATATATCTAGATAAGAATGGTGTGGAGGAGCCGGTGGAGTGGGGTGGGCACAGTAGGGAATCTCACATCACCATGTTAAAGTTCAATAGGTTTGTTTGGAATCACAAGTTTTTGGAGCATTGCTCACCTGATGAGGGAGCACTGCTCCAAAAGCTTCTGATTCCAAAGAAACCTGTTGGACTTTAACCTGGTGATGTGAGACTTCTTACTATATTTAGATAATATAGAGGAAAGGACTTAGATCTGATAGGTGTTTTTTAATGTAGTCAAGATTGTGATGGGTCAATTTAAGCATATGTAACCACAGCAACAACTTAAATAAATTGCCTTTAATCATAGAATCCTACAGTGCAAAAGATAGCCATTGAGTCTGCATCAAGACGAAGCATCTTATCCAGACCCTATCCCCTAACCCCATATATTTACCCCACTAATACTGCTGCACTAAAAGTCAATTTAGCATGGCCAATCCACCTAACCTGCACATCTTTGGAGTGTGGGAGGAAACTGGAGCACCCGCAGGAAACCCTCACAGACACGGGAAGAATGTGCAAACTCCACAAAGTTACCCAAGGTTAGAACTGAACTCGGGCCCCTGGCGCTGTGATGCAGCTGCCCTCATTAATGCACTGAAACGTCCCAAGATGCTTTACAGCAGTATTATAAAACAACGTATGACACCAAGCCACATAAGGAGATCAAAAGACCAAAATCTTGATCAAAGATGTCCATTTTAATGAATGTCTTAAAGGAGGAAAGTGAGGCAGAGAGGTGTAGGGAGGCTATTCCAGAGCTTGGAGCCTAAGCTTCTGAAGCTATGGCCACCAGTGGTGGAGCAATGAAAACTGGGGATGGACAAGAGGCCAGCATTGGAGGAGCACAGATATCCCAGACAGTTGTGGAATTGGAGGAGATTCCAAAGATGAAGAGTGGAGAAGGCATAGAGAGATTTGAAAACAAAGATGTGAATTTTAATAGCAGAACATCGCTTGACTGTGAGCCAACGTAAATCAGCGAATGCAGGGCTAATAGGGAAAAGGGGACAGGCTGTGATTTTAGTCATGGGCAGCAGAGTTTTAGATGACTTCAAACCGAGGAAGGAAGAATAGGGAGGAGCAGCCAGGAGGGTGTTGGAATAGTCGAATCTAGAGATAGCGATGGCATAAATGGGAGTTTCAGCAACATGTGAGCTAGGGGCATAGGGACAAAGTCAGACAATGCTGTGAAGGTGGAAATAAACAGTCTTTCAAATGCCATAATTATGAGATGGGAGCTTTGTCGCAGGATCAAATGTGACACCAAGGTTGCAATTAGATTAGCTTAATCTTAGACTGTTGCCAGGGAATGGGATGGAGTCAATAGTTCGGGCACGGAGTTTGGAGCAGGGACTGAAAACAGCAGCTTCAATCTTCCCAATATTTCACAGGATCCCTGAAGTGCAGAAAGAGGCCATTTGGCCCATCAAGGCTATGCTGACCACACTCTCACACAAACCCTATTCCCATAACTCCATATATTTACCCTGCTAATCCCCCTGACTCTAGGGTTAATTTAGCATGGCCAATCAACCTAACCCGCAAATCCTTAGACTGTGGGAGGAAACTGGAACACCCAAAGGAAACCCACACAGACAAGTGGAGAAAATGCAAACTTCACACAGACAGTGACCTGAAGCTGGAATTGAACCCAAGTCCCTGGCACTATGAGGTAGCAGTGCTAACCAATGTGCCACCATGGTTGCAGAGGAGATTTCTGCTCATCCCAGTGTTCGATGTTAGATAAGCAGTCTGATCATTTAGCAACAGAGAAGTTGAGAGAGAGGTACTGGTGAGATTGAGATGGGTGTCAGAAGCGTGCATGCGAAAACTAAGGTTGTGCCTTCGTACGGAGTAGGACAGGATTAGTGTTCAGAATTTTAAGGGACTCAAGGACTCACTTCAAGGGGACGGAAAGCCAGCTCAGGTAGACACCAGGACCACAGGCAGCATTCCATTGAGGCGCCACTGCCAGGACTGCCATCTATCTAATTAAGGATGGTGAGCTGTCTCTCAGAGCTGGAACCCAAATCAGAAAGCTAGCTACCGGGCAGCTTTGGCACCAACAAAGTGTGCTATTGCTGAGGCTTCAGGGGGAAGCAGAAGGCAGCTTCATATTGAGGTGCTTTCAAAGAGCTGCTAAGGTTTTTTTTAATGTAGTGGAGGCAGGTAGGTGATGGGAAGGGTGAACCCTCTAGCAATACCGTTGGAGATGCGACAGCAGCTAATGCCATTGGGGGTGGGGCAACTTGGTCATTGAGAATGGAAAGCTCTCCCTGGAAGGCCATCTTGATATCCCTGCAGTCTCCCCACATGGTAGCCATGTTGGCATGATGGCACAGTGGTTAGCACTGCTGCCTCACAGCATCAGGGAACTGGGTTCAATTCCAGCCTTGGGTCACTGTCTTGTGGAATTTGCACATTCTCCCTGTGGCTGTGTGGGTTTCCTCTGGGTGCTCTGGTTTCCTCCCACAGTCCAAAGATGTATTGGTTAGGTTAATTGGCCATACTACATTGCCCTTTAGCAAGATAAATATTAGTGATATTCTGATCACTAATTCAGAACTCTTTATCCTACTCTGTATGAAGGCACAACTTTAGTTTTGCATGCACGCTGCTGACACCCATCTCGATCTCACCAGCACCTCTCTCTCTCAACTCCTTCTCTGTTGCTAAATTATCAGACTGCTTATCTAACATCGAAAAGGGCCTGGGTGGGATTGTGGTTGGTGTAGAGTTGGGCCGAATGGCCTGCTTCTGCACTGTGGGGATTCTGTGTTAAATCTGGCAAAATGCTGCTGGGGATGTAAAGTGGCTGTTAATTGGCTGCTGATCCCACTTCTGGGAATATTCTGCAGTAACAGGAAGATGTCAAGCTTCTCCCCGCTATCCTCCAAAAGCCCTTTGCCACCATGTTACAAACCCTCCTGCCTCTAAGCTCACTGCCAGAAGGCTGGTAAAACTCAGCCATGCTGTGTGTGTTAGCCAGGATTCCCATGGGGCTACTTTTGCTTTGCCCAGTGCCCTTGTCAGAAATACAGCAGAAACTTTATTTATCTGGGAATACCGGGGAGGGGTGTGGGGGGGTGGGTGGCTGAATTTTTCTATGAGCGTCTGGCCCGTTTGTGGATCCCAAATCCCCCGCCTGGCCTCAGCACGCTCATTGTAGCAACTTAACACGAGGGAGTCTCCTAATTGTCCATTTCCACATTCCCCTTCCAGTTGTGGATGGAATTGTAATGAGGGTCTGCAGCACTAAAGCATGGCAGAAGAGATGGGAGCTTCTGACAAGGATAGAAGAGTGTGAGGGCACCCAACAATGGAGGTGTTAATAGATGTCTGATGAGCATGTTTGTTAAAAAAAAGACCAGAAATGTTAGAGCCATCAGTGTTGAGGGAGAGCCCCCATACAGGAATAATTATGCCTTCTTGTTTCTTGTTTCAGCCTCACTGCTCTGCCACTGGGTGGTTGAGAGGAGTCTCCAATGGCCTTCTGACCTGCCACAGGGAGGTACCTTCCATGCAGTTTAAAAAGGCAGGACTAAGCTGGACGACACCAGGGGACAGAATTTTATGCTCCCCCAAGGTAGGTTCTATAGCAGGGGAGTGGAGGAGGGATGTGTAAAATTGAACAGCCAGAATCCCCCCGGGAACCCACCTGCCCAAACCCGGATGCGATTTCATGCTTGGGTGGGCAAGGTGGCGGGCGGGAAACCCACAACCCACCCATTCATCTATTCATCTTTAATTGGGCATGGGTAAGGTGGGAAACTGACGTTCACACTTTTCCCCTTCTTAGTCAGGATATGGATGGGGATGGCCTCACTCTGAAAGCATCGGAGGAAGTTGGAACAGAATTCCGACAGCTTAGCTGGCCATCAAGAAAAATATTTTTTGTCTCCTGCCAAAATAGGCGACCGTGTCCACCACAATTCCTGCTGTTGGCAGGAAGTGGGAAATTCCGCCCCCGGTAATGCAGTTAGCTGAGAGCCCCAGTCATACAACTCTGAGATCTCCCGGGCATTTGCTGGTTGGTCCAAGGGGAGATTTCTTAGGGGGGGGAGGGGGGTGTAAATGGCATCATCAGAAAAATACTCTGGTCTTTTCCTTAGGAGCTGCACATATGGGACATATGACTGACATGCAACCACATGCAGTTCCATTGAAAGTCCTATAGGAAGGGTTGCAATGCTATCACCCCAATCAACCACCCACTCTCCTACAACATTGCTACCAGGAAATTGAAGTGTACAGTATCAGAGGAAATGTAACAGTATGGATAGAAAGCTGGTTAGTCCACAAGAAACAATCAGCCAAGCTAAATGTTTCTAGCTCAGCCCTTAGAAGAGGTGGAAGTGATATCTGCTAGGACCAGTGCTAAATGTATTTTTGCTCTCAGCAAGTAGAGATGATTTGGAAATATGAAGATGATTTATACTTGAAAAAATCTCTATTTGAACCTGGGCCAACATGGGTTACACTTCTGGTAAAACAGACAAACATTATTAGCAGAACATTGAATACAGGAGTTGGGACTTCTTGTTGAAGTTGTACATGACATTGGTCAGACCACGCTTGGAATACTGTGTACAGTTCTGGTCACCCTATTGTAGAAAGGATATTATTAAATGAGGAAGAGTGCAGAATGGATTTACTAGGATGCTATCAGGATTTGATGGATTGAGTTATAAGGAGAGGCTGAATGGACTGGGACTTTTTTCTCTGAGTGTAGGAGGCTGAGGGGTGACCTTATAGAAGTCCATAAAATAATGAGGGGTATAGACAAGGTAGACAGTCAATATCTTTTCCCAAAGGTGGGGGAATCTAAAACTAGAGGGCATAGGTTTAAGGTGAGAGGGGAGAGATACAAAAGGGTCCAGAGGAGCAATTTTTTCACAGAGGATGGTGAGTGTCTGGAACAAGCTGCCAGAGGTAGTAGTAGGAGCAGGTACAATTTTGTCTTTTAAAAAGTGTTTAGACAGTAACATGGATAAAGATGGGTATAGAGGGATAGGGACTAAATGCAGGCAATTAGGACTAGCTTAGTCAACTAAAAATAAAGGTGGCATGGACAAGTTGGGCTGAAGGGCCTGTTTCCATGCTCTGAACCTCTATGCCTCTATGTATCGGACTTAAAGATGGCAATGAAACCATGCAGCAGATGGAAACCTTTTTTTTAACTGATAAAATGAGCTGCGGGAGAAATTTGTTATTTCTGAACCTTGAGCTCACTGGCCCATTGCTTAAAAATTCCATTATCTTTGGAGCTTTTATGTTCTGGAAAATCAAATGAATCAAAGTATAAGCTCATCTTAATGTGCAGGCACCAAAAGGTCACATAAGACTGCAAAAAGTGTCATTTAAAAAAATGCTTGACTTTTATGTGTATACAAAACTGAATCAGCTTTCCCACCTCTCAATCTGTTACATAAACTAACCTTTAATCTTCACATCTGCTTGGTGGAATGTGTTTGCTGTATGCAGTTGCTGATCTATTGTCAGCTTACTGGAACGATTTATTTCCATTTGAAAACCTTCCTATGATTTTAAAAAAAAAGACCTTTTATTTCCAAGAGTGAATGTCGGGGAAAAGGATTTCCATTGTGTTAACTCAACATTATCTGTTCCTTTTTCTGTTAACCGCACACAGTACAATAGAGGCAAGTAGGGGAGGCATATTAGTCACCATCAGATCCTTATGTATTAGCAAGTCAGGATTTATAAAACAAGTAGCCACACACTGTGTGGTAAAGCAATATAAATGGTTCCCCTCTTAGGCAGTCTGTTCAAACTGAATGTTCACAGTATAAGCTATTCACTTGCACTGTATATATATATATATATATATATACATAATTATAGAAAAGCTGTTGAACAAAAGCAAATTGAGTAAGAAAACCACTGATTGGTATTGGGAATAACACAGCAGTTTGTGTGCATTTACTGGCATTTAGAAAGATCCAGTTCAAGTATAAAAGGAGTGCCAATTATTCTTGTAAATCGGCCAGTTCAACAGATAAAGAATGATAAAAGCTGAAATGGGGACTGCCAATGTACGGAAGGGTTACATAAGCATTAGGAATAAAAAGAATAGTTTTCAGTTAACCGAGGAGGCTCCCACAGAAAGGATCGGTACAGAATTTCAAAATTTACATTGAAACAGGATGCTTGAAGGTTAAAAATGCAAACGTTTGACTGCAGCATAAAATGATTTGTTCCACTAAAATACAAGAAACTAGGGGGAAGCGATCTCATTTTAGTCAATAATTTTGTCTGCGTCAACCACAGTGTTGACATAACGTGATATAACTCTGAGGGAGTGAGTTGTGGCAGAACTGAATCTTTAATTTGGGCCACGGTAAAATGCATCACATCTGCACTCAGCCAGTGTTAATTTGGCTTCTTCACACGAAAATGAGAGGAAACTCAGATTTCAAACTGACATTTCCTCAGAACATCGCCCTGTTCTGCTAATATAGTGGTGATAATTTGCTGATAACAATACTTTGAAGTTCTTGGAATACAGCCAGGAAACTCTGGAAATATTCAGCTGAGAGTATCTGTTTTATATTACAGGTTTATATTGAAACCATACATGCAAGCTTAAAAGCATCTTCTCTCTTCAAAGCGTTTACAGTAGTATCGATTGATCCAACGCCCTTTGTCCTGGCTCTGCTATGTAAAGACCGAGATGAATCTTAAAGCGGCATACTTCAATTTGTACTTCAGTGTCTTGTTTGCATTCAAAATATCACTGAATTTTTCACCAAAGCGTATAAGCTTCCCGCTAGCGGGATCTTCAGGTGCCAGCCAAGGTGACCTCCCACTGCAGTTTGCAGGCAGCAGGATGGGCAAGGCACGCAAAACGCTGTAGACATAAGCGGGACTGTAAGATCCCACAAGAGGCCAAGAGCAAGTCGCCTCCTGTGTCGGATAACACACCAGGGAATGGGAGCAGACAGGAGTGGAAAATCCTACTCATACTTGGGCGGCGCAGTGGCACATGGTTAGCACTGCTGCCACACAATGTCAGGGGCCCCGGGTTCAATTCCCGGCTTGGGTCACTGTCTGTATGGAGTTTGCACATTCTCCCCATGTCTGCATGGGTTTCCTCCGGGTAATCCGGTTTCCTCCCCAGTCCAAAGATGTGCAGCTTACGTGGATTAGCCAAACTGACCCTTAGTGTATAAAGATGTGTACGTTAGATGGATTAGTAATGGTAAATGCAGGGGTGAGGGCCTGGGTAAGATACTGTGTCAGAGAGTCAGTGCAGTCTCAATGGGCAAAAACAGCCTCCTTCTGCACTATAGAGATTTTACTTTCCGATGAAGGATTCTATCTGAATCATTAATCTATCTTCCCCTTTCAGATGCCGACTGACCAGCTGTGCATTGCTGAATTTCTGGCTTTCATTTAATACTTTGTGTAATGTGGGCAGCACAATGGTTAGCACTGCTGCGTCAGGGACCCGGGTTCGATTGCAGAATCGGGTCACTGTCTGTGTGCAGTTTGCACATTCTCCCCATGTCGGCGTTGGTATACTCCGAGTGCCCTGGCTTCCTCCCACAGTCCAAAGATGTGCGGGTTAGATAGATTGGCCATGATAAATTTCCCCTTAGTGCCAGGGGAATATGTAGGATGGATGCATGGGATTACGGGGATAGAGAGTGTGGTCAGTGAAGACCAGGAGAACGGAGATGGGAAAAATATGGTTGAATGGCAGAACAGACTTGATGGGCCGAGTGGCCTAATTCTGCTCCAGTGTCTTATGGCCTTATGATGGGCTGAACTTGCGTTGTAGGGATTCTATGATTCTAAATGTGTGCTGCAGTATTGTTAACATCAGTTTAGTTGCAACTCAGTTCATTTCAACATTCGCTGATTAGTTTTTCTCTTGGACTATTTGACTTCATCATTTGAAGTAACATTGGGCTAACTGTTATTCAATGTGTAAAGGCATCCAAAGTGGAATTCTGTAGCGGCACAGAACATAGTCTGTGATGCCAGGGGCATTAAGCCAAAGCCCAGCCTGCCCATTCAGGGAGCTCACGTATGTTAAGGTCAGATCTCAGTCATTCAAAGAAGAGCAGGGAATTCTTCCACTATATTTTCCAAAGATTGTTCCTCAACCATCAGGAATAGCCACTTATTTCTTTGGCATCTGTTAGATTTTGTGATGAGCAAAACGGCACCTGAAAATAGTTACGTAAGTCTAAATAATTAATTGCATATTAAATGTGTTTGTACCTTTCTGAGCATTGTAATGAAGTGTTGAATAAATCTTTAACTGGCTCACTTGGAGCTGAAAGCATGTTGAGATGAAGCATCGAGACTCTGCTGCGTATGCCACAGACAGAGAGGAATTCTCTGAAA
Organism: Carcharhinus amblyrhynchos; assembly: GCF_965287045.1. Classification (NCBI taxonomy): domain Eukaryota; kingdom Metazoa; phylum Chordata; class Chondrichthyes; order Carcharhiniformes; family Carcharhinidae; genus Carcharhinus; species Carcharhinus amblyrhynchos. The sequence goes on from NC_137335.1 coordinate 55,375,422, forward strand.
ATGCCAACAAGATTGCATTTGAAAGAAAGAAAGAATCCCTACAGTACGGAAGGAGGCCACTCAGCCCATCGAGTCTACACCAACCACAATCCCACCCAGAACCCCATGCATTCACCCTAGCTAGTCCCCCTGATACTAAGGGTCAATTTAGCATGGCCAATCCGCCTAACCCACAAATCTTTGGAGTGTGGGAGGAAACCAGAGCACCCAGAAGAAACCCACGCAGACACAGGGAGAATGTGCAAACTCCACACAGACAGTGACCCAAGCCGGGAATTGAACCTGGGTCCCTGGTGCTGTGAGGCAGCATGCCAACCACTGTGCCATCGTGCCACCCCTTCTGTAAAGATCAAGAAGTCTGTTAATGCAGTTGCACTCCACTGAAATCAATGGGCTGCACTTCCAGGTCCTGTTAGGGGTTAATCTGGTGTTGTGAGACCCCTTAGGGGTTAATAGGGGCGGGGGGGGGGGAAGGAAAGTTCTGGAGCCAGCTGATGCACCAGTTTCCTCTCACCATTCCTAGCAATGTTCACCAGGGTGGGTGGCTGTGGTCCAGGGAAGGGGGGGACTGCCTCTCAATCTCATCTGATCCATTTTGAAAGCCACTTCATAGAAATCATAGAGTCCCTACAGTGCAGAGGAGGTCATTCAGCCCATTGATTCTGCACCAACCACAATCCTTCCTAGGCCCTATTCCCATAACTCCACATATTTACCCTGCTAATCCCCTGACACTAGGATCAATTTAGTATGGCCACTTAATTGCACATCTTTCGCACTGTGGGAGGAAATTTGAACACTGGGAGGAAATCCACGCAAACATGGGGAGAATGTGCAAACTCCACACAGATAATCACCCAAGACCAGGTGCTGTGAGGCAGCAGTGCGAACCACTGTGCTACCATGCCACCAATGTGTCACTGCCCCACTTGAAGAATATAAAAATAAAAAGCACAACCACCCCATAGAACCTTCATCCCCCAGGGCACAGGACCCCCCAGGGAAACTCCCCGTCAATCCCAACTCTCTGCATTAAAAGCCCCCTGGCACAGCTTCCTGGCAGTGCCCCCTGGAGTTGCCAGCAAGAAATGCCAGGCAGCAGTGCCAGGGGGGCTGTGTCTCTTTCCCGGGGGGTTGTGTCTCTTTCCCCGAGGGCTGTACCTGCAGAGACCAATGCTTTCTCACTGTATGACGATGCCTTTATCCACTGAGCCACCACAATGGAGTTCAGTTTCTTCTAGGGTTTGCCTTTTTTCCAATGTGATGTAGTAATCTAGTAAGGATATAGGATATGGCTGGTTCACTACCAAATTTTTATTCAATTGTCTGAAATACTTGGGTGAGAATTAGATCAGAAAATCTCTTACATCTCAACGCGACAGCCTCATTAATGAAGATACCACCTGGTCCAATACTGAGCCAAGGAGACTGGGAGTTTGAAGATTTGATCTCTGGTCTGTAGCAAGTTAGCTAATGATTTGGGATGGAATTCTGCGTTCCAAGTGTAGGCCCAGTGCCTCTGGGCGAGGGAAGGGAATACTGAGCCAGATTTCGATGCCTGATTGCTATGTGTGTTCATTTTTGGCCGTAGGGCCAGCATTATCAAAACTTACAATTAGGCTCCAACATGAAAATTCTGGACCTTCAGAGAGCTGTGTGCTTTTGGGGAAACACCAAAGTAATAGTTTGAACAACATCATAGCACTGATCAACAACAACTGGCATTAGTATAGTACTTTCAATATGGAACAAATGTTCCAAGTGTTACAATCCTAGGTCAGACCCTCCAGTGTTTGATTCAATCCAACCAACAACCAGTAACCTTCTGTTTAAAATGGACAAAGTTTGAGATTGAAGACACTTGCCCAAATTAAACCACAATATTCAACAGAAATTTGAACAAACAAAAATAAATTTTACTATGCAAGGTCAAAAGATAAAATTATTTACAATATCCATCTCATACTCGCACATTCAAGGTAAATATAAGGCAATGTGAATTTACAAGCTAACAGTAGCCAGACACACTGCACCACTCAATAAATGGCAGCTGCGACCAAGACAAAGCTCATGGATTTCTCAGCAACCCACCCAGATGTCAGTAAACACTGAGTCAACCAATCTCAATGAAACTCTGTCTATCTCAGGAGGAATTCAATTCTATACATTTGAAGGCCTTACCTGTGAATTCTCTCCAAAAGTCCCTCCAACTGGGACAGGATCGATGGCTCACCTCACAGGATTTCAATCTCATCTCCTGGGATTCCACTCAAGCACCAACTTCAGCTGTCCAGCCATGCCCAGAAGAACCCCACTGATACAAAGGGATATCTCTGCCCCAGTGGCATACTGCATAGAGTCACCAACATTTGGCTGCCTTTTTAGATCGTTCATGGCTTCTGCTGCACCCTCTCCAATTACCAGGGCTTTCCCTGAGCCCTATTCAATTACTAGGGTTTTTCCTGAGCCCTATTTAATTACCAGGGCTTTCCCTGAGCCCTATTCAATTACCAGGGCTTTCCCTGAGCCCTATTTAATTACCAGGGCTTTCCCTGAGCCCTATTTAATTACCAGGGCTTTCCCTGAGCCCTATTCAATTACCAGGGCTTTCCCTGAGCCCTATTTAATTACCAGGGCTTTCCCTGAGCCCTATTTAATTACCAGGGCTTTCCCTGAGCCCTATTCAATTACCAGGGCTCCCCCTAGCCCTATTTAATTACCAGGGCTTTCCCTGAGCCCTCCTGACTGACAGTCCGTTTCCTGCAGCCCTTTTCCTGTTTGGAGCCTGTTTCTGTGCTCCTCTCCTTTTAATTGGACTCACACAATTTCCTATCCCTGTTGCTATCCCCTCTCTGGGACTCTTCTTTTGATGGAACCGGGACCTTTTCCTGCCCCTTTCCCTTTGAGACCACCCCCTTTCCCTTGTCCCCTGCCTAGAATATTTGTCAACAATGGCACGCCACACCCAGTCACATGACCCAGGCATTCCTTCCAACACAGATACACTGGGCCCAAAGCACATAAAAACTGCAAAACAGTGCATGTGCAGCCCACTCCCCAAGTTAAAGTCCATGACTCCACTGTCAACAAGGTGAGGATAATTTAAATAACACAAGGTACAAAGAAGAAAGGTAATTACAGCACAGGAGCAGGCCCTTCAGCCCTCCAAGCCTGCACCAACCATGCTGCCCGACTGAACTAAGGCCCCCTACCCTTCCGGGGACCATGTCCCTCTATTCCCATCCTATTCATGTATTTTTCAAGACGCCCCTTAAATGTCATTATCATTTTTTTCCTCCATCACCTCCTCTGGCAGCGAGTTCCAAGCATCCGCCATCCTCTGTGTAAAAAGCTTGCCTCGTAAACCTTTACCTTGCCCCTCGTACCTTAAACATCCTTTAAACATTGCCCCTCGTACATTAAACCTATGCCCTCTAGTAATTGACTCTTCCACCCTGGGAAAAAGCTTCTGACTATCCACCCTGTCCATGCCCCTCATAATCTTGTAGACTTCTATCAGGTCTCCCCTCAACTCTGTTGCTCCACTGAGAACAAACCAAGTTCTCCAATCTCTCCTCATAGCTAATGCCCTCCATGCCAGGCAACATCCTGGTAAATCTTTTCTGTACCCTCTCCAAAGCCTCCACACTCTTCTGGTAAGTGTGGCAACCAGAATTGAATACTACATTCCAAGTGAGGCCTAACTAAGGTTCTATAAAGCTGCAAAATGACTTGCCAATTTTTAAACTCAATGACCCGGCTGATAAAGACAAGCATGCTACATGTCTTGACTACTTTCTCCACCTGCATTGCCATTTTCAGTGACCTGTGTGCATGTCCACCCAGATCCCTTTGCCTACCAATATTCTTACCGGTTCTGCTATTTACTGTATATTTCTTATCTGTATTAGATCTTCCAAAATGTACTTTTCAAACATAAAGGGCAAAGAAAATGCACACTCAGCGAAAGGTAGAGATATGAGGAAGAAGCTTAATTACGGAGGGTCTTAAATGAAAAGCAAAAGGCAGAGAGTTTTAGGGATAGAGTTATGGCACATAATATGTAAGCTCTGGAAGCAATGCCCCCAGTCATGGATCATTGAGAAGATGTGCACACAAAGAGTCAAAGGAAGGCACGGTGGCACAGTAGTTAGCACTGCGTCACAGTGCCAGGGACCCAGTTTCAATTCCAGTCTTGGATCCCTGTGTGTGTGTAGTCTGCATGTTCTCCCCGTGTCTGCATGGGCTTCCTTCAGGTACTCCAGTTTCCTCCCACTATCCAAAGCTGTGCAGGTTAGATTGATTGGCCTTGCTGAATTGACCCTTATTGTCAGGGGGATTAGCAGGGTAAATAATAGATGGAGCCTGGGTGGGATTGTTGCCAGTGCAGGCTCGATGGGCTGGGTGGCCTTGTTCTGCACTGTAGGGATTCTGAGGATCTAATATCAAATTCAGGAACGGTTATGGTGATGACGTGGGTTACAATGATAGGAAGGGGGCTAGGCCAGGGAGGGATTGAAACACAAGCATATGGACATTGCTTTAATTTCTGTTCTGCTGATTTCCCAAACAGTGCGGCGAGCAGGGAGGTTCCGTGAAGAGGTTGCAGTGTCTCTCAGCAACGTAGGGAAGAATCATTTGAGGAGCGAATCAGATGTGGGCAGTGTGATGATAGGAAAAGTTATTCAGCAATCTGGAATGTAGCACTGAGCCCATCATCTTGGATGTGGAGGCACTCAGCAAGAAGAAAAAGGGCATAAGGTTACAGAAAAAGCAGAGAAACCCGCGCTGAAACACTCCAGTGAAAGGAAAGCCAAACAACAAGAAGTGGTTCTACTTTAACTGCTGTTATTACTTCATTTATATAAAAAGATTGTATAAACATATCTTATTTTTGGAATTGAGGAAGTAAATTGAAAGACACCACTGAGTATTTTATGAACTCCGCTGTATCCGGAAGGAATAGTTCTGGTGACTTATTTGCCAAAAATGCGAATGAAGTTATGACTCTGAAGGTTTTGCATTAATGCATTTCCACGTTGGCAGGCCTCCTTTTCTAACTACTTTCACCCACAGGACTGATTAAATGGCACCAACATTGATTAGCGGGAAACTATAGCTAATGGCTGATCAGATGCAAATTACTGTCTGTGCATTATATTAAAACACAGTTCACTCATTATTACTTTCTAACCACTAATTAGGATGGGCAGCTGGCAAGGCCTCAGTGTAGGGCAGGTTGCCACTTTTCAAACAATGATGATACAGAGAATCATAAGTCATTTGTACTATGTTTCCCTGACAATGAACTTTAAACAACAAATCTCAAATCTGTATCCCTATTATACTGCTCTGAAATTTCCAATGGAGCCTTTCAGACCTGCCAAGTTCAGGGTCTGTCTGTGCTGTTGCTCCTCATCTTGTGGGCCTCAGGCACAGAGGGCCAGAATTGCCTTGTTTTGTACACCCATAAAGGGGGAGGCCTAGAAATTCCTGGAATCCCAGACTTGCGTGTGTAAATCCACCCACCCTTGCCCGGGGTCCCACTTCTAACTGATCACTTAAGGTATAGGCCATCAGCCCTTGTGAGGGTGTGACAGCAATGCCTGTCCTCCTTGTCTCTACATCTGAGCTCCCCTTGAGACCTAAGCTGTAAGAGGGACAATTTTCATGTACAGGTCTTAACTCCCCATTGGGGCTAATCCTATTAGAAGTGATAATTGATTTCCTCTGGAATCGATTCCCTTCCTCCAGTAAAAAAATTGGGGCCTTTAGATGGTCTCAAAATGACAAGTTCTGCTGGGGGTCTTAAGGGCGTAAGTGGAGAAATTTTCCAGGGAAGAAATACTGCCCTCTACCATGCCTCTTGATGTTGGGTAGTGTGGGAACAGGGCAGTGGCAGAACCCACCCAAGGACCTCCCCACGAGAGTTTAAATATCTACTCTTAACGTGCTGGAATCCTAGCAGAGTTGCATTTTGGCCTGATTATTTTCCAGGGAAGCGAAAATAATGCCCTCCCTAGTCGCACGGGTTTTGGAACTGCTAGGTTAAGAATCCAGAAGGGTAAGGAGATGATTATGAGAGTGGTTTAGAAAAACGCAAACTCTAGACAATGCTATGTACCTACGATTAACGAATGAACGAAGATAAAATTACGCCATTCAGCTTGAAAGTTGAAAAAGCTGGTACCCTCTGTTATGTACTGCACTCTCAGGACAAAAGAACACACAGTTGTAGCGCATGGGGGTTGGATGCAACAACAGCGCAGATTTATGAAGAGCTGTTAACTCTACAAAGGCTTAATCTAGACTGAAGCAAAACCCGCAAAGAGGCCGATGATTTCATGAACCATATACATGCCTGGGCTCTTAAAGTGATCATACAACAATAACAACTTAAATTTATAACATCCCTCCCCCTTTACTTTGAAGATCCCATAACAACTGATAATGATAGGATTTTTATATAGTCACCAAAACATACATACAAGGGCAGGCAATGAATTATTACACAATAATAATACAGTTAGTAGAGAAAATGATCTGATGGGCATCTATTCCACACTGGTTGCCTGCACACCTCAGGAATTTGGTTGTTGTTGATCTTAGAGGGTCTTCTCTGGGTCTGGATCTTCAGAGGATGTCTCTATCCTGGAAAGCGAAACAGTTGCTTTTGCAGAAGGAAGGTTAGTACCAGCAAAGGATTTTTTTGGCAATCTCGGTTTCTGCTGATCGAACAGAAGTTGCAGTCACTATATCTGGATGACGGTCCAACCTGAGGTAGTTCTGGCGTACACAGTACTGACACGTTGATGCATACAGGTAACCACTGATCTGTCTTCTCCGCAATAGCTCATCTCCAGTTTCTACTGGATAGGAAATAGGGCCAGTTTGAGCCATTTAGAGGAACCCTCTTCTCATTGATGGCAAAGTTGTACATTAAAACCTGCTCTCCTTATTAAAACAGGTGTCTTTTGGAATTGTTTTCTCTTCTTAAGATTTGCGACTGTTGATTTTGTTCTACTATCCTGGATGTCTGCTACGGAAGAAGTAGATCAAATATAGTTCTCAGCTTTCTCTTCAAGAGTAGTGAAGATGGGGAACTCTGAGTGATCATGTGTGTAGTGTTACAATGTGTCACCAAGAAATTGTTTAGAGAGTGATTTAATGAGCCATGGTTGTTGGAGGTTTTCCGTGAATGTTTCAAGGACTGGACAAACCTTTCAGTTAATTATGGATGGATGGTACAGTGCTGATATTATGTGTTGAATACCACTCATCTTTAGATAGTCTTCAAACTCCTGAGTCATGAGTTCTGGTTCATTATTACTCACAATTTGCTTTGGTTTCCCAAATTTGACAAAAATCTCATTGAACAATTGGGCAGCCATATTTTCAAAAATATGGCTCCAGCTGGCAACGGGAGACAACTCTCCTTGTGTTCCAAAGAAAAAATAACCAGGCCAAAACACAACTCTGCTAGGATTCCAGCACATTAAGAGCAGATATTTAAACTCTAGCGGGGAGGTCCTTGGGTGAGTCCTGTCACCTGTTCTATTCCCACACCACCCAACATCAACGGGCTTCAGGGGAGCATGGGTGAGGAAATAGGGTCAGGGAGACATTGGAAGCCATTCCCTAAAGGCAGGATTGACTGTCACAGAGGGAGCTACTTGGAGATGGCCAAGAACCAATGCCATGGGAGACACTACAAATCTGTACCCTTGTTGCCGAAGACCTCGTGTCCTACCAGTGGCCGTCAAAGTGATTGTAGTCCTGAAATTCTTCACTTCTGGCTCCTTCAAGAATTAACTGTGGATGTTAGCAGCATCTCAAACATGGCTACAAACACTTGCACCTCTCTAGTCACTGATGCCCTCTTATCAGAGCAAGAGAGCACTTTCACTTAACGACAGATATGGCATTGTAGGGTCAGAGGACATCGAGATTTTCATTTCTGGATTCCCCACATGCTAGGTGTCATCGACTGCATCCACATGGTCATCAGGGGGTCCAGTTTCCAGCCAGTGAGATCCATCAATATGAAAGCCTTTCTCTCCCTCAATGTGCAACTGATCTGCAACAACCACAAGGTCTTCCTCTATGTGTGCATTCACTTTCCATGCAGCTACCACGACTCCATCCTCCATCAATCCAGGCCGCCTCAGATCTTGGTTCCAATACCCAAGTTGTGCTGGGAGACAAGGAACATCCTTTCAATAGATAGGTACTCACCTTTCTACACATGCCCCAAACAGAGGCACCGAGCCTCTGCGAACAATGTCAGCCTCTCAGTAGGGCAACAATCAAACAGGTCACCAGACTTCTTAAAATGAGATTCCAATTTCAGGGTCAATATCCTTCTGCAAAGACCTTGGTCATTGTGGCAGTTTACTGCACTCTGCATAACATGGACCATATCACTAACCACAGATCTCCCTCAACATCAGCAATCTCAGTGACGCCTGCCGTAGGGCATCTAAATGAGCCCCATCTCAGCCACCTCTGTTTCTGTCTCCGCTGGTTATTAGTCAGCAGAAAACCCATTTCCATAGCAATCATTGACTCACCCTCTACGAAGCTAAACTTCTGACCCAAAAACAAACCCAGCACCTAATTTCCTTCCTCCATGGCAAAAATTCAGCTCCAGATGCAGCACGGTGGCACAGTGGTTAGCATTGCTGCCTTACAACGCCAGGGACCCGGGTTCAATTCCCAGCTTGGATCACCGTGTGGAGTTTGCACATCCCCCTCCTGTCTGTGTAGGTTTCCTCCGGGTGCCCCGGTTTCCTCCCACAGTCCAAAAATGTGTGGGTTGGGTTGATTGGCCATGATAAATTGATCCTAGCGTTAGGGGACTAGTAGGGTAAACACGTAGGGTTACAGGGATAGGGGCTGGGTGAGATTGTGGTTGGTGCAATTTCGATGGGCCAAATGACCTCCTTCTGCACTGTAGGGATTCTATAATTCTGTATCTCATTAGCAATCTGATTGTTTAAGGAAATATAAAGGTGCAATGTCCTGTTCCCAGGGGCTCTGAATAGGACACTGCAATGTTTTCAGGGTTGACTGACACTAACTAACCATGCAAAAACTCACGGGTAAGTGTGAGTCTAAATAATGATTGCTGCCATTCATTCATCACTTAGAGCAAAATGAGTCCATTGTAAATTTTACTGTGTGCAATTTTCATAAAGGCATCAAGAGGGAAAAATACTTAAGTGAAAATAGCATCAAACTAGATTTAATTCTAATGCATTATATATTCATTCAGCATCACCACACATTGTAATTTCTAAGCTAATATCATCTCATATTAAGGATGAGCAATGTTTCTTTGACACTATCTTTGTCAAATTACATCACGTTAAATTTGACAAGGTGCCGAACCATTGGCAGGACTTCACATGCAGCCAATCCATGTGGAAATTTGTTGGGATGCTGCTTGGAATTTACCGTCTGTTGAATCAGTCAGAAATCACCTTGCATAAGTTTCGTATAAGGTTGTACCATTGGAATGGGGCTTTCAAAAGTTACCTTATAGTCTCAACATGTAAACTTGTCTTAAAAGTTCCCTCCTGTGACGGCACTTTCAATATTTTGTCAGCTATTATAACAAGATCTTTTTGCCAACTTGCCTTATTTAATGATATATCCTTCATCTTGTAATCATATTTTGTATTTTTAGTTCTACTTTGTACTACCTTCTGTAACGGTCTGGATTATTTCTGTACAAGCTGCAATTCCAAGTCTGCAAACCATATGTTTGTGGGTGATTTTTTTAAGTCTTCTTATGTTCCCTCACAGGAATGCAGAAGTTTAAAGTGGGAAACTAAGTGGACTTAAGTAGCATAAAAAAATTTCAAAAGATGAGATTTTATTTTTAAAAATTCAAATGCCAGTTGGAATAATTTTTTTTTAAAAAACCCATAGGAACAAAAACACTTTCAAAACAGCACAAAGCTGTTTCAAATTTAACCTTTTAAAATGTATACTTTAGTGTTTAGTTATAGCAGCAAACAGTATCTCTTGTAATAGTGAACATAATATAATAGAGCTATTTTGGAGTCACGTACTGCGTGTCAAGGCTAAACAACCATTTTGTACGCTAACATCCAAGATTTTGATTGGCAGATGTGACCTAATTCCCCCACTCTTTGCTCTTTCATTCTCTCCTTAGCTTTGCAAGTCACTTACTGATTCATTTCTCAGTTCAGAGTTTTCTTTTGCTCTTTTCCTCTTTTTCTGTGCTTCTCACTACCCCTACTGGTAGCAGCTAAGGATAAGATTGTGGCACCATTGTAACTGACACAATGCAGAACTTCAATTAGCTTTTTGTTCGGTTAAGGCTTTATGGCAGTTACTTGCTGACCAGCTGCTGGAATTCAATTCATTTCGTCTAGCGAGACTACATCCAATGCTTCAGCTAATCCTGGCTGCATCCTATCAGGGAGGCAATTGGGCTTCATGACTAGATCCCTTTTGTGTGTCCATTCTTTAGTCAAACTGGTGACTTGTTTACTTATAATCAATTTCTCTGAATGTCCGTGACTGTTGTCCGCTTCTTTCGCCATCCTGATTTCCATACATTTTATGGGCTGCTCACGCATCTTCATAGACACCATCAGGGAATCCCTACAGTGCAGAAGGAGGCCATTCGGGCCATCAAGTCTGCACCAACCGCAATCCCACCCAGGTCCTATTCCCGTAACCCCACATATTTACCCTGCTAATCCCCCTGACACTAGGGTCGATTTAGCTTGGCCAATCGAACTAACCCGCGCACCTTTGGAATGTGGGAAGAAACCGGAGCACCCGGAGGAAACCCACACAGACACTGGGAGAATGTGCAAACTGCACACAGTGACCCGAGGCCAGAATTGAATCTGGGTCCCTGGCACTGTGAGGCAGCAGTGCTAACCACTGTGTCACCATGCCATCCACATTTCATAAAAATCAACTGGTAAATATAACAAATGTCAGAACCAATCTCCAGACACTGAACAGCTCCCTGCAACTCAGTGAGAGCATTGTTAATGAACACTACCCATTGTTTCCTGTCAATCAGTTACTTTTCTGTTCAATTTACAATATCTTCTATTCAGTACCTTTCTGATAATCATTATCATTTTACTCAATGAACTCAGCACAATACTTCTCTCATCAAACCATAACACTGATCCTTCTGCTATGGAGTGGATGTGTTGAAAGCGATATCACGCTGTCCCAATCACTCATGAGTCTAATCTTCATTAACTGCTAAACAAATGGATTTTTGCCAGATTCCCCACAAAGAAGCTTTGTAAATGAATATAATTCAAAGCTTAAAACTTGAAAATTTGATCAACCACCAGAAAGAAAGGGCCCAGCTTGTGTGGATACTTATCCATCAGGTTACCAACTGTTAAGAATGCTAAGAGTTTCCTAAGAGTTGCCCCCATTTCTTCATAGCGACTTCATTAAAGATGTAGTGAAAGCTTCAAGGGAATGCCTGACCAAAGATTTATGAAATTGAGAGGACTAGTTCTCCTTGTGGCTTTTTGTGAGATAATATATGAACCCAGCATGTTACCCGATATCTTATATAACTTACTGGGTGACATGATGGCACAGTGGTTGGCACTGCTACCTCACAGCACCAGGGACCCGAGTTCAATTCAGGCCTCAGGAAACTGAGGTCACTGTGTGGAATTTGCACATCCTCCCTCTGTCTGCATGAGTTTTCTCCGTGTGCTCCAGTTTTCTCCCACACGCCAAAGATGTGTGGGTTAGGTTGAGCGATCATGCTCAGTTGCCTCTTAGCGTCAGGAGGATTAGCATAGAATCATAGAATTCCTGCAGTGCAGAAGAAGGCCATTCAGCCCATCGAGTCTGCACTGATCTCACTTAGGCCATATTCTTGTAACTCCACATATCTACCCTATTTATCCCCTGACTTGAGAGTCAATTTAGCATGGCCAATCAACCTAGCAGGATAAATACATGCGCTGGAATTCTCACCCGCCATGGAGTTGGAGAGAGTGAGGGGCGAACTACAGAAATGTCTGTTGACCTCAGCTGGGGCCATAAAATCCCACACATGGGGAAAGGGCCTGGGTGGGATTGTCGTTGGTGCAGGCTCGATGGGCCAAATGGCCTCTTTCAACACTGTCGGGATTCTGTGATTCTATAAATGTCATGATCAGGAATATTACAGGGAAAATCCCTCAGGGCCTCCTGAGCCTAGCTGGGTTATAATGGGAGTGAGAGAGGAGGGGGTTGTAACCCAATTGCTTTCAATCTATCAGGCAATGGAGAGAAAGAAGTGGCCAGTGTTCTGATTGTTATTAGTCACGATTATTGAAAGGAGCGTGCAGTAAATATTCTATTTGACAAAATCAGGCTGGGCTACACATCCTCACATTGAATTAGCAGTCAATGCCACCAGCCCAGTCACCAGTACAAATAAGGCAGTGGTGCCATTGCATCTACGAGGCCTACATGATTCGGTGTCATCAGAAGAGGAGGGAGAAAAAGGACCAAGAGATTATTGCTTTAAAAAACATAGAGGAACCTATTTTTTGTGGAAATTGCTCCAATAAATACTGCCAGACACAATTTCAAGAAGCCACGGGCAAAAAGCATGAAATAGAAGTAACTTTATTATTTTTAAAAGATTAGCCACATCAAAATACTAACCAGCATGAATTGGGCCAAATTTCCATTTTTTTGGGAGTGTTTACACTTTGGCACCATTTGGATTTTGACTCTGGGTTTGGCATCATAACAATTCCTTGGCAGTGCAGAAGGAGATAGGAGACTGGGAGTCTGCTTCCATCTTTTCAATGAATCTGCACTATTTTTTTTCCTGAATAGGTTAAGCAACAACGGAGAAACTTGATGAAACTTTCAGTTAGAACTCTTCCAACACAGTCAATGAAAAGATTGTGGCAGATTATTCTCCTGGATTATGAAAACTGCTTACAAACCAGAAACATTAAATAAAGCAGCCTACCTCCCACCCTCCCCCTTTAACTGTCATCAGTTAAAAAGTAGGCCTCCATTTTAATTTCCTTGGCTGGGTTGAAACATGTATACCCAGAGGTGGAACGCAGCAGAAGGGAACAATTTCCCAGGCAGCTGTGTTACCTAGTTCAGTCTTAATTTAGTCTGGCAAGCACATCAGGCAAAAGACACAGTTCACTTTCTGTCATTTCAGATTGCCTGGGTGTGTCACAACAAATGATGTTCAGCTGAACAAGTTATTGTTACATCATGTGGTTAAAGCTTTCTGGCATCCGTCCAGTCCACTGGGACACTAACAGCAGCTGTTCTTTCCTCGCATTTCCCAATCTGACCTTGACTTTTCTTTTCAGCGAGGGAGTGACTGTACTTCACGCCTCTACTGTAACCTGTGGGATTGGGCGGTGTGGCAAAGTGGACCTGGGTGTTTCCCCTACCACCCCCCCCAAAAAAAAACCAGCTGTTTTCTTTTTCTGCATCTGTCACAGTGCTTTCGGTTTACTTTCACTTTTTAAATTTCAGGCCTCGATGGAAGGTTACAGCTTCATTAAAGTGCAAGTGTAGATATTTAATTATTTGTATTTCACCTCCCCCCCCCCCACCCCCATCTGATTCTTATTGCCCGTGGTGTTGGGCCTAATTCCTCTCCTGTGCCTCTCCATGATCTCAGGCTGAGAATGGCAGCCTAAATCTTGTCTACTAAACGTTCCCAGGAAAGGTCTCGTCTGCTGGAAAGACAAGTCTTCTCCGTCACTGAGGAAAGACCAGGACTGAATACTTTAAATCAGTCGTGAGCCGCAATTAGTTCAGAATCTGAAATAACGCCGTGAGTGCAAATCCAGCTGACTGTTCCAGCTGAAAGTTTGGTTTGGATTGATTTCCCATGATGGCCATGGATAATGGAGGAGCTTTGTCAAGCAGACTCTGCACGTGCTCAATTGACATGTCTGCCCCCAACAAATCTTCCAGGGTCAAACCAAATTGTGTGCAGAAAGCACAGGGAGCACAGTGATATCCCACACTACAACCTCTAATTGAAGAGATTTATTTTTGCTGTCGGAAGAAGATTTTGTGGCCTTTGTTTGCAGTTTACATTCTGATTGAGGAACACCAGATCTCAGCTCCTCATTAGGCTAAATTCAGAACTGGCTCGTGCAAAACATTAGTCTTTCACCTCTGGTTTCAAATTAGAATTGATGCAACGCAAGTCTCCTCTGTTCAACGTAAGCCATTAGCTATGATGGTCAGGGGGGAGTCAATATCTCATCTCGTCTTCACCCAGCAAACATTTACACCTCGGGATGATAGAATATGTTCCAGCTCTTGAGTTTTGTATGAAGCCAGTTTCAAAACGGGAGGCAGCTAAAGTGGGATTAATGAGCATCTCTTCTGGTCACCACCCAGTGAGAGAGCAGTCAGGAACCAACCTCCAGCTTCCTGTGAGAAAGGAAACAAGCGGACACAGATCGACATTGTGAATGGTGCCTGGAAAAATCAGTCAGCTTTCTTTTTAAAAATGGAAAATTGCACTAGCTGTCAGGCTCCATTAAGGTCGCAAGAGGGATAGAATCGAGGGGGAGTCATTAGCAATTGTATTGTTTAAGTCAACCAAGTGCCATTGCTGTGGCAAAACATTCTGAATTATCACACAAAGCCTGAGTTGTACTCAAATAGAGAATAAGTGAAATAAAGCAGCTTTTAATGATTTATGTCACGTCACACTCCACCAAGTGTTTGCTTGGTCTGCCTTTAAAGAGATTGAGACAGCCCACATGTGAAAGGCACACATATCCAGTTTAACTCACAGGGAGATACTATTGTTGCAGTCCTGGGTTACACTATATTTACAGTTGGGTATTGAACTACAAAAGCACACCCTGAAACATAAGATGCAGAAATTATTATGGGATTGACAATCAACACTGTACCCTAGAGGAAATCTAAAGCAAGATGCTAAGCTTGTAGAAACATGTTGTTGGACAAAGTAAGGAAAGCTTTATTCTGCATCTGGCTATATTATATCTGATCTGGGATTGCTTTCTGCTGTCACTCGAGCTCTAAATTGGGAAGAGTTCCAATGCCTGGCTCTAACATCACTCAATGTAATGAACATTGAAGAGATTGCTGCTGCAAAAGGCAGAGGAAAGGGAGAGTGTTTCATTTAGCACAGCGGAGCCTCACGTTCCTTAGCAACACGGACAATACGGAATATGGTCAGAACGCTACCATCTCGCCTTCCATGGAATCAGAGAGGATAAGGGTCTGACAACGGAAATCTCCATTATCTCAAGCGGGAATTTTCGATCTCACCCGAGTGAGGCCATTAAATCCCACCCTACGAATGTTGGGTATGAATCCGGACTGACAGAGATGATTGGTAGGTTTATGATGGGGGGTGCAGTGAATTGAACAGTGGCTGAGACTTGGGGTACTTTCTGTAGAATATGCCACTTGGAGATCTATTCAATGACCTTAAGATAAAAGCAACATACTGTGGATGCTGGAATCTGAAACAAAAACAAAAACATTGGAAAACCTCAGCAGGTCTGACAACACCTGTCGAGGGAGAATAGAGCCAAAGTCTTGAGACGTTGGCTCTATTCTCTCTCTACAGATGCTGTCACGACCTGCTGAGATTTTCCAGCATTTTTTGTTTTTGTATTCAATGACCTTGTTCAGTCTTGTGAGATCCTATGAACATCTTGAGTCCCTGCGTCCAAGTCCTTGAGACAAGTCTCCTGACATTGACCTTCACACTATCTGCTCCCACTGCCTATTGGATGTGCATTTGGTGAGCCTCAGTTCCCTATAGTTATGGGGCATCAAGCTCTCAAACCCCTTCAGGGTTTTGTAGGTTTCAATGAGATCACCTCTCAATATCCTGGTCCATCTCCTCTACCAAGACCTCCCTTGCCATGTTGGAAAACCTTAGAGTCTATGCTGTTCTATTCTTCACTATTTTCTGGATCAGATTCATTTCCTATGTCATTCCCAGCATCTGCTCTAGCCAGCTCCCCGTTTGTAGGCGTAGGCTTCAACGGAACAACTTGCATTTAAGTAGCATCATTAATGTAATAAAGTGGCCCAAGGCCACTTCCCCGGCTGATATCAACCAGATTATAATACCAAGCCTCATAGTTTGGTCAAACAGAGAGATTTTAAGTACCATCTTGGAAGAGGAAATGAAGATAGCAGCAGAGGGATGTGGAAATGGAGTTCCAGAGGATTGGGTCTAGGCAACTAAAGGCACCACCAATGATAGTGAAGCAATTAAAATCTGGGATACTCAAGAGACCAAAATTTGAGGAGTATAAATATTTTGGAGGATTGTAGGACAGGAGGACATTGCAGAGATAGGAAAGGACATGGCTATGGGATGATTTAAAAGCAAGGATGACAATATTAAAATAAAACCATGGTTTGACTGGGGGTGAATGTAACTCAGTGAACCCGCTGACTTGAGATGAACGGGATTGGTGCAGGTTAGGACATGGACGACAGAGGTTTGGATAACTTCCTTTTTGGAGGATGGAATGTGGGAAAGCAGACAGGAGTTCTTTGAAACAGTCATGCCTGCAGGTATCAAAGGCACAGATAAAGGTTTCAGCAGCAGGTGAGCTGAGATGGGCAAATGTTGCAGAGGTAGAAAGAGATTGTTTTCGAGATGATATGGTTATGTGGTTGGAAGCTTATCCTGGGGTCAAATTCAACGTCAAGACTGCAAACGGATTGGTTTAGTCTCAAACTGCAGCCACGGAGGCGATGGATTAAGTAGGTAGGGAACAGAGTTTAGAGCAGGCTAACTATTGCACAGTTCAGACTAACTTCAAGAAATGCTTGAAAATTATGGTTTTGGGCTCCTTTTGATATATTCAGCCAATGAACAGCATGGTCAACACTGGCTTCATGCAGATATCATGCTAATGAAGACGTAGTCTGAAGATGGCACACTTCCGCTTTATATTGAAACATATTCAGATTAACCGGACACCATGACCCCCAGGCCAGTTTTTGGGGGCTATCCAACATATTCACCAAAGACTCCAATTCTTCCAGAAACCCATCACAACCTTCTTGGGCAAATAATGAGTTTTGTCACATCTCATCAACAAACTTGTAAAAAGTCCTCACGGCCGGAATTTTACAGTCCTGCCACAGTGTGTCTCCACCCAGCGGGTGCGATGGGCCATTTCAAACTGTGTTCATAATAGCAAAAGACTGCAAATGCTGGAATCTGAAACAAAAACTGCTGGAAAATCTCTGATAGCATAGAATCATAGTATCTCTACAGTGCAGAAGGAGGCCACTCAGCTCATCAAGTCTGCACCGACCACAATCCCACCCAGGTCCTACTCCTGTAACTCCACATAACCTCACCCTGCTAATCCCCTGACAACTCAGTCAATCAATCTAACCTGCAGATCTTCAGACTGTGGGAGGAAACCGAAGCTCTCAGAGGAAACTCACACAGACAGTGACCCCAGGCTGGAATTGAACCCATGTCCCTGGCTCTGCACAGCAGCAGTGCTATCAACTGTGCCATCATGCCGCTGCATCTGCAGACAGAGGACAGAGCCATTGTTTCAAGTCAGGATGATCTTTGAGGGGAGCATAAAATCCTGGCCCATGTCCTTTCTTAGAACTACCTTTGGGGTTGGAATATTTTTACTGTATCTTGGGACTGAACATTCAAACCAAGCTGCAGGCGGGGACAGGGATGGACAGGAGCTGAAAATACGGTCTGGCTTGTGTGCCCATTTCCCAACCCTGATCCTGAAGTCAGCCATTTTTGTCAGGCCCCTTACCCTACATTCCCTCATATGGCAGCACTTTAACTGCCTAGATATGGGCACAGTAAAAAGTCTGACAACACCAGGTTTTAGTCCAACCTATTTATTTGATAATATACTCGCAAGCTTTCGGGTTAGCCCCTTCATCAGGTGAATGGGCAGCCAGCTGGTGGCCAGGATGCCAGCATTCCAGGCAGGTGCTCCATTCTTCCCTCCTCCCCTCCCTATCCCTTGTCAGTCACCACCTGTCTGTTGTATTTGTTTTTTATTGAAAGTTTTTAAAAAGTTGGCGGGGGTGGGGTTATTCCATGTTGAAACACCATTACTTACCACCCAATGTGACTGCCAGAAGGCAAACTGGATGGATCATGGTTTTTCTTCATCTAGTAATTCCTAGTTTTCTCCAAGTGCAGTCTGAGTAAGGCTTATTTAGGTTTATCAGACTTGTACGCTAGTGATTTTGAAAAATTAACAAGCATTTTGTGCTTTGATTGCTGTGTGACAGTATCACGACATGTAAAATCTACTGATACCAGTTTTGTATAATCCAATCTCTCATTTCTCCTCTGCAGCCACAGTTGTCCCAGTGATTTCAGTGCGGCAGGCTTCACTACTACAGTGCTCGCAGAGTACAGGTGCCAATATCATGATAAAATCCTTGCCAACACATTCAAGGATATTACTTCATTTCGACAGGCATTGTGAACTCGAGCAGGACTTCTGGTTTCTGGGAGGTTGCAGGGGTAAGTATAGATGCAATGTTCTACATGACTACACGGAAAAGAACATTCAGAATTTCACAAGGAACACTGATTACAAAACGCCTTTCCACATTTGTTTATAAAATTGCTTCACACAACGATTACTGGAAACCATTCCTCAGGTTATAATTTTGTCTCCATATATACCGATTCTTTCATGAGATGTGTGCGTTGCTGGCAAGGCCAACACTTGTTGCCCATCCCTAATTACTTTCAAACTGCTTGCTAGGCCATTTCAGAGAGCAGTTAACATAGAACATAGAACAGTACAGCACAGTACGGGCCCTTCGGCCCTCGATGTTGTGCCAAGCTATGTCCGAACCCAAGATCAAGCTATCCCACTCCTTAGCATTCTGGTAAAGATAAGAGTCAACTATGGTGCCGTGGATCTGGAGTCACATATAGGTCAGACCAGGTAAGGATGGCAGATTTCCTTCTCTAAAGGACACTAGTGAACCAGTTGGGTTTTTATTGGCAATCAATAGTTCATGGTTACCAATCATGAGACTGCTTATTCCAGACTTCTTAAGTTTGTTTTAACTTCCACCAGACACCTTGATGTGATTTGAACATTAGTCTGGGCCTCTAGGTTGATGGCCCAGTGACATTACCATCAAGCCACCATCTCCCCCTCTATGTCTACAGAGGGAAGGAGGGAGGTATCTCAAAACTTAAGACTGGATTTTCATGGTCCCATTTGGGATCAAACAGAGCCAGGTAGGGGATTAAAGTGGAGGTTGAATAAAATCCGGAGGTTTGGTTACTTTCACCAATGTGGGAAAGGAGCGTGGCTAGGGAAACCCGCACACTGCTATTTAACATTTGCCAACACCATTCTAGAAGTGAGTGTTTTAGGGCTGCTGGAATTTTAAATAAAGCAGCCACATTTTGGCAGGCCTCCTAAGTCACACCTGCAGAGCGAACCATGGTTTGGAGGCAAGATGAGTTTAAAATATCAGTAGAAAATGGTGCTGCCTTCTTTACAGTTCTTCCTGCAATGCTGCAGCCTGAATCATATCTGTGTTTGCTAACGTGAGTGAAGATAATACTGTAATTGGGAAATGTAAGTGACCATTAAATTGCTTCTGACATCTGGCATGCTGCCAACTGAAAGAACAGAACTGTATAAGTGGAAAAGCCTTTGGATGCATTAAATAATATCCACTAGATTGAGTGCTATCCTGTATTGTTCAATATTGAAAGGCTGACCCAAAGTGAGATCCAGAGCTAATTGTTTAAACCCTTCCCATGGCTTTCATTAATTCATTGCAGGATAGCTCAGCTACCTGTTTAGGAGTTTAAAAGCTCAGACAAATGTATGAGCTTTCATTCATTCTTTGCAGATCATATCATCCATATGTTCGGCTCTTTGAAAACTTTGACAGATGTATGAGCCTTTGGTTGTCTTCAAAAGTACTAATAAATTCTGCAGTGCAAACTTTGTTCATTCAGCTGTACTGGGAAGTGTGAGCTTGATGGTCTGGCTGCCTTACAAAGCACTAATAGATTGTGCAGCGCTGAGTTTGTTCATTCAACTGTCCTAGGAGATGTGAGCTTAATAGCCTTGATGGACTAATGTGTTTCTCAAGAGATTATTGATTTTTCAAATGCCTGCCAAGTAACATTTGATTATTTTGACAAATTTATGAGCTCCTAAACAGAATGTTTATTTTTCAAGTGCCCATCATGATGCTTGCTTGTTTCAATAAATTTATGAGATCCTAAAGAAGATAATGTTTTTTTAAATGTCTATTTGATTGATGATTGCTTATTTCAACAGATTTATGAGCTTTTCCGTGACTTCAAAGTGTTATTATAGGATCTGCAAGCTCTGTTTATAAAGTAGATACTGGGCAAATAGGTTGGGGACCTGTGTAAATGGGATGAGGGTGTAAGGAAGATGAAGGAGGGTGAGGGGACCTGTGCAGGTAATGGATGTTGAGGGAATGTAAAGGGTAGGCATGTTAAAAGATGTAAGGGAGGCGAGGGGATGAGGAGGATAGGTGAGTTACATAGAAATATAGAAAATAGAAGCAGGAGTAAGCCATTTGGGCCTTCGAGCAGATACTGCCATTCATTCTGATCACGGCAATCATCAATTTGAGTACAGTAAAGTTTGTTTTTTAGTCACAAGCAAGGCTTATATTAACACTGCATTAACACTTACATTAACACACAGACAGTGACCCAAGCCAGGAATCAAACACAGGTCCCTGGCACTATGAAGCAGCAGTGCTAACTACTATGCTACCGTGCCACCTGAAATTCAATATCCTGATTCCCCCCCTTCCCCCCATATCCCTTGATTCCTTTAGCCCCAAGAGCTATATCTAATTTCTTCTCAAAATCGCGCAACAGGAGTTAAGTGAATGAGGGTGAGGGCGACTTTTTAATTATCTGAAGAACTGAGTGGATATTTCTAGGAGTGAAGGTGGGCTTTTTACCTGCCCTCCACCACATCTGTCCACCTAGGCTTTAGACAACAAGCCTGACTCCAAGCCCCATCCCACCCTCCAGGAGATGAAAACCCCACTTGCCAGCCCTGGCGAGATGAATATGGGATCGCAACACTAGGATGATCCCCAACTCCTGCTTCTCACCTCCCCAGGGATAAATCCAAACAAAGACTTAGCAGAGACTCATCTAATCTATAACCACAAAAACAGTACAAATGATGCCAGAAACACATTTAAGGAGAGATGCAAATCTAACATATGTGAATATATACATTGTTATGGTTTAGGTTGAAACTCCAATGTGGTTTATGAAGCCTGTCTGAACCATAGGTTTTGTATCTTGAATTTGGTTAGGATAAGCATGAGATGATTCACTTCAGGTATAATTCAAGTGACCCACTAGGGAGCTTTTATCAAACAAAATGCACTTAAGAATATAGTTAATGTGTATAGTAAGAAAATTAGCAACAACTTTTATCAATTACAAACAAGAAACAATCACGATAATGTATAACTCTTAATGAATATATAAGCTGTTCCAATCAAAACCAAAACCTCCCATAGACAAAAGGCCCTTTTCGCAGGTTTGACACAGACTAATTCTCACATGATACTGGGATCGAGGCCATTATTTGAATTCTGCAGTCAAATGTTCTTGAGACTCAGAAACATTTGAAGACAAGACAGCTTCCCAAAATACCAAAGCGCGGATGCTTTATTGCAGCCACTGAAACATAATTCTTTACTGCAGGATAGCAAACAAGATGTGCTTTCAGCTCACTGGTAAAACTTGCAAAATAAAAATAGAGAGGGAGACTTCTTTCAGGTATGCTTCTAACACTGCAGCCAAAATAAAACTAAAAACAATCGTGTCACCTGAGCTGCAAACAATTTTTTTTGCTCCTCTCACTAATGGCATTACTTAAGGCTCTATGCTGAGAAACAATGACTGTGAGAGCTGCAAAGATCATGATCTAAAAAAAACTCCTAAAGTTACACTAATGTAACAATACAAAGAGAAAATTGTTGTCAATTTTTCAGAAAAGCAATCCTTTTATTGGGAGAACAAATTCATATTTCCATTCTCATTCATTTACGACCAAGTGACGTTTTTATTGGTTCCTGTGTTTAAATTATTGATCATGCGGGTCCACCATGCAGTTATTACTTTTTCCTGCATTTCAGACCTCATAAAAATATTATTAACTAAAGTTCCTTTTGGAATTTCAGAACAACACCCAGGCTTTGATTCATTCATTTTGGAGTAGGGTTGACAGAGAATCTACTTTGAAGGAAGGTTCTGGCATTTCAGCACCGCTTTATGACCACAGAGTATCTTTGTCCCAAGTCTACTAACAAATCATTGTCAGTTATTATTTGCAACCTATTGGCAATATCTCATTGTGGGAGGAGTTACAGCATGTTATTTGGCAAGGATATTTTAATGCCATGTTAATGGAAAGGTGAAGAACCTAATTTTAAAGATCATTTTAACTTTTTGATAGAACGCACTCCACTTTTCATAGCTCAGGGGATACTTTTGGATTTAATACACACAAAATTTGCTTAACTATTCTGGAAAATTACAAGCATGACAATGACATTATAATAAATATGGGTCTTTAACAACTATTGTCAAGATTGCTATCTTACAATAGCATCATCGACCTTCCTGAAAAAAACACAATCTTATGTCTTTCACTTAAAGTAACTTTTTTTTATTTATTCATAAGGCATGGATGTTGCGGGCTAGCCAGCATTTATTGTCCAACCTTAGTAGTCCTTGAACTGAGTGGCTTGTTAGGCCACTTTAGAAGGCAGTTGAGAATCAACCACATTGCTTTGGCTCTGGAATCACATGTAGGTCAGACAAGGTAAGGATGGCAGATTTCATTCCCTAAAGGGCATTTGCGAACCAGCTGGGTTTTTCCGACAACGGTTTCATTGTCATCAGTACACTCTTAATTCCAGATTTTGTTTTATTGAATTCAAATTCCACCATCTACTGTGGCGGGATTGGAACCCAGGTCCCCAGAACATTAGCTGAGCTTCTGGATTATTAGCCAAGTAATAATACCACTAGGGTATCGCCTCTCTGGGCTGGAATTCCTCTATGTCTGGAATTCTGCTATGGGTGCAACCAGAGGGAGGTGCACATTTTGCCTTACACAAAGTCATTGTCCCTAGTTTTCCCACTGTTGCCTTATTTACATGCTGTTGTCAGACTCCAATCAAGACCTGTCCATACCCTGTGAAAACAGAGATCAAACTGCCCGGACAGAAGCTGCAGTGGGCCAGTATTGCCTCTTAACGATGCCTGCGTTTCCATTAGGCATCGGTTTTCTGGTTTTGCTGCAGCGATGGAGACTGCTAATGCACAAAGGATAGGCAGGACAGCTTATGTCATGCAAATTGCTTTGAATAATTAGTTCAACTGAGTTCCTGGAGCAGCAAGGAGAAATTAGTATAATCTTAAACAAAGCTGTAAAGAGACAGCACCATGGACAACAACAAACTTCTTTCTTCCCAATAATTGCCCATTGCAAGACCTGGTGCTTGCACAGATCAGGAGCACCAACATAGGGGAGGCAGTGCCGCAGTGGTATTGTCACTGGATTAGTAATCCAGAGACCCAGGACAAGATCTGGGGATCTGGATTCATCAAATTCCACCATGGTAGACAGTGAAATTTGAATTCAGTTAAAAGAAAATCGGGAATTAAGAGTCTAATGGTCTCTATGAAACAATTGTTGATTGTCGTAAAAACCAATCTGGTTCACTAATGTCCTTTAGGGAAAGAAATCTGCCATCTTTCCCTGGTCTGCCCTATATGTGACTCCAGATCCACAGCAATGTGCTTGACTCTCAAATGCCCTCTGAAGTGGAGGGCAGTTAGGGTTGGACAATAAATGCTGGCTGTTCCTGCAATGCTGACATCCTATAAATGAATAAAAAAAACTCATCCCAGTGTGTACTTATGCAATGGAACATGGGGAACTGCAACAAAGTTATCCATTGTATAGCTGAGTGACAAAAATCAGGAAGCATCTATTTCCAGTCCCTCGTCTATGTTAGTTTAACCGATTTCAGCAACAGTAAATTTTAATTAACTCTCCTCAGTGCCGCTGGGATAAAGCGGAGGAACATTAACCAAGATTTCTGCTTCTGATTACTATGCAGCAAATCCTGATGAAAGTGCACACATGAGTTAAGGATGTGATTAGTACTGATCCGTGATGTCTCCACAGTCACAAATCGGGTTGACATTGTCGAGCTTTGTAATTCAATGGCTGCCAATCGGGTAAAGGATGACTGGTGGAACTATTTCTCTGTGTTTAATCTACAAAGAGAAGGAGGTGTGGAGAAAAATCAATGAGGAATAAAAAAGAAACTGTACACAGCTAAATGTTTGACCTGCACCATATTGATTTAGCATTGGAATTACACATTCTTCTAACTCTAATTGCTGTTCCACAGTGCTTTGGCATACATTAAGTGTCAAATCTACCAACATCCCATTTCTCTTTCAACCTTGTCTTTAGCTTGTCCTCTGCATCTACTGCTGCCTAACTGATTTCATTGAGGCATTTCATTAAGCATTTTGAATTCTAGTGTATATCATATGAATATATCCTAAATACAGTCCTACTGGAAGCTGGTATACAAATTTATGATGTTCATTTTCATCAGTCAAATGGTACAGTTTATGCAGATACACACAGTATAACTACGTAATGTATAATATGTTGTTCTACAAAGTAAGCACAAACCAAAATGAGTCAAATTGTTATATAGCTGTGCTAGTCAGTTGCAGGCTACAAGTCAGAAACATGGAGCATTTTAAGAAAGTTGGATATCTCCAGCCATTCACGCCAACATGATTCTCCTGTCCCGCTGGCAGCGCATCCCTGCTGTAGGTATCCTGCCAGCGTGGGGTGACGTCAGTGGGAATTCCCATTGAGAAAGACGGGATCAGAGAATCCTGCCACTAGTGAACTGCGCCATTTCCACCGGCAGGAAACACATGGCCAGGAGGCTGGAGAATCTCACCCGTAATATCTGGAGCATAATGCTAGTACTCAACTTCAAGCCCAAACTTTTTTTTTTAAGTCTCACAACACTAGGTTAAAGCCCAACAGGTTTATTTGGTAGCACAAGCTACTAGCGTTCGGTGCGCTGCTCCTTGATCAGATAACTTACCTGATGAAGAAGGAGTGCTCCAAAAGCTCGTGGCTTGTACTACCAAATAAACCTGTTGGACTTTAACCTGGTGTTGTGAGACTTCTTACTGTGTTTACCCCAGTCCAACACTGGCACCTCCACATCATTTCAACATGGTGGCAGATATCACAAAATCATAAATGATTCAACACTGAAGAAGTCCATTCGGCCCAGTGCACCTGTGCTTGCTGTTTGGAATAGATAACAATTAGTCCCATACCCCTGCTCTTCTTCCACTGCCCTGCAACATTTTCCCTGTGAAATATTTATCCAATTCATTCAGGAGGCTTCCTATTCAATGGCAGTACGTCCCAAGTTATAACAACAATCTTCCCATACCTTTGGTTCTTTTGACAATTGCCTTGAGTCCATGTTTTCCTGTTACTGGCCCTTCTGCCATTAGAAACAATTTCTTCTAATTCATTCCATAAAAACCCTTCATAGCTTTGCACCAATCAAATAATTTAACCTCATTTGATCCAAGCAGAATAGCATCAACTCCTCCGGTCTCTTCATATATCTTAAAGTCCTTCATCACTGGTATCTTTAAGAATCTCTCCTGCACCTTAAAGCCTTGGTACAGTACGGAACACTACACTACTACTGGGGCCTAATCAGTGTTTTAGCAAGGTTTAATGGAACTGCCTTGCTTTTGTATAGGGCTTGCCTGGAACAAGCTGGTACATCACTTCAATCTTATAATTAGCACCAAGGAAACTGAAGTAGTCACATGCATTAGAGAACATGTCCTTGATTTTTGCATATCCAGCTCTGAACCAGCAACTCATGCACATCATTGTCAAAGAGAAAATCATGTCCTTGGAGACTTCAGTCTTTGCCTGGAGATATCTTGGATTGAGCAGCTTCCCATCCGTGTGCTATCAGATTATGATACTAGCATTGTCATCATGGAATGCAACCAAGACCCTTCAGAGATAAACATGTTGAAGTGTGCTGGTGATCACACACAGTCCTGTTTAATGGAAATTGTGACCAGTAACTTGTGGCAGCATGGTGGCACAGTGGTTAGCACAGTGGTTACATTCTCCACCAGTGTACCTGAACAGGCGCCGGAGTGTGGGGACTAGGGGATTTTCACAGTAACTTCATTGCAGTGTCAATGTAAGTCTACTTGTGACTAATAAATAAACTTAAACTTAAGTGGTCAGAAGACTCACCATCATCCAGGTCACAAATGAGCCTCTAAAGCAGTAGAATACATTATCTCTTAGGTTACCTAGTCACCCTTAATGCATTGTATTTGCTGTACACAGGCAAGTCTTGTGTTATTCTGAAGGAAATTCCTTCATGACTGCCTGTTGGAGCCTTGAGGCATTGCGATGCTTCTGAAACTCTGAGGGATTCTATGGGGATAGATCTTAATATTTAGCTTTGAAATGATAAGACAGCAATCAGTCCCTCAGTCAGAGCTGCTTTCATTACTTGCACATCCTGCTTATTCATCTGCCTAATGATGACGTAGTCCATTAGCTGCCAATGCATAGAATGAGGTGGAATTAAAGACATCTTGTTGAGGTTAGAGAGGCAGAAAACTATGTTGATGATCAGAGGTCATGCTCAGCACACTTCTTCATCAAGAAGAGGTCGTTGCTGATACAATTCCCAATCTTATTTTTCCAATGACTCTTTCCCACACCTGGTGATCTGCATCAATTCTTGCACTGAAGTCACCAAGAGTGTTTAGCTTGTCTAACTTTGACACAGTCGCCTTCAAGGAGTGGAGGCTTCATCAAATTAATCCTTGACTTCATCAGGCCAGGTCATACTGCTGAGAGTCACCTGTCTGTTGCTGTGCAGGGGGAGAAGCTTAAGTGTTAGCAAATTAACACCCTTGGGAAGGCAAAGCAACTTGCCGACAACATGGTTCATGACAGCAAAACCGATGCCAGCTTCCCATCTTTTCCACAGTAAGAAGTTTCAGAACACCAAATTAAAGTCCAACAAGTTTATTTGATAGTAAACCCACTAGCTTTCGGGGTTTACCCCTTCGTCAGGTGAGTGGAGAGTGGGGAGAACTGTCCACTCACCTGACGAAGGGGTAAACCCCGAAAGCTATCAAATAAACTTGTTGGACTTCAGTCTGGTGTTGTGAGACTTCTTACTGTATTTAACGCAGTCCAATGCCAGCATCTCCACATCATCTTTTCCACAAACAGTACAAAAGAATGTGTAACCAAAAATGAAAATGCTGGAAAATCTCAGCAGGTCTGGCAGCATCTGTAAGGAGAGAAAAGAGCTGACATTTTGAGTCCAGATGACCCTTTGTCAAAGCTAAAAGGCATAGAAAGTGGGAGATATTTCTACTGCAGGATGACGGAATGAAAGATGAATCATAGACACAAAAACCAGAGGAATGACTGCTAATAGCTGTCCACAGAGGGAATCAAGGGTGTGAATGGCCAAATGGCAGAGAAGCTGAAATAAAGATGTTGGGGGTTGGTGCGGGAGGGAGGAATGGATGGGACAGAAATAAGATTTAGAAAAGAAGAAGCTAAGGGAGAGAAAAGGGAAGAGAAGGGGGATAACATGGAGAGGAAGAGTGAGGAGGAAAGGAAAATGAAGAAAGACAATAAAGAAATAAAAGGTAGAGAACAGTAAAAAATTAAATAAAATAGAATGAAAAGAAAAGACTCAAAGTGAAGTAGAACAAATCATCTGAAGTTGTTGAATTTGATGTTGAGACTGGAAGGCTGTAAAATGCCTAGCTGGAAGATGCGATGCTGTTCCTCCAGTTTGCGTTGAGCTTCACTCGAACATTGCAGCAGGCCAAAGACTGACTTGGGAGCAGGATTGTGTGTTAAAATGGCAAGCAACCGGAAGGGTTGGGGACCGAAGATGCTCAGCAAAGCGATCACCCAGTCTATGCTTGGTCTCTCCAATATAGAGGAGACCACATTGGGAGCAACGAATGCAATCCACCAAATTGAAAGAGATGCAAGTGAAACACTGCTTAACTTGCAATGAATATTTTGGACCTTGGATGGTAAGCTTAGAAGAGGTGTTACATCTTCTGCGATTGCATGGGAAGGTGGCATGAGTGACGGAAGAGCTGTTGGATATAGCAGAGAAGTAGATTAGGTTATCCTGGAGAAAACGGTCTCTGCAGAATGCTGACAGAGACAGTGAAGGGAAGACATATTTGGTGGTGGCATCACGCTGGAGTTGGCCCCCTTCTCTTACCCTTTCCCCCCCTTTGCTTCCCCTTTTCCAAATCTTACCTCTGTCCCATCCAATTCCACCCGCCCATCCTCCCCCCACCCAACATCTTCATTTCAGCTTCTCTGCCATTTGGCCCTTTATTGTCTCTGTGGATAGCTATTAGCAGTCTTTTCCCCTGGTTTCTATAGCTATGACTCATCTTTCATTCCCTCTCCCACTTTCTATGCCTTTTAATTTTGACAAAGAGCCGTCTGGACGCGAAACATCAGCTCTTTTCTCTCCTTACAGATGCTGCCAGACCTGTTGAGATTCTCCAGCATTTTCTCTTTTGGTTTCAGATTCCAGCGTCCGCAGTAATTTGCTTTTATCCAAAAGAATGTGTAATTTGCACTGAATTCCTCAAGCTGGTCTTCCTCAGTAAACGAGTCATGCTGAATGTGTTGTCATGGACCTAGCCAGCTGGCTGCAGATAAAAGCAGTCTCAGCACTGTCAGCTGCGGACTTGTCCATGAGGGTTCAAACGTTTCATGCCCGGTGTCACCTTTACTTTATCCTTTGAGGCTGCCTTATGATTACATTGATCAGATAAAAACAGAAACTGCTAAATGGACTCAACATGTCTGGCAGCATCTGTGCAGAGAGAAATAGAGTAAACATTTCAACATCAGAACAGTTCTGACAAAGAGTTATGTTGACTCAAAATGCTAACTGTGTTTCTCTCACCACGGATGCTGCCAGACCTGCTGAGTTTTTCCAGCAGCTTTGGGTTTTATTTCAGATTTCCAGCATCCGCGGTATTTTGCTTGTATTTGCATCGATGGGATCCCTGGCAGCTGTGTCCAGGAGCTGAAGTTGACAATGTTGGGGGCAGCTTTCTTCGCCTCTTTCTCACACCAGGGAGATGAGCAATGTGGTCCTGGAAAGGGCTGCTCACTAGCTCACGGGGGGCTGCTGAGTTCCATTTTTGCTTTCTTCCTGAGACCCTAGGACAAATTCTCCAACCTCGCCCACAGCTGGGATTCTCCGCTCCCGCTGCAGTGAACTGGGATTTGGCTGAGTGCCAAATGCTCCCTGCTCATTGACAGTGGTAACAGGGTGTGAATAGCTAGAGAATTCTGGCCCCTACATACTGAGCCACCTATGTGTTGGCTCATGGTGACAGCTCCTAGTGAATCCATAACTGCTGGCATATCGCTCACCTATCACCACAATGCTTGTGACAAATAGATAATGAGTGTCAAATGATAGATATGATGCGGTGATGCCGGCATTGGACTGGGGTGGGCACCGTAAGTAGCCTCAAAACACCAGGTTAAAGTCCTAAGGGTTTATTTGGTAGCACGAGCTTTCAGAGAGTTACTCCATCTACATTAATGCAGATGACTCACTTGATGAAGGAACAACACTCCAAAAGCTTGTGCTACCAAATAAGTCTGTTGGACTTTAACCTGGTGTTGTGAGACTACTTACTGTTGATGATAGATAGAAAGATAGCCAACATGACTTGTGTGCACATTGGATTATAGGGAGGGAGAACCCTGATCTAACTTGGCCCATTGGCAAGGCAAGTCTAGGCAGTGGAGATGGATCCCTAGGCAGTGGGTACCTGGGATGGCCTAGAGATAAAATCAGGTGACTAAATTTGCTGCTCAAATGCAATTGGCTTTTAGGGCATTACTTTTGGCTATAAAACTGTATGGCCTTGACCATTTGTAGGACAATTCATTTGTTTTCTTGGACTATATTGAGTATAATACATAAATATACAATAAGAAAAATTGCAGACAACGCAACAAGGCAGAATTTTAAGCTCTATGCATTTCGCATCATAGTATTCACAGACCTTCAAGACCTTTGGACCTTTGTCTCACGTGCCCAGTCTGCTGGAATCAGTCTTTGTACGTCAGGCTAGCCTACTCTCTAAGTCACCGAGGGTATGTTACTCATCAGCAACACTCACCCGCAGTTTGCCCTGGAGGGTGGCCGCTGTCACGTGCAAAAACTATGTGGAGTCACATGTAAGAGGTGGGCGAAGGTGAGGCCCAGTACAGGATGAAGCATTCCAAACAGCATGGCGAGGCTGCCTCTGTGATGTGCAACCCTCCCTTATAACCCATGCATCCCATTCTCCCGCTGGACTGGCTAAGGAAATTTGGCAATATCAGTTTGAATAAATTTCTAACAGATGTTCTTTGGCATTGTTCATGGCGAGCCAGAGGTTACAGTGCAGCAAGGGAGATGCTCGGGTTGGGAAGTGAAGAGGGCAGCACAATGAGGACTATCAAAGACTTCTGTCCAGAGAAGCTGTTTTCAAACGGTTCCACTAAAATAACTAGTGTTTCCCTGAAGTGGCATAAATAAATCTTTATGCAAATAATCATAATTAAGCACAGCTGCTGTAAACATAGAGCTCACAGTTGGGATTTGCACTGTGGGATTTAGGAGGATCAGAGCTGGAGAGAATGACATGGGAAGTATAAGCTTATCATTGTCAGCTTCAGTTTCCCGGACATGGTGCCAGGGATCCCATCAAAGCAAAGAAAAGAGGATGCTGGAACTCTGAAATAAAAATATAAGGAAAAGTGGTCAAAATAGAAATTTTAAGTGTAACAAAAAGGCATCAGACTGTTATGCAATCATTCAAGCACACACACACAAATATACACAAGCATACTCAAACATATACGTACACACACACAAATATACACATAAATATACACACGTACATATACACACACCTATTCACACACATACATAAACATACACACACATATGAGTACACACAAATATATAAATACACATATATATACATATACACATATATACACATATATACACCCATACACACACACACACACACACAAATATACAAACACACATATACACATACACATATATACACACACAAATATACAAACACACATACACACACGCACATATATACACTCAAAAATATACAAACACACACACAAATATACAAACACTCATATACACACATATATGCACACACCTACAAATATACACACACATGCATGCACACAAATATACAAATAGACAAAAACACACATATACATACACTTTCATTTACATTCATTCACACAGCTATACACACACACAAATGTACACAAATATACAAACACACGTGTGTACACACATAAATATACAAACACATATAAACACACGCAAGCACAAATATACACACAGATACATATATACCATATGCACACACACATATACACCCACAGATACACACACAAGTACAGACACATACACAGAAACACACACAGGTGTCTGAAACAAGAGGAGTTGGATTTCAATAAAAAAGTTAGAATAACATATGGTTAAGTGTCCTTTCATTGTCCTTGAGGCATAAATTTTAAATGCTGTTGCCAGTTTAGGTTAGCTGTTTTTTTAGATGTGGTCAGATGTAGAAGGTGTTGCAATTATTACATCCCAGTTCACTGCTAGGTTTCTGGCAGAGTTGTCCTCTTAAACTGGCGGCAAACATATTCCAAAGGAGAGAGAGGGAAAAGGAGCCTTCAGCTTGTTTCCCCTGCTGAAGAATTTCTTGACACCGCCTGTGTCATTTGCAATCCCTCTCCAGTGGCCTTGAAATACTTCACCCATTGTGTATCAGCAAAGGTTTTGGATGTGCCTGTCTGTGGCAGCCACTGTTTAAATATCTTGCATTAGCATTTTTAATGTTGCTTCCTTAGTTACGAGTTACAATGGGTGTCTGGATTATAGGAACTGTCTCTCTCTTCACATCCCCTTGAGGTAATTTGCTTGTTTCTCCTCTTCACCTTGGAATGTGGTCGTACATTTTTCGGCAGTTGGCTCTGTTGCAGTTCAAATTGCAAAATTTCCATTTAGTTGAAAGTTAAAAAATCATATTTTTAAAACTAAAGGAGCACAGCCTCATGAACTGTGGGCATTTTGCACTTCACCGCCACTTAATCAGCCATCGCCAGCAATCTGGATCTGACTTCCTCCACCGGCAGAAGTGGGATTGCCTACCGCTTTCAGCTCCAGTGGTAAGATCTCAATCGTCTCAGTAAATTTGAGCCCGATGTAACCGGTTTCGATCTCAGAATCTTTAACATATTACAGAGAATTACTACTCTGCGGGAGTACAAATTAGCCCTGCACTAGCACTCAAAAAATTTACGAAGTAATGATGCGAAAGCTTACATTCTGTAGGCCGGAATGCCATACGGCTACTATCGTGGCAAACTAAGGATTAATTTTTACCTTAGGAACAGACAGATGTCTTTATACTTCAGCGAGACGAGTACAAGTGGACATGGTTTCAAAATATGAAGTCTTTTAAGACGGAGGTGAGGAGAATTTTTTCTCTCAGAGGATTGTTACTCTGTGTAACTCTGTCCCTGGAGATAGCGAGGCTGGGTCTTTGAACTTATTTAGGGCTGAGTTAGATTTTTGATAGTCAAGGGTTATGTGGGGAAGGGGATGGTGGGGGGAGCGATGTTTCTATTACTTATGCAACATGACAGGAAACAGGGAGTGACCCAGGTAAAGTAGCAAAATATAATGTTGGAGGAGGATCAGTTGAACACGGAGGCTGGTAGGGAGGAAAGTTAGGCCAAAGGTGTTGCTGTAGATACTTGCATGGATCCAAGCTATACCTGCTTTTTAATGGAATATGTAAAGCATTCTTTGTTCCACTCCTACTCAAGATCCTCCCTCACCTCTTTTTCTAGAGCATTGATGATTGAAACAGTATGACCACCCTCTCCCAACATGCACTGGGAAAATTCATTACCACTGGGTGAAATCTGGCCAAGAAATGGCAGTGTTGTTTCTGACAAGAAAACCGGTCTGTTTCTCTCCAGGTTTGCTCTCCTGAGCTTAAGACACTGCCGAAAAGAATCAAGGGGACATGTTTCACACCAGGAGGCAGAGCCTCAACGCGCCAGCAAAACCCAACCACACAGAAATCTTGCCGCCATCCTTAAAGTGCACCCCAATCAGAACAACTAGAAATCACCCACCCACCACCCCCTCCCCACCTCCCCGGCCCACCAGAGAGGTCTTAGGGGCTCCTCACACACGCCCATCGTAGCCAGGATGCAATTCTGACCTCCCCCTCCATCAAACTTTTCCCATCCCCCTGCAATCATCAGCCCCTTACCCCCATCCCCCCACCCCACCCCCAGTTGGAGCTGGCATTGACTATCTCTCTCCTGCACTTAGAATCCACAGAATCCCTACAGTATAGATGGAGGCCATTTGTACCACCCACAATCCTATCCAGGCCCCATTCCCATAATCCCATCCATTTATCCTGCTAATCTCCCTGACACTAGGGTTAATTTAGTGTGGGCAATCAACCTAACCCATACGTCTTTGGACCTTGGGAGAAAACCAGAGCCCAGAGCAAACCCACGCAGACACAGGGAGAATATGCAAACACCACACAAACCTGAGACCCTGGCGCTATGAGACAGCAACGTTAACCACTGTGCCGCCATGAAACCTTTTGTCATTTAATCTGACCTGACCTCCGCCCTATCACAGACCTTTTCTTTTCTTTCTCCTGCTCCCCTCCCTTTAAAGCTATTACATTTCCATTTTTCCTGAGTCCTGATGAGGAGTTATCAATCCGAGACGCTAACTCTGCCCATCCCTATGGATGCTGCCTGACCTGTGGAATATTCCCAGCTTTTCTATTCCTATTTCAGATTCCCAGTGCTATTTTGCTTTTGTCCTGATGATTTCCACAAGGTTCAGGCCTGAAACATGAGGGTCTAATAGCTCCGGCCCACACGTACCGCACTTTGTAGATAAAGAGAATGAGAAAACCTGATTTTAACTGAAAAAGGATAAAAGAAAATTGAATAAAAGGGGGCAAGGGGAAGAAAAACTAGCTGTGGACTGAGGTTGGATTGGTTGCATTAAATCTGAGGGTTAGTAGATACTGACATTTGATTGCTTGAGTATTTGTTTCAATCAAAGGTACAGGCCATGGGTCGAGGATTGTGATCTTCAGGAATGACTACCTCTTCAAAGGGAAACTTGCTTGAATCACGCAAAAGTTCTAAAACTTAACAAATAATAACATGCAACTATGAGTTTGGAATGACATCTGCTTATCTGGAATGTCGAAGGAATGTTTTTCTAAAAAAAATCTTCAGCGATTTAAGTAAACTTCAGTGGCTGAACCACAGTGCTGGTATGTTAGTGAGGAATGTAGTCGTACAGATGGTCCAATGTACTTGAGCACCACGAAAGAAAACCTCAGGCAGTGGGATTCATTCCAGCAAGAATGCCGTGTACATGTGTCACGCTCCCAACAGCAACCAGTTCACACAAGAACTGTGGTCTCAGCTGGTGCCCCGAAACAACACACAGTGAAATTACGAGGTGTAAACCTGGGCATAAAAGTTTATCAGAATTGGTTCTGGCAAGGTCAGCGAAGGCAGTATGAAATAGAATAAAGCAACAAAATGACACTCACACAAAAAAAATCCCTTTATTGCAACACATTTGATTGCAACAACTTCCCTGCTGCCATCAGATTTTTGAATGAACCTACCTTGCACTAAGTTGATCTTTTTCTACACCCTAGCTATGACTGTAACTCTACATTCTCCTTTCCTTCTCTATGAACGGTATGCTTTTTCTGTATACCGTGCAAGAAACAATACTTTTCGCTGAATACTAATATTGTGACAATAATAAATCAAATCAAATTGTCGGCTCCAGGGATGGATAGTCCATTCACGGCTCAAGTTCAGCATTAATCAGGGGTGAGACCTTGACTGGATAGTGTTAAGTTCCGAGGTGTGCACCAGCTCTTCCCCGATCACGGAATCATAGAATTCCTATACTGCAGACAGAGGCCATTTGGCCCATTGAGCCTGCACTGAAAACAATCCCACCCAAGCCTATCTCCATAACCCCACACATTTACCCTGCTAATCCCTCTAACCTACACATCCTGGGACATTAAGGGGCAATTTAGCACAGCTAATCAACCTAACCCACACATCTTTGGACTGTGGGAGGAAACCAGAGCACTCGGAGGAAACCCGTGCAGACACGGGGAGAACATGCAAACTCTGCATAGACAGTGATCCTAGCCGGGAATTGAACCTGGATCCCTGGCGCTGTGAGGCAACAGTGCTAACCACTGTGAACCGTGCACATAAGGAGAATGTGCATCCGATAAGGAAAATGTACTAGTGAGAGGCATTGTTCTTCTGCCAGGGAAACTGGGAGCTGTTCATTTCAACTGTGGTATGATAAAACAGAATAAAATGTGACTGATTGTACTGATGGCTGATTTCCATTGTGTTTCAATTTGCTAACTGGATGCAAGCATCACTGGCAAGGACAACAGTTACTGTCCATCTGTAATTGGATGGGTGGTGGTGAGTGGCTCTTTGAACTTCTGCAATCCATCTGGTGAATGTATATTTACAGCACGGTTAGAACAGGAGTTCAGGATGTTGTTCAGCAACAATGAAGGAATGGCAATTTATTTCCAAGTCAGGGACTTGGAGAAGAACTTGCAAACCGTGATGTTCCTCTGTTTTTTTAATTCATTCGTGGGACATGGGCTTTGCTAGCTGGCCAGCATTTATTGTCCCTCCCTAGTTGCCCTTGAGAAGGTGATGGTGAGCTGCTTTCTTGAAGTCCATGTGCTGTGGGTTGACCCACATGCCATAAGGGAGGGAATTCCATGATTTTGAGCTGGAGTGGTTGTGGGTTTGGAAGGTGCTGCCTGAGGATCTTTGGCAATTTGCTGCAGTGTATCTTGTAGATGGTACGCACTGCTGCTACTGGTAGAGAGAGTGGATGTTTGTGGATGCGGTGCCAATCAAATAGGTTGCTTTGTCCTGGATGTTATCAAGCTTCTTGAGTGTTGTTAGAGTTGCACCCATCCAGGCAAGTGTGGAGTATTCCATCACATTCCTGACTTGTGCTTTGTAGATAGTGGACAGGCTTTGCGGAGGGTGGTGGGTTCTTGGAACTCGCAGCTGGGGGAGGTAGTGGAAGCAAATATGATAGTGACTTTTAAGGGGTGTCTGGACTAGTAGATGAATAGGATGGGAGTAGAAAATATGGTCCCCGGAAGGGTAGGGGGTTTTAGTTAAGTCGGGCAGCCTGGTCAGAGAGGTTTGGAGAGCCGAAGGGCCTGTTCGTGTGCTGTAAATCTTTGTTCTTTGAGTCGGGGGTGAATTACTTGCTGCAGTATTCCTAGCCTCTGGCAGCCACTGTGTTTATATGATGAGTCCAGTTGAGTTTCTGGTCAATGGTAACCTCAAGGGTATTGACAGGGAGGCATTCAGTGATGGTAATACCATTGAATGTCATGGGGGGTAATTAGATTGTCTCTTATTGGTGAATTTCATTGCCTGGCATTTGTGTGGCACACATGTTACTTTTCACTTGTCAGCCCAAGCCTGGATATTGTCCAGATCTTGTTGCATTCGAACATGAGCTGCTTCAGTGTCTGAGGAGTCACAAATGGTGTTGAAGATTGTGCAACTATTGGCGAACATCCCCACTTCAGATCTTACAACAGAGGGAAGTCATTGACGAAGATGGCTGGGCCTAGGACATTACCCTGAGGAACTCCTTCAGTGATCTCTTGGAGCTGAGATGACTGCACCCCCCCCGCCATCCCGCAAACTTCCAACACCATCTTCCAGTGTGCCAGATATGACTCCAACCAGTGGAGAGGTTGCCCCTTAATACCATACCAATGGGGAATCAACCCCACTGATTCCAGTTTCACTCTCAGATAGTCACACTCAGATAGCTGCAGCCTTGATGTCAAGGGCCATCACTCTCACCTCACTTTTGTCCATGTTTTAACCAAGGCTGTAATGAAAGTCAAGAGCTAAGTGATCTTGGCGAAACCCAAACTGGGCATCACTGAGCAGGTTATTGCTCAGTGTCTGCTCCATCTAAGTGATGATGGTTGTGATTTTGGAAGGTGCTGGCAAAGGACCCTTGGTGCGTTGCTGCAGTGCATCCTGTAGATAGCAAAAACTGCTGCCACTGTGCACCAGGGGTTGGAGGAA
The DNA here is from genome assembly GCF_965287045.1 of Carcharhinus amblyrhynchos. Taxonomy (NCBI): domain Eukaryota; kingdom Metazoa; phylum Chordata; class Chondrichthyes; order Carcharhiniformes; family Carcharhinidae; genus Carcharhinus; species Carcharhinus amblyrhynchos. The sequence continues at coordinate 55,412,885 of NC_137335.1, forward strand.
ATGACTGTTTAAGTTGGTGGATGGAGTGCCAATAAAATTGGTTGCTCTGCCCTGAATGGTGCCAAGCTTTTTGAATGCTGCTGAAGCTCTACTCAAACTGGCAAATGGAGAGTGTGATGTGGAGATGCCAACGTTGGACTGGGGTAAGCACAATAAGAAGTCTCACAACCCCAGGTTAAAGGACATTGTGAGACTTCTTAAATGGAGAGTGTGCCATGGTACTGAGCAAGGTTGATGGGGAAAATAACAAAAGGAAGGATAGTGGGGGAGAACGTTTGCAGTTACACAGCAATATTGCAGCTTAATTACTGGCAAGGAGAAAATGATAATTTTGAGAGTAATCATATTTCTGTTGGCATTACCACCAAATACCATTTTCCAGGAACAGTTTAACACTACAGTAATTGAGTTCTGGCTTTAAACTGAAAACAACAATAGAAGCTGTGGCCGGGGGCAGCTGTTTTTTGAATTAGCTAACGTTTTCCAAATTTATGTTTCAGCTTTATTTTCTCCATGTATACAGTAATTCTAGATTGAGCAGAGTTTTACTACTGATGTAATAGGAATCAACACAGTGCCACAAACCACTTCAACAATGCCCTACTGTGCGGAAGAAATGACTGCTGCATCAGATATGAAAGGCGATGGATCGAGATGTGTGTAAAGAAGAATCGAATGAAGAAAACACTCCAACGATATTTTGGACTTATGGAGAAAGAAAGACTTACATTATTATTGCATCATCCATGCCTTCAAACCATCCCAAAGCCTGTCACAGTCAGTGAAGTCACTGTTATAAAGCAAGGGTTGGCTGCCTTATCAGAAGAGGAAGACAAATATTACTGGGATAATTTTTTTAAGTTTATTTATTAATGTGAAGGAGGCTTACATTTACACTGCAATGAAGCTACTGTGAAAATCCCCTCGTCGCCACACTCCAGCGCCTGTTTGAGTACGCTGAGGAAAAATTTAGCAGGACCAATGCACTTAACCATCACATCTTTTGGACTGTGGGAGGAGACCGGAGCACCCAAAGGAAACCCATACAGACACGGAGAGAACGTGCAGACTCTGCACAATGACCCAAGCTGGGAATCGAACCCGGATCCCTGGCACTGTGAGGTAGCAGTGCTAACCATTTGAAGACTCTCCAGAGAATAGGGTATATGGATAACAAGAGAAACCCCTGGCTTTATCTGGGAAATCATGCTGGGGAGATATCGTTCAATGTTATACCACATGGCTTTTTTATGTCAAGTCTTACATTCATACCTTAGCATCATGATAGCTTCCAGACTTGCAGTGTTAGCTCAGTGCCAACACCCACACTTCTGAGACCAACTATAAATTCAAGCCTGTCCCACTCCACTCTATAATTTGGACCAACCCATCGGAACTGACCCAATACTGGAGATGCTATGTTTTGGATGAGACAACAAACTGAAATAAAAGACCCTACAGCGCTATGCAAAGAGTAGAAATGCTTTGCTGCTGTTCTAGCTAATCTATATAGAATTTCTGCAGTGCTGTGTGAGGCCATTCGGCCCATCAAAGTGCACCATGTACTGCTTGAGGGCTCATCAGTTCAGGCGGCTGGTGCTACAAGCAGAGGTGCTCAGGTTAACACAGACACTCATTCTGTATGTACTCTGCAATGAATGGGAACCCATCCTGTGATAGTAAGGAGTCTGTCCCTGCCCTGTGTCCCTGCCCTGCAACACATACCAGGGAAGGAATGCTGTTGTTGCACTCATGGCAATGGCTCAAGGGAGCGCAATGGTCATGCCCGCGCGCCAACCTGCACGCTCTCCCTGCCAGCTGTGCTCATGACAGGAAACTTAATCAGGTGACACATGGCACCACAGATAATGCAGCCACAAGTGGGGGTACTGGTCCCAATGAGGGATTGGGTGGGGGTGAGGGGGGTGCGGCTGCGGTAGCTGCAAGCAATGACATGTACCTCCCAATCTCTCTCTCTCTCTAACCCCCACCATTCAGAATGGATCTTGGTCTCAATGATTTCGAACTGGCCGCCATGGTGGTGGCTGAGGTGGACGGCGTAGTTAGGCCGCTCCAGGAGCAGCCAGTGGCAGGCCCTCAGGAAGAAGGGCAGGAGCTGCCACCTTTGGCCATGAGATGGGAGAACAGTCTCCTGAAAGGATGGCCAGGAGAAGGAGGATGCGGAGGCCTAACACTAGCGGACCAGAATATCATCCAAGGGGCTGTTGGAGGTCATCATTGGCTCCGCCTATCTAAGGAGAAGGTCTAGCAGCTGTGTGAGGTGCTTGCACACCTGGTACCTGAGGGGAAGGGCAGTCACCCGCTGCCAGTGGAAGTTAAGGTGATGATGGCACTTAATTTCAGGCACCCAGTGGGGAAATTAGTGGAATCTCTCAGGCCGCAGCCTACAGATGTGTTCACCAGATGACAGATGCCTTGCTCTCCTGGGCAGCCAATACATCCACTTTGATGTTGGACAGGGTCAGCATGAGGCCTGGGCTACAGGCTTTGCTGCCATTTCCGGGATGCCCCATGTACAGGAGGCAGTAGATGGGACACACATCACACTGCAGTGTCCACGAGGTGAGGAGCAATCATTTATTAACAGGAAAGGGTTACACTCCCTTGTATGTGACTGTCAGATGAACATCAAGTCTGTGCACGCCACCCAGGGAGCGTCCATGACAGCTATGAGCTGAGGTGGTAGGTCATTCCTGGGCTCTCTGAGGACCAGCACAGGCTGCCAGAATGTCTCCTGGGGGACAAGGGCTACCCACTGAGGCCATGGCTGATGATGCCAGTGCGGAGACCCAAGACTGAGGCAGAGACCCATTACTACAAGGCCCACGTTACCACCCGCTCCATAGTAGAGTGTTGTATAGGCCTGCTGAAGATGCAATTCCGGTGCCAGGACTGCTCTGGGGATGCCCTTCAAGATGACCCTGTGCAGGCCTCACACATAATTGTGTGCTGTGTCTAGCACAGCATAGCACAGCAGCAAGGAGACACGTTGGAGCAGGAGGAGGACGATTGGCACCAGACAAAAACAGACAACTTGCCATGAGGAGCCAGAGGATGGAGGGCAGGAGGGCAGGGCAGGGTGGTGAGGTAGGTCCTGATAGCACCCCGCTTCACATAGCTGGTGACTTCCAGCGTGGGGGCTGCTCCCAACACCCTTCCATCAGGAGCAACTGCACCCGCCAACCTCCCACAACCCTAAACTGGCCTCTCAACCCACACGTCCCTTTTCCTTCCCCATCATCTCTCAGCCCACACTCCCCTCCACCCCCACCCCCAACCCCTCACCACCCCGACTTTGAGAAACTTCGGGTTAATGTGCCTGGGCTGGCACTGGTAGCGAGTCTTGGTTGAAGGCTATAGGAGGATGATGAGGACTCGCTGTAAGGCACACTGGGATTCTGCTCCTGGTGCCACTCATGACTGGCTCCTACCTGTTCGCTGAATGTACAGTGTCAACTGGGCCCATGTAGTAGTAAGGGTTGGGAATACAAGCCTGTGGGCAATGAGTCGGGAGCAGGGGGCATGACAGGGGGTGGTGTGTGACTAAGGGTCCAGTGGATGCTGGGAAAGTAGGGTAGGTGGTCTATAACTTTTGGCCAAGGGGATGGTATCGCACAGCACAGCACTGTGTCTGGGTGTGTGGGATTGGGGTACACACAGCTCTGTAGGGGGAGAATCAGAGTCAAATTAGTCACAGCTGTGAGGTGCAAATAACTTTTAATTGTGCTCTTAACATTGACCAAAACTGGAGACCTTCACCCATGCCCTCTTAGTGAACCTACAACTTTGTAATCTTATGCAGCCTACTTCTAGGTTCTCCCCCAGGATGCACATCAGAGGTGAAGGCACCCAGGCGTGATCCACATCTCATTACCCGTGATGCCCTTGGTGGCCGTCCCCTTGGCGTCCAAGATCTGGGGGCCCCGGATGACACTGTTGTTTCTGTGCCACCCTGTTCATTCAGCTGGCCCTGAGATGCCCCGGTGTGAGGAAAGGGGGACATCCTGAGCGGAAGGCCCTTCCTCCTCCCTCGGGATACCCATAGGTCCCGGGGACATTCGATGGGTAGCTGGACTGAGCTCCAGAAACTCTGGTGTCCCCTGGTTCTGATGTGGAGATGCCGGCGTTGGACTGGGGTAAACACAGTAAGAAGTCTCACCGCACCAGGGTTAAAGTCCAACAAGTTTATTTGATCGTAAACCTTTTACTATCAAATATCTATCAAATATTTTACTGTCAAATAAAATAGTTTACTATCAAATAAACATGTTGGACTTTAACCTGGTGTTGTGAGACTTCTTACTGTATCACCTGGTTCTGCCAGTCCTGGAGGTGCAGATGCACCTGCCCCATGGTCTGCTATCCCTCAGCCCTGGCCCTCTGAGGCTGGGCCAAGCTCCGGAGCCTCTCCACTACAGCATTCTGTGAGCGAGCCAGGCCCCTCAGTATTGGCCGTCTGAGACTGGGCTAAGTTGTTAAGGCTCACGGCCACAGCCTGCTGTGTCTCCAGAATGCCAGCGGGAGCCCCAGCCATGGCCAGCAGTGTCTCCCACATGCCCCTGACGCTCGTGGCCACAGACTGATGTGCCTCCAGGATGCCGGCAACACCTCCAGCCATGGCCTGCTGTGTCACTGCCATGGCCTGCAATGCCTCCAGGATGGCCTGGACCCGATCACCAACGAGGCCAGATTCCTGTGCCAGACTTTCCACTGCGGACGCCACCATTGCAGTGCTCGTCTGGATAGCGCGCTGTGTTGGCACCACCAACTGCGACAGCACTCTGATTCCTCTGAACAGGCTTGCAGTCGCAGCACAGTTCCTTGCAGGTGCAGCATGGTTGCTTGTAGTCACAGCACGGTTGCTTGTAGTCACAGCATGGTTGCTTACAGTCACAGCACAGTTGCCTGTAGGTGCAGCACGGTTGCTTGTAGTCGCAGCACGGTTGCTTGTAGTCGCAGCACGGTTGCTTGTAGTCGCAGCACGGTTGCTTACAGTCACAGCACGGTTGCTTACAGTCACAGCATGGTTGCTTGCAAGTGCAGCAATTATTGCTTGTAGTCGCAACATGGTTCCTTGCAGTTGCAGCATGGTTCCTTGTAGTCACAGCACAGTTCCTTGTAGTCACAGCACAGTTCCTTGTAGTCACAGCATGGTTCCTTGCAGGCACAGCATGGTTGCTTGCAGTTACAGCATGGCTGCTGCCAGCCCATCCACAACTCCCTGCGTTTACTGAATCATCTCCGCTAGCTTCAGGATGAACGAACCCTGAGGCCTGGCACCTGGCTTGAGGACAGCTGTATCCTCGCCTCTGGCAGACCTCCACGCGTCTGAACCCTTGGATGTGCCCGCCTCCACCCGATGTGTATCAGCGGCTGTGATGGGCTCACCAGTAGGTGACCCAGAAGACTCAGCATTAATATGACGCAGTGGGATGGCAGTCTCTGTGATGATGGGTTGTGTGGTTAATGCCTGTGCTGAATCACTTGGAAGATTCTTCAGGGCCTCCCTGCAAGATGTCGCCCTAGGTGTCCACGGGATTTGGTTCACAAGCAGCAGGGGGGGGGGGTGGGGGGAGAAGAAGCCACGATGCCAGAAGGGCCTGGTTCATCAGGATCCAGCACTGTGAGAAAGAACACACATCAGGGGAAGGGAAGGAAAGCAGCCCCATGCAACATGACACTTATTTCAAAAACAACTTAGGAATAGGGTTCAGCTGATGCTCACTCGCACGCCACACATCGACCTTGCTGCCAGTGACCATTCGAGGCACATACCCACCTCCACCCCCCAGCCCAGCTCCAGGGCACGCTGCTCAAAGCCCGTCAGCATCCGCAGCTCAGGGACACCCCCACCAGTTATCTCCCTCTCACTCCAGTTGTGTGCGTTTCTCCCTCTCTCGCCGGCTGTGGGACATAAGGGGGATTGAAAGCATAATGTATGGAAGACCGTGGGATGCAACGTACGTCCGACTTGGAGAGCTTATGTTGGCCGTTTCGGGGAAATGGGTCCCCACGGCGGTGGGGGGGGATTGGGGGGTGGGTGCTGCTGAATCGGGAGGTGCCACAGGAGTTAGAGGCAATTCTGGCAGAGGGGGCAGTTGGTGGTTGACCTTGAAGTGGCTGGGGATGGTTTGACAGTATAAGCACAGCACACGTATAGGTTTCAGAATGGGATGCACACTCACCTTTGCCGTCCGAAGAAGGTCATTCATTTTCTTGTGGTACTGCTCTCCGGACTGTGGGGTCAGAGTCCTGGCATTCACTGCAGATGGAGTTGGAGTTTAGAAGGATGAGGGGGGATCTTATAGAGACGTATAAGATAATGAAAGGGATGGATAGGGTAGAGGTAGAGAGGTTCTTCCCACTCAGAAAGGACAGCAGGACTAGAGGGCACAGCCTCAAGATAAAGGGGGGGCGGTTTAGATCGGAGTTGAGGAGGAACTTCTTCACTCAAAGGGTGGTGAATCTCTGGAATTCTCTGCCCGTTGAAGTGGTGGAGGCTACCTCGCTAAATATATTTAAGTCACGGGTAGATAGGTTTTTGACAGACAAGGGAATTAAGGGTTATGGGGAGAAAGTGGGAAAGTGGAACTGATTCACTTCAGATCAGCCATGATCTTATTGAATGGCGGGGCAGGCTCGAAGGGCTAGATGGCCTACTCCTGCTCCTATTTCTTATGTTCTTAGATGCCACTGCCTACCTATCATAAGACGCTTACTGTGTGAACCCTTGAATAATGGCTCTGAGTGGGATAAAGCAGCTGGCACCTCTCCTCCATTACATCTAGCAGGTCGGCCTACTCAGTCTCCAAAAATCTGGGAGCACTTTTCTTCCTGGTGCGACTGGCTGTGTGTCCATCATTGCAGCTTATATACAGCTCTGGCTTGTTAAGGGAGTCCAGGTGCAGTCAGTTTGGGCCAGTCATGGGTCTGTTAGTTAAATTTTATTGTGAATAGTGTACAGGCAACTTGGTTTCAACAGAGGGTGAGCCAGCTCCAAAGCTGCTGATTGGGTGAACTCAAAACTCCACAACTCCACAAGAGGGTGCAACGCGCAAGGCTCTCACTCAGTGAGGGGGAATGCTCGTAGGCAGTACACAGTAGTACAGGACGTGGAGGGGGAGAGGAATGGGGAGGCCAAGAGGCCAGTGAGGGCCAGGTCAGTGGGGTTGGAGAGGCCAACAATGTTCTTGTGGAAGGGCGAGGGGCAGTGAGAGGCCAGTAATGTCCGTGAGGGGTGGTGTGGGGGGGGGGGGGGGGGGGGGGTGCCGGTGGTGAGAGGCCAGTAATGTCGATGAGGGGAAGGGGTGAGAGGGCAGCAATGAGGCCAGCAAGGTCCAAGGAGGAGTGGGAGGGCAGTGGTTTTGTGGCTGGGGAGGATCTGTTTAGCGATCTCCCAGAGACCAGCGCATGTGCAATGACCCGCTCAGCGTACTGATTTCAGCCTCTTCAGTGGGAATAGGTCCCACCCCTAGATTTTTCACGTGATTTATGCTAATGCCCTCTGCAGTGTACAGAGTGTAGGAGATTCATTTTGAAAACCCTGCTGAAAAAAACAACGTGATTTACTGCAGTCTTCACACAAATTCGACACTTGGATTTTTTGGGGGGGGGAATCGCCCCCTAGATTTCTCTGTTACTGCTGTGAACCTTACAGCATGCAAATTGGCTGGCATGTTCACCTACATTAAGGGTACCACAGTGGTTAGCACTACTGCCTCACAGTGTGAGGAGCCGGGTTTGATTCCTGGCTTGGGTCACTGTCCGTGCGGAATTTGCACGTTGTCCCCGTGTCTGCTTGGGTCTCCTCTGGGTGCTCCGGTTTTCTCCCACACTCCAAAGATGTGCAGGTTAGATTGATTGGCCACGCTAAATTGCCCCTTAGTGTCAGGGAGATTAGCAGGGTAAATGGGTGAACTTAACTGGGATACAGCTCCCAGCTGGGAGAGGGTGGGATTGTTGTCGTTACAGGCTCGATGGGCCAAATGGCCTCCTTCTGCATTGTAGGGATTCTATGATTGCAGCAATGTCTATAGTTGAAAAACACTTGATTAGCGATGAAGTGCATTGGTTGAAAGGGACTATGCGATTAGACATCCTTCCTTTCTTCTTTTCCCACAATGTACTGTGCCACCATATTATTCTGTTCACGCACGTAAAAGTAGATGCCAAAAGAATTTTTATAAGACAGTTCTATCTGTAGTGGTAGGAAACATTTCAAAGATCTAAACCTCCTTCCAAGGAAAACAGCAGAGAAAGCTTCTCTTCAACTGGTTTGAATACCTTTGCTGTCCTGGGACATTTCCAGCTGTGTGTTCGTTGAATACATTCTTATTATTAGTTATCTGAAAATTGCATTCAACTTCCTAGCAACCTCTTCTTATACTCATTCGTGTCTCCAAGGGATCTGATGAAGTTGAAATAGCCCCCAAACGCAGGGGCCATTTTAATCATTGCTGCCTCCCCAGTTTCCCTGCCACTATTTTCTGGAGAAGCTGCTGTTCACACTGTCTTATCTCATCACTCATTTACACCAAAAATGCCTCAACATCTGCCAATCTAAAAATAAGCTCGAGTGAGAGGCTTGTTCACTGTTATAGAATTCTAATGACAACATTCCTTTAAGCCTTGGCCTAATACAACATTTTTATCATCTGCAGCACAAAATCAGTTTTCAAAAGTTAGGATTTTGCATGACCGCTAAGTTATTGTGACCCCCGCAAGCTCCATGGGGTATCATTGAGTGATCTCCCTTTGGGGTTCATTGAATACGAGTTCCCCTGGTAACAGGCAATGGCCTGCGCAGCTGGAACTCATTCCCTGAGCCTTTTATAAGGCAGGGCCAGGACTGGGCCTGCTGAACTGTAGTTCCAGCCAGGGACGAACGTGTGTGCACCATGGTAGTGGTTTTACTTTGCTTTCTGTAATAAAATATGTTCCTTTCCAGCCAGGCTTCCTGAGTCATTATATTTATAATATTTCTTACATTTAATATTAAAGCTACAGTAATGGCTGCCTGCTGCTGGAGTCTAAGCTCTTGACAATTAGGCCCAAGAGTGAATCACAGTTTTAAGTAATTCCTACTTAGGTCTCTACAAAAATGGTTCTGGTAGCCACTGATTGTCTGAGGAGAGAGAAAACTGTGTTGGAGGAGGAAGAGGTGTTACGTTGCTCTGCACGAGTTTGCCTCCATACTCATCACTATATTATTTTTAACTCTCATCCATAAATAATGATTCATATGACACAACAAGGAACAACGAACAACGCAGCACGGGAAACAGGCCCTTCGGCCCAACGAGCCCGCGCCGCCATTTTAACATTCTGATTTCCCTCTTCCACCCAAGACACATTACCAACAAAAGCAAATTAGTGCAGATGCTGAAAATCTGAAATATGGGGGGGGCACAGTAGTGCAGTGGTTAGCACTGCTGCCTCACAGCACCAGGGACCTGTGTTCAATTCCTGGCTTGGGTCACTGTCTGTGTGGATTCTGCACGTTCTCCCTGTGTCTGCATGGGTTTCCTCCAGGTGCTCCGGTTTCCTCCCACAGTCCAAAAGATGTGCTGGTCAGGTGCATTGGCCATGCTCAATCCTCCCTTAGTGTTGCCAAACAGGCGCCGGAGTCTGGACTAGGGGGTTTTCAAAGCAACTTCATTGCAGTGTTAATGTAAGCCTACTTGTGACACTAATAAATAAACATTTTAAACTTTTTCTCTGCACTGTACAGATTCTGTAATTCAGTGCCAAACACCTCAGTGAAGCTGTGCTGGCAAACGTTAGCTCGTGATGTCCATAAAGAGTGTATGTTTTTAATTTTTGAGCTCATAGACCAGTAGATTTGCCTTTGTACATATTACACTTCAGCTCACTTTAATGTAAATAACCTGTGTCTGCTGCATTCAATGGTATCAATTACTCACGTTTTATGGTACATCAGTATTAGAGAATCTGGTGGCTCCAGTTATTATGGTAATAGTGATGTGTTGAGCCACAGACTGGAACCTTGCCCTCCATGATTGCCTACAGGATGAGTTCTTAATCTCCGCCAGATAATCAAAACAGGAGCCAAATTGCTGTTTCCAAGCGGATGAAGGAAAGGTCAATGGAAGAGTAAACACCAGTTATTCTTACCCACCTGCTCAAGGTCAGAGGTGAAGGAACAGCTTGTCTGTTCAGCTTTTTGGTTAAGGATTGATAAATGATATGAAGAAATCAGAAGGTGATTCTTTTTCAGAAAAGGAATAACAACCTGAAATGTAACATCATTGGAAGGAAGAATGACTGGGAATTTCCAGGGGGCTGCTCCTGCTGAGGTAACTTTGCACAACACTGTGGTGGAAAGCCCACGTTTCTAATGGTGAAGCCACAGCAATTAGGGGTGGCACAGTGGCACAGTGGCTAGCACTGCTGCCTCACAGCACCAGGGATCCAGGTTCAATCCCTGGCTTGGGTGACTGTCTGTGCAGAGTTTTCATGTTCTCCCCAGGTTAGTGTGGGTCTCCTCCAGGTGTTCCGGTTTCCTCCCACAGTCCAAAAATGTGCAGGTTAGGTTGATTGGCCATCCCTTAGAGGGATGTCAGGGGATTAGTAGGGTAAATATATGGGTTTGTGGGGGTGGGGATAGGGTGGGATTGTTGTCAGTGCTCGATGGGTCAAATAGCCTCGTTCTGCACGGTAGATATTCGATGATTCTATAATTCTAACAGAGCTATAGCAACTCTGAGGAACTTAGAAAGTGATGGCACCCTTTATTCAGAAGAACACTGGAATGTATCCAATACGTATCACATCTGATCCAGTAAAATACAAGCTAACTATCTAACTCAAAGGCCATTGATTGACACAGTCATGACTAAAATGTTTGCCCCCCCGTCTCTTGCTTTTCCAAACTTTACCAAAGAAAAAAAATCACTAATGGATATTACATCAAAGGCATTTAGTGTTTAATGTTTGGTGTGTCCAGTAAAGTTCTAAGCTGCCATAAAGAGCAAAAGTCTCACCGCTGGTCATGAAGGTGCAAGGGAAGAATTCTTCTCTTGACAGGCGGTCTACTTGTGTTGAGGATAACTTTGATGAGTTCATATCTGGTTAAAATCTACTTTTATTTCCATGTCCAAAACAATTAAGATTAAGTACCATTTATGATCAGTCAGCTCCAGAAGGTCAAATCACACTTAGCTTCACATTTACTCTAAGTAGATTGAATTTATCCAGCATTCCATACATCACTAGTTTGATAATTTAACATATTTGATATTTCCTGCCACCTTGTGGTTCATGTGGGCAATGGCAGGATTAACCTTTCATCAATATGTGAGATTAAAAAGATTTTCAAGAGAAAAGTTTAAAGACCATAAGACTAGAATAGGAGTAGAATCAGGCCATTCAGCCCACCGAGTCTGCTCTGCCTTTCTATCATGGCTGATATGATTCTCATCCCCATTCTCCTGCCTTCTTCCCCTAACTCTTGATCCCCTTATTGATCAAGGACCTATCTATCTCTGCCTTAAAGACACTCAATAGCTTGGCCTCCACAGTCCTCTGTGGCAATGAGTTCTACAGATTCACCACCCTCTGGCTCCTCAACACAGTTTTAAAGGAGTGTCCCTTCACTCTGAGGCTGTGCCCTCGAATTCTAGTTTCTCCCACTAGTGGAAACATCCTTTCCACATCCACTCTATCTAGGCCTCTCAGTATTCTATAAGTTTCAATTGGATTGGCCTTCATTCTTCTAAACTCCATCGAAGATAGGCCCAGACTCCTCAATCACTCCTTATACGACAAAAGTAGGAGTAACTATGCAAAGTTGCTTGCAAGTGAGTTAGTTTTTTTTTCATTAAAGTCAAACTCGCAAAACACTTTGGGCTAAGATCTAATTATGTCAAGGAACCTCTAGGATACGTTCATGGTAGACTTGCCACAGCTAACATCTGCTTGATAGCAATAAAATCAGATAGATAGAGGAAGTAGAATCAGATTTAGCCCAGGTGACTTAATGGGTTAAAACTATGCCCTTTCACCTGACCAAATTGACACCGCATCACTTCATGATTGTTGTTAATTCCCAGTAAAACCTGCAGTACAATCAATTCCTACACATTAGTCCACAGTTTGAGCTGCTAACTCATTCCAGCTCAAACGATACAGAGGAATTTCCCATTGACTGCATCCCATGCTGCCAGGAAACCCATGGCAGGGTGCTCTGGCTACAGGACCAGAGGATCCCACCGGTGTGAACAGCCCGAAAATTCCAGCCTCTATTTTCTCTCTCCGAGGATGCTAGCTGACCAGTATGTTTTACATAGAAAACATAAAACAGTACAGTACTCAATGTTGTGCTGAGCTTTGTCCGAAACCAAGATCAAGCTATCCCACTCCCTATCATTCTGGTGTGCTCCATGTGTCTATCCAATAACTGCTTGAAAGTTCTTAAAGTGTCCGACTCCACTATCACAGCAGTCAGTCCATTCCACACCCCAGCCACTCCAGTATTTTTCTGCTTTTGTTGTATACCTTATGACATGCTTTAAGATTTCATAACATCTATCCCTCACCTACTCCAGATGAGGCTGCCATCCTTTTTCATTGATTCCTTACAGTGCAGAAGGAGCCATTCGGCCCATCGAGTCTGTACCTACTCTCTGACAGAGCATTTTGCCTTAACCTATCCCTGTAACCCCGCACATTTACTCCGCTAATCCCCCTAACCTACACATTCTGGGACACTGAGGGACAGTTGAGCATGGCCAATCCACCTATCCTGCACATCTTTGTACTGTGGGAGGAAACCAGAGCATCCGGAGGAAACCCAAGTAGATACGGGATGAACGTGCAAACTCCCCACAGATAGCCACCCAAGGTTAGAAGTGGAGCTGTGAGATAGCAATGCAAAGAGATGTTGTGGGTTTCGACAGAAGGAGAATAAAGATGGCACTTTGGGAATTGATTCTGAAGCTACAGCTAAAACATCACAAGAGTGGTGTAATGCAACTGGTGTACTGGATCCAATCTGGCAGCACTTAATGCTGTCCTTAGGGCAGCAATTCACCAGATGATTACAGATGAGAAAGACAATTCAATCCATCTTAACCACTTTATAGGGATTCCAATGCACCCCTCCCTACTTCACTCTATCATTCCATTATTTTTAACAATAATTCTTAAGATGTTTTGTCTCTTGAGAGGTTTATTCCACATGTTGATTGCTCTTTGTGCACACAATAAGTTACTGATATCTGTCCTAAAATTGAGTCTTCCTTGCTCAAGCCTGAACCTCTTTAGTTCTACTCTCATAGTTTAACTTGGAATAATATTCCAGGTTATTTTTTTCTGTGGGAGCATAATTAACCCTCCCTGTCTGATGGAAACCAAATGAAATGCAGAATTAAAATTGCTCCCATTCTGGGGCCCCCAGAAACCAACCAATCCCAATTGCAGTTGAGCAGACTAAAAGGACAACCCCAAAGATCAGGAGGACTTTTTCTTCAACAACTGTGTGCTGGGTGTGCATGACAGCATGGGATTTGACTGAAATTTATCCTGGGTTTCTTGAGCAGATAGTGTCTTTTGAGTTTCCCTTCAATCCAAAAGAGGCCCGAAATGCTGTGTTTTCACATTTACTTTCCTTGAAGGGCAAGGATGATCAACCACCCTTCTCTGGTCCCCACAAAGAAAGTTCAGTCATCCCATGTCACTACACGGCTCCCTGCTACAAGTGCAAGGTGACTCAGTCACCAATCCTACTACACAGTTGTGGTCACAGGATAACCTTCAGGCCTGCTTCACCTCATACGGATAGGATGTAGTCTGTCAAGAATTGAGTGGGGCGACACGGTTGCACAGTGGTTAGCACTACTGCCTCACAGCACCAGGGACCCGGATTCGATTCCGACTTCAGGTGACTGCCTGTGTAGACTTTACACGACTTTCCTCTGGGTGAGTTTCCTCCGGGTGCTCTGGTTTTCTCCCACAGTCCAAAGATGTGCAGGTTAGGTTGATTGGCCATGCTAAGTTGTCACATAGTGTCAGGGGATCGATAGGGTAAATATGCAGGGTTACGGGGACAGGGCCTGGGTGGGATTGTTGTTGGTGCAGGCTTGATGGGCAAAACGGCCTCTTTCTACACTGTAGCGATTCTATGCATGAGGCCTGGCCATTAAAATCAAAACTATTCCTGAAGCCCACTTGTCATCCACTTTCTTTCCTACTTCTATTATTCACAGTTGCTAACATTGAATTGAATCCGCCAGTCTTCTGCCCTTCTTTATACTTAGGCCAATTCATTCTTCAGTTTCAGAGAGGCCTCTTCCATTTCCACTCCCTCTCCTAGTTTGGGATCATGAGTGTTTTGTACTGAATCCAGATCAATTAGAGAAATTATACATGACTGAATAGCAGTGTGCCCAGCACTGAGCCCCAAGGCATTTCACTCAGTACTTCCTCCATCCAGGTATTTTGGGTAGAATTTCTATGAGGGCTCCCTGATCTCTGGCTCGAACGTTGGTGGAAGTTTGGCAGAAACTCTGGAGGCTCCCTGGGGTTTCGGCCGATCTTCCATAAAAGTTATGGCGGGAGATCAGAAAACTCTTGCAGATGTTACTGGCATAATTCTCTAATGAGTATTCAGTATTCCTTTCAAAAAACGACTGCAGCCAAATCTCTGCCATTTTCAATTTATAACCAATTCAAGTCTGAATGTTTTCCCACAAAGATATTTCGGCCCTTATGTTCCTCTGCTACCCTGCCCTACATTGAGTAGGTGGTTGATAGGAAAAACAGGGGATTCTGGCAGCCAGACTTACTGCTGCCTTCCCCTCCCATCCTTCATTTCCCTCCTCCACACTTGCTCCTGCCACCACTACTACTAGTGGCCCCATTCCTGCCTGCCACAAGTCCCTGATAATGTTCACATTTCCATTTTGGACCAATCCCTCAGTCCAATTTTGCTAAGTATTTCACTTGTTGATCGGTCCTGAAACCAGATGAAATGAGTCTGAGTATCTCCCATAAAGTCGAGGAGTGGTTGGCACTGCTGCCTCACAGCACTAGCGACCTGGATTCAATTCCCGGCTTGGGTCACTGTCTGTGTGGAGTTAGCACATTCTCCCTGTGTCTGCGTGGGTTTCCTCAGGGTGCTCTGGTTTCAGTCCACGCAGACATGGGGAAAATGTTTCTCCCACAGTCCAAAGATGTGCAGATTAGGTGGATTGGCTGTGCTAAATTGACCCTCAGTGTCAGGGGCACGAGCTAGGGTAAATGCATCAGGGAGAGGGCCTGGGTGGGATTGTGGTCGGTGCAGTCTCAATGGGCCGAAAGGCCTCCTTCTGCACTGTAAGGTTCCATGATTTGAAGAGCAGGGGAGTTCTACCTCTTGCTCTGACCAATTTTTATCCCTCAACCAACCCCCAAAATAGATTATCTGGCCATTATCGCACTGCTGTTTATGGGAATACATTGAAAGTCTTGAGGTCATAGGATACATGACATAAGCGCAAGATCTTTATTTCATTCTCTGAACACTGAGTTCAGTATCTGTTGAATAAACTGTACTACTGGTGTTGCAATAACATGGAGTGGAATTTTCGCATCCCGCCTGTGTTAGGAGTTAAAACCACAAATGTCATTGGACACATCACCAGTCAGAAAGAAACCTCATGAATTGTTGATTCAGAGAATCTTCTTGCCCAACCTCAAGTACCTCGCTGTTTTCACATCTTTCACTCAAAAAAATAAAACATTGGAGATACTGAGATCGGCTATTTGATCAGAAGTTCACTTGGATCCAGATGTTCCACGAGGTGCAATCAGTTATCCGGAATCCTGTATAACACTTCAGACAACAACATGTCACCAGCTGCCACCAGCCACTCTCTGCTTCTCCCTGTCAAATCCCCTGTGTTTTACCATTTGATGAAGATGTGGGCGTTGGACTGGGGTAAACACAGTAAGAAGTCTCACAACACCAGGTTAAAGTCCAACAGGTTTATTTGGAATCACAAGCTTTCAGAACGCTACTGTTTCACAACGCACCTGAGGAAGGAGCAGCACTCCAAAAGCTCGTGATTCCAAATAAACCTGATGGACTTTAACCTGGTGTTGTGAGACTTCTTACTGTACTTTTACAATTTAGGTTAGTGTTTTGATTTAATGCTTTCCCATTGCCCTGGTCCACCTTTCACCATCAGATACTTTGAATTATCTATAGATCTGAGGAACTTCTGCATGGAGAGTGTGAAGGACAGACCTGAATGAAGTATCAAATCCCAACAGGAAAGGGCAGCGGATGGAGAGAGCCGGAGAAAATCTGAGACTGTGATTGGAGGAGTGGAAAATGGGAGTTGTACCTGACTCAATGTCAGCTATCACGTTTTCAAGGGCCACTGATAGCAATTTTCCAATTTACCCACAGCCAGTCCAGGGATAGTACAGTGGTACATGGTTAGCATTACTGCCTCACGGGGCCAGGGATTCAGGTTGGGTTCTGTCCTTGGATGACTGTCTCTATGGAGTTTGCACATTTTCCCCATGTCTATGTGGGTTTCCTTCGTGCTACAGTTTCCTCCCACAGTCCAAAGATGTGCACATAAGGTGTGTTGACCGAGGTAAATTGACTCTTAGTGTGTAGATTAGGGGGATTAGGGGGATAAATACATGGGGTTTAGGGAATAGTGGAGGATAGGCCTGGGTAAAGATGTTCTGTTGGAGTGTCAGTGCAGTCGTGATAGACCGAATGGCCAACTTCTGCACGGTAGGATTCTATGTAAGCCAGATATTTGCCCCTAGCCCCAACTCAAATCCACAGCTCAGTGACAGTGGCTGATAATTGAAACGTTTGATTTTGAATCTGGTGATAGCTCAGAGAAACAGGTATCTCTCTTTATTATGGATTGCACATCTTTCTCTCTCATTTACTTCTTCACTTTTAAGTCCAGCAGACAGATGCAATCAGTTTGTATTTTATCTGATATGCTTTGCAAAATTTATTTCATTTAAAAATGTAAGTATAGCTACTATAGTAATTCAGCCAAATTTCCCACCATCAATCACCCTTTACCATGTACCAAGAAAGAGACCCATTCCCACAGCTTGCAGCGAGGTTCAACACCACGGGACCTACAGCAATGGTCTGGTTGAAGTAATGGGTTTAAAAGCACCCGCTGAGCGCTTCCTAATGGGCAGGAGTTCAGCAAGCTGCCAGAGGTAGCAGTAGAGGTGGGTGCAATTTTGTCTTTTAAGTAGCATTTAGACAGCTACATGGGTAGAGGGATATCAGCTAAACGTGGGCAATTGGGAATAGCTTAGTGTTTGAAAAAAAAGAGCAGCATGGACAAGTCGGGCCGACGGACCTGTTTCCATGCTGTAAACGTCTACATCTCAATGACTCTCAGCCTCCACTTGCTCAATAATGGAGCCCATACTCTACGAAGCCCACAGAGCAATCTATCGATGATACCCGATGGCCTTCGTCGCCATCGTAACAGCAACGCCGATCCAAATATATCTCAATAAACCCGCTTCACTAACAGAAAACAAGGGCAGTGCACATTTTGAGATACAAGTGAACCCGTGGTCTTACTTTAATCTAGTTTCTCTGACAAAGGTACCTCTGGCCCAGGGCCTTCCTGTCCTGACACTGAGAGGAAATCAGGAGGTGAAGGGCCCTGTGCCATAGACACCATCACTGACAACACTGAAGGACTGGACTCAGGGAGGACCTCAGGATATCTGGAGAGGGTGGGCATTCAGGCTGGAGGCAGATTAGACGTAGAGGCTCATATCATGTATTCCAGACTTCAGCCTGGGAAGAAAGCAGCACATGAATACAACAACATGAGAAGGTAGGCTATCCCATGGCCATGTAGCCTGGCAATCAGGATGGTCTACATGCCCAATTGGATATTTTAGACTTTGAGTACCCCCTATCACAGAGAACTCAGCCTATTTGCCCAGGCCCCCCGAGAGGTGAGTGATTCGCACCATCAGCACCCCTTTCTACCAGGCCCAGGGGCCAGCATTTGTTGCCCAGCCTTACTTCCCCTTGAATTGAGTGGCTTGCTTGGCCATTTCAAAGGCAATTAAGAGTGAACAATATTGCTCTGGGTCTGGAGTCACATGTGGGCCAGACCAAGTAAAGATGGCATCTTCCTTTCCACTGGGGAACCAGATGGGTTTTTATAACCATCGACAATAGTTTCCTGGTCACCATTACTGAGACTAGCTTTTCAATTCCAGATTGTGCTTTTACTAAGTGAATTTAATCTCCAACTACTGCCCTGGGGGGATTTGAACCTGTGTCCCCAGAACAATAGCCTGTGCCTCTGGATTACTTGTCTGGGGACGTCTGCCCTTGATAATGCTCCTAAGGCTCCCATTTCATAAGATCATAAGAAATGGGAGCAGGAGTAGACCAACCAGCTGATGAGATCATGGTTGATCTGATTGTGGCCACTTTCCTGCTTGCCCCCCAACCCCCTCCTCCTTCATTCCTCCGTTTTTGAAATATCTAGACTTTAGATTATCTTATCTAGATAATGGAATGATAAACATTCTGATTCACCTTGACTTCTTTCGGACTCTATTCAAGCTTGATGGTATCTTATTAGGACGCTATCCAATAAAAAATTTCATGAGGTAGATATTCAGTTTTACTGCTGGGTAGTTCAGCCACCCTTTATAGAACCCACCTGGGTACTCATTCTATTCCAACAGAGCTGTGTTATACCTAACACTGGAGAATTTGATTTCAACACTGGGCAGATAAGGAGTGGGAGAATATTCTTTTTTCAAAGAGGAGAGATAATCATGAAACTAGAAAACTGACAAAGTCTAAGCAACGGTTTCCAAAATAAACCAGCAGAGGGACACAATGACACAGTTGTTAGCACTGCTGCCTCACAGCGTCAGGGACTCAGGTTCAATTCTGGCCTTGGGTCACTGTGAGGAGTCAGCACCTTCGTCCCCGTGTCCGTGTGGGTTTCCTCCGGGTGCTCTGGTTTCCTCCCACAGTCCAAAAGACAAAGAAAATTACAGAACAGGCCCTCCAAGCCTGTACTGCCCGTGCTGCCCGACTGCACTACAACCCTCTACCGTTCCAGGGACCAAATCCCTCTCTTCTCATCCTATTCATGTATTTGTCAAGATGTCCCTTAAAATCATATCTGCTTCCATTACTTCCCCTGGTGGCAAGTTCCAGGCATCCACCATCCTCTGAGTAAAAGTTTTGTCTCGTCTCTTTTAAACCTTGCCCTTCCTTAACCCTAAAGGCGTGCATTGGCCATGCTAAATTCTCCCTCTGTGTACTCCAACAGGTCATGATGTGGGTATGCCGGCGTTGGACTGGCGTAAACACAGTAAAAAGTCTGACAACACCAGGTTTTAGTCCAACCTATTTATTCCAACAGGTGCCAGAGTGTGGCCACTAGGGGATTTTCACAGTAACTTCATTGCAGAGTTACTCTAAGCCTAATTGTGACACTAATAAATAAACTTAAAAAGTTGCCTACTTAATAAAATCATCAATAGCAATATTATATTTATATAACTCCTTTCGTGTCCTTAGTACATCTCAAAATGCTTCACAGTCAGTGAGTGACTTTTGATTGGCAGTCATGATAGTTGCATGGGTCAACGTGCTGGCTGATGGATTGCTTCCAGCAACTTTCAGTCTCTGCTGTTACAGAGTGCCCACTGACATATCACTCCCTGTCTTTTCCCTTTACACTGATGGAGATGACCTACTGCTTCATCTTTTTACCCTCTCAATCTGCTAAACTGACACTGACAGCCTCCAATCTCTGCAGAGGAAAAAGTCATTTCTCTTGTAAAATGCTGACAAACTGACACAAAGCTGATGGTTGAGACACACGGGTTGGGAAGAGAACTTTGCTCTTCCTATAGTACAGAATCTGGTGTGGGAAGAAACCCACAATAGAATAATTTCACAGACATCGAATGGAGTTGGCTTGGTTGTCCATTCTCAATTCTGTTAAATGTTAACATTAATGTCTTTCCTCTTGGCCAGCACCAACAGGGAAGCGTAGGTCTAGTGGTATTATCGCTGAACTATTAGTCCAGAAACTCAGCTAATGTTCTGGGGATCCGGGTTCGAATCCCACCACAGCAGGTGGTGGAATTTAAATTCAATCAAAAAAAGTCTGGAATTAAGAATCTGCTGATGACCATGAAACTATCGTCGATTGATAGAAAAACCCATCTGTCTCACTAACATCCTTTAGAGAAGGAAATCTGCCATCCTTGCCTGGTCTGGCCTACATGTGACTCCAAAGCCATGGCAATGTGCTTGAGTCTCAAGTGCCCTCTGAAATGGCTTAACCAAGGCCAACTAGGGCTGGGCAATAAATGATAGCCAGCCAGCGACGTCCATGTCCCATGGATGAATTTTTAAAAATGTATCAAACATATAAATAATAAATTAAAGTAAATTACTATGGATGTTGGAATCTGAAACTAAAAGAGAAAATGCTGGAAAATCTCAGCAGGTCTGGCAGCATCTGTAAGGAGAGAAAAGAGCTGATGTTTTGAGTTCAGATGACCCTTTGTCAAAGCTAAAAGGCGGAGAGAGTAGGAGGTATTTATACTGTAGGATGAGGGAATGAAAGGTGAGTCATAGGACTCTTAAATCGGCCTCGCAGGTAGAGGATGTAGTTAAGAAGGCGTATGGTGTACTGGCCTTCATGAATCGAGGGATTAAGTTTAGGAGTAGGGAGATAATGCTGCAACTTTATAAGGCCCTATTCAGACCCCACTTGGAGTACTGTGCGCAGTTCTGGTCGCCTCATTACAGGAGGGATATGGAAGCTATTGAAAGGGTGCAGAGGAGATTTACAAGGATGTTGCCTGGATTGGGTGGCATGCCTTATGAGGATAGGTTGAGGGAGCTTGGTCTTTTCTCCTTGGAGAGACAAAGAATGAGAGATGACCTGATAGAGGTGTATAAGATTTTGAGAGGTATTGATCAGGTGGACTCTCAGAGGCTTTTTCCCAGGGCTGAAGTGGCTGCCACAAGAGGGCACAGGTTTAAGGTGCTGGGGAGCAGGTACAGAGGAGATGTCGGGGTAAGTTTTTCATTCAGAGGGTGGTGGGTGAGTGGAATCAGCTGCCGTCGGTGGTGGTGGAGGCAAATTCGATAGGGTCTTTTAAGAGACTTCAGGATGAGTACATGGGATTTAATAGGACTGAGGGTTATAGGTAAGCCTAGTAGGTAGGGATATGATTGGCGCAACTTGTGGGCTGAAGGGCCTGTTTGTGCTGTAGTTTTTCATTGTTCTATAGCCTCAAAACCAAGGGTAAAGGCTGCTAATGGCAGTCCAGTAA
Organism: Carcharhinus amblyrhynchos; assembly: GCF_965287045.1. NCBI lineage: Eukaryota > Metazoa > Chordata > Chondrichthyes > Carcharhiniformes > Carcharhinidae > Carcharhinus > Carcharhinus amblyrhynchos. Next base: position 55,434,242 of record NC_137335.1, read on the forward strand.
AAAGTCTGACAACACCAGGTTTCAATCCAACCGATTTATTTGATAGCAAATTCACTATCAAATAAATCGGTTGGACTGAAACCTGGTGTTGTCAGACTTTTTACTGTGTCTACCCCAGTCCAACGCCGGCATATCCACATAATGGCAGTCCACACAGAGAATAGGAAGTGTGAACGGCCAAACGGCAGAGAAGCTGAAATTAGAGGGTAAGCTGTGACAGATGAAGATCTGGGAGACAAGGGGATGGGTGGAAAAGTTAAAATTGAGAAAAGGGTGAAGGAAAGGGGGTGAAAATTATATAAATAATGAAGATTATTAAAGTCAGGCTGAATGTTCCATGTTGTCTTACTGGGTAACTTTAATGACCACTGTGTACTGAGCCATGTAGACCAAATTCAACCAGCTTTGCTTGTGCCAGCTGGGCTGATGAGGGCAGCAATTAATATTAACATCCTTAAACAAGGAAGTGAAAGAAACAAACTCAAACAGAGTTCCATTTCTGCTGCTACACATGACGCCATTGAAAAAGGGCTGAGTACAGACACAAGGTTAGAACAGATTCAGATTTCAGCTTCTATACCCCAACCAATTCCCTCTCCTTTCCTTTCCTTTCTCTTTTATACTCTATGAATGGTATGCTTTGTCTGTTAGCGCGCAAGAAGGAATACTTTTCACTGTATCCCCATACGTGTGACAATAATAAATCAAATCAACTGCTGTCCCCACACTCATACTCTTCAGTGGACTAGTCCACCAACAATCTCTGCCTTAAAATTTATTTATTTATTTGTCACAAGTAGGTTTACATTAACACAGCAATGAAGTTACTGTGAAATTCCCCCTTGCTGCCACACTCCAGTGCCTGTTCAGGTCAATGCACCAAACCAGCACGTCTTTCAGACTGGAGCATCTGGAGGAAACCCATGCAGACATGGGAATAACATGCAGACTCTACACAGAGAGTGACCCAAGCCAGGAATTGAACCCAGGTCCCTGGTGCTGTGAGGCAGCAGTGCTAACCACTGTGCCAGCATGCCACCCTAACACAGGCACACATGCAAATGGCCACTTGGATATGACACTGAATAATTCCCAGTGGTCATGGGACTATTTCTAAACAAGAGCCAACACATCAAAAAAAACAGTAGTAAGCTGGGATTGCAGAAAGCTGAGAGACACCTATCCAGTGACTAAACCGCACAGCTGTGAGGAAGGATCTGAGCTTGCAATTATTCACGAAACCTTGAAAGGGCAAAGTAAACCAACAGCATGCTATAAAACTAATAAAGCTTTTCAACACATTTGAGTTTGACATTAGCTGTATGCCTAACACCTATATGACCTTGGATACTTGGTATTCAAACCCCCGGTGATTATGACTGGAGTATGAGTGCCAAAATATGGAAAAGGCAAAGACATGAGTTCTTTCCTTAAACTGTGTTTTTTTTTCAGGTAAAATTGCAGATGCTGCCATAAAAGGAGAACAGTAAGCTCCAGTTAGAAAATCCCTGACAGCACACAACAGCAAACCCAAAGACTGCCGGTCACAGCTGTCCTTGTGAGGAACTTGCAGTAATTAAACCTCACTCACACCTTAAAGTGCTATCGTGTTGTGTTAATCGTATCAAGTAGCAGATTCTTCAGCCAGAGAGGCACATTGATGCAACTAGATTGAAGGAAAAATTAGATACGGCTGAAAAATGGGTGCGGGGATCAAGATGCATGATTTGACCAGTGTCTGCTCATAGCAAGGCAAGCAGTTCACAAACTTTGTGTTGCCAACTAATTTGAATGAAACTGGTGTGTAACCCAGCACTAACCACACTGTTGTGTGGCTGCATATCCCACCAGTGGGCCCAGATTTATGTAAGACCAACACCATTCAAAACTAGTTTGCAATACTTAAAGCCAGCCTTAAACTCAAAGCACACTGACTGCAGCAATTGCTGGAATTAGTTCCATAAGAGATTGGGGGCGGCATGGTGGCACAGTGGTTAGCACTGCTGCCTCACAGAGCCAGGGATCCGGGTTCGATTCCCGCTTGGGTCACTATCTGTGTGGAGTTTGCACATTCTTCCTGTGTCAATGTGGGTTTCCTCCGGGTGCTCCAGTTTCCTCCCACATATGTGGGATATGTGGGTTGATTGGCCATGATAAATTGACCCTACTTTCGGAGGGATTAGCAGGGGATATGGGAGATAGGGTGGGATTGTTGTCGGTACAAGCTCGATGGGTCGGATGGCCTCCTTGTCTACTGTAGGGATTCTATGATGAATAGAAAGGGGAGAAATGGCACAACACATCAGTGGAATTGTCACTGGACTAATAACCCTGGGTAACGCTCTGAGGACCTGGGTTCAAATCTCACCATGGCTAATGGTGAAATTTGAATTTTAAAAAAATCTGGAATTGAAAGCCTAACAATGACCATGAAATCGTCGTCAATTGTTGTAAAGATCTATCTGGTTCATTAGTGCGTCCTTCAGGGAAGGAAATCTGCCATCCTTATCTGGTCTGGTCTACACATGATTCCAGGTCCACAGCAATGTGATTAAATGCTGTCAGGGATGGGCAATAAATACTGGCCCAGTCACGAACAAATAAAAAAAAACAAGATGCAGATAGTGTAAGTATGCATCCCTTACCTGTCCCCTCTTCCCTCAGCACAAGCCTTCTACCTTCAGATACCTGAGATACCAGTCTGTCACCTGGTGGGGGACCTGAAAGTGCAAAAGATTGAAAAACACCTTCTCTCGATCTCACACGTGCAACCACCAGCTCAAATACTGGCACTGTCCATAATTTAGAGGGCAGCTTAGAGGCAGGATTGGCATCGTGGGTGAGTCACCAGGCACGAGTGGCCTGCAGCCATGATAGGGGAAAAGGATTGCCCAGGTGCCAGCTCCCAGAGGGTGGTGAGGTCACACACGCTGATGAATATGTGTTAAGCTGTCTTAAGTGAGGGTGTTAGGCACAGCAGGAAGGTCAATGATGATGGCTGTAAGCTGGCATCAAGAAGCATCACACGTTGACTGAAGTCATGACCTGCCAATTTGGCATGTTCCCAGCATATGCTCCTAATGTCCATGCCAACATCCTTGTCAAGATGGCACTCTGCCTGGACCACATATGCCTCTGCCACAAATGCCAAAACTATGGGCACTGCGGGGCCCATTTTGGTGGCCAATATGCATTGACAAATTGTTTAAAAGAAAAAATAGGTGTTTTTGTCCTTCTCTTTCTGGATTTGTATTTGCCGCAAGTTTTCAATGTTTGTGAAGTAAATATCCTCTTTAATATCTGTTTTTCCATGGAAATTGTATATGGAAAAGAATAATAGAAAGCAGAAGTTTCGATATAACTATGACTCTGAAATTATTGCTTTATCTCTTCAGGTGTCAAGGGGACACTAAGGCATTAAGTCACTAAAACCGAAATAATAGCTTCAACTTATTTATGCATTTACCTTTGTTTCTGAGTCCCAAGACAGAGCTGTCAGCTGCTTGCCAACAAATATACAATATTGAGGAAACGTGCGATAGGAGAGGGAAGATGAAGTATAAGCTATACAAAGGGCAGGGGTTTTTTTATGGCTGCAGATAATTTCTTGTTTGTTTAACCTGAACCAAATGTTTTTTTTAATTCAAATTGGAAATGACTTTGTCCATTCTTAAATAAACAGAAGAATGCTCCAATTTGAGATATGTGTAGTTTACAACCTATTTGATATGTCCCCCTTAACCCTTCCCTTGCCATGGTTTAGACTTAGCTTGCTGCTTCTGCATTGCTGGAAAGCTCCTTGAGTAAAGGAGACTAATGAACTGTAAACACTTTGATGCATTCAATGTGCAAAGCTGGAGCCTCGGCTTAGGAACAGTAACGCGTATTAGACATGAGGAACGGATTAAGAACCAACAGCAAACAACTGCAATCGACATTTCTGTGGCACTCCTCAGGTGTAGGGATGCAGCTCAAAGTGCTTAACACTGAGAAGGAGCAATCAGTGGGAGCAGAGGGGTTGAGGGGTGGGGAGGTGGAGTGGTTTGAACTGGGGAGATGGAAGGAGTTGGGCTGGGGCAGGGGGAGTTAGGGGGTGGGTTGGGGGGTTAGGGGGGTGTTGGGGATTGGGGATGGAGAGGTCAGTGGGGGGGGATCGGGGTTTGGGGGTGGGGGTAATAAGAGATAGCTCGAAGCTGTTGGGTTGAAAGCATAATGAAAGAGAATAGCTTGAGGAAGCTCTTGAAAACAGAGAGGGGCAGCAGCAGAGGAAACTAGACAGGGATTTCCAGAGGACACTGCTTGAGTTAAAGTGAGCAAGACAAAAGAGGAATTTAAGAATAAAGAGAATAATGTTGAAGTCAACACACTGGAGAGCTGATAAGTAGAATATTATAGAATTGCCACAGTGCAAAAGGAGACCATTCGGCCCATCAAGACTTCACCAACTCTTTAACAGAGTATCTTACCCAGGCTTTCTCGCCCACCCTAACCCCACACATTTATTACATCTAATCCAACTAACCTAATGTCTCAGAACACAAAGGGCAATTTAGACCCATCTAAACTGCACATCTTTGGAGTGTGGGAGGAAACCAGAGCACCCGGAGGAAACCCACGACAACATGGGGAGAACATGCAAACTCCACACAGCCACCCAAAGCCAGAATCGAACCCAGATTCATGTGAGGCAACACTGCCAACTACTATGCCACCACGCTGCCCTAGAAATGAGTAGAGCGTTGGGCTATCAGCCTGTAAATTACGCACTCAAGTAGGGTATAGATTGTAGCTGCCACTTGATAGAATCACAACAAATGTCTGCTTTATTTTAGTTTTATTATTAGACTGTGCTGGATTGTGATCAGCTAAGCTTATACCTAGTTCCATTTTTAATAGAATGTACGTTTCCTATGAATGATTCAATGAACAATGGGTGCTTACAGATCTGATCTCTGACTGTCAACTCTGTTGATTCTGTTGTATCACTTTAATTTCTAATAAAATGTGAGCTGAAAAAAATGATGCACTGGGGTGATATTACTGCCTGAAAACAGAGAGTTTGGGGAGGGGGAAAGGATTGCATATTTGCACCAAAAGCCTGGCTAATTTTCTATCCATTTTCCTTCATGGGCAATAGTAACCATGAAGTTATTTTTGTCTGTTTTTGTGTCCCCCACCTTCCCCCACACCCACCATCACTACCCTCCCCACCACCCCCCCCCCACCTCCCAGGACCAAAGGTAGGAATCTACCCCAATGTGTCTATGTAGCATTTTGATAAAAGGTGACCAGCCTGAAACAGTAACTCAGTTTCTCCCTACACCCATCTTGTCTGATCTGCTCCTTTCAGCATTTACTGTGTAAATATAGCGCTCCATAACCTGCTTGTTGGAGAGATTTATTTCTGTCCAATCCCTCACAGACAATGCGGTGAAATGAAGAACTCTCCCGCTTTGAAAATCCGTTGTCAACCTCAAGCACTTTGAGTCAAAAGTATGACATGACCCAGATGGAAGCTAAAACTCTCTGTACTCAGCTCCAGCAATGTTCCACTGTCCAAGCCAGCTAGCTTGGTGGTGTCTCTTGGTGACACTACCAAATTAATGCCAAATTGCAGACAGTTTGCTATTGTGAATTCATGCTTGTCTCACCCATAAAGCTGAAAGGCAAACAGAGGAGTCATTCCCCACCCCCCGCTCCAGGAAGTGTTTTATCCAATTGCCTCTGGTTGCTCTCGGACAGATTTCTATATTAGTACGAGATATGGCTACTTAACAAGGACAAATTCCACCTCTTCTGCAGTCTGAATAGGTCAGATGTCAGACATTCCAAAATGCAAACTTTGGTTCGCATGTTTGGTGCTGAGATGAACCCGTTTCGCCTGCTCTTTAACACATCGATTTCATGTCAAATGAAATAAGTTTTGGTTGGGAGGGAGTAATTGCCAGGAGGAAGTGAATGCCTGCTGATATTTATATTTGTGGAGACGGCAGAGTTAAATATTTTTGAGTTCCCTTGTAGTGGTAGGGTGGGCTTGATAATCCGGTTCCTTGTTGCTAAGTATGTGTGTTCTCCTTTCTTCGTAACGATTTTAGGGCTGTCATGAATTTTAATGAGAATGGTCTGGCTAGCTTTATCCCATTTCCGACACAGCGTACTGCAGTTTGCTTTGGTCGAAGTAGGGAGCTGTTCAATTTGTTAAACATCACCAAAAACCCAGCTTTTTGTTGGAAATGTACTGCCATCTGGTGGATATCCAGCCTAGAGGACATTGGAGGAAAACCGTACACAGTAGATGCTGTGCCCAGATGCTGGATATGTTTTTTTAAAGTTTAAAGTTTATTTATGAGTATCACAAGTAGGCTTACACTAACACTGCAGTGAAGTTACTCTGAAAATCCACTAGTTGATTTGACTTTGATTTATTATTGTCATGCGTATACAGTGAAAAATATTGTTCCTTGCGCACTAAACAAAGCATACCATTCAGAGAGAAGGAAATGAGAGAGTGCAAAATGTAGTGTTAAAGTCATAGCTGGATGTAGAGAAAGATCAACTTAATGCAAGATAAGTCCATTCAAAAGTCTGACAGCAACAGGAAAGAAGTTGTTCTTGAGTCAGTTAGTACGTGACCTCAGACTTTTGTGCCATTTTCCCGATGGAAGAAGGTGGAAGAGAGAATGTCCAGGGTGTGTGGGGCCCTTAATTATCCTGGCTGCTTTGTTGAGGCAGCGGGAAATGTAGACAGAGTCAATGGATGGGAGTCTGGTTTACATGATGGATTGGGCTACATTCATGACCCATACTCCAGTGTTTGTTCGGGTACACTGAGGGAGAATTCAGCATGGCCAATGCACCTAATCAGCACATGTTTTGGACTGTGGGAGGAAACCAGAGCACCCAAAGGAAACCCATGCAAACACAGGGAGAACATGCAGACTCCATACAAACAGTGATCCAAGCTGGGAATTAAATCTGGGTGCGCTGTGAGGCAGCAGTGCTAATCACTGTGCCGCTGCGTGTGTGTACACCACTTCAAAGATACAGGGATGAATTTCCACAGGGGTTCTTCCCAGCACTTCCCACAGCTCATCCACTGAAGGTAGGCCAATCCAGTGAGAGAATCCACCTCCCTCAAAATTATCACTAGTTGTCTTACATAGATAAGATGAAGTCACCATAATCCCAAATGATCATAGGCTACTCTCTCCTTTGAAGGGGAGAGCTGACTGACGGTGATTCAATTTGAAGATCACCACACCCCAAGTGAGGCCTTCATAAATAACTTCACCCATACAGGATTGAACCCATGTTGCTGGCATCACTCTATATTACAAACCAGCCATCCAGCTAACTGAGCTAGCCGACTTCTTGACATGATCAATATAATAGGGTGCAGGGTGTTATTCTGTTTACTCCCCTCACCCTTTCCCTAAAGTCTTTGTGTGTCACATACTTTCCAAGAGCCAATGGACAGAATGGCAAAGTCAACACAGATTTCTGCCAGTGCTGCTGCAGTAGAATTTAGGAAGAGGAGTCAAAATTTAGTTCATGAGGCTTGCCTTCTATCCTCTCTGTATTACAGCACTTTTGACATTTCAAGGCTAATCGTATGAGAAATTTTTGAGGTAATTCTTTGAGGGTTAGCAGTGCTGACTCACAGCGCCGGGGACCCAGGTTCGATTCCCGACTTGGGTGGAATTCCTGTGTGGAATTTGCACATTTTCCCTGTGTCTGCATGTGTTTTCTCCAGGAACTCTGGTTTCCTCCCATAATCCAAAAGATGTGCTGATTAGGTGCATCAGCCGTGCTAAATTGCCCCTTAGTGTCAAGGGACTAGCTAGGGTTAATGTATGGGGTTGCAGGGATAGGGCCTGGGTGGGACTACAATCAGTGCACTCTGTGGGCCGAATGGCCTCCTTCTACACTGTAGGATTCTATAATTCTAAGCTACTTACAGCACTCCAACACAACCTGACAAGTCCTAACTCTACCACACCCCAATATTGGTATGGTAATGGAAAATTAAGAATGTATTGAAAAATATAAGTGAACTATTAACTAAAAATACGAGTTAGAGTGGACCGGGGGCTTATTGATTCCATATGGCAGTTTCTGCCACAACTTCTGGGTTCAACCCATTATTCACTCTGAGCTCCCGACTGTGCTTTCACTGCGAGCTTGGGGGTAGAATTTCCCATTGTGCAGCAGCCATTAGGAAAGCGATTATATAAAGAGAGCTATTCATTGACAGCAAGGCACATATTTGAGCTAACAAAATGGTAGGTCTGCAAAATTGATGCAGTGTTGTCCCTCCTTCCCCTCTCTATTTTTGTATGCAGTGGGTTAAGGTGCTGCAGCAGGAAGATTAGCCTGTTGATCAGTCAGGACAACCTCCTCAGACAAGAGTAGTGCAATGTGTTGAGGTGGAATCTGCCTGCGTATCATTGGTCCCGCTAAGGTAAGTTGAATAGTCGGCAGTGGGTTCATTAGCCCCATGACCGAACAGAGGAGATCTATGAGAGGCCAGGGAGTAGTGCCAAAGGTCATAGGACTTTAAGGAGATAGTGTCCCTCGTCAGAAGGGGGCTTCTGATTGAGTTGGCACCCACCCCTTCCCACTTGAGAACCAACTTTAATTCTTTCTGGACTTCCCCACGAAAGATCAATGTTCCTGCGGAGGCTGGGTGGGAAACGACCCTTAAGTTGTCATCAATTGACCACTTGAGGGCCTCAGTTTGGGCAAGGCTGGGCTTCCCATCTGATGCCCTGCCCACCCCAGCGCAAAATTGCTGTGTGGTCAGAACGATTTTGTGCTCCCCCATCCTCAGCCTGAAAGCTCACTGGCGTAATTCTCTCGCCAGTTTCTCTCTCCACACATGCTGCCAGATCTGTTCAGTATTTCCAGGATGTTCTGTTTCTATCTCAGACTGTTCACATTCTCTTGCTGCACTCTGCATCCCACACAAAGGTAAAACACACCAAGAGTGAACATCTCAACTAAGGTCACATCACACACTTCTGAATTGAGAAGAGCAACAACACTTCCATTCATACAAGACTTTAACTTCACAAAATAACTCCTCACAGGGGAGTTATAAAAATGTGACATGAAGCTACATAAGGCGATCTTAGATCAGATAACAGAAAGCTTGCTCAAAGAGGTAGGTTTGCAGGTACAGAGACAGAGAGGTTTGGCGAGGGAGTTCCAGAGCTTAGGGCCCTGACAGCCGAAGACACGGCCACCAATGGTGGCCAATTGGCGAGTGTTCAGGAAGTGAGAGTTAGAGGAGGGCAGATATCTTGGAGGATTGTCAGGCTGGAAGAGATGGACAACAGTGAGGCCATGAGGTGATTTGAAAACAAGGACGAAAATTTTACAAGGCGCTGTTCAACCAGGAGTCAATGTTGGGCAACGGAAACAGGGATGTTGGGACAATGGGACCAGGTGTGACTTAGGACAAGGCAGCATAGAATTACAGAATTCTTGCTGTGCAGAAGGAGGTCTTTTGGTCCATCGAACCTGCACCACAATAATCCCACCCAGGTCCTAACCCCATATATTTACCCTGTTAGTCTCCCTGACACTAATCCAGCATAGTCAATCAACCTAATCCGCACATCTTTGAAGCTGAGAATGACTTCAAATTCACAGGGAGTAGACATTATGGGGCGGGATTTTACAACTTCGCTCGAGCAAGACTAGAAAATCCCGCCTGAGGACACAGTCATTCCATTGTCCGCCCTTCGCCCACTCCGGTTCCATGGTGGGCAGGGCAGTAGTATTCTGGCAGGGATATTAACCAGAAGTGCATGAGAATAGTCAAGTCTGAAGATAATAAAGGATGTGGATGAGGGGCTCAATAGCTGATGAACTGGGGCGGAGATAGGCAGTGGTGGAAATAGATGGTCAGAGTGAAAAGATGTAAATGTGGTGGTAGGTCAAGTTGGGGTCAGATATGTCACCAAGGTTGCAAACAATCTCTTTCAACTGCAGACGAGTGCAGAGAGAGGGATGGAGACAGTGGCCAAAGAGAGAAAAAATGGTGAACACGCTACAGTTGGTATTAAAAAATAACCTCCTGTATGCAAGAGGCAATATTCACAATGTTACCATGTTTCATTCATGCTCCAGCGGATTTGAATCTCTGCCCAGCTCACCTTTGACTTTTATTTTTTTCTTGATGCTGAGCCCAGCCAGAACCGGATAATTAACATGAGCCACACTCAAACCTGGTCTGAGCATCTAGCAGACTGTATGTAATTACAGACGCCCAGCAGTACGGGGTCTCATAACTGATGGCTATTGTAGTTAACAGATAACTTTTATTTGTCAGAAATGTAAGAAGCATAAACAGTTGCTGATTAAATGTAAAGGCCTCAGGCCAAGGCATGCCATCCAACCACAGGAGCCAAATATATCATAGAGACTCCAGACAAAAATTAGATTATCACTGCTGCCATATTATGTATTTATTGTCTTGGATTTATAGGGCTCTGCTTTATCGCTTATCCTGCTTCTGCAAAATACCTTTAGCATCATTGGCTGCAGCAGTTTTGCTTTGCTTTTGTTGCCATTGAGTGGCATGGACAGTAAATCCCTGTTGATGTAACCTGAAAATTAAGTTATTTTAAGGCTTTGCTGGCATATTAACCTCTTTCTTGCTAGTTCCATACCTCACATACCTCATCATTTATTGGATTACCCACAGACGTTGAAGAAAGTATACTCACATTTCCTGGTTCTTCCAAGTGGGGTGTTCGTTAAATTTTTCATGCAAAATGAAGACAATTCTGCAAATTATAAGGAAAACTGCCATATAATGTTGCACCTATAGCAAAGTACAATACATAATGGGCATAGTTTTCATTTAATTGGCTCTAATGATGTAGACAAGCTGGCAAAGCCCCATCCCTAATTGCTTTGGGAGACTGATAATTACGACCTTGCTGAAGTAGTCCAGTGTTGATACAGGCAAACACACAACTACACATCGCCCTGTCCTTCAATGCCTTCAGCATTTCCATATCTCCTACTATCCATCCACATTGTGAGGGCCACCATTGAACATGAGCTGAACTGGACTAGCCAGCAATATCCTCCAATGATAGTGTCAGCCAGGACTTTGACTCAATGCCAAGGATGGAGTATATGACCAAATGAGAGAAACTGGCAGCATTGTGTCTCTTTGGTGCAGTGTGGTAGGGTTATGGTTTATGGAGACTGCAGAGCTGGAGGGTGACTGAATAATGTGGAAGTTGACAAGGCAGCAGGTATGGACAAGCTGTGTAGAAGCCCCTGGTCAAACAGGGAGGCTTGTCATCACAGTCACAACTTTCCTGCCAACTGCATTGCCATTGACATAAGATGTGTTGAGAGCACAAATGTGGCACAGGGTGTTCCAATGGTAGGTTGAGATGCAGAGGTGAAGTTGTTGGCTAATTGTGGCCTTAGGGTGTCCTGTGGCAGGTTCCTATTCATTATACATTTGCCTGCCATGAATACTCATTAGCACAAAACAGTTTAAAATGATTTTCCACTTTCAAGTTGGGGTCAGTGGAGCAGGAGAATCGCATGGCACCCAGTTCATATTCGTTTACAGGCAGCGTACAGCAGACGGCCTTGTGCAGCCGTGGGGTTTTCCCTTGTTACATGATGGAGGAGAGCAGGGGAATGGGAGCTTGCATGGAGGCTCCAAGGTGACAAGAATGAGTTGGTAGTGAGGAGGAGGGGATGTGAAGTGGGATCAGGGGAATGAAGAGTTGGAAGAGGGATCCAGAACAGGATAGAGTGTGGGGTCCTGGGTAAGTGATGGTGGCACGCAGTCATTCAAAGTAAGATAATAAGAGGCCTAAACATAGAATCTATACTGAATACCTACAGTGCAGGAGGAGGCCATTCAGCCCATCGACCTTGTACTGACAACAATCCCACCCAGGCCCTATCCCCATAACCCCATGTGTTTACCCTAGCTTGTCCCCCAGACATTAAAGGGCAATTTAGCATGGCCAATCCACCCAATCTACACATCTTTGGACCATGGACAGGAACCAGAGCACTGGAGGAAACCCTGACAGACATGGGGAGAATGTGCAAACTCCACACAGAGAATCACCCAAGGGCAGAATTGAACCTGGGTCCCTGGCGCTGAGAGGCAGCAGTGCTAACCACTGTGCCACCATGTCCGTATTATCCAAATGTGGGTCCATTACAGAAGGTTAGCTGGCAGGTTGGATACAGGTTTTAGGTTCATCTGTGACATTTTAATTCTCCCGGCTGAGAGTGATCTTGGACAATGCCCTTTACAATTCATGAAGGGGTGGAGGAAGAGGCAATTGAGCCCACAAGTTCAGCCACTTAATTACAACATTGGATACTAACATGAACATTCAATAAGAATGAACACAAAAAATAATCAGTGTTTCTTCCACAATGAAGGAAATGTCCCCAACTTTCTTGTAACCATCACTGTGTGCTGACCATGAGGCATGCCAGTCCATTTAGCACTCTGACTAAACTAGTCTCAACAAATAGCAATGATTCAGACATGAATGAAATGAAGCCAGTGAAATACAAGTGAAATTTAAATTTGAACAACACCCTATGCTACCTTTGTGCTCTCAATAAGTATGTGTTAATGGAGTTGGCAGAAAAGTTGTGACAGTGATAAAAGGCCTCCTGGTTTAACCAGGGGGTTCTACACAACCCACCCGTACCTGCTGCATTGTCAGTTGACGGTGGGTTTCACCACTGAAAAGCTTTCCCCCAACCCGGGCTGATCACTCATGCCTTCTGTACACGCACTTTAAATTTTAATTTAAAAATCTTGTCATCAAAAAGCCTCGGCAGACAAACATGTATCTAATAAAATTCCAGTGTTTTCGCAAAATTAATCTGAACGAAGTTAGATTCCAGATGATCACCAAAAGCAGGAAAGAACCCAAAAAGGCATCCTGAAAACTGCTCCACATTTTGTAAATTTAGTAATCTCCATCACAACATTCTGCTCTTGGTTACAGGCCAAAACATGACCACATAACCAAAACCCAGTTGGTACTGCCAGCATGCTACTTAGAGTCAATGGGAAGTAAATTTGATCTGACAACCAAAATTATGAGTTAAAGTTAGATGGATGATACCTGTGGAGATGACTGTTAGATAACATTCAGCAGTCAAGTTGTCAAAAATCACTCCATTGTCTTAAATGGTACTAGTGAGACAAGAAAAGTCGTATTTAACTCCACACAGAGAATCACCCAAGGGCAGAATTGAACCTGGGTCCCTGGCGCTGAGAGGCAGCAGTGCTAACCACTGTGCCACCATGTCCGTATTATCCAAATGTGGGTCCATTACAGAAGGTTAGCTGGCAGGTTGGATACAGGTTTTAGGTTCATCTGTGACATTTTAATTCTCCCGGCTGAGAGTGATCTTGGACAATGCCCTTTACAATTCATGAAGGGGTGGAGGAAGAGGCAATTGAGCCCACAAGTTCAGCCACTTAATTACAACATTGGATACTAACATGAACATTCAATAAGAATGAACACAAAAAATAATCAGTGTTTCTTCCACAATGAAGGAAATGCCATAACTAAGACTTATGACACCCTTTATATGAACAAATCATAAATTATTTGTGACTTTATTTGTGGCTTTAGCCCCATCCACCAAAAATAGTCACTGCTAATAGTTTATGGTTTCATGGTCCATATAACACTGCAATATTTAAAACATTCAACCATCTGAAATTTCCATCGGTTTGACAGTCTGAAGGTAATTTTATTGGCCTGCTTGTTTTAGTGAGGAACACTGAGCAGTGTGTATCTGGATTTTTGCTATGTGTCGCCGCTGGGGGAGTCATCATAGAATCCCTACAGGGCCAATCGAGTCTGCACTGACCACAATCCCACCCAGCCCCTATCCTCATAGACCCACATGTTTACCCTGCTAGTCCTCGCAGCACTAAGGGACAATTTATCATGGCCAACCAACCATATTTTTGGACTTTGGGAGGAAACCGGTGCACCCGGAGGAAACCCACGCAGACACGAGGAAAATGTGCAACCACCACGCAGAGAGTCACCCAAGCCAGGAATCAAACCTGGGTCCCTGGTGCTGTGAGACAGCAGTGCTAACCACTGTGTCACCATGCTGTCCTATGTTCTCCCATAACATGGATTCATAAGATTGGCCCTTACAATTGTTAATAAGTATCTTGTTATTAGGTCCTCACTTTTATCCTCCTTAACCTCTCCTGCGCTTTAACATTTCATTACCAACTTATTATTTTACTATTATAGCTTTCCTCTCAGACATTTTAGTTTGTTGCTGTTATCATGACTTACGAAGATTTGACATACATTGTGTTACAATGCAGTCTACAGGTTATTTTATTATTTTGGGAGGGTGCCACTTGGATACTAGTAACGTAAGTTTTACATTTGTTTCAGGTCATTACAAATACGAACCCGAATCAGGGATCAGAAAATTGAAGCTAATCTCCAAATTAGTTATATGGCAGGACATCTAGAGACCAAAATGCTGTAGCAGTTGTAATTGGAACCAACAGTGAGAGTGGAGGGTAGAATTCTAACTGTCAACATTACATATCCAGCAATTACAAGAAAACAGAGCACAGAACATCAGTTGTGATTATTTTTTCCTCATTCAAATTCACAAGCAAGAGTTAATTTCTCCATATTCTTCCTGACATTCGGGCAGCCGACTGAATATCGCGAAGAGCTTCTATTCATATAGCAATTTTAATGGTCTCAGAGAATCCCTAAGTGTTTTGTTACCAGTGATGATTAAATGTGTAGAAATGCAGCAGCGCATTCACACACAGCAAAGGGAATTATAACAGTGGCTGCCAAATCCAGCAGCAGAATAGGAAGTGGCCACCACTTCTGCTCTCTTGCTGGTTCCCACATGATTACAATTAAAATGGAAAGTGCTGATGGTGGACACAGGAGCCACGTGTGATCACGAGTGAAGGAAGCTTCTCAGTGGTGAAACCCACAGTCAGCTGACAATGCCGCAGCTACAGGCAGGTTCTAAAAGAGCACATTTGGATCCCAGTCTGGACAAACAGGAACCCTCTTCATCACAGTTAGAACTTGGCCTGCAACAAACATGCTGCTGATTTCTATGTTTCTGTAACTCTTGGGGCTAAAGGGATCAAGGGATATGGGGGGGAAAGGGTGGATCAGGATATTGAATTTAATAGAACAGAATCATAGAATCCCTACAGTGTAGAAAAAGGATATTTGGCCCAGTGAGCTTGCACCAACCACAATCCCACTCAGGCTTTATTCCAGTAACCCCACATATTTACCCTGCTAAATTCCCCTGACACTAAGGGTTAATTTACCATGGCCAATCAACCTAACCCACACACCTTTGAACTCTGGGAGGAAACCAGAGCACCCGAAGGAAACCCACACAGACACAAGGAAAAAGTGCAAACTCCACACAGTGACCCAGGTCTCTGGCGCTGTGAGGCAGCAGTGCTAATCACTGTGCCACTGTGCCACCCATAATGAATTTGAATTTGATGATCAGCCATGATCAAAATGAATGGCAGCACAAGCTCGAAGGTCCAAATGGCCAAATCCTGCTTCTATTTTCTCTGTTCCTATGAGTTCATCTCTTAATTTGAATCTGCCATCAGGAAAGTGACATTTCAGCTCCTTATTAAGTCACACAATTCACCAGGTTTCTCCTTCCCTTAGGCCCCATAATGCAGCAATGAGATAATCTGTTATTTAGCATTATTAATTGATGCATAATTATTGACCAGACATTGGGAGAACATTCTTGCTCCTCCTGACAGCTGGAATTCTACCTTCCTCTCCTACAATAATTCCAATTACAACTGCTACAACATTTTTCTGTGGGATCTCTTATGTCCATTTGAGAGATTAGACAGGATCTCAGTTAAGTGATTTATCTAAATGGACTTCCTGGCAGCAAAGTCTGTATCACTGCCGATTTCAGACAGCATGGTCCAGGTGGAATTCTGACTGACACAATTTCATTTACCGACACAGGTTGGCAGGAATTCTCTGACCTTGTCTGCAGCTGGGATTTTCCGGCCTTGCTGCTGTGGATGGAGATTTGGCTGAGCGCCAGATTTTCTGCTCTCATTGGCAGCAGTGGCGGGTCAATGAGATTGGAGAATTCTGGCCCTTTGCAGTTCTTATCATTAGTTTATAAAACTCTTGAACCATACATAATGGGGTAAGTTCCGTGAGGCAGTACTCCCCACAGCCTCACAATATGTAGATGGAGAGTCAAGATTGTAGTTGTAATAGTCTAATTGTCAAATCATGTTCATTATTCGCTCTGTGCAGTGGGAGTGCAGTCTTATCTAATTTGTTCCAATATGTTTTGCTGTATTAGTCGTAGCCACAATCCGATAATTTCCTTTATATTAGGATTCATACATAGAATCCCTTCAGTGCATTCTGCTCCGACCACAATCCCACCCACAATCCCTGTAACACCACATACTTACCCTGCTAATCCCTCTGACACTACAGTCAACTTATCATGGCCAATCAACTAACCTACACATCATTGTACTGTGGGAGGAAACCGGAACACCCAGAGGAAACCCACGCAGACACGGGTGAATGTGCAAACTCCCTACAGACAGTGAGTGACCTGAGGCCGGAATGGAACCGGGTCCCTGGCACTGTGAGGCAGCAATGCTAACCGTTGTGCCACGTGCTGCCCCAATATATTAATAAGAGCACTGCTATGCTACACTTCAGGTCAATGCAAAACAATTTCACTTGCACGTTGATGCACAAATGGCCATTTTGCTCAAATACCAGGGCAGCAAGCTGGGCATACTGAATGAAGGAAAGTGGGAGACTACCTTGAACAGAGATTACACTAGTTGGAGGGCTCTGGGTACTTTGGTTTTCTCCCACAGTCCAAAGATGTGCAGGTTAGGTTGATTGGCCATGCTAAATTGCCCCTTAGTGACAGGGGAGCTAGCAGCGTATATATGTGGGATTCTATGGATAGGGTGGGATTGTTGTCAGTGTAGACTCAATGGGCCGAATGGCCTCTTTCTGCACTGTAGGGATTCCACGATTATAAATGATACTTGCCAGCCTTTGAAAATCCAAGGCAGGGTTTTGTGAACACTTACGAGGAAAAATACAAATGCTAAACAAACAATTGCAACTGCTACAACCTTTTGGTCACTGGATGTTCTGCAATGTAACTAATTTGGAGATTAGCTTCAATTTTCTGATCCCCGATTCTAGCAGCAATAACAAGGACCCCTGCCCCTTACAAATATATACTTAAACTGCTCCATGATTGCAGCATAATCATTGCTAATGATCTCCAATAGTTCTATAAATCACAGTGATTTCATTGGCACTAGAAATGACTGAAATGTAACCAAAGAGTGCTCCAACAGAGGGCAAATATTGTGTCCCAATTCAAGTTGGACTCAATGGCCCACAAAAATACATTTCCAAAAAGTAATGCACAATCATTACTTGAACTTAATTTAGTCTAACCTGTCCCTTAAATTAGATTAATTGCTAATTTTTACTTAATGTTTAACATCTGTTATTAATTTACAGAGCAAATTGCAGCTGAGCATAATAATGCCCAGTGCAGATTTATTTATGAAAACTATTTTCCATTGAATGAAATATTGCACATACACCGCAGAAATGGTTCTGCTACTACAGAACAACGCCACAGATTTATTGTTCTGTATGCAGCTCAAATTGTTTGCCAGTGCTCCTTGTTTCCTGAAGGCACTGGGCTTTTGCTGGGACACGTTTCTATAATGTTAAATGCACTCCTTTTATTTTTTTTGATCAGGCAGACGTCGAGCATGCAGAAAGAGGTGGCACAGTGGTTAGCACTGCTGTCTCACAGCGCCAAGGACCTGTGTTTGATTCCCAGCTTGGGTCACTGTCGGCACAGAATCTGTACGTTCTCTGCGTGGGTTTCCTCCGGGTGCTGCCAAGTCTGAAAGATATTTTGGTTAGGTGCATTGGCCATGCTAAAATTCTTCCTCAGTGTACCTGAACAGGTACTGAAGTGTGGTGACTCAGGGGATTTTCACAGTAATTTCACTGCAGCGTTAGCCTACTTGTGACACTAACAAATAAACTTTAAACACATCATCATATTTAAAAGTGTACAGGAAAAATTTACAGAAAAATCCATACAGGGAGCCCCAATATGGAGCACGCGTTTCATGTCAAAATCCAACCTCCGTCCACAGTCACTGTTTTTGCCCATTGGTTTCTAAACCCTCCTGTGTTTGCAACTTGTTTGATGACCCATGCTTGGTGCTGACAGCCAGAGACTTCCTGACAAAATGGGCAAGAGGTGTTTACCCATTACAGAAACAGACTAGCAAATTGTTTCAAAAAGGAAAATCATACTGATGATGGAGCAGGAAATAAAAAGAGGAAATTCTAAAAATACTCAGGAGGTCAAAGCAGCATTTGCAGAGCAAGAAATGGAGTTAATGTCTCAGGTCTGTGACCAAACATCGGATTGAGCTGAAATATTAACTTTTTTTTTCCTTAACTAATTATTTATAGCTTATTATCTTTGTGTAAAACAACTTTGCACGGCAGCACAGTGCTGCCTCACAGCTCCAGGGACCCATGTTCGATTCCCGGCTTGGATCACTGTCTGTGTGGAGTTTGCACATCCTCTCTGTGTCTGCGTGGGTTTCCTCCGGGTGCTCGGGTTTCCTCCCACAGTCCAAAGATGTGCGGATTAGGTGCATTGGCCATGCTAAATTGCCCCTCAGTGTCCCAGGATACAAAGAACAAAGAATACAACAAAGAAAATTGCAGCACAGGAACAGGCCCTTTGGCCCTCCAAGCCTGCACCAACCACACTACCTGACTGAACTAAAACCCCCTACCCTTCCAGGGACCATATCCCTCTTTTTCCATCCTATTCATGCATTTGTCAAGACGCCCCTTAAAAGTCACTATCGTATCTGCTTCCACTACCTGCCCCAGCAGTTCCAGGGTTCCACCACCCTCTGTGTAAAAAACTTGCCTCATACATCTCCTTTAAACCTTGCCCCTCACACTTTAAACCTATGCCTACTAATAATTTACTCTTCCACCTTGGGAAAAAGCTTCTGACTATCCACTCTGTCCATGTCCCTCATAATCTTATAGACTTCTATCAGGTTGCCCTTAACCCCCATTGTTCCAGTGAAAACAAACCAAGTTTCTCCAACCTCTCCTCATAGCTAATGCCTTCCATACCAGGCAACATCCTGGTAACTCTTTTCTGCACCCTCTTCAAAGCCTCCACATTCTTCTGGTCATGTGGTGACCAGAATTGAACACTATATTCCAAGAACGGCCTGACTAAACTTCTATAAAGCTGCAAGATGACTTGCCAATTTTTAAACTCAGTGCCCTGGCCAATGAAGGCAAACATGTTGTATGCCTTCATGACTACCTTCTCCATCTACATTGCCACTTTCAGTGACCTGTGTACATAACCCAGATGCCTCTGCCTATCAATAATGTTAAGGGTTCTGCCATTTTCTGTATATTTCCTATCTGTATTAGACCTTCCAAAATGCATTACCTCACATTTGTTTGGGTTAAACCTCATCTGCCATCTCTCCACCCAAGTCTCGAACCAATCTATATCCTGCTGTATCCTCTGATGGTCCTTATCGCTATCCGCAATTCCACCAATCTTTATGCTGTCTGCAAACTTACTAATCTAACCAGTTACATTTTTCTCCAAATCATTTGTATATATTACAAATAGCAAAGGTCCCAGCACTGACCCCTCAGGAACACCACTTGTTACAGCCCCCCATTCAGAAACACAGCCTTTCAATGCTGTACTCTGTCTTCTATGACCAAGCCAATTCCACATCCACCTTGCCTGCTCAGCTCTGATCCTGTGCGACTTCACCTTCTGTATCAGTCTGCCATGAGGGACCTTGTCAAAGGCCTTACTGAAGTCCATGTAGACAACATCCACTGCCCTACCCTCGTTATGGATGCGTGAATTAGCAGAGTAGGTATGTGGCATTATGGGGATAGGGTGTAAGTGAGATTGTTGTCTCTGCAGACCCGATGGGCTGAATGCCCTCTTCTCCTTTGTAGGGTTTCTGTGATCCTATGAACTTCTTTAGTTTAATTGCGTTCCTGTAATACGACTCAGTTAAGAAAACAAGCTTGGTGGCATAAAGTGCCAGGACACAGTTTAAGCAGGTTACTTTGTTCCAGTAACAGCAACTGTCCCGTGTAATCTGAGTGAATGTTGATGGAAAAGCTATTCTGTTGGCTTACTGCTAATCTTCACCACCTCCAGAAATTCTTCTGGAAAATTACATTGGATAGCACTATAAGCGGCAAGTGAAGAATTTAAACTTTAAGTGGGTTTTGAGGCTTACCATGGACATTCCCTGCCAGCATCAGGAATGATTTGCTAGAAGCCGAGGAACCTAATTCAGTTATGGAAAATAGCCCATGAAAACAAGCAGCGTTCCGGAGCAGATCTTTGTGGAAGGCAGAATTCCAGTCTCACCTAACTCTGTACCAAAAAACACCCAGCTGTTATTGTCTGTTCAGATGTTTGCGGGAGGTGTATGTGTTCCATTAGCAGATCTTTCTGAGTTGAATAGACTCCTATGTAACATTCCATGGCTGCAGTCGTTTTTCAAAAAAATATTTCTTACGCTGTCTTGTTCAAATTGTATAATCTATTTCAAGTATTCAGGGAGACACACAGACTGCAGGCTCCAGTAAGCAAGTAATTGTCATGTAAAGGTTAATAATCAGGGACCTTTTGCCTGATCCACTTTACATTACATCTTGGTGCAGCAAATATGACTGTTTATTTTCTTTTATCTGTAATTACACTAAGTCTACATTGCTTCTATTCAGTTATCCATTTATTGTTTAATAAATCTGCATGTGAATTTATAACCTAAGTCACAGTGCAGTCAAGTATTTATCCTAATGCTTTCGTATGAAAGCAGGTGATATAATGTGGAAGCTAAAACACTGTGAAAGAGAGCTTTCTGTCCCTTCACTACAAATTATCTCAATAGTGGTCCAGCATAGATTCATTCTCTTTGTTTATGACCTGTGTTAAATCTCTCAGTATTGAGGTGTTTCCTCAAGAACTACTCCACAGCCAGGCATCAGGGAACACAGATCCTTATTCAGTTTACTCACTCCACACTCCAACTGTTGACTTCCCACTCAGAGCAGTTCCCAACCAGCTCACCCCTACATGATCCATTCCCTTAAAGGAGCTACACCCCAACAAACACAACAACCTGCATGTGCCTTTACCCACTATAGATTGAAATCTAAAACTGACAAAAATGTCTACAATAAGAAAGCAAAATCCCTTCACAGTTGTGCACAACTAACAGATCCTGCCCCCGAGATCCTGCATCCGGAGATCCTGCTCCAGATCCTGCTGGTGGACTTGTGAAATCCATCAGACTTCACAAAGTGCTTGTTGGCCAAAGTTCACAAGAAAGTACAAATCTATAATGCCTGTTTAAAATTGATTATATACATGCTTACACAGATAATACCTTTGTACAGCACATAAGTGAGACACATTCTGATACCTTTGATATATATAGGGCACACTATAGTCCCTATTTTAAACTAATCTACTTTGTTTTAATAGTCTCAAAAAGTGGGGGTTTCTGTATCCCTGGCACAGCTCGCCTTTGCAGTCAGGGTGCTGTTTCATGGATGGGCAGCCGGGCAGCTCTAACTTTGGTTTATTTATGATTTCAGCGACAGAGGTGGGGATGTTTTTGGTCATGTGTCATCTGCTTCACATCCTCCCAGCTGGCAGTCAAACCCGACATGACACTCAGCTTTTGATGTGAGGAGTATCCTTCTTGTGGCTGTGCGTTTGGGGCCCAGTCATTCACAGCACAAAGGCAATCAGCCAAATCTTACTTGGCAGTCATTCTTCATCGCCAGGCCAGCACCCTTACCCAAGGCCGCTCGATGAATAAGGTCAGTGACCTGAAGTATCTTAGCAATGTTGAATGCTGCAATCAGAAAGCAAGGAATGTGCGATAATTAAACAGACAATTGCCACGTCACTTTGCATCCCAAAACCTATCATTGGCGAACATTGGGGAGCAGGAAGTAAGTTCAGCAGAGAGCAAGGCAGCGCAAGAACCCCCAACCCCACGCCCCCGCCCCCAGCAAAATAAGAACTGAGAGTTAGGAAGAATGGAATGAAAAGGAACTTGTTACAAATGCCAATCTTTCAGATGAAAGAGCCTTTGTGTTACCAGCCGAAATAAACAGAAAAATAATCAATTAGGAATGAATGCCTGAATGGGCAACACTCATGTTGGTGCACTGGGGAACTCCAGTCACCCGTAAGAAGCAATTGACAACATTGAACGAGATCAGCCAGTAAAGATTTCTTCACTTCCAGTCCATAATTCAGAAAAAGGGAGAGGTGCCTGAAGACTGGAGGGTGGCAAGTGTTTAAGAAGGACTGCAGGGAAAAGCCTGGATGAGCTTAACATCGGTAGTGGGTAAGTTGTTAGAAGGTATTCTGAGAGACAGGATCTACAAGCATTTAGAGAGGCAAGGACTAATCAGGGGCAGTCAGTGTGGCTTTGTGAGTAGAAAATCATGTCTCACAAATTTGATTGAGTTTTTTGGAAAGGGTAATCAAGAAGGTAGATGAGGGCAGTTCAGTAGATGTTGTCTACAGGGACTTTAGCAAGGCGTTTGACAAGGTACCACATGGTAGGTTGTTGCATAAAGTTAGATCTCGTGGGGCCCAGGGTGAGGTAGCCAATTGGATACAAAATTGGCTTGATAACAGAAGACAGAGGGTGGTTTTGTTTTCAAACTGGAAGATTGTGAGCAGCGGTGTGCCTCAGGGATCAGTGCTGGGCCTACTGTTATTTGTCATTTATATTAATGATTTGTATGAGAATTTAGGAAGTATGGTTAGTAAGTTTGCTGATGACACCAAAATTGGTGGCATAGTGGACAGTGAAAAAGGTTATCTCAGATTGCAACAGGAGGATCAATTGGACCAGTGAGCTGATGAATGGCAGATTGAGTTTAATTTAGATAAATGTGAGGTGATCCATTTTGGTAGATTGAACCAGGACAGGACTTATTCAGTTCATGTTAGGACATTGGGAGAGTTATGGAACAAAGAGATCTAGGAGTACAGGTTCATAGCTCCTTGAAAATGGAGTCACAAGTGGACAGAGTGGTGAAGAAGGCATTTGGAATGCTTAGTTTCATTGGTCAGAACATTAAATACAGGAGTTAGAACATCTTGTTGAAGTTGTACAAGATGTTGTCAGGCCACACTTGGAATACTGTGTACAGTTCTGGTCATACTATTATAGAAAACATATTAAACTAGAAAGAGTGCAGAAAAGATTTATTCAGATGCTACCGTGACTTGATAGTTTAAGTTATAAGAAGAGCGGGGATAAACTGGGACCATTTTTTCCTGAAGCGTAGGAGACTTAGGGGTGATTATATTGAGATCTATAAAATAATGAGGGACATTGGTCAGCTAGATAGTCAACATCTTTTCCCAAAGGAAAAGTCTAAAACTAGAGGACATCGGCTTAAGGTGAAAGGTGAGAGATACAATAAGTCCAGAGGGGCAATTTTTTCTCAGAGAGGGTGGTGAGTGTCTGGAATGAACTGCCAGAGGGTATAGGCGGGCACAATTTTGTCTTTTAAAAAGCATTTAGACAGTTATATGGGTAAGATGGGAAAAGAGGGATATAGGCCAAACATGGGCAATTGGAATTAGCTTTGTGGTTAAAAAAAAATGGCGGTATGGACAAGTTCGACCAAAGGGCCTGTTTCCATGCTGTAAGCCTCTATGACTCTCTGATTCTAAACCACTTGACTGTGAAGTGCTTTGGAGAAAGCCACAGGACATTATATTATGTGTAGAATTCTGATCGCCTCGCTACTGGAAGGATGTTGATGCATTGGAAAAGGCGCAGAAGAGATTTACCAGGATGTTGCCCAGTTTGGAGCATGTGGATTATGAAGAAAGGCTGAACAAACTTGGATTGTTTTCATTGGAGCGTCGGAGGATGAGGGGGACCTGATAGAGGTTTGCAAAACTATGACAGGCTTGGACAGAGTGGATAGTCAGAGTATTTTTCTCAGGGTCAAAGAGTCAATTACTTGGAGGCATAGGTTGAAAGTGAGAGGGAGAAAGTTTAAAAGAGATGTAAGGGGCAAGTTTTTCACACATAGGGTGGTGAATGCCTGAACGTTCTGCTGGAGGAGGCTGTGTAAGCAGATTCTATAACAACGTTCAAAAAGCATCTAGACAGATACATGAACAGGCAGGGAATAGAGGGAAATGGACCATGTGGAGGCAAGAAAATAGTAAATTAGAGAGGCATTTGTGTTGGCATCGGCTTGGTGGACCGAAGGGCTTGTTCCTGCGCTGTACTCTTCTGTGTTCTTTGTTCTGTATTAATGCACAGCTTTCTTTTAATTTCTTATTCTCTGTGTTCAGTGAGGAACTCACTTTGTTTACTTTAGGATATGCAATTTTGACAGTCATTGGAATATGTACATACCACAGCTGAATTTTTGTTTTTTTTCTGTTTCAGAATTTAATAGTTGTGCAAGTTTTTTTTCAGCAGTTCCTTCTTTTTACTATCAGTCGGAGCTCCTTTGTCCCTCTCTCCAGTTTGCAAGCAAGAAGCAATGTTAAAGCCAATGTAAAGATGGTTCTAACGTCACTCTGAATGATCAAACAGATTACTTTATCAATGCTTGGAAATGAGTGGGATCCTATCCCAGAAAAATACACTTCTGACCATTTCCTGGCACTGGAAACAACCTACAAGAACAGTTAGAATCAATGTTAACTCTCCCATGGTGGGTAGGAGTTGCTGGTCAGGCACATTCCCAGAGGAAGGAATGAAAAATCAGAGGTATAAACACTTTGACCTACTGTTATAGCTAGTTATATCCCAGTATTAGCATAGATCTCAAAACAGGGCTCCTGCCCATGCTATCCTCCTGTAATTATGTATATTACAAGAAGATCATAGATAGTAATAAACAAAAAGTGGAAATCTGTTACAACACTATCTGTATGTATTAGCAATCAACAGCAGACTATTTCTTAATAAATATGTGGTAATAGGGAAAGAATTTCCAGTCAATAAAGGTCATGCATGAACGTTCAATGTGCTCTTTCTACCTTCCTGTGTGCATATAAACATGTTAACACCTGCAGAGTAATGGCACACAGAGGAATGTATTTTGAGTGTGTAATGCATTCATATGTGAATTCTGCCGATGGGAAATTCTACCATATGTTGTTATGGTCCATTAATTCCCTTGTACACATTAAGGACATTGAGGCACTGACAGACTCTGCTAGCATATAAAGCTGATGGATGGAATTCCTGGAGGGGTTCTGCTGACTGTCCACCAGTATTTTGATTGGAAAATCTGGGGAACAGCATTAAATGATATTTACGTTGCTTCCCCATGGTTTCTGTGATTCCAATGATTTATGCGCTCCCAAATATTTATTCCACGGAGGTGTTTTGTGTACATCGCCCTACTATTGGGAACTACTGGGCTTCCCCTGATTGCAATGATATGATTGATGTGCAACCTTACCCAATTTGCTGCCCATCTGCTGGCTCCCGCAGGAAGATGCCAGCCTACTTCTACAGAATGGAAAACTTCTTGTACAGTTTGTCTCGACTGCAAGCAATGAATCCTTCCCCCAAATATGAATTTGCTATCATAATACAGACGGTGCAATGTGCAGAATGTGTTCATGAGGGCTGAGGCTGTCACCAAAATCAGTGTTATTCTCTGCACGGTGTTAGAAATAGCTAATGGGATATTCACTGCGCTTAATATTAGTGATCCATACTGCATATATATCGGATGATACTCCTAACCAGATGCCAACAATAGGTGTCATTATATTGCTAGGACCTTTCTCTAATTGTTTGGCGAACCTTGAAGGGAAAATGTATCATTCGTGGTTGAAGGGGGGAAATGAGGAGCCCAGAAACAGGAAAAGCATTGGTGCCCATGACTTCTCTCCCTAGCGCTGGTTGGAGGTGTTATCTTAAATCAAGACCCCCATCTGCTGCCCCAACTTTCATGACTGGGTAAACAGAGAGGGCCAAGAAGGCGAATGTATTTTGGGGGCAAGATGTACTCAATGATCTGGCTGATGCAACTATTCCACATCTCCAACATGTAACAGGGGGAAAGGTACAATTTGCACACATACATGGCAAGTCCTGAAAAGGACTATCAGGTAGCTTACGGTGTCTGAATATGTCAGGAGCAATTTACAATATTCAACTTGCAAAGTGGAGATGATAGTGGTTATTTGACGCACAATGTTGATCCAGTGATCTTTAACCTGATTGACGAGATGCCAGAGGATCCGAAAGGTTCCAAAGCATATGTTCTTGGGCCTATGGATGGCACTACTTACAATACCCATGCCCCCGCCGTGACCACCAGTTCTAAGAAAGTACTGTGGCAGTGGGCAGAGCAGTTCAAGGGCAGCTGGCGGTTCAGGAATGTGGATTGCAATAACCACCAGAGGAAGTACACTGCTCTTTGGAAGTTCTGACTGTGTCCCTGGAATGTTTCTGATCTGTTGTGAAGATAAGGGAGGACAAGTGAAGTTTAGAATGAAGCAACAGGTGAGAACATGAAACTGTATTCTCAACTGGAATAATTAACAAAGAATTACTGCAAGAAAATGTCTAAGTATCAGGGCATTAAGAATAAGGTCAAATCACCATTCCACAATGAATGCTTGTGCATCACTGCCTGTAAACCAAGCAACAGTGATAACAGAGGTAAGTCAATTGCAAAAGTAATGGTTTGTTTCAAAAGTCATGCCAGATTTATCATAGGCAGAGGTGATGGCCTAGTGGTATTATCACTAGACTATTAATCCAGAAAATCAGCCAGTTGTTCTGGGGACCTGGGTTTGAATCCTGCCACAGCTGATGGTGGAATTTGAATTCAATTTTTTTTAAAAATCTGAAATTAAGAATCTGATGACCATGAAACCATTGTTGATTGTCAGAAAAAAATATCTGGTTCACTAATGTTCTTTAAGGAAGGAAATCTGCCATCCTTCCCTGGTCTGGCCTACATGTGACTCCAGAGCCACAGCAATGTAGTTGACTCGCAACTGGGGTCAGGCAATAAATACTAGCCCAGCCAACTATGTCCATCTCCCACAAATGAATTAAAAAAATTTAGTTCAGTGGATTTTATGTTAAAAATAGAGTCCATATAATCAGTTGAGAAGGTTGGCTTATGAGGAGAGACTGAGTAGACTGGGGATATACTCATTGGAATTCAGAAGAATGAGGGGAGATCTTATAGAAACATATAAGATTATGAAGGGAATAGATAAGATAGAAGCAGGGAAGTTGTTTCCACTGGTGGAAACTGGCCTCAAATTAAGGGGGAGCAGATTTAGGACTGAGTTGAGGAGGAACTTCTTCACACAAAGGGTTGTGAATCTGTGGAATTCCCTGCCCAGTGAGCAGGGAATTCCACGGTTGAGGCTTGAATGTTTTTAAGGCAAAGAGATAAATTTTTGAACACTAAAGGAATTAAGGGTTATGGTGAGCAGGCGGGTAAGTGGAGCTGAGTCCACGAAAAGATCAGTCATGATCTTATTGAATGGCAGAGCAGGCTTGAGGGGCCAAATGGGCTACTTCTGCCCCTAGTTCTTATGTTCTTATAAAATCATAGAACTAAACATGGAGAAAGATAGTTCTATGTAGAACCTCGTGCTAAGCCGATTCTGTACATAGCTAGAACAATGTTCAATAAAAAGTAAAGTTTACCAACAGGCTTGCCCCCGGCATTAGTTACAAATGATTTCTCGTATATTTGTGGAGAAATGTAAATGTTAAATATTTGTCAATTGTTTTTACATCAAAAGAAAATAGGCAAGATTGTCATGACGAAGGGACACACTCTGAATTTCAGATATATTCAAACAATCCTTTGAAAGGAACAAATTTTTAACCACGTACAGGAATATTGACAATATTGGCCAAGATTAGCAGCACATATTGGAAATGCACACTTATCTAAAACAACAGGGCCGATGTATGTTGTGTAGAATGGTTTCAGTCCTCTGTCCTCTGTACAGGAAAACCTTTCTTTATTTTTGTGTACTCTATGTAGTGAAATGGTCAGGTGACAGTACTTAGAATTAATTCTGTACCAGCTCTGTTCTTTTAATAAGATTAGTTTGAGTTCAATCCCTTAAGACTGACTTAAAGTAGTTCCTGCACATTATACACATTACTTGAATGATTAAATTCTTCTTTCATTTCTTTTGCAACATTTGATGTGCTTTATAATAGAAGAAACCAACATACGTTTGGGACAGCATGGTGCACAGTGGTTAGCACAGCTGCCTCACACTGTCAGGGGCCCACGTTCAATTCCGGCCTCGGGTCACCATCTGTATAGAGTTTGTACATTCTCCCTGTGTCTGCATGGGTTTCCTCTGGGTGCTCCGGTTCCCTCCCACAGTCCAAAGATGCGCGGGTTAGGTTGATTGGCTATGATAAATTGACTAACGTCAGGGGATTAGCAAGGTAAATATCTGGGGTACGAGAATAGGGCCTGGGTGGGATTATGGTCAGTGCGGATTCAGTGGGCAGAATGGTCTCCTTCTACACTGTGGGGATTCTATGATTTGATCTACAATAACTATGAATCATTTGATACCACAGTTTCCATTAATACTTCTCCTTCTACCTTTCATTAAATTAAAGGCATGCATTCATACAGACAATTTAAAAACTGCAGCATTTGACTTTCCAGGGTTGGGAGACAGTAGCAGTGTGCTAGCGACAAAAAAAGCTTAAATTAAGATCTTCTTTCCTAATTGCTCTGCAATGATCGCTGTTGGAACTGTCTGCTGAAAGGGCATGCATGTAGATGTGAGGTTACAGTACTCATTCCACACTGATATTCACCCACTTCCATACCACAGCCAGACTATGGACAGTCCAATCAAGGGGTGGGAGAGGGATCGCTGCGCATTCATGTCTAGCAATCGGTGGGGGGAGAGAATGGCATTCGGTTCAGCTGGCGGGGGCGGGGGGGTGCGCAGGTGCAATTGGTCCGAGCTGTGGGGGGGGCGGGGAAACATGGGGACTGGTTAGACCAGGGGCAGGTCTGGGGTGTGGCGCTCGTTCCAGTTGGGGGACATCGCAAATGGCCACAGTAGTGGTGGGGCAGGGAGTGCCAGGTTTAGGCCACAGAGGCTGGTTGGCTACAGTAGCAGAGGCAATATCAAGTCTCTGCTAGTCTCAAAGCAGAGGTCTGCACATGCGCAATTGCGCCTTCTGCTACCATCAACTGGCTTTCAGGAAAATTCAGGCCCCACCCATTCTCCTACAGGCGAGAAACAGATTTCAAGATTCGACATTTGCACTCGCCAAAAAAGTGAAAAATCAGATCCAAAACACTCCCATTTCCACACTCATTCTGCACTCAGAATTTTTTCCATAAGATTGCTCCCATTATGTTTGTATATTTCCCAGTTTCAGCCAGACTCTCTGCTTTAACCATACCTTGGAATGTTTCATATATATGATCTGGCCTAACCTCATTGGGCAGTGTGACCCCATTGGCTGAAAGCCAGAGAGCATTCCAGAAGGACTCAATGGGGGAGATAAAAAGACGAACCCCAGCGAAGGCTCGATCAGCCTACTGTGACCCGTAATGATGGAAGAGGGCACGTGAGATCCACCTTCATACCAAGAAAAGCTTGATGACATGTCACCATAAGCTCAGTGAATTGAATCCAACAGCCCAGCCAACTGCACCAAAACAGGTAGTAAATGTGTTTTTCAAGCAGTCAGCCTAGTTTAGGGAAAAGTTAACAATTTTAATGTTTAAGAGTTGTTTCTTTAACTTGCAAGTGTTTTAAGAAAGCTAAGTTCAAACCACAGTTGTCTATCTCGTTAAGTAAGAGCACTTGGGTTTTGAGTAAAAAACTGGTTGAAGTTTTCACAGGTGGACAGGGTAGTGAAGAAGGCATTCAGCATGCTTGGTTTCATTGTTCAAAACACTGGATACAGGATTTGGGACATCTTGTTGAAGTTGTACAAGACATTGGTAATGCCACACTTAGAATACAGTTCTGGTTACCCTATTATGAAAAGGAACTAGAAAGAATGCAGAAAAGATTTAGTAAGATGCTACCGGGTCTTGAGAGTTTGAGTTAAAAGGAGAGGCTGGATAGACTGGGACTTTTTTTTCTAGAGCATAGGAGGCTTAGGGGTGATCTTAAAGGGGTCTATAAAATAATGAGAGGCATAGTCAAGGTAAATAGTCAATATCTTTTCCCAAAGGTAGGGGAATCTAAAACTAAAGAGCATAGGTTTAAGGTGAGGGGGGCAGTTACAAAAGGGGGCAATTTTTTCACTCAGACAGTGGTGACTGTCTGGAACAAGCTGCCAGAGGTAGTAGTAGTAGCAGGTACAATTTTGTCTTTTAAAAAGCATTTAGACAGTTACATGGGTAAGATGGGTAGAGAGCGATATGGGTCAAACATGGGCAAATAGGACTAGCTTAGAGGTAAAAATGAGTTGGGCCAAAGGACCAATTTCTTTGCTGTAAAGTTCTATAACTCTATGACTAAGTGTCTTCCACAATCAACAGTACATCTTTGTAAATTGTGTAAGTAGTCAATGAGTGTTCACAAGTTTTCAACAGCATGATTCAAGCTCCCGTCTATCAAAGGACCCAGAGTCTGGTTGTGATAATAATAG
The DNA here is from genome assembly GCF_965287045.1 of Carcharhinus amblyrhynchos. NCBI lineage: Eukaryota > Metazoa > Chordata > Chondrichthyes > Carcharhiniformes > Carcharhinidae > Carcharhinus > Carcharhinus amblyrhynchos. Next base: position 55,465,083 of record NC_137335.1, read on the forward strand.
ATGCTAGATATAAGAAAGACATTGAGATTGAACAAGAAGAGTGAATATGCACAATATTCAAAATATCTGGTAATGAAAAAGAAAGAAAACATGACAATGGGAAAAAAAACGAGGTGGACTGACAGAGCAAAAAGCGTATGCAAACTGAGAAACAGATAATGCAGAACAAAAGAAACATATACAAACACTTGCATGCGAATGTATGAGGTTCACACTGATGGGATACAGAAAAAAGATCTGTATATATAAAACATGATGTGGGTATGCCGGCGTTGGACTGGCGTAAACACAGTGAAAAGTCTGACAACACCAGGTTTTAGTCCAACCTATTTATTTGATAATATACTCACAAGCTTTCGGGGTTAGCCCCTTCGTCAGGTGAATGGAGAGTTCTGGCCTCAGACAGAGCATATAAAGCACAGACAGTTTAGGGACATCTTCTCCGGAGTCTTCAACATATCATTGATAAAGACGAACATCTCGCCAGGGCTATCCCCACACCCCCAATTCTTGCTTTCAGACAACCACACAACCTCAAACAGACCATTGTTCGCAGCAAACTACCCAGCCTTCAGGAGAACAGTGACCACAATACCACACAACCCTGCCACAGCAACCTCTGCAAGACATGCCGGATCATCGACACGGATACCATCATCACACGTGAGAATACCATCCACCAGGTACATGGTAAATACTCTTGCAACTCGGCCAACATTGTCTACCTGATACGTTGCAAGAAAGGATGTCCCGAAGCATGGTACATTGGGGAGACCATGCAGACGCTACGACAACGGATGAATGAACATCGCTCGACAGTCACCTGGCAAGACTGTTCCCTTCCTGTTGGCGAACACTTCAGTGGTCACGGGCATTCAGCCTCTGACCTTCGGGTAAGCATTCTCCAAGGCGGCTTTCACGACACACGACAGCGCAGCGTCGCTGAACAGAGACTGATAGCCAAGTTCCGCACACATGAGGACGGTCTCAACAGGGATCTTGGGTTCATGTCGCACTATCTGTAACCCCCGTGACTTGCCTGGGTTTGCAAAACCTCACTTACTGTACTGTCTGGAGACAATACACATCTCTTTAAACTGTGATCAGTGCTCCTTCCACTCACATTATCAGCCACTTCAGGTCTTGAACAGCAGGTTAGGTGTAAGGATTCGCATTCTAATCAGTAATCTCTAAACTGTATGTGCTTTATATGCTCTGTCTGAGGCCAGAACTCTCCATTCACCTGACAAAGGGGCTAACCCCGAAAGCTTGTGAGTATATTATCAAGTAAATAGGTTGGACTAAAACCTGGTGTTGTCAGACTTTTCACTATATAAAACATAAGATAGAAGGACACACATCCAAAAAATTCAATGAACTGGTTGCACAACCAATGGACTGTGAAGACTGAAATAAGTACTTCGGAAATGATCCCACCCACACGTAAACTGTTAAGTTCGTTCAAAAATGACATTGCTTCTAACAAAGGATTGTTTTTTTTATTTATTCCAGAGGTTAAGTTGTCACATTTTACAGCAGGTAGCTTTATTCTCTCAATGAGAGTAACATTTCAAAATAAGTGCATATATTTGCAAATGCTTACAAATTTCAAATATCACTTTCAAACAAACACAAACATGTCTACATTCTTGAGGATCATTCATTCATTAACTTGGTTGTAACAATAAACAGTAACAGCATATCGCCACCATTAGCAATTGCATGGGATGACAATTTTCACACTGTACAGTAAGCACCATCTTTAATGCAGCAAATTAACTACAAACAGAAGAACTAAAGGAATACATTTCCACAAAAATTTAAACTAGAATTTATTGTATTCTTGAGAATAACTACAAAGCCATTTGTTAAGGCAGCTCAAAGCAGTAATTTGAAATTTACTTAAGATCTTGCCCATTAAAAATAATTGTATCCCTATGAGCAATTGTAAATCACCAGCAACTGAAATGGATACTGAGGTATTCTACATGTGTATGTTTTTTTAACATTCATTCATGGGGTGTAGGTGTCGCTGACTAGGCCAACATTTATCGCCAATTCCTAATTGCCCTCGAAGTGATAGCTGTCTTTTGAACCACTGCAGTTCATGGGTTATAGGTACACCCACAGTGCTGTTAAGAAGGGAGCTCCAGGAGTTTGACCCTGAGACAGTGAAAGAATGGTGACAATAGTTCCAAGTCAGGAGGTGTGTGACTTGGAGCGGAACTTGCTGGTGGTATTCCTTCGTATCTGCTGCCCTTTTTCCTTCTAGCTGGTAGAGCTCATGGATTTTGAAGCTACTGTTGAAGGAGCCTTGGCGAGTTGCTGCAGTGCATCTTGTAGAGAGCACACACTGCTGGTGGAAGGACAGAATGTTATTGTGGAGGATAGGGTGCCAACCAAGTGGGATGCTTTGTTCCGGATTGTGCCGAGCTTCTTGAGTGATCTTGGAGCTGCACTCATTCAGCTAAGTGGACAGTATTTCATCACACTGCTGATTTATGCTTTGCAGATGACGGACAGGCTTTGGGGAGTCAGGACGTGCATTAATTGCCGCAGAATTCCCAGCTTCTCACTTGCTCTTATAGCCGCAGTGTTTATATGGGTGGTCCAGTTCACTTTCTGGCCAATAATAATCCTCAGGATGTTGATAGTAGGGGACTCAGCAATGGTAATGTTGTTGAATTTCATGGGGAGAGGGTTAGATTCTCTCCTGTTGGAGATGGGCATTGCATGGCACTCTCGTGTGGCGCAAATGTTACTTGCCACTTATGAACCCAAACCTAAATATTGCCCAGGCCTTAATTTATATGGACATGGACAGCTTCATTGTCTGAGGAGTCATGAATGGTGCTAAACATTGTACAGCCATCAGTGAACATCCCCACTTTTGGCCTTAAGATGGAGGGAAAGTTATTGTTGGAACAGCTTAAGACAGTTGGGTCTAGGACCCAATGATTCATGGGGCTATTGACCTCCACCCAACCACAACCATCTTTCTTTGTGCTAGATATGACTCCAACCACTGGGGCGTTTTATCCATTTGATACCGATTGACCTCAGTTTTGCTAGGGCTCCTTGATGCCGCACTTAGTCAAATGTTGTCTTGACGTCAAGGACAGTAATTCTCATCTCACATCTTAAGTTCAGCTCTTTTGACCATTTTTGAACCAAGGCTATGACCAAGGTCAAGAGTTCAGTCACACTGGCAGAACCCAAAATGAGCGTCAGTGAGCAAAGTACTGCTGAGTCAGTACCATTTGATAGCACTATTGATTTTGACTTCCATCACGAGATCGAGAGTAGACTGATGGGGCAGTAATTGGCTGGGTTGGTTTTGCCCAGCTTTGAAGACTGCAACAAGTGTATGCCTACCACATTCTGTCATCTTTAAAGTTACTGAAGAAGTGAAGAGTACATCCAGTTAAACCATCCAGTTTAATTTCTGGGGAAATGAAGGGATCTTTCCTGGTCACCTTACTGATTTCTACCTTCCTAATCTCTTTGTACTGTGCCCTTTAGCAGCAGCTAACAAATGCTTTCTAACAATGTACTACCAAGTGCTGCTGACAGAAATGGGAAGGGAAGACTGTAGCAAGATTTTAGATATTGTGCCTTGGGTCTAAAAGTGAAAAAACAAGTCATGTTAAACCAGACCTCATATCAAAACAAAGCCAGAGTATAAAACAAAGCACAGAAAGAGATATGAATAAAATTCAGCCCATCAAACCCATTCCTTTCATATACCATTTACCCTACTACAGCTCATACTTGACATGTACACCATTTGAAAATATCTCTCTCCATTTCCTTCAGGCAAAACTTCAGCCTTACAATGCAATTTCCTTTGGAAAAGGTCATGTATTCATTAAATTTTGCCACAGTCTATTACAAATATGCATTACTTCCAGAAGGAAAAACTCCAATCTCTGGTCTCACTTTAGGATTGTCATAATTTTCACCACATTAATAAAAATCTTATCAGAGGGAGTACATTTTTGACTCTTGTAAGCACAATATTCCAACCATGTGCACCTTGCATGAGTAGGAGCACATATTAAGAAGGCATTGACAAGATTTCATGACAAATGCTTCTCGTGACAAAACTATAATATCCAATATATACACAAATGGTTTACAATCACTGACTAAATGTGGCTTCCAGTGGTCGGTTCATAAATCAGAAATTACAATATAAAATCACCCTCAGATTGTATAAGGACACACAAGGCAGAATTCTCAGAACAGCTTAGATTCTCAAGACATGCCCCTTTGAAGTAGAGATAGAAGAATTCTTTGTCCTCATCTTCCAAACACACCCCTATATAAACCCACCACCATCACTGTAATTCAAAGCAATACTTTGGTCAGGATAGAACACTAATGAAACTGGATCTTCTGCCCTCATCTCAGCTGAGAGCTCCTTTCTTGCCCTCCTCCCGACCAGTGTAATTTGATCCCTTTATGTCTACTCAGAATTGGATCAATATTACCTTAATGTCAGGAATTCACTGGATGAGCATCATGGTTAGGAATGAAGCCGAGCCCCACAATTTAATATCATCTGCATATCATATTGTAATTAAGGAAACAGAAAGTCCAATTTCATGCAACATCTTTTTTAAATAATGAAGGAGAAAGATAAACAATCAGACTGTCACAGGCCAGATAAATGCAGTTGAAGAAGCATCCTGTGTAAAAATAGCACTGCTGAATAGTTCTGTCAAAAAGCAATTACTTGGTATTTGCTCATCTCAAGTTACAGAATTATGCAACGGAAATTTCAATTACTGTGGTTTGATGAATGTCGAAAAGTCTAAATGATTTTTGTTTCTTGTTTTGAAAGCAATAGCCAGTTGCAGGATATCTGACACCAGTGTTAATGGTAGACGTTGCATGCAATTGAAATAAAATAAAGCTGAGGAACTTGCCCAGGATAATTTAGTTATTTTTGCAACTTTCGCCTTTGGTCAATTTAACATTCAAACGGAAATTTGTCATTCAATTTCAATGTTAACAAGAACACAAATAAAATCACTTTTGTGATCTGTAATTAGTTTGGCAAACTCATTTCAGATTATTTATAATAAAGAAGTTCACAGTTCACTGGGTGTAGACTCATTAACAGAGGGAGGCCTTATTGATCTGTATTCTTCTGTCACAGGCTTAATAATAAGTGGAATCTGTGAGTTTACCAGTACTTGATTCAGCTTCAATGCAAAATCTGACTTTATTGCATATAAAATAAACTCATAGTGATGCACTGTGCGAATGCAATAGCCCATTTGTAGCTTCCTTTCTTTCTTCCTCCACGTCTTTGACTGTCGTATTATAGGATGGGAAAATGGAAAGTTCTGCGTTATCCTTCTCTGCATTGTTACTCGGGGTGCCTGGAGGATTGTTACGCATCTCATTATATCCCTCTGCTTCAAAGTTGTGGTCTTTTGGTGGGTCGCAACACATTTTATTCTCACATTCCCTTAATATACAGGGGAAGCTGCACATCACGGTAGAGTCAGTCGCTCTATCAAGAAACTCCGCCTGAATGGTGACAGAGTGAATTCCTGCATTGTGGAAGATCTCACGTATTTGTAATGCTGCTGTCTTATAGCTGGGTGCATCCAAGCATTTTACATGAAGTGAAGCAATATTCTTACCACCGGCCAACTCCCATATGTGGAGTTCATGAACCCCATGCACTCCATCAACTGCACACAATTTTGCATCTGTAAAGCATGGGAAATTAAACTTAGAATTTGTCCAATTAACAAAAATAGCAGATAATTCAAAATGTGGTTTACACTGCTGAATTTAATGGTGAGTTACTTGACCAGTTTGTTAAAAAAAGAACATCTGAGTCTGTTAGAAAGAAGGAAACCTAGTTGGACATATCCAGCCCAGATGGACTTCATTAAGAGTCATGGTAAAGGTCAGACTGTTGCATCCCCCTGATGGAAGAGGGATTTTATAAATTGAGAAGCTGAAAGTGGAGGGCCTGAAACAAGCATGTAGAAATTAGCTCATGGGATCCTGTATTAAGAAAAGATTAGTTATAATAAACATATTAGCTTTGTAACCTTTGCACTTTGAGTGAGGCCATAAAAAGCTTAATCACAAGCTTGAACTTAGAACAGAACCAGTGCCCTTCCTGGACTAACAGTATATTATTTCTGCTAATCCAAGACTGAAATATTAAGCTGAATTTAATCCTGTCTTATTCAGAACTGATTATTAAATTGTACTTCCAATTAATTTGATTTAAAATACACCAACGGCATGCTCTCACTATGTTTCACAATCTAACTGCAGTTACACTAAACATTTTTGGATTTTGGCCAGAAATCTTTGGGCTGTTCACACCAGCGGGATTGTCTGGTCCTGCCGCAGTGAATGGAGATCTGGTTGAGGTCTCACTTGCAGTGGCGGCAGGGCATGAACGGACGGAAAATTCTGACTTTTATGTTGGAATCAGAGTTGATAAATCTGAATGTGCAATCATCTTCAATGAGCTAAAAAATTCACTTTTAGCAAAAATATTGTTTACAACCATTAGCTAAAAGTAAATGTTAGGATGTTAGCTGCCTCGTAGCACCAGGGAGTTGGGTCAATTCCTGGCTTGAGTCACTATCTGTGTGGAGTCTGTACGTTCTCCCTGTGTCTGTGTGAGTTTCCTCCTGGTGCTCTGGGTTCCTCCCACAGTCCAAAGGACATGCTGGTTAGGTGTTATGGCCATGCTAAATTCACCCTCAGTAACCTGAACAGGCACCAACAGCCCCCCCCACCCACCCCCTTCCTGTCCCTTTGCCCCTCCCGTAGGTAAAGTCTCCTGTCTGGCTTCAGTTTCACTAATATCTTACCCCCTCGTGCCAATAACTCTGCATCCCCCATTTACACCCATACTGCAATTTAAAATTCCAACATCCTTCAGGATTAATCGTAAGTAAGGGAGCAAATCCCCCTGCACCTTCCACAGCTCTGTGGTAAGCATTGCATCTATTTACCTGTAGGAAAAATCATGGAGAAACTCATAACACACAATGAGAAAACAGGGCAGCAAAATATGTTTTAGCAATGCACTACTGAAGATCAGTTCACTCATACTTGTGTTTATACAGCTCCTTATCATGTTGAATTGCCTCAAAGCACAATGTGGTGCATTACTTTGGGATTACGGAGTTTTATTAAGCATGCGTCATTTGCCTCCAGATTTCACAGACAGGAGTACAATAAATGATTAGCTTATCATTTGTCCGGGGGAGAAATCTTGTTCAGACCAGTGGGAAAACTGCATAATCTTCTTTGAGTTGTGCCATCTGATCAAGAAAACAATCAAATCCTTGGATACCATCTCAATACCATACCAATAGAACAGCACTCTCTCAGTACTGCACATCAGGATCAGTCCAAGATATCAGTTCAAACCTCCAATCATCTGACCCAAAAGTTAATCCAAACTAACGCAAAATAGCTGTATGGACTTTGTAACGTTAACAAGTGGAAAGTGGCAAGAATATGCTTTATATAGAATAGAATCCGTACAGTGCAGAAGGAGGCCATTCAGTCCATCAAGTCTGCACAGACCACAATCTCACCCAGGCCCTATTCCCATAACCCCACCTATTTATCCTGCTAATTCCCCTGACACCAGAGTCAATTTAGCATGGTCAATTAACCTAACTGGCATATCTTTGGACTGTAGGAGGAAACTAGAGCATCCGGAGGAAACCCACACAGACACGAGGAGAATGTGCAAACTCCACACAGACAGTGACCTAAGCTGGGAATCAAACCCAGGTCCCTGGCGCCGTGAGGCAACAGTGCTAACCACTGTGCCACCGTGCTGCCACTTTTCAGTGTTACATCTATCATGTGAATATTAACAAAAGAACAAACTTGACATTTTTTTCCAGCATGCAGGAAATAAAGCATCAGTTATCCAAAACTAAGTATGCGCAGGAGTCAACAATGAAAGAATAAAAAGATGGGAATTCTCAATTCTGTGACTGTATGTTCAAAAGAAAATAATCCTTTGGCTAATTGGGAAACCTGAGAGTTCAGGCCCTGATACACACATCTCCCTATCTGTGACTGCTGCTTTATTGATGGTTCTTGCTGGTGTAAAGTCTAAGGTACCTCCTAAAGGCCCACCCAATATAAATGTGATCAATGAATTTAAAAGCTGAGCTGGATAGTTTTTTTTTTCAGTGAGGGCATTACAGAATTTAGACTCAAGGCAGGTAAATTGAATTAGGATACAGATTAGTCAGGATCAAATGGAATGTCAGAAGAGACTTGCAGCGACAGAATGACCCACTCATATTTCTACGGGTACAATTTAGAATGGTCTGCCAATATAGCATACCTCCAGCAGGTGCCCCCTTTGAATACCGAACACACTGACCCAAAATAAAAGTCCAATGCAGCTCATTCCAGAAGTGTCCATGTGGCCTTTTGGCCAGGCAAAATGGCCCTTATTAGTGCCAAAAACAAAATGGGTGTTGAGGAGCCAAATTTCATGGCCTTTCTTTCATTACAAATGTTTCACTGTCCCTGCAGATCTTTGTGGGACCAGGTAGCACACCTCACAGGTAAGTCTGAACCTCCTCAGTCTCTGTATCTATGTCACTTTCACAAAGCTGAATCTAACATAGTGGATGCGCTGACTGGGATTCCTGATGCAGTTTACAGGTCTGTGCCTTTTGGGCTGCTGTACTTTCCCCTGTTCCTCATTCAGTTGGCCAAGTACCAGCTACTACACCCATGCTTAGACAGAAAAGTAATGATACTCACTACCCTTCTATTACAATTCTCAACAGGTCTGGACTTCAGTACAATAGTTTATCTCCATGTGCCTTCATTGTTGCAGTACTGACTGTCTTGACTAGGCCTTAGGTTCAACTGTCTTAATTTTCCAACCTTGGAGGGAGTGCAGAGGAGGTTTACTAGGCTGATACCGGAGTTGAGGGGGTTGAGCTATGAGGAGAGGCTGAATAAACTAGGCTTGTACTCGTTAGAGTTTAGAAGAATGAGGGGAGATCTCATTGAGACGTATAAGATGACGAATGGGATGGATAGGATAGAGGTGGAGAGACTCTTCCCGCTCAAAAAAGACAGTAGGACTAGGGGGCACAGCCTCAAGATAAAGGGGAGGCGGTTTAGAACGGAGTTGAGGAGGAACTTCTTCACTCAAAGGGTGGTGAATCTCTGGAATTCTCTGCCCGTTGAAGTGGTGGAGGCTGCCTCGCTAAATATTTTTAAGAAGCGGGTTGATGGGTTCTTGATAAGAGAGGGGATTAAGGGTTATGGGGAGAGGGCGGGAAAGTGGAACTGAGCCACGACAGATCAGCCATGATCTTATTGAATGGCGGGGCAGGCTCGAAGGGCTAGATGGCCTACTCCTGCTCCGATTTCTTATGTTCTTATGTTCTTAAGTATGGGGGGTGGGGAGGGAGGGAGAAGAGAAAGGAGGGGAGGGGAAGGAGGATAAGGAGAGGAAGATCTCTTGTTTAGGCTCCCACGCACGCTTCAGTGTGTAAATTGAACATAGTAAAAAGTCTGACAACACCAGGTTTTAGTCCAACCTATTTATTTGATAATATACTCACAAGCTTTTGAGGGGACTGCCTCTTCGTCAGGTGAATGGAGAGTTCTGGCCTCAGACAGAGCATATAAAGCACAGACAGTTTAGAGATTACTGATTAAAATGCGAATCCTTACACCTAACCTGCTGTTCAAGACCTGAAGTGGCTGATAATGTGAGTGGAAGGAGCACTGATCACAGTTTAAAGAGATGTGTATTGTCTCCAGACAGTACAGTAAGTGAGGTTTTGCAAACCCAGGCAAGTCACGGGGGTTACAGATAGTGCGACATGAACCCAAGATCCCTGTTGAGACCGTCCTCATGTGTGCGGAACTTGGCTATCAGTCTCTGTTCAGCGACTCTGCGCTGTCGTGTGTCGTGAAGGCCGCCTTGGAGAATGCTTACCCGAAGGTCAGAGGCTGAATGCCCGTGACCACTGAAGTGTTCGCCAACAGGAAGGGAACAGTCTTGCCTGGTGACTGTCGAGCGATGTTCATTCATCCGTTGTCGTAGCGTCTGCATGGTCTCCCCAGTGTACCATGCTTCGGGACATCCTTTCTTGCAACGTATCAGGTAGACAATGTTGGCCGAGTTGCAAGAGTATTTACCATGTACCTGGTGGATGGTATTCTCACGTGTGATGATGGTATCCGTGTCGATGATCCGGCATGTCTTGCAGAGGTTGCTGTGACAGGGTTGTGTGGTATTGTGGTCACTGTTCTCCTGAAGGCTGGGTAGTTTGCTGCGAACAATGGTCTGTTTGAGGTTGTGTGGTTGTCTGAAAGCAAGAAGTGGGGGTGTGGGGATAGCCCTGGCGAGATGTTCGTCTTCATCAATGATATGTTGAAGACTCCGGAGAAGATGTTCTCCGGAGTCTTCAACATATCATTGATGAAGACGAACATCTCGCCAGGGCTATCCCCACACCCCCACTTCTTGCTTTCAGACAACCACACAACCTCAAACAGACCATTGTTCGCAGCAAACTACCCAGCCTTCAGAACAGTGACCACAATACCACACAACCCTGTCACAGCAACCTCTGCAAGACATGCCGGATCATCGACACGGATACCATCATCACACGTGAGAATACCATCCACCAGGTACATGGTAAATACTCTTGCAACTCGGCCAACATTGTCTACCTGATACGTTGCAAGAAAGGATGTCCCGAAGCATGGTACACTGGGGAGACCATGCAGACGCTACGACAACGGATGAATGAACATCGCTCGACAGTCACCAGGCAAGACTGTTCCCTTCCTGTTGGCGAACACTTCAGTGGTCACGGGCATTCAGCCTCTGACCTTCGGGTAAGCATTCTCCAAGGCGGCCTTCACGACACACGACAGCGCAGAGTCGCTGAACAGAGACTGATAGCCAAGTTCCGCACACATGAGGACGGTCTCAACAGGGATCTTGGGTTCATGTCGCACTATCTGTAACCCCCGTGACTTGCCTGGGTTTGCAAAACCTCACTTACTGTACTGTCTGGAGACAATACACATCTCTTTAAACTGTGATCAGTGCTCCTTCCACTCACATTATCAGCCACTTCAGGTCTTGAACAGCAGGTTAGGTGTAAGGATTCGCATTTTAATCAGTAATCTCTAAACTGTCTGTGCTTTATATGCTCTGTCTGAGGCCAGAACTCTCCATTCACCTGACGAAGAGGCAGTCCCCTCAAAAGCTTGTGAGTATATTATCAAATAAATAGGTTGGACTAAAACCTGGTGTTGTCAGACTTTTTACTGTGTTTACGCCAGTCCAACGCCGGCATACCCACATCATAAATTGAACATAGCATAGATTCTCCCACCCAAAAACTTATGGAAGGGGTTTTTAATGTCCCTTTGCCCAAGCCCTGCCTGCGGTCACTCCAACTACAAGGGAGAGCTCAGTATATCCCTTGCTTACTGCTAATCTAAGTCAATGAAGCAATTCTGCTCTCTTAACCAAGGAATCTGTTTTGTTTGGAACCTATTTTATTTGGGTTGAAAAGTGGCAAAGGTATATGCCAACCCCACCAGTGTATGGGGGAAGGTATCACGTAAAATAATGGACACCTTTCCAAAGTTGAAACTTTTGGAAGGTATCACCTTTATCCACTTTAGAGTGATTAAAGGAGTCAGCGTCGAGGTGCTCAATGATCAAGAGAAGTTGCACCATGAAGCAGTTTATTGGCCTTTCCATTTACTGCAAGCAATATTGTTTCAAAACAAATTAACACATGAGGTAACACACTGCTAATGTCTCAATATCTGCGGCTCTATATCCAAACATTGACACAATGTTAACAAGAACATTCTGAACAAAGGAAGAAAAATTCACAATATTATAGTGAATGAATCCAGTCTTAAATCATATCTTCAAGGATGTCTGAAATTGCTCCATGGGCAATGGATTACTTTTCAAGCGCAATCATTGCTATCGCCTGGGTGAAATGCAAGTCAATTTGTAGACACAAACAGCAAATTAAATATATAGCCATGTTGTGGATGGTTGATGGAAAAATGCGGGTTAGGTCACCTGAAGACTTTCTTGCTCTTCATTTCTATCCACCTTAGAATGGTACCTGATGCTGAGATAAGTGACCAATCACATATTTGTACTATCATTAAGATCGCCCACTACCACCTCCGGAACATTTTTCCCATTTCGGCTCACTTGCTGCTGAAACCTTCACTCATACCTTTGTTATCTCCAGACTTGACTATACTAATGAGCCTCTGGCTGCCCTCCCTGATTCTGCACTCCGTAGGCTTGAGGTCATCCAAAACTGGGGCAGCATGGTAGCACAGTGGTTAGCACTACCTCTTCACAGTACCCAGCACTGCTGTCTCACTGTTCCAGGGACCCAGGTTCACTTCCTGGCTTGGGTCACTGTCTGTGTAGAGTTTGCACATTCTCCCCATGTCTGCATGTGTTTCCTCTGGATGCTCTGATTTCTTCCCACAGCCCGAAAGACACGCTGGTTAGTGCATTGGCCATGCTAAATTCTCTCTCAGTGTACCCGAATAGGCACCGGAGTGTCGAACCTAGGGGATTTTCACAGTAACTTCATTGCAGTGTTAATGTAAGCCTACTTGTGACTAATAAACTTTAACTTTTAACTCTGCTGCCCATGTCATATCTCTCACTAAATCCCATTCATCAATCACCCCTGTGTTCTCTGACTAACAATCAAGAAAACTTCTTGATTTTAAAATGATTATGGTTGTTTTTATCCCTCACGATCTCTATAATATCCTCCAACCCCACAATCGGACAACACATCTGAATTCATCTAATTCTGGCCCCTTGAGCATTCCTAGCTTTAATTGCTTCAGCATTGCAAGCCACGCCTAGGCCCCAAGTTCTGAAATACCCTCTCCACGATTGTACCTTGCTTTCCTCCTTTAAGACAGTCTTTGATATGGCTTCTTTGACTAAACTAACTGAATCATCTGACTTTATGGTGACAATTTTGAACCTGTATTAGCCATCAGTGTAAATGCCGATTCTTCCAGCGAGATCTCTTTTCCTGATTTTCCATGCCCCTCACCCGTGATGTAACAAAGATCTTGCCTCATTTCAGTTAATTTTACAGGGATTTCCACATTTTGCTTCCCCCCCCCCCACTAAATATTCATATTGCGCCAATATGATGTCATGTCGAAGTTTACAGCAGGGTTTTAAAGGTTTGCAGCAGTCGAGGGGGAGCCTGCCAGGGGCGCCAAAGTAGGTTTAAGCCACTGGGAAGGGGAGAGGGACACACCCTGGCATTGCCCTCTGGCCCCTTGGTGGTGCCACGCCAACTTGTTATCAGGTCCCATCCCGCCAGGGTTATGATGAAAACCCCAGATTTATTTGGCACAGGGTGCATTAAAAACCAGAGCGAAAGCTCGACTGTACAACTGAAGAACTGCATGCCAATTTTCACACCTCAGCCAGCACTCTGTGCACTGAGGGGTGATTCCACCCAGTATCTCTGAGTGTAGCTCAGTGCCATATTTTGCTTTGAAATGTTCCTGTGAAGCGCCTTGGGGCATTATATTGTATTAAAGACACTATGTAAATATAAGCCGTTGTTACAGACAGACAGGCAAGATCTCCATTTAAGATTTCATCCAAAAATACAACACCTACAAAATACATCCCCTACAAGAATGCAGAACTCCTCAAGTCTCATTTTAAAGTACCACCCAGGTTTATATGCTTAACTCCTGAAATGTGCCCTTTTATGATATGTTTTTGAAATTTCAACTATTTCACATTGACGCTAGAGAATTGGAAGGAAAGCACATAACAACTTTTCAGATATTAAACTTACACCACAAACTAATGGTGAATTTCCCTTTTACACTCACACAGACTGCTGCTCAGATAGTGCTTAGAAAGAGTCTGTTAATCCCCATAGGAATTAAGTGTAAACCTCCCTGTGACATTTGGTGCCAATGCTTTTGTAGCCTTTGTCAGGCGTGCTGCTGGATTAAAATGTTACTGAACTCTTGTGCAAAGAGAGGGTGAAATACTGTTTTTCAATGAAAAAAGGGAGAATGACCATTTCTCTTAGTACTAAACAGAAATCAAACAAAATCACATTCTCAGAAATCATTCACTTTAAAGTTCAAGCTCCCACCATTTTGTCAATTACAGAAGGAATTAGTCATCATTTGTTAAAAGTATGACCTCAAAATGTCCTGGGGTAGATTTTGCAGGAAATGCAATCATCACGTATTAATAATTTAGACTTAAATTGAAACAATATAACTGTAATTGATCATGCTGTTATGCAGATCACAAAAGATGAGTTATAACGTAATCCCTTAAAGTGACTGGAGATGAAACACTTAAGTTGTGAAGAGAGGTTGGGTGGACTTGAGCCATTTTCATTGAAGTAGAGAAGACTGAGGGGGCGACATGATCGAGGTGTACAAGATGATGAGGGACATGGACAGAGTGGATAAGGAGCAGCTGTTCCCCTCAGTTGAAGGGTCAGTCATGAGGGGATAGAGGTTCAAGGTGAGGGGCAGGAGGTTTAAGAACATAAGAACTAGGAACAAGAGTAGGCCATCTGGCCCCTCAAGCCTGCTCCACCATTCAATAAGAACATGGTTGATCGCTTCATGGACTCAGCTCCACTTACCCACCTATCACCATAACCCTTAATTCCTTTACTGTTCAAAAATTTATCTATCCTTGCCTTAAAAATATTCAATGAGGTAGCTTCAACTGCTTCACTGGGCAGGGAATTCCACAGATTCACAATCCTTTGTGTGAAGAACTTCCTCCTCAACTTAGTCATAAATTTGCTTCTCCATATTTTGAGGCTTTGCCCCAAGTATTAGTTTCACCTGCCAGTAGAAACAACTTCCCTGCTTCTATCTTATCTATTCCCTTCATAATCTTATATGTTTCTATAAGATCTCCCCTCATTCTTCTGACTTCCAATGAGTATAGCCCCAGTCTACTCAGTCTCTCCTCATAAGCCAACCCTCTCAACTCCGGAATCAACCTAGTGAATCTCCTCTGCACCCCTTCCAGTGCCAGTATATCCTCTCTCAAGTAAGGAGACCCAAAACTGTACACAATACTCCAGGTGTGGCCTCACCAACACTTTATACAGCTGCACCATAACTTCACTGTTTTTAAACTCCGTACCTCTAGCAATAAAGGACAAAATTCCATTTGCTTTCTTAATTACCTGCTGCACTTGCAAACCAAGTCCTTGAGATTCTTGCAGAAGGATATCCAGATCCCTCTGCACAGCAGGATGCTGCAACTTTTTACCATTTAAGTAAGTCCATTTTACTGTTATTACTACCAAAATGGATGACCTCACATTTACCAACACTGTACTCCATCTGCCAGACAGACCCTCGTCCACCCACTTAGACTATCTATATCCCTTTGCAGACTTTCAGCGTCCTCTGCACATTTTGCTCTGCCGCTCATCTTGGTGTCGTCTGCTAATTTTGACACACTACACTTGGTCCCCAACTCCAAATCATCTATGTAAGTCGTAAACAATTGCAGTCCCAACACTGATCCCTGAGGCATATCACTAGTCACTGATTGCCAACCAGAAAAACACCCATTTACCCCCACTCTTGGTTTCTGTTAGTTAACTAATCCTCTATCCATGCTAATACATTACCCATAACACCGTGTACCTTTATTGTATGTAGCAGTCTTTGGTGCAGCATCTTGTCAAATGCCTTCTGGAAATCCAGATACACCATATCCACAGGTTCCCCATTATCCATTGCACATGTAATGTTCTTAAAGAATTCCAACAAATTCGTCAAATATGACCCTTCCTTCATGAACTCACGCTGTGTCTTACCGTTGGAACAATTTATATCCAGATATCTCATTATTTCTTCCTTGATGATATATTCAAGCATTTTCCCTACTACAGAAGTTAAGCTAACTGGGCTATAGTTACCAGCCTTTTGTCTACCTCCTTTTTTAAACAGTGGTGTCACATTTGCTGTTTCCCAATCTGCGGGAACCACCCTAGAGTCCAGCGAATTTTGGTAAATTACCACTGGTGCATTTGCTATTTCTCCCACCATCTCTTTTAGTACCCTGAATTCCATCAGGACCAGGAGAATGTCTACCATTAGCCCAATTAACTTGCCCAACACTACCTCTTTCATGATAATGATAGTTTCTAGGTTCTCACATGCCATGGCCTTCCCTGTCATCAATTTTTGGCATGTGTCTTCCACTGTGGAGACCAACACCAAATACCTGTTCAATGCCATAGCCATTTTCTCATTTCATTACATCCCCCTTCTCATCCACTAAAGTTCCAATATTTACTTCTTTTATTTTTTCCATTTGTAGAAACTTTTACTATCTGTTTTTATATTCTGAGCTATCTGTTTTTATATTCTGAGCTGGTTTACTCTCATAATCCATCTTACTTTTCTTTATAGCTTTTTTTGTGGCTTTCTGCTGACCTTTAAAGACTTCCCAATCCTCTAGGTTCCCACTAATCTTTGCCACTTTGTATGCATTTTCTTTCAATTTGATACCCTCCTTTATTTCCTTAGATATCCATGGCTGATTATCTCTTTAGGGGGGATGTATGGAACAGCTTTTTTAACCAGATGGTCTGGAATGCGCAGCCTGGGAGGGTGATAGTGACGAGTTGTCTTACATCCTTTAAAAAGTACTTGGAGGAGCATTTGGCACATCATAACATTCAAGTAGGCCAAGTGCTGGTAAATGGGATTAGATGAGAGGTCAGGTGTTTCTCATGTGTCAGTGTAGACTCGATGGGCTGAAGGATCTCTTCTGCACTGTATGATTCTATGACTGATGATCTGTAGATGTTGGGAGGAATTTCCCAAAAAAGAACTAAGTATCATAACAGCGAGAATAATGGAATGATCCACAGCCTCTCAGGCATAATCCACACCGCAATCGTCCCACACTCAGTCACATTTTTGGAGAATTGGAAGTTTCGCACCGTTTCACCATAGCATCCCCATCATAGCACCCACTCAGGCCCCACCCCCTTAGCACTGCCTCTGGCAGAATTGGTGGTGCCCACTTGGCAGTGCTGTGGCACCCAACTGGCACTGACAAAGTGTCTTGGGGGGCCACTGCCGAGGTTGTCCTCATAGACAAGGGAATCTGGCCCAGGTTGGACTCATGTCCTGATCTACACCTGAAATTCTATATCAGTACCTACTAGACTGATTGATCTCTGTATGCTTACAAGGTTAACACCACTGGAAAAGTGAATTATCCAGCATCAGTTTTCAGCTCACTGACCTCTGTTAAGGAATACGCCATTGGACTTTGATTCTGGGCTCCACTACCCACATGAAACAATATTTATTTTCTCTGTGGTCTCTGCACTATAAATCCTTCTTTTCTCTATCCTTCTTCTACTGTATAAATGCAAAGCAGAAAACATTGTGACCCTCCTGCGTGTTGAGTGTCTGCAAATAAACTAACCCTCTGAGTTCACCCTATCTCAAGTTTGCAGTTGGGTTATTAATAGAAATCGTATCACAGCAAAACTGAGGGGTTGTAAACAGTCAAAAACACTTTTCTATTTATGGATGGATGATGAGGGGAGAAATTGCTCCTGTTTAAATTAACCCCCTTTCTGCCCAAAATATTTTAATTTGTTTTCAGCTACTTTAATGTCAGGCAACCTGGAGCAGATTAAATGTAGCATTGAGCATTAAACTCTGGACATAGAAAGTCATTTTCTTATGTATGGGATATGGATTTCCATTTTTAACAAGAACTCCAATTCATGATTGATGCCAATTAAACATGCGAAGTAAACAGATTAGCTTACCCAAATCATGAAGTTTGATCCCACTGGGTACCATATGGAGTAGAATAAATGTTGTTTCTTTTACGAGTGGAAATACAGATGATAGAACTATTACCACTATGATGATGGTCAGACTTGGGTCCACATAGCATTTCCAATCACAGGGTTCATCTTCATCAAGTGGAAGTACATAGAAGACAGTAGCAGCCACGACCACAACCACAGAACCCAATGCATCGCCCATTACTTGTAGAAGGACACCTGGATAATAAGCATTTATTAGAGGCTTAATTCTTATAAAGTACAATAAAATCAGTGTGCTTCACTAGCCAGTGAACGCTGTTAATCTAAACTGTTCTTTCCCCTTACACAGTAAAATAATTGTAGTTCAAGACAGTTTCACCCTAATCTTGTATGTAAGAAATTGATTAGGAAAGATTTGTTGAAGCTTGTCTTTCTAGTATCAGCCAGTCTACAATCCAATTTCATTTTGAATTCAAAACTTTAATGTAAATTAGTGCATAGTTTTAGGTACATACATACAGGTGATTGTGGGGCGGGGGTGGGGGGGGCGGTGGCGGGTGGTGGCTTCTGCATTTAACCACAGCATGTTAGGGAGTATGCAAGCACACCCTTCAGGGAAGGCAGGTTGCCAATTTCGGTATGTTAATTTCCAATTGCAGCAATATTAACGTGGGTGCTGGACTTTTAACTGTAGCTTGTGAGCCCCAAGTACCTCTCTCGTGAAACCAAAGTGGGAAGATGGCTCCAATTGAGGGGGCTGAAGCCATGGCAGGGGAATATGTCAAAATGTTCTCAGCGCTCACAGCTCGCAGGCTCTCTCCTCAAATGGCGTGAGGGTTCTGAGCTCCAGCATTATTCTGGATGGGTTTGCTTGCTTCGGCTTTGTTGTGGTTTATTTTGTCCTGCAATGACCCCGACTGCTGACATCTGAGATGGTGATGAGGTGTTGCAGGTGTGGGTCTTGAGTGGGATCTTGAGTGTGAGGATTGTGACAGCAATTAGAAGGCAACATGGTGCCTTTGTGTGGGGGTGTGGCTCCTTACTGATGTTGGCAAAGGTCAAAGTGGTGACGTGGCTGGGTGAGAGGTGAAGGTGGAAGTGGGAGGAGTATGCGAGGGAATCCAGAAAAGATCTGCATGAGATTCTCTTTGGCTGAACAAAGAAGATCCTTCACCTTCTTGTGGCACTACTGCGGCATCCTCTTCTGCAGCGAGTTTGCACTCACTGAGACTGCCAGCACTGGGGGTGTGACATTGGTGGGAGGCATTCTCTTGAGTCAGGGATAAAGTGCATCCCACCTCTGCTGCACTCTATGCAGAAGTCTGGTTAGGGCTCCCTCTGAGAAATGTGTTGTGGTCTTCCTGGCTGCCATCCCCTGCAGTCACTGTGGAACGAGTGCTGGGGAGCAATTTATATGCAGCTTCCCAGTGACTGGTGCAGTTAAGCTGAGAAGTGGTGTGTGAATCAGAGGGAAGCCACTGCATGTGCAGCGTGATTCCCATGGCCATAAAACCTTTTGTTGATGAGGTTCAAGTTTCGATCAGAAATTACACCCGAGTCATCAGTGCAATTCAATCCATTTTTCTTGCTGGATCCGACATCTTGCCAAACATGATAATTTGTCCCCATTGTTTTTGCAACTGAAACTGTTATAATCTTAGCAGTCAAGGGGAAAAATAGCCCTAATTCACCATATTATTACAAAATAATTTCT
Organism: Carcharhinus amblyrhynchos; assembly: GCF_965287045.1. NCBI lineage: Eukaryota > Metazoa > Chordata > Chondrichthyes > Carcharhiniformes > Carcharhinidae > Carcharhinus > Carcharhinus amblyrhynchos. Next base: position 55,484,691 of record NC_137335.1, read on the forward strand.
TAGATACTTTTTTTAACACTATTAGCAACATGCTTTAACTTTTAAGAGGGCAGCCCGATGGCAGAGTGGTTGACACTGCTGCCACATAGCATCAGGACCCCTTCAGCGACTATGTGGAGTTGCACATTTTCTCTGTGTCTGTGCGGGTTCCTCCAGGTGCTCCAGTTTCCTCCTACAGTCCTACAGATGCGCAGGTTAGATGGATTGGCCGTGCTAAATTGCCCCTCAGTGTCAGGGGATTAGCAGGGTAAGTACATGGGTTATGAGCATAGGGCGTGGGTGGGATTGTTGTTGGTGCAGACTCGATGGGTCGACTGGCTTCTTTCTGGATTCTATGATAAAGCTCGTGAAGAAGGCAATTGAGGATAACTGAAGCACCCTCACTTGATCACAAATAAATGAATTATATTGATATTACACAAAGCAGTCCAAATGAAAACTCCCCATGGAGATTCACAGCTTCTTTTTAAAATGATAGATTACAAGGAAGTACAGTTCAATAGTTCAGTCCATCAGTTAACTTAGCCAAGAATGTTAAGATACTATAATAATAAGAGCAAAATACCACAGATGCTGGAAATCTGCAATAAAAACAGACAAGCTGAAAAAATTCCTCAGGTCTGGCAGCATCTGTGGAGAGAGAAAGAGAATTAACATTTCGAGGCATGATTCTTCTTCAGAGCTAAAGAGTGGGAAACTGTGATAAGAATTTAAATTGTTTTAGGGTGGAGCAATATAGATGGTCCTGGGTAGGCGGGAGGGAGGGAGAAATTTGACAAGCTTCCAGGAAGCTCAAGTCAAAGGGAGTGTAAACAGTGGTATTGAAGACTAACTCTGTTTCTCTCTCCACAGATGCTGAGTTTTTCTCAGCATTTTCTGTATTGTGTTCCTTTGATCTTAAAAGTGTCAGCACATCTCTGAAGGGAGTTCACTTGCTTCTTTAAGTAATACAATAACGTAAGATGTATTGAAAGTAGTCATGCAACAAATGCATGTCACACGATCATGATAAAACTGACAAGTGATTCTGTCTTATCTTGCTCTCGGAACTTAAAAAAGGAACATTCCTCTCTGAAACACTGAATCAAAAAACATTCCGATTGCTCAAGCCCCAACAAGTAGGTGACCCATACAAGCCAGAAAGATTCAAGCTACTTGAATTAGTCTGTGCCAACTTAGTTGATCTCAACTGGCAGGGCGGCATGGTGGCTAGCAATGCTGCCTCACAGTGCCAGGGTCCCAGGTTCAATTCCGGCCTCGGGTCACTGTCTGTGTGGAGTTTGCACATCCTCCCCATGTCTGTGTGGGTTTCCTCCAGGTGCCCCAATTTTCTCCCACAGTCAAAAGATGTGTGGGTTAGATTGGATTGGGGCCATGCTAAATTGACCCTAGTGTCAGAGGGATTAGCAGAGTAAATGGGTGGGCTTGCAGTAAAAGGGCCTGGGTGGGATTGTGGTCAGTACAGATTTGATGGGCTGAATGGCCTCCTGTAACGCAGGAATTTTATGATATATGAATAAGGGTGCTGTAATTAATCTCTGTCCCTGAGATGCCATGATCATTCTGATTCCTGATTATTAATCATTAATACCTGCTGGGAGAATATGGATATCAGGGTCAGAATCGAGCTCAGCTAAAATCAACCAATTGACATTTACTGTCCACTTTCAAATGAGAGTAAAGGTCTCCTGCATGAGATATTGAAAACTAAATAGTGCTTGACAAAACATATTCCAACAGGATGTTCTGACTTCAGGAAAAGATGAAAGATAGTTTTTTTTTAATGCTTATCTAAATGAAAAGTTTGGGCAGAAAAGCAAAGCTGTACATCAATATTTGTATGAAAAATGGAAATGTAGTTGTTCCTCAGCAAGGGGTCTTCTTCCAAGATTGGGTTCAGACATAGCATTCAGCAGAGACCTCTGCACTACATCTAATTCAGGAGCTTTTGATTCTAACAGTGAGTGCAAATTGGAAATAAATTGCACATGGCCATCCCCTACAGTGCACCGTTCAAAGCTGAGCATAAAAACTGTGAAAAGTATTAAACTCTTTATTTTGCATCACAGAAACTCAGTGACTTCATCCTAACATTGGCAGTAAAGCTTTTTGAAAATGTGGTACGGCTGCATTTTTGAATTACTGTGGGCAAAACTGATAAGCAATAGCTATATATCAAATTTAACTATTGACTGTCAGTGATTACAGACTGAATAAAACTATATTCTTTTAGAATATCAAATCTGGCTTCATGTCCGAAATGTCTTCTCAAGTTGTATGGAGAATTCATTACGAGTAGCCTTGCATAGATAATAAATAATCCCAAAATGAATGTCAAGTTAGATACAAATTGGGATTCCAGGTAAGATTTGCTAATACAGCATCCAGAATTTCCACAGTATCAAACAGAAAATGCTGCAAATACTTCGTAGGTCAGGCTGGGTCTGTAGAGAGAAACAGAATTAAGATTTCAGGTTTATAATGTTTCATCAGGTCATCAACCTGAAATACTAACTGTTTCTCTCCCCTTAGATACTGCCTGACCAGTTAAATTTTCCAGCATTTTCCATTTTCATTACAGGTTTCCAGCATTCTTCCCAGCATACTTTTGGGTTGTTTGTACATTATCAAAATGTGTAACCATCATTACGATCTTGTTAGGAATCTTCAAGAAGTCCAAACACCCAGTAATTATCTGACAGAATCACACCATAAGATTTCACATTTTTAAACAAAAATAAATTCTATTGTATAGAAAAATGAATTAAACAAAGAAAGCGCACTAATTTAACATTATGGTTTATAAAGACATGCTATGAACTCAGTTCTACTTTTTACTCCCCCCTAAAAGTTGTCTTATCTTATGAATTTTGTTCAGGTTCATTCACTTTTCCTCAGTCTAACCCAAATGATATATCACAACTCCCTAGGATTCATTCTGATTTCTCTTTGATATTCTAAAGATGTGTGGGTTAGGTTGATTGGCCATGCAAATTGACCCTAGTGTCAAGAGATCAGCGGGGTATATATGTGGGGTAATGGGAGTAGGGTCTGGGTGGGATTGTGCAGACTCAATGAGCCGAATGGCCATGTTCTGCATTGTAGAGATTCTATGATTCAATGATTCCAGCTTTTCTCCAACGTACAAGATTTGATGGGAAACCTTCCATTAGCTTTTGCCAAAGCAACCCTTCAGCATTCTTTTAAAACCTGGGTTCCATATTCTTCTGCAGTGGCTTAAACATCAGAAAACATCCCTGGTTTCAGATAACCTATTGCTATGTTTTCAAACTGCATCCAAACTGATTCCTTCCAATACCTCGGCTGCAACATAATTAACTGTCCTTTATTGAGAGGATTGCTGCAGATTTCTTCCTCTAGTTAAACAAATCTTCTAGTCTTTTTTTTCGCTTTAACAACTTTGTCTTATACTGAATGCCGGCTCCCAATTGCGGGCTGTATCATGAACAACAAATATAGCATTTCCTGCACTGCATGTATAAGTCTGGCTTTATCTCGCGACTTCCAAGGAGTTACAAGCTACATAAGACCCAAAGCTGGAAAGTTTCTTAGCTGCTTTTCCAAATACCAATGAGTCTTGCCTGCTGTCTATGCATTAATTGAATTCACAGTAATAAACACAAAACAAAGAATCCCAGTAAGCCCCTCTGATTACCATGGCAATGGGACCCAGAAGGCATGTTCCTGGGTAGAAATGCAAATAAAGTACCTTTTAATTCTAGGGCTTTCCTTAATTCTGGGAAACCACATCAATAACATATCTTTTACTGAAATAATTACAGATGTCAGTTCTTGAGCTAAGTAAGCCGACCTGCCATTTTACTCTGCTTTCCTCTCGCCCTTTTACTCTGACTTTATTGAGTAAACACAAGTCGCCTTCAGAATTATAGCTATCTTAAATTAACTCTGTGGTTTGCAGTCCCTAGATGTTTACAGAGTTATTTCCCCATTAAACTTAGTTTTAGAAGTTGAATTTTAAACGTAAAAGTTATATTTTTAAAACATATGAACTTTGACATTGGGCATAAGCAATACCATATAATGGTAGAAATCTTTTTTAATTCTTGTGGTATACTTAAGAACTTAACTAGCAAATTTCCTGTGGTGTTGTTCATTATTATAGAATCTTAAAATAATGAAGAATCCATTAAGACAATCAAGCTCTATGCTCTCAGAATGGATAACAATTACACTGCGACCAGTTAAAACTGCATCTTAGCAGCAGAATACATGCTCTATCTAAAGCTCCTAAAGCAAACCAGGACTACAGGACACAGCCTCAAGACAGGGGGGTGGGGGGGGGCAGTTTAGATCAGAGTTGAGGAGAAACTTCTTCACTCAAACGGTGGTGAATCTCTGGAATTCTCTGCCTGTTGAAGTGGTGGAGGCTACCTCACTAAATATATTTAAGTCATGGGTAGATAGGTTTTTGATAGACAGGGGAATTAAGGGTCATGGGGAGAAAGCGGGAAAGTGGAACTGAGCCACTTCAGATCAGCCATGATCTTATTGAATGGCGGGGCAGGCTCAAAGGGCTAGATGGCATACTCCGGCTCCTATTTCTTATGTTCTTATGTTAAAACCTATTGTCTCACTTTACTGAGACCAAAGGAGGCTCATTAGTATTTTCAAATACTGTGTAAAATGATACTGAATTGGAGGCTCTTGCTGCTCATGTCAGCATTAGAAACTGTTTAAAAGGTGTCCAGTTTGCCATGGCTGGAATCTCTTGCCCAAAAACCTGTGGATAATGTCTAATATGAAATATCCCAAAAAGGGGAGAATTAGGAGAAAGTGGGAAATTGTGTAAGGTGCTTTTTTGTCCACATTATTCATCCACTGAACGTTGCTGCAGCGAAAAGGTTGGGTGGAAGTTGGGGGATAAACTGAGGCAAAAATAAAGAAATCTGACGGTGCATTCTCAGGGCAGAGTTTAGGTAAGCGACGAACGGGCTAAATATTGAAGGAAAGATGCGAGCAGGGCCATTGTGTTACCTCGAATATTTAACTCCGATGCAGTTGTTGGCTGTTTGTTTTCCATTTGTTCTTCGACACCGGTTGCCAAGCAACCTAACAAAAGAATAACACACAAAATTCGGTGATCCTCTCTGGGAATGAGCTTGAGAGACTGGCACTGATACACTGAAACTGAATATTCATCACTCACACACAACAAAGAAAAAAGATGCTACTATGATAATTATGCAAAATGGCATTGCAACAATGACTGGTGACTCAGACAAAATTTAAAAAAGGATGTTATAAGGCAAAATGATACAAAATGACATTGCAACAAATGATTACTAATACAATTTTTTTTAAAAGATGGTTTTAGACATGTGTACACAATTATGCAAAAGATACATTGTAACAATGACTGCAAAAATACAAAAGGAGAAAACGCCCAAATCTTTATGTTATAAATGGTATAGGATGCTGACAGAAGGAATGGCTCGCTCCTCCATCCTAGTGTTTCATTTTGCACAGATTTCCATATATCTTGTGATTTGTGCTGAGATTTATCCTGAGTTGTTGCACAAATTACTTTGTCCCTGTCAGAAACAATAATTGTTGAATTTTATATTAACCATCAGCGGTGTGATTACCACAGTGAGGGGGTTAATATTAAATATTCAATTTTACATTAAGCATCCTGGCTACCACAGTGAGGGGGTTAATGTGTGTTGTTCGTTTGTTGTTGGTCTTGGGGCGGTGGTTGGAACAGGACTCCTCAGCCAAGCTACCTGTTGGGCGGATTTTCCCCTTGGAGCAGCAGTCCTGGAAGAGGATCAGACCGATGATGTTCACCCCCAGTCCCATCGCTCCCACGATCAGCACCAGCTCCGGGTCGTCGATGCGCTGCGGCCGCAGCAGCCGGATGACCGCCTCGGTGAAGATGGTGAAGGTGAGGGCGGTGAGGAAGACGGCGTTGGCCAGCGCGCCCACCACCTCGGCCCTGGCGAAGCCGTACGTGCTCCGCCGGTGCCTGCGGATCTGCGACACCTTGGCCGCCGTCAGGCCGATGATGAGCGAGATGAGGTCGGACAGCATGTTGAAGGAGTCGGACACCAGCGCGATGGAGTTGCCTATGTGGCCGGACACCAGCTCCACCACGAAGAAGCCGCCGGTGATGACCAGCATGAAGATCAGGCGGCAGTTCTTGCACCTGGCCATGCTGCCGGCTGGAGAGGCAAGTAAGCGCGCCTTGTGGCCGCCAAAACAAACATCAGCCCTGTGCGGCAAGTGAAGTGTTACCCCCCCCGCCCCTCACTGAGTCTGCCTGTCTCTGTCTGAGAGGGGGGTGATTATATTTATACCTACATCACACCCCCCCACCTCCTCCCCCCCACTCTCCCCCACCCCAATCAACGGGTCACAATGAAGAGCAACCGGCCTCAAAGGACGTTCCTCAATTTTCACTCCATTGCAGTGTTAATATGAACCAATTTATGTCATTAAATAAATAAACTTTAAAACAAACCCCATAATCATGACATTCCTCAAAGCCCACAATCATCTCGAACTAATTTTCTTTAACCATTTTCTGTGGTTTTCTTTTTGTTTGATGTGGCGATGCCGGCGTTGGACTGGGGTGAACACAGTAAGATGTCTCACAACACCAGGTTAAAGACCAACTGGTTTATTTGGTAGCAAACACCACTGGCTTTCGGGGCTCTGCCTGACGAAGGGGCAGAGCCCCCAAAGCTAGTGGCGTTTGCTACCAAATAAGCCTGTTGGATTTTAACCTGCTGTTGTGAGACTTCTTACTGTACTTTTTTGTTTGTCAGTATAAGTTCCACCCAAACTTCTCAAGACAATGGAGGAGAAAGCAACTGTTCAGAAAACCTCACCAGTTTCCCAATGGAATAAGGTATGGTGCCCCACCTCATTGTGGTGACTGTTTTGAAAGAAAGCGGAAAGCTGACCTCACTTTATTGGATTTGATTTATTATTGTCACATGTATTTACAAACAGTGAGAAGTATTGTTTCTTGTGCACTATACAGACAAAGCATACTGCACATAGGAAACCAGAGACTGCAGAATATGGTGTTACAGTCATAGCTGGGGTGTAGAGAAAGATCAACTTGATGCAAGGTAAGTCCATTCAAAATTCTGACAGCAGCAGGGAAGAAGCTGTTCTTGAGTCAGTTGGTGCACGACCTCAGACTTTTGTATCTTTTTCCCGATGGAAGAAGGTGGAATAGAATGTCCAGAGTGCGTGGGGTCCTTAATTATCCTGGCTGCTTTGCCAAGGCAGTGGGAAGTGTAGACAGAGTCAATGGATGGGAGGCTGTTTTGTGTGATGGATTGGGCTACATTGACAACCTTTTGTAGTTCCTTGCGGTCTTAGGCAGAGCAGGAGCCATACCAAGCTGTGATACAACCAGAAAGAATGCTTTCTATGGTGCATGTTGATGAGAGTCATAGCTGACATGCCAAATTTCCTTAGTCTCCTGAGAAAGTAGAGGCATTGGTGGGCTTTCTTAACTATAGTGTCGATTTATCGATTGATTAATTGAAGCCATGAGGGACAGACGGTGCAATACTTAATGATCTAACAATAATTCTGCTCTTACAATGCTTTAAGAAGTATCTGTGGAAAATCCTGGAAGTGCTCAGCAACTCATGCGGGCAGTACCTTTGTGGGGAGTTGGGGGGGGTGGGGTGCGGGCGCAGAAGAAAAACAGAGTTGATGGAGGAGGGGTGGAGGAGAACTAATGTTTTCCAACTTTAGTGCATGACAGAAAAATAGTAGAGAAAACCAACAGGCCAAATCTCTGACTTGTTCCTGTTTCCCAGCATGTTTCCAGGAGTGAGCTGCAGTTAGCATCGGAGGTGGGAAGCTGATTGAGGGGGGAAGCTGTATTTGTATAGGGCTTTTCACTTCTATCAAACCTCTCAAAGTGCTTTACAGCCAATTAGGCACTTTTCCAATCACTGATGAGGTGTAGGGAACACAGCAGTTAACAACAATGTGAGAAAAACCAGATAATTATTGTTTTCATCCATTGAGAGATAAATATTGACCAGGACACTGGGATAACTCTTTTACACTTCTTGGAAATTAAACTTATTTATTAGTGTCACAAGTGGCGTCGTAAAGTTACTGTGGAAAAACCCCTAGTTATCACACTCCAGCACCTGTTCAGGTACACTGAAGGAGAATTAGCATGGCCAATGCACCTCCCCAGCATATCTTTTGGATTGTGGGAGCAAATTGGAGTAGCTGCAGGAAACCCACACAGACATGGGGAGAATGTGTAGACTCTGCACAGACAATGACCCAAGCTGAGAAGCTATGAACCAGCAGTGCTAGCCACTATGCCATCCATACTGCCATGGGATCTGTTACATTCACCTGAGCAGGCTGTTGGGGGCTTCCATTTTACATCTCATCAAAAAGATACTTGCCCGCCCCCATGCGATGTCCTTATTGGAGTGTCAGCCTCAATGTTCATGCTCAAGCCCATGAGTGGGGGACTTGAACCCAGAACTTTTTGATTCAGAGTCACATGGAGTACCAATTGGCCCATGGCTGACAGAATTAACAGTGATATTGATAACAGGACGGATTTTTCCAAACAGCACACATTGGTCCCACACTAACAGTAGCTCATCAGTGGAGATGGGGCAAGTTGGGCAGGGGAGGCCGGGGGGGTGGCGGGGGAGGTGGTGGGCGTCATTGTGATCTGAAACTGGCAGGCATTCAGCTCAGAGCAAGTGGCAAAGCTCAGGTCAGTCATAGTAGCACACTGGACTGTAAAGGAGCTGCTCAATAGAATCCTAACTACAGTAAAACATTGGATCAGCAACCCTGCAGCAAAGGCAGGCAGCTCTAAAGAACTGAAAACCTATATTCTGCAGAGACTCCAAAGGGAAATGGGTACCGTCCACTCAGTGGCTGTGCCACTGAGGAGGTGAGTGAAGGCAAGGGACCTTAGCAACCAGATGGGCAGGGTCAGCAAAAGGAGGAGCGAAGCCATGTTGTGTAGCCATTTACACCTGGACAGCACAGAGGAATGGAATGGAATGTTGGCCACTGGCTCAAAGGAGGTGCTGCTCCTCACATAAACTCAATTTCATGGACTTCTGACAGCACCAGTGCCTCTGAAGATCTCTGTCACAGCTGGTGTTCCCTGAACAATGTATTCTTCTGGAGGAGGACCTCACGTCATTAGGAGCTGGTGGCCACCTATTGCCTGTAGAGGTGAAGCTAATTAGTGGCACAGTTTTTTTTTTAAACAGAATCCTTCCAGAGCCAGCTGCTGACATTTGCAGAACTCGTAATGTGTCACCATGACTGTGTCACTCAGGTAACTAATGCCTTCTATGTGAGAGCATCCAACTACAAAAGGTTTGAAATAGATACTGCCAATGTGGCCCAGACCTCTGTGGGAGGATTCCCTCAGCTGCAAGACATAACAGATTGCACCCTGTGCTGTTAAGACACTGTCAGAGCAGCCATGTGTATTTGTAAATCAGAAAGGATTCTGCTCCTTCAATGAGCAGTTGGTATACTATCACCAGAAAAGGACCCTGGGATTCTGTGCTCAGTTTTCAGCAAGTTAGTTAAACAATATTTTTCCTTAAGAAATTCATAATGGTTCTCCTTAATTAAAGCACATTTGTTGATATGACTATTAATTTTACCCCAAATTCTTGTTTCTAAATGTTTCCCCATCACAGACGTTAAACTGACTGGCCTATAGTTGCTAGCCTTACCTCTACCCATTTTGTTTGAACAAAGATATAACATTCGCAATTCTCCAAACGAGTTTTTTAAGGAAGTGACAAAGATGATTAGATGAGGGGAAGGCAGTGAATGTTGTATACATAAGAACATAAGAAATAGGAGCAGGAGTAGGCCATCTAGCCCTTCGAGCCTGCCCCGCCATTCAATAAGATCATGGCTGATCTGTCGTGGCTCAGTTCCACTTTCCCGCCCTCTCCCCATAACCCTTAATCCCCTCTCTTATCAAGAACCCATCAACCCGCTTCTTAAAAATATTTAGCGAGGCAGCCTCCACCACTTCAACGGGCAGAGAATTCCAGAGATTCGCCACCCTTTGAGTGAAGAAGTTCCTCCTCAACTCCGTTCTAAACCGCCTCCCCTTTATGGACTTCAGTAAAGCCTTTGACAAGGTACCTCATGGTAGACTGGTACAAAAGGTGAAGTCACATGGGACCAGAGGAGAACTGGCAAGATGGAAATAGAACTGGCTTGGCTATAGAAGACAGAGTAGCAGTACAGGGGTGCTTTTCTGAATGGAAGGCTGAGACTAGCAGTGTTCCACAGGGATCAGTTCTGGGACCTTTGTTGTTCATAGTATACATAAATGATTTGGAGGAAAATATAATTGATCTGATTAGTAAGTTCACAGAGGACACAAAAATTGGTAGAATTATGGATAGGGAAGATGATTGTCAGAGGATACAGCAAGATATAAACCAGTTGGAGACTTGGACAGAGAAATGGCAGATGGAGTTTAATCCAGACAAGTGTGAGATAATTTTGGAAGGTTCATTACATGTAGGAATTAAACAGCAAATGGAGTAGAACCCTTAGAAGTATTGAAGGCAGAGAGATCTGGGCCTACATGGCCACCGATCACTGAAAGTGGCAACACAAGTAGACAAGGTAGTCAAGAAAGCATACAGCATGTTTACCTTCATTGGTCGGGGCATTGAGTATAAAAATTGGCAGGTTATGCTGCAGCTGTACAGAACATTAGATAGACCTCATTTAGGATATCATCAGTACCAGGATGTGGATGCTTTGGAGAGGGTACAGAAGAAGTGTACCAGGATGTTGCTTGGTCTGGAGGGTATTAGCTAGGAGAAGAGGTTGGATAAACTCAGTTTGTCCTTACTTGAATGACCTGATAGAAATCTACAAGATTATGAGTAATATGGACAGAGTGGATAGTCAGATGCTCTTTCCTAGGATAGAAAAGTCAAGTACTAGGGAACAGTTTAGAGGAGATGTGAGAGGCAAGTTTTTTTTTACACAGAGGATAGTGAGTATCTGAAACACACTGCCTGGGGAAACGATGGGAGCAGGTTGAATTGCAGCATTTAAGGGGCAACTAGACAAATACATGAATAGGATGGGAATGGAAGGATACGGACTCCATAAGTGCATGTGGTTTTAGCTTAGGCAGGCATCATAATCAGCGTAGGGTTGGAGGGCTGAAAGACTGCTTCCTGTGCTGTACTTTTTTGTTCTTTGTATCTGGCACCACTCCTGAGTGTAAGGAAGACCATGGAGGTCTCTAGTCAAAAATAACTAGATGAGAAAATCCTCCGGGACTTATTTCAGTCCAAAGGACCTTAGGAAGAAAACATCAAGCATCAATGGTATAAGGTGCAATGATGTGGGTATGCCGGTGTTGGACTGGCGTAAACACAGTAAAAAGTCTGACAACACCAGGTTTTAGTCCAACCTATTTATTTGATAATATACTCGCAAGCTTTCGGGTTAGCCCCTTCGTCACCTGACGAAGGGGCTAACCCGAAAGCTTGCGAGTATATTATCAAATAAATAGGTTGGACTAAAACCTGGTGTTGTCAGACTTTTTACTATAAGGTGCAATAACAGGGATACTGTATAGCAACCTATGCTAATAATTAGAAGCTTGCAGATTCTCAATTTTGTTACCACTGAGGCCATCCTCCCATGTTGTAAACATTCCACAGATTTCCTGTTTCATGAGTGTTTTTTCATCCACATAATTTTGTTTTTATCCTCACCAGCCTGTATTGGAGATGAAAAGCACATTAATCACTTTCTCTCCTCCTGAAAAAAGGATATACATGGGAACTTGACTTTTTCTGGTTTCCATCTGTAATGCTCACATTGGATCTTGTAAACATGAATGGCAGAAAAGTAAAAGGGGAGCCTTTAGGCAATAATGATCATAATACAAAAGACTGAGGGGAAAAGAGCATAAATATGATGAAAACCAGGTTATTGAACAGGAAAAAAGTTGATTCTGCATGGTTTAAGAATAGAACTTGAAAAGAAAATAGGCAATTATATTGGCAATGAACAATGTGAAATTAAAGTCAAGTTCAATAGACTACAGGAACATTTGTATCACAAAGAGCAAACTAAATAACAAGACTCCATGGGTGAAGAGGACATAAGAAATCAATTGCAGGCAAGGAAAGACTATATAGATAGTAAAGGAGTATATGATAAAGAGAGAGGAGAGAAGTAGGAAAGGCAAAGAGGAACTATGAAATTAAATTATCAAGAAATAATAACATATTTTACAAGCACCAATCAAAAAGGAAAGGCTGTTACAGGAATAAAGTCATTAAGGAGTAGACAGGATCATAACAAAAATGCTCAATACTTATTTTATTTACCAGAAGATAGAACAGGAAGACTTGACATTGAGAGATGAGAAGAGTAATGAGATAAGTGCACTTAAAATTAAAAGGGACACATTGAATAAACAAACCAAACTTAGGATAAAGTTCCTAGTCCAATTGAATTGCATCAATGTATTTTAAATATTCTAGGGTAGAGATAGCAAATGCTTTATTGCTTACTTAATAATTCATAAGAAAAAGTGTAATGCCAGAGGACTAGTGGATGGCTAATTTAATTAACCATGTTCCACATCTACCTTCATAAACTCCGAGAACGTCCCTTTACCCAAAACAATATTCCATATGAGACAAATCCAGCAAATAGTCAGCATACACCATTTGTATCCCTATTTTAGGAACCCATTCTAGAATATTGCAATATTTTGAATCTGTCTTAATCTGGAAGAGGGAATAGCTAGAGACTAAAAAGTTACAATGGTTCACCATGCAGGTGGAAACTCATAGCCAGATTGAAATGACCAAATTAATGGGTAGTTAAAAAGAGGCTTGAAGCGTCCCCATCTTGTGCCGGGGGGAAGAGGCTCCAGGAAAAGAAAACCTTAGCATGAAAGACAGATCTAAGATTACAAGTTTCCAGGCTGAGAAAAGAATAGGAATAAACCTCTAGGAGCCAAGAATCAGTTGGGATTGCTTCTGGACAAATTGAATGTCTACTTGAAGGACAGTATGAAGTGTGTTTTATTGGTTGGATGAAGAATATGAAGGGGGTATTCTGTTCTGTGGTTTAAAGAATGAATATGAAGTATTGTAAAGTATAATATGTTTAGTTAAGTGTTTCTAATCATTTGTTATAATAAGTCATAAAACATGAAATCTTGGCATGTTATTCTTTCAGCAGTTAACTGGAATTTCATATTTTTCAAAAGTTATCTATGCAGGGATCATAAGATGAATAGTTAGATTTTACCAGTAGCAACATTGGAAGCAAATAACATTGCTGTTTAGATGGCGAAAACAGCAAGGTACAGCTATTTTGGGTTAGTATTGGCAGATGTCATCTCTCTCATCCCACTCTCTCCCAGGTGAGTACTGAGATTCCACTTGAGAACCCTGTTCTAGGTCTCATACAGTAAGAAGTCTCACAACACCAGGTTAAAATCCAACGGGATTATTTGTAGTAAACACCACTAGCTTTCGGAACTGGCTGTTCCTTTGTCAGGTGGGTGGGAGTTCTGATCACAAACAAGTTGTGATCAGAACTCCCACCAACCTGACAAAGGAACAGCCAGTTCCGAAAGTTAGTGGTGTTTGCTTTAACCTGGTGTGTGAGACTTCTTACTGTGTTTACCTCAGTCCAACGCCGGCATCTCCACATCTAGGTCTCACATCCAGGCAAATACCCCTGGCCACATATTAGTATTTATAACAAAACTCCAATAACCTGATGCATCTATCGATCAACCAACTTGTTCTATTTCAAAATACTCATATCTAGCATTCTACTTTGAAGTTGCATCAGCAAAAACAGGTTCCATTTACATTATTGCTATTTAAGAAATGTACGTGAATCCTATTTATTTTGCCATTTAATACTGGAAAATGGAGTACCTTGTTATTTTGAGCATTAAGCATTCCCAAGTTGGGTATAATATTGGTCAGATCTATAAAAGCTATTTCTATTGCATTATTATCCAATACATTATACAAGTTGGGTGTGATTAATCAGAAATTCAGATGGGCCATTTGCATTTTAGATTAACTAAAAATGAACCACAGACACCATCATTAGCAATTCTGTATACTTTGTTTCTGAAGTATTTTAACATTTATTTGCAAAATGGTAAGACAAAAGTGAGGGACTTGTGGTGGTTTTATATTTCGTTAATGTAAAAACACAACACTGCATGTACTGGTTAAGTGTGCAGTAATCACCAAGCCGGGCAATAGCTTCCACAGCAGCTAAATTGCGATCTCGGAGCCCCCTCTGAATTTAGTCAGGGGCAGTCTTTAATGATGAGTCATTGAGATGCAGTCTGGGTTCCCTACAAGATTCTGCTTGTGCCAGTTTGCTGCACAAAGGCCTTGGCAAGCATGGAAATGGTTGATGAGTGCCCAATGTTGGCTTAGCAGATTGAAACTGGGTAAGCAGACTCAGATCTGTGATGAGGAAGTGGTTTTTGAAACAGTGGCAAGTTGGTTCTATTCTTGCTGTTGTTGAGCCTCTGCTGCTATTCTTTGGCACAGTTGTCTTAGCGATACAGGCTGGTGTGATGGGAGGCAGGTAGATTGATACAGTGCAATTTGATTGTGTAATACAGCGTTGTGCAACATGCATGAAAACAGTTTTCAGCATGATGGATACATCAACATTGTATGTAGACAAGATCGTGGTCAGCTTGACCAATCATAACTGCTGCAGGCCACGAGAACAAAGCCACCCCAACAACTGATGAGCAGCACCAAAAGGACACTTCATTGTAATGAATAAGCAAAATGTAAATGTGTTAAAGATGGAGAGTAGGTTGGGTAGAAGTGTGTGGTGTGGCATGCAATGATACACTATGCCTGTCTGGAGGCAACATCTCTTTAACCTATGCTTAATGCAATCTCACATTAGCATGCTATCTAACAGCATGGTGCCTCACAAATTAACCCCATTGTGTACCTTTTTCTTTTGTTACATAGTGCAACCCCTGACTTTGTAAGTAAATATCAATGATAACTGACTACCATCAGACTGACCCCTGAAGGCATGATCTTCAGCTCAAGCAGATCAGTATCAATTCCCTCACAGAGAGAGTAAAATGGGGGATTATTGAGAAAAGATTTTCACAAAGAGAAGGGCAAACCTCAGAGCATACTGTGTAAAGTTATGTTGATGAATTATAAGATATGCAGTACTCCAGATGATAGTATGACCATTACAATAAAAACAAAATGCACATTGTCTGCATCTTTAAGACTTGAGTAGCAGATTAGCTGTAAAGACTCGCATTCTAATCAATATTCTGTAAACTGTGTGCCTCTATATGCCCTGTTTCTGATCAAAACTCTCCACTCACCTGATGAAGGGACAGTGTTCTGAAAGCTTGTGGCGTTTACTATCAAATAAATCTGTTGAACTTTAACCTGTTGAGACTTCTTACTGTGCTTACCCCAGTTAACATTCTGAGATCACTCTGGTAAAGTCTAAGTACCATTAGCAACTGCAGGTCAAAGACAGAATGTGGCGCATTCGATAAATTCATGCTGGAATTCTAAACTTTGATGAATTAGAAAGCCTTTCAGTTCTGTACTGAATGATGGTAGATGTACAAGATTAAGGTACATTTTCTACTAAACGTGATGTCATAATAGCCATGCCTGTTGCTAGTCAGTGATTGCTATTGTCCAACATCTTTGTTACATCCCAATCAAATTACACTAGTAACTGTTTCCCAAGTTAACTATTGTTTCAGCCTCTCAAGGAATAAAATTATTTAGTGCTAAAATTTTCACTCCAATATTTTAGGCATTAACAAAAATGCCTAATTTTACTCTGCACTTTTTGGAAGCTTACATTCCAATGCAGTAAAAATTCATAACTGAGTCGCTTGCCAGAAAACACCAAGAAGAATGCTGCTGAGCTCTTAGCCAGTTGTTCAGTCTACAGTGTAAAATTTTGCAAAGAAATTGAGGTAATAAATGGAAGCATAATTCACAGATCAAGTTCTGCAAATCAGAGTAAATGGTGTGAGGAACAGGAAAAGAAATAAGAGTTCTTCGTGGAGCAGAAAGTCAACTCATCATTGCCCAGAGGAAGGTGAAACCATTACAAAGGAGACAAATGCAAACCAGGGGAGTTTGGATGCAGACACATTTGCTTGAATATATTAGTCTACGTAACCCAATTTGGTCAACAAACCTGCAAAAGTGGAACACAAGCAGAAGTCTGGAAGCTAATACAGCTATCGCATAAAACAGGATGGTGCAACTGAGAATTATAAAATGTTTATCATTATTTATATAATTTGCAATTACTGTGCATTGTTAGCTCTCAAAAATTCTCTGAAACTTTCTGTAGGCAAGGCACTATACATTCAAAGTACAAGCCCATAAAGTTTGTGTTACTGCATCAAATATTTTACCTTCTTAAGGACTCTAACATATGTATGGAGAGAAGCAAGAGATCAAACCTCTATCTCTTCAAAGTTACTATCATGGAGGTCACCTTGCGCAACAAACATGAGCTGGAGGAGCACAAGATGATTCTGATTGCATACGTATGCCTTCAGTGTTTTATAACTGCTAAAACATAATTGTACAATGACTGACAAGTGCACTGTAAAATTGTCATGTTGTCAGCAAGTGAACAGGAAAGTGCCCAACCATGTCTACTGAATCACCAAGGTAAACTTTGCAAAGCTATTCATTGTCAATGAGGCTTTTAAAACAGCAGGCACATATTGAAAAATAAACTCTCAGCATGCAACTCATTTTTCTATTCATTGATTTTCAATGGAAAATAATGGATGGAGCAGCAATGATTTGATGCCTACTGGTCTTGTTCAAGGCTCGAACAGCATGGGGCCCCACAAATTAACCCCATTGTCCACTTTTCCTTTTGTTACATAGTGCAACCCCTGAAGGCATGATCTTCAGCTCAAACAGATCAGTATCAATTCCCTCACAGAGTAAAAAAGGGGATTATTGAGAAAGGATTTTCACAAGAAGAGCAAACCTTACTGCATAAGGTTAACAGTAGATACATTGATGAATTATGAGATATGCAGTACTCCAGATGATAGTATGACCACTACAATAAAAACAAAATGCAGTAGATGCAGGAAATAATAAATAACAGCAAAGTACTGGAAGTATTCAATGGAACTGGCAGCCTCTGTGGAGAAGAAAACAGCATGCAGTCATCAATCTGAAATATTAACAGCTTCTCTTCCTACCAGTTGCTACCAGACCTGCTGAGTTCATCCAGTATTTTCTGTTTTATTTGGAGTTTCACCTTGCTGTATACAACTGAAATATAACTAACTTTCTCCACATTGTCTTCCAGCCTCCTTGAGATAAAGGCCAACATTTCATTCACCTGATTGTTTTATGTACACCACCACTTCTGGCTCTTCCTTTTTAATATCTCACCACTTCAAAATGATTCTAATTGATCCTTATTTATAATGGATGATCTCTCACATTCCCACACTGGGAAAACTGGCAAATGGCGTTCATTCATTTAATCTATTTCATTCCCTTTGCAACTTCCTGCTCCCACGTGTACTACTTAATGTGCCTCCCAGCTTGGTATTTATCTGTAAAGGGGATTTTGACAGTATCTTCATTGCAGTGTTAATGTAAGCCTACCTGTGACACTAATAAGTAACCTTTATATACAAATCCCTCTGCCTTCATCCAAGTCATTGACAAATGCAATGGAAAGTTGAGGCCATAGTTTCAATCTCTGGGGAGCAGCATTGGCCACATCTTTCCAATTAGAACTCGAACCTATTTATTTCTCTTCTCTCTCCCTCTCAATCAAATTTCAATCCATGTCGCAATGTTATTTCCAATTTGGTTTAATTCTACATAAACTCGCACCAGAAACGAGTTAGATTAGAACTTATTTTCCAGTGGCAACACACTCTCTGGGGTAAACTGCCAGAATAAGTACATAGGTGTGCGGATTCACTGCACACATTCAAAAAGGAACTGGATACATTCATGCAAGTAAGAGACAAATCAATTTATAGAAAGTTGGTAGGTTGACAGGAATAATGATGGAAGTATGGATTTTGGTGTCAATCCATTACACCGCTTAAACTAAATAACACACAAAGAAAAATCTATTCATTAAAGGTTTATTACTATTAAGTAGAATATCTGGAACAGATGTATTTTTAATAACCATAGTTTTGTTTTTGCTCTTGATACAGTTTATTTTTTAATAACTGGATAAAAATACACAAAAAGATGAACAGAACCATAATTAATTAGTCTTATAAAAACATGTATAGTCAAAGACATGATTTTCCCACACTTTGTATCTTCACTAGTAACTGCGGCCAAAAAGTACATAGTGTTGGGCAGGCTCCTTGCCACTGATGCATAAGGCTCCAGACTGCAATTCACGAAGAGGTTTGAAAGGGATACAAAGACTCTTGGCTCCCATAGATGGTGCACCAGGTTCAATATCCTGATCCCTGTATCACAAAAGATATAAAAACAAACAGAACAGTAAAATAATCCCATAAATGAGATGGTGGCAAGACAGATAATGGACATATAATCTTGAATGGATAAAAATCCCCCATTTTAACCCTTTATTAGAGCAGCCAATTTGAACACAGTAATAAGATAACAACCAGATAGATACTGGCTGAGAGAATATTCATGAAGACACAAGAACTCGCCTGCTCCTTTTAAATATGGCCATTTGGTTATTCTAACATTAACCAAAGATAGCAGATTTTAGATATGTTTTGAATATGGTTGAAATAGTATTTTACTAATATCACCACATTTCAACTAACATTCAAACGGAGGTTAAAATATGAACTTGTTTTAAAAGATGTGTTCAACAATTAATTCTAAGTCAGTTTCTTGTCTCTCCCCCAACTCCTCTATTCAAATACTCCAGCATACAATGAAAAGAGAATATAATAACATTTGCTATTACCTTGTTGTCATTTTCTTGATCCAGTCTTCACATTCTATATTACCACAAAAAGGAATCTGCACAATCTGAAATAAGTGAAGCAACAATGTAAAATTCCAATCCTAGAATCAGTTACACAAACTAGAAAATACAGCGCTGAAGAACAAAATAAGACTCCATTAAGCTTCCAGTGAGCAATATGCCTTTTAGACCCTATGCAAACTTTTCTCCTAATTTCATATCCCAGCTATACATTCCCCTAATTAATAATTTAGTGTTAATTGATAGCTTTGCTCAATAAGTCTACGTCTCAGAGGACTGCACCGAAACTCCATAAGTATTTCACCAGACCTTATATCTGATGGGAAATTCTCATGCCATTGGTTTACCTGGATTCAAATTGAATTCCCATAGTTGCTGCCCAGCTGTGCTAAGTATCCCACATGAGTAGCAAAAAGGGAATTAAAGTGAGATCATACCTTTCCTGAATCTAACTTCTGTTGAAATTGTTCCATTGTGTCAGCCAAAACCATATGCTCCTTTAGATCCTGAGCAGCTCTGATAGTAAAAGAAAGAAAAATAACATGGTTAGAAAGCATTATAATCTGTACTGCAGAACATGGTAACTATATAGAAACGAACAACTCCCCTTATTGCTCAGCCTTAGCTGCTGATAAGAAAGTCAGTTTGTCAGCCATAATGCAGTTCTGGTTCCCTTATTTAAGTATATACTTGTACAGGAGGAAATACAGAAAGGTTCACTGAATTAATCCCTGGATTGAGGGACTTGTCCTAAATTAGGAGATCATAGAATCATAGATCGAGTAAATTGAGTCCGTATTCTGTGAAGAATAAGAGGCAATGTTATTGAAACACAGAAGATTCTGAACAAGCTTGATTGGACAGACAGAGACATATTCCCAGAAGAGCAGAAACAAGGCTCAGTGTCAGGATAAAGGGCTAATCATTTAGGTCTGAGATTAGAAGAAATTACTTCAAAGGGTTGTGAATCTTTGGAATTCTCTATCCCAAAAAGCTGTTGATGCTCCATCGTTAAATACATTTAAGGCTGGAATAAACAGATTTTTGGTCTCTCAAGGGAAATGGCGAGCATGTGGGGAAGGGGAGTTGAAGCCCACAATCAGCCATGATCTTACTGAATGATAGGGCAGCTTTGAAGAGTCACATGCTCTATTCTTATTCCTTGCTTTGTGTGTTCACTGTTAATAGTGCACAACAGTGACAATGCAACAAATGGCAAAATATTCCTTTCTTGGCAAGCAAAAAGGGAGAACAGCTGAACTTTTACTGTATTAGAGTACAAAATATGTACTGTAAACAAATAAATCAATATTTAGATAATAATTTTAAAACTGGATTGGCAACAGGAAATGATTGTAGTATTTATGGTAAAAATCATAAGCAATTTGCCGCAGTGTTCTATTTTACCTAGTAACTGTTCCAGATTATTTGGATAAAATTTTTACCATTGAAGAACTGATTGAACAATTATTCACTATGAACTGTCTTGAGCTATGAAGACCTGTGATTTTATAAACTAAAAGAAATATTTAAAAAGGAACAAATCAGAATACAATATTCATTATAAATTATTTCTGATATTAAAATTTTGTATTACTAACTCTGCTGAGAATTTCCTTATTATTTTGTTGTACTTCAGCCATTATACTTTGTTACTCGAATGGAAGTCACTGAGATATTCACAGAGGTTGTAATATTTTTAAAGTAAATGTGATAATATGTTATTGGAAATGATTAAGAAGTGACCTGACGTGTTTAAAATGGAGAACTGTTAGCCAATAGGAGACATGTTTTCCCTCTAATAGGCAAATCCATATGGTTGGGATACTATTTTATGCAGTGTGTTCTCTCCTTGTGCTCTTAGATACTCTGATCTGGATGTGGAGGCTCCCAAAGAAAAAAAAAAGTGCAGATGGGATACATACTTGTTCATATCGAATTGTTTGTATATCAAGCACACAAAAAAAAAGAAACTCAGATGATTTATATTTTCTAATAAATACCTATTATAAAGATTATTTTGGATTTCTTCCAATAAGTTCTTCAGCTTCGTCTCAGCAGCAGCCTCAGCTATTGTAAGTTTGTCAGCTGTGTCTCTTCTGACAGCCACAAACTGATTATTTTTCATGTCCCGTGGTCCAACCTCCAACCTGATAGGTACACCCTAAAATTGGAATGAATTTTTAAAAATTAACTCCACTTGATCAAATTTAATGAAATAAATTATGTTGGCTGTAGTATAATGCTGGTTAGGTGCTTTGGCCATGCTAAATTCTCCCTCAGTGTACCCGAACAGCTGCCAGACTATGGTGACATGGGGATTTTCACAGTAACTTCATTGCAGTATTAATGTAAACCTACTTGTGACAAAGAAAATAAACTTAACTGAAGTTGGATTTACTGCTGCAATAGATGCTCAAGAATTTTTAATAAGTTTATTACTTTAGTTAACTAAAGGATGCCCATAATACTACATATCAGGGTTGAATATGTTCGATGAACACCAAATACATCTTTTTTCCTTAGCTATAAGCATCAATCTATTCAATGTTTGGTGATAAAACTATCATTGGTAGGTCATATTTTATGACATTCTAAGGACAATTCGGTCAGATAAGTTACAAGTCACATTAATACAGTAGGTATTTTGTGGCTAATTAAATCCAGACAAGACACAAGCAGTTCAGAGAATGCACTTCAATCAAACTTTCTTTAAAAGGTTCACACTAGGTATTAAATAGAAGATGCAAAGGTAATTATGCATCATAATTCATTCCAATTACAAGTAAAAACATGTTCAATATATGACAGGTGGAGGACTCGGAGATATCATTCAAAGATCAGCAAGACAGTTTCAAAATTTCCAAACTAGTATCCAACCAGCTCTCAATTGTTTGAAAAATGACATGTCAAAATCAAGATATGTAAATTAATTCTGCTCCACATGCCCAACTAGTCTTTGAGAAGCAAACTTCAACTACTTGTATGGTACTCAGACTGGATGTGTGTGCGCATTGCAATTTGCCTCAAGTGAAATCCTGTCACAAAATTAACCAAACTAACCAAAGAGGGTTTGTGCATTGCAACACAAGTACAAGTTATCCACTTACTTTCAACTCCCAATGGTTGAACTTCCAGCCAGGTGAATAGTTATCCCTCAAGTCAGCCCGAGCACGAATTCCAACATTAGTCAGCCGGCCAAGGTATTGACTGCACTTCTTTAACAAAGAGTCCTTGTCCTCTTCTGAGAGTGTGTTTGTGATCCCACAAGGTATTATTATGATCTGTAAAGTGAGCAATTAATCATGAAATAAATATGTACTTAGGTATATATTCCCTAGCGTTTCAAAGAAAGAGAGATGAGTAAACTTACATAATTCTTGTACGACATGACAGGCTAGCTGCAGATAAGATATAGGTAAAGGTAAGATAAAGTCATCATAGTCCCATAGGCTGCTTTTCCCTTTGAGGGGGAGGGGTTACTGGGGGTGACTTAACCAGAAGATCACCATACCTTGATCATAGGGCAAGGTTGACAAGGTGGGCCTTCATGAATAACCTCAGCCGGTATGGGAATTGAACTCACACTATTGGCATCGGTCTGCATTACAAGCTACCTAGCCATGTGAGCTAAACCAACCAGGGGATAAGATATATTCCCTGGCTGGTGAGTCTAGAATGAGGGGACATAACCTTAGGAGAAAGGGATAGACCATTTAAGATTGAGATGAGGAATTTATTCAGGCGATGGTGAATCTTTGGAATTCTCTACCCCCAAGGCTGTGGAAGCTCAAATATGAAGTCTGTTCAAGACAGAAATTGATAGATTTTTGGAGACAAATAAAACGTCAAGGTACTTGGAGATAATAGCATTAAGATGGATGATCAGCCATGATCTAACGGAATATCGGAGCACGCTTGTTGGGCTAAATGGTCTATCCTGTCCTTGAATGTTTTGGTAAATTCTGTGCTCAGAAGTTAAGAGATACCATCCAAGGAAATGGAACATTTTCTTATTTATGCTGTCAGTGTTGCTCTTCAAGATCAGATGGAACATTAGATGCAAAGTTCTTTATAATTTGATTATCTTGATGTGTACACAGTTAACTGGTTCAGTGTCACCACGCTGTTCAATAAGGAAAATCTCACCCTGATTCATGAGGTCATTTAAAATGTTGCTTTTTGAAGAAAAAGACTATTATACGGAATGATCAATGTACTATTCAGATGAAGCTGTGCACTTCTAACTGCACAAGATATAACTGTACAGTATTTCACTGTTGAATAATACTGAATGCATATCAGTCATCTAGCACTGCATTCGTGTATCATGATTGGCACAAGCTCGCAAGACCGAAGAGCCTGGTCCTTGTGCTGTACTATTCTTTGTTCGCATTATGTCATGTAGTGTTGAGAATTTACGTCACTGAGGCATCTTCAACTGTGACCAGCAAACAATCTTTTCACAAACTCAGCCAGGTTTCTGAGCTTATAGAAACAGTAAGTTTCAAAGTACAGGGGGTGTAAACTACTTTTTTGGTTAATTCACCTACAGACTGAATTCACAAAATCAGCTGGATTTAAAAGCCTTTCTTCCAATTTTCCATTGTCGAATGCTCTTGTAATAAACATATACTGTTCCCTGCCACTTATAATTTCACTTTATACATTCCCAAATTTAAAACTACTAGAAAAAGTGCATTTTAATGACAATTATTTCTAAAAAGCACTACAATTCAGGCCTCTACTGCACAATGATGACAGCTTTGAATCCCAATTACATTCATAAATAAATTTCAGTATCACTTTACAAATTTGCAACTTCTAAATACTTTGTTTCAAAAAAAAAACACAAACCTGCACACAAGCGACTCGCGGAGGCAATACCAAACCTTGGTTATCACCATGGACCATGGTCATAACGCCAATAGTTCGAGTTGTAAGTCCCCAGGAGTTCTGGAAAGCAAACTGCTTCTCTCCGGGTTTCTTTGGATCTTCAAACACAATCTCAAACATCTTAGAAAAATTCTGGCCCAAATGGTGTGAAGTAGCTCCCTGCAAATTTAAAAATGACTGTGTCAATACAGAATAAAGTTTCTATCACACAATGTTTTAGACTAAACCGCAATATTGCACAGAACAAATAAGACAAGGGAAATAATTTTAATACCCAAAAATGGGTTGTTTGGGTCAGTTTTTGTGTTAAAATTTGAAAAATCTGGAACCTCAACCATGCCCAGGTTTAATGGTAGGACACAGGTTGCACAGTCAACCTGCTTCCAGGAGGTGAGTGGCCAACTTCAATATTTTACTGAGGTTTGCAGCCTCTGATTTAACCCATTCTGCAGGTTTAACAGTGGTTGCCTCTGTTTTGTCAGCACCGGGAAACCAGGTAGTTAAAGCTAGATGACTACGGCATCTGGGAGAAGATGCATTGAATCCTACAGTGCAGGAGGCTGCCATTTGGCCCATCAAGACTTCACCAATAACAATCCTACCCAGGTCCTATCTCTGTAACACCACATATATAACCTGTTAATCCCCTTAACACTAAGGGACAATTTAGCATGGCCAATCAACCTAACCTGCACATCCTTGGAATGAGGGGCAACCAGAGCACCCGGAAGAAGTCGACACAGACATGGGGAGAATGTGCAAACTCCACGCAGGAATTGAACCCGGATTCCTGGCGCTGTGATGCAGCAGTGCTAACTACTGTGCCGTGCCGTCCACATGCCTTAGCAACAATGGTACAGACCAGCAAATTGAATGCTTTCCCCAAGCCCCCCTGTTTCAAAGGCTTCCAGATTCAAGATTTGGAGCCCAGAATGGTGGATCAGACCTACCCACTCTGTAGTCCTCTCTGCCAGAATGGAATCCAAGGTTATCAATCTGACTGACTTCTGGGCAAGGAACCCCTCGCGTACAAAAAGGTGTACGGCTTGGAATAAAGGCTCCAACTCCCTGCCTACATAATCTACAGACCTGTTAAAAAGGCAGAAACTCTCAATACTTAAGTACTAAAGTGCCATAATCTACAAGGAACAAAGAGAGATTAGGCTGGATGGTTAAACGTTAGCTGTCATGGACACACTGAGCCAAATGTTCTCTTCATGTGATTTAAATTTCTCTGATTAGTATCCAGACTGAAGTCTGGAAAATCCACCATCATTTCTTTTCCCCTCAAGACACCAAATATTTGTCCACTTGTTTCAAGGAATTAGTTACCCTTTTCATTTCTGTACTCTCCTTTCAGCTCACCATCCAACAATGGGTGAAAGATTTTGTTTGATGGGTCTAATCTGTGATTTTCGAGACCCTAAAGAAATATTTGCACGCCCATTAAGGTTATCAACTTTTCAGCCCATAAATATAAAATTTGTGACTTTCACAGATCCCAGTCAGTTCCGGCTAAGTGGTTAACTGCAAAATTCAGAGCACATGCAGAACAGGTTGTATAATCAACTTTAAAAAGTGGACACACCTGGATGGCTCTTCCACTGGCTGATACAAAGGCCTCGACTGTAGTTGTATAGTCACCACCTGCAAACTTCTCTTTTTCGGTCTTTCTTCCTTTTACTACAGGGATTGCAAGTAGCTCCTCGTATACCCGTGCGTACAGTTCCAGAATTTGCAAAACCTAGGAAAGTAGATACCAGTTGGAAAGCAAGAAAACAATGCATGCAGGTCATAATATAGGAGTATTTGCAAAATTGACATCAATGTTATTCCCAGGAGCAGTAGTTTCCAAGCCTTTTCACACACACACAGACACACACTCCTCCCCCACCACCCCCCCCAACCCACTTCTACCAATTGGCCATCCCGCACAACCCACTTCATATGAGCTGCGATGTGATAATGAAATATGATGTGTCTACTTTGTACTAATATTATACAGTCTATTAAACATCAGAGGGTCAGTTTCAGATCTATTTTCCAATTTGTTTGGACCAAAAGAAATTAGTGTCAGCATTTTGCAAACTCCTCGTCAACATTTACATTCAAAATAAATGTCCAAAAATCAGACAATATACTAATTCACTGTGCATCAATCATCCACAAAAAATTGACTGCCATTTATTTGTGACAGATTTTTCGTTTAAGATGCACCTTTGGAATGCAGAGCTCACCAGATAACGTGCTGCTTTTAAGTGGAAACTTAGTAGGGCAGTTACTAGGATTACTAGGATAGCAATCCCTATCTGTTACCTACCATCTCATCAATAAACCTCCATGATAGGTGGGATATGTTACATTGATAACCACATTTTGCTGCATCCATTGGAGCCTGTGGTTAATTGATTATCCTTTCTCACATACAGCCGTAATTTAAAAAGAACATCTCAATGCATGTCCCATTTTTCAGACGTCATATCGTTTTGACATTGATTCAACAGCAAAATATTTTTACGCACACAGAGGAAATATAATGATTGTGAGATCATGTCTATACTTGTCAAACTCTGGAGTTACAGCCTGCCTTTATGGCGCAAAATTCAAGGCTCAGGCAGCACTGACCAAGCAAGCTGCAGTACAACTGCTACAGTCGTAATCTAAGTGGGATTTACTGTACATTTAAAGATGTACCTCTCTCCTAATTCTTACCCTTTCCTTTAATAAAGTGCACATAACTTGAGTTGTATCAGGCAAATACTAAGCTTTTCCTTCACATCAAAATCCTCATGCTGACCGGGTCACCATCTGAGAGGTCCTCATTGTCATACCACCTTCTACAAAATGAACTCTATAAATATCCTGCATTTTTTTTTGCACAGGATCATGGTTCCTATGGTTTCTTTAAAAAAAAACATGATCATAGACCATCCTGCATTTTTTTTTGAATGGGATCAGTTTATAGGCAGCGAGAATTTACCCGATCATTTTCAACAGGGTACGACCCCCACTTTGAAAAAGCCTGTCCCAGGGAATTTAATTTATATAAAAAAAAAGAGGGTGGCACGGTAGCACAGTGGTTAGCACTGCTGCTTCACAGCTCCAGGGACCTGGGTTTGATTCCTGGCTTGGGTCACTGTCTGTGTGGAGTTTGTACATTCTCATGTCTGCACGGGTTTCCTCCGGGTGCTCTGGTTTCCTCCCACAGTCCAAAGATGTGCAGGTTAGGTTAATTGGCCATGCCTAAATTGCCCCTTATTGTTCTGAGATGTGTAGGTTAGAGGGATTATTGGGTGAAATATGTAGGGATATGGGAGTAGGGCCTGGGTGGGATTGCGGTCCGTGCAGACTCAATGGGCCGAATGGCCTCTTTCTGTACTGTAGAGTTTCTATGATTCTATGATCCCTTCATTGAAATTTCAAACTTTCTCAGACTAATGGTTCTGATATCAGGTGACTGAAAAACATTTAGAAACGTTTATGATCTCCAAGTAATCTTTCTCTGCAATCCAACATGTAATTTTTCCATATTGAATTTCTTGATAAATTATTGAAGACAATAAAATTGCCACAATGAGAGCCAATATTAATGAGTTAATTAGGTTTGTAACAGTCAATCTAAAAGGGCAATTAATAATTATTGACATTTGAATTTTAAGTGACACAGCAAAAGTGAAATTTGGCTCCACCTTGTGGCCTGCAGTAGCAATTAATTTGCTCTTGTTTAAAGTTAACTTTAGTGTCACAAGTAGGCTAACTATAACATTGCAATGAAGTTACTATAAAAATCCCCCAAACTCTGGCACCTGTTCGGTTACACTGAGGGAGAATTTAGAAGGGTCAACACATCTAACCAGCATATCTTTCAGTCTGTGGGAGGAAACGGGAGCACCCGGAAGAAACCACACGGACACAGGGAGAACATGGAGTCCATACAGACAGTAGCCCAAGCTGGGAACTGAATCAAGGTCCCTAGTGTTTGAGGCAGCAGTGCTAACCACTGTGCATTCAAAAATATTATAGAAAATAAAAACCCGATGTACATTGCAAAAGCTTCCAACTTGAAAAAATACCATATCACAGCTTCGGACATACCCAGACAGAACAATTTAGTGATGATTATTGCTACATCACATTCCTGGGAATGTGGCTGACATTATCCAATTATTTTGTTTCCATCCTCTCCAATGTCTTACCTCTTCTGCAGCCTCTTCACGAGTAGCAAATGCTGTATGGCCTTCCTGCCATAGGAACTCACGAGTACGTAGAAATGGCTGTGGGTGTTTGAACTCCCAACGCTGCAAAATAATGAAAGTACATATAATCTCACAGCCTATTATAACCTTTATGGCCAATACAGAAACAGAAAATGCTGGAAACTTGAATTTATATCTTTCTTATGTTCTTTTATAGTAACCTGAAAATAGCCAAAGGTACTCAAGGAAGAGCAAAGACAAGGATAGAGAAAAAGTTAGGTGAGTTAGCCAAATTGTTGGTCAAAGAAGTGGTGGGAAGGTTTTAAAGATGGAGATAAGCAGATGGATTTCAGAACAGAGTTCAACAGAGAAGGAGCAAGGAGGTTAAAGCTCTGCCTCCAATGGCAGGTGTGCATAAAAACCAGTGTTGATAAACTGAAGGGCTCGGGGGATGCAAGTTGGAGGATGCAGCAGAGATAGGGCAGCAACGATTGGGGATACAAGGTTTGGCACTTGATGTTCAACCTGTTGGGAGATGTGAAGCCAATGCATGGATGGAAGCTGTGGATCAAGCAAGATTTCATTATTCATGTATTCTTGAGCCTTGGACAAGTTTATGAAAGATAAAGAGCAGGACTGACAATGAAGACATTGAAGCAATAGATGTGGAAAAATGACAAAGACAGACATGGGTTCCAACACTTTTGGGGCTGAGGTACAGCAAAGGTGGAAAATGTTTTAAAAGTTGAAGTAAGCAGGTTTGGTGATGGAGAGAATGAAAAATTTGAAACCCAGTTATGGATTGAACAGGACTGTGGCCAGCTCACAACCCACAGCAACTTTCTAGTTTTGACTGATTTTGAGGTACTACAAATCACATTTTGCTTTAACAATAACTTTCATTTATACAGCACCTTTAATGCAGTGAAATGTGCCAATGCAGGTCACAGGAGCATTAGGAAACAAGATTTAATCCCAGCCACAAAAGGGAGATATAAAAAATCTGCCAAAGAGGATGATTTTATGGAGTGCATTGGAGGAGAACAGAGGTAGAGGGGATTAGGGAGGGAATTATATTATCTATGACCCAAGAAGCTGAAAGCAATGCTGCCAACGGTGGTGATTAAAATCAGGATGCCAGAATTAACAGAGCAGAGAGATCTTGGAGGATGATAGGGATGGAGGAGGTTAGAGAGGGCTGTCACAGAGGGAGTGGAAAACAAGAATGAGAATTTTAAGATTAATGGTTTACTGGAGCAGGAGCCAATGTAGATCAGCCAATACAGGAGTGACATTCAAACAGAACACATAAGAGTAAGAGAGTTTTGCACAAGTTCAAATATTTGGATGATGGAAATTGGGAGACTGGCCGGACAATCAGCGAAAGAGTTAAATTAAGAGACAGCAAAGGCATGAATGAGTGTTTCAGCAGCAAAGGAGTTATTGCTGCTGAATGGTTAAGGAGGTGGAAATAGGCTTTGGTGATGGAGGGGATACACGGTCAGAACACAAAAGGTAAAATACTGGAAATCTGAAATAAAACACAAAGTGCTGGAAGTACTCAGCAGATCTGATGCAATCTGTGGAAAGAACAGAGTTAGCTTTTCAGGTCTGGCCTTTAGTCAAAACTGGGAAAAGTTAGAAATATAATAGGCTTTGAGCTAATGAAAGGGGGGAGGGGGGGAAGGATGGAAAGATCATCAAAAGGGAAGGATCTGTAATAGGGTGGAGGACAGGAAAGATTGAATCACAAAAGTTTTCACATGATGCAAGGTCAAAGGGAGCAGTAATGAAACAAATAAAGAAACAAAATGTGTCTACAGAACATGTAAATGACGGGATAACTGCTGTCAGCTCTCAAAGGAAAGGAAGTAAAAGAGAAAATGAAAAACAACCAAACCAGCAAAGAGAGACAAAAACAAAGCGGGCAGAGGTCATGACCACAAGTTTTCTTCAACTCAATGTTGAGCCCAAAAAGCTGTAAAATACACAGCTGAAAAATTAGGTGTTATTTATCAATGGAACAATGGAGCAGACAGAATAGCAGCAAAGTAGCTGGAAACTCTGTTCACAAACTGGTCATTCAATGTGAGCTGTCTGGCTGAGCCTCAGGCGAGGAATGGAGTTGGTGGCTAGGTAACAGCTTTTATGGCAGGGTCAAAAGACAACATGACGGTTCCAATATTTGGCTGAAGGAAATTTCTGCTTACTAAGGTTTAGATGTCAAACAAGCAGTGATAAAGTAGAGATAATGGAGGGATTGAAAGGGGTGATGTTGTGGCAGACCTCAACATCACTACCCTAGATATGGAACCTGTTATCCTTTTGTATATCATAAGGTAGATGAGAAATAGGAGGCAGCAACAAATGGATCCTTGACAGAATCCCAAGATGATCATGCGAGAGTGAGAAGAGAAGCCATTGCTGTTGATTCTCTCGTTACGACTGGATTTGTAAGAATGGAACAAATGCAATCCTATCCGGATGGTCAATAGAGAAGGGACATTGGAAAAGAATGGTGAGCCCCTACTCTGTCAAAGACTAAGAACATAAGAAATAGGAGCAGGAGTTGGCCATCTAGCCCTTCGAGCCTGCCCCGCCATTCAATAAGATCACAGCTGATCTGAAGTGGATCAGTTCCACTTTCCCACATTCTCCCCATAACCCTTAGTTCCCTTGTCTGTCAAAAACCTATCTACCAGTGACTTAAATATATTTAGCAAGGTAGCCTCCACCACTTCAACGGGCAGAGAATTCCAGAGATTCACCACCCTTTGAGTGAAGAAGTTCCTCCTCAACTCCGTTCTAAACTGCGCCCCCCCCCCCCCCCCCCCACCCCGGCCCGCCACTTATCTTGAGGCTGTGCCCCCTCGTCCTGCTGTCCTTTCTGAGCAGGAAGAATCTCTCTACCTCTACCCTATCCATCCCTTTCATTATCTTATACGTCTCTATAAGATCCCCCCTCATCCTTCTAAACTCCAACAAGAACAGACCCAGTCTATTTAGTCTCTCTTCATAGTCCAACCCCCTCATCTCCAGTATCAGCTTAGTGAACCTCCTCTGGACTCCCTCCAAGGCCAAAATATCCTTGCGCAAGTGCAGCGACCAAAACTGCACACAGTACTCCAGCTGCAGCCTCCCCAGTGCCCTGTACAGTTGCAGCAAGACCTCCCTGCTTTTATATTCTATCCCCCTCGCTATAAAGGCCAGCATTCCATTCAGCTTCTTGATCACCTGCTGCAACCTGCAGACTGGGTTTTTGCGACTCATGCACAAGGACCCCCAGGTCCCTCTGCACCGTAGCATGCTGCAGCTTTTCGCCCTTTAAATAGTAATCCCTCCTACTGTTATTTCTGCCAAAGTGGATAACCTCACACTTGCTAACACTGTACTCCATCTGCCAGGTCCTCGCCCACTCGCTCAGCCTATCCAGATCCCTCTGCAGACTTTCCACACCCTCCGCACAATTTGCTTTTCCACTCATCTTTGTGTCATCAGCAAATTTCGTTACCCTACACTCAGCCCCTTCCTCCAGATCATCTATATAAATGGTAAATAGCTGAGGCCCCAGCACCAATCCCTGCAGCACTCCACTAGTCATCAACCGCCAATCAGAATAATACCCATTGATACCAACTCTCTGCCTCCTATTAGACAACCAATCCTCTATCCACACTAACACCTTACCCCCAACTCCATGCCCCCTAACCTTCTGAAGCAACCTTTTGTGATGCACCTTATCAAACGCCTTTTGAAAATTGAGAAACACCACATCTACCGGTTCCCCTCTGTCTACCGCACTAGTCACATCCACATAGAATTCCAATAAATTCGTCAAACACGACTTCCCCTTAATGTATCCGTGCTGCGTCTGCTCTATCAAACCATTCTTTTTAGGTGCCTCGCTATTTCTTCTTTGATGACGGATTCAAGCATTTTTCCAACTACAGACATTAAACTAACTGGCCTATAATTCCCTGCCTTTTGCCTGCTACCTTTTTTAAACAGCGGCGTAACATTAGCCGTTTTCCAATCTTCCGGCACTTCCCCGGAATCCAGTGAAGTTTGGTAAATAATCACTATGGCATCTACTATCACCTCTGCCATTTCCTTCAGAACTCTGGGATGCATTCCATCCGGTCCTGGGGACTTGTCCACCATCAGTCCTGTTAGTCTATCAAGCACTGCCTCTCTAGTGACAGAGATCGCATTCAGGCCCTCAACTCCTACCATCCTTCTATCTTTAATATCCGGCAAACTATTTGCGTCCTCCTCCGTGAAGACTGAGGCAAAAAACTTATATAAGGCCTCCGCCATTTCCTCATCTCCCACCACTAAATCCCCCCTTTCATCCTCTAAGGATCCAACATTCACTCTAGCCAGCCTCCTCCTCTTTATATATTTGTAAAAGCTCTTACTGTCCTTTTTTATATTTAGTGCTAGTTTAGCTTTATAGTCTATCCTTCCTTTCTTTATCAACTTCTTAGTCATTCTTTGTTGATTTTTAAATCTCTCCCAATCTTCTACTCGCCCACTACTTTTAGCCACTCTAAATGCATTAGCTTGTAATACTCTCCTTTATATCCTTCGATAACCACAGCTGGTTATCCCTTCTCCTACATTCCTTCTTTACCGTCAGAATATATTTCTGCTGAGCACCGAGAAAAATCTCCTTAAAGACCCTCCACTGTTCCTCAGCACTCCTACCAACCAATCAGTGCCCCCAATCTACTTTTGCCAATTCCTCTCTCATCCTATTGTAGTCCCCTGTTCAAACAGGGGACACAGGTTCGGGACCCTACTTTCTCATCCTCCATCTGCATCAAAAACTCAACCATACAATGATCGCTCGTCCCAAGAGGATCCCTCACAACAAGACTAGACAGGTTGAGAAGAATGAGGGGCAGTTTGCCAACATCTCAGTCACAGGTCACTTTGAAATATGGCATTAGCGGAAAAATCCTTATTGGATTTGGAATTTAACACACAACCAGGGCATCCTGTTTCCTCTGTACAAGTCTCTAAGCAAAATAGGCTAAGAAATAAAAAGGTTGCATTTGAGAATAGTGTTCTAATTAATTACATTTTAGAGCATGTGTCCTTGCTTGAAACCTGAGTACTTGGTGATAAATTTGATGTAGATTGATGAAATTAGGTTTAAGAATAACAGGGAACCAGCAAATGTAGATTTGGATTTTCAAAAGGTATTCACAATAAAGTATCACACAAATGGTTAATAAACAAGATAAGGGCTCATGGAGTTGGGGACCATACATTAACATGGATAGTACATTGGCTAATGGAAAGGAAACAGAGCATAGGGATAAACTGGGCATTTTCAAGTTGGCAGGCTATAACTAGGGGTGTCACAAGAGTCAGTGGCGGGGCCTCAACTATTTACAACCAATGTTAATGACTTTGTGAAGAGATAGAACAAAGTATCCAAGCGTGCTGATGATACAAAGCTAGGTGGGAATGCAAGCTATGAGAAACAGAGGTGGCAAAGCGATATAAAAATGTTGTTATTGGGCAACGAAGCTGCAGATGGCATATAATAAAGCAGTTTTTTTTAAAAAAGATATGCAACTTGTAAATGTTGGTATTTAGAGGAACTTGGGTATACTCGTATAAGGAATGCAAACTTAGCATGCAGGTCCAGCAAGCAATTAGAAAAGGTAAATGCCATCTGCAAGGGGATTGGAGCACAAGAAAAAATAAATTTTGCTTTCATGAGACCATATATGGAATACTGCGCACATTTTGGTCTCCATGTTTAAGGAAGGAAATACCTGCGTTGGAGACTATACCAAGGTTCACTAAATTGGTCCCTGCGCAGTATGATGACAGACCAAGTAAACTGGGCCTATATTCTCTGGAGATTAGAAGGACAAGGGGACGATCTCATTGAAACAGATAAGGTTCTCAAGGGACTTGACACAGAGGCTGTTTCCACTGGTTAGGAAATTTAGAACGTGGCAGCACCGTATAAAGACAAGGGTCCAATCCTTTCGGACTCTGATAAAAATGAATTCCTTCACTCAATGGTTTGGGACACTTTGGATTCTTGGAAAATGAAGATGCTTCATTGCTGAATATATTTAAGGCCGAGATTGACATATTTTTGGTCTCAGTAAACCACAAGACATGGGGAGCTTGTGGGAAGCTGGATTTGAAGCTAAACATCAGCCATGATCATACTGAATGGCAGAGCCGGTAAATGGCATCTGCAAGGAGTATAACTGGGTCAATGGGCTATATGGTCTCCTCCTGCTGCTTTTTCCAGAGGAAAAGATGCTGTGATACTGAGCTCTGTCTTAGGAAAACTAGAACCTAAACATATAGCAACATAATTAAACAACTGAAAACTAACAAAAAAATCTTCCTGTGCTGTGGTGGTTGAATAATGTTGGTTGCTTAGAAAGCTTCAAAAGAACTTAACTGTTGTTAAGATCATTTGGGAAGTTGATGATAATTATAAACAGAAACAAACATGATTGAACAAATTTCTACAGTGTGTGAGGGATAGTTGAATAATGAAAACATATAGCTTCATCCTATTTCATACTTCATTTCTGGGTCATGAACAATCCAGCAAAGAAGTAGGTGGCCACAGGCTCCCACCAATAGTGGATTCAAATTCATTACTGAAAAGTAAAAAAGAGGCATCCAAGACAATTTTGTTGGTAAATGGACAATTTTGTCCTGGATGCCTCCTTTATAATGCCTCTTTATTTCTGAATTTTACAAACTTTCATACATTCACACTTGAAATGAAACACAAAAACATTGATACACATTAATGCAGGTAAACATTGCCTTCAATACCTACCACTACGTTGCACCATTGATTGAGTTTCAGTGGTAAATCACGATGTGACTGCACCCATTTGGCATAGGCTGGGTACATGACTGACAAAATGAACACAAACAAGACAGAATTAGGCCTTCTTATTAAGACAGGGAGCTCCTCCTTATAAAGTGTTCATCTATAATGTCTCCTAGTTCTGACAAAACGTCATCAAGCTGCAACATTAACCCCATCTTCTTCACTTCAAAGATACTGCCTGAGAAGCCAAAAGTGTTTCCAGCATTTTCTGTTTCTATTTCACAAGGACAATGCCAGGGATGACAAATGATTGGAGGAAATGGGGCTCTTCACATTAAAGCAAAGATGATTATGAAACCTTGTAGGATGTTATCAAAATTATGAGAGGCTTTGAGTGGTAAATTTGAAAAGAATATTTCCATTAATTGGTGCACTAATTTACATTAATTTCAGGTCATAAATGTATCACCATCAAAACAAAAGGTATGGGGGAGTCAGGAGAAATTATTTTAAGCAAGTGATTACAAGGATAATGGAATGTCTTAAGAAAGAACAATTGTGGAAGCAAATCCTACAATTACGTTTTAGAGGTTAGATGTACATTTAAAAAATAAACAGTTAAAAAGAATGCACATTCAAGTGGATAGCTCATTCTGGAGCCAGCAATCGAACAATCAGTTTAGCATCAAGTTCTGTGATTGAAGATAGAGAGATTGTACTCAAGCCACACTCCATTTCTCACGCAGGACACCCCAATGCATTACTGAAGAAGAGCTACTTTATAAGCGACACTGTACTTCATCTACAGTTGAAAATAAGCTTCTACCTGTCTGTTCAGATGCATATTAAAAATGTGGCACTATTTGAAGGGGTTGGAAAAAGGGCAGGAAATGTGGAGTTAAAATTCCAATATCAATTAGAAATACGAAGATCAATGGGTTATTTATCGGGCTAGCGATTTGGGGAATCTTGTAGAAACCAGCTTCTACATTCATCTATATAACATTGGCTATACATTAATTGAACATGAACCCTTCTGAGGTATCAAGGCATAGAATCCCTACAGCGCAGCAAGTGGCCATTTGGCCCATTGAGCCATGCACCAACAACAATCCCATGCAGGCCTTAATCCCATAACCCCATGTATTCACCTTGCTAATTCCCTGATATTAAGTGACAATTTAGCATGACCAAACAACCTAACCCATTTGCAGTTACTTTTAAATGTGTTTTGTGTGTTTGGATCTTGTAGCTATATTCAGGAACAAATCAATAAACTATGATCAGAAATTCCTGATTACATTCTTTCCTACCTGTTTCACTTGTTGGACGAACAGCAATTGGTTCAGCTAACTCAGTTTTTCCTGATCTGGTTACCCAAGCAACCTAATTTTGGAAAAAATAAAATTAATTTCTCTGAAGAGCAAAGCAGAAAGATTCTATCAATACTCAACATTATTCAGTCAAATGCACCATTGGACTTTATTTCGATATTCAATACTAGAATATAGTATTTTACACAATCTTTAAATGAAAGAAACAGGATTATATTTTGGATCAAATCTAACAGACCTTTCACTCAAGTAGTCAACAGTTCAGTATGATGGACAAATCAACATGTTTCTTTTTCATAATCAACTCGATTGAGAATCCCAATGTAAGATTTAGCATTCTTGCACACAAACACAGAAGTCTCAATTCAGATCTTTCACATCAGAAGGTCACACCAGACCTTCTGAACAGTACAATCATACACTTTTAAAAGGAGCACAAAAGCAGTTGGATTTCAAGTGGCGTCTGAAGGAAATATATTTATATTCTTACCTCTGGGGCAAAATCCGCTATATGTGACTTTTCCTTCTCAAGAGCTGCCTGAGAGACAAACATGGGGAAGTAACAGTTCTCCACACCAAGTTTCTTAATCTCATAGTCAAAGAAGTCTTTGATAGCTTCCCAGATAGCATAAGACCAGGGTCGGAGAACGTAACAGCCACTGACATCATAATATTCAATCAACTCGGATTTTGTAATCACCTAGGTGCAGCAAAAAAAAGACATAATTGCATGACTTCCAAGAATTCCAAAGATTGCATTTATCAAATGAATTGCTATGTATGAGCGCAAATGATTGCTCAGTTTAAAAAGCAAATGGCAGCAGCTATTTAACGCCTCAATATTCTCGTACGTTTTTGAGTTCAGGTAACCTAGTTGACCCCCCCCCCCCAAACACCCCTCAAGAAACACATTTGGTCAAAACAAGGAAACTACCTACTTGACAATAGCTCTCATATATGTTAACTATAAAAATCCAGTATTAGCCAAAGCAAATAATTGTTGCCACTTTAACAAAGTGGTATCACATGACTCCTCAAACAATCACCGTCAGATGTGGAAATCCAAAATTACAGTCAGAAACAAGGGGCAGAATTCTCCCAAAAACATTCTAAGCATTGAATTCGCAGGAAAACTGGAGTAATTCATGCTGTTTTTTTCAGTGGGAGTTCACACTAGAATTTCCCACAAATTGTGCAATACAGAGGCCATCAGCATGAATCTTATTAATTTCAGAGGGTGGGACCTATTCCCGCCTGGAAGGTTCAAAACAACGGGCCTCTGCGCATGTGCAGTGGCCCTGAACTTTCAGCCTCCCATTTGCCGGCCAGTCCGGGACCCCCACAGTGCTGTCCCTCCACCCCGATACCGTTCCACCCCCCCCCAACCCTGAGTTCACCTCAATCTCCACAATACACCAATACACTCCCCTGCCTCACAAACTCCTACAACTCCCCCAGACTACTGGCCTCCATCCTATCCTCATTGATCCCAATACAAAGTGGCAGTTGTACCCACACCTGCACCAATTGCCCCTAGGCCTCATCCCCGCCAGACTCCACTCCCCCATATGCCCACCCTACCCAATGTCCAGTGGGCAATTCCAAGGTGCTTCCTGGGCATGAGCACATTGCCCCTTGAGCAGTGCCAGGGGCACAGGTTGGCACCCCTACACCTGGGTGGTCCCAATTGCCCCACCCTTCACTCAAGCAGGGTCAGGCCACTAGCTTCGAAGGTACAGAGCTAGTGTAAACCCTGCTCGAGTGAAAAACTTTGAGGTGGGAGAAGCTAGCAGGCCTTCTAATAGCATTTAAAGAATCATTTAAATGCTAGCCCCAACAGGCCCCGCCGATTTCTGGCATGGGGCTGACTGCATGGGAAATCAGGCACTAGGGAATGTTCTCAGGGTGTGAGCATGCGCAGGAATCCTGGGAATCGCACCCCCCCAACGCGATTCTCCCTGTCCGCTGCGCTAATTCTTTAGCGCAGCTGGATGGGGGAGAACCGCCCCCAACCTTTTTGAAAAATAGACTTCGACTTGAAACCAGGTGGCTGCCTTCAATTCACATTTTCATAGCATCTCCTCCAAAAGATCTGGTCTCCAGGACATTTTGTCACACAAACAACTAAAATATCTGGGGTGGAATACACCCAAGAAGTGTCAAATTTGTGTAAAAATTGCAGTAAATCCCACTGATTTTTACTGCAGGATTTTCAAAATGAATCTCCCACATTGTGCACAGCAGAGTGCACTGGTGTGAATACTATTAACAATCCAGGGTGGGGCCTATTCCCATTGGGAAGGCCGGCAGCATAATGCTGAGTGGGCCACTGCACATGCATCAATCTGTTAGTGCTGAGATCGGTGCATGTCCATTAACCCTAATGTAAGAATCTTTCATGTTTTCCTATTTTGAGGAGGATTTGGCCTGCCCCCAGCACATTTTTCAGAGGCAGCCTACTGTTGACCAGTGGTAATCTTTAGTTCCTGCCACTTTCAATGGGTCAGTTTTTTGTGCCCTCCACCTCCAGGAGCTCACCATCAGCAGCACTGGATGATCTCACCAGCAGTAACGGCCAGAAAATTTCAGCTATTGTCTTTACTTTTGATTAACAAAATTTAATATACCTTTTCCTGATTACCTGCAAACATTTGGAAGTGGTAAAAGCTTCTAAACTCCCCTTTGAAATTCAATAGCTGAAATCAAGCATCCTATTTTGCAATGCAAATTTTAAATCCAACCACACTATAACCTCTCATTACAAAAATCATCACCCTAACAGCTGCACTGTTTTACCTCAAGTTCTCAGACAAGCTGTCACTAAACTGTCTGTGCTTTATATGCTCTGTCTGAGGCCAGAACTCTCCATTCACCTGACGAAGGGACTAACCCCGAAAGCTTGTGAGTCTATTATCAAATAAATCAGTTGGACTAAAACCTGGTGTTGTCAGACTTTTTAGCAGCCTTCCCCAGTTTAAAGTAATCACGAACACACATATTTCTTTACAAAATACCAAAACATATTTTTAAAAAAATCAATCATCATACTAATCTTTGGTCAAAGCTTTCTTCCATGATAGTATTTTAGACATATTAGTAATACATGTCTACTGGTGCAGTAAGCAATATCTTAAGTGTTGTCAGCTAACAGTCTGAAAACCTACAGGAGATAAATTTTAACATCTGTACCTAGATGGAAGCTAGAAGATCAGACTTCCCTCTTGCTGTAAAATCTGATTTTCCTGTTATTCAAGTCAATGAAATAAAATTAGGGACATAAGAGCATTTTAGTGAATAGGCGATCCACTAAGTCAAAATTGACCCCGTAAATGGTTTCTCTCTCTTGCTCCTATAAACTTAAACAGGTAGCAGAGGAGAAAGCTGGGGGCCGGGGGGAGGGGGGGGAAGCAAGTAGAGATTGTCACAAAATTGCAGAGAATGAGAAGTCACGTATCACAGGACGACTGTTTTTTTATTCATTGGGTGCAGCAACTTCGAGAATTCAAAAGGCACAGATAAATTCTGAAGTGCAAACCAAAACTAAGTAGCTTTATTTACTTTTGATGTACAAACTGGCCATTATAATTCTACATTCAAGATATTTAGAATTAAAACACTTAAGCTGGGGTTTAAATCATTTAACTTACAAGTACAGGCAGCACAGTGGTTAGCACTATTGCCTCACAATGACAGAGACCCAGGTTCAATTCCAGCCTTGGGTCACTGTCTGTACGGAGTTCACTGGGTGCTCTGGTTCCCTCCCATACTCCAAAGACGTGCAAGTTAGGTTGATTAAGGTCAATTCAGCATGGCCAATGTCAGCGGGATTAGCCGGGTAAACATGTGGGTTTGCGGGAATAGGGCCTGGGTGCAATTTCGATGGGCCGAATGGCCTCCTTCTGTACTGTAGGGATTCTACGATTCTATGAAGTCATAATAATCAATATCAGGCTGGAATTGCAAAGTTTGGAGGTGAAGAGATTGAAATTGTTTGGCAGCAAATTATCAGCTTCATCATCGTTATTGCTTTGGAACTGACTGCAGCTTCAAGATACAAATGCAAAATACTGCCAATACTAGGGAATCAAATAAAAACTGAAAAATGCTGGAAATACTCAACACATCTGACAGTAGCTGTGGAGAGAAAGACAGTCTTACTGTTTCAGTTCTATGATCTTTGATCAGAATTTCAACACTGCAAATTCAGGACATTGGGCATGCAGAGATTAACGAGGAAATCCTAAAGTTGCAGTCACTCACTGAAGGCTCTTCAATAGACTGCACTGTGGAACACCCTCCCTAACCTCCCAACCAGCAATCACAAAATCAGCAAGAATTTCAATTTTCTCACGCCGTTCGATACCCCTGTGAAATTCACATCTTGTTCAATCAGGAGTAACTTGGTTTCTGAATGCCTATTTGATTAATAGAATTTAACAAACATCAGAACGGCCCTAATAAAAAAAGGGTCCATTCTGCCTGGGGAAGGAAGATTCTTGGCCAAAGGAGTGGGTGCAGAGGTAAAGGAAGAAGGATTCTAGATAATTCCAATTTACCGGTGAATTGAAATAAAGATTTATTTGTAATAATTCAAATAAATGACCCAAAAAGGCATCAGAAAAACACTTACTTGTGAATACCATTCTGCTAGATTCTCTTCTTTTTTAGCTTCTATACCCAATCTACAAACAAAATCATATCATTTAAAATTATGAAATAAAAACATAGTTAATCACTGAACAAATTCCATATTTTATATTTCTAGTTTTGTACAAAAGTAGGAAACCTCTTATTTCTCATTTATAGCTATTCACCACCATATTGACATTTGGACTACACAGGATGAATTATTCCACTGTCAAATCTATACCTTTATGGTATTCATGCATGTTACTAAAATTTTGTCAAAAGATCCAGACTCTAGCAAAGGAAATGGCAGTCAGTATAGGTCCCTCTCCCCCAGGGTCCATACTCACCTTTATGCCCCCAGGGGATTCCCCACGGCAGGTTCATATCTAGATAAACCTGTCATAAACCATGTGAAAATACTGTGGAGCATCAATATACATTGCGCAGGCCTGTGGGCATGTCAAATATATTAAAACCAGTTAAAATGCATTTATATCAGGTTCACGCCAACTGAAATACAGTCGCTGACGACGGGCGGCAAAAATCTGAAGTCAGAACCTTTCCAGCCAGATTAGCAGCCACTGGATATTGAGCCCCTGCTGCCGGTCCTGTGGACGGTGTACACGGGCTCAAGATCCCACCCAATGACCTACAACAGTAAAATTTTTTTCCACTCCCGAACCCAACCATTAGCCAGTCGTACAACAGAAATGTACTTCTCTTCTGGTGTCAACGTAGGCATGGCAAAGTTATTTTGAGCAGCTCCATTTTAATTTATGGGATCATACAGCACAGAAGGCGGCCATTCAACTCATCATGCTTCCTATCCAATTAGTTCTATTCCGCCTACTCTTTTCCCCATAGCCCTGCAAAAATTTAAAACTGTCACTGGTGCAGTAAAAGGTTCTCTCAGATGGTAGATTAGATGCATTGTTGAGGAAGAGAAGAGAGCTTTGCTGTACACCAGGCATTTGCTATATCAGCTACTTCCACTAACAACTGGAAGTAAATGCTTGCTCTTAAAGACAGATGGCCCACATTTTCATGTGGGAAAGTGGAACTGATCCACTTCAGATCAGCCATGATCTTGTTGAATGGCGGGGCAGGCTCGAAGGGCTAGATGGCCTACTCCTGCTCCTATTTCTTACGTTCTTATATTTTCATGATACAGTCAAAAAAATTACATTTATGAATTAGATTACAGAAATTAAACATCAGTTAAAATATCAAATCTGTCAAACTATTATGCAGATGTATTTCTCCCCATATCCTGTCTCTGTCCAAGAAATGTATGGGTACTTTATATATAGCACAAGTACATAGGGTTACGGGGATAGGGCCTGGGTGCGATTGTTGGCAGTCTGGGCTTGATGGGCCGAAAATCCTGTATGCCCTTCTGCACTATATGGATTCTATGAACTGATGCACCAAAAAATTCAGAGTTTAACACAATCAGCATTTCCAGGGGAAAAGAAAAAGAATGAAATCCAGAATTCAAGCACAACATAGGACAGATTTTACAAGGCTGCGTTCCCAGTCTCTCCAACTGATCTCAGATATCCCCAGGCCGATGGGTGTGAATACCTGTTCAGTGGTATTTTTGGATTTGTGACTCGACATGAGCACAAATTAGAATTTGGACTCCAAATGTCTGGCCTCTTCTCCAACTCCAACCTAGCAAAGCTCAACTCCGCGAAAGACAACCTTGCTGAATTTGTCTTAAATGTTTACTTACCGGGTTTGTTTCTTTGGCCCCAGGCCTTCACCTGCACCTCCGTTGCTTGATCCCTTCTCCTGTTCTTTTGCTGCATCTTTCTTGTGCCCCTCAGGTTTTTCAGGCTTATTCTGCTTCTCAGATTTGTTCTGTTTCTCTTTTTTGTTTTTGTTCTCTCCTTCACTGCCTGTAGCTGGTTTATACTCCATTCCTGTTGAAGCTTTATACTGGCCCTTCAAATCAAGGAGCACGGCCACAGCAGCATCTATTTCTGCCTAGAGAAATTAATAGAATGGGGTTACAAGACGGAAAGCAAAACCAAAATTTGGAATGTGAAAGAAGTTAGTTAATTAATTTCCCACAGCATGAAAGTATAAGTGCACATTTAATTATAGACATTAACTGGAATATCTAGTTTTACATTTGCTCAGGCTGGGGAAGGGACACTTTTTCTATGCAGGATCACCAATTTATTGCAAAGTAAAACTCTCTTTAATCTACTCAAAGCAGTGCATTTCAGCCTCTGTCTAAGAATAGTAAAGTCTGTCACTTTATCAGTGCTGACTCTAATTCACTAGGAACCAAGTTATCAAACTGCTTGGATAAAAATAAATCTCTCCACAACACGATACATAGAAAATTGGCCCGAAAATGCAATGGTACCAATGTTTTCATTTTATTTACAAATCTTACTCCCTTCATAACCTCCAATGTCTAACAATGCTCACACCGGTTAGAAAAAAGGACGGGCATTTTCTTGAAAACCTGACCTGAAATAGAGGGGCCATTAATTTTTCTACTGCTTTTTCCCTTTGATAGAATCCGGAGCCATTACCTTAGACGCTTTTTGTGCTTTAAGTTTGCGTACAGCTTCTCCTTGTTCTGCCACCTTGCTGTGTAGTGTTTTCTCATCAAGTCCTGAGGATTCCATAGAGGGGATAATGGCTGGGGTTGCTGGCTCTGCTGCAGCACCAGGTGGCCTCCCTGGTTTGTACTCTTGTCCAGTCTTCTGTTTATAATCTGCTTTTAAGGCTAGGAGTGTTTTTACTGCTTCATCTATCTTATCCTGCAAAGGAAAGCATAACAAACGTACAGCAAGACGCAAGACAACAGGAACAGGTATAGACTGAAATGCAAAGGTTTCCTGGTGCTGAAATTCCAATAACACATCTTGTTTGCACCTTGTATTTTATTGTAATTACAAGAAGTAGAACGAATAATTGGAGTTCTTAAAAAATAAAAAAATCCATTTATAAAACTGCATGTCAAGAAGCCTTCCAGAACTTTCAGTACAATCACAAGTCACAGGAAAATAAAAACACGACCCAAAATCAAAAAAAAAAAATCAATGGTTTTCCCTCAAGTCATAAGATCAAGGGAAAATATTCTCAAACAATGTCAGGATTCTGCTCCATTCTCAATGCCTGACTGTAAAACAGTGCACATCAGCCTGCAGCAGAACCTCGCTAACATCAAGTCTTGGCAGGCAAGTACGAGCAAATGTGAACTAAGAAATGAGCAGCTTGAACAAGGAAAAACACAATTGCCTCCCTTTGTCCTTTAACAGCACTTGGTACCACACACCAAAAAAAAACCCTTCAGTGAACCAATATCTACATTAATAGAACATAATGACAAAAGGAATACAGGCCAGAGTAGGTCATGTGGTCAAATCAAGCCTGCTCCACAATTCAGTAGCAGTCAAACTTGTATGTTAACTCCACTTTCCCATCTTTTCCCAAATTCCTGGATTCTCTTGTTTCCCAGAAGTCCATTGATCGCAGGTCTTAAACATACTAAAACAACTAAGCACAAGTAGAGAATTCCAAAGATTCACAACACTCAAGTAATTTCTTTTCATCTCAGTACTAAATGGTTTAACCCAGATTGAAGAGTCCCTTGGAGTCTACAGTCAAGGCAGGATGGGAAAGGGGTAGGGGGTGTGGAAGAAGAGTCAGGGAGCGATCATGGCTGGCCCCAAAACCCATCTATGAGACACAAGTCAGGAGTGTGATGGAATACTCTCC
The DNA here is from genome assembly GCF_965287045.1 of Carcharhinus amblyrhynchos. Classification (NCBI taxonomy): domain Eukaryota; kingdom Metazoa; phylum Chordata; class Chondrichthyes; order Carcharhiniformes; family Carcharhinidae; genus Carcharhinus; species Carcharhinus amblyrhynchos. The sequence goes on from NC_137335.1 coordinate 55,529,363, forward strand.
ACTTGCTTGGATGATTGCAACTCCAACAGCACTCAAGAAGCCTGACACAGAAAAGGAACCCACTTGACTGTTTGTGAATGGAGTGCCATTCACTGCCTCCACCATTGACAAATTTGCAGCAGCGTGTACCAGCTACAAGACGCACTGCAGGAACTCACCAAGGCTCCTTAGACAACATATTCTAAACACACGAGCACCACCATCTAGAAGAACAAGGGCAGCAAACACATGGCAATGCCACCACCTGGAGCTTCCCTTCATGCCACTCACTATCCCAACCTGGTAATATATTGCCATTCCTTTCGTCACTCGGTTAAAATCTTGGAACTGAGTCACAGGTGAGGTGCCTGAAGATTGGAAGGTGGGAAATACTGTGCCTTTGTTTAAAAAGGGCTGCAGGAAAAAGCCTGAGAACTACAAGCCAATGAGCCTCACATCTGTAGTGGGTAAGTTGTTGGAAGGTATTTTGAGAGACAAGAGTTTAATTTAGATAAATGCGAGGTTATGGTAGATTGAATCAGGGCAGGACGTACTCAGTTAATGGTAGGATATTGGGGAGAGTTACAGGACAAAGAGATCTAGGGGTACATGTTCATAGCTCCTTGAGTGTGGAGTCACAGGTGGACAGAGTGGTGAAGAAGGCATTCAGCATGCTTGGTTTCATTGGTCAGAACGTTCAATACAGGAGTTGGGATGTTTTGTTGAAGTTATACAAGACATTGGTAAGGCCACAGTTGGAATACTGTGTATAGTTTTGATTACCCTATTATAGGAAGGATATTATTAAACAAGAAAGAGTGCAGAAGAGCTTTACAAGGTGCTACCGGGACTTGATGGTTTGAGTTGCGTTATAAGGAGAGGTTGGATCGACTGGGACTTTTTCCTCTGTAGCATAGAAGGCTGAGGGGTGATCTTATAGAGGTATATAAAATAATGAGGGGCATAGAGCAACTCGATAGTCAATATCTTTTCCCAAAGGTAGGTGAGTCTAAAACTAGAGGGCATAGGTTTATGGTGAGAGGGGAGAGATACAAAAATGTCCAGAGGAGCAATTTTTTCACGCAGAGGATGGTGTCTGGAACAAGCTGCCAGAGGTACAGGAGAGGAGGGTACAATTTTGTCTTTTAAAAAACAGTTAGACATTACATGGGTAAAATGGGTATAAAGGGATATGGGCCAAATGTGGGCAATTGGGATTGGCTTAGGGGTTTAAAAGAAAAGAGCAGCATGGACAAGTTGGGCCAAACGGCCTGTTTCCATGCTGTAAACCTCTATGACTCTAACTCCCTCCCTAACAGCAATATAGGTGTACCTACATCACAAGGTATGCAGTGCTTCAAGAAGGAAGGGAGTTCACCACTACCTTCTCAAGGGCAACTAGGAATGACCTTGCTAGCAACGTCCATGTGCAATGAATGAATAAAAAACTTATTTCGTGTTTCTGGGGCACTGTATTTGACAGTGCTAATCTCTTGCTTTTTACATACTTTGTAAGATGTTTTACAATTTGTTTTTACACTCCTAGTTAGATTACTCTCATATTCCATGTTCTCGCTTAATCGCTTTCATGGTCATCCACGGCTGATTTTTAAAACATTCTGAATCTCCAGATTACTACTGTTTTGGAAGGACCATTAGCCTCTTAAGCTTCATTTCTCCAGTTAGCCATGGTTGTATCACTTTTCCAGTGGAGGTTTTATTCCTCATGGGAGTGTATTTTCATTGAGAAATACGAATTATTGCTTTAAATGTTCACCTTTATGTATTTAGTGATTCACCATCATTGTACTAGATTGCCCTAAAGAGTCAAATATAATACAAGTGAATGTTTTAGCAGCCAGGAACTTAAAGGAAAGTGGAAGACTGCTTTCAATAGCTCTACATACACCCTTAACTGGCATGCTGGATGAATCTGTCGAATTAAAATACAATCTCAAGGACGAGGAGCCATCATTTTTTTTCTGAAAGTGAAAAGGGAAGGTTGAACAAAAAGTCTGTTCCCAAGTTGAGTAGTGGAATGACGATACATAAATAGTATTATCTTTAAGGATTTAGAAATGACCAAAGAAAATACCTTTGGAGCTTTATCTGCTTTGAGTTTTCGAACTACTTCTCCTTGTTGATATATCTTGTCATACAGAACTTTGTCAATAATTGAGTCTGAGGTCTTGGATACAGGGACAGGACCAGAAGTAGATGTTGGTGGCTTTCCAGGTTTGTATTCAATACCACTCTGTTGCTTGTATTCTGCCTTCAAACTCAAAAGTCCTTTTACTGCCGTGTCCACCTCTTCTTTGGATGCTTTCTTTGCCTTCAATTCACGCACAACTTCGCCTTGTTGAGCTACTTTGTTATAAAGTGCAGCAAGGTCAAGAGTGTCACATGTTGGGGCAGGGGAAACAGCAGCAGGTGACACAGCTGTAGGTGCAGAGTCAGCTTTAGTCTAAAAAATAAAAATGACAAGTTTTAAACAAAATAAATCAAACTGCAAACCTTCATTTGTTACTTCAGTTTAACGAAGCCATTTATTATAAATAATCATGTGTTAAAAGGCAGCAGAAAACTGAATTTGAATATGTGCTAATTACAAAAAGGTAAGACCACTTTTTATGATTTGCAATCCAGTCATCTAAATGAGCAGAAGTACGAGGTATCCTTTTACTTTGATATCCCACCCATATTAGAAGTCAGTCTAACAAAAAGGAGCACATTAATCTAATGGACCTAACACAGATTCACCACAGCAGTTTTCATATTTATAGTGCTTCCGTATATTGACAACTTTGAGAAAACCAGACTTGCACAGAAATTAAGGATGAAGATCTCAATTTATGGAATTAGTTCCATCTCCCACTCCCATCCTACCTTCAAAACATTAAGAAAAAACAGAGTTGGCAAAGGTTGTTGAATAACTAGGATATTTTCCAGAAGACGAGCATTTGGGTGATTATTTTTGTCCTAAAGCACACAGAGGTAAGTTTCTGTCTGCTAGATATCACAGATATTGTAATGGGTCTTAGAAATAAACTTAAGTTTGCAGATGCTCAGTTATATTGAAAAGCCATTCTTGCCTCTTTAACTGCATCATGTTTACTCTTCTCCTTGGAACCAGAGGTCGGCATTTCCTTGGTATGACCATCAGGGATGTAGATCAGAACACAAGGAGATTCTTTGCAACTGTATGGACTAAAGCAAGACCAGAGATACATGGCTGCTGTAACTACAAGTTCTAAACAAAAATGGGTTTAGCTTGAAAAACTATTATATACAGCTTATTCAAATATGGAAATAACATTATAACATTTGGACTTCAACTGCTCCAGAGCTTGGAAATCAAGGCAACATCTCATACAAATGTCTAAACGTTTACCAATATCAATATGGTACATTACTATTTCAACAAACGATATGCCACGTTCGAGACCTTTATTACTTTCAAACGAAAAATATAGTGAACAGAGCTTAAAGTGAGTATTTGCAATGATTATTCCCTAGCAGTTGATAAAAGTTCAAAATCTAATTCAAGCCTCTTATTGTAAGAGCTTTAAGCTGGAAATAACTCTAGCTACATGGTTAATGGAATGTAAGATCACTGAGTTTTCTTTCTGTCAAATATTCTTTTTCTGTAATGTGATTGATCAGAATTGCTCACCTAACTGGTTCATATGGTTGATCACAGATAAAGAAACCTCTTCTTTGTAACTGGATGATGTCTCCTTTTTTCAGGTCTTTTAGACATGGGTCACCTAGCATCAGTTCTTCTTGCTGAAAAAAAAGTATTTTCTCCCCATTTAAATCATTCAAAACATTCCCAATGTTAAACTACAACAAAAAAAACAAGATTTAAAGCCACTCAAAAAACCAGTAATAACCAAGTCACTCAAACAAAAAGCTGTATCACCTTGGAGCAATTTTTACTCAAGTCAATAAGTGATCACATTTGCACATCAGGCATAAGCACATTATTCCAAGTTCAAAGTTACAGAATGCACTCTTCTGCGTTCTTGGTGCAGTAATCCCATTATTGTGGACAGAAGTTATTCCTCCAAGAACTTTTTACAATGGGAGCAGTTATCAAAATTGCAAACACCATTTGAATTTTATCTAGTGATAATTGAAGTGCAATTCAAAATTCAAGAAATCAAATGAACCACAATAATACTAATACATTGTCACCACAGGGAGAATATGAATTAGAAATTTCTATTTTGAATCAGAACTGTTCAACCACACTGCAGAAGAATTAGAGCATACACATTTGGGTTTAATGTAGCCAGCAGACAATTTCAAATCTGGCTTGAAATCCTATCAATGAGATCCTATAGTCTTCTGAAGACTTTGTTAATCAGCAATTAAATTTGCTTTCACATTTTACACACAATGAAATGCCTACAAACTCTCATTTAAAAGGAAGCTCTTAATAACAGATGTGAATGCTGTTATAATGGCCCCTTAATTCCTAGCTTCACAATTTTAATAAAATATTAATATAATAAAATAATTTCTATTGACATTTTGTCTTGCAGCTTCCAAGTTAACCAGAACTAGGTGTTCATTACAAATAATACCTTGCTGTTTCGATTTACATGATCCTTGAAATCTTCATCTTTGCCGATGACAGGTTTACTGATTAGATGTTCATAATAGACGCATACTGTGGGAACCAATGGAGCTTGTGGATTCTCAGTTAACCATGTTATCTTTGTTGTCTTCTTATAATCCTTGTTATCCAGATTTAACTTTCCCTCAAGTGATGTAATCTTTCCGTTGGAATTTCTACAAATAAAAATTTGCATTATTAAATCTGTCACATCATTTGGTGCCTTCAAAAAGAACAGGAAGTCAGATTCTATGGGATAAAGCAGGAAACTTTGTTATAACAATTTTCTCACCTGTTAATCTTAGCAATGTTGATGTTACCCCAATTGATGAAAGTAACCATTTCTCCCTCTGCAAAAGTTACTGCATCTGCTCCGTCAATTAGTACCTTGGGTCCGTACCATACAGGCTTCAACCCTACATCTGGATTCTGGCAAAAAGAAATGGATTAAAACAATAACACTCAGTCCAGGGGGGAATAAACAAAGGAGGTGCATTCATATCATAGTTTGTCATTTCTATACATCTAAGAAATCCTGTTTAACCGTGTACATTTCTTCCTTGTAAATGTGGTATGAATATCATCAAACCTGTTCCTGCAAACTAATTCAAAACTGAACACTACCAATCCTAATTTAAGTAAAAGGTAGAGATATGGTTGCCATAATCTCAGATGGCTGTAGACTGCTCTTTCCTTTGAGGGGGAGAGCTGACTGGTGGTGATTTATCTTGAGGATCACCACACTCAAGCAAGGAGCAAGGTTGACCTTCATGAATAACCTCAGCTGTTGCAGGAATTGAACCCCTGCTGTTGGCACAACTTTCCAGCCAACTAAGCTAACCAACGAAATAGCAGTGCAAACAGATGTATGTTTTAAGACCTTGTAAGCCTTGGATTTGTTCAACATATTCCCAGAGTACAAGAGATAGAAATATGTCTACACAGCATCCTTACTTCACATTTTTATAGCTCTATTTTAAAATGACCCAATAGAGATCTAGCTCCAAAAACCTGGTTTCAAATCTAAAACATACGACTGGAACAATAGTCTTCCTAAGGTCCATAGATTCTGTGTGAAATGATCAAGTTAAAATCATCAATACAGTTGTTGGAAACCTTGGCCCACAACAAATGCATGTATTAATGGACCATTTTACCTAATGGCCACATTTGGCTAGTTTAAAAAAAACATGCCTGAAAATGACGCTGGCTTCCCAAAAATTAGAATTCCTTAAATGATATAACAACTTTCCATCATTCTCAACAGCACTGAAAACATTTAACAGTTATACTTATGGAACTTTATGGGCATTTAAAAGTGGATATCAGATGTAGCTTCATTCATAAGGCAGACAGTTAATCTCAAGTAGATATATTTAATCACATTAACTTGGCAATGGCAACAGCTACATAAAATACGGGCTGATAAAATGGGCAGAGAAACTTTTTGTTCTATAACTATTTCCCATACTAAGAATTTGAAAAATGGATGTCAACTAAGAATGAGAGCTTAAATACATTTTTGTAAGTGCAAGTTCGTTCCAACTTCATCACTAACACAACTGCAGGCTCCTTTTTAAAAATAACAAAATACCTTCCAATCCTACAGTTACCATACAGGGGATGGAGAGGTGGAGGAGGGGGGAGGGAATTGTACACAAACCAGACTTTTATCCTGCACCTGCTTTTTCTTCAGTTTTTTTCTCATTCAAACATTCATGTTCAATTAAATGGATTGTATATTACATTTTCCCACCCTCCAATTTTTAAACTTTGGTACCTTGGGATGCTTGGCCACATCTTTCATCTCTTCCTTGGCCTCTGGCAGATTCACAGGCACTACATCATTCTGCAATAATGCTGTATATCGAGGTGCCACTGGATCAATAACCTAAAGTAAATAAAATTGGTCATTTTATTTGTATAATTATGAAATCACGTTTCATTCTCATCTACATGCAATATCCAAAATGGGGGTATATTGAATTGTTTAGCTTGCTGCAACTAACAATTAGACATAATTAAATAGAAAACATTTGAAAACTGGGAATTATCTGAAAAGAAGTCAGTTATTTTCCAGAACACTATACGCAGACTTTAAATGGATTTTCACAGTCTTATTCAATTAAAAAGGCCAATTAAAATTTTATGTATCTTCATTATTTGCAGTTAACTGCAACAACGTAAACAATCCTTTGCATGAGGCAAAAGTTAAAAAATTAAAAGCCATGCCTTTTGAATTGATGACAGACAAAAAAAATCATGTTACAAAGGCACAAAGTGTGGCACTGAAGTACAAACAAATGGGAAAGTTCACGAGAAATTATCTCAAGATGTCAAATTCAAATGGTTTAGATTAAGACCCCAGCCAAGGAGCCAAAGTCCTAGAATGGGATTTCTGCACTCAATTAATTAAATCATAGAGTTTCACTTGCTATTTGTGTTGCCAATTTCATTGAATTAGTTTAAGGATTGTAAACTCCACTGTGCTCCTTTTCTGGTTAGGAAATTACATGTCTAAGTCATGTAGTACTGTACATTAGACATGACATCATTTGGTGTTGTTTTGGTATAGAAAATTTATTGTAGTTTATATTTGGTAGAGTTTTTATAGTATGTCGTATTAAACATAACAGAACGCAAAACACAATGACAGACAGGTATCTAAGTGGTCTTTTAGAAAAATTAGCTGATTTTTGAGACCCAAAGTAAAATATGAAAGCTCAAATATACAGGAGCACAGGAACTTTGCTGCTCAGCAATCAATACACTTTCACTCAGATTTGCCATGGAAAAATACTGTTGCTACTCATGGAACAAGACTGGAAGAAAATTTTTAAAAATGCTGCTCCAAATATAGAGAGCAATAATTGCCTCCCCATAAAACTACTCATCTGTGCAAATACTCCAAACTTAAAATAATCATGTTGCTGTCAAAATGTGCAGAAAACCATACCAGCTAAACCACACAATCACAGAAGTAGTTCAAAAGGTGGCTGGCTTTGGACACACCTTGAACTTTAAAGCATTGCTGCCATGCTATTCAAGCTGTGATCTAATCAAAGCAGAAAATTGTTAAGTAATACCTTGTTACAGTTAGCTTGCAGCTTGAAAGAAGCAGAAAATGTAATGCATAATGTGTTCAGTTCATTAATTGCACAATTTTTGGGTTACAAAATATTTTCAAGCTTTTCCTCTTTTCGTGCTGTTATTCCAACCTCAAAGTCAACATTTTTTTTTATCCAAAACTGGATTTCTCATACAGTTTAAAGCATCGGAAAAAAAGATATTTGTCACCATGTAACCAGTCACAAGAACATTCCATTTTCTTCAGTGAACTGTAATTTGTGTTTATTCAGACTTCAAAAAAAATGCAATACACAGCAATGTTACTCAACAGATAAGAACAAGGTGCAGAAATGCTGATTAGTTCATAGTTACCTTTTTGTTAAAAGCCCAGAGTTTGTCCCACTCCATGTTTACAACAGATCTTGAGCCACCCTGCATCACAAAATGTAAACAACTTTTAAACAGAGGACAAAAACAGCAATAGACCTTCATAAATATATCTTACAAAACAAACCATGATTTTATATTACAATACATGATTTAGAATAAAATGAGTTTTGGAAGGCAATGGTGCAGTGTGGAGAAGGACCACTAACATCAATACAAAACATGTGATACTATGGATCTATGGTGAAAAGCATCATCTAGCTCACATTTAACTCACTTGAGCAGCAATAAACTGTTTTAATCCCTCAACAGTCATCCCTCTCCGCAGGACTCCACGCACTGTTGGAAAGCGAGGATCATCCCTAAACACAAAATTGGGGACAAAGAAATTAATAAAACAAAAGTGACTGTGAAAAGAGACAATGCCACTTCATAGTTTAAACAAAAAATATCTGATTTAATTATTACATTAGCTAACTCAAAAAACAAAAGTCAAGTTTACAGATTTAATGCAAAAGTACCATCCATCCACAAGTCCTTCATTGACAAACCACGTAAGCTTCCTCTTTGATAGTACAGTGTTATTTAGGTTAAGGCGGCTGTACTCCCAAATATAAGGTTTTCGAATCTCCAGAGCATCAATAATCCAGTAATATTGCTCATCTCGATCATGGTACTCTGTTGTCCTAAGTGCATGCGTGACACCTTCAATGCTGTCTACTATAGGACATGCAAAGTCATACGTTGGGTAAGCTCTGCAAGGAGAGGAAATAAATGGAAATCCATAAATATAAACTTTCCATAATCTCCACATTGGATTTGATTCACCGCTTATTTATTTACATTTTAATCCAATCAAATTCTCTTTGGAGTATCTTGGCAACCTCTTTGGGACGTACGAGATGGTACAGTCTACTGAACGTGGAACGAAAAGTTGCAATCCTTTGGTTTTAACCAGTGCAAAAATCAATTGCAAGATATCAACCTTTTCCTCAGTTTAAAAATCATTTTGAATAGCTACAGTTTCTCTCATAACCCAATATAACTGCTCTCCAATTTTCACTCTTAAACTAGCTAACACAATTCAAAATAAAGAATATGGCAAAAAATGCCACCATAATAATTTAAATTCTGTAGATTAGCTACGTTACATAAATAGCAAAGGAGCAAATAACTGGTCTGCCAGCACACACACACAAGAAATATGCCTAATCTGTGTATAACTCAACTTTTCGTGAACTACATGTTTTCATATAACTCTCAATACCAATATAAAACAAATATTCTGCAATTTCACCACAGACTAGCACACCACCAGGGAGAACTCTGTTTACATGTGAAGTTCCCAAGATCATTCCAAGGAGAAATGATGCATCTCAGATTGCAACGTCCACATTTAAATATCCCACTATGTTTGCCTGAAGTCAGAGACTCTTTTTTTTTGATTCAATCGTGGGACATGGGCATCGCTGGCTAGCATTTACTGCCCATCCCTCGTTATCTTTGGAGGGCAGCTGAGTCAACCACATCGCTGTGGCTCTGGAGTCACATGTAAGCCAGACCAGATAAGGATGGCAGATTTCCTTCCCTAAAGGACATTAGTGAACCAGATGGGTTTTTCCCGACAACTGACAATGGTTTAATGGACGTCAGTAGATTCTTAATTCCAGATTTTTTTTTATTGAATTCAAATTCCACCATCTGCCACGATGGGTTTTGAACCTGGGTCCCTAGCACATTAGCTGAATTTCTGGATTAAAAGTCTAGCGATAATACCAATAGGCCATCGCCTTCCTGCTAAATATTTCCTTGACCTCTACTTGTCCAGATTCTAAATATTAACTTTCCAATTGCCTGATGGACGCTGAAGTAGTTAGATTAGGCACAACTTGGTCGTATAGACTGGGGTGTTAACAATTTCACACTTCAATATGAAAGTCTTAATATGCAGTTAGCAGCACTGCTATGATTGTAGGCTGCTGAGGAGCTGAAATGGAGGCTCCATGGTGCAATAATAGGTAGTAGGTATGCACCTTCAGTAGATCTACATCAATGCTGGGCTGAACGCACCTGCATATGCCTCCTGACACCACAGCAGTGTTGAGTCTCAATTACAGGGGTCTGATTTTGTTTTTAAAAGACTTAAAATTCCAACAAGTTTTATATTCTAGGATGATAGTTGCAAAACCTAAACATGACTGATATACTTCACTTGTATTTGAGGCCTGTCCGAGGATGTGGCATGTTCTTGCATCTGTAGACTGTGGGATCCCTGAGACAACCATTATTGGAAGCCATGTCAATCTTTGCTCGTAAACAGCAGGTTTGCCCATACGTCGTTCCACTCTTCATCTCTTCCCACATTTGCAGGTTCTGCTGTACAGCTGCAGAAAATATATTGCATGCAGAGTCAAACATTAGGAATTTAAATCTACGAAGTTTAATATTAAAGAACTCACAATTAAATAAAATAGAAATTCTTCCTTCATTATCATCTCCAAGCTTTTTCCATTTAAATATCACCGGAGAATGCATGAGCACTGCAAGGTATAATAGCAAGTTAATTCTGGCAGGGTTTCAGGTATTACATAAGAAATAGGAGGAGTAGGCCAACTAGCCCTTCGAGCCTGCCCCACTATTCAATAAGATCATGGCTGATCTGTCGTGGCTCAGTTCCACATTCCCGCCCTCTCCCCATAACCCTTAATCCCCTCTCTTATCAAAAACCCATCAACCCACGTCTTAAAAATATTTAGCGAGGTAGCCTCCACCACTTCAACGGGCAGAGAATTCCAGAGATTCACCACCCTTTGAGTGAAGAAGTTCCTCCTCAACTCTGTTCTAAACTGCCCCCCCTTTATCTTGAGGCTGTGCCCCCTAGTCCTGCTATCCTTTCTGAGCAGGAAGAGTCTCTCCACCTCTATCCTATCCATCCCATTCATCATCTTATACGTCTCAATGAGATCTCCCCTCATTCTTCTACACTCTAACGAGTACAAGCCTAATTTATTCAGCCTCTCCTCATAGCTCAACCCCCTCAACTCCGGCATCAGCCTAGTAAACCTCCTCTGCACTCCCTCCAAGGCCAAAATATCCTTGCGTAAGTACGGCGCCCAAAACTGCACACAGTACTCCAGCTGCGGCCTCACCAATGCCCTATACAGCCGCAGCAAGACCTCCCTACTTTTATATTCAATCCCCCTCGCGATGAAGGCCAGCATCCCATTCGCCTTCCTGACCACCTGCAAGCTGGGTTTTGTCACTTTGCATCTCTTACCAATCTAGAATGCACTTAAATTCTCTTCAGGAAAATACTTTCTTAACAAACATCACGTTATGTTATTTTGGTGCTATCTTTTTAAAAACAGCTGACAATTCAGAAGAAAAGCTATTAAGCAAAAGAAGTAACTATTAAAGTTTTAAAATTTATTTATTGGTGTCACAAACAGGCTTACATTAAACTTTACAATGAAGTTGCTGTGAAAATTCCCTAGTAGCCACATTCTGGCGCCTGTTTGGGTATACTGATGGAGAATTTAGCATGGCCAAAGCATCTAACCAGCACATCTTTCGGACTGTGGGAGGAAACCCGAGCACCTGGAGGAAATACACGCAGACATGGGGAGAATGTGCAAACTCCACACAGAGTGACCTAAGCCAGGAATCGAACCCAGGACCCTGGCACCGTGAGGCAGCAGTGCTAACCACTGAGCCACACATAAGAAAGGGCTTTGCATTGGCCAGGAATGAAACCCTAGTCTCCTGCATGGCAGAGAAGAATTCTACCACTGAACCACCAATCACACAGCATTGTGTGGTATGGAGCCAGGCGCATCTCAAAATTCCCAGCTCTGATCTCAGCCCTGCCCATAATTAAGCAATTGTAGCACAATCCATCTCATAGCCACCAGGGCAAATCAAAATTCTTATTCACGAATGCTGTTCAACAACTTTTGTCAGAAACTGTAGAAGGAAGTGAAGGATAACAAAATGGAACTCAAAATGCCTACTGCAGTCAAGAAAATTAAGCACACAAAACAAGTAGTATTAAAGGCAAAGTGTGAGAACGGTACCATAGCATGAATCATTTTTGGACCTGTAGGACAGGTGAGAAGAGTGAATAAAGGTTTGATAGCTGTTAATCAAGGATATCACCAAGCAAAATTTTAATGGCACTCACAGTTCACCCTGTGTTTAGACTCGATCCTTTGTTCCCGTTCTTGTTTCATTTGATCTGGAGGTGTGTCATCTACGTAAGCTTTTCCATCTCTAATCATTTTTTCAGCATATTGCATTATAGTATTAAAGTGATCTGAAGTGTAGGTGAATTGATCAGGTTTGATCTGTAGCATTGAAACATCTTCCAGTATAACCTACAGAAAGCAGCGAATGTTAATACAATTCAATTCCTTTGTAAAAATGCCATGCAACAAGCTTCAACTTAATTCCGAATACAGGTTGAGAAAAATTCTAGATTACTCATTTCTCTAGAAATCTGTGATTTGAGAGGCTTATACATTATACTAGTCAGTAAAATTTCAAAGAAGGTTATAAGGCTTTCAAGTTCCTCAATTATTTGAGGGAGATTAAAGCTAGAATGGGGTAATATGAGGTTTTCTCCCAATATATAATACAACATTTTTGAAATTCAAGCTGCAGCACAGTCCACTATTTTATGCTCTTAACCTAGAATGATCAAACAATAATTAGCAAAACATTTGAGTGGCAGAATTTACAGTTTCAATGGACTTTGACCGATTATTTATCCTGGACTATTTCCATGTTGTGATCTATCAGATGTAATTTTGGGCGTGAGATTTTAGCTCACTTAGCAATGTGTTATCTGTAACAAAGATAAATAATCTAAACTATTTAAAAAGCTATCTAATCCAGTATGACTTCAAAATATAGAACCTATTAAATCCAGAAAAATTCACTTTAAATTAATTCAAATTATCTGAATACTAAACAAACAAGTTTCATATTCAACTGACTTTGCTGTTATATGTATGTTATTGATTTGGAGGAAAATGTAACTGGATTGATTAGTAAGTTTGTGGATGACACAAAGATTAGTACATTTGCGGAAAGCGGTGAGGACCATCAGAGGATACAGCAGGATATAGATCAGTTGGAGACTTGGACGGAAAGATGACAGATGGAGTTTAATCTGGACAGATGTGAGGTAATGCATTTTGGAAGGTCTAATACAGATAGGAAATATACAGTAAATGGCAGAACCGTTAAGAGTATTGGTAGGCAAAGGGATCTGGGTGTTCAGGTACAAAGGTTACTGAAAGTGGCAATGCTGGTGGAGAAGTATCAAGGAGGCACACGGCATGCTTGCCTTCATCAGCCAGGCTATTGAGTTTAAAAATAGGCAAGTCATGTTGCAGCTTTATAGAACATTAGTTAGGCCACATGTGGAATATATAATGTTCAATTCTGGTCACCACAATAGCATAAGGGTGTGGAGGCTTTGGAGAGGGTACAGAAAAGATTTACCAGGATGTTGCCCGGTATGGAGGGCATTGGCTATGAGGAGAGGTTGGAGAAACCTGGTTTATTCTCACTGGAGCAACGGACCTTGAGGGGAGACCTGATAGAAGTCTACAAGATTGAGAGGCATGGACAAAGTGGATAGTCAGAAACTTTTTCCCAGGGTGGAAGGGTCAATTACTAGGGGGAATAGGTTTAAGTTGCAAGGGCAAGGGTTAAAGGAAATGTACGAAGCAGTTTTTTTTTATTACACAGTGTAATGGATGCCTGGAACTCGTTGCCAGGGGAAGTAATGGGAGCAAATACGGTACTGACTTTTAAGGGGCACCTTGACAAATACACGAATAGGATGGGAATAGAGGGATACAGTCCCCGGAAGGGAAGGGGGTTTTAGTTAAGTCGGGCAGCATGGTTGGTGCAGACTTGGAGGGCCAAAGGGCCTGTTCTTGTACTGTAATTTTTTTTGTTCTTTGATATTTGATTGTCAAAATGAGTGATCATCAGTTATATCTAGGCATAGATTTGTTTATTAAATGCATTCCAATAACAACCTTCTCAAAGTCTTCTTTTTCCTTTTCTGGATTGGTGTCGTCAAACCTCATGATGAGTTTCCCCTTAAAGCTCACTTGATAGTGTTGATTCAGGAGTGCAGCCTTGGCATGTCCAATGTGTAAATAACTGAAATTAAAACAAATTAAACAAACAAATGCACTTCAATAACAGTACTGCATTTTTTTTAAAACTCAGCTACTATACCACAACATGTATAATTTTTAAAAACTTGATTTAATTTGTATTTAGATGGCCAAGTAGCAACAACAAAAAACAAGTCAAGTACTTTACCAAAATTCAATCAGCCAGAAATGAAAGCTATGGCAAAAGGTAGCATTACTTGGAATACAGTGTGGGAAAACATGTTTCAATTTTGGCAGAATAATGAAAAAGCATATTAGCTAAATGGTGAGAGATTGTAGCGCTCTATGATGCAGAGAGATTGGATGCCCTAGTGCTTGAATCACAAAAGGGTAGTATACAGTAATTAGGAAAGCAAATTTATTGTAAGGCAAATTGAACACAAAAAGAGAGACAATGCTTCAGTTATACACAGCACCAGTGAGACCACATCTGGAGTGTAGCGTACAGTATGGATCACGTTACTCAAGGATGTATATGTATCAGAAGCAGTTCAAAGGCGAATTACTAGGCTAATACCCAGGATGGGTGGGTTGTCTTACGACGAAAAGTTGGACAGGCTAGGCTTGTATCTGGAGTTTAAAATGATAAAAAGTAACTTGACTGAAACACAAGATCATGACAGGATGGATATGGAAATGATGTTTCATCTTATGGGAGAATCGAGAACTAGGGGTCACCATTAAAAATAAAGAGGTACCCATTTGAAATGGAAATGAGGTTCTGAGGGCAGAGAGGGAGGCTGTAGATGGGGTAGCAGTTTGAAAGAGCAGTGGAGTAAAGGATTTTTACCCCCGAAGGAGCAGGGCAATAATGTCCAATTTAGAGAGAAAGTTATGAATGATATGGGGACATGGAGTGGAGGTTGGATTGTTAGGGGTTTGTTGGGAGTAGGGTTGAGGTTGGGTATCATGGACAAGGTGAGCTTGGAGAGTGCGCGAGCGGAGACAAGAGAAAAATGAAAGTAAGATGTGCATTCAGGAGTACGGTAAACATTCTACAAACTCCATTTGAACCTGGAAGGATATATCATTCCAGCTTTCCCAGCCAGAAGTCTGAGTATTAAACAGCTTTTGCCTCAATTCAAAATATCAAGTCCCTCCCTGGTGATATGGGAAGGTATTATTCTTCCATTTCAGGGTACTAATTCTGAAGTGCATTTCTTCCTCCTCATAATCACTATTTTAAAGATTACTATTCTCCTTTCATGATAATACTTCACCAGCAGTTCACATTTTAATATTCTGATTTCTCTCTTTTGTAATATTTTTTGCACAGACATCTTCCAGGTGATTTGCAACTCCAATAATTACAAACTAGAGGCAGATGGCCCAACATGAGTTACATGTAAACTCCTTTCACTGCATTTATATGAAACAGCATTTCTAAATGAATAGAACACTTAAATCCATTAACCCACCCACTGGCTTCAGGTGGAAATCTTACTACCACTTTCCCAATTTCTGCACCGGGCAGTTCGACAAATTTTCCACGATCTTCTTTCTTCTCATTCATCTGCAAGAATAATGAAGTACAAAACAAAGTCAAATATTTGTTTGAAGAACATTAATTAAAAACTGTTTATATTAAAAATAAAGTTTGCCTACCCAACTAAAACTTAATAACAACAAAAATCATTCAAGCTACAGAGCACTGCATTCAAGGTCACGTGCATCTTTTCTTGCGCTGTGAAGTATTGATCCCACAAAACGTATGGCCGTGAAAGTGGCACTTTAATTCGGACTTGTCCAAATCAATTTGGGCAATGCTCACCTGGCCTCTCTATCAATTTACTGGCGCAAAAAACAAGTATCAAATTGGCAAGTGACTTCTTTTGCAATTTATTACTTTTCTTTCTTTGCTGACACATCCCATTGCCATGTGCCTTTCTGACCAAAACAACAGGTTAAAAACAGATGGCTGTTTTGAACCTAGCCATTTGGAAGTCATTGGAGAAAAATCCAGGGCAACTTTCCCATTTAACTTTCCCTTCCAAGCTCTGGGGAACTTACTTCTCGTAGGAGCACTGTTTATATTGGAAACACACCATGGGCTGAATAATGGGGGTAGTGGTGTGGAAGGTAGACAGCATGTCCTGATACAAACAACATCTGCTTGGGACTGACATGTTCTATGCCCATCTCTCTGCAGTCATAAAGCACTATGGGGCATGCTGATGAGGGTCAAGCGGGACTTCCACCATTCATCTGGGTGGAAATCCAGCCCTCAAACTGCTGGCCAATCCGGTAGGCTAGCAGTTCCATCAGTTCCAGTCACAGCTTCCAGGGTGACAGGAAAAGATCAAAGCTCATGGATCCCAAGAGGATGTACGGTCTTAAGCAGGGAAGGTTTGGACAGACACAGGAGGATAGGGAGAGGGAGTGGATTTAACAGAGGGAGCAGATAAAAAGGAAGGTGAACTTCCGCACAATCGGCGAAGTGCGGCCCCTGAAAAGCAACCCCCCTCCACCCCCACTCCACCCTTTCCAAGCTGTCATTTTAAACATCAGAATTTTTTTTTAAACCTTCCCACTCATGTCACTTGCCTAGAGCATTACAGCATTGGCAGAATAGCAGAGCCAATTAGTTGATAATGAGCCTAGTGACCCCTGATTATTTATGAAAATACAACAGACAAGCTGCCAATTTCAGCACCTGCCCACCTCCCACACAATGGGGACAACTCAGGAGTGGACACAAGGGTATTGGGATCATATGGTATAAACATTTGCCAGGGGCATATAAAAACTCAGCCCCATGTGATGAACCACAGATTTAACCAGGGTCTGTGGACAATACAGTGGAGGCTTGGTATCCAGTCCCATTCCCAGGCTCACAAGCCTTTTCTGTAATCCTATACTGCTGCATTAATATTGCATGTTTTCTATACAAAATGCAAGGCTGGATGGGCACAGCTTTAATATTACTGAAATTAGACAGCCAATTAAAATTGGAGTTCAGCAAAACAAGAAATTCCTGTAAAGGGGAATACTTAAAATATTACAAAGAGGATAGAATACAGTGAGGATAATACAATAGACACATTTTAATTCTGGTAAGATGACAGCTAACAATCTCCGTGTGGCCTTTATGGTTAGACAACTCAAGTTGTACCACTAATTCAACTAGTTACACAAAATTTTAGGAAGCCGCATTCTTACCGCTATATTCTGTGGAGTTACTATTGCCCATTTTTTATACACAGTTTGAAATGCATCCTGTGAGCTGAGAAAGTTATACCAACGTTGAACATGAGTTGGTATCTTGTTCTGGCTCAACTGTTTCTCCCAAAGATGACTTCCTGTTGATAAAAATATATAGTTATAAATCATTTAGACAGTGACCTATTAATTCAATATTGCATTTTTGTCAATTGTTCAGCAATTAATTTGCTTTCCCCCTATCCCTTTTTAATAGGTTGTTTTCATTACGCTTAATTTACCAATATATGATGACTTTTCTCCCCAGCCACATTGTCAAAAAAATGTTAGCAGAAAAATGCTAACACAACACAAATATTCTTCAGGAACCAGCCCCCATTAAAGTTCTTATCCATTTCACCGCACACACACACGCACACACACACACACACACAATAAAATATAATGACAATGTAATTGAAAAAAAACTTTACAAGCAGAAGAATATTAAAAAACAGCTTCAAGATTCCAAAACATCCATCTGGACTTCTAACCCCCTTAACTGAATACACATCTTCTATGCTGATGCTACAGCCAGCTAACTCCAAATTCAGAGGCTTCATAATGCTGATCCATACTTAGTTCCATACCCTGATCTCATATGCAATCACCCAAGGCACCATTGAATGCCAGAGTTCCAGATTTTGTGAACAAAAAAAAATACTTATTTCTTCACATAAAATCACCAGCTCCACTTCTGCCTAACATTTCACAAGTTGCCCTCAAGTACCATAGATCACAGTATACAAGACAACTCCATTTTTCTCAGCCTCAAAAATCACGTTTTTACATACAGTTGACACATACGTCGACTGCCCTTTCAGCCACGATGTACTATACTTGCATTAGTAGTCAGCCTCAATTTTATCAGCTCACAAATTACTTACTGGATGTAAAAGCATCAAGCAGGCAATACAGGTTGCATTGCAAAGATGCATGAAAGTTTAATTTACGTACACAGAACAGACGTAGCATGGAGAAGAGAAATGAGTCTTCCAGCAAACAAATGAAATATAAAGCTGGTTTCAAGCAGAAAGTCATAACATGTGCTACCTCGTAAATCAAGTTTTGCAGCAAGAGAATTTGGTGCTAGTGAAAAGAATGGAAGAAGAGTGCGCCATAAAGAAGATGCCGAAGACCATAACAGCAAGGTCTAGCCACTGGCCTTAACTTGTGAATCAAAATGGGTCCTCATCACCAGAAATGCAATGCATAGATATGTACTTAAGTCTGTCAGCGTTCAGCAAAGATTTCAGAGCCAGTCAGTATAGCCACTTTACAGAACAAAAGATCTAGTGATGCAACAGAGGACCACGATGGCTCAAAGTATCACCAAAACACCTCAATACCAAAATGAACAGTTTCCAGTGATTTATCAGACAGCAGCAAAAACACAAGTGCCCATTACGTCACATTAGCAGAGGTGCTTGTAGAGGGGCAATTCCAGATCTGAAAGTGCCAAATCTGATGCAGAATAGAAACTTGGGATAATGCCCGTGCAAACTGATTCGGAGGGGGGGTGGGATCCTAAGTAGAGGGGGTGAAAGTGAGGGGGGCATAGATGGGGACTGCAATGCAAGGCATCGTGGGGGTGGGGTGGAGCAGGGTTTGAAATGCGTATACTTTAATGCGAGGAGTATTCGCAATAAAGTGGATGAACTTGCAGCGTGGATCAGTACCTGGGACTTTGATGTTGTGGCCATTTCAGAGACATGGATAGAGCAGGGTCAGGAATGGTTGTTGCAGGTCCCGGGGTTCAAATGCTTTAGTCGGAGTAGAGAAGGAGGTAGAAGGGGGGGAGGGGTAGCATTATTAGTCAAGGACTGTATCACAGTGTCAGAGAGGAAGTTTGATGAGGACTTGTCTGTTGAGGTAGTATGGGCGGAGATTAGAAATAGGAGAGGAGAGGTCACCCTGTTGGGAGTCTTTTATAGACCTCCTAAAAGTTCTAGAGAGGTTGAGGAAAGGATTGCGGAGACGATCCTGGTTAGGAGTGAAAGTAATAGGGTGATTGTTATGGGGGACGTTAACTTTACTAATATTGATTGGAATTGCTATAGCTCTAGCTCGTTAGAGGGGTCAGTTTTTGTACAAAGCGTGCAGGAAGGTTTTTTGACTCAGTACGTAGATAGGCCAACTAGAGGTGAGGCTATATTGGATTTGGTGCTGGGAAATGAGCCAGACCAGGTGCTAGACTTGGAAGTTGGTGTGCATTTTGGTGATAGTGACCACAATTCGGTTACGTTCACCTTAGTGATGGAAAGGGATAGGCATGAACCTGGGGTCAGTAGTTTTAGCTGGGGGAAGGGTAATTATGAGGCTATTAGGAGAGAATTAGGAAGCATAGGTTGGACTAGGAGATTACAGGGACTGGGAACGTCCGAAATGTGGAGTTTTTTCAAGGAGCAGCTACTGCGAGTCCATGATAGGTATGTCCCTGTCAGGCAAGGAGGAATTGGTAGGGCTACGGAACCGTGGTGCACTAAAAAAGTTGATTCGTTGGTTAAAAAGAAAAAGGAGGCTTATGTTCGGATGAGACTCGAGGGCTCAGGTAGTGCACTAGAAAGCTTTAGATTGGCTAGGAGGGAGTTGAAGAGTGAGTTAAGAAGGGCTGAAAGAGGACATGAGAAGACTTTGGCTGATAGGATTAAGGAGAATCCTAAGGCGTTCTATAGGTATGTCAAGAACAGAAGGTTGGTTAGGGCAAGATTAGGGCCAGTTACAGACAGCAGAGGGAAGTTGTGTGGGGAACCGGAAGAGATTGGAGAGGCATTGAACCAATATTTCTCTTCGGTGTTCACTCAGGGGGACATGAATATAGCTGAGGAGGACACTGGGTTGCAGGGGTGTAAAATAGACAAGTATTGCAGTTGATAAGGGGGATGTGCTGGATATTCTTGAGGGTTTGAAAATAGATAAGTCCCCTAGTCTGGATGGGATTTACCCTTGGATTCTCTGGCAGGCAAGAGAGGTGATTGCAGAGCCTCTGGCTCTGATCTTCAGGTCATCGTTGGTCTCTGGTATAGTACCGGAAGATTGGAGGATAGCGAATGTTGTCCCATTGTTTAAGAAGGGGAACAGAGACTTCCCAGGGAATTATAGACCGGTGAGTCTTACTTCTGTTGTGGGCAAGGTTTTAGAAAAAATTATTAGGGATAGGATTTATAGTTATTTGGAGAGTAATGAATTGATTGGAGATAGTCAGCATGGTTTTGTAGCGGGTAGGTCGTGCCTTACTAACCTTATTGAGTTTTTTTGAGAAAGTGACCAAAGAGGTGGATGGGGGTAAGGCAGTTGACGTGGTATATATGGATTTTAGTAAGGCGTTTGATAAGGTTCACCATGGTAGGTTTCTGCAGAAAATGCAGATGTATGGGATTGAGGGTAATCTAGGAAATTGGATCAGGAATTGGCTAGCAGATAGGAGACAAAGGGTGGTGGTTGATGGTAAATATTCGTCATGGAGTTCGGTTACGAGTGGTGTGCCTCAGGGATCTGTTTTGGGGCCACTGCTGTTTGTGATTTTTATTAATGATCTGGATGAGGGTATAGCTGGGTGGATTAGTAAATTTGCTGATGACACCAAAGTCAGAGGTGTGGTAGATTGTGAGGAAGGGTGTCACAGTTTGCAGGGAGACTTAGACAGGTTGCAGAGCTGGGCCGAGAGGTGGCGGATGGAGTTTAATGCGGAGAAGTGTGAGGTAATTCACTTTGGTAGGAATAACAGATGTGTCGAGTATAGGGCTAACGGGAGGACTTTGAATAGTGTGGATGAACAGAGGGATCTAGGTGTATGTGTACATAGATCCCTGAAAGTTGGGAATCAAGTAGATAAGGTTGTTAAGAAGGCATACGGTGTCTTGGCGTTTATTGGTAGGGGGATTGAATTTAGGAGTCACAGCGTCATGTTGCAACTGTACACAACTCTGGTGCGGCCGCACTTGGAGTACTGTGTGCAGTTCTGGTCCCCACATTACAGGAAGGATGTGGAGGCTTTGGAGAGGGTGCAGAGAAGGTTTACCAGGATGTTGCCTGGTATGGAGGGGAGGTCCTATGAGGAGAGACTGAGGGATTTGGGGTTGTTTTCGCTAGAAAGGCGGCGGCTAAGAGGGGATCTTATTGAAACATATAAGATGATTAGAGGTTTAGATAGGGTGGATAGTGATAGCCTTTTTCCTCGGATGGAGAAAGCTAGCACGAGGGGGCATGGCTTTAAATTAAGGGGGGGGTAGTTACAGGACGGATGTCAGGGGTAGGTTCTTTACCCAGAGGGTGGTGAGGGATTGGAATGCCCTGCCTGCTGCAGTTGTAAATGCGCCTAGTTTGGGGACGTTTAAGAGATCCGTGGATAGGTTTATGGATGAAAAGGGATTGGTTTAGGTTAGTGGGTCATTGTTTTTTTAACTGGTCGGCGCAACATCGTGGGCCGAAGGGCCTGTTCTGCGCTGTAGTGTTCTATGTTCTAAAGTGACTTAGAATGAATTTGATGAACTCTGTCAGATCCCAAAGACAATTAATTTGGCAAGTTTTAAAATGTTTTGGATCCGTGGCCAAAAGTATCTTCATACAGTTAAGCTATTCAATAAACTGTCACCTTAATTTAATCAGACTTACTGTATTTTTGACATATTAAGATAACAACCGCCCAAACCAGCAATTCACTTTTACACGTGGCATACAAGTCGACTCCACTTTTTGGAGGAATTTGTCACGGTTTCAAAGTTGACAAAGGTTCGTCCAAGGGCCTCACTAAATGAGACACTTGGCTCAAACCAATGTGCTTGGCTTTTGTAATTCTTGCAGGTTGTTAATGTGTGGATCATTATTAAACAATTATGTCATCCATCTTCCTCCTTTTTGCTTTGCTGGTCTGGTGATGGTTAATAGAGTGTTAATTCTTCTGTTAACATACACATATGAAAGACATTGTTAAATTAAGTACTTTGAACATATAGATACAGAACAGCTGGGACACTGGATGCACGAGAGTGTTGAGGTAGAACAAAATCTTTCAAATAAACCCTTGGTTTTGATTTCAGCAACCGGCTTGGATTCTGTTAATATCGGTAGCTGAAATAACTCCTCAGAGACCAGTGTCCCTTCACCAGATTCCCCGAGGTTGTAATTGGGCCAAAGCACCTATTTCCATGCTGTAAACCGCTAAGACTTTGACTAATTAGATTTGCTTTGGAGAAATATGGCTGAAACCAAGTGTGAACTATCAGGATATGATTTCCACTGTTGTTCTGTGAAGCTGAACCTTATGACTAATGGAAAAATGAAATGGATAAATGGACACAGTTTAAGTCCTTACCAAAGAAAAGGCAAGGTATGGCCTTCGAACTTTTGCTTTCCACCAGAAACAGGATCAAGTGCAGAAATAAAAGCTCATCATTTAAACAGAGGAAAGTTCAGATATCCTCTTAAAATTTAAGGGCAAAATTTATAAGAAAGTTGACCTGTTAAATGCATGGTCAAATTTTGATAAATTTAGAAAAATGGATGGTTATTCCAGAGAAGAATATACACAGGGGAAATGGAAGATAAGTACTAAACTTCTCGAAGAAATCACTAAGAAACGTGATACATGTAAAAAAAAAAGCAAATCCTCCATTAGCTAGAGACTTTAATTAATGCAATGAACTTCAAGGTATGGGGTAAAGATGAAAACATTTTTCTCTGTGGCTTCATAGATATGGCAGCTAGATTCAGTCTGCCAACAGTAATATATAATAAAGATAAAATTGTGAACAAGCTAATGGAAAGAAAATGGATAGTAACTGGTCTGGGAGCACCGGTTAAATTCCAAACTGACTATAGGGGTGGAGGGGGGAGGGAATGAAAATTCCCTCGAGTAATGTGTTTGTGAAAGAAATCATGCAATAATTGATGAGATGCTTCATAAAATCTTAGCTGACCAACAAATGTAAACCAACATCTGTGCTGGCACAGGCAATCCATGCATAGAATTTACTTCAAATGGCTGGGGTGGGGGGTGGTGGGAAGAAACGACACAGTCCCTATCAAATACTTTATGGAAGAAATCCAAAAATCCTTTGCGATGTGGGATCATCCCTTGCCCTTGGAAGGGACAATTGGTTCATTTTTTTCTGACTACTTAAATGCCCTTTTCCTTGCATTCAGGGCATTCACCACAACTGAAGTTGCAGAAAAAATTTAGCAAGCCTTACAGCACCACATAAAGACCATTAACAATAAATGTTTATCCAAGGACATGGCACATCACAAGAGAGGGGCAGAAAAAGAGCAGAAAGGTCCAGGTAAGGTGAGAGACAGTGATGCAAACACAATAATTTTACAACATGCCAATTAAATTGTTAGGATACATTCCTCAAGGTTAATTGGCACTTATTATACAGTTACAGAATCTGAACAGGTAATACAAAGTGAAGAAGTATCATGCACTCTCTATACATATGTTGGACATAAAGAGCTGACTGACTATGAACGAAGAAGTGATACTGAAGTGCAGGATAAACTGTTTATATCAAAAGATGAAACCATATATACTAGTGGAAACCAGTAGATGGAAGGATTTTACCATTATAGGAAGGGCAGGAAACGCCACTGGCAAATATAAACATTTGCTGAAATGTACAACACGAGGGACAGAAGGATTTGGATTGGCCAAATGAGGTAAAGAAACGGAAGGCCAGAAAACAGGGCGAATTCAACGTGGACTGAAAAGATCACAGCCGTAGGAAAAGATCAAGAGCCTGCAATAGGGACTCAGAGGACGCATCATAGAAAGGAAAGATCATGCAGCAGTAATCTAGAAAGAGATAGGAGGGTGAATGAGGTCATAATTTGAAAAGTACCACAGAACAGGCTAGGAATGCAATGAGAAGCAGCAATCCTCATGTTCAAGGTGTTTTAATGACTACTAACAAATTAGAAGATAAGGTAATAAAGAAGTTGGACATTTGGAAGGAATTTGCTGCACACTCAGTAATATGACTGGCTGCATTCCATTTGGTATTTCACAGGTAGTTGTGCAGAGTAAAGGTATTTCCAGATGGCACGTATAAGGTTAAAGCTAAACTAGTGGCTCAATTTCAAAGAGAGATTTAGAGATCAAGAGGATTTCCCCACTGCAGGAAAAGTGAGCTTGAAGATTTTCTTAACTCTTTTAGCAATATATTCCGGGGAATTCAAGTATGGACAGCAGGGTGGCACTGCTGCCTCACAGCACCAGAGGCCTTGGTTCGATTCCCAGATTGTGCAGACAGTGACCCATTCTCCCGGTGTCTGTGTGGGTTTCCTCCAGGTGCTCCAGTTTCCTCCCACAGTCCAAAAAGACGTGCTGGTTCGGTATATTGGCCATGCTAAATTCTCGATCAGTGTACGCAAACAGGCACCGGCGGGAAAGCGGGAAAGTGGAACTGAGCCACGACAGATCAGCCATGATCTTATTGAATGGCGGGGCAGGCTCGAGGGGCTAGATGACCTACTCCTGCTCCTATTTCTTATGTTCTTATGAACTTACTGCAGTGTTAATGTAAGCCTACTTGTGACACTAATAAAAACCACCTAAAGAAGCTGGTAATATAGAAGAAAAACTGTGGCAGTTAAACATATGTGCTTATGGATTGAGCGATGCATCAACTTACGTTTATTACTTACGTGGCGAAAAACTGCAGCAGGCGACGGTGCAGAGGGACCTCGGGGTCCTTGTGCATGAGTCGCAAAAACCCAGCTTGCAGGTGCAGCAGGTGGTCAGGAAGGCAAATGGGATGCTGGCCTTCATAGCGAGGGGGATTGAATATAAAAGTAGGGAGGTCTTGCTGCGGCTGTATAGGGCATTGGTGAGGCCGCACCTGCGCAAAGATATTTTGGCCTTGGAGGGAGTGCAGAGGAGGTTTACTAGGCTGATACCGGAGTTGAGGGGGTTGAGCTATGAGGAGAGGATGAATAAACTAGGCTTGTACTCGTTAGAGTTTAGAAGAATGAGGGGAGATCTCATTGAGACGTATAAGATGATGAATGGGATGGATAGGATAGAGGTGGAGAGACTCTTCCCGCTCAAAAAAGACAGTAGGACTAGGGGGCACAGCCTCAAGATAAAAAGGGGGGCGGTTTAGAACGGAGTTGAGGAGGAACTTCTTCACTCAAAGGGTGGTGAATCTCTGGAATTCTCTGCCCGTTGAAGTGGTGGAGGCTGCCTCGCTAAATATTTTTAAGACGCGGGTTGATGGGTTTTTGATAAGAGAGGGGATTAAGGGTTATGGGGAGAGGGCGGGAAAGTGGAACTGAGCCACGACAGATCAGCCATGATCTTATTGAATGGCGGGGCAGGCTCGAAGGGCTAGATGGCCTACTCCTGCTCCTATTTCTTATGTTCTTTTGTTCTTATCAACGGTGTGGTAGTTCTCAGTTAGGTCCATTCAGCTGAAAATGGATATATTCAGTTAAAAGCACACAGCAATGTTACATTGGTACCATTAGGAGAGACAAGCAGGCATCTTTATGATGCACATTGAAATGGGTGATGAGTAAAATAGAGAAATTCAAGATTGGAAGTTAGGCTTCAGGGGCCTATAACTATTTAGGATTAGATATTAAGCAGAATAAGTCAGGACTGACCTTGAATCAAAAGTCTTATTTAGAAAATGTCATTCGCATTCCAATAAATCGGGCCAGGTCCTCACAAAAAGAGGATCCTGCATCCAAGAAAGAAACAGACCAATTAAGAACTTTGATTGGACAGTTGAATTGGTTGTGCACTCTGACTAGGTCTGTGCTAGTTACAATGTATTAAAACTGAGTACCGTGATAAAACCTGCCATGGTTGAGTAAGTTCCAAGAGATAATTAAAGATTTCTGCCTACATTCTAGGTGAACTATCCATGTGCCCTGGTCAATTTCTATCCCTCAACTGACATCACAAAAACAAATCATCTCATCATTATCACACTATTCTTTGTGGGAGAATGTGGATTAACGATTGGCTGCTGCATTTCCTACATCAAAACAGCAGCTACACTTCAGAAGTCTTTCACTGGCTGTCAAGTGCTTTAGGAAATCCAGTGGTTATGAGTGGCATATAAATAAAAGTCTTTGTTTCTTTTACTTTCAGCATTAAAAAAAAATCAGCAACCATTTTCCAGATTTAATCACTCAACCTGTAACTATGAACAGCAACAAGCCAGATAAGAGGAACAGCACAACAGCAGTGTTGGGGAGAGATATTTTACATCTTCATGACTAGCTTACAGTGCAAACTCCAGCATCTTATTAAATGTTAAATAAAGTTATAAGTTAACTGATGTCAGTTTTAAAACACATCCTAAAAGACATGCAGTGGATTATATTAAATAGCTATAACTCTAAATTGACAATCCCAATCAAGTCAGATTCACAAGGTTTTGGAGAGTAATACCTGTAAAGTATATTGGAATTTTTTCTGCATTAAAAAGGTACTATAAAAATATAAATGCGTAATAGGCTGACCTAGACAATCTGTTCATCAAATCTGTAGGCTTTTAATTAACGATTTCGAAGTATTACTGTATTCCAGGAAAATTAAAATTTAAACCATTTTGCAATAGCATTGTGAAGTCATGTCTGTAAAAAGTATGATTATTTCCTCAAGCAAGGGACAGAAGAGTTTAACATAATTACCTCACCAAGCATTTATATTTCTATCTTTGAAGTTATCAAGCTAAAATAGAGCTCTCCAAAATGTATTACAGATATAATTTATAAAAGCAAATAACAGTATTCTTTTGCCAACCTTTCAATGCTGCCCACACACACAGATCAGCCAGCGTCAATTCATGTCCAACCAAGAATGTCCTGAGAGAAAGTGCACAATCAAGCTCTTGTATTGCTGTAGGGAACTGAGCAGAGCTTGCCAGTCCTGTGCTGCTGAACTCCAACCAATGGTCAACCTGCCAACAAAAGGATTAAAACAAGGAACAGTTTTAAAGTCCATCATTTGGAGTTGGTAGTATCAGCACAGTTGTAATGCGAATGTTAGCGCTCTTAATGGAAGGTTCTACTAAGACTAGTAATCTTATCTCTTGATAAATGTCAAGAACCTAAGTCCTGTTTTTGTGACATTATGACAACATTGAAAAAGAAATAGTGAAAGCAAGAATCATGCTACTTTGTGGTATGCAATAAAGTTTTCATTATTGCATTATCTTAGAGTTGCTGATGTTTATAGAATCCCAACAGTGCAGAATGAGGCCATTCAGCCCATTTAACCCGCACCAACTCTCCAACAGAGCACCCTACCCAGACCTTCCCCTGCCCTATCTCAGTAATCCCAAGCATTTACTTCACTAATCTCCTAACCTACAGATCTTTGAACACATGGGGCAATTTAGCATGGCCAATTCACCTAACCTGCACATCTTTAGAGTGTGGGAGGAAACAGGAGCACCCAGAGGAAACACACAAATATAGGGAGTACTTGCAAACTCCACACAGACAAGCACCCAAGGCAGGAGTTGAACTCAAGTCCCTGACACTGTGAGGTAGCAGTGCTAACCAATGCACCACCATGATTATATGTTAAGGCCAAACACACTAAATCTAGCCCCAAAACAAATTGCAATCCTATCTAATACAAAAGCTTCTCATTGAGAATTAAAAATAAGGACAACAAAATGTCTTGCTACTTATCAGGCTCTCAGGAATTAAGTAAGTAACATTAAATAATCAGACATTACAAAAAGATAACCTTCAGAAACCCAAACGTTTACCAGCAAAAACAAGTGTTGCGCAGAATAATTGTGAACAAACATTAAGTTTACTAACTTAACATTCAAACTCAACTGCACCAGCAAGGTAAAATAGTAAATGACACACAAATTAATTCCATCTGTCTCAACTGGTGTAGCATTACAGAATTTTACAAACAGGCAAGCTGACGTGGCAGCACAGCCCTACTTCAATGTACATATCCTGTATTCTTCAGATTCACAAACAGCTCCAAATAACATAAGCCACAGTGCGACAAGTGCAAATTATATAACAAAACCAACACTTTAAATATCCTGACAATTATATCAAGCACATTGAAATTAAAGAAAAAGTTTGAACAGACCAAGTTAAATCTACAAAACCCAGCTATTTAAATACCAGATTTTTTTTAGATCTTTAGGTCTTGTTGAATTCAGGTTTTAATTCAAGCTTGAATTTGAAGAAAATCATTTCTAAGAATAAGATCAGAATGGTCTAAAATGATTAAGCCTACAAGAAATGCAGTCTTGTTTCTAAAATTATAACTGTTTAATTTGATCTCTTAATTTAAATTGAAATTATGCAAAAATTCATCTGTTTCTGTTGATCATTAGAATTGCTGATTTCATACCACTGGAGCATTTCTATTTTAAGTACAATTGGCTGAACAGGCAGACTGTCAACTAGAATGTCATGTACGAGCTGTAAAAAATGTTCACTACAAGGTTTATCAATGTTTTTTTCAAAGATTTGCAAATATTGTCACCCCTGGATGTCTTTAACAAGATAGAAATTAAGCTAATAAATATAGAAAAATAAAAAAAAAGACAATCTGAAAAACGTTTGCATTTGATTTCATAGAATCCCTACTGTGCAGAAGATTCGGCCTTACGAAATCGGCACCAACTCTCTGACAAAAACATTTTACCCACACCCTCTCCTCAAGCCTATCCTCTTAACATCACACATTTACCATGGCTAATCTATCTAACCGACATATTTTTGGACACTAAGGGACAATTTAGCATGGCCAATCCATCTAACCCATACATCTTTAGACTGTGGGAGGAAACCAGAGCACTCGGGGGGGGAACTTGCAAACTCCACTCAAATCGCCCAAGGTGGAATTGAACCTGGTTCCCTGGTGAGGCAGCAGTGCTAACCACTGTGCTGTCCTAATTTACTTCATTATTTGGTAAGTTGATCAGTAAATTAATTTTCTCCATTTCCCAGATAAACTACTTATTCATTCTGAGTCAGCCGGAATTAATTATATTGTTTGACATAAGAGGACTTAAAAATAGTTCAGCGTAACAAAAGCACGGATATAGCTTTCAGCAAATGAGCAAAAACAGGAACAGAGACAGGCAATGTTATGGAAGTGCAAATAGGCAGCTTTGATGATCCGGCAGATAGGGGTGAGAACCTCAGATCAGAGTCAAATAGGATGCATGAAATTAACAATCTGGTTCAGCCGTAGCAGCAAGGAGGAAGAGGGGTAGCATCAATGGTTAGGAACGGAGCTTGTGGTGGAGACTGAAGTCAGTGGCCTCAATCTTCCACATGTCAAAAATGTTAACTTCTGCAATATTGGATATCAAGCAAGTTGGGTCAAAGATCCTGAAACTTCCTCCCTAACAACAGTGGGAGCACCTGCCAAGAACAAATGTTTAAAAAAGTAGCATAACAAATCAAAAGACCACAAATGGACAAAGAGAAATGATGGTGAGGAGCACTTGGTGGCATTAGCACACATGCAGGACTTGGCACTGCGTCTTCAGATAATATCACCAAGGACCAGCATGTAGCTAAGTAGTAGGAGAGGGCCAAAGAAAGATGCTTGCAGGATCCTGGAGGTATTAATGCAGAAACAGGAAGAGGAATCATTGCACATGATTCTCTGGCCACACAACTGGATAGAAAGAATGGAACCATGAACCAAAAAGCAGATTTGGTTGGCAAAAGTGGAAGAAATCATTGACATGAACTAATATGATGAGAAAGTTCAGAAGTCTAAGGAACTCCTGAAATAATGAAAGAGACATTGAATAAACTACTGGCCAGATAGAATGATTTAGAGAGAAACTGGATGGCTTAAGTGGGAGACCACATTGTTGTAAATGGTTTAGAAATGCATACAGCCATTGTCAAAGGAAAAGACAGTAAATTCACTGTTCAGAGTGCCAGAGGTGGTCAAGGCAACAGTCATGCCTAAAATCACACAAGTGGTTAGGTATCAAAACAGCACTTCAAATAAACTTTTGAGACTTAACAACAGCTTTCAGGACTTCAGAAAGTATCAACACAAAAGAAGTAGAGTATGGAAGTGTAGGACTGTGACATTAGCTGCCACGCACGGATTGATTAAAAAAAAGTACAAAGTCTGGCAAAACAAGGACATTGCAAGGAAATGTCAAGTCTTTGACAGCCCTTTCACAGTTCACTGGAAGGAATTGAATTTGTGTGGCTAAAGCTTTTACTTCTGTCTCACTAGTTACTGGTGACAGTGCTCAACCTACGAGGTGGCATTTTGTTACAGCCAAGATGTTCAGCAACATCTGTCTACAGTTGGAATTATTTAGTCAGGCATGAGTAATTTTTGCTTTGATGGTGTTTGATAAGAAAAATTTCCGCAGAACATTATTGGAATAGTTATTAGAAAGCAGAAAACCATACAAAAAAAACTTTCCATATTATTAATTTTTAAAATGTTACCTCCACAATCTGCACAGCTGTGGAAATCAGTAGAACAAATGGTGCATGATTCTCTGAATCTTATGGTTTGGTTTGTAAATACTAGTGACATTAATGAGAAAAAAAGATGAAAGGCCAGTGAAAACAATCGCTTCCTTTCACCTTAGAAAGGGAAATTAAAAATCAACAAATCTGATTAAACAATGATCAAATTCTCATTTAAAAACACAAGCAGCAATGAACCAGCAACCAGAACTTGCTGGAGTTCAAGACAAATATAGCCATCAGATGTCTTACTTTTAAAGAGTAGATATTTCCATTGAACAAATACTGCTCCTGAGAATGTATACCCTTTCATTCATACAGTACTACCAGGTTGGAAAATTAGTGCAGAAAAGCCTATTGATTACAGGAAGTTTTTAATGGAAGAATGTGCACATGTAAAGGCTTTTCAGCTTAACCTCAAGGTTGGTCGAATGTGATTCAAATGACAAATCATGCCTGAAGATTGAACACAGTTTTGGCTGCAAGCATAAGATATTCAAGGTGATAAAAATCATCTGTTACCCTTAAGATAGTCAAAGTCTTACCTCAGTATGTTCTAGCAGATTGGAGCCATAGAGCTTATTTTCTGTGGCTACCCGAGCCAGGTAGCGAACAATGGAATTTGTATCATTAAAGACAGTATCTCTGTAAGATTGAAAAATAGAGTACGCTGAAGCGGTAACACAGTAATCAATTGTTTACTGTACATCACTAAAGGAAATATGAATAACAAACTTATACTTTAAAAATCAACTTTATTGGCATATAAATGATCTGATGAAGGGGGATTTTAATACATATGATATCAATCGTGAAGCAGTGAATATGAGATTATTGTGGTTCATTATTTCACCTTTATGTGCCATGTCAAATCAAAAGATACTTTTGAAATTCTTCAAATCTGTTAACTTCAGATTAGTAATGTTTTGGCCACATGAAGCCCTGAAGGCTGAAATCTATGCTCCCATTAGTTTTCATGTACCTCACGTCATAGATACCGACAGAGCTTGGTGTTTTAATTTCAGATTATCTTAGCACTAAGTGTAATTCTTTCCAAACTGCAAAGTTTAAATACAAAAACAAGGTTGTCATCTGAATTTTATCAACTGAAGCACCAAAGCCTGCAGACTACACTTGGTCCATGGAACAGAGTTTAGACACCGATACTAATTAATAATAAATAAGACAGGAAGGGGGAAAATGATGAAATATGTAGTCAGCAAGGACATCAAGCAACAAAGAGGGCATGAGCTCAAATCATTAGGTACTGGGGAAAGACCAGCAGCAAAGAAGGAATTGAGGATATCAATGGTTATTTCATATGTGACTCAACACAATCAACACTTCCTGAGGAGGGCATGAGATGGTGACATAGAAGTTATGTCACTGGACCAATCATCCAGAGGCCCACCTAAAGTTCTGGGTACATGAGTTAAATCCCATCAGGGAAGCTGTTGGAATTTGAATTCAAATAATGAAATCTGGAATTGAAAGCCAATCATGAAACAATCAATTGTCACAAAAATGGTCTGGTTCACTTATCTCCTTTAAGGATGGAAATTTGCGATTCTTACATTTACCTGGCCTGGTCTACATATGACTCTAGATCCACAGCAAAGTGGCTGAAACTGTCATTTGAAATGGCTTAGCAACCATTCCATTTAAGGGCAATTAGGGATGGTAAAACTAATGCTGATCTTGCCAGTGACACCACATTCTATGAAAAGAATAAAAACTACCCTTGTTTTATAGTCTGACTGATTGAAAAAGGGAACCAAAACTATGAAAAGGTCTAAATCCTCAGCTGTATGGTTTAGAAATTCAGATAACCCTAAATAGCTGGCAGACTAACTTTTCAACAGTCATTCTCAAGTTTTGACTTGAATTCTTAACCACATCAAGCTTAATCCAATTTAGAAATCCAAATCAAAGCCAGGACTCACTTTACATTTGCCCAAGTGCTTTCATGTGTTGCTCCCCTGCCTCTCTCATCCGTCTTAATCTTAAGAACAGTGGCACAGCGGTTAGCACTGCTGCCTCACAGCATCAGGGACCTGGTTTCGATTCCTGGCTCGGGTCACTGCCTGTGCGGAATCTGTACCTTCTCCCAGTGTCTGCATGGATTTGCTCCGGGTGCTCCAGTTTCCTCCCAGAATTCGAAAGATGTGCTTGTTAGGTCTACTGGCCATGCTAAATTCTCCCTCAGCGTAGCTGAACAGGCGCCAGATTGGGGCAATTAGGGGATTTTCACATTAACTTCATTGCAGTATTAATGTAAGCCAAATGTACCAAAATTGGAGGCCATTATCTTCCTGCTGCCCTCTCACCTTGTCATCTCACCCTGTAAATGAAAGCTTCCCTCTTCAATAAAAGAAAATCTATAGGCGTTAGATCAGCTTCTATCTTTATAACACCTAGGTTTACATACCAATCACCATCCTCAACTCAACAATATTGTTTTACTAACTGCCCATTTGAGTGGTAATTGGTCCAACTCAATGCTGGAATGATCAAAGCCACTTTACTCAGTTCTCAGAGATGTCCACATTAGTCTCTCACATCCCCTATTACCCCATTCGTTCACCATCCCTGTTGTTTGATCAGACTGTTTTCAATATTGTGTGAGCAACATATCTTTTCTGAAAGATCACATCTAGTCCACCATTATGAATGCCTAATTCAATTTTCATAAACACCCATTTCCACCTATTTTTTAATTTATTCATGGGACACGGGCGTCACTGGCTGGCCTGCATTTATTGCCCATCCCTAGTTGTCTAAGAGCAACTGAGAGTCAACCACATTGCTGTGGTTCTGGAGACAAACGTAGGCCAGACCAGGTAAAGACGACAGATTTCCTTCCCTAAAGGACATTTGTGAACCAGATGAGTTTTTCTGACAATTGACAATGATTTTTATCATCAGTAGATTCTTAATCCTAGATGTTTTTAATTGAATTCAAATTTCATTACCTGCTGTGGCAGGGATTTGAACCTGGGTCCCCAGAATATTAGCGAGTTTCTGGATTAATAGTCTAGCAATAATACCACTAGGTCATTGCCTCCCTGTGATTGCATCTGTCACTGAAACCCTTAGTCTCAGTTGTCATTATTGCCCCCCACCCCCATCCCTATTTACTTTATTAGAGCCCTTCATGATTTTGAACATATCTATTCAAACTCCTCTCAACTTTCTCTGCTCTTATAACAAGCCCAGTTTTCCCACAGAACAGAAGTCCATCTTCCCTCGCACAACTGCAGATTTTGCCTTTTCACTTCAATATCATAATGGAAATGTGCAAGTGAAGTCTGTCTCAAAGAGAGAATAAGTCCTAAATTAACAATTGCGCCTCCAGCACAAACATTTCACCATCAGTTTTATAACAGCTGTTTTGATATCTAATCCCAAAGCAAAATATGGTAGATGCTGCAAACCCGAAATAAAAACTGGAAATACTAGAAATGTTCAACAGGTCTGACAGCATCAGAGGAGAGGCAAACAGAGTAAACGCTATTCGATGATCTGACCAGTTCTGATGAAAAGTTATCAGCCCGAAATGTTAACTCTATTTCTCACTCCACAGATGCTGCCAAACCTCTGAGCATTTCCAGTACTTTTTGATTTCAGATATACTGACAATTTCAAAAATCTCTGATTGCATATAGATGCCAATACAAATGTTTGTTTTCAATGCCAGTTGCTGAAAAATTCAAAGGAATGATTAGGCACAATGTTCTTTTTCTCCTTTAATCAAAAAACTAATTTGCTTTGCTTAAATGTTCAAATAGTTAATTTTACCCAAGGTTGTGTGTTTTAATTTTTGTACTTTCAATACACTGGGGAAATGGGGACGACAGTACATCTGATAACGCATTTTGAATATGATCTGAAATTAAATGAGTATATAAATTAGACTTTTATTAAAAAAAATCAGTTCAGCCCTAAAGCTGTCGCACTTAATTCAGCACTAATATCACCCATTATGTTAAAAGGGTATTACTGAAAACCCAGAAATAACAGAACAGGATTAGGCCAAAGTATTCAACCATTACTTTGCTAATGTATTATTGGTACCACAATAATATTTAACCATGTGGCAAAGAGGTTAGCGCTGCTGCCTCACAGTGCCAGGGATCTGGGTTCGATTCTGGCCTTGGTTGACTGTGTGGACTTTGCACATTCTCCCCTTGTCTGCGTGGGTTTCCTCCCACAAAGGTGTGCGGATTATGTTGATTGGCTATGCTAAATTGCCCATTAGTGTCCCAAGATGTGTGTAAGTTAGGGGAATTAGCAGGGTTACGAGGATAGGGCCTGGGTAAGATGTTCTGCAGAGAGTCAGTACGTGCTCGATGGGCAGAATGGCCTCCACCTGCACTATAGGGATTATATGATGTTTGTTCTATGTCATTTCATACCTTCAGCAAAAATACTTTAAGCTCAATCTTGAAAGTTTCAATTGATTTGGAATCCAACACGTTTTGGGGGCAAATTCCAGATTTCCACTAGCCTTTGGATGGAAGAATTCTTCTTCCTTTCACTCTTAAATAGCCAAGCTCTAATTTTAAGCTTGTGCCCTTGTTTATAATTAAATATCAATAAAATGAGTAACAATTACTCTTCAAACTGTCAGTGACTACAACAGCTTATGTCTATGAAACACATTTTGCAGAAAACACCTCAAGATGCTTTGCAGAAGATATTAAGCAGAAAGTGATAAAGAAATTTGGAATTGTGACAAGTACAGACAAGGTACAAATTTTGACTAGCCTTTTGAAGGAACCTTGATGGGTGCAAAGGCAAAGAGAACACGTACAGGATATGGTGATTCAAGACCATAGTTTTTTTTCCTTAATTAATTCATGGGATGTCGATCTAGCTGGCAAGATCAATATTTACTATCCATTCCCAACTGTCCTTGAGAAAGTAGTGATGAGGCACCTTCTTGAAAACGCGGTGGCTTGCTAAGCCTTTTCACAGGGTTGTGAAGACTCAGCCACATCGTTGTGGGCCTGGAGTCACCAGTATTTCAAATTTTCAGCTTATTTTATCCACGATTTCCAGAAGAATTGAAACAATCGGGTCTTCGTTCCCTGGGATACTTACTCAGAAATTTGCAGGATGTTCCCTTTACCCTCTTCAACCAATACCTTGACAGAATTTTTGATGTGTTCCACAGTTAGTAATGCACCTGCAAAAGAAAATAACTTCATAAACATCAGTTTTGTATTAAATATCCAGTTTGAGTGAAACAGCTTTTCACAATGAATAAAAGCACAAATTACACATACAACCTATAAATACTTATTGCACAAATGCAATTATATTTGCAATAAATAGCTCGAACATTACAATATACACAAATTACAGAAAAATATTAATTCTCTGACCTTCAATTCTTCTCAGTGTTTGCAACGTTATGCTTTGAACACAACGAATTCATGTTAGATAGATTCAAATGTATCTATCAAACTCGCCCCTCCCTTCATATGCAAAAATTGTTTCTTCACAAGTCCTGCATAAAAAGGTTTCTTATTTTTTTTCTTAAAAGCAAACAGTGATAACCAGAAATTTAATTTGACATTTAAAAAAATTATACAAGTGGATTTTTGATTGTCAATTTTTAAAACACTGACAGGCTTAAAAATAGATAAGACACTAATCTCAAAAATGCTTTCTAGCTCCAAGCAACAGTTCCCATACTAATCTTACAAATTCAATTATATTGGTGTTTCAAAATAATATGATTAATTGTTCCTCAAAACTTTCTGTTCTTGCTCCTTCCTGGCAAAATTATTCAAGTTTAGCTTGCCTAGAAAATGGCAAGGATGTGACGTTCCATAAGTTCACACTGTATTTAAATAGGCCTTAAAACTGATCTCTCAGGAACATAAGAAAACCGCAAAGCCATGGGGATGGAAAGATTAAGTTGTACCTCAAATAGAATTTAAAAAATACAGGTATAAGCTTAAGCTTCTAAAGTGAAAACTGAAATGCTGGGTTATTTCAGCATCCACCCTACTGGCTAGTGGAATTGCTGCATTGCAGATTGGATACAAGATGAAATGTCACCTAAAGTAATATATAACCCACTGACCTTTCCAACCAATCCTGTGATGTTAGACAGCATTAGGGGTATGTAGAAAGGAGGAGTCACCATTTTACTAGCAATCACCTCATACTAACTTTCCACTGGATAGGTCAAGGATCAGGAGGGGCACATGATATTTCAGTAGCACCTCATATTGTCAGTATGCATCTCATCTGCACTGCAGCAATTGCACTAATCAGAGCAGCTAGACTGGCCGCTCCCATAATCGATGTTGATGGCTTCTTGTTACTTTGAGAAAAATCTATTTTCTTTTCAAAGTAACAGGTTGAAAGATTGGGAATTGGATCATTTAGATTTTCTTTGCACAATACTGCAGTATCATTCAAAAACCAATCCAAGCAGAATATGACTATCAGAAGATGTGGGAGAGACAAAAATGCCTCATCTTATTTAATCACCAATTTCAGACAAAGAAGCCTATGCTGTCTTGTTTTTTACCACTGCTGCAGTTGTTTAATGGATCCAAGAGATGCATATTCCCAAGTTAAAAGGCAAGTAACAAACCTCAATTTAAAAACAAAAATCCACTAATCAGGAATTTTGCACACAGTGCCTCACAAAGGCAATGTTTTCATGCATTCAGTAAAGTGAATAATAGTGTATATTAGAAAGTGCCACAAATGTAAAAAAGTTATACAAAATAGATTTCAGTAAATTGTTACAATCTCTGAAAATCAATGACGAAAAGAATCCCCAAAGATGCCAAAAGGTTTCAATGTGTTAAGATGTGATTTTTAAAAACTTTTATTCTAACAGTCAAACCCAAAATCAACTTAATAAAGCTTGCAAGAACAAAATATTTCAGTGGAAATGATTAATTTCTCTTCAAATAATCGATACACCATAGATCGGTCTTGCAACTTTCTCAGAGTCACTCCCCATGTAAATGTGCTACCACATGCAGCTTCAACTTCTTTAACTCAACCTCCAATACGTAGAATCTCTCACTTTTCCCACCTGATGGGTTTGGCCCGCGTATTAGTAGCCTTTTTCCATCCATTATCCCCAGATACAGTTAAGACTGATAAAGGAGAGAGGAATTGTAGATGTGTGCTTTAAGTCATGCTTCTGATGGCACAGCTTTGCAGAGTTTTCAACCAATCAACCCAGCAACAAAGTTCATGATTTGACCACTTCTGATACAAAAGCTCAACTCTAGCATACTTAAGCTATTCACACCACATTTAGGATTCAGTCCCTCTCAGCTAGTTTGCACATTGCTTCACAAAGCACTTCTGAATTTTGAAAACAGTTTTTGTTTGTTTCTCCTAAACACATCATTCTACAACTGTGCCTTGCTGCAAATGACAGGCAGAAACACATCCCCCCCACAATTAGTTTGTATTAGTCACTGTTTACATCACAGCAGCCTCAGCCAGAGTCTAACTTCTCAGAAGTAATGCCACAGCCAGCAAATACGAATAATGCTATCCCCCTTTCCACAAATGATTTTAGTTTCAATTTGAATTTAAAGGAATATCTCACAAATACACGTTTTTTGGTCAAGGACAGAGCTCATTGTAACATCAGCAGTTCTAAGTCAATCTTAGTCATGCATAATTTGAAGAAAGGCCGGGAGCAAACATTTTGCTTTCTTTCTGCAATACATTTTGGAATAGCTGATTAACAACCCCATTGGCATCACAATATATTCTGAATAAATCATGCTTTAAGTATCTTAAATCCCCAAAAAAAAGCAATGGGTACACACTTTTATTTTTACATTAAATTTTACAGGTGAAACGTAAATAAATATAAACATCTTCAATACCAACCAATTAACAGATACACCATTGGCTGGAGTCTATCTCCTAAAACAGCACATTTGGTTTGTGGCATCTGAATTTCCAAAATAAATTCACTATCACGCAATTCAAAAAAAAACAGTCAAGATTTACATTTTCCACAAACAGTGGGAACTGAAATCACCATCCTTCAACAATCAGCTCATGCCAGATAGAAACTTAAGACTCCTTTGCTGTATAGCATATTAAATATTCCAAAACCCAAGAAAGATACCATCCTGTTTCAAGTTTATTTTTAGTGTCATATGTAGGCTCACATTAACACTGCAATGAACTATAAAAATCTCCTAGTCACCACAGTTCTGTCCGTACCTGTTCAGGTATACTAAGAGAGAATTTAGCATGCCAATGCATCTAACCAGCACGTCTTTCGGACTGTGGGAGGAAACCCAAGCAGATGCAAGGAAGACTTGCAGACCCTGCACAG
This sequence comes from Carcharhinus amblyrhynchos, assembly GCF_965287045.1. Taxonomy (NCBI): domain Eukaryota; kingdom Metazoa; phylum Chordata; class Chondrichthyes; order Carcharhiniformes; family Carcharhinidae; genus Carcharhinus; species Carcharhinus amblyrhynchos. Next base: position 55,568,601 of record NC_137335.1, read on the forward strand.
ACAGTGACCGAAGCCAGGAATCGAACCCAGGTCCCTGGCATGATGAAACAGCAGTTCTAACCACTGTGCCACTGCAGTGTGTTAGATATACAAAACAAAAACCAAGATACCGCAGGATGGTTCGAGTCTCACTGGTTGAGTGGGAAAGCGAACCATACAGTTTCTGTAGAAGCAGAACTTCAATATTTCTTAGATCCCAAAATATAATGTATGATGCAGCAGAAGGCTAAGATCAGCAGACTATTCTGTATGTGATGGAGGTCAACCTTGTCCTCACCTCGAACACACAATGCATTTTCACTATCTCAGAGTTCATCCTAATGCCTCATTCATGCTGAATCAGCTGGTACTAATAGTGACTATTAGAACTGGCTTTAGTGTTTGTAAGCAGCAAACAGGAAGATTAAGAAGTAAAAACAAGTCAGCGCTCCCATTCATCACTAACGCTGCTGGAGAGTGTTACCTATGGGAACATACATTAAACAGGATTTGGTGTAATAATATCAAACTTCATAGTCCAAAGACCTTCTGAGTTTTTTTTTAAGCTATATTCAAAGTCCAATTCAAAGTCTCAACTAGTGAGGATGTTGGAGATCCAAGCTGACAAGACATCCAAGCCTCTTCCTGTCTTGGGTCTAATCTACATGATCAAAGCTGATAGGAGCAGGCATCGTGTCCCCTCCAGTGCTTGATCTCATTTGCATCTTAGGTGCTATTTTAAAAAATTGCTTCAAATGAAGCCTGTGTAACTTCATTGACTTCTATCAAGTACAGGACTGCCAAGCTACACTTGATCTTAGCCAAAAGGTCAGACGTGCTAAGATTTACCACAAAGCCAGCCTGTGATGAGTGGCTTTATAGGCACAGAACTGATGGGCAGTTGTCAGGAGAACCATATCCAAGAAACACTATTTTCCTGAGAGTAAGTGCAAATTCAGTATAACAGCCACTGAGTTATATCACATTGATCAAAAATCTCCAAATGCAATCACTGAAAAATTAATAAGTGAAATTGAAACTTCCACAAAATGCTCGTGCCTATAGGATCATATCTCATTTAGCTACATGCAGAGTAAGTAGGCATAAAAGACAAAGACTCAAAGTTTAGAGCACCACCTAACCACCCCACCCAACACCAAATGCAACGTGCACAGGGGGCACTCAGATCAACAAATGTGGACTTAACATCAGAGTGCTTAGCTTTGAGTTACGTTACTGCAGATAAAGCACTGGGTTGCAACATTAGCTGTAGAAGAGTTATACAATGCTCTATTCCAGTGCCAGAAAATCATCACTGCCCGTCATTCCTTCAATCCTGCTCAAAGACCCCATCTACCTCTATCCCCTTCCATTCCTTCCCTACCTTCTTCACCAGCTAAGTCTTAAAAAGTCATGTTAATGGACTAGGAATCCAGAGATCTAGACTGATCCTCTGGAGATATGAGGTCAAATCCCATCACAGCAGCTGGGGAATTTAAATTTGTTTAAATAAACAAAATCTGGAATAAAAAGCAATCATCAGTAATGGTGACCTGATCTGCTCTACGTGTGACTCCATACCCACAGTTAATGGGTTGACTCTTAAATGTTCTCTGAAATGTCACTAACAAACCATTCAATTGAGAGAAAGCTATAAAAGTTTAATAGGAATAAAATTGAACAGACCATCCACCATTGACCTAGGCACTAAATACAACAAAAACACACTTTAGCCCAGCTGACCGTGCAAGTGTTCTTAGTTAAATGGCGGAGCTGTACCAAAACTGGGAGCGCTGTCCCAGACTAGTAAAGCAACAGTTTGGGAGTCATATTCATAGTTGTACCTTGCAGCTAACATTCTAGATTTCATCATCATCATCTTCACCAGCTGGACGGATCCACCAAGTGCAGTTGCATAGTGACAGAGTAAGGGGAAGTGGCTTGTGAGTTATCAACATTTACTCTGGATCGAATGAAATTGCATGACATCAAGTCAAAATGGACAAGGAAACAGGCTGTTGATTTCTATTGATCACTTTTCCCAAACTGGAAAAAACAACATTCCATGTTGAACACCACTTGGAAAAAAAACATTTGAGCACAGCTAGGGCACAGAACATAATTAAGGCACAGGAATCTTAATGCCAATTAACAGGAGTGGCGTGGTAACACCACTACTAAATCAAGCTGGCAGAGACTTGAAGGACATATCTACCAGACTGAGAATGCAGCAGATGGTAAAAAAAACCAAGAACCTACTTGGCCTCATTATCACAATCAGCCTGTTGCAGATGCATCTGTCATGGCCACTGCATAGTCCTTGTAGAAATGCTACATCATATAGTGGAACTAACACTATGCTAAATATGATAGATTCAGAATAAAAAACTGGCAGGTCAAAATTGACAATCCATAAGGCACTGCAGCAGCAAAATTTTATTCCACCACAACCTGTAACTTCACATCCCAGCGTAACTCTTTCTCTATCACGACCACCAAGCCAGGAGATCAACACTACAACACAGGCTACGTGCACACTGTCGATAGTAGTCATGTGGAGATGCCGGCGTTGGACTGGGGTAAACACAGTAAGAAGTCTCACAACACCAGGTTAAAGTCCAACCAATTTATTTGCTAGTAAATTCACAAGCTTTCGGGGTTTGCCCCTTCGTCAGGTGAATGGAGAGTTCTGGCCTCAGACAGAGCATATAACAGCACACACAAATTTACAGATTACTGATTAGAATGCAAGTCTTTACAACTAACCTGCTATTCAAGTTTTAGAGATGCAGACAATGTAAGTGGAAAGAGCATTAGGCATAGGTTAAAAGAGATGTGTATTGTCTCCAGACAGTAAAGTGAGGTTTTGCAAACCCAGTCAAGTCATGGGGGTTACAAATAGTGCGACATGAATCCAAGATCCTGGTCGAGACCGTCCTCACGTGTGCGGAACTTGGCTATCAGTCTCTGCTCAGCGACTCTGCGCTGAGTGTCATGAAGGCAGCCTTGGAGAATGCTTACCCGAAGGTCAGGGGCCGAATGCCTGTGACCACTGAAGTGTTCACCAACAGGAAGGGAACAGTCTTGCCTGGTGATTGTTGAGCAATGTTCATTCATCTGTTGTCGTAGCGTCTGCATGGTCTCCCCAGTGTACCATACTTTCACACCCAGTGTGACATCCTTTCCTGCAGCGTATTAGATAGACAACTTTGGCCGAGTTGCAAGAGTATGTACCGTGTACCTGGTGGATGGTGTTCTCACGTGCGATGATGTCATCCACGTCGATGATCTGGCATGTTTTGCAGAGGTTGCTGTGGCAGGGTTGTGGTCACCGTTCTCCTGAAAGCTGGGTAGTTTGCTGCGAACAATGGTCTGTTTGAGGTTGTGCAGTTGTTTGAAGGCAAGAAGTGGGGGTATGGGGATAGCCCTGGCGAGATGTTTGTCTTCATCAATGATACTTTGAAGACTTGAGAAGATGTCATAGCTTCTCCGCTCCAGAGAAGTACTGGACAATGAAGGGTACTCTGTCCACCATATCTGTCTTCCGAGGAGGTCGATGTGGTCTTTTGCTGTGGCGCATCGGAACTATCGATGGATGAATCGCGTGCCATATCCTGTTCTTATGAGGGCATCTTTCAGCATCTGGAGGTGTCTGTCACGATCCTCCTCATCTGAGCAGATCCTGTATATACGGAGGGCTTGTCCGTAGGGGATGGCTTCTTTAACATGTTTACAGTGGAAGCTGGAGAAGTGGAGCATCGTGAGGTTGGCTGTGGGCTTGCGGTACAGTGAGGTGCTGAGGTGACCGTACTTGATGGAGACGTGTGTCTCCAAGAATGCAACCGATTCTGGAGAATAGTCCATGGTGAGTCTGGTGGTGGGGTGGAACTCGATGTCATCATACAGTTGTTTCAGTGATTGTTCACCATGTGTCCAAAGGAAGAAAATGTCAGATATATCTAGCATATAGCATCGGTTGAAAGTCCTGTGCAGTTAAGAAGTCTTGTTCAAACTTGTGCATGAAGATGTTGGCATATTGACATGCAAATTTGGTCCCTATGGCTGTTCTGTGTGTCTGGATGAAAAACCGGTTGTTAAAGGTGAAGACATTGTGGTCCAGGATAAAGCGAATGAGTTATAAAATCGCATCTGGAAACTGGCAGTTGTCAGTGTTGAGTACTGAGGCAATTGCAGCAATACCATCGTCGTGGGGGATGTTGGTGTAGAGCGCCAAGACATCCATTGTGACGAGGAGTGTCCTTGGTTCAACTGCTCCACGTGTGCTGAGTTTCCGTAGGAAGTCCGCAGTGTCGCGACAAAAGCTGGGAGGTTCTTCGTACAATGGGTTTCAGGATGCCCTTGACATAGCCAGAGAGATTCTTGCACAGGGTCCCATTGCCTGATGCGATGGAGGCGGCCGGGTGTGTTTCCCTTGTGTATCTTTGGGAGGTAGTAGAGATCTCCAATGCAGGGAGTACGTGGAATGAGAGCACAGAGGGTGCTCTGAAGGTCCGGATCAAAGGTCTTGATCAGAGTGTTGAGTTGACGGGTGTGATCTTTGGTCAGATCTGCGGGTAACTGTCTGTAGTGTTCCTCATTGTTTAGTTGTCAGTACACTTCTTTGCAGTAATCCATTCTGTTCAGTATGACGATGGTCCCTCCTTTGTCTGCTGGCTTGATGACAATGTTAAGAGTGTGGATGGCATTGCATTGTGCTTGGGTGATGTTCGGGGCTGTCTTGTGAGTGCGGCTGATGAATCTGGTGTTAATGCACCTCCTGATGGCTTAGGCATACATGTCCAGTCAAGGGCAGCGGCCTTCTGGAGGAGTTCAATTGGACTCCTTCCTCTTCGGTTGCTGCACTGCGGATCTCTCTGTCGGCTGTTCTGGTTTATTGACTGTCTCGTTGTTTGCTGTTGGCTTCTTGGGTTTGTGGAAAAACTCCTGCAGCCTCATTCGCCTGATGAATTCCTCTGTCTGCTGCAAGACTGATGGGATCATTTTGGTGGTGGGGCAGAAATTGAGCCCTTGGCTGAGAACTTCAATTTCCTCTGGTTGAAGTGTGTAGTCCGACAAGTTGACAACTGACTTCCCTGCGGTAGTACTAAACAGTGGGAGCAATATGCCATATATAAAACCAAGTGATCTTACAGCTAAAAGATAGGGTCAAAACTCTGCAGTCCTGTCCCATCCAGTCATGAATGGTGGTGGACAATTAAAGTAATGAAGTCAATGGCTCCATGAACATCCACATTCTTAACAATGGTGGAAGACAGCAGATAATTGCAAAGGAATTCAGTGCTTATAACCATCTTCAACCAGAGGTGTCAAATGGATTTTCAATCTCCTCCTGGGGTCCCCAGGATCACATATCTCTTCAGCCTTTTTTTTATTATTTGGTCATGAAATTTGGGCATCATTGGCTAGGCCCTAACTACCCTTGAGACGGTGGTGGTGTGCTGCCTTTTTGAATTGCGGCAGTCCATGTAGAAACACTATTACGGAATTCCAGAATTCTGACCCAGCAAAAAGGAACTGCAACACTGTTCTAAATCAGGTCTTGGGGGAAAACTTTCAGGTAGTGGTATACCCGTGATTCTGCTTTGTCCTTGGTTGAGGTCGCACATTTGGAAGATTCACTCCCGATGATATCACAAAACGAGCGCATTTAACACAGCAAAGCCAATGGGCTCCAAAAAAAACTAGCTGAGGACTTGTGCTCCACAAATAGCTACATGCCTTACCAAGCTGTTTAAGTATAAAACTGGCATCGACTCGACAAAGCACAAAAAGCAAGACAAATCCAATCCCGCCAATTATCATCTTAATTGACTTTCAATCAAAGTGATGGAAGATGCTGTCGACAGTGCTACCAAGCAGCACTTACTCAGCAATGACCTGTTCATCAAGGTCCAATTTGGGTTCCACCAAAACCAATCTACTATAAACGTCTTAACACTCTTGGTCAAAACATGGGCAAAACAGCTGACTTCCAGACGCAAGACAAAAGTTACTGCCTTTGACATCAAGACAGCGTTGGATGAGCACAGCATGAAGAAGCCAGAGTCAATGGGAATCAAGAAAAATGGCTGAGGTCATGCCTAGCACAAAATAATATGGTTGTTAGAGTTCAATTCTCTCAATCTCAAGGGATCACTGCAAGAGTTCACTAAGATAGTTTCCTGGACCCAACCATCTACAGATGCTTTAATGACCTTTCCTGTATCTTAACACAGAAAATGAGCCATTTGCTGATGGATTGTGAGGTTTCATTCTCAGCTCCACATGTAACAAAGCAGTTTACACTTGCATACAGCAAAGTTTGTCCAGCATTTAGGTTTGGGTCAATTGGTTGCAAATAACATTCATGCCACATAAGTGGCAGGAAATGACCATAGCCAATAAGTGAATCTCATCATCTCCAAATGTCATTCAGTAATATTACTACCACTGAACCTGTCCCCATCCATATTGTGGAGGTCATCAGTGACCAGAAATGAAAGCGAACCAACCAGATAAATAGTGTTGTCAAAAAGATCAAAGGCTGGAAATACAGCAGAGAATAACTCACCTTCTGACTCTCCCAAACTTGTCCACCGTCAGCAAAGCAAAATACAGGAGTAAACCATAGAAACCCTACAGTGCAGAAAGAAGGCAGTCGGCCCATCGAGTCTGCACCAACAACAATCCCATCCAGGCCCTATCCTGGTATCCCTACATACTTACCCGCTAATTCCTCTAACCTACACATCCCAGACGTTAAGGAACAATTTACCATGGCCAATCAACCTAACCCGCACAACTTTGGATTGAGGAAACCCACACCAACACAGGGAGAATGTGCAAACTCCACAGTGACCCGAACCAGGAATTGAATCCAGTTCCCTGGAGCTGTGAAGCAGCAATGCTAACCACTATGCTACTATGCCGCCCAATTCATTCCACTACATTGGAATATTTCTCAGTTGCCTCTGAGTGCAGCTTCAACAATATTCAGAAGCTTGATACAAAACAGCTTGCTTGACTGGCAACTCATCCACCACCTTAATCATTGACTTCCTCCATCATCAACACACTGTCATGGCTGTGCCTACCATCTGCACTGCAGCAACTCACGAAGGCTCTTTAACCGCATCTTCCAAAACCACAACCCCTACCACCTAGAAGGACACAAGTGAATACCTGCAGGTTTACCTCCTATCACACACCATCCTGACTTGAAAATATGTCACTGTTCCTCAGTCACTGGATCAAAGTCCTGGGATTCCCTCCCTTACACTACTGTACATGTACCTTCATTACCTCATGAAGGTAGCTCACCACCACCTTCTCAAGGGCAATCAGGGATGAACAATAAATGCTGGCCTTGCCACAGACAGCCACATTCCACAAATTAAAAAAAAAACTGCCACACCACTCTTTAAGGACAGATCTAATGATGGGCATTTCATGCTAAAAGCAACAAGTTTTTTTTAAATAATCAAAACCACACCCATTCATCATCCAATTAAAAATCAGTCTGCGTAGCTCAAAACGTGGCTGTCATATCTCCAGAATATGACACCACTTCACCCTACATTAAAAATATATTTATGCAAATTCAATAGGTTTAATAGAATTTGACATCTTAATTTTGAAGAATTAAAATTAATTTTAAATTTCAATCTGATTACAGAACAAGCCATTTTAGACACAAGTGTTATTAAGCAAAAATTCAAATCAAAGCAGAAAATGATCAGAAGTGTCAAGCTAATTAAATGGACAAATCCATAGCATATTAACACTGTTACTTCATATTTAAATAACTTCAAGAAATATTAATTGCCAATATTGGATACTTTGTCATAAAGTGAAAGTGAAACTAAATTAACAAACTAGAAAGTGCAAGTAATGGGAGAACATGAATAGGTTGTTGTGTAAGCCTCGCACAGTAATGGTGTAAAATGAAAATGCCAACTCAGGGTCTGATCCCCTCATCTTTCCATTCACCCACATCGTTGCGAGTTCACACAATTCTGTTTTAATGTCAGAAAATGCTCAGAAACTGTCAACCACCGACAGTAATTGTGAGTTTAAGATTGGTCACTCTGTGTATGTTGAAGCTCAGAGCCCCCCTCTCGGATATGCCTGCAGTCACTGCTAATCCCAGGCTCCAGAATCACAGTCTGTCAGTTCCACACATGATGCAATACCGTGTGCGGTGATGGGCCAAGTGGGTGAGCTCCCCTCGAGTCAACCTATCCCCAGGCCGGCCGGGGGAAGCTGGGCCGATCGGGCACTCACCTAAGCAAGGGCTGGAAACGTTCACTGACAGCCTCAGAGCCATCTGCCGTTCCTTCAATAATCTCAAACCCCGACTGACAACCACCGCTCCACAGCTGCTGCTGCCACTGCCGCCGCTGCTGCTGCTGCTCTCACACTCGCTCCGACAACGGAGTGACATCAGCACTCCTTCCGGGTGTCACCGTCAAAGCCTTCCCCTCCCCATTTCCGGTACCACCCCTCATCCCTTCCCCCACCCTCCTCAAATCACAGAATGCTCAGTCATCTTCCAGGATTAAAATAGTTCTCATCTTAAGTAACCAATTTCGTTTACTCAGCCCAGTGCTGGGAGACGTAAGGAAAAACAGTGCAAACCTACTGATGGTTGGGTTTATTTCTTTTTACACCGAGGTTGCCAATATTATGCATATATGCCACGTATTTACCAAGCCTCAGACCAGATAGACACGGGAGAGGGGAGGAGGAACCTGGATCCCCCCTTCCCTGATGTGTATCACTGTGACTCTTAAAGTAACCGCGAGTATTTGCAATAATAAATCAGAAAACAGATTTCTACTGTGCAAACTGCTTGTGATAAATTTGCAGTTAACAGCCAAAAGAAAGACATTGAGAGGCGCTAGAAGTTAGTATTATTATTTTTAAAATAACGGAAACGAGAGTAGGATTCCAGAGACACACAAAATCTAGTTGTGGAGGATAAAGCTATGGAAGATGGGTTAAATATTTCACTTATTTTACAAAAAGTGGAACTGAGAATGTAGGATAACATACAATAATTTTTTTAATTTTACAAAAAACAAGAAATCAAATAAATAAGCCATTGAGACTTAATCCCTTTGCAAACATTTTTTTAATTAAGTCCTCCATGTTTTATAAAAGGTAAAAATAATGGATTTTTGAGCCAGGGTTCCATTCTGGAATCTTCTCATCCAGCTATTATATCAACTTGGGTTGTAACAGAGCACTTTGATTGCCTTTCTCAGAGTCAACTCAATTGGTTGATGACTTGCATGGATGCATTTTATCATCTCTTATCTCCTTCGGGATGATACTTTATCTCCTTTGTACAAGTCGCCATCTTGGGCTGTCAATTTGTCTAGGTAAATGCAATATGCTGTTACGACAATAGTGACAAATCTGTTATCCCAAGTTAGGACTGATCAACTGGCTCCCATTCCTCATACAATCCCCTTGGTTGATAGCAACAAGATCAATTTAAAGAGGATCCTTCCTGTGACAGATATTTTTTCCCAGTCCAATATATATATTTATGTTACAAATGAGCCAATTTAACCAGGCATTTCTGAGTGAAATAAATTCTGAGTTTATTAGTTACTAAATGTGAGAAAATGATTAAAAAAAGCATATTTGTTCACAGAGATATGAAATTGGAATCGAGTCCAAAAGTAGATAAGAAAAAAATGTACAAATCAATTTTTGACCTGTCCGTGAGGAATAGATGGTGGAACATTGCAGCCTTTGCAATTAATGATCTAAGTAATGCTGACTTCAGTCAGTTTTGAGATTCCAGTGATCTGAGGGTTAGCTGAGAAGCTGTCCTGTTTCCTTTTCAAATGTGGCTTTGCTGACTTGACTTGCTTCAGAAATAAGAGTGAGAGAGTTACCTTCAAAAACCTTTTGAAGGAGTTTACCGCTGCTGCTGTCTTTGCTCTAGTGGCACACGCAGCACTAATTGACACTGGCTTTTATACCGGTCTTTGTATATTCCTGGAAGGTGAAAATCCACAAACCAGGCTGGGATATCATAGAATCCCTACAAAGCAGAAGAAGGCCATTTGACCCATCAAGTCTGCATCAACAACAATCCCACATAGGCCCTATCCCCATAACCCCACATATTTACTCCACTAATTCCTCTAACCTATGCTTCCTGGGACACTAAGAGGCAATTTAATATGGTCAATCAACATAACCTGCACATCTTTGGAGTATGGGAGGAAACCTGAACATCTGGAGCAAACCCACACAGACATGGAGAACGTGCAAACTCCACACAGACAGTGACCCAAACTGGGAATCAAACCCGTGTCCCTGGAGCAGTGCTGCCCCTAGAGGACATTGTTCCTGCTGAGATAATAATCAGCTCCCATTACCTCCACAGGACTTGGCAGTTAGTTTCTATATGGCTTTCATGCTTTTGATCTGTACTTGTCTGGAGACAGAGTGTGATTCTCTCTGTCTTAGTATTATCCATCAGCAATTCAACCAGCAATTGAATTTACATCCTCTACCATCTTTGCTTTGTATCTCGATTTTTTTTTAATCCACTGGGTTTATTTAAAAGTTCATATGTCTGTACATAAATCAGAGTTTTTCTTCCATCATCAAGATACTGGAATGACTACTGCAGGAGAGCACCAACTTAATATGAAGTATCAGATTCATACCATGAGCTTCATGAGATTCAGAAAGCAGTGTGAAGTTGCTCGAAGTGATGACCAATAAATGAGACCATCAAAGGTAAAGCTGAAGCTATATGATGAAATGATGCTCAAACCAAGAGGACAAACTAAACTAAGAGCCTAGTGCAATGGGGAAAAAAGATCTACAGTTCCAGATGGTGGGCAATAAACAAAATACCCTCATCCCAGCTGAAACAAGTCAAACACTTGATGTAACCCTCTGTGTACCACAAGAAGTGTGCAGTGTTTTTTTTGTGTGGCACCGAGCCTATGGCTGCTGAAAAGGTTCTGACACATTACCAGAATGTTTTCACAGGTCTTGAATGTATCCCTGATGAATGTCATTTTGAAATAGATGAGATTGAGACCAGCTCAGCATCTACTGAGCTCCAGCTTGTCTCAAATCTTGTCTGAAAGACAAAGATGGAGGAGCCTAAAAGATTGGAGTTGTACCTTTCTTGATTACTCAAGCAGACTGAATTGGCAGCATGGTAGTAGTGAAAACACTTGGAAAGATGACAGTGCAAAACTTCAACATATTCATCAAAAGTTAACCCACTTGGTAACTTGGAACCTATGTGAAGCAGTTGTCACCTCAATTGTACATGGTGCAAATGAACAACTGGATATATTGTCAAGATCTCAGGCACATTACATGCAGCCAGAGAGCACCTTCACAGCAGATGGCTGGTGAGGAAGAGTCGACTTCACCAATTGAACAAAGAATGGAATGACCATCAGGCTCAGAGGTGAACTACTGCCCATTAAATGCAAGAGATCAGCAGCAACATAAGAACATAAGAAATAGGAGCAGGAGTAGGCCATCTAGCCCTTCGAGCCTGCCCCGCCATTCAATAAGATCATGGCTGATCTGTCGTGGCTCAGTTCCACATTCCTGCCCTCTCCCCATAACCCTTAATCCCCTCTCTTATCAAAAACCCATCAACCCACGTCTTAAAAATATTTAGCGAGGTAGCCTCCACCACTTCCATGGGCAGAGAATTCCAGAGATTCACCACCCTTTGAGTGAAGAAGTTCTTCCTCAACTCCATTCTAAACCGCCCCCCCCCCCCTTTATCTTGAGGCTGTGCCCCCTAGTCCTACTGTCCTTTCTGAGCGGGAAGAGTCTCTCCACCTCTATCCTATCCATCCCAAACATTCCCCAGAAAGACATCATCACCCCAGGAACCAGCAGACAACACACAAACCACCAAGAACAACCTGAATTCACAACAAAGAGCTCAATGCTTTAATAGTTGTGTGAAATTTGTGTGTGAAGGCAGACAAGAATGAACTGTTTTCTCTTTACACGAGAGGGTTTTCTTTACAGATCGTGTAATGTGAGTAATTTGTAACTGCAAATGATAATGCATGTAGGCATTTTCTTCATATGGAGAAATACTTGCATTGTTGCCTGTTGTGTATTGTGGTTTACCATAGTCATGCGATCTCAGTTACATGACTTCTGTCATCATTCTTTTGAGAGTAAAGGACTGAAGCAGAAGCCATTTTAACCACCATATGGAACAGACACTTCATTATAGAAGACTGTGATAGAAATTCATGGTGGTTTCACCAGAATGTTTGCGATGGAAACAAATAGTTTTGAGGAGAGACTTTAAACACTGAGCCTATTACCACTGGGTCCAAAAAAGCTGAATACACAAAAGCTAAAGAACAAAAGAGATAGGAGCAGGAGTAGAACACACAACCCATTAAGCTTGCTTCATCATTCTATATGATGACTGATCTTGTACTTTCCTGCCCATTCCCCATATCTCTTGATTCCCCAAATCTGTCTAACCTGTGGAGAAATAATGCAGATTTTTTAAAAAAATTCAGAATTTGATAGAATAAGTAAAAAGATTATTCCATTTAGTTAGGGAATCAGTTACAATTGATGAGCAATTTAAAATCATTAACAGCATGAGGTCAGGAGAAACATATTTTATGCCAGGACAGAATTAATAGTGATGTGGACAAATGCGAATTAAATAAAGCCAGCACCGATTTGTTAAGGGAAATCACTTAACTAACTTGCTTGAGCTTTTTAATCAGGTAACAGAGGGAGTTGATGAGGGTAATGATGTTGTTGCGATGTGCTCGGATTTCCAAAAGGCGTTTTATGCAGTTTCACTCAACAGTCTTGTGAGCAAAGTTATAGCCCATGGTATGAAAGGGACAGTAGCAATATGGGTACAAAATTGGTTGAGTGACAGGAATCAGAGAGGCGTGTTTAATGAATGATTTTTGCGCTGGAGGAAGGTTTATAGCAGAATTTCCCAGGGGTCAGTCCCCAGATGGGACTCTTGCTCTTCCTGATATGTAAATGACCTTGATGTACAGGGCAGAACTTCAAAATTTTCCAATGATATGAAACATTTTTAGAATTCATTTACAGGATTGCATCACTGGCAGCCAATTATTATTGCCCATCACTAACTGCCCACTTGAGAGTCAACCACATTGCTCTGTCTTAAACCAGGTAAGAATGGCAGATTTCCTTCCCTAAAGGACATTAGTGAACCAGATGGGATTTTAAACAATGGATAGTGGTTTCTTGATTATCATTAAACTTTTAATTCCAGATTTGTTATTGAAATCAAACTTCATCATATGACAAAGTGGGATTATCCTGGGTCTTTTGATTACTAGTCTAGTGACAATCCAAATACCCCACCACCTTCTCCAATGGAAGCATTGGATTTGAGAGGATCATGTAGAACTTCAAAAGGACATAGTCAAGTCAGTGAAATGTGTTGACAATTGGCAGATGAAGTTCAATGTGGAGAAATCTGAAGTGATTTAGTTTGGTAGGAAGAATTCGGAGAGATAATGTAAAGGGTACAACCCTAAAGGAGATGCAGAAGCAGAGGGATATGGTGTATACATGCTGAAGTCATTGATGGTGATGGAGTGGTCAATAAAGTTTATCGTTTTCAAGGCTTTACTAATAGGGGTATGGAGTGCAGGAGCAAGGAGATTATAGTGAAATTGTATGAAACAGTGGTTTGGCCTGAGCTGAGTATTGTGTCCAGTTCTGTGTACTGTGCTGCTGGAAGGATATGAAGGCAATACAGAGAGTTCAGAAAAATGATTCCAGGGAAAGTGAATTTCAGTTATGAAGACAAATTTGAGAAGTTGGAACTATTTTCCATGGACAGAAGAAGGCTGAAAAGAAATGTGATATAATTATTCAAAATTATGAGAGTCGCAGTCTCCAGTGGCATTGGGTCATCTCCAGGTCACAGGAAGAACAACACTGAACTACCAGAGTGTGGGCAGGGGGAAAGAGAATGCAGGTTGAATTAGATAATGAACATTTCCATGGGAAATGTAAGAAAGTTAGATTTTTTGCTTGTTTTTGATCTTTTATTGTCACATATTAGTATACAGCGAAAAATATTTTTTCTTGCATTGTATACAAAGCATACCATTCATAGAGAAGGAAAAGAGAAAGCACAGAATATAGTGTTACAGTCATAGCTAGGGTGTAGAGAAAGATCAACTTAGTGCAAGGTAGGTCCATTCAAAAGTCTGGCGGCAGAAGGGAAGCTGTTCTTGAGTCGGTTTGTACGTGACCACACACTTTTGTATATTTTTCCTGATGGAAAGAAGATGGAAGAGAGTATGGGGTCCTTAATTATGTTGGCTGTTTTTCCAAGGCAGCGGGAAATGTAGACAGAGCATCCATGCTAGGGTTGTGGCCGAAATAATGTTTGCGACTAACTGGCCTCTGTAAATGGCATGCCCCATGCAAACATTAGTAGGATCCATGCTGGAGATTAGCAAAAACAAAAGGTCAGTAATTGGTTGGAAGGTCACAACAAAGCACAAAGATAAATGGTTTGTTATCAGTGAGACATATGATGTTCTCCGAGAAATGTGGTCTACGGTTTTAGCTTTCAACGTACTTTCCAACTGTCAGGGCATTTTCCTCTACTATTTTATGTTAAATGCTCAAGCATAACACAAAAGATTGCAAAGAGGAATATATATTCTGAAGGTCTTTATTCCAGGCTCAGTAAACAGACATGAAGCCACATTTATTTAGTTAATCTTCCCATGAAGATTTCAGACATTGTCAATCATTACCCTGCACTGTTGCCTGAAAGGGATCCAAATCCATCTTTTTGACTTCAGTCAATACATTCAGCAACTTTTAGTATCGTCAGATTTATTATTTTGTACTGTTACAGAGAGGAGAAAGGCAGCCAAATTGTGCTACTTTTCTCTCACAAACTATCCAGCAGTTGTTGTTTTTGAAGTACGCTTTGGTTTGTTTTCCCAAACTTTTGGTTTATGGTCAAATTTACTCATAACTTGCAGAATATTTGTATGATGATTAACTCAAGAGGTGTTAATTTATTTCACATTCAAAACCTGGGGTGGGGGAATGTTTGCAACTTCCTAGTCAATTACATGCATACAAAGAGGATGGGGAGGTGGTGAACAGATGGAAAAATGTTTTATCATATTGGATAGTAACAGTCCAAGAATCACAGAAAGAGATTTTAGTTCATGATTCATGTGATTTCCAGAATCCTGGAAGTCAAAGTCCAAAGCATGTTTCCTTCAGAGTGGAGTTCAACTCCGATGAGTTTTTGACTGGAGACGAAAACATGTAAATGCTTGAAACAAATAACGCTGCAACACAAAGGGCAAACTGCTTAGCAGGCATTGGTCAAAGACTTAAGATCAAGCAGGCTTCAGAATTGAAAGATGGTAACTGACTGATTGCTTGCTCAGCTAGGCTGCTTGGATTCCTTTCCAGTTAATGTTAAAATAGCTGTCTGGGGTTGCTCAGTTTTTAAAGGCACATAGAATATTTGAAAATGGTGACTCAAGTCATGTAACCTCCTTTCTCCACAATTACTTCAAAAGGGATCTTTATCAAATGACTGGAACTGGCTTTAATTTCAGGACTGATAATGCCCCAGTCATTTGTTGTTGACAGCCACATTGAGGGTCTGGTGTTGGGAAGCTTGTTGTATAGGAAAACCTCTCCAACTCTGTTGGAAGTGTGAGTTTAACAGATGCAAATGACATTTCTTTGTCCCCTCAATTCTCCCCATTTGACATGTACTAGACAGTCTCTAGTGCGAGATGAATCTTTCAGCAGTTCTGCAGGAATAATGAGTTTCTAGGTGCAAGTCCCTTAGTTTTGTGATTACGGGGGTGAGATTCCATAGATTCAGAGAGGAATTATGTTGTTCCTGTTACTGCTGTTGGCAGCTTCCAGAACAAAGGCCAGTCCAGTGTTTTTGTGACTTGTCACCACCATCTTTTTATATTTCAGCAGAAATTCAATTTTAAAGCCAGTTTAAAAAAAAGTTTTGATACGTAAGGTGGGATTTTATGACTTCGCTTGGGCAAGATCGTAAAATCTCACCAGAGGCCAACAGAGATTTCCATTCTGCGAGAAATTAGAATGGAGGCAGTAAAACTCTGGCCATAGTGTTGGACTTATTTCCATGTCATAGGCATCTAATTGTCAGCAATAAAAACACACTTCTCCCGCTCAAGATTTTTAGTTAAAGTATTGAGCTAAGATTGTAATTCTTCCTTTTGTCTAACAGATAAAAACATACCTATGCCTTCCATCATTACTTTTGTTCATTGTCAGTTCTACCATCCAACAGATTTAATGTATGAAGCAAAAAACAAAATCAAGCTTTTTTGGCTATTAAAGTATTCCAAGGATTTATTTTAAACAAAAGGTGGCCATGAATATTCATGGCCTAAAACTATGTGCTGAATTTTTACCATGAAACAACCCCCCCACCCCCGCAGAAGACTGATCAAAGTTAAGATTTTCACAAGAATCAGCCCTTGATATGGAGGGAGCTTTCTTGCCCAATTAAAGCCAGTATAGGGATGAATCAGATGAAGTGTGTGACCAATGGCAGCCATCTAGGAGGTTGCTCACTCTAGAAATCTGCTAAACTAAAAGCAAAGTACTGCAGATATGGAAATCTGAATTACAAAAGAAAAATGTGGAAAAACACAGTAGATCTGGCAGCTTCTGTGAAAATAAAAACAGCTTAGCTTGATTCTAATATGGCTCATCTTCAGAACACTAAGAATCTGAAGAGTAATATTAATCTTGAAATGTCAACTTTGTTTCTCTCCACAAATTCTTCCAGAATTGCTGAGAATTTCAGCATTTTCTGCTTTTATGATAGTAAATCTGATCGTGTCAAAGCCTCCCAAAGCAGAGGCAAAAGCTTGACATCTGGGGCAGGGTTGCCATTCACCTCATTGAAGGTGATCTGGATCAAAGTTGAAAACTATGAGGAGACGAGGAGGTCCTCTTCCCAGGGGAGAAGGCCACAACCTCAAGCAAAGTATCAAGTGGATTAATGGAGTGTTGTATGCTCACTTTCTCTGTTTTTCATTGTCTGCACTGTGTAAAAGGATGACATGTTAAGCCATACATCTAAGACTTCTATTACTACCATTACAGGAAGAGTAGTATGAGGTGTTGAATGAAGGGATACTCCATGATGAGGGTAAATACTCTGCGTGGGTATGCTTCCCTCAATGATGGTAAGTGATTCACCATTCCAGACTGCATCTTCCATGCACATGTTGGCAGAGGTGTTCCTAGGTCAGGAGATGCCTGACATTCATGGCATCTTAATGAGCCCTTTATCATCTGAGTTGTGCCAGTCACTTTCTTGTGCATCCAAGACACCTTTCTCTTAATCTTTCTCCACTTCTTTCTCCTCTCTCTCGTTCCCTGCACCTCCTCCATCTGCAGGAGCAAACCCAAAAAGACATGGGAGAACATGTAAACTCCACAGTCACCCAACGCCAGAACTGAACCTGAGTCCCTAGCACTGTGAGGCAGTAGTGTGAACACCGTGCCACCCTGGCAGTGTTGGAAGCAGCTGTGGCCAAGGGGAGGCAGAGATCCATTATTCCAATACTCAAAAATCAGAACTAATGGTGAGAATTTCCCATTCTTGCTATTGTGATTGGCAGTCTTGCCCCAGGCTGTTATGTCTCAGTGAAGTGAAGAACATGTTTGATGCCTGAGCATTGACTGACCTCTCCTACTGCCAAGAGCACCTCCTTTGAAAATGCCTTTCCAGGACTGTCTCTTTTGGGGCCAGGCAATGTCCCTGGCCAGCCATGACTGCCTTCCAACCTGTACCTGCTCCTGAACTCATGTTCTCCCCTCCTAGTTTCCCACCATCAAGCACTTAAACTCAAGTACTTTAATTGACTTCAATGAGGCTGGCCCACCTCCCTGACCTGGGAACTGATGTGCCAACCAGTGCTGCTACTTTTGGCCATAAACATCCCACCCCACCTCCTTTATCAACCTCAAGGTTGGAGGCAGCAAAACTCAGCACCACATCTCTTAAAATTGCACATTGTAAACCATCTCTAGCAATTTATTCAAGTCAATTATGAAAAATATAATTTTAAAAATTTACGTTGCTTGCAAATATACATTTTTAATAATTGTGAAAAACAAAGGTTAATGAGGATGTATAAATATTGTAAATTTATGGAGAAACTAATGTGGATTTAGATTAGCCAAAAAAAGACATAATTCAATACAAGATCAACAATGAAAATCAAGTGCAAAATGTTGTTGTACAGGACTATAAAAAATATCTTCATTCAGACAATTTGCAAGAAAACAATCATTTCATACAGTTTAACATCAAAAATTTCTGGAATTAACATCAGGTATAGGTGACCTGTGAGATGTAATCTCTACTGAACTCTGCAAAACCACAAACTGCAATGCAGTACCTGTATTGCAAAGTAAAAAGAGCTGTCCCAAGAACCTAACATGAAAAGATGCATCTTATTTGAATAAGTAAATCAAACTAAATCAAGAAAACTCAAGAACTTTGGCCATTCGAGAGGTTACCAAGGCAGCATAATACAACTTTTTCAAGGATCTAGGGCCAATTTAACAGAATCAGGAACACGGTTTGCATAATAGTCAAAGTTCTTCAAAGTTGCAAGGACTCCAGCTGAGTTCAGATGCTTCACATCTTTATGATACTGGAAAGGATTCCCATGTATATCTGTCAGTTTACCTAAAAGTAAAAATAGTTACAATAAAAAATCTCATTGAACATGGCAACTCTTATTATCTTTGCGTGGTTTATGCTCTGTATGTCTGAATTGGTTTACCCAGGTAGTACCTTGTTGACATTATATAATCCTAATAAAGTTTCTAACAGCCAGGCTATGTCTGCTGACCTACAAACTAGCCATTAAACTTTAAATGTTTTGGCAATGTGGTTAGGGCGCGTGTGCTTTTTGAAAACTTGCAAAATAACTCAATCTCCAGGAGACCCCTTCAGAAATGTTAAAATTAGTTGATATCACAATGAATTTACACACAAAGTTGTGCAAGACTCCTACTGGAAATCTCATAGCACCTCCATGCTGAAATCATGTCACAAGTGAATTCTACAAGTGGCTGGACAACTGTGCATTAGTAACTAGACTCATTTCAGCTTTCTAAATATAAAAGTCATGAATCTGCACAAAATTAAAAAGGATCACTACAGGACAATTAAAAAACCTAACATTTACACAGCACCATTCACAATCTCAGAATAATCCAAAGTGCTTTACAGCCAATTAAGTATTTTTGGAAATGCAGTCACTGTTACAATGTAGGAAATATGGCAGCCAATTTGTGCACCTACTAAAAGCAATGTGATAATGGCTATCTTGTAATGATTGAGGAATAAATTTTGACCAAAATACTGGGGACAACTGCTTTGATCTTCTCAAAATGCCACAAAATTTATGTCTATTCAGGGAAGATATAGCATCTGATTAACAGGACACCAACAGCATAACACTTCCTCAATACTGTACCGCAGCACAGATTTTTGCCCTCAAATTTCTGCAATTGGTCTTGAACTTGCACCCGCCTGATTCAAAAGGAGAGTGTACTACCAATTGAGCCAAGGCTGACATTTTCTTCTAAATGCTTACAAGCTCATCCAGGAATTCAGCCCTCTCAATATAGCGAGGTTTGTTGAACTCATTGCCTTTAGGTATTTTGAGTGTTATTTTTGGTTTCCCCAAAAAGCTAGTCTGATTACACAAGAGATTTGGCTATAAGCAACTAAAGCCAGAACATTATTTCAGCCTTTTTTTTAAAATATACATGAGAGAACAAATGGGTTATTAAATAAATTGAAAGCAAAATTTTGAAGGCACATGCCCCATTCAAAAGTTTGCATCCTTTCAGATATTCATTTTTGATCTGAAGTCTCAACAAATTTTATTTGAAAAGCTGCTGTTAAATAAACAAATGTTTATTCAGTTCCCTAGGAATAAAATTATCATCAAAAGAATTAAAAGCTCAAGATTGAACTGTTTAAAAAAGAAATTTAGATGAGTTGATGCTGTAGAATGTTGGTATCATTTGGAGGTCATTAAACAACATAAAAATGAGGTATTGTGCAACATAAAATTTTAAATCAGCAAAGCTCAAAAGGAGTCCCCCTGTTGTGACGACCACGAAGGCCACAAGGCATCATCAACAGATCTACTCATGGGCATCATGGAGTACAAGCTGCCTTATTGAGCAAGCAGAAGCTCGTCTGATGGGAAACAATGCGTGGGGAGTTTTAAGACTGTAACTTTACATGTACTAGAGTTGTAGGTCCCGAGGTAAAGTTCATTAGTCACAAGTATGGCTTACATCAACACTGCAATTAAGTTATTGTGAAAATTCCCCAGTCGCCACATACTGGCACCTGTTTGAGTGCACTGAGGAAGAATTCAGCATGGCCAATGCACATTTTTCAGACAGAGAGGAGTCCGGTGCACCCAGAGGAAATTCACGCAGACACAGGGAGAATGTGCAAACTCCACACACAAAGATCCAAGCCGGGAATCGAACTCAGTCCCTGGCGCTGTGAGGCAGCAGTGCTAACCACTGTGCCATCCATGAAGACTACCTGACTATAAGCCACAGAGTGACTTTCTGGTGCACAATAAAAGAGTGCTGGTGACAGGAAACTGCCATTTAGCTGAATGACTACGCCCCTCTTAAAATATTAATGAGCAAGTTTGTAAAATTAATGAAATAGTTTGTAAAATACATACCATCTTCATATATGGAGAGTCCGTTTATTCAAAGCCACAAAATTTAGCCACAGGTTTGGTACAAAGAGCAAACCCAAAATCTGTTTAATCCCCCATGCAATTTATGTAAAGAATAATTTCACCATTGTCTGCTAGCACAGGAAAATCATCCCTAAGGACAAGGGTTTATAGGGTTATTTTGCAGCCAGATGAAATGAATATGAACTCCTAGCGAGTCAATCCTATCAGGGTCCATTAGGGAGTTACAGCTGTTCAAGATGACGACAAACGGCAGCAAAAATGCATATTTATATAACACCTTTAACATAATAAAACGTCCCAAGATGTTTCACAGCAGCAATGTAAAATAAAACGACAAGAAACTGCACAAGGAGATAATTAAGTCAATGACCAAAAGCTTGGTCAAAGAGGTAGGTTTCTTGCAGTGCTCAAAAAAGGGAGGTAAGGAGAGGTACAGACACAAAAGAACCTCAGTGAAAGAATTCTTGAGCTCAAGGCCTCGGTTACCGACACTCGAATGATTGAAATCGGACTGTTCAACAGCCATAATTAGAACAGCATGGCTATCTCAAGAGGGTTGTGGGATTGCAGAGCTAGAGAGGAGGGAAGCCATGGAAGGATTTGAAAATAGGGATGAGATTTTTGTTTTGAAAATCAACATGTTGCTTCACAAGAAGTCAATCTAGATCAGTGGGCACAGGGGTGACAGGTGAACGGGGACCTGCTGTGAATTAAAACAACAAGAGTTTTTGATGGCCTCAAGTTTACAGAGAGTAGAATGTGAGAAACCAGCCAGGGGTTCCTCGGAATAGAGAAGTCTGGAGATAATGAAGGCGTAAATTAAGGTTTCAACAGTAGATTAGTTGAGACGAGGCAAAGTCAGATAATATTACGGGGCTGGAAACATGTGATAAGAAGCTGAGCCACGACAGATCAGCCATGATCTTATTGAATGGCGGGGCAGGCTCGAAGGGCTAGTTGGCCTACTCCTGCTCCTATTTCTTATGTTCTTATGACATAGACAAGATGGATTGGAAGTCACTTTTTCCACTAGTAGAGGGGTCAATAACTGGGGGCATGTACTTAAGACAAGAAATAGGAAGCTAAGAGGAGAGTTGAGGAGAAATAGTTTTCATCAAGGATAGGGGGACCCAAGATTCACTTCCTGAAAGGATGGTTGAGTTAGAAACTCTCCTAATCCCCAGGGCTGTGGGCCAAGGACTGGAAAATGGGGTTAGTGAAGTCACATTTTGTTAACGGACGTGGACACAATGGGCCAAATATTCACAGTAAAAAGTTTCACAACACCAGTTAAAGTCCAACAGGTTTATTGGTTGCACAAGCTTTTGGAACACTGGCCCTTCATCAGGTAATGCAGCATTTGGTTCACAAACTGGGCATAGACACAAACTCAATTACAAGATAATGGTTGGAATGAGAGACTAAAAAAGGTAATCAAGTCTTTACAGATACAGATAATGCGAGTGGAGAGCAGTAACCCTCTCTTCACTCGCATTGTCTGTACCTGTAAAGACTTGATTACCTGTCAAGACTCGCATTCCAACCATTATCTTGTAATTGAGTTTGTGTTCATATATACCCCATTTGTGAACCAAATCCTGCACTCAGCTGATGAAGAGGCAGTGTTCCAAAAGCTTGTGCTACCAAACAAACCTGTTGGACTTTAACCTAGTGTTGAGAGACTTCTTATTGTGCCTACCCCAATGCCGGCATTGGACTTGGTAGGCAATGGGACAAATGGCCTCCTTCTGTGCTGTAAACATCGATGCATCATTTAAAAGAATGTCATGCTATCTAATGTGGACCCATCTAATTCGGTCAGTTCAAAACTGATAATATTTCATCCCAAAATGGAGGCTCCCATGATATCCTGATAATTTTTGATTGTTTGATTATCAAGCCTATCAAATTGGGCAGGTCCTCACTACAGATTTTATTTCCTTCCATCATTAATTTCTAGATTTTATTTTGCAACTCATTCAGATTTAATATATAGAATTAGCTACCTGAAACAGCATGAAGGATAGCCTCAGGAGCACAAGTATCCCATTTCTTACAACCAGGACTAGCAAATACATAAGCCGAGGCTTTCCCCTCAATAAGCTGTATGACCTGTGGGAAAGAAAAGACAATACAAGAGCAGTTAACTAGCTTTGGAAAGTGTACAATAAATATTTATACATCACCTTGAACATAAAACATCCCAAGGTGCTCTGCAGGATCATTATTAAAGAAAGTAGGGCACCAAGTCTTAAAGGAGATTTTAGGTCAGACGACTAAAAGCTTGGTCAAAGAAATAGGTTTTAAGAAGTGTCTTAAAAGGAGGAAATGGAAAGGTGTATAGAGCGAGTTCCAGATCTTGGAGCCTAGCCAGCTGAAGGCATGGCCACCAATGGTGTAATAAACATTTCTAGAATGCACAGGAGGCTAGAATCAAAGAGCAAAATATCTCCTGGGAGTGGGGGAGGGGTTGTGACACTAGAGGAGATTTCAGAGGTAGGGAGGATCAAAGCCATTTGAAAATCAGGATGAGAATTTTAAGATAAGTCATTGTTTGACAGTAGCCAACGTAGGTCAGCAAGCACGGAGGCAATGGGCTTTGCTGTGAGTTGACACATGGGCAGTGGAGTTTAAGATAAAGGAGGGTTGAATATGGGACAGAAAGTAAGAGGATGTTGGAATAGTCAAATCTAGAAATAACAAAAAAAAGAGTTTCAGCAGCAGATGAACTGAGGCAAGGGAAAAGTTGAATAATGTCATGGAGGTAAAAAGGGGCCACCTTGGAGATGGAATGATTACGAAGTTTAACTTTGGACCAAATTGCAAACCAATTGTTTGAATCTCAGACTGCAGCCAGGGAGGAGAGGGTTGGAATTGGTACATGAAGCAATAGTGTTTGGAGTCGGGATTGGAAACAATGGTTTCAGTTTTCTCAATATTTAACTAAAGAAAATGTTAACTCATCCAGTACTGGACG
Organism: Carcharhinus amblyrhynchos; assembly: GCF_965287045.1. Classification (NCBI taxonomy): domain Eukaryota; kingdom Metazoa; phylum Chordata; class Chondrichthyes; order Carcharhiniformes; family Carcharhinidae; genus Carcharhinus; species Carcharhinus amblyrhynchos. The sequence goes on from NC_137335.1 coordinate 55,592,385, forward strand.
TCAGATAAGGAACCTGATAATTTAGCAACAATGCAGGACTCAAAGTCGTGATGTAGAGTTCAGCATATATGTTACAACTAACATGTAATACGGATCATAGAGTCATAGAAGTTTACAGCATGGAAACGGGCACTTCAGCCCAACTTGTCCATGCCGCCCTTTTTCTTTTTAAATCCCTAAGCTCGTTCCAATTGCCTGCATTTGGCCCATATCCCTCTACACTCATGTAACTGTCAAAATGCTTTTTAAAAGACAAACTTATACCAGCATCTACTATTGCCTCTAGCAACTTGTTCCAGACAGTCACCACCCTCTGCATGAAAAAAACTGTCCCTCTGTATCCTTTTGTATCTCTCCCCTCTCACCTTAAACCGATGCCCTCCAGTTTTAGACTCCCTACATTTGGGAAAAGATATTGACTATCTAGCTGATCTATGCCCCTCATTATTTTATAGACCTCTACAAGATCACCCCTCAGCCCTCTACGCTCCAGGAAAAAAAAGTCAGTCTACCCAGCTTCTCCTTATAACTCAAACCATCAAGCCCTCGTTGCATTCTAGTAAATCTCTTCTGCACTCTTTCTGGTTTAATAATATCCTTTCTATAATAGGGTGACCAGAATTGTACACAGAATTCCAAGTGTGGCCTTACCAATGTCTTGAACAACTTCAACAAGACATCCCAACTCCTGTGTTCAATGTTCTGACTAATGAAACCAAAACATGCTGGTTGGGCTGAAGGGCCTGTTTCCATGTTGTAAACCTCTGATATAAGTGTTAATTTAACACACATGTTGATAACATTCAACTCTACATTACCACATTGACTCCTCCATTGTTGCTAAATTATCAGGTTCCTTATCCGACATCCAGTACTGAATGAGATGACATTTCCTTCAGTTAAATATTGAAAAAACTGAAACCATTGTTTCCAATCCCGACTCCAAACTCCATTGCTTGATGCACCAATTCCAACCCTCTCCCTGGCTACAGTCAGAGATTCAAACAGTTGGTTTGCAATTTTGGTGTCACATTTGATCTGAAGTTAAACTTTGTAATCATTCCATCTCCTAGATGGCCCCTTTTCACCTTCATGACATTATCCAACTTTTCCCTTGCCTCAGTTCATCAGCTGCTGAAACTCTCATTTTTTGTTATTTCTAGATTTGACTACTCCAACATCCTCCTGCCTGCTTTCCCACTTTCAACCCTCCTTGAAGTTGAGGTCATCTAAAAACTTTGCTGCCCATGTGTCACCATTCTATCTACCTGTGACTCTACTTTCAAGGAGCTATGACATGTACCCCTAGGTCTCTTTGTTCTGTGATGCTCCCCAGTGCCCTACCATTAACTGAGTAAGTCCTGCCCTGGTTCAATTTAGCAAAATGCATCACTTTGTATTTATCGAAATTAAACTCCATCTGCCATTTGTCATCCCATAGCCCAAGTGATCAGATCCCGTTGCATTCCAAAATAAAATCTTCTTCACTATCCCCATGCCACCAATCTTGGTGTCATCTGCAAACCTACTAACCATGCCTTCTAAATTCTCATCCAAATCGTTAATATAAATGACAAATAGTGGACCCAGCGCTGATCCCTGAGGCACACCACTGATCACAGGCCTCCAGTTTGAAAAACAACCCTCTACAACCACCCTCTCGCTTCCATTATCAAGCCAATTTTGTATCCACTTAGATATCTCACTCTGGATCCTGTGAGATTTAACCTTATGCAACAACCTACCATGTCGTACCTTGTCAAAGGCCTTGCTACAGTCCATGTAGACATCAACTGCACTGCCCTCATCTACCTTTTTGGTTACCCTTCAAAAAAAAACTTCAATAAAATTTGTGAGACATGATTTTCCATTCAAAGCCATGCTGACTCTCCCTAATCAGTCCTTGCATTTCTAAATGTGTGTAGATCCTGCTTCTTAAAATACCTTCCAACAACTTACCCACCATAGTGCTCACCAGCCAGTAGTTCTCAGGCTTTTCCCTGCAGCCCTTTTTAAACAAAGGCACATTTCCAAACTTGAGGCATCTCACCTGTGACTAACGATGATTCAAATATCTCTGCTAGGGGACCCACAATTTCCTCCCTAGCCTCCCACAATGTCCTGGGATACACTTTCAGGGCCAGGTCCTGGTCCCAGTTTCTGGAAGAGGTCATCAAGGGACAGCATGTAGATGAGAACTAAGAGGCAGCCTAGGGGATTGATCCTTGGAACTAAAGGTAATGATGCAGGAGCAGGAAAAGAAGACACTGCAAGTCCTTTTCTGGCTATAATTAGATAGCTAAAAATGGAATATTAGAGACTCCCACCCAGATGGACAGTGGAGAGATGTTGGAGGAGGATGGTGTGGTTAACTGTGTCATAGGCTGCAGGCAAGTCAAGAAGAATGAGGGGGGGGTGGGGGGGGGGTGGGAAGGTTAATGCTTACCACAGTCGCATAGCAAAATCACAAATGGCATCCTAAGAGTTGTTTCGGTAGTGGCAAAGACAGGAATCTGCTTAGAAGGAAACTAGATGCCACAGAAAATTTGATTATTGGCCTTCTGAAAATGATTCAGATTTATCCAAGATCAAGGGCACTTCCATCCTCACCTTGTAAAATATTTAAAAATACATTTTGTCATGTCACAATGATTTTGTCCTTGCTTCCATAGCATGCATAGATGGAGGACTATCACCAGTAGTATAGCAACCTGAAATTATATAGCACTTTAACATATAAAAAAAAATCAAAAGGCAATCAAACCAATTTGCTGAGCCAAAGAAGAATATTAGAAAGGCTGATCAAAGATGGGTTTTAAAGGAGAATCTTAAAAATGGGAGTAGAGGAGAAGTAATGAAGATATTTATCAAGGTAGTTCCAGAGTATGGAGCCAATAAAGGGGCAAAGATGCCTTGTGCACAAGATTGGAGCCACATTAGTGGCAAGGTGTTGTAGCACTGGAAGAAGTTACAGGAGATAGGAGGAAGAATGATGACGTAGATGGAGAGGAATTTAAGTGCTATGAAGAAATTGTGTTAAAATCCATCTGCCATTTTTCAGCCCAGCTCTGCAACCTATCAATGTCTCTTTGCAGCCTGCAAGAGCCCTCCACTTCATCCACTACTACACCAATCCTGGTGTCATCAGCAAATTTATTAACCCATCTTTCAGCCCCTTCTTCCAAGTCATTGACAAAGCAGGAAGGCGCAGCACTGAGCCCTGTGGTACACTGCTGGTAACTGGCCTCCAGTCTGAAAGTAATCAAACTGGAGGCCAGAGCAAATAATCAGCAAGACAAAATTTGTTCCTTGGAGTATTTATTCCTGTTCCCTTTCAAAAGCTATTATTGAATCTGCTTCCAGCACCCTTTCGGGCAGTGCATTCCAGACTCTGACTTACTTTCCAAACGAATAAGTCTCAGCTCATCTCACTTCTTGTTCCTTTGTCAATTATTTTAATTTCATGTCCTGTGGTTACCAATGAAACAGTTTCTCCTTATTTACTTTATCAAAACCCTTTGATAGGGCACCTCTACCAAAGTTCCTTTCAATCTTTTACCTTCCAAGGACAACCACAGCAGCTTCTACATTATCTCCACATATTTAAATATAATTTCCCTGGTACTGTTAGCATAAAGCTCCTCTGCAATTTCTTCAAGTCATTGACATGCTTCCTGAAGCGTGAGACTTTTGGGACTTTGCAAACAAAATCTAAAATAGCTTCAAAAGCAAAACAAAACAAAAAACATTCAAAAATGCACCTTCAGGGTTTTCAAGTAATGTGTCCCTTCAGCACGTACCTTGTTGCCTGCACCTCCAACCCTTATTACTTCATCAGCATTCATTGCACTGATGCAGTCATTTACCAGCTTGCTGCTGTGGGAACGGGTTGTAGTGATGATGTGTTTCCCTTCTGGTACTTCCTTCAACTGAATTCCAAACACCCCAAGATTCAAGACCCCCCAAATAGTACGGCCAAGTACAGCACCAGCCCCAGCCTGAAAGAAAAATATTTGCTCGAAGTGATAAATCATATACAATACTGACACATTCTTTCTGGCATATAACATGCATTCTGAAATTCAACTTCACCTATTTCATGCACATAGTAAAATTAGAGAATAAGTAACTGAACCAGTCATATTCACTCCATTCTTTTTCAGGTAGTATCTTCTGAAAAGAAGCTCAGGGAGATATTGATTGCTCCAAGACCCAGATTAGCTTTATTCCTTCAGGCCAAATAAATAAAAGTACTGGCTCTCACTTTGATTTATGTCACACATAAGTACCTTTTTTTTAAGGCTGCAAAATTGTTAAAGGTTCAACATAATTTTTAGTAATGTTTCACCACTTCTTATAAACATCTGGAAAAATTCTACCTGTACATAAAAAGATGCTTCAAGTCAGCTTTGGTCCATTTGTTCTCTATTTCCTCCATTCAGCAACACAACTCAGATGGGGAACATTGAATATTGTGTTTTTAGTGCATCACTTTTAAAACAAATTCAGCTTAGAGCCAAAAGAACCACATGCCAAGGCCAAAAAAAAAATTCCAATGCAAGCAATATCAAATATAAAATTCATCAGGTGCCCTCATCAAATATTGAACATGCTGGAAACATTCAGCAGGTCAGGCGGCATCTGTGCAGATATATTAGTGTTAATGTTCCAGGTCAATGATCTTTATAAATTAGTTACAAAAGTTCCTCAGCATCTTCAACAATTTATGGACAGCTACCTTTGAGTGAAAAGATTCAAGTAGAAGAGAGGGATAAGAGCTGGAGGTAGACATGTTAGTGGATGCTGATGCCAAAAATATCACCCCAGTTCTAATAGGAAAGCAAAGAGCACCATCAACTGCATTCAACAAATACAATAATGTTAGCAGTTTACTAGGCAGGAGTTTTGAACATATATAGTTTAAAAATCAGTTAGCTCTTTTTTAAAAGTCATACCTGATAGTTGTAATATGGCTGATTGATCACACCAGCTATTGCTTTACCATCATAAGCAATTCCAATAAGCACAGTCACATGATCCAGGAGACCTGCAGATCAAAATATTAAAATTACTTCAAGCACAAAACCAGAGCTGAACCCAAGCCTGATGGAACCCAGACGTCCTCATGTTAGCCAAGAGCTCAAAAATAATCTTAATGGCAGCAAAACATACAATTGGATATTTTCTTTTAAAAACACAAGATATCTCCACTTTACTAATATCTAGAAAAAAACTGAACCCTAAATGTGGTTTAGCAAAACAAAACGTATGTTAAATGCAAGGAAGCAAAAATATCTTGATGGATAAGATTTTTAAACTCCTCCTTCACCCTGTCTAACCGGAAAAAACACAAAAATATTTAATATTTGTATTCAACACTGTATGAGAGCAGCAAACAACATTTTATGGCACCTGATGCCAAAACTTTAAGTAATTTGCAACAAACACCCAAGAGTTCATTAATTTAGATCTATTTAGTTTGAGTGAATACAGTCTAACAACTTTAAGTGTTACATTTCTCCTCTTTGGTAATGTCACCAGCAAAACAAATACTTTGAAAAGGAATTCAGTGCAACAAATTGCAGACTGATACTAAAATAAGCACAAGCTTACCTTCTGTGTATTCCTTTGTGCCATCAAGTGGATCGATCCAAACCACTACCTGAGAAAATATATTAGATTATCCTAACGATATAATTATTCCCTGAAAACAGAATTATATAAAGCTGTCATTTCTAGATTTTATTTTCAGTATTACATAATGTACACACACACGCACACACTTGCACCATCACCATTTTCTGCTAACGCATGACATTTCCCCAATTTTCATTTTCACCATATGCACTGAAAGCAGAGAAAGATTCGCTAGCCATTCATAACATTATCTCACTCTCCTTTACAAAAGAGAGCGCAGAAGTCCAGATCTTGTGACAGTGACCCCAGCTAAGAGGTGCAACTCCAACAGCAAAGAGTAAGATGACAGACCTCAATTGATACCCACGTATCTCCCACAATCAACTGTAGCTTCAGCCTATTCCAACATATCAAAAGGTTAAATGTTTCAGATGCACTTTTGCCTGACATTATCAACATTACTAAACATGCATCCCTTATTTCGACATGGCATTCATATACAGACATGAGCTCCTGCAAAAACAGACTTTCGCATGAAATGTGCACTTCAAGCACCTACACAGAAGCTGGCACATTAAATATGAATTCTAGTCAGATAAGCAGACTGAGTGGTAAGTCTCACAACACTAGTGACCAGAACAGCATGACAGAAACAGGAGTGGCTAATATGTCCTGAAGGGCACCATCTTCTCCAAGCTTTGCTCAGCAGGACTGTGGTGTACAAATCTGGGGACTGTCCACTAGAGGTGTAATACATGAGGCACAGGAACATGAGGGATGTTGGAAATCCTGACAGAGGAGAGAGAGGAATTTAGTTCCACCATGTGCAAAGTTCTCAACTATACAAACTACACGGGATTATGTGGCCAACTCCAGAAATATTGTAAAAAGGCCCTCACAGCAGGAGTCACTGCAACTGGATTGCATCATTGGGACATGTAGATTAAACAAGAGAAAGAAGCAGGACGTTATCTTAAAATCAAAAGTACCATACAAATTTCATATTCAAGATGTGCAAGTTCACATTTTTCCCTTCCTTTGTAGCAACTTGTCCGGCATCTTCAATCAAATTGCCATACAAATCTGAGGTGACGCGCCAATACTACTCCACAGCCATTTGACATAAGAACATTTCAAGCTGGACAGAAGAATGCCAGTTCTTGCAAATTCTCAACCCATCTACCACTTTTCTATGACAAGGTCTATTCCATACTCAGAAAATTAAAACAGAGCATTAAATCAAGGCAAGAAACTGAGCAATAACTTGAAGTCAAAACATTTAATCTTCTGAACTGCCCCAAGACAATTTCTTATAAAATTTTTTTTGCATATGTAACATTCAAATATTCTTAACTAGCCACAATTCACCTCATCTTCCTTGATGTGACTATACTGGGCTGGACATGAGTGCTTCAACACTTCTTCAGATTGACCACTTTCAATTAAATCTTCATCCACATCTTGTACTGGCAGATCCTTAACAAAAAGCCAGAATTAGCAAAGAAATGCATTCAAAAACCTTGCATCATTACATACTTGCAGGGTTATGACACTGTTTGTGGGAAGAACTGTTGGGGGCTGAAAGCAGCATGAGATAGAGTGAGAGTCTAAACAAGGCCCAGAGTTTAAAGCAACAGGAGACACAGAGAGAGAGTTCAGAGTGGACTTGGAACTGAAAACACCACAAATACAGCAAGACTCCACAGAAGACCTGGAACTGAAAGCAAACCAAGAGTTCAGAGGGAATTCAGGGCTGAAAGGCACACAGAACAGAGCAAGAGTCTGGAGGGGACGCGAGGCTAGCCTTCGCTGCTGCTCGAATGTGGAATCAAAAATTGAAGCATGACATCAAAGCAAAGTTGTAATTGGCTGGCTGGTGAGTATTGCTGCTAATGCACCAAATCTCAACAACTACAAGATTAGAACAATAAAAATATTAATATGGTGCCTAAGTCAACAAAGGTAACAAGATAGATTAATAGAGTAGTTAATAAAGCATACGCTATCTTAGGCTTTATTAATAGGGGCATTAAGTACAAGAGCAAGGAGATTATGTTAAACTTACACATTCAGTCTCTGCTGAAGTATTGCGTCCAGTTCTGGGTGCCACACTTTAAGATGTAAAAGGGATTAGAGAGCATAAAGAAAAGATTCATGAGAATGGTCCCAGGGATAAAGATAGGTTGGAGACGTTGCGGCTCTTTTCCTTGACGCAAAAAAAAAACATGAGTCTGGACAGAACAGATCTGTTCCCATTCCAGACAGGATTGAAAGCAAGAGATCATAGATTTAAAATTATTAGTAATTAACACAAAAAAAAAACTTATTCACACAGTGAGGCAGCAGGATTGAGAATGCTCTGCCTAAGAGTGTGGAGGCTGCATTTTCAATTCAGGCATTTAAAAAGGGAATTAGACTGTTATTTGAAAAAGAAGAATATGCAGGGTTACGTGGAGAAGGCTAGAGAATGGGACTCGGGAAGTTATTGATTGAGAGAGCATGTGCAAACACGAAGGACCAAAAACAGGCTCTTTCTGCACTGTAACAATTCTATGACATAGTGGTCAAGCCACACCTACAGTATTGGTCTTCTTATTTAAAGGAGAGAGATACGTGCATTGGAAGCAGTCTAGGAGTAGGTTCACAGTTGCTTTCTGGGATAAAGGAGTTGCTTTATGAAGAAAGGTTAAGCAGGCTGAGTCTATACTCATTAGAGTTTAATTCTCACTGAAACAAAAAAGACACAGAGGATTTGACAAGTAGATGCTGAAAGGGTGTTTCCGCTCTTCAGGGAATCTAGAGCTAAAGGACACAGTTTAGAAACAGGGTAGTTCATTTGACAGAGGAGGAATTTCTTTTTCTCTCGGGGATAGCGAATGTTTTATTTCTATAGGCCAGATATCTGAAGTTACAGAATTTTTCAACTACAGGGAATTCAAGGCTTATGGAACAGACAGAAAAGGGAATTGAGGACAAGATAGGATCGGCCATGATCTAACTGAATGTCAAAATGGGCATGAGGAGCTGTATGTCCTACTCCTAATTCTCATTTTTACTGGAACATGCCAAAACCATTTACAATAACTAAGTATCATTTTCCCACTGATCTTGTGTGAATATCTTCCAAGCAAAAGATTTCCAAGAAAATTGTAATGAAAATCAGCAACAAATTAAGGGTATTTACATCAGCTCTCCATTAAAGAAACATACGCAAATGAAAGACAGTTAATATGCCAGCAGTTCTCAGGAAAATAAAAATTCTTTCAAATCTTACCAAAAAAAAACAGGAGACTGTACAGAAAGAAAATTAAATTAAACATTTGGCAATGTGGTAATGCCCTTACCTCTTCCCCAATAATAGTTAGTTTGGGAAATTTACGTGCTAGTGATGAACAGATGCTTAGCTGTACTAATCGATCTGCTTCTGTTTGTAGATCATTGGCTCCGGTCTATGTTGGAAATATGAAGAAATAAAATGTAAACAAATGTCTGCTTCTTTTGTATTCAATACAAAGACCAAGTATAATATACAGAATACTGCACATGTTTATATTTTATAGAGTAATCTGCACTGACAAATATTGTTAAATGATCCAATTCTAGGGATCCACGTCTGCTTCTTTTGTGTTCAATACAAAGGCCAAATATAGTACACAGAATACCGTATATGGTTTCTATTATATATAAATTATATACATTACAATTTGCAGACCTTGCTAAAACAATCCCAATGTAGACACTGTCAGCACCAGGTCACTTCACTAACTAGCACAAGAAGACGAACACTTATGGAATTGTTCTGCCTATCCAACAGTTTGCTGATATCTTTGAATTATACATGGCTACATAAATGGAACAATCATATTTGTGGCACACATTTCATAAACAAGCTTGACTCTTGCATCTAATCCATCTGAGTCATCTAATGTAGTGTTTATCCATCCAAAATTTAAATAAACAACCTTACTTGCAATATGTTCCACAACAGCAGAAAGCTGTTCTCTATGCAAGTTCACAATTTATGCTCTTACTGAGAAGGTATAGTGTGTAACAATAATTCATTTGGACTAAGGAAACTTAAAAAAAAAATACTGGCCATGTTCACTTACATGCCAGCAAGAAGGGACAGAGCAGCAAATAAGCATAAGAACAGGGCGGTGGAGTTGGGGAAAACACTATCCAAGACAACCCGATAGCCCAAAATATCTACGTTATTCAGCAAGAACTTATTCAATAACCAACTGTCAGGTACAATTATTGTTTTCCAAATCCACATTAGTAATAGGAAGGGGCTAGGATTCAAATGACAAATAAATTAAATATTCAAATAAGTTATTCTAGTCTTCATTATTTTCTGATCCACAATGAGTAACAATAAATCATGCAATAATATAGGAGGCCATTCAGTTCTTCGTGCGTGCGCTAGCATTTGCTCTTTCCCCATTGCTGTATTTTCCCCCTTTAAGAGCATAGAAACCCCCCAGTGCAGGAGGCCATTCGACCCATCAAGTCTCCACCAACAATCCCACCCAGGCCCTATCCCCGCTTAGTTGTGCTGCTAATCCATCTAACCTATCACATTTAGGGACACTAAGGGTTAATTTAACATGTCCAATCAACGTAACCCTCACATCTTTTAGATTGTGGGAGGGAACTAGAAGAAACCCATGCAAACATAGGGAGAAGACTTGATCTCAGAGATGAGGGGATTAGCTTATGAGGAGAGATTGAGTAGACTGGGCCTGTATTCGTTGGAGTTTAGAAAGTTGAGGGGAGATCTTATAGAAACACACAAGACAATGAAGGGGCTATACAGAGTAGAAGCAGAGAGATTATTTTCACTTAGAAAGGAAACAAGAACTAGAGGGCACAGCCTCAAAATAAGGGAAGTCAATTTAGAACAGGGTTGAGGAGGAACTTCTTCTCCCAGGGGGTAGTGAATCTTTGGAGTCCTCTGCCCATTGAAGCAGTGGAGGCTACCTCATTAAGTGTGTTTAAGTCACAGGTAGATAGATTTTTGACCAGTAAGGGAATTAAGGTTATGGGGAACTGAACCACTATCAGATGAGCCATGATCTTACTGGATGGTGGGGCAGGCTCAAGAGACTAGACGGCTCCTATTGCTCATGTTCTTAAGGGGCAAACTCCACATAGACAGTGACCCAAGTAAGGAGTCAAACCCAGGTCCCTGGAGTTGTGAGGTAGCAGTGCTAACCACTGTGCCATCTTTAGGAAATAGGAGCAGCAGTAAGCAACTTCAGCCCTTTGAGCCTGCTCTGCCTTTTATTCTCTCCCTGGTCTCAGATCCACCTCCCATTTTTAATTAGAAAATCAAGCGGTTTTGAAAGTTCTGTTTGGATCTGCTTCAACCACCTCCTCTCTAAATTCATTTGCCAACTGTCTCAGAACTGTGACCTTGTTATCTGCCAGCGGACAGAGTTTCTCCTACGCAATCAAAAAGCTTTACAAAACAATAGTGAGGCCTCAGCTTGAGACGTGTGCTCGGCACACACATTAGGAAGGATGTCAAGGCCTTGGAGAGGTGCAGAGGAGATTACCAAAATTATGCTGGAGGTGAAGGACTTCAGTTATATTGAGAGAATAGGTGTTTGAAGCAGAGATGTTTGAGGGGAAGTTTAAAAATAGGTGTTGAAATGCATTATGTGTGTACATGCCCTGTGCATAACACCATAGATGAATCATTATATAAAAGAATGTTAGTAAGGAACACACTTTGTTATGGTTTTCACAGCTTGCTTTCAATATTTACTAAATAAATTTCCATGTCAGTATTTCCTATTGAATTTTGTTCTATGAACCACTGTGATGTTGTTGCAAGCGCTGGCCACTATGTGGCTCTGTAGACCAAGACCTAAAGTCTGCCGGTAAAAAAAACTTCATATTCATCGAACGACTACAGACAATCTACTATCCGTATAAATTTTCCAAAAATTCCCAATTTACAAGGAGAAAACCCACCAACATTGATAAATCTCTTAGAGTATCTGCAGAAATTATATGATAGAAATTATATGCGGAATGAAAGTCAGGTGTAGAAGTTTGCCCAATTAACTGTTCTGCAAAATGAGTGTAATTCACTTTACGGTGCATTTTAACCTATGTGAAGGACTGCAAGGACCAAGCATGCATATTGTTACAAGAAGAAAACAAGATCTCTGAAATACTCACACTCTTTCAGCTGGAAAGAAATTTTCCAAAAGTGACAATACCATCTTTGACATAACCTTGGCTGCTACATTTATAAAGCATAAGCAAAAGAAAACTAACAGTGCCAAAAATTAATCAAATGAACTAAGACAATGCAATTATTTTACATTGAAACTTGTTGCTGAAAGCTTATGAAATGATTTATACATTCTCATGAATTTAAGAGGTTATGCAAATAAAACACAAAGCATCATGTGAAATATTAAAACATTTTGTTACTGGCTTATATTTATATTACAAATTGGAGCACTGGCAAGCCATGTTATACAATAGATGCCCCCAACTGCAAAACATCTTTAAAATAATCTCAAAAGCCACAAGGTCCCAGATTTCATTCCCTTGCTTGTGGCAAGTTAGTTGATATCAGTAAGGGCAGCGTTTCAGGAGCTATAACTGGACTTAGCACCCATTGCAGGAAAGGTTTGTAGGCATCAGTAGGAACTCTGGGCTCCTCTGTTATGTCCTCAATTTACCAACCTGCCTCCACCAACAGGTCTGCCCATGCAGAAATATTTAATGACTATTAATGACAGTGCAACTGTGTCTTATCAACGCCTTCACAAAAAAAAGTCAAAAATAAATGCACTGTCAATTACTATAGGAACTCGATGAAATTCTTCAAAATCTTCCCCAGTGTTAGACAGTAAGAGACAAGGTGACTTAAGTAGCAGTAATGCTCTACAGAATTCATACAATCCCATTATTTTCATTCATGGGATGTGGATGTTGCTGTTGCTGTCTAGGCCAGTATGTTGCCCATCCCTAATTGCCCTTGAGGAAGTGGTGATGAGCTCTCTTCTTCAACCACTGCAATCCAAGTAGTATCTGTATACCCACTGTGCAATCAGGGAGTTAAGATTTTGACTTAGTGACAGTGAAGGAATGATAGTATATTTACAAGTCAGGATAGTGAGTTCCAGGTGGTGTTCTTCCGTGCTTGCTGCCCTTTTCCTTCTAGATGGTAGTGTTTGTGGGTTTGGAAGGTGTTGTCTAAGGAAGCATGATGAGTTCCTGCAGTGCATCTTATAGATGGTCTACATAGCTGCAACTGTACATCAGTGGTGGAGGTAGTGAGTGTGGACAGAGTACCAAGAGCAGCTGCTTTAGCTTGTATGGTGGTAAGCTTCTGGAATTTTGTTGGAGCTGCACTCATCCAAGCAAGGGGAGAGTATTTCATCACACTCCTGACAGGTGCCATATAGATGGTGAACAGGCTGTGGGGAGTCAGGAGGTGAATTACTTGCTGTAGAGTTGTAATCCCCAGGATGTTGATGGTGGGAGATTCAGCGATGGTAATGTCATTGACCATCAAAGGGGTGAATATCAGATTCTTTCTGGTTAGAGCTGGTCACTGCCTGGCACTTGCATCGTGAGAATGTTACTTGCCACTTGTCAGCCCAAGACTGGATATTGTCCAGGTTTTGCTACATTTGGACACAGACAGTTTCGGTTCCTGAGGAGTCACGAGCAGCGTTGAACACTATGCATTTATCAACAGACAACCCCAATTCTGACCTTATGATGGAAGGAAGGTCATTGATGAAGCAACTGAAGATAGCTAGCCTAAGACACTGAGGAACTCTTACAGTAATGTCCTGGAACTCAGATGACTGACTTCCAACTACCACATCCATCTTCTTTTGTGCTAGATATGATTCCAACCAGCAGAACTTCTCCCAGTTCCTTCTGACTCCAGTTTTGCTAGGAATTGTTGATGCCACACTCAATGTCAAGGGCAGTCATTTTTAATCTCACCTTTGAAGTTCAGCTCTTTTGTCCATGTTTGACCCCTTTCATCACTTTGCTAAGAGTTGAGAGTAGGCTGATGGGGTAGTAATTGGCTGGGTTGGATTTGTCCTGCTTTTTGCGTACATGATAAATCTGGGCAATTTTCCACTTTGCCAGGGAGATGCCAGTATTGTGACTGCATTGGAACAGCTTGGCATGTTCTAGAAGACGAATCTTCAGTACTTTTGCCGGAATATTTTCAGAGCATGTAGTCTTCAGTATCCAGTGCCTTCAAGCATTTCTTGATATCATGTGGAGTGAATCGAATGCTGGGGATCTCAGGAGGAGGCATAAAACATTTGCCATTTAAATAAATGTACGACTGCAGTCCATCAGAAATTTCAAAAGGTGCAACATGCTGCAAACCAAATGTCAATAAAATATTCAGCTTGATAAAAAGGACGAGTGACATTCTTAAAATCTTAAGTGACTCTCTCAAAAAGGCAAATTATTATGATCAGTCACAATTAGCCAATAATTAACACCAATCATTTTGTTACTGGCCTGTCAAGGATTGAGACACTGTCATGAGCAACACTGTGAGAAACATATAGCTGGAAGTCTGCTTTGATTTTTAATTTTTTTTTACTCCATTCTTAAAGTTACAAAGCCAATGTTCAGAGTGGACTGGGCAGAGCGAATTGAATATAAAAGTAGGGAGATCTTGCTGCAGCTGTATAGGGCATTGGTGAGGCCGCAGCTGGAGTACTGTAGGCAGTTTTGGGCGCCGCACCTGCGCAAAGATATTTTGGCCTTGGAGGGAGTGCAGAGGAGGTTTACTAGGCTGATACCAGAGTTGAGTGGGTTGAGCTATGAGGAGAGGCTGAATAAACTGGGCTTGTACTCGTTAGAGTTTAGAAGAATGAGGGGAGATCTCATTGAGACGTATAAGATGATGAATGGGATGGATAGGATAGAGGTGGAGAGACTCTTCCCGCTCAAAAAAGACAGTAGGACTAGGGGGCACAGCCTCAAGATAAAAGGGGGGCGGTTTAGAACAGAGTTGAGGAGGAACTTCTTCACTCAAAGGGTGGTGAATCTCTGGAATTCTCTGCCCGTTGAAGTGGTGGAGGCTGCCTCGCTAAATATTTTTAAGACGCGGGTTGATGGGTTTTTGATAAGAGAGGGGATTAAGGGTTATGGGGAGAGGGCGGGAAAGTGGAACTGAGCAGCGACAGATCAGCCATGATCTTATTGAATGGCGGGGCAGGCTCGAAGGGCTAGATGGCCTACTCCTGCTCCTATTTCTTATGTTCTTATAACCACATCCAAATTCCAACTGAATCCAATTCATGCGCCCCACAACAAAGACAAGGCATTTCACCCCAGCTTGAGCTTGAAGCAATATATTGATTTAAATAACAAAATATGAAAATTAGTAGTCAAAGACTACACAGCACTCAAGATTCTGGCTGCAAGACACACTTCTAACATCAGGTGAAATAAAAAGTTAGCAAATATGAATGCATCATTTAAGAAATTTAACTGGTTAGGTGCATTGGCTATGCTAAATTTTCCCTCCGTGCACCCGAACAGGCGCCAGAGTGTGACGACTAAGGAATTTTTCACACTAACTTCATTGCTGTGTTAATATAAGTCTTGCTTGTAACCCTAATAAATAAACCATGTACAGTGTTCTACAGAAAAAAAACACTGCGGGGAAATGCAAACTCCATTGGGATGAAAGAAAATAAAACTCGAACTTCCCTAGATGGAAGTTCTTGGCGAAATCCGCACACCACATCGATGGTAAGGGGATTCTTCCCTCCACTGTGGCTTGAAATTAAGCAGAGTCTGTGGGGGGGGCCTTGTTGACTAACTCACCTTCTCCACCACTCCCAGGTCCCCTCCACTCATCACCTGGTGGACGATGCTCTGCGCCTTCTCCGCTATGGAGAAGCTCGAGGCCACAAGTCGCATCAGAAAAGACGGGCTCACAGACATGATTAAGCAAAACAAAGGAGTTTAAATGTAAAACCCCGAGAGAAAACGTTCGCTGGTCAGACAGACAGACAGAGAAATTCCGCAGGCCCGGATCCACCAAACACACTTCACGACACTGACAGCACCGCGCATGCGTATATCCGGACCCGGCTTTGATTGACAGCTACAGGCAACTGAGCAAAACTCTGCTGCAGCTTGCTTATTCCAGGGTCAATTTGCAAAATGCAACCCAGTTTTTTTTTATTCTGTTGCGGATGAGGGCGTCACTGGTTTATTGCCCATCCTTAATTGCCCTTGAGCACGCGGGGTTGGCCGTCTGGCGCACGGCCAAAGCCATCCGAGACCATAGGACGGTCGTGCTTGGCTCCGAGTGTGCACGCAGGCTCGAGGCGGCGCAGGCGTGCGGTGGGATCCTGTACGAGCGTTCCCTTGTTCAGACGGAATTTCACGTTGGCCGCCATGTGGAAATGTCCTCTGTGCCCTTTTCCACCACGCGCAGGCGTTTCCTGTACGGGCTGCTGCTGCATACCTTCCACTACCGCGTCCTCACCTGTCACCCGGATACACCTTGGTGGGCCTTGTTGCCGTCGGCCGCAGAGGTCCCCAATGGAGGTCCCTCTATTGAGGGATCTCCCCCAATTACCTTGGGGACCAGGAGTGGAGGTTGCTGAACGCAGCAGTGCCGTACAACCATAGGTTTTTCCGGTACACGGGCTCCCGACACTGCCCTTTCTGTGGCCTCGTGGAGTCCATGGACCACGTCTACGTTTTGTGTTATAGATTGCACAACCTTTTTGGTTTTCTCAAGCACCTTTTGCTGATGTTTTGTTTGCACTCCAGTCCCACGCTCCTGAGCTATGGCAGAGAGGGGTGGGTCAGGATGCCGACCTCCTCACGAACCTGCTCCTGGGTCTGGCGAGACGCTCCATCAACAGTCCAGGCAGCGGGCGATCGGAGGGGAGGGCCATCCGTCCTGACTGTCTGCCCCTCGACCACGGCTACGTTCATGGTCGGGTGTCCCTGGAGAGGGAGCATGCGGTGTCTGTGGGCAGATTCGATGCCTTCCATGCCCGTTGGGCACCGCAGGGGCTGAGGTGCATTATAGACCCCAACAATCACATTTTGATTTGACGTGTCTTAAGTTTCCTTTGTACTTTTTGTTTCTGTTTGAGCTGTTCCCCATCCTTTTGGGGAGCCGCCCCCTTTTTCTTTGTCCCTATGTAGTTTGAGTTTGTTTGCTTGGTTTGACCCAAAAGACCAACCCGAAAGACTTGACCCGAAAGACTTGAGTTTGTTTACTTGGTTTGACCCGAAGGACCCCCCCCCTCACCTTCTACCGCAGTTACATTCGCGGGCAGGTGTCCCTGGAGAGGGAACATGCGGTGTTCACGGGCACAATTGACACCTTCTGCGCCCGCTGGGCACCACAGGGGCTGGGGTGTATTATAGACCCCAACAATCACATTTTGATTGAATGTTTTACGTTTCCTTTCAACTTTGGTTTTTGTTTGGGCCGTCCCCCTTCCTTTTTGGGAGGCTGCCCCTTTTAATTTGTCCCTAAGTTAATTTGAGTTCATTTACTCGTTAGGTGCCTTAAAAGAGCTCCTTAATTGCCCTAAGGGGGGGGCAGTGGCATAGTTGTATTGTCAAAGGAATTGTAATCCAAAGACTCAGAACAAGACTCTCAAGGACATAGATTTGAATCTCAACACTGCAGATGGTGCAACCAAAGATGTCCCTAATTATCCTTGAGAAATTGCAGAAAAATTGCACCTCGCACAACCAATAGGTGAAAGTTGGCAAACCTGTTAGTTCCACTGATGCCATATGTCTTTCGACTTTTTTCTTCTTTTTCAAATATTTATTCACTTTCCTTTTCAAAAGTACTATCATGGATTCTGCTTTGACCACTGTTTTTGAAAGGAAATGATATATCACTCTGTCACAGTAACTTCATTACAGTGTTCCTATAAGCCTACTTGTAACACCAATAAAAAAAGTCTTTGTTTGTTGTTTCACCATAATCTTAAAACTATGCCAGTTAGATATTGACTCACCAACCAGTAGTGCCATTGCTTGTGACAGTTGAAAAAGTTGCATCAACGTTTCCTGAATTCTAGGAATGCTCGCTTCTGCTGGCTAATCTGTACTATTACAAAATATTCATATCTGCTGCTTCAGGTTGGTCAGCCTGAATTAGTAACATGGTTTGCCTAATTCCACAATTGGATTGATTGACTGAATGGAACCAGTTTGAACTAAAAAAGCTGCCTATTAACTTCACAAATCTATAACATTAATGTTTTCTTTGGCATCAGTTAAAGTTAATTTATTTATTAATCACAAGTAAGCTTCACATTAACACTGCAATAAAGTTATTGTGAAATTTCCCTAGTTCCTATACTCTGGGTCAATTCACCTAACCAGCACATCTTTCAGATTGTGGGAGGAAACCAGAGTACCCAGAGGCAACCCACACAGAGAACTTGTGACAGTGACATAGACAGTGACCCAAGCCAGGAATTGAACGCAGGTCCCAGGTGCTGTGAGACAGCAGTGCTAACCACTGTACCACCCCTCAAGTAGAATGCAGAAAGAATAAATACTGCCAAGAATTTTTTGGACACTATAATTCATGAACGTAAGGTGTTCTTTGGCCTTTAGTTTTAACAAGTCGGAAAATTGGGTCATATTTTGTGCTTAAGCAGTTATAGCTCATGAGCTATTAATGCATGAAACTTGCTGATTATATGACCAATGTTGCTTTTTGTGCTTAAGAACATTTGGATTATTAGAAATTAATTAGAAATTTAAGAATTAGGGTTTTACAATTGAAGTGCCAAGATCAAAATTCATTTAAAATTATTTTTGAAAATTGTAAGCAAAAATTATATAGATCTGGAAGTGGGAATGTTTGTTTTTAGACATAAGATCACAGTGCTGCTCAATTATGTAGCAATTAAATAATGTGAATAATATTGTTTTAAAACATAAATACACATAATATACTACTTAAAGATTTCAAAATTCATGCTTTCTTCGCATGCTGCTACATTCGGAGTTTTCTGACTACTCATGCCAAATTCTTTGCCCTCACTTGCAGCCGAACGGAAAGTTCCGGCCCAAATATTTCTCACGTGAAGCCAAAGAGATTTGAAAACTTAAGGGACAGGGGCATAATACATTGCAAGATAAACACAATAAAACTTGTAGGCTTTATTGTGAAGACTAGTTCCAATTTGTCTTGTAATTAACCATTTGTTATATAAAAATAGTTTTAGTAATAAATACAGAAACGGTGTTAAAAGAGCTGTCATATGCAGAATTGTTTACACAAATTTAGAATTTAGAAGAAATAACTTTTGAAAATGATGTAAGTGGACAAAAGTACCTTGCTGAACTGCCTCTTTTTGGGATGAGGGAAGAATATTTTTAGATAGAAAAGCCACTTTAATTACAGGGCAATTGGATAGATTTTCATCTCTTTTATGTTTAGGTGAAATTATTCCTTTTGAGTGCAGCGCAAATCAGCCATAAATGAGCCAGTCTTCATGCCCACAATATGGCCAGATAATGGAGTCAAAGGTCAGAAAGCTAATATGAGAATTACACAATTTAGGAGGAATCTATAGTTCATCCTCTACCCAAACTATTATGGTTCAAAATTGACATTTCCTTAATGCATTGCATTGTGATACCATCATTATGAACATTATATTTTAAGTTCAAGTTTATTTATTACTGTTTTAAATGGACTTACATTAAAACTGCAATGAAGTTGCTGTGAAAATCCCCAGATGAACAGAGCAGAAAAAACCATAAAAGTATAAATAATGTGTGGCTATAATTGCTTTAAAAGTGTAAAATAAATAAAACTGCCTCTGGTGGTGCTGGGAACCACAACAGCAGCTAATGGGCTATCTAATTGGGATTTAATCCTATTGCAGCTTCTGGAAATGACTGCAGTGGAGTCTTTCCGACCATTAAATTCCACCCACCCTCTCTGTAAGAAAGTTTTTATTCCCACTAGGGTTGCCAACTGTGATTAAATGTATCCTGGAAGTTTCATTGGATGACCTGCCCCCACACTCTAGTCTTGGTCTGTCATCTTTGTGACAACTAATCCTGTGCCAATAGAAAAACAAAAAGACTTATTACCCTGTTGGATGATGCTTGACTGTCACACATAGGCTCGTATAAATTGGTGTTGCCTCCTCCTAAAGGCTATGGATGCTAGAAATGTTGAAGTCAAAGATAAAAATTTTTATTAGGTAAGAGTATCAAGGATATGGATCAAAGTGACATTGAGGTATAGATCAAGGATGATCTAATGGAAAATGAGATTAGAATAGATAGGTGCTTGATGGCTGGTGCAGACACGATGAGTCAAAGGATCTCCTTTTGTGCTGTAAAATTCTATAGCTGGAATCTTATCACCATCCATGTCGGTGGGATTTTCCCATGCCACTGCAGTGAATGGCTGCAAATTCTCCAATCTCACTGCAGCAGGAGCGTGACATGAACAGCTAATAAGATTGTGTCCCACGACTCTAATGGGAGAACAAACGTGTGCGTTTGAACGGTCTACTATTGCTGCAATAAATAACTGAGCCACCAGGAAAATCCTGTTTCTCTCTCCACAGATGCTGCCGTTTTTCCATTTGTATTAAAGAAAATCCACATGGCCCACTAATAGAAAGTCTTTTAATAAAAGGTCTAATATTATACCTGGGGGAGGTATAATATGCTTAATAATGAATATGCTTTTAATGATTCTGTATATTTGATTTATTATTGTCACATATATTGGGAAACAGTGAAAAGTATTGTTTCTTGCGTGCTATATAGACAAAACATACTGTATATATTAGGTAGGGAGAGTTAGGAAAGGAAAGGGTGTAGAATAAAGTTGATTAATAAAATTACTGCATTGACTGATACTTGTAAAATTTTTATGCCATTCTGACTCTTCAGGAGTGAATTTTTTTTGTTCAGACACAGTCCAAAGCAAACAATTCCAGATATTTCCACTGATTTGCAAGTTAAGGTTTTGTTGGTGTTTGTGAGCTGAGTTGGGAGAGGGGGCTGCTGAGGGACTGGGAAAGCTGCGCTTTTGAAACGCGCCTTTTGAGCCCGGGCGGCCGCCGTTGCTGGAAGCCCTCCCCCCCCCCCCCGGAGTGGAAGCTGCCGGGTCCTGCCGCCCACCGGCGCTGCACCGACCCATTCGCCGCCATGATGCTGGCGCTTGGCGGCCGCTGCGGGCCCTCGCTGGCCGCTAAGTGGCGGGCAGCCGCCCCCGCGGCCTCCTCCTCCCTCGGTCGGTACCGGCTGTCGGTCGCCAGCCAGAGCTCGACCTCGAGCCCGAGCCCGAGCCCGAGCCAGGGGAAGAACAAGTTCCGCGAGACGGTGCTGCTGCCCCGCACCGACTTCCCGATGAGACCGAGCGGCCGGGAGCTGCTGGAGAAGGAGCTGCAGATCCAGAGGGTACGGCCGCGGGCAAGGCTGGGCTGGGGAGGGGACCCGGCCACTGGCCTTGCTGCTACCAGGGAGGGTGGGGATATCGCACAAAAAGACAGAAAATGCTGGAAAATCTCAGCAGGATGAGATTTTAAGGTCAACCTGACTGGAAACATCGGTTCTATTCTCTCTCCACAGATGCTGTCAGACCTGCTGAGGTTTTCCAGCATTTTGTGTTGATGTTTCAGATTCCAGCACCCACAGTATCTTATCTTAAATGGGTCCCGATGTTATTCGCAGTTTAAAGGGGCAGTGAGAAATCTCACAATCCCAGGTTAAGGTCCAACAGGTTTATTTAGAATCACGAGCTTTCGGAGTGCTGCCCCTTCATCAGGTGAGTCAGAAGGAGCAGCGCTCCGAAAGCTCGTGATTCTAAATAAACCTGTTGGAGCTTAACCTGGTGTTGTGAGACTCCTCACTGTGCCCACCCCAGTCCAACATTGGCATCGCCGCGTCAGAGTTAAAGGGAGACATGGATGGATGTGTCACAAGTCGTGTGAGAGTAATCTGGAGGAGAAACTGAGAAGGTGTGGGAGACTACTGCGGTAAACATTGTTGAAACCAGACTCCTCTTGTTCCTGCCTCTTGGTTTAAGTTTTTAAAGTTTATTTATTAGTGCCACAAGTAGGCTTACATCAACACTGCAATGAAGTTACTGTGAAAATCCCCTGGTTGCCACACTCCGGCACCTGTTTGGGTACACTGAGGGAGAATTTAGCATATCCAGTGCACCTAACCAGCACGTCTTTTGGGCTGTGGGAGAAAACTGGAGCACCTGGAGGAAACCCATGCAGACACGGAGAGACCATGCAGACTCTGCACGGACAGTGACACAAGCTGGGAATTGAGCCTGGTCCTTGGCGCTGTGAGGCAGTGGTGCTAACTACTGTGCCACCAGAGGAATCGATGAATTGGAGCAGAATTAGGCCCATCGCATCTGCTGAACTTTTCCAGCATTTTCTGTTTTGATATTCATCTGTTTATGTTGAGTTCCACATTTCCATCTATTCCCAATAACATCTGATTCCCTTGCCCAACAAGAATCTGTCTACCTCTGCCTTAAAAATATTCAATGCCCCTGCTTCCACTGCCTTCAGTGGCAGAGACTTCCAACTTTCGTATCTACTAGGGAGAAAGAAATGCTGTTCATCTTTATCTGAAAGGAGCAACACAGTGCCTGCCTGCAGTTCTGGACTCACCCACAAGACAAAACATCCTTCCCAAGTCACTTTGTCAAGACCATTCAGGTTATTAAAAACTTCAATCACTGTTCTAATTTCCAATGGGAACAAGCCTAGCCTACCTGAGCTATCCACATTAGGACAACCTGCTCCTTCCTGGTGTCAATCTAGTAAATCTCCTCTGGTGTATTTACATCCTTCCTTAAATAAGGAGACCAAAAATGCATACATTATTCAAGATGTGGTCTCACCAACACCCTGCCAATCTGCCTAACCCACACATCTTTGGACTGTGGGAGGTAACTGGAGCACCCTGAGGAAACCCATGCTGTCATGAGGAGAATGTGCAAACTCCACACCGACCTTGACACAAGCCAGGAATTGAACCCAGGTCCCTGGAGCTGTGAAGCAGCAGTGCTAACCACAGTACTACCATGCTGCCAGTCGTGTAATAGCAAGTTGCGCATTCAATTTCTATTATTTATACAGATGTAGGAACTGTAATGGAAAGACCTAAATTAGGATTGAATTATGTCTATATACGAAGTCAATTGTCTTGTCCACGTGAAGAAATGCTTAATCTTTGCTGTTTGATATGTAATTAATTGACTACTCGTGAAAAGTATGCAGAGTAATGAATTTCTTTGGTCATGTATAACCTTAATACTCCTTATTTTGAGTTTGTGAACTGTTGAAATCTTGATTCAATAGTTTTTTTCCTTACAGGAATGTGGTTTCTCAGAGTTGTATTCTTGGCAAAGAAACAGGAAGGGAAAGGATTTTTGTGTTCACGATGGACCACCTTATGCTAATGGTAACCCTCATGTTGGTCATGCCTTGAATAAAGTAAGTTCTTTTCAGTGCTCATTAAATGCATATGTTAATTTTGACAATTTCCCTTGAAAGGGAAGTGTAAATTGACCACAGTACATAACTTAGCCTCAATGTTACAAATCATAATTTGACTATGTATTGTCCCTGATGGTGTAATTTTAAAAAAACTTACTTAAAGAAAAATATGCCCGTCTCGTCTTATTCTATGACTTAGCATTATTTTTTGATTTTCCTAACTGCAGATACTGAAGGACATTACAAATAGGTTTCAGGTGATGAGAGGTTCCAGAGTTCACTTTGTACCAGGTTGGGATTGTCATGGATTACCAATTGAGCTTAGAGCACTGGCAGAATTTGGCGAAGAAACTAAAACATTTTCTCCAATGGAAATCAGACAAAAAGGTAATTTTCTTCATGATGCCAATTGGTCAACATCGGCTAATTCTTTTACCTCAATACTGTATTGTATGCCATTAGAACTGCATATTTTGTAACAATGTTAACGTAGTACCCACCCTGTAAAACTAACTTGAATCGTGGACAGCTTTTGCAGTGTCTGTATGTTTTGTCTTCATCACACATACTGTTTGGAGGGTTTTTCAATTTTACCCTAAAAAATTTCTAATGCATTGACTTTCCCTTTATTGACTCAAAGATTTGTTAAACACAAAAATCATTGTTTTTTGTTACATACTCATGATAGGTGAGGGTGAAAGAACTGATGTGAAGGAGTGCAAAACTTCTGACTTGCCTGTAGCTCCCTTTAAATTTCTTGCCAGCTTTCCTCTTCTTTATCAAGGTATTGAATCCTTCCATGATATAGTTCAAGAAGTATGGTAGGACGTGACCTGGTATTTTGTCCATGTGTAAAACTTGAATATTACTGTCGCTGGCTATTGCATCTGCAATGTTAGCAGAGTCAAGCCCAATGCTTTCCCCATTGACATGCACGTATGTGCCTCCAGCAGAATTCTCTGAATAGTGATCAGAAGCATGAACTCTCCTTTCCATCAGCCTTGAACCCAGATCTAACCTCAAACCTCAGTGGAGGCGACAGTCAGCAATGTCCCCTTTTTGCTGATCTGCATGGCTTTAATCATTTTTTGTTGGCCCTTTAAGTAAGTCCTAATGCAGAAATGTTTGATTCATGATACAACATGTAAATTGTCAGTTGAGTGTCATGAGTAAAGTGATTGAGAAGCTTTTGTCAGTTCTGAAAACAAAAATTATGCCCTGAACTGGTATTAGTTTGAAAGTAAAGTTGGTTTTAATTCTATCAGTTTGTATATTTCATCAGCAATTATGCTTATGGTAATAATGCAGGTAAGGAAATGTAGAAACGGAGGTGTTGGTGTAGAATTGGACCTGTCGCAAAGTAGAAGCTGGACTTAATAAAAAGTTACACTGTGTTTTTTTTCCAACATTCCTTCAGCAATCTTTAAGTAACAAAAATTCTGATTTGGCTTAATTAAGTACAAGAGCTTTGAGGTATCATTGTTAGAGCAATAGCATTGTGCATCCTCATCACTGCAAAATTAACATAGCTTTTTCTGTGATGGATGGTAAAAATTAAAGTTTAAGTGCGTTCACCCTTTCAGCTCTACTGATAAAAGGTGGTGCCCCTCCTGTTCCATCATCTCAGTATTGAAGTTATAAATTTGACACCCACAGGAGTGCAGCACAGTTAACCGACACAAGATTGTACATTAACATGTTTTATACAATTTTTGTCTTCTAGCCAAAGAATTTGCCAAAAAAGCAATTGAACGCCAACGAGCAGCATTCATTCGATGGGGAGTGATGGCAGATTGGGATAAATGTTATTACACTTATGACAAACAATATGAAGCCAAACAGTTAAGAGTGTTCCACAAAATGTTTGATAAGGTATTTGATTCTCCTTGTCAGATTCACATATTGCCCAACGCTTGATAATTTGTTAATTTTACTTCTCTTTGCCTTAAGGGTTATATTTATCAAGACTACAAACCTGTATTTTGGTCCCCTTCCACAAGGTTTGTCATTTATTTCATTGGAATTGGAAGCCATGTTGAATTTGAAATTGTCTCTCTCTCTTGTTAAAATGGTTGCTAAAGTTTACCATTTATCTGTGCAGAACAGCCCTGGCTGAAGCTGAACTTGAATACAATCAACAGCACATTAGTCGATCAGTATATGTCAAGTTTCCTCTTGTAAAACCTCCTTCCACATTGACTTTGCCAACAGGTAGAGTTACAGATCTATTAGTGTTGAATTTAAAATTTTGATTCAGGTACAATATTGTGACACAACTTATTGAAGCACCATGTGTTAGTTTTGGGGGAAAATGTAGATAGAAGGGTGAATGTTGTTGGGTAACTGCTTTAATGGACGCTTATTGCCTTAAGTATAAAGGAATATTTATATATGGATTAAATATTTGTCATTTCCAATGTCAATGAATGATTAGCCTGACAACATTCAATTGTCCAGGCTAATGCTGAAAAAACAACCTGATAGTTGTTGCAAGACTGAAGGGACCTGTCAAAGTCTAAAATCTGCACCTCCAACTGGTTAATTTAAGATCATTTTTAATGGGACTAAGTAACCAGTTGATCTCCTTTTGGTCAATGGAAGAGTGCTGAAATTGTGCATTGTGTCACTTAACTTGGGGGGGAAATGGTCAACCAGGACCCCTCTCCTGATAACTATCTGTCAAGCCCTGTCATGGATATTAGATATGATCAAAAAACTAGGTTGACTGCTAAGGACTTGCACAGCTAAAAAGAGCATTGATGTTCTCGCTTTGAACTCATACTTGACAAATGGCCAGTTGAGTGAGGTGCATAATGCCTGCCAGCCCTAAAAACATATTTTCCTCTCTTCCTGAAACTTAGCACCGACCATGAGTTACTATGTTTCAGAAGAGGAAAGGTTGGGAAAGAAAAGGTTATCTTGCGATAGGCTTACAAGATTCACTCAAAAAACCTTTTTTTAAGTAAAGCATCTGTTAATGTCTTAATTTTTTCTGAAGACAAGAGGCTAGCTTTGTTCATAGCTTTGAAGAATAATGGAATCCATTTGATAAATTAATATCCGAAAAATGCTTTTATCAGTGGGAAATGTAATATTTAACCGATAATTATGATGTATTTGCAACATGGATATTGGGTGATGAAAAATGTTTTTCTTTTTGTTGTCAAAGAATTATTTTATCTTGCAGGTGATGCAAATGCATTGATCTGGACAACCCAGCCTTGGACAATTCCAGCCAATCAAGCAGTTTGTTACATGCCAAATGCCCAGTAAGTTCCACTGTTATTTATGACTCACACATTCATCTTTTAATATGGACACAGTCACATTTTGTGACAGAACTAAACAATCACAGTGTGGTTTGCCTCTGATTCCAGCCAGGAACTGTCGACAATCTAATCAAAGTTTACTAACCAAACAACAATTACGTTCAAAACAATCGCTGTGAAGGGGATTTTCACAGTAATTTCATTGCAGTGTTAATGTAAGCCCACTTGTGACACTAATAAATAAACTTTTTAATCTGAGCCACTACATACAGAGCACCAATTTGACTTTTAGATACTTTAGCAGAAAAAAAAGGCATCCTGTTCCATGGTATAACACTAATTTAAATAGAAAATCTTGTTAAAATGTATATGCCACAACAAATGGAATATTTGAATAAAGTGCACTTACACCTCCAGAAATTTTTATCACCAAGTATTAATTAGTTTTTTTACACAGGAGAACTTAAAGCCCTAAAATCTTTCTGAATTTCATGGAATTGAGCAGTTGCTTCAGGTGTACTAAAATTAAAGACAACTATAAACATCCCAATACTGTCTTTAGTTTTGAGGACGTGTGATTGCTCTATTGAAAGAATAGTTTTTCCTTGCAACTTGAACATGCACAATTTCAATACATGGCTGTTTTCTTCTCTCAACTTGATAAACACACAACCAGTTTTTAATTTGATACAGTTTATGTTGAAAGGTTAGCTTTTATTATCACAGCCCAGATTAAAATACAAATTACCTGCCTATTTCAAAGACATTGAAGAATGTTCAAACTCTTGTTTTATCTTGGTGAAATTGTTTAAAATAAAAGATCTGGGTTGGAAAAGCTGGATAAATTTCTAATCATTGTTGTATCTGAACGCAGGTATTCTCTAGTGAAGTGCTTAAACACAGAGGAGCTCTACCTTCTGGGTACAGATTGTGTAGAGTCCATAGCAGCTATCCTGGGTACACAGTTTGAAGTTCTTCAGACAGTCACAGGTAAGAGATTTGAAAGTAAATTTATTCAGAGTTTTTCTTTTCTTCATTGAAGATTGTAGCCCTTCATAATGCAGTGTTATAAATTTTATTCCATCTCCAGTTTTTTTTCCTTTTGTATCTCTGCCCTGAAAGTGGGAACTATTATAGAGCTATGCTTCCAAATGCAAGAATATTCCTTTTGGACTATGTCCAGCTAATAATTTTACTGTTATTTGCCTTGACGGTGAGTTTGTTAAGAAATCACTTGAGAAGTTTCGAGTCAACCCTGAACTCTGCATATAACTATTTTCAGCTGGCCTTCAGCAGAGAATGTGGTGGAATCGTTTTCCTCCTAACTTATCCCTGAGATGCTGAGATCAATTGTCATCGAGACTGAGTAGACTCGGACTATACTCATTGGAACTTAGAAAAATGAGGGAGGATCTTATAGAAACATATAAGATTATGAAGGGAATAAATAAGATAGAAACAGGGAATTTGTTTCCACTGGCAGGTGAAACCAGAACTAGGGGGCATAGCCTCAAAGTAAGGGGGAGCAGATTTAGGACCGAGTTGAGGAGGAACTTCTTCACCCGAAGGGTTGTAAATCTGTGGAATTCCCTGCCTAATGAAGCAGTTGAGGCTATCTCATTTAATGTTTTTAAGGCAAAGATAGATTTTGAACAGTAAAGGAATTAAAGGTTATGGTGAGCGGGCAGGTAAGTGGAGCTGAGTCTGAAAAAAGATCAGCCATGATCTTGTTGAATGGTGGAGCAGGCTCGAAGGCCAAATGGCCTACTCCTGTTCCTAATTCTTATGTTCTTTTGTAATTAGCTGTTACTGAGTAACTTTGCAGAATGGCTTTCATTTTAGGGGTTTTCAATAGTTTTTAAATACCATCATAACTCTAAGTTCATTTTCACTATTATTTCTCCTTTTGTAGGTAGAGATTTAGAAGGTGCAGTTTGTTGCCATCCCACAATTCCTGGAAGAGAATCCCAGCTTTTGCCTGCTAATCATGTGACAATGGTTAAAGGGACAGGATTGGTCCATACAGCCCCAGCTCATGGAATGGAGGATTATGGTGTTGCTTCACACCACAAACTCTCTGTGGTAAGTTACAGATCTAATATGGACACAGAATTCAAATATAAAACCAGGACAAGTATGGCAGGTCAAATTATGTCCTCCTGTACTGTATGATTCTGATGTGGAGATGCTGGCATTGGATTGGGGTAAACACAGTAAGGAGTCTCACAACAGCAGGTTAAAGTCCAACAGGTTTATTTAGTAGCATAAGCCATTACCTTTTGGAGCGCTGCTCCTTCATCAGGTAAGTGGGAGTTGTGTTCACAAACAGGGCATATAAAAACAAACTCAATTTACAAAATAATGGTCGGAATGCGAATCTTTATAAGTAATCAAGTTTTAAAGGTACAGACAATGTGAGTGGAGAGAGGGTTAAGCACAGGTTAAAGAGATATGTATTGTCTCCAGCCAGAACAGTTAGTGAGATTTTGCAAGCTCAGGCAAGTCATAAGAACATAAGAAATAGGAGCAGGAGTAGGCCATCTAGCCCTTCGAGCCTGCCCCGCCATTCAATAAGATCATGGCTGATCTGTCGCTGCTCAGTTCCACTTTCCCGCCCTCTCCCCATAACCCTTAATCCCCTCTCTTATCAAAAACCCATCAACCCGCGTCTTAAAAATATTTAGCGAGGCAGCCTCCACCACTTCAACGGGCAGAGAATTCCAGAGATTCACCACCCTTTGAGTGAAGAAGTTCCTCCTCAACTCCGTTCTAAACCGCCCCCCTTTTTATCTTGAGGCTGTGCCCCCTAGTCCTACTGTCTTTTTTGAGCGGGAAGAGTCTCTCCACCTCTATCCTATCCATCCCATTCATCATCTTATACGTCTCAATGAGATCTCCCCTCATTCTTCTAAACTGTAACGAGTACAAGCCCAGTTTATTCAGCCTCTCCTCATAGCTCAACCCCCTCAACTCCGGTATCAGCCTAGTAAACCTCCTCTGCACTCCCTCCAAGGCCAAAATATCTTTGCGCAGGTGCAGCGCCCAAAACTGCCCACAGTACTCCAGCTGCGGCCTCACCAATGCCCTATACAGCTGCAGCAAGACCTCCCTACTTTTATATTCAATCCCCCTCGCTATGAAGGCCAGCATCCCATTTGCCTTCCTGACCACCTGCTGCACCTGCAAGCTGGGTTTTTGCGACTCATGCACAAGGACCCCGAGGTCCCTCTGCACCGTCGCCTGCTGCAGTTTTTCGCCCCGTAAGTAATAGTCCTTCCTACCATTCTTCCTACCAAAGTGGACCACCTCACACTTGCCAACATTAAATTCCATTTGCCATTTCCTGGCCCATTCGCCCAGCCTATCTAGATCCTTCTGCAGACTCTCCACACCCTCCGCACAATTTGCTGTTCCCCCAATCTTGGTGTCATCAGCAAATTTCGACACCCTACACTCGGTTCCCTCCTCCAGATCATCTATATAAATGGTAAAAAGCTGAGGCCCCAGCACCGACCCCTGGGGCACTCCACTAGTCACCATCCGCCAATCCGAATAGCACCCGTTGACCCCCACTCTCTGCCTCCTATTTGACAACCAATCCTCTATCCACGCTAACACCCTACCCCCAACTCCATGTCCCTCGACCTTCTGCAATAACCTCTTGTGAGGTACTTTGTCAAACGCCTTCTGAAAATCTAGAAAGACCACATCCACCAGCTCTCCTCTATCCACCGCCCTAGACACATCCTCATAGAACTCCAGTAAATTTGTCAGACACGACTTCCCTTTAATGAAACCGTGCTGCGTCTGCTCTATCAAGCAATTCCCTTCAAGATGCCTTGCAATTTCCTCCTTAATGACGGATTCTAACATTTTACCTACCACAGACGTTAAACTAACTGGCCTATAATTCCCCGCCTTTTGCCTGGCACCTTTCTTAAACAACGGCGTAACATTAGCCGTTTTCCAATCATCCAGCACTTCCCCGGAATCCAGCGACGTCTGGAAAAGAACCACCAAGGCATCCACTATCACCTCCGCCATTTCTTTCAGAACCCTCGGATGCATTCCATCCGGTCCTGGGGACTTGTCCACAATCAGCCCCCTCCAGTCTGTCGAGCAAAGGGGGTTACAGATAATGTGACATGAACCCAAGATCCCGGTTGAGGCCATCCTTGTGTGCGGAACTTGGCTATCAGTCTGCTCAGCAACTCTGCATTGTCATGTGTTGTGATGGTCGCCTTCATGACACACAACAACGCAGAATTGCTGAGCAGAAACTGATAGCCAAGTTCCGCGCACATGAGAACGGCCTCAACCGGGATCTTGGGTTCATGTCACACTATCTGTAACCCCATAACTTGCCTGAGCTTGCAAAATCTCACTAGCTGTCCTAGCTGGAGACAATACACGTCTCCTTAACCTGTGCTTAACTCTTTCTCCACTCACGTTGTCTGTACCTTTAAGACTTGATTACCTCTGAAGACTCGCATTCCAACCATTATCTTGTAAATTGAGTTTGTGTCTTTATGTGCCCTATTTGTGAACACAACTCCCACTTATCTGATGAAGGAGCAGCGCTCCAAAAGCTAGTGGCTTGTACTACCAAATAAACCTGTTGGACTTTAACCGGGTTTTGTGAAACTTTTTACTCTGTATGATTCTACCATTAACAATGCATTCAATAAAGTTAACAACTTGTAGTTATGTAGAGTCAGTGTAGTTCGGTGAGTGATGGGTGATTGGGTTGGAGTGCGTTAGAAGGAAGTCTTGGCCTTGTGCTCATGGCTGATCTCCAACCTAACTTTTATCTATTTTATGCCCCATATTTCTTGATAAATGTGCTGGACAAAGATCAGTCAATTTCAGATTTAAAATTTACAATTGATCTTGCACAGATTTCCTATCAGTGGAAGAAGATTCCAAACTAGTACCGCCTTGTGGGTAGAAGTGTTTTCTAATTTAATTCCTGAAAGGTCTGGAGCTAATTTTTAGACTTTGTTCCTTGTCCTGTACTCCCCAGACGGTGGAAATCATTTCACACCACTTTTTGGATAAGCTGAAGCTTGTGAAGGGTGGAAGGTGGGAGACTAGCTAGGAAAGTATTTGGAGTCTGGAGGTAACAAAAGCACAAATGAGGGTTTCAGCCCCAAGTAGTTTGAGGCAGGGGTGGAGACAGTGATTGGATGGATCTGAAATTAGTTGGTCTTTGTGATTGAGAAAAGTATGCGGCCAGAAATCAGTTCAGATTCACATGGGACTTAGAGATGGTGAACATTCTGCTTTCGCTTCATGCAGTGACCTGGGGGAGTGTTGAAGTTTGTATCCCAGGAGTAGCGTTCGTGGCAGGTATTCAAAAAAAAGGCTTCAGTCTTTCCAGTGTTTGATTGGTGGAAATTGTGCTGCTCTAGATGATATACTGTATTCACAACTGGTACAATTTTAATTAGTTTGATCTGCGCTGTTTTAGGATTGTTTAGTGGATGAAGATGGCCTTTTCACTGAAGCAGCTGGATTCGAGCTTCAAAACAAGTATGTCCTTAATGAAGGAAATGAAACAGGTTGGTATTATCACTTCTTATGTTGCAGAATGTTTAGGAAATGTTGCTCTGCCTGCTTTTTCAATGGATTATTAGGTTTGAGGATAAACTAGAGAGACCAGGAGGGTTGCATCATTAATTCTTGCTTTGTGCTGAGTTGTCTGAACGCTATTAGATTGGTGGAGGGAGCAATAATGTGAACTTAATATTCTTTGTTCAGGGGAAATTCATCTAGGATTTCTGCTTCTGATGGCTCTGCAGGGAGTCCTGTTATATAGCACCTTTCAAAACATCAGAATGTCCTAATTGTGCTTCACAACTAATGAAATGCTTCTGAAGTGTAGTCATGTGGGTATTAGGTGAGGAAACTGGAGCAAATGGTTCCAGCCCCAACTATCATCCTTCACCTATCCTGTTGGTTCTTGTTATCAAGGTTTACTTTATGAAAATAGCCATTTGGGTGAGATAATGGAGGTTACCTGGCAACCATAAAGTATAATCCAGGAAGAAATAAAATCTGCGAGAGTAGAAAAGGGAAAATTAGTGTAGAAAACAAAAACAAAGTTCATAATTCTCTTGATTATGTTCTCTTAAATATTTTTCTCAATTAAAGGCATTTCTAAATTTTATTTTTTCATTGCTTTTTTAAAGTTTATTTATTAATCACAAGTAAGGCTTACATTAACACTGTAATGAAGTTACTGTGACATCCCCCTAGTAGCCACATTTTGGGTCAATGCACTTAATCAGCATGTCTTTCAGACTGTGGGAGGAAACCGGAGCACCCAAAGGAAACCCACGGAGACACAGAGAGAACGTGCAAACTCCGCACAGTGACCCAAGCCAGGAATCAAACCCAGGTCCCTGGCGCTGTGAAGCAGCAGTGCTAACCACTGTGCCACTATGCTGCATCAACCATTTACTGTTTCCAGCTTGAGCAAGTCAGTTGATAGTGATATTTAGCTGAATGGCGTTCAGGTTTTATTCAGAACAATCTATTATTGTCTTTTTCTCCTTTAAGGAGATACTCAGCCTGTGCTTGATTCCTTCTTTGGCATAATTGAGATTGCAAATGCTGTTAAGGAATTGTATATATTTATCCTGGTACTGTAAAGCACATTGGAACATCAACTAGCGTACACTAAGTACCTCAGATATTGATCATTTGTGACATCTGATGTAATTTTAGGAACCAGCTGAACAATGTTGACTCTCCACGATGCATTAGTGATAAACAGCAGGTAGATGTTGCAAACAGTTCAGCTCTTGAAAACAATTGAAG
Source organism: Carcharhinus amblyrhynchos (assembly GCF_965287045.1). NCBI lineage: Eukaryota > Metazoa > Chordata > Chondrichthyes > Carcharhiniformes > Carcharhinidae > Carcharhinus > Carcharhinus amblyrhynchos. The sequence continues at coordinate 55,625,620 of NC_137335.1, forward strand.
CCTATAATCAAGCAAATGTATGCTCAGTTTGAAACAATTGATTGTATACTGTGATTGTATACTTGCAGTTGAGCTGGAATGTACAATTTTATGATGAAACTGAGAGTTGAATTAGTACATCGTTGCTTTTTGATGTTATATGGAGTCATAGAGATATGCACGGAAATGGCCCCTTCGATCTCACTTGTCCATGACAGTCAGTTTTCCTAAACTGAACTAGTCCCGTTTGCCTGCAATCGGCCCTATCCCTCTAAATCTTTCCCATCCTTGTACCTGTCCAAATATATTTTAAATGTTGTAATTGTACCCACTACTACCAGCTCATTCTATATACGTACCACCCTCTGTGTGGAAAATGTTGACCTTCAGGTCCCTTTTAAACCTACCTCCCTCCCCCTCACTTTAAACCAATGCCCTCTAGTTTTAGACTCCCCCACCTGGGGAAAAGACCTTGGCTATTCACTTTATCTGTGTGTCTCATGATTTTATAAGCCTCTATAAGGTCACGCCTCATCCTCTTACACTCCAGGGGAAAAAGTCCCAGCCTATCCAGCCTCTCCTCATAACTCAAACCCTCAAAACAGTTGTGGATTTTAGATTCCAGTGAGATGTACTACGTCCTCCTATGGATGAAAGAGCAGTTACAGAGTTCTGTCTCTGTTGCTTTGAATCAGCAGTTATTTCATGTCAAAAAGAGTGTCATTGCAGTTATTAGCATGGTAATTGGCAATTTTAGACTTGCCTCACGTGAGTTACAATGTCTACAGTTTTTAATGGATTGTAATTTTCTTCTCAACTTCATTAGTCATCCAAATGCTGCATGGGGCAAACATGTTATTGAAAGAGGTGGAAGTAAAACATAGTTATCCATATGACTGGAGGACTAAGAAGCCAGTCATAATACGATCCAGCAAGCAGTGGTTCATCGATACTGCAAGCATCAAGGACAGAGCCCAGGTAAAATCTTTATTTGTGGGACTCGTTCACTGTAATAGAAAACTTAAATGATCAGTTTTTGTAATTTTGTAGCTTGACATCTTGTTAGTGTTCCATTTATCAAACATTCTTGGCATCTTTGTAGACATGGTCCTTTTGCACATTATCAGCAATTGTTCCTTTTTCTGCTCTAAATTTGCACAATCTTCCTATCCTTTAGCATAGTTTAAAAATTACTGATGCTGCAATTAGACTGCTTTCCAAATTTCCCCACCTTCTCTCTTGAAAATAATGCAAGATAAAGACCAAAATTGTACATTGGAGGAAAAAAAAGGCTAATTTTAAAAGACAAGAACGGAATGGTGGAAAATAAAATGGAAACATTTACTACCAGTAAAACACAAATTAGTGGGTAACGTTTAAAACTGATCCATAGAATCCAGAAGACGCATATTCGACTGAAGTGCAAAAACAAAGTCGTGCCACGCCATGGTTAGATAAAGAAAAAATGAGGCTAAATTGAAGTTTAAGAGAAAAGCATGCATGAAGTGTAGCGTGGAGGATGACAGAAGGGAAAATGGTAGGAAAGAAGCCAGGAGAAATTGTAAAAATTAAGTTATCAAAGCATGTGAAAATAAATGAAATAAAAATTGGGAGAGAGACACTTTGAGATATACATAATAAACCCTCTGGTCGTAGCGAAATGACTGAACTATTAAGTAATTGCTTCTATATTTACAGGAAAGCATATGATGAACATGACATTAAAAGTGGAAATCAGAAAAGATGCATAGGTTTTTATTGATTTCATCCTTTTCGATCTTAATGAATGCATCAGACTTGGGGCGAACAGAGTCAGTGGTCTGGATGGATTGCATCAGCATATGTAAAAAGTGGTTAGGGAAGAAATAGCAGTAGCACCGTAGCGTACATATAGAAATCATCAGAAGTAGGAACACTGCCACAGAACTGATGGAGCGTGAATAGCATTGTTATTATTTAAGGAGAAGCTAGATAAAAGCTTGAGGAAAAGAGAAATATAAAGATATATGGAAAAGGGTGGGAGGAGGCTCATGGAACATAAACCTTAGAGTGGGAATGCTGGACTGAATGACCTATTTCTCAGCCGTAAATACTTTTAATACTTTGAAGATGATGACTTGTGCTGCTGAATATTTAGTTGGGGATCAGCTGCTCATCTGAGTGCCTGTTCATTAACTAAGACTAAACAGAGAGATGGAATGAATGATGTCCTCCTGTGCTGTACCAGATCTATGATCTACCAGGCAGTCTTGAAACATATATCGTATCTATGTCTAATATTTGTATTTGCATTTTATACTTGTGAATGCTGTTATATTAGAATTAACCAAAGGTTCCTTTTTTTTTTGCTTACTGATATTGTGATGATCTGTTGTGTCTTGAACTCGTCATTGTACAGTTCATATGTTGGCTTATCTTGACCTGTGCAAAGTTTCTATAACATTAGGAATCTTTAATTATCAAATTTGAAGGATGTATTTTTGTTTGGAAGTCAAATATATTGTGCACATTAGTGGATAAACAAGTACCAGTTTGGGCCATTGCAGTAACTCTGTTGTGCCACAGGAGTGTGCCATTGCCTAGGTCAAATATATTCTATTAAAATGTGGTCAAAAATTAATGTGTGGCACATCAGATGTGCTTTTTATCTATTTTGCTATGTATTTGCTAAAGGTTTTTTTAATTATTAGGAGTAATGGTTGAAATAGAGCAATAGAAAATGCTGCTAATAATAAAAACAGAAAATGCTGGAAATACTCAGCAGGTCAGACGGCGTCTGTGGAGGAGAACAGAGTTTGGCATCTGATCCAATGCAGCACCCTCTAGGCATCTGTGAAACAGCTGGGCTCTTCAGTCTTTTGGATCGAAGATTATCACTGAGACATGTAGAATATAAAACAGGACATATTAAATTAAATTTAAATCAGTACATAAAGTCAAATAAAGATTTGGAATGACAATGAGACTGAGAGAGATAAAAGGGAAAAGTAAAAAAAAAAATTCTCTAACACTACTTAACTTTGCAGGAAATAGTCCGTATTTATAAAAGTAAGTTTTGAAGGCCAGAGAGTTTAGTTGTAATTATCAATTATATAGTATTAAGACATCACTCACTGTTGAATGCATCAACCTGTGACTTTTTCTGCTGCCTTTCTTTGCCTTTTTCATGGGATATCAGCATCTGGCAAGGCCACAATTTGTTACCCATCCCTAATTGCACCTGAGAAGGTGGTTTTGAGAATTTTCTTGAATTGTGGGGCAAGTACATCCACAATACTGCTGGGAAGGGAGTTCCCCTATCCCACAACAGGGAAGGGATGGCAATATAGTTTGGTGGAGAGCAAGAACCCCAAGTGCAGGCTTGGCATTGTTTTCAGCTCTGAGACTATTGACAAAGATGCGACAGTGCACCCTGTGGGGAGGCACTGTTAGCTTCACCGCTTTTACCTATTGCAAAGTCCAGACCAATATTTTTGAAGCAAATGAAGAATACTCAATTGCTGGTATCTGTGAGGAAAAAATATATACAGTTTGAATTGAAGATCGTGCTTAACATTTACTCTGCTTCATTTGTTTACTTTTTCAGTGATTTAAGCCATTAGCAGTTTTACCAGCTGTGCGTGGTACTAGAATAACTTTTGTTCTTTTGCCTTAGGAATTGCTGAAGAAGGTACAAGTTATTCCACAATCAGCAATGAACAGCATGCTTGCCATGTTGGACAGACGGACATACTGGTGCATTTCAAGGCAGAGGTGTTGGGGAGTACCCATCCCAGTTTTCTATCACAAAGAAACTGCAGAACCACTCATTAACAAGTAAGGTACTTTCAAAATTATGAGGTGTATTTCTATGCCAGCTTGCGGTAATTGATAAAATAGGAATGTGACCTTTTGTACTTGTTTGCCTTGCTGATTAGAATTTCACTGCAGTTCCCTCAGTTCTGGTCACAATTCTATCCACCTGCTGTTTCCATTTGTTTCTTGGATGTAACCAGCAGTGGTTTGTGAGAGTTGCATTTTTAGATGCAATTTAATGAGTGAAGGGATCAAACAAATGTGTGTGATGTTCTGAATTTATGTAATTATTTAAAGAACAAAACATATGAACAAATCTCTGTACACCATGGGGAACCCAAAATGAAACTTGTAATCTCAAGTTTGGATACAAAATTGGCTGAATAATAGGAAGCACAGAGTAATGGGAAGCAGGTATTATTTGGGTTGGAGGAAGTTTCCCCAGGGGTTGGTGTTGGGACTCTTGCTTTTCCTGATGGATATTAATGATCCAGGTCTTGGTATCCAGGGGACAGTTTCAAAGATTGAGGATGGCACAAAACTTGGAAGTATTGTAAACGGAAGAGGACAGTGTAGAACTACAAGTAGCTGAAGTGGGCAGATCAGTGGCCAATACAGAGAAGTGTGAGGTGATGCATTTTGGTAGGAAAAACATGGACAGACAATACAAAATAAGAGGTAAAATTCTTAAGGAGGTGTAGGAACAGAATGACCTGGGTGTATACATGCATAGACCATTGAAGATTTAGAGAGCAATTAATAGAGTATAGAATATTCTGGGTTCTATTAATAGGGACGCAGAGTATAAGAGCAAAGAGTTTATGCTGAACTTGTACAAGACACTAGTTAGACCTCAGCTGGAATATTGTGTATAGTTTAGGGAGCCACACAATAGGAAGGATCTGCAGAAGTAGTTTACAAGAATGATTCCAGGGATGATAGATTGGAGAGGAGATTTGATAGAGATGTTCAAATCATCAGGGGGCTGGATGGAGTAGATAGGGAGAAACCGTTCCCTTTTGCAAAAGGATCAAGAACAAGTACCAGTGTTGTTCCTTTGTTTAAGAAGGGTAGCAAGAATAATCCAGGTAATTACAGGCCGGTGAGCCTTACATCAGTGATAGGGAAATTATTGGAGAGGATTCTTTGAGACAGGATTTATTCCCACTTGGAAGTAAGTGGACATATTAGAGGCAACATGGTTTTGTGAAGGGGAGGTCGTGTCTCACTAACTTGATTGAGTTTTTCGAGAGAATGACAAAGATGATTGATGAGGAGAGGTCAGTGGATTTTGTCTACATGGACTTCAGTAAGGCCTTTGACAAGGTCCCTCGTGGCAGATTGGTGCAGAAGGTGAAGTCGCATGGGATCAGAGGTGAGCTGGCAAGGTGGATACAAAACTGGCTTGGTCAAAGAAGATAGAGGGTAGCAGTGGAAGGGTGTGTTTCTGAATGGAGGGCTGTGATAAGTGATGTTCCTCAGGGATCAGTGCTGAGACCTTTGCTGTTTGTGATACATATACCTGATTTGGAGGAAAATGTAACAGGATTGATTAGTAAGTTTGCGGATGACACAAAAGTTGGTGGATTTGCTGATAGCAATGAGAAACATCAGAGGATACAGCAGGATATAGATCGTTTGGAGACTTGGATGGAGTTTAATCCAGACAAATGTGAGGTAATGCATTTGGAAGGTCTAATACAGATAGGAAATATACAGTAAATGGCAGAACCCTTAAGAGGATTGAAAGGTAAAGGGATCTGGATGTACAGGTACACAGGTCACTGAAAGTGGCAACAGAGGTGGAGAAGGTAGTCGAGAAGGTAAAAGGCATGCTTGCCTTCATTGGCTGGGGCATTGAGTGTAAAAATTGGCAAGTCATGTTGCAGCTTTATAGAACCTTAGGCCATATTTGGAATATAGTGTTCAATTCTGGTCGTCACATTACCAAGAAGTTGTGGAGGCTTTGGGGAGGGTACAGAAAAGACTTACTAGGATGTTGCCTGGTATTAGCTATGAGGAGAGGTTGGAGAAACTTGGCTTGTTCTCACTGGAATAACAAAGGTTGAGGAGCAACCTGATAGAAGTTGCAAAATTATGAGAGGCATGGACAGAGTGGACAGTCAGAAACTTTTTCCCAGGATGGAAGAGTCAATTACTAGGGGATCAAAAGTTTAAAGTGCAAGAGGCAATGTTTAAAGGAGGTGTATGAGGCAGATTTTTATACAGAGGGTGGTGGGTATTTGGAACTCGCTGCCAGGGGAGGTAGTGGAAGCGGATATGATGGTGGCTTTTAAGGGGTGTCTTGACAAAGATGGGAATGGAGGAATGTGGTCCCTGGAAGGGTAGGGGGTTTTCGTAAGTTGGGCAGCATGGTCAGTGCAGACTTGGAGGGCCGAAGGACCTGTTCCTGAGTTGTAGTTTTCTTTGTTCTTTGTTCTCTTTGTTTGCAAAGGCACAGATTTAAGGAGTTTCACAAAAGAAGCAAATGTGATATGAGAAAATAAAGATTTTCACATAACGAGTGGTTCGGGTCTGAAATTTACTGCTTGGAAGTGTGGTGGCGGCAGGTTCAATTGAGGAATTCAAGAGGACATTGTTTCTATTCAAGCAATCTTACAATATGCAAGAGTAAACGGAAAGGCGAGAGAAAGGTTCATTTGGAGAGCTAGAGGCTTATGAAGACAAGGGGGAGCAATGTGGAAGGAAGGAGGGAAAGGGCAAGACTTCACTATGGCAGGCAGAGGGGCATTGTGGTAGAGGATGGTGAACAGCTGAAGGCAAAGGGAAGACTGATGGGAGGGAATCTGGACCCCAACAAGGCTGCATGAAAAGGGAGTGGAGGAAGTCTCCACATTCGGTGAGTAGAGGTCCAAGTGCACCTTGAACACCTTGCAGGCGATGGGCTTGGGGAAAAGGTGGTTGAATTGAGGAACAGACTTCTTCTTGAGGCTGCTAGCTTTTTTCCTCTGGTTTGTTGAAATTCTGCACAGGTGGGCTGGAGAGAGTAATATGAGTGTGCTGGACTGGTATTTAAAATGGTGTCAGGATCTTCAAACTCACCAGCTGATGTTGGGTGGATGAATCAGCTACTAGCTGTCAGGAGATTTGGAGGGGCATCCGCTGTTTATAATTAATGAGGTTCCAAGCAAAGAATCTGGTGCAGGATTCTGCTATTCTGACCAGCAGGAAAGGCGCTGTCAGAGCCATGAACCCACTGCACTGAGGAGGAATTGTCCAATCTCATTTGCTCCACTACTGCTGCCAGCGAGAACGGAGAATTTGGCGTTTAGCCAAAACTCCTCGCACTGCAGCGGAACAGGAGAATCGCAATTGCGGGCGATGTTGGAGAATTCTGACTTTAGTCTCAAAAACAGAGAATTCAACAGTCTGCCCAACAAAATGTTTGTGCCGATGTGATGTTCATTGCAGTTCAAAAGTAATTCCTTATGCAAAGTACCCTGGGATATTCTGACACGATAAAGACAACATGTAGGTGGAAGTGTTATTTCTAGGTGATATAAGGCTTTAAAGGTTACAAGTGGAATAGTAGTATGGCAATCTCACCTAGATTCCTATTTTCATTATTCTGGGGAAGTTGTTGGAACAGCAACTGTGTTCCAGCTTGTGCAGAACTTTGAACAGTGCAATCAGGTTTTTGTCATGACTAATGTTCTACGTGGCTTTGGAAAAGGGTGGAGACCAGTGGGTTTGGTTAGTTGAGGAATGTATTCTCCAATCCTTTAGGATGCCTAAAAAGTGCTTTGAATTGGAAAGTAACACCTCTCTTTACTAAATTGTCAATTTTTTTTTTAATTCGTGTGTTCTGGGTTATAATTTCACCTATATCCATATAACTGACAGGAACACTAGATTTTCAATGCGTTGGTAGTTCTAGCTTTCAATGTACAGAAATACATGCAATTTTCAACAAACAAAGCAGGTTATCCAGTCCAATTAGTCCATTTTGTTGTTTACTCCACATGAAAGCAAATAGTTCCATTCAAGTTATCTACCTCTCCCCTTACTGAACAGAAGACAATCCAAAATTGAAGCATGTGGAACAATATTACCCACTTTCAACTATTCTTAAAAAAAAGTTGTCATTAACAAATGGAAATACTTAGGTCAGGTAGCATTTGTGACAAGAAAAGCAGAGTTCACTTTACTAACCTGAACTCTGTTTGTCTCTCTCTATCCACAGATGTTGTTGCCTGACCTGCTGAGTATTTGGAGCACTTTCTGTTTTTATTTCAGATTCTCAGCATCTACAGAATTTTGCTTTTGGTGCCTTTTCTCTCTATTTCCATTTAATTAGCTTTTAGTTTAGGTTTCAATCCTCTTTATTTTCTTTAATAATATTCATATAATGCCTTGTCAAAAGCTTCCCCGAAGTCCCTTTCATTCCATCCAGTACGTATCCTCTACCTTTCCTGTTTCCTACCTTTCTGAAGAATTCTGTGGTTTTTTCCCACTATTACCATCCCATTTGAAATGTGTGATGGCTACTTCTAATGTTTTCACTTCATCTAGAAAGTTGGCAATTGCATCCTTATTTGGAGACGTTTTAATTTTTTTTCTCTGCCACAGATGTTAGGCAATTGAACTGTAATTACCATGATTAGCTTGGTCTGAAAAATCAGTACTACATCAATTACTTTTCAGCTCTTTGGCATAGACCCACATTCAACAGGTCCTTGAAATATAATGACACAAACTGGATGGTACATTAAACATTTACATTAGTAACAGTTATGCACATAATTGTTTAAAAAGATCTATTCTTCAGTGTTCCCCTTGCTATTACCCTACCTCTATTTTCTGATGAGCTGCAATTAAGGCCTCAAATGCTGATCCATGTTAATTCTCCCATTCATATTGGTCTCCTATTCACACAATGCTCCACAAGTTCCCACTTCCTACCCTCTGTCTTTCTGAACAGCTGCCCTTAACCTCTACTCTTTGCTTTCTGTATTGCAGTCAGCTAGTTAAATAATCTGTTGTTTGTCCCCTGCCTCTGCATGCTCGGATCTTACTCATTAGTCTCTTCAGTACCGTATTGAAGACGTTTTGACAATCTCAGTTGCATCTACTATTTTATCCTTGTCTACTCTCCCTGTCACCTCTTTAAAGAAATCAGTGAGTTGGTCCATCAACATTTTCCCTTTTTGAAATTCATGCTGACTACTCATTATTTTGTTTTTTGAGATTTATTCTGTTTTCTTTTTAATGGAGACTTTATTATATTTCTTACCACCAACCTTAAATTAACTGATGACAGATCCTTGGACGTGTCTCCCCTAAATATTGGTATATTGTTTGCTATCAGTCCTATGACACAACACAACATGTTGTGAAATCTGTAATAGGAGGCTCTGTCTCTTCCCTTGGTCCTTTTATCCTCTCTCAGTTTATTTAATATTTCTCCTCCTTTCATTGTGAATGTGGTTTATAACATCTCCAATCACATGTTTCAATATCATGTCCCTCTGATTTGCCTCGCTGGTAAATACTAAAGCAAAGTAATTGTTTACCATTTCTGCCATTTTGCTGTCACTGCCAGTGGTTGGTATCCTCTTCATCGCTTGGGTAAGAATTAAGTTGTGAGAACGACACAAAGAGTCTGCAAAGAGAAATAGGTTAAGCAAATAGGCAAAATTTGGCATATGGAGTATGATATGAGAAAATATCAGGTTGTCCACTTTCGTGGGAAGAACAGAAAAGCAGAATTTTACTTAATGGAAAGGGACTGCAGAATGCTGCAGTGCAGAGAGGGATTTAGATATCTCTGGGCATGAATGACAAAAAGATAGCATGCAAATATGGCAAGTAATTGAGAAAGCAAATTGAATATTATCCTTTAGTGCAAGGGGAATGGAGTATAAAGTACGGAATGTTGTTTCAATGGTACAGGACATTGGTGAGACTGCACACAAGGTACAATTTTGTCTCCTTGTTTTAGGAGGGATATACTTGCAATGGAGGCAGTTCCAAGAAGCTTTACTGGGTTAATTCCTAGGCTGAGGAGTTGTATTATGAGGATAGGTTGAAGAGGTTGGACGTGTGCTCATTGGTGTTCAGAAGAATGAGAGGTGACCTTATTAAAACACATAAGATTTGGAGAGTACTTGAGAGGGTGAATGCTCAGAAGATGTTGCTTCTTGTGGGGGAATCTAGGACCAAGGCGAATAATTTCAGAATAAAGGATCTCCCGTTAAAGCAGAGGTAAGGAGGAATTTCTTCTGAGGGTCATTAATCTTTTGAATTCTCTTCCGCAGAGACCAGTGGAGACTAGGTCATTGAATGTATCCAAGGCTGATTAGACAGATTTTTGATTTACTGAGGGCATCTAGGCTTATAGGGTTCAGGCAGGAAAGTAGTGTTCAAGCCACAATTCGATTAGCCACAACCTTATTTAACAGCTGAGTAGTCTCAAGGGGTTAATTAGCCTGCTGCTGCTCTTATTTTTTATTTTTTCATATTCCTACTAGTCTTGTTCCTATTCTGACCTCTATTTATGTGCCTATAGAACATTTTCCTATTTTATTTTATGTTTCTTGGCAACTTAATGTCATCTTTGTATTTAGCTTCCTAATTGTTTTTTGACCTCCTTCCTAAAGCCGCTGTATTCTCCCTTACTGTGATTTCTTCTGCTATTCATGTATTTTTTGTGTGGCTTTTTTTTATTCTGTCTTCTCTTTGTATTTGTATTTATCCGTGGTATCTCAGTTTTTGTCCATTTTTGTTTCTCAGTGGAATATATGTTTTCTTTATTCTGCAGAGTTGTCTTACAATGTAAAGCACAGGCCAGTTACCTCAAATCCAGCTACCCAAAAACCGGACCTTTTTTTCTCCCACACTCTGAGTGGCTTAGTAAACCTTAACCCCACCTGACCCTGCTCGGGACAGTTCAGGGAATTGCTGCATTGAATGTTTCCTGTCCTCTGGGTGGCTTAGCGAACCTTCACCCCATCTGCCCCAGAGAGAATATTGATCATGTACCGCCATTCAGTAAACTAACATCATCTTCCTGAAAACAGCAAGTTCTGAAATCTGATACAAACCTGGTCCCAAGGTTGCAGGATTTGACATACTGTACCCGTATTGTCAACTGTGAGGAGAATAGTGTTAAACTTCAAAAGGCTGTAAATAGGCTGATGGAATGGATAGACTTGTGTCAGATGAAATTTAATGATGTGTGAAGTGATTCATTTGATGGAAAGAATGAAGAGAGACAATATAAAATTAAAGATGCTAAAGGATGTGCAGGAACAGGGAAACCTAGGAGTATATGTACACAAATCATGGCAGGACAGATTGAGAAATGCTCAATAAAATATTTGGTATTCTGAGCTTTATAAATAGGGGCACAGTAGAAAAAGTTATGATAATTACTGGTTTGAGCTCAACTGGAGTGTTCTGTCTGGTTCCGGCCATCACGCATTTGGAAAGATGTGGAATGATGCAAAGGCATTGGAGAGGGTGTCGCAAAGATTCAACAGAATACCTCCAGGGATGAGAAAATTCAGTTATGAGGATAAGCTGGAAAAGCTGAAGCCATTCGCCTTGGAGAAGGGAAGGCTGAGAGGAGATTTCATAGAAGTAATCAAAATCATGAGGGAGCCGGATGGGGTAAATAAGAAGGAACTGTTTCCAATGGTTGAAGGATCAAGAACCAGAGAGCACTGATTTAAGGTGATTAGCAGAATAAGCAATGGTGACGTGAGAAAAATCTTCAGAACAGTTAACATCTGAAATGCACTGCCTGAGAGTGAGGTGGAGGCAGTTGCAACTGAGATTTTCAGAAGAGAATTGGATAATTATCTGGAGAAAAGAATTACAAGGGAACTGCAGAGGAGGGAGCTGAAGTGAGTTGTTCTTGCAGGGAACTGACACCAATAAGGTGTTTTCCCATTGCTGTTCCACATCATTGATTGATAATATTATCAATTTTATTTTTCCTATATTCTAGTGTCAGCCCCTCAAAATTGGCTTTCCTCAAATCTGTTATCTAGGTTTCTGTCGTCTTTCTCAATTTCTGCCTTGAAACTTATTGTGTTATTATAGTGACCGTTGAGCTTAATTCATCACAATTTTGCTGTTTTTTTTGTAAATTGCTCTCTTATAACATCATCCAGAACAAAATCCAGACCTGCTGTTAATAGCATTAAGTGAGAAATTAATCAAATGTAATGCTCATCTTACACTGAGTACTTATCAAACTGGATTGGATTTCTACTGACTAAGAGCTACAGTATACATGTGGCAAGCACATTTTAGCCTGTGTAACTTTTATGCACTTTACTAAATCTTTGGCTAGTTTTTATTTAATCTTACATTCAGAATACTTAGTAGTATCCTTGATAAAGGTGTAAAAATGGGAAATTCGTTATCATAGTGTATCCTCCATCAAATTAGATTGGTAGATGTTTGAATTATTTAACCAAGTACTAGTAAACATTTAATTTTGATAAAGTCATGCCTCAGAAATCCAGTTTGAAGAACAGTTTTGATATTTTCATTGTGCTGTGCTATTGTACGTCATGTTTGCAACATCTTTTATTTTTTCTCCTTAATTTTATCTGCCCACTAAAGATCTTCTTTTGGATTACATTATTGGGGATGGGGCAGCATGGAAACTTTAAAATTAAACAGAGTTCAGCAACATCAAGAAGGTAGTGAAGTTTCCTCCAGAGAAATAGAGCTACATCTAATGTGATTCTTGTCTCTTATTCCTGGGAACAAGATAACACTGGTGGCAAACTTCAGTATCAGATGGTGCCAGATGCAGGGGCCGTCCTTTAAGTATGGATTATCTCCTGAAACTCAGAAATGTTTATGACCTGTTTCAGAAGTTTTCACGCATTTTTAGAGTCATAGCAGATGCACAGTTGTTGAAGGGCTTTCACTACTCCTGTGAGTTTGCTCCATTGGGGAACAGGAAAAAATTGGATCTTTACAAGTAATCATTTCAACTTTGAAGGAAACAAAACTATAATATGCACAGAAATAAACCATCTTTGAAAGTGTAGCAGTGATATATTTGCCCTGTTATCTTGGTAAATTCCGAGCTTTGAAACCGGTTGTTGCTACTTAAGTAAAAATTATTTTTTCTTGGCACATTTTCAAACTCTTCTGTCTCCATGATTGCTAATTGATCAGATTTGATTTATTATTGTCACATGTATTAGTATATGGTGAAAAGTATTGTTTATTGCATGCTATACAGGCAAAGTATATCATTCATAGAGAAGGAAATGAGAAAATACAGAATGTATTGTTATGGTCATAGCTAGGAAAGAAGAACTTAATGCAGGGTGGGTTCCTTCAAAAGTCTGATGGCAGCAGGGAAGAAGCTGTCTTTGAGCCGGTTGGTACATGATCTCGGACTTCTGTATCTTTTTCCCAGAAGAAGGTAGAAGAGAGAATATCGGGGGTGTGTGGGGTCCTTAATTATGCTGGCTGCTTTGCCAAGGTAGCGGGAACTGTAAACAGAGTCATTGGATAGGAGGCTGGTTTGTGTGATGGACGCGCATTTCTGGATTAGAAAATGGTAATTAGGAGACATGAAAGTATTCACATTTTTATTGTGTTCAAGGTAAAACTTGTTAGCATGTTCACTTATGTCTATTTTGAGAATTAGTCTGAAAGTCAATACACGTTTATACTAAGTTGAGAAATTAGTTATAACACATCCTGAGTTTGTAAAGACATTTTATTTTCTAACATGCAAAAGAATATCAGTTCATTTGCACTGTTACAGTGGATTAAATTCAGATCTATTATATAATTTAGAAAATACAGATAAATTGTAGTCCGAAGTGGATTGAACTTTTGCAAAATTGTGGTGAACAAAATAGTGGCCTATAGAACTGACAGGCAAATCTGTAATTGCAATGGCTGTCAATTCATAGGTCATAGTCCTGTTCACCTTCACCTTAATGGAGTTGGTTATTTTGTAGAAGCAACGTGTCTTCAATAGGGAGGGATCCTTGATATGTAAGTGCCCATCGAAAGTAACAGCAGCTCCACTGGAAGCCAGTGCCATCCAAATGGAGTTGCTGTTACACCTGATGCACACTGTTGTTCTCTTGTCTTTTTAATGACTTTTTCATGCTGTATTTACTCTTCCAGAATCATGAAAATGTTATTGTTCTTTCCATTGTTGAAGATGATCTGTGGTAGAAACATAGTGTTATGAATTGTATTAAATAGATTAGCATGTTATTTTACACACTTATTTGTAGAGAATGTTGATTTCCAATGAGACAATGGCATAAGAACAGGAGGACTGTTTTAAAAAGGTGTTAACCGTTTCATTTTACTACCAAGCAAACATTAGATTTTAGGGTGTTTGGCGGACCTCCAGAATGACTCAGAACATTAGGGGAAATGCAAGAATCTCAATTTAGAGCTTGGATAAAAGAGTGTACATGCATAGTTCTATAATCCTAATGTACAGGTATAGTTCTATAATCCTAAATATGACTTTGGTCTAATTATTCAACATTACGTTAAAGTTCAGAAGTAGAAACTATTAAAATAAATGGAATATATTCCTTCACAAAAAGGGGAATAAAGATTTCTGATAGTCTGGATGTAGCCATACATTCTTCATGGACATCCAGAACAGATTTGGATACAAAGCTGAGAAGATTAAAATAGAAGAGGGACAAGCCTTGTTGGGCTGATTGATCTTTGATGTGGTGATGGCACTCTCGGAGCCACAACCAGGGTTTAAAAACTTGCTAAAAATGAGCTGGGATTTGTTCTGCAAATGTAACTACAGGTCATCCAACATAAGTTTTGTTAATATACTGGGCTAAATTTCCAAAGATGCCAGTGGGAATTTATTAACGCTGTTGTGTATCTCTCTTACAAGTTGATGTGCTAAGTGCCAACATTCTGTGTTCTGAGGCATTTAATATTGATGTTTACATTTACTCAGTTTAGGCAAATTGAGGATCAAAATTAATGTGATTACTTAAAAATAAATTCCCTTTTGACAAACGACCATAAAATTATGCGCTGTGATATGATTTTATTGAACCTCAAGATGTTCTTTTGAAATTGTCATTTTAAAGAAAAGACTAATTAACCTGTTTAGAATAACACATTCCACTATGTTACTATCCCATGGTGGAATTTTAAGTGATGTGGATATGCCGGCGTTGGACTGGGGTAAACACAGTAAAAAGTCTAGCCCAAAGGGGCTAACCCGAAAGCTTGTGAGTTTACCATCAAATAAATCGGTTGGACTAAAACCTGGTGTTGTCAGACTTTTTACGGAATTTTAAGTGCTCAGTGATCAAAAGTATAATTTTTCAAGTGTTTTTGCTATATTTTTTAGTTGTTGCACAGCAAAATGTGTAACATGAAATCCATAAATTCTCATGTAGAAGATTATATAAATGAGACAGATAAAGTACAATAAATCTAATTTGAACAAACCAAGAACCCTTTCACTTCCATTATTAGCTTTGTTGAGTTCAAAAAATGTCAAGATAAAATGTAAACTAATAACACAAACATTAGTGCAGCCATATAAGTTTCTGTATCTCTACAAAGCACCTGTTTTCACATTATAGCTAGATAAGGAAAATAATCCTTACAATTGAAGAAGAAATATTTTATGTCCTGCAGTTAGCAATAGTATCTTAAAGGTAACAGGCAGATATCCCAAACGCACCATAGACTTGGATCTTCATACATCTCTTGTCTTTAGAATTACAAATCTGCCATTAAACTTCTGGTTGTCACTTACATTTTAATGCATACAAGCAAAGTATTAGTCACTTACTCGTTGTTTCAGAAGAGTGGGTTTGCTTAGTTACCACTTGAACAGGGTAGAAATGTCGTTGTTGGAAGTTATCTTGTCTGCCTGGTTCTCTACCATCAGTCTTGAAAGACGGTCGTGGGGAAGACCACATATAGTTCACTTCCACCTTCCATCTGCAAGTAACTAGTCTATTGCTGCTATGTTTCTACCCTGTAGATAAGCATTCTGCACAGTCACTATCAATCTATAAACTTATTGGCTGGCGTCATGGTAGCTGCATTACCTCATTCCCTTTGCCGTTGAAACCAAGTGAAAGTCACGTAATTCCAGAACTCCTCCTTGTTATGGCCTGTAAACCTGGGGCAGAGTTTTTCCAATCAGCTAATTACTTGCATTGGAAGAAATAACTTGTTGGCTTTAGGTTGCATAAACTTGTTTTATGCTGAAACTTACACTTTATAATTTCCAATACTTCTGTTAGTTGACTTTTATTGATTCTGCAGCTTTGTTTTCCTGGTATTGAATATTTGTTCAAAAAGTCAATAATCCACCATGGCTTTTTAGCCTTGAGTTTTATGGCACAGTAACATTGTGGTTTGACTGTTCAAGAGGGCAGAGGTATATACGCTAAAACTTTCGGGAGATGGACACAGTGTATCTTAGAAACACTTATTGACAATAATTACTCAATTGAACTCTAATATAACAACCATAAGTTTGCATAAAAATGAAATTTACTTTCAATCTTACTGTGCACACTTTAGAGAACATGACTTCAACTGCAGCCATAGATTGAGAAGAAGAACCCAACTTAAAAATAAACTAGAAAATAAAGAAATTGGCATCAGTAAAAGTGACCATGAAGCTATTGCTTATCACAAAAATTCAGCTGGTTCGTTAATGTCCTCTTGGGAATGAAATTTGTTTTTACCTGTCCCGGTCTAGATTTGACTGCAGATGTCGTTGACTCATAGCTGTTACCTCAACAGTCCTTGCAAAATGTAATAAATCGCTCAGCTGTGCTAGGGATGGACAATAAATGGCAGCCTTAACAACGATGCCCTCATCCTGAGAATGAATAAAAGAAAATTCAGCAGTATTTCTTTTCAATTGCAGACATTGTTTAGAGCTTTTTCATCCAGTGGAAAGCAATGAAAAAGAAATTTCACTTTTGCGTCTCTTTAAAAAAGCACTATGGACCTTTGGCTGATGTGGAAGTTAATAAATGTTGGTTAATGATTATCCATGCTGCAAATATTTAATAACTTTACTTTGTACACCCAGTGCAACCAACATGAATTCAAATATCTTGAAAGGAATTATTTGAAATACATGTTCGATATGAATTTTTATTTCAGTAATTTAGTTTGAGGTATCAATGCTGAAAAATAAGCAAATTTTTCAAATTGAAAGGAGCTAATTTCCTTTTAATTTAGTGAATTTGAGAACAAATAAGGGTGCTGCAAAACTAAATTTATTTTGCAGTGACATTTTGGTGATTTAACCAGCTGCTTAAAGGGAGCAAGTCCAGATGAGAAATTGAGCAGCTTTTAGAGGAGGGTCATGATGGCTGTCAGTGAGAGAAATGAAAGGAGCTGTTCCAAAAATATGAAAAAAAATTGGGCCTATGGCAGTGAAATTTGTCATTTAATTTGTGCTTGCCAAGCCAAGTATGGGTGTCCTGATACCCTTGGGAACTATTTGTTTGGAATGATTGACTTTTGGTTGTCATAGAAACTGAATCTTTTCAGCAGAATTTGGTACAGGACCACACAATGCCTTGAGGTGTGCAAACTCATGCCACTTAGAACATAGAACATTACAGTGCAGTACAGGCCTTTCAGCCCTCGATGTTGCACCGACCTGTGAAAACCAGTCTAAAACCCATCTAACCTACACTATTCCAATTTCATCCATATGTTTATCCAATGACCATTTAAATGCCCTTAATGTTGGCGAGTCCACTACCATTGCAGGCAGGGCATTCCACACCCTTACTACTCTCTTGAGTAAAGAACCTACCTCTGACATCTGTCCTATATCTATCACCCCTCAATTTAAAGCTATGCCCCTCGTGCTAACCATCACCATCCAAGGAAAAAGGTTCTCACTGTCCACCCTATTTAATCCTCTGATCATCTTGTATGCCTCTATTAAGTCACCTCTTAACCTCTTCCTCTCTAACGAAAACAGCCTCAAGTCCCTCAGCCTTTCCTCATAAGACCTTCCCACCATACCAGGCAACATCCTGGTAAATCTCCATTGCACCCTTTCCAATGCTTCCGAGTCCTTCCTATTATGCGACGACCAGAACTGTACGCAATACTCCAAGTGCGGCCGTACCAGAGTTTTGTACAGCTGCAACATGACCTCGTGACTTGGTGTACAATTGGATAATTGAGGACGGTGAAGGACATTTTTTGGAGAGAATGGGAAAATCCTTCGCAGTCAGCTCAGCAATGGTCTTTTCTCTTTGGTTTGGTGATTATTGTTTCTGCTTTTTGGTGTGTTATTAGCTTAAAAGCTCAAATTAATACTACAAATATTGAATTAATTAAACAGTACATTTGATTTTCTCTTTCCGTTATATCTATTAATGTACAGCATTGAAAACTGATAATGTTTTAACAAATTGTTGAATTGATTCAATTTTAATTCTGTTAGTTAATGAATTTTGGATGAGTTATATTCACACCCATGGTGTTGCTTCAAGGAGTTACTGCATGCCTTTTGTAAATATGGTTGCTGTCCACCAGGAAATGACTGAGGCTTGCAGTATGTTTTCCATTCTTGTATGGGTGACTTTAAGCTTCAGAGTTTAAACACGTTACTTTTTGTACAGAACATGTGAGAATTTATTAAATGTTTGTTACATTGTGGTCATTTCTTAATTGGCTTTTGTCCAATTTCCTTCCTACCGCTTCCTAGCCCAAAAAAAGGGAAACAGAAGCGCGCATGTTGAAAATCAACAGAATACAGAAATTTTTTTTTAAGAATTTAATTCAATAAATCACTTCTGGATTCAAGTAAACTTACTATTTGTCAATATGATTGCCAAACTAGATGTACCTCTTCTCACAGATACACAAGGGAGCACCTTATCAAACTGGTGGAAGAACATGGTACTGACTGTTGGTGGACTCTACCTTTGGACCAACTCCTGACTAAGGAAGTTTTAAAAAAGGTTAGTACATTCTGAAGAGGTCATACTCTCATACACATTACAAGAAGTGTAAAACTTCAAACTACTGTACTGACTATTGAATGGGAGGCCCATGCATCTTACATGTTAATTACAGGAAAGTTACTTATTAAGAAACTTGTTGGAATATAAAAGGAAATGAGCGCAAGACATAGTACATTTGCATTATTATCTTTCAGTCATATAAAAATGAGCAAATTAAAACTATCCTCAATCTGTCTAAAATAATATAAAAATTGACCAAAGGTAAATCGGTATAATTTTAACAACTATCTAAACCCCAAAAAAGATTCTTGCGAAACAAAAACTATTGGAAAGTACTAAACTGTTCTAGAACAACTACTTTTCTTTAGTCCTTTTGGTTAATGTTAAACAGATAATGATTTCGTATTGTAAGCTGACAATATAGTTCATGGTACATATTGGGTTTTTAGTTTGGGAGTGCAGAGTTGAATTTTAGTTCTCTTTTCCCCTTGCCAGCACCAATCATATTTCATAGCCATACATCAAATTTACAAATTTGTATTTTGAACTGATATATCTGTGAACCTAAGTGAGCTGTAAGCTCTGAAGCACTTCTAAGCTAAATCATCTGATTTATCCAAGATGTATGTTTTTGCTTTTTCTCTGAGATATATGTAATGCAAATTGACGCCAGTAAAATAGATGTATTGCAGTTTGCACAATATAGTTTATAAATACCAGGGTTGGGAATCATGCAGCAAAACAGTAAAAACAGATTTGTCCATTTTGTTTGTTAATTCAGCCTTCATTTTCAAATGATTTAATGCTGTTATCCAAATGAGGGAAATCATTTATATATTGTCCTTTCTGCAATTTGACCAATTGCAAAGGTCATGGAGATATATTTGGCATCTCGTTTCATTGTCTATTATGATCAGTGCCAGTACCTGGTTTTAGGCTGTCTTCATTCTGCTGTAGGATCCATCAGGCAGTAGGTACTCAGTCTGGTGCTCCAAATCATCTGTTGAGTTTATGTTAAGAATCTGGAACGCCAGGAGATGATCTTAGACGGAAGAACAGATTGTGTAATAGTATTGTCATGCATTCAAACTTTTTGGAGCTTTAACAAGAGCTCGGAGGTCAGTTAAAGTAGAAATTCAACAAGATTTTCTTGTCAAACATACTAAAGCTAAGAGCTCATTCCCAAAGGCTGGGATAGTTGGGATGGACGAGAATCCAGAATTCAATTGCGTTGACATGGAAGAGGAGTCTTGCAGGAGACTCAGAAGCTTCTTCGGTGTTTTAACTATTCTCCCAACACTACTGCCACTTTTGGTCTATAGGACTGTGCCCTCTGCTCTGCTGTTGTTATCACCAAGTCAATCACCATCCCTGCCACCCCAGCCTGTAATAAATCTCCTTTAATAGTTCCCATTCCCATTTGTTAAAACCTAGGACCCACAAATTAGTGTGGTGCTTATTCTCCATGTAAGCATGACCATGTTGAGCGCTTCCTCCTCCAGGGCCATATCCTCTTCCAGGATAAAGATTTTGCAAAGTACTTTGCAACAAACTTCTCCCTCTGCCTCACCTTTAAGACCAGATACAAAAGAGATCAGTGACATGTTTCAAAATTTCAGACCATCTGCCTGGCTACCTTAGTTGTTAGCTACCTTCCTCAAATGCTGCTCCCACCTCCCTTAATCTCTCAGTTGACTGCTGTCTCCTGTTTTTACCAGTGTTCCATCTCCAAATTCATCTTTTCAATGAGACCTCTATCTGAATACAATTTTTTTTAATTTGAATACTCACTGACTTAATGATTCACTTTGTACGCTTCCCACCCTTTGTACATCCAACTTTAAAAATCTACTGTTGACATATCTGAATTCTCCCTTCCCTTTCCTTGCTGATCTTTGAACATATTGTCATATGGCAGCTCCTTGCTCAATGCTTTCAGACTTCCTGTTGAAATCCCTAAATATTGAAACGTAGAAAATAGTAGCAGGAGTAGATCATTTAGCCCTTCAAGCCTGCTCTGGCATTCATATGATCATGGCTGATCATCCAACTCAGTAATCTGAGTTGGATTTCCCGGATTCCCTCCATAAACTTTGATCCCTGTAGCTCCAAGAACTATGTCTAGCTTCTTCTTGAAAACATACATTTGGCCTCAACTGCTTTCTGTGTAGAGCCACAAGCTCATCACTGTCTGGGTGAATAAATTTCTCCTCATCTGTGTCCTAAATGGTCTACCCTGAATCCTCAAATTCTGACCCCTTGTTCTGGATTCTCTTGCCATTGGGAATATCCCTACTGCATCCAGTCATCCTATCTATTCCTGTTAGAATTTTCTACGTTTCAGTAAGATCCTCCTCATTCTTCTAAACTCCAGCGAATATAATCCTTATCTTCAGTCCTGCCATCCCAGGAATCAGTCTGAAGCCTTTGCTACACTCCCTCCGTGGCAAGAACGTCCTCCTTCAGATAAGGAAACCAAAACTTGCACATACAGTTGTGGTCTCACCAAGGCTCTGTATAACTGCATCAAGACATCCCTGCTCCTGTACTCAAATGTACTTGTGTGAAGGCCAATAAGCCATTTACCTTCACCACATGTTGCACCTACATATTTACTTTGTGACTGGTGTACAAGGACACCCAAATCTTGTTGCACATTCCTGTCTCTCAATCTATAGCCATTCAGATAATCTGCCTTCCTGTTCTTGCTATCAAAGTGGATAATGTTTAACCACATTATACTGCACCTTCCTTGCATTTGCCTACTCTCTCAACTTGTCCAAATCACACTAAAGCACCTCTGCGTCCTCACAGCTCACCCATTTATTCCTATTCTTTGTTCCCTGCCTGCCAGCTAGTTTTCTCTCCATCGCAATACACGACCCTCAATCCCATGTGTTTTAATTTTACATGCAGCTCTCTTATGTGGGCCTTTGTCAAAAGCCTTCTGAGAGTCCAAATAAACCACATCCATTGGCTCTGCTGATCAATGTTACTAGTTACATCCTTGAAGCATTCCAGTAGATTTGTCAAGCATGATTTCCTTTTGTAAATCCATCCAGACTCTGACCACTGTTTTCCAAGTGCTGTGCTATAAATTCTTTGATAATGGATTCTAGCATTTCCCCACTTCTGACATCAGGCTGACAGGTCTAAAAATCCCGGTTTTCCCTCTACCTCCTTTTTACATTGTGAGATTACATTAGCTACCCTTAGCTAGACTTCGGAGTCTAAAACCTTGGGAGATGACGACCAATGCATCTACTATTTCCAGAGCTACTTCCTTTAGTACTCTGGGATGTAGATTATCAGGCTCTGGGGATTTATTGCCATTCAATCCGATCAATTTCCCCTACACCATTTCCCTACTAAAACCGATTTCCTTCAGTTCCTTACCAGAAACAACATTTCTGGTAAGTTGTTTGTGTCCTCCTTTGTGAAGACAAAACCAAAACATGTGTTTAGTTCGTCAGCCATTTCTTGTTTCCCCCTTATACATTCCTCTGTTTCCAAATACAAGTGACCTACACTGGCTTCATCGATCATTTCCTCTTCACATACTTATAACAGCTTTTACAGTCAGTTTTTATATTCACCACAAGCTTACACTCATACTTTATTTTCTCCATCTTAATCAATCCCTTTGTCCTCCCTTGTTGAATTCTAAAATGCTCCCAATCCTCAGGTCTGCTGTTTTTTCTGGCCAGCTTGTATGCCTCTTCCTTGGCTCGTGCCTCTTAAGGTTAATTTCCTGCTCAAGACATTGAGAAGAAAACAACTAATATCCTCGGTGATTGTTTTATTCCTCCTCGATCTTTCCTTGGTACCTGATAGGATCCATTATAATGCATAATCATCTGCCGCTCTAATCTGTAAGTGGGGCTATCCTTAACTGTTCAATCCTTAGCCATGCCATTTCTGGCAATAGCTTATTTTTATAGGATCTCCTTCAGAGATCCTGAAGGATCTGACCACAACCGGTTGCATTTCTTATCCATATGTTGTGCTTCAGCGACCTCACCTTTAGGCAAGGGATAAATCTCCATTTATGCTCCTGACGTCAGGCTGACAGGTCTAAAAATCCCAGTTTTCCCTCTAACTCCCTTTTTACATTGTGAGATTACATTAGCTACCCTTAGCTAGACTTCAGAGTCTAAAACCTTGGCATTCCTGCCTTTCTACTATAAATTCCATTGTTGTCTTTTTGGTGGTCAACTGCTTGTCTGGCATTAAGTTTTGGCTGAGTTGTTGTTTGCAGCCACCATCCAAACTATTGCAGCACCCTCACTAACTCATTTCCCCATACTTGCTGCTTGTTGACTGTACGTAACTTCAACATTCTGTCTGATCCACCACTGAGCTCCATGTTCCATTTCCCATCTGGTGTCAAGACAATCTGGCTTCACCTTTTCCTCATTGTTTTCTCCCACAGATACCTTACACCTTCATTCCATCTGGATGCTGAAACTCTCTTTCATTGCTTTTATCCTTTTCTAGACTTGATTTCTCAAATACCTGCCTTGCTAGATTTTGGTGCTCTGACCCTGTTCTTACTTGAACATTCTTTTCAACCTATTGGTTATGGAGCCTTCAGCCTTTTTCTCAATTCATTCCTAAATCTCTATTGCTCCTACTTGCTTCAATTTCAATAACCAGACTTTTTGCTCATCCGTTTCTTCCTCTATAAAGGTGTTACAGCTATTAGTGGTTTACAGAATTTAAAGTTAAAACTTGTGGTATGTTGCTAAAGATGATTAGGATGTTATTGGGAAGACTACCTCTGACCGCTTACTTTTGCATTTGCTCCTTTTCTAAAAAAAAATCTGCTTGTTCAACTCAGCTCGATTATGTCTGCACTGTCAAAATTCAAAACTTCCTAGTTGTTGATGTGCTTGGCTATTCCTTTACATTCACTTTTAATGCCCTTGTCCCCATTAAGATCTTTGCTATTTCCCACCTTAGCCATCCCCTGGTACTGACCCACGGAGTTCAAGGGGTGCAAACTTGAACATATCTAGCATTCAACTGGTTTGGCCACCATTGCCAGATCTAATTGCCACATCAGGTTTACTGGGTTTTAGCCTTTTCCAAAACTGTCCACTACAGAGTAAAGAAACCTACAGCTTATTTACCCCAATGCCAGCCACCTCCTTAAATCTCCTTCCCTCCAATAGAAAGTGCAAGGAATTCACATAGATTTATTTGTCACCAAGATGGAGTTGGTCTGTTCAGTTGCCTCTGCTGCTTCCCTGGCTGACTGAGCAAAGTTCTGCTCTCCCCACTGCTACCACACCCTCGGAATCCCATTCTTTTGTACATCATCTCCCCTCACCCTGACCCAATGTCTCTCTGCATGTATTCATTAGATCCACTTCCTAGTCCTTCCAACTCACTTTCAACCCTGTATCCTACCTCAAGCACTATGTCTTTATGCTGGTGGAAAATAAATAAAATATATTCTGAAGTCATTTCAATTGCTGTATGGTATTGAGTATTTTTTTTCTGCTGAAAATTTTAAACTTGTTGAAGAAAGGTCTTAGCTTGGGCACTTGTTTTCTATGATGAATAATGTACAGATGCAGTGTCTCAAACCTGGCTGTCTGAAAACTGGCAATGTCCAAAGATAGGCCATTTACTTAAGTTCGTGTGCACAAATTCTAATTAATATTAGATGAGTAAAATATCTTAATAGTTTGTTTGGCTCAGTGCTGCATTGGCACGGTGATGAGTTGTCAGTTTTGTGCACCTGTCTAGACCAAGTGACCCATGACCCAGCCTGAACCACCTGACCCAAAATCCAGCCAGATCCGGAAACTAGCCAGGACTTGGTCCTGAGCTTGCTGGTTTTGAGATACCGTCCGTGTGTTATCAACAAAGATTCTGCTTTCTGCATTGATTCCATTCCAGAGCTGCAGTTGTGCAAAACTTCATTAGTAAAATGATGTGACATGCAACAATAGTCACAGCTGATCAAGTGATTTCTCACATTTTGTCCTGTGTATGTGAATCAATTTATTTACGGTGGGAAGTCTATTTTAATTTTGAGGATGAAAGTAATCCGCCTTCCCACTGACCCAGAATCCCACAGTTGCTTCCTCTAAGTTTTGTCCATGGTAGATTTTGCAGATTGCCTCAAGATTAATATAAAATTCAAAATCATATTTGACACTTGTGTAAGAGGTTGCTGGGATAATTAAATTCAGCTGGTAGAATGGACAGGGATACAAACTTTGAAAGGAAATTGACTAATAATATTACGTGACAAGTGAAAAATATCACAAGAAGTTACTTGATAAATGATGTTCTGGACAACATGGAAGTCTTATTTTGTCTGAATAACTAATACTATTGTTAAATGTTAGTGTTCAAGTTCATGGGTTCCCCCACTTACAGCATTATAGGAATGTATAATGTTCCTGTGATTTTGTCCAAGTTTTACTGCCTTTTTTAAAGTGCATTTTTTATTTCCCTTATAAACTGTGTGCGCATAAAATGGTTCCTGCAAATGGTTTTGGTGTACGTGTGTGTCTTGAAACAGTGATCCTACAGGCAGCTTAAATTTCAAAATTATCAAATGGTTTTGAGATAGTTTTTGAGTTATATTTAATGGCAAAATACTGTTTTTCCGCTGTTTAGGCAACACTTAAATTAAGTTTAATTGTTGTGATAGGAATTAATGCAAATAAAGTTAAATTATTTTCAGTTAACCACAGGGATAATAATTTCATTCCAAAAACAAGTTTTGGGTAATGAGAAATAACGAACTAAAATAATTCTTAGAGTCAGCTTTCATGTTACTATCAAAATGCATCTTAATTAGCTCTTGTCTACTTTGCAATGTACCTTTGTACTGGGAGTGCCACGCTGAAGTTGTAAAGCAGCCTGGCCCAAATAAAACTTGTGTGTATTTGATTGAAACTGGTGCTCGGAACCATATGTATTTTTCTTTGGGGGTGGTAGCAGTAAAATGCAATTTATCGCCTCTTCAAAATGGCAGGCTTAAATTTGCAGTGATTACTTTTGTACAATCTGCTTTTATTATTTAGAATTACAGTTCCCAGAACTGTATTTATGTCACTGGAATGCAAGTTGTGCAGTCTGAACAGAGGCAATGTGCCTAATTTCTCAGACTGCACCAGTATCATTCAGTCAGGTGAACTGCAATATTTTGCTTTGGTGTCTAGCATATTTTGAGTTTTTCAGAATAATTTGAAGAAAAGTTAGAAAATAAATTCCATTTAGGTATGTTTGTATGATGGTTTTTCTTCCTTTTATATTTGGCTGTCTCCTATTTTATTGCACATGTGGATTTTACTGCAATGATGTTTAACCTGAATTGAAGCGGGGATAAAGCAGGGGTTACATTAGATCGGACACTTGGATGTAATTTGGCCCCCATTTTAAACCAAGCATTCTGAGAATTTTATATGATTTTATTTAACAGTTATAGTTAATTGCTATCGTTGTGATCATTTAGAAATAAAACACTGCATTTGGTTGGAGCTTGAAAGTTTCTCTGCAGTACGGAATGAGAAAATAGCGGAGACAAAATGTGAAGTACTACTGCACCATCATTGATGGGAGGGTGTAATTGCAGAACATTCAAGTTTGCAAAGGTTCCATTTTAAGTATGGACATTGTTTCTCTTCCCACACCTAGTGTTGCACAAGATTTTCATTTGATTCCATAGTGAGTTTTACCTGGAACAGGTTGCCACCAGAGGCTTCTAGCTTGAGATACCAGTCCGCACCAAGCATGGTTGACCAGGAGTATTTCCCACTCTGCAGCCTGTCATTAGCAGGCATTGGAAGGCTTGTTGGCCGTTATGAACATACCTTCCTTGACCACCTAGACCTGAGTGGATCTCAAACCCAGAGCTTCTGGTTTAGAGGTAGGGATGCTGCCCACTGTGGCAAAAGACCTCCTAAGTATGGGCATAGGAACTTATAATTCATGTCAAATTTTATTATAATACAAATCATTGTTCACAATTCTGCCACAGTATTACCAATAGGAATGTGAACATGCTGGAGAATGTACAAAAATTATTTATGAGGATGTTGCCAGGAATTAAGAATTTGAGCTTTGAGCTGAGCAGAAATTTAATTGAGGCATATAAAATTATAAGGGCCCTTGAAAGAGTAGATAGAAAGAGCTTTTTCTATTACCAAAGAAGGAGAAGGATTAGAAGGGAATTGAGTATAGAGTGGTGAAGGTGTGGAACTCATTGCCTGAAAGAGTGGTAGAGGCAGGAAAACTCATCGTAATTAAAAAAAAAAATTAGATATGCACTTGAGATATAATAAGCTACAAGGCTATGGACTAAGAACTGAAATATGGGATTAGGCTGAATAGCTCTTCCTTGGCTGGCAGGGACGCAATGGACCTGTTTTTAAATATAATAACACAAAGTAAGGTTTTGCAGGCTGGCAATGAACAGTTGAGATTTTTCAATACAAGTGTTTTTAAAACACGCTGGATCTGAATATGAATTTAGGGCTCGTTTTTCTTTTGTATCACTCTTTTCCCCTGAAAGCATCGTCCTAATTCTTGAAGATAAATTTCAGCAGTCCTGAACCAGAGACTTTTTTGCTTTATCTCATGTATTTAATCAGTTTTAGTTTTGTTGGCTTCTTCTGTTGTTGCTTGACCTGTTTAAGCAAGCCTTCACTTTGTCAAAGTTGATTACCAGAGGGAAATTTCAACTTGAATAAGGTGAGCAGTTCCATAATATGAATCTATTTTTCTGGGCATGGATTTTTGAAAGATTCTCCAGCTGTTTTAGCATTTTCAATTTATAAACAACTTCAGCATTACATTTACGTTTGGTGTACTATGATGCTGTGCTGTTTGCTTTGATGTACCACAAATTAGATCAAGGTTACACCGCAGTTCTTGCCCATTATCGGCATCCATTAAATGGTAGGCTTTGGTTGAAGCTAAAGATGAGTTGTGTTTTCAAATCAGTAAATGAATTGGCAGTATGGGCATCATTCAGACAGAAAGGAACCTACTGTTACTTTCCCATTGATACTAAACACATCCAAAATGGTGCTTGTATTTACGGATGCAAAATATTTCAGTAAGTCAATTGTTTTGTACTTAAACTGTAGAGTGTATAAATATTTAACTTTTTGTAGGCAAAATTTAATTATAATCATGTTTTTTGTTTCTGCAGAGTGGTGGTTCTGATGTGTCTAATTATGTCAAGGGAGAGGATGTCTTGGATATTTGGTTTGATAGTGGCATCTCATGGTCACATGTGTTGGAAGGTGAGAAGTTAAATATTTACAGCGGTTACACATCTGTAAGGAATCGTTTTTTTTTGCCAAGCTTAATATTGGCTAAAATTGGTTGAAAACTAAGCTGAAAACACATTGGGCCATAACTTCTGGGAGACTGGCAATTGAATCGGATTGCTTCTCTGCTCATAGTTACTTAACTGGAAATTCAGGCACTCCTATCTCATCAAGCCTTCTGATTCAGGCCAGAAAAGATCTATGTAGTGCACTCGGCTGCCGTGGCCTTCTGTCCAGGAGGGAAGGAGGATACCTCTTTTGTATGGCTCCAGCTGCCATAAAGCAGATACATTTAAAGTTCCAGCCACTGAGAAACCAGGGAGAAGGTATTTTTCTAAGGTAAGTGGGCAGATAGAAGGATGGTAGGAGTTGAGGGCCTGAATACGATTACTGTCGCTGGAGAGGTAGTGTTGATCGACTAGCAGGACTGTTGGTGGACAAGTCCCCAGGGGCGGATGGAATGCATCCCAGGGTTCTGAAGGAAATGGCAGAGGTGATAGTAGACGCCTTAGTGATTTAGAGACTAAATAGGCTGGGTCTGTACTCGTTGGAGTTTAGAAGGATGAGGGGGGATCTTATAGAGACGTATAAGATAATGAAGGGGATGGATAGGGTAGAGGTAGAGAGATTCTTCCCGCTCAGAAAGGACGGCAGGACTAGAGGGCACAGCCTCAAGATAAGGGCGGGGGGCAGTTTAGAACGGAGTTGAGGAGGAACTTCTTCACTCAAAGGGTGGTGAATCTCTGGAATTCTCTGCCTGTTGAAGTGGTGGAGGCTACCTTGCTAAATATATTTAAGTCACGGGTAGATAGGTTTTTGGTAGGCAAGGGAATTAAGGGTTATGGGGAGAAAGTGGAACTGAGTCACTTCAGATCAGCCATGATCTTATTGAATGGCGGGGCAGGCTCGAAGGGCTAGATGGCCTACTCCTGCTCCTACTACTTATGTTCTTATGTTAGATTTGGGAGTTTGGGTGGACAGTGGGATTGCAGGGGGAAAATGTGGTGTTTGGGGATGGCATTCATGGATGGCTAGGACTGTCTTTGGGGGTGTAGTTGTGGTGCAAGAGTAGCTGGAGGATAGCGAGAGAAGTCGGGGAGCATGGATGTAGTCGGGGTGGGGAGCACAACTGGAATGAGGGTTCATAATTGGGGCTGTGGATTACAGTGGGATTAGGGGAGGGTAGTTAGGATTTTAGTTATGGGGTCCTGTGGGCAGTTATGGGTTTAGGGGGTGGTGTGGAGGGGATACCTGTGGGGTGAAGAGAACAGTAGGGTGGTGGGGTTGTAGTTGGCGGGTTGGTCTCAGTTGGAACCATCCAATGTTTGCAGTTTGAATTGCATTATCAGATCTTTCCCAATACAGGGCAATAGGCTAACAGAAGTTTGGACTTGCTGGGCAATTGTTATGCAGTCCATACCTGGAAACATCCAGTGGGGTGTTCCCAGCACATGTTTGTGGCACCCCAAGATATACTGTCCTGGATCTCAGTAGTTACAGGCCAGTAAATAAGCTATAAACTGAATATCAGTGACCAAGTCAAAGAGTAGTTTTTATAGATTCTAATAGTTGCTTTATTTTCTTCCCAAACAATGAGTATGCAAGAATTTTCAAAAGATATATTTTGTTGTATTGTTGCCTCAATAATACTTGACTACGCCACTTTGTTTGTGATATTGCTAATAGTAGTAACTAGTTCATAATTTGAGAATGAGCCATAAGTCTGCTCAAAATTAATTATTATACTATGCTAATGAATGATAAATTTGTACAAGTACTAAAAATGTTGATGCAAACTAGTATGTCATCGTGAGATAAATCCTAAGGTTCTTGTAGAGAAAAAGTGCTTTGACCTGAGATTGTTTCTGTATACATTTACTTTCATAATGACAAAAGTAGCTGGTATGGTGACCTTGAAATGTCCTTCCTTTGCACTTTGGCTAAACCTAGCTTATCATAGGAATGGATTGTGAAAGTCAATGAAATGAAGACCCAAGTCTCATTTTAGACTGATCCTTGCCCAGGGTGTGAAAGGTGTGACCCACCTAACTGTTGGTTGCTTTTTAGGCAAAGTAAAGTGCCAAGTTCAACAAGAATATCTTGCCTGTTATAAATACAGAGTTTTTAGTCTGCAACATGATCATGAAGTCACTGATCTATTTCCTACCTTGTTGCTATTTGCGTTTTTTTTTAAACCAGTGATTTTATACATTTGTTACTCTGCAATCTTACTAGACAAAACTTTATTTCTATTTTAGGCTTTTCCAGTCACATTTTTTGGAAGTTAAAACCTGTCACATTCCAACCAAATATATTCTGAGAAACAATTACCATGCCTCACCCACTTCTGCCATATAAACTCTGAAATTAAAAATATACTCTAATCCTTTAGGACAATCGTGATAAAACCTCTTAAATTGAACTTCAGTAACTTGTTTCCTACCTCTTCACCTTTGTCCTGACCCCATCTTTTCACAAACAGGGTGGTGCATAAACCTCATGAATTCTTAAATGCACCATCCTTCCCTTACTTCACCCAGCTGATGATCAGAAGCTCAATATAAAAGCTATGCTATTAATGGTAGTTACACATGGTAGTGTGGCTTTGTCAAGGCTATGTTTTTCGGAGCCATAACACAGGAATTCCTCATAACCATTCCCACGAATGGGGCAGAGGGATCCAGACCCACAGGGTTTTACTCTCCTGATTTCTCTTGCACCCTTTATTAGTGATTCTTTACTTCCTGCCAATTCACAGCAGAACTAACCACGTAATGAAAGTATTGATCTACAACAGGATATTTTTGGTGTAGTCATGTAGTCTCACCGAATACAATTTTCTCCAGTCGGGTGCTGTTCAGATTTTTGTTGAGTATCCTGGTTGTGTAAGAATGAATGACTTCACAATTGGAAGAATATATTGTAATAGAACAGGAGATTTTCTGAAGCATTCTTAAGATTTTGGCTTGGTGTTTCAGAATACAAATGGGAGCGTGGCTTAGTAGGAGGACAGTGGACCAACAGTTACATGCAAATGAAAGATAACATTCTCGATCTTAAATCAAAGGCAATCTTTTATTCTCAGTCAAAATATAAAGGTAAAAACGTTTCAGCTGGGTGCTTATTCCAAATAGATGATTGCACTATTCATGGGTATAAACCATTGAGAAAGCAATACTTTATACTTGTATAACATCTCAAAATGCTTTGTATATCATCAATTACTTTGAAAACAATTATCACAATGATGGATGACTTGGAGGGAACCTTGTAGGTGGCAGCATTCCCTTATGCCTTCTGCCTTTTTCCTTCTAGGTGGTAAAGATGCAGAATTGAAAGATTCTATTGATGAGTTACTGCAGAGCATCTTGTAGATAGCACATAATGCTGATCTGAAAAAGAGTCACATGTACTTGAACTGTTAACTCTTTCTTTCTCCGTAGATGCTGCCAGATTGGCTGAATTTTTCCAGCATTTTCTATTTTTACTGTGTTCTGGCGTTGGAGAGTGAACGTTTAAGGTGTTGTATGGGATGTTGATCAAGCAGGCTGCTTTGTCTTGGATGTTGTTAGACTTTGAGCTTTTTTGGAACTGCACTGCCCAGGCAAGGGGAGAATATTTCATCACGTTTCTGAATTGTGCCTTAGACAGGCTTTGGGAATTCAGGAGGTGAGAACACCCAGCTCCCAACTTGCTCTTGTATCCACAGTATTTGTATGGTAGTCCAGTTCAGTTTCTGGTCAGTGGCAACTACCAGAATGTTGATGGTGAGGGAGTCAGTGGTAATAATGATGTTGAATGTCACAGGGAGATGGTTGAATTGTCTTTAGCTGGGGATAGTCATTGCCTGATACGTGAATGTTATTTGCCACTTATCTGCTCAATCTTGAATGTTGTCTAAGTCCTACTGCATGTGGGCATAGACTATTTCACTTTGAGGAGTTGCAAATGGAACTTCTTGGCCAACTGCTGCCTTGCTGTCAAGAGTAGTCATTCTTACCTCACTTTTGTGCATGTTTGAACCAAGGCAGTAATGAGGTCAGGAGATAAATGGCCCTGGCAGAACCTAAACTCAGCATCAGCAAGCAGGTTGTTGCTGAGTAGGTGCTGCTTGATAGCACTGTTAATGACATCTTGCATCACTTTGAGAGATTGAAAGTAGGCTGATCGTGCAGTAATTGGCAGGATTAAATTGGTCCTGATTCTAATGCCCAAGACACACCTGGAGGTGGGATTCCATGTTGTTGGATAGATGCTTGCGTGGTAGCTCTTCTAGAACAGCTTGGTTAAGGACACAACTAGTTCTGCTGCACAAGTATTCAGTGCTGAAGCCAAGGTCTGTAGCCTTTTCTGTATTCCGTGCATTCAGCCATTTATTGATATCACAAGAAGCGAATTGAACTGTCTGCAGAGTGGCATCCATGATGATGGGACCTCAGCAAGGTTACGATGAATCATCCATTCAGCACTTCTGGCTGAAAATAGTCACAAGTGATTCAGCCTTGTCTTTTACACCAATATGCTGCATACTCCCACCATTGAAGATGGGATATTTGTGGAGCCTACTCCTTCGGTTAGTTTAATTATCCACTACCATTCAGAACTGGGTGTGGCAAGACTGCAGAGCTTTGAGCTGATGAGCTGGTTGTGAGATTACTTAGCTCTGTCTGTAGTATGCTGCCATCACTGTTTTAGCATGCATGTGTGGTAACTTCATCAAATTGGCACCTCATTTTTAGGTATGCGTGGTGCAGCTCCTTGCATGCCCTCCTGTACTCCTCATTGAACTAATCTTGCTCCCCCGTCATGATAGTTATGGTAAGGTAAGGGAGTTGAGATTACAGATTGTGATTGAATACAAGTCTGCTGCAGATGGCCCACGCCACCACCTGGATGCCAAGTTTTGAGCTGCTAGATCTGATCTTGAGTCTATCCCATTTAGCAAAATGCTAAATGAGAAAGTTTTATTGTACGGAAAACATAGATTTGTTGAATTGTTGGAGATATTCTTTTTCTGGATTAAATCGAAGGTCCATTGGCCTCTGCTTGGCGGACAAAAAAAGTCCATTTTGCTACTTGACAGGCAGGGAGTTCTCAGTGTCCAGCCAACGTTCTCCCCCACCCAAAACACCAAAACAAATTAATTGGTCATTCAGCCAATGTGGAAACTTGCCATTTATTATTTTGCCTCTTTGTTTCCCTGTTAAGCAGGCTATACTTTAAAATAAATCCTTTGATTATAAAGTGCTTTGGGAAATCCTAAAGATATAAGATGTTTTACATTCAATACTTTCTTCAGACACATCTTGATTTTGCAAGCGTCTTGCACATGATTTGCAAATAAACTTTGGAGGTATTAAACAGACATGCCACATTAGATGCAACTGTAGCAATAAATTGTATTTTACATGATATAAGACTCCTATTGTTACAAAACATTGTTCTGCCCAATGTACCAGAGCTACAGGACAATCAGCAAGTACAAAAACATTTAGTTAGACAGAAAGATGGCATCTATCTTTTTGGAAGACATTTGTTTTTGACGTGGACTTTAACATAAGTGGTTTAATGACTTGAAGATAAATGGATTAATATATGTTGGTAGAAAAGACTTGGTAGTTGAGCATTAAGATGCAATAACCTCTTTCAACACCATCATATTTGATAATGTTTAACAGATCAGGTCAGCTAATTTTTTTAGATGAGCATATCTTTACTTTTTTATTTGTCAGTCAAAGGGCAAACATAAGGCAAAGGTTGATTTTATTACTCTACATCTTGCAGTAAATTATCTATTATAGAATTCTTTTGAGGAAATTGAACATTTTAACCTTTTAAAAGTTTGACTTTTCAACAGATTTTGACCCATTCTTTACTAGATCTGTACAAATTTTTGATATCCCAGATCAACTCTTCTTAGCAGAAGAGATTTCCAAACTTCACCACCATTGCTTGTAAGTGTTTCCAAGCTAGCTCCTGAATGATCTGGCCTTTTTAAAGTTATGTCTCATTGCCCTAGACTCCACAACCTGGGGAAAAACATACTAATCATCCCAATAGTTTCTCTTGATATCATGTAAACATCAATAGAATCA
Organism: Carcharhinus amblyrhynchos; assembly: GCF_965287045.1. NCBI lineage: Eukaryota > Metazoa > Chordata > Chondrichthyes > Carcharhiniformes > Carcharhinidae > Carcharhinus > Carcharhinus amblyrhynchos. The sequence goes on from NC_137335.1 coordinate 55,659,754, forward strand.
CCTCATCACAATCTAAATTCTAAGAACTGCACCTGGTTTGTGCAATATTGTCTGCTAATTTAATCTATTCAATCTATGCTCCATTTTGATAAATCTACACTGCACTCTCTTCAGACCAATACATTCTTCCTAAGCTAAGATGCACAGAACATGGTATTCCAGATGTAGTCCACCCAGGGCATTTTGAGGGCTATAAGAAACAGAATAGTCCACTGATTAAATAACACATTTTTGAAAATCGCATTCTGAACCACTTTAGTTTAAAATGTCTGACTATTGAAAAAAACAGTTTCATTACTGATATAATTCTAAAGGTCGGAGCTATAATATTTTATTAGTTTTTCTTTTACAGTTTGCTTACTCATTAAAGTAAATATATCCTTATCAAACTATCTTTCATTTTGGCATTTTCAGGAAGTATGTCTTAATTATATGGCCCCCTAAACTTCTGGGACTTTGGAAGAGATTTTTATCTCATAGTTGGGAAGCACTGTGGCCCATCAGGCCATATTCCCTTTTTCTTCCTCACCAAAAGCCCTTAATAGTTTCATTGTCACAGCTAAACAGAAACTTATTTAAAGGTATTTTACTTGAGATTTGTGTATGTGAACTGAAAAGTGATCTGAAATTTTGAGTTATAAATGACATAAATATACACTGGACTCACTTTCTTTTCAGATCAATGATCATTGCATTTATTTCTGAGCACCATAGGTCTTGCATTTGATGAAAACCACTAGTACAATCTCAAAATTGTTCATCCAATATATAATTATAATCACAAGAGCAGTGCTAATTTTTGTGAGTTATCCAGATTACTGCCATAATCATTAGTTTCCTTCCTCCTCCTATTTAATATCTTCTTCTGTTCAAATTGTTTTGCTTAATCTTAGCCAGAAATCTCGAACAAGAAAAGCAGATCATTAGACCTTGTGAGAATTTCTGCTCTTGAAATACCTCTTACCAGTATGATCGAACTTCAGGGCCAGAGCTTTGCACAGTTGTGACTTCCAGCCTCAGCCATTGTAATGGTCTCCTTGTCAAACTTGTATCGTAAGGTCCATTTGTACCACATATATTCTGTCCTGAATAAAGCCACACTCACTAATTTCCTCCCTACCCTTGCTGACCCGCATTGGTTCTCTGTTTCTCAGTGTATTGAATTTAGATTGTCCATCTCTAAATCAGTTCTCAGTCCCACTACCCTTTTCTTGCAGTCCCCTTCATGCTTGTATCCTTTCTCGGAAGCACCACTTCTTTCCTCCTGATTTTCTGTGCATTTTCAACCTTTTTGTCCAACCATTGGTGGTGGAGACTTAAATAGCCTCAATTTCTCTCCACATCTTTATCTTTGCTTCCTAAAATCTGTGAAAGCCCACCAGTTGTCCAAGTATTTGTAATGTTTCTTGCTGTTTTTTAGACATTAAAGATATATAAATAAAAATTGTTATTGAATCTCAAGACTATTTTTGATCACGGTATTTTTCCTGGTTTCTCTCTCCCCATCCCCTCATTGTGTTAAGATAGACAGTTATTTGACTAACTTCTGTCTTGATGTATGCTTAGAAATACATTAAACATCCTCTTGTGAATTGCAGTAATAACTATCCATGTATGTAGATTATCTGATATAAAACATCTTATCAAAAGTCAAGTCCTTTAGTAACACTGATCATCCAATATAGGATAATGTCATTATTATATTGTATTTGTTAAACTGTGGTATATACTTTAAATGACAATTCACAACATTGGAAATTGGAAGTTGCCAGGCACTTCCTTATTGGGGTGGGATGAATAATTGGAGTGAGAGTCAATCCCAGGCAACTCTTGCAGCCGCCTGGCAGCCTGTAGGATTGAGGTTTGGGGGCATTTGTCATGGTCAACATTATCATAAGGCAGAGGTAGAGCACTCAGTGGCAGGGATATAACTTATATATTAAAAATAACTCAGCAGGAGGTATCTGCATGAAGAAGTTTTCAGAAAGTCTTTTCCCCCACTTAGGTGCTGTTTGGTGTAGTGCTTTCTTTAATAGACTGTTAATAACCTAGTGCTTTATTTAACACTGAGCTTCAGAGCCCATCACTAAGACTGACCATTTTCATCCCCAGTGATATTATCGACCTCCATCCCTTAGTGCCGAAGTTCTTATTTATGCCTTTGTTGCTGGGAGATGTGATAATTCCAATACTTTCTCGGCTGGCCTCCTTACTCCACCCTCAATAAATTTCAACTCACCGAAAAATTGATGCCTGTATCCTATCCCACACTGCATCCAATCTCCCAAAGCTTCAAATATAAAATTCTTTTTCTTGTGTTTAAATCACTTTGACTCTTAATTTCTTTACAACCTTCTTCAGTTTGCAGACTTCTTAAAGGGCTGCCAATCTTCCAGATATAGTCTTTTGTGCATCTCCCACTCTCTTTGCCCCACCATTGGCTGCTGAGCCTTCAGCCATCAAAGTCCTTATTCTAAAATTTCTTCTGCCTCTTCATCTCCTCTTACATAGAGCACCCCTGTTTACCAAGCTATAGTCACTTCTAACGTGTGTACTTTTAGCTTCCTGTCCATTTTTGTCTCACTACACTTCTGTGATGCCTTAGCGTGTCTCTCTGCATCAATGCAAGCTGTTCTCATTAGAAGAGGTGGGCAAAAGAACAGAGAACTTAAACTTAAAAAGTAATAGTGTGATTATCTGTGAGGGAAAAAAATCCATTTTCAGTTTGTATAATCGCACAATAAAATTTCTAAATTGCAAGATGAATTTTTCATAAATGTGAATAAGAAGATTTATCTGAATCTCTTATTGAACAAATTCTGTTCTCTTTCCAGATACAAATAACATTGCAGATGTGTACATGGAAGGGAAGGATCAGCTGGGTGGTTGGTTTCAATCCTCTCTGCTCACCAGCATAGCAGCTCAGAAACAGCTTCCATATAGGTTAGTACTTTATTAACCTAATTAGCTAGATTCATAGAATCAAATAATGCTTGTGGTGCATATTGGCCACTCGACCTACCATGCAGGTTGGAAAACCAGCTATCCAGCCTAATCCCACTTTCCCACCTTTGATCTGTAGCCTCGCAGGTTATGGCATCTTTTTTTTGAGATGCGTATGCAGGCAGCTTTTAGATAAGTTGAGATTTTTGCCTCCACTACCCTTTCAGACAGTGAATTCCAGACTTCCAGAACACTTTGGATGAAAAGATTTTCCTCATCCCCTTCCTCTAATCCTTATACCAATCCCTTTAAATATGTGCCCTTGTATCCATGGACCTCTCTGCTAATCTACATAGGTCCTCTCCATCCACTCACAACCTTGTACATCTCAAATCAAATCTCCCTCAGCCTCCTCTGTTCCTAGGAGAACAATCCCAGTCCATCCAATCTTTCCTTGTAGCAGTAACTTTCCAGTTTTGGCAACATCCTCGTAAATTCTTTTAGTGTAATTAATTTTTAATGACGTTAATAATTTACACATTAAAACAGATTAGCTTGTACATTTAAGATAATTTCCTTTCCTCCTCTGATCACTGCATGGTTGACAAAGAGCATGTTGAATTTTTTAGATCATTTTGGTAAACTTAATGTTTGCCGTGCTAAACCTAAGGGCTCATGTTGAGATGTAGGAATAAGAAATTCTGCTTCCCCTTTGCGCTCATCCATATAATCCAATACGTGCGGCTTGGGATATAATCACTTCTGCACAAGCTGCTGTCTTTTAGTCAACTGGGGATGTTTTAATGGATTTGGTATGTGTGCTTGTTCTGAAAATTGTTTAATTTTCCCTAACCTAACTGGTGGTGCTTATCACTGCTTCATGCTTGTCTCTGTGCTGCTTTTCATGCAGTGAATTGTCCCAAAGTGGTTTGTTGAATTTGGTAAGTTGAAGCTAGAATGAACGCACAAGCATTATTCCAGAGCTAACAAACTGCACTCTCTCCTGTTTTGCTTTGCATATTGTACACCCTCCCTTTCCAGTTTTGTTTTTCAATTTGCAAGTTGTCGCCTTCTCTGTTTTCAGGATTATTTATCTCCTGCGCATGCAAAATCAAGGTGGGCAGCCTGCTCCTGGCCACCCTTCATATTCCTAGCTGGCTCCCAGGAGATTTGTAATTGGCTTGGGGGAGGCTGTCTACCAGCCTGCCCTTTTTTTTTGTTTTCTGTCTTCCTCCATCTACTTGATTTGATTTGATTTGATTTATTATTATCATATATATTAGTATGCAGTGAAAAGTATTGTTTCTTGCGTGCTATACAGACAAAGCAGACTGTTCATAGAGAAGGAAACAAGAGGGTGCAGAATGTAATGTTACAGTCATAGCTAGGGTGTAAAGAAAGATCAACTTAATGCAAGGTAAGTCCATTCAGAAGTCTGATGGCAGTAGGGAAAAAGCTGTTCTTGAGTTGGTACGTGACCGCAGACTTTTTTCCCGATGGAAGAAGTTGGAAGAGAATATGTCTGACAAATTTATTGGAGTTCTATGAGGATGTGTCTAGGGCGGTGGATAAAGGACAGCCGGTGGATGTGGTGTTTCTTGATTTTCAGAAGGCGTTTGACAAGGTGCCTCACAAGAGGTTATTACAGAAGGTCAGGGGGCATGGAGTTCGGGGTAGGGTGTTAGCGTGGATAGAGGATTGGCTGTCAAATGGGCAGAGAGTGGGGGTCAATGGGTGCTATTCGGATTGGCGGTTGGTGACTAGTGGAGTGCCCCAGGGGTCGGTGCTGGGGCCTCAGCTATTTACCATATATATAGATGATCTGGAGGAGGGAACCGAGTGTATGGTGTCGAAATTTGCTGATGACACCAAGATTGGTGGAACGGCAAATTGTGCGGAGGGTGTGGAGAGTCTGCAGAAGGATCTAGATAGGCTGGGCGAATGGGCCAGGAACTGGCAAATGGAATTTAATGTTGGCAAATGTGAGGTTGTCCACTTTGGTAGGAATAATGGTAGGAAGGACTATTACTTACGTGGCGAAAAACTGCAGCATGTGACAGTGCAGAGGGACCTCGGGGTCCTTGTGCATGAGTCGCAAAAACCCAGCCTGCAGGTGCAGCAGGTGGTCAGGAAGGCGAATGGGATGCTGGCCTTCATAACGAGGGGGATTGAATATAAAAGTAGGGAGGTCTTGCTGCAGCTGTATAGGGCACTGGTGAGGCCGCAGCTGGAGTAGTGTGTGCAGTTTTGGTCGCCGCACTTACGCAAGGATATTTTGGCCTTGGAGGGAGTGCAGAGGAGGTTTACTAGGCTGATTCTGGAGTTGAGGGGGTTGAACTATGAGGAGAGACTGAATAAACTAGGCTTGTACTCATTAGAGTTTAGAAGAATGAGGGGAGATCTCATTGAGATAGGATAGAGGCGGAGAGGCTCTTCCTGCTCAGAAAGGACAGTAGGACTAGAGGGCACAGCCTCAAGATAAAGGGGGGGGGCGGTTTAGAACGGAGTTGAGGAGAAACTTCTTCACTCAAAGGGTGGTGAATCTCTGGAATTCTCTGCCCGTTGAAGTGGTGGAGGCTGCCTCGCTAAATATTTTTAAGACGCGGGTTGATAGGTTTTTGATAGGCAAGGGGATTAAGGGCTATGGGGAGAGGGCGGGAATGTGGAACTGAGCCACGACAGATCAGCCATGATCTTATTGAATGGTGGGGCAGGCTCGAGGGGCTAGATGGCCTACTCCTGCTCCTATTTCTTATGTTCTTATGTTCTGTTCTATCTTCCCAATAGCATCTGTATCCTGGAACATTAAGCTGCCAGTCCTGTCCCTCCCTTAGCCATGTTTCAGTAATTGCTATGATATCCCAGTCCCATGTACCCATCAATACCCTGAGTTCATCTGCCTTGCCCATCAGGCCTCTTGCATTGAAATAAATGCAGTTTAATCCGGACTTCGCTTGCTCTCTGTCTTGCTGATCTGTCTGATACTAGGATTACTGACACTGCCTTTACTAATTAATGTGCTCTCTTTAACTTCCATGCTGACCTCAAACTTCTCTTCTGTCTCCCTACTGCTTTGGATCCCACCTCCCTGCCAAACTAGTTTAAACCCTCACGAGTTGCTCTAGCAAATTTCCCTGCCAGGACGTTAGTCTTCCTCCAGTTCAAATGTGACCCATCCCTCTTGAACAGATCAGCCCTTCCCCAGAAAAGATCCCAATGATCCAAAAATCTAAATCCCTGCCCCAGCTCTCAAGCCAGGCAGTCATCTGCCTAATCCTCCTATTCCTAGCACGTGGTACCGGTAGTAGTCCTGAAATTACTACCTTTGAGATCCTGCATCTCAATAAGATCATGGCTGATCATCCACCATACATTCCCCACATATCTTCATATACATTGGTCAAAACAGGGTATAAGGATAAACCCAGTAAGTACACACGCTAGTCAGCTTTACCTCAGTGATGGGAAAGCTTTTAAAAATAATAATCCGGAACAAAATTAACAGTCACTGGGCAAATGTAAATTAATAGAGAAAAACCAGTATGAATTTGGTAAAAGCAAACTGCATTCAATAAACTTGATTGTGTTTTCCAGTGAGGGTAATGCAGTTGATGTGGTGTATAGGGACTTTCAAGAGGCATTTGATGAAGTGCCATGATAGGATTGTCAGCATTTAGGTCAGTGGAATAAAAGTATAAAAGTGATAGCAGGGGTACAAAGTTGACTGACTGATAGGAAAACAGAGTAATGAATAGTTGTTTTTTGGAGAGGAAGGTTTATATTGAGGTACAGCAACGATTGATATTTGGACCCTGCTTTTCTTGAAATATATTCATGATCTAGACTTGAGTGTGCAGAGCACAACTTCAGAACGTACAGATGAACCAAAACTTGGAAGTGTTGTGAATTGTGGGAAAGCCAGAGATAGCCTCTCAAATGGACATAAAGTGATGGCTGGAAGGAGTGGCAACATAGCAGGTTCAATTTAAGTGATATACTTTTGGATGAAGAATGAGGAAAGACAATTCAAAATAAAGGGTACAGTCCTAAGGTGATGCAGCAACCTGGGGATATATGTCCATAAATTACTGAGGGGGTCACAGCAGATTGGCAAAGCAATTAATAATACATATGGGATCCTGGGCTTTAAACGGAGGCACAGAATGCAAAAGCAAGGAAGTTATGGTGACTATTTTTTAATACAACACTGGTTTGGTTTCAACTGCATTACTGGGTCCAACTCTTCTTTGATTTGAGTTATTATTGTCACATGTAATGGTATACAGTGAAAAATATTGTTTCTTGTGCACTATACAAACAAAGCATACCATTCATAGAGAAGGGAAGGAAAGGGTGCAGAATGTAATGTTACAGTCATGGCTAGGGTGTAGAGAAAGATCAACTTAATGTAAGGTAGGTCCATTCAGAAGTCTGAAGGCAGCAGGGAAGAAGCTGTTCTTGAATCGGTTGGCACGTGACCTCAGACTTTTCTATCTTTATCCTGACAGAAGAAGATTGAAGAGAGTATGTCCGGGGTGCATGGTGTCCTTGATTATACTGGCTTCTTTTCCGAAGCAATGGGAAGTCAATAGATGGGAGGCTGGTTTGAGTTATGGGCTGGGCTTCGTTCACCACCTGTTGCAGTTTCTTGTGGTTTTGGACAGAGTAGGAGCCATACCAAGCTGTGATATATCCAGAAAGGATGCATTCTGGGCACAGCAATTCAGGAAGGATGTGAGGGTCATAGAGAGTGCAGAAAAGATTTACAGGAATGGTGCCAGGGTTGAAAAACTTCAAGGATAATTGGAGAAGCTGGAGCTGTTCTCCTTGGAGAAGGCTGAAATGAAGTTTGTAGAGGTATTCAAAGTCATGAGGGGTCTAGATAGAGTTGATAGGGGAAAACTTCTCATTAGTGGAAGCGTTGAGAACCAGAAGGCACAGATGTAAAACAAAAGGCACAAGAATCAAGGGCAATATGAGGAAAAACTTTATTATGAAGCAAATGGTTAGGATCTGGAATAAACTGCCTGAGATTGTGGTGGATTCAACTGTAGTTTTCAAAAAGATGCTGGATAATTATCGGAAGAGAAAGGATTGACTAGTAATGGGGAAAAGTCAGCGAGAGGGACAGGATGAATTACTCTTGCAGAGCCACCAGGGACATGGCAGGCTGGATGGCTTCCTTTTATGCTGAAGATTATAACTATTCCTTTATACATTTAATGTACAGTTTGAAAATATCATTGCAGTTCACTTGGTATTTATAAAATTGAACAAAGTTTAATCAAGCTGTGGGTAATGGGTTTCACAGTGAACCTCACCTCTTCAACTTGCATGTGAACTCAACTAAGCTATAAACGTTCCATGCATGACAAATTAGGATGCTTTCAATCTCAAACATATTCCCTTTACAAAAGTACCCAGAGTTTAGCCTGGTATTTAATTGGCAACTCAAGTGTCTACACTTCCCGCTGCCTTGGCAGCCAGCATAATTAAGGACCCCACGAACCCTGGATAAGAACATAATAAGAACATAAGAAATAGGAGCAGGAGTAGGCCATCTAGCCCCTTGAGCCTGCCCCACCATTCAGTAAGATCACGGCTGATCTGTCGTGGCTCAGTTCCACATTCCCGCCCTCTCCCCATAACCCTTAATCCCCTTGCCTATCAAATACCTATCAACCCGCGTCTTAAAAATATTTAGCGAGGCAGCCTCCACCACTTCAACGGGCAAGAATTCCAGAGAGTCACCACCCTTTGAGTGAAGAAGTTCCTCCTCAACTCTGTTCTAAACCCCCCCCCCCCCCCCCCCCCCCTTTATCTTGAGGCTGTGCCCTCTAGTCCTACTGTCCTTTCTGAGCGGGAAGAGCCTCTCCACCTCTATCCTATCCATCCCATTCTTCATCTTAAATGTCTCAATGAGATCTCCCCTCATTCTTCTAAACTCTAACGAGTACAAGCCTAGTTTATTCAGCCTCTCCTCATAGTTCAACCCCCTCAACTCCAGAATCAGCCGAGTAAACCTCCTCTGCACTCCCTCCAAGGCCAAAATATCCTTGCTTAAGTGCGGCGACCGAAACTGCACACAGTACTCCAGCTGCGGCCTCACCAGTGCCCTATACAGCTGCAGCAAGACCTCCCTACTTTTATATTCAATCCCCCTCGCTATGAAGGCCAGCATCCCATTCGCCTTCCTGACCACCTGCTGCACCTGCAGGCTGGGTTTTTGCGACTCATGCACAAGGGCCCCGAGGTCCCTCTGCACCGTCGCATGCTGCAGTTTTTCGCCATGTAAGTAATAGTCTTTCCTACCATTATTCCTACCAAAGTGGACAACCTCACATTTGCCAACATTAAATTCCATTTGCCATTTCCTGGCCCATTCGCCCAGCCTATCTAGATCCTTCTGCAGACTCTCCACACCCTCCGCGCAATTTGCCGTTCCACCAATCTTGTCATCAGCAAATTTCGACACCATACACTCAGTTCCCTGCTCCAGATCATCTATATAAATGGTAAATAGCTGAGGCCCCAGCACCGACCCCTGGGGCACTCCACTAGTCACCAACCGCCAATCCGAATAGCACCCATTGACCCCCACTCTCTGCCTCCCATTTGACAGCCAATCCTCTATCCACGCTAACACCCTACCCCCAACTCCATGCCCCCTTCTGCAATAACCTCCTGTGAGGCACCTTGTCAAACGCCTTCTGAAAATCAAGAAACACCACATCCACTGGCTGTCCTCTATCCACCGCCCTAGACACATCCTCATAGATCTCCAATAAATTCGTCAGACATGACTTCCCCTTAACGAAACCGTGCTGCATCTGCTCTACCAAGCAATTCTCCTCAAGATGCCTCGCTATTTTCTCCTTGATCACGGATTCTAACGTTTTTCCTACAACAGACGTTAAACTAACCGGCCTATAATTCTCCGCCTTTTGCCTGCCACCCTTCTTAAACAACGGCGCAACGTTAGCCGTTGTTTATTAGAAGGCAAGAGACAAGGGGGAGTTGCACTTTTGATTAGGGAAAGCATCACGGCTGTACTGAGATGGGATATATCCCAGGGTTTGGCCACCGAGTCTATATGGGTAGAACTGAGAAATAAGGGGGAAATCACTTAAATAGGGTTGTACTATAGGCCCCCAAATAGTGAGCAGGAAATTGAGGAGCAAATATGTAAAGAGATTACAGACAGCTTCAAGGGGACAGCCATAGTATTAGAGGGTTAGATGGAGAGAAATTTGTTGAGTGTATTTAGGAGGAATTTCTCATTCAACATGTGGTGGCCCGACTAGAGAGGGGGAAAAACTTGACCTCCTCTTGGGAAATAAGGAAGGGCAGGTGACAGAAGTGTTAGTGAGGGATCACTCTGGGACCAGTGACTATAACTTTATTAGTTTTAAGATAGCTATGGAGAATGATAGGTCTGACCCTAAAGTTAATATTCTAAATTGGGGCAAGGCCAATTTTGATGGTATCAGGCAGGAACTTTCAAAAGTTAACTGGGCGAGTCTGTGGGAAAGAAAAAGGGATGTCTGGTAAGTGGCATGCTTTCAAAAGTGTGTTAGCCAGGGTTCAGGGTAAACACGTTCCTCTTAGAATGAAGGATAAGGCTGGCAGAAGTCAGGAACCCTGGATGACTCGGGATTTTGAGGCCCTGGTCAAGAAGAAAGCATAGGCAGCTGGGATCAAGTGAATCTCTTGAAGAGTATAGGGGTTGTAGGAGTAGAGTTAAGAGAGAAATCAGGAGAGCAAAAAGGGGACACAAAATTGTTTTGACAGATAAGGCAAAGGAAAATCCAAAGAGCTTGTACAAATACATAAAGCGCAAAAGAGTAGCAGGGGAGAGAGTAGGGCCTCTTAAGGATCAACAAGGTAATCTGTGTGCGATCCACAAGAGATGGGTGAGATCCTAAATGAATATTTCTCATTAGTATTTACTGTTGGGAAAACCATGGATGTTAGGGAACTTCAGGAAATAAATATTGATGTCTTGAGGAGTGTACATATTACGGAGAAGGTGGTGTTGGAAGTCTTAAAGCGCATCAAGGTAGATAAATCTGTGGGACCTATTGAGGTATATCCCAGGATGTTGTGGGAGGCTAGGGGGGAAATTGCAGGTCCCCTAATTGAGATATTTGAATCATTGATAGTCACGGGTGAGGTGCCTGAAGATTGGAGAGTGGCAAATGTGCCTTTGTTTAAAAATGGCTGCAAGGAAAAGCTTAGAAACCACAGGCCAGTGAGCCTCACATCTGTGGTGGGTAGATTGTTGGAAGGTATTTTTGAGAGACAGGATCGACAGGCATTTAGAGATGCAAGGACTGACTAGAGATGCTCAGCATGGCTTTGAGTGGAAAATCATGTTTCACAAATTTAATTGAGTTTTTTGAAGGGGTAACCAAGAAGGTAGATGAGGGCAGTGCAATTGATGTTGTCAAATGAACTTTAGCAAGGTTTTTGACAAGGTACTGCATAGTAGGTTGTTGCATAAAGTTAAATCTCATGGGATCCAGGGTGAGGTATCTAAATGGATACAAAATTGGCTAGAGGGTGGTTGTAGAGGTTGTTTTTCAAACTGGAGGCCTGTGACCAACAGTGTGCCTCAGGAATCAGTGCTGGGCCCACTGTTATTTGTCATTTACATTAATCATTTAGATGAGAATATAGGGGCCATGGTTAGTAAGTTTGCAGATGACACCAAGATTAGTGGCATGGTGGACAGTGGGGAAGGTTATCTCCAATTGCAACAGGGTCTTGATAATTGGGCCAGTAGGCTGCCGAATGGCAGATGGAGTTTAGACAAATGTGAGGTAATGCATCTTGGTAGATTGAACCAGAGCTGGACTTACTCAGTCAATGGTAGGGTGTTGGGGAGAGTTACAGAAAAAAGAGATCTAGGGGTACGTGTTCATAGCTCCTTGAAAGTGGAGTCACAAGTGAACGGAGTGGTGAAGAAGGCATTCAGCATGCGTGGTTTCATCAGTCAGAACATTGAATACAGGAGTTGGGACAGCTTGTTAAAGATATACAAGACATTGGTAAGGCCACACTTGGAATACAGTGTGCAATTCTGGTCACTCTATTATAAAAAGGATATTATTAAACTAGAAATAGTTCAGAAAATATTTACTAGAATGCTATCAGGACTTGATGGTTTGAGTTATAAGGAGAGGCTGAATAGACTGGCACTTGTTTCTCTGGAGTGTAGGAGGCTGAGGGATGACCTTATAGAGGTCTATAAAATAATGAGGGGCATAGACAAGATAGTCAGTATCTTTTCCCAAAGGTAGGGGAATCTAAAACTAGGGGGCATAGGTTTAAGGTGAGAGGGGAGAGATACAAAAGTATCCAGAGGGGCAATTTTTTCACACAGAGGGTGATGAGTGTCCGGAACAAGCTGCCATGGATAGTAGAAGAGGCAGATACAATTTTTTCTTTTAAAAAGCATTTAGATAGTTACATGGGTACAATGGGTATGGAGGGATATGGACTAAATGCGGGCAATTGGGATTAGTTTAGGGTTTTAAAAAAAAAAGAGTGGCATGGACAAGTTGGGCCCAAAGGACCTGTTTCCAATCTATAAACCTGTATAACTCTATGAATGGTGGAGCAGGTTTAATGAGCTGATTGACCTATCTCAACTCCTATCTTCCTATTATCCTGTCTTAATTTTTATGTGTTATGCTTGAATCCATCATCAAAGAAGAAATAGCGAGGCACCTAGAAAAGAATGGTTTGATCGCGCAGACGCAGCACGGATTCATTAAGGGGAAGTCATGTTTGATGAATTTATTGGATATCTATGAGGATGTGACTAGTGCGGTAGACAGAGGGGAACCGGTGGATGTGGTGTTTTTAGATTTTCAAAAGGTGTTTGATAAGGTGCCTCATAAAAGGTTGCGGCAGATGGTTAGAGTGCACGGAGTTGGGGGTAAGGTGTTAGCTTGGATAGAGGATTGGTTGTCTAATAGGAAGCAGAGATTTGGTATCAATGGGTGCTATTCTGATTGGTGGTTGGTGACTAGTGGAGTGCCACAGGGATCGGTGCTGAGGCCTCAGCTATTTACCATTTATATAGATGATCTGGAGGAGGGGGCTGAGTGTAGGGTGACGAAATTTGCTGATGACATGAAGATGAGTGGAAAAGCAAATTGCGTGGAGGGTGTGGAAAGTCTGCAGAGGGATCTGGATAGGCTGAGCGAGTGGGCGAGGACCTGGCAGATGGAGTACAGTGTTACAAGTGTGAGGTTATCCACTTTGGCAGAAATAATAGGAGGGATTACTATTTAAAGGGCGAAAAGCTGCAGCATGCTACAGTGCAGAGGGACCTGGGGGTCCTCGTGCATGAGTCGCAAAAACCCAGTCTGCAGGTGCAACAGGTGATCAAGAAGGCGAATGGAATGCTGGCCTTTATAGCGAGGGGGATAGAATATAACAGTAGGGAGGTCTTGCTGCAACTGTACAGGGTACTGGTGAGACTGCAGCTGGAGTACTGTGTGCAGTACTTGCGCAAGGATATATTGGCCTTGGAGGGAGTGCAGAGGAGGTTCACTAGGCTGATACCGGAGACGAGGGGGTTGAACTATGAAGAGAGACTGAATAGACTGGGTCTGTACTCATTGGAGTTTAGAAGGATGAGGAGGGATCTTATAGAGACGTATAAGATAATGAAGGGGATGGATAGGGTAGAGGTAGAGAGATTCTTCCCGCTTAGAAAGGATAGCAGGACAAGAGGGCACAGCCTCAAGATGGGGGGGGGGGGGGGGGGGGCAGTTTAGATCGGAGTTGAGGAGGAACTTCTTCACTCAAAGGGTGGTGAATCTCTGGAATTCTTTGCCCGTTGAAGTGGTGGAGGCTACCTCGCTAAATATATTTAAGTCACGGATAGATAGGTTTTTGATAGACAAGGGTTATGGAGAGAAAGCGGGAAAGTGGAACTGATCCACTTCAGATCAGCCATGATCTTATTGAATGGCGGGGCAGGCTCAAAGGGCTAGATGGCCTACTCCTGCTATTTCTTATGTTCTTATGTTTGTTTTTTCTTATCCGAACCTAAATTTTATAGTACAATGATCACTGTCCATTAAATACTGTTCCCCTACTGACACTTGATCTCCTTTGTTCCCCAGAACCAGATCCAGCAGTGCCCCCTTCTGCATGGACTGAAAACATATTGATCTCAAATTCCCCTGAATGCACTTCAGAAACCTTTCCCCTTCTCTGCCACTTACACTATTACTATTCCAATCTGTATTAGGATAAAGTCCACAATGTATCTTCTCTATATTTTGCATCCTCTGTAATTTCCTTGCAGATTTGTTCCTCCACATCCTTCCCACTAATTGGTGATCTTTAGCATACACCCTGTCGTGAATGTGAGAGTCCTTCTATTGTTCCTTAGCTCAAATAGTTTCTGTTCTTGACCTCGCTAGGACATCCTCTCTCTCCGGTACTAATATTCTCCTTGATCAAAGCTGCCACCTATTTTTTATTTCTGCCCCTTTCTTCCCTGAACACCAGTGTATTTGCTAACCAGTCCTGCCCTTTTTTTAAGCCAGGTCTCTGACATCATATTCTCACTTGGCTATCTGTGCCTGATGCTCACTAGCCTTATTTACCACACCATGTACATTAATTTCCATACACAAATTTAAATTAGATTATATTGCATTTCCTTTTACTCTTACTCTCGCCACTTTAATATTTTACTCTGGTGCTACCTGTGCTATCTGACCCTTCCCAAATCATTATGCGCCTTATTTTCCCTCTCTAATATTACCTTCTGGTTCCCCTCCCCCTGCCAAGTTAGTTTGAACCCTTCCCAACAGCACTAGCAAATCTTTGAGAAGTGAAATGAAAGTCATTATTTGTTTTAAGTGTATCTCTGAGAGTTTAAATGTCCATGTTTATAAATTTGCTACCTGAAAAACAATGTACTGTAAGTTTCTGGTTTTGGAACATGCGCATGGAAAAGCCTGCCTTCACAGTTTATAAAACTGTATATTACTAAAACACTTCTATTGGTGGAGGACATAATTTGCTTTAGTAACCTTTGAATATTTTATTGCCAGAAAATTAGTAGTTCATGGGTTTACTCTCAATGAAGCTGGTGAGAAAATGTCCAAATCTGTGGGAAATGTGGTGGATCCAGACGTTATTATTAATGGAGGGCAGGTAAGTCATTATTGAGCTTCTCCTCTCCCTCCCCTAAAGAGAACTCCTTTTATGGTTGCTTTCATACCTTAAAGGTGGAAATAATGACAGCGTCTAAATGTATAAAAATAGCCCATTATAATATGCATCATAGAAACAGAAATGGGTCATTTAGCCCCTTAAGCCTGCTCTGCCTTTCAATTAAGTCATTATTGAACTGAGACCTAACTCCAAATATACCCCACATATGTTCCCCTTTAATCTCTAATATCTTTGGTTAACAAAACCTGTTAATCTCAAAACTAACAATTAACCTAGCATCAATTGTTGTTTGTGGAAAAGAGTTGCAGGCATCTACCATCTTTTGCCTGTAGATTTATTTTCGAATTTCACTCCTGGAAGGTCTGCCTCTAATTTTTAGACATTGCTCCCTGCTCCTGGACTCCCTAACCGGTTTAAAAAAAAAGTTACTCTCTATCTACCCTATATGAATTCTTTAATATCTTGAAAAATTGATCACATCATCCATTAACCTTTTAAACTTTAGGCAAGCAACCCTTGTTTTTGTAATGTTGTTTTGTAATTTAACAAATTAAATTTGAAGTCTAGTTATCAATCTCGTAAATCTACTGCCTCCAAAACCTACTATGTCGTTACTCTGACATGAGGTGCGAAAGACTGCTCATAGAATTCCAGGTATGATCCAACCAGGTATTTGAGTAGCTGTAGCACAATTTCTGCTTCCCCGTATTTGAAATCCTCTAAATGTAAAAACCAATTCGATTTACCCTTTTATTTTCTGTATTGCCTCGTGATTAATGTACAAGGGCCCCCAAATCTCCTTGGACCTTCACTATTTCTAGCTTTTAACCGTCTCTACATTATGCTGTTCTAACCTTTTTAGACCTAAGGGAATGGCCTTACATTTGTCTACATTGAAATCCATTTACCACTATTTTGTTCATTCTGATAATTTAATATCCCTTTGTAATTCTACACTGCATGATGTACCACCTATCCTTTGTCACTGGCAAACTTGGGGATGCAACTTTCTGCCACGTTATCTGAATTGTTAATCAGCTAGGTGAATAGTTTAGACCCCGACACACATCGTTGCAGGGCATCGCAATCACGTCCTACCAATTAGAGCACTTACCCATTATCCCTAGAGGTTATCCCCTGCCACTCAATGAATTTCCTAACCAGGCCAATTATTTGTCTTCTATAAGTCTCTATGAGGGACTTTATCAAATGCCCCTGGAAGTCCATATAAATAATATCTGTAGACATTCCTCGGTGCAATACTATAATCAGTTCTTTAAAAAATTCAATCAGATTTGTAAGGATTTGTTTGTTCTGAAGAAAGTTATGTTGTTATTTGCGTGGTCAAGAAATTTCTTTGCATCCAGCAATAATTCATGCAAATTGTGTATTGAATATATATAAAGATAATCACATAATTTATAAATTACGTAGGTCCTTTATTTACATAATATCAACTGTATTTAGCAGAATTGCATTTGTTATATAGGATCCAAACCAAAATCCAGCCTATGGAGCAGATGTTCTTCGCTGGTGGGCAGCAGAGTCCAATGTTTTCACAGAAGTTTTGATTGGACAAAATGTACTGCATGCAGCCAGAGATGATGTTTTTAAGGTGAGAGATGCAGTAAAATTAATTCTGAAGCTTGCTCACTAAGAAGTACATAATATGTTTTGACCACAACGTGTTTCATTATTAATTTTATTACTTGAATTTATAAAGAACACTTTTTATTCAGTTCAATTATGACAGTCTGAACTTGGACTGAGTGATGGAGCATATTGACCAAAGCAATGCACTGCATATTGGTATTGCACATTTGAGCACTTTTGGCAATGCCATGGAACATTAGATGAAGTTTTGTTTATTGGGCTTGGTAATCAATCTGGGTTGCATTGTGTGGGTCGATCATAGACAGACATCCACTATACAACCTGCCGCTGGCAACAAAAATTGGATTGATCCACTGTCACCAAGTTACTATTGTGCATTTCCTGGCTTGGCAGCCAGTTAATTTGAAGATTAACCAATGTCTGAAAGCTGCCTGCAGGGAAAACATCCTCCTCGAAGAACACCACTAGCTGACATTCTGCAAAGCATTCCTATTGACACAAGGCCTCAAAAACAGTGGAGGCTCTCATCTGAAATACTGTGATCCCTGCTGAAGCACCCTCCGCCCCCTCCAAACTGTCAACAGCGCCACCTCTTGACGGCAGACCTGGTTGACTGCAAACATCACCAACCATAAACCGGCAACTGAGCTGAGTGATCAAGTCCCAGGTTTCAACTTTCCACTGAAAACCTGGACAATCTTCAACTGCTTGACGGCTGGCCAGGGAAGATGTGGCCACTTGCTGCACTGGTGGAACATGAAGAATAGCTGAAATTGTGACTGGCCATTTGACTTGGGCCATTGTCCACATGCTGCACTCCTGCCCTGAGAGATCCATTCCTGTTGACAGCACAACCAACACACTGTGTTAGCTGAAGCTGCTGAATGGATTGTGAACCTCAACATCAAACTACAACTGCTTCCCCAGCCATATGAACTTTAGAAGTCTATATAATTGGCAGCAGAGGAACTGAAAACACCAGAGAGAAATTTGAGAATGCCATACCTTTCCGCGGAGGAGAAATACTCAAAAAAAAATCAAAACAGTTTGTAAACAAGATAATACTTAGCCAGCCTTTGTACACCAAGGAAAAGCTGATTTGTTAAACTAACAAGAAAATGGCATTTGTTACAAAGAACAACAAAACAAAGAACAACACAGCACGGGAAACAGGCCCTTTGGCCCAACGAGCCCGCGCCGCCGTCCTACTATCTCAGTGACCTATTCATGATTTTAGTCTACGCCTAACGTGCGAGGATCAGGGAGGTCCAATTTAGGGACAATTTTAGTACCCAATCAATCAGCCTAAAAGCACATCTTTGGGGGATGTGGGAGGAAACCGGAGCACCCGGAGGAAACCCACGCAACCACGGGGAGAACGTGCAAACTCCCACAGACACAGGCCCAAATCCATGTGTCCGCACAGCAACAGAGATAGTCTCTGAGCTGTCATGTTGCCCTCGAGATGGTCCTCCCTGGGGGAGGACATTTTCAAAGGACTAGTAAAAATAAGCTAATTTAGATTTAGAAGTAAATTTTCATTTCCATTACTAAATGAATTAGAAGCAAAAGGGAATAAGTGCAGGATTTGGATGAAAAGCCATCAGCAAGAGTGTGAAATAAAAGAAAAATCACATAGGATTATTCAAATACGGAATGCTTCACACAAATGTCCAATAAAACTGTGCCAATCACGGCAACAATTAATGGAAAATTTAAAAGGGTACAGACAAGCGAAAGAATAGGGATTAGATACCTCTGGGGAGCTGTCAGTTGGCACACACGGTGACTCGAATGACAGCGATTATATAATTTATTATGAATCCTTAAACCTACCTGACATTTAAATGGCAAGAGAAGAGAGAGTTTTTTAATGAATTTAAAAAAATCCACCTTTTTCAAGTTGAGCTTTATTCCAAAGAAGGATCAAATTCACATGTTTCTGTTAAATTCAAACAGATTATTTCTAAATTTTGGTTTGTGATTGAGATTAAAAGTATTGGTTCAGAATTTAATTTTTTTTTTAAATGTCAGGTATTGAATCTGAAATAAAACAACATTTTGGGAGATGCCTAGGCGCAATGCAAGATTTGAAGAATGATCAGGAATCGAAACATTGACTTGTCTGTTACTTAAACATATGTAAACCATACGCTGCATGGGTTCTGTTGTAGTGCCAAAGAGAGGCACTTTTTTGCTCTTCCAGTGTAACCCAGTGAGATTATTGAACTTGCTCATTAAAGAAGTTTTTGAACAGTGCAACTGTTCACCTATTAGGAAAAGATGTTGTAAAAGTACACTATTCTAACTCACTGTGTCAACTGGTTCCTACATTTATATATCCCATCTTTAGGACATCTCAAAGTATTTCATTGCCAATGACAGGGTGTACTTACTGTTATGTTACACACTGATTTTGAAAATATTGTTTTAGTCTGAATGCAAATGTTTTGTTAGTAAAGGAGCACAAAATTGGCTTGATTTTAAACATTTGAAAAGGAAAGTATCTGAGAATTAGATAAATCAAATCTGAGATGAACTATTTGACTTTATAACATAGTACATTATGCAGAAATTGTTTGAACATTGCACCAGTAAAGTGTTTCGTTTATAACATGAACCAGGAAAATGTTATTACTAATCATTATATCAAAGTTTGCGGTGACTTTTTCAGAAATGCCTAACACATTTTCATTAAAAATTGCCACTAACCTGTGATTCTTGAATTACACTGACAAGTCATTATCATCATATCATACCTACAGTGCAAAAGGAGGCCATTCAGCACATCAAGCCTGCAACAACAACAATCCCATTCAGATCCTATCTCCATAACTGCACGTATTTACTCTGCTAGTCCACCTGATACTAAGGGGTAATTTAGCATGGCCAATCAACCTAACCTGCAAATCTTTGGAGTGTGGGAGGAAACCAGAGCACCTGGGGGAAACCCACGCAGATGCAAGAGAACATGCAAACTCTACACAGTCACCTGAGGCTGGAATTGAACCCAGATTCTTGGCACTGTGAGACAGCAGTACTAACTACTGTGCCACCGTGCTGCCAGATGCTCCTTAGATTTATGGTAAAGACAATCTACCATGTTGCCTGATGTAGAAAAACTTGAAGGCTTGCAGATTTTGATAATTGCTTTATCTTCTGTTTTTTTCAGTTACGGAATACGTTACGCTTTATGTTGGGGAACCTTTATGATTTTGACCCTGAAACTGATGCAATTCCAAGTGAACAAATGCTAATAGTGGATCAGTATATGCTTCACCTCCTTCAAGATTACAGTACCAAGGTAATGTCACCAAAATATCCATCATCATTCTTTAAATCACTGGGCACAAAAGTTATAAATTCCCAAGGCACAACAATACCTATTGTAGAATGTTTGGAATAATTAACTTCTCCACTGATGTTAGAAAAAAATGCATTGAACGATTGAGACTAATAAGTGAATTTATTAATCAAACAGTTATCATACTGAATTGTAATTTCCTGGTATTATCACCTGAATGAATCCAGGCTAGTGGAACATCATATGCATGTGTGAAGGGGTTTAAGCTATTGCTGACTGTGCTTTTTATTAATTTGTGTGGTGTGGGAATCTCTGGCAAAACCCACATTTATTGCGCAATCTTAATTGAGAAGTTGGTAGTGGACTGCTGCAGTGTAGGTGGTGAAGAAGTCCTGCAGTGCTATTAAGGAGGAAATTCCAGGATTTTGACCCAACAATGAAGAAGAAACTGCATTATATTTCCAAGTCACAGTGTGAAGGGAGTGATGTTCCCAAATGTCTGCTGCCTTTACCCTTCAAGGTTGTTGAGATTGCACATTTGGTAGGTGTTGTTGAAGAAGCCATGATGAAGTTGCACTGCGTTTTGTATGTAATACACTCTGCAGTCACAGTGTATGGTGGAAGGAATTAATATCTAAGGTGGCGGTGAATGGGGTGCCAATTAAGCAGGCTGCTTTGTCCATGGATGATGATAAACTTCTTGAAGTGTTGTTGGAGCTGCACTCCACCAGGCAAAGGTAGAATATTCCATCACAATTGACTCGTGCCATGCTAAAGGTGTAAAAGATTTTGGGGTGTCAGGTGATGAATTAGCCATTGCAAAATATCCATCCTCTGACCTGCTCCTGGAACCACAGTACTTGTATGGCTGGTTCCATTTAAATTTCTGGTTGGCGGTAACCTTTTGGAAGTTGATGGTGAGGAAAATCAACAACCAAATGCTGTTGAATATCATGGGGAGCTGATTAGATTCACCCCTTGGAGATAGTCATTGTCTGGCACTTGTGTGGCATGAATATAACTTTCCGCTGATCAGCCCAAGTCTGAATGTTGTCTAGGTCTTGCTATATATGCACATGGGCTACTCCAGAATCTGAGGAATAGCAAATGGTACTGAACACTATGCTATAATCAGCAGTATTAATTTAACAAATGGCCTGAACAAAAAAGAACTCACAGGTCAAGAATGTCCATCAGTGGCAGAATTTAATTTCAGTTATACTCAGCTTTGTGTTTTTAATATTTTTAAGCTGCTGAAATATATGCATTTTGCCATAATCATTCACCAGAGGATCTGTTTTTAATTTTGTTCAGGTTACAGAGGCTTATAAAGAGTATGATTTTGGAAAAGTTATTCGCCTCTTGATGGCATTTATTAACAGAGAACTCTCTAACTTTTACTTCAGCATCATCAAAGATCGGTTAGTATAATATTTAAAACTACTATGTTTAGGCTTGATTTGCAAACAAAAAAGCTTTTGCTTAGTAAGTACTTTAAATGGACTGCCAAACCAGACCAAACAATTAAAACAAATGGCTTAATGGTATTATTTTACAACCAGAACTGTAATGAATAGTTTACATTTAAAAATAAATAGTGGGCAAAGCTACACAATCCATATTTACTGAATACCACAATCAGTTGCTCTAAGAAGGCAGTGAAAGGCTGCCTTCATGAACTGCTGCAGTCCTTGTACGATGGTGCTCCCACATTGATATTAACTATGGAATTCTACGATATAAATAAATATACAAGTGAGAGGTGATGCATTCCATGTTCAGACTATGTTACTCCAAGGTGACAGTATTCCCACAATATTTTCTCTCGTGCTTTTTGGTGATATCAGTTATAGGTGAGAGCTGTGCTGTTAAATTGCTGCAGTACAACTTATAGATCAGACATACTGCAACCACAGTGCACCAGTGGTGGAGCCAGTGCATATTCAGTCCAATGTCACAGGCACCAATCAAGAAACCTACTCTCTCCTGGATGATGTTGAGTTTCTTAATGCTGAATATTTCATTACTCCTGACTTGAACCTTGTAAATGGTGGTGAGCCTTTAAGAGAACAGGAAATGAGCCCCTCGTTGCAGAATATGAACCTCTATCCTGTTCTTGTAGCTACGGTAATAATCTGACTGGTCTGTTTAGTTTCTAGTCAGCACTGACCTCCAAGATAATAGGGCAACTCTATAATAGCGGTCCAGCTAAAGGACAGAGAAAATAATTGGCCTTTCCCTTGTTCATTACTTGGTATTTAAGTGGCACAATTGTTACCTATCATTTTTCAGGCCAAGCTCGTCTGGTATCTAAGTCTTGTTGGTTAGCATGAACTGCTTTGTTAATAAGAGCTAGCAATGGAACTGATGTGGGTTTGTTATTGTCTGCTGGAGATATTAGAGATTGCCTGTCTAAACAGTGTTGTATTAAAATTACAGATTATATTGTGAAGATGAGAAAAACCCCAAGCGTCGATCATGTCAGACAGTTTTAGATGAAGCATTAGATGTAATCTCTCGTTCTATGGCCCCAATTCTGCCTCACCTTGCAGAGGAAGTATTCCAGCACCTACCAAACATTAAAGGTAGCATTTCTTCAATGCTATTATTTGCTTTTAGTAATATAAAAGTTATAACTCAAAATACATTGAATGCATATTTAAATCAAGAATAAACCTCTTATGTTTCTTGGTTATCTTTCAGAGCCTATGAGTGTGTTTCGTACAGGCTGGATAAAAGCCAGTTCTGTTTGGAAGAAGCCTGGCATTGTGGAGGCTATTGAGGGTGCTTCTGCAATAAGAGACAGTTTCTTGAGCTCCATACCTGGAAAAAACTCAACTGAGTATGATGTAACCATTATCATTGAGCCTAGCTTGTTGCTCGAGTTGATGGAGGTAATTCTAGCCAACTTTGGCAGAAATCTTGACATAAAGAAAACTACATTTACTTAAATTAACTTATTATAAGAAAAATTGGACATTATTGGATCCAGGATTTGGGTGAAAAAATAAATGTTCGCAGGTCAAACTTCAGGTCAGGATTTACCATGCCTGATTACTTGCAAACATTTGGCATGGCTGACCTTTAGCCCACCTGGCACAGCACACATGAATACAGGTATGGTGATGGACCTAATCTGAAACCATGCAAAGAAATGCTAATTTTATCAAATGTTCAAATTGGTGTGCTGCCCTTGAATAGTAGGGTTGTCAGAAGTAGAGCAAGGAAAATAGCAAAGGAAAGCAATAGAGACCTGTAACCACTGGAATGTGTGCAAATGACGAGGTGGGTCAGAAGCCCTTGAATTACAAAGGTCTTTTACTTCAGAATGAACAGTGAAGAGGAGTTTAATTGGTGGCTGCAGGCCAATGTCAGGGCATGCTTGTTTTAATTACTGGCTGTAAAGATCACTGTGGCCTGAAATTTCTACATCTCCGGGTTCTTCTAGCCTTCTACAGGTGTCATTGAACAAAGAGAATTACAGCATGGGAACAGGCCTTTCGGCCCTCATCCTGCATTGACCATGTTGCCTGACTTAACTAAAAACCCCATAGGCAGCATATGTCAATTTGCTGCCCGCATCAACAAATTAAACCATTTTATCATCCCTCCTATGAAGATAGTGCTTTATTTTCTGGCTATGTGGTCAGTATTGCTGGTTTCCCACAGGCCCGGGGAATTATTAATTGTGAACACATTATTCTAAGATTCTGTGAAAACAATGCATGAAGACCATGCATTTTTGTTAATAGGATAAATAGCTGAGATGTAGTCATCTTTACAAAACATGGTTACAAGGTGATCAGGTTTGGTAAATAAGAATTCCAGGATACACAACATTTCTAAAAGACAGGCAGAATAGAAAAGGAGAAGTAGCACTGATCATAAAGGATGACATGATGGCATCAGTGAAAAATAATCTTGGCTCAGAAAATTAGGAAATAGAACCAGTATGGGTGGAGGTTCAGAGAATGCTAGTAGGTGGTGTTAATAGGCACTCTAACAGTAGTTATACCATTGAGCAGAGCATTAAATAAGAAATTATTGGAGCTTGTAATAAAGGCACTGTATAATAGTTGTGGGGGATAACCCTTCATATCAATCACATTAATCTTCACGTTGACTGGATCATTCAAATTGTCAAAAGTTTGAGTTTGTAGAATGTATCTGTGACAGTTTCCTGAAGCAATATGTTGTGAAAGCAACTAGGGATAAAACTATATCTAAATATTATGTACTGAAGCAGGGTTAATTAGTAATGTCATTGTAAAAGATCTACTACCAAATAGTGATCGGAATGCAACTGAAGTCCACATTTAAACTTGAAAATTCCTTATTCCAATCACAAGGAAGAATATTAAAATTAAACAAAGGCAGGTGTGAGGGGAGAACTGCCTAAGGTTTATTAGATAAATTGACTAAAGGGTATGTCAGTAAATAAGTGGAAAACATGTAAAGGAACAACTTAAAATGTTCAACAAAATTAAATTTTCCATTGAAAAATTTTAATAAAAATGATCTATAGTTGACTAAAGAAGTTGAGAATTGTAAAAGGCTTAAAATTCTTCAGATAACTGTAGTAAGTCTAAGGAGTTGGAGTGTTTTAGAAATCAACAAAGGACCAACAAAAGGTTAATTAAAAAGAGGAAAAATAGAACATGAGAGTAAACTAACCAGTAATAGAAAAAACAGATTGTAAGTGCTTCTGCATGTGTATAAAAAGGAAGAGTAGCAAAAGTAAATGTTAGGCCTTTAGAAGCAGAGACATTGAACAAATATTGCATTCCTCCTCACAAGAGGACAAGTTACATAGAAGAGTGAGGTAATTAATATCACCAGAGAACTAGTACTTTTCAAACTCAAGAGACTAAATTCCAACAAATACCCAGGACCTATGGCCTACATTTTATGGTTCTAAAAGATGTAGCTGCAGAGATGGTGAATGCACAGGCTATTCTGTCACAGTCCCAGCAGATTAGTCGTCAACAAATATAACACCACTATTCAAGAAAGATGTTGGAGAGAAAACAGAAAATTACGCACCACTTAACCTGATGTCAGCATCATAATAGTGCTAGAATCTATTATTAAAGAAGTCTGAACAATGTTTTTAAAAACATAATTGTAATTGTTGGTGTTTAAAGAAACTTGTGTGTACTTGTACAAGGAACACAAAATTAACACATAGCAAGTAATTAGAAAAGTAAAGAACGTGTTGACCTTTATTGCAGAGAGATTGGAATACAAAGGCAAGTCTTCCTACAATTATACTGGGTTTTGACAAGATCACACCTGGAATACTGTACAATTTTGTCTCCACATTTAAGAACATGAAGCTAACTATCTCAGACAATGCAACAATAGCCACCATCCTGCAGTTTAGAAGCCCAGAACAATATCCATTTTAATCCTGTTATAAATGCACACAGGCATAGTAAGACCAAATTGTGGCAGGTGTGATTTCTGTACATTTCATCAACTAGCATGCACAGTTTTTGGTAGAATGTTTTAAGTGAGCCACATGGCTGTTTGCTGTACACAAAGGCCAAGGTTTTGAATCAAATTTAACGTAGGAAGACTTGTTCTCCTGTTTAAAAATATGGCACTCTATATTCTAAGTTTACCTCTTTTGTCTCAAGCAACTGCAGGGGGAGCAAATATCCAGTTCTTCACAATTGAACGAGTTAATGATGGCATCACATACGACATTACTTACTAGTGTTCCTCGTGATCTGCCTATAGATACAAATTTTATTGAAGGAAAATTTGTAATCAATTTAGAAGGTAAACTAGTTTTATAGTCACTTTCCTGTTATGGATTAGGATTTTTGAGCCTTAAATTTCTCTTCAATTGTGTATACATGAAGAAACTTTATAAGTAAGTTCAAAAAAGAATTGAAACTGCTGTTCACAGTAGAATAAATGTTTTTCAGTGGACAGGCTGATACTTGGTTTGGTTTTGAAATTGTTTATTCTGAAAATGTTGGCATGGAGTTGGTTCTGCAGAGGTTCATATTTCATAATTTGGTTTTAAATTTCATTGATTACCAGAAAATTGGTATGATTGTAGTTGCAACACTAACACACCAAGACTATAGATAATACTCTAACACTGAAGTTTGATTTAGTGGCTACCTGTTATCTTGAATATTTAATAGATGCAACTTTATATTTTTATGTTTCATTTATTGTAATAGGAATTGTAAATTCTTTTAAACAAGTACACTGCCATTTTTTTGCTTTATGAATGAATTGTGCAAATCAATTAAGTGAACAATAAGAGTTTGGAGTTGAAATAAGAAAATTAGATAGCAGATTATTTAAAATTAAAACTAATTTGGTGACAAAGTAAACTAACATCACTGGAGACTTCAGCTAAAAGAGTTATTCTTTCTGTTTGAATCACGAGTCTGGATAAACAATTGATGTTGAAACAATTCTAATGATACTGATCATTATGGTTAGGGTTATGATCTCAAAGTAAATTGCTTTGCAGATGAATGAGCGTTCGTTATGTTAAAAAAAGTAAAAGGGAGGAAAAAAACTACTGAACAAAACCATTTTAAAAAAATTTCACTTCTTCTGTATAACTTGAAAATTGGTCAAAATTTGTATTAATCACAAAGTAATTTGATTATACTTCCCCACTGCCTAAAGCAACAGTGAGGGAACATAAAATTGCTGTAATGATGAAGAAATTATAAATGACAATAGCAGAAACAGAACTGCAGGTAGAGAGCTGGAAGATCAAATCTTGTGTTACAATTCGGGTCAGAAATTCTCAAGTGTTTCATGAAGCCCTCTGGCTAATATGTTTCACCTTCGGTATGATACCACTAGGGAGCTTTTATCAAACAAAGTTTGTTTAAGAATATAGTTAACATGTATGAAAAGAAAATTATCATGGTTTTGTTTTTGTTTGTAATTGATAAGTTATTACTAATGTATAACCCTTAACAAAGCTATCTAAAATGTTGCAATCAAACAAAAGTTCCCACAGACAAAAAACCCTTTCCACAGGTTTAGCCCAGCAAAGACTAATGCTCATATGATACTGGAACGGAGTCCTTTTGATTGGAGAATTGAAACCCCCTCATCTTAGCTTGTAACTTCTGGTAGCCCTCTCTAGATACACACAGAACAGTCTGAAGTCAGAACAACTTCCCAGAACACCAAGGAGTGTGTCTGGTCAAGCCACCAATGTGGGTATGCTGGCGTTGGACTGGCGTAAACACAGTAAAAAGTCTGACAACACCAGGTTTTAGTCCAGCCTATTTATTTGATAGTAAACGCACAAGCTTTCGGGGTTAGTCCCTTCTACTCCAGGAAGGAAAGAAGCCTTATTTTCAGCTAACCAGCAGAATTTCCATTTTAAAAAAAAAGGAGAGAAAAATGCTTCTTTTCAGCTTGATGTCTCTTCTAAACTCAAACTACTGCCAACCAAAACAGAAAACGAAACCTTAAATTCACTAGAAAAAGACTGTCCGAAACACATGACCTTTCTCCTAACAATGCAAGATCATAAAACATCCCAGAGTATAAACAAACTCCATTTAATCCACTGAAGGAGCAATAATAGGATTTATACAGCAGGCCAGCAACAATGAGAGCTGCAGAGCATATGATTTTTTTAAATCTCAAAGGTATATTAACATCACGTTTCAATAATACAAAAATGCTTTGTCAGCTATAGGAAAAACAGTTTGAGATAAAAGAATTAACACTTATATGCAAGAATGTTCTTATATTTACAATTATTCCTAATTGCTTGACAGGTGGTGATATTATTGAGGAATCATCGTACAAAATAATTGTTCAATCCGCTACCAAAGAAAAATGTCCTCGATGCAAGAAATACACATCATCCTCAGCATTAACACCCTGCCCTCGTTGCTTGGAAGCCATTGCTGGAAAGTGGAGCACTTAAGAAAACAGGAGCACAAATAGGGACAGACAAATATGCAATGTAAAACTAGCTTTCACCACAAACAGCTAGTGCTATGTATTTCATCTCCACATTCCCACCTCAGAAGTCTTCTGCTCTCGTTGAATAGTTCAGATTTTGTCAAAACTACTATTTCCAGTTTGAGGTGGGGTATGGTAATTCTGCATGTATCGTATGAAATGTCTTGTGTTTTTGTAATATCTGCCTTAAAATCGGGAATTAAATTTGGATTATATTTTTATGGCTGCTATTGTACAGACAGAAGAATAATTGTTCGCCCAACCATAAGTTAATTTAAGTTAATTTCCAGTTTTCCCTGACAGAGGAACTGAATGTTTCTACATTTCCTTTTTTGAATAGCAAATATTTCCAAGTTATATGTACTTATTATATAATCATGGCGGAAGTCAACATTGATTAGGAAACAATGGGGTAACCAGTTAATGAAACTTAATGGGGGCTCCAAAAAATGGTTCTGTTGCTTGTTATATAATAAGTTAGTAAGGAATTGTGGGATTTATGTGTAATAAACATTTGTATACACAAAGGTTTTCTGGATTTAAGAAATATTTTTGTCCTTCACATAGAAATAAAAGCAATAGCATGCTTGGAAATTACATTTAGTGCACAATTATGTTAAATTTGTTATCAGGATCAGAGTCTGACCACCTATGGATTGGACATACCCCAGCTTTAGATAACTGTGGGTTCTATATTCGAGCAACTATGGTTCTTGTATCCATTGTGTGTAAGTGGTAGGATTGCATTCCAAGAATGTCTGTTAAATAAGTTGTACAAGTAGTTAGTGTGGTTTCCAAAGAGATTATTGTACATAGTTAAGTTAGACAACAACAAAAAAAATCCATTTAGTTTGCCTTCTACCATCCTGGTAGGTACATGCTAGAACAATAATGAAATTGTTGGCTAATCTTGACAATTGATGTTAACAATTATTCCATAGTAGATTTGGGCACAAGAGGTGAGAAAACCTCGTGGTGCTGGAAAGTTTTGGGATCATTCTACTGTGTTGCAAAACATTCTGTAAGAAATCCAACATTCATTTTAACTAATGAACATCATCTGCACCCACTGTCTCCAACAGCAATAGTTCCAAAAATCTGGCAGTCACAAATTATCTTTCTATTGATCAACTCATAGCTGTTTGGTTCCAGTTCCTGAACACAGCAATGATACCGTTCAACCTTCTTTTCCAGAGGGAACCTACCCAATATAAGATGGTCATAATGCAATCCTTCCATCCCATCAAACTTAAACTTTTGACATTCTCTCTCACCATCATGAAATTGATTAATTTAGTGAAAAATAATGGCCAGAATTT
Organism: Carcharhinus amblyrhynchos; assembly: GCF_965287045.1. Classification (NCBI taxonomy): domain Eukaryota; kingdom Metazoa; phylum Chordata; class Chondrichthyes; order Carcharhiniformes; family Carcharhinidae; genus Carcharhinus; species Carcharhinus amblyrhynchos. Next base: position 55,689,106 of record NC_137335.1, read on the forward strand.
TATCTTCCTCCCTGCCATGGGAATTGGAGCAGGTGAGGGGCAGACCATGGAAAGGTCCATTGACCTCAGGCAGGATTTTACAGTTCTGGGAACTGTGAGGCTGTAAAATCCCACCCAGTAACTGGGATTTCAGACACCAGATTTCAATTTAGCCAGAAATGTTCACTCTGCTCTCCAGTTGTGAATTTCCACCTATTAAAATAAATTGGAAAGAGTGGACTTGTGTGAACAACTCTAGCTTAATTTTCAGGAAATTAACAAATGCATCTGTCAAACCATCAAATAGTTTAGATAGCCTGTTGTCACCAAATATCAATGCTTAATATAATAATGAATTATTTTAAAAAGTCACTAATCTGCTGGAAACTGATATGAAGAAGGGTGTACCCTTCTGTTAAGATTTGGTTGACAACTACGCTAAAGCATCTAGTAAATGGTATTCAGTATGTTCTGTTTAATATGCAGTGTTAAATTAGAAATGTGTACTTCCTGAAAGTGATCCTATCTTGAGACAGGAATTATTTCTAACCACTGCTAGAAATTAATTAAAAAAAAATGTTCACAGCATCCTGTCAAAAAAAACTTTTTAACTCCATGAGCTACTACTGAAAATCTTTGTGAGCAGGTCAGTAATCCTGAGACCCCTAATCTGATACGATTACTCCATTGATCCTTGCCTTTAACAAGATCTGATCTAATTTATTTTTTTCAGTATCTATACATAATAACTGCAAAGTCAGGCACTACAACTCACTGCTGCAGCTTTGTTTTTTGCTCTAATTTATAGACTGTGTATTTACCCCATTTCCCTTCAGTTGGACCACGAGTAATAACACTTTCACAGAAATTAATGTTTATTTTAAATAAACCAACTCTGTTTTCATCAACAATTTTACTTGTCACATACAGGCATTGCACTCCAATTATTTGTACAAAGAGCAACTCAGTGTGGATTGAAGAGTTTTTATTTGATTAATGAGCAATAATTTACAATATTACAGTTGGTTTATGCCCACTGATTAGTGTGGAAACGTATCTGACTGTACACATTATTGGTGTCCGATCACTATTCATTTTGTTACTTATACAAATGCAAAAAAATTGAGGGAATAAAAACTTTGTCTTTACAATTAACAAAATAAACTCAAATGTTTCCTTTTTTTGTGACAGAAGTTGTGATGTAAGGCTTCATTAAATAGTCATCTACTCTTGGTAGGACATTTGGGTATTTACTGTTGGAAAAAATATATTGCAACGTTCCTCTATTTTTCAACTCCAACAGTGGGATTAGAAATTATAGATGTATGGCCCACACTACATAACTCATTCACTACATAATACCTTGAGATACAGACTTGCTTCAGCTGACATCTAATCTGCATAGCTACAGCAACACAGTATGGTTTCTTCTGAGACTGATGCCATCTTTCAGCAGTAAAATGACGTAGCTGAAGCAAAGCTCACTTTTTGTAAACATGGACATGCAAACTGTATATGGGCATTAGAATATCACATAATAGAACAGAAACTAAAGAGTCTAACAGAACTCAGGTAACCATCTATAACAATAACCATTTAAGAACATGATTATTCGCAACAGAGAATGGTTCATTTACATCAAAATGATCCTAGCTCTTCACAGCTGGTCAAATCTGGAGACCTATGTAAATAAAAATTGGCCAACTCTTGTCACAAGGAGGATATGGCTTCAACTGCTTCTAACAGATGCAGCACCAGGCTGTACTGCCCGTGGTTTTCAGGTAAAAGTTCTATCAATTTGCTCACCAGTCTAGCTGTTGCTACAATTGGCACATCTGTGTTCTGAAGATCCTGAGGATCCTAGAAATAGTACAAGCCATGATTAATGGGAAGCAAGAAAACTGGTCATATACAATACAAGGCTGATGTGATGTTAATCTTACAGATATTGCATTTTTAAGAGCTTCAAAACTGTCATTGTTAACTTTCATGATCACTCACTGACACCAAGGATGGCAGTATGATAATTATTCAGTAGGCAATGAGATGGTGGAAAGTTAACAGCTGAGGTACTTTAACCTAGCACACTTAGAAATCAGATACCCAAGCCAAGCAGTTTTGCAATGCATCAGGGTATGTTAGTGAGGCCAAGCGATTGGAGAAGATAGATCTATCAAAGATGGCTTCCCAGTTCATATTAAATAACCTCAGAGGTTTACAGCATGGAAACAGCCCTTTGACCCATTTTGTCCATGCCGCCCCATTCTTTAACCCCTAAGCTATTCCCAATTGCCCGTGTTTGGCCCGTATCCCTCTATATCCATCTTATCTATGTAACTGTCTAAACGCTTTTTAAAAAAACAAGATGGTACCCACCTCTACCAGCTTGTCCCAGCCACCATACTGTGAATGAAAAACTTGACCCTCTGGATCAATTTGTATCTCTCCCTGTCACCTTAAACGTATGCTCTCTGGTTTTAGACTCCCCTACCTTTGGGAAAAGATGTTGACTATCTATCTGATATCTATCTGATTTATGCCCTCGTTATTTTATAGGCCTCTATAAGATCACCTCTAAGCCTTCTACACTCCAGAGAAAATAGACCCAGTCTATCCAACCTCTCCTAATTACTCATACCATCAACTCCTGGTAGTATCCTAGTAAATCTTTTCTGCACTCTTTCTAGTTTAATAATAGGATGACCAGAACTGTACACAGTATTCCAAATGTGCCTTTACCAATGTCTTGTTCAACCTCAACAAGACATCCCAACTCCTGTACAACGTTCTGACCAATGAAACCAAGTATGCCAAATGCCTTTTTCAATACTCTGTCCACCTCTGCCTCCTCTTTCAAGGAGCTGTGAACCTGTACCCCTAGATCTCTTTGTTCTGTAATTCTCCTCAACAACCTACCATTAAATGAGTAAGTCCTGCCCTGATTCGATCGACCATATTTAGACAATATCGGCACAATGACACAATGGTAACCATTGTTGCAAGGACCTGGGTTCAATTCCCAGCTTGGGTCACTGTCTATGCGGTGTCTGCATGTTCTCCCTACGTCTGCTCGGTGTCTGCATGTTCTCCCTACGTCTGCGCGTGTTTCCTCCAGGTGATCCAGTGCCCCCCCCAGTCTGAATGATGTGCTGCTTAGGTGCATCGGCCATGCTAAATTCTCCCTTAGTGTACCTGAACAGACGCCAGAGTGTGGCAACTAGGGGATTTTCACAGTAACTTCATCGTGGTGTTAATGTAAGTCTACTTGTGATACTAATAAATAAATTTATCTTACTTATCCCAACAGGTGAACTACATCTCCTGCTGACAAGCAATAACAAATTCACTAAAACGCTTCGGACCAGTAAGCCACACTGTTTTCACTGGTTTATTTTCAATCTACCCGTAAATGCACGTGATCCAGAAATCTTGACACTGGCAATCTCCAACTAAACTGTACATCACACATTGTCCAAACAAAAGTCTACAGCAGATTGCCCAGGAATTCAATTTGGAGACTCAAACATGATGGCTTTCCTTCCACATAGCTGCTACTGAGTTGACTTTAATAGTTGGCTAAAAACATCAGGCTTTAACCTCCCTTTTCATTGATTTCTGTACAAATTCACCAAATTAAATCCAATATGTTTGATTCACATCATCAATGCTTTATTTTTTCATAAGCAGATGATTCAATCATATATTACACTGCTGAAAAAAACAAAATCAACATCCAGTTCTCCCAAGTGACCTAATGACAATTAACTTGACAATGGTATAACCTTTATTTTGCTATTTGAAGTGAAAAGCTCCTACATGCAGACCAATTCATAGTTTTTCATGAGATTTTATTTGAGCACAGAAGTGACACTGTTGTACTTATTGCTAGTGCCTCAAGTTATCTAATGCCTTAAAATAGAAACACAAGTATTTTTAAAACATTCAGCAGCAAGGTTATAGTTACTTAGAAAGATCTGCTGGAGTTTTCTCCCTTATTCTTTTGTAGGATAATTCCATGAGTAAATCTGTCAATACTTTAAATGCAACCTTGTAAGATGCACAGACTACTGGATAAGGATAATCTAATTCTGACAGAAGAAAGCTTACAAAAAGTTCACGATTTCGAAGTCTTTGATACACAGCACCTTTTAGCATAATGTTAGATTTTTTGATGAAGTGTATTGATACTCACCATGGCCTTCAGCCATGTACACAGCATTGGCGGGAGTCTGGCCAGCAGCTCCATACCTTCCTTAGTTTGAGTATGAAGTAAAGCATATGCAAGTCTCTGTCCCGTCAGTACAAGTAACTGGGATGCCAGAACCTCTTGATCATGCACCTGGAGAAGGGCCTGAACGGACGAATAAAAATCCTGTTACTTTAGAATCAAATTTTAAAAAGTGTTAAATAGACATTATTCATCAAAATTAGTTTTCCCAAATTATTCCAGCATTGCATTGACAGCATTCGTTAAAGTAGTAACTAATGCAACCAAGTTGTTCATTATACCTGTCTTTATTGCAAATAACTTATAGATATTCCAAGTGTTCTGAAGTAAAAGAGGGTAATTAGCTACCTTAATAAAACTATTCTGTATATTAATCTATAAGGCAAACCCATGCAAGACCCATGCTATTATCTGATCCCAATACAATCAAGGTGATGCCCTATTGGTTGCCAATGCTCACAAGCAGGAAATTAATTTTAATGCATTTTGGTTGTTGTAAGAGTTGCCACCACTACATAAAGAGGAATTGGGGGACCAGAGCTCAGAGTGTTGATGAAGACAACGGGCATTCACGATGTTCTAAAACACTTCACTGCCAACGAAGTACTTTTAAAAGATAGGAAACAGCAAGCTCTCACAAACTAGATAATGATTAGATAACCTGTTATTTGTGAAATCAAATGAGGGATAAATAGTAACCAATACACCCTACTCTTCTTTAAAATAATGCCGTAAGATCTTTTACCACAACAGATGGGCTTCGATTTAATGGCTTATCTGAAAGATGGGACCTCAAGACAGTGCAGCATTCCATCAGCACTGCACTGGAGCATTAGACTACATTTTGTACTCGTCTCCGTCACGCTGCCTGAAATCTCAACTTTGACTCAAGAGTAGAGAAGGACCCTGCTTAGAACAAACAGATACACCTCACAGACCGAGCTGTAGTACCATGCATCATAACGGCTAGCATGCATTAAACAAGCCTTCCTTGCCCCATCAGGGACCTGAGTTGCTAGCCTTATACCCAAGAATATATATATTAGAGTGAAACATTTGGGGCAGGTTCGTGAAAGGACATCAAAGTTCAGACATTCAGAATACAACCTTGTTCACACCTGCTTCTTGTCAGATAAGTACACATGGTGCATAATCTCGGAATAAACTACATGGAAAATTAAAAGCATGCAATCATCCCACTGCTCTAAAGTAAAAGGGCGCAGGAAATCCCGCATAGTAAACTGTCTCTGATATATAGGAATTAACTTTGTTCATAGAATTTTTGTCTCGACTGTGTCAGAAGAATTCATTCCCCTATTCCAGGACTAGAGGAAATAATGCTGATAATTCCATGCAATACTGAGGAATGCTCTACTGTTAGAAGTAAAGCTTTATTTTGGATGAGAGTTCAAAACGGAGGTCCTGTATGCTTGTTTAGGTTGATGTAAAAAAGCCCAAGGTAGTTTTAGAAGAGGAGCGTGGGGAGTTCTGGCATACCTAGTCAACACTTTTCCTCAATTGGCACCAGAGATAAACTCATAATTTCTCTCATTTCTTTGTGTAGGAGCTTGCTGTGCATGAATTGTCTGCCACCTTTATTTACATAATGCTGGCTATACTTCAAAAGTTAAGTGGCATTATATAAATACAAGCTATTTTTCTGAACTTGGTGTCCATCGGTGACCATCAGCAGGTAATTAAAAAGCTGCAATTTAATCAGCTCTACAAATACTCTACACTGATCCCATTCTCAAAATCCAGACAGCAACTCTAATCTCAGCAATAGGGTAACTCAAGTATAACCCTGTTTTATCAAGGTATTTTGCATCAGTTTGGCTACTGACTGCTGCTGTTGTTTGTATAACCTTGCTGTATAAAAACTAGCTGCTGCATTTGCCTAAACAGGGTAGAAATGTCAATTACTAGGGGACATAAATTTAAGATAAAGGGGGAAAGTTTAAGGGAGATGTGAGAGGCAAGCTTTTTTTGCACAGAAGGCACTAAGTGCCTGGAATGCACTGCTAGAGAAGGTAGCAGAAGCAGATATAATAGCAAAGTTTAAAAGGAATCATGACAGGGACATGAATAGGCAGGGAATAGACGGATACAGCCTGCATAGAGGCGAAAAGTCTTTAGTTTAGAAAGGCACCAAATGTTGGCACAGGCTTGGTGAGCTGAGGGTCCTGTTCTGATGCTGTACTTTTCTTTGTTCTACAATTCAAAAGTAGTTCACTGGCTGCAAAGTACTTGAGGATGTCCTTAGCATGTGAAAGGCAGTACATAAAATCAATTCTTTCTCACATTGGTTGCACTAAACTATGCATCCAGATCCACCCAATCTATCTGGTTATTAAAGGAAATATAACCCAAAAAATGTCTCAGGTACTCTATTAGTTCAATTATCTATTTTAAACAAATGACCGAGAGATACATTACCTCTTCACCAATGTGGTCAATTCCATGATTATACAGTTCACATACATAATGCCGACGGATAACATCCTCGTTCACTTGGAGGTTCTGAGACAGTTCCACTGCCACTGATGGCCAGTCTTCATTTTGCACTCGAAGAGGTTGCTGTTCAGAAGTAGATTCAGTCTTTGACGGTCTTATTAGGTCTTTCACTGCAACACTGACTAATTTCATTAGGAACTGCAAGAAAACACGCACAAGTTACTGCACTACAAAACAGACATTTGTATCTGGAAAATACAATACAGTGCAGGTTCCTTGTTTTTCCCCCCTGAATTTTCTATATTCAAGAAAGGCACCAGTTCTGGAACACTTTATATTTTCAGGCATCTAGTGTCAGCCACTACTAAATCAGCTGCAGATTGAAACCGCATGTTTTAGCATCAATGCGGCTTGTCTGCATATTACTACCATGCAAGTAATAGTATGTGCACTGTGGATAAAACACAGGCTGAATTTTTAACTCAGATGTTAGAAACGAATTGGTTCCTAAGCAATTGTAAATTGAAATTTTAACTTAAATGTAAGATTGATGCCAGCTTACCATCAAGTAAAACTCAAAAATGATAGTCGAGTCAAGCAAGCGTTACAATATCTCAACAGAATTTCAAGCCAATATGAAGGAGGCTGAGAAAAACTGTCACAGCGCACTTTGTTATTTGACCATTTCTAAGAAACACAGATGCAAATGAGAATTTCCAAAGTATTGTTTTAATCATTTAACAATCCACTTCATGATTTTATTACCTGCTGTCTGAGTGAAACTATGTTGGGATCCATATCTCCACTTGGCAGCAACTGGATTGATGTTAGCTCCTTGAAAAATGCATTTTTGCCCTAGAGGTAAACACACAGGACAAAGTTTGAAAGTGCTCAGGACAGAATTTTCAACTTTCAGCTATGAGCAACAGGCATTACACAAGAATTAAACCATGAAATTATTCTTTAAAAGCAGCTTTACATTAGTCAAATAATTGATTGATGTAATAACACATTGATTAAAAATCAGTTATACATGTATAGTGACAGAGCATGGAAAAATGTATTTAAGGTATAATATGTACCACGTGGTACATATTTTTAATTTTGCATTCTGAGAAGCAAAGCGGATACCAAATAATATTATTGGTTTTATTAGCATAAAAAAGTCTGTTGTCTTTCAACATACAACATCTTAAACAAAATAAATACAAGTTTAAAAAAAATCATACCTTACTGTCAAATAGGCTAAATATTTTGATAGATTTCATCCCAAACAGCATTATTCCATGCATAATGACAGACAAAATATAGTGGTGCTGAACCAATGGGTAATGGACATGTCTTTGTTCCAGAGCCAGATCCACTATTGAAGTTTGACCCTCCACAGATGACCAGGTGTCCTCAATATCTAGAAATGGTTCCTTCATTTCATCGCTGCTAACTTCAGCCTAATAACATATAATTTAAAAAATTAAAAAGGGCAACATAGGGAAGCACTTAATTTTGTGGCAACCATATAGAGAAAGTTTAACCTGATTCTTGATTCTACTCAAAAGGTTTAATTTATGTTAATAAAGATGGCTCCCATTAAAACAAAAGCTCAACATAAAAGTGTACTGATATTGAAGAATTAATTGAATATACTTCCCAAGGTATTACATTTTCTGTTCATGAATTCAGTCATTATATTTTCAATTTACTTTTCTAACAAAACCTTATGACAACAGGCAGTCTTACTTTCACATATATATTCTTTGACCAATGTTACGTAAAACATTATTTCAGTATCACTTAACACAAGATGGCATCAGAATACTGACTTTAAAAAGTATAGCTTTACTTTTAAAATTCAACATCACTCTTGAAAATTTCTCTGAACAATGCATACGCCAAACAAAATACTCCTTCCTGCCCCCTCTACATTAAAATCTGTCCACTTTGGACACGATTTTATCTGCTTTCAGACGTGAAAACTTGGTAAGGCTGGGCGTGAGACAAGTAGCATGATCCACATCGACCTCCATGATGGCTCCCCCTTTAACAAAGCCTGAAAATAGCCCTGATTGGGACAACTCCTGAAACAGGTGCAACAGCCATTTAAATGCATTTGCATGAATTTCAATTGACTTAATGGGCTGCAGACCCAACTTTAACAGCACTTCTCCCTTTACCATGTTCGCCTATCCAGAATCAGCGCAAAACAGACATGCTGCATGAAAGTCCATTTAGTGAGGAGGTAGGTGCCTAATGTCTGATAGCTCTCTGCTTGAGATCGGTGGTGGTGATGGTGGAGGTGGTGGTGGGGTGGGGGATTTCTTGGTGGTACACTGCCATGCTGCCTGAGGTCAGTAAGGGGAGAGGGGGGGTGTCCAGTGCCACTGCCTGAGATCAGTCGGTGGGGAGGGGGGTCTGCTGCCACGCTGCCTGTGAAAAGTGAGGTGGAGGGGTCTGCTGCCACTCAGCCTGAGATCGGTGGGGAGGGGAAGACTGTGATCGGTCTGCATGGGGGTGGGTGGGGGGGTAAGAGGGTCAGTAATGTTTGGGGAGTGGGGCAACGTCTGTGGGGGTCAGGGGGAGGCATTAGCAGCCCAGATGGGATGTGGCAGGAGAGTCTTAGTCTATCGTTTTTTCTTTCTGTGCATGTGCAGTTGGAGGCACTGATCGGAGCTGCAGTATTTTGGATGCATTAAGCCCTGCCCATGGGCTTCTGCAGCACGATTCAGAATTGCTGATGTTTTTTCAGGCAGAGCGCATATGAGGGCACTTGAGAATGGGTCTAAAAATCAGACCTGAACTACTCCCAGTTTCAAGTCCGCCCAGCACTTAGAATCAAAATAGTAAAATAGGGCCTTTTGTGTCACAACATAACAGATATTTAAGACCAATTTTCAGGCGACAATCTATCACAGTACAATGCTTAGATGGTCTAAAGTGAATCTTCAGTATGAATATGAATATGCCAGGTAAAACATATTGGGCAATTTAAGATTTCAATTGCTAAAACTATCATTCATAAAGAACTTTTTCACACAGTGAGGGTCCGGGTCTGCAATTCACTGCCTAGAAGTGTGGTGGAGGCAGCTTCAATCAAGGCATTCAAAAGGGCACTAGGTGATTATTTGAAATAGAAAAAAATTGCAGGACAGTTATAAGGCAGGGGAATAGTACGAAGTCACAATACTCATTTGGAGAGCTGGTGCTGATTCAATGGGCAGAATGATCTCTTTCTCCACTGTAGGTATTCTATGGTTATGTGGGATCAATCTCATTAGTAATTTGTTGAAATCTGTTTCAAGTCCAAATACCAAGAACAACTAAAAACTGTTAAGATTGAAGGAACTTTCATCCCACAGTCTATTCTGGATTTAAACACATAAGAACATAAGAAATAGGAGCAGGAGTAAGCCATCTAGCCCTTCGAACCTGCCCTGCCATTCAATAAGGCTCTTAAAAGGTTAAAGAAGTGTTCCAATTGTTACTAATTCTACAAAAAATATATACATATATAAAAATCACCATTACAAACATGACATTGTTTAAATGGATTTTTTTTTACCTCCATTAAAGTTTGAAGAAGCAGTGAGCAAGAACCAAGGAAAGATGTCATAGCAGTGTCGCTCATGCCTACATCCTGTCCAGAAAACATGAAACACTTATTAGTCAGTACTTCCATTTATTTTAAGAATGTTTTTAAGGTAACCGTTTCCAAAAATCCCGATGTACCACACCTTAGCCCCTGCTGAAAGAACATATGGCCAGGTGATTAGAGTCAGAGCATCTGGTAACAACTTTAGGAAGAATGTAAACAGGCATACAAAGCAGCCCAGCTACTTTTGCAGCACCTCCTCAATTGCACACAATCAGGATTGATAACTTACCAAGCAAAGAACTAACTTATAAAATACCATTTCAAAGGACTAGCATACTGGAGCACTGATATTCTGCACTAAGTCAGTGCCAGTGCTGACCTTCATCTTAAGGATATCATGCCCATTGTATATTCCAGACATGTGATTACAGATATAAGCTCACATTATAGCGATTCTTGAGAAAAATCTAGACTTATAGATTCTATAAGTTTAGTGGGTGTGGATACTCTAGACTGGTTAACAGGAACACAGTATTAGAAAATACTGGTAAACAGGAGTTGAAGTGGAATTTCTACACACGCGCATGCACACAGTTGGCTAAATACAGAGGTTTGCAAGTTGTAAGGCGAAAAAGACCAAAGCTGGCATCCCCACCTTCCTGATTTAATTGCAATTCTGGACAGACAGCTCATCCTTCCCAGGAAACTGGCAGAATTTTATTCAACTGAAATTTGTGATTTCAATATTAATGCTGGCAGAAATCCATTGACTTAATTTCCGTACTTATACAATGTAACTTATGCATCTTTGATGATATAGCAAAGTGGTAGTTTATATTTCTATTTAAGTTAAATCAAAGACACTAGTGAAAAATCAAACATGAAGGCAGTTATTAATTTTTTGTTGAACCGCATACCAAAGAATCATTTCAAATTTCAACTCTTTCCAGATATGAGAGATTCAGTTCCATTTTTCCAGGCTGAGTTCAAGTTCAGGTCCCAGAATTGACTATATTCTAATGTCCTGCACTTTCTACAGCTTCATTTAAAAATAAAGAAAATAAAACTGAAAGTTTCTAGCTCCAGTGAAGATTCACCTCAGCCAATGCACTCTCCAAATAATTTCAAAATACTCACTCTTCTGCACAGTCTGTCTTTTGGCGCCTTGCCAACCTATTAAAAACAATATTGATCAGTTTTAATGCCGTCTTTCATCAATAAATGTCAAGTGACTAGAATATCTTATAAAGATGCAAGTAAGCATGTAAATTATGCTTTGTCAATACAATGAAATTAATAGAATTTCCTTATAAACTTGTGAACAATCTGTCTTGGTCCCTCCATGACGACGCAATAGTTAAGAAAACTTCTACTTTCTCAAAAGGCTAAGGAAATTTGGCATGTCCACCATGACTCTCACCAAATTTTACAGATGCACCATGGAAAGCATCCTTTCTGGGTGCATCATAGCTTGGTATGGCTCCTGCTGTGACCAATACTGCAAGAAACTATATAGTTGCAAACGTAGCCCAGACCATCACTCAAACCAACCTCCCATCCACTGACTCCATCTACATTTCCTGTTGCCTCAGGAAACCAACCAGCAAAATCAAGGTCCCCATGCACCCAGGACATACTCTCTTCCACTGGGAAAAATATACAAAAGTCTGGGATCACGTACCAACTGACCCAAGAACAGCTTCTTCCCTGCTGCAATCAGACTTTTGAATGGTTCTGTCACATATTAAACTGATCTCTCACCTCACCCTATCGGTAAACACAACACTATATTCTGCACTCTATCCTTGCATTCTCCCTTGTGTACTCTATGAACCGAATGCTTCATCTGGATAGCTCACAAGAAACAATACTTCTCACTGTATCCCAATACATGTGACAATGACACCAAGATTGGGGGAACGGCAAATTGCGCGGAGGGTGTGGAGAGTCTGCAGAAGGATCTAGATAGGCTGGGCGAATGGGCCAGGAAATGGCAAATGGAATTTAATGTTGGCAAGTGCGAGGTGGTCCACTTTGGTAGGAATAATGGTAGGAAGGACTATTACTTACGGGGCGAAAAACTGCAGCAGGCGACGGTGCAGAGGGACCTCGGGGTCCTTGTGCATGAGTCGCAAAAACCCAGCTTGCAGGTGCAGCATGTGGTCAGGAAGGTGAATGGGATGCTGGCCTTCATAGCGAGGGGGATTGAATATAAAAGTGGGGAGGTCTTGCTGCAGCTGTATAGGGCATTGGTGAGGCCGCAGCTGGAGTACTGTGTGCAGTTTTGGGCGCCGCACCTGCGCAAAGATATTTTGGCCTTGGAGGGAGTGCAGAGGAGGTTTACTAGGCTGATACCGGAGTTGAGGGGGTTGAGCTATGAGGAGAGGCTGAATAAACTAGGCTTGTACTCGCTAGAGTTTAGAAGAATGAGGGGAGATCTCATTGAGACATATAAGATGATGAATGGGATGGATAGGATAGAGGTGGAGAGACTCTTCCCGCTCAAAAAAGACAGTAGGACTAGGGGGCACAGCCTCAAGGGGGGGCGGTTTAGAACGGAGTTGAGGAGGAACTTCTTCACTCAAAGGGTGGTGAATCTCTTGAATTCTCTGCCCGTTGAAGTGGTGGAGGCTGCCTCGCTAAATATTTTTAAGACGCGGGTTGATGGGTTTTTGATAAGAGAGGGGATTAAGGGTTATGGGGAGAGGGCGGGAAAGTGGAACTGAGCCACGACAGATCAGCCATGATCTTATTGAATGGCGGGGCAGGCTCGAAGGGCTAGATGGCCTACTCCTGCTCCTATTTCTTCTGTTCTTATGTTCTTATAATAAATCAATTCAAAACCGAAAGGAAAGAAATGCATGGTATTTAAACTATATAAAACCAGCCCCCAAAAATGCTTCAAATACTTAGCATGCAACAAACTCAAATGCTCTAGGGTAACCAGCTGTGGAAACTTACTCTGGTATTGCCACCAGCTGCACAAGACTTGGGTGCAGGAACTCAGTGGCATCAAGCAATCGAAAAACATCTAGTCATAGCAGCAACAGGATATACTACTTTGACAAGGTGTGCAAAAAAAAAATCCTTACTTCTGGATTACAATCCAAAGCCATTGCTGGTGTTGGAATATTATAGCAGTGGAACTCGTATCTGTCAACTCTTCCAGCCCTTACATTATTAGTAATTCCTTGATATCACTAATTTGAAATGAAAATGTTCATTAATTGGCAACAAAAATGTAAACAGACTACGAAATGTTACCAAGGCACTTGTGTCCCTACACACAATAAGAAAATTTCCTACTGAATTCCCAAGTTCAATTTTTCTGCAAACGCTTTGGTAGTGTCAGTGTTCCTCTATCATATCCAAACTTTACCTGTCTAAATCACATCGTCACTTCCTGGCTCGACTAGAGAAGTAGTACAGGGAGAAAAGTTTCTGTACTATTTGCATTTGCTCAAATACATTCAGAAAGTTTGATCCAAGACTAGAGCATTGTATAATTTACTGTTACACTAATGCTATTCTTGGTCTAACTTCTTCTCCATTTCTTTTATTTCATCACTTCTGTTGTTCTGACTTATGTAGTTACGCAGTAACGTTATCATAATGGAAAGTTCTTAAATCTCAGCTTTCACCTTATCCATTAGGTAAGCAGCTGCTGACAGTCTTTTTACAATAAAGGTGTTCCACATCATTATAGCAATACCTGCAAAGAAAAGAATGTATTCAGCTACATCACAATAAATGCTATGACTTAGACCAATTTTTTATTCACAATAACAAAAATTTATAATAAAACATTATAATAAGCAATAAACTTGGATTCAATATTGTCTATACAAACATTTACAATTCAAACCATGAATGTCAGCAGTTGTTTGTAACAATGGGGTGCGATATGTGCACCAGGTAGCAACATGGATCTAGTTTCAGTAGTCTGCTGATTTCTTTTGTCATTTCCTGTGCCACACCAACACCCCCAACACCTCAAGTGCAGTAACTTAAATTTAAAATTTCATATTTCTTAGAATTCTTTGAAAAACAGTTGCACTTTTCTCAATGCTCCTGTCATTCCACTGTTTCTGTCCTGTTCCATTTGGGACATGTCACCTTACTACGTTGCCCCTGTGCTAACAGCTACAATCGCCACTCCATCTGAACCAGTTTACTCAGTCACTAATCAGCCCTCCTGCTGGTTCATGCTACCATTCTCCCTCGCATATGTATGAACGAATAAATAATGGCCAATGTCAAAAAAAAAGCATTTTCATGCTTTATTTTCATTGCTGGTGATGTATAGATTTATACATAATTTCACTGATGCTGTCTGATACTTGCCATCTTTCATCATGTTTTGTGCTATTATGTTTCAAAGAGGTTTTGCTTAATCTATGAGTGGAGATGGTATATAGTTTTATCTTGAAATTATTGATTAAAAACTAATTAGACTTAAACACATGGTTCCCTTGGTTGTCTGACACTGATATCATGCTTACATCATTATTGTCAATATTGTCTCATGAACATAACCAACACCCTTTACAATTTAAACGTACTATTTCCCCTGCACTGGCCTTCTACAGTTCTGACAAAAGGCTTTTGACATGAAACAACTCTGAAATCTCTGTTTATTTGACTTGAGAAAGTGCATACAAGTTTGGACTCAAAGCAAAGAGTAAAATATTGAATCCAGTCATCCTGATTCTTTCACTCTCGAGATATTGTCACATGGTAAAAACAAATTTTTAAAAATTTGTCTTTTTCAATGTGGAAACGTTTCATCAAGAATCTAAGTCGTTTAAAGTCGACAGAGAAAGAGTACACAGGATTTTGCATTTAATATTTGTAACAGAGCAGGACAATGAATTAATCCTGAACAAACACAATGGGCTGAATTATTTTTCTGTTTCTAGGTTCTAAATCTGATGTGATCATTATTACTTCTATTTAATAATACTATTTTACAAATTTGATTTATAGTTTGCAGCCTTTTCGTTTTTTGCGTTATTTTGAGAGAATAAAAACAAACTGTGTTAATCTGTATTATTAACATATGCATCTCAGTAATAAAGTACTTCATCGTTCACCTTGTAGAATGTTATCTAAAACAACGTTTTGCAATGATGTAAAGCCTTTGATGTAAAACAAGTTCCCAAAACACTTCACAAAGACGCAGGGAAAACGGACATCAAGTTAGGAAGCAGAATGAAAGATGACCAAAAGCTTTTAATTAGCTAGACCATGGGGGTTTTTAATAGCGATGGGGCGAAGGGAAGGGGCTGACAGATGGCCTGTTGAAGGAATAGGAGTAGAGCATAAAGCAATAAAATAAGTCAAAGTTATGGGAGGAATTTATAGACAAGCATGAGGATTAACACTTCGGACGCAACATGCCGGTGTAATTCGGCGAGATCAGGGTGTCCAGACAAATATAATTTATCATGGATCTGTATGAGAGAGGAGTATTTTGTTTATGGAGGACAGAAGGCATTAAAGTAGCTGTCCAGGAATAATGAAAGTAAATTTAAGGATGTCAGCAGCGGACGTACTGAGGTATGAGTGGAGGTAGAAATGACCATTCTTGGATAAGAGTTCAAAATAAAATTCAAAGCAGGATATCAAGAATATAAACAACCAGCTTCTCATTAAAAGAATAGCACTGACCAGAGACTACAGCAGGTTTAGATGATGATTTTACTTTTCCTCATGTTGTGCTGAAGCAAGTTATTATTTATTGTTGATCAACAAGCAATTGGATAGCATGGGTTCAGGGGAAGTGGTAGAGAGATTGAGTTATCACAAGTGCACATATGAAATCTGATTCCATCGAAAAGGATCCTTAGTGTTAATGTGAAAGCTGACCTGATGCGAATGTGAATTATCTCTCCTTATCCTCATCTTTTCTGAGACTTTCTAAAATCAGACTGTCATTCGTCAAAA
This sequence comes from Carcharhinus amblyrhynchos, assembly GCF_965287045.1. Lineage (NCBI taxonomy): Eukaryota > Metazoa > Chordata > Chondrichthyes > Carcharhiniformes > Carcharhinidae > Carcharhinus > Carcharhinus amblyrhynchos. The sequence continues at coordinate 55,705,302 of NC_137335.1, forward strand.
TGACTGGAGCTGTTTCTAGCGTGGAGAAACATGAGAAACTAAATTTTACTAAGGGGCTTCAGGGGAATAAAGCAGGCAAGGCACTTGAGTTAAGAAAATGAAATTGGTGAGGGCATAAGAAATTCCTATGACTATAAAAAGGTCATGTTTTAGTTGACATGGAGCATGAACTTGTCCATGAAACTTAATCTCTCTCTAGGACAACTAACTGGAGGTTGCCTGAGTCACAACGACTTGATGTCCTGATTCCACAACTGGTTTAGCCACCCATCACCAGGTCTGACTTGGCCACATGAAGCCCTATCACACCAAATTCTCCTCTGCTAAAATCATTCATTCATCCATTTTCAGCCTCAGCAGCAACAATAACCTTCGGCTGATTTTCAATACCAACAACATTCTGATCAAGTAAAGAGGAGAACGGGTACGGTCTTCTCTTTACTGATCTACACTCAACTCCAACAAATGTGAGTTTCAACATTGAAACTGGAGATTATTTGCTCAGCTGCTACTGCTGCATTTCTTCCAACTGAGTTTCCACACATTTGCTGACTGGAAACAGGTTGTGTATGTGCAGTCCAGCATTTTAAGTTCTTTGGACTGAGGACAGGCCCAGTGTCCCTGCACAGAAAGGGAAAACAGCACAATGACCTAGGTCACGTGATTGGGAGCAGAGCACCATTGAGAAAGTGTCCCAGGCTGGGGGGAGGGGGAGGTCCCAGATAAGGATCAAAGAGAGGAGCAGAGAAAGAGGCTCCAATCATCGAAAGGACTGTGATTGACAGACTTAAAAATGAGGGGTCAAGAGAAGTCCTGAAGCTCCAATAAGGCAGCTGAAGTTTGGTGACAGTATGCTGTGGGCTATTGGGACAAAGGTACCCCTTTGCAGCAGTGGTATTTTACTCAGTGCGGTCAAAGAGCTGAATTTGTGCTTGTGAGTTAGTGCTTTAGCAAATACTCTGGAATCCAGGGGAACATAATCTCAGAGGAGATTAAAACCTATGAGGTGGGTCATTGTTGACATCATCTGAGTTGGAGAGAATTCCAAGGCAAGATCTGCAAAAGTGAAGATTGAAATTCCTTGCGAGAGAGACAGATCTTCAATGAGACTGGTTGATTCAGTGTTTACTGACATCTGATTGAGCTGTTGAGAAATCTGTGGACTCTATCTTTTTTGCACTTGCCAATGATTGTGCAGTGTGGTGTGTTCAATCACAGTGTGCTTGTTAATTCACATGTCTTTCATATTCACATCAAATGTCAGAGTATAAGGTATTGTAAATTATTTTATCTTTTTAACCTTGGAAAGTTTATTTATGTTTGTTCAAAGCCCGAGGAATCTTGTGACTTTATTCACTGGACAAGTGTCTTGAATCTCAAACTCTGTCTACTTTAAACAGCAAGTTATTGGGCCTTAGCCAGATCTTACCAAAAACTTTGGGGTCTGGTGCAGCATCATAACACATCTCTAATAGTGCCTCTCTCCAGTTCACCTTGTTGGCCTGCTGCTCCTTGCTTTCACTCTTGGCCTCCATGTTAGCTAATAGTCCAGTAACATCACTGGATAACAAGATTTTTTTTAACAATGTTGGGGCCAATTACAATGCATCTACTCATGTGTTGCTGTTTTTGCTAATGACAGCAACTGATAAGAAGTTTTCTTTGCACTTTGGGACAAGAAATTGCAATCCATTCTTGATTGGATAGGCATTTTCCCTTCTGCATCACTGCTCAGCAAGTCAAACAATATGCTGCTTATAATACTAGGTCATGTCACATACAATGTAATGGAAAACATGGTCTTGCTTCACCAATTGCTTGAACATTGAAGAAGTTACAAAGTTGGCTGATGCTGGCTCCCCAGTCAAGACAGCACATCTTGATTTTCAAAAGTCTCTGACAAATTTAAGGTGGCTGAATAAATGAAACTGCATGGTACTTCTGGATTTTACCTATGATTCTGTACATTTATTATGTGAAAACTATGAATGATCTGGATCATTATTAAATAGTGGCTACTAATCTACTTAATACTTATTTCTTCTCTTTGTGAAACTGAGGGATATGTATGAAGATGATGGGCGATGGGAAATTCCTTCTAGGAAGCAAGCTTTCAACAGCTGAGGACAGCAAATTGAAAACAAGAGCGGTGAGGAGGTAGCAATGGACTTCAAAGAATTGGGTTTGGGGTAATGGAGTTAACAAGTATCATGGCTCCGGGTTGAACAGAATTGAAAACTGTCCCTGAACATGGTCCTAAAGGGGGAATTAGGACCTTTGCAGAGCATTTGCTCCCAGATTCACACTAATATTTCCTACACTTAAGTACTTAAACAGTATGTACACCATGCTAGCCAAAACAAGTACTAACCACGCTGAACATGAGCATTGCCAATGCATTTCAGATGGTCCACAGATATGCTCAAACAACGGCCTTCCTAGAAGTCAAAAGACAAGTATATTTTGTGAAATCACAACATTTAGTTACTTTTAAACCAGAAAAGCCCATTTTAAAAAGTCAAATATTTATGAAATTATGTTTTATGTAGAAACTTTAGACATCAAAAACTATTTAAAATTCATACAGAATATAGACAGGGTATTAAAAGCCTTTAAAAAACGTTAAAAGTAACTGTACATTTATAACCAATATCATCCAAAGTGCAAACCGCTACATGAAGTTTTCAGTGAAAACTCTATGGATACATGCAATAACAATGCTCATTTAGATAGGTGGCTTAACATAGAAAAATGTCGCAAGGCAATTCACAGACACGTAACCAGATGAAAAACAACCACTAAACCAAAAGGAGCAAGTGTAAGGAGTTGCGACTAAAACTTTAGTCACAGACGGCATTGAAATAGGAGTGGTTTCTGGACAGAATCCCATAGTTTAGGATTTTGACAGTTAAAGGCATAGCCAAAAATAATTGTACAAAGCAAACTGGTATCCACAATTCTCAGAGCTGTAGGGCTAAAGAAGATTACAGACATTGGCAGGGGCAAAACCATGAAGTGATTTAAGCATAAAGACGATATTTTAAATCTGAGGTAAAGATGGGCTGGAAGTCAAAGCGAGCAATGGGCTGATTAATGTACAGGAGTTGCTGCACAGTAATAAACAGAAAGTAATATTTGGGATGAGTGGAAACTGATGGACAGCGGACCATAAAAGCTCAATCAAGACAGCTTGGGCATTCTCAAGGTAGAGATGACAAAGTAATGGGTAAGAGCTTCAGCAAATGTTCTGACTTGGAGGCAAGAGATAACAGGGGACGAATCTCCCAAAACTGCTAAATTGGCAAGAAAACTGTTCTAGATCCCAACACTTCAGCTTCTCACCTGAATCTCTGCACGCTGTGCACTAAAGAGGTCCTTCCAACAGTGGTGATCCATTTCCAGCCCCCCAGTTGCTGCTCCATGCCAGACCAATCCCAATGCAGAGTGGCATTAGGACCCTTGAAGCTCACCAATCGCACCTAGGCCCTGCCCTCTTGACACTGTCCACTGGCACTGACTGGCACTCCCCAACTGTGGGGAGCTAGCCTGAACCCCGCTGAAATGAAGTACTCCTGGCAGGGTGGGAGATTTGATCGCCCAATAATTAACAAATCTATATATTTAAAATAGATTTTAAAAAGATTTAAATGACTTACCTGCCTTCCTGCTGGTTTCCAGCGTGGTCTGGCCGGCGACTGTTCACCGGCTCTGGGAGACGTGCATGCGTTCTCTGCGCAATCACAAATCCCTATTCAAGGCCACAGACGCACATCTCCTGGCCGGACCCGCCAGAAAAGTGGTGGGTGTGGATGAGAGAATCGTGGCCAATGTTCCAAAGGTGGAAGTTGGCAGAAGGGGGACCATAAAGAATCCCAACAGTTGGCAAGGTCTCCACATTTATGACTGGAACAAAGAGCTGCTTGAACTCTGCCTCAAGATTCTATGATTCTATGTCTATCCGAAATGCATTGCATACTAATAGAAAACTCAACATTGCACTGTCAGTTTCAGAATTCACTCAATATTATTGGCTAGAACTCTGGCTCTGTATAATGAAATTCAAATACTGTGTTAATCATCATTTGCTGCTCGAGCACTCATTAAATTAATGGGAATTCTGTAAGTTGTCTGTTACTGTATTTTGTAAGATAAATGTGCTCCTAGCAGTTAAGTCAATTTCATAAGGAATCTATTTTTGTTTACATAATTAAAGGCACAATTATGTTGATTTTTTAAAATTTAATTTTCCATCTAGTATTAAAAACAAATGTTGTTTTGATACAACAAGACAGGGATGTTCTTGAAAATCATCTTTGCTATTTTCCGTAAAATATTTATCCCTCTAAAGTACAGTTGTTCAGTTAACAATCATTTCATAACATAAGTACAAATAAGACTGGGAATATATCTGAATACTGAATTGCAACTGTTCCTGGAGAACTGCACCAGCTTTCAGGCAGTCATTTTTTTAGTGCAACATAAATAAGCCACTTTGTGATTTTAATAACATGCAATGCTTCAAAATCAAATCTGATGAACTGTGTATTGTCCTTACCTCTGGATCTTTGTTCCATTGCACCACATATTCCCAACAACAATGAGCATGAAGAACATCTGATTCTAGACTGCAAGGGAATCGCTCATAAGCCAGCTGAAGCAACTCTGTAACAATAAAAACAAGAGCAAACTAATGTCCTTTAGAGAAGGAATTTTGCTGTCCTTACCCATTATGGACTCCAGACAATGTGTTTAACTCATAACCAAGCTTGGAAATGGCCTCGCAAACCACTCAAGTTGTTCTAAATTACTATCAAAAAAAATCTGAGAACCTGGGGATCCATTGTCTGAATAAGGATTCAGATGAGGCGAAATTTCTTCACTCAAAGCACTGTGAATCTTTGAAATTCTCTTTTCCTGAGAGCTGAACTGAATATTATTACAGCTGAGATTTTTGGTCTCTCAGGTAATATGGGGAGTGGGCAGGAAGACCAAGTTGAGGCAGAAGGTTAGCCATGATCTGTTTTAAGTGGCAGAGCAGGATCAAGAACTCTATGATCTATTCCTATTCCTTTTGGAATAAAACAAGACACACCACCCAGCACTGGACAAGATAACATCACACTTAGGTCAGCGTACCCTGCAAAGTCATCCCCAATAATAGCTTGGGGATTATGCCAAAACTCAGAGTGCCACCTCTCAGAATGGTCAAGCAACAGCCTGGCATTGTCATGAAACAGATTCAGAATAGACTTAGTAACTCAAAACTGGTTCTCAATGAGGCATTCGGAACAGGAGTTATACTGGATTTGAAAGGTTAGCTCTATTTCTCTCTCCACAGATGCAGCCAGACCTGCTGAGTTTTTCCAGTACTTGCTGTTTGTATTTCAGATTTCTAGCATCTGCAATATTTTGTTTTTATTTTAGCAGATATGAATCCCAATATGTGATGTCATGAGAGGGGAAATGGCACATGAACTGAACTTATTTTGCATCAGTCTTCACTATAGAGAACACAAGTAACATTCCAGAAATAATTGTACATCAGGAAATGGAAGGGAAAGAGGAACACGAGAAAATTATGATCATCAGGGAGGTGGTACTGAGATAAACAGTGAATATAGCTCCTTTATTCAAAAAAGAGAGACACAGAACGAAGGAAGTTACAAGCCAGTTAGCTTAACATCTATCATAGGGAAAATGTCAGAAGCCATTATTAAAAACATTATAGCACTTAGAAAAAGTCAAGGTAATTAGGCAGAGTCAACAGGGTTTTGTGAAAAGCAAATCATGTTGAACCAATTTATTGGAGTATTTTGAAGGAGTTACAAGTGCTGTGGATAAAGGGGAACCAGTGGAAGTACCGTACTTAAATTTCCAGAAGGCATTTGATAACGTGCCATGTCAAAAGTTATCATGCAAGATAAAAACTCAGTGTAAGGGGATGCTTAGAAGACTGGCTAGCTAACAGGAAACAGTTGGTATAGATAGGCCATTTTCTGGTTTGTAAGATGTAATGAGTGATATGCTTCAGGTATCAGTGTTGGGGCCTCAACATTTTACAACAAATATAAATGATTTGGATGGAGGGACCAAAAATAAGGTTGTTGAATTTTCAGATGACACAAAGATAGGCAGGAAAGTAATTTGTAAAGAGGACATTAGGAAGCTACAGAAAGATGTACACTGGTTAAGTGAATGGACAAAGATTTAGCAAATAGAGTATAATGTGGGAAAATGTGAAATTGTACATTTTGGCAGGAAGATTAAAGAAAATTATATAAATGGTGAGAGAATGCAGAGCTCTGAGATGCAGAGGGATCTGGGTGTCCTAGCGCATGAACCACAAAAGATAGAATGCAGGTACAGCAAGTAATTAGAAAAGCTAATAGAACAATATCATTTAACGCGAGGAGAGTTCAATTCTTAAGTAGGGAGATTATGCTTCTGTTATACAGGGCATTGGTGAGACCACATCTAGAGTACTATGTATTGGTGACATTATTTAAAGAAATATGTAAATATGTTTGAAGCAGTTCAGAGAAAGTTTACTATACTAATACCTGGAAATGCTAGATTGTCTATGAGGAAAGATTAGATAGGTTAGGCATGTATCCATCTGCTGGAGTTTAGAAGAGCAAGAGGTGACTTGATTGAAACATACAATATCCTGAGGGCTCTTGACAAGGTGGAAATTTGAAAGGATGTTTCATCTTGTGGGAGAATCTAGGACTATGGGTCACTGTTGAAAAATAAGGGCTCACCCATTTAAGACAGATGAGGGAAAAAATTCTCTAAGGTTTGAGAATTTTTGGAACTCTCTTCCTCAAAAGGCTGTGGAAATAGAGCCTTCAAATATTTTTAAGGTAAAAGTAGATCAATTCTTGCTGAGCAAGGGAGTGAAAAATTAACAGAGGTAGGCAGGAATGTGGAATTGAGGTTACAATCAGATCAGCCTCAAGGGGCTGAGGGGTCTATTCTTGCTCCTAATCCATATGTTTGCATGCATCTGCCATTTCCCTCACTCTATCATCACCATCAAGCCAGGGAGTCAACTTTGGTACAATATTAAGTGTAGAATATACCAGGAACAGCACCAGGTGTACCTAAAAATGAATTGCAAACAGGCACTATGTGCATGCTTAGCAGTGGATGCAACTGGCTATAGCCAGATCTAAGCAGTCCCACACAACCCACACGCAGAATTAAAAGCACTGCAATCTTGCCACATCCAGTTGCGAATAGTTGAAAACAATTAAACTAAGAGGACATGGCTTCAAAAACATTCCCATCCACAATGATAGTGATGCCCAGCATGTGAATGAAAAAGTCAAAGCTAAAGCATTTGCAATTGCCTCCAGCCAAAAGTGTCAAGTGAATGATCCTTCTTGGCCTCCTCCTGAGATCACCATCATCATAGAAGCTGGGCCTCAATCAATTAGATTCATCCAACATAGAGAAATGGCTAACAGTATTAGATACAGCAAAGGCTAAGGATTCTGACATCAACTTGGTTTTACTGCCTGTGCTCCAGAACTATCACATTTCTAATTAAGCTGTTCAGTGCAGCTGCAACACTGGCATCGACCCAGCCAAGTTGAAAATTGCCCAGGTATGTACTTTACAAAAAAGCAAGAAAAGCCAATCTGGTCAATTACCATTCCATTAATCCTCTCAATCATCAGCAAAGTGATAGAAGATGTTATCAACAGTGCTATCAAGGGACACTTACTCACCAATAACTTGAGTAAATGCTTGTCAGTGCTCAGTTTAAGTTCCAAGTGGCTCCAAACCAAAACATGGACTAAAAGAACTGAATTCAAGAAGTCAGGCTAAAATGACAGGGTCAAATGCTGCCTTGATGTCAAGAGGTCTTAATTAAATTTAAGAATATAAGAATCAGAGGAAAGTTCCATTTGCTGGAATCATGCCTAGCACAAAGGAAAATGCTTGTGATTGTTGGAGGCCAATCATCTCAGCACTAGCAGGGGTTCTTCAGAGCAGTGTTCTAACAGGTCCTCACCTGTTAGAGATTGGGTATCATGCGACAAAAATTTCACTTCCTGACTCCCTAAAAGCCTTTACACCAGCTACAAGACACGAGTCAGGAGTTTGATGAAACACTCCCCACTGTTCTGGATATGTGCAGCTCCAATAACACTCAAGAAATTTGAAACTATCTGGGGTGAAGCAACTCCATCCACCACAGATGGACATGTCTGCAGTGTTACACAATGCAATGCAGCAACTCACCAAAGCTGCTTCAACAACACCTTTCAAATCAGTTACCTTGACCACCTACGAGGGCAAGTAATACATGTAAGCACCATGTAAGTGAGTGTTTTTCCAAGTCACACACCATCCTGACTTGGAAATATAGTTGTTTGTTCATCACCACTGGATCAAATCCTAGAATTCCTTCCCTAACAGCAATGCGAGTCTGCCAACACCACATGACTTCACGGGGTCAAGGTAATGGCTCCAACACCTTCTCAACGATAATTAAGGATGGGCAAAATGCTAGACTAACCAACAATGGCCACATACCATGTATTTTTTAAATCAAAAATGGTACTAAGCTCCTCAAAAAGCATTAAACTTTTACAAATATAGCAAATTAATAACAGTTTCACAAGCTTTCTGGGTATACCAGGAGGTTGACTTGCTTCAGTGGCTTCCCATGTGCCTAAATCCAATTTTATCAATACCATCAGTAGCAACTTTCAACTGGACATAAGAACATAAGAAATAGGAGCAGGAGTAGGCCATCCAGCCCTTCGAGCCTGCCCCGCCATTCAATAAGATCATGGCTGATCTGTCGCTGCTCAGTTCCACTTTCCCGCCCTCTCCCCATAACCCTTAATCCCCTCTCTTATCAAAAACCCATCAACCCGCATCTTAAAAATATTTAGCGAGGCAGCCTCCACCACTTCAACGGGCAGAGAATTCCAGAGATTCACCACCCTTTGAGTGAAGAAGTTCCTCCTCAACTCCGTTCTAAACCGCCCCCCTTTTATCTTGAGGCTGTGCCCCCTAGTCCTATTGTCTTTTTTGAGCGGGAAGAGTCTTTCCACCTCTATCCTATCCATCCCATTCATCATCTTATACGTCTCACTGAGATCTCCCCTCATTCTTCTAAACTCTAACGAGTACAAGCCTAGTTTATTCAGCCTCTCCTCATAGCTCAACCCCCTCAACTCTGGTATCAGCCTAGTAAACCTCCTCTGCACTCCCTCCAAGGCCAAAATATCTTTGCGCAGGTGCGGCGCCCAAAACTGCACACAGTACTCTAGCTGCGGCCTCACCAATGCCCTATACAGCTGCAGCAAGACCTCCCTACTTTTATATTCAATCCCCCTCGCTATGAAGACCAACATCCCATTCGCCTTCCTGACCACCTGCTGCACCTGCAAGCTGGGTGACGTTAGACACACCTTTAATTCAACAAGCACAATAGAGATCCTCAATAAGAGGGAAGTCACTCAAGGTCCCATATACCTTACCATTTATTTGCAGTGCATTCATTATGCAGAGCTGGTAGGTGACTGCTCACATATTCACTTAGCTGGAGAATAACACAAAGAAAGCCAAGCCAACAAATAAATATACTGAAGATGAGTGCTTGTCACTAATACTGGCTGATTATTAATTGTCTCACGACAGTAGTGAAATAACCACAAGTTCTGGTCTGCCACACAACCTGATTAAAAACAAATTTCAAGGTCCTTCATTATCTATATGATTTAGAACACTTGAATAGTCTTCTAATGTATTAAACATTATATTTTTAGTAACCTTGTAGTTCATAATCAAGCAATCTAATCATTAATGTTCCATAGGAACTAACTGAACACAATTTATTTAGGTGCTTCTTACCAAGTATCCTTTCCAGACCAAGTTCTTTGAAATTCTCACTTATAGGAATGTTTTCCCCTTCCGCCTGTCCTTCTGTATTTTCTAATCTCTTGGATTGATGAACCTGTTTCAGAACGCTTGGAACAAGATCGAGTTTGAAAATCCATTTTGCCACACCATCAGCAACGACTCCTGAGAAAGATAAACAGATACAGATTGTTAATGACAATATCCCACAGAACAATACATGCAAGTTAATGAAATGTAAAATCTTTGGAAAATACTGGCTCAAGATATTATTGCGGCTTTTTGTCTCTAAGCACTAGATTACTGATATTGAGGAGTTCACAAATAACGATCAAGTCATAGGCTGGAATTCTGCCATTCCACCCACCACAGAAATCATAGCAGGTGGGACAAGGACCATGAAAAGGTCCGTTTGACCTCGGGCAGACTTTTGGGATTTGGGATGAGCATGGCTGGAAAATCCTATCCATAACCTTCATTAAATCTGAACTAATTATGAATACTGCAAATGGATGGAACATAAAATAAGGAGTCAAATTTATCATTAGAAATTCACTGCATTTCAGAAAATTATATAGAAGAGCTGAATGAGGTTTCACAATATACCTTAAATGTCACCAATAACCAAGTCTAACCAAATTCTATTGTAAGAAACAAATAGAATGTAACACAACATCCACGCATCTAGTGATGTAATACAGCAACTTGGCCAGTATTAACTTTTCTTTTCTGTGTTCGTGGGACATCGATGGCTGACCAGCATTTATTGCCCATCCCTAATTATCCAAGCACAGTTCAGAGTCAGCCCCATTTCAGTGGCTCTGACATCACATGTAGGTCAGATTGGGCAAGGATTTCCTTCCCTAAAGGACATTAGTGAACCAGATGAGTTTTTCTGACAATCAGCAATGGTTTCATAGTCATCAGAAGATTCTTAATTCCAGACTTTTTTCTTATTGAAATCAAATTCCACCATCTGCCATGGTGGGATTCAAACCTGGGTTCCAGAACATTAATAATCCAGAAACTCAACTAATCTAGCAATAATACCACTAGGCCATCATCTCCCACATGATTTTGCTAAGATGGGGATGAGTGGTATGGCGAGTGGTAATTTTTCAATCTAAATTTTGTTAGCTTTTACGTAATGCGTGGGATTCTCTGGTCCTGCCGCTGTCAATGGGATTTCTCATTGAAACCACCCTATGCTGCCAGGTAACCTGCGAGTCAGAATGCGCTACTGGCAAGGCCACAGAATTCTGCTCGCGTGAATGGCCGAAAGATCCATCCCCCTATCTAGTACTTCAAACTGTTAGTTTTCAGATATAATAGGAAACAGGAAAAATATATTTGCATACACTTGCCTGTAATTCATCACCTTCATAATTAGAGCTCAGGAATTTTTCCATTGCCAGACTCTAAAATGGTGATTAAGACTAACGGCAATATTGCCAAGTTTTCAATAAAGCTCCTGGAATTTTAGTTGAGTATGCAATTTTTATTTTTGCATAACCAACAAACAGGTTACAAGAAAATTTGCATCCGCTGGTGATGAGTATTTAATTAAAGCTTTCTCTCCACAACATGTTCTGATGAACAATTTCTCGATTTATAGCATTAGTCATTAACTACATCTTTATAATTGAATGGAATGTTGAGGAAAAAAGAAAGGCTTGACTTTTCCTCCATTCTCAGCATTTGAACCCTTCAACACAGTGTCAAGTTTTAAGCCCCTGATTTTCACAATTAGACAGACATACGTCAGCACCTCACTGAAATTTTTTCAACCTGGAAATTGAGGAGTGACATGAGTGAACCTTCAGTTCAGGACCAGTATTTCAATTATAGCAGGTAAAAAGGATCACTTGTCAGTGGCACAGATGTCTCTAAAGGCAAAGCAATTATCTTTTACAGGGTTGAAACAAAAATTACTGACCTGGAGAAAACAAAAACAGAGAAGTCAAAGGAGAAAATTAGTTAACAAGAATCACAAAGACAAAATCCAGAAACCAAAGTCAAAGATTAGAAATGATAGAAGAAAGTTAAAATGAAAGCAAAATGCTGCAAATGCTGTAAGTCTGAAATAAAAACAGAAAACGCTAGATAAACACAGCAGGTCTAGCAGCATCGGTGGAAAGAAACAGTTAATGTTTCAGGTCTAAAGGACCCTTCTCCAGAAGAAAATTAAAATACTGACAAATAGGAGAAAAAGCAGTGAGAATGTGGTACTGAAAAAACAAAATGAAAACAGCATGGTCAGAACTAAAAGCCAAACACTGGCATCAATATAAACAGCATGAGTAATAGGCCATATACCAGGAATATTAATATACAGCTGCGTGGCTGTAAAGTCATTTCTGAGTGAATCAGCACAAAGGTCAATCTGACTCAAACACAGTAAAGCCAAGAAATGAGAGACCTTTCAATATTTCATTTCTTGGCAAGAATCTTACGCTGCTCACCTTCAATGAGTTTCAGCTTGACATTTAACAACATAACTATAGCCCGTGACCGTACCATCAGTTTTATTCTTCCATTTTGCTTAATGACTGCAGGAACCACTCGAAGCATTGCTGGTGTCCACGTCAGGTGCTGTCTTTAGGGTTGGGTGGGGGACATCAGAAACTATTTCCTTAGCCTTAGAATACCCATGAACAAAGATTTATGAGCACACACAATGAATAGAGCTCCTACCTCGGCCACCTTCCAAAAGTTTTTTTACGGAAATGCTAGCAAGTGCCTCAGAATGATGGCAGGTTGAGCTGGGTGGTTTGCTCCCTTTGCTGTGCAGCAGTGTTTGCAGAATAAGGCAATCCTCAAGCTGTCTCAGCAACAGATTCCAGTGTTCCATATCGAGAGACAGTGCTTCCCAAGAATCAGTCATTCCATCTGAAGCCATAACTTCCAGCTGTAGGAAAAACAAAAGAGGAAACAAAGTTAGATATAATGCAGCGAAGGAATAGAAAACCTGGATGAAAGTCCAACTTATCTTTAAGAAAGTTAACAAAAAAAAATCTCAGCAGTAGAAATTAGTTCGGGTTGCCCAATTTTTCAAATCCAGCATCAGACACTGGAGGTCATTATTTCAACTGCCTGATTCCTGCCAAGTTTCCTTCAGTCTCAGCAGTCCTTTTATTTATGCAGATTTTTATATTGTTCAATTCTCTCCACAAAGCACTGCCAATTTAGATTCTAGACTGAAACTGAACTCTTGCAGCTCCCTCAAGGATCAAGGATCAGAAAAAGTAATTTCTTCCGTTTTATTTCCAAAGAACAGCCAGCCAATTTTCAAACAGGAGTGAATAATAATCCTCAGGCATGGCACGGGATTTAAAAGATATCCATCGGAACGAACAAAAACATTGGAGGTGACACACACCAGTTCTGCAAAATAACCATCTTCCACCAGCAGATCACATGATGATAGTGCCAGTTACAGCAATTACCAAATGAATGAGTTACTGCTTTGTTTACACGTGTAACAACAGATAACAATTCTACTTACCTCTTTTTCAGCCAGGCTATTTGTTGCACTGATAGCTACACTCCTTCCCACAAGTGCAGCTAACAGTGCAGCTCCAATATTCTCTGCCTGTGCACAAGCAGTGCGCATTTGTTGCCACCATGGAGACACTGACTGAAGGTCCCAAGAAGTATCTATGGCACCTGCAAGGAAACATGAATTTCAAATTAGAAATAGATCAAAATTCCAGATTTTGTGGTTTTTTAATGCAACCACCTATGGACAAGTCAGTATTACCAAGCAAATACACACAAGTGCTAGCTACATTTACAGTTTTGCATGCATACCACTGGTACTTAGCACTCAAAAAGTGAAATCCATTGGTCACACAGCTACATATGTTTAACTTTACACTGCTAATTTTGAAGCAAAATAAATGCTGAAAACTTAAATATATGTGGGGGAAGGGTTGAGGGTTGGTTGAGGGAGATGGGGGAAAGGGGTTCTACAAATTGGAGGAATAGGAAGGACATTGAAGCCATAGATGAGGCCACTTGGTTCTATGTTCCAACCATTCTATGGTTCTACTATTACAAATCACTGATCAAGCCTTCTCTGGAATATTATGGTCAACTCTTGACACCACACTTTAGGAAGGACCTCAAAGCCTTGGATGGGGTATAGAGGACATTTACCAGGATGATTCCAGGGAATTGGAACTTCAGTCATATGGGAAGACTGAAGAAGTTGAAATTGTTCTCCTTACAGCAGAGAAGGTTAAGGGCAATAGAGGTATCCAAAATTATCAGGGCTCATTACAGATAGGGAGAAATAGTTTCCTCTTGCAAGTAGGCCAGTAACCACAAACCACAGATTAAAAATAATTGATTTTAAAAAAAGAGAAATAAGGGTTCCACCATAATCTCATGTATGATGACGTACAGCTTCTATGGTTCTGTGAGATACAACATTAAAAAGGGCTAAAAACATTGTCTCATTTTTCTTGACTGCAAGATAAATAGTGTGTAAATAGTCCTGGGTGGTGATGCCGCATCAGAATCACAACTCACTTTATGGAAGTATTTCAATGAGAACACCTAGGATCTTTCAGTTAGTATTCATAGGAAAGAAAAGTGATGGATGAGTTTGATTAATCCAAAAATAGATCAACTTACAATAAACTATTTATCTCTATACCCAAAATAAATTTCCAAAGTAGTTTCTGTACAAAACTTTGACAGGAACATACATGACTGATATAAAAAGATATATTGGGTCATTATTAATTTTTAACCTACAACAATGATGAAGAAGATAATGAAAGCTGCAATCATTGTAAATTTCTAGGTAAACTAAAGTGGGGGTAGGTGGTCTTCTTGAACCACTGCAGTCTTTGTGGTGATAGTGCTGATAAGGAATTCAGGATACTGATCCAGCAACAATGAACGAAAAGTAGCGTACATTCAAATCAGGATGGTGTGTGATTTGAAGGAAACATGAAAGCACTCTCAAAACATTGCTGCTTTTATCCTCTTCTTTGACAGAGATTGCAAGGGGAGCTAAGTGCTTTTGAATTAAGCTTGGTGAGTTGCTGCAGTGTATTCTATAGCGTGTACACACTGCAGTCATAGCGTGACAATAATGGAGAAGTGTCCAAAGGAGAAAAATGGAAATGAGTCCAGTAACAGGAGTGCTGATCAAGGACTCTGCCCTTGAGAATGGGAGCTGAGTGTTGTTGTAATTGCATTCTGCCAGAAAAGTGGTGAGTGTTCCATAACACTCATCAAGTGAACTCTGATGATTCAAAGGCTTTGGGAGGCCAGATGAACCAATCCAAGTGCCCACACTCTGTCCTCTTGCAGCCAAGATATTGAAATGACTGGCTCAGTTAGGAATCAGCAAATAGTGAATGCCAAAATCTTTCAAACAAATAATTCCAATAACTTTGACAAAATAAACCACAAAAGACTTATTGATAACCAATATCCGGGACTTCACCTTTCATCTTGTTTAAGAGAGATAACGTAATGTGGAGATAGCTAATTGATTCCTGATTCTTGAGAATTTCTTTCTCCCGGAAGAGCCACATACTGAGCAGCAAAGACTGGAGAGAGACAGAGCAATAGAGGAAAAAAACATGATTAAAAACTGCTCTGCAGCTTGCCATTGCGTAATCTCCAATATATATCAAAAATAAGTCAAGTGCTATCATGTTCCAATTTTGACACAAAAGAATAACACCAAAACATAGTTAAATTGTTAACGAGGGAAATACTCATGAATTAATTTCATTATGATTAAATCCACAATTTGTAGGTGAAAAAAAAATTATAATAGGCTGCTAAAATGCAGTCAATTAATGCACATCCTAGTTCAATCAAAATGGCCAAGAGTTGCCATTTTCATTAAAACTAACTACTTTGACAAATACTTTGCTAAGAGGCTTCCCATCAGAAAAGTCATGGGAAATTAACAGCAATCAGTACTAATGTTCAATACTGCTTCCGATTCATTGGTAAATCATCAACTAAAAAAAAGTTTAATAATCTTAATTTACAGAATTCAACAAATAATTGTTCATTTCTAACAACAGTGGAGTTGACAGGCTTGAGCAATATTGATAGGCCAGGATTTTTAGGATGGTGGGTGCCCCTTGCCATTTTACACTCTAACATTCATTGATTGAAATGGGTCCTCCTCCTGGGTGAGGGACCAGCATCCTGCCTAATGCCAAAGAACTGCCAGCCAATTAGATTTGCCAACAGCTCTCCAACCCTTGCAGCGCTGCTGTGACCAGGCAAAGAACTTCCACCAGGAGGCCTGAGATCAGGTCCGGCAACCCAAGGAAAATGCAAGTGTCAGGGGTTCCAGGGCAGGATGGGTAAGGAAGGCATGGGAGTTGAGTGGGGAAATTGAGATTCCAGGGTGGAGGGAGGTCCAGCGGTCACTGGAAGGCTGGGTGGGAAACAACCTTCAAGTGGCCATTAATTGGCCACTTATGGGCCTCAATTGGGCAAAGACAGGCTTCTAGTCCAATGCCTTGCTGCCCCAGTGTAAAGTCATTGCGAGGTGGGGATGGACGGAAACCTAAATGGAATCCTGTCCTGCAATTTCACGTTCTCACCTCTGCCTAAAACCCACGGTAAAATTCAGGCCATAGAAATGGGTGCTCAGTACGGTTTCAGACCTTTAAAGCAGAATGTTTCATAACCTTTTAATATTTATAAATTGAGCAAAGAGAATTATATTTAGGGCACAACAGCTGGCAATTTTGCTATGGGCTAGGTTTCCTTATACACAGTTCATCAAGTTTCACATATGAGTAATACCATATTATAAACTGAAAACAAATTCAGACAAGCGGATTAAACTTAAATATGTAAGTTTACTGAAGATCACATTTCTTTTTCAATTTTCTTGTCATCTATATGCAGTCAGATCAGTTAGAAACTTACTAAAAACTGCTGAGGCTTGGCTCCCACAGACTCCAGCAAACGGCACATTTCCTCTGCAGAACTTTCCCCACACAGACATTTCCAGAAAAAGAAATTGCCTGCAACAGAAGGGAAAAATGTGAAAGAACATTTCAACCTCATTTCACTTGGACTGTTAAACTTGATATTACCGTTATTCAATCAAATGCCAAGCAGCATATATTAACCATAATGAAGAAATGCCATCAAGTGTACCAAATGAAAGTCAAGAAAGAACCAATTTATAGATATAGCTTAGAGACTGGAGGAAAAAGTGCGTGCACATAAATCTCATATAATATTTGTGTTTCCAAGTAATTGAATGTTATAGATTGCTGCATCACCTACTGTTAGAGGTAACTTCAGAGATCATTAGTAAGTAACGCATAGTCAAACCTAGTTTCCAATTTAATTCTGCAAATGTGTTAAATATTACATTAATCTTTCTATTTGGCAATGCCATAGAACGTTCCATTAAGTAAATTTATCAAGTTTCACTTTTTTGTTTAAATATCATAATTTCTCTGCACTTTGTACTGTGACATTATGGTCATTTTTTCCTTCATAAATGCCAAGCTTTTTCTCAAATTGAGATTTGCTTCTATTTCATACTATTTTTTAATTTTTTCACCATACTTGGCTCTCCCATTATTGTCTGCCATTTAATAGAAAATGCAAATGGGAAATAAAAAAAGTTTGTGGCAATGTATCATAGATGTTGCTGATGGATACAGATCTACTATTCAGTTTCACATAACCATTTTCCTGTATCTAACATGTTTATATAAATATTGCAATCTGGCAAATGCACTTAAATGCTGTAGGAAATATTCATAATGATTAATAAAGCTCTGAGGTAAATGGTTTATCACTTTGGTTAAATGATAATTACCAAGTGGTTGTATTTTTATGCAATAAATTTGTATGTATCTGGCATACTACAAAAGACATCTAATATACACGACTCACAAGAGCGTATGCAGACTCACCCAAAGCCACACATTCAACTTCATTCATTTTCTTCACATTGACAACTTCTTTTTCATATTCGAGATATTCAAGGAATGTTTGGATTGGAAGTTTGCAGTTTTGATCCTCCTCAAAATGAACTGTACTTCTGGTGTTTCCTTGTCTATAATTATCAAGTAGTGTTTGAATTTTCACAACTTCTTTCTCTTCCAGTCTTAGCAATGTAGCCAAGTCCTGCACGATAAACAACACAAAAAAAAGACAGAAGCAGCAAACGGGATATAAATTTTAACTGTAGTCTATAAATGCTTGATTTCCACAAGACTATTCTGAGACCCAAATTCCTCATTCTTTGCAAAATATTCCTATAAGAAAACCCTCATTGGTAAGACATGTAAGAATAGAATTTAAAACAAATTCTAGCTCAGTGATTTTTAAAAAAATACCTAACAAGACTATTCCCATTCAATTGCACTGAACGCACCATCATTCAACTACTTACGTTGCTGGTTTTGGCTTCACCCTGCTCAAGGTCCTCAGAGTTGAGCTTGCTTACACACGAATAAAGGTGAAGTAATTTCAACTGGCTGAGACAAAATTGCAACAATCCTTCATCCACACTTTCAGGATCTAATAAAGATACAAGTGAGGGAGAGATATTACAGTCAACGTACAAATCAGTAATAACTCATGATAAATGCTTTGCTGGTCATTTTTGCTTCAATAAATAAGTGCTCATAATATAACACCCCAAAAAAATGTACAGCCGAGCCCATGTTTAATCTATAACGTGTGCTGAATTAGCAGATCTCAAATGGATTGCAGTACAAGTACTAGAATGCCACTGTTCAGAATGGAATAATTGGCCAGGACTCTGGACCTTATTACTATCCGATTACTAATGTGTCACTATCGTGCTCTGCTGCAATGCCCTGCTTCCCTGCATCATCTGCTAATGTTCAGCATCCTTGACCAGGGCCTGAACACATCACCCAAAATCATGTTTCTATGTATTGTTGAGGGAAGACTTCACTGTCAAAAACTAGCATCCTTCAGCTGAAATTCAAATCAATATTCAACTGCCAGTGTGGCTCATTTTGCAGGACCCAATAGTGACAGCTTTCATTTACAGAATGAATTTAACTAATAAAACAATAAAGTGCTTTGCATGGGTAAACGAGGGTAGCAAGTGAAGTAGGAGAGTTTGCAGAGCTGACACAGATGAACAAAAATGTTGGGACTGCGAAGGCTTTCACAGCAGGGATCAGGTAGTTAAACAAATAACACTAAATCTCCAGAGATGGGGCTGAGTTGGTTAGACTCCATCGTCAAATGAGAAGTGATTGGACGGGAAAATGCACTGGAGGTTAAAATTGTACGCACAAGGCTAAAACAAAGTAAAACTAATTTGTGTTTTCAAATTGGTAACAAGACATGAAAGCATGTGTAAACAAAGGATTTCAATTAGTAAAATAAAGGATTAAGAAGCCAGCGGAAAGCAATGAATTTAATGTGGTGAGAAAATGGAACCTAGTAACGTACAAGATGCAAACAGTGGTGCGTTAGTCAGGTTGAAGTTTTGCAAGGTATACTCAAGGTAATTAGGAGAACTTTGGAAAAGACAAAGGGAGGAAACAGAAGCAAAACTGAAGGTTTCAATGGAGACAAGGGTGAGAAAGTCAACTTGAAATGTAGTCATTTCATGATAAGCTTGAAGATCAAACCAAGGGTGTGTACTGTCTGATCCAGCCTGAGCAGGTGATCGTGGAATCAAGTATCATGGTATTGTTTCAAGATAATTCACTTGGAGAACAGTGTGAAGTAACTGTTCTACAATAGTGTTCTATTTGAAAGAACACTATCAAATTTCCTCTTAACTTTCTCCACTCGAAGTATAGCAGTCATTGCTAATTTATTCCCAACATGCAACTCAAGTCCCTCATCCCTGGTAACACTAATAAATTTGCTTCAGAACCTTTCCATCCACCCTGAAACGTGGTACCCAGAATTGGTCACAATATTTTAGCTGTGGTTTAAAGTAAATCAAAAATTTCAGTTTGAAATGTGACCAATGTTTACAAATGTCTTATTGCAAAACTTATTTAATAACCACTTAAGTCACAAAAAAAGTATAGAAATAGTGTAACACATTTCCTAACACTGCTAGAGCAAAGACAAAAACAATGAGAATGCAAAAAAAAGCTAAGCATATATTTAATCATTGTATATTTAGTTATTTCAGTTTACACCTACCTTGATTCATTAAGTTGTCCAACAATGCTTGAATTAAATTTGTTAAGCAAGGTAATGGGATATTTTTACTCGCCAACATTTTTTCTAAGGCCTGTATTTATAAGAAACAAAATGTTGAAATTACAAAAAGCTAGGATGAGAATTTAAGTAATTACTTTTATAAAATCATTTAATTACCTGCTTTTTCATGGCAGGATACTTAATATCAAGAAGGTGTGTCTTTATTTCAGTTTCTAAATTTTCTAGAAATATAGACACAGAATAACAGATTATAAAATCAGTGAAATGAAAGGTGCAAGCGTTCATAGCAATAAACACTGTTGCTGACTCGAACATTATGGGATAGGAATCTGTCTTGGGCAACAACATAAATCAGGCAGCATTGATTCACCACTGCGATACACAGTGCCTGATTTTTCAGTGACATTCAATGAAATTAGGTATCAGGTGCTGCTCATATCAGACAGCTGACTCAATGCTGCTTCCATCCCAGACACATTTCTGCTCCTGCATCACTTAACATTTATCAAAATTTCTAAAATTAATTAACATTAAAAATAAATAGGTTGTGAATATTAACACCAACATGGTTCGAATTCTGCACAGTCTAACTCCTCAATGCTGTGAGTCCTGCAGGTTTTTCTGCAAATGATTTGAAGCAATATTGCCTCAAACCTTGGTATCATGAACTTCATGTATACACCAAACTTAAATCTATTGCTATATCCTGTTAATTTACATTTATAAAGTTGTCAGTATGAAAGCATATTGACAATTATGTCCACGTTCTCAAAATCCAACTTGCACATTTAGTTGTATTCTGATTAAGCTCAATCACTTGCAAATTCTTGGAACAATGGTTCACAATTTTATAGAGCATCAAGCCAATATTATTTTCATTTTAAAAGGTACTAAAAGCTAACCCTCCTGCTAATACTAAAAAGTCTGATTAATGATATAAACTATGCATTACAACTGCAGGCAATTAAATATAATAGCTACCAGGATTAGTGACTTTGGCCTTCAACAAAGCAGTTAGCCGTTTCAGTAGATGCATATCCTTTGCTCTTTCACTCTTCTTATCACTGAAAAGCAATACAATGCATCAAAGTATTTTTTTAAAAATCTCAGTGCAAGGATTTCTCATCCACTAAAATCAAAACACCAAGAAAATTTATATTTTACAAATATTTACTTATTCAGAATCCATACTTTTAGCATGCATTGAGTAGAAATTTTGAAGTACTAAATAAAAAACTGCATTTCAATAATTCTAAACATACATACAAATATTCCTTCCACGTCAACAACTTGGGCTTCTAAATTCTTCAAGACTGTAGTGACATTTTAGCACAAAGTTGAACCTTTTGCATTATAAGACGCAACTCGTGATTCGAACACTAATGGCATAATTTTGCTCAGTATGCTGTAATGACCTGCCAATTATAACATTCTAAATATGAAAAAAATGGTCATAAGATGGTGAAACAAGTTTCCAACTGGCCTTGGCTTGACAAATATTAGCAATTACCTACTATGGAGAGGAAAAGCTTTTAAGAAAATTTAAACTGGTTGCCTAATGGTCTGTAATCAGCTCACTTACAATGAACAGCACATCTCACATCATTCCTTCTACAATGGTTAACCCTATTAATGGTCAAATGGCTGATTCACAGGGAACGGAAAAGAATCACTAGAGGTCGGGGCTCCTTGTTATAGGAAAAGGACAACTAAAAAGTGACTTGTTGGAGGACTTTAAAACTACGAAGCAATTTGATACAGTAGATATGGAGATGTTTTCAATTTTGAGAGTTCAGAACTACTGGCCATAAATAAGAGATGGTCACTAATAAAATCAATAAGGAATTCAGGTGTAGCTTCTTCACAGAATGTAAGAGTTGCTACCCGAAGTGAATTTGGTGAATAAAATTGGTGCATTTAAGTGGAAACTAGATAAGTACATGAGGAAGAAAGGAATAGAAGTATATGTGGATAGAATGAGATCAAGTAAGATGGGAGAAAAATCTTGTGGAACATCAGCATCGATCCACTGTACTGAAAGGTCTAGTCCTGTGTTGCAAGATTCTATGCAATTCTACGATGGCACTGGCCAGGTACCACATCCACAAGTGATGCTGTAACTATTACTTTTTTTTTGCAACAAAATTAAAATAGATACCTAAGAGCAAGATGGAAAGGAACATTGATGGTTTTCACGTTGCCATCTACTGGATCAATTAGACAAATTTGATACGTTTGTGGCTGCCAACCTTGGCTGGTTACATTGTTCAATCCCATTATCTTGTAGCCGGGATATAGTAACCTAAGAGAGGCACATATTAAGAGTTATAAAATATCCATAATATACAATGTCAAAATTAGTCAAAGCATTTAGATATAAATATATTTTCTTTTGTAAATTTGACAACAGGACATTTCGCTAGGTGAATGATTTATAATTTGAGGCAATATTAACAATCTCATCGCAACTCCATCTAACTCAAGCCAGAAATCAATTCTGGCTGAGAGGCCAACAGCCTAATTATGGACGTCTCTGAAACCATACAGAACACACCACCCACAAATACACAGCATCAGCCTGGTACATGTTGTTCTCCTATCTTATCCTCCATGTACAGAGGCGCCCAGCCCCTACCTGTTACCTCCCTTTATCAGCAATTCTGAGGTTAGGAATTCCCCCAGTCCACCAGCTGGAGATTTTTGCAAGCAGCCTAAAAAAAAATTAAAGAACAATTGATCTATCTAATCAGCCTACTGAAATCACCCATTTCATCCCTCATGAGGTGTAGGTATTTTTAAACCATTTATGAAATGTAATGACTACAAATTCCTTCAAATGTCAGGAACTTTATGTTCATTGCTCGTTCAAATCAGTAACACGGCACATTTGTTCCAAATTCTGATCTGTTCTTTGCTAAAGAAATGTGGGTTGTATCCTGGTCTGGAATACTACACACAGCAGAAAAACTTGCATTTTGGAACCCTCTTATCATTGAAAATTTTTTCAATATAATGATTCCTGTAATCTTAAAAGTTTGCATGTTGAGAAGAAACTCTTACAACAAAATATTTGTCCCTGCGTGTGCATTTTATTAAGTGTATATCTCCAAATATAATAAAAAATATCCATAAAAATGTGGTGTCATCCAAGAAAGCAAAAATGAGTTTAATTGAAAAAAATTCACAAATGAGATGAACAGCGCATTTTCTTTGAAAGGAAATACAAGAGTGCCGTTTAATTTGTGCCTATTTGGTTTGGTAATTTTATTGGATAACACAAGAGGCACAGTATGAAAGGGTACATAATTCTGTGGTGGAATATAAGCTGTTAAAATCTTGAGAATCTGCACATTACTCTCACAAAAAAAAATTAAGCCTCTTTCTCCTCCTTAAAAATGTACAATATTCTCTAAAACATGATAAATACCAAGTCGCAGAAGAAGTCCAAAATGACAATCCCTCTCCATTCCCCACCTATACATTTTGTACAATAAAGCATTTGGCAAACTCACACAATAAACATACTGATTTCAGATAATATTCCACAATACAGACCTGCAGTGCTTTCCTACATTAAATGCCCCAACCCTTGGACCTTGCTGGGTGCTCCACACTTCGAGGATTCCTCTCCTTGGGGCATAGATCACCAGGAATTGAGCCACTCGCCTGAGGCCCGTTGGACTGCTGAAAGGAGAGAAATTGCTCTTCTCTGCTTCTCTTTCGTGAAGGTCTTCTAACACTTGGATCCAGCCTACCTGTGCATCACGGTACCCTAGCAAACAAAACAAAAAACTTAAAATAGAGCAGCCAGGAGGATCATTCATGCCTACAGCCAACTAAAGCGGATTGTGTTTCAGGTGAAACATTTGTTCAATTCTTTGACACATTTTCATTTCTTGCCAAAGAGCAAGAGTGGCTTCCAACTAGATATTAGTGCCAAGGGTATAATTTGAAGTTGCTCAATGTGTCTCTCCCTCTCTCCTATTATAATGCCTTTCACTCAGCAGGGGGGTACTAGAGGACTGGAGAATTGCAAATGTTATACTCTTATTGGTTGTAAAGATAAGCCGAACAACTGTAGCCCAGTCAGTTTAACCTTGGCTCAAGAAGGCTTTCAGAAATGATAACTAGGAACAAAATTAATAGTCACTGCAGGTTCCTTTTAGCTAACTTTCCCAATTCACACTAGCAGTTGTAATTGTCTTACAATTGAAACTAGATTGACCCCCAGATCTTACAGGACATAAAGTACAAAAGCAAGGAAGTTATACAAAACCTGTATTAAACACTAGTTCAACTTCAACTGGAGTACTGCACCCTGTTCTGGGCATCGCAATTTAGGAAGGCTGTGAAAACATTAAAGAGGGTGCAGAAAAGATTCAGGGCAACATCTAATATGTATAAAGACTGGAGAAGTTGATTCTGTCCTTCCTGAAGAAAAGAGCGAAAGACGATTTGGTGGAGGAATTCAAAATCAAGAAGGGTCTGGACAGAGTCGATAGGGAGAAACCGTACCCAGTTGCAGAATAGACAACAAAAGGACACAGATTTAAGGTAATTGGCAAAATAAGCAATGGTGACATGAGGAAAAACTTAATCACGCAGCAAATGGTTAGGATCTGGAATACGCTGCCTGAGTGCGTAGTGAATTAAATAGAGACATTCAAAGGGGAATTGAACCATTGTCTGAAAAGAAAAAAGTTGCCAAACTACATAGAAAAAGGCAAGGGTGAATTGCTCCTTCGGAAAGTCAGCACACTTACAACAGACCAAATGGCCTCCTTCAATGCTGTAAACCACCTTATGATTCTAATAATCAAAAGTAACCATTAATTGGGGCACTATTGAGTTACCATGTGGGATCCAGTCCCCACATTCAGCTGCTTACTGTCTGTCCTATTTCTATCATATTTATAAAATCAATGTCATCAAATCTTTATATATTCAAAAGCAAAATTTACTATGTTGATGAAAATTCTGCAGTACATCTTCTGTAAAGGAATCCAAATTATCTAGTAGGATGATTGGTTCCCAGTTACATAATATTCATTCAACTCAACAGGAGGAAGTTAAAAACAAATTACTGTTTGCAGTGAAGAGAACAATTGTAAGCATACTGAATAGTAATAAATAAAAACGTCTGAAGTAGAAAATTGAAAATTACATCAGAATATCATGTTTCAAACAATTACTGTTAAATTAATTGTAGACAAAATATCATCCCCACCTTTCCACATCCGTATTGCTACACCTCTTGTGACATCTAATAAAGTGACACGGCCAAAATCATCTGTTACAGCTGCCAGGGTATTACAAGGTGACAGGCAAATACTTTCTCCACGCCGACGTGAATCTGGAATACCAAACCTGCAAAATAACAAGTAGAAAAATACATGAGCATAGCTTACAAATAGCTGCAATAATAATGTCGCAATCATTTCCATTACTGAAATGTGGTGACAAAATACTCAAATACAGATCTTTGGAAAAGCAGGCCAAACTCAATAGCATTCTGGAGTGCAGTTCAGGTTGGCAAAACACATTAAAAAGGCAGTGCAATAGAGCCACAAGGCCAATCTCTAGTGTCAATGGTCTGAGTTACTAGGGATGAGGAGAGAACCCAAATATTTTCAGCCTGGAAGGGAAGGTGCTGATGGATTTATAAAAAAGCAGTTGATGGAAAGGAAAAGATAAAATCCAGAATCCCAGGCTGAATGTCAATGTGAATTTTGGGTCTATGAATTGATATAAAACATTAGTTAACTTATGCTTGGAATACTTACTGCAATTCTGGTCATCACAATATAGTGATCAAGAGATCGTTACCTGATAAGAAATAGCAGGAACAGGCATTTGGCACATCAAACGCACTCTACCATTCAATAAGATCATGGCTGATCTAATTATGTTCTTAATTCCACTTTCCTGCCTGTCTCCCATTACCCTGGACTTCGTTGTCCAAGTTCTCAAAGTGGGATTGATCCACTTCAGATCAGCCATGATCTTATTGAATGGCAGGGCTGGCTTGAAGGGCTAGATGGCCTACTCCTGCTCCTATTTCTTATGTTCTTATGTTGTCGATCAAAAACCTGCCCAACTGTATGATCCAACCTCCACTGTTCTCTGTGGAAGTGAATTCCAAACACAAAAGGCTCCTGAGAGAAGAAATTCAGCCTTCAGCTATGCTTCAATCAGAGGTCCTTTTCTTCAAATGTGCCCCCCAGTTCTAGCTCCCCCATGAGGAGAACCTTCCTCTCAGCATCTATCCCGTTAAGCCCTTTCCAAATCTTACATATTTTAAATAAGATCATATTCTTCTAAACTCCAATGAGTATTGGTACAATGTGCCCAATCCTCCCTTAAGTGAGTATATCCCTCCTAAAGTACAGAGTATAACCTTTAGTGAGTATATCCCTCCTAAAGTATAGAGACCAAAACTATACACAGTAAAATCCAGTCTCACCAATATGCCCTGTACAGTTGCAGCAAGAGTTCCCTGTTTTGAGACTCTATCCACCTTGCAGTAAGACCATATCATTTGCCTTCCTAATTACTTTGTGATTCATATACAAGGACAGTCAGATCTCTTCATACAATAGTATTCTGCCTTTCTATTCTTCCTACCGAAGTGGGCAACATCAGCTTTTCACATATTATCTACCTGCCAATCTTTTGCCAACCCACTTAACCTATCTATATCCCATTTCAGATTATCTGCATCCTCCTCTCTGGTTATTTGGCTGATAGGGCAGTAATTGTCAGGATAGAATGATTGTCTTGATTGGATTTGCCCAGGAATGATGATAAACAAGTCTGGGACATTGGCTGATCGGTATAACCACGTCAGGCTACTGCTTGATAATCTGTAGGACAGCTCTCTCAATTTTGACAAAAGTCCCTGTAAGTTAAAGAGGAGTTTGCAAGGTCCACCACATTAGATGTCCCTTTGCCATATGCAAACCGATACCTAGATCAGAGCCAAGAGTTCCACCCAGTATTATAGTTATTGTTCACAGGTTGATACAACTGAGTGGCCTATTATCTCTGGTTGGCTAGAAGAGAAAACATCAATTAAATATAGAGAGAGAAAAGTGATTAGGAAAAATTTCTGGGCACAGATCTTTGTTGGTGCACCCAATTTTTTGTCATGCATATGGTTGAGGCAAACCATTTATTATTCAAACATAAAATGTTTGAGCTGAACAGTATAGGTGTATTTAAGGAGAAGTACATCAGAGGAAACAAGTAGACAGTTACAATGATATGGTAAAATGAAGTAAATACGAGTGGGAACAGGTTAATGTGGAGCATGAACACTGGCACAGCTTTTATTATATGTAATACATAACATCAGTGCCTTTTAGATCACAAAGCACTTCACAGCCAATTGAGTATTTTTGAAATGTAGTCACCAATAAGACGAAAAAACACAACCATGTCCTTAACCTCATCAATCTCTATGTTGCAGATGCATCTGTCTGTGACAGATAGGAGTGATCACTGCACAGTCCTTATGGAGACAAAGTCTGGTCTTCACACTAACGACATTCTCCGCTGTGTTGTGTGCCACATCCACCACATAAATGGGGTATAAACAGAAGTAGTGAGCTATTTTCAGAGATAAGCAATCCCACAAGAAAGGGATCAAATCAAATCTCTGCAGCCCTGTCACATTTAGTCATGAATAGTGATAGACAACTATTGGGAGGATGAAGTAGTATCACAAGTATTCCCAATTGTGTTCCTGCTTCCAGCAGCAGGATGGAATTTTACCATCTCAGAATTTCCTTATGGAATCTGGTTCTGTGAAGCTGTCCGTCAATTATATCAGTAAACGACTGTTAATGCTGTGATTGGCAATTGATTTACTATTGAAGCTCTGTAATACCATCAAGGTATAAACAATTGCATTCCCACACAAAACTTGCCACAATCCATAACAAGTCAGACAACGAAACAAAATAAATTAATTTATTTAAATATTATTCTCCCCCTATCCTTTTAAAAGCTGTGTGTAGGGCAGTGGTTCCCAAACAGTATGCTGTGAAGGCCACCCTCCCTCTCTCCACCGCTCAGGAAAAGATTCAAACTGGTTCAAAATTCAGGTAATTAAATTAAAACTAACTTTCTCCTTCAACTCTGTGATTGGCATCTCCAAGACCCAACAAATCATGGGCCTCGCTCACATGTGCCGGCTGGGAAAGAGCCACATATGTATTGTTCAGATCTGGTCAGGGCCATGTGCATGACCAACAAGCATGGTGGCACTGTGGTTAGCACTGATGCCTCACAGCGCCAGGGACCAGCGTTCAATTCCGGCCTTGGGTCACTGTCTGTGGAGTTTGCACATTCTTCCCGTGTCTGCGTGGGTTTCCTCTCATGTGTGCGGGTTAGGTTGTTTGGCCACGTTAAATTGATCCTAGTGTCGGAGCGATTAGCAAGGTAAATATGTGGGGTTATGGGAATAAGGCCTAGGTGAGACTGTGGTTGGTGCAGACTCTATGGACTGAATGGCCTCCTTCTGCTCTGTAGGGATTCTATGGTCTAAGACTTGGAGCTGAAGCCAAAGGCTCCACACTCTTGAACAAACTGCGAAAACTCAAAGATGCAAAAACGCAGGGAGAAGTGAGAGAGATAAGGAGGTAAAAAAAAAACAGGCAAGAGAACAGGGAGAAGTTTAAAATGAAGTTCCCTGTAAGGACGAAGATAGAAAACAAGAGGTTGCTTCAATTCTGTTTTTGCAGCATACATGTGCCATGACATATAAAAGGTTGAGAACCACTGGTGTAGGGAATTCCTTATGATCCTGGTAGCTCAGTTAGATGATAGTTGGATACTTAATTCTGGAAATATTGCTTCAAATTCTACAGCAGATAATACGTTCCTTCTTAAGTTTTTTTGATTTTTACCAAAAAATACTAGAATTAACTTTCCAGTTTCCAAATTCATTGAAGTTGAGTATATTTCTTCAGTATTCACTGAATTGTTAGAAGTGTATTTTGCAGATGGAATAATTGATAAATGATAAGTAAAGTGGATACAGGACCTTGCAATTGATTAAAGACAGCACAGTATTGTTAGTCTCTGTAAAGCCAACTTATTCATTTTGATGCAGCCAGCTGACACTACTTTTCATATCTTAACAAAAACAGAGCACATTTGAATTCCAAATCCTGACATGTATAGACATGAACTTTGAAGCAGTATTTTCTCTCCTTTATACCAAAAACAAATCATTTTGTCTTTTAGCTGCCAAATACTTTGACCCAAGTGGATTATCGTGCCCAATTCTGAGCACTACACTTAAGGAAGGATGTGAGGTTTTGGAATGAGTATAAAAGTGATTTACAAGAATGATTCCAGGGATGAGTGATTACTATTATGTGGGTAGAATGAAAAAATTGACATTTGTTTCCTTTACAGCAGAGACCAAAAAAAGGATTCCATCGGTGTCTAAAATCATGAAATGTTTATCTAAAGGGAAACTGTTCCCCATAATTGAAAAGTCGATAACTAGAGCGGACAGATTTAAGGTGATTGGGAATAGAACAAGAGGTAACATGAGGAGAAACTTTATGTAAAGAATTATTGTGATTTGGAATGCATGGCCTGATAGGATGATGGATACAGATTCAATATTCACCTTTAAAATTAATTTGCTAAATATGAAAAAAAAATACAGATATACAAGAAAAGGATTAGCACTAATTGGTTTGCTCTTCAAAAGGACCAGTGCAGACTCAAGAGTGAATCACCTCCTTCTGACCTATTCTACAATTACACGATCTTGCAGAAATCCTGGGCAACTTTTATCAAGATTTCTTCATGGTGCAACAACATGGACTTCAGAAGGCTAATGCAAAGACAGCTGAAAAAAATCTTTGACAGATGACATGTATGCGACCTTAATATTTCTTCAGTTTTTGTTGTTAAACACACATTTACCCACCTTACAGCAAGAGGGGATGCTGGTTCAACTTTTGGCTTCTGTTTCTGCACCGACTCTTCGTCATGCTTGCTTTTCCAACCAAGCCATCCACTAGAAAATGGATCATAATAGTCACAGTCTGTTAGGGTTTAGGCAAAATGTAAATCTGCCAACAGGCATTTTCTTTAAAATATCACCTCTCCACAGTTAACAGAAAAAGCCACTCCCATCAGCCAAGACACAGCATTGAAAAAAAAACGCAGGCTGGGATTTACTGATCCCACCCACGATGGGAATCATCATGGGCAGGATGGAAAATTTGATGGACTAACCAAGGGAGCACTGACTTTGGGGGAGAATTTCTGAATACTGGCCCTGAAATGTTTTACTATAATTCAGTTGTGTGAACAATGACATTTCATGAACACAATTCTACTTAAAGCTTTTCTAATACATTTTAAATTTATACTTGAACTTCAAGATTCCGTCATTAAATGTGTTTTTAATTTTGTGTTAAATACCATTTTCTAATAAGAGCATAATAAACTTTTGGAACACAAGACTTGATAAAGGGCAAAGAATACTGAGACAGAATCCAACAATTATTACAGGCAACATCCAAGAGAACTGAAGAAAGATTGTGTTAGGCACAACATGAGCAGAAAGTGTCCCCAGTGTGCAGTAGATTGTCATTAATTGCTCATGAGGACTAAATACAATGTAAAACTCAGGAAGTTTCTATTCATTAACTGGAAGGGCAGCTATTAAAATTTTCACACTCTCATCTTCTCCAGAAGCTGATAAAACTGTGAATTACAGCCTAGCAATTCATTTTGCAATATGCAAACCTAAGCAGAGTACAATGCAAAGATAAGTTAATTTAAATCCATATCTGAAAAGGGTGAAAGAATGTGTCTGAACACGAACATGCATGAAGTGGTATCTAAGAGGTCATCCAAGCCAGACGCGCATGAAAAGCAAATATCCCCATTTAACTTGAAATCCCAAACCCCATTCAACCTTATTATAAGCATATAAAATAGAGCATAACTGAAGCAATTTGGCATGTAGTTTCAAAATGATCAAGCGCAGTTCAATAACTTTGAATTCAATAAAAATCAACAAAGAAAACTGCATTCTTACCTAGCTGCATTAAATAAAGCTGATGTGAGCTTGCTGGCAACTGCTAAAGCAACATGCGATAGCAATGGCTGGGTACTACCCTGCAAATAGATGAACAGATAATGCTTCATCAAGATAGTGGGCAAAGTCCTTTTATATAATATTGGCTTTAGAAAGTTACCAGCAGAAAATTTATTTGTTGTAAATCATTTAATTCTAAATTGAAAATGCATTACATGAAACACATTCAAATAATGCATTATTTGCTGTTAACAGAGACTTATTTAGATGCATGGGTGTTCTAAAAATCACAATCTTGAATTGAGAGAAACTGAAAAATATCACACACCTCCAAAGCATAGAAGAAACCAGCAAATGGACCAGAACCAACTGTTACATATTCTGACATAGCTGGTGGACTGCTTTTTACAGTAGCATTAAATCCACCTAGAACAGAGGCAGTCTTCAACTGATCAAATGGACAAAGAGTCATGATTCCTAACACAAAAGAGAAAGAAAAGTTATGACACAAATACATGGAAAGATGTTCCATTCTGCACGAAACCATAAGGACATACATTGCTCCACTATGTAGCTTCCAGTATGCGTAAATGCGCCCAATACTCCGAGTCTGACTGACGGCCTTAAAATGGTTACCAGCAACATTTTTAGCACAGAGAAATATTAATATAGAGGCCTTGGATCCCTACAGAAAAAAAACAACATGCGTACACATTGCGCCTGTTTCAGCTGAACAAAATAAGTGATTGCCATTCGCTGGTTCATTCCTCAATGTCTTGACCACAGTCAAACTGCCTGGTTTAAATTTTCAAACAATGTTTGACAGTTAACTGTCAATCACCATTAACTGATGCATTCTCCATGACAATGCCTCTACGAGAGAACACTTGCCAACCAATCAGCACTCTCTTCTCATATAGTACAATGTTGTCTGGGTGCAAAATAAAAACCTTTGACAAAATGGCCAGAATGCTCCGATTTTGTTCACCCCACCATTGCCGCCAGTGAGAACAGAGAATTTAGCACTCATTCAAAACTGCTAATTTTCCCAGCACCTCATCTCCTTCTGATAATCATTAAACCAAGCTGTCTGCAAATATTATTATGCCAAAAACCTTATGAAATGCTGTTACTTTTTCTAAGAATGGATTATTTCATTACCTATGCTTGCATGGTCCACTATCATATCAACATCCTGCAGGCCCCATTTCTTGTAAGTTAGTGGTGGAGGTTGAATGCTTTCAGCACCTGAAGCTGCAGCTGCAAAAGTAACATAGGAAGACAGTAAAATATGCTGCTTTGAGGAATATAATGTTATTTATTTTGTACAATAACTCAATTTACTTGTCAGACAAGGATTATTATACAATAACAAATCCTGCTGGAGATGCCCTAATTTTCAGTTCTGCATTACTACCAAATGTAATGATACAAGTGAGCCCCAAAATAGCAAATCCCTCAAAAGCTATAGTGGGAGATTCTCCAGAGAGATGGTGTTATTTGGGAGAGCAAACTTAGAGCTTGACTTCTAGCGAAATGAGAGTTGTATAAAAAGTCTGATTTTAAAAAACACTCTCAGGATATAGACACTGTCAGCACGATTAGAACTTATTTCCCATCTCTAGGTGTCCTTGGGCAGGTGGTGGTGAGCCTTCTTGAACTGCTACATCTCCATCATGACCGACACTTACTGTTAGGACAAAAACAACAACTAAACAGCTTTCCTTAGTATTGATGGATGGGTAATAATTTTATTAACAACTCCTCTGGTTAATTAAGCAAAGATTTTTTTAAAAAGTCACCACAGTCCCCAGTTAATCAAGCAAATTTTTTTTTAATGTCACCATAATCCCAGATGACCAGACTGCTCTCCCCTTTATGGATCACCACATCTCAGACAAGGGGCAAGGTTGAGAAAACGGATCTTCGTGAATAATCTCAGCCGGTACAGGAATTGAACTTGCGCTATTAGCCTTACTCTGCATCACAAATCAGCTATGCAGCCAACTGAGCTAACCAACCTCCCCCTTGGTTAATCAAACATCCAGACTAGGACTCCAGAGTTTGACAACACCTATAGTAGGATCCCCGCATGTGATAGTCAAATTACTACAGTCACCTTGGTCAGGTTTATGAAATCGCACACAACATTGCATTCAGAACCTCAAGATAAGCTCCTCTCTCATTATCCTACCTAGTCAAGGCATCTTCTCCAAACTTCCATTTTTATCACTCACCTACCAATAATGCTGACAAATGCCAACTGATCAGGATAGTCTATGCAGTAGTTGTGGCATATTAGAGAACAATTTCCAATCAAACTTTACAAATAAAAATTAGCAAAACTGAAAAAAACATATTGCACCTGGACAAAGTAAATGGATTGTAATGATCTGAAGACAACTTGCACTCCGATTAGAGAAGCTGCATTGTTGCATCATGTCACACAAAGTTTCTCTTCTGAACATGACAAAATTATTTATAATAATTCATGCCTGCAGCATTTCTATTCCTGGCAGTTTCACAGTCCAGTGGACATACCATATTTCATGACAGGTGATTTTCCAAATTCAAGACACTTCATAAATGAGCTCTGCAAATACTAGAGAGCTACTGTAATAGCCAAATAAACTTACAAATGAAGTACTTGGGTGAAAATAATATTACTGGGGCAAAAATAATGTATTTCCTCCCTTATAAATCACAAGGTCTTCACTCCAGATTACAATAGCGTGAACATGACATTTGTGACACCAAGATTGATGAACATAAACTGCCTCCCAGTGCCACAACATGACTTGCTCTTTTTCTGTTTTTCATTAAAAAAAGTAGTACCAATGTGGATTGGGGGGGGGGGGGGGGGGGGGGTGCAGAGGGTGAACAAGAAAGAAAGGGGCTCAGAAATTTAACTATGGTGTTTTTTAAAAATTTTGTTTCTTTAAAAATTGTCAGCAGCTTCTTAGATCACATTTAAATTGAGGAATCTTAGATTTATGACTTTGAAGTATGTGACATTAGATTTGAATGATGCATTCATTATTTTAAAAAAATGAATACCAATCTCATCACTGATTTCACCGTTGAAGGCTAAACAAAAAAATAGTTTCTAAAATTATGGATATTCCAGCATTGCCAGGAGCCAAACAGCTTAAAAAGAACACAGAACATTACTTCAATAGGTTTATCTTTTATAGAAACTAGGCATAGATAAATTATTTTTTGCTATTTAAAATAAATGCTTTGCTTAGAATTATTAATACAGTATATCCAGCATAAGACATGGATGCCAATGCAGCAAAGGCTTTCAAACTTAAATTCCGAGATACCAAGATTCAACCTTAAATATTAGACAAATTACAAGCTTAATTTCTCTAGAAATGTTTTAATAGTGTTTTTTGCTACAGTATTCTAATAATAAAATAATTTTCTGTTCCGGACTTGAGGTTAACACTTGATTTCAGAGAAAAAAAAACAAAATATTGCAGACACTGGAAATCTGAAATAAAAATGGAAAATATTGGAAATACTCAACAGGTCAGGCGACATCTGCAAAGAGACAGAGAGTAAACGATCAGGATACTTTTTGGCCAACGGGAGCTCACCCATCGGCCAGAGGACCGGTTGCAACAACTGACCACATGTAATCTTGTGTTTTCAGCTCATTAAATATACGTCCTTTATATTACCTGATGGGGTTGAAAGTCCAGGTGCCATAACTAAAGGGCATCCAGGCTTTCCCTTCCACCTTTGCCTGGCCTCTGCTCCATCCTTTCCCACTGACACTTCCTCCATTCCTTGGTCATCCTCCATGTACATTGCACTGCCACCACCCAGTCTCAAGCATAGCCTGACATTTTTAGGAACACTCCCTGAAGAGGATAATACAGCTAAAATTCACTATTAATCATCATCATCATCATCATCATATCTGCTTCACAGGTTGCACACCATTTATATGCAGTCGTTAAAGTGATGTTCTGATTACTCGCTGATGGGGAACTTAATTTGGAGAAAATTTAATTCTAGCAGCTATACTTTTAATGAGCATGCATGATATGCAAAAGAGCTTCCAGACATTGTTCACTGGGAAGATAAACCTGTTTTTAAACACACCTTTAAAGTACTGAGACCATAACTGTTAAAATTCATCCCACTACCAGGAAACTTTTTTTTGCCTCCTACCAAAGTAAGCTCCCTTGCCCAGCAAGCTTCCTGCTGCTGGTGAGTCAAGAAGGTTCCATCCATTAGCTCTATTTCTCACCACAGACATTGTCTTATCTGCTGAATATTTCCATACTTGATTTCAGGAGTTTGGATTTTGGCATCTGGGAGTGTCAGACTAGCAGAAAACCTCCCGCCCTTTCCCCCATACACTTTGAAAGCTGCTGGCATGAAGAAACCAAAACGTAATTAAATTTTTTTTACCATAAATATAATTAATACACCAAGCATAATATTTTTAAAAACATTACCTCTTGCCACCTGGTTTCGACAGGCACGCAGAGACTGAAAGAGACTGAATCCATCAATTGTTACAAGCGCAGCTGGATAGAGAATACTCAATTCCTCGTGCTTAGAAAACAAAATGAGAATTCCAATTCCAGTCATAATACAGCAAGAAATCATTGGAATAATGCAAAATTATCTCAAAGACTTTAGCTTCTTTTACATTTTTTATTCATTTATAAGATGTGGGCATCGCTTGTTAGGCTAACGTTTATCACATTTCAGAAGGTGGTGATGAGCTGCCTTCTTGAATCACTGCAGTCCCTGAGATGTAGGTACACTCACAGTGCTATTAGGGTGGGAATTCCAGGATTTTCACCCCGTGACAGTGAAGGAACAGCAGTGTATCTCTGGACAGGATGGTGAGTGACTTGAAGGGGAATTGCCAGGAGGTGGTATTCCTAGGTATCTACTGCTCCTGTCCTTCTCATTGGGAGTAATTGTGGGTTTGGAAAGTGCCATTTAAGGAACCTTCATGAGTTCCTGCAATGCATCTTAGTTGATACACACAGTTACCACTGTTCGTTGACAGTGGAGGGATTGCATGTTTGTGGAAAAGCTAGCAATCAAATGGGCTACTTTGAAATTGAGTGTGGTTGGAGTCCTCAACAAGTTGAGGAGAATTCTATGGATTGTCAATCTTTATGGTGGCAAAAAAGCTGGTCAGATTTATTCTAGTTATTTTCAGACACTAAGCGGATATATCCTTGCAGACACTGTGGGGCGATTCTCCCATCGACACGCGTACATCTCCGAGCACCGGACATCCAGCGTGGTTGGGACCAAGCTGGAAACCGGCGGGAGCAGCGGGTAAGTTATTTTCATTTTATTTGAATGTAATTTAAATGTCATCATCAGGCCTAGGGCTGAATTCTCCAGGCCCAATAACATCTCCTACATGCCAGTACAATTTCACACTGGCAAAGTTTAGAGTAGCTCCCCACTTTCGGGGAACCAGCGATCAGGGTGGACTGGGGAATGATCTGGAGATCGGGGCTGGCCCAAGAATGTTAATGGGGGCTGTGATGGGGCCACTGGGGGGCAGGCAGCACTGCGAGGGTCCCGGGCTAGCCAGTAAACTGCAGGCTGACAGATTGGGGCCACTGCGCATTTGCAGAGGCCCAGAACTGTCAGACTCTGGTCTGAAAAGGCCCTGCCCCCAAACCTTTAATAATATTCACTATTGTGACCTCGGCATTGCACAGAGTGTGAACTGACAGTGAAAAAACCAATCTGATTAACGCTGGTTTTCCTGCGAATTCAGCATTTAGAGCTTTTTTGGGAGAACTATCCCCTGCACTTTTGAAAATCAGGCAATAAAAATCTTTTCTCACTTTTCCATCAGGAAATACAAAGCAGCTGTCCTCTCTCATGTAATGTTTGTAGTGTTTTATTATCGATGAACTGGTTTTTATAACCTCCATATGGCTGATAGACAGCATAAGAAAATTCAATCCTCTCTCTCCTCCAAGCTTAGTTGTAGGAGATGAATATAGTCATAGAATGCCAAGTTAGAAGCGCAACTGTACAACAATAAAGTCTTCAACAACTCTGAAAACATGGGTGCACAAATCACTCGCAAGCAATATTACCA
Organism: Carcharhinus amblyrhynchos; assembly: GCF_965287045.1. Lineage (NCBI taxonomy): Eukaryota > Metazoa > Chordata > Chondrichthyes > Carcharhiniformes > Carcharhinidae > Carcharhinus > Carcharhinus amblyrhynchos. The sequence continues at coordinate 55,742,531 of NC_137335.1, forward strand.
TCACAAAAATTAACATGCTAGAGGATTACTTTAAATTATATTTTCCCTGCTTCACCAAGATAAGACCAGTTCATAGAGGGAATTGTGTCTCTTAATCAAGGATAATTTTCTTTGTTTCATTGTTTTGCACTAAAGACTGCATGGTCCAATATATAAGACAACATCAACTAAATATACCAGTTCACCAAACTCAGTTTAAAAATATGATCCTAAAATTACTACTCAGACTCCACAAGGCATAACAACCTTGTAACCTCACAAATATTGCAACATAAACATGAAAATAACCCTTGATTTTGTAATTAAATATGGAAAAAAGCTCCTTAACCTAACCCAGTTAAGTTGAACTGCACTACTTCTGTGTAATCTAGTCATACAGGAAAATCTGCTGTTATCATGCTCTGGGAATCAGTGGTGCAGATTAATCAAATATTCCTGTTAATCAAGAAGCAAGGTGAGTCGTGTGTTTTCATCCAATCTGAAAGCTCAGCACAGGTGTTGAGGTCTCGTGAGAAGTAGAGGAGTATACGGATCTCGAGAGCAATGTAGAAGGGACATTGCGCTGCAGAACAGGAAGAGGTTGAGACTGGAGCGAGAACAGGCCACCAATAATAACTACCGATGTGACTGACATCGCCAGTCAAAAAACAGACCCAAACCCAGAATTCCAGTCAAGAGACAATTCTGTTTGGCAGAATACTAGAAAACAGAAATTTTACTGTACTTCCAAATATCTCACAAGGTAAAAATACAAACCAAGTAATTTGATAAATCCCCCAGCACATTATACAGATATCTTTACCGGTGGTTTCCATAGTATGGGTACGAGATATCTAATAAATATTTAGATAATAAAAATAAGATAATATTATCTATTCAGCAGCATTGTATATGCACTACATAATCAGGTCTAGTTAACAGAGTACCTTATCCAATCAGTTTCTAAAATGCTTTGCAAAAGCTCACCTGCTCTGTCACACCAGGATGTCTGGGAATCTCATACGTTCGACACTTCAATTGCAGGACTGGGTCTTCATTTAAAAGTTGTGCCAAAAGGAGTACTCCATTCTACACAAAAAACAAAGAATGGATTCTTCTAACAACAATGTAAAGAAACAATAGTTGTGACTGTCCACATTCTTAAGCAGACAAGCAGCTTTACAGCACCATCAATTTTAATCACTTTTGGTTCATGCTAGGTGAGACTATGGATTGTTATTCATTATTCTCCACTTAAAAATATTTAACTTTGAACCAAATCCTGCAAAGTGGGGTAGCAGGTTTCCCCATATCTGGATGTGTGGCACCATTCAAGAGGGAGTGAGGTGGACAAGTGTGGATCAAGTTTGTGTCAATGAGAAATGAATTACAATGAATTTGATGAAAGGTCATCAACCTGAAATGGTAACTCTGCTTTTTTCCACAGATGTTGCCTGACCTGCTGACTAAATTTGTATTTGGTGATCTCTCCAACTTTAATCAACATTCTGCCATAATGAATATAAATCTACCAATACCCACTGTCAAAATAATTTACTGACAATCTCCTACTGAAACTGTGAACACTGACTAAACATGAAGGAACAGCAATGCTTCACAAATCCTGCAGCACAATAATTTGTTATTGCTGCTATGCTGTGCAAAAAAAAACTCTAGGGCAAGAATTTGCAATTCCTCAGATAATGAAGTGGTCCGTGCCTGCACACAACAAAAACTGAACAACATCCAGGCTTTGGCTGCCAAGTGGCAAGTAACATACATCGCTGATTAAGTGCCAGGCAAACACCATCTCCAACAAAATTTTAATATTCCCTCCTCGATAACAAAAATGTCAAATGCTGACCGAGCTGCACCCACCTCACCCTACAACCCCCTCATTTTGAAAAATATTCTGGCGGAATATACATACTATATACAATGTGGCTAAAAGCCTGTCAGAAGCTTGATCTTTTGCAGCAGTGGCTAACCTCCTGATTTCTCAAAGCTTGGAGCATAATACCTCTAAATCACACACCACTCAGACATACATTGCTCCATAAAAAATTCTTAACATCAGTCCAAAAAAATATACTTTACTAATATGGTCTTGCATCTTCTAGTTCTACCCAACAATTTACTTCCAAAGTAATATTCTGGATCAATATTTTCTCTAGAAAATTATCCTTCAGATACCTTCAAGCTGAAAAGCCAAGTCTACCCAATCTTCCCTACTAACTCAACACAACTAGCACTGGTCACAGCTTTGCAGTTTGTCTCTGCACATTCTTTAACATTTGGCAGTCTCTTATTTCTCGGTGACTGGAAATAGGCATGTTGTTCAAGGTATGGGGTTGCCAGTGCACAGATATTAGTTCCTACCTCCCTTTGACTCGCGTTCCATTTTCGGGACTATATAGTATTGGTGAACACATTTAACAGAGATCATAAACATTTGGGTCACTTTCAGTTTCATTCACATCCATGCAATATGCATGCCATTGAGCAGCATGGTGGCACAGTGGTTAGCACTGCTACCTCAGCACCAGGGACGCAGGTTCAATTCCTGGCTTGGGTCACTGTCTGTGTGGAGTTTGCACATTTTCCTTGTGTCTGCGTGGGTTTTCTCTGGGGGCTCCAGTTTCCTCCCTCAGTTCAAAGATGAGCAAGTTCAGCAAATTAGCTATTCTAAATTGCCCCTTCGTGTCAGGGGACTAGCTAGGGTAAATGCATGGGGTAATGGGGGTAGGGCCTGGGTGGGATTGTGGTTGGTGTAGACTCGATCATGTTTCATTTCCAGATGTAGCATTCACATTTGTTTACCAAACAAATTTCATCTGTTATTGTTCTGTCCACATATATTTTTCTCACTGCAATTTCTAAGCTAAGTCCTTCAGTTAATCTTCCTGATTTGATATCATCTGCAAAAGGTGATAATTTTGCTTTCAATCTCCGAACTGCATAGTTTATTTAAAAATTGCAAACTTATTGGTAACCAAACCAAGATTTCTTGCTCAGAACATCCTTCAACTGGCATAAATATTTCCACAAGCACTTGTTGCTTTCTTCTCTTCAGGGTAGTCTTTTATCATGAGGTGTTTATAATCATAAGAGTTCTAGAGACAAGAGTTGAAAGAAAGAAATTGTTCCCATTGGCAAAAGGAGTGAACGCAGGTTTAAGGAGAGTGACAAAAGAGTGAGATGACAACCCGATAATGTGGTGTCCCTTGACATCAAAATGACATTTCATTATGTTCCAAGCACAAGTCCTTAAACTCAGTGTTCCCAACATTTTCAAAGAACAAAGAAAAGTACAGCACAGGAACAGGCCCTTTATCCCTCCAAGCCTGTGCTGATCATGATGCCCTAACTAAAAAAAAAACTTTGTCCTTATTCAGTCCATATACCTCTATTCCCTCCCTATTCATGTACCCATCCAGGTGCCTTTTAAATGTTGCTAATGTGTCTGCTTCCAACACCTCCTCTGACAGCGTGTTCCAGGCATCCACCACTGTGTGTGCAAAACTTCCCCTGCACTTCTCCCTTAAACTTTCCCCCTCTCACCTTGAACCTCTGCCCCCTTGTAATTGACACTTCCACTCTAGGAAAAAGCCTTTGACTATCCACCCTGTTTATGCCTCTCAATTTTGTAGATCTCTCAGGTCTGCCCTCAGCCTCCATTTTTCCAGTGAAAACAAACCTAGCTTACTGAACCTCTCCTCATACTCAACACCCTCGAGACCAGGCAACAGCTTCTTCCCTGCTGTCATCTGACTTTTGAATGGAACTACCTTGCATGAAGTTGGTCTTTCTCTACGGCCTAGCTATGAATGTACTCTCTCCTTTACTTCCTTATGTATGGTATGCTTTGTCTGTATAACATGCAAGAAACAATACTTTTCACTGTATACTAATACATGTGACAATAACAAATCAAATCAAAAACATCTTGGTTAGTCTCCTTTGCATTCTCTCCACAGCTTCCATGTCCTTTTGGTAGTGTGGTGACCAGAACTGCACGCTATGCAGCCTAACCAAGGTTTTATTTGGCTGCAAGATGATTTCCCAACTCTTGTACTCAATGCCCCAGCTGATGAAGGCAAGCATGCCGTATGCCTTCTTAATTACCTTGGCCATCTGTGTTACCACTTTTAGGGAACTGTGGACTTGCACACCCAGATCCCTCTGTGTATGTTAATATTCTAAGGGTTCTGCCATTTATACTATAATTCACACCTAAATTTGATCCTCCAAAATACTTTACAGTGCAGAAGATGGCCATTCGGCCCATTGGGACTGCACTGACCACAACTCCACCCAGACCCTATTCCCATAACCCCACATATTTACCCTGTTAATCCCCTGACACTAGGGTCAATTTAGCAGGTCAATCAACCTAACCTACCCATCTCTGGGCGTTTCGAGGACATCACGGCACATTTGTCTGGATTAAATTCCAGCTGCCATTTCTGTACCCAAGTCTCAAATCTATCTATCTATAATCCTGTTGTATCCTGACAATCCCCGGCATTATCAGCAACTCCACTAACCTTCATGTCATTCACACACCCAATCCATTTTCCTCCAGATCATTTATATATACTACAAACAAAAGAAGTCCCAGCACTGATCCCTGCAGAACACTAATAGCAACAAATCTCCATTCTGAAAAACATCCTTCCCACTGCTACTCTCTCTATTCTATAACCAATTGAGTTCTGATTCCATCTAGCCAGCTCACCCCGAATCCAGTGTGATTTTAGTTTTTGTACCAGTCTGCCATGTGAGACCTTGTCAAATGCCTTACTTAAGTCCATATAAACTACATCCACAGCCCTTCCCTCATCGATTATCTTTGGCATTTCAAAAAAACTCAATCAAGTTTGTGAGACATGACCTTATAAGAACATAAGAACATAAGAAATAGGAGCAGGAGTAGGCCATCCAGCCCTTCGAGCCTGCCCCGCCATTCAATAAGATCATTGCTGATCTGTCGCTGCTCAGTTCCACTTTCCCGCCCTCTCCCCATAACCCTTAATCCCCTCTCCTATCAAAAACCCATCAACCCGCATCTTAAAAATATTTAGCGAGGCAGCCTCCACCACTTCAACGGGCAGAGAATTCCAGAGATTCACCACCCTTTGAGTGAAGAAGTTCCTCCTCAACTCCGTTCTAAACCGCCCCCCTTTTATCTTGAGGCTGTGCCCCCTAGTCCTATTGTCTTTTTTGAGCGGGAAGAGTCTTTCCACCTCTATCCTATCCATCCCATTCATCATCTTATACATCTCAATGAGATCTCCTCTCATTCTTCTAAATTCTAACGAGTACAAGCCCAGTTTATTCAGCCTCTCCTCATAGCTCAACCCCCTCAACTCCTTCCCCATATAAAAACATGCTGTCACTAACCAGTCCATTTGCTTCCAAATGTGCATATATCCTCTCCAAAAGCTTTCCCACTACTGACATCAGGCTCACCAGCCTATAATTTCCTTGATTATCTCTACTTCCTTTTTTAAGCAAGGGAACAACACTGCCTATTCTCCAGTCGTCTGGAACTTCGCCTATGGTCAAAGAGGATGTGAAGATAGTTATTTCTCCCCTTGCCTCCCGCAGTTACCTAGGACAGGTCCCATCAGTCCCTGGGGACTCGTCTATCTTAATGCAATTTAGGATACCCAACACTTCCTCCTTCGATATATTGACATTCTCTAGAGCATTCTCACACTGTCCCTGACCTCAACATCCACCATGTCCTTCTCCCTGGTGAATAGTGATACAAAGTACTCATTAAGGATCTCACCCATTTCCTATGGTGCCAAGCATAACTTTCCTCTATTGTCCCCGAATGGGCCTACACCTTGTCTTATTACCTTCTTGGTCCCAATGTATGCATAAAAAGCCTTGGGATTCTCCTTGACCCTGTTTGCTAAAGAGATTTCATGGCCCCTTTTAGCCCTCGCAATTCCGCATTCCTACTTTCACTGTACGTCAAGGGTTTCGTCAGTTTTTAGATGCCTAGACCCAATGTATGCTTCCCTGTTCCTTTTGACTAAGTTTACAATTTCTTTCATCATCCATGCTTCCCAAGTCCTGCCATTTTTATCCTTCATTTTTGTGGGGACTTGACTGTCTTGCGCTTCAATCAACTGGTTTTGAAAGTCTCCCCCATGCCAAATATAGATTTGCCCGCAAAAGCCACTCCAATCGACATTCCTCAGTTCCTGTTTAATTTGGATGTAATTAGGCCTTGCCCAATTAAATCACCCTCACCTGAGGGCCATTCTTGTCCTCATCCATGACTCCCCAATATTGTATGGAATTATGGTACTTAAGCCAAAAATGCAACCCCACAGAAACATCAATCAGCTGGTCTGGCTTGTTCCCCAATACAAGCCTAATATAGCCCTGTCCCTGGTTGGATTGTCAACCATAGAAAGCATTCTTTCTGGTTGTACCACAGCTTGGTATGGTCCCAAGACTGCAAGGAACTACAAAAGGTCATGAATGTAGCCCAATCCATCACGCAAACCAACCTCCCATCCATTGACTCTGTCTACACTTCCCATTGCCTCAGCAAAGCAGCCAGCATAATTAAGGACCCCACACACCTCCAACATTCTCTCTTCCACCTTCTTCTGTTGGGAAAGAGATACAAAAATCTGAGGTCACATACCAAGCAACCTAAGGACAACTTCTTCCCTGCTGTCAGGTTTTTGAATGGACTTACCTTGCATTAAGTTGATCTTTCTCTACACCCTAGACTGTAACACTACATTCTGCACTCTTACTTCCTTCTCTATGAATGGTATGCTTTGTCCGTATATAGCGCAAGAAACAATACTTTTCACTGTATGTTAATACATGTGACAATAATAAACCAAATAAAAAAAACATACTGCATCAAAAAGCCCACATCTAACCAACTGCTCTCCATCCAAGGCCCTGGCTCTACTGGAGAAAGTTACAGTCATAACTTTAACTTCCACAACTTTTCAGTATCTGACTCCTGTCTCTTGCGGGCTGTTGGGAGGTCTATAATACGCTCCCAACATTGTAACTTCACCCTTCCTATTCTTGAGCTACACCCATAATGCCTCACTACAAGATCTTTCCCGTGTGTCCTCCCTTAACACAGCAATGGTGTGCTTCCAAATCATCAAAGCATCTCCTCCATCCCTTTTGTTTCCCCTTCTGCTCATCTAAAACAACGATATCCCAAAATGTTAAGCTGCTGGTCCTGTCCTTCCTTTAACCATGTCTCCATAATTGCAATAACATCATAATTCCATGCAGTAATTCAGGCTCTCAGTTCATCTGTCTTACATGTTGTACTTCTTGCATGGAAGCAAACGCAATCCAGATCTCCAGTCCTGCCAAGCACCAAGACATCCCTCTGCACTATGTCTGTCTCAGTCTCACTTTCTTCCCCAGTCCCGACACTTACTGGCATGCTGTTCTGGCTCCCACCCTTCTGCCATAGTGTCAACCTTCCTGAACAGCACAAGCAATTCTCCAACCCAGGATATTGGTGCCCGACCAGTTCAGGTGAAACCCGTCCTTCTTGCACAGGTCCCATTTTCCCCAGAAGATATCCCAGGGATCCATATATCCAATGTCCTCCTTCCTATACCAGCTCTTTAGCTACATGTTCAAATGTACTACCTCCCTGTTCCAAGCCTCACTAGCATGTGGAATGGGGAGTGATCCTGAGGTTACTACGCTACAGGTCCTGCTTTTTAACTCCCTACCCAACTCCGAGTTGTTTCACTTGACCTCTTCCTGCCTATGTCATTGGTGCCAATGTGGACAATGACATCTGTCCGATACCTTCCCGTTTCAGGATGCTCTATATCGGCTCAGAGACATGTAGGGCCCTAGCACCAGGGAGGCAACACACATAAGAACATAAGAAATAGGAGCAGGAGTAGGCCATCTAGCCCCTCGAGCCTGCCCCGCCATTCAATAAGATCATGGCTGATCTGAAGTGGCTCAGTTCCACTTTCCCGCTTTCTCCCCATAACCCTTAATTCCCTTGTCTGTCAAAAACCTATATATTTAGCGAGGTAGCCTCCACCACTTCAACGGGCAGAGAATTCCAGAGATTCATCACCCTGTGAGTGAAGAAGTTCCTCCTCAACTCCGTTCTAAACTGCTCCCCCCTTATCTTGAGACTGTGACCTCTTGTCCTGCTGTCCTTTCTGAGCGGGAAGAATCTCTCTACCTCTACCCTATCCAACCCTTTCGTTATCTTATACGTCTCTAAAAGATCCCCCCTCATCCTTCTAAACTCCAATGAGTCCAGACCCAGTTTATTTAGTCTCTCTTCATAGTCTAACCCCCTCATCTCCAGTATCAGCCTAGTGAACCTCCTCTGCACTCCCTCCAAAGCCAAAATATCCTGGCGCAAGTGCGGCGACCAAAACTGCACACAGTACTCCAGCTGCGGCCTCACCAGTGCCCTATACAGTTGCAGCAAGACCTCCCTGCTTTTATATTCTATCCCCCTCGCTATAAAGGCCAGCATCCCATTTGCCTTCTTGATCACCTGCTGCACCTGCAGACTGGGTTTTTGCAACTTATGCACAAGGAGCCCCAGGTCCCTCTGCACCGTAGCATGCTGCAGCTTTTCGCCCTTTAAATAGTAATCACTCCTACTATTATTTCTGCCAAAGTGGATAATCTCACACTTGCTGACACACGATCCTAGAGTCTCATTCGCAGCCACAGACACACCTGTCTGTGCCCCTGACTATGGAATTTCAAAATTAACTACTCTGGTTAAACATCTCTAATACTAATAAAACTCCATGCTAATACTTTAGTCAGCATATGGAGGAAGACAGTTTGCACGTAAGGGTGCTTGAAAAATGCAAGTTATTTTTAAGGAAATCTCAGTCAACCTGCATAGAATTACATGGAATATAAGGCATAAAAACAGACCATTCCACTAAACCAATCTATATTGACATTTATGCTCCACTTGGAGCCAATATGAACTGGGATACCAGCCACAGAACATCATAAAGTGATTACAAAAAAGAACATTCAGCAGTCAGGCAGCACCGTATGAGAGAAAGAGTTAACATTTCAAGTCAGTGCCTATCGTCAAATGTCAGAGATGCAATAGATTTAAAGCAAGTCAGGAAATCTGGAAAGTCTATGATTGGGTGGAAGGCAGAAGCAATTAAATAGCAAAAGGAGATGTCAATGGGCCAAGTAAAGTAATGAAAGATGGGTCAAGAGGGGTATAAATGGGAAAAGCAGAGTAATCACCAACTGTCATCCGAAATAAAAACAGGGCAGATGTTACAATCTCCCCATGCTCTTTCCTTGCATTTGTACTTGCTTAAAACATGTTGCATCTCTAATTTTTTCCAGTTCTGATAAAAGGTTGTTGACAGCATGGTGGCACAGTGGTTAGCACTGCTGCCTCACAGCACCAGGGGCCTGGGTTCAATTCCCGGCTTGGGTCACTGTCTGCATGGAGTTTACACATTTTCCTCATGTCTGCATGGGTTTCCTGTGGGTGCTCCTGTTTTCTCCCACAGTCTGAAGATGTGCAGGTCAGGTTGATTGCCACTTAGTGTCAGGGGGACTTGCAGGGTAAATACATGAGGCTACAGGGACAGTGGCTGAATGGGTTGCGGCCATTGAAGACTCAATGAGTCAAATGGCCTCCTTCTGCACTATTTGTTAACTTTGTTTCTTTCTCCACAGTTGCTGCTCAACCTGAACATTTCAAGCATTTTGCTGTTTTTATTAGATTTCCAGCATGTGCAGTATTTCACTTTTGTATTTACATTTGAATTCCCCCAACCTAAATAAAAATCTGAATTAATTACCTCGGTGTAAAACCGTACATATCCAGAGGTAAAACCTATAATTATACATGTCCAGTCTGGTCGTCCTGTGGAGCTTCTGTCAATCAGAACAAAAGTTATTTAGTTCAGCATCTTTCAACAGTTAAATTGTACTGAAACAAACAAACCATTAACACAAAATTCTAGGGTACATTTGTGAAACTGCTGTGGCTTTGGTGATTTTGCTTCTTCAATAATTGTTATATAAAAGCGACCTAAATCTAAACGGTCAGGCACAACTACACGCTTTTCCTAGAAATCTGAGGGAAGGGAAGAAACACAAACATCCTCCTGTGTAGAAGTTGTGTCAGAGGACTTCAGAACATTATACCCTCTGTTTCAGGAGGGTACAAAGGGATAAACTAATTAACCATTGACTCATCAGTTTACCATCATCGGGAAGTATTCCACCCTACCAGCCTCCTTATTCAAAGGATAAGGCCATTTCAGCCAACTCCTGCATGATGTTACCATGAAACACATCTTGCCTTCATTCCCCTCGTCACCACCCCCCCTACCCATCAGCATTCCACAGGGACTCCTCGCTCTGTGACACCCCGATCCACTGCTCCATCATGTCCAACTCCCAGTCCCCTTCTTACAGACTTTCCCTTGCAATCACAGAAGATGCAGCACCCATCCCTTTACCACCTCCCATTCATGGCCCCAAATGCTCCTTTCAGTTTAAGCAGCGTTACCTTATACCTCCTTTAATTTGTATGCATTGGGACCAGTGAAATCTCCTCTACACTGATGACCACTTTACAGAATACCTTCGCTCAGTCTGTGAGCATGATATCAACTTTCCTGTTTGCTGAGTTAAAATGATACGCAACATGTCCATCCTTGGCCCACTGAACTGATGAATCCAGTGAAGACCAACTGGAGTAAGAGCATCTCGTCTTCCAATCAGGCACATTACACCCCTCAGGGCTCATCATTGAGTTCAGTAACTTTAGACTGTGACCTTTCTTCCTCCCCATAACCTTTTTCAAGTAGGTCAATCCCATCAATGTTGTACAAGCATCATTATGGTCAAGTTACACACCATCCTGACTTGAAAATTACTGCCATTTCTTCATTGTTGCTAGGCTAATATCTCCAAATTTCCTCTTCACCACCATCGCAAGAGCTGCTGCAGTTCAGGAAATCTCATCATTTTTCGGAGTAACTAGGAAAGAGGTCCTCCAGCAGCTCCCAGAATCATAAATACCAATCTTCAGCCAACTCGATTCACTCTACAAATCAAGAACGTCTGAAAGCACTGAATACCGTAAAGGCTACAGATGCTGCCAACATCCTGACAATGTACTTAAAGTTTATGCTCAGGAACTGGCTGTGCTTCAAAATAAGCTGTTCCAGTGCTACTACAACACTAGCATCTACTGACAATGTGGAAAATTGTTCAGATATGAACTATCCATAAAAAGCAGGAGAAACTTAACCTGGCCAATCACCACCCCATTAATCTCCTCATGATCACCAGCGAGATGATAGAGGTATCATTGAGCATCAGGGAGCAAGACATTGCTGAATAAATGCAACATGATAGCATGATCAATTTGGATTCCACTAGGGTCACTCTGCTCCTAGTCTTATTATAGACTTGGTCCAAACCTGGACAACCAGCTGAACTTACAAAGGCAGGTGACACCAAGACAGCATTTGACCAAGTGCGGCATCAAGGAGTCCCAGCTAAATTGAAGTCAATAGGAATCAGGGGCAAAACTCCCCACTGCTTGGAGTCATATCTCACTCAAAGAAAAACGACTGGTTCCCAGGACACTGCTGCAGGAGTTCTGCAGGCTAGTATGCTAGGCTGAACCATCAATGCTTCATCAGTGACCTTCCTTCCACCATAAAGGTCAGAAGTGGGGATGTTTGCTGAGTTCAGTTCAGATCGCTGAATCTTCAGTGCTGTTTGCAACTCCTCTGATAACGATGTTGTCTGTGCCGCATTTGAAAGGACCTGGACAACATTCAGGCTTTGGTTATTAAGTGGCAACCGAACAAGGACCAGGAGTAGACCATTCAGTGCCTTAAGCCGGCTCCACCATTTAATAAGATCACAGCTGATCAGAGAGTAATCTCAAATCTGCATTCCACCTACTCCGAATAACCTATCACCCTTTTGCTTTCCAAGAATCTATGCACCTCTGCCTTAAAAATATTCAAGGACCCTGCTTCCACTGCCTTTTCAGGAAGAGAATTCAAGAGATGAAAGAAACTTTACACCATACAAGTACCAGGCAATGGCCATCTCCAACACAAGAATCTGACCAACTCCCCAAGACATTCAATGACATCACTGAGTTTTCCCATAACCTGGGGGTTATCAATGACCAGAAACTGAACTGGACCTACCACATAAATTATATGGCCAGAAGTGTCGGTCAGTTGCAGAGGGAAATTCTGAGTCCAGTAACTCACCTCCTGACTCCCCAAAGTCTGTCCACCATCTATAAGGCACAAATCAGAAGTGCGAAGGAATGAACGCTCCTGTGTCTGGATGAGCACAGCTCTAACATCACTCAAAAAGGTTCAACACCATCCAGGACAAAGCAGCTTGCTTGCTCTGCACCCCATCCACTAACTTAAGCATTAATTACCCCCACCATTGATGCACAGTGGCAACAATGTGTACCACTAACAAGATGTATTACAGCAACTGCTCCTCCCATAGCATCTTTCAAACCTGCAACCTTGACCACCTAGAAGAGCAAGGGCAGCAGATGCAAGGAACAACAAATCCCCCTCCATGCTACATATCATCCTGACTTGGAAAGATATGCCATTCCTTCACTCTGTTGCTCAATTAAAATCCTGGAATGCCTAACCAGCAGCGCTGTGAGTGTACCTGCATCAGTTGGACTACTCCACTCCCATCTTCTCAAGAATAATTAGGGATGGCAACAAATGCTGACCTTGCTAACAATGCCCAGGTCCCTTAAAGAACAAAAAAGGTGGCCTTGCCAGTAACAGCTAGATCAGGTCAAGATTGCTTAAACTAAAGCCAAAAAATCTTGTTTAGCTGCTGAATCATCAGGGAAGCCAGCATTAATCCACATCCTTTCAATAGACAGTCCTCTTTGTTAGATTACAGCAAAAATCCAACTATAAAATAATAAAAATAAGATTCAACAATTGAAACCAACCAAATACTGGATTCATAATGTAGATCATTTCTGGTAAAACTAAAATGTTAATAGACAAGTGACATTTTTAAAAGGTTTTAAGTGACTGTCAGTGATGCTTATGAATTAAATTGATAATAAGATTCTGGATAGCAAATGTTACATCAGCTACTACTTTGTTTAAATGGCAACAATTTAATAAGCTATTGGGGTACTTCAATGCTTTGGTTTATTCTAATTAAAAACAGCATTTTTGAAAAGGATCATTAATTATTTTAATTTGTCATCTTTACACATACTGTGCACAGACTGCTTTAAATTAAGGTCATTCATTGGCTTGAAGAAATCTGGGGAGATCTTTCCAGCTAAGATTCAGACTAGCTAATAAGCCAAAGATGAAATTACTGGATGTATAACACACACACACACACACACACACACACACACACACACACACACACACACACACACACACATTCTTCTACATTCATTTCCTAAACAAACAATCTTAACCTGCCAAATTTTCTAAAAAAAACAACAAATATTGTTCATGTATTAAAAAAAAAATCAAAAATAAATCTACTGCAAAATATTTGTATTATTCAGTTAACATTTCATTCATTTGATCAAACTTGCATAGCTATACAAGGGTCCTGGAGTAAAAACACTTACCTTTTCTGGCTTGCTAGTGGAATACAAATAGCACTACTGACACATTCACTGTAGATAAAAAACATGATAAGTAATCAAATTAGATGTCACTTGTCCATGGCACATCACAGATCTTAAGTGCAGCAATAACCTCATGAAAGAGGAATCAAACAGATTAATTCATTGCAATGAAACCACACTTTATATAAAATGAGAAATTACTGGCTGGGATCCTGAAATGAAGAAGACATATGAAAGAACCCTTGTATCAAGCAATATTTCCATCATCTAGGTTCCGAGAAACTGGCTCAGGTTTAGGAAGAAATTCAATACATGCTGGAACACAATTTGATTGCGCCGAGCCAGAGCAGCTAGAGTTCCCCGCTTGCGCTTGCACCTAACTTCAATGATTCAACAAGGCTCCTCATTGCTTATAGAAGGGTTAATTCGGTGACCAGAGATGTCTCCTACCCGATTCCTAACCTGGTAGACTGTATCCACAGAGGAGCAAATACCAAATATATACTGCAAAGAACAAGTTCCCTGAAGGTCACGTAAACTACCTATAGGGCATGTTCTGAGTCAAGGGCAGATGTTGCCCAGATGCAGGATTGCCCAGGATTTCTGTCCCCTTGACTAATGGAAAAAAATGCCATTCTGGGGAATGTACAAGTCCTACCACAACTTTGTTTCGTACCTCTGCACTCTAGGCACCCTCCTGAGAGGCTTGTTACAGAAGTAAAGCAGTGTGATCAAGGAGGTGCCAAACAATTTTCAAAAGACTGAATGCCATATTAACCACTGGACTGGAAACTCAGGACATTCACCAACCCTTTAAAGTGGTAACTGATACTCGTGATGGGGTAAGTGCCATCCCGCTTCAAGACAATGGATCTGGGCAGAGGGACCAGTTCAGTACTTCCTAAAACAAACTGAACAGGCATCATAAGGAGGAAATGCTAGGGCTGTTTCTGGCACCATATGTCTGAAATTGATATAAAGATCCCTTAGTTTATAGAGATCACAGCCCTTAACATTTATGGAGAAATTCAAAACTCAATGCAAAACTATTTTAATGAAGTCTGCTTTTGCAACCATGTTACAGGGAAAAGCAGTGTGATAGCTGATGCTTTAATCCAGCAGAGGATCATGCTGAAAACTGTAGATTATGAGGAGCCAGTTCCAAGCTGTGCAGAATGTAGCTAGTGTGTGATGTAGGCAAGAGTGAGTTTTTAAGTATGAATGTATTTTTTTAAAAAACAACCATGTAATAAATGTTTACACCACAGCATTTCACTCCTCGTGTTACAGAAGTGTCATGAAACCATGCTTTATATCAAATATTTTTTAATTTACTGGCTAGAAAGCACTAATTATTTTGTTTTAAAAAAGATTGAAGCCATAATCCATTGACTTGGGATCACAGTGAAGGATGGCTGAACATTTGCATCACTGTACCTCCTGCATTCCAGAACTATTAAAATGAAGACAACCTTTCTGCGAAGCTGCAGCAGGAAAAAGATCCTGGTGAAAGGATGAATGGGGCCAATTCCCATTCTACTAGCCAAGCATCCAGACAATCACCTGGATAGAGATAAACCATTAGATACGATCACCATATCAATGGGATCTTGACTGAGAAAGGAATTCCCAGCCATAATCTAATCAGGGAATTCACTAGCTATGCCCATACTTGGATCACTGGGCACGAGTTCATGTTGACGTTAATAGTTTTTGCATAAAGCCAATCAACTGAGAAACTGAAAGAACAAGACTGAGTGGATCCTGCCGCTCTATTTCCCTATCCAATGTGCACATTGAACCTTGTGCACTGATTTTGACAGTCCAGGTACTGCAGGCAGAGTTTTTAGAAAGAACAAAATCTCGTGTTGCTGTCTCCACAAGAACCAAAATTCCCAAATACAGCTTCAAATCACAAGAGTGCCAAAAGAACCAGAAACGGTTGAGTGAAAGCAGCAGAACTACCAAGTTCAGGTTCAAGTTAGCTCAGTCACCAACCTGTCTACTCTATTAATTTTACTGGACACCAAATTACTTATTCTATTCTCCCCCACTCTGTAGTCTATTTGTACATGCATGAAATTCAAAAGTGTGATGTATGCATGTGAGAAAGAAAGTTTACAATAAAACCTATCCATTTTTTGAAAAAGACCAAGAAAGTCTGATCACATCTTTTGTGGTCATAACATGTAAGCAGTTAAATACTCACAGAATTGGCAAAAAAAAGTGTCACAGTCATACACAAAGAGGGATAAGAGGAAAGACACTTGACCCCTCGTCACTGGGTTACTCAATCAAATGTCAAGCAGTTCAGACAATTCCTCTCAAATACAATCCATTCAAGCTAATAATTTATGTTCATATGCAAAGTGCCACCCTGCAATTTTCAGGGCATAATCCTCCATACTGTATGACCAAGGATGCTTTTCCACCCCCTCTTCTCCAGCAACATGAAAAGATAGTCAGGACAGTCTTTGTGGAGTTTGCACATTCTCCCAGTGTCTGCATGGGTTTCCTCCAGGTGCTCCAGTTTCCTCCCACAGTCCAGAGATGTGCCGGTAAGGTTGATTAACCATGCCAAATTGACCCTAGTGTCAGGGGATTAGTAGGGCAAATATGTGGTGTTATGGGAATAAGGCCTAGGTGGGATTGTGATCAGTGAGATTTGATGGGCCAAATGGCCTCCTTCTGCACTGCAGGGATTCTATGATGACTCTTATGAATTCAGTTGTTACTTAGCATGATATTTAAGACTCATGGTGGCATGGGGCGTGTTAAGACAGCAAACTGAGGGAGTGTTCCATTGCTATCAATTAAGATATAGAGCTAAGATGCAGTGTGAGCACCCATTCTTGTGTGGTTGCAAAGAGAGACATTTAAAATGTGTGTGTGGCTAATGTGGCACAGGAGTGATGACTCTGCAACACTTGCCTATCATTCACTTTGCCAGACCTCAAGAAGTCACTCACTGGATCCAAATCCTCCTCACCCCTCACTCTTCCAAGACTTCCTGCCGAGCCTGCTTTGTGATGCTGACTGGCCTCCTCCCGCCATTCTCTGAAAACAGAAGCATCTTTGTGGCCTCAAGACTTCCAATGTCACCTCAAGTGAACATCCATAAAGCATGCGGCTGCCATTCTCCTTCTTTCATCCATCTTCCTCTTTATTTTGCTTCCGTAACTTTGCTGCACAGAATACAGCTCTGCCACGGAGTGCTGTTGGTATCCTTTTAAATACTCCATCCTCAAGGAGGCATCTGATTGCTCCTCCTTTTCCCTGTTCCAAATTGGATGCCAATCCTAGAGGAGCCCTCGTAATTTGCTGACCCCTGCAACGTGGCGAAAAACTGCAGCAGGCGACGGTGCAGAGGGACCTCGGGGTCCTTGTGCATGAGTCGCAAAAACCCAGCTTGCAGGTGCAGCAGGTGGTCAGGAAGGCGAATGGGATGCTGGCCTTCATAGCGAGGGGGATTGAATATAAAAGTAGGGAGGTCTTGCTGCAGCTGTATAGGGCATTGGTGAGGCCGCAGCTGGTGTACTGTGTGCAGTTTTGGGCGCCGCACCTGCGCAAGGATATTTTGGCCCTGGAGGGAGTGCAGAGGAGGTTTACTAGGCTGATACCGGAGTTGAGGGGATTGAGCTATGAGGAGAGGCTGAATAAACTAGGCTTGTACTCGTTAGAGTTTAGAAGAATGAGGGGAGATCTCATTGAGACGTATAAGATGATGAATGGGATGGATAGGATAGAGGTGGAGAGACTCTTCCCGCTCAAAAAAGACAGTAGGACTAGGGGGCACAGCCTCAAGATAAAGGGGAGGCGGTTTAGAACAGAGTTGAGGAGGAACTTCTTCACTCAAAGGGTGGTGAATCTCTGGAATTCTCTGCCCGTTGAAGTGGTGGAGGCTGCCTCGCTAAATATTTTTAAGAAGCGGGTTGATGGGTTCTTGATAAGAGAGGGGATTAAGGGTTATGGGGAGAGGGCGGGAAAGTGGAACTGAGCCACAACAGATCAGCCATGATCTTATTGAATGGCGGGGCAGGCTCGAAGGGCTAGATGGCCTACTCCTGCTCCTATTTCTTATGTTCTTATGTTCTTAATATTCATCCGCAAACACACTACTCAGTCAGGTTGCAAACCCACTTATGGCCCCTACAATACATCAGAAACAAAGTTTCTAAGATTCAGTCCTTGCTGGTACCTATTAGATCAATAGCTAGATGGTGATCAATTGAATATTATGTACAACAGTCTGGTTGGCTATTCATTATAAGACATACTGAAATTGAACCAAACTATAAAAGGGTATTGCATGTTAAAATTATAATTTCAAAATATAATAAATTTTGAAGAAAGCTGATTCAACATTAATAACCATCCAGGGATAAAAACCAAATCAGTGCCAAGTGTTACAGTGATTACAATTGACAGTTCCTTTTCCGATCTGCAAGTTTCACAAGTCACAATTACTGTGGGCTGTAAATTGCAGGCTCTTAAAATAAACAAATTAATTACTGCATGTATCCTACAGCACACATCATACAGATCCTCAAAGCTACCTGTAAATAATTCTAAAAACATTGATTTTCCTTTTTTCCTTACTCACAAATCATTCCCTGATGGATGCAAGCAGGTAAAGCAGATGAGCTGCTTGCAGGCCTCTTACTGTTGAAATACATCTTAAATGTATGATAACAGCATAGGCAACTTGCCTCCGGATTTAGTCTCCAAAAATGTTCCTCCTCTCCTATGCCATCCTAAGATCAAGTATTTGCATACAGGAAATCCCCATTTTCACATATGGCATTTTGTTGGCACGTGAACAAGAAACCACATCGGCACAAGAATACACAAACATACTTTCAAAGATTCATGCAGATCTTTACTTGCAGGCAATCGTTCTTTTAAATTAATACCATCAGCAAAAATAATCAACTCCAGAAATCTTATCGAAATATACATACCCTTCTTCAATGTTCAGGATCCCACTCCAAGCAACACAATACTGCATTTCATCTTTACCCTTTTCATTAGGCTTCCATTTTGCTACAAAAAAAATTACAAATTAGAAACAAAACTATCTTCCAGAAACGGTCTGTCTTAAATTTATAAGCAGAGCTCCACAGCTCTTCAAATATTTACAGCTTTTTTAAAAAGGTTTTAAATTATATAATAATCACAAAGTGTTGCAAATAAAGATCAAGCAGCAGAAAAACAAAATTTTAAATCAATAATTTTTCATTTGAACTGAGAAGTTAAGAGATGTAACGGGGTCTCAGCATGCCTGAGGCAGGGAAGGCTAGGAGGTGGCAGGGGAAAGGAAAAAAGGGAAGGTCTGTGACATGGTGGCTATGTTATTCTCTCCAAAGGTGCTTCCTGACCCAATCGAGTATTCCAGCATTTTCTGTTTTTATGTAAAATTTCCAGCATCTGCTTTGTTATTGAATTAGTTTTGTATTCCAACACAAGTAAATGCAAAGGCCGGATCTTATGATCCTTCGCCAGACCCTAACATTGTTGGTAAGATCCAGTGAAGGGCCAATAACATTTTGGTTAAAATACACAAAAGTTTGAGATTCAAGACACTTTCGCAGTGAAGTACTTTTACACACAGGGTGGTGGGTGCCTGGAACTTGCTGCCGGGGAGGTAGTGGAAGCAGATACAATTGAGAGTTTTAAGGGGCATTTGGACAAATAGATGAATAGGATGGGAATGGAGGGATATGGTCCCCAGAAGGGTAGGGAGTTTTAGTTCAGATGGGTAGCATGGTCTGTGCAGGCTTGGAGGGCCGAAGGGCCTGTCCTTGTGCTGTATTTTTCTTTGTTCTTTGAATAAAGCCACAAGTTTCCACAGGTTTGTAAACAAACAAAACTAAGCTTTCCACTACAAGGTTGGGAAGATAAAACAATTTACAATGACCATGATTTTCTAGCTCTGTTTGACATTGGCTCAAATCCCGCTACGGCTGCGAAATCTGGTGAGAGATGAAAAACAGGTTTGCTCAGCTGAAACTCTGAACAATCTCCCCAGGCCCTCTCTGTTAGCGTAAAGAGGTTCACGCCCAGGAAGGGCGAGAAACTGATCTGAATGCATTGGAGTCTCATCGGTGAGGTTACAATTAGATGCAGTGCCCTCAGTGAATCTTCCCATCGGCAGGATATCACATGGGCACCAAAAGATTACTGCTCTTTAAAAACAGACAAGGCATCATGGACTCTGAAAGGGAGGAAGGAAGCAAGTATTGCTCCCCACTTAGTGCCAGGGTGCACAAGGGCAAAGTAACCGCTGGTCATGTGCAGGGGGGAGGGGGAGTTGGTTCCTTCAAGGGAGCTGGGAGGGTATGGGGAGGCGGTTACACTGGGATTGAAGTGGCCAGGCTGGGAGTTACGGTTGGTCTTTGTGGTCTCAGACTCAGCTGTTTTTCATGTCACTTCACCTGGGTTTTTGCACTTCTTTTCTTAATGCACAGAAGTGCTAGGCCAGTTGTTGCCCCAAATAATTTAAAGATGCAGAAATACTGGAGTGCACGCATGCAATCTGCTCCCAGTGTGTGCATGTGCATAAAGTCCAAGATTGGTCAAGAAACGGAGTTCCCAAAATTTACCCTCAACACCAAGGTAAGTCTAGTTTTCATAGCACAGAAAATAAGAGGAAGTTTTGTTTTACAAATTAAAAGAATTTTTAAACATTTGTGGCAGCTCAGCGGCACTGTAGTTAGCATTGCTGCCTCACAACACCAGGGACCCAAGTTCAATTCCAGCCTTGGGCGACTGCCTCTGTTGAGCTTGTAAGTTGTCCCCATGTCCTCATGGGTTTCCTCCTGGTGCTCCAGTTTCCTCCCACATTCTAAAAGATGCGCGGTTAGGTTGACTGGCCGTGCTAAATTACCTCTTTACGTCAAGGGAATTAGCAGGGTAAATACGCGGCGTTGTAGGGATATAGAGGAGCTGGGTAAGATTGTTGTCGGTGCAGGCTTGATGGGCTGAATGACCTCCTTCTTCACTGAATTGATTCCATGATAATACAAACATAAATGTTCACAAAATAATACTTACGCACTAGAAAGACAGCTTTCTGATCCCTTGTTATCACCATAAGGTCATTTGTTGGTGACAGTGAGATCACACAGTCCTGAAGCCATGACAATGTGGGTGCCTTACTTGTGGAATTATCTTCTTTCTGTAACAAATTTCAGAACTAAAAGTAAATACATCGCTTGTAACTCAGTATAAAACAAGTTTTGAACAGTTTCAAAATGGTTTCTCTTTATAATCTTAAATGATAACTCAAGTGTCCAAGAAGAAAAATCAGGCAATCCAATTTCAAGTCAAGTGAGCAGCAATGTTTTAGGCAAGTACAGTGGTTGATTAAAGGATCCTGCAAGTTGCTGAAAATTACATTGTGAAAGAACACATGAGAATGAGAAATAGATTATAAATACATTTAAGGAGGATCTGAATTGCATAATGATGACGGAACAAAACCAATAATTTGATTGTACTGCCACATGGATATTGTCATTACAGCTTTTACAGGTAAATTTTGTTATCAACAGATTGAGCGCTAATCAACTTGCTGAAACAGCACCACTATGACTGAACGTATTATTAATGTATTTGTAAGGAGAGACTGGTGTGAACTCACTCATATGGATTCAGTTGTGATAACTGAAGACAAGAGTCAGGTGCAGAAAGTGGGGTGGCTGCCTTTTTGGGAGGATGTGTGTGTAGATTGGGGAACAAAAATGGCAGAATGGAATAGTAAACAGACACTAAAAAAGTGGCAGATAGTTCTCATTTTTTGGATAATACTAAAGACATTATTCAGGAAGAGGCAGAAGCTGTTTATATTGTTTGAAACTTGTGGGCTTAGAGGTTTGGATAAAGCTCCTTGCACCATTGCCTCATTGATTTAGGATAAATCTAACAACACCAAAATTAACAGGCCAACATTACAAGGCATAGGCTAAAAATGTGTATGTTAATATATATTATGTTTATGGCTTCAGATGACAGTGCTGTGTGTCAATGAGTGCGACTACAAACAAAGATCTTCGACTGCAATCTTACTCCCTCAACATAGTGGGCTGCAAATATAAAGATCATCTGTTAACCTTCATGTTCTGTCTGCTGCTGATCTTTTTACACAGTAAAAAGTCTGACAACACCAGGTTTTAGTCCAACCGATTTATTTGATAATAGACTCACAAGCTTTCGGGGTTAGTCCCTTCGTCAGGTGAATGGAGAGTTCTGGCCTCAGACAGAGCACATAAAGCACAGACAGTTTAGAGATTACTGATTAGAATGCGAATCCTTACACCTAACCTGCTGTTCAAGACCTGAAGTGGCTGACAATGTGAGTGGAAGGAGCACTGATCACAGGTTAAAGAGATGTGTATTACATAAGAACATAAGAAATAGGAGCAGGAGTAGGCCATCTGGCCCTTCGAGCCTGCCCCGCCATTCAATAAGATCATGGCTGATCTGTCGTGGCTCAGTTCCACTTTCCCGCCCTCTCCCCATAACCCTTAATCCCCTCTTATCAAAAACCCATCAACCCGCTTCTTAAAAATATTTAGCGAGGCAGCCTCCACCACTTCAACGGGCAGAGAATTCCAGAGATTCACCACCCTTTGAGTGAAGAAGTTCCTCCTCAACTCCGTTCTAAACCACCCCCCCTTTATCTTGAGGCTGTGCCCCCTAGTCCTACTGTCTTTTTTGAGCGGGAAGAGTCTCTCCACCTCTATCCTATCCATCCCATTCATCATCTTATACGTCTCAATGAGATCTCCCCTCATTCTTCTAAACTCTAACGAGTACAAGCCTAGTTTATTCAGCCTCTCCTCATAGCTCAACCCCCTCAATTCCGGTATCAGCCTAGTAAACCTCCTCTGCACTCCCTCCAAGGCCAAAATATCCTTGCGCAGGTGCGGCGCCCAAAACTGCACACAGTACTCCAGCTGCGGCCTCACCAATGCCCTATACAGCTGCAGCAAGACCTCCCTACTTTTATATTCAATCCCCCTCGCTATGAAGGCCAGCATCCCATTCGCCTTCCTGACCACCTGCTGCACCTGCAGGCTGGGTTTTTGCGACTCATGCACAAGGACCCCGAGGTCCCTCTGCACCGTCGCCTGCTGCAGTTTTTCGCCCCGTAAGTAATAGTCCTTCCTACCATTCTTCCTACCAAAGTGGACCACCTCACACTTGCCAACATTAAATTCCATTTGCCATTTCCTGGCCCATTCGCCCAGCCTATCTAGATCCTTCTGCAGACTCTCCACACCCTCCGCACAATTTGCCTTTCCCCCAATCTTGGTGTCATCAGCAAATTTCAACACCCTACACTCGGTTCCCTCCTCCAGATCATCTATATAAATGGTACAGTAAGTGAGGTTTTGCAAACCCAGGCAAGTCACGGGGGTTACAGATAGTGCGTAAACTGTGTTTACGCCAGTCCAACGCCGGCATACCCACATCATGATGATCTTTTTACAGACATGGGACCATAAACTACTGCAGATGGGCATCACTAGGGTTTCCCATTAGACTTGCTTTTGAACATTTAGGTTTTTAAGTTGTTTTGAGACATGCTACTGAAAGCTCAGGGGCTGATATCGATAGCAATGGAAACCGGCATCTACAATCCTGAGTGAACAGGGCAAGCAATTGTGTATTTCATTAACAAGTCGGATTAAAAGAATTGTGAAGTTAACCGCGCAAGAACCAAGCAACAAATACTGGATAACTGAATGGATGAATTTCATATCAAATCAGCAATAGCAAGAGAAATAAAGGAAGAAGAAATATTGGATTGAGAGAGACAGAAAGAAAAAAATGTTACATTTACAATCTTCACACCAACAATTAAAATACAAAGGAATGAAACTCCACACTTCTCTGGCACTGAAAATTAACGAGGCATTTACTAACAGTATGGCAATAAAAGGGTGCACGGACTGAAATTAATCAGGTTTAACTTTTTTGAGCGAGTTTAGTTTGTATCATCTGCAAATTTCCCAATCATACTTGCCACATTTAAGCCCAATTTATTAATATATACAATACCAAAGGCCCCAGCACAGAGCACTGTGAAAACCATTGGAAACCCCTTTCCATTCACAAAAACATCCATCAAGAATTACCCTTTGTTTCCCGTCACTGAGCCAAATTTGGATCCAACTCACCACCTTCCCCTGTACACCAAGAGATCTCACTTTTCTGACTAGTCTATCACGTGGGACCTCAAATAGCTCACAAAAATCCACAAACAGCATCCACTTCAATACCCTGATAATCCTTGTTACTTCCCCTAACAAAACTATGCTGACTGACCCTGATCAATCTGTGCCTAAGTGACAGTTTACCCTGTCTCTCAGAGTCAACAACAATCATTTGCCTACCACCAAAGTTAGGTTTGACTGGGCCATAACTTTCTGACCTAACTCTCCAACCTTTAAGTAATGGTGCATTATGAGTTATAGGCTTCTAACATTTCCTGAAGCTTGTCTTCAGAAGATGAGTTAGCAAAGCTTAGATTATAAAGCACAACTCTCTTCATAAGGAATCATAGATCTCTAATAAGGTGGTAGTACATGCAACAGATTCACTAAGTATTCAAAAGAAATTAGTAAATATTTCTAAAGAATGTAATTCCTTCATTAGCAGTGAAATCGCACTAACATTTCTAATTCCTGAGCCTATGCAACTATCCAATGGTCTTTACGCTAGGAACCAATCAAGTGGCATACCGATCCATTGGACTTTTTTCAGACCTCAATATCCCTCAAAACACAAGGGAACCAACACTGAACAATGTCTTGCAATAAGGATCATATTTCTTATTTGATATTTAATTATCCCAGCAATACATATTAATAACCAAATTGCTAACACAATAATCTTGCACACCGGTCACAGATATTCCATAAATCATACACCAAAATCCCTGAGCTCTTTCACCCACTCAGCAGCCTTGAGAATGCAATCCTGTATATACACTTGAAATTGTAAGGAAACAAGATAATGGTAGAAGTGCACTTTCAAGAATTAGTTTCTGACAAGAAGTGTGGTAATGGTAGAATTCAAACATCATATTAAAACCATGACTGCACTTCAAAATACTTCACTGGCTATAAAGCAACTTGGGATGCCCTGAGGCTAAGCACCACACAAGGCAAAAAATGATTTCTTAAGAAGGTTACGGAGTTTAGAATGATATGTTTAAGATAAAATAAGTTTTGTGGGCTGTAACAATAAACTGAAACCTGTTTGATCATAGAGAAGCAAAATACTGCAGCTATTACCAGGCAAAAATAAATAAAACAGAAAAGCTGGAAATATTCAGGTCAGGTAAAATTACATCCATTTCATTTCTGTTTTCACTGCTTTTCAGAACCATGATGAATCCCCCTTATACTCAGTATCCATCCACCAGCCTCCACCTTCAGTTCTGTCATCTCCAGCACACCCATGCCAAATGAACACATCTTCACGTCTCCTCCTACTTCAGCATTTCAAAGGACCTATTCCCTGTATGACACCCTGCTCCACTCCTCTCCAGGCTTGAGACAAATTAGACCTCTTTAACCTGTGTTTAACCCTCTCTCCACTCACATTATTTGTATCTGTAAAGACCTGATTACCTGTAAAGACTCGCATTCCAACCATTATCTTGTAAATTGAATCTGTGCCTATTACGTCCCCTGTTTGTGAACCCAACTCTTCACTCACCTGATGAAGCAGCAGCACTCCGAAAGCTTATGCAACCAAATAAACCTGTTGGACTTTATAACCTGTTGTGAGACTTCTTACTGTGCCTACCCAAGTCCAATGCCAGCTTTTCCACATCATTCCTCAATTACAACAGTCCCTGCCCTTCCATGCGTACACTTTTACTTCCAGGTGAAACCACAATTTATTTGTACTTTCAGTTTAGAGAGCTGCTTTCGCTGTTCATGAAGTGGTCTCTGCTATGTTGGGAAAACCAAACACAGATTGGGTGACCACTTCAGAACACTTTTACTCAGTACACAGGAACTCCAAGCTTCCAGCTATTATCACTAATTCCTTTCACAGTCTAATGTCTATCCCCTGCTTCCTGCACCATTCCATCAGGGACAAACACCTCAGATTTATAATGGCACTTTACAGCCCTTCAAGCTCAATACTGAGTACTATAATTTCAGAACATAACCTCTGCTTCCTTTTGTTTTTGGACAGTGTCCGTTGATGATTCCATTTCTCCAAGGCTGATACTTCGTTTCTTTACTTGTCCCCCTTACCAACTCCTTTTCTCTTGCATCAACGCCCCTATTATTATCTTGTCTCCCCCACATTCCTCCCTCCCCACCCCCCACTGCACTGATTGCTCAAAAGAGTAAATCTCATAACTTTTCCCAGTTCAGATGCAAGATCATCATTGACTTGAAACATTGGAGCAAATTTTACCACCCTGCCCAGAACAGGAATTGGAGCAGGTGAGGAGTGGACCATGGAAATATCCATTGACTTCGGGCAGGATTTTAGTTTTGAGACTAGTGCAGCCATAAAATTCTGCCCATTAGTTCTGATTCTCTCCTTACCAATGCTGATCGATCTTGTATTTCCAACATTTGTTTTCCTGTTTGATTATATTGTATGGGCTGTTTACCATTGAGGGTTACTGATCAATGGAAGTAAGACATGATGAGATTACTATCTTTACAAAATTTAAAGATGTGCCTGCTCATTAATCAAATGTATTTCCATGTGCTTTTTATATTCACTCATGGGATGTGGGCATTGCTGGCTAGGCTAGCATTTATTGCCCTTCCCTAATTGCCTTCAAGAAGATAGTGGTGAGTTACCTCCTTGAACTGCTGCCTTCCCATGGAGTCCTCAAGGCTTTTGATGAAGGAGTTCTAGGATTTTGACTAGTGACAGTCAAGGAATGGTGATATATTTCAAAGTCAGGATGGTGTGTGGCTTGGAGGAGAACTTACAGATAGTGGTGTTCCCATGCATCTGCTGGCCTTGTCCTTCTAGATGGTAATAGTTGTGAAGTGAATAATATGAGTGGAGGCACAGAACCTGGACAACAAGATGATCAAGTGACATTGCAGGAAGTGATATGAAATAGAAATGAGGAAAAATGGGAGCAGGGGGGATTTATTTTCTTAACTGGTTGTTGTTTGGAATTTTCTTCCACAACAAGCAATGGCACTGAATATATTCCAGATTGAGTTACACAAGTTGTTGGTTGACAACAGTGTCGAGGGTTAAGGAGACTAGGCAGGAAGTAGACTTATTGGCCATAATTAGATCAGCCAAGATCTTACTAAATTGCAGAGCAAGCTTAATGGTCTACTCTTGTTTATGTTTTTATGAGTACTCACTCATTGTGGAGAACAGAACTAAGAGACAGGTATTGTATCGCTACCCAGAGGGGATGCTGTTTTGTTTATTCTTCTACCTTTATTTTGTTTATTGTAGATCAAGAAAGTCACTTTAGCAATGGTATAGTCACCCCACAATGTTAGTCTATCTCATGTTTACAATGCTGCATTTTCCGTAACAACTTTGCCAAGTATTAATCCACACATTCCATTCTCCATATAGAAAAGAAAATTAAGAGATTTGATAGAGATGTTCAAAATTATGAAAAGTTCTGAAAGAATCTGTTCTTACTGGCAGAAGGATCCAGAACCAGAGCTCACTGATTTAAGGCGACTGGCAAAAGAAGCAACTGCACACAAGGAAAAACTTTTATTTACAGTGGTTGGGATCTAGAACACCCTGCCTGAGAGCTTAGCAGAGGTACATTAAATCGAGACCTTCAAAAGCAAATTGGATAATTCTCTACATCTGCAAGTTCTCGATAGACCCTCCAATGCTCTTGTCCAGATCACCAAGATGGTGAAGAGCAATACCGTTTTTAAGACTGATCTCTGTGGGATTCCAGTACATCACTCAGGGCTATAAAGAACAGTACAGCACAGGAACAGGCCCAAGTCTTTGCCAATACAGATGCCTCTCTCATTTAACATAAAATAATACAAAATATAAAGAGGCATTTATATGGTTCATATCCCTCTATTCCCTGCCTATTCATGTATCTATTCAGATGTCCCTTGGACATTGTTATAGAACCTGCTTCCACCATCACCTCCTCCGTCAGCACATTCCAGGCATTCACCACCCCTCGTGTGAAAAATTTGCCGCTCACAACCCTTTAAAACTTTCCCCCTCTCACTTTCAACCTATGCCCCCAAACAATTAATCCTTCAACCCTGGAAAAAAGACTGACTATCCCACTCTATCCACGCCTGCCATAATCTTGCAAACCTCTAATAGGTCCCTGCTCATCTTCTGATGCTCTAATGAGAACAATCCAAGTTTGTTCAACCTTTCTGCATAATCCATATCCTCCAGTCCAGACATCTTGGTAAATCTGTTCTGCATCTTTTCTGACGCATCAACATCCTTTCAGTAGTATAGCCACCAAATTGTATACAATGCTCTAAATGCAGCCTAATCAAAATCTTACAAAGCTGCAACATGATTTTCCAACTCCTACACACAAAGCCCCGAACGATGAAGGCCAGCATGCCACACACCTTCTTGACCACACTGTCCTCTTGAGCACACTTTAGGGAACTCTGGATCTGCACACCTAAATCCCTCTATGCTAATATTTCTAAGGGCTCTGCCTTTATCCTTTCCTTCTGCAGTAAACCTTGCAAATTGCATCACCTCACATCTGCCATCTTTCAGCTCAGATCTCCAGCCAATTTATCTTCTGCTGTATCCTCCGGCAATCCTCCTCACTATCTGCTACTCCTCTAATTCTTGTATCATCTGCAAATTTACTAACCAGACACTTTCCTCCCAATCATTTACGTTACAGACAGAGGCCCCAGCACTGATTCTTGTGGAACACCGTTTGTCACAGGTTTCCAGTTAGAAAAGTACCCTTCCATTGCTACTCTCTGCTTTCTATACCCAAGCCAGTTCTGTATTCATCTTACCAGCTCACCTCGGATCCCATATGACTTCACCTTCTGTATCAGCCTGCCATGAGAAACCTTATTGAAAGTTTTACTGAAGTCCACATGTACAACATCTTGCTGCCCTGCCCTGATCAATTTTTGAGGATTGAGTCCTCAAAAGAACTCAATCAAGTTTGAGAGACACAATTGCCCCTTTACAAAACCATGCTGCCTCTTGCTTATAACACTATTCTCTTCCAGATGTGAATACATCCTGTCCCTATGAATCTTTTCCAATGGTTTCCCCACCATTGATGTAAGGCTCACAGGCCTGTAATTTCCCGGATTGTCTTTTGTGCTCTTCATAAAGACAGGAACAACGTTAGCTACTCTCCAATCCTCTGATACCATGCTTGTGGCTAAAGGAGACACAAAGATTTTGACCAAGGCCTCAGCAATTTCTTCCCTTGCCTCTCAGTATCCTGGGGGAGACCCTACCCGGCCCTGGGGACGTATCCAGTTTAATGTTTTTCAAAACCTCCATGACCAATACCCTCTAACTACAAATTTCCAAACAATTCCTTAATCAAATCAATTGCTGCTCACAAATCACCATCAACCAAATGAAAATAACAATTTGAAACAAGAAGAATAGATAATTTATTCATACAGTTTCTTTCAATTCACCATCTTCCCATGCTCCCCAATCTTCATCTTCCCAGTTGTGTTCCTTATCTGTAAGAGAAAGAATAATCATAGAATAAATTACACAGTTAAAAATTTATTAATTCAAGGGATGTGGGCTTTGCTGGCTGGGCTAGCATTCATCGCCCATCCCTGATTGCACTAGGGAGAGTGATGACGAGTTCCTTTCTCAAACTGCTGTAATTCATGTGGTGGAGATACAGTGATTTGAAAAAGCAACTGCTAGGATTGATGTTGTGTATTTCACCAGCATGACTATGTTGCTTTATAATGGTGGAAGAGTTATGTGCACTGTTATAACCGTAGCAACAATGGGACAAGGTAGTTTCATGTGGTACTGACATTGCTCAGTATAAATACAACCTGAACCTTGAAGAGTTAGTGCCTTTGCACCAGATTCACTGTCCACAAATCTTATGTTGTTAAAAAGCTAAACACATTTGGCACAAACATTTATAACGTGACTGCACTATTAAGTGGTTGAATTAGTCACTGTAGGTTTTTTTTGCGTTACAAGATGAATGGCAACCCACTAAAATCAGAGAGTCTTGATGGATTTAATCATTGGAAAACCCAGACCTTAGATGTGAAGTTTGAAACCACAATCTTCTGACTCAGAATCCCTACAATGCAGAAAGAGGCCATTTTGTTCATCGAGTCCACACCAACAAAAATCCCACCCCAAGCCCTATCCCCACAACCCTACATATTTACTCTGCTAATCCCTCTAACCTGCACATGAAGACACTGAGAGGCAATTTAACATGGCCAATCAACCTAACCTCATACCTTTGAACTGTCGGAGAAAGCCTGAGCACCTGGGAGGAAACCCAAGCATCTGGAGGAAACCCATGCAGACACTGGGAGAATGTGCGAACTCCACACAGACCCAAGTCGGGAATTGAACCCAGGTTCCTGGAGCTGTGAGGCAGCAATGCTAACCACTGTACCACCTCAAAGTCAATATTGTTCCTAAATTATTTTGGTATTATTTATATCATAAATAATAAATGAGGCACACGCAGTGGCCTGAGAGTTCTCCTATACTGTGCAGCAGTGGAATTAGCACATGCTCGTGGTTTCTACATTTCATCAAAACACGTGCTATAGATCTGAAGCATAGACCTTCAGTAGTATAACTGATCTGCTGTCAGGGCCCAATGCCTTTGTTTGCATTCATTCACTTCTTGATATTACAGTGTCAACCAAACTGGCAGACGACAGGTTTGTGATGCTGGGGACCAAGAATCCAAAAACACAAGAAATAGGAGTATGTAGCACAGCCCACCACCCATCAAGTCTGCTCCACCAGTCAACATGATCTTGAATTCCACTTTCTCGTTTGCTTCCTGTATCCCTCGGTTCCCTGAAGTACCAAAAATCTGTCCATCTCCACCTTAAATATAGTCAATAATGGAACATTTACACTACACTGGGTAAAGTCTTTCAAAAATTCATAACCGAGTAACGAAATATTTTCACGTTAATTCTAAATTATCAACCTCAATGATGTACCTCAACCAAGATGATCAACATGGTTCTTCCAATTGCAGATGACTGCAAACACATCACCCTTGTATTTTGCACTGATATTCCGGGCTCTCCCTTTAGTGAAGTTGGGAATATTTGTGGAATTTCACCCTCCATTAACTTGATCTGATCTGCTGGTTGTGGGATCATTCAGCTGTCTACAACACACTGTTTCTGCTGCTTAGCATGCAAATCGTGTGATGTATTCACGCTGGCACCTTATTTTCAGGTGCTCCTGGTGTTGTTGCTGGCATACTCTCCTACATTCTTTACTTAGCCAGGTTTTACTGTCCAGCTTGAATGTAACGGCAGATTGAAATGTGTCAGGCCATGAGATTATAGATTGTGATGAAATGAAAATGAAAATGTGTGGCAACTGACGGCCCATGGTTCCTCGAGCATGTCTAGTTTCAAGCCGCTAAATCCAGCCCATTTAACAGTGCCACACAACACAATGCAGTACCCTCAGTACAAATTCAGACTGCGTCTGCAAGTGGTGGTCACTCTCACCACAATAATTCATGTAGGCCTGTGACAGATAGGTTGGTGAGAATGAGGTCAAGTGGGTTTTGCCCATCTACCTGCTGAAAGATGTGTTTAAGAATTATGTTCTTCAGGAGTTAGCCAGCTTGGTCAGTAATGGTGCTGCAGAGTCACTCTTCATTATCCAAGAATACACTCTGTCCCCCTTCTACTTCAGCATTTCTTCCAAGTGGTGTTCAACATGGGATTTCAGCTGGACCAAGCTGGTAGCTAATATCAGCAGAAGGTTTTCTTGCCAATATTTAACCTGATGCCATGAAGAATCAAAATAGATTTTAATATCTGAAATCAAAGGGACTCAACATGTCTCTCTCAGAACCATGTAATGCACTCAAAGGGTCCCTCCCTCCAGACTACGTACCACTATTCTGCCAGCAGGACAAAACATACCAGGGATAGTGATGGAAGAGTGTGGGACACTTGAACATTATTCCAAGCATTCCAACGCCAGGCTGTTACTTGGCTTGTCAGGTAATGAGAAGAACATTGCAAGGTCAGCTGAGCTTGGTGCTTTTGTCATGTCTAAATCTGACTTTTGCAATGGCAGTGCTTTACTTGGCCAGTGAAGAGTGAAACACTACTGTGGGTCTACAGTCACACATGGCCAAATCAGGTGAGTATGGCACATTTCTGTTATAAAAGATGTTGCTGAATAAGTTGGATTTTTTTCCTATAATTAGCAGAAGGTATGGACACGACAGAGGTCTTGTGGCACAGACGTAGCTCCCCTACCACTGGACCAGAAGATCTGGGTTTCAGTCCAATGTCAGGACTTGTTGACCACAGAAAGAGTGTTCAACACAGTTCAACAAGCTGATAATCAACTTGGAAAGCCTTCCACCACTTCCCCAAAGGGCAAAAAAAAAGAGCATGAGTGTGAAAATACAGAAGAGAGAAATGGACACCAATTCAAAACTCAGCTTTTGAAACAGTCACTCTCATTTCATCTCATGGATGCAAGGGAAAAAGCTGTTGAAATCTGGAGTCAACTAGTCCTCATGGAATCAAAAAAGTGAGCAATTTCTTGATGTGTAAGAGCCATTTGATAACACAGTTGGTGACTTCTTCCCTATTTTTCCTCATAACTTAAAGTAGGTTGATAAGATAAGTTGTCAAGTTGGATTTGTCCTGCTTTTTCGATACCTACGCAATTTTCCACATTATTGTATAGATGCCAGGGAAGGATGAAGATGTTCATGAAGCCTCTTCCTTCTGGTAGTGGCTTAATTCACAAATGGATGAAATAATTATTTAAATCATCATTTACCAGTCACAAAAAATGGCAACAACAGCAGGTCAGAGGCTGAGAATTCTGCAATGAGTAACTCACCTCCTGACTTCTCAAAGCCTGTCCACAATCTGCAAGGCACAAGTCAGGAATACAATGCCATATTCCCCACTTGCCTTGACGAGTGCAACTTCAACAACACACAAAGCATTCACACCACCCAGGACAAAAGTCAACTTAAATCAGCACTTCATTTACCACCTCAAAACATTCACTCTCCCTCTACCATCAGAACAATGTGACTACTGTATTATGTACAAGATGTACTGCATCAATTCTAGCAAGATTTCTTCAACATCATCTCCCAAATACACAACCATTACCACGTAGGACAAAAACATTAAACACACAGCAACCTCATCATCTCCAAATCCCCTTTCAAAACATATCAATGTTCCTTCATGGTCATTAGATTGAACTCCTGGAACTCTCTACTTAATAGCACCTACATCACAAGGACTGCAGCAGTTTAAGGGACACATCACCGCTGCTTTCTCAAGGATAATTAAGGATGGGAAATGCATTTCAGTTTTGACAGTAATGCCCACATCCCAAGAATGAATAAATAAGAGCAAAGGGAAGAAATGTAGCAAAAGATGAAACAATCTATTAGGAATGGTAGAAGCAGAATCAAAATATACTTAAATATCTGAAAGCAAAAGGACTGGACAGAACCAGCACAGGCAATGGGGGCTTTTTCCTTTTGTTCTGCACAATTTTAAAATTGTAGGCAAGTTAGATAAGTATACAAGCAAGAAATAGAAGGATATATGGATAGCCAGAGATAAAGTAAACAGATTAGGTGGTGGGTTTGTGTGGAACATAAACAGTAGCAGAATTGGCTGGTTTTCTGTTGCAAATTCTTAGCAATTTTATGTCAAAGAAAATCAAAATGTGCACAAACACAAACTGATCACTGCAGACAAATATAGGTTTCTGAAATTTATCACTTTAAAAAAAAAGCTCAAATTGATCAATCAAATTTCATAATTTATATGTTTCAAGTATTCATTTAATAATAGCCGAAAGCCAAAAGAGGCGTTAGACAGCTTCAGTGCTCCAGTCTGCTCTTTACACTCCACTGGACATGGAAGTAAACTGTCCAAGGGAGGAATTTATGTGCAAGACGACCATTTGTCAGCTTTTGTCTGTGCATTACTGTTGATCCCAAAACTGCAATAACCTATCTACAGCCCTTAAGATTCCAGTAGCCAATGCACCACCTTCCCATTTTCATACAAGACACTGTAATTGTGATTGAAATTTCCAGTTACAAATCGGTGACTTTGACTTCAGTTCTAAAATTATAAATATATTCACAGGCACATCAACCTGAAAAATTAGAGCAGACCCTAAATTTGGGGTCAATAGCTTCTTTCCACACTATCTGTAATATTCTTCAATTCCACAACCTGCCAAGATTTCTGAGTTCCTCTAATCATGGCTCTTTGTGTGTTCCCAAATGTAATTACTTCACCACTAGTTGCTGAGGCCTCAATATCTCTCTGTCTCTGTACATCACTTTCCTCCTTCAAAACACAAAACTTACCTCTGAGCAAACATTTGGTCATCTGGCCCAATATCTTTGTAGGTGACTGTCATATTTTACTCTAAATGTACTATGCAAGTTGTTGCCAACTTGCACCAATAATATAACTTTATTGTACCAACTGACCTCATATTGAAGAATTTAAATAAGTCATTTGAAATAAATCAAACTGGAATAGGTAAGAAACCACGATCAGTCAGGGGTGTGCTGACACCTGCTACTGTGGCTTGTCTAAGCTGGGATAGAGTAAAGGATCAGGGCAGTCAGAGGTTAAACCAAGGCTTTACCTGATACAATTTTTCAAAGCCAGCTCAGGCTTTTGATTAAGATGAAACGTCAGATCAAGCCCAGGAGGGAGTGCAATGCCTCATCCTGTCAGCTTGGATCTTGTTTGATGGAGCCCAAGGTGGGATGAAATCTCTTGTCAGTTTGGGTCTGGTTTGTCCCTCATGTGGGAACTATGATTGGACTTAATTTGAATTGGCTTTTTTGATTAAAATTAAAGTACCAAAAAAAAGTAGCATCATAATCTAATTCCATTTGTTTTTGTCAACATTGTGTAACTTGCAATTCCTTGTTTACAACAGTAAAACTAATTACTTTTGACAGGTCAGACCATTGTCAATCTTTTACCGTACCCCTTTAACATTCATTTCAGACGCATATATTTTTATTCGATAGGTATAATGTACCAACAGCTTCCATCAAAACATCAACATCCAGCAGCATCTGTCTAACCGTTCATGAAAGTAAATTGTTTGTGGGATATCCAAGCCATGATTACAACACAAAATACCTTATAATAATACTTCCTTGACAAATATTGATCAGACGGCTCGGTGAAGAGAAACAACGCCACTTTTAAGTAGTGTCTGGTTGCATGTTGCTCAACAGCTTGATGCTGCCCAAGGAAAGTTTAAGACTGAAAACATGATGACTGGGCCCAGCTGTCGGGACTGCCAGCCCCGGGTTTGCAATCCCAGGTTGGGCAACGGCCGGCAGCCTCTCCTGTATGTCCGGTGTGAAGAGACTCAGGCTGGGGGGTATTAGCACCGGGATCACGGCCGCTGCCGACAATATGTGGTACCCCCCCTCACTCCAGCCGGGCCCTGCCTGTGTCCCCCGCCCTCTCCTCCAGCATCACCTCAAACACCTACCGCCGCTCCTTGACTCCTCCTTCACTTGGGGAAAGAGAAAATCGCGGACGACCCCGAGGTCCTGGAAGGAGCAGAAATGCAGCAGGCTGCAAGACATGGTGAGGGTGTCGCCCGCGGCCGACTCTCCGCTCCCAGCAACTGCCTCCCTCAGCTTCGGCTCCGGGTTTGTGGGGCAGCGGCGATCACAGAGCCAACACCGCTAGCACGCATGCGCACCCCCTCCCATACGTCAAACAGAGGTGTGGGCGCCTTAAAGGCACAGGCACCCAAAAGCCAGGACTGTTATTTAAAGTGACAGTGCCACCTCACAACGGTTTAACTTTTCGACTTGATTTGATTTCATTTGATTTATTATTATCACACGTATTGGAATACTGTGAAAAAGTTGTTTCTTGCACGCTATACAGACAAAGCATACCATTCAAAGAGTACATAGGCGTTAAGAAAGGGAGAGGATTTGATTAGATTTGACTTATTACTGTCACATGTATTAGTATGCTGTGTAAAGTATTGTTTCTTGTGTGCTACACAGACAAAGCATACCATATATTGAGAAAGGAAGGAGAGGGTGCATAAGTACATAAGAAATAGGAGCAGGAGTAGACCATCTAGCCCTTTGAGCCTGCCCCACCATTCAATAAGATCATGGCTCATCTGAAGTGGATCAGTTCCACCTTCCCGCTTTCTCCCCATAACTCTTAATTCCCTTGTCTATCAGATATCTATCTACCCGTGACTTAAATATATTCAGCGAGTTAGCCTCCACCACTTCAATGGGCAGAGAATTCCAGAGATTCACCACCCTTTGAGTGAAGAAGTTCCTCCTCAACTCTGTTCTAAACTGCGTCCCCCCCCCCTTATTTTGAGGCTGTTCCCTCTAGTTCTGCTATCCTTTCTAAGCAGGAAGAATCTCCCTACCTCTACCCTATCTAGCCCCTTCATGCAGAATATAGTGTTACAGTCATTGCTAGGGTGTAGAAAAAGATCAACTTAATATAAGGTAGATCCATGGCAGTAGGGAAGAAGCTGTTCTTGAGTCAGTTGGTGCGTGATTTCAGACTTTTGTATCTTTTTCCTGATGGAAGAAGATGTATGTCAGGATGCATAGGATCCTTGATTATGCTGGCTGCTTTTTCGAGGCAGTGGGAAGTGTAGATGGAGTCAATGGATGAAAGGCTGGTTTGCTTGAAGATCAGGGCTACATTCACAACTCTTTGTAGTTTCTTGTGGTCTTTGTCAGAGCAGGATCCATACCAAGCTGTGATACATCCGGAAAGGATGCTGTCAATGGCTTCATTTGTGCTGGCCTTCTTAGCATTTACTCTTGGTGATATTGGAATTCCATCTGATATTAGTCAATAATCAAAATATTAATGTCCGCTTCCTTTTTTTTCAAAATATTTATCACTGCCTACTTTCTTGACATAGTTTTCCTTTAGGTTAATTTAGTTTGGAAGATGATAATCAAATCCTCAGTGAGTTCTTCACCAGTTTCATCCAAGATCCTGGGATGTAAACCATTGCATCTAAATGATTTTTTCACCTCAAGTTCAAGTGATTTATTTGGTATCAATCTTGATTCAGTGACATCACACTGATCTATGAATGAGAAGATTGTTTGTTTAGGCCCTACTCCATAGAGTTCAGCATATCCAGGATCTTCCCACCCAGAGGCCAATTGAGGCCCTTAAGTGGTCTCTTAATGACCTCATTGTACCTCCACTGGTATTCAACCAGGGATGGAAAGTGGCCAAGCTATTTGGGAAAATGCCACGTAAATCCTGCAGAATATGCCTGCAGCCTGGTGGGGTGGCCTCTCCTCGGGTGTCCTGAGCCTAACAGTGGGACCCACTAATGGAATTGGAGGGAGCCACCCTCCTGCTCTTGGCAATGACTCCCCTACCCTGAACATCAAAATGCAATTAATTAGGTTTTAAACCCTTTAAATACATGACATTTAAAGTTGAATTTCTAGATTATGCTCAGTTATCTTTTTGTGTAGGAAGCTATGACTCACACATAATCATAAATGTGTTTGATAATTTTCCAGGAGTCGATTGTGATGGATACATTCTATCCCAAATGCCAAAAGCAAATAACAGCTTGAAATACCAGCTATTTATTGAAATATCTTATTTTGTGTAGATTTGCATCCCCTACATATCAATTTGCTCACAAAAATATCTAATGTACCAAGGACTAAAACTTTAGTTGATGATTCCATCTACATGGCCTCAGATCATCGTCTGTGTGGGGTTTGCACATTCTCCCTGTGTCTGCAAGGGTTTCCTCCAGGTGCTCCAATTTCCTCCCACAATCTAAACATGTGCATGCTAGGGGGATTGACCAAGCCTTAGTGTCAGTGGGATTAGCAGGGTAAATAAGTGGGGTTACAGGGAAAGGGCCTGGGTGGGATTGTTGTCAGTACAGATCCAATAGGCCACATGGCCTTCTGTAGTGTAGGGATTCAAAGATGCCACATTCCTGCTGATGTACCATATCAGTAAGTGCTGTTTGATGTGGGTATGTATGGCTAGAGATCAGGTCAGGATAGATTTAGCTTTGGCTATGATAAACCCTGGAATTAAATGACTAGCAAACATGAACTAGCCAGGGACATGAAGCATCTCCTGGTCTCTCAGAACTATTTGCCAACAATGACACAACAGTTTCAGAAGAGGAAGGAAAAGGAAAAACAATATCAAGTAAAATGAGACAGGATGTATTGTTGAATTGCAATTATTGCCGAGTAATATAGCTTCACATACATGTATAATGATCTTTCATCAAACTTTAGCTGAGGCTAAACATCATGTTTCTTAACGTTTGTCACATTTTAAGCATCTGCTTATTTGTATTCTTGGGAGGTTTGTTAAATTTAAGGGGAGAAGTTGTCTTTGATGACGTTTCCATTGTTTAAAGCTACACATCAGTAATTTCTGCATTTATTAACTACCAGAAACCCTAGTATAATCTTACTTATAATCACCCCCCGCCTCCCCCCCCAACAATGGTAATGTTAACATCCTTTATTATCCCACTAATATTTTTGTTGAGCAGCTGGTGCAGGTTCCAACATATGTCTCATTATGCGCACTGGTAACAGTAAAATACCTGTATCGTATTAATCCATTTGTCTATGTTTCCAACAGAAACCACACAAAGGCAAATATATTTCAAATGATTTTCATTTTACTTCATATTGAAAACAGGTTGCTTATATTTTTTCAAGTTACTTATTGGTCTGGAAATTCCTAGAACTTATTGACCTAATATTGACAGGAGAGCAATGTTGCATTTTTTATGACAACGTGTATCTGATGTGTGCCAGTCATATCCCTATATCATGTGAATTTCCTTTATTTGCACAATTTTTGAGATTCTTCGCCAAAACCTCCTGCAATTAATTCACAAAGCCAACATCCTTCCTCCCCCATTACCCCATCCTGTCTCTACCACACCCTGTCCCCATTGCATTTTGTGCCCATTCCATGCTGTCCCCACCCCACCCCATCCCTTCCACAGGCCATCCATGCAAAACAACAGCTCAGACAAGTATTCAATATCTACACCAGTATATATGCTGCTGCAGATTTATAACCAAAACATAAGGCTAAGCATGCACCAAAGTCACCTGATAATTATGTAACTGATGTTTCCAAGTTTGATAGTGCTTTTCTTATAAGTTAGTAAAATGTTTTACTGAGACTTGTGCCATATGTAAGCAAGGTACTGCCAATCTCAATATACCCATAATTTTTCTGCCTCCCACATGTTCAAAAGCAATAAGCAGCTGTAAATGAATTTTGAAAAAGTGGTGAATAGACATATCACTGTTCTGCATAATGATTGAAGAGAAGCAGAAGAAGCAAAAGCCACTGACAGTGTGGCACCATTGAAAAACCA
Organism: Carcharhinus amblyrhynchos; assembly: GCF_965287045.1. NCBI lineage: Eukaryota > Metazoa > Chordata > Chondrichthyes > Carcharhiniformes > Carcharhinidae > Carcharhinus > Carcharhinus amblyrhynchos. Next base: position 55,781,817 of record NC_137335.1, read on the forward strand.
GCAGTGTGGCAACAGTAACTTCATTGCAATGTTAATGTAATCCTACTTGTGACACTAATAAATAAATTTAAACTTGCAATTAGTCATGGTGCATTTGCACTTCTTATAATGCAAATTTCTGTATTCTAATTTCTGCAGAAAATTTTAGTCTAAGTTCCATTGAACAGATTGACATGTTAACTATCGTAATTTCTGCATTAGGATGATCCAGAAAATGTCGACCATGATTTTTCTTCCTTGATGATCCCTTTGAAATTTGCTTAAAGGCATTGGAAACCTGACCTGACGCTGGCTTGCCTATTTATAAAGTTTTCTCGTTTGAATTGTGGGAGCAATCAAAACACAAGCACCTCTAAGTACGTAAGAAAAGTCCTTACAAAGCAGAGTGCCTTGCTCAGGTACTCTGAGCAATGTGTGACGTTCAATGTCCCATGGTGCCTGAGCCAAGTTGATGAAAAACTGTGAAAATCTACCCACGCAGTCACTTAATTATCCATGTCTGATGTATGAATGCTGACATATAATCATAAATTTTGCCCACGCAATGATTCAGAAGTTGAAAATTACCATGAACACAATCGACCTTCTCCTTTGTGACATTTAGCCTGCTTAGGCTTTACCTTATGTCTTGTTCTACTTCCAATTGATCGTGCAGGATGTTTGCTTTTCTGCTCATGTTGACAGAGATACCTGTTTTCAACCACATATAAATACAATGCACCATGGTCAGAATCAAAGTAAGTATCACCATCTTTGTCTTTATTTGCCATCACGAAGCAGTTTTCGGTCAAACTAAAGACCTCTCATTAATGCTTGTGGATAACGGCATTCACCATCTGAAATTTTCCCTCTCAAGACCAATAAGGTGTGAAAGATGTTTTTCATTAATCTTTAGCATCACAACTATGGCAAACAAAGTGGCAGACAAATGACTTCCTCCACGTACGCCAATTCTGCTATCTATTCGGTTACTAAGAAATGCACAAAAAACACGTGGCCATTTCAAGATGGCTCCAGATAGGGTGGCAGACTACTCATCATCAGACTTGCCCCACCATAAACATGGCACAAAGCACCCAGTTGCATAATTATTTAGTTTGGGGCTGGAAGATCTGGCATGTTTTCGCACCAGTCTCCAAGGCAGGAAACACTCCATATTCCTGCTTTGCTCTAAAGCTTCCTAAAGAATGGTGCCCAGACTTGAACATAATACTGCTGCTGGGATCCAACCAATGGGTTTGCAAAACTTCTTTGCCTTTCTCGCTTTATATCACTGTGTATATATCCAAGGACCTAATATGATTTATTTAAACGTCCTTCTCAGCTTGCCCTGCCACCTTTAAACAGACACCTCCATGTCCCTCTGCTCCCACACACCAGTTAAAATTGTACCATTTGATTTATAATGTCCCACCTCAGCCTACTTATTAAAAAGCATGACCTGTGCTAAATTGTATCTGCCATGTGTATACTCATATCACTATTCTGTTTGAAGTCCGTTTACTGCATTTCAAATTGTTGTCTCATCTCCAAAATAGGAAATTATGCTCTGTATACACAAGTTCAGGTCATAGAATCTTACAGCACAAAGAAACTTAGAGCACAGAAAGAGTCCATTAGGCTCAGTGAATCTCTGCTGATTCTTTGAAGGAACAATGGTGCTCATCCCTCATCCCTGTTTTTGTCTATAAGCCCATGCATTCCTCATCCTCAGGTACCTGTCTGATTCATTTTTTAAATTATTAATGGAATCGGCTTCCACCACTTTCTTAGGAGCATATTTCAGGTCTGGACAACTCTAAGTGGGAAAAGTCCTCCTCATCTCTCCTCTAGATCTTTTAACTATTATTTTAAATCTATGACCCCTGGTTAACCCACTCACCAGTGAAAACAGATTGCTTCTATCTGTTATATCAAAACTCATTGTTTTGAAAACCTTAGGTCACTTTTTCACCTTCTGTGTTCCAAGGAGAACAGTCCTAATTCGTCCAAATTGTTCTTATAACTGATAACCCTCTGCCCTGGTAACATGCTGGTAAACCTCCTCTGTATCCTTTCTAAGGCTTTTCCTGAATTGTGGTGTCCTGAATTGTCCACAATATCCCAATTTAGGCCTAACTAATGATTTTAAAAGGTGTAACCACAATTTCTTTGCTTTTATAACCTATAACTCTTTGAGTTCATTTGGTTTATTATTGTCACATATATTGGTATACAGTGAGGACTATTGTTTCTTGCGTGCTATATAGATAAAGCATTTTGATATGGGGGCTACACTAATCCAGGCAAGAATAGAATATTATACCATTCATAGAGTGCATAGGAGAGAAGGGAAGGAGAGGGTGCAGAATGTAGTGCTAGAGTCATAGCAAGGCTGTAAACAAAGATCAACTTAATATAAGGTAGGACCATTCAGAAGTCTGATGGCAGCAGGGAAGGAGCTGTTCTTGAGTCGGTTGGTATGTGACCTCAGACTTCTGTACCTTTTTCCCAAAAGAAGTTGGGAAAAGTATATCTGGGGTGCATGGGGTCCTTGATTATGCTGGCTGCTTTTCCAAAGCAACGGGAAGTATAGACAGAGTCAATCAACAGGAGGCTGGTTTGCATGATGGACTGGACTTCACTCACAACCCTTTGTAGTTTCTTGCTGTCTTGGTCAGAGCAGGAGCCATACCAAGTTGTGGTACATCCATTTAAAAACCGAAGAAATCAATATGCTTCTTGAGCCAGCTTATCAGTTGGATTAAAAGCAAATTACTTGGGATGCTGGAATCTGAAGCCAAAAGTGAAAATGCTGGAAAATCTCAGTGGGTCTGGCAGCATCTGCAAGGAAAGAAAAGAGCTGATGTTTCAAGTCCAGATGACCCTTTGTCAAAGTTCAAAGCAGCCAGCATAATCAAGGACCCCAGCTTTGACAAAGGGTCATCTGGACTCGAAACGTCAGCTCTTTCCTCTCCTTACAGATGCTGCCAGACCTGCTGAGATTTTCCAGCATTTTCTCTTTTGGCATCAATTGCATTAGCCATCTTTAAAGATTTAGCTGGATGGAAATCATCACCTGGATTCAACTGTCCTGCCCATCACAGAACTGGGGGAGCGGGCGAGGGGCAGACAACAGAAGTGTCCATTGACCTTGGGCGGAAATTTCCGGTCTCATTCTGCGAGGCCATAAAGTCCCGCACATATCTCATCTATGCTTTTCAAAATTGTACCATTTTTGATATACTCTCTTTCTATATTGATCCTCTAAAAGCGCAACACTTCACACTTATTCAATTCCATCTGCCATACTTATGCCCATTTAATCACTTTCTACTAAGTTTACAAATTTTATTTGATCTGCAATTTTATTTTAATTCTCTTTATAAATTTTAAAAGAATAATGGACCCAAACTGGCCCTTGAGGAACATATCGTAAACCACCTCACAATCATCTATTCACCAACAATTTCTACTTCCTTTCACTGAGCCAGTTATGTATCCATACTGCCACTTAATTCTGTCTTCTTAACTGGCTTTGTCTGTGACACTTTGTTGAATGCCTCCTAAAAGTCCATGTGTACAAAATCTACTCCATACCTTGACCAATCTTCCCTGTTATCTTATCAAAGGATTCAACCAGTTTGTCAGACATGATTTGCTTCTGACAAATCCATGCTTTTGTCATTTATTGGCACATATTTTCCATACAAAAATTAATTTTTCCAGTGCTTTTTATACCCTTCACCATCAACTTTAATAGATCTGAGCTAGGGCGTCATTTCTCAATTCAGCTGTCTGTTTAATATTGCTTTACTCCACACTGTTTAGTATTTTGAATTCTTGCCATAATAAATGGACTCCAAAATTTAAATAACTGAAATTAATTTCAAACCAAATATACTTAAGAGTCAAGTAAATCAATATTGTCTGGAAAATGTGACAAACAACACCAACTTAAATCTTCATGGAGTCATGAAAGATCCGTGCCGTAACAAAAACGGCACCTCGATCAGCAATCCAGAAACACCACCGCCATTTCTGACAAATCTTTTGTTTTATTCATTATGGGACATGGGCAGCACTGGCTGGCCAGCATTTATTGCCCATCCCTAGTTGCCTGAGGGCAGTTGAGAGTCAACCACATTGCTCTGGCTTGTAGTCACATGTAGACCAGACCAAGTAAGGAAGGCAGATTTCCATCCCTAAAGGGAATTAGTGAACCAGATGGGTTTTTCCGACATTGACAATGGTTTCATGGTCATCGGTAGAATCTTAATTCCAGATATTTTTTATTGAATTCTAATTCCACTATCTGCTGAGGCAGGATTCAAACCTGGGCCCCCAGAACATTAGCTAAGTTTCTGGATTAATAGTCAAGCAATAATACCCTAGGCCATCGCTTCTCCTAGGTGAAGAGGGACAGGACATGACGCTCTCACATGGGGAAAACTGAAATCCAGCAAAACCATTTGAGTAAAGTGCTCAGTTCAAAACAGCCCATTTTCACTGGACCAAAGACCTTAACCTATAGTGTGTGACTTACAATTTTTTTAGAGGTTGATCAGAATGGCTGATGAAGTCTGTGGATCTGATGGGCTGTGAAGTTGTTTAAATTCCCTGCCCTTTAAATTTTACAGGGAAAAAGGTCTGTCTGTGCCTCTGAGTGGAAAAAAAAACTGATGCTTGCAGTTTCAATATCTCAACAGTTGTTTGTTGACATAACCCGAGAACAACTATCATTATAGTAATATTACTGCTTGACTGCTTCCACAACCTGTCATTATCATGTGTGTATGTGTGTTGGGTGGTGGGGGGGAGGCTTTAAATTCAGAGTTTGATTGACAGCTCCAAGAAATTATTAAGGGATTAGCTGTCTTTGATTTGAGCTATGAATACAAATATTTGTTTTTATACATACGAGATTCAGTATTCAAGGGGGTTTAATTGTTCAGCAAGTTCTCATTTCAGATCAACTCATTTGTTGTTGTTTTGATTTAACACTGTTAATAATATAATGTTATTATAACCATTTAACATTGCCAAGTTCCATTTGAACGTTGTTTGCTACAGACTATCTCTTCCATAGCCTATTTACACACAAATCCTTTCTCCCAGTTCTTCAACTCTTGCTGTTAGTCCCTCTCCCCCCACCACCTGGCCATCTTTGGCTCCTGTGGTTTTACTTTCTTCTTTGGGCTCCTGGCCTCCCTTCCTTGGCTCTACCTCCCACCCCTGTTCCCCAGCCATTTCTCCCCTTCCAGGCTATGCCTTCCGTCCTCCTTTCTGGGCCTCACCTCCTTTCCTGAGCCTCAACTCCTGCTTTCCAAGGTTTTGCCTCCCACCTCCCACTCTCGCCTTCTGTCCTCTGTTTTTATCTTAGGCCCCGATGCCTGTTTTTCTTCTGGTTTCTGGCCCCAGTGCTGGCTTTGCCCATGTTGAATTTCCCCTCAACTCCTGGTCTCCATCTAGGGGCAGAATGTAATCCTGCAGTTAGTCAGGATACCTGCATTGACCAACTTCGGCTAATAGATGGAGCCTGGTCAATCTTCCTGCACCTGTATTATTTTAAATTCTGTATTGTCCTGATTTGTATTTCTTTTATATTTAGTGATGTATTTTACAAGTTATTTCAGCAAGCATAGTGACCGCACATCTGTAGTACAATATTTCAACTTGTACTTTATTATTTCCAGGCAAGAAATGTCTGAAGCAATTTAACTCTGGCTTTAACATTGATTCCTATAGGAACCTATGTTTCACATAGGACTGTTTCACTTAAAAGTTGCAATCACAACTTTAAATACTGATGCTGTAGGGAATTGGCTTTTATCAGTGAGTGCTCTTATGCAGTGAAGTCTGCAATAGATACTTAGCACTTTATTTAATCTCGCCGTGGCTGCTGTGTTTTGGCCATGGTCAATACTGGATAAGTTGACAAATCATCATGGATGGGGGCACGGGTTGGCATGAATCAGCGTTAAGTTGGCATGAGGCTATAAGGGGCCATAGGAATTAGTGGGGGGTTATGAAATAGCATTAGTTGGTGTGAAGTTGCCATAGGGGCTACAAGGGCTATGGAGATATGGCAGGGCATAGGTGGCATTGTTGGAATAGGGGTTTTAAGGAGCCATTGGGAGTGGGTGGAAGGGCATGTCAGCATGAAAGGTATGAGGGGTTATTGGGAATGGATGGAGCATGGGTTGGCATGAGCTGACATGGATGGGGCATGGGGTGTGAGAACAGAGGCGAAGGGATGTGAGGAGGTTGAGTGTTTGAGGACCCAATATTTAATAACACAGCTGAGAATGACACAGGACTGAGGCAGGTCTTTTCACAAGCCCACCTTGGCACCCAGCAGCCATTAATGTCCACCTCCAATCTGTTTCCACGTCCAACTCCATCACACACCACCCTCCCTCTGCCACCCACTGCTCCCACCCCCCCCAACCCACAATTTGGGATACTTTTTCCCAAGGTGAATGTGGTGGTGAACTGGAAAGTTTTCCAACCCTGCGCACTCACCTCAGAAGTAAACATATGCGCCACAATCACTATATAATGCATAACACATAATGTATTTGCCACTCTCTTAAATTATTTAAGGGTCTGCCATCCATTGTGTTCTACTCTAGGGTTGGTCCTAACTCAGGTTGATTCAGTTACCAGCAGAAGTAAGCTTGGTAGTGCATACTGTATTTATCTGTCAAATGCATACTCATTTTCAAAAGACTTTTGCATCGAATATTTGCAAGTTTTAAAAATATTTTAAATAATGTATTATATCCTCAGTTTCTTCTCTCCATTCAATGCACAAATCAACTATGCCAAGAGGGCTGCAGGGTTTCAGGTCTTTGCCAAGGCAATTTATAAGTATTGCTAGGAGTACACAAATGCAGAACAAGATGTTTCTTTTTCCAATGTTCTTTCCCTTTTGCTACTCAAGACGCCCTGTTAATGCACAGCAGGATTCCAGGAGATTGTCAAATTTGAATTCTAAACCATGGCTTGTCACTTTAAAGTAAAAGTTTATTTATTAGTGTCACAAGTAAGGCTTACATTAACACTGCAATGAAGTTACTATGAAATTCCCCTAGTTGCCACAGTCATCGCACATCAATGTAGTTCTAGCACTCTGGTATGTTTCCTCTGTTATAATTTGAAAAGTAGGGATTTGTGAAGCAACCTATGTTTTAACCACCTTGTTATCAACAGAGCTAAGAGAATGATAGAATGGTCATGCCATTGAATGCCTTATTGGAAATAGTCATTGCCTTCAGTTACCAGTTGACTTGCCTACCCCAAATAGTAGAATATGTATATAACACTTTTTGATTTGATTTATGATTGTCACATGTATTAATATACAGTGAAAAATATTGTTTCTTGCGCACTATACAAATAAAACATTTTGATATAGGGGCTACACTAATCCAGACAAGAGTGGAGTACTATATCATGTTCCTGACTTGATATGGGGGAAAACATTTTCAAGCAGCAGATCATTAGGATCTGGAATACATTGCCGCGGAAACTTTGTTTATTCAACATCCTGTGTTTGATATGTAATTGTTTGCAAATATACCTTCTGTTCGCTTTTTCCCTTGAAATTCAATTCTCAACAAAATTCCCCCATACAGAAAATGAACCAATCTGCACCAAACACCTCCATAGAGACAATGGACCAATCCACCACTCAACACCCCCATTGAGATAATGGAACAATCCACAACTAAACACCCCTACAATGATAATGGACCAATCCACAACCAAACACCTCATAGAAACAATCGCAGAATTGTCATGGTGCAGGAGGAGAGAATTTGGTCCATCATGTGTGCACTGGCACTCCAATTCAGCAATTCATTTTGTTCCATTTCCCCATTTTCTGTCCATAACTTTGCACATTCTTTTTTAGATAACAATTTGATTCCCTCTTGAATGTTTCACCACACTCTGAGGTAGTGTATTCCAGATCCTAACCATCTGTTGCGTGAAAATGCTTTCCCCCATATCAATTTTGTTCATTTACTAATTACTTTAAACCTGTACCTCCTCATTCTCAATCCTTTCAGAAGTGGGGACAGTTTTTCACCGTCTATCTAGTAATTTCATGATTTTGAATACCTCAATCAAATCGCCCCTCAGCCTTCTCTTTTCAAAAAAAATCAGTACCAACTTCTCCACTCTATCTATGTAACTGAAGTTTCTCATCCCTGAGTCACCTGACGAAGGGGCAAACCCTGAAAGCTGGTGGGTTTACTATCAAATAAACTTGTTGGACTTTAACCTGGTGTTGTGAGACTTCTTACTCCAGTTATGATCACCAGGGAAAGAGACATATAAGCACTGGAGATAGTGCAGAGAAGAGGAATGAAATTGTTTTGTAATGTTAGGGCTGGAGTTGTAAGGAAGAAGCGTTAGTCTAACATCTGTTGTATGGAATGTTTTGGAATATATATGAAAGGACAGAGCAATAGAGCCCTTAGCCAAATTTGAGCTGATTAGAGAGAGCCATTGAGAGAGAATTTACCTTACAAACCTATTGAAATCTTTAAGCAAGTACCTAATATAGTAGATTGGGGAATATCTATGGATATAATTTATACAGCTGTTCAGAAGATAAAATACTTCATTGTTATGAAGCCACAGGCTATGGGTATTCTGGTAAGTCATGATATGGACTGTTCCAACGTGCCACAGCAAAAAAACCACACTGACCTCCTCAGAAGACAAACACAGGACATGGTGGTCAGAGTACCCTTCGTTGTCCAGTACTTCCCTGGAGCAGAGAAGCTACGACATCTTCTCTGGAGCCTTCAACATGTCATTGATGAAAACAAACATCTTAGCCAGACCATCACCACACCCCTACTTCTTGCCTTCAAACAACCACACAACCTCAAACAGACCATTGTCCGCAGCAAACTACCCAGCCTTCAGGAGGACAATGACCACGACACCACACAACCCTGCCACAGCAACCTCTGCAAGACGTGCTGGATCATCGACATGGATGCCATCATCTCAGGTGAGAACACCATCCACTAGATACACGATACATGCTCTTGCAACTCGGCCAACGTTGTCAATCTGATACGCTGCAGGAAAGAATGTCCTGAGCCATGGTACACTGGGGAGACCATACAGATGCTATGACAATGGATGAATGAACACTGCTCAACAATCACCCAATAGGAGTGTCCCTTACAGTTGGGAAACACTTCAGCAGTCATGGTCATTCAGCCATCTTTGGGTAAGCATTCTCCAAGGCGGCCTTCACAACAACGCAGAGTTGCTGAGCAGAGACTGATAACCAAGTTCCGCTTGGAAGTTGCTGTGGTTCATCATGAAGAAGGTGATGGTAGAGGGGATGACCATTCCAGTGCTAGAGATGGGATACCAATGTAGTGGGTTGCTTTGTCCTGGATGTTGAGGATCTTCTTGAATGTTGTAGGTGCTACACTAATCCAGGCAAGAGTGGAATACTATATCATGTTCCTGACTTGTGGCTATTAGATATGTGATGTTACTGTGCCTTTAAGAAGTGTTTTTTAAATCATGATCTCTGCAACTCTCACAGTCAGTGTGTCTCATGCTCATACCCTTAGGTGATGTCATTGTTGGCAGGAGAAAAAAACTGTGGGCAGTTCAGCTGACAGGAGTTCATTTTCATTTTCAGTTTTAGAAAGGACAGCAAGTTATAAAGAAGTGTTTTCCCTCTCTCCCTGCTGTTTTTGAAAATTCTGTTGGTTAGCTGAAAACAAAATCTTGTTTTCCTAAAGGGTGAAAATCTGCTGTTGTTGGGGGCTGAACCAGAGTCTGTCTGATATTTTGGAAAGCTGCCTTGTTTTCACAATGTTCCAAGTGAATCCAGAGAACTGCAGACTTCAATCAAAGAACTCAATTTCCATTATCACGTGAGCAGTACACTTTGCTGTATTGAACCCATTTAAAGGGTTTGGTCTATGGCAAGGGTTTTGGTTTGATTGGAACACATTGGATATCTTTGTTAAGGGTTATAGATTACAGCAGTTTTGTTTCTTGTTTGTAACTGATAAAAGTTCATTTTTTTCACTATATATGTTAACTATATTGTTAAATAAACTTTGTTTGATAAAAGCTCCCTACTGGGTCATTTGAATTATACCCGAAGTGAAACATCTCATGTTTACCCTAGCCAAATTCAAGATGCAAAACTTATGATCCAGGTGGGCTCCGTAAAACACTTCGGAGTTTCTAACCTGAAACATAACAGATAACAGAAAGGTTTAGGGGAATTAGGAGGTGAGTCAGTTGCCACAGAATACTTAGCATCTGAACTGCTTCACTAGCCACACCATTTATGTTGCTGCTTTAACTTCTGATCAATCATCCTCGTATTGTTAATATAAGGAGAATTGATGGTGATCATACTATTGAATTATCTGATTGGAAATGGCCATTGCCATCAGTTACCTGCCACTTAGCAACTCAAAGCTGAATGTTGTCCTGGTCTCACCGCATGCAGACATGGACTGCTCCTTATCTGAGGAGCTGGGAATGGAACTGCGCAATCATCAGCGAACTTCTGAACTTATGATGTTGGAAGGAGGAAAGCAACTGAATGTATTTGGGCCTAGGAAATGCCCTGTTGAATCATCCTCCAATAATCAGAATCATCTTTATTTGCACTTGTTGCAATTCTACCCAGTGGAGGGATTTTTCCCGATTCTATTGAGTTCAATTTTACTAGGGCTCCTTGATAGAAAATGTTACTATTTATTCAAAAAAGGAGGAAGGTAGAAAGCAGCAAACTGTAGGTCAGTTAGTCTAACATCTGCTTTAGGGAAATTGCTAGAATTCATTAATAGAGAGGTTATAACAGGATACCTTGAAAATCATAATAGGACCAGATAGAGACAACAGGGTTCATGACAGGAATATCATATTTATCTTATTTATTAAAGTTATTTGAGGGAGTAACAAGCAAGGTTGATAAAAGGGAACCTATAGGTGTGATGTACTTAGATTTCCAAAAGACAATTGATAAGGTGCCACATCAAAAGTTACTACACAGGATAAGAATACATGGTGTAGGGGGTTCCATTTTAGCATGGATGAATGATTGGTTAGCTAACAGGAAGTAGTGGTTCGAAGAACATAAGGACATAAGAAATAGGAGCAGGAGTGGTCATCTGGCCCCTTCAGCCTGCTCTGCTATTCAATAAGACCATGGCTGAGCTTTTCATGGACTCAGGTCCACTTACCCATCCATTCACTATAACTCTTAATTCCTTTACTGTTCAAAAATCTACCTACCTTTGCCTTAAAAACATTAACAAGGTGGCCTCAACTACTTCACTGGGCAGTAGATTCCACAGATTCACAACCCTTTGGGTGAAGAAGTTCCTCCTCAACTCAGTCCTAAATCTGTTCCCCCTTATTTTGAGGCTATGCCCACTAGGTTCACCTGCCAATGAATCAACCTCCCTGCTTTTATCTTATCTATTCCCTTGATAATTTTGTATGTTTCTATAAAATCCCCCCTCATTCTTCTGAATTCCAGTGAGTATAGTCCCAGTCTACACAGTTTCCCCTCATAAGCCAACTCTCCAACTCTTGAATCAACCTAGTGAATCTCCTCTGCACCCCTTCTACTGTAGTATATCCTTTCTCAAGTATGGAGTGGAGTCTGCACATTCTCCTCGTGTCTGCGTGGGTTTCCTCCAGGTACTTCGGTTTCCTCCCACTGTCCAAAGATGTGCGGGTTAGGTTGATTGGCCATGCTATAATTGCCCTTAGAGTCCTGGGCTGCGTAGGTTAGTGGGTAAATATGTAGGGATATGGGGGTAGGGTCTGGGTGGGATTGTGGTCGGTGCAGACTCAACAGGCCAAATGGCTTGTTTCTGCACTGTAGGGATTCTATGATAAATATGGAGACCAAAACTGTGGCCTCATCAGAACCTTATACAGCTGCACCATAGCCTCCCTGTTTTAAACTCTATCCCTCTAGCAACAAAGGACAAAATTCCATTTGCCTTATTAATTATCTGCTGCACCTGCAAATCAACTGTTTGTAATTCATGTACAAGGATATCCAGGTCCCTCTGCACAGCAGCATGCTGCAAAATTTTAATCATTTAAATAATAGTCCATTTTGAGGATGACCTCATATTCACCAACATTGTACTCCATTTGCCAGGCCCTTGCCAACTCAGTTAGACTATCTATATCCCTTTGCAGACTTTCAGTGTCTTCTGCACACTTTACCACTCATCTTAGTGTCATTTGCAAACTTTGATACGCTACACTTGGTCGCCAATTCCAAATCATCCAAGTAGATCGTAAACAATTGCAGTCCCAACACTGATCCCTGAGGCACTCCACTAGATCGATCGCCAACTAGAAAAACATCCATTTACATCAACTCTTTGCTTTCTGTTAGTTAATCAATCGTCTATCCATGCTAATACATTACCCATAACACCGTGCACCTTTATTTTATACAGTAGTCATTGTTGTGGCACCTTGTCAAATGCCTTCTGGAAACCCAGATACACCAGTTCCCCATTGACCACTGCACTCAAAGAATTCCACTAAATTAGTTAAACATAACCTGCCCTTCATGGATCCATGCTGTGTCTTTTCAATGGGATAATTTCTATCAGATGTCTCGCTATTACTTCCTTGATGATAAAGTCAAGCATTTTCCCCACAACAGAAGTTAATCTAACAAGCCTATAGTTATCCACCTTTTATCTACTGCCTTTCTTAAACAGCATCACATTTGCTTTTTTCCGATCTGCTAGAACCACCCCAGAGTCCAACAAATTTTGGTAAATTATCACTAGTGCATTTGTTATATTCCCACCATCTCTTTTAGTACCCTGGCATGCATTCCATCAGAGTCAGGAGACTAGTTTTCCTTTAGCCCCATTTGCTTGCCCAACATTGCTTCTTTAATAATAATGATTGTTTCTAGGTCCTCACCTGCCATAGCCTTCTTGTCATCAATTTTTGGTATATTTTCTGTGTGTTCCACTGTGAAGACTGGCACAAAATATCTGTTCAATGCCTTGGCTGTTTCCTCATTTCTCATTATTAAATCCTCTTCTCATCCTCTAAAGGACAAATGTTTACCTTAGCCATTCCTCTTTGTTTTATATATTTTGTAGAAACATTTGCTATTTGTTTTTATATTCTGAGCTAGCAAATGCATTAGTTTATTCTCATAATCTATCTTACTTCTCCTTATAACTTTTATCGTGGTTTTCTGTTGGCCTTTAAAGATTTCCCAGTCCTTTAGTTTCCCACTAATCTTTGCCACTTTGTATGCATTTTCTTTCACTTTGATATCCTCCTTTATTTCCTTAGATATCCGTGGCTGATTATCCCATTTTCTACAGTCCTTCCTTATTACTGGTATCTACTTTTGCTGAGCACTGTGAAAAATCTCTTTGAAAGTCCACTGTTCCTTAATTGTCCCACCATAAAGTTTTTGCTCCCAGTCTACCTCAGCCAACTCCTCCCCCTTCTCTTTGTAGTCTCCTTTGTTTAACACTGGCATTGGATTTTACTTTCTCACCCTCCATTTGTATTTTAAATTCAACCATACTGTGATCGCTCCTTCTGAGAGGATCCCTAACTGTGACATTATGAATTATCCCTGTCTCATTACACAGGATGTGGAGGTGCCAGCATTGGGCTGGGGTAAGCACAGTAAGAAGTCTCACAATATCAGGTTAAAGTCCAAGAGGTTTATTTGGCTGCACTAAGAGCTTGAGGCTCTGAAAGATAGTGCTGCCAAATAAACCTGTTGGACTTTAACCTGGTGTTGTGAGATTTCTTACCGTCATTACACAGGACCAGATCTAGGATAGCTTGCCCCTTCACAGGTTCCATTACATACTGTTCGAGGAAACTATTCCAGATACATTCTATAAACTTCTCCTCAAGGCTGTCTTGACCGACCTGGTGTGACCAATCGACATGTAGATTAAAATCCCACGTGATAATTGCTGTACCAGTTTTACATGCATCAGTTATTTCTTCGTTTATTGCTCAACCCATCATGATGTCATTATTTGGTTGCCTATACCCTACGACTATCAGTGACTTTTTCTTCTTACTATTTGTAATTTCCACCCAAATGGATTCAAGCTTTTTATCCATCGAGCCTACATAATCTCACACTACCATCTTGATGTCATCCTTAAATATCAGAGCTAGACCACTTCAATACTTCCTGTCTGTCCTTCCGAAAAGTCTGATACCCCTGGATATTTAACACCCAGTCGTGACCACCCTGCAACCATGTCTCTGTAATGACCGCTAAATCATACTCATTCACGATGATTTGTGCCATGTTTTGAATGCAACAAGCATTTAGGTAAAGTGCCCTTTTGCTCATTTTTATACCTTCTTTTTGAATCCTAACATCTCCATTAATACCACCTCCTAATTTTTTCCTAATTTTCGATGTAGTTGAACCCTCCTCCCCACATGCTAACCTGCTGCTTTGTTTCCCATTAACCATTATACTTCCTGTAGTTTTATCCTGCACACCCCCCCCACCCCGAACCCAGGGATAAGTGTTGTGTCACCTATATATCAATGACTTGAAGGAATGAAGGGACCAAATGCATGTGGTTAACTTTGCCAATAACACCAAGATAGGTTGAAAAGTAAGTTGCCAATGGGAGGTAAAGACTCCATAAAGGGATACGGATAGATTAAATATGTGGGCAAATGTTTGACAGATAGAATATGATGTAGGAAAGTGTGAACTTTTGTCCAATTTGGCAGTAAGAATAGAAAAGTAGTATACTTTATAATATGGAGAGAGACCGCAGAACTGGGTGGTACAGATGGATCAGACTGTCCCAGTACTTCGAGTACCAAATATTACTATCCAGGTAGAGCAAGTGGTCTGAAAGGTGTTGTATTCACTGGCAGTTAAATGGTTAAGGAGCGAACAGGTTAGGATTTGGGATTTTTGGAAGGAATTGATAGGATTGATTGAAAGTTTCTCTGCTCACGTGGGAGTCTAGAATAAAGGAACAGAAACTTAATATCAGAGTCAGGCCGTTCAGAAGAAAATTTAAGAAGCATTTCTTCACACATAGTCTGGTAAAAGTGTGAAACTCTCTCAACAATAAATGCTAGTTTAATCTTAAATCTGTGATTGATAGAATTTTACTCAGCAAGAGGATTAAGAAACGTGGAGCCCAGGTTGGTGGGTGGAGTTAATTTACAAACATAAATACGGATATGGATTTCATTAGTTTTTACACACACAGAGCCCAATTTTACCGATTTGATTCTAGGTGCTGAATCTGGGCGCAATTCAGATCCGATTGGGAAATCTGTTCCCAGGTGCCCCCATATGCACTCAGCCTGAAAAAAAAATCACGAGTCTGAATCGCGCTATGGGCGGGGCTTATCGCACCCGAAACACTGCTGGTCAGATCAAAGCCTTCAACTGTGAACGCGCAGTGAGAAAAAAATTTGAAAAACACGCTCCTGTCACATCGCTCCCGGGCTGCAAAAAGCGGATAAAGCAGCCCGGGAGCAAAAAGCAGGAGCGATGGCCCCCCCCAAATATTGCCCCACGCCCACAATATAACTGTCCCCCTTACCCACCCAACCCCCACCCCGCTATCCAGACTGATTGTGACCCTTTGCCCCCTTTCCCCCCACTGATCATCTGCAGAATGGCAGCAGATTCCTGGCCCAGAGGCCAACAGCGTACTGCTGAACAGGCCATTGTGCATGCGCCCATCTGTCATTGCGGAATTTGGTGCCTGTGTTGTGACCCCACATTGCCGGCCTCCAGGTCACTGACCAGCTCAATTTTTCGGCATCTCCTGCAACCATCCATGGTTGCAGGAGAACCATCCAATAGCCTTCTGAACCCCTCCCCCCAACCCGAACTCCACCCCCCCCCCCCCCCACCACCTCAACACCCCAATCGCCTCCTGGACCTTTCTTGGGCCAGCCCTGATGTCCCCCATCCCGACCAGCCTTGATCACCCTGACCCCTCACCCAGCCACCTCCAATCTCCATATCTCCCCCCCACCCCCACTCCTCCCATGACCATTCCCAACCCCCTCCCCCCCACCAGCCTGTCGGCAATCCCGACCTCACACATCTCATCTCCCCAACATAGATGGCCAGCCCCGATCAGCCTCTTCCCTCCCTCTGTCACCGATCCCAACTTCCCCCCCCCACACCACTGTTTGCTTCCCCCCCCACCCCACAATAGACCTTGCCCTCCCATAGGTCCTGCTCCTCTGGCTCTGCCCGCTTGGCATTGCCCAAAGCCTGGTGCGCTGTGCCAGTTTGCCCCTTGGGCAGTGCCAGTTTGCCCCTTGGGCAGCGCCAGTTTGCCCCTTGGGCAGTGCCAGTTTGCCCCTTGAGCAGTGCCAGGGGGCCAGGCTGGCAATGCCAGGCTGGCACTGCCCAAAGGGCACCCCTGTCTTACCCCCAACCTCCTGAGAGGGGCCCCTCTTCCCTCCAGTGGTGTCAGGCAATGGTTCCCCATTAGTGGAGGGAACCACTCCTGGTGGAGAGGGGTTGGCGCATGCACACTGACAGGCCCAGAGAATTCAGTCCCCTGTCACATTTCTGGCATGAAGCTGACTACGCTGAAAAATTTAGTGTCAGAGATGTGCGGAGGCTGTGATGCCCAGTGGGAAGCCCGCAAAATGGCCTCCGCTGATGTTTCCCGGCCCGCTGTGCGACCTGAGCAGTGCAGCAGGCTGGAAACTGCCCCCACCCCCTTCAGCGCTCTCTGGAGAAGAGAATTCCACAGCCAAATATCCCTGTGAGAGAAAAAAGAATTCCCATCTCCATCTGAAGCATCTTTATTTTTAACCACTGTCCCCTAGTCTGTCCCAGAAAGGAAAACATCCTGTCAGCATCCACCCTGTCAAGTCCTTTCAGAAAGTTATGTTTCAATGAGATCACCTCTCATTCTTCGAAATCCAAATGGATACAGGCCCAACCTGTCCAACCTTTCCTCATAAGGTAACCCCTTCATCCCAGGAATCGGTTGACTGTGTGCTGCTTCTAATGCAGCTACATCCTTTCTCAAGTATGGAGACTAAAACTATAAACAGAACTCCGGATATGGCTCACCAATGCCCTGTACAACTGTAGCAAAACATCCCGACATTCCCCTTGCAATAAATGACTATGTTCTATTTACCTTCCTAATCACTTGCTGAATAGGCACACTGACCTTTTGTGATTCATGCACTGGGACACGTGGATCCCTCTATATCACAGAGTTCTACAGCCTCTTGCCATATGCTGCTTTCCTATTCTTCCTGCCAGAGTGAACAAGTTCACATTTTCCCATATTATACTCCATCTACAGGTCAGCCATGATCTCACTGAATAGCAGAACAGTCTTGAATAGTCTCCTCCCGTTGCTATGACTGTACATCCAGGGTCTTTTCAGCCTGAAAAAGAAATACCTGGAAGGAATTCTTTTTTAAATATACAAGATAGCAAATGTGAAGGAAAAGGCTTGTCTAAGATATTCCGTTAAATGAAACAAGTGGGAAACAGGTTTAAATAGGGAAAGGTAATTTTGGGCCTGACATTGCTCATGCAGTGTGACCAACGTGGAGCATGGGCTTTTGGCAAGTGTGGGGGTGAAAATAATGAAATGCAGCAATGTGACAAGCGTAGGATTGTTCTGGATGGATGAATTATAAGTGGCCTTTACTGCGACTTTCCAATAAAATTAAATATAATGTTAATTGCCCAGTAGGTGGCAGTATATAACTGGGGCGAGAATTTTATTTGGTCTTGTATCATTTCTGGTTAGGGTCAATGATTTGACCAATTAGATCTGCTCAAAAAAACAGCTTATGCAAAATTACAATACTCAGGCAGTAAATAACATTGCATGCGGCAAGTGCAGCTATTTAAAAGATCACACGAATAAGCCATTCAGCTCACCGAGTTTGCTCTGCCATTCAGCAAGTCATGGCTGATCTGAGTATGGCCATGGCCATTTGCCAGCCTCTCCCCCACAACCCTTGACGCCCTTGTTGATTAAAACTCTTGTCTAACTCAGCCTTGTATAAATTCAGTGACCCAGCCTCCACTGTGCTCAATTCCAAAGACTAATGATCCCTTGAAGGAAAAAATTCCTCCTCATCTCCATCTTGACCTTTAAGTAAAAAGGGAAACATTCTTTTGGCATCTACCCTGTCAAACCCTCTCAAAATCTTATGTTTCAATAAGATCATCTCTCAGTCCTCTGTTGAAATTTGCCATGGAATATCACAGTGCAGCAAATTCCTTCCCCAAACTTTGACACCATGTTGAATGATTCATTTTTTCTCAGTTATTTCTCTTTTTTCAATATAACGATAATACTTAGTCACTTGCCTGAAACATATCAGAAATTTTAAACCTGATGTACAGTCTTTAGCTTACACAACGGCCAATGGAGAAGTTATAGAATTACAGATTCGTTGAAGCACAGAAAGATGTCATTCTTCCTGTCACATCTGTCGCAGCTCTCCATAGGAGTAATTTACCACTCCCCTACCTGCACATTCTTCCTTTTCACATAACAATCTAATTCCCTCTTGAATGCCCCGATTGAACCTGCCTGTGCCACACTCCCAGGCAGTGCATTCCAGACCCAAACCACTCTCTGCATACAAAAACATTTCCACATGTCGCCATCGTTTCTTTTATCAGTTAACTTAGAACATTGAACCCTACGGTGCAGAAACAGGCACTTTGAGTCTGCACCGACTACAATCCCACCTATCCCCATATCCCTACACATGTGTAGGGATATGGGGCCCTATCCCCAGATCCCTACACTTTTACCCGCTAATCCCTCTAACCTACACATCCCAGGACACTAAGGGGCAATTTTAGCATGGCCAATCAACCTAACCCACACATCTTTGGATGGTGGGAGGAAGCCGAAGCACCCGGAGGAAACCCACGCAGACACGAAGAGAACATGCAAACTCCACACAGACAGTGACCTGAGCCGGGAATCGAACCCAGGTCCCTGGAGCTGTGAAGCAGCAGTGCTAAGCACTGTGCTACCGTGTGTGCGCTAGTTCTTGATCCTTCCACCAAGATGAACAGTTCCTCCCTATGCATCCCATCCAGATGCCTTGTGATTTTGAATACCTCTTTCATGTCTCCTCTCAATCTTCTCTTCCCAAGGAAAACAACTCTAATCTGTCTATGTAATTAAAGTTCCTCATTCCTGGAACCATTCTCATGAATCTTTTCTGCACTGATGTATCTCCTGGAGGCTGGTGTCCCTTCACCTTTATTTACAAACTGGATTCCACTCCTAAGTGTGCTTCAGAGACAAAGTCAGAATCTGGAGTGGCAGTAGCCCTGGCATTCCTCAATAAAAATATTATTTATAGGTGAGACTCCCTGATTGGGCAGACAACCATTACCAACATTTTTGGCAAACCAAATAAACTCAAATTAACAAGGGGATAAATTAAAAGGGCAGCAGACAAGTGGAAAGGAAACTTAAAACATCAAATCAAAATGTGATTAAAGGGGTCAATAATGCACCCCAGTCCCTGCGGTGCCCAGGGGGCATGAAAGGCATTAATGATGCCCTTGGACACCGCATGCTGACTCTCCAGGGACGTCAGCCACAAGTATAGTTGCAGTCGAAGGACAGATAGTCGGGTCGGATGACCCCCTGGGTCACCTGCTGACTGGACTTGTAGATGGCAAGCTTTGCCAGGTCCAGAAGTAGGTTCACAAGGAGGTCTCTTCCTTCTCCGAGTCCCTCCGCACCAGATATCCGTAGATTAGGAGTGTGGGACTGAAGTGCAAACAAAACATTGACAAAAGGTTTTTGAGGAAACTAAAAAGGGTGTGCAGTCTCTAATATTCAACGTAGACATGGCTCACTGACTTCACAAGGTTACAAAAAAAGCAGGTCACTTGGGAGTCTGTGAACAAATTTAACCTTTTGTTGTACGGAACTGCTGTATGCACCATCCTCCACCACAGGTCCCCAGGATAGTGGGGGAGGGACTTCCACTGCGGATAAGCAATCTTTAGCTCAATCAGGGAGCTTATACTCAAAGAGGCCAATGTCATGAGCCTTGTTGAGGTCATTACATGCACCCTATCCAATGCCTTCACATCCTTCCTAAATTGTGATCCCCAGAACTGGACACGAAACTTCAGCTGCGGCTGAACTAGGATCTTATACAAATTTAACATCACTTCTTTGCTTTTATACTCTATGCCCCTATTAACAAAGCTTAGGACAAAAAGTACTTTACTAACCATTCTCTCAACCTGGCTCGCCATCACTAATGATTGATATGCTTATACACACGGCTCCCTCTGCTATTTAGAATTGTACCCTTTATTTTACTTCTCCGTGTTCTTCCTTCCAAAGTTAATCACTTCACATTTCTCTGTATTGAGCATCATTTGCCACTGACTGTCCATGCTGGTGGCCTGTCTTGTCCTTTTGAACTTCCAACCTATCCTCCTCACAGTCCACAAGGCTTCCAAGTCTCGTATCACCCACAAACTTTGAAATTGTGCCCTGTACACCAAGATCTATGCTGTTTATGTATAAGGTGACTTAATGGTACAACTTAGATCTTCATATGCTAACTGGGAATGTTAGAGCATAGGGTAATTTCTGCTATACCAGCACATCTTAAAGAAACTTGCCCATGTTTTATGAATCGGCTTGTGAGTTCCCGTGAGCTTCTTGTCTGCTGTAAAGTTTGGATAATCTTCCCACTCTCGAGATCCTTATCAGTGAGAAAAGCCATCTCAATTCATCTCTCCAACAACCACCCCCCATCCTCTTCCATTGCAGCACTCATTGGTGAGTAAATTAATCCAAGGTTTTTCCTAGTTTTTTACTTTCTTTCCTTTCCTCTATTTTTTAATGTGTTCCTTGAATGAGGGAAAGACAAACAAGGTTACATTTATAGGGTGTTTCTGGTTGCACAAAGTGCTGGTGGGCCTCCTTCTTGAACATCTGCAGTTTTTGCCCTCCTGGTGGCATCCCTCAAAAAGATCATAATCACCTCAATCATAAAATCTCTACAAAGCAGAAGGCAGCCGTTCATCCCATTGAATCTGCACAAAAACAGTCCCACCTAGGACCTATCCCTGTCACCCCACATATTTAGCCCACTAATCCCTCTAACCTACACATCCCATGACACTAACGGGTAATTTAGCATGGCCAAAGCACCTAACCCACACATCTTTGGGCTGTGGGAGGAAACCAGAGCACCCAGAGGAAACCCACACAGACACGGAGTGAATGTACAAACTCCACACAGTGACCCAAGCCGGGAATCGAATGCAGGTCCCTCGAGCTATGAGGCAGTAGTGCTAACCACTGTGCCATCATACTGCCCACACAATTGCAGAATGAAAAACTCTTGTGTCTCCATTACTTGGACTTTGTGGCTGTTCTCTGCTGACTACTTGAATGTCCCCTTTAGCTCACGATGGCTGAGACTGGACACAGTAATTAAGGTATGGGATGGCTGGAGAGCTGTACTATTTAATCACAGCCTACTTAGACACATTCTACTATCTTGATTACATAGTTCAGTATGCTATAAGCTTTGTTCATTACATACATTGCATTGGAAAAACGAGAACAGCCATGTCCAATTTCTCCCTCAACATATTTGCATGCATTGTCCTGGGGGCATTCTTGCAATAGTGGCCCAAACGTTAAAAAATGAGCTGAACTCAGGAGGAGATGAGAGTGACTGCTTTCATATCAAGAAAGCATTTGACCAAGTAAGCATCAAGGGGTCCTAGCATCAAGGAGTCCTAGGAGTCAATGAGAATCAGAAGGCAAACTCGCATCTGGTTGGAGTCATTCCTAGCACTGAGGAAGATGGAGGTTGGAGGTTAATTATATCAGTCCCAGGACATCACTGCTGAAGTTCCTCAGGGTGGTGACCGAGGCCATACCGTCTTCAGCTATTTCTTCAATGACATCCTTTCATCATAAGGTCAGAAGTGGAGATGATGACTGGTGATTGCACAATGTTCAGCACCATCCATGACTCATCAGATACTGCAGCAGTTCATTGATCCAGCAGAGACGGCAGAGGGACTCCTACGAGGAGCATTCTGTGAGAAGTCATTGTAGGCACCCTGGCTGTGCAGTAGCGTCAAGGAGCGGCCAAACCTGAAACACTACAGTTGTGTTTCCCTCCCTCTCTCTTCCTCTAACCTAAAGAAAGGGCACTGTGAGGAGGGCAAGCAAAGTAAAAGCCAAGTGTGGTCTTGCCTTGCTGCAGTAATAGAAGACTCAAGAGAAAGAACTGAATGTCAGGTAACTATTTAGTAATTTTATCACTGGTACCCTGAGAAGTTATTTCTGTGGTTCATAGTTTGTAACGGTTGTATTTGGTAGTAATAAGGAGCAGGAAAGGGGAGCCATAGAGAATTGGATATAGTCTGATACAAAACATTTCTCATTAGTTTAAGACATAACAGCCAAGCTATGGTCTGCTCTTCGTGCTCCATGTGGGAGGCGGGGAACACTTCCAGTGCCTGGGCCAGCGTGTGTGCAGGAAGTGTCTCCAGCTGCAGGTCCAAGAAGCCCACATTTCAGAGCTGGAGCAGTGGCTGAGGACTCTGTGGAGCGTCCGTAAGCTAGAGAGTATTGTAGGTAGCGTGTATAGAGAGGTGATCACACCACAGGCTCAGAGTTCACAGACTGGAAAGGAATGGGTGACTACCAGGCAGAGCAAGAGAGCTAGGCAGGCAGTGCAGGAATCACCTCTGGCTATTCCCCTCCAAAACAGATATATCGTCTTGGATACTGTTGAGGGGAATGGCCTTTCAGCGAAAAACAGTAACAGCCAAATCTATTGCTCCATGGTTGGCTCTGTTGCACAGGGGTGGAGTAAAAGATGTGGAAATGCAATAATTACAGGGAATATTCATGAAACAAAGAAATGACCAAGTTCCTCAAGTTAAAGTGCTTCATCACAAAGTCCAAGACAAACAAAATGAATGAATCAGGAAGTTAACTTGTACAACAGATATTCAGCCAAGTTGGATTCTATTAAAATGTGTACTGACATCTTAAAGACTCAGGTAATTGATTTGAGAGAAAGTTCACTCAATTAATTGCTGGAATGAGGAGGGTCATCATAAGAGGAAATGTTGGACAGGTAATTGGGTATGTATCCATTGGTGTTTAGAAGAATAAGAAGTGATCTTATTGAAATACATAAGATCCTGGAAAGATTTGACAGGATAGATGCTGAGAGGATGTTTTTCCCGGTGGGAGAGAGTAGAAATAGCGCAGAGTTTCAAAATAAGAAGTCCCACAGTTAAGATGGAGAGGATAATTTTTTTCTCCAGCAGTGGAAGACAGATCATTGATTAGATTAGATTATAGAATAGAATCATAGAATTCCTATCATGCAAAAGGAGGCCATTTGGCCCACCAAGCCTGCATCGACAACAGTCCCACCCCGGCGCTATCCCTGTATCCCCACATATTTACCCTGCTGATCCCCCTGGCACTAAGGGGCAATTTAGCATGGCCAAAGCACCTAACCTGCACATCTTTGGACTGTTAGAGGAGCATCCGGAGGAAACCCATGCAGGCACGGGGAAACATACAAACTCCGGAATTGAACGCGGGTCTCTGAAGCTGTCAAGCAGCAGTGCCAACCATTGTGCCACCATGTCACTCTCTTGTTAATCAAGATAGATTCTAAGAAAGTCAAAAGGTTTAGGAAGTAGATAGGAAAATAGAGTTCACGTCTCAACCAGATGAACCACGATCTTACCAACTGATGGAGCAGGCTTGAAGGACCCATTAGCCTACTCCTGCTCCTAATTCATGCTCATAGTCTGAGACTTTCTCAAAGGGCCCTGGGGAGCAGGCAAATTGTTCATCAGGCATTCAAATTTCCAGGGCAATTCTCACAGTGTCACTGTGTTCCACAGTAGTTTCAAAGCATACCATGGGCCATACATCCAATTTCCAATGATTGGGAGACCAGAAGGTCTAGATCCAATTAACTCTAAAAATAAAAACATTGTTGAACATATGTCTGCCTGGCTCCCATGCTAACTTAAAATTACTTAATCAGATCTATTAAAGCATGTGTCTGTCAAGAATATCAGACATAAGAGTATTGGCACCAATTGTCTTTCCTGATCCAATGAATCATTCCACCATTTGTCAATAAAACACAATATGTTATTTGGAGAAATCATTTCTCAAGTCAATAACGTTGCCAAGTGTACTTTTACTTTTTAACACATCATAAGCATTCCACATTTCTCTCTTATATGTTGGTGGTAAGACAGGCAGTATGCATGTGACAGCAAAATTACACAGGAAGATTTAGAACTCAAACATGATAGCTCCACTAATTATGGTTGAACTCTATGGGTAGGCAGAATATTTGCAGTTTTTTTTGTTTGAATGGTAAAACAGTTGATTTGAGCTGCAGACTGCTGAGCTGCCGATCTCAGTCATAACATTGTGCAGAAACAGCAAGCGTGCGTTGATGAGGGGCCAAGTGCCTGTTTGAGGACAATAGCTTTGGCCCTCCCAATGTTTAGCAGAGGGAAATTATGGCTCATCAAAACTGAATGTCAGACAAGCAATGTGACAGTACAGCGGCGAAGGTTTTAAAGAGTTTGTGGGAAGGGTGTTGCGATCTCCAGAGACTGACAATGGTTTAAAGAGAAATCCAAACATCCAGTTATTAGCTGGGTTTCATGTCAAAGTTTCACTTTTTAAAAAATATTTTTTACCATATTAATGACGCAATACAAAACACTATTAATTTAATACTATTTTTATTTTCTTTTCATGACCACATACACTTTAAACAACTGATCAGATTTTGCCTCTTTCTACGACAAATGAAAACCCCAGTTTTGTTTCATTAGTTGGCTCTTAAATCAACATCTACTTCTCCTGGAACCAAACCAAAGTGTTTCAGTGTTCCTGAGGACTTGATTATCTTCCTTTCTTTTCTCATTATTGTCTTCCACTATGTGAGTTTTCCATGGGGATTCTCTCCCGGCTTCCAGCTAGGTGAACCCTCCTCACGATCTAGGATTTTCAACTGGACATAACCCCAACCCACATTCCGTGTGGTGAACAATAGAGTAGGCATTTTCTCTGCCTGAGGTTCAGGCCTGTCTATTTTGCTCCTCAACTCCTACGCAGCTGCAGAGGACAAAGGCTAAACAGAACTCCCTTCTGTTCATGATACCTCTGGATTTATAGAGAATCTGATCTCAAAATGGCTTCCTCTACTCTTCTCCCCATGACAACAGGAAGCACACTGTATTTTTAAAAGATCATTCATGGGATGTGAGCTGGCCAGCATTTATTGCCTAATCATTACTGTCCTTGAGAAGATATTGGTAAGCTGCCTTTTTGAACTGCTGTAGTCCCTGTGGTATAGGTACACCTAGAGCGCTGTTTGGGAGAGGGTTTCCAGGATTTTGACCCAGCTACAGTGAAGGAATGGCAATATACTTCCAAGTTAGGAGTGTGAGTAGCTGAGAGATTAACTTTTAGTTGTGATGTTCCCATTTGCCTACTACCTTATTGCATTTCTATATGGCAGTAGTTGTGGGTTTGGAAAATGCTGTCTAAGAAGTCGTGATGAGTCCTTGCAGTGCATCTTCAGATGGTACACACTGCTATCAATGTGTGTCAGTGGTGGAGAGAGTGAATATTTGTGGAAGTTTTGTCCTGGATGGTGTTGAGCTTTTTGAGTGTTGTTGGAGCAGCACTCGCCTCGACAAGGGGTGCATATTCTATCACTTGTGCATTGGACGGATTTTGGGGAGTCAGTTGTGTTACCCACTGCAGAATTCCTAGCCTCTGACCTGCTCTTGTAGCCACGGTATTTATATGGCTAGTCCAGTTCAGTTTCTGGTCAATGGTAATCCCCAGATGGTGATTATGGGTGATGATAATGCTACTGAATGTCAATGGGCGAAAGTTAGATCAGCTCTTGCTGGAAATGGTCATTGCCTGGCACTTGTGTGGTGTGAAGGCTACTTGCCATTTGTCAGCCCAAGCTTGGTTTTTAGCTGTTTAATCTTTAAAATATATGTGCTCTTTTATTCTGCGTCTTCACTGTTCTCCTCGTGCTCTTTTAACCTGTGTCTTTTCTGCCCTCTTCATGCTCTTTTATCCCGTGTCTTCGCCACTCTCCTCGCATTCTTTTATCCTATGTCTTCACTGCTCGCCTCATGCTCTTTTATCCTGTGTCTTTGCCGTTCGCCTCATGTTCTCTTATCCTGTATAACCATTGCTGGAGTGAGTACAGAGGAGATTCACAAGATTGATTCCAGGGATAAACAACTGTAGCTATGAGGATAAACTGAAGAGGTTTGGTCTGGTTTCCTTGGAGAAAAGAAGGCTGAGAGGAGACTTGAACGAGGTATTCAAGATCCTGAGGGGTATTGGCGGGGTAAATAGTGAGAAACCGCTCCCTCTCAAGAGCACATCAAGAACTAAAGGGCACAAATTCAAAATAATTGGGAAAAGGCGTACAAGTGATGTGAGAAAGAAACATTTCACCTAAAGGGTGGCTGGAGTCTGGAACAAACTTTCTGAGAGGGTGGTGGAGGCAAGTTCCATCTCCATAAACTTCAACACATCGAAAACTACTCTGCCTACATCATTAACCAGACAATTTGTTTAAAGCAGAATAACTTGCAAATTATATTTATAACTCCAGTTGCATCCCTAGATTTTTGTGAATGAAATGAACACTCTTTTACATCTGTTCTTTGGTCCCAGGATTTGTAAATCACTTTTTTCAGAAGGCAGTTATTAAAATTTAAACATTGGAATTCATTTTCATAGAAATAAAATCCCAGTTAAAAAACAAAAGCAGATGACCAATAAAGTCACTTGTAAAATACATTCTTGAAGAGACAGTGGAATACAATGCTGACTGGAACAGCAAACGACACAGTTTTAGCTGAGAATACGCTAAGTAATTGCCTTATGCAGGGAGAAAACCTTTAATCCTAACACATAATTTACCTAGCATGCAGGATCAAACACCAACAATGTTCGACAGCAACTCTGACAGAGTGACAGAGTAAAGGATCCCCAGGGGCTTCACAGGACCATTATCGAACAAGATATCACAGAAAGGTTTTGGGTTTCTGGAGTTCTGGAGAAAGGAAGTGGTAAGGGAAGGATTTGAAAGCAAAGGTGAGATTTTAAAATCAAGATATTTTTTAATTAAGAACTAATATAGGTCAGCGAGCTCAGGGGTTGATGGATAACTAAGTTTTGGATGACCACAAGATTAAGGAGGGTAGATGCCAGCCAGAAGCATGATGGAATAGTCAGGTTAGAGGTAACTAAGGCATGAATGAGAGATTCAGCTGCAGATTAATGAAGCAGAGTGAAACCAGGCAATGTTACAGAGTAGGAAATGGGCAGCCTTAGTCATGGTATGTGATCAGAAATGCTTCCCGAGATCAAGGTTGCAAATAATATGATTCAACTTCTGACAATTGCAGGAATGGATGGCTATGGAACATTGTTTGTAGCGGAACCTCTCAAAATTTTGTCCTGCCAAGTTTAGTTGAATGGAATTTCTGTTCATCCAGAACTGGATGTCGGACAAGTAATCTGATAATCTGGAGAAAGTGGAGGGTTGAGTATGTAGAATTGAGTCTCATCGATTCACAAGTGGAAACGAATGCTGTGTTTTACAGATGTGTTTTACAGGAACAAAAGGTGGAAGAGCAAACTGGAAACAACAGATGGGGTTTAATGGTCACAGCCTTGGTGGAATACTGGGGGCAGTCCTACCACAACCATTTTTGGAAGACTTGATGGAACTAAGCCCTAATAAGGACATGATCGGAGCTTACCTTGCCATCATTTCATTTCAAGCTTCAGTGAAAGGAATTTGCCCCAAAATCTCTATCCCATATTGTCCCACCAGATCACTTGATCCTCTGCCCTCTCCTCCACCATCAGCCTCTGAACCTGCCTCTCTGGCATTAAACTCAAACCCATCCAGTGGGAGAGCATACAATCCTTAGATTGAAAATTATTTTAAAAATCAGAGAGGGAAATGATGAAATTATAAGTCTGTTAGTCATTCATCTGTTGTCATAAAATTACTGGAGTCCAAAATTAAAGGTGGCAGTTATATGAAAAGATTAAACAAACCAGGTTTGTTTCCCTGACATTTAAAAGATTAGGGTTGATTTGACCTGAGTTTTCAAGATGCTCGAGGAAACTGCTGGCATAGAGAGAAGCTATGTATATTGTTTGACTAATCTAGAAGCATAAAATCCCTACAGTGCAGAAAGAGGCCATTCAGCCCATCAAGACTGCAGCAATGACAATCCGACCCAGGCCCTATCCTTGTAACCCCACATATTTATCCTGTTAATCCCCTCTAACACTAAGGGTCAATTTAACATGGCCAATCCATCTAAACCCACACATCTTAGGACTGTGGAAGGAAACCCATGCAGACACAGGAAGAACATGCAAACTCCCCACAGTCACCCAAGCCCAGAATCAAACCTGAGTCCCTTGCACTGCAAGGCAGCAGTGCTAACCACTGTGCCATTGTGCCGCCCTTCTTGAAATCTAGAACTAGGGGCAGATTTTTAAAAATAGGGACAGGCCATTGAGAAATGGGGCGCCTATAAGGGCTGACACAGTTTCCTCCTACAGTCCAATAATATGCAGGTTGGGTAGATTGGCCATGATCAATGCATGGGGTTACAGGATTAGGGCAGAGGATTGCGTTTAGGGGTCTTTTGGGGGTCTTTGCAGGCATGATGGGCTGAATGGTATCTTCTGTGGGGATTCTATGATTCAATGAATGAAATCAGGAAGTTAGGAAACTTTTCCTTTACAAAATGTAAAGGGCAGATAATTTAAATAACTTGACAGCTTGATGGTTCTACCTCCCTTGTCCACCTTTCATGACCATTTATATCTCTACCATAATATTGTGGAATACACACGGTGGGTTGAGGATGTTGCTGGAGTGAAAATTGGATTTGTTTGTCCTGTGCATTGAGTTCAAATAGCTAAGCCTATTTGTAGTACACATATGTATACTTTATGCATGTGCATGAAGTAGAAAGTGTCAAGAGCTTCAAGTGGTGTCCAGATCACCAACAACCTGTCCTGGTCCCTCCATGATGACACTATAGTTAAGAAAGCCCACCACAGCCTCTACTTTCTCAGAAGACCAAGGAAATTTGGCATGTCAGCTACAACTCTCACCAACTTTTACCGATGCACCACCGAAAGCATTCTTTTTGGTTGTATCACAGCTTGGCATGGCTCCTGCTCTGCCCATTCCCAAGAGACTACAAAAGGTTGTGAATGTAGCCCAATCCATCACACAAACCAGCCTCCCATCCATTGACTCTGTCTACACTTCCAGCTGTCTCGCCAAAGCAGCCAGCATAATTAAGGGCCCCACACACCCCGGACATTCTTTCTTCCACCTTCTTGCATCGGGAAAAAGATACAAAACTCTGAAGTCACGTACCAACTGACTCAAGAACAGTTTCTTCCCCGCTGCCATCAGACTTTTGAATGGACCTCCCTTGCATTAAGTTGATCTTTCTCTACATCCTAGCTATGACTGTAACACTACATTCTGCACTATCTCATTTCCTTCTCTATGAACGGTATGCTCTTCTGTATAGCGCACAAGAAACAATACTTTTCACTGTATGCTAATACATGTGACAATAATAAATCAAATCAAATCACATTAAATTCATGCCACACTTTTTGTGCTACCACAGAAATAGGATCTGCCAGAAATGAAATGGATTTCTGGATCTAGGTCCTGTACGCCATTTCTAAAGTTCCCCAGAGTCGCCACAACTCCGCAAATATCTGGCTCACAATTTCCTCCAACTAACTATAAGCAAGAATTCAATAGCTGTCCTTGCATTGTCACAGGAAAAATGGACAGGATTTTCCAGTCCTTCTCACCAGTGGGATTTCCTGGTCCCTCCAGAGGTGAACCCAGCTGTGCAACAGTCAAGCCAGAACAAAACATCATAGATATCGGTGGAACTAGGAAAAGCCACTGATGGCTAATGGGGAGCTGCCTCCGCCACTATGGAACAGACGTGAAATCCCATCCAATATTTTGGGTTAATGCTTCACATAATGTTGGGTGTACAAGAGAGAAATAGTTGCAGGATGAACAAGATAGGGGAAAACATGCTTTTGTTCATGAGCTATACTGTAAGGCTGTAGTAACACTGGTCTTTTGAGCATTATTCCAATGTCTATAGGCCCTTCATGACCCTTTGCAGCACTTTAAACATTTTTCTGCTTTGTCAATCCCTGATCTTGTTTCGTCTTGTTTAATTTGGGAGTAATCTAGTGAGTCTCTTGCTTAGTATGAACTCCAAAACTGATTTACAGTAACCTAAATGCTGGTTTCCTGAGACTAAAGACTCTAACAAATAGAATTTGGGAAGGTGTTGAAAGTGGCCCATCAGTCAGTGAAACCTTCTCAAGAAATATTGTTAAATTGAATTGCCACTTCAGTGAATCCATCCTCTCATCTTCAGATTCTACTGGTGGATTTTCCGGCTGCGCTCACCCCAAGGTAGGGAAATACTGCCCGAAGTTAACTGACATTTGCATGGTCCATGTCCCACCCATTATGATTCCTGTAGCGGGGCACGATGGGAAAATTAGGGACTATCAATTCTTGTTTCCCTTTCTCTTTCTGCTGACTTCAGTAGAATTATTAAAGTGTAAGAGTTTGCAAAGTTTATGAGAATGGTTTCGGGGTGAAGGAATTCAGCTATGTATATTAACTGAAGAAGCTGGGTTTATCTATCTTAGAATAGGGAAGACTCAGTGAAGATTTAATGAAGGGGTTTTAAAATCATGAAATGTTTAGATTGAGTAAGTATGGAGAAGTGCCTTTTTGGTGACAGGCAAAAGATACAGAGGCAATATAAGGAATAATATTTTTATGTTGCAATGTTTACAACTTATAAAACTCTGTCCGACAGGACGGAGGACATAGATTCAATTGCAGCTTTCAAAATGAAATTGGATAAACACTTGCTGGAAAATAAATTGCAGAAATGCATGGAAAGGACTAGGGAACGCTAACTGAATTGCACTTTGAAAGAGCAGGCACCGACTTGGTTGGTCAAATAGTCTTTCTATGCTGCATTATTCAATGACTTACTTCTTTCTTTTGTCATTTAAGATAGTATCACATTAGGATAGGCAGTGCCTTTTTTTGACTGGTTGAAGGCAAGTTTCCCACTTTATGAATGCCTAGTTTCTGAAATACTATTTTCATTAAATTATTATTATCCTTTAAATACAATACCAGTCATTGAACATGAATTACCAGAATAGGGAGCTATTGTAGGTCTGCACCAAAGGGGGTGGTGGATGAGTAGCAGAAAATTAGCATGTGTTTTTTTTTACATAAAGTGAATGTCATGTCGAACTGATTTGGAGGAAATTGTAGAGTGTAGAGACAGTGGGAATGTGGCGAATCGTGTAAACATGGATTTTTAGAACGCATCTGATAAGCTGCCACATAAAAGAATTGTTACAAAAATTAAGGAGCAGTGTATTAAAAGAAACATAGCCACATGGTTGGTGAATAGAAAGCAAATAGTAAGGACAAATCATTGGCAGGATGTGGCTAACATTATGCCTCTAGAATCTGTGCTAGGACCTCATTTGTTTTTCATTTATACAACAGATTTGAAGAAAAGTATAAAAAGAATATAGTAATGTTTGTTGTCATTTCCAAATTAGATGGTAAGGCAAACTATGAGGTGGAATAACCAAGGCTGTAAGAAGACATCAGTAGGCTGGTAGAGTAGGTATCTAAGTCAAAGATGGCCTTCACTTAAGAGAAGATTCTGATGGAAAATAATGAAAGAAAGTGAGTTCATAATGATAAATCCCCCACCAAGCAAAGGATACAGCAATGTGGATGTTCAAAGATAGAAAAGACCACAATGAAGGAAAATAAAAGTAAAATTTATTTATTAGTCACAAGCAAATTTACATTAACACTGAAATGAAGTTACTGTGAAATCCCCCTAGTCACCACAGTCTGATGGTGCATGTTCGGGTCAATGCACCTAACCAGCACATCTTTCAGAATGTGGGACGAAACCGGAGCCCCCGGAGGAAACCCACGCAGGCAGGAGAACATGCAGACTCTGCACAGACAGTGACACAAGCCAGGAATCGAACCTGGGTTCCTGGCACTGTAAAGCAGCCGTACTAATTACTGTGCTACCGTGCCGCCCAGATCCCAGATTTAATAAGATCCCAGATTTAATATAAAATCAGTATTGAATTGAATATGAAGTGAGGTTATGACAGTGCTGTATAAGATGCTTGTAAGGCCAAAGCTAGAATATTGTGCACAGTTCTATTGCCACACTATAGGGAAAATGAAATTGCACTACAAAGGATGCAGAGGAGCTTCACCAGGATATTGCCTGGGCTGAAGAGTTTCAGTTAGAAATAGAGGCTGGTGAGGCTGGGCTTGTTTTCCTTAGAGCAGAGCAGGCTGAGGGGAGGCCTCATTGAGATGTACAAAATTATGAGGGATATTGAAAGAGCAGATAGGAAGAAATCTTCCCCCTTTGTAGAGGGGTCATTAACCAGGGGGCATAGATTTAAGATCAGGAGATTAAGAGGGGATTTGAGGAAAAGATTATTTATCCAAAGGATGATGGGGATCCAGAATTCACTCCCTAAAATGATGGCAGAGGCGGGAATCCTCACAACTTTTTAAAAGCATTTAAATGAGCACTTGAAATGTCATAGCATTTAAAGCCTATGGACCAAGTCCTGGAAAATGGGCTTAAAATAGTTAGGTGTTGCTGGCTGGAACAGACACAATGGGCTGAAGGGACTCTTTCAGTCCTGTAAAACATGATGGCTCGATGACCATGGACGGGATATTATGACCTCGTTCGTCCAGAAACCGTAAAATCCCACCCAAGGTCAAAAGACCTTTCCAATGCCTGCCCCTCTCCTGCTCCGATTCCCACGGTGGTCAAGGCAGTAAAATTCTGGCCTATGAGGTCTATGAACATTGAATTTGTACAAGATACTGATTATAGTAAAATGAAAAGCGTGAAAACCTGCAAATTGTTTTCACTCAAACAAAAATGTTAAGGCTAAATAGAGGCTTCTAATCATACAATGTTTGAGAATTTAAACAACAGAAACTTCCATTGGTTGCCAAGTTGGAAACATCGGAGCAGAGGCTCTGCATAAGCTAAAGAAAGATAGGCAGTATTAGGTAACAAAATCATGCAGTTGGAACTTCAAGGCTCCGTCATAGTGTCGGCAGGGCAGAAAATGCAGTGAGACATTAAAAACTCCTTTGACTGTGGCAGAACCAGATAATCCCACTGGTGGGAGAGGCCGTAAAATTCCTCCAAACAGAATGTATTGAAACGTGGGATTTAGGCAGAGGTGTACCATCATTCGAAAGATGATAGAATGAGTATTTGGAAAGAAAGAATAAAATAGGTAGTGGTTATTGTGAAAAATAGGAGTGGGGCACTTGTCTCAGCTGAAGAGTGAGCACTGACAAAGGGCCAAATTAGTGCTCTCAAGTCGAGGGTGCAGAGTTAGGATAATTCCATAATCTGACTCGAGAGAAAGTGCCATAGATGTTCTGATTTCTGTTCCAATGGTGGATGTTAATGGGAGTTGGGCCCATCTCTCCATCCTGGAGAGAGTTTGGAGGTAACCACAGGGGCTGCCAGGTGAGGAAGCAGGCCATGTGAAAGGCCTGCTGCTCTGTTCTGGGACTTGTAAGAAAACAGTAAAATAAGAACAGCTGTCAAGCCTTCAGCCCTCACACAGCCTTAAATCCCACACACATTCCCTCTATGCCAACTCATGACTCCCACCCACTCCCATGGCCTCTCATACCACCTATGCTAACCATAGAAAAGTTGAGCATAGAAGAGGCATTCAGCCCATTTTGCCCGTATCAGCCCGAGGACACACAGATGCCCTTTATAATCTCACCTTCCTGTGCCCAGCCCATAGTCCAATATCTTACAGCATTTAAGATGCAGATCCAGCCACTTTTTAAGAGTTTCTGCCTCCACTACTAATTCAGGCATTGTGGCTTCTCATACCCCCTTGTCAACCAATGCACCCGTACCCAAGGTTCATAGCTCTTCATACCTCTTATTTCAAACTTTGTGTCAACTCATGTCAACCCAAGTTTTCCATCCACCCACTCTTTGCCCTTACAACTACAATGCCAACTTACCAAGTATCCACCAGGGCAGACCTCTGGAGCCAAGCTGAGATGAAATAAATTAAGTTCTAAATGTGTATTCCAGATTTTGTGCCTAGAATCATAATAGACATTGGATTGCCACTGCTTCTGGAAATTTACCTGACTAGACAATGCACTGCACTTATACTGGTGTCTTCTGAACTCACATGTTCCAGAAATGCAGAGGGCAGTATCCCTCAGGGAACTCCATTGGATTATACTAGAGTCAGGGAAGATAAGCATAGCCCTTTTTATGTCACTAGCTGGGTGGGTGAGGTGGGTAAGTGGGTTGGTGGGTGAACTGGCGAAGTCAGAAAGTGGATAGAAAGTTGGTGAATGTGTGGATAGTCAGGTCTGGGTTAGTCGAGTCATATTGTGGTCAGGTAGTTGGGAGGTCAAGATGATAGTCGACTGTTTGGGAGGAATTTTTGGGTGCAGGGGTGTTCAGTGTGAGTCACCAAGGAATTAGGTTTTAATCTGGAGTGTCTGTAGATGTCACATTGCGCGCTCCATGGCCTCAGGTAGTGTTGATGAATTTCGGGCTGTGTGCCTCTGGATTCAATTAGGAAATATGGGTAGGGGCAGTATTGGAAAATCTTCAACTTATCTCTCAGAAAATCAGGAAAATAAGGTTTATGAAGGTAAACATTATTGATGAGGTGAGTGGAGATATTAAACATAAGAGTGTGTTCTTCCTCCTCCCACCTTTCCAAGTTCATACCCCAGTAAAAAGGCCAAGAAAATCACTTTGATGCTCAACTAATTTAAAAAGTTTAAGAACATAAGAACATAAGAAATAGGAGCAGGAGTAGGCCATCTAGCCCTTCGAGCCTGCCCCGCCATTCAATAAGATCATGGCTGATCTGTCTTGTCTCAGCTCCACATTCCCGCCCTCTCCCCATAACCCTTAATCCCCTCTCTTATCAAAAACCCATCAACCCGCGTCTTAAATATATTTAGCGAGGCAGCCTCCACCACTTCAACGGGCAGAGAATTCCAGAGATTCACCACCCTTTGAGTGAAGAAGTTCCTCCTCAACTCCGTTCTAAACCGCGCCCCCCCCCCTTATCTTGAGGCTGTGCCCCCTAGTCCTATTATCCTTTCTGAGCAGGAAGAGTCTCTCCACCTCTATCCTATCCATCCCATTCATCATCTTATACGTCTCAATGAGATCTCCCCTCATTCTTCTAAACTCTAACGAGTACAAGCCTAGTTTATTCAGCCTCTCCTCATAGCTCAACTCCGGCAACAGCCTAGTAAACCTCCTCTGCACTCCCTCCAAGGCCAAAATATCCTTGCGTAAGTACGGCGCCCAAAACTGCACACAGTACTCCAGCTGCGGCCTCACCAATGCCCTGTACAGCTGCAGCAAGACCTCCCTACTTTTATACTCAATCCCCCTCGCTATGAAGGCCAGCATCCCATTTGCCTTCCTGACCACCTGCTGCACCTGCAAGCTGGGTTTTTGCGACTCATGCACAAGGACCCCAAGGTCCCTCTGCACCGTCGCCTGCTGCAGTTTTTCGCCACGTAAGTGATAATCCTTCCTACCATTATTCCTACCAAAGTGGACCACCTCGCACTTGCCAACATTAAATTCCATTTGCCATTTCCTGGCCCATTCGCCCAGCCTATCTAGATCCTTCTGTAGACTCTCCACACCCTCCGCACAATTTGCCTTTCCTCCAATCTTGGTGTCATCAGCAAATTTCGACACCCTACACTCGGTTCCCTCCTCCAGATCATCTATATAAATGGTAAATAGCTGAGGCCCCAGCACCGACCCCTGGGGCACTCCACTAGTCACCATCCGCCAATCCGAATAGCACCCATTGACCCCCACTCTCTGCCTCCTATTTGACAACCAATCCTCTATCCAAGCTAACACCCTACCCCCAACTCCATGTCCCTCGACCTTCTGCAATAACCTCCTGTGAGGTACTTTGTCAAACGCCTTCTGAAAATCCAGAAAGACCACCTCCACCGGCTCTCCTCTATCCACCGCCCTAGACACATCCTCATAGAGCTCCAGTAAATTTGTCAGACATGACTTCCCTTTAACGAAACCGTGCTGCG
Source organism: Carcharhinus amblyrhynchos (assembly GCF_965287045.1). NCBI lineage: Eukaryota > Metazoa > Chordata > Chondrichthyes > Carcharhiniformes > Carcharhinidae > Carcharhinus > Carcharhinus amblyrhynchos. The sequence goes on from NC_137335.1 coordinate 55,818,195, forward strand.
TCTGCTCTATCAAGCAATTCCTCTCAAGATGCCTCGCTATTTCCTCCTTGATGACAGATTCTAACATTTTACCTACCACAGACGTTAAACTAACCGGCCTATAATTCCCCGCCTTTTGCCTGGCACCCTTCTTAAACAACGGCGTAACATTAGCCGTTTTCCAATCTTCCGGCACTTTCCCGGAGAAAAGGAGATGTCCATGATTAACTTACAGGCCAGATGGCATGTCCCGCTTGTCCTGCCACCCGGCAACCTAGGTGGTGATCATCTTTGGCAGGACTGGAAATTTCCATTGATAGGAGGGCTGGAAAATCCCACCCGGAGAGTGAACCGGACATGCTTCCCCTCCTCCTGGGAGAGAAGGAAAACGCAGATTGAAAACAACCTGCTTCTGACTTCTACTTTCTTACGAATTTCACTGAAGCCGGCTCAGAACTCACACTACCCATGTACACAAAGCCAGTGTTAGTTAAATCCAACTCTTACCTCAGCCCCTTTTCCCCCCCTTCCATGGCGACCAGGACTTGCAGCCTATCTGTCTCCTGTAGCCCTCCTTCCTAAGTGGAAATGCAAAAAAATTTTATCCATTAACTCTGCTGCTTGAACCTGACTAGAATGTGCCATTGAGAAGAATTGGTGAGTTTCTGCAGTGAATCTTGTAGATGGTACACACTGAGGTCACTGTGTATTAATGGTGGGGAGACAAAATGTTGAAGGCGATGGATGGGGTGCCAATCAAGTGAGCTATTTTGTCCTGGATGATGTTGAGCTTTTTGAATGTTGTTGGAACTGCACTCGTCCAGGCAAATGAAGACTATTCTACAACTTTCCTGTCTTGTGCCTTGTAGATGGTGGACAGGATTAAGGAAGTCACTAGGTGAATTCCTCACTACGGTACTCCTGGCATCTGATCTGATCTTGTAGCCATGATATTTATATGGTTGATTCAATTCTGCTTTTTGGTGAATGATAATTGATTATCAATATTGGGAGATTCAGTAATGATAATAATGTAATGCTGTCGAATATCAAGGCGTCTGGAAATGCTGGTGTTGGACTGGGGTGGGCACAGTAAGGATCTCATAGCACCGGGTTAAAGTCCTGCAGGTTTATTTGGAATCACGAGCTTTCAGAGTGCTGCTCCTTCCTCAGGTGAGTAGGAAGCCAAACAGCCGACTATCACCTTGACCTCCCATTCACCTGAGGAAGGAGCAGCACTCCAGAAGCTCGTGATTCCAGATAAACTTGTTGGACTTTAACCTGGTATTGTGAGACTTCTTACTGTGAATATCAAGGGCCGATGGTTAAATTCCCTCCATCTGAATATGGTCATTGCCTTGCACTTTAGTGGTGCTGATGTTACTTGCCACTTGTCAGCCCAAGTCTGAATGTTGAACAACATTCAGTTGTTCAAGTCTCACTGCATATGGATGTGGGCTGCTTTAGTATTTTAGAAGACATGAATGATGCTGAATGTTGTGCAATCATCAGTGAACATCCCCACATCTGACCTTATGATGGAGGGAAGAACTTTGATGATACAGCTGATGATGCTTGGGCCTAGGACACTATCCTGAAGAACTCCTGCTGTGATGTCTTGGGACCGAGATTATTGATCTTCAACAACTGTAACTATCTTCTTTTGTGCCAGGCATGACTCCAACCAGTGGAGAATTTTCCCTCTGCTTGCCATTGACTCCAGTTTTGCTTGGGTTTCTTGATCCCACACCTGATTCAATTTTGTCTTTATGGTAAGAGCAGTCACTTTCACCTCACCTCTTAAGAACATAAGAACTAGGAGCAGGAATAGGCCGTCTGGCCCCTCGAGCCTTCTCACCATTTTATAAGATCATGGCTGATGTTTTTGTGGACTCAGCTCCACTTACCCACCTATCACTATAACCCTTAATTCCTTTACTGTTCAAAAATTTATCTATCCTTGCCTTAAAAACATTCAATGAGGTAGCTTCAACTGCTTCACTGGGCAGGGAATTCCACAGATTCACAACTCTTTGTGTGAAAAAGTTCCTTCTCAACTCAGTCCGAAATCTGCTTCCCTTCTTGCATTCAGCTCTTTTGTTCTTGTCTGGAGATAGGGAAGAGTTTTTTCCCTCAGTGAAGGGAACCTTTTTCCTAGTGAGTGGTGGAGGTAGGTTCACTGATTATTTTTAAGGCTGAGATTCTTGACTAACAAGGCAATCAAAGGTATAGTGGGTACACAGGGAGGTAGAGTTGAGGCCGCAATCAGTTCAGCCATGAAAGAAATGGCGGAGGTGATAGTGGATGCCTTGGTGGTTCTTTTCCAGATGTTGCTGGATTCCGGGGAAGTGCTGGAGGATTGGAAAACGGCTAATGTTACGCCGTTGTTTAAGAAGGGTGCCAGGCAAAAGGCGGGGAATTATAAGCCAGTTAGTTTAACGTCTGTGGTAGGTAAGATGTTAGAATCCGTCGTTAAGGAGGAAATTGCGAGGCATCTTGAAGGGAATTGCTTGATAGAGCAGACGCAGCACGGTTTCATTAAAGGGAAGTCATGTCTGACAAATTTACTGGAGTTTTATGAGGATGTGTCTAGGGCGGTGGATAGAGGAGAGCCGGTGGATGTGGTCTTTCTAGATTTTCAGAAGGCGTTTGACAAAGTACCTCACAAGAGGTTATTGCAGATGGTCGAGGGACATGGAGTTGGGGGTAGGGTGTTAGCGTGGATAGAGGATTGGTTGTCAAATAGGAGGCAGAGAGTGGGGGTCAACGGGTGCTATTCGGATTGGCGGATGGTGACTAGTGGAGTGCCCCAGGGGTCGGTGCTGGGGCCTCAGCTTTTTACCATTTATATAGATGATCTGGAGGAGGGAACCGAGTGTAGGGTGTCGAAATTTGCTGATGACACCAAGATTGGGGGAACGGCAAATTGTGCGGAGGGTGTGGAGAGTCTGCAGAAGGATCTAGATAGGCTGGGCGAATGGGCCAGGAAATGGCAAATGGAATTTAATGTTGGCAAGTGTGAGGTTGTCCACTTTGGTAGGAATAATGGTAGGAAGGACTATTACTTACGGGGCGAAAAACTGCAGCAGGCGACGGTGCAGAGGGACCTCGGGGTCCTTGTGCATGAGTCGCAAAAACCCAGCTTGCAGGTGCAGCATGTGGTCAGGAAGGCAAATGGGATGCTGGCCTTCATAGCGAGGGCGATTGAATATAAAAGTAGGGAGGTCTTGCTGCGGCTATATAGGGCATTGGTGAGGCCGCAGCTGGAGTACTGTGTGCAGTTTTGGGCGCCGCGCCTGCGCAAAGATATTTTGGCCTTGGAGGGAGTGCAGAGGAGGTTTACTAGGCTGATACCGGAGTTGAGGGGGTTGAGCTATGAGGAAAGGCTGAATAAACTAGGCTTGTACTCGTTAGAGTTTAGAAGAATGAGGGGAGATCTCATTGAGACGTATAAGATGATGAATGGGATGGATAGGATAGAGGTGGAGAGACTCTTCTCGCTCAAAAAAGACAGTAGGACTAGGGGGCACAGCCTCAAGATAAAGGGGGGGCGGTTTAGAACAGAGTTGAGGAGGAACTTCTTCACTCAAAGGGTGGTGAATCTCTGGAATTCTCTGCCCGTTGAAGTGGTGGAGGCTACCTCGCTAAATATTTTTAAGATGTGGGTTGATGGGTTTTTGATAAGAGAGGGGATTAAGGGTTATGGGGAGAGGGCAGGAATGTGGAACTGAGCCATGACAGATCAGCCATGATCTTATTGAATGGCGGGGCAGGCTCGAAGGGCTAGATGGCCTACTCCTGCTCCTATTTCTTATGTTCTTATGTTCTTATGATGCTATCAAATGGTGGAGCAGGTTCAAGAGGGCAAGTGGCCTACTTCTGCTCCTAATTTGTATGCTCATATATCCATATGTTCATATAAATTTGTGCATGGCCTGTGTGGTGTGCATCAATGGAGAAAGTCACTGGCAATGCACAGGTACTTGCTCTGGAGAAATTTATGCAAGTCTGCGGCATAATGCAGGCAGATTTCCCCCAGAATAACCCCTCCCCCCCAATAGAAATTAGATCTAAACTTGTTTATTATACCCATTGAAGAGTGATGACAGAAGAAGGCTGATGATGATCACAAGGCCACAGATGACCACCAGATACTTATGGACAAGAAAAGTTACTTGTAGTTCATCATCCAAACAGCCCTCATGTTGCTGCTTCCAATTGTTTCGTAAACAATCCCCAAGTTCTTGTCTCAACCATTTGACAGGTGTCCAATCTTAAAGTCATCTTTTAATAGAGACATAATGTAACGATCCTATCTATTCCACATTCAGTGGATTGTGACTAATCTGTATTTCATTTTCCCAGCCTTCCTCTCTATCCCTTGATATCTATTCCTATCAATCTATCAATCTTTATCCGAACCTTTTTAACATTGATCTGACTCCTACAGTTTAATTTCAAAGACAGAATTTTCCTGTCCCGCCCAACGCAGGGATCATCTCGGGCAGGACAGAAAATTCGGCAGACTGTTTACAGGTCCGTTGACCTCGGGAGGAAAGTTCCAGTCTTCGGATGCGCACAGTCAGGAAATCCCATCCCAAGTCTCTCTCTCTCATAGACTGTCAGAACTCGGATTCCTGACACAAGAAATCACTATTGTGCCTCTTCCCTGTTGCCTCTAACAATTGGGTATTCCATTACCTTTTATTGAAGAATAGTGGGCACTATTGTCCAAGGTGTGTTCTGATCAAAGCACAGACTTCCTCTAACTCGCATTCTACTGTTATGGTTTCAGTATGCAAAATGTCGTTGATTTTAGATCTGCCATGCCTTGGACGAAAGCGCTTGGCCCTCCAAACAGTGCCCTTGTGTGGCTGTCACCAGTCAATCTTGTGGCCATTTTGAGCCATGTTGAAAATGATACATTTTTAATTTGACTTTTCATGGTGGTTTTATACAAATGCTTTGAACAGTTTCAGCTTAGCCCTACCCAGAGCATTCTGTTTTAGTCGCATCCAAACCATTTTTAAAGTTCAAGTTAAAAACAGAAACAAATTAAAATATCACTATGTAAGAGCCCACTGAAGCAATGGGGCCATTTAAGTAGAGCTGTACAATATCCACAGTTTCTTCTTTTAGTAATTACTTCATAACTTTATTTCCCAAGTTTGAAGTCAAAATTATCAAGCTGTGAAGGCTGTGGCTATACATGAAGTAGGTACTGGAACTCTAAAATTAGACTAACAAAAGGTGAAGTAACATTTAAACTGGCACTTAATGGAGCAACAAGAACAATTATTTGAAAATGACCTTTCCTGTGTCAGTACTTCAGTGTCATGGTCCAGCTTTTACGATGTGGTTGGGCAGATTTGATTGCAGGATTACACATGTATATAAATTTAGAGTTTCCACTTAGTGCTGAAATGATAACACGCAGAACCCATAGAAATTCACCAAATGAACTCTATGTAATGACATACACTCATGAGCAAAGCATTTTATTTGGCTGTTGTATGCAACGTAACACCAGCAGTTGATTGATCCATTCCTATTTTCTATTGTGTACTTGAAAGGTGGAGCATTAGAAAAGTCAATACTACCAATGTCACAACTGCTGGTAATGCAGGGGTAAATTGCAGAGATTGTAAATCATTTGAAGCTCGGGGAATGGATCATCAAAACCTGTTTGCTGAGTTTAGATTTCCCCAGGCTTTGCCTTACAATGAAATTCAGATAATTCAACCTTTGCTGTTTATTCCTGCCAGGAAATTGAATGTTTCCTCTTTAACCTCCGGAGCTCCTTTGATTTTGTTTTGGGAACTCTGGGTAATAAATATTGTGTCCTTTGGACAAAGCAGTATAAAGGTTATGGTTTGAGAATATCCTGAGGCGCTTTGTTAGCATTCAGGCCCAGATTTTCACCTCTGAGGCGGGTAACTTGAGTTGGAAATGACCCGTCTTGCCAGGCTTGCCCTGGAAAAATAGGCCCCCCCCAATATCACAGGGAGGTGTGAGCTCCCCAGAAGCAAAGCATCGATGCTAATGAGGGCAGTCAGGTGCAAACAAAGGTAAGAGAATTGTGTGAACCCCTCAAATTAAATTTCTATCAACCAGGTCTAACTCTAAGCAACAGTATTTTATAACCATTCAAGCTAGGCTTATAAAATTCTAACAGGGTTAGGCAGGGTAGATTCAGAAAGAATGTTCCCAGTGGTGGAGAAATCCAGAACTAGGGCTCATAGTTTGAGGATAAGAGGTAAACCTTTTAGGACTGAGATGATGAGAAACTCCTTCACCCAAAGGGTGGTGAATGTGTGAAATTCTGTAGTTGAGGCCAAAATGTTGTCTGATCTCAAGAAGAAAGTAGTTATAGTGCTAGGGGCTAAAGGAATCAAGGGGTATGGGGAGAAGGGGTTGAATCAGGATATTGAATTCGATGATCAGCTATAATCCAAATGAATGGAGGAGCAGGCTCAAAGGGCCGAATGGCCTAATCCTACTTCTAGTTTCTATATTTCTAGGCTTAGGCTAGATTTTTGGGAGTTGAGAGGCTCCACAGACCTTCAGCAATTATGGTGAGTCCTTGGTGCTGAACTCCCAACCCTGTTTGCGACAGATCCAATTGTTAACAGCAGGGAAATAGAACAGGGAGTGACAGTATGGGTGTTCTGAGTTGCAAGTTTGATTGAAAGATGAAGGAGCCAATTAAAGGACTGGTTGTCTTTGATTTGGGATACAAATAGAAATCTATTTGTTTTAATAAGAGATTAAGCACCTGAGACTTAAAAAAACTGAATGGGAGGTTTTTTTAACAAGTCTGCATAGTGAAATCTGTATTAGTTTTTTTAAATTTATTTCATCTCCACGTGGCTCCAGAGGTCTGCCCAGGCTGTGTGAGTTGGCATGAATTGGAATAGTGTGAAGGGTCCTTGGGAGGTAGGGAGTGCATGAGTTGGCATGAGGTGACATTACGAGTATAAAAGCCCCTGGGGATTGGGTAGAAGGCATGAGTTGGCATGAGTTTGCTTGGGTTGACATGGAGGTATAAAGGACCATGGGACAGATGGGAATATGGGGTGATATAGAAAGTGGGTGGGGAGTAAAGAGATGTGAGACACGGAGGCCTAACTGGGACAAGAGGGCACAACTGGGACAAAGTCCCAGAGAATTGAGGTGGGCCTCCAAATAACATACATATAGAAACTTTTAAATCAGTTTTTATGTTCCCCACAAGCTTACTCTCTGCTTTTCAATGTGCTATTTTTGGATTGCCAACTTGAATATTATATATATCCAGCAAATTGTTTAAATTCTAGGAAATGCCTCAGCATTGAATGTTTATATAAGATGCAGCTTGCATATATTCTTAGCAACAATATAATGCTATCAACATAAATCAAGACAAATCTCAATGCTGGTTAAAATGCATTATTTATTTGCGGTTTTTCAACATAAATTATTTGAACATTGTACAGCCTCTGACAGCAATTTTCAGCTGTGATATGACTGAGTGAATCTCCGAATGTTGTAAATAGTAGTTGTTACCTTGAACAGCATCTTTCAGTGTTCTGTCATCGTATCCAAAATGCTGACCAACATGCCTTTAAACTTGTCAGAACGTTATACTTAATTTCTGAACTTGAGTTTAATTTACTGATCACACACAAAATGAAACCCCGAGGATGTCTGTCAGAGAGAGTTAAAGTAGTGCTTTAAATCATCCACAAACGGCATTTACAGATCATTATGCAGAACAGAGGCATTGAGATCCAGAACATTTGTAGCCTCGTCCATGCAGAGGGATTTTGGCCTCATGGGCCTGCTTGTAAATGGAGGCTGCTATCTGAGCACAAAAGTCTTCTACAGTCTCATTCAAATTCTCATGGGAGGCATGGTGGCACAGTGGTTAGCACTGCCTTATAGCACCAGGGATCCCTGTTCGGTTCTTGCTCAGGTCACTGTCTGTGCTGAGTTTGCACGTTCTCCCCGTGCCTATGAGGGTTTCCTCCGGGTGCTCCAGTTTCCTCCCACAGCCCAAAAGATGTGCTGGTTAGGCGCATTGACCATGCTAAATTCTCCCTCAGTGCACCAAACGGGCATCAGTGTGGCAACTAGGAGATTTTCACAGTGACTTCATTGCAGCGCTACTTGTGACACTAATAAATAAATTTACTCATTCATTCATTCTTTTCCCTGGCAATAAATGTTAATATTACCCCCATTTACGTGAGAGCGTTGCTCAGCTGTGTAAAAGGACACAGTGGGAAATCAAGCAATATGCAAGTGGAATGGAAAACTAATGAAAAGCCATCTCCGGGACACATCATCCAATTTTAGTGGAAAAGTTCCTTTCTGTCAGAAAACCCAACCTATACTAATTTGATGAATTTGAATATTCCAGTTCTTGAAAAAAACACTTTTGGTACAATTTAACCATAGAACCCTACAGTGCAGAAAGAGGCCCATCGAGTCTGCACCCACCCAGGCCCTACTCCCATATCCCTACATATTTTACCCGCTAATCCCTCTAACCTACACATTTCAGGACATTAAGTGGCAATTTTAGCATTACCAATCAACCTAACCTGCACAGCTTTGGACTGTGGGAGGAAACTGGAGCACCCAGAGGAAACCCATGCAGACACGAGGAGAATGTACAAAGTCCACACAGACAGTGACCCAAGCCGGGAATCAAACCCAGGTCCCTGGAGCTGTGAAGCAGCAGTGCTAACCACTGTGCTACCGTGCTGCCCCAAGCCTCAGTCATCTTTTGTATTTGTTTATTTTCCACATTCTGAGTTCACACCCCATGTTATTATTCTTGGCAAGCACCCCTCCTTTGTCTAGAAATTGATGCCAAGCTCTTTGACAACTTTTAATGTCAACCTGATTCCCAATAAATTCCCTTCAAGTGAGCAGTTGAATTAAGTCATTCAAATTATGTCATAAACCACAGTTGTTTTTTTTAGCAGTGTGAGCACTGGCAGAATTACTGCAGTGAACTCCTGTAGGATATTCATTATCCTTCACCACAGATTTTCTTTGCGTTTTCCATTGTATGCCTGCCATGCTAGCTATTGTAAGGATGATTTGTCTGAGATGTAATAATGGTGGATTATAATTTCACATTTACCATGCTGTCCCGAGCAAAATGAGAAAGCCAGTATTATATGAAGCCATACACACAAGGAAGTTCAGTCCTTGGTTTCAGTTGAATTAGTTAATCTCAATGTGCATTTCAACTGATTTTAGTATCATTAAGATAAGGCAGGGGAAATTACCCAAAGATTATCCACTTCTGATCCTTATCATTTGACTCCTGCTAGAAAGCAATGCAATTTGTATGGATGGTAAACTTGATTGTGATGGTCAAATGCTCCACCAGTGCTCGTTGTCTAAGTTCACCTGTGAAGATTAACCCTAAAATGTGCAGGTTAGATGGTTTGGCCCTACTAAATTGCACCTCAGTGTCCCAAGATATGTAGGTTGGGGGGGAGGGTTAGTGGGATAAATATGTGGGGTTACAGGGAGAGGGACTGGGTAAGATGCTCTGTACAGAGAGTCGGTGAGTGATTCAATGGGCTGAATGGTCTCCTTTTGCACTGCAGGGATTCTATGATTTGAGTGAGATGGTTTAGCGGTGTTGGAAGCCACAGAATGGTGCCCTAATATAAGTCACTGCCTTCAAGAATCACGTTAAGACTCTCCTTAAAGACCACCTCTTTGACCAAGCTTTGATCACCCTCCTAATATCTCCTCCTTTGCGCAATATTCATTTTTGTTTGAGTATGCACAGCATCACTACATCAAAGGCAATGTATCAATACATGTGGTTATTGTTGTTGGTGTTATGTTGGACTCAGAACTCCTTGCTTATTGTTGTTATGACCTGATTTATTCTTAAACAGGTTGTCTTTCAGTATATTGTATATCATACACTTCTGTGTGGATTAAGAATAGTGAATTTTTAAAAAAATATTTTTATAGTTTTCAAATAGTCACAAAATAAGTGGGTCAATATCCTGTTTTTTTTTGTCATTTTAGCATTGCTGTCATATTCTTATGTTTCTACTGAGATTTATAGTTGGAAGTGGTTTGGCAATTTCTTGTAGATGTGATTAATTGTTCTGGATAGTAATGGAGAATGTTGTGTACTATTACTGACCATCAAATTACTTCATTGCTTGAATCACAAAACTGGGAATGAGATGTGTTAATCAGAATATATTATTGTCCTTCTTATTTGGTGTGCTGTTTTCTTTAAGGAAATGGCTGACATGAGTCTTCAACAATCCGGTGGTTCCTTAGGGTGGAGATATTGGGCCAAACATCTTCAGCTGCTTCATCAATGACCTCCCTCCATCACACAAGAAGTGATGTTCACTGATGATTGCACAATGTTCAGCACCATTCATGATTTTTCAAATACTGAAGCATTGTATATCCAAAAGCAGCCAGACGTGGACAGCATTCAGGCTGGGCTAATAAGTGGCAAGAAGCATCTGTGCCATTCAAGTGCCAAGCAATGACCAACTCCATTAAAAGAGAACCTAAACATCTCCCTTTGACATTCCATGGTATTATAATTGTTTATTCCCCACTATCAATATCCTGGAGTGGAGAGATTACTATTGACTCGGAAGTGAACTGGAGCAGCCATACAAATATTGTGGCGACAACAGCATGTCAGAGGCCGGAAGTTCTGCAGTGAATAACTCACCTCCTTATGCCTAAAAGCCTGGCTACCATTTACAAGGTACAAGTCAGGAGTAAATTGGAATACTCTCCACTTGCTTGGATGAGTGTAGCTTCAACAACACTCAAGGAGGTTGACAGCTTCCAGGACAAAGCAGTTCATTTAGCTGATAACCCGTCCACCAAACTCAACATTCACTTCCTCCACTGCAATGGCACAATGGCAGCAGTCTACACTATCTACACGATACACTGCAGCAACTCACAAAGGGCACCTTCCAAACCTACAATCTCGACCACCTCAAAGGTCAAGGGCAGCAGATTCATGGGGACATCTCCACCTGCAAGTTCCTTTCCAAGCCACACGCTAGCCTGACTTGAATATACCATCATTCCTTCACTGCTGCTGGGTCAAAATCTTGGAACTCCTTCAATAACAACACTGTGGGTGTACCTATAGCACCGTAGACTGCAGCAATTCTGGAAGGCAGCTCACCACCACCTTTTCAAGGGCAATGGGGAATGGGCAATGAATGCTGGCCCAGCCAGAGATGCCCACATCATATGAAAGAATAAACGTAAGTGTATTGACTGATGCTCCTATAACTAAATGCCTCTGACATTCCTTTTCTTTTCATATTAAGGTCAGATCGTGCATTTTTAACCTTTCTCTCTTATTCTCTTTATATATATACATTTATCATGCACATTACCTTCTTTTGCTTGACAAGTTACAATTGCCACAAATGCTGAATGTGATATTCAGCACAATTACAGCACACAAGTAACACAATGGTACAATTTGATGTGACATATCATCGCTTTGAACATTTACCAAATGCTTTTTTAATAAATTCAGTGCCCTTTAAAAATTCAAAAACGTAAGAATGTTAGGTTCTGCAGAATGAATCTGACATTGTGAGATGTTGAATAGTCCTAGCTACGCTATAGAATCACTTGAGCTGGATTTTACTGGGGAATGGACTACTCACCACCCCACCTAGAAGAAAAGTCAGCCGGCAGCCCTGCAGGCATAAAATGGTGAGAATGGGCGGCACGGTGGCACATTGGTTAGCACTGCTGCCTCACAGCACCAGGGACCCAAGTTCGATTCCTGGCTTGGGTCACTGTCTGTGTGGAGTTTGCACATTCTCCCTGGGTCTGCGTGGGTTTCCAGTTTCTTCCCACGATCCAAAGATGTGCAGGTTAGGTGGATTGGCCATGCTAAATTGTCCCTTAGCGTCAAGGGGACTAGCTAGGGTAAATGCATGGGGCTAAGGGGATAGGCCCTGGGTGGGATTGTGGTTGGTGCAGCCTTGATGGGCCGAATGGCCTCCTTCTGCACTATAGGATTCTATGTTTTATAATTCTATTCTGCCCCTCAGAGGGAGGAAGTCCCACCCTCAGGAACCCTCGCCTTCTCCCACCTGGCTTCAACTGATTGAGGAATCAGAAAGTGGGATCCTATTGCTGTTGGCTTGGTTAAAAAACATTGGCAAACCCTCTGATCAAACCACCAGTTTTCTGATCTGCTGTTCACCTCTACCATTGTGAGTGGGTCACAAGGTTAAAATTCAGCCCAAAAAATGATAGGAAGATGCTGTGCTGTGCATGCTAAATTCTCCCTAAGTATACCCAAACAAGTGCTGGAGTGCAGCAACTAGGGAATTTTCACAGTAACTTCACTGCAGTTTTAATGTAAGCATACTTACGGTCCATAGAGCCTGTCCTGACTTTCAAAGAGCCTGTTAGTCCCACTCCCAGTTCTTTCCCCATACCGCTGCATATTTTCTCTTTCAACTATTTATTCAATTCCCTTTTGAAATCTCCTATTGTGTTTGTTTCACAATGTTATCAGACAATGCATTCAACATCTTAACCGTGCATTAAAAAACATTTTCCTCATGTCACTTCTGGCTCTTTTGCCAATCCGCTAAATCAATGCCATCTGATTATAGGTGCTTCAATCATTAGAAACCATTTCTGGTTAATTACTCCATCCAAACCCTTCCAAACACATCAGGGAAGAAGGAAAACAATAGAGGATTAGTCACTAAAATTATCGTGTTGATAATTTTAATCATAAAAGTCATGCACAAAATCCTATGACAGGATGTTTCTCTTCCACCATTCAGCCATCCTCTCCTGTGGTTACTTATTGAGCAGTGTCAACCAACCTACTGAAATACTCTGCTCGGAAATACAACTAGAATATAAAAAAATGGAGAAGAAAAATTACATTCAGATAATAGAGAAGAAAGTTTATTTCTGAAATTATATGCAAGCATGCAAACTGGGATGAATAGGACATTGGGAGTTTCTAACTTGACTGGGGAAGAACTAAACTGAAGAGGGAAAGAGTCAAGACAGTCATCCTAGATTACCTTTATCACTGAGGGTGCGAAGAGGTTACCCTTGTTTGTTAATCTATTTGACTATAAACTACAGATCAGAAAAACTAATGGACACATTTCAATGAAGTTTGGTACACAAATAGTTTATGACTCAAGGGAGAACTGGTTAATTTTGATGAAGATGTGGGTCCATTTTGGATCCTTTTAATTTTTAAAGGGCCTGTTCACGTCGGGAGATTGTGTGAACTAAGTTTTTCTTTGCTTTACTTTGAATGTTGATTGTTTTTAGAATGTCCCAACTGCCGTGGAGGGATTTGTCACAACTGTCAGAACTTTCAAAGCACGTTGTTAGATGTCGACTGGCCTGAAACCTCTTTAGTGAGACAGAAGTTCTCCACAAAAGTATTTATCTTTACACTTTGTAGTCACAGAGCATCAATCAGACGGAAAAAAGCCTTAAGGAAGAGGTCTGTCATTCTAAAAATGTTGAATTAAAAGATGGTGGGTGCAGAATGCAATCTTCTGAATGCCCTCTTCACTTGATTTCATTGCAATGATCTGAGTTCTGGTAGAAGATCACCATTGAGCTATGAAACTATTCTTCCCTTTATAGCTGTTCATGCATCTGGGTTGAAGATTTTCTGTTTTACATTTTTTATTTTGCATGTATGCCATTCTTCTACTTTATATTAATTATTACATTAAGTAGTCAAGAAGCCAGAGAATAAATTATAGAACAAGTATTATATATTGTTATATACTATATGTTATGTAGAACTAATATTATAGAACAAATATTATGGGCGGCAGGATGGCAATGGGTGGCACAGTGGTTAGCATTGCTGCTTCATAGCACCAGGGACCCGGATTCAATTGGAGTTTGCACATTCCTCCCATATTTGCATGGGTTTCCTCCGCGGGCTCTGGTTTCTTCCCACAGTACAATGATGTGCAGGTTAGGTGGATTGGCCATGCTAAATGCATGGGGATAGGGCAGGGGGCTGGGCCTGAGTAAGATGCCCTATTGGAGAGTGGATGCAGACCTGATGGGCCAAATAGCCTGCTTCTACAATGTAGGGATTCTATGGTTAAACCTAAAATAATATTTCCTGTGATGTAAGATTGGTGTGTGGTCTTACTTTTCTAAATTTTGCACTGCCCTTTTATTATAAATATTAGATTACACAAATCTAGTGCTTCTGCACTATTTATTACCGTCATTATGAAATTAAAATCATTGAATTTGACCATCATTGAAAATCATTGAATAAGCTGTTATCTGTCAAAATTTTACCATTCCTGAGTTATCTGATTTGCAATAATTTTTCAGTCAGGGCCACTAGCCACTGGAAAGAGTTACCAAATCACTAACACTCTTCAGCTGTGATGCACTGGTTTTCACATATTATCTCATGGAAACATAGAATCCAGAAGCAGGAGTAGACCATTTGGCCCTCCAAGCCTGCTCTGCCATTCATCTTCATCATGGCTAATCATTAATTTCAATATCCTGATCCCTGCTTCCTCTTCCCTGAACCCCTTGATTCCTTTAGCTCCAAGTGCTATTTCCAAATTTTTCTTGAAGTCAGACAACATTTGGCCTCAATTACATTTCGTGGTAGTGAATTCCACATACTCACCCCCCTCCAGGTGAAGAAATTTCTCCTCACCTTAGTTCTAAAAGGTTTATCCCTTATTGTGAAACAATGACCCCTAGTTCTGGATTCATCTACCATTGGGAGCATTCTTTCTGAATCTACCCTGTCCAACCCTGTTAGAATTTTATAAGTTTCCATGAGATCCTCGCTCTTCTAAACTCCTGTGAGTATAATCCTAACCAACTTAGTCTCTCCTCATATGACAGACCTGCCATCCCAGGAATCAACCTTCGCTGTACTCCATCTATATCCTTCTTCAGATAAGGATACCAAAACTGCACACAATTCTCCAGGTGTGGCCTCACCAATGCCCTATACGATTGCAGCAAAACATCCCTATCCCTATACCCAAATACTCTTGTTATGAACGCCAACATATCATTTGCCTTTTTTACTGCCTTCTGTACCTGCGCGCTTACTTTCAGTGACTGATGCACAAGGACTCCGAGGTCTTGTTGAGTATCCACCTTTCTCAATTTACACCCAATGTCGCTGATGTATTCTAATAATATCCAATTTTAAAGTTATAGATACAGAAAGAAGCAATTGAAATGCAAAGCAGAAAAGCACAATCTCCAGTTGGGGAAAATTGATGGTAAAATGTTGGAAAGCACCATTAAAACGTATTTTGATTGTTACTCTGTTATATGCTCAATGCCAAATAATTTAATTTTCCTGTTCTGTTATTTCTTATTGAACATACTTGATAGAGTAGTGCAGGATGCTGGATAGAAATGTCAAACTTAGATTTTGAGACACCTGAAATAATAATAAATTCTAATACTCATTTAAATGTGATTCCCGGAATGGAGGAAACTTTTACAAAAATTACACTTTTCAATCTGTTACACATTTCATGAAATGATAAGAGGTCACCCAACACCCCATCCCAGAAGCAAAACTTTTTTTTCTTTTATTTTGTTCACTGGCTAGGCCAGCATTTATTGTTCATCCCTAATTAACCCAAGAAGGTGGTGATGAGCTGCTTTCTTGAACCATTGCAGCCCATGTGGTGCAGGTACACCCACAGTGCTCTTAGGGAGGGAGTTTTAGGAGTTTGACCCAGTGAAGAAGCAGGGATATATTTCCAATTCAGGATGGTGGGCAGTGTTTCCATGTATCTGCTGCCCTTGTTCTTCTAGATGACGTTAGTCATAGGTTTCAAAGGTTCTATTTAAGGAGCCTTGGTGACTTCCTGCAGTGCATCTTGTAGATGGTATACACTGGTACCATTGTGCATTGAAGATGGAAGACGTGAATGTTTGTGGGATGGGATGCCGATCAAGAAAGCTGCTTTGTCCTAAATGGTGCTAAGTATCTTGCAAGTTGTTGAAGCTGCACTCATCCAGGCAGGTGGAGAATATTCCATCACACTCCTAACTTGTGCCTTGTAAATTGTGGACAGATTTTATGGAGTTATGAGGTGATTTACTTGCTGCAGAATTCCTAGCCTTTGACCCGCCCTGATAGGTTCAGTATCTATATGTACAGTTAAGTTTCTAGTCAGTGGTAATCCCCAGTTGCTGATAGTGGGGGATTCAGCAATGTAATGCCAATGAATGTCAAGGATCGATGCTTAGATCCTCTCTTGTTGGAGATTGTCATTGCCTAGCACTTGTGTGACGTAATTTTATTTGTCACCTGTCAGCCCAAACCTGAATATTGTTCAGGTCTTGCTGCATGTGTACAAGGACTGCTTCATGTTTTGAGGAATCATGAATGGTATCCCCACTTTTGACCTTATGATGGAAGGAAGATCATTCTAGGAGCAACGGAAAATCCTTGGGCTTGCGAACAATTGAAAACTTATTCACCAAATGAATATTTATCATGTTTAAATTCTAGCATTTGTACACAAAATGTGCACTGGAAAGGTTATCAATTATAATCCTACTGATAACATATCTTATCCCTAATACATATTTACCATTCAGAATTTCACAATCAACGTAAAGGTTGCTTTTATTCACATGATTCAAATGTAAGTAAGGCTTTCTCTGTTATTTTGTAAAACATCTGGCAGTGAATTGCACCCGTGAATTAACTCTGGGGAAATGTTTATTTCAATAAAATATTTCTTATCATCGTGCAGCAGACCACACTAAATTGTCAGGTCGAAGCAGTGTAGCAAAGGATAAATGGGATTAGCACTCAGTATGACAGTTGACTTGAAAGAAAATAACATCACATTGCAAGTGCTACGCTACTAGGAAGTATTTTCATTACAGCACCTTAAAAGTTCATTATATAAATTATAGCAAATACAAGTACTCGGGGTTCAATCATTTATTTCACTGTACTGTCAATATCGTATTTCTTTAATACTGTAACAAATACAATTGTAGCTTCGGGACATGTTAAGAGTTATGATTTTTTGAACATAAGTTTATATAATTCCTGTAGAGATTTCCTCTGTAGTGTACAAGCATATTTAAAAGGCATATGGTGGAAACTGTGGAGTGTTTTTAAGTTTCAATGAAAAGAATTCTGTTACTTCACATGACAGTGTAAAGAAAGAAACATTTGTATAGCACCTTTCACAATCTCAGCATGCTGCAAAATGATTTCTATAAGTACTTTTGAATTATTGTTACTGACAAAGGAGGGGTAGCTCCCCTGTGTCATAACCAACTGGGATGTCAGTGCTGACTTTGGTAGGAGCCGTTACAAAGGAGAGATTTTTAAAAAAATTTATTCCTGGGATAGGAACATTGCTGGCAAGGCCAGCATTTTATTGCCCATCACAAATTGCCCTTGGCGACATGATAGTGAGGTGCCTTTTTGAACCACTGCAGACCATGTGGTGTACATACACTCACAGAGCTATTAAGAAGGGAATTTCAGGATTTTGACCCGGCGACAGTGAAGGAGAGAATAATATAATTCCAAGTCAAGATGATGAATGAAACATTGCAGATAGTGGTGTTTCCACACTTTTGCTTCTCGTGTTCTTTCGGGTGGAAGCAGTTGTTTGTTGATGACTGCAAAATGTTCAACTGGATGGTGCTGTTGGCAGAATCTTACTGAATTGCTGCAGTACAGTTTTTATATGGTCCTGACTGCTGCCACTGTGCATCAAAGGGAGAGGGGTTTGATCTTTAAGAGGGTAGATGGGGTGGTAATCAAATGGGCTACTTTGTCCTAGATAGTGTTGAGCTTCTGGAGTGTTATTGGAGCTGCACTAATCCCAGCAAGTGAGGAGAATTCCATCGCATTCTTGACTTGTGCCTTGTAGATGGTGGATTGGCTTTGGATAGCAAGAGATGAATTACTCACTGCAGAATTCAAGTTTCTGGTCAATGGTGAGGTCCAGGATGATGATGATGTGGGGATTCAGAAATGGTAATGCCAATGTATATGAAGGGGAGTTGGCTAGATTTACACTTGTTACAGATAGGCATTGTTTGGCAATTGTGTAGTGTAAAAGTTACTTGCCATTTATCAGCTCAAATCTGAATGTTGTCTAGCTCTGGCTGCATTTGGACATGGACTGCTTCAGTATCTGAGGAGTCATGAATGGTGCTGAACATTGTGCAATCACCAACCAACACCCTCACTTCTGACCTTATAATGGAGGAAAGGTCACTGTTGAAACAACTGAAGATGGTGAGTCCTAGGACACTGCCCTGAGGAAGTCCTGCAGTGATGACTCCAGCCAGTGGAGAGCTTTCAACCTACCTCCCATTGAGTTGAATTTTGCTCGAGCTCCTTGATGCCACATCCAGTCAAATGCTGCCATGATGTCAAAGACAATCATTATCACCTCACCTCTGCTGTTTTGTCCATGATTGGACCAAGGCTGGAATGAGATCCAGAGCTGAGTATCCCTGGCGGTACCCAACGTGAACATTGAAAAATAGGTTATTGCTGAGAAAGTGCCATTTGATACCTTCGATTATGTTGCTGATGACCAAGAGTAGGTCAGCAGTAAGTGGTCAGCTGGATTTGTCACGCTTCGTAGATTTGGGCAGATTTCCACTTTGGGGTTAGGAGTCAGTTTTGTACATACATTGGAACAGTTTGGCCATGGGCGCAGCTAGTTCAAGAGCACAAATCTTCAGTACTACAGTCATGGCCCATGGTATTTGCTGCATCCGGTGCCTTTGACCATTTAACATGGAATGAATTGAATTGGCTGAAGATTCCTGGCATCGATGAAGTTAGGGAACTCAGAAGGAAGATGCAAGAATGGGGATGTTTGTGGAATCTCTTCCTCTGGTTAATTGTTCAATTGTCCACCACAATTCAAGGCTGGATGTGGCAGAAGTTTTTAATCACATCTATTGGCTGAGGGATTGTTTATCACGGTCAATAACTCACTCTTTCTGTTGTCCAACATACACGTAATCCTAATTGCAGGGAATCAACCTGGAGTTCAGAGAAAGCTAGGCATGGATTTAAAAAGCCGTAATATGTTCAAGGACCTTGGAAAGGATAGGGAATATGGAGATGTGACAATAGTTTGCCAGGAGGGAGTGGTCAAGGGTTGTCTGCTGTTGAGGAGAGGCAGAGCGATAGCAAAGCTGAAGGAGAGGGGAATAGTTCCTGAGGTGACAGAACTGTTAATGATGTATGTCCTTTATTTGAATTTTGTAAGTTTAAAATCATTTATTATGCATTGGATATGATGCACCATTTCAAATAAATGTTACCACCCTCAAAATGCCAATGGTATTTCCACTGATTGGTGCAACATCAAGGGCCGAAAGGCCTGTACTGCGCTGTAATATTCTATGTTCTATGTTCTAACGGTATAGATAAATAGGCAACAAGTGATCAGGTTTGCATTTAAAATAAAACAAAAGCGTGTTTAAACTTTCAAGGTTTTCGGGGCCATGGTTGAACATTAATTACCTCCCAAAAATAATTTTTCATTTGACTTTTGAGCGATTTAAAAATAAAAATGCCCATGGTTTGTTTTATTATATTTATACACTGGGGATTCTGAGGTACATGAAGATGAAAGGAACAGCCTTGACATAGCCGAGTAGCTATTCCTTATGAAAAAGGAATGATTTCCCCTGTAAGTGCTCCACATTCTGGCTATGAGTAGCTGCTATCCTGAGCTGAGTCATAATTTCCTAATTGGTATATCAGAGCAGGTGTGCTGTAGGAAGGCATTGTTTTACTCTAAATAAGGGTGCCTCAAAATTACTTTGCATCATGGAACACTCATTCCAACGGGCTGATAAAATCCTGATTGTGAGCTTGATCTGATAATCACATGTCCTGTCAGAAAACTTTCAAAGGAACCAGCTGATTATAATTGAGTGTGACATACAGAAGACAAAGAAAAGAAAATGTATTGACTGATTAAAACACAAATCGCTTCAGGTTTACTTGGATCATTACCAACAGGAGCATATTGCCTGTCTTTAGCCAGGTAGCTCGCATTAGTAAAGCCCTGGCTTCTAATAATTTGAAACCAGCAGTTATTCGGCTCACACTGGGACAGTTGACTGTTTTACTCGTTGGCAGATTCTGTCCAGTTAAAGTGCTCACAGGTATCCATGTCAGTATTATTTACCCGCCAATCAGTTCCAACTGGAAACGAGTGAAGCTTGAAACTTAGATCTGAAATTTTGGAAATAAACATTTCCATCATGAAGCCCATGCAAATTGGTCACCAATTTACAACTCTCCACTGATAAATATTCCTGGCTTTATAGCTGTTGTAAAACAACTCACGAAAGCCTCTGGCAATTCAGCACCATGACACTTGTTCCAGTTTTCCTTTTTAAGAAGTGTAACTCCTTTTACAATACGCCTCAAGTTAAAAGGGAGGGGGCCAGCCAAAGAGAAACCCAAGGAGGAAAATTGAGGCAATAGATCAGTGCAGCAATTTGGGACAAGAAGGGGAAGAGAGTTGGATAGTAATCCTGGTGCAAGGGTCAAGGATGTCTGGGAGCGGCTGCAGGACATTCTGGAGGGGGCGGGTGAACAGCCAGCTGCCGTGGTGCATATAGGCACCAATGATATAGGTGAAAAACAGATAAGGTCCTACAAGCTGAATTTAGGGAGTTAGGAGTTAAATTGAAAAGTAGGGCCTCAAATCTCAGGATTTCTACCAGTGCCAAGTGCTAGTCAGAGTAGGAATCTCAGGATAGCTAAAATTAATCTGTGGCTTGAGAGATGGTGCAAGAGGGATGGATTCAAATTCCTGGGACATGGCAACTGGCTCTGGATGAGGTGGGACCAGCACAAATCAGAGGTCTGCACCTGGGCAGGACTGGAACTAATGTCTTGTGGGAGGGTGTTTGCTGGTGCTGTTGGGGAGGGTTTAAACTAATGTGGCAGGGGGATGGGAATCATTGCAGGAAGTCAGAGGGAAGTGAAGTGGGGACAGAAACGAAAGGCAGAAAGGGGAAAGTGAAAGGCAGAGAAACCAAAGTCAAAAAATCAAGAAGGGCCAAAGTACAGAGTACAAAGACTGTGGAGAACTCAGTGAATGGGAGAGTGTATAAAACATGACTCGATAGATTGAGAAAGTAAGGCAGAGAGAGAGGGAAGTCTAGATTAAACTGCATTTATTTCAATGCAAGAGGCCTGACAGACGAGGCAGATGAACTCAGGGCATGGATCAGTACATGGGACTAGGATATGAAATATGGCTAAGGGAAGGGCAGGACTGGCAGGTCAATGTTCGAGGGCATAGATGCTATATGAAAGATTGAACAAGAGATAAGAGAGGAGGAAGAGTTGCATTTTTGATAAGGGTGTAATGGCAGTACTGAGAAGGGATATATCCGAGGATTCATTCAATGAGTCGAAAAGGTAAAACTGAAAAATTAGAAGGGAGATATCACTTTGATAGGATTGTACTATAGGCCCCCAAATAGTCAGTGGGAAATTGAGGAGCAAATATATAAGATGCTTACAGATAGCTCTAAGAAAAATTGGGTGGCAATAATAGGGGATTTTAACTATCCTAACATTGACTGGGACAGCCATAGCATTAGGGACTTGGATGGAGATAAATTTGTTGAGTGTATTCAGGAGGAATTTTTCATTCAGTATGTGGATGGCCTGACTTGAGAGGAGGCAAAACTTGACTTCCTCTTGGGGAATAAGGAAGGGCAGGTGACAGAAGTGTTAGTGAGGGGTCACTTTGGGATCAGTGACCATAATTCTATCAGTTTTAAGATAGCTATGGAGAATCATAGGACTGGCTCAACATTTAAAATTCTAAATTGGGGCAAGGCCAATTTTCATGGTATTTGACAGGAACTTTCAAAAGTTGATTGGGGAGTCTGTTGGCAGCCATCTGAATGGGACTCTTTCAAAAGTGTGTTAACCAGGATTCAGGGTAAACACATTCCTTTTAGAGTGAAGGGTAAGGCTGGTTGAAGTAGGAAACCCTGGATGACTGAGGATATTGAGGGGCCTGGTCAAAAAGAAGAAGGAGGCAAATGACATGCATAGGCAGTTGGGATCAAGTGGATCCGTTGAAGAGTATAGAGGTTGTTGGAGTAGAGGTAAGAGAGAAATCAGGAGGGCAAAAAGGGGACTTGAGATTGCTTTGGCAGAAAAGACAAAGGAGAATCCAAAGCGCTTCTACCATTACATAAAGGGCAAAAAAGTAATAAGCATCAACAAGGTCACCTATGTGTGGATCCATAAGATTTGGGTGAAATCCTGAATGAATATTTCTCATCAGTATTTGCTGTTGAGAAAAGCATGGATATTAGGGAACTTGGGGAAATAAACAGTGATGTCTCGAGGAGTGTACATTTTACAGAGAAGGAGGTGCTGGAAGTCTTAAAGTGCACCAAGGCAGATAAATCCACAGGACGTGATGAAATGTATCCCAGGATGTGGTGGGATGCTAGGGAGGAAATTGAGGGTCCCCTGGAAGAGATATTTGAATCATCGACAGCCACTGCTGAGGTGTCTGAAGATTGGAGGGTAGCAAATGTTGTGCCTTTGTTTAAGAAAGACTGGAGGGCAAAGCCTGGGAATTACAGATTGGCGGGTCTAATGTCTGTGGTGAGTAAGTTGTGAGAAGGCATTCTGAGAGGGAATCTACAGGCATTTAGAGATGCAAGGACTGATTAGGGACAATTAGCATGGCTTTGTGAGTGGAAAATCGTGCCTCACAAATTTGATTGATCTTTTGAAGGGGTAACCAAGAAGGTAGATGAGGGCAATGCAGTTGACACTGTTTACATCGATTTCAACAAGGCCTTTGACAAGGTACCGCATGGCAGGTTGTTTCATAAGATTAAATCTCATGGGATCCAAGGTGACGCAACCAATTGGATCAAATGATGACAGAAGCCAGAGGGTGGTTGTAGAGGGTTGTATTTCAAACTGGAGGCCTGTGACCAGCAGTATGCCTCAGGGATCAGTGCTGGGTCCACTATTATTTGTTATATATATTAATGATTTGAATGAGAATTTAGGAGGTATGGATAGTAAGTTTGCAGATGACACCAAGGTTGATGGCATAGTGGACAATGAAGAAGATTGCAATAGGAGTTTGATCAATTGGCCAGTGGGCCAATGAATGGCAGATGGAGTTTAATTTAGATAAATGTGAAATGATGCATTTTGGTAGATTGAATCAGGGCAGGACCTACTCAATTAATGTTAGGGTGCTGGGCACAGTTAAAGAATAAAGAGATATAGGAGTACAGTTTTATAGCTCCTTGAAAATGGAGTCACAGGTGGACAGAGCGGTGAAGAAGGCATTCGGCATGCTTGGTTTCATTGGTCAGAACATTACACACAGGAGTTGGGATATCTTATTAAAGTTTTACAAGATATTAATAAGGCCACACTCGGAATACTGTGTACAGTTCTGGTTACCCTATTATAGAAAGGATATTGTTAAACTAGAAAGAGTGCAGAAAAGATTTATTGGGATGCTACTGGGACTTGATGATTTAAGTTATAAGGAGAGACTGGATAGTCTGGGACAGTTTTCTCTGGAGCGTAGGAGGCTTAGAGGTGAACTTATAGAGGTCTATAAAATAATGAGGAGAAATACATAGCATCCCTTCCCAGAGATAGGGAAGTCTAAAACTAGAGACCATAGGTTTAAGTTGAGAGGGGAGAGGTACACAAGGGTCCAGAGGGACAATTTTTTCACAGAGGGTGGTGGGTGTCTGGAATGAGCTGCCAGAGGCAGTAGTAGTGGTGGATGCAATTTTGTCTTTTTAAAAGCATTTAGAGAGGTACATGGGTAAGATGGGTAGAGAGGGATATGGGCCAAATGCAGGCAATTGGGACTGGCTTAGTAGTAAAAACTGGGTGGCATGGGCAAGTTGGGCCAAAGGGCCTGTTTCCAGGCTGTAAACCTCTATGATTCTATGACACTGAATAATAGTGTATCAGTCAAATTGGCCCATGCAAAAAATAGTGTTGAAGATAAACGTAAAGGTCTTCATCTGAGCATAGAAAGCATTTGTAACTGGATAGATGAACTGAACAGCCCAAACAGAAGTAAATTGAGATTGATTTATATGCTATAGGAGACATGGGGCTAAAGTTTTGGTTCGCTGCAGATACAAGTTGTCAGGCTGCAACGATTGGCATGCTGCAAGGATCAGTATTGGGTTCTCAACTATTTACAATCTATATTAGACAAAGAGACCTAGAGTAATGAATCCAGCCTTGCTGTCAATACAAAGCTAGGTGGGAATGTAAACTGTGAAGAGAACACAATGAAACTGTAAAGATTATCGATAGGTTAAGGGAACAGGCAACAAGGCGGTCAATGTGGAAATGTGAATTTATTAATTTTGATAGTAAGAGTAAAAAAGCAGTATACTTTTAAAAAATGTATCTCTAGCGGCGTTCTTCTGCCTTTTTATTTGTATAGTATCACCGTCATCCCCAGTGTAATTAGACAGGATTCGGGCGGGTGGGTGCCAGGGGTACCAGGGGCCTGTGTCTTGGCCACGGGGAGCTCTGAACCCAGTCGCGTAGGAATGTGCACACAAGCACTGCGTGGCTCTGTATCTGTGTTTGTTTGCTATGTAAAATATATGAAAATCTTCAATACACATATCAAGAAAAATGTGAAACTTTTAAAAGTTGTTGTTCAGATAAACTGGATGTTCTTGCACAAAGAACAAAGAAGGTTAGCATGAAGGTGGAGCAAGGTAATAGGAATGCAAAATCAGATTTTGGTCTTTACTGTAAGGAGATCTGAGTACAAGAATCCAATGACAAATGAATGGGCCATTGGTGGGACCATACCTGAAGTACTGATGTATTTTAGTCCTCCTATCTAAAGAAAGATATACTTGTGTTGAGGCTGTACAGTGAAGGTTCACTAGATCGGTTTCTGAGATGACAGGGCTGTCCATGATGGAAGGCTGAGTAAATTGGGCCTAAACTCTCTGAAATTTAGAATAATGAGAGGTGGTCCCATTGAAGAAACAAGACGTTGTGATATTGTTTCCCCTGGATGGGGATTTTACAATGTGGCATGCACAACCTCAGGATAAGAGGTTGATCATTTAGGACTGAGATGAGGACAAATGTCTTCACTCAGCAAATTGTGAATCTTCAGAATTGTTGAATTGAGAGGGTTGTGGATGGGGCACAGTGGTGAGCATTGCTGCCTCATAGCACCAGGGACCTGGGTTCAATTCCTGGCTTGGGTCATTGTCAGTGCGGAGTCTGCATATTCACCCCATGTCTGCCTGGGTTTCCTCCCACTGTCTGAAAGACATGCTGATTGGGTGCATTGGCCAAGCTAAATTCTCCCTCAGTGTACCCGAACAGGTGCTGGAGTGTGGCAACTAGGGTATTTTCACAGTACCTTCATTGCAGTATTAATCTAAGCTTACTTGTGACACTAATAAATAAAACTTTAAAATATTGAGCATATTCAAGGTAGATTTATAGACAAATTTTTAGTCTCTTGGTGAATCAAGGACTATAGAGTGGGTGGGAAGGTGAGTAAATTTGTATCATTGGCAAGGTCAGCATTTATTACCCATTCATAATTGCCTTTGAGAAGTAGGTGGTGAGCTGCTTTCTTGAGCTGCTGCAGTCCATCTGGTGTAGGTACTGCCATGATGCTGTTAGGGAGGGAGTTCCAGCATTTTGACCCAAAGACAGTGAAAAAAAGGCAATATATGTCCAAGTTGGGATAGTGAGTGACTTGAACAGGGAGTTGAAGGTGGTGGTGTTCCTTCATGTCTGCTGCGCTTAAGGCTTTCTAAGTGGTAAAGGTTAGGGCTTTGGAGGATACTGTCAAAAGAGTTTTGGCAAGTTGTTGGAGTAGATCTTGTAGATAGTACACACTGCTGTCTCTGTGTGCCAATATTGGAGGGAGTGAATATTTAAATTGATGGATGAGGTGTCAAGTTACATTGTTTTGGATGATGTTAGGTTTCTTGAGTCTTGTAGGAGCTGTGCTTGTGCAGGCAAGTGGGCAGTATTTCATCACCCTCCTGACTTGTGCCTTATAGATGGTGGACACACTTTGGAGAGTCCGGAGGTGAGTTATTTGTTGTGGAATTCCAGGTATCTGGCCTGCGCCTGTTCCTTTATATGGCTGATTTAGTTAAGTTTCTGGTCAATGGTAACCCCGGAGTGTAGGTGATAGGAGATACAGCAACAGTAATATCTTTGCATATCAAGGAAACATGGTTAGATTTTCTCTTGTTGGAAATAATTATTGCCTGGCATGAATGTGTGGCATGAATGTCACTTGCCACTTATCAGTGCAAACCTGAAGGTTGTCCAGGTCTTTCTGGATGTGGATATTGTAACATTAGTGTCCCTTTAAAAAAGGTTTTCTTGAACATGATTTCTGCAGCTCTCACAGTGTCAGTGGTTTCTGAGCTTCAATGATGTCATTGTTGCCAGCTTGACTACTATGAGTCCTTTTATTGCTTCTTAAATAGTTTAAATGGGATTGTTCATGTTTACTTTGGGATTAGTCTTACGATCCTGCATTGTTAGGACAAACAGTCATGTGTTTTTGGATAGTGTTTTCCCCCAGAGAGTTTAAAGTTTCAGTTTGGAGAGTTCTGAGGCTGCAGCTTAGTTTTTAGTTTGAAAAGGGGTTTCAAGCAAGAAAGAAGCTGAAGTCTTTGTCTCTGTCCCCCTGTTCTATTTGGAAATTCTACTGGTTATCTCAAGGCAACGTTTTGCATTCCGGAAGGAAAGAGCTGCCTTCGAAAAGACGCTTCCAGTCAAGTGAGATTTTAATCTGTGCTGGGTTAAGCCTGTGAAAAGGGTTTTGTCTGTGAAAAGGTTTATTGGAACAGCTTTAATATTCTAATAAGGGTTAATGCATTACTGTGGTTGTTTTCTTTCTTTTCTTGCTTGTAACTGTTAAAAGGTATTGTAAATTTTCTTTCTATACATGTTAACTACTGTCTTAAATAAACTATGTTTGATGAAAGCTCTCCAGCGGGTTGTTGAATCATACCTGAAAGTGAAACATACCATGCTCATCCTAGCCAAATTCAAGATGCAAAATTGTGGTTGAAGCGGGTCTCATTGAACACTTTGGAGTTTCTGCCCTGACTCATAACAACATGAACTACTTCAGTATCTCAGGAGTTGCAAATAATATTGAATAACATGTAAACATCAGCGAACATCGTATAGTGGAGGGAAAGTCATTGATGAAGCAGCTGAAGATATTTGGACCTTGAACACTGGCCTGAGAGACTCCTGCAGTGATAACTTGGGCCTGCGATGACCAACCTCAGACAACCACAACCATCTTCCTTTGTGCTAGATATAACTCCAACTAGTGGGGTGCCTTTCCCCTGATTCCTGCGCACTTCAATTCTACCAGGGCTCTTTGATACCACACTTGGTTAAATGATGCCTTTGCTACATTCTCAGCTCACCTCTGGAATTCAGCGCAAAGATATAATGAGAGCTGGAGCTGAGTAGTCATGGTGGAATGCAAACTGATCATCAATGAACAAGTTGAGATGGAAGATTAGCTTTGGTCGTATTGAATGGCAGAGCAAGCCCAAGAAGCTATATGGTTCACCCTTGCCCCTATTTCTTATGCTAACATGGAATCGTAGAATCCCCTCAGTGCAGAAAGAGGCCATTTGGCCCGTCAAGATGGTACCACCAACAATCCCACCAGGGCCTTATCCCTGTAACTCTACATAGTTACCCTGCTAATCTCCCTGACGCTAAGGCCAATCAACCTAACCCACGCATCTTTGGATTGTAGGAGGAAACCGGAGCACTTGGAGGAAACCCACGCAGATACAGGGAGAATGTGCAGACTCTGCACAGACAGTCACCCAAGGCCGGATTTGAACTCAGATCCCGGAGCTGTGAGGCAACAGTGCTAACCACTGTGCTCCTGTGCCCCCCCCCAATATGTTTGTATTCAATTCAAGTATAGCTTCACTGGGTTTAAATAATTATCATCATAGACTTCTTTCCTGCTTTAATTTTTGGATCATTGTATCCTGCTATTTTTGGAACTACCAGTTTTTCATGCCATGGAGTTTACTGTTATTCTGGTATAGCGATTGCTAACAGCAGCTTGTAGGTAGTTGTTCCATGAACACAGTAAGATACCTACAACAACTACTTACATTCATGCTTGCATTTAAATAGTCTCTATAAATGTTGCAAAATGCTTCATTGGAGGGCAAACTGGCATCAAGCCAATAGAAGTGATTTTTCTACAAGGGTCATTAACAGCTTGGTAAAAAAGCCACATTCCAAGGAGGGCTGTAAAGAAAGAGAGAGTACTGGAGAGAGAGAGCTAGAGAGACAGACAGTTGGCGAGAGAATTTAAGGGTCCAGACAGCCAAGGTATGAACAGTTGTATCAGCGGCAGCAAAGAGAGTAAGGAATACAAATGAAATTAGGGTTGGAAAATCCAGGAGGGTTGTAGGGCTGGAGGAGGTTACAGAATCAGGATTGAGTTTATGAAAATATCTGAGCAATAGGATGAGAATTTTGCATTTGAGGTATTGGAGTATCAGTATAAGTCAGGAGCTGGGGGTGAGCAGGACTTGGTGTGATTTAAAATATGAACTTTTTAATGAGTTTATGTTTATGGCGGTGATTGGGGTGGGGTGGGGAGATGGGAGGCTGGCCTGGAAAGTGTTGGAATAGTCAAATCTTGAAGTAATGAGGGCATTTCAGCAGCAGATGGGCTAATGCAGTGGGGGAGACAGGCAGTAACATACAAGTGGAAGTATGTGGGTTTAGAGATGGAGCGGCTATGGGGACAAAAGCACAGCCCAGAGTTAAAAAGGATGCTGAGCTTGCAAAGAGTTTGGTTTAATGATGTAGTATTTTAACCATTCACACTAACAGAAAGTTATTCAGGGTTTCTGTTATATATTTAATTCATCGGTGTATAAATAATTCAGAGTTTGTTCTACATCAGACAAACGTTTGTTTGAGTTCCATCATATTTTTATTTATAAGAGATATGCTTCTCATGATACTCAACACAACACTCAGATAGTCAGCATCTGTGAACTTGCAATAATAAATAATAGGAAATGCTTGTCTTTTACTGTTTTTTTCTGTCGGGTGTAAAAGAGTTTATTTTAGGAAGGCTTCATGTTCTTCACTGATGTTATATGGTAGGAAGGACTATTACTTACGTGGCGAAAAACTGCAGCAGGCGACGGTGCAGAGGGACCTCGGGGTCCTTGTTCATGAGTCGCAAAAACCCAGCTTGCAGGTGCAGCAGGTGGTCAGGAAGGTGAATGGGATACTGGCCTTCATAGCGAGGGCGATTGAATATAAAAGTAGGGAGGTCTTGCTGCAGCTGTATAGGGCATTGGTGAGGCCGCAGCTGGAGTACTGTGTGCAGTTTTGGTCGCTGCACTTACGCAAGGATATTTTGGCCTTGGAGGGAGTGCAGAGGAGGTTTACTAGGCTGATACCGGAGTTGAGGGGGTTGAGCTATGAGGAGAGGCTGAATAAACTAGGCTTGTAATCGTTAGAGTTTAGAAGAATGAGGGGAGATCTCATTGAGACATATAAGATGATGAATGGGATGGATAGGATAGAGGTGGAGGGACTCTTCCCGCTCAGAAAGGACAGTAGGACTAGGGGGCACAGCCTCAAGATAAAGGGGGGGCGGTTTAGAACGGAGTTGAGGAGGAACTTCTTCACTCAAAGGGTGGTGAATCTCTGGAATTCTCTGCCCGTTGAAGTGGTGGAGGCTGCCTCGCTAAATATTTTTAAGACACGGGTTGATGGGTTTTTGATAAGCGAGGGGATTAAGGGTTATGGGGAGAGGGCGGGAATGTGGAACTGAACCACGACAGATCAGCCATGATCTTTTTGAATGGCGGGGCAGGCTTGAAGGGCTAGATGGCCTACTCCTGCTCCTATTTCTTATGTTCTTATGTTATGTTCTATAGTGTTGTCAGGCGATACATTTTGGGACACAGTTTATGAATAAATTGAGACATGACCTGTGGGTGTGTTTTGGTGTAAAAAGACGTCTTTGGAACTATAGTTCTGAAGCTTTCCAGTACCAGGATGGAATTTGATGCTATTCCCTCTGACAGGTTTTGTTGTGGAGGGCATTTAACTAAGCAGGAGGATGACTGGTGCAGACCCGCCACCTTCCTGCTTCTGCTCTGTTTAAGTCTGTAAAGGATAGGCAATTAATGTCCACTTCGGGTCTCATCCCACTGCATGACATGCATGGAACTCTTCATGTGGGATGCCTGAAAAACACATCTTGCTGGGAATGCCTACCGACTTCCCTGGAAGCAGGGGTGGGGGTGGGGGTGGGGGGAGAGCTGAATCATTCAAAAGCACTCAGTGCCTGATTGAGGAGGCATCTGGAAGTGGAGTCCCACTGAGGTCCAACCCTGACCCTTGTTGCTGATCCACCTCTCCACCCCGACCCCTATTCCTCAATTTCTCCTTCTTCCATCACTTAGCTGTGACTTGGGTCCCTTCGAGATCCTTGGTGGGTGCATTACCATCAGCAGCCACTGCCTTCAGGCGATGCTGCTGAGCAAAGAAGAGCTCTGATTGGTCATTGACTCTCGGCAGTGGGACTTCCATCCAGCAATGGCAAAATGCAGTGGTCTCCCGAAAAGAGGCAACACAGGTCTTTTGTCGGCTCTTTATCCACTTGACAAGACCTTTGATTCCAACACTGAAATCAATCCCTGGTGCAGTTCCTGGGTCAGTTATGGTCGGCTGTTTGATAAAGATGTGTTGCTTTGATTCATTAATCAAGACCATAGAGGTCAAACTTGGTCATTTTTCATCTTTCAATTTGGAATTTTCCCATGAATTAGAGTAGGAAATGGAGGTTTGAATTAACTTGGAATGTAGATTTCAAATGACACAAAATCTGACATGGCATGGCAGCACGGTGGTTAGCACTGCTGCCTCACAGCACCAGGGACCTGGGTTTGATTCCTGACTTGGGTCACCTTCTGTGTGAAGTTTGCACATTCTCCCCTTTTCTGCATGGGTTTCTTCTGGATGCTCTGGCTTCCTCCTATTGTCCGAAAGATGGGCTGGTTAGGTGCATTGGCCATGCTAAATTCTCCCTCAGTGTGCCCGAACAGGCGCTGGCAACTAGGGGATTGTCACAGTAACTTCCTTGCAGTGTTAATGTAAGCCTACTTGTGACACTTATAAATAAACTTTAAAACTTTAGTTGTTTGGTCCTGTAGGTGCTACTTGAACCACAAATGCGCATGCACATTTTTGCAGCATCTCATATCAGATGCCATTTTGGTGATGTCTTCCTGTGGTCACAGCGAACAGCACCCATTAGTACACAGAGTGCGCAAAACCTTGATGCAGTCAGTATGGAGCTTTGATTTGATGCCAACAGTGTGATTTTGGAGCTCAATGTTCCATTTAACCCTGACTCCTAACCTTGCAAAACAGAGTATGGGTCCACAGCTGGAAGAACTCACTAATGGTGCTATTTAAAGGGATCATTAGTTGCTTACAGGTTAGTTGCTGGTTGATTTCTTCCGGCTGTTCATTGATTCCACCAGGGTTTGGTGCTTTTTGGAACGGTTTCAAATTGCCAGCACTGACAGGAAGTGGTGCGATAGATGCTGAAGGAGTTTTTGCTGATTTGACAATCCAATTTCTAATACGGGTGCATCAGTAGTCATTCCCTTTGCAATACAACATGACTTGAGGAATGAGCAGAAGCCATGCACGGGCGGACCAGGAGGAGGAGAATAGTTCTCAGCAGGAGGTTACATAAAGCCAGGCTGTTAAAGGGACAATTCTCCTACCTGGGCCTGCAGGAGATTTGCAAAGTATGCACTTCATTTAAGGACATCCTCATTGAGATCTGCCACCTGCTACAGCTGCAGTTGCAACCTCAGAGAAAGACAAGAAGTACGTTGCCAGTAACAGTGAAGGTGACCAGGTCAATGAACTTCTATGTATTTGGCCTGTTCCAGGCTGAGGCTGGAGATAATTACAACACCCTTTAATTTGCCATCCATTGTTGTGTGAATGAGGTACCGGTGCTCTCTATTCATTCAGGGGTAATTACATTTTATCCTCTCTTGCCAGGGAGAAGCAGGCGAAGCAAGCTGCAGCTTCATTAGAGTTGCAGGCCTCCCACCAGTGCAGGGCACTGTTGATTATCCATCCAGCACATGTCCACTCTGCCCTACGCCAGAATCAAAAGAGATTCAATGCTCACTGACATGTGACAATAAGTGGAGAATTTTACAGGTTCATTCTCAGTATCTTGGCAGCAGTCATGGTGCCTGCAGTTGCTGCTTGTTTGGTGAGCTTGCTCTATTTCAGCTACCAAAGTATGGCTACTTGGCAACAAGGGCCGTCCACTGAAGACATAGCTGATGACGCCATTATGCAACCTACATACTTTTGCACAGCCTGCTTACAATGAAAGCAACATGAAATGTGATAGAGCAATCCATTGGCATGTGAAAGCAAGGTTTCTGTCGTCAGTGCTGCTCTGTAGGCAGTAGTGCCAGTCAGAGAAGGTGCCATGCACATTGTGCAACTCTGCCATCGTGAGAGGACAGTCCTTGCCACCTTGACAAGTGCTGGAAAATGGGGTTAGCGTGACTTTAGTGGTAGTTATTGTCATATTTGATGGGCTGAAGAACTTCTTCTGTTCTTAATGACTGTGACTATTATATAGTGTGAAGCTCAGGAGCTGGATCCTGAAAACAAGGAGGAGGAGGAGGGAAAGGAAGAAGATGGAGGTAACTTGCTCTTTCTGGCCGAGATGGCAGCGAATGAGTGAGTGAGTGTCAAAATGCCTCCAATTTCCCAGCGTTCATTAACAGTGCCATACCTTACATTCCCTCTGTCACTGGCTATTGCTGCATTTGTCTGACCACAAAATCACCAAAATATGCACATTCCAAACCGAATTTAGAAATTCAATTGTTCCCCTGGCATTCAAAAGTCCTAGTGCATTCTCCTAATGCATGTCTTCCATGTGGTTTCCAACAGTGTGGTTGGGCAGACATTCCAATCATGGTTAATCAGCAAGTTGTGCAAAGTTAGAGAGCTGTCTGAATAATTTGGGAAAAAGGCATGACTGAATCTCTGCCCACTTCTGGATCTGTCGAATTTAGCTCCTTGAAATGCGGGTTCTGCATAGACAAATCTTAATTCTGGACCTGAAATTAGAAACACAAGCCAAAATATATGGTCTTTGCTCTTTTTTGCCGGGGTAAGTTACATTATAAGAACATAAGAACATAAGAAATAGGAGCAGGAGTAGGCCATCTGGCCCTTCGAGCCTGCCCCGCCATTCAATAAGATCATGGCTGATCTGTCGTGGCTGATCTGTCGTGGCTCAGTTCCACTTTCCCGCCCTCTCCCCATAACCCTTAATCCCCTCTCTTATCAAAAACCCATCAACTCGCTTCTTAAAAATATTTAGCGAGGCAGCCTCCACCACTTCAACGGGCAGAGAATTCCAGAGATTCACCACCCTTTGAGTGAAGAAGTTCCTCCTCAACTCCGTTCTGAACCGCCCCCCCTTTATCTTGAGGCTGTGCCCCCTAGTCCTACTGTCTTTTTTGAGCTGTCTTTTTATCCATCAATGTTAAACCAAACAACATGGGTAAGAATCAGCAACTATTAACTTCCCATTGCTACTAAAAGACTGTGGATCCTAACTAAATAATATGGCTTCCAATGGATAGAGCACCAGCTCATGGTGAGCACACCCCATCCCCACTGTTGCTGGGTTAATGTCAGTGGCGATGGGATGAGTGCCTTAAGTGGGCATTAATTGCCCTCTCACCATGGACTTAGTTAGGGTGAAGGTGGGAATGACATGCCGTCCCCAATCACTATTCTTCTTCCCAGTTAAATGCCCCCCTCCCCCCCCACTGCCTCCAAACACAACAGAGGCGGGTACACCATTCCACCCACACAATCCTTGGTTGGATTTTCTGCCCAACTGCCATAGCTGACTCGCCTGCTCCAACCTCTCTGATATTTTATAAGAGTGGAATAGGCACCAGCCACTTAGGGATCCCACTGCTGCAGATAGATTACACACAGCAGGGGGGTGGCCCACACTATTCCGGAAGCCTGGCAACTTTAGCTGAGCAGGCTGATTTTGGCAAGCAGAGGCCTCCACTAGGGATCACATGGGCCATCTGTGGCACCCCCAAAGTTATCCCTCCAATTTTAAACCACCCTCTGGCCTCTTGAACCTGGCCTGCCATCCTGCTCAGGCCCACGCCAAGGCCCCAAGCCCAGACTCACTACTCCTTGGCGTGGTGGAACTGCCTGTAATGCCAGTGGTGGTAAGCACTGGCATGGGCACTGCTGGCAGTGCAGAATTGCTGGTCAGCCGAGGGGTGGATGGCTTTTTAAGATGGGACTTCCTCCCAAGAAAGGGGCCAAGGGGCAGGAGTCTCAGCTTAAAGCAAATAACACTGCTCCTAATGTTAAATTACTGCGGAACAGCTGTCAGGACCATGGGTGGGCTCCTGCCTGAATTTTTAGCTGGGGGTGGTGGGGGGGGCTGAAGGCCAGGTTTTGGTAAGGGTAAGGGTAGGCCTGCTGAAGACCACCTCCCCCCCCGCAAGAAACCCACCCCAGTTAACCTTGTCCCTTTTCACACAGTTTGCCAACTAAGTCTGGCAAATCCACCTCCAAAACGTCAAGACTATATAGTTGGTTGGGGCCAGAGGCTTATATCCGCCCCCTGGAGAAGCACGTCATGCTTAGTCACCATCACCTGCACACTATTTTTAGCTTTGTTCGTATGCGACTGCCATTGTCAATATGCATTACATAAAATATATATTTGTAAACATTACCATTACATAGTATGAGAAAGGGGTGAGCAAATATAGTTAGAATCTTTTCCTTGTGTGGAAGATAAACACTGAAGCAAAAGTTGGGCTGAATGGCCAAGTTCCATGCTGTCATTTCTTTGCCTTTCCCTGTACAACCTTAGCTATTACTAAAATGCCTATAACAAAGTTTTCATCCACAGCTATGTGGATAACACTTAATAGTTTGTAGCCTATGAAGAGATTTATGTCCAGCTATTACTTAAATCTTGCTTTCTTGAAGAGAGCTGACGTTCGAACTACTTGACATTGCTTGTTTTTAAGTTGATTGAATCCCAGTTTAGAAGACTTCCATATTAGCGATGGAGTGGAATAATTGTCATATGATGGTAGTATAAAGAAAAATTACAATCATGCAAAACTCATTTCAAACATTGGAATGTCTCTTATGAATGGACCACCATTTTCCTGAAAGCATCAAAATAAATATATCAGATCCGAGCTTCCAACGCCAGCAACTCCACATTGTAGCTTCTAAACCACACTGGAACATTGCACCAAAGGATCCCTGTACAAATCTGTGAAGTCTCTCTGCCAATATTGTCAACTGTATTTTGCAGACTCGAAAAGCCACATCTATATCGCAGATATAATTAAGAGACAAGAGAATGAAGCTTTATTCTAAAGCTCCATAACATTTGCAGTTCAACCTTCATTTCCTCTCCAACTTGCTGATGCATTCTGACTCACGTGTAGTAGAATATGCAACATAAAATCGAGGAAATGTCTCTGCCAAAATGCAAGAAAACGGATCAAGTAAAGAGTTGAAAAACACAATCCATATTTTGAGGGGAAATAAACCTTGTAGATGGACTTAAATTCTACAATTGCTGCTATGCAGACTTATGTCAAGTTGCTCAATCTTCAACGTTTTAAAGAATCTGTTACCTGGTTCACAAATCAGTATGTTATCTAGTTTGGCAAATGATCTTTATTGCTACTTGGCAACAGACTGTCTTGTTTCACAACTAGCCAAATCTGATGTCTAACTACAATGCACTGGAACAGCTTTCATTTCCCCTCATTCGTCAGAATGCCTCATTCCAGGTTCTATTCTCTTCTCCCACAGGTGATCATTTTTAAATCTATGATTTATTCCTTCAGTTTTTTTGAACCTGAGATCCTTTGGTAAACAATTCAGTGGTTGACGTTTATGAAAAAAATATTGAACGTTCAAGAACCTTCAGTGTCTCATCACAACAGCTACTCTTTATAAATTAGCTCAGCGAATCATCTGCATTTTTAAGTATTGTGTTCAAATTTGTTCTCAACTCACCATCTGTTGTGTCCCATTGCCTCTTATTCCAACAGTGTATCATTTACATTTCAATGTTGAAATGAGATCTGTCTTCAATTCTGTTTCTATCTGTCTTCTTTTAGAAGTAGCAACCTAGTTTCGCATGCCAAAGTCTATTTTCATTAATTCATATGCACATATTATTTGAACAATTGTAATAATGTTGTGTTCTGCCTTCTATTTTCGCCGAAATCATCAGTATCCCTAACCCCCCCTCCCCTCCTCGCATTGCCATTTTCTAAAAGCACCAAGACTTGCTCAGCTGTGGTGCTTTTTAATGCCATCCACCTTAAATTACACATACGGTCTTAAAGTATAGGTCTGGATTCTGTCAGGGCAGTGAGTCCTTGGGACTGTTCCCCCACTAAAGGTGGTGGAAGCAATCTCTGAATATTTTTAAGGCAGAGCAAGATAGATTCTTGATAAAGCAAAGGGAGGAGTAGATGGGTTTATGAATTTGAGGTTACAATCAGATCAGCTATGTCCTTATTGAATGTTGGAGCTGGCTTGATGGGCTGAGTGGCCTACTCCTGTTTCTAATTTGTGTGTTTGTGTACAAATTATTGACCATAAGAGGCATTGCAAAAATGTGCTTTAACACATTTTCCCACAGAGGTGACTGGAGTGGAGTAAGCACCATTACTTCCCCTTTCTAGCCTAGCAATGTGAAAGCCAGTTGTCATACTGCCCTAGTTAAATCTGCACAGATTTGGGATTGAATTTGAAGCCTTCCTATGAATATACGCAGTTCGATGATTAGCAGTATAAATGTGAACTGGGGCATCTGGAGAGTGTTGCTCTCTCCCATAACACTTGGAAGCAATCATCATCCTTGTGTAATGTTTCTTGCACAATGTATAATTTTACAGCCACAGTACACACAAGTTTGTTTTTTTCATTTTATATTTCTTCTTTGTTTTCTTTAGAGTGACAGATACATCTTCCAAAGGCTCACACCGTGGGGATTTTATTTTCTCATTATGTACCTGTCAGATTGTCAAAAATACCCATCTGGTTCATTAATTTCTAACATGCTTCCCTTTAACCACCCTCAAAGTACTTCAGTAAGCCATTCCATTGTCTCAGGGCAACTAATGATGGGCAATAAATGTTAACTTGCCAGCAATGGCGACATTTTTAGAAAGGCCTTTCATGGACGTCCCTGGTGAGGCCAATATTCATTGCCTTTCCCTAATTACCCTTGAGAAGGTGGTGGTGAGTCACCTTCTTGAACTGCTGCATTCCAAATGATGCAGGTAAACCCACGGTGCTGCTGGGAGATTTTGGCTTTTGATACCACGATAATGAATGAACAGTGATACAGTCTCAAGGCAGGATGTCGTGTGGCTTGGAGGGAAACTTGTTGGTCCCATGCATTTGCTGGGTGGTAGAATTCATGGGTTTGGAAGATGTTGTCAAAGGAGCCTTCATGAGTTGCTGCCATACATCTTGTATATAGTACACATTGCTCCGATTGTTTGTTGGTGATGGAGTGAATGTTTAAGTTGGCGGGTGGGGTGCCGATCAAGCAGCTGCTTTGAATCTGGGAAAGTACAAATTTAAAGTGCATTTTCAACCCACTGACCTCTGAGAGGGTGGGTAACTGGTCAGCTTCCGGATCATGGGGATGATCTTGAGCCCATACCCTCTGTCTGTGAGATTGGCAGCAAGGGCTCAAAATCCAAAATCTCACCGGCAAAATCACAATTTCCAATTTACGCTGCCCCTCACCAGTGATGTAATCAGAATCATGCCCATAATGGATGTGAACCTGATTACAATACATTTAAGTACATTTTCTAATATAATTAAAGACTCTGTCACCACACAATTCCTCCCCCGTTATACTTTTGAACCTTGCCGACATGATGTCACGCCAATGTGGTTAACAACAGATTCGCCCGGACGTGAACCTGCTGTGTGGATCCCACCCAACAACATAAAGGTGAGTATAGTAGTGCCTGGGGGAGAGCGACATGCCCGGTTGGCACTTACCCCAGCATAGGTTGTGTGAGATGGACCCTGGTGGGAGCCTCATAGAGGGCATGGGGGAGGGGGGAGGGGGGGGGGCATGAGTATATAGTGGGGAGGAGAGAGGGAGATTCTGGCGATGACTGTTTGGGAGGGTGGGGGTAGATAAAGAGAGGGGGAAGATGCCGGCAATGGTGTGGGGCGGGGTGAGGATGTCAGCATTGAATGTGAGGGTGAGCGGATTTAGCTTTGACTTTGGGGGTTGGGGTTGGGGAGGGGGGGTGGGAGGGTGCGGGGGAGCCCCTGACACTTCCATGGTGGAGTCTCTGGAGAGAAACTCATTCGTTTTCAGGCACAGCCCGCCCCATTCATTTAAACTGGAAGTTGGAGGGTGAACAGCAACAATGCTTTGGTGAAAAATACCACTAACATTCCCCTATCCGTATCAGGACACACCTTTCGGGTTGTATTGAAATTAATGAGATTGAAAGCTGAACGATTTGTGTAATGGGTGATATTTCTGCATTAAAAGGTTTCTGCTGGGATAGCAATTTAAAATCTAAATGCTCAGTTCAAATGGGGACTGAGATGATCCGTGTTAAATGATGTGGTGTGCATTGATGTGGCCATTTCAGATAGTCCACTTTTTCTTCTGCTGAATTAGGAGATTATAATTGCAGTAAGTATGACGTTAAATTTACAATATATTCTTAGATTACAATATTGTGGAAAACATCTAAGAAACAGATGTGATACTATTTTGGAGCTTCAAATTATATTCTATTTACACGCCAGGTGAAAGTGATATCAAAATTTACCAACAATTTCAAAAAGCTAACGAATCAAAATCATGCTGAATTTAGCACTCTGGTTTACAACAGGCAGTGAGACAAGAGGTTCTTATTATTGAGTTGTGGGCATTCAAATCAAAAAAATAAAATGAAAGAGGATGCTGTTTCTAGTCTGATGTCCCTGTGCATTCTCCCCTAACACTGAAAAGCATTTGATTCAACATTTTATGTGTACATTTTTGGGAATTTAAGATCTACACTATTTGTTTAGAAACCATGTTATCCTAGGCATTTCAGAAACTATGTGAAATCTTGAGATGTTGGCTGGGCATTTACCAAGAGTCGTAGAATCATAAAATGCCTATTGTGCAGTAGGAGGCCACTCAGCCCATCAAGTCTGCACCAACCACAATCCCAACCAGGTCTTATCCCCATAGCCCCATGCATTTACCCTAACTAGTCGCTCTAACCAAGAATCAATTTAGCATGGCCAATCCACCTAACCCACAAATTTTTGGACTGTGTGAGGAAACCAGAGCACCCAAAGGAAACCCACACAGACACAGGGAGAATGTGCAAACTCCACACAGACAGTGACCCAAACCAGGAATCGAACCCAGGATCCTGGTGTTGTGGGGCAGCAGCGCTAACCACTGTGACACCGTTCTGCCCTACAGTAACAAACTATGGATGTCAGGACCAAAGGTAGATGGCATGCCTGCTTGGGCAGGGGGTAAAAGTGGGAGTGTGATCTTCTCCAATTACAGTCTGTATGCCTGAGAGCCAGCCAGTTAATCTCAGATGGAAAGGGGAAATGTACCAGGTGGGCAGTACCTTTGAAAAGCATCTTGCAGTACATTTTAAAGGCAGCAGCCCTGGCAATGGACAAAATAGTGATATGGCAGAAGGCACAGCAGGGTCCTAGTTCTTTGATGCCTCCCCGGGAGGTTTTCCTCCAGGTGGTAAGGCTTTTGGTGTGGGAGTGGGGGAGGGTGGATCCTTTTCCATCAGGATGGGAGGAGGAGACCAGCTTGTCAACCAAAAAGAGTATGCATCAAGATAGCGGAAGAGGTGAGATAATGTGGGCTGGTACCACACACATGGATGTTGTATCAAAAGTATCAGTTCTAACAGCCTCTCACCCCTTTATTCTGTACATACGATGACCTATGTATTCCAGCAAGGTGAGTATAGCATGTAATATTATGCTCAGTGTGAAGGAAGAGATGTCTATCCAGCTGTCACAAGTATAAGCATCATGTATGCTTTTGGAAGGTGAATAACAACAGAAATTTCAGGAACGAAGAGCAGATAATGCTATAGAAAGTTCAGAAGCTGAAGGCAAAATTCTATATAGGGTGATCCTTATGCCAATGAAGAAAGAGTCATTGACTGGAACTGGGAGACATGAAGAGAAGGCAGGTGTCACTGACCATTAGTTTTTCAGATCTGTGGTTTACAGATGAATAGATTACCAAACCGGGGTAACCTATTTCCACCTTCAGTTGCGAAGGTAATAAAGCTTGAATCTCCTGACTTTCTTCCTCTCCAGTTTACTTCTTCCCCAGTCAATTTAGAAACTCCCAATGTTTTATTCGTCCCAGTTTGCATGCTTGCGTACGATTCCAGAACTAAATTTTCCTCTATTATGTGAATGTATTTTTTCTTCTCCATTTTGACAGTCGAAGGTGTATTTCCTAGTGGAATATTCCAATAAGTTGGCTGACACTGCTCAGTAAGTAGCTACAGGAAAGGATGACTGAATGGGGGGAGCGAATGAAGCCCAGAGCAAAATGCTGCACTCTGTTCTAACAGCCTCTGACCCTTTTACTCTGATGTGGGTATGCCGGCGTTGGACTGGCGTAAACACAGTAAAAAGTCTGACAACACCAGGTTTTAGTCCAACCTATTTATTTGATAATATACTCACAAGCTTTCGAGGGGACTGCCTCTTCGTCAGGTGAATGGAGAGTTCCATTCACCTGACGAAGAGGCAGTCCCCTCGAACCCTTTTACTCTGTACATACATGTGCCAAGTCAGCCTTGACACTGAACCAGAGTGTCTCTACTGTCCCAGCCAGGTTTGGCTTTCCTCCAGATTGTCACTGTACACTGATACCAAGTTTCATCCTCCCTAACAAACAACATCACCTTTTGCAATGTCAAGACTGACCTTTCACCTCCTTATCTGGTGAGGCTCTAAAACTCCTTTGTTTTCATGTATGCCTCACAAAATGGAAAAACACTGGTAAAATCACCTTTAATTGCCATGTACGACAAGTTCAATTACCCTCCCACTGCCTTCAGGTGCTGCCTTCCTCCGGCTAGCCCACAGCTGCATATGTGAATGTCTCCTAGTGATTTTAACACATCAAGACTTCTCTCCTGATGCCTTTCACTGTCATATTCCCACCCATCCCGTTTCCCAGCTAATCATTAACAAAATCCCATCACCACAATGGAGATGGAAAATAGTAAATTCAGTAAATGGGCAGGAGAGATGTGAAAGTAAACAATATTGTTATATATTCACTTTTATTCATATTCACCTGAGGAAATGGCAATAAAAAGATCAATCACAATTATTTAGACGCTGTTTCTTTCAGTACAAGTTGTCCATCTACACCACTTCATTCGTACCTTCAGGGACTGGTGGCAATTTAGGATTGTACAGTTCAAAAACTCAAACTGAAAGAATTATCTGAGCAGCTTTGCAGGGTTATGTTGCTGGTTAGACATCCGAAGACCAATGTGAATATTCAAAATTTTAGATTAAAAAATATTTCCACATGAACTGCAGCTTTTAACAAAATCTTGCATGTGAACCTCGACATCCTGCATGTTGCCCCAGTGTGGGAGATTAACCTGTATTACTTCCCTCTTACTGCCTTCTAACTGCAATTAAATATCATTATGTGGCCTTTATCCCAGATATGGCAATGAAGGCTGCTGCTGATGAAAGACAGGAAGCTGAGCAATTCAATGGTTTCCTGCCTTGTCATTTGGCTACCAATTGATACGTGCTGCTCTTTCACATCATCAAAATATGAATGGACATTTTTCAACTCACTTACTCAGCATTACTCTCCCTTAGAGTTAAAATTGCCCATCTAAACTAGTGTATTAGCTTTAAACAGATCAGCTGCTTCTGATTTGGAACCTTACAACCTCTCACCTTCACCTTCTCCACCACAGCTCTTGTGCTGATAATCTCAGGCTATGTGCATTAAAAATGGAATATCATTGAACTGATAAGTCAGTTCTACAGACGGCTGGGCCAGGAAGTTGCATTGGAGGCAGCTCAATAAGGATTCTGAAGTGTCAGCAAAGGAAAAGTACACATTGGATTGAAACAGCAATTGTGTAAAATGCAGACAGCTGTCACATATGATTCTGACAGTGCAGGACTTTTATGCAGATTAGGACTTTTTTTTTCTCTCAACTCCACTTCAGTGCTTTAAGATTGAGAGACCAGTGAAATGGGGTGGGTGGGTGGGTGGGTGGGTGGGGGGTGTGTGTGTGTGTGTGTATAGTGGAAAATCACTGGACTAGTAATCTAAAGGTCCAGGCTAATGATCTGGGGACATGGGTTCAAATCCCACCAAGGCGGATGATCAAATTTAAATTCAATTAATAAATCTGGAATTGAAAGTTAGTCTGGTGGCAGTTAAAAAAAAACCCTCTGGTTCACTAATATCCTTTACAGAAGGAGCCATCCTTACCTGATCTGGCGTACATGTGACTCCAGCAATGTGGTTGACTCTCAACTCTGAAATGACCTAGCAAGCCACTCAGTTCAAGGGCAATTAGGGATGGGCAACAAATGCTGGCCTCACCAGTGGCACCCACACCCCATGATAAAATAAAAAATAAAGTCACCTCTCTCCAGGATTCTATTAATTCACATGCCTTTTGCCTTCATGTGATCCGCGTGAAATTACCTGATTATATTCTCTCTCTGTTTCTCACAAAGTGCAAATAAAATCAACATTTGTTCACTTAGTGGATAAGAGACTTACAACAGCTTATCAAACATTACTGTATTAACAATTCAGATAAAGCTGAATTAAGATTAGCCTGAGTTTTGTGAATGTTCTATATATAAGCAGTGTTGGTTTGCTTCGCCAGAATCTGCACATCTCTCTGTGTAGATGAGTGACTCATACAGCTTGCAGGTTAAGCCACTGTAAACTCCTTTTGACTCTTGCTTTGCCTCATATCCTATCAAGACTATAGTTGTTATATTTTTATCTCAGATCAGTTGTTTTGAATGTGCTTATAAATTTACCTAATTAGATTATTTTCTGAACTTCTTGATTAGTTATAATATCAAGAAATATTAAGAAATATCAAAAATGATTGCTGATATGGAATAATTGTTTTAAATTTTCATTTCGTGATACACAACCTGAATCTTGCTGAGAAAAGTCACATGCAATCAAAGCTTTTCATCTTGCACTCATCAGGACAAATGCAAGAATGCCAAATTTCAATGAGAACAACAATTTATACTGCATAAGAAAAGGGGTGTTGATGGTTGGCAGGTTGGTTCTGATTGGTCGTGATGTTGCCATGGCAAATGCTCCATGGAACTGTTGTCCTTCATGCTTTTGCTTATTTAAGAAAGGTTCAATGACTGGACATATTCCTTTTGCCTTCAAGTGGAAAGATCCCTGAATATGAGTTTATGTAACTTCTAGCAAGTGTAAATGAGCTACATTGTAAACCCAACTGTTAATCCTAAATTGGTTGTTAGTGTAATTCTCAGCAGAGTCTGGATTGTTCAGCAAGTGCTGCCCAATTGCCAAATCATATCTAACATTAGACATTGCGTTTTGAGTTTTGCAAGCATGGATTGGTCGAGTGAGTCAGTACTCTGCCAGTGGTGAACAGCTGAAGGAATGTGTTGTTTGATATGATTCAGCAGTCTTGGAGACATATAGCCTTTGTACCTCACATCACACTGGCAATAAAATTCATATACCACGTTATTCAGGATTTTTTTTGGCTTGATGGCAGCATCCTATTCATAGAAAATACTACACACATTGTCACTACATACTACCAGCAGGAAGTAAGTATTTTCATCTGCTGCTCAAATATTTGAGATACTTTACCCTTACAGGATAACTTGAGGTGTGCTTTTCAGATTCAAAATTTGGCCTTAGGCCTATTTGAGAGTGTGGTCAAAATACAGTGATTTGTATTTTGATGATCTGATTGGGGTAGCCATTACCCTACAGGATAGTTTGATATGATCTGTTTGAGCATCAAACTTGTTTGAATAAATGAGGCCCCAGAGTGAAAAGACAGAGTGCTGGTTAACTGCAATGTTCAATTCTTCAAGCACTGTTATAGCACTCACTGACTGCACTCAACCAACTCATGCTTGCAAAAGTCAGAATATAATATCTAGTGCAAGATATGATTTGGCAATTGAGCAGCACTTGTTGAACAATCCTGACTCTGCTGAGAATTACACTAATAACCAATTTAAGATGGTCAGTTGGGCTTACAATTTAGCTCACCTACATGGCTAGGAGCTACATGAAGTTTTTTTGTGAAAAAGTGGCTCAGGCCCTATTAAGAGATTGTTGATAAGGCCAATCTTGAAGCTCACGGAGCTGTGGGCATTCCAATGTATATATTGAGCGTTGTATAGACAGTAGTAGAGAAGCCATTAGCAGATTTCTCAACTAACACATTCAGGAAAAAGTGTTCAGTTCCCTTTCAAATGTGAATTTGAATGCCGGATGGACCCTATTAAGGTGTGTGAG
Source organism: Carcharhinus amblyrhynchos (assembly GCF_965287045.1). NCBI lineage: Eukaryota > Metazoa > Chordata > Chondrichthyes > Carcharhiniformes > Carcharhinidae > Carcharhinus > Carcharhinus amblyrhynchos. Next base: position 55,862,987 of record NC_137335.1, read on the forward strand.
GAAATTTCTACATACAGCAGCAGATTTAATTAAAGCAAACATGTCATCAATGTATCAGAAATAGGCAAGGGATAAGATGTTAGGGATCATTCCATCGAAAACACATTTCTCATGGGATATTAATAAAAATATTAGTGCAAGCTGGCCCTAGAGGGTATCCATGGCAAAACTATCTGTTTGGAAAGACATTGTTTCATTAAAGCTGAATTCAACAATGCGAGTTGCAAAGTTCATGGCTGGTATCTTACGACTTCGCCTGCCCGTGAGTCATAAGATCCCAGCTGAGGCCAACGCAGAATGCCATGCTGTGAGCCTCGCTCACTTCGATTCTGGATTGGGCGAGGTGGTAAAATTCTGGCTTATAAGTTCAGTGAATATAGATTCAGGACATGGTGGAGCTTCTAGATTTCTGTGATGTATTAACTTGTTGTAAATGCCTAGTGCTTCCTTGAGGGGCACATCAGGTTCACAATGTTGAACAAGCACAAAGAGACAATAGACATATCTGGCGATATATAGATGGTGCATAGTCTTTGCAAGAATGAAGGAGTCCTTCAACAGCATGTCTCTTTTTTCAACAATTCTCAAATAACTGTTTCCTTTCTTTTGATCAAGACTGGAATGCTCAACTGAGCCTACAGCCTACTGAATAAAGAAACATTTACATTTTCAAATGCATAAATATTTTCTCATATTACAATTCTTCATTGCCAAGCATTTTGGTGTTCTCTTTCTGTCTCTGAGCAGGAGTTCCAATTATGTTAGTTATTTTGCGAAAATGATTGAGTTTTAACCTGGGTAAGAATAAATATTTATCTTAGTGATCAAGTTCCTATAACAATGCTTGAAGAACTAAACATAGCAGTAAACCAGCACACTGTCTTTTCAGCTCCAGGGCCAATGACTCAATGGAATACAGCCTAATAGGGTGAGAATCTCTTCAGTCTAATGGAAGTATAAGGTCAGATGTAAAAATAAATTTGAGCAATCTTGATCCAGTTGTTAATAGTTGCAGGCCCAAATCAAAAATAGCTCATTTCTTGGCACAATTTGATAGGAAATTAATAATCTCATTCCGAGACGGCTGGTTGGTGTAAGCAATGAAATACATCGCCCTTCTGCAGTGTTGTTGCAGAGTATTATATGTAGCTACATCTGCTTTGGATTGTATGATGTTGACACTAATAAGTGTAACATTCTCCTAATTTGACATCTTGATTAAGGTAAAAACACAAAACAATTCATTAAAAAATGCAATTAGCATGGCCATTCCACTTAAGCAGCACATCTTTTGGATTGTGCACACTCATCAGGCTTGAAAGTTTGGCTCTATTCTCTCTCCACAGATGCTGACAGACCTGCTGAGTTTTTCCAGCATTTTCTGCTTTTATTTCAGGTTCCAGTGTCCGCAATATTTTGCCTTTATCTTTGTATAGTAACCAGTGCTGTAGCTGTATTGAAACAGCTTGGCGTTGAAGCACAAGTCTTCAGCACTACCACACACATGTTATCGGAACCCTAGTCTTTGCTGTATTCAATGTGGTTGGCCAATTCATAGAATCCCTACAGTGCTGAAGGAGGCCATTCAGCCCATCGAATCTGCATCAAACAATCCGACCTAGGCCCTATCCCTGTTATTCCACGTACTTACCCCACTAATCCCTCTAACCTACGCATGCATGATACTGCTCCTAACATGCTCTTTTCACGAATTAAACCAAGTTCAGTCCCCTGGTATGGTGAAGAATATGCCGGGCCACAAGGTTAACAGGATTGTGATGACATACAATTCTGCTGATGCCGATGGCCCACATTGTTTCATAGATCCCCATTTTCTAGATCTGTTCTGAAGTATTCTATTTAGTATGGCAGTAGTGCTACATAAAATGATGGAAGATGTCCTGATAGCGGTACATTGGCACAGTAGTTAAAACTGCCACCTCACAGCGCCAGGGACCCGGGTTCGATTCCCAGCTTGGGTGACTGTGTGTGTGGCGTCTGCACGTTCTCCCCGTGTCTGCATGAGTTTCCTCCGGGTGATCTGGTTTCCTCCCACAGTCTGAAAGACATGCAGGTTATGTGCAATGGCCATGCTAAATTCTCCTCAGTGTAAACAGGTGCTGGAGTATGGCGACTAGGGGACTTTCACAATAACCTACAGCCTACTTGTAAGCCTACTTGTGACACTAATAAATAAACATTAAACTTTGTGGGTGGGATTTCATCTATACAATAGCTTCGTAGAGGCCATTCCTACCAATGTTATCATGCAAAGATGCATCAGTAACATGTCAGTTGGTAAGAATGATGTCAGGCACCCCGTCCCCCCCGCCACTCTGTCTCAGGGTTGTTCTGTCACTATGTGACGCATGCCCAGTCTGGTAATGTTGTCCGTCAAGACTCAGCCAGTTTGGCCAGTTTTAATCATGGACATTGAAGTCTGCCACACTGACTGTGTCTGTGTCTTTGCTTCAGTCCTCCTTCAAAGTGGTATTCTAAGTTGTTACCTCGGGATGAGAGAAAGTTTCCTTCTCCATGATTATCCTGATGCCATGAGAACTATGAGTACAATGTCAGTGTTGAGGACACCCAGGGCAACTCCATCCTGACTGTAAACCACCTTGTCACCACCGGTTCTGGATCTGTCACTAGAAAGGACATAGCCAAGGTTAGTGTTAGAGGAATTTGAGATGTTTGTTTGATACAACTGAGTAATTTACTGGGCCATTCCATGAGGCGGTAAAGAGTGAATTATACTTTGCGCAGATCTAGAATCGCACTTAAGCCAGATCAGATGAGGAGGATAGATTTCCTTCCCTTTTAGTGAATATCAGTGAATCAATATGTTTTAACAATAAGCCCACATAATCATGGTCACCATAGCTAACTTTTTATTCCAGGTTTATTTGTGCTTTCTCTTAAGCCTAACTTAAATTCACCAACTGCTGGATTAAGATTTGAACTCATGTCTCCCAATTATTAGTCCAGGTCTCTGGATTACGAGTCCAGTAATATAACCACTACACTCCCATAGCTCCAGGAATTTTGTTTATTTTCCCTTCAGGTGACAATCTGCTAACAAAATCACAATCGCTGAAATTGCATGTTTCAAAGCCACATTTTCTTTTATCTTCAAATAAATATTCATTAATTTTCCTGTCAGTATTACCGGTCAGCTATTCACCACCATTTGCTAATCCAGGGCGTGTTGCTCAACTCAATACAATACAAAGTTCAAATATAATTCTGGATAGAATGACATAAAAATATTCAAAGTAGTTTATATTGAAACACAAGAAAGCACATAATCATTTAGCACAATTCAGAACAAATGCCATGCAGGAAACAAGCTCAATATCACAGTCAATTAGACATGTTTCAGCAGGTTTCACTCAGAATACAGTCAAGCATGCTAATTTGAAACAAGTAAGTATCTCTATTTAAATATGTTATAGTAATAAGTTACCAACAAGCATATTGTTTTGTTACAGAAGCTACACATTATTCAAGCAACTGGCAATTCTGGCATATCTGTTTCAATCAGAAAGAGAAGGAAAAATGCCAAACTTAGCATATTTGTGGTGAGAAACTAAAGTGTTTAAAAACAATCTCTCCTAGTTGCATTAGTTTCTTTCTGGAAATTGTGAAATACATAATCCAGCTAGCCTCGCAAAACTCTTTTTCTCTACAGCCACTTTCCCCAGTTTTCTCACTACAATAGAGATAAAATCAGATGACTAAATTTGCTGCTCAGGTGCAATTGGCTAATTGGCTTTTAGGGCATAACTTTTGGCCATAAAACTCTAACTTATGGCCTTGACCATTTATAAGATAATGCATTTGTTTTCTTGGAAAATATTGAGTATAATACATAAATATACAGTAAGAAAAATTGCAGACAATGCAACAAGGCAGAATTTCGCTGTAGCTTTCAAACATAGAATCATAGGATCCCTACAGTGCAGAAGGACGCTATACCAGCCATCAAGTCTGCACCAACTCTCCAACAGAGTTTCCCATCCAGGCCCTATCCCCATAACCCAACTAATCCCCCGAATGTACCTTGAGACACTAAGGGACAAATTAACATTACCAATCAGCCCAACATGCACATCTTTGGATGTGGGAGGAAATCGGAGCACCCGAAAGAAACCCACATAGACATGGGAAGAATGTGCAAACTCCACACAAACAGTCACCCAAGGCCGGAATTGAACCTGGGCAATCTGCACACTTGCCGCCTACTGTGCTACCCACCTACAACCCTAACCAGCTGCCACCCTGCCACCCTATCCACTTGTCAGCCTACCAACCAGCTAGCCTACCCATCCACCACCATATCCTACCCATCTATCTCCTTGCTTACTTGTCTTATCATGCCTAGCCCCTTACCACCCTGCATCCTTACCCACTTACCTTCTCCCTACATCTTTTCAAAGAAGCTTTAGAATGTTTAAACTCTTTCGTTACGGAATATGGCAGCTGGTGCCTTAATAAAGAGGGGTATGGTTTCTGCACAGAACATTACCAGCCCAACATGCAGTGAGACAGCGCTAACCACTGTGCCACCATGCCACCGTTAGGATCGAATTACATATCAATCCCCTCACAGGCCAAATACATTAAAGATGACAAATTGAAAAGTGAAAATAACTAAATATGAATAGAGAGCGAGAACTTACTGAGAGTGAAATGTCAAAAGAGCAGGGAAATAAAGACTTGGAAATACAGATCAGTTTGGATGATAATACTATGGCTCCTGGCAAATGCTTTGCAGAATCAGCTGCATTCATGGGAAAAGCAATCAAGATAAGCAACATGTACACTGAGCTGGTTAAATTCCCATAGTGCCCATTGCGTGTAAATACATGCATTTACAATCATGCATCATTAACAGCTTCTGTAGTTTGTGCCCATTCACAAGACTATCTTGACTTGAATCTTTCGTTCAGGATCAGAACCCCTATTTCCGACACACATCAGACAGTTAACTTTGTCCTATTTCTCAGGGCAATATTCTAATAGAGGATCCTGCAAAACTCAGTCAATGCAAGAATTCTCAGTCAGCAGCAGAGGGAATCCGTGCAGAAACTACACCCTCTTTATTAAGGCACCAGCTGCCATATTCTGTAACTAAAGAGGTTAAACATTCGAAAGTCTTTTTGAAAAGTTATGGGGAAAATGTAAGTGAGTAAGGGTGTAGGGTGGTAAGGGGATGGCAGGATAAGATAAGTGAGTAAGTAGGAAGGGTGGGTAAGGGGATATTGTGGTAGATAGGTAGGGTAGCAAGTCGGTAGGGTGAGAAGTGGACAGGGTAGCAGCTAGTTAGGGTCGTAGGTGGGTAAAGTGGCAGGTGAGTAGGATGGCAGGTGGGTCGGTGGGTAAGTTAGCAGGAGGGTAGGTTGGCAGGTGGTTAGATTGGCAGGTAGGTAGGTTGGCAGGTGGGTAGGTTGGCAGGTGGGTAGGTCGGCAGTGGTTAAATTGGCAGGTGGGTATGGTGGCAGGTAGGTAGGTTGGCAGGTGGGTCGGCTGGCAGGTGGGTAGGTTGGCAGGTAGGTAGGTTGGCAGGTGGGTATGGTGGCTGGGTTGCAGCTGGGTGAGTGGGTAGATGAATCAGTAGGGGGTTTTTGGACTGAATTGGGAAGGGCTATCAGGTCAAGGCTAGTCAGGTCCAGTCAGTGGGAGTTAGATGGTCAGTTGGGGGCTAGTCAGGTCATGCCAGGGACTGGTCAGCATGGGTTGGGAGGGAGTTGGGGGGTCAGGGGCAAGGTGGGATCAGGTCAAGGTTGGAGTCAGATGGTGAGAGTTAGTCAGGGAGAGTCAGGGGTAAGCAGGGGTGAGTCAGGTCAGGACCGAGTCAGGGATTGGGAGGGGTCAGAGTTTCAAGGAGGAGATCAGTATGAGTGATTTGTGAGTCAGTTGGATGGTAACCTAGATTGTTTACATAAAAGTCCAAATCCTTCCTTGCCTGGGGCACAACTTTTATATTTTTGACAATATCATTTTGTGCTTTCATACACTTAGCGAGAGGAGGAACATAATACTTTGTAATGTCTGAAATTCTGTTTCTTGTCTTGGGTGATTGATGTTGCTTCCATTCACCAGAACATTAGGAGGCTGTTTAGAAGGTCCAGGTCAGGTTCCACTACAGGACTAGTTGGCCATGGAAGGGGCTTTCATGACATGATTTAAATATGTTGAAAATTAGCCTCCTTATCCTTCCAATACTTCCGCACTATTCCCCAAAAGAAAAAAAAGTGCACCGATACAAAGCAAACAAAACTAGAACATTTTAAAATTCCTGATCTCTGTTAATTAATTGCACCATTAAGCTGATGATGTGGGCCAACTGCACATTTCCATGCTGATCTAATGCCAACAGGTCCAGTGATAAAAGCTAAAATTAACAATTAATGAACCAAAAAGAAATCCTTCTAAAAGCGAGCTGGTTAAGGTTGACAATAGAAATGTTGGAATATGAAATCCTGTGACAATTTCCTGGATTGATATATAACTATTTCTTTTTACAGCGTTTCATTTAATAAATAAAGGAAATGGTTAGCTTCACCTTCCCTTCATTACATTCTAGTGGTGTAGTGGTAGTGTCACTGGATAGTAATCCTGAGACCCAGGTTAATGCTCTGGGGACACAAGTTCAAAAGGCAGCTGGTGGAATTTGAATTCTCTTATTACAACCTGGAATTGAAAGCTATTCTCAATAATGGTGACTGTGATAGTTCTCAAAAAAAAGACCTGTCTGGTTCACTGATGTTCTTTAGGGAAGGAAATCTGCAGCCCTTACCTGGTCTGGCCTACCTGTGACTCCAGAGTCACATCAATGTGATTGACTCTGAAATAGCCTAGTATGCCACTCTGTTCAAGGGTACATATGGATGGGCAACAAATGCTGGCCCTGCCAACAATGCCCACATTCCATGAAAGAATAAATACTTAAACAAAATGATAGCGTGATTAATCTGCTGGACTTTAGCCTATTTATATCAACAAGTGATGACCTACTGGTATTATTGTTAGGCTATTAATCGAGAAACTCAGCTAATGTTCTGGGAATCCGGGTTCAAATCCCGCATGGCAGATGGTGCAATTCAATAAAATTATCTGGAAATAAAAATCTACTGGTGACCATGAAACCATTGTCAATTTTCAGAAAAGCCCATCTGGTTCACTAATGTTCTTTAGGGAAGGAAATCTGCCGTCCTTCCCTGGTGTGGTCTATATGTGACTCCAAAGTCACAGCCATGTGGTTGATTCTCAAATGCCCTCAGGCAACTAGGAATGGGCAATAAATGCTGGCCAGCCAGTGATGCCCATGTCCCTTGAATGAATAGAAAAAAATTGAATTGATTCCTGGCAAAGAGTTCTCTAGCCAGAAAAACTGATGGATAGAACCTTGAAACTTCCATATTGCATGGAGATTGTAATGTGATACAGAATGCTGAGAGCAGCTCATGTATTTCTAATATAAAGATGAAGGTCAATCCAGACTCATCTCTCCATACTGGCATGGAGTAGTCCATCCTCAGTTTGCCTTTCTGTCTGTTGTCTTACAACAAGAGATGGATTTTCCTGGTAATCTTCCAGATGGGCTATAATGTTCCATTACTGTGTGAACACAGTGTTTAAAACTTCTAAAGTAATAATTCGTGCAGAAAATTGTACAGTAAAATTAAATGTAGAATTGTTTCATAATCCTGAAGATTACATGTTTGCAGCATCAAATTTTCTAACAATTTTAAGCCAAACAACTTAATTAGCCAACTTCTTACTCCTAAAACGTCTACAAGTTGACCTGAGGATTAGCATATAATGATATGAATGGTCTTCTTGACCTGTTCATTTACTGCCAGTCATTGTTTGGCTAATAATGATTCAGTTCTCTAGCTCATAATCCAGTGCAGGCTTGGAATAAGCAAGGCCTTATAGTGTTTTATTTTATAGAGGTTGCTGCTTGTATATTAGGAAAAATAAACATAATTGATGAAAGATTGATGATAAGCTTTGTACATTTATTTTAATTCTGAGAAATCTTAATAGCCATTTTGGTAAGCAAAGTTTTGATCTTCACTTCATTTGCAGAACTTTTCAAAATAGTCTGGACCCAAATAATTCAACACAGTGAATGTTGTTTATTCAACGCTGGGGCCTACACTGGAGCGTATCCATTTCAGGAAGGAGAAGACCTTCAATCTATCTACAGTATTGCATTGGTGCAGTTCTAAAATCATGAATCCTTCTTATTAATAAGAAATTATCTAGTGCCTTCGTAAATCCCATTAAGGATTCTTGATCCATCACTATGCCATAACCTTTCCACATAGTTACTATCCTTTCAGTAAAAAAAACCTCCTGCATTTCCAAATTCATATTGTTGTTCTTACTTCGTAAATTTGTCCTCTTGTGCTTAAGTTGTGTGTTTCATGATAGATTTCCACGTGAGTTATGTAGTCCTGACTAAACTTCTCTTCAGTATGGGTTCACAGTACAACTGCAAACCCTCTTGGAGGTTATAATGATGGCTAGTGCAGGAAATCATTTACACTGGTACACTTGACCTGGAATTTGTGTGTTGTTAGAAATGAAGAGGTTTTATTACCCAACATTCTTTCCACTGCTTCTCATGAAGAAAAGATGAATGTTTCATTAATGTATATTTTGGAATGTGGTTATATTCAGAAGACTACTTAAGCTACTTCTATAGTAGACTATATCAAGTCAAGATTGAGCTTTCGATTGTGTAATATCTAGACGAACAATATAACGGGCTTGTGAGATTACTAGCCAAGAGCGTGAAGAGATTTATTGGAAATTTTGATACTAATTGCTGTGACTCAATTTCCGGCTATAATATATATCAACATGCTGTGTAAAAGACCTTATAGTCTTAATTTCTGAGGAGCTCTAGATCGAGCTTCAATGTTGCAAGAGACAAAAATATTTACATTTTCTTTTAGACAAATTCGATACTTATTTTGTGTGATTATTGTGATATATTTTATGTTGAGAAAACAGGATTTAATTTTCTAAGCTGCACCAAAATGCCTTTCAAAATTTAACATTCATAGAATCATTCAATGTCCATCATGTCCATTCCAGCTCTTTCAATGAGTTTCATCCAGTGAGTGTCCAATTCTCCTTGGAAGTTACTACTGAATCTACTACAATGACCCTTTCAGTGATTGCATTCCAGATCATAACAACTCACTATGTTATGAAAGCCCTTAATTTCCTCCTTGAACATTTTGTCAATTATCTTAAATCTGTGTCCTCTAGTTAACAACACTCTCATCCATGGAAAATATTTCTTTCTGTTTACTCTATAAAAACTTCTCGTAAATTTTGTTATTCATCCACGGCATGTGGTCACAAGCATTTATTGCCCACGCATAATTGTCCTTGAAAAGCTAGTGGTGAACCCACTTCTTAAGTTATTACAGACTACAGTGTGTAAATATACCGACAACGCCCTTAGGTTGGATGTTCCAGGATTTTAACCCAACGACAGTGAAGGAGCAGTGATATAGTTCCAAGTCAATATTACAGTGACTTGATGGAGAACTTAGAGGTGATGGATTTGCCATGCATCAGCTGCCAATGTCGTTATAGCTCGTCAAGGCCATAGGGGCTATGGCAAATTTACAATGAACCACACTGTGCCTAGACACAGGGCTCCAAACATTAGGGGAAAGTCTGCACCAGCCAGTGTCTGTGGGCACCGACCAGAGCCTGATAACTCTGCATTTGCTGATAGGCCCAACAAATACAAATTAGCCTATCAGCAGCAAATGCAGAATTATCAGGCTCTGATTGGTCAAGTCCCTTTAGAAGATAGACTGGTCCAAATGTTGACACACGTGCACGAAGAATGAAAAATGTGTAAGCAAGAAAGGAAAGAGGCAGCAGGTGCTGTGTTTTACCATTGTGAAGAAAGGTTCAGTCAGCAGGTTTCTTGATCCAGGTCTAAGGGCAGGCCAGTCAGCACAGTCAGGTCAGGTACAAGGCATTAGGCGAAAGCCACAATGTGAGCCAGCTGGTTGGGGACAGTCACTGTCCAGCAGTGAGGTGAGGGGAGGGGGGGGTGCGGTGTGGTGGGGTGGTGGTAACTAAACATAGCCAGGACATCATGGGGAGGGAGAGGTGGACCCCAGAAATGAAGATTTGCAAGGGACCCCACGAAGTGTAAATTTGCCTCAGCATAGAAATCACAGGTCTGAAAGGTGCTGTTGAAGGACCCTTGGCAAATTGCTGCAGTGCATTTTGTAGATGCTACCCACTGTGGCCAACATGTATTAGTGGTGGAGATAAATCTTCTCTGCACCCTTCTCCATGAATTTGACATCCTTCCTGAAGTTTGATGCCAAGAATTGGAAACACTGCTTTGGTTGAGATCTAACTCATTGCTTTTGTACTGTGTCTCTATGTAGAAAGCAAGGATCCCATATATTTTTGAACAACCTGTTCAATTTGTCCTCTGCCACTTTGAAAGGTATGTATATGCGAACAAACACCTGTGTCCCATGTCCATTTACCATTTTTCTGACCTGAAATGTTAACCCTGCTTCTATGCACAGATGCTGTCTGATCCGTTGAGTATTTCCAACAAATTTTGTTTTTATTTCAGCAATAACTAAGTTTCAGTGCAAAATGGAAAAAAATTGGCCATTTCACTGGAAATCATATAATGTTTGTTTCAATTAATTCACGTGGCATTTCCAGTTTGATGTGGGACACACATTAATGCAAGGTAATTTTATGCTCATGTCCCATTTACAAAATTGTGCCATTTGATTTAGATTATGGCTTGTCACTTTTCCTTCCAAAATGCATCCATTCACACTTCAGCTGCTATGTGCTGGCCATTTTACAAGCCTATGCTCTGCTGAATTCTGCAACTTTCCTCTTCATTGATTACTACTTTTCTACACACTGTGGCATGAATAATGCCCATGATTATTAAACTCAAGAAATAATTCAAAATTCTTAGTTGCAAAATGTTTCACAAACTCACAAGCCACTTTCTGGTTTTCAAAAAGTATTAAGCTGGAAGCTTTATAACCTAACAAACTTTTCATTTTCAGTGCTTTAGGTTTGAAAGCTTAAATTGCATGAACTGATATGAATGCCTGGGGTTTAATTTAGCTCAGATGGCTGGACAGCTGGTTTATGGTGCCAATAGCATCGGTTCAATTCCTGTGCTGGCTGAAATTATTCATGAATGTCTGTCTTCTCACCTTGTCCCTGGCCTGAGGTATGGTGACCCTTACATTAAAATCACTACCAGTCAGTTCTCCCCCTCAAAGGGGACAGCAGCCTATAGTCATCCAGGACTATGGTGATTTTACCTATATTACTGCCCATTCCCATGTCTAACTGGAAATGCTACATGGGTTAATTGAAACATGATTTCCAGTGAAAATGACCAGTTTATTCTGTATTTTGCACTGAAGCTTTGTTATTGCTGAAAGGCCATGGGCCCTGATAACATTTAGACAACAGTACTGAAGACTTGCGCTCCAGAACTAGTCGTGTCCCTTGCAAAGCTTTTCCAATACAGCTACAACACTGGCATCTACCCAACGAAGTGGAAAATTTCCTCATAGAAACATAGAACAGTACAGACAGTACAGCCCTTCGGCCCTCAATGTTGTGCCGAGCTATGTCCAAACCCAAGATCAAGCTATCCCACTCCCTATCATTCTGGTGTGCTCTATTTGCCTATCCAATAACCACTTGAAAGTTCCTAAAGTGTCCGACTCCACTATCACAGTAGGCAGTGCACATTCCACACCCCAACCACTCTCTGAGTGAAGAATCTACCTTGGACATCCCTCCTATATCTCTCACCATGAACCTTATAGTTGTGCCCCCGAGTAACAACTACATCCACCCGAAGAAATACTCTTACTTGTCCACTCTATCTATCCCCCTCATTATCTTATAAACCTCTATTAAGTTGCCTCTCATCCTCCCCCACTCTAAGGAGAAAAGCCCCAGCTCCCTCAACCTTTCCTAAGACCTACCTTCCAAACCAGGCAGCATCCTGGTAAATCTCCTCTGCACCCTCTCCAATGCTTCCACATCCTTCTTATAGTGAGGTGACCAGAACTGAACACAATATTCCAAATGTGGTCTCATCAAGGTCTGATATAGTTGCAGCATAACCCCACGACTCTTAAACTCAAACCCCCTGTTAATTAACGCTAACACACAATAAGCCTTCTTCACAGCTCTATCCACTTGAGTGGCAACCTTCAGAGGTCTGTGGATATGAACCCCAAGATCTCTCTGTTCCTCCACATTCCTCAGAACCCTGCCGTTGATGCTGTAATCCGCATTCAAGTTTGTCCTACCAAAATGAATCACCTTGCACTTATCTGGGTTAAACTCCATCTGCCACTTTTTGGCCCAGCTCTGCATCCTATCAATGTCTCTTTGCAGCCCACACGAGCCCTCCACCTCATCCACTACTCCACCAATCTTTGTGTCATCGGCAAATTTACTAATCCATCCTTCACCCCCCTCTTCCAAGTCATTGATAAAAATCACAAATAACAGAGGACCCAGCACTGACCTCTGTGGTACATTGCTGGTAACTGGCCTCCAGCCTGAAAATTTTCCTTCCACCACCACCCTGTCTTCTATGAGATAGCCAGTTACTTATCCAATCGGCCAAATTTCCTTCTATCCCACACCTCCTTACCTTCTTCAGGAGCCTACCATGGGGAACCTTATCAAATGCCTTAATAAAATCCACGTACACAACATCAAATGCTCTACCTTCATCTACATACTTAGTTACCTCCTCAAAAGAATTCAATCAAATTTGTGAGGCAGGACTTACCTCTCACGAAACCGTGCTGACTATCCCGGATTAAACTGCATCTTTCCAAATGATCATAAATCCGGTCTCTCAGGACCCTTTCCATTAACTTACCGACCACCAAAGTAAGCCTAACTGGCCTATAATTACCAGGGTGATTCCTATTTCCTTCCTTGAAGAGAGGAACAACATTTGCCACTCTCCAGTCCTCTGGCACAACCCCCGTGGACAGTGAGGACTCAAAGATCAAAGCCAAAGGCGCCGCATTCTCATCTCTTGCCTCCCAAAGCATCCTAGGATGTGTCCCATCTGGACCAGGAGACTTATCGACCCTCGGGTTTTTCAAAATTGCTATTACATCTTCCCTCAGAACATCTACCTCCTCCATCCTATCAGCTTGTCTCACACACTCATCCTCAAAAACATGGTCCCTCTCCTTTGTGAACACTTAAGTATTCATTCAACGCCTCACCTATCTCTTCCATGCACAAATTCCCACTATTATCCTTGACTGTCCCTAACCTCACCCTGGTCATTCTTTTATTTCTCACATAAGAGTAAAAAGCCTTGGGGTGTTCCTTTATCCAACCCGCCAAGGACTTCTCATGCCCGCTCCTAGCTCTCCTAAGCCCTTTCTTTAACTCATTCCGAGCTACCTTGTAACCCTCAAGTGCCCCAACTGAACCTTGTTTTTTCATCCTTACATACCCTTCCTTTTCCCTCTTAACAAGACATTCAACCTATTTTGTGAACCATGGTTCCCTCACTCGGCCATTTCCTCCCTGCCTGCCAGGGATATACCTATCAAGGACATGCAGTATTTGTTCCTTGAAAAAGCTCCAATTTTCGATTGTGCCCATACCTGATAGTTTCTGCTCCCATCTTATGCTCCCTAATTCTTGCCTAATCACATCATAATTATCCCTGCCCCAATTATAAATCTTGACCTGCCGTGTGACTCTGTCACTCTCCATTGCAATAATGAAGGACACCGAATTGTGATCACTATCTCCAAAGTGCTCTCCCACAAACAAATCTAACACTTGGCCCAGTTCATTACCCAGTACAAGTCCATTGCGGTCCCACCTCTTGTTGGCTTATCCACATATTATGTCAGGAAACCCTCCTGCACACACTGTACAAAAAGTGTCCCATCCGATCTATTTGACCCATAAAGGTTCCAATCAATATTTGGAAAGTTAAAGTCACCCATGAAAACTACCTGTGGCCTTCATACCTATCCATAATTTGCTTTGCCATTTTCTCCTCCACATCTCTATTACTATTTGTGGGCCTATAGTAAACCCCTAACAATGTGACTGATCCTTTCCTATTTCTAACTTCAGAAATGGTATGTCCTGTCCACAAAAAAGAGGGTAGTTTCAACCCAGCCAATTACCAGCCCATCAGTCTATTGTTGATCATCAGAAAAATGATGGAAGGCATTGATAGTGCAAATAAATTGGAACTTACTTAGCAATAACTGCTCAGTTTGGGATCTGCCAAAGCCACTCAGCTCCTGACTTCACCACAGCCTTGGTCAAACACGGACAAAAGAGCTGAATTCAAGAGGTGAGGTGAGAGTGACAGCCCTTGACATCAAGGCAGCAATTGACCAGGTGTGGCATCAAGGAGCCCTAGCAAAACTGGAGTTAATGGAAATCAGGGTGTAAACTTTCCACTGTTGGAGTCAGACCCTGCACAAAGGAAAATTGTTGTGGTTGTGGGGTCATCAATCATCTCACTCCTGGGATATTACTGCAGGGGCTCCTCAGGGTAGTGTCCTAGGCCCAACCATCTTCAGCTGCTTCACCAGTGACCTTCCCTGCATCATAAGGTCAGAAATGGGAATGATTGCACAATATTCAGCATCATTTCTGACTTCTCAGATACTGAAGCAGTCCATTTACAGCAAGGCCCTGATAACATTTCAGCTTGGACTGATAAGCAACAGTCAAGGCCACACAAGAGCTAATGAACTCCTCCAGCAAGGGAGAATTTAACCATCTCCCTTTAACATTGAATGAATTTACCATCACTAAATCCCCCTCTGTCAACATCCTGAGGTGTCACCATTGACTAAAAAATGCAGCTATATGAATTCAGTGCTTACAAGCGCAAGTCAAAGGCTGGGAATTCCTCAGAGTTTAATTCACCTCCCTACTCCCCAAAGCCTATCCACCACTGGCAAGGAACAAGTCAGGGATATGACAGAATAATCTCCATTTTCCAGGATGAATGCAACACCAATAACACTCTAGAAGGTCGACACCATCCAGGATAAAGTATCTCCCTTGACTGGCACCCAATCCACCACATACACACTGTGGCAGCAGTGTGCGCCATGTACACAAAGCACTGCAGCAACTCACCAAGGCTCCTTTGACAGCACCTTCCAAATATGTGACCTCTACCACTTAGAAGAACAAGAATAACAGGTGCATGGAAACACCACACCACCTGAAAGTCCCCACCCCCCCCCATCACGCATCACTTTAACTTGTCGCTGTAGCTGCTGCTGGGTCAAATTCCTGGAGCTCCCTTCCTAATAGTACAATGGGTGCACCTACAACACATGGAATGCAACAGTTCAAGAAAGGCAGCTCCTCAATTAGGGATGGACACCAAATGCTGGCCAAGCCAACGAGGCCAACATCCGGTGAACAAATAAAAAATACTGGAAACACTCAGCAGGACAGGTAGCACCTGTGGAGAGAAAAGGTTAAAGTTTCAAGTGGAAATGACCTCTTAATTCCACCTTAAATGTTAACTCTGTTTCTCTCCACATATGCTGCTTGACCTGCTGAGTATTTCCAGCAATTTTTTTTTGTATTTCAGATTCCCAGCATCTGCAATGCTTGGCCTGTGTTACTGCTGGGTTGCAATCAATAGGAATCATAGTAACAATGATAACTGTAATTCATGCTGTTCATTGTATCCAACGAGAATGCGATAACCGATGGAGAGGGGGAGGGGGAGGGGGTGGCGGCTGACAATTGACGAGTGCCCTTGTGACACTATTTGGATGAATTAATTCCTACACATAATCACCTCACCCGGCAAAAAAAATAATCCATTTCTGTAATCCCAAAAGCTTCTGAATTAATATCATCAACCAAGGGGGGAAGAGTTGTTCCCTTACTTCTCCCCACCCCCATAAAATTGCTTTGCCCTGATTATAAATTTATCAGAATAAATTTGATATTCAAGTTTTTTTTGAAAGAATCATTTCATTTTGTACATGGGGGGGGGTGGATAGATGGAAAAAAATCGACAACAAAGATAATATTCACGAGGGGGGGGGGGGAATCTAATATGCAAAAGATCATGTCAATGTCATTGGATTGAAATATTGATTTGTGTTGCAGGATGGTAGACTAGATACTTATTGGACCCCTTTTGGTAAAAGTCCAGGAGGGGAAGAGAGAGAGTGTGTGCTGTGTAAGTACTTAGTACTGGGGCTGGCTGCCGCTGGGATCGCTGTCTGTACACTGGCTCTCAGGATGTATGTACGCTCACAAACTCCCTCTCAGCCCCTGTCTGCTTGTGGTGACAAGTATACCTGAGCTCCAGTTGCTTTGCTTACCCCCCCCTCCCGTCTCCTCTCCAGCTCCTTCTCTTCCTTCCCTTTCCCCTCCTTCCCCCCCTTTTTTTTTCCTCTCCCTCTTTCTTTTCTCTCTCTTTCTGTCTCTCCTCCTCTTTCAATTCATACAGATTTCTTCATCCCCTCCCCTCCCTTCCCTCACTAACCAATAGATGCCCGGTCAGTAATGGAGAATTTCCTATCCAACATGTAGGCGAGCGTTCCCTTCTCCGGCAGAGACCTCTTTTATTTGAGGGGAGGGGGAGGAAGAGAGAAAGGCAAAAGGAAAGAGAGAGAGGGGGAGAAGTGCGAGTGGGAAGAAATAAAGGAAAAAGGAAGGATTCGGCCTAAAGCAGAGTGTGAAGCCAAAATGTCGACCAGAACGCCATTGCCCACAGTGAATGAGCGCGACACCGAAAATGTGAGTGAGACAATGTTTCATTTTTATTCTTGTTACTTTGATGTGAAGGTTCCAGTCGAGGGCCGGCGGGGGCGAGGGGGGTGTTTGGAGAGACTTGCTGAGAGGATGTGTGTGTTTCTTGCTGAGGAAAGGGATGTTCTGCCGGCCGGCTGGCTGCTCCGGGAGATGGTTCCAGCATAATATTTAAAAAATAAAGAGAGAGAGAGAGAGAGATCCCTTGGAGAGGAGTAGAGGCACTGACTCGCCTGCTTCATCGATCTCACAGGCCTCTCTCTCCATATCATGTACAAGGGGTTTTTCTCCCCCTGAGGAAAAGGCTACTTCCTTTAGACTGAATTTAAAAATCCTGCCTTCCATTTGCTTGATTTTTGCACCCCTCATTCTTCATCCTCCTTCTCCTCCTCTCCTCCCCCCCCCCCCCCCCAATCCTTCAGCCTGCAAATATCCATTTAAGGCTGGCTGCCTTTGACTGGAGGGAGCAGCTCAATGACAGGGAGCGGTTTACTGGACCACAAAAGAGCCCCGTCCCTGTTTAGTTTCGCTCAATGCAGACTTCCCAACTGGCGCAGTGTTTTTCCAGTTTGATCCGTTACTGTGGGAGTTTTTTTTTCTCTCTCCCTTTTTTTTGCCTTTTGAGTTGTCAAGCATACAACACCACCATCTGCCTTATTATCAATGTATCTTTCACAATGCTTTCAAACACCCCCACCCCCCCCCCCCCCCCCAACAATGTATTTTGGAGGATGAAAATACAAGGGCTGTGAAGGCTGACGATTCAATGGGAGGAGAGTTAAGGGTCAACCACACTATCCAGGAACCTACTTCAAAACCAAAATATTACCAGTGCGAATTTTGTGTTGTTTTTCCCCACTGACTGGTTATTTAGTTGCATTCTACCCCTCTCCAACATTGGGCCTTTTTAAATGCCCTTTAGTCTCACTATGCGTGTTTTATTCAGCAGGACGTTGACATAAACCATTTCCCTACACTACAATGATTTTATTTTTAGTTTTGGACTTGTTAATTTGAGAGGAAGCCTGGTTTAATATATATTTATGTTTAGTTTTCAGTAAGGGAGCTTTGTTTGAGTAGTCGATTAATGCTGAAGTCATCCAAGTACAGTGGTAGATATTTAGCATGCATTATATGCAGTACTGGCCAATGATTGTTGTGGAAAGTGTTCAAAGCAATGAATATTGTGCATCTAAATTGCTACATGCAATTAAAATGTATAGAGTACTATGCAAATACTACTTGTGCTGTGCGATAATTAACATAGTTTGTACCTGGCTACTTTTGCAGCACACATCTCTTGATGGATATGGTGACTCACAAATCCAGCCTTCCAAATCAAGTAGTAGACAAAACCTACCACGATGCAGAAATTCAGTGGCATCTACAACTGAAGAGCAACCCCACATTGGGAATTATAGGCTGCTAAAGACTATAGGCAAGGGAAACTTTGCAAAAGTAAAATTGGCACGACATGTTCTGACTGGAAGAGAAGTGAGTTTAATTTTGGTTGCTTCGTGTTATCAACATTTTACTTCAGTTTTTGCTGTATTTGTACTGTTTTTCAATTGGAGCCATTTCCTCATTTTGTGTTTAAATATATATTTTTAAATGTTTTTTTCTAATTCCATTTGCACGGGGCCTGTAGTTGCCATGTACCTTCCATTTGCCTGGAAGGCTGACCCAGTCATGGTTGATTCCCTCATTCTGATTAGGAACGTTTGGCAAAGCAAAACAGGCATATAGATTAGTCATGATATGCAAGATAATGTTTCAAGGGTTCTGTGTCTTATCTCTGGTATGTCTCTAAACACTCGGATGTCGCAGAGGTTTTGGTGTGCTCCCTGGATGCTATCTGAACCAGTATTCGTATGCTGTTATCATATACTTAACTGAGTGCTACAAAATTGTAAACTCTAGGTTCTCTGTATTATATCTTGTTTGTTTATTTTAAATGTTAAATTTTGTCAGTATCAATTGCTGAAGTGTTTTGATTACTGCTAAGATTTTAGTGCTTTTTCCTGTTGAAAATTTGCATTTGATATTCTAAAGAGAAACGATTGGTTTTTCTTAACTCTGTCCCTAAGTACATTTCAGGTCTCGCACCCAGACAAGCTCTAGTTATATAAAAAAATTGCTTTGTGAGTTATTGACAGAAAGCAGAATGAGACAGACTTGGATGTCAGGCAGTCTCGATGTTCATGTCTTTGAGCATCTGTTTGTAAAACTGTGCATTCTTTCTAAAAAAAAAATTCAAGTATTGAATTTCTTAATCTCTTAATCATTTTCAGGTTGCTGTTAAAATAATTGACAAAACACAGCTGAATCCTACTAGTCTACAAAAGGTACAGTTTTATCTCCAATTGCAAATTCATTTTTTTTAGCTTTATCAATGGAGGCAAACAGAGAAAATATGAATGAATTTGTGTTGTATTTGCACAGCAGTATTACTTTGAGTAACAAGGGAATGGTGGTTTTGGGATTTCTGTGTAGACTGAATAAGTTTAGACCTAAAGCAATGTTACTGTGTATACCTTGCATTGTAAGGCAAAAGAGGTAGTTGGCTGTGTGCAGAAAATGTTCTCATTGGATTTTCATCTCCACAATGTTGTTTGTTTACAGCAAGAGTGATAATACTTGTTAAACTTTTGACTGAAAGTCAGTACTTTATGGATAGTTTGAGGAAGAGGTTTTTGTTACTCTGCCTGTTATATTCATTCAGCAGAAAAAATGATTATCACAAATTATTAATCGCAGTCACTATTATACAGAATTATTTCATAATATATTCTATGGATTGTGAATAGTCATTGCCTCACAACAAAGAACAAGTTTCTTTGCTGAGAAGGCATATTTTTTACAATATATTATGAAAGCCAAACAGTAAACTAGTTGAGCCAAACTGTAATGCTGTATTTGTTTTTAAATTGAAATATAAATCTGTTTGGAAATGATAGAAGCACTTTTCCTTGCCGGTAAGAGTTACTGTATATATGTTGTGTTTATTATTGACATTGAATTTAGTTGGGTAGTGGGACAGGAAATAATACATAGAAGATGGACATTAGTGTTTTTAGTTGATATTAAAATATTAGCCACCCCTTGATATGTCAAGCTTAAAGGGTAGAGTATCTTTAAAGATGTCTTTGGGAAATTTTTTTAGGAAGGGGGCAGAGCAATGTCTGAAATGTTTCACCTTTACATTATTAATAACTGATATACGTATAACTTGTTTGTAAATGGCAGATACACTAAGACACTTTATTGAAGATGATTATGTAGACTTAAATGGAACGTTAGCAGAAATTTTCCATCCCCTCCCGATCTTCTGTCCCATCGATTCAGAGCACTTTTGAATAGTTTGCCACATTCACCACAGGGGAACCCAAGGTGGTGGGGATTGAACATCCCGGCCATAGCTAACTTTAGCAGTAGGTCAACACACAACCTGTAATCAAGTGTAGATGTAAACAGCAATAAATGGTTCATCACCCATTTCATTTTTTTCATCAGTTTGAAGAAAGTTGATTTCAAGAAATCATAGTTGCCATGAGGGCAAACGCTTTCCTATTTTAACCTTTCATAGCCCAAAAGATTGGGCGGAGGTTCTTGTGGAGCATAAGCACAGGCATAGACAAGTTGAACTAATTGGCCTGCTTCTGTGCTATATATTTGATGTGAAACTATTATGAACATACGGACAAGAAACCGAACAGGCCATTCAGCCCTCCGAGCCTGCTGCACCATTTAATAAGATCATGGCTGACCTGATAGTAACCACAAATCTGCATTCCGCCTACTCCCGATAACTTATTACTACTCTGCCTTCCAACAATCTATCCACTTCTGCCTTAAAATGTTCAAGACTCTGTTTTCATCGCATTTTCAGGCTCACAAATCTCTGAAAGAGAAAATTTCTCCTCACTTCCATTTTAAGTAGGTGACCCCTAATTTTTAAACAGTGATCCCAAATTCTGGATTCTTGAAGAGGAAAATCCTTCATCCATCCATCCATCCATCCTGTCAAGCCTCCTCAGGACTTGTTACGTTTCCACCAAGTCACCTCTTACTGTACCAAACTCCATTGGATATATGCCTAGCCTTTCCTCAAAGGACAACTGCCCATTCCAGGTATAAGTCTGGTAATTATTGCTTCCAATAATTTACATTCTTTCTTAAAGTGGCTAATATGTACACAGTTCTCCCAGATGTGGTCTCACCAATGCTCTGTATAACTGAATCATAACCTCTCTACTTTTATATTCAATTCCCCTTGCAATAAGTGATGATGTTCTATTAGCTTTCCTAATTATTTGCTGTACCTGCATACCAGGTGCAATTCATGCACCAAGCCAGCAACATTCCTCTGCAGAGCTCTGAGACGCAATCTCTCATAATTTAAATAATATGCTTATCTTTAATTTGTCAAAATGGATAATTTCATATTTTGTATATTGTACTCCATTTGCTGAGTCAATAAACCTATCTATATCTTTATGTCCTTTTCATAGCTTACTTTCCTAGCTTCCTTAGTGTCAACAGCAAATTTTTAACAGTTGAGGCAGCAGCAGTGATCCCTTTGGCACAACACTCGTTATGTACTGCCAACCTGAAAAAATACCTACTCTCTGCTTTATGTTTACTCTTCAATTTCTGTTAGTTAGCCAATCTTGTGTCCATGTCAATATGTTACCTGCTGAACATGAGCTCTTATTTTCTGCAATAACCTTTAATGTGGCACTTTATCAAGTGCCTTCTGGAAGATGAAGTACCACGCAGCCGCTGATTCCCCTTTATCGCGACACATTATTTTCTCAAAGAACCCAATAAGTTGGTTAAACATGATTTCCACTTCACATAACCATGTTGAATCTGCCTTTATTACCTTAAAATTATCCAAGTGTCCTGCTACAACTTATTTAATAGCTTCTAACATTTTACCTATGACAGTTGTTAAGCTAACTGGCCTGTAGTGTTCTGCTTTCTGCCACCCTCCCTTTCTGAATAATGGAATGAAATTAGATATCTTCCATTCTTGATCACTTTACTTTTGTGTTTTGGTCCAAGGTTATTTAAAACAATCACATCATGTTTCAAGAAGTTCTGAAGAAACTGAGATTGTATTACAACTAACAAATCACCCTATTTTGTATCATACATATTCTGCGCAGTTTTCTTACTGCTAGTTATGGCCTGTGAAATCCATCATTGTGGTCTTGCAAAGCCATCTTATGTTGCTTGACAGGAAGGGGAAAGAGAAGCCACAATACTCAGCCACATCATGCAGGTGAAACTTGAGTGTCTTAAAATATTTTAGCTAAAAGATTCAATTTACTTTCTTGAACCACATCAATTACTTTGTGTGCAAGTGGTACTATGTGTATGGATAAGAGTGTGAGAGAAAATTAAGTCCAAAGATGTGTGAGTTAGGTGGATTGGCCAGTCTAAATTGACCATTAGTATCCTATGATATGCAGGTTAGGTGGATTGGTCATGATCAAGGTGTGGGGTTATGGGGATAGAACAGGGGAGTGTGCACAGGTAGAGTGCTCTTTTGGTGCGTGGTGCAGACTCGATGGGCTGAATGGCCTCATTGTGCTCTGTAAGAATTCTATGATTTCTATGACATGGGGAAATCTAAATTTCCTTCTGAATCTTTTTGTGTCAATATTTTTAATTGCAGCATACGTTTTCCCTACAAGCAGCATGTTAAACTTTATTGCTATTTTATGCCTTCCTTTTGTTTGTCTAATGTTGAATTTTTGAAATAGGTTTCAGTGATTCATAATGAATTTTACGGTTTGAGATTTTACAAGATAAATTGCAATAAACTATAGACTTCTGGTTGTTTAAAATGTGAGCAGTTTGCAGTTGCTGGGGAGAATTTCTCCTTTTCTCCTGTTGTAGTGTTCCGGTGGTGGACCACACAAAGGTCCATTGACCTCGGGTGGGATTTTCCAGTTTTGGGCCGATGGCAGCTTGAAGATCCCAGCTCTTTCTCGCCCTATGAGTATGACCTATCATTTCACAGACCAATGAAAGTATAATTCATTCATGTTTGGATTATTATTCATTCTCTTACAGAGGAATGATTGACAGCAGTTACATAATCAACAATATATGGGATATTTCACAACTGCTGGGAGACAAATACTTATAAAACCGACCATTTTGTTTGGCTTGAGGTCAAAGCACTTTCTTTTGTTTAAAAAGAGAAACACTGCTGATGTTAATGAAAGTTGCTCAAACGGCATAAGTGAGGGATATAAAAAATTGAAGTTCACGCATTGGGTTAAAGTAGCCTGTATCAGTTGTAATTGCTCCTTCAGATCCGTGTTAAATTCAAAACAATTTTTGTATATGATGAGGAAAGATCTTACTTGGTGTGGAGCAGAAGGAAATGAGGCTGGTTTGTGGACAGAGCTATCAGGATTATAATATTATGGTTAGAGACTGCTGTGAAATGCTATATATTTCTAGCATAGTTTCTAATGAGGGTTTTGTCTTGTACAATGACTTGCTGCCTTATTATTTTTGCTATAGCCCAAAAGGAAATGTACAATCTGGAGGGTTTTTACCCAGTGTGGGACATCCAGCTGGGGAGTCGGTTAGCTCAGTTGACTGGACGGCTGGTCCGTGATGTAGAGTGACGCCAATTCAGATTCAATTCTGACAGTTCAGATTCAGTTCCCATACTGGTTGAGGATTGCCTTCTCCAACATGCGTCTCATCTATGGTGTGGTGAGCCTTATCTTAAAATCACCACCAGTCAGTTCTTTCCCCTTCAAAAGGGAGAGGAGCTTATGGTTATCTGGGACTTTGGTGACTTTACCTTTTATCTTAGCATCAAAAACTGCATTCATTCGCAGCTTATGATTTGAATGTCTCTCCTCCTCTTGTCAAATTCCACCTATAAGCTTAGTGTTAAAATGGCAGTGGGTTGTTCAGGACTAAGTAGTTGACTCACTCTCCTACCAAAAATATACACCAACTTGGTTTGCATAAAAAAGGATGTTTTAAAGAAAACATTTAGCTAATGAATACCTCAAGAATTGTGTTCTTCCACTATAAGGGTAATGTTTGATGTTTTGCTGCTTCTACGCCCTTTCTTCTCTAACGTTAAATTGTTAAAAAGATTTCTCATTGATTGAATTTTGTGGTTTTAGATTTTTAAGGCCTGATTCAAATTTGGAGAGAAGATTATTGCAAATACATCAATGGCATTGAGTATTTAAAAGCCAAATGCACAGGCTGAATGTTGAAGATTTAAAAAAAAAAGTCCTTCCTTTTTGATGGCGTGTTGGTGGCAAATTTAGCCGATATAGCTCATGACTTTACATGATTGTGTGATTTTAAACTGTACGTAGTGGGTAACATTTTAAGTATTATAACACAGACCCAGTTTAACCGCATAAGTACATTTTTGACAAAGCAAGTGCAGGCAAATAAGTAGCAGCATGTTTATTCAAATACTCTTCAGTACTTTTACTTAAATAGGTTGACAGATGGCAAGAACTTTTTGTTTTACACAGCCTCAGAGATAACCATTACTTT
This sequence comes from Carcharhinus amblyrhynchos, assembly GCF_965287045.1. Lineage (NCBI taxonomy): Eukaryota > Metazoa > Chordata > Chondrichthyes > Carcharhiniformes > Carcharhinidae > Carcharhinus > Carcharhinus amblyrhynchos. The sequence goes on from NC_137335.1 coordinate 55,887,395, forward strand.
ACTTTATTTCTTGTGTACTTAAAAATAGCTTTTTTTAGATCCTGAAAATAAATTACTTGATTTTACTAATTGGGCAGTGTTTGTGGTTTAAAGTATGGAGAAAAATGGAGTAAAACTTTTTTAGATATCACCCCCCCACCCTTGCCCCCATTAGTTATTGAAACTTATCTCTTTTAGCTTTATTTATAGTTAATGGAATTAGTTATGCTTACGAAGGACAATTTTTGATTAGCTTCTAACTTGAATTGTCACCTTAAGATTCAGTAATCCAAATGATGGAGTAACTTAAATAGATCATGAGACCAATCATAGTTTAATTGCCATTTGATGAGGGAAATTTTCAGACTGCCAGGTGCATGTATATTTGCAGCCCAGATTAGGCGAGAGAAGCATGTTTTAGTTGTAATTGCCTTCTAACATTTTCATTTTGAGGCAATTCACAGATGAATTGGTGTCTGTACAGCTTTCTGCTCAAGGGCTTTGTGTATAATTCTCAAATGTAGAAGTCCAATTTTAAAGTGCGCAAAGTGATGACCGTAATGAAAGTGTACCTTTGTACAAAACTTATCTAACCTAAGGAAATTTAATTTGGCTGCTTTAGAGTATTCATAGAATAGACTCATAAAATCCCTACAGTGCAGAAGGAGACCATTTGGCCCATCGAGCCTGCACCAACAACAATCCCACCCAATTCCAATCAGCGTAATCCCATGTATTTATCTTGCTGATCCTCCAGACACTGATCAATTTAATATGGCCAATCCTCCTAACCTGCACATCTTTGGACTGTAGGAGGAAACAGGAACAGCCAAAGGAAACCCACACAGACATGGGGAGGATGTGCAGACTCCACTCAGTCACTTGAGGCCGGAATTAAACCCAGGTCCCAGGTGCTGTAGGGCAACAGTGCTAACCACTGCCACTGTGTCTTCCCCAAAAATCTGCTGTGGTTGGATTCAAACCAGGATCCCATAATCTTGCCATGGGTCTCAGTATTATTACTAGACTAGTAATCCAACTATGCCACCACCACAGAATATCTGTGCTTTGTTGCCAAATTATTCTTTTTTTCCCTCTTCCATGCTGTGGCTCTAATGTAAGTGGTTATTTTTTGTTTTTTAAAAAAATTTGCCCACTGCAAGCAATATTTCATTCTACAGCAGCAAGGAAAAGTTTGAATTTTCCTGGTTATTTATAAAACTAGCAGAGTGGTTCTAGTCTTGCAGGTAATATTGCTGTATGACTATCCATATTTAGGTTGTCTTAGGCAATAGGTCAATCATAATAGCAAACACTTTACAATGTGGTGCTTCCACCCATCATTGCTTTAAAGACATAAAGATAACATTTTAAACAAGATCTTGTGATGAATTAATGAATCATGTTTTGCGTTTTTGTAGGATTTGGGAATATTTGTATGCACTCAAATCATACAGTAGCAAGACTTTTCCACCAACAACAGCCTAACCAGCACCTCTTAGCTGGAAGGCTCCAACCCAGGCAACATCCTAGTGAATCTCTTCATCTTTTCTAGTGCAATCACATCATTCCTATGGTGTGGTGAGCAGAACTGCATACAGTTTTCTAGCAGTGGTGTAACAAATAGTTTCTATAGCTCCATCTTAACCTCCCTGCTCTTATATCTATACCTTGGCTAATATAGGCACATAACGCATGTGCTTTTTTTATTTACCTGCTACCTTCAGGGACCAAGGATAAACTGGCAGAGTGGTTTTAGTCTTGCAGGTAATATTGCTGTATGGTCCCTCTGTCCCACTGATATTTTCTATTTCTTGTAACCCAATCTGTTGTCTTATGATCTATCACATAGCAGTCATCTCAGCCGACTATGTTTCTTTGTGTGAGGAGTTTGCCTCTTATGCTTGTATTTTTTTGTGGATTGCATATGATGTCTTGTTATTGTTTCATCTCCTCTTCCTATGGTTAACTGCTGAAGGGGTATAAACTAAAACAGATCAATGCAGCATCTGGATAAATCTTTAGTGGTCCATTTAATTGTATACAATGTTACACTTCTAAGTTGATGGGATTATGTTTTTTGATTTGACTGTGTTACATGGTAAACTTGTTAGCAATTTGTGCCGCTAACAAAGTCAAAATTGTAGTTTTAAAATAGTTTTTTTTGCCTCCTTTTAAGTTACCACCTGTAAGCTTTTCATCTGCCTACGCAAAAGAGAATGGCTAGATCCACTTAGTAACCTGCAGCATAACTCTGTGCTGCAGTTTACTTTCCAAGGCACGTTACTTCAATTTCCCGTTCTGTCTGTTGGTCAACTTGTTGCGCAATCCACCATCTATTCATTTTACCTGCAGCTTCCTTACCTCTGTATGAGGTTACCAAATTTCAGGTTTGTACATTAAACATGGACATTTGTCTAGCAAGTCTTTTTTTTGTTTAATTTCACTTTTGTCTCCACACAATTTCTTAATTGAGGAGTTGAGCAGGCAGCTGACTTGCAGTTTTCTATCAGTGCTGAAGTTGATTGTATTGTGAGGCATGTGGCAGCAGTCTGGGATGCTTTATTTGCTTTTCTTCCTTTTACCTTTTGCTCAGCCCAGCTCCACGCAATGGTGTTTCCATTTGCAGTACCCCCACATCAATTATTAGGAAGGCACCAAGTTAGTGAACTGCAATAGCCTTCACCTGTCAAGTCTGCTGAAATGCTATTGGAAGTCGTTTCCCTTCCACCCATCAGTGCAGCACCTGATCTGCTGCTGTCTTCTAATTTGAGTCTTTTGTCTGTTCTTATGCTTTGTGTGCATTTTTTTTGTCAGACTTTTTCCATGTTTGTGTATTTTTTTTGTAATGATGGGTTGGCAGAGTAAGAAGGCCTAATGATAATAGAGAAGCTGGTTAGTTGCTGGGTTCAAATTCAGCCAAAGGCATTTAGCAAAAATGAATGGTCGACAAATGGAAGCAGTAGGGGAGAGGGAGGCAGTGAAAAGAAAATTGCAGTGAACAAGACAGGAATAAAATGAAGTAAACATTGTGAAAAGCAGTAAGTGGATGTTCCTGTGGCTGCTGTCAGCAGTGATGTTCAATCCAATTGAATGGATCCTTGGAGCTTGCTAGATTTGAGTGACTGTTATCATCTAATTCGCTGTGATTTTGAAAGTTTCAGAAGCCCCCCCTCCACCTCCCCCTGAATTTGATAATGCACCCTGTGTACTGATATGTTAAAATGAATACAATAAAACTTGTTCACAATTGTACATAGTGATGTATCTAATAGATAATCATCCTTTTGCCCTTCTACAGAGTAATGTTTGGGTAGTTCTTTGTTTTAATTCCCTTATGGATTAGTACTGTCCTGTAGAAGTTCCAGGTTTGTTGCGAGTCTGTGCTCACGTTAGTTTGGAAGGAGAAAAATGAGACTGAGTTATCCTCCTTGATTGGTAAACAGCGAATCTTGGTGGAAAATGAACGTCGCCTGAGGACAACATTCAAGGTTGATACAGTAGTTCCCCAAGTTGCTCTTTGAGGTTCATGCATGAGGAGTGATCATTGCCTGGGCACAAGAGAGCGATTATCATTGAGTCGTACTCTAGAATGAACCATGAATCAGCTGTTGCACCTGAGGAGGGGAGAAAAATGACTTGCAAGGACACTGATCCATGTTCCAAAACACAGGCACTTACTGTTGGAATTGTCACGTTATGTCTCTGTCTCAGTTGTGAGACCTGATGTGATAGATTTTCAATTGGCTGTCAGTCCAGGATGATAAGCTGTGCAATTATTTTAAAAGATAGAATGGACAAATTGATGCTGTAACCACACATAGTATTGTTGCCCTTAAATAACCTCCTAATTGTGAATTGGAATATAAATCAATTGTTTTAGGAGGATTTAGATACTTAATTTTTTGCCACATCTCACAGCAGTTCGGCAGGTGTTTCCACTGAATACTGATGAGACTTGATTCCACACTGCCTTGATTTTGTATTTGCATTTGTATAGTGAGAACTTGATATTCGGTTTGATTGCCTGTAATAATTAAATTGGAATAGTAATTTGTGTTTGAAAGCTAAGCATGCTGATAGTCATAGTAAAGTCCAAAGTTCGGAGTTTCTTGCTGTCTAATGGTTTCCTGCTGCAGATGGGGGGGGGGGAAAGTCAAACACGTTCAAAAAAGATCACTCAATTTTAAAAATTAAAATAGGCTATTGAAATTTCAACCATTTTAAACATTTGTGTCTCCTAAATCTCGGTCCAGATCTTAAATATTTATGTGATTCGAAGTCAGGGAGAAAATTAGGGATATTATTAATATTGCCCTTATGTTTCCAGTTTGGGGAGGCGATGGCCTAGTGGTATTCTTGCTAGGCTATTAATCCAGAAACTCAGCAGAATCTCGCCACGGCAGCTGGTGGAATTTGAATTCAATGAAAATCTGGAATTAAGAATCTACTGATGACCGTGAAACTATCATCAATTGTCAGAAAAACCCTCTGGCTCACTAATGCCCTTTAGGGAAGGAAATTGGCTATCCTTATCTGGTCTGGCCTACATGTGACTCCAGAGCCACAGCAATGTGGCTGATTCTCAACTGCTCATAGGCAACTAGGGATGGGCAATAAATGCTGGCCAGCCGGCGACACGCATGTCCAATGAATAAAAAAAATTACAAATATAATACATCTTTGTAAACATGTGCCCCCCTCACCCACAACATCAAAATAAAACTATAAAATGCTCAGAAATAGCTCATATTGTTAGTCAGCAAATGACTTACAGTTGTACAATGGATAAGAAAATTCAAGTTGGTAGATGATTTTTTGTAAACACATTATTTGGTGAATAGATGTCTGATCTTTTTAAGTAAAACAGAGTAGGCTTATTCAGTTTAATGGTTTTAATTTTTAACATGAACATTGACAAAGCTGGCATATTCATGTGAATATAAAAGATTGCAAAGGTATGTATTCAGGTTCATTCTCCTCTCAACCACTTGACATTGCCTTGATTGTTTGATTATAGTAAACTACTGCAAGTCGCTACTGTGAATTCTTCTTGTGCTCACTGTTGTGACGGTCAAAATTTAAATTAACTTGAGAATCAGGAGTGTGGCTGTGAGGGCAGGGATGCCTCACTGACTTGACCTCCACTGAACATCCTCATACTTGGAGGGACCAGCAAAATGGGAATGCTTACTTATGCTATCATTAATGTAACTCAAAAGAAGTAGGTGATGGCTGCATTGCTGCCTGGAAGATCCGTGGATGAATAGTTCTCATTTTATGGGATGGATAACAATCCTTATCATTCCTGGAAGCCATAGAAAGCATTTCTAGAAGGCTAAAGACTGCCAGCAGTGTGGAGTTGAGCATGTATTAGATAGATTATTGGAGGATCAGCATTGGATCACTGAAGCCAAGTGATTGATGAGAATCCTTATTTAAGTCAATGATGGCTCTAACATGCACATGTATGAGGCTTCTGTTAATGAGTTCTTAAATCAGAAAGTGGGATATGATCAAAAGATGGAAACATATATTTGGAACAATTCGCATTATTTGAGGTTCAAACGTAGAGGTGTGAAATAGAATTCATTTTAAAATTTGCATCTGCCAATCTCTGGGATTGGGCAGGTGAGGTTTAAAGTTTGTTTATTAGTGTCACAAGTAGGCTTACATTAACACTGCAATGAAATTACTGTGAAATCTCCTAGCCACCACACTCTGGTGCCTATTTGAGTACACTGAGGGAGACTGTATAATGGACAGTGCACCTAACCAGTACGTCTTTCAGAGGAAACTGGAGCACCTGGAGGAAATCCATGCAGACGTGGGTACAATGTGCAAGCTCCACACAAACAATTATCCAGGTCGGGAATCGAACCCTGAACCCTGGACCCTGGCACTGTGAGGCAGCAGTGTTAATCACTGTGCCACCCTGGAAGGTGAAAACATCAATTCTGTTTCTATGTAGGTCGGCTATTTGTTCATCAGTTGCCTTCTAAAAAAAAAATGATGATCCGATCAGTCAAGTTGCCAACTCTGGCTGCTCATATTCTGGGAGAGGTTGGCAGAAGTGACAGCACAGAATTAATGACTTTTTGAGCAAACTGGATCCATTTCTCAATGGGGGCTTCATTCCTAAAGAATGAAGCCTTTGGAAAGAGAAGCAGGTAACTGCACAATTTACTTGTGATTCACTGGTGGATTTCTCAGTGAAATTGGGACTCTTTTTAAAGTAAGGATTTTGAAAAAATAAATGAAAAGCATTTGTCAGATCATCACTGATATGGGATTTTGCCTTATTTGGCTTTAATTGCTTGGTGATTCAGTTCTACTTTCTAAGCTGGAGGGTTCTGACACAGATTTCTGCCTGCCCTCCTGTTTTAGGACTATTCGTGGTAGCTCACGCTGGGACAGCGGTTCCATTCCATGGAAGTGGATGGGGGCTCCTTCTTGGCTGCTGCCCAAGAGGGGATGAGCTGGTGCTGCTGACATCTGGTATCATGGATCTGGCTTTCTCCATACTCCTTGGCAACCTGCCAGTCAGTGAAGCTGGGATGGTACTGCTCCCAGCGCCTCTACTCCCGTGTCAGGCAAGGAGCGAGCCAACTGCGCATGCTTCATCTGCAGTATGTTGGCCTCTCACTCTGTCCCCGCCTCCTGCCAAGGTGCTGATTTTTTTTTCCCCCATCCCTATGGTAAGCTCACCCCAGGGTCAGCTGTTGATCAGCCCTCTGAACTTCCTACCGAGCAAATCAACAGCCAAAGATACCACAGTGACCATTCCATTATTTGGAGTCACTTTTGTAACTACTCCTGCTGCAGCTGGTTCACCATGCCTGCTGAGAGATTTGGGGATTTGATAGTGGGGCAGAGGGCTGTTCTGTCTGACTAAAACAATTACTGGGGTGTAGCCCGGCAGTGAAGAGGAACTCCATCTGACTGAGGGGCAAATCGGATGGGGGGAAGAAATGGTTATGAAGTTTGACCACGGTACTCTGGTTTACATCATATGTTATCACATTTGGCAATCCACAAAAAAACCATGAGTTTCTGTGAGCGAATTATTGTACACATTAATGTAATTGCTTAAAATAGCATTTTAGAATCTCCCTGGATTGTCTTCAACAGCCAGTAGACAATTGATACCAATTACAGAAGACACTCAGCCACTCGGAGAAGGTTTGCAATCAGGGAAGATCTGTTATTAGATGCCAACTTCAGGATGGGCCTCATTGTAGACTGACTGAAGACAATCATGCTAAGTTCTGCGTCCAAAATATTGCGCGAGTTTCGTGAAAACAATTGTGGTTTTGTTTTCGTGAGCTCTGCATTGTCTTTTGTATTTCATTTTAAATTTTTCAATGAGTTAACAAGTTTTAAAGTTTAAGCAGAATTTTTGGTTCAAATTTTAATTATGTTCATGATTTCATTGAAACAATTATTGTGCTTTCTGTTGAAGTATAGCCTCACCAGCCCAGTGGGCTTTCTGCTAGGCCTCTGGCATTGCTACTTTTTTTAAAGGAGGTTTTGTCTGAGGACCAGGTGGTGACTGCTGTCAACTTTCCTCCTCTTAATTACGTTTCTTCACTCGCCCCGATTTGGTGCAATCCACTCAGACCCCCTGGCTGAGATTTGGAGCTGAGCTTAACACACACGAGAAGGGCAGTGATGAAGCAGACTTGTTTTGCATTATGTTTCAGCATTTCCAGTGTCATCAGGCAAGATGCAAAACACTTTGCTTTCTGGGTGCTTTTTTTTAAGATGATTAAGGAATTCTTGAAAATTGAGCAGATTCCACAATAATTTTAAGACAAAACCAAATCAACGGGGAGTTTACGAATAAAGTATGTCCCATTATCCAGTTTTAAAAAGCTCCATTTAAAACTGTCTTTTAACAGTTTAAAAGCAAGCTTCTTTTTGTCTGACGGCTGCTCCAGTGGCCCTGACGGGGAGGAGCCCTCTGCACCCAAAGCAGCTTCATTTGTTGCAGTAAGAGCGGTGACTCAGACTGGGCAGGCAACTGCTGCAAAGCTACATGACCTTGGGAAAAATATGCTACTTCAGTGTGTTACATATGCAGCAAAGAGAAGGACAGCAATTCTCTTCCCTTTGAATCTGAATGGTTGCAGCATTCTTATGTGTTGCCTTTTTGGAAATAACAGTGAAGTAATTTTTTATTGTTTTTCTGCTCTGATTCTCCTTTCTCTGTGCCTCTCTGGATTATAATTGTTCCTAAACCACTTAACCAGCATCATGCTAGTAAGTTACTTTCAATGCCAGTTTTAGATAGCTGATAGATGCATATAGAGAGGTTTTCTTTCAGGCTGTTGGTGCCTTGATCAACATCACCTCTGTACCAGCACACTGATACAGGAAGACGATGTCCCAATGAGTTAGACAATCTTTTTTTTTCTCTACTACTGGGGTTAAACTGAAATCCAACACTGAGAGTGATTGTAATGAATGGTTGATTTTGGGCAGTTCCAATGAGGTGGACATAGGCTCATGCCACATAAACAACCTCCTTTAGCTCTAGGTTGCTGGTCTCACTCTGAGGCTGTTGATTGGGGAAATTGGAAAATGTCCTACTCCTGTACCATGGGATTGATTGAGGGACTTTTTTGTGCTGCGTAGAAGCTTTGTTCTATGTCTAACTGTGGTATACCTAGCTAAGGAAATTGCTTACCAACAAGAGCCTCAAATAAATTGCCTTAAATACCCCAATATTTTATGAAACCTCACCTTCAAGAACTTGAATATGTCAGAATCTGTGTAGGATTTAAATATACCAGCTTCTTAAATGCACTATGCTGTTAGTTATAAAAGAAATCTCTAAATTTACCAGTGGAGCCAAGCTGAATTCCTTTTTTATTTGGCAGTGCACGTTCACAGCAAAGACTCTGCTCCTAAATACTAGTTGTTAAACATGCCTGTAATAATGGGTTAGTTATTGTCATACACATTATTTGATGTGCATGCAATAAAACAATAGTGATTTAAGATAATAGAATACTTGTGTATAAAGCGTGAACTAGCTGAATTAGATATACTTAAATCTTTCAATGTCATATTACTAATGGTTACAGGACAGGAGTTATGAGCAGACTGCTTTTAAAAATCCTGCAACGGTTGAGATTATTCACATTTCTCTGAAAAGAGAATGTGTGGTTGAGATTTCATACTGTTACATGTTTTTTAAGTTCTAAATGTTTTGGTGTGACCGCCACTCATCAATATCCTAATTTTTAGTTTTCCTGCTTTTTTTTTAGATTTTCGTTTTCTTAAAACCTCTTATATTGCACTTAACCAAAAAGTAAATAACTTGTTTCACCATTTTGATGGCTGTGCATTAATGAAAGAAAGTCAGCCCGTATTTGTAAAAACAAAGTTGATTAATTGACTTGATTGAGTTTTTTGATGAGGTAACAGAGGGTTGATGAGTGTCATACAGTTAGTGTAGTGGACATGAACTTCCAAAAGGCGTTTGATTAAGTGCTATGTAGAGAATTGCCTGTAATGTTGAAGGCCATAGAATAGTAAAAGGGACAATGGCAGCATGGACAGGGCATTGACTGGAAGAAGAGAGTAGTGGTGAGCAGTTGTTTCTTTGGGCTGGAAGAAGATATGGAGTGGGGTCCATATGTTTGGTGCTAGGAATGCTGCTTTTCTTGATCTGCGCTTAATGATCTAGACTTAAATGTGTGAAGCACAAAGTTTCGCAGATGGCAAAAAAATTGAAAGTATTGTGAGCTGTGGGGGATTTCAAGAGGTCGTAGAATGATGGATTGGGCAGACATTTGGTATATTAAATTTAATGCTGAGAAGTGTGAAGCTCTGCATTTTGGATGGAACGATGAGGAGGGGCAATGTAAAATAAAGAGTTAAATTCTTAAGAAGGATGGAAGAACCATAGACTTCCTACAATGCAGAAAAAGGCCCTTCGGCTCATTGAGTCTGCACCGACTCTTTGAAAGAACATCCCCTCTGACGTATCCCCATAACTCCGCATACTTACCATGGCTAATCTATCTAAACTACACATCTTTGGACAAAAAGGGACAATTTAGCCTGGCCAATCCACCAATAGAGAGACCTGGGGTATATGTACAAACATTGTTGCCATGGTGGTAGGTTGAGAAAATGTTTTTAAACATGTAGCATCCTGGGCTTGATAAATCCAATGCAAAGAGTACAAAAACAACAAAATTATGATGAACCTTTTATAAAACATTAGTTCAGCCCAAATTGAAACATTGGGCGTGCTTTAGGATGGATGTGAAGAATTTAGAAATGGTGCAAAATAAATTTTAGGGATGATGGATTGCAGTTAAATGGATAGATTGGAGAAACTGAGGTTTTCCTTACGAAAGAGAATTGTGAGAAACAATTTGATAGAGGTACTTGACATCATGAGAGGTCTAGACAGAGTAGGTAGAGAGAATCTGTTCCTGTTGGCAGAATGATCAAAAACCAGAGGACAGCATTGACAATAGAAACAAGGCAAGATGTGGAAGATCTCTTAACATAGCAAGTTTTTAACATTGGGATGTTAGCACTGCTGCCTCACAGTACCAGGGACCCAAGTTCAATTCCAACCTTGGGTGACTTGTGGAGTTTGCACAGACTCCCCATGTCAGTATGGGTTTCCACCAGGTGCTCCGGTTTCCTTCCTACAGTCTAAAGATGTGCAAGTTATGTGGATTGGCCGTGTTAAGTTGCCTCTTTGTATCCCAAGATGAGTAGGTTAGGGGGATTAGCCAAGATAAATACATTGGCTTATGAGGATAGAGCCTGGGTAAGATGCTCTGTCAGATATGGTGTAGATGCGATGGGTAAAATGATCACCTTCTGCATTGTAGGGATTCTATGATTGTGATATTGGAATGTGAACTCTGTTTTAACCTTTAAATTTGGGTGACCCATATCTTGTTTGCTTTTTTGTTACAATCCAATAATGTTAAATATTTGAACTAAGCAATTGAAAGAGAGAATTCCTTTAAGAATTCCTCTGACAAACATTATTTGTTGAAATGGTAGAATAATACAAAATGGTATTATTCAACATCTTATAAACCTCTATCAGGTCGCCTCACTATAGGAAGGACGTGGAAGCTATTGAAAGGGTGCAGAGGAGATTTACAAGGATGTTGCCTGGATTGGGAGGCATGTCTTATGAAGATAGGTTGAGGGAGCTGGGACTCTTCTCCCTGGAGAGACGAAGGTTGAGAGGCGACCTGATAGAGGTTTATAAGATGTTGAGAGGAATAGATAGGGTGGATTCTCAGAGGCTATTTCCCCGGGCTGAAATGGTCGCTACGAGAGGACACAGATTTAAGGTGCAGGGAAGCAAGTACAGAGGAGATGTTAGGGGTAAGTTTTTCACTCAGAGGGTGGTGAGTGAATGGAATCGGCTGCCGTCGGTGGTGGTGGAGGCGAACTCGCTGGGGTCTTTTAAAAGACTTCTGGATGAGTATATGGGATCTAATGGGATTGGGGGTTATAGATAGGTCTATGCCTTAGTAGGTATAGAAGTGATCGGCGCAACTTGTGGGCCGAAGGGCCTGTTTGTGCTGTAGTGTTCTATGTTCTATGTAAGTAGAATACCAAAGTATCTTCCATGGCTTAGTTGGAATGCATTCTTGCCTTTGATTAACAAGGTTCCAGGTTCAAGTCTCTATGCAGGAACTGAGCACAGAAATCAAGGCTGACGCTCCCAAAACTTCTCTGTCCCCTTAGTGTCCAAAAGTAGATCTCAGACAATGCAGCATTCATAATGAATGGCAAAGCAAGCTCAAAGGGCCAAATGGCTGCCTCTGTGCTCCTATTTTCTATGTTTCTATTTCTGTACTGTACCAGTACTGTACTAGCCTGGATTAGCGCAGTCCTGAGGAGTGCTGCGTGGTTGGGGTGCTATCTTTCAGATGATGTTAAACCAAGGCTCTATCTGCATGCTTGAGTAGATGTCAAAGATCCCATGCACTATTTTGAAGAAGAGCAGTGGATTATCCCTGCTATCTTGGCCAATATTTATCCGTCAATTAAAGAATGAAAAACCGATCATTTGGTGATTGTTGCATTGCTGTTTGTGGGAAATGTGTGCATAATGCCTGTTCCATTTCCGACATTACAGCAATGATTACACAGTTACTTCAGTGGATGTAAAGTGCTTTGAAAAGTGTTATATTAATGCAAGTCTATATTTTTAAGATGAGCTCAGTACTCATTTTTTTCTGCTACGTTGCTACTGTAGAATGGTATAAAAAAAAGTCACTGCATTCTTGGAGAGTTTGGATATGATAAAGCACAAACACAGTTGATATTTTCTCTCTATGAAATATGAATCATTTTGGTCATGTCGATATAATTTGCTTACCATGATGCACGGAACAGATTCGACTAACATTTTTGCTGGTGCTCCTTTTAAGTTGTTTTATTGTTTTGCCATTTCCTGATTTAGATTAACCTCTGAGCCATTGGAAGTTTTCTTTACTTGTGCTTAGTGTTGTTTCAAATAAAAGGATATCAAACCTTACATCATTTGGGATATTTCAGAACAAAAAATGTCTGTTTGCAGTGCTTGTTTAATATTTTTCATTTTTAGTTGATTATGTAATTAGTCAGGTGTGTTTATCTTGATGCTGCTGTTATCTGCACGAGAATGGCCAGCATCTAAATTTGTCGTCATACTAGAAATAGAACCTCTACAATACGGATCGGGGCCCTTTTTGGCCCATCAAGCCTGCATTGACAACAATCTCACTCGGGCCCTATCCCTGTAACCCCATGTATTCACCCTGCAAATTCCCCTGACATTAAGGATCAATTTAGCCTGGCCAGTCAACCTAACCTGCACATCTTTGGAGTGTGGGAGGAAACTGGAGCACCCAGAGAAAATCTGCGTAGACATGGGGAGAATGTGCTGGTGGAAGTCTAAACATTTATAACGCAAAGCACCAGAATGTTAGTGACAGCATTGCTGTAAAACCCTTCATGCAAATTTCTTAGCTGTGCTTACTATTCGTAGATGAGAAGTGAATGAGAGAGGCTGAATTCTGGAATGCAGTGGCATAGGTCAGGAGTACCTCATCAATCAAGAACAATGTTTGAGGAGATTGAGGAGGAAGGGAAAGACCATTTCATTGTAGTTAGTTTCCCTTTTGTGATGGATCACTTTTACTATTGTGAGTTATGTAGAATGTAAAATGATCAACTTTTGAATGAAATTTGATTTGCAAGAAGCATGCAATTTTTTTCTGTTTGGAATGGCATTGACTTTTTACAACAGTCTGCATTGATATGCTTGTCAGCAATCACTAACTATGCAGTGAAATCTAGGAAGTGATTACAGTCATAATGATGCACTCCTGCCCCAGTGGATGTTGTTTTGCTGATGTTTGATTTGCTCTGGCTTTCGGAGTCGCAGGTTATTCATGTTGTTGTGCAACATGGGTGTGCTGTGAAGGATTCAGATGTCTTCTCGTAGTGATGTTTTCCATTCCTATCTGAGATAAGAACATAAGAACATAAGAAATAGGAGCAGGAGTAGGCCATCTAGCCCTTCGAGCCTGCCCCGCCACTCAATAAGATCATGGCTGATCTGTCGTGGCTCAGTTCCACTTTCCCGCCCTCTCCCCATAACCCTTAATCCCTTCTCTTATCAAAAACCCATCAACCCGCTTCTTAAAAATATTTAGCGAGGCAGCCTCCACCACTTCAACGGGCAGAGAATTCCAGAGATTCACCACCCTTTGAGTGAAGAAGTTCCTCCTCAACTCCGTTCTAAACCGCCTCCCCTTTATCTTGAGGCTGTGCCCCCTAGTCCTACTGTCTTTTTTGAGCGGGAAGAGTCTCTCCACCTCTATCCTATCCATCCCATTCATCATCTTATACGTCTCAATGAGATCTCCCCTCATTCTTCTAAACTCTAACGAGTACAAGCCTAGTTTATTCAGCCTCTCCTCATAGCTCAATCCCCTCAGCTCCGGTATCAGCCTAGTAAACCTCCTCTGCACTCCCTCCAGGGCCAAAATATCCTTGCGCAGGTGCGGCGCCCAAAACTGCACACAGTACTCCAGCTGTGGCCTCACCAATGCCCTATACAGCTGCAGCAAGACCTCCCTACTTTTATATTCAATCCCCCTCGCTATGAAGGCCAGCATCCCATTCGCCTTCCTGACCACCTGCTGCACCTGCAAGCTGGGTTTTTGCGATTCATGCACAAGGACCCCGAGGTCCCTCTGCACCGTCGCCTGCTGCAGTTTTTCGCCACGTAAGTAATAGTCCTTCCTACCATTCTTCCTACCAAAGTGGACCACCTCACACTTGCCAACATTAAATTCCATTTGCCATTTCCTGGCCCATTCGCCCAGCCTATCTAGATCCTTCTGCAGACTCTCCACACCCTCCGCACAATTTGCCGTTCCCCCAATCTTGGTGTCATCAGCAAATTTCGACACCCTGCACTCGGTTCCCTCCTCCAGATCATCTATATAAATGGTAAATAGCTGAGGCCCCAGCACCGACCCCTGGGGCACCCCACTAGTCACCATCCGCCAATCCGAATAGCACCCATTGACCCCCACTCTCTGCCTCCTATTTGACAACCAATCCTCTATCCACGCTAACACCCTACCCCCAACTCCATGTCCCCTGACCTTCTGCAATAACCTCTTGTGAGGTACCTTGTCAAACGCCTTCTGAAAATCCAGAAAGACCACATCCACCGGCTCTCCTCTATCCACTGCCCTAGACACATCCTCATAGAACTCCAGTAAATTTGTCAGACACGACTTCCCTTTAATGAAACCATGTTGCGTCCGCCCTATCAAGCAATTCCCTTCAAGATGCCTCGCAATTTCCTGCTTAATGATGGATTCTAACATTTTACCTACCACAGACGTTAAACTAACCGGCCTATAATTCCCCGCCTTTTGCCTGGCACCCTTCTTAAACAACGGCGTAACATTTTCCAATCTTCCGGCACTTCCCCGGAATCCAGCGACGTCTGGAAAATAACCACCAAGGCATCCACTATCACCTCCGCCATTTCTTTCAGAACCCTCGGATGCATTCCATCCGGTCCTGGGGACTTGTCCACAATCAGCCCCTCCAGTCTGTCGAGCACCACCTCTCTAGTAACAGTAATGTCATTAAGACCCTCCATTCCTACCACCTTTCCATCGCTAACACCCGGCAAATTATTCACGTCCTCCTCCGTGAAGACAGAAACAAAAAAGTTATTCAAGACCTTAGCCATATCCCCATCCCCTACCACTAGCTCCCCTTTCTCATCCTCTAAAGGACCAACGTTCACCCTAGCCAGCCTCTTCCTTTTTATATATTTATAAAAACTCTTGCTATCCTTTTTTATATTAAGTGCTAGCCCAGCCTCATAGCTTCTCCTACCCTCCTTTATCAACTTCTTTGTCAATCTTTGTTGACATTTAAACCTTTCCCAATCCTCTTCTCGCCCACTGCTCTTAGCTACTCTAAATTCCTCCGCTTTTAATTTAACACTTTCCTTCACCTCCTTCGTTATCCACGGCTTATTACCTCTCTTCCTACTGTCCTTTTTAACCATCGGAATAAATTTCTGCTGAGCACCAAGAAAGATCTCCTTAAAGATCCTCCACTGCTCCTCAGCAGACCTACCTTCCAATGTGCTCTCCCAGTCCACATTCGCCAATTCTTCTCTCATCCTACCGTACTCCCCTCTATTCAAACAAAGGACGCGTGTCCGGGAACCCACTTTCTCCTCCTCCATCTGCACCAGAAACTCCACCATACAATGATCACTCTCTCCAAGAGGATCCTTCACCGCAAGGTCCCTAATTCTACCCGCCTCATTACATGGCACCACAATGGCAGGAGATGTTTAATAGAAGGGAATTGACAATGGACACTCCTAAATCTCAGTCCTTCTGGGAAAAATCATTCCAAAAATAAGGAACTTTTGTCTTCCAGTGTTAATGTTTGGACATTTAATTAAATGTTTGTCATTTCGGTCCTTCCTCTGTTTTTTACTGGGGTAATTACTGTCAGATGTGAGCACACTTTTGCATACAAGTAGATGAAAGCATCATACATGGTAAATTCAAATATAGCTTATTTAATTGTCGTTTGTTGTGTTTCTGTTTCTGCTGAGAGAGCACATTTTTTTCATTGCTTTTCATTTTTCTTTTGGGAATAATGAATTGTGTTCCTGTCTTGGCAGTGGGCAGACGCTGTTCACTTTTGGTCCTTTGTTGAATTGTCAGGCAACTTAAACCTGGCTTTAACCTCTTCTATTGAGGAAAGGAGGCAAAAGGCCAAGGTCCCATAGTGCAGCGCTCTCCAAACTTGGAAACAGTAACAGAGAAGTAAATAAAAACATAATTGATTTGGTGACAGCCAGCTTGGATTTTTGAAAGTCATGAAACAAGAGTGTAATTGTAAGAGCGAAACCGAGGTGGAGACAGGGTGAAACAGAAAGAGAATTTAACTGAGAATCTGGCAACTGACCCAGGACACTGGGAAGTCATTGTGGACTTGTTGCCTGAGAGATGGCGATAATACTATCCTAGGTTATCCAAGAAAACCTGATGCCTTTTGTCTGAAAGAATCTGTCCCATTTCCCAGGGCAGAAAATGAGATGTACAATTCTTGCTCTCACTGGTCAGGCAAGGAACTTCCTAGCATTCTAACTACACAGAACCGAGGAAATGCAGTGGGGAATGAATTCCAGAAACCATGGGTATAATAATGCCTGGGTTCAATAGAGCTGGTACCTGCATGCCTCTCTGTTATTTTATAAAAAGACCTACAACAATATTAATCAAATCAGTTAGGGTAAGTGGTACATTTTAGGAGCTGTTGTGCCACAACAGAATAGCGCTCTGGTAGCTCTTTAATCGTATAACTGGGATTTTTAAATAGAAGCTAGCTGGCAGAGAAAACCTTTTAGCTAACAATATTGTGGGTGGTATTTTTAACAGGAAAATTTGTTTTTAATGTTTTTTCAAGGCAATAAGTAGTAGAAATATCTACTATTCAGAAGGCTGCTTTCATGACAATTTGTGTGTGTGTATATGAGATTTTGAACCTGCGTAAGAATTACAGTGCAGTTGTTGGATTTGTAATTGTTCTGTGCAGATTTGTCTCAGGATTGTGAGCATAGGTGGTATAGAGTAGATATTCCATACTGTCCTGCATAAAACAGAAAAGTGAAATGCTGTCAAGAGAATTTTGAGTGCATATATTTAGTAATGTAAAACCAGTAATGGAGAGGAAGATCGGCCTGCTTTATTACCATGCATTATCGAGACATTTTCTCAGTGTATCATCTCCCGATATATTCTGATAGTCTGAGTGTATACTTTTATTAGTGCAGCTGTGCATTATTTGATGGGAGCATGTGTTACAAGGAGAATACCAACACACCTTTAACCAGTTGATGATTTGAGGTCCATGTGAGGTTGTAAGAGAAGAATCAACTGTAGGTATTGGGATGCCAAGGCCACAGTATTCAAGTTAGGCCTGGTCAGGTTGCATCAGGATGGGAAAATTGATGATACTTGGGCACTTTCCTAGTAGCATAGGCTAACGGTGTCCACAGTGCTCCCAGAATAAATAATATGGGTAGATTTCCACCGTTCGCGTAGCTTGGAAAATAGTGAGCACAGATCTGCCAAGTCTCAGTTGTTGAGAGAGACGATCGCTTAGTTTATTTTTTCTAAAAAAAGAGGTGTGTTGTCACATGTCACTCTTAAACAGCCCAAATGTTTGAAACTTCTTAGTCATAGATGTCTCTCTTAACATTTCGCCAACTCTGGCCAATTTTCTGTTGGCAGTGCCTAACTGAAAAAGGTGAGAGCTTTGGATTACATGAGTAATTTGAGGATGTGAAGCTTGTCAAGTACAGTGGTTTTCAAAAAGCTCTTAAACATGACTGCACGTAATTATTACCCTGATTTAATGTAATGTTCAAATTATCTGCAGATTCAAATTTCTTGTGCAGCTCTGTCGCAGTTTAGAAATTGGTTTCTGTCCTTCTAGCGTATTTTGTTTTTTCCTGCTTTTTTCGTACTCCACTCTCCTGCTCAACCTGTACCATTTTTGATCCAAGAATGAAACAAAATATGGAGTGGGGGCCAAACAGGTGGGGGAGCAGGGGTTTGGTGGGTGCGAGTGTCCATGGTTAAGGTGGGCCAGAGATAAGGCAGTGTTTAATATGTAGAAATGAATCATTGGTGGTGGGAAAGGATCTTGGGTTCGAAAATGCATTTCAAGGTTGAACATGACACTGAACTTCTTCATAGATTGAAGTTTAAATTACTGCTGAGGGAGGGGGATGGCATCAGTGAGAAGAAGACGGAGTTTATAATGGGGGACAAAAACAATAGCTTTCAGTCTTCCCAAAGTTTTTAGTTGAATAGGATGGAATAGTGGTTAGCATTGCTGCCTCAGCGCCAGGGACCATGGTTCAATTCTGGCCTCCAGTGACTTACTGTGTGGAGTTTGCATATTCTCCATGTATATGTGTGGGTTTCCTCCAGGTGCTCCAGTTTTCTTCCACAGTCCAAAAAATGTGCAGGTTAGGTTGATTGGTCATGCCAAATTGCCCCGTAGTGTCAGGGGAACTTGGGTAAAGAATAGGGCTAGGAGATACCACTTGGGTGGGATTGTTGTTGGTGCAGGCTCGATGGGCCGGATGGCCTCCTTCGCCACTATAGGGATTCTATGAAGGAATTGTATTTCACTTGAGACAAAGAGTACAGATGTAGTTGAAAGAGAGATGGCCAGTTTTCATTAACATACGTATGGAAGCAGCCATGTTCCAGTGAATTATGTTGTAAGATGACAAAAAAAAGTTGGTAAAGCAACAGAGGGGGTTAAGGATGTATCCTTATTGGGTGGATGGGTGGACCTTGATAACATTGCCAAGCAGGTTGGACAAGCTATAACTAGAGGTTCACTGACTTCATTCATGCATGTAGGAGTGGAGAGGAAGACATAGTTAAAGATTGGGTGAGAAGTTGGTGTGGAATTGACAGCATACTCATTCGGGAATGTTGGAGAGGAAAGGGAGTCAATTCACGTAACTGCTTGCAAAAATTACTTTACAAAACTATCAGCTTCATAAAGCACAATTATTTTGGGATGTTTGGGATCCAAATGGTATTCTTAGATATGTGTGTGATCATTAAACAATGCGACAACTTGTTTTATTGAATAAATGTCACCATTGTAATCAAAACACTAAACACAAATAACAGTCAAAAAAAAGAAATGCGAGTCAAAGACAGAAAATGCTGGAGAACCTTTTTGTAGGTCAGTCAGTTAGCATCTGGCGTGAGAGCAAATTAATTAATATTTCATAAGGAGGGAACAATTCTGAAGGTGATTATGAAGCATTTATTGGTGCAGGTATCTTCACTCGTCTGCAAAGTGTCTTTGGCATATTCTGTTTCGTCTTCAAACAGTAACTAGTTTGATAGAGGCAAATAAGAAAAAGTGGCTGTCTCAGATATCTACAAACATGTAATAAGTGTTGACACCAGTTGGATACTGCTTCCCAACATCACACCGGATCTTTTGTCATATCCCATCACGCCCAGGTTGCCCGTTGAATTTGAAGCATAAGCATTTCCAATGACCTACTAGGTAAATGCTTGACCTGTTTCATTACTAGAGCTGAGGTCACTGCTGCTTTGGCTGATCTTGGCCAGGGCATGAGTTCAAGTGCTCTTAGTTTGGCTTAGAATCTCTGCAAAGGACAAGGAAAAAGCGACTAAGGACCCGTATCAAATGTCAGTTGAAAACTAAATCGATCTTAACTTTGATTCCATTCAATCATTGGATGTGCCAGCACTGACCTTGCATGTGAATAATGGTCATCTCTACCAGGGCTGTGGAGCCAAACGCCAGCCATTGTCAGATGCTTCAAGATTGAGGAAGGGAAAATTACTGAAGTTGTTAGATACAACCACTTGTGTGATCATGCAAAAATATAACTGGTTTTGACTTTCAATGCACACGAAATACTGGCATGTAATCTTTGTACTCCGTTTTCAAAATAACTGATTACATTTAATGCTACATGCATTGTAATGGGAAGTTTGTGTATTGTGACTGATGTGCTGCCAGTGAATGTGGTGTACGAGTTTGTTAAAACTATTAGCTTGTGTGTCATAAAAATGTCAGTCTTGGCAATTCCGTGACACAGTATGTGGTTACTCATGCTTTTAACAACATAAGGTATGTTAATTATACCTAATGGCAAATAAAGGTTCTCTAAAGGTTAAACCAAGTGTTTTGCAATGCTGTCATGCTGTCTGTATGTTTTCATTGAGAATTTTAGCGTTTGATCGCTCCTAGGGAAATATTGTAAACTTGAGTTCCAAGAACAGTACAAATGAGACATAACCTGGACAGACATCCTTGGTGCTGAGCAGTAAAGAGATCGTTAATTTGTGTTCTTCTTAATGTATCTGAAAGAATTTTGTTCAGAAAAGCATGCAACAGTTAATGTACTTGAGATTAAAATATATTTAAACAGTTGCACTGATAAAACTAAACAAAGAAGTTAATAAACTTATTCTTGGGCATACAAATAATTTATCTACGGGCTGAAAATGTTGGAAATGCTCGGCAGGCCTGGCAATATCTGTGGAGAAAGAAATTGAGTTAACGGCCTGGTCTTTCATCCGTGAGATGAGTAGTGGGAGTTGGGAAATTTCCCACCTGGGTCTGTGTCTGGTACCAAAACAGCCAACAGCAACTTTCTGTGTCAAGCATATTTTTATTCATTAACCCTTGAGATTCCTCCTAGTTGCAAATGGTATATCAAATACTATTAAAATTCAGAACTTTTCACAAACAATACCAACAATATATTAATTAGAAAATCTTCATACTTAAATTAAGCAACATATTTACGGGGGGGAGCAAAAGGATAAAGATGTCCGATTCCGAGAAATTGAATATTTGTTGTCCTGGAGGTCTATGGAATTGATGAGAGATGGGGTGAGGGAGTACATGGGGGATTTAAACATAAGGGTGAACGTTTGAGGTGTTTGCATACAAATGCAGGATAGTTGACAAGTAAACCACATTGGATGCAGGATATAATATAGTTGGCAGTGTATCATGCACTGAGTTTTACAGTGGGTGACAGTTGGAAAGCAAGCTAGGACAGCACCAGAGCAATTGAGTCCAAAATTAGAAAAAAAGTATGAATGTGGGTTTTTAGACAAAATTAGTTGTATGATCAGCGGTTGGTGATGTTGCGGTGTGTGATGAGCTGTGCACTTTGCAAAAAGCTTGTGTTTGGGAAATATTTTATTAATCCCAAATTAAATGGAGCTACTTCTGGAAAAGGAACCTGTAACTGGATTTGCTAGCTGTGAGGCCATTTCTGAGATGTAACTTGTCACTTGACATTGATATGGAGATGAGTTATATGTTATAAATTCACTGGATTGATATCCGGTATGGAGGTATTTCCTTGGAGAAGTTGACTACGTTGGACCTGTCCTCATTGGAATTTAGAAGAATAAGAGGGGATCTTATTGAGACATATCATCAGATTGTTAGGTGGCTTGACAGGGTAGATGCTAAGAGGTTATTTCCCCTTTTGGGAGAGTCTGGGACCAGAGGGCATGATATTAGATTAAGAAATTGCCTGTTTATGACACACGAGGAAGGATTTCTTCTGAGGCTAGTGAAGCTGTGGAATTCTTTAACCGAGAAGTTTATAGAGACTGGGTCATTATGCATCTTCAAGGCTGAGATGGACAGATTTTTAATTAGTAAGCGAATCAACGGTTATGGCAATTAAGTCAGGAAAATGGAGCTAGGTGGATTATCATATCAGATCAATCATGATCTTATTGGATGGCAGAGCACACTTAATGGGTCAAATGGCCTGCTTCTTTCTGCTCCAATGTCTTCTGGTATTGAGAGAGCATGGTAACCAGCAAAGGCAAGGGGAGGGCTCAAATTTTAGCTTGTGTTGCAGCAGAACATGGTCACAGAACTATTATATTGATTAAAGTGAAATACTTCATTTATTGTAGAACCATTTATTTAAAGCTTATCTCTTAATGTATACTTAATTTTTTTGATTTTGGTTTGATTGTTACAGTAAAATATCTTTCAAAAAGTGAGATTTTATTTGGTGGTTCCTTTCATTGGGATTGTTTGGGGATTTCTGTCTTCTCAGTTATTGGTCTCTATGGGGGAATCAGAACAGTAAGTCACTTTTGTGAAATGGGGGACAGAAAACCAGTGGAAGGTTGTACAGGATCAATCAGAGGAAATGATCCAGAAGCAAGATGGAAATTAATAAGTCTATGGTGTGGATCACAGGCAAGAACTTTCCCAGTGTTTAGCTTTGCGGCTCATAAGAGACTGAATGCCATACAAGAACTGTGGCGGCATATGGGTAGTGGAGTGGTTCAGAGAGGTATGGTTTGATATCTGAAGCACTGGTTTGACAATACATCTGTGATGGCTGTCAGAAAATGTATCTGTGATTGTATTCCATGACAATTGTGCTTCATTTATCTCTTGTGCCTTATTCTGATTTATCCCTGCTCAGCAGCCTCTCTTTCCAGTAGTGTAGATTGTAGACAGCTGACTGTTGTGCGATGATTGCAGTTTTGTTGCCCATTCACAAAATAAGTACTGCTCACTATTTGAGAGTGCAGCTTTCTTATCTTTTTTCGGTATATTTATAATTGTGGTTCTGTGCAACTGAAACTTGACAGGTTCTATTCAAAGGGTAGAGCACTTTTGACATCATTATTAAAATCTTGAGAATAATTTAACTGTAAATTCTACATATTAGGTGCATTGGCCAAGCTAACTCCTCCCTTAGTGTACCTGAACAGGGGCCGGAGTGTGGCAAGTAGGGGATTTTCACAGTAACTTCATTGCAGTGTTGATGTAAGCCTTCTTGTGATGATAATAATAAATAAACTTAAACCTGATTGCTATTCACTTTGTTGCAGATGTGTTATCACTTGCACCTACAGTTGTATTGCACTTCATTCTCCCCTCCTTTATTCATGCTTCTTTATCCCATCAAATTAGGAATATTGAACTGTCATTCCTGCCCTTCATTAAGCCACTTATACTTTAAAATACAGAAAAGAGATTTCCCATTGAAAATTTAGCATGATTGAAAATCTCCCACTATGGTTATACATTGCACTGTCCCTTAAGTGGACATCCCGTTATCCAGGAACCAGGCTAAATTATTCTTAGTCCTGTGAGTCTTGCTTTCTTCTTTCTCCCTAACTGGGTAACTCATCATGGAATTGTCTTTCATTCTGAAGATTACGCTGCAGACCCTTTCATCTAACTCCAAGCTAGGGGAATCTTCAACAAAGATTCCTCAGAAACTCAGCCTTCGTTCTGAACAAAAGCTCCCAGCCATGTTCGATGTGATGAATGATGAGCTTTTTTCTGCTTAAAGTTCAGGCCTAGCTGCTTCTATCGCTTGCTATTTTACCTCTCAATGGCAGCAGATCGCACAAGATAGAAGCGCCAACTACAAATTGATGTCTGTCTGATATTTATGTGATTGTAGAGAAGTCTGTAACCTAATCTCAAGAATAGTCCCTCTACTCTCCATTGCAACAGGAAGCACATTAGCTTTGTATCTAAATAGAAATGCAAATCAGTTACTTTTGATCCCAACTCCTTTTCATCTTTGAAGTAAATGCATGATTTATAGCATCACTATAAATTTGCAAATTAATACCTATAACACCTTTCTAGGATTTTGGGAGTCTTGGGATCTACTCATAGAATATTCAGAAACTGTGATTATTGCCACTAAACATTAGTACCTGGCATTTCTCCTCGGTAAAATAATCTGAGTCTTCGTTTTGATCTCCCTCAATCAAATCAATTCAGGCTTACCGTCAGGCAAACTGCAGAACAGGTCAGATGGCCCCATTCACTTACCCCCATGTTAAAGACAGAGTTCCAAATAAACCTTATAATTGTAACATTCATCTCACCTCTGGAATTTAACTTATTTTTCCATGTTTGGATCAAAGCTTAATGAAGGTTGGCGTATAAAAATAGGGAGGTTTTGTTGCAATTGCGCAGGGTGTTGGTGAGGCCTCACCTGGAATACTGCGCACAGTTTTGGTCACCTAATCTAAAAAAAGGATATAGTAACATTGGAGGCAGTCCAAAGGAGGTTCACCAGGCTACTTCCTGGGATGAGAGGGTTGTCCTATCAAGAGAGACTAAATAGTCTGTGTCCGTATTTCTTGGCATTTAGAAGAGTGAGGGGTGGCCTTATTCAAACATGTAAGATCTTGCAGGGGCGTGACAGCGTAGATGGTGAGATGTTTTCATTACTGGGAAAATCTCAAACAAGGGGACATAGCTGCAAGACAAAGGATCAGTCATTTAAAAACTGAGTTGCGTAGAAATTTCTTCTTGCAGAGGGTGGTGAATCTCTGGAATTCTGGGCACCAAAGGATGGTGGAGGCTGGATCATTAGAAGCATTTAAAGCAAGCTGCATAAATACTTGATAGATTGAGGAATAGAGGCCAATGGGGAAATGGCACAGAAAGAGTTGAGGCTGGCATAGATCAGCCATGATTGTATTGAGTGGTGGGGCAGCTTGAAGGTCCTGGTGGCCTACTCCTGCTTCTATTTCTTGTGTTTTTATGTTTGTGAGGTGGGTAGTCGAGCATTTCTCACGGAACCCAAGCGAAACATCGGTGAACAGGGTTATTACTGAGTAAATGCTGCTTGATAGCATTGCTGGCGACACCTTCGAGCACTTCTATGATTGAGAGTAGGTGGGGGTGGGGAGGGGGAAGAGGGAATGTAAGTTGCGAGATTGGATTTATTTATTTTTCCTGAACGGACATACTTGGGTAATTTTCCACTTTTTTTGTTATCGCACTAAGGTTTACTACTAAAAATCTGTAAGTTTCTGGTATTTCCCACTGTCAGAAGCAGGCCAGTAATACAAACAAGTTATCACCATTTCTACAGAGGCAAGAAAACCACTTCACTAGCAGGTTTCATTTCCTCATTCTAAAGGTCAAGCCTGATTAGAAAATGTAGCTGGCTGGACATGCCTCTATAACTGCTATTTTAATTTTGTTGGCTCTTAAGGATGGGATAGATGATAAGCAGGCCTCCCCTTGGTTTTGTTTTTCAACTATCCACCATCAGAAGGCAAGATGCTTTCTGCAAAACTAAAGTGTTTTAACTCCCAACTGCATTCATTTTCAGGAACAGGCAAATGAAAGGCGTTGATATCTTTTAAAGGAAAGATAAATGTTTATTGTTCAACATCCGAGAATATGCAGCTACACCTACACTCGCATAGAGACATGCACACTGAGGAAAAGATGTGACACAGAAGTAGCAGTATTTGTTTTATGATTTTGAGACTTTATCACACTTGGTTTTTCCTTGGGGTGAGACCTTTATGTCCACTGATGAATAGTTCTGGTAGTTTAAAGGAACAGATTTGCTGCTGTTAAATGCTGCAGGAGCAGATATCTCTACTTCAGTCACGATGCATTAGCGGAGCTTTGGAGCAGTTCCTCGGGTAGAGAGTTCAAGGCCAACTTCGTTCTCCGTCAATATGCGGCTAACACTGGCTTAAGAGCAGGTGTTCTCAAACAGTGAGGGGGAATTTTCCCACTCTGGCCACCATGGGAATCGTTGAGGGTGGGGAGCGGTCCATGCAGAGGTCTGTTGACCTTGTGTGGAATTTTCTGATTTTGGGGCAAGTGCAGCTGGACAATCCAGCCACTGGCCTTTTTCTTTCATTGGTGCAGATGTTTATACCTGTCTGATCGGAATATGCCCAATCACATGAGAAACCTTTGCAGAAAACCACCAACCTTGTCTGTGGCTGGGATTCTCCAGCGCTGCTGAAGTGAATGGCAGATGTCAAATTCTCCTTCTCGCTGGTGGTGGGCTAGCCACAGATGTCTTTGCCATGTGACCAAAGCCTCACACTTTATTGTCCTCAGAGTTTCAGATGGTTAGGTCATTCAGACTATGGCGTTCAGATGTCACTTTTCCACATACCACTTTGATAACTTGAAACTTTTAACACCCATTGTTTTGAATTTCAAATTTGGAATCAGAGGCTACAACCGTACAGCGAAACCTTTTTTTTAATTAGCTGGAGAAATGCAGCCATTATTTGAGGAAGGGCTGTTTGCATCTTAATGACTTGGAGTCTTTTCCAGGCATGGAAATTAGCTCTGTGGTCTTATAGTTCCATGTGTTGCAAGAATAAGTTTTAAATTTATTAGTGTCACAAGTAGGCTTACATTCACTGTAACTTCATTGTCGTGTTAAAAATCCCCTGGTGGCACACTCCTGCACCTGTTCAGGTACACTGAGGGAGAATTTTAGCGTGGCCAGTGCACCTAACCAACACATCTTTCAGGCTGTGGGAGGAAACTGGATCACCTAGAGCAAACCCATGCAGACACAGGGAGAATGTGCAGACTTTATGCGCACAGTGACCCAAGCCAGAAATCGTGTCACTTTCATCATAAAGCAGCAAAGTGGTTTCCACTTCTCACACAGGTTGTTTGGGGCAAACAGCAAGGAAGAGAAGGAAGTTTTGGAATGTCATAAATCACAATCAGCTCCAAAGTGTTAGCACTTTGATGTAAAATTTAAGCATCCTGGATAGGGCTACCACTTTTTAAAAAGAAGGTACTAACTAATTGCCAGTGGATTTGTCAATGGTTGATGTGTGTGTGTGTGTGTGTGTGTGTGTGTGTGTGATCATGCAATGAGACCTGGAGAAAAAATTGCCAAACCTACTTCGCAGCCACTAATGATCAGAACCTACAGTTGCATCAATTCTATGGAAACTATCAGTAACGCAGTTTGTAATGATAGATATCAACAGGCATGATCATAAGATCATGACTATAGAAAATTTTTTTCGTATATACTTAATAAAATGCACACTTTTTTTCCCTTTTTGTATTTCCCTTGTCTTTTTGTTTTAATGCTTTCTCTGTGTGTCATCTAGGCACAGTTATGCCAAGACTTGGATAGCAAAAGAGGGAACTGTTTGCATTTCTGTTTTTTCTCCACAAAGCCGGGTGAATTATGCTGTAGAGTGCTGTATCTGTCTTGTGACACAGGGATTCGTCGCTGAATGACGCTTTTTCTGCTCTCTCTGTTATGACTAACTTGGATAGTATATATGTCCTTTGGAAATCAATGCACTTGGTACCCTGGTCAAAAACCAATGGTACTTTGCTTTCAATAATGCAAGGATAGCTACAATGATGGGCAGCCCTAGTAATTTGTCTTGTGGCCATGGACTATTCTTGTAATAATATCGTAGAAACGTAGAGCAACAGAAGAAGGCCATTCCACCCATTGGGCCTGTGCTGGCTGTTTGGTAGAATTGTCCAATTCATCCCATCTCTCTTTTCTTTCCCAATAGCCCTGTGTGTGCTTTTTTTTCCCTGCAAGTATTTATTCAACAACACAAAAACAGAAAATGCTGGAAAATCTCAGCAAGTCTGACAGCATCTGTGGGGAGAGAATACAGCCAATGTTTCGAGTCTAAATGACCCTTCATCAGAGCTCAAAGCAAAAGAAATCAGAGATTTATGCAATGGGTGGGGTGCTGGAATTGGACAAAGGGAATCTAAATGAGGATAAAGAAGGCTGGGAAAGGTGTTAAGTGTCCATTAAGTGGTCAGAATGGCAGAACATAGGTGCAGGTGGTTAAGAGACTGCCTGGGGATTATGGCAGTTGTCCTGCAGGCCAGGGACGAGGACAAGAAAGAGAGCTGGAATGGAGAAGCTAAAAAATGGAAGTGAGAAAGAAGGATGATAAAATGGATGAATGAAATGAAAAGAAAAACAAAATTAAATAAAACAAATGGAAATGGGGTGAAGGTGGTGGAGAGAATTCATATTCTGAAGTTGTTGAACTCAATATTCAGTCCAGAAGGCTGTAAAGTGCCTGATCGAAAGATGAGGTGCTGTTCTTCCAGTTTGCATTGGGGTTTGCTAGAACATTGCAAAAGGCCAAGGATGGACATATGGGTAGGAGAAGAGTGTTGTGTGCTAAGTGGCAAGCGATAGGAAGGTCTGGGTCCTCCTTGCGGATGAACCATAGAACGTTACAGCACAGAAACAGGCTTTTTGGCCCTCCTCGGCTGTGCCAAACCATTTTCCTGCCTAGTCCCATTGACCTGCACCTGGACCGTATCCCTCCACACCCGTCTCATCCATGGACCTGTCCAAGTTTTTCTTAAATGTTATAGAACCGGATGGACTGAAGGCGTTCAGCAAAACAGTCACCCAGCCTGTATTTGGTCTCTCCGATGTAGAATAGACCATAGTGGGAGCAGCGAAAGGAATAGACCAGATTGAAGGAGGTACGTGTGAAGCGCTGCTTCATCTGAAAAGGGTGTTTAGGACCTGAGATGGTGGGCAGGTATTGCACCTTCCGCAATTGCATGGTGAAGTGTTGGGTGTGATGGAGGAGTGGACGAGGCTGTCCTAGAGAGAACGGTGTCTGCGGACGGAGGGAGTGAGAAGATGATGTGTTGAGTGGTGGTATCATGCTGGAGTTGGTGGAGGATGATCCTTTTATTGTGGACAAGTGTTTATTCCATTGGCTCTTTGAATGTTCCTATTGATCTGTTTTTAGCACCCTTTCAGTCCATGCCTTCCAGATCACAAGAACGCACTTTGCTTAAAAAGATTTCTTGTCTCTTCTGGTTCTTTTTGTCATTTATTTTAAGCCTGTGTCCTCTGGTTACTGACTGATCTGCCATTGAAAACACTCAATTACTCGGTCAAAGCCATCATGATTTTAAATACTGCTTAAAACCCTTGGGACAAAGACCTTCCCAGATTTCAGATAAGAAAACCTAAAGCCTCTCCTAGGCCAAATGCAATGAAAAAGACATCAATCACATGGAATAAATTAAATAAGATTGTTTTCAACAGGGTGGCATGGTAGCACAATGGTTAGCACTGCTGCCTCACAGTACCAAAGACCCAGGTTCAATTCTGGTCTTGGGTGATTGTGTGCAGTTTGCACATTGTCACTATGTCTGTGTGAGTTTCCTCCCACATCCAAAATGTGCAGGTTAGGTGCATTGGCTATGCTAAATTTGTCCTGTAGTGTTGACAGATGTGTAGGTTAGCTGAATTAGCCGTGGTAAATATGCAGGGTTACGGGGATAGGACTGGGGAGTGGGCCTGGGTGGGATGCTCTGTTGGAGAGTTGGTGCAAAGGTGATGGGCCGAATGGCCTCTCTCCATGCTGTAGGGATTCTATGGTTCAATAAACTATGAAATGATCACAAAATAGTGCATACATAGTTTGAATAATTATTTTTGTATTTATCAACTGCCCTGGTTGAAGATTGAGCTTGAGGCAGTGGGCACAGCTGAGTTATCTGAGGATGATGATCGACCAGAAATACAGATTTCCAGTGTAGAAGCTACATTTGAAGTTGAAGTCAGGTTAACAACACTCGCTCAGATAATTTTATTTGCTTCATAAACTTAGACTTCTCTTTTGATTAGTTTTTCTTGAATCTTGTAAACCCGCATTATCTCTTGCCCTGTTACGCAGTTACTTTGCTCTAGGTCATAAACTAAATCTTCACATATTTGTCTGTGGGTGCTTTCTGCACCTGATCACCAATGTTGTCATAATCATCATCATCACTGTTGTCTCTCCTCTGGATATAAAACCTTTTCCACAATACACCAAATGTGTGAGCAACATTGTCTATGTTCATAACTTCTTTGATATCTTGTTTATCTAATAGTTGAGTAGCTTTTGAGAGGATAACCCTCTTTCACACACTAGAAATCCTGAAATCATTTTTTTTTCCCTCATAGATGCAATAAATTCTTCAAAATTAGCATCATCATTAAACATAGTTGCCGGACTTAGGTTACACCTTAAGTCAGTTGGTGTGACATATGCGCAGCGGCTCAGATGGTGGCCTTCACTGAAAATTCTTTTTGAAACCTTGCTATTCCATGAAATCACACCACTAAGCACATGCATCATATGTAAATTCCTTGGTCTATTGGCTGTATTAGTGATGTTACATTTGGCAGGGAAGGGGGTGGAAGGAGGAGGAGGATATGGGGAGGGGGATAAATATATGGTCGCATAAACACATTGGTGTTTATGGGGAGGGGGATAAACACATTGGTCGCAATTTTCTGGCTGTTCAAGCCCTGCTACCACTGCAAGCAGGGATGGAGAATTTGGCGTTCAGCCAAGTCTCTGTTCATTGCAGTGGGACCAGAGAATCGTGCCAGGGTGAACAATCAGAAAATTCCAGGCAATTCTTTTCCGAGTTCAGCATCAGTGTGCACTAATTGTCAAGCAACAACAGTGCTTCTTTTTTTTTGCAGTGCTGCCTATGGAGGTATCTGCTGACCATTTTGACATGATGGCCGAACTTTATTATCAGTGCCAAATTAAAAGCTTTTTTTATTACAGAGAAGATGAGTGGAGCAGTTCAGGCTGGTTGGGTAGGTCATGTGGGCCTAATGGCCGTCCCAGTGGAGCATGGGCACTAGACTGGTAATTGAAGGAAGAAGTTGGCACTACCAAGAACCAGGGGCTAGCAAAATTGTCCTAGTAACTGACAATTTGTTTTCACTACAGATGAAATGCAATTCTTTGAAAAATGCCTGGTTCTTGGACAAATCCGTTTTTGGCAAACTAGATTTTAGATATCGTATCCATACGTCCTTTTAACCTTCTTGGCTCTGCTGCCTCAAGCACCAGGGGCCCAGGTTCAATTCCTGGCTTGAGTCACTCTGTGCAGAGTCCGCGTGTTCACCCCATATCTGCATGGGTTTCCTCCAGGTGCTCCAGTATCCTCCCGCAATCTGAAAGATGTGCTGGTGAGGTACATTGGTCATGCTAAATTCTCTCTGTGTATCCTACCAGGCACCAGAGTGTGATAACTAGGGGATTTTTACAGTAACTTCATTGCAATGTTAATGTAAGCCTACTTATGATGATAATAAATAAACTTCTAAAAATCTGCTTGAAGTAGAACAGCCCGAGATTCTCCAGCCTTTGCATGTAACTGAAGGCCTCATCCTTGAAATTGGGTGTGTCTTAGAGGTAGAATTTCAAATGCTGTATTGACTACTGTGCCTGCGGCAGAGTAATCCCACTCCACCAATTATGTAATAATCTGATCTACAAATAGCTGAAAACTGATACCTTTCAAAACATTTGTCGGAAAAATGAAAGGAAATGTCTACAGAAATTTAGTAAGTTGGTATGTGATTGACTTTTGGGGAAAAGTTATATATTTTATCAACCGTTAAATCTGCAGATTACTTGGCTGATTTACTTTTGTTTGCAAACTCCAGAGACAGGGTTATATTTCTTAACATCAGTCTTTTTCAAAGCTTTCCGAGCCGATCAAGTACACACCAGTTACTGGATACTCAACGTTCACACCGACGGCTGAGTTGAACTCTATTTTTAGTAGTCTCAGACTACTGGATGTCAGATTATTTCCAACCCTTGGACTGTCATTAAATGAATGTGTAAACCTCCAAGAGTGTGGTTTTTATCAAAGTCCAAGAATGGAGGGGAAAGGAATGGAAATTTAAATGAATGGCACCAACTCATCTTGATCCAAATTATACTTCTGCTTGTATTTAGATTATGGCAGAAATTGCAACTTGAGTTTTTTCCCAAAATGTTTTGTTTGCAAAATTGCTGAATTTCTACCTTTTCTTAATGTATGCCTGATATAGTGTATAGCACAGTAATGATGAGTAATTAATAAACTGAAAATCAAAATCTGGTGAATAATTTCAGCAAAATTACAATAACAAGCCAAAAATCAATGGAACTAATCCTATGTCTTTTTTTGGATAGAAAGTAGCTCTCTTCCGTACATCTGTAATCATAAGGCTTGTGGTTCTGGACTGTGAATGGGAAGTAACAAGGCTATCCTTTGCTGACTGTAATAGCATCTGTTTAATATTAGAACATGACCTTTAGCACATGGCACTTGCAGTATACTGAAAAGGTGACTTCAGCAAAATTCAGTTTGAAGGTGGCCATTGCACACTCATGCTTCCAGACGCATCTATTGATGAATCCTTCCACCATCCTCATATTCTCATGAAACGTGGTCCTGCTGGGATGTGTTTTTTTTCATAGAAGCCAGAGTTAAATGCCAAGTTAATTGTTATGTGTTGGGCGGGGCAAGGTGGGTAAGGACTCGAAGGATTGTTTTTCTGCATGAAGTATGGTTGCCTTTGCCAAGTTTCATTGCAGGATTTCACAAATGAATCAGTCTGAAGGAAAATCTTCAATTCAAATTCTATGTATGTGTGTGATATACATGTGAACAATTCTGAGTCTTTATGGACAAGGTTTGTAACACATGTATTCATTGAAAGAGCAGGGTTCACCTGAGGCTTTGAAAACAAAAATTGCTAATTTTACTGCAGCAACAGTCCAAAGCATGACATATCGCTAATCCAGCATACATAATATAAACATGCATTGCTTTTTCTGGTAACTTGCAGTGTTTTGCAAAAGAAAATTGTTGACGGCTCATGTAACTATATGCCAAAAACACCATTCAATAGGCAAAACAATCTTGCACTTTCTCATTTGAGACCTAAAAAATTAGCAGGCCTTCCAGTTTGATCACAGAATCCCTACAGTGCAGGAGACCATTCAGCCCATCAAATCTGCACTGACTCTCTTGACAGAATATCTTACCCACCCCTATCTCTGTAATTTCACACATTTGCCGTGCTAATTCACCTAACTTGCACGTCTTTTGGACTGTGGGAGGAAACCCACGTAAATACGGGAAAAACGTGCAAACTCCACTCAGTCACCCAGGCTGGAATTGAACCCGGGTACCTGATATCATGAGGCAGCAGTGCTAACGCAAAACCTGACTTTTCACAAATGATCCATGCAATGCTTGCTGCATTGTGTGAAGTAGTTGATTCTCAAGTTGCACATTTTTTACAAGTAATTTAAATTGCAAAGCTGCAAATCATTATTGTTGCTGTTAACATTTATTTACCATGGCAGAAAAGATACATTGTGTGGATGACCTAAGTGAGAGCTAAAACTACAGATGTGGCAAGTTATAAAACGTAATGCATTATAACTTGAATTAGCATGACTGCAGTTACATTGGAGTAATGCTGGTCAAGAGATTGAGGCAACTCATTTATTTATTTATTCTCATAATTTCCACACTCAGTTGCATTATAACGGGAATGGTGGCCAGGGGGTGCTGTTTAATAGTGCCCCAAGGAAACGCTGGGACCCACCCACCCACAGTCCCCAGATAAGGAATACACAACAGTTACCTGGGATGTTAAAATTTCCATAGGGCAGTTGCCCTACAGATGGAACCGTCCGAACTGTACAATATGAATCACAAACTTTGAGTAGTTTGAACTGTTTTACCAGAATAGTTACTCAGGACAAATTAAAAGAATGAAAACTATTTCTTTCTTCTGGCTAAATATGGTACTGGAATCCCCCCACACCAACTTATGGGAACCTACTGATCTCTTGATCCTTTCCCCTTCTAACTGATCACACAGTGACCAACTGACAACCTCTCCACCTCTGACCATCCCAACTGACAGATTCTCACCCTCCGGTCTCATCTCCTCAATTACAAACTTGCATTCTTCCTAGCTTCTGAAAGTGGCTGAACCTTTGAACTTGGGTGCTTTATGGCAGCTGGTGCTGTTAAAAAGAGGTATGGCTGTAATAAGTCCCTTCACCAAAATCCCTTTATTTACAACTCTAACTGCAGTACACGGTGCTATCAGTTAGCAATCTATCTCTGAGGATGTCAGAGGAACTGACCCTCCCAGTTAAGTACAAGGCAAAGATTCCCTGATTGGTCCATCAATTGGATCCTTAATCAGGGAGATCGTACTCCTGTAGCTAACCTCAATGGCCTGATTGAAGTCATTACAATGGCTCCCTTACCACTGAGTCGCTAGATCTCAGCACATAGTCTTAGTGAATGTGCTGCACTAGGCTGATCTTGACTGGCTTGAGTTGGAAGGATGGTGAGAAAGGAATAGCTGGATTTCTGGGTAAGAAACTTGGGACAGTGTGGCGGTCCAGTTCTGAATGTCTCCGTAGAAGTTCGGACTTTTAGTTTTCTGGAGATCCAGGCAGCTATACAAGGCTGTATCTACCAGAGGTTGTCTGCGTTGTGGGTCATTGTCCTTAATGCTTAGTGAGTTCTGGGAGTTACAGTTGACGCTGAGTGACTCTGCCAGGTTAGACTTTGAAATACCAGGTGAAGACCAATTATTATTTGTTTATGTATTTAGGACTTGGTGAGTAATTATAATCTGAGTCACCAACAGAGAACCTAGCAAGTTTTTGGTTCATCTGCTTATTTCACACACCCTGCCCAATTTTACTCTCCATTTACTTCATTGTCAATTTACTCATTGAATATGGTTAAAATTACCTCCTTACAGGTCCCTTTCGTTTTCAGCTTGACAAGAATTTTGAGGCTCCACTTTCCACATCAGAGTGTTGGAAATATCGCTATTCTGTTTGCGATACTGGCCATCACTGTGGTTTGCCATTTTATAATTTCTAAAAAAAAACCCTCCTCTGGCCAGACTAGCTCTTTCTGAACTTTTGGTCTTCTGCAATGTTCAAATAAAGCTTTAAAACACCATTCTCATATTGGTTTTTGACTATTTTCGTGCAGTTGGATCACCTGTTTATGACCAGTTCGTTCAAGTTATTTGAAATTTGTCTGTTAGACTTTCCTAGGTTTCCACCGGAATTTAAATTTGCTTGCTCACCAATTGAGTCACCCAGCAGTTTGATCACTTGGTATGCGTTGAAGTCTCATAAATGGAAAGCTGTGTTGTTAGTTCAATCATTCTGAGCTGAAATTATTGCTGTGATCTGTCATTTAGCAGTCCAATTGACAAACTGACCCAGATTATTTGACCTTGGGCTGCTTTCCAGTTAGTGTCAGATTGGCCCAGATCTTGTAATGATAATGATGAATCTGTCATTACTGCACTGAGTGGAGGCAGTGGCATACTGGTATTGTCACTGGACTAGTAATCCAGGTTAATGCACTGAGGACTTGGGTTCAAATTCCACCATGGCAGAAGGTGAAATTTGAATTCACTAAAATTCTGGAATTAAAAGTCTAATGAGGACTCATGAAACCATTGTCGATTGTCATAAAAACACACCTGGTTCATTAATGTACTTTAGGGAAGGAAATCTGCCGTCCTTGCCTGGTCTAGCCTGCATGTGACTCCAGATACAAAACAATGTGGTTGACTCTGATATGCCCTCAGGGACGGGCAATAAATGCTGTCCCAGCCAACAATGCGCACTTCCCCTGAATGAATTAAGAAAAATTAAAAAGCTGATGGGAATTTGGGGAGTCCACCCATCCGCAGATGATTGCAGAAATCCAGAATTTGCTGTCAATGAGTGTGGCCCTTCAGAGGATGAGTCGCCCCCTCACCCCATGTGCAGTTCCTAAGCAATCCATGAATTGATGAGATCATCCACTCTTGTATAAATCTCAGCGTAAGAGCTCTTGGCAGTAGTTGTAGCTTGTTGAATGAGGGGCCACTGGATTTTTAATCAACGTGTTCACTCCATAATGAATGAAAAATGCCCCCTCTAGTCCGATAAAGCTTTTTTGTTAATTTGTGCAATGTCAAATTTCTACATTATGATAATTCCACATTTAATTTTTTTAATTGTTGTTTGTATTATTTTAGTTGCTATGCAAATCCAATTAATTATTTCACCCCATGAAAACTTCAATTAAAAGTGAAGAACGAACCGCTTTTCATTTCCTGGTTTGCTGCCTGTAGGCATACTTCTCCTTAATTGGCTGCTTATTCTACTTGCAGTTAACCTAAGGAAAACTGCTGTACGTGAGTGTTCAAATGCACTTTGTAGGAAAGAGGTTTAGGGGAATTCTAACTATGAAATGACAGTTTCTTGGGAACCCTCAATCAAGTGTTGAAAGCATATAAATAGCTGCAAAATAAAATCTTTACATATTTAACAAGCACTTGGGCTCGGATTTTTGTGGAGACTCCACTTTTGACAACTACTTTTATTAGTAGGGGAAAGGATATTGGATCTGATTCTCACACATAGGAAACCCAAAATCTACATGGCCATTTGAACTCAACTCATTACTGAGTTCAACAGGTGCCATTTTTGCTGGAGTAAGGTCAGCGTATGACTTTGAATTTTTTAAGGATACATGGGATAAGATCAGTGGAACTAAAATCTGTGCTCTTTAAATTAAACAAAAAAAGGTATGTTATGTCTGACAGTTGAAATAAATGGTGCTTGCAGTTTCAATAACTGTTGACATGGCCTGAGGGCTATCATTATAGTATTACGTAGGTTGTGAAAGCAGGAATAATACTATCAGGAATGTGTGGGGCAGTAAGTTTGCAGTTTGATTGACAGTCCTAAAAGATTATTAAGAGATTGACTCTTCTACAGAAATCATATAGACTCGAAACATTAACTGTGTTTCTCTCTTCACTGATGCTGCTAGACCTGTTGAGTTTATCCAATATTTTTGGGGTTTCTTTTAGGGAATTAATTTTAATTGATATAGGGCAATGAATGCAAATTTTAGTTTTTATAAAAGATCACGTGCTTGAGGTGAATGGACTTTTATTGCAATGGGTGTTTTCTTTTAAAATCTGCAGTAAACACTTAATTTTATTTAATCTTATAATGGCATTTGAGATCTGCCGATGAAGGAAACCAGGTGAGTCAGTATAAGGACAAATGGTGTTGGGTGGGGGGACCCAAAGTTGGCAGGGGCTATAAGGGGCCATAGAAATCTGTTTGGGATGGGGTCATGTAGTGTCAGGAGTTAATGCTAAGGTAGCATAGATGCTGTAAGGGGCCATGGGTATAAGGGGGGAGTGGTCATGTTTGGCATGAGTTAATGCTAAGTTGGCAAAGGGGCTATAAAGGGCCATGACAGTTTGGGGAGGGGGGGGCGGTCATGGGTTGACACTAAGTCAACATTGGGGCTATAAGAGGGCATTGGGATGGGTTGGAGGCAGGTTAGGCATGGTGGGTATGAGGAGCCATTGGGGCTGGGTGGAGGGCATGATTAGATATGGAGGGTATGAGAGGCCATTCAAGATGGATGGGGGCATGAGTTGGCATGGATGGCGGCATAGAGGACTGAGAGGATTTAAGATCTCGTGGGCCTAATTTTCAGCTGCACAGTTGTGACCGCCCCTCACACCAAGATCCAATTGTTTCAGACACTTCTCCCTCAGATGGGTGCGATGAGGCAGGTAATTTCTCAACTCTCTGCACCTTCCTTCCGGGTGAAGAAACATCCAGGCCTTGGTTGATCTTCCATGGTCACAGTCTTCAGGTGAGGTAGGGTTAGAGATTGGGGATAATTGGACAAGTGTGTGGAAGATATAATTCTGTACTCATTTCAAAATAACCATTTTTCTACACTATGAATTATTGTATACGTATTTAAAATCTAAGTTGTCTGTGCAAACTTGTGTTGCAATTACATCCTCCAATCAGCAAAAAGAATCGATAATGAGAAGATTGTTATAAAACTATCAATTGACAGATTACCCTCTCCAGACATAACTGCAGTGAACATGCGTAACTTGCAGTTAGGTCCAGATAACTGTTATAAGGGCTCAGATGTGACTTCTCCCCTCTAAAATGGAATAGTCTTATGTCACAGTTGGATTTGAATGGCTTCAAATGATTGCCTGTGTTTTAGTGTAGTTTTTGTTTCTTTAAACTACGTGCACAAGAGGTCAGCCATCCATCCATCTCAAGGTGTTGGCGTTGCACTGAAACAGGTGACACTGAACTTGGGGCACAGGCAGGTAAAGGAGTCAGATATATTTTGTGTGGACTATTCAATGTTCTGTGGCACTGCACGTAAAATAAAGAGTGGAACCAAAAACTCTCAAATGAAGTTAGCAGAACTGAGATTTTAAAAGAAAATGAGAAATGACAGTCTTCAAAAGGGAACACAACTGGGACTGTGGGGGAGAAAAAGCAGAAATGGGTTTGTCTGTTTTTTTAAAAAAACTGCCACTATTGTTACAAAAAGCATAGCTAGTTGGGGGGGGGGGGGAAGGATGGGCCCTAGTTTTTAAATAAGCCCGATTGCTTTTAAAACACTACGAACATTGTGATGCTTTGAATGATGGAAAGGGTCAAAGAGAGAAGCCTATTAGCATAGGGCTGGGTCTGCCTTTGTGTCAGATGTGAGTAGACAACATTATTAAAATAGGCAGGCAGGTTTGAAGGATTTAGAGCAGCTGAACTAGCCATACATGCTGTGTGTTGAAGTGCCCTGTGTCGGATTCTCGGCCTGTTCTGCAGCGGGGGAGACTGAGCTGCGGGCGGAAATATCACTACGGTTACCACCTTTTCAGACTTCATTATCTTTGTTGCACCATCACCTTGATGACTGGCTTCTTGATGTCCATCCCACTCCTGCACAGTGGCCTCGGATCTTTCTGAGAAATTATAGATTCGCTGGTTACAGAACTGAAGGAGGTCATTTGTCTTGTTGAGCCTGTGCCAAGGCACTGCAGGAGCAACTTAAGTGGTTTCACTCCTGCCCTTTCCTTGTAGCCTTCAATTTTTATATTCCTTCAGGTTGTTTTGCAAAGCCATGATTGAATCTGCTTTCATCACACTTAACAGGCAATGCCTTCCAGATCGTAACCACTTG
This sequence comes from Carcharhinus amblyrhynchos, assembly GCF_965287045.1. Lineage (NCBI taxonomy): Eukaryota > Metazoa > Chordata > Chondrichthyes > Carcharhiniformes > Carcharhinidae > Carcharhinus > Carcharhinus amblyrhynchos. The sequence continues at coordinate 55,926,158 of NC_137335.1, forward strand.
CTGTGAATCTGTTTCCAGCACCCTGATAAGCAGCACTTTCCGGATCATAACCGCTCACTGTGAATATACCTCCACCAGCCTTACAGGCAATGCATTCCAGATCATAACCACACACTGTGAATGTGCCTCCATCATTCTTACAGGCAGGGTGTTCCAGAACATCATAACTGGTGGCGGTGGTGGGTGCGTTTCCCAAAAAACTAAACTCGCGGCTAACGTTTATGGGTACCAAATAGTCTAGGCTATTCCAAATAGTCCTGAACCTTGTTAATAAGATTTACAATATTTCAACATTACATATTTGGTTTGAATTTTCCTTCCATAATGTAGAAAGCTAGGATTCAGGTATGACAGCAGAAGTGACTTCTTGACTTTATGACCGTGATGTTATTCATTGCTGCCAACACTATATTGTTCAAGAAATGATTAAAATCTGTTATCTGATTAACATTACTTCAGACAGTCAATGGCCTAAATATGGCCTAAATTGTTGCCTCAAGTGACACATCTGTACAAGTGAATTAAAGCTATAACGTCACTTCTTCCTACATTGCTGTACAGTCACAATGCAAGATTCATGTTACAAAGGGTCCGAGATGCAACTGCACACCTAGTCACTTGGGCTTAAATTGTAATCAGTCTATTTTGCTCTATGTTAAGAGAACATCTGCCCTAAATTGGTGATAATCTACTCAGACTACCATTGTCATAAGATGTGCAAATAAGAGTAATTACTTCCTCTTTTATTTGTCTTGACATTAAGCACGTGGATTTGAACAAGAACAACATATCTTATTGAATGGCGGGGCAGGCTCGAAGGGCTAGATGGCCTACTCCTGCTCCTATTTCTTATGTTCTTATGTATCTGGTTATCTTCTGATGGGGGGATGGGGAGAGTGCACAGCATGCAGATTCTAAAAACGGATGCCCTCAAATGGGACAAGAACATCCATATAAATGGAGTGAGCATCATGCTGGATGAAGGAGGCAAAGTATCTCATTTCAACATTTCAGAATGAATGACTGCAAAAATTCAGATATTCTTGGTAGTTTAATGGTAGATGTGTGTGCAACTCATTTCCCTTAGCTTGGGGAAAATGGTGCATCTGTATTTGCTCATACCATCCTGTGCTTAATTTGGTACCTCATGCTCTTATGAATTGTGAAAACCTGTATTTTAGGCTACTAAGCACTTAAATCCAAAATAATCCTGAATGTTCATCTTTACTTGGTGTTGGGTTATGGAAGATCCACTTAAAATTGTCTTTTAGAATTGAGCTTATAGTTCTTCCTGTAAAAAGACAATCCTTCAGAAGCTTTTTCTTCTGGGTGTTTCTCATAATGTATTCCAAACTGTTGTTAATAAGTTCATAAAAGATTTAGTGAGAAATATTTTAAAATGCTAAAACAGGATGTTGCACACATCAGAAAAGAATGTTGGATCTATAACAATGTTGCAAAGTTGTTTTAAAAAAAAAGCAGAAATTGATTTTAATGGTGGTCAACCGACCAGACTAATGATGCAAGTTGTAGAGATTGCATGCAAAGTGTGGGAAAGTTGTTCTTTGTGACTGTTGCTTTGCCTTGGCTGCAGGTTACACTTTTTTATGCACACGTGATTTAGCAAATTGGTTTAACACATTCAGGTTGGACTGAAATTGTAGTGTAATATGTTTTGAGCAAAGCGTAGTTTTGCACATTTTTGGCAGTAAATTTTCTGGCGTAATAAAGATGGTGAGTTTGGGAATTCCAACCAGGAAGAAGATCACTTGTCACTGTCAGCAAGGAATGTCCTAAGAGTGCATTTTAAAAATAGCCCAAATCAAATGAATACAAAAAATAACTTTCGTTCGTCATAACTTCTACTCAGTCATATGGACCAGGACAGTGAAACTGTGATCAGTTTAAAATTAAATGGTCTGACATATACCCCTAAATGACTTCTAAAGCACTTAGTAACCTTGAACGGTGATTCATTTACCTTTTAAGATTAAATAAAGCGTACATTTCAAAATGCATGGTTTATGAAATAACCAAAAATACTGTACGTGGAAGTGCACCTAAGAGGTGAGTATGCTTTACTCCAAATTATTTTTTTCTTGTAGAAATAATTTTACTATTAGTTTTCTTCCTTGCCTTAAGAAAAGGCATGGCCGCAGGAAAATAGCAACAGCTCACACTTGCATATTGCCTTTAATGTATTAAAATGTCCAGAATAGCTTCATCTTTGTATTATCAAACAGACTTTGAACCAACGTATGGAAGATGATGTTCGGACAGGTGATGAAAGAAATGGTCAAAGAGGTAGGAATTCGAGTGTCATTATGGAGGAGAGACAGGTGGTGGGGTAGAGGGGTTTAGTGAAGGATTTCCAGAGCTTGGAACTTTGGCAGTCAAAAGCACAGCTGCCAGTTGTGGAGCAATGAAAATTGGAGGTGTGTAAGAGGCTAGAATGGGAGACTGTGAAAATCTCGACGGACCACACGGTGGCACGATGTTTTACACTACTGCCTCTCAGCTCCGGGGACCTGGGTTTGATTCCCAGCTTGGGTGACTGTGTGGAGTTTGCACATTCTCCCCATGTCTGTATGAGTTTCCTCCTGGTGCTCCGGTTCCCTCCCATACTCCAAAGATGTGCGGGTTAGGTTGAGTGGCCATGCTAAATTGCACTTTAGCATCTTGGGAAGTATAGGTTAGAGAGATTAGCGGGCTAAATATGTGGGTTTACGGGGATAGAGCCTGGATGGGATTGTTGTCAGTGCAGACTTGATGGGCCATATGGCTTCCTTCTGCATTGCATGGATTCTATGATTCTGTCAGATGTAGAGCAGAAGCGAGGCTGCGGACGAGTTTGAAAATGAGGCAGAAAATTTTAAAATGGAACATAACTCTATGGCACCACTTGTCTCAGTAGCAATTATTCAAAATTAATTTCAACAGGCTACCCAGATCGCATCCTCATCTGATGTGTGTGCACACACATTCCTTGCATGTTTACTGAATGGAAGGGTAGCCATTTGTTTCCTTTTCACTCTTCCTTTTGCTTTCGGACAACTGAGGTCTCTAATACCTCACAATTTCAAAACCAGTCAAATTGTGGTGAGTCATACCCCAGTTCTGTTGAAGTCATCAGCTATTCCCACTGGCAGAATAGTAAATCGCATAGAGCGATGCCCTTGAGAAGCCAATTTCTCTGAAAGGATGTGCAAAGCCTGTAATAATGGCTAAACATGTGAGAAAGTTGAAAAGTGGTGTTGATTGGGGAGGCGGTAAAGTTGATGCAGAGAGTGGAAAACCATGGCATAAAGTGGGCACTGTGAAGGATTGGGCGATTCCACCATCTGATTTGTCTACCATTGTAAAACACAAGGCAAATATCTTGGAACAGTCCAACAAGCAAGATTCCCTTCAGCAAGGGACAGGATTGGAGTGGCTGCCTATGCTGACATTGAAGAGGTCCTACCAAAGAGGTTCCAAGCAGAGAGCATTCTCATCTCTGGTCCACTCCTGTAGGAAAGGAAATTCGATTTTGGCAGGGAGACTGGGCCACTTGGGGTTACCTGCATTAATAGATGACTGGACAATAAAAGGAAGAATGTGACAGACCAATAGAGTTATTTAAACGGTGACTTAAATTTATATTTTGTATTTCCATGTTTTCCTTTTTGTCCTGCCCGCTGACTTTGGACTAAAATGGAATTCGGGGAAAGTCATTGCCTTTGGTCTATTTCACAGAGTCTGTTCATTGTCACTGACTTCATGCCCCACTCCAGTTACGGGCTGTTGCTGAAATCAGACCTTTTGCATTATAGGTTACCTAGTAGGTGCTGTTCTGAGTTTTAAACTTCCTGTACTATCAAATGCCAAGACCACTTATTTTTAGCTTCAAACTTTTGCCTATATCTGATCCTACATTGCTCCCTCAGCTGTTCAAATGCTTAAACATGCTTTGTTCACCTTGAGATGAAATTGTTGCCATGCTGTCCTTGTTGGCCGAACCTCCTTCAAACCCACAATCTCAAATTTGCCTTAAGCTATGTTGGACTTGGCTTTTCAGACACCACCTATGGCGTGCCCACCACCCACTTTTTCTATTCTCACTGTCCTGTGATGGCCCTCCAAGCCAAAACCATTCATCATCTTTGCCCTCCTCAATAAATGTCTCCACTTTTAATCATTAGGAATCTCCAGAATACATATTTTTAAAGAATACTCCCATTTGCCGCCTCCCTCTGAGGCCTCGCTGTGTGTGTGGACTCTGGAGGAATAGCTGTGAGGCAGGAGGAGGGCAGTGAGGCTTGAACAATCATTTAAAACAAAACGTGGAATTCAGGAGTCCCAGCTTGACACTGCTGCACCACTGGGATTCACTTTCACAATATTGGAACTCTGAATCAGATCTGGATTTTGAACGAGAATGCAGGTCCAGGAGAGGAGAACGGCAAGACCTTGCATTGGGAAAGGGGAAGACGCTGTTGGTTGGATGTGGGGAAGGCGGGGGGAGGCCACTTCCCAAATGGTGCCAATCGGGTCACATGGGGAAACGTTAAAACAAATCTCATTGTGCTGGACAATATTGTAGACCCTATTAATATACCTGTGTTAAAGCAAAACAATGCTAAACATGGATTTTGTTTTTTTTCCTTGTGCTGATTTGTAAAGGATCATGGGATTTTGGGAAAGGTGCTTAAAAAATTTGTTGTTTAAGCTTTTACATATTTTGCTATCCTGGTTGAGGAAGCCTTTTTTTTTTGTTGGTCTGAGAATCTTCATTTTAATATTTTTACTTTGAGACTTTAACCTCTCAAAGTCAAAAGTGCAAGTGAAAATGTATCCAGAAGCTTAAAAACTGGATTTGAAAATATTTGGGAAGCACGTTGGCACTCCTATCATCTCAGCTCCAGGGACCTAGGTTCAATTCTGGCCTTGGGTCACTGGCTGTGTGGAATTTGCACATTGTCCCCAGTGTCTACGTGATTTTCCTCTGTGCTTCGGTTTCCTCCCACAGTCCAAAAATGTGCTGATTAGGTTGATTGGCCATGCTAAATTCACCCTAGTATCAGGAGGATTAGCAGGGTAAATGTGTGGAGTTACAGGAATAGGGATAGGTGAAATTGTGGTCAGTACAGACTCAATGGGCCGAATGGCCTCCTTCTGTACTGTAGAGATTTTCTGATTCTATGAACCTAAAATTTCACCTCTGAGTTGTTCTGCTTTCTTTTGTTTGTACTGCGAAATTGTGAATCGTTACTGGGGTAAAATGTATTTATTTTTCCCAATACAAAAGTGGAATAATTCCTTTGTTTTAGGCATAACAGAATCCATTTGTTTTTCCAAATGATTTGAAAACATGCTGGAAAATGACTTTAAAATGAGTAAAATACTTGTCTCAACATAATTTCAGTCTTTTTATATCAGGGCATCCAGTTTAGAGAGTCTGAGATTGATTAGTTTACAACATCTGCACTTCACTTCATTTTCTTTTAATATTGATCTTCAAAACCAATTACTGTTTATTGAATGTTTTTTCTTTTATGAATCTTAATACCGATCTTTTCAAAGAAATGTTTAATCACTCCTCTTAAACTGAAAGTTGCCCAAAGAAAAAGATATTCAGGATTTTATGGCTTTGCCAGTCCCAAAACTGTAAAATCTCACCCGCGGTCAATGGTCAAAGAACAATGCAGTGCAAGAACAGGCCCTTTGGCCTTCCAAACCTGTACTGATCATGTGTTCCTAACTAGACCATCTGTTTGTATCCCTCTATTCCCAATCTGTTCATGTGGCTATCTAGGTAAGTCTTAAATGATTCTAATGTGTCTGCCTCAACCACCTTGCTTGGTAGTGCATTCCAGGCCCCCACCACCCTCTGTAAAAAAAAAGTCCCCCGCATATCTGTATTAAACCTTGGCCCGCCCTCTTACCTTGAACTTGTGACCCCTTGTTTGTCACTTCTGACCTGGGAAAAAGCTTCCAACTGTTCACCCAATCTGTGCCCTTCATAATTTTATAGACTTCTATTAGGTCGCCCTTCAACCTCCATCTTTCCAGGGAGAACGTGGATCTCAATCTCACCTCATAGCTAATACTCCCCATACCAGGCAACATTCGGGTAAACCTTTTCTGCACTCTCTCCATAGCCTCCACGTCCTTCTGGTAATGTGGTGACCAGAACTGGACGCAGTGTTCCAAATATGGCCTAACCAATGTTCTATGTAACTGCAACATCACATGCCAACTTTTATGCTCTATGCCCTGTTCAATAAAGGCAAGCATGCCATATGCCGCCTTCACCACCTTTTCCACCTGTGCTGCCACCTTTAAGGATCTATGGACTTATACACCCAGATCCCTCTGTATGTCTATACTCCTGATGGTCCTGTTGTTTATAGCTCTCCCCATGCATTAGATCTACCAAAATGCATCACTTTGCATTTATCTGGATTAAGTTCCATCTGCCATTTCTCCGCCCAATTTTCCAGCCTATCTATATCCTGCTGTATTCTCTGACAACGTCCATCACTATCCACAAATCCAGTAACTTTAGTGTCGTCCGCAAACTTACTAATTAGATCAGCTACATCTTCTTCCAAACAGCAGAGGTCCCAGTACAGAGCCCTGCAGAACACCACTAGTCTAACTTTCCACACACTTGACGAAGGCACGCCGTTTCTGACAGCTTGTGAGATTACTATCAAATAAACTGGTTGGACTCTAACCTGGTGTTGAGACTTCTTACTGTGTTTACCCCAGTCCAACACTGGTTCTACATCAACATCAGTAGTCACAGATCTCCAATCAGGAAAAGACCCCTCCACTGCTACCCTCTATTTTCTATGACCAAACCAGTTCTGTATCCATCTAGCTAGTTCGCCTTTGATCCCGTGAGAGCTTTCCATGACCTGCCACTCGCTCGGTCCGATTCCCGTGGCGGGCAGGGTGGAAAAATTCCAGCCATTTTTGCCTAATTGAGCTTCTGTGACGCGTCTTGGGATGTTTTCTCACATTAAATATCCTGCAAAATTATAAATTGTTTTTCTCGTGTACTTAAATGTCAAGAAGACCAAGCTCTTGATGCCAAAGTCCTGGAACCTAAATTGACAAGACTAATAACTTTTCTCAAACAGAAGTTTCTCCAGTGGCATTGATCAGCATCAAATGCAAGATGCGTGTATTTCAAAGGGTCCTGGGTGTGGAGAGCTTGCAGGTGACTCAATGCTGTTGAACCAACCTACACTCTCTTTCAAAGAAATTCATAGGAGGGAATTGAAAATGTTCAAGGGTTGGTGCTGCAAGCAGAGAAGATGCAGTTAACAAGCTAGATTACAGTTTTGCATTGCATCAGGGTGTCAAACTAGGCTGAGGCAAGAGGAAAGTCTCAGGTTTGCGACTTAATACAATATGACCTTCATCGCCTGTTCCTGTGTCTGTGTCACCTTCACGTGGGGAGATGGACAGTCGATTGTGAATTGGATCTTCAGTCAATCCTGTCACATGTGGCAAAATAATTGAAACCACTTTTAAACTTGCACCACGTTTTTAGAAGGGATGTTGACATGCTCCACCCCATATCAGTTGGTTTAAATCTTTTAGAAATAAATGGAGGCAGAAAACAAATAGCAAGTAAATTAATGGAAAAATAAATCTTGTCATTTGGAATGGGCTGGTCAACTTTTAGCTTGGCTTAGTGGCTTTCCCACTAAGTAAAGATACAACTATAAAGATCTTTGAATGTGAAGATGGGGTAGAAGGAAAAGATTGCATACAAATTTACACCTGTATTTTTCATGTAAGCAGCTTTGAGAATATCACATTTTATTAATTACTGAACAAGAGGGAAAGCTGTGCAAACTCCGCATGATCTGGGCAACACAATATATAGATTTCATTTCCAAGATTAATAAAAATGCCTTTTTGGAATTGTGCTTACTTTTGGTTCATTGAATAGCAAAGTGGGCAATTTTAAGTTGCCTTTCTAAAAAAAAAATGCAAAAATAATTTTGGTGGTCGATCTATTATAGAAACAAAATTGTGTGCTCGAGGCAAATAACACATGTTAGAGTACCAGAGAGCAGACATAAGGCAAAGTCAAAGCTTATTTATTCATCACAAGTAGGCTAACATTAACACTGCAATCAATTTACTTGAAAAAATCTACTTCTTGCCACACTCTGGCTCCTGTTTGAATGCATTGAGAGAGAATATAGCATGGCTAATGCAGTTAACCAGCACTGTAGGAGGAAACCCACAGAGACACGAGGAGAATGTGCAGACTCAGCATAGATAGTGATCCAAGTCAGGAATCACACCCGGGTCCTTGGCCACCATAATAGACTCAATAAAGAAATATGGGCATCTTTATTTTAAAGTTCTTTCGTATTGACATCAGGATTTAGCCACAGCATCTTGGTGATACAGATGAATCTATGCACTTAGGAGGTACTAAATCTGACCAAAATATTTATATTTGCCAAATTTATTTTGAAAGCTTTTCATAAAGTGAATGACTTGATCAATATATTTGTACCTACGTGCTGCCTCATTCTACTTCATCTTGGCTTTTATTCATATGGGATTATTCCTCAGCCCTAATTGCTTTTGAGAAGGTGTTATGAGCTGTCTTGTTGAACTGCTGCATTCCCTGAGGTGTAGGTACACCCACAGTACTGTAATGGAGGGATTATGACCCAGTGACTGTGAAGGCATGGTGATTTAGTCAGGATGGTGAGTGGCTTGGAGGGGAATTTGCAGATGGTGGTGTCCCCATGTGTCTGCTGCCCTTGTCCTTCCAGATGGTAGTGGTTGTGGGTTTGGAAACTGCTACCAAAGAACCTTGGTGAGTTCCTGCAGTTCGTCTTGTAGATGGTGCACATGGCTGTCACTGTTTGGTGGTGTAGGGATTGAATGTTTGTGGAAAGGATAGCAACTAAGCAGCCTGCTTTGTTCTAGATGGTGCCGAGCTTGAGTGTTGTTAAAGCTGCGCTTATCCAGTAAGTGGAGAGTATTCCATTACATTCCTGATTTGTGCCTTGTGGAAGGTGAACAGGCTTTGAGGGGTCAGAATGTGAGTTACTTGCCACAAGATACCTAGTTTTGATCTGGTGTAAATATATATAGCCAAGTCCAGTTTCTGGTCAATGGTAACTCCCAGGATGTTGAAAGTGGGGGAATTCAGCATTGGTAATGCCACTGAATGTCAAGGTGTGATGGTCATAGACTCTCTTGTTAGAGATGGTTATTGCCTACTACCTATAGGTCACGAATATTACTTGCCATTTGTCAGCCCAAGAGCCTGGATATTGTCCAGGTTTTGCTGTGTTTGGACATGGACTGCATAAGTTTCTGAGGAGTTGTAAATAGTGATGAACTTTGTGTAGTTAGTCAGTGAATATCCCTGCTTCTGACCTTACGATGGAAGGAAGGTCATTGATGAAGCAGCTGAAAATGGTTGGGCCTCGGACAGTACCCTAAGGAGCTCCAACGGTAATATCCTGGAGCTAAGATAATTAACCTCCAACGTCAAGAGAATATCCCTGATTCTGACCTTTTATGGTGAATACTGTCCATTTGTTTTGTTTCAAATGCTCTGTGCATTCAGATACAGAGCCTTAAGTTTTGTCCTTTTATTATTTTTGTAACCTTTTGCCTCATCTGCTGATTTGTACTCTATGGCCCTTCACATCTTGCCTGTTTATCATTTTCCCTTATTAGTAGCCTTTGCCTAACCTCCTCTTTGAGTTACCACATCTTACCAAATTTGATCCCTTGACCTCCCCTGCCCATAACTACATACCGTGTATAAACTTACTTGATATTTACTAGCTAGCTTCCCCTGCAGTAAGGTAAGGACCAATTCCTACATGGTGAAAATGTTTTAAAGAAAAGCAAAAGAGCACCTCCTGTGCTGCTTTGTGCAACTCCAGCACTCCCCAAACCTGCAGAAAAGCCTCCCATCCTATTATTAAAAAACCCCTCAAACTCCTTGTCAAGGAACCCCCACCTACTACCTCCCAATAAAAGCCAACCCAAATCCAGAGACTTGCTCAACAACGTGCACATACAACCTCCCCAATTCAAAAACACAAAGAGGGGAAATCCCTTTCTGCAGAACCGTTCTCCAACACACACACACACACACACACACACACATATACACACACGCCACCTTGATATCTATCCCAACCCCTGGGAACATAACAAAAGTTCCCAACCTAACAGCCCCCTCCCCCTAACACACACCACCTCAACAAACACCCCTTCTCAACCACCTAAAATACAGTAGAACCGATGCACCCACTACCCCAAGTCACCATCTCTCCCACGTGTATACCAAAAAAAAGCCTCTGATTCCTGACTTAGCCTCAATCCATCATCCTCTCATCCCTACAACTAAACCAAGTCAGAATCCATCAGATCAAATATCACTTTGATAACATTCGTCCCCTGAAGAAATCCTACAGAGGAAACAAGAACAAGAGTTGGGTGGAAATCCACAGGGAGGAGGCCAACCACATCACCCCCATCTCACCACCTAGAGTCACAAAACTATAGAGGCATACATTAGAGGCAAAGCTATTTGGGCCATTGAATCTGCTCCAACAATAACTACCACTAAAGATGCATTAACCCCATTTTCCTACATGGGTTACAGAGTAGGGAATATTAAGAGATCTCAAAGACCCACCCAAATATAACCTGAACAGTGGTAAGACTTTAGGCCTGATTTATCTCCCCAAGCAGTGCATTCCAGATAGCCACCACCCTCTGAATAAAAAAAGGCCTTTTTTTCAAATCCCTTCTGAATCTACTGACCTTTATCCTAAAACGATGTCCTCCCAGAACTGACCCCTCCACAAAGGGCGACAACTGCTCCCCCCTTGCCCTATCCAGGCCCCCACAGTCTTATATATCTCAATCATATCCCTGAGGGGAAACCCAAAAGAGAAGTACTCACTCATCATCCTCACAACAACACCAACCAACCCCCCCGCCCCCACACACACCCCAAAAGACCTGAACATCTCTCTTATTGACCACTACCACTCTAAGCATTTACAGAAAATTTCAGGATCCTACCCAATGCAGTACTACAAGTCGTCGCCCCCTGCCCCATCCCTCAGGCTTCTCGCTCTCTCGCTCTCTCTCTCTCTCTCTCTCTCTCTCTCTCTCTCTCTCTCTCTCTCTCTCTCTCTCTCTCTCTTTCCCCCCCCCCCCCCCACCACCTCCACCTCCACCTCCACCACCTCCACCTCCACCACCACCACCACCACCACAAGTTTCTCCTTCTTCCCATGAACCCAACGAACAACAGACCCCTCTTTTTCTTCCTTCCTTCCTTCTCCCCACCACACAAATAGACTCCCATCCACCACTCTGCGTAAAGACTAACATGAATGAAAATAGAAAAGCTCCAGGGAATGAGAAGGCAATAAGCCACAATATAAGGGGAAGGCATGACTAGTAGCAAGAAGGGTTGGACGTGAGCCGAACGAAAAGTGGTAGAGCAAATAGAAAAAGTGACATTTCCTCTCGCTGTCCAACCCCAAATCCCTCGCATTTGTCAAACTCTTGTTCTATGTTATGTTGAGAGGCTTGTATTTATATGCTTTGAAACTAGCTCAGCCCCAGGTACAGGAAAAACAGTTCAAGCTAGTTTCCTGAACTAATTAACTTCAACTGCTCGCCAATGGAGGGCTTGTCTATCCCTGCTGAAGCCTGGGTAGAATTTACAATTTAAACAGTAACTTTCAGTCAATGTTAAATACAAACAAAATTAGATTTTTCAAAAGAGATTAAGATTCCCTCACTCAGCACTCTTTTTCAATGTCTCACATAGTCTACTGTGGGTGACTTTTTATTATCTAATGTTCTGTGTGACAGCTTCAAGATAGATTGCTACTGGAAACTTCATGAACTGTGACAGGTTGAAGTTAAGCCTCGAGATAAAGGAACATTATAGATACCCTTAGAAAATAAACTTGTGGCTGGAGTTTCGTCTGTTTACAACACAACAGGTATAAACTGCACAAAACAATATTATGTATTGCGGGATGATATTAGCTTATGCCAGCTTTTTCCAGTATTTGCAAAACAGAACTTGCTATAATTTAAGAATTACTGTTATTTGCACCAATCAAACACCAACAATAATTTGCATTCCTATGGAGTCTTTAACCTGGTAAAACACCTTCAGGGGCATCGCAGCAGAATTATTAAACAAAAATTAACATGGAGTTAAACAGCAATAATCAGGGCAAATGACCCGAAGCTTGGGCACAGGCAGAGTTTAAGAATAGTCTTAAAGGCTTAACTTTGATTTCGATTCTATTTAGATATTGTTTTTAACGATTTGAACCATTGGTTGATTCAGTAGCCAATCTTTTGTTTGACTATTATTTAACCTTTAATAAATCTGACAGTTTATACATTGCCATGCTGGTAGGTCATTATGCTATTTCTTACCTTTTAGACAAGGCAGGAGTACAGTATAGAGGCAAGTATTACAGAAGGGGATTATTTTTAACCTGTGGGGAGGGGGGAATAGCTATTCCACGTGCAAATCTGAGTGTGAACAGGTTTGATTACCAGAGTGTCCTTTTGGAAAACTGCTTAAGCAAAGCTATATATGTTGAAAGATGCTGCCAGTTGCCTGTACATCCAGGCAATTGGTTGATTGAAGATGTTCCGTAGCCTATTTGCAATAGGCAGAGTACAGATTGCACTCAATCAACCCAAACCTCAGAACAAAAAGTCTACAGTTAGTTGTGATTCTACAATTGGGCAACACTTACTGAACAACACTGTGCACGGTAATAGCTTTACTAACAACCAATTTAAGACAATTGGTCAGATTCATAACAAATTCATTTGCATGTTCTGGAAGCTTGGGAAGGGTTTTGTTTTGTGAAAGTTGGAAATGGAAGGCAAGAAAATAAAATGTTCACAGTTTATGAACATTCAAGAATGACGGATCACCTTGTCTTTCACCGCCCATCAAACCTGTCTCACATTCATGATGCCTGCAGTATCAAGGCAAGATGATTTCTATTCCCACAATGGCCTGTTATTGTCTAAGAGCAGTGAGAAGCCATCAGGGAGGAAAAGCCAGGCTAAAACCAGAAAATTCCTTTACAATCCTCTCATTTGATTGTAACTAGTCCAGAAGATCACATTGACTATGCCTGTGTTAAACAAACACTTGACGTGATCTCAGCTTGGGATTTAGCATTTGGAGGTGTTTATCCACCATACAAGCTGGTAACGCATTCCACAGGTTCACTTGTTGCTGGGAGGGCAAAGAAAAAGCTACCTAACATCATCTTGCATTTGAAATGCATGGTTTTCTTCCCAATCTGCCAGTCATTTTTGAAACAGGACTTTTACAAAGCAATGGCTGGTATGCTGGCAACAGCCGACCATTACTGAAATCTTAGTGGTAACACGATAGTCTCCCAAATCTGAGTTCCACTATGATACTGAATCTGAGTATAGTTATCAGTTTTGTGCAGTGCCTTAAATAACTTTGTTAATTTGTACCAGCGCAAAGTTTGGAAGTGTACCTCCTTGTTTTCAGGTATTTTGAGCAATCTTCAGGTCCAAAATTGCTCCATGGGACATAGGCACATTTCTGGTGCATGGTGTGGTGGGCACATTTCCATATTTGTGTTACACTGAAACACAAGTTGGAGCTCCCCACTGCAGCTAATGCTATCTCCTAATCACATGATTGAACGCTTGTTTAGCAACAGGAAGGAACGTGACCAGCGCAAGGGAATCCTCAACTATTTTTGGATTAGTTGCTGATCGATTTCTCGAGCTGTTGCTAAGATTGTACAAATACTTTGTGCTTTTTAAAGTTCCTTGCGTTCTTCCCAGGTTGAAGTGGAAGATATTTGTAACCTTTCACAGTTTGCTATCTGCGGTTGCCTGAAGGAGGTTAATGATCCCTCTTTATTAAGTGTTAACTACACTTCATTCCCTCTTGCCAGAGTGAAGCAGGTGGAGCAAGCACATGCGTTCACAAGGATTACAGGTTTCCCCATGACGCAGGTGTTGATTGCACATGCATTAATTGAAGGTGCTGCGTGCCAGCTGTGAGATGTACCACAGCTGAAAAGGATTCCTGTTCCACAGCATCCACTGGATGTGTGACTCTGATGTGGATATGCCAGCGTTGGACTGGGGTAAACACAGTAAAAAGTCTGACAACACCAGGTTTAAGTCCAGCTGATTTATTTGATAGTACACTCACTAGCTTTTGGGGTTAGTTCGGGGACTAACCCCGAAAGCTAGTGAGTGTACTGTCAAATAAATCGGTTGGACTTAAACCTGGTGTTGTCAGACTTTTTACTGTGTGACTCTGTACAGGGAATCATACATGCCCATGTTTGGTGAGCTGGCAACAGGCACCATGCTGTCATTCAAAAGCAATTTGCTGTGCCATCTGAACTTGAACCACCAGGGCAAACAAGAGGGGGGGTGAAAAGGGTGAACTGTTGACCACCTAGTGCCAGGGCACAACCCATGGTGTGGGCATCAAGAATGCAATGGAAGCCATGCTCTGTTGCATGAAATGTGATGGAGCAGACCATGGGTGTGCTGAAATACCCTTCTGCTACTTGGACTCTTTTGGAGTAGGCCTGCAGCATTCAGCAGAGCAGCCAAGAAATCTGATGCACAATCCTAGCTAAACGGAAGCTGGGGAGGAGCAAGAGGAAGAAGGATTGGATCATCTGTGGTCTCTTTCTGTCTACACTGTCATGAACAACTCATGTGATACCAGTAAAGAGAATCCCAATTCCACATTCACCAAAAATTCCACCTCTTGTCTTCTCACTGTTATTGACTGTCTCACTGGTGGTTTTACCAAAATGCAAAAATAAAAGCCAATACAAAATACACAAAAACAAATCTGCATACTAGTATAAACCAATCTTGTGCGTTCCCTTAGTGCCTGCCTTTAATATGCCTTTTACCTGTCCTAACCCTCCTATACAGTACAACCTCACTGGCAGCATCTTGGCTGGTGGAATGCTATTGACTTTCCATGGAGAAAACTGCAAATGATGTATGAGTTTGGCTCCCTATACTCAGAGCTGCCAGAGATCAATGTGGTGTGCACCATTTTGGCATAGGCAAGGGCGTTTTGGCTTGTTGGTTGATAGGCATTAGCTAAGTGAGGACTGATACTGTCACCCTGAACAAGGATCATTGATTCTGTCTACACTTCCTGCTGCCTCAGCAAAGCAGCCAGCAAAATTAAGGATCTCACGCACCCCGGATATTCTCTCTTCCACCTCCTTCTTTCAGGAAAAAAATACAAAAGCCTGAGGTCACGTACCAACCGACTTGAGAACAGCTTCTTCCCTGCTGCTGTCAGGACTTTTGAATGGACCTACCTTGCATTAAGTTGATCTTTCTCTACACCCTGGCTTTGACTGTAACACTACATACTGCACTCTCATGTTTCCTTTTCTGTGAATGGTATGCTTTGTCTGTATAGCGCACAAGAAACAATACTTTTCACTCTATGCTAATACATGTAACAATAATAAATCAAATCAAAGGTTTGTACTCCATTCATGGACCACTGGCTCTCACATGCAGTGCATTCACAATCTTAGTAATTTGTTGAAGTACGGATCGCTGGACTAATGTGAAGCGCCTTTGATGGAATTTTACATTCAATTCAAGGGTGAGAAACTTGGGACTGAAACTAGTGTCTTAAGCTTAAATACTTAAGTATGAAGACGGCTGGTTAAAGTAGACTAGGAACATAGGTTAAAAATAAGACTGTCAAAAACAGGGGCAGATGTTTTGGGAGATTTTTCACAAATCTCCGCAGAGGTATATTCCATTCAGAAAGAAAGCCTGCATAAGAAGGGTGAATTATCTATAACTAAAGAAGTTTTATTGAGTTGAAAGAAAAGTGTACAATGTTGCGAAGATTATTGGTAGACGAGAAGATTGGGAATATTTTAGAAACCAACAACGAATGGCACAATCGTGAAGAGGGAGAAATTAGATTAAGAGAATAAACTTAACAAGCAATATAAAAACAGAGAATCAGAGAGTCTGTGAATGATTTGAACGTACAGATTGAATGCACTTTGGCTACATTTGTGATGATGCAAAGATAGGTGGAAAAGCAAGTTGTGAGGAGGACACAGTCTGCAAAGAGATATTGATATGTGAGGACAGAAGATCGACAGGTGGAATGTAATGTGGGGAAGTATCAGATTGTCAAGTTTGGTTGGAAGAATAAAACACAACATTGCTGCAGTACAGAGGTGTCCTCACACATGGAGTGCAAGCTGTTAGCTTTGATTTGATTTATTATTGTCACATGTATTAGCATAGAGTGAAAAGTATTGTTTGTGTGCTATACAGACAAAGCATACCATTCATAGAGAAGGACACGAGAGAATGCAGAATGTAGCGTTACAGTCATAGCTAGGGTATAGAGAAAGATCAACTTAATGCAAGGTAAGTCCATTCGAAAGTCTGACAGCAGCAGGGAAGAAGCTGTTCTTGAGTTGGTTGGTATGTGACCTCCAACTTTTATATCTTTTTCCTGACAGAAGAAAATGGTAGGGAGAATGTCCGGGGTGCGGCTGCTTTGCCAAGGCAGTGAGAAGTGTAGACCGAGTTAGTGGATGGGAGGCTAGTTTGCGTGATGGATTGGGCTACATTCGTGACCTTTTGTTCCTTGCGGTCTTGGGCAGAGCAGGGGCCAGACCAAGCTGTGATACAACCAGAAAGAATGCTTTCTATGGCGCATCAGTGAGATGCGCCATAGCTGACATGCCAAATGTCCTTAGTCTTCTGAGAAAGTAGAGGTGCTGGTGGGTTTTCCTAAAGACCAAGTGGAACTGAAACACTTTCAGATCAGCCACGATCTTATTGGATGGCGGGGCAGGCTTGAGGGGCTAGATGGCCTACTCCTGCTCCTATTTCTTATGTTCTTATGATAATGTCAGTATGGGGGGGTCAGAATAGGTTGTTGGTGATCTGGACAGCTAAAAACTTGAAGCTCTCGATCCTTTCTACTCCATTCCCATTGATGTCGACAGGGGCATATTCTCCCTTACGCTTCCTGAAGTCGATGACAGATTTCTTTGCTTTGTTGACATTGAGGGAGAGTTTTTTTTTGCTGTTTCAGTTCACCAGATTCTCTATCTAAGGAAATATGGCATTCTAAACTACGTTCTGCACTCTCTCGTTTCCTTCTCTATGAACAGTATGTTTTGTCTGTATAGCACGCAAGAAACAATACTTTTCACTATATGTTAATATATGTGACAATAATAAATCAAATCAAATTTCATTCCTGTATTCTGTCTCATCATTGTTTGAGATCCAGCCCACTACAGTGGCATTGTCAGCAAACTTGAAAATCGAATTGGAGGGGAATTTGGCCACAGTCATAGGTGTGTAAGAAATATAGTAGGGGGCTGAGAACGCAGTGTTGAGGATGATCATGGAGGTGGTGTTGTTGCCTATCCTTACTGATTGCAGTCTGTGAGTTAGGAAGTTCAGGATCCAGTCGCAGAGAGAGGTGCTGAGGCCCAAGCTATGGAGCTTGGAAATGATTTTTGTGGGAATAATAGTGTTGAAGGCTGAGCTATAGTCAATAAATAGGAATTGATATAGGTGTTACAGGATTGAGTGCAGGGCCAGGGAGATGGCATCTGCTGTGGAACTGTTGTGGCTGCAGGCAACTGTAGTGGATCCAGGTAGTCGAGGAGGGTGGAATTGATTCATGCCATGACTAGCCTTTCGAAGCATTTCATAATGATAGATGTCAGAGCCACTGGCTGATAGTCATTAAGGCACGCTGCTTGGCTTTTCTTAGGTACCGGGATGATGGTCATCTTCTTGAAACAGATAGGGACCTCAGATTATTGTAAAGAGAGGTTGAAGATGTCTGTGAATATCCCTGCCAGCTGATCCATGCTTGTCCGGTACCCCATCCAGGCCAGTTGCTTTCCGTGGACTTCATGAAGGCTGCTCTGACATCTGCAATGGTGATCCCAGATACAGTTCATCCAGGATGGAGGACATGTTCTTGCTGACATCTTGCTCAAAATGGGCGTAGAATGCATTGAGTTCATCAGAGAGGGGTGCTTTGGAGCTGGCGATTTTACATGCTTTCATCTTGTAGCCTGTTATGTCTTGCAGACCTTCTCATAGTTGGCAGGGGGGAGTAGTGTGACTAACCTGGGATTCTAGCTTGGTCCAGCACTTCTTTCGGCATCTTTGGCTCTCCCTAGACTGTATCTGGCTTTCTTGTGTAGGTCAGTGTCGCCTGACTTGAACACCTCAGACCTGGAATTCAGTAAGCAGTGGATATCCCTGTTCGCTCATGGTTTCCAGTTGAGGAACACAGTCTTCTACACACTTGCTCATGAAGTCAGTTACTGTAGTGGCATGTAGTGGAATTGGGTTACGGGGAACAGGTGGGTAAGTGGAACTGAACGACTATCAGATCAGCCATGATCTTATTGAATGGTGGGGCAGGTTCGAGGGGCAAGATGGCCTACTCCTGCTCCTCTTTCTTTGTTCTTATGTACTCATTCAAGCTGGTTGCAGAATTTTTAAATACTGACCAGTCCATTGATTCCAAGCAGCCCCGAAGGAGGTCATCCGATTCCTCACACCAACGTTGCACAACTTTTTTTTGCTGGATTCTCCCGCTTCAGTTTTTGCTTGTAAGCCTGGAGCAGGAGCTCAGTCTTGTGGCCTGATTTGCCGAAGTGTAGGTGGACAATAGAGCGGTAGGCATTTTTGATCTTTGTGCAGCAGTGGTCTGGGATGTTTGGGCCTCTGGTGGAACAGGAAATGTGTTGGTGGAAACTTGGTAGTATGCTCTGGAGCTTGGCCTGATTGAAGACCCTGGCCAAGATGAACAAGGCCTCGGGATGTTTCGTCTCAAGGCTATTTGTAGTGGCGTATATTTTGTCCGGCGCAGTCTTCATGTTTGCATGAGATGGGATGTAAACTGTCATCAGGATAACGGAGGTGAACTTCTGCGGAAGGTAGCAAGGGCAGTCTTTTAGTGTCAGGTATTCTAGGTCTGGGGAGCAGAAGTCGCCAGCGTTGCTACATCTAGGCACCACGCGATGTTGATTAGGAAGCAGACCCCACCTCTCCTAGTCTTGCCTGAGGCTGCTGCATGATCCATTCGATGATTGAGAAGCCCTCTGGTTGTAAGGCATTGTCCAGTGAAGCAGGAGTGAGCCACGTCTCCGTGAAACAGAGTATTCAGCAGTCCCTCAGTTCTCTTTAGAAAGTAAGTCTGGCTCTAAGTTCAACTAGCTTGTTTTCCAGAGATTGGACATTTGCAAGCAGTAAGCTGCGGGGTGGAGGGGGCCTTGGGATTGCATTGTTTCTCTGTCACCTGCAGGCCTGCATGTTTTCTATGCTCCCTGGAATGTCTGTTCATTTTCAAGCCCGGGAGACAGAGAGTGGTTTGCAGTGTTAAGGGTATGGTTGTGTCCAATGAGGTTCTTCGCTCTGGTCAGTGTGTGGATGGAGAATTTGTTGTGATGCTTGTAGCTCCTGCATTGGTAGTTGCGTCTGCGTGGTTGGGTATTTTGGCTTCGCCGGTTGGTGGATATCCAGACCATGCTCCGGTGTGGACAGATTGAAGGTCGGTAAGTAGATGATATCTGTGGGGTCGCAGTTGCGGATGAGTTTGTGTATTGGGGTCCCTGGCTCACTGCCAGGCTGGAATCTTCCTTCAGAGGTCGGAGTATCTCTAGACCTGCAAGTAAATTTAAAAGAGCAGTGTTAGTGATTGTTAGGCTGAGAAAGTTTATTTTTAGGTGTGTGGGGTGACGGTAGAAAGAGGGAGGGGAGGGAGTGCTTGGAGCCTGCAGGAGGTTGCAGCTCTGAGTCAGAAGAGTTGCGGGGTGGTGGGTGGAGGGCTTCAGGCTCAGGGATGCAGGTCTGGTCATTGGGGACCAACAGAGTGAAGGTCCTGGCTCCCATTTCGTTTTCATGGGCTCTAGGAGCCTTCTGAATGTTGGCCAGGCTTCTAGGGTGTCTTCCTGGTCTGTGTAATCCACTGTGGAGGAATCCCTGCATGCAGGTAAAATAAGTAACTAATAAGGCCTATATTGCAAGGGCGACTGGAGAGTGGAAGTAGGGAAGTCTTGCTACAACTATAAAGGCCATTGTTGAAACTATACCTAGAGTATTAATCGCAGTTTTGGTCTCCTTATCTGAGAAAAGATTTATTTCTGACTGACGATTCAGAGCAAGTTCACTTGGTTGATTTCTGGAATGAAGGAGTTGTCTCAAGAGGAAAGGTTGAGCAAATTGGGACATTACTCATTGGCGTTTAGAAAAATGAGAAGTGACTGTTTTGAAGTTTAAGATTCTGAGGGGACTTGTGTCTCTCAATGCTGATGGGAAGTTTCTCCTCATGGAGGAGTCATGTTTTTTGTAATTCTTTACCCCAGAGAGCTGTGGTGGTTGAATTACTTAATATATTTAACACTAAGAAGGTCAGATTCTTGTACTCTCAAGGAGTTGAGGATGATGGAATTGACAGAAAGTGACTAAAAACAGACCAGCCATGAATGTATTGAATGATGAAGTAGGCTCAAGGGGCCATTATCCTCAACTACTAACTATATTTTGTGAACGCTGGTACCTGCAGCATCTGTGCTTGCATGAGAATTGCATCCAGTCATTGGGTCATTTCTGTTTATGCTGCAATGGAAGCTGAATCATTGTGTTCCATCATGGTTACAGTCACAAGTGTGCTAATGATGAGTTGGTTACCTCATTTATTCTGGAAAGGATTAGCATCAAGCTCTGCGCCAAGTCCTCAACAAACGTGGTGCTGGACTGCTCCATGGTGTGTGACATTGCATGCAAGCATTTCATTTGGCCTGCCAAAGCTCCAAGCATTTAATTCTACATCCATATATCCATGAGTCTTCCTCAGTAGCCCACCCCATTCAAATGCTCTTCAGAGTTCCTTGCTGCAGAACTCTGACCTCAACTTCCTCACCCCCACCCAGTGTCTCTCCTCATGCAGCTCCCACCTCTAAACTGTCCTCAGATGCGCAGTGTTAATAGCTGAGTTGGTGGCTGAGTGAGGAATGTAGCTCCTCTATTAGCAGGCAGTAATTATCCTCAAGCATTTCTAGCTGGAAAAAGTTTCATAGAGTCATAGAAGTTATGATTCTATGAAGAGGGGTGCAGAGAGGGGTCGTTTGGTCCATCACGTCTACATAGAGTCCCCAAAAGAGCATCTTACCCAGGGCACATATTTATCCACTAATCCACCGAATCTACATGTCTTTAGACACCAAGGGGCAATTTAGCATGGCTGAACAATCTAATGTGCACATCTTTGGGAGGAAACCAGAGGACCCAGAGAAAACCCATGCAGACACAGTGAGAATGTGCAAACTCCACACAGTCACCCAAGACTGGAATTGAACCAGGGACCCTGATGCTGTAAGGCATCAGTGCTAACCATTGTGCCACTGTGCCGCTCAAGGTCCACGGCACAGAAAAATCCGTTTGGCCCATGTCTGTGCCAGTCAAAGACAAAGCATCCATCTTGGTTCATAGCCTTGTATGCCTTGGCATCACCAATGCACATCTAAACACTTCTTGCATGTTATAAAGGTCTCCGCCACTGTACCTTTTTCAGGCAGTGTGTTCCAGACTCTCAACATTCTCCTAGGTGAAAAAGGTTTTCCTCACATCCCCTCTAAACCTCCTGCCTCTTACCTTAAATCTTCCTGGAAAATGAAGGGGCTGTCTTATAAGGAAAGGTTGAACAGGTACTCATTGGAGTTTAGAAGAATGAGGTAAAAATTGTGTATTCAACATGAGTTCACAATCCTGTTTGGCTCTTGGGAACATAGGAATAGGAGTAAGAATAGGAACATAGAACATAGGAATAAGAACCTCCCCATTGTTGCTGTGCTCCTCAAAAATTTAACTACATTATTCAGATACATCCTACCTTTCACAAATCCACCTCGGCTCTCTTTGATCAATCCTGATATTAAATGCGCCAAGTTCTTTCCCATTACTTATTTTTAGGTCCTTTTGTCCTTTTTCTCAATTGAACACTACAGTAACATATCTATTAGTTTTTTCTTGTCCATCATAGACTTGCCTGCGTGAGTCTTTAATGGATCTACACTTCAAATTACAAGCCTGCTTTGCTCTTAGTATTTTTATGGTAAACTTCTGCTACTAAATTCTATATCTCTTGCAAGATTTTTACATACTCCCTCTTTGGACCTCAATATATTCTTTCTATCATTTTGTTGCTATCTATAGTCCTTTTTAGTCTGCTAGATTACTTTTCCTTGCATCTGTATTAACCTTTGTTAGCTTGATACTGATTGGTACCTCCTGTTGACCATTGTTGCTTAACTAAACAAGTGAAGCCACTCGCCTTCAGAGTGCAGACTAGTTTTATATTGTGTCGAGTACTTCAATATTTGAATCCATCCCATAGCTTGAAAGTTTATCCGTTAACAGTTCAGCTCAATTTATTTTCATCCCTTTAAAATATGCTACTTTTAAATTTAAGTCTTTGATTTGTAACTCTGCTTCTCCTTCTGAAACCAAATTCTCAAATTAATTTATATTTTTGTCACTAGTTGCAAGATATTATTTTACTGTGAGATTGTTAACTAACACTGAATCATTGCATTAAATTCAATATGGACTGCTCCATTGTCAGAGCCAAAACCTATTCTTCCAGAATATGTTTGAAAAATTGCCTTTACTTAGACTGGGACTGGCAGATCAGTTTATGAAAATTAAAAACTTCCATTGTAATCACTTTGCTACTTCTACCAGTTTCCCAGGTATCAGTATTTACATACATCGCATGCTCTTACAATTCTTTTTTGTTCTTTAACTTTGCCTATGGTTTCTACTGCCCAGTCAGCTATACTCAGTCTCCTCATTTGTAACAACCATGATGTTGTACCCTTAAAGCTGAATTTGTGCTTCTAACTCTATCCCTGGTTACATACATCCTTGTCTTATTCTCTCACTTTTGACTTAATGTGATGTTTTTCCTTCAAACCTCAAATTAATTAGGCTAAATCCTAACCCACAATCCTGTTATCCTTTCTGCAAGGACGTTAGACAAAAATTTGAATCGTTTTCAGTGGATGGACCATCACAGAATATTGACCAAGATGTGTGTTTGATCATTAATACCCTCTGGAGATTTATTCTGCTATTAAGAGAACTAGGAGCCTGCAACCAGGAAAATCTGTTTAGTGTTGCTTACTTAAGTTACATCCCAATATTTCAACCACACAGCACTTTTGAGACCAGTGGCACTAAGTATGCAATAGCCATCTGTGTTCATGTCCTCTCGTATTATTTCCTAAAAGCTGAAATCTTTTGCAGTTTTCAGCAGGGAATTGGGAAACTAGTTCTTCCCAACCATATGAGCTGCATGCTAACCAGTCAGGTGTGGGAGTTTCTAGTCCAGTGTTTTCCAAGTGTTCTAGGCTGTGACCTCATATTCATGCTTTTAAATTGCTGTGACCCCATAGTGGAGGTGTGGGGGGCACATCGGTCAGGGAGATTTGTGAGCAAGGGATCAGCTGTGGTCTGGGTGAAGGATGGGTTTGAAATGCTGTGAGCAAGGGATGGGGAGGGGGCAGAGTGGAGAGAGAGTATGATGAGAACTGGGTTTGACAGAGACGAGGCTTGCTTTGAAGACTGAACTTTTCCTGTATCGATTTTCAGCAGAGAGAGAATCCCTCCGCCCTCTCTGTTATTGAAGTCCCTCGTTTATTCAGTAACATAAAGCTGAGAGTGCTACGCTGTAATAATCTCCACCAACCCACTCCACTTACTTAGAACTACTCAAACAATAATATAAAAGCTTCAAATGCACTGTTCAATCAAACTAGTGGATATTGCCTGTTACTCTTTTAAACTCCAGTGGATGTAAGCTTAGTCTGTCCAACTTTCCTCATAAGAAAACCTCCCATTCCAGATATTAGTCTAGTAAGTCTTCCCTGTACTGCTTCCAAACCATTTGCATGCTTCCTTAAATAAATAGACTAATACTTTACATAATATTCCAGGTTTGGTCCACCAATTCTTTGTAAAACTGAAGTCTAATTTCTCTACCTTTTTATTCAACTCCTTTTATAATAAGTGATAATAGTATATTAGCTTTCCTAATTTCTTCTTGTATTTGCAAACTAGACTTTAGTGATTTCAAGGACGCACTAATCTCTGCATCTCAGAGCTCTGTGATCTCAACATTTAGATAATGTGCTTTTTTTTTTATTCTTCCTGCTAAAATGGACAATTTCACATTTTTCCCCGTTGTTCCGCATTTTCTGGATCTTTGTCCACCCACTTAATCTATCCATATTCCTTTGTAGTCTCCATATGTTCTCTTCACAACTTGCTTTCCTACCTATCTTGTGTCATCAGCAAACTTAGCAAACATACCTTCGACCCTTCAACAATGGCCTCCTGCACTGTAAGGTTTCTATGATTTCTACTCCTTCATCAAAATCACTTGTATAAATAGTAAGTGTTGAAGCCACAGGATTGATCCTTGTGGCACATCAATTGTTACATTTCGCCAACTAGAAAAAGGCCTATTTATGCCAACTGTATCCTGTTGACTACCAAATCTTCTATCTATCCACTGGTTCCCTTTTATCCACAGCACGTTATTTCTTCAAATAACTTCAAAAAATTGGTTAAACACGATTTCCTTTTCACTAAATCATGTTGACTATACCTGATTACCTTGAATTTGTCTAAGTGCCCTGCTGCAACATATTTAACAATCGTACCTAACATTTTCCCTATGCCCCATGGTAAGCTAACTGGCCTGCAGTTTTCAGCTTTCTGTCTCCCTTTTTAAATAAAGAATTATATTCACTATTTTTCAAATTAATGGTACCTTCCCTGAATCTAGAGAATTTGGAAAATTAACACCAATATAACAATAATCTCACTTGCCACTTTTAAGATGATGTGCATCAGGACCCGTAGACTTGTTAGTCCACAGCCACAGCAGTTTGCTCAGTACCACCTCCCTGGTGATTATAATTTTCTTGATTTCCACCATCCCTTTTCATTTCTGTACTCAGAGCTGTTCCTGGGATGGGGATCAGAGCCCATGGTTTGAAAAAGCCTGATCTAATGCAAAGATGGAATAAAACACTTTTATAACGAGTGTCGACTCCACCTTTAAAACTAGGTTTGAAATTGAAGCCAGTAAATGTATTCCTCATTTTTTTTAAAAAAAATTAAGATCTGTGCGTTTCTGTAGCTAGGCACAAGCTTTCTTTCATTTGTATGCAGATTGGCCTGTTAAAATCTTGTAAACTGGAACAAATATTTTATTTAAGCTGAGTATTGCAGACATCTGTGTTCATGCTGAAGAATGTGGCAAAATAGACACTGAACAATTGGCCCTTGATCACTGCAATATCTTGGATGATGTGACATGATGAATGTCATCAAAAACCTGAGCAGAATGAAGGGGCGGATAGATTTAACTGAAATGATCTTAAACCGTTGATTTCTTTGGAATGTATTCATGAACACAGTAATGCAGATTAGTGGTTATAGTATCGAAGTATTAACATGCTCAGTTTTGGAAATATTAACGTGCTCGGTGTTGGAGCATTAATGTGTTCCTGGGGTAATTTTCTGTAATTGCTACTATTTCTTTCTGAATTCCATAGAGGCATGTGATCCTACATTTGTTCATTGAGGACTTCTAACAACAGTTGGCCTCACATTGAAGTCATAAAATAAATTGTTTCTCTGTTTTTAACCTTCATATTAAATAGGATGTAAACAGCAACTAATATGAACACATTCTAATCCTACTTTCCCGCATTTGGTCCATAGCCCTGTAAATTATGGCACCTGAGATGCTTGTCCAGGCACCTTTTTTAAATAAGTTGAAAGTTTCTGCCTCAACTGCTCTTTCAGGCAATGAGGTCTAGACCCCTACTATCCCATGAGTGAAAATGTCTTTCCTCTTTGACCCGTCATTTTTCTACTAATTACTTTAAATCTGTGCCGCCTAGTCACTGACTTCTGTGCTAAGGTAAAATAGGTTCTTTCTATCCACTCTGTGCCACCCCTATTTGAGAATTGGGGGGTTAATGGTTAGCACTGCTGCCTCACAGCGCCAGGGACCCGGGTCCAATTCCTGGCTTGCATCACTGTGAGGAATCTGCATGTTCTCCTGGTGCCTGTGTGGGTTTCTTTTGAGTGCTCCAGTTTCTTCCCACAGGCCCAAAGCTGTGCTGGTTGGGTGCATTGGCCATGTTAAATTCTTTCTCAGTGTTCCCAAATGGGTGCCGGAGTGTGGCGACTAGGGGATTTTCACAGTAACTTCATTGCAGTGTTAATGTAAGCCTACTTGTAACGTAAATAAGTAAAATAATTCTGTACATCTCTATCAAACCACTCCTTGGCATCCTGTGTTCTAAGGAAAACAATTTCAGCCTATCCAGTCTTTCCTCTTTGCTGCATTTTTCCAGTCCTGGCAACATCCTTGCAAATCTCCTCTGCATCCTCTCTGGTCCAATTACATCCTTTCTGTAACAAGATAACCAAGTTGTGGCCTAACCAATGATATATACACTTGCAGCATAACCTCCCTGCCCTTAGACTCTAACCTCAGCTAAAAATGAAAGGATTCCATACGCCATCTTAACCAAATTATTAACCTGCCCAAGTTTTTCAGGGTTTTGTGGACAGTTGTTCCAAGATCCCACACTTCCTCTCAATATTGTCCCATTAATTGTATATTCCTTTGCCTTGTTTGACCTCTCCAAATGCATCATTTCACACTTCATCATTCAGATTTCATCATTCCACTTGTTGCTTTTCTGCCCAGCTGGCTAATGCATTGATATCTGTACCACAAGAAACAGGGGACCTAGTACTGAGTCCTGTAGAATCCCAATGGGAACAGTCTTCCAGTCACAGATATACGCCTGTCAGTGATTACTCTTTGTTTCCTGCCGCTGAGCCAATTTTGTATCCAACTTGTTATATTCCCCAGTTCCCGTGGGCGTTTTTTTAAAAAAAAATTTGCCATGTGAGACTTTGTTAAAAACCTTGCTAAAACCCATGTAAACAACATCAACTGTGCCACCCTTATCCTTCCTCCCTGTTACTTCCTCAAAAAATTCAATCTAGTCAGATATGATTTTCCCTTAACAAGTCCACGCTGACTGTTGTTGATTTAATCTGAGAATTTTAAGTAGTTTATCCTGTCTGTCAGAATTGATTCCAACAATTTGCCCCCTACTGCTGTTACACTGACTGCTCTGTAATTATTCCGTGTACACCTTGTTTGCATTTTAAACAAGGGTAAAACATTAGCAGTCCTTGGCACCACACCTGTAGTCAGTGAGGATTGGAAAATGATGGTGAGACCTTCGACTATTTCCTATCTGGCTTCTTTTAACAGCCTGGGCTACATTTCATCAAGTGCTAATAATTTATCCACTTTCAAGGATAGTAAACTCAGTAATACTTCTTTTCTCCCTTTGTTTATCACATTCAGTGGGCAAGGATTTGTTTCTTTCTCTGCAGCATGTTTGACAGGAGGCAGCACACTGCTTGCTGGCAGTGAGATCTTCTGGTCCCGCTGTCAACAGGGTTTCCTATTGAACACAGCCCCAGCTGCTGGGAAACCCAAAGTGGAGCTGCACTATTGGCAGGACTATAAGATCCCTCTGGCACCAATGGCAGCAAGATTTCAGCAAACATTTCACACATACGTGTGTCGTTCACCTCTTTTGTGAAAATGGATGGAAAATATCCATCAAGAGCCATGCTAACATCTCCTCTGCACACAAGTTAACTTCCTAGTCTTCTATTGGCCTTACTCTTTCCTTGGTTATCTTCTATTGGCACATTGGCACAATGGTTAGCACTGCTGCCTCACAGCGCTAGGGACCCGGGTTCAACTCCCAGCTTGGGTCACCGTGTGTAGGGAGTTTGCATGTTCTCCCCATGTCTGAATGGGTTTCCTCCTGGGTGCTCTGGTTTCCTCCTACATTCCAAAGATGTGTGGGTTAGGTGGATTGGCCATGTTAAATTGTGCTTAGTGTCAGGGATTAGCTTGGGTACATGCATGGGCTTACAGGGATAGGGCCTGGGCGGGATTGTTGTCAGTGCAGGCTTGACGGGCCGAATGGTGGCCTTCTGCACTGTAGGGATTCTATGATGATTCTTAATGTATTGATAAACATCTTTGGGTTCTCCTTGATTTTATTTGCCAATATTCTTTCAGGCTGTTTTTGCTTTCCTCACATTTTTGATTTCACACCTGCTCTTTCTACACTCCTGTCCACTTTCTGTAGCGTTAAGTCCTCGGTGTTGGATATAAGCTTACCTATTCTGCCCAATCTTACCTTGTTGGACATCCCACCCCTTCTTCTTTGTGGAACCCCATGAATCTCCCCATTGAATATTTCCCACTGCTCTGATACTGATTTACCTACAAGTAGATGTTGTTAGGCCACTTTTGTGAAATCACTCCTCAACTGAGTAAAATTATGTTAAAACCAACTGAGTTATGATCACTATCACCAAAATACTTTCTCACTGTCACTCCTCCTGTTGGGGCAGTTAAAACCCCCTACCAATCCTGCCCTATTATTTTTTGTACTTCTCAGAGATTTGCTTACGTTCTTTCTCTGTATCTCCCTCTGAGTGTTTGGAGGTCTCTAGTCAGTGATGTGACGACTGCGTTTTTCTTTGTTCCTTAAAGAATATTCCATTCGACCACCGGGGATGTGTCAGAGGCCAAAATTGAAAAAAATCGGAGATCTCAGTTGACTGTAGGACTGGAGGATATTATAGTGTTGGGAGAGGGACAAGACCTCAGAGTAATTTCAAAATGAGGATGACAAATTTACTTTAAGCTGTTGCCAAACTGTGAAACTGAAATCCCCTATGAAATTGCACCTTTGAGGAAAGAGATGGAATCGTGCACAAGATTATATGATCCCCATCCATATAATAGACCACCTTTGTTCTTTGTCCTTTCCGTAAAGATAAGGGGTTTCAGTTAAGTCGGGCAGCATGGTCAGTGCAGGCTTGGAGGGCTGAAGGGGCTGTTCCTGTGCTGTAATTTTCTTTGTTTACCTCGATCTGCATGCTCGATTCCCTTCTCCAATAACTCACTGTTGCCCTCACCTATAGCCATACTCGAGAAAGTTCAGCTTGCGATGTTAGTTTTTTCTGCTAATTTGAATGTCGCTTTAATTCCTTTGCCATTGCCCATTTGACGTGTAGAAAGGAAGTTTTATTGAAATTTGGCGAGCAATGCAAATTTAACTTGTAGTGTTTGTTGCGTCATTTTTTTTTTTGAAATAATTTCCTGAATTTTGAACTATGGTGATTAGACTTCACAATGTTAATTGTTGTGCTTGACCCTGGTTTCAAAATTGAATTCAGGTTTCAGCAATCAATTCTCTCCTCACCACCGCTCCCATCCCCAACAATTGTCCCCTCAATCCCATGACACATTGACAGTTTTGATGTGGGGATGACAGCGTTGGACTGGGGTAAACACAGTAAGAAGTCTCACAACACCAAGTTAAAGTCCAACAGGTTTACTTGGTAGCAAATGCCACTAGCTTTCGGGGCTTTGCCCTTTGTCAGGTGAGTGGTCAGGTCACTTAACGAAGGGGCAAAGCCCTGAAAGCTGGTGGCATTTGCTACCAAATAAACCTGTTGGACTTTAACCTGGTGTTGTGAGACTTCTTACATTGACAGTTTCCCATTCTCTTCAGTTTGAAACCTGATCACAAATCAACACAAAGAGCTCAATATGATAGATCTGTAGATATTTATCCTGGTTCACATTCATCTGGTTTCTCACTTTTTAAGAGAACCTGTGGAGTGACATGTGTCTTAAGGAATTTGGTGTGATCACGAAAACTCTAAAGACATTTCCGTTGCAACTGCATTAGTTGAGCTACACGCCACATTGGTTTATACAAGCAAAGAGAAGGCATTTTGTATAACCTCTTTATGTATTGATTGAAGGAGGCCTTTGCATTTAGGCACTGGACTCCAGTCACCCAACAGCAACGGATGGGTGACTAACACATCTCGGACATTTTCCGCAGTGACACGTGTAGTCACCTTGGTTGAGGTGTTGATTCATGTGAACTTTGACACTGTGCTTAAAACAAAATCCATTTCACTACAGGTCCAGGATTCTTTATCTGTAAATCCAAAAATTTCTTCAGAACCTCATAGACCTTTAACAGGGAAGTCAGTAACCCGAGCCAACGGGACTCAAACTGACGTGAATCTCACCAACTGCACCCTGAGTTTATTGTTCAGTGGTGCTTCTTACTTTACTAGCCTTTTCATTTATTTTAGACTATGAAAAGCAAAATTATCTGAAATCCAAAATGTAATGGGTCTATCGGGTAAAGGAAACCCGACCTGTAGTTCACTGCCGCCAGTGATGTCCTTGGGAACAGAAGAGCAAGGCAATATACAGGAACGACCATTGTGGTTTATCATAGAATCCTTTACAGTGTGAGGCCATTCAGCCCATCAAGTCTGCCCCCAATCCTCTGAAAGATTATCCTACTTAGGCCCACCCCCCCATTTCCCCATAACCCAGTGCATTATATTTATGTTGCACCCGATTTCACACATCGATTAACACTGCCACAATCAAAAAATCCTATTTCCTGATTTTGTTAGTCTTGTTGATTTTTTTTATCCTGCTGAGGTCAGAAAAGATTGGTCAATTAGACCAGATTTTAGGGCTGGCTGCCTGTGCAGTTGAGAGTTTGGAAATTTCATCATGTCATTCCGGGAACCAATATAATTCTCATTACTTTTGGATAATCCTGGTTCTGAGAGATTTGAAGACTGTCACTTTTTTCTTAAATGTGCATTTAAATAGCTGAGCTTGATCCATTTTCTCCTGTGTACTTTTGTCAATACTGCGCCTGCAGCTGAAAAGGATGATCTCGAAGGTAATAATTAGTGTGACTTTATGACTGGCTGGCAATCTCATTTCCACTGTATAAGGCACATGACATGGGTTTCTGTTGTACTCATGCAGAAGCAGCATCCCTCACTTGAATTCTACTCAGCATCATTATTAAAATAACGCATATGCGAACAAGGCAAATAAAAAGGAACGACAGGCAGCTCTTGGAATCAAGCCCTCTTTGGAAGCAACTGAAATCGCTCTGCTGCAATGATGGATCATTCGTCCAAATGCAAAAACATTTATATTTAGACGGCAGCTAGCTTTTGTGTAAATAATCATTCACATTTTCTTGATCAATCCTGTGACTACCTAACGTAGCTGTCAAAGCTGGAAGCGCCTTTGTTAAAACCAGTTGGCATCCATTTACTAGGCTCATGAGATTTCAACCGAATGATTTTATACTCTTCCGTGTGCAGTCATCCAATATTCCTGATCTATTTGCCACAGTTGACTGTTGTTACAACATTGCTAATGTTGCGAAGTGTAATGTTGTTGAGGCAGAATTTTAACTTGGCATTCAACTCCACTTGCAAAATGAAGGATTTTATGTAATGTGGTGATTTTGAGTTTTCAGATACTTGCTGTTTGTATTGTCATTTTGAAATGTCGTAATCATTAATTAGCAATTACCTGAATCATTGGCAGATTTGCTGGGGCAGGTGACAGAATTGAAACTGAACATTGAGGATACTTGAAATACAAAACTGAGCTTGGCAAAATTGAATTACTGATGGTAGTTGAAATGAAAGCTTGGAAAGTACACCAGTCATTTTGTACATGTGTTGTAGTGCATTAAGAGTTGTGTCAAAGACACACTTCTGAAAGAATGTAGTATTCTGTGGCGTTAGTTGTTATTTAGGGGGAGAATTTCAAAATCTTAATACTATGATAATCAGTAAACATGTGTAAGTTAAAATACATACATGGTTCATAAAGACTGCACTGTATTTCAATAGTATACATTTGGCAAATTATTTGGATCTCCTCCCAAAAACCAGATTAAATTTAATATGTGATAAAATTACATGATTAGTGCAGTGAAACATTGTATCAGAAGTGCAATGTGCACATCAATCATTTGTAAAACATGTACAAAATGGTGGTGGTGATGCGTGTTCATGAGGTGGCACACTGGTTAGTACTGCTGCCTCACAGCACCAGGGACCCGGGTTCAATTTCGGCCTCAGGTGACTGGAGTTTGCACATTCTCCCTGTGTCTGCATGGGTTTCCTCTCTCAGTCCAAAGATATGTGGGTTAGGTTGATTGGCCATGCTAAATTGACCTCATTATCAGCGGATTAGTAGGGTGAATATGTGGGGTTATGGAAATAGGGCCTGGGTGGGATTGTGGTTGATGCGGACACGATAAGCCGATTGGCCGCCTCCTGCACTGTAGGGATTCTATCTTTCTATGAGGTAACTCCAAAAATCTGTTCCTCCAAGGCTATATGTACCTGTTATGTGTAACTTATCAGTTTTTAAATGGAATAAAGCTTTTCTTATTTAAATTCAAGTTGTACTTGCTAGTCTTCCCCTATAACAATTTTTCTCATTTGTAAACAATAGTGCATTTCTAGATTTAGTTAATGACTTGAGATTCACTTTTGTGGTTTATAGTATTTTCTTGTCTTACTGCAAGATATCCATTGCCCCAGTTACTATTTCTGACTCTTCTGCCAGTATCTGTACATTTAGCTGCTGTACACTGGCAACCCAGGATGTTTTTTCTGCTTGTAGTGTTCTGGCTGACATTTGGCTGTTCACGCCCAATGATTGATGCATAAGGAGTCTACTCAGAACATTTGCGAGATGCACCCAAGCTTTGTGTGTCATTCATAGCTGTTTATTAGAAGATAAGGCCATCCATTTTGGCAACCCATGGAGGTGGTAAATGGTAATCATAGAATCCCTGCAGTGCAGAAGGAGGCCATTCAGCTCATGGAGCCTGCACTGACAAGCCACCCAGCCTCTATCCCCGCAACTCCAAGTATTTACCCATTAATCCTCCTGACACATGGCCAATCCACCTACCCTGCACATTTTTAGACTGTGGGAGGAAACCCATGCAGGCATAGGAAGAACATGCAAACTCCATACAATCATCCAAGGTTGGAATTGAACCTGGATCACTGGCGCTGTGTGGCAGCAGTGCTAACCACTTTGCACTGTAACGAGAGAGAAGAGTAGCAAAGATTTTGATTACCAAGTCAGACTTCCAAAACCAAAAGCCGAGACTCCAAGGTTATAATGAATGTTAATACATTTAAGGAGAAACTAGATGAACACAAGGGAGAAATGAATAGAAGGATGTTCTAATTGGGTTTGATGAAGAGGAACATGAGGAGGCTTGTGCACCATATAAGTGGCAGCATAGACCAGTTAAACTGAATGGTCTGTTTCTGTATTCTGGACTTTCCAGATTGCAGTACCACGTTTGGGCTCGACAGCAGTTTCAAACGGTGGAAACTCTTGTGGTCAGCATTTGTCCAAATGTATGTGTAATTTTGAATATTCAAAAAGATTTGCTGATATTTGAGCAGGCTTAGGAAGTTTGATTTATTATAAAGCTTTATAAGTTTTAAGGTACAGTAATACTTTTGAAGCTGGTGATTTAAAAAAAAATGCTAAGTTAGTAAGTCTAGTAATATCACTGAAACTGGGTGATTTTTATTTGTGCAAATAAAATGTAACGTTGCACAATGTTTTGTTCTGGTAATGCTTAAGCTGTTAATTGAATTACTTGAAAATATTTGTTCCGTAAATTTTGTGCACATTTTTGCACTCCTGCTTCTCAACTTTATCTGAAATGCAATAAACAGAGCAGTGATTGGGAAGAGGAGGTAACCACAAACACTAACTTGCTCAGAGGTTAAGTTTTTAGTTCACAATGCTAAATGACACCAAGGCACAAATCTTTAATATTTTAAATAAGTAAACATTGTGTTGCGAAAATTTAATCAGTGTCTTTTTTGGCTGTTTCCTGTGTTGCACAAAATCCGGCTGTGGTTATGGAGCAAACCTCTGGACAAAAACATATACAAAGTAAATCATCAAATGTCCTTTGAAATGGAGATATAAAAATGGATGGAAAGTTGTTGGTGCTGACATTTGAGGGCGAGGTAAATCATTGCTAGCACTGACCAAGGTGAAGGATGTTTTTAGTGCACGCACCCATTTTTGGCATCGAGCACTCCCAGGTTAGGTGGTACAGCCAAATATAAGATGAGTTTTTATCTATCCTGCCCCAATCTCTGTGTTACACAGATCAATGTGGCATTTTCTTAGCTTTCATGGCAGGCATCCTGCTGCTGGTTTCACACTGGAAGGTCTCCTTTTAAGCCCTTCCAATTTCAAAAGGCCACTCATTGACTTTACTTGGATGCCAAGCCTGCCCTCTGATCACTGTAGAACCAGAAAGAGACCATTCGGCCTATCGAGTCTGCACCAACCTCTATCCCCATAATCCCATTTGTTTACCCTAGCTAGGCCCCCTGATACTACGGGACAATTTTAGCGTAGCCAATCCACGTAACCTGCACACCTTTAGAGTGTGGGAAGGAACCAGAGTCCCTGGAGGAAACCCACACAGACATGGGGAGAATGTCTGTGTGGAGTTTGCACTATGACCCAAGCCGTAAATCAAACCCGGGTCCCTGGTGCTGTGAGGCAGCAGTGCTTTTGGCCTTGGAGGGAGTGCAGAGGAGGTTTACTAGGCTGATGCCGGAGTTGAGGGGGTTGAGCTATGAGGAGATGCTGAATAAATTAGGCTTGTACTCGTTAGAGTTTAGAAGAATGAGGGGAGATCTCATTGAGACGTATAAGATGATGAATGGGATGGATAGGATAGAGGTGGAGAGACTCTTCCCGCTCAGAAAGGATAGCAGGACTAGGGGGCACAGCCTCAAGATAAAGGGGGGGTGGTTTAGAACAGAGTTGAGGAGGAACTTCTTCACTCAAAGGGTGGTGAATCTCTGGAATTCTCTGCCCGTTGAAGTGGTGGAGGCTACCTCGCTAAATATTTTCAAGACGTGGGTTGATGGGTTTTTGATAAGAGAGGGGATTAAGGGTTATGGGGAGAGGGCGGGAATGTGGAACTGAGCCACGACAGATCAGCCATGATCTTATTGAATGGCGGGGCAGGCTCGAAGGGCTAGTTGACCTACTCCTGCTCCTATTTCTTAAGTTCTTATGTTCTAACCATTGTGCCACAGCGCTGTCCCACTAATTGATCAATTTTGGGGAAAATCACAATTGAAAGACTGTTTACCCCACATTGCAGGCATCTGACCCCTATTTGAATCAACCAACAGAATTCTGAAACCCACAGGAAAATCTTATTCTTTAATATCCATTTTAGCACCCCCTTCTAAACTGACTATAGCATGTTATGAATCGGTTGTAACATGTGCTTAGTTTTCTGATGATTACTTGTCTTTCATTGGTATACTCCCAAAGAAAGAGGGACATGAATTTTTATTGTACCTTTCACAGTCCCAAGATGCCCTGTGGCATTTTGCAACCAATGAATTATTTTTCAAAGTTTGGTGTCTGTTGTACCATAGACGAATGTGGTTGCTCATTTGTACACAGCGTGGCTCCCCAGCAGCAAGTGTTTTTTTTTGTAATTTTGGTTGAGGAATAATTATTGGCCAAGACACTAAGAAAACATCGTGATTGTGCTTCAAGTAGTGCCATGAAATCTTCTACGTGTGCTCGAGAGTTCACATGTCACTTCTGAAAAACTGGACCTCCGACAGTGCAGCATTCTTCAAGTACTACACTGGAGTCCAGCTGACGGGCAATTAAACCCATAACATTCTGACTCGGGAGCACAGATGTTTTTTGTGCCAGTTTTCATCTGTTCACATTTACTGAACAAAATATTTAGTTATAGACAGAAAACGATTTTCTTTGACCCCTGGACATAATGCTTTAAGATGTTTCTCCAAGACCACAATTTTCAGCTGTACCATTTTTGTACAATATTGTGTAATGGATATGTATGAGGAGCATGTATTTTATTAATTATATGAATTAGTAATATCTAGAATGTTCTGCTGGTCCCAACAATTTAATCTTCATGAACACAATCGTTTGGAAAATTACTTGATTAAAGTTTGGTCAGCTAATTTATGTTTCCTGTCAAATAAAGAGCAAAGAACAGCGCAGGAACAGGCCCTTCAGCCAACCATGTGCTGACACATGACGCCTTTCTAAACGAAAGACTTTTTGCTTCTACGCGGCCCATGGCCCTCTATTCCCTGTCTAGTCATGTATCTGTCAACATGCCTCTTAAATGTTGCTTTGTATCTGCTTCTACCACCTCCTCTGACAGTGTATTCCACACTTAGCATCCTCTGAAAAAAAAACTTACTTCTCAAATCTCCTTTAAACTTTCCCCTTTTTAGTTTAAACCTATGTCCACTAGTGATTGACATTTCTACCCTGGGAAAAAGACTCCGAGCATCCATTCCATCTGTGCCTCTCATAATTTTGTAAACTTCTATCAGGTCATCCCTGAGCCTCCGCTGTTCAAATGAAAACAAACTGTTTGTCCTCTCACTTCTCGTAGCTAAGGTGTTTAGTAAGTGCTTCCTGAAATTGAAGATTTAGCGGGGGATTTACTGGCCACACTCTCTCCAAGACCAGAAAATCCTGCCCAAGGTCAGTGGACCTTTGCATGGTCCATGTCTTGCCTGCTACGATGCCTGTGGTGGGTGGGACAGGAAAAATCCACTCTCAATGTCCATAATGTTGTATAGTCGTCAGGTGATTTTGTTGTGGGCGCGAAGAATTTGTTTAATTTTGTACATGAAATGCCTGCATTGGCTGGAATTGATTACCTTTACTAGTGTCATATCTGTTGAATTGCTTGCTTTGTTACAGAGTCCACTTTTTTTAATACAGTTGTCAAACTAATAAGTCTATAATTTTTGCCTGTTTTGTAATCTTGTGTATTGTCTTCGTATTTAATGAGCTATGAAAACCTTCAGCACTTCTACCCTACTTCCACCCTAATTTAATTAACTATTCTTGGATGCTTTCCACCTTGCCTTATGAATTGTCAAGCACTGCACGTTTTAATAACTATTTCATTATTATTCTGTTTCGCCATAATTTTGAAGGAGTTTACTGCCCTTCTAAATACCAGAAAGGGCATTGACATTATTACAGCACTACAGCTGCTGCATTTTTAGTCCTTTTTTTTTGACAAGCTTCATTTGCCTCATCTTTTTGCCCTCTCTTTCCTCTAATATCGTCTTTCACGTAATAACTGTGGCTCACTTTTATCTGAGTCAAGAAGATGTAGGTTCAAGCCTCACTCCAGAGGTAGTTGATTTAATTTATTATTATCACATGTATTGGGATACAGTGAAAAGTATTGTTTCTTGCGCGCTGTACAAACAAAACATACCGTTCATAGAGTGTATTGGGAAGGAAAGGAGATGGTGCAGAATATGGTGTTGCAGTTTCAGAGAGGGTGAAGAGAAAGATCAGCTGAGTATATATTTATGATTCAGAAGTTTGACAACAAGGAAGAAGAATGTCAGTTGCTATGTTTTCAGGCTTTTGTTTCTTTTACCCTGGAAGAAGATGGAAGAGAGTGTGTCCGGGGTGCGTGGGGTCCTTGAATATGCTAGCTGCTTTTTTGAGGCAGCGGCAAGTATAGACAGAGTCAATGGCTGGGAGACTGGTTTGCGTGACGTACTGGGCTTCGTTCACAATCCTTTGTGGTTTCTTGCCATTTTGGTCAGAATCTCCCCCATCAGGTGATGTAAGAGACCTCGCAGCACTATTATAAGAAAGACAAGAGAGATCCTGTGATGTTCTAGTCAACATTTATCCATGGACAAATATCACTAAAATGGTTAATCTCATCAACTGTTGCATTCCTGTGGGAAAATTGATGGCAATAATGACACACTTCAAAACAGTAAGAAGTCATCTCAGAACACCAGGTTAATGTCCAACGGGTTTATTTGATAGCACGAGCTTTCTGAGTGCTGCTGCTTCTTCAGGTGAGGGAGCAGTGCTCCGAAAGCTCATGCTGTCAAATAAACTTGTTGGATTTTAACCTGGTGTGAGATTTCTGACTGTGCCCACCCCAGTCCAACGCCAGTGTTTCCACATCATGTACTTAAAATCAGAACTACAGAAATAATTTGTTGGATGTAAAACATGTAGAAATGACCCACGTTCATGAAAGGCAAACTCTTTCTTACCTGCCATTCTCACCCAGCCAGCTCAAGTGGCTGTTTTTCATGTGGCGAAAAAGACAACTTTCAGATACTCCTAAGATGTAGTCTTTTGTATAGTGCCTTCGGCCATTCTTGTAAGTGGTTTGAGCATCTGAAGTTCAGCAACATGTCAACAATACTCAATATTTAATTGTGTGATAGTCTGGCTAGAGATGCACCGTGTTGCACTATATTTTGGTCTGGGTTGGATAAAGCAAACAACTCTCAGTTCCCACGAATTGGGGCTGCTCTGACTAGCGTGCCTGAGATTGGACAGGTATCATTCCACAAGCTAGCCAATTCGGCCTCAATACATAACCTTCCATGCCTGTGAGTATTTAACAGACAAAGTTCTACTTTGTTTTAAAATAGAAAGAAATGTAACTCAATCTCAAAATTCTTCCTGTGAATAAAAAAATTCTTGTAAATATTCCAAAACATGATGCGAAACCTAGACCGTATTGCTGGGTTTCTGTTTTACTTCAGGTCTTACAATTTATGTGGCTATTACAGTCTTCACCTGATGTCTGCATGGATGTACTTAAATCAGTATTTGTTGAATAGCAATCAGAAGCAGGAACAGTGGCTTATTTATCCCTCCTCAATGTAGAGGCTCAAGGCAAATTAGAGTCCCCCTACTGCCATCCTGGCTGAGATCAGTTTGTTACCAGAAACTGGGCATTGAACCTGGACCTTTGTTGTCTGTAAGGTAACTCAATGCCTTAGAACTAAGGAATCGGGGAAGCCTCTCTGCAACTTTTCTTTAACTGTTCACCATATCTTTTTCAGCATGTTGCCTATTTGTCTCAGGGATCTCCCTTATTCTTTAATGCTAATTGTAATTTGATTCACTCTGTTAAGTTTTCTTTTGAGTCTGACGTTTATAAGTTGCAGTTTAAAGTTTATTTATTAGTGTCACAAGTAGGCTTACGTTAACACTGCAATGAAGTTACTGTGAAAATCCCCTAATGTCACACTCGCCTGCCTGTTTGGGTACACTGAGGGAGAATTTAGCATGGCCAATCCATCTAACCACGTCTTTCGGACTGTGGAAGAAACCAGAGCAAACCCATACAGACACAGGGAGAATGTGCACACTCCGCAAAGACAGTGACCCATGCCAGGAATTGAACCATGTCCGTGGCGCTATGAGGCAACAGTGCTAATCACTGTGCCAGTGCTGTACTGAAGTGTTGATTTCCTGTGGATGCCATATCCTGGCTAATGTATTAAGTCAGATTCTTGTCTGCCAGTTCAGAGTTTTCCTGGTGACCTGGTCAACATTTTTCAATCACCCACTGAGCTTAAACTAAAACCCCAATTATCTGTACAATCATCAATTTTCTCTTGGTGGAAATGTGTTGTGTACAAATTGGTTACCTCATTTGCCTGTACAATAACAGTTCACTTCAGAGGTAACTTATTGTATGTCAGCTATTTTGAGATAACCTAAAGATATGATAGATTCATGTGAGTACTATTTAATTGCTTCCCTTTCCTCTTCCCTGCATTACTCTGCCCCTCTCTTCTTTCTCTCTTTTCCTTCCCAAAAAAATGAAGTTTATTTCCCAGCGTCCCTTTCAGTTGCTGCCATTTTCCATCGTCAATCCCAGCTGTCTTAGTGAAATTATTTTGTATGGTTTTCAATGGCACTTCCTGTTGCCCTACAAATTCTTTGAAAAAAATGTTTTTTTAATATGTAACAGAAGTTATTGCCAACGTTTCCTATCCTGTCATTGTGTACCAACACTGGTACAATTATCAACATAGCCTTTTTATTGATATTCTGAAGAGTTCACCTTGTATTTAAATATCGTTTGCAAACATGGCCCCCTCTTGGCAAATCTTAATTATCGTAATACAAAATGCAAATTTTGGGGATCATTGGATGCAGATTCATATTGACGGTCTCCCAAGCAAATATTTAATTAGCTTCAGGCATCCAGTGTTAGAAATCCATAGTGCGTGCCTGGCATGTGCCAGTGAGTGACAGCATTTGTGACAGTGAATGATTCAAAAACATTTGAGTTAACGAATCCAAGCTGTCACGCTCTGCATATTTCCAAACCAGTGATCATGTAATTGGGTTACCATAGATGTTGGCGTGTAAGTCGACCATTAAAGCCTTGAAAAATCTCTCCAAACACAGGAGGATCGAGTTAAAAATTGAGGATAGAAGTGAACTGCTGGCCTAGGATTGGGTAGTCACCATTTTGAATTGTCATTGGCATCTGGTGCAAACCATGTTCTAAACTGCTGTGCATCTTCGCAGCACATTTTGTATTGTATGCTTGATTCCACATGCTCAGTTATAAAGTACCGATAAGTAAAACATGCATTTGTGAGGTGAAAAGTCAAGGCTGATCACTAATGAAAGCATAACATTTTCTGGATGAAAACGGGGGTCAATTTATACACTGAGTACATACAAAAACATGATGGGGGGTGGGCTGTAAAGATTAGGTCAACTTACACATCTGGTTGATATGTATGTTGTGACTTATGGTATTCAAAGTTGTAATTTGTGGTTTACAGTAAGGTGAAATATTTTCTCGTGCATAATATAGCATTCAATAGTGTACGTTGAATTGTATGTATTCGCTATTCCTTACATCATCACTGGAATAAACTGTTAAGTCTTGGACAAACATTTTGTGCCGGGACTACGAATGTGGCTTGTATTTCAATGAATAAAATCACTTGAACACTATGGTGTAACAGTATGAAAACTATAATGATAGGCCAACAATTCTTTAAAAGCAGGTTAAACTTGCAGTAAAATACTTACTTTGATCATGAATTTCCCATAGCAAGTTATTGAAATTGATCCAAATTGTTTGCATAATATTATGTAAAATGTGTAGCACACATACAAGCCGTTTGATTGAATTAGTCCATGCTCGTGTGTTTATCATTGCAAGAGCCTTCTCTCAGCCCTCTTCAGTTCACCCTATCAACATAACATTGTTTCTTTTGTTGTTGCATCTTTACCAGCTTTCCTTTAAAATGCCTCTGTTATTCACCTTAACTATTTTTAGTGGTAGTGAGTTCCACATCTGAACCACTGTCGTAGAGCATAGAACATTACAACGCACTTACAGGCCTTTGGCCCTCAATCGTTTCACAGGTCGGTGCAACAATCTAAAGCCCATCTAACTTGCACTACTCCAATATCATCCATATATTTATCCAGTGACCGTTTAAATGCCCTGAATGTTGGTGAGTCCACGACTGTTGCAGGCAGGGCATTCCATGCCCTTACTACTATCTGAGTAAAGAACTTACCTCCTGATATTTGTCCGATATCTATCACCCCTCATTTTAAAGCTATGTCCCCTCATGCTAGCCATCTCCATCCAAGGAAAAAGGCTCTCACTGTCCACCCTACCTAATCCTCCGATGATCTTACATGCCTCTATTAAGTCACCTCTTAACGTTCTTCTCTCTAACGAAAACAGCCTCAAGTCCCTCAGCCTTTCCTCATAAGATCTTCCCACCATACCATCCTGGTAAATCTCCTCTGCACCCTTTCCAATGCTGCCACATCCTTCCTATAATGCAGCAACCAGAACTGTTCACAATACTCCAAGTGCAGCCGCACCATAGTTTTGTATAGCTGCAACATAGCTCATGGCTCCGAAACTCAATCCCTCTACCAATAAAAACTAACACACCATATACCTTCTTAACAATCCTATCACCTTGGGTGCCAACTTTCAGGGATCTGTGTGCATGGACACTGAGATCTCTCTGCTCATCCACACTACCAAGTATCTTGCCATTAGCCCAGTACTCTGTATTCCTGTTACTACTCCTTCCAGAGTGAATCACTTCACACTTTTCTTATGTTAAACTCCATGTGCTACCTCTCAGCCCAGCTCTGCAGCTAAAGAACAAAATCAGCCCGGGAAACAGGCCCTTCGGCCCAACGAGCCCACGCCGCCATCTCAACACCACCAGCCCCCCTCTCCCCCCTTGTCTAATGTTTTATGGCCATCCAGATTGAGGGAAACTGATTTAGGGACAATTTATTCCTGCCAATCAGCCTAATAGCACATCTTTGGGGTGTGGGAGGAAACCAGAGCACCCGGAGAAAACCCACGCAAGCACGGGGAGAATGCGCAAACTCCCACAGACATCGGCCCAAATCCATGTGTCTGCACAGCAATCAGCGATAGTCACTGAGCTGTTGTCTTGCCCAGTATCTTGTCCAGTTTAGGCACATACTAACGACGTGAAGCACTAGGCCAATCCTGAACAGCCAAGAGCAGCCCCAGTACGACCCATCGCGTGTATGCCCCTCGTTGGACACGAGGTGGACCGACTTAAAACCTGTGAATGAAAAGAGAAAAACATTATCATACCATACCTATTTACATTACCAGGGATGCCCCAATGCTAATGACCCTTATTTAAAACAATCTCCTATATCCACCCATCTCCAACCCAGTCATGTGCCTGTCTAAGTTACTCTTAAATGACTGTAGCGTGTTTGCCTCCACCACCTTACTTGGCAGAGCATTCCATACCCCCACTACCCTCTGTGTGAAAACCCTCCCTCTAATATCTGTGTTGTACCTCTCCCTCCTCACCTTAAGTCCATGGCCCCTTGTCCTACGTGTCTCTATCATAGGAAATAGCTTACCTCTGTTTACTCTATCTATACCCTTCATAATCTTATATACCTCTATTAGATTCCCCCTCAGTCGGCGTCTTTTGAGGGAAAAGAGCCCCAATTTCTTCAATCTTTCCTCATACCCCAGTCCTTCCATACGAGGCAACATCCTGGTAAACCTCCTGTGTACTCTCTCCAGAGTCTCCACGTCCTTCTGGTAGTAAGGCGACCAGAACTGGACTCAGTACTCCAAATGCGGCCTAACCAACATTCTGTACAACTGCAACATTAGACTCCAGCTCTTATATTCTATACCCCTTCCTATAAAGGCTAACATACCATAGGCTTTCTTCACCACACTCTCCACTTGCACTGCCACCTTCAAAGACTTGTGCACTTGCACCCCCAGGTCTCGCTGCGATTCTATACTCCTTACGGGCTTACCCTTTACCATATAACTCTCTCTCTCTCTCTCTCTCTCTCTCTCTCTCTCTCTCTCTCTCTTCCTTCCCCCCCCCCCCCCCCCCCCCCCCCAATTCTTCCGGCCAAAATGCATCACCTCACATTTATCCGGATTAAACTCCAAGCTTATCTATGTTCCTTTGAAGTTTCTCTTGAATTCTCTACTGGGTCTTTGAGGGACTAAACTTTACTTATGACCCCTAGTTTTTGTCTCTGCCACAAGTGAAAATGTGTTTTCTACCTTGACCTCTCTTGCCCTCGTGGATGAGCACAGCATCTCCAACCCCTCTTTCTTCTCCCAAGTCCTTGAACATATTGTCACCTCCCAACTTTGTGCCCATCTGACCTGCAAACTTCATGTTTGAATCTCCAGTCAGGTTTCCATCCTACGCAGTACTGATAGGTTCTGAATTGGTAAAGAGTTCAAGGGTTATGGAGAAAAAGTACAGGAATGGGGTTGAGAAACTTGTCTTGAATGGCAGAGCAGACGCGACAGGTTGATTGGCCTAATTCTGTCCCTGTATCTCATGGTCTTATCAAAACAGCTCTCATCAAAGGCACATACTACATACCATGTGAGTGAGATGGTGTAAATTCTCACTCCTTGTTCTTTTTTGAACATCTACAGCTTGTAAATTACTAATCAGCCCCTTAAAAATAAAAACAAATCCAATCCTTTAAAAAACCTTCTCCAAATCCATTTCATTAACTAAGCTTTCAGTCATCACCCTTAACATTCCTCTCCCAGTTCCAACTATTCACGTTCCCTATCTGTCAAGCTTGGTGCTATGTTCAAGGTGCAATATAAATACACATTGCTGCTGCTGCTGTTGTCTATGAATAGTTACAACATTATTGTTTTGCTTTTAGTGATGAATGGGCCAGGCAATTGAACTCTATTATACAACGTCACATTGGATCACTTGGATGCTTAGCTGCCAGTATGAATTTTAATTTTCTTTATAAAAAAAAAGTGGAAAACATTTATGTGTGCTGGAAATATTCTGGC
This sequence comes from Carcharhinus amblyrhynchos, assembly GCF_965287045.1. Taxonomy (NCBI): domain Eukaryota; kingdom Metazoa; phylum Chordata; class Chondrichthyes; order Carcharhiniformes; family Carcharhinidae; genus Carcharhinus; species Carcharhinus amblyrhynchos. The sequence goes on from NC_137335.1 coordinate 55,970,518, forward strand.
AATGTAGGCAGAATGAAATAATATATCTCGTTGTCAAGTGAATTGTTTTTCTAAAAACAATTAAATGTGCACTTTAGGCTGACACATATTAGCATGTCAAATGGAATTGTTTCCTTTTGACTTGAACTGAATATGATCCTTCATCTTGTCCTAGAAACCAGAGTCAGGTTATGCAAGTGCAAGTTGTTTAATTTCCCACATGTATGCTTTTGCATTGTATCCATTTCTTAGGAGTTGTAAGATACAAGTTAAAATTGATCTTGACCAGTATGAGAGTGAGAGTGCCAGCATGATTTCAGGAACATAATTGAGCGCTGATAAAATAACATTTGATTAAGACAGTCTACCTCTCTCCCATGGAATAATACTTCACACATTTATAGAAACACAGAAATAGAAATAGAAGCAGAAGTAGACCCTTTGAGCCGGCTCCACCATTCATTTTGATCATGGCTGCCCCCACCCCCACCCCCACCCCCACCCCCAATATCCTTTGATTTCTTTATCCCCAAGAGCTACATCTAATTCTTTATCCTTATATAACTAATATCACTGATGTAATGACACAATCTATTTTCACCTACCCATGTTAAAATTGACTGCTCACCACTGATGATGGTTGTGCTCATGGAATGCTGGTTATATCTATTTATTAAATCATTAAAATTAGTTATTATTAAATTCCACTTCTTTCCAAAATTGCACAGGCCTAACACATTTACCTTTGTGCTGAATTTGGCTGTGGATGGATGCTTTGTTGAATCATAGCCTTACCCTTGAAAACCAGGATTGGAAGATGCTGAAAATTGAATGCTGTTCCCTATAGAAGTGACAGTCTTTTATCTCCTGCCATTTTCAGAGCTGACCCTATACCGGAGAATAGTGTACAAGATGTACCAATTTAATATCAGTATGTTGTATATAGAAGTAGTAGGCAAATCCTGGAGTTTGACAGATGGACTGCAATTTTCCCATCCCTCCTGCCACAGGAATCGTAACGGGCGAAAGACAGACCATGCAAAGGTCTGTTGACCTCGGGTGGGATTTTCCAGTTTTTGGGGTAAGCATGGCTGGAAAATCCTACCCAAGGGCTTGGCGGGGAGAGGGGCGGGGGGGAGGTGGAGGTGTTGAATTTGGCAGATTACTGCAAGGTCCTAACACTCAGCATCATTGAGGAGATGGAACCTGTGGCTTTTAGAGTTTAGCTCGTTCCAGTGTGGGATCTGTCAGCGATAGGAAGCAAAAGGAAAATCATGGATTTGGCAAGAATTGTAGGGGAGCTTCTGGACTTGACAAAACTTGTTTATGTTCAGAGAGATTTCTGAAACATTAAACATAAGAATAAGGAGCAGAAGGATGCAATTCAGGTCCTTGCGTCTGCTCCACCATTCAGTACAACCATGATTGATTTCATCTCTGCCTCATTTCCATCTTCCTGCCCATTCCCCATTATTCTTCACCTTGCTATTTATCTCCTCAAATTTGTTTAGTTTTCCGATCCCCACTGCACTGAGAGAATTTTACAGATTCATGACCCCTTGAGTGAAATAATTCATTCTCATTTCTGTTTTAAATCTGTCATCCCTCAGCCTAAAACTATGGCCTCTCACTCCAGAATGCCCAACAAGGGGAAACATCTGCTCTACATCCATCCTCTCAATCCCCTTTAGCATCTTGCATACCCCAAAGTAGATCTCCTCTCATTCTATATTCCAGCAAGCATAGGCATAAACTGCTCGATCTCTTTTCATAAGACAAGTTCTTCATCCCTGGAATCAATCTAGTGAACCTTTTCTGAATCGTCCCTAATACATTTATGACCTTCTGCAAATAAAGGGACCAAAACTGAGTGTAGTACTCCAGGTGTGGTCTCACCAATGCCGTTTACATTTGCAACTGCACCTCCCTATTTTAACACTATTCCATTAGTCATATCAAAATTCCATTTTTCCCACACCAGTCTTTGAGCTGCATGTTTACCTCTTTACTATTATTGACCCCATGCCAATTAGCTCCTGGCTTAGGTTGTAATCCAGAGATTATTACCTTTATGGTTCTGTTTTTTTAATTTACCACATAGCTGCTCATATTTCCTCCACAGAACTTCTTTCCTCATCCTACTTATACTGTTGGTACCTACATGCACCATGGCACTAAGTAAGCAACAGAACCTTTATGACTCTCAATCCTGGCCACAAAAACAGTGTCTATTCCCTTAAATGACAGTACCGGATCAAGCTAGAATCCCAGGCTAGCCATACAGACGCCTGACAATTATGGCAATACCTGCAAGACGCAACAGGCCACAAGGTGAAGGCTCCAGTGCACCTCTCCATAATGAGCTCAACGCATTGTATGCCTATTTTGAACAAGAGGTCATCAGGAACACACTCTCCATCCCAGAAGTCTCAGACGAACCTGTATCCAAGGTCACCATTGCCAGCATCAGAGCAGCCTTCTCAAAAGTCAACCCAAGAAAAGCAACCAGCCCAGATGGGTATCTGGATGAGCACTTAGGTCCTGCATGGACCAGCTGGTGGGAGTATTTGCAGATATCTTCAACCTCTCTTTCCACAATTTGAAGTCCCAGCTGCTTCAAAAAGGTGACCATCATCCTGGTACCAAAGTAAAACCAGGCCGTGTGCTTTAATGACTATCGTTCGGTGGCTCAGGCATCTATTATTATGAAGTGCATTGAAAGATTAGTCATGGCACAAGTCGATTTCTGCCTCCCAAACTGCCTGGATCCAGTACAGTTGGCCTATCACTGCAACAAGTCCACAACAGACACCATCTTCCTGGCCCTGCACACAATCCTGGAACACCTATATAACAAAGGCACCTATGTCAGAGTCCAATTCATAGACTACAGCTCAGCCTCTAACACCATTATTCCTACGAGACTCATCTCCAAATTTTGTGGCCTGGAGCACGGCTTCTCTCTCTGCAACTGGATCCTAGACTTCCTAACCCACAGACCACAGTCAGTAAGGATTGGCAACAACACCTCACCATGATCATCCTGAACACGGGTGCTCAGCAACGCTGTGTCCTCAGCCCCTTACTATACTCCTTTGCTTGCATGAAGGGCAGAAGAAACATTTCAAAGACACACTCAAGGCCTCCCTGAAGTTGCTTGACATAGACACAACCACCTGGGAAACGCTTGCACAAAACCCTATCTGGCACTGCCTCATCCACAAAGGCTGTCAAGCTTACGAAGCAAGGTGTATTGCTGAAGCACAACTTAAGCGTGAGCTGCGCAAGTCCAGAGCCACCAGTGCAGCAACTAGAGTGTCTACACAAGTCTGTCCAGTATATGCCAGGACATTCCATGCCTGAATTGGCCTGATCAGCCATCTTGGGACACACCGCAACCAGCCTCAAAATGACTAATGGTGTCAAGGTCCTCATCGATGACGATGGACGAACAACATACACCTTTGACTGTATGGACAAATTCTCCTCCAACTCAATTTTCAAGTTTGTTGATGACACCATCATTGTGGGTCAGATCTCAAACAATGGCGAGATAGAGAATCTGGTGAACTGGTGCAACAGCAATAACCTCTCTCAATGTCAACAAAACAAAGGAGATAGGCAGTGGAGGAAATGCCCATGTCTACATCAATAGGGACAAAGCATAAATGGTCGAGAGTTTCAAGTTTTTAGGTGTCCAGATCACCAACAGTCTGTCCTGGTCCCTCCATGCAGACGCTACAGTTAAGAAAGCCCATCAACACCTCTACTTTCTCAGGAGACTGAGGAGATTTGGCATGTCTGTTACAACTCTCTCCAACTTTTACAGAAGGACCATAGAAAGCATCCTTTCTTGTTGTATCACAGCCTGGTACGGCTCCTGCTCTGCCTAAGGCCGCAAAAAAAACTGCAAAGGATTATGAACGAAGCCCAGTCCATCATGCAAACCAGTCTCCCATTCACTGACACTGTCTTTTCGCATGCATTCTGATGATACCCAGACCGATCCCGTGACCACATTTTCTCAATTCTTGCATTGTTGCTAATTTATCAGACTATAGCTCCAACATCCAGTACTGGATGAACAGAAATGGTTGAAGCCATGGTTTTTGATCCCACTCCAAATTCCATACTCTCCCTACCTACCCCATCCCTCTCCCGAACAGCAGTCTGAGTTGAACATATCTATTACCAACGTCTGTGTCACACTGACCCCCAAAATGAACTTGGGTTCAATTCCCAGCTTGGGTCATTGCCTGTGTGGTGGTTGCACATTCTCCCTGTGTCTGTGTGGGTTTCCTCCGGTGCTGCAGTTTCCTCCCACAGTCCAAAGATGTGCAGGTTAGGTGTATTGGCCATGCTAAATTCTCCCTCAGTACACCCGAACAGGTGCTGGAGTGTGGTGACTAGGGGATTTTCACTGACTTCATTGCAGTGTGAATGTGACTAATAAAGAAACTTTTAAATTTTTGACATCATCTATTATTTTCCTTTAATTCTGACGATCACTGAAACAGATATTGCTACAAGCTAAAGAGGAACAGTTACCCCAATGAGTGCTACCACTAGGTGCTTGGAGCACAGGGTCTGCCTTTCGTTAGCTGCCATTAAGTCCTGGACTAAACCCCAGTTTTGGAAGAGATTGGAGTCAAAAAATTAATTTCCTAAAGGCACGTGAAACAGATAAAATAGTAATGTTTGTATTTTTTTCAAAATCTTATTATGCCTTTTTGAAATTTCAACTAAGATTTTTTTTAAAAATTGTTATTTTGGTAAAAGTGTCCACCTTTTTATATTCTTCCCTTTTTCAATTGGCAGATTTTTCCAACTCAACATTCAGAACCTTTTTCATAAGTAGCATAATGTTCGATGGCTCTTTTTTTCCCCGTGGGCAACAGTAACAGGGAAGTTGGGGCAGAATTTCATTGGAGTACGTTGATGTTTGGAGTTTGCGGTCTCCAAAGCGAGGATGCGCTGATACAGAAATGAGTAATTTGCACGTGCATCTGAGAATTGCACTTCTCTTTTTTTTATTAAAGGGGAATGACATTGTGAACGAGTACAAACTCAAAATGCTTTCCAAATGTCAACAAAACCCATGGACTGAACTCCAGTTCTTTTACTTTTGACACCTATATACACAAAGTCTTTTGTAACTCCACATTGACAACAGTAGTAAATATTGGAAGCAATACCATTGTGATGAGGGCAGGAAAGAACAGCGCCAGTGCAACACAATAGAAAAAATGTTTAGGGAAGTCAATAAATGCAAAAAGCTATTTATATAGTCAGTCCTGTGACTTTGGAGATGATGTGGAGTTGCCAGTGTTGGACTGGTGTAAACACAAGTCTCACAACACCAGGTTAAAGTCCAATAGGTTTATTTGGTAGTAAACGCCACTAGCTTTCGGAGCGCTGCTCCTTCGTCAGGTGAGTGAGGAGTTCTGATCACAAACAGGGCATATAAAGGAACACACTCAGTTTACAGAAAACTGATTAGAATACAAGTCTTTATACGTAATCAAGTGTTAAAGGTGCAGACAATGTGCGTGGAGATAGCATTAAGCATAGGTTAAAGAGATGCGTATTGTCTCCAGACAGGACAGTAAGTGAGATGTTGCAAGCCCAGGCAAGTCATGGGGGTTACAGATAGTGTGACATGAATCCAAGATCCCGATTGAGGCCGACCTCGTGTACGGAATCCTACGTACTCCCCGCTTTGGAGATCTCTATTGCCTCCCAAAGATATACAAGGCAAACACACCTGGCCGTCCCATCATATTGGGCAATGGGACCCTGTGTGAGAACATCTCCGGCTACATCGAGGGCATCCTGAAACCCATTGTAAATAGAACCCCCAGTTTTTGTCGCAATGCTACGGACCTCCTACAGAAACTCAGCACACATGGAGCAGTTGAACCAGGGACACTCCTCATCACAATGGATGTCTTGGCACTCTACACCAGCATCCCCCATGACGATGGCATTGCTGCAACTGCCTCAGTACTCAACGCCGACCACTGCCAGTTTCCAGATGCAATTTTACAACTCATCTGCTTTATCCTGGACCACAATGTCTTCACCTTCAACAACCAGTTCTTCATCCAGACACACGGAACAGCCATGGGGACCAAATTCGCACCTCAGTATGGCTCGAACAAGACTTCTTCATCGCACAGGACCTTTGACTGATGCTACACACTAGATACATTTGATGACGTTTTCTTCCTTTTGGACACATGGTGAACAGTCACTGAAACAACTATGTGATGACATCACCAAATTCCATCCCACCATCAGACTCACCGCGGATTATTCTCTGGAATCGGTCGCATTCTTGGACACACATCTCCATTTAAGGATGGTCATCTCCAGTACCTCACTATACCTCAAGCCCACGGATAACCTCACAATGCCCCACTTCTCTAGCTCCCACCCTAAACATCTCACTTACTGTCCTTTCTGGAGACAATACACACCTCTTTAACCTAATGCTTAATGCTATCTCCACTCGCATTGTCTGCACCTTTAACACGTGATTAAGTGTAAAGACTCGCATTTTAATCAGTATTCTGCAAACTGCGTGTGTCTTTATATGCCCTGTTTGTGATCAGAACTCCCCACTCACCTGACGAAGGAGCAGCACTCTGAAAGCTAGTGGTGTTCACTATCAAATAAACTTGTTAGACTTAAGTCTCACAACACCAGGTTTCTTTCTTTTGGAGATGTCCAGTCATCATGTAGAAGATCTTCTGTGGCCCATGGACACCCACTATTCTGGACTACTAGGTTCTTATAGTCATTTTGCTATTTAGTGTGTTTGTAGCAAAGCCTTACCATAACTTCATTTGTCAATGTAAGACATTATACAGCAAATTCTGCAATCACTTTTACTGATTTGGCACAGTGGTTAGCACTGCTGCCTCACAGCGCCAGGGACCTGGGTTCGATTCCCAGCTTGGGTCACTGTCTGTGTGGAGTTTGCACATTCTCCCTGTGTCTGCATGGGTTTTCTCTGGATGCTCCGGTTTCCTCCCACAGTTTGAAAGATGTGTTGATTAGGTGTACTGACTGGAAAAGGTGTCGGAGTGTGGCGACTAGGGGAATTTCACAGTAACTTCATTGCAGCGTTAATGTAAGGCTTAATTGTGGCTAATAAATAAACTTTAAGAACTTTTTTGATATTACGCACTGTTATTGTGTAAGGCATTAGCCTTTCCTGAAGTCCCATTATTGAAATTCAATGAATAAAAGAGATTGTACATTTTCCACCAGTCTACAGTTACCGTTAACATCAGTATTATTTTGATGCCAGTGAAATTATGCTACTGCATTATGCAAAGGGTACTTGTGTAACAGTTGAGCATAAGAGAATGAAATTATATCAGCTAATCTCATAAATCACCGTCATCACTCAGGTATTGCCATCCGAAGTTATCCCTGTATCAAACCACAGGATAATCAACAGTCCTTTTGAACTGCACTTGAGCTGCCAGTTTATAACTTTGAGTATGCTAGTATGAATCACATGACATGTTGCAACTGCGGTGGCAAGGACATTATAGGAAGAACAGCTTATGCGCTTTCCTTCAGACAGCTTGTATGCAAACAGGACCACTTCATTGAAAATGACGTTTCATGTATAAACAGGTCTTGTGCATCAATCTACAGTGCAAATATCTTAACTAATTTGTTTGGAAAAGAAAATCTTGAGGTCATTCCAACATGGTACAAAGGGGCAAAAAAGCCTGAAAACACACTTGGTTGTAAATCACATATTAGAAGTTGACAGATATTATAATGTAAAGCCACCTTACGCCACAAAACAAAAAAAAGCTGGTACAGAAAATTAAGTATCACCAGGATTTGTCCTTTTAAAATGCATTTAAAGTTCCACTGAATGTAACTCTATCTAACGTTCATCAGTGTGTGACTATCACAGATGACTTCCTCAGATTATTTAGATATGAGAGTGCGCTGAAAGCAATTGCTGTCTTGATCTCTTGTACTAAGTTGTGACCTCTGTGGCTGCCAAACTAATTATTAGTTCCAATGCTCTTTTTCCCTGTTTCTTCTTAGAGAATAGATACATAGAACCCTTACAGTGTAGACTGAGGCCATTCAGCCCATCAAGTCTGCATCAACTCTTCAAAAGAAAGCCTTTCCTGGGCCCACCGACAAACTCCCACCATCCCTGTAACTTCACATACTTTACCCCACTAATACCCCTAACATACACATCCTTGGACACTTATGTGGCAATTTAGCATGGCCAATCTACCTAACCTGCACATCTTTGGACTGTGGGAGGAAACCGGTGCATCTGGAGGAAACCCATGCAACTCCACATAGTCAACCAAGGCTGGAATTGTACCTGAATCCCGAGCACTGAGGCAGCAGTGCTAACCATAACTGAGTGCTTCAGTGAAAACAAAAGTCCATTTCTTCTTTGTTGCTACTTACTTTGGTGTGAAATGAAAAGTTGACATTATCTTTGCAAATCCCAACTCTTGTGTTTGAGACTTCTGATTTTTATCACCAGCCACTTAAAACAATCTCAACATGACCTCCTGTAGTTTATCCCAACCAACTAACACAGAAAAAAAGTTTGATCATTCTATTACAGTTTTGCAGTCCTATTTTTAACCCTTTTACCTCCCCTCACTTGTGCTCTAACGCATGTTTTTCTGTTTGTGTCCTTATTTAAACATTCTACAGTGTGACCCTTTTTTTCTTGTGGCTAATGCTAGCATTCTGAAGTTGGGATGGGTTTGGACCCCAGAAATATGCTGAACTGGATATTACATATGTCGGAGAGTTTGTTTTGTTAAAGGAAGAGTGCACACCCAAATGGTCTCAGGATGGCAGCAAAATGCTGGCTGGACTGCAGCCAGTTTTACTTTTGGACACCTAACATACACAGATTTGCATATTGCTTTTATTGCTGCACTGTGGCAAGTGATAAATATTACAAGTACTGCCATAATGATGAAGTTGAGAAAAGAACAGTGACAGTGTCCATGTAGAAAGACCACATTGTGCTGTTTTTGGAAGATTGCTCTGAATTATTAGTGTTGTTTTCTAATTATAGTGTTACTGGATACTTTTCATAGGTGAGTTCTTCTTCAGAAGAATCAAAGTCTATTTTATTAAAGCAATCTTCTTGCCCTTTGCTCATGTCTCCACATCATGCATTATAGGGTGAATTACATTTGGCCTGTCAGAGTGAAACTGCGCTCGTTCTTAATTGTACTCCCTGTTGTGCTCGATGGGATAGGGACACTAGATCCTAATAGTAGCCAAAGGCAAATTTGTGTAAAGTTGTCAGCGCAGGGTAAAAACCACATTAATACAGTGTAAAAAAAGTACAGATCATTCCAACACTTGTCAACAGTACTTTTAAATACATAAGATTTGGATGTACTATAAGTTTATTTGAACTTGTAGCTTAGAGATTCATATAAATTCAATTGATTATTGTTGCTTGTGGTTGCACAAGTTATGGGCTCCTATGAAAATTGCAGTAAAAAGCAATAAAATTCATCATGTATCATTGACTACAACATCACAATTTGATTTTTGTCTGTACACCAATATAATACAGTGGTAGGGAAACTATTGGAGAAAATTCTGAAGGAGAGAATTAATCTCCACTCGGAGAGGCAAGGTTTGATCAAGGATAGTCAGAAATTTTCGAGGTGATGACCAGTGCGTAGACAAGGGTAGTGCAATTGATGTAGTTTGTGAATTTCACCAAAGTTTATGACAAGGTCCCACATGGGAGACTGACAGAGAAGGTAAAAGCACATGGGATCCAAGGTAATTTTTCAAGTTGAGTCCAAAACTGGCATTGTGTTTTAACTTGGTGTTGTGAGACTTCTTTCTGTGTTTATCCCAATTCAATGCCAGCATCTCACGTCATTGTGCTAGAGGGCAGAGGATGGTGGTAGAAGGCTGCTGGTGGTGTAGAAGACTGTTTGTGTGACTGGAGGCCGGTGTCCAGTGGTGTGCCACAGGGTCCATTATTGTTCGTGATACAAAACCATAGATGAGTAAATGAGAATGTGTGTGTGTTTTGGAGGGGGGGGGGGGGGGCGGGGGCGTTGCGTACAGATAAATAAGTTTGCTGGTGACATGAAGATTGATGTGGAGATGCTGGCATTGGACTGGGGTAAACACAGTAAGAAGTCTGACAGCACCAGGTTTAAGTCCATCCGATTTATTTGATAGTAAACTCGCAAGCTTTTGGGGTTTGCCCCTTCATCAGGTGAATGGAGAGTTCTGGCCTCAGACAGAGCATATAACAGCAAAGACAACTTGGTGTTGTCAGACTTCTTACTGTGTTGACATGAAGATTGGCAGGGTGGTTAATAGTGAGGAAGACAGTCTTAGTTTGTAGGAAGATAAGCATAGATCATTCAGGTGGTCAGATCAGTGATAGAATTTAGCCCTGAGAAGAAGACAAAGGAATACTGAATGAATGGTGGGACACTAGGAAGCTCAGAGGAACAGAGAGATCTGGGGATGCTTATCCATGTTCCTGAAGACAGCAGGACAGGTCAATAGGGTATTAAGGCAAACCGAACACTTGCCTTTATCATTCGTGGCATAGATTATAAGAGTAGGGTGGTTATGTTGGAGCTACACAAAACTTTGGTTAGGCTACAGTTGGAGATTTGCCAGGATTTAACCTGGGATGAAACATTTGAGCTATGAAAAGAGCTGGCTTGAGTTGCTTTCCTTCGAGCAAAGAAGGCTGTGTGTTTGGGGGCCGGGGCGAGGGGGGAGGAGAGGAAGAGGTACGGAGGGCGGAGGTGGATTTGAGGTTTATAAGAATATGAAGGGTATGGGACAGTGGATAGGAAGCAGCTGTTCCCCTTAGTTGAAGGGTCAATTTTAAGGTGGGAGGTTATAGAGGGATCTGAGGAAAGATCTTTTCACCCAAAGGGTAGTAGGAGTTTGCATGCACACCTGGGAGGATAGTAGAGGTGGGGAATCTCACAAACTTTAAAAAGTATGTGGGTGAGCGCTTGAAATGTCATAACATTTGCGACAAGGGGTAAGTGCTGGTTAATGAGATTATTGTAGATTTGAATCATAGAATGATTTAGTGTAGTTTTTGTTGGTGCAGACTCAATGGGCTGAAGGGCCTGTTCTGTACTGTGAGACTCTTGACTCTAATGTAGTAATTGGCTGTGTCAAGACCACTGCATAATAATGCACTGCTGATAGTTTGTCCAATCTTAAATGTTGACAAGCATGATATTGCTAGTTTCTTATTGATCCCATTACATATTTAAAAGAAATAATTGATAGTTATCGGAGTTCTAACTTTTGATTGCCTAGCTGAAAAAATAAACGTCCTGCATTGACTTTGGCTGTAACTGTAACTCCAATGTATGTGGGTCCCCCCTCTCCAAAATTAATGGTGGAAGGCTGTTGTGAAGGGGTCAAATTGTTTAAACAGGTGTTTTTAAAATGCTGAAAAGCCAGAATTTTAATTTGATTTATTATTGTCACGTGTATTTGGATACAGTGAAAAGTAGTTGTTTCTTGCACTTTTTATAAAGGCAAAATATAAGACCATAAGACATGGGCAGAATTAAGCCACTCAGCCCATTGAGTCTGCTCCATCATTCAATCATGGCTGATATTTTTCTCACCCCCATTGTCCTTTATCCCCATAACCCCTGATCCCCTTATTAATCAAGAACCTATTTCTATCTTTAAGACACACAATGACCTGGCCTCCACAGCCTTCTATGGCAAAGAACTCCACAGATTCACCACTCTCTTGCTGAAGAAATTCTTCCTCATCCGTTTTAATGGATCATCTCTTTAGCCTGAGGTTATGTCCTCGGGTTCTAGTTTTTCCTACTAGTGGAAACCTCCTCTCCATGTCCACTCTATCCAGGCATTACAGTTTCCTATAGGTTTCAATAAGATCTCCCCTCATCCTTCTAAACTTCAACAAGTACAGACCAAGAGTCTTCAATCGTTTCCTATATGACAAGCTCTTCATTCCAGGGATCATTCTTGTGAACCTCCTCTGGGCCTTTTCCAAGGCCAGCACATCCTTCCAAAACTGCTCACAAAACTCCAAATGGGGTCTGCCCAGAGCCTTATACAGCCTCAGAAGCATATCCCTGTTCTTATATTCTAGCCGTCTCAATGTGAATGCTGACATTGCATTTGCCTTCCCAACCGCTGAGGGAACCTGCACATTAAGAGAATCTTGAATAAGGACTCCCAAGTCCCTTTGTGCTGCTGATTTCCTAATCATTTCCCCATTTAGAATATGGTCTATTCTTTCATTCCTCCTTCCAAAGTGCATTGCCTCACACTTTTCCACATTGTATTCCATCTGCCACTTCTTTGCATACCATTCATGAAGTACATAAGGGAGAAGGAAAAGAGAGGGTGGAGAATGTAGTGTTATAGTCATAGCTAGAGTGTAGAGAAAGATCATAATGTAAAGTAGGTCCATTTGGAGCAGTAGAACAACAGTATTAGGCAAGTTTTAAAAATAAATAGGATGGAGAAAGGAAAATTAGAATTACTGGAAGTGCTCACATTTTCAATCTAAATATTTTGTATGGATTGCATCTCCATCATATTCAAAATAAGATTTCTGCATTTTTATTCTACCCTGAAATGATTCTACTCGAGACAGAAGCCACCTTGTTTTAAAATTCAAATTTGAGTTTGAGAGATGACTTGTACAAGGGATCAAATTACAACAACTGATGTGGAAATTGGTCAGAGTACAGAGCTTTGTCCTGGATGTCAATATAATTTTGTATGTGACCAGCACAGGAATGTAAAAACTTACTAAAGCACCCACTGCTCATCAGCACTCTATGCAATCATTGCCACTGTTTTTAATCAGGGATGATTGACAGCTGTGGCTTCAGAGTTTTGTAGGTGGATAAATACTGGGGAATTCCTGCATTGGTTTTAATTCTGGCAGAAAATCCAAACTACGTAGATCGAACAGAGATTTACATTATCCGTACTAAGTATTTGAGGAATCCACCCTGACCAAAATAGAAAATGTAGTAATACACAGCTGTTCCCCTGGCTTTATTAAAGAGAAAAGATGTAGGATAGAGCTTCCATTTGGGAACAGCAAATAAATGAGGCTGAAAATGCGCTTGAAATGACACTGGTTAGATAATTAATTCTTCCGTGAATCAATGCAATGGGACAGCAAAGTGGAACGTATTTTTTTTCCATTTAAAAAGTATTCCTGGTGTATTTAAGAGTGATGACCTGGTCTGTCTTATTAATATCCCTGAAAATGGGTTCATTTCCAAAATATGCATTTTTAATCAGGGTAAACCTGAGAAACCTGATATAATATTACTGCATAAAAACTACGCTCAACTTTCTTTTATGGAAGCCTATCTTATCTCCTCGTTGGGCCGTCAGGTCTGCCCCTGGTGGAGACTAATTGATACGAAGATCAAAGGGTGGAGGTTAGTGGCTATGAGTTACCGTGAGTTGGCGTAGGAGGTGTAAAGGGACATGGATTGGCACTGCGGCTATAATGGTATATTGAGGTGGTTAAAGGACATGAGGTGCCATGTGTGAAGCATGGGGAGTTTGTGGGGTGAGGGCTGGAGGCATATTTCATGTTTTATACTTTCCTTGTATTTTAGATGTAGTGCAGAGCCTTGAGGCAGGGCTTTCACTCTGCCTGCCTCTGCACCTGGCAGTGTCTTCAGTTACTGTGTGGTTGCCTGTCCTGACTGCAAATTACTCCTGCTCCCCCTGACTGAATATCCTTAGCAGAGCCGGGGATTCTCCTGACTCTGCACGCCTGACAGACGTATTCAATCCCGAGCCCATACTTCTGTCACCAAGAGGCTGGACAGAGAACTTCTAAATGAAAAGATAACCTAAGGTTTGTTTTTATCAGCTACCTAACAGTTATGCACAGTCTGTATTTGACAGAAACAACCTATTCTTACTGATGCAATAGAGCATCAACTTGTATAGTCCCTTCCATGTCATAAAACATCTTGGCGTTTCACAGGAATATTAGAAAACCAAATATAACTGAGCCACGAAAGGAGATATTGTTTATGATGACCAAAAGCTTGATCAAAGTGTGTTTGAAGAAGCGTCTTATAGGAGGAAAGACAGGTGTAGAGTGGCTATTCTAGAGCTAGGGACCTAGACAGCTGACGATGCAACCACAAATAGTGAAGCAATAAAATATGGTGATTTACCAGAGATCAGAATTAGAGGGGTGCAGATATATCAGAAGGTTGTGGGACTGCTGGGATTACAGAGATATGGAGGGGCAAATTTGATTTGAACAGATGGATGGGAATTTTAAATTCTAGACCCTGCTTAACTAGAAGCCATTGTAAATCAATGAGCACATAGGTAATAGGGGAATGGGACTTGGTGCAAATTAAAACATGGGGTTTGGGTGACCTCATGTTTACGAGGAGCAGAATGTGAGGGAGTAGCCAGGAGTGCATTAGATGCATTAAAACAGTCAAGTCTAGAGGTAACAAAGGCATGAATGAAAATTTTGGCAACAGACAAATTGAGATCAGAATGAAGTCAGGTGATGTTATGGTGGGGGGAATAGACAGTCTTGATGCTGGCCTGACTATGACCTTAGCAGCTCATCTTTGGGTCAAACGTGGCACCAAAGTTTTGAACATAACCGCAGAGTGTTGTCAGGGAGAGGGATGGAGTTGCCAGCTAGGGAATGGAGTTTGGAATGGGTGAGCAAACAATGGCTTCAGTCTTCCTAATATTTAATTGGAGAAAGTTTCTGCTCATCCATTACTGAATGTCAGATAAGCAATCTGATAATTTAGCAATACTGCAGGAGTTAAGAGGTGCCTATAAAAGCCAACATTCCATTCACTTTCTTTTATTATCTGCTGTACCTGCATGCTAGTTTTCCGTGACTCATGAACGAGGACACCCAGATCCCTTTGCACCGGAGCATCCTGAAGTCTCTCCCCATTTAGACTAACTCGTCTTCCCATTTTTCTGATCAAAATGCATGACCTCACACTTATCCACGTTAAACTCTACCTGCCATGTTTGCCCACTCTACTAACCTATCGATATCCATTTGTAAGGTTTTTATTTCCTCATTGCAGCTTACTGTCCTGCCTATTTTTGTCTCATCTGCAAATTTGGCTATAGAGCCTTCTATCCCTGTATCCAAGCCGTTAATATAGATTGTGCTGGTGAGAGCTGGGTGTTGTCAGCCTACATGAGAAAATTAATGTTGTGCTTTTGAATTATGTGCTGAGGGTTGGCATGCAGGTGAGAAATAGTAGGGGACCAAGGATCGATCATTGAGGAACACCAGAGGTAACAGTACAGGAGCAAGAAGCAAAGCCATTACAAGTGATTCTCTGTCTCACGATTGGATAGAAATGAAACCAAATGAGAGTAGTCCCATCTAGCTGGATGATGGTGGGAGTGTGTTGGAGGAGGATGGTATAGTCAAAGGCTGCAGACCAGTCAAGAAGGAAAATAGAAAGTTTATCTTTGCTGTAATCAAACCAGGTGTCATGCCATCACAGTTAATAAAATCCAAGATTGGCCTCAGTTACATGGATTCAAATTTTAGATGGCGTGCTGGTCACAGTGAAGTTAGCATTGTTTACCTTGGTGGATTGCTGTCAACTGCTCGCATGCAGTTCTGCACCCACTGCTGGATGTAAATAACCTGCCCTCGGAAAATCATGTGAACAGCCTCTTCCCCTATTACCCCCTTTAATTTCTGCCCCCACAGATTTCCCTTTCTCTCTTGCTCATTTTGCTTTCTCTCCGTCTCTTTTTTCCACCCCACGCTCCCCTCCCCCGCAATCTCTCCTTTCCCCTTTGCAGATTAAAACAATATCAACGTCATAAAAATAAGAGCATTAAGTACAGAATAAGAAAATGTAATTCGGACTATTTGACTGCCCTTTTCCACTTCGGCGCAGTGTCTACCTTGCTCAGTTAATTTCCTGAAAGTATAACTGCAGACTTTTGAAAAACATAACTGATCAAAATGAAGAAGAGAATAGGAAGTATATTTGAAACGAGAATTCAATCGAATGTCACCACTGCTGGCTTTCTTCCCAGCAGCTTTGCCTGCAGTTAGAATCAAATACCTCTTTATCAAATTGAGCATTTTGCAGACAAGCCTTCTTCTGTTGCGCACTTCCTTCACTATTTATTTTCTTCCAAAGTCTATCACTATGGTTACCTTCAGAAGTCAAACCCAATTCCAGGAAAAGCTGATTTGGCACAATTATAATTAGGGCTTCCCTGAGACAATGAAGTAAGCTGCTTGATTAACCCCCCTGGGCGTGACTGCTTTGTTATTAAGTGCATACTAGTCAATCTCCCATGGCGTTTGGTTGTCGAAATCAAGTCATAAGGTTTAGCAGGATTTTAGGGTAAAGGAATAATGGGACCTAGGTACAGAGTGGCAGAAGCAAGGGGAGAGGTTGGGTAAAAGCTAGGGTACCTCAGTTGCGGGAGGTGGGAAAATCCCATGTGGGAAGATGGTTTGGATAAGTATTTTAGCTTGGGATGATCTGTGGGTGTAAAGGGATGGGGGGATGGATAGGAAGGGAGAGGTACCTTGATTTTCCAATTTAAAAAAAAGACTAAATTTTCTAATATAGTGAATGTTCCAATAGTTAGCAGACTGGAGCATGACTTTATTATTTATTCAGTTATCTAAAAGAAAACCCCTTTGATTTTGGAAACCGTGAAAGGGTTTCACATTTGAAGGGAGAGAATGGGAGTGGGTGGAATGCGTGGGAATGGGTGGAGAAGAGGGTGCAGCGGGAGACACAGATGGAAGTTAAGACAGGCAAACTCAGCTGGAGTTGGCAAGAAACACTCCATATGGGAAGGACTCTCCCAATCAGGGACAATTGAACTCTCTCCCACTTGGGACAATTTTGCAGTTTAGTGAAAGAGAAGGAGGCAACAATATCCAGTACAGGAAGGTACTCGAACCATATTATGTTCTGGGCAGACTCTGATTTTCTTGTCAGTGTGGTAATATTATTCTTAATTCAGGGTTTTTAAGGGTGATTTTTCTACATACACGTGGTAGAATTGGAACACTTGGGCAGAAATCAATAATGTGGCTATGAATAAGTAATACCCAAATGTAGTTGAATTCTGCCATATATTAAGATGCATGGAACTCTGGCTCAGAAGACCATAACTTTTTTTAAAACAAACGTGAACCAAGTCACAGTCCTGCTAATTAGTCTGAACGACAAAGGAAAAAATGGAAAAACTGGAATGTAGTGCAATACTCCTTTACTTTCCCCCCTTAGCTTAACAAATAGATACAGATTTTAAGGTTAATATGGATTACAAAGTACCTTTTGAAGCTACAATGCTCTCTCTAACACACGTAGACTTTTTTAAAAGTACACTGGCTGCAGCCAAACACACACACACACACACACCACTCTGAATCCAAGTTAGTATCTGTGGATTTCTCCTCACAATCCCGCCAGATGACTGTCATATGAGAGTTTGCAAATTCCTCTCCCAAAATGTGCTTTAAAACCTTTTCTCGTAGAAGTACTTTCATTTATCGGTTTACATTTCAAAATCCAGTCCAGGAATTTCAAACGATGCTTAAAGCTTCTGCTCCACTTTTAACAGCAAATCCGGTCCAGGACTTTACACCAACCCCTTTTAGGATTTCTTTGTCTTGGCCGCTGCCCAAATGGTTTACAGTTGCTTTAGCTCTCAAGTGCCAGACTCTTGTTAAAATTATATCAAACATTTTAGCTACCTCTGAGGTCTACGGCCCACTTCAGATCTAGTTATTGTCTCTTTAACTCCAAGCACTTTGTTCACTCTTCCTTGAATTCTTCTGAACAACACCTTGGTCTCTGTTTACTTAATTTCAGTCACCTGAAACCTTCCTTCTGTTCCAGCTCCCTGGTTGTCTGGGCTGTATCTTGTTTCTTAGGAAGCCTGCATGTATGCAATTCCCTTGTCCTGTCCAGCTTCTCCTGGAACAGTTGCAAGCTCCTCACTCCTCAGTGATCTGTCCCCCAACTGCTTTTGCTTCCAGTTAAAACTAAAGAACAAAGGAAACTCTCCCTCTTGGGAAGTGGGTCTCCTGTTGCTAAGCAATGCCCTCCTATATTTATTCTTCATGCCATAGCTCTCTCTAAGCACAATAGAATCACAGTTGGAACTTAACCAATCCCCACACATACAAACATTATTGTCCAGCATGAATTTAACTAAAGATCCCTTCTAGGCATAGAAACACTGAATTTAAACCCACCTAAAAATATACCTTATTTCTAATGTTTACCAATATAAATCCCTTAAAACTACCTTTGTTTTCTTAACATGTGCAAACCAATGTAATTTGACAATAGGTGAAACAGCCCTTTTTGCTGACAGCAGGAACTGCACATTATTGGCACCATTAGTTTACATGTCATCCTATCAAAGAATATTCTCATATTAATTCCATTGAGTGGCAGAGCAGGCTCGAGAGGCTGAACGGCCTCCTGCTATTCCTTTTTCCTCATGGTCTTAACAAAAACACTAGATCATAATTCTGCAATAAAATGACACATGCAAGTACTGAGCACCATGTGATCTGGCCTGGTATTAGATGATGACACAAAAGTAAATTCACATCTTCTCACTCACTTAGAACAAGTGCCCCTCCTCAATAAGGGGAATGAAGTCTGACTTCTGCCATGATTCAGACTTAACCCATACATCTTGCCCCTGCCCCTCCTGTGAAAAATGGGCCAACATCCCCTACTTTGAACCCACTCCACTCGCACAAAAAACACAACAATCCCCACTGATGGAAAGTTGGACTTTTAATTTCCTTCATGAAGATCATCTGACCTAGACTTTCCGTATTTTCCCATCACTCCATATTTTCCCATCACACTTGTGACGATGCCTGTTGGAGTTGGGCACAAAATTCCACCCCTCGTTTATAAGTATGTTTTGCTACTGCTCTGGGCATATGCTGCAGCTCTCTTCATTGAACCAGAGTTCACCTCTTGCCTTATGGTAATGGTAGAGTGAGTTTAATGCCCAGCCATAAGTTTGCAGATTGTGATTGAGTATAATTGTGCTACTGCTAATGGCCTCAGCACCTTCTGGATGCTCAGTTTTGAACTGCTAGCCCTGTTCTGAGTCCATCCCATTTAGCACAGTGATACTGCATTTTGGCACCACATTTACTACTTAATGTTACTATCTTAACATAGTT
This sequence comes from Carcharhinus amblyrhynchos, assembly GCF_965287045.1. Lineage (NCBI taxonomy): Eukaryota > Metazoa > Chordata > Chondrichthyes > Carcharhiniformes > Carcharhinidae > Carcharhinus > Carcharhinus amblyrhynchos. The sequence goes on from NC_137335.1 coordinate 55,989,755, forward strand.
AATGTTGGCGAACTTTTATTGTATATGACATGAGCAATTACAAATGTTAAGAGATCTGTTGGTAATTTTGTTCAAAGCTTTTGCCCAAACTTTCCTGCAGCTGAATATATACCTGGATGCTAATAGATGCTGCTCTGTGTCCTTGCACTGGGTGATGTTTAGGTAGGAAGCTGGAAATGTGCAAATATGTATTGATATATCTGGCAATTTCAGGATTATGTTAGGAGTTAAGCTGTTGGATCAAAAAGACAAATTACTGATTTACAGATTCAGAAGCACGTTTTTCCCCAGAGTGAAATGCATCAAATTGGGTTACTTTATTGAAACAAACCTGAAAGTGTCTTTGCTGAGGTGAGTGCCTCCTGACCTCTGCAATCTAGAGTGTGCTGTTAATGGACCCAGCAGAGAACAAAATCTGTTTTGATTTTATTTCAACGCAGGAAAACCTTCTGTACTGTAGAGAGTCTATGAAATGACCAGAAATGTATCTTTAATCTGCCCTAAATCTTGTTATCAACATTTGGCTAAAGTTGCTGGATATTGCTAATATCCATTTGTTAACTTCTGACTCCCTATCCTTCCTGTTATAATTTATTGAATTAATAATTGAGGAAAAGGGTGGACGAATAAGGTCATAGTCCCTATTTGTGCAGGTGACAGGGTTAGAAAAAGGGATGAAGCTCAACAGTTTCAAGGAGCTAGGAAAGGAATTTAAAAAGTAGTAGAACCTCAAAGGTTGTGATCTCCAGATTGCTCTGAGGGTGGGAGAGTTTAGGTTAGTGTGGCATGGGAACGAGAACCTGAGTGTGGACGCGGAAAGAAGAGAAGCAAAGTTGGAACTATAAGGCAAGAAAATGTTCAAGTATGGAGGAAATAAGGGCTAGACAATGCAGAGGAAAGGAATTGTTCAGTAATTTACCATAGGGAGTCAAGTGAATATGACATGTGAGCTGAGGGGCACAGCTAAATATTTTGGCTATGTTCGAACAGGTGGATTAAAAAAAATGAATAGGCTTTTAATATTGGTTGAAGAAACAATTGCAGTTGTGAGGAGGTATGATGTGCTGGAAGAAGCATCAAATGACGTGATATGGGTTGAACAAAAAAAGGAGCTTTGGGGTATAGTATAGGGAAATAAAAAAGCAACCATACAGGCAAGTGCAGAAACAATAGGGCAGAATTCTTAATGTATTCAGGAGAGCTTTTATTTAAACCATTATGTAGCAAGCCCAACAAGAGAAAGGACAGTTGGGGCGGGTAGAGCATTTTAATGGTCATGATCACCGTAGAATTAGATTTAGAATGGTTGTAGAAAAAGATAAAGACAGACCAAGAGTGAAATTTTTAAATTGGCAGAAGGTCAACATTACGAAGCTGAGATATGATTTGGCAAAAGTAGATTGGAAACAACTATTGAAGGTAAATTGTTGTCCCAGCAGTGGGAAGCATTCAAGGAGTAGCTGAGGAGGGTTCCTAAAACAAAAACTTTCCTCCAGAATAAGGATTGGACTCTCAAATTTAGCACCTCTACACCCTTTGAATGTCAGTGCATAAAGTAGGATAAGGCAAAAAAAGTTCAATATTGCCGAAAGCCAATACAAGTGTAGAGTGCGAGGGTGAAATTAAAAAGGAAATTAGGAAAGCAAAGAGAGGGCATGAGGAAATAGCAAGTAAAATCAAGAAAAACCCTAAGATAAAGAACAAGAGGTTAACTAAGGAAAAATTAGGACCAATTGGAGACTTAGTTGTATGTGAAGGTGAACATGTTAGTGACATTTCTAATGAATATTTTGTGTTTGTTATCACAAAAGAAAAGATGAAGGAGACATTTAAGTCACCATGGAGGAGTGTTAAATATTGCATGAGATAGACATAATGAGGGAGGAAAGACTTTAGTGTTCAGCAACCTTGAAAGTGGATGAATCATCAGAACAAAGGCAGCACAGTGTTTAGACCTGCTGCCTCATAGCGCCAAAGACCCAGATTCAATTCTAGCCTTATGTGACTTTCTGTGTGGAGTTTGCACATTCTCCCTGTGTTTGCATGGGTTTCCTCCAGGTGCTCCGGTTTCCGCCCACAGTCCAAAGATGTGTGGGTTAGGTTGATTGGCCATGCTAAATTGCCTCTTAGTGTCAGGAAGGTTAGTCAGGTAAATATGTGGGTTACCGGGATGGTTTTGGTGCAGGATCAATGGGCCTAATGTAGCAATTCTACGATTGGCAAGCTGGATCGAAAATTGGCTCAATAAAAGGAGGCAAAAAGTTACAGTTGTCAGCAATGTAGTGGGAGATTGAGGCACAGGAGCTCCAAGCAAACATGTTGGCCATATCGTTTCTAAAACTACAATTACTTTGTTTTCCTACGTATTAATTAATTGAGTCCCAAGTGACGATAAAACAATATTTTAAGTGAAAAATATTAGTGACAGTGGGCATTTTACTTTGAGCCGTGTGGTAATTGAAACTTTGAAATGCTAGAATTTCATTCTGCAACAGCTGAATCATTTAATTCAATCCTATTAAAAGCATAAATAACAAAAAAACTTGCTTCTGTTTGGAGGCTGGTATTTAGAGGGATCACTGCTTTCCTTGGTTTATATTTATAATCTAGACCTGGGTTTACAGGCCACCATTTCTTAACATGAAGATGATGCAAGACTTGGAAGCATTGTGAAATGTGAGAAGAACGGTGATAGAATTCCAGAGGATACAGACAGGTTGCTGGAATGGGTAGATGAATAGCAGCTGAAATTTAATGCAGAGAAATGTGAAGTGGTATATTTTAGTCAGAAGAATAAAGAGAGGTGACAAAGTAAAATTCTAAAGGAAATACTGAAGCAGAATGGCCTGGCTGCATATGTCCATACAACATTGAAGGTGGTAGGATAGGTTAAGAAAACAGTTAATCAATTATATTGAATTCTGTGTTTTATACATGGGGCACAGGGTACAAAAGCAAGTTAGCTGTGAACCTTCAGAACACGCTGGTTCAGCCACAATGGGAAACATGTGAAGGTTTTAGAGGTTTACAAGAATAGTTCCGGCCCCACATTCTCCCTCTCCTACCCACCCTCACTTCATCAGACTGCCTCACGCTCTGGGCCTCAACTCCGGCTGCATTGCCCCCTGGGACGGTAATTTGCCTTCCATACTTAGCTGCCCACTTTTTTGCTACTCATCCAGTTACAGGCTGATTTCTCTCTGAATTGCTGCTGATAGGCTCACAGATCCGAACAGCTCACCAGCATTCTTCAAATATCTGTCAGTTGAATGTCCAGGTTTAATGAGCGGCAATGAGTTTGCAAATCTGCTTGAAATTGAAGGCATGGGAGCAGTGCTCCAACAGTACTACACCACTGGCTGTTAGGTGTTTCTGTGACTGGGTGGTTGATCCTAATGGGATTACGTGGTACCAGGTCCTTTCTGTTTGGTATATATGTGAAGCCCTTAGGAAGAAACAGTAAGATTAAGTAAGAAGCATTCAGAATCAGGGCAGTATATGCTGTTAAAAGGTGAGTTCCCTCTGCTGGTTTGTAAGATCATAAGGAATAGGAGCAAGAACAGGTCATTCAATCCATTTGACCTGTCCTCGCCATTTGATATGATCATAGCTGACATGATGATGGCATCTCCACCTTCCTGCATGTGTGTCTCAGCCATGAACTCCTTTGTCAATCAAAGATCTAACTCTGCTTTGAATGTATTTAATGACCCAGCCTCTACTGCTTCGTATGGAACAGGATTTCAAAGACTTAACCCTCAGAAGAAATTCTTCTGAAATGGAGACCCCTTAATTTTAAACTGTGCTCCTATTTCTAGATTCTCCCATGAGAGGAAATAGCCTCCCAGCATCTACTCTGCCGAGCCCCTTCAAAATGTATATGTTTCAATGAGATCCCCCTATTCTTCCGAACACAATTGAGTATGGGCCCTGTCTGCTGTTACTTTCCCCCAAAACAACTCCCTCATCCCAGGAATCAGTCTAGTGAACTTTCGCTTTCAATGCAAATAAGTAAGGAGACCAAAACTGTTCCAGCTGATGTCTCACCAATGCTCTGTACAGTTGTAACAAAGTTGACCTACTTTTATAGACAATCCCTCTTGCAATAAAGGCCAAACATTTATGGTTCATGATTCCTAAGATATTTGGAAGTGTTGATGTCCAAGAGGACCTGGTGTCCTTGTGTATGAGTCATAAAAGCTAATATGGTTTCACCAAGCAGTTAGGAAGGCAAATGGTACGTTGGTGTTAATAGCAAGAGGATTTGAGCACAGGAGTAGGGATGTTGTGCTACAATTGCGCATCACCTTGGTGAGGCGACACCTAGAGTATTATGTGCAGTTCTGGTCCTACCTAAAGACATTATACTTGCCAGAGAGGGAGTGCAAAGAAGATTCACCAGACTGAAACCTGGAATGGTGGAGCTCTCCGATGAGCAGATTGGGCCTGTATTCTCTAAAGTTTAAATGAATGAAGGGTGATTCCGTTGGCAAAATTCTTAGTGCTTGAGATGGAGAAATGCAGGGAGTATGGTTTTCCCCTAGCTGGGGTGGTCTAGATTCAAGGAACGCAGTTTCAGAGTAAGGGGTGGACCATTTAGGACTAAGATGTGGATGAATTCCTTGTTAAATTGGTGAATCTTTGGAATTTTCTACTCCAAAGGATTGTGAAGACTCAGCATTAAATATATTCAAGACTGCGCTCAATAGATTTCTAGACTTTACATGGGAGATATGGGGATAGTGGGGGGTGTGGGGGGAGGAGGTGGGAGGTGTAAATAGATCAACAATGATCCAATTCAGTGGCCTACTCCTGCTCTTATTTCTTACGTACTTGGGTACTCCAATCTTTGGCAGCATTTTGCAATCCCTCCATTTAACTAATATTCTACTTTTCTATTCTTCCTGCCAAAGTGGATTACCTTATATTTTCTCACAATATACTTTATCTGCCAATTTTTATGCCCACTCACTTATCCTATCTATATCCCAATGCAGATTTTTTGTATCCTCCCAACTTGCTTTCCTCCCTGACATGTTGTATTATCAACAAATTTGGCTACAATACAGTCTGTATGTCTCCTGTTTTAATCCCCAGTCTCAGCCTCTGAGGAGTCGGTGCTTATTTTGACAACCCTTTTTACTTTTTATATACTTGTTGATAAGTAGACCACCTGTTTTCATATTTCTTCTCGATTTCCCCCATGCTTAAATTTTCTCCCTTTTTATTTTTTAAGTCATCCTATGCTGGTTTCTAAAATTCTCCCATTAGCTAATGTGTATAATAGCCTTAAGTAAACAAAATGCACAGTTCAATTTTCAATACACTACAGTGTACATCAATGAATTAGACTTAAATGTTGATTAATAAGTTTGCAGGTAATAGAAAAGTTTATTGTGTTAATGGTGAAGAGAAAGTTGTGACTGCAGAAAGGTCTCAATGGGCTAGTCAGATGGGCAGAAAAGTGCCAAATAGAATTAAATCAGGAGAAGTGTGATGTTATGCATTTTGGGAGGACAAATGAGGCACGCAATAAATGGGACAACTCTGAAAGGTGTATGTCCAGAGATCCCTAAAAGTAATATGACAAGATGATAAGGTGGTCAAGAAGGTAATGGGCACTTTCCTTTTGTGACTGAAGCAGAGTACAAGAGCAGGAAAGTTATGATAGACCCATATAAAACACAAGTTCACCCCCTGCAAACAGTTGTAGTCATGGCATTACAGAAAGGATGTGATCACACTAGAGGGGATATAGAAGATATTTACATGGATGTAGCCAGGAACTGAGAACTTTAGCTATGAGGATAAGTTTGGATAGGCTGGGATTTTCTTTGGAACAGAGGAGCCTGAGAAGATATTTAATTGAGATAGGGTAGATTGAAAGGATCTATTTTGTTGGCAGAGAGGTCATTAGTACTGGGGCATAGATTTAAAATAATTGGTGGAAGAATTAGAGAGGAACTAAGCAATTCTTTTCACCCAAAGGACAGTGACGGTCTGGAATTCAATGCCTGAAAGTGTAGTGGGGGTAGAAACTTGATCTTGATGTGTCATAACCTACAAGGTTACAGTTCAAGAGCTGAAATGTGGATTTATGCTGAATTGCTCTTTCTGTGCCTGCTCAGACAGGATGGGTAGAATGGTCACCATCTATGCCCTAAATGTTTCTGTTTCCATTATTGATTCTGTTCCTTTAGTCAATTATGATCTGAACAGGAAGGGAGTTTGATAGCTGGTTCTGTACTTGTGTACATGGCTAAGTATAGATTCTGGCTTGTATCTCCTGCATAGGATTTGATAACTCAAAATATTTGGACAAAATAGAAACGTTTGTGCACAGTATGGTCGTTTACACACACAAAACACGTGCATAAATGTAAAGTAAATATTACATTTTCTGCATTGGTGAATGACCTGATTCACTATTGGGGGAGCAGATCTCAAAATGGCATAACCATTCCTAAGTGAAATATACATTTTAAATGTTATTGCCACCAAATTTATAATTGCCTCTGGAAAACTGCAGTACAACAGATACATTTTTGAAGTGTTATAAGTTGCAGTGGCCCTGATTTTTACTCTTAACAAGAATGAGAAGGGAGAAAATTTTTTTATTGAGAAGTCTGGGTTTTCTCTACATGCTGCCAAAGGATGTCTTTTCAAAAAAGATCTTCAATGTGTGTCCTGCCTGAAGGCCAGTCATATTGACTGGCTGGCTCTCTGTCAGGCGGGAAAGCAGCAAGGGAGCCTGTCAATTGGGGGAGGTAGTGGGAGGGGTATGGGTGAAGGGTGGCACTCGGACGAGGCGCAAGGTGGAAGAGAGTGAGCGTGGCATAGAATGTGGGCTATAGCTGTGATGTAGGGTGTCGGATAGCAGATACAGCATTCAATGGTCTGATTTGGTAGAGACGAGCTTGTTAGGAAGGGAAGACCATGCCACTTGGATGTGGAACGGTGGCAGTGTTAGTTGGACTGGTAATTCAGAGACCTGGCTAATGCTCTGGAGACATGAGTTCAAATCCCACCACAGTAGGTCATAGAAAAAGAAAGACTTGCATGACCATCAGATGTCCCAAAGTACTTTACAGCCAATGAAGTAATTTTTAAAGTGTAATCACTGCTGTAACATAGGAAATACCACAGCTAATTTGCACTCTATAAATTCTCACAAGCACCAATGTGATAATAACCAGATGATCCAGTTTTGTGATGTTGATTGCAGAATAAATATTGGCCAGATCACCAGGGATAACTCCTCCACTTTACTTCGAAATAGCGCCATGGGATCTCTCCATCGAGCAGGCTGATGCGAGTCTTAGTTTAATGTCCCTTCTGAAGGGAAACACCTCGTACGGTGCAGTGTTCCCTCGTTATTGCACTGGTGTGTCCACCTTGATTTTTGTGGCTCAAGGCCTGGAAAGGGATTTGAAGCTGGAACTTGATTCAGAGGCAAGTGTACTCCCAACTGAGCCACAGCTGAAGGACTTAACTGATCACCAAATCTGAAATTTAAAACCTTATATTAGTAATGAGACTGTTGAATAAACCCATGTAGTTCATGAATGTCCTGATGGGCTCCTGCAGTGACGTCCAGGGATTGAAATGATCGGCCTCATGTGAAACAAGAGTTGAGGCTCCGTCAATCTTCCTTTGTGCTAGCTTTGAGTCTAGCCAATGGAGAGTTTGACCACAATTTTGCTAGGACTTCTTGATGCTGCGCTTTATCAAGTGCTACTTTAATGTCAAGGGTAGTCATTTTCACCCCTGACTCACAAGTGGATAGCAAGGACATTAAGGATGGGAAATTATATCAACTTCTGAAGAAGGAGCTTTATTATTTTCTGTCATTAAAATCAAGGAATCCCTCCAGAAGTTGAGCCTGCACCAACAACAATTCCATCCAGGCCCTATCCCAGCAACCCCATTTATTTATCCTGCTAATCTCCCTGACGCTAAGGCAATTTAGTATCAGCCTAACCTGCATATCATTGTACAAGATATACTGGAACTCGATGACACTGGGAACTGTAAAATGAGAAAATTCCAGACTCCAGTAGTCACCTCACTCAAATAAGCAGAAAAATTTTGTGATAATTTCTAATATTAATTAATCCTCATTGCACAATTTCAATTCTGCACATATTTAAGTCCTCAGTTTAGTTTCCATTTTGTAAAAGTGATAACAGTTATAACTTTTTAAATGCTTGTTGAACAAAAATGGAACAGATATCCTCAAGAAAATACTAATTTCCACGCAAAGAATTTGTGCAAAAGAGCACTATTACAATAAGTTTTGTTAATGTCCTCTCCAAATCCCTAATTATAATTAATTCCCTAGAAGTAGTGAGCCACTTCCCTCAGCCATTGACATCCATAAAGTATAGATCTACCCGCAGTGCTATCAAAGGGGGCATCCTAAGTTTTTGACACAGTGACAGTGCTTATTTGGCAACACATCCATATCTTCAATGTTCCTTTGCTCCACCACCAGAGCACAGTGACAGCAGTGTGTACCATCTACAAGCTGCACTGCAGCAAGTTGTCAAGGTTTCGTAGACTGCACTCGCCAGAAGAACGTGGGCAGCAGGCATGTTGGAACACGTTCTCCACAAAGTCACATCCCATGACCGAATTAAGAAAAGATCATGGGTTAATGCCCCACTCTCAAAGTTGATAACTTTGATTGAAGTATTAGATTATGTTAAGTCTTTCATAAGAAATATGGAACTGAGGCTCCATTTATCTGAGCGGATATTAAGGATAAATGTCATTGTTCAAAAGGCATTGAGATCGCCTAGGGTCTTTGCCAGCCTTCCTGGCACCACCCAAAAGCAGACTAACTGATCATCACCTCCTTTGAGAAATCATGTTTTGTGCAACTTGGTTCCTGTGTTGATTTATATAAACAAATACTGTCATTCAAAATAATTCATTGTGGGGGAATACTTTAAAGAGACGTGATCAGGCACCACGTAAGTACAAGTCTTTCTAAAAGTAAGATTAAAAGGTTCATCCTAAATTGAGTGAAGTTGTATAGAGAGCCTAGAGAAAGCAGGAACTGAGACAGCTTTGATTCCGTTCATACTACAGATACTAGTCTAGACCAGTAACTGTAGGGTTTGGCGTTCAGCTGACAGATCCCCATGTATTTTACTGGTTGGATGTTGTTCAGCAACAAAGAAGCAGTGTGTCAATTCCAATCCCAGCCAGTCTATAATGCTAAGAGGGAACACTGAAGAAATCAATTGTGTGAAGTTCTCTGGCACAGAGCAATACAACTTGTACTGCAACAGTACAGATTTTGCATTGATGCACAATTGAAACTGTTGCACTTCAGTTTGATAGTGACACTAGTAGGTGCCCTTCCATCTTGAACAGTGAGGAAACTTTCATCTTGGATCGAATTTGACCCAAATTCTTCGAGGTGCAAGAGCTGTGTATTAATGCATTGAATCATCTTGTTCTATGCTGATATTAACAGTGACCCCAATCCCATCAGTATCATTTTAAAATAAAGACTAGTGTGTGAGTTTTAAAAATCATGTGCCTCTAACACTTAATATTTTTAACTTTCACAGCTGTTTCGGGAAGTAAGAATTATGAAGATTTTGAATCATCCCAATATAGGTAAGATTATATTGTAACCCTAACAAATATATGTCCAATATAGATTTAATGCAAGTAGCCATTATTTTAAAGTGTCTTCTACTTATCCTCTCTCATGAACTTGCCCAGTTCCTTTTAGCTTTCCAGCTTTCTGTTGACAATTGTTTAATGTGTAAAAAGTGACATGCTATCCATGCTACATTTAATTTTTACTTTGGCTGTTAAAATTTTTATCCTTTTTTCCAAGTTTTAACGCTCCTGAAGCCAGTGCCTCAGGTCGGGAAGTAGTTCTATGGGCAATGGTAATTCTGCGTTTTTGAGCATGGGGCCGTGAGTGTCAAAATCAGATGCTGCTGTTTTGAGAGGCAAAACAGCTGAGGCGTTTTGTCCTTCACTGAAGTCTAAAAGGCATCTTATCTGAGGGCAGGGAGAAGGTCCCTGAACAGTGATCAGGAGTGATTGAATTTTGTCCTCTTAATCTCTCTCTATCCAAGGTGTGCAGAGGGTAATTATCAGCATGGGTTTAATGGAAGGCTGTGTTTGCTAAATGCCGGGCATGCACAGTCGCTTGCGGGACTTCCTTATATCATCGCGAGCAATGGAGTCAGCTGGCAATAGCCAGGACCAATATTGGCACCATTCATGTAAAAGCAGTGGTTTTTCCTGTTTTTGAATGATCCATAGTTTGTACAGAACTGTTTAAATTTTCATCTAACTGGTGCTGTAGCTAATGGCAGCTTCATTCGACTCAGAGTCACTCAAGCAAAGCAAGCTAATAGTCTCAGCAGAAATTTGAATTACCTGGCTGTCTGACAATTTTGATATTAAATAAACTTTATTAAAACCAGCATCATTGCTTTACCATGGATATTCCTACCACTGGTATCCAAGCTCTGGGTCTTAAAGCCATGGGTTACCTACTCTGCTGTATGCACATCTGGATAGATGCATATCATAAAATCATACAGTGCTGAAGAGGTCCTTTGGACCTTCACGTCTGCATCAACATGTGAGAAACACCTGACTTCCCACCTCATCCCATTTACCAGCACTTGGCCCATAGCCTTGAATGTTATGATGTGTCAAGTGCTCCTCTAGGTACTTTTTAAAGGATGTGATGCAACTTGCCTCTACCACCTTCCCAAGCAGCGCATTCCAGACTATTAGCACCCTTTGGGTAAAATGGTTTGTCCTCACATCCTCCCTTAACCACCTGTCTCACCTTGAACCTATGACCCTTTGTGACTGACCTTTCAACTAAGTTGAACACTGTTCCATCCCAGGCAGCAAACTGATGAATTGCCTCTGCACCCTCTCCTTCTGATAATGTGACGACCAGAACTACACATGTTACTCTACCTGTGGCCTCACCAAAGTTCTGTAGAACTCCAACATGATTTTCCTGCTTTTGTAAGCTGTGCTGCCATTGATAAAGGCAAGTGTCCCATATGCCCTTTTCACCACTCTACTAACATGCCCTTCCATCTCTCAGATCTCTGGACAAACTAAGATCCCTTTACTCCACATAGCTTCCTGGTGTCATGCCGTTCGTTGAATATTTCCTTGTCAAATTACTCCTTCCAAAGTGCATCACCTCACATTTTTTCAGGGTTAAATTCCATCTGCTTATCTGCCCATTTGACCATCCTGTGTATATTTTCTTGTAGCTCAAGATACTCCGTGTCATCCGCAAAGTTACTAATCCCAGCCGTCAAATTGTCATTTATATAAATTACAAATAATAGGGGACCCAGCACAGTACCTGGTCATGGGCAGTTAAGGGCTATGGAGTGTGGGCAAGCATGGTAGAGTAGGCTGAATGGTTTACTCCAGCTCCTACTTCTTGAGTCCTGTTTTGTTGTTCCATTAAAGAATGCCTTTTCCAGCACTGTGGCTGCCATCCCTATGATGAAATGTTGGGCCTGCCTGGACCTGCATTTCAGGGTGAGCTGGGTTGCCATTGTCTTTGGCAGGTTATGTGCAGAAGAGCATTGACAAGGGAGAGACAGACGCACACACAAATGGGTTGGCGGGGTGGGGAAGTGGAAGTGCCTTCAATACCTTATCTATCAACCTCAGATGTGGCTGATTCTTTGTACATGCTCGTAGCTACTGTGGGCATTGGGAGTCAGCAATGCCTTTGAATACCTGCTGAACCTGTGCACTTAATTACTGTTTTCTATGTCCTAATGTTCTCAATCCAGTCCAATTTCCTGTCTCCTGCTCACCCCCATAACTATCAACATCCACCAATGTTATCCTTTTCTCCCCCTCACCAGATGGCCGAATGTCCCACCCAGTCTAATTCCCCTCCCCTCTTTGCTTTGATACTCCATGTAGTCTAATCCCATCCTCCCATTCAATTATCTCACCCTCTGATGTCCCTCCATGTCCCATCCAAATATCTAAATATTTAACACATCCAGCCAGCTAATACAGTGCTAACAGAATTGGCAGGCTGTTTCTATGTATGATTTCTACAATCTCATCACCGCTTGTGTATTGTTGGTACATTTGGTCTCGTGTCAATCAGGCAATCGAGCTATTAACGACTGGGGCAAGAGGAGATCTTCCCGCAGAGTCTCAGGTGTCTACTGATGTAGGAATGCTTTGCGAACCGCAAGATGCAAAACTACAATGGCACTGAACCCATTGTTAATTGTCGGATATTGGGAACAGGTAGGCATATGGAGTCGGGTCAAAGAGCCGCCTTCCTCTCATTGAATAGTGTGAAAGGTTCTAGAGGTCCTATCATTTCCCCTCCCATCGCTATGTTCCCACTTGATTGCACTGCATTGAAGCTTTATGTCCCTGGACTCAAGATGGCAAGTGACCTCAGTGACTCGTGATAATTGCCATCTTCAGTCTACCCATTGCTCCTCATCATAAATGACACCACATAGAACTACCAAGTTCTATTAATTTATTTACTAATTTTATTGGGAGCTGAACACTCAGCAATGGGCAAATTGAAATAACATTACTCCAGCGCCAACACTCCAACTCCCCACCCCATCTTAGGATCATGACAAAACTAAGTACAGAACTTTTCCTCTTTTTGGAAGATGCTTGCTAGGTCATGCTGTCACTGACCTAGTGAGCATGTCTGGAATTTCAGGGTGCCTATTGCTAACTTAGCTGCACTGTTCTGTTTCCTTTTCTACCATGAGGTTGTAGGGAGCCTGTTGAGTGATTAGCCTGTAAAGTTGAAGCACAGAATGGTTCTTCTGAAATGGCTCACTGACGACAATCCACATCTAATTAGGCTGAAGCCTTACCATGATCATTTACATCCTTTTTGTGCAGTGTTTGGTTTGGGGGCAGATAAAGATGACAAATCCTTGTAGTGTCATGTGTGATGTATCTACATTTGATAGAATTGGCTCCTGGGAACAGTTGCTCTTTGTTTCTCTGATCTGAGTTTCAAAAGCACAATCTTTAATTAGTTTATGTTCTCTCTGATTTTCGTTCATCCACTCTGTGTTTTCTTTTGTACAGCTTTTCTAACACATTTGTTTCCAAAAACTCTAAGGCTTAAATTTGTAAGAAATTAACTCCTTTTTTGTGAAGGTTATATGTGTGTTTTATTGGAAAGCCAGTAGAAGTAAAGCTCATTTTATTGAGTGCTACCCCTTTTGCCCCTTTTATATTGGATCTTTTCACATCTGCATTACTAAGTGCATGTTTAACTGTGAGGTACATTTTGAGAATACTCCCAAGTAACTGACACTCTGTACCCTTCCACTATCATTCCTTATGCTCACTGACCTACATTGGCTCCTAGTCAAGCATTAAAATTTTTAAAATGTGAATCCTTGTTTTCAAATCCTTCCATGGCCTAACCCTTGCTACCTCTAATCCAGTTCCACAACCTTCCAAGGTATCTCTGCTCCTCTGATTGCAGCCTTTTGAATATCCCTGATTTTAATCATTCCAGCATTGGTGGCTGAACCTTCAGTTGCCTGGGCTCCAAACTCTAGAATTTCCTCCCTGCATCTCTCTGCCTTTTATCACTTTACTCCTCAAAGATTGTCCATAAGGTCCATCTCTTTGACCAAGCTTTTGGTCATCATTATCTTCTCATGTAGCATGAGTATCATGTGCACCTTGGGATATTTTATGATGTTAAAAGCGCTCTATAATTTCTTATAATAGGCATCTATTTAGTTGCAAAGAGATCTTTTAGTCTGCCAGTCAGGAAACTAGCAGAAGCAGGGCAAATTGCCACAATGTATGCAACCTTGCACTTCCAGTGGAAGACATCAAAAGCACCAGTTGAAACTGGATTGTTCCATATTAAGAGGGAATTTTCATATGAAGAGAGAATGAAGGTATGTTACCGACTAGCTCAACAATCTTCATATCTGGGGCAATCAGTAGAACAAGAGGTGTCATTTCGTTGCCAGTTTGGGAATCCTTTTCCCAATCTCATCAAAGGACTCCTGTCTTTGAAAACTGCTTGTACTGATTTGCAGAGCTTCCAGTAACGTAGTAAAGATGTTATTTTCCTGATTATCCTCACAAAAGGTATCCTCAACATGAGTTCAGTTTTACCATTACTTTCTCCCCAGGAAAGTCTGTTATTTAAATATATTGGATTTCATCCCTTTTAATTGAAGAAATGTGCCAGGAAATCCTCTCTCAGATGACGTTGGCTCCCCTTATGGCATTTTTTTGGAAATGAAATTTAATTTGGCTTGCTCAGGATATTTAAAAAAGAATTGCAATGTTTTTTGGCATAGAAACTTCCTCCTTTTGAAGTCCTGGAGGAGGATAGTTAACAATGGGCTGCAACATATTGGATTCCTGGAGTGCAGACCTTGCCCTGCCACTCTTCCTTGCCGAGTTAGCACTAAACCTTTGTCCTCTACCACCTCGTGCAGAGTGGAGCTTTGTCACGTACACTCGTTAGTGAGTTCTGATACCTAAGTCATCTTGGGGGTAAATGGACATTTTATGTAGCAGCTTGCTCTGTCCAATTATTCTGATTCAGTGCCATCATTCAAGTGCTTTGAACGCAACTACACTCATCTCATTTACAGCTGCTGAGAATTAATTGGGCCAGTATCCTTTAGAGTGCAAAGGAAGGGGCAGCTGAGGATGTAATTTAAAGCTATGTTGCACAGCATGATCATCACAAAAGGGACAATTCACATGTAGATTCAATAAAGAATGCACAAAAATGCAGCACTTCTCATCCAGGAATAATAACTGTGGTCTAACCAACACATTGTTAGAAACATGGGACAGGCTATAGAGGTCTCAATAATTATCGCAATTACAGAAAACAAATGATGTGTGTACTTTACCAAGTGAGACAGACATTGAAATATCATCCAGTCCACTTTCGTGTTCATACTTTTTTCAATTTTCCATTACAGTCTTGGTGCAACCCTGAGATCAACTGCTGCGCTGAAGGCACTCTGCTCAGTGATTCCCTGTTGCCTTGGGTGACCGTGGTGGGAATATTCTGGTGACGCAGGGCCTTGAGGACTCCAGCCTACTGAGTTGTTTGCACTGGAGCAAGGGCCTCACCAGCTGCAGCTTTTGGGGTTAGTAGTGAAGGGAGTGGCCAACCCTGTGGCCATCCTGATATGAAAACTCTGGGATGGCTGACATACACTCCTATCTGTGTGCGCGATTGCACCACCCTGTCTCCCTAAGGCGTAGGGGCTCCTGGAGGGAGGCCCAGGTGCCTCATCATCCTGTCACCTGGCCACTGCTGCACCAAGTCCATGGCTAGAGCAATGGAATGCAGGTCAGAGTAATATGGATCCAATTCTTGACCTGGCTGTACAGAGCATGCATGGGTTCTTGCATACACCAAGCAAAGCTGTGCATAATTCCTGACATCTCCATCATGTCTTCCCCTAACCTCTGCTGCAGGCTTTTTCTGGCTTTAACCAGAGGCCTGTCATCAGTGTGGGCTTCAGCAGGGCATTTAATTCCCAACAATTCTCCAATCACTTGAGGACCTAACTGTCACATCGTTCCCAGTTGCCTGGAAGTGTGTGCAGTGTGCTCACCAGACTGTTCTCCTCAGTCTGCATGCTGATTCTCTGTGGATCCTGTGCTGGCACAGATGATTGATGAAGCATCTGACGGCACATCCTGTTTTGCACTGGCTGTTTGACCTACAGTGGTGAAGTTTTCTGGCTCCTGCTTTGGCTGTGGCTTGGATCCCTGGATGAATGATGGATGACCTGTGGTGGAGAACCAAAGGAATCACATTAAGAATCATCAAGGTTTGCATGCTTCACGTTTCATCACATGCATCCCTTGTGTCTCATTGCCACGAGCGAGATGGTTGCTTCTCTCTTGCTCCTGCTGGACAAGCCTCACTGTCTGCCGCCTATCACTCTCCCTTCTTGCCAGTGATCTCTATTGCCTCTGTGGCAGCTGTGAGAAGTCTTGGATCGAGAAAACCCTCCTTGCAGGAATTATGAGTCACCTTGCCCTGCATGATGAAGTGCGAAGTTAGTGACTATCCAGATGAGTCCCCATCACATGTACTGGCCTGTCACTCTCATGTTGCTTCAAGTGTGCACACACTTCCAGATGCCTTGGCCTCTGTTGCCATGTGGCATAAAGGCCTATACACATTCACTCTTCTGGCATAGCTGCCCACTCGCACACATACACTACTGATCACCCCCATCTTGAAGGTGCGACACTGACATTTATCCTTGCGGAGCAAAGCAGGTAATTGACCCATTTTTCTGCACTAATCCTGGATTTGGCAGGTGACCGCATCATCTCAGCAATCTCTATCCAGGCTGCTTTGGCCCAGTGAAAGAATCTTGTGCCTCCCACCTTCTCCTGAAATCCTGGAGCGACCGTGCAGGAAGGAATCTCTGAACCATGGGGCTGATCTGCCTCAGCAAGCACTCCTTTCTCCAACATGTACTGGCAGTCTTGAGCAGTGAATCGTCCTGGCAATGATGCACAGCCTCCCTGTTTGAACAGGAGGTTCTTTAAGAGGCCACCCAGAGATGCAGCATTGTCAGTTAACAGCAGCCTTCACCAATAAAAAGCTCCCCCTGCTGCTAAACAGCTGCCACTTGGAATTTTCTTTTATAATTGTTGTTATCTCTGAGGGTGTTCCAACTTAGAAACACTGGTACATGGTGGTGTATGTTTTGTCTACAGGAATGGTGTAAGGAGCCACATGCGATACCCGGTGAGAATAGTATCCAGTCCAGTCATAGTGTAACACTTATTAAATACTATTCACTATGTAATCACAAACGGAACTATAATGATCTAAGAGAACTAAACACACCACACAGTTTTAAGTTGGAATTGGCTTTTTGATACAAAGTATATTTACAAGATCTGAACTCTTTCAGGAATTCCCACTTCCCAAACAACATCCAGTCCAAAGATCTATACACAAAGGCAAGCTTATAGTTATCACACTGTACAAAGAACATTTCTTCCTGGTTCAGCAAAGATATGGCTTTTAAATGGCTCCACAAAGGTTTCCTGCACTCTTGTTACTGGTCATGCCAGCTAGAACTGGCTTATAGGCTATGAGATGAAATCTGTTGCCATGTGAAGGTTACCAATTATATCATTGTTTCCCTTTGACGTTTCTCTCTGTTTATTTGGCTGTCTGTCCCCTAGGCTTTTGTTAGTTCTAAGATTAGCTTATGTATGACTTCCCTGAATGGTGCAATCATCTACTCCAAAGTATTTCCCATTAATAGGACAATGTATTTCTTTTAGTCTGTCTACAGCTGCTAATCTCATTATTGAATTACTAGTGGCTTTGGACCTTTTGGCACATTCATGACAATTGCATAGGAAAGGACAAAAAGAGAAGGTGACACTCCATTCAGGTTACAATGTTGGGAATGGCTTGCTATTGATAAAATCCTGGCCATGGGATGAACCAACTAATTTTATATTTAAAGGATAATTTGCAAGTGTGATTGAGGATAGGATTAGCCTTACCGGAGGTAAACTGGCTTGCCACACACAATAGGATAGTCAACGAGTGAGGTATTTGAGGATTGCTGGCGCCTGTGAAATTTTCTCATGTCTGTACAACATCAGCACCATCAGGAGAGGAGGAGATGCTTTTGAAACAATATTTAATCGCTAGGGGGAGGCAGTAGTGGTAATGTCACTGGACCTGTAATCCAGATGGCCAGGGTAACAATGCCTTGGGGACAACTAAATTCAATTAATAAAATCTGGAATTAAAAGCTAAATGACCATGAAACTATCATCAATAGTCATAAAAACCCATCTGGTTTACTAATGCCCTATAGGAAAGGAAGTCTTCTATCCTTACCAAGTCTGGCTGGCAGATATCCCCAGACCACAACAATGCAGTTGCCTCTTAATGGCCCCCTGAAATAGCTCAAGGGCAATTGGGGATGAGCTTCAAATGCTGGCCTTGCCAAGGATGCCCAAGTCCCAAGAAAGGGTGAAAAAACCCCTAGTACCAATGTTTTTGGAAAGTTATGGTAGTACAAGCTATTGGTATATTACTGGTGCATTGTGTAACCAAAAGAGAAAATGCTGGAAAATCTCAGCAGGTCTGGCAGCATCTGAAAGGAGGGAAAAGATTGACATTTCGGGTCCAGGTGACACTTTGTCAAAGCTAAAAGGCATAGAAGGTGGGAATATTTATACTGGAGGGAGAGGGAACGAAAGATGAGTCATAGCCATGGAAACCAGGGGAAAAGACAGCAAGTAGCTGTCCACAGAAAGAATAAGGGGTGTGAATGGCCAAACGGCAGAGAAGCTTGTAAACTGTGACAGATTGTGTGCATTGAGGTGCATTGTGTAAATATGGTCTTGTGGCCTGCAGGTAAACAGCAAAGCGTATTTAGTTTCAAGAGTAAAATTTATAGTGACATTCCCAGCCCACTGAAATTTCATTTCACTCAGTATGTCATGGAGAGCAAGTCACCAAATCAATGTCTTGTTGGAGGAATTGCTCAAACAGAGGCCAGGGATGTATTTAGAACAAGATTCTGAAACATTTCAGACTTCTACATGACTTATTTCCTAATTTTAATCCTCTCACATTCAAATTGTGATTATTATTATAACAATGTATGCATAGGTAAAGAAAATTGCCTTGATTGCTTTGTTTTATTATAAACCTTTTTAAAGAATTGTGATGTTGCTGCTAACAATGGCCAGAGTAATACAGCCCTCTAGTGTGTGTGATTGACTAATATTTATAACTCTTGTCCCCCTTCTCTCTTCTAGTTAAGTTATTTGAAGTAATTGAAACTGAGAAAACACTATATTTAATTATGGAGTATGCAAGTGGAGGTAAGATTAAGTTAAGGTTTTGGTTGTTACTAATTACTGATGCATGGTATGTGGTTGGAGATGGAAAAACTTACTGAAATAACCAGTGCTGACGGTTGCAGGATTGGCGTCAAAAGTATTTTGAGTTTGGCATTCTTTTAAAATGCAACCATTTGTATTTCAACATTGAAATATTTGTCTTCAGCCCAGCCCATCCCATTCCCTTTTAATTTTTTTTAGCACACTATTTCCGTCCCTTCCTGTCAATCCCACGTTCCTGTGTAATCTGGTGCAAAGGTAGTCAAGTTTGGCACCAGGGAAAATTGTCAATTCTTGAGGAGGATGTGAGTCAATCATTTTGACTCTGATTTGTAAAATGACAAAATTGGTGGTTGCACAACTTAATTTGTTCTATTTTGAAAAGATAGTGAAGAATCTTAACATTACGTTTGTTGCTTTTTAACCACTGCCATTGTTGCTTGAGCAGATTAGCTCCGTTTAATGTTTAGACATGTTGGTGTCCCTTTTTCTGCTTTGCATTTTCTGCTGAACTAAGAGTCGAAAGTGGTATTGTTTACCTGGAATCCTAATCCACAGCACATGATAACTAAAAGATGGGTTATACTAAGTTATTGTCAAATTCTGTATACTTATATCAACCAGTGCGAGTAGACCTATTGAATAAATGAATTCTTTCCAGTTACCATTTTTATGTCTACAATTCTCTACATTGTTGCAGCCATTTCCTTTTAAACTCTGCCCCAGAAAATTATATGGTAGCATCCTGTTAAATTGTGTGGCAATAGAGCTTCTAATGCCAGTATGACATCTGATGCATCTAATTTTGTCTAAAAATACAGTAGGACAACTAAAGTGCAGTAATTTGGGCTGGTTGCATCAGACTGGTCACAGTGGATTTTTTCCCATATTTTGTCCATCTTAAGTCAGTCACGTTCTGCTCTAGCTGTGAAGCTCTGAATCAGAGAATTTGTCACAATCATTATCCATTCAGCTTTGCTATTGATCAGGAAGACACTTATTTCAAACAAGGAAACTGGCAATGGCCCTTTCCTCCCCCATGTTAGAACAGTCCCTTTCAATTTTAATTGTTCTACAAGGATGAACGTCCAATTTATTCAAGAGGTTCTGGGTAATAAACTGCAGTTTAGTTAAAGGGGTGTTGTCTTCATGAATTTGATGGGTGTGTTTTTATTTGAGTGGGAGGAGCTGTGCATTATTTTTAAAAATAGAAATGCTGGAAATAGTCAACGGGTCAGGCAGGATCTGTGAATTGAAACAGAGTTGATGTATCAAATCAATGATTCTTCATCAGCGTGCGTTATTTTGATCTTGATCACTCGGTAATTCAGTTGTACAATTTGTTGATAGCATAACTCAAATGAAAGTTTTTTTAAACCGTAATTTACAAAAGAAATTCTTCCTGTTTGATTTTTGTTCTTAATATCTTCTTAGTATACCATTACTCACCATTCAATTTATTGTGTGTTTTGGGGGATTTTATTCAACCTATAGTATTATTTTACTGTATTGCTGTTAACCATTAATTAAACATTGCTTAAAGCCATAGTAATTGAGTGACATGCTGTTTATTTTCATTTTGATCATTTAAATAATTATCTATTAATGTAAGTTTTTGTTAGTTACCTTATATTCATTCATAGCATCATAGAATCCCTACAGTACAGAAGGAGGCCAATTGTCCCATCACGTCTGCACCAACCACAATCCCACCCAGGCCCTATTTCCATTATCCCATCTGTTTACTCTGCTAATCCCCCTGACGCTGGGGTCAATTTAACATGGCCAATCAATCAAACCTGCACATCTTTGGACTATGGGAGGAAACCGGAGCACCTGGAGGAAACCCATGCAGACACAGGGAGAATGTGCAGACTCCGCACAGTGACCCAAGGCTGGAATTGAACCTGGGTACCTGCTGCTAAGAGACAGCAGTGCTAACCACTTAGCCACCATGCCGCCTCCTTGCAGCTTTATCTGCAGATTTCTTTCCATAATTGAATCTGTTATGTATCTCCATTACTCTTAAAAGTTTTATGTTTGTTCCACAATCTAAAATACAGAGATGTGACCTTCCTTCATAAACGTGATGACTGTATTAACATATGTGTAGGCTATGGAAAATATGGATTGTGTCAGTAATTATGATAAGGAACTGTGTTTTACAAAGTTCATTTGCAAAGAAAAGTGCACTGGTTTAGGATGAAATGTACCATTAGACTACACATTTGGTAAATATGCCTTTTTTTTTATCTCTTTCCAATGCAGGAGAAGTTTTTGATTATCTAGTTGCACATGGAAGAATGAAAGAAAAAGAAGCTAGGGCAAAGTTTCGGCAGGTGAGTTGAGTGTAACTGCGAAAGAATTTGACTTTATCCTTATGTTCATTAAGGCTTGTAATAGATTTGTTTTGATACAAATGTGCAAAACTAAATAAATTCCCTTTTTGGAAAGAAAAGCTTTGGTGGCTTTTTTTATCTTTGCAATCATTCTGCTTTTCTTTCTTTTCCATTCATTATCTTGCCAAGTAAGTTTCAGTTCTCTCCAAAGCAATAAAAGTGCCAATCATTCAGATGCTTTAAAGTGTCAATAAAAGTGACTGGGAGCCAGGCATCCATTATTCTTGTTGAAACAGCTGTGTTCCAGAAAAAAACATCGCTTGATCGACAGCTCAGTCTCTGATCTCTGCTATCAATCAGTGTTTATTTGCAGTGAGCTAAGTGCTTTCAAGGGTTTGTGGTTTCTGATATTGACTGAACCCTGCAATGAAGATTCCACCTTTTGAGGGCAATTCCTTCTCGGGATGGTGGGCAGAGCCTGGAAATATCTCAAGGATGAAATTCAGCCTGCTATCATAGGCCATTGGAAAAGAGTGTAGCATGTAATTTCATCCTTGGTAGTGGATCTGTGATTATGATAAACTTGAAAAATTATTCCATGAAATAAAAAGGTATTAAGTAAAAGGAAATTGTTTAAAATTTGGAAAGGTTTTGAAGTAACTAGTGCAAGATCATCCCCAGTGGTCAATAAATTGGTAGTAGTTTGTAAATTTAGTTTTAGTGCTGTAGATATTAAGAAAGAGATGTTTTTATCTAAGGGATAATTGGAATGTCGAATGCATTACTGAGTGGTTACTGAGGATAAGTCAGTGATGACATTTAAGAAAGGATGAAACATTTTGAAGATTAAAAGGGGATAGAAAAAGAGCATAAAAATGGTTTTAAAGTGCATAGTTTTGATATGGAACTTGCACGGGCAGAGCAAACTGAATGGCCTCGTTAAGTGTCGCATATTGTGAAATTATTTATTTCACTACCAGGATTGTCATAGCTTTATTGTAATATTTGGTTGGGTGAATAAATAATACAAAGAATGTGGCCAACATTATGGGCAGATTTTCTTCTCCAGAGGCAGGTTCAATTTCATATCAGGAACCAAAGCTAGCCTGCAATAGAAGCAGAATTTTTGGGTTTCAGGGCCCTGTTTGACTTGGAGATGGGTCTGCTACCCAGTTAGGCAGATTGGAGACAGGGTGGAGTGGGCAGGTTAAAAGGCGCATCTCCCTTCCCAGCCCAGATCATGAAAAATGGCAGTTGGCCTCATCTGGTAGCAGTTTTGTTTGTTGTTCCACTTCTCTTCCATCCTGAATTAGGACAGGAAATTTCCAGTCTCTGCCACAACATCTAAGAGAATTACAAACTGAATTTGACTAAGTTGCAAAATGGCTCTGTGGCAGCACTACCGTCTTAATCTGAAGATCATAGATGTAAGCCCAACTCCAGGATGAAAGTGCATAATCTAAACTGAGACTTGAGTGCAGCAGTTAAAGTGTATTGCATTGTTCATGGTGCAACTTTTGAAGCAAGATGTTAAACCAAGGCTTTGTTTGCCTGTTTAGTGAACATATGATGAAGAAAACCTGTGAAAAGGGAGAGACAACAAGTGGAAGAATGTAGTGTTCTTTATCAGTTTTCATCACTGACGTTAAACTAGCTATTCAATTAATTGTATCTGTGCATCAACCTGCTGCTGTATTTTCTCACAAAGTACCATTACTACACCTCAAAAGCAAATGATTGACTGAGAAATATTTTGGGAAACTTGAGGACATGAAAGGCACCCACATACTTTCCATTGGTGTATTGATCCTGTAATTAATTGAGGGTCTATTACTGATCAGAATTCTAATTAAGTTTAAATAATTGTATTCTCACTGTATAATTAATGCACTTTGCATTTGATTCATAGGACATTGTATGTGCAAACAAAATCAAAACTTGATTAGATTTTATTTCTAGGGGGTGAAATGAATGTTTTGCATATATTGCAGAACACACTTTAAAAATTCGCAATTAAAATGATCACCATGAGCTTGTACTCAGTTTTGTTTTAAGGTTTTAGTATATATTCGAGGCTTGGGATATGAAATTCATTGCTCAAATTCCATGAAACTTAAAATTAAGGAGATAAGCATTGCAATCTTGTATATTATTTATTCTGTAAATCTTTTGAGATAGATGAGATCCTAGGAAAGATTTTTTTTTAAAATTCAGCAGCTACATTATATTACGCTTTACTTTTACAGACGTTCTCTTCACCTTGGCAGGGTAGATTTTTGCTAGTGCTATAACTTGCACAGCCTTGCGTTACTGATTTCTATATTTTATGTAACGTATTGCTCTAGCCTCTACAGAATGACATGCAGCATATGTGCATTGTAAACACTATTGAATTGTTCTGATTTTTGTGTTTCAGATTGTTTCATCCGTACAATACTGTCATCAGAAGTATATTGTACATAGGGATCTCAAGGTACTTGAAAGCGAAGGGTATTTTCCTGTAGTGCTGCTTCTTGTGCTTACAACTGCAGTGGATTGAGGTTTGGTTCATTAAATAGTTAAATGAACTTTTCAGAAATTCACAAAAATAAATATTTGATGCTTCCTTTCTTTAGGCAGAAAATTTGCTTCTTGATGCAGATATGAATATAAAAATTGCAGACTTTGGCTTTAGTAATGAATTTACAATTGGTAACAAATTAGACACATTCTGTGGAAGTCCACCATATGCTGCTCCAGAGCTTTTCCAAGGAAAGAAGTATGATGGCCCGGAGGTGGATGTCTGGAGTCTCGGTGTCATCCTTTACACTCTAGTTAGTGGCTCTTTGCCATTTGATGGCCAAAATTTAAAGGTAATCCTTTTTCAAAATGTTATTGCCTGTTTTAAATTTTCCATTGTGTGCGGTTTACCTGAAGTAAGGTGCTGATGCAATGTCTAGTTCTTGGACCAATTATGCTGCCTTTTAGAGAGTGACTGGGAGGCACGTGAAAGCCAGATATAATTTTCAAGCCTTTGGGTGTATTTTACCCCTCTTTCTATAGGGATACATTTCTCTATTTCAGCCCTCTCCCCAATGGTCCTGTTAAGATTGAGGTAGAGGAGTATGTGACTGCTTCGCTAAGTGGGCTAACAATAATCTAAAGAGGCCTGGCACCTTTTCCTCTTCCACAGCAAATGTTTTTAGATAAAATGTTAGAAAAACTTTTGAAGCAGCCCCTTTTATTTTGATTGTTGGTGTTATCTTTGATAGAAAGTTTGACTTGCATTTGAACATATGAATTAAGAGCAGGGACAGGCCACACAACCCCTTGGTCCTGCTCCACCACTCAATAAGATCATGGTTGATCTGATTTGCCCTCATGCCCACTGCCAATAACCTTTCATCCTCTTGCTTATCAAGAAGCTATCGATCTCTACCTTAAAAAATATTCAAAGTTTCTGCTTCCACTGCCTTTTGAGGAAGGGAATTCGGAAGACTTTATAGCTTTGAGAAAATTGTCTTCATTCCTACCTTAAATAACCCTTTCTTTTTTAAACAGTGACCCCCAACTTCTAGATCCCCTCTCAAGAGGGACCATCTTCTCCACATCCATCCTTTGAAGACCCCTCAGCATCTTGTATGTTTCAATCAAATCACCTCTTACTTTTCTAAACTCCAGTGTATTCAAGCCTGGCTTGCTTAGAAACATGGAAGATAGAAGCAGGAGGAGGCCATTTGGCTCTTCGAACCTGTTCCTCCATTCATCACAATCATGGCTGATTGTCCAACTCAATAGCCTAATCCTATTTTTTTCCTGTAACCTTTGATCCCGTTTGCCCCAAGTGCTACATCGAGCTGCCTCTTGAATATATTCAATATTTTGGCATCAACTACTTCCTGTGGTAATGAATTCCACAGGCTCACCATTCTTTGGGTGAAGAAATGTCTCCTCACCTCCATCCTAAATGGTCTACCCTGAATCCTTAGACTGTGACCCTGGTTCTGGACTCCTCCACCACCGCGATCATCATCCCTGCATTCACCCTGTCTAGTTCTGTAAGACTCTTTATGAGTCTCTCTGAGCTCCCCTCTCATTTGTCTGAACTCCAATGAAAACAATCCTAACTTATTCAGTCTCTCCTCATACAGCAGTCCCACTATCCCTGGAATCAGCCTGGTAAATCTTCGCTGCAATCCCCTGAGAGCAAGAACATCCTTCCTCGAAAAAGGGGACCAAAACTGCACACAATACTCTAGGTGAGGTCTCACCAAGGCCCTGCATAATTCCAACAACACATCCCCGCTCCTGTACTTAAAACCTCTCACAATGAAGGCCAACATACCACTTGACCAACTTTTCCTCATAAGATAGCGGAGCAATTCCTGTTATTAGTCTAGTAAACCTTTCCTAACTTCTAATGCAGTTACATTCTCCTTAAATAAGGAGACCAGTTCAGTACACAAATGTGGTTGTATCAGTGTCTTGTACAACTGAAGCATTACCTCTCTATTTTTCCAATTCCTCTCGCAATAAACAATAACATTCCATTAACTTTTCTAATTATTTACTTGTTGGTTTGTTTCCTTTAAATTTTACTGAGAACATCCTTTCATGAGGTCATTTTGTTTACTGGTTTTGACTTTCTCGTACTTGCTGAATAGAATGTCATAAGAGATATCAATTGTGGGTCCATTGGTACTTTTAAACAAAAATGTCAAATCAATAAATGAATCATGAATCAGGCAACACTGTTGTAAAATGTTCCACTGCTCAGCTTTACATTTGGACCTGTTCTGCAGTGGCTTACATTTCAATGAGAAGCTTGTACTTCCACTTATACCTCAATAAGACTGTCTCTCTCGCATGCAATAGGAAGGAGAAGGGTTGAAAATTTAAAAGTAGGGAACCAGTCTCCCTCCTCTGCATTTTGTATCCCATTGCTGTTTTTGTAGCAGGTCAGTATTGCGCCTTGGAAAGGTGGGTCCCATATCAGGTTACCATACCACAGTTGGGAGCCTGATTTTAAAATTACAATTATCGCATGGGTTTCCCAGGGATTGGAAAGAGAGAAGGATCTTGCTGACTCGAGAACTTAGGGTCTTTTATAGTATTCCTTTTTGGCAGGAGGAGTGGGAGAGCTCTCTGACCCTCCAATGGAGCTTCTGTCTCCTGTCTGTCATTCAAGGTCTCTCCCTCCTTTTCACCTCAATCAGTGACCTCTCCTCCCAGCTGCCCCAGCCCTGATCTCTAACCTCTCTCCCTCCCATCAGCATCCTCTCTTTCACACCTCCAAGTTTCTTTCCTCCTATGGCCTTGAGTAGTTGGGGCCAAAACATTGTGTGATCTCAAGAAGAAATTAGATTTGATCTGGGGGCTAAAGGGATATTGGAAGTTGGGGGGAGGGGGGGGTGTGAAATCAGGATATTGAATTTGAAGATCAGCCATGATCATAAGGAATGGTGAAGCTGGCTTGAAGGACCGAATGGCCTACTACTTCTTGTTTCTACTCCCCTACGCCCCCTCGCTCACTTACCCCATAAATATCTAAGTTGCTGAGTTTGTTTCAGAAGTTTATTGTGTAAGAGAGTGGAATGGTAGGCTGCTTGGCTTAGTAAAAGCCATCAATGTTTTTAAAATGGATCACTTTAAACTTTACTACTGGAAAAGAAGATTGTGCAACAGTGTTGGAATTTAATTCGCCGCAGCCTCTCTTTTACCGCATAAAAAAACACAAAAGCAGGAGAGTACATCTGTTATTCCCTTGTTATTAGATCCTAGATTTTTTTGACAATATCTTGAATGTTTTTATAATTTCTGTACCAAAAGGTCCTAAATTAGGCTTTCATCATATGTGTCCACTTGTTCAAAATCTGCATCCTATAAAAACTTCATAAACACTGAGCTTTTTCTTAACACCTTGAGGTTGTTTTTTAAGAAAGTTTCAGGACCTAACCTGATTCAGTCTTGTGCAGAGCACGCATTCTGATTTCTCCTATTCATTCCCTCCTCCTAGGAACTAAGGGAAAGGGTATTGCGGGGCAAATACCGAATTCCTTTTTATATGTCAACAGACTGTGAAAACTTGCTCAAGAAACTCCTGGTATTAAATCCTGCCAAACGAGGCAGCTTGGAAGTAAGTGGGATTCTTCAGAGGACTATTTTTTAAACCTGCAACTTAAAAAGTATATAACATATATGTATATATCTTGGGTTTGAATTTCATCCACACCTCAATTGGCAAATTATTGACGTG
Source organism: Carcharhinus amblyrhynchos (assembly GCF_965287045.1). Taxonomy (NCBI): domain Eukaryota; kingdom Metazoa; phylum Chordata; class Chondrichthyes; order Carcharhiniformes; family Carcharhinidae; genus Carcharhinus; species Carcharhinus amblyrhynchos. Next base: position 56,017,250 of record NC_137335.1, read on the forward strand.
AAGTTCTTTTAAAACAGCAAATCATGAAGGACCGATGGATGAATGTTGGTTTTGAGGAGGAGGAATTGAAACCATACAGTGAACCAGAACCTGACTATAGTGATCCCAAACGAATAGGTAAGGCTATTAATTTTGCATGAGTGATTTGGGCTTGCTCTTGCTGATGCTTTGAAATGCATTAACAGCATCTAATTATCCTTATATCATTTGCATCAAGTGCAAAACATGAGGGGGACCCAAGGAAAGAGTTTTATTTTAGCAAGTCTTAGGATGTCCATATGTTAATTGTGCCACCACCGTGACCAGGGAGTTATTTTGCTGCATTTATGGGGCTTTTGATGATGTTTCATTGCATTCACTAACACAGAAGGTGGAATCTTCCTCCTTTTAAGTTTCACATTGATATTTACAGAAACGATGGTCACTATGGGCTTCCCAAGAGAAGAAATTACAGAATCCCTGGTGGGGCAGAAGTATGACGAAGTTATGGCTTGTTACCTGTTATTAGGCAGGAAACCTCCAGAGGCAAGCTTCTTAATATTCAATTCAAATTTTGTAACATTTGGTTGCATGAAAACGGTTGGGACATGCGTGCGTGTGTGTGTATATGTGCATACAAAGACTCCACAGCTGGCTCCTGGCTTGGTAGCCGAGGCTGTCTTCTGTACTACTGCACAATTCTATATCAAGACAGTTCAGACTCTCTGGGCAGTGCGGAAGCCACAATGCTGCTTGCCCCCAGGGAATCCACAGACGTTTGTGAAGCATTACCAGAACCAACGTTTAGAACATTTCCACCTAGATCTTCTCAAGTATGACGATGACCTTTCTTACCAGTGCCCATAAGATGTGCTTCCTTCCCTCATTTAGACCTCGTGCCTCACTCATACCAGAAACAGACAGAAAATTACTGCCAACTCGAAATCTTTTGCACTGGCAAAACAACTTCATTCTAGGAAATGTCTGGAGTTTTTTGTGGCCAGTTCATAGCGATCATATTTAAATAGCACATGGCAAATTGCATGATGTTCATACAGCAGTAGGGATACCTCAGTTGTAAGCAATAAAAGAACTAACTTCACAAAGTAAATCAAAGAAATAGATTTAATAAAGAAACTTAATTACACACCATTCAGGCCACACAGGCTCCCCACAATCCCCATCTGCTTTCCATTTATGCAGGGTCAGCTGGACAGTTGACCACCACATCATTTTGTCATTGGTTATTTTGTCTATCTGATCAACTGTTTTTTTTCATATTCATTCATAGGGTGTGACCATTGCTGGCTAGTCCAGCATTTATTGCTCACTCTTGCTATTGAAAAGACAACGGCGTGCTGCTTTGTTGAACTACTGCAGTCAATGGGGTATAAGAACAGTGTTGTTAGGAAAGGAGTTCCTGGATACTGATCCAGTGATGTAAAGGAATGATGATATAGTTCCGGGTCAGGATGGTTTCTGACTCGGATGGGAACTTGCAGATGGTGGTGTTCCCATACGTCTGCTGCCCCTGTCCTTCCAGGTGGGAGACGTCGTGGGCTTGGGAGGTGAAGTCAAAGGAGCGTTGGTAACTGCTGCAGTGCAGTTTTTCGTAAAATTCAACTAATTTATTAATGCCTTTCAAAGATGAAAGACTGCCTTGTCTATCCACTCTAGCCTACAGGTGATTCCAGTCAAGTTTCAGCTTTGATCCGGTGGTAGCAGTTACCAGATCAGAAGATTATCACAAGCTCCACTTCAGGAACTTTGAAAACACAATCTAGGCTGACACTTTAATGTAGTAAAGGGTGTTGAACTGTTAGTAGAATGGTTTTTTTTTAGATCAATCATGACAAAGAGGTCTGGTCTTCTCACTCAGCTGGACATAAAAGATCCTGTTCTACTATTTGAAGAAGTAGAACATAGAACATTACAGCGCAGAACAGGCCCTTCGGCCCACGATGTTGCGCCGACCAGTTAAAAAACAATGACCCTCTAACCTAAACCAAACCCTTTCCATCCATAAACCTATCCACAGATCTCTTAAACGCCCCCAAACTAGGCACATCCACAACTGCAGCAGGCAGGGCATTCCAATCCCTCACCACCCTCTGGGTAAAGAACCTACCCCTGACATCCGTCCTATAACTACCACCCCTTAATTTAAAGCCAAGCCCCCTCATGCTAGCTTTCTCCATCCGAGGAAAAAGGCAATCACTGTCCACCCTATCCAAACCTCTGATCATATATGTTTCAGTAAGGTCCCCTCGCAGCCGCCTTCTTTCTAATGAAAACAACCTCAAATTCCTCAGTCTCTCCTCATAGGACCTCCCCTCCATACCAGGCAACATCCTGGTAAACCTCCTCTGCACCCTCTCCAAAGCCTCCACATCCTTCCTATAATGTGGGGACCAGAACTGCACACAATACTCCAAGTGCGGACGCACCAGAGTTTTGTACAGTTGCAACATGACGCTGCGGCTCTTAAATTCAATCCCCCTACCAATAAACGCCAAGACACCCACCGTATGCCTTCCTAACAACCTTATCTACTTGATTCCCAACTTTCAGGGATCTATGTACACATACACCTAGATCCCTCTGTTCATCCACACTATTCAGAGTCCTACCGTTAGGACTCTACACATCCATTATTCCTGCCAAAGTGAATTACCTCACACTTTTCCGCATTAAACTCCATCCTCCACCTCTTGGCCCAGCTCTGCAACTTGACCAAGTCTCCCTGTAGACTAAGACACCCCTCTTCACTATCTACCACATCTCCAACTTTGGTGTCATCAGCAAATTTACTAATCCACCCAGCTGTACCCTCATCCAGATCATTTATAAAAATTACAAACAGCAGTGGCCCCAAAACAGATCCCTGAGGCACACTACTCGTAACTGAACTCCATGTCGAATACTTACCATCAACCACTACCCTCTGTCTCCTATCCGCCAGCCAATTCCTAATCCAATTTCCTAAATCACCCTCAATCCCATACATCTGCAATTTCTGCAGAAGGCTTCCATGGTGAACCTTATCAAACGCCTTACTAAAGTCCAAATACACCACGTCAACTGCCTTACCCCCATCCACCTCTTTGGTCACTTTCTCAAAAAACTCAATAAGGTTAGTAAGGCACGACCTACCCTCCACAAAACCATGCTGACTATCTCTAATCATTTCATTACTCTCCAAATAACTATAACTCCTATCCCTAATAATTTTTTCTAAAACCTTACCCACAACAGAAGTAAGACTCACCGGTCTATAATTCCCGGGGAAGTCTCTGTTCCCCTTCTTAAACAATGGGACAACATTCGCTAACCTCCAATCTTCTGGCACTATACCGGTGACCAACGACGACCTGAAGATCAGAGCCAGAGGCTCTGCAATCTCCTCCCTTGCCTCCCAGAGAATCCTAGGGTAAATCCCGTCCGGCCCAGGGGACTTATCTATTTTCAAACCCTCAAGAATAACTAGCACATCCTCCTTGTCAACTGCAATACTGTCCAGTTTACAACCCTGTAACCCAGTGTTCTCCTCAGCTACATTTATGTCCCCCTGCGTGAACACCGAAGAGAAATATTGGTTCAATGCCTCTCCAACCTCTTCTGGTTCCACACATAAATTCCCACTGCTGTCTCTAACTGGCCCTTATCTTGCCCTAACCAACCTTTTTGTTCTTAACATATCTATAGAACGCCTTAGGATTCTCCTTAATCCTATCAGCCAAAGTCTTCTCATGTCCTCTTTTAGCCCTTCTTAACTCTCTCTTTAACTCCCTCCTAGCCAATCTAAAGCTCTCTAGTGCACTATCTGAGCCCTCAAGTCTCATCCGGACATAAGCCTCCTTTTTCTTTTTAACCAGCGAATCAACTTTCCTAGTGCACCACGGTTCCCTAGCTCGACCAATACCTCCTTGCCTGACAGGGACATACATATCAAGGACTCGCAGCAGCTGCTCCTTGAAAAAAACTCCACATTTCGGACGTTCCGAGACCCTGTAGTCTCCTAGTCCAACCTATGCTTCCTAATTCTCTCCTAATAGCCTCATAATTACCCTTCCCCCAGCTAAAACTACTGACCCGAGGTTCCTGCCTATCCCTTTCCATCACTAAGGTGAACGTAACCGAATTGTGGTCACTATCACCAAAGTGCACCCCCACTTCCAAGTCTAGCATCTGGTCTGGCTCATTTCCCAGCACCAAATCCAATATAGCCTCACCTCGAGTTGGCCTGTCAACATACTGAGTCAAGAAACCCTCCTGCACACTTTGTACAAAAACTGACCCCTCTAAGGAGTTAGACTATAGCTATTCCAATCAATATTAGTAAAGTTAAAGTCCCCCATAACAATTACCCTATTACTTTCACTCCTATCCAAGATCGTCTCCGCAATCCTTTCCTCAACCTCTCTAGAACTTTTAGGAGGTCTATGAAAGACTCCCAACAGGGTGACCTCTCCTCTCCTATTTCTAACCTCAGCCCATACTACCTCAACAGATAAGTCCTCATCAAACTTCCTCTCTGACACCGTGATACAATCCTTGACTAATAATGCTACCCCTTCCCCCCTCTTCTACCTCCTTCTCTACTCCTACTGAAGCATTTGAACCCCGGAACCGGCAACAACCATTCCTGACCCTGCTCTATCCATGTCTCTGAAATGGCCACAACATCAAAGTCCCAGGTACTGATCCACGCTGCAAGTTCATCCACCTTATTGCGAATACTCCTCGCATTAAAGTATACACGTTTCAAACCCTGCTCCACTTCACCCCCACGATGCCGTTCATTGCAGTCCCCATCTGTGCCCCCCTCACTTTCACCCCTGCTACTCAAGACCCCACCCCCCCTCTGAATCAGTTTAAACCCCCCTGCATAGCCTTAGCAAATTTTCCCCCCAAGATATTGGTTCCCCTCTGATTCAGGTGTAGACCATCACTCCTGTAGAGGTCCCACCTTCCCCAGAATGAGCCCCAATTGCTCAAGAACCTGAACCCCTCCCTCCTGCACCATCCCCTCAGCCACGAGTTCAAACTTTCCCTCTCCCTGTTCCACTCTACACTATCCCGTGGCACAGGCAAGAGTCCCGAGATAACCACCCTGTCCGACTTGGCCTTAAGTTTCCACCCCAACTCCATAAATTTCTGCTTAATATCCCCTTCCCTTAACCTTCCTATGTCATGCGTCCCCACATGAACTATGACTTGGGGTTGATCCCCCTCACCCTTAAGAGTCCTAAACACCCTCTCTGAAACATCCCAGACCCCAGCCCCTGGGAGGCAACACACCAGCCCTGAGTCCCTACCATTACCTCTGACTCTCCTATCCGTCCCCCTAACTGTGGAGTCCCCAATCACTAGGCCCAATCTTTTACAACCCCTAACCACCTGAGCCTTCACAACAGGCTCACCTCCAGAGACCTGCTCCCTTTGGCAATCTCCAGTTGATATCTTCTCAACTGTAGCCTCCAGGACAGAAAACCTATTTTGGAGGGGAACAGCCCCAGGGGATTGTCCCCCCAATTGTTTCTTTCCCCTCTTCCTGGCAGTTACCCAAGACTCATTTCTAGGAGTGACTATCTCCTTGTAACTCCTATCTATGTCTGCCTCAGCCTCCCGAATTATCCGGAGTTCCTCCAATTCCAACTCCAGCTCCTTAACACGCTTCTCTAGAAGCTGCAATTGAATACACTTCCTACAGGTAAAATCAGCAGAAACACTACTGATTTCCCTCACCACATACATACCACAGGACATGCAGCTTACTGCCTGAACTGCCATCCCTGAAACAATTTCCAGCAGAAAAGAAAAAACAACAAAAAAAACTTCCCACACACTTATAATTAGGTTAGAGGAGGTGGGAGGGTGGGATTCTCTACCAGAGGATCAGGTATCCTCTTCATGCCGATTTATAGGGTCGGAGACCCGAAAAAATAACTACAAATACCGGTAAGCGTCCTAGTGACGACTTCCGGTTTCGAACTAATTCAAAAAAAGAGAAAAAAAACCACCGCTACTCGCGACTTTAAACTAGAAATAAAAGTTTAAAAAATATAAACAAGAAAAAGTACCTTACTCGCGACCTGCACACACGCCCAGAAATCACTGCCTCTCGACGCTGCTCCACAGGAACAAGCGTAGGGGAGTTTTCCTGGTGCTTTGACCAATGTTCCAACAACATCAATAAAAACAAAGTGCTAGAAAACTTCAGGTTTAGCAGCTTCTGCAGAGACAGCAACAGAGTTAACATTTCAAGTCCAATCGGACTGTTCTTTGGAAACTGTTCCAAAGTAATGACATATTGGACTTGAAACTTCTAATTCTGTTTCTCCCGCCACAGGTGCTTCCAAACCTGTGGAGTTTTTCCAGCACTGTTTTTATTTCAGATTTCCGTCATCTGCAATATTTTGCTTTTATGTCACTAAAAACAAATTTATCTCACAACAGTTTGTGGGAATTTGCTATGTGCTGGTTGTTCTGGTATGTTTCTTTATACTAATAGTGTCAGCATCCAAAGTTTATTGTCCACTATAAACAGCATAGAACTCGTCCATCCACACTGTATGGGAATGAATGATGTGTGTGTTTTTTAATACAATACGTGCAGTGTGACTGGTAAATGCGTCTTTTCATTACCCTTCCTGGTTTAGTGACTCTGAATAGTGGGAACAACAGTGAAAACGAAACTTTTGCCTAAACTTAGTAAAATAAGAGATTTGTAAGTTCTCAAGAATTATTTCTAACTACTGTTTTTCAACATTCCAGTTTGAGGGCAGCGAATCTGTATCCAGTAGTAACCTGTGTCAAAGGTCTCGACCCAATAGTGACCTCAACAACAGCTCCACACAGTCTCCGGCACATTCGAAGGTCCAACGCAGTATATCAGCGAATCAGAAACAGCGGCGGTTTAGTGATCATGGTGGGGATGACATTCAAGCACATAAAGTAACATTGCACATTTCAGTTTTTGAGTGTGCAGTGCTGCAGTGAGCCATACTGGGCTAAATTCTTCTCTTTTTTTTCAAAATTTCATTTGGTTCAGTTGTTTGTTTCATAGCAATACTGCACTATTTATAGACCAGGTTTATTATTTGCGTTTTTGTACCCTGTTTGCAGTGAAAATCTTAACATTTAATGCTTGTACTGTAGGAACACCCAAAATAATCTCTTCACTATTTGCCAATCCACAATGCCATTCCATCACTGTTTTATGTATCTAGAATAGGTAACCTTTAATGAATGACTCTAAAGAGATCAAATTTAATTAACAATTATCCTTCATGATCCATTTCTTTTTGGAGCGGAAAGGTATTAACAGTTTGAATGGAAAATACCTGATTAAGAACATAAGAAATAGGAGCAGGAGTAGGCCATCTAGCCCCTCAAGCCTGCCCCACCATTCAATAAGATCATGGCTGATCTGAAGTGGATCAATTCCACTTACCCGCTTGCTCCCCATAACCCTTAATTCCCTTATTGATCAGAAATCTATCTACCCGTGACTTAAACATATTTAACGAGGTAGCCGCTGCCAATTCAATGGGCAGAGAATTCCAGAGATTCGCTACCCTCTGAGAGAAGTTCCTCATTTGTTCTAAACTGACCCCCCACCCTTATTTTGAGGCTGTGCCCTCTAGTTCTGGTTTCCTTTCTAAGTGGAAAGAATCTCTCTACCTCTATCCTATCAGCCCCTTCATTATCTTATATGTCTCTATAAGATCACCCCTCAGCCTTCTAAACTCCAGTGAGTACAGGTCCAATCTACTCAATCTCTCCTCATAAGCTAACCCCCTTATCTCCAGTATCAACCTGGTGAACCTTCTCTGTACTCCCTCCAAGGCCAATATATCCTTTTGCAAATAAGGGGACCAAAATTGCACACATTACTCTGGTTGTGCCCTCACCAATGACTTGTACAGTTGCAACAAGACTTCTCTGCTTTTATATTCTATCCCCTTCGCGATAAAGGCCAACATTCCATTCCAACATCACCTGCTGCACCTGCAGACTGTGCAATTCGTGCACAAGGACCCCAGATCCCTCTGCACAGTAGCATGTTATAATTTTTCACCATTTAAATAATATTCCATTTTACTATTATTTCTTCCAAAGTGGATAACCTCACATTTGCCAACGTTAAACTCCATCTGCCAGATCCTCGCCCACTCACTCAGCCTATCCAAATCCCTCTGCAGACTTTCTGCGTCCTCCACACAAGCCGCTTTGCCACTCATCTTCGTGTCATCAGCAAACTTTGTTACCCTACAGTCAGTCCCCTCCTCCAGATCATCTATATATATATGGTAAACAGTTGAGGCACCAGCACCGATCCCTGCGGCACGCCACTTGTCACCAACTGCCAACCAGAAAAGGACCCATTTATTCCAACTCTCTGCTTCCTGTTAGCCAATCCTCAATCCATTGCTAACACTTTACCCCCAGCTCAGTGTACCCTAATCTTCTGCAGCAACCTTTCGTGAAGCGCCTTATCGAATGCCTTCTGGAAATCTAAAAACGCCACATCCATCGGTTCCCCTCTGTCAACTGCTCTAGTCACATCTTCGTAAAAATCCAGTAAATTCGTCAAACACAACTTCCCCTTCATGAATCCATGCTGCCCATTGCCCAGGCAACATACAAATAAAGACCCAAATTGGGGATTCAAATGTTGGGTATTACATTCAACACCTCATTGCATAGCACTTTTGTCCTTGAAGGCTAGGGTATAGACAATAGTAGAAAAACTCCATCAAATATGCATCCTCTTCCTTTCACGCTTGGTAGTTATTTAAAGTGAAGACATGGCCAGTGCTTTAGTTTCAAACATTTTTTTTTTGCAGAATTTGGTAGAGAATTTAAAATTATGTGATGCCTCAAAGCAAAATGGTATTCCTCTGTTTCATTATTTTTCCATTTACCTGCCCACATTGGGTGGGGGGAGCAGAATAGAAAAAAATTTATATAAAAATAAATACTGAAATGATTTGGTGAAATATTTTTAATCAGTGTCTACCATTTTGTGTCATTTCAATGAAGTTCGTTTCAAGAAATGTTATCTGAAATTGTTTGTGCCATAGATCTGCATTGGCCATGCTAAATTCGCCCTCAGTGTACCTGAGTAGGTGCCGGAGTGTGGCGACTAGAGGGTTTTCACAGTAACTTCATTGCAGTGTTAATGTAAGCCTACTTGTGACTAGTAAATAAGCTTTTACTTTAGATTCCAAGAATTTCAATTTGTTTGAAGTTGAACTGAAATTAGAAACTTAAAATGTGCACAACAGGCCATTCAGCAGCAGCTATTATGAAAATATTCAGCTCAAACAAGAGCCTGAACTTTATCTTTTTTTCCTCCAATACTGACTGCTCCACTGTTGTGCACTCTAGTTTTTTGATTTTGTTCCGATTTCCAACATGTATAATTAGTTCTTTATGTGACTTTTTTTAATGGAGCTGGAGGTTTACTTAATGATTTGTGCTGTGAAAATGGTTGGCGCTTTGAGTTGCTGGAATTGATCATTATAAAATTGCCAGTGAAATTTCACAGCCTCCAGTTTCTAAGGAAACACTTGCCATGACACATTGCTTTACATGTACAAAATACCATCCTGATGTCTAGCCTGATTAGCCAATTGAATGTGGTTCATGAAAAGCATTGGTGTCATTTTTGTGCTTTCTTAGCCATTACAGCACCAATCTGCAAATTAAAGCTGGGACTTCCCAGTATCCAATTTATGTTAGCTGATTACTTTGCTTCCTTAAATTTTTAAAAAGGAGCCGATCCTTGCAGGGGATATCTAATCTCTCTTGGCTTTCACAATGTAAATTCCATCACGGGGAAATTGAGTCAATAAACGGAAAAAAACTTCGACTTCTGCCAAGATACTTTTAATTATCTTTTGGTAGATTTCATGATTTTTATTAAAAATAAATGGGAGAATCTACTTCAAGATGTAACTGCTGAATACCTAAAACCTAATTAAATTCCAGAGACTTGCGTGTTACAGAATTCTTGTTAATTGAATGAGATGGGGAGTAAACACCAGATCATAAAAATAAGTAGAACCCCAGAAAATATGAAATGGGGGGGACAAAAAGAGCAAACCAGAAGAAGATAGTTAATAACTCCGGTATCGTATGCACAGTTTCTTTCTCCATTTTTTATTGGCCTGCTGTACGTTGCTTTTTGTCAGCTGATTGAATTCTGTTTTAGTATGTGGGTCTATATTTTCTTCTTGCCTGCTAGTCCTGACTCATACACAAAGTATCAATTGACAACAATGGGAAGAGGTAGCTTTGTAAGAGAAGTTCATAGCGATGATTGACTCGTACAGTTTTAGTTAATTATAATAGTTATAACTTCAAAAAGCTACCAAGAATAAAATGTTATTATCACAAATCTGACAGTGCAACGTTTTCATCTGCCCATCATCTATTTTCAATCATCCTTTCTTATCGAGGTGAGGTAGAGAGATCTTTTGAAGTTAGCCTTCATAGTCTTTATTTTCCATTGCTTATCTGTCACCTTCGTTTATGCTTCTCAGTGTGCTGTCAAGTGTCTGATCGTAGTAAATTAGACGCGCTTCAAAGCATGTTCAGCTAAAAAGGAAAGGTGTGGAATTTTACACAACTGGCGTCAAATTAGTTTATTTGATTTGTTTCTTTTATTTTTCTGTTTTGCAGCTGGCCCATCAATCCCTCCTGCTGTCTCATACACTAAACGAGCTCAAGCAAACAGTGTGGAGGGTGATCAGAAGGAAGACTGGGACAAAGACATAGCTCGCAAATTAAGTAGCACCACTGTGGGTTCCAAGGGAGATGTGCCTGCAAGCCCACTTGCGGGCCTAGAGAGGAAGAAATCCACTACTGGACCAAGTGTAAGCAGTAACTTAAGTTGACTGAGTTGCATGGTTGAGTTTGATTGTAACTGTTCAAGGCTGAGGTGCTTTCCCTGTGTCATTAATGAGGAGATCATACAAAGGATTAAGTAAGTCTGGTCTGTCAGCTTGAATCACAAGTTAAATTGCCCCTCATCTTTTCTTCACACGTTCACTGTGTGTTTTGGCAGGAGGTTCATAGGATCTCTGAGATTCTTGTCATACATACTACACTCCATGATTCATATTATCACATTACTGATAACTTATCTGAAATGGCAGCCCTCCTCATGTAACAAGTGACGACCCTGCTAAAAGTTTGTCGCAGCTGATAGCCAGTGCATGAGATCTGACTTCAGCCTCTACATTTGAATTGTCACCTTGGGATTCTTTTCTAAAAAACTTGTGCTGAGTAAAAGTAAGAAACCTGTATATGGGAGAGTTTTCCATGTCTGAGCCCAGGATCATTCTTCTTGGTTTGATATGTAATAGTGATCTTCTGGATAATACATTGGCATCAGTACAAGTTTAAAAGCTGTTGGACATCAAAGTGATTGGTGGAGCAACAGAATGTCAGATCATCACTTAGTAATGGATGAATTCCGATTTTGACTTCCTTCACTGTTGCTGGATAATTTCCTTCCTAACAGCACTGTGGGTGTACCTACTCCTCAGAGACTGCAGCGGTTCAAGGTGGCACCTCACCACTACCTTCTGAAGGGTCTAGCCAGTGATGCCCACATACCATAAATGAATTTTTAGAAGTTTTATATCAAGAGATGCAAAACTGCTGAGCAATATAATGTGAAGCTGATATAACATAGCAAAGTGAAAGCCAGCTTTCGGCTAACTCTTAGCAAAGAATAAGAAATTCCTAAAAAATCTAGTGAAGACAGAGGTTTTGGCTCTTTGCCTTCTTTATTTGTTGCCATGTTTGTTAAAGAAAAAACACGAGCAAATCAGATTAAGTGAGTTGATCACTGGAGAAACATGGGAGGAAAAGCTTAACAGTGGAAGAGAGAAAAAGGAAGCCTTAAATAATATTTAAACAACAGCAGTTAACATTTGGAATATTGTGTGCAGTTTTGATCTCTATATTACAAAATGGATATGGAATTGCTGAGAAATGTGCGAAAAGTAATTAGAAGGATAATAGAAAGCTATTCATTGTCAGGAAAAATTAAATAGATGGGAGTTCTTTACTCTAGAAAAATGAAGGCTGAGAGATATCCTAAGTAGAAGGCCTTAAAATTATGAAGTGTTTAATGGGATTGATGTATGGAAGATGTTGAAAGCCCAAACATTGGGGCGACATGGTGGCACGGTGCTGAGCACTGCTGCCTCACCGCCAAGGACCCAGGTTCAATTCCAGCCTTGGATTGCTATGTGGAATTTGTTCATTTTCCCCTTGTCTGCCTGGGTTTCCTCTGCTCTTGTTTCCTCCCATAGTCCAAAGTTGTGCAGGTTTGGTTGATTGGCCATGCTAAATTGCATCTTAGTGTCAGGAGGTTAGCAGAGTTAATAAGTGGGCTTATGGGGATAGAGCCTGGGTGGGATTGTGGTGCACTCTTGATGGGCCGAATGGCCGCCTCCTGCACTGTAGGATTCTTTGATTCTATTAAACATAAGATTCACGAGAAATTTCTTTACCAGGAGACTGATTAGAATGTGGAACTTGCTGGCACTTTGAGTAGAGAAGAATTTCATAGAGGTCTTTAAAGGGGAGTTTTATAAGTATATGAAGGAGAAAAAAATAGAAACATTCGGAAGTGGGGTTAGATGAAGTAGGGTGGGAGGATGCGCAGGTGAAGCATAAACACTAGCATAGACCAGTTGGGCCAAATAACCTGTTTCCATTCAATTATCCATGTAGGAAGCACAAAATCAGTGTGTGGAGGTTGACAAAGAAAGAGTAGGAACACCAGGCATAAAAAGAGAGAGCTCATTGAACTTGAGCAATACAATTAGAAGATGCAGCAAAACAGGGCAATGGAGAAAGACCTATGTGTTCTAAATACAAAATGTAAAACAGTTTATTAAAAAAAGTAAAGAAGATGAAGAACCAAAGGACATGAGACGTTAACTCAGCTTTGTATCCCGACAGATGCTGCCAGACCTGCTGAGTTTTTCAGCATCCTCTGTGTAAGAGACAAACAGGCTGGATTTCAAAAAGACAAATCCTGCGTTGACCGTCTAATTATCCTTTATGTCATTTTAAAATATTCATTTGAATGGAACCCTTCTCCATAAGTCTCATTATTTAAGTTATTTGATAGTGTTTAAAGTTTAAGTTTATTTATTAGTATCACAAGTAGGCTTGTATTAACACTGCAATGAAGTTACTGTGAAAATCCCCGATTCACCACACTCCGGCACCAGTTCAGGTACGCTTAGGGAAGATTTAGCATGGCCAATATACCTAACCCGCACATCTTTGGTGTGGATGGAAACCACCCGGAGGAATACATATAGATATGGGGAAAATATGCAAACACACAGTCACCCAAAGCCAGAATTGAACCCAGGTCTCTAGCGCTGTGAGGCAGCAGTGGTAACTAACCACTGTGCCACCAAATGCCTTGTGGAAATTAAGGTACCATGAAATACTGGTGTATGTAAAAGACCCAAAAAAGTATCAAAATCCATTCTGCACAGTAGGACACAATAGAAAGCCCACAAATCCCCTCCAGTTAGAAACTGGAATGTCATGGGGATGATTGTTGCCACTGCTGTTAACTATTTATCTAACTAGATGGGAGCGTAGGAATAGAAATAGGCCATTCAGCCCATCAAGCCTGCTCCACCATTCAATTAAATCGTAGCTGATCATCTCCTTCAGTGCTATTTTCTGTTGCTATACCTATTTCTCTTGATGTCATTGGTATCTGGAAATCTACTGATTTCTGTGTTGCCCTGCTCAATGATTAACCTTTCACAGCCCTCTGAATAGAGAATTCCAAAGAATCACCACACTTGCGCAGGCTTTTACACAATTTCATGTCTGCTCCTTGGGCAGTACCTTCCAAACCCATGACCACTCCCATCCGGAAGTACAAGAGCAGCAAATGCCAGAGAACGTCATCAACTTGAGCATTCCCCTTCCTGTCACTCATCATCGTGACTTGGAAATATATCTCCATTCCTTCACTGCTGCTAGGGCAAAATACTGGAATTCTATCCCTAACAACACTTTGGGCTCCAGTGCCATTTTGACCAAGGTGCAGAGCTCTTCCAGCCTTGTGAAAATTCAGGCCTTCATAAGTCTTCCTGTACTTTTGTATTCTGTCCTTGCTTTATAAATTAGTTTTTTCATCTCACTATAAAACAAAAGGTCAAATGCCTTATTCAGGGCTCAGTGATTTTGAGGCACTCAACAAAAATAAATGAAACAAGATTTGCTGGTGGTGGGTGAATGTCATGTGATCAAATGACCAATGGTCTAATTTCCAGGGTTGTAGACATCAGAGTTGGCAACTTTATACCCAAGTCAGAGTTCAGTGGTGAAAAACAGGAGAAGATTAGCATTCACAAAGAGAATTAAGATTCACTGATAAATTTAAATGGAGGAAAAGTGGGTAGGTTCCTTTTTATGGGCGTTCAGTCTGATCTGCCCTATCTTTCAATGTCTACTGTACCCAAGAAATTTGTGGAATAGACTCGGGAAAGGCTCTATGGATAGAGGATAATCTGGCTGTTTGTTAGTACAATGTACTCAAAGAATTATCAATAATGCTAATTTATTCAAAGAGCAGATATGCTCCTTAAGAAAGCACCAAATATTAAATATCTTCAAGATTAACAATCTACCTGCAGATATCAGAAGGATCATTTGGGTAATTGATCAAGAGATACTGTGCATGAAAGAGCTGGGCTTCCTTTCAGCCAACTATACCGTATGTCCTGTACGCTAACTTTCAGTGAATGGACTGTTCCATGACACCAATCTCACAGTTTGGCTGACCTATATTCTGTTAAAGGTAGATGTTGGTACCCCTTTGAAAAAAAGACAAGACCACCCCATCTCTCCATATGACTCTCAAGATCCATGTGTGGTAGTGCAGGAGTGCACATGTTCATGATCTTATTTTTAAACCTTTGTCATAGTTTTAGGATATATGTGTTTGTGAATTCCTGTCCTGATGGCATCCTGCTCTAGTTAAAATAAAATGCAGTTCCTTGTTTACGGTGAAAAAGGACTCTTCCTAAGTTATAAACTTTACATTTTGCAATTGGTGTAATCTTACTCATTTTGACTGTTTTATAAAGTGGATGATATTTATAAACAATTATTTCAGCGAACAGGTTCTCCGATCACCTGTACGAAATGTGATCAGTGAGACAAAATAAATATAGCCATGAAGCTGCATGTTTAATACATGCCGAATAATTGGCTGTGCAGGGAAATAATCACATATATATGTTTGAAGTTGTCAGAGTGACCATCTGAAGCTTCAAGATGTTATTTTTGCTAGTTTGATTACGAGTGATACCTA
The DNA here is from genome assembly GCF_965287045.1 of Carcharhinus amblyrhynchos. Classification (NCBI taxonomy): domain Eukaryota; kingdom Metazoa; phylum Chordata; class Chondrichthyes; order Carcharhiniformes; family Carcharhinidae; genus Carcharhinus; species Carcharhinus amblyrhynchos. The sequence continues at coordinate 56,032,608 of NC_137335.1, forward strand.
GCTGATATAAATTGCTTTAATGTTTCAGAACAACATGCTCCCAGGTATGACGAGAAGAAACACCTACGTGTGTGAGCGCTCCACTGGAGATCGATACTCTGCCATGCAGAACGGAAAAGATAGCAGGTGTGAATCTGTAATGTTACAATATTGTCAAATGTCTCTGATTTTCTTAAAGTCAAATGAGTAAGCAGCCATGCAGGAGCTAATGAAAAACTACAATAAGCGTAGCCAATATGAATTCATCAGAGTCAAATGAAGGCAAAATGTCTTGCTGTTGAGAAGAAGAAAGGGATGTTTAACTGAATGAGGCCATTATTGGATGAGTAATATGTTACAGAATTAGAAACAGCATTTTGCGAAGAATAGTGCTTGATGATATAAGTAGAAATGCATTGTGCCTTTGTGTTTGCAGATAAATGAAACACATTCAAGAGCAAACTATTTCCATATTCAATTAAAAGCACTATGACTGAAAAATACGAAATACTTGTTTCATGAAAGAGATTTGATTCTCAGTTTCTGCCTTTGCTAAATATTGGAATGCTGTTTGTGTCTTCTCTATACTTGAATAAATCTGAAGTCCATTGTTCCAGTAACTTTCTGTAAGATGAGGGGCTCATTTTAATTCTTGCCATGTGTAACATCATACATGTAGCTAATAAGATAATCTGCTACAACAATTTTGGTTCCTGTAGTGTAAAAGGCAAGGGGGAGGATAAGATACCAAGACAAAGTGAAATAGTGGATAACCTCAGGGACTCATAATAACACAATACAAAGAAAAGTGCCTGCCTCAGTCGCGATACTGAGAGAACAAGTTTCAAATTTGCTCCATTATGTTACAGTTTTTGCCATGTGGCAGAAACGAGTGTTAAGACACAGCTCATGAGCTTAACAAATTAAACACGTTATTGACCATGCAGCTCAATATCAACATCCACCTAAAAGTTGAGAGCGTTGCTTAAAGTCATGAAGGGTTTGGATGAAGTAAATGCAGAGAAACTGTTTACAATGCCAGAAGGGTCTGTAACCAGATACGACATGTGGAAAACTTATTTACACAACTAGTGGTTAGGATTTGGAATGTGCTGCCTGTTAGAGCAGTGGATACAGATTCAATAGTAACCTTCAAAAGTGAATTGGATAAATACTCGAAACAGGAAGAAATATAGGGACATGAGGAAAGACCTGGGAGGGAACAATAAGAGCCAACAAAGGTTTGATGGGCCACCTGGCCCCCTTCTGTACTGTGCCATTCTATGATCCTATGATGTGCTTGGGGAAAATGCGACAGCATTTGGAAAAGATAGACCGACTGAATTGCCATCCGATTTATTTGAAGAGGAAGCTGTAGACAGATGGAGTAAATAAGGGCCAGCCACAGATTGGTAAAAGACTAGTTATGTTTGGCAAATGTATTGAGGTTCCCTTTGGAGAAAATAAAAGTGTATTGATAAAGAAAAAACAGTGAATGTTGTACTGTTTTTGTTTATTTGAAAGCAGCGTAGGATCCTGTGACTAAGGGAATCAAACATTAAAACAAAGCAGTAATGCTAAACCTCTGCATGTCATTACTGGAGCATTATATTTGGTATTGTATTTCTGCCGGTGTTCTCCCACCTAGTCATCATAACTTCAGAAGAAGAGTCATGAAAACCCTGGAGACAAACGCTATCAGTGGCTTTAATGTATTTTTCTGTTTGTTTTTCCCCCGGCTCCTGCGTCCAATTTAGAGCAGATAATTGGGTATTTGTCCCCATTGTGTCCATTTTTGCGTGTCTTACATTAGAAAGGATGTCAAGGCCATGAAGACAGTTCATAAAAGATTAATTTAAGATGACATGACAAATGAGGGTCTTGACGTGGAGTGTCCAGATACCGCGATTAAAGCAGAATCCATAATCATTTTAAAAAAGAAAATTTGATAAATATTTCAAGAAGGAAAAATTAAAAGGATATGGGGCAACACCAGGGGGAATGGGACTAAATAACAAACCCGTAGAGACCAGGTATGGGCATAATGTGCTGAACAGCACCCTCCAATGCAGTGAAATTCTACCTACAGTGGGTTAGGAAAACACTGTTTTATTTAGTTCCAAACAAATGTGATTCTTTCCTGTTTTTCGTGTTCATCTGCTGTTTAATATTCCCCTGATGTGGGTAGTAATTTCAATTTCACTCTATTGTCCAAATGGAAATCCATTTTGTACTTGTACCATTGCTGCCTTCTTCAAGATGCGCCAATGTATCTTTAACAATAGGGACCTTTTGGAAATTAATAAGGTGTTTTTTAATGCTGTCATATCGACGCTGTCCCCTCTACTAAAGTCTGGAGTGTCTACTGAGGCCACACTAAGATCCTTGAGAGCTCCCATCAGCGCTTCTCATATCAAATCCTAGGGATCAAAGGGAAGGACTACTGGACCAATGCTAGTGCTCTCCATGAAGTATGGGAACACTAACACCATTGATGGGGAGGAGAAGGCTGCGGACCACTTGGCATGACTCCACCTTGTCCGTTAAGGCACAAAGTGCTTCAGGGCTCACTCAGCAACTTGACTTTGAGGCAGAACGGTGGCAGAAGAGGAAGAGAAGGGAAGCCAACCCGGGGCTCTGAATTCCAACAACATGCCCCCACTGCCGAAGAATTTGTGGATCCAGAACTGGGCCCCTCAGTCATCTGAAGACTCACCAAACTCGGTGGCTATCATCCTCATTTTGGAGGGACTACTGACTTGCAACATTCTGCAGAGTTGTACGTGTTCTGTTCCATACAAACACAAAACATTTTTTTGATTAATTTCGGTTGTCTTAAGTCTCTCTGTGAAACCAGTTTATATTCTTTTAAAATTCTGAGTATTGCCTTTGTTTCCACATTAATGCGCCACCAGTACAACTAATGTCTCCCGTTGTAAAGTTTGGGAAATCAAATAATTCTGCTTCTCCCTTCGCAGAGACTGCCTGACCTGCTGAGTGTTTACAGCATTTTCTGTTTTTGACTTTAAATTTCCAGCATCGGCAGTATTCTGCTTCTTGAGTTCTGAAGTGGTGTCTGTTTCCACTCAATGCAATTATTCATGCAGCTTTAGAGAAGCACAAGCTTTGGTGTGGAAAACCAGATAGCATAAATGGACATTTTTGGCACATAGTTTGCTGAATTAAGCCACTTCGCATGCAGTTGGGAGAAAAATATTGTCACTACCAATATGTATAAGTTACAACAATGTGGTACACATATGCCATGCGGGTTGATGCACTGAATATGGAGTTTAGCCTGTAGATTTATTGAGCAAAGCCAGACTCCTACCCATCTTTGCTCGTGTGTCAAGTTTGTGAGCTTAAATATTTATACGTGAGGCTCCCTAGAAAAAGTAACACTTTTTTTGTTTTAATATTTTTGTGTTACATTTTGGCTTCTATCTTTCTTTTGCCTCAACCCATAAGCCTAACTGAAATGTCTGCTTGTGCAAGCAGCACTTCCACATCTGTTGCGAGTCCCGCAGCCTCTTCTGGAGTAACATCAGCACGTCCTCGACATCAGAAATCCATGTCGGCTTCTGGGCACCCAGTCAAGGTCACGTTACCTTCCATTGAAGACGGTGGTGAAAGTTACCGATCCAGGTAAATATTTTACAAGGTTCCAAATATGGGAGTGTTTCAGCAAACTGCGAGTCTGAATCATGGAATAACTGTGTGTTTAAAGCATAGCACATCAACGCCCTGATGAAAATTGTTGTCTGTTTCGGATGCTGAGCAACCTGCCAGGTTGTTTTCAGTTTTTATTTAAATTTGACCACATACGCCATCTTCAAACTTTGGCAATCCGCTGTCTTGTAAATTGAGGTTACAACTGGAACCGAAAATGGGCAGAAGTGTCAGGGAGGTTAGCAGCATAAATTTGTGGGGTTACAGGGATAGGGCTTGGGTACGACAGTTGTTGGTGCATGTATGATGGACCAGATGGCCTATTTCTGCACTGTTGGGATGCTATGATTCTAAGAGGTTTTTAGTATAGTTATGAAGCAAACTCCAATTCAAATCCATGTTCTGAGATGGAGTTACATTTTAATGCGTGGGAGATTTCTTTCGAAACATTGGTCCATTGACATGGTTCTTGCTCTGTTGTATCTAAGTTTTGCTACCCTCACTGGTAAAGTTATACAAATCGCTGTACTTTGCATACATAAACTGAATAAGGCCAACTAGATATTAGTATGTAGATGAGTATTGTTCATGTATGCAATAAAAAGAAAGAATGGGTTAAGAACACGTTTGTTCCTTTCGCTCAAATGACTGAGGCTTTACTTGTCTGTGCTCACTTGGAATTTCATTTATAGAAAGAAATTTCAATTTGTGTAATCCAATTGAGGAAAAATCCAATACAATACACTTCTTAGTGTCCATTCGGTTCCATTGTAAATTAAATCTGAACAGATTTAAGCCAAACAAAATTCTAATCGCTTTTAGCCTTACCATGAAGAATGTGTTTAAAAAATGCATATTAAATAAAACAACTCCTCACATTGCAGATATGGAAAGACAAACCTTTAGGAATATGTAACGGATTATAAAATATCTCAATTTTTATTTCCTTGTTTAGCACTGCAGCTCAAAGGGTGCCTGCTGCTTCTCCTTCTGCACACAGTATTAGCACTACCACTCCAGACCGAACCCGCTTCCCTCGAGGAAGCTCTAGCCGAAGCACTTTTCATGGTGGTCAGTTACGGGAACGACGAACTGCCACGTACAATGGACCACCAGCTTCACCAACATTGTCACATGATACTGGTGCCCTCTCACAAGCACGAAGAGGAACTTCAACTGGGATAATAAGCAAGATCACGTCCAAATTTGCCCGCAGGTAGGTTTACTCAGTTATTTCCAAAGTTCAGTAATCCTTTTGCTTTTTGAATGACAGGTAACAAAAAATGTAATAATTTGACCCCCTCCCTCCACCTCTCTTCCCTCCCCATCCTCCTCCAATGTTTGAAAGTGATCATATTGTCTTAGTTATAAATCTTATCTATACAACTCACTCAGTGGTGATTCATGATAATTGAACTGTTTATGTATTATTATGCTCCAAGATAAATGTAGAATGTGTGTTTTGTTTTGCTTTTTAATTGAACACTTTTTTTGATTCATATAATTAAAAAACATATCCAGGTAAACTTAGTGAGGAATACAAAGAGACTTTTCTAGCCTTTTCTTCAGATTTAAAAAAAAAATCTGTGAACCTGTTGGGTCTTCCACTGGTAAATGAGATGCTATCACTATTTCCCTCCTCAAAACCCATCTAGTACAACACTGCATGATACTCTGAACCCCGCATTTTTCAAATCGATCTTTGTAATATTAACTTCCCGTGCCTGGAGATATCCGAATCAGTTTCCAATATAGCTTCGTTTAGCTTTTGTGTCTTTCCATAGATAGAGTGCTCAACACTTAGGCTGAAGTTGGAATCATCATTTAACGTTAACTGTTGCTTGCATATTCTTTGTTTTGTTGATTTTTTTAAAAAATCTTCCTGCTTTAATGATCGCTGGATAGCCAGGCCCCTCTGCTCCTTTATTCTATCAGCAACCTTTACGAGATCAGGTGACCATGAAGATTCCAGGCTAGAATTTGAGGTTCTGTGCAGAAGCCTATCCTGTTCTGAACCTGATGCCATGCTCAGGTGTAAATTTATACCTTTGCTGTCCAGATTATAAGCTGGCAGAGTGGTTCACCCATTCATTGCAAGACCAGTCCAATCTTTGCAGACTGAAGAATGAGTGAGCAATCCACTCTGCCACATTATTACCCAGGCAGTGCAGATGTACACTTAAAGATTTTAATAAAATAGACTAAAATTTCTCTCAATTGCTGGTAAAATATAAGATTTTTTTTGCATAGCTTCCACAAGGGCTGCAGGAGCTTCCAGTATGGGGCTGAGCCTTGCAAACCAACATGTTCCTTGGTTCGATCTCTACTGAGTTAGTTGATCGTGGTTTGAATGGCAAGAGGAATGCCACAGACACCTGACTGGCCTTAGGTTATAGAGACCCTAATTGAGCAGAATTGCTAGGTTATGCATGCTTATGGGTATCTGGTGAGAACAGGCCAGAATGTGATGTCTGGTAGTGGGAAATCTTGGCAAGACACATGGTTAATGTTATCGGAGCAAGAGTAGGCCACTCGGCCCTACGAGGCTGCAGTGCCAATAAAAAAACAATCCTGAAGAATGGCATCTTGAGTACTAGAGTACACTAAGGGTGGGATTTTCTCAGGCCTATGGGGCCAGTACTAAGATGGGAGAGCAAATAATTTCATTCCACTGGCTGGTGTGCCAAGAGGGAATCCTCTGCCCTGCCCCACCAACAATGGTGGTCCCAAACCTGTGACCATTTTTTCTTAACCTCAAAAGAATTAGAAGCATTTGGAGTGCACCTCAAGATGGAGGCGTCACTCTCTCCCTTATCGGTGACATCACGCCGCAACTCCTTCCATGCTGAAGCTGCTCCCATTGGCATTCCGGCTTCAAGACTTTGCTCACCATTTTTAGTTGGATGGCGAGTGAGCCCTCTGATCACTAATCAGCTAATTCAGGCACCATCACCCTCAGCTGACTGTTCCCAAACAGAGGGCAGGATTGGGGCCTGTGGTATTCTGAACCCAAATACCAAATCCTGCCGCCTGCTGCCCCCCACCCCCCCACCCCCCCCACCCCACCCCGTCTGTACTGCTGTGCTCATGAACTTTGGTCTGAGGAGGAAATTGTAAAAATGTAAGGATTTTTTTTCAAGTTAATTCAATTGTTATTTTCTCCAGTTGCAATTTTATTAAGTATAGTTGTTACAATAGACGAAAACGTAACTACTTATAAAGTAAGTTTACACAGTGTGTTGCAATTATTAGCATTGCAGCCAGGTTGTTTCAGGCCCGTTGCTTTTAAATGACAAGTAAAGGAGTTTTGTTTGAAACTTTAAATTGAATTAGCTTTTCCCTCCCAGTTTGTAGAGCTCTGTCTTTCAGCATTTCCAGAAGGCAGGAGAAAATGTTGTCCAAATTGATTTGTTTATTAGTGTCACAAGTGGGCTTTTATTGACACTGCAAGGAAGTTATTATGAAAATCCCCTTAGTCACCACACTCCGGCAGGTATCCCGAGGGAGAATTTAGTATGGTCACTGCACCTAAGAAGTATGTCTTTCGAACTGTGGGAGGAAACCGGAGCACCCGAAAGAAACCCAGGCAGACACAGGAATGATGCACAGATTCCGCACAGTGATCCAAGTGGGAATTGAACCCGGGCTGTGAGGCAGAAGTGCTAACCACTCTGCATCCCCATGGTTGCTTCCATTTTCCCAACTGTCGTAGAATGAAAGCTGAAATGTATGAGGATAGTTTCCCTCATCCCCATATATTCAGGCACTTATCAATTACCCTATTCAAGTGATGCAACTCCTCCACCCCAGAAACACCATATTTATCCTGTTAAAAGTTAGCTTTCACTGCAGTTTGGAAGATAGCCAGTTCAATACAATTGATTCCGGTTGTCTTGTTGTCATAAAGTCTGTACCTGATAATGTGTGCTGCTATTCAATGCATGTTATCTTGTTTGTGTTGAACAGGATTAGAACATTATGTTGCTCGATATTGGTGAGTCAGTGATTTGGATAGGTGGCATTGGTGCAAGGATTACATTGTGCACCACTCATTATTTGTAACAGAAAGCACTTGCGTATACAACTTGAGCTCCTTTTGGCTCAGCTATCTTTTTAAGGTAGCATGATGCAATGTACGTAATGCATAGACATGTCCACTAACCAAGTGTCTTCTTGGTTTTTGGTGGCAATAACCAGAAAAGAGGCATTGGATATTTGGCCTTAAAATTTGACACAACAATTTTTAAATTTGACACCAAGCCACAAAAGATGGCATTAGAACAGATAGCCAAAAGCTTGGTCAAAGAGTCTTAGGGAGTGGTTTAAAGGGGAGGAGAGTGGTGTAATTATGTAGGTAGAACGTTCAAGAGCTTAGGGCCAAGGCAGCTGAAAGCATGCCCACTAATACTGGAGTTATTAAAATTGGCGATGATCTATTTGTTGACAGATATCTCAGACAGTTACATAGCTGGTGAAAAATATAAAGTTAGGGAAGGACGGGGCCATGGATGGACTTGAAAACAAGGGTGAGGAGTTTTTTTAATTGAGGCCTTGTTTGACTGGGAATCGTTGTAGGTTAGACAGTATAACAGTTTTGGGAGACATGACTTGGCGTAACTAAGAAAACAGAGAGCAGAGTCTTGGATTACTTCAGGTTTATGATGTAAAGAATGTGGGAGACTACCCAGGAGTGCTTTAAAAATGATTGAGCGTAAAGGTAACAAAGGCATGGATGAGAGGTAAACTGAGGCAAGAACTAGTCCAGTGATGCTATAATTAAGCAGTCTTGGTGATGGTACAGATGTGGTCGGAAGCTCATCTCAAAGAGTTAAACATGATGCCTAGGTTACGAACAGTCTGGTTCCACCTTGGACGGATGCCAGGGAAAGGAATGGAATTGGTAGCTAGAAGAACAGAGTTTTAGCAGTAACTAAAGGCAATGGCTTTGATCATCTTGCTGTTCAATTGGAGGAAAGTTTTGCTCACCTAGCACTAGATGTCAGATGAGCAGACTGATAATTTAGCAGCAGGGGAGCAGTGAGTAGAGGTGATGGCTGGGTGTCATCAAGGTACATGTGAAAATTAACGCTGAATTTTCAGATGGTATCATCATGGGGCAGATGGGAAGTAGGGGTATATTTTTATATACATCTTTATTTAATGTCCTAATTTTTTTCATTTGTGTGGAAAAAATATACAAGCCAATTTGAAACATCCCACAAATCTTTACAAAATCTGTTTTTATGTGGAGAATAAAATATTAATGGAGGTCTGAAACAAATTTTGATAGTTGAAGGAATTCTGAGATTTCACCTTATTAGTGTATTTACCTAATTTAATGTGATGCCGTATTTTAATTTTCCCCTTGACCAAGTTGCTCACAAACATAGAAAGAAGAATCAGTCCTTATTCCACTGGAATTGTGGTTGTGGAAATGGCTTCAGGACAAAATTGCCTTTTAGCTTCCATTCATTGTCACATCTTCCAGGAACTGACAATCATCATTGGATTGCCACTCCAGCTCGGGATCCACAATTCTGGCTCAGAACAAGGCCTGTTCAGAAATGCGGAATGTACCTGTTCAAAGAATACTTCCTCGTAGTGTAGAATTGTCGAGGGAAACCAAGCCAGTGCTCCTCTTTTTTTTACAGCGCTAGCTAATGAATTTTGGTAAATTCATTTGCAATCGCACTAAAAACCTTTGGGATATTTAAATAGCTTTTCAGTGTGTTGGTGAATGGATGTGAGTGAGATGTGTGGATAAGGTGGTAGGGTGCCAGCAGGTTAAAGTGACCAGGTGAGTAAAGTGGGTAAGGTGCCAGCTAGGTGGGTAGGGTGTTGAGGCTAGGTTATTGAGGTGGTGGTGGGGGAAGGAATAAGAGAATCACGGGGGTGGTTGGAAGGTTGGGGCAAAGCTGAAGAGTTGGGTTGGTCATAGGGTCAGAGGTGTGGGGGAGGTCAGTAGGCAGCCAGAAGATCTAAGTTATATAGTTACCCAAAGGTTGGACATGTCTTTTGTCTGTCTAACTTTTTCCTGGTTAACCGTCGGAGGAACTGAATTGGAACTTCTGCAGCCTCTGACTCTAACTTGGAGCTGAAACATTTGCCGAGGGTCTTGGGGAGCTAGGGAACTGCATATTGGATGCTGAAACTTTTCAGGCAATTCCTGTGGTGCCTTTGCATTGAGACTTCCTAAGGGTCCCCAGCATAGGGTACACCTGGTCTCTAACCATCCAGAATTCTCCAGCCATGCTCCACTCCCACTGCAGTGAACGGAAATTTGGCTGAGTGCCGAATTCTCCATCCTCACGTGCAGTGATGGACAAGCGTGAACAGTGAAAAATTCCAGCCAGTCTCTTTTCATTGGCTGAGAGGAAGGCAGTCTTTTGGAGGGTCAGCAAGATTTTACTAGTGCTGCTTTCGAGCAAATATCTAAATGCATTGTGAATTTGAATACGGTACACAAATTTACATAATTAGAAGACTTTTAAACAAGCTTAGAATCGTGAGGCATGGATGTTTTTGCATGAGATGCTGTTTCCCTTAGCTTTTTTCGAATGAGATGTTTCCTACATCCTAATTTTTGGATCTCCTTATGACACAAGAAAGCAAGGGGGCGAATCTCCCATCCCACTGCCACTAGAGAATTGCATGTTAACCGATTCATGGGATTCCTGCAAGCATTTGCACCATGCTTGTGTTTCTCTGGCTCGGATTTCTGGAGGCACCTGCACAGTACTGAAAATTGGTTGGGAGGTGGGGCAAGCATTTAAATAGTATTTTACATACTATTAGCGGGCCCGGGATTGAATTCTCTGTGCCTGCTAGCATGTCCCACCCCACCAGAGTGTTTCAGTCCAGCAGGATTCAAAGTAGCTCCCCACTTTCGGGAAACTAGCAGGACGATTCTGCTGGAGTGAAGGGGAGCAATCGGGGGGTCCCCCAGGGGGTCGGGTGGCAAGGGTGGTACCCCATGGGCATTGGCACCCTGGCAATACCAGCCTGTTCCCCAGCACTGCCTAACGGGCAAAGCGCCCATGCCTAGGGGGCACTGCACGGGGTGGGGCCTGCTGGGGGTGGGGTCTAGGGATGATCTTTTGGGGGGGAAGAGGTGGGGGAAGTCCTACTGCCACTAGAGAAATTATAGAGAATAGAGAAATTATATATTTTGACTTGAGCCAGAACTAATTGGGAATAACTGCTCAACAGTAATATTTTGTCTTATTTTTATCCTTATTTTTGTGGGAGTGGCGGGGCCTGTGCTGACCCATTGGCATCATCCTTTCCTCTGGATTATCCGACATCACTAGTTTTTATTTCCATACCAAATTCAGTCATGTGAATCTCTTTTGTTCTAGAACAAAAGACAAATCTCTGCAAATGAAAGCAGTCAGATGATCCAGCTTTGCTTTATTCAACAAACCTTTCCCACAAACATTACCATTAAGTAACGTACAGGATAATTACAGTCTTAGGTGACAGAATTGGGTTAAGAAAGCATGTGAATGAATAACTCTCCTTGCACCCTCTGCTGTCCCCACCAATGCTTTTTCCTTTCTCTTTCTTTTGTGTGTTTAACCTTTCTCGGACTGGTTATCATCACTAAACTGTTCCAGTTCAGAGGACAGGGCTGTTACAGCAGTAATTGCAGCTGCCCAGCAGTGGCTGAGGCCAATTTTTGATTAATTGTGATTTAGAAGTAGTTCTATTTATATGGTTAATATTATAATGTAGTTAAGATGTCTCAGGTGAGTTGATTTTGGAGTGCAAAGTCTGGTTTTTTAGTACAAAGTGCAGACATCCTGCTCCAGAAATGCCCCAAAGGTAATATGAAAGAACAGTTAATCTATACTACTTTTGGTCATGATTTAAGAAGGAATATTGGCAAGAATGTGGAAAAAATTGTCTGCTCTGCCTGTTTTTTTAAATTACAAGGAATTGACTCTAGGTTTCAAGCTGTTCCTGAACATAGAGACAGTCCATAGACTAACTTATAGTTCAGAAAGGCACTTGACGTTTACAACTAAGAACTTTGTGTAACTCATAGTTTATTGTCACTTTTTGCATTTATCGAGTACAATTTTTAAAAATAACAAATGCGAGGATTCATGCTCTGCCTTTTTAATACCTGTACTTTAAAAGAAATACGATATTTTGCTAGGTAAGGGTCGGTGCGGGCTTGGAGGGGCTGAAGGGCCTGTTCCTGTGCTGTAATTTTCTTTGTTCTTTGTAAGACTGTAATTGCCAGACAATCAAGAGCTATGGCACATCACAGTAGACTGATGATGTTTCATTATTGGAGTGAAAATAATATTTTTGAGTTTTTTTACAAAATCCATGGTCAAAGCCTGGAGCAGCTAGCACAAGGCATCACTCAGATCGAAAATGCTCAGTCTAATAACAGGTAAAGGCTTGGCACTGTCACGTTTCTGTGCTAAGAGTCTGCAGATTGTCAAGGGGAAAATTGGAAGTTATGGAGTTCCAAGCTTTTAAGTCCTGGAGAAAATGAAGTTAGGATAGGAGAAAATGGGACGAGTTTTAATTTGAACAGAGATTTGAGGAAGAGTTATTTCACATTTAAGAGTATGAAAAGTTTACAGCAACAATAACTCCAGTGGTACGAAGAAAATATGACGGTTGCAATTGAAGAAGGTGGTTTGAACGTTGAAACAACCACTTTTCAGCTAACTTGTACTTCAAGGTAAGAAAAAAGCTAGAAAGATACTTGAAGATTCAGTTTAGCAATGGAGAGGTACACAAGTCTTGGTTGAAACTGAGCTTTACATTGAGTTGAAGAATGTGGGAGAGCAGACTATTTGGTGTAAAAGGAGGAACTCAATTTGTTCTGAACCATTATAGCAAGCGAGGAATTGTGAAAAGTCCGTTTTAGATTAGAGAAGGTGAGACCGAGGATGGTAATAACTGAAAGATTTAAGTGGCACTAAATGATAATAGCTGTATGTTGGGCTGGAAAAATTACAATCACCTTGATTCATTAAGTGAGTATTGTTTCTATATTTGCCCCATATAGATGGAAAAGACACGATGCATAAATATAACATATAATTGTTGTGCTTCCATTTCCTTTTGTGGTGGGAGTTGGGAAGAGACAGGAGGAAACTAATGCCTTTGTGATTGCATCAGTGGTCAGGTTTGCTGAGAAAACTCAGATCTGCCATGTGTTAGTAATACATAATAAATGTCTTGACCAAAAGCTCCAGAATGGCTCACCAGTGGGGATATTGGCTTTTTCTATTTATATTGAGCATTTCTGGGGAAAAATGTATTTTACTTTGTGATTTCATTTTAACCTCAAAAGAACCCAAGATTAAACTTTCTGGTTGAATAACCAAATTAATGTTAAATAGAAACAATGAATGTATAATTTTAGTTGTCACTAGGTTTTCACCCAGATGTATTTTGAACATCTTCACAAAATGATGATCTATAACATTGGAGTTCTAATTAAACCACTTGTGTGTATTATCCTTATTCAGAACTATTGATTGTTTGTGCATTTCCACTGTTGTATTATTTGTCCGATGTCATTTTAATCAAGATCTAGGTTCTCTCGACTTCCTCATTTTTCATGTTTCTAACCTGTTATCTTGTTTCCTCTATTTGCACTGAACCTTAATTCTGATTGCTTTTGAGGGGCCCAAGTGAAGGTGAAGGCAGTGGCAGAGCTGACACTGCAAGGTGAGGTGCCACTGCTAATATTGTCTCAATGTTTTTGTGCATAACTATCCTTGTTGAAATTTTAGAGAGAAAAGTAAATGGACATAAGATAGCAAAGCTTATGAGGAAATTTATCATTCACCTGTACTCCCCCCAGACCCTGAGAAAATGTTTGCTATGCACTTAATCAAAACCGTGCTTTTCAACCTAAGCAAAACTATTTTCAGTAAAATAATAGACCATTTGTTAAAATTATAATGCACAGATTTGAGCAGCAATGTGTGCTCTTCAAACAAATTGAAAATAAACATGAATTTGAAGGATGCAAATATTGGTCACGATCTCTGGTCACCTTGACTATCCTCTCTCATCGCCACCACTAACAATTACTCTTTGTATTTATAAAGTGCCTGTCATGTGGTAAAATGGCCGCAGCATTCCAAGGGAGCCATATCAAACCAATTATGGCACATAATTAACATCTTTAGTTATTTATTTAGTACCTTGGAGACTGAACTAAGACAGAGTGGAAATTCTAAAACTGAGGGCCTTGCAGCTGAAGCCACAGCTGCCATTAAAACCAGGGAAGCATGGGTGTCTTGGAGAGCTTGAGGGTTGAAGGTAATTATAGAGATAAGAAAGGGAAAGGTCCTAAAATAGGTATTGTTTAACCTGGGGCCAGAATAGGTCAATGAGCACATGGGTGATGTGTAAACAGGATTTGGCGCAAGTTAAATCACAGGCAGCAGAGCTTTCTATGACCCTAAGTTCCTGAAAGGTAGGAATGGAAGGCTGACCAAGATTGTCTTGGAATGGCCACATTTAGAAGTAACATGAGGGTTTCAACAGTCAAAGTGCTGAGGCAAGGGTGGAGTCAGGAGATGTTATGGAGCTAAAATGGGCAATAATGTGAAAACTCATCTCAGAATCAAGTATAACACTCAAAGTTGCAGAGTAAAGTTTGGCCTCAGTTGAGAGAGGGATGAAGTTAGTGGTAAGGAGATTCTGGAATGGACTGACGAAAATGGCTCTGGCCTTTGTTGTAAGGTGTTGAGTCTGGTTTGGTAGATCTTTATTAAGGTAATTGTCATCTTAGGTAGTTCAATACCAGGTATTTATTAACTAAATGTCCAAGCTCTGAGCTATCGACATGCTTCTACATACAGCTCTGTCCAACAGTACACTGACCCTGTGAGTGGATCATGTGTTCCCTTACATCACTGTGTGGGCAGTACTGTACTCAGTCCCCCATTAACCCTTTATGGTCAGACTTTTGCACCACAGCATTCCCAATATTTAGGTGGAGGCCCAGACTAATGCTGTGGGGGCATTGGTTCAAGTTCCATCACGGCAGCTTGAATTAGTAAATGTGGAATTGAAAGCTAGTGTCAGTAATGGTGACCATAACAACTATCATTGTTGTAAAAACTCACCTCCTTCCTTTGGGGAAGGAAATCTGCTGTTCTTACCCAGTCTGGCCTACATGTGACCCCAGACCCACAGCAACATGGTTGACTCTTAACTGCCCTGTGAAATGGTCTAGCAAGCTACTACATCCAAGGACAAGTAGGGATGGGCAACAAATGCCAACCTACTCAGCAACCCTCATGCCACAAAACAAATATTAAAAAGAATAAAATAAAATGGGAACAATGCAGTTTTCAGCAACAGCATAATATCCAAGGGTATACTCAGTCAAAGTGCAAAACAATGCTCAAGATGCCTTCAAAGTGTGAGATAAATCATTGATGTGAACTTGTATTC
This sequence comes from Carcharhinus amblyrhynchos, assembly GCF_965287045.1. NCBI lineage: Eukaryota > Metazoa > Chordata > Chondrichthyes > Carcharhiniformes > Carcharhinidae > Carcharhinus > Carcharhinus amblyrhynchos. Next base: position 56,047,698 of record NC_137335.1, read on the forward strand.
CCATTGCAATGTCAAATTTTTTTCTTGCTGTCCCTGGTTTCATCATAAATTCTATAGGCCATAGATTGAATCTTAGTCATGCTGTTTGTATTAGCTCTAATTTATAGTATCAGGTAGAATACTGTCAAACCTTTTTATAGCTCTTATTACAGACTTCTCATTACAACAAAATGTTATCCCTGGTCCCAGGAGAAACTTTATTTTTGTCAGTATATAAACTCAAACTTCAATAAGATGGATTTCCTTATGGGAACTATTCCTAGTTATCACAAATTTATAGTAATTGGATTAGACCACAGTTCATTGTGGCTCTGAAATTCAGGATTTCTCCTATCTGGCCAGAGGGATTTGATAAATGATTGGATTTAAAATGTTACCTTATGATTGGCTTTGAGGGAATTTAGGAAGATTAATTAATCCCAATGCAGGGTTCTTCATCTGCACGTGTAGCTAAAATGTGACTTGTGTTGTTCCACAAAATCTTTTATAGTTTGGAGAAGCGCTAATTACTTTGTTGTAGAAACTGCTGCAAAAGTAATGGCAAGGTTATGATGCCCTCCATTGACTATTACTTAAAAGTCCAGCAATTTATGGTGAATAAGAGTGTGTGCTATGAATCCTGATTCTCCACAGACTGTTGGACAATTAATGCCACTCCCCCATTTACCATGACAAAACCAAGAAATTACAACCTGACTGTGAGCCTTTCCTTTGAGATTTATTGCTGGATTTGCAATGCAAGTGTATCTATCATTGGTGATTTAGGGCTTGGAATTCTTGTCTTAAGGGCTAATTAGTTATATTGTAGTCTTGACATGCTCCTTAAAATTTGGAAACCCAAAAATGGCATAATGAAACTGAAGTTTCTCTGGCAGGTATATTATTGTACTTTGAGTTAAATTTGTTTGAGTAACTCCCAAAGACTGCCAGCTGCAAACACTCTAATTTTATTGTAACACATTTACAGTTATGAGAACGCTCCATCACACTTGCTTCTTTCCATGCTGCTTTCACAAAACTCTCAGATCACATGGGTATATTTCACTTCACAGTCTATTACATTTAACATTTTGCAGGACATAGCATGCTCCATTATACTACATCTCTCTTTCCTCTCCCAGTCTCTGTTCAGATTTCAACATTCTCTGAACTTTGTGGAAACTCAGTACTTCAGTCTCCTAGTCATTCTGAATATTTCAGTCTCATGAAGCCTTATAGGAAATGTAGCATTTTTTTTGCCATTTTGGGTAAATGTAATTTTTCTGTCTCCGTGTTCTCTTGTTCTTCTCCCTTCTGCCTCTTTTTTGACATTCTCAACTTCTCTTACACTGATAAATAGTGTGGTACCTTCAGCAATCTGATGTACCTCACTCTCCTTATTTGTAGGGAATAAGGCCTTCTCATTCAAACTAGTAGATGGTTCAGGGTCATCTGCGTCATTGTCTTTTCATTGTTGATGATTGTGATCTCTCTATCTGATTTTTTTACTTTGATAATCAATTAAAATGAAAGCTCTTCTGTTTTGTTTATCCCTGTTCTATCTGGACAATCTAAGACCCATGGTAACTAAAATGGTTATTTTTTTCACTGTTTCTTCAAATCTCGATTAATCTCTGATTCAAACCTACTCTCCCTGCAAAGACCTGATGATGTCTTCGCTCAAGAATTGTACATGTGATATATCTGGATATAATTTCTTCCGATCACCTTGAGAGACCTGGCCAACAAACTGAACACCGTGCTCTGGCTCTGCCTTGGCAATATCAAATGACCTTGATATGGGTGTTGTAAGATCTCCGGTCTCAATGGTCTTTGTTATGATCCCAGCAGGTGTTACTGTTGAATAGTCGCGTTCTAGAATGGATTATTAGTGATGTGGATGAATTGTCGCAGAACTGTAAAAAAAGAATAAGGCATTTGAAAATGAAACAATATAAAACAATACTCCTTCACCCCACCTCCTCACAGATGTGTAAAGATTTTCAAAGATAACACAAATTTACAAAATATGTTTTGTACTGTACTGAGTCCATGTAAACCAACAGGCCAACTGTGATCAGACACACCACACTCTAAAACCAAGTGGTAATTCCATCCAAAGCAACTTCTGTGGATTTCTCCTCAAATCCCCCCATGATGCAAGTCAACAGGTCTCACTTGAACTCTGGTCAAATGAGTGTTTCCAAACTCCACTCTTGAAGAACACACTTTGAAATCTTCTCCCACACAATGCTTTCTCTGATGCCTTCACCAAAGATCCACTTTCAAGATTTTAATCTCTCCTCTCAGCATTCCACTGCCTTGCATTGCCATGTGCATTCAAGCTTCCACACAAACTCAGGTAACCAGCTGTGCCACTACTGCTTTATAGGCTGTATTAAGCTGTTACCAACCCTTGGATTACTTCAAATGTCAGGCTTCTAACTAACTGACTTCACAGGGTCTGCACCTGTGAGCTCTGTCATTCATGAACTGGGAGCCTCTCTTTGCCCCTTTCTTTAAGTTGAAGGAACAGTACCTTGTTCAGATTCCAGTTCTTTGACTTCAATCTTCCTGGGATTTCTGTTTTCGTTCCCTGGCTTCTGGAACTATCAGTTCTTGAACTTCTGGGACTTGCTTTCTGCCCCTTCCTCTGTCGTCTTGCCTATCTGCTGGCACTTTACATGAGAACTGCTTTCTTAGGTGCGTAGTTCTAACTCAACCACAAGTGCTTATACTTCTGTATACCTTTGTGTGGGCTGTTGGTTACTAAGCAACATTCTAATTTTTCTTTAACCCCTGTTTTCACATAGTAAACTTTTGATTACTATGCAGCACAGTTTGAAATGAAACCATAACCCAGAGACATGCAAGCAACTTTGTTTAACATGAAGGTAACTAAAATTTTAACCCTTTCTTACACAAAAACAAAATCGAACTTCAAGCTATACCTTGTTTCTAATACCCAAAAATCAACCTCTGTCCCTGATGCAATCACTATATGACCAAGAAACGTGATTGTTGGCTGTGAAAACTCCCACTCATGATTGTATCAATTCTGTCTCTTGTAGTCCTCTCTACACTGCTCCCACTCTCGTGTCATGTTCAGCTTGAATGGACCTATGTATCAACATATCACTAGCTGACAAGGCTACCAACATGAACTGCTCTGTATGCTGCATGTCTCACCATCTCTATTTTCCCATTTTATGTCTAACAAATTTAACTGCATATGTACTTTGGGATTCAGGCTCTCCCTCTCTCTCCTCTGACGACTGATCAGTTTTGTTTCCTGATCTCAGTTTGTCTACTTAATTGAATCATCTTTGCCAGTGTCAAATCATCTTGGATCTGCAATTTAACTGATGATGCATTCTCCGCTCCTCCAATAACTACTCTTGTGAATTAGTTCTTCTTTCAGCTTGTTGTACTCGCAATGTTCTACTAATTGGTAAAGATCATAACAAACACATTGATATTTTCCTCATGTCTCTGGCTGCATTTGTTACTTTGCATGTTTCATATGTTCTTGTGAAGATTGAAATACATCTCCAGTGCATCAGTGAGTTTGGCATTTGCGACTTTACCCTGGGGATGGATGAGTCTGCACATTTGCCCATTGCATACAAAAGTGTAGTAAACTGCTTACAACCCGGCCTCGCACATGATCTAATGAGGGACAAAATCAAGGAAATCGCCTATACCACTTTGGCCACATTTCAGCCCAACTTTCTCAGAACTCTTAAGTGGAAGTAGAAATCATCATCTTTTCCATCATTTTGCCAGCATACATTCTCATTCCTGTGCTCGCTTGCTCTCTCTCTCATGGGTATATATTATTGAGTTGTGTGTCAGAGTAGTATTAATAACTTCTGAAGACTGTCAGCTGCAAACACTCAGCTTTATTGTAACATATTAACAATCGTGAAAATACGCCCTCACACTAGCTGCTTGCCATGCTGCTTTCTCCTAGACTGTTAGATCACATGTGTATGAGCATGAATAGACATCAGACTTTTGTGGGACTTAGTCCATTATACCATAGCAGGTTGTAAATTGTTCATTGAGATCTTTTTTTTTAAGACATTTTTATCTATCTTATGCTGGACGTGCCATCCATATTACTGTTCATGTTGTTGGACAATCTTTTTCACAGTGGAATGCTGTTTCATTACTAAGAAATAGAAATTAGATTTTTCTTTCCCAGAAGAATAACTTTTTGAAATACAACATATGAGTCATTTGAAACAAGACATTGTAAATTGTAGTTGACTTGGGCAGACGAAGGTGTCTTTGGGCCTCTGATTCTCCATCAAATGGCGTTTCCCTCGCCTTATTTCTGGGTCCATGAGTTTGATTGTTATGACTAGACAACACCTCCACAATCCCAGTGTCATTCGTTTTACCTAGATGGTAAACACCGTAGGAATTCACAACACTAGGTTAAAGTCCAACAGATTTATCTGGAGGAGCAGTGTTCCAAAAGTTTGAGATTCCACTTAAACCTGTTGGACTTTCACCTGGTGTTGTGAGAGTTCTTACTGTGTCCACCCCAGTCCAACACTGGCATCTCCACATCCTCAGTGGCAGAAAGTGAGGTAGATGAATCTTTTGACTTTTACGATCCAGGAATTCCTGGGGAGGCAGTTACGTTGTTCTAATTATGAAAATCATGCTGATTCAATATTTCACAGCACAAAAATGTTTGTATACTTTGCGCAGGTTCCCTCCCAGGAAGGATTACTTGGATAAGATACAGATAATTTTGGGCAAAAGGTAGAAAATTACATGAAAAAAAGGAGGTTTTATTTTTGGTCACTGATTTGTCCTGTATGTTCCAAGTCCTGAAGCTGGAAGCCACTGAAGTTATTTATTACATGATTTAATGATTGGACCAACAATACTAACCATTGATTTGAGAAATGACTGCTAGTAGTTGAAATACAAAGCTTTAGTGAAACAAATTAATTTTCACTCATTTGTTTCCAGAGTCAGTCTGCTATTAACTGGAATGCTAAATTTAATATATCCGATTTGCTATGGAAGTATGTCCTTTGACAAACTTAAGTTTGTCTTTAAACTTTCTTCTCCATTGCAAAGACTGCTAATGTATGCTATATTTCAAAACAACTAATGATTGAAATATCGACAGCAAGTTGTGGTGTTAGCTCAAATGTTAAGTGCACCATTTTTAGTATATAGAAACCTACAATGCAGCATCTTTTAATACTTCCGCTCAAGTCTTGTGATTTCAGTGATTTTTCATGTGATTGTGGGGTGGAAAAAAGAATAAAAGGTAGTGAAACAATCAGCATTGTTTTAGCTGAATAGCCTTCAAATTAACACTTAGTGTTTTGGCTAGAAAATGCTGATCGTTTTACCCTAGAGTGTAGATGTTGCAAACTTAGCTTATTAAGGATTCAAAGTATTACTGAGATTTTTATTGTATTCAAAATAATTTTATTTTGAAATATGATGGATGCCATGGTTGTAAATATAGACCAAGGATATACATGTAGTTCCTATAATATTCTTAAATGACTGCATAGACTTTCTCTATTTTCAGAAGTATGTCAGGAGAAGCAAAGGACAGAGAAAGGGATGACTACAAAGATGCAAAGCCAAGGTCTTTGAGGTTCACATGGAGCATGAAGACTACTAGTTCGATGGATCCCAATGATATGATGCGAGAGATCCGAAAGGTGCTGGACGCTAATAACTGTGACTATGAGCAAAGGGAAAGGTTCCTCTTGTTCTGTGTTCATGGGGACGCTCGGCAAGACAACTTGGTCCAGTGGGAAATGGAGGTCTGCAAGCTGCCACGTTTGTCTCTAAATGGTGTTCGCTTTAAGCGAATATCTGGGACATCTATAGCATTCAAGAACATTGCATCCAAAATTGCAAATGAGCTGAAGTTGTAAAGAGAAACTGTAATTATGGGATCAGGGAAGTTTTTTGTGTGATGTACAGTTCACTCTTGAATGTACTGGTATTATTGCTAATGTGCGTGAGATTGGCCACTGACCCCACTTCCTCATACCCAAATAAATTAAACGGTTAGAAATTTCCGTCGCAATAAGGTTATATACATTGTGATTCTAAATTGTAAAACCCAGGTCTGTATGGCTTATTGTGAATTAGCTTTAAAGAATTGTGATCTTACTTCCACATGTACAGGTAAGTATATTGAGCATTGTCACAGCTTATGTTCATATAGTTGTACAATAAAGAATAATACCTAACATCTGCAGGTATTGTATAGCTGTGTCCTGATTTATGTACAGAAATGCCCATATTAATGTTCCAAGAAGTGTATTTGAGCTTTTGAAGTTCTTTAACACTAACTACATCTCTGGGTGTTAGATAAGATTTTTGACTTCATTGTTATTGGAATTAAATCTTCCCTTTTCCCTAACTCCGCCAAAAAAAGCCATTCTGATCTTTCAGATGTGTTGCCTAGGTGCCCAGTGCTCTTCCCTCCATACTATAATATTTTCATTGATAGCACAAAACAGCTTTTGGGGAAATTGTCTCAGGAATTGACATTCATCTTTGAGGAAGATGGCCCTTTTTTTTTCCTTTAGTGCTGTATGGAGCTACACATATCTACCAAGTTCATTTTCCAACTTGTATAATAAAATGGTAATGCTCACATGTTAAGTGGTTGTATGATTTCCTATCCCATTGTAATCACCTGTGCTGAATAGTTTACCAGATTTCTTGTATTTATTCCAGGACAATATACCTGTAATGTGCAGCATTTTAATTATAGGCCTTCACCAATTAAAGGAGTTTTTTCCTTTATAACTAGTGATGTACTATGTAAAAACCACTAGTACTGGTACATTTAATACTGTTTTGTACCAAATTAACCATGTAGGTTAATTGTGCAATTGTATTTTATGTTGTAATTATTGTAATATTAGCATTTGACCCTGCCTGCACTCTTGTGGAGATTTAGAAAAATAATCAAAATCTGTCAATGTAGATGCTGTGATCAGACCTGGATTATCAGAAGGTGAACTAAATCTTTGTATGATTGCATAAACATACAGCAGCATATGATTGAAGCTTTAGATTGTAAATATTCTGTGATGTAGCTTCTTTCCTTTGGCGGTTGTGTTTCAGAATGACGTTGATTTTGTTGCCTTAGGAGATGCTTGGAAAGTTGTACTTGCCCCTCCCCCTTGATGTTAATTGAGAGGAGTTCAGTGCAAGGTACATAGGTACATTTTCACTGGTGCACAATATTAAAACAAACTTGAAATGATCTGAACATGGCATAAGTTTTATTTCATTTTTTTAACCCTTAAGAGAAAATACTTCAGGTCATTTGATTTCAATGCAAGATAGCATAAAGCTGTTACCTTATAATTTTTAAATTTCCTGTTGCTTTTATGCTGATTTTCTTCTTTACAATTTGTTTTGGTGTACAAGAGATGTGAAAAATGTATTTGTATTTATTTTCATGAAAATATTCTCAAAGAAACATCCTACACCTTTGATGTGAACAGTGAAAGCAAATTTATAGCAGTAAGCAACAGACGTGACAAGAAGACTTTGGAAAAAAACACACCCACCCTAATATAGTGTGACCGAGGAGCCACAGGTTTTGTAGTGCAACAATGTTTGCAGGTCATGCTACAGGTCACAGCTATCCTGAAAGAACAAAAAGAATTGATGGCAAGAATCATTTTTCTTTGTACCAGGTAATGTGGAATTTTGTTGGCTATGTTGTTTACTATGCAACAGGTCTTATTTTATGTTTAAAAAAATCAATGTTTACTTTCAATACATTCACTGGTGTGTGTGAAATAATTTAAGATTATCCCAGTTAAAGAGGCTATCTTCTTGTTGCTAACATTAAAGATGGTTAAAATAAAACCATACATCAATATATTTCTTGCACTATGTTCTATTTCTAATTAGACATCAGAAATTCCACTCCTATTTTCTTAAACTGTCTGAGACTGAACCAGACTGACAATTTTGCTGAGCTGAGCCAATACCATCTATCGACTCCTCCGTGATATTGACCATCTTCACCCTTGCCTTAGTCAACCCTGCTAAAACACTCATCCGTAGTCTGATTAATCTCCAGACACAATTGTACTAGTTCTCTCCCACCCAGTCTCCCATCTGCCACCCTCTGTCAACTGCAACTCATCTAAAACTCAATGAACAAGGATACAAGAAAACAAATTCTATTCACCTATCAGCCCTGTGCTTGCTAGCCAACATAGGATCCCAGTCCACAAATGCATACTTTTAAATACTAATCCTTGTGTTCAAATCCCTCCATAGCCTCTTAGAATTCCTATGGCGCAGAAGAAGACTATTCAGCCCGTTAAGTCTACAACAAATCTCTGACAGCATTTTTCCAGGCCCTATCCCTGTAATCCCATATTTTGCCCTGCTGATCCCACTAATCTGTGCGGTTTGGGAGGAAACCAGAGCACCTGGAGGAAACACACACAGATACAGGGAGAACGTGCAAATGTCACACAGTCACCCAAGGCTGGAATTGAACCTGTGTACCAGGCCCTCTGAGTCAGCAATGCTAATCATTGTGCCACTGTGCCTCACCACTCCTCATCTCTAACCTTGTGTTCCTCCAACTCTGGCCTCTTGTGCTTCCTCAATTTCCTCCAACCCAAATACTGGTGGTGTTGCCATCAGCTATTTATATGTTAAACTGATGAATGTCCTCCCTAAGCCACTCCATCTCATCTCCTTTAAGATTTTCATTAAAACAGTTTTTCTAACCATGGTTTCAGACATCTGTCCCAATATGTCATGGCTTGATGCCACATTCTGTCTGACAACACTTCTGTGAAGCACTTTGGGACATTTTGCTATGTGAAAGATAATATGAAAATGCAGGTATCAAAAATCTCTAGCAGCACTGTGGGTATACCTACATTACGTGGACTGCAGTGGTTTAAAAAGGCAGCTCATCACCTTCACATGAGTAATTAAGGGTGGACAATAAATGCTGGCCTAGCCAATGACACCCACATTCCATGAATGAATAAAAATAAAGGGTACTTGTTGTGAGCTGCTTCATTTTGGTTCATATGCAACACAGATCATTGTCACATTAACATCGCAGCATTACAGTAATCCAAATGTACAGAAAAATCATTTTGTTTTCAGTCAATTGAATACAATCATTCATGTGAATTGGGATACCTATATTTTCTTGCTGGACTTCTATCATCTAATATTCACGTGAAGCACACAGACTTCCATAGCTCCCTTAAATAAGCTTCCTCACACTCCAATTCCTGTAAGGTGATTATTCTACCCTCCCACTTTCTCCAGCTCTGTATTCAGACATTGCAACTTTCCATACTAATTTTTCCAAATATGTCCTTCCAAGATGTCTTCCAACATGGGGGATCCCACCCCTGCCCTCCTCCATGTCCAATCTATTGCACACACTTTTGCTTCCACCCCTTCCCCTCCCTCCCAGAATTGTGAGAGGATTCGTCAGGTCCTAGCCTTTTACCCCACAAGCTTCCATTTTCAGCAGTTCACCTTCTGCCACTTTCATTGTGATGCCACCAGCAATTGCAGCTTGCCCCTGTCCCTGACACCGCCCCCCCCCCCCCCCCCCCGCCGCCGCCGCCGCCGCACCCCAACGCCTTCAGCATTCCAAAAAGATCATTTGCCCCAGAACATGCTGGGCAGAGTTTAATGCGTTGGACGGGACTGTAAAATGCAGCAAGCCATTCAAAACTCCATTGACTTCGGCAGGAGCGGAAGATCCTGCCAATCAGAGGGGCTGTAAAACTCCACCCCGACTCCTCAGTCAACCTTTTTGAAACCTTCCCTTTTGTTCTTCCTGCTCCCTCACACCTGCCACTGGCTCAACATTTTTATCCTTCCACTGTTCTGATGAAAGCACATCAACCTGAAACCTTAACTTTCTTTCTCTCCACAGATTTGCCTGACCTGAATATTTCCAGATTTTCCTGTTTTTATTTCAGATTTTTAGTATTTGCAGTATTTTGTATCTTGTCCCCAAATAGATGCATCAGCATGTAATCAAGAAGGCTAATGGAATATAACGAGAGGAATTGAACATAAAAATAAGGATGTTATTCTTCAGTTATATAGGACATTAGTGAACCTGCATCTCAAATAATGTGTGCAGTTTTGGTCTCATTTAAGGAAGGAGGTAAATGCATTGGAGGTGGTTCAGGAGGAGATTTACTCGATTGATATCTGGAATGTGCAGGTTATGAAGAAAGGTGGGATAGGCTGGGTATGTTTCCACTGGAGTTTAGAAGTGCGAGGGGTGATTTGATTGAAGTAAGAAAGATCCTGAATGGCCTTGACAAGGTGGACATGAAAAGAATGTTTCCTTTTGTAGGTGAGTTCAGAACCAGGAGCACTGTTTTAAAATTAGGGTCATTCTTATAGAACAGAGATTGGGAGAATTTTTTTCTGAGGATGGTGTGACTTTGGAATTCTTTGTCTCAGAAGGCAGGTTACTTAATATGTGTTAATGCAGAAGTAAATAGATTCTTGGGCAAGGGAATCAAAGGATATCGGGGGAGGTGAAACTCCACATAAACAGATCAGCCATGATCTTATTGAATGGCGGAGCACAATCAAAGGGCCGAATGGCCCACTTTTCCTATTTCGTATGCTGGCCTGTAAAGATCTAGGTTGACTAGGCAAAGGATTTTAAATGTTATACAAACAGAAAATGCTGGACATATTCAGGAGATCAGGTAGCATCTGTGAAGGGAGAAACAACGTTAGCATCTCAGGTTAATTTTCTCTCATTCAAATTGGAAAATGTAAAGCTAGTACAGTGGAGGAATAGGAATAAAGCACAAAAGGGAAGATAGAGTAAATTATTAAAGGGGTGATGGCGCAAGGCACATGGGGGTTGTGAATGATTCAAATAAACACAAGATAGGTCCAGTAAAAATGTAAATAAGGACAGAAGGATCATTACCAACAACAGTTGACTGAAAAACTGAGGGCAGTGGTTATGATCTGAAATCACTGAACTCATACACAAGGCAGTAGAGTGCCTGCTCAAAATAGATGCTAATCCTCAAGCTTATATTGCACTTCATTGGAAAAATGTAGGAAGTTGGAATGTTAGGAGAATTGAAATGATATGACTAGAAGCTCAATCACCCTTGTGGATTGAATGCAAATGTTCTGCAAAGTCACCATCCAATCTGTATTTGGTCTCCCAGATAAAGGAGATCACATCATGAGCAGTGACAATATACTAAAATTGAAAGTACAAGTAAATTGTTCCCTTGCTGGAAAGGTGTGCTAGGCAATGAGAATGGAGATGGGAAGGCACCTTTTTACACCTGTGGTTGCATGGGAAGCTGCAATGGGAAGAGGTGAGATTCCTGGGTGATCAAATCGATCAGGTGTTGCAAACAAATGCTGAAAAGGAAGAGGAAGGTGCATATGGTGGTGGCATCATATCAGAGGTATTGGAGGATCTGCTGAATGTGAAGGCTGGTGGAGTGGAAACTGAGGTTAAGGGGAACACTTATTGTTGTGGGATGGAAAGGGTGAGAGTAGAAGTGCAGAAGATGGGATGGACAAGGTTGAGAACCTTCAACCATGCTGGAGAGAATTCCTGGGTTAAAAAAAGGAAAACACCACATCAGGGCAGTGGAATGGATGGTCACCACCAAAATAGTTTGGACAGAGAATTTGGGAGAATGGTTAAGGGTTCTTACAGAAACTAAAATTATTGGAGATAGTGGTAGTAGGCCAACAACTCTTTACACCTGCTCTGCTATTTAATAAGATCATGACTAATTGGAATTTGGCCTTCACTCCACTTTCCTGCTTGATGCTGCCACTCTCCAACCTCCTTGTAGATTGAAAAACTAAGACAGCCTTGAATATATTCAATGAAATGACCTCCACACTCTTTGGGGAAGAGAATTCCAAAGATTGACAACCTTGAGAGAAGAAAAATGGGGGTCCTTTGTTCTTTCAAATGGTGATCCCCTGGTTCTAGATTCCCCAAGTAGAAATATCTTCCCATCATCTACCCCTCGAGCATCCTAAGAATCTACCATGTTTTGCTGACTTCAGTTGTTTCTTTCAGAGAGTTGTTAGCCTTTGGAATTTTCTTCCAAAGAGAGCAATGGAGACTGGGTCATTGAGTATATTCAAGGCTGGGTTAGATAGATTCTAAGATGATGAGGGACAAGCAGCAAAGTGAAGTTAAGGCCACAATCTGATTAGCTGTAATACTGAATGGAGGAGCAGTTTTAATGGGCCAAATGACCTACACCTCCTATTCTTATGATCTGTCAAACCTCCTCAGAATCATAGGCTTTCTACATTGCAGGAGGAGGCCATTCAGCCCATTGAATCTGCAGTGACTCTGACAGAGTATCTTACCATTCATCTAACCTACATATCTTTTGGACTGTGGAGGAAACCCATGAAGACATGGGGAGAACGAGCAAACTCCATACAGTCACCCAAGGCTGGAATTGACCTGGATCCCTGGCACTATGAGGCAGCACTATTAATCACTCTGCTGCCCATGATTTAATATATTTCAATAAGATCATCTCTCATTCTTCTGAACCTCAACAGGTATAGCACCAACCTGCTCAACCTTTCTCTATAAAACAAACTCTGCATCCTAAAAATAACCCTAGTGAACCTTCAATGCACTGCTTTCACTGCAAGGACTACCTCCATAAGTCAGGAGGCAAACTGTAAACAATACTCTAGTCTCACCAATGCCCTTAGTTGTAGCAACACTTTGTATTTTTAAATTCTATCCCTCTTGCAATAAAGACCAACTATCTATTTGTCTTCCTAATTACTTGCTATATTGCATGGCAACCTTCTTGTGATTCATCTGCAAGGACACTCAAATCACTCCTTACCACAGCATTCTGCAGTCTCTTTTATTCATCTATGGGATGTGAGCTTCACTGGCTAGGCTAATATTCATTGTCCGTCCATAATTGTCTTTGAGAAGATGGTGGTGAATTGCCTTCTTGAACCATGGCAATTCATGTGGTTCAAGTACACCCACAATGCTGTTAGGGAGTTCCAAGATTTTGACTCAGCGACAGTGAAGAAATAGTGATACATTCACTCAAAGGGTGGTGAATCTCTGGAATTCTCTGCCTGTTGAAGTGGTGGAGGCTACCTCCCTAAATATTTTTAAGACGCGGGTTGATGGGTTTTTGATAAGAGAGGGGATTAAGGGTTATGGGGAGAGGGCGGGAATGTGGAACTGAGCCACGACAGATCAGCCATGATCTTATTGAATGGCAGGGCAGGCTCAAAGGGCTAGATGGCCTACTCCTGCTCCTATTTCTTATGTTCTTATCTCCAAGTCAGGATGATGAGCTTGGAGGGGTACATATAGTTGGTAGTGTTCCCATGTGCCTGCTGCATTTTATCCTTCTAGATGGCAGTGGCTGTGGGTTTGGAAGGTGTAGCCTAGAGTCTTAAGGAAAAGTGCATCTTGTATATGGTACACACTGCTGTTACTGTGCATCAGTGATGGAGGGAGTGAATGTGGAAGAGATGCTAATCAAGTGGACTGCTTTGTCCTGGATGGTGTCAAGCTTCTTGAGTGTTGTTGGAGCTGCACTCATCCAAGCAAGTGGAGAGAATTCCCTCCCATTCCTTTTTTTCTAGTTTGTGGGCAGGCTTTGGGGAGTCAGGAGGGGAATTAATCACCACAGGATTCCTACCCTTTGACCTGACTTCTAGCCACAATATTTATATAGCGAGTTCAATTCTGTTTCTAGTCAATGGCATATCTCAGGATGTTGATGGTGGTGAATTCAGCAATTGGTAATACCTTGAATGTCAAAGGACAGTGGTTAGATTCTCTCATGTTGGAGATAGTCATTTCCTGGCATTTGTGTTGTGCAAATGTTAGTTGCCACTTGTCAGCCCAAACCTGGATATTGTCCAGATTGTGCTGAACTTGGACATGGACTGCTTCGGTATTTGAGGAGTTGCGAATGCTGTTGAATCTTGTGCAATCATCAGTGAACCTCTCTTATGATGCCGAATGCCCGTGACCGCTGAAGTGGTCCCCAACAGGGAGTACTCTTGCCTGGTGATTGGTGTTCGTTCATCTGTTGTCGTAGCATCTGCATGGTCTCCCCAATGTACCATGCCTCGGGGCATCCTTTCCTGCAGCGTATCAGATAGACAATGTTGGCTGATTTGCAGGAGTATGCACCCTATACCTGGTGGATGGTATTCTCGCGTGAAATGATGGCATCCGTGTCGATGATCCGGCACATCTTGCAGAGGTTGCTGTGGCAGGGTTGTGTGGTGTCATGGTCACTGTTCTCCTGAAGGCTGGGTAGTTTGCTGTGGACAATGGTCTGTTCGAGGTTGTGCAGTTATTTGAATGCAAGAAGTGGGGGTGTGGGAACGGCCTTGACGAGATGTTCGTCTTCATCAACGACATGTTGAAGGCTCCGCAGATGTCGTAGCTTCTCCGCTTCAGGGAAGTACTGGACAACGAAGGGTGCTCTGTCCACTGTGTCCTGTGTTTGTCTTCTGAGGATGTCAGTGTGGTTTTTTGCTGTGGCGCATCAGAACTGTCAATTGATGACTTGAGCACCATATCCTGTTCTTCTGAGGGCATCTTTCAGTGTCTGGAGGTGTCTGTTGCGATCCTCCTCATCTGAGCAGATCCTGTATATGCAGAGGGCTTGTCCAATGGCTTAACATATTTAGGGTGGAAGCTGGAGAAATGGAGCATCATAAGGTTATCCATGGGCTTGCTGTACAGTGAAGTGCTGAGATGACTGTCCTTATGGACATATGTGTCCAAGAATGCAACTGATTCTGGCGAGTAGTCATGGTGAGTCTGATGGTGGAATAGAACTTGCTGATGTCATCATGTAGTTGTTTCAGTGATTGTTCACCATGAGTACAAAGGAAGAAAATATCATCGATGTAACTAGTTGTTCTTTGTAGTGTATAGCATCAGTTGAACGTTGTCTGTGGTGAAGAGGTCTTGTTCAAACCTGTGTATGAAGATGTTGGCATATTGAGGTGCAAATTTGGTCCCCATGTCTGTTCCGTGTGTCTGGATGAAGAACTGGGTGTTGAAGATGAAGACATTGTGGTCCAGGATGAAGTGGATGAGTTGTAAAATTGCATCTGGAAACTGACAGTTTTCGGCATTGAGTACGGAAGCAGTTGCAGCAATGCCATCATCGTGGGGGATGCTGGTGTAGAATGCCAAGACATCCATTGTGATGAGGAGTGCTCCTGGTTCAACTGCTCCATGTGTGCAGAGTTTCTATAGGAAGTCCATCTCTTGACCCATTCACAAAACATCCCGGAAACACCTGAAAATTCAACTGGCTCTGTCTCAGAAAGGAACTCATTTATATTCACTGCTCAAGATAAGGTTTCTACACTGTGGAGACCAAATACACTGTATTGTTTTATGTTAATAGAGCCCCCTTTCAATGGTTAGTAATAGCAAATTAGTGCAGGTGAATTGATTGGTGCAAATTTACCATTTTTAAACTTGAATGTGCCAATAATATTTTTCACTGTTGGTTCAAGATATTCTCAAGCATATGTCATTGTTAATTCAAGATATCCTCATTTGTACGTGGGATTGTTGTTTGCGGTGCTTGAGGTTGAAGTATTTTGGATGCTGCTGTCCAGATATTGCATAGGGCCAGGTCACAAACTAATGCTGGTTGTACAATAGGAACAACTAAGTCATGTGCAACTGTCTGACACTTTACAAGGCCTGGTTGTAAAGTGTACCATACTGAAATGTGAACTTTCAATACGCTTTATTAAGACAGAGTACAAAGGCCAACAAGTTTTGCTAAAAACTTATTTCAAACACATTGCCCTACTGTTCCAAATTCTGGACACCTGACAAATGTGAGGGGGTGAGATAACAATGGGTCCAGAAACAGGAGAAGAACCATGGCCGTAGATTTCAGTGCCTGGCTCTATCCGCAACCCAGCATAACTGTTGGGGACAACCATCCTCCACTTAGCTGGCTTGCTATGCTTCAATTTTTCAGGTGACGGCCTTTTAATTAGTATGAGATGGGACTTCCATTTGTCTCCAGGAAGAAGTCCTGTCTTATAGAACTGCTGGTCAACTGGAGGCCAATAGCTTTGCACATGAGCGGTGCCAGAAGCAATGGCAGATGTGGGTACAGCCGCAGACCAAGGAGGGAGAAATTCACTTCCACAAGTATTTTTGTGGGGCTGGTCTAACAGACCCCAGCAAGGGGACATGTTGGACAGGAAGAATGGGAGGGTCAATGTAAGAATTGAGAGGAACCTCGCCCTTTAAATTGCCAACAAGGTTAAACCTTCTAGGTTGCACACTGAGTTTCGGCCCCTCGCGCTGCCTATTAAATCAGAGTGGCAACGGGCTGCAACCCTTAACTAGGCACTAACTGACCAACCTTTTCAAGTCCGGAATCAACCTAGTGAATTTCCTCTGTACCCTCTCCAGTGCCAGTATATTCTTTCTCAAGTAAGGAGATCAAAACCATACACAGTACTCCAGCTGTAACTTAACCTCATTGTTTTTAAACACCATTCCTCTAGCAACGAAGGACAAAATTCCATTTGCCTTTGTAATTACCTGCTGCACCTCAAACTAACTCCTTGAGATCCCTGCAAAAGGACAACCAAGTCCCTCTGCACAGCAGCATGCTGCAATTTTTTTACCATTTAAATAATAATCCATTTTGCTGTTATTCCTACCAAAATGGATGACCTCACAATTATCAGACCGTTGCCCACTCACTTAAACTATCTATATCTCTTTGTAGAATTTCAGCATCCTTTGCACACTTTACTCTGCCATCCATCTTAGTGTCATCTGTGAATTTTGACACGGTACAGTTGCTCCCCAACTCCAAATCACCTATGTAAATCATAAAAATTGCAGTCCTAACACTGATCCCTGAGGCATACCACTAGTCACTGATCCCCAATCTGAAAAACACCCATTTACCCCCACTTTTACAGGTGCACCACAGAAAGCATTCTTTCTGGTTATACCATAGCTTGGTATGGCTGCTACTCTGCCCAAGACTGCAAGAAACTACAAAAGGTTGTGAATATAGCTCAATGCATCATGCAAACCAGCCTCCCATCCACCAACTCTGTCTACATTTCCCACTACCTTGGAAAAGCAGCCAGCACAATTAGGGAACCCATGCATCCTGGACGTTCTCTCCGCCACCTTCTTCCATTGGGGAAAAAAGATACAAAAGTCTGAGGTTATGTATCAACTGACTCAAGAACAGCTTCCTCCCTACTGCTGTCAGATTTTTGAATGGCCTTACCTTGCACTAAGTTGATCTTTTTCTACACCCTAGCTATGACTGTAATACTACATTCTACTTTCCTTCTCTATGTATCGTATGCTTTGTCTGTATAGCATACAAGAAACAAGACTTTTCACTGTATACTAATACATGTAGCAATAATAAATCAAATCAAAAGGTGTGCCGTGATGAGGGGGCATAGGATTATTAGGAGATGATGGGAGACGGACGGGTGAGGGGTGGTTCAGGCTGTGTGAGCGGCAGTATTTAGGCCAGTTGTACAGAAAACGTGTGGTGGGGAGATCTTGTTCCTCTAGCTGGCCCGGGCTGGGCTCACGCTACCTGCAAACATCACCACAGAGGCCTGATACAAGCGCGGATTATATTGACGCCCGTCTCCCTATGCGGCTGGGCCTTTCAGTGACTTCACTCCTCCCCATTCCGGTCCCGGGGCCTCTCCGCCTGAAACAACCCAGCCGCAGCCTCCTCTCCGTCACCCATAGCAACCAATCAGACAGAACCACCAATCAGAGTGTAGATTGCTGGAGACAGCCAATGGTATTGTCGTTTGCTGGTGCCGTCTGCGGGGGGGGGGCGAGGGCCAATCGGATGACGGGTTATTCCGAGGTGGTTTATGGTTCCAAGGCGCTGAGGAGAGGACAGATAGAGAACGTCCGGTAAGTAAGTAAGTAAGTAAGTGAGTGAGTGAGTGAGAGAGAAGGAGAAAAGGTGAGTGAGTGAGTGAATGAATGAATGAAGGAGGGGGAAAGAGAGGGAAAGGATTCTGTAGTTCCTGTCACAGAAACGGGGGCGGTTATAAGCTTTGACGATGGGTCATCCAGCTCGAAACGTTGGCCCTATTCTCCACAGATGCAGGCAGACTTGCTGAGATTTTCCAGCATTTGCTGTTTTTGTTTCAGATTCCAACGTTCACAGTAATTGGCTTTTATATTATGTAAACTTTCTGCCTCAGGTGAGCAACTGCTGCTGCAATTTTTGCTGGACCCAGGTGCTGCCTTGCTAGCCCCCAGCCCTTCCCATGTTGTTGCATATTCTAAATGCCTGCAGTTGGATGCTCACTTTCCTGCAGTCTATTCATCTGCAAGGGAAAAGGTTGTGTAATGGGAACTTGTAGTGGAAAATATATCTGAAAAAGTAAGCAAGTGTAGGGGAACACCTAGACATTAGTGATCAAAGTAAAATAAGACTCAAAATAATGGTTCAGGATTATATTAGTAAAGGGAGGAGCAAAGAATTGGGGAGTGGGGAAACTGAGGGACTGCATTAAATTTCCCCAATGGTAATTGAAATAAAGTAGAACAGCAAATATATTTTGAAAGATATAGTTCTGAAGAAATATATTCTGCTTAAACAGAGCCACCTAACCAATGAGTTAGTGAAACGGTCAAGTCTAGTCAAGTCAATATTGAAACTAAAGGAAAATCACGTACACAATAAATGAAAGGATATCAAAGAAACAAAAGAAAGTCATGAAAGCATAAATAAATTTCAGAATTAAATTAGCAAGGAGTTCTACAGATGTATAGTAGAGTCTTGACTGTGAACAAAGCAAATGAGTTAGGACAAGTGACAGAATGGATAGCAAGCTGGCTACAAGCTAGAAAACAGTAGGGGGTAAGGGCAATTACTTAGGCTGGCAAAAGGTGGGAAGTGTTGTTCCACAAGGACCACTGCAGTTTACAGTTTACATCAATTATTTGGATTCTGGAATCAGAAACAATTTTAAAGATTGTGGGCAAAGTTGGATATATTTCATTCTGAGGAACAATGTGACAAAAAACAAGAAACTATTAATATGTCTGCACAGCATGATCACTTAATGAGCAAATTCATTTCAATATGGGTAAGTGAGGTGGTGCAGTTTGGTGAGAAAAATAACAAAGCCTCATACTGTTTGAATAGCAATGTCTAAATGGAGCAGAGGAGCAAAGGAATCTAGGAGTACAGATATACAAATCATGAAAAGCAGCAACACAGGTTAAGACCATTAAAGAAAATATATAAGCACTTGGGTTCATTTCTGAAAAGTCACAATTGAAAGACAGTGATTATCACACTTTTATAGGACTGTGGTTAGATCACATTTGAAATACTATAGTTAATTTTGGTCACCATATTATAAAAATGACAGTTATTGGAGAAAGTCTAAAACCAATTCACAAAGACAGTACCAGAACTTAGCGAGGAAAAGCTGGGCACTCTTGAGAAGAGAGAAAATTGTGTTGTTACAGAGCTCTTTCTAATTTTGGTGGGATAGATGAAAAGAAAATGTTTCCTATTGTGGGGAGTCCAAGACAGTTCATAAGAAACCTTACTCAGAGTAAGTATATGAAATGTGCTGCCCCATGGAGTTGTTAAGGCAAACACATCAATACATTTAAAATAAAGGTAAATCAGCACATATTGTGGAAGTCACTGATTTTTGCCCCCACCATTGACCCCCTCCTCTTCCAGATATCAGCACCCCAGCTAATAATTTGTGCACAGTCAGACCAAAACCTCATGATCAAAGTTCAGAACTTGCATCCTATTGATTCATTTCTGTCACTGCAACGTTGTGTGCCCTGTGCCTACCTCAGCCCCAAAGAAAAATCTTAACTCTGTTTATCTCTCCATAGTTGCTGCCAGACCTGCTTAGTCTTTCCAGCATTTTCTGTTTTTGTTTTAGCTGTTCTGTTGCTCAGCCACTTATCTATTCTGCTGTCATCTCTGGATTTAGTTTCTCGAATGTGCTCCTCAGTGAGATGCAATCTGCTCTTGATAATTGATCAACTTTTTTGGAAGAAAATATCTACTAATTCAAATTGAGCAACTGGAATAAGTCAGTAATCGAGACATTTTTAGTGTGATTTGTATTAAAATTATCTAGTAACTTAAATTAAATTTAAATAATTGTAAGGTTTTAACACTATTGAAAATTCTTTTGGCTGTCTAAAATGTTTTAGAGCTAATGAAGAACTTTTCGAAGTGTATTCATTATTGTAGGAAATGCAAAAACAATTTACACCCAGCAAGCTTCCAGAAACAGCAGTGTAATAATGACCAGATCATCTGTTTCTCTATTGTTGATTGAGGGATAAATATTGGCCAGGATACTGGGGAGAGTTGCCCTATACTTCAGATAATGCTGTGGAATCTTCAGCTCTTTCTAAGAGGGCAAATGGGGAGTCATTTTACACCTCTCCTACACATGTTGCAGCACCCTCTGTCGGCCTTGATTATAATGCTCAAATTTCTGGTGTTGCACTTGAACCCCCAATCTACCACCTCAGAAAAGAGCGCCATCAATTGATAGCAAGATCTAACAGGGGGACGATAACAGTAAGTTTAAATTTGGTTGGAGCCAATACTGGCAGATGATTAGAACTTGCTGTTGCCTAGGGTAGGGGTGACAGAGTTTTGGAGAAGCTGAAGTTTATGGAAAGTGAAAGGGGAGTTGGCCAGAAGAGCATTCGAATAGTAGAGTTTGGAGACATGAAGCATATAAATAAGGATTTCACTGCAGTTTTTGTGGTGGAAAACAAAAGGCCTTATATAATTGCAAGATTGTTCTTCCTTGTGGCACTTTGCCAGAATACAGTGGGTTTTTTTCCCCCAGCTGTTCAGATTTGACAGGTTGGCTGTCTCTATAACAGATTAAATGTGAACCTCAAGTGCATCATTTTCTACTTTTTTTCAGTCATTTTAAAATCCCCATTGTATACAAGAATATATTTAATTTTTAATGTTTTACCACATTGTTCATTGTAAATTAATTTTAAGTAAATTGCAGATTCCAACTGTTGTTTACTTTTTCTTTCTAGGTAAAGTTGTAGCAAAATGTTTCTTACGGCATTTTTGTTTCGGAAAGGAATTCCAGGCAAGCAGTGGATAGGAAAGTACAGACGCCCTAGACAAATTACCTGGCAGATGATGCGTAACGTAGTTAAAAGACTGGAAATCGAAAGGGAGACAGAGTACTGGCTGAGCCGTCCATGGATGACTGTGGAACAAGAAAGAGGCCACGCTGCACAACGCAGAGCTGAGCGTTGGCAAGCCTTCAAAGCTGCCAAATCTGCAAACTTCCCTGAATCCAAGTATATCGAAGAGCATTTAAACCACCTAAATGTAACCAAAAAATGGGGCGCGTGAAAAAATTGACAGAAGAAGCCTTGTTTAATTGTGATGCCAGGTACAATGAGGGGGTTTAAAAAGCACCTCCTAATAGTTATTGTGAACTCAAATTTTATGACCTGATGATTGATAAAGATGAGACTTAAATTTCTATTTGTCCTTCATTTCCACTGTCCCTTCTGACAGTTGTATATCTATTAATAATTATGTTATTTAAATGTGCCAGAAAACTTGTATTTAAAAAAAAAAATATGGCACTTTTTTTGGTACATAATTTCATACTTCTGTTCATATTGACTGGACACTTGAGGATTGGAACTTTTGACATGCATTTCAAATACAATTTTTGAAGCTACTTGTTCTTTAAGCTCTTGGTTTGTTAAAAAGAGGAAAAGAAGGGGAAATTTGAGGATTTCATGTTCATTCCCCTTCCTGCTCCTCAACCCACTTGTGCCATATCAAATTTATACCGCCAGGAATTTCCCATGTTCAATCTGCAGACTGTATGAAGGCAAGTGTTAAACCAAGGTAGTGGTAAGGGTGTAAAAATGGCTTTAGCATGCCTGGTATATAGAAAACTGGCCAGTGTTTCTGCTTTGGGTAACTATGCAGCAACCCTTGCTGGAAATGTTGATGTTTGGCGAAGATGGAATGAGCCTACAGTTGAATAATTTGCTGCATTTAATTGCCAAGGGACACGCGCATAAATAATGCTCACATAGGCATGGTTCATAAGGTTATTCAAAAAGGAATTATTTCTTTCAAAAGTAAATTAGGAAAAGCATTCCCAAAGCTGAATGCTTTGATTTGATTTATTATTGTCACATGTATTAATATACAGTGAAAAATATTGTTTCTTGCGTGCTATACAGACAAAACATACCATTCATAGAGAAGGAAGCAGGAGAATGCAGAACATAGTGTTACAGTCATAGCTAGGGTGTAGAGAAGGATCAGCTTAATGCTAAGTAAGTCCATTCAAAAGTCTGATAGCAGCAGGAAAGAAGCTGTTCTTGAATCAGTTGGTATGTGATCTCAGACTTTTATATCTTTTTGCATCTTAATGCTGGTCTTAGCATAGAAAAGGCAAAAGTATTGAAATCTGAAAATATATAACCATTAGTGTGTAGCACCATGGTGTCATTTGTAAATTAGTCATTTTGTATCAACAGATTATTTTTTATCCAGGTTTATTTTGTTCACAGATTACAGGCAAGTGACAATGTAAAACAGCCTGTTACAAAACATATTTGTTACGCACCCTCAAAAATACTTGTAAGGATTCCTTCCTTTGTGCGTAAAGATAGTTTCCATCTCACTGTGTAACTTAATATTTACTGTTATGTGCTGTGTCAGTTATTCATGTATATCAATCTATTTCTGAGTAGGAAGAAGGTCATCAATAGGTCTTCCTTGTTCAATATATTTATCCATGTCAATCAGCAATTTAATGCCATCAACAACCATCTGCAGCAGTTGAACTTCCGAGAAGCCAATTCTATCTACATTGGAAATATCCAAGACCTCACTTTCAGCAGAAGCATTTACTGAACCTGGAAGTAAAGTGAGGACATCAGTGAAATTAATAAGCATAACTTCAGTTTCAATGAATATAACAGAGGAGCGTCTATAAAAATGAACAGAAAGTTAAAACATTTTTTTGGAAGCAATGGTGTAATAATGAGACATTGAGCCATAGGTTACTCTAAAATAATGACCAGGTTCAATTATTTACACATAATGTTACAAGTGAGGGCCAGATGTGCAGCAAAATGCTGAAATCCAGAAGTTGCTGTCTAAGATGTGCCATTCTGCCATTCATTTCATGAAAATGACATCTGTGTCTCCTTCAACATTAAAGGACATTAGTTGCTATATTTGTGCAGTAGATATGAATTACTTGCCACGGAGTAAAATCTTACCTCTGTTTATGTGCCCTTTCGACCATGATATATGTTAATTACTGCCAGCCAATCTCTTTGGCACTGAAAGTTAACTACAATAAGTATGGTGCCTCATTATTCCAGATTTTTATTGTTGGAGATTTTAAATTTTTTTTAATTTTTCATTTTTTTCTCTCAATCTTTTTGTCCCTTTCTATGCTTTTCTTTCTGTATTGATTTAGCATTGAGTTCACCCATTCTAATTTACACTTCCTTCCCAGTCCTTCTGTCAATAATTTCACAAACCTTGGACTGGATTTGTTAAGGAAATATGCAGTTGTTTGTCCTTTTCGAGATTCCTCATTTCCCACATGGTGCCATTATCAACTTGTAGCGTAAAATATCATTGTGATTAAGCATTTGTTGCTCCACTACGGCAACTTATGGCCCCATTATCATTTAATCGGTTGTGTTGCAAGAATTAAAATTATCACTAAATAAAGTTTGTTCATTGAACTGAAACATATAAATACAAGCATTTCTGTCACACCCATTTGCCATGATGCTGTTTACAGTTCTACTACAGGAACCTATGGATTTTGTGTTTTCTAGGACTTCAGCAGACCTAAAAACATACTGTTGCAAAATGAAAGATATACGTGGAGAATGCAGAATGGAAAAAATTTAGTTTTAGTGCTTATTTCAGGATTTTAAAAATATTACACGTTGGTCACAATTGTTGCCCAAGTCTACAACGAAACGATTTGGGTGAGGAACAGAACTAGAATATTCAATGTTGAAATTAAACCAAGAGCATAACAGAATTCTGCAAGGTGGGTTTGTGAGCTGGGAACAGAGAATTCAGAGTAACTTGTCCGTGGTGGGAGTGGAGCTAGAGCAATTCTGGTCAGAAGCTGGAAAACAAATTTAGCAGTTTAATAATGACAGAATGATGCACTGCAGGACTGGCTGTTTTGAAAGTTGGCTCCTTCTGCACTATAGGGACTCTATGATATTCTGGTAATAGAAGTTCAAAGATAGGAATTGGACATGAGATGATTGAAACACGAGCATCAATTTTTTGCTTGGAGATGTGCAGAAAACATACTTCCAGAATGTCATTTTTAACTTTAATTAGCACCCAAATGATGACCAGAATGTGGAGGAAAAATTAACCTCATAAAATGAATTGTCAAGTAAGTATATCAAAATAAAACTGTGAGAAATTGATGATTACAGAAAGTAAAAGCATTCTAGTCAAATTATATGAGATATGCTAAAACTGCTATACTGGAAATAGAATATTTTTTGCTTTCAAAATAAAACATACACCACAGCTTTGTATAAGTATATGGTTTAACACAATGTACAAATGGATGTGTTAGGATAGTGAGCAAACAAAAAGGTACATAGACAATACATCAGCTTGACGAGTGGAAATACCATTTGGAAATGCATTTCTCTTGAACCATAAGAAAGTTAGAGGTTAGTATATTGCAATGAGGTAACATGAACTTAAAACATGAGATGTATATGTGCTAAATGTTATTTTGTGTTTACTTATTAATGTATTCAGAATTGTGCCACACATAATTTATCTTTTTATTCATATTAAATAAATTTTATATAAAAGTATTTTAATACAGTACCAGTAACGCTTTTTGCGAGACGTAACCTCTGCAAGATCTCACCAAACTTCTTATGTTTACTGATGTGCTTCAGTCTAATGTGGACACTTGCCCGCAAACCAGTGCCAAGATCCGAAGGGCAGGTTGACACATAACCTAGATTGTCCTTCCAGATGAAGGGGTGCTTTTTCTGAAGATATATTTCTTCAAGCTAAATCAACAAACAGAATTAGTTCTCCATCGTCTAAAAATGTGTAACTCAATACTAGTCCTCAGCAAATAGAGAAAAACAGTTCTCTTGTGACACGTTACTCCTTCAAATACCAGGTTGATTTCTAAATCTACTTAATTAATGACTATCTAGATTTTTTTTACTCTTTCACTGGGCATGAACCTTGCTGGCTAGGCCTAATTTTTATTGCCTGTCCTTAATAGCTGTTGAGGAGGAGATGGTGGTGAGCCAACTAATTGAACTGCTGGAGTCTATGTGATGAAGGTACACCCACAGTGCTGTTAGGCAGGGAGTTCCATTATTTTGACCCAGTGACAGGGAAGGAGTGGTGATAGTTCCATGTCAGGATAATGTGTGACTTGGAGAACTTGCATGTAGTAGTGCTCCCTTGCATCCCACGATATTCAACATCATAAATGTGCTCTCTTGTACATGTCTCATTTTTGAGGGGATGTTGCCATTTAACATATTTGCTGCCTATTCATCTTTTCCCAGAACTGACCATTATCACACATATACAGGCTACTCAAAAAAAAATGTGCTGTCTAGCAAAGATTTGCCCTCCTATTTTACTGGGAAATGCCAAATCACTAGTTGAGAATGAGCAGAAAGGAAGAAATTTCAGCTGCATTGTACCTCCCCTCATTTTCATGCTTTATTTCCATTTTACCTTCTTCCAGGTCTCATGCACTGATCCAAAAGGAGTGTACTAAAGCTTCTAACAAACATCTAGTTAATTCTTTGGAATTGCTAAAGAGCACATTGATGTACCTTTTCCTCTAATGATATTAACAGTCCATAGGATAAACTTCCTGCAGGCATTTCTGCCAGATGTGAAAAAAAAGAATGGAAACATCTGTGGCGAATTTCCTGTATCTCATTATTGGCAATGCATTTTCGGTTTCATTTCAGTTTTCCAACATCTGCAGCATTTTGTACCTATTTTACCGATACTTTCAAAAAAGATCAATTGAACGTGGTGAGGATATACAAGCCATTACATACCTTTTTAAGAATTGAACAAAAATGTATAAAGACTTGCTTCATATTTCCTCCTTGTTGCATAGAAGTAATGCGTAGATGGTCTTCTTTATTGACCCAGATAATAAAATTTTTCATTTCATTGTGCCTGCAGAACATAAATTTATAATTTTGCATATGGTGCCAAGTTTATTTGAACTGCACAAGGGTTAAAAGAACCTAATTCAAATGAGTTTCTATCGGAAAAGGGTGGTGGTGAATCAGACGCACTGAGCACTGCCTTTGCACCACCCCCCCCCCCGCCTGGTTTAGCCCAGGGCAGGAAGACTCGAGCAGCCTTCCTTTGAGATGCTAATTGAGGCCTTTCATTATAAACTATAACTGAGGGTCAGCCTCAGGAAAAACCTGAGTAGGTCTGGGACCTGGTAGAGGTATCCCTCCTTGCCAGGCACTTTGTGCCTAATTGAGGCTCCCATCAATGGGAACAGAGAGACCCAGAGTAAGACCCCCGTCTATATTTTAAATGGAGTCCCCCCACACCCCTTCTACCATTCACTGGGACCTCCCTATCAGACACCAGCCAATCCACATCACTCACCCTTTTCCTGGGGTTCCATCATTAACCCCCTATGTAGGCTGCAATGCATTATCTCTGATTGGCCAGTTGCTGTCAGATGGACATCTGCCCAGCAGCAAGATGTCCAAGATAGGTGGAATCCCTTCTCAGAAGCCAGGAAGCCCAACAACCAAATGGATAAATACCTTACTGCAATTTAATAGGATTTCCTGAAAGTAGCTCTGGTGGGGTTGCCACCAGATTGTAAATTGCACAAACTGCCTTTTATGGATGTTATACTCAATTTTAAAACATGTAAATTATTATTTCTCTGTCTAGTACCCATGGTCAAGGCCAGCTGAGGCCAGATCTCCCTTTGATTCCTTTCTTCATCCTCTCCGCTATACTTGTCTCTCCAGACCACAGGTATTTTATAGACAGTTACTCACCAGTCTCTTACTTTGAATTGGCAACAGGAGAAGCAGGATGGCATTAGTTCACTTGGTATATGATTTCAGATCAGAAAGTAAGTAACATGGTGAAGCTGAACCCAGGATGTGTAGATTGCAATGTACTGTTACATTGCACTTGACAAACATTTTAAGTTTAAAGGAAAAATGCTCACCACACTCCCCGAGCATCTGGCCAATCTCTAGCCATACCAGATGAAAGCATCAATGGAGAAATAAGGTTATCAGTAAGAATTCCAGCAGCGGTCAGTCCCTTAAGTCCCTCTTCACTCAAGTTCTTCAGCGAATGATAAGTTCCCTTAAATTCACCATCTAATGCATTGAGGGCTGTGGATGATAATTTGTTAGCAGAAAATAATTGGAAACAGGTATGGTTAAGACAGATAATACTGGAGAAGGAGCTCATGATTTTATGTGCTTTTTACTTCAAATAATTAAAACATCTTGTTTAACAATTTATTTATCTATCCAACACAAAAAGCAAGGCTGCACTGTGCTCCGCCTGCCCACAGGTGGACATCCCTTCTGCCTTGGCTAATATTCATACCTCAACATTCCAAAAAAGATTATCTGGTCATTATTCCATTTCTGGTAGTGGGAGTTTGCTGAATACAAATTGGCTCTTAAAGTATTTAATTGTCATACAGACATCTGGTTGTTGTGAAAGGCACCGGGGCGAATTTTACTGTCCCACCTGCCACGGGAATCAGAGTGAGTGAGGGATGGACCATAGAAAGGTCCATTGACCTTGAGCAGGATTATGTGGTTTCAGGGCCAGTGAGGCCAGCAACTGCCACCCACCATTTCAATGCCAGTCTTTCTCTAAATTAAAAAAGAAATTGGTAAGCACTCGGGGCAATTGAATCTATCTATTTCCTTTGGGATGGGATATATTTATATATTCAGTGGCACATGATAATTTTCACATTTTGAACAAAATATGTTGGCATAACTTAGCTGAACCTGATGCAACATCTCAATAATGCAAACAAAATGCACCACGGTTTATTTTCCTCAGTCCCCTACACTGAACCCTTCCTCCCCAGTCCATATAACCGAAAGGTGTAAAGCAGGCAACCACTGTAGCTATCTTGCAATCCAATATTCATTGATTATAACCTGAAAAATCAAACAGGGCATCACTGTTCGTTCATAAAGAAAAAAAATTCCAACGCAACATAATGGCAGGCCAGTGAGATCTTTTCTGTAGAGCAATAGCTAATAGTGCATTGTAATTTTTAACTGAAGATTGTCTTATTTAAAAGCTGCACACTTCCATTGACAGAGGTGTTCCTCTATTCTAATACTAGAGTGCAGGCACTTTCTTATTTTGAATGGGTGATGATCAAATTCTGCTCACATAGTTTGCTATTATCTAAAATTGTATGGTCACATGGAATCACAGACAGACAAATAGATGAAAAAGTGGGAATAAATGCTTCATCAGCATCCAGACTATTCTCTGAATAGCAGCTGAAAAAAACAGCACAAAGCTTTGTGTTATTTTCAGTTGCTCCTGCTGATGGATCATCAATAGCTGCTTTCCCTTTCTATCGGGACGATGTGTGAAACAGCTATGGGGAGGGCTTTTCCGCTCCCATAACCCCACCGTTGGATTGTCCATTCAAATCCGTGTGAGGATACAGCAACGTGAAACATAACAGGTCAACTACGACATGCACCTGATGAGTAGAACTCGCTGGAGGTATACAGGTGAGTACAGACCCAGAGTGGGAGAAGGTCAAGCTCGTGGCAATTCCTGCTAGCATCCCCATGGCATTGCCACTTCCCAGGCAGTGCCCACCCCAGGGGGCAACATCCAGGTGGAGCTACCCCCAGGGGGCAGTACTCAGGCAGTGCTGGGTGTTCTGTGAGACTGGGGGGGGTGGGGTGGAGTTGCGTGTTTGGGTATTCTGTGGGGAAGGGACATTGAAACGCCCCAGGGGAAGTGCCGGAAGGGAGTTCTTTGCAAGAAAGGAGTTGGGGAGAATCAATCCTTTGAAAAACCTAAGTTGCTGGCAGGGTTGGTTCAATCAGCATGATGAGATGGGACCTGGCTACTTCTCGCAACTTTCTCCCTTAAAGGGCATTAATGAACCAGGTGGGTTTTTATGACAATGCTTTCATGATCATCAGACTTTTTATTGAATTCAAATTTCAACATCTGCTGTGGTGGATTTGAACATCCGTCCCTAGTTCTTCCTTTGGGTCTCTGGATTACGAGTCCAGTGACGTTATGCCGCTACTTTCCAGGGATGGGTGAAAACCTGATTGCAGGAATTCACACATGGATCATTGAGGAGTAGAATTTTACAGTCCTGTCAAGGCAGGTGCAGAGCTATAAAATGCAACGAGCTGTTCAGAAGTCCATTGACCAGCAGAACTGGAAAATACCACTGGCGGGAGGGGCTGTAAAATTCCCGTCATTGGAGTTTTAAGTTCAATTTTATGCAATATTCAGCTTCTGCAGTTGAATAAACAAAAACAAATCACCTTCTATTGCAAGTTTTTCCAGGGCACGTCTTTCTCCACGACTGCAGTGTGGTGGGAAACAAAAATCATCGACATTGCGTCCTGCACTCACTTGACAGGTCAAGACATACTGGCCATCTAAATCAGCTCCACCCTGCAGGGGAATAGTAATAAATAAGTACAAATCCTTCATTAACTAACCATTCAGTTGTTGGTAATTAATGGATATCAGGAACATAGATATAAGGGTTTCGATTTGTAGATTTAGTGGAACTACTGTCATTGTACACTGGCATCCTAATTTTATGGTTAGGTAATAGTATACATTTTACTTTGACCTGAAGTCATTTGCTTGTATCAGTGCAAGATTTGTGGCATGATTTATATGTGGCGTCATTTGGACAAGCAATGGGATCTCTCCAGGAAGAATGTGAGCACTTCTTCAGCTATGCATTGACTGCAGTATAACTGCAAAGAGTGAAGCAAAGTCAGAAACTGGACTTTCTGAACAGTTTTTAAACTTAATTTCTAACCTCTCAAATGTGAACAGAGGCTGCTGACTTCACTAACTAGAGAATAGGACTTGGTGCCAGAATTACAAATCAGGTCTATTGGCCCAAGTCATTCAAAACGTCTACTGCATCTCAAATTGTGCCTGTAGTGCACTCTGTAAAGTGCACATCAGTAAAATCTTTCCATCAGAAA
Organism: Carcharhinus amblyrhynchos; assembly: GCF_965287045.1. NCBI lineage: Eukaryota > Metazoa > Chordata > Chondrichthyes > Carcharhiniformes > Carcharhinidae > Carcharhinus > Carcharhinus amblyrhynchos. Next base: position 56,078,056 of record NC_137335.1, read on the forward strand.
TCATCAATAAAAAAAAGTAGAAACAACAAATGGTCCAGACCTATAGCATAATTGATAACATATTCCCAAAATACAAGCGGAGGGTGCTAAAGTTTGATAAGGATTAATTATGAGTGTTTGAATGGGTAAGGAAGTTTCTGAAAATGTGACTAGAAAATTAAATATCCATTATAAATGCTAATTTTTAAAAATTGGAACAAAGATGAAGACTGATGCCTTCAGCAGTAAAGGTAAAGTCACCTTAGTCCCAGATGACCATAGGCTGCTCTCTCCTTTGGCAGAGAAAGCTGACTGATTTTAACCTGAGGATCACCACACCTCAACTAAGGGGTGAAGTTGAGAACACAGGCCTTCATGAATAGCCTCAACTAGCACAGGAATTGAACCCATGCTGCTAGTATCATTCATGCATCACAAACCAGCCATTCAGCTAACTGAGCTAATCAACTATCAACAAACAGTAACTCAGATTTTATTGCACCTTTAGTGCAGAAAGGTGTCACTTGACAGCTCAGGATCAGAAGTAGAAAGAGAATAAGACCAATTGACAGAGGCACTGGTAAAGAGGTCCTTTAGAGGATGTTTTTGAAGGTGGGAAGAGATGCAATGTGACAAAGGGCTTGGGGAGGGAATTCCGGAACGTTGGAGCAAGATGGCTGAAGGTTTTGCCATTGATAATGGGATATTGGAAAGAGAAATGTACAGTTGATAAGAGCTAGAAGAGCAGAGGGTGAGGGTAGGGGTGTGATTGGGGGAGGTTGTTAAGGAGGAATTTGTTAATGAAAGATTTAAAATAGATACACAGTAGGGTAATGAAGCAGTCAATCTCCTTTTGCCTTCCTTCATGGTTTTGTAACGTTGCAGTTAGAAGAATTTGTTTCAACACAGCTGCTAAGTATGTGGAGCAGATTTCCAGCAAATACAGTTAAAACTGTGTTTACTAATTTATTCAAAAAACATAATAGCTATCTAATTTTGAATGGATTAAAGGCCATAGGAAAAAACACAGCCTAAGATGATTAAACGCACTATGGGCCGATGGTCTGTGTGCTGCACAAGGCTGATGGGATATTGAGAAGGGGAGGGGGTATTGTGGTTGGTTATGGAGTGACAGAATGACAGATAGCACTTGATTTGTAGACAGTATTGGCTAAGTAAGAAGTCTCACAACTCCAGGTTAAAATCCAATAGGTTTATTTGGATTCACAAGCTTTCAGAATGCTGCTCCTTCATCAAGTGAGTCGCCTGATGAAGGAGCAGCACTCCGAAAGCTTGTGCTTCCAAATAAACCTGTTGGACTTTAACCTGGGGTTGTTAGACTTCTTACTGTGCCCACTCCAGTCCAACGCAGGCATCTCTACCTCAGTATTGGCTAAAGTTGAATCATGGCAATGTGAGCTGCTACTTATTGTTGAGTTTTGCGATATTACTTTGTGGGTTAAGTATTTAGGTGTAACTGTAACTAAAAATTAAATGGCAAGTTTGAACTTTGATGAGGATCATTGTGTATTGTCTGTGGGACCTATCTGATGGGCTGAATGGCCTGTTCTTATTCTATGTAGAAATTACAAAATGAATTTTAAAAAAGCTACCTTTAAGTTTTCTGGATTTAAGTCACTTCTGTGCATTTGAATTTGTTGATAACCACGGTGATAAAGTTCAATAAGCGGATCGAAGAACTCCATGAAGACAGTGTATGATTCCGCATCTCCAGCCACACAACCCACAGTTCTGGTACAAGAATGTTCTAAATGGAGAAGAAAGTAATTAATTGGTGTCAAATAAATTCTTTCTTCCATAACAAAGTTTTAAGTAAGAAACATTGTTCAGGGCCTTTTGTCAGGAAATGGTAATGAAATAAAAATCAAGGAAATCCAGTGATTTGCCATGTGTTCTGCTGGGTATATGTTTTTATAAATTATGTGAATATGGAAGTGGTGAAGGGACAGTTTGGCTAGTTTGGTGAAACTAGTGCTTTTGATATGTTGATAAGTATAGAAACCCTGTAAACAGACATTTACCCAAGGCAAGTTGGTGACAATGGAAAATAGAACATCAAGAGTTTGAGTAAAATATCAAAGGAAGAGATGCAATATGAACAGGGATGGCATAGTGGCACAACAGTTAGTACTGCTGCCTTACAGCTCCAGGGATCTGGGTTCAATTCCTGGCTTGAGTTTGCATGTTGTCTGCGTGGGTTTCCTCTAGGTGCTCTGGTTTTCTCCCATAGTCTAAAAAATGCAGGTTAGGTGAATTGGCCATGCTAGATTCTCCCTCAATGTACCCGAACAGGCACTGGGTGTGATGACTAGGGGATTTTCACAGTTACTTCATTGCAGTGTTAATGTAAGCCTACTTGTCACTAATAAGTAAACTTAACTTTACGGAGGTAATTAAACGTGTCTTCAGAGGAGATTAATGAGAGAGAGAGAAAATAGTATATTTACAATTTCAACATGAGGGGAGGAAGTGGCATGATGGACAAATGATCCAGAAGATCCAGGGTAATTCTCTGGAAACCCGGGTTCAAAATGCACCACAGCAGATGGTGAAATTGAATTCAAAAAAATCTGGAATTAAATATCTAATCATGACCATGAAACCATTGTTGATTACTGTAAAAACCTGTCTGCCTGTGCACCACTAGGTCTGAGAAGAGAAACATTGATGAGGATCATTGTGCATTGTCTGTGGGACATACTTGATGAGCTGAGTGACTTGCTCTTGTTCTATGTACTGAGATTTTCCACTCATGCTCACCCCAAGGCCAGAAATTCCCACCCAAGATCAATAGACCTTGGCCTGTTCTGCCCCTGCCCACTACGATTCCCATGGTGGGTGGGATGGGAAAATTCCACCCAACATCTTTAAAGTCTTCTATTATTTTGTGTTCTTTCTTTGATTTATAAATTCTGTTATTCATCTCACTATAAAACAAAAGAAGTCAGCTCAGAGCTTAGTGATAGTGAGAAACTGAACATTTGCAAACAATGGACAAATCACCAGGAACGAGTCAGATCAGAGCAGCCAAACTGAAATACCAGTGGTTAATGAAGAGTGAGTGCCTTACATTTAATACAGCACTTTAATACAATATTCCTACAGATGTAACATTTACAAATGTTTTATTTAATGATGCAGTAAAATGCGACAATGTTAATTTTATTCAATGAAATCTAAAGTGACTCTATTAAAATGTCACTTACCAGAATTCTCTACCCCAGGTTGGATGACATCATCCAGTGTGAAGCCACTTTGGGTTGCTCTACCTCTGAGTCTCTTGTACATTTTAATTGTGAGTATCTCTGCCATATAGGTCTGATTTTTAGCCAAATTTGGAAATTCTTCTTCAGCAGACAATTTTTTAAGCTTAATTGAAGCTCCAGGGTCACATGGAGTTAATTGCTAAAATTATAAACAATCGTATCAGCATCAATTTGATAGATTTAAATAACAATTCTTTTTAATATGGGAGATGATACTATAGAATAGGGAACATGAAGATGGAAACTCAGTCTGAGCACTCTCATATATTTCTGGTATATAGACTGTAATTAGGCCTGAACTACTCAAATAATTTAAACTGCATGATTTTGGGCAGTATGTAGCACAGCGGTTAGCACTGCTGCTTCATAGCTCTAGGGACCTGGGTTCGATTCCCGGCTTGGGTCACTGTCTGTGTGGAGTTTGCACATTTTCCTCATGTCTGTGTGGGTTGCCTCCGGGTGTTCCTGTTTCCTCCCACAGTCCAAAGATGTGTGGGTTAGGTTGATTGGCCATGCTAAAATTCCCCCTTAGTGTCCTAAAATGCTTAGGTTAGAGGGATTAGCGGGTAAAATATGTAGGGATATGGGGGTAGGGCCTGGGTGGGATTCTTGTTGGTGCAGACTCAATGGGCCGAAGGGCCTCTTTCTGCGCTGTAGTATTCTATGATTGTGTCATACTACATTCCACATCTACTTATTTTTGATTGATATCATACTTTTAAAAAATTAATTTATGGGATGAGAGCATCACTGGCTAGGCCAGCATTTACTGTCCAGCCTTATTTACCCTTGAGAAGGTGGTGGTGAGCTGCCTTCATGAACTGCTGCGGTCTCTGAGGTGTAGGTACACTCACAGTGCTATTAGGGAGGGAATTCCAGGATTTTACCGAGCAACTGTGAAGGAACAGCAACATATTTCCAAGCCAGGATGGTGAGTGACTTGGAGGGAAACTTCCAGGTGGTGGTGTTCCTATGTGTTTGCTGCCCTTGTCTTTCTGGTTAGTAGTGTTGTGGGTTTGGAAGATGCTGCCTAAGGAACCTTGTTGAGTTTTTGCAGTGCATCTTGTATACAGCTGCTACTGTGGTGCAGGGATTGAATGTTTGTGGAGGAAGTTGTGTGGTTATGACTAAGCCAAACGCAGATGCTTGACTGTCATGACGTTTTAACTTGTATTTTGCATTGGGTTATAACTAGCTTAAAACCCATAGTTACAAAGAATCCTTCATCAAATGAAAGCCATCAGCATAGAGAAATGCAAATTGGCTGCAGTAGGCTTAACATAGTGCAGGAAGGCAAACAGGGATGTCTGAACCACAGGAGTGATTGCATTAGGTTGTAGCATACTTTGTGATTATATAAAATTGGCTAACAATTCATTGTTGATGAGGGTCATGCAGCCTTCTATGTGGATAGCTGTGAATCTATTCGAATTGTGAATGATGCAATTGTCTGCTGCCTTTTGTTTCTGCATTTTTCCAGGGGGTTGACATTGTATTTCTGCACAAAGCCTTTTTCCCAGGGAGAACCAGTTTTAGCTTTTGATCAGTAATAGACAGGTTCTTTGTTTTATATTTATACCATCCCAGCAGACAACCTAGGGGAGTCTGAAATTATAGCAAGTAAGCTCCTGTTTTAAAAGTTATATTTAGTAAAAAAAATGAGTGGTGTCCTTATTATGTTGTGCATCAAAGAATTGCAAACTGTACCAGTCTTTGTTTTATTTTGCGTACTGTCTGCTTATTTTGTTTTGATTTGGACTCTGGGGCCAGATTTTCATGAGGGAGATGTGTATCTGGAAGTTTCCCGACTTTATTTAGAAGCCTTCCACCTGCCAGACTTTCATTCTGGGTGACGGGCGGATGGCAAGGTTAACAGGCTGGAATACAATGTGGAAAAGCATGAGGTTATACACTTTGAAAGGAGGAATGGAAGCATAGACTATATTCTCAATGGGAAAATGCTTAGGAAATCAGAAACACAAAAGGACTTGGAAGTCATTGTTCAAAATTCTCTTAAGGTTAACGTACAGGTTCAGTCCGCAGTTAGGAAGGCAAATGCAATGTTAGCATTCATGTTGAGAGGGCTAGAATACAAGAGCAGAGATGTACTTCTGAGGCTGTATAAAGCTCTGGTCAGGCCCCATTTAGAGTATTGTGAGCAGTTTTGGGCTCCATATCTAAGGAAGGATGTGCTGGCCTTGGAAAGGATCCAGAGGAGGTTCACAAGAATGATCCCTGGAATGAAGAGCTTGTCGAATGAGGAACGGCTGAGGACTCTGTGTCTGTACTCGTTGGAATTTAGAAGGAGAAGGGGGGATTTTATTGAAAATTACAGGATACTGCGAGGCCTGGTTAAAGTGGATGTGGAGAGGATGTTTCCACAAGTAGGAAAACTAGAACCCGGGGCACAATCTCAGGCTAAAGGGATGATCCTTTAAAACAGAGTTGAGGAGGAATTTCTTCAGGCAGAGAGTGGTAAAAATGTGGAACTCTTTGCTGCAGAAGGCTGTGGAGGCCAGGTCATTGAGTGTCTTTAAGACAGCGATAGATAGGTTCTTAATTAATAAGGGGATCAGTGGTTATGGGGAAAAAGGAGGAAAATGGGGATGAGAAAAATATCAGCAATGATCAAATGACGGAGCAAACTTGATGGGCTGAGTGGTCTAATTCTGCTCCTATGTCTTATGGGCTAATGCCTGCCTCAATTAATGTAACGTGGATATAACACAGTTGTAATGTTTAATGTCAGCTCCTTAAACTCTTACCCCTCACTTCCTCCTGACTCCCACCCACTCCAAATGCCCCCATATCCTCTTCAGGCCCCATTATTTATCTTATGCCCCCTCCATGGCAGCATAGACCCTATGCACCTTCCATGGCCACCATGTATCATACATACCTATTCTCCCAGTTCCACTGTGTTTGGAATCAATGAGCTATTGACAAGTCGGGCAAGCCTTTGAAATGATTCATAAACTCACATAAACAGAGACTTTGAAATAATCCTTTGAAAAAAAAGCTCAGCTTGCAACCTCTTAAATGTGTCAAAAACCATAGTTATCCACAGTATCAATCATAGAACAGTTACAGCACATGAAACTATTCAGCCCATTGGGTGGAATTTTACAAGATTTTTTCTCAGTGTCCAGCAAACATGAAAATGGGAGAGTTCCTGATCCGTTTTTTGGGGTGAGTTTTCACTCGCAATTTTATGCACTTAGTGAAAAAATGGTCTAGACTGTTTCGAGCTGCTGCAGGCAGTCGCCAGCCAGCCTGTAGATGGAGCTACTGTGCGTTGCAGACCTCTCATTCTACACATGCTCAATAGAAACTGCAGGTCTGACAGAGTGAGACCTGTCAGGCTGTTAATTATGCAGGCAGCCTCAACCAGCTTCCCCTCGCCGGAATCGTGGGGGCCCACAGCCAATCGTGAGCCCCACAGTGCATTGGTATCTAACCCCTGCCGCCCATCCCACCGCTGATCCCATTGCAGAGTGTACAGTGAGCCCTCTTTCCCCCTTTCATATCTCGCCCTGATAGGCAGCCCCCGCCCTACCCCTCTCCACCCCCGCCCACCCATCCCCCCCTCCCCCGACCTGGGGTTCTGGATTTAATCTTATGTAATGAAGCTGAGCAAATGATTGAAGTATCAGTAGTGGAGTATTTTGTAGATACCAATCAAAGTTCTAAACTGGGGAAGGCTGATTTTTATAAGACCAGATACGATTTGGCCCGAGTAGATTGGGAGCACACACTTTAAGGCAAATCTGTGACAGAACAGTGGGACGTATTCAAGAGGAAATATGGTGAATATGACTCAAAAACCTCAATTAAACCTGCCTCTGTCACATTTTTTAAATTCATTCATAGGGCATAGACATGGCTAGCTGGCCAATATATATTACCGATTCTTAGTTACCCTCGTTCACAGGGCAGTTGAGAATCAATCACATTGCTCTGGTTCTGGAGTCACATGTAGGCCAAACCAGGTAAGGACAGCAGATTTCCTTCCCTAAAGGAGATTAGTGAACAATGCATTTTTGATCCTAACCACTCATTGCATGAGAAAGGTTTTCCTCATTTGACCATTGTTTCTTTGCCAATTCCTTTAAATCCGTGTTCTCTTCTTCTCAATCCTCCTACCAAATGAAACAGTTCCTTTCTATCTATTCTGCCCAGATCCCTCATGATTTAGAATACTTCCATCAAATCTCCTTGCAACCTACTCTTCTCCAAGGAGGACAGTCCCAACTTCTCTAATCTTTCTACATACGTGAAGTTCCTCACCCCTGGAGCGATTCTTCTGAACATTTTCTGCACATTCTCTAATGCCTTCGCATTCTTACATAACTGCATGCAAAACTCTAGATGAGATCAAACCTGTGCTTTATACAAGTTCAGCATTATTTATTTGCTCTTGTACTCTATGCCCCTATTGATAAAGCCCATTGCTTTATTAATCAATCTCTCAAGCTATTGTGACACATTTAATCACTTACATCCTTTAATCACTTACACCCAGGTCTCTCTGTGCCTGTACCCTCTTTACATTATACCATCACCCTGCATTCTTCCTACCAAATGAGTCACTTCACACTTTTCTGCATTAAATTTCATCTGCCACTTTCCATCCATTCCACCAACCTGTCTATGTCCTTTTGAAGTTGTATACTCTTCTCTTTGTGGCTCACAATTTTGTATCATCCGCAAATTTTGAAATTGGGCTCTACACACCAAGGTTCAGGTTGTTAATATATATCAAGAAGAGCAGGGGTCCTAACACCATTCCCTGGGGAGTTCCACTATGAAACTTCCTCCAGTCTGGAAAACAACCACTCACCTCAAATCTTTGTTTCCTGTCACTCAGCCAATTTTATATCTATATTGCTAATGTCCCTTTCATTCCATGAGCTCTAACTTTGCTCACAAGTCTGTTGTCTTGCATTCTGTCAAACACCTTTTGGAAATCCATGTACACTACATCAATAGCATTACCCTCATCAACCCTCTCTGTTACTTCACAAAAAAGACCTACTGGTTAGTTAAACATGATTTGCTTTAACTAATCCAAACTGGTTTTCCTTAATTAACTTGCATTTGCCCAAGTGACTACTAAATTCATCCTAAATTATTGTTTCTAAAGGCTTTCCCACAATTCAGGTTAAATTGACTGTAGTTGCTGGGCTTATCTTTACATCCTATTTCAAACAAGAATGTAGTATTTGTAATTCTCAACCCTTTGGTACCTCTATTGAATCTAATGAGAATTGGAAAATGATGATCAATAAACATTGCTTGCTGAGTTTTAAGTAGATTCACTCAGCATTCATAATAAGGTCAACTGGCAACTGTATCCAACAAAACATGCTGAACAGACAACCTCATTATGAATACTTGGCTGAGCTATAAGAATGACTAATGCATTAAGATCACATCAAGCAACGTTTATACTTTTGCAGAGGGGACAGAAAGTTTTGTTTGATTGATATCTCTACCACCTTTGTTCCTTTGACGTTATTTTAACTGCTGTGTGTTTCCTTACACAAGATCAAAAGGTGTGGAATGAAATGAGTCAAATAATTCTTCCCTGAACTGCTTCTAATGCAATTATACATTTTTCTCAAATAAGGAAACCATACTATGCATGGTAACTCCAGATGTAGTCTCATCAATGCCTTGTACAGCTGCAGTGAAACTTCCCTACATTTATATTCCATTCCCTAACAAAGCTTGTTTGGGACAAATCAATATACACATGCTACAAACTCTGATGTGACTCCTCTTCATTTCCACAATTCATTTCCTTGTCTGCAATGTAAATACAGAAGATTAACTTTGTCCATCCAGAATACAAACCTCCAAAATATGCTTGTACTTCAGACTAAGGGGCATTTCCAGTGGAGCTGTGAGGAACAACAAAATCACAATTTGTAACTTCTGCAGAAATATTTTAAAAATCTACATTTTAACAATGCAAAATCATAAAGAAATGACAACAAAGCTCAGGACAAAAAATTGGGAAGTACCTATGCTATTGTGGTTCAATTGAAAAATCAATGGCCAATTATCATTGTATGATGCCATTATCAAGATAGAGGAAGGTGAATTGAATGGACTTTTTCTGTCCAATAATTCCTTTATCCCCATCAATATGCTGCTTCTTCCCTGCTGCCATCAGACCTTTGAACGGACCTACCTCACATTAAGTTGATCTTTCTCTACTCCCTAGCATAGACTATAACATTACATTCTGCACCCTCTCCTTTTCTTCTCTACAGTATGCTTTGTCTGTATAGTAAGAAGTCTCACCACACCAGGTTAAAGTCCCACAGGTTTATTTGGTATCACGAGCTTTCCAAGCGTTGTTCCTTCCTCAGTTTTCAGTTTGGGAAGCGCTCCGAAAGCTCATGATACCAAATAAACCTGTTGGACTTTAACCTGATGTTATGAGACTTCTTACTGTGCCCACCTCAATCCAACACCGGTATCTCCACGTCTTGTCCGAAGAGCATGCAAGAAACAATACTTTTCACTGTATACAGGTGACAATAATAAATCAAATCCAATCAAATCACCATTGCCTATGGTCATTTTCACACTATAAAACTCTTTTGACCATTTTCTTTTCTGGGCTTTTCACCTGTTGACTTGCTTTCCAACAGTTTGCCTTCCTAACGATTGTATTTGAATAAAGTCATACTCACGTTTGAGTTTCCACATGGCTGCAGCGGCTGGGGGCACAGCGAGGCTCTGTAAATTACTCAGTGGAATAGTGTAACTGGTTAGAGCGGCAGGTCACACCATTTACATCTGAGTGTTGATATTACTTCATGTGTGACCTTGATGGTGAAGCTGCCACAACTCAGCAGCTGGGATTCCTCTCTCTCGCTCTCTGCTCCTTTATCCAGCCGAGACAGCAGAGAGCCAGACTCCTTCCTGCAGGGAAACTTCCCAAACTGGGAACTGCAGCAGACAGCCGGAGGGAGAGCTCACACCCACATGTCACTACACTGCATGTTTCTGTTTTCAGGTGGGTGAGGAGGAATCCGCTGCACTCACTGGGCTGTTGGAGGAAGGACAGTTCCGCTCGGTAACAATCAATGTGATCAATGGACACCCTCCAGGTCTACTGGAGCCGCTGGCCGACAACTGCCACCTCGGTTAAACAGAGATCAAAAGAGTAGATAGTGGCTGAGATATATCCCCGCTCCAGATTCCCAGTTGTGATAGGAAGCCGCCTGCAGCATGACAACTGTTGCCCTTGCGGAAAGCATGTGTAATATTCAGGACAGTCTCCTGCTGTCCATGAAGGGCGTGATCGAAATCTTTACACTACCAAACAAGGCAGCAGTTACCTTCTAACTGGAAGCGTGGAGGGCAGCCTGTCTGCCAATACTGATAGCTCCGGTGACAACCTGGAAGGTACCAGATACAATGAGTGCTGCACTGACCTGGGCTGGAAGGGATAACAGAGTGTCAGCTGCTATGGTGCTGCCTGCACTCCTTGTGGTAGAAGGTGACACAAGTCTGTGAGCGTCCCGGGAGAAATATCAGCTTCTTTTACCCTAGGCGCTTGAGTGGAGAAATTTTGTGGTGTATCACCCAGGTTCTGGGTTTGAGTCATAGAGGTTTACAACATGGAAACAGGCCCTTCAGGCCAACTTGTCTGTGCGGCCCAATTTTTACACTAAACTAGTCCCAGTTGCCCAAGTTTGGCCCATATCCCTCTCTTCCCATCTTACCCATGTAACTGTATAAATGCTGTTCAAAAGGCAAAATTGTAGTTGCCTTTATTACTGCCTCTTTGTCTTTGTTCTCTGGCAGCTCGTTCCAGACACTCACCCCCTCTGTATGCAAAAATTGTCCCTCTAGCCCCTTTTGTATCTCTCCCTTCTCGCCATAAACCTATGCTCTTTAGTTTTAGACTCTCTATGTTTGGGGAAAGATTTTGACCATCTCCCTAATCTATGCCCCTCATTATTTTATAGACCTTTAAAAGATCACCCCTAAACAGTAATCTTATAAAGATCTATAATGTCTGTGGCAGCATGGTGGCACAGTGGTTAGCACTGCTGCCTCAGAGCACCAGGGACCCAAGTTCAATTCGTGCTTCAGGTGACTGTCTGTGTGGAGTTTGCACATTCTCCACATGTCTGCATGGGTTTTGTCCGCATGCTCCAGTTTCCTCCCAGAGTCCAAACATGTGCAGGTTAGGTTGCTTGCTTATGATGAATTGCCCCTTAGTGTCAGGGGGATTGGGAGGGTAAATATGTGGGGTTAGAGGGATGGGACTTGTGTCGGATTATTGTCAGTGCAGGCTCGATGAGCCAAATGGCCCCTTTCTGCACTGTAGAGATTCTATGTTTGTATGTTTCTATGTAAGCCTCCTACACTCCAGGGAAAAAAAAGTCCCAATTTATCCAGTCTCTCATAATTCAAACCATCAAGTCCCGGTAGCATCCGAATAAATCTTGTCTACACTCTTTCCAGTTGAATAATATTCTTTCTATAGTAGGGTGACCAGTCCCATCCAGGATTATGATGGCTATGGAAGGCATATTCATAGCACAGTCCAATAGATTTGAGTATACCTACAAATCCTTCTAACATACAGCAATGACAGGTGGTATGAGCAGGAAAGATTCCTTCTGAGCCATGTGATGGAAAGAATGATGGCGGTTCTAATATCCCCAGCTCCAGACTACAACAAATGCATTTTACCATAGTAATTCTGATTCCACCAAGCAAACTGTAACACCCCATACCATAAATATCACGCACCCCACCACCCCTTCTATCTCCTGTTGTAGCTTTTTCCCTCCTGTCATCCTTCCTTGCCTCCTAGTAGAGTAGAATTCTGTGGTTTCCCGTGACAAATATGTTGCCCCAAGCAAAGAGTTAAGAATACTCTACAAAGCCTTTGAATATGGAGCAAGGGAAAATGCCTCTTCCTTGTGATTGTACTTGTCCACTGTGAATAAAATACCTCCCAACAGTTTCTAAAATGTTCTTTCCATATATCGACTGGACTGGCTGTATTGTGGGTAGAAGTAGGAACTGCCAATAGTAATGTGAACTCAGATGAAAATGCGTTATTGCGATTACTTCATAGTAATGTGACAAAGAGGATCCAAATTCATGAAAACAAACGGACAAGAGCTTTATTTCATTCTTCAGCAACCCAATAATAACAGCTCTGACAAAGGGTCACCCGGACACCCGGCTCTATTCTCCCTCCACAGATGCTGTCAGTCCTGCTAAGATTTTCCAGCATTCTCTATTTCGTTGCTAATAATAACAATGCTCTGTTATAAAATAAGAGGATCTGAGAGAGAACAGTGCCAGATTTTCCACTTCTAAAAATAAATTCCAATAACTTTATCTTAAAATTGCAACAAAAATGTTGGATTTATGTGACAGGAACGTACTTGATGTTCTATGCACCAACAAAATTAACTGAACTTTAACCAAGTTACCCAATTGAAAATGCTATCAAAAGGATGCTCTAGTTCAAAAGACAAACAAACAAAAGCAGTCAGGAATTTAATTTCGCTTCTAGCCGAATATTGGTTGTTATGCTCCAGGACACCAGCTACGACAACCGTTCCCATGGTTTTCCTGTTCTTCCAAGTCTTGTGACATATCCATAATCTTTTTTCAGAGTTATTGACTACAGGCTGATCACATTGTTTTAGAAACATTAAAAAAAACTACAACACGATACAGGTCCTTCGGTCCACAAAGTTGTGCCAAACATGCCCCTACCTTAGAGATTACTAGGCTTACCTATAACCCTCTTTCTTACTAAGTTCCATGTACTTATTTAAGAGTCTCTTAAAAGATCCTATTGAATCTGCCTCCACCACTATTGCCAGCAGCCCATTCCATGCACCCACCACCCTCTGAGTGAAAAACTTACCACTGACGTCTCCTCTGTGCCTACTCCCCAGCACCTTAAACCTGTGTTCTTTTGTGGCAACCATTTCAGCCCTGGGAAAAAGCCTCTGACTATCCACTCGATCAGTACCTCTCAACATCTTATACACCTCTATCAGGTCACCCCTCAACCTTCGTCTCTCCAAGGAGAAAAGGCCGAGCTCCCTCAACCTATCCTCATAAGGCATGTCACCCAATCCAGGCAACATCCTTGTAAATCTCCTCTGCACCCTTTCTATGGCTTCCACATCCTTCCTGTAATGAGGCGACCAGAACTGAGCACAGTACTCCAAGTGGGGTCTGACCAGTGTCCTATATAGCTGCAACATTATCTCTCGACTCCTAAACTCAATTCCTCGATTGATGAAGGCCAGTACACCATACGCCTTCTTAACTACAGCTTCAACCTGCGCAGCTGCTTTGAGCGTCCTATGAACCCAGACCCCAAGATTCTTCTGATCTTCCACACTGCCAAGAGTCCTGCAATTAATTTTATATTCTGCCACCCTATTCTGATCAGACTGTTCCTTTCAACTACCATATAATGGATTATCTTAATTGCACTGAAGTGCGTTTTTAAATATCATATATTAATGTCAGTGGCACTGGGGTGTGGTGATTTCTTGCAAGCTGTGCCCAGCATACCCTCTAATTCTATCTTTTACTCTCATTCTGTTTTTAAAACTCTAATCTAACTCTTTTCTATGACTGTAATACTACATTCTGCAGCCTGTCCTTTCCTTCTCAACGTACACTATGCTTTGTCTCCATAGCGCGCAAGCAACAATACTTCTCACTGTGTACCAATACATGTGACAATAATAAAACAAATTAAATTACGAAAACCAGAGTGGTATTGAGTCATCACAAAGAGAACGTAGCTTCGGTGAGCACACTGTTCTCAGTTATGTCAACATATATATTTTATCAAATGATACATCAATTATAATATCCTTCATGTTTCTATCAGATCAATTTTAAAATCTCACCAGTAACCAAAAAGAATGCATTCGTGTATGGGGCTCCCACACATTTCTGACACATTACTGCCTGTCTTGGATCAAGGATCTGTGAAATTCAGAGCAGGTGGGAGTACTGATAGTTGGCATGTCTGTTTCATGTGCTATTTTAAGACCATCACTACTTTATTTAAAAGCATAAACCATGACAGGGACACGGACAAAAAAATTCCTTCAAGATGTCACAAATAGCTCGCATTTCTGAGAGATTTATGATTTAATTGGTTGCAGCAATCACAAAATGGGCACCAGTTGAAAGTTGGGTCTGCCCGAACAGGGTAAGGCAGTGGTGCTCTGGAGTTCAGATGTCTGTGATCTCTCTGAATAATAGCATTTGTGCTGCCATCACAGTCCACCAGTTCCTTTGCTATTGTCTCCCACCCAAACGATGCAGATGGCTCCACCCATGCCAAATTGGTGCAGTTCAAAGCCAGGCCTGCAAAACCCAGAGCTGCTCAAAGCTATCTACCATCACCTCCCTGTCCCCACCCCAGGGAAAACCATTATTTTCACACCGGCCTTTGGGGCAGTACTGTCAAGGAGTACTCACAAGATAAGCACAAGGGAAATGTACATTTTGCTTGCGTGATTGGATAAGTTGTTTGATAAAGATATAATGGTGAAATTTTTATTGGATGTACAAATGGTTTGGATAGACATGAGAAATGATGAAGGCACTGGTGGAAGTTGTGTATAGTCCCTCTAACAATAGCGTGGAGCGTAAAGGCAAAATAATTGAAGATTATCAGAAAGACACAGGAAGAATCATGGGTGATTTTAATCAACATAGAGAATGGAAAAGTCAGATGAGCCTATCAAGTCAGCACCAACTCTCTGACAAAGTGTCTTACCCAGGCCCTCTCCCCTGCCCTGTCCCTGTAACCCCACACATTCATCATGGATAATCCATCTAACCAACACATTTTTGGATACTACGGGGCAATTTAGCATGACCAATCCACCTAACCTGCACATCTTTGGACTGTGGGAGGAAACTGGAGCACTTGGAGGAAACCCACGCAGACACAGGGAAAATGTGCAAACTCCACACTGACAGTCACCTGAGGCCAGAATCGAACTTGGATCTCCAGCTCAATGAGGCAGCAATACTAACCATTGTGCCACCATGCTGCCCTTTAGATTGAAAGAAAGCAAACTCCACTATTCAAAAAAGGAGGGAGACAGAAAATGGGAAACTACAGGCCAGTTACTTAACATCTGTCATAGGGAAAATGTTAGAGGCTATTATTAAAGTTATACATGGGCACTTGGATAAGTTCAAAATAACCAAGCAGAGTCAACATAGTTTTTTAAAAGAGAAATCAAGGGCAAAATTCTCCAATCTTGTTCACAGTCACATTTGGAGTTCCAGCCAAAACTCCATTGACTTTCAGCAGCACCGGAGAATCCCAGCTGCAAACAAGGATGGGGATTTTTGACACATGTTTAACCAACTTACTGAATGAAGGTCTTTCAGGAAGTAACTTGTAGATAAAAGAGGAGCCAGTAGGTGTACTGTACCTAGATTTCCAGATAGCATTTGATAAAGTGCCACATCAAAAGTTGTTGCAGAAAATGAAAGCTCTTGATCTGGAAGGTAATATAGAGTCATAGAGTCATTAAAGTTTACAGCATGGAAACAGAGCCTTGGGCCCAACTTGTCCATGCCCCCCAATTTTTTTTAAACCCCAAAGCTAGTCCCAATTGCCCGCATTTGACCCATATCCCTCTTACCCATGTAACTGTCTAAATGCTTTTTAGAAGACAAAATTGTACCCACCTCTACTACTATCTCTGGAAGCTTAGTCCAGACACTCACCACCCTCTGTGTGAAAAAAATTGCCCTTTTGGACACTTTTGTAGCTCTCCCCTCTCACCTTAAACCTATGCCCTCTAGTTTTCGACTCCCCTACCTTTGGGAAAAGATATTGACTATCTAACTGATCTATGCCCCTCATTATTTTATAGACCTCTATAACATCACTCTCAGCCTTCTAAGCTCCAGAGAAAAAGTGCCAGTCTATTCAGCCTCTCCTTATATCTCAAACCATCAAATCCCGGTAGCATCCTGGTAAGTCTTTTCTGCGTTCTTTCTAGTTTAATAATATCCTTTCTATAATAGAGCGACCAGAACTGTACACAGTATTCCAAGTGTGGCCTTAGCAATGTCTTGTACAACTTCAAAAGACATCCCAATTCCTGTATTCAATGTTCTGACCAATGAAACAAAGCATGCTGAATGTCTTCTTCACCACTCTGTCCATCTGTGACTCCACTTTCAAGGAGCTGTGAACATGTACCCCTAGATCTCGTTGTTCTGTAACTGTCCCCAGTGCCCTACCATTGACTGAGTAAATCCTGCCCTGGTTCAATCTACCAAAATGCACTACCTTGCATTTGTCTAAATTAAACTCCATCTGCCATTCATCAGCCCAGTGGCCCAATTGATCAAGATCCCGTTGCAATCCGAGATAACTTCCTTCACTGTCGCTGTGCCACTAATCTTGGTGGCATTTGCAAATTTACTAAACATGCCTCCTATATTCTCATCCAAATTATTAAAAAAATGACAAATAACAGTGGACCCAGCACTGATCCCTAAGGCACACCGCTGGTCACAGGCCTCCAGTTTGAAAAACAACCCTCTAAAACCACTTCTGAAATCAAGCCAATTTTGTATCATTTAGCTACCTCACCCTGGATCCTGTGAGATTTGACCTTATGCAACAACCTACCATGCGGTATCTTGTCAAAGGCTTTGCTAAGGTCCATGTAGACAACATCAACTGCACTGCCCTCATCTACCTTCTTGGTTACCCCTTCAAAAAACTCAATCAAATTTGTGGCATGGATATATTGGATGGATAAACAATTAGCTGGCTAACAGGGAGAAGATGAGGCATTAATGGTCTTTTTCTGGATGGCAAGATGTAACAAACGGTATGCCACGGGGATCAGTGCTGAGACCTGAATTGTTCACGATTTATATCAATTACTTGAATGAAGGAATGGTTGCCAACTTTCTTATGACACAAAGTTAATTAGGAAAGTAAGTTGTGAAGCGGACATAAGGAGGCTAAAAAATATAGATGGATTTAGTGAGTGGGCAAACACCTGGTAAATGGAGTATAATGTGGGCAAATGTGAAATTGTCCAATTCGGTAGGAACAATAAAAAGGTCAGCCTATTATCTAAACGGTGAGAGTTTGCCAAGATCTGAAAGTCAGAGAGATCTGGATGTCTTATTGCATGAGTCACAAATGGCAAGTATGCAGGTAGATTAAGTAATTGATAAAGCTGATAGAATTGTATAATTTATTGTGAGGGGAACTGAATACAGAAGAGATTATGCTTCAGTTGTACAGAGCACTAATGAGACTAGTGGAATAATGTGTACAGTATTGGTCACCTTGATTAAGGAAGGATGCAAATGCATTGGAAGCAGTTCAGAGAAGGTTTATCAGACTAATATCTGGGTTGCCTTAAGAGAAAAGGTTGGACAAACTAAGCTTGTGTCCTCTGGAGTTCAGAAGAGTAAGAGATGACTTGATTGAAACATATAAGTTCTGAGGGATCCTGACAGGGTGGATGTGGAGGGAATGTTTCCCCTTGTGGAAAATCTAGAACCAGGGGTACTGTTTAAAAATAAGGGACTGTCCATTTAAAACAGAGATGAGGTGAGTTTTCTTCTGTCAGAGAGCTGTGAGCCTTTTGAACTCTTGCTGAAAAAGTTGTGGAAGCAGAGTCTTCAAATATCATTAAGGCAGAGATGATTAGATTCTTGGTAAGCAAGGATTATCAGGGATAGGTGGGATGCAGATTTGAGGTGAATATCAGATCAGCCATGATCTTATTATATGGTGGAACAGACTCAAGGGGCTGAATGGTCTACTCCTGCTCATTGTTTGTATGTTTTGTTGCAGGATTCTGATCAAGAGGAGACAGTGATGAGACACTGCAGATGAATAGGTTGGTGGTGTTTAGTGGAGGAATTATGGTGTGAAGGGATGCCTTCCTAAGGGAACCAGAGACCATGTAGGTGCTCACAGTTTGCTTCTAGAGCAAAGGCGTCTGGTTGCCTCTTCCCTGCCTTTTCATCCTCCCTTTGAACAGAGCTTCCCTTCTTCACAGCATCCTCTCTATGTTCCTGTGATATTGCAAACCACTTGCTGATTTAGATTGAGCAGGCCACCTAATCCTCTGTCCAGCTTGTGAGGAGGCAGCAACAATCCCTGTCTGACCCCTCAACATATCACACCATCTCCGAAAACACTTCACAGTACCACCACAAACTGTGCAATGGCAGACTTCAGACTAACGTACCTCACCTGCAAGTGGATGGTTAGCTCTTTAAAAAGCTCAGGTGGTGTGACCCTCCTGTTGTTTGGTGAATGATAAGCCGATATGATGAGCAGACCCTTATGATGAAACTTTGACAATCTGGTGAGTTGGGAAGCCTCTGGTATGTAGAGGGCATGACTGCATAAGCACATTCCCACTGTGTGGGACACATTGGGAATGGCCAGAAGTGTCGCACAGCCCACTCAGAAGGCTTCTGGCTTCCATTGTGTAGCTCAGGGCTCCACAGAGCTAACTGTTATTAAAAATTATAGAATCCCTACAGTACAGAAGGAGGCCATTCAGCCCATCGAATCTGCACTGACCACAATCCCACACAAGCCCTATTCGCATAGCCCCACATGTTCAACCAGTTAATCCCCTAACACTAGGGTCAATTTAACATGGCCAATCAACCTAACCCACACATCTTTGGACTGTGGGATGAAACTGGAGCAGCTGGAGGAAACCCATGCAGACATGGGGAGAAAGTGCAAACTTTGCACAGTGACCTGATGTCAGAATTGATCCCAAGTCCCTGGTGCTATGAGGCAGCAGTGCTAATCACTCTGCCACTGTCACACTAACGAGATAATGTGCTGACCTCTATTCAAAAACAAGTCTTGGTATGAATGAGGTATTGTGTTTAATATAAAAATAGAAATATTCACAAAAATACAAATATAGCAATCTGATAGCAATCACTGATCATTTCTCAGTATTGAACAATGTAGATTAATTCCTTTAGTTTGTGTGCAAATTTCTCACATAAATAGTTAAAATTCTTTTGGGGATCCTTTTATAAATCTTCAAGATCAGATAAATCTACAACTACTTTGATGAATAATGTATCATCTTTGATAAATGTTGCAGTTTTGCCACTTTCAAGTACAGTATGAGACACAAACTTTGGACATCCAGACGCAATATTCATTTCGGAAACTGGTCTTCGAAAACTTGTGCTGCTGGCATCAGCCTTAAAGAGCTCAACAATGTGATTCTTCTTTGGACCCTGGTCAAGCAGTATGAGGCTGACCTTTTGCTTGAATGGCCACGACAACAGAGAATCATAATCACCCTTCATAACCACAAAAAACAAGGATAAGTGTGTCCCTTTGCCTGTTCCATCCCCATTCAAGTATGCTCTGGCACATAACTTATATCCGCAGCGACTAGTGTAAAAGGACTGGCTAAAAAGCGAAGGAGTGCTTCCCGCTGCTGCTTCCTGCTTTCTCATTCTGTAATTGCAGATTTTCCAAATCAGTTTGCCATTGTAGCCAGTAGCTTCTAAAACTCGGAATCTTTCATTATTCTTTTCCAGAAGTTTCTTATGAGCATTCAGCAATAATTCATGTTGCTTCAGGCAGGGCTCAAAAGTGACTAAAGGGAAAAATATAATCCAATGGTCAGTGACTTAAAGTGTTCCCAAATGTCAAACTATTAAGAGCTGTAATAATACATACAATTAGAAACCATGGCATTATATGACGTGATGCTATACAGCAAGGCAAGCTGTTACAGCTGATTCAGATTATATGATAATATTATCGACCATTTTGTAATGCAAATGGTTGCTGCATTTGCAAGCCGGCACAACAAAGAGAGCCACAGGACAGAGAGCTAGTATTAGCAGGAGTTAGAGAATTGGCAGATGTGAGAGTCATGACGTGGAGATGCCGGCGTTGGACTGGGGTGGGCACAGTAAGAAGTCTCACAACACCAGGTTAAAGTCCACAGGCTTATTTGGTAGCACAAGCCTTCCAAGTGTTACTCCTTCCTCAGGTGAGAGTGGGCAGATGTGTAAGAGTGAGGAATCAGCAGGAGTGAGAGACTGCGAATCAATGTATTTAAAATGATTAAGGATTTGAAAAGGGTAAACAGAGATAAACTATTTTCTCTGATGAAAAGGTTCAGAACAAGAGGATCCAATCTTAAATTTAGGAATAGGGCATTCTGGAGTAAAATCAGGAAATTTCTTTTCACACAAATTTTTCTTTTTCAAATGACTGAATGCTGAAATTTTCAAGATGGAGATTTTTGTTACAAAGGAGTATCAAGGAATATAGAACAAAGGTGAGTAAATTCAATTAAAATACAGATAAGTCACAATCTAATTTTTTTTATTTGTTCATGGGATGTGGGCATTGTTGACTGAGCTAGTATTTAGTTTATTTATTAGTGTCACAAGTAGGCTTACATTAACACTGTAATGTAGTTACTGTAAAAATCCCCTAGTCACCACACTCCGGCGCCTGTTTGGGTACACTGAAGGAGAATTTAGCATGGCCAATGCACCTAACCAGCATGTTTTTTGCACTGTGGGAGGAAACCACAGCATCTGGAGAAAACGCACACAGACGTGGGAAGAAAGTGCAAACTCCATACTGACAGTGACCCAAGCCGGGAATTGAACCTGGATCCCTGGTGAGGGAGCAGTGCTAACCACTGTGCCACCCTGAGCATTTATTGCCCCTCTTTGAGGGCATTTTGAGAATCAACCACATTGCTGTGGATCTGGTGTCACATGTAGGCCTGATTGCCTCCTCTAAAACACATTAGTGAACCAGATTCATCATTAGGTTTATTTTTTAAATTCCAGGTTTTTATTGAATTTAAATTCCACCAGCTGTCACGGTGGGATTCAAACCCGGGGTTCCCAGAGCATTATCCTGGGTCTCTGGATTACTATTCCACAACAATACCACTACGCCATTGGCAGAACAGGACCGAGAGTCTGTTTCTTCCATATTCATTAAAGCACATTAAAATCTGGGCTTTTCAATAACCTTATTTTCTAGGTACAGAAATTCACAGCAGTCAAGGGATGCCAGACAATGTGCATGTTATTAGAATCTACTAAATTTGACACATTAAAGCTCAATTTAGATAGTTGAGTTTACCGCAAGGAAATGCATCAGTATACACTAGTATGTAATCTTTATGTTGAAAAGGAAACATATTCTACTAAATTGCTTTGGAGTTATAAATGTTAATAGAGAAATACACCTTTTACAATTAATTTTTTTTTCTCTCAGATCACCCACTGTTTCCAAATTTTACACTTTATAACTGTTATTTGGAGAGAACCTAAAAATGAACAATTTGTGTGAAACACGTTTGTGTCATTATGGTCTGCCTCAGTGCATTGTGGGTATGATCTATATCCATATTGCCAAACAGGGGAATTTTGAGCAAATTCAGCAGAATATTACTCCTTACATTGAGAAAACTGTATCAAATTTACATTAAATGAAGAATAAAACCTTTAAAATAAAAGCAACTATTAATGAAAAGCAGCAAAAAGTTGAATGTAATACAGACCTAGTGATGCAATGTTATTTTCAGTACGTTCCACTTTTTCCTTCAATACATTAATGATTTCCTTCAGTTCTGAGATTTCGTTTTTTCCTTCTTGATCTAATCTTCTGCAAAGTTGCTGTGATTGCTGCTCAATGCTTATTATTTTGTCAGCATGTCCAGCCAGTGTTTTCTGTTGTAATGCAACAATATATTAAAAATAATAATTAAAACAAAAACAAACCAAGAAGGGGAGACAAAAATCAGCGCGACACTAATTACAGCTTTGTTTATTTGTTTATTATTTTCAGTTTTGGTCTCCCTACCTAAGAAAGGATATATTTGCCATTGAGGGAGTGTGGTGGAGGTTCATTAGGTTAACACTGGGGTTGGCGGGACTTTCCTATGAGGAGGGATTGGTTCAATTGGGCCTTTATTCACTCGAGTTTTGAAAAATGGGAGGAGACCTAATAGAAACATCTAACAGTTAACAGAGCTGGACAGACTAGACGCAGGAAAGATCTTTTCCTTGGTTGGGAAATCTAGAACAAAGGGGACACAGTCTCAGGATATGGGGTGAACAATTCAGGACTGAAATAAGGAAAACTTCTTCACTCAAAGGGTAGTGAACCTATGGAATGCTCTACCACAGAAGGTTGTGGAGGCTAAGTCACTGAATGTATTCAAGGAAAAGGAAGTCTTTTTGGGATTTTAATGGCATTAAGGGGTATGGGGAGAAAGCAGGAATATGGCATTGAGATAGAAGATTGACCATAGTCATACTGAATGCGGAGAAGACTTGAAGGGCCAAATGGTCTACTCCTAGTTTCTATGTTTCAGTAATTAAGTAAGAAAATGACTCACTGACATGCGCAACTTATACGGAACTGAAGAATTATCAAAGGATACATGTCAAAATGTTGCTCACACAGCTTTTAAAAATTCAATAAGTCTGGTTTATGAGTAGAATAATAAGCAAAAGGCAAATTCTTCAGCACCTGGTGTAGTATTCTGTAACTATCACAAGTGTGTCTCAGGTTAAATATTGTTAAAAATTCATTTTCATCTTGTACTACAAGGAGGGAAAGTTTTATGGTGCAGTGGTAGCATCCCAATTCTTTGTTCAAGACCCACTTCAGGACTTGATGGCAATGGAAGGTACGTGCACAAATGGATTGATTATCAGGATTTTTGAATTCTTTTAATATGCCTAATGGCAAGCAGTAAGAGCAGGAGTTTTTCCCTCATCGGCCATGCTGCAGAAGGCAAACGCAAACCGCTGCAATGCTTTGGCAAGAACAATCAGTGGAAATCCATGGTCACCATTGCCCTCTTAAGGCATAATATCTAAAGGAGGAGGATTACAAGCAGAGAAGTAATTCTGTCACTTCTGCCGCAGAGAAGTGGGATCTGTCACCCCCATGTAAATATAACATGAGGCTACTCATACCAAAAGTTTAGTGACCTTGACACAATCAGAGCAAGCTTAAGTAAGCACTTGCATTTGTGTAATGAATTACTGTTAGAGCACAAGAGCCTTAAATGGATTACCCATCTTAAATCCTGGGTATGAGGTTTTCTATGCCTTTTTCCTTTATTTTCAAAACTTTATTTGAACTACTGAAATTAACACTTTCAACATTAGGAAGGGGGTATGATTTAAACCTGGAAATCCTTGCAAAATTTTATGTTTCACAAATTAGTGGTCCTTATGTATCTACTTTGGTCATAAGAGTGGGCAGACAATCAGTCCCACATTTAAACCACTCAATCTGTGACCCCATCTGTCACAAGTGATCAAATCAGAGAGAGAGACTTCCTTTTAACCATGTCTGTCACCTGAGGCCAAATGGTGATCCTATGAGAATACATCACATCAGAGAAATTTCCTACCTGGGTTTTTGCAACTTCATCATCGTTTTTGGAAACATGTCCACTTAATTGTTTAATCTCAATGTCAAGTTTGCTGATTTTTTGTTCTAGTTGTGTGATGGCTTGATTTTTTTCATGTAAAGTTTTTTTCAGATCTAAAATCTAGGATTAAGAATGAAAGAAAAGCAGTCTGAATAAAACTTAACGATAACCAAAAAATCTGCAAATGGACCAAGTGCATAATTAAGCAACAACTGTTTTCTGCTCTACGGAAACACGCACGTGAATGGGGTAAGATTAGTTGAACTTTTACTCTGTACGTTTGCCTATGATTCAATTTTATTCTTAGGTGCAGAGCATGTAATCTGACCCCGAATAAAATCATAACTGCCCAATGTGGGCATTCCCCTGTATTTTCTTCAACCAATTAACAATATCTCATTGTGGAATGATTCCAAAGTTGTCCAAAATGAACGGTGGCCCTCCCTTTCCATCTGGAAAAGTACCAAATCAACCATAATCTTTGAGAATCACATTAGTTGATGGCATCACAGGGAAAGTGCTATGTATCAACCGGGAATTACCACAGAGAATGAGGTGCCATACGTTTCAATTAAGTACAACAAGGGTTTATTTAGATGTTGCTTGTTCCAGGTCCGATATGGAAGAACCTCAAAAGCTCATGAAATCCTCTGCTTACATCACTACAGAACATGTGACATTATACCAGCAGACATGCAACCACTTTAAATGCATAACAAATATGTCCTCGGATTTAGCAATTCTTCAAATACTGTTCAACATGAGATAAATAAAAATAACACATTCAACATGCCTCAAGGTAACAATGTTACCTTAAGGATAAATATCTTACATTACAGAGTGCAAATTGGTTACCACATTTGCCTTCATTGCAACATGGTTACACTCCAAATGCAAATAATCAGCTTTACCTACTAAGACATAAAGATATCATGTTAATAAAAGCTCTTTCTTTCTAAAGCACCTTTGTAAATAGCTTGAGCGCTAAATATCCCCAAAGCTCAGAGCTCACAACACGCGATTACCATGCACCCAATGTTTAAAGACCAACTTTGTATTGCCCACTTACTACTATAATTGCAGTGTGCAGCCAGCATCAGATTCGATGTTAAATAGCTGTATGCCTGTGTGGGACACAACATCGTGAGGGGCTAACTTGAAGCTAGCCTCCAATAATTAAAGTCAGTTTGCTCCTTGAAAGGACAGAAGCACATTGTGGCTGGAGCAGTTGCTGAAGGTTCATCTACAGGTAACTTTGACATGGAAATAGACCGAATGATGGCAAAACATGGGAAAAAGTGTGTTCCAAAGTTCTCAGATGATGCACTCTAGGTCTTGGTGAGGAGGATACAAAGCAGGAGAGCGGTTTTATATCTGCTGGGAACCAGAAGGATCTCCTGAAAAACACTTAGATGACAGTAGGACTATATAGCTGTATGGGTCAAAGCCAGCAGTCATAGAATCCGAGAGTGCACAGGGAGTCTATTCAGCCCATCGAGTCTGCACCGACCACATCCCCCCCGGAGTTATTCTCGTAACTCCACATATTTACCCTGCTAACCCTCCTGACACTAGGGGCAATTTAGCATGGCCAATCAACCTAACCCGCACATCTTTGGACCATGGGAGGAACCTGGAGCACTCAGAGGAAACCCATGCAGACATAGGGAGAATGTGCAAACAGACAGAGATCCGAGGCTGGAATGGAACTCAGGAGTTTGATGCTGTGAGGCAGCAGTGCTAACTAACCACTGTGCCACCGTGCCTCCTGGTCAAGTCCCAAGTATCTGAATGCAGTTCCGCATAAAATTCAATGAACTCACGAGTGGTGAAGGTCAGTAAATTAATGCCATTTCCCATCAAACAGACCACTATTTCAGATTTGGCTCAATGTACCACTGACCTATGAACAATTTGTAGTGATCGGAGAGATCTTACCTAACATTCATAGCTTCAACTTACCAACAAACACTTAGCACTGTTGCAAGCCTCACACCCTCATCTCACAAACTACAGATCTATTCCACTGAAAGCCACATCACCCAAGCAGATTGACTCACTGACTCTTCTTGTAACTGGAGGCAAAGTGAACTATCAGGGGAGAGGTGATGGGTGCTTGCCACTATTGGAGTGGCCATTGCTCAGGTCATGGTCAGTGGTGGGGCTGAAACCATCGAAGATCACTGTACCAAGACCACAAGAAACTACAAAGAGTCATGAATGTAGCCCAGTCCATCACGCAAACCAGCCTCCTATCCATTGACTCTGTCCACACTTCCCGCTGCTTTGGCAAAGCAGCCAGCATAATTAAGGACCCAAGCACCCCGGACATTCCCTCCTCCACCTTCTTCCAACAAGAAAAAGATACAAAAATCTGAAGTCATGTACCAACTGACTCAAGAACAGCTTCTTCCTTGCTGCCATCAGACATTTGAATGGACTTATCTTGCACTAAGTTGATCTTTCTCTACACCTTACCTATGATTATAACACTATATCCTCACTCTCTCCTTTCCTTCTCTATGTATGGAAAGCTTTGTCTGAATAGCATGCAAGAAACAATACTTTTCGCTGTATTCTATTACATGTGACAATAATAAATCAAATCAAAATATCCTCATACCTAACACTCCTTTGTACATTCTCCTTCCCTAACATCTGGAAGGATTGGGGAGGGATTCTCGGTGCAAAGGCAGGGTAGATTGCAACAATATCAAAAGTCACTGGCATCTAGTGGAATTGTGGGAAATAATATGAAAGTAATTTTCAGAAAGTATTACCTGTTCCTCTAATTTAGCATTGTTTGTAACAACGAGCAACAAATGTTCATTTAAATAAGAATGTTCATGTTCTTTTACCATCCTCCGCTTTTCCTGTAAAAGTAATGCCAAAGTTACATGCAGTTTAGAATTTCAAATTCTAAATTTGAGTTATTTGCCAATGAATATCCTTACTTACCTTGACAGGACAACCATATTTTTTGTAGCTACATTCCACTTCAGTTTCTGGACATTTTGTCAGGTGTGTGCCAAACTACAAAGAAACCATAATTAATTTAAAACACCAGCTCAGTGTAATAGATGATGAACAGTTGTGACTATCTGAATATGTTATTGGAAGCTCCTTGATTAATTAACTATGGTCGTGTGACAGCGCCCTTCCCATTTGGAGGAAATAAAAGTCTTCTTTGGCTTTATTTTGTGGTCATTAAGATAGCAGAAGTCCAGGAACATTTTACTGTTGCTTGTTTCATTTTGAAACACCCTTGCTAAATTACAGCAAGTTAGGATCTATTAGAGAAAACCTCCCTTCATACTCACTTAATCCCAATTTGAAGAGATTATTTCTTGACCTTCTAGTTCGCAAGGCCTATTTCTCAAAGCAGCCATTCTGAGACTCAGGGATTTATTTCCAGTATACTGCAATAGCCAGTTCAGTGCAATGCAATTCTCCATTAACATATCTTACATAGACCCATTTAATCAAAAGTCTGCTAACTATCATTTCATCAGTATTCGTTGGAGTTTAGAAGGATGAGGGGGGGATCTTACTGAAATTTACTGCGAGGCCTGGATAGAGTGGAAGTGGAGAGGATGTTTCCATTAGTAGGAAAAACTAGAACCAGACGGCACTACTTGAGACTAAAGGGAAGATCCTTTAAAACAGAGATGAGGAGGAGTTTCTTCAGCCAGAGAGTGGTGAACTGTGGAACTCTGCCGCAGAAGGCTGTGGAGGCCAGGTCATTGAGCGTCTTTAAGACAGAAATAGATGGGTCTTTGACTGATAAGGGGATCAGGGGTTATGGGGAAAAGGCAGAAGAATGAGGTTGAGAAAAAAATCAGCCATAAATAAATGGCGGAGCAAACTCGATGGGCCGAGTGGCCTAATTCTGCTCCTCTGTCTTATGGTCTTATGGCCAGGCTACAGAAAGGAAAGGGCTGAACCTAAATATTCTGCAGCACGCAGCCCCTCAGCTGTTTGACAAGGTTGTTGCTGTTGGATTGTTGGCCTTGGAAGTGTATTTGGAGGTTAGTATCAAGTCATGGTGGTTAATTTTTTTTAATTCATTCGTAGGACATGAGCTTTGCTAGCTGGCCAGTATTTATTGCCCATCCCTGGTTGCCCTTAGAGAGCAGGTGAGCATCAACCACATTGCTGTGGCTTTGGAGTCACATGTAGGTTAGACCGAGTAAGGACAGCAGATTTCCTTCCCTAAAGGACATTAGTTAACCAAATGTGCTTTTCCAACAATTGACAATGGTTTCACGGTCATCAGTAGATTCTTAATTCAAGATTTTTCAAAAATTGAATTCAAATTCCACCATCTGCTGTGGCAGGATTCAAACCCAGGTCCCCAGATCATGAGCTGAGTTTCTGGATTAATAGGCTAGCAATAATACCATGAGGCCATTGCATCCCCATAATATTAATGAAGGACTTCTCATTATCATACTACTGAGGAAAATATACATCGTACCACAGGTTTCCATCGTTAGAATTAACACTGTAATTTATACCTGGAAGCGAAACCCTGCTGTAGTGTTTCCTATATTGAAACCAAAACTATAAAAAATACATTCAACATTTGAATGTTGTTTTTGTTCCTAAATAAAGTTGAATGCGGCAGTGTTAATCACCCTTGTAGCATTTTCCTCCAATGTAGTGCATAGTTCTTTCTGCAATTTTATTTTCTTCACATAAAAGTTAAACAGTAGGCGAAACACTTTTTTAAAACCAACCTCTATAGTTGGTTTAACTTCTGAAGTTATCATTGCTTATTGCAGAAGTAGCTAGAAGCAGTGCGCAAAACCGAAATGAATTGTGAAGAAAAATAGGACCAGAACTTCCTGTGTGCCATAGAAAGTGATGCAAATCGCTTCGCAACGACTGCATTATTAGCATCTCTGGGTATTTATCTTCAAAATCAATAGTCTAACCCAAAATCTGGGTTATCTTCAAAATCAATAGTCTACTGATTTGACTATTTCTGTATATTGTGTTGCCTTCTCCACATATGTTCACGATATACATGTCTGGCTACATGAAACACAATTCAACAACTGTCAACAAGAGTTAAGCAGCAAATTAGCACACCCATTCTTCAGAAACCAAACAACATGAGGCGGCACAGTAGCACAGAGGTTGGCACTGCCGCTTCACAGTGCTAGGAACCCAGGTTTGATTCCTGGTTTGGGTCACTGTCTGTGTGGAGTTTGCACGTTCTCCCCGTGTCTATGTGGGTTTCTCCTGAGTGCTCCGTTTTCCTCCCACATTCTGAAAGACATGCTGGTTAAATGCATTGACCCAAACAGATGTTGGACTAGGGGAATTTCACAGTAACTTCATTGCAGTGTTAATATAAGCCTTTTTTGCGACTAATAAATTAACTTTAACACAATGTTCCATGGAGATGATCTTGGAATGGGAGTTATTAAACAATTTAAGGATTAAAAAAAAATTAGCATTGTAGGACTCATATTAGGTGAAAGGTTAGGGTTAGTCTGATTGCTAGAAATTGTAAGCACTTAGCACTAAAATTTACTAATAAAACATTTGACATACAGATGGAAGGGAAATGTTTCACATTCATACTGGATGCTTCATAGAATCCTACAGTGAAGAAAGAGACGCTTAGGTCCATCGAGTCTGCACCTAGCACAATCCCAACCAGGCCCTACCCCCATATCCCTACATATTATACCCACTAATCCCTTTAACCTATGCATCCCTGGACACTAAGGGGCAATTTCTTAGCATGGCCAATCAACCTAACCCGCACATCTTTGAACTGTGGGAGGAAACTGGAGCACCTGGAGGAAACCCACACAGACATGAGGAGAACATGCAAACTCCACACAGACAGTGACTTGAGCCAGGAATCGAACCCAGGACCCTGGAGCTGTGAAGCAGCAGTGCTAACCACTGTGCTACCGTGCCGCCCAATACTAGAGCAATGGCTCAATACTAGAGCATGGCTAATGCTACTTAAGAATTGTGCTGATGTTTTCAAATACAACTCTGAATTCTCTTTCATGCTTTGGTGAAAGCAGCAGTTTAACAATGGAATACCATTTGCAGAGATTCTCATCAGTGAGGTGATTCAACAGCAAAGTGCTGAGGCACCACCCGATGTTTTACACAGGAAATACTCATCAAATGATATTGGCTTAGAATTACAATCCATCCCTTTCAGTTATAAGCACAACTATTAGTGAGCTTAACAATAGGTCTACCAGTCTGAATGAAAGAGGAAGACAGTTTGAAAGAGAATGAGGAAAGATGTCAGATGGGTCACTGGATAAATACTGTGTGTTGTGGTACTTAGCAGTAAAAAGCAGAAAAGCTTAATCCTTGGTCTGTGCAGATTTAGTCATTCTCAACCAGGGAGGTGAAAGGTTACTACAATTGGTTTCTGCATATCTTGTTCATGGACTGTGCTAACAAAGTTGTAAAGAGTGCCTGGTACCCATGGAAAAGCACACAAATAAAGGTCATCACTGTAAGAACATCACTGGAGAATGTTTACTTCTGAATGTTTGTATTCCCTCTATTTCTACTTCTAGTACATATCAGGCACAACATTCTTCTACCTCCATAGCCAATGTTAGACAGGCAGAATTCACGCTTCACTTGATCGGAACCCACCCGTGTTACTGGGGTCAGATCATTCCCACGACCTCAGCATTTCACACAAGCCAAATCCCTGCCAGGGATCTGCTCCAAGAATGAAGGGTACAAATGCAGCCATAGCTGCAGGCTTAAGATGGAAGGAAGTAGCAATAGCAGGTGGCGGTGAGCTGTCTTCTTGAAACACTATAGTCCCTGTGAAATAGGTACATCCACAGCACTGTTAGGGAGGGAGTTCCAGGATTTTGGCCTGGTGACAGCAAAGAAACGGCGATATATTTCCAACTCAGGATTGTGAGTGACTTAGAGGGGATGGCGGTGATGTTCCATGTGTCTGCTGCCCTTGTCCTGTTGCGTAGTAGCAGTCATGGGATCAGAAGGTGAGTTCCTACAGTGCATCATGTGGATGTTGCACATGGCTGCTGCTGTTTATCAGTGATGGAGGGAGGGAGTGTTTGTTGAAGGGGTAGCAATCAAGTGGCCTGCCTTGCCCTGGATGATGTTGAGTTTCTTGAGCGTTGTTGGAGCTGCACTCATCCAGGCAAGTGGAGAATATTCCATCACGTTCCTGACATGCCTCATAGATGGTGGACAGGCTTTGGGGAGTCAGGAAGTGGGTTACTCACTGCAGGATTCCTAACCTCTGACCATTTCTAGTATTTAAATGGCCAGTCCAGTTTAGTTTCTGGCCAATGGTGACCCCTAGAATGTTGATAATGACGGATTCAGCAATGGTAATGCTGTTCAATGTTAAGGGATGATGGCAAATTCTTCATTATTGGAAATAACTATTGCCTCATACTTGTGGTGCAATTGTTATTTGCCACTTGTCGGCCCAAACCTAGATACTGTCCAGATCTTGCTGCATTTGGATATAGACTGCTTCAGTATTTGAGGAGCCATGCATTGTGCTGAACATTGTGCAGCAAATATCCCCTGTTCTGACTTTATGATGGAAGCAGGTCATTTATAAAGCAGCTGAAGATGGTTTGACCTGAGACTCTACTCTGAGGAACTCCTGAGGTGCTGCCCTTGAGCTGAGATGACTGACCTCCCATTATCTTTGGCCTACCAGTGGTGAAGTTCTCCCCGAATTCCCATTAACTCCAGTTTTGCTAGGGCTCCTTGATGCCACCTTTGGTCAAATGCTGTCTTGATGTCAAGGACAGTGTCACCTCACTTCTGGAATTAAGCTCTTTTGTCCATGTTTGATCCAAGGCTGTTATGAGGTCAGGATTTGAGTGACCCTGATGAAACCCAAACTGAGCAGCAGTGAACAGGTTATTGCTAAGTGTTGTGGTAGCTAGCAACCGAGCAGACAGCAGTAGCAATGAGAATGGGAGACTGTAGCAGAGGGAATCGTTAGGTGAGAAGGGAGATGGCTAGAATTACATGGGTGTGGGGACCATCCATCTGATCTGAACATAGTGGCAGAGAAAACCAAGTCAACCACACGTAAGTATAATCAACAGATTAGTGCCATCCAGATTTGAGGCTCAACTAGAAGTGATTCAAGACGAAACCACAACGCAAGACAAGTGAAACCTTAGAAAAAACCATGAATTAATAATAGCAATAAAATGAAATGTTAGAAGAAATAAGTGTGACACAGGAAGTGCATGCTTCATGCATGATTTCTGATATATTGCTAACAGGTCTTCCATCATACTGCTGATGGTGATGCAAAGGATGTGATTACTAAAGTGTGACAGAATACAATGTGACATATGGAGGAAGTATGTGCTATATTCAAGGCTTTGAAAAAAGGATATCGAAGAGATCACAATTTATGTCAAACTAATTTTTTGTTCAGAGTCTTTAATTGAGTAGGTTACACAGTGTTGTAAGACTTGTTTTATAATTTGAGCGGAATTTGAAAAACTAATTAAGAATTCATAATCTATAATATTCCAGAGTAGAAAACTCATCCAAGTCATGTTATTGACTACAGATGGATATAGACAGATTAAGTGAATGAGCAAAGGCTTGGTATATGGAATACAGGAAAGTTTGAAATTATGCAATTTGAGAGAAAGAATAAAAAAGCTGACTCTTATTTAAACAGAGAAAGACTGCAGAAAGCTGCAGCATAGCGGGATTCGGGGGTCTCCGTGCATAAATCACCAAAAGCTAGCATGCAGTTTTGCAGATAATATGGCAGGAAAATAGAATGTTGGCCTTTATTTCAAACGGAATGGAGTATTAAAATAGGAATGTCTTACTAAAACTATACAAGGCATGAGTTAGACTATACCTGGAATACTGTGAATAGTTCTCGTCTCCTTACCTAAGGAAAGATATACTGACATTGGAGGCAATACAGAAAAGGTTCACTAGGTTGATCCTGGGTTGGAAAGATTTTCCTATAAAGAATGGCTCAGTAAATTGGGCCTGTATTCAGTGGCGCTTATAAGTATGAAAGGTGATCTTATTGATACGTATTGGATTCTCAGGAGGCTTGACAGGATAGATGCTGAGAGATTGTTTCCTCTTATGGGAGAGTGTAGGGCCAGAGGGCATATTCTCAGAGTAAGGTGTTGCCCATTTAAAATAGAGATGAGGAGGAATATCTTCTCTCTGAGGATAGTGAATCTGTGGAATTCTTTACTGCAAAAGGCTGTAGAGACGGGGTTGTTAAATATGTTCAAGGCTGAGATAGACAAACATTTAATCAGTAAGAGGTATAGGGACAAGAAGGACAAGTGGAGTTGAGGATTATTACATTAAATCAGTCATGCTCTCATTGAATGGTGGAGCAGACCTGATAGGCTGAATGGTCTACTTCTGCTCCTACGTTGTATGGTCTTATTGGAGTTTCTGTTGCAAGGGAGTTTACTGCAACTGTATTTGGTGCATTTTGGTGAGGTAGACTGAGACCGACTGAAAAATATGGTAATAAAACCAAAACAAAAACATTACTGATATTCATTTAATTCATCTTTATTCAAACATACTATTTTTGTCACCTAAGTATTGCTCACCTCACTTCTTAAGAAACGTTCGCCACAATTGTACGTACATTGAATAGGATATTTTGGACATGCAATGTCTTCGTGCTCCTTGAAAAACAAAAATATAAAACTCCGTAAGTAACAACAAATTACAACTATCTGAAGTGATAACGCGTATTGACTATACTTCCTCATTATTGACTGGATTTCATCATGCAATTAGCTCCATCCTTTGTCATCCAACTCCAATGGAAAATGCTGCATCAGACTCTTTGCAGATGACTGCTGAGTCTATGGAGCCAGTACTGAAGCAACGGGTGACTTTAGCCTTCTGGAAGACTGAAACAGTCTCATCAAATGGGACAATATGGTATGATGGTATGAAAGTCAACATAAAGAGATGCAACATCATGTGAGTCAGCCATACTAGAAGAATATCAGTACCAAGCTGTACAAGGCAAGATTCCCTTCTTGGTGTTACTAAAGACTGTCATTACTGAGGAATCCGCATTCAAAATAATGTAAAGTGGAATGGACAAAGTCAACAAGGCATCCAAATTGCTTGTGTTTGTGAAAGGGAACTTCCATCACTCTTCAACTACAGTGAAGGAAATGTCAAGAACAATTAAGGACTGGCGTAATCTTCCATAAGCCATAATCACCATGCCCCCTAAGGCTTCATTTAAGGAAAATCTGTTGAACTTTGTGACCATTGACTGTACCCATTGTGCACTTTCTGTGAAAACTGCCTATAGGCAAACTACAGAGGGAAACCTTATCAAGTATGAAGGACCAATCTAATTAATTTTTGGTACACACTCCCAAAATTGGACCTTTCTTCTCATCCCCTCCCTCACCCTGTTCTGCCTCTACTTTCCATCCTAATTTCTTTTGTAGTGTTAAACTATGCAGACTATGGAAGTCCTAAGGTTGATCCCTTGATCGTACTAATTTAGCTGACAGCAACAAGATATTGCAGAGGCTTCCCTCTTTTCCATTTCATCCAGTAACCCTTCTGGAAAGCTTTGTTGAACACATTATTGGGCTGAGGTTTGATGGCTGAGTAACCCATCAATGCGTTTTGCTAAAGGAAAATCTTACATATATGTAGCACCTTTCACAATGTCAGGACAGCCCAAAATACTTTACGTTCTTGGATGGGTACTAGATATCAGGAACAGCATGTGAAAACAAGCCCAGGCAGCTGGTCAGTCAGGGAAATAAGTATTAATTTTATCCTCTATCAGACAAAATAATGGGCTGGATTTGATGCTTCCCCCCTACCCCACCAGCTAGTTTGAAGGCAGGATATTCATAAAATCTAGTGCTGTACCAGTTAAGGGACTTATCTCACCCCCAATCCCACGGGCCTGCCAGCCTGACCCTGGTCTCAGCCCAGACTTATCTCTACATCTGAGTTCCTTTTAATTGGAACTTCCTGTAGACCCAGCAGTGTCCATCGCTCCTGTAATACATTACACTATGGTGGGCAGGCTCATTACCAACTCTTCTGCCAAGCACTCAGGGACCAAAGTACCCTGTAAAACCCAGCCCTGTGGCACACTCATAGACTGGCCAACAAAATAACTGATTCCCCTTTGAATATCATGTTACCTTAATGTTTTTATAGATCAGTTTCACTTTGCAATATTGGCAGGCTTCTTCTCTATATTCACACACTGTTTGCAAATGACCAGTTAAATCCTTCCTTTGTAAGATAGCATCACAACCATAAATGCATGGTACAATTTCAAACTGGCATTTTTTAAGGTGATCCTAAAATGATAAGAGAAAAATATTACCATTAAATCACAGACATTTGACTTGGGAAACATTTTATATGAATCAGGAAGGGAGATGTCAGTGCAAGTGAATGATACCCTTTTCATTTTCAATACCTAATATCAGTAACAAATACACGGAAGGTACAAAGAGCCTGCATTAAATTAAGCTGCTATGTTCTGCTTCAATAGTTTGCCTTAGCCCCTACCTTAGATGAATACTGCCTACTGAATCAGGGTAAATACTTCCATTTTCTTCTGAACAATTCTGAGATAAATATTCCAATCTTGAATGAAAAATAACTGGCTCCAAAAGCACAGTTTTCTGATATATGATCCCAATAAATGAAAGCTATGCCAATTTTTTTTTGTTATATTTTATCTGTGTTCTTAAAGTTTGTGTTAATAAAAGCTTCCTAGTGGGTTAATGGAATCACACCTGGAGCGAAACATTTTAGGCTGGCACTAATGCCAAAATCCAAAAAATCTGGGGTTTAGGCTGACTTCATAATAAACCTTGGAGTTTCTGATCTGGTCCCTAACACTTAGCATAGTGAATTGTACCAAAACCTTGGTATGTGAAATGGACAGGTATTGTGTTAACTCTGAGCATTCCTTAGCTCTGCCCTTTTCTTCTTGAACTTTTTTAGATACAATAACAAAGTGACAAACTTTATGGTATATTTCAAAAACAGTGGGCCAATGAATGAGAGGTGGAGTTTAATTTAGAGAAATGTGAGAGGATGCATTTGGTAGATCGAATCAGGGCAGGATGGATAGGATAGAGGTGGAGAGACTCTTCCTGCTCAGAAAGGACAGTAGGACTGGGGGCACAGCCTCAAGATAAAGGGGGGGCGGTTTAGAACGGAGTTGAGGAAGAATTTCTTCACTCAAAGGGTGGTGAATCTCTGGAATTCTCTGCCCGTTGAAGTGGTGGAGGCTACCTCGCTAAATATTTTTAAGACGCGGGTTGATGGGTTTTTGATAAGAGAGGGGATTAAGGGTTATGGGGAGAGGGCGGGAATGTGGAACTGAGCCACGACAGATCAGCCATGATCTTATTGAATGGCGGGGCAGGCTCGAAGGGCCAGATGGCCTACTCCTGCTCCTATTTCTTATGTTCTTATGATGACCTACTCAATTAATGGTAGGGCGTTGGGGAGAGTCAGAGAACAAAGAGATCTAGGGGTACAGGTTCATAGCTCCTTGAAAGTGGAGTTATAGGTGGACAGAGTAGTGAAGACATTTGGCATGCTTGGTTTCATTGGTCAGAACATTGAATACAGGAGTTGGGACTTCTTGTTGAAGTTGTAGTAAGGCCACTGTGAAATACTGTGTACAATTTTGGTCACCCTATAATAGAAAGGATAATATTAAACTAGAAAGAGTGCAGAAAATATTTACTAGGATGCTACTGGAATTGATGGTTTGAGTTACGAGGAGAGTCTGGATTGACTGGTGTGAGGGTTAGGGGTGATCTTATAAAGGTCACCTAGATATGGTAGATAGACAACACCTTTTCCCAAAGGCAAGGGAGTCAAAAACTAAAGGGCATTGGTTTACGTTGAGAGGGGGAGAATACAAAAGAGTCCAAAGAGGCAATGTTTTCATACAGAGTGGAGAGTGTCTAGAACGAGCTGCCACAGACAGTAATAGAAGTAGGTACAACTTTGTATTTTAAAAAGCCTTTAGACAGTTACATGGGTAAGATGGGTATAGAGGGATATGTGCGAAATATGGGCAATGTCAGCTTAGTGGTAAAAACTGGGTGGCATGGGCAAGTTGGGCCAAAGGGCCTGTTTCCATGCCGTAAACCTCTATGGCTCTAAAAGAGACTGAGTTGTGTGTGAAATCAACTGGATATTTGGATGTTCCCCATTGTGTATTCTGTTCCTACAATAGGCACTGCCAGTGCATTTTAGCAGCTATCTAAATGTTATGCTGCCCATTCACAACTCTGCGAGGTCATAGGTGTGGAACAAGACACCATTAAACACAAGCAGTCAAGGTTGCTAACTGGCATTCTTCTGCAATGAATTTCATATCAATGGGGAAAATCTGACAGGGCAGTTGGTAGAAAATTCTTGGGCAGAAAAGACCACTGTTTGTAATTTTTCTAAGATGTTAATTTCTTCACATTAGCAGCAGTTACTTTGACTCTGGGGCAAAGGGAAAGAACAAAATGAGATAATTGCTTCCAGATACTTTTGCTTCATCTGATAATGGTTCACACTCATGGACCCAGAACTATATTTTTGACATTTTAATGTTGTGGATCACAGCATAACACCAGCACTAAATGATTTAGTATAAAGATAAGATTGGAGCAGAATTTCAGCCAGCAAGTAGAAATGTTTGCAATTTTCAGAGGCAAGTGGGCGTTTGAACATTAAACACCAAATAGATTCATGGTAAAAACAATACCAAATGGAATGAAGGGGAATGCAGCTAGAATTGATAGAGTCATTGTTGGAGGAGAGAAGGCACAAAATGAGCAAAAGAAAGTTTATTCGTCTTGACTGAAGTGATGTGCAGTGTTTCACAAAGGCCTGTGGGGGGCTGGTATTTATCTTTTAACGTACACATAAACATTCCTGGAAACAAAGTCAAAATGTGATCATGACACCAAATGGAGGTTGCATGGTGAATTATGGTGAGAACCAGATAAGATGCATATACACAGCCAAGATAAACAAATGGGCAGTAGATACAGTTCAATGTAGAAGATTGTGAAGTTACACTTTCTGGAAGCAAGAACATGGAACACACCTTAAAAGTAAGATCTTAAGTGGGGTAGGGGAGCAGAGGAAGCGTGGTGCGGTCACACAGATTACTAAAGGTAGCAGCACAAGTAGAACATGCTTTACCAAAGGAAACAGAGAAGAAATGGTGCATAAAAAAAATCAATGATAAGATTTGTGAGATTATAGTTAGACCACAGTTAGAATATTATCTACAGTTTTAGGCATTCATTACAGACATAGTTTAAGAGTAATAGAAAAAGTACTGCTTAGATTTCCTTGGACAGTATCAGCAGCTACAATTGTGAAAAGAAAAACTTAAGCAAGTTTAAAGAAAAATAAGAAAGTTAGCAGTCAGAAAATGGCAACGTGCAAGATTACAAAGAGTTTAAGATCAGATAAATATAGAGGACCTGTTAACAATGCTTAGCAGGATGTTAAGAAGTGAGAAGGATGTAAAAGTAATACCAGAAAGCATTAAAGGACAGGTTAAAAAAAATCTTTGTACAGTAGGTGGTTAGAACGTGTGGACGGTTTGATGAAAAGTCACAGTCCCCATCAAAGAGTTCAGGAGTCACAAGTGGTTTATTGAATAGTGAAAATTCTTAAAAAGCACACCTGAGCGGTATTATCACCAGACTATTAATCCAGAAACTCAGTTTATGTTCTGGGAACCTGGGTTCGAATCCTGCCATGGCAGATGCCGGAATCTGAATTCAATTTAAAATATCTGGAATTGAGAATCTACTGAAGACCATGAAACAGTTGTCGATTGTCAGAAAAAACCCATCTGGCTCACTAATGTTCTTTAGGGAAGGAAATCTGCCGTCCTTACCCGGTCTGGCCTACATGTAACTCCAGATATATATGGTTGACTTTCAACTGCTTCAGGTAACTAGGGCTGGGCAATGAATGCTGGCCAGCCAGCAGCAATGAATAAAGAAAAAATAATTAGTAGATTGCCCCTACTCTATGTGGCCTCTACTCATTCTCCTATTCACGCTGTATTCCAAGGGGAATACCTGTTATTGATGCATGTCTTGTTTGCTCAAAAGTATTTGGGATAGGACATTTAGTCCTTGTCACACCTCTCCCTGTAAACTTTAGTAACTTTAAAAAATTCTAGAAAGCACCAACAACTTTTACCATTGTAGCAACAGCCTGAAGAAATCAATCAAAAACTAACACCAAAGTGGTTGGTGATTCTTTTTAACCATTGCTACTGCACCTGTTTTCAGCCATTTGTGATTCAGAAAAAGCATTACCTGGAGTGCTGGGTTTCAAGATGGCAACACCGGTGTTAAATCACCATTACGTATTGATTGGCATCACAAATATGGTGGCACAGTGGTCAGCACTGCTGCCTCACAGCGCCAGGGGCTCGGGTTTGATTCCCAGCTTGGGTCACTGTCTGTGCGGAGTTAACACGTTCTCCCTGTGTCTGCGTGGGTTTCCTCCGGGTGCTTCGGTTTCCTCCCACAGTCTAAAAGATGTGCTGGGTAGGTGCATTGACCCGAACAGGCACCGGACTGTGGCAGCCAGGGTAATTTCACAGTAACTCCATTGCAATGTTAAGCTTACTTAAAAATAACATTTTCTGTGCTGTGACATTCGATGAAAATCATGGGAGCTCAATGGCTGTAATGTCCAGGGGTGGAGACACCAGGACATGATTTTGACCTTACCTTAGCTGTCAGCGTAAACGGTGACCCAGGCCCAAAATCTTGTGAGAGTCAGAAAACCAGATTCTAGCCAGCAAGATTTTTTTTCCAATTTTCCACACCCCTTGCTGGTGACCTGGTGAATCCCCACCCTCATTTCAATAAATTGCAATCAAATTAAATGCAGTTAAAAGGCTTCACTGTAATATGTTCCCCCTACCCCCCAACAATTGAATATTCATTCTTCGCCGAAGTGACGTAATGTCAAAGTTTATAACAGGTATTTAAAAACTTGAAGTAGTTGACGGGAAACCGCCAGGGGGTGCCAAGGTCAGTATAGCCCCCAAGGAGATAGGGACTTGCTCAAGCAGTGACCTGGTACTGCCCCCCTGGCAATGTCACCCTGTGGTGATGCTGGCGTTGGACTGGGGTAAACACAGTAAGAAGTCTCACAACACCAGGTTAAGGTCCAACAGGTTTATTTGGTAGTAAACGCCACTAGCTTTCAGAACACTGTTCCTTCGACAGGTGAGTGGAGAGTTCATTGAATGAAACAATGTCACCCTGACCAGGGACTGTCAGGGATGGGCCCTCTTGGAAGCTGCATTGGGAGGGACTCCCCTTATGTGGGGGACCTGGGGGGTGGTGGGGGCAGTCTGATGCCTGTGTGGGTGGGGAGGGTGGGGCTGTGCATGTGTGATGTGCAGTGGATTTGCCCTGATTCTTTGGCAGGGTGGGGGGGGGTGCGCAGGAGGGAAAATCCCTATGTCCATGAGGGGTGGAGGAGAATTTATTTCAAACGCAGATCAGAGATGCCCTCTCGAGATGGTGTCCAGATCTCTGTGGAGCCAGTGTTGCTGGCTGTATCAGGCCCCGCCCTGCCAGAGTGACATCAGAAACTCTGTGCACAGAGTTCCAGAAAGTCTGGACAGAAAACTCCGCTGTGCAGCCGGAGAGATACATGCTGGTTTTCTCGCTGAAACTGACTCTCTGATAAAGTATCGTAAGATTCCACCCACCATCTCAGTATTGATAACAGCCAAAAAGAAACTGACAGCACAGAGGACCTGGCCACACAGGGACAAAGCTTAATGGATATGGAATTTGGAATTTGCTAAATAGTGGAACACACAAATTTCAATGACACAATTATAAAGCTACAGCAGAGTGAAATATTCTGCTAGATTACAGTAACACCATGAATGGATCTTAGAAGATTCCCATACCAGTTATTAATTTCAGTTAGCTGTCAAGGATAAGACATTATTGTAAAATGCTTTCCTAAATTTTAGAAAATAATGAGATACAGTAAAAAAAATCAGAAACACAGACACATAATTAAATATTTGCCATAAGAAAGGTGGGTGTGATTATGTTGTTTGTAATGTGAAATACCAATGAAACAAATAGCAGGATCATACTTAATATGTCTGCAGATGTGAAATAATACGCAAAGCTACAGTAGGTTATGAAAGATTGTACAAGCTCTTTTACAGTACTTACCCCTAAACGTCCAAATGATTCTTTTACGTTACAATCCGGCGCATTTTTACAGTACACCATCAAATTCCAAACTTCCCTCTTGCAGCAATTATCTCTAAATATCTTTCAACAAAGATGTATTAAGTAATATTTTGTCAAAATGCTTAACATATTTCAAATAAACTCTATGACAAAAATAAATGTCCAGAAATGTGCAGTAGCTGAGTTTGCAGCCAGACTGGAGGGTGAGTTAGCACTGAATTCAGATGATGTATTCTACCCAGAACAGTGACGTGTCTTTCTCTTCCATTGTTAACCGGTCAGCTGAGGATTTTCTGTCTTAATTTCAGTTTTCTATTATTAATAGCTTTACTTATTATGTTCACCTGTCCTTAAGCTGCACTTCTGACTTTCAAAGCAACATATATAATTCTGATACAAATTTTAATCTTGGTGTGTGGAGCAGAGACTGTGTTTCCTTATTCTAATTTGATCTGAATGAATGATAGGTAAATGTCCATCTTTTTGTTCCAGAAATGGGAAGATTTTGAGGAAGATATTGAATGTGACAATCCTCCTGCTAAACGGCACATATTCTAAAGTTCACTTATACTGCTAAACGTTCATCGTATCAAATAGTCTACAAAGGTAAAACAATAAAGTAGTGATGGTCTGTAGCTCCAAGTTCAGGCACCAAGTTTAAATAAAGGGCAGTCAGCCAAGCCTAAATAAATTACACCTTCCTCTTTCATACATCTATAAAACTCAATTTCAAACATTGTTCAGAGGCGATAGTAAAACAATTATCAACAATTCGACATTGCTTTATCTTCTCATTTATCTTTCTTTACCTTCCCTATTCTCAGCTCTTTGCAAATGTTGTTGGAGCACAGATTCAAGGACAAATCCACAACAGCATAAATTTGGCATCAATGTCTGGACACCTAGACTGACCCTCCCTTGGGATCTGGTTAAATAGGGTAGTTACAGCCATGCCATCATTCTTCTTGAAACCATTCCAATTACCAACATGATCTACGTTTTCCCATAGTATCCCATTTCCATGCCTGATGGAATCTTTCTTCATAATTTCCTTCATGGTACGAAGCACTTCACTGGGCATAAAGCATTTTATGGTATCAGATGGCTGTGAAATGCTCCATATAAATGCAATTGTTTCTTTCTGTACTGCTATGTAAAGTTAATTGAGTTTCTGAAATAGTCGGGGGGTCCAGTGATTGGGCCGCAGTGGGTGATGAGAGCCACTGTTGTGGGGTTCACAGGGCTGGCCAGCAATCAGGAGGCCAGCAATGCGAGACCACTGCGCATGTGCCGATCTTGGCATGTGCAATGGCCCGCTCAGCGAGCTGATGTGAGCCTCTCCAGCGGGGATAGGCTCTGCTCCTGAAATTTAATAACATTCATGCTGGTGGCCTCTGCAGTGCACAGAGTGTGGGAGATTCTTCTCTGAACTCCCACTGAAAAAGCTGGCGTGAATTACTTGAATTTTCATGCCAATTCGACACTTAGAATTTTTTGGGGAGCCATTATGTTTGATGAAGCTTCTCTCGAGGCGCTTTCAGTACACCATGAAACATCATGAAGGAGCTACGCAACATGGTCTTCCCTCCTGTCTTCCATAAGGAGAACTACCACTAGCCAAGCAACTAAGATTAAGAACTGGCTACAAGGAACTCCAGAGGCAAAGCGTGTTCGTCCACTGCTTGGTATGATTTATTACTACAAGGAACACAATGCGTTACCAACATGTGCAAAATTATTTTGTCAAACTAAACTGTTTTATATAAGACATTGATATTAATTTAAATGCAAAGGAGTGCGACACTCCAGAAAAAAGG
The DNA here is from genome assembly GCF_965287045.1 of Carcharhinus amblyrhynchos. Lineage (NCBI taxonomy): Eukaryota > Metazoa > Chordata > Chondrichthyes > Carcharhiniformes > Carcharhinidae > Carcharhinus > Carcharhinus amblyrhynchos. The sequence goes on from NC_137335.1 coordinate 56,120,928, forward strand.
ATTATGTTTTTCCATTTTGCTTTTCTTCCCAATTAACAAACTGTTGTCAAATTCTGGCAATGTGCAGCTTTGAATTTGAGAAAATATGATTTTGTTAGGGATCATTATGGAGAGAATGTAGCATGACCGTTTTTCATCAAGAGCAATTCCACTGTTCTTTCTAGTTAGCATTTTATCTTTCTACAAAATACTTATAACTTCATCTTACCCAATTTGCAATAATCTTTTCGCAATCAATGGGACAAACAGCAACTGGTTTAGTCGCTCTGGGAAACATTTCAAAAACAGAAGAAAATAATTAGATAAAAGAAATAAAGTAGACAGATTCAACTGTTCATAATACTGAAAAAAACATCCTTGCAACTATTCATATCATACATGATTCTGCTGCATACTCATGGAATAGAATCACTACAGTGCAGAAAGAGGCCATTCAGCCCCTTGAGTTTGCACCAATAACAATCCTACCCAGGCCCTATCCCTGTAACACCACATATTTATCCTGCTAATCCAGAGGGACCTACACATCCTCAGACACTCAGTGGCAATTTAGCATGACCAATGCACCCAACCCAACACCTTTGGAGTGTGGGAGGAAACAGGAGCAACCGGAGGAAACCCATGCAGACATGGGGAGAATGTGCAAACTCCACACAGACAGTGACCCACACTGGGAATCAAACCCGGTCCCTGGCATTGTGAGTCAGCAGTGCTAACCACTGTGCCACCCATAAAACAGGATCCACTTATGTAATGCTTTCTAGAAATAAAGTCACAATTTCTTAATAGAAGCATGAATCAAATATGACTTAATACAACCTGTTCTGAAACTTGGCTTTATGTCAAATAATGATTTTTGATGCGTTGGCTGGAAACCGGAAGTGAGCTTTTAAGAACACAGGGCAGGGGGGGCAGGGAGGGATTTTCAGTCGACGTTCACTGTGGGTGAGAATGGTGAAACCAGTGGAAAACCCTACGAGACTGAAGGAATAGGAATCTCAGCAGCGAGATCACATTCTGAGACTTTCCCTGCCCCTTTACAGTGATGCAATGAGGTTCCCTTCTAGAAAGGACAAAAACCTCAATGTATTTAAATAAACGTGAATGTTTTTAAAAGGCTTCCCCGCCATAGGTTTTCCCCCCGTAGGGAAACCATTCCCCCTCCACCCCCGAAGCCACTGACATGACACCACGTTGGCAAGGTTTACAACAGCTTTAGCAAAACTTGTGGCTGTCGAGGAGAACCCACTGGGGGTGCAAAAGTATGTACAGCCCCTGAGGGGGAGAGGGACAAGCTTGGCACTGCCCCCTGACCACTTTGCAGTGCCAGCCTGGCAATGCCAGTGGTTATGCGCCAGGGGCAGGCTCCATTGCTTGTGAGGAAGGGGGGTTGCTTTGGTGCTTGTGGGGCTGGGGGCTGGTAGGGATTGGGGAGGGGGTCTTTGTCCATGGAGGGTGGTGACGGGAGTCCCCTATTTAACGCAGATCAGGACGTTTTTTAAAGATGGCACTCCGATCACTGTAGAACAACACTGGCAGCAGAGCAGCTCCATCAGGCCCCGCCCTGCCAGGGTGACAGCGGAAACAGTGCCCCCCCCCCCCCACCCCACCGTATCCTTTGTGCACAGAGTGCCAGAATATCTGGAGAGGAAACACAGCTGTGCAGCTGGAGGGCTCCATGCTGGCTTTCTCACTGAAACCAATACTCGGTGTTTAAAAAGTCTCTGGGCAGAATCTTCCGGGAATTTGTCAGAGGCCTCAATTTTAAACTACTCCTGGCAGATTTTGAGGTGGTTGGGCGGAGGGTGGTGTGTGCCGGTGGAGGTGGTGGAGGGGCACGTGAAATTGCAATGACAGGATTCCCTTCAGAATGTCACACCTCGATTTGGACGTTATTTTGTGGTGGGCTGGGCACAGCCCCAATTAGGATCCTTTAATGGCCACTTAAGGGCCTTTTCCCTCCCAGCCTCAGGCTGACAGCTGCTGGATAGCTAAGGTTGGGAAATAGAAAAATCACTGGTCATGATCTCGGGCTGGATGGAGTTACCATTGCAACACGATGGTAAGATCACCCCCTGCATATTCCTTTTATCTTTTTTGGGGTTCTAATTTGATCTGGAATCCATCTGTGTGGACGGACCTTCAAATGTGCATATTTTATTATTCTGAACGTGGGCATTCTCCCCTCACAGACTGGACACCTGTAGATCCCTCCCCCCACTCTGGCTTATCAGCCGATTACCCACTTGATCACCCCCACTCCCACCCCGACTCCCCAGGCCAACCCTACGCTCCCCTCCTCAGGATCTCTGCCACTTATCTTGCCCTGTTCCCGGCACTTAGTCCCAGGCCTCTGATGCTGCATGTGTGCATTAGTAATAGCAGCGGTCTGACAGAAAAGAGAGAGCTATCAGGCCCCTGCTAGTGCTGGCCACCCCCACCAATCCCTGTAGAGTGGCAACGGGCCCCCTCTCCCTCCCTCACCCTACCGATCCCTGCAGAATGGCAGTGGCCCCCCCTCCCTCCCTCCCCACCATCGATTCCTGCAGTACGGCAGCAGGTCCCCTCCCTCCCCTTTGCCCCTCCCCCACTGCCCAGTGGACATTGCCTAGGTGCCAGGGTGGCACGCCAGTCTGGAACTGCACCCCTCCCATGCCCTAAACCTCCCCCGGGGGGCCTCAATGGCCTCCTGTTCCACCGGCGAGATCAATTCACGAGGAGCATGTCTCTTCCACACACCGGCGTGAACCTTTCCAAGCGAGGTCATAAAATAGGGCGGGCCCGGAGATTGAGAGCTGGGCTCGCTAAGCAGATGTAAAACAGCATTAAAATAAATTCACATACATAAAGCTGCTTCCTGCCCATTTCTGGTGAGGGGCTGACTGCACTGGAAATCCAGTGCTCATAAAATGGAGCAGGTCATGAAAACTGGCACCAATCGCGCTAAGCATTTTACACCTGATTTTACCACCGCATCGCACCCGAAAATGGGTGCAACGCAATGGTAAAATCACCCCCTGCGTATTCCTTTTATTTTTCTGGACTCAAATTTGACCTGGAATCCATCTGTGTGGACGGACCTTCAAAATGTGTATACCTTATTATTCTGCTTAGATCAGTTAAAGTATAATAAAGTTAACCTCCTTCTTTGTTGAATTCATGAAAACCTGCCCAATTGGTTCTTGTATGGTCACAGGGAGTAACCAGTTAAGTACTCACTAAAATCGCAAGGAAATCCTTTTCAAACCAAAAATACTCCTCTTATATTCGGACAGGGGAGAGGGAAACACCCCCTTGGCTGATTGTAACAAGCCATTCCTGATGTGTTTTCGTATATTAAAAACTGTATCAACGATCAGGGCTCCTGGATGGGCCACTATTCTATGTACAGTAATGTAATGGTGGCGGCTTGATTTCAGCATGATCAATATGTCTCTGATGGGGAGCACACAAAGGATTGTGCTTGAATCAATTTCTTACTTCCAGTTTGTGTTGGGGAAGAGAAAAGTCATTAAATAGACACTCATGAATTGCAAAGAAACTGGGTAAGAGTAACATCCCCTTTTCTCCCAAATGAACTAAAATACAGGCACTGCACTGATTCCAAGCCAACTATGTGAGGGGGAGTTCCATTTAACAGATGGTTACAATTCATAGAATCATAGAATCCGACAGTGCAGAAAGAGACCATTCAGCCCATCGAGTCTGCACCGACCACAATCCCACCCAATGCCCTGTTCCCATAACCCCTTGCATTTATCCTAGCCAGTCCCCCTCTTTACTGAAATAAATATATATGAGAAACTAGCAACAAACAAAGTTAATTGCACATTCCAATGTGCAATTTAAAACTGAACAACTCTGAAAGCAAACAAAGTTAATACTTACATTAATTCTGCAATGCAATTTTCACAAAATCGATGTCCACATCCAGTTTGGTAAGGATTGCAAAGGACAAATGAACAAGTGGCACACTTGTACCTATCTTCCAACGGTTCAACGAACTGAAGATTTAATCCAATCTGATAGGGGTCAAACCCCAGGGACAGTGATGTGCTCGAACTATCTTGACGAATGAACACACTTGATCTGACACCGCAGCTTTCTTCGGAGGCCATCAGAGTTATATTACTCAGCAACACCTAATGATTGTTCAAAAGATTATTGTTAGTTGAAATTTGACACAATCTGTATTTGATTCACCAACTACTGAACTATGTAATTAAATGTTTTTTGACGAGAACATGTGAAATGTGTTTTCATTCCCATGAATTAAGAGGATTCATTATGGGAGAGAACTGTCAATTGTTTCTCTTCCCATGTCTAGTAATGCACAAGGCAGGGTTTTACCTGTTCCCACAATGCATTTTTTCCCCTGGAAGAATTCTGTCATCTGGGGCTTATATTGTGAGGGGTGTTACTCCATGACAAGCGTGGCTCAACAGGAATCCCTCCCACTCTTACCATCAGCCATTGGCCTGTTGGAAGGATTTTCAGGATGATATTCTTGTTTGGCCATGTTATGAATTCACTTTCCTTGGCTATCAAGTCTCAGGGTGGGATTCAAAGCCGGAGTTTCTGACTCAGAGGCAGGGACAGTCCCCACTGCACCACAATACCTCCTGGGAGAGAGTAAATATGGCATTTAACACTGCCAATTGAGGAGCCTCTAGATATACTTCCATATTTGTATGACGAGACTTTGTGTTCTTTAATTTCAGATTTACCATTCACAGATCACAAGGTGAATTTTCAGAAGGGCTGAATGGTCTGACTTATGACTTGAGCAATATGTTGGCCAGAATCCTCCCAATAGCTCAGTAAATTTCTCCAGTGATTAACTAAGACAGCTGTTTTCAAACTGGGGTCCACAGAGACTTTCCAGGGGTTTTGCAATACAGGGTCAGCCTTACAGGTGGGCAAAATGGGCAAGAGTAAGCGATGGCCAGAGGCATTCTCCTTGCTCTGCTCCCCACCAGGCTCCTACTCTTTCATACACCTACACTCTGTGTTACTGCTTTCTCCAATCTCCTGCTCTCTCTTTGCTCCTGTTGCCTCTGTGCTACTGCTATGTATGTGCTCTTGCTGTCTCTCTCCAGGCTCCTGCCTTCTCTGTTCTTGCTCTCCCCATACACCTGACCTTTTCAAGCATTGCTTTTGTAGTACTGCTGCCCTCCCCCTGTTCCCCTAGGGTTTTCGTCCTGTTTTGCTCTTTCCAGAGCCCTGCTCTATCTGTTCTCTGGCCAAGCTGGGAATCAAACCTGTGTCCATGGCACTGTGAGGCAGCAGTGCTAACCACTATCCTAATGTGCCACCCGATCAGACAGACCCCTGCTCTATCTGTTCTCTGGCCAAGGATATAAAGACTGTACAGTGAGAGCAGAAACATCCATGTTATCTGTGGTACCTTCTTATTATGATTATTATACATTTCATTTGAAGTAGGAGTTGCATGATGACAGATCCATTTGAAAAGGGGTCCTCTTATCCAAAAGTATTTGAGGAGCATAGAAGGTACTCAAATAGAATCCTACAGTGTAGGAAGAGGTCATTCAGCTCATCGAATCTGCACTGACCACAATCCCATGCAGGCTCTATCCCCATAACCCCATGCATTTATGCATGGTTGGTTGGTGAGCAAGCTGCACACGGTACAGTGCTGCAGCAGGACATAGGCAAAGAGAAAAGGAAAAGGAACGTAGTAGTTATTGGGGATAGTGGGGTGAAGGGTATTGACACTGTCCTTTGTCACAATGACAAAGTGCACAGAAGGGTGTGTTGTCTGCCTGGTGCTCGGGTACGGGATGTTGCAGCTGGGCTGCAGAGGAACCTGGAGTGGGAGGGTGAGAATCCGGTCGTTGTGGTACATGTGGGTGCCGGCGACGTAAGCAAAATGCAGACTGAGAATCTGGGGAGGGAGTATGAAAAGCTTGGAATGGAATTAAGAAGTAGAACCGACAAGGTGGTTATCTCTGGGCTACTGCCTGAACCGTGTGCAGATGGGCGTAGGGTTGACAGGATTAAGGAAGTGAATGGGTGGCTCAGGGATTGGTGTGGGAGGAATGGGTTTGAATTTATGGGGCATTGGCACCAGTATTGGGGTAGGTGGGACCTGTTCGGGAGGGATGGGGTTGGTCTGAACCGTGCTGGGACCAGAGTGTTGGCGAATCGAGTAAAGAGGACTGTAGACAGGGCTTTAAACTAATTAGGGGGTGGGGGGGGGGGGGGGGGGGGGGGTGTGAGGGTAGGTGACCTTACGAGGTCTAAAGTTAAGGAAAGTGTACATGTAAGGGAAGAGGCCGAGGATGTCCCAATAATAGAGGGAGTAGGGGGCGTGAGTATAGTTGGTGGCGTTGCGACAAATAGGGTCCAGGTGAAGGCTAGGATGAAAGCACTTTATCTGAATGCACGAAGCATTCGGAATAAAGTGGATGAGCTGATGGCGCAGATCGACACAAATGGATACGATCTGGTGGCCATTACAGAGACGTGGCTGCAGGGTGACAGGGACTGGGAGCTGAATGTACAGGGCTATCAAGTGTTTAGGAAGGATAGACAGGAGGGAAAAGGGGGGGGGCGTAGCTATGCTGATTAAGGATAGCATCACGGTGGTAGCAAGGGATGATATTGGAGCCAAGGAGCAGAGGGTGGAATCGTTGTGGGTGGAGATTAGGAACAGCAAAGGGAGGAAGACGCTGGTGGGTGTTGTCTATAGGCCCCCGAATAATGATCTGGAGATGGGGAGGGCTGTTAACGCGCAAATAAGTGCGGCGTGCAAGAATGGGACGGCCGTAGTTATGGGGGATTTCAATCTGCATATTGATTGGTCGACCCATGTTGGACGTGGGGGGCTCGAGGAAGAGTTCTTGGAATGCTGCCGGGATAGTTTCCTCGAACAGTGTGTGTTGGAGCCGACGAGGGAGCGAGCTATCTTGGATCTGGTGCTATGTAATGAGGCGGGTAGAATTAGGGACCTTGTGGTGAAGGATCCTCTTGGGGAGAGTGATCATTGTATGGTGGAGTTTCTGGTGCAGATGGAGGAGGAGAAAGTGGGTTCCCGGACACGCGTCCTTTGTTTGAATAGAGGGAAATACGGTAGGATGAGAGAAGAATTGGCGAATGTGGACTGGGAGAGCGCGTTGGAGGGAAGGTCTGTTAAGGAGCAGTGGAGGATCTTTAAGGAGATCTTTCTTGGTGCTCAACGGAAATTTATTCCGATGGTCAAAAAGGATAGTAGGAGGAGAGGTAATAAGCCGTGGATAACAAAGGAGGTGAAGGAAAGTGTTAAACTAAAAGCGGAGGAATTTAGAGTAGCTAAGAGTAGTGGGCGAGAAGAGGATTGGGAGAGGTTTAAATGTCAACAAAGATTGACAAAGAAGTTGATAAGGAAGGGTAGGAGAAACTATGAAGCTGGGCTAGCGCTTAATATAAAAAAGGATAGCAAGAGTTTTTATAAATATATAAAAAGGAAGAGGCTGGCTAGGGTGAATGTTGGTCCTTTAGAGGATGAGAAAGGGGACCTAGTGGTAGGGGATGGGGATATGGCTAAGGTATTGAATAATTTTTTTGTTTCTGTCTTCACGGAGGAGGACGTGAATAATTTGCCGGGTGTTAGCGATAGAAAGGTGGTAGGACTGGAGGGTCTTAATGACATTACTGTTACTAGAAAGGCGGTGCTCGACAGACTGGAGGGGCTGATTGTGGACAAGTCCCCAGGACCGGATGGAATGCATCCGAGGGTTTTGTTTCTGTCTTCACGGAGGAGGACGTGAATAATTTGCCGGGTGTTAGAGATGGAAAGGTGGTAGGAATGGAGGGTCTTAATGACATTACTGTTACTAGAGAGGTGGTGCTCGACAGACTGGAGGGGCTGATTGTGGACAAGTCCCCAGGACCGGATGGAATGCATCCGAGGGTTCTGAAAGAAATGGCGGAGGTTATAGTGGATGCCTTGGTGGTTATTTTCCAGACGTCGCTGGATTCCGGGGAAGTGCCGGAAGATTGGAAAACGGCTAATGTTACGCCGTTGTTTAAGAAGGGTGCCAGGCAAAAGGCGGGGAATTATAGGCCGGTTAGTTTAACGTCTGTGGTAGGTAAAATGTTAGAATCCGTCATTAAGGAGGAAATTGCGAGGCATCTTGAAGGGAATTGCTTGATAGGGCGGACGCAACACGGTTTCATTAAAGGGAAGTCGTGTCTGACAAATTTACTGGAGTTCTATGAGGATGTGTCTAGGGCAGTGGATAGAGGAGAGCCGGTGGATGTGGTCTTTCTGGATTTTCAGAAGGCGTTTGACAAGGTACCTCACAAGAGGTTATTGCAGAAGGTCGAGGGACATGGAGTTGGGGGTAGGGTGTTAGCGTGGATAGAAGATTGGTTGTCAAATAGGAGGCAGAGAGTGGGGGTCAATGGGTGCTATTCGGATTGGCGGTTGGTGACTAGTGGGGTGCCCCAGGGGTCGGTGCTGGGGCCTCAGCTATTTACCATTTATATAGATGATCTGGAGGAGGGAACCGAGTGCAGGGTGTCGAAATTTGCTGATGACACCAAGATTGGGGGAAAGGCAAATTGTGCGGAGGGTGTGGAGAGTCTGCAGAAGGATCTAGATAGGCTGGGCGAATGGGCCAGGAAATGGCAAATGGAATTTAATGTTGGCAAGTGTGAGGTGGTCCACTTTGGTAGGAATAGTGGTAGGAAGGACTATTACTTACGTGGCGAAAAACTGCAGCAGGCGACGGTGCAGAGGGACCTCGGGGTCCTTGTGCATGAGTCGCAAAAACCCAGCTTGCAGGTGCAGCAGGTGGTCAGGAAGGCGAATGGGATGCTGGCCTTCATAGCGAGGGGGATTGAATATAAAAGTAGGGAGGTCTTGCTGCAGCTGTATAGGGCATTGGTGAGGCCGCAGCTGGAGTACTGTGTGCAGTTTTGGGCGCCGCACCTGCGCAAGGATATTTTGGCCCTGGAGGGAGTGCAGAGGAGGTTTACTAGGCTGTTACCGGAGTTGAGGGGATTGAGCTATGAGGAGAGGCTGAATAAACTAGGCTTGTACTCGTTAGAGTTTAGAAGAATGAGGGGAGATCTCATTGAGACGTATAAGATGATGAATGGGATGGATAGGATAGAGGTGGAGAGACTCTTCCCGCTCAAAAAAGACAGTAGGACTAGGGGGCACAGCCTCAAGATAAAGGGGAGGCGGTTTAGAACGGAGTTGAGGAGGAACTTCTTCACTCAAAGGGTGGTGAATCTCTGGAATTCTCTGCCCGTTGAAGTGGTGGAGGCTGCCTCGCTAAATATTTTTAAGAAGCGGGTTGATGGGTTCTTGATAAGAGAGGGGATTAAGGGTTATGGGGAGAGGGCGGGAAAGTGGAACTGAGCCACAACAGATCAGCCATGATCTTATTGAATGGCGGGGCAGGCTCGAAGGGCTAGATGGCCTACTCCTGCTCCTATTTCTTATGTTCTTATGAAAGAAATGGCGGAGGTGATAGTGGATGCCTTGGTGGTTATTTTCCAAACGTCGCTGGATTCCGGGGAAGTGCCGGATGATTGGAAAACGGCTAATGTTACGCCGTTGTTTAAGAAGGGTGCCAGGCAAAAGGCGGGGAATTATAGGCCGGTTAGTTTAACATCTGTGGTAGGTAAAATGTTAGAATCTGTCATCAAGGAGGAAATTGCGAGGCATCTTGAAGGGAATTGCTTGATAGAGCAGACGCAGCACAGTTTCATTAAAGGGAAGTCGTGTCTGACAAATTTACTGGAGTTCTATGAAGATGTGTCTAGGGCAGTGGATAGAGGAGAGCCGGTGGATGTGGTCTTTCTAGATTTTCAGAAAGCGTTTGACAAAGTGCCTCACAAGAGGTTATTGCAGAAGGTCGAGGGACATGGAGTTGGGGGTAAGGTGTTAGCGTGGATAGAAGATTGGTTGTCAAATAGGAGGCAGAGAGTGGGGGTCAACGGGTGCTATTCGGATTGGCGGATGGTGACTAGTGGAGTGCCCCAGGGGTCGGTGCTGGGGCCTCAGCTTTTTACCATTTATATAGATGATCTGGAGGAGGGAACCGAGTGTAGAGTGTCGAAATTTGCTGATGACACCAAGATTGGGGGAACGGCAAATTGTGCGGAGGGTGTGGAGAGTCTGCAGAAGGATCTAGATAGGCTGGGCGAATGGGCCAGGAAATGGCAAATGGAATTTAATGTTGGCAAGTGTGAGGTGGTCCACTTTGGTAGGAAAAATGGTAGGAAGGACTATTACTTACGAGGCGAAAAACTGCAGCAGGCGACGGTGCAGAGGGACCTCGGGGTCCTTGTGCATGAGTCGCAAAAACCCAGCTTGCAGGTGCAGCAGGTGGTCAGGAAGGCGAATGGGATGCTGGCCTTCATAGCGAAGGGGATTGAATATAAAAGTAGGGAGGTCTTGCTGCAGCTGTATAGGGCATTGGTGAGGCCGCAACTGGAGTACTGTGTGCATTTTTGGGCGCCGCACCTGCGCAAAGATATTTTGGCCTTGGAGGGAGTGCAGAGGAGGTTTACTAGGCTGATACCGGAGTTGAGGGGGTTGAGCTATGAGGAGAGGCTGAATAAACTGGGCTTGTACTCGTTAGAGTTTAGAAGAATGAGAGGAGATCTCATTGAGATGTATAAGATGATGAATGGGATGGATAGGATAGAGGTGGAAAGACTCTTCCCGCTCAAAAAAGACAATAGGACTAGGGGGCACAGCCTCAAGATAAAAGGGGGGTGGTTTAGAGCAGAGTTGAGGAGGAACTTCTTCACTCAAAGGGTGGTGAATCTCTGGAATTCTCTGCCCGTTGAAGTGGTGGAGGCTGCCTCGCTAAATATTTTTAAGACACGGGTTGATGGGTTTTTGATAGGAGAGGGGATTAAGGGTTATGGGGAGAGGGCGGGAAAGTGGAACTGAGCAGCGACAGATCAGCCATGATCTTATTGAATGGCGGGGCAGGCTCGAAGGGCTGGATGGCCTACTCCTGCTCCTATTTCTTATGTTCTTATGTTCTTATGCTAGTTAGTCCCCCTGACACAAAAGAGCAATTTAGCATGGTCAATCCACCTATCCCGCACATCTTTAGATGTGGGGGGAAACTGGAGCACTTGGGGGAAACCCATGCAGACAGGGGGAGAATGTGCAAATTCACACAGACAGTGACCCAAGCTGGGAATCAAACCCGTGTCCCAGGCACTGTGAGGCAGCAGTGCTAACCACTGTCCTACCGTGCCACCCAATCAGACAGACCCTTGACTGAAGCCACAGCATGTACAGTTTCATTTATTTCAATCAGGCAGCAAGTTAGGCCATTGCACCCCAAGTGTCTTGCATCTTGTCTTGTTCCAATGAAGTGTCTCCCCAGTGGCTCCAGCCTGATCGCTGAGAGGGTAACAGGAAGTCAACAGCTTCAGGAAGGGAGGAACCAAACCACTTTTTATTTAATGGCAGAGGTATACCATAGAATTGTTTCAGCTTTTTATCTTCTTGATCTTTCTGTAGATATCACAGCAACATCTTCAATATGAAACAACAGATGGTGTAAGAAACTATAACAGGATAGGGGAGGCTGGTGAAAAGTTGTTTTTAATTGGTGTCCTCATGTCACTAACTGAATATAATTTTCAATTCCGTATTTTCCTGTGCTTCCATATTTTTGTATCTGTAGTGCAACAAATGTTACGGCGCTCCCCTATTTTTACTACATAAAAGGTCAAAAAGAATGCCACAAATTAAAAGTACAATTCAAGCATAAGAACACAAGAAATATAAGCAGCAGTAGGCCATTCAGCAACCCCGCCCCCGCTGATCTGATCGTGGCTTTTCTGCCTGCCCTCCCTTAACCCTGGACCCTCTTGTCTATCAAGAGTCTGCCTAACTCAGCTTTGCAAATATTCAGTGGCCCAACTTTCATTCCTCACTGTGGAGGAGAATTTCAAACACAAAGGCCTGGATATTCGCTACGATGGAGAGTGGAAGAAGCCCAAACCCAGAGGTCCCTCCCCAAACACAACACCTACCATTTTCACAAGCAAGGAAACAAGTCTAAGTCGAGATTTATGCATATATATTTCACAGAGGCATCTGTCCATGGCAATCAGCAGCTGCCTTCACCTATGTGGCTTTGTTATGAGCACTGTTTGAGACTTGATATGTGCAGATTAAACCTGATAGGAACACGTCGGAAGTTTGTGGATTTGATTGGATAGCACTTTGGAGAGGTAAGGATATGGCCCTGTGTGCATTGAAAAACCGGAGAACAGTCACAGTCCGGACCACTGGCAGGAAGAGAGGTATGTGATTTGAATCTTTTTTTAATATAGTTTAAACATGTTTGCATGTGATTATTGGGCCCAGCAAGTTCCGTGCCGGGCCTGAAAGAATTTTATTCCAGTGGGGTTTAGAGTAGATCCCCACATTTGGGGAACTAGCGGGAGATCCCGCTGGAATGAAGGTGGGGCAATCGGGCCCTCCTAGGAGTTGGGTGGCGGGGGGGGTTAGTGTCTCCTGTGCGTGAGCACCCTGGCAGTGCCAGCCTGTGCCCCTTGGCACTGCCCAAGGAGCAAAGTGCTCATGCCCAGAGGGCATCTTGGCACTGCCTATTGTAGGTGTGGCCTAGGAATAATTGGTGGAGGTGGGGGGTGTCCTGTTGCCATTCTTCTTGGGGATCGGCCTGGGCTGGAAGGAGGCCAGCAATTGGAGTGGGCTGGGTGGGAGAGTCTGCCTCCCAGGGGAAGGATCTGCCTCCCGGGGAGGGGGGGTCTGACCCCAGGGGGGGTGGAGGGGGTCAGCAGGGAGGGGTCTGCTGGGGCGAGGGGGATCACCACTGCTGGGTGCAGGGGGCTGGACATTGGGGCACTACGGGGCTGGGGAAGGTCAGGGTGGCCCAGGAATTGTTATGACGGCTACAATCAGGCCATGGGTGGGTGGTTGGGGGGGGGGGGGGGATGCGGGGGTTGGTGGTGGTGCTGGAGGGGCAGCATTGCGGAAGTCCTGGGTTGGCCAGTGATGAGCTAGCCAGCAAATGGGGAGATTGACAGATCGGGGCCACTGTGCATTGGAGAGTTCCTGAACGGTCAGACTCTGGCACGAATAGACCCTGCCCCTGGGTTTTTAATGATTTTTACTGTTGTGAGCTCTGCATTGCATGGAGTGCAGAGATTCATCTCTGAAGCTGCACTGAAAAAACAGTCGTGATCTAGAACAGCTTTCTCACCAATTCAGCACTTTTGTGAGAATTGTCCCCTTAGTTCCAAGCTAGGATTGTGAGTGACTTGAAAGGGAACTTCCAGGTGACAGTGTTCCCATATTCCTGCTGCCCTTGTCTTCCTGGATGGTAGCAGTTGTGCATTTGGAAGGTGCTGTCCAAGAAAGGAACAATTGATAGCATTGCCAGGTTAGGGAAGTTGCAGTAACTTTCTACGAGGGTTTGGGCATCAGGTAAACATAGGTTTGATAAACCCGTGTTGAAATACTCTTCTGAAGCTCATCATCAAAGCTTACCACTTAATAATGGACACCTAGGGGAAAAGTTGTTGGACACACAGAAGCTATGGAAGTATCCTATTGAGGAATCAACAGCTTCAAGAGGAGAGGAGAGAAATTTAACAAGAAAACCAATAAAGGAAAAAAATTAAGAGAAACAAAATGAATGATAAACATCTCTACTTTGGAGCTGTTGCATTGATAGGAACATCTGACTGATTTTAATCAGATAATTGCTAAAACTTTCAAAAAGTCCCAAACTCACACTAATCCCAACCTTAAACAATGAAACTCAAACCACTCTGTTTAAAAAGATCTCACTGTGGTTTTTTCACATCATGACAACATTTTTAAGAATTCTAACAATCCATTCTTAAAATAAATTATTGGTAGTTCATTCCCTAAATGTTTCAAGATTTGGGAAGTAAACAAGAAATTAATTGTTAAACCTGCGTAAAAATTAAACAGTTGCTTCCAGTTTTAGCGGCATCAACAATTTCAAGAAAACAGTTATCTGATTCATTGACAAATTTAGCTTATTTCAGCCAATCGTTGATGGGTTGTAAACTGGAAATCTTCTGGAGTAGTAACCAGGATGGTTTTGATAAATATCAATGCAAAAAGAGGTAGCATAATTCAGGAGTCGGGTCTCAATCTGATTTCTGAGTGCAGCAAAACAAGTAGTGTCAGGTCGTAAGAACATAAGAAATAGGAGCAGGAGTAGGCCATCTAGCCCTTCGAGCCTGCCCCGCCATTCAACAAGATCATGGCTGATCTGAAGCGGCTCAGTTCCACTTTCCTGCTTTCTCCCCATAACCCTTAATCCCCTTGCCTACTAAAAACCTATCTACCCGCGTCTTAAATATATTTAGCGAGGTAGCCTCAACCACTTCAACAGGCAGAGAATTCCAGAGATTCACCACCCTTTGAGTGAAGAAGTTCCGCCTCAACTCCGTTCTAAACTGCAACCCCCCCTTATCTTGAGGCTGTGCCCTCTAGTCCTGCTGTCCTTTCTGAGTGGGAAGAACCTCTCCACCTCTACCCTATCCATCCCTTTCATCATCTTATACGTCTCAATGAGATCTCCCCTCATCCTTCTAAACTCTAACGAGTACAAGCCCAGTCTATTCAGCCTCTCCTCATAGCTCAACCCCCTCAACTCCGGTATCAGCCTAGTATCAGGTCATCTCACTTTGGGCTGAATCACATTGCAGTCAACATTTACTGGTCTCAGATCCGCAACTATAGTATAAATACAGCCAAAAAAAATCAAGCCAGTCTGTTTATATATTTGCACCGCAACATTAGATAAGTTGATTAGATGTCAATAGATTTTTTTTTAGATTGATTTGGCCAACATTTATCAACAAAATGTCAACAGGGTCATTTATTTTTGTTCTCCTCTACCAACAAATAAACTGTTGTCACTAACTGCAAATGAGGTAATCCACTGCACGTCTCAAGGCAGCAAATGGGGTGAACTATCATCATGTACCAAAAGAATAAAGCTCAAGTGGATTATCATGATCACCTCAAGGTAGAGTGGTAATCCTATCTTGTGCCACGCTGCAGACCGTATAACTTTGTGCAACATATTCAAACACAACTAGTTATAATTCTCTGCCTCACACTTGTCAATGGGTTGGGGTGGAGCGGATTCTGTAATGATGGTGAAGGCGAATTTGTGAAGTAAGATAATCTAACCCCAGGGGAAATACTTCGCTCATCAAACATGTATTGTTCCCTGTATATGCACAGCATACCAACAATCTCAAACTAACACTGTGCACAAGCACTGTATATACAACTGTACAAAATATGTATATACAGGCTATTTCCATTTCCATTAAAACAGTGGATAATTCTTCTGAGAGTGAACAATTGAGTAGCATAATTTCAAAGCAAGAGAATCATTTCTGGTTCTCTTGAATATTTAAAAATAAGATTGAATTATGAAACCTTTAATTTATTGAAAATATTGGCTTACATTCCTCTGTTTTGTATGAATCATAGAATCCCTACAGTACAGAAGGAGACCATCGAGTCTGCACCAACCACAATCCCACCCAGGCCTTACCCCCATATCCCTACATATTTTACCCACTAATCCCTCTAACCTACACATCTCAGGACACTATGGGGCAATTTTAGTATGCCTAATCAAACTTAACCTGCACATCTTTGGACTGTGGGAGGAAACCGGAGCAGCCAGAAGAAACCCACGCAGACACGAGGAGAATGCGCAAACTCCACACAGACAGTGACCCAAGCTGGGAATCGAACCCAGGTTCCTGGAGCTGTGAAGCAGTAGCACTAATCATTGTGCTACCGTGCCGCCTTATGCTTACACACTAAATAGGTGCTCACTATCACCATTAAAGTACAACAGCAACAATAGCGTTTTAATTAATTGCTGTGGAATTGGAAACCATTGTTTCCCTGTCAAACAACCCACTTCATTAACAGTGACTGAGGCTAAATATATACATTAAAATCCGAAATGTTTTCTTCTAACAATATCTAGAAGCTATGCTAGATACTCCTGCTCTTGCACAGTTAGATATTAAACAAATTTGCATAACTAAAAGTTACTAAAAGTGTGAGCTGATAATGTCACAGGAAGAGAAACAGGGCATCTGAGAGCTGAGTGAATAGGACAAGCAACAGTTTATCTCCATAAGTACTAAGGATTTTGAAATTAGCACAAGGAAGTGTAAATTAGAGTGGGTGGATTAAGATTTTAACAAGAGAGAAAAAAATTTAAAAATAGGATTTTATGTTTTTAAATCTCTATCAATTGAAAGCTGAGGGAATAGACTCTACAATTGTAGTGGCTACTTTTCTGTGCAAGAGAGGTTGTTTGGCTGTAATTAACACCTATAAGCGTACTTAAGACTGAAATGGGCAAAATTTTATTTTTTATGGTGAGTTTGATTTATTGCCAGCATGCAAATACAACCACAAATACATTTTTTCGGGACTTCAAGAAAAAAGCTTTCGCAATCCAAATACTCCCCCAAGTTTTGGTTTTGTTATGACTCTAGTGCTACGCAACATAATCCCAGAATAAAATCACATGCCTAACACTACATTAAGGAGCACTTACAGAAAATTATGAACTAAGATGGCCTTTCCTCTCAGTATCTATTGAGTGCTTGTTAAAATTTAAGAAGTGCATGGTGTATAGGTACAAATATAAAGATTTTCAAAGGTAGTTGTCTCCAAAAAAAAGACAAGCCAATGACATTGACAATAACAAAAGGCTTTCCATTCCACTATGTTCAACCCAGCACTTCTGCCCCAGTTTCTGATACAACAAACAGATGAATTGATTATTCCTGTGTTTTTGATCAGCTTCTATCAACTACTGAATTGTGTGTAAATGATACAAGAGAAGGAGATGCGGTTGGAAAGGTGGGGAAAAGCACTTAGAGGAATGAACTAAATTCTGTCCAACACTTAGTTGGCGAGAGCCTGACAGAACCTTCACTGTTGCAACAAAATGGGATTAGAAAAGGCACCTGGGTGTCCTTGGGCCCACATGGACAAGATGGGCCGTATGGTCTCCATACACGATTTAACTTTTCATGGTCCTAAAACCAAGAGGTTCGCAGCTCTACTCATTGTTTTACTGTTCATGATCCTAGAATGAAAGTCTTACATCAGAGTCCTTCATGTAACCTTACATTAATGGACCATTAAAGTTCCTTTTTTGAATGTTCATCAATCACATAAAAGCTTTCTGAATGCAAGAAACGTGGTTCTCCTGACTCAAGAATAGCTTCTTCCCTGCTGCTGTCAAACTTTTGAATGGTCCTACCTTATATGAAGCTGATTTTCTCTATACCCTAGCTATGACTGTAACACTATATTCTGCATTCTCTCCTTTCATTCTCCCTGATGGACTTTATGAATGGTATGCTTAATCTGTATAGTGCACGAGAAACGATACTTTTCACTGTATCCCAATGCGTGAAAATAATAAATCAATTCAAAACCAAAGTTGGAAAATAAATAAGTTTAAAGTCTATTTATTAGTGTCATAAGTAGGCTTACATTAACACTGCAATGAGGTTACTGTGAAAATCCCCTAGTCGCACACTCCGGCATCAGAGAAAAGGGACCCCATCCAAACTTAACTAATCCCCAACTATCTTACCCTCCAACCTGACCTAACCACCCCCAACTTGCCTACATCCTGACCTGACTACCCACCACTTGACTCAGTGAAAGTCTTAACATCTTTAAAATTTACCTGACAATGGCACTTACTGTCATAAAAAGGGATATGTTCTCACTTTCTCCATCTTCTACACTTGCCCATCTTGCCTTGGAAAGTCTGTGCTGGCCCAATTCTGCTCCAGTTCAACACAGTTGCGCCAATATAGTTGGGATGCAGAAAACATCATTGGCTGTTTGCTGATCTGAAGATTTCTGCCAGTATTTCTTACAACAAAACACTCCCACAGTGCTTCACTGCAGTGTGACTCCCCCTGCCCCGTTTACATGTGAGTCAGGATATCACGGGTTCAAATCCCACTCTAGGACATCATGTAGTTTGTGTGTGTGGAGCAGTTTCAACCCACAACTTCCTGTTTTAGAGTGTTAGCAACTAAATGCATGTTTTCTCTTCCTTTTCTCAATTAATACTAAGAATTGCTGTTACCAAACATGTTCCTCATACTAATTTAGAATAATTTAAATAGGAAAAGTATACATTTCCCTGAAGTGAGCACCAGATGGAATATTTATTCTAATTTCTATCATATTCATTTTTGTTTGATTTGATGTGCTTTAAAATTCTGGATGGCTAGACCCTCAACAGTAACTTGCATTGATATGGTGTCCATAATATGTCCAAAAGCTCTTTACAGGAGTGTTTTTCCAACAACCATTAGTACTGGGCCAATTTTATTTTTCTTCATTCCTTGGGCATCGCTGGCTAGCCCAGCATTTATTGTCCATCCCTAATTGCAGTAAGAAGTCTCATAACACCAGGTTAAGGTCCAACAGGTTTATTTGATAGTAAACGCCACAAGCTTTCGGAACGCTGTTCCTTCGTCAGGTGAGTGGAAAGTTCTGATCAGAAACAGGGCATATAACGGCACACACAGTTTACAGAATACTGATTAGAATGCAAGTCTTTACAGCTAATCTGCTAATCAAGTCTTAAAGGTGCAAACAATGTGAGTGGAGATAGCATTAAGCATAGGTTAAAGAGATGTGTATTGTCTCCAGACAGGTCAGTAAGTGAGATGTTACAAGTTCAGGCAAATCATGGGTGTTAAGATAGTGCGACATGAACCCAAGATTCCAGTTGAGGCCGTCCTCATGTGTGCAGAACTTGACTATCAGTTTCTGCTCAGCGACTCTGCGCTGTCGTGAAGGCTGCCTTGGAGAACGTTTACCCGAAGATCAGAGGCTGAATGCCCGTGACCGCTGAGGTGTTCCCCATTGTCGTAGCAATGGATGAATGAACACCGTTGGACAATCACCAGGTAAGACTGTTCTCTCCCGGTTGGGGAAGAGGCTTCTTACTGTGTTTACCCCAGTCCAATGTCAGCATCTCCACATCATTCCTAATTGCCCATGGGAAAGTAATGGTAAGCTGTTTTCTTAAACTGCTGCAGTCCATTTGCTGTTAGAGCGTTCCAGGACTGTGACCTAGCGACAGCTAAGGAACGGCAATATACTTTCAAGTCAGGGTGGTGTGTGGCCAGGAGGGGAACTTCAAGGTGGTGGTGTCCCTATGTGCCTGCAGCTCTTTTTGTTCTATTTGTTGTGGGTTTGGAAGATGATTTTTGGAAAGTTGACCTAAAGATGCTTTAGTCACTGCACTACTTTTTAGTAGACAACTTCTTACGTAAAACACAGGTGAAATTACTTCATATGTATGCTTATTCAACAAACAACTACAATCAACAATACAGTATGAACATAAGAACATAAGAACATAAGAAATAGGAGCAGGAGTAGGCCATCTGGCCCTTCGAGCCTGCCCCGCCATTCAATAAGATCATGGCTGATCTGTCGTGGCTCAGTTCCACTTTCCCGCCCTCTCCCCATAACCCTTAATCCCCTCTCTTATCAAAAACCCATCAACCCGCTTCTTAAAAATATTTAGCGAGGCAGCCTCCACCACTTCAACGGGCAGAGAATTCCAGAGATTCACCACCCTTTGAGTGAAGAAGTTCCTCCTCAACTCCGTTCTGAACTGCCCCCCCTTTATCTTGAGGCTGTGCCCCCTAGTCCTACTGTCTTTTTTGAGCGGGAAGAGTCTTTCCACCTCTATCCTATCCATCCCATTCATCATCTTATACGTCTCAATGAGATCTCCCCTCATTCTTCTAAACTCTAACGAGTACAAGCCTAGTTTATTCAGCCTCTCCTCATAGCTCAACCCCCTCAACTCCGGTATCAGCCTAGTAAACCTCCTCTGCACTCCCTCCAAGGCCAAAATATCCTTGCGCAGGTGCGGCGCCCAAAACTGCACACAGTACTCCAGCTGCGGCCTCACCAATGCCCTATACAGCTGCAGCAAGACCTCCCTACTTTTATATTCAATGCAATCTTGCAGCAGCATTTAGAATTCCAGCATGAATTCAAAAGTCACAGACCATCTTTAGACATCCCTTGTCTAGATATTGCTAGCTACATTTTTACTTCATCAGAATTATTTCTCAGAATGTTCTTCATCACAGCGATTGCTGAGCATGTTGACTTGCACTGCAAGGTGCGCCACATCCAGTGGTGCTGCTCCTCTGCGGATGGCTGCTACTTGCTCTTTACCATAATACACCATGTTGGAGCTGCTATTGTTGGACTTGCCCTTTTTGCTGGCCGGGAGCAGTTATTTTGAGTGGTTAAGCTGGCCCTCTTCTTTTATATTGCTGGTTTACCACTGCATAGAAATACAGTGGTTTGCTGAGGTTATGGGCGGGATTTTCTGGCCACGCTTGGCCCTAAACCGGAAAATCCCAGCCGAGATCAACAGACCTTTCCATGGTCCGCCCCTCACCCAAACTGATTCCCACGGCAGGCGGGACGGTAAAATTTGCCCCAATGTCTTTCACTTAATGTTTTTCTGTCAATTTTATTGAAGGAAAAACAACTCCTAGATTCATTTCACAGCCACTCCTTAAAAAGGACGTACTTGATGGTGTCATGAACTCCGTGGAACTTATTTTAAGGATTTAAACTCTTCTGAAAGCCAAAGCACATTAGGTCCACTAATTATTCCCCTTCATTGACTTAGATACCTTTTCAAAAAAAAGTTAATTTGTGTCCAGGATGAACACAGACAGCATCCCGTGAATGCTATTAAGCATTTTCTCTTACTAATATTAATTGTTTCTAATTTCTAGGTCCTATTTCACTATTGTCTGAACGACAAGATAACCTCCTTCAAGTGCCAAGCTGCACGATGTCACAGTGGCTAGAACTGCTGCCTTTCAGCACCAGAACACAGGTTCAATTTCGGCCTCAGGTCACTGTCAATGTGGAGATTGCACTTTCTGCGTGGGTTTCCTCCGGGTACTTCTGTTTGCTCGCACAGTCTAAAGATGTGTGGGTTAGGTGGATTGGCCATGCTAAATTGCCTCTTAGTGTCAGGGGGACTAGCTAGGATAAATGCATGGGGTTATGGGGCTAGGATCTGGGTGGGATTATGGTCGGTGCATGGGCTGAATGGCCTCCTGCACTGTAGGATTCTATGATTTATATATTATTCTATTTTCTTTTGTTTTTTTTTGATGTTACATCCATTTTCAAAACAGCCACTTTCATAGCATCTATAGAATCCCTACAGTGCAGGGAGAGGCATCTGGCCCATCAAGTTTCCAATTTAGCATGGCCAATCCACCTAACCAGAGCACCTGGAGAAAACCCACACAGACACAGACAGAACATGCAAACTCTACATAGACCCAAGGCCAGAATCAAACCCAGGTCCCTGGTGCTCTGAGGTAGCAGTGCTAACCATTGTGCCACTATACTACCCTATATACTTAATGGCAGCATGGTGGCAGAGTGGTTAGCACTGCTGCCTCACAGCGCCAGGGATGTGGGTTCAATTCTGGTGATTGTGGAGTTTGCATGTTCTCCCCATATCTGTGTGGATTTCCTCCAGATATTCTAGTTTCCTCCCACCGTCCAAAGATGTGCAGGTTAGGTGGACTGGCCATGCTAAATTGTCCCAAGATGTATAGGTTAGGAGAATTAGTGGGGTAAATATGTGGGGTTATGGGGATAGGGCTTGAGTAGGATGCCCTGTTGGAGAGTTGGTGCAAACTCAATGGGCCAAATGACCTCTTTCTGCACAGTAGGGATTCTATGATTCTACTTAAAGTTTATATCTGGAGTGTTTCATCATTTCCATCCAAATACCAGCTTAATCTGGGTAGAAGCAATGAAATAGCACAAATGTCCTTGGAATTTTAAGCGTAAGTTGTGTCCATAACCATCACACTGAAACACTCCCTCCTCAAATGCTGCCAGACATGCTGAGATTTTCCAGTATTTTTCTGATTTTGTGACATTGAAACTAGAGTCTCAGATTTTCAATACCCAGTTTTTACCGGCATACAAGCAGTCAATTAAAGCCAACCAAAAAATAACACTAAGAATATGAAGTTGATCAACTGATCCTGCTCTACTGCAGATCGATCAGTTTAAAAAGTTGAAGAACCTCTCCTTCCCTAGCGATCTCACTCCTTTTTGTAATGATGGAGGCAGCCTTGGTGCAGTTACAAATCGATAATCATTGATTACATTGCATGAATGTGCTGATTAATGGACAATTTTACAGTCAAGCTTATGCTAATGAATGGAAACTCCAGTGTCTTCACGTTGGTGAAACTAGTGCAGTGACTGCTCATTCTGTGCATATTTTCCTAGTGGAAACATGAAGGAAAGACCCATTCAAATGCTCAAATCCCAGCGAAAAAAAAAATCAGTAATACTGATAACAGTAATACTGGAGTTTCGTTTAAGGCGTACAAGCCCAGTTCAAACAAGTTTTATTAGTTTCCCTTCCGGTCATACATACAGACATACATGGCATGCTAAGATATCAATATGTCAAAGGACTTTTGCTGCATCCTGCTATATCTCTAGAATTACTGTAGAAACATGTCAGTGATAGATTATCGGAACAAAACTGTAAACCAACAAGCAGTTTTCTCTAACATGTATCTTTTCCCCCAAGTTTAACTACTGTGTCAGCTGTGGCGCACTTGGTCATTCTGAATCAGTAGTAAGAAGTCTCACAACACCAGGTCAAAGTCTAGCAGGTTTATTTGGAATCATGAATCAGTAGGTCACGGGATCAAGTTCCACTCAAGATTTAAGCACAAAAATCAAGGCCATTTCTCCAGTACGTTACTGAGGGAAGGAGTGCTGTGTTCTCGGAAGTGACACATTTTGGATAAGCTGTTAAAGTAAGACCCCATCGCCCTTTCAGGTGGATGTAAAAGATTCCATGGTCTGCTTTGAAAAAGAGCAAGGAGTTCTCCCCAGCATCCTGGTCAATATTTATCCCTCAACCAACTTTACAAAAACAGATAATGTGCTCAGATTGCTATTTGTGGGAGTTTGCTGTGGGCAAATTGGTTAATTCGACAATGACCACACTTCAGAAAAAGATACTTGATTGACTGCAAAGCACGTTGGGACATCCTCTAAAAGGCACGATCTAAATCCAAGTTTATTTTAAAACATTTCCACTACACCTTTAAACAAATTTGCCCAACCATTTTACTGCAGCCCCTTTGTCCCACTTCCCAATAATCTTTGGTAAAACAGGGAAGAATATATGAAAGACCTGAATGTATCTTTTTTCCCCAGATTCAACTCAAAATGA
The DNA here is from genome assembly GCF_965287045.1 of Carcharhinus amblyrhynchos. Classification (NCBI taxonomy): domain Eukaryota; kingdom Metazoa; phylum Chordata; class Chondrichthyes; order Carcharhiniformes; family Carcharhinidae; genus Carcharhinus; species Carcharhinus amblyrhynchos. The sequence continues at coordinate 56,144,273 of NC_137335.1, forward strand.
CTATTATTTTCAACAATTAGTCTGCTTCCTCCTCGCAATGGAAAAGGTGTTTATTTTGAACTCCGGAATGGAATGAAATTAGCGCAGATTCCCCCCAAGGTTAGAAAGTCGACTTTGCCTGCCGACTTGTTCACAGCAGCGGGGGACTGAGGCAGGCGCTAGCCGGCGGCAACTAATCGGAAATCCCCGCACTTTCCGTCTTGCTCCCCCAAGGCAGCAGCAGCAGCAGCCGCAGCTCCACCACATCCGCAGCTCTCCAGCATCGTCAGCAGCCGGGCTCCGCTCAAACAGCTCGGCTGCAGCTCCTGGGGCTGCCAACTAGACCCTGCAGAGTGCATGGAAGGTCACACTCACTGACCACATCTATCAACACTGGGTAAATTACACTGCCATTCAATCTAAACATCTGTATATCCCAGTAGGGTATATGAAAGTAGGATGTATGCACAAACATTTATTATTAATAAACACAGAGTGTGTGTCACTCCAAATTAATGATAGCCAGGTGCAGTCAAGACTTAAGAACCTAAGAAGCAGCAGCTGAGGTAGGTCTTTGAGCCTGCCTGGTTTATCTGGGCTCTACTTCCCTGCAGGGCGCCAATAGTCCTGGATTTCCTGAGATTCATGATGGAGTATTCACAGCTTTCTGGAAGAAGAATTCCAAAGATTCACAAACCTGGAGAGGAAATCTCATGATGTGGAGAAGCCAGCGTTGGACTGGGCAAGAAGTCTCACAACACCAAGTTAAAGACCAACAGGAAATCTCATCCCTACGTGGTTGCACCCTTATTGTGATCCCACATGCTAAACTCCCAAACCAGGAGACACCTCATCCAATAACTTCAATTCAGTGTACAGGAAATAGTTGATGCCAAAACACTGATTGTATTCAAGAGGCAGCTAGATATAGCACTTGAGGCAAATGGGATCAAAGGTTATGAGGGGAAAGCAGGATTAGGCTATTGAGTTGGACGCAGTAATCATAATGAATGGCGGAGCAGGCTCAAAGGGCCAAATGGCTTCCTCCTGCTCCTTTTGTGTTTCTATGTATGTTTAAGTTGCTATGGTGCCCAAATTCTCTTTGAGAATAGTAGACGATACTCCAGAGGATTTTGTTCAGCAGAAGTTTTGTTAGGATAAACTGTCGCTATTAGATTAAGCAAAACGGTGACACAGTGGTTAGCACTGCTGCCTCACAGCACCAGGGTCCCAGGTTCGATTCCTGGCTTGGGTCACTGTGTGGAGTCTGCACATTCTCCCCATGTCTGCGTGGGTTTCCTCCGGGTGCTCCAGTTTCCTCCCACAGTCTGAAAGACGTGCTGGCTAGGTGCATCGGCCATACTAAATTTTTCCTTAGTGTACCCTAACTGGTGCCGGAGTGTGGCAACTAGGGGAATTTCACAGTAACTTCATTGCAGTGTTAATGTAAAACTACTTGTGACACTAAAAAAAACACAAATCTCTCAATGTTCTAATACCTATGGTTTTGATCTTTGTGTGTTTCAAATATAGGTAATTTGAATTCAGCACAGTTGCCATACTGTGTTCGAGAGTGTTGGTACAGAATAAAGTTTAGTAAGGCAGCAGAGTAGTTAAAAATAGGTTGTATTCCAGAAGGATAAGATCAAATGGCTGGAAAAAGCCTTCTTGCATAGAGCCAATTTTGTAGAATAATATTGGTTCTGACCTTGCTGTTTGATCATTAAACAGGACATTATGGTCAGGAGGGGAATACAAATGTGGAGGATGGGCTCCTGGAGTGGTATGGTGACTCAACTATTTTTCTGGCCACCAGGAAAGTACTCTTGCTTATCTGCAAACCACAAAATAAGTCAACATACATCTTTGGTGGGTCTATTCTGTAATATCAAAATGATCAAATCATGCACGGTGCAAATTCCAACTAGTTCCAACAAAGATAACAATTGCCTATTTATATCATAGGACAACCAATTTCCACATTAAAGGGGGCATAGCAACTTTCAAAATGGAGCCTAACTACATTGCCACTGTTGACGCGCAGTAAGGCTATCAACCTAATTTTGAGCTTGTTGCCATCCTGTTGATGTCTGCTGAAGGCCTAACAATCAACCCCATTAAATTCAAGGCAAGGGCTTTAGGAAAAGTTGGGGCTTTCAAGTATGCAACATCAAGAACTTGCATTTATATAGCATCTTTAATGTAATAAGTCCCAAGGCTCTTCACGCAAGCCTCATTAAAACAACATTTAACAGCAAAACACCCAAGGAGATGTTAGGACTGATGACCAAAAGCTTGGACGAGAGATTGATATTAAGTTGCATCTTTGAAGAGGAGAGGAAGAGGTGGAGAGGTTTAGGGAGAGAATTTCAGAGATTAGGCGGCTGAAGGCAGGGCCCCCAGTGATGAAGCCATTAAAATCAGGGTCGCTAAATTGAAAGAGCACAAAGAACTCTTTAGTGTGTAGGGTTGGAAGAGGTTACAGTAGTAGCGAGACCAGCGTGGGATTTGAAAACAAAAATGAAAATTTTAAAGTTAATTGCTGTTGAACTGGGAGCCAGCTTGGTCAATGACAACAGAGGTACCAGAAGAATGCAAAATACGTGGATAAGGATTTGATATCATATAAAAGTTTTAAACTTATAGATGGCTTGTAGATTTGTATTGCAGCTAGAAACAATGAAATGGTTCAAAGTTATTCATTTCCTGGATGCTTTTGGGTGTTGATTTGTCATGGTACAATTTTAGGTAAAAGTGCTTTATTTGCATGCTAAAACTATAGGACATATGATTCATGCATTTTCATAACCATGTTAGGAAACACTTAGCAAAGGCAGTTTTAAGATAAGGAGATGGAAGAATGAAGATTGGACAAGAAACAGGTTGGTATCTTCTGTTTGTGATGAATAAATTATTTTTTGGGAGGGTCTTGTTCACAGTAATACTTGTCATGTCACAATCAATCAGGAATTAACAGCTTTTCATGACAAGTGAACTGTAACGTCTCAAGCTTTCCTTTAAAAATTTGTACAGAAGATCAGGATTAGTGAGGAAAGGCAACAACACAACACCACTCTCGAAAGTGGCACCTCTGACATGCCTGCCTTTTTCTTTAACCAAAGATTCCCCCCTGTGATTGACAGGGCATTCAATTGGGTCTGACCCATTTTCTGCACCTCTGCTCTCCTCCCCCTCTCTACCAGAACCTTGACAGTGTCCCCTGGTTTACACATTTCACCTCACCAACCTCTGCATCAAAGGATTACCCTCTGCCAACTCCTGCATGATGTCACCACGAAGCGCACCTTCCCCTTGCCCACCCTGTCAGCATTCCACAGGGATCATTCCCTCTACTCCTTCATCAACCACAGCTCTTCATTTCTTTCTTAATGCACCTTCAAATTGCAGAAGGTACATCACCCACCCCTTTCATGTGAAGTAACATTCACTTGCATCTCCTTCAATTTGGTCTACTGTATCCACTGCTCCCAATGTAGTCTCCTCTACACTGGGGAAATTAGATGCAGACTGGGTGACCCCTTTGTGGAATACCTTTTTTTGGTCTGCAAACATGACCCCAAGCTTCCTGTTGCTTGCTATTTCTACTCAGGTCTTGCTCTTGTGTCCACATGTCCATCTTTGGTCTGCTACAATGTTCCACCAAAACCCAATGCAAATTGCAGGAGCTGCATCTCATATTCTAATTAGGCAAATTACAGCTCTTGGGACTCAACACTGAGTTCAACAACTTTAGACTGTGACCTTTTTTCCTCTATCTTGAGCCCTTTATATATCTAAAATGTTTTTTTTGTCCAAAACAAATCCTCTCCACTCCCCACTTGGCCACCTGTAGTTTGTTCTTAAGCTTTGCTTTCAGTGAGCACTGATCTTTGTTCTTCTTTTAACATATTCTGCTATCTTACCTTTATGTCACTATGAGCACCTCCATAGTTCTTCACACTGTCATTAACACTTACTCTGTCTTGTGCTCCACACATCTTTGTTACAATCTCTCCTAACTCCCACCTATCACCAACCTTCTACTTTGCTCTATCCCCTCTTATACAGTTTGCAAGCCATCAACTTTTCCCTCTTTTTTAACTCTGAAGAAATATCATAAGGATTCAATCTTTAACCATGTTTCCCTCTGCACAGATACTGCTGGACCTGCTGACATTTTCTAGCATTTTCTATTTTTATTTAAGACGATGACAGGGTTATGTCTCTAACTGAGAAAAGAAAATACAGTTGTATTGTCATATTTTTCTGCATGCCCACTGATTAAAGATATTGGATGGAATTTTACCGGCATGTCTGCCCAAGGTTCATACGATCATTAAATACGGAGAATGCTGTTCTCCGAACCTTGCCTGTCCCCGGAACCGGGGCAGACATGCCGGTAAAATTCTGGCCATGGTATGTACTTCATCTAGATTGCATCCGATCCAGATTGCGTTGGAGTTTAGAAGGATGAGGGGGATCTTATAGAGACGTATAAGATAATGAAAGGGATGGATAGGGTAGAGGTAGAGAGATTCTTTCCACTTAGAAAGGATAGCAGGACTAGAGGGCACAGCCTCAAGTTAAGGGGGGGGCAGTTTAGATCGGAGTTGAGGAGGAACTTCTTCACTCAAAGGGTGGTGAATCTCTGGAATTCTCTGCCCGTTGAAGTGGTGGAGGCTACCTCACTAAATATATTTAAGTCACGGGTAGATAGGTTTTTGACAGACAAGGGAATTAAGGGTTATGGGGAGAAAGCAGGAAAGTGAAACTGATCCACTTCAGATCAGCCATGATCATATTGAATGGCGGAGCAGGCTCGAAGGGCCTACTCCTAGATGACCTACTCCTGCTCCTATTTCTTATGTTCTTCTGTCCAATAATGGAGAATGTTGCAAACCATAATCTAATGTCAGGAATCAAACTTGTTCTACAAAGCCATTAAAAGACAAAAAAAGCTAAGTTATTAGACAAATGTAGTAATGTAATTGTGAAATGTAAGCTTTTGGCTTTCTATTTTGCTTAAAAACTTAATTTGGACATTATGAATTTCAGTTGCAATTCTAATACACTTGATTGATTCATTAACAAATGTGGTGGTAAAAGATTTTACACTTGATATCCTAGTACACTCTTGACATGTGGGTCCAGAAATTGAATCACAAAACCAGGTGGATGTCCTGGAAGACTCTGGCACCCTAACTAATTTAACATGCACGTTCACCAAGCACAGGTCAACAACATGTACTGCACAATCAAGACTATATGAAAGGGGGCCTACTGCCTGACCATCATCACCTAAGTAAATTGAGTACCTAATGGCTATTGCAAGTCCCTTTGCAAAACTAGGTTGTGACTGACTGCAGTATGTGGCCATCACACTACTGTCAGTTAACTCGTGCCAAATCAGTAGTACTTTAAAGGAACTGGTAGCAACTTGCTTAGTTGAATGTGGAACCAGGAGGAGCTGACACAGTGGGTCCTGCTGGCAACTACTTAACCTCCCATTGGTTACCTTTCCAGACTTATTTGACCTCCCTCCTCTTCCTAACCAAAACATTTAACTGCTGGGATGCGACTCACCTTCCATCCCCCCACCCCTATCCTCCAGCAGGCTGGGCACAACATGATGATGCAAGGTGATCAAGTTTATGCAATAGTTTTGCTGTGGTTGTTGTTGCCAACATTAAATTCACGCCTGACTGCAGGTGCTAAATCAATTTCTTGGCTGATGTTACCATTATGAACATTGAAATGTTGAGATTGGGTTTTGCCACGAAATACTGTTTCAGATTGTTTTTTCAATTATAAATGGTACGATTTTATAATGCTACTGCGAGTAATGTTTGTGGACAGGAAGGACATCTATACATTAAGCAATTGAAAAATATTTGATTCATGGTGAAACAAGTTTTTTAAAGTACATTTTCTTATTCTGCATTATAACTTTTCTTGCCATTGAAGAAGTATAATGGAAACTTAAAAAAAATTATCACGACTTAATAATTTCAGATCTTACCAGCTCTTCACAATCACGGGACACAAAAATTCCTGGTCAACTGAGAATTGATTTTAAATTCTGTGGTGGTAATGATGTCTTAATAACCTCACAATTGTTAATGTTTCACATATCACTGTTATGAGGCACTGTACAGAGTTGACACCTGATTAAAGCCTTCAACTACAAGCTTTATTACAGCACTAAATGATTAGATAGATAAGTTATAAATCACACGTTTTGTTTGTGTAGTTCAACCTCAGACCCCCAAATTATTCTCAGGAGCTCAATTCTACATTCTTCCAAATTAATTAAATCTGGGGAAGCTGGGGTTGAGGGCAGACACCAAAGTTATATCAGTTCCTCACTGGTTTAATATACTGTCTTGCTGTTTATTCACCAAAGATCACTGTAGTTATTTTTACTAATGCTCAGGCACATTTCTCTGTTCACCATTTTACTCCAGGTGATTCATAGTCTGTGTTAAAACAGGAATGAAAGGAATGGCCCACAAATGTAGTTCACTTTTATCCACTGACATTACCACCGCAGTTTCTAGATTTACATCTCAGCAATATTCATAGGATCCCTACAGCGCAGAGCGAGGCCATTTGACCCATCAAGTCTGCATCAACCACAATCCCACCCAGGCCCTATTCCCATAACGCCACATATTTATCCTGTTAATCCCCCTGACACTAGGGGCCATTTAGCCTGGGCAAGCAACCTAACCCGCACATCTTTGGACTGTGGGTGGAAACCAGAGCACCCAAAGAAAACCCGAGCAGACACCGGGAGAACATGCAAACTCCACACAGACAGTGACCCAAGGCTGGAATTGAACCCGAATCCTTGGCGCTGTGAGGCAGCAGTGCTAACCACTGTGCTGCCCACAAAATTAAAATTAACATTTTCCCTGCTTGATGCCTTTTTAGGGATACTTGCGCAATATAATTGAGTTAAAGTAGCGGGGGAAATGGGGGAAAAAAGCAGGAAAGATAATAATTTACAAGAAATTCACTGGAGCAGGGATTTTCGAAACTAACTTGCTGCCACAGTTCCTCTTCTCACTGTTTATAATCTGTGGCTCTGTCTGGTCAGTGACAGGGGCCGTGACCCGGACAGAGTGAAGGAGCACCTCCAAACTAGCAGCGATGGAATCAGCTGATCGTTTGGCCGGACTTCAAGAATTGCAGAAGCAGAGCTAATAATAATCCAATTTGCACAGAACATTTCCACTGGGAGAAAGAGCATTAAAAAAAAACAAGCACTGTTTGGTTTGCACTCAGCAACGCCATTTTAATAGAGAAAGGTGGTGGGGAGACCTATCAACAACACTTACACACACTCGCAAGTAGAAAAAAACGACTGATTTCGCACTTTAACAGGTTACCTTTTTACCAATCGATAGGAATTTCCAAACAACAAATAAATCCAAGATCCAAGAGGTTTAAAAAGCACTCCTGAATTCAGTCAAGTGAATTTGAGTACACAGACATTTCTGAAGGTTGCTTGCTACTCTCAGTAGTAACCCCTACCCACTCCAAAGCCTGTCTTACCTCCCCGATCTGATGGAGCTGGGCTGGGGGAAATCTTCACATTACAGTCGGTGCACTGCCCTACGAGCCGAGCGCACTTTCACACACACACGGCGGTGCTGCTGACACATTGTGCAGCACCTTCAGGAAGTAGCACATCCCCCTGCAACATATAAAATCGAAACTGAGTGAACAAGGAAACAGTCGCCCACAGGCAGTCTCTGGATTTCCAATTGGCCCTTTCCACTCTGCTAGTGGAGTTTTAACCACGCACAGCTAAACCCAACCACCCGTCAGAGATCCTCTACGTGATTTGTCAGCTTTTTGCCATGATGAATTCACCTCATTCATAATGGGTGGATGTAAACTTCAATATTCCCCTGTCGGAAGTACTGGAGTTGATAAGAGACCACACACACACGCTGATTTAGGTGGTTTCCACTGAGTTTGGACATGGGATTTAGTAACTGGAATTGTAAGCCCCTGGCAATTATCCAACGATTTCGACCTGTTTGTAGCCTCTGTGGATGAAAGAACACTTGGCGAACACTTCAGTGGTCACGGGCATTCAGCCTCTGACCTTCGGGTAAGCATTCTCCAAGGCGGCCTTCATGACACACGACAGCGCAGAGTCGCTGAACAGAGACTGATAGCCAAGTTCCGCACACATGAGGACGGTCTCAACAGGGATCTTGGGTTCATGTCGCACTATCTGTAACCCCCGTGACTTGCCTGGGTTTGCAAAACCTCACTTACTGTACTGTCTGGAGACAATACACATCTCTTTAAACTGTGATCAGTGCTCCTTCCACTCGCATTATCAGCCACTTCAGGTCTTGAACAGCAGGTTAGGTGTAAAGATTCGCATTCTAATCAGTAATCTCTAAACTGTCTGTGCTTTATATGCTCTGTCTGAGGCCAGAACTCTCCATTCACCTGACGAAGAGGGTGTCCCTCGAAAGCTTGTGAGTATATTATCAAATAAATAGGTTGGACTAAAACCTGGTGTTGTCAGACTTTTTACTGTGTTTACGCCAGTCCAACGCCGGCATACCCACATGATGAAAGAGACCTCCAGGGTAGTTGAGCAAACTGACCATGTTACAGGAAGGCACTCAAGCGGGTTGGGGCTGGGGTGCAGTTCATAAGAATGTAGTGGTGATAGGGGACAGTGTAGTCGGGGAATAGGCATTGTTCTAGACTCTAGACATGCTATTCCCAGTTGGGTGCCATGGTTCAGGAAATTGCTCTAGGTTGGAGAAGAATTTGCGGGGGTGGGGGTGGGGGGGGGCGGAGGCGGTGGAGGTGGTGGTGGCGGAAACAATCCCTCATATATTGTGGTCCACCAAGGTACCAATGACATCGATAGAATTAGGAGAAACGATTTGCTGAGGTAGTGTGAGCAACTAAATTAAAAAAGTAGAACTTCAAAGGTAACAACCTCTGGATTATTAGCTGAACCACAAATTGGAGTAGGATAAATAAGAGGAGCAGGCCATGGAGATAAATGACACAATTACATTTCTCCCAAAAATGGAGAGACAGGTACTCGCAATAGCTGGTGCTTGCATTACAAATATCCTTCACACACACACAGACTTTTTTTAATCAATGACTGAACTATGAATATGGTGATTGTGGCTGTGCCATGACTAAATCATATCCCTTTACCTTTGCCTTCCAGGGCCTTCACATGCATAGCAAACATAGCAGGACATAGATAAGGATAATTCCTCAGAGGACCACATTCATTCCAAGGGTGCATGTCACACAATGTACAGACAATGTACATGTACAGATAGTTAGCAGGGTTTTCCCATGGTGATTTACTGCTCACAAGGCAGCACAAGATACTAGTGACAGCAACAGCTGTGGAGAGTTTACAATGTGGCTGCAATCCACTGCAAGCGCTGCTCAGCTGGACACAGATGACAATCCCTGGAAGCTCCCATTGAATAGAAGAATGCATTAATAATTCAGCTAAATATTGGTAAGTATGTCATGTACCCTCTTCACATTGGCAGAAAGGATCTAAGAGTCCAACTTGATTGCTAGTGGATTAATGGAGCAGGGAACTGTCTGCCAAGGAGAGAATGGATCTCACAAAGAAGCTCCAAGTATGGCTGTCAAATGACTCCATGCAAGCCATGACCATGGGCACAGAGAACACCTCTACCATTGGATTATAGATACTCTTTCCATGGTGTTACATTTCATCACTTAACTGTACCAATCTCCTCTCTGATAAGTTTTATGAGTGATGTGGTGCTAGTCTGGAATAGAGATGATGGCAAATGGGAACACGTAAGTGGAAACTTCAAACTGGGCCCATTTCTCATTCATTGCCCCTCACCCCCTCCTCAGCCAACACCTCAGGCTGCTGTCTCTTCCAATGACTGACTTTGCATGGATGCAATTGGAAAAATCTTAGGTGGAACTTTCAGGGATTCAAAACAGAGGTCATTGGTCAAAAGCATCTTGGCAATTAGGACAAGAATCTGAGTAGCCAGGCTTTATGTCTGAACCACACAGGATGCACAATATTGAAGCAATAAAAAGTGTAAGTTCAAGAAATTGCAAGTCACCAATGGTATGCCCATGGGTGTTTAAAAAAAACTTATTAAGTTTATTTTCTCTATAATGCCACATAAAATTTATTAACTAGCACCAGTTTCACATTTGCCTATTATGTCATAAGTGTTGTTATTTCTTTAGCTTTTATTACGATGAATGTCAAAACATAACCAGACCCACTTGTTGGATGTGCAATGGGTGGACAGTTGAAAGACTGCTTAATGTAAAAGGGAGTGGGTGCAAACTACAGGATTTAATTTCTTATGTTTCAATGTGTGGGTCAAGACAAAATGACTTTCACGATGTTAAGGCATTCCTGGGCACAATGTAGAACGCAAGCCTAACAACGTCCCACCTTCATTCTCCTCTTTATGTTCTCATCTGAAAGCGATTGAATCCTTTATACCTCTTCCATCTGCAATTCTCTGTGCTGTGCAGGACACAACATACCACCATTATTCTGGATACCCATTGGATGACATGGTGGCACAGCTGTCAGTACTGCTGCCTCAGAGCTGGATTTGATTCCCAGCTTGGGTTACTGAGTTTGCATGTTCTGCCTGTGTCTGCATGAGTTTCCTCTGGGTACTGCAGTTTCCCCCCATGTGCTGGTTGGATGCATTGGCAATGCTAAATTCTCCCACAGAATACCTGAACAGGCACAGAAACGTGGTAATTAGGGGATTTTCACAGTAACAATTGCAGTGTTATGTAAGCCTACTTGTGACACTAACTTTGATTCAGACCTTCCTGGGCACTTGAAACATATCTTAAATCTTCATGTAGTCTTTTAGTTGTATAACTTTCACTTTAGCTCTGCTGCATGTCATTTGTGAGATTCCTCTCATATATCATGATACAGGTTTAGAAGGGAGTCTTGCTTGTTTTCTAAGAGACAACCAGTAGGCACTTTTCCTAGATCTGGAATGTTCGATTGCAGCATGAACATATCATGACAACTGGCAGGGAATGTCATAGGCATACATGAACATTTTCTGGTGGCTGCAGATTGATGAATTAATATCCTTTGTATGGCGGTGTTTGGATGTGCAATGTGGATTTCCTAGATACAGAACCTGAGTGCAATTCATTCCAATGGCTTCACAGAATAACATTATGTAATTCCAGCCCTAACAAGAAGTTCATCCATTACCTTCCTTATGAATTTATGTGCGACAAGCCTCAAGACTCTCCAAGTGTCTCTAGTAGTATTTCTGCTGACAGAGAGCAGATTTCAGCAAGGATTTTTTAAAAAAGAGCTCCAGAGGTGGCATGATGGCACAGTGGTTAGCACTGCTGCCTTAACAGCACCAGAGACTCAGGTTCAATTGCAGCTTGGGGACTCTGTAAATTCAGCATGTTATCCCTGTGTCAGCCTGTGTTTCCCCTCGGTGCTCTGGTTTCCTCCCACAGTCCAAAGACATGCAGGTCAAGTTGATTGGCCATGGTAAATTGTCCATTTGTGAGCCAAGTTGCATGGGGGCAAATGTATGGAGTTACAGGGATAGGGCCTTGGTGAGATGCTCTTTTGGCAAGTTGGTAGACTAGATGGGCCAAATGGAATCCTGAAAATATTGCAGTTAGAAGACTAGAATGATTTGCTTTCCTCGCATGCCTGAAAAACTAGAGACAAATTTTGAGACCGCTCCAGAAACAAATGTAATTAGAAAGCACTTACATTTGAGGTAGAGATGCAAGTAGAAATTTGTTTGGACAGGTTTATGACCATAAAATAACAATCAAGGGCATGTTCATTGCAAATACATGCACAACACATATCCTACACGTTAGTATGCATTGTTTCCATTTGTAACTCGAACTGAAAATTCTGGAAAAACTCAGCAGCATCTGTGAAGAGAGAAATAGAATAAATGTTTCAAATGGCTATTTTTGAGTCATATGGAGTTGAAACATTAACTCAATTTCTGTCTCCACATATGTTGCCACTGGGATTTTCCAGCATTTTCAGGTTTTAAGATTTCCAGGCAGTATTTTGCTTTTATTTCAGTTTACATTTGTATCTGGGGCTAATAGGGAGGAAATTATGCAAAGGAGAAAGTGCAAAAAAAGGACAATGAGAAACAACAGGTTATGAATATCAAGATTGCACAGGCTGCTGTTTTTTCTCTTGAAAAGACAAGATTGAGAAGTGCAAATAAGGAGGTCAGAAGAAATGTCCTTATTCAAGAAAATGGTTAGAATGTGGAATGTTGCTATTCTATGGAGTAGTTGACAGAAAAGGCAAAAATGCTGTTACGGGGAAGATACATAACTTCACGAGGGAGAGGAATATAAGGGCATATTGGTAGGCTGAGATTAGGTCAATTGGGGAAAGCTCCTATAGAACATAAACACCAGCACAATCATTTGTTAATGTCGCCAGACTACTAGTGTACATGTGACCTCCCACATCAATGTGCACCAGGGCATTGGATTTGGTAAGCTGTGCTGGGGTCGGGATCCCCTGGTTCGTCAGTGGATATACGGGAGATCTGGTGAGCAGGGGTCTTGACATGTTGTCTCAACTGTACTGGATTGAACAGCAAGTTTCTGTGTCATGTGTTTATATAATAAACTCCGGGCCCTAATATCCGCCTTGAATAAATGTTTTTGTCAATCCAAGTTCAAAGCTGGCCAACCTCCAGCAAAACTACAGAAAACATTTCTCGCTGCAATATTCATTAACACATTTCCATCAATAGGATTAAAGCTTTATGGTGTAAATAGGTCCTAGCAAAATAGTAAAGTCCAATTGTAACAATGCATTAACTTTAAACCTCTGAAACAAAACTTTAGAAAATACAAAAAGAAAAATATTTTCAGATTGAAGTTTAATACAGGAAAGAAGCAAGCACACAATTTCTTACACTAAAATCACTGCTTAAAATACATGCAGAATGTCTGACTTAACAGATAAATAAGGAAGCTCTGACTGTACATGCAGTTGTTCCACATCCTATAAACTGAAAACTAAAACTAAGACAAAATTCATGTCAATATATACAGTAAACTAAAGTACTTTTGAGGTTTTATAGGTTCTTCTTTGTGCTATCTTCTACATCAAATTACAGTATAATTTCATTTTAGTATTTTCAAACATCTTACACGGAAAAATAATTAATGCATATCAGTTACAGTCTCAAGCCATTTTTAATAAAAAGTAACTATTTTAAAAATCTCCACACCCACTATTTCCCCACAGGGGGCATTTGATTCCTCTTCTGCTGAGAAAGCATGATTCTGGGGACTGCCTTCTAATGCATGATCATGTTTAATGGTCTATTGTCAGCAGCCAACTGGAGGCACATTTTTAGGGTAAGGCAATTGTGCCTGTGCTAGCCTGGCTATCTTCCCCTCAGAGTAAGTAACCTATTGTATTCTACTGTTCAGTCTACTGGCTAAATTGAAAACTGACAAAGTTCATACGCAAAGGTGCACAGCACTATCCAATGAAGGAAACCCCTTACAACTCACACCCAGAAACTACTGGCTCGGGAATAACTGCTAGAGCCTATTCTTGGCCATCATTCTCAACAACTTCAATCATAGCGATTTGATAACGTGATGAAGGTACCCTTAGTGATATTCATCTCAGTGAGAACAAGACTCAATACTTATACTCAATGAGATAATCACTTTAGTTTAAAAGAAATGCATTCTATATTTATCAGTACTTTAAAATACATGTTTGCTACAAAACTGCAACAATTACCACATTTCAGTAATTATTAATCATTTCATAAACAGATGTTTAAAAAGGGAGGAGTAATGACAGATTTTGATAAGCTGAGATCAGATATTTGATTTTATTGAAGTTTTAATTAACAAGGTTATGTGGAGTTATTCTAAACCAAGTGCACCTCTTTGGTATCAAAACCAATTAAATGCAGCAACTATCTCAAGTTCAGGAAACGTTTATTATTTTACAAATTCAAATTGATATTATACGCAGCAAATTTATAACATTTAATAAATTAAGAATAATTTTCAATCTTACTGACTGGTTTTTTTCAAATCAAAAGAACTATTTTGGAACTAAGTTGAATTAAGTGCACTTCCTTGGGACAAAGCTTTTGACTCGTACAACCAGAAGTTAATGCCGTTAAATCCAAAAAATTTCAACCGTAAAAAATAGAATTGCAAAAGATTGTATTTCATACAATACAATCTTAAATATTTCCTGATGATTTAGACTTTATTTGCTGAATACTGTATTTTCAAATATAATAAATTAATACAGGGCAATAAACAAGGGCCATGATGCATCAGATTTCATAAATAACTGTGCTAAAAACATTTTTTTTGTAAGTTTCTCAGATTCAATCTTGGCTTTGATTTTCTGTACAAAAAGAGGATATACAATAAATCACCTAATTTAAATTGTTGTGTTGTCAAGAGTTCAATTCACCCAAAATGTAGAACTAACAGAGACAGAACATATCAAGATGCAATTAGATAGTGTTAAACATTCTTAGTTGGTGAATTTTGGGTCATGTGAAGCATCTTCAGTTAAACAAAGCCACACAAGCAAACTTTTTTTTAAGTATGTCATAAAATAAAAAAAAAGTCAATGTAAAGATGAAGACTGTGATTCAGACTGAATTCCAATGAGCGATGGTGGCTGCTGTAGTACTGGCCTAGGATTCAAACGGGGTGGGATAGGGTTACTTGGACGAATTAGTGGAGGTGGTGGTTGATTAAGGGAAGGTCTTGGCTGTAAAAATCGAGTCTGTTGCTGGAGAGGAGGTGGTTGACGATGAAGAGCAGGAGCTGCAGGAAGCACTGGTCGAAGCAGTGGTGGAGGCTGGTTTAAGGTAGCAACACATGTAACAGCTACAGTAACTGGAGTTGGGGGTGCTGGGCCAGAAGCTGGGGGAGGTTGAACCTGTAAGAGAAACAAGGACAAAAGTAGCCATAGCTCACAAGAAAACAAGTACCCTTTACAGACCCATTTATATTAGCACAACTTAATATCTACAATTTCGAAATACTGTATGCCATTAGTGTATTGGTACAAGAGCTTCTGCATCATCATCAGATGTAACTATATTAAGACATTCAAGCTACATTGTTACTCAAAAACTATGCCGACTTTTAAATTATCATTTCTCCAAGACTCAATTTTATTTCCTATCTCTAGAGACTCACGCGCCTGTTTCTAATTTAAAAATGAAATCTGAAGGGACTTTGTGCATTGCTATAATTACTGTTCTGACAAGAAAAACAAACTTTCTGTTTATCTTCTGATATCAAAAAGGTGTCAAACCATAGTTAGCACTCATGCTTCTGATTAAAAAGGCTGTTGCTATCTTATTTGTGTGGGTTTCTTTTTTTAAACTATGCAACTTCATAGTTTTACCATACACTAATTCCAATTTACTGACAAACCTGCCTTTACCTCCATAGAAGGTACTGGTATATTCAATGCTTTACTGGCTTACCCTGTCACCAATATCCTGCACAAAGTTATAGACTGACGTTCTAATTAATCTGTACTGCTCCCTTCAGTGCTGCTTGCAAAACCACTTCATTTCAATTGCATTCCTGTTACCATGTTCCAACTGGTGGATGAAATGGCTTCTGCCTTTATACACCAAGGATGACACCCAAAGTCACATGACCATGGCAAGCCTATAACTACATCACACAATGGCATTTCTCCAAACAATAATGCCCTTGAGGGAAGAAAATCCGCCATCCTCACCTGATCTGGTCTACATGCGACTGACTCTTAACTGCCCTCTCAGACAGCCTAGCAAGCCATTTAGCTCAAGAAAAATGAATGCTTGACTTGCCAACACCCACACCTCAAGAACATGCATCACAAAAAGTGCAGAAGCAGAAATTACCCAACCACTGGTCATGTCCAACATTATAATCAAGACATTTTAATGAATGGTTTTCATTTATTCTGCAAAATCATGTACAACAACTGATTTTTGTTATCCAATGTTTTAAATTATTATTACTACCTTCAGGCTGCTCAAATTTTAAAACTTTGCTAAAATATATACTATCCATCAAATTATTAATCAGCAACATTTACATGAATGTGCTTATTTCAGTTTTCAGTAAACACGTACTGCCCATTCTCCGAATCCATAAATTTCAGTAGTGTGGAATAGGGTGTAGGTGACAACTTCACAGCCTGCACTCTTGAACTAAGACACCTCATTGCAGGGGTAGGTGTCTCCTAGCCCTAGTTCTCCTAGTAAATGCATTTAAATTGATGTTGTGCCCGTTCTGGGTATGGTCCAGACAGCGGCCATTTTCAGCGATTGGTAAAGGGAAACAGACATGAAGGTGGGCATGGATCGTGCTACTCGCCTCAACTTTACTAAGTTTACGCAACTGAAAACAGGTGCAACTTGATGGTATAATTGGACCCATAGCGTAGGGAGTAACATATTCGCACGGATAAAGGATTGGTTAGCCAACAGGAAGCACAGTAGGGATAAATGGGTCTTCTTTGGGGTTGGTAAAATGTGGAGTGTCACAGGATCAGTGCTGGGGCTTCAACTATTTATAATCTATGTCAATAATTTGGACCAAATGTATGGTAGCTAAATTTGCGGATGACACCAGATTTATGTAAGAAAGAAAGTAAGTAAGTTGTCAAGAGGAGGTAAAGATTCTGAAAAGGGATACAGACAGATTAAATTATTTTCCAGACGTCGCTGGATTCCGGGGAAGTGCCGGATGATTGGAAAACGGCTAATGTTACGCCGTTGTTTAAGAAGGGTGCCAGGCAAAAGGCGGGGAATTATAGGCCGGTTAGTTTAACGTCTGTGGTAGGTAAAATGTTAGAATCTGTCATTAAGGAGGAAATTGCAAGGCATCTTGAAGGGAATTGCTTGATAGAGCAGACGCAGCACGGTTTCATTAAAGGGAAGTCGTGTCTGACAAATTTACTGGAGTTCTATGAGGATGTGTCTAGGGCGGTGGATAGAGGAGAGCCGGTGGATGTGGTCTTTCTAGATTTTCAGAAGGCGTTTGACAAAGTACCTCACAAGAGGTTACTGCAGAAGGTCGAGGGACATGGAGTTGGGGGTAGGGTGTTAGTGTGGATAGAGGATTGGTTGTCAAATAGGAGGCAGAGAGTGGGGGTCAACGGGTGCTATTCGGATTGGCGGATGGTGACTAGTGGAGTGCCCCAGGGGTTGGTGCTGGAGCCTCAGCTTTTTACCATTTATATAGATGATCTGGAGGAGGGAACCGAGTGTAGGGTGTCGAAATTTGCTGATGACACCAAGATTGGGGGAACAGCAAATTGTGCGGAGGGTGTGGAGAGTCTGCAGAAGGATCTAGGTAGGCTGGGCGAATGGGCCAGGAAATGGCAAATGGAATTTAATGTTGGCAAGTTGAGGTGGTCCACTTTGGTAGGAAGAATGGTAGGAAGGACTATTACTTACGGGGCGAAAAACTGCAGCAGGCGACGGTGCAGAGGGACCTCGGGGTCCTTGTGCATGAGTCGCAAAAACCCAGCTTGCAGGTGCAGCAGGTGGTCAGGAAGGCAAATGGGATGCTGGCCTTCACAACGAGGGGGATTGAATATAAAAGTAGGGAGGTCTTGCTGCAGCTGTATAGGGCATTGGTGAGGCTGCAGCTGGAGTACTGTGTGCAGTTTTGGGCGCCGCACCTGCGCAAAGATATTTTGGCCTTGGAGGGAGTGCAGAGGAGGTTTACTAGGCTGATACCGGAGTTGAGGGGGTTGAGCTATGAGGAGAGGATGAATAAACTGGGCTTGTACTCGTTAGAGTTTAGAAGAATGAGGGGAGATCTCATTGAGACGTATAAGATGATGAATGGGATGGATAGGATAGAGGTGGAAGACTCTTCCCGCTCAGAAACGATAGTAGGACTAGGGGGCACAGCCTCAAGATAAAGGGGGGGGGGGGGGGGGGGGCAGTTTAGAACGGAGTTGAGGAGGAACTTCTTCACTCAAAGGGTGGTGAATCTCTGGAATTCTCTGCCCGTTGAAGTGGTGGAGGCTGCCTCGCTAAATATTTTTAAGACGCGGGTTGATGGGTTTTTGATAAGAGAGGGGATTAAGGGTTATGGGGAGAGGGCGGGAAAGTGGAACTGAGCAGCGACAGATCAGCCATGATCTTACTGAATGGCGGGGCAGGCTTGAAGGGCTAGATGGCCTACTCCTGCTCCTATTTCTTATGTTCTTATATTTGTAGATTTGAGTATAACGTGGGAAAACATGAACTCATCAAATTCGTCAGGAATAGAAAAGCAGCATAGTAGTCAAATGGAGAAAGATCAGGTGGTATGTAGGCATCCAAGTGTCCTCATGAGTCACAAAAATTAGTATGTGGCTACAGCAAGTTATTTGGAAGGCAAATGGAATGTTGACATTTAATGCAAGGGGAATGGAATATAATGATAGGGAAGATTTACTACAGCTTTACAGGGCATTGGTGAGGTAACATCTGGAATACTGTATAGTTTTGGTCTCCTATTTAAAAAGCAGTATAGAAGGTTCACTTGATTCATTCCTGGGATGAAAGGCTTATCCTATGAAGAAAGTTTGAACAGATTGGGTGACTAGAGATTAGAAAAATAGAGATGATCTTCTGAAACAAAAAATCCTGAGGGGACTTGATAGGGTAGTAACCAGGAGGGTGATTCCATTTGTCAGTGAGACTAGAACGAGGGATTACAGTTTAAGAGTAAGTGGTCACCCTTTTAAGGCTAAATGAGGAGAAATTTTCTCTTGCAATCGTTGGTCTGAGCAATTCTCTCACAGAAAGCAGTGCAGGCTAGGCGATTGAACTAATTCATGACAGAGTTAAACAGATTTTTGATAGATGAAGGAGTCAAAGGTTATGAGGGGCAGACAAAGTATAATTGAGACCACAACCAAAACAGCAATGATTTTATTGAATGGTAGAGATGGCTCAAAAGGCTAAATGGTCTCATCCTGCTCAAAGTCATATGCTCCTGGTTCTATCAATAACGTAAACCATATGGACTTCACGTCTCTATTTTGTGCAAATAAAAATTGAGCCATTTACAAAAGAAATCAGGTAAAATACCTCATATGATTAAGTGCTCAGTCAGGCAACTGTGTCAACTGAGGTAATTCTTTTTATGAGACTCTGGTGCTCAGCCAAACATGCATACTGTGGCTTTACTGTGAGGCCAGATGTCCGCAAAGCGATTACTTTTTTGACACAACAAAGAAGGGAAAACTCTGCCTGATTGACAGCTTTATGACACTACAATAATGTTTTCCTCTGATCTTGTTGGTCAATAGCTCAATATACATTTGCACAAGTGGCGTCAAGTGCTTACAGCTTCTATTATGGATACTTTAAGGGTTTGGTTGATTTACACTTTTATAGGGTTGGAACAAACCGATAAGTGGACGGATGCGTGAGGGGCAAGGGCTAGAGGTTGAAAAAAAAAGGCAAACAACTGAGACTAAATTCCAGAGAACCAAAGCGGGCTGTTTAGTCTGGCCTAGCACTCAGCTGCTTGTGGCCATCTCTAATCTGCTTCTGTTGGTAGCAGACCCCAAGTCCACCCTGCTCTCATTTCCTGCTCCCACCACCCCTCCCACAAACCCTTTGGAGTGATAACTAGGTCTTTGGGGCTCTATGATAGGGATCTATTGGGTTGGGGAATATTCATCTATCTGCCTCGGTTATGAAAATCTAGCCCTTAGTATTTGTCTTTAAAATCACAAACGCACTTACAACAGAAACAAAATGTGGAAAAACTTACTACCTCCTCTTCTATATCTGGACTTTTTGCTGGAACAGAAATCAAAGTAGGCTTTCCTTCCTCTGCTGATGTGGGAGAAACTCCATTTGATTCTTGTGTTCCTTGCTCTGCCTCCCATTCTTGTAGGACCTCTTCAAGATTAAAACGACGTCTGTAGTTAACAAAAAAGTTCTTCACTTGACCAACAGTTTTGTTTCCAATTACATCTGCAATGGCTTGAAAGTCCTTCCCATATTTCCGGACACCTGCAGTCAAACCAAGACAATTTTAGCTTGTGATATCTTCTCACAGTAATGAAGCATTAAGAGGTAAATGTGAACATTCAAATAGAAAACTAGAAAAACAGTGAATGTGTTTGACAAGTGGATGGTGAGCATAACACAGGAACATTTTCATGTAGGTAAGCAATGTGTACAGTATTCAATAATCACCTGAACGTGTCTTATTTCATTACTAATGTGGAGGAATACAAGAAAACATTTTGCACTTAGAATGAAAAAGAATTGCTCAATGCAACAATAATCACAAGTTTAAATGAGCTATTTCTAACTTCTGAAGGAGCGTAGATAAATCATGCAAGCAGAGTACAGCACAACTTCAGTGCTGCGAAGAAAGAGTTTTTTTTAAAAAAAGCAGACTTCACAGGCTGTAGAGTGCCAACTTGTCACTTATACAATTGGCCAAGTAATTTTCAATATTGCCAATGAAGGCTACAAATTATGAAATCCACATGAATGCAGTCCTAAAAGTTGGGTTATATTGCTTATTAACTTGCCAGTCCTCAGTTGCAACACTCTACATTTGAGAATACAAGGAGATCCTAGTATTTGTAGATTTCAGTGGACTAGTTTTTATCTATTTATAAGCTCATACCGCTCAACAAAACAAGAATCCTTAGTTTTAAGGAACTGTACTTTCCTGTGCCAAAACAGTTTAGACATTTAGTGACAATCTTTTCCTTCTTAAATAGCTCTTGGTGTGTGCATATTACGGTATATAGAAACTGGATACAAAAAAAATCCCAACTGTAGGTTTGAAATTTTTTGGAACAGTGAAATCCCAAAGTAATCAGGTAAATTGTACTGGAGGAGTTATTAAGCCATAAAGCTTGAGGGAGTTGAGTTAGCACATCCACTAAAGTTAAAGCACCAGTGGATGAAGTGACCACATCTATCACTGTTAACTTAACTTCATTAACTCAAGATTACCACATCATCAAATCTCTCCATTATAAGATAATGTAAAAATAGTAATGGAGAAAGATAATAAAATTTCAAAAAATGAATGTTAAGTTTTGGAAGAATCATCAAGAGATAGGACACATTCCAATGTAAAATTACAAATAGGTACTACTATTAAAGAGGGGGCAGTGGGTGGGAAACAGTTAGTTGGACACCTGCATTTACCCCAGATTCAAAATCCAGTTCACACTAGCTGGTAGGAGCAGTTCACAGTAACTGGAAGAGGTCTTTGCTGACTTAGAACCGTAGCAAAAAAAAAAGCTTATGTAATCTCAGCTGAGTTCAAAGTGGGAAGAGGTGATCCTGCGCTCAAAAGTGCCAATAGTTCAGCAGCTGAAAATCTTACTTTGGAGATCATAGGATAGTAAGTGTGGGAAAAAGAAAATACCATAGCAGGAAAGCAGGTGGTGCCTTCTGACGGCAAGGCTCAGGCACAAATGGTGACTCCTCATGTGTAAGTTGACATAATGACCTTGAAATACATCACAGCTAAGCCAGATTCCGTTCTACTAGATATTTGCAGTGAGTTTCCAACGCTTTTAGTGGATCACAAAATGAAGCAGAAACCTAACTGGCAGCTTCCCTACCCAATTCAAATTTGAGTCTAACTTCAGTGCCCAAATAACTGCCCTGGGCAAGACTAATAAGATCCTGAGACTTTTAGGCTGAGCACTATACTGCAAACAAAGAAGTTTCATAAAACAGAAATAGTGCTTTGAACTCCTGTTAAAAACAAATCATCAATATCCCACAGTTCTGATCAATTTGTATACATTTTGCTCATTAGAAAGACACATAACAGGTTTTGTAAACCACTGCTTGTTATAATTTAAAATCTCACAAAAGCTCATTTGAAATAGCATTCATTCATGTAATAAATATTCCTCAAATCTTTTAAGCAGGAAGCTTATATATTTGCATAAGTCAATCCTCCTAATGGCCAAGTTGATATCAAAGACAAATAAAAGTATTACTAATAATAGAATATTATCAATTCTAACAATATTCTATCAAAACATTCCGAATTCTAGAAAATAAAATCCCTTTTTGTCTTAAGGTTGCTGGTGACCAAGTAAAAGTATCAAAGTGTCTGAGTATTACGAAAAGTCCAACACTCCTAAGGGGCTTTAGGAATATTTTTGATTGCATCAGTAATACCTCTAAAATGACAAATGAATAAGACATTAATAAAATCACAGCTTCAGATGAAGCCCACCTTGCACTGCAAGCAATTGCTCTTCTGTCGTCCAACGCGCATTGATTTTCTGAGTGGACTGTAAATGGAAAACAAAAATAAAAATCAATTGTACATCATAAATCTCCACCATCTACAAACTCCAATTTATGCCTGGAGTTCCCCCCCACACCACCCCAACAAGTCTACTGATCACAGGAAAACTTCAAAAAACTTGCAATGCATTTTCACCTACATAGTGTGATGCAATATCTGTAATTACCAGGGAAATTGAACAAACCGGGGGAGGAACTAGACACCACTGCATTTTTGAGGTACAGAAAAGGGTTCAAAAAGATCAACTGCATGGTGTTTCCTGCCCAAAGACATCTCAAATAGGTACAACTTCATATTGGGTTACAGAATCTTTACGTCAATGTTCTGTTTGAAGAAAAATATCTATAGTTAAAGATGAGACAGATTTCCCCCCGAAATTCAAGTCTAGAGTTTGATGAGGGCATTATCAGATAGGACGGGGCTGAGATGGATAGCAAATCATCAGTGAGACCTGGAAGCCTTTTCAGCTACTCATATGAAATCGACAGGGACTTAAGTTTGATAAAGAGCAGACCATCAGGTGGAATAGTCACAGGCACTCAGGTGTATTGTGGCGATGTAGTTCTACTAGCGCCTTGTGATAAATGGGTGGGGGAACGTGTGATAATGGATGTCTAAATGTTCCTCATCAGGTATGCTTGCTCCCCTGGTCCCTCAAGCAAACTAAAATAAAGTTAAAAAAAAAACTTACCTGCTTTGGCTTCTTTT
Source organism: Carcharhinus amblyrhynchos (assembly GCF_965287045.1). Taxonomy (NCBI): domain Eukaryota; kingdom Metazoa; phylum Chordata; class Chondrichthyes; order Carcharhiniformes; family Carcharhinidae; genus Carcharhinus; species Carcharhinus amblyrhynchos. The sequence continues at coordinate 56,167,337 of NC_137335.1, forward strand.
GGCCCTAGCTTTTTCCCCTGCCATGGTCACCTGGCAGGAAAGCCACAAATGCTTCCCCGCTCAGGGCACTAACTGAAATATCTGTTGGATACGATGACGTCATCGCAGCCTGAAAGCTGAACCTCACAGGTTTCCAACAGGTGTTTTCCTACCAGCTCAGAAGAATAGGCTAAATATTGAAAGGTGACAGGGACTGTCAAACAACCTTTCCAAATGATTTTAATGGCATTGGGTGAGCAAGGTTAAACATGGGCTTCAGTGGGATGGAGAGTTAGGTGCAATATCGAATGGTCTACAGGTACTGCACTCTAAGCAAAAGTCGTTACATCCGAGAAAAATAAGGGCACAGACACATCAATAGAACCACAAAGGCAAGTTCCCAGCACCATTCATGACAATACATACAAGTCATGCATTTGTTCAGTACAAAAAACAGAGCATAAAAAGCTAGATCAAAATCTTTATTATCCTGCAGACAATGACGTTGATTCATCATGTGCTGTAACACTTTTCATACTACTTTGTGTGTATAAATTGAAATAATATACAAGTCACTAATAAATTCAATAAGGAATTCAGAAGGTACTTGGTTACCTACAGTGATTAGAATAATAATTAGCATAGATGCATTTAAGAAGAAGCTGAGTACAAGGGAGAAAGGAATACATGGATATACTGATAAACAGAGTAGGAAAGAAGGCGGCTCAGTGTCGGACAAAACCTAGCAACAACTAGACAGGCCAAACTGCAAATCTTAAGTAATCTCAATATGAAAATTTCTAATTTCTGCATGGCATAGTTATATCCGAGATTTTGCTTAGCCTCTTGTATTCGCCTTTAAACTTGTCAGTATCTGCAGACAGCTGTCAATTGTACCTTTGTTTGCACATTTAATTGAAAGTATGTAAGGCTTATACTTCTGAGACTTGACAAGCATATTGTAGGTTAATCAAAACCTATGAGGCTTGCCACAGGTATCTTTCACTATTAGACTGTTGTTCATAATGTCAGTTCTTCTGGTATATAGGCACATAAATATAAAAACAGGCTTTTTTCTGGTCATTATAAATATAAAAAATGGATTACTTAATAAAAAGTAAAATTCATTCTGTCTTAAAGCAACAAAGAATAAATTAGCACATATGCCATTATGCAGCAGGTGTGACTTGCCTTTGTTTAATATCATTATTTCCCCACGACAACCTGTGCTCTCTAAAGCTGTAACACCCAGGTAGCAAAGTGCTTTACATGTAGCAAAAATAGAAAACGACAAGACTTCAAGGGTTATTGCATTGTGCCAAAACACATCCCCCACCCACGTGCAATGATGAATGCTAAAATCTGGAACAAATACTGGATAAATGTTGGAAATCTGCAATAAAAAATGCTGGAAATATGCAAGCAGTTAAGCCAGTATCTGAAAAAGGAAGGATTAAATATTTCAAATAAAACTCTAACAGAACTAAAAGGATCTCAGTGAAAATATTGTATTTTAGAATCTGATTGGTCAGCTGCCCCTTTCCAGTTTGACAGAACTACTAGGCAGAATCTAATCACATTAGTAGCAAGTATGATCAAAATTTATACCCAAATCATTACTGTTCAGATAAGAGTCAGTAGCTGTATTCCAAGGCCTTGTTATAATCTTTCAAGATAATTTGGAGGCACCAACATCCTTAATGGTGAATGTGGGGAGTATAATACTTCTGCATATTTTCTGAAGAGTATCTTTAAAAAATTATTAATTAAGAGTTAGTCCAATCAATTAAAAGCTTCTACTTTTAACTGATTGATGGAGACAGCAATTTTTGCTTCCTGAACAGAAAAGTTTCAGATGATATACTCCAAATCTGGCACAACAATCCTGTGTATAAAAACATCATTCAAGTTGATCTCCTTTTTTATTCACCTCCCTACAATTCAACAGCAAGCAGCCAAAAAAACAAACTTCAAAATAGAGATCCAAAATGTTGTTCAAAGGTCTTTAACAAAAATAAACCTTCAAGAACCTAGCAAATAGGGTCAAGGAGAATCCCAAGGCCTTTTATGCACATATGCAGACCAAGAGGGTAGCAAGAGGAAGAGTAGGCCCACTCAAGGGCAATGGAGGGAAGGTATGTATGGAGCCACAGGAAGTGGATGAAATCCTTAATGAGTACTTTGTATCAGTATTCACCAAGGAGGACATGATGGATGTTGAGATCAGGGAGAAGTGTGTGAACGCTCTAGAGAATGTCAATATATCAAAAGGAAGAAGCGTTGACCATCTTAAATTGCATTAAAGGTAGGCAAGCCCCCGGGGCCAGTTGAGATCTATCCCAGCTTACTGCAGAAGGCAAGGGGAGAAATAGCTGGGGCCTTAACATATTATCTTCACATCCTTTTTGATCACAGGCGAGATTCCAGAGGACTGAAGAATAGCCAATGCTGTTCCCTTGTGTAAAAGAAGCAGGGATAATCCAGCAAATTATAGATCAGTGAGCCTGACATAAGTGGTGGGGAAGCTTTTGGAGAAGATGCTGAGGGACAGGATGTTTGCACATTGAGGAAAATGGATTGGTTAATGACAGGCAACATGGTTTTGTACAGGGAAGGTCATGTCTCACCAACTTAATTGAGTTTTTTGAAGAGATGACGTAAAAGATTTGAGAGGGAAAGGCTGTGGATGTAGTTTACATGGAGTTTAGTAAGACATCTGACAAGGTCCCACATGGCAGACTGGTACAAAAACTAAAATCATGTGGAATTCAAGGTGAGATGGCTAGATGGATACAGAACTGGCTTGGTTATAGAAGACAGAGTGTAGTGGTGGAAGGGTCTTTTTCAAAATGGAGATCTACAGCTGACGGTGTTCTGCAGGGTTAAGTGCTAGGAGCTCTGTTGTTTGTGGTGTATATAACTAATCTGGAGGAAAATGTGGGGGGTTTGATTAGTAAGTTTGCCGATGACACCAAGATTTGGAGTTGTTGCCGGTGCCGAGAATACCACAGGATAATCGATATGATTGCATGCTTGGGCATAGAAATGGTAGATGGAGTTTAATCCAGACAACTGCAAGACCATGCACTTTGGGAGATCAAATTTAGATATGAATTATACTGTAAATGGCAGAACCGTTAAGAACATTAACATAGAGGGATCTGAGCTTGCAGGTCCACAGTTCTCTGAAAGTGGCAACACAGGTGGCCAAGATGATTAAGAAGGCATATGGCATGCTTGCGTTCATCAGCCAGGGCACTGAGTACAGGAGTTGGGGAATCATGCTGCAGCTATATAAAACCTTGGTTAGGCAGTATTTGGAGTATCGCCTGCAGTTCTGGTCACCACACTATCAGAAGGACTCGGAAGCTTTGGAGAGAGTGCAAAGAAGGTTCACCAAGATGTTGCCTGGTCTTGAGGGTGTTGGCTATAAGGAGAGATTAAATAAACTACTGGAAAGACAGAAGCTGAGAGGAGCCCCGATAGAAGTCTACAAAAGTTATGAGAGGCATATACAGGGTGGATAGTCAGAGGCTTTTAGCAAGGATGGAAGTGTCAATTACAAGGAAGCACAGATTCAAGGTGAGAGGGGCAAATTTTAAGGGAGATGTGCAGGGGAAGCTTTTCACAGAGTGGTGGGTGCCTGGAACGTGTTGCCAGAGGGTGTGATGGAAGCAGGTACATTACCAACATTTAATTCATGAATGGGTACACGAACGTGGAGGAAAGAGAGAAGGTTTTTTTTAAGCTAGGGCATCATAATCGGCACAGGTTTGGAGGGCTGAAGGGTCTGTTCCTCTGCTATTCTGTTCTTTCAAAAACGCAGAACAAATATTAATATACATCATGTACATGCTTCTGGAGATATTGCAGAAGGCACTGATACTGCAAAGGCCCTGACAATATTCCAGCAATGGTCTTGAGACTTGCGCTCCAGAACTTATCGTGCCCCTAGGCAAGTTGTTCCAGTATAGCTTCAACATTGGTATCCATCTGGCAACGTGGAAAATTGCCCACGTATGTCCTGTAAACAAGAAGGGCGACAAATTCAATCTGGCCAATTACCGCCCCATCAGTCTACTCTTGATCATCAGTAAAGTGATGGAAGGGGTCATCAACAGTGCTATTAAGCGGCACTTACTCAGCAATAACCCACTCACTGATGCTCTATTTGGGTTCCGCCAGGGTCACTGTTCCTGACTATTTACAGCCTTGGTTCAAACATGGACAAAACAGTTGAATGCCAGAAATGAAGTGAGAGCGACATCAAGGCAGAATTTGACAGAATGGCAACAAGGAGCCCTAGCAAAACTGGAGTTAAAAAGGGAATCGGGAGTGGGGGCTGTCTCTGCTGGTTGGAGACATACATAGCATAAAGGTAGATGGTTGTGATGGTTGGAGGTCAATCATCTCAGCTCCAGGACATCACTGCAGTTGTTCCTCAGGCTGAGTTCTACTTCCAACCATCTTCAGTTGCTTCACCTCTTACCTTCCTTCCATCATAAGATCAGAAGTGGGATGTTCGCAGATGACTGCACAAAGTTCAGTGCCATTTGCGACTCCACAGAACCATAGGAAAATTATAGCACAGCAGGCCATTCAGCCCACCCTGTCCATGCCAGCCTAAGGACACCAAGGTGACCTTTCTAAGGTGAATCCTCAGATCCTGAAGCATTCATGTCCAAACGTAGTAAAAGATTGACAACATACAGGTTTGGAGGGCTGAAGGGCCACAATGATCATCTCCAACAAGGGGAGATTTACCCGTTACCCCTTGACATTTAATTACCATTGCTGCATCCCCATTATCAACATTCTCAGGATTACCATTGACCAGGAATTGAGTTGGACTAGCCACATAAAAACTGTTGTTACCAGAGCAGGTCAAAGGAATTCTGTGGCGAGTAGCTCCCCTTCTGACCTCCCAAAGTCTATCCACCACCTAGAAGGTACAAGTCAGGAGCGCAATGGAATACTTTCCATTTGTCTGGATAAGTGAATCTCTAACAACACTCAAGAAGCATGACACCATCCAGAATAAAGCAGTCCACTTGATTGCTACTCCCTCCACAAAAATTCAATCCCTCTATCACCGCAAAACAGTGGCAGCCTTGTGTACCATCTACAAGATGCACATTAAGGCTCCTTAGGAAGCACCTTCCAAACCCACAACCGCTATCATCCAATAGGACAAGAGCAGCAGATACCTGGGACCACCACCATCCTCTCCAACTCACTCACCGCCCTGACTTGGAAATATCTTGGCGCTGCTTCACTGTCACTGGGTCAAAATCTTGGAATTCCAACTCTAATAGCACTTCAGGTGTACCTACGCCTCAGGGACTGCAGTGGTTAAACACATTAAAAGTTTGTCCCAGAACAGGGGCATGTGAAAAATGCTCAGAAAGCTGATGCACTCGTTACCCTGCTTGTTCCATCAGAAATCCAGTAACAGAATCAGAGGATGCTTGCATCCATTTGTCTCATCATTCCTGCCAGCTCTTTACAGGATCTCAGCTTGTCCCATTCTCTGCCCTTTTCTGGAATGCCCTGCAAATTTTACTCTTCAGGCGCCTATCCAATTCTGTTCAGAAAATCCTGATTATATCTTGCCCCACTATCTTATGATGGAGCACACTCTAGATCCTAACCATACAACGTGTAAAAGTGTTTTTCCTTATATCACTGTTGGTTCCTTTGCCTTTTAACTTAAATCAGTGTTCTCTAGTTCTTGACCCTTCTGCTAGATTTCATGATTTTGGACATCCCTATCAAATCTCCTCTCAAACCAAGCAACCCTAGTTTTTCCAATAGTCCATATAACTAAACTCCCCATCCCTGGATTTATTCTTCTAAAATTTTCTACACCCTTTTCAAAATCTTCACATCCTTCTACAGTGCAGTTCCCAAAATTAGACGGAATTATTCAGCGGAGGCTGAAACTCCTTACTTTTATAGTCTTTGCCTCTATTTATAAAGCCTAGGCTCTACCATGCATTTTAACTGCTTTTTCACTCTGCTCTACCATCCATTAATTTATGCACATTACCCCCAGGACTGTGCTTCATGTTTAGATGAACTGTGCTCTTTATTTTTGCATTGCGTCTTTGTTCTTCCTAATGTACCACTTCACACTTCTATGCACTAAATATCATCTGCCATACGGTTGTCCACCCTGTCAGCCTATGTTCTCATGAAGTCAGTTGCTCTTATTTTTACAGCTCATAATACTTTCAAGCTCTGCATTATGTGCAAGTTTTGAAATTGTATCTATATACCCAAGTCATTAATATATAGATAAATAAGCAATGACCCTAGAATTCATGGGAACCCCGATATATATATATTCCTTCTTCTGAAAAACAACCATTCACCATTACTCGCTATTTACTGACATTCTGCTAATTTTGCACCTTCAGTGCGACTTTTCCTTTTATTCCATGGGTTTCAACGTTGCTGACAAATCTATTATGTGACACTTTACCAAACACCTTTTGGAGATCCTTATGCACCACATCAAGTTCACAATCCTCATCAACCATCTATGCCACCTTAACAAAAAACTCAATCAGAATGATTTGCCTTAAACAAATCTGGGTAGGTTTTCCCTAATTAATCCATGCTTGACATTGTGATTGTTAATTTTGTCCCGGATTATCATCTCTAAACACTTTCCATGACCAAGGATAACACGACTGGCCTGTAGCGGGTGGTTTATCCTTACAACCTTTTTTGAGTAAGGGTAACATTGGCAATTCTCCAGCACCATTTTTCTATCAGATTGGAAGATTATGACTGTGCCCCTGTAATTTCCCCCTTTACTTCTCTCAGCATCCTTGGACCATACCATCTGGTTCTAGTGACTTATCGGGGGCAATCTAACCAGCAGGGTGAGCCAGTAAATCAGTGTGGTGAGCCAGTGAGATCGGGCAAGAGGCAAAATAAAAAAAAGGGTTTGCGCCCAATTTTTTGCCTCTCGAGATGTTACTGGCACTGATCTTAATATTCATTAGTTCATTTACATATTAGTGAGTCCCAGATGCTATTGAGGTGCAATGGAGGGAGGAAGAGAAAACTTATTTTTTTCATTTCAAAAATAAATTTCTTCTGCCTTCCTGATCCTGAGCACTTTTCACTGGGCCTTTTCATGGGCTGGGAAAGCTTTGGACACAAAATGCACACAGAACTTTTTTTGAGGTGAGGGTTGCTATTGCGAGGGCCATAGGAAATTTGAATTTTCTTCCTCACGCTATTTTCATGTGTAGAAGACCACACCCAAAATTCACATTTCCTTGTGACCATTGGAGGATGTCTGCCAAGGACTCAGGAACATTCTGGCAGGAAATATTGAATGTTTTGACACTTTCAAATGTTACTATTCAACGTTGTATTGTAATGTAGTTGTAATTCTAATGGAGTAATTGATCTTAAGAATGCTTTGATTGTTATGGCAGCATACTCAATTATATTCATTTCACTGTTCAGGGTAGTGATTGGCAGTTTTATGAGATTTTAATAATAATCTTCCTTTGTTGTGGTTGTTTGTTTGTATAACTTCTTTGCCATTTGAAGGATTTTTTTTCAGTATCAATGTTATAGGTTTGAATGAGTTTTATTAGATTTTACAAACAATGTTTCTTTCACCTGCACTTGTTGCTATTGCATGGCACCCAAAAACTATACATAAATGGATACCAGGCAAGTGGCTATGCAGGATATATGGTGGCATGTGGAATATATGAGAGAATGGAAGGAAATTGGGCATGGGGGCGGGAAAGAGGTGTAGGGAAGTGGCAGAGAAGAGGTGGATAGGGTGTGAGGTTTACGTGTCACAAGAACAATGCTCAGAGCTGGGCTGCTGTCCCTGGAATCTAAGGTAGGCCTTCTAACCCACCTGCCTTGACACCCACCCGCAGTCCACTCTGTGCAAAATGCACATGGAACCCATCCCTTGCTTATTAAAACAAAATTCCCATGCAAAGTCAGTCATGTCAGGTATACGTTTCAGAAACTGTAAGATGGTCTGATCTGCATTTTGCAAGCCTGAGAGGAATATCTGAGCTAGTCTTTCAAGTCAAGATCATAATTTTGAAAACAGAACTAGAAATTTGGCCTGATCACTTCTGTTTTCCAAGTCCAGAATCACTGACAGCAATTAAGTGCCCACTAAGATCAGTTATTTCCGAATTTAAAGGTAAAGGCACCCAAATTATCGTAAAAGGGGGCATTCACATCAAGTATCAAATGGAGAGAGAAGACATTTGATCAAAAGTTGACTTGCTGTGAAAAGGAAAGTCTCTTAATATCCCCATAAAATTTATATTAAAAGTTCTAGTACTGTTTTAATCATAGCAATTAAGATAAAACCAATTACACATACTCTGGTGTGCCAACTGTACCTCCACAGCCAATTTGAACTCCTCTAAATAAAATGTTACTCCTACAAACCTTACTTTAGCTTTAGAGAAATGGCAGCCTTAAATTGGAGTGCATGTTAACACAGCAGTGACAAGCATTTAATCTGAATGCAAACTAACATAGCATAACTTGTGTTAGCTACTTGCTACATGCACAATTCAAAAACAGCTGAGTTTATACACAGGTGTAAAGGCTCAGGAATGGGTAGTAATGTTGAATCTCCACTTCTTTGTAGTTGGTTTATTTGTTTAATAGGCATTAGATGGGTTCAGAAAAATCCTGCCTGAAACACGTGATGCTTCACATGTCTGGCGAACATCAACTGTAAGCGAGCATCCAAAAGGCAATTATAGTCTGCCACAATAGCCTGCTTGTTCAAACACAAAATGCCACTTTCTATATCTACAAGCATTGGCACATCCACTGAAAACGTCCTGATAGGCTGAGGCAGAGATGTACAGCGTGGTCAGTTGCTGCAAAGGTGATGCAATGGCTATGGAGCATTTGTCTAGTATATTCTATGACAAGATCAATTTCCAATTTGCCCCTACCTCTTTCCAGGCTTGCTGAGGTGAGGTGGGCAGCACGGTGGCACAGTGGTTAGCACTCCTGCTTCTCAGCCCTAGGGACCTGGGTTCGATTCCTGGCTTGGGTCACTGTTTGTATGGAGTTTGCATGTTCTCCCAGTGTCTGCGTGGGTTTCCTCCAGGTGCTCTGGTTTATTCTCTCAGTCTAAAAGCTGGTTAGGTGCATTGACCCAAACAAACACTGGAGTGTGGCACTAGGGGAATTTCACAGTAACTTCATTGCAGTGTTAATATAAGCCTTACTTGTGACTAAAACTTTTAAACAGCAAAAATTTCCATCCACATCACCTCTTGCAGCTATAAAACAAGAGTTCAGAAGTTGGTCTGCTCCATTATTTACCTTCCAAGTGATGCCTGCACAGTGAATTTCTTGTCCATTTATCTTTGGCAATCACTGCTTACTGCTCTCTCTCTTAATTTTAGCTGAAGTTTCTAAAAGGGTGGAATTTTTTTTTGAGGCTAAGGATATAATGATTTTGTCCCCTAATTCTGGCACTTTTTAATTATCCACATCTCTTTAACTTTTGCCTGCACACAATATTCTGGTCCTACTACTATACTACCTCCTTCAAGTCAATCTGCATTTAGAGCTGTTGACTCTCATACCCATTAAAAGGCAAAACAATAAATCTTGAAGGATAGACAGTATTTCTCAGAGCTAAAGCAAGTTGTCTGATTATTTCAATGGTCTACAGACCATATACCCTCTAAATTTGAACTCAGCCTGTAGTTCAACTCATACCATGTTCACCCATCATCCGTGTTCATTGAGAGCAACATCTCAATTTTAAAATTCTCATGCTGGATTTCAAGCTTTTCCTTGACCTTGTCCTTCCCTATTTCTAAATTCATCAGAGTTAATTGGCTACAAGTTGGGACTTTCACCACCAGTGATCAGGAATGGGACTACAAGTTGCCCTCAGATTCAAAGTCACTAGACCCCTCTTCCTTCACACCAGAGCAGAGTGACTTGCTAATGAGCCCCCCCCACCACTTGTGAAATCCAGCCAGCCTCAAAGTTGAGGCGGACGGAAGAAGCAGCCATTAAATGCCCAATAACTGGCCACTTAAGAGCCTCAATTGGGGCAAGGGCAGGTGGGCCACCCTAAGGCTCACTCACCACATGCAGAGTTGGAAGATTTTGTTTTGGTACAAATGTAGATCCCATTGTTTCTGAGAGTACAAGAGAAGTAGATGTGTGGTGGGAAGGCCACATGGGGAATTTTCTGGCCTCCCCCACTCTCCTCAGTGCTGCCGAACCACCCCCCCCCCCCCCCCCCCCCAACCCCGCCCAATGCTCCTTCACTCTGCCTATTTGACAAGCTTTTGGCTCCCGCGCCTGTTATCTCCTCTTGGTGCGATGTCAAATTTTGTATTTGACAACCATTCCCATGAACTGTCTTGGGTATTTGAATATGTTAAAGGAGATTTTTAATTTAAACTAATAATATTGCAAGGAAGAGATTTCTGAGGTATGGACAATCATTATGAAGGAATAACAGGACACTAAGGAGATACCAAATTAACAAGTCAACATGGTACCCATATTCAAAAAAATGTAACAGATTAATCTTAAGTAACCACCGCATCAGTCTTGCTTCAATTCTATGAAAAAATGCAACAGGTTATGCTTGCAAACTTGAAGATTTTATGTATAATAATTTTGTTAACAGCAATAAACATGGACGCAGAAGGGATAAAATATTGCCTGACCTATGTCTTTGACATCTTTGAAAAAGCAGCATTCCTAGTAGGCAGCTGGAAACCCTATAATGAATGAATCCAGATAGCATTTGACAAAATTAAACTAATCATCAAGCCAACTCAGGATAAATATTTTGCATTGTTAAGTAATTAGCTTTAGAGTAGAAATTATTAGGCACTTGTTACGGGAGTGATATTTGAGTTGTAAGCATTGCATTAGGTGCCCCAGAAATATGATTTCTAATTTACATTGATTACTTGAACTCAAACCCAATGCAAATTTGTACATTATATCATCAAGTTAGAAAAGGTCAATGGAATCTTATGAAGCAGCTCAGAAATTATAGTATGAGCTTTATAAAATACGCAAGTGGGCAAAGTAAGAGCAGGTGATGTTTAACAGACAAAATGTAAACAAATAAGAATCAACTTGTGTAATGCAAATTTACAATATCAGGAAGTACTTCTTCACACAATGGGAGATCAATACCCCAAAAAGTAATCGTTTTATAAACGTTGGGTTTAAAAGAACTAGAGATGTTGCAATGAGGGAATTTCACAATTTTTATAGACAGATACTGAGGGAGAATTAATGGCTGCTCACCTTTAATTATCATGATTTTATGAAATTTTTGCAAATGGCTTGACCCTAGAAAATTGAGTACTATTAGCATTACCTCCTAGCAAGCTTTGCACCCACATCTCAGTATTTTAGATTAGACTTACATCAACATATAAAATTCAGACCTAAAAGTATAAATCCTTAAATTTTCTAAAATCTATTAATACTTCTTTTGGTCATATGCAGATTCTGTGGAGGAGTATTTTACTGAGAAAACTAAACAGCTTCAATTTACACTGTTGTAATCTGAATACTCCCCATACATCTACATTGCTTGATGCTACTTAACAATATTTTGAGTATTTATGGCCCTCGTTAACTGGGAGAAATCATATCAATACTAATCTTCAGTCAAATGTTTTCAGTGCGCTCCCAGTTTAAGACGGGGAACAGGTGCACAGTTACCAACACCTCACAACAATGACTAAAGTTAGAATACATTTGCTGTTTCAACTTGTTACATCAATTTCTGTCAAAATGTTTATTCTACAGGCTTCCAATAAAGAAGTTCTGTGAAATTGCTAAATATCTTTTCCAAAGTTAAAAAAAAATTCATCTCATTGAGGCACAATGGGATCTACATTCATACAAAATAAGATCTTCCAATTCATGCCTATTGTCCTCCCAAGATATAAACTTTAATCTTAAAGTAACCTTCACAGCTTGTCCAACTATTGGCACCTGTCTGCAACGAGATGACAACTCCAGAAAGAAAGAACCCATGCTTAATTGATAGTTTACAGATTCATAAACTAAATTCAAATGCCTCTTGGGGCTGTTGATTAATCCCAAGGGGCCAGAGAGACTATTTATTGCTTGTCTAATTTTTGAAACGTTGTTCTGGTTTTCCCAGGTCTAAACTGCACACACTTAATTCCCAAAAATGATAAGAGGGGGAGTAGTTTTATAAATTTGTTTAGCTGCAAATGCAGACAAACCACAGATGTGAACAGAAATGTGCATTGTAGCACCACAGATACATAAGTGTTTTTTGCAATTTTGCAAAAAAAGGTCAGTGCACATTTTGAATGCCACTGTATTCAATGTGGATGCATTCATGTACTTGTTTATGCCAAGTGAGAGTAATTTCTTGATGCAGAATTCCAGTTATGCCACAGATCTCCAATCCGTCTAGTTTTACAGGTAGTCAATGAACAGAGGAATATTTTCATATAACGTATAAAACTACAGACCTAAAACTGCACACATAACAAGACAGAGAATTACATTGGTTGTGAAATTATAAGCACCATATTATTTACCTCAGATGGTCTGAATTCTTCTATGCCTCCTTCTAATTTCAGCTTCAGTGCACTGTTAACTTGCTTGGCATTTTGTACCTGGGAAACCATTTCAAAATTAGACTTTTACCTATCTTTTTATAATCAATTTTGAAATTAACATTGCTCCTTTAGGGAGCATATTTTTTCTCTATAGGTTAGTAAGATTAATTTAAGCAATTTATAAAATGTAGCTCCAACCAGATTATAATTTTCCAAACTTGACACACAGGATCAAGAACAGCTGTGGGGAGGGGCAGAGCCGAAGTTTTTACTTCCAAAAAAATCTGTTCTTATAATTGGCATGAGAGCGGAGTGACAAGCTGACATTTCATTTATGCTCGGAGTGATTACGCCCATTTGTAATCGCAAGCAAATCTATTTCTATAGGGGTGGCAATGAGAGTTGAAACCAAGACATTAAATTGATCACAAAATTGCTCATCAAATCAAATGGAGCAGGGTTTTCGCCCACAATTTCACACTGCTGATATGATATGTTCACTGGCACTATTCCACCCCAAGCCATTTTGGGTCAGGGTGTAATGACTAGCTGCCCATAAGCTGTGAGTTGCCAACTGTAGTCATTAAAAGATCAATTAAAGTAATGAATTAAAGGTTGAACAAAATTTTCCAGTTGACTTGTGGCATCAGAAGCATGGCAGCTTCCTGGAGTCAGTCACTTGGCAGCAGACTGGGGAACCTGCACTCCGACAGACTCTAAGCCCCATCACCTTACCTCCTCCGTCCCCGCTCCCAACCTGCTTACTTGGTCATAGCTGTGGCCCCTGACCACCCTTTGGAGGTGTTTCCCCTCCACTTTGGTTGTTCGGCAATTATGGCCATTTTACTTCATTTTTGAAATAGCAAGTGGGTATAAAGGCTCTCTCCCTCACTTGCAATGACAGGCTGCAGTTCCTTCAGTGCTGGAGGAATTCCTATTGGCCCTCCAGTTTCAAGAGCTCATCCACCATCCTTAATTGGATGGCAAGTACACCATCTAGTCACTAATTGGCCATTCAAGGCAAGTCATGTAATGTGACTGTTCCTGCCACAGTGCAGGGTCAATACCAAGATTTGACCTGACGTCAGGATATTGATCCAAAATGCAAAACTCAGCTCAAAGAGTTAACATAATTAGGAGTCTCATAAACCTGGATATCTAGCCAAATTAAGCTATAATGAACCCCGTCATTTATGATGGATTGCATATCTAAAATCCAAAAAATAAATTTACAATGGCTCCTTCAATTTGCAAAGTTCTGCTTAAAGAGAAGTGTTTATTTATAAATTATCAACATAATTCCAAAAATTCTCAATAAATTGTCATTGTTTTTGTGCAATCTTCATCCATCTACTGTTTCAAGAGAAATATGACTAGTAATTTAGATGGCTGATACTTTCTGCTTACACGCTCACCAGCTATGACTCACTCCATTCATTTTCAGGTGAAGAAAAGTGAAGGCTGGCGAATGTCGAATGATAACTTTCACTATGCACACAATAATAACCTTCAGCGCGCAGTTAACTGAAATTACCACAAACATGGGAATCTTAGTTTCGTAGTGTACTGGCATTAGAAATCCTTTGGCAAGGTAGAATAATACCTGTCAGGTCCATATCTGAAGATTGGAGGACCAGAGACTCCCTGTCAATTTACCTTCCCGCTCTTCTCACCTCACAACAGGGCACAGCATGGTCAAGAGCTATGAAAGATACAATTATCCTTTGGAGAGGAGTTCAATTGTCAGTACAGTATGGTTCCTCATGATGTAGTCCCTCATTCCACAAACTGTTGGGTTAACTTTTAAAAGGAATTTGGTCATCAGCACTTCCTATCGAAACTAAAACCACTGCAAGTAAACTTGAGGTTTAAGAAATACAGATATGCAAATCTTTAAAGTTAGTGGGATAGGGATGGGGTGGAAGAAAGACCTAAAAGGTTCTGTATTTTATATGTAGATCATTGATATATATATTAAATACAAAAAGAAACATCAATCTGAATTATTCAGTTGTGTTGACAATCTCATATTGCAATGGTATTGAAGCCATGAAGAGGTGCAATGTTGATTTGAGGATGATACAAAAGATTATAATTACGATGAGACCCTTGAAAAGCTACAGTCCTGAAAACCATGCCAATTAAATGCATGAATGCTTAGTAGGCTTCTAATTTGTTGTTATTTCAGTGGAAGAGTTGATTCATTTCAAATAAAGAAATTAATGCAAGAGCAAAAATTAATAATCCAAATTGGAATTTCAGGCAAACGCATCAAGTATTTATTGGATATTATCCCAGATCATTTCAGGGCTTGTGACAATAATCACAAGAGCAGAAGAGTTCGAAGTTTTTCAAGGTTAGGGGAGGGTAAATAATTATTATTATACTAGAATTGGAACATAAATTTAGGATTAATGCCAAAAACAGGAAAGGGATGATTGGAAGCATTTGTTTCCATGATAAGTGAATGGAATACGTTACCTCAAGTAGCTATTGAATGCAAGTAACTAAAGCAATTAAAGAGAGAAAGCATCCAGATATTCGAGATTGGTGGAAACCTTTTATAAGTCTCGGAATTAATTAGAATCCGTTTGTCCAGTATATGGTACATACACACATCCTCAACTCAAGTTATACAACTTCGGAAATCATGATTAGGGATTGGCAGAATCCAAGCCCTAGGGAACCCAAGATACTTGGCTGAAACATACTGTTGCAGTTTGGAACCAAACCACCGCCTTCACCCTCATCACAATTTCTATTTCCTTACCACCAACTACAGTCTTCTGCTGTTTTGCAATCATAGCATATTGTTCAACCTTGAAATAAGTCTCTGAATTTAAATTCTCTCCACCACAAAACTTGTCTAGACAAAGCATTGTCTATCTCTGTCCCATCTTAGTCTGCCACTAAAATTTTCATATGTGTATTTGCTGCCTTCAGACTAGATTACTCTTATCTTCTTGTTGCTGACCTCCCAAACTCTGCTTATCCAAAACACTATTTGTTGTATCCTATTCTGCACCAAGTTCCTCTCATCCATTAGGGCCCTGAAACCACAATGTTTAAAGTTTTAGTGGTTTTCTTTAAAGTGCCAAGTGGCCCAGGCTCCGTTGGCAACATCTTCCAATTCTAGAATATCACTTATCAACTCTTTCAGCAAACACTTCAACGTGTCCGCTTCCATTTAATTTGCTTCACTCTCACTCTGGAACTTTTGCCTCTCCATCATTCCTCTCCTTAAATCTTCTTCTTTGGCCAAGTTTTGGTCACCATTTCTAATTTCTCCTTTTTAATCACAGTGTCCATTTTCCTCATGTCTTTGTTAATTGCCTTGCAATGTTTTTATGTTAAAGATGCTATATAAATGCAATTTGGTGTAAAACCATTTAACTTACCAGCACAGACCACTAGTAAGTTACCTGCTGTTTGTGCATAGGGCATTGACTTGCAGGGTTAAATGGAGACAAGCAAGAAAAACCTCAACTCCCAGTGATAGGTTTATCTTTCCTAGTTTTACTTATGAGCCAGACTGGCCTGTCAATCATCAACATTTGCTTGTGGAATATCAGATTTGCTTGCTTAAGGTATGAGATGACTGAGTATGCCACAAAGGATTGACATTATTTTGATTTTTTTTAACATCATGAAGCCACTTCAACTTCAAGGACTACCTCCATCCCCCCAGATATTAGAAAAGAGCAGGGAAACGGAACGGCAATATCTAGCAACAAAGGTAATATCACAGGTATAATGAAGACCTCATTCTGCTGTAAAACTTCTATGATAAAGAATTAAAGGATCAATTTTAATCCTGCATACCTGGCAAAAAAAAAGTGGGCAGACAAGTAAAATGAACAATGCAACTTATATACACCAAGCAAACTGCCCTCCCATTGACTGCGATCTTAACCTGCTTTTTTAACACACAAGAGGGACATCTGACAGATGGCTGCCAAATCCTTCCTTAAGTATGTAAATAGGTCATGATGACATTGTTGGGGCCTCAGCTGGCTGTGGTGTGCCCAACAAGCTGACTAAAGAAAGGAGGAGCCAAGTCAGAAAGTAAAGTCTTGTTTTGTTGTGGGGCTAGATGGAGCAGGGCTGAAGAAATAAAGGATAAACATTTTAACCAGAATTTAAGATTTACTATTTCCTTAAATTTTCCAAGTTCAACATCAAAGCCAATTTGACAAGCTGTACCGCTGCTTTCAGCTTCATCTCCTCCATTGTGTAAGGCATACATCAAAATCTTGCAGAGAATGGCACAAACTATGCATAGATGGTCACTTTAGTTTAGTCACATCAACCCAAGAAAATTGAAGTCATTAATTTAGACTAAAGAATGCACCTTGCAATTATTACATCCTTTCATTATGTATAACAAACTACAAGCAGTCAATAAAAGCAAGGTTCCTTGCAGTAAAGGGCTGTTACAACTGAGTTTGAATAGCCTTGTCCTCATACATCACATTACAGGAAATTGTGATTTGAAGATACATTCAGCCTCCAATTTTTGTCAATGTTTAATTTACAAACAAAGTTTAAAAATGGATGTACATCAGTTTCACAAACTTCACTCCAAAACTGGCTTTGAAATTGTTTTGATATCGCTTCAATAAAATATTAGAAGTTGCCAATATTTGCACTAAAAAGTTTGAGTACTTAAATACTTTCAAGAGTTACTGCTTCCTCTAATTTATCACATTTTGTAAAATTTAATTCATTAAAATTGAGTTTTGTTGTGATTTTCATTGCATCCTCAAATTTCTCAAGAGCCATTCTTTGCTCTCAATGAATATATTTGTCAATTACTTCACTGTAAAACACTGGGCACTCCTTGAAACTGTTCCTCTATGCTGCTTTTTGGCTTTCTTTCTCCCATTCTCAACCTCTCTTCTTTTGCTCCTTCCTAATTATTCTTATTGCCCTCACAGGCCAACTTCAATTTTAATTAGTTTCTCAGCTCAGTATTAATCCATGGCATCCTAAAACTGTCAGTAGCTTTCTTTTTTGTAATAAAATATATTCTTTTCTGTATCTTTGCAATATTTTTTACAACATCCTACTGTTATTATAGTCTTCTGTGCCAATTTCTCCCACCACATTACAACAGCTAGCTAGCCTCTTTCTAAATTTCTCCCCAAGCCAGTCTGGAGTACTAGCTTTTTTTACTGATCATCTTCTCTTTTCCAGTTGGATCTTAAACCATATCATATTGTGATTATTTAACATGCTCACACCACCTATTCTACTGCATTGCTTGTAACCAGGTCTAGCAACTAATCCACCTTTGTAGCTCTATCATTCTGCTTGAGAAAGGAGTCCAGACAGTATAAAAGGCACAATGTAAATGCAATTTTTCTCATTTAACTCATTAAGAGGTATTCTGGTTGAGAAAAAAACTTCCACGATTTTCATGACCTTATGAATTCAAAAGTGTTTCACAGCCAATTAACTGTTTTTGGAAGACAGTTATTGTTGCTACATAAGCATGAAAACATGATAGCCAACTTGCATACAGCAATCTCACAAGAAGCAGGAACATCAATAAATGTCATGTTCATCTGGTTTGGTGACACATTTTGGTTCAAGACATTGGGAGAATTCTGTTCCCTGAGTAGAGGCAAGGAACCTTTTAAATCCACCTGACCACATTGCCTGGCCTTGCTTTAATGCCTCACCAAATATGGTGACTCCACCAATACAATATTCTTTCAGTACTGCATTGAAGGTTCAGTCTAGCTTATGTGCTCAAGTCCCTGGAATGGGGCTTTAATACATGATCCTTATGAGCGCTACAAATTGGCCAAGCTGTCACTTGACATTATTAGATTAGAAAGCAAAGATACTTAAAATGCAAATAAAAGCCTGGTGCTTAGTTTTAATTTAAACATTTGTTCAAGTATGAATTAACACTTGCAGTATTAATTGTATAAAGTCCATCTTTATTTAGCAGTGATAAGATTATAGCTTTTGTTAAGAAAATTCTGTCATTCAAGTTACTTTATACATGGTATACAAGAAACAAAATTTACTTCTTGGGAGTTTTAAAACTACACTACAGGTATCCAAATACCTGGCGCTTCAATGAGATTAGTTCCATATCAAGCTGTCTAAGAATGGTACTTGCTGCATTTGGGCTGCAGGACATGGCTCCAACATCATCTTGGCTAAGATACATTCCTTTTGGTGGTCGGCACTTGGATCGAAGAGGGTGGTGACGATGCTGCAAACTTGGAAGCTCACGTCTGACTGAACCAACTCTGCTGACCTGCACGGGTGGGTCAGGATTACCCTAACGGAAAAAGGAACATCAGAATGCAGGCAGATGTTATATGTGTTTTAAAAAAAACTTAAGAATAGCAAACTATCATGTGAATATAAAGAAAATAGGATTATATTTAGCTAGTCTTCATGTTTTTCAAACAATATAGTTGTTCAATACATCCCCAAGTGATGTCACCAACATTGAATTTTGATACCCACACCTGGAGAAATTGCCCTAATAACAGTCACAGCACTTAAAATTAATTAATTGTGTGAAATGCTTGAGCTAAAATAAGTGCAAGTAAAACTGTAACAGGAATTGCAAAGACGTGTTTATCAAAAATGATACAGTTTTAATTCAAAACAATTCAATTTCATGGTTTGAAACTACTCATTTCTAAAAACAGCAAATATATGCTAATAATAGAGGACAAATGATAATCACTGGCTATGTCGCTTCAAACAAGGTTGCAATGGTGAGATTCTTTTTAAACACCGAATTCAGGAGAGTCAAAAGATATAAGCATTTGTGGATCCAAGCTTTTTCCAAGTTGCAGACAAGAGGTATTTATAACCCAGGGTAGCTGAAGGGTTAGGTAAGGCCAATTAACAGAACTTCTGGATTTCTGGGGCAGCACATTCATTCCTGTAGCAACAGGACGGGACTTCCAGAAATCCAGAGATCACATGACTGAACTTCATTTTAATGATTTCCCCTACACTCACCATAAGTCAGGTGTTGCGATAGTACTCAGCACTTGATTAGTACAAAACCCTGAAAACACACAACTCTGGTCAGTGAATCACAAAAGAATTATCCTAGTTTCCATTCAAAAAAGTATGGTTTATTTTTTTTTTAAAACAGTAATCGTTGTGTTAAGACACAGGATTAAACTCAAGCCTACTTTGGCTTTCTTCCAGCAAGCAATGAATTAAACTCACATTTTCAGGTATTGTTTATTTTTCAACATTGACAAATTTATGATAATCATTTTAAAACAATTTCGGTTACATATCAGTGTTTGTAACTAACATTTAACATATGTTGAACTGTATCATACAGAACACCAGTTGTTTTATTTTTGTGAACAACTAATCACCATCCTCAACAATGAAGGCAACTATGAGTTTAGTTATTTTGACAGTTTCATGACCATTTAAAAGTTTTTTTGGACAGGTATTTAAATGTTTTATTTTTAGTTTCATAGATCAAAGACTTCTCAATGTTATTACAGGGATTTGGTACCAGGCAGATACTTGGTGAATGGACGCAGTATGGCAATGAGTTAAGTCAGCATGGAGTAACAGAGTGGCTGAGGGGGCATGGGGGAAATTATGCTGGCTTGAAGGAGTGAAGGGAATCATGAACATGGCGTAGAGGTGAGATTTTAGGTCAATGTCCCAATGAATGGAGGCAAATCTTCTAACCAGCATACCTCAATATCTGCCCACCTCTGCCCTGCTTCAGGTCACAGTCCCCAACACCATTGTGAAAATGAACAGGCACTGCTTAGCAGGAGACAGGATTATGACTCAAGGAAATGGCTGTACTTATGATTCCCACTTCAAAGATGAAAATCCCACCCAAACATTTTCTCTTTGGGGTCAAGTTGACTTAAAGGTGACATTTGGCAATGGAAGACAAAAACAAATGAATACTCTGAAAGAGATTCAAACATCTGATTCTGAAGACAGGCAGGCTCACATTACTTCAGAGTGTTGATGGATTAGCCAGCCTGGTTCCTTAATAGATGCAATCTCAGGCACTGTCACTGGGAATGGGATTCTTCCCACTAGCTCCAGATATTCCAGCAAGGCAATGCACTAACTGCTTAGGTGGTCCTGGGGAGGGCAACAGCAAAAAAATTCCATCATGTTACCTTTTGACAATTTGCATGCTTTTAGTTGTTTGAATTTTAACAGCACTTCTGTGCACATTTGGGGTAAGGGATTTCAAGTCTATAGAGTCTTCTCTAAACACAGTGAGCTTTCTTAGGTAATACCTTAAGCGTGAGGGTATGCAATTCATATTACGCAAACAAAAACAGTAGATATATGGATTTCTTAGTAGAATTATTTAGAGACTCTTACAAGGTGATGGATTGTCACATGTACTATTTGTTATGCAAAACTGTGCTACAACAAGTGAGCCACAAAACAGTGAGATTTAACCTGTGATGCCATCCTATCGCTTGATAGAGCGACTCATTCATTTTTCATCCTTCTCCAGGTTTAACTTTAAATATTTTGCATTTTTTCTCCAGGTAATATTTTATTCTTCGTTCCCCATTCCAAGGCACTTCTTTTCATCCCCAGCATATAATTTGTGTGGGGTGGCACCCACCCATCATCGTCTTTTGTTTTGCAATAAGCCATGCTTAAGCAATTCTCCATGGTTGTTCTATTACTTGCTAAGGAATAGAAACCAGTTTGTTTATGTTCCAGATTGAAAAAAAGATAACAGACACCCATTACGTTGGATGAATGATGTAAAGATTTTTAGAATAAGTGATTTACTTAGTTCGGAGAGCAGACCACAAGGCAAATAACAGAAGAACCCAGCAGGTCTGCCAGCACCTGTGGAGAAAGGAACCGAGTTAACATTTTGACTCCAATATGCCTCTCCTTTGGAAATGCTTGCCAGACCTACAAAGTTTTTAATTTTTATTTTAGATTGGCTTTACTCTCAGTTGAGCAGTTTTAGGATCAAGATTCGGAATATGTGGATTACACAGAATTTACAGTAGTTATCTGTTTCACAGCTCCTTACGTAAAACACAAAAAACACCATGTTCCAGCAAGATTAGTAAGAACAGGATGTTGCCAAAATGAAATTTTATAACCACTATCTCACTACTGCAGCAACATAATTTTTTCCCTCAAATACAAACTCTCCATGCACAAATCATACAACCTAGAAAAAGTGATAATGCTAATTTAGTGAAGCATATATAGGAAAATTTAAAGGCCATCAGAATATTTTTCCCTATCAAATTTCTCCAATTATATGTCTCTCCTTACTGGAATGACTTACGCTATGTCGACTGCCCTGCAGTATCTTGTACAAATAGTTACTCCTCATATGAATCTGGGCAATGAGTGTCTGCAAGCTATTGGAAGGTGATGGGCATCACAGCCACGTGACCTATTCTCAGGCAATTTCTGTATGTACATTTCCAGCTGAGATCAGTAGACAGCAATCAGGAATAACAGAATCAAGATGTATGTATATTTTTCTCCTCTTCCAGGTTTCCATTTTTGTATTATTATTTGTCTTCTATTTTCAGGTGCTTAACAAAAAATGTATTCCTTTCCTTTTCCTTGGTCACCTGCATGCCTGGCACAAGTAGAAATTCATCACCATATTTAAAAGTCTCCAAATCATATCAACAAGGAATTCACATAAGCAGAGTTTCTATTTGCTGACTCTTCATTACTAATAAAAAAACGACAGGCACACTAGTTAAATGCCCTTTCTTCCATGCATTATATACACTGCATTCCAGCAAAAATTAGTTTTTTGCTAGCATGACAGAGACATCAAGGGCACAATTTGACACCCTTCCCCATGGGCAGGTTTGGTAACAGTCAAGACATTTAATTGGGCAGGCGGGTGATAGCCAGAGCCGCACAATCTTAAGACCTCTGTCTCAATTAAATTCGTCACCTTCCCGGCCCCTGACAATTGAGGCCCTTAAGTGGGTAATTAATGTCCATTTAAAGGCCTCATATCACCGCCATTCAACCTCTGACGGTGACAGAGAATTCACCATCCTAGAATCTTGGAAGGGTTAAACCTAAAGGAGTTGTGGGCTTCCATGGAGATCTCCTGTCCAAAGGCACTCTGCGCCTGATCAAAAGACCCAGCCCTGGGAAGGCCTGCCACTGCCGACAACTGCTGACCTGACATTTGATGTGGCAGGCTTTTCTGAAAGAGGGGCCACCAAAGGCCACCTACATTAAATTCCACCTCTATATTTTCTTTAAAACAGCATCCTTCCATTGGTGGTCACTATGGCAAGATTGACTATCGTCTTGGCTTCTATCATATCTATCATCATTTTGATTATTTTAGGCATTCGCAGAAAACCAAGTCACTGGTTAAAATTAATAACAGCATTACTTCGACTTTGTATTGAACTAACTTGAAGGTTTGTAATTCTTAGAAGGTTTAAACATAAGTAAAAAGTCTACTGTAAAACAAAGGCTTAAAAGCAGTGAGATTTCACAATGTTGAAAATCTGACTGTGAACGTGGACTGTATCTAGCTTCTGCAGCCTTAACTTTAAGTTTATCGACACATCTAAGCATCTTCAGTCTCATTCAGTGAATCTTCAGCTGGGCTTGGCTTTGTTACAATCAAAATTTCTCACCTCTTTCTTAGTTTCTTTAGTGGGATCATAATCACTGTCAGTAATGTCGTTTGCAGCTCCTTCCTCCATCCCATCATCACTAAAATCAAGAATACAATTTAAAAATCTTAACTGATATTGATACACTTAGGCTTTTGTACCTGAACGGCATCAGCGTTAGAAAATTCCAGAAGATGCAACAAAAGTAGTACAGTTGATTAAACTGGAATCTAATCTTAACGAAAGAATGTTAATTGGTCACCGATGGCACTGTTTGTGGAGATATTTTGATGGTTAGCTGTTAAGTGGTCTGCTTGTTTAAAAGCCATTGAGCAAATGTTCCATGTAGAAAAGTTGTCTCAAGAGGTACACTCAGAAGCCAAATACAGGGCAACTGCTCTCAGAAGCTCTATTTGCAGAGAGGCTGGGGTTGTGTGAAAGTCAGAAAAACAAATCATTAACTTTTCTCAGTTTAAAAAATAGCTCAGTTGTGACTTTTTCATATTTTAAATAAAGTGTAGACTTTTTAAAAATCCAATTCAATCAAATCAAGTCCAATTCAGAGTCTCAACAAGTGAGACATTCCCAATCCAAGCTGACAAGACAGGGCTCTCGCCTCCTGTCTTGGGCCTGATCTGCATGATCCAAGCCGATTGGAGTAGGCACTGCACCTCCTCCAAGGCTTAATCTCATTTGCATCTTAGCCAAAAAGCTGAGGTGCCACTTTTAAAAATTGCTTCAAATGAAGTAAAATGTAACCTCACGACTTCAATCAAGCACAGCATGTCAATACTACACTTGATCTTGACAACCATCTCCTGTGATTACCCTCATGTTGTGGAAGAGGAGGAGGAATGCATATTTACATAACAAAATAAATCTAGTATTGTTACAACACAGAGGTGATGCTTCCCTCTGTGCAAATGTAATTTTAAGTGTTAGTGAGGGAGTAGTAAATTATTAGTTTAGGTAAATTAAAGCTAGATTGAACACACTATCATGAATAATGAACATGTCTTTATTTTAAAACTGGTGACAACCTTATGAAAACAATAAAACAAACTGAACTATGATGTTGTTGCTATTACAGAGACTTGGTTAAGGACAGGATTGGCAACTAAACATTCCAGAACACAGATGTTTCGGGCGGGATAGAGGGGGGTTGTAAAATGGGTGGGGGGAGTTGCAGTACTGGTTAAGGAGAATATTACAGCTGTACTCGGGAGATACCTCGGAGGGCTCATTTAGCAAGGCAATACGGATAGAGCTCAGGAATAGGAAGGGTGTAGTCAATGTTGGGGGGGTTTATTATAGGCTGCCCAACAGCCAGAGAGAGATACAGGAATAGATACGTAGATGATTTTGGCAAGATGTAGAAGTAATGAGGGTTGTTGTGGTGAGAGATTTTAACTTTCCCTATGTTGACTGGGACTCACTCAGGTGCTAGGAGTGTGGACGAGGCAGTTCGTAAGAAACATCCAGGAAAGCTTCTTGAACAGTATGTAGATAGACCAAATAGGGAAGGGGCCATACGGGACCTGGTATTGGGGAATGAACCCAGCCAGGTGATTGACATTTCAGTAGGGGAGCAGTTCTGGAACAGTGACCACAATTCAGTAAGCTTTAAAGGTACTAATGGATAAGAAAAGTGTATCCCTCAAGTTAAGGTGCTAAACTGGGGGAAGGCGAATTACAACAATATTAGGCAGGAACTGAAGAACATAGACCGGGGGCAGGTGTTCGAGGGCAAATCAACATTTAGCACATGGGAGGCTTTCAAGTGTAAAATTGATAGGGATTCAGGATCAGCCCATTCCTGTAAGGGTGAAGGATAAGTACGGCAAGTATTGGCCGGCAGGATTAAGGAAAATCCCATGGCTTTTTATACATACATAAAGAGCCAGGGAGAGGGTTGCCCCACTCAAGGACAGGGGAGGGAATCTATGTGTGGAGCCAGAGGAAATGGGCAAGGTATTAAATGAGTACTTTGTATCAGTATTCACCACAGAACTTGGTGGATGATGAATTTGGCAAAGGGTGTGTAGTTAGTTTGAGTCATGTTGAGATCAAAAAGATGGTGGGGTTCAAGAAATACTGAAGTAGACAAGTCCCCAGGGCCTGATGGGATATACCCCAAAATACTGAGAAAAGCAAGGGAGGAAATTGCTGGGGCCTCGAGAGAAATCTTTGTATCCTCACTGGGTACAGGGGAGGTCCCAGATGATTGGAAAAAAAGCCAATGTTGTTCCTTTGATTAAGAAGGGTAGTGAGAATAATCCAGGTAATTACAGGCCGGTGAGCTTTACGTCAGTGATAGGGAAATTATTGGAGTGGATTCTTCAAACAAGATTTACTCCCACTTCGAAATAAGTGGACGTATTAGCAAAAAGCTACGTGGTTTTGAGAAGGGGAGGTCACGTCTCACTAACTTGATCGAATTTTGAGGAAGTAATGAAGATGATTGATGAGGGTAAGGCAGTGGATGTTGTCTACATGACTTCAGTACGGTCTTTGACAAGGTCCCTCTTGGCAGACTGGTACGAAAGGTGAAGTTGCATGGGACCAGAGGTGAGCCAGCAAGGTGGATACAGAACTGGCTCAGTCACAGAAGACCAGTGAAAGGGTGTGTTTCTGAATGGAGGGCTGTGATAAGTGGCATTCCTCAGGGAACACTGCTGGGACCTTTGTTGTTAATTTGGATGAAAATGTAACTGGTTTGATTGGTAAGTTTGCTGACAACACAAAGGTTGGTGGATTTGTGGATAGCGATGAGGGCCAGAGGACACAGCAGGATATGTATAGGTTGGAGGCTTGGGCGGAGAGATGGCAGATGGAGATTAATCTGGACAAATGTGAGGTAATGCATTTTGGAAGGTCTAATATAGATAGAAAACATACAGTAAATGGCAGAACCCTTAAGAGTATTGATAGACAGAGATCTGGGGTACAGATACACAGGTTACTGAAAGTGGCAACACAGGCGGAGAAGGTAGTCAAGAAGGCATTCAGCATGCTTACCTCATCAGTTGGAACATTAAGCTTAAAAACTGGCAAGACATGTTGCAGTTTTATAGAACCTTGGTTAGGCTGCACTTGGAATCTGGTGTTCATTCTGGTTGCCACACTACCAGAAGGATGTGGAAACTTTGGAGAGGGTACAGAAAAGATTTACCAGGATGTTGCCTGGTATGGAGGGCATTAGCTATGAGGAGAGATTGGAGAAACTTGGTTTGTTATCACTTGAATGACAGAGGTTGAGGGGCGACCTGATAGAAGTCTACAAGATTATGAGGGGCATGGACAGAGTGGATAGTCAGAAGCTTCTTCCTCCAGGGTGCAAGAGTCAATTACTAGGGGGCATAGGTTTAAGATGCGAGGAGCAAGGTTTAAAGGAGATGTACGAGGCAAGTTTTTTTTTTACACAGAAGGTGGTGAGTGCCTGGAACTCGCTGTTGGGGAAGGTGGTGGAAGCAGATGCGATAGTGAGTTTTAAGGGTGTCTGGACAAATACATGAATAGGATGGGAATAGAGGGATGTGGTCCTGGGAAGTTCAGTTGGACAGTATGTTTAGTGTAGGCTTCGAGAGCCGAAGGGCCTGTTCCTGTACTGCAATTTTCTCGGAATAAACTCCCCAGTAGAATGCTGTCCGAATAATACAAGACTCATGAATGAAACAAAGACTTATAAATTGCAGACATTCTCAAAAGGATATATATACACAACCAAGTCAGAAGGTCAAAAGGTCTTTGCTGTTCAGGTCTGACACATCTTCTGAGTTATCTATTTTCCAAAAGGAATTTTTATGAAGATTTACATTAGACTGCAGGATTCTATATAAAAGACTCACCTCTCCCTCCTTCTGATTAAAGAGGTGGCAAGATTATTCTAACAGTTATTTCCCCTTGTCTGGGTTTAAATACCTAGAATTACCCCAGTATTCCTGCAATTTGAGTGGCTTGAGGCGGTCAACAACGTTCAAATTTGAATTCAGTTGGTTTTGTGTCTTTGAGTGCTTGCTTTAAATGCACTGGTCCAATCCAAAAGCCTGTTTTGCTATGCTGGAACTCTGGCTGCTAGGCTTTTTTCACAATGTTGCAAAATTGGCTTCTGCAACCTGCTTTCTTCAATTTAAAAATCCAAGCACAAAAACACATTTTTTAAAGAGACAATGCCAAATGATTTCTTTTTTTGGTTTCAGCATTTCTTTTCAAAATTTATATTTGTCAAACACGATATGTTTAACCTTACACATGCAAATTTATAACAGTATCTCCTAGGACTTCTGCTCAAAGACAGTGAAGCATTTCTTTATTAATTGGCTTCTTGCACACGCTTCCCATATACGCTACCATTGAATAAACAGCTAACACAGCTGCTTAATTAATCTGTGAATAACATTTGTTTTTGAATCCTCACTGAAAATCGAAAAGAAGCTGCTATTATCCCTCTCGGAGTTTGACTTATTTAAAATATGTACCTTCTAGCTTCTTTACAAATCTCTTAGATTAACATTGGTTTTGTTAATCATTCAAAGTATACAGACAAATGTTGAAACTTACAACAAAAAGTGACTGCTTTTCGTTAAAGGTTCACTGTTTTGTCTCTTTGAGCTGGGCTCACTGAAGTTTACATACACCATTTAAGCTGAGAAAAGCTACTAATTAAATTTCCTAGTTTGCTTGCAATTAATTTAGAAAAAACAGCATTATATATCCTGTTATGGTACGAGAAAATAGACTAGATGAATGCATGGCTGAGAAGATGGTGTAGGGAGGGAGGGATTTGGACGTCTAAGGCATTGGGACTGATTCTGGGGAAAATGGGACCTGTACGAGCCAAAACAGATTGCACTCCAGCAGAACTGGGGCTAATACCATCACCAGGGTATTTGCTAGTGCAGTTGGGGAGGGTTCAAAACAGAATGGCAGCGATGGGAATCTGAATCAGGAGAAACAAGAGAGGGAAACATACAAAGAACTGAACTGAAATGTAGAAAGCAAAAGAGGAAAGCAGAGGAAACAAGGGCTAGCAGCAAATAAGGCCCTGGTACAAAAAAAATGTATAAAAATGTCAGAACGACATGTCTAAAGGTTCTGTATCTGAATACACAGAACGTTCACACTCAGGTAAACTACTTAACAGTGCAAATTGGTATACATGGGTACATTATTATGAATACGACTACAGAGTCATGGCTGGGCTAGGAACTGAATATCCAAGTGTATTCAATATTTAGGAAGGCCAGGTATAAAGGTAAAGGAGATGGTTGGTGCTGTTAGTTAAGGATAAAATCAGTCGAATAGTTAGAAAGGATAGTGGCTTAGAAAATCTAACTGTAGAATTAGGCCGGGTGGACCCAAGAAGCAACAGGCATAGAAAACAGTTGGAATTATCTATAGGTCTCAAATCAGTAGAAGTAAGGGATGGCATCCATCAAGAAATTAGAGATGCATGTAACAAGGATGCTACAGTAATTATGGGTGACTTTAGTCTACATACAGATTGGATAAACCAAATTAGCAACAACACTGCAGCAGATGAATTTCCCGCAGTATGTACGAAATGTTTTTCTAGACCAGTACACTGGGAAATCAACTAGGGAATACGCTACCCTAGATTTAGTATTATGCAATGAGAAGGGGTTAATTAATAATCTTGTTGTGCAGAGTCCTTTAGGGAACAGTGAGAAAAAAAGCGAGATAGTTGTGGTGGGTGACTTTGACTTTCCCCATGTTGACTGGGAATCCCTTACAGCCAGGGGCTCGGACACAGAGCAATTTGTGTCCGGAAGGGCATTTTGATACAGTATGCTGACAATCCAACCAGGAAGGAAGCCATACTAGACTTGGTATTGGGGAACGAGCCAGGCCAGGAATCGATGTTTTAGTGATGTTTCAGGGCATTTTGAGCTCTGCAACCATTTCAGGTAGAAATGGTCGCAGAGATTTACTACCTAATAAGATTTCAGGTAGTCATGGATAAGGACAAGAATGGCCCTTGGGTGAGGGTGCTTAACTGGGCAAGGGCCAATTACACACAAATTAGACTATGGGAGTTGGAGTCAGTCATTAGCAGGTGAAAGGTACAAATCTGCTTATCAAGCATAAATATGTATTGAGAGCCACTTCTGGATGCAGTTCATGGTTAGGGAAAATAAGGAACATTTGTGCGCTAAAATGTCAAGGACTCTCTACATCTCTGTATATAGTGAAAAATATGCAAATTAAGGATTGAAAACCTGCTGAATTGTATTGGTCTCAATACATATTTATGCTTGATCAAGCAGATTCATACCTTTCACCTGCTAATGACTGACTCCAACTCCCATTGTCTAATTTGTGTGTAATTGGCCCTTGCCCAGTTAAGCACCCTCACCCAAGGGCCAAACTTTAATGCTATTGGTGTTTTAATTGGCAGTACTGGTGTATTGGCAGATTTGAAACTGTTTTACAGAATCTGGTCGGAAAATCATAGTGAGACCCACTGTGATTATTCATCTTGTGTACAATAAAGGCGTAGTTTTTGAAGACTCACTGTGCATCGTCTAGTTAATTCTTGGTGGTTTCTTGGAGGTTCCACTGAGATGGCAAACCCCCAGAACGTCTACATGGGAGAAAAGTGTGGTGCCTCGTGGACCAACAGCTCGAAGACCACTTGATTTCAGCATAATGAGCTACTTGACAGGGGGAACACATGCTGTCCTGTGTTGGGGTAAGCCATTGTTGTTGACCAGGGGGTTTGAGGCCCCATCTGACTATTGCACAGTTTTGGGTTAAAGGCCCAGTTCGATCGAGGGAGTTGACAGTCTCTAAGAAGGTTAATCCCTGAATGCTGGCCAGCAAGGTAAGATCTCACCTTTTATAATTATGGGGGATTCATCCAGGAAAAAGATATGGTCTCAAAGATGTTGGCTATGAGGAGAAATTGAATCAGCTGGGATTGTTTTCACTGCAAAGACGGAGGCTGAGGAATGACCTGATAGAGGTCTACAAAATTATGAGAGGCATAGACAGGGTGGATAATCAAAGGCTTTTTCCAAGGCTGGAGGTGTCAGTCACAAGGGGACATAGGTTCAAGGTGAGAGGGAAAAAGTTTAAGGGAGATGTTCGGGGGAAGTTTTCACACAGATTGGTAGGTGCCTGGAATGCGCTGCTAGAGGATGTGGTGGAAACAAGCACATTAGCAACAGTTAAAAGGCATCTGGATGGGTACATGAATAGGGAGGAAATAGAGGGTTATGGATCAAATAAAGGGAGGATGTTTTAGTTAGGGCATTATGATCGACACAAACTTGGAGGGCTCAAAGGCCTGTTCCTATGCTGTACTTTGTTCTTTGTTAACATGATAGACTTGTTTCATTAACATGAGAAGTAAATGAAACTATGAAGGCATGAAATATGAGTCAACTAGATTGGAGAGCTTCATTAAAAAGGCATGATGGTAGATTATGGAACAAATGCATGCATTGTAACAATTATACATATCTTTTTGGTGCAAAAAACACAAAGTAAATTAAGGATAGTATTAAATCCAAAGAGTTTTTCTGCAAAGTTGCTAGAAAAAGTAGCCTGAGGACTGGGAGTTCAGAGTTCAGCAAAAGCGTAAACTTGCATGTAAAAGCAGGCTGTAAAAGCTTCTATAAGTACATTAAAAAAAATTAGAAGACAAATTTAGGTCTCAAAGTCCAAAGCAAGAAAATTTATAACAAGGAAATAGCAGAACAATTAAACAACTACTTTCGTCCTGTGTTCACAGAGGAAGACTCAAATAACTTCCCAGAAATGATAAGGAATCCAAGGGCCTAGTGAGGAGGAATTAAAGGAAATTACTACCACTGGAAAAATAGCGCTGGGGAAATTAAATAGGAATCTCCAGAATTCCAAAAGAGGTGGCCACAAAAATAATGGATGTGTTAGATGTTATTTTCCAATATTTTGTAGATTCTGGAACAATCCCAACAGGCTGGTGAGAGGCAAATGTAATGCCGTTATTTAAAAAAGGATGGAGAAACAGAGAATTACAGACCAATTAACTTATCCGTAGAAAGGAAAATGTCAGCATCTGTTATAAAAGATGAAGTAACAGGAAAACAAACAGGGTTAGACAAACTCAACATGGATTTATGAAAGGCAAATCATGTTTGACAGCCCTACTGGAGTCTTTTGGTGACATAACTAGTAGAATAGATTAGGGTGAACCAGTGAATGTGATGTATTTACATTTTCAGAAAGCTTTATTCTCAGGTAAGAGGTTAGTGTGCAAAATTAAAGTGCATGGAATTGGGGGTAATGTATTGGCATGGACTGAGAATTGGCTAGCAGACAGGAAACAGGGATTAGGAACAAATAGCGTTTATTTTCTGAAGTGGCAGGCTGTGACTAGTGGGATCCCGCAGAAGTCGATGTTTGGGCCCCAGCTATTCACAGCATACAATGATTTGGATAAGGGAACTAAAAGCAATATTTCCAGGTTTGCTGATGACGTGAAGCTTGGTGGGAAGGTGAGTAGTGAGGAAAATGTTAAGTGGCTTTGAGGTGATTTAGTTAAGTCGAGTTAGTGGGCAAACACAGCAGATGTAGTAGTATTGTGGATAAATGTGAAGTTGTCCACATTGGATGGAGAAACAGAATGGCAGAGTATTATTTAAATGGTGATCATTTTGGAAATGTTGATGTACAAAGGGACCTGGATGTCCTTGTACACCAGTCACAAAGTAAACATGCAGGACAGCAAGCAACTAGGAAGGCAGATGATACGTTGCCTTCATTGCAACAGGACTTGAACATAGGAGCAAGGATGTCTTACTGCAGCTGTACAGGGCCTTGGTGAGATCACACATGGAGTACTGGATGCAGTTTTGATCTCCTTATCTAAGAAAGGATATACTTGATATAGTTAGTGCAGATTGTTATATGATGAGAGAGCTGAGCCTGTATTCACTGGAATTTTGAAGGATGGGAGGGGATCTAATTGAAACAAACATATACAATTCTGACAGGGCTGGACAGACTAGATGTAGTGCTACTGTTTCCCTTAATTGTGGGGTCTAGAACAGGGGATCACAGTCTTGTGATACAAGGTTGAACCAATTAAGGCTGACATAAGTGCTGGTTGCTTGAAGAGCTCCAGCTCAAAGTAGACGAGCTGAACTCCGAGCTTCAGACACTGAGACTCATCAGGGAGAGGGAGTGCAAACTGGATAATGGGGTACAAGAGAGATTCACACCCCCTAGACTGGCTAACTCTGAGGGTCAGGAACAAGATGGTGTGGCGAGCGGGGAGGAGGGGGCGAGAGGAAGGGGCGGGCTATAAACAACCAAATAAATGATGCGTGCAGAAATGGAGCAGCAATAATTATGGGGGATTTCAATCTGCATATTGATTGGTTGACCAAGTAGGACGCGGTGGGCTTGAAGAAGAGTTCTTGGAATGCTGTCGGGATAGTTTCCTTGAACAGTGTGTGACGGAACCAACGAGGTAGTGAGCTCTCTTAGATCTGGTGTTATGCAACGAGGCAGGAAGAATTAGGGATCTTATTGTGGGGGATCCTCTTGGGACGAGCGATCATTGTGTGGTTGAGTTTTTGATGCAGATGGAGGATGAGAAAGTAGGGTCCCGAACCTGTGTCCTCTGTTTGAACAGAGGGGAGTACAATAGGATGAGAGAGGAATTGGCAAATGTAGATTGGGGGTGCAGATTCGTAGGTAGGACTGTTGAGGAACAATGGAGGATCTTTAAGGAGATCGTCTTCAGTGCTCAGCAGAAATATATTCTGATGGTAAAGTAGGAATGTAGGAGAAGGGATAACCAGCTGTGGTTATTGATGGAAATAAAGGAGAGTATTAAATTAAAAGCTGATGCATTCAAAGTGGCTAAAAGTAGTGGGCAATTACAAGATTGGGAAAAGTTTAAAAATCAACAAAGAATGACTAAGAAGTTGATAAAGAAAAGGATAGACTATGAAGCTAAACTAGCACTAAATATAAAAAAGGACAGCAAGAGTTTTTACAAATATATAAAGAGGAGGCTGGCTAGAGTGAGTGTTGGACTCTTAGAGGATGAGAGGGGGGATTTAGTGGTGGGAGATGAGGAAATGGCACAGGCCTTAAGTAAATTTTTTGCCTCGGTCTTCACGGAGGAAGACGCGAATAGTTTGTCGGATATTAAAGATAGAAGGATGGTAGGAGTTGAGGGCCTGAATCCGTTTACTGTCACTAGAGAGGTAGTGCTCGATTGACTAACGGGACTGGTGGTGGTCAAGTCCCCAGGACCAGATGGAATGCATCCCAGGGTTCTGAAGGACATGGCAGAGGTGATAGTGGATGCCTTAGTGATTATTGACCAAAATTTGCTGGATTCTGGGGAAGTGCCGGAAGATTGGAAAACAGCCAACGATACGCCACTGTTTAAAAAAGGTAGCAGATAAAAGGCAGGGAATTATAGGCCGGTGAGTTTAACGTCTGTAATTGGAAAAATTGAGTCTGTCATCAAAGAAGAAATAGCGAGGCATCTGGAAAGGAATGGTTTGATAGAGCAGACGCAGCACTGATTCATTAAGGGGAAGTCGTGTTTGACGAATTCTATGAGGATGTGACTAGTGTGGTAGACAGTGGGGAACCGGTGGATGTGGTGTTTCTCGATTTTCAAAAGGCGTTTGATAAGGTGCCTCACAAAAGGTTGCTTCAGAAGGTTAGGGTGCATGGAGTTGGGGGTAAGGTATTAGCGTGGATAGAGGATTGGTTATCTAATAGGAGGCAGAGAGTTGGTATCAATGAGTGCTATTCTGGTTGGCGGTTGGTGACTAGTGGAGCGCAGCAGGGATCGGTGCTGGGGCCTCAGCTGGTTACCATTTACATAGATGATCTGGAGGAGGGGGCTGAGTGTAGGGTAATGAAATTTGCTGATGACACAAAGATGAGTGGAAAAGCAAATTGCGCGGAGGGTGTGGAAAGTCTGCAGAGGGATCTGGATAGGCTGAGCGAGTGGGCTAGGACCTGGCAGATGGAGTACAATGTTAGCAAGTGTGGGGTTATCCACTTTGGCAGAAATAATAGTAGGAGGGATTACTATTTAAAGGGCGAAAAGCTGCAGCATGCTACGGTGCAGAGGGACCTGGGGGTCCTTGTGCACGAGTCGCAAAAACCCAGTCTGCAGGTGCAGCAGGTGATCAAGAAGGCGAATGGAATGTTGGCCTTTATAGTGAGGGGGATAGAATATAAAAGCAGGGAGGTCTTGCTGCAACTGTACAGGGCACTGGTGAGGCCACAGCTGGAGTACTGTGTGCAGTTTTGGTTGCCACACTTGTGCAAGGATATTTTGGCCTTGGAGGGAGTGCAGAGGAGGTTCACTAGGCTGATACCGGAGATGAGGGGGTTGGACTATGAAGAGAGACTAAATAGACTGGGTCTGGACTTGGAGTTTAGAAGGATGAGGGGGGGCATCTTATAGAGACGTATAAGATAATGAAAGGGATGGATAGGGTAGAGGTAGAGAGATTCTTCCCGCTTAGAAAGTATAGCAGGACTAAAGGGCACAGCCTCAAGGGGGGGGGGGGGGGGACTTCTTCACTCAAAGGGTGGTGAATCTCTGGAATTCTCTGCCCGTTGAAGTGCTGGAGGCTACCTCACTAAATATGTTTAAGTCATGGGTAGATAGGTTTTTGACAGACAAGGGAATTAAGGGTTATGGGGAAAGAGCGGGAAAGTGGAACTGATCCACTTCAGATCAGCCATGATCTTATTGAATGGTGGGGCAGGTTCGAAGGGCTAGATGGCCTACTGCTGCTCCTATTTCTTGTGTTCTTATAAAGAGAAACATCTTCACTCAAGGTGGTAAATTTGCAGCATTCTCTACCACAGAAGTTTGGGGAGGCCAAATCACAATATATTTAAGAAGGAATTACTTGGATTTCTCAACACTAAAGATGGCAAGGGGCATGAGGAGAATGCTGGAGTATGATGTTGAGATAGAGGAACAGCTGTGATCATATTGAATATTGGAGCTAAACACCTGAATGGCCTATTTCTGCTCCTATTTTCTACGTTTCTAAATTGTTTCAACTTGGGCAAATAATTATTATGATCAATGTTTGATAATTCTTTATAGCACATTAACTCAGATTGTGGCATTTTGTGAATTGTAGTCACAGGTATAGCTGGTCACCTCTTTAGCTGAGATAACTGCAGGCTAAGTATCAACTGCTGGTGAAGGGGTGCGACATTAGGATAAGAACTCAAACTACATACGATAAGGAAGATATTTAAAGATCAAGTACAATTAATCATACAAACTGTAATTCTGCACCGAATTGAAGATACTTGCATTTATGGAAAAATGAAATTATTGGAATGCTTTTGACAAAGTCATTTTAAGCAATCTGACTGGATCTATGCTGACTTTTGCGGTATCACCTCCCAGTATTACAAAATAGAGCTAAAGTGCATTCTGATTCGATTTTACATATTTGCATATGCTGCGCAATTTCTTTTAAAACAAATACACTTTATCAGGCCTTTAGCATTATCATCAATATATTTGAGAGATTTGGTATGATCAGGATTGAGCATGAAATGTTTAGACATATTGCTGCTGATACAGTTGCATGTGAAAACTGCACATAATTCTGGTCACTATATTACAAAATAAACACCCTGACATTTACAAAGGAACAATGGACCTCCATAAACTTGGATACTTCCATGTACTAACTTGCACCGAATTCCATTTACCCATCGTCCCCGTGTTCACTGAACTACATTGGTTCTCAGTCTGGCAAGATCTCCACCATCAATTTACATCCTGGTCTCACCCCTCCCTATCTGTGTAGCAACCTCTACAAACTTCCACTATCTCTGCATTTCTAATTCAGGCCTGTTGCTCATCTTTGATCAAAAATTGCTATGCTTTCAACAGCCTAGGCACTATGCTCTAGAATAAAAATAGAAAATGTTATAAATACTCAGCAAGTCTGGCAACATCTATGAATAAAGAAACAGACCTTTTATCAGAATTCCAATCTCTGGAATTCTCTCCCCAAATCTCTGCCCCTTCACTTATCTCTCTCCTTTAAGATGCTCCTTAAAAACTATTTATTTAACCAAGACAGTGGGTCACCTGCCCTAATACTGCTCAGGATCAAGTTTTGTTTGATACATGTTCTGTGCAGTACCTTGGGATGTTTTACTTTATTAAATGCACTATTATCAATATAAGTTGGTATTAGTATTTGTTAACATCTGAAATTAATAGAAACTGCAGAAGCTGTTTACAATGTGGAAGACAATTCAGTAATGATCTCACTAAGGAACCTTCAGGATCCTAAAGAATATCAACAAAATAATTAATACATTTAACACAGATCCTACAAGAGAGTGTAGCCTCAAATTTAAAAGGAGGATGAAAATTGCATTTGTATATATTTATTTTACACAGGTCAGTCAGTCAATGTATTCAAAGGTGCAATCACGACTGGTTGGATGAGTCAACTGAAGAAAGGGCTAGGTAAGTAACTAAATGAAAAGTTTGCTAGGAGTATGAAATGTAATGCATTTTACATTCTAGATCAGATGGACTACAATGTTCTTTCCCGATTTTGATCGGAAACAGTATAATTTAGTGTTCAGAGCACAAGCTGTATACAGGTATCAGTTGCTTCTGTAAGTAGTAAACATGCATGCCAAGGGAATAACCATCTGACTTGACTCACCTTTCATCTTGATTGTTTCTACTTGCTAGTTTTCGTGCTTGTCGATCCATTAAACTTGTTCGTGATCGAGTTTTTTTCCAGGAGTAGTAGTACTTCACTAGACTTGCAATTGACTTATCTGGCAGCTAAGGTATGATACAAGAGGAAACCAATCAAAATGCTACATGATATTAATTACTGCATAGACACTATCACTATAGTGAGCTGAGAAATGGAAGCGAATAAGATTGGGGAGATAAATATGGTCCATATCCTCAACTGATTATTCCTCAAAAACACCCATTAAAGACATTATTTTGTTTAATAATACAGCTTTTTTTAGTCTTTCACAATAAGTTTATTAAAAACAAACAATTTATACCCTTGATGGCAACAGCACTTCAAGGTAGACAAAGGACAATGCATCCAATACAAGGTAATTTAGTATACATTAAGCACTAGTGAAAACAATCATTATCCTTTTTATCTTTGGTTATGGTTTTGAAATGTTAAAATATCTCAAAAGAGAAAAATCAGGATCTGGACATCAAGCACAGCATATCAATGATTAATTAATAAGATTTTCAGTGTCAAATTATATTTTCAATACTCTCAGCATATTTTCAATTGAGAATCAACTTTGCAAACTAAGAATTTAGGGGAGTTAGGAAACAGTAAGGGAGGAACAGGATAAAATAAAGGAAAATTTAAAAAATAGAAATATTGCTCAGAGTTAAGAGCTTTAACAATGAACCACTAACAAGCTACTGCTATCCTGTGACAAGGACACTTAGGACAGTTTCACCTATAGAAAAAGTTAATAGAATGATTCTCTGACTTGCAAGCAAATTAAAGATCTACATAGAGCTATATAGACTGAGAATTTAAATGAGATTGTTATGATTTTCATGTTCAGTATTCTTATCCAGTGGACTTAAAACGTCTTACAAGATTTCTTCAACCTATGTTTATAACAATTCAGAGATTTAGCCCACGTAACCATGATATTCAAACAAGGGAGAGAGAAAATAGGGAACTATAACCAGTAGGCCTGACATCAGTAGCAAGGAAAATATTAGAATCTACTGCTAAGTACATAATGACAGGGCACTTTGTGTAGTCATATTATAATTTTCAGAGTCAACATGGATTTATGAAAGGCAAATAGTGTTTGACAAACACATTTTGTGGGGAGCTAACTATCAAGATAGCTAAGGGGTTGCCAGTAGATGTAGTGCATTTCGATTTTCAAAAAGCAATCAATAAACTGCCACATGATTAAGACAAAAAAATAGAGTTCATGGTATGGGGGAAAATTGGTTAAGGAACAGAAAACAAAAAATGGGAACAAATGAGTCACTTTCAGATTGACAGGTTGTAACTATTGGAGTACTGTAAGATCAGCTATTTACAATCCATATCAATAGCTCACCTCGGAGTATAATGTATCCAAATTATTGCTGATACAAAGTTAGGCATGGAATTGGTTTATGAAGAGGATTCAGGGGTTGCAAAGGGTTAGATTAAGCATGTGGACTGAATATAGCAGATGGAGATAATACATACTGCCTGCCTGCACTATATGTCGGTAGATGTTTCTGATGGACAGGGTACGAATCAAGTGGGTTTGGTTTTTCCTGGATGGTGCTGAGCTTCTTGAGTGCTGCTGGAGCTGCATTCACACACACCCAAGCATAAAAACATAAGAACATAAGAAATAGGAGCAGGAGTAGGCCATCTAGCCCTTCGAGCCTGCCCCGCCATTCAATAAGATCATGGCTGATCTGTCGTGGCTCAGTTCCACATTCCCGCCCTCTCCCCATAACCCTTAATCCCCTCTCTTATCAAAAACCCATCAACCTGTGTCTTAAAAATATTTAGCGAGATAGCCTCCACCACTTCAACGGGCAGAGAATTCCAGAGATTCACCACCCTTTGAGTGAAGAAGTTCCTCCTCAACTCCGTTCTAAACTGCCCCCCCCCCCCTTTATCTTGAGGCTGTGCCCCCTAGTCCTACTATCGTTTCTGAGCGGGAAGAGTCTTCCACCTCTATCCTATCCATCCCATTCATCATCTTATACGTCTCAATGAGATCTCCCCTCATTCTTCTAAACTCTAACGAGTACAAGCCTAATTTATTCAGCCTCTCCTCATAGCTCAACCCCCTCAACTCCGGCATCAGCCTAGTAAACCTCCTCTGCACTCCCTCCAAGGCCAAAATATCCTTGCGTAAGTACGGCGACCAAAACTGCACACAGTACTCCAGCTGCGGCCTCACCAATGCCCTATACAGCCGCAGCAAAACCTCCCTACTTTTATATTCAATCCCCCTCGCAATGAAGGCCAGCATCCCATTCGCCTTCCTGACCACCTGCTGCACCTGCAAGCTGGGTTTTTGTGACTCATGCACAAAGACCCCGAGGTCCCTCTGCACCGTCGCCTGCTGCAGTTTTTCGCCACTTAAGTAATAGTCCTTCCTACCATTATTCCTACCAAAGTGGACCACCTCGCACTTGCCAACATTAAATTCCATTTGCCATTTCCTGGCCCATTCGCCCAGCCTATCTAGTTCCTTCTGCAGACTCTCCACACCCTCCGCACAATTTGCCGTTCCACCAATCTTGGTGTCGTCAGCAAATTTCGACACCCTACACTCGGTTCCCTCCTCCAGATCATCTATATAAATGGTAAATAGCTGAGGCCCCAGCACCGACCCCTGGGGCACTCCACTAGTCACCATCTGCCAATCCGAATAGCAGCCATTGACCCCCACTCTCTGCCTCCTACTTGACAACCAATCCTCTATCCATGCTAACACCCTACCCCCAACTCCATGTCCCTCGACCTTCTGCAATACCCTCTTGTGAGGTACCTTGTCAAACGCCTTCTGAAAATCAAGACAGACCACATCCACCGGCTCTCCTCTATCCACCGCCCTAGACACATCCTCATAGAGCTCCAGTAAATTTGTCAGACACGACTTCCCTTTAACGAAACCGTGCTGCGTCTGCTCTATCAAGCACTTTCTCTCAAGATGCCTCGCTATTTCCTCCTTGATGACGGATTCTAACATTTTACCTACAACCGACGTTAAACTAATCGGCCTATAATTCCCTGCCTTTTGCCTGGCACCCTTCTTAAACAACGGCGTAACATTAGCCGTTTTCCAATCTTCCAGCACTTCCCCGGAATCCAGCGACGTCTGGAAAATAACCACCAAGGCATCCACTATCACCTCCGCCATTTCTTTCAGAACCCTCGGATGCATTCCATCCGGTCCTGGCGACTTGTCCACAATCAGCCCCTCCAGTCTGTCGAGCACCGCCTCTCTAGTAACAGTAATGTCATCGAGACCCTCCAGTCCTACCACCTTTCCATCTCTAACACCCGGCAAATTATTCACGTCCTCCTCCTTGAAAACAGAAACAAAAAAGTTATTCAAGACCTCAGCCATATCCCCATCCCCTACCACTAAGTCCCCCTTCTCATCCTCTAAGGGACCAACGTTCACCCTAGCCAGCCTCTTCCTTTTTATATATTTATAAAAACTCTTGCTATCCTTTTTTATATTAAGCGCTAGCCCAGCTTCATAGTTTCTCCTACCCTTCTTTATCAACTTCTTTGTCAATCTTTGTTGACATTTAAACCTCTCCCAATCCTCTTCTCGCCCACTACTCTTAGCTACTCTAAACGCCTCCGCTTCTAATTTAACACTTTCCTTCACCTCCTTCGTTATCCACGGCTTATTACCTCTCCTCCTACGGTCCTTTTTGACCATCGGAATAAATTTCTGCTGAGCACCAAGAAAGATCTCCTTAAAGATCCTCCACTGCTCCTCAGCAGACCTACCTTCCAACGCGCTCCCCCAGTCCACATTCGCCAATTCTTCTCTCATCCTACCATACTCCCCTCTGTTCAAACAAAGGACGCGCGTCCAGGAACCCACTTTCTCCTCCTCCATCTGCACCAGAAACTCCACCATACAATGATCGCTCTCCCCAAGAGGATCCTTCACCGCAAGGTCCCTAATTCTACCCGCCTCATTACATAACACCAGATCCAAGATAGCTCGCTCCCTCGTCGGCTCTAACACACACTGTTCCAGGAAACTATCCCGGCAGCGTTCCAAGAACTCCTCCTCGAGCCCACTGCGTCCAACATCGGTTGACCAATCTATATGTAGATTGAAATCCCCCATAACTACGGCCGTCCCACTCCTGCACGCCGCACTTATTTGCGCGTTAACAGCCCGCCCCACCTCCAGATCATTATTCGGGGGCCTATAGACGACACCCACCAGCGTCTTCCTCCCTTTGCTGTTCCTAATCTCTACCCACAACGATTCCACTTTCTGCTCCTTGGCTCCAATATCATCCCTTGCTACCACCCTGATGCTGTCCTTAATCAGCAGAGCTACGGCCCCCCCCCTTTTCCCTCCCGCCTATCCTTCCTAAACACTTGATACCCCTGGACATTCAGCTCCCAGTCCCTGTCACCTTGCAGCCTCTGTAATGGCCACCAGATCATATCCATTTGTGCCGATCTGTGCCACCAGCTCATCCACTTTATTCCGAATCACACCCTTGACCTGTGTTTTGCAAATTGTGGACAGCCTTTGGGGAGTCAGAAGGTGAGTTACCCGCCATAAATTTCACAGCTTCTGACCTACTCTTGTAGCCACATTATTCATATCACTGGTTGAATCAAATTTCTTGTCAATGTTAACCCATTGATAGATGTTAACAGTGGGGAATTCAGTGATGGTAATACCATTTAATGTCACAGAGATGGTTAGATTTGCTCTTGTTGGCAATGGTCATTATCTAACACTTGGGTGGTATAAAAGGTAGTTGCTGCTTATCAATGTAGGGACCTTTGACCCAAAAGCAGTAATAGTAAGAAAAAAATTATTACTTCAAATGTTTGGGAATATGTAATTGTTTTTAGAAGCATTTAAAAATAAATTTGAAGTGTTTGCATCATCTGTAAAAGGGATCAATTATGATTTTATGAAAAAGAATCAATAACATCAGTCATATAAATACTATGGAGACAGCAGTAGGTCAGAGGGTAGCAATCCTGCAGCAAGTAACTCACCTGCTGACTCCGCAAAGCCTGTTCAGCATCTACAAGGCAAAGGTCAACAGCGTGATGAAATACTCTCCACTTGACTGGATGAACTGCACCATCCAGGACAAAGCAGTCTACTTGATTGGCACCCCATCATCTTCAATATTCATGGCTCCATTACTGATGCACAGTGGTACAAAGTATGTACCACCTATAAGATGCACTACAGCAACTCAACAAGGCTCCTTCAACAGTACCTCCAAATCCACAACCTCTACTACCAACAAGGACAACAGATGCATGAGAACACCTTGTCTGCAAGTTTCCCCCACCCCCACAAAGCCACACATCATCATGACTCAGAGCTATATCTGTTCCTTCACTATTACTGGGTTAAAATCCAGAATTTTCTTCCTGACAACATTGTACCCAAACCTCAGACTACAGTGGTTCACAAAAATAGCTCAACACCACTGTCTCAAGGGCAAGTAGGGATAGACAATAAATGCTGGCCAAGCCATCAACACCCACATTCATTAAAAAATGTGTTTTTAAAAAAAGGAAGCAAATTAAAATACAGAGACTGCGCAGCAGATAAAAAGGAAAGAGAACGGATGGAGGAGGTAGTTATATTGTTTTGGTTTTTTCATCTCAGGATTCATTAGCATCCTACTCTAGACAATGGTCTTTTGCTGAAAACACCATTACATTCTATTTACAAATGTTAAACAATGTCAAAACACAGCTGGAGGTACTAAACTCTAAGATGCTTCTCAGTCATTTTCCTTCAGTGAGTGATATCCCTGTGACATAGCTACTGAGGATTTAAGTGGGAAGCTATCATTTGAGTTAACCCTTTATTCTGCATTTCCCCCAAGTTCACTCTGCCCATATCCAACTCCTACTTCCATCAACACTGTCAACCTGAAGTCACTTTTGCTAGAGGAACAATTCCCAATTTCAGCTCTCTTGAAGGACGTGAAGGACATATGTTTTCCCCTACTGTCTCCTTGGAAGGCAAACACATCAGTAGAGTGGGATAGCAGCCTCTCACAAATGTACTTTCAGCTCATGTGAAGAGCTTTGCAGTTGTGATGACAAGAAAAGCATTCAATCTGAATGAAGAATGAAGCTGGTGGACAAAAGGAACATCCTGAAGACAGGAGATGAAGGAGGGAGGAATTCTCTACTATCTTGGGGTAAGAATTTCTCTTTTTATAGGTAGTGGTATCACTTTCACACTTGCATCAGTACGAGGCTGCTCCACTGTAGATAATGAGATCTTTGGATCAGATGCATCATGACCAATGAGATAAACTTCAGGACTTGGATCAATAAGAAGTTCCTGTATAGCACAGAAACCACAGACAGAACATTATCTTGCAAGTGGTCACCATTCTTGGTGCATACTGCTTCCCCTAGCCTGTCTCCAAAGTGAAAGATCTGTAATATCCTTGGTCTTTGGAGTTGAGTAAAGGTTGCAATGTCATTTTAGATGAAACTGTCAGAAACCACGAAGACACCAGCTCACGTGTCTAGCTTGAATTGAAGCAGATGCCCCTTTACATCAATGTCAGCACTCCAATATGATTTTGTAATTTCCTTCCAGTCTCCTGAGAGATTTCCTGTTCGTCAAAGTCTTGAATTTCAAG
This sequence comes from Carcharhinus amblyrhynchos, assembly GCF_965287045.1. NCBI lineage: Eukaryota > Metazoa > Chordata > Chondrichthyes > Carcharhiniformes > Carcharhinidae > Carcharhinus > Carcharhinus amblyrhynchos. Next base: position 56,210,959 of record NC_137335.1, read on the forward strand.
AGTGGAGGCCCCATAAACAGATGTAAGCCAAGACTTCCTGGAGCGGCCGACCACTTTAAAACGGCCCAACTTGCCACATCAGATTGATGCACAAATTAGTTGGGGCATTCTTTCCACCTGCGGATCTTCTTCTTCCTTACACCCTTTCAATGACAACTTTTTATTTTACAAAGACTCAAGTATGGGTCAAAGGTTCCACTGTCTTTTTGTTCACTGCTCAGCCTGTCTAGGACTCTCTATATTTTGAAATGATTATGTTAAGGGCAAAGTAGTAGCCATTTCTCGCCCTAATTTGAAGCTGTCTTTTTCCAGACTGCTCATCTTGCCAGTCACTTGGCTGCCCTCGTTATTTTGTCATCTCCAGTGTGATAGCTGGATTGGCCTTGAAGTTGACCTGCTGTTGGGCTTCACTTGAAGCTTTTCCCACCATTTTCTACTGATTCAGTGAGTGCAGTCGCCTTTTATTATGTTTTTAAACTTGGGACTAGTTAACTTCTTACTTCTATGTGATCTTGCTGAATCTTTTGTTGAAAACAATTTTATTTACACAATAACTATTCACAAAAGTTAAACAAGACAAAGCAAACTACTTTCCATCATTTTCCTTCTGTGACATCACTGTGGTATAGCTCCTCACACACACACTCATTAGCCATTAAAATTAACTCTTTACTCCACAAATGGGCAGCAAGCTAAGTGGGCATCTGGATTTTTAAGCAGTTCAAAAGCGCATTTAGGACTGCTGTCCATGTTTCTTTCACTTCCTGTTGATTGAATGTCCAGAATCAGCCATTGCATGTTAATATCAAGGCAATTCTGGTAGATCCACATGACTACAACCAAGAGAAAATGAGGGTTGCGAAAGTCCAAGAAGTGTTCAATTGTGTAGAAGGCTGCACAGACAAAATCCTGTTTAGGCAGAAATTACTGCCTGCCATGAACCAGAGCTCTGACCATTTAGATACAATGCTTCATTTTATTTTTCTGGCCAAAGTGGAAAATTTCCCACTTTCCTACATTGTATTTCATTTGCCAGTCTTCGCCCAGTCAACTGTTGTATATTTGTAGCCTTCTTGTATCCTCTTCATATCTTACTACCCTATCACTGCGTCATTAAATTTAGCAACCATATGTTCATCATTGATATAAATTGCAGAGTTGAACCCCAGTATGGATTGCTGTAGCACACCATCAACATATTGCCAACCAAAAGACCCATTTATGCCAAGTGTTTCCTGATAGCTAGCCAATCTTTTATCCATGTCAATATTACCTCCTACACCACGAGTTTTTTTTTGCAATATCTTTTCATGTGGTACCTTATTTTGATTTGATTTATTATTGCCGTATGTATCAGGATACATGTGAAGTATTGTTTCTTGCATGCTATACACTCACAACATACTGTTCACAGAGTACACTGGGGAGAAGGAATGCTAGTACCCCTCAAAAGCCTGATGGCAGCTGGGAAGAAGCTATTCTTGAGTCAGCTGATATGTGTTTTTGGACTTTTGCAACTTCTTCCTGATGGAAGAAGGCGGAAGAGAGTATGTTTGCGGTGCATGGAGTCCTTGATTATGCTGGCTGCTTTTCTCAGGCAGCAGGAAGTGTAGACAGTTAATAGAAGGGAGGCTGGTTTGCATGGTGGACTGGGTTACCTTCACAACCTTTTGTAGTCTCTTGTGGTCTCGGTCACAGTCATAATGTCAGAGGTTTACAGCATGGAAATAGGTCCTTCCACACAACGTATCCATGCTGCTCCTTTTTTCTAAAGGCACTAAGTTAATCCCAATTGCCAGCGTTTGGCCCATATCCCTCTATATCTATCCTACCCATGTAAGTGTCTAAATGCTCTTTAAAAGACAAAACTGCACCCGTCTCTACTACCACCTCTGGCAGCTTGTTCCAGATACTCTCCACCCTGTGTGAAAAAATTTGCCTCTCTCCCCTCTCACCTTAAACCTATGCCCTCTAGTTTTAGGACTCCCCTATCTTTGGGAAAAGATATTTACTATCTAGCTCAACTGTGCCCCTCATTATTTGATAGACCTCTGTCAGATCACCCCTGAGTCTCTTATGCTCCAGGGAAAAGAATCCCAGTCTATCCAGCCTCTCTTTATAACTCAAACCATCAAGTCCTGGTAGCATCCTAGTAAAATTTTTCTGCACTCTTTCTTGTTTAGTAATATCCTTTCTATAGTAGGGTGACCAGACTGTACACAGTATTCCATGTGTGGTCTTACTAATGTCTTGTACTTGGTGGGGGTGGGGGCCCAAAACCCTCAGCCCCTGAATCTGCACAACAGGTTTGAGATTTTTGCTCCCAGTGTGGACAAGGACAAAACTGCAAGGCGGACGAGCAATCTGCCCACGGTACAGTGGTGCAGGGAGAGGTCAAAGCGGAAGAAGTAAAGAGAAATGCAGTGGTAATTGGGGATAGTGTAGTTAGGAACAAAGCCATTGTCCTTTGTGACAAGGATAAAGAATACCGAAGGGTGTGTTGCCAGCCTGGTACTCGGGTCCAGGATGTCTCATCTGGGCTGCAGAGGAACCTGGAATGGGAGGGAGAGAATCTGGTCGTCGTGGTTCATGTGGGTGCCAACGACATAGGCAAAATAGGAACTAAGGACCTGCAGAGGGAGTATGATAATCTGAGAACCAAATTAAAAAGCAGAACCAACAAAAGTGGTTATCTCTGGATTACTACCTGAGCCACGCTCAAATTAGCACAGGGTAAATAGGATTAAGGAGATGAATGCATGGCTCAAGGATTGGTCTGGGAGGAATGGGTTCGAATTTATGGAGCACTGGCACCAGTACTGGGGCAGATGGGACCTGTTCAGATCAGATGGTCTTCGTCTGAATCGTGCTGGGACCACAGCCCTGGCAAATCATTTAAGTAGGACTGTAGATAGGACTTTAAACTAATTAGTGGGGGGGGGGGGGGGGGAAGAGAGAGAGAGAGAGAGAGGAGGAGGAGGAGGAGGGTGCAGGGGTGGGGGAAATTACAAAATCTAAAGTAAAGGAGAGGGTACGTGTGCAGGTTAACGTTGAGGATGTTCAACTAATTAAAGCAGTAGGGGGCACAAGAGAGATTAGTGGCATTTCTACAAATAAGGTCCAGGTAAAGGCTGGTATAAAAAAACTCTACCTGAATGCACGAAGCATTCAGAACAAAGTGAATGAGCTGATGGCGCAAATCAGCACAAATGGGTATGATCTAGTGGCCATTACGGAAACGTGGTTGCAGGGTGACCGGGACTGGGAACTGAATATCCAGGGGTATCAGGCGTTTAGGAAGGACAGACAGGAGGAAAAAGGAGGTGGGGTAGCTCTGTTAATAAAGGATAATATCAGGGCGGTAGTAAAAGATATAGGCTCCAAAGAGCAAAACGTGGAATTGTTGTGGGTGGAGATAAGGAATAGTAAGGGAAGAAAGACACTGGTGGGTGTGGTCTATAGGCCCCCAAATAATAACTTTGAGGTGGGGCGGGCTATAAACAAACAAATAATTGATGCTTGCAGAAACCAAACGGCGATAATTATGGGGGATTTTAATCTGCATATTGATTGGATGACCCATGTCGGACGCGGTGGGCTCGAGGAAGAGTTCTTGGAATGCTGTCGGGATAGTTTCCTTGAACAGTATGTAACAGAACCTACGAGGGAGCGAGCTATCTTAAATCTGGTAGTGTGTAACGAGGCAGGCAGAATTAGGGATCTTCTTGTGAGGGATCCTCTCGGGACGAGTGATCATAGTATGGTTGAACTTCTGATGCAGATGGAAGATGAGAAAGTAGGGTTCCGAACCTGTGTCCTCTGTTTGAGCAGAGGGGAGTATGATAAGATGAGGGCGGAATTGGCAAATGTAGATTGGGGGTGCAGATTGGTTGGTAGGACGGCTGAGAAACAGTGGAAGATTTTTAAGGAGATCTTTTTCGGTGCTCAGCAGAAATATATTCTGATGGTAAAAAAGGACTGTAAGAGATAACCAGCCGTGGTTATCGAAGGAAATAAAGGAGAGTATTAAATTAAAAGCTGATGAGTTCAGAGCGGCTAAAAATAGTGGGCGATTAGAAGATTGGGAAAGATTTAAAAAACAACAAAGAATGACCAAGAAAGCGATAAAGAAAGGAAAGATAGAGTATGAAGCTAAACTAGCTCTAAATATAAAAAATGATAGTAAAAGTTTTTACAAATACATAAAGAGGAGGAGACTGGCTAGAGTGAATGTTGGACCCTTGGAGGACGAGAGGGGGGATTTAGTGGTGAGTGACGAGGAAATGGTTGACACTTTAAATAAGTTTTTTGTGTCGGTCTTCGAGAGGACACAAGTAGCTTGCCGAATATTAAAGATAGAAGGATGGTAGGAGATGAGGTCCTTAATGCAATTACTGTCACTAGAGAGGTAGTGCTTGATAGACTAATGGGACTGAAGGTAGACAAGTCCCCGGGACCAGATGGAATGCATCCCAGGGTTCTGAAAGAAATGGCAGAGGGGATAGCGGATGCCTTAGTAATTATTTATCAAAATTTGCTGGACTCTGGGGAAGTGCTGGAAGATTGGAAAACGGCTAATGTTACGCCACTGTTTAAAAAAGGTAACAGACAAAAGGCAGGGAATTATAGACCGATTAGTTTAATGTCCGTAGTTGGAAAAATGCTAGAATCCGTCATCAAAGAAGAAATAGCGAGACACCTAGAAAAGAATGGTTTGATCAAGCAGACGCAGCACGGATTCGTATAGGGAAAATTGTGTTCAACAAATTTATTGGATTTCTACGAGGATGTGACTAGTGCCGCAGACAGAGGGGAACCGGTGGATGTGGTGTTTTTAGATTTCCAGAAGGCTTTTAATAAGGTGCCTCAGAACAGGTTGCTGCAAAAGGTTAGGGTGCACGGAGTTGGGGGTAAGGTGTTAGCATGGATAGAGGATTGGTTGTCTAATAGGAAGCAGAGAGTTGGAATCAATGGGTGCTATTCTGGTTGGCAGTTGGTGACTAATGGAGTGCCGCAGGGATCGGTGCTGGGGCCTCAACTGTTTACCATTTACATAAACGATCTGGAGAAGGGGGTTGAGTGTAGGGTAACAAAATTTGCTGATGACACGAAGATGAGTGGAAAAGCAAATTGCGTGGAAGGCGCAGAGAGATCTGGATAGGCTGAGTGAGTGGGTGAGGACCTGGTAGATGGAGTATAATGTTAGCAAATGTAAGGTTATCCACTTTGGTAGAAATAACAGGAGGAGGGATTATTATTTAAAGAGCGAAAAGCTGCAGCATGCTACAGTGCAGAGGGACCTGGGGGTCCTTGTGTACGAATCACAAAAACCCAGTCTGCAGGTGCAGCAGGTGATCAAGAAGGCGAATGGAATGTTAGTCTTTATAGCGAGGGGGATAGAATATAAAAGCAAGGAGGTCTTGCTGCAACTGTACAGGGCACTGGTGTCGCCGCAACTGGAGTACTGTGTGCAGTTTTGGTTGCTGCATTTGTGAAAGGATATATTGGCCTAGGAGGGAGTGCAGAGAAGGATCACCAGGCTGATACTGGAGATGAGGGGGTTAGCTTATGAGGAGAGATTGAATAGACTGGGTCTGTACTCGGAGTTTAGAAAGCTGAGGGGGGGATCTTATAGAGACATATAAAGGGGCTAGATAGGGTAGAAGTAGAGAGATTCTTCCCGCTGAGAAAGGATAGCAGAACTAGAGGGCACAGCCTCAAAATAACAGGGCGGCGGCGGGGGGGGGCAGTTTAGATCAGAGTTGAGGAGGAACTTCTTCACTCAAAAGGGTGGTGAGTCTCTGGAATTCTCTGCCCATTGAAGTCGTAGAGGCTACCTCGCTGAATATATTTAAGTCACAAGTAAATAGATTTCTGATAGACAAGTGAATTAAGGGTTATGGGGAGAAAGCAGGAAAGTGGAGCTGATCCACATCAGATCAGCCATGATCTTGTTGAATGGCGGGGCAGGCTCGAGGGGCTAGATGGCCTTTTCCTGGTCCTATTTCTTATGTTCTTATGGAACATCACGAACTGTGCACATGGCTATACTACTGCTCGACTGGTATAAAAGAGTCAGGGACAAGTTGTAATAGGCTAATGCTCTGGAAGCACGCATACAGAATGAGATAAATGTTTGGAAAAAGTAGAACAAAGGAGCTAGCTTGCCTGGGTGCGCGGGACCACTAATGCCTGCCCACCTTAAGAAAAACTAGCCCCAACGTTGTAAAACAAAAGGTATAAATCTTCTATCCGGAGTTGACTTGATTATCATCAAACCAAGCCGAATAGCTCTTCTTGGTGTACAGTACAACTTCAACAAGATGTCCCAACTCCTGTATTCAATGTTCTGACCAATGAAACCAAGCACACTGAATGCCTTCTTCACCACTCTATCCACCTGTGACTCCACATTCAAGGAGCTATGAACCTACACCCCTAGATCTTTGTTCTGTAAGTTGCCCCAACACCCTACCATTAACTGTGTAAGTCCTGCCTTGGTTCAATCTACTGAAATGCATTTATCTAAATTAAACTCCATCTGCCATTTATCGACCCACTGGCCCAATTGTTCAAGATCCCGTTGCAATCCTAGGTAACTTCTTCACTGCCCACTATGTCACCAATCTTGGTGTCATCTGCAAACTTACTAACCATGCGTCCTAAATTCTCATTCAAATCATTAATATAAATGACAAACAACAGAGGACCCAGCACTAATCTGAGGCACACCGCTGGTTACAGGCCTCCAGTTTAAAATACAACCCTCTACAACCACCCTCTGCCTTCTGTTATCAAGCCAATTTTGTATCTATTTGGCTACCTCACCCCGGATCCCATGAGATTTAACCTCATGCAATAACCTACATATAGTACCTCGTCAAAGGCCTTGTTATATTCCATGCAGACAACATCAACTGCATTGCCCTCATCTATCTTTTTGGTTACCCCTTCAAAAAACTCAAATTCATGAGACATGATTTTCCACTCAAAGCCATGATGACTGTTCCTAATCAGCCCTTGTGTCTCTAAATGCTTGTAAATCTTGTCTCTCACAATACCTAGCAACCTACCCACTATAGATGTGAGGCTCACTGGCCTGTAGTTCACAGGCTTTTCCCTGCAGCCCTTCTTAAATAAAGACAACAGTTGCCACCCTCCAATCTTCAGGCATCTCACCTGTGGCTGTCAATGATTCAAGTATCACCTCTAAGAGACCCATAATTTCCTCCTTAACCTCCTACAACATCCTGTGATACACTTCATCAGGTCCCAGGGATTTATCTACCTCAATGTGCTTTAAAACTTCCAGCACCTTCTCTGTAATATGTACATTCCTCAACACATCACTGTTTATTTCCCCAAGTTCCCTAACATTAATCCTTTTCTCAACAGTAAATACTGATTAGAAATATTAATTTAGGATCTCCTACGGATCCACACATAGATGACACAGTTGATCCTAAAGAGGCACTGCCCTCTCCCAACTTTTTTGCCCTTTATTTATTTGTAGAAAATCTGGCTCTCCTTTGCCACAGCTGCCAAAGCAATCTTGTGCCCCCTTTTGTCCTCCTTATTTCTCTCTCAACTCTACTCCTACACCCTCTATACTCTTCAACAAATCCCAGCTGTGTATACGTCAAAACCTCCTTCTTCTTGATCAGGGCCTCAATGTCCCAAGTCATCCAGGATTCCAAGGCAGGAGCCATACAATGCTGTGATGCATCCAGAAAGGATGCTTTCTATGATGCATCTGTAAAAGTTCGAGTGTGTTTTAGTGGACATGCCTAATTTCTTGAGCCTCCTGAGAAAGTAGAGGTGTTCATGGGCTTTAACAATAGTGTTGGTGTAAAGGGACCAGGACAGATTGTTGGTGATCTGAACACCTAGAAAAATTAGGCTCTCAACCACCGCCACTTCATCATCGTTGATGTAGACAGGGCCACGTCCTTCACCGTGTTTCTTGAAGTCAGTGTCTATCTTCTTTGTTTCACTAACATTGAGGGAGGGATTATTGTCATCACACTATTTCACCAGATTCTCTTTTTCTGTACTCTGTCTTGTCATCGTTTGAGATCTGACCCACTACAGTGGTGTCATCAGCAAACTTGAAAATGGAGTTGGAGTGGAATTTGGTCACGCAGTCATAAGTGTATAAGGTGGTCAGCACAACATCAAGGGCCAAAGGGCCTATACTGTGCTGTAATGTTCTATGAGTATCTTAAGGGGCTGAGAACACATCCCTGTGGGACACCAGTGTTGAGGATAATCTTGGAGAAAGTACCATTATCTATCCTTACTGACTGCAGTCTGTGGGTTAGGAAGTCAAGGATTAGTTGCACAGGGAGGAAATGAGCTGCAGGCCACGGAGTTTGGAGACAAGTTTTGTTGGGATAATGGTGTTGAAGGCTGAGCTGTAGTCAATGAATAGGAGCCTGACAGGTGTCCTTATCAACTGCCTTCTAGAAATCTAAATACAGTACATCCATCGATTCCCCTTTATCCACAGCATGTTACTTCTTCAAAACTCCAATAAATTGGTGAAACGTGATTTTCCTTTCATAAAACCACGTCGACTCTGCCTTATATTACCCTGATTTTTCCCAAATGCCTTCCTATAACATCTTTAATAACAACTTTTAACATTTTCCCTATGATAGATATTATCAAACTGGTCTGTAGTTTCCTGGCAATTTGAATGGTTGTAGATTCAGGAGAAAGGAGATGAGCAATGGCACCCAGGGGAGGGTGGGGAAAAAAGAAATGGTTGAATTCTGTTTTACTTAGGTTCAAATTATGTCAAACGGTGAAAATTTCTCATCTCTGAAATGGTTTATCCATAATCACAGATCTCTTACAGCACAGGTGGTCGTCATTTGGCCCATTGTGCCAGTACCAGCTCTCCAAATTCCCCCCCCAAAATATTGCATCCACAGTATTTGGCTTTTGCAGTAATATATTTACATTCATTATTTTGGAAGTACCATTACCTTTTTTCCAGCAGAACTCAACATTAATTCAACATCAAAATTCGTTGCCTTAAAATTTATAAAATGATTTGCAAAGGTTTAGTTACCATTTGCTGAATCCTGTGAAAACTTTTTCCATGAAAACTGAAGGCCTGTTCAAAGAGGACTTTGTCTTCTACAGTCCATTCATCTGGAAAAGGGGTGAAGTTAGGCAAGTCTGCCAATGACTTTTCAATGTTGTGTTTGTGCCAGAATAACATTCCCAAAGCCTACGAGGTATACACAAAGTAACAAATTAGAAAGCTATGTACAAATTCATGCAATATTTGTCAACCAAGCAAGTTATCAAATTCCATTCCAGGGCAGGTTTTTCCCCTCCAAAGACATACTCCATCTTTGGGCAGGAGAGAGGGGACAGGAAATAATACAGCACTATGAAGGTACTCAAGAAGATTATTGGGAAAGTTCACATTTTACAAAATGCTAATTCTGTTCCTGATTCACTGCAATTATGAACATCATACAAAAATTGCCTTTGCACAGCCAATTGTTTTCTCCTCTCTCATTCATGCCCCTTTTCTTTTTCTCCTCTCCTGAAGAGGAAGTGCCAACTCTTACTTCAATAACAACAAAGGGAGAGATTTCAACCACCCCTCTCCCAGATAAGAAAATGCAACAACTTTAAAGTCTGAAATTCAACTTCAATCACCATGACTGTGCCTTTATCCATTTTAACCAGAGAAGGTCAGGGATGGAAGAGCGCAGATGAGTAACCTGCTCAAGAGGTGGCAGCGGAACAGTAATTTAAATATGCTAATGAAGGTGTGTACTTAGATTTTAGTAACCACAGATTTAATGTCACGCAGCTGCAAGTCAAGATTCCAAGGCACCAGAAACCCAATAGCCAAAGGGAGGGAAAAACTGCCAGAACCAGCAAGTAGTTGGTTTTCTAGTAATGATTAAAAGGGTAGAAGTAAAAGTGCTTCCCTCCAGTTTCCCATGCTAACCTACCACAACTAAACTCCTTCTCTGTGACTGGCATTTCATACTCCATCATCTCACATACAGCCTCCCCACAATTTCTCCCATCTATCCCCCATTCTGACTTTTCCACCAACCGTTGGTCTGTCTCTTGAATTGGTTGGCTGCTGACCAATTAATATGACAAAAATTCAAATGTGTTGTTAAATTTTCAGGACTTCCATATTTCCTAGTCTCTACAAGTTACCTCCATAAATATTGGGGTCAGTAGCCAAATCAACAATGTTCAGCATAGCTGACTCCAATCTTGTCCTCACCCCAAAAGAGAAAATGCTGGAAAATCTCAGTAGGTCTGGCAGCATCTGAGAGGAGGGAAAAGAGCTGTTTCAAGTCCAGATGACCCTTTGTCAAAGCTTGTCCTTACCTGATGTTTATAGAATCCTACATTGCAAAAGGAGGCCATTTAGCCTATCAAGTCTGCACCAAACTCAATCCCACCCAGGCCCTATCCCCATAACCCCATGCATTTAACCTAGCTAGTCCCCCAAGGGGTAATTTAACATGGCCAATTCACCTAACCCACACATCTTTGGGCTGTGGGAGGAAACTGGAGTCCCCGGAGAAAATGTGCAAACTCCACACACAGTAACCCAAGCCAGAAATTGAATATCGATCCCTGGCGCTGTGAAACAGCAGTGTTAACCGCTGTGCCACCGTGCCAACCATAAGTTTAGAAGTGCAAAGGGGTCACTAGATTGCAATCAGGAGCGCAAAATTTTAGGGATGATTTTCCCAATAACCCAAAATAGTTTGAGGGTACTTTTAATGTCCTAACGGATGTCCTGGTTGATTTTATTTAACCACACAGATCAGAAATGGAAGCTGGGGCCTTTCAATTTCATGGCAAGACATCACATGATAAATTTACTTATTATCAGAGAGGCTCAGCAATCAAACTTAAACAATAAATATAAGATACAGGGAATGATTATGAGTACATTTATATTACTGTACAACTCAGTAATGTATTTCACGTCAAACCCCTCACAATGATACTCTGACAAAACTGAACAATGCTCCCAACTTTGCACTGAAGTCAGCAACAACCTCTTACTCTGAATTTACAATGCATGAGCTTTCTGATAATTTGCACCAATGTTATTTTTGTTTAGCATAGATGTGCATCTGACAATGTAATAACATATAACTGATGATATTCAAACAACCCAATCAATAAGATCCTACAGCAAAAATAGGGAATTCTAAACATAAAACTGAAATGACTGCTTTCCACTTGATATGGTTATTAAGGGCTCTAAATACAAAGGCTGTAATCTATCCTTCAAAGCAACTTCCAGAATACATTTTTTAAACAAACCTGTTCCACGTTGTAGCCATGCTTTTCCTTTGCTACAGCAATGTATTCATCCACTAGAAAAAGAAAGTGCCGAATTTAATAATTATTACACAATACATGGCCTAACATTAGCATCAGGTACTCTTAAAAGGAGAATTAACCTCCATCGACAGTGCCACACGACACTAATTCTTCCCACAATCAAGATGTTTTGATGACATTTGAAACCAGAGTAGGAAATATGCCTGTTATAAAGCACTAATGGAATAAAAATCTCCTACCAGTGTTCCTGAAGTGCTTGGCGGAACAACAGCACAAATTAATATATTTATATATCTCATGTGAAGATAATCCAATGAATTTGCTATTGTTAATTTGAATAGAAAGCATCCACTAGTAATTATTAGTTTGCACATAACAACAGTTAATCTTTTAAAAATGCAAACTAATTTGTGCTTTCCAAATTGGTGAGATTTGCTTTCTAAATGGAAGGTAGGTATCACTTCCAACCAAAATGTTTATTGTGCATGCCTTTTAAATTTGATATGCACAATTATTTTCTAAATGATATTCAATGGAACACAGTAGACCAACAAGTAACTAAAGCAGAAAGCGTTCTGTTGACATCCATGCAATGCCATTAGTCAAGGGTTGCAACAAATCCAATAAGGGTCCAATGAATGGTTAGTTTGTTTTTAAAATACAGGCTCTGCTGAGATTCATTCTCAATTTAGCTGCAGTATAAATGATACTGGACACAGAATACTTTCAAAAAGGAAAAGGTTTCTCAATTCAGCATGCCAAGTCTGCACCAGGAAAGGACAAGGAGAATCCTCCTGCCAAGAGATTAGCAAGGAACATCTGTTAAATTGAATGTACATTATTGGAAAGCGTTTTAGTCTGCATCTGTCTTATGTTATACCTGACCTGGCTGCACCCGATACTAGTATTGAATGCTGAATCTGTAAAATTGGCACATTGATAGAACTTTAATCAATACAATTTTTAAAAAAAGGATTGTCATAAGGGGTATCTTGAAATAAAACAGAAATGCTTTAAATGCGTGGCATGTCTACAGCATCTGAAGAAAAAAAATCTATTCTGAATATCGCCAATTCTAACTAAGAGTCTGCTCAAAAAATAAAATGTCTTTTTTGTTTATTCAGATATCAACAGACTAAAAATTTGACAGCAATTTCTGACTTTATTTCAGATCTTGGTATATAAATAATGCTTAATCCATTCAATACACGAAGAAATGGAAAATGAAAACTAATCAAATCTATGTAAGTAACGTGTCTATGATGCATTCCTATTAACAATACTTACAGCCATGAAAACACTCAACTCCCTTTTCCCTTCATTGAGCAGAATCATACAGAGAGATCAAACATCAGTTCAGATGCTATTTGATTCAGCCTGATTGCCACCTTATCTTTTTAAAATTATTTAAAAGTATTTTTCTGAGTGGGAGGGAGAGCTGTGAGGATGCAGACAAGTTGAGAGAACAGGCAAATGCCGTATAATATAGATAAATGAGAGATTAATCTCCTATTGTAGCAAAAACAAGATTATCAGAATGACTATAGATTGAAACGGGGGAACGTGAAACAGAACCTTCATATTCTTGTACACCAGTCACTGAAAGTAAGCATGCAGGTGCAGTAGGCAGTGAAGAAGGCAAATGGTATGTTGGCCTTCATAACGAGAGGATTTGAGTATAGGAGCAAGGTGTCCTGCTGTAGTTATGTTCAGGGCCTTGGCGTGATCACACCTGGAACAATCCATGCAGTTTTGGTCTCCTTATCTGAGGAAGAATGTTCTTGTTATGGACAAAGTGCAATGAAGGTTTACCAGACTGATTTCTGGGATGGTGTACTAATGTATGAGGAAAGATGGAGTCAGTTAGTAATTTAGAAGAATGGGGGTGGTGGTGGCGGGGAGAGAGAGAGAGAGAGAGAGAGGGGAGGAATCTCAGAAACATATAAAATTCCAACAGTGCTAGACAGGGTAGACGTAGGAAAGATTTTCCTGATGGCAGGAGAGTCCACAACCAGGGGTCACAGTCTGAGGATAGAAGGTAAACTATTTAGGCCTGAGATGAGGAGAACTTTATTCATCCAGAAAAGGATATGGGGGGGGAAAAACAAGAACAGGTTACTGAGTTGGGTGATCAGACATGATCACAACAAATGGTGCAGCAGGCTCAAAAGACCTATGCCTGGTCTTGTGTTTCTGTATTTAAGACTCGTTAATCCTAATATGGAACTGTCAAAGTGGATTTTGCCAGGTTATAAAACAATGCAACATTCTCACACCACTGTCATGTGAAATACATTTTTTCACACCCAGCATATATCACAACATTCTAAGTATTATGTTCTAGTATATCTACAAAATAATCTTCAAAAATAAAAAAGCCAATTACAACTTGAGCTATTTTGATCTGGAGCCTAAAGTCTACAAGCAATTTGCTGACTTCAGATCATAGAAATTTGCAGCCAAAATGTGCATTTATATAGCATTATTAACATTCTAAAATGACTTAATGAGAACCTAAGCCGTGGCCTTAAAAGGTAAACAAGTTTACAGCTTAACAAATACACAACACTCATGACAATACTGAAGAAACATTTTAATATATTGCATATAACGTATGCCTACTTCAAGGATTACACATACAAAATGTCATGCAAAAAGCTAGTTTGACCTACAATTAACCTGATAAATTGCTGAGATGAATGAGCTTCCAACTGATCTGAACAAAGAGCAGCAACTTCAGCTGCTTGTCTTAAAAAGGACATTTGAAGTTGAATGCAGCTATCATTCTACGAGCAGATTAAAACATTATACTTTACATGATATAATGTTCTCATCATTATAAAACAGCATATAATCTTTGATTGTAAACATTTGAGCTCCTGTTGTCACATTTTGTCTCACTGCTGAGACAATATTTTCCAATAAGTTTCTATTTCTTTGCTCTCTCCATTCAATTCTACATCACCCATGTCGGTTTGGTGATGAACCAACCAAAATCAATCAAAAATACATCATGAGTCAGCACTCCGACCTCTACATTTTATTGGGCCTCTTCTTGCTGCTAGAACTGGGATGAGACTGGGTGTCCTATATAGGTCATAGCATCCTAATTTGCATAAACAGATGAGGTTTCTGCCTTTCTGGTGTGCACTTTGATTGTCCAAAAAAACTGCAACATTGAAATCAAAGAACAAATTGACCCAACCATTTTTAAACTCCTTCACCACTTAGTTTCTGTCAGACAACAAAATTAAAATTTACCCTAGTTGTAATATAATTGTTACTCCTGGGCAACAAGCTAAGACAAAGAAAATGGTTGAGGGAAATAACAGATGTTTTAAGTGATTAGTTTGCTTTAATTATTGATCTACTTGATTGGCTATTCAAATTTGATATAGGAAATGTTAATACATCAAACAAGTGCATTGGAAGTAGACACGGAGAGAAAATTTTCTACTTCCGAGTTCCAGCCCCAAATCTGCCCACTTTTATAGAAAATGCTAGTTGCTGCAGGCCATGTTTACTCAGACAAACGTTGGACGTTCGCTTCACCTGGGAGTCAGGTTTGCAAATTAGACACAATAATGAGGCTGACAATCTCTGATCAAACCTGTTTTGCAGGTTTTATGATGGACAACCAAATTTTCCAGGTCTCAGTAGTTGAAGCAAGGCGAGATATAAGAACATAAGAAATAGGAGCAGGAGTAGGCCATCTAGCCCTTCGAGCCTGCCCCGCCATTCAATAAGATCATGGCTGATCTGTCGCTGCTCAGTTCCACTTTCCCGCCCTCTCCCCATAACCCTTAATCCCCTCTCTTATCAAAAACCCATCAACCCGCGTCTTAAAAATATTTAGCGAGGCAGCCTCCACCACTTCAACGGGCAGAGAATTCCAGAGATTCACCACCCTTTGAGTGAAGAAGTTCCTCCTCAACTCCATTCTAAACCGCCCCCCTTTTATCTTGAGGCTGTGCCCCCTAGTCCTACTGTCTGTTTTGAGCGGGAAGAGTCTCTCCACCTCTATCCTATCCATCCCATTCATCATCTTATACGTTTCAACGAGATCTCCCCTCATTCTTCTAAACTCTAACGAGTACAAGCCCAGTTTATTCAGCCTCTCCTCATAGCTCAACCCCCTCAACTCCGGTATCAGCCTAGTAAACCTCCTCTGCACTCCCTCCAAGGCCAAAATATCTTTGCGCAGGTGCGGCGCACTTCTCGTGGGCTAGGAGTATTCCCTAAGCTCACCCAGAACAGTATCATGGATCAGATCTACTGTAGCTGCTTCTGCTCAACTGGAAGCCAAGCTTGCCAGTCGGGTTGTCTTAAGTTTCCCATCTGAAGCTCCACAAATGCCCCCAACCCTCTCACCCATCCCATTTACAAACCCATCCCTATTAATATTCAGGCCAATTTTTTTTTTTTTGCAGGTTTTTAGTTTTCTAGCTACCTCCCACATTTTTCATTTGGACATTTCCTACAGCACTGAAAGCTATTATTTTACATTTTTCTTAGTTTTTAGTATACATAAGACACTGACAGAAGTTAAATTATTCTTAAAACAAGAGAATAGCTTACACATATGCAAATGCAGTAAGAGAATTAAACAAGTAACTATTTTAAAACATGTATGATATTTTAGATGTGTTTTATGTGTTATATGAATCATTGTTCACTTTGGCCAAAGCAAATTACTGAAAGGAATAATGGGAAAGACAAATAGTTCAGAACCATAGGTCTGGGAACCCATTAGCTAGCAAAACTCATATCTGGAAGATTCTTATGAGGGAACATATTTTGAAACATAATGAATAGGTTCAGACACTGCCCAGACATGTGTTCCTGTGTCCTGGGGCATATCTATTTGAGAACAGATATGCCCCTGGACACAGGAACAGATGTCTACTCACCTTGGCAGTGAGCTGGTGGAAACATCCACTTTGACCCTTACGGTGGCATCTACCTTAACCAGATAACAGGGAAGTAATGTTAGCCAAAAAGGAAGTTAGCATCCGAGTTTAATGGACAAATTAAATACCATCAAGCTGGAAAGTACAATGCAGTTGGCTGAGATACTTGGGAGATTTGTATTGATGTGTGTATACTAAATGAAATTAATTTCAAATTAATGACAGGCAAGGAATCGAAAAGAAAATGTATGACTGCTCTGCTTTTACTGATAAATTCAGAACTTGTCTGAGGGGTCTGGGTGTTTTGTATCTGTTACCATCAAGTTAACTTCTCCCATTGTTTGCTGGTCTTTAACAAGTTTTTACCTTTTGTACTGTGACATTGGTTTCCTGAATCAAATTGCCACCTTGTCAAAAATTCCCTTAACAAGAACAAATTCAGTTTAGCTGCTGTTCTCAATTGAGCTATCAATAAAGTGCATGACACCAAGTGTGAAGTCCACATAACAACAAATATGAACCATCATGTAATACATTTAATACACTACTCAATTATTAGACAATATAATACTTTTGCCAAAACAATGTACAATGTAACACACAGTTTTAAGTTAACCTATTATCCTTTGCGGGCCAGACAATTTAAATTGCAAAATAAATAAATAGAGCCTAATTTTATTTGATAAACGATCCTCAAGATTGGAGTGTGCTGAGTACCACTCAGTACTTTATGACTTATGTCCATAGCAATGATCCCCTGGCTGATAATGCATTGTGCAAAACAAGTCTGTAACGACAGAAATGTTGTGTTGTACTGTGCACGATTTTTTTTTTGCCAAGGCAACACTGTGAATCTTTCACCACAGATTAAATAAACAAACCTGGGGCTCATATACTGCTGTTCAAGCTGCAGGTCTTAAAAATAAGCACAACTGATCAAGTCAATTGAGAAGATAAAGACATCAAGGTGATATTTGGAGCTGCGTTATTCAATAGAAAAAACATTGAACTGGGGTGTGACTAAAGGAATAATACTATTTTAGCCAAAAGCACTAATTTTATCAGAATATGTCTTACATATGCTCACACAAGGCAAATGCACTCAAGTATCTACCTTTTAGTAACCAAAGCACATATAACAACCCAAAACACTTGCACATGCTTTTCATCTTGCCATTCTACCAACACTCAAACAAAACTAAAATACATGTGCATATGCCATGAGGATGAGTAATGACGTGACAGCAAGTATGGCATTTTATCGTTAATACTCAAAAATGCAATTCACCATACCCAAATTTCTAATTAGCTATACATTTTTGATTTGATTTCTTACTTGTCACATGTATTGGTATTTATGAAAAGTATTGTTTCTTGCACAGTATACAGACAAAGTATACTATTCATAGAGAAGGAAAGGAGAGTGAGTGCATAATGTATGCTAGTCGTAGCTAGGGTATAGAGAAACATCAACTTAGTACTGCTTTAACATCTCACTATAATTTGATTTGATTTGTCACATGTATTAGCATACAGTGAGAAGTATTGTTTCTTGTGCACCATACAGACAAAGCGCACCATTCATAGCGAAGGAAATGAGAGAGTGCAGAATGTAGTGTCACAGTTATAGCTAGAGTGTAAAT
The DNA here is from genome assembly GCF_965287045.1 of Carcharhinus amblyrhynchos. Taxonomy (NCBI): domain Eukaryota; kingdom Metazoa; phylum Chordata; class Chondrichthyes; order Carcharhiniformes; family Carcharhinidae; genus Carcharhinus; species Carcharhinus amblyrhynchos. The sequence goes on from NC_137335.1 coordinate 56,228,861, forward strand.
CAAAATTATTTATCATTTATTTTAAAAAACATGCACATTAGATACTTTGGTGCAACTGAGAACTAAGGGACAAGATACGGACAGGCACATCCAGCAGCATATTCAAGCAAACCCAATTTACCCACTGTACCTGATGGGCACTAAATCTAATACACCTGGCAATAATTATGAGTTTTGAAGGCATAAGGATCAGGGATCCCTAATCTAGTTAATAGTGGTGGATGCAATGCACGCCTGATGATTTACATAAATCTGTATTGTGACGAGTGACTCAAACTACCTGAAATCTCCCTCAGTTTTCTGAACCATCAACAAATAAGGCAGTTGGCAAGTGAAGATTTCAAGAAGATTCAATCAGCTGTGCCTGGGCATGAAATCTGATTAAATAAAAAGCAGATAGTGCTTCTCAGCACTCTACTCCTTGTATAAATAGTTAAGCACAATTTAATAAGCTGCAAAAAGTTTACTGAATAGATCAAAGCAGCAAATCCACTTCATGTGTTATGATGAATTCAATGGTAATATGGGCAAGATTAGCATGGTCAAATCAAGCATTATGAATGGTGCAGTAATGTATTAAAAGCTATATATCTAACACACACAGATTCATGCTTGGTTACCAATGCAAAAACAATCTTAAACTGGATTCTTTTGAGTTGTAGGCAAAAACTGACGAGCGCAATCAAATCTGCCAAGACTCCTAGTTAAGCAGTTAGCCTCAATAATCTAAGCCTACGCAAACTTAACAACATGTGTGCCTTTCAGGAGACATAATTCTCCTCAATAACATTCTACATTGTGGATTACATTAAGAACAGACCTATTTTGCTACATTTACCTTCCTTTGAACATTACATTGGCAAATATACCAAATCACACAAAATGGTGATGAAAGATATTCAATTTGTTAAAAGGACATGATGATTTACTTTTTCTTTGGTTCTTTTCAGCAGAAAATAGATGTATTTGCAAATATAACTTAATTTTGACAAGTATTTGCACACTTGAATCGACCAGTCTGGTATTCCAAGTTCAAAGTGCCTACAGGTTTCCACAGTCCACAAAATGTTTATTGTACCTGCATTCACATGTTTCTGTAGTGTTCCCTACCTACCGCTTTACAGGCTGCAGTTTAAAAGTTCTAGTCGTATGATAGAAACTGAATGTTGCAATGTTTACCAAACTCTCTGATCGGGCATCAGACTTGAGAATCTGGCCTATAGTTTCCATAGGTCCTGGACTTTAGATCAATAACTTTTTCACTCCCTGAAAATAATTACAAATTTGAAGAATAATTTCATATATAGAAAAATGATTGGTGGAAATAGCATACAAGAGAGCTACTACTTTATAAGGAAGTAAAAGAGGTTATTAAATTACTTACACTTTACATCTGGAATGACATGATAAGGGGACCAAACCAGCATGCCACCAATTTCCTTATCACTATACTTTGTAGCACCTGAAAGAAAATTAAGTAAGCTGCTTTAAATTGAGTTTGAGAAACAGCTTTCAGACATCAAGACTATGACTTCCATAATTCATGCATGACTATCACTCATGGAGGGATTTCTCCCTTCTACAAAGGTGGATTTACTGAAGTATAAATGCAGTTCTATATTTGTGCTTGTTAAAAAAAGTCTAATTATAAATACAATGGGCCATATTTGCATTTCTCAATGGAGGGGAGAATTGAGTTGTAAACGTAGGAACAGGAGTACATCATTCAGCCCACCGAGCTTGCTCTGCTATTCAATACGATCATGGCTAATCAGACATTTCTTACATCCATTATCTGTGTGCCTCTTTATATCATTAATCAGAAATCCATCAACCTTACTTTTAAACATACATAGGATGGGACTTCCGGGCCGCACTCACCCCAAGACCAGAAAATCCCGCCGGAGGTCATCGGATCTTTGCACAGTCCACCCAAATCTTTCTTTGTAAGATAGTCTCGCCATCCTCTGGAACAAATCTGGTGAACCTACATTGAACTCCCTCTATGGCAATAGTAGCCTTTGAGGTAGGGCTTAAAACTACACTCAGTACTCCAGGTGCAGTATGACCAAACTTTTACACAACTGAACCAAGACCTCATTATTCCTGTACTCAAACCCTCTTGCGATAAAGGCCTAAGTTTCATTAGTCTTCCTAATAGCTTGCTGAACCTGCATGCTAGCTTTCAGTGACTTGTGGAAAGGACACTCAGGTGCCTTTGTACAGCTCTCTAATTTCTTGCCATTTAGGAAATACTCTGGACATCAATTCCTGCTACCAAAATGGATTGTCACATTTTTCTGTATTATATTTTATCTACCATATTCATGCCCACTCTCCTATCTGTCCAAATCTACGGGAGCCAGTCTACATCTTCCGGTCAACATACATTCCTACCTAGCTTTATATCATCTGTGAACTTGGAAATATTATATTTTGTCCCCACATCTAAATCATTGGCATAATATTGTGAACAGCTGAGGCTCAAGTACTGATTTTCACAGTACCCCACTCGCCAAAGCAAGAATGACCTGTTTATTTTTACCCAGTTTTCTGTCTGTAAGTCAATTCACAATCCATGATAGTATATTGCCTCTTATCCCAAGTGCTTTTATTTTGCCAATTCACCTTTTTACCACAAGTTTTCTGAAAGTCCTAATATGCTATGTCCATCGACTCTCCAGTTTCAATTTTAATAGCATCTTCACAAAAACTCGATCATGTACATCAAACATGACTTCCCATTCATAAATCCATGTTGACAATGCCCAATCAGATCATGAAGGTCCAAGTATCTATTTATCACATCCTTTCTAATAGATTCCAGCCATATCTGGAGGTCAGGCTAAAAAAATCTGTACTTCCCATTTTCTCTCTTAAATACTGGGCTGACATTTGTTACTTTCTTTCAACACTCTAGGATGCGTAACATCAGATCCCAGGGATTTACCAACTTTCATCTCTTAATTTCTCCAATGCAGCCTTCTTACTGATACTAATTTCCTTTAAATATTCTTCCTAGTCCTTTGGATCTCTACATCTGGAGATTTCACGCATCTTCCTTTGTGAAAACAGACTTCTCTGCCATTTTCCTATCCCCCATTACAAGTTATCCTGCCTGTAATGGACCCACATTTTTCTTGGTCAAATGCTTCCTTTTTATATGCCAATAGAAATATAAAAGATTTTGCTGCAAAAACAACTTTCCACTACCTTTTCCAGTCCCATGCCGTTTTCATGCGACCTTCCAGCAAGTCAACATGGCCTTGGGTACAAAATGCACAGTAATTCTTACAAGACCAGGACCCCACTGAGATGGCCATTGGAAATGCATTTCCTCCTGCATGCTATTTTCAAGTGCTGATGTCAGAAGCCTAAAAACTCTCTCACTGCAATTTGTGACAGCAAAGGCTAATGAGACGGGAAAATTCTGACAGGTGTTAAATGTTTTGACATCTTCAAATATCATTAGTTAATACTATTTTTCAAAGAAGATGTATTTTGAATGCAGTGATTCATCATAGAGATTTGCACTGCAGAAGTAAGTTGACCCTTACATTGATCAACATTCTGCAATTGTTATCCATTACTGTACTTTTCTAATAGTCAGAAGTGCCATAATGCATTACAAATGTGAAAATGTTCCATCAGCCATTGCTGTCATGTTTTATATTGCGATTCAAGTCACTTCACCGGTCTGGCTTTAAAAACTATTGCATTTGAAAGTTTAAAATATCTCTGCACCTGCGCCCCCTCCATTGAACAAATGCAATTTTTTTTGAAACAGAATGCCATTCTGTTTTGTCAGTTTCAGCAAGATAGCTGGAAGGTTTTGTTAGCATAGCAATAGCCATTATGAATTCATGGCTGCATTTCAAAAGCCAATAATGGCTTCAGCTCAGCAGATGGTGGGTTGATTGGACTAGGAATATTTTAGAGGTTGTAAAACATGCCTTTGAGGGGATTTATTGGTTTTCAGGCCTAACAGGCATTTCCAGGGTTAAATTTTTTCCACTAGTTTAGCCTTTTTTCTATAGTGTTTGAATTCGGCATTTTATTATATTGTTAGAGGCTTGTTTTTTTTCAAATGTTTCAAAATACTTCCCATCGCATAGTACTGCGTGACTCCTGTGGACTGTACAAAATACATACTGGGTTAATGGCTATGGAGAATACATGGGGGAGCATGGAAAATTAGTGAGGGACTCTTTACTATAGTTTCTAACTAGCCTGCCTCCATACCCACACTGCTTACATATGCAATGGAGGGGTAACCCGATTCCTGTTTAAAAAGACAAAACATTCCATGCAAAATCACACATAGGTCAGGTGTACATTTTGGAAGGCACGGAAGTGCACAAGACAGGTTTTCACAAGCCCATACAAATATTGGGGTAAAATTTTTACGATAGAAATTTTAACTTAAGAACCCGCACTTAGGAATCATCACTTAGTATATCTGCCATCTCAAATAGAACTATGAAGTACTTACCCACAAAAGTAACAATGTATGCCACACCTATATTAAATTATATATGATCTACAGGAAGTGAGAATGCTCAGAACATTAGGATAGTGACCACACTCCAGTCAGCGTTCCCTTTCCTGTTCTGCTATAAAAAGGGCATCAGGGAATATCTGATTACGAATAACTTGCTGACAGTCAATCTAGAGGCTTATGTCTGAAGAATGACCAACTGGACAAAAGAATTAAGTGTCCACAGTGCTGATGCTGCAGCAAGTCAGTACTTTTTAAAGAGAATGAGAAGAAAATATTCTAAATGCATTCACTTAAGCATTACTATTATAATATTACATGCTGCACTTGGAATTAGATAAAGATACAGAACATAAATTGGATATACGCCCAACAAGTCCACTCAGTCATTTTTATTTCATATATCTAGCATCTGTAATACTTTGCTTTTATTTCAGAAAGATAAAGTTTCATACAGGATTAAACATGAATTTCAAAACAAAAACCAACATAACAAAAGAAACAACTTGCTGAGCAAAAAAGTCAACAATTGTTAATTGTAAAAATAGTAATAAACAAAGGTGGCAATTAGAACATGAAAGGCTGAGACTGTGTGCGTATGGGTCCAGTTTTTTCCATGACTTGGGTTCCTTACTCAACCTTCACCCGGTGTGACAGGCTGAAAGTGGATAGTGTCTTCTGGTGTCAAGGTGAATGAGAGCACTGAAACTGGAAGTGCACCAGAAAAATATTCTCCACTCACCCCTCCCCTTCATTCACACACACCTGCTCATCCAGCCTGTGCTCATCACTCCACCCCCCCCAAAGCATGTGCTCTCACCCCTTCCTCATTATCTCTCGAGCACACTCACCTCTCCCTCCCAGACATACTCATCACACCTCTCACCCAAGCACTCTAAGGACTGCATGGAAGGGCTCCACAGGCCTCAACGTGGCCCACGTGCCAGATAAACCCTTTTTACATAAACATACAAGATGCTACTGCCTGTGATACCTCCACAGGTAGTTCACCCTACTGCAATTTGAACTTTAGGTACCTGCCCTGCAGTGCTCCACCAGGAAGTGGTTAAGGAAACAGAGAAAAGCTTTCTTCCAGCTCTCCAGAATGGTTAAATAGAATTTTCTTGGCAGTCATATCACATATCCTTGGCTTTCATTGCAGGCTAATTTCAAGGAGGCCTAAAACATGCATTCAGCACATAAATCAGGGGCCTAAACTGTTTTAGGTTGTCCAACTAAATTTGGATCTGCACTTTTTTTAACTGTGCACTGGGTATCAGTCCACAAATGAGTCTCATTGTGTCCAGGGATTCTGAAATGTATTCTCACTTCACAATTTAAGTACTTTCATTGTTCAGATATTAATGCTTTAAAGAAGTACGTGCACGTAAGCATGTCATCTAGATTTTGCTATTGGCAAATTTTGCCCAAGGGGGGGAAAAATTGGTAGTTGATTTCGTCTGTACCGTCTTAGCTAACTTGCACGGAGGATAATAAGAACCGGCAAATAGGAGAACGGTAAGTTGATAAAGAACTCAACGGGGACATTGCCGGAACCTCCTGTCACTGAACGTGGCCGGCAACAGATCTCAGCAGCCTCATTCTCAGTTCGGCCTGACTGCGTATAGGGGGCGGGGGGGGGTCGGCCCATTGGCCTGACACGACCACCGCGCAGGCGCTGAGGGCGCCACACGATCACTGCGCAGGCGCCAGAGTCCACAGGCCGGAGAAACGCGCAGGCGTTCGGAGTCCCAGTCACGACCCGACCATTGCGCAGGCATATGAGTCGCCAGTCCCGAGAAATGCACAGGCGTGAAGGGACTGCCGTCTCGAGCACTGCGCACGAGCGAGGTGGGGCCAGGGCCCGAACAGTGCGCACGCGCGGGGGCACCCTGCCTATTTAAAGAGTTGGTCTCCTGCCTAAATCGGGCTCGATTCATCCGTCACGCGGAGCCTCTCTCACAACACACTCAAACCCCCCCCCCAAAAAAAACACTCCCTAGGATAGTAAGCAAGCCATTTGGTACGCTTCCAAAACTCGCCAACCAAGTTTAAAGGGCGAACGCCTCCCCCAACTCCTTCCACTAGTCCCAACAGTCAGGAGGAAGAAGGGGAGAGGGGGGTCACATACACCCAGAGCCGAGGCTACCAACCCACACCTTCAGTTCCAGAACAATCTAGGATCACATTCACTAAACAAAATTATCATCATCATTCACGGATTGAGGATAATTCTTTTACCGGGATTAAATTCCGGAATGGATGCTTGATAATCAGAGCCCACTCGCATTCCGACATCTGTAACGATAACAAGGAAATAAAAAAAATTAAAAAACACACGTATCAGAAAGATGCGAAATGACAACACAAGACGGCGTCCGGTTACCGACGCCGAACACGGCTCAGGGGTTTAAAGAATTCAACGGCGACGAACGAAGTTTGATTTGGGGGGAGAAAAATTCGCATAGCGTTCGAGGCTACCACCGTGCTCGTCGTCGCTGCCACTCTCCTCGGAATAATGTCCATTGGAAGAGGCTCCAGCCGGGCTCTTGGTGCCGTTTGATCGGCCCTTCCCCAGGTATTCCGACCCTTTCTCCATCATCCCGGGCATGGCAGAGAGGGGGGTAAAAAACCGTTTTTCTTTTTTTTAAAAAAAGTAAAACGATAATCAATGCAAGAATTGAGGGGGGGGGAGTGGGGAAGAAAATTGCAACCGGACGGGAGTTGCAAACAATGGAAGGCCCGCAGGGGGAAGGGGAGGGGAAAGAGAGAGAGAGAGAAAAAGGGGGACGGACAGCAGCGAAACTTCTTTGGGCGCGGAAGAGGATTGACAAGCGGAGCGGCGCCTCACAGCAGGCAGCCTGAGCACAGGCAGGGAGGGGAGGGAGGTCACTCCGCCCCCGCCTTCCATTTCCCTCCTCCTCCGGGTCCTACTGCCCGCCTCCGCAACAAAATTGCGGCCGAGCAATCACTGGGCGCGGTGGCGATCCCCAGCTCCCTCCCCCACTTGAAGTCTACCGCACTCTTTTCTTTCTCCCTGTCACTTCACTCCTGGCTGCGGAGGACGAGCTGTCAACTGCACCCGTCAGCGGCCAAGCGGCCCCGGGAAAAAAAACAAAAGAGTGAGTTGATGAGTTTTTCTTTCACTTAAAAGGGCTTTGCTCTTGCTGGGTAACCAATATACATGGTTACTAATCCAACTTATTAGAAAGTACAGCTCTAGAACAATAACACTGCATTGAAGTTTAGAAAATCTTACTATTTTGTGTGCTGCACATCAATTAAGATGTCACAGTAAACAAGATGATTAAAATACAGGAATTTGTTGTCAAACTCACATATCACCGATTATATTTAATCTATGAAATAAATAAAAGTTTTGCATCTACCACAGATCTCTCCAGTACGTCTAAACTGCACCAATCCAGTTTATTACAAAAGGGACAAGCTCAATACAAAATACTAATATCCTGTGTAAGATACATGCCTCCAACATGTAAGATTTGCATGGCAGCAAGTGTTTCCCTGAATTGTCTCTCAAAATGTGGTAAATAATAGATAACCATAAATGTCATATTTCCACACCATTTAAATGCAGACAAAGTCACCATATAATCAAATTCACTACAGTTGTAGAAATATTCTGATAGTAATTAAAATGACCTACATTTTTTCTCCTTGAATTTTACTTAATAAGATTTATGTTGTCTGAGATAAGGTAAGTAAATTCTGGACAACACAACAGTGCACTTCTGTTTCTCAGTATGAGCATCAGGTGTAGGGAAATGAGTTGAAATTATTCAAACTCATTTTAGTACAATACTTACACCTAGCAGAAATGGGAGACTTCTATACTATTAACCAGGAGTAGATTCAAACCTAAGCCTCAAAAGTATGATGATTTCAGTAGATTAACTCTCAGTCAATTCCCAAGATACTAGATGCACTGCAGCAGATCAGCGAGGTTTCTTCAACAGCGCTTATCAAACTTGTGACTTCTACCATCCAGAAGGACAAGGACAGCAGATACATGGGAACCACCACCTCCAGACTCCTGCCCAAATTACACAACATCCTGACTTGGAAAACTATCACCATTCTTTAATCAGCGCTTGGTCAAAATCCTGGAAGTTCTTAACCTAGCAGCATTCTGGGAGTATTTTCACCGCACAGACTGCAACTGTTCAAGAAGGCAACTCACCAGCATCTTTTCAAGGGCAATTAAGGATGGGCAGAAATCTGGCCTGGCCAATGATATGCCATGTCTTCTGGAGTAACAATAAAAAAAGACTTTTAAGAGGAATTTTGTGTCATGGGAATGACATGGTTCAGGAAGATTGCCTTCAGTTCTCAATTTGTGAGATTACCTGGTCACATGCCTCTGTTTGTGTGTTCCTGCTGCATGTATGTTGACTGCCCTGACTGTCTTCCTTTACAATAATGACCACACTTCCTTACACTTCATGGTCTTTCCACTGAGGAAAAAATGAAGGAATGCTTTTTCTTGCTTTACTAAAAATAAAGTATGCAAAACAATAATATTGCTCTTTGTTATTTTCTAAAATTGTCAAATAGAGAAAATAGACCCTTTTTTGTTGTCATATCAATATTCATTTTAAATAATTATATTTCTCATTCTGAAATTGTTTTACTTGTTGAATAGACCAATGTTTTGGCTACCAGTCTTGGCTAAGTAATAACACTTCCAGCTTTGATCTTGAAACTTCAGGATCTGAGACTTGGAAGTGAGGCTTGAGTGTGTAGGATTATACTTGACAAGTAATGAGGGAGCATTGTACTGTTAAAACTTATGTAAAAACAGACTTTTTGAAAATTGATGCATTCCTTGCTCATGTTGTTGTAGAAATTTTAAACCAATTTGGTAGGGAGGAATCACAGTAGATAGATGGAGTTTTACCACAGGCCTCCCAACACTTGAGAGCAAGGTTTGGTCGGGTATAGAAGGAAAACTAGGTCAGTCCAGCAGGCAGAGAAAACATGGGCATTGTAAAACACATGGGAGGATTGGAAGGCTTTTTTTATTCATTTGTGGGACATGGGTGTCACTGGCTGGCCAACATTTATTGCCCATTTCTAGTTCCCCTTGAGAAGGTGATGGTGAGCTGCCTTCTTGAACAATTGAGTGGCTTGTTAGGCCATTTCAGAGGGCAGATGAGAGTCAACCATATGACTGTGGCTCTGGAGTCCAGCTAATCCAGACCAGGTAAGGACGGCAGATTTCCTTCCTTAAAAGCCATTAGTGAAACAGATGGGTTTCTCTGACAATCGACAATGGTTCCATGGTCATCAGTCAATTCTTAATTTCAGATTTTTTTAATGGAATTCAAATTCCACCATCAGCTATGGGGATATTCACACCCGGGTCCCCAGAACATTAGCTGTGCTCCTGAGTTAATAGCCTAGCGATAATACCATTAGGCCAATGCCTCCCCCTTGCATCTATTTGAATGCAAAACAGATGAACTTAAGAGTGATATTCAGTACCTGGAAGTATGATATTGTTGCAATCGCTGAAACATGGTTGAAGGAAAGGTAGGACTGGCAACTAAACTCTCCAGTGTATGGAAATTTCGGTCATGATCGGGGGGGGGAGATCTAAAAGAGGTCTTCAAATGAGGCCATATGGGTGGAGCTGAGAAAAAGGAAGGGTGATCTCTTTGCTGGAATTATACTATAGGCCTGCCAACAGTCAGAGGGAGATAGAAAATCAGAAATGTAGGCAAATCACAGAAAAATGTGAGAGGGATAGCGTTATAGTAGTAGGGGATTTCAACTTCACCAATATTTACTGCAATCACCAGTTAAGGGTGAAAGGATTAGATAGGGTGGAATTTTTAAAAGTGCATCAGAAGAGCTTTCTGTGTCAGTACATAGGTAGTCCTACTAGAGATGGGCAGTTATGAACCTAATCCTAGGGGATGAATCCGGGCAGGTGGTCAAAGTGTCAGTGGACGAGCATTTTGGGGATAATGACTATAACTTAGTAAGTTTCAAAGTCATTATGGTAAAGGATAAGGATAGTCCAGAAATTGTGCTGAATGTGGGGAGGCCAATTCCATTATCCTTAGACAGAATCTAGCAAATATAGATGGGGAGCAGCAACTTACAGATAAATCTGCATTTGGAAACTGGGAGTCTTTTTAAAATGAAATAATGAGAGTTCAAAGCCAAAATGTTCCTTTAAGAGGGAAGAGCAAGGGTGACAATCCAGGGAAGTTTGGATGTCAAGGGATATTGAGGGCTTGATAAAGAAAAAAAGAAAGCATTTGGTAGAGAGTCTTCAGGAGTATAGGGAATCTAGGAGATATTTAAGAAAATAAATTAGGAGGGTAAAGAGGAGCCACAAAATATCATTGGCAGATAAGATTAAGGAAAATCCCAAGGCATTTGGAAGTATATTAAGAGCAAGAGATGGTCAGGGAAATAGTTAGAGACCAAAGGGGTAATCTGTGCAAGGAGCCAAAAGATGTGGGCAAGGTCTTAAATTCATATATTTTGTTTGCATTTATCATTGAGAAAGGCATTGAAACTGGAAATTTCAGTTGGGATGATGAAGTTCTAGACCACATAAAAATTAGTAAGGAGGAGGTATTAGATGTTTTAGTGGGCATAAGAGTGCTTAAATACGCAGGGCAATGTATATCAGATTGCCTTGGGAGGCAAAAGAGAAGATAGCAGGGGCCCTAATGAAGATACTTAAATCTTTGCTGGTCACAGGTGAAATGCCAGATGACTGGAGGATAGCTGTTGTACCTTTATTCAAGGCAGCAGGGATAAGCCTAATACTTACAGTCAGCGAAATTATTTGAAAAAATTCTGAGGGATATGTATTTTAAAAATGCATCCAGCAGAGCTTTTTGTGCCAGTATGTTGATAGTCCTACTAGAGATGAGGCAGGTCTATATCTAATCCGAGAGAATGAAGCCGGACAAGTGTTTGAAGTGTCAGTGGGCGAGCACTTCGGGAAGAGTGACCAGAACTTGGTAAGTTTCAAAGTCGTTGTGGAAAGGAATAAGGATAGTTCAGAAATCAAGTGTTTGAATTGGGGGAACGCTGATTTCAATATCATTAAACAGAATCTGGCCAACGTAGATGGGAGCAGCTACTTACAGGTAAATCTTCATTTGGAAAGTGGTAGTCTTTTAAAGAATGAAATAGGGAGAGTTCAGTGCCAACACGTTCCTTTAATAGTGAAGGGCAAGGGTGGCATGTCCAGTGAATCTTGGATGCCAATACGTAGATAGTCAACAATTGGAAAGGAAGAATTGATCAGGCATAGTTAGCACAGATTTGTTGATGGGAGATCCTGTGTAGCTAATTTAGTTGAGGTTTTGCAAAGGTAAATAAATATATTGATGAGAATAGTTCAGTTGATGTGGTTTATATGGACAAGATCTCATGTGGAAGGCTGGTCCAAAAGGTGAAAGCCCATGGGATCCAAGGCAAGTTGGCAAAATTGTTTTGTTAATAGGAGGCAAAGATGGAGGGCTGCTTTTGTGATTGGAAGTCTGTGACCAGCGGTGCACCACAGGGATCGGTGTAGGGACCCTTGCTGTTATATAGATTAACTACTTGGATGTGAATGTAGAAGTTATGTTTGATTTGACTTATTATTGTCACGTGTACTAACATACAATGAAAAGTATTGTTTCTTGCGTGCTGTACAGCAAAGCATACTGTTCATAGAGAAGAAAATGAAAGAGTGCAGAATGAAGTATTACAGTCATAGGTAGGGTGCAGAGAAAGATCAACTTAATGCAATTTAAGTCCATTCAAAAGTCTGACAGCAGCAGGGAAAAAGCTGTTTCTGAGTTTGTTGGTACGTGACCTCAGATTTTTGTACCTTCTTCCCGATGGAAGAAGGTGGAAGAGAGGATGTCTGGGGTGCGTGGGGTCCTTAATTATGCTGGCTCCTTTGCCGAGGCAGTGGGAAGTGTAGCCAGAGTCAATGGATGGGATGGATGGTTTGTGTGATGGATTGGGTTACATTCATGACCTTTTGTAGTTTCTTGCGGTTTTGGGCAGAGCAGGAGCCATACCAAAACATGATACAACCAGAAAGAATGCTTTCTATGGTGCATCCGTAAAAACTGGTGAGAGTCATAACTGACATGCCAAATTTCCTTAGCCTTCTGAGAAAGTAGAGGCCTTGGTGGGCTTTCTTAACTATAATGTCAAAACGGGGGGACCAGGACAGGTTGTTGGTGATCTGGACACCGATAAACTTGAAGCTCTTGATCCTTTCTACTCTGTCCCCATTGATGTAGACAGGGACATGTTCTTCTTCATGCTTTCTGAATTCGATGACAATCTCCTTCATTTTGTTAACATTGAGGGAGAGATTATTGTTACTGCACCAGTTCACCAGATTCTCTATCTCATTACTGTACTCTGTCTCATTATTGTTTGAGATCCAACCCAAGCAAACTTAAAAATCGAATTGGAGGGGAATTTGGCCACACAGTCATAGGTGTATAAGAAGTATAGTAGGGGGCTGAGAACACAGCCTTGTGGGGCACCAATGTTGAGGATGATTGTGGAGGTGGTGTTGTTGCTTATCCTTACTGATTGTGGTCTGTGAGTTAGGAAGTTCAGGATCCAGTCACAGAGGAAGGTGCCAAGTCCAGGCCCCAGAGTTTGGAGATGAGTTTCATGGGAATAATGGTATTGAAGGTTGAGCTATAGTCAATAAATAGGAGCGTGACATAAGTGTCCTTGTTATCTAGGTGTTCCAGGGTTGAGTGCAAGGCCAGGGAGATGGCGCCTGCTGTGGACCTATGGGTGGCGGGAGGCAAACTATAGTGGATCCAGGTAGTCCAGGAGGCCAGAATTGATTTGTGCCATGACTAGCCTTTCAAAGCACTTCGCAACGATGGATGTCACAGCCACCAACCGTTGGTCATTAATATTCAAATATTTACTATAAATTTTTAATGAGTAATATAATTACTGCATGATGTCACTTTAATTGTCATCAATTTCTGTTAGTGCAATATTTTGTTGGGGAGGGGGAAATGATTATTTTAATTACACTGCTTGCTTTTTCTTAGATACAGCGATTATGGTCATCTTCTTGAAGGTGATAGGGACCTCAGATTGTTGTAAAGAGAGGTTAAAGATGTTGGTGAATACCCTGGCCAGCTGCTCCACGCAGGATCTGAGTGCTCATCTGGGTACCCCATCTGGGCCAGTCGCTTTCCATGGGTTGACCTTTGAAAAAGCTGCTCTGATATCTGCAGTGGTGACCCCAGACACAGATTCATCCAGGGCTTCCAGGATGTAGGGCATGCTCTCGCTGACCTCTTGCTTAAAATGGGCATAGAATGCATTGAGCTCATCATTGCATGATGATGAAGGGTGCATTAGAGCTGGTGATTTTACATGCCTTCATCCTGTAGTCTGTTATGTCTTGCAGATCTTGCCATAGTTGGTGGGGGTCAATGTGATTAGCCTGGGACTCTAGCTTGGTCCAGTGCTGTCTTTTGGCATCTTTGATGGATCTCCTTAGATCGTATCTGGCTTTCTTGAATAGGACAGTCACCTGACTTGAATGCTTCAGACCTAGACTTCAGCAAGCACTGGATATCCCTGTTCATCCATGGTTTCTGGTTGGGAAACATACAGATTTGGCTTCTTTGGCACACAGTCTTCTACACACTTACTAATGAAATCAGTTACTGTAGTGGTGTACTTGTTCAGGCTGTTTGCAGAGTTTTTAAATACTGACCAGTCCACTGACTCCAAGCAACCACATAGGAGATCATCCGATTCCTCAGACTAACAATGTATGACTTTCTTTGATGGATTCTCCCACTTCAGTTTTTGCTTGTAAGCCTGGAGCAGGAGTACAGTCTTGTGGTTTGTTTGCCAAAGTGTGGGCGGGCAATAGAGCGGTAGGCATGTTTAATATTTGTGTAGCAGTGGTCTAGGATATTTGGGCCTCTGGTGGAACAGGAGACATGTTGATGGTAACTTGGTAGTACGCTCTTGAATTTGGCCTGATTGAAGTCCCCGGCCACGATCAACAAGGCCTCAGGATGTTCCACCTCAAGACTATTCATACTGGTTATATTTCGCCCAGCGTGATCTTCATGTCCATATGGGGTGGGATGTAAACTTCCATCAGGATAATGAGGTGAACTCCTGCAGAAGGTAATAGTGGCAGCATTTTAGTGTTAGGTATTCTAGGTCTGAGGAGCAGAAAGTTGCCAGTGTTGCTATGTCTAGGCACTATGAGTTGTTGATTAAGAAGCAGACCCCATCTCCCCTAGCCTTGCCTGAGGCCGCTGTACGATCCATTTGATAGATTGAGAGGCCCTCTAGTTGTAAGGCTCTGTCGTGTGAAGCAGGAGTGAGCCATGTCTCCGAGAAACAGAGTGTACAGCAGTCCCTCAGTTCTCTTTGGAAAGTGAGTCTGGCTCCAAATTCATCTAGCTTGTTTTCCAGAGATTGGACATTTGCAAGCAGTAAGCTGGGGTGGGAGGGACGTTGGGACCACGTTGTTTCACTCTCACCTGCAGGCCTGCGTGTTTTCCATGCTTCCTGGAGTGCCTGCTTCTTTTCGAGCCTAGGAGATAGTGAGAATGGTTTGCAGTCATAAGGGTATGGTTGTGTCCAATGAGGTTCTTTGCTTTGGTCGGTGTGTGGATAGAGGATTTGTTGCCTTGCTTGCCATTCCTGCCTTGGTAGATGATCTGTACGGTTGGGCGTTCTGTGTCGCTGTCAGGCTGTGTTTTGGCTTCGCCGGCCGTTGAATATCCAGACCCTAGTGGATAGGTGGAAGGCCGGTAAGTGGATGATGTCCCTAGGGTTACGGTCATGGACAGGCTGGTAGTCAGGCCCGTGCATTGGGGTCCACTGGGTCACTGCCAGCTCAGGATCTCTAAACCTGCAAGTAGATTTAAAAGAACAGTATTAGTGATTGTTACTATAATTAGTAAGCTGGCGGATGACATGAAAATGTGTGGTATTGTTGATAGTGAAGAGGATAATCATAGGCTTCAGACTGATATTGATCAGCTAGTAAATTGAGCAGAGCGACAGCAGGTGGAATTTAATCCTGATATGTGTGAGGTAATAAATTTTGGGAAGTCTATTAAGGATAGGATATACACAATGAACAGTATGTCCCTAGGGAGTATTGAGGAACAAAGGGACCTTTGTTCAAAACAAGTCCATAGATCCCTGAAGGTGGCAACACAGGTCGATAGAGTGGTGGAGAAGGTACACGGAAAGCTTGCCTTAATTAGCAGAGGCACAGAGCATAGGAGCAGGGAGGTCTTGGTACAATTTTATAAAACATTGATTAGGCTACAGATGGAATGTTGCATGCAGTTCTTGTCGTCACACTATCGGAACGGCATGAGCGCACTGGAGAGGGTGCAGAGGAGAATCATCAAGATGTTGTCTGGGATGGAAAGTTTCAATTATGAGGAGAGATTGGACAGGCTGGGTTTGTTTTGGATTAAGGATTTAGAAGGGATCCAAGGAAAAAAAACTTTCACCCAGTGTATGGTGGAAATATAGAACGTGCTGACTAAGAGGGTGGTGGAGGCAGATGTTCTCACAACATTTAAGAAGCATCTGGATGAGCACTTAAATCACCAAGGCATAGTAGACAATAGTCCAAGTGCTGGTAAGTGGGATTAATATAAATTAGTATGTGATGGTTGGCATAGACATAGTGGGCTGAAGGGTCTGTTACTGTGGTTTATGACTATGACATCAGCATTGTACTGAAATGTAGCTATTTAATACCGATGCTGCTAAAAGCTTCTCAGTTCAACAATTTATGGCATCGTTGCAGGGGCCAGGCTGACTCCAATACACAATACAACGGAGAGAATTGACAACATTCTTACAGCTGATTGTGCCTGAATAGATGAGAAAATTGCATTAACCATTAAGAATTACATGCAATAAATTGAAAAATAAGTTGTGATGGAAGGAGGAAACTTACCAATCTGTGACAAAGCAAACTGGCTCATTGGATTCTTTGACTTATATGTGTAATATGCTGTCACAGAATGTCAAAAGGTCTTCCGTGTTGGATAAAATCCTTTCTTTAATCATTAACAAAAGAAGAGTTTTTACCGATGGTATATAAGCATGCTTCCTCAATAGCAGGAAAGACATCAATGCACGCCAGCGTTGCAGGACTAGGCAAATAAGTTTGAACATCAGAACACCTCTGAATTCAGTTATCACAAATGTTTCTGCTTTTTGGAGGTAAAGCAGATGTGTATGGCCCTTATTACATCCAGTAATTTCATGAAATCATACCAACATAGGTCTCTAATGTAATCTGTCTTTTCATTCCTGTAGCATTGTTCATCCATAATAAATAGGCGTTTCAGACTTCCACATTGTTTCCTTTGGAACTTAGATGTTCTGTCAACCAACAGTTGTTAGAAAGTGAAAGGATAATGACAGTTGCCAGGACATCTCAGATTTATCTGGTTCATTGTTGAACTTTTACTGCAATTCTTGCCTTGGTTTTGTTGCATTAACCTTCTTCTGATTTTGCTCCCACATTTTTGCATGACATGATTCTTTTTTCTACAGACTTGCGACCATAACATTGTTACTGCCAACAGATTCAACCCTTAGCTATAACCACATTGCTGAAGTGGGCATTCCATTGAGTTTTCAGAAGGTTTTATGGATTTGGAAGAAGAAATTGAGTGCCTGCAAAAGGTGAAGAATATCAGCGGCACCTCACACATTTGGTGACCGCTGCTTGGGTTTACATTCAAATCTAAGCACATCTACCTGGCTATGTCTAAGGAAGCTTGATATAACTGGATATGCTTCAGAAGGATAGCAGTCACATGCTGTCTATTGCAGTTTGATCTACAGTCAAGATCTAGCTCAGAGAAAGCCTGAAAGTTAATACAACATTGAATGTTCACATGACCAGATCCTTTTAAACCCACATTGTAGACATTTATCATAATTGTCATATTTTGTTCCATTTATACATCAAGCAGTGGAAATGTTTTTGTCTATTTCCTATGGAACATAATCAATGCCATAAAAGGATGCAGTAGGTTTAATAACTGACTTTCCTAAAACATAGGGTCTCATTGATGTCACAAATATAGCCATCAATGCCCCTAACAATAACCATATGACAGCAGAAACACTGTAATTCCATCAACAGACATGGACTAGAACCTTCTGCTTTCCTGGAAGTAGGCTAGGAAGGGGGGTAAAATTGAGTGGGATGACAGAGTACTGTGTCCATCACTTTCCTGTCTCCGCTGGTATTTTCAGTAGACCGATTCCTGGCATGAAGGGATTGCCCTAAAAGGAAAGATTGAGTAAATTGGAACTGTATTTCCTTGAAGAATGACAGTGATCTCATTGAAACATTTACAATTCTTAAAGGGCTTAATAGAACAGATGCTGGAAGGATATTTCTCCCGGCTGGAACGTGTTGAACTAGGAGTCAGAATCTCAAAATAAGTGATTGGTCATTTAGGACTGAGATGAGGAGGAATTTTTTCACTCAAAGCTTTGTGAATCTCTGTATTCTACATCCCAAAGATTTTGTGTGAATGCTCGGTGGTAGGGTATGTTTAAATCAGAGATTGGTGGATTTCCGGAAAGATTTTTGTAATTAATGAATATGGGGATTGTCTAAGAAGGAGTAGCTGTGGTGGCATGGTAGCACAGTGGTTAGCACTGCTGCCTCACGGCTCCAGAGACCCAGTTCAATCCTTGCTTTGGGTGACTGTGTGGAGTTTTCACTTTCTCTGCGTGGATTTCCTCTGGATGCTCCGGTTTCCTCCCACACTCCAAAAATATGCAGGTTAGATGGATTGGCCATGGCAAATTGCCCCTTAGTGTCAGGAGGATTAGTAGGATAAATACTTGGGGTCACAGGGATAGGGCCTGGGTGGGATTGTTGTCAATTAAGGCTTGATGGGCCAAATGGCCTCCTTCTGCACTGTAGGGATTCCATGGATTCTAGAAGACCAATCATGATCCTATTGAATCATAGAATCAACGGACCAAATGGCTCACTCCTATTTCTTACATTCAGCTTACACTTGCCTGAAGTGATAGGGGAACTATTATTTTGGATGTAAAGTTACACTGATTGCAGAAACAGTATAATTCCAAGAACTTTTCACATCCTTGTAGCAATGCAAAAGATTCTACAGGGACTTTGATTTGCACTATTAAAATGATTGAGAAAAGCTTTGTGCTTATGACAATAACAGTATATATCTGTTAACATGCAAGTCTTCTCAATATCTTCAGCCCAATTTGTGCATAACTGTGGCTGAAGACAATGATGAAATTCAGGATCTACCTTTCCTACCTTAGATTCTCACATATGCTATTTCAACCATCTATTGATCAATCAGAATAATACACCTTGTGGCAAGTATTCCTTGACTTAGTAACAGGAACTTTAACCTGTTTGTGGTAATTATTTGCTGGATTTAGCAAACAACATAGAGTTACTTAATATTGGATGTTATTTGGGAAAAGGGTGTCTCAAGAGTTCAAATAAACATAGATAGTACTGGGGACCAAGGGGTAGTTTCACGAAAAATTATCGTGTGTATAGCCTTCAGTTTCATTACATATCGTACAGTATTATAGTCTTTCTTGACATGTATGTTTTTGGTTTTGTTTTGAGTTAATAAATATTCTTTATTAATTATTCATACAATGGCTGGACTGTTTCCTCACTGGGTTGAACATCATTCCTCACATGACACCAAAAAAAACCACGCACACCATTACAAAGTAGTGTTTCAAGTTACCCTCCTGGGTTTTGAGATACCTTTGTATTTGACATCAGTGTGGTTCATAACAGTATCACTAATGATTAAGAAGTTCTGCTATGCACATCAAGGAGGGTATATTGATCCTGCAATTGATACACATCTGTCGTTAGTTTTCCTTTTGTTGCAGCTTCTCCATTACCATCTCTTCTTCAGTTGCACTGAGTTTTCATCAGCCAATAGGTTCCGATCTTCTCCTTCAGACACTCTTAAGGTAAATATGTGGGAGCTTGTGTTGTGAGGTCAGGAGACCTTGACAAGTTCTTGTGTGAAGTGGCAGCTCCTGCATATTCTGTTGGCAAGGACCTGTTAGGACACATAAGGGAAAAAGGAATATATGTTTGTATGAGGTATGCAAAAAATGGTTCTACGCATAGTGAAACTAATTCCATGCCAACTATGGATCAGCTGGTTGCAATCTTGCTTCTGGATAGTTACGGGTTCAAATCCCACTGCAAGACTTGAGGACAAAATTCAAAGCAGACTTTATTTGGGTGTTGGGTGGGGGGCGGGTAGTGGTTGCTTAAGATAGTTGATCTTTGTGGGAGTTTGATTTTCTTGCTCTTTTTACTCTTACCCGTAAGTAGTATCCTGAAAACAACCTTTATTGGGTTTTTCACATTTCCCTGTATTTTAATTTAGATTTAGTACTGAGGGAGTGCTGTACTGTCAAATATACCATACTTCAGATGAGACATCAATCTTTTTGCTCTCCCAGATGAATGTAAATGACCCAAGACCCAATTTTGAAGAAGAGCAGTAGGGTTATCCCCAGTGTCATGGCCAATATTCATACTTCAATCAACATCAAATAAAGTAGATTATCTGATCATTTTCAGCTTGCTGTTTATAGGAGCTTTCTGTATATGAATTGACTGCACCAGCTACATTGTACTTTGTGAATTGGGATGACCATACAGATAGCTTGAGGTGCCATTGGGAATTTGCAGTAAAGATGTAATTAGTTATTTGAGATCTGTTTTCAGCTGTAGTTATACAACTTTGGGTAAACCTTGAAGGATGGGGATAGAACCAATGCTTTCAGGGTTGTAATGTTGATGATGCACCATAATGTTAGTTCAGCACTTGGTCTATCTATATGTGGTACAGCTACTAATATCAACTAATATGGAAAAGTATCAACAATATTAACACATTTCCTCAATTGAGAACCTCTTCATGTACTCCAATGATACATAGGCGTGGAAACTGAATTCACTGTGAATTTTCTGAGTGCTTGCCATGTATTGATTTCAAAAGCAGAGGTCTTCTCTGTCCCAAAAATGGAGTCCTTTCCCTAACTGCACCTCCTCCACTAACACATCCAACTCCTGCTCATAAATAGGGGCAAACTCATGCTTTGATTACACTCCATTTTATCTGCAGCACTCAAGCAGAACCATGAGTAAATTAGTAAGGAGCAATTCCCTGCAAATGTGAATAATATGTATAAATAAGTCAGCTGATCTCATTGAATCAAGCAAGTTCTCTACTTCACCATTACAAGAAATTGTGGGATGATTTGTTCACAGGATTGCAGAATTAACAATTCACACAGCCAATGGATGAATGCATCCTTAACTGAATATCTTTCTTAAATTTTAGAATTGTTATCTAATACTATACACTCATTCTGGAATATCATGTGCTAGTGCAGAAAGGACAACAACAAACTGATAGCCCAATCTGAATTTCACCCAATTTCCTTTCTTACTGTCCTCTTTGGAAAAGAAAATTAGACAATGAAAATTGACCAATCAATTAGCACCCGTTTTGTGCTGTTCCGAGCAAATTTATTCCCTCATGCTCTCTGCTGTAACATCGTTTCCTGATAAAAATATATGACATTGAAAACTTAAATGCTAAACATTAGTTTGCTATTATAATTATCCTTGACGTCCTGTCAATTTAATCTATTTTGACTTCCCGTTTTGCCTCTTTAAGATCCAGACCCTATCCTGACTTTTTCCATTGATTTATAGTGAATCATACTATTTATTGGGTGAGGACTAACTGAAGTTATATGTGGCTTGTTCTAATAATACCTTATGTTTCTATTGTTGATAAAAAAAATTGTGATCTGCTTAAACTACTTGTTTGGTGATTGATAATTTGAACACTAGAAAAACCATACTCAGAAATCCAAAAATTTAATCTCACTGGGTCTCTGTAGATCATTTCGGAATAAATAGATGCCTCTCCACCTTTGTATATATAGAGAAAACACAGAGAGATTTAGTTTTACATCACCAGAGACCTGTTGCAGATATTGTAGTTTTATTTGCCTTTAGGCATTCACCAAGGTTATGAGTTGTGTAAATACCTATTAAAATATCAGAGAGTGGGTTCTTTTCCCTATTCAATCTATGAGCTCACCAGAGGAAATAGACACATCAGACAAGTAAGTATCAGATATATATTTTCCAAAGTATTACTGTAGAAAACTGACAAATGCTTATCAATAAGCTGCAAACTGATGTGAATCAGGCTCTAGAAATCTAAGTTAAGTTTAAGTTTATTTATTAGTGTCACAAATAGGCTTACATTAACACTGCAATGAAGCCACTGTGAAAATCCCTCGTGTTGCCACACTCCGGCGCCTGTTTGGGTCCACTGAAGGAGAATTTAGCATAGCCAGTGCACATTTTTTGGACTATGGGAGGAAACCGGAGCACCCGGAGGAAACCCATACAGACACGGGGAGAATGTGCAAACTCCGCACAGATAAATCTGACGCCTCCTTTAGCCTGCCAGCTGCTACATAAAATACTTTTAGTATTTAAGTTTTCCCCCAATACCTCCCTCTTATCCTTCCTCCCTTGAAATCAATGATTTATGCTGCAATACCAATCCCACAGGTAAACATTCCTTTAATATCTTTCCTAACAAGTCATTCTTCACCAGTAAAGCTGAATAGTAAACAGTAAGGAGTAGAAATTAGTTTGGGTTTATTTTGGGACCTAGATATGGGCTGGAATTCTCCCCAAAAAATTCTAAGTATTGAATTTGAATGAAAATTGGAGTAATTCTTGCTGTTTCTTTCAGTGGGAGTTCAGAGAAGAATCTCCCACACTCTGTGCACTGCAAAGGCCACCAGAGTGAATATTATTAATAACTAGGGAGTGGGTGTATACGCACTGAAGAGGCTGAAATCAGCGGGCTGAGCAAGCCACTGCACTGCACAGCTTGATCACTGGACAGCGCCCCCCCCAATCACTGGCCCTCCAACTATTCCTGGGCTCAGTCCTGATACCATCCCCAGCTTACCCCAATCACCAGTCCTCCTCAACCCCTGACAATTGCCCTCGCAACAGTTACCCACCCCCCTCCCACATAGTCTCGAACACCCTCCCCACCCCACAGTGCAGGCTCCCCCAGCAGGCTAATCTCACCCCCCCTCAACCAGCCAACCCCCCCCAGCCCGTCCCCAGTCCCAAACCATCCCCGTCACTGGACTCGCTCCCTTCCGCACCGATTCTGGCTGCAGAGTGGCAGCGGGATCCTCCATCCCCACCAATTGCTGCTAGGTACTGCCCCTATCAGGCTCTGCCCCAGACCCACCCCACATGCCCCACCCCCTTGGCACTGCCCCATGCCCAATGAGCAGTGCCAAGGTGCCCCTGGGCATTGGCATTTTGTCCCTTGGGTAGTGACTGGGAGCACAGGCCCCGATTACCCCCCCCTTTCATTCCAGTGGAGGTGGGCCATTCCCCGCAAGTGGGGAACTACTGTAATCCCTATAGAAGTGAAATACTCCTGGGGGTGGGGGGGTCATGGGGTGATGGCAGGGGGAGATGCTAGCGGGCCTGAGACTTCAGTTACAGGACCGTTAATTTAATTTAAATCAGAAGCAAAGTAGTGTTAAAATTACTTCTGCGCTTCCCTGCCAATTTCTGACACAGAGCAGTTGCCACCTGAAATCCGGCACAGGGAGACATTATTGCGGTGGGAACCCAAAAATTAGCACTGCAGGATGTGAGAATCACAGCTGTGATGCTGCATGAGCAACATCCACATGGATAGAGAGGCCCGCAACAATCCTGAAATTGGATTTTGCCCCCAGGTAGTTCTTCCCGGCAAGCGGCTGATGTCAGTCATACCTCCAGTGACAGTTCACACAATGTGAAAGGTAAGTTTAGGGTTTCTAGAAGTAGCCCTCTGGTAACAGTTCAATCAGACACCAGGTCAAGGTTTGGTGGGTGCTGTGGGGGTGGATCTTGGCTAACGACATTGTAGGGTGCACTCCTGGAGGGGCAATGATTACTGGGGTAATGCAGGGATCTGTGCTAGAACCTCAACTGTTCACATTACATGTTAATCATTTAGATGACGAAACTAAATGTATTATTACCAAATTTACAGTCGATACAAAGTTGGGTGGGAAATTGAGCTGTGAGGAGGATGCAGAGATGCCTTAGTATGATTTGGACAGGCTATGTGAGTGGGCATTTGCAGTGTTTGGCAAATGCAATATAATGTGGATAAATGCGAGTATCCACTTAAGTAGCAAAATAGGAAGGCAGATTATTATTTAAATGGGTGTAAATTGAGAGAAGTGGATACTCAGCGAGACTTTGATATCTTTGTGCATCAGTCACTAGAAGTAAACAAGCAGGTACAGCAGACAGTAAAGAAGGCCAATAATTTGTTGCCTTCATAGTAAGAGTTTTTGAATCTAGGAATAGGAATGTTTTATTGCAATTGGATTACAGCATTGGTAAAACCACTCCTGGAGTATTGTGTACAGCTTTGGTGTCCTTATCTGAGGAAGTATGTCCTTGCTATAGACAAATACAGCAAAGGTTTCCCAGGCTGATTCCTGGGCTGGCAGGTCTGTCATATGAAGAGAGACTAAATTGATTAGGATTATATTGATTGGAATTCAGAAGAGTGAGAGGGGAATCTCAGAGAAATGTATATATTTTAACAGTGCTAGACAGGGTAGATTCAGAAACAATGTTCCTGATGGTGGGGGATTCCAGGACTAGGAGTCATAGTTTGAGGATAAGAGGTAAATCTTTTAGGATTGAGGTGAGGAGAGATTTCTTCACCCAGAGAATGGTGAGCCTGTGGAATTCACTACCACAGAAAGTAGTTGAAGCCAAAACGAAGAAGAAATTAGACATAGTTCTTGGGGCTGAAGGGATCAAAGGATGTGGGGGAGGGCAGTGGCAGGATCAGGGTATTGAATTTGATGATCAACCATGATCATAATAAATGGCGGAGCAGGCTCGAAGGACGGGATGCCCTACTCCTGCTTGTATTTTCTATGCATGTTTCTATGTATCTCCATGGAGATGAATAACATTTGTAAAGAAATTTGAACTTCCAGTTGATAGCTGTCAAAATTTCAGGTTTTAACACTTTCACTGTAGCAAATTATTAAAAGCACTATTGAATAAATACTATTTAACATTGCCCAGCTTCAATGGTTTTCTGTATCTTTGTTTCACTGAATAGAGACTTTGAGTGACTGCCTCCAGGAGCTTTCCTCAGTTTTCAGAGAGTTCCTTAAATCCACCACCAGCAGAACCAAGACCATCCTAACTTTTGTCACTGAGCTGCAGTATGTAGAGCTACAAACCATCATCAATACATTCACTGAGGCATCTGAGAGAATGGACTTCAGACTAAACATCTGGAAAACAAAGGTTCTCTACCAGCCTGCTCCTGCCACACAAAATTGCTTCCCAACCATCAACATTCACAGAGAGCCACTGGACAATGTGGATCATTTCCCATACCTCGGGAGCCTCCTTTCAGCACAAGTAAACATTGATGACTAAATCTAGCATCAACTCCAACACGCCAGTGCAGTCTTTGGATGCCTGAGGAATAGTGTGTTTGAAGCCTGAGACCTCAAATCCAGCGCCAAGCTGATGTTCTACAGGGCAGTCGCAATTCCTGCCCTCCTGTATGCATTAGAAACATAGACAATGTACAGTAGACACCTCATATCTCAGGAGAGATAATAACAACATTACCTCCGCAAAATATTGCAAATCCACTGGCAGAGTAAATGTACCAATGTGAGCGTCCTTTCCCAGACTAATATCCCCAATATCAAGGCCCTGGTCATACTTGACCAGCTGTGATGGGTGGGCCACATTGTCCGCATGCCCGTCACAAGACTCCCAAAATAAGTGCTCTACTCCGAGCTCCGCAATGGCAAGTGATCACTAGGAGGGCAGAAGAAATGTTACAAGGACACTCTGAAAGCCTCCGTAAAAAATGCAACATTTCCCATTAGCATGTAGGAATTGGTTGCCTTAGAATGCACAAACTGGAGAAGAAGCATCCGTGAAGGTACCAATCATCTCAAGCATCACCAGCTGGAGCATGCAGAGGCCTGCGGAAACAGTGGAAAGAGAGAACAGAATCCAGAGCATCCCACCCACCTCGTCAAACACCACTTGCCAACCTGTGACAGAGTCTGCGGCTCCAGGATTGGGCCACTCAGCCACTGCTGAACTCACCTTCCTGGAGGCAAATCACCCTTAACCATGACAGACTGCCAAAGAAGAAGAATATGATATTTCCAAATTTGGTGGGGAGGGTGGAAGTTAGGTAAGCCTCTCAGAAAGAGGATCACAACTTAAGGAAGAACAACAGTCTTCCAAGTCAAGATTCAGTCATGGTCAGAAATTTTGCAGCTGGACCAGCATGGGTGGCTGGTGAGATTGTGAAAAGGGTAGGGCCAGTCTCTTATATTTTAGAGATGCAAGGATGTTGCATCAAGGAACATGTGGATCACCTGAGGAGGAAAGCGGTACCTAATACAAGGGATCAACAAGTGACTTCAGCAGCACATGTAGATCCGCCTGGATTGGGAGTGGGGATTCCAGTCACAGATGTGGAACCAGAACACCCTTTTGTTACAGTAACAGAGAATACAGCAGCTAACCAAGGATGATCTTGACCCTGGGTTGATGAGTTTGCCATTCACCTCAGTCCAGCCTGATTTTTCATCTCCAGATAAACTCTGAACTTGGTTGAGACATTATTCAAGAGTTTGGAAGGCGCCAGATTGACTAAATGTCTGACAAGTTGTCATGGGGATTTTCCCTGTTTTTTTTGTAATTTTTTTGTATGTGTTAATGATTGGGTGGGTTGTTGAGAAATCCATGGAACCTATTTTGGTTGCATCTCCCACATATTGTGCAATGTGATGTATCAGCCACAATTTGCCTGTTAATATAATCCTGAATGTTAGAATATAAGATAGATGTTGTAAATTGTTTTATCTTTCTGACATTGTATAACAAAGTTTTTATTTGCTCAAATGCTGTGGAATCTTTATTTTCTTACGGCAAGTATCTTGAATCTCAAACCCTGTGCACTTTAAGCAAAACATTATTTGTCCATAACTGAATTGTACCAAAGTCTTTGGGGTCTGTCCAAGGATCATAACAATTCCATCTGCCAGTTTGTAGACCAGTCCCCCAATTTGTCAATATTCTTTAATAATTTCCATTGGTGTGCTAAAACTATGTTCTACACTTGCCACATGCCACTAATTGGAAATCTGGATATGTCTGATTTAACTTCTGATTTGTAACTAAGAAGTGATTAATAGATACCATTGCTAGGTCTATGATCTCAATATTCATATTTGCATGGCACATATTTGTATATTTTAATGTTTTTTGCGGGTTTGTTGATAAAATGATAGGATGAAAAGGCAAGTGTGTGAATCTTTTGTGATTGTGTGTGCTTTATTTTCTTTGTTATTCCTAATAGTTACCTGCTAAAAAGGTTTGTGCTATGCCTGAAAGCACCAAACATCAGCACTATGGAAACACCAGCAACATTGTGCAGAGAGCAGAGCTTTGAATATGGCCAGTTCAAACAATTGGACCAATTGCTCTAGACCAGCAGGAAAAAAGGGAACCCACACAACAAATAGAAGCTCCAACTGGGCATATCATGGCAAGGGACAAGCACCATCCCACAAATAATAAACAGAGCAGGGGCAGGTGCATCTCGTGTGTGAGCCATTCTCAACTACTACTTTGATAAGTCAAGGCAAAATCATAGAAGCTGCATTGAGATATGCTGGGGATTATTTTTCCTGAATATTTTAGGCACAAAAGAGTCCCTGAGGCAATCAATTGCAGCACAATATGGCATCTTAGTAAAGGAGTTGGAAGGAGTTCGGAACAAAGCCCCCAAAGATCATTAAGGCTCTCATTTCCAACTAAATTGGCTCACAATGCTCATGACACTTTTTTTTGGCTAGCACTACTGTTAGTGACTTCTAATACTAACCAACTGAAGAAGTCATTGATGAAAATGGTGAGTACTAATTGAAGCCATGCTCAGATTTCACTGGACACTTGCTTGCTGAGTTTTGTTACTCATTAGACAACTTTCAAGGACATCTTATCAGGCTACATCGACACTTTAGCAATGTTTATTCTGGAAATTCTTTGAGGATCTAAGGAGAAAGATTGCTGCATTATTATACCTTACTGGAGATTTCATTGGAGTCATCAGGGACTGTTTGGTCACAGGTTGCTAGATTTTCCTTGGTCTGGAAGAGGATATTAGGTCAGGCAGAGTGCCACCAGTTACATAAGTATTGAGGGATAAAAGGGCTCTAGATTAATCTGCCAGAGGCTAAATTCAAGAGCTACAAGAGGACGAGATTGAGGAGGAGGAGGATGAAGACCAGGGAAATGGGGGATTAACAGAGAGCTCATGCCTAGGAAGGACACATTACCATCTAATTGATGTTCTTCTCTATCAGACTTTAGAGCACTGTTACCACTTGCCTTTCCTTCTATGATGGAGGATTCATCATGATGTTCACCATCTGCACTTAATCCTTTGAACCAATTTCCCATGAAGAACACCATAGAAAAAAACATCAAAGGCTATTCTATATATGTTCTTGTCTACACTGGTGCTTCTACAAAATGAACGCCAATTGTCAGTGACATGCGATTTACCCTTATAGTGCTCATGAGAAGCTGTGGGTCATGATGACTCAGCCTCATATACATTATTTTAGCATAGGCTTGAACAGTCTGGCTGGCTTGGCTGAAAGGCATGTGCAAGGAGAAGGCAATGGAGGCAGGAATGCTGCAATCTGGAGAGAGATCACGAGGTTCTTGCTCCATGATTTCTACACCACAACCTCAGGGTGTACCTTCAGCCAGTCGAGTGGCCCACCAAAGGACTGTGCAAGCCCCTCTCCTCTGAAGGGCCCAAAGCCACCATGGCAGCCAGCTCAGTTTCCACTGCAACACTTTGCTATTCCATGGAAAAGACAACTAGTGCATTGGAAGCAATTTTGGATTCCACTGCAGCACTTTGTTGTCCTATTCAAGATATTTGTCATGCTACAGAACTTGTTTGATGTTCTATGGAAGCTATTATGATTGCAGTGGAAAATATTGACAGACTTTCAATGATATTAGACTCCACTGGTCACTGGATGAAATCAGTTAACCTCTCCATGCTGAAGGTGATGGGATGGCATGGTGGTACATTGGTTAGCACTGCGGCTTTACAGCGCGAGGGACTTGGGTTTGATTCCCGGCTGGGGTCACTGTCTGCATAGAGTTTGCACATTCTCACCCTGTTGGGTTCCCTCTTGGTGCTCCGGTTTCCTTCCATAATCCAATGTTGTGTGGGTTAGGTGGATTGGCCATGTTAAATTGCCCCTTAGTGTCAGGGACTAGCTAAGATAAATGCATGGGGTCAAGGGGATAGAGTCTGGGTGGGATTGTGATTGGTACATACTCGATGGACTGAATGGCCTCCTTCTGCTCTGTAGGATTCTATGACCCAGGTATGGTGCCATTCCCTTAGACACACTATCTGAGCTTTCACGTGAAACAGTTATAAGCAAATAAGATTTTCCTATTTGAATCAAGCTAGAAAAATGAAACATTTTATCCTGCAAGTTGAAATACTTTATGTTGCTAAATTTCTATATTGAGTAAATGCAATAACTTAAAGTAAAATACATTTTAAAAAATCAAAGAAATTTGTTAACACTTGCTATTCACCGCCTGCTTACCACTAATTCTTTCTTAAAATTCTTTCATGGATGTGGGCATCGCTGGCATGGCCAGCATTTATTGCTCATCTCTAATTGCCTGAGACGGAGCTGGTGAGCTGCCTTATTGGACAGCTGCAGTCCATGTGCTGTAGGTGCAGTTAGGAAGGGAATTCCAGGATTCTGACCAAGTGACAGTGAAGGAACATCAATATAATTTCAAGTCAGATGCAATGTGACTTGGAGGGGAACTTTTAGTTGGTGGTGTTCCCAGGTATCCGCTGCCATTGTCTTTCTCGGAGGCAGAGGTCATAGGTTTGAAAGGTGCTATAGAAGGAGCCTTGGTGTGTCGCTGCAGTGCATCTTGTAGATGGTACACACTGCTGCCACTGTCTGGCAGTGGTGGAGAGAGTGAATGTTTAAGGTGGTGGATGGGATGCCAATCAAGTGGTTGCTTTGTTCTGGATGATGTTGAACCTCCTGAGTGTTGTTGGAGCTGCACTCATTCAGGCAAATGGGAATTATTACAACACACTCTTGACTTGATTCCTGTAGTTGATTTTCAGGCTTTGGGGTATCAGGAGGTAAGTTACTCATCGCAGAATTCCTTGCCTCTGATCTGCTCTCGTCCCATTAATATAGCTGTCTAGTTAAGTTTCTTGTGAATGGTAATCCCCAAAATGTTATAGCAGGGAATTCAGTGATGATAATGCCATTGAATGATAAGGTGAGATGGTTGGATCCTTTCTTGTTGGATATGGTCACTGTCTGGCACTTGTGTGGTATGAATGTTACTCGCCACATATCAGCCAAAGCCTAAATGTTATTGCAGTCTTGTTGCATATAGGCATAGACTGCTTCAGTGTCTGAAGATTTACGAATGGTAGTGAACATTGTGGAACATCCCCACTTCTGACCTTATGATGGAGGGAAAGTCATTAATGAGACAGCTGAAGATGGTTGGGCCTAAATACTACCCTAAGGAATTCCTGCAATTATGTCCTGGAACTGAGATGTGCTAAGATCCTAGTTGATGTTATAACTGGTCAGGAAGATCCCAGAATAGGATCCTGGCACAAAAGACATTTCTTTATAGAAAATATGAAGAAACAGAGTAACAGGGCCGATAATAGTTTTAACAACAAAAAACACACAAAAGTTTAGATTATGCTATAATACTCCTTTACATCCCTCTTATCTTAATAAATACACAGATTTTAAGATTAACAGGGAGTACAAAGTTTGATGCTATCCTGGAGACCCAACAGCGGTTTAACATCTTGGTCAATCATCTGACACTGGAAGTTATCCTGTGTGCAATAGAATGTGACCACACCCGCTGTACATATGTTTGGTCCACTTTGGTGATGAAATCTGGTGCGGCAGATGAATCAGTTTCCCACAGCAAGTGCTTGGGCAAGACATTGCGCTTCTCTCCAGTGTTAATCTTGACACATTAAGTTTTGCATTGCTGCAAGTAATGTTTAACATTCTGAAGGTTTCATCTTTCCCCTTGATGGAGTTGACACCCTTGCAGTAAAGTGTTTTGAGAGACTCAGTGCTTTGGTTGCACTAATTGAGCACTAACTCATTCACCCAGTTCGTGTTCTGAACTCCGGGGGAGTAACCAGCTGCAGTATAGCTAGTAGCACAAGCAGGTTGCTGTGACTTGGTCCTGCAATATTATAGCAAAGTGGTTCCACTGCCCACAGTTGTTACATTTATTTGTTGCAAAGCATTCATTTCTGTTCTGTGAATTATAACTGCCAAGTTGGAGAAGGGCATGTTTTGCACTGTGAAAGCTTCTGTTTCCCAACCTAACTCTTCTGTTCATCTTTCTGATTGCTCGTGTAATGTGCAAATGCTGATGGCAGATTCTAATGTCAGATTTTTCTGTTGAAGCAACTATTCTTGCATGACATCACTTTGGATTCCACAGACAATGCAATCTCTCATGTTTGTCAGTGAGGGTGCTGAACATGCACTTTTTGGCAAGGATTTTTCATGTTGTGGTATGAGACTGTGGACTCAGATTTACCATCAAGTTGCACCTGTTTTTGGGTGCAAAAACTTGGTAAAGTCAGGCATGAGGTGAGTAGCAAGATCCGCACCCACCTCCACACTGGTTTCCCCTTTACCAAGAGCCAAAAATGGCCATTGTCAGGACCGCGCCCGAAACAGGCGCAATGTCAATTTAAGTGCATTTGCATGCATTTAAATTGACTTAATAGGCTGCTTGCCCAAACTTACCAGAACTTCCCCCTTGACCACCATGTTCACCCATCTGGAATCACCGCGAAACAGACATGGTCTGTAAAGGTCCAATACAGGTGCTCCAGCTTCTGAGGAGATAAGTTCCGAGCATCCCCTGGCTCTCTGACTCAGATCAGTGAGGGGAAGTAGGGAGGGAAGTGGGTCAGATGGCTCCACAGATCAGTGGGGGGAGAGGGGGATCTGCTGCCACTCTGCCTCTGCTCAGTGAGGGGGAAGGGGGTTCTGCTGCGACTCTGCATGTAATTGGTGGGGATGCGAAGGGGGGCAGGGGGCCACGATCGGTCTAGGTAGCCGGGGAGTGGTGGGATGAGGGGGTCATTAATGTTGTGGGGGTGTGGGGCAATGTCTACAAGGGCCAGGGGAAGGCATTATCCGGCCCGGGAGTGATGTGGCAGGGGGGCGTTCTATCTATTTTTTATTGTGCATGCACAGTTGGAGGTGCCAATTAAAGCTGCAGCATTTCGGGTGCATTAAGCCCCACCCACAGACTTCTGCAGCGCAATTCAGAATTGCTAATATTTCTTCAGGCAGAATGTGTATGAATGAGAATGGGTTTGAAAGTCGGATCTGAAATATTCCCAGTTTCAAATCCACCCAGCATTTAGAATGAAAATGGTAAAATACGGCCCAGAGTTTTTGGTTAGTAGTGTTAGAATCATATCTGTTCAATATATTTTTCACCAGCATGCCATATATGTTTGAATTTCTTTAACAATATCTCCAGATCCTCTTTCTCTTCCTGCCCTTGGAAGGCAAAGGACTTAAATTTTTTGACGGCCTCAGGATCCGCTAAATTTAACAGTATCTTTTAAAATTTATCAGAGAGGCTGTCACCAAGGTAGATGCACAAACATTGATCCACCTGTCCATGATGTTTTCATTGAAGGCGAGTGTTTTGATGCAGCAAAGTCCCTGTGCCGATTTGGCCAGCTCCTGACACCATGTAGAAGTTGCTGGGTTTTTTAGACTGAGAATAAAGGACTAACAAGCCAAACTGATTGAGCACTAGCTCATTCGCCCTGTTTGTGTTCTGAATCCTGGAGGAGTAACCAGCTGCACTATAGCTAATGTCAGAAATAGGTTGCTGTGACTTGGTTCTGTTGTATTATAGCAAAGTGGCTCCACTTAGTATTGTTGTTTAACTGTTTGGGAACCATCATTAACAGTGCTCCTTATTGTTGAATAACTTCCGCTTGTTATGTTTTCAGTTTCAGAATTAATTATTGACTTCCATGACTATTCCCACAGGTTGCTGTTAATTTTCAGTTTTTCACATCGATATTTGTGTAATAAATCGAGGGCGATGCGATGAGGCTAAAGCACAGAAAGCTTTCTTGCCAGCAAACAAATAATTATATTTACAATAGGATCTGACAGTATAGCCATCCACTGCTCTTTCCTGGCCCCAACTGTGAATCCTCCCCTGGCCTGGGATACACACTCGCGCTCAACTGGCTCAACTTCCTGTCTTGACTTATAGGGTCCAGCCTGACCATTTTCAGGAATACCTCCTTAAAGAGGCCACCACAGTCTGGAAACTTAGCATAGCCTTCTCCAGATAACAGGGAAAGGTAACAAAGCACTTCCAATATTTTAGCATTGCCAAATACTAGCTTGATGCAGAATGGCGAATCATGGCTACAAACACACATCTGGAGGGATGTGCTCTTAGGCTGATTGGTTTACGAAATTGACACTATTCTCCCCTGAATCTGGCTAAGTTAGGGGTTCCACTCGTAGACAGGCAGGATAGAATAGGTGTAGGAGGATGCGGCGGCGCGGGCTCGTTGGGCCGAAGGGCCTGTTTCCCGTGCTGGGTTGTTCTTTGTTGCTCTATGGGATGTTGCAGTGAAATTCAATTTTTATTCTAAGTTTAAAAATATTGTAAAATTGCATAAGTTTATACAATCGATTTTCAAGAGTTTTATGTTGGAAGTCATAGAATCATAGAATCCCTACAGTACAGAAGGAGACCATTCAGTCCATTGAGCCCGCACCAATCACAATTGCACCCAGGCCCTATTCCCGTAGCCCCACACATTTACCCTGCTGATCCCCCTGACACTAGGATCAATCTAGCATGGCCAATCCACCTAACCCGCATATCTTTGGACTGTGGGAGGAAACCAGAGCACCTGGAGGAAACCCATGCAGACAGAGGGAGAAAATACAAACTCCACACAGATAGTGACCGAAGCTGGGAATTGAACCCAGATCCCTGGTGCTGTGAGGCAGCAGTGCTAACCACTCTATCACCATGCTGTATTGTGTCATCAACATGAGAGTCAGTTTTCATAAGGCCAGATTCCACAAATGCATTTTAAACAGCTGAATTTTACGACCCTGTTGTGGTGAGGGTAGGGCTGAATAAATGCAGTGAGGCTTTTCAAAAGTCCATTGGCTTTAGTAGGACTGGAAAATCCTGCCAGCAGGAGGGGCTGTAAAATTCCACCAGAAGACGTTGCTGTTTTGGCCAGCTGCAGCTTGTTGAGACATCACATAAAGGCAACTTGAGACAATGATTTACGTGTCTCACAGATATCTAAAGTTTTGTTCTGAAACATGTCAATCACCACATTGAGACAATACCCAAAAGATATGACATGCTTGTGCAACCTGCTGCCAGTCCGGCATGTCCACTAGGTGAATCAGACAGTTTGGGAGTGGCAAAAACTGCTGACTTTTATGAAGAAAAGGGAACTGAAAACTGGCTGGATTTGTACTGATGAGCAAATGGCAAACTTGTTTCCACATTACAGCAGATTAGGTTATTCATGCTGAAAGGAATAGATGGTGTTCATTATTCCAGCTGTGTTTTCATTTTAGAAATGTGGTAATGCTTTATGTTGATTATTGTTTTAATAGCTTTTCTTTAAACTTCATCGTTAAAGTTGCAAAGCCAATGCTCAGAGTGGATTGGGCAAACCCAAATCCATACCTTGCTTGCTCCAAAAACTAAATGAAAAATCCAATTGAATTCAACTCCTCGTCCCACAGGAGAGACAAACAAGATCCAAGCTGACATTATAAGGCATTGCACCCCACCCTGGGCTTGATCTTAGTCAAAAGACTAAGAAGCCTTTTAAACTTAATTAGCCATCTAGCGTGGTCATTGTAAGAATGTATTAACACACCTACCATCCTTTAATTAGGTGTGAATCATGGCATCTTTTAGTAATAGCTAATGCACTATTGAAAAACAATTATTATATTGCAGATTGCATACAATACACTGACATGTTAAGGTTTACATGAATAGGTTTTGCAAGTGACTGTTGTTGGAAAATCTTATGACTCATCACTGATTGCTCTCAAACACCATCTAGTGGTTTGTCATAGACATCATGGACAGATATCTGAAGATCTCTGCTGAAGAGAGCCAGTGAATGTGCACTTCCGCATCAATCCAGATGGTCATCTGCTTGCTCTGTCAGGTATTGTGTGCAGGATGGGGAACCTTGAAAAAACAGAAGGCAGAATTTAATGAAGTAGAATTTAATGGTTGTCCCCTGACAGGGAGAAAGGCTCTTAAAATATCCAGGTAGTCTTCCCACCAGTCTGCCACCTATCCACAATTTTATGTGGAGGAGGTGAGGACCAGTGGGGCCCAGCCACCCAATCAGAACTGAAGTCCTTAATGGCCACTTAAAAGCTATTTTTCATCAGGCTTCAATTTTGAGGCTCATGGTAGGAGTGAGGGCCGGGGGGAGACCTGCTGGCCATTCTGCATGGGTAGTGCTGGGCAATGTGGGAGGTGGGCACCTCAGTTGAAAGCCCTCTTTCCACATCAGGCACCTCCAGAGGGAAGGAGGGAACGACAGGAAAGTCTGCGGGAGATCAATAACCTGCAAGACTAGCCGCAGGGTGAGGAGGCAGGCAAGTGACACAGAGAGGCACATGTGCAGCCTTCTGTGCATAGAAGAAACTACCAGCCCAAGAAAGTATATCATCAGAGGCTCAGCTACCTTCAAATGGCTGAACAGTAGCGTCGTAGAAGACTGAAATTCTCTAGGGAGGCCATCCGAGAGCTGTGTGCCATGATGGAGGACAAACTGGGCCCAACGGGATGTGGTAGCCACCCAATGCCAGTGGGGCTGAAGGTCATTGTGGTAGCTAAGATCAAACATCAGATCAAGGCCAGAGTGGGGTGCAATACCTTACCTTGTCTGCTTGGATTGTGTTTGTCTCTCCATGCGACCAGAAATTAGATTCAATTGGATTTTTAATTTGATTTTTGGAGCAAGCAAGGAATGGATTTGGGTTTGCCCGATCCACTCTGAGCATTGGCTTTGCAACTTTAAGGATAAAGGTTTAAAAAAAGCTATTAAAATAATAATCAAGATAAAGTATTACGTTATTTCTGAAAGGAAAACATAGCTGGAATGATGGACACAATCTCTTTCTTTCAGTATGAATAACCTAACCTGCTGGAATGTGGAAACAATAATCATAGAATCATAGACTCCCACAGTGCAGAAGGAGGCCATTCAGCCTATCAAGTCTGCACTGAACTCAATCCCACTCAGGTCCTATCCCCATAACCTCATGCATTTACTCTAGATAGTCTCCCTGACACTAAGGGGCAATTTAGAATGGCCAATCCACCTAATGCGCACATCTGTGGACTGTTGGAGGGAACCGGAGCATCTGGAGGAAACACACGCAGACACGGGGAGAATGTGCAAACTCCACACAGACAATGACCCAAGCCACAAATCGAACCCAGGTCCCTGGTACTGTGAGGCAGCAGTGCTAATCACTGTGCCACATTTGCCATCTGCTCATCAATACAAATCTGGGTGGCTTTCAGTTCCTTTTTGAAATAAAAACCAGCAGTTTTTCGTTCTTTCCAGGAACCCACTGGAGATATATATGGGATCTCACAATCTGTGACTTATCAGTGCATCAGTTGTAGACACCTGCTGAAGACAGCCAGTGAATAAGTGCACTTCCGCATCAACCCAGAAGGCCAAGTTAAGACAGGCATTGGATTCAGGACCATCTTTGGACTTCCCAGGTACAGGGTGTGATCAACTGAATGGAACTTTTAGGCTTTGACATTCCAGTCAGTGACTTTCATCAATAGGAAGAAGTTCCATACTATCAATGTTCAACTGGATGGCAAGCACCACAGACAGATTCTTCAGGTTTGTGCATGGTGCTAGGAAGCAGTCCCAGGTGTCAAGGCTTTTCCAGCCCTTCCTGCACATCCTTAGGAATGGATACTGGTAACAAAGGCTATCCACTGAGGGCATGCCTACCCACATCTGTGACAACCCCAAAAAGGTTACAGAGGGACAGCTGCCACAGGCAACCTGAATAACAATGAATCAGACCAAAGGTCTCCTGAAGATACAATTCAAGTGCTTTGATTGGTTTAGTGGAGCCCTTCAATTTGTCCCAGTGAGAGTCTTGCATGCGATGGGTGGCCTGTTGTAGAGATTGAATTTAAGAGATTAGAAGAACTGGCCAGTTCAGTTTGCAGAATGGACAATACCTACAGTCCCCGTGTTGAAGCCAGATAGACCATCTGCATTTGTGGGAACTACAAGTTCGATAAATATCCAATACCAAAGATTGAAGACCCGGCCAGAGATCAATCTTATACAAAGCTGGATATGAGTCACACATATCAGCAACTCGAACCAGACAATGCTTCCCGAAGTTATGTCACAATAATCACGAACAAAGGTTTGTTCCAGGAGACATGCCTGCCGTTTGGTGTGTCTTCAACATGTGCGATTTTCCAGAGAACAATGGAAAGTATGTCACAAGGGCTGCTTATAGTATACCTTGATGATGTTCTCATAACTGGATTGATAGAAACTTCACACCTTGCTAACTTACAGGAGATGCTAAAGAGATTTCAAGAGACTGGAGTTTGCCTAATGAAGGAGAAATGTACTTTTCAAGCCACTGAGGTAGCCCATGTAAAGTAGATGCACAAGGATTATACCCTATGGTAGATAAGGCCAGAGCCATAAAGGAGGCAGTGGCTCCCAAAAACAAATCTGAGCTTGTCATTTTTAGGAATGGTGAATTACAATGGATGTTTCTTTACTGCATTTGTCAAAGTTATTGTGCCCCCCGCCCGCCTCCCTTCCATGTGCTGCTAAAGAAGTACCAGTGTTAACTTGGAAAACAACCCTAAAAAAATCTTTTAACTGAGTAAAACAATTGTTGCATTCTTTGAACTTAATAAAATTTAAATTTGTCTAAGAAATTGGTGTTAACCTGTAATATGTCTCCATATGGCATTGGTGCAGTTTTGTCCCCTGAGATGGATGATAGACTTGAAAGGCCTATAGGGAATATCTCAGGAACCCTTTCAGAAGTTGAAAAAGGCTACTGTTAGATTGAGAAAGAAGTATTTGTGTGGTAGGAACTTTATCGTTGTTTCTGATCACAAACTGCTTTTGAGTCTGCTTAAAGACAAGGCTATTCTGCCAATCACATTGGCAAGAATTCAGCTTTGGGCATTAATGCCCTTCCTCAAAGAGCATGCCTTCAAGCACCGACCTGGAACACATACAGCAAATCTGGATGCATTTAGTCACCTATCATTGCAAGACAATGTAGCACCTCCCCCAGTACTGCAGGGAATTGTCATGGCATTGAATTTCTTGGACACTTTGCCAGTCTCAGTGAAACAGATCAAATACTGGGTCAGTCAGGATCCACTGCTGTCCAAACTGAAGCATAGGATACTGATAGATTGGGCTAATGAGCAAGTTTCTGAGATGAAAGCATATTTTACGTGAAAAGATGAGTTGATTTGCCAAGATGGCATCATGATTTGGGGAGCAAGAGGAGTTGCCTTTGTACCAGGAATCCATGATGATTATGTTGGTCCATTCATGGGCACAATGTTTTTTTTCTCCTTGGCAATGCACATTCAAAGTGGATGACAGTGTTTGAGGTGATGTCTCCAATATCACACACTACAGTTGATAAATTACGCCAATGTTTTTCAATCCATGGAATATCTGACTTCATAGTGTCTGATAATGGAACAACCTTCATGAGCGCTGAGTTTCAAAACTTCACTCCCCTCAATGGTATCAAGCACATTAGGACTGTGCATAACAACCCAGCATCCAACTGAACGAGCCATCTAAATCTTTAAGATTGGCCTAAAAAAACTGTGAGAAGGCCAGAATCTCAACGCCTTGGTGGCTACCGGACCACTCCACATGCAACAAGGGGAGTCTCGCCAGCAGAGTTTTAATGAACCATCATCTCAGAACCAAATTAAGCATCTGTTTTCAAATTTGCCAGGGAGGATAGAGGCCAGCCAAAGCAGTCAGAAAGACAAAATAATGATTCATGTAAGTCAACATAGACATTTTCAGTGGATGAAGCCATTATGTGAGGAATTTTGATAGTGGGTTGAGTCATCGTATCCAAAACTGGGCCCCTGTTTTATCAGGTGAATGTAGAAGGAAGGAAACACACAGATCCTTAGAGAGAACAAGAGTTGCCCCAGCAGCCAGTACTGCCATCAGGAGCTGTATTGCAATCTGGGAATGCTGCCGACTATCTGGTCAGCTATCTGGCACTGAAGTACCTGGTTGTCCTGTGGCAGGCACAACCTGCGTTGCCATAGAAACCAAACTGCCGATGCTTAAGAGGCATCTGTCATTGTGGTTTCAGCTAACAGCAATCCTGTGAAAGTGTACCAGACAGAGTATTTACGTTGCTCCACAAGGATTCAGAAATCCCCTGAAAGACTTAATTTATAATGGACCAAATTCTTGTACTAAATGTTTGATTATTTTGAACTGTGTAAATTGAGTATTGACATTTGTGTAAAAGGACTCAGAGGAGGAGTGGGATGGTGTTGGTCCCTTTGAGGATCCATTTGCAGAATAAGGGTCACATGACCAGGGAACCAACTGGGGAGCAGGATGGAGAATCATGCTGCTGAGTTCAAGCTTCTGTTCCAGAACTTCCTTGGAAGCTGACCGGTAGCCACGAAGCTACAAGCTTCTATTATAGTTACTGTAGACTATAGTTATGTAAATAAGCATTGCAGTTATTATTTACCCAACTGGTGAACAGGAATTACTATATCCACATAAAATTGTGGACAGGGTTGGGGGCAGGTGGCAGGATAGAAGGGAAGACCATCCTGGCGTATTTTATGGGCCTTCCTTCCCTGCCGGGGATGGCCATAATGTCTAGAAATCTGAAATAAACAGCAGATGACCTCTTTTCAGATAATTGCCCATAATGTTTACAAGAAACCATTAGATGGTGCCTGAGAACAACTGACGATGATTCAACCTCTGATTTTACCCCCCAACTTATTCAAAGGATTGTACATCCTATTGACGGCACGGGACATTTAGAATTCAAATTCAGGATTCACTAAGTAGAATCAACATTTATATTAGTACTCTGGACTATTCACCTCACTTTCTAAATACCAACTAAAGCAGCAGAATATGGACATGAGGTACAGTTTAATGAGCAGAACAATTTTTATTGCCAATTTTCAGCAGCTAATCAGTAACCATTACTAGAATAGGACAATTATATGAATGATCTAATGCACAACAAGATGCCTATGGCACATGTAAGAGAAGCCTGTTCACTGTTACGCAACTTGTTTTTTTATGACAAATTGTGACTTGAAGCTAGTGCATGATGATTCAAACTGTGGAGTTGGGGTAGTCATGTTAGGGGTAGTGGTCAAGGGAAACTCACAGCATTCACATTGTGCACTGTTATTAAAAGTGAGCACAACCATGTGCAGATAGAAAAGGAATTGCTCAGAATTATTTTCAGAATATTAAAATTTCACCAGTTTTTGTTGGACAGAAACTTCATGTTCGTAACAATCAAACTTCTTTGAGCTATTTCAGGACCAGTACTGATGCTGGCTGTGTCAAGGATGCAAAGATGGATTATACTTCTCTCGCAGTAACACTACAGCATGAGCAAGAGAATATCAAGAGAAAAAGTAGCACTGGTTAGGGATCATATAAGTGTGGACCCAGAAGACATGGGTATGACCCTCAATGAGTACTTTGCGTTGGTCTTCACAATGAAAGGGAAGACACAGGTATAGATACCAGGGTGAAATATGAGAGGAAATCAATGAAGAGAGAGAGGAGGTACCAGCAGGTTTAGCTTTAAATGCGGATAAATCTATAGACCCAGATGAGATGTTTCTCAGGCTTTTGAGGGAGAGAAAGGACAAGATATCAAAAGGACTGACAGTAATTTTCAAATGTTCTCTTGCCACTGGTGAAGTACCAGAGGACTGAAGGACTGACGACTTTGTCTCATTATTAAAAAAGGGAGTTAGGGATAAACTCGGAAATTATTGACTACTCTGTCTAACCTAGTGGTAGGTAAGTTACTATAAGTAATTGTGAGGGACAGAATATATCTGCACTTGGATAGACACAGATTAATCAGGGATAGTCAGCATGGATTTGTTAAGGGAAGGTTGTGTTTGACTAACTTAATCAAATTATTTGAGGAGATAGCCAGGAGTGTTGATGAGGGTAATGCATTTGATGTGGTCCATCTGAACTTTGGCAAGGCATTTGAAAAAGGTTCCTCTTGGCAGACTAGTCAAGGAAGTAAGAGCCCATGGAATCCAAGGCAAAATGGCACATTGGATCCAAAGTTGACTGAGAGGTAGGAAGCAGAGGTATGGTAGAGGGATGTTTCTGTGATTGGAAGTCTGTTTTCAGTGGGATTCTGCAGGGTTTGGTCCTGGGGTCCTTCCTATTTGTGTTGTACATTAATGATTTGGACTTAAATGTGGGAGGTATATTCAAGAAGTTCGGGGATGACACAAAAATTGGTAGGATGGCAAAGAATGAGGAGGATAGCCATAGACTGCAGGAGGATATCAATAGACTGGTCAGGTGGGCAAAGCAGAGGCAAACGGAATTCAACCCAGAAAATTGTGTGGTAATGCACTTGGGAAGGCCTAATAAAGCAAAGGATTATACTTTGAATGGTAGGACCCTGGAAAGTACTGAAGATCGGAAAGACCTTGGAGCGCATATCCACAAATCCCTGAAGGTGATAGGGCAGGAGGTAAGGTGTTTAGAAGGCATATGTTTTGCTGCTTTCCTTGGAGTGGTGAAGGTTGAAAGGTGACCTAATAGAGGTGTATGAGATTATGAGGGGCATAGATAAGGTGGATAGGAAGACACTTTTTCCATTACTAAAGAGGTCAGTAACCGGGAGCGTAGTTTTAAGGAAAGAGGTAGAAGGCTAACAGGGGAGTTGAGAAGAAGCATTTTCACCAAGAGAGTGGTGGAAGTCTGGAATTCATTGCCTAAAAAAATGGTTGAGTCAGAAAGTCTTGTAACATTTAAGAAGTATTTATATTTTCACTTGTGCTGCCATAACCTCCAGGGCTGTGGGCCAAGTGCTGGAAAATGGGATTAGTGTAATTAACCCTCCCCTTTATCTTATGTCCGTGACAGATTTGTCATATCTCTTTTGCCCCAACCTATCCCTGATCTTCTATTCTGTCTCACCTCCTCTACCATATAATTCTTTACATTTTTATATTTCTTTGGGTCTGTAGAGGGTTAATTTAGATTTCTCCACAGATATTGCCTGACCTGCTGAATTAATTCGGCATTTTCTGTTTTTATTTCTTATTTTATTTCTAGCATTCGCAGTATTTTGCTTTTACTTTAGTGTAGTCAGATCTTTGTTGACCGGCATCGTCACGATGGGCTAAATGGCCTCCTTCTGTGCTGTAAACATCAATGAATCTACAATACTGAATATCACAGTTCATATGAGTTTGAAAGAGAATGTTGTCATTGAAGTACTGTTGTAGCTGCCACATGAGGACTTGGATGTATAGAGTGTGAAGATGTAATCTTCACAATATGGGTAGTGGGTGATGTCTTCCCAATCACTGCATTTCAACTTTCAGCTGGAACTCAAGAAAAATTCGGTATAGAGAGGAGTCCACAAACAGGCATTGAATTGTTGGATTGAGTTTTCCAATGTACAGAAGAGGAACCGAAATTTTCTCACATTGTCATATTGAGTTGTTATATGAGCAGCACTGCATCAAGTGGGGTCATAGAGTAGTGAGATGAAGTTCTTTGAAAGGTACAATTCTGACAGAAATCCATAGGAGCACACAGGAATAGCTTGTATAAAATCCATAGCAAAATAATTTGTTTATTGGCCTGGACTAGACAGGAATCTAGAATCAATGGTAAGTAAATGTGCTATTAGCAAAACTGTAGAAATAAGCTTCCAAAAACTGCATTATAACCATGGGGGTTGACTCATCCATTTCAAAGAGTTCATGTATTCTTTTGTGAAAAAGAAAATGACAATTTCGTTGGCACTCGCTGATAGCCACTCAAAGTGGATTGAAGTAAAGCACGTAGGTCAAAACATCAATTCTGATTGGACAATAGATGAATCATGGTCTGTTTCTACTTGTCATGGATTACCTGAGAAGATTGTCTCAGATAACGCCCCTCAAGTTAGTTCCAAAATTTGAATAAAGCAAAACAATATCAAACATACTCTCACTCCTCATTACTGTCCAGCATCAAGTGAAGCAGCTGAAAGCAGGAATGCATTTACAATGAAATAGACTGTGCATTTTTGGGGCCCCAAAATGCAGGATAGTCTTATGACTGACCTGCCTTTGGGAGCCCCCAACCTCAATACAATCCTTAGAAATAGCCTCCAGAATGCCAATTTTCTTACTTGCAAACTAACAAGATATAGGGTGGGATTTTCCAGCCCTTTCTACCAAAGGTGACCCCTGCAGGGAGGCAAATGATGCAAAATGCCATAGACTTCAGCAGAACTGGAAAATCCCACTAGCGGCCAAAATTCCAAGACACATTGGATTTCATAGATCACCAAGTGTATGGCATTGAATGGCACAGCTGTTCAGATCATAGGGTGGGATTTTCTGGACTCATTTGCCCCGAAACTGGAAAATCCCATCCGTAGTCAATGGTCCTTTCCATAGTCCACACTTCTCCCACTCCGATTCCCATAGTGGGCTGAATGGGAAAATCTGCCCCATGGTATCTGCTTTCTCCTCGCCAATAGAAATTGCAGTTTGAACATTGAACCTGAGTGTTGCTTTAATATTGACTCTCGGTTATATTAAAAGGAATATATATATATTTTTAAAGAAGTTTGACATGTTCTGGGTAAGTGAGCAGTGGGAATGGTGTCTCTTTCAAACAAGCTGCACTTTGAATTCTCCAGGCCACCCAATCAGTAGTGTGAAGTAACAAATGACGTATTTAGAACATAGAACATAACAGCGCAGAACAGGCCCTTCGGCCCACGATGTTGCACCGACCAATTAAAAAAGCAATGACCCTCTAACCTAAACCAATCCCTTTCCATCCATAAACCTATCCACGGATCTCTTAAACGCCCCCAAACTAGGCGCATCTACAACTGCAGCAGGCAGGGCATTCCAATCCCTCACCACCCTCTGGGTAAAGAACCTACCTCTGACATCCGTCCTATATCTACCAGCCCTTAATTTAAAGCTATGCCCCCTCGTGCTAGCTTTCTCCATCAGAGGAAAAAGGCTGTTACTGTCCACCCTATCTAAACCACTAATCATCTTATATGTTTCAATAAGGTCCCCTCTTAGCCGCCTTCTTTCTAATGAAAACAACCCCAAATCCCTCAGTCTCTCCTCATAGGACCTTCCCTCCATACCAGGCAACATCCTGGTAAACCTCCTCTGCACCCTCTCCAATGCCTCCACATCCTTCCTATAATGTGGGGACCAGAACTGCACACAATACTCCAAGTGCGGACGCACCAGAGTTTTGTACAGTTGCAACATGACGTTGCGGCTCCTAAATTCAATCCCCTTACCAATAAACGCCAAGACACCGTATGCCTTCCTAACTACCTTATCTACTTGATTCCCAACTTTCAGGGATCTATGTACACATACACCTAGATCCCTCTGTTCATCCACACTATTCAGAGTCCTCCCGTTAGCTCTATACTCTACACATCTGTTATTCCTGCCAAAGTGAATTACCCCACACTTTTCCGCATTAAACTCCATCTGCCACCTCTCGGCCCAGCTCTGCAACTTGTCCAAGTCTCTCTGTAAACTATGACATCCCTCTTCACTATCTACCACTCCTCCGACTTTGGTGTCATCAGCAAATTTACTGATCCACCCAACTATACCCTCATCCAGATCATTTATAAAAATTACAAACAGCAGTGGCCCCAAACAGATCCCTGAGGCACACCACTTGTAACCGAACTCCATGATGAATACTTTCCATCAACCAC
This sequence comes from Carcharhinus amblyrhynchos, assembly GCF_965287045.1. NCBI lineage: Eukaryota > Metazoa > Chordata > Chondrichthyes > Carcharhiniformes > Carcharhinidae > Carcharhinus > Carcharhinus amblyrhynchos. The sequence goes on from NC_137335.1 coordinate 56,273,757, forward strand.
CACCCTCTGTCTCCTATCTGCTAGCCAATTCCTGATCCAATTAACTAAATCACCCCCAATCTCATACATCTGCATTTTCTGCAGAAGCCTTCCATGGTGAACCTTATCAAATGCCTTACTAAAGTCCATATATACCACGTCAACTGCCTTACCCCCATCTACCTCTTTGGTCACTTTCTCAAAAAACTCAATAAGGTTAGTAAGGCACGACCTACCCTTCACAAAACCGTGCTGACTATCTCCAATCAATTCATTACTCTCGAAGTAACTGTAAATCCTATCCCTAATAATTTCTTCTAAAACTTTGCCCACAACAGAAGTAAGACTCACCGGTCTATAATTCCCGGGGAAGTCTCTGTTCCCCTTCTTAAACAATGGGACAACATTCGCTATCCTCCAATCCTCTGGCACTATACCTGTGACCAACGACGACCTGAAGATCAGAGCCAGAGGCTCTGCAATCGCCTCTCTTGCCTCCCAGAGAATCCTAGGGTAAATCCCGTCCGGCCCAGGGGACTTATCTATTTTCAAACCCTCAAGAATATCTAGCACATCCTCCTTATCAACTGCAATACTATCCAGTTTACAACCCTGTAACCCAGTGTTCTCCTCAGCTACATTTATGTCTCCCTGCGTGAATACCGAAGAGAAATATTGGTTCAGTGCCTCTCTAATCTCTTCCGGTTCCACACATAACTTCCCACTGCTGTCTCTAACTGGCCCTAATCTTGCCCTAACCAATCTTCTGTTCTTAACATATCTATAGAACGCCTTAGGATTCTCCTTAATCCTATCAGCCAAAGTCTTCTCGTATCCTCTTTTAGCTCTTCTTAACTCACTCTTTAACTCCCTCCTAGCCAATCTAAAGCTTTCCAGTGCACTACCTGAGCCCTCAAGTCTCATCCTGACATAAGCCTCCTTTTTCCTTTTAACCAGTGAAACAACTTTTTTAGTGCACCACGGTTCCCTTGCTCGACCATTTCCTCCTTGCCTGACAGGGACATACATATCAAGGACTCGTAGTAGCTGCTCCTTGAAAAAACTTCACATTTCGGACGTTCCCAGCCCCTGTAGTCTTCTAGTCCAACCTATGCTTCCTAATTCTCTCCTAATAGCCTCATAATTACCCTTCCCCCAGCTAAAACTACTGTCCCGAGGTTCATGCCTATCTCTTTCCATCACTAAGGTGAACGTAACCGAATTGTGGTCACTATCACCAAAATGCACACCAACTTCCAAGTCTAACACCTGGTCTGGCTCATTTCCCAGCACCAAATCCAATATAGCCTCACCTCTATTTGGTCTATCTACATACTGAGTCAAAAAACCTTCCTGCACGCTTTGTGCAAAAACTGACCCCTCTAATGAGCTAGAGCTATAGCTATTCCAATCAATATTAGTAAAGTTAAAGTCCCCCATAACAATTACCCGATTGCTTTCACTCCTATCCAGGATCGTCTCCGCAATCCTTTCCTCAACCTCTCTAGAACTTTTAGGAGGTCTATAAAAGACTCCCAACAGGGTGACCTCTCCTCTCCTATTTCTAATCTCAGCCCATACTACCTCAACAGACAAGTCCTCATCAAACTTCTTCTCTGACACTGTGATACAATCCTTGACTAATAATGCTACCCCTCCCCCCCTTCTACCTCCTTCTCTACTCCGACTGAAGCATTTGAACCCTGGAACCTGCAACAACCATTCCTGACCCTGCTCTATCCATGTCTCTGAAATGGCCACAACATCAAAGTTCCAGGTACTGATCCATGCTGCAAGTTCATTCACCTTATTGCGAATACTCCTCGCATTAAAGTATGCGCATTTCAAACCATGCTCTGCTCCACCCCCATGATGCTGTGCATTGCAGTCCCCATCTATGCCCCCTTAATTGCAAAATATCATTTTTTGACTTGCGTCTCCGTAATTTGCTATTTGTTGTGGACTCATAATATTTACTGTCTTGCATTCAGAGAAGAGGAAAGCCTTTCAACAAGGCAATCATTCAAAGTGGCATGTTTTTATAAGTGAAAAAGCATGAATCAATTTGGGTATTTCTTGGCTTTCCCCTTCACGCCACAAGAGGTCCCAAAAATGAAGCTGAGTACAGGGCCCCAGTAACTGTAAATCCACTACTGGCTAAAAAATCCGTTAGAACAGTTAACGTAACCTCAAGCAACAAGTGCTGCATGGGTTTTCAAATTTCAGTATGAAACAAGTAGTGTGTTGGCTAATTTCTTGCTCAGGTATAGAACAATGCCACATTCTATTATAGGGTATACACCTGTTTTTGATGAGGATAAGGTTAAGGACACACTGGAGTCCAGTTCTATCAAACTTAACTGTTAAAGTTGCATGTAAACAGTTCAATCAAAAACGTCAGTATGACATAAACAGGAGAGAATGCTGTTTCATGTGAAATAAACATTTATGTGTTCTGAGCTTCACTCACAAGTTGCACATGTGGGAATGTGGGAACCATTTATGGAAGTAAAAAATACTTGTTTAAGATTGACAGAAAGGGGAAAAATATCTATGTAGATTACAGAATCCCAGCAAAGGATGAACATAAGCATGAACTAGTTCAGACTCTACTACCTGAAGTGCCAATTTCTGAGAAAGAAACAGGATCTTCTGTGAGTACTGAACCATAGCCAAATAGTTCAAAACATGCTACTGCAGCAAAACCTGTAAGAAAATCAGGAAGGCTTCATAAACAGGTTCTAAACTTGATTTGTAACTGTTACAATTTAATTAGGGACCAGTGACTTTTTCTTTAAAGTAGACAAAGTTTGAAATCCCAGTTAGCCATGAGGAAAATAAAGCTACATATTCCATGGTTTTAAACAAACACAAATAAACTTTACTATTCAAAGTCATAAAAGTAAAACAATCTACAATGTCTGTCTTATATTCGTACCATTCAGAATTAAAAAAGGTGAATATGAATTAACCAGCAAACTGTGGTTTAACAAACCATAAGCACATTAATTGGTAGATGCAACAAGGACTGACCCCATGGATTTTTCAGCAACTCACCCAGATGTCAGTGCAAGTCACAAAATCACATTAAAACTCAATCTTCCTCATGAGGGATTTCAGCTCTTCACTTTTGAAGATCTAGCCTCTGAATTCTCTCAGACACCACTCTGATTCACACTCCCTCCATCCTGCTAACCTCCTGATGGTTCAGTCTCTCCTCCTGAGACTATGTTCCATAGGATTCACAAGGCTGTGCTCCCACCTCTAATTACCAGCAAATTGCCAACTCTTTTGTAGACTGCTAGCTTTACTAAGCTGGCATCTCCCTTGGGTTTCTCCAAACTTCAGACTCTGGCTGCACTGAGCTTCTTTGTCAGCTGCAAACCACAGGACCCTCCAAATTACAACACTCAGTTGCACCTAATAGCTCCCAGGGCTTCTCTGAACCTTAATGGAACCTGCTTATAGCAGCATCTCTTTGGTATGGAGCCTGTTTCCACTGCAGAACACTCAGGTAAATTGAAAGCAGAGAACCTTCTTAAGCTCCGCCTATCTCCATGATGATATACTTTTCAGGGTTCACTAAATGCTTTGAAACTAATTTGGCTCTAACTTTCAGAACAAAACATCTCTCTGAATTGCACTCCTTTGCAAGCAGTGTACTCATGGTCTTCAGCTAAGTAAGCTCACCTGCTGTTTTATGGCTCCATCCAGTCTATTCTGACTCTATTAAACAAACATGGATAACTTCCTGAATTGCCATTTTCTTTTAGTGTTCTGGCAATCCTTAATTTTAGTCATCTTACCTTAGTATCAACAATCTTCCAGAACTAATCATTTTTATCTCTTTTTAAAATATTAAAATGCACCACAAACAAGATATTTGTAACAAAATGTAGTTCAGAAATGACCTGGCATGTGTGCACATTCATAAACACTTGCTTATTTGCCTTTCGTTGTTGAAGATGTATAGTTAATGAGAAATAGCAGTGTAATGCACTCATATGTTATGGTGTTATGATCCCAGTTGACGTTACTTCTGGACAGGAAGGTCTTAGAATGGAATCCTGGTTCAAAAGGCCATAACCGATGCACTTTCACAGACTTCATTAAAGAACACAAAATATGTTTATGAATAAAAATTGCAGAGTAGCAGGTTGCCAAACTATCTCTTTGCTTAAGAAGCCTTTCTCATCATGGGGTGATTCCTAACTCTCAGTCCCAATTGGTTGCACAGGCCATGTGACCTTTACTCTGCTGTGTTGCCTTTAAAGGGACAATCACCATAGTAACTTTTACTTTTTTTTAGAAAACATGAATGAACAGAGTCACAGGACTGCAGTTGGCTTTTACCAACAAAAAGAAACATTCAATAAACATGAAAGATTTGACTACATTTCGATAGCCATTCATCCCATCTATATCTTAACAATTTACGCAGATTTTAAGGATGACACATGTTACAAAGTATATCTTATGCCATACTGTTTTCAGTAAATACCTAGTCCCTGTAAATCAATAGCCAGCTGCGGTCAGACAACCCCCCCACTCTGAAACTAAGTGGCAGAGACCACCCAGTTGAACTTTTGTAGATTTCTCCTCAAATCCTTCCAGATGATTATTACCTGAATACATGAAACTTCACTTTTAAAAAGACCTGCCTTAGAATCTTCTTCAAAATGATGCTTTCCAAAAGTAAAGTTTATTTATTAGTCACAAGTAGGTTTACATTCACACTGTAATGAAGTTACTTTGAAAATCACCTAGTCACCACTCTCCTATGCCTGTTCAGGTACAATGAGGGAGAATTTAACATGAACAATGCACCTAGCCAGCACATTTTTGGACTGTGGGAGGAAGTTGGAGCACCTGGAGGAAACCCATGCAGACACAGGGAGAATGTGCAAACTCCACACACACAGTGACCCAAGCTGGAAATCAAACCCAGGTCCCTGGCGCTGTGAGGCAGCAGTGCTAACCACTGTACCACGGTGCTGCCCCAGCTGTTTTCAGCAAGGATCCACTTACAAGGTTTCCAACTCTCCTTTCAATATTCCTCTGCCTTGAATTGCCACACACATTCAAGCTTGCACGGAATTTCTCAGATATTAAGCCATGCCAATAGAAGTATAGTTTCACGGGCTGTATTAAGATGTTACCAAACTTTTGATTTACCTTTAATGTCTGTATCCTCACTTTAAATCTGGTTACTGCAGCTGTCTCTTTAACTTAGAGCATTTTACCTGCTTTTTACTTGAACTTGGTACCTTGAACAGTACCTTGTTCGAATTCCAGTTCCTTTTGTACCTTCGACTTCAATCTTCCTGGAACTTCTCTTTTCATTCCCTGTTTTCTAGAACTATCTGTTCTTAAGTTCCTGGTTCTTGCTTTCTTCACAATACTCCATTGTAATGCATGTAACTGATTTTGTGCCTTACTGGCAAGTATGTCTTGGTTGGTTCTTTCACTCTGCGTTTAGATTTGTGATTGGTGTCCCTTTTCAACTGTACTCCCTGATTAACTGGCCCTCACTGCACATAAGGTGCCAAGGGATGTGGTGGTGCAGTGATATTGTCACTGGATTTGTGATCCAGAGACTCAGAGTAATGCTATGGGGATCCAGGTTTGATACTACTGCGGCAAATTGAATTCAATAAAAATCTGGTATTAATTCAATAATGACCTTCGGGGTGATTTTGTACCCTTGTTTGCCACAAGTACAAATGGCGACGTGGGCGCAAATTCCCACAAGAGTTATGAAACAGGATTCTCACTGGCGAGATCTCAGTTCCCGATTTTCTTTCCAATTTTGTAATAAGGTTTCCATTCACAAAGGGCATGGACCAAATTTACACACATCTTAATGTATTAGAATATTATTAACTGGCCTCCCTGCCACATGATCCCCTCACTAAATCTCACGTCAACGAGGTTTACAACAGGTTCAGGACAATGGGAATTGATCAAAGGAAGTATAGTCTCTGGTGGGGGAGAGGGACACACCTTGTCACTGCCCCTGGTATGGGTTTACTGTACCAAACTGGGGAGTCCCATTGGAGGAATTCCTGTTTTGTGCAGTGGTGGTATTGGGGGTGGTGCGGGAGTGAGGTAGAGCCCCTGATATCTCCATGCTGGTGGAGGGTGGGGTGTGGGGGGGGTTGTGGCAGAGGTGGGTAGGTTGCCCCAATGCTCCGGGGAAGGGGGTGGGTCCTCCACATTCATTGGGGAGGGGACAATGGGAGGAACTTAACTTCAGTGCTGATCAGGGCATCCTTTAAAGATGGCACCATGATCTCTATGGAGCCGGCCTTGCCATCTATCAGGCCCTGGCTCTCCAGAGTGATGGCATAAACATGTCCCCAGTTTTTTTTTTGTTGAAGTGGCTGAATATCTGGTCTGAAAACTCAGCAGTTCATCTGGAGAGAAACACGCTGGTTTTCAGTCAGAACCTGATTCTGACCAATTATGGGAAAATTCCACTTCTTGAAACCATTGTCAATTGTTGCAAAAACTCATCTGGATCACTCATGTTCTTTAGAGGAGGAAATCTGCTATCCTTACCCAGTCTGGCCTACGGGTGACTCCAGACCCGCTGTAACGTGGTTAACTCTTAACTGCCCTCTGAAATGGCTGCGCAAGCTGCTCAGTTCAGTTCAAGGGCAATTAAGGATGGACAACAAATGTTAGTCCTTTCATTGGTGCCCACATCTCATGAATGAGTTAAAAAGAAGCTCCACTGGCTTCTGTTAATTTATTGAACCTTTCTACAGAAAACAGCTGCCTATTTGTAAAGCTTGTTATATTTTACTGCCTATTATAATCTATGCTCACATGACTTCATCAAATTGGCCACTGCTAGAATGAGCACAGTTTTGTGGCTGCCAGTGAATGGAACGCAGTACAACTAAAGCTGAAGTAACTAATTTTATTACCATGGATGCCTTTTGCCCAAGGGCTAATGAACTGTTGACTTACACTTGCTAAACTGTCAATTCTTTCTCATTGCTAATTTGTGTTTCATTGTTTTTAGTATTTAACTGAATTGTATTGTTTCGCAATTCTTGTTGCTGAGCATTAGCCTCTTGGCCAGATCAATATTGTAATTGAGAACTGGTTCTCAATTGATTCACCTGGCTAAATAAAAGTTAAATATAATAAATAATCAGGTGTACATTTGGTGCAATCTAGCTTACATCAGCCAGATGGCAATATTTTTAATGTCCCTGACATCTTTGCCCTCTTGCTATCATTTTAAGCAACCAGCAGATGTCACATCAGCACTAAGAATCTTGATGAAATATGGCAAAAAAAACTATGGTTAGAATTGTAGCTTCCAATAATGGGCATCCATTACGATTTTACATAAAGTAACAAATAAATTCAGAAATAAAAGTGATAAAAAACATGGTCTCAGTATGCACAAACTAGCTGCCGGCAAACTGGCTATGGAGCACTTCAAGATTTCGTAAGGTCTTGAACAATGTAGATTCTATCTTTTTCTGTCATTCTATAATGATTTCTAATAAATAATGTGAAAGTTGCTACCTAGCTGCTGAACCATATAACTTGGTCAACTTAAAGTGGCTTTTATGATTCATAGATGAAGGTGAATGGCCAATTGACCATAATATAGGACATCAGAAAATTTCAACAAGATCGGTCAGGTAGGAGTTATTTGCTGCTGTGATTAGGTTTCACAGCCTTTAGTTCATTGCAAAAATTAACTGAGTCATGGGGTTTGAGGTGCCATGGGAAAATATGCTGGAGTAGAAACAATCAATATGATGTAACCATGATATAGGAGGGTGGGCATATGAGTTTAAAATTTGAAGCTTAGAAGAAGGCCATCAGGGCTTCAAATTGGGTTGAATGATGGGTGGAATTATCTCATGGTCCTGTCAATTTGATTCAATGGCAGTGATATTCGACAGGAATCCAAGAATCATTTTTACCCTGATGTAAATTTCCTGCAGGATCTTTCACTGGTAGCCATCATGGGGTATCAGAAAATCTACTGAAGGCTGGTGTGAAACTGATTTGCACACCACTGATGAGATGTAGATGAAGGTCCAACCAGAACCATATCTTCCATCTCTGGGTGGTATTTTCCCATCCCATCCACCACAAGAATCATAGTGGACCATGCAAAGGTCCGTTGACCTTGTGTGCGATTTTCCTGTCTTGGGGCAAGTGTGGCCGGAAAATCCCACTCTCTGTATTGCGAGCAGGAAAACACTCTAATCCAGAACATGTCTGGAATAATGGGACAGACAGAAGACTTACCTGAACAATATCTAGGACTGCCTTGGAATTCAGGATGGAGGCCCTTTAGTAACCCTGGTGAAGGAAGGATCTACAGCTGGATCTTCCAGATTCAGTGTTATTGAGTAGGTCCATCTCTCTGCCTCAGAGTATTCCTGGCGGTCCATTTTTATCTTTAGCAAGTCTATCTTTCAGCTTCAGATTGTCCCTGGAGATCCATCTTCATTTTCAAAAGATCTATCTTCTTTGTCCAGTAGTGGGTCAGTGACGTGGGGGAGGGGGGACGCTTTTCAATATGGCACCCAGTTATGAGAGTGATGCGTGTGCCATCACATCCACCCTACATGGAATATAGCACTAAACTCCCGGGTACATAATCAATGCGGTCGGGGCCAGAAAATATGGTATGGTTTCCTGCTACCACCAACAGCAGGAAATGTTCCACGTTCCCACCCACCCAAAGGATTTAGTTCAAGGGGGAGAATTGCACACATAGGGTGAGAAAGAAACTGGGAGCCAATTACAAGAAATGCAAATAAAAATGGGATAGGGCATATGACAGATGGCTGATGTGATAGCACCCATCATGTACCCCCAGCCAAAGCTGAAAACACCTCCCATTGTGTCTTTGAAATTGTTACTGCAAACAATATCCTCAAAGAGCAATTAGTGTATTGTATAAACTATCAGACTTTCCTGAAAAGCTACAATTACATTTATCAACCACTTGAATGTCACACTATTAATTTCTGGATTATAGCTGAATTTATAATGGCAGCTTTTAATTTGCTTCAAACTCTCAAATCTCTGTGACCTACTGTAATGATTTCAATCAGGCCATTGAGGTTGACCAATTGGAGTATGAACTCTCTGATTAAGGATCCACTTGATCGGCCAATCAGGGAATTTTTGCCTTGTACTTAACAGTTCCTCTGACACTCCCAGTGATAGACTGCTAACTGCTAGCACTCTGTGTACTGCTGTTAGAATTATAAATAAAGGGATTTTGATAAAGGGACTTCTGCCTCCGCAGAATTATTATGCCTACTTCATAAAAAATTGAAGATGGACTAAATATTTTGTAAATTTAAAATGGTCTTTAGTTGATTGCCTATAAAAAAACTCTTTGTTTTTGTGTGATTCAAGTTATTTTCCAAAATGTGTTTTAATATGCCTATTCAAATATTTATGTAATTCCATTTTAAAAGCTTCAACCACTGTTTCTGGAAGGCAATCCATCTCGCAACTAATTTAGCATGAAAGGAATTTTTCTCAACCTCTCTGTTTTTGAAGAGTTTAACTTTTTCCTCTCTATTTTCCAACTCACTAACCAGAGGAAACAGTTTTTTTCCCTTTTAACCTTATCAAGCCCATTATAACTTTGAACTTACTTATTAGATCTGCTTCTCTAGGCTCAATGAATGCAATTTTAAATGTAACTATATCATCTTTCTTATTACTAAGAGCTTATATTCCAGATTGCATTTCACAAATCAGTAGAAAATAATAATCAATCAAGCAGAAATTAAACCAAAAATTTGGGTGCATTACTTCTCCCAAAACTTTTGCTCTTTATCACATTTCTTCACACTTTCATCTCTCTCTCTCTCTCTCACTCACAACTCTAAGTAAAATAAGTGAAATATAATAATTGGTAGACTGCACCATGGTATAGTATGTTTGGTTCTCCACTCAAATAGATATAAACCTGCTGTGTCAGGTAATAAATTGAAAACCCAACTCAGCCATGTTGTTCAATATGTTCTATAAAGAGCACAAGCTTCAGGCATCAATATTTGGAAAGTACATTGACTGTAATTTGCTTCAGGTTGTGAATGCCTTACTGCTATGTTGGGAGGTTCTTCAAATTTTCCCAATTCACACCCTTGGCATGGTTCTGCAAAAAAAAGGTATGCCAGAGGGGTGACAAAGATCGCACCAACCAATTTTTCAGGCCTTCTAACATCTACCTGGGAATAATATATCTGAATTTGTGAAATAAGAGCTTTCATTAGTCAAGAAATTTCTTATATCTGTTCCTGCTGCTCAAATTCAATATGCATTTGCAATATGAACAAATGAAAAAGTCAGAGGGGAAAACACCAGCTAGTCCATCTAGTTTGCCCCATTTGGTGTCATGCCTTAAGAATCAGATCAAGAGAATCCTCAACAGGTAGTCCATTAGGACAGGTGAAATGTCTGGTCAAAGGGCAAAGAGTGGAGCAAAAACAGCAAATGGAACATCTGCCGGCTCTATACTAACTCTGCCATTGCATCTCACCCTTGCAGACAACACAGTGATACTCATTTCAGACCAACAAAAATATAAACAGGCTATTGAACAATTCCATAATATGATGAATACAGTGGTTTAGTTGGAGAAGTATACTAACTGCTGCAATGGCACCATGTTGGCTATATATTAAATATATTAAGATATATATAAAACTGCCATTTAATAAGCAACTTTAACACAGTAAAAAGTCTCATAGTGTTCCACAGCAGTGCTATCAAACAAAATTTCACATTGAGTCGCATAAGGAAACACTGAAAAGAAGACCTAAAGCTTGGTCACAGAGGTTGGGTTTAAGGAGAAAGGAAGAAAGAGATATAGAGAGGCCCAGATCTTTACAGAGGGACTTCCACAGCTTAGATCCTTGGCAGGTGAAGGCAAGGCCACCAGTGATGGAGCAGGGAAAATTGGCTAGAGGCTAAAAATGGAAGAGCACAGATATCTCAGAGGATATGGAGGAGGTTCAGAGATAGTAGACAGAATCTTCCTGTTGCACTGGCACTGGGAGATTTGGTGAACAGGTGAACTTGATTTGGCGGGAGGATGAACCCTTCCCAATGTTGGGTCTCTTGATCAGGCATTGAGTGCTTTTGAATGAGAGACACCCCCCAGGAGCTCAAAAGCAAACGTGCCAGGCTTTGCTTGTTGTGCATGCCACATAATGAACCCCTCCTTTGCCATTGGGTTAATATTAGCAGTGGTAGCATGAGGCTCTTAATTGAGTCCCCACCACCCTGAAAATCCTGGCCTTGGAGTTGTGATTTGGAAGATAGCATGTTCAAAAACTTTGGAAAAAGAAAGGAAGCTGGACAATGATCAGCAGCTCATAAAGACCAAGGGCAAGGGTTGGTTGTTTTGAGAGTTGTGATGCCAGCAGATTTGAAGGGTAGGGAAACAGTATATAAGGAGAGAGAGCCGTTAACAGTATCAGCTGACTTTGGGGCCTGGAAGAAATGTTGGAGGGTCAGAAATTTGGTGGAAATATATTTGAGGGAGCAGAAAGTTTGTCCCATGGACATGATACACTTGAAGAGATTATAAGGGGAAATAGGAGAGAGGAAGAGGGAGAGAGAGAGAGAAAGAGAGAGATGCAAGTTCAGGGCTGAGGCAGCGGGGAAACTTAGAGGACGTTTGTTCCAGTGGGCCTGGGACAAGGAGAAAAATGGAAGAGGCAGCTGATCAAATGGTCTTAATGTTGGTGGCAAAGAAGTCCATGAACTCCTCTCACTTGTTGGCTGTGAAATAGCACAATCATGAAATCAATCTTGGAGCATATGGAAACAGAATGATCTGATGCACTTTTGTGTAATCAGGAGAGTGCAACTACACCCACACATCTTTTCCAGTGTTAATTCGAGAAATTCATAATTTCCTCCAGTGTACATCTTGGCCTTCAGTTGACTGAGGAAAAGAGCGTCTGAGATCCAAGATCTCACACCTGAAACTAAGGTCACAGTTTACCAGGCAGCAGTGATCATTAGCTTCTATATGCTTTGGAGATTTGGATGACCTACAGCAGACACTTCAAAGCACTCGAGAAGCAGCTCAAATTTTATGCCTCAGGATCATTTTGGGGTTCTTTGGAGATACTGTGGGTTTTCCCACTCAGAGGCCCTTCAGTGCACCTTCATTGAACCCTTACAGTGCAGAATGATGCCATTCAGCCTATCAAGTCTGCACTGACAATGATCCCACCTAGACCCTAGCCCCATAACTCCACATATTTACCCCATTAATCCCTCTAACTTACAGATCCCAGGACATTAAGGGGCAATTTAGCCTGGCCAGTGCACCTAATCTGCACATCTTTGGACTTTGGGAGGAAACCAGAGCATCCGAAGGAAACCCACGCAGACACGGGGAGAATGTGCAAACTCTACTCAGACAGTGACCCAAACTGGGAATTGAACCTAGGTCCCTGGTTAGATTGATACTGAAAAGGACTACACCAGAGGCAAAGCGTGGCCCATGGGCCAGGTTCAGCTGATATATTTTACTTCTGTCTGGCTTGCCATGACTCCCTGACCAGACAAAAACAAAAACCAGAAGAAACAAATTGTATTTTGATCAAAATTGACTTTATCCATGAACATTGTACAGCAGCAATGCAATGTCTGTATCCAGGATATGGGCCTATGATTGGCTGCTATGATCACCCCACTAATCATACAGCCAATGGAAGCCAAGTGGAAAGTAGTAATATGGTTTTCAGTTTTGCAGGAATTTGTATTTGCCGAGCTTCAGTGGAGGGATACAATACAAACATGAGGTTGTTGAAGAAGAGAAAAGTAGATGCTGAATGCATCTAGTAAACTGTAGACTTACAAATATTTATTTACGGATGTAAATCCGAGGTTTAACACATCTTTCTATGAACAACACTTTCCGAAGATCAGGCTCATGCCCAAAAAAGTACTTGCACTGTTTGGGTCAACTTACATCTGTGAATAAATATTTTCTGTACTGAAAATTCAACAAATCAAAGAACGGATCCACCATCAGTGATGACCATATTGCAGCAGGAAAACCATTGGCCATCCCTGGGTTACACACTGAAGAAATGGCTCCTTACGCCTGTTCAGATTCCAAAAACAGTGGCAGAGGACACCTATACCTATTGCCATGCAACTATCAGGATAACCATTTACAGATACACACTTACTGAAAATGAGGTTCAGATGTCTGGATGGATCCTGTGGAGCCCTGCCACATGCTCCATCAAGGATTTCACACATGATTGTGATATCTATGCTCTCCATGAACTGCTGCTCCTGAGGAAACAGGCAATGCAGAAGAAGACCTCCTCGAGCATTATGCCTCCTTCTCCTCCAAGACAAAAGATTCGGAGGGGGCTTGCAAACCAGGCAAACATTGGCAATGACAATGAGGGCATTGTCAATGGGCAATGGTATGTGCCAGGGAGACATGCAAATCACTCTTAATGACATGTTCCTCCTTTAGACACCATGTAACTGATCCAATATTCTCCCTCATTTAGCTTTGATGGCCTTTTCTTGAATGTTCTACAATCTCGGTGACCCGTCATGACATTAAGCCAAGTTATACATTAACCATAGTCTTCACACAGTGCAGACCTTTCATCTACCTTCTTCTCAAGTGTTCACTAGCTGGTGCTAGTCCTATATTGCAGATGTGAACATTCAAAACATTATCTGAAGATTGACATTTTGTTTCACACATTAAGCCAATTCTTTGCCATTCAACAATAAATTGTCATCCATGGAGACCCAAGTGCAATCAGATGCATGTACACAGATGCTTGTGAGTCTTGTGTTTTCCCGTTGCATGAAGCTGACGTGGGAGCAAGTTGCTTGCCTTTCTACTCCTGTACCTAAGATGACCACAGTACATGTTCACTGGGAATCTCTGCGCATTCACATGGATGTCTACTGTGAGCTTGAAGCCTAAAGGGTCTCAGTGCAGGAGACAGGTGTGTGTGCACAGGGGTACAGGGATCGGGGGGGAGAACTCGGTGACAGGGTAGCCACCTGCATCAGTGCAAGAGCTGCCTTTCATTGCAGCTCCATGAAGCATTAATGTTAAAGGGACCAATGACCAGTTGTCTAGGCAGGACGGTTCTGAGAAGAACCCACAGGCCCTTCTCCAAGATCTAGTTGTCCTTCCTGTCTCATCTGAACTTCTCGAGCACCTGACAAGGAGGGGTTCAGGCATCTCAGGGCTAATTTGCCCATCCATCACTCTACAGAGCTCATGATTAAGGCAATGACCTGCAGGCCAGTGCAGACCTGCTTCATCCATTGGAGGTTTGCTGCATGTGGGTGCCACTCTCTCAATGGATAATACCATTCACGGCAAGGATCTACTCTTCTCTCAGCTGTCCATGGATGTGAACAGCCTCTGGAAATCTGACATGTCCACACATTTCACTTTGCTGCTCCAGCACTCGCCAATTTGCAGATGACACTCAACTGTGTGAAACTGAGCATTGCTGGGTCCTTCCTCAGTCCTCCAATGGGGAATGGTTACAGCTGTCACAGCCTCTGTTAACTGCTCATTTGTGTCTGCCATGCTCAACAGCTTGTGCTGCCCTTCCTTACTGCAAACCAATAGCCACCCGCATGGAATATCTTCACTGGTGGAAGACAGGTGAGAATGATATGATGCTGTCTCCTCAGATGGCCTCATGTGGCAAGCCAACGTCATTAGTACTTCATTGTGACCTGTGGGAGTGCTGTTCTTTCCACCACATCCTTCTGCTTGTCCTTCAATGACAGTTACCAGTGTTCACCAATGGCCACAGGTACCCCATAGTTATTGTTTGTCAGAAGGTTTGTTGGCTGCTTCCATGAAGTTACTCATTCTCTATGGGCTCCACACATACATCAGTAACAAGTCACCCTGCTACAATCCCAAGCTGCGTTGCTTCATCCTCCATTACTGCCAATACAGAAGCAATGGCAATCTGCCTCCATTTTGCCTCCACTCACTGGTATTATCTGTTTGTTTCTTCTACAATCACAGACACACACACACACTGTACACTAGTCTTTCATGGCCCAGCTGCTCTCATCATTTTGTGACAGTTCCACTGTCAATACTATGCCACGTGGGGACCTAATGCTATTGGTCAACCAGTATTGGCGACACTGCAATCAAATCTGACTGATCAGGACCTCTGCTGTGAGGACACTGTGTTTCTCTATGAACGCTGGTACTGGGTAATGCCTGGTCCTGGTAGTGACCTATTTTTACATTTAGTGCCTTTCATTACAAACAGGGCTGTGAGCTTGGTATTTTGAATGCCACTCAACTTTCCAGACTACATGAGATGATTTAATCACTTGAGGGCTGCATTCATTTTCATACGAACCCTAACCCCCTCCTCCTACAGCTGCTAATTTCCTCTGTAACCTCCAGCCATGCCTTTTTGAGTTCCTACTCTCTTCAGCTGGCAACAGCATCTCTCAAAATGCACTTGCTGCCTGGAGAGCATCTCCAGGGAGGCCTCATTAAACCTGGAAATGATCCTTCCTCTAAATGCAACCATTCCTTGAAACTCACTCTTGTTTAACCTTCCTTCGAGTTGCCTCAATCTGTGATGCTTTTGACCAGACTGCTATCTTCCCTTTAAATATGGTTCCTTCATTTTGTGAATGAAGACCAGTCCATCATGCAAACCAGCTTCTCATCCACTGACTCTGTCTAGACTTCCCGCTGCCTTGGAAAAGCAGCCAGCATAATTAAAGACCACACACCCCAGACATAACACCATAGACCATAAGACCATAAGACACAGGAGTAGAATTAGGCCACTGAGCCCAGCGGGTCTGCTCCACCATTCAATCATGGCTGATGTTCTTCTCATTCCCACTCTCCTGCCTTTTCTCCATAACCCCGATCCCCTTATTAATCAAGGATCTATCTATCACTGTCTGACAGACACTCAATGACCTGGCCTCCACAGCCTGCTGAGGCAGAGTTCCACAGATTCACCATTCTCTGGCTGAAGAAATTCCTCCTCATCTCTATTTTAAAGGATTGTCCTTTTAGCTTGAGGCTGTGCCTTCCGGTTCTAGTTTTTCCTACTAGTGGAAATATACTCTCCACATGCACTCTATCTAGGCCTCCCTGTGTCCTATAAGTTTCAATAAGATCCCCCCTCATCCTTCTAAACTCCAACAAGTACAGACCCAGAGTCCTCAATCATTCCTCATGTGACAAGCTCTTCTTTCCAGGGATCATTCTTATGAACCTCCTCTGGACCCTTTCCAAGGCCAGCACATCCTTCCTTAGATACTGAACCCAAAACTGCTCACAATTCTCCAAATGGAGTCTGACCAGAGCCTTGTACGGCCTTAGATATACAACCTTACTCTTGTATTCTAGCCCTCCTTGACATGAATGCTAACGTTGCATTTGCTTTCCTAACTGCTGACTGAACCTGCACATTAACCTTAAGAGAATCTTGAACAAGGACTCTCAAGTCCCTTTGTGTTTTCTGATTTCCTAAACACTTCCCCATTTAGAAAATAGTCTATGCCACCATTCCTCCTTACAATGTGCATAACCTCACACTTGTCCACACTGCCACTTCTTTGCCCATTCTCCTAACCTATCCAAGTCCTTCTGCAGCCCCCCGCTTCCTCAATACTACCTGTCCCTCTACATATCTTTGTATCATCTGCAAACTTAGCAACAGTGACTTCAATTTCTTCTTCCAAATCGTTAATGTATGTTGTGAAAAGTTGTGGTCCCAGCACTGAACCCTGAGGCACACCACTAGTCACCAGCTGCCATCCTGAAAAAGACCCATTTATCACTCTCTGCCTATTGCCAGTCAGCCAATCCTCTCTCCATGCCAGGATCCTACCCTCAACACCATGGGCTCTTAGCTTATTTAAAAGTCTCCTATGCAGCACGTTGTCAAAGGCCCTTTGGAAATCTAAATAAATTACGTGCATTGATTCTCCTTTATCAAACTTTCTTGTCACCATCTCAAAAAATCCCTTAGATTTGTCAGACATGACCTCCCCTTGACGAAGTCATGCTGACTCAGTCTTATTTCATCATGCACTTCCAAGTACTCTGCAATCTCATCTTTAATAATGGACTCTAAAACCTTGCCAATGACCGGAGCCAGGCTAACCAGCCTATAATTTCCCATCTGCTGTCTCCTTCCCTTCTTAAACAGTGGTGTTACATTAGGATACTCTCACCTTCTTCCATCGGGAAAAAGATAAAAATGTCTGATGTCACATACCAACTGACTCAAGAATAGTTTCTTCCCTGCTGCCATCAGGCTTTTGAATGGACCTACCTCGCACTAAGTTGATCTTCCTCTACACCCTAGCTATGACTGTAACACTACATTCATCACGCTCTCCTTTCCTTCTCTATGAACGGTATGTTTTGTCTGTATAGTGTGCAAGAAACAATACTTTTCACTGTATACATGTGACAATAATAAGTCAAATTAAATCAAATCCCTTTGCTTCCATGTCTCCTGGCTGTTACTTGAACGCTGATGATAAAATTAGATTTATTTTCCTGCTGCCCATCCATGCAGCCTCACAACCCCATTTGGACTGCAATAACAGCCTTCTGTTAAAATTTAACCCATTAACTCAGTTCCTCTCTCCACAGACGCTGCTTGACCTATAGAGGATTTCCGGTATTTTCTGTTTTTATGCCAGATTTCTCACTCTGCCCCAATTAACTAGTTGTCTGTTAACATTCGTTTGAGTGCTAGCTAAGGACCAATCATGAAAATGGTTCCAGCTTCTCACTACTGCCTTCAAGCAGGTGGTACAATAACTTGGTTCCATTATCTACTCATATTCAGCCAAGCCGAAAATTGGCCCAGTTGTATCAGTTATTGAATACTAGGGTAGATTACTGAGCTTCCACTTGAAGTTGAAAACTAAACTCTAAGAGCACAAGCTGGAAAATCTGGGCCACAGAGTTGTATCTCTGGTACCCCTAACGATATTTCATAATAAGCATATCACTAGGAACATGGGAACAATAAATTCACTGAACCAGTTATGCACTGGTTGACAATTATAAGACATATCAGCACTGTACAGTGATAATCAATTTGAATTAGGTGGGGAAGATGGGAATCTGTGGGTGTTTTCAATGAGGTAATTTTGTGGGTCATCATTGTTCAAATTCATGTGCAAGATACATTAATTAATTATTTCAGCCTAGCTCTGGTAATATGCATTGCTATTATTAACTGTTTTCTAAGACTAGCAAATCTCCTGTGGCACTGCACACAATGTAAGTTCATGTGATTGGTGATGCTGGGCTGTGGAATTGAAGGAAAGGGTGAAAGCATTTAGAATCATAAAAGATTTATCAGGAATGAATTAAGATTTTCTTAATACTTCCTAGGAAAAAAAATTGGCCCTGAATTTATTTGAGAGTTCAGCTGGATTCCCATGGTGACTCTGTGCATTACCCAGCACTTAACAGAGAAGTTATTTTGAAATTTCAGGCACTATATAGCCAACAGGGGATTTTCACAGTAATTTCATTGTGTCACAGCCTACTTGTGACACAAATAAATACATAAATAGTCAGAAAGAAATCCAGGAATCAGGAAATCATAAATTCAGTGTGAAAAATCCATTCCTGATCTCATCCTCTCCAACACAAGTGTCATGTTTGAGGTGCCATCTGAAATAGACCCTTTCAGAAGTTCATTGTGGAAGTTGGGAACCGGCATATCCGGGTTTCAACCGTACTCCAGCCACCTATGCTGGACTCCCTGCAGATTTACACCTAATTGTTACTGGAGCTTTAATTATGATACTTGCAACTGCACTGAAAACATATAATTATCACTCACAATTGTAATCTTGGTCCACTTTCAATTTAAAAAATGCATGCAAAACTAATTTAAGAGGTCAGAGATGAACACTTTGTCAGAAAAGTTATGAATGGCATCCCTGAATACATTCTACTTAACCAATCCTCATCCATGTCATTTTTTGGATACACTCACAACACCATATTAGTTGGTATGCTGCACTGCTTACAGCATCACCAGGGATATTTCACCCCATGTTTTATTTAAGAAGTAGTGCTTGGGCTTGAGTTAAATCACATGTGGCATTGAGAATGTACTTAGAGATTCACATACCCGTGGAAGCAGTGAAAAACCCATAGCGATAAACTGTCTGATTTGGTTTGAAGGAAAACAGAAAGAAAAGATGCAACACACCTCTCCATATAAAACAATTCAGGTGTTTATTTTGCTCATATTTACATCTAAAGAAAGCTACTCAAGTGAAAACAGCAGGGGGTGCTTAAGTACAGTGTAGCTGGAGCACTATAATATTAGCATTGACACCTGAACCAGCAGTTCAGGAGTAGTATCCACATACTGCTCATGGCTAACACAGACAGTGAATGCTACCCTTTAAAGAGTTGCATCTGAGGTACATGCTTAAAATTTAGAGAGAAGAGGTTGACAACCCAAGCCATTTGAGATAAGATGTTTATCTTACAATTCTACAAAATAGGAGTGATGAGATTCCAAATAGTAAGTTAGCATTCACTTCATTGTTTGCTTAACAGCAGAATAACCTTCTTAAATGCCCTGCTAACTTAATTTGTCCATTATGACTGATATCCATTCTAACTGGAAGGGACCTTCAGTGAATATAAAATAAATCAAATAATGCAGCTTTTGTGCATAGCATGTAACAGATGTTATGGTCCTCTAAAACAGCATGGGTTGGCAACTTTCCCTACAACAAGCTTTTCTTTCTTTCTTGGTTAATGTCATATTGCAGCAGTAAAATACTGACAGCATTATTTTGTATTTTCTGACCTTGTGGAAGGTATGATTTTAAATTCAGAATTCCATATCTACTGCAGCTACACAACAGTCTTATCTAGTTTCACAATGCTACCGGATCAGAACTGTCTGGAATTTGTGGTTCCAGAGTTTGCATCTATTTGTCTAGACAAGATGATATTTCTTCCTATTAGAACCAAGAAAACATGCCTAATTTCATTACATAGTTTGAAAAATAAAGTTTTCCCTAGTTTCCCCGACTATGTGTATAAGCTGCAACAATTTTAAATGAATTGCATCATTACTACTATTTCTGAAATGTTTTTCCAATTTTATTCATTTCAGTAGGTTAGTATATAGCAGAATCTTTATTGCACTTAAATTGAAATATTATTGTGTTGTTCTATTGTAGATAGTCTAAATGAAAGTTCAGATTGAAAGAAGAAGGAATTAAAACCTCAATGATGGAAGTCCATGATCTAAACTAATAATAGGAATATATAGGAATAATAATAGGAATAATAGGAATAATAATAGGAATAATAGGAATAGGAATACACAGCAAAATAGAATTTGTTTTAGAAATAAGTTCCTACTTCAACCATAGTCAGGAGCTCAGTCATAATCTAAACATCCAGCAAGCATGTAATCGAGCCAAGGAAAAATGAAAGCTTTACCAACATGAAAACGCTTGTCGAGAGGTGAAACAAAATTCTCAACTTTAAATGGTGGCACTTAAGAGGTGTGGGTTTTAGAATTAGTGCAATAAGAGGATGGTTTATATTACACCAAATGTGGGTCTGGAAAACTAAATGTCACCAAAGCACATAGGGCAAGTGCTATTAGTAGAATATGTGCACACCATGTTTCAGGAAGCAGTTGGTTGGGTTACAGCCAGTACTTAGTGTACTGTACTTTGATGACATGTTAGTGGAAGTCACTGTGACTCATTACCATTTTACTAACCACCATTATAATATTTAATTTAAATTTATTTTGTGCAGGAGCACTGTAGGGCGACCTAAAAGTGTCTGGCAGATTATGACCCCTTACAGACTTTGCTAGGAAAGATAATGCCCCAGCCATTTGTTGGCCTGTAATTGCGGTTCAAAAAAGTTTTAATCCTGCACTGTTTGCAATTCAAAGACATGCAGATTGCAGCGGTTTTTTTGAGATTTTTATGAGTAAAGTATGTTTTTGGAAAAAAAGTGGTTCGGGAAAGGCCACACTGTAAACCCTTTTAGCAGAGGCAGACTGAGGGCCCGGGAACTGCAAAACACCGGCGACCTGTGCAACTGTGTGCCAATCTGAGAAATAACGGCACGCAGTAATTTTTGAGGCATGTATAAAGTTTTAAGGTTTGAAATGTTATGACTGTAATTTGTATAGAACTGTAAAAAGGTTTAACTCTGCACTGTTTGCAATTCGAAGACATGTAGATTTGCAATGGTTTATTTGAGATTTTTATGAATAAAGTATATTTTTGGATAAAAAAATTAGGTTACATTTCAGCTTCATTTGAAGCAATTTTTTAAAGCGGCATCTCGGCCTTTTGGTTAAGATGCAAATTGGATCAAGCCTTGGAGGAGAAGCTACACCTACTCTAATCAGCTTGGGTCATGTAGATCAAGCCCAAGACAGGAGGTGAGAGCCCTGTCTTGTCAACTTGGATTGGGAATGTCCCAACTTGTTGGGACTCTGAATTGGCTTTAATTTGACTTGATTGGAATGGAATAAAGTAAACAAAAAAAAAATCAGTGCCAATGGGACTGATATCTATCATTCACTGCTAAATAGAGGCTAGATTTTCTTCAACTGCTGCATCAGATCTGTCCCAATGCCGCCCCATTTACCTTGGTTGAGGGTCATTTTTAGTACACTGCAGCTTCAAATGGGAATCCTGTCACCAGAAGTGAACTCGCCAGTGTCCAGCTACAAAATTACAGTGGTGTTGTAGCAACTAGATATTTAAAGGTGCAAAGCTCTCTAAGGATTGATAATTAGCAGTGTTGGAAGTTCAAAGGCAAGTGCGTGCTGGATCTCTCCTTCAATTGGACTCTTACCACTGCTTTGCCATGGTCATCCCAGGAAGCAGTATTAACTGTGCAGGGTGTCAGAAAAATCAATTGCGAACTAGGGCTTTACAGCTTTGCCACAATTTGCACACAGTGAGGATGGGAGGAGAAGTCAGTGATGGTCTAGGTTTAGGATGAGTGAAGGAGATCAAGGTAAGGACAGTAAGTTGATGATAAGCCTTACTGCTGGAATTTTCCACAATTCTCTGTACTTTCCTACCTCTTTTTAGGTGGAATATTGGGCAAAATTCAGGCCCCATGTCTCTTCATCCATAATTACTGAGGATTATGGGTGGAAATCTTTATGTGCTTTGTTATAAAAGCCTATATGCATAAAACAGTTGAGGGCAAATCTAACTGTGTCTTAGCTGTGAAGACTGCTAACAATTTTTGGTAAAGCAGAAACCTGATGTTCAATAGAAGATTTGAAATTGGAGTTTGATGACATATATCTGTGTGGGAGAGCAAAATGCCAAGGCAGGAATTATTCAAAGGAATTCAGAATGGTTTGACATATCAGCTAACGATTGACAAATTACATTTACTGCAGATAAATTCAAGGGGAGGATGTGGAGAAAGTGTAAGCATATATTAAATATTATTCTATAGTAGGTCAGAGATACTTGTTTGAAGGTAAGGCTTGGGAAGAGCTTCTTGATTGTTATGACATTTATAAAGTTAGCTATCAATTGACCTGGTTTTCAAAGTTATGGTTTGGAATTGCATCAGTTATTTGAATGTTAATCAATGCTAGTAAGTATGATGTGAAAATATGATGGTATAACATGATATAAATTAGGATTTCCATAAACTGTAGCTAACAGTAGCTATTTGGGAAAATACTCAAAATGTAATATTATGCAATCTAAAGTCAGCCTGAAAATGTATACACATTTATATCAACTATCAAAAATATCTTTAAATTTTAGTTGAAATGAATACACATCCTTCCATTTTTTTAAGTGTTATGTTCATACTTTATATAATCAGAATGAACAGGATGTGGTTTGACATATAGGAATTCAATGTCTGTACTAGAAATAAACTTAAGCTTTATAGATGCCTGCAAAGCAGGTAAGCAAAAAATAAAATGAGCTTGTCATTCATGTATAGAACGAAAGCAAATATCTTTGCTGTGACCAGCAGGACTGCAGTGGCATGCAGTGCCACTTCCCTTTCAAAGAAGATAATGTAAGTGCTGGTGGTTTGAATGCTGTCAGTAAAGTATTGCTGCTGTACAGTTATGCATTGATCATTCTCATCACTGAGACAAGCAGTTCTAGCCGAGTGGTTCAAATTGAAGACTGGAATGGGGAGCTATTTCATACGTTGGAAATAATGGTGAGGAACTCAGAGATTTATCAAAATACATTGGCAATAGTATATATAAACTACTTCACGTGGCTTGGCTGATGGTTTCTGAGTTTATCGAATAGGTAGATACATCATACATATAAGAAAAATGTTAGATTTGGCTTCAGTTCTGTTCTAGGGTAGACACTCTGATGCACCTTTTAACTGGTATCCCAAAAGTTACAAGAGTGACACTAAAAACAAGTTTTGTGCACTGCTATCCTGTATTTATATTGTTGTTAGATGCCTCTCCTCCTTCGGACTGAGTTTGAAAAGAGAGCCTATTTTGTGTATTCGTGTATCAAGATGCTACAATGCACTAATGAGGGGTGAGCTTGGAACATTGCACCAACGTAAGGGCAGGTCTGGGATTTGACACAGTGCTAATTGGTATGTGTTAACGTACTTGTATCATGATGTTATCTAGTATCACAGCATAAAATATGTCCACTACATTTAGCAGGCCAAAGAGTAAGTGGTAACCCATCAAAAGTTTCTAACATTCCACAGTTCAAAGATGGGAATCATGAGCAGGAGGAGGTCTCACGGGCTGAAGAGAAGGGAGGATGGACGACTGTTAGGAGGGGAAAGAGGAAGAAGAAGAGTAGTCAGGGTCCCCCGGCCTCCCCGGAGGCCCCCCAAGGTTCGTCGGCAGGGGCACAGAAAAATAAGAAGGAAGGGGGGACTGACTTAGAGGGACGGAAGGGGGCTGGTAAGGTGATAGTGGTAGGGGATGGGAGGGTCCGAGGGATTGATAGGAGGTTCTGTGGGCAGGGGCGTGACTCCAGGATGGTGGTTTGCCTCCCTGGAGCAGGGGTAAAGGATATAATGGAAAGGGTAGAGGGAATTTTGAAAGGGGAGGGGACCCAGGCAGAGGTCATAGTACACGCAGGGGAGGGGGATATAGGAAGGAGGAGTAGGGGAGAGGTCCGTAGGCAATTTAGGGAGTTGGGGGCCAAACTAAAGAGCAGGACCTCCAGGGTGGCACTCTCTGGGTTGCTGCCCAGTACGAGCAGGGCTAAGAATGACGAGATCATGCAGTTGAATGCATGGTTGAGGGACTGGTGTAGGGTAGAGGGGTTTGCTTATGTGGATCACTGGGAGGTGTTTAGGAGAGAAAGGCAATTGTACAGGAGGGGTGGGGAGGATTTGAACGGGAGGGGGACTAGTGTCTTAGCAGGGAGGTTAGCTGGGGTGTTCAGGAATGATTTAAACTAATAGGGAGGGGGGGTGGGGATGTGGCTGGGAGAGAGTCGGGTGAAAGGAAAATTATAAAGGGAGAAGGTGGTTCCGAGGGACACTTGTGGGTTGAACTGTGTCTGTTTCAATGCTAGGAGTGTGGCAGGGAAAACGGATGAGCTTAGGGCCTTGATGTTTGTGAGGCAGTTAGATGTGGTGGCTGTAACGGAGACGTGGTTACGGGAAGGGCAGGACTGGCAGCTGAATGTTCCTGGGTACAGGTGTTTTAGGTGTGACAGAGGAGGGTTGAAGAGAGGTGGAGGGGTGGCACTGTTAGTCAAGGAAAACATCACAGTAGTGCAGAGGGAGGACGATATGGAAGAGATAGGGATTGAGTCGCTGTGGGTGGAGTTGAGGAATAAAAAGGGAGAGATCACATTGCTAGGGGTGTACTATAGGCCACCCAACAGCCCAAAGACAGTGGAGGAAGGCATTTGCAGGGGCATTTTGGACAGGTGCAGGAAGAATAGAGTGGTTGTAGTGGGTGATTTTAATTTTCCCGGAGTGAATTGGAGGGGGCCTAGAGCTGGGGGTACGGAGGGAGAGGAGTTTGTGAAATGTGTTATGGAAGGGTCGCTAGAACAGTATGTAACTAGCCCAACTAGGGGAGGGGCTATACTGGACTTAGTGTTGGGAAACGAGCCGGGGCAGGTGGGTGAGGTAGAGGTAGGCGAACATGTGGCGAACAGTGACCACAAGTCCGTCTACTTTAGGATAACAATGGAAAGGGACGAGTGCCGTCCGAACGGGAGTGTGCTGAACTGGGGAAAGGCGAGCTATGGCAGGATTAGGAGGGAGCTGCAGCAAACTGATTGGGAGGGACTGTTAGCTGGGAAGTCCACGGTTGGCAAGTGGGAGGCTTTTAGGGACAAAATGAAATGGTTGCAGGGGAGGTATGTTCCGGTTAAGCGAAAGGATGGGAAAGGTAGGATTAGAGAGCCGTGGATTACGGGGGATATTGAAGACTTGGTCAGGAAGAAGAGGGAGGCGTATGTTAGGTCAAAACAAATGGGTACGGAGAGTGCGCTGGAGGAATATAGAGAGAGTAGGAGGGAGCTAAAAAGGGGAATTAGAAGGGCGAAGAGAGGGCATGAGATGGCTTTGGCTGGTAGGATTAAGGAAAATCCTAAGGCATTTTATTCCTATATTAGAGGCAAGAGAGTAGTTAGAGGGAAAATTGGTCCTCTTAGGGACAAGAGGGGAGATATGTATTGAGTCGGAGGGAATGGGGGAGCTCCTGAATGAATACTTTGCGTCGGTATTCACGAAGGAGAGGGGTTCGGAATCGTGCGGTCTCTTGGAGGGAGCGGAGGTTCAGTTGCAGGATATAGTTATTACGAGAGAGGAAGTGCTAGCGCTTTTAGGTAGCGTAAGGATGGATAAAGCTCTGGGGCCTGATGGTATTTATCCCAGGCTGCTTAGGGAGGCGAAAGATGAAATTGCTGGGCCTCTGGCGCACATCTTTGTCTCTCTTTGGACACAGGTGAGGTCCCAGAAGACTGGAGGGTAGCAAATGTGGTCCCGTTGTTCAAAAAAGGTAGTAGGGATAACCCTGGGAATTATAGGCCGGTGAGTTTGACGTCGGTGGTAGGGAAGTTAATGGAAAAAATACTTAGGGGTAGGATGTATGAGCATTTGGAGCATTGCGATCTGATTAGGGATACGCAACATGGCTTTGTTAGAGGGAGGTCTTGCCTTACGAATCTGGTGGAATTCTTTGAGGAGGTGACAAAAACGGTTGACGATGGGAGAGCCGTTGATGTCATCTATATGGATTTCAGTAAGGCGTTTGACAAAGTCCCTCACGGTAGGCTGGTAGAAAAGGTTAAGGCACATGGGATACGAGGCCAGGTAGCTAGGTGGATTGAGAACTGGCTGGGAAATAGGAGACAGAGGGTAGTTGTGGAGGGGACCTTGTCGGGCTGGAGGCCAGTGACCAGTGGTGTGCCGCAGGGCTCAGTACTGGGACCTCTCCTCTTTGTAGTCTACATAAATGACTTGGAAGAGGGCGTAGGTGGTGTGATCAGCAAGTTTGCTGATGACACCAAGATGGCAGGGTTGGCGGGTACGGAACTGGATTGTCAGGTGATACAACAGGATATAGATAGGTTGGTGCAGTGGGCAGATAGGTGGCAGATGGCATTT
Organism: Carcharhinus amblyrhynchos; assembly: GCF_965287045.1. Taxonomy (NCBI): domain Eukaryota; kingdom Metazoa; phylum Chordata; class Chondrichthyes; order Carcharhiniformes; family Carcharhinidae; genus Carcharhinus; species Carcharhinus amblyrhynchos. The sequence continues at coordinate 56,300,392 of NC_137335.1, forward strand.
AATCCTGACAAATGCGAGGTGATGCATTTTGGACGGAATAATGCAGAGAGGAGCTATGTGATAAAAGGTAGGCCGATTAGGAGTATAGACATACAGAGGGACCTTGGAGTGCAGGTTCACAAATCCATGAAGGTTGCGTCACAAGTAGAGAAGGTTGTTAGGAAGGCTTATGGGATGTTAGCCTTTATAGGAAGGGGCATAGAGTATAAAAGCTGCCGTCTAATGCTTCAGTTGTACAGAACGTTGGTTAGACCGCATTTGGAGTACTGCGTCCAGTTCTGGTCACCTTACTACCGGAAGGACGTGGAGTCTCTGGAAAGGGTGCAGAGGAGGTTTACCAGGATGTTGCCTGGCATGGGGGGACTGGGTTACGAGGAGAGATTGAAGAAACTGGGGCTATTCTCCTTGGAAAGACGGAGATTGAGAGGGGACATGGTAGACGTATATAAGATACTGAAGGGAATAGATAGAGTTAATAGTGAGAGACTGCTCCCTAGACTGGGTACGAACACGAGAGGTCATCATTTAAGGGTGAGGGGGGGGAGGTATAATTTGGAGGTGAGAAGAAGGTTCTTTACGCAGAGAGTTGTGGGGGTCTGGAATGCGCTACCGAGTAGGGTGGTGGAGGCAGGAACGTTGGACTCGTTTAAGATGCAGTTAGATAGGCACATGAGTGAAACGAGAATGGAGGGATATGGTAGGGGCTATTAAATAGGGTTAAACCTCGGGAGACACCGGAAGGGCAGGCTGTATGATTAATATTTTTTGTCTTCATTCCACAGGTGGAGGTCCACCTCGTGTCAAGCGAGGAGCATGCACACGGCGGGTCGTGCGTGGGCTGCTCTTGGAAGTCCAGGAGTGGCCTAGTACTTCATGTCGGTGTGTGTGCTTGATCCTGGACCGGTAGATGGGCGCCGCAACAGCTCAGTGACTAGCACTGCTGACTGTGCAGACACATGGATTTGGGCCTGTGTCTGTGGGAGTTTGCGCATTCTCCCTGTGGTTGCATGGGTTTCCTCCGGGCGCTCCGGTTTCCTCCCACACCCCAAAGATGTGCTCTTAGGCTGATCGGTTTTTACCAAATTGACACTATTTCTTCCCTGAATCTGACTGAGTAGGGTTCCATTCGTAGACATGCAGGGTAGAATAGGTGTAGGGTGATGCGGCGGCGCAGGCTCGTTGGGCCGAAGGGCCTGTTTCCCGTGCTGGGTTGTTCTTTGTTCTTTGTTCTTTGTATGTGCAGGTTAGGTGGACTGGCCTTGCAAATTTCCCCAGGATATGTAGGCTAAGGGGATTAGCGGGGCAAATACATGGCGTTATGGGAGAGGGATTGGATGAGATTCGCTGTCAGAGAGTCAATGCACACTTGATGGGCTGAATGGCCTCCTTTTGCACTGTAGGGATTCTATGTTATCATTCACAAATATTCTGTTGTTTTTATGACTGTAGACTGTGTATGTTCAGGAATTTATGTTATGGTGGCTGGAATGCACGTCAACAGTCAATGGTACTCCATCATGCAAAAGAGGAATAGGCAGAGTGGAAGTAGAGTGTTTCAATTGGTGTCAGCACCTCAGGGTAGGTAAGATAGGTTTAATATATTGTGATTACCACTTTTGAATGCTATTCAGAAATTCTCACTGGAAATGTACCTTTATGGACATCAGATGATGATAATGTTGATCTCCATTGGCCTTGATATCCTCATTAGCCAAATTGTCAACCAACCATGGCCACTTGCTTATGGTACTTGGGGGTGCCCAATGTCTAGGAATTATAAATCACCATGGAATCAATAACATTGGGAGAGGAATGGAGGGAAGAACTTTGGCAAAACAGAATTTTTTTTCTCGTGGGTCGTTAAATTTAAAACATCGAATTAAATCTAATTTGAACAATATATTTGGTGTTTGTGCTCCCATGTTTTGAATGCATTATATGTTAAGTGTGGATATACAAATTTATATAGGGTCAGGCTGAGAAGCAGCCCCCGTCCCCCCATCCCCCGATACAGGTGTAAAAATGCTCAATTTTTCCTTTTAGATTTTTTTTGTTCCAAGTGTTATGTCTGAAGGGAAAAGAATAAGGGTCTGGCAAATTGTTAGTGGCAAAATCATAGCGAGGATTTCATCATTTATAATCTGCTAATAACATTTTGTTCCTTTAAAAGATCCCTGAAACATTCACATGAATAAAACAAACAGCCTAATAATGCAGTATGAAGGCAGGTATTACCATAAAATGTTTTAAGAGGAAATGGCTGCACTCATTGTCCATTAGAGTACGCTGCTAATACACATGTTATTGGACTCTTTTCCAGAGTTAATGTCCATGGTGAGTTAAATAAGACCAACATGATGCTGATGCAGATGTTGGTAGTTGGTGTTGGGATATACATTCAGACTCTGCTCATTTCTCATGCAGGACAGTGCTGCTCTTTGAATGTGTTCGTCATTGGCTAATCTCTGTCACCTCCAGAGTTTAGTGTCTGTAAATTGCACTGCAGCTGGTCATCCATTCTCACATTAAAAGCAGTGTCCACAGTTTTGGATTTTAATAAGTGTGTTCCAATTGCAAGCATCGCAGACACCCCAAGGCTGGTGACTCTTTGGCTGGGCAGATACTGATAATGTTGACTCGTAAGGCACTGTGCACATTAAATGTAAGTTACAGAAGAATATGGAATTGGAAAGATGCATTTTCCCATGAAAGTCTTCTTTCCAATGGAGTGTATACAGTTGCCCAAATATGCATTTTACCAAAGCCCCCTTCCCTTAGGATCCCCCGAGATAGTGAAACAAAACTCCAGAAGCTCTTTTGGGAATCTACCTTCTCAACCCTGGTCCATTTTGCTGTCCATAAGGAATGTTCTCAGGGTGCAGTCTGCACACTTTGGACAACTTGATTCAGAGTTGCAGTAGGTCACCATTCCCCATGCTGCATGTTTTGCATTTGTTTGGATGTATTTGTGAGGGAGAAAACAGGCAGCACCGAGGAAATGCAGGAGCTAAGTTTTCAATCATCTTAGCAACTGGTGCATCTAATGGGATGATGTGGAGATGCCGGTGTTGGACTGGACGTGGGCACAGTAAGAAGTCTCAAAACACCAGGTTAAAGTCCAACAGGGTTATTTGGAATTACAAGCTTTAGGACCACTGCCCTTTCACGACTCACCTGTGGAAAGACTAGCGCTTTGAAAGCTGGTGACTCCAAATAAACCTGTTTGACTTTAATCTGGTGTTGTGAGACTTCCATCTAGTGGGATATAATGAAAGGTGGTTAGATTTGGGACCAAGTGAGAGACTCGACACATTTGTAGGAGATGCTGATACGTGAAGTGGTTTCGTGGCGGACGTGGAGCACACACTGGAGGGGACCGGGGTGGGGGTGCGGCGGTGAAGTGAAATACCGACCACTCCACTCCGTGTTGCATTTATTGGGGTCTGGGGCGGGGAGAGACGGCGCGACGCGCATCCCTCCTCATGCTCGCTCCCGTGCGGAGCGGCGCGCGTGCCCGCGGCGTGTGAGAGGTGGGCGGTCAGAGCGGCGGAACGAGGAGGAGAGGAGGGGAGAGCTTTGGCTGAGCTCGGAGCTGCACGCACTGCCTGCGCCGTTACCATGAGCAGGGAAGCTCGAGAGCTGCAGCCTGCGTCCCGCTCTCCCCAGCACTGCAGCACTGCCGCCAAAGCCACCGAGCAGACAGGATGGCGGGGGGAAGGAAAGGACTTGTTGCCCCTCAGAACACTTTTTTGGAAAATATTGTCAGGCGCTCCAATGGTAAGTGGGAAGAGGCTCCCAATCGGTGCTCTTAAAAGTTAGTTATTTTTTTAAAAAAAACAGGGTTGGAAAGTGCAGTTTTGTTATTTTTATTCTCAGTAATGACAATGCTGCTGAGTGTGGGTCTCTCACCCTTCGTGAACTGATGAACAAGTGCCCCAGAGAAGTCTCATCACCGCTGCTCCTAGTTACTGGAAAAATGAAATGTTGATAATGATTTCTATTCCAGTGTTGGTACACCCTCGGTTGTACAGGAGGGTTGCTGCCCATCTTATGCTGGGATGGCAGACAATACAAGTGCAGCAACTGGATTGAAATGCCTTGACCTGAATTGTTTATCTCTCTCCCACCAGCACCCCCCCGCCCTCAATCATCCCCAATTTTTGTCACACCTACCCTGCTTCCTCCATCTGAAGATCGACAGCCCTGTAGCAGAAACGCTTTTAAAAAAACACCTCGAACGGATTGCATGTGCATCCTGCAGTGTTGATGATCGGTGAACATTCAATGCAGCAGCCAGCCTCTGCAAACGCTGCAAGTTTTTTTTTGCAGCCGAAAGATGTAAACTCTCTCCGGGATGGGGGAAGGAATGCTGCAAGCTGTGAATGTTGGATGTTCGAAATATTAAAAGAAAAAAATAGATTGAAACATCTCTCTGCTTTCCATATGCGACAGAATAACATGGGTCTGATTTGGTCACCTCCCGAAAAGGGGGATAAATATTTTTTGGCAAATCCCATGCTCCAAGACGCTGTAATTTGGACATCATAAGGTTGATTTTCTCTCTTATTTAATCCGCTCTAAAGCCCACTTGGAGAGAAAGCCCCCCTTATAGGATCAGAGTCAGCACATTTGGTAATTGAGGAAATCGAGCGGAGACAGGGACATCTTTGAGCCGATCTTTTATAATGTTGGTGTAGTGTGAGTATGTGCCGTAAGAAAGCGAATACTATAGAAACACGTTCAATAGACAGCGACACTACACCATTAAACCGAAGCACTGTTGTTATTAGGTGCGAGTCATTTCGGTTTCAGTGCGTTGATTTTTCGTTCGAGGTTTTCTGTGCCATGGAAGGAATTACCAGATAGTTTTAAAAGAGAAAAAAGAAACATTGCACAGAGATCAGATAATTCTAGAAATATTCATGCGATCTTGTCTCAACTTCGAGTTATTTGCAAATGAAAATAGTTGTTTAAGGTGAGCTAATTCAGGGGATCATAATACTCATTTAGAGTATGTAGTTCAATAATCCTTTTGTATTTTGTTATGCTGACTCTTTATGAAACTTCTCAGCCACAGCTCAATAGTACGTTTTTAAATGCTTTTTTGTTTACACAACTATCTCTTAGAGGCACGAGCTTTCTGTACAGTTTGGGGCTATATTTTACAAGCATCATCTCACAAGGGTATCACGCAAATTATGTAATCTTAAAAGCATATGGATTATCTCCGATCCACGTTCAGAAACTTAGAATATTTGCAGATGATTGGGAAACCCTTTTGATGATGCTCATGAGAAGGACTCTTCAGCTTTGATTCTGTTTTCTTTGCCTCATTGTTAGTCAGCACTGAGATTCTGATCCAGTCGAAATCTAAGATCAATGGGGCACTTGAGTCCATTGAAAGATCAGATACAAATTTAGCGTGGGAAGAGTTTGCCGAGGAAATATAAGAGATAGTTTTGTCCCATGTTTTTACGCACTGCTCCTCAGTGATATTGGGTTTGTTTGCGATGTGGCTACAGGTATAGGTATTAAAATTTGCTGTGAAGGGTTTTATGAGTAGATGTTTTGCATTATTGTGCAAATTGTTTGATATGTTACTGAATCATTATTGCTGGCTTTATTCCTGAGAATGGAAGCAAGAGCTGAGAACTGAACTGAACTTTTTGTCTCATTTGGTGTACCAATTCAGGCATAGAATTTGCTGGGCAATTCTCTGTAGCTATAAGTCAATTAATTCAGATTTCACCACTTCCATAATATTTTAGGCGAGCACTTTTGTCCCACTATTTGTGCTATGGTAATTCATGTTGAAGGTTTGAAGTTTTAGGGATGACTCTTAAGTTTTGGTATTGTTTCTAAATTGGGAAGCAAAATCATTACTTTTTTGCCCCATTAACTGCGTCGGGAATTAGCAGGCTGATTATTATATAGAAGTGATCTGATTGACAAAAGAGAATCAATCAATGATAAGGTCACATTCCTGGCAAACCAGAAACAACACAGTGTAAGTTCTTAAACAAGACCCCGGAGATTCTGTTTGCTTTTGTCTTGCTGACTAATAGCTGTAGTGCGAATGCCAGCATGTTTGACACTAGACTGGAGCATTGAGCTGATTGAAGGATTTGGTTGAACTCCATGCTTTATTCAGCTCTTCATCTCCTAATCCACAGTATAGTGGAATGTCTGTCATATCCTTAACTGCTAACATGCCAATCTAAATTATGGTTTACTCAGTCAGACTTTGTTTAGGGTAGCACAAGCATTTTTAAATTCAAAAACTAAAATTAACATTTTGCTACCTTGTCTTTTTATAGAAAGAAGTGGTAAACCAGTGGCAGTTTGTATAACTGGTCTACATTTGAAAAAGATAAATTCTATAAAGGTTTTTCCTTATTGGAACACAGTCAAAGTTATTGACTTTATAAAGTAAATAAATCTACAAAACTCATATTAATATCATTTCAGGTAATTGCATATTGATTTACTGTTTGTTAATGGGCTGCCTTTATAAGTTATGATTGCCTCATTCTGATTAAAAAAAGTAATTAGTTCCAGACTAGACAGAAATAAGTTGGTGATTTTCAAACATTCATCATGTTATCATTCATTGGATTATTCATTGATCCTCTTTTGTTAGTTGGACCACTTCTATATAATAATCAGATGATATTGAAAGAGAGAGGTGTGGTGACAGAAGGTGGAACAATAAACAGGAATTAAACCATGGCATACATTCTCTGAAGACTAAAGTAGCAATTTTCTGTTGAACACTGATAAAGACCAATTGTACAGACACTGTCTGGACGTGATGAGTTCTCGCATTCTTTTGTTTCTCTGGACTAATAATTTATGCTGTTGTATTGTTTAATTCAGTGATTCTAAGGGTTTATCAGTTAGGTAATGAACTACTGACACAATTAGTTAAAGTAACTATTTTTATAACCTTTCTGCGGGCATCTTCAAATATCAATCCAGTGTAATATTTGAATGCAAGTATCTACATTTTGCTGTAATACTTCCTGATACTCCATATTCAGTCAGGGAAGACCAAAATGCCAGAGCCTATGTCCTAATCTGCAAAAAGTTTCACATTATTGTCATCTCTGTTTCACTAGCTCCATACCTGGGCAAATTGGCCTTGCCTCATCTTATTTCCATCAGTCTCCTCCAGTATACACTGTTATATCTGTTCTTTACTCAGCACTCTATGCAGTAGCCTACTCCTTCAGGTAATATGAAGGTGAAATTTGATCTAGTTGTATCCTTTATATGGGCAGGAAATTGGGCAGAGAGGTCCAACCTTTTGAAGAGCATCAGAAACATATTCCCCTTGATGTATTGTTTCTGCTGATCTAAAGATGCTTTTACATTCAATCCAGAAACAGCTATTAGGCTTCTTGAATGAGTGCATATGCTACCTAACACCCACTTCAGAACCCCTTTCCAAAATTGGTCAAAATCTAGCACATCTTGCACTTTGGAAGTATGGTTCCATAGAGGTCTAGTCAGTGAATCTTTAACAGAACGTTGGAAATCGTTGACGAACAGGTAAGTTTGTTTCTAGTAAATTTTTAAAACCAAACGTTAATTTGGATTCAGGAAGAGCTGCTTTCCAAGTGACCCTCTCACTCCCTTAGAACCCATCAGAAGGCTATTTTCAACATCACAGTGGCCTGACATTTACCTCTGCTTTACTGAAGTGCTGCCCAGGAATGGGCGGTTGGTGTCCACAGCTCTTTGGACTTGGTAAAATGAGGCCCAAGGCCCCATTTGACCTGGTCTTGGACCATTGTCTTGCAGGAATCATTCCCTGCACTAAGTTCACAGTAACTTAGCGAGCATGAATTAATTTCTACTATTATGTTTCTGCCCAGTGATTACACCTGAATATTTCCCTCACTGCCATTAAAATACTCTTTAAAGTTCATCTCTTTAATGGTGCCTTCATCCTTACCAGTTTTTTTTTCACCATTTTTCCTCCCCGATTGGGATCTTCTTTGATCCACCATTCTCTCAATGTATGGGGAATATAGTAGAAGTTGTTTTTCCCTCTGATGTTTGCTTTGTCAAGAGTTATATTTACATAGGGCAATCTTGTGTACCTTTTCAGTAAGATAAATGAAGTAGGACAACATATTCCCTATCAGGTCAGTCACTCAACAATGGGCATGAGAGGATTGGATTGAAAACGAAGTGTTAACCTTCTAATCTCAAACTGTGATGTTTGTATTTCTTGTTCTGTAGTTGATCAGATATAGCAATTGTTTCCACAAACTGGATAGCTTAGAAGTTTTACTTTGGTCATGATTCCAAATGAAATCTGGAACATCAGTCACTTATCAGGTCTTCACAGGGATGGAAGAGGTGAAATTACTATTCCCACCCTTGGAATGAAACACTTTGACTATCGGAGGGAATATGCTACCCTGCAGCAGTGTCTTTGCTGTTAGTTGAAATTATACCAGGCACAATGGAATGCTGAGTTCATGCACTCGGATGTATTTACAGTTCGCTACTGCCCTTCTGAGAATTTTTTGATGTTTGTAGGGAGTGGTTGAGAGTGTCTGCTTTCTCCAACATTAAAAACATGAAAATAAAGCTGCTCTGATGCTCAACAGATTGCCAAACCGTTCTATGAAGTCATGGAAATACAAATCAGAGAGGTATTAAAATCAGAGAGGGTGGCTGACGTACTATCACACAAAATCAAAATTACCCATTTCCCCAATTCCTATTTACCGTTCAATACAACACCAATCGTCCTGCCATTGTTTACAATGTAAAATTTTAACAAGGTTCAACTGAAGATAAAGCAAGGTTTTCTTAAGAAATCAGTAGTCTAGATTTTGCTGTTAAAATACGTGGCCATATTTGTCATGCCATTACACGATTAGTTTTGCAAATTCAGCATTTTCTGACTGCTTCACCAATGAAACGTATTATGTATTGTTAAGTTGCTGTTTTTACATATTAGATACAAACTAAATCTACTACAAATTTTTAAGGCTAGTAATTAATTACAAGTATAATTACCCCTTTAACAATGTGATAAGTGTTAATGATGGCCAAACAACCTCTGGAACTTGAAATAATAAGTCTGGTATTTCATTCTTTCAGATTGTAAATTATTTTTTAAATAAATTCTTTAAAAATGTCTATTTCTCCCTGTCTAATCTATCTTTCCCTTATTTCTCCTCTTGTAGCTGACTTTACATTGAGTTAACTCTCTTTAATTCACTTTCTTCTCACTCTTTCTGTTGACATCCTGGTACAAAGAAAGGTTTGTATTTCTATAATGCTTTTCATAGGCACATGATGCCCCGAAGTGCTCTACAGCCAATGAAGCACTTGTGAAGTGTAATCATGATTTAGTGTAGGAATCCTTAAGACTCATTGGTCGAGGAGATGTCCTGTTTACTGAAATCCCATATCCCCTATTTCTCTTGCTGCCCTGTTATCAACTCGCAGCTTAGGGGAGGGGGGTGCAGTATAGTGGGTAAAAATGTTTTCAGCTGAAGTGTGCCAGGGCAAATCTAACTTACAGTTTATGCTGCTAGATGACTGCTACAGTGAAAGCTGGTTTCATATAATTCAGCCATCTTACTAGACAACACTAAGGATGGTCCTAAGTTCTGATTTATGAGAATCAGAAAAATATTACTTTCTAATAATAAATATTATTTTGATATGTAACCAATATCATAATTGTCATGTTGCTTGTGTATGTTTATGAGACTATTTAATAATATCTTCTGCAGGCTTCAGATAATCATGCACTGCTTTGGAACAGCATTCATAACACAATAATAGCTCAATGTCAATACCTGTGGTTCATGATCTCATTTATTGATTTTAACTGTGATTAGTTTCAGGTTTGCTGGGCTTGGGCTGAAGATGGCTCTGTTGCGTGCTTTTAATAAATAGGCCAATTTATCAAAAAGATTTGCCAGTTGATGAATTTTGTTTAGTCTCTCAGTTCTGTTGCAGTGTTTTTCAATGCCTTCGCGACTCACCATATGTGACTAATTTGGAATTTAGATGTAGCTAATTACAGTTCTGTTAGTAAATAGAAAATGAGTAATGGACACTATTAGGTATGTGATATCAATACTTCTTCGTGTACTTCAACATTTTTGTTAATTTAGTAAAATAGTAAACAAAAAAAAGTATGCGAGCATGTTTTCATTGTTGTCTTGATATGCTTTACGTTTCTTGGTTGCTACTTTTGTTATCTGCTGAAAGTGAGTGCAACATGGATGGAACTGTTCTGCATCAGAACCATGGTAACACCAGCAATATAGTATGGAGAGGAGGGGAATGGAACAGTTGGATTTCAGGACCATGTAAGTGTCAGTAGTACAGTATAGAGAGGGGAGCTATCAACCAAAACAACTACTTGAGACCAGCAGAAGAGAGCAAGCCCAATAATAATTACTCCAACAGGGCACATCATGGCAAAGGGCAAATACCAACCAACTACGTTATGGATTGAGAACAGAGGTGGTTGTGGCATATCTTGTGCATGTCAACAGTTTCAGCATTATCTTGGTCAAAGTCAAAATACTGCTTGCAACTGTTGGACAAAACATTGAACTTCAACAGACATGTGGACTGATAAATCCATGCCAGAATTATAAATGTTCTTAAAAGAGAGTGCAAAGTTTTGTACTGAATGGTGGTAGATATTTAAGTAAGTACACAAATGGAGTACATCTGCTTGTATTGTGGTTGAACAGTTTTTGAAGTTTAGTGCACATGGCTAATGATGTTATAGTATTTGTACCTGTGGCTACTTATTGATATTGTACGACAACAGTCTATGGGATGCAAAAGGAGTCTTTAGACTAACTTTTGAATAAGAGAATTCCCATGTTAAGTGCTATGAAATTCTAAAAACTTTAAATATTTCTTACAGTTGTCACATTTGATGTTTAATATATAGATTTATATGCAATATAAGCACAGAAGCAGATCATTCAGCCTAAGCAATCTGTGCTGTTGTTCATATTCCATATGTGTCTCCTCCCATTCTATTTACATATTTTCACAATATCTTTCTATTTCTTCTCTTATACTTAGCTAGTTTCCTTTTGAAAGCATCTAAGCAATTTGTCACAGACACTTCTTATGGTAGCAAGATGCAGTGGCACAACAGTATTTTTGCTGGACTAGTAATCCAGGGACGTGGGGTTCAAATCCCACTGTGGTGGAAAGTAAAATTTGAATTTAATAAAAATCTGGAATGAAATGTCTAAAGATGACCATAAAACTATTGTTGTAAAAACCCATTTGGTTCATTAGTGTCCTTTAGGGAGGGAAACCTGTCATCCTTACCTGATTGGTGACTCCAGACCCACATTCTTAATTGCCCATAGGGATGGGCAGTAAATGCTGGCCCAAGCAACAATGCCCACAACCCAGAAACAAATAAAAAAAAACACGGAGGCAATTCTCCCATCCCGGTGCGATGACTTTTTTATTGTGGCAGGCTGGGAGATTTAAGTAATGCTCGATTAATGTGACTCACACTGGGTGCGCTAACCTGAGCATGAATCCCAGCGCCGGATTTCCAATGCCATCAGCTCTGCACCCGAAATAGCCACAGAGCTGTATTATATACGCAAGACCAGTTTTAAATATAGTTAGTGGGCCTGGGACTGAGATCTCCAGTGATCAGGCCCTGGATGGGGAGGGTGGGTGGGGGTTGGGGTTGGTGAGAGGGGCGGCGTTGCATTGTGATCGAGCTGGCCAGTGATCGGGAGGCTGGCAGACTGGGCCACTGCACATGGGCCGATTTCCTCTCTGACAGATTGACGCATGCACACTGGCCCGCTCAGCAGTATACTGTCAGCCTCCTGAGTGGGAGTAGGCTCTGCCCACAAATGTTGCGAGTGATTTATGATTGTGACTCCTGAATGCACTGAGTGTGGGAGATTCATTTTTAAACTCTCACTGAAAAAAGTGTGATTTAATCCAGTTTTCACGTGAATTGACACTTTGAATATTTTTGGGAGAAATGCCTCCCACGTTATGACAACTTTGACTAAATAAAATTTTCTTTAGGTTCTATTGCATGTATTAGGAGCCTGTGTTAATTCTGGATTTTTCTGCAAGTGGAAACGTTCTCTCCACTTCTACCCTGTCTAACTCACTCATACTTTTATAGATCTCATCTCATATTGTTTCATTAAAAACACAGAGATAGAAATATTTTTCTGTGAGCCACATTTGATCTGTGGCTTGACTACTCCTGATACATACCATGCTGCTTCTGCTGTTTAATAGACAATGTATAATAATCATCACAAATTACAAACTTACTTGAATATGACTACAACATCCTGTCTTTTCTAAAGAAAAATAGCTCACCATCTGAATATCCTGGACTTTGGCTAGTCTCTGTTCCTATACTTTGTATTCTTCAGTCAGTAAGCTGACTTCACAAGTTTAGACACTGGTTGCAGTGACACTGATTTAAAATAAACAAAAAAATGCTCCTCCACAGAAAGCTGTCTCTGGTGTATAGGACTACAATTCTTCATGTCTTTGTAATGTATAGGATTGCAGTGCCCAGGAACCATTAAAACCAGGCTCTAGTTCATTTTCAAAAGAAAGCTAGACTTGCTAGTCACTGCTTTAACTCCGTAATTGATTCCAGCACCTGCCACCGGCTCCTCCAGTTGTATCTCTGTCTTTATGGTGGATGTCAATAGCTAGAATGAGGGAGCTATGGATTTTGCGGCAGTGGCCAGCTTTCCTCCTCTCCAGAGCGTAATATACTGCACTCATGAGACCAAAAAGACATTAGAAGATGAGCTAGCAGTTTATATGACCAGTAAGGGTTTCCATTCCATTAATGTGATCACCACAGAAGGATAATGCAAGTTTGCAGCAATTTTGTTGGCATCTGCCACAACATTTGTGATTTACATTGACCCTTCATCGAACATCAGAGAGTGGCTGACGTAAGTGAAAGGGATATTTCATTGATACTTTGCTGACATTTCTTGCTTTCGTCACATGCATGTACCACAAAACTACAATCAAAGCCTCTGAACCATCAGGAACGTGACACGTTTAGTGAGTTGTTTCAGCCTATTTCTGAAAAGTGTTAAATCTCTAAGCATTAACAGTGCTTGCTGTTCCCTTTGGGCCTTCAGTAGAACTGCTGTTGGTCATATGAGGACCTGTCAAATGCATGTGCCTGCTGACATCTGGAAGCTTGAATCAGCTTTATGGCATCACCAATGGTATTGGTTAAGGGGCCAAACCTGCTGACATTTTCAGGGTGGATAACTTGCGTTGCTTCCATTGTTGATCTGGCATCCTCTTCAGTTTTGGGGCTGATCACTTCCACTGATCTCCGAAAGAGCAGTTTGCAGAATGACACTTTAGAAGCATCTCTCTATTTGTTCCACCAACGTCCCTGAGGTAGATGCCTTCAACTCCAATACGGAATACAGAGTCCAAAGCCTGCATGACACCCATTTAATCTTCCATCAAAGCTGCAAACTAATGGGACCATTGAGTGGTGCTGTGAGGGCTCAGCTGCACCATCCTTGAGATGGTTAGAATTTAAGATACTGATGACATGACAGGCTCTAAGTAGACTGCTCTGTACTTTCAGCTGTAGTGGTGAAAATTCTTTGTAGATGTTACAATATCTGATAACGAGCAGTTTTATTCTCATTGTTTGGTCTTTGAAGTCCACATGTCAGTTCTCCTCAGTAATACTCACCAGAAACATATCTCGCAGCAGGATTTCCTACTTGATCAGCTGACACTATGGGAAATGCAATTTCAGGCAGGTCAATCAGATTGTGCATCTTAAAGTGAGATTGTATTCCCTTCAACCAGATATTGCTTTGGTATGATGGAGGAAATAATTACTTCAAAATATCTCGCTTGCAAATCCAATGCCCTATTGGATCTCCCTGGAGCTCGTAAATAATGGCAATTCCAGTAACATCACTCCCAGCTTTTAGAGCCTAAGTAAATAGCACCAATTAAATCAGAAGTGCAGCCAGGCTAAGTACAGGTCTTCATTTATTCTTCTCTCTCAAAACTTACAGTCCATTCTTCACTCCCCATGACTCATGACTATCCTCTCATCTCTGCCATATCACTCACCATCAAGTAAAGAGCACTATAAATCACCTCACATTTCTAACACACTTTTCTCTCCTTTGCTCATTTCATTCTTGAAACTACGAGCAGTATTTTGTTTTTGCTGTATCACTAACTTCTCTAACTGCACTTTCTCACTTCAAATTCCACATTAATTTTCTTCTTCGCCAATGTCCTTCTGAACAGCTGTTGCTCAACTGTGTGCATGTGCTGTGTGCATCATCACCAGCTGATCCCTCTAGCTTATTTTATAACCCCAGCTGAGCTGCTAGTCACTGTGTTGTTGCTTGGGAGTGATGAAACCTGTGACGATGCCCCCTTAGAATGCCGCTTTGAAGTATTCATCCTCTGTGTGTATAAGAGTCATGGGGTGTGGAGAATGGACTGATATGTGTTGAGAGAGATGGAGAAATGAAGACCTGTACTCAACCTTACTGCTCTTCTGACTTAATTGGTGCTACTTTCTTAGACTCTAAGACCTGGGAGTGACGTTACTGGAATTGCCATTATTTAAGAGCTCCAGGGAGACCCAATGGGGCATTGGGGGGAGGGGGGAGGCCTGTGGATTTGTAAGCAAGATATTTTGAAGTAATTACTTCCTCCATCATTCCAAAGCAATATCTGGCTAAAGGGAATACAACCTCACTTTAAGAGGCGCAATCTGATTGACCTGACTGAAATTGCATTTCCCATAGTGTCAGCTAATCGACTGGGAAATCCTGCTGAAAGATATGTTTCTGGTGAGCTAAAAAACCCTTACCCTGTTTTATAGTGTTGTGGGTAAGTTTCTAATTCACCCTGCTGCCCCTTCACCAACAATTCTAAAATTAAAAGTGATCTGGATGTTGGCTATGTTTCTGTGATCTTGATACATGAGAAATAATCAGAACCTTCTATTATGCTCTGGGCATTTTTTTCCTTGGTTACAGTTGAAGTAACACACTTTTCTATAAATCATATTAACCTTCTTATGGTTCTTGTGCTTGAAAATATTTTTTGCCTGACTCAGAATTTTCTGAGAAATTCTTTCCCTTTCATCATTTCAATTATTCATCTTTTTAGATAGCGCTTTTAGGTATATAATGTACTTATAATTTTTAAATTTTAGTTCTGACTAATGATTCACCTCATAAACTATATAGAGGTCAAGTAACAGAAGATTGAAGTACAATGGTCACAAAACTGAGCTCCATAGTGCCCATAGTTTTAGTACAATGCGTGCTTCTTTTGTACCAAAGTGGCATCTGTGCCTTTCATGTTCACTTATTGCATGGCTGACTCCAAACGCCATCTTGGTGCGGATATTAGGATATGCTAGAACTGTGTCGAGTAGGCAAATCGTGATGTTAACCAGCATGTAGCAGTGGTTTTACACCAACACTGCTATTTTGTACCTGGCTGATCTAATTAACTAAGGTCTTCTCAATCTTGCAGTTAACACTTCAGCAGCAAGAGGATCAGTGCTGCTTAAATGGATCATAAATAACTAGTTCTTGTTAGTTGTTGATTACGTTCTGCTGACTGTATTTGTGAAGGTGCTGGGTGTTTTAAGCAGTTGGTTGTAGTTGATATATTCTGTAGGGGGTGGTGCTGCCCATGGAAAAGCTGTTGTTGTGACTGCAAGGGATCCCAGTCATGGGTCTATATTTACAATCTCCTTTGGGCTGCTGCATGAAAGGGAGATAAAGCAGAGGCAGCAAATAAAGAAGCCAAGCTGCTCACATGGTGAGGAGGAGGTCGGGCAGAAGAGCTCGACATGAAGCCACGCCCGCCTCAGAGTTTCCAGGAACAACCCTCTCTACCTAAGGCAGGTTCATCGTCTGTGTCTTCTGAAGGATGTACTCACTGAACTCTACCACTTCTACACACACACACACAGACACACACACCAACACTTTCCTGTTCTTGGGAAAGTAGTACAATTGAAACTGATGATTTAAAGATTGCATTTTACCGTGACTACCAACTTTATCCAATTGCAATTATACTGACATAGTAGGTAGTATTCTATGGAACTGTAGTGCTGTTAATTGTTTGCTGTACCCAGCCATAGTTTTGTAATGAATCACTGTAATAGACTAATATCAGAGATTTTAAAATGTAGCTTTGGCTCTAATGTATTATTAGAATCATTAGGTGGAAATTTTAGAAACAACATCTGTCTACTGAAATACAATCACATAACTTTCCAAGGAATAAATTTTATCATTAATGTATGTAGCCTGAGGTTAGTCTTTAAAAATGATTCCAGAGTGTATCAGGTTCAGTTCTGTTCACATTTTCTTTGTGCAAATAACTTGGCACAACACCGTAAGGTTTTGTATGGTTCTTCTTGACGTAGCTTTCTTCTTACAAATATTTATAATTTTTGGGGGATATTTATATGAAGGCACTGTACACTGATACATCCGTTGAAACTATTGTCAAAGTATGAGCCAAATGCGTTAAAGAAACATAGATATATGATGAGACAGAAGTGGGCTATAGATAATTCATCATACAACTTCAGAGAAAAGAAAGATTTGTTTCAGCCAAATCAACATATATTGGCCCAGAAGTTCCTGTCAAAATAGATTGTTATTTATATGAAGATTGTACTGTAACTTCAGGCAAGAGCAGATGCACAGTTAAAGAAGAAAGTCCAAGCACTGATGTCCAAAATGTCTTGGGTTGCTCTTTGCTTTGTGAAAATGATACTTTGCCAACTGGCTAATCATGTATTGAACATAATGAAGTCTTGAACTTGCATGGTAGTTATGAGCTTTACTCAGCACAGAAAGTTTGAGTTGTTCATTTCAGTCTAAGTCCACTTTTGTTGCCTCATGAGAAAATGTTGGACAAACAGGGCTTATTACCACTTGAGTTTTGAAGAATGAGGAGTGAATTGAGTGAAATATATAAGATCCCAAATGGTCTTGACAAGGTGGATGTGGAAAGGATATTTTCTCTTGTGCGTGAACCTGAACTAGGTTCCGTTATTTTTTTAATTTAGGAGCTGCCCTTTTGAGAGAGAAATGAGAAGAAATCTTCTCCCTCAGAAGGTTGTGCAACTTTGGAATTCTGCACCTCAGAAGGTGGTGGAGGCAGGGACCGTTGAATATTTTAAAGTGGAGATTGCTCCTTGTTAAGCAAGGGAATCAGTGATTACCGGGGGATAGAGGAGTGATTATCGGCGAGGTAGCTGGAATGTAGAATTCGAAACACGTACAGAGCAGCTATGATCTTATTGAATGGTGGAGTAGGCTCTAGGGGCCTACTTCTGCTCCTCTTTTGTATGTTCATATGTAATAGATTGATAAGTGTTAATTTCTGCCAATTTCAATTCCTTTTTCATTGTTTTAGGGATTTGAAAGAAACATTTTTTCTATCTCCTAATCCAGTCTTTCATTTCCTCTCATTATTTCACTTTCTCTGTCTGATGTGACAGTGAATTCTAATTTACACTCTGTGGTTTACACACTGTACCATGCATTTCACAATACTTCAATCTGATTGGTTTAGGAGATGGATAGTTGTTTTTGCCCTGTTCACACTGATCCCAAATGACCTGAAGAGGGTGCCGTATTATTTACTTCTTCCACTTTTTAACAGCAACTTCCTGTTCAAAGCTTATTGAAATTGAACAGGCAGAGGCAAGTCTTATTAATTGGGTGGGGGACAGATGTCATATAGTGATAAGCAGGGCAAGACCTTGCAAATAACCAGGCAAGCCAGGGTTAGTTGCATTCATGTACAAGTAAAATGTATTTGAAATAACAGAGATGAAGTATGTATTTATAAAGAGGAATTTGATTTAGCAGTACTCATTTAAAATGGATAAAGCACATACACTAATACATTGCAAGTGTCTTACTCAGGGCTTGATTGTTTTCTGTTTATCAGGATTGTCAATGAATGCCACTTTCAAAAGTGAGCCAGAATTCCTTCACTGTTACCATGATACAGTATCTATCAGTGCATAGTGGATTCCTTCCATCTCTAACCAAGCAACACAAAAAAAGTTCAACCTTAAGTAATAGTAAAACCAGTTCACTCCCATAAAATATAGATCTACTGCTTCATGGAAAGAAACAAAATCAGTTATTTAAAATGGTTTGAGAGTAACTTGTGCCGTAGTTTTGTGGAAACTTTGGTTTGTGTTGCCAGCACAAGAATTGTGGAAGTAAATTACTAATGTCTAACCACTGTGGCAAGATAATTTCTGCAGGTAAACTGCAATGACTAGCGTTCTCTTAATGATGTTTTGAAAACATTCATTCTTTTTTATTCTTTCTTGGGATGTGGGTGTCATTGACTGTGCCAGCCTTTTTATCACCCATCCTCAATTTCCCTCCAGAAAGTGGTGGTAAGCTGTCTTCTTGAACTGCCACTGTCCATGTGGTGTTGGTACACCCACAGTCTCGATAGGGAGGTAGCTCCAGGGTTTTGATCCAGCAGCAGTGAAGGAATGGTAATATCGTTCCAACTTAGGATGGTGTTTGGCTTAGAGGGGAACTTGCAGGTGGTGGTGTTCCTAACCATCTTCTGTTTTTGACATTCTAGATAAAATATTGTATGTTTAGAATGTGTTGTCAAAGGAGCCTTGGTGAGTTGCTGTAGTGCATCTTGCAGATGGTAGACACTGCTGCAACTATGTGCCAGTGCTGGAACAAGTGACTGTTAAAGGTGATACATGGGGCATTAATCAAAGAGGCTGCTTTGTCCTGGATAGTGTTAAGCTTCCTGAGTGTTGTTGGAGCTGTGCTCATCTAAGCAAGGGGAGAGTATTGCATCATACCTCTTGGATAGGCTTTGGAGAGCTGGATGGTGAGTTATTCTCTGCAGATTACTTAGCCATTGACCTATTCTTGTAGCCACAGTATTTATATCTAGTTCAGTTTCGGCTCAATAGTAACACTGAGGGTATTGAGAGTGGGGGATTCAACATGGTAATGCCAGTGAATGTCAAGGAGAGATGGTTGGATTTTCTTGTGTTAGAGATAGTCATTGCCCAACTTTGATGTGGCATGAATGTTATTTTATGGGATATTTATCTGAATACATGTTTAGAATACTATTATTTGAAATCTCTGATTTTGGATTCACTGATTGTCTTTGGATCAGGAGGCTCTGGCTTCAAGCCCTCTCTAGAACTTCAATATAGCATCAGGGCTTCAGTACTGCAAACAAATACCACATAGCTGGTGGTGGCATCTTTTAGCTGATATATTAAACCACAGTCTGATTGTCTGGCCAGCTGAGTGTACAAGATTTGAAGCAAAGTACAGAGTTTTCCTGTTGCCCTGATAAGTATTCCTTCCTCAACCAACATCATCAAAAACAGATTTATTGGTAATCTTACTCTGTGTAAATTGTTTCCCTGTACGATAGTAACTACACTTCAAAAGTAATACATCAAGCAGGAAGTGCTTTGAAACATCCTGAGAAAGTGCTAAGACATGTGAATGTAGATTCCTTTTGTACAAACGTTATATAATTCACATTTTCAATACATCTGCAATTTTTTTCTTCAATATTTTTTGTCTTTATTTTCTATTGATCATTGAGTCCAAAAATGGGTAAAACATGGAAAGTTGCATCACCTAGATCCATCGCCACCTTCTTGACAAACCTAGAGCAAAATCTTTTCCATGTAAGTCCTCGCTAGAATGGTGAGACCATTTATGGATCAAGATCCCAGCAAATTAAATTGCACGCTTTTCCATTGTAATTAGTTCCCTGACCAATCAGAGAGAATGAGTGAGATGGTACGCTGAAGCAAGCAATGAAGGATCTCTATTTAAGTAATCCCAGGCAGATTGCCAATGGCAGCAGTGGTTGAAACGTGCCACCCAGGTGAAGGAACAAGGAACTACAGTGTAGATGGAAAAGGTGGAAAGGCTGCTCCCTGGATCACAGACTCAGGAGGTGATGATTGATACAGTGAGGGTATTGAGAGAACATATGAACATAGGAATTAGGAGCGGGAGATACAGTGAGGGCATTGAGAGAATGTACAAACATAGGAATTAGGAACAGGAGTAGGCAGTTCAGCCCTTTGAGCCTGCTCTGCAATTTAACATGATTATGGCTAATCTTATCCCAGTCTCAACAACACTTTCGTCCCTGTTCTTCATAGTCCTTTATCCTGTTTTTCATCAGAAACACATCTATTTCTTTCTTGAATCTGTTAATTGATTCTGCCTCCACTGCATTCTGACGCAGTGAGTTCCACGGATTCACAAGCCCCTGAGAGAGAGAGTTTCTCCTTATCTCAGTTTTGAAGTTCTCTTTGATGATGACAGGAGGAGGTCAACCATCTCCACCAACAGGCATGATTGCAAATTGCGGAATCTGTTAGCAGGTCAAGTATGGTATCGAAGACCTGTGTCCAGTGCATGAAAACATTTAATGACTTCATCAGGTCTGTTAAAGCGGGTGTCCTGCAACTCACAGCTAGCAGCCATCACTCTGCCGCTTCCCTAGCATTCTCCTGAGTAGCACTCTTCTGACCGAAACAGTGTGTAGTTGCATACGTTCCTTTCTCCCTAACCTCCTCAAACCTCCACCAGTCATGCTTATCCTGAACCTATTATTCTTCTACTCCAAATCCTCTTAAATAGGAATTCCCTCCATCCTTTGTAACCAGTTCACTGCTCACTCGCAGAATTCTCTGGCTTTTCTTATTGTTGGGGAAGAGAGCCCATACCTCCAGGGAGATGCAGACCAACAGGATGGAGCTGCAGCCATGGCCACCCTGACCATTATGGAGGAGGAAACTCTAGAAATTGGCAGAGTGGCAGCAGTACAGGCTATTGGTGATGGAGAGAGAAGGATTGCCTGGAGACCTGAGGTTGGTTGTTTATTATGGAGATGGTAGTTGGGAATTCTCCTGGTGTCATGATTCCACCTGGTAGTGCCTGCTGGCGGAATTTTCATCTGATGGAGGTGGGAACAGCCTGGAGGTCGATCTACTGAAGTGGTGATGGAGGTGGGCCCATGTTGTGGTGGCCAGGTTAAAAGGTCTGCCATTGTTCATTGAGCTTAGTTATATTAATTATGAATCCCCCTTTCCACATCAACCTCTTTCCACCTTTTCACCTCAAACTACCCTGGACAGCTGTGTAAAGAAACTGCAGTTCAAAATCCCTTAGTGTCTTTGAAGACAGCCAAACAGATGGCTGAGCTATTGTTTAAAGAATGGTTGACACCTTGGACATCAGTTAGAGTTTTGAAACAGTCAGATAGACAGCAGCGATGGTTTTTAAAAATGAATGCAAGCTGTGGGAAGAGTTTAACCAATTAGCTATTGATCTCACATATGGTTATGTTTTCAATGCAGAATACTTTATTTAGTGGATGATCTATTCTAATGCATCTGAAAATTTTCTCCCTTTTCAATGGTGTTCATTAACTTGATCGTTTGTCAGAAGTAACAACCTGGCAACCAACTTATTTAATGATCACTTCTTCTCCAATCACAAACCTGTCATAACTCACTTTAGTAAATACAGATATAACTCAGTTTACTGTATTGCATTATTCATTTTTAGATAGTTCCCATCTCTAATCCATGGTACATATGAATATATGAAGCAGGAACAAAGGCAGGCCATTCAATCCCTCAAGCTTCCTCTCCCATTCAATAAGGTCATGGCTGATATGTCTGTATTTTGAATTCCACATTCTCATCTACCCCCGAAAAGCTTTGATTCCATTGCCTAGCAAGAATCTACCGACCTCTGCCTTAAAAACATTCAGTGACCGCAGCTGCCTTACTGGAAATTGCATAAGTTCAGAAATACTCACTTTCAGCATGGTACCAGCAATTTCTAAACAGCAGTGTGCTGTTTTCCAAACTTGTTCCTTTTCCGCACGGCTGAATATAGCTGGAGATGGAACTGGGGCGGGATTTCTGGATGCACACTTTGATTTTCACTTTTCTCTCACCCAACTTCATATGCTTTCGAATTGGGACCTTGTTCAGCCTCTGGTGACAGCATTAGATATCATGCTGCCACATTATTTAACTGTTACTCATGTTAAGTTGATGTTACCAATAAATGTAATATCATGATCTTCACCATGCTAAATAGGAACTCATTTTCAGCGGTCATGATGTGAAGCTTTCAATGCTGCAAGCCAGCTTCTAAAATGAAGGGCGTGTCTTCTATAAAAGAGAAGACTTCCTCCTGGACTTCTCTGGCAGGCTGGTCTGTGCCTGCAGGTGCCAGTGGCACACCAGGATGCTCCTATCCCTCCTCCTTCTCTTCTAAGGATGCCAAATACTCTCCACCTTCCTCTGATGTCACCTGTAATCATCTCTGTGGTACCATGTTGTACAGGGCACAGCAGACTACTATAATCTTGAAGAACCTTGCTGAGTGCATTAAAGGGTGCTCCAGGTTAGTCAAGATAGCAGAATCCAATTTTGAGAAAGCCAGTGAGTTTCTCTGCAGTTGATCTGATGGTGCCACAGCTCCTGTTGTCTTTCACCTTGCCTCTATTAGAACTTTGGTTACCTTGACAGCCAAGAGCAATGGGTGGTCATCTACTGCTCTTGGTTGAGGTCTTCTTGCAAGAGTCTGCATGTATCTATGAGTCCCTGCTGCAAAAGTCTAAAGTTTCTGAGGCACCGTTGTTGAGAGGGATTGAGGAAGCTTACTGTTAGTCAATAGACCTAGTGTTGAAGATATCAGCTCCTTGAAGTACAGCACTGTGTCCATTCCATCAATTCTGTGCAGTTGCACATGGCTGTGGAGAAGGCAGCTCCTGCTGCTGCTGCCCCTGTTGCTGTCATTACTATCCTTTCTTTAGACGTTTAAGCAATCACAAAATATGTAGACCCCATGATACAAGGAATCTCACAATCAATAATATTCTTCTCATTTGGAATCCATGATGTGGAGATACTGGGGTGGGCATAGTAAGGAATCTCTCAATACCAGGTTAAAGTTCAACAGGTTTATTTGAAATCACAAGCTTTCAGAGTGCCGCTCCTTCATCAGTTGAGTTCAGTGGAATCCAGCACTAGATTGAAGTTGCCCCAACAGACTGAAAGAACTTTCCCGGTCAGTGTAAGCCTTTCACTGAGGCTAACCACAGGCCTGTTTCACTCTTAAGGCCAGGATTTTCTGGCCCTGTCGGGGAGGGAAGGGGGTGGGTTCAGAAAATCTGGCGGTCTATTGACTTTCCTCAGGACTGGGCAATGCTGGCTGTGGGCTGGGCCCCAAAATCCCACCCTAAGTATAAGCATCGTTTCCAGAAGTAAGAGTCAATCAACCTGTCTGGCACTGAACATTATCCTCCTAACTGTGGAGTTTCATTCATTCAGGTTGTGAATTATTTTGGCATATTAAATGTTATTTTAATTGTAATGTTCCCTAAGTAAAATTTCTTTTTCTTTATCTTTCACATTCCTTTCCTCTGTATTTCTCTTTCCATATTTGATTTTATTTTAAATTCATCCTCTTCAATACACACTGCTTTTCAGTACTTCCACTGGTTACATTCCAATCCTTAAATTTCATTGGTTAAAAAGATGTCCTGTTTTCCTCATTATACTGTTATTAGCTCACACTTCGTGGAAAATTTTTTTTGTAGGTATATTTATTACTTATTAATGTCACAAATAGGCTTACATTAACACTGCAATAAAATTACTGTGAAAATCTCCTTGTTGCCACACTCCAGTGTGTGTTTGGATACACAAAGAGAGAATTTAGCGTGGCCAATGCACCTAACTAAATGTATTTCGGACTGAGGGAGGAAATTGGAACACCCAGAGGAAACCCATGCAGACATGGGGAGAACTATGCAGAATCCACACAGTTGCATTCAAGAGGCGGTTGTGCTATTCTTCAATAAATATAAATAATCTGAATGAGTTTTCAGTGTACAATATCAAAATATACGGGCAGTATAAAATATGAAGCCTGGGTAACTTTGAAAATAACTAAATGACTTCAGAAAAATACGGACAGGAGATTGAGCAGATAGGTAGTTGATGAATTTTAAGAAAATGGATTTTCAGAAAAGGAATAAGGAGAGGAAACAAATACAAAATGTATTTTTTAAATAAAAGGTAGAGGAGCAGAGAGACCTAGAGAGCAAGAGTAGAATCAGTATAAGCTGTCAAAACATTAAATCCTTGGATTCATACATAGCAATGTGCAAATACAAAAACAAAAGGTAAGGAGCCAGATTTTACCCTGGCAGGTCAGTTAGTAGCCAGGAATTCAACCCGGATCCCTGGCGCTGTGAGGCAGCAGTGCTAACCACTGTGTTAAGAATGAGTCTAAATGATGGCCACATCTGGAGGAAACCCACATAGACACAGGGAGCTCATGCAAACTCCACCCAGACAGTAACCCAAACCGGGAATCGAACCATGTCCTGGGCGCTGTGAGGCAGCAGTGCTAACTGCTGTACCACCATGCCGCCTGAACTGCATTTGCTTTCACCAATACATGCTGGCTGTCTTTACTAATCATTTCTAAGTAACAATCATTTCTTTGAGATGTTATAAGAAGCAACCCCGATTTGTATTTTAAAAGATGTGAGGCTTATAGTGCACAGTAAAGATTACCTGCCAAGCATGTACAGAAATTTTCATTTCGACAGTTTGGCTAGCTTGAAATGTCAGACCTAGAGCTAAAAGAAAAGGGGTTAATTCTAACTTTGGATGACTGCATGAAACAGATGATATTGATTCAGCTGTCCATTATACATTTCTTTTGATTTTCATTTCCATTGAGTTAATTGAAGTCAAAATTACCCCTTAGCATTCTAAACCTAATCCATTTGCTCAATCCTTCTAGTTACTGATTAAAGAATAATCTATTTTA
The DNA here is from genome assembly GCF_965287045.1 of Carcharhinus amblyrhynchos. Classification (NCBI taxonomy): domain Eukaryota; kingdom Metazoa; phylum Chordata; class Chondrichthyes; order Carcharhiniformes; family Carcharhinidae; genus Carcharhinus; species Carcharhinus amblyrhynchos. The sequence goes on from NC_137335.1 coordinate 56,325,348, forward strand.
AAGCAAATAGTACTAAACATGAACTTTTGATTGAAGTGCTTGACCGTTAAACACAAACAAATATATAGATTGTTGTGTCATTTTCACAGAAACTCAGAGACTAGAGATCATGTCGCTTGTAACCATAATAATCTGAATGACTGTTGTTTGTTTCTGTGACCACGAAGAGCCAAATGAAAAATCCATTCTGAAGCAAAATATTGGAGAAACACAATGGCTTGTCAAAATGAGATGTTTTAAAATCCATTTTCTTTTTCTACAGACACAAATTTTGTGCTTGGGAATGCTCAGATAGTGGACTGGCCTATTGTATACAGCAACGATGGATTCTGCAAACTGTCCGGATATCATCGAGCAGAAGTTATGCAAAAGAGCAGCACTTGCAGGTATTAAAAGATGCAACAGCTTTTTGTTTTCACCTTGATAAGAAAATGTGTTCTAGGACATCATATCATTCTGCACGTTTGTAAAGGTTACAATCTGATGAACTCAAACACATTTTGCATCAGTATTCAGTGGCAATTCATGGGTAACCAGTGGCTTGTTTGAATATTAGCAAGACATTTTCCACTTGTCAGATTTTAAGAAGTTTATTTATTAGTCACAAGTAAGGCTTACACTAACACTGCAATGAAGTTACTGTGAAATTCCCCTAGTCGCCACACTCTGGCACCTGTTCGGGTCAATGCACCTAACCAGCATGTCTTTCAGACTGTGGGAGGAAACTGGAGCACTCAGAGGAAACCCATGCAGACACAGAGAAAGCATGCAAACTCCACACAGACAGCGACCCAAGCTGGGAATCGAACCTGGGTCCCTGGCACTGTGAGGCAGCAGTGCTAACCACTGTATCACCCACAATGCCCTAATAGCAATTACCAGTGACTTTTAAAGTTCGAAATGATCACCTCACAAGTTATGTTTAAAATAATTTTGTGTGTGATTGGGTAAGTGAATTTTAAAATAATTTTATCTTGTTGTATTTAGCAATGAATGATTCATGTTACATTTTCAGGTAAACTGCATAAAAGATATCCAAGTCTAATTAATTTAAACATTGTGTTAACTGCATGGCTTTCAAAAGCTTTAAATGATTCAAGCATAGCAATTTGATTATTATGACATAATTACATTTATAGTTAACTCATTTCTTTGTGCTGAACACTGAGTTCAGTCATCACCTGAAGTTATTTTTGAAAATTTATGAATACATTTGTTATTTCTGTTAAGTATCTTTTTATGATTTTATAAAAAGCATTTTAAATAGTGAGTGCTGTAACATCTGTAGTAGAATGGATGTATATATGCTTCAAAGGTGCAAGCACATATTTTTCATTGAAGGAATGCTTGAATGAGAGGTGCGCTGATGCTGCCGCAGTTCCCAGCTCAACTAAATATACACAATGTGAATGAGCGCCTGATATCAGAACGAGCACTCGCTGGGGTTTGCCAAGGAGGCAGAAAATTGTAAATGGCTGCAGGATTTAAAGGTCAGAGGTCTCACAAGCTGATGTATTTTGTCCAGACCAGTCACACCAAAGGACATGGCCAGCACTTTAAGGGGATAAATTCAAAATTAATCTGTGGAAACATTGACCAGAATTTTATGCTCTCCCCCACTTTAATGGGTTCTGCAGTGTGGTTGGGGGAGGGAGTAGCGTAAAATGACATGAAAGGGCTTCCCTCCAGTTTGAGGGCCATAGACTGGAAGGCCGTCCACGCCCCAATTAAAGCCTTTATATGGCCACTTAAGGGCATTTTGCTGCCTGGCCTCAATTTGCAGGCTGGTGGACAGCCAATGAATGGAGGTTGGGAGAAAAGAAAAGTTCTCACCCTTGATCTTCGGCATGAAGGCTGCGTTGGCAGTGGGGAGGGGTTATACGTCGAGAGTACCCTCACCTCGTGATGGATTGGAGACCTTCGGCCCTTTACACTTTCCTTGATCTACCCACCGTCCCCCAACAGCAAGATTGTCACCTTCACAATGCCAACCACCCCCCCAACCAGCATCCCCACCATCCCCACCATCCCTTCCCAGAACTTACCATCACTGTGATTCCTAGGACTTACTCTCAGACAAGGCATTGCTGTGCTTCTTCAGGCCACTGTAGTGCTGTGCCTGGTTGGGCTGGAGAGTTTTCAACCTAACTGATTGGCTGAGCGATCTCCAAGGTGAGACTTTGCCAACGCGAAACTTCCTTCCAGGTGTGGATGGAAATCTTGCCTGCTGCCAATCAACGTTCATTAGAGTCTGAAGAGGCAATGGGTCTGTCATAGTCACTGGGGATATGTTCCCAACTGACTGGATGATGGATGCTGAGTGCTCAGTATCCTGAAAATTCAGGCCTTGTTTCAATGAGCGAGTGAAATAGGTTCTTTAGAGAAGCTGGATAGTATTAATTTATTGACATACAGATCAGATACCTTTGTTTCAAAAATTAATATGGCTGATATATGAATAACTTGAGGCGCAATATATGTTAATCGTAGCATGCATGACTAAAACAGCTACAAATGATTTATATTAGATTTGGTCTGTAACATATGTTTGTTCCCTCTGCAGCATGTACCCCTGCAACATGTTTCATGGCAGCAGGGACAGCCCACCATTGGCCAGTGGTGGGATCTCCCAGTCCCACCACTGTCAACAGGGTATCCTGTTGTTTTCTTGCATCTCCACTGCTGGGGATCGCTTGGCAGATGTTTACCATCATCTGGCATAAATGGCTGGAAAATTCTGATCAGTGGTTATTCCAAAAGCGTAGCCAGTTGAAGACAACTACAAACTGTTAACAAGGTTTTGAAGCGATAGATCTAGAATGGTCTTCTACCACTTGAGCTTGTCTGGTTGTCCAAGTTTAGCACCAGGTTCTAATAGCTGTGCTCCAAGTCTCGACTTGCATGAAAATACACCCTTCTTCTATATCTGAGAACACACACTTTCTGAGCACCCTATCATCCTTACACTATCCCTTACAGCTGAAAATAAAAAGAATGTCTCCTCTACTTGCAGTGTTTTAAGAACATGCTTGACTAGACAACATTTCAATCTCTAGCTGTCTAATCAAGCCACATTTTTTATACAGAAAGCCTTATTCTAAAATAGAAGTCTGAAAAAAAGACTTAGCTTACATATCACTCATATTGAAAATGAAGAATTTTCCATCTGCTCACATGTTCGTCCTGAACTTATGGCTGCTGACCTATATTGTAAACTATATCCCGCCATGTCGATTCCCAAAGGTAGACATCTCCTTTATAATGTCAGAATTATGCTGTTTCACATACAGGTCAGTGTTTCAATGTAACAATTTTCAAACTACAAAACTAAACCAAGAAAATGATTTTACTTTGTCTCAGTCCCTATTTCAAATAGCCCCTGATAGATAGTTCTCCCATATAGCCTAACCTTAGGTTCTCATCTTTTAACCATCATATACCTTTCTCACTTCAGTGCAATTCTGAGGAAATGCTGCACTTTTGGGTGCTGTCATTTGGATGAAACCTTAATCTAAGGCCTCATCTGCTCTCTCTGGTGAACTATTCTGTAGAAGAGCAGGTGAATTACCCATGATGTACTGGCCAACATTAATCCCTCAATCAATATCAGAAAAACAGATTATCTGGTCATTATCACATTGCTGTTTGTGGGAGCTTGATGTGTGTAAATTTGCTGTTGTGTTTTCTACCTTACAACAGTGACGACGACTCAAAAACAATCTTCACTGGTTTGCAAAGTTCAGTGGCACTACAGACTTTCTCTTCTTATTCCAAGTTTCATTTGGCTAAATCTATACATTGTAATGTAGACAAAGAAAATCAAAACAAAGAAAGCTACAGTGTACCATTTTATTCAATTTTTTTGACTGGAAAGCCATCTAGTGGATAATACCATAAGCCACAGGAGCAGAAGTAGGCTATTCAGTCCATCGTGTCTGCTCTGCCTTTCAGTGAGACCATGAGTTATCTGATGTGATAATCAACTGCACTTTCCCATTTTATCCCCATACCCTTGATTTCCTTACTGATTAGAAATCTGTCTATCTCAGGCTTGAACATACTTCGTGACCCAGTCTCCACAACCCTCTGCTGTAAATAATTCCACAGATTCACTACCCTCTGAGAGAAGAATTTTTTCATCTGTTTTAAATGGACAACCCTGAGATTATACCCTCTGGTCCTATACGCATCCACAAGGGGAAACAACCTCTCAGCATGTATCCTGTCAAATACCCCCGAGAAGCCTAAATGTCTCAATAAGGTTTGTTAAGGCTCAGGTCAGAAACTTCACAATGTTCTGTGAAGTTAGCCGAGACCCTAGATTTTATGTTTGATTTTGGCATTGGTGAGCGTAAGGTGTTTCACCCCAGCTACAACTCAATTCAGCTGACCCACTAGGAATCTTTTATCAAACAAAGTTTATTTAAAAACACAGTTATAATATAACAAGAAGAATTAGCAAACTATGACCAATTACAAGACTTAAGCATGACAGAATACAATTCTTAACAGCTAGTTATCTCTGTCATTGAAACTTAAAAGCAATATCCCACAGACATACACCCTCCTTCAGAATTAGTTAGCACTAAAATGTATATGCTCATGTGATACTAGATTTGTACCTTTTTAACATTCTGGACAAAAATCCAAAACCAGGTTTCAGAGAAGAGTATATCTTTAAGGCAGCAAAACAGAAATAATCCTGGTCTCCAGCAGTTTCCAGTCTTCAGACCTCAGAGACAGGAAAGGATACCTCTTCTAAAACAGCAACACACAGACCAGTTAGCTTAACGTCTGTTGTAGGTAAAATGCTTGAATCCGTAATCAAGGAGAAAATAGCGAGGCACCTTGAGGAGAATTGTTTGATAGAGCAGACGCAGCACGGTTTCGTTAAGGGGAAGTCGTGTCTGACGAATTTATTGGAATCCTATGAGGATGTGTCTAGTGCGGTGGATAGAGGAGAACTGGTGGATGTGGTGTTTCTTGATTTTTAGAAGGCGTTTGGCAAGGTGCCACACAAGAGGTTGTCACAGAAGGTTAGGGGGCATGGAGTTGGGGGTAGGGTGTTAGCGTGGATAGGGGATTGGCTGTCAAATAGGAGGCAGAGAGTGGGGGTCAATGGGTGCTGTTCGGATTGGCGGTTGGTGACTAGTGGAGTGCCCCAGGGATCGGTGCTGGGGCCTCAGCTATTTACCATTTATATAGATGATCTGGAGGAGGGAACCGAGTGTAGGGTGTCGAAATTTGCTGATGACACCAAGATTGGTGGAACAGCAAATTGTGCGGAGGGTGTGGAAAGTCTGCAGAGGGATCTAGATAGGCTGGGCGAATGGGTCAGGAACTGGCAGATGGAATTTAATGTTGGCAAGTGTGAAGTTGTCCACTTTGGTAGGAATAATGGTAGGAAGGACTACTACTTACAGGGCGAAAAACTGCAGCATGCTGCGGTGCAGAGGGACCTCGGGGTCCTTGTGCATGAGTCGCAAAAACCCAGCCAGCAGGTGGTCAGGAAGGCTAATGGGATGCTGGCCTTCATAGCGAGGGGGACTGAATATAAAAGTGGGGAGGTCTTGCTGCAACTGTACAGGGCACTGTTGAGGCCGCAGCTGGAGTACTGTGTGCAGTTTTGGTCGCCTCACTTACGCAAGGATATTTTGGCCTTGGAGGGAGTGCAGAGGAGGTTTACTAGGCTGATACCGGAGTTGAGGGGGTTGAGCTATGAGGAGAGGCTGAATAAACTAGGCTTGTACTCGTTGGAGTTTAGAAGAATGAGGGGAGATCTCATTGAGACAAATAAGATGATGAATGGGATGGATAGGATAGAGGTGGAGAGGCTCTTCCCACTCAGGAAGGACAGTAGGACTAGAGGGCATAGCCTCAAGATAAGGGGGGGCAGTTTAGAACGGAGTTGAGGAGGAACTTCTTCACTTAAAGGGTGGTGAATCTCTGGAATTCTCTGCCCGTTGAAGTGGTTGAGGCTACCTCGCTAAATATATTTAAGATGCGGGTAGATAGGTTTTTGGTATGCAAGGGGATTAAGGGTTATGGGGAGAAGGCGGGAAAGTGGAACTGAGCCACGACAGATCAGCCATGATCTTATTGAATGGCGGGGCAGGCTCGTAGGGCTAGATGGCCTACTCCTGCTCCTATTTCTTATGTTCTTATGTTCTTACAGACAGCAGAATCTCCAACTCTAGAGAGGGGGAAAAAAGAGACATTGCTCTTTCTCTTTCTCAATTCGATGCAGTATCTGAAAGCAACTACACTGGAAGTCTTCGTGAAAACCTAGCTGCTTCCAGTCATGTGACCTGACCTATCTGTCATCTCAAACAAGCTCTACTCTGCAGTCCCAGGGGAGCACTGAGGTTAGAAAACACTACATTAGTTCAGATTAAAACAGGCATGAAGTCAATTATACAGCTTCAGTAACAATGAAGAATACCAGCCGCAGACAAAATTGTTCTGACAAAATGCCACGTAATACTCAAAATATCCTACAGAGAAACATGATTAAAATATATTTCTTAAAGACAGAGTGTTGTCACAGGTCACCCCTCATTCTTCTAAATTCTAATGGGTACAGCCCAACCTATACAGCCTCTCCTCAGAAGAAAATCCCTCTATATCTGGGATCAGTCTAGTGAATTTTCTCTGGACTGCCTCCAATGCCAAAATATCTTTCCCTAGATAAGAGATCAAAACTGTTTGCAGTACTCCAGGTTGATCATGGCTGATCTTCATCTTCAACTCCATTTTCCTTTGTAATTACCCTTATTTAAGTTTAGTGCAGTTGCTTCTGGCTCATGTTTCTCACTCTCAAACTAAATGCTAAATTCTGCCATGTTATGGTCACTGTTTCCTGAGGAGCTTTCTTGCTAAGTATTATTTTTTCCTTAGCTCTAAATTCCCACAACAGGATTTTTTACTCAAAGGAAGCCAACACTTAATTTTAGAAATCCATATTCTGTCTCTTTTTAAAGAATCCTTTGAAAGGTACCACTGGGGCGATCCTGAACCCATGCTCGCTGTCTGCGGGAAAGGCAGTGGGTCTCAAGATTTGGTGAAACCCCGGAACTTGTGAATCTCGCTGTCAAAGTAACCAGGTTCATGCCCAAATCGGGGGTGAATTTGATTTAAATATGTTTTAATAGGTTTAAATATAATTAACACGCCCACCCCCCTCACTGTATCTTCAAACGTGATGTCACGTTGGCACCATTTACAACAGGTTCACTCGGGTGTGAACTGGTGGGGATCCCCCAGGGTAGTGATGGTAATTATAGCCCCTGGGAAAAGGGTCATGGCCAGGCAGCGACCTGGCAATGCCCCCTGGTATTCCCTGCCAATTGGCAGTGTTAGCCTGTGCCAGGGGGCAGTGGCAGGATGGACCCCAGTGAGAGCCTCATACAAGGGGTTTCATTTGTATCTGGTGGTGGCTGAGAGTGGACGTGGTCTGGTGGTGGCTGAGAGTGGACGTGGGAGCTGCTGGAAATGGCTGAATGGGTTTAAGAGAAGAGGGGAAGTGGTTGAATGGGGGAGGGGTGCCAGCATTGACTGTTGGCATGAGGAAAAGGGGCTCAATGGGGGAAAAAGTTCCAGCTCTGATTGCAGGGGGGGGGGGGGGGGGGGGGCAGAGAGAGGGTGGTGGGAGGATGGTGCTAAATGCTGACTTTGAATTGGGTGGGAACACCCAAGACCTCCATGATGGACTAGGCAGGAGGTTTATTCATCTTCTGATGGGGGCACACTTTAAATATGACACTGCGATCTTAGTGCAGCTGGCTTTGCCGGTGTGTTGAGTCGCTGACCCCCTACATGACAGTATGAAACATACCCAGTTGTCTTTTCGAGACAAAGTGTGGTAAGATCTGGAGAGAAAACCAATACTCTGCCATTTCTTGGTACGATTTTGTCCATTGTGTTTAATCCGAACATTCCATTAATTAGTCGGTTTCAGTATGGAATGTGTGGCAGTGCCTAAATTTAAATGTTTTCTCACATTCCTCTGTTACATGTTCTGCTACTATCAAATAGGTGGGCATATCAGTTACCAATATTCCCTTAAGATTTGGTTGCTGTGTTTGTCTCATTTTCTTTAATGTGTAATTCCTTTAATTTTTTTTAATGTTGCTGTGTATGAGTACACATGTTATTTATCCCAGAACAAGGCCTGAGTGGTACCTTTAAGGCTGCTGTGTGGCTGAAACATCATCAGTGACCCTTTAATCCGTGCCACCACACCCCATTGGAGCATTGTTGGTTCAGTGTTAGAGCTTCTGCCTGCTGCATGGGAGACATGGGGTCAATCCTCATTTGATGCATTAAATCATTTCAGATAACGTCCTGCAAAAGATATTGGCCATGATGAATTCTAAGTGCTACTGCCAAGGGAAAATTTCCCACTGGCATCAGCAACACTGCTGAGATGAGATTCACCCACTATAAAATTTAAAACAAAAATGCTCCCAGTGAAACGTGCTGGGCCAAACGTGCCAGATATGGGAAGTACCCAAATTGGCACTCACTGCAGCAAAGGTTGCGGGGAGAGTGAGTTTTATTGGGGTGGGGCAGGGGTGAAATGCTGGGTATAATCGAGCAGGGGGAGAGGGGATGCTGGGGATGATCGGCAGGGGGTGGGGGTGATCGAAGTGGGGTGGGGGGCACTTAGTTCCTCAAAAAATTCAATTATATTCATTAGACATGACCTATTCTTTACAAATCCACGGTGGCTCTCAAAAAAGCTCGTATTTCTCCAAGTATGCTCAGTTACTTTGGCCTTAATTATAGATTTCAATAAATTCCCCCAGACACAGCTAACAGATCCATATTTTCCTGGTTTCCTTTTTTCAATTTTCACAAAAAATGGAATGTATGATATAACCATGTGTCTCATTTGTATTTGTCTGATTAGTTTAAGAGTGCATCTTCTGGCATTGAGCAGAAGTGAAGTGGGAAAATTGCGTAGCACACATAAGAAATACAGGGTAGCTACAGAGTGCCGATTATCCTACGTGGAAGATTGTTTTTTGTTTTGGGCGATTGGTACTCTTAATTATCTATAGATGTTAGATGAGTAATCAGTAACTCAGCCAATAACTAAGCTTCAAAGCCAAGTTACCAGTTCAAATGAATTGTTTGGAACGTCTGCTCTTTGCAGCAGAAATGCTGAGACACAAATTTGACATACTTTTTGATGTATTTGCAAGTGTGGTCATTTCAGAAGTCAGTAGTGTATATTAATAATCACGCTGTTGTGATCACAGAGAAAATCATTTCTTGCCACCTTTATGCAATAGAGGGAATGGAGGCACAGGCTTTGATCATGCTGGGAATGCTTATTGGAAGTTTTTGAGTGCCAGCATTGACAAAAAGGACAAAAACAAGAGTGAGCGAGTTCCATTGGTCAGAAATGGACAGTGCAATATTCATTGCTGGAGCACCACTGGAAATGAAACTGCGGAGGCTTGGTACTGTTTGGCCTGGGCAGGAAGAGACACTTTCAACTGCTTCCTGTGTGGCTCATGACATTCTATCAGGAAAAAGCTACACATCTGTGGGCATGTCCAACATGTAGCAAAAGGATTGTGAATGCAAGTTAAACTGATGTCAAATAGCCCCACTAACCAGTGGGGCTATTATACTTAATTTGATCCAGGCAGAGAATTAAGAACAAAGAACAGGCCCTTCAGCCCACCAAATCTGTGCTGACACAGATGCCTTTCTAATCTAATATTTTCTTGCCTTTATATGGTACATTTCCCTCTCTTCCCTAGCTATTCATGTATCTACCCAGATGCCTCTTGAACATTGTTATAAAACCTGCTTCCACCATCACCTCCAGCAGTGCATTCCAGGCATTCACCTCCCTTTGTGTGAAAAACTTGCCCTTTACATCTCTTTTAAATTTTCCCCCTCTCATTTTCAACCTTTGTCCTCAACTAATTGATCCTTCGACTCTGAGAAAAAGATTCTGACTATCCACTCAATCCAACTCTGTCATAACCTTGTAACCCTCTATCAGGACCCCATCATCCTCTGACGCTACAATGAAAACAATCCAAGTTTGGTCAACTTCTCTTCATAGTCTATATCTTCCAAACCAGGCAGCATCCTGGTAAACCTCTTCTGCACTCTTTCCAATGTATCAACATCCTTCTGGTAGTGTGGCGACCAGAATTATACACAGAACCCCAAATGCATCCTAAGCAAAGTCTTATACAGCTGCAACATGATTTTCCAATTCCTTTAATCAATGCCCCAACCGATGAAGGCCAGTATGCCATTCGCCTACTTGTCCACCTTGCCCACTTGAGTTGTCAGGGAACTGTTGATCTGCATGCCTAGATCCCACTGTATGCTAATATTTCTAAGGGCTCTACCATTTACCTATACCTTTCTTCTGCAATAGACCTTCCAAATCGCATCACCTCGCATTTGTCTGGGTTAAATTCCATCTGCAATTTTTTGACCCATTTCTCCAATTAATTTATATCCTGCTATATCCTCAGATAATCCTTCTCACTATCTGCTACTCCCCCAATTTTAGTATCATTTGCAAATTTACCAATCAGATCACCTACATTTTCCTCCCAATCATTTATAATATATATATATTACAAACAACAGAGGCCCCAGTACTGATCCTTGTGGAACACCGGTTGTCACAGACCTTCAGTTAGAAAAATCCCTTTCACTGCTACACTCTGCTTTCTATGCCCAAGCCAGTTTTGTATCAATCTTACCAGCTCACCTTGGATCCCATATGACTTCACCTTCTGTATCAGCCTACCATGAGCAACCTTATTGAAGGCTTTACTAGAGTCTATGTATACAACATCCACTGCCTTGCCCTGGTCAAATTTTTCTGTCACTTCCTCACAGAACTCAATCAAGTTTGTGAGACATGACCTCCCTTTCACAAAACCATGCTGCCTGGGCAGTCACCCAAAAAATATCATGTGTGAAGCTGCCAGATGGACCCTGCATGTGATCCTTTTAGACCCAGGAACCGAATTGCAGCTAAGGTAATTTGTAAGAATTCCTGCAATGGCAAAGTGTCTGGGAATACTCTGTAGTGTTTTTGGTGATGTTGTGATAAGGTCTTGCATTTGATGCCATGTCCTCATAGGGATGGAACAGTAGATAATCTTTCAACACAAAGGTTACAAGTATAGCAGCAGCATTGGCAATGTTGTTGAGTATACAGAATGATAGGGAAAGGTTCAGAGACTGTGGAGAGTCCATGTTGGGGCTGGACTCCTCCATGTTCCTTGACAGCGACATGAGGCTCTCTGACAGGCTAGCTAATGACTCCAGCATCTCAGTATGTAAGCTCATCCACACTTTACTGTACACAACCGCATCAATATTCTTAGCTGCCCACTGCCCCCCCACTTCCTGGCCTGGCCTCAGGCCAGATGATTCGTCATATTCTGATCATCACTCCATTCTTCCCTCCAGGCCATGGCAGTGACTATTCCCGAGCTGGTAGCTGTAAGTTTCAGATGAAATGACAGAGTCTCTTCATTAGCGCTGTACTCTCCCTCCTGCTCTCGGGCTACTGTTATTGGGCAGGTGACAATTTTTTGTTGTCTGAAAGCAGAAAATCAGAAGGGGAGGGTTGGGTGAGGGAAGAGAGGTGAGTGAAGGGGGAAGCATGCAGCTTGTGCCATGCCAGAAAGCATTATAGTATCACCCTCAATGTTAATGATGCCAGAAGGCATGAGCTCTATTGCAGCCAGTCTCATGATGCTGAGAGCCAGCTCCTCACCGAGATTCAGGAGATGCAAGCATCCTTGTCCTCCATTGGTTCAGTTCTGCTCCCTCCTGTTGTGTGCCATTTTGTTCTGCGAGAGAGGAACTAGGATGTGTTTTTGATGTTCCTGCCATAGCCAAACAGCTGGAGATATGTGGAGGCTGCATGTTGACCACCTGTGTAAGGGTATTAGATTTCATATGACACTGCTGCCATGTCCTTGAACCCAGACACTGGGAATTAATTCCCTAACTATCTGCTCCCACTCTCTTTCCAGGGTGATCCTTCAGGATCTCCCAATCCCCTGCGGATACATTCTGTCTCTTCTGCCTAGCTGCATCAACACCGCATCAATCACCTTGGAACCCTTTCTGTATCTTGGTGTTGAATTTTCTATTCCTTAAATTATTTTTCAGAATTCTTGCAAATGAACCACTAAAATTAGGATAATCTTCATTTTCTTTGTTCCTTCCCTTATGATTGATTTTTTTGATCAGTATTGATGAATTCCTCATTGCACAGCTGATGGCATGAGTGAACTGAATTAACATTAATATTATTAGTATTATGCTGCCATCAAAATTACAATTTTCATGTATTGGCTTGAAAGGCTGAGCAACTGAAAATGTGATTACTGTTGAAGCATTACAGATTGGGGAGGGGGAGATCGGAACCTACACTCAACGTCCATGTAAGTGCTGGAGGGGGCTCAAGATCCAGAAGTCACAGCTCTCGTTGGCAAAATCACGATCTCGCATCTTCCCTGCCCCTCGCTAATGATGTCATTAGGCTTCTGCTCATAAAGGGCATGAACCCACTTTACATGCATTTCAATAAATTTAATATCATTAACCCATCCCCTCACCAGATATTGACCCTCCGCCATATTGACACTGCGCTGACCTTATGTCATGTGGGTGCGGCTTACAATAGATTCAACTAGATGTGAACCTGTCATGGGGGTCTCCAAGGGATGTAAATGTAGGCACTGTCCTTTGGCACAGTTGGCACTGCCTGGGGGGGGGTGCTGATGGAGATGCAGAAGATGACTAGTGAGGGGGTGGAGGAGGGGACGATGATTGGTGGAAAGAGCTGATGATTGGGAAGAAGGGAGAAAGGGCTGATGATTGGATGAGGGAGACCCCCATTATTGTTTCCTACATGTGATGTTCTGTCTTTAAAGGAATGGTTTCTGTGAATTTTGAAGCAAATTGCTTGCAGTTTGGAATTTTCATTTGGAGGCTGGTGCAATTGTTTCATTAAATACAAGAATGATAGAATAGGGGTCACTATTTTTTATTCTGCTCATCTTTCTGGAAGGAGGTAAGTTCAGTTGGGTATCACTCATCCAGCAATAATCATTCTTTATATATGAGGTTAGACAGCAAGTGTCTGTAGGTTCTTAACCCTGCAGACATCAGGTGTTGAGCCTGACTATGTCCTCATCCAACATGTGCAGGAGTACTTTCCAGTGACCTTTATTCAGCAGCCATTAGGAGAGGAAATCCTGCAGATCTTTTCTTCCTGGATTAGCCACTGCTCAGTGCTGAGTTCCCAAAGCATCTACCAAGAGATAGCAGAATCAGCGCAGAACAGTAGTTCAACTTAGATTTTCCTCTTCTGTGCAACTCATTGTTATGCTGTACAATGGGTTTAGCATTGGCATTGGAGAAGGTTAACTAAAAGTTTTAAATTAAGCTGCAAAATGACAATGTTGAATACAAAATCCAGTTTACAGTGATTTGAAACAAAAAATTAAAATTTTATACCAATAAATGTAATTTTTAATTTGATTTATGTTCACAGTTTCATGTTTGGGGAGTTAACAGACAAAGAAACAATTGAAAAAGTACAACAGACATTTGAAAACTACGAAATAAACTCATTTGAAATCCTAATGTACAAAAAGAACAGTAAGTAAAAACCTTTCGTTCAGAATTTATTTTTGTGACACCAAAAGATTGTTATGTAGATTTAGCTGCAGTGAAGCTGTAGACAATGAGTGAGAGCATGATTTTAAAAATCGCTATTTTTGGTTTTATGTTGAATATTTGTTTCTTTTATTTACATATACTTTGCAAGATGCCTTGCATTATATTTAATTACCAAAGTGTAACAGGACAACATTTAATGATATTTCAGTGGCATAGTTTTAATGAATGAGTAACCAAATAATAACGAAACAATTTTGCACCAATGCAAAGCAATTCCAGATACGTATTAGTGTAAAAGTGAGAATAACTAGGTAACGGTTGCCAATCTGAATATTGAGCATTATGAAGCCAAGTTGGATATTTTGGGATGAGATCCAAATTAAATGGGAAGGAAACTTGGATGGGATATGTAATAGGTGGCTACTCCAGCTCTGTCTTATTTATGCTCCTACCGAAGTTGAATTTTACTCTCTTTATTAGCTTGGGTTTAAGCCTTTTGAGATATTGGGAGGAAATATCGTGTCCAGCCTGTCACGGCAAGCATAGCAGGCGGGACCTGGACCATGCAAAGCTGATCTCGGGCAGGATTTTCTGGCTTTGGGGTGAGTGCGGCCAAAAAATCCTGCCTGTTGAGCCTGCCAACCAAGCTGTCCTAATATTTGAAAATAGCTGCCAAAGGAGCTCATGTTTGTGTGTGAGTCACAGCGTGAAGTAAATTCAATCTTCAGTTTGAACTCTGGGTAGCTGCTGTTTTCAGATCAATTGTGTTAATATTAATGTAGCATTCTGTTGCTCTTATTGCTAGTTGATGTGTGACCTTTCAACATACCATAGTTACTTAGAAAGGATGGGGTTTGTCACAAGAAGACACATGGAGGAATACCAGAATTTTAGGTGGAATATGCAGTAGGAGAATGCCAACAACACAACATTCAAACCCCATCTGGTTGAAGCAGGTTTTGGGCTTGCCCCTATGTCCTATCCATAATAAAAATCACGGCACTTTTCAGTGGCTTGACGAATAATCACCAAGGACCTCCCTTCAGGCAGAGAACTCAAGACCTAGTGGGAGGTTTCCAAATTTTTTTTGTGTTAGAATCCTCAATTTTACGGTTACATTTGTACAGCATTGTCAATTGTCTCACTTGTGATTCCTTTTCTCTCAGTCATCCAGACGCCACAAACATTACACAATGTTTGTGTAATTGTGGTCCTGTTCATGTATGGAAGATCAACTGTGAACATTAAACAATAAATAAAATGTTTATGTTGCAAAAAGTTAAATGAGGATTATTTCAGCAAGGATTTAAAATTAAGTTATATATGTGGTATAGAGCAATCTTAATTCAATTCATACTGTTGGCCAGAATGATTAATAACAGGTTAGTACCAAGATAATTACATTCATAAAGATGATTCAATTTTGTTGGTTTTCCACTTAATTATGATGGAAAACTTGAAGAAAATGTTTCAGCAACCTACCTTTATTTAACAGTAAGTGATTTTAGATTTTCTGACCAAAAAGCAAATGGGTGAATCTTGATACTGAGAATGTCCAACTTGTAGCTATAAACGGATAAATACAGGAACAAGTCCTTTGGCCCTCCAAGCCTGTGCTGATCATGATGCCTTAAATAAAAAAACCCTCTGTTCTTACTTGGTCCATCTCCCTCTCTTTCATCCTTATTCATGTACCCATTCAGATGCTTCTTAAATGTTGCTAATGTCTCTGCTTCCACCAACTCCTCTGGTAGCACGTTCCAGGCACCCATCACTCTCTGCATGAAAAACATCCCCTGCACATCTCCCTTAAGCTTTCTCCCACTCACCTTGAACCTGTGCACCTTTGTATCTGACACTTCCATCCTTGGAAAAAGTTTCTGACCATTCACCATGTCTTTGCCTCTCATTATTTGGTAAGCCTCTTCCCTGATGGTTACCAAGATCCTGATTTAATAAAAGCTATTTGATAGGATGGAGGAATCATTTTCATTTTATTTTCCATCCCACTTGTGCTCAAAAATGTCTGTTCCTCCAGTTCACTTGTAGCGGGCCAGATGTTCAATAGGACATTAATCTGGGTGAGAAAAACCCCTATTTAAAATAGACAAGAGCCTCGTGAATTAATTCTATTCAGGAATAAATAACGTCATTACTAGACTGCCACTGTTTTCTAACCTAAAAGCAAATCACTGTGGTGCTGGAATCTGAAGCAAAAACAGAAAATGCTGGAAAACCTCAGCAGGTCGGACGCATCTGTGAAGAGAGATTAGAGGCAACATTTTGAGTCTGGATGGCCATTTGTCAGAGCCCATGGTCCCTGTGGAATGCTGACAGGGAGAGTGAGGGGAAAATGTGTTCAGTGGTGGAATCATGCTAGATTTGGAAGAAATGGCAGAAGGTGATCCTTTGAATGCGGAGGCTGGTGGGATGAAGAGTGAGGACAAGGGGGACCCAATGCTGGTTCTGTGAAGGAGGGGAGGGGGTGACAGCAGTGGCGTGGGAGATGGGTCGGACACAGTTGAGAGCTCTGTCAATCAGAATGGGTGGGAAATCATGATTAAGAAAGAGCGAAGACATAGCGACAGCGCTATCTTCCAAAGTGGCATCATCAGAACAGATGCGACAGAGGTTAAGGAACTGAGAGAATGTATGTGTCCTCACAGGATATAGGATGTGAAGAGCTGCAGTTATTTGAAGTAGCTATGGGAGTCACTCGGCTTGTAGTGGATACTACTGGACAGTCTATCGCCAGAAATGGAGACAGGGAGATCAAGGAAAGGAAGTGTCAGAGATGGACTGTGTTGAGGTGATAGAGGTGTGGAAATTTGAAGTGTAAATTGATTAATTTTTCTAGATCCAGTCAGGAGCATGAAGCAGCATTGAAATAGTTATCAATTTACTGGTAAAAGAGTTGTGACAGGGGGCCAGAGTGGGGCTAGAACAAGGAATGTTCCACATATCCCATAAAGAAACGGGCATAACTAGGACCCATGTGGGTACCCTTAGCCACATTTTTTTACTTGGAGGAAGTGAGACAAGTTAAAGGAGAAATGTTTCAGTGAGAGAACAAGTTCAGTCAGATGGAAGTGAATGGTGATTGTTCAGGCCTCTGTTTGAGGAAGAAGCAGAGAGCTCTCAGGCCATTTTGGTGAAGAATGGAGGTGTAGAGGGATTGGATGGCCATGGTAAAGAGGAGACAGTTTGGACCAGGGAACTGGAAGTTGCTGATAGTGTTAGCTTTGTGTCCTCTCCACAGATGTTGTCAGACCTGCTGAGATTTTCCAGAATTTCTGTTTTTGTTTCTATTTTCTAACCTCATCGTTTGTTTGACTAACACTACTTCTTACTCCTGCCTACTAAACACAAGCAATACCAGAACTTGCATTTATATGGTATCATGAACATAGAAAATCAGGCAAAATTAACACCAAGAAAATGGAGGTAATAGAGTGAGTGATCACAACATTGTTCGAAGTGGGTGGTTTTAGAGAAGGTGTTAAAGGAGAAGGAGGAAGGAAGATTCAGGAATTTAGCATGGAGATTCCAGAGAATGGTCTTAAATGGCTGATGGCAAAGTCACCTATTGTTGGGGTCCAAGAGCCAAAGTAGGTCTGTGAACAAAGTATGATAAAGGCCATACCATTCGTGTGACTGTTTTGGCAGGGCAGTTGCTGGAAAGTATACCATGGCAAGAGGCATTGGGAGTGGGCTAAGTATCAGAATCTGTGAGCCAAGGAGATGTCACACAGGATGTAAATGCAGTCAATTTCAGAAAGACCATGAATGCTAAGGCACTTCTTCTGTAGGGAAAGCAGACAGCATTGCTTTTTTTGGGTTAGTCCAAGAGTGCAGTGGCATGAGGTGAGTGATCATTCTCTTTCTGCACTAGCTTAGAGGTGTTGACATTCTCAACAGCTGAAATGAAAGAGAGAGATAAGGGAAAGCATAGAGGAGCCATTGAGTGTTGAAAACATCTGCAGTTGAACATGCAGATTTAGTGGGGTGCAGAAGAAGCTGAAAGAGGTAGAGGGAATCAGAGATGAATAAATCTGTGCTTCATCTCCATCAACATTGCCAGTTACCACAGCCTTCATTCAGCCCCTTACTGCGATGGCAAGTGTGTTTCCTCCAGTGGGGGGG
Organism: Carcharhinus amblyrhynchos; assembly: GCF_965287045.1. Lineage (NCBI taxonomy): Eukaryota > Metazoa > Chordata > Chondrichthyes > Carcharhiniformes > Carcharhinidae > Carcharhinus > Carcharhinus amblyrhynchos. Next base: position 56,343,180 of record NC_137335.1, read on the forward strand.
CGCGAAAAGGATCTGTAGGTGGATACTACTTCATCCAGGGACAGTATGTTGTTAGGTGTTTTGTGTGACATCTCCTTGTAAGAAATAGGGTGTCTGTTAATGACAGCGCTGTGAGGCATTTGGAAGGTGTGGCTGCCATCTGTGTGAGAGATGTGCATTGTAGCTAAGTGAAGATTATAATAACATTGAGTCTAACAGCATGAATAGAAAGAGGTTTAGGGAAGTGTGGTGCAGTGATTGTAAGGTTTTGGGGAAAATGAAGTCTTGTACATACTATCAGTGTTGTAATTAATGAGGCTTTCAGTGGTGCACTTCTCTGTGAAGAGAAAAGCTCTAAAATCAGATAATTACGTAGTGTTTCAGGTATCGTTGAACACAACAATGTCTTCCTACTGCCTACCAAGAAAATACCTGGAAAGAGGATGTCTCTCTCCTCTCCACTGCCTGCACTAAGACCTTCACTGTAGCATCAGAGAAATGCGTGCTTTCTCACTTTCACCTTGAATTGATGGTTCATCAGCTTCTTTCTGAGTTTTTGCTCAGAATGCCCTTTAAGACCTGCTTGCTGCCTTTAAGTAGAGTAATCATTGCTAATAGCTGCCCTCAATTGATATACAGCCATTGATATAAAGCTGGCTGCATCTCTGGACCATTATAATCAGCAGGCACCCATGGACTTTGTATACTGTTTGCCTGCATGTTAACTGGTTTGGGCAGGGCACACTTTGGCACACCGATTTTGTACTGACTTCTTCTCATTATAGATTAATGGCCAAAAGATTTGTTTTGCACCAAAGATATCACAAACAGAGCAGAGTATAGGCATTATATGCTGGTCTATACCAATTTGAGGTCCAAATCAAAATTGTCATCCGGCCTGATTTGATCTGCTGCGGTTGAATCTGTTCAGTGTATTCCTGCTGCCTGCATGATTCTTCTTACCATCAATAGTGGTTGGTATACATCTGGCTGAAAATATGCCTATGCTTCCTACCTGCCACCTTCAGGGCCTAGCATTGAGACCAGTTAGTGTCCTGGAAATAACCTGTGTGTCTAAAATTGTGCATCAGTAACTTCCAAATTATGCTTCTGTCACCACAACTTTTACTTTCAGTAATTTTATCATGACAGGTTTGCACCTTTAAAGTCCTCTCCAGCATCCACAACACCTAGAATTTACTCTGTACCGGTGGGGTTGATTCTTTAATAGCTGTTGCGATAGCAGGATTTCAAAATATTTTGGTACCATTTAAAGCCTGAATTGATGTTTGATTTCAAACAGGTTATTTTGTTACTTAATATCACTCTCCTGCTTCTTAAAAAGTGTAAGACTAGATTTTAACATATATGTTATATGAACAAAGCATGTGGATAACCTATTTTATGAGAGACAGTAATTCCATAGTAATCGTAATTCAACACAATTTCATAGTATCTATTTTGTAGCATTATTTTTCCTCAACAGATTAATATTGTGTTCCCAGGAAGTTTGTTTGGTTTAAAATAAACTGCTGCAAAATTGAATAAAAACAGAAGATGCAAAAAAAACTCATCCAAAGCAGAAAGGTTATCATTTCACCGGAATCATTCATCAAAACTTGTTTCCTTTTAGTTACTTGACTTGTGTTTCCTATTAATAACTTTACTTTCCTCAAACCTACTTTTGTTTTCTTTGCATTCAAAGTAAATAAGCCTTCTTATACTTTATCAAGCTGGTTTTCTTTTATTCAAAATGAAACCTGTTAATATAGATGAGAACTCAGAGGTTGTGCTTAGGTCTGTATGCCATCTGTGGTAATTAATTTTCTTTGACACAGTTGTTAGCACAATTAAAATAAATTGGTTAATAACTACATCAAGTAGCACAGAGAGGAATTTAACAGGAAAATCAGTCTGCTAAAAAAATGTACATGGAAAAAGTTAAATGTTATGTCCAGGAGTAAAGCATCCTTGTTTGTACCGATATACTTCCATTAAGATACCTTAATTTAAGCGTTTTCTTTAATCTGTTTACATTTTGGATATGGTCTAACTGATGTTATTAGAATTAATTCTTATTAAAGATTGCAGCCATTTCAAATTGTGTAATACCATTTAGCACAAATGAAACATATACTTGACATCTTAAAATAAATGTCATTTTCTTATGAAAGGGACACCAGTGTGGTTCTTTGTGAAAATTGCTCCAATTCGAAATGAACAAGACAAGGTGGTGTTATTTCTTTGCACCTTCAGTGATATCACAGCTTTCAAGCAACCCATTGAAGATGAGTCATCCAAAGGTACTCTTCTGGCCTTTTTCAGTTTAACATCATATCAAAGTGTACTCTGAAAATAAATAAATAAATGAATAACTGCATGTCCCAGCATTTATATTGTTAAGCAAAACAAATGGAGATTGTAGCTATCTATTGTAGTAAGTAAATTAATTTCTTTTAATGTACTCGATGAAAAGCTTTATTTTAATGTACTAGCCTAACATAGCTATAATGGCAGGAAAAAGGAAAATGCTTTCAATTGATAGAAAGTTTAGAAATGGTTGAATTGATATGACATGAAGACATTTGCATCTCCCATATAACCAGCTGAATATTGAGATTACTGTGCAGTAGCCCTAATTTCTTTTTCTTTTGGCCAGTTATCATTAAAATAGATGAAATCTAATGAAATTTGTTTGGGGTGGAATTACATCTTGGATGGTGATGGAAAACAAGCACTAGCAAATCAGCAGCTTGTTTTACAGTCAGCCAAATTAAACTAACAACAGTGAATCTGCAGCCTATTTTACACGAGGCGAGGTAAAATGCTCATTAATGAATCAGCAGCCTGGTTTATGTCTGCAACAGCGAATGGGCAGGCTGGTTTACATTGTTGGGTAAAACGGACATTTGTAAATTGACAGCCTTTTTACACCACACCTGGTAAAGTGAATCAGCAGCCTGATCTACAACATGATGGGCGAGATGGGTTGCTGCTTCATTATCCCTCAATTTTACACTCCTGTCCAAAAGAAACTTTTATCACTATATTTCTGAACTATAGAAAGTCTTGCATTTCTATATAGTACCTCTCATGACCCCCGGACATCCCAAAGCACTTTACAACTAATGAAGTACTTTACTAATCTAACTACTGTATTGTAAAATAAGAAAGGAGACAGCTAATGGTGAATGGCAAGTTCCCACAAACAGAAATGTAACAATGCTCAGATAATCTGTTTTTGTAATGTGGATTGATGGATTGGTCAGGACAATGGGATAACTGTTCTTCTATTCTTCAAAACTGTGTCATAGGATCAACTGACATTAACATATCATCTGATAGACGGCACTTCTGCCAGTGCAGCACTTCTTCAGTACTGCATTGGAGTGTTAGCCTTCATTTTTGTGCTAAATTCTTGGGCCTGGACTATACACTGGGAGTGGATTTTTGCACCCCAGTGTAAATTCTGAGAGGGAGCCTGCCGCCATTTGACCAGGAAGAGTGGACATGAGGAGGCGATACTCTGGGGAGGGCTTCCGATTGGCACAGGGGCTTGGGAAGGAATCACCCCCTCTTACTGCAATGTCTTCACTGACCAGCAGCCTACATGGTTAAACCTGCACTCAAGTATATGTTTGACATAGGCCTCTCCCACAGCCTGGTGGTGGAATGAGGCCCTCAATTGGGCATTAAATGCCCAGTTGAGGACCTCAGTTGGGCAATGGGCAGACATGAGATATATGCACCACCTGTAAAATGTGGGTGGAGTGAGAGTCCGGTGGGCCAGTAGCAGGAGTGCTGCTGATGGCGTGACTGCCTAATTGATGCATCCACCTGCCTGTTTTCCCACCCACAGGTTGCCTGTAAAATTCAGACTTTGGAATGCCATTTGAATCCGCAAACTTCTGAACCAGTAATAAGAGTGCTACCAAATGAACCACAGCTGATACCAATTGCCAGCTACCTGAAAGTAATTTGAATATATATAAATCTTTGTTTATTAAATTAATAATATATCAGATGGAATGTAAAATTACCCCCCGCCCCAGGCTGCTCTGCCTCCAAGAACTGCTGGCGAATCAGAGGGCTGGCAGTCCTCAGTCCCAGCAGCACCATTGTAAGCAGTGGCCACTGCTGGGATTGCAGTCAGTCCTGGACCAGGAGTAGCGATGGAGATTTGGGGAAGCAAGTAAGTAGAGTGGTGATCAGAAGGCCTGAGTGGATAAACAAGCAGAGATGGTGCTTTCTGTTGGGGTTGACCCTGGGTGGGGCACAGGGTACTTGAAACAGGAGGACCCTCCCCTGAGCCTGCTGTCAGCTTGCCAGGGTAACCTATTGGCCTTACTAGATACTCAGTGCAGTGGCAGGAAGGAGCCATTAATTGGCCACTTAAGGGCCTCAGTTGGCCCCAGAGGAGTTGGGTAATGGCAGAGATGTGTAGATGAAGGATATGGAACCATATTGCCATCACACCTGGTTTTACACACCCCAGCAAATCCTGTGCCACCCACCCGCCAGCCCATTCCTGTAGGGTTGAATCATTCCAGCTTTTGGCAAAATTGAATATCTTTCTCCCATGGTAGGTTTACTGCCACGGACATTTAATCAAGTGGGAGGGTGGGCCCCTGCCTTACTGTCTCCACTCTGATTAAGTCCATAGCAAGAAGGTGAGTGGAAAACCTTCCTGCCTCGTTGCCTGAAAAGGCCATTGAGTGGGCATTTTATGACCACATCAGGCACTCATCCCACTGTTGCTGCTATGAATCCAACGTCAGGCAGGGGCTTGCCATGTGGGGAGCATCACAGGCGAAACCATGTGAGGTTGCTTGTGGATTTCTGGGCGTGAGGGGAGGAATCATGGGACTCGGCATTGGGAAAGGGGATTCCTGCTGAGTGCCACTCACTGCCATTGTTGCCGATTCCTCCTCAACACTCCCTCCCCTGTAACTTACCCTCCAGCCATCACTCACCTGTAGCCTCCCCGGTGGCCCTGCTGTTGAGTAGAGCTGCTAATCTCAGATCGTATGGCAGCTTTTGGTGGACAGGCTTCCACCTTTCTTGATCCATTGCTGTTCAGTTCAGAGCCTGTGATGCACTTAAGTGAGAGAGACTTTCCTAAAAGAGATGATGTTGTCTTCTTGTTGCAGCTTCAGCCAGCAAACAAGATCTCTAATGTTTTTATTATTGAATCTAAAATAGTGGGCCAGGTTACATAAACTTGGCCTCTAGTTCCTTGAGATATTTAAAATGACAAGTAATGGGGGGGATATAGAGAGACTATTTCTAGTGGGGGAATCTAGAGCAAGATGGCATTGTCTTAAAAGTAAAGCCATTTCACTAAGCAATAAAATTACAAAACATTTCTTGACACAAATAGAACTCTCTCCATCCAAATACTGTGAATGCTGGGTTAGTTACAATATTCAAGGCAAAGACTGTGAGCAAGAGTCTTAAAGGATATGGGTCAAAAGCAGGTAACCTCCACAATTAGCCATGATCTAATTGAATACTGAAACAAGCTCAACAGCCAACTCCTGCACCTATGTTCTTCATTGCTGGGAGATGCATTTAAAAAATTGTAAAATGCTGCACGTACAATTAAAAACAATTACCAGTGACCATTAACACCTAGGCATATTTGTAAATAATGATTTGCATTTATATGGTGCTTTTGACTGCCACAGAATGTTCCAAACTACAGTCTTTTAATATATGTACACAGCAATCAAAATCTCCAACTGTTGCAGAGCATCAGTCAACACAACAAAATAAATCAAAAGCTATATGCCAATACAATTGAGCATAAGTTAAAGTCATTCATGTTTAAAACATACAGTCCATCAGATCAGTGCATTTAGCAGAATTTGCAATCATTAATTTAAAAACTCTTGGGTGGAGCTGTCCTTTGTTGTAGAATTCCCACTGAAACTCCAGCATATGAAATCCACATGGAATAAAACTATTCTCACTAAAGCCAGGTTTTAACTCTCTGATCTCAATAGAGACCATAACGTTTCTTTTTCCTTTGGAAATACAGAATCCCAGGTATTTATTAAAATAATTAATAATAAAAGAATTAAGCCACAGGGTTCGTAGTTTAAAGCAATAGGATTTTAGTAAACAAACATTAAACAGCTTGAATACTGATAATGACACAGTGTTACCTAGGTCAGTTATGAACACAGTTACTTGCACTCTAAACTGAATTTCTTAACTTAGATTTCCTTCTAAATCCATTTGATTTACCCCTATTGAAACCTAAGCCAGAACTTCTCAGAAATTGGAATATTAATCACTTGATATCTGAAGACTGTTTCAAAGATTCATAAGAAGTCTCACAACACCAAGTTACAGTCCAACAGGTTTATTTGGAATTACGAACTCATGAATCCAAATAAACGTATTCAACTTTAACCAGGTATTGTGAGACTTCTTACTGTGCCCACCCCAGTCCAATGCTGGCATCTCCACATCAAATATTTGTATAAGCGATGCCTTCAACTTACTTTCAGTAAAATTGCCCCTTCAAATTTCGTCTAACCACTTTATTGTTGTAATGTCCCATTATAACACAAGCATTGTTATCATCTTAGGCATGGCTACCTCTGGTCAAAACTTTCCTGGTTTTAATATTTTTCAACTCGGAATCTTATATCTGTGAACTCTTTATTTTTCTCTTCCAGGTTGGGCTATCTCAGCAGTCCAACTCACTGATTGTATAGTCCTTCAGTTAACAAAGTTTTTAATCCCTTTTAACTAGCACACAGAATTTCAACTGAATCTAGCCTGAAACAATTACTCCCTGCATCTAATTCTAAATTAAAAACCAAAGTCAAACTAATTAAAAAAGGGCCACACACAATCTACACCCCTTATAATTAACTTTCAGTTGACACTTGTTTTCTTACTGTTTATCTCCCAGGCAGCCTGGTTGCATCATCAGTTAGTGGAGCAAACATTTTTTTACAAGAAATCAACTTTCAAAAACAAAGTTCTTAAAGGGACCGTCACCCTGACATAAAATATATGGTTTTCTTTTCCAACAGTACATGGGCCATCACAAAATCGTCATAAAAACGGATTATCTGGTCAATATCACATTATTGTTGAGGGAATTGTTTGCAAATTGGTTGTCACATTTCCTCCAATGATGACTGCACTTCAAAACTACATCTTTAGATATAAACTGCTTTGGGATGCCATGAGGTTATGAGAGGCATTCTAGAAATGCAAATCAATATTTCACTATGCAATCCAGTTTCATGTCATCCTATTGAAAAAATAATGGAACAATGCCAGGACACAAATAGTAATTTTCCAATCATTTTTGTCTAATTCCATCATTTATTGTTCTCCATACAATCATTCAAGTAGAACAAGAAAGATGCTTTCTATTTCTGACTTCCAGGAATAATAGGAATAGTTGACTCATTTGTGATAGATACCGCAGATTTGCTCCGATTTTAACCTGGTTGGCAAATACAACTGAATGTATTGATACTTGAATTGTAAAGGAGTGTAACAGTTTCCTTGTATTTTGTTGTGGATGGTACACTGATTCTAAACTGCTTGATGTATTTGCAGGCTGGGGTAAATTTGCCCGTCTGACAAGAGCACTCACAAGCAGCAGAGGTGTTCTACAGCAACTTGCTCCAACCGTGCATAAAGGAGAAAGTGTTCATAAACACTCACGGCTGGCTGAGGTGAGAAGAATACAGCAACATTAAAATGCTTGTAAAATTAGGTCAAAATCAGGGATCTCAGAAATGCAGACATGCATGTATCCATCGCACAATTACAATAAAAAGACAAAGTAGTCATGCAATGTGTTTCATGATGTCCTAGAGCACTGTATATGCAATCTTGAGGCAAACTACTGTTGTAATAGAGAAAACAGGGCATCCAATTTCTACAGTCCAAAGATGTGCAGGTTAGGTGGATTGGCCATGTTAAATTGTGCCTTAGTATCCCAAGATGTGTAGGTCAGGAGGATAGAGCCTGGGTAAGACACTCTGTGGGAGAATCAGTGCAGACCTGATGGGCTGAATGGCTTCCCTCTGCACTACAGGGTTTCTACGATTCTATACGCATCAAGGTCCCACAAATAGCAATGTTGTGTGACCAGATAATTGTTCTTAGTAATGTTGGTTGAGGGATTAATATTGATCAGGAAACTGGAGAGAAGGCAAAAACCTTGTGTAAATATCGCTGACTTTGACGTCATGTTGCGTGGGGAGGGGGAGACACATTAGCTCTGTAATCTGCTGAGATGTTACAGTGGGAGGCATGCTAATTATATGTATTCAAATTGCATTGCAGAAACCGTGTTATATCATGAGTGGGTGCAGGGAACCATCAAGTGGGGAAATCCCGTCGGCATAAAAGCTGTTTTGGAATTCCTCTTCCATTCTCTGCGCCCTCCACCATTCCTGCCTACCGAAAATGGAGGCAGAAAGTCCAATCCTTTCAGTGTCATTTGATTACATGCAAGAATGGGGAAGATTACTGTTATATGTGACAAACAGCATGCAGGGAATCATATAAGAACATAAGAACTAGGAAGAGGAGTAGGCCATCTGGCCCCTCGAGCCTGCACTGTTATTCAGTAAGATCATGGCTGATCTTTTCATGGACTCAGCTCCATTTACCCGCCGCTCACCATAACTCTTAATTCCTTTACTATTCAAATATGTATCTATCCTTGCCTTAAAAACATTTATTGAGGTAGCCTCAACTGCTTCACTGGGCAGGGAATTCCACAGATTTACAACCCTTTGTCTGAAGAAGTTCCTCCTCAACTCAGTCCTAAATCTGCTTCCCCTTATTTTGAGGCTATGCCCCCTAGTTCTAGTTTCATCTGCCAGTGGAAACAACTTCCCTGCTTCTATTTTATCTATTCCCTTCATAATCTTATATGTTTCTATAAGGTCTCCCCTCATTCTTCTGAATTTCAATGAGTATAGCCCCAGTCTACTCAGTCTCTCCTCAGTGCCAGTATATCCTTTCTCAAGTAAGAAGACCAAAACTGTACACAATACTCCAGGTGTGGCCTCACCAGCACCTGATACATGTGCAATATAACCTCACTGTTTTTAAACTCCATCCCTCTAGCAATGAAGGTCAAAATTCCATTTGCCTTCTTAACTACCTGCTGCACCTGCAAACCAATTCCTTGTGATTCTTTTGCAAGGACACCCAGGTCTCTTTGTGCAGCAGCATGCTGCAGTTTTTTTCCATTTAAATAATAGTCCATTTTGCTATTATTCCTACCAAAATGAATGACCTCATATTTACCAACATTGTACTCCATCTGCCAGACCTCGCCCACTCACTTAGACTATCTGTATCCCTTTGCAGACTTTCAGTGTCCTCTGCACACTTTGCTTTGCCACTCATCTTAGTGTCGTCTGTGAATTTTGACACACTACACTTGATCCCCAACTCCAAATCATCTATGAAAGTCATAAACAATTGCGGTCCCAACACCAATCCCTGAGGCACACCACTAGTCACTGATCGCCAACGAGAAAAGCGCCCATTTATCCCCACTCTTCGCTTTCTGTTAGTTAACCAATCCCCTATCCATGCTAATACAATGCATATGGAGAATAAGAGTGTCTAAACTCCAGCCAGTCATTGCCCTGTTAAGTCAATTGTTCACAAGAAATCACAAATGTCCACAGTCATTGTTGGTTGGCAAAAAATGAGCACCAATTGATATCCTATTGGATTTCCCAATTGTTCCAGTTGTTTCAAGTGCATGCCGGTTATTCTGGTTAAAAGCCTGTTAGATACAGGATGGAATTGTGTGGCTCCTCTGGCTGGTGACGCCAACGAGGATATAATTGGATTTCTTCATCCATCTTGAAGAACCCCGCCACAGTGGGGCCGGGACATCTCAAATGCAGTTCCAGTTTTCCTACTGTTCAAATCAGTGCCGTGAGATCTTTTATATAGACTAAAACAGCAGATGGAGTCTCGGTTTAATGTCTCTTTGAAATATGGCACTTCTGTCAGTGCTATCCTCCCTCTGTGCTGTCCTGTGATGTCCATCTAAGAACTTGTACACAATTTTCCTATGGGACTTGACCTTATGACTCGGGGCATGTGTTGCAGCTGAGTCAATACTAAAAGTAATAAGTGCAATCCGGTGAAATGGATATACGGCAATCCTATAAACAGACCTGGAAAGCTAGTCAGCTGTTTATTTGCTCAATGCTTGAAGTATTCATCAAATTATTCAATTTGTTACTTAAATTGTTAAATCTGTGGCCTTGTCAATATTTTTTTCTCTGCCGGTGAAATCTGAAGGCCATTTTTCAGCAGTGAGCTATTGAAATGCAATCATGAGCAAATTGACTTCATTTATTGCATTGTTTGTTTGTTCATGTGTGCAAAAATGGCTGATATATTTGCTGACATAACAATGGTCACTGGTTTTCAGAAGCAAATCATTACACGTGAAGTTCTTTCTATTTTGTACTTAAGACACTCAGGAAATGTTAAATGTTAAAATTGTAAAGCAGATTATGTATTCCTCAATTTTGATATGCTGCAAAATCCTTGTGATCGATACTTAAAATTGAATCAAATTCGCCTTTATTAAATAGCAAATGTCATATAAGATTGGTGCTATCCTAAATGAATCCTGCAAGGAAGACTGGAAGAGAACTGCAATGACAGCCTTCCATCCGCACACAAAGAAACCAAATAATACAAATTTTGTCGGGCATTAATCACAGAACACTTAATACTGCGCGTAATGTACATTTTTCTCAATGCACTATTTAATTGAAAGGAAATAATGTCACAAGAAATAGAAAAAAGGAATTGGTATTTGACATTAGATGTTATTAAATGCTTATCAAGTGCTGTTTGGTCCTTTTGACTAACTGATATGATTCTTCAGTAATGCTTGTAATTGGTTTCCATGGTAAAAATCCTGCTAAGACTTGACAACTGCCATCCTCTTCAAAAGCTGAGTGCTTTGAAGTCTTGGTTGTGATGCTGGGGTTAGCAATTACCAGCTATCTGAACTGAATAAGCACGTACCTTTGTCATCAAGATGAGTTGTTACAATGCAGACTATGCTGCCACTGAAAGGAATTTTTCTCTTTTAAATTTCTAATTTGAAGTGCTCTACTGTCATGAATTATTAAAGACTTAATGCCCCCAGCATCCTTTATATACTTGTATTGTATTAACTTAAAGCATTTGTATCTTCTTAATGAGAAGCAGATGCCCTGGTAGCAGTAGCTACAAGCAGGGTAGGGCAGGGATGAGAATATAGTTAATGTTTGTTTGTCACGTGTTTCTGATATATGTGTCTTTTGATGCTGATAATTTCTCAAAAAGAGTTTAAAAAATGAAATGTTCCCTAAGAAATGTGGCCAGCATCACAGCTGTGGAATCTCAGATATACCGGCCTCTGAAGTTTGCTGTCTTCTGTTTGATGAATTCTGGGCCAAACTATTCAGCTGAGGTTTTTTTTGTGTAGGGGAGAATGGGAGGAGTTGCCGTCAGTGCCAACAAAGCCATTTGAAGACAGGATTGTGGAACAATTTTATTGATTGTTATGGAACAGTTTCTCACCTGAATGCCATCAGCATAGCAAATCATCTGTGGTGGATAAAGATTTTGTTAATAAACATTGACATCTTTATAACCCACGGAGTAGAGTCTACAATAAAAATCCTGTGGAACTGATTGTAAAGATCACCAATCTCTGCATCAGTGAGATGCTTTATGTTGAGAGATAATAAAAGGAAATAAAGAGAATTTACAAAATGTGACTTTTTTTGTTAGCTGTAAAAGCTAAACTTGGGAGCTAAATCTCACTTTTTAGCAAAGGAGAAAGAGGAGTAAATCCCTAATTGTGATCATGAATATGATATGAGATGGCTCTTGCTTAAAGTATATCCATTAGGCAGTTCAGTACAGTATTAGGTACTTATTTGGGCCAGAATTTTCCAGATGTTCAAGTTGGCATCTGCCAGCCTGAACATCCCATTGACAACAGTAGAACCATTAGTGAACAACACGCTACCTCCCATTGTGAGAAACATGCTATGAAGTAGCCAGAAAATCCTCTCACAAGGACTCTTTTTAGTATGTTTTATTCACGTTCAACACACAGTTGGCTTACATAGCTTAGTATGTATTTCCTTATGAACCTAAATGTTTACCTGAGCTTGCATGTAGACTTAAGGCACAATGGCCAGACTAACAGTATGGACAACATGAAACTGTCAGTGTTTACTATCACTACCCCTCTCAAACTGCCAGCAATTTCTGGAGACTGCAGAAATGTGGAAATTCAGAAGTTGCTGTCAGTGATTCTACAGTTCCCTGTAGGGTGCACTGTTGAATGCCCCCAGTCTGCAATCAAATAGAAACCACTAAAACTGATGTCATTAGTTTCAATATAAGAACCTTGAAAAAGTCGCACCTTATTGAATGTTATGTAACTTGGGATTTTGATGATGCACTGTGTTCATAGTGACTGCTTAACAACTTCGTTGTCCCTAGAAAGATTTTATATTTGTGAATGTCAGGTTCTCCCTTATTATTAGAAGCATAGCATTTTTTAAAAAAATCCTCCTAATGCTTTGTGTATGTCCCAATCATTTACTTCATGCTCTAAAGATTTAATCAAAAGGGTAAAGCTATGTGTCTTTGACTTGTTGGTTTGCTGTCTGAGAATATATTACTTCAGTGTGATTATCTGCTTATGGCATCACTGTTGCCAGATACCTTGAGATCCCTTGACTTGGCGCAGATTCAAATTAACCTCAGGAAAGGGGAAATCAACCGGAAGATGTTCTACTCGCCCAATGTTCAGTTAGTTTGTGGCTGTTGGAAGGTGATCTTGCATGTCGGTACTCTATATATCCTGGGAAGTGCTAGATTCAGTCATTCTGTGGCAGTTGCATCTTTCCATTTTCCGTAACCTGAACAGCTGACTCCAGGGAGGTGAGGACTACTGAAAATCTGCTGCTGATGCCAAACTGAATCCTACCAGTGGACCAGAGGAGAGCTACATGGGCAATAAAAGAACAAGCCATTAGGATGCTGAAGATTTGCTTCAGGTACCTGGATAGATCAAGTGTCTCCAGAATGATTGTGGTCTGCTGTGTCCTTCATGACATTGCATTGCAGTGAGGAGTGGAGCTGCAGGAAGAGGCAGGTGCAGAAGCACCAACATCCAAGGAAGAAGAAGAGACAGATTTGGCTATTACCCCTGCAGCTACATTTCTGGATGCCAAAATTCCCCACAACTAACTCACGCAAGCCAACTTTACTTATCTGTGTGCATGAGGCCATCAAACAGTGCTATCAGAAATCCTGTACGCTCCTTCACATTCCCTCAACATATGCATAGCTCATGACAGCCATCACATTCACACATTTTCCACCCCATGAAAGCTAAACATAACTTTCACCTGAAGGTTACCATCCAAATGGGGGCTATAATAAAGAGGACAAGTAGCCAGGAGAATAAAAACTTTTGTTCATCGAAATGAACATCAGCATAAAACCATTAACATTCCTGTAAACACCCAATTGAATCCCCTTGTGCAAATATTAAAGCTTTCTTACCCACTTCCTCTTATTCCTCTACATGGTACAATTCCTGTGGCTTCAGCAGTGTGGAGACAGATTTTTCCTCTCCTGATGTCACATATGAGACACTTGTGATGGACGTTCTATAGATTTTGAAGAATGTGAGGTCATGTCAAAGATTGAACACCTACACCAGCGTGGGATCAGAAACTGTCCCTATTGCCATATGCCCTTTCTCCATCTTCCCCCTCATGGTCCACTTTGACAGCTTTCCTTGCCAAGAGCTGGAGAGCACTTGACAGCAATGGAATGAAGCACTGAGCCACCAAAGTGAGGCTTTGCTCCATCCTGTGTAAAGTGGCAGTCAGAGTGCAGACTATTGGTCAGAGCCAACATTGCATTGGAATTTCCAAGCAAGTGGCCGTTATTTCAGACAGGGTGGACATCAGTTTGAATCCTGATGCATTATGGCACTCAAACTAGTGATGGACTCTTCTAATCTCTCAAAGCATGTACTGCTTCGGGAAACACAGAAGCACACCCATTTCTTTTTGGTGCCCCACAAGTTCCCCTTTTGTGCATGGCTCCTGTGTCAAGTTGGAGGTTTACAGAGATGTTTGAAAAGAAAGGAATGGCTGGAATTGCCGGATGGCAGGATGGCAGGTTGCAGAAGAATGCTTGAGATCAGAGAATAATACATGTGAATGTGGTATGACACCCATCTTTCCTGATGTACTGAGAGTATTAAACCTTTTCTGGCACTGAATCTGGACATGAGCACCATTCCCCTCCTGCTCACAGCCTCTGCTATTTTCAGCTACACCTGCTTCCTTTAGATGGCTGGCCAGTTCCTTCTGCCCACAGGGGAGAGGACGTCCCTTCTGGCTCTCACCATCTCCAGCATGACTTCCAGGGAAGAGCCAGAGAACCAAGGAGGAGTTTTCCTTATCTTCCTTCCACCTTCTTACCTTCGGTTTCCATCAGAAACAAACTTGGCTGCAACCCATCTGAGCCCAACTGGTGTCCCTTTAAATAGAATACGTTCATAGAGAGCTTTCATCAATAGAGCACCCACAATCTATATTGTCTAGGAAACACAGAAGCTAAAGAGCAATGACAAAACCAGCTTCAATTATAAATGTAGCCAGGCCACTGCTGGCCTCCTCAGTGTGTGTGGGTTCATTTGATGAAGGTTCTGCCTATCAGGTTTACACAGTGAGCTCTGGGTGTGATTCTCATCAGCAAGAAGTAGCCCATCATGCAAAGAGAGAAACTGCAAACTATCCTGCAAAGTTCCAACAATAGCTAATGATCTAGTGAACGGCCTCAAAAGAGTATGTGGAACCTGCAATCCCTGTTCCTGGGACCTTACACTCATTTGGGGGGAATTTTAACTGCTTTTGCCCAACTGTAACCAGGGTTCAAACCACCTAGTGCTCTTTCACAACCCAGATGCTCTTGTAACTCCACTTTTTTTCCCCCCAATGTCTTCCTTCCATCATGGTGGCACGGTGGTTAGCACTACTGCTTCATCTGCATCAGAGACCCAGGTTTGATTCCCGGCTTGGGTCGTTGTCTGTGTGAAGTACACATGTTATCCCTTTGTTCATGTGGGTTTCCTCTTGATGCACTGGTTTTCTCCCAGTCTGAAAAGTATGCTAGTTAGGCGCATTGGTCATGCTAAATTCTCCCTCAGAGTGCCCGAGCAGGCATCAGAGTGTGGCGACAAATGGATTTTCACTGTAACTTCATTGCAATGTAAATGTAAGCCTACTTGTGACACTAATAAACAAACTTAACTTTTTTCTTGGACAATGGAAACCTCAAGAATACATGCACATTGTGGTCTTATGGTATATGCAGGGCCCCCAACGATATTTTACGTCCTGACGGATGAAGTTTTCATTCCTAAACATTACACTGTGCAAAAACTGATGGGCAATAAATGGAGACCTTTACAGTCATGTGGAAGAATTAATTTTCTAGGGCCACATGGAGCAGGAGAGCTCTACTGGTCTACACGTACAAAGTTTAGGCTGCTGTCACTTCGAGCTCTACATTTACAAAACACCCCTGAACCCCCCCATCTGATGATTTACCCGAGTGCTGGTCATGCAGTCTGCAGACTAAAATTAGGGAGCTGGCCCTAGGTGTCTGTTTTAGATGCGTAGCTGGCCAATCTATGTTAATAGAATGCTGATATTTATCCCACCCTCAGCCCTTAAGAACATAAGAAGTAGGAGCAGGAGTAGGCCATCTACCCCTTCGAGCCTGCCCCGCCATTCCATAAGATCATGGCTGATCTAAAAGTGGCTCAGTTCCACTTTCCCGCTTTCTCCCCAGAACCCTTAATTCCCTTGCCTACCGAAAACCTATCTACCCGTGACTTAAATATATTTAGCGAGGTAGCCTCCACCACTTCAACAGGCAGAGAATTCCAGAGATTCACCACCCTTTGAGTGAAGAAGTTCCTCCTCAACTCCGTTCTAAACTGTCCCCCCCTTATCTTGAGGCTGTGCCCTCTAGTCCTGCTGTCTTTTCTGAGCGGGAAGAATCTCTCTACCTCTACCCTATCCATCCCCTTCATTATCTT
This sequence comes from Carcharhinus amblyrhynchos, assembly GCF_965287045.1. Taxonomy (NCBI): domain Eukaryota; kingdom Metazoa; phylum Chordata; class Chondrichthyes; order Carcharhiniformes; family Carcharhinidae; genus Carcharhinus; species Carcharhinus amblyrhynchos. The sequence goes on from NC_137335.1 coordinate 56,359,318, forward strand.
GTACGTCTCTATAAGATCCCCCCTCATCCTTCTAAACTCCAACGAGTACAGGCCCAGTCTATTTCGTCTCTCTTCATAGTCCAACCCCCTCATCTCCGGTATCAGCCTAGTGAACCTCCTCTGCACTCCCTCCAAGGCCAAAATATCCTTGCACAAGTGCGGCAACCAAAACTGCACACAGTACTCCAGCTGCGGCCTCACCGATGCCCTGTACAGTTGCAGCAAGACCTCCCTGCTTTTATATTCTATCCCCCTCGCTATAAAGGCCAGCATCCCATTCGCCTTCTTGATCACCTGCTGCACCTGCAGACTGGGTTTTTGCAACTCATGCACAAGGACCCCCAGGTCCCTCTGCACCGTAGCGTATTGCAGCTTTTTGCCCTTTAAATAGTAATCCCTCCTACTATTATTCCTATTTATCATTGCAATTATTATTAATAATTATAGGCTTTTATAGACAAGCGAGTACTTCCTACAAAACAAAAATTTGACCCTGACCATATAGAATAGCAGGTGTTGGGACAAGCAGTAATGGTGCCATGAGAAATCAAAAATCACATTAATGCCCCTCCACCTCCACCACCTTGTACTGCTGAGTAGTATGGAGATAACCAATCACAAAGTGGGCTTCTGACATTGAACACTTTGGCTGCATCCATGTAAATAAGTCTGAGGTTTCTTGGAGCGGTGGCAATGGAGGCAGGTGTGGGTTTAGTGATTGGTGGCAACCTGGTCACCAAAGGCTCAGCGTTTTCATCATAGATTTTCACATTTGTCTGTTGTATTATATGCAGATCTATAAAAGCTGAATGTTTATACTTATAGACTAAAGGTTGTGTTGCTTTATTGCTATTTTGTTTTTGTTGGCAATTTGAATTGTGTTATTTTTCAAATGGTAAAATGGGGTTGTATTGAAAAATAGTTTGGAAAGTGCTTTGCTAGAAATATTATAGATGCCATTCCATACTCCTGATCTCACTGACTGATGCAATTCAAATATGCCAACAAAGGATCAATGCCAATAAAGCAAGAGTTTCCTCGAGCTCTGTTGATCGACTGCTGTGCTTTGATGAAAGATTTGCAGAAACCCCAATTAGGTAATGTATCCGAAGTCTCTATGGATCTTCTCCCCTCAGATCTTCCCAGTACTAATTAGGGATAAAATAACTAATTTGGCTTAATTAAGAACTTGCAAACATTATAATATATGTAAAGTAAAACAGTACATATAATAATTCTGCTAGACCGTGACTCATTTCAAAGGAACATGGATTAAATTGGGCATTTCATGACCCATGAAATGTAATGTGGAGTGAAACTTTTTGGGAGGAAGAATGAGAGGAAAGATGTGGCAAAACCTTTTTTTAAAAGCAAAAACGCAGAGAAAGATAGGGAATTAAAATGCACAAGCTTTACTATGAGAAAGCCAAGCTTATAAGAATTTTAATTTAAACCAGCATCCCAGATTTTATGGACAGTGGTACTGGGTATGAAAACAAAGGAATAATGATAAGTCTGTAGGAAACCTAGATATGTTGCAGTTAGAATTCAATGAAAACTAAGGTGAGGGCGGAAGAGATTTGCTAAGATGATATCAATGGTGAAAGCCTTCAGTTATGAGGCAAGGGTAGAGAAACTTTGCAATAGAACTAAGAAAATTAGGAGACCTAATAGAGGTATTGAAATTTATGAGGTACGTGACAAAGAAAATTGCAGAGGAGAAATCTATTTCTATTAGTGAGTGGATAATTAAAGGGTATAAATTTAAGATTATAAGAACATAAGAAATAGGAGCAGGAGTAGGCCATCTAGCCCTTCGAGCCTGCCCCGCCATTCAATAAGATCATGGCTGATCTGTCGTGGCTCAGTTCCACCTTCCCGCCCTCTCCCCATAACCCTTAATCCCCTCTGTTATGAAAAACCCATCAACCCGCGTCTTAAAAATATTTAGCGAGGCAGCCTCCACCACTTCAATGGGCAGAGAATTCCAGAGATTCACCACCCTTTGAGTGAAGAAGTTCCTCCTCAACTCCGTTCTAAACCGCCCCCCCTTTATCTTGAGGCTGTGCCCCCTAGTCCTACTGTCTTTTTTGAGCGGGAAGAGTCTCTCCACCTCTATCCTATCCATCCCATTCATCATCTTATACGTCTCAATGAGATCTCCCCTCATTCTTCTAAACTCCAACGAGTACAAGCCTAGTTTATTCAGCCTCTCCTCATAGCTCAACCCCCTCAACTCTGGTATCAGCCTAGTAAACCTCCTCTGCACTCCCTCCAAGGCCAAAATATCTTTGCGCAGGTGCGGCGCCCAAAACTGCACACAGTACTCCAGCTGCGGCCTCCCAATGCCCTATACAGCTGCAGCAAGATCTCCCTACTTTTATATTCAATCCCCCTCGCTATGAAGGCCAGCATCCCATTCGCCTTCCTGACCACCAAACAAATAGAGGAAGAAGTTAGGACTATATATTGGATTATTAGGACATAAGGTGCTTCACTAGAAACAGCGTGGGAACAAAATCCACTACAGCATTTAAAAGGGAAGGGATCTTCTTGGCAAATACAAGGCTATTATGGACATTATCGAAACTATATCCCATATCATTGAAATATGCCCACTAACTAAGATAACTGGTGATCTGTGCGTTACATGCTGGTTGCCAAGTCTATACATGGTAAATAATAAATGGAAGTGGTTAAATACTCGGCAAGGGAAATTTTCAAAAAATATGGAAAAAGATAATTAAAAGGGATAAACTGAGCAAGTCTTTGAAAGCGCTGGTACAAATTTGTGTACTGAGATCAACTTACCAAATACTTTATAGATTTTACTTAGTCTGTAGCATAAATCAAAGAGAGCTTTTTAAAGCAAAATCATAGCTTAGATGTCGTAGAATTCCTTCTCGTTTCTACGCTTTGGGTCATGCTGTCAATGCCCTTGACAGGCAGTTTGCTGACACCCCCAAAGTAAACTACTGAGTTCTACTATTAATTTCAATGTTTTAATAATTAATAATCATAATTTGTCTTTATTGTGCAGGTATTACAGCTTGGGTCAGAGATCCTTCCACAGTACAAGCAAGAGGCACCAAAGACTCCACCACATATCATCTTGCATTACTGTACGTTCAAAACTTCCTGGGATTGGATAATCCTGATTCTGACCTTCTACACTGCAATCATGGTTCCATACAATGTCTCCTTCAAGACCAAACAAAACAATGTGACTTGGTTGGTGGTTGATAGTATAGTTGATGTGATCTTCTTAGTAGACATTGTCCTCAATTTTCATACCACTTTTGTTGGGCCAGCGGGAGAAGTAATTTCAGATCCAAAGCTCATCCGTATGAATTATTTGAAGACTTGGTTTGTTATAGACCTCCTTTCCTGTTTGCCATATGATGTCATCAACGCATTTGAAAATGTGGATGAGGTTGGTATCTAATGAATTTAATCTGTACCCTATGGATAGTATAATAACCTCTGAAATAACTTCTCCCTGCTCCACACGAGTAAGGGGAAAAATAATTTTTTTATTGCGTATTATCCTGCTAAAGCTGCTAGAAAGTGTTTCTGTGTGAATGTCAGATAAGACTTGACTGTTATATCTGCTACGTTAATGCTCTGGTAAATTCAGAACAATACCTCATGTCTTCAGAAGGGAAGAAAATTGAAGATTCACTGTAACCTTATAGTGTATGAATGAATTGGTGCAATAGGTTTTCATTTTAATTGTGTGGTAATCTGGTGGAGTGGAGCAGCCTTACTTTCAAGAAATCAATGAAATGTAAATTAAGCAGATCTGGTAAAAGTTGGATGATTTACTCTGCCAGATTACTTACTGCTCATTGTGAAAGATAAAAATCTACTTCAGTATTCATTAAGTTCCTTAAATTAATTTGGAGGATTCCTTACCTTTTACAAATATGTAAAATTAACAGGATGGACCTTAAAATACATTTATTTTCAATTAGAAAACAAACCAGTAAAAAATCAGATTGTAATTTGCTGGCCAGTAGTCAATATTTCCCAGTGATGACTTTCAATTACATTTTGCCAAGCAAACTTCCTATTACCAGTATTGGAATCGTGAAGTGGGGAAAATGATGCAGTGATGCATTGATTTTCTTAACACTTGAGTGGTGTTTCAGTTGCCCATCCTTTTCTTTGGCCCATCACATTTAAATGATGTTGAGGGAATGGGGCTTGGAAAATCGGTCAATATGTCACTTTATTGCCATTCTCCAACCGGTACATCACGATCAGGTGGTGGATGGCTGGGAGTTGAATTCAGTGGCATGGGGGCTAATCGAACAAACAGTTCTGTCCTGTCCAGGTCAGTGGTGAATATACCATCATATTACCTTTGGCCTTGTAGAAGGTGGAGAACTTTTGAGGGGTCAGGAAATGAACCACTCTTATAGAACCCAGCTTCTCATTTGATATGACTGGTCTAGTTAATCAATGGTGACTTCCACAAAGAATGGCACTGTGGCACAGAGATTAGCACTGTTGCCTCACAGTGCCACGGACGCATGTTCATTTCCAGCCTTGGTTGACTGTCTGTGTGGAGTTTGCATATTCTCCCCATGTCTGCGTGTGTTTACGCTGGGTACTCTGGTTTCCTCCCACAGTGCAAAGATGTGCAGGTTAGATGGATTGGTCATACTAAATTGTCCCTTAATATTTAAAAGATGTATAGGTTAGGAGAATTTAGCATGGAAAGTATAAAGGGTTATGGGGATAAGGCCTGGGTATAGTGCTCTGTCCGGAGGGACAGCGTAGACTAGATGGGCTGAATTGACTCCTTCTGCATTTCGGGATTCTATGATACTGATGCGGGACACAGTGATGATGGTACTAATTGAAATTGAGAGGGAAATGGCTGCGCTTTCTCTTCTTTGAGACGGTCATTACCTAACATTTATGAAGGTCTGAAATGTTATTAGTACAAAGAACAAAACAAAGAACAAAGAACAACCCAGCACGGGAAACAGGCCCTTCGGCCCAACGAGCCCGCGCCGCCGCATCCTCCTACACCTACCCTGCCCTGCGTGTCTGCGAGTGGAACCCCCAACTTAGCCAGATTCAGGGGAGAATAGTGTCAATTTGGTAAACCAATCAGCCTAAGAGCACATCTTTGGGGTGTGGGAGGAAACCGGAGCGCCCGGAGGAAACCCACGCAACCACAGGGAGAATGCGCAAACTCCCACAGACACAGGCCCAAATCCATGTATCTGTACAGCCAGCAGTGCTAGTCTCTGAGCTGTTGCGACGCCCGTCTACCGGTCCAGGATCAAGCACACTAGGCCACTCCCGGAGCCTCCAAGAGCAGCCCACGCACGACCCACCGTGTGCATGCCCCTCGTTCGACAACAAGGTGGACCTCTACCTGCGGAATAAAAAGACAAAAACGTTAACATATAAGTCTGCATTTCCAGTGTCTCCCGAGGCTCTGACCCTATTTAATACCCCCTACTATAACTCTCCATCCTTGTTTCGCTCATGTGTCTATCTAAGTAAACCTTAAACGAGTCCAACGTTCCTGCCTCCACCACCCTACTCGGTAGCACATTCCATACCCCCACGACCCTCTGCATGAAGAACCTTCCTCTCACATCCAAATTATACTTCTCCCCCCTCACCCTTAGATCATGACCTCTCGTAATTGTACCCAGTCTAGGGAGCAGCCTCTCACTATTGACTCTATCTATTCCCTTCAGTATCTTATATACCTCTATCATGTCTCCCCTCAATCTCCGTCTTTCCAAGGAGAAAAGTCCCAGTTTCTCCAACCTTCAGGATACTGTGGGAGGCGAGGGAAGAGATTGCAGAGCCCCTGGCGATGATCTTTGCGTCGTCAATGGAGACGGGAGAGGTTCCAGAGGATTGGAGGATTGCGGATGTAGTTCCTATTTTTAAGAAAGGGAACAGAGATAGCCCGGGAAATTACCGACCGGTGAGTCTGACCTCAGTGGTTGGTAAGCTGATGGAGAGGCTTCTGAGGGACAAGATTTACGAACATTTGGAGAGGTTTGACATGATCAGGAATAGTCAGCATGGATTTGTCAAGGGCAGGTCGTGCCTTACAAGCCTAGTTGAGTTCTTCGATAATGTGACTGAACACATTGACGAAGGAAGTGCCGTGGACGTAGTGTACATGGACTTCAGCAAGGCGTTTGATAAGGTCCCCCATGCAAGACTTCTTGAGAAGGTGAGAGGGCATGGGATCCAAGGGCCTTTGGCCTTGTGGATCCAGAACTGGCTTGCCTGCAGAAGGCAGAGAGTGGTTGTGGATGGGGCTTTTTCTGAATGGAGGTCAGTCACCAGCGGAGTGCCTCAAGGATCTGTTCTGGGACCCTTGTTTGTCATTTTCATAAATGACCTGGATGAGGAAGTGGAGGGATGGGTAAGTAAGTTCGCTGATGACACGAAGGTCGGTGGTGTTGTGGATGATCTGGAAGGATGGCAAAAGTTGCAGCAGGACATAGATAGGATGCAGGACTGGGCGGAGAAGTGGCAGATGGACTTCAACGCGGATAAATGTGTTGTCGTCCATTTTGGCAGAACCAACGGGATGAACGAGTACACTATTAAGGGCAGAAGTCTGAGTAGTGTTGAGGAGCAGAAGGATCTTGGGGTCCGGGTCCACAGGACTCTTAAATTGGCCTCGCAGGTGGAGGAGGTGGTCAAGAAGGCGTATGGTGTACTGGCCTTCATTAATCGAGGGATTGAGTTTAGGAGTCGGGAGGTAATGCTGGAACTTTATAAGACCCTTGTCAGGCCTCATTTGGAGTATTGTGCGCAGTTCTGGTCGCCTCACTATAGGAAAGATGTAGAAGCTATTGAAAGGGTGCAGAGGAGATTTACAAGGATGTTGCCTGGACTGGGAGGCATGCCTTATGAAGTTAGGTTGAGGGAGCTGGGACTCTTTTCCCTGGAGAGACGAAGGTTGAGAGGTGACCTGATAGAAGTTTACAAAATGTTGAGAGGAATAGATAGGGTGGACTCTCAGAGGCTATTTCCCCGGTTTGAAATGGTCGCTACGAGAGGACACAGATTTAAGGTGCGGGGAGGGAGGTTCAGAAGTGATGTTAGGGGTAAGTTTTTCACTCAGAGGGTGGTGAGTGAATGGAATCGGCTGCCGTCAGTGGTGGTGGAGGCGAACTCGCTGGGGTCTTTTAAAAGACTTCTGGATGAGTATATGGGGTTTAATGAGATTGAGGGTTATAGATAGGTCTGTAGGTTGGTAGGTGATGTGGTCGGCGCAACTTGTGGGCCGAAGGGCCTGTTTGTGCTGTAGTGTTCTATGTTCCCTCGTAACTCAGTCCTTCCATGCCAGGCAACATCCCGGTAAACCTCCTCTGCACCCTCTCCAGAGTCTCCACGTCCTTCCGGTAGTAAGGTGACCAGAACTGGACGCAGTACTCCAAATGCAGTCTAACCAACGTTCTGTACAACTGAAGCATTAGACGGCAGCTCCTATACTCTATACCCCTTCCTATAAAGGCTAGCATTCCATAAGCTTTCCTCACAACCTTCTCCACTTGTGTCGCAACCTTCATAGACTTGTGAACCTGCACTCCCAGGTCCCTCTGTAGTTCTGTACTCCTAATCGGTCTACCCTTTATCACGTAGCTCCTCTCTGCATTATTCCTTCCAAAATGCATCACCTCGCAATTGTCAGGATTAAATTCCATCTGCCACCTATCTGCCCAATGTACCAACCTATCTATATCCTGTTGTATCACCTGACATTCCACCTCAGTATCCGCCAACCCTGCAAACTTAGTAATCCATTAATAAAATCATTAATTCTTACCCAACATAATAACACTATGGAGAAAAATGTGATTTATACAGCAGCATAATTTGAAATTATGCACTGTTGGAACAGTATTCATTTGTTTACATTTCTGTGCCACTGCTGTCAAGATGATAACATGTTGAGGAGGATTCCTGAACAAGTTCTTCAATACTGTACTGTTCATCCACAGTGCAAGGGCAAAAATGACATTTTGGCCCTTTACTCAGCTGTGCTGAATGATCCTGATGGTGTGGTTGCTTTATTTAAACTTCCCATGGGAATCACATTATTGCTATTCATTCAAATTTAACTTATCCGTGTTGCTAAACATGTTTTTCTGTTAAAACATATATAATTGGCAATGGGTAGTATGCTGAATTATGAAGAATTCCATGTTCATACCCTATTTGCTTGCATGCAAAGTGCTTGGTCACAGAGAATAGTGCTGATGGAGGGTTTGGAATGCTGTTTCAATTGCGTACATCAAATAGCATTTACATGCTACATTGTGGTAGAGTTTCTTGGATATATGCGTTCTATGAGGATGTGTCTAGGGCGGTGGATAGAGGAGAGCCGGTGGATGTGGTCTTTCTGGATTTTCAGAAGGCGTTTGACAAGGTACCTCACAGGAGGTTATTGCAGAAGGTCAGGGGACAGGGAGTTGGGGGTAGGGTGTTAGCGTGGATAGAGGATTGGTTGTCAAATAGGAGGCAGAGAGTGGGGGTCAATGGGTGCTATTCGGATTGGCGGATGGTGACTAGTGGAGTGCCTCAGGGGTCGGTGCTGGGGCCTCAGCTATTTACCATTTATATAGATGATCTGGAGGAGGGAACCGAGTGTAGGGTGTCGAAATTTGCTGACGACACCAAGATTGGAGGAAAGGCAAATTATGCGGGGGGTGTGGAGAGTCTACAGAAGGATCTAGATAGGCTGGGCGAATGGGCCAGGAAATGGCAAATGGAATTTAATGTTGGCAAGTGCGAGGTGGTCCACTTTGGTAGGAATAATGGTAGGAAGGATTATCACTTACGTGGCGAAAAACTGCAGCAGGCGACGGTGCAGAGGGACCTTGGGGTCCTTGTGCATGAGTCGCAAAAACCCAGCTTGCAGGTGCAGCAGGTGATCAGGAAGGCGAATGGGATGCTGGCCTTCATAGCGAGGGGGATTGAATATAAAAGTAGGGAGGTCTTGCTGCGGCTGTATAGGGCATTGGTGAGGCCGCAGCTGGAGTACTGTGTGCAGTTTTGGGCGCCGTACTTACGCGAGGATATTTTGGCCTTGGAGGGAGTGCAGAGGAGGTTTACTAGGCTGATGCCGGAGTTGAGGGGGTTGAGCTATGAGGAGAGGCTGAATAAACTGGGCTTGTACTCGTTAGAGTTTAGAAGAATGAGGGGAGATCTCATTGAGACGTATAAGATGATGAATGGGATGGATAGGATAGAGGTGGAGAGACTCTTCCTGCTCAGAAAGGATAATAGGACTAGGGGGCACAGCCTCAAGATAAAGGGGGGACAGTTTAAAACGGAGTTGAGGAGGAACTTCTTCACTCAAAGGGTGGTGAATCTCTGGAATTCTCTGCCTGTTGAAGTGGTGGAGGCTGCCTTGCTAAATATTTTTAAGACGCGGGTTGATGGGTTTTTGATAAGAGAGGGGATTAAGGGTTATGGGGAGAGGGCGGGAATGTGGAACTGAGCCACGACAGATCAGCCATGATCTTATTGAATGGCGGGGCAGGCTCGAAGGGCTAGATGGCCTACTCCTGCTCCTATTTCTTATGTTCTTATGTTCTTATGAATACAAAACGATGTTGCAGCTAATTGTGTGTTTTTCTTTCTGTATTGATCTTTTAATGTGTAAAAGGTAACGCAATGTATTTTATTTACAACGCTTTGCGACATTTGCACTGGCATTAACTCACTTTTTATGCTTTATTTTCTTCTTGCTTTCTACTTTTTCCATTTGCATGCTTCTTTATTTCTGTGGCTTGATCCTCTTTTGGGGTTTGAAGAACTGGAATCATCGTGCTGTAACTAAAGTAGGCTTTCTATTTCATAAGATATGTTTAATGTGCCTTCTCTAAAATGCTTGAAAATTATAATGGGTCACAGTTTTTAAAATAATGCTTGCCTTGTGTTGCTTGGCATTGATATTTGTATAATTGTTTTATTTGTGCTCCATTAACTTAGTATAGCTAATTATTGCCAAGAAGTTTGGAGAAAGAATGCCATTGAATCTATGTATAAAAGTGTGTCTAGCTAGCTTCACAGAATCACAGAATTGTTACAGCACAGAAGGAGGCCATTAGGTCTGTCACGTCTATCATGCCTATACTAGTGCTTATATAAGTTTTGCATAACCTTTTTCTTAAAAAGGTGTTCCGTGCCCCGATTAATAAAGCCTAGGATACTGAATGCTTTATTAATTGTGCTTTCAACTTGCCCTGCCATCTTCAATGACTTATACACACATACACTTGGGTCCTGCTGCTCCTGCACCCCTTTTACAATTGTATCCTTCATTTTATATTGTCTCTCCATGTTCTTCCTACTGAAATGAAGCACCCACTTCACACTTGATTGCATTGAACATCATCTGCCACTTGTCTGCCCGTTCCAGCAACTTGCCTATGTCCTATATCCACTTTGTCCACTATCCTCCCACAGTTCACAATACTTCCAAATTTCGTATCATCCATAAATGTGAAAATTGTGCCCTGTATACCAATGTCTAGGTCATGAAGATGCACAGTTTGATTATTTGCAATTGGAATGAATCATTTAGTTACAACCAATATAAAAATGTATAAAGGTTGTTTCTAGTATATCCATTGTGTCATGTTATGATGCATTGTATAATTTTTATGGCTTTCTTCACCACTTTCTTGCCTATGCACACGTAGTGAGCAGTTGAAAACAACATTAAATGTTGCATGACATTTTTTAAATGAGTTGCATAGGAACATCCACATAATCTTCATTAATTCCATTAATATGAATAGATAAATATCATTTGCTATATTAATGAAATATCAGATATCTATATGATCTTCATGCATTGTATTAATGCAACTGGATAAATACCATTTGCTATATTAATTAATATATAACAGGTGTGAAAATTGGAAATGCTAATTCACATGTGAAATGAAACAACATAAAATGTTTCTGAATCTCCTTAAATATGCTCTGAAGGATGCTTGAGTAAGATGAATTTCAATCAATGGGTAACATTGAGTTCTAGCTTTTATTTTCACAAGTGGCATGGGCTATTCTGACTTATTCTTGATTGCTGTTCGACATTAGTGACAGGACATTCATAACTCACTGTTAATCAGATATTGCCTTTTTTCCTTATTCTTTTTGTAATTCCTTGTTTTATATCCCTTAATAGCTGAATCTGTTAATAAAGAGTCAAATCAGCCAGTAACAATATTCTAATTTGCATATCCAACCAGACAACTAGTTTTTCACATATCTGATAACCTATTAGGCTGTTGAATGGTAACTGATGATTTTTCATACAAAGCATGCAAAGGCTGTGATTTCAATATTAATATCCATCCCCATTACCAGTAAAACATGGGGACATTGGGAGTGCATCCCCAATCTGCTATGTACATTGTTGTTTCTTGCAATGGCAAGTTTGAAAGCTTGCGGGATCCTTCATGATCATATTTATTTCAGACTTTCACAGAGCAATTGCGAGCTTGGTTTAAAGTTGCTGGTTGGGATTTCCAGGGTTCAGAAAATACACAACGAAAGGGAAATGGGCACCAAGAAGGTTAATTGACTGTGTTCCTTGAGGGCCAAGAGGAACGGGATTGCTGAATCTGGGCTCCAACACTGCTGATTGCAACCATCCTGTCCAACTAAATCTGATTTCTGTCCCTGTCCCTTCTGAATTGGCATCTCTTCCCTTCTGCTTTGTCTCGATTGTTCCCTCCCTCACTTCCTCAATGGTCTGACTTCACTCCCCCATTCTCTGCAAGCTCGCTATATCTCTCTTACTCTCTCTCATGATGACCTTACCCCCAGTCAACAATCTCTTGCTATTAAAAGAGTCTATTTAATGTAGAAGGACTAAAAAAATCTGATGTATAGCTTTGGAAATGGTTGAAATGTTCTATTATTGTTAATTTTATTTTTCATGTTCATATATACTTACTGATGTAATTCATTTTTGCAGGGCATCAGCAGTCTCTTCAGCTCCCTGAAAGTTGTTAGGCTTCTTCGTTTAGGCCGAGTCGCACGGAAGTTGGATCATTACATTGAATATGGAGCAGCTGTCTTAGTACTACTGGTGTGTGTTTTTGGGCTTGCAGCTCACTGGCTGGCTTGCATCTGGTACAGCATTGGGGATTATGAAGTGATCGATGAAGAATTAAACAAAATCAGAACAGACAGCTGGCTCTATCAATTAGGAGAAACTGTAGGAATGCCATATCATTTCAACACAAGTGGGACAGCAAAATGGGAAGGTGGACCGAGTAAAGACTCTGTGTACATTGCCTCACTCTACTTTACAATGACCAGCCTTACCAGCATTGGATTTGGTAACATCGCTCCAACAACAGATGGTGAGAAGATTTTTGCTGTGGCTATGATGATGATTGGCTGTAAGTACATCCAAAGACTTTATTTTCTGTGTATACGATAGCATTGTTTTTCCACTTTTATAATCAGCTTCTGGGTGTTAATTAGTTGATGTGAATAGGAATCATTTAGATGTAGTGCATTCTGGATCCTCATAAATCACTGCATGGTAAAACAGAAAGTTTCATCTTCTGTAAAATCAATGTGAAAAATTAGCACTAAGTTTCATGAGAATTTATTTACAAGTAAAAACAAAACAGAAAACAAATTAACAAGAAAAATTAGATAATCAGACGGAATAATGATAATGGTATAAAGTTATGCAACTGTGTCGTTTAATTTGCTGATAGCTGTTCCCAAAGAAATTTGGCCATCCATTTTAATTGGACATCCTAAAGAATGGTATGAAATGGTGGAAATGATGCTAGCACCTCCCAAGTGCTTCTGTCATTTAACCACCCATTAGGGTAAGGTGGGCATCTCCGATATCATTGTCCACACCCATTCCAGAGGTTTTGCTGAGGCATAGAGTTGGCGGAGCTCTGTAGTTATTGAACTCCTGAATATTTTCCACACTCAATTACCTACTTAACATTACTAAAGTGAACACCTGGCAGTAGATATCCAGGCTGTTTTGTGTCAGGTGCCTCAGGTGGAGGCTTTGGATGAGGAAGCTTAGTGCATTGCTCTCCTGACTGTTGTAACTGGTTTAAAGATATTATTTGCCATTTTTAATTCTCACTTTGGGTATGTAAAAGTTTCTAATTAATTCCTCACTCAGCTTTTTACTCCATTTTTTCATTCAATTCAAGGATTAAAATAAAGTAATCATGACATCTGCCTGAGAGGCAACGCTGCCTTGATTTGATGGCTGCTGATCACCTGTATATTGATGCAGTAGATGTATTTGTAATTCTTAAATCCATTACATTCTGTTAAGAGACCCAGGTGGCTTCTTGGTTCCATTAATGATACCCTTCCCTTCGGCATCCTATGATGTGGAAAATGTGCAAGATAGTCTTGCTTCACTGTGATATTTTTATGGGCAAAGTGCTGAAGATGTTTGCTGAATTGCTGGTTGCAATTCTGTCCGCTAAATTCATGAATGTTGTTACTCTTCCCTGTAGTTTGAAAGGATCTGGAGACGGAAAGCAAGCCTTTGCTGATGTCTGCAGGTCTGATTCCAGTGGACAATTCTCAGCCTCTCTACAGAAACAGAGAGGCTGGGAATGGAGTTGTCCAATGTCGAGTAGGGGTGTGCATGAGTTTATACACATGGTTTCATGAAAGCAGAGGTTCCAATACTCTCTGCATCCTTTCATTTACTTCGTTATCCTCCAAAATACTCAAACAACAGGAGTATCTATAGTAATATCTGTATTCAAAATTTAGATTTTAACAAACAAAAAAAGCCTTGAAACACTCACTTCCCGAAAGGCTTGTTGTTACTGGTCATTATTCCCAGAAACCCCCATTTTGAACAGGCTTTCTGAACACAGATTAATTTTCTACAAAAACTAGAATGATTTAGGCTGGCATCAAATATCAGCAGGAAACTACCACACTGCAGTTCAAGAATGGCACGGTGACACAGTGGTTAGCACAGCTGCCACAGAGGGACCCAGATTCAATTCTGGCCTTGGATGATTGTGTGGAGTTTGCACATTCTCCCCGTGTCTGCGTAGGTTTCCTCCGGATGCTTTGGTTTCTTCCCACAGTCCAAAGATGTGCAGATTAGGTGGATTGGACATGTTAAATTGCCCCTTAAGTTTTCCAAGATGTGTAGGTTAAATATGCAGGGTTACAGGATAGGGCTTGGGTCAAATACTTTGTTGGAAAGACACGATGGGTAGAATGGTTTCCTTCTGCACTGTAGGGATTCTAAGAGATTCAATGAAGTTCAGGCTCAGCAAATTGGCTCAATTGCCTGCCTCTTGTATGACTGATTCATGCCACTGGAACAGATTTTGTTAGGCAGAAAGTCTGCCTTATGACTTAAACCCTATAATTTACTTACTTATGAAAGAGTGCATCCTGTAAAGTGTGCACAATGGTTTGCCAACAATTAGACAGCCTTCCACCTGATGAGAATTAATGACTCAATCAGTTCAGGTTCAGAAGCCAAACAGAACAATCTGTTTTCTTGCCATTTCAGGAAATGTAGTTTAATGGGGTAGCTTTAAACATTCTAGGACTGGAAAGATGGGAGAAATGATTCAGAAGAATGTATCCTGGTAAAAATGCTTACAGGTCACAGACAAGTGATCTTGGTTATTCTAAAGTGGATCATGTAAGGAGATTTGCATTAAACAGCCAGGTTATTGGAGAGACAGTGGGAAATATTTCACTTAAATTGTATATTTGTAAATATTTCTATACATTTTGATTTGATTTATTATTGTCCCATGTATTGATATACAGTGAAAAATACAGTTTCTTGCACACTATACAGACAAAGCATACCATTCATAGAGAAGGAAAGGAGAGAGTGCAGAATGTAGTATTACTGTCATAGCTAGAGAGAGATCAACTTAATGTGAGTTCGGTTCATTCAAAAGTCTGATGGCAGCAGGGAAGAAGCTGGTGTTGAGTTGGTTGGTATGTATCCTCAGATTTTTGTATTTAATTGTAATTAATTAATTAGAATTAATTAATTACAATTAATTAATTAAGCCTGATATTGTTTGAAGAGTGTGATTTTAGAGTGAATTGAAGTTCCATGTACTCTGCATCAGATCATTTATTAATTTCCTGCACCATGGGACAGTTCTTTTTTGAGGCATAGGTGCTGACTTCCTTGTTGCCTTCTCCCAGGCTGGTGTACTAAGGTGGGAGACCTCCTTAATAAATTAACTAATTAATTTTTCTGCCACTGTTGACGAAGTGAAACCATGCTAATCTGATTTTTATTGATGTTTTTGGAATGTGTTTTTAACAGCTTAGAAATCTCACACTGCTAATGTGCAAAACAGACAGAAGAAGAGGTTGTCAAATTGTGATGGCACATTCTTTGACACTTCATACATTCGTCAACGCAATAGATCTTCTATGTACTCGGTGCATTTCCAAAAGTTCAGGCTATAATCAACTGTTTACCCGTTGAGATACGGGTATTTATAATTCCATTACCATGCATACAGCATCAGTACTGTGTTTACAGCTGAGATCCTTAGGACTATGAATGATTGTTATCCACATTTATTCAGCTGTGCCAGCATTATCTGAATGGAGAGGTCATCTACAAGTATGAGTTCAAAAGAGTGGAAGTAAAACTGTACTTTGAAACTGTGGTTACCATAACTAGATAATAGAGGGATTCCAACATGCACCTAACTGTCTGTTATTGAGTCATTTCTTTGGACAGTCGAAATAAAGATGAAGATGTACGAATGGTGACTATTTGCAATATAACTCAATAATACATTTGCAGTTTGTTGCATTCTATATAATTTAGCATTAAAGAGAGTGGTCAGTGGTTTTTAGGTGGAAAAGAAAAAGAGAGAGGAAAAGGTAACTCTACCCTAATGAGGAAGTTGTTGAACTAACACTCTAAACACTGAGTTTGATGGAGTTTAATGAAGTTAATAAATTTAATGACTTGCAACCAACATCATAAAGAATCACAAACTTGTTCAGTAACATAAATTGTCATCTTAATAAGACAATGAAATGATCCCAGTAAAGGGAAGGAATGTGTAGGTAACTAAATGCACAGCAAAGGCATTTGATCCGAATGGAAAATAAAGCATGGATTCTCTTTTGCGTTCCATCCTGAAGTTGTAAGGGATTGGGGTGAAGAGTGAAATACAATTCAAGGGACATGGCTGTAAATACAAGGGCACATAATAAGCTTGTAAAATATGTATCCTTGACTAATACGCATTTTGCAATGGTTATACAAGACTGGGACTGGAACAGTAGAATTATTTCATTAACCATCCATTAGAGATTAAAAAATAAAGCAGCGATATAAGTCAATGGATGGAAT
This sequence comes from Carcharhinus amblyrhynchos, assembly GCF_965287045.1. Classification (NCBI taxonomy): domain Eukaryota; kingdom Metazoa; phylum Chordata; class Chondrichthyes; order Carcharhiniformes; family Carcharhinidae; genus Carcharhinus; species Carcharhinus amblyrhynchos. Next base: position 56,375,705 of record NC_137335.1, read on the forward strand.
TTCCCATTCTGGAGATTTATGCTGGCGGGGGGGGGCGGGGGGGGGGGGTCATGTGAAAGTCAGCATTCCTGCTGGGCATCGATGTGGATTTTTACACCTAGATTGCACTTTTCAGCTTATTAATTATTCATCAATGAAGAATTCGGTGAATCTTGTGACAGGGTTTGTCGTAATTTGCCTGCCCTGCCATTATCACTTGGGGTCATAGGACCAAATACCATATTTAAACAGCACCTGCATGGACATTTGCTCACAACAGGCCAGGTGTAGGCTGAGCATCTGCATTAATGTGGTGACTTAATACAACAAACTCTTGGCTACACAGTTCAGTAAGGGATTCTACTCCAGGGAAGGCAGAAGGTCCTCTTTCTGAAGGTTGGGAGGAGAAGGTCTCCCACCTGAGCACACCAGCCTCGGTGAAGGCACCAAGCAGGTCAGCGCCTATGCCTAAAAAAGAACTGCCCCACGATGCAGAAAGTGAATGAATGATCTGATGTACTCCGCAGGTTACATGAAACTTCTACACATTCTGAACTCACACTCTTATAACAGTATCAAGCAGTTTGAAGCTTAGAGTCCACTGGGATGCCTCATATCTCCAGCAATTGGGACATCGGCATTGCATATCTGTCAGCCTCTTTAAGATCACCATATCATGTAATATCCTACACAGATGGCATCTTAATTCCTTACTGAATAGGACATGGCATACATAATTGACAAGCAAGTTTATGAAATGCTTATTCGTCCATAGTGCTTGCATCCAGTAATGCAGGACGAGATCGTCCACAAAAATGGGAGAGAGCCAAGACAGGATCCCCAGAACTCAGGAAATTCCCTTGCCACAGGGAGCAAACAGCAAAGATGTCTTGGGAGGACAGAGATCGCTCCTGAGCAGAGGCGAGATTGGCGTCCCCCAACTATCAGTGAGGGTCCATCTGGTGTACCTCGGCCACATGTCGATAATGACTGTACACAACCTATAATGGAGCAGCCTTCCTAGTCAGTGACTAACTATCTCTTCTCTATATTCCAGTCACCAGTCTGAAAAGGCAGAGGAAGAGTTACAGCAAGTGCCAGCCCAAAGAGCTCTTCAGATGAGCAGGCAGAGGAAGCATATATTGGAAGACCCACTGCTGTGTTCACCTGCACCCTCTACAAGTGCAGATACATGGACCTTGGTGGACCCTAGTTATAGAGTAGGGTTGGGGATCACAATCTGATGATCATCTCACAGGCATATGTTCACAGGAGGCAGTGACAACCAATGTCTGACCATTAAATGGGGACTGCTGGAGACCAGTCCCCTGCAGAGTCAGGGGTTGATGATGAACCCCTGCTGTTGGCCCTGAGAGAAATGTTGGAGATAACAATGACAAGCAAGGGAAAACCAGACAGTCAGAGGTTGTTACCAGACAGGAACGAAGAATGGAGGACTCCATCTGCATTCAGTCTGATGTCATGACTCCAGCATCCAAGTGTATTAAAGTCTTTATTGGAAGGGTGGTAGCTGACTAGATGTCTCAGGTCTAGAAGTTTCTGCTGCATTTGTGTTCAGGCCTGCTCACCATTGCCCTATCCATGGGTGTGTTCCAGCAGTGGTTAGTCAAGAGAGAGAGAGAGACAGGGCATTTCTACCTCCTTCCAGGTGCACCTTCTCTTCAGGGAGTCAGGGAGAGCCGTCAGGCACCTAAAGGGAGGAAGAGTGTCAGCAAGACATTCCAAATCCTGCTTGTGCCTCCATCAACCTCAGCAGGTCAGGCTGAAGAAGATGTACCTGCCCCAGAGCAGGAGTCCAATTACAGAGCAGGTTCTCCAGGTTGCAGGTCTCCAAAGGATACTAAAGTCATTTCTGACAACAGAGTATATCTGTCTGCAGGTTGTCTGCACCCCTGTGGATAGCAGGGATGCACCTAAACATAGTGGCAGAATTAGGAAAATTAAGCAGTTTTGAATGCATGGTGTTGGCATGGGTGTTGGCTCACTGTACATAATCTGCACCATTGTAAAGATATTTCAGATTTATCCCCCTCCGAGTCTCAGGTATTGAATGGATAATCAATATGATGCAAGGTCATGCGTTCTTTTAAGGGTGTGACATAAACCAATTATCTTCCATCTTGTCCCAACATTTTTATTGAGTATAACCTAATCTCATCAGTGAATTTATTTCCACATCAGTTACATGAACAAAGACATTTCCAGTATGAAAATGAAGGCTGTATAAGACACATGTAAGCCTTGCGTCTTAGGCAGACATTATGTGACCTCATGAGAATTGTTCATCAAGGTCAGTTATTATCCTGATAGTGTTGCACTGAAGTCGGCAGTATGTAGATGTTATAAATATTTGTCGCAATCAACGTTGCAGTCTTTTTACCCAAATTCACTTTGCGATTGAATTTATTTTGTGACAGAGCTTTTGGTTAAAGTAGAATTCATCATCAAGCACCAGTCTTTCATGTCTGCCTGCGGTGTAATTTTGTCTCCCTATTTAAGGCCAAACGGTACTCCTTTCTTAATTCCCACAATTCCCATTCATAATGCTGAATGTTGGAAGTTACTTCCACTTGGTGACATTTGAAATGTCTGCTAGAGAAGCCTGAGTTTGTGCTGTCAGAGATGTGTGCTCATCCTGATGAACCCATCCACTTACCTGTTCGAATCACAGTTCATAGCTGAACAGCTGCCTACTGGTGCTTCACTGAGTCCTTCTGAGGTCACAGACCACAAATCAATATGTGATTAATGGCGTGACTGTGCACATATTGACTTAGGGCTCCTGGAAATGATTGTCCTTTGTGAGATGGATAATGTCGAGGGCTATAATGGTGCGAAAGCAATGCTCCAGCACATCTCCAGGTCGCTCAGCAGTATTGATGAAGGGAATAAGTTATCATTGACTGCCGTGTCAAAACTGACTGGGCCACATCGCTCCCAAATACCAAGGGAATACAAGACATGAACTGGGCAGGCTTCCAACAAAAGCAGGGTCACGAGTGTTTGTCAGTCATCACACGATAATTCTACTGGTCCATTTCCTGTGAGGACAATGCTAAGTTAACTCCCACCTTTGGCTGCATAAGAACATAAGAAATAGGAGCAGGAGTAGGCCATCTAGCCCTTCGAGCCTGCCCCGCCATTCAATAAGATCATGGCTGATCTGTCACTGCTCAGTTCCACTTTCCCGCCCTCTCCCCATAACCCTTAATCCCCTCTCTTATCAAAAACCCATCAACCCGCGTCTTAAAAATATTTAGCGAGGCAGCCTCCACCACTTCAACGGGCAGAGAATTCCAGAGATTCACCACCATTTGAGTGAAGAAGTTCCTCCTCAACTCCGTTCTAAACCGCCCCCCTTTTATCTTGAGGCTGTGCCCCCTAGTCCTAGTCTTTTTTGAGCGGGAAGAGTCTCTCCACCTCTATCCTATCCATCCCATTCATCATCTTATACGTCTCAATGAGATCTCCCCTCATTCTTCTAAACTCTAACGAGTACAAGCCCAGTTTATTCAGCCTCTCCTCATAGTTCAACCCCCTCAACTCCGGTATCAGCCTAGTAAACCTCCTCTGCACTCCCTCCAAGGCCAAAATATCTTTGCGCAGGTGCGGCGCCCAAAACTGCACACAGTACTCCAGCTGCGGCCTCACCAATGCCCTGTACAGCTGCAGCAAGACCTCCCTACTTTTATACTGAATCCCCCTCGCTATGAAGGCCAGCATCCCATTCGCCTTCCTGACTACTTGCTGCACCTGCAAGCTGGGTTTTTGCGACTCATGCACAAGGACCCCGAGGTCCCTCTGCACCGTCGCCTGTTGCAGTTTTTCGCCCCGTAAGTAATAGTCCTTCCTACCATTCTTCCTACCAAAGTGGACCACCTCACACTTGCCAACATTAAATTCCATTTGCCATTTCCTGGCCCATTCACCCAGCCTATCTAGATCCTTCTGCAGACTCTCCACACCCTCCGCACAATTTGCCGTTCCCCCAATCTTGGTGTCATCAGCAAATTTCGACACCATACACTCGGTTCCCTCCTCCAGATCATCTATATAAATGGTAAATAGCTGAGGCCCCAGCACCGACCCCTGGGGCACTCCACTAGTCACCATCCGCCAATCCGAATAGCACCCATTGACCCCCACTCTCTGCCTCCTATTTGACAACCAATCCTCTATCCACGCTAACACCCTACCCCCAACTCCATGTCCCTCGACCTTCTGTAATAACCTCTTGTGAGGTACTTTGTCAAACGCCTTCTGAAAATCTAGAAAGACCACATCCACCGGCTCTCCTCTATCCACCGCCCTAGACACATCCTCATAAGAACTCCAGTAAATTTGTCAGACACGACTTCCCTTTAATGAAACCGTGCTGCGTCTGCTCTATCAAGCAATTCCTTTCAAGATGCCTCGCAATTTCCTCCTTAATGACAGATTCTAACATGCTATGGTGTTACAGATCACTGTGTCCTGCTGTCCAATGGCATCTTGGGATTCACGATCAAGATACAGCCTCTGCATCAATTATGCATGTGAGCTTGTATTTGGAGAGGTGATGCTGCCTGGATGCAGCTGCCTCTTGAGATTGTTAAATGAAAGCCATTGACAAATGTTTTTTGTCTTAGAGCCTCCTTGCTAAGCTGCTGTCATACTGGCATGTGTATCTATGTGTGCAATAGCGTTTCCGCCTCTTGATGATGCCATGGCTTCTTGGTGCCGTGATTGAAAGGACTGCACTCTGAGCAGTTGCTCCAGGATGTGCACTTGTGGTGTGCTAGGCGCATTTCACATGGCCCCGAGGCTACTGCACCTTTCAAGGATTAGCCTACCATTAGGGTTAAAAATGAATTGCTCTTTCTCAGTGATCACTGTGGGATTGTTGATCTTTTGTGACATGTTGAAGATGACAATAAAGGTGTTGTGATGTCCCTTGCGTCAAACCATGGAGAGACCTGTGCTCGTAACAACTTGTCTTCACCTTACTCCTTCTGGAATCTTGTAAATATGAGGTTGTCAGAGGTACGTCTTCTCCATCGTGCCTGTACAATGGCTTCCTCATGCTGCTCATTTGAATCTTTGCCCTGTTCAGTTTGATCCCCTTCAATAACCACCTTGTCCAAGGTGTCTAGCTCCTCCATAAACAATCCCCCCCTTTACAGTGTTAGATTCTGGAGGGCACAGTAAACAGTAAGTATGGGGGTTAGCCCTGCTTGGGTAGTCCTAACATCTGAAATGCACCTATAAGAGACCGGTGGTATGCTCTATCAAGGATGTTGAGGCTGAATGTGCACATTGTATCTCTCCTCAGATGCACTCTGTTTTTAGTGATTGGTTGCCATTAGCCATGCCTTCAGGGGGTAACTCATATCGAGGAGCCAGCCCTTTAGGGCCAGAGTTCTGTCAAATATTTCTGGCACTTGGAAGTGACTCAAAATGTACAAGTTATGTGAGCTTCCTTCGTATCTAGTACAAACATATTGGATCTGCTTTCTGTGATCACAAATTACCTGGACTTGCAGAGAGTGAAATGCTTTTCTATTAAGGAATCTCACAGGCTGCTGGCAGGGTGCTCCCAAAGTCACACGTGTGCAGTTGATATTGCACTTGTAGAAAGCCTGAGATCATAGCAAATTGCACTGCTCTGGCAGCCTAGCTTACTTCATCCATGCGGAATTGCACATTATGGTGAGCTGAATTCAAAAGGGCATCTTTCACCTTCCTTATGCATTTATGTGTTGTCAGTTGTGAGATTCTGCAAAGATCTGGTGGAGCCCTGTAAGGATTTGCAGGCAAAAAAGCTATGTCAATAACCTTCAGAGTAACCTGCCTTGGATGCACTCTACATTGGTTTCCCATGAAGAATGTGACAAATATGAGCTACCACATCCATTGACAAGCGAGGGCATCATTTGCTTACCTCCATGTAGGAACTGTGTCTTCCATTGACCCATGATTGTGGCTCCTCCTCATTGGTATCTGGCTCTTCCCGGTGCCCTGCTGGCTCTTGTTTCTCAGGGCAACCACTTTCTCTGAGCTGTGCCAATTGATGATGAAACCTTCTTCTCAACATTCTAATCAAAGCTATAAAAAAGCCAGCATTGCCTGCAGCCTGCATTCTCCAATTTGTATCTGTGAATGGATTCAGTAGAGTAATCAATAGTCCTGCTGAATGGTCATCCTCCAAATACAAGGCAGGCACACAGGCTCCAGCCTTTGACTTTCCCTTAGTCTGCACATTGCATTCGAAAGCTACCCTCTGCAAGATGATATCACCCTGGATGATAACACATGGCTGAACTTCTTCATCAGATGTGACTGCATATTCACAACAAGGAATTTAATAGAGATCAAAAGACCAAGTTACAGGAGCCACAGTTAGCTTTGTGTTGGTTGTCCTCCAGTGGCCTTGACAATAATATGGATGACCAACCCTTGCACTTATGACTGCAAGCATAGTGCCTTGAATGCCATGACCAGTGCGCTGGGAACATGAAGGCTTGTAAGGTCCCTGATGCCCCTGTGCAGTGGTTTGATGTTTGGACCCTACGTTCATTCTGAAATGTCTCAGTAAGGGTCGGGTGCAAATTAACACCATAGGCAATCAAACGTAATGGATTATTGTACGAATATGCACCACACTCTTTCATTGTGCATTAGATGCTCAAGTCCTCCACGCAGTTGAGCCGTACTCTCCATGGTTTGAGCAGGATAGTTAGAGGGAATTTTGAAATCAGACCAATTTGCTGTCTTGAACTCCTCCACGTGAGACCTCTTCCTGACTGATTTTCTTTCTAGCTTGTTTTCCAAATGGCATCATTGCAAGGTGTGATGGGAAATAGTGCTGCTGACCATCATCTTGGTGACTAGTTTCCAACCTCCCCTATCACCCACCAAGCACCTCTCCTCCTCCTCCGTCCACCTCCTCATTCTTCTTATCACTACCTAACCTCCTCCAGTTACCCTTAAACCCATCACTATCCATTTAGATATTCCTGTTCTCCTCCCTGAACCTTTAATATTGATATTCCCAAGCCCTTTGTCAACCTGACCTTCCCCTTCTCATGCAACCTGACTTTCTGGGATTATACCCCATGAGACCATCCTTAACCCCTCTCCAGCTACTGACTTGCACGATAGATGACTACGCTGACCATGACTGTGTCATTTGCCTCACAGTACCATAACCCTAACTGGAGGATCAAAATTCTTGGGAGACTGACCACACCCTGTACATCAAACTATACATGACTGTCACTGCAGGGAGAGGCAATGCCCCCTTCACAAGACCAGGACCAAGACGTACGTGCCATGCAGAGCCTTCTAACATGGCCCATATAGCCCTAGGACAATCTCTAAAATCTGCCTAACAGCATGGTCTCAGTTCCAGGGCAGGCTCTTCAATCTGACTGTGACAGTGTGGCCTCAGTCCCAGTACAGTCTCAGGCAGGGACTTGCCACTCCCATCTGCATCGGGTGGGTTTGACAACAGGAGTGGAGAATATTACAAGAAGTGCAAAGTCACCTCTTAGGCATGGAAGCATGATAGTTGTTTACTCCTCCATCAGTGTTTCCTAACAATGTCATGAACATCATTATAATAAATTAACGTATCAAACCTATACCTTCCAGAGGAGCTCAATGATTGCAACATCGGTGGGGAGAAGGGCATGTCCAGGTAGTGTCTGGGCACCCCCTTGGCACTGGTAGGCTTCAAGCTGGCACTACCCAGGCACCACTCAGGTAGTGGCCTGATAGTGCCAGATTGATGCCTGGGTAATATGCAGACAGTGTCAAGAGGGTATCCAGATAGTGCTGGTGATTAGCTGGGGGTGGAGTATCTGGATGTACTGGTTTGCCCACTGTGTGCTGGGGTGGCCTTTAAAAATGGCAGCCCAGATCAGTGCCTATGTTGCTGGTGGGACAGACAAATTAGAGGCCACCCTGCCAGCCATACATTGTGGAATCCACAAATTGAACTTTCTTTTTCAATAGCGGAGAAAGCCAGTGTCGGCAGCTTACATGACACTTTTCCTGCCTGACATCAGCCTTTGTCAATGCCGGGGAAAATCCCAGCCTCAGATTCTTGCTCGGACAGTCTTTCAGTACACTGTTCTGTTCCTTGACCACATCCTAGACTTGGCTCCATCTCCCTCCTACCCTCCCGTGTTCAACAATCCCTCCCCCAGTTCTGCTGCTGTTTCCCCTTCCTTGCCTGTACTCCAAACCAAACCCCAGTCCAACCCCTATCATCCCCCTGTGTTCCACGAATGCCTCCCCCTTGTCCTGCACGTCATCCCCTCCCGCTTATATTGTCATCCATGTCCAGCATCGATGCAGCTTGTAATACAGGCAATCATCCTTAAGAGGAGCACGCTTAAAGTTGACAAAACTAAAGTCTATGTAACTCAAAGTCATTTGTTGAGCAAAGGTTGCCAGGTGTGTGCATGCCACTTTATATACAGTTAGGAATCAGACTGTTCTAATTATACGCTGGCAGGGTATCTCATTTGAAAGAGGAATGCAATTCTGGTGAGTTGGCCTTTTAATGAGCATCCATGAATGCAAATGTTGTTCCCAACATAGCACAGCAGAAAATTCGACCACTATCAACATCTGGAGAACAAAACTGCAATCTAATTTCCTCTTGAAGGGAAACTGACTTTTTCCATCACGCCCAATTTAGTGCCCCACCACCATGATTCCCGCCACTGGCATGAACGGAAAATTGTGTCCAATGGAAGTGGACTGAAGGGAAATAATATAGTATGCGTAGACCTGTTTTGTGAATGTACGAAGGAGAGATACAAGTTCATCCATTTGACCTCTCAAAATACACCTCTGTAAACTTAATTTAATTCAACATTCTGCTGTTCGTAACTTACACCAAGTCTCATTTACCCAAAGCCCAATGCTTGCTGACCTGCAGTGACTCTTTGTCTGGCAATCTTCTCAACCTTATTTTCCAATTTCTCCATGGCTTCAGCAGTCTCTATCTCTGTACCCACACTCCTACAACTTATGAGACTTCTGTGCCACTCCCATTCAGTCTTCTTGCATATCTCTGATTGTTTTGCTCCAGCATTGATATCTGTGCTTGTAGCTGCCTAGGCCTTAAGCTCTCGAACTCCCCTCCCTTACTGCCTCTTCATCTTGTCTATTTTCAGGTGAGGAGGAGGTCAGGATGCCAGATATATTTATAGCAGAGGAATCAAGGACAGAAAATCACTAAAATTAACATAAGAAAATAAGAGTAACAAAGAAAATGGTGGCACTGAAGAGTGATCAAAGGGAGTCAGCATAGATTTGTAAGACGTAGGTCATGCATGAAAAACCTGATTAAAGAGGTGACTAATGTAAGGTGAAGGGAAGATTGTATGGGTGTTATTTATGTACTTTCAGAGGCACTTGAGAACTTTTTTTTATAGAAGACGGTTAGCTAAAGTTGAAGCTCATGAAACTGAAAGGAAATGATTGACCTTGTTAGGAAATTTGCAGAGCAAGAGTAGACAGAGAGTTGGGCTAATGGACCTATTCTCTAATTAGCAGGCTGTGACTAGTGGCATCCTGTAAGAATCTGTGCTGGAGCTTCAACTATTCACTGTATTTAGATAGTGACTTTCAAGACTACAGGATCTCCCAAAGTATATTATCACCAATGAGGCACTTTTAAGTGTAGTCATTTTCCTGTAGAAAATGCAGGAGCCTGTTTACACTCAGCAAGCTCTCAGCAATAAACAGCAATGTGGTAATGATCAGATAATCTGTTTTTGTGATGTGGATTGTGGGATAAATATTGGCCAGGGCACTGAGTATAACTCCCTTGCTCTACTTCAAAATAGTGTCATGGGATCTATTATTTTCACTTGAGAGGGCAGACAGAGCCAGATTGTTAATGGGTTTATGCTGGATATGAAACAAGATTAGGATAATCCTTTAACACGCCAGAGGGAAAATTGCTCTCTGCAGCATGTGTAATAAAATAATAGGCCTCTTTAGGACAAATACCTTCATAATTTTGTTGCACATTGTACACAATTGTACTTATACTGTAGGATTTGAATGGTATTATTACTAGAGACTCATATTTTCTTATAGAGAGATACAGCAATTTATACGACACTAGAAGAATATTTTGAGTTGTCTTCTCTCAGTTCAGATTATATTACTATCCACTTGTGGCGATTAAGACTGCTCTGTAAATTATTCTAACTCCTGTTGTCGACAGAACAAGCATGTGAAAAATTATTTTCTCTATTTGTTATTTGTTAAATGTTCCCTTTTTTCTTCCAAGTGCAGGCTCTGGTGGGGTGGCACGGTAGCACAGTGGTTAGCACTGTTGCCTCACAGTACCAAGGACCCAGGTTTGATTCCCGGCTTGGGTCACTGTCTGTGTGGAGTTTGCACATTTTCCCTGTGTCTGCATGGGTTTCCACCGGCTGCTCCGGTTTCCTCCCACAGTCCAAAGAAGTGCAGGTTAGGTGGATTGACCATGCCAAAATTGCCCCTTAGTGTCAGGGTTACTAGCTAGGGTAAATGCATAGGGTTGTGGAGGTGGGGCCAGGGTGGGACTGTGGTCGGTGCAGAATCGACAGGCTGAATTGCCTCTTTCTGCACTGTAGGATTCTATGATTCTATGCTGAGGAAAGTGATATGCAGCTCGCTGGCTACACAACCGGCGTTTCTCGCTACATTGTGCACTTCAAAGAAAAGAAATCTGGAGGCAAGGCCCATGCCAGGACAGGATTGGAAGAAGTCAGCAATGTCGGCATTCCTGAGATCAAGATGCATTTTTAAAGGGTGCCCCAATGTCAGACTTTAAAAGAAGATGAAGCCACCCCCCACATGCACATGGAGATGTCTCCACATGCACGCAGACAACCCCCTTCCCCCCACACCATGGGCCCCCCCCATGAGCCTCTACCCTCCACGGGTCACCCTCTCCCATGGTCATGGGAACCGGGTCCTACATGGTCGCGGGAAACCCTTCCTCCATTGACTTCCCCAAAGGGTGCCTCCCAGCACTACCCCTTGGCACTGCCTTCTGACATCATGGCATGGCCCCATAGGGAAATTCCCTATGTGAGGGGATGATACAATGACGAGGCTCACTAAGTGCATACTAATGTATGGTAATAGGGCTCCCAATCTTTCATGGCGGGAAATCCATTTCGTCATTGTCAAAGAGAGGGCATGAAAAGTATGGGCAAGTGAAATTGTGAAACCCCCACTGATATTTTTAAATAAATAAAGAACAAGAGGAACAACAAAGGAAAGTGTAGGGTCAATTATAAACCAGAAAGGTAGGTTGTTTGTGTAGGCAAAGATGCATTTTTAATGGATGCTTTTGCAGCTGTTTACGAAAAGGAGAGGGATGAAGCAGATGGTTATGGAGGAGGGGTTTGAAATGTTGGATGGGACAAACACAGTGAAGGAGAAAATATTAAGGTGTTCAGCCTCCTTCAAAATAGATTAATCACCAAGCCTGGATAAAATATGTCCCAGCTGCTAAGGCAAGCGAGGGAAGAAATAGTAGAAGCTCTGACCATCATTTTCCAATCCTTTCTGGTTATAGGCATGTTATTGAAGGGCTGCTAATGTTGTACCATTGTTTAAAGAGGGAGGAAAAGATAGTCAAGTAATTACAGACAGGTCAGCTTAACCTTGGTGTTGGGTAAATTACTGGGAACAGTTTAAGTAATCAACTAAAGATGACTTATTAATGTTGGGCAGCAGCATGGATTTGCTAAGGGAAGGTCATGACTTGATTGAATATTTTGAGGAGGCAACAAGGATTGATGAGAGTTGTGCATTTGTTGTGGCCTACGTGGACTTTAGTAAAGCTTTTGATGAGATCCCAGATAACACTGCTCAGAAAATTTAAAGCTCATGGGATCCAAGGGAAAGTGGTAAGTTGGATCCAAACTTGGCTCAGTGGCAGGAAACAAATGGTTTATAGTCAATGGGTTCTGACTGCTAGGCAGTTTCCAGTCAGAGTTTGCATTACTCATTGTTGGGTCATTTGCTGTTTGTTGCATTTTTCAGTGATTTGGGCTTAAAATGGAGGGCATGATTAAGAAGTTTGCAAGTGAAGTAATTGCTGTGTGGTTGATAGTGAGAAAGAAAGCTGTAGACTGCAGAAAAATATCAATGAACTCGTCAGCTGGACAGAAAAGTACCAAATAGAAATCAATGCAGAAAAGTGTGAAGTAATAGATTTGAAGAGGGCAAGCAAGGCTAAGGAAATGGACAAAAAAATTGTAAGATACTGAGATATGTAGGTGAACTGAGAGATCTTGGGGATGTATAATCACAGATCCCTGAAGATAATAGGATAGGTAGAGAAGGTGGTGAAGAAGGCATAGAGGATACTTTCCTTTATTGACCAAGGCCTGAGGTATAAGATTGATAAGGGAATGCTAGAACTGTGTAAAATACTAATCAGAGTGCAGCTAGAGTACTCTGTTCAGTGCTGGCCACCATGTTACAGATTGTACTCCAGGAGTGGAGCATTTTAGCCATGGGGAAAGATTGGGTGGGTTATTGATGCTTTCTTTGGAATGGAGGATAACAGGATATTTAATTGAAATGTATAAAAATGAGGTACCTAGATAGTGTGGATAGGAATGAATTTATTTCCACTTGATTGGATTTAAAAACTAGGGGACGTAGATTAAAGTGATTGGTAGAATGATTAGAGAGGAGCTGACGAGTAATCTTTATACAGAAAACTCACTGCTGAAACGCTGGTAGAGGATGGCAGAAACACTCATCATTAAAAAGAACTCACCTGATGAAGGAGAAACGCTCTGAAAACTCATGATTTTGGACTTTAACCTGGTGTTGTGAGACTTCTTCCTGTGCCCATTAAAAAGAACATTGGAGATGTGCTTGCCTACAGGTCAACAAACCAAGGTGGTATAAGATTGAATAGCTCTTTTCTTTCCTTAAAGTGGTCACCATGGCCTGCATTTGTGGGATGGCAAGGCACAAACCCAATAGATCTGCTGCCATTTGATGCTGAAATGAGCATTGACTGGCAATAGGCGAGACAGACTTCCATCCGCACTTGGAAGGAAATCCTGCCTTGGAGTGCTGTCAGCCAATCAGATTGGCCGACAGCTGTCCAGCCCATCCAGGCACATTGCTTTAGTGGCTGGAAGAGGCACTGCAGCATCATGCCTGGAATTAATTACAGGGAGCCATGGAGTGGAGGGAATATGCTGGGAGTGGGGGTGGGGGGAAAATTTGCAAGAAGGGGACAAATGGATTATCGGGGCATGCTAGTGGATAGGGTGATGAAGGGAGGTCGGGTGACATCAGGTTCACGAGGCGAGAGTGTCCTCCCAGTCATAAGGGGTCTTCCGATGGAGATGCCTCCCCAACTTGCTGCCCCAAGATCGAGGTTCTTAACTTTTTCATTTTCCCAGTTTGCCTGAGATATCCAGCCTAAAAATTGTGCCGTGTGGGACAATGTCATTAGGAATAAGGATGGCTTCCCGCCTGAGATCCTGCCTGCCCCACTGTAAAATTGTGTCCGGATCAGGGAGGCCAGGTTGCTGTCTGCAATTCCACGCTCTCCTGCCCATGGGGAGAATGGCTTCATCTTGTACCATTTATCTTTCTATGTTTCTATGATTACTGATTACAGTTTTGTTTGACTGTGAGCACTGATGAAGGAGAGAAAATTGGCAATTTAACAGAGGCAGATTTTTTCTGTTTTTATTTATCTGTTTCTGCATACATTATCACTAAAACTTGAGATGTATGCAGGTGTACACTTAAGTGTGAAAATTACTTTTTATAAAGGACAGAGATGGCTTAATTCAATCCCAAAGCAGATGGTGAAATTCCTTCAAAAATGAATTATTGCCCCATTGTTGGGAAAATGTTCGCTGGGATCTACTGCTAGATACTTGGCCCATAACCCCATTAGGAATCAAGGTCCTGTGATATCGGGACACCCCAATTGTAATTTTTGTATCTTATGATCTGCATCAACCATTGTTTTCAGATCTCTACAAATTCCACTGAGCCACTGAAGCTGAGTTTGCACTTTACGTCTGCTTGCATTTGATCTGGGTGCTCTGGTTTCCTCCCACAGTCTAAACATATGCAGGTTAGGTGGATTGACCTTGGTGTTGGGGGATTAGCAGAATAAATGTATGGCGTTGCAGGAATAGAGCCGGGGTGGGATTGTGTTTGAAATAGACTCAATGGGCTGAATGACCTCCTTCTGACTGTAGGGATTTTATGAATTCTCTCTCTCTCTGGCAAATGCGTGAGGCTGAACCTGTCAATGATCATGGTGTCATATTTGATCCTGACCATATTGCCACACCATCAGTAAGATTGTTTGTTTCCATCTCAGTAACCTCACCTGACTTCATGCTACCCTTGTTCCATTGGCTGCTGAACTGTCATCCTTGCCTTTGACTATCCTAATGCACTCCTGGCTGGACTCCCTCATTCTACCCCCTGTAAGGTTGACATCATCCAGAACTTAGCTGTTAGTGTTCTACACTTTCCAAATCCTGTTTCCCCTGTACTGACCTACAGAGATTCCTGGCCAGTCTCGACTTTAAAAGTTCTCACCCTTGTTTTCAAGTATCTCCGTGGTCCTACCCCCATCTCCAGATCATTGTGATCTCCTCCAGTCTACAACCCTCCAAAATATCTCCACTCGTCTGCCTCTTGAGAGACTTCAGCTGCTTCATCATTGGTCTTCAGTTGCTTAGATCTTAAGCTCTGGCAGTACCAAGGGTCTGCACGTGTACAATAGCTCCCTCTGCTGCTGGAGTAAGGTGACTTGTGCTTTAAGTCCTGCCCACTGCCTCTAGTGGCTAGATACAGTCAAGCCCATATTTTCATTGTCTAAATGCATAAAATTCGGAGTAAAGGCTCCCTCAAAAAACGGATCTGAAACTCCCATATTCATGCTAGCTGGACATTTAGAATTTTTCTCATAAAATTGCCCTCACTATGTACATGTGACAGAAATAGTATTGCTGAGAGTCAATACTGAAACAGAAGTATAAAATATGTATGTTGGGCACAGTGATTTCTCTGGTAAATACCACATTTCTGTGGTAAGTGGATTGGTTAACTCAGTTGGCTAGACAGTTATGTGTGGTTCAGAATAATGCCAACAGCACGATGTTTTATACCTGTTGTGGCTGAAGTAGACTTGAGGCTTGCCTCCTTATCCTGCCCTGCCCCTTGGTAAAAATCACAACATCAGCCCAAGGTTTGGCAACCTTTGGGGTGTTATGTGGAAAAGGAGATGATTTGTGGTGAATGCAGAGATGTGAAGCAGCTAAATAGTATGGACCTTTGTAAATGACAACAGTTTTTATAGGTGAGTTTCTTGTTTGGCTTACTGTGACTTATCTGCCAAATACCTTAGGGAAAGTCCTTTTTTTGGATGAAGTGATATCACACTTAACATTCACAGCAGAAAGCTGTCTCATATGATAGACTTAAGGTTCAAAGAGATTTCCTAGTGGCAGCCAGATCAGTCAGGACTTCTACATGGCAGGTGTTATACAAAAATGTACTGGAAATCTTACCAAAGGATATTGCTTGAAGTACGTAGAAATTTTGCGGTTGTGTTAATCAGCAGGACTATCACTTAATTATGATGCACAACTATCAGTGGAAGTTCAAACAATATAAAATCTAAGCCAATCAAAGCATTTAATTTTAGACACATCACTTCTCCATTGTTAATACAAACTTCCGAGAACCTACAGTGGTAGAACATCTATTATATACATTCTGGCCAGAATCTTCTGTTCTGGAGTCTAAGTTTAATGATGAGTGCAGAAGTGAGAATGATTTCTGCAATGGGCAGTATCATGACTGGCCAAGCACACCCTTGTGTTGTTTAACCCATTAAATATACATCCATGAGGATCTTGCCAATTCACACTGCGTGCAGACACGAGGTCACCTCCATTAGCTCATGTGGTTGAAGATCCAAGAGCAGTATTTAAAGAGCACATGGACAACCTGCACTTTCTGTTCCGCCTTTTCGAGGCAACTGCTCCATCCTTTCCCACTAAACACTTCCTCCCTCCCTTGGTCATCCTCCATGCAACTTGCACTGTCACCACCGAGTCTCAATCATAGGTTGGCATTTAGAGACATTCGCCAAAGAGGACATTGTAGCTGGGAATCGGGGGGTGGGGGGTGGTGGTGTCCAGGGGCTGGAAATTGAAGAGTGGGGGGGCTGTTGGAGGGTCAGGGCTGGAGCTGGACACTTAAGGAACTAAAAGGGTCAGAGGGTCATGGAGACAGTTGGCTGGGGGTTTAGTGGGGATTCAGGGTTGGGGGGGAGGTCAGTTGTGCAGTTATGCAGGAGTTAGGCATGGTTATCCTCTATCTATTATTTTCTAGGTAACTATCTTGATAATGAGTTGGCAGCCTTCGAAGCCTCCAACTCTAACTCAAAGTTGGAGACATTTTTGGAGAGTTCTGGGTGCGGAGGAACTGCCCATCAGATGTTGAAACTTTCATGGCAATCCCTTGTTGGGATGTTGGGAAGGGGCCCCCAGCACATCTTCCAGGGCACCTTCACATTTTAGCCATTTGGAGAGTGGAAGATCTGGGTCATTGGGGGGATTCTCTGCCCTTGTTTATGGTGAGCAGGAATGGAGGCAGGGATGGAGAATCCAATGGAAGTCCCCAGATGGCTTTTACACTTGGGATTTCCAATTGCCCCCATCGTCTGCTAGTGTATGAAACTTCCTTGGCAAAGGGAGGGATATTGGTGGTGGTGGGTGATTTTGCATGTCAGTGGAGGGGAAACTTTCTCTTATTTATTTTAAGATCAGAGCACCCTTTAAAAAGAGAACCCCAATCACTTGAAGGCTGACTTTGCTGTTTATTCAGAGTCCGCCCCACAAGTGTAACATCCTGGGACCCACCTCCATCCAGAGTTTGTTTTGACCAAGTGTTAAAAAATATGGCAGGAAAAGCACATGGCTGGCATTGGTGCCAGCAAGCTACACGCACTGCTTTTCCAGTCTGAGTTGATACTTAGTCATAAAATGCCGCTTTTAAAGATTGTTTCAAATGAAGCTAAAATGTAGCCTGGTGCCTTCGACCAGGCGCAGTGTGTTGATGCTGCGCTTGGTCTTGGCCAAAAGGCTGAGAAGCGATCGGGAAAATGAGCCAACCGACTCAAAAAAAACAAAGTAGAAACTTTCGCCTATTGTTTCATGCATGGTCTGAAAGTACCAACTCATTAGTCCTATTTCAAATAATTCAACTTCATAGGCCAAGGAAGATTGAATTTGATATTCACAATTTATATAATGCTCACCTTTATTCTCATGCTAGATTATGGCTGTAGCTTTTTAAATAATAAATGCACGCAATTCTGGACAATTTCCATTATTCTTCAAGAAGGGCCTCTCCGTTATAGTGGATAATGGAAGTTACACTGTATTTTGCTGGATCCATCTATCTCTGGAAATCAGTTGTTTCAGAAGGAAAGTAATCTGAACTAATATGTTCACCATTAGATTTCTAATACACTACTGTGGAGAAAATAATTTTAATAGACTAGAGTAATCATATTATGGAGCACATAATGTTACTTATATAATTGAAAATCTTATAAATTGTTCAATGGCAGCTAAAATCCACAGGTGCTTCGGTCCGCCTTGTTGCCTAACAAGGGGCATACATGCGAGGGTCGTGCGAGGGCTGCTCTTGGATGTTTCGAGAGTAGCCTAGTGCTTCACGTCGTTAGTGTACACTTAAACTGGACCAGATGCTGGGCAACACGACAGCTCAGTGACTATCACTGTTTGCTGTGCAGATACATGGCTTTGGGCCAGTGTCTGTGGGAGTTTGTGCATTCTCCCCGTGCTTGCGTGGGTTTCCTCCGGGTGCTCTGGTTTCCTCCCACACCCCAAAGATGTGCTCTTAGGCTGATTGGTGTAACAAATTGTCCCTAAATTAGTCTCCCCTCAATCTGGTTTCCAATGTGGAGTGCCATAAGCATAGACAAGGGTCATGGGTGGAGAGGGGACTCACGTGGTTGAAATGGCGGCGCGGGCTCTTTGGGCTGAAGGGCCTGTTTCCCGTGCTGTTTTGTTCTTTGTTCTTTGTTCTAAAACTGTATTCTAGAAATATATTTGATTTCTCTATTAGTAAAGAGACCGCAAACAATTAATTTAAATTCAAACTATAAAGTTTGTTAAATGTGTTAAAAGGAGATGTAAATCTTTTAACTCAGGCTATATTAGAATCATAGAATGATGCAGCATAGAATAGTAGGTCAAAAGTTGAGAATTCTCACTTCCTGTCTCCCAAGTCTGTACACCATCTACAAAGCACGAAGCAGGAGTGTGATGGAAAACCTCCACTTGCCCAGACGAATGAAGCTCCAATAACGTGAACTTGAGATCATCCAGGCCAAAGCAGCCTGTTCATTTGGTACCCTGTCCACCACCTGTAACATTCACTCCCTCCACCACTGATGCACAGTGGCAGCAGTGTGTGCTACCTACAAGGTGCACTGCACCATCCAAATCCACAGCTTCTACCACCTAGAAGGCCAAGACAGCAGCTACATGGGAAAATCACCACCTGCCACATCCCTCCAAGCCACACATCATCCTGACTTGCTGTTCCTTCATTGTCACTGGGTCAAAATCCTGGAACTCCTTCTCGATTAGCACTGTGGGTGAACCTACACCAGATGGATTGCAGCGGTTCAAGAAGGTGGCTCACCACTTCCTTCTCAAAGGATTAAGGATGAGCAACAAATGTTGGCCCAGCCATCAATGTCCACATCCTGTTAAGGAGAAAGAAGAAAGCCATGAAACCTATCAGTATTCCATAAAGATTTGACCTAACTTTCTTGCACCATTTCTCTATGAATAATGCTGAAGTTCCTATGTGCTGTTTTTCTAATGTCATGCAAACTTCCAATGCAGTCTTAGAATGAAATAATATAATAATGCACATCTTTATATTGTTTTGATTGGCCATTAACTTAGATTACTAAAATTATCTAAAGGGCTTCTAGCACATCCCCCAGCCGAAGAATGCTGCATACACTAGGACCCTGCAGCATCCCTAGGACCTGAGGTCACTGCTGAGATCCAAGTCCGTTCTGCCAATCAGACATTGGATACCATGCTGAGCAACAGTCCCTTATACCAACCACCCCCCCCACACACACTCGCAGAGCCTCTTCTCCCCGACCCGAAACGTAACATGACCATCATGAAAGGACCCCCTGTGAGCAGCATGGAGCCGTCCGACAGTAGGCGCTTACCTCCTCGCTAACCCACACTGATGGAGTGCCAGAATCAGACTTTTACCAAGCATGTCTGTTCCAGACTGATTCTGGATTGGGCGAACACAGTGGTAAAGGCAGACATGCTGGTAAAGTGGGGAGTGCAGCTTGTTAAGTGGATTAAAATACATGCAGAATTATATAAATTGATGTCATGTCTGTTTTGGGTGGGATCCCGATTGTGCTGCTTTTTTGACCTTGGTAAAGTGTGAACTTTACCACAGATCCTGCTACTCACCTCGCACCCAACTTTACCAAATTTTTGCACCCAAAAACAGGCGCAATGCGATGGTAAAATACCGCCTACTAGTCTTCTCCCTCTTGGTTACTGTCATCCTGCACATTTTGGCGATGAAGGATAGACTGGGGCGTGTGATATGAACTGGTCTGGTATTTAAATATGGCATCAGGACCTTTGAACCCGCCAGCTGATAACAGGCAGGTATATCAACTGCTGGCCCACCAGATGACTCAGTGTCGAATATGCCTATACATAATTAATAAGGTTTCAAGTGCATAATCTGGTGTGGGAACCTGACCAGTAGGAAAGATGTCACTGGAACCACTTATTTTCAAAATGGTTGAATTAAACCCTTTGTTAGATTAAGCAAATGGACAACATTATGGCAGATAGAGTTTGATGCTGTGAAATGAAGGACCATTCATTTTGGACCTAAGAAAGAAAGATCCAAATATTTCTCAAACAATAGGAAATAGGAATAGTGGAGATATAAGGATCCATGCAGGGGAATCACTAAAACCTAGGGCATAGGAAATAATTAAAAAAACTGAATGGAATTTTAGCCTTTATCAAAGGGAAAAAAGTTGCGCTACATTTGTATTGATATCTGGATAGACTGCATCTGGAACTATGTTCAGTTTTGAGCCATGCAAGTCTGAAAGGATTTACTGGCCTTGAAGTGGTTGTAACTCAGATCGGCCAGAGTGAGACTGGATTAAAAGGTCTAAATTATGAGGACAGTTTTCATAAACTAACCTTTGAACATGGAAGATTAAGGCCTACCTAACTGATGTGTTCAGGTTGACTGAAAGATTTGATAGGATATGAAGAGAGAAGATATTTCATTTGGCAGGGAAGGTTCAGGACAAGAGGATGTAACCTTAAAATTACAGCTTAGCTATTCAGGAGTGATGTCAGGAAGTGGAAATCTCTAACTGACTCCCACAAAAGGTTACTGAGGCGAGGTCAATTGAAAAACTTACAACATAGATTTTGATATCAAGCTTTTAGTAGTTATATACCAATGTTGCGCATAGCAATTTTTAGGTTATACTTTCAGAATAATATTCAAGTAGTAATATAATGACAAGTTAAAGCAATTTGCCAGGAGCATTAGTGTGCTTTTCTTTGCAGTATTTTGTTTGATTGTATTGATGTACAATAAATTAATCAGAAAATATTTTTGGATATAATGTACAACTAATTTAAAACACAACATATGGATAGGTATAGCATAAATGGGAGGAACAGGTAACTTTGGACTTATGAGGTGGAATTTTACAGCCCCTTCCACTGGCAGTATTTTCCAGTCCTGCTGAAGTCAATGGGCCTTTAACAGCTTGGCGTATTTTATGGCTCCACCCCCGCTACAACAGGGCCATAAAATTCTGCTCATAGTTTCCATAACTTTTGGTCAATGGAATTTCCCTCACCTTATGTTTGGGACTGTTGTAAACTATTTGATACAAATTGATTCCAACCATCTGTTACGAACACTGTTGTTATTCTTATATCACAAGGCTGCCAGATAAGTAGAGAGTAAACAAGTTGGTTCTTGGTTTATTTATTACCTGGTAATTCCTATTTTCCTGTATTTTTCTTTTGGCTTTCCTGTACTTTTCTTTTGGCTTTCTTACTGGATTTTACTTACTTGTATCTGATCAAACTTTCCCCCACCATCTAAATGGCATCTTTTCTACATCTTTGGTGGGCTGCTCTGCATTGCCGGATTTATTCAGACCTGTTCGCCTCCTGATCTTAATATGCATTATGAAATGTTAACTTAAAGAGTAGCCATTAGAAATCTAAGTTCCCTCTTCTGAATAGTTTGTTCTTTCTTCAACACTGCCTTTACATTCACTTTGTAGCTGTTTACTTGCTGATAAACTCTGATCTGTTCTTTTCTTGTTTGCAGCTCTCCTGTATGCAACCATCTTTGGTAACGTGACAACAATCTTCCAACAAATGTATGCCAATAGCAACAGGTACCATGAGATGCTGAACTGCGTCCGAGACTTTTTGAAGCTTTATCAGGTGCCCAAGGGCCTGAGCGAGCGAGTCATGGACTACATTGTTTCCACTTGGTCAATGTCTAAAGGAATTGATACAGAAAAGGTATTGGAATGAAAAAGAAAATATGCACATCTTTTCTAATCGGCAATATATTTTGGTATAATAGTGTCATCTTCACTTAGTAGTAATCTCACCTTTAGAATTAGGTAGTTGGTTTAAACTCCATTCTAGGACTTAAGCACATAATTTATGTTGCCGTTGCACTGTTGTACAAACTGCATTGTTTAGAGTGCTGTATTTTATGTGAGATGTTTAACAAAGGTCGCTCACCTTCTATGTAAATGTAGAAAATCCTATAGACCTATTTGAAAGCAAGTGGGGAAGAATCTTGAGCATTATTTTTCACTCAAACACAAAGCAATTAATTTATGATTAATTTCATTCACTGTTTGGGATCTTCTTATGATTTACCATCAGGTAAAAAGTACAAATTATAAACCATGAAATCTTAAATAATTAGCAAAAATTAAAATTGATCATAAAATTACATATCCTGTACCAATAGGTTTTGCACAAAGAGTCATCCTGCTTGAGGTTGGGCTGAAGTTGACCTTTGTGGTGTCCCACACCCTTTGTGTTTAGATGTAATTCATACTCCTATCAGGTATCAAGTATTGCCCAACATTCTGCCAAGCCTCAACCTCTTCCTTTCACTATGTTTATGCATCTTTATTGCCTCCCAAACTGAACCCCCAGCCCATACCTCCTCTCTCAATTTTGCGTGTTACTCTTTTCGGTCTGATCCTCGTACATAATTTGAATCTGTTAAATTTTGCCCACCCTGTTGAGGTTTACAAAGGTTCAACTTTGCATACGTTGATAAAGAAACATGTGTAAGCCCCACAGAGGAATAGATTTTGACTTTGTACAATAGTGTAAAGTTTTGGGGCACGATCTTACTGCCCACTCCTGCCATGTTCTGCTGCAATAAAAAACAGATTTTGGCGACAAGCCAAATCCCCATTCACTGCAGCAGGATGGGAAATTCTGCTGGTGTGAATGGTTAGAAAATTCCAGCCTTGAAGCCCAATTCACTATCACTCATTTTACATTTATTCCACACTGTCATAATCTACCCCACATTGTGCAACAAATAAATCATTGGTTGGTGCAAAAGAACAAGCGACAGCTGAAGGGAGGAATGTTTTTGTTTCAATTTTCTCCATGAGCAACATCTTCAGAGGACAAAAGGGAAATTCAGTGACACCTGATAGCATGTCAATTGAACTGGGGATGGGCCAGAAAATATGGAACCACAATGTAAGCATGGGATTGATAGATATACTGAAAGGTGTGTCATATAATAACACTTTTTGTGTTACAAGAGAGACTATACCTGTTGCAAGGTAGCTTATTGCCTGCCATCCTGTGAGCAGTGCTGTTGTTGGGAGATCTGATTGTTGTTTCAATAATGTTTTATCTGTCTTGTTGAATTAAATAACTCAGAAATATCTGACACTGACATGATGAATATTCCATTTAAAATTCCATTTTGAAAATTTATTCCAGAAGCACTAACTAAGCAATACAAATTTTACGCTGCTTACACAGATTACTCAAAGTGGATTGCACAACATGCCATGAAAACTAATTGAATGATACATTTTAACGCTCTAGTTGGATGCTGGTGAAAGAGAATAATATATCATGTTGGTTTCCTTTCCAATCTTGACTGGTTTGTAATAATTCATGGTGGATTCTTTGAGAGCTGATTTTGATTCACTTTGGCGGTTTTTGGCTTCCAGATTGCAGTGTGACTGCATAACGGAACAGCTATTTCTTTGTGGTTGCTTAATAAAGATTTGAATACGATGGAGATTCCCTTTCAAGTGCAAAGTTGAATTGTGAATCTTGCCTCTTCAGATTCCTGCTGTATTCTCATTAACTGTCAAGATGTGGAAAATAAATGTCTCAGTTCAGAAATTAAAATTCTCATTGAGTCTGAGTCACCAGAATTACATCGCACAGTAATTTTCTTATTTTAATATCTTGCTTTTAATATTCTTTACTTTTAACACTAATGTTTCAATTATGGCCATGATTCCTCCGGAATGGGACTAAGTGCCCATACTAGCAGGTAAGTTAGCAGCGTCTATCAAGTGAGAATCCCACCTGATGGACACGCATTTATTCATATCGGGTCACCGCTGTTCTCGAGCATATTGGCTCTATGTGGATAGGAAATTATCCATGCCAATGTGGGGTTGCTCACAGAAAAATCTTAATTTTAATCACTTTCCCTTGGAGGTGGACTTTGACCCAAAAGCAAAGGGGGTGGCACAGTGGCGAGCACTGCGGTGTCATGGCACCAGGGACCAGCCTCAGGTCCCTGGCACCGTGTTTCCAGCCTCAGGTCACTGTCTGTGCAGAGTTTGCACATTCTCCCTGTGTCTGCATGGGTTTCCTCCGGATTTCTGGGTTTCCTCCCACAGCCCAAAGATGTGCAGGTTAGGTTGACCGGCCATGTTAAATTCACCTAGTGTCAGGGGGATTAGCAGAGTAAATGTGTGGGGTGACTGGAATAGGGCCTGAGTGGGACTGTGATCGGTGCAGACTTGATGGACTGAATAGCCTCCTTCTGCACTGTCGGGATTCTATGATTCTAACAGACCCAGCTCCTGTATCCCACCTCTGTGGTGAAAATTCAGTCCCATGAACCAGTCTGATGAAGGTCTATTGAATCAGCCATCACTGCTTGCTGGTGCACAGTAGTCCAAATGTCCTATCCTCCTTTTCTCCCAGCAGAGCTCTGAGAGCTCTAAGGCAGATCACATTATTATACTAGTGCTGCTTCAAGTCTGCCCATACCAAGCAGTAACCCCTCTGCCCTTCTACCTGTGTGAGAGGGAGGTTGCTCAGCCCAACTAACTATTGTGCATTGCAAAAAAGCATCCATGTCTTCTGGAGTCCAGGCCATGTGCCTTATGGAGACGAGTATCTTCAAGGAATGGTGTATTTCTGCCCATTTATAACACCTAAGGATCCATAATTAAAGAATTAATACAGGATTAAAGAACCTCTGCTCCTGTCTCTGCCCTTTTGCAATTATTTATATCCAGATGTGCAGGTAGGGATTCATTTCCTTACAAGGCAAGGAGGAAACATATGGGCATTAAGCACAAATTTTAACTTCTGGCATTCTACAAGTAAATATAATTTAATAAAGGACCTACTATTTAATTGAAACTTACTTGAATCTCAAATTGAAGGTGCTACTGTATATACTGTTGCAAGCTATGCACTTGAAGTGTGGCTCCAGGATTGCACAGGTTTCACTTGCCTGCAGCTATTGATTTTTTTAGTTGCAATTTGCTTCTAGAATATACATCATGAATAAATCATTATATCATCTCTTTGTCTTACACCTAAGTTGTAGGCTATGTCGAGGAATGCATTAAGCAAAGATTAACATAAAGCTGCACTTTTTTTTCATTTTAACAGTAGTGTCCCATTCCACTATTTTGTGTTTGAAGTACTAAGGCACCATTGAGCTTTGTTTTTTTTGCAGTGTTTTATCTCTTTGGCAAGCATGTTTTATTCTTTTCGTACACTAACAAAGAATGCTGGGGAAAAGAAAATCAACAAGACTGGCAGCATCTGCAGGGAGAGGAAACAGAATTAATACAGGGAGAGGAAACCGAACTAATGTTTAGAGTCTGTATGACTTCTTCAAAGCTGAAGAGAGGGAGAAATGTGTTGGATTATATACTGTATAAGAGGGGGTGCAGCAGCTGGAACAGAGATGAAAGCCAATGATCAGTGGCAACCAGAGAGATTGCAATAAAACTGAAGAACAAGTGACAGGTGGCCCAGAGGGGGAGAGAGGCGTTTTTGCACTGAGACAAAAAATATTTGCGATATTAAGAAAAGAGGTTAAGATGGAGCAGAAAGGTCACAGTCTACAGTTATTAAACTCAATAGGCGAGGGGAAGATGCATTACTTGGCAGCATCATGCTAAAGTTGGTGGAAAAAGCAATGGATGATCCTTTGAATACAGAGGCTAGCCAGATACAAAGTGTCATCTGTCTGATGATGCCACTGTTGAGACAATGGCATTTCCCACATACTTGCCTTTTTCCTTAACCCATAACCTGCCCACCCCCTGCCTCCCCAGCAACCTCCTCCGTGGTTGACAGGGCGCTCAACCAGTTTTGACCCTGTCCCTGCACCTCTGCTCTCACTCCTTCCCTTCCCCCGCAGAGCCATGTTAGGATTCTCCCATCCTCATTTTCCAATCTCTCTTATACAATAAATAATCAGCTTTGAAGAAAAGTCATGCAGACTGTTTCTCTCCCTACAGATGCTGCCAGGTCTGCTGACTTTGTCCAATATGCTCTGTTTTTATTTCAGATTCCAGCATCAGCACTATTTTGCTTTTACTTTTTTTTCATAGTCTTGCAGTTAGAATATGGTTTAATACTGTACTGTTCAAAGATGCTGTGACATAGTCAGAATGTATACCAGTAAGACAACCTCATTTCTAAAACAGGTACTGGAGAGCTCAAATAAATGGCAAATAATTTGAATGTTGAAGCTGATTTTCTCTACATGTCAAGGAAAAGAAATATGTATTAATCTTGAGTAACATGGTGTTTAATTACATTTCTGTATTACTGAAACACCCTTAAAGAACAATAATTTATAGTAACTTGTATTTAATACATATAGCATTGCTCAACTAATTGCATCACTGTCATGTGATCTTGTTTCTTTGAATTGTGTGGTAATAACAGATGTCCTATTCTTTTCTATTATATGGTGAAAACATGAAAGAATTGGTGAGGTTTTGCTAACACTGTTTATTCAAAGGTTAAGCGGGCTCGAATAATACCAAAAATGCATTGATTGTCCTGTGCAGATATAATTACTGCAGAAGCATATGTTCCATCCAGCTCACGTGCAACATGCTTTCTGTATTGTGTCTGACAACTACAAAATGATATAAAATGCTTTTAATAAATTATGGAGGAAATATTGATTTTATTTTTGTATTTCTCTATAGGTTCTAGAAATTTGTCCAAAGGATATGCGAGCAGACATTTGTGTTCACTTAAACCGCAAAGTCTTCAAAGAACACCCAGCATTTAGACTTGCAAGTGATGGCTGTCTCCGAGCTCTGGCAATAGAGTTTCAAACCATACACAGTGCTCCTGGAGATTTAATTTACCATGCAGGCGAAAGTGTGGACAACCTTTGCTTTGTGGTTTCTGGGTCCTTGGAAGTAATACAAGATGACGAAGTTGTTGCTATCCTAGGTAAAACTTGAAAACATGCTGTATTGATTCAGGTTACTTTTGTAGATGGTAGACTGACATTTAGGCTACTTAGAGGTCAGACAGCTGGTAACTCATATGCTTTCAAGCGTTCATGATGCTATGCATTATGGAAAATATAAGCATCTAAAAATACCGAAAAGTATAATTGTTGGTTGGTTTGATTGTCAGTTTGACAGCATGTTATAATGCACCAATTGAGTTTGCATTGAACTGAGCTATTTGTTAATGATATCAAAGCACATCATTGGCATTTTTCAGACAAAACGTTTAAGAATTTAAATACTATTGATCTAAAAACATATTATTCAGGTCATACAATAGATGATTATAGGAAATACGAGTGACCTTAACTGAATAAGTTTGAAAGGTAAGAGCCATGTAATAGTAGGAAAAAACTGCTTTTGTATAATGCTTTTCATAAACTCAAGATGTCATAACTTGCTTTATGGTCAATTAAGTACTTTTGAAGTGTAGACACTCGCAATTTAGGAAAAATGCCAGCCAATTTGTGCATTGTAAGCTCCCAGAAACAGAAATGAAATACTGATTAGTTATCTATTGGTTGATCAATAAATATTGACCAGGAAAATGGGAGGACTCCACTGCTCTTCCTCAAAGTGTCATGGGCTCTTTTTAGTCCATCTAAAAGGGCCTCAGTTTAACAAGTTATTAGTTAGATTCTTAAACTCTGATGTAAGACTTGAATTTCAATATTGAAATACCTTCTATGTGAGCTTGCAAGTTCTACATAAAATGAAAAGTTGGATTTCCTTTTGTTTATAAAAATGTAGACATTTTTCAAGATTATATCAATATTTCTAATCTTAGCAATCATGACAAACTAGACAAATGGTTAGTAATGCTCCGTGTATGTATTTAATTTAATCATGACGAATAGTTGATTTTCAGATAGAAGTTATGCAGAATGATGTGAATGTGTGAAGCCCAGAATGTGTTATATTTAACCTATACATGTGTAACAACTGAAAGCTACCTGAAAGTTGATGTGCTACAAAAGGTAGAAAGATAATAGGAATGGTAACATTTCTTGGTACTTTAGGATATATGGCTAAATTCAGATGCTTCTTTCTGGCACAGGGTTTGATGATCCAACCATCTCATTCGACCTGAACCAACAGCCCACCAAATGTAACATACTGACACCCAAACTACATGTGTCTGTCATATGCAGATAGCTAAAGAGATATACAGACAGTTGAATGCTTTGAAGATTGTGGGAACATTCTGTTTCAGTTATTTTTGTTAACTGAAAACTTTGCAAAACAAATTAATTTTAAGTAATTTACCATAAATCGGTGATCCTTACAATATGTATGCTATATAGCAAAAAACAGCTTATCATCTTTCTTATTCTGAGAAATACAAGTATTGTTCTATAATATTAGGATTTTATTCAGCTATATGATTTATGGCAATTGTTTAGCTTTAAAATTATGATCATTAAATCATAGCTGGCACTTTTCCATAGTTCCTGATTACACTTTATCCAAATTCTTAAAAGAAAAGTTTCAAGTAATACCTGCAATGATAAGATTCAAATGTTAATTGACTCCAGAATGAATGAGGAATTTACTGTTTTTGGAACAAAGTACATTTGGGATGCTGCACCCTCTCATTTGAAAGCCCACCAACAAAATTCTTGGGGGCAACATTTGAGAGGGAAGTTGCAGAAACATTATTTAAAGGAATCCTCAACTGCGCTTGGATAAGATTCTGGTTATTTGTTTTTGACTTTGTGACCAATTTCTATTTGTTCTGGCAACAGGAAAGCTTTCCACTGACTTGACAATCAGTTGGTGTATGTCAATAGACAATGTTTTGTGCAGATCTGTGGTGTGTTTCCTGACAATTGTCATGATGCCTTTATCTTTCTGCAGTCTTTAATACTCTGCTTTGAACTACCCTGATAATTGGATATCAGACTAGCTGTTTGGAGGCAAGGGGCATCCAATAAGCATGTGGTTCATGACCCTTAGTGGCCGGAATTTTCTGGCCGTTCATGTCGGTGGGATTCTGTGAACCCCCAGCGAACGAAGACTTGTCTGAGTGCCAAATTCTCCATGCTTGCAGGTAGCCATAGATTATAGAATCATAATTGGCACTAGATTACAGAACAATACTGTAATTATGGCCAAATATCTCCCAAAGAGCTGTTTGAGCAAATCATCAGCACCCTGAAACAGATGTTTCGCTATTTGGATAGGCATGGATGTCTCCTGTACTATAGCCCTGAGAGAATCTCCAGGTTCACTACATTTTGCTGCATGCTCTCTAGCTTTGCTCTACAGAGATGGCAGCCCTTCTCGCCACCTATGCAGAAAGAAATGGAGGTGCAGCAGCCGTAAGAACAGCTGGATGATGAGGATTCAAAGCAAGTACTGCCATCTGCTAGAGCTTTTTGGCAATAAATCAGCGAGCTATTCATTCTCCAGGTCCAATACCAGCAGTCCCTCTTACAATCGGACAGTTTACATCCTTCAGAATAATGTCCTCAACTTGAACACCATTTCACCAGGGCTGGACAAACTCCAATCCAAACAAATTCCGCACTCTGGTTCCAAATTCGTCATAATTGAAAAGTTAACTAACAAATTAAAATTGCAAACCTTAATACGTGTCTTAAGTGTTTGTACAGTGGTGCTCCTGCTGAGTGCTACCACAGTGAGACTGATATACTGAAGACATTTGAGATGCCTGCGCAAAGATATTTTGGCCTTGGAGGGAGTGCAGAGGAGGTTTACTAGGCTGATACCGGAGTTGAGGAGGTTGAGCTATGAGGAGAGGCTGAATAAACTAGGCTTGTACTCGTTAGAGTTTGGAACTATGAGGGGAGATCTCATTGAGACGTATAAGATGATGATTGGGATGGATAGGATAGGGGTAGAGAGACTCTTCCCGCTCAAAAAAGACAGTAGGACTAGGGGGCACAGCCTCAAGATAAAGGGGGGGCGGTTTAGAACGGAGTTGAGGAGGAACTTCTTCACCCAAAGGGTGGTGAATCTCTGGAATTCTCTGCCCGTTGAAGTGGTGGAGGCTGCCTCGCTAAATATTTTTAAGTCGCAGGTTGATGGGTTTTTGATAAGAGAGGGGATTAAGGGTTATGGAGAGAGGGCGGGAAAGTGGAACTGAGCCACGACAGATCAGCCATGATCTTATTGAATGGCGGGGCAGGCTCGAAGGGCTAGATGGCCTACTCCTGCTCCTATTTCTTATGTTCTTATGTTCTTATGTGACTTCTAGGATTTGTGTCCTCAGAACGCCAAGCTGTCATGCAGTCTCTTGGCCGACAGAGCAGTCTAGCTCTACTGGCTGTCTGGCATCTGCATAACTTTGGTACAAGTACTTGCAGGCAGCAGACATAATGTTATCCTGTGGGAGGACTGCAGGGGCTTTGAACTCAACGGGGGTGATC
The DNA here is from genome assembly GCF_965287045.1 of Carcharhinus amblyrhynchos. NCBI lineage: Eukaryota > Metazoa > Chordata > Chondrichthyes > Carcharhiniformes > Carcharhinidae > Carcharhinus > Carcharhinus amblyrhynchos. The sequence goes on from NC_137335.1 coordinate 56,406,044, forward strand.
TTATCAAAAACATTCTGAGTCCAGAATGGGTGGGAAAACAGGAGAGTTTCAATTCTGTCTTTTTTGATGAGGCCTCCAGTTGACTTTTATGCACTCTGTATAAAATAATTCCTTAAATCTGATTTCTGCCCAAAGGAGGAATGGGCAGGGCTTAGCTCACCTCAAAACCAGCTGATAGCAGAAGAGTGCACCATTGCACATGTGCAGGTATCTGCTTCGAGAGCAGCAGAGATCTGTCACTGCCTCTGCAGCTTTCAGGCTGGCCTCCTTGGTCTAAATCTAGTACATCCCTGTCCCAGCTGATTGCACGTCCCTTCTCTGACCAGAACAATTGCCACCTCCCAGCTGGAATAGTTACCCACCACGCCATCCCATCAGACCAATTGCCATCCATCCATCCATCCATCCATCCCCCCCCACCCCCCCCGATTGCTGTGCAGAGTGGCAGTGGTTTTGATGCCAGGTGGGCGGTGCCAAGGTTTCAGGGTGCCAGGCTAACATTGCCCAAGGGACACCCACCCTTGCCCCCAACCTCTGGGGGTGGCTTATTTCTTGGCCCTCTTGTGGTCTTCCCGGCTCATCCCGCCCATCGTCCCGCATGGCGCAATGGTAAGATCATCCCCAATACATGTGTCCTGTGCAGTGAAGCTAAGATGTGGGTTCCCCTGGAAAGTTGATTCCTGGGCCAAAGCCCCCTGTCCTTGACCCTGCAAACGTACTCGGTGCATCTCTCAGTGAAAAACCCTCTAACTCACTTTCTAAAATATCTGGAGTGCCAGTTTCTGAGTTGGTGTCTGCAATGGTGAAGGACAGTGGCATCTCTTCAGCCAGCGTCTCCTCTTTCCATGATGCCATTGCTTGTGATGGATCTGGAGAGGGAATTGAGGGCAAGAATGGGCAGTTAGTTACAAGAGTTAGCTGAGAGAGGTGAGTAAAGCAGCATCACTCAACAGCAAGATCAATGGAAAGAGAAAAAGAGGGTAGGATGGTTAAAATGACTGTGGAGTATATCATTCAGCTTGGCAGTTGAGATACTCCTGATTCATCTTCTGCTCTTGAGTTCTAGTGCAGCCTCTTCTCATGAGTACAGGATTTGTAGGGTAGGTGGGTCTCTTGAGCATTGTTTGTCCTACAAGGAGAAAGGGAGTGTTTTACTTTGTGGCCTGTTAAAAGGTCCTGAAGATTTGCATCTTGATAAAATAGTGCAGCAGGTGCAGGGAAGATGCAAGAGGAATGGGGACGTAGGGAGAATAATTTTGAGAACAATTGTATGTCATAGAATAATAGAATCTGTCAGTGCAAAAGGAGGCCATCCACCCATCAAGTCTGTATTGACCACATTGAGTACGCATTGACCACATTCTCCTTTTGTAGTCACAGCTCCACTGTGGAAAAACTGCACGAAACATTTTTATTTCGAACCTATCCCCATAACCCCATGCATTTACACTGCTAGCTCCCCCTGACACTAAAAGGTCATTTGGCATGGCCAATCCACCTAACCCGCACATCTTTGGACTGAGAGGAAACTGGAGCACCCGGAGGAAACCCACGCAGACACAGGGAGAAGATGCAAACTCCGCACCGACAGTGACCCAAGCCAGGAATCGAACCTGTGTCCCTGGCACTGTGAGGTAGCAGTGCTAACCATTGCACCACTGTGTCACCCTAAGTAGCTGTAGAAGGGGGTTCAACAAAGTATACTTCTGTGATTGGAAATTTTGACTCATGGGGCTACAGATGGGGCATTATTAAGCAGAGTAACTAGGATGTAAGGAGTCTTAGCATAGCAACTATGGTGAGATCATTGTATTTCTTTAGGCTTTGCAGCCAGCCTCTAAGCTCACTCCTTCTTAAAGTGAGATTTAAGCTGCTGTGTCACTTTTGACCACTGCTGCTAAGTTGATTATCTTTGCACAATTCTGTTACAATGGAAAATAACAATTCCAGGAAGAGCAACGTCTGAGAGTTGGGCATCTTTGTAGAAATTCTAATTCCTATCATCACTTTTCAGCAATGATTCAAAGCAGCTGAAGAGCACCTCACCTTTAAGAGCTGCCAATGACCTTAAAATGGCACCAACAGCACCCAGTTTCCCTCTATGCCATTCAGTGAGCTGCCAATAAGTTCCCTGATCACAATCAAATGGAGCACAAAGAACTATTTGGCCTGTCTTACCCTTACTTAACTGGGGAATCAGTTGGCTCCGACACCCATCTTAAACCTGTATTTAGAATGACTTGAATATTTTCATTTTTTTAAATCTTAGTATGAAATTTTTATAACTTACATTTTCTAACAGATGAGATTGAAATGTTGCAAACTGTAATAGGATAGTGTAAAAATTAATTTAGAGGTCATGTTTTTGGCATACTTATATTCTTAAGGTTACTCATAACATTAACTCCATGTCATTTTAACATATGCTTAAGTTTTGAATCTGATTTAGTTGTGAGAATCTGATACTTTCAAAAATATTTTGTTAAATAGATTATAATACAAAGGAAAATAGTATAGATTGCCCATTAATTGATATACTTTGTGTGTAAAAATGAGTAGATTATTATGGCAGTTAAACAGCCAGCCTCCAGTAGTTATGTGGATTCCTCCCAATTTAAAAGTTGTTAGTTTTTTGCTTGAGTAATATTTTGCAAAACCTATTTTTTATTGAGTCTCATAATCTAGTTTACAACCATTCAAGAAAGTACCCAAGAATCTTTATAAATAGATTGTTGATTCAAGAGAAAGGGATCCAGCTTGGGCAGCACTGCTGCCTCATAGCGCCAGGGACCTGGGTTCAATTCCTCGGATCACTATCTGTGTGGAATTTGCATGTTTTTCCCGTGTCTGCGTCGGTTTTCTCTAGGTGCTCTGGTTTCCTCCCACATGCCAAAGATGTGCAGGTTAGGTTGATTGGCTATGCTAAATTACTCCTTAGTGTCAGGAGAACTAGGAGGGTAAATAGTGGGGATATGGGATAGGGCCTGGGTGGTATTGTTGTTGGTACAGGCTCAGTGGACCAATTGGCCACTTTCTGCACTGTAGGATTCTTTATGAAATCTCGCCTTTTATTCTCCAACATCTTCAATATTTGGAGAATTGGAAATTTATAGTACATAAGGAGGCCATTGGTCATACATACGTCAGCCTGTTCTTTGATATCTCCAGTTATAATTGCTCCATCATTAGTGACTGGGCCTTCAGCTGCCTGGGCCCTGAACACTGAAATTCCCTCCCTAAACCTCTCCCATTTATCAATCTCTCTCTCTCCTCTTTTAAGATGTGCCTTAAAATGACAAGCAATCCCAAACTGATTGCATTATCCACCCCTCACTACATATTTTCGTTTTTTCACATCTCATGCCACACACCTCCCCACACACACCTCCTCACAGCAGGTGAGTACCTTCAACAAAATTGTTCTTCGGAATTTGTTTCCATTTCTCGTGCTTGTAGAAATCTTCTGGAGATACGAGGCAGATCTTGGATATTAAAAATCGCCTTACTGTCTAGACAGCTTTTCACATGACCAGCCTACATCCCTTCATATTCAAGTTCAGTATCGTAAGGTTGTGTGTTGGTTCTGGTGGTAATGCACTCAGGCAGGGAAAGTTATTGTTATGCCCAAATAAAAATGTTTCGAGCAGTTTTTCCACACTGGAGGTTTGACTACAAAGGGAGAATGTCGGCCTGCCCCATCACCTGGATTAACTTCTACCCCGGCCTCAAAATAAAATCACCTAACCCACCTCTCCCCACTGTCATTGCAGAGACATCAATGCCGTGGATAGACTTTGTTCTGATTTTGCAGTCCTTGCAATATCAGATCTTACTACATGTATTAGAAAAAAACTCAAACAATTTCTTCCAAGAGTTTAAATGTCTACCAGATATTGCATTGATATTATTGACTCAGCTGCTGCTGCAATAATTACGGAGTATCCCCCTGGCGTTTTGCTGCCATTATCTATTGATTACAGTTAAAGAGCTGATAACTAATGTGGCCAGACCAGGATATTTTAAGTCCTATACGCTTGATCAGTTGCAACTAACCAACCAATCAATTCAAAATATGGAAAGAGGATTGATGATCAAGCAAAGCTTATGTGAGAAGTTTGGTGAAAGGTAGACTACCCAGATGTAAACAGTGTTTAAAGATGTGTTTAGAAGGACAAATTTTAATCAAGAACGCTTTTATTTCTTAGTACTTAATATATCGTGCATTAGTTTCTATTCTGATGAGTAAGTAGATGCAGGACTGGACAAATGATGACTTGATTAGTGCTTGGGCAGTTAATATAGACTTATAGAATTGTAGTGTCATCAAAATAAACAGCAAGATTAGAAAATTTGAGTTGCTTGAATTCAGGAGACAATTAATTCCACTGCGTGCCAAACGTTTCTTCCAGCTTTATCATAAAACCTTAAAGCTATTCTCACTTTCTGTCGGTGCACAAATACTATTGCAGTTCTTGTAGAGTTAAAGGATGATCAGCAAAGCACAAATGTAGTTTTCAGGTTGCAAAATGTATTTATATGCAATGTACATTCAATGAAAAGACATTATTTGTGCTTGAATGGTACAATAATCATTACTGATTTTTGAGATGTAATTAAACTAATGAAATATGAAGGTTTTGTCAGTGTCATCAGTAGGAAGTTACTTGTTGGAATTATATTGTTGTATATTGATGTACCCATGTGGATGGTAGAAAGAAACACTGATAGTCAAAGGGGTATTTTGTATCTGGTGTAAATAGGATATCCATTGGTTATTGTTAGTGAACTATCAAGAGTGGTTCTATGTTCAATAGGAGGCAAGAGAAGAGATTTATAAAGAAAGTATGTCTCAGCAAAGGGCTTAGAGTTAACCTGATTCAAGGATTTTAATACTGTTTTGTTACAGTTGGCAAACAAATGTTTAGGATTGTGGTAATATTTTTGCCACCCTGCAGAGATTGGGAGTTGAAAAACTGTGGCTTCTTTGGGTGGTAAGTATTTTATGTGAGCCACCAATTGAGTCACTTATTGCGGTTGCTTCGGTAGATCCAATTAAGTCTAACTGCACATTCTGAACATAGTATACTTGTACTGTCAGTGAGATCCAGATTAGACCAAAGTACTGCTGCAGCAAGATTGACATGATTCAAGTCACATTTTTAACATTTGATGGAATTTGGTAAAATAAATTACAACGCATATCGCATTGATATTTAGTAGCATCATGGATTATGACAACTATTTTTCTCTGTACTTCTATGTGGTTGTAACAAAATCAATGTTCAGAATTAATGCGTGATGTAAAAGGTCTTGTGGAACATATTGAAAATGGATGCAAGAACATTATTTGCATGAAGAAAATAATTTCTCTTACATTAGAATAAGTCACCTTGTCCTCTGTATAAATGTGTTGATGACAGCAGCACTGACATGAATAAAGGAATAGTACATGTGACTGATGTTCCAGAGATAGTATCAGATGCGCATAAGGGTACAGGGGAAAGTCTGAAAACTTTGATAGAATGGGAGGAGGAAAAGTAGATGCTGATTTTAAGGGACCAATAGATAATGCAAGTACAGAAATTTTTCACATGTACTTTAAAACCATACACATGCCAATACAGTTACTTTGACTGTAATCTTGTGTATTGTATTTATCCACAAATACAGTTCATTGTTTCTATGCAGCACCACAGCCTCTCAGTACTGCACTGGAATGTCCATGTCTCTGGAATGGGACTTAAATCCACACTCTTTATGGCACAGAGGCAAGTACTAACTGAGTGAACGCTAACATCATTATTATAGCTTGTAATTTTGAAATCTTGGCCAAAAGTGGTTGATTTTTTTATATTTCTTGTAGCTGTGCTACACATATTAGGATTAAGATTTCCTGGGTTCTGTACCAGTCATTTTAGGCTTCCCCATGGGATTTTACTGGTCTTCTTTTGGTCAAAGTTATGTGGAGACTGATAAAAGCCCAACACATTTTAGGTGCTTTGCACAATGCGCCTACATTTTTTCTGCATTTGTGGCACCAGTGAAAATGTACAGTCCCAGATGAATAAGCTTAAATGCTTAAGTTACCTTTTTATTGGTTTTGCCTGCTGAGTTTTTGTTTTGCATTCCCTAGCTCAGCATGAATTTGACTAATCAGTTTCTGGAAACAGATTATTTCTTGCTGTTTCTGGCATTGCTAATTAGCTTCTCAAAGGATGAAAGCAAGGATACAACAGGCTACTTTCTGAGTGGTGAAACAGTGGAGGTCCAAAGATACTTGGGGATCAAGGTACATACATTAAAATATCATGAACAGGTACAGAAAATAATCAAAATGTCTAATGGAATTCTGACCTTTATATCCAGAGGACGAGGATCAAGGGGATAAAAGACATGAGCCAGCCAAATAAAGCTTTGATTAGACCATGCCTGGAGCATGGTGAACAGGTCTGGACACCCCACCTTCAGAAAGCTATATTAGCCTCAGAGAGGGTATGGTATAGATTTACCAGAATGATTCCTGGGCCTAATGGTTAAATTATGAGGAGAGATTACACAAATCAGGGTTACATTCCCTGGCATATAGACGGTTAAGAGATGGTCTGACTGAATTTTTCAAAATACCAAGGGGGAAAGATAGAGCAGATAGAAATTATTTTTGTTAACTGGGGAGTCTAGAACTGGAAGGTACAGTCTAAAGATTAGAGCCAGACCTTTAAGGAGTGAAATGAGGAAAAGCTCTATGCACAAAGGTTCAGGACTCCATTCTGCAGATGGTAACTGACCTAGGTCTTTAGTTAAATTTAAATCTGATGTTGATAGATATTTGTTAACCAAAAGTATTAAGGAATATGGAGAAAAGATGGGTTAAATGGACTTACATTGCAAATCTGCCATGAGCTCACAAAATAATGGAGCAGACTTGAGGGTCTAAATGCTTTATTCCTCTTCTTATGTTTCAATGATTGGCATGATCATGAACTGGTGTAATTGGCTTAGTCAATGCTTATACCACAAAATCCAGTGCTGGATATGTCAACATGGATATCTAAACTCTCTAATATATTCAAATCAGTGCAGAAATGCTTGAAGTAGCATCCCTGGTCAATTTTAGTTCTCAGCAATATTGTGATACTTAATGCATAAAGCAGAATTTGGCTTTAAAACATTTTTCTCCATTTTAATTATGTAGAAAAATGGATCTTGCTAATCCCCACTGCTCTCAGAAGGGAAAATAAATTCCTTCAAATCTTTTAATTCTTCAACAAATTTCTTTAAATTTATGCCCCCCGTCCCCTCCCCCAGCTATTGACATCACTGCTAACTGACATTGGTCCTTCCTGTCCACTTTATCTAGGCCTCACATAATTTTATACACCCCAATGAAATCTCCTCTCTGTCTCCTCTGTTACAAAGAAAACAACCCCAGCCTAACAATCTTTTCTTGTAGATAAAATTTTCCAGCCCTGGCAGCATCCTCTTGAATCTCCTTTGTATTGTTTCTACATAATATCCTTCCTGTAATGCAGTGACTAGAATTGTACAAAGTACTCTAGCTGTGGGTTAACTGGTGTTTTTATATAGTTCCAGCTAAAGGAAAGTGTCCATATGCCACCTTACTCACCTTACCAACCTGTCCTGCAGCCTTCAAGGGATGTGGACGCAAACTCCAAGATCACTCTGTTCCTCTATGCATTTCTGACCATTTATTGTATCTTTTCTTGCCTTGTTTGCTCTCCCCCATTGCATTAACCCACATTTCTCTGGATTGAAGTCCATTGTCTCTTTTCTCAGCCACATGATGAGTCCATTGATATCTTCCCACAGTCTAATGCTTTCTTCCTCCCTATCAACAATGTGACCTTTTTTTGTATCAATCTACAAACATCTTAATTCTGCTCCCTTCATTTAAGTCTAAATCAATGATATATAGCTCAAAAAGCAAGGAACCTGAGTTTTGTTCCCTATTTAGGAGGAGTTTTGTCATCCTGCATTATTTCTTGCATGGCTGAATAATTTTTCGTAAGCCAAAGATATGATTAAACTAATTATTAATGCAAGAGACCATGGACTAATTTATTATCTTCACTGCATGTGCAGTAATCTGGTGGAGCCAATTATTTTTCCATTACAGACCATGTCCAAGTTTCGTTTCAGTAATTTCAATGGGATGAATTTTTTATAAGAATTTACAGATGTAATTACTACAATTTGTTTATTTTTAACAAAGGCATTTATCAGCATGTGTACTTTGATTTTCTATCCAATTGTATTTCAAAGTCAGTTTCGCTACTGAACGAGAAGTGAAGGCTTGCTCCCAGGCCAGTGACCTGCTACTCTGCAAGTCCTGAGGACAGTACTACCATCCGATTATCTCTGCCTCTGCAGGGCAATGCAGTGACTTCTGTCTGATATCTCCTTTGCTGTGCCACACATTAATAGCTTTACGGACTGCAAAGTTATGGCTCTGCCCTCCCACTGTTTTCTGCTTTATACTGATCATCTGAAATGAAACGCTGCCCTTTGCAAATATGAATAATACATTGACCAGGTTTGCATTTTGATTAACCATATCGCTGTGTTTTAATGTTAATCTTATCTAAAATGAATGGACAAATTATCAAAGAGCTCAGGGTGCTATGGGGTAAATTACATTAGATTCATACAGTTGTACAAAAAGTGATTATTAGATTGGTTTACATGAATTGACACATATCAGTATCACATGTGACATTCTGACTTATGGGATTGAATTTTAGCACGGGTTTCAGAATCCTGCCGTCAGGACCAAATGGGAGTCCTGAGCTTGCACTTGCTAGAAGCCAGACCAAGGGGGCTCTTTTCCCAGAGACCACCTCCAAATTGTTTGCCTCCAAGTTCACCATCCAATGTAAGATGGTAGGTGGCTGCCGATGTTGTCAGCCTAAACAAAAGGCCAGCAGTTCAGAAGATTTGGCGGCCCCACTGGGAGAGGCTGAGACAGGTCAAGAATCAACAGGGCATCTGAACACTGAGGAGCTCTGTGAGATTTGTTAAAAATAAACACTCAGAGGGACCAAGCAGACTGCTGTTTGGGGGTTGGGGGGGTGGTGGGTGGTGCGGTAGAAACTCCTCTGGTGGCCCACTAGCCCACGAGGGCTGAAGGGATATTTTTCTTTGTCCACAGAGCCCTCACTGGCGGATGGAGTTTCTGGTTCTGATGGTCCACTGGGCTGCCTCTGTGAAACTATCAGCCTCCAAGTGAGGTTGGGGGTGGGGGGGGGGGGGGGGGGGGGGGAGCTGGGGGGGGGGGGGGGGGGGCTGGGGGGGGGGGGGGGGGGGCTGGGGGGGGGGGGGGGGGAGCTGGGGGGGGGGGGGAGCTGGGGGGGGGGGGGGGGGGCTGGGGGGGGGGGGGGAGCTGGGGGGGGGGGGGGGGGGCTGCCCTGCAATTGGCAAAATGCCGATAAGCACAAAACAATAGCCCCTAATTGGGTGCTTAATTACTTGAATCAGTTACCCACTTCTGTTGAGTGGGCAACCGATACGTTTGTCACCTGACCCCCGGGACCTCCCTGACAGCAGAATTCTGAAGAAAAAAGTACATGATCAATTATGATGAGCAACATAAATACGATACAGATCTATGTCTGAGATATATGATTAATAAGTGTAACCAACTTAGATGTGTACAGATAAATTATCAGTGATGTACAGAAACAGTTGCATAAGCCATTAATGAGTAGCTGAAGTTACCTTTCTGCCAAGAGGGTCTGTTGTCATATTAAAAAGTACCTGTTGCAAACTGTGCCGCTTATATTCTGTCACTCTGATTTCATTCTCAGTGCATTTCCAGTATGCCCATTATTCAGTTACAGCTCTTTACTGTTATGTGTTCATCATTCTTTCTGACCCAAGCATTTAGTTCTCATGTTCCAGCTGCATGAAGCATTCATTTTCCTTCATTCAGTGTTGCCATTGGGTTTGTTTTTCTAACTGCTTCTCCAAACAATTACAGTCTGCATGTCCCTTCAGTTGTTTGTATTAGGGAGAATACTGACTGCAATCAACCAGCCCATGCTGGCAAAACCCAAAACTTAACATTTGCTGTTAGACATGATTCTGTGATTGGGCAGCACCTGCTGAAAAATTCTGAGTGTGCTGATTCCTACACTAAAAAACAATTTAAGACAGTCAGTCAAGCTGGGAGCATGGCTCATTTACACTTACGAGAAGTTATGTATGTTCATATACAAGGACCCCTTCTCTACAAATAAAAGGGGTATGTTCAAGCCTGTGCCTTTTTTGAATTACTTGGAATCTTGGGGAAATAGAGAAGGGGCTATATTTCCCTGCTGCTTTCTCCATGGCAACACCTCTACCAATCAGAGTTGACTTGCTATCCAGTTGACAATTTTTTCTCCTGTAGTACAAACTATTATGATCATTTGAAATTTGGCTTTCTTGCATTTGTCCTGATGAATGCAATATGAAAAGCTTCAGCGACATGTTTATCTTTTAATCAATATTTAAGTTCTGATTCACCAAGTGACGGTCTATTAATAAGCATTTGTGAATAACTTTGTCCCAGGATTGATAATTGCGCTTTTGTTTTCCTAGTGAAAAACATAAGCTGGTTTACAAAGAAATCACTGAGAAAGTTCAGTACTTACTTAAAGAGAATGGTAATTTGGTGAACTGGGATCACTTTTTTATTTGTTTTTCTGAATATGGGTGTGACAGCCTAGGCCAGCATTATTCCCCATCCCTAATTGCCCTTGAGAAGGTGGTGATGAGCCACTTACTGGAATCACTGCAGTCCACATGGTGTATGTGGCCAGTCCGATGGTGGTGGGTTATCGTTGATATTTGCTTACAAAGTCAGTTACAGATTTCCACATGGTGTATGTACAAGGGAGTCATGGGTGTGGGAGCCAGGCAGGAAAGTGGAGTTGAGATGATAATCAGTTCAGCCATGATCTTATTAAATGGCAGAGGCCTACTCATGATCCTGAGTCCTATGTTTCATCCACAGTGCTGTTAGGATGGGAATTCCAGGATTTTGACTCAGCAAAAATGAAAGGAATGGCATTATATTTGCAAGTCAGGAGGGAAATTTGCTGATGGTGCCATTCCCATCTGCTGTCCTTGTCTTTCCAGGTGGTAGAAGTCATGCGGTCGGAAGGTGCTGCTGAAGGAGCCTTGCTGATTTGCTCCAGTACATCTTTTAATTGGTACAAACTGCTGCCGTTCTGCATTGGTGTTGCAGTGAGTGAATGTTTAAGTTGATGGATGGGGTGCCAATCAAGTAGGTTGCTTTGCCCTAGATGATGTTGAGCTTCTAAAATGTTGGTGAAGTTGCAATGATCCAGGCAAGTGGAGGCTATTCCTTCAGATTTCTGAGTAATGCCTTGAAGATGGTGGACAGATTCTGGGGAGTCACGAGGTGAATTATTCACCACAGAATTTCCAGCTTCTCGCCTGCTCTTGTAGTTACTGTGTTTATATGTTGGTTCAGGTCAGTTTTTGGTCAATAGTAACCCTTCAGAGTGTTGATAGTGAGGGATTCAGTGATGGTATAGCCATAGAATGTCATGAGGCGATTATTAGATTATCTCTTGTTGGTCATTGCCACTTATCAACCCAAGCCTGAATATTGTCCATGTCTTGCTGCACATGGGCAAGGACTGCTTCACTGTCTGAGGAGTCACAAATGATGCTGAGCATTGTGCAATCATTAACAAATTTTAATCTTATGTTGGGGAGAGAGTCATTGATGAAGCAGCTGAAGTTGCAGATTCTAGGATAATCCAGGTCATGTTCAATGTATTCAATATTCATACATGTTGATTATGAAATGGAGCTATCCTAATTCTCAGTGAAAAAGCTGCACATAAAGCAGTTTAACCATTACATCCATTGATTTTACATGTCAACATGGAAAACAATTTTATGGTGAATGCAATTGGACAACTTCTGACAATTGACAGCACCTGTGATGTACCAGAGGAGAGGATAGGGAGTAGAAAAGAAATGAGGGTGTTTTTCACAGTTTCCTCAGTCAGGTCAGCACGGTAGCACAGTGGTTAGCACTGCTGCTTCACAGCTCCAGGGTCCTGGGTTCGATTCTTGGCTCGGGTCACTGTCTGTGTGGAGTTTGCACATTCTCCTCGTGTCTGTGTGGGTTTCCTTTGGGTGCTCTGGTTTCCTCCCGCACTCTAAAGATGTGCGTGTTAGGTTGATAGGCCATGCTAAGAAATTGCCCCTTAGTGTCAAGGGATGCGTAGGTTAGAGGGATTAGTGGGTATAATATGTAGGGATATTCGGTTAGGTCCTGGGTGAGATTGTGTTCGGTGCAGACTCGAAGGGCCTCTTTCTGCACTGTAGGGTTCTATGATTCTATGAGATTGTACTGGTTATTGAATTGGTGCTGGCATGTACTTAACTCCTGAGGTTGGTTGACTAAACATCAGTTTCAAATTGGAACCATGTGGAATTAATGAAAAGTGAACAGTGGGAAATCAGAAAAGGCCCATGGTGAAATATTGTCCATGACTGTTTAAGTTGTTCCTCTAGGGGAGTTACTAATTTCCTGCTGAGGTTATGGCAGAAGATGGAGACAGCCCCCTATCTGCACCATAGATTGTGTACTGGTGTTTTTTTATTAGTCTTTGCAATTGTCCAGAATGATATATAACTAACTCAGTCATTTTCGCACTATGAGAATTGCTGGGCTGCTGTATTTATGATGTTGGAGGGGTTTAAATGCTTTACTATGCATAACAACATTGTAAGCATGCTCCTTGTTGGAACACATTCATTATAGACAGTGACCAAAGTAATTCTTCAATGGATTAAGAAGTTGGGAGAGATGTAAAGCAGACCGGTGATTTGCCATCACACACTGCATTGTCATAATTACCCCCTAACATTTCTTACATATTAATGCAAACAACACAAAATCTTTTCTTCTTTCTTTTCCTTTGCTAGTCTCCACAGTACCTCCCACCTCCTCCAAACTATTACCATTTGCTTATGAGATTAAATCAGGTGTACATTTTCCAAGTTGCTGTTTGCTGCAGTTGAATGATTTTAAATGCTTTTTATCATATTTTTTCTAGGTATGTTTTTTCTCTATTATTTATTTTTTATTTGTCTTTGTCCACTTGTCATGACACCTGGCAAAGGGCAGAAATATTGCCTCATTCCAGACCATTGGCTAATTTTCCCCACATAACCAGCCTCTCTGGGAGATGTAGAGAACTGCTCACCGGTGACTCTCACCCTTCAATTATTTCTCTTTGCTGCAAGGTACTGCCTGCTCAACATGACTCAATTTGAAAACAGCTAATTAAATTGCAGACTTCAGTTTATCTGTACTTGCTGGCCACCTTACAGCCCATTTTGCTATTACTTTTAATCCTTATTTGTTTTTGTATTGCTGCATTCAAAACACAATCTTAAGCCATGTAATCCTCCTGAATCTAATAAATCGCTTAATAGGTCCAGTTAGATTGATGTAACAGATAAAAACATGCATTATTATTTAAAATCAACACTGGTGGTATGTGTTTGTGCAATTCTGGCTGTCCCTTTCCTTTAATTACCACAGGGCCATATTATTCCTGAACAAGAGAATACTTTACTGAAACTTGTAAGATCCCTTTTTAATTTCGGCTTACCCTCCTATCTTGGCTTTGCTTTATAAATCAGAAATTGTTGGGTTTTATTGCGAGACCTTTTTATCAACAACACCAAAAATGGGGGCTGATTTTTGTCAGTTATTCTGGGATGAACTGGGAGGTGGGAAGGCTGGCCAGTCGCACAGGAAGGTGGTGGGTGGTTTGTCCATCATCCTATTGTTGCCTTACCATTTTTCCAACAGTGCCGCAGCAGATGGCCCACCCTCATGAAGCCTAATTGTGTCACTTAAGTGACCAATTAAGGGTTGCTTCCCTCATCCACTGGCATTTTACCACAGCTTGCAGGCTCTCTGCCATGTAGGGATGCCATTGAGTGAACTCCCATCATTCTGGGGTTGGGGTGATGGCTTAATATTAAAAGCATATCATTTATATGTGGGCAGCACTGTGGCACAGTGGTTGGCACTAATGCCTCGAAGCGTCAGGGACCTGGATTCGATTCCGGCCTTGGATGACTGCAGAGTTTGCACATTTTCACTGTCTTTGTGTGGATTTCCTCTGGTTTCCTCCCACAGTCCATAGATGTGCAGGTTAGGTGGATTGGCCATGGTAAATCGCCTCTTAGTATCCCAAGATGTATAGGTTAGGGGGTAAATATGTGAGGGGTGGGCCTGGGCAAGATGCTCAGTCAGAGAGTTGGTGTAGACTTGATGGGCTGAATGCCCTCCTTCCGCACTGTACAGATTCAATGATCTTTATTGTGGTGTTAAAAATATAATAGTTTCTTTCTTAAAATACATTTTCAGCAATTATGTGCAAACATTCTTTATGAAACAGCTGTTCCAAATCCCTCTTTTATTGGACCAAATATAATTTATGTTTATTTAATTGGAATTTAGCGAAGGATGTTGCATAATATGTTGATGAGAATGTTGTGTACTATTTCTAATGATCAGACCACTTGGTCACTGTACAAAGTATTTTTTTTTTCTGTGAAATGATCATTTGAAAACATTATTTTGATTGATCAACATTGATCATGATCTGTGTGGAGCTTGTATGTTCTCCTTGTATCTGTGTGGGTTTCCTCTGGGTGTCCTGGTTTCCTCCCATCGTCCAAAGATGTGCAGGTTAGGTGGATTGGCCATGATAAATGCACAAGGTTCCAGGGATAGGGCAGAGGAGAGGGCCTGGCTCGGATGCTCTTTCGCAGAGTCGGTGCAGGTTTGATTGGCCAGATGGCTTCTTTCTGCAATGTCGGAACATTGGTGAATGTTAATTTTGTACCAATTAGCACTAAATGATAGAAAGTTTACTTTTACTGTAAATGTTCAGCTATTGACTGCAGTGTGGGACGATCCAATCTAATCTCACTTAGCTGGTGTAAGCTAACAGTTGTAAATGGAGAGCAAACCTTTACCCTACCAGCTGGTTAGATTCAAACCTCAATATGTGATGATGTGCAAATCCAATTAGCCATCCTAGCCTCATATTTCAGAAAGTGGTATATTTCTTTAAAAAGACCTTTGAATGTAATGTTTGGAATGTAATTAGCAGCACCCTCCATGATATTTTCACTAATCATAAGAACATAAGAACTAGGAGGAGGAGTAGGCTATCTGGCTCCTTGAGCCTGCTCTGCCATTCAATAAGAACATGGCTGATCTTTTTGTGGACTCAGCTCCACCTACCCGCCAGCTCGCCTAACCCTATAAGAGCATACTAAAATGAATATAAAGATCTGATCACAAAATAAGTGAATATAATAGAGGCCATTTGGTTCATGCCCATTCAGACTGATGCAGGCAGTATGCAATTCATACATGACTGCAGACTGTAGCCCAGAGTGAAATGCCTTGGTGATTTGTTGTATGCTGAACTGGGTAGTACAAGTTGCAGTTCGTCTGCTCTTCCTAAAGGCAACCAGCACCTTACAGTCTTACAGGTTTGCAGCTTGGAAACAGGCCCTTCGGCCCCACTTGTCCATGCTGCCCAATTTTTTTTAACCCCTAAGTTAGTTCCAGTTGCCCGCATTTGGTCCATATCCTTCTATACCCATCTTACCCATGTAACTGTCTAAATGCTTTTTAGAACCATTAAAACCACCTTCAGAAAGGGGAAGTGTATTCTGGCTGTAGCCGCTGTAGAACTGTTCAGAGTAGGAATGAAAGTTCCACAGAAGCAGCAGGCCAGAGAGAGGGCTCTCACATTCTCTGTAGCATTGCAGGCCTTAATCAAGGAGATGGATTTGGTGGCAGAGTAGAGTGAGTGGTGTTATTAGCTGTGGCGCTATGGATAGGAACCAACTGTCATTTCTTATGAAGACAGGATTCATGCTTCTTTCACAGCTACTGCACCAGTGCTGATGCTCATGTCAGCCAGCCTGTACTTGCGCCAGCCACCCCTGGAACATTCTGAAGCTGGGCGCTCAAGGCCCAGGGTGCTCAGAGAGGGTCTGGAAGACTATTTGCAATCTTCTTTCAAAGAAGATCACCAATCTTCCATCTGCTGTCTTGCAGAAACAAGATAGGAGCACTTGGATAGGTAAAGGCATTTGTGATATGGGTACTACTGCAATACCCAAATGTGAATATTTCAATTTTGTGTGTATTATTTGAAGCTTTATTGGATAAAGTTGCTACAGAATGGTGATTTTGGGCTGTGTTTTGTTTCAGGATTTTGGCCAATGAACCACATTAGAGAAGGTACCCCCTGTCACCATGCAGTCATCCTCTGGCTTTTTGCTTGAATATTGTGGGAAAGGCCAACTGGCATTGGGTAAAGGTGAAAGTAGGTGTTCACTGACATGATGCTCCATGCATTGATGTACATAACGCAGGGGAGTGCTTCAGTACATCTCCCCATTGAGATGCAGTCTCCCATGCCAAATCTGTGTGTTTAATGGCACATTGCAGCACTGGGAATCCCACTAACTTGGCAAAGTTGTGTGCTCATTTCCCCTGCTTCTCAGTGGTTGGAGAGAAGACAATAAAACCCCCTGCCACCCTATCCCTTCACCTTTGTGCAACTCTGTTATCTTCTGATGCAATGTTGTATGGGGAATGATAAAATGTTGGCAGAGTGTAGGTTCCATCCTGGAATGATCCTGAGGGGTAAAAATTGAGACGCACTGTGATCTTGATGGCCACACAGTCCTGACCTCAGTCTACTCTGTCGCTGCAGGTCCAACTGGAGAAGGTGACAGTTTAGTAATCACCTTGATGAATTGCAGCAGCCTCAGGCGTTATTGACTGAGTGGAGGAAGGAGAAGTGCTGTCTGAATAGTTTAGATGGTTATATACTTCTGTTGATAGCCATCTTCCTTTCCCACTCTGTGCACAGTTTCCCCTCTTTACTGCCTTAGCTCCATCTCCCTGTCATGCTTTGCCCAACAGGGACTAGAACCACAATCCCCATGAGTAATCACAGGCTTTCTATTACCTGTCCACTGAAGTCCTTGGAAAAGTCCTTAGAAAAGTCCAATTCCACTCCTGTCTGACTCACTTTTCAGAGCTCCTGCAATGATGTAACACACAGAACTTCCACTAACTCCAGCAGGAAAAGGAAGTTAAATGTCACTTGAAAGTCTTACACAGATACCTTTGAATATCACTAGTGGGGGATTTCTCCTGAAACTGAATGTATGGTTAGCTGAGCATGCTAAAGAGAGAGCAGTAACAAGACCTGCAAGGCCCAAAATGTCATTTTGGGTACCAAATCAGTGTTAAATGTTGAGAGATGTCACAATGTGCTCACTCTGTATCCATCACAGCACACCTTGTAGGTTGCATGAAATGGGTGGAAGTGGATCAGTTGCTGTTTTTGAGATTGCAGGCTCCTGTAGCACTGACACCAATGGAGCTATGGAGTCCAAATTTGCCGCCACAGTGTCATGAAGCTCTCGCTGACATCCATCCTGGATGAGCTCTATGTCGCTTCTAATCTGTGCTCCATGTTCTAGTATTTTGGTTCACATTGAAGGCACATTCCAGGGCTACACTATATCTTTTATATGGTCATCTGTTAGCTGTCTCCTTTAAAACAACCCACTATTATCCAATCTTTATTCAGAACTCCATACTTTGACACCAAAATTTGGGTCTTGACATTCCTGCGTCAACTCTATGGTCTAGATTAGGTTGGGGGCATTGGTTGGGTGCATTGGTTAGGTGCACTGATGTGAACAGGCGCCGGAATGTGGTGACTCGGAGAATTTCACAGTAACTTAATTGCAGTGTTAACAAGTCTTACTTGTGACTAATAAATAAACTTTATTTTACTTTAGATGTTGTCCTTGAATCTTATTGACTAAGTTGCTCACAGTCCTTAAATTGTGCAACTACTTGTGCACTGCAGTTCGATCATAGTGCTATTCAATTCATATATTACTGATTTGGTCATCTGTTTGTATGATTATGTTGTTTTACAGCAATCTGACATACTAAGTATTGAATCTAGTATTAATCCCAAATCCTTTTCATTCACAATATATAGATGAAATCCATTCTGTTGATTTATATAGATTTCATGTAATTTCTTTGGTAGGTCCCTGGCTATTTTCTCAGACTCAGTTGCCCACTCCAGTTCAATACAATTTGTTGATTTAATTGATTTGCATTGGTCTTCTGAGTCCTTGGGAGAAATTTTTATGTTAATTATTTATAACAAAATCAAAAATACCATGTTATTAAGAATGTGCTTGCAGTTTTTCTTTAAATAATAAATAACAGTAATGTCCCTTCCCTCCCACCCCTTTACATGGTTGCTGTCGATTAGAGGCTACAGCACTGATCCCTGTTGTGCTTTCCTTGGTACTTAACCACCTTGACATCACTCCCTGACTGCTAATGCTTCCTTTCTTTTCATCAGTTTCTGATCCACTTTGAGGTTATGGCTTGAACTCCCAATGCTCGCAGCTCCTGAATCAGTTTTCAGTGACAAATCTTATCAAAAGCTTTCCTGTAATTAAGTGGCAGTAGCTTATAAAAAATGTATTTAAACATTAAACCTTTTAAGAATTAACTCCACAATAGATTTTCTATTTCATAATATTCTTAATTAAGAAGTCAGTCATCTTCCCCTGGTTTCCCGAGTCATCCTGGTTTACACAGAATATGCAAGTTATACAGCCGACACAGTCGGAGCTTAAAAATTTGAAATGTGGCAAATCCCAGTTTATCTTCTGCGTTGCATTTTTTGGGAGTTTCTGTCCTGACAGTAGGGTGAACAGTGGGAAGCTTTTTCCTAGATTGGAGGTGATGATCACGAGGCGTCACAGGTTCAAGGTGAGGGGGGGGGAGGGGAGGGGGGAGAGGGGGGGAGGGGGGAGGGGAGGGGGGAGAGGGGGGGAGGAGAGGGGGGGAGAGGGGAGGGGGGAGGGGAGGGGGGAGAGGGGGGGAGGGGAGGGGGGAGAGGGGGGGAGGGGGGAGGGGAGGGGGGAGAGGGGGGGGGGAGAGGGGAGGGGGGAGGGGAGGGGGGAGAGGGGGGGAGGGGAGGGGGGAGAGGGGGGGGGGAGGGGGGAGGGGAGGGGGGAGAGGGGGGGAGGGGAGGGGGGGAGGGGGGTGGAGGGAGGTTAAACTCAGATATCAGAGAGTCGTTTTTTACACAGCGGGCAGTAGGGGCAGACACGCTGGGATCGTTTAAGACTTATCTGGATAGTCACATGAGCAGACTGGGAATGGAGGCATACAAACGAATGGTCTAGTTGGACCAATGAATGGCGCAGGCTTGGAGGGCCGAAGTGCCTGTTTCCTGTGCTGTATTGTTCTTTGTTTGTTCTTTGTTGTGACCTCCATGGACATTAGGGCCATTGAGAAGTTTCCTCTTGCAGCCTATCCAGGCATCTGCATCAAAAGAGACATGACGAGTGGCTGAATCTTGTTTGGCTAGGTGGTGGATCCCCATTATAATTGCTTGGCTTTATAATATATATTTATAAGTCGTCAGTAAGTATGCAGATTGTTGGTACCCACAAAACCGCTACTCAGAGTGTCTGCACTCAATTTGGAACAATGACCTTGTTTGAGACATCGATGGAGTTCAAGGCATGGAACTTACATATTTCATCCGTATCTAGGTTCTGGACCTTTTGGTAGCTTTATGCTGAAGTTGCAGCTGTTATTCACTCATAGGACAGGACAGGCCCGAGTTAATTAATTTTCAACAGGTCCCCAAACAGAATTGGCATTGTTCCAACCAGGCTAATCAAGCTGTTTTTCCCTTCTAGTCTTTTCCTTCATGTGACCAAAAGCTTGACCAATGAGGTAGGTCTTAAGGAGCATTTAAAGTTGGAGAAAAAAGCTGGAGAAGGCGAGAAACTTAGGGAAGAAATTTTGGAATTTAGGGCCCAGGCAGCTGAAGTCATGGCCACCAGCGGTAAATTGAGATTTCCTGAGAGGCCAGAATTGAAGGACTACCAAAATCTTGGAAAATTGTAAGCCTGGAGGAAGTTACAGATCTTATGCAGGATTTTCCACACCCCTCCCACCACAGCATGTGTTTTGTGGTGGCGTAGGTAGCCCACCATTGGCTGGCAGTGGGATCTTCTGGTCCTGTCATTGTTAATGACTTTTCCCATTGAATGCATCCTTGCTGCTGGGAAACCCACAGTAGGGTTTGCGCTTTTGGCAGGACCAGAAGATCCCACCATTGTGAACAGCCGGAAAATTCCATTTTGAAGGCCATACATACCTTTCAGTATTCCAAAGGGACAGTTTCCTCTGAAACACCAGGGTGTACTTTATAATAACCCCCACACCTCCTCTCCTTTCCACTGCATCTTCCTATGCAAGCACAGGAAACCAATTGCCTAATCTATTACCTCCTCCCTTATCATCATCCCTAACTCCAAACACTCCTTCCAGGTGAACCAGCGAATTACTTGCATTTCTTTCAGTTTTCCATTCTGTATATGATGCAGAAACCTAATACTGATGGGTGATCACTTTACAAAATTCAGTGCGTGAGTGTGATTCCAAGCTTCTGGCTGCCTGTCATTTTAATCCTCAACCCCATTCCCACCCTGATCTCCCAGTTCTTGTACAATTGAAGATCAGTACCTTCTTTCAGTTAAGCACACAGCTGAGTTCAGCAATTTCAGATCATGACTTGCCCCCATTTTTCACTCATAATGATTGTGCTATTCCCATTCTATCTCCTCTGGACCTATCTCTCCTTTCTTTACCCATTTCATTATTGAACCCTTTTGCCTTGCTCCATCATTCCTTTTTCAACTTCGTCCCTCCAACCTTCCAATTTATCACAGGCTTTCCTTTAAGTTTTGTTTCTTCAACAAAAGGAGTTTTTTAAAACATGAATTTAAAAAGATCTGGCATTGAAATTGGAAGTGTCATTTTTGCAATTTCCATTTTCATTGACCTTGAACAGGTTGTTAAAACTTGTAAATCGTTAAAATTTGTACATTGTTAAAACTTGTAAATTGAGCATTCTTGAAAAGCAATTATGGAAGATTCACAATTCTAAAAGGGTTTTTGATCTGATTTTTACAAATGCTGACAATAATAGGCTTCTCATTTTGAGTCATTGTGCACCTTTTTATTGTGTTGAATGTCCTGCAGCATGGAAGATCTCAATGACGTTAACTTTCTTGTTTGAAGTGTTACATAAAAGCCCAAAGAAAATGCTGACAAACAGATCAGTGTGCTAGCTGAGTGGTAATGTTGTTATGCTGAATCCTACACATAGCTTCAAGCTGCCTGAATATGATGTTGTAATGTTACTCAGATGTCATGGTCACTGGAAATGGCACTGGTTGTTGTAAGTTAATCTAGACATCACTTAGGTCATCAAAAGTGGCAAGCCAGATTCATGGCTTCATTTGTGAAACCATTTTACTTGTAAAGTTTTATTTCATGGGTACCATTCAGAGGAAAACCTCCTCCTCAAGACAGTTCACTTAATTATTGTTTTTCACTTGTCAAAATTATTCAGTTTAGTTTCCTCGTCCCATCATTTCTCACCAATTTTCTTGATCTTATCTCCTTATCTTCTGCTGGCAATGTTGTCCCTTTGCAGGAATACATTGGAGAGACATTGGATTAACTCTGGAGTGCTAACTAAATTGTCATTCTTTGTGTGATCATGGACAAGAAGGGCTGTGAAATTGAGGGGCATCACCTGATCTTGCGGTCATCCCAATATCCACATGTCTTGCATTCATAAATAGCCACTGTATAATATTTATTCTTTTTATTAAAAAATGTTTAGCTCCATTTACAACAGATTAAGTCTTTTATATATTCAGTTTCTTGCTGTGAGCCAGTCCCTTGTCTCATTATGAAGGCAGAATGTTGACCCTCACAGTGGATTTTCTGTGCAACAGCTCATTCCGCTAAAGACTGACAACAAATGAAATGTTGACATCCTGGATAACCTCATCATAATCCTTCAATAATGGACAAAAATGATATTCAAAGCAAAATGACTTTAAGAAAAGATTAAACCCGATTTCTCCTAGATTTGTGATAATCTGTCACATAACACTATGATCCTGGCACGATATGTACTTTATCCAGCAATGTAAACGGAATTATATAAAAAATGACTGATGACACCATTGCATTAGTGATTGTATGCCCCATTTAAAGTGCTTTGACTGATTGAAGGCTTGCCTATTGTTTGGGGAAGTAAACAGGTATAATGATGTGATTGCAAAACACAGTAATACAGAAGTTAGTATATACAGATATTTTTAAAAAAAGGCCATGGTATTATCTGAGAAGGGAATCCGTAGATTGAAATAGATGATCATTGTAGCTACCTATGTCATCAGCAGTGGTATCGGTAATTAGTGATGTCAGTTTATCTCCATGCCTTTGAGTTGGAAGGTCATGATTTGAAGCTTACACCAGAATGTACATTATAGATAATTTAGTGCAGTGCTGGGGGTGTACTTCATTGTTTGAGATGAAGTTCTTTCATTAGCACACAGATTTTCCTGAAATTAGGACTTTGCGACTAATTTTGGTATCTTTAATGCTTATTATCACATTGCTGACTGTCCGTGTAACACATTTGTTTTGTAGCCAATAGTAACGATGAGGACTTCACAAACATTCTGTTAGAAGCCTTTGAAACAATCAGGGGAAGGAACCTGATGGTGCAACATCATTTAAAGTGTAAAATGGGTTCCTAAGCCTTTACTAAAGCAGGCAGGTGTTAGGTTATCTAATTGCATTTGTCCTAACACATGTTTCATGCATGTGGTCTGGATTCCCATACAAGGGTATTTTCCATCATAATGGATGGTGTGCATCTACTTAATACCTGTGAATTGTAGGGGCACAAAATTAGAGGATCAGATAATTCTGGAGTACCAGGGTTAGATTTTGGGACAGCATGGAATAGGGTGGAAGAAAAAAATGATTTCTGGAGCACAGATCTGGAAGTTTAGCCCCATTTCCATCTCTGACTATTTTCAGCAGTGCAGGAAAGAGGGAGGGTTGGGGGTCCTGTACAATGCTGTCTAGAAGTTACTGGCCCTATTCTAGAAGTGGGCACTTCTGAACGTCTGCATTTTTCAGCAAGACAACCATGTTTTGAAAGCCTTTCGGTGTATGGAGATGTGTGCGATGGATTGGAGGTGGAAAGAATCTAAAGTGTAAGTAAAAATGGTGTTGACCCCTTTACAGTTCGTAGCTTGTGTTGTATCCATGTTTACTAAAGTGAGTTATGACAGTGCTGTGACAGGAAAAGGTAAATGACCATTAAATAATGTGTTTGCCAGGTTGTTATTTCTGACAAGTGACAAGCTGTAAATGAAAGTACAGCATTGTAAAAATGGAAAAGTCTTCAGATGCATTAAAATAGATCATCCACTGGATAATGTGCTATTTTGCATTGTAAATTATTGAAAGTGTAGTCCAGTATGAGAGACAGAACTAATTGTTTAAACTTTTCCCATGACTTTCCTTTTTTTTCACAGAGCAGCTCAGATTTTTTTTTGATTGTTTGAAGCTTTGACAGGTGTATGTGCTTTAATTTGTGCAGAGTAGCTAAGCCTTTTTTCGCTGTTTGAAAGCTTTGACAGTGCAAAATCCATTGTACAGATTTGCTGACACAGGTATTTGAGGTGAATGTGATCTTGTTTATTTAGAAACAATTCTGAACCTTTTGAAGAGGATAATAGTTTTTAAGTTGTTTGCAAGTAATGTTTGTTTATTTTGACAGATTTAGGAATTTACCAAAAACTTCCAAATGTTATTGCATAGCTTGTGAGTTCTGTTTATCATGAATACTTGGCAAGTTGTTTTGTGACGGAGGAAGGAGTGTTGGGGGGTGGGGGTTTGTGTTTGTGAGGATTGCAGAGGGAGCAGTAGAGGATGGAGGATAGGTAAAGGGAGTTAAGTTGGCGGGGTCAAGAAGCAAGCTGGATAGGGGTTGAGGGCATTTCACTCTGATCTGCAGAGCTAGGCTGATGTCTCTGGGAATGAAGACAGGTCTTTGACCCAGGCCATCTTGGCATTGGCCACTCTGGTAGCAGGCCTGGCTTCAGGCTGTGCCCACTTCCTTGGATGAAAATTTGCTAAATGCCACTGCTGGGGAATTTCTCAGTTCCCAAATCCTGCCTCCATAAATAAAATTCTACTCCATGTCTTCTACACTACAGCTGTAATATTTAAGGGGCCTGTAGCTTTTGCTGTACCCAGTGGATTAAACTGTTCCTTGATATCAAGTGGAGTGAATCAAATTGCTTGAAGACTTTTTTTGGTTATGCTAAGGACATGCATAATCCAGTTGACACTTCTGATTGAAGATGGTTGCAAATGCTCCAGCCCTGTCTTCTTTTAAATTCTTTCATGGGTCGTGGGCATTGCTGGCTTGGCCAACATTTTATTGACCATCCCATTTGCACTTGAGAAGGTGGTGGTGAACCATCTTCCAAAACTGCCGAAGTCCATGTGATATAGGTACACCCACAGAGCTCTGTGAGCTCCACAGAACTCCACAGAAGGGAGTTCCAGGATTTTGCCCCAGCCACAGTAAAGGAACAGCAATACAGTTCCCAGCCAGGATGGTGTGTGGCTTGGAGGGAACTTGCAGGTGGTGGTGTGACCATGCATCTGCTGACCTTGTCCTTCTAGGTTGCAGAGGTCCAGTTTGGAACGCACTGTGAATGGAGCCTTGATGAGTTACTGCAATACATCATGTAGATGGTACACACTGCTGCTCTGCATCAGTGGTGGAGGGAGTGGATATTGAAGGTGGTGGATGGGGTGTCAGTCAAGTGGGTTGTTTTGTCTTGGATGATAGCAGCTTCTTGAGTGTTGTTGGAGCTGCACTCATTCAAGCAAATGGACCCTTTGCATTCCTGACTTGTGCCTTGCAGGTTGTGGATGGTGAATTACTCTCCACAGAGTTCCCAGCTGCTAACCTGCTCTTGTATCCAGAGTATTTACATGACTAGATCAGCTCAGTTTCTCAGTCATTGGTAACCTGCAGAATGTTGATAGTGGTGTACTCAGTGAAGGTCATGTCATTGAATGTCAAGGGGAGAAGGTTAAATTCTGCCTCATATCGGTTGGGGTTGGCAGTACTTAGTAATCAGCAGGAGGTTTCCTTGCCCCTGATGCCATGAAACTTCATGGGGTGCAGTATTGATGTTGAGAACTCCCAGGGCAACTCTATATACCACTGTGCTGCCATTTCTGGTGGAGGAGATGATGAAGGTAGCACCTGGGACATTGTAAGTTATAACTCTGTGAGCATGACTGTGTCAGGCTGTTGTTTGACTATTGTGTGAGATAGCTCTTCCAACATTTGCACAATCCCCGAGATGTTCGTATGTATGTATTTGCAGGCTTGAAAGCGCTTAATTTACCATTGTCATTTTCTGATGCCTTGGTCAATACCAGGTAATGAATCCAGTTTCATTTGTAGTGGATTGATACAGCTGATTTCTTGCGGTCCATTTCAGAGGCCATTTAAGAGTCAATCACATTTTACTGTGGAGGGCCAATTTTCCCATTCTGCCCACCAGGGAATCAAAGCGGATGAGGGGTAGACCATGGAAAGGTCCGTTGACCTCAGCTGGGATTTTCTGGTTTCAGGGCGAGCATGGCTGGAAAATCCCACCCTGGGTCTGTATGCCAGGATCACTATTACTGAATCTAGTTTTTTTTTAAGATTTATTAATTGAAATTAAATTCACTAGCTGCTAGAACATTTATTTGGGCCTCTGGAATACTAGTCTAGTGACAGTACCATTATATCACTGCTGACCCCTTTTGCATTCTATTGCTGGACTTCACTATCATTGAGCTTGGGGATGTTGTTAATATCCTGGACAAAACCGCTAAGATTTTGATACAATCCAGATAGGGACCAGTAACGTTTTGTTTAGACAGTGTTTGAGATTCAAGAAACTTGGTTAGAAAATAAAGCCACAAGTTTCCACAGATGTTGTATAAACAAAAATGAGCTGTACTATAAAAGATTGGAAAGGTAAAACAATTTACAGTATCTATCTTAAAGTCTAACATTCAGGATTAATATGAGGTACATATGAATTAACAGGCAAATTGTGGTTGATCACAGAACACTGCACAACAAATGGCAGATGCATCCAAGACAGATTGTGTGGATTTCTCACAATCCATCTAGATGCCAGTAAACCCTATGAGTCAGCCAATCATGAGGGATTCTGGTCTTCATCTTTGATCTTGTTTTGGAATTCTCTCCAAAAGTCGCCAAATCTCTGATGGCCTCAATGAACTGTTCGCCTCCAGAGTTACAATTTTGTCTTCCAAGACTCCATTCCCCTTGGATTCCTGAATCTGCACTCCATCACCAACTTACAAGCATAATTTCAACTCTTCAGCTGCACCGGATTCACTACCTTCACCCCAAGACCAAACCTTCTACTATTCAGAAGGCGTTTGACAAGGTACCTCACAGGAGGTTATTGCAGAAGGTCAGGGGACAGGGAGTTGAGGGTAGGGTGTTAGCGTGGATAGAGGATTGGTTGTCAAATAGGAGGCAGAGAGTGGGGGTCAATGGGTGCTATTCGGATTGGCGGATGGTGACTAGTGGAGTGCCTCAGGGGTCGGTGCTGGGGCCTCAGCTATTTACCATTTATATAGATGATCTGGAGGAGGGAACCGAGTGTAGGGTGTCGAAATTTGCTGACGACACCAAGATTGGAGGAAAGGCAAATTGTGCGGAGGGTGTGGAGAGTCTGCAGAAGGATCTAGATAGGCTGGGCGAATGGGCCAGGAAATGGCAAATGGAATTTAATGTTGGCAAGTGCGAGGTGGTCCACTTTGGTAGGAATAATGGTAGGAAGGATTATCACTTACGTGGCGAAAAACTGCAGCAGGCAACGGTGCAGAGGGACCTTGGGGTCCTTGTGCATGAGTCGCAAAAACCCAGCTTGCAGGTGCAGCAGGTGATCAGGAAGGCGAATGGGATGCTGGCCTTCATAGCGAGGGGGATTGAATATAAAAGTAGGGAGGTCTTGCTGCGGCTGTATAGGGCATTGGTGAGGCCGCAGCTGGAGTACTGTGTGCAGTTTTGGGCGCCGTACTTACGCAAGGATATTTTGGCCTTGGAGGGAGTGCAGAGGAGGTTTACTAGGCTGATGCCGGAGTTGAGGGGGTTGAGCTATGAGGAGAGGCTGAATAAACTAGGCTTGTACTTGTTAGAGTTTAGAAGAATGAGGGGAGATCTCATTGAGACGTATAAGATGATGAATGGGACGGATAGGATAGAGGTGGAGAGACTCTTCCCACTCAGAAAGGACAGTAGGACTAGGGGGCACAGCCTCAAGATAAAGGGGGGGGTGGTTTAGAACGGAGTTGAGGAGGAACTTTTTCACTCAAAGGGTGGTGAACCTCTGGAATTCTCTGCCCGTTGAAGTGGTGGAGGCTACCTCGGTAAATATTTTTAAGAAGCGGGTTGATGGGTTTTTGATAAGAGAGGGGATTAAGGGTTATGGGGAGAGGGCGGGAATGTGGAACTGAGCCACGACAGATCAGCCATGATCTTATTGAATGGCGGGGCAGGCTCGAAGGGCTAGATGGCCTACTCCTGCTCCTATTTCTTATGTTTTTATGTTCTTAGATATTCAGGGCCTTTCCTGGGCTCCCATTACTTAAAGTCTGCCAACCACAGTCTTTTTTCTGCTTCATGCCTCTTTCTCCGCTCTTCTCCCTTTCTTCCTACTTGGGACCTATCTCTATCCCCTTCTCCCTGTCTTCTGTCTGGGACTCTTTGTGTACCTCTCCTTGTTCCCACTCCCTATCCCTTGTCTAAGACTCTTTGGTGACCTCTCCATAGTCTCACTTTCTGTCCCCTGTTCAGGGCTCTTCTCAATTATGGCGCTCTGCTTCTGGTTACATGATTGGGGTCATGGTGTTGCATCTTTTTTCTCGGGACACACTGGCCTTGTCCTTATTTTGAAGAAGTAAAAAAAAAATCAAATTTCCCACACCCTGCCTGCTCCCGGATCTGCACATGTGCAAAGCTCCCGAGGCCTGTGAGGACTTGGAGTTCACGACCTCCCACTAGATTTTAAAGTAAATTTGGACCTCATAATAATGTTTACAGCACTTTTCCCTGCTGTTAGTTGTTTAATCGTTCACCATCATGCAAAACTGGATATGGCAGGAATTTAAAGCTTTATCTGAGCCAATGCCTGTGGGATCTTTCATCTGCTTCTGCTTTTTATTATATATGCAATCCGGTGTTGTAACTTCAGTTGGCACTTCATTTTTAGCTACGCCTGGTGCAAATCCTGAGACACTTTTACACTTATTTGGACCTGTGTTGCCTAATTACAAACTGTCCTGCCAGTACCATTTATATAGATGATCTGGAGGAGGGAACCGAGTGTAGGGTGTCGAAATTTGCTGATGACACCAAGATTGGGGGAACGGCAAATTGTGCGGAGGGTGTGGAGAGTCTGCAGAAGGATCTAGATAGGCTGGGCGAATGGGCCAGGAAATGGCAAATGGAATTTAATGTTGGCAAGTGTGAGGTGGTGCACTTTGGTAGGAAGAATGGTAGGAAGGACTATTACTTACGTGGCGAAAAACTGCAGCAGGCGACGGTGCAGAGGGACCTCGGGGTCCTTGTGCATGAGTCGCAAAAACCCAGCTTGCAGGTGCAGCAGGTGGTCAGGAAGGCGAATGGGATGCTGGCCTTCATAGCGAGGGGGATTGAATATAAAAGTAGGGAGGTCTTGCTGCAGCTGTATAGGGCATTGGTGAGGCCGCAGCTGGAGTACTGTGTGCAGTTTTGGGCGCCGCACCTGCGCAAGGATATTTTGGCCTTGGAGGGAGTGCAGAGGAGGTTTACTAGGCTGATACCGGAGTTGAGGGGGTTGAGCTATGAGGAGAGGCTGAATAAACTAGGCTTGTACTCGTTAGAGTTTAGAAGAATGAGGGGAGATCTCATTGAGACGTATAAGATGATGAATGGGATGGATAGGATAGAGGTGGAGAGACTCTTCCCGCTCAAAAAAGACAGTAGGACTAGGGGGCACAGCCTCAAGATAAAGGGGGGGCGGTTTAGAACGGAGTTGAGGAGGAACTTCTTCACTCAAAGGGTGGTGAATATCTGGAATTCTCTGCCCGTTGAAGTGGTGGAGGCTGCCTCGCTAAATATTTTTAAGAAGCGGGTTGATGGGTTTTTGATAAGAGAGGGGATTAAGGGTTATGGGGAGAGGGCGGGAAAGTGGAACTGAGCCATGACAGATCAGCCATGATCTTATTGAATGGCGGGGCAGGCTCGAAGGGCCAGATGGCCTACTCCTGCTCCTATTTCTTATGTTCTTATGTTTCTTATGTAGAAACATTTTCCCTTAATTGCTCCATCAAAACTTGGAATAAAAAAACTCATCATAAAAATCTCATCATAATTCTGAAATAGTGTTGCCCCTAAACAGTTTGTTTTCATTCTGATGCTGCGATGACAGAGACAAAATTATTTTGGGAAATAGCCATGTTTTATGTCAGTTGTTAAATATCTGTTTGCTGCAAAGGATAGTTAAATTGGAACCAAAGGATAATAACTTCTTGTGTTTGCCTTGGAACAAAGCCTTCAAGCATAACCACATAAAAGGCATTGTTCCAGGAGCCAATGAAAATGCAGGGCAACCAATGTCAACCTGTCCTTTGATGAAAAATAGTATCTCATGACCAGTCAGATAAATGGCTGGAATACTTTGACCATTCATTTTATGTGGAATCCACAGACCTTCTGCTGTGCTGAGTGATCACACTAGCTGATTTGCAATTGATCAGTCAAGCACCTAGACGAAACTGGACCAATGTTACTTAAATAATTCATTGGCTGAACGGAAAAAATGTCCCAGCTGTTACAGTATTACCCAGAAATTTTCAATGTTCAAACTTCAGTTGGAAGTGAAAGTGAATCCAGTATATTAATTCAGCGCATTGCAGAGGGCAGAACAAATTCGATCCAATTGACAATAAGCAATTACCTTTTCAATGTAGAAGCCCACTTCAGTTGTCTTTATATTAGGTAGGAAAGGTACTGGTGTATTGGTACTGTCAATGGACCAGAGGTCCAGGCTAATGCTGTTGGTGGGGGGTGGTAGGGGGAGGCAAGGGTTCAGATCCCACCATGGCAACTTGTGGAATTTAAAGTCATTTATATAAATCTAATCTCAATCATGGAGACCATGACAGCTATCATTGATCTTTGTCAGCACCCAGCCGGTTCACTACTGTCCTTTAAGGAGGGAGATCTGTCATCCTTCACCAGTCTGGCCTACATGTGACTCCAGAATCCATAG
Source organism: Carcharhinus amblyrhynchos (assembly GCF_965287045.1). Lineage (NCBI taxonomy): Eukaryota > Metazoa > Chordata > Chondrichthyes > Carcharhiniformes > Carcharhinidae > Carcharhinus > Carcharhinus amblyrhynchos. The sequence continues at coordinate 56,436,440 of NC_137335.1, forward strand.
CAATATGATTGACTCTTAACAGCCTCTGGCCACTCATTTCAATCATTAAATGCTAATCTTGCCAAAAATGCCCATATCCCATGATAGAATAAAGAGCAAAAGGCCATGGCCAGCAGTAATATTCTATACCTCTGGCTGTTGCAGGGTCAATACCGTATTACATTTAAAGAAAGTGTTGCTAAAGGGTAGCAAACCTGATTGGGAGGATTTTAAAGTTTAACAAGACATAAGCACAAAATTGATAAACTGGTCTGTAGTTCCCTGTTCTTTCTCCCCCTTTCTTGAATAGCAATGTTATATTTGCTGTCTTTCAATACACGCGAACCATTATGGAAATTTAGGGAATCTTGGAAAACAAATGCTACTTCTGCTGGCTATCCAGGAAATCTGCTGTCATGGTATGTCATGCTCAACCTGTGTCATCTTCACACATCCACTACAGCTCCTCTGCAAACATTCTGCAGTGTCCATCATCAAACCATACCCAGATTGATTCTTTTTTCTGCTGCTCTCCCTTTTGCCCTTTAGAAGAGATCTCTGTAGCTTTTCAAGGCTGATAAAATGGCTGAAATAAAGACATTTTCTTCTCCGGATGTCTCTTTTTAGAATTATGTTTTTGCAATTGCAAGTGCCATTTCATTGATCTTACTGTCTATATATGGAACTTCAAGCACCTGTCTTGGCATCCCCATTTCAAAGATGTCTATTTTCTTTCATAGATCTTTATTTATTATCCAGGTTTCTGAGGCATAAGGGAAAGTGGATAAATTATAGCATCTTATGTGTTTTTTTAACTTTATTACAAGCTTAAGTGTTTTTGTTGTTAACACATCCTTCATCTTCACAAAGTTACTTTTGGCTATCGCCATCCTTCTAATTTTGGTATCGCATGTACCATCTGCTCTTGTCATTTGTCTTAAATAGACAAATGTATCTACATGTACCAGTGTAAAATTATCCACTTCAATTTTCACTCTGGTTTTTTCTGATGTATTCTTTCTAATGATCATATTGTCAGTTTCTAGACTTGATCTACGATATTTTGTAGGGCTTCTTTTGATTTTTCAAGTAACACTGTATGTTATCAACAAATTTGTTATGTTCTTGCCCTCAATTTTGACCCCTGAAAGAATATCTAATTCTCCATCTATGTACAGGTTGAATCATTTTGCTGACAATACACTGCTTTGTTGTACTTGAAACATTTATGATTTTCCATCTTCTAACCTGAGGGTTGCTATTCAGTTCCAATTTAAGCTTTGGATAAATTTAACATCTTTACTGTCGATGTCACCAATGGAAAACCACAATACATCCACATAATCTAAACCCATCTAATCCTTGGATGTAAGTCAATCATTTCACAAGATTTGGTCACTTAGTTGCTTTGATTTCCCCAGTACTGTTTATTTTAATATAAAGCATATGGAGAAAATGGAATAGGAGAGACACATAATCACAGTTTGTAAAAGCTCTGATAAATATATAAAAGAAAGAGATTAGCAAAATTGCTATTGAAAGTCAGGGAAGTAAAGGTTGCCAGCCGTCAAGAAGTGGCCTGGAGTCTCCAGGAATTGAAGATCAATCTCCAGGACAACCTTGGAGAAAAGTCATTGGATCATCAAAAAACGATTTTTTGTTTTCATTCTCTTTTCCAAGTATTGGTATGTGGGGGAATAATTGAATGGAGGAAGGGAGACGTGATTTGGCTGACGATTAAGCATCATCAAATTGACTTTCCAGTTGGCATATGAAGGTGATACTTCGCAAGGATGGATATTTTGGCTGAATAATGTTTGGGGTGTTGATGGGGGAAGTGAAGAAACCCCCAACAATACTTTTAATAGTGGACAATGCCAAAGGGAAGTATGTACATATTAACAGCCTTGGTTTTGACTTCCAGGGTCCTGGTCAGACCATCGCTCCCATTTATCATCCCCTTGCCCTATTGGCCTAAAAAGGGAAAATGAGCAGAGGCAATACTAAAGAGGAGGAGCTGATTGTAAAAGAAGAAGGAAAGGAAGAAGGGTTCTCAGCAAAGATCCGAAGGAAAGGGGAGTTTTATCTTCAGGGGCTATCCTTTGCGGAACAGGGGTGGTCCCCCCGAAGACACCCCCCCTACCTGTCTGGTGCCTTAAAACTACTCCCTGCTCCTCCCTAACCTGTTCAAACCCTCCCTACCCAAGAATCCAGACTTGCCTGTTTCTGGAGATCCATGGGCCATCTTCTTATTTGTGATTGCAGTCTCAGCAGCACCCACTAATGTGCTCTTGGAACTGCTGCGATTAATGGAGCTGTTGACCAATCTGATTGACAGATAGCTCCCAAGGGCAGGACTTGCTCCCGGTGAGGGGCGGAAGTCCCACATTGGCCTTGTTTAACCCATCCACAGTATTGCAGGATAGGCTGACATAAACGCTATGACTCCATTCTAACTTTGCTTCACCCATAATATTCATTCCCTTAACTTTCCTCTGTTACTGAGCATCATAGTGTCAGCTTGGCCACAATACTGAAATACAAGCATCACAAAACGATATTCAAAACTAACTTTTTACAAACTATTTGCATACCAAAGTTAACTGATAATCCTTGTGCAATCCCTTAGTGCCTATCTTATGGAGAATTTGCCTGGAGTAATGGTCAAATACAGTATTACGCTAGCTGTGGCCAGGGCTCAGCAGAGGGGATACACAAAGTGCACGGTCTCTGCTACAGGTATGAGCATGCGTTCAGTCTTATTTGGCTCTTTGTTGTAATGGAGATCTTGTAGTTCTTCAGACCAAGCAACGAGATCAGGGTGATTGGGTCACTCCGCATCTCTCCTCCTCCTTCTATCACTGAACAATGTGACCCTGTAACAATCAGTCACAGCGGATTCAGTGGGCAGAAGTTAAAAGATGAATCATCTCATTGGCCTTTCCTATTCGGGGAGGGGGTAGGGAAATTCAGACAGCGACAAGTGAATGGGACCATGCCTTCTCCTCCTATTTTTTATCCCTCACTCCCTCCCTTCTACAGGTTTCCAACAGTGAATTGGTGCTGGCTGCTCAGTGCAGACAGTCTTTCTTTTCTATACAGAACTGGCAGCAAAATATATAAAAAACCTGAAAAGTTTTCTTGCAATCTGGATTGCAAGTGGAATCTGTCCCCCAAATATGAATTTAGTATCATTGTGTACATATGGTTCAATGGAAAGAACACATGAATGAGGCAGTGATGGAAATCAGTGTTACAATTTGCATAATGTTATATATCACTAATGGCTAATTTTACTGTCAAATTAATAATATTGCACAATTCCGTCGAGATAAAATTTGTACTCTCTGATTTGTTTCGCAGTCATGGTGGGATTATTGTGCACACAAGTTCACACTGCAGTATATTGTCGCTGCTCTTCATATTAATGACTCATGCTGCATGGAACCAGATACCAACAATGGGTATTATCATTTTATGAGGACCTTTCTGTGATTGTTCGATGAATTGATGGGTGAATCTTGAAAGGGGGGGAACATAACATGCTTGATTGAGGGGAAGGTTAAGCGGGGGGGGGGCAGAAGGAATGGGGAGTAAGGGATCCAGATACAGGAGAAGCACCGAAAGTCCTGATTTCCCTTCCAATCTCTTGCTGCAGCATGGCTGGTGCAAGGCAATTGACCTTCAGCAGGGGAGACAGCAGCTGGCTTTGCAGGACAGATGCAAACAGCTCTCGGCCTAGAGGCCCAGTTATGGACCCCCAACCAGTGAGTATATTTTTGGCTGCAAGGGGATAGGGATAATGCAGGAAGGCACAGTTAAGGTAGAAGATCAGTTATGATCTTTTTGAATGGTATGCAGACTTGAGGGGCTGAATGGCCTAATTCTGCTTCTATTTCTAGCGTCCTGACAATATTACTTTGATTGTTTAGTCAAATTCTGAACAGAAAATTTACTCCAGTGGATAATTTTAAGTATCATTGCTGATCCAAAAAAAAACTTTAATCTTGTCAGCTGTGAGGCTTTATGACAATGTTATGGACTTGATTTAGCCAACAAAGAATCATAAAGACTGCAGTAATTGTCAAGATGTTTTGCTTTTTTCAACTCACCCAATCATTATTACTAGAACTAAATTTCAATTCTAGATTTTATTACTCAAATTTAAATTATACCAGTTACCACGATGGGATTTGAACCCAGACTCCAGATCATTTTTCCGGGCTTCTCAATTACTAATCAAGTTGCTGTCTCTCTCAGTATGCGTTACCTAACATTCAATTCCATTGATTGGAATATAACTGAATGTCAAGCACTGTGTAGAATTGTAGCCAATTTAATACTATTTAAGACAAATTTTTTAATCCTACAGTTCCTTTATCAGTTTGAAAAGTCTGGTCAACACCAGACCACTTGCCTTTGATTACTTTACCCTTATCAAATTTGTTCTCTATTGTATCAGACATTACAGAACTGTATATGGCAACTTTTCTGGCTGAATATATTCCATGCAGCACAAAAACTATACTGTTAAATCCCACATTGAGTTTCGTATGATAAGTTGAGATTTTGCACTTGGTGTTGACAGATCACTAGGCTAGAGGTTTGCAAGTATGTAGAAGGTTTTGCAAATATACAGTTCATCAGATTTCTTTGCTCTGAGCGGATTATACAAAGAGCAAAGAACAATGCAGCACAGGAACAGACCCTTTGGCCCTCCAAGCCTGCACCAATCATGTGTTCTAACTAGACCATCCATTTGTATCCCTCTATTCCCAATCTGTTCGTGTGGCTATCTAAATAAGTCTTAAATGATTCTAGCATGTCTGCCCCAACCACCTTACTTGGTAGTGCATTCCAGGTCCCCGCCACCCTCTATATAAAATACGTCCCCCGCATATCCGTATTGAACCTTGCCCTCCTTACCTTGAACTTGTGTTAGTCATTTCTGGCCTGTGAAAATGCTTCCAAAAGTTAACCCTATTTATGCCCTTTATAATTTTACAAGCTTCTATTAGGTTGCCCTCAACCTCCGTCTTTCCAGGGAGAACAACCCTAGTTTAATCAATCTCATCTCATAGCTAATACCCTCCATACCAGGCAACATCCTGGTAAACCTTTTCTGCGTTCTTTCCAAAGCCTCCACATCCTTCCAGTAGTGTGGTGACCAGAACTGGACGCAGTATTCCAGATGTGGCCTAACCAATGTTCTTTATAACTGCAACATCACATGCCAACTTTTATACTCTATGCCTGTCCAATAAAGGCAAGCATGCCATATGCCTTCTTCACCACCTTTTCCACCTGTACTGTCACCTTTAAGGATCTGTGGACTTGCACACCAAGATCCCTCTGTGCTCTAAACACCTGATGGTTCTGCCATTTATCGTATAGCTCCCCACCACATTAAATCTACCAAATGCATCACTTCACATTTGTCTGGATTAAATTTCATCTGCCATTTCTCTGCCCAATTTTCCAGCCTATCTTTTCCTGCTGTATTCTCTGACAATGTTCATCACTATCCGCAACTCCAGCAATCTTTGTGTCGTCCGCTAATTTACTGATCAGACCAGCTACATCTTTTTCCAAATCATTTATATATATCACAAATGGCAGAGGTCCCAGTACAGAGGCCTGGGAACACCACTAGTCACAGACCTCCAATCAGAAAAAGACCCCTCCACTGCTATCCTCTATCTTCTATGGCCAAGCCAGTTCTGTAGCCATCTAGCTAGTTCACCTTTGATCTTGTGAGATTTAACCTTTTGCACCAGTCTGCCATGAGGGACCTTGTCAAATGCTTTACTAAAATCCATGTAGACGACATCCACGGCCTTTCCCTTGTCAATCAGTTTTGTCACCTCCTCAAAAAACTCAACCAAATTTGTGAGGCATGACCTCCCTCATACAAAACCATGTTGTCTATCGCTAATGAGACTATTAAGTTCTAAGTGTGTATAGATCCTATCTCTCAGGATCTTCTCCAACAATTTTCTTACCACGGATATCAAGTTTACTGGCCTATAATTACCCAGGTTATCCTTGCTGCCCTTCTTAAATAATGGGACCACATTTGCTATCTTCCAATCCTCTGGGACCTCACCTGTGGTCAATGAAGAAATAAAGATTTCTGTTAGAGGCCTAGCAATTTCATCTCTTGTCTCTCTCAGTAATCTAGGACAGATGCCATCTGGCCCTGGGGATTTGTCTACCTTAATGCTTCCTAAAACACCTAACTCCTCCCTTGTAATTGCGATTTGTTCTAACAGGTCTACACATCCCTCTGAGACACTATCAATCAATGTGTCCCTCTCCTTTGTGAATACTGATACAAAGTATTCATTTAGGATCTCACCTAATTCCTTGCGTTCTAAGCATAATTCCCCTCCTTTGTTCTTGAGAGGTCCGCCTCTTTCTCTGACAACCCTCTTGTTCCTAACATGTATAAAATGCCTTGAGATTCTCTTTAATCCTGTCTGCCAAGGACATTTCATGATCCCTTTTTACCCTTCTAACTCCCTGTTTGAGTTCTTTTCTACTCTCTCTGTATTCCTCCATTGCTACATCTGTTTTTAGCTGTTTGGATCTTATGTATGCCTCTTCTTTTCTTTTTGATTAGACCCACAATTTCCCTGGTTATCCATGGCTCTCGAATCCTACCTTTCCTGTCCTTCCTTTTTATAGGCACATTCTGTCCTGCACTCCTATCAACTGCTGCTTAGAAGACTCCCACATGCCAGATGTGGAGTTACCCTCGAACAGCCTCTTCCAATCAACTGCCACCAAATCCTGCCTAATCTGGCTGTAGTTACCCTTCCCCCACTTCAGCACCTTACCCATAGGACAACACTTATCCTTTTCTATGACTATTCAAAATTGTGATCGCTGTTCGCCACATGTTCCCCCACTGAAACTTGTTGACCTGACTGGCTCATTCCCCAGTACTAGGTTCAGTATAGTTCCCTTTCTAGTTGGACTATCAGCATATTGTTCCAAAGAACCTTCCTGGACACATTTTATAAATTCCTTCCTGTCCAGACCCCCAGCCCTAAGAGAGTTCCAGTCTATATGAGGGAAATTAAAGACTCCCACTACAACAACCCTATTTTTTCTACACCAGTCCAGAATCTCCTTACATGTCCATTCCTCAACTTCCCGTGAGCTGTTGGGAGGCCTGTAGTATACCTTCAGCATAGTGACTGCGTTCTTCCTGCTTCTGAGCTCTACTCACAGTGTCTCATTACATGATCCTTCCAAATTGTCCACCCTCTGTACCGCTCCCTAAGATGTAATATGCTCCCTAACCAGAATTGCTACTCCCCCACCTTTTCTAGCCCCTCCTCTGTCTTTCCTAAAACACTTATACCCCGGAATATTCAGCTGCCAGCCCTGAGCTTTTAACTAAGTCTCTGTCATTGCAACCACATCCAAGTTCCGTGTGTGCATTACAGCTCTAAGTTCACCTGTTTTGCCCGTTACACTCCTTACATTGAAGCAGATGCAGTCCAGACCTCCAGGCTCACTGAGTTCTTCCTTCCCCAGATTGCTGTTCCTCTTAGGTAGCCTTGTCTTGGCCCATGCTCGTCCCCAGTCTCTACGCTTGCTGACCTATTGTTTCAATCCCCACCCCTCCCCGCCACATTAGTTTAAACCCACCCGAACCACACTAGCGAGCCTCCCAGCCAGGATATTAGTGCCCCTCCAGTTCAGGTATAACCCATCCTTCTTGTACAGGTCCTATCCTCCCTGGAAGACTTCCCAGTTATCCACAAATCTGAAACTCTCCCTCTTGCACCAGTTCTTGAACCATGTGCTCTGCTGCACATATATATATATATGAATTCTACATAAGTATAGTTATGTTTTGTACATTTTCTCAGAATGTGAATAAAAATGTGAACAACTTGCATCAATATAGCCTCATTTGCATCTTGTAAAGTCACAAAGTGCTGAGCAGATTATGGGAGAGAGGTTAGAGAAAGGACTGCAATGGCCATAGGTCGAATCTTTCTCCGAAGGACAACGCCTTAATTGCAGTAATCAGTCGAGTGAATCTTCTCTTAATTATTACTCAAGCAAGTAGGGGGATGGCAGATGAAATTGGGAGAGGTGAGAGAAAGGTGGTGAAGAGGGAAGTGATAAGAAGAGGAGAACGGGTGAACAAAGGAAAGCACACCAGAGGATAATGAAAGGAGTGCCTGACACTGGCCTGGGTTCCTATCTTATCGATAGGCAGAATGGGGAGAAGGGAAGTGGATTATGATAGGGGAGAGGAGGAGGAGTGGGGAAGGATTGGGTGCCATGAGAACAGGGTCATTTTCCTTTCATTGAGGCAACAGAATCAGACCCGAATTCCATTTCGCTAGCACATTCGGTGCAGAGAGGGAGTTGCTGGAAGGGAGAGAGATTTATTGGCTTCCCATATTTCAGGAAATTTTGCAGAGGGTAGATTTTCAGCTGCATCAGGATAATCAGTTGGAAGAGACTCAAGTTCTTTTTCAATGACTGGGAAGGAAATTTATTTTTCATTGGAGTATGGGGGTGAGTTGCTGTTTTTATGAGCCTGAATCTGGTCTACGTGGAATGAGAAGGAAGAACAGTGCCTCAGAATGCAATAAAGGAATTTTTTTTTGGTGAGGACCAAATTTATTATCTGACGCCTCTGTTTGGTTCAGTTAATGAGTTCATGCCAGATGGTTTTGACACATGAAGCCCAGGTGTAGATCAGCTCTGACCTGAGGTTCCCAGCTCAGATTTGTGCTTTGTACAGAATCTTGAGTCCAAATCAGAGTCCGATGAGATACAACGATAGATGGGGCCTACTAAAAACAGCTTTGGAAATTGAATAGACTCTGTTCACAATTGTCCACAATCTTTCATTCCACCTTAGTGATGGGAGTAGTGCCAGAAAACTGGAGGGTCATACATGTCCAAAGATGTGCAGGTTAGGTTGATTGGCCATGCTAAATTACTCCTTAGTGTCAGGGGGATTAGCAGGGTAAATACATGGAGTTATGGGGTTAGGGCCTGGCTGGGATTGTTGGTGCAGGCTCGATGTGCCAAACGGCCTCCTTCTGCACTGTAGGAATTCTGTTCTATTATATTTCCTAAGTTTGAAATTTTTCAAAAAGGCATGGTGGTCATAGAACTGTTCAAAGATATCATGCACTGAAATATGATAAAGATGATCACTAGTTGGACATCTTTATGTCTGGTCTTTGCTATACTGTTATTTGATCACAGCCATCTAGCCAAAGGAGCTGTCAAATTTAGGATGAGAATGAGGATCAGTTGGTATAAGATGCAACACATGTTCAATTGACAGCTTCCATCTTTTGTTTCTGTAAAGGTCAGAAACAACATTAATCACGTTGACCGTTTCATCTACCTTAGTAGAAACAGCCACTCTACAATCAACATTACATGATAAATTAATCAAAGAATTGGACTTGCCACATCCAACATGCCCAACAGTGATGTTGGTACAATTTAGCCTGTAGCTGAAACTTCAAACGTTTCATTCTACTTTATTACCACACAGTCCCAAAACTTGGACTGTGATTGGAGCCTAATTCCTCGCAGAAATCTAGAAACATTAATTCTGGAACAGGTGTGAGGAGAGCGATGATCCTCTGCTCTTGAATATTATAGTATCAACACCACCTGTTCAGCCTCAGCAAATAGCCATTTATCACAAATGTTTCTTTACTCACTGGATAATGCAAATCGATTTTGGCTTTCTCCACCCAGTGGAAACTGGGCTGGGGGTTATTAAACTGAGCAGATCTCAGTCCTCTCCGATGTAGGTCTTTGCAATAAACCTTACGAAGTTGTGCAAACTGAGATCCTATTACTTTGATAGGATCCCAGAGCTATCTGCGGCTTTTTCACCAGGCAGAACCAAGTGTGCAGGTACCTCAAGGCAGACAAGGCAGAAGGTGTCATTCTGGTAGATCTCAAATCTGTCTTGGTGGAGAATCACTAGCCAAGTGTTCCCAAAACCTCTATTCTGCATCTTATCTAGAAGCTAACGAGTGACAAAGGGCAGTCCAATCCTCCCTTTTTGGCATAGGCTAGCCAAGTGTACTTCTCATAGAATCCCTACAGTGCAGAAGGAGGCCATTCGGCCCATCAAGCCTGCACCAACAACAATCCCACTTTATCCCTATAACCCCATGTATTTACCCCAGTAGTCCCTTTGAGACTAAGGGAAAATTTAGCACGGCCATGCAACCTACCCCACACATCTTTGGAGTGTGGGAAGAAACTGATGCACCTGGAGGAACCCATGCTGATACGGGCAGAATGTGCAAATTCCAGACAGACAGTAACCCAAGGCTTGAATTGAACCTGGGTCCCTGCCGCTGAGAGGCAGCAGTGCTAACCATTGTGCCGCCAAGTCACCCATAAAGGTACAGAAATTCAGTGCACCTCAGGAATTGAAATTGCCTTGATTTCCTGCTGCCTTTGTCGGGCAGAAAAATCAACTTGCAGCAATTTTCAGCTGGATTCCCACTCTTGAGTTAAAATCTGCCTCATTGCCCAAAACACTGGCCAATAGATCATTCTATTAACTTACCATTCATGTAATCACAGATAAACTAGATATTCTGTGTTAACCTTTTGATCACTAGAACACAAGCACCAAGGATGACCACATGAATGTTGCACTGATCACCGGTTAGACTGACAAAAGTATCTTTTGCAAACCATCTGACTGGCATCAGAGAGTGCCAGAGGATTTTGTCTCCTCATCCTTTCGGACCATATGAAATTGATTGCTAAAATAATGAATAGTGATTTATTTAATTTTATGATTATGAATAGTGCATCCTAATTACAAATATTTTGCTCTATTTGTTGATAAATTGATTATTCCAGGTGAAATTAAATTTTAAATTTATGCAATTTTGCATTCCATTCAAAATGTACCCATTCACCATTCATAAGATGGTGGAAGATAATTGAATAAATGTGAGTCTGGTTTATGTAGATCGTTTAGATCTACATGTTAATTCAAGAATCATTCATCATGGTGCAGTACAACAGCAAACACTTCAGCAATTTTTTTTACTTTGGCTATTAATTCTTTATCCAAAGGATCCTGCTTACTAGAATTACTTTGAAAATATTAAAAAGAAAACAGTGATAACACTTCAAAAGCACTTAATTGGCTGCAGAAGGCTTTGGAAAGTCTTGAAATTATGAGAAGTGCTTTCTAAATTCAAGACTGTCTTTCAATTGTGTGGAATGCTACATTGAAATGGAATTCAGATTTTTATCTGTAATTGAACGTCTCAAATGGATTAAAATGTTGTATAGAGAGCATGTTAATTTTGGTTTAATATGATAAATTAAGGCAGAATAATAAGTAATTATTCTGACTACTGTTTAGAGAGAACACAATGATCTCTGAGAGTAATTCCATCACCTGCAGAGCTGATTGAATTTTTAATTAGATATTAAAATAGCACAAAATCTCCCAGTTATGTGATAGAAGTGATCAAAGCATTTTATGGATCATAGTATTGTTCTTTCTGAATGCATTGCATTAACCTCAGAAACTGATCTCGGATTGCTGCACAAAATGATGGAATATTTAGCGCAGATGAACCTTGTATTCAGAGCAACAGAAAGAGATTAAGGCTATTTTTAACTGGAGGAGGCTATGATCTCTCTTATATGTTGATGATGATACTTACTGGTAAGGACTTTCAGTAACTGCATTTCAAGTTTCTGAGCATTTAATAAAATTGCACAGAGGAAACAGTCAGCATAGCCTGGCCAAGTAGTTGATGTTTCAGTAGGGGAGAAGTTTGAGAACAGTGACCACAATTCAGTAAGCTTTAAGGTACTGATGGATAAAGATAAGTGTAGTCCTCCGGTGAAGGTGCTAAATTAGGGGAAGGCTAATTACAGCAATGTTAGGCAGGAACTAAAGAATGTAGACTGGAGGCAATGTTTGAAGGCAAATCAACTTGTGGCATGTGGGAAGCTTTCAAATGTAAGTTGATAGGGATTCAGGACTAGCATGTTCCAGTAAGGATGAAGGGTACGTATAGTAAGTTTCGGGAACCTTGGATAACGAGAGATATTGTGAACCTAGTCAACAAGAAAAAGAAAGCATTTGTAAAGGCTAGGAGGCTGGGAAGACACGAAGCAAGTGAGGAATACGAGGAAAGTTGAAAGAAACTTAAGCAAGGAGTCAAGAGGACTAAAAATGGTCATAAAAAGTCATTGGCCAGCAGAATTAAGGAAAATCTCAGGCTTTTTATACATATATAAAGAATAAGAGGGTAGCTAGGGAGAGGGTTGGCCCGCTCAAGGACAGGGGAGGGAATCTATGCGTGGAGCCAGAGGAAATGGGTGAGGTATTAAATGAGTACTTTGCATCAATATTCATCAAAGAGAAGGACTTGGTGGATGATGAGTCAAGTCCCCAGGGCTTGATGGGATATACCCCAGAATACTGAGAGAGGCAAGGGGATGACAATACTGAGGCCTTGAGAGAAATCTTTGCATCCTCACTGGGGAGATCTCAGAGGTAATCCAGGTAATTATAGGCCGGTGAGCTTTATGTAAGTGGTAGGGAAATTATTGGAGAGGATTTTTCGAGACAGGATTTACTCCCACTTGGAAATAAGGGGACGTAATAGTGAAAAGCATCATGGTTTTGTGAAGACGAGATTGTGTCTCATTAACTTGATTGAATTTTTCGAGAAAGGAACTAAGATGGTTGTTGATGGAGGGACAATTGATGTTATCTACATGGGCTTCAGTAAGGCCTTTGACAAGGTCCCTCATGGAGATTGGTACAGAAGATGAAGTCGCATGGGAATATAGTGTTCAGTTCTGGTTGCCACACTACCAGAAGGATGTGGAGAGGGTACAGAAAAGATTTATCAGGATGTTGCCTAGTATGGAGGGCATTAGCAATGAGGTGAGCTTGGAGAAACTTGGTTTGTTCTCACTGGAACGACAGAGGTTGAGGGGCAACCTGATAGAAGTCTATATGATTGAGTGGTATGGATAAAGTAGATAGTCAGAAGCTTTTTCCTGGGATGGAAGGGTCAGTTACCAAGGGGCATGGGTTTAACATGTGAGGCGCAAGGTTTAAAGGAGATGTACGAGACAACATTTTGTACAGAGGATGGTGGGCGCTTGGAACTCGCTGCCGGGGAGGTAGTGGTAATAAATACGATAGTGACTTTCAAGGGCATGTGAGTCTTGACAAATACATGAATAGGATGGGAATAGAGGGATATGATCCCTGGAAGGGTGAGGGGTTTTGGTTCAGTCGGGCAGCATGGCCGGTGCTGGCTTGGAGGGCCGAAGGGCTTGTTCCAGGACTGTAATTTTCTTTGTTCTTGTATATTGCAAAGCTTCGGTTCTGATGTTTTGTGTTATGGGACATGCCAGGTGTTCTCATGTAATCAGTTTGACAGATAAAATTAAAATATACTGAAAATGCACAGAAAGTCAGTTAACAATTAAAAGATAAACAGATTAATGCTTTGGTTACGACTCTTCATTAAATGTTAAATAATACAAATGTATGCATTATTTACTCCAGTGTGATAGATCAAATTATATTTGGGTATAATATTATCCTATTATATAAACAAAATCATCTGTGAAATAAAGTGTTGTGGGACTATCCTGGGAAGAACACACATTGCCTGCTGTTGCTGCTGCATTTTAAACTTCAGCAGATAGTGTGGGCTTCCACTCACGACTGGTTTTGTGGCGTAACTTCAATGCTCATCGCCCTTTTAGACCCAATGATAATGAAGTTTAAGCAATTGAAGTTCCTATAATACATATTTTCAGTATGGCATAGCTTGGTAAGGTATTGAGCAGTACAAGTTTTAGGATTTCACAATTATAGCTTTATGGAAGTTTTTAATGAGCTATTTAACTAATGCCCTGTCTATGCTGTCTGGCAGATGTAAAAGATTCCAAGTTACTTTTTTGAAGAAGAGCAAGTGAGTTATGCACAGTGTTCTGGCCTGTATTTAGCCCTAAATCAGTTCCACTAAAATAGATTGTCTAATCATTGCCACATTACTGTCAGTAGGGGCTTGCTTTGTGCAAATTGGCTCCAGGTTTACATTACAGTAGCAACCACATTTCAAAAAGTACTTAATTGGCCATAAAATGCTTTGTGACATCCTGAGGTCATAAATGGCTCTTAAAATTGGAGCAGTAAATATTTTTTTCTACATCAATTACTTTTTCTAGACTTTTTTTTTACATTCCAACTACATTTGGCATCAGTTTTATTTTTCTAAATTTGCTAAGTGATTTTTTTTCTTGGCTGAAGAAGTTTGAGTTACTTTTGATACAATATCAATTGATATTATGTCATTGCACGTAGAGAGTTATTGCCGAGTGTAATTTTTAGGCGAAGTCAAATTAGAGGTCTCTTACGTGATACTTTGATGGAGATTCACCACATCTGGAGTATAGAATTTCAAAGACCTCTGATAGAAGGAATTTTTCCTCATTTCAGTCCTAAATGTCTGACCCCCTGACTGGAGTAAGAAGTCTCACAACACCAGGTTAAAGTCCAACAGGTTTATTTGGCAGCTCAAACTTTCAGAGCATTGCCCCTTCATCACGTCCTGATGAACCTGTGCCTACCCCAGTCTAACGCCAGCATCTCCAACCCTTGACTGGAGACAGGTCCTCTAGTTCTAAACCCTCCAGCCAGGAGAAAATGCCTCTCAGTTTTTACCCCACCAAAAATTCTCTGAATCTTTAATCTTTCAATTAGATCACTTTTCATTCATCTAAACTCCAAAGAATGTAAGCCTGCTCAATTTCTTCCCTCAGGATAATCCTCTCATCCCAGGAAAGGAGAATCCTTTTATTCCAGGAGTCAATCTAATGCATCTTTGTTGCACTACATCTAAGGCACATGTATCCTTCCTTAGGTACAGATGGGAAAACTATACATACCATTTGCCTTCCTAATTCTTTGCTGGATCTGCAAGTTGCCTTTGGCCTGAGTTTTTGCTTCTTAGCTGGGAGCACAGAGTTGGTCAATTCCTGGCTCCACAAAGCAGACCTGGGAAAAAAGTGTACTGAAACTTCATTCCATGGCAAGGTATTGGGGTGGGAGACAGAGTGGCGTGAATTGGGAACAGTGGCAATGGAAACAGTGCCCAAAAACAATGTGGAGGCAGCACAGAGTCTGCCAGGTGCCAGGCACAGAGGCAGGCGGTGTGGAAAGGCCCATTTCAGTGCTCCACATTTTATTCCAGCTGTGAAACAAAGAATGAGACCAAAAAGAGCCCCCCAGCACTCAACTCCTCATACTCCCTCACCGCCACACACTCCCCAAGCTTCACCCATGCTAATCTGTGTCACATCAAGTCCTCCCCTCACCTCCATAACATTTCACATCCTCTGTGCCAGTATATGCACCTTCACCCACCATCCCCATGGCTCTTCACAGCCCCAATGCCAAGTTAGTGTCAACTCATGCCAACACATTCCTCCCATCCATCACCCTTCACCCTTACAGCCTCCATGCCAACTGACTCAGTTTCCACCATGGACAGATATCACAACCCATGATGAAATTAAATAAAGTTCTTAAGTGCTTATTAAAGAATTCACTATTTTTAAAAAAAATTGTTAAAGCCTATTCACTACATTTAACTTCCTTCAAATAGTTAATCCATTATAACAACAGATATTTCTATTCATCGACCCATTTCAAGAACATTACAAGCACTTGGAGCTGTCAGTCAAACAGTGAACTGACAGATACCCACTGTGATAATGGGAGGTTGTGAAATCAGTCAAGGAGCACTATTCCTTTTATGCTAACCCTCAGTATCAACAGAGGGCAGAATCTTACCAAAAAATGGCAAAAATGTCAGGATCTAACTGAAAACTGGCATTTTCCTCTTCAGAGAAATAGGCAAGTTTTCTCTCCAGATTTCATGGCACGTTGTCAAAACAGAAGTGTTTCACTCTGTCATTTTGCAGGGTGAGGGGTAAACACACCGGTAAAGATGGCTGCTCTGAGATTGAGATCAGACTGAGAAGTAATCTCCCTCCCACCCAACAACAGAGATCTCAGGGGCTTTCCCCTCCTCCACTTTGATAATCACCTGCATGATTCTCATCCCTCCCACCCACCCTCTTGCAATCAAAGCCAGCATCTCCCACAGGAAGCTGGCATCACCCTCTCTCCCCACCAGTACACACACACGCAGTGAGCGGTGGGGAAAACTGCAGTATGTGATAGCGCCAGAGTGAATCTTGTTTGCTGATTCCCTCCAGAATTTTAGCCTGCTTCACCGTTTTCTCTGATGGTGAAGGAGGGTTGAAAATTGCCCCCAGGGTATATAATAAAAGCACTGTTTTTTTTTAAACTGCAGTTTTTCCCCAAATATTTAAAGGGCAGGAAATCCCTTGACAGTTTGACTGATCTCTTTGACAGTTCCATCTGACAGTTCCAAAGAGTTTATCCATTTTTTACACTTACTCACATCTACTTTTAACAATCAAAAAAGGCATCTTACCTCTCCCCAAGGGCAACTGATCTCTCCCAAAGGTGTCCCAAAGCTATATCCAAAAATGTACCCTACCTCTCCAGTAAATTCAGTCAGCTGTAGACCTATTCCTAACAAGTCTAAAATACGCGTGCCGTGTTTTGGAGATTCCCCTGGCCAAAATCAGACCTGACTGAGGCAACTGCACTTTAACATGTGCGGTTGCCTCTATGAACCACGGGTGTGCAACTTAGAGCCACCCCCACTCCTCGGCCTTGTTGGATAGAGGGACATGACTTCTGCACTCATGCCTCTGCTGTCATTTTCACTAAGACTGAGGCCAGAATCCGCCCCCAAAAAAATTCTAAATCGAATTCACATGAAAACTGGAGTAATTCATGCTGGTTCTTCAGTGGAAGTTCAGAGAAGAATCTCCCCACTCTGAGTGAATATCATTATAATTCAGGGGCAGGGTCTATTCCCATTGGAGAGAACAGCAATAGGGCCACTGCTGAGTTCAGTGCATGTGCACTGGCCCCGCACTGTCAGCTCCTCAATCACTGGCCAGCCCCACAATGCCCCAACGCTAGCCCTGCACCATTCCACGGCTTGATCACAGGTCTCCCAATCACTCCTGCCCTCACCCTCCAGCTTGCCTTGATCTCCAGCCCACCCAGAGAGTTACCCTGCACCGCCCCCCCCCCATCCCGATCACTGGTCCAAACCCCCAACAGGCTGACCATCCCCAATCCACCCCGACCACTGGCCTCCCTCCTTCCCCCACCAATCCTGTCAGCAGAGTGGCAGCGGGACCCCACCCCCTCGCCCCCACCAACTGTCCCGGCCCATCAAGCCTCATTACCCCCAATATGTTCCACTTCCTTGGAACATATTGCACTGCTCCATGGCCCCCTGACCATTGGCTCTTTGCCCCTTGAGCAGTGCCAAGGGACACACGCTGGCACTGCCAGCTGAAGCCACCCCTCCTCCCCATTACCTGACCCTCTGGGGAGTGCCTTGATTCCACCCCCTTCACTCCAGCAGTTCCCTGATAGTGGGGAGCTTGTGTAACCCTGCTGGAGTGAACCACTTTGGTAGGGTGGGGTGGGGAGGGGAGATGCTAGCTGGTCCGGAGACACGTCTCCCTGCCAATTTTTGGCATGGAGCTGATGCTGCCAGAAATCCGGCGCTGGGAGATGCTACTGCAGTGGGAAAGCGTGCATGAATCCCACACAAGGCTCACTGTGAGATTATCCTGGCCTGCTGCGCTAAATATTAGCACAGCAGAGTGGCAGAATCACCCTCACAGAGTCTCTTGATGTTTAGGAAAATTCAGGCCTTTGTGTTACATTTATAAAGACATACAAATTGCCCGAGAGAGAAACTTAAATGTTGGCCTTCATTGGATAAAATCTTTTTTTCTATTTTTCTTAGCAAAGTGAATAATCTCATTCTTCACCACATTATAATGCACCTGTTTTTTTTATTGTCTACTTAGTCAACTTGCCTATCTTCCCTTGCAGACCATTCAGGGAAATTTAACATGGGGAGCAGATGGGGAAGGGGGTTAGATTCATTACAAATGGAAATCAGTTCGGAAACTGGGTTTAACCCACTAACTTCCAGCTTTTGCTCAGGTGAGACAGGGCACACAGCCAACCTGCTCTGAAAAGCAATTTCCAATTGCTTGGAAATTTAGCCTGCTTTTCAGTTTTAACTGTGCTTTTCCAGTCTGGCCTGCATGTGACTCCACACTCATAGCAAAGTGGATGATTATTAAATTCCTTATGAAATGGCCTAACAAACCCACTCAGGGCTATTAGGTATGTGCAACAAATGCTGCATTCTAACACAGAATAAAGAAGACACTGAGAGATCCCTCCCCAGTGCTCCAAGATCCCAGGATATCTTCCCCAGTGATCTCAAATCCTAAGACTTGCTCTGGTGTTCCTAAAGCTTTTCTCCCCAGGTCCCCTGATCCTCAGATCAACTCCCAAGTCTCACATGACCCTACACCCTGACATTGACTCTTGATGTCAGTGTCTCTCTTATATAACCCATGACTCCAGGAGATTGATTACGACACAGAGAAATTATGCATCTGTCAGGTGACATCTGCAGTGTAGAATGCAATCCTTTGTTTGCATATTATGCTTTTATGCTCCTGTGTTTATGGTACGAGTTCTTTTAGGTTTGGTGAGTCATTAGATCAGAGAAGGCAGCTGCTGCCTAGACTTAATGTTGCACTGGAAAATACTGGGGTGAATTTTCATAGATCAGAGTTGAGGAGGAACTTCTTCACTCAAAGGGAGGTGAATCTCTGGAATCCTCTATCCGTTGAAGTGGTGGAGGCTACCTCGCTGAATATATTTAAGGCACAGGTAGATAGGTTTCTGATAGACAGGGGAATTAAGGGTTATGGGGAGAAAGCAGGAAAGTGGAACTTCAGATCAGCCATGATCTTATTGAATGGCGGGGCAGGCTTGAAGGGCTAGATGGCCTATTCCTGCTCCTATTTCTTATGTTCTTATTTTTCTAGTCTCTTGGAAGCAGGTTTGGAGGGAAAGGGCCCAGAAAATCTCAGAAGAAACACTTTGGGCTGGTTTGCCAATGAGTTGCTGTCTGTGACTGCTTTCCTCACAAGGGCTGGGACCAGTCATTGATTCCGTGGTGGGAAGCCATTTAATGTTGTTGAAGGTGAAATTATCAGCAATTTTCACACCAGAAGTCAATTTATAAGGTTGCTTGGGCCCCCCTACTATGTTAGCACCCTGCCAACTCAGAGAAAGAAGCTGCACAGCAGGAGTTTGGTATTGCTAAAGACCTCAAGGATATTTAATGCTTACAGGCAGAAAATAGCATGGCTAATGTGTTGCCATGTCAGACTTGCCATTCAGTGAGGATTTCCCAGAGACTGATTTCTCGATAGTGCTGGGATTGATGTGGTGACAGTGGCTCCTCCATTAATGATAGCAGTTACACGGCATCCCTGCCATTCTCACTGCTAGTCCCTCTCAGCAGTACTCTCACTTGTGACCCAGGGACGGCTGCCAGCTGCTTTTCCACTGGGCCACGTTTCACCTCCAGAACCCACTTGCCGTCCTTAATTGGATGGTGAATGAGGAGGCAGCTAATTGACAGGTTGACTCCGATAAAATTAACCCAGAAGGTTCACTGCAGCAGCGAGCAGAAAATGCTCTCTAGATTTCTAGTCCAGTAACATAAGGACCACCTGATGATAATTTATAAATGCTAGCGATGCATAGCTGTTTTCACATTGGATAGAAAAAGATATCTGCGAGACTGTAGCAGAAAATAATTGCTTGATACGTTATCACATCTTTCAGAAGTGCTTCAAAGTGCTTCACGCGAAGAACACAGTTAGTTATATTGAGAAAAGAACAAGATTCTGATTGGTTTCAAGGTGTTGTGAAGTTGTCAACATAATTAAATGAGTAAAGATTCCGCAGCACTTTGCTACTTTGATATATTATCATGCTGTTAGAACCAGTGTTTAACTAGTTCTTGGCCTTTGGCCTTTGGGCAAGAGTTCTAAATGGAATTTTTCAATAGTATTATGATCTGTTCTACATACAGAACATGTGTGTTTTTCATACATTTAGTACAATGCATAGCTTATGTCATTTATTGCAGTTTTTTCCAGTTTCAAACTTCACTACACAAAGCCATTCACCAAGTTTGAGTATGAGTTAACAAATTATTATAATGTTAATGAGAATATGATGAATAACATATTTCCATTGCTTAGCTGTCTCTGTTAAGGGAATACTGTACAGTGTACTGTATGGGAAAAGATACTTCTTTCTTGCAATGAATTTGACATATAGCATGCACTAGATCAAAGTTTTACTCATAGCATCATGAAATCTGATTGTTTATCTCCTACTCAAATGTTAACTTATTTAACACATTATGGCCATTTGTTAAATTTTTAAATGATTGAGTATGTCTGCTTAATGTATTTGTGTGAAGTTCATTGTCTGGTCTTTTAATTGGAGTATTCACATGTATAAAGTAAACAGGTTAATGATAAGATGTAGAAGGTTCTGTTTCATTTGATCATTTTAACATTTGACACAATCTTAGGCAAAATATCTATTGCAGAATGTCGGTCTAGCAAGTAAATGAACTTAAAAATTTCTCATAAAGCAAAAATGTCACAGCTCTATAGCTCATTTGTTTTTGTTTTATTTGCCCAGGGAAAGGAGATGTCTTTGGAGATGTTTTCTGGAAGGAAAATACCCTCGCTCAATCATGTGTTAATGTCAGAGCTCTGACTTATTGTGACCTTCATGTTATCAAAAGAGATGCCTTGCAGAAAGTACTTGAATTCTATACAGCCTTTGCAAACTCATTTTCAAGAAACCTTATTCTAACGTATAACCTTAGAAAGAGGGTAAGTCTTCCTTTTGTTATGAACAAACTTTTTTTTCTCAATAAAGATTTGATTGTGTTCTCTTAAATAACAGTTACATTATGTATACCTAGAAATTAACGCATTTTTCTTTCCCACCTTCATAAACACCTTTGAGTGGGTTCGTATGTCCTTCATCTTTATGGTTCAACAGCATTATTGGTGTCCAGTTGTATTTCATCCATGATTTCAGATTTCCTGTGATATTAATATATGCTGCAAAGTGTATAGGGATATAATTCAATTGTGAATTCTGTGATAAGTTTTTTTTTAGCTTTATCGTTTTGCTCTGGATAAGATGAATTGAAAGAAACAAATGTATTTCAGTGGTGCAGTGCATCATTATGCAGTGAATTACATTGTAAATTGATGATTTTGATCTGGTGTCCAGTTTGTTTATCAAAAAAGGATTAAGAGGGTGCATAACTCGCTGGTTTTAAGCACGGTTGCATAGTGCAAGATAATTACTGATGTAACTTACATTTGCTTTTATTGAATTTACCTGTTTTGTGATGAAACTTGCAAACGTTCAAAATCTGAAAGAGCAACAGAAATGCTGGATATGTGTAGGTGAACATTAGCAGCTGACAAAAGACAGGCTTTAATATTTCAAAGAGCAAGTCTTCCTCAGACCTGTAGGCATAGCACTGATCATGTACAGCTGATTAAGGGTCTCCACCTAAAACATTAAATAAACCGTTCAGAATTTGATATGATATAAGAAGTGAGCAGGAGGATGGATTAGATTAGGTGGCTCATATGAAGAAACACACAGAAAGAGTTGATCTATTTCTGTTCCTTAAATAACAGAATATAAATTATTCTTTCAGTAGCCCTGTTGTTAATTGCCACTCTTTTCTGGTTTTGTTACCCATTTGGAAGATTATTTACATACATTGGAGTAGAAATTCCAGTTAAGACATTATGTACAAACCTTTACTCCAGGCATACCACTACTTTCCTGTAAGTGCACAGGCAGCAGCTCATTTCAAATAAATAACATAGGGAATACCAGAATTTCATGTGAGCACATTAAGCCAATTGGATTTTATGCCCTACGGAATAAACGGCTACAAATTGTATAGAAAAATACATGGTTAATTTGCTGTTTAATAAGTTCAGTGTAAAAGCAGAAGAGCCTAAAAATATTCTTAAGTGTCAAATAGCAATTCTGATTGTAAATCCTTCCAAGGTCGGCCATCCCTATTGTAGGACCCTCTACACCTGAAACCCAAGCGTGAAATTGTGAATGCTGTAAACTTTCAGCTTTTGTCTTAAACATTATTTAATAACAGCCTTGAAATCTCAACCTGATGTCTGATATTTTCTCAACTAAAATATCCTTATTTTGCATGGAGATTTTTAGTTAGTGTTCGATCTGTTTCATCTTGACAATACTGAGATCAGGTGGTGGCTTATTTCATGCATTTGGTTGCAAGAGCAGAGTAATCATTATACCATCAATACTGCATATTTTTAGACAAAGCCTTCAGTTCATGATCTTAAAAATGCTAGAACTGACATATATGTTAATGCAAAATTAAAATGGATTCAAGTATGTCACATTATTATGTGTTGTGACATTGGATGCGTTGTACAAAGATAGATCCAGCTTTCCAGAATGTGATCAACATTTGAAGTACAAACATATGAATTTACATTTAGCCTTTTGCTTTTGAAGATGACCATAGAAAAAGATGTTGATTGAGAATGTTTATTCAGCATTTACTGCAATTTCTAAGAATGAATGCTCAGGATATCTTCCTGTAAACTGAACCAATTGGGAACCTTGGGACTTCAGGCCAGCACAAATTGCTCTAAAGAAAGAATCAAGTGACAATGGATTTTTAAGCTAAACTTCCATTCCTAGCAACAAATCAATTCACCCTAAGATGGCTGGCAGGTCAAAGGGATTTCTCTCTACCCAGATGACTGCCTTTCCTTCCTCTTATTGTTGCTTAGAAACATTAGATTTAACAGCACTTTTTCTCTTCTGCTGATTCCTACCTTTTAATTTCAAGGTGGGATCAAATGAGAATAAAGTGGGCTTTTATTGACCAAATCAAATTCGAATCAAAGCACATCCTCTACAGGTTGGAATGGTAAATCAAAATCAAAAGAGAGCTGTTAAATCACTAAATTGAGCAGACCATGCATGATAACAGAAGACCAGCTCATTTAAATATCAATGTGGTCAGACAGATCGTGACAGATCAAGTAAACGGAAAAGAAACTGTGGCAAATGAATTTCATTTCATGAATTCAGACAAATGTGAGGTTTTTCAACATCTTAAGGGAAATGATAGGGTGGATAGAAACTATTATTGTGAGCTGGGGAGGCCAACAGAAAATAGAGCCAGGCTTTTTAGAAATGAAATTAAAGAAACACTTTTACACATGATTGTATGATTCATAGAGTCATAGAGGTTTACAGCATGGAAACAGGCCCTTTGGGCCAACTTGTCTAAGCCGCCCTTTCTTTTAACCGCGAAGCTAGCCCCAATTGCTTGCATTTGGCCCATGTTCCTCTATACCCATCTTACCCATGTAACTGTCTAAATACTTTTTAAAAGACAAAATTGTACCTGCCTCTACTACTTTCTCTGGCAGCTTGTTCCAGACTCTCACTACCCTCTGTGTGAAAGAATTGCTCCTCTAGGCCCTTTTGTATATCTCCCCTCTCACCTTAAATGTATGCCCTCTAGTTTTAGACTCCCCTACTTTGGGAAAAGATATTGACTATCTAGCTGATCTACACCCCTCATTATTTTATAGACCTCTATAAGATTAGCTCCAGCCTTCTATGCTCCAGAGAAAACAGTCCCTGTCTATCCAGCCTCTCCTCATAACTCAAACCAGCAAGTCCCGGTAGCATCTTAGTAAATCTTTTCTGCACTCTTCCTAGTTTAATAATATCCTTCCTCATAATAGGGTGACCAGCACTGTACACAGTATTCCAAGTGTGGCCTTACCAATGTCTTATACAATTTCAACAAGACGTCCCAACTCCTGTGTTCAGTGTTCTGATCAATGAAACCAAGCATGCTGAATGCCTTCTTCACCACTCTGTCCACCTGTGACTCCACTTCCAAGGAGCTATGAACATGTACCCCCTAGATCTCTTTGTTCTGTAGCTCTCCTCATTGCCCGGCCATTAACTGAGTAAGTTCTGCCTGATTCAATCTACCAAAATGCATCACCTCGCATCTATCTAAATTAAACTCCATCTGCCATTTGTCAGCCCACTGGCCCAATTGATCAAGAATCTGTTGCAATCTGAGATAACTTTCTTCACTGTCCACTATGCCACTAATCTTGGTGTCATCTGCAAACTTACTAACCATGCCTCCTAAATTCTCATCCAAATCATTAATATAAATGACAAATAACAGTGGACCCAGTACTGATCCCTGAGGTACACCGCTGGTCACAGGTTCCAGTTTGAAAAACAACCCTCTACAACACCCTCTGGTTTCTGTCATGAAGTCAATTTTGTATCTATTTAGCTACCTCACCCTGGATCCTGTGAGATTTAACCTTATGCAATAACCTACCATGTGATACCTCCAATGAGGATGGCAAATGATGTGCTTTTGTTTAAAAAGGGCTGCAGGGAAAAGCCTGGGAACTACAGGGCAGTGAGCCTCACATCTGTGTTGGACAAGTTGTTGGAAGGTATATTGAGAGACAGACCCTACAGAGATTTAGAGATGCAAGGATGATTAGGGACAGTCAGCATGGCTTTGAGAGTGGAAAATCACGTCTCACACATCTGATTGAGTTTTTTGAAGGGGTAACCAAGAAGATAGATGAGGTCAGTGCAGTTGATATTGTCTACATGGATTTTAGCAAGGTCTGTGCAATCTTCAGGCACCTCACCTGTGAATATCGATGATTCAAATATCTCTGCTAGGAGACCCACAATTTCCTTCCTAGCCTCCCACAATGTTCTGGGCTACACTTCAAGAGGTCCTGGAGATTTATCTACCTTGATGTGCTTTAAGATTTCCAGCATTTACTTCTCTGTAATATGTACACTTTTCAAGACATCACTGTTTCCCCAAGTTCCCTAACATCCATGCTTTTCTCAACAATAAATACTGATGATAAATATTCATTTAGGATCTCACCCATCTCTTGTGGATCTGCACATAAATGTCCTCGTTGATCCTTAACAGGCCCTACTCTCTCCCGAGTTACTCTTTTGGCCTTTATGTATTTGTACAAGCTCTTTGGATGCTCCTTTGCCTTATCTGCCAAAACAATCTTGTGTCTTCTTTATACCCTCCTGCTTTCTCTCTTAACTCTACTCCTACACCCTCCCTGTCCTCTTCAAGGGATTCACTTGTACGCAGCTGCCTATGCATGTCATGTGCCTCTTTCTCCTTCTTGATCAGGGTCTCAATATCCCGAGTCATCCCGGGTTCCCTACTTCTACCAGCCTTGCCCTTCGCTCTAAGAGGAATGCACTTACCCTGAACCCTGGTTAACACACTTTTGAAAGTTTGATAAAGTTTGATAGCAGTTTGGAATTCTCTTATGTCAAAGGCAATTACTGCAAAATCGATTGTTAATTTTAGGTCTGAGATTGATAAATTCTTGTTAGCCAAATATTGTCAAATATATGGTCCAGAAGTGGTTGTTATGGCAGAGCAGGTATGACCTCGTTGATTATTGGAATTAAAGGATAAATAGCCTCCTCCTGTTCCTACCTTCCTATGTTGCTGTAACATACTTATTATCATATGTAAGAACATGAGACATAGGGTCAATAGCTTTCAGATAGCTACTTGCTCTCCCTTATATTTGTGTTGCAATGGAGAAATGGTACTATTATATTCCACCCAATGTAATGAAAGAACCAAGGATAGAAATCAAGCTTACTCACACCACACAGTCAGTGTAAGTTAAATTTGGGGGCATTGATTCTAACCTTGTTCTGAAAATTCTTATGGTGTGAGATAGATTACAATACTGTTTTCCTGGGTCTTGATATAAGGCTTTGGTCAATAAAACAAAATCAAATTTTGTTAATGGGCACATTTACAACTCTTTGTTATACTTTGTCTATTCCTGTTTTTGAATTGCAACTGGTTTGGTTTTAGAGTTTGCCATAATAATCCTGCTAATTAGACAATTGGTTAGTCAGATTGTCTTATACCACTGTTTTTTAAGTTTATTTATTTGTGGCATAAGTAGGCTTACATTAACACTGCAATGAAGTTACTGTGAAAGTCTCATAGTCACCACACTCCAGTGCCTATTCAGGTACACTGAGGGACAATTTAGCATGACCAATGCACTTAATCTACACATCTTTCAGATGTTGCTTGTGTTTTTCCAATCTCTTCATGGAAAGATAGTTTGTGGCTCAAAGTTATGTAAGATTTAGCAGACAACAATCATTGGCAGATACTGTAATATTCTTTGATTGGACTGATATTTGAACTTTTATTTAAGATGCTGCTGGTCTACAGAAAGCTGATGGGATATAATTTTTTTAAAAATTCAGGAATTTAGGATGAGATTCTACATTTTTCTGTCCAAACGAGGTAGCATGTGGTTCTGGTGGCTGGTCAGAGAGGCATGAACTTTTGCCCAACGCCATGCTTGGAGGCTAATTAACTGAGCACAAGCCAGTATCTCTCTAAATCACCCTGCAGTCAGAAGTGGATTCATTCACCACCCCCTGGTCAGCTCGTGGGTTTGAAGGTCAGGGCACCTTATGTAATCTCCAGTTCAGGATGCTCATATCCCTTTCTCCAGTCCACTTTTCTTCACGAGACCTTGCAGGATGTGCAGAATCAAGAGGCAAAAGGCAAGCAACCTAATGAAGAAGTCTGCAACCTGATTTAACCACTATGCCCGAAAACAGAAATACAGCGAATGATTGCTTGCAGTAATTGATATTAACTGATATTAATATTTAAATCCCCATTTAAATATTATTAGTGAGTTGGATGTAATCATCTGAGCTTACTTGCCTTAACAGCCTCGCTAATGGAGGTCATCACCAGCAAGGCTCACATATATTCCCCCACCAACGGGGCCCAGACGTGATGGGCTTGCCATTGGGACTAGAGGTCAAGGAGGTCCCCAGGTGGTCAGAAGCAGAGAGGCAGTGTCCCCTATGCAATGCCAGCCTGGCACCATGCACCGGGAAGTGCCGTGGGGCAGGGTCTAAGGGGGAGTTCCAGTGGCTATGGTGAGGGGCAGGTCCTGAAGGAGTAGCAGCATGTGGGAGCTACAATGCAATTGGGAGATTGCTGGGGTGGCAATCGGCTGGGAGGATGATGGTGAACAAGGGTGACAATCAGCCAGGGGAGTGAGTGGGGCCTGCAATTGGGGGTTGGGGGGGTTAGTGATATCCAGGGCAGTGAAATAGTCACAATATCCCAGTGCATTCCGATACATAGTGTAGTTGGAGATCATGGTGCATGTGCAATAGTGCCCTCCAATAGTCAGCAGCCAGGTTCCCGGTATCCTCTCCCCCTATTGACGAGAATCTTTTTGCCTCTTTTTTTTCTAAGTGTGATAAGATTTGATTTTTTTTGTCACCAAGAAAATGGGCATGATTCTCTCCTGTTTCCACACTTGTTCAGGACTGCTGTTTTTCTCCAGCATTTTTGGTTTTTCTATCAGATTCCAGCATCCGCAGTATTTTGGTTTTATCCCCAAAATTGTGACCTTTTAAGAATAAAGACTTGCTATGAATCACAAAAACCCACATGCATTACTTGTACTGTGTGGATGTTTGGAGCACTGTTCCCATACTCTGAATATCTTAAGGGGGTTAGCTGTCTGCATTTTTCTGCAGGCAGTTGATGCGCCAAGGGCATTGCAGATGCCATATAGACTGGTTAGATTATTGCATACAGTACTCAAAGGAGCTGAACAGGCCTCCTGCTACTGCACCCTATTGTATTCGGAGATATTCCCCGATATGTGGCAGCGCTGTGGGTGTCACCATCATACTATCAACTCCTTTATAAAATCCCTTATTCAATATTAGCCAACAGTTTATCAAAAGCCATTATTGTATATGTATGCAATTGTTGGAGTGAAAACGTAATTGGAATCACTGGATCATTTGTGAAAATGATTAGCTATATTTGTTATTTGCAGTGATTCAGTTATGCTGCTGTAATACATTTACTTAATTTTAATGTTTACAGGGTGTTAAAACTTCACACATTGCACAAAAGACACATATATTTGTGGTGGCGAAGCCAATGTTGCATTCACCTGGAAACAATTGCCCATATGAAAGGTATCCGGGAAAATAATTCTCGAATTGTACTACGATCTGATGTATGTTGTCAATGGCTTTTAATACAGAAATTGTGAAAAGTGTTCTATGTTTAACATAGAAACATAGAAAATAGGAGCTGGCGGAGGTCATTCAGCCCTTCGAGCCTGCTTTGCCATTCTTTAGAATCATGGCTGATCATTTAACTCAGAAACCTGTTCCCACTTCCCCTTTCAGTCCTAAGACTGTATCTGATTCCTTCTTGAAAATATACAATATTTTGGCTTCAACTGGCTTCTGTGATAGATAATTCTACAAGCTCACCACTCTTTGGGTGACAAAAATTATCCTCATCTCGATCCTAATGACCCCTGCTATTCCAATTCTTCCTGCATCTACCCTGTTTAGCCTTGTTAGAATTTTATAGGTTTTATGAGGTCTGTCCTTCATTCTTCTAAACTCCAGTGAATATAATCCTAACTGACTAATCTCTACTCATACGCCTATCCTTCCATTCCACGAATCAGTCTGGTAAATCTTAGCTGCATTCACTCCATAGCATGAACATCCTTCTTCTGATAAGGAGACCAAAACTGCACACAATATTCCAGGTGTGGCCTCACAACAAGGTTTAATTCCACATTCCTGCTCCTGTACTCGTCCTCTCGCTGTGAAGACCTACATACCATTTGCCTTCTTCACTGCTTGCTGCATCTGTGTGCTTACTTTCAGCGATTGGTGTACAAGGACACCCAGATCCCATTGCACATTCCCATCTCTCAATCTATGTTCATTCAGATAATAACTTACCTTCCTGTTTTTGCTACAAAAGTGGATAACTTCAGATATATCCACATTATGCTTCATCTGCCATGCATTTGTGCACTCATTCAACCTGTCCAAATCACACTGAAGCATCTCTGAATCGCCGTCGCAGCTCACCCTTCTACTTAGGTTTGTGTCATCTTCAAGTTTGGAGATATTACATTTAATTCCCCCACCTAAACCATTAATATACATTGTGAATAGCTGGGCTCCTAGCACTGACTCTTCAGTGCCAACTATAGAGAAGTGTTACAGTAAAATATGTTTATATTTAAACCTTCGCTCCTTGCTCAGTTAAAAAAAGTCACATCATCTCTGCAAGCAACAAATACCAAGGGATGCATTTAGTTGCCATCTAATAAAATGTGAACAGTGGATGCAATCCTAGAACTGTGAGACTGTGATTGCATTTACTACTGATGTGGTTCCTACTCAATAAATCTTTCTTCTCTCCTGCGGTGCAGTGGTGTGGATTATTGAATCTTTAACAATGGCAGTTTTCATTTGAACAAGAGCCTGTACTGACAAAAGAATTGCAGTTTTTTTCCCCTCTCTGTTTTACAGAGATACTCTTTGCCCCCACTGACATCCTTAAGTCCCAGTTTACAGACATATTCACTTCAGTATCCCCCCAACTCCCCCATTATCCAAGTCACAAAGATAGTCTTCCTTCTTGGTGATACTTTCACTGCCAGTTCTAGCTGTAACTCTTAGCTGTTTGTACTGCTTTAGTCTGGAGCAGTGAGGAGATTTTTGGTTTCACAAATCAACACAATTGGCAGTGGGAATATCATTAAGGGACTAAGCAGTAACAATTTTCTAACCATCTCTTCAGGCAACCAATCACCTATTGTTTTGGGAAACCAAAAAGACTGTCAAGATTTGAACAGATCATATACTCTGTACTCTGTTTAGGCTGCAGAGACTTAATGCATAATAGTAGCAAAGTAGCTTCACCCTACGTTCCAGTTTCTAAAGGCTTGTCTGTGGTGAATCTTCATAGCAAAGCAGTTGTTTCCCACCGGATTAAGTTTCTGTGATTTTTTTTTTAGAAAAAAGCCACGATTTCCAAATTTACTTTTTCTATTTCCATCAGTTGTGAAGCTTTGTTTATATACTACTGATGATATGTTACCAGTGCGGGATTGAGCAGGGCCCAAGTGAAAGGTCTGAGTCATTGTATAGACTCATCATGCTTGCCCACTGGCCTCAACATTGATCAGTCTTCTTGTTCCAAGTCTGACACCAACTGTCTTCTCTCCCCCTACTCAGTTCTGCTGTGACAGTCATCGAAAAGGATAGGAACTGTATGTCTGTGTGCCTGCCCACAGCACTGCACCCATTCAACATAGTAATAGAAGAGATCATGGTGACAATTTGAGCTAATTAGCCACCCTCCTAATGACTAAATTGAGCTTTCTCCTGTGCCCAATTTATGCCTCATTGCATAACTCTATTTTACTTTTATCAGTATAAAGTGATAGTTCGTAAAGGGTAAGGGAAGTCCAGCAAGAATACTTTTTATTCAGACTACTCTTTTAATGGCTATATTGAAAAATAATTTAAAAACATATTCCTTTACATTTAAGCAACAAGATTCACAGGGACAATAATGTGGGTGTTATGCAGTTCAACCAGTGCTATTGAGGTACTCCACACAACTGTGTACAAATGAAAGAGCTGGTCTTGTTGATGGCATGAGGTCTACTCATTAAAGGACTGCTGGCTGCCGGCTGCATACCAGCGGCTCTTTTAGAAGGTGAACCCTGGCAAAGGGCAAAAGATTGCAGATTGTGCACCAGGCAACAGTGGTGCCAGGGCAAAGAGCCTGAATCTTTTTAATTGAAGCCGCTCAGCCATTCCAGTTGCCTAATGGAGTGGGCATTCATTTAAATGAAGATCTCTCATTCTGAGCATACATCTCATGTATTGGTTACATGTTCCCTTTGACTCCACTGCCCACAATGGGGCAATGCTGAGAGCAGATATATTAATAATCTATAGAGCACAACTTCAAAGTTTGCAGATGATACAAAACTTGGAAGTATTGTGAACTGTCAGGAGGTTAGTGTAGAACTTCAAAGGGACACACCAAGTTGGTGGAACGGACAGACAGCTAAAAGATGAAGTTCAACTCAGAAAATTGAAGTGACTCATTTGGGTAGGAAGAACAAGGAAAGCCAATACAATATAAAGGACACAATCCTAAAGGAGGTGCAGGAGCAGTGGGACCTGGAGGATATGTGCATAGGTTATTGAAGATAGGCAAGATAGGTTAAGAACATAGTATCCTAGGCTTTAATGACAGGGACAAAGAATGCAGCTCCCCCTCCTTATCAATTTTAAACTCTCCAAGTGTCTGAATAACTCACTCTTACACCATGTTCTGTGTAGCATCATCTTCTTTGGTAAAGACAAATGCAAAGTATTCATGAGATCCTCCAGCTACATCCTCTGCCTGTTTGAGAAAATTCCCTTTTTGATCCCTAATCAGCCTTCTCTTCCTTGTACCATTCTTTTACTGGTTAAATGCTTATAGAAAGCTTTGGAATTCCATTTTATGTCAAATATGAATAGCATTACAGGTTCTTTACGTTTACTGAGAGAGCATATGGAGCCTTGTTTGACTGAAAGACAGCACTGCTGACAGTATTGAACTGAAGCCACAGCCTGGATTATATGCTTACAACCTGACTAAGACATGACAGTGCCACCATTGGCGAGATGCCAGGGCCATTCCCATACCCCCACTTCTTGCCTTCAAACAATCGCACAACCTCAAACAGACCGTTGTTCGCAGCAAAGTACCCAGCCTTCAGGAGAACAGTGACCATAACAGCACACAACCCTGCCACAGCAACCTCTGCAAGACATGCTGAATCATTGACATGGATGACATCATCTCACGTGAGAACACCATCCACCAAGTACACGGCACATACTCTTGCAACTCGGCCAACGTTGTCTACCTAATACGCTGCAGGAAAGGGTGTCCCAAAGCATGGTACATTGGGGAGACCATGTAGACGCTACGACAAGGGATGAATGAACATCACTCGACAGTCACCAGGCAAGTCTGTTCCCTTCCTGTTGGCGAACACTTCAGCGGTCACAGGCATTCGGCCTCTGGTCTTCGGGTAAACATTCTCCAAGGTGACCTTCAAGACACACGACAGCGCAGATTTGTTGAGCGGAGACTGATAGCCAAGTTCCGCACACATGAGGACGGCCTCAACTGGTATCTTGGGTTCATGTCGCACTATCTGTAACCCCCATGACTTGCCTGGGTTTGCAAAATCTCACTTACTGTCCTGTCTGGAGACAATACACATCTCTTTAACCTATGCTAATGCTATCTCCACCCATATTGTCTGCATCTTTAAGACTTGAATAGCAGGTTAGCTGTAAAGACTTGCATTCTAATCAGGATTCTGTAAACTGTGTGTGACTTTATATGCCCTTCACACCTGACGAAGGAACAGCGTTTCCAAAAGCTTGTGGGATTACTATCAAATAAACTGGTTGGACTTTAACCTGGTGTTGTGAGACTTCTTATTGCACTTCCACCTTCAGGCACAGTAACTTCTCATTCAGTCATTGGCATTTCTGCTTAAACATGATTCTTACCTTATAAATAAATAATCTGCAAACCAGATCTGTAACAAAGCTGAACATTACAGCCTGTTACAAATAGATCTAGAAATTAACGTATCTGGCAGGTTTCGCAAAAAGAATGAAGTTAGCAATTTGCAACATCTTACGTGGCTAACTAATGATGCTGACTAAGTTTTCTATTAATTGTAAAGATATTAATGAATGGGTTACTTGATTATAGATCATTCAGTGAAATGTACAAAATAGTTTTAGCTAAGACTTACGTGGTGAAATGTACCTCATCTTGGATGTTTGACATAAAAAGATACAGGTCCAGTAGACTTAGGGATGACCTTTTATGAAAAGGAACAGTCACTGCAAATTGTGGTGAGCAGAGAACAGTGGAGAAATATAAACAAAGTATTATCTGAATGGTCACCAAAACCAACTATTATATGGGAAGATCCCTATATATATTTACAAATTCTTCTCATTCTTTATTTCTGTGTACGTCGCTGAGAGGGAGCTTTTGAGCAGTTAATCAGTTGGACTCTCTCATCAGAGACAAATTTCGTAATATTAGTCTCTTTCATAGAAGTAACTTTAAAGCATTAAGCACATTAGCATGAGCTGAACATGTTAAAGGTGGGATTTTCCGGCCACTCCCACCAGCGGTCCGTCTGGTCCTACTGACGACGATCTCTCATCGCGAATTCTCCAGCGGCAGAGAGTGAGAATAACAGGGAACTCTGTTGACAGTGGTGAGATTGGAAGACCTCCCACTGGTCAGTAGTGATCCGTCTCCACCACGCAGAACATTACACGTGACGTGTGGAAAATTCCATTGTATGTTTTTAAGGGCAAACACTTTGGCTGTTTGACATTGTTGGGGCCAATCAACTGAATTTGGACTCTGCAGGTCCACTGAACATACTCACTTGTTAATCAAAGACACACATGTGTTCAGTTGCTGGAGGAAGCCTTCATTGGTGCCTGAAAATAACACCTAGTTCAAATGTTATGGGCAAAGCAGTGACATAGGGTCCGATTTTACCATCATGTTGCGCCCGTTTTTGGGCACGAAAACTTGGTAAAGTCAGGTTTCAGTGAATAGCGCAATTCATGCCAGATCCCCCTTTACCATAGCCCAAAAATGGAAAAAAGTGGACATATTAGCGAGAGGCTATATAGTTTTGTGAAGGGGAGGTTGTGTCTCGCTAACTTGATCGAGTTTTTCGAGGAAGTGATGAAGATGATTGATGAAAGTAGGGGCAGTGGATATTATCTACATGGACTTCAGTAAGGCCTTTGACAAGATGGCAGATTGGTGCAGAAAATGAAGTTGCATGGGATCAGAGGTGAGCTGGCAAGAAGAACACAGAATTGGCTAGGTCATAGAAGACAGAGGGTAGCAGTGGAAGGGTGCATTTCTGAATGAAAGACTGTGACAAGTGGCGTTCCTCAGGAATCAGTGCTGGGATCTTTGCTGTTTGTAATATATATAAATGATTTGGAGGAAAATGTAACTGGTTTTATTAGTAAGTTTGCGGACAACACGAAGGTTGGTGGATTTGCGGATAGCTATAAGGACCAGCAGAGGATACAGCAGCAAATTGATTGGTTGGAGACTTGGGCGGAGAGATGGCAGAAGGCGTTTAATCTGGACAAATGTGAGGTAATGCATGTTGGAAGGTTTAATACAGATGGGAAATATATAGTAAATGGAAGAACCCTTAAGAGTATTGATAGGCAAAGGGATCTGGGTGTACAGGTACACAGGTCACTGAAAGCGGCAATGCATATGGAGAAGGCAGTCAAGAAGACATATAGCATGCTTGCCTTCATCAGCCGGGGCATTGAGTTTAAAAATTGGCAAGTCATATTGCAGCTTTATTGAACCTTAGTTAGGCCGTATTTGGAATTTAGTGTTCAATTCTGGTCGTTATACTACCAGAAGGATGTGGAGGATGCTTTGGAGAAGGTCCAGAAAAGATTTATCAGGATGTTGCCTCGTATGTGTGGCATCAGATATGAGGAGAGGTTGGAGAAACTTGGTTTGTTTGCATTGGACCAACTGAGGTTGAGGGGCGAGCTGATAGAAGTCTGTAAGATTATGAGTGGCATGACAGAGTGGATAGTCAGAAGCTTCTTCCTGGGGTGGAAGAGCCAATGACTAGGGAGCGTAGGTTTAAGGTGCGAGGGGAAAGGTTTAAAGGAGATGTACAAGGCAAGTTTTTTACACAGAGGGTGGTGGGTGCCTGGAACTCGCTGCTGGGGGAGGTAGTGGAATCAGATATGATAGTGTCTTTTAAGGGGCGTCTTGACAAATACATGAATAAGATGGGAATGGAGAGATACGGTCCCGGGAGGAGGAGAGGGTATTAGTTCAGCTGGGCAGCATGGTTGGTGCAGGCTTGGAGGGCCGAAGGGCCTGTTCCTGTGCTGTCATTTTCTTTGTTCGTTGTTCAGAAGGAACCTATTCGGCTCATCAAGTCTGCACCAACTCTCCAAAAGAGCATCCCATGCAGGCCCTCCTCCCCATCCAATCCCTGTAACCCCACACATTTACTATGGCTAATCCACATCACCCATACATCTTTGGACACTACGTGGCAATTTAGCATGGCCAATCCACCTAATGTGGCAGGCAGGTTGATGTCAGGGTCTCATAACTGAGCACCTTTCGCAGCAGGAATTATGAATTGAAACCCTTTTTTAACTTCTCTAATATATAAAACATTGAAGCTAATCCACTATCAAAGGCCAGCTAGCTCAGCATAAACACCCCCTTCATTTCATCTGTTACTCTTCACTGCCCTTGTACAGACTCTGCAGATTGGAAAGCTATCCGGCTGTTCTCAGTTTGCAGAGTGTGACTCTCACTTCACTTATTATTGCATTTACTGAGAAGAAATTTTTCTTGAAGCTTTTACCTTTCCTGCTGGATTATACAATGAAATCAGGTGTGAATCATTGCAGTGACAATACATCTTGACTGCTGTTTGTGCAGTTGCATGGCCTGGCTTTTGTAGATAATGTCTGACTGTTGTTTGTTCGATTTATCTTCCACTTGCTGCTTTGTGGTTTACATGAACAATGTGGTTCCAAGCAATAGCCAGCACCTATTTAATGATGTTGGAACCTTTTTGATTTTGAAATTGTGTAAAATATTGTTGAAGCAGCTGAAGAAAAAACATCTAACAGATCAGATCTTTAATAGAGGGCTGTGTGATATAATGTGATTCCACAAGAAAAATGAGTGCCCATGAGTAAAAATAAGTATAAATCCCTATGATTTGACTGTCATTCTATGTTTCTAAAGTGTGTTATTTTTGTCGCAATTATACTGTAAATGCTTTTGATGGAAAAAACTGGAGTTTAGCCAATAACAAACATGACATTGACTTATCATAACTTTATTAATATGGAAATAGTTTTATAGGAATGACTTTATTATGCAAGTGTCTAATACTTTCACACTACATATTTAATAAATTTACGTACTTTTGTGTTTAATGAGTTTCAAAGATAAGAAAGAACTTGCATTAATATAATGCCTTTCATGACTTCAGAACATCTTAAAGTGCTTTACAGTCAATGAAGGTGTAGTCAGGGTCTGCAGCAGCCAAATTTACACAACACAAACTCAACGTAAACAGCAATGAGGCAAATGACCTGATAATCTTCTTGATATTGGTTGAAATAAATATTACCTAGAATTCCAGGAGAACTTCCCTTCTTTGAATGGTGCCATGGGATCTTTTACCCTCACCTGAGAAGGTAAACAGCGCCTTGGTTTGATATCTGATCAGAAAGGTGGCATCCCCAAAAACTCTGAATTGAAGTGAAATTCTAAGGGATGTACTTAAGATTTTAGAATCTAGGGCAGAGTTTGCCGCTCCTTCCAAGGTGGATTCTGAGATGGGGGAGGACTGTAAAATTGAATGGATGGGATTCTACCTGTGATCCTGTACACCCAAACCCAAATGCAGTTTCATGGTTGGGTGGGTAGAGTCTTGCCGGGAAAACCACTTGTTAAGTCCCTTTAGTGGCCACTTAACAGCTATTTAAGGGCTTTTGCCACACAACCTCAATATTTAGGCTGTCAAGAATGAATGCAGATATGGTGGCAAACAGTGAAATAAACTTTTCTCGATCTCAGGCGGGAAGGAGGGGGCAGTGCCCTCTGGAATCTTGGAATTCTGGCCCTCTCTCCTCTCCTGGCCTACATCACAATCACCACCCCCTCCCCTCACTCCCCCAGGGCATCCCTTACCCACCGGCTCCAGCAACCCACAGGACTTGTCTTAAGGATTGTTCCATGACGTATTTCCAACTAGAGTGCTGCAGTACCTCATCTGGCCACTGCAGCGTGTGCCTTGGATAGGTTGGAGAGCTGTTGGCCAATCTGGCTGATAGCTCTCACGGATGGCCTTCTACCCAATGCCAATCAATGCTGAAGTGAACGTTAAATGGCAGTGAGCGTCCATGCGTTGATGGCAGCATGTTATGCATTGAACCTTAGGGTGGTGAGTGCCAATTACTCATCATCCTTATAATTCAACCCATGACTCCAAGCCATGGCCTTCTCTCACTGGTAAGAGAATGCCATCCCCAAGCTGATGCATTCTGATGGAAAACAAGATAAGTTCCCACCCAATAGATATGATCTCTTCGTGGTATTTGGCAAGTCACCTTAGAAATATATAACAAAGCTCCATGAATGCATATTCTTTCACAAATACAGATTTAAATGTTCTTGTTGGGCTACTGCAATAATTTCCCCTTTGGGGAGTTTTGTGATAGGCTGGATTCCTGTCTCTACTGAAATATATTCCAGCACTGATAAAATACTGGAGATATTCAACAGAACGGTCGGCATCTGTGGACAAAAACAGGTGAATTGACTCTTTGTCAGAGTGTCTTTGGATCTGCTATTACTGGCTCCTGAGTAACATCTGCTGCTGTATTGCAATTTAGTTTGCAAGCTGGTGTTGTGCAAAATAAAAGTGACATTAGCTTGAAAACTTTGTTGTGATACTAAATGACGCTGAATGCATTTCCTATAGTAAAATAGCATAACCTTTGAGTCACCTCAACCAATATCATGCATAATAATAAAATAAAATGAATGACACAGGACGTTGTTCACAGTGAGTCAGAAACTGCTGCTTTACAGTAGTAGAGTTAGATAACAAAACATGCAATTGATATTACTCTAAGGTTCTAAATATTCATTCCGCCTATAAAAGCTTATTGCTGGATGTCATGTTTCTGTCCCACTTTTGTGTAAACTTATTCTAATTCGAATTCCTCTGTCCATATTTTTAATATAAGCTGCCAATGTTCCTCTTACTGAGAATATAGTTTTCTGATAACAGCTTTGTAGCAATACCTCAGTTTAACATATTCCAGTTCCTGAGGCTGTGCTTCAGATAAGCTTCAATGCTCCAACCAACTGTCATCCAAATTGCTCCAGTTTTACCCCAATCTCTAGTTCACTCCACCTAAAGGTAATATTTTGTTTATGTTTTTGGTGCACAATGTTACAGGAGGTAATACAGTGTATGCTCACGGGAAGCAGCTAACATCAATCAACCGGTGTTGTGAGATGTAACAGTGGACACATATAACAATGTACAACTAAGTATGTGCAAACAAGTATGTACACATTTACAGAAGTGTACTCCAGTCTGGACAAACAACAAAACACCAGTTTGTCTCTTACTGTTGGTGCATAGTCTGTTGTGTGTCCACTGCGTGTACTTGAACAAAAGAACTCCAACTTGGATCTTGCAACTAGTGCATAGCCCATTGTGTACACTCCTCCGCCATCTTTCAGGATAAGTAGCGGAATGGCAAATGTAAAATGGGTAGAATGACTTTGGTCAGTCCAGACAATTTAAGACATGACAAAGTCCTAATAACGTGTGACAGGTCTTCTCAAGCAGCCGGAATGTGTATAGACACCATCAGAGACTGTCCTATCAGCAGTGTGCATTGTGGTGGACGTGCAAGGCATATCTTTTGTGTGGTGTGAAGGCCTTGAGCAAGATGGATGGCAGGTAAAAACTCATCTGGGTTGGAATTTGTAACTGAAGTGGAATGGAGGTTTATTAGATCCATGCTTTGCCTAAATTCTGATCTTTCTGCTTCCCCAGCCCCACTTACATCCCCACCTCAGAACTAAGGACTATAAAAAATACAAGTTGTAAGATTAGGCTCCTTAGCATCTGGTTTCCCACTGCAGTGAGTAATGTTTTGGCTTCAAAATGGTATCTACAGTGAGCATTCATACTTCTAGTGCGAATCTTGGTGGATGCCATTTTGTTGAGTCATTAGATCTTTTGTGCAGAAAGTTTGTTGAAAAAATGCAAAACAGACAGATTGTGATATCAGTCAATGGCTAATGCTGATTTGAAGTCCATTTTAGAACACAACACTGCAGCTAATGCTGATACACACAGCTGAACACACATCCCAGTAGTACTATTTAAAGGGATCAGCAATTACTTTACACACTAGTTACTGATTGGTTTCTAGTTGCTCTTGCTGCAATTGTGGAGGTGTTTGGTGGTTTCTAGAGTTCTTTAAAGTTTGCAGGGAGTGCTATGGTTCATCATAAAGGACTTTGACTTGGTTTCAAGGGTTTTACATACTTTGCTCACAAGCATGGGGCAGCAGTAGGTGTTCCCCACGTATTATACCCTGACAGTGAGAATGAGCAGAGGCAATACAGAGCAGGGCAGGCTGCTGGAAGAGGGAGGCGAAGTCTGGAAAGAAGGCTTTTCAGGAGGAGGCCATAACTATCCAGGCTGAGCAGGGAACAATTTAATTTATTCTACCTGAACCTGCATGGAACAGTGTGTCAGATATCTCCACTTCAGGAAGGTTGTTCTCTCTGAAATGTACCATGTATTGCAGGCACAAATTCAGCCTAAGAGTAAAGACTACATTACCAGTGACTGTGAAGGTGACCATGCCCAAGAACGTTTATGCGTTTCATTCCTTCCAAGTTGGGGCAGATGATATATGTTACGTCGTCCCAGTTTGTCATTCACTGTTACATAAGGGATGTCACTGAGACAGTGTATGCAAACAGAATTGAATACATTTCATTGACTCTCTCCAGAGACTAGTAGGTAGAGTGAGTATACAACTTTGTGAGGCTTGCAGGCTTTACCATGGTACAGGGTACCATAACTGTATGTACATTGCTTTGCGGGCGCTGAAATAATCAGCATTCATGACGTCCAATCAATGCAAATAGTGACTGTGCCATTGTCAGTGGGAAGAGCAACCCGTCATTGAGAGAATTACAACAGATTTTTATGTCATTAGGTTTCCAACCTTTTGGCTCCCATCAGCTTTACCATGCCTGTTCACCACTCACCAAACTCGCCATGGGCTGTTTGGGAGAACTCCACCCATTATGATTGTCTCCATGCTTTTCTCTAAAAGTCCAGTGAAAGTAACTTAAGTTCCAAAAATGATTTTCGATAAGCATTGATCAAAATTAAATTATTTATTTGGCCAACATGTAGGAATCTGAACAATTTAGATCTAATGGTTCGGTAAACCAAATGGAATTAACAACAATCTTAAAAAGTGTTTCAAATAATGAAATCGATTGTTAGGAATAAGCCTGAAAACAGTTAATTTGTG
Source organism: Carcharhinus amblyrhynchos (assembly GCF_965287045.1). NCBI lineage: Eukaryota > Metazoa > Chordata > Chondrichthyes > Carcharhiniformes > Carcharhinidae > Carcharhinus > Carcharhinus amblyrhynchos. The sequence goes on from NC_137335.1 coordinate 56,476,698, forward strand.
TCCGTATGCAATAACATTGTAAACAGTATACAAGTCAAAATTAAAAGATAGTGGGGGCAATTTTCCTACCTTGCCGTGCCTGGTACAAATCGTGCCAATCTGGGAAAATCACGTGCGGGCCACAGATCAGTTTTGTGCTTGGTACAAAAAGATTTTCAGCCATCCTGGTCCCTTTCTAAAGGCATGAATCATATCACGCCCAGAAAGTGCACGAGGCCGATTAACATGAGATTGACCTGATTCCAATCTCATTAGTGAGTCTAGCACACAATCATCCCCCTCCCGGAATGTTTCCACCTCTCTGGCAGGAGGACACACTGGTGAGGATTACTATTAGTTTCCACTAGCAGAGACCTGGCGCGATAGTCACACCAAGAGGCTCGGAGCTGATGAAGCCCCTGGACGGCCGGGGCTATGCGGGGAGTCTTCTGACAGAGAGGCTGTGCTGGATGCAATCATGCAGGGGTAAATCATGAAGATGGTCTTGCATGTAGTGGCTCATGATGGGGAGGCATATCAGGGGTCAGGCATGGGGACGCATTGGGAGGGTCCTGATGCTCCGATGCTAGTGACCCCTGTCAGGGGTGGGGGGTGGGGGAACATGCCATCAATGAGTGGGGCACCCTCGTGAAATGGTGTCCAAGTGATCTGAAGCCAGACACACTGGCCTGCCCCCTCCCCCCATCTCCACCTGTACCAGCACAGAACTCTCCAAAAAAGTGACTGAGTGTGAGAGGATTGTGATATGGAGCACACCTGAGAGACTGGCACAGATCACTCCATTATCCTCACTGTCCTGACATTTGGGAAAATTCTGCCCCATGTTTCACCAAATTCTTGATGGGGAAATGACATTCCAACTTCAAAGCAAGAAGAAATGATGGGCAGAATTTATTGCTTGTGACAATATACCCCATCACAGCATTCCACACTCCCCTTCCCCCACCTCGATTTAGTACTACTCAGGAGAAATTTCTTACCTCCAAGAACTCCCAGCCAACCCAAGGCAGCAGCTCTCCAGTGTGAAAGTGGTAGTTACTGCCTGAAATGCAGAGGGATCTGGGTACTCTAGTGCATGAATCACAAAAGGTTAGTATGCAGGTACAGCAGGTAATTCACAAAGCTAATAGAATGATATTGTTTTTTGTGAGGGGAATTGAATACAAGAGTAGGGAGATTACGCTTCAGTCATACAGGACATCGGTGTAACAATACCTGGAATACTGTGTACAGTATTCCTCAAGATGTAAATGCATTGGAAGCTGTTCAGGGAAGGTTTACCAGATTAGTACCTGGAAAGAGCAGGTTATCTTATACAGAAAGGATGGGCAGGCTAGGCTTGTATCCACTGGCATTTAGAACACTAAGGGACAACTTGATTGAAACATATATGAACTGACAGGATTTGACAGGACAAATGCGGAAAGGATGTTTCTTCTTGTGGGAGAATCTGGAAAAAAGGGCTACTGTTTAGCAACACAGTAGCAGCATGGTAGCACAGCGATTAGCACTGCTGCCTCACAGCACCAGGGGCATGGGTTCAATTCCGTGGCTCACTGCCTGTGTGGAGTTTGCACATTTTTCCCGTGCCTGCATGGGTTTCCTCTGGGTGTTCCAGTTTCCTCCCACTTCCTGAAAGACATGCTAGGTGCATTGACCCAAACAGGCACTGGATTGTGGTAACTAGGGGAATTTCACAGTATCTTCATTGCAGTGTTAATGTAAGCCTTACTTGTGAATAATAAATAAATTTTTTACTTTAAATAAAGAGTCATCCATTTAAGATGGAGATGATGAAACGTTTTTCTCTTAGAGGATTGTGAGATTTTGGATTTCACAAAGAATGGTTGAGGCAGAATCCTTGAATATCTTTAAAGCTGAAGTAGATAGGTCTTGGTGAGCAAAGGGATGAAAGGTTATCTGGGGCAGGCAGAAATGAGATCTTACTGAATAGTGAAGCAGGTTTGAGAAGCTCAGTGGCTTACCCCTGTTCCAAATCTGTATGTTTGTTTGTATGCTGGTATAGTGCAGCAGGCCCAGGCTGCAGGATTGCCGCGGGGATCTGCTGTAACAATAAATGAGGCGAGTATGCCTGTGTCACTTAGGGTGCTCCCAGTGAGTGCTGTTGTGCTCCAGGAAGATCAAACTTTTGAATTCTGTGTCAAGTTCTGCACAGTGAGATGCAACAGCATTCAAGCCCTGAAGCCAGTCCAGAGAAGAACCACAATGTGAGAATCAAAGTACTAAATTACAAGTGAAAAATGGATAAACTTGAATTTCATAACATTGAACCAAGATGGTTCTGGCTTTGGAGAACTACATTAGATGTTACATGTATTGCAAGGGTAAATTTAGAAACCAACTTCAAATTAAACCATTCAAGTAGGACAAGGGGAAGTGAGTAAAAGGAAAATTGGATTGTTGTCAGGAAGATGAATGGTAAAATACAGCAACCATCTGTGTAGAGTAGTAAAAATGCAGAAGTAATCTTTTTCACTTGGGAATGTAAATGACCAGTTGGACTCACTGCCTGACTAATGAATTCTGAAACCATGATAGGGAGAAATTAGCCGAATAAATGACCATGAGAAAAAACATCACTCAGTTTTTGACATCTCACCCCATTTTTTCAAATTCTACCCTGACTTCAGTATCCCTGTACTGCAAAAATGTCAAAAACTCTGTCATGGGTTAGAATTAATTTCATGGAAACTTACATTCAGTGTCATTACTCTATTTTTGTGCACCCTGTTTGTGGTTGTACCAACATATATTTGCCATGAAGTCATTGCTCAGTGGAACAATTCAATCTCACTCTAATTGCATTACATTTACCAATTCCCACTCAAGTTTTGGGAAAAGAGTAGCTTTCCGGAACCAAGATATAACCTCATTTATGTGCACAATACAGTTGCTTTGAATCTCCTGTTTGCAACCATTCTACATCTTTATCATGTTGAAATTTGAAGAGATCTGGGCATCTAATATATCTGGCAGACGTAAGTAAGCTGTGACAAACCTTAATGATCTGTTATTTACACTCTTGAAGAATTTTGATGCAGATTAATTTTATTTGACAGCCTAAGAACATAGACACAAAGGCCAGCTTCTCTTTCTCATTTCCTGCTTCCCTTTCACTCAAATAGAATGAGAAGTCAACATTTCACACTTGCCTAATTTGGCCTTGCTCTACTTGACTATTTTGTTTGGACTCGTGGAAGATTTGAGATGACTATGTTGTAGTCCTATCTCCAGGCTGCACTCCCTTCAAAGTTGGATCTCTGTTGGAAGGAACCAGCTTACTGATTTTATCCTGCAGAGCAAGGATAATAAGTTCATATTTTCTGTTGTATCCATGCACTAAACATAGTCACTAGGCGAAGTGAGTCTAGCTTGCTGACAAGTGTAGGAATACAATTTAAGAGGAGGCATTGCCTTCCTGAGAGGAGAAAGCAGGGGTGAAAAGAATGTTAACTGTTTACTCTGGGGTGGCGTGGTGTTACTACTGCTGCCTCACAGCGCCAGGGTCCCAGGTTCGAAATTGGCTTTGAGTCACTGACTGTGTGGAGTTTGCACATTTTCCCCGTGTCTGTGTGGGTTTCCTCCGGGTGCTCCGTTTTCCTCCCAGAGCTCAAAGATGCACATGTTGCGTGAATTGGAGATGATCAATGTGCAGAGTTACGGGGATTGGGCAGGGGTGTGGGTCTAGTAGAGTGCTCTTTCAGAGGATCAGTGCAGACATGATGGGCCAAACAGCCTCCTTCTGCACTCTAGAGATTCAATGAGCAGGTTTCCCAATCATTGAAAGACGATGATCCCACTACTTTCAGGATAAAAGCAGGAGATTGGCCACCATGGTTGGTGACAGCCTTGTTTGTTTTAGATGCCACGACCTTTATTTTCAGTTCACTTTCCCACAATATTATCACACAAAAGCGAAGGTGGTAATTCGGTTCTATATTTCTACTGTTTTAAATTGACCATAGTGACATTTTGAATGCAACAAAGTCACCACATTTCTACAAGAACTGAACATTGTGAATATGCTATACTTGCCTCAGTTGTGTTATTATTGGGTAATGCACCTCCATTGTACTTTTACTTCAAAGCTGAGGCTAATCGTTAAAGCCCAACATGGAGGATACGGAAAAGCTTAAATAGTTACGGTAGTAAAGCAAAAAGTAATGATTGGGTGACACCTAACTTGGCTTTCAAAAGTCTGAAGGCTGTAAAAACGTACTGATTTTTACAGTTCCAAGGGTCTAGGAAAGAGCAGGAATTGAAAATTAAAGAGCTATATTAGAATTTCAAAACAGTGGCTTGACAATGCTTAACTAAGAACATTTTCTCAAGGTTGGAATTAGGTTAATTATCAGAATCTGTGGAAACAATCTGCATGTGGTTTATCTTTAGTCAGACTAATGGCATTTGTAATGACTTGGTAAGATTATATTTTTCTTTTTGATTTTGAATTGGAATAACACAATTTTTACCTTACGTTTCTTAGAACATAACTCAAGAATAAGCCTGGTTTTAGAGTCGGATTACTTTTCGATATAATATCTGTACAGCCTTAATGAAAACAGCTACTGTAATCCTTATTTTCCACAAAAATTTACATATAGCAGTGCCTCAAATACCCATGCCGTCTGCATTTAGTTATGCACTTACATTATTGAAATTAATTTTTGCTCATGCACCAGTGTTGTATAAATTTGTTGATAATGTCTGGCATGCAGATTCCACAAGGGCTGTTTCACTGAAATAAATTTACTATAAATGAAGAAATGCTGATGTTAATAAATGAGATTTTGGTTATGAACCTGTATTGCAATATTAAATTGCAGTTAATATTTTGCAAACATGCCACAATTTGAAACCATAGATATTGTCATGCTTTTTTGTTTCTCCCATTATGTCCCTTCCCTTTTTTATGTTTATTTTTTCAGCCATGTTTTCAGATTCCAGTCTAAACCAATTGAGGTACCCAGACAACCTCCCATCCTGGCTCTGTTTACGATACTATGTGACAGGCCAATGGGAGTAATGTGAGAGCAATTAAGCTCACTCATAATTTATTTTTCCCTCCTCTATCTGAAAGCTGCTGGTTTGTCGCCCTGATGGCCCAACTGAAATGTCACATTTGCTTTGTTCATTATGTAGAATGTTGATACACTAATACACTGGATTATTGGGATTAAGTTTCTAGTTATGATAAACACCCCAGGATACTGGGACAAAATTCTTCAGCTGTTCCCGTTATTAGGATCTTCCAATCCTGTCAAAGTTGGCCCCCGCCATAGGTTCGCCATGGAACATGTAAGAAAAGTAATCACCATCGACTACGGGAAGGACTGGAAGACCCCACCGGTAGTTGATGGCAAGTCACTTGTGCCGCGGTAAAATCCCCCACTGGGAACATAAGAACATAAGAACTAGAAGCAGAAGTAGGCCATCTGGCCCGTCAAGCCTGCTCTGCCATTCAATAAGATCATGGCTGATTTTTTTGTGGACTCAGCTCCACTTAACCCGCCCACTCACCATAACCCTTAATTCTTTTACTGTTCAAAAATGTATCTATTCTTGTCTTAAAAACATTTAATGAGGTAGCCTCAACTGCTTCACTGGGCAGGGAATTCCACAGATTCACAACCCTTTGTGTGAAGAAGCTCCTCCTCAAATCTGTCCTAAATCTGCTTCCCCTTATTTTGAGTCTATGCCCTCTAGTTGTAATTTCACCGGCCAGTAAAAACAACTTCCCTGCTTCTATCTTATCTATTCCCTTCATAATCTTATATATTTCTATAAGATCTCCCCTCATTCTTCTGAATTCCAATGAGTATAGTCTTTCCTCCTAAGCCAACCCTCTCAACTCCAGAATCAATCCAGTGAATCTCCTCTGCACTCCCTCCAGTGCCATTATATCGTTTCTCAAGTAAGGAGACCAGACTGTACACGGTACTCCACATGTGGCCTCACCAGCATCTTATACAGCTGCAACATAACCTCACTGTTTTTAAACTCCATCCCTGTAGCAATAAAGGACAAAACTCCATTTGCCTTCTTAATTACCTACTGCACTTGCAAACCAACTCCTTGAAATTCCTGCACAAGAACACCAAGGTCCTTCTGCACAGCAACATGCTGCATTTTTTTACCATTTAAATAACAGTCCATTTTGCTGTTATTCCTACCAAAATGGATGACCTCTCATTTACGAAAGTTGTACTCCATCTGCCTTGCCCTCTCACTTAGACTATCTATATCCCTTTGCAGACTTTCAGTGTCCTCTGCACACTTTGCTCTGCCATTCAACTTAGTATTATCTGCGAATTTTGACACACTACACTTCATCGCCAGCTCCAAATCGTCTATGTAAATCGTAAACAATTGCGGTCCCAGCACTGATACGTGAGGAAGTGGGGGAGGTACTGGAGAATTCTGCCCATGATGTTGGGGGTTTCAGCAGTAGTGATATCATTGAATGTCATAAGGAAGTAGTTAGTTTCTCTCCTGTTAGCGATAGTCATTGTCTGGCGCTCGTGTAGTGTTAAAGTAACTTGCAGTTTATCAGCCCAAGCTTGAATGCTGTCAAGATCTTGTTGCAAATGGACAAAGATGGCTTCAATATCTAAGAAGTCATGAATGATACTGACCATTATGCAATCATCAGAAACTTTCCCATTTCTGAACTTATGCTCAGGGGAGCTCATTGATAAAGCAACTGATAGTGGTTAGGTCTGGGATACTACCTTGAGGAATTCATAGAGCAATATTCCAGGATTGAGATAATTGACCTCTAGCAACCACACCATCATGCTTTGTGCTGGATATGAGTCCAACTAGATTCACATTTCACCAAGGGTCCTTGGTGCCACACACGGTCAGATGTTGCTGAGGCCAGTCAAACTCTCCTCACTTCTTGATTCAGCTCTTTTGTCCATGTTTAGACCAATGAAGGCAAAGATTGAGTGACCATAGTGAAATGCAAACTGAGCATTAGTAAGCAGTTTATTGTGTGCTTGATAGCACTATTGATGTCAACTTCCATCACTTTGCTGATGATTGAGAGTAGACTGATGGAGTGGATTGAACATACCTGGGCAATTTTCTACATTTCCAGATGGCTGCCCATGTTGTAGCTGAACTGGAACAGCTCGGCTAGAGAGCAGTTAGTTCTGGAGCACAAGTCTTCAGCACTGCAGCAGGGATGTTGTCAAGATCCAGAGCTGTATATTCTTTTAACTGATTTATATTTAATCTGTGAAAAAGAATGTATTTCATTGTGCTCACTCTTTTTTTCAAACCGCATAGGCTGATAAGATTATGTTGGGGCTTTAGTTTCAAATGCTATTTAAAAAGCATCAGAGGTGCTAAAGTTAAAACCTGTACTGAATTAACATTTCTTTGACAACCTCATAGCTCCCCAGAAATGTTAAACACTGGGAGCTAAAATAACTGATATTAATCCAAAGCAGTCACTACAGTTTACATTTCACTTGCTTCTTAATGTCACAACATCACCTCACATTGATTATATAAATCTTACCAGTGAGCCTGCCATATTTACTTCCATGCTTATTGACTGATTCTAAGATATGAAGAAAGCGTTCCTTGTTTATAATCATTATAATAATTTGTAAGCACACAGTATATAAGATATTTGTTTAACAATACAATACAATGGAATGATGTACAAGTGTGTCCTTATTCAGCTGAGTCAACCAGCACCAAATCCAATAAATGTGCAACATTTCTGGTACTTTTCAGAAGTGTACATGGAGAAAGAAGGATGCTGAGAACAAGGGGTGGAATTTTCTTTTGTTTTCAGTATCAAGTTGGGTGAGGAAAGCGGTGGGTAGCCCACTGGCTGTGCTGTCAACTTCTGCTGCTGAATTGTTAAACACTGAAAAAGTAAAGCTTGGCGGCAGGTCCCATGACATCATGCCGTCACCAGCCTCAGCTCCTGAAACCCTCAGAAACAGAAACCCCTCCTCAACTTGAACTTCCCCAACAGAAGCCCCCTGCCTTATACTACCCCTGCCTCTGCTCCTTGGCACTGTCCCAAGAAGTGCCAGGGTACTGCCCTGGCATGATCCTTTCCCCACAGGGGGCTCTACTTGTGCATCCCAGTGGGTTCTGTTCTCCAATTCATTACTTGTAAAAACCTGTGGGTGATTTCCCAATGGGGAGGCGCGCTAATCACATTTAAGTGTATTATGATGGGGTTCCCATCATTGCATGGTGGGAATCCATTTTGGAACTCCCCTCAATTCTCCTCCCCTCTGTCTTTTGTACCCGTGAAAAATTCTCCTTGAAGTTGTAGGAGCAACTGGGACCATATCAGGGAGATCAACAAAGATGATTGTGAGTAACAGATTTATGTGGACAAAGGCACTAAAGGTGAAAGAATGCTTTAGCAGCCTTGAGAAACATTATGGAAAGCAGAGAGCTAAATGCCACGCCAGGATTCAGCAACCATTCCTCTACCTTTTTTTTAAATTGGCTAAATTAAAAAAGACAAAAAAATCAGCCTTACTAAAGAAAATATTTTGCAAATTACTTGGTGTCTATTATAGAATGTATACCTTGCACATATCATAAATAAGATGTACTGAACTTAAGTACCAGTAGAAAAGAATTGAAATTAAAATAGACTTAGCTCTGAGTTATCATGTTTTCCATTTATTTAACCATTAGTTTTGCCAATAGTCATCTTTAAAACAAACTTTAACTTACGATGCATAGAACTTAGATAATTTTTCCAACTATTGATTCTTACATTAAAACACTCTTCTAATAGCACACCCTGAATGATTTTATCATCTCAGCTGTATTAAAAACAGTAATGGTCAGAACCATAAAATCTGTTCCTTGAATCAAAGGAATTATCAAACGCACTATGGGGCAGCACAGTGGCACAGTGGCGAGCATTGCTGCCTCACAGCACAGGGACCTGTGTTCGATTCCCAGCTTGGGTCACGTCTGAGTAGAGTCTGCACATTCTCCCTGTATAAGAACACAAGAACATAAGAAATAGGAGCAGGAGTAGGCCATCTAGCCCTCCGAGCCTGCCCCGCCATTCAATAAGATCATGGCTGATCTGTCGTGGCTCAGTTCCACATTCCCGCCCTCTCCCCATAACCCTTAATCCCCTCTCTTACCAAAAACCCATCAACCCACGTCTTAAAAATATTTAGCGAGGTAGCCTCCACCACTTCAACGGGCAGAGAATTCCAGAGATTCACCACCCTTTGAGTGAAGAAGTTCTTCCTCAACTCTGTTCTAAACCGCCCCCCCTTTATCTTGAGGCTGTGCCCCCTAGTCCTACTGTCCTTTCTGAGTGGGAAGAGTCTCTCCACCTCTATCGTATCCATCCCATTCATCATCTTCTATGTCTCAATGAGATCTCCCCACATTCTTCTAAACTGTAACAAGTACAAGCCTAGTTTATTCAGCCTCTCCTCATAGCTCAACCCCTTCAACTCCGGCATCAGCCTAGTAAACCTCCTCTGCACTCCCTCCAAGGCCAAAATATCCTCGCGTAAGTACGGCGCCCAAAACTGCACACAGTACTCCAGCTGCGGCCTCACCAATGCCCTATACAGCCGCGGCAAGACCTCCCTACTTTTATATTCAATCCCCCTCGCTATGAAGGCCAGCATCCCATTAGCCTTCCTGACCACCTGCTGCACCTGCAGGCTGGGTTTTTGCGACTCATGCACAAGGACACCGAGGTCCCTCTGCACCACCGCCTGCTGCAGTTTTTCGCCACGTAAGTAATAATCCTTCCTACCATTATTCCTACCAAAGTGGACCACCTCGCACTTGCCAACATTAAATTCCATTTGCCATTTCCTGGCCCATTCGCCCAGCCTATCTAAATCCTTCTGCAGACTCTCCACACCCTCCGCGCAATTTGCCGTTCCACCAATCTTGGTGTCATCAGCAAATTTCGACACCATACACTCGGTTCCCTCCTCCAGATCATCTATATATATGGTAAATAGCTGAGGCCCCAGCACCGACCCCGGGGCACTCCAGTAGTCACCAACCGCCAATCCGAATAGCACCCATTGACCCCCACTCTCTGCCTCCTATTTGACAACCAATCCTCTATCCACGCTAACACCCTACCCCCAACTCCCTGTCCCCTGACCTTCTGCAATAACCTCTTGTGAGGTACCTTGTCAAACGCCTTCTGAAAATCAAGAAAGACCACATCCACCGGCTCTCCTCTATCCACCGCCCTAGACACATCCTCATAGAACTCCAGTAAATTTGTCAGACACGACTTCCCCTTAATGAAACCGTGCTGCGTCTGCTCTATCAAGCAATTCTCCTCAAGATGCCTCTCTATTTCCTCCTTGATGACGGATTCTAACATTTTACCTACAACAGACGTTAAACTAACCGGCCTATAATTCCCTGCCTTTTGCCTGGCACCCTTCTTGTATGTATCTGCATGGGTTTCTTCTGGATGCTCCAGTTTCCTCCCACAGTCCGAAAGATGTGCTGGTTAGGTGCATTGGCCATGTTAAATTCTCCCTCAGTGTACTCAAACAAGCGTTGGACTTTGGCAACTAGGGGATTTTCAGAGTAACTTCATTGCAGTATTAATGTAAGCCTACTTGTGACTAATAAATAAACTTTATTATCTGTAGCCATATTGTTTGAGTGACATAACTACATGTTTAGAGCATGCTTTTCATTAAATTAGTAATTTGAAACGGTTAAATGCAGCCCGGAGATGAGGGAGTTGGACTCTGGAGATGAGAGGGTTGGACTATGAAGAGAGACGAAATAGACTAAGTCTGTACTCATTGGAATTTAGAAGGATGAGAGGGGATCATATGGAGACGTGTAAGATAATGAAGGGGATGGATCGGGTAGAGGTAGAGAGATTCTTCCCGCTTAGAAAGGATAGCAGGACTAGAGGGCACAGTGTCAAGATAAGGTGGGGGTGGGTGCAGTTTAGATCAGAGTTGAGGAGGAACTTCTTCACTCAAAGGGTGGTGAATCTCTGGAATTCTCTGCCCATTGAAGTGTTGGAGATACATCGCTAAATATATTTAAGTCACGGGTAGATAGGTTTTTGATAGACAAGGGAATTAAGGGTTTCGGGGAGAAAGCGGGAAAGTGGAACTGAATGGCGGGGCAGGCTCGAAGGGCTAGATGGCCTACTCCTGCTCCTATTTCTTATGTTCTTAAAATGATTAACTGTCCCACAGTAAAACATGGCTCTTACTTTTCTCGACTTAATTTACTTAGGCTTTGTTCATCTGACTGGTAAAGATTGGGAACCACAAGTGAGATGTTAAAGAGTAACATAGAAACATAGAAAATAGGAGGAGGAGGCTATTCAGCCCTGCTTCGCCATTCATTATGATCATGGCCTATCATCCAACTCAATAGCCTTATCCTGCCTTCACCCCATATCCTTTGACCCCCTTCACCTCTTGAAAACATTCAATGTTTTGGCTTCAACTGCTTTCTGAGGTAGCAAATTCCAGAGACTGACCACTCTGGGTGAAGAAATTTTTTCTCATCTCTGTCCTAAATGTCTACCCTGTATCCTTAGATTATGATCCCTGGTTCTATATACTCCCACCATCAGGACTGTCCTCCTTTCTCATAGGTTTCTGTGAAATTCTTACTCATTCTTTTGAACTCCAGTGAATACAATCCTAACCAACTCAATCTCTCTCTCATGTTAGTCCTGCCATTCCAGGAATCAGTCTGGTAAACCTTGCATCAGGTTGCAGATGCCTGGACTAGACAGTTGAGATTTGGGTTAGGGACGCCTCCCTGGGCCCAGCATTCATAGGCATAAAAGTCAAAATATTCATTCTGGAAATTATTTACTGGTGAGGAACTGAAATTTTGCATGCTGTGAAAAAAAGTTATGAAACTGGCCTTTGCAATTACTTGCTTAAGGTATTTACAGGTAAAGAAACCTGTTTCTAGTGGTGATAATCTGGACCTTTGAACTTGGGTGCACTTCAATTAGGCAGTGCAGGAAGAATTGTCTGGTGGCCTCCTTTCCATGAAGTGTGAACTATTTTGATAGCCCAGAACCTTGGTAGCTTGCTGGCTGGGAGGAGCAGGAATTCTCATGCCTCCAACATATAAAACAGAGCCAGAGGTATTATTTGCAATTTACAGCTTTCTAACAGCCCAAAACTAGTTGTTATAAGGATCACAGGTTAGTCCACCTAACGCTTGGCACCAATGAGTAAAACATGTAGAGTGTACGCTGTATGTATTGTGACCTCAAAATTACAGGGTCGGGGACATATGCTTCATTGAACCTCAATTAATGTATTATCGGTAGGCTCCCATCTCAAATAGGCTGCCTGGGGTGCAAAGGGAAAACTACAAACGTAAGTAAGAGTGTGCAGAAATGAATGGGAATTGAGCAATTAGTATATCACTCTGATTTTCAGGGCATGAGCACCCATATCCTCCCAGGAACAGCCCTGCAAAAATAGGTGCCCATGCCCTTCCGCATTCCTTGCAGGAAGTATGGTTGGTACATTGGGACAGGTTTAGCTGTGAAATTTGCACAGTTCACCATCAATGAATTTGTGAATAATTCCCACTGAACTCTCACCAAGAAGGGGTAACTGTCTTCAGGACAGTAGGGAATAGGGGAGACGAACCTGCTTCTCAAACTTTCTTCCTCAGTGCCTCAAAAGTATGTTTAATCCTCTGGCACTGATGCTCACGACACATTATGAATATTTAGGGTTCTTTATACGAGACTTTTAAATTGTATACACAATTTATTCTATTTCTGTTACCTGCTCAAATAAATGTCAGTGAGCACATGAGGTATATGGTGCTTGCATTAAAAGTAAACACTGCTTGGCTTTCTGGCACATTTGAAGTGCTTTCAGGAAACTGAATGTTGTGGAACCTGATCATATGAATAGCAGGAAAGATACCAGTGCCAAGATCATCCATTGCCCAAGTTAATGTGGATGTACACAATGTTCGGCTGTAAGCGCAGACCATCTTGGGAGTTGTGGGATCTTCTAATTTTCTCCAGATATTTTGCTAACGTTTTGTTCCTGCAATGTATAGTGGTGGTGGGATGTTGGTGGTGGAGGGGGGAGATTCTAAATACAGAAGTCAAAGGTTTAAAATGCAGTCAAGCTTACTGTTAAGTGGATCAAAAGGCTGATGACTGATGCTATATAATGGAGATTCTGCTGTCCCCTTCCTGCAGCCTTGAACAAATACAGATACAGGATCAAATGGGTGAATGCTTGAATGTGAATATTGTGAATTGTTCCTGTTTTCATACATGGGTCATGACCTTCACGCCAAGTTGGATGTTTTTGCACTAAACTTTATGATAAATATGTTACATTTACTACTGTTTTTATCTGTACTCTTGTACAATTTTCGTTATGACTGCTGAAGACTGGGATTCATTTTGTTTATAGTGGTCATCAGTGTTTAGTGTTGAAAAGAATGATATGGACTTAGTTACTTGGCTTGTATGCTAATGACGCTAGTGTTTAATGTTCTTTTGGTGTCTGACCATGGTGCTAATCAGGTTTAATAATTGCTGAACGTAGTTGTTTTCTTGCCTGAAATTCTTCCAGTGTCCCTTTCAGTTTCCCCCCATGCTCCAAGTGCCCTTTTCAATAAAACTGGTCTGTTTTGTTCCAGATTAAATTTTAAAAGCAATATATCTGCTTAATGCTTTCTAACCTTCTATTATAAACCAGTGCTTCCATAGAACTCTGCATCACCAGTTAAACAATGCTGTTGGCTTGAAGGGGAGAATAGCCATTCTTATCAATCTTCCTATCCATCAGTATATTTATTTGCAGCGCAGCAGTGCACTCTATCTGACTGTCTGACAGACCCATTAACATTTTCCCTTAAAGGTTAGACAAGTTAAAATATACAATCAGCACTTTACTCAGGCAAGTTGATCAGGAATCCATCATTTTATCACTGAAGTTATTGCATCACAAGGTTATGAGATTTCTAAAGAGAAGGAACGTCACTATTTGGCACATCTTACCTCACCCATCCAGGAAAACCCTCACCTCCCCACCCCTATTCGTGCATGATAAATAATAATTTCTTAAATGATATCAGGGGACTTTGTCTCCCATCATATTCGGTGAAATTCCATCCTGATTATTGGTCGCTGTCTATGTGAAGAAGCACCTCCAGATATCAGCCCTAAAGTCATCTTGAGCTATTTTGAAACAGTGCCCCCTTATCATAACCACACTACTTAATTTAAAGTAATATTCTGGATCAATTTTTTTTGATGTTATTTACTATCTTATATACTTCTCTAAGATCACCTCCTAGATGTTTCCTTTTCAAATCTCTGCAAATCCTTCTCATTATTAAACTCCTCCTGACAATAGAAATCGGCTGTTCTGTACTCTGCCTTCAACAATTGAATGACTCCTTTTTTTTCTTGGCAACCAGGAACGGACAGAGTACTTAAAATGCAGTTTGTCTGGAGTATTGTACAGATTGATCACAATTTCTTCTGATTTATATTCTTCTGTATTGGTTGTGTAGTTCAATATTATGTTATCTTTGTTAATTGCAGCTTTGTATTAGACGTGTTGAATGTTAAGTCTGCTGAGTACCTAGGTCTCTTTAGATCTAATCTTCTCTGTAGGCTAGTGACACACGAGCACATGTTTATGTCTGTTTTCTTAAGTTTGTTTTTCCTGGAACAGGTTGCTAGTCTGATGCGACAGGTTATAGCTTGAGGGGTGTCACTCCATATGAAGCATGTCTTTCCAGAAGACTCTCCAACTCTTAACCACCTGCCATAACTGGAAGGATTAACTTGTTGATACTCAATCTGTTTGACTACATTATGAATGAATTTTCCGTGACCATCAAGCTCTGGAATGGGACTGGAACCCGGAGCTTCGGGCTTAGAGGAAGGGATGCTATCCATTGCTCCACAACATTCACTCTTAGACTTAATCTGTAGATACTTTAACTTAATTCATGGAGTATGTTTTCATTTTTCTTCTCATGTATTATTTTACTCTTTTTTGCATTAATTTCACCTGCCATTCAATCCTGTGCAGATCCTACATCTCCATAAAGTCTCATCACAAAACCTGCCTGCTCCCATCTTTATAACATTATCCACCAAACTGCTGTTGAATCCATTGTCACTTTCAGACTTGACCACCCATCCACCACAAGCCCTAAATTTCAGTTTGTTCAAAACTCTGCTGTCCATTTCTTAACCTTTACCAGGCCCTGCTTGTTAGCATTCAGCCATCTTCCTTCTCTACAACTACATCACAAGTAAGCATGATACTTGACAATGGAGTAATTGGAACTGAATCTATTGATGTGCAGTTTGAGTAACCAGTTCAACTAAACACAGAGAACAGCTTTTCAATTTCCGTATCATTCAAGCTCTCTGAAACCTACTAAAAACCATGCTCTTTTGCCTAGATCAAAGCTACAAGTCACAGATAAGACATCATGCTGTATGTGTTGTAAAATCCTTTTGAAGACAAGCCCATTTGTGTAAAAGTTGTAGTTGTTTATTTCAAGACTACTTCGCTCAAACAAGTCTTCTTGACCAAATTGCTTTTAACTGCTTTGAAGAACAGGCCATTATCTTTGTATATCAAGATTAATGGATCCCACCATCTGTGCTTACTGTTTCTGTGAAAGTTACAACTTAATAAGTCATGGCTGACATCATTGCGCTCACTTATCCCTTTGCACAAGCATTTCTTATACATAATACCTGGACATCAAAAGTGTGAGACAAGTCAGGTTCTCCTCTTATAAAACTTCAAAACCATCCTGTTTATTCTGGAGAGTCAGTTGCTCCATGATAAAAAGTTTGACTGTTAACTCTTCCCTCCCTAAGATGCTCAACATGCAATTCTCCAGGATTTCCGATATAGCTCACCAGCTGTCATTGTCTATTTGGTTTGAATGTAAAACGTGGTATTGGATTTCCTCCAAAGCTACAAAGTAACTGTAAATTTCTGACAACTACTCTAACTACAAGGAGAGCTATCACTGTTAAAACTACAAAACCAACACTGCCCCCTCCCCCACTCACCAGCATAATTTAAAATTCTCATCCTAATGTTTAAATTGTTTCCTGCATTACCCTGCCCATTGATGCATCACCCTCTTTCCTCAATCAACCACTGGCTTTTACATATATTTTGGCTGCATGGTCTGTGGTTCCTTCTCCAAACCGATCTGCCTCTCCATCCCCCTGTTTTATATATAACAGCAGGCTTCTTTCTGTGTCTGTTTCTGTGACAGGCTTTATTGAACTGCCTCCAGATGTCACTTCACAGCGCAGTCCCTGGCTTGTATGTTAAATCCAGATGATATTATAAACAAAGTAACATTCTTTGTTTCCATTAGTAGGAAAGATTAGGATGCGAGAGCACAGCCTCAGAGTAAAGGGATGTTCGTTTGGAACCGAGATAAGGAGGAATTTCTTAGCCCGAATGTGGTAAATCCATGGAACTCACTGCCACAGAAGGCTGTGGAGACCACGTCATTAAGTGTATTTAAAACAGAAATAGATAGGTTCTTGGTTGGTAAGGGGGTCAAAGATTATGGGGATAAGGCAAAGAGAATGGGGTTGAGAAACTTGTCAGCCATGAATGAATGGAGGAACAGAGACAATGGGCCGAATGGCTTAATTCTGCTCCTATATGTTATGGTCTTATGGCCTTATGGACTAGGGAAAGCCAGAGATACCAATCAGACTGGTGACATTTCAAAACTCAACATCCCCTTTTCTAGCAAGCAAAAGACACATTTGTGTATATGATCCTGTGACTGTGAGTTACCCAAGGTCCTCATGCATTAGCATTGTTTTTTCTCCTTGTCAGTCACTACACGTACATTGCACATATAATCACACAGGTCTCTGAATGGAACTTGTGTGAGTTGACATCGGTTGTTCGCCTGGGTGATGCTCCCCGTCTGTAGAATGTTGTTCTGGTGGCCCTCGTAGCCTTGGTGACTGTTGTTGTTACATTGAAGTTGTTGGGGACTCATAAATTTCTGGGACTGATGGTAGTTCTGTACTCAGCAGAGCTGGTGAGATACCTTCCTCTGACTGCCCGATTGCTTTGAAAAAAATGGCTTCATGTGTTGTTTGGGTATGCTTGTATTTGCATTCGTACATTTGGTCATTCACTTGCACTGTGTACAATCGAGATGACAATTCTCTATACATGTGCCACATTTCCACATGGGCACACTCCTGTTGAGAGCAATTTGCCCTGTGACTAGCCCTCCAATGCCCTGCTCTAGTAATGATTTGACAATCTTATCAAACTGAGTTTGGCTTACTGTCATTTCACCTTGATCTTTTCACTCACATCTGTTAATACATCTGGCTTCAGTAGTTTTTTGCTACTGGAAGAGTAGCTTTCATATGGCGTGACGTTAATCTTTGGACTAGACTACTTTCCATGCCTTCAGGGACTGCCTTGTATACATCTGTGCTAGATTTGCTCAATTTCTTCATGAGTCCTTTGGGATTTCTACTGCCACCTCAGCTTTTCCATTCAGATGGTGTGAAGATGACATTAGGATGGAATTTCCCAATTCTTTGTGAATTGACTGAACTTTTTATTTGTGAACTGAGGCCATTGTTACTCATCACAACATCTGCAATGCCATTCCAACTGAAGTGTGCTTTTGGGCATTCTGCTACTTCTCCTATCTTTGTTGAAGTCAGCTGATCTAACTCTCTGTAGTCAGAATACTAATCTCCAGTGACCAGATAATCAGCTCCTACCAAAGTGAAAAGTTCTATTCCCAGCTTCATCCATGGTCTGTTTAGGATGTGATGTGTCTTCAATCTGTTTAGTTTGTTTAGCTATGTACTCATTACATGCTCTACACTGAACAATGTGGTCTTTAATTTCATTGTTCATGCTTGACCACTAAAGCACATGACAACTTTCTCAGAATTGATTTAATTCTTTGATAACTTTTTACAAGTTGCCATCTTGAGCAGTCAATTCACCTCAGTATGCCCAATATGCTCTGGTGACAACAGGTATGTCCTTGATGCTCTCAGGCACTTGTAGCACTTGTAAAGTTTTATTTTGTTAGCTTAATTTGAGCAAAGTGCTCGTCTGTCTGATTCAATGTTTCTGCTGGGTTGATGGCTCCCAGATCACGTCTCACTGTTGTTTCACATTGTATCTGGAAGATTTCACATTCTGGTGTAGAATCCTCAACTTTGTTCATGGGATCTGCTGCTCTCGACAGCATGTCTGTGATGCACAACTGTTTTTCTTGCTTGTATGCTACAACTGCGCATTCTACCTCTGTACTCGAGGATCCCCCGAAGAATAGATGGCATTGATGCTGCTAGCTGCTCAATGACAGTCCACAGAGCTGAAAGCCTTTGCTGTAAAACAACAACAAACTGCGTACCAATTGTTTGCATTATTGTCCATGAGGAACCAAGTGATTTTGTTACCCTCGTCTGCTCTTGAAGTATCTTGTTTCATGGTTGCCCTATGAGGTTACATGATGGAACCACTCAGCAGGATTTAAACCTTTCTCAGCAGAAGTCAGAGTAATGTGGGTTTGTAAAGGGCAGACTGTGCCTTTTTTGTGCCTAATTTAATCACACTCTTGGAGGAACTTAATGAGCATTTAGACCAAAGAAATGCATGGGTGTGATATATTTAAACTGTAAAAATGTTTCTAGACAGTGCACCTTAGAGACCAGTTATGAAGATAATGCCATTGGCCATTATCAGCAGTATTATCAGCATGAATGAGGAGGATAGCTGACATGTAGAAAATAGATATGAGTTTCTGCAGTTGGCAACACATAGCTGGTGATGCAACCAAGGATTTGTGTATTGTACTCTTATTTTCAATTCATAGAAGCAACTTGGATACAGAAAGCCAGGTATCAAATTTTACTGATGTTGCAAAATGAGAGGACATGGCAGGTTGTAGGAATGAATGAGAAAATAGATTAAAAGAGGAAACCGATATACAGCAAATGTAATTCAAACTAATGGCGATGCCATACATTTGGGAAAAAGAATGGAAAAAGAACCTAAATGGGAGAACTCTCAGTTAACCAAATTTTACGATCATGGAAGCAATAGCAATCTCTGTTGTGCAGACTTCACCTTTTCTGGTGGCAGTTTAAACCTGATGCCAAGTCCAGGCCAGGCATACAGCAGCCAATGATGTCAGCAAGAAGAGTAAGCAGCCAATCCCATTGAAGTACTGTCCCAGACAGCAAATCAAGAAGTTTGAGATAGCAAAATAAATAATTATGATTGGAAGAAGCTGAAATGCCCATATAAATAATCTTAAAATCTATTCTAGCATAGGTGTAATTTTCTTTATCATAACAACAAAATTATAAAATTTAAATATAACATTATTTTTCAGGGCTAGTAATTGGCAGTAATTATGAAGTTGGTGTGCCATTAAAAACTATGATGTACCTCAATCAACAAAGCGTAACTAACATTTCACAGCAAAAATAAGAGTGTAATGATTTCCCATTGACAGCAGTCTGGACAGGATCTCAATGGCACAGCCTCTCAAGGAGCATAGAAGCAACTTATGGATTTCTGCATTATTCACATGTACAGACGTATGAAGTTGCTGTCACTTCCAACTGCTCAACAATGGGCAAATGCTGACACTGTCACCATTATTACCACTGCAAAATCCAGGCCAATGATTGGAGGAACAAAACAGTAGAGGGTTGCTTTTGCAGTTCTTTGAACTCAGGATTATAGGTTTTATATAAAGTGGGGCCTTGACTACAAGACCTAAGAGATAGTGATCACTGTGGAAAATAACTTATTACAATGGATTACCGCTAAACAGCTGATCACCCAGCTCCCATTACTGGCCCCCCACACGTAATCATTTTAAACAACCCTTCTTTGAGCCTGTTCCTGCTGGTAGAGCACACTCAAATGAGCTGCTAAATTAAATCAGCATTCTATAAGTATCAGTGTCTTGATTTATTGCTAACAAAGACCGATTCAGTGGAAGCACAATGTAATTTACAGTGTTTTTAAAATTTATATTTTGAAGATTTAATAAAAAGGCTCAACTCAATTTTCATTGTAGAAGAAGGGAATCATTGTAATTGAATAGCCTGATGCTGCTTGCTGAGGGATTGCAAGTGTACCTTTTTGACAACTACATTTATCAAATCGCAAAGATTGTCCTAATTGCTTGACATCAGAGATATTATGCACAATAGCAACTGAGGATCAACTCCATACAATAATTTAGTCTACTTAAGTGTATGTTAATCTTGATTTTGTCATTGTGTTTGTTGCAATGGAAGAAAATGATGCAAGGGTATAGCAATTTGTCTTATCAGATAGAATTGAAAGGTGTACAGTTCTCCACAACAAACATCCATACCAAATGAACACAACAAACAAGAGTTTGTTAGTTAAGTAGCACAGTCTGCTAAGTTATCATCAATTAAATTTCCAAAATTCATTAACATGACCTGTTACAGTGCAATTGGATCTAAACACCCCCTCGGGCAAGATTTCCTGCCCATTTACTGAAAGTAGTGGCAGAGGTGGAATGAGGCACTTAACAGGCTAGCTAATGGCCACTTATGGGCCTCAATAGGCCTAAAGGTGAGTGGGCTACCTGTTGCTTCAGCCATACATTGTAAAATGGAAGACAGATTGGGGGTGAGTGGGAAGGCAGTGGGAATGCCATCTGCTTTATTTTATGAACCCTCATGTTCATATGCACTAGCAGAGGACCATAAAATCAAGTCTATCAAATGATATAGCACAGTAGGAGACCATTCAGCCCATCCAGACTGTTACAGTTATTGGGAAAAGCAACTCAGCTAGACTCGTTGCTCTGACCTTCTGCCAAAGCTCTGCAAATAATTTCTCTTCAGTTGCCTTTTAAATTCTCTTTTGAAAACCGTCTTTGAATCTATTATTGTCTCAGTGGCCAATGGAAACAAGCGTCACTATTTACCTTATAATGATGTTTCATAATTACCAGATCACTCCCTAACCCATCTTAGCTCTAGTGAGAAAAGCTTTGGTTTCTCAAGTCTGACTTCATAACTGTAACCCTCCATGCCCGGCAACATCCCGCAGCATTTGTATTACATCGTTTGTCATTGCTTTTGCAATACTTTTTGCTGGATCTTGAAACAATACAGTAACATATCTTATGACAACAACCAGTGCAGGCAAAGCGCAGACTAGTGACGTTGGGTCCACAGGCCCTCAGCCAAGGTGTCACCATGGATCTATAGCTGGATTATTAGGTCCAATTATGAGCACCACACTTCAGGAAATATATCAAGATCTTAATGAAGAGATTCATTAGAAAGGTACTGAAGATAAGGGACTTAGTTATGCCCAGGGAATGGTTTGGTTTGTTCTCCTTTGAGCACTGAAAGGGAAGAGAAGATCTGATTGAGATGTTCAAATTCATGAATGGTAATAATAGAGTAAATAAAGAATAACTGTTTGCAGTGGCAGAAGGGTTAGTAGCCAGAGGACACAGATGAAAGGTAGTTGGGAAAAGAACCAGAGGGAACATGAGGACTTTTTTTCACATGTGGCGAGTTATGATGATCTGGAATGCATTGCCTGAAAGAGTGGTGAAGACAGATTCAATTGTAACTATGTAATCGGAAAAATATCTGAAGGGAAAGAATTCTGTGGGACTTTGGGAGGAAAAACGGGGGAGTGGGACAAAATTAGATTGCTCTTTCAAAGAACCAGCACAGGCTTGATAGCCTGAAAGGCCTTTTCTTCGCTAAAGCTGAACTGTAATGAAATGCATGTACGCAGTAAGATACAGACCAGAAATTCTGTTTGAAATTCATACTCGGCTGAATCACAGCGAAAGAGAAGAGCAGCTGGTTTACTAACTTATTGTTCCATGGGTCATTGTACACAATCACAGTAGGGTTTCCACTGGGGAAGCTGCAATTTGATGGCTGTCTTACTGTGCATCTGCAGGGTGCTCATGCTTAATCCCTCATCCTGTAAAGCCTCAGTAATTCCTGAAATTATTTCATAAGAAGAAAATATGGAAAATCTACAGGGATGTTATCTTTTTTAGCTCCGAGTATTTCCCAAAAGGATTTGCATTAACACTTGAATTCTATTTCTAAAACACATATGCATTTGAATGATAAAGGATTTTGAGGGGAAAATTATCCCAAGACTGAAGGATATAAATGATATTTATTCAGGAAAATAAACTGTTATTGCCTGGGATAAATACAAAAATTGTTGTGGATTCATTTTTTTACCAACAAGACCACAAGGAAAGGAGAGAACCATTCAAATCTGTCAATCTCAGCCCTTGCAAAATCTCAAAAAGACACACACCATGTTATTGAAAATACGTTTTAGTTGTATACCGAGATGAGTTAAATCATTAGAGCTGTTAAAATAGTGATTTTTTTTTAATGTCCGGGAATTCTGGCCCCATCAGGATCTATTCATTCATCAGAAGTTTGTTTGTAATCACTGTAAATCATTCTTAATCAACTGTAAATGCTACAAGTTTAAGGAGGGTGTAACAAGAGTGAGACTTGGGGTTCACATGCGTAATATTCTAGTGGTGGCAAGACAAACTAAAAAAGCAGTTCAGAGAGATTTATTAATAGAGGGACAGAGTACAAAAGCAAGGAAAGGTATTATGCTTAGGTCTAAGCACTACATTTTAGAAAAGATAATAAGTTTTTGGAGAGACTCTAGAGAAGATTTAATAAATTTCAATCAGAATGAGTTCAGTTAAACATGGAAATATTAAAGAAGCTGGGAGTGTACTCCTTAGAGCGGAGGAGGTTAAAGGTAAAATTAATAAATGCTTTCGAAATTATTAGGGGCTTTGAGAGTGAATAAGAAGGAACTGTTTCCAGAAGGTACTGGAGGATGGTTGGTACCCAGAGGACAGTGCCCAGCACTTCCTCAGTACCCAAATTAGTGGAAAGTCACTCTCAGAATTTAACTCTTCCTCTTCTCCCTGCTTCATTACTGCCAAAACCTCATGCTTATCCTCATTCCCTCTATCCTAATATCTCTTAAGCATGTTGATATGACATACTCTGTGAGATTTACGTCACTCTGGTGTGCCTACCACACAATTTACTTCACTCAGTTTTCTTCCAATTTGTTATGGTCCACTAAATTTAGCTTTCTATGATTCACACAGGGAATAACACTAGTAGTTTCTCCCCTGCTTCAAAATGATGAGTTTGTGCTCTCCTTTCAACCATTGCTTTCATTCACTGCTGTGCTATCTTTAATTGCTCGTTGCCACCTCGCAAGCCCCATTCAGTCTTTCTCTGAAATTTGAAATGTAATCCATTTCTTACTTCTTACTGATATCTTACTTAATTACTTTCCTTGAATTAATTTTAGTGTTCTCTAACTTCATGTCTGTTAACCAGTTCAAAAGGGCTGAATCTTGTTGACTCTGGCCAGTCAATCATTGGTCACCTCCTTCTGGAACACACCTTCCTTTGCAAAACAAAGTGGTTTTTAACTAGGTTCATAGCAAGTAGTTTGGCTATGCTGGACTGGAATTGTGCTGTATGGGCTGTTCCCAGCGAAGCACACCAAGATAACATCAACTATTGCTGAAGGACCATCAAATCTCCGAAGGACACTTTTTGGTTTGCCTGAAACTTGGGGCCACGTGGTGGCACAGTGGTTATCACTGCTGCCTCACAGCACCAGGGACCTGGGGTTCAATTCCTGGCTTAGATCACTATCTGTATGGAGGTTGCACGTTCACTCTGTGTCTATGTGGGTTTCCTCCAGATACTCCAGTTTCCTCTTACAGGCTGAAAGATGTGCTAATTAGGTGCATTGACCATGCTAAATTCTCCCTCAGTGTACCTGAACAGGCACCAGAGTATGGTGACTAGGCAATTTTCACATTAACTTCATTGTGGTGTTAATGTAAGCCTACTTGTCACATGAATAAATAAACTTTAAACTTTTAAAAATTGTTGGTCTTCCAATGCACAGAATTGCCTCCAGCACGTTCCAAGGTCCAGGACTACATGCTGAGGATGCACTGCAGCTCAGGGTAGCTGCCATAAAGGTACAATGGGGAAAGGCCACTGGACTCTTCCACTGTAGTACACTGAGGAATTGGAAATTGTGTAAAATCCCTTGAGTTGTCTGTTGGAAAAAGAATGAATATTGTAAAAATAAGCTATAATTGTTGCGAGGCAGCTCAGAATCCCACACTACTAACTGCATTGAAAAACACTGATCTCGTTTGCACTCTGTATAAGGTCAATTTTGAATTGTTTTATAATGTAACATCACAAATTTTATGCCTAAAGTACATTTTTGGGAAGAAAAGATTGGGCTCCTCTGTAGTTTTAGTTCAAACATACCCCTAGAGGCCCCTTCCCACTTTCTGGCTGGCCTTAGCAGCATTCACCTGCTGAAATGCTCTAAATGCTGGCTCTCTGATTGGACCAGCAGCATCAGAAGCTCACTTGTCATCTTGAATTGAATGGCGATCTCGGAGGTGGCCAATTACGTGGCTGCCTGCAGGGACTGGCCTCATTACTAGCAAACATGTTCTGGCGTTGGGGTTGCAGAGCCTGTGGGAAACTCTGCCCCAATTCTCGCTAGTCTTTCCATTTTACAGAGATAGTTAATGCTGGAAATCAGTCAAAAATTAGTATCTCCAGAATGAATTGCATTACCACATCAGGTTTAGTGAGTTCATTATTTCAGTTCTGTGCTACTGATCGTGCGCTAGGTACAATGTACCTGTAAAATAAAGGTCACATTCTTCAGACTTAAGATAATACGCTTCAGTACTTTGTAATTGCAATGTCCTAGTAAACTCAGGCTTAAGTAATACACTAATTATTGTAGGTGCTCCTTCTTCTCCCACTTACATTTGATTTGCACTGCAGCAATTCCATTACCTAAAGCAGCGGAATAGGGTTGTAAATAAAGATTGGCGTACTTAATGATGAGTGAAGACGCCTGACCAAAATCTGTATTAGCCTATGAGCCATGACATTGATTCCCAAGTGCTGGGGAAGGTGACAGTTTAATCCATTAGCCTCTGGCAAGCAGCCATTTCCAGTGTTAATTTTTAGGTGCGCGGTGTGATCATCTGATTCTACTCTGATGAAATGAATCAAGGTTCTTTTATGATAGGGTTACTCATTGTACAAGCCATGCAATCAACTGATTCTACTCTGATGAAATGAATCAAGGTTCTTTTATGATAGGGTTACTCATTGTACAAGCCATGCAGTAACTGTGGCCTTTTGAGCTTGTTGCTGCCTTCTGCGTTTCCAACTCTTTCCATTTTCAGTTTCACCTGATAGTGACCAACTATCCAAGCTAGGTAGTTGAGTTTTATAGATGTCACCTTGATGATTTTTAGATGCCTGGTTTCTGAATATCTGCTTAATAAAATATCAGATCTGTTTGTGAGTGAGTATTCAGTCCTCCATCCGTTGCTCTGTAGGAACACAACAGAGGCCATCTGTAAGAATCCCAAGCTGAAAATGAGAGTTGCTGAATGGGTTAGTCCATGTGTGTGGAGATGTATGTACCCATGTGGACAGACATGTTTAATGCATGAGAGGTATAGTGATGCTTGTTTTTGTAAGCAAATTTTACCAAAAAACAGAAGTCAGGAAGGAAAGTAGCTACCCTTAAGAAATAAGTACATATACCAATATGAACACTTAGGAATGACAAGTGTTCTTTGGTTCACCAGATTGATTCCAGAGATGAAAGGGTTGACATATGAGGAGAGATTAAACAGTTTGGGCTTATACTTACTGGAGTGTAGAAGGATGAGAGGGAATCTGATCAAGGTATATAAAATTTTAAAAGGGATTGATAAAGTAAATGTAGACCGATTGGTTCCTCTTATGGGGCACTCTAAAACAGGAGGTCACAGGTATAGGTTGCGAGGTGGTAGATTTAAAACTGAGATGAGGAGGAACTACTCACAGAGAGGATGATGAATTTGTGGAACTTGCTGCCCCATAGTGCGGGGGAGTCTGAATTGTTGAATGGTTTCAAGAGGGACATAGGCATATTTCTAATGTTAAAAAAAGGAAAAGAGGTATATAGGGATTTGAGACCAAAAAGAGATTAACCATGGTCTGATTGAATAGCAGAGCAGGTTCGTAGGGCTGAAGTTGCTACTTCTGTTCCTAATTTCTGTGCTTGTTTCAAAAAAGAATAATACTTTGTCGATCTAATCAATGCTAAAAGGTGATGCAGATAAATTTGCATTGATATAAATGGCTATTTATATGAGGCTTTTCAACCTGGAACTATTCCTTAATGTGGATGCATTGTGAAATTAGCAAAAGCACTTTTCTTGAGCTACACAGCTCCAGGTCCTGATTTTGATCCACTTACAATGACCTACTCTCACTTTAATATTCTCAAGTTGTTCATAAATAATACTCAGCTGGAAGTGATCTTTGCACCACTTTGTCTTGTCATTCCTGCAGTGGAAATTCCATAGTGTGGCTTCTTTCTAGCAAGGCTTTGAAAATGAAATCACTTTTCCAAACACACTCAGTGGAGAACCTTTTCCACATTGTTTGCAACTGTGCACTTACAATTTTCTGCTTGTCTTTCTAATGGTCACAAAATTATAGAAGTTTGCATGTGATTTTGTTATATATGCACATGGAAAACAGACAGGTGTTCAAAAAATCAGCCCTGATACATCAACTCTAACCTTAGCTCAAAAGCTCTGAAATACATTATCAGTTAAAATTATGTTTGTAATCTTCTCTTATTCAGTGAAAGCCTTCAAAAATTCCAATTCCGTCAAGCCAGGCTGGCATGTAATCTACTAATTTCAAGTGAAAATTATATTTTTTGGCACTGTAAGAACAAAAATAACTGTGCTATAATTGGAATTTAGAGTTATTTTGTTGCTTTATCAACTGAGAATTGATGAGCTGTCTAAAAGCAGGGGCAACAATTAGAAATTGAGTATTCTTCATCTACTGAAAATAATTTTGATATTAAACCAGTCCACCTGCCATGGGAAATGGGCAGGATCATCTGGCTGCTTAGTTTACTCATAACCCCATTTTGCTCTTTGATGTCAATAATGAGTAAAATCCAACAGCCATTCTGATTGCAGTGGGATTGATTTTATGCTTTGTATGACCAACTGGTAGAATGTGCTGGATGGCCACCTACTCCAGTATTGTAGCAGATCACTCAATTTTGAGGCGCCGGTTTCACTTAATTTATCAAGTTTCAAGATTGGGCCAGGATGGCTAGCAGTAAGTTGTTTGTGGGACGTGGGTGGTGGAGGTCGGTTGTTATCATTGAGGGTGGTGGTGGGGAGGGGAGGTGATGGTGTCTCAGGACCAACATAAGTTAGATCCAGTGAAGCCCACAAAAGTAATTTGATACATCCTTTCATAGACTTTTTTGGCTTTGGAACTGACTGGAGCTCCAACAGCCTTCAACCTGTTGTGACCACAAATGACAAACTATTAACATCATTGTACCTCTGTTCCCATGTTAAATTGGGGTATCACCTGAAACAGGCAGATTTTGAACACCGTGCATCAAAATGGGGCAAGCGTTTCACTGTAATGGACCCATTGATATCAGATAAAAACAATAAAAATCAACCACCATCAAGTTTTTCACCTTGTGGGTTAGGTTAACGTTATCCCCGAAATCCCCTTTGTAATACCTAACTTGGATACTTAAACATTTGGTTCAAATTCTTTATTCAAGGTGGTTAAATGGTGACCTTTTTTTGCTGAATTAGGTCTTCAGAAATACAGCTGTTCTTCCCATTGAACTGATGCAAATGTCCTACAGTTTCTAAGATTTTATTTTGAGTACTTTCCTTGCATCTGTGTTGGGGTGTTGATTTATTTGTGCGAATTACTTGGTTGATTGGCATGGGCAGAATGCAGCAATGTTTGAGAGATTATTTGCTATTTGTCAAAAGAAAACAAATTTCTATTTCATGTGGCTTGACCTTAATAGATCTCAGTATGTTTCTTACCAGCAAAGCCAGAATAGAATACACAGTGGAATGTAAAACTCTCCTACCTCTGTTGAGTGATAATCATTTTCATTATGTTTTTGACATCCACCAGTGGAAGCAAATAAAATCCTCTGGCGTCTGTGCTTTTCTTATCCTCCTTCATCTCACATACATTCAGAAGAGTTCACACAAAAACAGTTTTCATGTAGAGGATAGAAGCGACCAGGTTACAAACACTGGAGAGCATGGGGAAAGAAACAAACAAGAATACAGCTTCTACAGGCCATGATCAAATGTCAGAATTAATGACACCTTGCATGACTGGGTTGCATATTAATTTGCATGAATAGAATTTTGTGCAGGAGCATGCTAGCCTTATTACTCAAGTTCCCAATTATGCTTTAATGGTCCAGTTCTCCAGGAGAACAGGGTTGTACTTAATGTCCAAAAATCCAGCGGCAGCCCCACCTCAGCTATTTTTGGAAGCCCTGACAGAATTAAATGTCAATTAGGCAATTAACATCCTGTGAAGAAGCTGCCTCTAAGAATCAGAGAGCTTGCAGCTCTTGAGTGCCAGGTTTGGATCTAGGAGCAGTGGCCATTCCTGGTACTACAGCAGCCATAGCAAAGGCCCGCAGAATTCAGGTGAGTGGAGTGGGTTTGGTGGGGTCAGTCAGGCAGCCCTCCATCATGGGGGACCTTTTCCATTGGGATAGTCCTTGCCCGAGAGGGCCTCCATGGCCCATTGGGTATCTGATCAGTAGGGCCTGTCTCCACTCCCCTAGCCCAGAGGGAGCCTATCAACTTCACTAGTGGTTGTCCATGTGGCAAACAGACCCCTATTACTGCCCTCCAGAGGTGGGATGAGGCCCTTCAGTCATCACTAATTGGCCACTTCAAGGTTCAATTGACTTTGGTGTAGGAAGGTGGTCCTCACCTTCTCCCTCCATGACTGTTCCTCTTCTTCCCCTTCAAGGGGGGAATTGGAAAGGCAGTGGGCACTCTGCCAGCTGTAGCCCTTCTTGATTCTACAGCCCACACTAGCAGCCTCTCAACCCGCTCCTGTCAATGGGGTGGAGGGAGTTAAACTCCTCTCTAATTAGCACAAAGGGAGATGAGTGAATGAGGAGATTCTGTGATTCACAGCTCTTCTATTGCTACTGAGCTGAAGTGCTTGCTTCCATTTTGCATCAGCCCCATTAAGATCTCAGATTTGATCTAAAAAGAATTATAGAATTTTCAGTGGTATTTCTTTAGGTGTGGTTTTTAATTTTCTTGTGCTTTTATCTGAAATTGGCATTAGAGAAGGACCATGTACTACACATTTGGGACAGTTTGTTTTATTTAAGTTAAGCTTGTTTCTAAAACTTCATCTTATACAGTACTTTGTGGCTGACGTGATGCAAGTTGGAAAAATAGGCCTGATACAAAATGAGTGTGAAAGCTGGCCCATTTAATGCATTCTGATGCCGGCTATGTTGAGAGTCTGTGTCTAAGCTGCTTTTAACAGCTGTTGGCTTAAGTTGTGTAAAATGTTATCCTTTTTAAGTTTCTATTATGTTAGTGGATCAGTGAACTCTAGCAGTTGCTGCTTTCAGTGGGTCTGCAAGATTTATTTGATGTCTTGAATTTGTTACGTCAGCCTGCCTGACCGATGCCTCACAGATTCTTCGGTCCCTTTCAGGACACTGAGGTCAGCTGGATGTCACAACTCAGACATTTTCAACACAAACGGATGTCCAAATACTCAACCACATACCAAAAATCCAGTAATCAAACCAACCCGTCCCCACGTCTCAAACTCACTCCAGCCGCCTTTGGATTTAAAGTGGCAAATAATGAGTTCATTAGAGAAGTTGCCTGTGGGAATAAGCTGAACTTCTGGATGTGAAGCATCTACATTGTTAGATTGGCTTCCTCTGAGGGCTGCTTTCTCTGAAATGTATGGCTCCCATGGCATTACTCACTCTGCTAAATAGCTAGAATGACGGCTATTCATGCTGGTTCGTTATCTTGATTCTGTAAGTTTTTTGAATTAAATCCCTCATGACAAGCATTCATTGCTCCAAGAATATCCTGTCTTAAAAATAGTAGTGCAACACTCAGCTATACAGCCCAAAAAATGTGTGCTGAGTTAGCTGATCTGAGCGGAGACAGCTGTTATGGTACTACATGTGAGAGTGAAACCAAAACTTAACCAGGTCCTGATCTACCTTGGAACATGGCAACCAATATCGCACTCATCAATAACCAAGGATGGAATCTGAAGCTGGCTTCTGGTGCTCCAATTTACCAGAGCAACTTCTCACCACAAAGGAAAAGTATTTGATTTCAAGTGCTTCGTGTCCTGCACAGAACCATAGAATCCCTACAGTGCAAAAAGAGACCATTTGACTCTTTTATTCTGCACCGACCCTATGAAAGAGCAGCCTCTCCTCCACCCTATCTTTGTAACCCTGCCATGGCTAATCCACCTAACCTACATATCTTTGGACTGTGGGAGAAATCTGGAGCACCCAGAGGAAACCCACACAAACATGGGGAGAAGGTGCAAACTCCACACAGTCATCCAAAGTTGGAATCAAACGCAGGCCCCTGGTGCTGTGAGGCAGCAGTGCTAACTGTTGTGCCACCGTGCATATGAAGGAGGTGAATTATTTTTGTCCCATGTCACTACTTAGTGGCCCTTGCTGGAAAGTGTGTACACATACACATGTACACATGGCCTGAGTCACGACAGTTGTAGAAAATACTGTTGACTTTCGCTATTTGGACTCGTGTGTAAACAAAGCTTAATTAAGTAGGGTATCATTAATGCCCGAAGAGGTAAAATGAAATAGAAATCAAATGCAAATTATAAATTGGGTCAATTAAATATTAATCTTTTGTAGCTGTGGTTTTAAGGGACTACTGATGGAGACCCCCATTTGTATTAATACTGCATCTGAAATATCAGAAATTAATCTAAAGTCAAACTATCACTCATGAACATAGGAGCAGTAGTTGGCCATTCAGTCCATTGAGCCTGCTCTGCCCTTCTTCACTATGATCAAGGGAAGCTTATCCACTTCAATAATTTTTGCCCACATTATCCTTAAATCCTTGTACACCATTGGCAATTAGAAATCTGTCAATTTCTACTTTTAATATATTCAATGATTGAGCTTCCACAACCCTTGGAGTTAGAAAATTCCAAAGATTCACAACCCTCTGAGTAAAAAATTTTTTCCCTACCTTGGTCCTAAATGGCTTCCCCCTTATCTTGAAATTGTATCCCCTGGTTCTCTCTAACAGGGCAAACATCTTACATGGCATCTGCCATATCTAGCCCTTTTAAGTATTTTGTAGGTTTTGATGAGATCACCGCTCATTCTTTGGAACTCTAGAAAATACAGACATGGTTATGAAAAATCACAATAAAATAATTTTGACATTATCTTTCATTATCCAATGTTGATCAATTATTCAGTCCTTTTGCGTATATTTTATATCTTCCTAAAATTTACTCTGTCTCTTTTAACTAACCTACCTCATTAAAAACCCTTTGTTTAATTAGTTGAAACATTTATTTTTCTGAACTCTGTTTCCATTTCCAACTAATTGGAGGACAGATTGCTAAAATTTGGTCAACTCTTGACTTGGTTTTAATTGGTTCTGTCAATTTCAAGAAATGCAAAGAGCCCAATAAGATCACTTGGATCCAAGTCAGATGGAGCCAGTAAAATGTGCTATCTCAATATTGATACCCTGAAATGGTGAGAGTGCTCATAGTCGTGGGGGGTTTGGGGGGTAGTTATTTCATACCGACTGCTTTTTCCACATAGGGTTCAGCTGATGCGACCAATTTCCTAGGTGAAGAGAGTTCTGCTGTCAGAGTTCTCTCTCTGCCCCTATATATTGATATCCTGACCAGGTGATGCATGAGAGAAACCCCTGGGTGCTCACCTACATGTTGTTAGAGATTTCCATGGCCCACGGTCAGCACTCAGTCAAATGGAAGAAAGCTTTTCAGTCCACTGACCTATACATTGCCATTATACATAGAAGTAGAATGGGAAGTTTGGAACAATTCCAAATATTTCAGACATGCATTAAGTTTTTGTAACCTGTTTTAACTGAGCTATATTCTACTGAAGGCAATTTGAGGATTACATCGTATTCCTAATATAGTCAATTCAACTAACTTTAAGTCAGTTTTCAATCCTGCAGTTGCCTCAAGGGAGTTCAGAGTTATCTAATGGTTAATTGACAATTGAAATACACTTGTATCTTTGTTGCAAAAGTCCAGTTTTTATTCTTAGGATTCACATTTCACATTAGGTTGTAACAAAAATTGAAATTTTGTGCTGAAATAATAAAAAAATTCTATTTTCTAATCCTGAAAAACGATGACATAAGGGATTCATAATGATTATTATCAGGTAAAGTTTTGACCATCAGAGTGATTGTAAAACCTGATAAAAATTGTTTTCATACAATGTTGTATGGAACTGACCACATGACCAGAATCTGTTTTGTTTACTGCATAGTAATTGGGGGATTGCGTTGACTTTCTTTTATTATCCATGGTTTGTAAGTTTATTCCATGTGACCCTTTCTGCTCCAACTCAGTCTCTGACCTTGGTGATGCATGTTACATAGCCCAGCATTCCTTTTCTACTAGTTGGTGACTTAATTTTTGTTTCCATTCCTCTATTTATTAGAAAGTTTGATCTGATTTATTACTGTGAACGGTATTGTTTCTTCCACACTATACAGAAAAAGCATACCATTCATGGAGTACATAGGGGAGAAAGAAAGGAGAGGGTGCTGAAGATAGTGTTACAATCATAGCTAGGGTGTAAAGAAAGATCAACTTAGTGTTTGGCAGGTCCATTCAGAAGTCTGATGGTAATGGGGAAGAAGTTGTTCTTGAGTCAGTTGGTACGTGATTTCAGATTTCTTTTGTCCGATGAAAGAAGGTGGAAGAGAGAATGTCTGGGGTTCATGGCACCCTTGATTATGTTGGCTGCTTTTCCGAGGCAGCGGGAAGTGTAGATAGAGTCAATGGATGAGAGGCTGGTTTGTGTGATGAACTATGTTCACAACCCTTTGTAGGCTTTTTGTAGTCTTGGTCAGAGCAGGCTGTGATACATTCGGAAAGGATGCTTTTGATGGTGCACCTGTAAAAATTGGTGAGAGTCATAGTGGACATGCTGAATTTTCTCAGCCTCCTGAGAAATTAGAAGCATTGGTGGACTTTCTTAACCATAGCATCAGTGTGGGAAGGGTCCAAGACAGGTTGGTGGTCTGGACACCTAGAAACTTGAGCTTTTGACCATTTCGATGTCATCACTATTGATGTAGACAGGATGCTGGATAGGCTGGAGACTTTTGGGAATCTGCTCACACAAAGCAGTTCCATTCACAGAGCAGCTTATCTAATGTAGCTGATTCATGTGGCTGAATCTAACACCTACAGGCGGGAAAAGGGTGGGTGGACCAGTAAGCTTGGCCACATGCCATCAGTGGAGCCAATCCGCCCCGTCTCGATTTTATGAAGATGAGGAGGCGTGAATGGGTTCTCCCAATGCCCAATTTAAGCCCTTAAGTGAGCAACTAACAGACAAGAAGCCTATGCCCAACAGGCAACTGTATGGCCTGGCAGGTTTAATAGGCAACTAACCTCATGATAATTAGAGAACTGTCTCCCAGAAAAATTAAAGCAGGACAAGCCAGCCATGCAAAGTGAGTTCAGTCAAAAAAAATTTAAACTGGGGTGCAGGGAGCCTGTCCTTAACATATAATCCAGCCCAATTGTTGTCAACTCTTGGATGTTAGTAATTTGTTTCTTGTGGATAAGTTGTCCTAGCTTGTGAATGTCGTATTAGACACAGGATCTGTCTGTAGTCAATGCACTTGGAAGTATCCTACTGTGTCAGATTGGAGAGAGTACTTACTATCCCTATGGTAATTTCTGGGAAACTAGTAGGTTGTTGTTTTGCTGGAGCTTATTCTTGTGAACTAATTCCAAATATGAACCTGTATGCAGAAAAGTTTAAACTTATCAAACAGAAAAATCCATTTATAGACTTCGTTAGTAAGTGTGTAGAAGACTGTGTATCAAAGAAGCAAATCCATGTGTTTCCCAACCAGAAACCATGGATGAACAAGGATATTCACTGCTTACTGAAGTCTGGGTCTGAGGCATTCAAGTCAGAAGACACTGACCTATACAAGAAAGCCAGATATGATCTAAGGAGATCCATCAAAGATGCCAAAAGGCAGTACTGAACCAAGCTAGAGTCCGAGGCTAGCCACACAGACCCCCGTCATCTATAACATGGTGCAAGACATATTAGGCTACAAGATGAAGGCATGTAAAATCACCTGCTCCAACGTACCCCTCCTTGATGAGCGCAATGCATTCTCTGCCCATTTTGAGCAAGAGATTGGCGAAAGCATGCCCTCCACTCTGGAAGCCTCAAATGAACCTCCATCTGAGGTCAGCATTGCAGATGTCAGAGCAGCCTTCTTGAAGGTCAACCCACGGAAAGCAACTGGCATGGATGGGGTACTCGGACAAGCACTCAGATTCTGTGTGGATCAGCTGACGGGGGTATTCTCAAACATTTTCAACCTCCCTCTGAGATCCCTATCTGTTTCAAGACGACGACCATCATCCCAGTACCAAAGAAAAGCCAAGCAGCGTGCCTTAATGAGTATCATCCCGTGGCTCTGACATTCATCATTATGAAGTTCTTCAAAAGGTTATTCATGGCACGAATCAATTCCAGCCTCGGACTGCCTGATCCACTACAGTTCACCTACTGCTGCAACAGCCACAGCAGATATCACCTCAACCCTGGCACACCTAGATAACAAAGATACCTATGTCAGATTCCTATTTATTGACTACAGCTTAGCGTTCAACACTATTATTCCTCCGAAATGCATCTCCAAACACTATGGCCTGGCCTTGGCTTCTCCCCCTGCAACTGGGATCCTAAACTTCCTAACCCACAGACTGCAAGCAGTAAGGATAGGCAACAACACCTCATCCATGATCATCCGCAACACCGGTGCCCCACAAGGCTGTGCTCTCAGCCCCCTACTATACTCCTTATACACCTATGACTGTGTGGCCAAATTCCCCTCCAACTTGATTCTTAAGTTTGCTGACGACATCACCGTTGTGGATCGGATTTCAAACAATGACAAGACAGAGTACAGGAATGAGATAGAGAATCTGGTGAACTGGTGCGGCAACAATAATCTCTCTATCAGTGTCAACAAAATGAAGGAGATTGTCATCGATTTCAGGAAGCATAGAGGAGAACATGCCCTTGTCTACATCAACAGGGACGAAGTTGAAAGGATCGAGACTTCAAGTTTTTAGGTGTCCAGATCACCAACAACCTGTTCTGGTCCCCCCATGCCGACAATATAGTTAAGAAAGCCCACTAACACATTTAATTTCTCAGAAGACTAAGGAAATTTGGCATATAGGCAACAACTCTCACCAGCTTTTACAGATGAACCATAGAAAGCTTTCTTTCTGATTGTTTCACAGGTGGGTATGGCTCCTGTTGTGCCCAAGAGCGCAAGAAACTACAAATGGTCGTGAATGTAGCCCAACCATCATGCAAACCAGCCTCTCGTCCATTGACTGTCTACACTTCCTGCTGCCTCAGCAATACAGCTGGCATAATTAAGGACCCCATTCACCCTGGATATTCTCTCTTCCATCTTCTTACGTCGGGAAAAAGATTCAAAAGTCTGAGGTCACGTACCAGCTGAGTCAAGAACAGCTTCTTCCCTGTTGCCATCAGACTTTTGAATGGGCCTACCTTGCATTAAGTTGAACTTTCTCTACGTTCTAGTTATGACTGTAACACCACATTCTGCACCCTCTCCTTTCCCTCTCTGTGTACGATATGCTTTGTCTGTATTGCGCACAAGAAACAATACTTTTCACTCTCTACTAATACATGTGACAATAATAAATCAAATCAAATCAAAGAGGAATGAAAGTGAATCTTGTCAGTTGACAGCGGAAGGTTTAATAACAAACAAGGTAAACCAAGTTGACCCACCATAAGATATCATTGACACAATAAAATATCCAGAGGTGATTTTGTACAATTGTGTCACAATGTGTGGATTTTCGTCATATCTTATTTCATGAGTAATTGAACTAAGGTGTGAAACTAGCAAAAATAGTATACTTGTTGTACAGTGATGCACAGCTCCAAACCTATGGACGTACTTAGCCAAGTATAATGTAGTTGTAGTTCATGACTTTTCAATGAACAACAAGCAAAAATGTGCTATAATTAACATGTGGTAACTAAAGGACTTGTCAGATTTTAAAAACATAATCAATTAGTTATGTCACTGTGCGAATCGTTGTCCTTTTTCTGTTTGCGGTTTTTATTTACCAGCTAACTAATTGTAGTGCATGCAAATGGAATACTGGATGGAATTTTATCATTTTTTTCAAAATGTCAGGGGGTGATCTTACCAAAAAAATTCTAAGTGCTGAAAGAGCGTGAAAATGGGGAGAGAATCATGCCCAGTCATATTCGTATGGCACTTAGTTGATAAAAGAGCCCAGATGTGATTCTCGCGAGCAGAGGGAGGAATGGATCCTATTCTCGCCAGAACGCCAGCTGCTGAGCTTTAGGGATGCCATTGTGCAGGTGCCCCAATCTCCCAGTGCACTGTATATAACCAGGGTTGTTTATTTTGCTAATAAAACTAGTTTGCTAGTGTTCAATGCTTAACTTACCACTTTAAAAACATCAAACAGCAATTTTGCTGCCATGTTTATTATAGTGTCATGCCCAGTACAGGAGGTATGTCATGTAATGAACTTTCCGTCAATACCTTTAAAAAGTGGATACAGTCAAGCTGAAGTCATATAACTTCTGGCATTTGGATTACAAACTGTATCAAGTCTTTGTCTAATATCTAATTAAAAATGGACATATGTGAGAGTATCCAACAGGCATTTGTGAAATTTATAAACTACATTATTTATTGATGGGCCAATACCTAGAGACAATAGCCAGGATTTTGTGCCCGTAATAGCTACGGGTACAAATGGCAACATGAGCACAGAATCTCACGAGAGGCCAAAAATGAGAATCTTGCCAGTGGGAACTTGAGACATGTTCATCCAGCGCCAGTGATGTAATGAGATTCACACAAAGGAACATGCCTCCTGCATTTATTTTTATAAAAGTGCTCAAAGACATGGCGAGAAAAAAATGGAAAATTCCACTCTATGGGTTTTCTAGATTGGACAAATGATAAGATTGAAACTCATTGGCCAATATCAATTTTCTATTGTATCACAATGGATGGGCCTCAAAAGTGTTAACCCAATAGTCATGTGACTGAAACCAGCTTTAGAAACTGCATCCTTATTACACCAGGCCCCAGCAGAACCACTCATTAATATTAGCTGCAAGTCATCAAGTTGCAAATTACTTAACGTGCTCCAGTTTCAAAGTTCACCTGAGAACCAACTTCCGAGACATCCGACTTTAAGAAGCCTCAGAATCTGCTGTACGTGCTTCGCTCTACAAGACTCTTACTTAAACTTTAAAATATGGGATCCATTCAAGAAATCAAAGGCATGCCAGGTGGGAGACTGGAAATCATAAATTAGAAACAAATTAACTGTAATCTGCAAAAGGATTTCTAAAAACCTTTATCTGTATTCAATATTTGTCTGTCTGTGGGTGTATGAGATTGAATGTGTGATGTTGCATTAATTTGGGATAAGTGTGTGAGAATAAATAACCTTCTTTAAACACATGAAAATTTGCTGCTGAATTATTTAATTAGGACACACACTTCAAGGGTAAGGAAAGGCATACTTCATTCCATATAAAACATAATGATTATGGACAGTAAGACAGCAAATACATTCTGTCTGTGACCATAGCATGGAAAGAAAACATATAAAGATATTTAGTTAATGCCTTTGAATGATAGAGTCTTCAGTGCAGTACTGAGGAAATGCTGTACTGTTGGAGGTGTGTCCATTGAATAAGATGTTATACCAAAGCCATATTTATCTAATGAGGTATGTTGCTGTGCCTACCACACAGTCTGTTTTAACCCTTATACAGTGGACAAAGAATTGCGAATAGACTCCTTGTTAGTGCAATAATACTTATTTACACATCATTATTAATCACCCACCCAATCAACAATAAGTTATCTTACAGGGTACTAAAGCTCAAGTCCAGTACAGACCTTGATTTAATGTTTGTATGACTGGCAAGTACCCAGACAGATATTGGCCTTTATCCATAGTCCTCTGCATAGTCGGGTTCTTCAGTCTGGTCTGATACTGTGGCTCTGGTCTTCCTTCTTTCTTGGGTGTGGTGGTTCTCCTCGTGCTGGTCATTGCTGGTGATAGTCACCGTTGTTCCATTTGTTCGTTGGGAGAGAGAGATTCTCTTGTTGCGCAGCACAATTTATGCCTCGTTGGTTTTTGGCCATTGCCAATCAATTGATTAGCACTTGATCACTCTGATCGATAAGTTCCAATCAGGTGCTGCCACACCAATCTCTGGGTGAGCACCCAATGGCCATGCCTTTCGGTGCTGGAGGCACATAGTTCACATACCTCTCTCCCAAATAAGAAGTTAAGGCACCCCTATGTTTGGTAAACAACCCAGTTTGACCAGAAAGTGTCCTTTACCCTGAAGATGGCCTATATCCTGTGTATTCCAGCTCTTGCAACTGCAGCCTGTTTAACTCTGTTCAGTTTCTTTTGAGGCAGCAGCCTGTCTGTTTCAGTGCTTGTCCAATTATCCCATCATGCTCTTGCAAACCACTATCTTAGGTGGCCCATTTGGCCAGAGGTGTAAATGTACAAAGACTTTATGGCACTATTGTCACCAGTGCCGTGGCTAACATTAATTTGTTAGCCAGCATCACTGAAAACAGATTACTTGATAATCATTGCATTGTTGTTGTGGGATCTTTCTGTACCTTTATGTTATGGACAGCTGCAAAATGGCTGACCTTTTGTTTTGGCCAACCATCTCACTTGAATGCCTCCACCTTCCACTGGTCAGGGATCTGACGGTCTCGATCCCTGCTCACCACTTCCTGGTTCCCAAAAGGTGCATTTAATTGTGTTCAGTAGCATACAACTATGTCTAAACTGCCTTTTTAACAATCATTAATTTTAATTTTAATTAATTAATTTTAACAATCAATAATTGGATTCCCTCAGGGTTCATGCAAGTTCACCTCCCTGCTGCCTTCCCACTTGTTGTTTATTTCTGTCATCAGTTACTGTTATTGGGATTCTAACTTACCTGCTCCTACACAATTCCATGGTCTCACCAATGGGCATCATAATATTCCACTCAATTTTTTAATGCATGTATTGGCAATTATATAGGTATAACTCTCAGTTACCTCTTAGCAGGGTAAAATGTTTTATTTTGTGTTTAGCGTTACACAATGCTCCACGTGCTAGGAATTTTAAGTTCTGTGTCAGGATGCCAAAGATGAAAATGTACCCAGGTTTCACCAGTCTTTCCACTTCTTTGAACTCCATTCAGCACTTGAATGAGTGAACATTAACCATGAGGGATCCAAACACCAAGATGAAATCTAATGGCAATTCCAATGACCTGATCTCCAGGTGACCCAATGGAATAAAGTGCCTAATTGACAGACGGAACCCTGCTAGGGTGCCAGGCTGTAAAAGGGACATCAATTTGCAGAACCATCTAATGTGGGATGGATATCCTACTTCCTAGTGTTGCTAGCCAGATAGAGGCTGGCAGATGTCCAATACTGGCCACAGTGTTGCACTTTGGGCCAATGCAAAGGACCGCTGACGGATGCTCTGGAGCCTGGCAATTGGGGTGGGACAGGGGCCCCAGGGAGGCAAGTTACTGGCAAGCATGGGAAAGATAGGAAACAGCTGACAGCAAAGTGGAGATGGTGTATGGCTTCTTGTGGGTTTCCCATTTGTGATTGAGGATCCCTAGATTTCGTTTGAATATCTCCCCTTTTCTTGGATGCCTGGAACAAAGAAGACAGTACAAATGACCAAAACTGGATACAGTCTTCAAGAAGATCTAACCAAAATACTACATGGCAGTCTAGTTTACCAAATACTTTAGAACTTTTTGTTCTTCTTAAATGTTGTTTGTAATTATAAAAATGTGAGAAATAACCATCCTTTAGAATGTAACAATTTCTTTTTTATTCTATCTGTTAAGATCTCATAATACAGTATGTTTGCAGTGCACTCTTCTCTTGCCTTGACGTAGGCAATGTTTGCTTTCTCCATTGGTCATCCTCACCATTCAAAAACCTTTGTCTGATAAATTCATTCCTGTTGTGACCTTTGAAAATAGTCTTGATTACATAAGATTAGAATCATGACTGAAACTACGGTGAGTTTGTTTTCTTGTCTTACAGCTTGTTAGGAAATGGTGTAAAACATCAGCCACACACACTACCACAACATCAATTGTCTGATTTAAAACAGAATGAGGATAGCATTATTTGGAAAGCTTTTTGTAAGTGCATAACATAGTGCTGTCTGTTACTTAGCACGGTCATATTGTCTTAAATAAACAAATCCTTTGGACCCCTTTTGTTCATGTAATAGGAAATAGGAAGAGGTCAGGGACTAGTAAAGTTTTTTGTAAAGGAAACAAAATTTCAAACCCCTGTTACTTACTGAAAGAGTAAAGCCACAAGATTCTATTGTTCTAAGCAACCAGATTTTTAAAAATTATTCAAGAGTCAATAAAGGAAACAGTCAATATTGTCTATCTTATTCTGATACATCCAGAATTAACATGAGGTAATCATGAGGCAAATAAGAGGCAAACTATGATTGAACAGAAACCACAAAATACACAAAAAGGCCAACATAACCAAGACAGAACCCACAAGTTTCTCAGAAACCTACCCAGATGTCAGTAAATAACGTGAGTCACACAAAAACAAACTTAGAACTCTGTTTTTCTCATGAGGAATTTCAGCTCCTCTCCTTCGAGTATTTAGCCTCTGATTTCCCTCAACAGCAGTGCTAGCACAGCTTGGATGCTCTGTTACCTGCAATGAGTTGACTCCAGCTAAAGCTACCTCAACAGCTGTTCACCCACAAGTGGCTCAATCGCTTCATCCACAAATGCTTCTCACAGTGTTTGCTAGGTTGCACTACGGAATCTATACTCAGTTCCATCTCAGCAAGAGGTGATGGGACATCTTGCTCTCTCAGTAACTGAACGTTCTCATTACAGAATTAGCCCTATGGACACCCATAGGGAGATGGGCCAAAATCTGAGCAAATCCCAGCACTCTTGCTTTCTGGCTCATTTGATTTTAGGCACTACTGTGCAGAAGGAGGCCATTCAACCCATCGAGGTGCACCGACTCACTGACCAGAGTATCCCACCCAGGCCCCATCCCTGTAACCCTATGTAATTATCCTTCTAATCCCCGAACCTACACATCTTGAGACACTAAGGGACAATTTAGCATGGTCAATCCACATAACCTGCACAGCTTTGGACTATGGTGAGGAAACTGGAGCACCAGGAGGAAACCCACACAGACATGGGGAGAATGTGCAAACTCCCTCATTGACAATCAACCAAGGCTGGTATTGAGCCCGGGTCCCTGGCATTGTGAAGCAGCAGTGCTAACAACTATGTCACCATGCTGCCAGTGGTCTCGGTCAAAATTGACAAAGTTATGTGCCTAGGCAAAAATGACATCCATTACCCCCTGCATGCATTCCTGGGTGGAGGCTTGTGAGATCTCACAAAGGTTCCCAATGGAGCCCTTCTGTAGAAGGCAGCACTGCCGTAGAATTATTGTCACTGGCAAAGAATACCCTCCAAGTCTGTATAGCACTGAGTCCTGTAGAAGATGGGCTATAAGATTGGCCAGTTCCTTTGAAATGTGCAGGCGGCAGTGACACTTGGTCCTTGCTGATCTGCACGTAGCACATGGGCTGTCTGTAGATTCAGTCAATGCAAATGGAGAATGGCGTCATTTGCATCTGATTTTAAAAGACTTGCAACTAGTAACCTGAGCTTCGAGAGGAGCTCAGAATTGCGTTCACACTCAGCATAGCACTCACGAGGTTCCCCGATAGGAATGCAAAGAAGCAACAATTCAGCAGGGGAGTAGTTGGCAAGAAGGCAAAATGTCCCACCTCCTCTTGCTGAGATGGAACTGAGGCTTCTGCTCCTGCGTTTGCTGAGCCAGGCACCACTGCTGCTTTCTTCTCTTTCTTCACACCTGCCTGTAAGCAATAAGATTACCAGGTTCTATCTTTCTGATGACTCCTCATTACCATATCAAAGGCAGAGACATGAGGGTCAGCACTTGTCTCCTAAGAACCACTTTTAGCCAAGTCATCATCTGCAGCTGCATCTCAAAGCCTCTTTAAACATGTTGGAGAGTTCTAAATGTTTGCCCAGTGTTTAGTGCACAGGAAGGTCCACCACAACTCTATCCACCTACGCTGCCACATGGCAAGTGACAACAGCTTTGGCAACATGACTGCATCCTGACCTGTCCACAGATGCCGCGCAGTTTTGTTGGACTATGAGTGACTATTCAGTGCCTACACAACAATAATGCTAGGGGTTCGGAATGCCACCCTCTCTGAGTGTTCCATGCTTGTGTCTCTCAAGAGGTTCCACAGGCTTGCCCAGTCACCCAATGGTTTTGCTGCTCCATAACACACAGTTGATTTTGAAGTCTGTGTCTGAAGGGTTAAAACTAGAGGAGCAATCATTGGCATACTCAGGAGTATGTGTTGATTTGAATAGGCATAATTGCTTCACTGGCCTAACTCCAAGAATGTCCATTGAGTTGGTGCTAAGCAGTCTCAGCTGTGGCAGAATCTGCACTTTTGAACTGTTTCTCCATTTAAGTGGTCACTTTGCACCCCCCACCCCCCTCACCCCTGGCGCCACAAACTGGCTGTATTGCCTCGAGCTTCCCTTCCTTCAGTGTATGCTGCCACCTCCTGTCCCATTGCACTGGAGGCCT
This sequence comes from Carcharhinus amblyrhynchos, assembly GCF_965287045.1. NCBI lineage: Eukaryota > Metazoa > Chordata > Chondrichthyes > Carcharhiniformes > Carcharhinidae > Carcharhinus > Carcharhinus amblyrhynchos. Next base: position 56,519,781 of record NC_137335.1, read on the forward strand.
TGCTCTAACACCACACTAAAATGCAGCCTCTAAGAAGCCACTGTGGAAACTTGCTTATGGCCCCGAGCTGAAATGACTTTCCTGACATTTGTGGCAGGAAATACAACTTGCCATTGATGGGAGGTAGGGTGCAATAACTTCTTGGTTTTATGTCATTGGGATACATGCCAAAGGACTTCTCACGAGAGAATGTCAAGAAAGTCATTTCTTCATTGTGGCCACATGCTGGAATCAGCCCCGCTCCCCCATATTCAATTTAAATGTGAATGGAGAATGGCGTCATTTTAAAAGACATGCAGCTGGTGATCTGAGCTTTGAGAGGAGCTCGGGATTACGTTTACACTCAGCATAGCACTCACGAGGTTCTCGTGGAGAATAGTGGCCTTTGTCTCCATTTTCTTTCACATTTGCAAAACGACAGTTCCGTCAGAATTTTGGAACAACTTGCACTAGAAATTACTCCATGGGCAAATTTTTGTGCTATAGCAACCTGAGGGTTCAGGTGAAGAAAATTGTCACAGGAGTGCAAGGCTGGAATTTGCCAGCCATTCTCCAGTACCTCCGAAAGCGGGTTTCACACCGGCATGGGGTGATGTCAATGAGAATTCCTATTAATAGCGGCGGGACCAGAGAATCCCTCCATTAGCAAACAACACGCCATTTTCCGCAGATGGGAAATATGTGGCTGGGAGGCCAGAGAATCTTGCTCTAAATGTCCATTAAGTGGTTGAATTTTGGTAAATTCGTCAAAGTTCCTCGTTATCTGGAATAATGATGATGTAGGTGACTGCCAGACAATCAGTTAAATCCCTAAAAAGGGATTGAATATACCTTATGTAAAATCCTCATTCCCAAGTTGTATTGTTTTGTAGAGTCCTTGCACATTATTGAAATAGGATAATTTCTGTCGTACAGAATTGACATTGCTGAACTAATTTTCCAACTTGTTATACCTGGGGTATTGTACATTTTTTAGATACAAAGTTCAAGGAAACTTGGGTCCTGGGTCTCTGCCTTTTGAATCCTGCTCTTGGTTCAGAGGGCTTTTCTGGACTCCTGTCCTGCTCCTGAAATAGATGCAGATTAAATTAAAGTTACTGTAATCATACAAAGTGGAAGGGGAGACTGTTGGCTTCCTACTTGTTCTGATGATGCAACATTAGCCCAGGGCTCTTGGTCACCCAGGATGGATAACATTGTTGATGTGCACCTGGACCCCAATGGCTAGAGTGTTGCAGTGATCCTAAAGACAGGCTGTCGAATTCAGAAAAAGCACCACTTATATTTTCAGCTTCCACTCCTCCAGGAGTTTCAATTCCATTGATCTCCAACACAAGGTGTCATCTTGAAGTCTTGGTCATCAAGATACTATTCCATTTCCAGGCCCTGTGCTTTGCCGCTTTAGGGAGGTAGGTCTGTGCCTTGACTGCCTCTAATTCATTTAATGGCCTAAAACAGCTCACTAGTCCTTGCACTTGATCTGTACCCCTTAGGCTAGCTGCTGCATTTCCCAGAATGTTCTGGGAACCTGCTTTGTGGTGTCGATAAAACAGAATAACCTACTAAACATTTTGAAACATTGAAACCAAGTTCCTGGATCATAGCAAGTGATAGGTAGCAGTAAGGCTAAATAGGAGTGGAAGCCTGACTGGCATTTCTGGAACTGAACCAGCACAGCGTAGAATGTGTTTAAACAGACACAACTGAAGAACTTGCATTCGACTAATACTTTATCTCATGCTAAAGCACTTTACAAAGAGAAGCCATGGCTGTTCTGTAAGAAAATAAAACAGTCAATTTAGGTATAGCAAGATCCCACAAACAGCAAATAAATGACTGATCAGGTACTACTAGTGTTCATTGAAAGAAGAGTATTGCAAGGGCACTGGGAGAATTCCCTACTTGTTTTCAAATTACAGTAGCGCAATTCCACCTGAACTTGTGCACAGTTTAATGTCTCTTCTGGTAGATGATGTCTGTCAGTACAGCATGTGGTCAGCTCTTCACTAGAATGACAGTCCAGACTAAATACTAGGCATTACAGTGGACATTGAACATGCAGCCTTTTGGCACAATGACAAAGGTACTACCAGAAACAAGGAGAGGTGAAGTTTGTCTGCAGCAGTGGCATAAAGTAGGCAATAATAAATTGGCATTTCCTTTTATTCCTTTTCCATTGATCAGTTTTACTGGGATTCAAGGTTCCTAGCTCAATATTGTGACCGAAGGCCTGATATATTATCTGTTATATAGCATAAAATAGTGTATCCTTTTATCTCTGTGAGCAACACTAAAGGAGGTATAGATTGTTAATAGAATTTATTTTTGGCATCCTCTCAGTTGCTGAATGCCTTTGATATAAGTCACAGATTTCAGTGGCAGCATGGAGATTAATAATTAATTGAGTCAGGACATGCAACATCCTTTTAAGCTAAGTGTGTGATATTTTTAATGTTTGGTGTCCTATAATTAAAAATACATTGGATGCACACTACTGTTCTTCAAGGGGAAAAGAATGTATATTTAATGTAATCCACTAAAGAAGGTGCTCTTCAAAAAGTGTGATTCAGGCTACTTGCACATAGCACATAAGACAGATAATTGAGGAAATGCTACGGCACAATAGAATACAATTCTTTTGTCATTATCATAGGGTTAGGCAACCCAGACACATCTTCAATAAGATGTGCCTAGAGCAAAACACTACAGCTGTAGAGTTCATGTAGTTAGTGACCTAAGATTGTCATTCATAGAAAAACAGATGTAACACATTTCATATTTCATACCCATGTCTTTTAAAGAATTATTTTCTATTAGATAATAGAAATGAATATCAGTCACTACACGGGAAAGGGTTTCGATATATATACATATTTATACATTTACGTCAAATCATATCTTGAAAATTGTTTTCCAGTGGAATGATCAATTACCTGATTTTTGAACAAGTGTAATTTGAAAAGAGGAGACACAAACATCTGTTTGTAAATGTAATCTAATAAGAAAGGTTTCCATCCATAATCTGAAGTAGCTTAGCATTGTTAAAATGTTGTCTGGTGAGCATTTGATTTTATTGTGAACCCTGTATTTCTTATTTCATGATAGCCATGCAACTAATCATCGCAGCTTTCATTTTCTAATTGGAAAAAATAGATTCCAAGATGATTTAATTGATTTAAGGCAAATTTACCTGTATTTTACTACTGATAGCAAACTGGTTGGAATGTGTTCAAAAGTTGTATTATGCCAATGGAAAGAACTTGGGTGGAATTTTCCAGCCGCACTTGCCCCAAGATCGGAAAACCCGCCCAAGGTCAACACACGTGATCTGTGTCCCAAGTGCTACAATGCCTGTGATGTGCGGGATGGGAAAATTCCAGTGTTTGTACCTGTTTAGCCCTGTGTTGAGGATTCTTGTCCATTCAGAAGAGCAACTATAAATCTTTCTGAAAAGATCAAGCAAAAACGAGGAATTTGTTTTATCAAATCTCATTTGCAGACTCCTGTGGAAAAAACATACGTTGCACTCTGGGTCAGACTGCAAGTAGATTAATGAGTGAGAAGATTTCAAATTATCACCACAAAAATGACAAAATATTTGCATCATGTTATTATACGAACATAGGAGCAAGAGTAGGCCATTTGGCCCCTTGATCCTACTCCGCCGTTTAACTAGATCATAGCTGATCTTCTACCACAATGCTATTTTTCCACATTAACCTTATATCCCTTTATTCAGAAATGTATTGACTTCTGCTTTGAATATACTCAATAACTGAGCCTCCACAGCCCTCTGGGGTAGGCAATTGAAAAGACTTGGCACAGTCTGACTGAGAAATTCCACCTCATCTCGGTCCTAAACGGGCTGCCCCTTATACTGAGACTGAGCCTCCTGTTCTAAATCTTGTCCTCTCCCTGCCAATACCTGAGAACATCTTTCCTGCATCTACCCTGTCAAACCTGTAAAATATTTATACACTTCAATGGGATCACCTCTTCAAAACTCCAGAGAATACAGGCCCAGTCTCTGCAATCTTTCCTCATAGGAACAATAGGACAATTCCACCCTTTCCCAGATTAGTCTGGTGAACGTTGTTTGATGGGTGTGGGGAGAGGAATGAAGAATTTATTAAATTACAAACAGTTTCAATTAGCAAGACAAACTGCTAAGTTTTACTGATTATATTGACAATGAGCTGCAAGTCTCACTAATTTAATTGAATTTTGTGAGCAGGTGGCAAAAATGATTGACAAGGGAAGAGCTGTGGATGTTGTCTACATGGACTTTAGTAAAGCATTGGACAAGGTCCCTCATGGCAGGCTGGTGCAAAAGATTAAATCTCACGAGATCAGGGGTGTATTAGCTAGATGGATTCAGAACTGGCTTGGCCATAGAAGATAGAGGGTAGCGGTGGAAGGGTGTTTTTCTGAATGGAGGACAGTACATACTGGTGTTCCGCAGGGAACAGTGCTGGGACCCCTGCTGTTTGTAATATATATAAATGACCTGGAAGAAAAGGTAGCTGGTCTGATCAGCAAGTTTGCAGATGATATTAAAATTTGGCAGAGTTGCAGATAGTGATGAAGATTGTCAGAGAATACAGCAGGATGTAGATAGGCTAGTAAATTAGGTAGAGAAATGGCAGATGGAATTTTATCCGGACAAATGCATTTTGGTAGATCCAAATCAGGTGGGAGCTATAAAATAAATGGCAGAAGCATCAGGAGCATAGACACATAGAAAGATCTGGGAGTATAGGTCCACAGATCCTTAACAGTGGCAGCACAGGTGGAAAAGGTCATGAAGAAATCATATGGCATGTTTGCCTTCATCAGACAGAGCATCGAATATAAAAGTTGGCAAATTATGTTACAGTTGTATAAAACATTGGTTAGGCCACATTTGGAATACTGTGTCGCATTCTGGTCACCACACTACCAGAAGGACATGGACGAGTACAGAAAAGGTTTACCAGGAAGTTGTTTGATATGGAGGGTATTAGTATGGAGAGAGATTGAATAAACTGGGATTGTTCTTCCTGGAAAGATGGAGGCTGAGGAGTGACCTAATAAAAGTTTATAAAATTATGAGAGGTATAGATAGGGTGAACGGTTGGAAGCTTTTTCCCAGGACAGAAATGACAGTTACAAGGAGGCACAAGTTCAAGATAAGGGGGGGAAAGGTTCAAGTGAAGATGTGCGGGGTAAGTTTTTTTACACAGAGGGTGGTGGGGGCCTGGAATGCAATGCCAAGTCAGATGATTGAGGCAGTTGTGTTAGCCACATATAAGACTTATCTTGATAGACATACGAACAAACAGGGAATAGAGAGATGTAAGCAGTTGGTCCAGATTGATAAACGTGATCGGCGCAGGCTTGGAGGGCCAAAGGTCCTGTTCCTGCGCTGTACTGTTCTTTGTTCTTTGTATTCCAGTGTAATATCATCATTAGTTTCTTCAGTACTTGCTACTGTTGCAAAATTCATTTTAGAAATCAGAAAAGAATTCTGTGAAACATACCCTTGTATGAAAAGGTTCCAAACTGCAATGAATTTGTCATCAGTTGCAAAATACATTTTATTATGACAATATAAATAGCGCACACTGAATTCAAAAGTGTTTGATTATTAGTTACATTCAAGATACCTTTGAGATATTTTATCTGCAATGCATGAGCAAAGACAAAATCCAAGATTTGGAGTTTTCAGAGCTTTGAAATCTTCTAGTCTTCATTTTAATTAGGTCTAAAGAATAATAAGTGAATTTTATTATTAACGTACCCTGATTATGTGCCAGAAATGCTCTACACCAAAGCATTTTCTGTGAGCAAATGTTGGGAAAAATGTCTTATAATTAATTCCTCTCATTCCACATCATTTAATATGCTCATCATTATTTATGCCTCTGATGCATGCATTGGTCTGATTTTCCCCTTTACATCTTTCACCTTTAAATGAGCGATCTGGGAATAGACGGTAAAACAGTTTGGTATGATCTGCGCTAAAAATGTCTCTTTGTACACTGTCATGCATTTTGGAGCTAGTCATCTGTCATTGCTGAAATGACTGTTGCATCCTCACTGTTTACTATGTAGAGATGATGGCATACCTTGTCTTGAATTGGTCCTGCCATCTATCAGTGCCAGGGTGACTTTCCTTCCCTGCACATTGATCTGAATATGAGAACGTTCCCTGCTGAGGGTGCGTTGAACTGTGTTAGCAAAGCTGTTTCAGCATTGGGATATGCAGCCAATCTCATCCTATTCCTTGCTGGAGAGAATCCTGTTTGTCGAACAGGATTGTGTCTTGTCACGGTGGACAAACTGGATAGTGAAATCTCTCGTTCCTTTGCAGTGTTCACTTTACGCCGCTGTTTTTCACTTGCTGTGTAAGCTTCGCCTTCTCTCTGATCAACAGCATGTTTAACTTTCTCATAGGTTTAGTCATATTTGCAGGCTTTGCATGTCCTTTCACAGGGAGACCTCAATGTCAAATGATGGCTTAACCAGACCTCCATGATTATGTGCAATTGTGTGGTATATCACCACTCTGGTAGGTAAGCATGGTCATATGACAAGCTTAGACAGGTTTGGCTAATTGGGGCATTGTTCTATGGGATTTACTATTCTGCCACAGGAATGATTGACATCTACAACAGAATTTGTGACCAGATTTCATGTCATCTGAGTTTGACTCATCACTATTTCATGGTAGTAAATTTGCAATGCCATTTTATTTGTTTGACAAGCACTGTTCATTGTTCACTGCATATGTAGCAAGGGTGCCCCCTTGCCTTCCTGTAAAACATAATGAGAATAAAGTATAGAGGTGATCCTCTAGTAATTCAAAAATATCTGTAAATACCTGAGGTACAGTGCACAAAATCTGTACAGATTGGATAAACTGAAATGTTTTACGTTTATATGGCACAGGTGCTCATACTTAGGTGAGCTAGATATGGCATTCTGCTTGTCAATGTATGGTAAGGTTTGTTGAGTCTCAGCACAGCACTGGTTGGGAGGAAAAGCAAATCCTCAACCATGGAAATGCATATCCATATCCACTTGAACATGTTGTAAATGTTATATGATTAGGGGAGTAGCATCTGGAGTGTCATCCTGTTCACTCTTCCAGTTCAACACTATTGGAAATAAAAGTAACAGATGACATAACAGAATGGGAGAAATAAAAGGAGATGAACTGGGATACATATATTTAAAAGACAATGTTAAATAATCCAAGGGAGGAAATTCCATTCAGCCAGAATTTTGGATGTGGCACGTCAATAGCCCATTAAATTCACATTGGAACAGAGCAGCTCTTCTGCCTAGTTCCTCTCTGATATTGAATTGGGGGTGTGCTTAGGTGAGCTTTCCCAGATTACTTTTGGGAATTCACCAGATACACCTCTTATAAATTCAGTGGTCTTCTGCTCATCTGTTGAGAGCATATATTGCAGGACACACATCGTAGCCCTTAATCTTTGGTTTGACCAACCTGCTGCTGTCTCTGTGAGTGACAGTGCTATTCTGCAAGCATATTAGGCATGCTAGATAAGCAACTCTGTTGCATTACTGTGGATGTTAATACTTTTCCTCATTCAAATGACCATGGGCAGGATTTTTCCTACCATTGTGGTAGCTTGACTGAGGAAGTTTCCCGTCTTGGCTGATCTGCCTCAGTTTAAAGGGCCCCATTAAACTCAATTTTCCGTGCGTGAAGGCAGGAGTGGGATAGGGTTGAACCCTATCATTTTAGGTAGCCATGGGGACAGGTAAGTGCTGAGATGGGCTGGTTATAAGGCTCACCTTGATTCTCTGGGACTTTGCTCCATTTCTTTAAAAGCTGGCTTTCTAGCACCCACCTCTCACATTTCTCACCTCCTAACTACATCTCATGGTCCCTCAATGCCAACTCATGTCCCCCATAAAATCCAAAGCCATCAAATGCCACCATGCTACCACATACCCTCATGCTACCTCCATGGTCACTCATCCAGTATCCACCATGGGCAGACCTCAAGAGCCATGTGGAAGATGAAAAAAACAACTTCTAACAGTCTAATATAGATCTCAATCTTACACTCTGGATACTGAAAAAAATTCCCATCCATGAAACCTTTCAAAGATTTTAATGCCCATAAAGACAAACTTATATACACTAATAACTTCAAAGATAGCTAATCCTTCAATAGCTTCTTTAAACTGTAAATCAAAATGTGAACTCTGAGACCCCCGCTGAGATAGGTTCCTTTGTAACTTTTAAACAATAGGCTATTTCAGTAGAAATATACAATAGACTATTTGTGTTCTTCTGGAAAGCCCCTAATCCGCCAACATTGAATCCCACATGAATGGTGCTAATAAACTGAAAGCAAATACCTGTACGTAGACTAATGTTTTAGCTGACACTGAAAACATTGGTACGTATCCAAAGTATTAATTTATCCGTCTCTTTCAAATATCAATTGATATGTTACAGAGTTCTGGAAATTTTTGTTCTTATTGCAGATTTCAAATAGTTATTTTTCCGTAACCAATGTTAAGGAATAAAAAAAAGTGATCTGATGTTTTTCACCAGTGACAGTATTTAAGCAAGATAATTTGTCTGTCCCAATTGGAAAAGAACATTGAAAGCATTGCATTTGTCCAAGAGCTTGGTATTCATAAAACACATGGGACCTTACAAAATGCAGCATTTTCCACATTGTTTTGTTTTCGTTCTATTCAGTTACAAAATGCCATGAGCTCCCTTGACACTTGGTATCTGCAGCCACAGTTTCTGTTACATATTGTTTGCCTAAAGGTGAGGAGTGTCCTGCCTCTTGTTGATTGATAGGATTAAAAATATCAGAGAAATACTGTGGCAATAGATCTCATAACATTAGCATTGAAGCCTTGTAGGCGTTTGGACAGAATTAATAACAAGCAACATTAGGGCAATCACTCTATGATGCCTCAGCAAAAATTGATCCAGGCAAAAAGGTTTTGTACAGCAAGGTTGTTAGCCCAGTTTGCATTGCCTTTGCAATAACATTATTTGTAGAAGTGAAAGGATTTCATTGATGATTCTAAAACTTACAACCTTCAATGGTGTATGTTAATTGTAAAGAAAATGGATTATCCCTTCCAGCTGAAACTAAGATTTATTCTAATGAAATTTGTAGATTATAATTATGATGCTAAAAGGTAAAGTGTAGATGAATTACAAATTTGCACATTATGTTAATTAGCAGTAATGTTTTCGTTATTTGAGAAGCATGAGATCTACCTGGGTGAGAGATAGAAGGCATCATTATTGTATTATTAGGAGTTCCATTAATAATGCCTTTGAACATATTTTAAATAATGAAAATTAGGCTGCTTCAACAATACAGACAGCACAGGGAAAATAGGATACTACCGCTGTGCTTTATTTGGGCTGATATAAAAGAATCGCTACGATGATTCAACTGATATGCTAAATCTTTCTCATTTTTTGCTAATTATCTGCCCTTTCTGTCTCTAAGTAATTGACTCCTTAGATAAATGTGTATGGTCTGCAAGACAATTTACTCGATGGTTTGGGGAGTGCCAGTGGTCCTCCAGTACTTTGACATTATTTCACCATCAACCATGCAGGCCACTCAATGGCAGGGGGCTGTTCACCTTGGGAGGCATCACATTTCAGTCAATCATGTCTTCAGCCAAAGTCTACACTTGTCCACATCCAGAAGGGCTAATGGAAAGCAATCAACACAGGAACGCAGGCTATTTAACTGCTTTAAACCCAGAGCTGTTGTGATCAGTGCAGACCAGGACAAATTGTGACTTTCTGATCTCAGTGGATCAACTCTTCTTGCCAAATCATCGAGATTAAATGCATATCTGTCTGAATCAGTATGCTAGCCCAACCACTGAGGAGTATTTATTTGAATTATAAAATCTTTTTAACAGACAAGCATGTTAGAGATCTAACATTAACCCAATATCGTGAACAATGTCAACTGCAGATTCATAAACAGCAATGTAATGTTTTCAGTTATTTACTCCAACTAAAACACAAATGGTTACTCCCTTTTTTAAAAATACATTTACGGGATGTGGGTGTCACTGGCTAGACCAGCATTTATTGCCCATCCTTAGTTCCTTGAGCTGCTTTCTTGAACTCCTGCTATCCCTGAGGTGTACATACATTCACAGTGCTGTTAGGGAGGGAGTTCCAGGATTTTGATCCAGCAACAATAAAGGAACAACAATATTTTTCCAAGTCAGGATGGTGTGTGACTTGGAGGGGAACTTCCAGATAATATTTTCCCTGGTATTTGCTCTCCTTGTCCTTTTGCATGATAGCCATCATGGGTTTAGAAAGCACTGCCTAAGGAGCCTTGGTAAGTTCCTACAGTGTATCTTGTAGATTGAATAGATTGCTGCTACTGCTCAGCGGTGGTGAAGGAGATGTTTGTGGAAGGGGTGGCAATCAAGTTGGCTGCTTTGTCCTGGATGATGTCTGTGGAGTGTAGGAGGCTTGGGGTGAACTTACAGAGGTCTATAAAATAATGAGGGGCATAGATCAGCTAAATAGTCAACATCTTTCCCCAAAGATAGGGGAGTCTAAAACTAGAGGGCATAGGTTTAAGGTGAGAGGGGAGAGGTACAAAAGAGTTCAGAGGGGCAATTTTTTCACACAGAGGGTGGTGAGTGTCTGAAACAAGCTGCCAGAGGTAGTAGTAGAGGCAGGTACAATTTTGTATTTTAAAAAGCATTTAGACAGTTATGTGGGTAAAATGGATATGGAGGGATATGGGCCAAACGTGGGCAATTGGGACTAGCTTAAGGGTTAAAAAGAGGGGCAGCATGGACAAGTTGGGCTGAAGGGCCTATTTCCAAACTGTAAACCTCTGAGTCTGTGTCAAGCTTGTTGTTGGAGCTGCACTCATCCAGGCAAGTGGAGAGTATTCCGTCACAGTCCTAATTTGTACCTTGTAGATGCTGGACAGGCTTTGGGGAGTCAGGAGGTGAGTTATTAGTCATGAACTCCCAGTCCCTGATCTGTTTGGGCACACTGAGGGAAAATTTAGCATGGCCAGTGTACCTAACCTGCATGTCTTTTGACTGCGGGAGGAAACCAGAATCGACGGAGGAAATCCACGTAGACACAGCGACAATGTGCGTTCTCTGCACAGTGACCCAAGCTGGAAATCAAACCCGGATTCTTGGTGCTGTGAGGCAGCAGTGATAGCAACTGTGCCACTAACATCTTGTGAGACAAGGCATACCAAGTTGCTGAATAGTGAAAGTCGGCCCACCAGGGAGACCAGGTCAGGATGTTTCCCAAAGCGGATTGTGAATTAAAACAAACATTAATACAGGCAAATGGGCTCAAAATTGCAATGTCCAACATCACTCTGTGAACCCTGGCACAGTTACTTACAAGGACTGAGGTGGCCACGTTCTCCAAGCAGCACTTACAACTCAATTTTTGGGCCAAGCAAATTACCGTTGTCTGAAAATTGATTGCTCTTTCTTCTCTGCCTTCTAACTTCCCTTCACGGCTTCTCCATTTTTTGAGATAATCACCTCTCAGAACTTTCTCATGATATTCCTGCCATGCTCAGTACTGCACAATTTTGTCTTCTGTAATCACCATATTATAAAAACATAAACTTGACATCATCTAAGCACTACTTCCTGATTTCATTGTTTATTTCTTATTCACTAAGAGCCATCCATCAGTTTGGTTTTCAATAATGCTGTTAAATAAATCCCATTATAAACAAATAGTAATCCATGAATAATTAAAATGAAGCTGCATTGTTTCTATTGTAAGCTTGTCACAGGATCACAGGTCACATCTACCGTGTCGTAATCTCAATATTTTCTGAACAAGTAAGCTTATAACTAGAAAACTAAACTGACAGCTGATCAATTCAGCACTTTGAGACAACCAGAGGTCATAAAACACAAGTTTTATTTTAGATATTAAATTATTCAAACCACCTCACCTTAAAGAAAAACTGTGAAACGTCCCCTTCTGGAATAGTTACGGACATTTTGAGAAGTATTGTAATGTAACTAATTGTTCATATATTGAAATCTTGACATTATTTGTGTGTTTTCCACAGTTATATGCATACTGGTATTGCCAGAAACCTCTCTTGGCAACTTGATGAATAAGCATATTCTTGTCAAGAATCTGACCACCAACTTATAAGAAAGATTGGAAATAAGTAATTAAATACTGATAGAGAGGGGACGCTGGGGCATCTCTGTGATATCAGAGCTAACAATAAATGCAGACATTAAAATTAATTAGATAAAAACCTCATTTGCAGTAGCAAATACAGTAGGAGCCAAATTAATACATAATGCAGAACCCACTTGTTTTTGGAAGCAGCACAGTTTTAAAAAACTCTAAATTATACTTTGTCTTGTAATTTTCCTAAAATTGATTTATCTATTCTAAGCATCAACCTACTATATAAGTTAACTAAAATATAGCTGGAAAATTGTTAAAATTACTCATCCTTTTTTGTGAGAGGTGAAGGATAATCACAAGCATTCATTCCTTTGAGAAGGATCTACCTGTTTTCTATTTATGCACATATTGTTTGTGAATTATAGAACTCTGACATTAATAATGTTAGAGCTATTTCTTGGAAGGACATTAATTTCCGACTGGATGCAGCCCTGGAGGGTATAATAACTCTCATCCCTTCACCTCATGGAAGCAATATTTTTATGGACTGAAATGAAACACCTCTGTAAAACTGATAAAATATTTACAAGTAGTCATATAAATTAGTTCACTCCTGTTCATTCAGTATCAGACAAGTGTTATTTGGTGTGAATTGAGCACACTTAGTGAAACCATTTGATTCATTCTAATCTTTAGAAACAAAACTGTCCTGGTTCCCTGTGAAATCGCAGTTTGCACCTGCTTAGGAACAGTTGCAAGCACAAAGAATTGTTTTGGATTTTTGCTTATACGTACTGTGCAGCTGGCAAACAAGCAAACAACATTGAGGCCGATTGTAGTTATGTTCTGCTATCTAAACATATTTGTATATTTTATATCAATATTCGCTCTTACTCTGACAGATATTTGTTAGCTTACTAGTTCATACTAATCCTGATAACAGACTTAGAAATGACAAACATAGAACATAACAGCGCAGTACAGGCCCTTCAGCCCTCGATGTTGCGCTGACCAGTGGAACGAATCTAATGACCCTCTAACCTAAACTATTCCAATGTTATCCATTTGCCTATCCACTGACCATTTGAATGCCCTTAAAGTTGGCGAGTCCACAACTGCTGCAGGCAGGGCATTCCACGCCCTTACTACCCTCTGAGTAAAGAAAGGTCAGCAATGCCCATAAAGAGGCACACATATAATTGCAGAAATAGTACAAGGGTCTCCTGCTTTTGACCAGCAGATAACCTCATTATAATATTGAAATCAGGCTCTCACAATGTAGTGGCAATACTGACTTTATCACCAGCTGGCTGAATATTCCAAGACTTGAGAAGCCTAGCAACTAACTGGAGATAGGAGCAGACAAAGCAAAGCTTTTTATATCGCTCCTTGTAGACCAGAATCCAGCCTCTCGAGCAAATCATCTGGCAAAACCAGTCAACTGCCACTCCACATGTTGCCATTAAGGACTGTTTCTGGTTCCCTTGTTTTGTCCCAACACAACCCCACCCTCTCTCCATGGCCACCTGTCCCTTGTTCAGTTTTACTCCCACTGAGCACTGACCTTTGTTCTATTACTAACACATTTTGCTAGTTACATTTTGTCACTATTACCACTCTTCAATCCTTAGTGGCACCATTAACAACCCGTTTGCTTATGTCCATGACACAATTGTCAGTCTCTCCTTTGGTCCAACCCTACCCCTGTGCTTCTATTCTGCCCCGCCTCCCTCACAGATTATACTTCTGTCTCACTTCAGTTCTGTGGAAGGGTCATATGGATTCAAAATGTTAACTCTGCTTCTCTCGCCACAGATCCTGCATTGTTTGTTTTATTATAGGGCTTTGAAAAGTGGTCACCTGATTTACATTTGGTTTTGCCAGTGTTGAGGACATCAGTATTGTAAGCAGTTGGAAACTGTTTACAGGGTCAGAGGTAGTACACCTGAATGGCCGTTTCACATAGAATGAATCTTTGGGGCCCTAAATAATGGTGGGGGAGAAAACTATTGGAACAAATGTTGCATTCTCTGAAGCTGCAGTCTAACAGCTGGGGAAATAGGAAGTGTAAAACCGTGGAAGAATGAAAAGATGTAACCCAGAAGGAAAGAAGAGAAGGATTGCGAGGAGAAGATGAATATATTATAATGCAGCAGATCAAGTGAATGCAATGGTTAGTGGGGTAGAAAATGAAGTAAAGAAACCTGTCATCACGATAGGGAATGATAGCAGAGGCACGGGTAATGGTGCGGTCACAATTAGGTGCCTATCCCAGCAGTGTGACATGAAAACATTCTGACAAAAGAAACTGAAGACTTTTTGGATGTTCTGATTGAAGAATTGAGTTATTAAAATAGATGCAGTGGAGGTAGAGAAACTAACTATGCATAAGCATGGGGCTTTAACAGGAAATAGAGCAGGATCAGAATCTGGGATATAGTATGTGGGACTATGATTTAGGGATTTCGCCTGCGAACTGGATTTTTAAATTTAGAATATTCATATAATTTTAAGTTAAATATTTTGTTAGTGGTGAGTTAGCAGGCACATCAATTCTTGTGTCAATTAGCAAAGAAAGCTAGAGTCATTTCTATAAATTTAGGCCATTGTGAGTGTAATGCTGTGAAGCCAAAGGTACTAGGTCCAATTTTATTCCATTTTACCATTTAGATCTTTCACCTACCTTTTTGTCTTCCTTCCTTCCTCCCTGACTCTGACCTTCCCTCTCCCTACCCCTCTTTCCTTCCCCATCAATCCACCAGCAAGGACTGGTCTGTATTTTAGAAAAGATGATATAGGAGCTGAATTGGGCCATTCAGCCCACTGACTCCATTCCATCATTTAATAATGGCTGACATGCTTCTCATCCCTAGTTTCTTGCCTTCTCTCCCTAACCAATTAAAAATCTGTACAACTCCTCAAATTTATTCACTGTCCCAGCATCCACTGTACTTTGGGGTAGCAAATTTCACAGATTCACAATCCTTCTCCCAAATTAGTTTCTCCTCAACTCTTTTAAATTGGTTACCCCTTATCCTAAGACTATGAACTCTTGTCCTAGAATGCACATAGATGTTGACTATCTAGATGATCAATGCCTCTCGTTCTATAGACCTCTAAAAGATCACCCCAAGCCTCCTATGCTCCAGGAAAAAACCCCAGTCTGTCCAGCTTCTCATAACTCAAGCCATCAAATCCCAGGAGCATCCTGGTGAATCTTTTCCGCACTCTTTCTAGCTTAATAATATTCTTTCTATAATAAGCTGACCAGCACTGTACACAGTATTCCAATTGTGGCCTTGCCAATGTCCTGTACAACTTCAACAAGACGTCCCAACTCCTGTATTCGATGTTCTAACCAATGAAACCAAGCATACCGAATGCCTTCTTCACCACCTTGTCCACCTGTGATTCCACTTTCAAGGAGCTGTGAACCTATACCCCCAAATCTCTTTGTTCTGTAACTCCCCTGTGCCCTGTCGTTAATTGAGATTGATGTGAGGTGATGCATTTTGGTAGATCAAAACAGGGCAGGACTTACTCAGTTAAACTCTATCTGCCATTCATCAGCCCATTAGCTCATTTGATCAATGTCCTGTTGTAATCACGGATAACTTTCTTCACTGTCCATTCACTGGCAATGCAACAGGACATAGACAGGCTGGTAGATTGGGCAGATAGATGGCAAATGGAATTTAATCCGGAGAAATGCGAGGTGATGCACTTTGGCCGGAATAATGTGGAGGGGAGTTATACGATAAAAGGTAGAACTATCCGGAGTATAGATACGCAGAGAGACCTGGGGGTGCAAGTGCACAAGTCCCTGAAGGTGTCGGTGCAGGTGCAGAATGTGATGAGGAAAGCGTATGGTATGTTAGCCTTCATAGGAAGAGGTATAGAATATAAGAGTAGGAGTCTGATGTTGCAGTTGTATAGAACTTTGGTTGGGCCTCACTTGGAGTACTGCGTCCAGTTCTGGTCGCCGTACTACCGGAAGGATGTAGAGATCCTGGAGAGAGTGCGGAGGAGATTTACCGGGATGCTGCCTGGTATGGAAGGGCTGTCTTACGAGGAAAGATTGAACGAACTTGGGCTGTTTTCCCTTGAGAGACGTCGGCTGAGGGGGGATCTAATAGAGGTTTATAAGATTATGAAGGGGATAGATAGAGTAAATGGTGGTAAGCTTTTTCCGCTATTAAAAATGGATAGAACGAGGGGTCACGGGCTTAGGGTGAGGGGGGCTAGGTATAAGACAAATATTAGAGGGCAGTTTTTCACGCAAAGGGTAGTGGGGGTGTGGAATGCACTGCCGAATAAGGTGGTGGAAGCAGGCACGCTAGGGTTGTTTAAGAGTCACTTAGACAGCCACATGAGCGGGCTACATATAGGGGGATATAGCAGGCCTTACTAAACATTGTAGGCTTGGGATTACGTTTAATAATGAATTTTTTTGTCTCCACAGGCATTTAAGTCCAGCAAGGGGCATGCATGCGGCAGGTTGTAGTGGGCTGCTCTTGGACGTTGCTTCGGGAGTTGCCTATTGCTTCATGTCGTTAGTGTGCTTAAACTGGACCATCTCGAGGGCAACATGACAGCTCAGAGACTATCTCTGTTGCTGTGCGGACACATGGATTTGGGCCTGTGTCTGTGGGAGTTTGCACGTTCTCCCCGTGGTTGCGTGGGTTTCCTCCGGGTGCTCCGGTTTCCTCCCACATCCCAAAGATGTGCTTTTAGGCTGATTGATTGGGTACTAAATTGTCCCTATATTGGACCTCCCTGATCCTCGCACATTAGGTGTAGACTAAAATCATGAATAGGTCACTGAGACAGTGGGACGGCGGCGCGGGCTCGTTGGGCCGAAGGGCCTGTTTCCCGTGCTGTGTTGTTCTTTGTTCTTTGTTCTTTTATCTCTGCCAGAATGGTAGAGAACATTTCAATTCAACATTCAGTGAGGAAAAAAAATCATCTGGTGGCACAACTGACAAGCAAAATACCAACAAGGCTGCAAAATCCTGCAGCCTACCCTGAGCAAGTTTCCTGATGGCAGGAATGCATCAGAAAGCCACCAGCCCTCCCACACTTTCCAAATCCATCATATGGGGCCAAGAAAATTCAGCCCAATGTTTCAGCTTGAAGACATTTTGTCAGAACTGAACTTGAATAAATGAAAGTGATTTTTCAACAATAACCTCAAGGCTGCTTTTTCTAATCAGCACAGTTGCAACATTTGATGCTGTTTACGTGGCGGGGTTCTGGACTGCTTTGTTCCACTCTGTTTATTTGTGCAGAAATAGATTTAAGAATAGTTTGCATGTTTATCAGACTGGCGGATTCACCAGGAACATATTTTCTTCCAACACCTTGAAAAATATTATGCTTTATGCCTACACATGCACGGATTCTGTTACTGACACTGAAAGTTAATGGATCTAGTAATTATGTTCTGCTAACATTTACAAATATCAAATGTAACAGCTAGTGCTCTTTATGTGAGTTTTATTTATTTTTGATTAATTGTGTTTATATTTATGTGGCAAGTACATATGAAAAAAGTTTAGGAAAAAGCAATTTTTGTTTTGCATAAATGCTTATTTTGCAACTCAAACTTTTATTAACTGTTGAGAATGAACTTTATATTATTTTGCAGTGAAATAATTAGTTAAGAACTATTCCACTCAGAATAAAATTGGATATATTTTGATTGGGACATAGAGAGAAATTAATTTTGTATTTATGATTAATGCTTAAATCCAAATGGCAATATTTCAAGTAATAAAGCTCAGACAGCCAAGCCCCGATCATTAACTTCAACTTGATAATACCTACACTATCATTGATCATATACAGAGAGCATTGCTATTTCTAATGTTGCATTCAAAAGGCTGATTGATGTGCCAGTGGCTTGAATCTGCCTCCTCTATCTAGTCCAACAGTGCAATATATCTGTTCCTGTACTCCATGTAGTTCCAAATACTTCTGCAGTGCAAATGGTTGATAACGAGAATCAAGGTTTATATTTTAAACATTTTTCGGGGTGTCATGTGATGTGAGCCTGAGAACAGCTGTGTTTCCGTGAGCTCGACCACTAGCAATATGGTGATTAGCACTGCTGCCTCACAGCCCAGGGACCTGGGTTCAATTGAAGCTTTGGGTCACTGTCTGTGTGGAGTTTGCACATTCTCTTCGTATCTGCATGAGGGTTTTCTCCCACTGTCCAAAGATGTGCGGGTTAATTGGCCATGCTAAATTGACCGTAGTGTTAGGGGATTAGCAGGGTAAATATGTGGGGTTATGGGGATAGGGCCTGGATGGGATTGTGGTTTGTGCAGACTCAATGGGCTGAATGGCCTCATTCTGCACTGTAGGGATTCTATGATTCTACCATTACTCACCTTTAATCCTTTCATTTATCCTGATACACAACCCATAAGTATCTAATCTTGAAGCAAAAACTTACTCTTATACTCCTGGAAGATTTCTGGTTAAGTTTTGAGACAAAATGCTGAGTAACGTCATGAAAATCCTCGATGGAAAGAAGCAGTTGGAGGAAGCCGGGGTGAAGCTGAGCCCTCAATATGATGATTCAGTCAGTGAGCGAGCTCTCGACCTGGCAATATTGAAGATGTTGTGGATGATGACTGTCAGTATGATAAAGGTGATAGATGACAGACTTGGCTTTTTGGCACAGAATTTCAGTGTTCATATTGCTGAGCTGCAGAGTCCTGGTGAGAGGCTTGATGAAGCAGAGGAAAGAATCTTTGTCGCTTCCTCAGTTGAGCCCCACTTTCAATCCTTGGAATATTAGCTAAATGGAATGTCAGATATCCTGACTGATCTGGGGAGCCGGGTTGGAGAAGAAATGTCTGTGTGACCGGCTTTCCAGAAGAAGCTGAGGATATAGTAATCCAATGGCTGGGCGTATCAGTCAGCCTTGAAGGGTTACATCATATCCAGTTTTCAAGACCTGACCCCCAGCTGGTAATCATGCATCCTCATAGCTTTGGTTGCAGATGTTTGAATGAAGCTGGAAAGCATCTGAAAGCTATCTGTGCAGGTTAGCCTGCTACCCTGAGGGTGACATCTAACAGATCCTTAAGGCTGTTCGACAATCCTGCTAAGGCTTTGGAGTCTGTAAACTTCATAAATGGCAATAATTTAGACTCATAATTTGCAATTCATCGCTAATCATGGATTTTCTCCTTTGTCCTTACATTTTTTATTTGATTTTTATTGTTATTTATTATGTTGATAGGGGTGATCGACTATATGAGCACTGAAGTGAATCATGCCTGTTATCCTTTGAAAACTAGGGACATCCATTTGTTGAAATGCATCTCTCAATGTGTTCTTTTAATTACCCCAAGCTTAAGAGCCAGATTTGATCTACAGATATATGTTCATTATGCCAGGGGTGCAAGGTGACAAGGGGGATTGCCTGAATTGTTCTGGTCCTGTGTCAAAATTGAGTCCAAGTGGTTTCATATGCTAAAGAACTTGAGAGCGCTGGGGAGCATGCTGGGTAGGTTGTATGGCACTAAGGTTGTGAGATATTTATCTGTTTTTCTTATAATCCTTGCATTTATAATGGTGTTATATCCATATGGCATCCTTTACTCTTGTCATGACTAATATGAGTAACACTACTGTGTTGAGGTGGGTGGATGGTTCAGTGTAGGGGTTGTGGGTATAGCTCAATGAGTCCTCACAGCTGATGAGAGAAACCCCCTTAAAACTATTAGTGTCACATTGTTTGTTTCTGTATTGTTGTTATTTTGGTGTTAAAGAATTTCTGACAGACTCCTATAAAGATGCACATATCCTGTTTCATGTCAGTGGAGCCCCTAGTATAGCTGGACTTGGGGGAAGTGTGCTTTGATGCTGCCCTATGCCTGGCTTGAGAATCTTTGGCCATCCAGCCTTTTCTATAGCTGTGTCAATATCCTACATTCTCCTGGGCTGAATATGTAATATCTGTAGCTGCTTTGAAAATCCTGGCGGTTACGTGGCTCTATCTCTAGTATCCTGTAAGTGAGGGCATGCACTGTTATGCCATGTACTCATGGCTTCACTTTATTATCCTGTTTTCCCCGAATCTCTGAAATGTCAGGTGGGATTTTACAGCCATGCTTATCCCAAAACCGTAAAATCCCATCCGAGGTCAAGAAACCTTCCCATTGTCTGCCCCTTGCCCGCTCTGATTCCCATGGCTGGCGTGGTGGAAAAATTTTGGCTATCATTTTAATGTTTGTATCTTTGGAGGGGCCTTTTGTAATGACTAATCCAAACAAACTACATTGGTGCTGTCTTGTTTCTTTCTGTGTGTATATGTGGAAAAATAATTATGTTGTACAGATCCTTGAGGCTTTGTTGCGTTGTTTATAAAATGGGGAAAAGTCTTCAATAAAAATACATATATTAAACATTTGTCACTTTTACGCGGTACTTTAATTATCAGAGTACCACAGAAAAAAAAAGCAGGGTTGCATGGGTCAAACTCTCTCATTCCCTATTAGTCATAGAAAGCTTGTAGGAGTGGGATATGTTTAGATATGTACCTTGCCAATGTTTCTGTCAGATCTAGGCATTGGAAAAGTTTAATTGCAGCTCAAACTACAGTTTAGTCATACAAAATTATGCCTGATGCTTATCAAAGTGAATGGTTCCTGCCAGATGTTCTAAGGAAGTAGATAACTGATTTGAAGGTGTTGGCTCTTTATTAACTGGGCATTTTGTATATGATCATGTGAATGAAAGAGAGCAGATGATGATCTAATAACAGAAGCCAAGAGAAGTTTGCCGTTAACTGAACACTGCAATTTCAATTCTTTGAAATATATGTCTTAGAATCATAGGATGATACAACAGATAAAGAAATCATTTGGTCCATCATGCCTGTTCTAGCCTTTGAAAGAACTATCCAATTAGTTTCACTCCCCTGCAATTTTATCCTTATTTAAATTTTTATTTCATTCCCTTTTGAAAGTTACTTATAACTGCTTTCACTAACCTTTCAGGTAATACCACTCATAACAACTCACTATGTGAAACAAATTTCCCACTTCTGGTTTAATTGCCAATTACATTCACTGGCTATCCTGTGGGTACCAACTCTCCAGTAACTGAAAACAATGTCTCCTTATCTATTTTTGTTAGAATCCTGAATAGTTTTGAATACCTCTTTTAACTGTTCCTTTAATCTTCTCTGATACTAGGAGAATAACCCCAGCTTCTCCATTCTCGGCACATAACTTAAGACCCACATCCTTGTCTAATTTTGGTAAATATCTTCTGCTTCTTCTCAAAGGACTTGACATCTTTCCTAAAGTGTGGTGCACATATTGGATATAATACTCCAGTCCAAACCTAATCAGTGGCTTCTAAAGTTGCAGCACAACTTTCTTGCTTTTGTACTTGGACAAAACTTTTGATTCTCGTCTGAAGCGAGGCAGAAATGGGAAGGTTCAACAACTGGGGACTGGAAGCTTTCCTGGATACTAGCGAAATGATGTCAGACATTGGAATATTGACCATGGAATTAATTTTCCAGTCAGTTTGCGGTCCCTCACTGAAGCCAAATGTGGCCGTTGATGGAGGGGGGCCTTCCAGCAGTAGACAGGGGGACTGGGGTTGGGTTGGAAGATGGAGACAGAGTTTGATCCAGTGGAGTAGCTGAGGCCTTTTACATTGAAAATCTTCTACCCACTGTTCAGAGTTCTTCTCCAGTTTGAGGTGGTCCCTCCCTCTCTCACATACATTGGCAGCTCCCACCTCAAACAGTGGGGTTGCTGACATATCACTGCTGGAAGACATTGTGGGGAGGCAGGGTAGTGACTTTCAGGATCCGCTCTCTTTCACTCTCCCAAGATGGCCATGATGAGTATGGCCCCCCCAGAAATGTATCAGGTTCAAGCCCCCATGTAAATGACTATATTTTAATATAATTAAACAGCTTAATGGCGTTGCGTCCGTAAGTGTTGAATGCATTCCCCCATGTCTTGCCGGCAGGGATTACTACTGCTCTCCAGCACTCAATGACCATCCTGGGAGGCATAGAGGCCAGTGTAGTCTCCCCCCCCACCTCCTCAGGTGTTCAGGGACATGGCTGGGTAGTGCCCTGTTACTGTTCTCTGGCACCCTGGCAGTGCTTGGTTGGCAATGTAAAGGGACAGGTCCTAGAGGTGAGCCTCCCATTTTCTATTCCTGCATCCTATTTAGGCTTGTACCATTAAGTTTATAAGTTACTAAGAAAATATGTGCAGTGATTAGAAACTAACTTTTGATAGATCAGTAGATTCATGTCAGAACAGAATTCCAGAGCTTAAATAAAATTACTACTAAATTATTTAACTGATCTTAGTGTAGAATTAAAACCTCTCAATATCATGATTTTGTTTAGTGTGTGTCTGAAATCAAAGGCGCTATTTATTCTTCAATGAACTATCATAGCATGCTTTGGAGCAATTCTAAAGATTATTATCCAGACTGTGATATAATCTTTTGAAAATAGATTTTGGCGTTTTAACACTTCAGTCAAATAGCTTTGTGTAGCACTGAATCGTAGTTCAACACATTTGATTGCATGTGTATTACAATGTAACCTTTCAACATCTTCTCCTTTAAAACAGCATTTAATTTGCAAACAGTTGGGAGTCCCATAAGTTTTAGATCAACACTAATGCAAGAAGTCAATAATACCCTAAACCAAGGTGATGACTAACTTTTTAAAAATTCAATGCTGTTTTGTAGCTGGAGCAGCAAGAGATATGGGTCACAATCGCATCACACTATAGTGCTATTTATTGCTATGATATATCAATGTGTTTCATGTAAGCCAACAGAAGTAGAGTAACTTTTTTTATAATTGTTTGGCTGCAATGATGCACCTTTAACCATTGACAATGTGTTGGAAGAGATGTGTGCGTGTAACACATTCGAACTGGACTATTTAATCTCTGATTTTTCACCCTTTCATTCATGTAGATTGTGTTCAGGAAGATCAGTGATGTGAAACGTGAAGAAGAGGAAAGAATGAGGAGAAAGAATGAGGCACCATTAAACCTGCCCCCTGACCATCCTGTACGCAGACTTTTTCAAAGGTTTAGGCAGCAGAAGGAGGCTCGTATGGCGGCAGAAAGACTGAAGGATGCTGATGATATGGAGAAAGGCACTGCACAGTTAGATGGCCATGTAATAGATGCTGCAGCAACAACCAGTGTAGTTACAGTAACTGAAAGTCCTGCAACTCCAGTCCCTTCACAAGTGATTAGAGCCTCAACATCAGAGACATCTGACCAGGCTAAACTGCAGGCTCCAACATCTGAGCAATTTGCAGCTGCGAGGCAATCTGGAGAGTCCAGCAAGCGAAAGGGGTGGTCAAAATTTAAAGATTCTGGTTCTAAAGCAGAAGACTGGAATAAAGTGTCCAAGGCAGAATCCATGGAAACATTACCAGAAAGAACTAAAACACACGAGGAGATGTCTTTGAGAAAAACAGATTCATGTGACAGTGGTATCACAAAGAGTGATCTGCGATTAGATAATGCAGGAGAAGCACGGAGTCCTCAGGACCGAAGCCCCGTGCAGACAGAGGCGAAGCACACATTTTATCCAATTCCTGAACAAACGCTTCAAGCAACCATACTGGAAGTAAAAAATGAGCTGAAACAAGACATAAAATCCCTGAATAACAAGATCACTAATATCGAAAACCAACTTTCAGAAATATTGAGAATATTAAATGCAAGATCCACTAATTCGCCACAGGAAATATTTGAAATATCAAGGCCAACAACCCCAGAATCTGATAAGGAAGACCAGCAGTTCTAGCTGTGAACCAGCCCTTAAGGTGACAAAAATCTATAATGGTAAAATTCAGGTGTCTTTTGTTAAACATCATCTAATTTGAAGATGAGCTGTCCAGAGTGCTGAAATGATGAGGATTAATCATGTTTATTTTAACATTCTAGAAGGCATGCCCGGATGTATATATATATATATATTATATATATGCCTCACTCATGGAATGAAGACTAAAAAACACTACTTGTTTTTACTGATTTACTGTGTTACCTATTTTGATCAGATGGTTTAAAGGAAATGGAATTAACACCCAGTCAATCTACAAACAGCTTTGCACGCTGTCTTATGTTATTTCATGGAGACAAATGCCTCACTTCTGCTGGAAACTAATTCGAAAAATGCAGAATTCTTTATTTTGAGCATAATGTCTGCATAGCTTCTCTATTTCTCTGATGTAACCAAAGGAAATCTTAGGAATTTTTACAGATCTGTACTGTACTTTAAATTCACCATTTACCAGTTATGTTTATTTTGCTTTATTTTTTAGATTATATACAGAACATAATGCCTCTTCATGCTCCTTATAGCTCATGTTTTGTTTATAGAGGAGATATAAGTTTGATTTTTTTTCTAATTTCAGGAAAATATCAGCTGACGACAAACATTAATAATTCTCCTTTGCAACTTTTAACAGAATGTGGATCTTCCTATTGCTTCTTGATCTGCTAAACTTTGCTGTGTCCAAGCATCACAAATCAAGCAGTTTTTAAAGCTTTTTGAACTGAAATTTCCAAGGTGAAAATTTGTTGCAGTTTTAGAACATAAAACGATCATAAGTTATGTTCACTGTCCTGATGTTTCTGCCTGCGGTCTTCTCGTACCTCAGCTGATTTTTTAAAAAAAATTGCTTCATCCCTTCCTGAAACCACCAAATTATGCTGTGCCATGGTTCCATAGGTGCTGGATATTCTCTAGATCATGTCCCAAGTGATTGTTCTTCATGTGTGATTCCAGTTCAACAATCGTTTAATTATGGGAGCATGAAAACTCGGTCCAGTTTGTCTTCACTTGAGTGCCACACACATAGTCTGTGCAGCAGTCACTGAATAATGGTCAGGAGTGGAACTCATGGCTAATTTCTTCCTCCCTAATAGGTGTTCTATAATTACTTGGAACACAAACTATTTTCATACAGAACTCTGGAAGTCTAGCATTTGTAGGCCAACCTTTTAGGTTAATGTTGGTAAACCAGACTCCCTTCTTCTATTGACCGAGTTTTACATCCAGTTTTTTTTCTGTTGATCTACAAACGTTTTGTTGAGCTAAAAGAGACAGATTTCAATTTTCAGTTTATTCTTGGGACTTGGATATCACTGATAAGACTGGCATTTATTCAATAGTGCAAATGCTAGTAGCCAAGTCATGGATGCAGTTCTCCCAGAATCAAAGCTCAAACAGTATACAGTAATAAAAGCAGCTTAAAAATGGCTACAGATATATCCTAAAACAAATGTCATAGGATTTAAGTATTCTCTTTACAGCATCCTGTATGATTCCACTGGTCATGTAAGACGAGAATGAAACTGGATAAAATTGGTTAAGTATCTTCTTCCACCATAAATGTGAATGTAAACAGCAGCTGCTTCAAGAGCTAAAGTGTTAGAAGACCAGCTTTGCAGAAACCATTCAGTGGCAGCATAAGACAAATTTTTCTAATCCAAAGGATCTAGTGCAACATACTAAGTGCCGATTTGATATGTACAGGCAGAAGAGACTCTTTAACAATTCAAGATGAACAGAGCATCTACTGATATAAGAGATTGGTGCAGGCTCAATAGGCCCAATGGCCTCCTTCTGCAAAAAGGGAAAATTTTAATAAGTCCGTTGTAACCTACTTCCATTCAAAGCAAATTTGCTTTAAAGAGAATGGGATGAAGAGAATTTGTAACTGTCAGCTTTTCTGATTTTCTTATTGTTATAAGTAACACTACAAATTCCAGTTTCAGTTGGGGCTTTCACTATATTTTGAATGGTTTGATGATGTAACAGTTTCTACCATTGTCCAAAGCTGTTTGCCCAAAATGTAACTCTTTCCAGGGCATCCATTTGACAATTGTTGAGAATAAGTCGATTACTGAAAGTCTATACCAGACAGGATCCAAGAATTCAGTCTTTAATAGGGAATGATGTTTACATTGCTCAGCTAAAATGAGTAGTTTAATCCATTGACATTAGCTAGTAAACTAAATAATTCTGAAGACTTTGTTAAACATTTACAATTATTTCCATGTAATTTTTCTACAGTCGCCTTTGTTCATCAATTTGGATGAATTGGCCGATGGTACCACACAATGAATGTGGTCTGTGTAAGAGGTACATAGAAAAGATGCTTTAATTTTTTTAATAAGTTTTAAATAATTACTAATGTGTATTTTTTACAGTTCGGTTCAAATTGCTTCAGAAAGCTGAAATCATACATCATAACTGATTTCTAAAGAAACATAAATAGACACATTTTCTTAAAACTAGTCAGTGAAATGAATTGATAAGACTTTTCTAACTGTGTATTGATCTTTCTATTGCACTCCATTAGGAATGATGACACAATAGCTGAGCAGTATGCTGTACAAGTTTGAATTAACAACACAGGATGGCTGATACACTTAAAGGAATTTGATCTAAAAGGTGTTTGGATTAAAGTCACAGAGGCAGATTATTACTGTGTACAGTAGTTACAGGTTATGGAGTAGGATAAGTCTCATCTTAAAGAGTCAAACCTTACGAACTTTGGAGAAAATATCAATTTAAGGACCAAACCAGGTTCTTACCATTGTTAAAAGTGACTGGAGAAAATTCTGAATATAAAAGAAATACCTGTTGTGAATGAGTTAATTTTAGAGGCTTTTTGCATGAACCTGCAAACTGCATTAAGATTAGAGCACAGTAGGTATGTGCTTCATTTATTTTCTTCTAAGATCAAAGAAGCACCAGCTAATCTACACTATTGGTTCCAGTCTACCACTTTACTTTTATCACTAATGTAATTATGCACATACTCTTGTGAGCATGGCAAAAGTAATGAACAATTTAGGAACTATTTTTATGGTCAGCAGAAAAAGCTGCCAGTAGTGGCATATGTACCAGTTTTGCAACATTTACTGAAGATCAATTAAATATAATTTATGCACATCATATATATTAATATATTCCTGTAACAAAAAGAAACATGAAGCACAAATTATTTGATTTGTAAAGATATGTAAACTTTATTTATAACAATAAAGAATATTTTATACATATTTAAGCTTATAGTGTTCGTGTATAAATCAATGAAGTATTGATTGTCTGCTTATTAAATGCTCCACTTGTCACATTCTTCCCTCCAGATTTGAAACAATGTGCTATATGGTATCACCCTCATGTTATTTATTACATCAGAGCAAAATATAAAGAATACATCTTGGGAACATTTCTTGAATTCAGCCAAAAAAGAATTACGATAAAAACATATCATTCTGAAGCAGTTAAAAGCCCTATAACAGCAAACTTTGTTTGACAATCAGTTTTTGAATAGCTGCAAGGACACAGCACGAAACTACTGAATACTCAGCACTAATGAGCTGGTCTAACTGAGAAAGATCATAATAAAATCCTGCGTAGGAAATTAAAAAGTTGCATTATAATTATAATGAATGAGACTGCATTTTCTAAGGTTTGCGGTAAGATACTGTACAGGTAATACGCAAATTAAAACTAATTGTGCCGAATGATTGCAAAACTTTAATGAGATTAAAAACGTTCTATTTTTTAACATAAAGCCACCAATGATACAAAAAGGTACACAAATAGAAAGTAAAAGACATTAATAAGCATAATCAGAAAAATAATCTTAAGAGAACAATTTAAAGCTATAATTATATAGTGGTTAGAGTCAACTAGCAATCATTTCTCTTCGAATGATATTTACTCAATGCAAACAGAGAAGATTATCACTTTCTCAAAGTGTCCCATATAGGAGAAGTTGTTCAAACTGTCTATAAATAGGTTCCAATCTAATGCTGAATGTGCAAACATTTCTGAAGGGGCAGATTCATTGTGGTCTGTTTGGTGAAATTAGAAACACAATGTGCGCTCACAATTTTGCGTCTCAGAGGAAATCAATTTCAGAGGTAAGTAGGAAGTGGAGAGGAGGAGATGAAATATACATGCAGAAGGAACTTGATTTGGAGAAATAAGGTTTGTCAGTCATTTTTTTAATGTTTCTTTTATAACAAGATGGTTATCAATGACTTTTCTTTCCTGTTCTACTCTCTGTTCTCTTTGGCCCCATAGCCATTCCCCTTTCATCACTTCTCCCTCCCTTCTGGCGAACTGCCCTCATGATTATCATTTTGCAAATTTCTTCACTCCATTCCCAGCTTGCCTCTGTTAATTCCTCTCAGTATCTGCTTGCAAATTCAACAATAGCAGTTTATTTACATTTCATATTGTACTTTTATTGAAGGACAGTCCCATGTAAACATTTGGATTTGATAAGAACTTTACATTTGAGGTGCTGGGGGGGGGCAATGCATGAGTGAGATTTAATGTGGAAGATATTACAAACAGAAGGATATTGCAAGTGCTCAGGTTCACAGACTGTGGAACATTGGCCAGCATGGTATTGAGGGTCAAGTTGTGAGGTGAAAAGGCAGCGATAAAGGTTTCTGTAACAAATGCAGAATTCCCCAGGTGGCCTTCCTGCCATCCTCCCACCCACCTCCAATCTGTCCACAATGCAAGAAAATGCTGGAATATCTCAGCATGTCTGACAGCATTTATGGAGAGAAAATAGAGCCAATATTTCAAGCCTGGATGATCCTTTGTAGTCAAAACATTAGATCTATTCTCCACAGATGCTGTCAGACCTGCTGAGATTTTCCAGCATTTTCTGTTTTTGTTCCAAATTCCAGCATCCACAGTATTTTGATTTTGTCTACAATTTATTGTGGGGTGATCAAGGCTTAGGGTAGAGGCCCTAAGGTGCTCCCCACCGAGCCTTCAATTGAGGCTGTCAGGTGGTGTTCAGAAGTTGGGGGAGAGTGAAGCCTAG
Source organism: Carcharhinus amblyrhynchos (assembly GCF_965287045.1). Lineage (NCBI taxonomy): Eukaryota > Metazoa > Chordata > Chondrichthyes > Carcharhiniformes > Carcharhinidae > Carcharhinus > Carcharhinus amblyrhynchos. Next base: position 56,548,847 of record NC_137335.1, read on the forward strand.
AAAATCATCCTACTCAAAAGGCCCTCTTTCCACATTGCAATCCCCACAGGTCTACCACCACACAGGTTCTCCCTCCACCCAGCCTTTCCATGAAGACCCCTTCACCGCTGTTGTCACTAGGCCTCACTTCCCTTCCGTGACATTAGGCCCCCCCCCGCAACGTTGACCTGGTTGTGGACTCTGGGACTGAGAATTTGGGGACTGCTCATAGTCTCTGTTTCAGCCACGCAGTTACTGATGCTACTAGAATTACAGAGCTATACACCAATCAGATTTATTAACAGTTCCCAACCAAATAGCAGAATTTTACAGTCCCTCCTGCCAGTCAAATCTTCTGTTCCCACCACAGTCAATGGAATTTTAAATGGCTCCCTGCATTTTATGGCCCTGTCCCTCTCCCACCCCAATAGGGCTGTAAAATTACACCCAGTGTTTTCAAACTTTGCAATATTTGGTTGGAGGATATTGTACTTTATCCAACACTGACAGTTGAAGAAGCAGTCTAACAATCTAGGAACGTTGGAAAGGTTGCAGAGGTTGGATTGGGTGTTACCACTAGACACGATGGAAGCTGACTCCTGGGATAAATCCTTGATGACACGAAACGTAATGGTGTGCGGACGGAAAAATATTTCATTGCTGAGAAGTCTTTGGCTAAGTTCAATTAAGTAAGAGTCAAACCAAACATGGTTAAACCCCCTCTAATGCACAATGGAAAAAAAGAGTAAAGGGGGATGGGGTGGTCACCCAAGATAAGGATTGCAGGAGGTCAAGGAGGAGGAAAAAAGACAGTAGGACTAGGGGGCACAGCCTCAAGATAAAGGGGGGGCGGTTCAGAACGGAGTTGAGGAGGAACTTCTTCACTCAAAGGGTGGTGAATCTCTGGAATTCTCTGCCCGTTGAAGTGGTGGAGGCTGCCTCGCTAAATATTTTTAAGAAGCGGGTTGATGGGTTTTTGATAAGAGAGGGGATTAAGGGTTATGGGGAGAGGGCGGGAAAGTGGAACTGAGCCACGACAGATCAGCCATGATCTTATTGAATGGCGGGGCAGGCTCGAAGGGCCAGATGGCCTACTCCTGATCCTATTTCTTATGTTCTTATGTTCTTATGAATGTATGCGTACTATTTGATCATGGAGGGATTACAAATAGATATCGTCTGTGAATGTGGAAAGGGATGGGCAAGAATGTAAAGGAAAACGTTTACTGAGATTAGGAAGATGAAATAACTATTAGGCTCAACTGTTCTTGTTGATGTTAATTTATCATGTTAACTGGAATTAATCTTAAGGAATCAGTTGTTGGAGGACAACTTGCCCTGAATGAGTTAAATTTGGTTCAAAAACGTGACTTTTCTATTCCATTGTAAGCACAGTTGTGAAGATAAACTGTTGGTGAATACTAGCTATTGTACTCTTTGACCTGTTATCATTGATGATGTAATGTTTCAGCTTCGCATCACAGTCTGGTTCAGGTTAATTATAATAGACGGTATTGTTTCCTTTAATTTGACCTCTGGAATCCTCTCTGGGATTAAGTAACCAGATACTGCTTCTCTGATTTAATTGATCAATTAACCTGCATTAATCTCCAGTTCTGTAAAATCCCAATTGAGTTTTGTAAAGTAGCATATTGCATGTAGCAAGTAGAAGAATTTTCTCAAAGTCACTTTTTGAAAGATATTTATAGTAAGTGTTTTGAACAGGTTCCATTGTTGTCTTTCAGCTGTTGAATTTAATGGTTTAAAATCACAGAATCCCAACAGTGCAGAAGAAGGCCATTCAGCCTGCTGAGTCTGCACTGAATCTCCAAGAGAGCATCTTACCCTAGCCCAGACTCCTGCCCTATCTCTGTAACCCCACATATTAACTATGGTCAATCCACCTAACCTACGCGTCTTTGAACATGAAGGGGCAATTTAGCACATCTTTGGAGCGTAGGAGGAAACCAGAGCACCTGGAGGAAACACACACAGACATGGGGAGAATATGCAAACTCCATACAGACAGTCATCCAAAACTGGATTGTACCAGGGTCTCTGTAAAAGTTTATTCAAACAGTATAGAAAATTAGGAGGTGAGAATACAGTCAAATCATGTCCAAATTAATGGTGATCCAAAGAGAGTATTTTAACACAGGCTAGTATTAGGACTAATATTTTATAAGGAAACATAGCACAATTAACAAAAGATTTAATTTTTGATTCGGTCATATTCAATTCCTACTTGGGCATAACAATAGAAATATGCCAGAACTGCTATGGGTATCCATGGCCAACCTGCAAAACAAAAATAGCAGTCATTTAGACAGTCATTTGGTAGTACTGAACTTGATTACTTCTGGAAAAAGACATTTCAGCAAAGCTTTTCACCTTGCAATCAATTGGACAATCACAAGGATACCAAAGTCAGGGGAAACAACAACTTTATACTGCTTCAAAAAAACTTCAACAAAATGTATTTTTTCAGCAATAGCAATCTGTGTCAACTGCAAGCATCATGCACAGGACTCCTCCGCTTAGGTATTGCTCACATTGCTATCAATATATGTTTTATTTTACATTATTCTGTACTGAATTCTGTCACTAATAGTATTGTCTCTGAGTCAGAAGTTATGCTTCATGTTCTACTCTAGACACTTAAACACATAAATGCAGATACTCAATATTGTGCCGTGCTGTTGGAGAGGCTGATTTTCAGATGTGAGAGTCTCCACACAGCTGGATGTAAAGCTGCCATGCACTATTTTGGATAAGAGCATTAGATCATTAGGAAAGACATTCTTATTTTGGTGAAGATAGCTCTAAGCATGAACATGACATTTTCAAATTGTTGAACATATAAGGATGGAGGGTTGAATGTTGCCACGTGGTGGGCCTGCAAGCCAGGGGCAATATAACCTCAGTCAGTTCAGGGAGCCCTGACCAGATTCTGTGAGAATCAGGCAGCTAATGAGCTGCCCTTGGGGCTTCCTTCCTTTGAGGAGAAATGTCTGACCTCCAAGAGCTGCTGGCCAATCAAACAGCCAGCAACTCATCAGTCTCAGCAGTTCCACCAGGATTGCTGGCCACTGTTGGAACTGAACCCAACCCAGAGAAGCACTGCTGGACGCCACGCTGGACCAACGTAAGCGGGCTTAGGATTGCCAGGGTTTACCAGATGTTCTCCACACTTTGCAGTGGGCTCCCCCACCACTGGTAAAATGCTAGTGATAGCAAAAAGGGGCCCTTAAGTTGTCTTTAAATGGCCACTTACAGGCTTCAATTGGCCCTTTGAAGGGAGGCAATCCTTCATCTTCCCTTTGATTAAATTCCATGGCATTGGGAAGGTAACAGGTACTCCTTCCTTCACCTTTCCTCCCAATTCTCCAGCCCTCACCCACTGCCTCCAAACCTGTTCTCGAGGGCACGATTAAATTCTGCCCAGAATGTTCAACAACATTTTCTATAACCCAGCACAGGCTTCATTGTGAGGATTGATAGTTGATGCTTCTGTAGAAGCTACAACTGCAAAGAGGCAGGGTTAGCCTCTAGAGATTTTCAGGCTGGGGTGAGAATAGTGAAATTTGCAGTGGGCATCTGGTAAAACATAGAAATTATTGGAAATACACCTTTACAGAAAGTTGTCACTACTTATTACTCTTTACCTTTGCTGCATCAAATCAATCACAAGACCGATGAAAGAGAGGGTGGGAGAAGAATGTAGAACTGATTGGAGACAGCAGCAGAGGATTAGAGAGAGTGAGAGTGAGGACCTGGTTGGAAAGAACAGCAGAGGGTTAGAGAGGGAGAGTGTGGACCTGGTTGGAAAGAACAGCAGAGGATTGGAGAGAGGGCGAGTGTCGACTAGGTTGGAAAGAACAGCAGAGGGTTAGAGACGGAGAATGAGAACGTGGTTGGAGACAGCAGCAGAGGTAGAGAGATTCTTCCCGCTTAGAAAGGATAGCAGAACTAGAAGGCACAGCCTCAAAATAAGGGGGGAGGTGGGCGGGCAGTTTAGATTGGAGTTGAGGAGGAACTTCTTCACTCAAAGGGTGGTGAGTCTCTGGAATTCTCTGCCCATTGAAGTGGTGGAGGCTACCTTACAGCATGTATTTAAGTCACGGGTAGATAGGTTTCTGATAGACACGGGAATTAAGGGTTATGGGGAGAAAGCGGGAAAGTGGAACTGATCCACTTCAGATCAGCCATGATCTTGTTGAATGGCGGGGCAGGCTCGAAGGGCTAGATGGCCTACTCCTGCTCCTATTTCTTACGTTCTTATGATTAGAGAGAGGGAGAGTGAGGATCTGTTGGAGATAGCAGCAGAGAATGAGAGAGAGGGGGAGTGAGGACTTGATTTAACATAGCAGCTGCCTGGGTGGGGCATTGGGATTTGTAGAAGTGTGGGGAATAAAAAGTCCAATTGTTAACACCATAGGTAGGCCATGAGTTGATTAGCTGGTGAGTAATATAGTTTTGATCCTTTTTTATGTTACATTAAATTTATACAAAAATAGTTAACTCCATAATATAACCATGGATAATACTGGAATAGATTTGTAGGATTACTGTATTGAATAAAAATACAATTGTTATTTGATATAATTTTTAAAATTCTTAGCAATATCCAGAATTTGAGAAGCAGTGTTCTTAAATTTACTTTATAAAATTAAACAAATAGCAAAAAGTACCATCATTTATGCCTGACAGGGTTTACTGCTAGCTAGAAATAATAAATCTGCATTACATTATTTTCCAATATTAAGTGTATGGGATATATTTGCATGTACATCTACTATTACCAATACAGCTAAAATGTGGAATGCTGAAAAACAGGGAAGAAAAATGCCTGGTCCTGCAGCAAAGGCCAAACAAAAGCAGAAATGATACTGAATTTCTCACTTGCAAATTTCTAGTCTGTAAGGCTGAAGATCCAGTGCACTAAAAATATGATTTCTGTCACTTCCAGGTGAATATTCTTCATCTTAAATTTCAATGCATCAATGAAGATCTGAATAAAACACACTTTTAACAATTTGAAAGAAACAATTTTAAAATTTTAATTACAAACTTTTGAAATCTAGAAACTTCAGTTGCTGATCAGATAAGCTCTGTGGACTTTTTTTCAAAAAGCTTTTTAAATGACTGATTGGATCACTAAAGAAGCGGGAAAGTGAAAATTTGATTCCAGGCTTTGGGATTCTTTTTACAAATTTTTATATTGGATTTTTTCTACTTTCCAATGGTGACATCTTGACACAGGGGTTTTCCACAATGTCATGTTAACTTATGGGCTTTCACACTGTAAAACTGACAAGTAAAATTAATGTGTTGATAAAGGGCGCATCATACACAGAATTCATAATAACTGGACCTTATTTTGGCTTTGTGAACTGTTCAACTAATCTGTGCAATATTGCTGAAATAGCCAAGGGGATTCTACAAATTATAGCTACAAATTATAATGTAACTAACAGCCAAAACATCAATAAATTGTGCATTAGAAAGCTGAAAACCTTCTAGAAGGGGCAAAAATCTAGAAATAAAAACATACAAGATGTTCAACACACAAGTGAAGAAAGCATCATAACAGAAAAGCACAAGTCTTCAATGAAACAGCAATCTTGCTTTAAAAGACATTGCAAAGCCAGTCAGACCTGTTTCTCCAGAATATTAATATTTTATATCAGTGCAAGTGTCTCTCAACATTGGACTTTGAAGATTTATATAAAGCATCCTGTGCATTCCCTCAAATGATTTTCTACTCCAATTGTCCACTATGAAAGTGCATAAGTACAGTTCTGAATTCCCTTCTAAGTTTATCTTTCTTCCTGTGGGGAACATCCAAATCATCTGTGCAACTCTGGGCATTACTGAGATCAATAACTCACTGTGTGTGAATTCTGGGCATGAGCTTATATTCCACCATTGCATGGCACACACACATGCACATATATGGAACACCGTACTTCTAACTGTACCCAAGGATTAAGCGTTCAGCCACTAATGTAAAATTCCAAAATTCAATTAAAATACAAATCGTCCTATGAAACCGTCTTGGTGATCCCAGGCTGTGACTGTTAGCTTGTCTGCCACTTAAATAAAGATATTATTCATATGACTGCTCATGCTGATTTGAAAAATGTACATATTGAAAATTTATCAAATTGCTTAAGTGTGAAAAACATACGCTATTAATGGGAATCAGAGGAAAATCTCTCTACTGGTTGGGATCATATCTAGCACAAGGGAAGGTGGTTGTGTGTGTTGGAGGCCAGTTATCTCATCCCCAAGACATCTCTGCAAGAGTTGCTCAGGGTAGTGCCCTAGGCACAAACATCTTCAGCTGCTTCTTCAATAATATTCTCTCCATCATAAGGTCAAAAGTGGGGATGATCACTGTGATTGCACAATGTTCAGCAACATTCATGACTTGTCAGATTCTGAAGTTGTACCCAAATGCAGCAAGACCTGGACAATATCCAGATTTGGGGTGGCAAGTAACATTCACGCCACACAAGAGCCAGGCAACGACCATCTTCAACAAGAGAGATTTGAACCATCTCCCCTGACATTCAACAGGATTACCATCGCAGTATCTCCACATCAACATATTGGTGGTCACCATTGACAAGGAACTGAACAGGACCAGCATTATAAATACCACGGTTACAGGCAGTAGAAGATTCTGCAGCGAGTAACTCATCATCTGACTCCCCAAAACCTGTTTTACAAGGCACAAGTCAGAAGTATCATGGAATTCTCTCCACTTGCCTAGATGAGTGCAACTCCAACAACATGCAAGAAACTTGACACAATCCAGGAAAAAGTAGCCCACTTGATTTGCATCCAATTACGCCCTTAAATATTCACTCCTACATCATTGAGGCACTGTTGCAGCAGTGTATACCATTTGTGTGCTTAAACTGGACCAGATGCTGGGCAAGACGACAGCTCAGTGACTATCACTGTTTGCTGTGCAGAGACGTGGATTTGGGCCAGTGTCTGTGGGAGTTTGGGCATTCTCCCCGTGCTTGCGTGGGTTTTCTCCGGGTGCTCCGGTTTCCTCCCACACCCCAAAGATGTACTATGAGGCTGATTGGCAGTAATAAATTGTCCCTAAATTAGTTTCCCTCAATGTGGATGGCCATAAAACAATAGATAAGGGTCATGGGTGGAGGGGGGGACTGGTAGTGTTAAAATGGCGGCGTGGGCTCGTTGGGCCGAAGGGCCTGTTTCCTGGGCTGTTTTTATTCTTTGTTCATAAAAGCTACACTGCAGCAATTCACCAAGCCTCCTCCCAAATCCACAACCTCTACCACCTAGAAGAACATGGGCAACAGATGCATGGAAATGCAAGTCCCCCCTCCAGCTCACACACCATCTTGACTCGGAATTATATCATGATTCCTTTACTGTTGCTGGGTCAAGATCCACAAACTCCCTTCCAAACAACACTGTAGGACATACATTTATACTAGATGACTGCTAACCACCCCCTCTCATAGGCAATTAAGGCTGAGCAACAAATCCTGGTCTTGCCAGTGGCACTTACATCCCATGATACAGTAATAAAAAATAAACACACAAGCTTATGAAGACAATTCTATAAATAGAGATATGTATGGTCTTTGGGGAAGAAATAATTTTCTAAAATGCAAACTGATTAAGACCAGAGAGAAACTAGGCTGAATTTTACATTTTTCACAGAAATATAGGAAGCTAAATCCATCGACTCCCACCTCACCTTTTATACACGCCGAATAAAACATGTTACGGCCCATTAGCAGCTGCCTGGTGGCAATCCAACCAATTATAACTGCATATTAAGCTTGCTTCCCAACCACAAATCTTTCTCCTTGCTCACAGTTAGTATCGGAGCCAACTCCTTATGCCTGCTTTCAAATGCCACAACATAGTAAGCTCTTGGGACTTGACTTAACATGATAAATAACAGAGAATTGAAGTTATTTTGCAGTTACATTGACATCGTAATATGAGTCACACCCTGATGTGTAGGATTTGAGCAATAAATGCTGGCCCAGCCAGTGACGCCCACATCCCATAATAGAATTCTTAACAGACTGCTAGCCAATACATCTTGCAGTAGATCACTTCTCGGCCTTTTGGCTAAGATCAAGTGTAGTATTGACATGCTGTGCTTGGTTGAAATCATTAGGTAACAATTTAGCTTCATTTGAAGCAATTTTTAACAGCAGCATCTCAGCCTTTTGGCTAAGATGCAAACAAGACCAACGCTTGGAGGAGGAGCTATGCCTATTCCAATCAGCTTAGACCATATAGATAAAGCCCAAGACAGGAGGTGACAGCCCTGTCTTGTCGCTTGGATTGGGAATGTCTCAACTTGTTGAGACTCTGAATTGGACTTGATTTGACTGAGTTGGAATAAAAACAAAAATACATCTTGCAGTAGGAGGGGTGAATTGGGGAATTGTAGAGGCCCCCTGTTCTCAGAATCAGTCTTTGTTTATCATTTGGAGGGCGCTAACAAGATTTTAAAAAGTAATTAAACAGGTTATTGCCACCTTCCCCAGCAAAATATGCTGGCACATTCGGTCATGGTCCCAGTGGTAAGTCTCGTCTGCCACATTTGTATGCCACCTAGATGAACATGGGCAACAGCTGCATGGAAATGCAAGTCCCCCTCCAGCCCACACACCATCTTGACTCAGAACTATATCATCATTCCTTTACTGTTGCTGGGTCAAGATCCACAAACTCCCTTCCAAACAAGCATACATTTATACTAGATGACTGCTAACCACCCCCTCTCATAGGCAATAAAGGCTGAGCAACAATTCCTGGTCCTGCCAGTGGCACTTACATCCCATGATACAGTAATAAAAAATAAACATACAAGCTTATGAAGGCACTTCTATAAATAGAGATATGTATCGTTCTTGGGGGAAGAAATAATTTTCTAAAATGCAAACTGATTGAATAAACTAGCTCATTTTAGCTGACATAAAAGGCCCCCAAACATTTTTAGAACAAATGCCTGAAACATCCAGTAGGTAGCATAAAACATTCACAGAAAAGCATTTACTCATTTCTGTATACACCAGGTTAGGACCATTTACTTAATTTCATACCTGGATCTGAAATGCATACAGAAACATAGAAAATAGAAGCAGCAGTACATCATTCAGCCCTTTGAGCCTGCTCTCACATTCATTATGATCATGGCTGATCATTAAATGCAATATCCTGATCCCCCTTCCCTCCATATCCCTTGATTCCTTCAGCCCCATGAGCAATATCTAATTTCTTCTTGAAGAAATCTTATTGTAATATATTACAGAGCTGCTATTAAAGTGAAAAAAAAACAGACTGCTTGATGGGTTGTAGTCAGAAAATAAATTAATCAATTCTAATTTAAATCCTTCACACTTTTTAAGTTGTGTTAATGGAGGTGATCAACCATAAGTGACAAAAATTCACAATTTTTTCTTCAATTGTGAGATTATTCAGTATAAATTACCCTTTTACATGACGAAGCAAGATGGCATTTAACATTGCCATTAATCTGGAATTATCAAACCATTTAAAATCTGCTCTAACCAATCTGTTTCCGCAGAAGTTCACTAATTGTTTCTTTAAGGCAGAAAATAAAAGACGCAGATGTGAAACTGTAGTCATATTGTTTGAACATATGAGATTTTGAAGAACTTCTTCACTCAAAGGGTGGTGAATCTCTGGAATTCTCTGCCTGTTGAAGTGGTGGAGGCTGCCTCGCTAAATATTTTTAAGCGGGTTGATGGGTTCTTGATAAGAGAGGGGATTAAGGGTTATGGGGAGAGGGCGGGAAAGTGGAACTGAGCCACGACAGATCAGCCATGATCTTATTGAATGGCGGGGCAGGCTTGAAGGGCTCGATGGCCTACTCCTGCTCCTATTTCTTATGTTCTTATGTTCTTATGACCTTAATTATTAAGAACAATGACTTGCAAGCCCAAAACTTACATGCTATATGAACTGAAGGAACAGACCAAGATTAGGCCATCTATTCTACCCTCCATAACCTTGAATTAGAAATCTCACAGCATAACTCACTGTGAAATGCTAATCTGAGGTTTAGCCCTGTTGGACGTTATTTAAGTGGTAATTCCATCACAGTTCCCAGCAGCTTACTAGTGTGGATGCCGCTTATGGGAAATTGGGTGTTTCAAGCCTGTTTCACCATTCAATAAGATCAGAGCTGCTCTATCTCGACCTCATGATTCCCAAATCCCTTAATATTCAAAAAAATATTGACCTTTGTTTTGAATACATTCAATGATTGAGCAATACAGCTTTGATGTAGAGAACTTCAAAGATTCACAACCCTTTCAGTGAAGAAATTCCCCATCATCTCAGTCCTACATGGCAGACTTATTTTAAAACTGTGACTTTTAGATTGCCAGCCAGGCGTATCATCCCTCCACTCTGTCAATCTACATAAGAATTTTATACATTTCAATATCAGATCATCTTTCAGTTTTCTAAATTCTGGGAAGTAGACCTACTTTTCTTGACCTTTTCTCATTGAGCAATTCTCTCATTCCAGGAGTCAGTTAAACTAAAATCCCTTTGTTAATTTATGATTCCCCCTTCCCCGCCACCTCAGCTCATTTATTGCCCTGCAACACACCACAGAACAACAGTAATACTGTAATTCTACATTTTGACCAGTTGTTTTTCGGTTGTATTCACCAGTTTGATCAACAGAAACAAATTCTCTTGTATTTCGTAATGATAAATAATACCCTGCTCGAACAACTAATTATGTTGCAGTGAAAAAGTCAGTTTTTCCATTCCAGTTATTTCAATCAGAATAATACAGCAGTCATGTCACCTGTAAATTATTATTAGCAAGAATTTATACAGCAGAGTTAATTTGATGAAAAGAAGGCTATATTAATCACCAGAAAATTTTCATCTGCTGTACCATGATCATCCTTCATGTCAGCTTTCAGGTCAACTTCAGAAAGTTAAAATACCCAATGAGTGAAGCGTCTATAATTAGACAGATAGTAGGAGTAGGATCGCAGCAGTAATCGCAGTGATATACAGTATGGCAGATACGTAAGAGCAAAATGGAATTGAGGAGTTCAACTGTCATAAACTGTGAGAGAGGAGACCAATCGTTCCCAACCATCATCAGGGCTCAGAACTAAACTACTGCTTTGAAATCATTCCTTGCTATCTGCTATTGTTTATAATAAATAAGGCCTCGCTTTTTTTCCAGTCTTTAATCAGGCTTTGTAATGGCAGCACCTGTCAGTGTGGCTGACAACTGTCACCGTTTGTTCCCTGTACTTGATATATGACAAAATTCCACTCTTCAATTGAGTTTTGCTTTCAATTTTCTGGCAGATATATGGCTAATGAACTGTCCATCTGATCCTCAATGGTGCATATAACACTTATATCGTTCATTCCACCAATTACACTAGTTCTGGAGAGCTGTTTGGATTGCATTCATTTTCTTAGCCTCACATGCAGTAGCAAGCACCTTTTAAAAGTTCTTTTATATCCAAACACATTTATATTACTGCAGAACTGACTTAGGTCAGGTTACTCAGAGGTGAATGAATGGACACCCTTGTTAAAAATGCTGATTGTTGCTGATAAACCCATTTTAAACTGTGCTAATAAAAATGCAGCAGCAACTTTTGTCCTCTTAAATGAACACCTTTAATGGGGAAAAAAAGGAACAATTAGGTTCTAATATGCTGTCTTGTGTGGTGGTTCATGGAAGATTTTACATTTATGCTAATACAATTTTTTTAGGCATAAACGCAAGCTCAACATAACCTGCGCAATTTTAAGCACATTTTCAGCACAATTTTCAACTATCATATTTATTCACTGAAGCTTCCAGAGTAAGTTCTCCTGAATCTAGAAAGGGCTATTGGCCTTCTTTTGTACATATTCTGATCTTGATCATTCTACGGTTGATACAATGGTTGGCTTTGGTACAGGTGCTACAAACATTAGACACACCATAGATGAAAGTAGGATCTTCTGACTGGAATCCAGAGAAGCTCTTGAAGCCTCATGGGCATATTTTCCTCTGATACCTAAAGTGACCAAGGAATTTAATCCAATATAACACGATAGAAGCACCATTTTTCTCCCCAACACCTACAGCATCATAGTCTGGGATCTTCCTCTTATGTTTGCACTGGCAGGGCTCATAGACAGGAGCACAAAATATCACTGGAAGCCTGTTACATTTCACAATGAAATAAAAGGTGGAAGCCACTGTCCCCTCCCTCCATCAGTGATGGGTCACGTTTCCTGACATTTAATATCACGAAAGGCAGAACCCTTAAGAGTATTGACAGGCAAAGGGATCTGGGTGCACAGGTACACAGGTCACTGAAAGTGGCTACGTAGATGGAGAAGATAGTCAAGATGGCATACAGCATGCTTATCTTCATCAGCTGGGCATTGAGTTTAAAAATTAGCAACTCACGTTGTAGTTTTATAGAACCTTAGTTAGGCTGCACTTGGAATATAGTGTTCAATTCTGGTCACCATACTACCAGAGAGATGTGGGGGCTTTGGAGAGGGTACAGAAAAGATTTACTAGAATGCTGCCTGGTATGGAGGGCATTAGCTATGAGGTGAGATTGGAAAAACTTGGTTTGTTCTCACTGGAATGAAGGAAGTTGAGGGGAGACCTGGAAGAAGTCTACAACATTATGAAAGGCATGGACAGAGTGGATAGTCAGAAGCTTTTGCCTAGGGTGGAAGAGTCAATTAATAGAGAGCACAGGTTTAAACAAGATGTACAAGGCAGATTTTTTACATAAGAACATAAGAAGTAGGAGCAGGAGTAGGCCATCTAGCCCTTCGAGCCTGCCCCGCCATTCAATAAGATCATGGCTGATCTGAAGTGGCTCAGTTCCACTTTCCCGCTTTCTCCCCATAACCCTTAATTCCCTTGCCTACCAAAAACCTATCTTCCCGTGACTTAAATATATTTAGCGAGGTAGCCTCCACCACTTCAACGGGCAGAGAATTCCAGAGATTCACCACCCTTTGAATGAAGAAGTTCCTCTTCAACTCAGTTCTAAATTGCGTCCCCCTTATCTTGAGGCTGTCCCCTCTAGTCCTGCTGTCCTTTCTGAGCTGGAAGAATCTCTCTACCTCTACCCTATCCATCCCCTTCATTATCTTATACGTCTCTATAAGATCTCCCCTCATCATTCTAAACTCCAACAAGTACAGACCCAGTCTATTTCGTCTCTCTTCATAGTCCAACCCCCTCATCTCCGGAATCAGCCTAGTGAACCTCCTCTGCACTCCCTCCAAGGCCAAAATATCCTTGTGCAAGTGCGGCGACCAAAACTGCACACAGTACTCCAGCTGCAGCCTCACCACTGCCCTGTACAGTTGCAGCAAGACTTCCCTGCTTTTATATTCTATCCCCCTCGCTATAAAGGCCAGCATTCCATTCGCTTTTTTGATCACCTGCTGCACCTGCAGGCTGGGTTTTTGCGACTCATGCATAAGGACCCCCAGGTCCCTCTGCACCGTAGCATGCTGCTGCTTTTCGCCCTTTACATAGAGAGTAGTGGGTGCCTGGGACTCATTGCCAGGGGAGATAGCGGAAGCAGACATGGTAGTGACTTTTAAGGTACAAATATATGAATAATATGGGAATAGAGGGATATGGTCCCCAAAAGGATAGGGGGTTTTAGTTCAGTTGGACAGCATGGTCAGTGCAGGCTTGGAGGGCCAAAAGGCCTGTTCCTGTGCTGTAATTTTCTCTGTTCTTTGTTCATTGTTGGCAGTCATGATGTGGATATGCCGGCGTTGGACTGGGGTAAACACAGTAAAAAGTCTGACAACACCAGGTTTAAGTCCAACCGATTTATTTGATAGTAAACTCACTAGCTTTCGAGGTTACCCCCTTCGTCATTCACCTGACGAAGGGGGTAACCTCGAAAGCTAGTGAGTTTACTATCAAATAAATCGGTTGGACTTAAACCTGGTGTTGTCAGACTTTTTACATTGTGGGCAGCACAGTGGCACAGTCGTTAGCACTGCTGCCTCACAGTGCCTGGGACCCGGGTTCAATTCCTGGCCTGGGTCATTGTCTGTGTGGAGTTTGCACTTTCTCCCGTATCTGCATGGGTTTCCTCTGGGTGCTCCGCTTTCCTCCCACAGCTCAAAGATGTGCAGGTTAGCTTGATTGGCCATGCTAAATTGCCACAATGTTAGGGGCACTAACAAAGTAAATACATGGGCTATGGGGATAGGGGCTGGGTTGGATTGTGGTCGGTGCAGTCTCGATGGGCCAAATGGCCTCCTTCTGCACTGTAGGGATTTTATGATTGTATGAATAAATCAAAATATAGTTTTCAGGCCCACTTGTCAGAATCACCTACCCCCACCCACCCCAGCTCCAACCGCATCATAAAACCCATCCACAGCAGCATAATGTCAGGTTGGCATGAAACACAGAAGCTGTGCACCTGCTCAGCAGCATTCTCAGGGGAGCTCAGAGGTGAATGGAATACTTGGGGGAACAGGATAATGTCGGTGTGATGTTAGGGATCCCAGGGGGTGCAACTGGGTGAAGATTGTTTCCTGGTTTGCTAGCAACCCACTGGGGCAGTTTTTAAAATGGCGTCAGATGGCATCAGATCTGATGGGGAGGCTGGGCAAGTGAATCAGGTCTCCACCAGCGAAACATCACTGTCACTGACACTGCAATTTTTTAAGTCCCAGGCTATATGACGGAAAAAAAACGCCATTCCTGCCCACCACCAGCCTTTGCTGATATTGGAGAAAATCTCAACCAAAAAAGCACATTATTTGGATGCTTTGGACCTTTGCACGTGTGCCAAATGTTTGCTCGAGCAATCCAATATTAATCACTCTGCCTTGTGCTCTGCTCATAGCCCTGGACGCTTCAAATATTCATTACATTTCCATTTAAAATATGCAATGTTCTCTGCCTGAACCTGTGGCAAAGCATTCCATGCTTCAACAACCCCATCTGCAAAGAAATTTCTCCTAACCTCTTTCTTCACTCAAATGTGATCATCTTACATAAATGACCCTTCACTACTGACACTAACCTTGGCAACAGTAGGTGGATTTTAATGCACCTCCCCCAGATGTGAGTTCCAGGCTGGGTGCTGAGGGAGAGTTTGTTCAGGGGAGGGTGCAGGATGGGGACCTCACTGTCTCCCCCAGATTAAGTCCAAGGTGGAAGGGCTTGCTGTCAGGACGGCAATTGAAGAATTTTAGAATGAAATTAATGCTCATTTAATGGCCTCATCCCACCATTGTTGATATCCAAGCAACAGCAGGCAGAGGGCTCACCATGATCATCTACCTCAACTCCTCTAACCCATACTATCCATTAAGTTCCCTTAATATCGAAAAGTCTTTTAAGATTTGTCTTGAATATACTCAGTGAATGAATATCTACAATGCTCTGTCAGGTTTGCTTGTGGTGGAGGGATCCCTTGTTCAAAAGACTCTCAGTCCTGATCAAGGGACCCAGGCATCAGAAAGGAGAGTATCACCGCGCCCCCCCTCTCCCACCCCTCTCTTTCCTCTGACCATCTTTCCTGGCCCTTGCTGGTGCGATCCTCACCTGCCGACACTCCTCTTCTTCCACGGATTCCTGGATGAATCCTAGTGAAGGTCCAAATCCATCACTGGGAGCAACCACTGCTCCAGGGAGCACTGCCTGTAATGGAGAGACCTGAGTGTTCAGCAGGTCTGAGAGGTGGGATTTCCACCCTACTGGGGGAAGTCTTGAAATTAAATGTCTCCCTTGGAGCTGATGGCAGGGTTCCCTCAGGGCTCCTGTAAATTGGGTTGGTTTTGGTGGTGGATAATAGGCTGCTCTCATTAAATTTTGCTCTGTAGTCACACATAAAGAACTTCAAACTTTAAAATCCTTCATTAAATTTCCTCTTAAGCTAGTCTTCTCCAGTAGAAATAGTCCCCATGTCTCAAACAGCTCCTCATGTTAGTGTTTTAATCCCTGACATCACCCTGAAAGAACACTAGTTTTTGTCTGTAGCTTCATGGCCTTTTCTGTAATGGAGCAGCTGGAATCTTCTTCTCTCAGAAAATACTTCAGCATTCAGATTATGAAAGTCTCCAAACCCAATGGGGTCTAAGTCTCGCCCAACTGCGCAATCCTCCTGGAAGCAGCCAATAAATTACACCTGCTCATCTACACACCTAGTTACCTCCTCAAAAAGTTTATTCAAATTTATTAGACATGAACTACCCCTGACAAAGCCATGTTGTTGCCATGGGTTCTTCACTCATAATAATTAGTTACTCCCATTACTAGGCAGGTAATCTGTGCTGGGTAGACCCTGTCTCCAACAAGATCGTTGAGAGGCAGGATCTCGTCAGGGTGTCATCTCAACGTGTGAGTTCATTACGTTCCTGGCAGTCCTGCCTCTAAGACCATCTCAGTGGGACTAGGAAGATTCCATGTGGTAGTTTCATTGGTAAACCTAATTTTTCAATATTCAATATTCTATTACTCTTGTACTCTATGTTCTAGTTCATGAAATCCAAAATGCTTTTGGCCTTTTTTCTACTTTTCTACTTAAATTTTCAAAGAATTATGATCACAAAACTGAAGTGAAACTATCAAAGGAAACTTTTGTATTACAACATTAACAAGCCAGGCAATCTGTGTGGGTACCCCTGTCTCCTGCTGTACTCCACCGACAGTCTGCAAGAAATCTCTAGAAAATGACTAACAACCAAGATGCCTCATTACGACTGGAACTTCTGTACACCAATTACAAAAGGAAAGTATTATCAGAAAGCAGAATTAGGATAAGGAGGGAAAGTTCCTACACCAGTAGTTCCTGCTATGTTGGCTCAGTTAAGAGCCAGGCAAATAAGCAAATTGCTTTGAGGTGCACTCTTTTCCAGATGGGCAGGCAAAAAATGCCTCACTGGCGGGGTCAAGTGATAGGGCCTTTGAATAAAGGACAATGTTCTTTCTTTCTAAATCTTTATCAATGGAATCGAGGATTAGCGAGCCCTGGGTATGTTCCCATGTCCCACAGTGGTGGATGGTTAACATGCTGATCACATGGGACAGGTGAAATGCATTGTCTGCCACTTGCAGATGCTTTCAAATGACCTGGTAAACTGTGGTGGAATCAAAAGGAAGAATCCTGATGTAACTAACAGCAAGTTTGCCTTAATTACGATTTCAGGACAAAAATTAAACTTGCCCCAAAACCATTTCCCTAAGTGACAGTACCAACCCTTTAATTAATAAAACCCAAGACAAGAGCACATACATTTGATGAGAATTTTAACAATGGATTGGGCCTATAAGAGTTCACATGAAATTCAGCTGTATTTAGGGACAAACACAAACTCTGAGAAACAGAGCTGCAACAGGACAATTCCCATCACACTGTTAGTTTTGGAACTTGACAGCTTTATTTCAATCATTGCAAGACAAAGGATGATCTACAACAGTTCCTGTGCAAGTGATGTTTGCAATTGAGCTAATCTAGCTGCAGCAAACTGTTTACAAAACATAACTCAGAATAGAGCTTATGATGAGAAGATGAATGTAGTCTATGCATCAAAGGGCTTCCCCTCAGTTGTGAGGAAGATATTGTGAGTGCATATTGTGAGTGAAGGTGCCAGATCGATTTTCCATTTAGGCACGAGGCTGTGTAGAAGTGAGGAAGAATCCAAATTATACCTAATTGGCAGTCATAATGTCATAATATTATGTTCCAACCTGTGCAAATTTCCAGGGCCGTCTAATTTCCATAATACAAGTGAGCTCCAAACACATGGGCAGGAAATCAAGTTCTGCTGCAGGATCTAAAGTCCTGACGCAACTTAAGAGGACTCGACTCTCTTCATATCAGATCCCAAGCTTTAACTTTTGCTGAAGAGCATCACAAACCCTCAAGCTCAATTCAGAAGAATAGGAGGACATCACCACAAGTGAAAAATGCCTCCCCCATAATTGCATGCAGCTGGAAGTATTGTAAGAACAATTTCAATGATCCAACCAGGTCAACCAAAGTGGGAGAACTGAACATAATCTTCCATTAATACAGTGTCCTATCCATGTATGACATTTGCAATTTCCTCTCCTCGTCCAATCTTAAAGCACTTTCAAATGTTATCCTTTGAATCACACCTTACAGCATCATTACTGATCTAAAATTGTTTCTTTCTTACATTTTTCGCTGCATTCAGCCAAAATGAATCCTGACATGAATGTAATACAAATATTGCTCATCATCACACCTACTGTGGGCTCCTTGGTACTACTGACTGTGTCAGAATTTTATTTACCTCTTAACCATGTAATTTTTAAAAAATTCTTTTATATTAATAAGTGTAGACCAGTTGTGGTGTAACCCTCTTTGCAGAGTCTGTCTCATGGTGGTAGCATGAAATATCAAGGTGAAAGGAGAACTCAAATCAACGATATCTTAGCAACAATACTTGTACTTGAACACACAAGGTAGGATGGTTCAATTAGTTATGATGAAACCTTGCTAGAATTAGCACATTCTGCAAAATGAATTAAACTGAAGGTGTGCTTGTACCAGTGAACAGAGAAGCACTGTCCCTCATTAAGTGACTTGTTTTTAAACAAACGATGCTTTCTGAGCATCACATGTTGGTGCAGTCATTGAACTCCATGCTGTGAGACGTAATGTTGACAACAGTTCTCTGTCTGAACCATGCTATACTGATTCTGCCATGTATTTGCCCATTCACTTTACTTGTCTAAATCACCTAGATGCCTCTTAATATTCTCCTCATTACTCAGATTCCCAACAATTTCATGCCATCAGCAAATATTACATTCGGTTCCCTCCTCCAAATCATTGACGTATATCGTGAATAGTTGGGACCCAAGCATCGATCCTTGCAGTCCCTCATTGGTCACGGCCTACTACTCCAAAATGGCACATTTTCTCTTGCTCTCTATTTTCTGTTCACTAACCAATTCTCAATCCATGCCAAGCTATTTCCCCTAATCCCATGTGATTTAATTTTGCACACCAGCTTATCTGGGACTTTATTAGAACTTTCTGAAAACCCAAATACACCACATCCAATGGTTCTCCCTTACTTATTCTACTAGCTACATCCTCAAAAAAACTCCATAGGTTTCTCAAACATGATTTCTCTTCCATAAACTATTGAAGTAGTTGTTTAAGTGCTCTGCCATTTCCTTGTTCTTTATTGTAAATAAATCCTGTTTTGGACCATAAGAGTCTATTTTTTGTAAAACATATGTTTTCACTAATCTTGAGAAAATAGAGGCGTTAGTGGGCTTTCTTAACTGTAGCATCAGCGTGGAGGAACCAGAATAGGTTGTTCATGACCTGGTTACCTAGAAACTTGAAGCTCTCAACCATTTCGACTTCATTGATTGATTTAGGCTGGGCCATGTCCTCCACTACGCTTTCTTAAATCGATGACTATCCCCTTCGTTTTACTGACATTGAGGGAGAAATTATTGTCATCGCATCAGTTCATTAGATTCTCTATCTTTTTACTGCAGTCCATCTCATCATTGTTTGAGACCCAATCCACTACAGTGGTATCATCAACAAACTTGAAAATTGAGTTGAGAGGAATGGAGTTTGGCCACACAATTGTAAGTGTATAAGGATTATCGTAAGAGGCTGAGGACACAGCCTTAAGTGTTAATTAACCCCTTTTTATTGCACCATTCCAAATCTAGGGTAGCATGGGATTGGTCTGAAAAAATCTTGTACAAACTCTAGGAATTCATCTATCACAATATTATTGCTAATTTGGTTTGCCCAAACTATATGTAGATTAAGGTCACCCATGATTACTGTAGTACTCTTGACACATGCATCTCCAATTTCCTGTTTAATGCCGTCTTCTATCTCACCAGTTCTGTAAGGCTAGTAAAGAGAAAAAATAGCAAGATTGACATTCCACTTCCCACACATATCCTGAAATGGCTTACCAATAAATTGTAGACTGTTATTCGTCATGATCTCTCTAGACGTAACAAATAAACTGAAAATAGCATTTAGAATATATGTGACAGTTGTGCTTAACATATTGTGCAATTGTCAGATAATAAGGTACCTAGTAAAGTGGTTGATGGTGACAGTGAAGTTAATGCCGTGAACAAGTATGGGTAGGAATTTAATGATGGTTTGTACTGACTTAGCTTATCCTCTTGACATGCCTCTCAATTCTTGATGGCAGCTTCAATGCCATTTCTCATATCCAGCCACCAGACTGTTTCTCTTATGAGTCTTCTCATTTGATCTATGCCCACGTGTGAGTGATGAAATTGTTAAAGATTTCCAAATGATGACCTGTCTGCCTTTAAAAATAGTTCCCAGGAGATGCCTATCACATCCCTTAAGGGCAAAATTGTCTTACATGTTCGTAGACATGCTGCACTGAATCAGGTCATCAAGATAGGCTTTCCACAGTTTCTGTAGTGTAGAATCTTTCACCATTTCTTCTTTTAGCTGCTGGCATTCGCGTTGTGCTAAATGTACCATATTCACTGACAAACTTGCATTCTCCTGCAATTCCCTTTAAACCGTCAATTTTGTCAAAACGTTCTGGACCTTTTGATGTTATGTTGTGAATTGAGGTGATAGGTATAGCTACTGAGGTTAAACCGCTATGTGATATCTGACTAATTCCATGGATCATGGCTACTGTGAGATTACAGCATGCTGATAGACCCATGATTGCCGAGCCTTTAATCTCCATGATGTAAAATGTTTGTGACATCTAAGAGGATTGATTGTACTTGCATTCCTGCACATGCGACCGGTTGCTTGCAAAAGTTGCGCGGTAGCATGACCTTCTACATAAGTGGATACATGTCTTTTAGAATTCACAGGCACTTCTCCCTGTGTTAATCTTGGCCAACAATGAATAAATACCAACTTTCTTAGGGCAGATAACTTGAACTTTGGTAAACAACTTGGATGACGTGACAGCATCCATGTTTTCCATAAGATTGTGCACATCATTGTCATTTTCTGGTTTATCAAACCATGTATATACGTCTCTGATGGTATACCATGTAGGGTCATTCTTACTGCTTGAAGGTATCTGTTGTGCAGCCTTTGCTGCAGTGCATTGCAGCTGCCAATGGCCTACATGACACCATGACACACTTCCCTTCTACTGACGTTACGCTACTATCACTTAAAGGCATAGGAAGGTGGTTGTGGTTGTCAGTTTGTAGAGTGTGGAATGTGTTCAAATAAGGGCAACGGGATTTGAAATAGGTGAGTGAGTACTTTTGAGTCATATGGCAATGAGGACACTTTGTTAGCTGATAGCTAGCACTGTGTTTTTCAACCAGTCTATCTTGTATTAATATTTACACTATCAAATGTCTATTAGGATATGTACATGATCCTGAATGAATGTTGCCCTTTACATGATCAAAGAAAACAATTAGACCATGAAATTTGAGCTGCAAGAAGATCACAGAGTGAACTACAAACAGGTTTAAACCAAGCACTTGCACAATGGGGTTTTCACTAGATTGGAAATTCAGTGACAAAGTCGTCACTGGCACTTTCTCCTGAAGCAAACAGGCCAAACCAGAAAATTTGCCGACTCCAACTATGTGCCTCAAAGATGGAAATCCAGCCTGTTAACTCTCTCCACAAATGCTGCCAGACCCAGGAGCAGGGATGCATTATACAAGATCTTGTGAGGTCCCATGTAGAACATGTGCACTTTTGGTCTCTCTATCTGAGGAAGGATGTTCTTGCTATAGAAGAAGTGCAGCGAAAGTTTTCACAGACTGATTCCTGAGATGGCGGAACTGACATATAAGGAAGGATTGAGTCAGTTAGGATTATATTCAAAGAATGTTTAAAAGTTTAAAAAAGAGAAAAAGAGTGGGAGGTGGGTGGGGGATCTCATAGAAACCTATAAAATCAAACACGACTAGACAGGATAGATACAGGAAGGTTGTTCCCGAAGGGGGAGTCCAGAACCACGGGTCATGGTCTAAGGAAAGGGGTAAACCTTTTAGGACTGAAATGAGGAGAAATTTCTTCACCCAGGGAGTGGTAAACCGATGGAATTCGCTACCACAGAAAGATGTTGAGGCCAAAACATTGTGGCTGAAATTTTACCAGCTCGTCCGCCATGGGAATCGGAACCGGCGAGGAGCAGATTGTGGAATGGTCTGTTCACCTTGGGTGGGATATTACGGTTTCGGGAAGAGCGTGGCTGTAAAGTGTCACCTTGCAAGGATTTAAGTGGTTAGATATAGTTCTTGGGCTAAAGGGGATCAAAGAGGACATGGCGGAAGGTGGGATCAAGCTATTGAGTTGGATGATCAGCCATGATCATAATGAATGGAGGAAAGGATTGAAAGGCCAAATGGCCTATTTCTGCTCCTATTTTCTACATTTAATGAATTTGGTTTTTGTTGGACTGTGCTCTCAGCAAACTGGCTGGCACATTTGTCAACATAACAGTAACTGCACTTCAAAATTACCTTACTGAGTGTGAAGTGCTATGGAATATAAAACGTTTTTAAATTCAGATTCTTTCTTTGTCATCTTCTATTCGGCTAACTGCTCAGGATGCTTCTCTCACCAGGAAAGCACCATCATCAAAAGACACCAACAGAGAACAATGCCAGATTTTTTTATCCGTTGTTACTCTAACATATGCAAAGATGAATAATTTTCTAGCTATTGGCTTAATGTAGTGTACGAAAGTGCTGTCTAAATCTGAAGAAATTAATTTAACACAATAAAAATAGATGTCTCACTCTCTCTCTGTGGTTCTCCAAAAGTCAGCTTGATTTTTTCATCAAGCTGTTATCCTGTCGAGGACATGATTCAGGAACATGTGCTTCTGCAGGTATTCCTAATAAGGAATCATGTGCAATATCTACAACTGTCTGGATGGGGGTAAGAAGATGTTCATACAATAGGCAAGGGGAGAGGGGTTGGAATGGAAGAAACTCTGTGCATACCTCATACCTTGGTAATTGAATGGGAATATGTAGTTGAATAAGTGATTGGCATAAAGCATCCACCAACCAAACAATCAACTGAGGAGGAAAAGATCATGTTGGAGAGATGAAAAACTCCCTTGGGAAGGAACAATGCTTAACATCTTGGTCAGTTTTAATGATCAAGGTGAGTGGCTGCTAGCTTTGGCTTAACACCTCCATCTAGCTCAGGAGGGAGCCAAAGGAGAAAAGATTGTTACTGCAAACTACAGAGATGAAATCATGATTGCCTTATGATGAGAGGTTAAGTAAATTGGGCCCATTTTCTTTGAGGTTTAGATGGTCTTATTCAAAGATTCTGAAGAGGCTTGACAGGATAATCACACAGAAGCCGTTTCTCTAGCTGGAGAATCTAGATTACTGGACACAGTCTCAAGATAAGGGACTGATATCATTTAGGACTGAGGCAAGGGGAAATTTCTTCACTCTAAATGATGCGAATCTTTGCAATTCCCTAACCCTGAGAGTTCAGTTGTTGCATCATTGAATATATGTAAGGATGAGATAGACATGTTTTGGTGCCTCAGGGAATTAAAGGATAGGGAGAGCTGGAGGGAATATAGATGTTGAGTTTAGGCATGTTCAGAAGCAGGATCGAGCTGCCATGTGATCTAGTCCTATTCTTATGTTTTATGTTCTTATCTGAGCCTCATCTGTTGGTCCAATCTGGGACTGGTAAATCGTCCTCACCTGTTACAGCTTGTAAATGTCTACTTGTTCTGATTATATATTGTATTTGAACGATAGCTTCACTTCTCAATAAGCCACTTTTAATTCCTCGACTAATCTATAGATCAAGTCTTACAGAAGGTACTGGAACTGAACCAATAAACAATAACATCAACTATGAATGTAAAAGCTTGTACACACATTCTCAATTTGAATCTATGCAACAATGGGCCTGTGAATCATCATTCACAAAATAAAGATGTCACTTGAAGACCAGCAAATAAATATTAAGAAGCTATTAATGTGAGCTCTATGCTGAAGCGCCTTCATTATTCTGAAATAGGTTATCTACCAGCTGGAAATCATAAGAACATAAGAAATAGGAGCAGGAGTAGGCCATCTAGCCCTTCGAGCCTGCCCCACCATTCAATAAGATCATGGCTGATCTGTCGTGGCTCAGTTCCACATTCCCGCCCTCTCCCCATAACCCATAATCCCCTTGCTTATCAAAAACCCATCAATCCGCGTCTTAAAAATATTTAGCAAGGCAGCCTCCACCACTTCAATGGGCAGAGAATTCCAGAGATTCACCACCCTTTGAGTGAAGAAGTTCCTCCTCAACTCCGTTCTAAATCGCGCCCCCCTTTATCTTGAGGCTGTGCCCCCTAGTCCTATTGTCCTTTCTGAGCGGGAAGAGTCTCTCCACCTCTATCGTATCCATCCCATTCATCATCTTATATGTCTCAATGAGATCTCCCCTCATTCTTCTAAACTGTAACGAGTACAAGCCTAGTTTATTCAGCCTCTCCTCATAGCTCAACCCCCTCAACTCCGGCATCAGCCTAGTAATCCTCCTCTGCACTCCCTCTAAGGCCAAAATATCCTTGCGTAAGTGCGGCGACCAAAACTGCACACAGTACTCCAGCTGCGGCCTCACCAGTGCCCTATACAGCTGCAGCAAGACCTCCCTACTTTTATATTCAAACCCCCTCACTATGAAGGCCAGCATCCCATTAGCCTTCCTGACCACCTGCTGCACCTGCAGGCTGGGTTTTTGCGACTCATGCACAAGGACCCCGAGGTCCCTCTGCACCATCGCCTGCTGCAGTTTTTCGCCACGTAAGTAATAGTCCTTCCTACCACTATTCCTACCAAAGTGGACCACCTCGCACTTGCCAAATGCCAAGTCATGCATGAACCACTGCGTTCAAAGAAAGAATTTGCGTTTGAAGCAGTTTCCATGGCTGTATTCAATTTACTGCTCAGTTTAATTTAACCATAAGGGCAGGATTTTTGGGCCATGCCAAAATTGGGAATGGAGGCAGACTGGTCTCGAAAGTACCATAACTGGCTGGAATGCTACTTTCCCGATACCATCCCCAATGTTGGCTACTTTGACTATAGTGGTTCTGGAGTTCCCCTGATCCCCCACAATGAATGGCTGGATCCCCCACAATGAGTGACTGGATCTCCCGCAATGAGCAACTGCTTCCCCCATAATGAGCGCCTGGTTGGATACCCCACAATGAGCGCTTGGCTCCCCCTCTCCCCCCGGAAATATAATTAAGTAAAACATACAATTTTGTTACAGAATATGTTACCAGATAGAATTCAAAACTTCAAACAGTCAATGGACGTACTCACCCAAAACACATGACTTGCTAATCAGCTGCCAATTTTACAACAAGTAAATTCCTAAATAGTTTCAAAAATTTAATATAGACTTTTCCCCCCAAAATTTGTTCAGAAACATTACTTTTACAATGATAGTTGCAGCAGATGGTCATTTACTTTGGATAATATTTAAACTGGCACATCTTTCAAGAATTAATTTAATTTATGGATCTAGAAGCCAGATTTCCATCAACAACGATCCTTTAAAGAATAGAAGTACTCTTATGAATTTACAAGAGAAATTACCGGAAAGATGGATCAGTTCTAAATTAAATAATCCAAATGAGAATAAACGCATTGTGCTTCACAACTGTGAACCATGCACTTTATATACTTGTTGCACTTATAACATTGAGTCGCTCATTAACTATTAATTAAATCACAGGCTAGAATAATATAACAACATGGAAAATTACCTTCAAACCCTTATCATCAAAGGATTTTGTTCACAGTGTAAAAACTGTAAGCTGATTGAACCTAGTTTTACCAATGTAAGCGCAAGCCACACTTCAGCTTTGCATGTTTGTCCACTGGGCTATTTTAAGTTTCGCAAATGAATCCAAGGACAAGTCTATATTATCTCAGTAATTTCCATTACATAATAGCTGCATTTGAAATTTACAATTTAAACGACTACCAATGTATTTCTCCACATAGCTGACACCTTTGCTACAGCAGTGTTCGTGTCATTCTCTGAGAATTTGCCACTATTGAACAGTTAAAATAATTCCTTAGTCATATTCTGGTTCATCACTTCTTTATCACTCATAGACACTATTGTATGATGGTTTTATGACATTTCTATGTACTTGAATACTGCTTAGATTAGCTTGTTAGTGTTACCTTAACACTTTAGTCTTCTATATACTCGTTCAAAGAAATAGAAGATATGCATGATAGCAAATTTAGTTAATTGCACTTTTGTTGCATCACAAGAGATGTAACATTGAAAAATATTTATGAACTTGGAATTAATTTTAGGCAACGGGGATTGCAACTGTTGCTGACTAAATAAAAGATTTCTCTTTGAGCTTCATGGTCTCGGTAGTTGCCAGTAACATTTTTTAAAATAAGTAGATAAAGTAGATAAAATTTACTAAAGTTATTTACTAAAAGAATAAAGGCACTAGGTTCCATGGTTTAAAACAGAATTTTTTTTTTACTCCACAAGTATCAGCAAATCCAGTACTAAATACTACCTATTTTATACTTTAGATAACACACAGTGCTGGCACTGTGTGTTGATAGTGGAGGGAGTGAATGTCCAAGGTGGTGGATAGAGTGCCAACCAAGTGGGTTGCTTTGATCAGAACGGTGTCTCTTGAGTGTTGCTGGAGCTGCATCCATCCGGGCAAGTGGACAGCACTCCATCACACTCTCGATGCATATCAACCACATGCAGTTGGAGGACAGGCCCTGGGGAGCCAGGAGGCGAGCCACTCTCTGCAGGACATCAGGCCTCCTAACCCACTCCCACAACTACAGTATCGAAGGTACACTAGTGCCTGGGTACAGTCCATATTTACCTCTGGATTTTAGGCAGCACTTTCATAATGCCAAGTATATGGGTTTATTTAAAAGAAAACAGACACTGTACAGATTCATGCTTTTTTAATCACTGTAAGTGCTCCATCACCACAAACCTTTATCGCTATAAATCTCCCCATGCTGTTTTTTAAAACCTTAAGCTGATTCAACTAAGCTTTATCCATAAATACAGGTGTAATCTCAATTGATATTAAACATAATTTCACAATTTCAACTTGAAAATAATTGCCTCACACTTTACTTTGATGATAAAATGGTAGAGCAGAGCAAACAGGCCAGAAAATCTGAATCATTACTGAGGAAAGAAGTCTGCATTGTCTCTACTCTTCAGAGCAATCCTGGACTAATAGGAGGATTTGGATGTGGAGGAGGATCCAGACATTGCTTAAGTTGAGCCAGTCAGATCTACTGACAGCTCTCAGACGAATCATGTGTTTAAGTGTATAGTTCTCAGGTCTAAATTACAGAGTTGGAAATTATACTGCAGAAGTGGTGGGATGGGATGATAAGACATTGAAGGTAGAGACAAGTAAGCACCTCAATGACATCTGTGTGTTCTGTCATATGTGAAGTGAAGAAATTGAGAGTTTGAAATGATGTTGAGAGGCAACAGTAATGTATATTTGGGAGATGGCAGGAAGGGGAAGGGGTGGTTTGGAAATCAAGAGTTGATCCTGAAGGGAGATGTTAATATTGAAGGACACGAGGAAATGATTTGTGATGGCCTTTCATGGACAGAAACTTTTAGGAGGCGAGGTTTAACAAGACGGTGAGTGGGTGGCCATGAGTGGTGGGGGTGTTGATGTGCAAGGTAAGGTTTAGATAAGGAAAAGAGCAGGGAAAGATTAAACAGGTGAAGATTAAATTAGGAAAGGATCAAGATTTGCTGGGAGCAGAGGCTAAGCAAGGTGAGGTGGGAAGATATTTTGGCGAGAAACAGGCCAAGAGACTTGTGGAACAGCAGATGATAAAGGATTGGAAGAAAATAAGGGCGGCGTGATGGAGGCTGAGGTGTTCAAAACTGGGATTTAAACGTAACCCATCTATCTTCACCATGTTCCTTGCAGCCCTGGTAGTGCCCATTACTGAGCTCTTATGCTGTCTGAACTGACTGGCCAACAGCTTCTGAAAACAGAGCTTCTTCCCACTGACAAGTAGAAGTTCCACTCTCAACCACATTAGCCTGTCTTCATTATGCTATGGTGTTATGGCTGGTGGAGGACAGGGGTGGAGAAAGGGGTGTTGAAAGTGTGCTTTTCCCGTGCGCTTCAGCTTCCAGTTGACTTTCCTTCCTTAGGCTGGGCAGTCTGCTCTGCCTAATGCAGCCCATTGTTTCTTCTGCAATGAAGGAAATGTCCCTGACTCCTCTGTAACCATTAATGTGTGCAAACTATGAAGTGTATCAGTGCATTTAGCTCTCTGACTCAGCTGGTCTCAACAAATAACCACGATGCATACATGAATAAAGTGAAATTGATGAAATATGAAATATATACAACTGAAATTTAACTTTGAAAAACACCTCATTGCTGTCAATAAGTCTTACCTTGATGGCAACATGTTGGGAAGGAAAGTTGTAGCTTTCGATGCAGAGTCTGTATGACCAGGAGGGTCTTTAACGGACGAATGTAGATGCAGCATAATAAACTGATGGTGGGTTTCATTAATGAAAAGCTTCCCCCACTGCTAAATTGAATGTGTTTTGCAAGCATGATTCTGGCATTTAGAATTTAAATCATAATCGTATGAAAGAACGCAAAAAGGGAAAAAGTGTAAGTGCTGCACTGTTCCAGTAACAGGGTTGGGAATGGCATGCCGTTAACAAAATGTTTACAATAGTTGACTTTCAACCCATCATCTCATTACTGAAGTTACTGAAGAGAAATAATTTAAAATTTTAAGCAATACCTGAAAATGATATTGGCCAACAATAATGCAGTGTGTTCTGCTGTACAATTTATTAGGAAGGTGAAGATAGCGAAATTAGTTATGCCTCATTTGAAGTGTGTGCATGAATCGAGAAACTTCACGCTTATCGGAAATCTGGATAAATGAGGCTTGTCTGTCACCAACAGGAGATTGGGCTATGCTTATCACACATCCCACCAAAATGGTGTCAATCTGAATATCAGCGGAAATGGGACCATAAGCACTGCTTTTTACGAGATACAGGAGTTAGA
The DNA here is from genome assembly GCF_965287045.1 of Carcharhinus amblyrhynchos. Taxonomy (NCBI): domain Eukaryota; kingdom Metazoa; phylum Chordata; class Chondrichthyes; order Carcharhiniformes; family Carcharhinidae; genus Carcharhinus; species Carcharhinus amblyrhynchos. Next base: position 56,577,950 of record NC_137335.1, read on the forward strand.
AATTGGCCCTGAAAACTCTCCAGTCAGAGAAAGACAGCTTGGTTTTTACTTGAAGTCCTAGAGATATGGCACAGAAAAAGGCCCTTTGGTCTATCGCGTCTCCGCTGGTCAAAGACAAACCACCTAACTATTCTAGTCCCATTTTCTAGTAGTTGGATCATAGCCTTGTATACCCGAGCATCGCAAGTGCACATCTAAATACTTCTCAAATGTTATGAGGGTCTCTGCCTCCAGCACCTTTTCAGGCAATGAGTTCCAGACTACCACCATCCTTTGGGTGAAAAAGTTTTTCCTCATATTCCCTCCAAACCTCCTGTCCCTTACCTTAAAACTATGCCCCTTAATCGTTCATCCCTCCACCAAGGGGGAAAGTTTCTTCCTGTCGACTTGTTGGCCCTCTTCTCTGAAGTCCAGAGCATTAGCACCTATTCATAATTCTACATAGAAAACATCGAAACATAGAAAATAGGTGCAGGAGTAGGCTATTTGGCCCTTCGAGACTGCACTACCATTCAATATGATAATGGCTGATCATGCACTCTCAGTATCGCACTCCCGCTTTGTCTCCATACCCTTGATCCCTTCAGCCACAAGGGCCACGTCCAGCTCCTGCTTGAACATATCTAACGAACTGGCCCCAACAGCTTTCTGTGGTAGAGAATTCCACAAGTTCACAACTCTATGTGAAGTTCTTCTTCCTCATCTCAGTCCTAAAGGCTTGTCCCTTATTCTTAGACTGTGACGCCTAGTTCTGGGCTTCCCCAACATCGGGAACATTCTTCCTGCATCTAGCCTGTCTAGTCCCAGCAGGATTTTATTTGTTTCTATGAGATCCTCTTTCATTCTTCTAAATTCCAGTGAGTACAAACCCAGTCAATCCAGACTCTCTTCATGTATCAGTCCTGCCATTCTGGGAATCAGTCTGATGAACCTTTGTTGGACTCCCTCAATAACAAGGATATCCTTCGTCAAACTCGGAGACCAAAACTGCACGCAATACTCAAGGTATGGCCTCACCAAGTCCCTGTATAACTACAGCAAGACATCCACACTCCTATAATCAAATCCTCTTGCTATGAGGGCCGGCATGCCATTAGCTTTCCTCACAGCCTGCATGCCAACCTTCAGTGGCCGTTCCACCATGACACCTAGGTCATGTTGCACTTCCCCCTTTCCTAAACAGCCACAATGTAGAAAATAATCTTCCCTCCTGTTTTTGCCACCAAAGCGGATAACCTCACACTTATCCACATTATATTGCATTTGCCAAATATTTGTCCACTCAGCCAGCCTGTCCAAATCAATCTGCAGCCTCTTAGCATTCTCCTCGCACACATACTGCCACTCAGCTTAGTGTTGTCTGCAAATTTGGAGATATTGCATTCCATTCCTTCGTCCAAATTATTAATGTATATCGTGAACAGCTAGGGTCCCAGAACTGAACCCTGCAGTATCATACTAGTCACTGTCTGACGCTTTGAAAAGAACTCGTTTATGCCCCCTATCTGCTCCCTGTTTGCCAACCAGCTATCGACGTCAATACATTATCCCCAAACCATGAGCTTTAATTTTGCTCACTAATCTCTTGTGTGGGACCTTGTCAAAAGCCCTTTGAAAGTCCAGATATATAACATCCACTGATTCCACCCTTGCCCACTCTACTGGTCACATCCTCAAAATATACCAGAAGATCTGTCAAGTACAATTTCCCTTTAGTAAATCCACACTGACTTGGATCAATCCTGTCACCACTTTTCAAATGCTCAGTTATTACATCCTTAATAATTGACTCCAGCATTTTCCCAACCACTGACGTCAAGCTAACTGGTCTATAATTCCCTGTTTTCTCTCTCACTCCTTTTTTAAAAAGTTGGATTACATTAGATACCCTCCAATCCATTGGAACTCTTCCAGAGTGTACAGAAAGCTGGAAAATGATCAACAGTGCATCCACGAGTTCTAGGGCTATTTCCTTAAGTACTTTGGGATGCAGAGCATCAGGCCCTTGGGACTTGTTGGGTTTTAATCCCAGCAATTTCCCCAATACAATTTCCTGACTAATAAGGATTTCTTTTAGTTCCTCCTTCTTGCTATACCCTCTGTTCCCTAGTACTTCTGGAAGGTCATTTGTGTTCTCCTTAGCGAAGACAGATTCAAAGCATTTGTTCACCTAGTCTGCCAACTCTTTGTTGCCCATTATGAAGTCACTAGATTTTAACTGATCTAAATGTAACATTTGTCTTCACCAGTCTTCTTCTCTTCACACATCTATAGAAACTTTTCAGTTTTACGTTTTCTGCAAGCTTTACTCTCACATTCTATTTTCCCCTTCCAAACTAAACCCTTTGTCCTCCTCTGTTGGATTTTAAATTTCTCCCAGTCCTCAGATTTGCTGCTTTTTCTGTCCAATTTATATGCCTCCTCTTTGACTTTAACACTATCCCCGAGTTCCCTTGTTATCCATGATTGAGCCACCTTCCACGTTCTACTCTTTCGCCATTCAGGGATGTACAGTTGTTGAAATTCATCCAGGTGTTCTTTAAATGTCTGCCATTGCCTATCCACTGTCAACCCCTTAAGTATCCCTTGCCAGCTTATTCTAGCTAATACATATCTCAGAGCATCAAACTTAGCTTTCCTTAAGTTCAGGAAATTCTAGTTCATACATAAATAGGGCAGGATCTTAGTTAATATGCCTTAGTTCAAGACTGTATGTGCCCATGCACATTATGACTGAGCAAACAAATCATTCATATTGGAGGAAGTTTAATTTGGTTGAATTGTTTGAAGAGGAAGACAGATGGTTGACTCCTTGGAAGGTTAAGTGCACAAGTTTCATCCATGACAGTTTTCAGCTCTGGTTCACTTTTTCAATCCAAACCAAAAAAGCAATAATGATACTGATACCTAAATAAAGGTATTAGAATGAACTTAAAATAATGCTTTTCATTGATGGAAGCATCCAAATGCATCTTCTCTTGGCATTTGTCTTAGAATCCTTTAAGTACTGTTTTTCAATATGTTTACCTATTGTGTTTACGATGTCAGTGGACAAAAAAATTCTAATTATAAGAGCCTTTCATGTCTTCCAGATGTCCCACAGAATATCTGAGCCAATTAATTAATTTTGAAGAGTATTCACTACTATGTAGAGGAACATGGCAGCAAGTCTGCACACAGTACGGTTCCATAAACAACAATGTGATAAATTACTTTTGTTGGTGCTCAGCGAAGGATAAATGGATATAGTGGTAGTGGTGGCCATGATCCATGCATTTGCTTAGGAGAGGCAGAAACGTCTTGTTCAAAATTCATGATTCCTTCCACCAACAGTGTAGATTACCCTGATGCTTCCTTATCAGTGCTTACAAGTTCTGAATTTAGATGGTCATCCTTTCAAAGCCAATTCTGGACTTTACTTGTGCAGATATTGGCATAGATTTCAACACTGACAGCTGTCAAATGACTGCTGCTGAGCTATTATAGGCCATCTCCTCAGCATGCCCACTGAATTACAAGTGTACATCTTGGATACCCAAACCAACTTCAATGGATGGATGAAACTTGCTTCATGAGCACCATGATGCACTGATCATGGAAGTTGTAAACAGTTTTGGTGGCTCCAGCAGAATCTATACCAGCAAACCGTCCCTCCATCTAAATAGTTCAACTTCTTCATTATTTTGATGGTGCAGAGGGACCTCGGGGTCCTTGTGCATGAGTCGCAAAAACCTAGCCTGCAGGTGCAGCAGGTGGTCAGGAAGGCGAATGGGATGCTGGCCTTCATAGCGAGGGGGATTGAATATAAAAGTAGGGAGGTCTTGCTGCAGCTGTATAGGGCATTGGTGAGGCCGCAGCTGGAGTACTGTGTGCAGTTTTGGGCGCCGTACTTACGCAAGGATATTTTGGCCTTGGAGGGAGTGCAGAGGAGGTTTACTAGGCTGATACTGGAGTTGAGGGGGTTGAGCTATGAGGAGAGGCTGAATAAACTAGGCTTGTACTCGATAGGGTTTAGAAGAATGAGGGGAGATCTCATTGAGACGTATAAGATGATGAATGGGATGGATAGGATAGAGGTGGAGAGGCTCTTCCCGCTCAGAAAGGACAATAGGACTAGGGGGCACAGCCTCAAGATAAAGGGGGGGGGTGGTTTAGAACGGAGTTGAGGAGGAACTTCTTCACTCAAAGGGTGGAATCTCTGGAATTCTCTGTCCGTTGAGGTGGTGGAGGCTGCCTCGCTAAATATTTTTAAGACACGGGTTGATGGGTTTTTGATAAGAGAGGGGATTAAGGGTTATGGGGAGAGGGCGGAAATGTGGAACTGAGACACGACAGATCAGCCATGATCTTATTGAATGGCGGGGCAGGCTCAAAGGGTTGGATGGCCTACTCCTGCTCCTATTTCTTATGTTCTTATATGCTAAAGTTCTGCAACTTCAGATTTTCCCTAAAATTTTCAGAACTTTAAGGTTTCTCAACACTGATATATTCACCAATCAGTCAATATTGAACTTTGTCCGTGAATAGCTGGTGGCTATCTTTCGGAAAAGAGACCACAGTCTTTGTTACATCCCATGAGATAGACGTAAAAGATGCCATGATAGTATTCAAAGAATTACAGCGGAGTTCTCCCACTACCTGGCATCTGACCAAAACCATTCAGACAGACTATCTGGTCATTGATATTTGTGAGGCTTTGCTGCACATTATTGACTACTGTTGTCACTGTGAAGTGCTTAGGGGAAGTCCTGAAGTTGTAAACAATTGCCTTTCAATACATTTTTCTTCTTTTCCAAAAAGAATCTTGGAAAATTGCAGTGTCATGGATTCAGAGCTATTACCACACAGAAGGAAGCCATTTAGCAGATCAGGTTCATTCTAGCCCTCTGTAGAACAATCCAGTCAGCTCCATTACCCTGTAGACCTGCTAGCTATTTCCCTCAAATGCACATCCAATTTCTATCTGAAATCTTTAGTCTCCACTTCCAACATCTTCATGGGCAGGGAGTTTCATGTCATTACCATTTGCCAAATAAAATAAGTTCTTCCTCATATCCTGCATCTCTTGTCCAAAATTTTAAAGCTATGTTTCCTGCCTTGTACTATCAGCTAATGGAAACAGATTTTCTTTGCCAATCTAATATAAACCTGTTATAATCTTGTACAGCGCTAACAAGTCTCCCATCAATGTCCTTTGGTGAGGTCTCCCCAGTTTGATTTGATTCTCAACAAGATACCCCCAAGTTGCTATGACCCAGGTGAGGTACTAGCTCCCCTTCTTTATTTAACTTTATTGGTTGATAACAACAAGTTTACCTTCATGAATAACTTTTTCCAATCCGAATATATTTGTGTTTTTAAAATAAGTCTATTTACCCAGGCTTTTTTGAGTTAAAGGAAGAATAAGCTTATTTGTTACTAAAATGCGAGAAGAAAATAATAAAAGGCAACACACATAAACACATTACAAATGAGATGTCAGTCCAAAAAAAAAGTTTAAAAAAAAAATACGAATCAGTCTTTGGCTTGTCCACGTGGTGTAGAAAAGTTGCAGTGACGAAGTTAGGTGATTCTGATAGCATCGACTGTGGCAGTTGATTTGGAAATTCTTGATTCTGCAAGTTACCTGAAACAGGAGTTGTCCTGTTTCCTTTTTGCCTGAAGCTGACTTATGACTTGCTTCCAGCAGTCAGAGAGAAAAAGGCATTTTTTACCTGCAAGTGCAGGGATGTCAGGTGGATGTTCAGCTGTGACAGACTATAAGACATGGGAGTAGTATTAGGCTATTTGGCCCATCGAGTATGTTCTGTCATTCAATCATGGCTGATATTTTTCTCGTCCCCATTCTCCTGCCTTTTTCCCATGAGCCCTGATCCCCTTGTTAATCAAGAACCTATCTATCTCTGTCTTAAAGACACATAATGACGTGGCCTCCACAGCCTTCTGTGGCAAAGAGTTCCACAAATTCACCACTCTCTGGCTGAAGAAATTCCCCCTCACCTCTGTTTTAAAGGATCATCCCTTCAGTCTGAGGTTTGCCCTCTAGTTCTAGTGCTGTTCACAGCAGACAAATTTATTCTCTAAATTTGCACACCTTTATTGTGGAGTCCAAGAGGCGTAGGCAAAAGTCATTGGTAGGAGGAGGATTGGAATGAGGCACTCACTGAATGTTAAAATGGCAGCGTGGGCTTGTTGGGCAGAAGGGCCTGTTTCCTGTGCTGTGTTATTCTTTGTTCTTTGTTCACACTAGCACAGTCGAACGAGAACATCAGACTAAGCACACAGTGATCAGGGTTGCAGTGGTTTTTAATTCTTTACTTGTGTATTCCTGGGAGGTGGGAAACACAAATATGTCTTTTACTCAGATCTACTTTCTTTCAACTTATATCATGCCCACAGTCCAGGATATAACTTGTAGGAGATGGCTTCTTCTGATATGGTAATTAGCCTCCATTATCTCTACAGGAGATTATAGTTCAATTTTTGCATTGCATCTCTGCCTTTGAAGTATCTCTATTTGAAAAAGGTGTGATATTCTGTTTTCTCTGGAAAAGTTGGTCAAGTGTAATCCATGTAGGTATTCCAGCAAGCGGTTACATTCTGCTAGCCCACTTATGTTTTGGTATTATCCTCACTGTCTGCCATACCTCGACGTTTGCTATCATTGGAAAATTTTGAAATTTTGCTCTGCATTCCAAAATCTAATAATTTATATGCATCAAAAAAGCAGTGGTCCCCAATCTGAACCTTGGGGAACATTGCTACCTATCGTCCTCCAGTCTGAAAAACAACCATTTACCATCACTGTTATATATCCTTAAGCCATTTTTTTTATCTAAGCTGACAATGACCCTCTTATTTGAAGAACCTCAATTATTTTAACCAGTATTTTATGTGGTAATCTGATAACAGATTTTTTTGAATCCATACAGAAAACATCCATTGCATATTGTCCATCAACCTTCTCTGTTAAGTCATTAAAAAGTTATATTAGTCAATACTGCGAGCAGAGATTTCAATGATTCACCAGTAAAATTATTATGCCATTTTAGAGTATCGCCTTACTTTAGCATCTCTCCCAAAAGAGGACACTTCTTACAGTGCAGCACCCCACCTCAACCTGCACTGAACCATCAGCCTAAATTAATCACTCAGGTCTTTGGAGTGGGATTAAATCCACAATCCTTGATTCCCCGCTGATAGTGCTTACACGAGTTAAGGCTAACGCTTCCAAGGTATCGGAGATGTTCTCTTGTAAGTTAGTATCTGCTCAGGCACAAACTGAAGTAGCTGTCTGCTCTTTAAGGAGTGATTGGCTATGGTCACCTGGAACTCAACTGGATGGAATCACTTTGGGAACTAACTATAAACACAATCATATAACCTTATAAAGAGAACTAATTTCACAAAGAAATGCATGGATGCTCAAAGCATAGGGATGTCATAATATTTCAGGCATAAAACAAGTAGTGTTCCTTGTTAGAGAAACTTAATGTACACGTAAACATTACAGCAAAGCTTCCAAAGATCAAGAAAATTGTTCTTTATTTGTTTCCCTTGATATTCAATGATGGCTTATTTGCCAAGGTGCTTATCCTAGAAATTATGTATGCTGTAGAAGTTAAAAAAACAATTTTCAGTTTTCTTTTTTAAATAAATAATTTAGAGTAAACAAAAGCAAAAATCGTAAGCAAAAAATATAAAATTCTTAAAAATAAAGCCACGTGCAATCTAGTACTGAGTTGGCTGCACTGAGTAGGAATAAATAGCAACTGTGTAACAGGAAGAACACCTAGCTGACTTTGACTTACTTTGCTTATGATTTCAAATAAAGTATTATTTTGAAAAAATGTCTGGACAAAATAGCAAGAAATGTCCAAACACTAATTTGCAACATTCCTACAATCCCTCAACGATGGGCAACAAAAAAAAACAAATTGCAATCAAACAAAAGCCACAAGAATTACACTAAACACTCTAATTGACATTTTTATTGCAATTCCAAGTGGAACAAATCACGAACTGGTCAGCGACAAGTTCTGTGACAAAATCTGTGATGGATTTTTCTGGCCCTGTTTAAACAAGGTTGGAGATGAGCTCAAGTAAAATGGGGAGAGCTGCGTCATGATGACTCCCCAATATATTCCTGTCTTCAGGGGACTGTCCCAAAGCCAGGCTGAGAACCAGAATGGCTAACTGTTCCATGGAGGCCGGCAGCCCATTAGTACGATTAAGGCCCTACTTAGGATCATTCTGAGCTGGTGCCAATATTTTACTCACATTAGAGTGGTCTCCTGCTGTACCCTGATCCAACGGTGATGGGACAAGGGACCAATGGCTCCAGCCATGATCTTATTGAATGGCGGGGCAGGCTCGAAGGGCTAGATGGCCTACTCCTGCTCCTATTTCTTATGTTCTTATGACAAGGCCAAAGGGATAAAAAGCTGCTGCCTTGTCAGTGAATAGGCAGGTGGAGTTCTTTCCCCTCTATCCCAAAGTCTCGACTGCTTATCAGATGGGCTGTCTGCAGTAAGATTGTGCTGCTGGTCTCTACCTGCAAACGTGGACTTTGAAACCCATTGAGAACTAAAGTCCACTGTAGGATCCAGCCGTTTGTTACTGACTATTATCTGTTTGTACACTTTTTCCCCAGTCAACATGTATCTCTCAACCAACATCACACAATAGTTATTATCTGCTCATTATCTGATTGCAGTTTGTGGGACCGTGTGTATAAAATGGCTGTCACATTACCCTACAATACAACACTGGCACACTTCAAAACTACATAATTGGCAGTGAAGCGTTTTGGGACACAGAGGTCATAAAAGGCGCTATGTAATGTAAATTCTTTCTTTTTTCCATTCCACCTTGGCCACTTGATCCTTATTCCTGATGTTGCAGTTCTCCTTTACACCACGTTTCTCATCTCTTTTTCAACAACTTGCATCTGTATAAAACCCTTAATACAGAGAACAGAGTTACATAATTTGTACAGTAATCAAATACAAATACATAAAGGAAACATGAGGACAGTGACCTAGTCAAACAGGTAGTTTTAAGGAGGATCCTGAAAGACAGGAAGGTTGAGAGCAGAGAGGGAACTCTAAAAAGTGTAGGGTTTAGTTGACTGAAGTTACAGAAGGTACTGTCAATAGTAGATGGAAGGAAATGGCCTGAAGCACGAGAGACCAGATTTGGAGGAATGCGGAGTTTGTTCTGGAGAGGTAAGAAGATTGAAAGGCTGAAGGAGATTACAAAGACATAGGGTGGGATTCTCCTGTACTCGTCCCAAAACTGGAGAATCACGCCTGAGGTCACTGGAACTTTGCATGGTCTGCCCCCTGCCCGCTTCGATTCCCATGGTGGGTAGGATGGGAGAACTCCCCCCATGGGACAAGGCAGACAGTATGTAAGGTTGGAAGGTTGAAGGGGAGGTTAAATTTGTGAAAGTCTGAATTAACCTAAGGCCTGTGTCCTCCTCCCTTAGCCTGTGCCGTTGTTATTTGCTCTTACCCTATTCTAATTTCCATTTCCTCATTCTCCCTACTATCTTACAGTTCCTCTTTATTTATTGTCCCTACTCTCTACCTTCTGCTACAACACCAAATGCACAATATGCATTTTAGTTGCATTATAAAACAGAGGACGTGGATGTAAGCTGAAAGGGTTAATTACATCTCCAAAAATGCACAATTTGATGCCATCCATATTGGCATCAACAAGCATTTATTAATCTGGTTTCCAGTCTGGTCACGCTGCTTGCATACTTGGATCTTCAATACTTTTGACAGCATTTCATATTAAAACTGGCTGATTTAATTTGTAGACCTGTCAGAACAAGTTACTGAATGCAACATTAACTGATAAAGAATCACAGCTTTATTACAGTGCAGAAGGGGACCATTTGGCCCATTGTGTCTGCACGGGCTCTCCAAATGAGCATCAATGACTTAGTGCCATTCCCCTGCCTTTTCCCCGTACCCCTCCATATTGTTTCTATTCAAGCAATCATCTAATGCCCTCTTGAATGCCTCGATTGAACCTGACTCTACCACACTTCCAAGCAATGCATTCAGACCCTAAACACTGACGTGAAAAAGTTTTTCTCACATCACTTTTGCAAATCCTATTAAATCTTGATCCTTTTATGAGTGGGAACAGTTTCTCCTTATCTACTGTGTCCAGCCCCATCACAATTTTGAACATCACAACCAAATCTCCTCCTAGCCTTCTTCTCTCCTAGGAGAGCAGTCAGATCCTCTCCAATCTATCCTCATAACTGAAGTTTCTCACCCCTGGAACCATTCGTGTAACCTCTTCTGCACTTTCTCCAATGTATTCAGATCCTTCCTAAAGTGTGCGCCCAGAACTGTACACAATACTCCAGCTGAGGTCAAAATAGTGTATTGTATAAGTTTAGCATAACCTCCTTGCTCTTGTACTCTATGGCCCAATTAATAAAGCCCAGAACATTACACACTTTATCAATTGCTCTCTCCACCTTCAATCATCACCTTCAAGCACACATACATTCAGGTCTCTCTGCTCCTGTACCCATTAAGAATTTTGCCCTTTGTTTTATTCCATGTTCTTCCTACCAAAATGAATCGCCTCACAGTTCTCCACATTGAACTTCATTTGCCATCTATCTCCCCACTCCACCAACTTGTCTATATGTCCTTTTTAAATTCAATACTGTCTTCTTCAGAGTTTACAATACTTCCAAGTTTTATGTCATCAACAAACTTTGAAACTGTATATCTGCACACCAAGTTCTTGGTCATTAATATGTATCAGGAGAAGCAAGGATCCCAGTACAGACCCCTGGGAAACACCATTACAAACTTTCCTCCAACCTCAATAATATCCAGGAACCATTACTTTCTGTCTCCTATTATTCAGCCACTTTTGTATCCACATTGCTGCTGTCCCTTTTATTCCAAAGTTATTTACAACTTTTTTCACAGATCTGTTGTGTGGCACTTACAGAATGCCTTCTGAAAGTCCATGTACACCACATCAACATCAGTACCTTCATCAACCCTTTCTGTTAGCTCCTCAAAAACCTCCAACAAGTTAGTTAAATATGATTTTCCCTTTCAAAATCCATGCTGGCTCTTTGTAATCAACCCACGTTTTTGCATGGGACTGTGAATTCTATGCCGAATAATTGTTTCTAGAAGCTTGCCCACCATTGATGTGAAACTACTATAATTGCTGGGGCTATCCTTACAGCCTTTCTTGACCAAGGAAGTAACATTTGCAATTTTCCAATCTTCTGGCACCTCCCCTAAGTCCAGAGAAGACTGGAAGATTATGACTACTGACCCTATAATTTCCATTCCCACTTCTTTCAATATCCTCAGATGTATCTCATCTGATCCTTGCCTTACCAACTTTCATTACAGTCTATTCAACATATCCTCCTTATCAATTCGAGGGACAGAGTTTCCTCTGTCACCACGTCCTGGGTAGCATCTACCTCCTTGGTAAAGACAGATACAAAGTATTCATTTAATACCTCAGCCATGTTCCTAGCCTCCATGTGCAAATTCCCCTTTAGCTCCCTAATCAGCCCTCCTTCCTTTACCACATTCTATTTCACACTCCCCTCTGAGCCAGCCTTTCCTCATAATCCCGCTTCACCTCCTCTCTGAACTTTCTGTATTCCTCTTGGTTTCCAACTGTTTTTTTCCACCTCACACCTGTCAGAAACAGAGGCCGTTTCTTTTGTGTCAGGTCGTGGTGGGAGATGTGCACTGTGGGCCTTGAAACGGGATTTGCCTGTGCGCCGGGAATGCATGCACATCTCCCAGAGCCAGCGAACAGTCGCCAGTCAGGCTACACTGGAAATCGGCAGGAAGACAGGTAATTAATTTAAGTCTTTTTCTAATATGGTTTAAATATGTTTATTATTCATTATCAGGACCTTTCTGAACCTCCCATCCCATCAGGAGTACTTCATTCCAGTGGGGTTCAGACTAGCTCCCCATGTTTGGGGAACTAGCAGGATACTCTGCCAGAATGAAGGTGGGGTGGTGCCCCCGGGCACTGCTCAAGGGGCAAAGTGCCCATGCCTAGGGCTTATTGTGGACAAGGCTTGGTGGTGATTGGTGGGGGTGGGGAATCCCACTGCTACTCTGTAGATAGGATCGGTGTGGGATGGAGGGAAGGCAGTGATTGGGGCAGGCTGGGGTGGGGTGGGGGAGGCGAGGGGGATGGGGGAGAATCTACAATGCTGTGGGGGGTGGGCTGTGCATCAGGGTGCTCCGGATGTCCCTCATGGCAGGTTGGTAGAGAAGATTAAAGCTCATGGGATATGTGGCCAGGTATCTAGATGGGTAGAAAACTGGCTTGCAAAGAGGAATCAGAGAGTAGTAGTGGAGGGGTCCTTTTCTAGCTGGAGGTCTGTCACTAGTGGTGTGCCGCAGGGCTCAGTACTGGGATCTCTTCTCTTTGTAGTGTATATAAATGATTTGGAAGAGGGAGTAGGTGGTGTGATCAGCAAATTTGCTGATGACACCAAGATGGCTGGATTGGTGGGCAGTGAGGAGCAGTGTCTGGCAATACAACAGGATATTGATAGGCTGGTATATTGGGCAGATACTTGGCAAATGGAGTTTAATCCGGATAAATGTGAGGTGATGCATTTTGGCTGGAATAATGTAGGGGGGAGTTATATGATAAAGGGTAAGCCCATAAGGAGTATAGAATTGCAGCGAGACCTGGGGGTGCAAGTGCACAAGTCTTTGAAGGCGGCAGTGCAAGTGGAGAGTGTGGTGAAGAAAGCCTATGGTATGTTAGCCTTTATAGGAAGGGGTATAGAATATAAGAGCTAGAGTCTAATGTTGCAGCTGTACAAAACGTTGGTTAGGCCGCATTTAGAGTACTGCGTCCAGTTCTGGTCGCCTTCCTCTTATGAGGAAAGGCTGAGGGACTTGAGGTTATTTTTATTTTCATTGGAGAGAAGAAGGTTACGAGGTGACCTGATTGAGGCATACAAGATGATCAAAGGATTGGATAGGGTGGACAGTGAGAGCCTTTTACCTCGGATGGTGATGGCTAACACAAGGGGACATAGCTTTAAATTAAGGGGTGGTAATTATAGGTCAGATGTCAGAGGTAGGTTCTTTACTCAGAGGGTAGTAAGGTCGTGGAATGCCCTGCCTGCAGCAGTTGTGGACTCGCCAACTTTAAGGGCGTTCAAATGGTCAGTGGATAGGCATATGGATAACATTGGAATAGTTTAGGTTAGAGGGTCATTGGATTGGTTCCACTGGTCGGCGCAACATCGAGGGCCGAAGGCCCTGTACTAGGCTGTAACGTTCTATGTCACTACCGGAAGGACGTGGAGACCCTGGAGAGAGTGCAGAGGAGGTTTACCAGGATGTTGCCTGGTATGGAGGGACTGCGGTATGAGGAAAGATTGAATAAATTGGGGCTCTTTTCCCTTGAAAGACGGCGACTGAGGGGGGATCTAATAGAGGTATAAAAGATTATGAAGGGTATAGATAGAGTAAACAGAGGTAAGCTATTTCCTATGATAGAGACACACAGGACAAGGAGCCATGGGCTTAAGGTGAGGGGGGAGAGGTATAACACAGATATTAGAGGGAGGTTTTTCACACAGAGGGTAGTGGGGGTATGGAATGTTCTGCCAAGTAAGGTGGTGGAGGCAAACACGCTAGAGTTGTTTAAGAGTAACTTAGACAGGCACATGAGTGGGTTGGGGATGGGCGGATATAGGAGATTGTTATAAATAAGGGTCATTAGCATTGGGAGTCCCTGCTAAGGTAAATGGATATGGTACAATAATAATGTTTTTTTTCTCTTTTTCATTCACAGGTTTTAAGACGGTCCGCCTTGTGTCCAACGAGGTGCATGCACGCGATGTGTCGTACTTGGGCTGCTCTTGGTTGTTCGAGATTGGCCTAGTGCTTCATGTCATTAGTGTGCTCTTAAACTGGACCAGATACTGGGCAAGACAACAGCTCAGTGACTATAACTGATTGCTGTGCAGACACATGGATTTGGGCCAGTGTCTGTGGGAGTTTGTGCATTCTCCCCGTGCTTGCGTGGGTTTTCTCCAGGTGCTCTGGTTTCCTCTCACACCCCAAAGATGTGCTATTAGGCTGATTGGCAGTAATAAATTGTCCCTAAATTAGTTTCCCTCAATGTGGATGGCCATAAAACATTGGCTGAGGATCATGGGTGGAGGGGGGGACTGGCGGTGTTAGGATGGCGGCGCGGGCTCGTTGGGCCGCAGGGCCTGTTTCCCGGGCTGTTTTTGTTCTTTGAGCAGCTGGGGTGGGGGTGGGGGTGGGGGGGCGGGGGGTCAGGGCTGACCCAAGAATTGCTGTGGGAGTCGCGATCGGGCTGTGGGGGGTGCTGGAAAGGCAACACTGTGGGGGTCTTGGGCTGGCCAGCGACTGGGGAGTCTGACAGATCGGGACCACTGCTCATGTGCAGAGTTCCTGAACTGTCAGATTCCGATGGGAATAGGCCCCACCCCTTGGGTTTTTAATGAGATTCATGATTGGACCTCTGCAGAGCTTCAGGTGAGAAGCTGAACTAACAAAAAGTTGGAACTTAAAGCAGTTTTCTTGCCATTTCAGCACTTTTGGGAGAATCGCTCCCATATCTTTTTTCCTTTTCTAAATTTCTATCTCCTTTTTCATCCAGGGACCTTTCCTTTTTAAGGGACTCAACCTTGATTATGTCCAGACAGTTTCCATTTTGAAGGTTACCCATTGTTCAGCTACATTTTTCCCACCAACCTTTCATTCCAGGCCAGCTCTGTTCTTGCCCCGTTGAAGTCAGCTATCCCCCAATTAATTATTTGTACTCTGGATTGCCCATTTCCTTTTTCTATCATCACCCTAAACCTTACAATACAATGATCACTGTCTCCTTGGGTGTTCCTCCACTGACACTTGATCTGCTTGGCACATCTCATTTCCAAGAGCTTTAACATATCTGCGATGGATGCGTCAAACATTAATAGAATGAATGAACTACTACGTATAGGCAGATATGTTCTCAAATCCATTTTACTCAGTAGCTTTTTTCTGCCCAACGACATCCTCTACCAAATAGTTACATCCCTCCATTATTCTTTGCCTCATGCCAGAACCCCAAGTATTGAGCAGCAAAAATCGTAGTAATTTCTGATTCCAGACAGTTCTGTGGTTCAGATTAGAGAAGACAGATTTACAATAAAGATAAGACAGATGGTGTATCTCTATCTTGCCAGATACAAATCTCACCTCATCATACAGCTAGGAATGGGAAAACTAATTTTTCATGCTCGTACCTACAAAACTCAAAACATAATATCGAACATTAGATGTGATTCCACAATTGGATAACATTTGCCAACATATAATCCTGACTGCGCTAAGAATTACACTGAAAAACAATTTAAGGTTATCATTCAAACTTGCAGTGTGGCTCACTCCTGCATGCTAGAAGCTACATATATTTATACATAGGGCCTTGTCTTTTGCAGACAGAAGGAGTATGTCCGTGCATTGCACCTTTTTCAATTAAACAAATGCTTCGGGGACAGCCATTCCTTGGTTCATTCTCCATGATAATGTGGCATGGTGGCGCAGTGGTTAGCACTGCTGCCTCATAGCTCCAGGGACCTGGGTTCAATTCCCGGTTTGGGTCACTGTCTGATGGAGTTTGCATGTTCTTCATGTCTGCGTGGGTTTCCTCCCACAGTCCGAAAGATGTGCAGATTAGGTGAATTGGCCATGCTAAATTCTCCCTCATTGTATCCAATCAGGTGCTGTAGTGTGGCAACTAGGGGATTTTCACAATAACTTCATTACAATGTGAATGTAAGCCTACTTGTGACTAATAAATAAATAAACTTTAAAATTTAATGCCTTGACGACTCAGAGTCGACCTGCCTAGTTTGTATTTGAACAAAAGTTTGGCAGTTAACTGTGCCCTGATGAATTCTCCATGACAATGCCTCTACCAGAGTCTACTTGCCAACCAATCAGCACTCACTTCTCATGCAGTACAAATTTTGTTTCCTTTATTACTGCATTCTTGCAACCTGTCACGATGAGTGCAAGATGAAAAGCTTTGGCAGTGTGATTTTTTTTCCAGCAATATTCATACAGTTAGTTATCAGTTACAACACAATCTAATAAAAATAGCTAAATCAAACATTTAAAATCGACTACTAATCTCAATAGGCAGGGAAATGGTTGGCTTGCATATACAAACTCACTTTGTTTGGTTGGCTTTAGGGTGACTTTAATAAAGTTAATTCTGCAGTGAGATCATTATAGTCAACAAGATGTGAAATTTCTACTTGTTGCCCCAGGAAACATTCAGGTCCCTGATACAATGAGGGAGAATTGAAAGTGCTGACCTATAACATCAGGTCTCTGCCCATTCAACGTTAGTAAGAAGTCTTACAACACTAGGTTAAAGTCCAACAGATTTATTTGGTAGCAAAAGCCACTAGCTTTCAGAGCGTTGCTCCTTCATCAGTTAAGTGGGATTTCAGTTCACAAACAGGGCATATAAAGATACAAACTCAATTTACAAAATAATGGATGGAATGCTAGTCTTTACAGGTAATCAAGTCTTAAAGGTACAGTCAATGTGAGTGGTGAAAGGGTTAAGCACAGGTTAAAGAGATGCGACAATCATCAGGCAAGAATGTTCTCTTCCTGTTGGGGAACACTTCAGCGGTCACGGACATTCAGCCTCTGAGCTTCGGGTAAGTGTTCTCCAAGGTGGCCTTCACGGCACATGACAAAGCAGAGTTGCTGAGCAGAGACTGATAGCCAAGTTCTGCACACGAGGGCCGCCTTAACAGGGATCTTGGGTTCATGACACACTATCTGTAACCCCCATGAATTGTCTGGGCTTGCAAAATCTCACTAACTGTCCTCGCTTTAACCTGTGCTTAACCCTCTCTCCGCTTACATTGACTGTACCTTTAAGACTTGATTACCTGGAAAAACTCGCATTCCACCCATTATTTTGTAAATTGAGTTTGTGTCTTTATATGCCCTGTTTGTGAACTGAAATCCCACTCACCTGATGAAGGAACAGCACTCCGAAAGCTAGTGGCTTTTGCTACCAAGTAAACCTGTTGGACTTTAACCTGGTGTTGTAAGACTTCTTATGGTGTTTACCCCAGTCCAATGCCGGCATCTCCACATCATTCAATGTTATCCTAGGATATTTGAACTTTCCTAAAGAAGAGGAGGAATTGAATCGAAATCTTACAATGATGTGGAAACGATTGTTCCCACTTTCCCCACATTTTGCCTATGATGTTGCATCCCAAAAAACTGGCAGCAGAAGAGCAAATAGATCTGGTGTATTTGGGGGAAGGATGATCATGGGATGGGATGTTGCAAAATGTGTAATCATGGGGGTGGAATACAGTTTGTAGGGGGATGAGGGGGTAAAGGTGATAGCTGGGGGAGGAGAGATCAGGAGAATACACTGTGATTGCAGATGGGTGATTGCAGAGAATGGGGGAAATTTGAGGGAAGAGAAATCATGGATGCAGCAAATGGGTTAACAGATAGTGAGGGTTTATAGGATAGCTTCTAGGGTGACAGCAAGAGAAAGGCACTCCTGCCCATTCTAGCTCGGTGCAGATCAGTTTTAGTAGTCACTTAAGTACCCCTCCAGAATCCTAGTAAATCCCCCAGATAAGGAACTTGGCTATCTTTACCTTGAAGGATGAACAAGGCTGAGCCACAACAAGTGTTGTAAGGTTGCCTGCCTTGTTGTTCCAAATGCAAGGTTTTCGAAGATGATTATGTTTTGAACCACACTTTAATTGAAGATAAAGTGGAGTAATAAAGAGGGAGTTGTGTGATCTGCTATGAGTTTGGCTCAAAAACAAGCCTGTGTGGTTTGTTTACATGGAGGCAGGAGGCCAAGGTTGTGTGCTATTGAAATGCACAGGCCTATTTTAACACCTGAAAACAAAGGCCAAAGCAGATGTTCTTGTTGTTACTGATTTTCTGATTGACTTTGAACAGTAACAGAGAGAGAGAAAGAAAACATCAGAGCGAGACAGATCAGCAATTACTGCAGTCTGCAGAGTGAAAAGGTTGTTTTCACCATGTTGAGAAAGCAAGCATCTGCAGAGATTTAAGAATAACAGGAGATTTGCTCTCATGAATCTGGAAGAAGAAATCAGCAGAGTAGGCTTTACTGCTGAAAGTTATGTTCTGGGAATTCTCAGTGAATGCTGCAGAGTGAGAAGTGAATCAGACTTTGTGGACCTTGCTTGAGAAGAAGGAAATTATATTTTGTAGATAGTATAAGGCTATGAAGATTGAGCGAGATTTTGAAAGCCTTAGAGAAGTAATGCTAATGGAAGAATGTAAAAAGAGTCCCTTTAGGATTAAGGTTCAACCTGCAAGACCATAATGTTTCACGGATGACAGCATCTTCAATAATGGCTGGTGCCTACAAATTGTTTTACAAGCATGTGACTAGTAGCAGGTTATTGTTTGCAAATCCATAGATAAACCGGAGAGATAAGAGATCTGATAATCAACAAAATACCAGTTACAGTAATCAAGATAGCAGAAATAAAAAATTGAAATTCTTTAGCAAAAAAGACAGAATATGAGATAAATATGATTCAAGGGGACCAATGTGTTATTTTTGTTATAAGAAAGGACATCTGAAAGTGAAAAGTTGGAGATTAAAAGTCAAAACTGTGGTATTTGTGGGCTTCCATCATTCATTAAATATAAGCCATTGCCTATCCAGCATCATGCCTTTTAATGAAGATTTCCAATCGATCTTAGCCAACTCATGCTCATACCTTCTTAATTTTTTTGTTTAGAATTGGAACCAAGTTTCAGATTGAACTTTTTCACTTTCCATTCTAATGAAAAATGCTATCATATACAGTCACTGTTCCCTAAAGAACCCGTATAACAAGATTATTAATTAAACCCTTCTCACTGCATAATACCAAATCAAGGGCAGCAAGTTTACTAGTTTGTTCCTCAACTTATTGGTCTGGACACACTCCAGGAATTCATCTGTCATTAGTATTGTTACTAATTTGTTTTGCCCAATCTTTATGTCGATTAAGGTCACCCATGATTATTGTAGCACCCTTGGTACATGCATCTTGAATTTCCTGTCTAATACCATCCCCTTACCATGACTGTTTGGGGGCCTATAGACAACTTCAACTAATGTTGTTTCTTGGCTCCTTCCATCTGATTCTACACCTAGATCTTCTGAGCCAGTATTCTCTCTCATTATTGCACTGATTTCATTCTTAACTAACAATATCACCCCACCTCCTTTTGCTTTTTGCTTAACCTTATAAACAAATATAGGGCAATGAATGACATTCAACTTCTGTGCAGTTTTTTCTAAAATAAGTGTCAGCATGCTGAGAGACAGAAAAGACATGCTATTGAGGAAAACAACAGAGATTACAGAAGACCAGTGAGAAGCATTATGGGGGCAATCTTACCAGCTCATCCCGCCAATTAACCAGCCTAGTATCTTGCCTCTCGCAATATTATTGGCTCTGTTCTGCCAAGACAATGGTTTAAATATTTATTAGATCATTTCAAAATTATCAGTGAGCCCAGGACGCAATCATTCAGGCTCACTCACCTTAACGATCTCGCCAGTGGAGGTCCTCGGTGGCGAGGATCACATATGGTGCCCACCAACAGAGATCTGACATGGTGGCCTCACCAGTAAAACTGGGGGTCAATGTGGCCTCCTGGGTGGTCGGGGCAGAGGTGGGCAGTGCCCCTTGGACAGTGTCAGCCTGGCACTGCCCACCAGGCACTGGGCAATGCCAAGGGGGCAGGGTGTAAGAAAACAGGTGGGGCCAGAACGGAGCAGGCCCACGACAGGAGGGGAGGAGGCATGACAGGGGAAGTGTGGGGGGGCTGCACTCTGTACCGGGGATTGGTCAGGGCAGCAATCAGCTGGGGGCTTTAGGTGATAGCATACCTGAGCTAGATATTGGTGAAGTGTTTATCTTCTGGGATTGTTTTTGTTTTGTTCAACCTGTTAAATCTGCAATTATTTTCAGTAACCAATTTAGTTTTGCTGCAACCATTGCAAATCTGTGCTCATGTTACATTTGTAATCATGGGTACAAACAAACTAACCAAATTAAGCACAACGGTCTTTTGAATGAGTAAGTCTGTTCTTTTATAATTCATGGGTCAAAATAACTATGAGATATTCATAACAAATAGGAACCTGTACAGATACGGAGGAAAAAACAGGTAAAAAATATTGGATTAAGAGAGAGAAAAAAAGAGCTGAGGAGAAAAATGAAATAAAGTGATTTTTAAAAAATATCCTTAAGACATGTAGTTCCACACTCAAATTTATTATTTTCCAAGAAGTTCAGGTTGATTGCCAGTAATTTACAACTACCACTACTGTAATGACAAGATTTAACTTTTGATGGCGAGTTTAATTTGTATCTACTGTGCACGTACAACTTCACAACATTCAATGCTTTTCAAGGTTGAGACAAAACAACAAAAGCCATTTTTGTGAAGCTAACGGGACAACTCAGACAGCAACATTTTAATATTTAACCACACATCTGCTTTGCTCCTGAATTTGCTGTACCATTTGTGCACAAATAGCAGTGACTGCCATTAGCCTCATTGTTACACTGACAATAAAAGCCAACTAAAATTGACCACAGTTCCGGAAGAAAAGAAATGTACTTAAAAGCAGCCAGCACAGGTTTCAAAAGGGAACATCTTACTTGAAAAGGAACAAGCGTGCTAAATGGGTGAATGTTATGGATGTAGTGATTTTAGGAAAGCCTTTGACATAGTACCTCATGGGAGATTATTAGAGAAGAAGTCTGGATTTAGAAGGAGAGGAGCAATTGAGATAGAAATAACTTAGAAAATTGCAGAAGGAGTTAAGGGCAGCTTTTCAAGTGTTTGGGTGCTGTTCCGTAAGGGTCAGCTCTGGGACTACTACTGTTTGGCATCCATATCAATAATTTGGACACAGTCTTGGACATGATGACATCAAAATTTGTAGCTAATATCAAAATAAGAGGTGCATTTAATTGTTTAGAAAACCAAAGGAAACTACAGGGTTTTGATAAGGTGTGACAATTGCCTTCTGAAAGGAACTGCAACAATTTATTTTGTTAATACAATGCAGATTACGAGGCAATACGACGGAAAAGTTCTAAATCATGAATGGATGGATTGAGAAGATAGAAGCAGACTCGTTCCAGTTCTTCAACAGTCAAGAATAATAGTCAATGATGGAAAATTAAAATGAAGAGACTTAAAACCGAAGGTAATACATGCTTCTAACACTGTTTTACAGTACTATTGAGGCATAAACTAAGTCAACATCCAAGATTAAATTAGATAGACGGATGAATAAACATGATTAAGAAATAAAGGAACAGGGTAGGTGAATGAGAAAAATATTTACTTACATAGGGAGGATTTGAATGAAAGCTAATGTGTTTCTCACCAGAGACACAGCTGAGTGTTATGACCAGATTTTCTGGCACTTAGTGCACAGAAGATTTGGAGGGCATAGTTAATGCAGTCACTCTGGCCTGGCAGGGCCTACAAGGGAAGTAAGGCTGCCTTCAGAGACCAGAGCCAGAATTTTATTGCCTCACCCGTCCCAGAATTGGAGCAGGTGCGGCTCTCAGAACAGATTTGCCATTGGCCTCAGGCAGGATTTTGAGAGCCTCGCCTGAGCGAGGTCATAAAATACTAACTCAGGGCTCCACCTTCAGAGGGCGCCCCAATCTGCATTTAAAATAAGTTCCCCTAACCCCCCATGAGTAAGGTCGACCACCCTACACAAGCATCAGGGCAACCCCCACCATGGACATATTGGGGGGAGGGGACTCTCCCCCTTCACAGCCGTTGCTTCCCCCACTGCTGTCATCGGCACTCTTCCCTCCCTCCAAACACACATAATTGACCCGGCATTTGAGGAGGGTTCTCTTTCACTGCCAGAACGCTCCTGGCACTCCAAGGGCTACTGCCAGGATGTCGAGGCAATGCCCAACTTCGGCCCTCAAATCCCAAGGTGACCAAGCACATTGGCACCCAGCATGGTCATCGTGACTGGTTTTCATTTTCAAAAACCAGTAGTGATTCGCATCGGCGTGACTTCATGCTACTGTGAGCGGTGGAGGTGGAGTATTTAATGCAGCTGAATGCAGCACACTCCGATGCCTATTTGAGTAGACGCAGGGAGAATTTAGCATGGCCAATGCACCTAACCGGCACGTCTTTTGGACTACAGGAGAAAACGGAAGCACCCGAAGGAAACCCACACAGACACAGGGAGAATGTGCAGACTCTGCACAGACAGTGACTCAAGCCGGGAACCCAGGTTCCTGGTGCTGTGAGGCAGAAGTGGAGTACTTAACGCAGCTGAATGCAGCACACTCCAGCACCTATTTGAGTATACTCAGGGAGAATCTAGCATGGCCAATGCACCTAACCGGTACGGGCGCAAACCTGATCATGTCACTGGCAGAGGAGATCTTGTTGCAGCAAATCCCATTTTGGCTTTTGTGTGAGAACTAGTGGCCATAACAGGATTTGCACTGCAGCGAACAGGGCCACTAGATTTCGCACACTAAATACCATCACGGACTGGGTGGACCAGTTGGCCTGTTTAAGTGTTGTAATTTTCACACTGCTCATCCATAAAAGATCGAACCATTAGCTATTCTGTGAAAAAAAACAGACTTTATTTTCTTACTCTTCGCTTGTTAAGATCACTCTGCAATCACACACCATTCCTAGCAAGAGGACAGACCAAAAAACAGCATGTATGTTTCACCAATTCTGCTTTATAGCACCCAATGGAAGGTAAAGACAAAACAAAAACAGAGCATTTAACCATGGCCACACAAGAAACTGGTCCTAATTTTCAATACAGAATCCTATAGCACCTCCTCACAATGGTCAGAACGAGATATGGATCTCAGCATATGTGGATTCACAGCTGTGAAATCGTCTTTTGAAATCTGCTGGACTTACTATCTGTGCACCCTTAGAACATAGTCTTAAAAAGAATGGAAAGGGAGTAGAATGATGGTAGCAACTTTGAAAAGCTGCAATTGTTACCGTGGTAACAACATTTCAGTGCTATGCAAAATGACAGTGGAATGGAAGTCTGTCAGAATCTTTACCAAATCAGTCTTTGAAGAGTTGCAGAAGAGTGATCTTTACATAGAACCTTCTGCAAGAAGACTTAAAATCCACAAAAGGATCCTCTGATCCACTCATATTCTGACACCAATTTCAATACAATAGATTTTACGTAAGACAAAAATTTTGACTAACAGAGCAGAAATTACAGATATTGATGTTGCTCTAAAATAGGAAGCGGTAGCAAAGGCCATTAGTGCAGTGGCAGATGTGGTCCCATGGAAACTCAGACAGGATGAGTATCAATGCCAGGACTGTCACACACTACAATTTGTTGACTCCACATGCAAGAACTACAGTGAGCTGTCAGCTGGGTCATCAGATAGGAGAAATTTTCTCGGCACATTCTAACAATGAAATATTGCTTCTTTTGGAAATACTACTCGCAGTTACAGCCTTAAACTTTAAGGCTAAAAGGAATAGCTGATCCTCTGAGCTGAAGGAAGCATGTGAAGTGGACCAGAGTTTAAGATACAGTTGGGTGAATAATGCAAGCTAAGACAGTAAAGCTATCAGACTATTAGCACAACCACTGACTCTGATTCTCTCTTATTCCACAGGACAACTGCTATAAAGTGTTTCTGTGATGAGCAAGTATTCTCGTGCCATGCAAGAATGCCGCAGCTCGTAAGTAAAAAGGTCATTCATTAGGGAATTCTTAATTAATCACTAAAGTCTATCATCAAAATTTAAATCAATTTCCTGTAAAGAAAGTGAGTCTATAAAAAAAATGAAACAATTGGCAATCTTCCAGTGACTAATCACTGTAAAATAAAACTTGCAGAATAAATCATTTAAATTATAATAGTGAAATGCTTTTGTGATTTATTTAGTAGCTGCAGAACAGTGCAGGATGAATTTAAACCACACTCAACCAATGGACTTTCACATGAAAAAAGATCAAGTATAGATGGATGCAAGAGAAATGCATATCTACAGTTAGAAGTCAGACTTCTTACTGCGTTTACCCCAGTCCAACGCCGACATCTCCACATCATATTTACAGTTATGCATATTCTGTACTCCATTGTGCAGAAAGGTTTCTCTAATGACTTTACTGGTTACAGCGGTGGGTAACTGATCCATACAAATTAGGTGTGTCTCATATTTAACCTTCTTTTCTTCGTGCTGTTAATTGATCTCAGCCAGGGCGCCAGAAATGGTGCCACAATTGGTCTTTGCCTCTTAGGTTAGTGAAGAGAAAGTCAGCTAAGGGTTATTCACCTCCACTGCAATAAATAATAATGGAGGGAAGGCTCCTATGAAGGACTGGTTAGTTTCTTTATCCTTGGCTGTAATCCTGCTGGCAGCCTCAGTAAGCTGGCACAGTAATAAAAGACATTTCTGGATTTTTTTTGTGATTTCATGTTACTTAAATGTATATCAGAAGAAAAAGTGACATTCATCAGTGTGTTAATATTGGGCCATGGTTTGCTGTGGGATTGAATTTAACAGCATCTGCTGTTTGTCACACTTGTCCTTGCATATTTAGATGTTTAAAGTTTTTTGTGTGGCAGATTGCAGAAAGTGCAAGCTGATAACGTTGCAGCGAGGGAAACAGGGCAAACAACAGGTCTCACCTTAACTAGTCATAGTGGAAGAGCAACAGATGAAAGAGCAAGCACACAGTGATGAAAAAGGAATACCACCATTCAATTTCACACGCACAGTCACCAGCTTAGATATTGACACTACGTGTAATTTACTGGGTAACACGGAAGGAAGATCAGCATATGAGACATCGGAGAAAAGTAGTCTGCAGTCAGGATAGGAGGCAAGATCACACCCAGTTCTCTTATAGAGGCCGCAGGTGTGCACTTCAATGGGGCCACCTACAGAAGGTGGCAGATGGATTTGCACAATGAAATACTCGGTACACCGTCCTGCCAAAAATTCATCACGCAACATCAAAGGGCATGGAGGAATCTGGCACCAACTTTCCATCGTGTTTTTTGCAGAGCTTGCAGTCCATCCTTCCAGCTGTGAATTAGTGGCTGATTCGATTAACGCAATTGTGGTTCCAACTATGATGGAATGTATAATGGTTGATGTCTTGGTTTCTACTGCAGCACAACAGAACCATTCAATGTTGGGGTGCTGTAGTGGAAGCTCAGATTTCTGTCATGCAAGGTCAGATTGCTGCCTCATGTCTATATGTGAAGGGTCTTGCAGTGTGCCACAGCAGCCCAGTAATATGCTCTCCAATAGGATTACCAAAATTGCTAGGGGGTGCCCTGGAGGAGTGACAGCAGCTCCATTGAGCATGAACCTGCTCCCTCTTTCAGGACGGCAGCATTCATCCTCCCATTAGTATCATTTCATAATGATGTTGCCTATCAACCAATACTGAAATGGTGTGGAGTCTGAAGCCTGGCCTTCCAGGGCCCGAGCTGCTCAGGAGCTGCAAGGTTATCTGCAATCTCCCACAGCTCAGATGGTAAGTGATGGAAATATTTTGATGAAAATGTTTCCCACTGCACATGAAGAGCTTGGCAAAGTAAGATTAGGGGGGATATTAATCTCCACCTATCTGACAGAAATCAGACTGTTAAAATCAACCAACTTATTAACCTGCTATCAAGTTTGAGTCAGTGTTGACTGAGTCAGGATTTCTAATAATAGGAAAAACCTCATTTTAAGTGCATACATTCATAAGCTACAAGTTCATGCTATCTTGTAAAAACGTAAGTAGAGACTAACTGTTGCAGTAAGATAATCGCAGCACTTTTTCTTCTTGCTATATATCAGTTTGATCAGTTAACTAAATCATGTGGGAATGAAGAAAGCACCTTCAATTCTGAACAAATACTGGGCTTAATATTGACTTAAGGGAAGATGAGCACAGATGCCCATCACTGTTTTTCTTTCAAACATCTGTTCGAAATAGTGGCACAGTGCATCAGATACCCAGACATCCATACACACAGAGCAATACCGAGGGAGTTTTTTTTTAAGATTCTGTCAAGTGTTCTCAAAGTGATACCAGTCCTCTAAGGGCCAGGGATCCAAATGACAGAAGGAAAACATCAAGAACATATTGCACCGCAATGGTAACTATAATCACTAAAATTAAACAAACTGCACGGGCCATTGAATAACAAAAAAATTACAGAATTAACTTTTGTTACTGCTAAGAGTTTTGACTTCAACATGAAATGGTTTAGGCGTAATTGATGTTTCTTTCTCCATTACAATAATGAGTATCAGAAAACTATATAGCAGTTGTGAGATTATATTGTACTGCTTAGCCTGTAAGTATGCTGTGAAAATGAAGAAGTACTTTTTGGTGCTAAATTTCCTCAGACTTTTAATATTCCCTTAGTTATCTGTCTTTTTGTCATCCAGTGGGAATCCTGAAAATTTGTAGTAACATTTAACTGCAGTAATATCAAACAGAAGGCAGCTGTCCACCACTGAAATGTGTCACTGACTTTGTTGGAAATGGCAAGGTTAGCATTTTGGACGGGGGCAGCAGCAAAACTCCTGTGTAACATTGGAATAAATCAGCAGGAGGGGTTTGAAGAAGGCAACTTGTCACGGGGGTTAAACGGCTGCAATAACTGAAGAGTGGTAGCAACATATTGGAGGTGCAGCAGGTGAGAGATGGTTACCCCTTCGGCAGTTGCCACAGTGTACGATGTGGTGATATTTTACCAGGCCATATGTTCATGAGATATGGGCATTTATTGCCCATCACCAATTGCTCTCATACTGCACCACAGGCCTGGATTTTACATATCCTACCGGCTAATTTCCAATGGGGGATTACGTAAAATAGGTTGGATGGCTAGTTTACCACCTTCCCACACGCCCACAGCTGAACCCTACTCATACACAGGTGGGTGGGTGGCAAAATCAGCAGCCTATCCACCATATGTAAATAAATAATTAAAGGTCTATTAACCTGGAGAATACATTGCACACACCATAATACAGTTGGTGTGGACAGGCAGCAACAGGCGGACTGGAGTGGGTAATCTGTTTCTATGGTCTACAAAGGAAGTAAGGCAGCCATCCACCTTCTTCCTGATCTGTCTCTTAGTCCCAGCAGTGACCAATACTGAGCTTGGACACTATCAGGACTGGTGGAGATGCCAGCAGCTCTCAAGGCCAGCCTTCTCCTACTGAGGGCTGGAAGTCCCACTCTCAATCACTCTAGCCCACCCATAGCATGTTATGGCTGCAGAACAGATTTCTTCTGGGCATGTCAGCTTCCAGCTGGCTTTCCTTCCAGAGTGTGGGGGTTGAGGCGGGTTGTCTGCTTCCCCAGTAAAACATACTACCACAATGTCCTTGGTGGTGGAAGAATTGAAAATTGATTATAACATAATCCTGACTTGTGACTTGTCCACGGTGAAAAAGGTTAGAATGTCAAGATGTGAGCCACCTCAGCAGAGAACACCCAAACTATGACTGGCTGTTATGATCACAATCTTTACATGGGACTTCCAGTTCAGTTCCTGGTCAATAGTGGCCCAAACAATGTGGGATTCAGCAATGGTAATGCTGCTGAATATGAAAGACAGGTGTCAGACTCTCTTGTTGAGAATGATCGTTGCCTGGCACTTGTATGGTGTGATGTTATTTGCCACATATTGGCCCAAGCCTGAATGTTCTCGCACTACAGCATTATGGCCAGAATTTTACTGCCTCGCCTGCCCCAGAATCAGGGTGGGCAAGGGTCGCAGAACAGCATTTTCCGTTGGCTGCGAGCAGAATTTTATGCGCCTCAGACAAGCAAGGCAGTAAACTCCGGTATATATGTCGAGTTGTGAATGATGTTGAACATTGTCAATCATCAGCAAAAATCCCACTTCGACCTTATGATGGAGAGAAGGTCATTGATGAAGCAGTTAAAGATAATTGGCATAGGGCACAAACCTGAGGAACGTCTGCAGTGATGTCCAGGGGCTGAGTTGATTGGCCTTCAACAATCACAACAACTTCTTTTATGCTAAGTATGATTCCAGGAAGTGGATAGTTTCTCCCTCATTCCCAATGGCTTCAATTTTACAAGGGCTCTTCGATACCACATTGGTCAAATGCTACCTTGATGTTAAGGATGGTGACTTTCACCTCATCTGAGAGGCAAACCATTAAGAATGGGCCCAAAATTTTTATGATGCTGGCTTATGGGTGATTTTAACTCCTGGGCAAGAACGTACCCATCCAAGAGCAGGGGGAGCAAGCTGTTTTTTTTTATGGCAAGGCCTTATTAATCATTCTGCAGGAGGAACTGCAGTGTAAAATTGGTGGGTGTGAGCGGGATTTTAGGCAGCATTCACTAAAGCTGGCAAAGCGAGAAAACTATTCCCAGTAAAATGGGTGGTGAGAGGAGTGGGTTTGAAATGATAGTGGTTGTTGGGAAGGAAGACTGGGCAAAGTGGACAGGATGTGGGGGCAGGGTAACTAAAGTTATAATGGTGGGTTCAGAAAATGTGCTTTCTTGGTCACATGGAAACTACAGAAAAACTTTGGGTCTCTTTTGGCCCTGGCGTTTTTTTCCAGCACAAGGACTTCACTGGGCAAACACAAGGTTAAAATTGCAATTGATTCTGATAACATAAGATCATAAGAAACAACAGCCAGGAGTAGGCCGTTCTGTCCATCGAGCCATTCAGTAAAAATCATGATTGATCTGATGGTAGCCTTACCTCTACTTTCCTACCTGTCCCCCTAATCCTTGACATCCTTGTTGATCAAAAATCTGTCCAACTCAACCTTAAATATATTCTCCAATACTCTCCAGGGAGCAGAATTCCAAAGAATCCACAGAAAAGAAATTCCTCCTCATCTCCATCCTAAATGGGAAACCCTTTCTTTTCAAACTTTTCTTCTTAGATTTCCCTAGGAAGGGGAACATCCTCTTAGCATCTACTCTGTCAAGCCCCCTCAGAATCCTTATATGTCCCAAGAACATCACCTCTCATTCTTCTAAATTCCAATGAGTATAGGTCCAACCTGTTCAACTTTTCCTCAGAAGATAACTACTTCATCCCATGAATCAACTGAGCAAACAGGTCATGAGCGACCGTAGTCAGGAGAATTAAAGACAGATCCTACCTATTCTGGGTCGGCGTCTCTGATACAATTTCAGCTGCAAGTTGCCTATTCACTGCCAATTGTCCTCATCCCTTTTGATCATATCCTTCCCTTCCAAATTCCTCCCCCATCTTACTCCTAAATGAGGGCCACAACCAGGGAGGCAGCCAGTCTCAAATCAACGTCTGAGAACCAGTGAGCTACCTGATTGGTATCACAAGTTGGCGCCCATGTGCTAATGACGGCTAAAGCCCTTTGCTGGTGAATCTTGCACTCCCACCTTCCCAAAAAGTGTCCAATTGATTTCCACTCTCATATTTCCAAAATTTCTAAAGTTGCAAAAAACTACACAGCGAGTGGCAAAATGCCACAGAGGAAACAAAACATAACAAAAAGCAAAATTCCATTATATGCAGGATGGTGCACTACATTTTGACAAATAAATCTCATAAGTACTGAATGTTTTACTTTCATCTGTGTGAAAATGTTGAATTACCACCCGATTAGCATAAGATTAACTGAAACATTTTAATTTTAAAAGTCGGATTAAATAATAAATGTTCATTTGAAATCATCAAAGATTGTAAAACAAAGCAGGACTTCCTTGATGCATATTTCTTTAAAAATAAAAACATATGCAAAACTTTAGGAAATGTGGCTTCTGATTGATAACTCTTTTTACAAAGGACAGATAAAACTGTTGTATATACTTAGAATTGGTAATGCTTTGATAGGAAAATGACATGTATAAATTACCTACTCACTGCTACCAAAATGATTGTAGCTACTGTTGTTTAACAGATTTGCAAGAATTTCATTCTTTTCATTGAATCATCTGCACCAATGACAAACCTATCCTTGTAACCTCATGTATTTACCCTGTTAATCCTCCAAACACTAAGGGGCGATTTAACATGGCCAATAAACCTAACCCGCATATTTTTGGAATATGGGAGGAAACAGGAGCACCTGGAAGAAACCCACGCAGACAATGACCCGAGGCCAGAATTGCACTTGGGTCCCCGGCGCTGTGAGGCAGCATTGCTAACCACTGTACCACCATGCTACCCCTGTGCCACCCCAGTGTTTACTGTTATATCGTGAAGTAATTTAATACACAATATGGTTTGTGAAAACAAATTCAACTAATTATTCAACTAATAATTTCTTCAGTCAAATGCTCAAGATAAAAATCTGCCTGCTTGAATATAAAAGGAGAGTGGTCTTGCTGCTAGGTGTGGGTTGCAGTTCAAAAACATTCACATTTGCAGCATGACAATTCACAACAATACTCAAGTTTACCGTAAAAATGGCATTCGTAAAAGAACACATCTCTAGCTTTCTGCATTGTCACCCAGATGATTTACTGAGGAACAAAGACATAAGGGCACTGGAGAGGATGACAAAGCAGTACAAGGTAGTTGCTTTGGCAGCCTGTATATAATGTACAAGGGCCCTATTTGTTTCTCCTAAAAATGCAGATGATTGACCTCAATTTAGAAAAGTTAGCCAGCAAAGTAATCTGTTGTTGAAATGACACCTCAAAGTGCTGAGGGTTTTTACTGCAGCTGATATATCGTGCTCAGGACGGAATGTTTTCAATGGGGACAGATTTCAGCCCTCTTCATTGTTAATGAACATCATTAAATCTGTACACAGGAAAATAACTGCAATCAAAATTTAATTTCTACATCCCGGAATAATTAAAGCCAAGAGGCAATACTAATTTTCGATGTGCAGTAAACAATATAGCAGCAAGCACATTTCCAATATTATAATGTAAAACAGTGATGTTACAAACACCCCATTGCCACACATCAAACTAAAGCAACAATGCAATTGAGAGTGTACAGTCCTATAAAGTTTAGGAGTACAGTTCTGACGAAACATTACAAACCTGAAACATTAATTGTGTTTTTCTATCGACAGAGGCTTCCTGATCAGCAGAGCATTTCCAGCATTTTCTGTTGTTTTCGCTTTTCAACTGGATGTTGACTTCTGCAAAGTTGTACATTTCAATTCCTCCATTCAATATCACATACCTATCTGTCCATCATCATTTACAGTAAATTTTATAAAATCAACAACTCCAGACGACACTTGGGACTGAATAACACAGCACATTCTGGTGGGCAGCACTTGCACAAGAAGTGAGTGAATTGCTGACTCCCACCCCCGCCATAGAAAATGGCAATAACCCAATTAATGGCAGCAACGTCACAGGACTGTCATTCACCTGCTCAATCGGAGTTGTAGGGCAGGATGACCTTTGGCCGTAGTCATTGGCCATGACCCAGAAGTTCAAGACCACTCATTTAAAGGGGCACATGGCATGGGACAGTGTAAGGTGACCCAGCGATTTTCAAAGGGGTGAAGCCAGAATGAAGTGTTTGTTTTCTGCAAGATAGTACGGCATTATTTGAGGTAAGTATTATTAGTACGAAAGATGTGCCAAATTATGCAAAGGCTTCGAGTTAAGTGTTTTGCCCGGATACACGGATGGCATGAAATCTGATCATCCACACAATGTTAAGATCTGAAAATTGAGCAGCTGCTTAAATGTTGTTTTGCTCCATGGATGTCAAGACAGGGAATGAGGCAGGCAGGAAAGTCCAGAATGGCCTCATGTTTTGATGTTAACTCCCTCTGCGCTCTCCTCCAGGCCATAGCCACCAGGTGTGAGAGGTCCTGCTGCCTGCTGACAGGAAGTGAGACCTCCCTCAATAACCCAACCCGAGTGAAAGTCTGCAGCCTAGGGGCCAATGCCTGATATATAGAGGCAATGCAGAAAGAGGCTAAATGACCTCTTGAGATCTGCAAAGGTGAGTAAGTCCTCGCTCTGTATTAGTGTGCAAAGTAGGTACAGGGGAGGCTCAAAAATGCTCCAGCCTCAATAGTACCTCTGAGCAGAATTTTGTACAACTGTCACTGTTGGTGGTGTCAATGCCTCTGTGGTGGTGTCGTTGCAGTTCTGGGGTCAGGGTTAGGAGGGTGCAGGATGGATTTAGACTTGAGGAATTTATCCAGAGTATGCATCCCTTTTTGAGCTTGGATGCACGCTGAAATCAAGTTACTTGACAATAATCATCGTTGAAATGTTAGACCACATTTCAGGAAAAGCTTTTCTTTCCTCAATGTCTATGAAAGAAACAGGACTGGAGTTGGAAATCCTCATGCCTCTGAGGGAGGAGATTTTGCTGCTATTCTCAATAGAATGGATCCAATCCACTGGCAAGAGGCTAAATTGGAGAACGGTTTGAGGCTGGTGAAATTGCAAAGGGCTTTAACCAGATCTGAGACACAAAGTGGGAGAGGGCTAGGGAGACCGTGACTGAGACCTGGCATGCTTACTGGAATATTACATGTGTGGTTTATGCACTCAAAGGCCGCAAAGCTTCCTGGTGGAAACCTTGTGAGTTTGCTACAAGTGTGGTTTAATAGTCGCAAGGTGTCATATCTCCTAATCCACGTGTTGAATATTATGACTTTGCATACCTCATGAAGTCTGTGAAAGATCAATTAATGCACAGTGTGTCCTGCGCAGGTAAGTCCTCATCTGCTGACCCTGCCAGGCCTGAAGGACCAGCACTAGCCTCCGAGGAGAAAGAGGCACCCTTAGAGGGTGCAGCATCACATCCTTTCCCAGAATCAAGCATCAGCGCAGTACTGGCACCTCGGCAAGGATTTGTATGTTGGAATGGTGGCAAGATCGGTCTGGTGAGGGCACCACATTTGCACCTGAGACTGTTGGAGAGTGATGGAATAGGCATCGGGCAGTCAGACGAGTGTCCATGGTGATCCAGAAACAGTCCAAGCTGGATGATGAGGCCTGGGAGGATCCATGAAGCAGCAAAAGCTGGATGTCCAACACGAAGTGCATGGAAATTTGGTAAATGTACCAGAAACATTGCAAGCTCTGGTCTGGACTGTGGAGGCGTCCATCCAGGCCACACACACTACAGTCACCCACTTTCTAGAGTACCAAGCTTCATCCATGGACAGACAGCGACTATTCTGGGGAAACAAGCCCATCTTATTGCAGAAGCAATCGTGGGTGTGCAATCTGACCTGCATCCCATCACTCTGGTTGTGATCTCAGGGGCCTGGAAGCAGGGGTACTGGGAATCTGGATACTGATCCAGCCCCTTGGAACTCAAAAGCAGGCAGAAAGATCCAATCAATCCTCATGGCAGAGGATGAGCAGCTGCTGCCACCATCTGAGAGCAACTCTCAGGGTACTTCATATTGGGACAGTTTTTTTCCAACCCTCCACCACTGGCATAGTCCTTCTCAATTGCCACGGTGACAGAAACTCCTTCTGTAACTCAGCAAAGCCTTCTAATGTTGTGGGGTCCTCAAGGCATCTGTTGCCCAGGGGACAACCACCAAAGTCATCCAGGCGAGGGGACAGGCAGTTCAGTACCCTCTCTCCAGTGTAGCAGCAAGTAATGGGAGAGCATTGTACCAGAGAACATGGAAAAGAATTAAGAAAGCTCCACACTGGTTACTAAATGGTTGCATGGTCATATTTGTAGATGTTGTCATCAGATGGACCATTGTCAATGTGTTAATAAATCTTCAATTTTCTCCCCTTGTGCAGTTTATCTGTCACAATTTAGAAAATATATGGAAAGAGGATTCATGAATTGTCAGTTGTGAACATTGGTCAAGATGCAATATTGCCTCAGGAATCCAGACAATGACTGTGCTGACAGGACTTTCTCAATGTGACATAGGCAGTATTCGCATTACTGAGGCCCAATAATGCCTGGTCTACTTCAACCCCTGCCTTAACATAGCCTGCTGTGCGTCACGGCCATCTACCACTTGTGCAGGACCTTGTTCCTCTCCATCAGGCAGTTCCCTCAGTTCTTTTTTGTCAGAGGAATGCCTGCTCTCTTGCATTTTCTCTTCCTCCAGGGCATCCCCTCTCTAAATGCGAGATTGTGCAATGTGCAGAACACAAAGACCAATGAAACTCTGGATGGCATGTACTGCAATGCTCCTCCTGATCTGTTCACACATCTGAACCTCATCATTAGCAGTCTAACTGGCAGTTCAACAATGGCTCTGGTGATTGTATCTGTTCAATCGGCCTTCACAGGGCTCATAAATCATCACAGTGTACTCCTTGTCACCCAGAAGCCATCTATCCAGATTGATTGAACATATCAGGCACTTGGGAGTTCCGGAGAATGTAGGAGTTGTGGCTGCTGCCCCAATACCTTGTACATACCTGTATGATTCTTTGATTGCAGTCACAGGCCAACTGGACATTTAAGGAATAATAGCTGGCCTGCTGAAGCCGTTATGGTAACGTGAGTGCAGTCTATTTCCTCCTGAACCCTGGGGAAATCTGCAATCACTACAAGGCCTTTGACTAGTTCAAGGTGACTGTGGCAGTCCACTGAAAATGCAACATACTGACCTGCCCTTCCAAACATTAAGTTGTTAATGCAGTGGCGTGCAGCAGGCTGCATAATGCCACTGAGGATACCAAAGGCAACTTGAAAGGATCCAGTGGGAAAGAAATTCAGTTTAACAGTCACCTTTTCGGCCATTGGCATTAGATAACCATCTGTGCGGCTGGAAGCTATCTCCCCTGACAGCAACTCACAGAGGAGGGTTACTGTAATTCTGAAGAGCTAAGTCTCCTCCAGCAACGTGTCATTGACATTTGAAGGCAGCTCATCTTTTCCCTATATACTTGACTGACAGCATAAGTCCTAGTTCTGTACCTCCATTGTTGTAGCATTATGCCTGCATCAGCTACTTGTTCCAGTGCTAGTCTGCCACCCACATGCACCACCAAAGCATCCTGCCCCTGACCATCTGGCCTTCTTCCTCTGCCTCTCAATCGCCTCTTCCTCCTCACTGGAGGACATGTCTTCCACAGAGACCACGGTCCAACGTTTGTACAATCAAACAGGCTGCAGTACAGTTAAAGGTCTAAAAGCACCTTTCTGCGGACTAAATGATGCCTCAAAATAGCAAAGGTGCCCTCTGGAAACTCAGCTTCCAGTTACAAATGTCAGCAGCACTCTCAGCCACCTGAACTGCTGAGGTCAAACTAAGGACACAACTGTTGACTCCTAACCCACCCTTACAATCTTCCAGTCAAAAAAAAAATCAAATTTCCAACTTGGTGTGATTCATAATTTCTATGCTTTTTCTGAATTCCAACACATATTATTCCAGTCAACTGCCACATTAACAAGCTTGACTGAGCAATTAAATTGAATTTTAATATGGTGGGCGGATGACCGATACCTAAGCCCACCCACCTACCGTATTATCGTAGTCAAATGTAATGACGTTGAGAATACAACCTGAAGTAATTGCACCCAATATGTCAGTGCAGTACAGGCCCACTTTCACCACCTACTATTCAGTCTTTGGCCAGTAGAATGGCACTGCATTCTCATTCTAATTATCTTTTTATTTCCATAAATATGTTTCCTTGAAGTACATACATGACTATAAATCAGTTTTTAATATATCTACTTGATTCAGACATATTCAGACTGCAATTATTTGAATTAAGTTTCTAAATTTATTTGACATCTTCGAAGAAAAAATTATGATGTAACGTGAGGAATTTAAGTATATCAATGTATAGATATACTGCTGTTCCTGCCTTGTATGATATGGTCACATTGAAAATTAAAATCAAATGCAACTTGATTCCTTACAATTGATGCACCTTATCCCGGACACAAGCATAGCATCTTTTTCGTAATATGTAACTGCGATTTTGCCTAAAGTAATACAAGGATCGGTACATGAAAACACATACGTATTTGAGAAGGAATGGTTAAATTACCGCTATTATGTGTAATTACTGTAGACTGCAATTACTGGAATGCGAAAGGTAATTCTCAGTCATGAGTGTGCTATATTAAACTAAAGTTTGTTAATTATTGTAAGTGTCAGTATTTCATAAAACTTATAGCATATGAAGAAGCCATTCAATCCATCACTGCTGTACTGGAGCTGTCTACTCTCATGTCCCCTATATTTTTATGTATCAATATTTTTCAAGCGTTTATCTAATTCCCTTGTATTTCCTTTTATTATTCTCATAAAGACAAGAAATTTTAGAATGTTAGTGCTAGGAATGCAATTGTCCCCATTTAAGTCACTGTGAGAGCAGCTGCTCGAAATGCGTGTGTAGTTACTAGAATGGTCACACTGTTTGCCCATTTGTGCTGCTTAGAAGCTATTTTAAGAAGCCTCAAACATTCTACCATAGCCAGTAGCTGCCCTGTTGCAACATTTGCCAATGGGCCTCCTCCCATCAAAGGGATATCAATTGAGATGAAGGGTGGGATGTGGGAGTGCATGAACATGCTGGCAGGTTTCAAAGTTATTAGACTGATACTATCAGATAATATTGTCATTTCATGTTACAGGAACTGGACTGAACCTACCAAAACTAATTTTTTGTAGGATGTTTATGGTCAGGGGACCCCTATGTCATCGGTCTGAGCTAAATTTGAACCTAGAGGCTAATGGTCAGTATCGAACAATCTTCTGTTGCTCCTTCCACCAAATATCCTTTTATTATAACTTACAATCTGTATTTCAACAATCACATTCCAAGAATCTCTGTAGAGAAAAAAAATCTTCCAGTGTTAATACAGAGTTAACAATTCATCAATCTGTAGAAACAACCTTTCATTGATTATCCTCTCAAGTTTGTGGCCTAACCAATGTCTGATAACATTCAATGTTACTCTTTTGCTTTTTAACTCAATGAATGAAGCCCAGAATTCCTGCTTCCAGCCCCAATGTTTAAAGATCTGTCAGCCTCCACTCCTAGGTCTTCTCCTCCACTCTGATAAGAACTCAGAACATACTTCCATTCACTGTTCTTCTTCCCAAATTGTACTAGGAGCATACGATATAGTCCTGCCCATCCAGAAATAGAATAGCCTCATACAGTAGCGGCCATCAATATAAGATAGTTACTTGAGACATCAAATAGAGAATTCAGAAACTATTTTACTCAGAGAATGGTGGAAAGGTGAAACCCACTATCATGGAGAGTATTTGAGGTGAACAGTATAGATGCTCAAGGTAAACATACTAGGGAGAAGAAAATACAGGATTATGATAATTGAGTTAGATGAAGGAGGATGGATGAAGACTTTAGTGGAGCATTAACACCAGAACGCACTGGCTAGGATGAACAGTCTGTTTCTTTTGTTGTATGCTGCTTGTTTGGCCGATCTTATCCATAGTAACTGTAGTCTGATTCAGATAGTTACTTTCAGCTGGTTCATTAACATTATATACATAAGCTACAAAGTAGATATCTATCTCATGAGTACAAACTGTTCCATCCTCATTCCCAAGTGTATGGCACATGACTACTAATATCATTGTTACATCATGATCTATATCACTTATTACCAAACTATTCTGTTAACCCATTATACTACAACTCCCCACATCCCCAGGTACAATATCAACATATTTGATAATGATGTTAAACTATTTCTTAAACTATTTACATTGCTTTTCTGTAACGTCCTTTTATTGTTACAGATTCTGTCCCAACTGTAGAATCATAGACTCCATACAGTACAGGAAGCCATTTGACCCATCGAGTCTACACTGACCACAATCCCACCCAGACTCTATTCCCGTAACCCTCATTTACCTTGCTAAAGCTCCTACTTACGCCTGCTCTCCTCCCAGTCCCAGTCCTCAAGTCACTGTTATAAGGGATTCTTGATTCTCTGGGAAGAAGATGTCTTTTCCTTGGTGGACATCATTGGCGAAAAGCACAGCAGCTTTCCATGGCTATGGGCATTAGGGTGTCAACTTCAGGGTTGCTGAACTATAAAGATTGCAACAAGATTGTGACACCTTTTCAAAGAAAGACTGTTTCAAGAAAGACTGAAGGAGATCAATGTGTGAATTCTCTTGAACTGCAGTAGTTTTAAATAGCATACCAACCTCCAGGACCTCAACTTCCAATGGATCACTAGGTGCTACAACAGCTTCTTTCTCGTTACCTTCGTCAGGAAAGAGCCCAACCACTGTCTGCTGCAGCGCCTTTTGTGTCCATATCCTCTGGCTTAGCTTCAAAAAGAATTGAGAGAGCCACAATCTCAATTTCTGTTTGGTGGTCTGGTGGATGGTGTCTCTGTCTCTGTTATTATTTCTAATTTGTTGAACAGTGTAACACCATAAATATTTCAGTCTTCTTCCACTATTAAAGTTGTTGGACATCCAGAACTGCTAAAACTGGTTTTCGTCTTCCCAAACTGGAAACATTGAGCAATTGCTGGGCAATCTTGGCATTTGTGCTACTTCTTTGTGCCACAGTGTAAGTAACTCAATGTGGTTGCTATAGATTTTCCCACTCTTTTGCCTGTTTTAGCAGGCTTTTGTATGGGTGAGACCTTGGGCCAACCAGCTAATAGTCATCTAGAGACTGGGTGTCATGATGAACATATAGATTGATATGAAATAATTCAACAGATTCCCCTGGCTTTTGGGATAGTTTGGACACTCAAGGGTTTCATTTCACCACTGTCAATATTTTATTCTCATTTCCCCCAATGGACATGGGTATGCCTTGTGGGAAGCTAGGTATCTTAAACTGCATAGGCTGGTATCAAGCAAGAAGTGGGGGAGATCTCTTTTGCAGGTTCCTGGGCTCATAGGAGGTATTCCCTCTCATCAAGTTCACCCGCTCCTTTAGCCCTCTCCCTGGCTGGTGGAATCCAACATCCCAACCCCAGAATTACCTGGGCTCCTTGGTGTGGTGGGACTACCTATAGTCCCAATAGTGGCCACCGTTCTCAGCTGGCACTGCTGAGACTACAGAGCTGTCAGCCATCTAATTAGTTGGCAACTCTCTCAGAAGGGACTTCCTCATGAAATAGTAGAAATCTCACCTTATAGCATTTCACACTGCACCCTGTGTTAAGTTGCTGCAGGGCAACCATGAAGATCATGGGTGGATTCCCGACAATTCAGCCAAAGAGACAGAGACCATGGTTCCCCATAAAATGCAACTCAATAATTCAGAATAAAAGTAATGTCATATGACAAATGTGAATTAATTAAGGAAAGCAAACAGGCTTTCTTTTAGAGGAAGTTGTGTATTACTAACTTGCTGGAATTTTTGATGAAGTAATAGGAGAGTTGATGAGGGCAATGCAGTTGATATGGTGTTTATGGGGGCGAGTTAAAGGATGTCCAAGCATGGGGGCAAGGGGAGGGAGTAGGGAAGTAGGTAAACTGTATCCAGCAGTCCTCTACTTCCTTTATCTGCTTAGTTTCCTGAGGTCCAAAATATTCGATGGGCCAAAGCTAAAATTTAAAATGGTGGTTAAAAATGAGGCACATCCAACCTCACTGTAATATTTATAATGCCAAAACACTTCCTGAGTGTAGATCGGTTGCCCGATCCTCACGTCACCTCTACTGAAATGAAGAGTAGGTGGATCGTGGTGGGGATTCAGATTATTATTTTAACATTCCACCTGACCCAAATATCCTCATTTCTGGGAATTAAAAGTGCCCCCGCAAAGAAACACAACTTGAAGAGGATGCCCACCTTCTGAAGTTAAAATGCTTGTGAAGAGGGAGTTGTGCTGTTTACTGGAAGCACACAAGAGTATAGGGAAGCCTAGAAAATAAAGCATAGAAAGTATTGGGGTTCCCCAGAGCTATGCAACTATTCACAAAGCTAAAGCAGTTTTTATGTTAACAACCACGGGGATGCCTTAGGAAAGAGGAAAATTTTTATCACAGGATAATTGAGCACTTCAAGCTTTGCTTTCACCAACTGTGTGGTAGCATCTTACATGCTCCTGCATCAAGTCCAGAGACAAGCACTCTGAGAAGCTGCTAAGTAGTCAATTTTCACAGGATAATGCGTTGAATGACGGTAAGTACTTGAGAGTGGAAGAGGAGGATTGAACTGATTTGTCATAATGGGTAGAAAAACACTTAACATTGGCTGAGAAGCCTAGAAATACACAACTAAGAGGCTTGGTCTTCAAAAGAGTAATAATCAGAGATCATTAAGTTATGTGCAGGCAGTGGAGGCTTTCCATGAATGCAGC
Organism: Carcharhinus amblyrhynchos; assembly: GCF_965287045.1. Taxonomy (NCBI): domain Eukaryota; kingdom Metazoa; phylum Chordata; class Chondrichthyes; order Carcharhiniformes; family Carcharhinidae; genus Carcharhinus; species Carcharhinus amblyrhynchos. The sequence goes on from NC_137335.1 coordinate 56,618,295, forward strand.
TGAGGTAAAAGAATGTGGAAGTGGTTTGCTGCATGCAGGAGTAACAAAGCCAAAACATTTGTGCTGCTATGCAGAACACCCTGGAGAGGTTAGCATTCAAGAGCTATTTGCAGTAACAGACTACCAGGATTGACAGTTCCCACAGATGGTCAGCTTTAACATGGCACTATCACAGTGTCTCCAGGACCCAGTCAGAAGTGCTGTGGCCTTTCTCACAATGACCAATACTAGAAGTCTACAAGTAGAGGTAACTAATGTTGGTCTTGAAAGTAAAAATCAGCATAATTCCTTGAAGCCTTTTCTAATGACAGCAGTAGGGATCTTCAGACCTGGGCACAGAACCTTGTGATAAGAGAAGTACACCAGATGCAGTGCCCTCAGCAACAGAAGTTTAAATGAAATCCAAATCATTTAAATTCTTAAATTAGAAATATCTCAGCCATTTGTCACAAAATAGCATAAAACAGAGGCAGTTAGAAATGGAACAGATATTAAGCACAATGAGTAGCCATGGCAGTAAGATATAGTACAGTTGAACTTAGAAATTATTGACTTACTTTGGCAAATATTAAATTAAAAAGTAAAAAAAAACTTGACTGCTTCTCTGAGTTCTTTTTGTGTTCAAAGCTTAATGAAGTGAGTATCTGAAATACAAGAAGTATGACTTCTGCTACTGATACAGAACCTTATCAAATATAAGTATCAAAGAGGAAGTTGAGAGGATGGCACTGTAAGAATACAGCTTTTTTAAATTAAAAAGAATTTTCAATTACATACTGATACACTGGTATACTGGTCGATATCTTGCCCTACCTACTCTCCCTATTTTAGAGCCTATTGAATAGGGGTGGAGGGCCACCTCCCTTTCTCGTTGTCATTCTCTTTGGCTTTAGAAAGTAGTTAACCTTTGTGCATGACAACACTACCCATCATGCAGCCAGCTACTATAAGTTTGGATGTTCTTCCTAAACTATACAGCAGAGTTCAACAGATTTTTTCAGATACCTAAAGCAAAACCTCAGGAAGCCAAGGGTTGCACTTTCACACTCTTGTCCTGTGGGCCTTGATTGTTCTTGAGCTGTCTGGGAATCCCAGACTGGAGACATTAGCCCCAACATATCCCTCAATACCATTAAACTGGCCCAAAACACTGAGAATTATTTTAAAGTAACCTGCCTGTGAAGATACAGAGAGGATTGGGTTGGACATTTTACACCCTATCTGAATCCATTGATATAATTTATGCAGAGAATTAGTGGAGCATTAAATGCCTTAACAAAAGCTGTGCATGAGGCAGACTTCATTGAAAGTAAGAGTAGGTCACAGGGCTATGGGGGAGTGGGAAGGCTCAGTAGAAATAATTTTTCATTAGCCAAATTACCTCATTATGTGCTGTAAAATTCTATGGATGTAAATGAATCATTTCAAACAGCATATTTACCTTGAACACTTTAGGGTGAAAACATGTTACGATGTTTACTGGCAGAAAACGTTTTAAATTGTTAGGAGTTTTAACATGAAATATGCAACTGACGTAAAAAATGTTCTGAGAATTTCATAAAAGATCAATATACTGTTTAGTAGTAAAATCTTCTTGCAAAGGGTTGAGGCAATGTTATCCTATTCAAATTAAGGATAATAAAATGTGTTAACATCACTTAATATGATGAAAGTCCTTTGACTATTTCCCAAATTTCCCATAGGTATCAGCTTAGGTTCAGTGGCAGCATTCCCATCTCTGAGGAAGGTTGTGGGTTCAAATCCCAAAGCTTGAGCAAATAATTCAGGCAGACAACTGAGGACCAGAGAGATTATAGGTCTCAGGTCTAAATTCCATAAGGTACATTGAATTCTTGCCTGAAGTGGGAATCATTGTCTTCCCATAACGCAGGTAGGAAGCCATTGCGAGATACCCAAGATGATGGATGCCAATCACAGTTGTTCGGGAAACTTGAAGCAGAGGAGACCTATGGTTTCTCTGTGAAGCCTCATGGAGAATTCCAGGTACTCAAGGAAACCTTTGCTTCAGAGTTTTTTCACAGGGTCATTAGTCTGCTCTGATGAACAGTCATGTTTCTCTCTCCACAGATGCTGCCAGACCTGCTGAATTTTTCCAGCATTTTCTGTTTTTGCCTCAACTATTTACAATCTATATAAATAACTTGGATGAAAGGACTAGAATGCATAGTTGCTAAATTTGCTGATGACATAAAGATAGGTGGAGAATAAATTGTGAAGAGTCGGCAAAGGATAGAAATAGGTTAAGTGAATGGCACATGGTGTATAATGTGGGAAAATGTGAACTTCTCCACTTTGTTAGGAAGAATAGAAAAGCAGCATATTATTTAAATAGTGACAGATTGCAGAACCCTGTTGTACAGAGAGATTGGGGTGTCCTTATGCATGAATCACAAAAGTTACTATTTAGATACAGCAAGTGATTAGAAGGCAAATGGGATGTTATGATTTATTGCAAGGGAAATGGGATATAAAAAAATTTGGAATACAGTGTACAGTTTTGGTCTCTATGTTTAAGAAGGGATATAACTACATTGGAAGTGATTCAGAGAAGGTTCACTTGACTGATTCCTGAGATGAAGCAGTTATCTTATGGGGAAAGGTTGGAAATGTTGGGCCTGTATTCATTGGAGTTTAGAGAAATGAGAATAATCTTGTTGAAACCTAAAAGGTCCTGAGAGGGCTGGGCGGGGAGAATGCTGCAATGATGTTTTCCTTGACAGTACAGACCAGATCTATGGGACACAGTTTAAAAATAAGGGATTTCCCATTTAAGATGCAGACGTAGAGAAGTTTTTTTTCTCTGAGTTGTTACTCTGTAGAATTCACTTTCCCAGAGAGCAATGTAGCCTGGGTCATTGCATACTTTTCAGGCTGAATTAGATAGTTTCTTGCCAGACAAGACAGTCATAGGGTATAGTAGGTAGGCAGCAAAGGAGCGATTATAATCGGAACAACCACGATCTTATTACATAGTGAAGCAGGCTTGAGGGGCCAACTGGCCTACTGCTCCTAATTCGTATGTTTGTATGTTCATAGCTATAGTTGGGATCCTATATATGTTTTCTGACCTGCCTTATTCCTAATCTTCATCCATATTAATTCCACTTCCTGATCTTCTGAGCCAAGGTCCTTTCTTACCACTGCCCTAAATGTTGTTATTTGGTATCAACGCTACTCCTCTTTCTTTTCTATACTGCCTATCTTTTCAAATGTTGTCTGTACCAGGGGATATTTATTTCGCAACTTCAGCCACTTTGTAAACTTGGGTGGGATTTTATGGCCTCACTCGAGCGAGACCGGAAATTCCCGCCTGAAGTCAACGGACATTTCTGTCGTCGGCCCCTCACCCGCTCCAATTCTGTGATGGGCGAGGCAGTAGAGTTCTGGAGTATGTCTCTGTAATGGTGATTATATCTAAAATATTTATCTGTGTGTGTGCCACTACTTCATCTAACTCATTACAAATTCTGTATGCATTCAGTTAAGGAGCCTTTCATTTTAGTTGTTTACTCCTATTCTTTGTGTGAACCTTATTTGTTGACACACTATTACCATTAAACACACTGTCACTCAGTGAACTTACCCAAATCACTGCACTGCTCTAGGTGAACACAGTAAAAAGTCTGACAACACCAGGTTTTAGTCCAACCGATTTATTTGATAGTAAACTCAAATAAATTGGTTGGACTAAAACCTGGTGTTGTCAGACTTTTTACTGTGTTTACCCCCGTCCAACGCCGGCATATCCACATCATGACTGCTCTAGGTGAACAACATGCAGCAATATGGGGAAGTCATAAAGCTCATTTGGAGAGCCAGTGCATACAGGATGGACCACGTGGTCACCTTCTGCGACATAACAATTCTGTGATTCTATTGCCTCAACTTTTCTCTTTTAATTTATTAATTTCCCTTTACCTGACCCTCTTCTCTTTCTTCTGTTTTACAAATCACCATGACACTGATTCCAGTCTGGTTTCAGTGTAGTCCATCCCAATGGAACAACTCCCTCTTTCCTCAGTATCCCTGGTGCCATATGAATCTTTCCTGAGGCTCTTCTCAACAGTATTGTCTGTATATATGTCCATGAGCCGGAAGATCCAATGTTATAAAATCTTGTGAATCCTTACCTCACAGGCAATTTACAGCACAGAGACCCAACATTTATACTCCACACACGCCTCATCCCATCCTCCTTCACCTAACCCTTTTGAGTTGCACATGGAGTTTAACTTAGAAATTCTTGAGTTTCTGTATTCTTTCATTTTCCAAAGAATAAATGCAGGCACAGTGAATGCAATCTGCCAGTGATAAACTAAACGTATTTGGTTCATTGCTACAGCTCTTTAAACAGCTGCAACAGTGCTTTACAATCCTTCTCCGTGCATGTAAGCTTCAGCAGACAGCCAACAGGCAATCCACTGCGGAGCCTACTAAAGTTTTGATGAGAAGCTAAGTCCTCAGGAGTCTCAGTACTCCCTGTTCCTGATGCTGACTTGCCAAAACCAAGACTTTTACCCTAGGCAGAGGCTCAAAGAATGCTACTCAATGAAGCAAACAATTAAGAGTTTCATTTTGAAACTTGCTGATAAAAATTGATCTAGGATTAACAGAATATGAGATGGATCACAGAACTGAAATTCCATTCTGAACCTTAGGAAGAGAGAATTATAGAATAGAATCTCTACAGTTCTGAAGGAGGCCATTTAGCCCATCGAGTCTGTACTGACCACAATCCCACCCAGGCCCTCATATTGGTAAACACATACTTGAATGACATCCATTTTGATTAGCAGGAATTTCAAACCTAAAATCATTTGTACGTGAGACTTGTTTTATGAGAACACAATTTTCGATTCCTTTTTGCAGGCATTGTGCACAGACTCTGCACATTTCACAGCTGGATTGCGGATTCCTTTTGGCCGTAGTGGCAATTTACATTTTCACTATAAAGAAAGTTATTACAAGTGCAGTCTGACTGCCCACTTTATTTCCATATATACATACATAATATATATGTATATATCACGAAGTCATTTGTAGAAAAACTGCACATGTTCATTTTGGTCTGTGTCTGTTAAACCTAAGAAATAAGGCCATTTAAAACGGTCTGCTCAAAAGAAAAGAATAGGATACACTACAGTAGAAAGCTTTTCATACTGATTTAATCCTGGCAGTAAAGCTCGAGGATAAAATATTTGTGTGCAAAGTAATACTTCATTGCTGAAAAGCTTTTATGTCGATTGTGTATATGTGAATTCCATTAAAATTGCTTTATTGAATAATAAGACAATTGGCAAACTGCCAAAAAGTAGACCTGAGGTCTGATTTAATCACTACCTGCAAGATGGCATTAAGCAATCGATGTACAAGAAAATATTTGGAGTTTATATTCCAACTGTGAAACATATATTTGAAATAACTTCAAAAGTTAAGCTTAAAAAACCTATATAACTTCAAGTTGGCAGGCAGTGAATAGTGGAGGGCTGCAAGAGACAGTGCTGGGGCCTCGGCTATGTCCAATCTATGTTAATGGCTTAAATGATGAGAAAGAGTAATATATCTAAGTTTGCTGCCAAAACAAGGCTGGATGGAAAGCTAAACTGCGGGGCAGTGGGAGAGGGGGTGTGGACACAGAAGGGCTAGAAAGACATATAGGTTTAGTGAGTGGGCAACAAGATGGTATATGGAATGTAATGTAGGGAAGTGCAAAGTTATTCATTTTGTTCACAAGAATAGAAAAGCAGAATATTTTTTAAAATGTGAAAAACTTTTAAGTGTTGATGTTCAAAAAGATTTGGAACACAGGAAGTTAGATGCAAGTACAGCATGTAATTAGAAAAGCAAATGATATGTTGGTCTTTATTGCAAGTGTTTGGGAATACAGGAATGAAGAAACCCTGGTACAATTGCAAAGATGAAGCCACATCTGGAGCAGTGCTTGTAGTTTTGGCCTCCAAATTTAAGAAAGGATACACTTGCATTGGAAATAGTACAACAAAGGTTCACTAAATTTGTCCTTGGAATGCGGGGATTTCCCTATGATGAAAGTTGAATAAATTAGGTCTATATTTGCTCCATTTGGAAGAATGAGAGGTGAAGTCATTGAAATATTCAAGATTCTGAATGGGCTTGATAGAGTGGCACTGAGAGATTGTTTCTACTGGGGAATCTAAAACACTGGGGCAGTCTCAGGATAAGGGACCAACCATTTACGGCCGAAACGCAGAGAAATTGCTTCACTCAAAGAACTGCAAATCTTCGATATTTCATACCTGAGGGGATTGTGGATACTCAACCATTGAATATATTTAATACTTATTCAGGGAATCAAGGTATATGGAGAGTGGGCAGGAAAGTGGAGTTAAAACTAACAAGAGGTTGTTACAGAAGGTTAGGGGGCATGGAGTTGGGGGTAGGGTGTTAGCGTGGATTGGGGATTGGCTGTCAACTAGGAGGCAGAGAGTGGGTGTCAATGGGTGCTATTCGGATTGGCAGTTGGTGACTAGTGGAGTGCCCCAGGGATCGGTGCTGGGGCCTCAGCTATTTACCATTTATATAGATGATCTGGAGGAGTGAACCCAGTGTAAGGTGTCGAAATTTGCTGATGACACAAAGATTGGTGGAACGGCAAATTGTGCGGAGGGTGTGGAAAGTCTGTAGAGGGATCTGGATAGACTGAGCGAATGGGCGAGGAACTGGCAAATGGAATTTAATGTTGGCAAGTGTGAGGCTGTCCACTTTGGTAGGAATCATGGTAGGAAGGGCTACTACTTACATGGCGAAAATCTGCAGCATGCTATGGTGCAGAGGGACCTCAGGGTCCTTGTGCATGAGTCACAAAAACCCAGCCTGCAGGTGCAGCAGGTGGTCAGGAAGGCGAATGGGATGCTGGCCTTCATAGCAAGGGGGATTGAATATAAAAGTAGGGAGGTCTTGCTGCAACTGTACAGGGCACTGGTGAGGCCGCAGCTGGAGTACTGTGTGCAGTTTTGGTCGCCGCACTTGCGCAAGGATATTTTGGCCTTGGAGGGAGTGCAGAGGTTCACTAGGCTGATACCGGAGTTGAGGGGGTTGAGCTATGAGGAGAGGCTGAATAAACTGGGCTTGTACTCGTTAGAGTTTAGAAGGATGAGGGGAGATCTCATTGAGACGTACAAGATGATGAATGGGATGGATAGGGTAGAGGTGGAGAGGTTCTTCCCGCTCAGAAAGGACAGTAGGACTAGAGGGCACAGCCTTAAGATAAGGGGGGGGCAGTTTAGAACGGAGTTGAGAAGGAACTTCTTCACTCAAAGGGTGGTGAATCTCTGGAATTCTCTGCCCGTTGAAGTGGTGGAGGCTGCCCCGCTAAATATATTTAAGACGCGGGTAGATAGGTTTTTGGTAGGCAAGGGGATTAAGGGTTATGGGGAGAAGGTGGGAAAGTGGAACTGAGCCACTTCAGATTAGCCATGATCTTATTGAATGGCGGGGCAGGCTCGAGGGGCTAGATGGCCTACTCCTGCTCCTACTTCTTATGTTCTTATGTTATGTTCTAAGATCAGTCATGATTATACTGAATGGCAAAGCAGGCTCGATGGGCCATGTGGTCTACTCCTGCCGCTATTTGTTGTGTTCTTATGTTTATAATGTAGACAGCTTTAGGAGCATGAAATATCATGTTACTGAGAATAGTTGAGATACAGATCATTGCATAGTTTAAGGGAAAATTGGGCAAATATTTGAAGCAGAGGAAGTTACAAGGCTATAAGTAAAATGTTGATCAGAGAGATTAGCTTGGGATTACTCAAACAAGGAGCTGGCAGATATGATGGGCCAAATGGCTTCCTTCTGGATTGTATGCTTGTATGGATCCTTGAAACTGCAGATCAAATGTCAAAAGACGTGAACCCAAAGTTAAACTGGCTATGAAAACTGCGATACTCTTAATTAAATTTTGCTATTTTTCCATGGTTTTCACATTGCTTCCAAGTTAGAGCAAACAAACCATCACAAACCATGTCAGCAACCCTTGAAGGTTTATTCGTCAATCTTAAAGGAAAAATGACTGGACTTTTAAAATAAATCTGATAACAAGTGCAGAGGCAGAGCAATATCAGCTTAAAATGTTGCTTTGTGGGTGCATCTTCAAGAGGGGACAGCCATTCTAAGTGCAGGTTGTTAACGTTCACATAGGATGTACAAATATTTATTTTGATTACCCCTAACATTTTCACATCTGGAAATTTATTTCCATAATGTTTACAAGCCAACTTACTATCTCCATCTAACAGGGAAATATACTGGTAAATACAGTAAATCAGAAGTTCCATAAATTAATAAATGTTAAATTCTCACTTAGAAATTAACACATCAGTTATTGATTCTCAAACACCAGATGAAAAACTTAAAATACTTTAAAATTTATTTTATGGGAAGTGAGCATCATCGTTGGCCAGCGTTTATTACTCATGCCTAACTGCTTCCATTTCAGAGGACACTTGAGAGTCACCCCCTATCTAATGTCCACATTAAAAATGCAATCTTGTATTAGCAACATTTGGGTCTCCCCTTCTGGTTTGCACGTATTTATAGATGGCACCCTTCAATAGAAGTGAAAGAATGAAACAAAAGAAATCCTGGAAACAGTCAGCATTTATGGATATAACAGATGAGTTAATGTTTTCAAGTCTGGTTCTATCATCAGGACTATAGCAAGACTAGAGATGGTGCCTAATCTGCTATATGTATCTAACATTTTCATATTTGTTTCAGATTTCCAACATCTGCAGTTTTTATTTTGCATTGTATTGACTAGTGAAAGAATGTTGTTTCTTACTATCCGTTAAGATATTAAACCCATGTTACAATTTGTATTTATACTGGCTAGTTCCTGAGTTTTCAGTTAGTTGAGCATTGTGACAGCTTTATTGAAGCCCTTTAATATTGGTTATTCATTTTTTAATGTCAGCATTAATCGCACTGACTTTTGATAGATGGTTATATTTAAACAAAACATTTCTGGTGATTGCATAATTGGTGATCCACACGGACTTTTCACTTTTGAGGCCAGAGTCCATAATGTTCATACAGTGGCCTCTGTCTATATGTTATTCAGCTTGTGAACCGTTCTATTACTTCATATTATTTGAATTACTGAAGACACTTAAGCAATCTCAAGACCAAGAAAGACTCCAATGTCAGAAGCATGGATCTTTTTTAGTGCCAAATGATCTCTGCCAATGTCGAGAGACAACTACAAAGTACTTGCAATGAGGAATACACAAAGGGCAACCAAAGATACTGGGAGTGCTTCCAGCAAAACAGAAACCTTGTGATCAGTACTATAGCGCTATTCTTATGAGGAATTATTATTGAGCAAATATTAGTGTCTGAAAAAAAATAAAATATTCTCTCTGCAATTCAACAGAACATCAAACTAGCCAACACCGAATTTGCTTATACATTCATAAATGTCCTTCCAACTCTCCACACAATCCATTTTCGTAATTCTCTGCTTTCTTGCCTTGCAGAAGACAGTGCACAACTCCAGGGAGAGGCAGAGCACTGGGTTTCGTCCTCCAGTGATAGCCACTCTAATGATGACAAATAATGTATGATCATTGGGTATACAGTGAAGGAGGTCTAGCTCTAGGAAGTTGCAAATATCAGCAACTCCCTGAATGAAATCCAAAGTCTTAGCAGGCACTGGTGTTCAGAGATGTCAGGAAAGTTAATCTTGTGCGTGTAGACCCTATGTTGGGGTTATTCTTTCCTTTGAGTTGGATCTGTGTGTCCATCTCCTCCACTTTGTGGAGCAGTATTTGACTGTGTAGAAGGCAACTGACGCTGCTGCAGGTGCGGTTCCTCTAAGGCACAAGATAGAACTACATAAGCTGCTTACGTTCAGAGAATACCGGCATCAGGGAAGATCACGCCAAGGTGAGTATAATGACCTCATTCAGTGAAGTGATTTCCAAAAAGTAGGAAATCACTGGTGAAGCAGTCAAATTTGGCCCTCTGAACAAATACTGGGAGCACAAACGTTTCACATCTGGCGAGCTGATGATGAGGTAATTTCACTTTCTGAAGGCTGGAAAGTGACAGCTTCATTGCACAATTGTTCTCCATTGTATTCTTACCTTAATCCTGGTGAGTTCCAAACAGACCAGCTGTTCGGTGGCTGTTACAGACAGAATCCTAGGTTGAATCTACAATAACTGACTGGTTAAATTTTCAATTAGTTTATGCTTCATAGAAAAGTCTAAAGTTTATATATTGTCACATGTAGGCTAACATTAATATTGCAATGAAGTGACTGTGGAAATCTTCTAGTCGCCATATGCCAGCACCTGCTCGGGTACACAGAAGGAGGATTTAACATGGCCAGTCCACCTAACCAGCACGTCTTTCAGACGGTGGGAGGAAACCAGGACATCTGGAGGAAATCCACGCAGACACGGGAAGAACGTGCAGACTCTGCACAAACAGTGACCCAAGGTGGGAATCAAACCCAGGTCCCTGGTGCTGAAGTGCAGCAGTGCTAACCCTTATGCCACACACAAGGTTTCCCCTCACCTGCAAATCCACCCCAGTGCTTGCAAGTGGGCGGGAATCATTTGGGTTTCCAACCTGCTGGCACATGTTGGGAATTAAAGCCCCCATTATTCCTTTAGTCAGTTTTCTGTCTTTTGACTAATCATTTATTCATGTTAATATATTACTCCCAGGCTCATCAGCCCTTATCTTGTGTGTCAACCTTTTGTGTTGCATTTCACTGAATGCCTTTTGAAAATCCAAAAATACCATAAAACACTTATTCCTCTTTATTTACCCTATTAAATTCTCAAAAATCACTGACATATCTATCAAACACAGATCCCCTTTTATAAAACCATGTTGACTTTGCTCAATGTATTATGATTTTCTAAATGCTTCGTTATCAACTCCTTAATAATTAATTCCTTCAAGATGAGATCTAAAATAGCCTGTTCCTGGTTGATTCCGTGACATATTGTTCCAAGAAACTGTATGAAATATATTCCATTAGCTTATCTTCCAAACTACTTTTGCCAATTTGATTTGGCCGATCTATATAAAGAGACAAATTAAATTGTCAAACTGGTTGAAGCCAGGACAGAAGTATGTCAACTCTTTACATGTGACCTCAAGTTTCCAATACACTCATTGTGTGGTCACTGGAGATGTGGGTTCAACCTCAAATTGCTATTGTTGACAACATTATTGTAGGAATGCAAGAAAATTGTTTACTTGGCACAACACTGACATACTGGAATTAAAATCAAAGTGGTGAACATCCTAAAGATTGTCTTGTATTAACAGCTTAATTTTAGGAAGTAAGATTTTTCAGTAGGTCAGCCCCTCAGTAGGGGCTGAATTTTTAGGTCCCAATGGGAAGCTGCATCGAGATGGGAGAACACAGTGCGGCGCCACTGGTTAGTTTCCTGGCATCATCCCAGCTCAGGCCAATTTTCGAGTAACAGGGTTGTTGTGGGGGGCTGGTCTATCTCAGAGGATCTCTTGCCTGACTTCAGTTGTAAGCTACCTCATGGAAAGAAACCTGCACAATGATGATCGGACTCATAGAACCCCTACAGTACAGACCATTTGACCCATCCCTATAACTCCACTTATTTACCCTACTAATTCCCCCGTAAGTAGGATCAATTTAGCATGACCAATCAACCTAATCAGCACATCTTTGAACTGTGGGAGGAAACGGTTGAGGTGTTTTCTGTTTATAAAAGTTGGAGAGAGGTTGCTTCCATCTTGGGAGAGCAAGTACTTGCAAACTGAAGCATTCTGCTATTTTTTCAATGCTACAGGGCCTTCTGTTGACCCTCTAATTTCAAAAGTTTCCCTGCACCCATAATTGAGCAGTAAGGATGCCCTTAACCATTAACTGACCAATTTGTGTTAAGTCACAGCCAGGCTACTGTTCCGACACGCACGGGTTTCTGTTCCCCGTTTGAGCCTAATGACAGGATCCTGAAGCTGAAAGGAGAAATCCTACCCTAGAAAGCAGCCATCAAAGATATACTCTCAACACCCCTAAGAACTATAATGATTTTGCGGGATTGATAAGAAGTTGCTAAAGGAATGTATCACGTGCTGCATCTGAGGACTGCCTCCTGAAATGGCGACACGAGGATTACATAAGCATTTCCCAGGCAAACCCTTTTGCAGTTGAAATATAAACAGCAGGCAACAAACTGCTTACTGCAATCAGGGATGAAAAACACTGAATTTGGCAGCAGCTAATTCTATCAACTGAAATGACTCATAGCAGCAGAAAAGCTTGGGAGGCCACATGCATACTCAGCAATGACTCTACAAAATTTAACGCAGAAGCAGGTTAAGTTGCCCACCAGCTTCTTCTAGATAGTTAAGAAAATACCACAGTGATACTGCAATATCTTGGAAAAAGGTGAGCACCAATGGAGTAACTGAAGACGATTTATGAATAGGAATAACTACATACAGAGAATGAGAAAGGTGCGACTGATGACCTCATCCCCAACTTCTAGGCTGCCTGGGAGAGCCCACGCAGGGCCCTGGATTCACACGCTGCGGCCACATTGGCTGCACAGGTCACATGACCCTCTGTAACCTTGCCCCTTAAAAGGGCTCGCTACTACATTCCACCACCTTTAAGTTCCTTATTAACACATACCAACAAAAACTAAACTTTTTACAGTATAATAGCATAAATGAATTCTGTAGCACAGTCTATTATAAAGTCAGTCGGTCAGACGATTTCCTCCCTGTTTGGAACAACGCAACCCAACAGGAGACGCCTTTGGGGTAGATTCATTTTGACTTCAGAAATCGGACTTCCAACATGGGGAGGTGACAGTCTAGCGTTATTATCACTAGACTATTAAGCCAGAAGCTCAGCAAATGTTCTGGGGTCCCGGGTTTGAATCCAGCCACGGCAGATGGTAGAATTTGAATTCAATTAAAAAAAACTGGAATTAAGAATCCACTGACGACCATGAAACCATGGTGGATTGTTGTAAAAATCCACCTGGTTCACTAATGTTCTTTAGGGAAGGAAATTTGCTGTCCTTATCTGGTCTGGCCTACATGTAACTCCAGAGCCACAGCAATGTGGTTGACTCTCAACTGCCCACGGGCAACTAGGGATGGACAAGAAATGCTGTCCAGCCAGCGATGCCCATGTCCCACAAATGAATAAAAAAAAATTTGTGCAGATCACTTCTTTCATTCCCACTGGAACACTACTTGACTCTTCCTCAGGCGACTTGTTTCCATACTGCATTCAACCACGACAACATCACTGGCAGGCATACTCGGAGTGGGCTGCCACACTGGTTCTCTATGTGACTCCCTTTTCTCGTGTAATCTAGATACTTTTTCAGTATTTTACCTTGAACTTCTGCTTGTGATGATACTATGCCTTTAAGAAATGTATTTATATTCTGTTTCTTGTGAAGGGTATGTTTAAAATTCAACTGTTTTACACAGTGCCAATTTGTCTGGGCATCGGGTAACTCACACGCTGAAAATGCAGACAAATGATAGTCTTTAGTTAGGGATGGGTTTGCTTTAATATAAGTTAATGCAATTTTGTTTTTTTCTAGCCTCAGGATACGCGTGCTTCAGCCCGGCTGGCCAAGCAAGTCAAACCTCATCCCTTAACAGAGTTCACTATTATAGATACGAAAACCAAAGTATTGCACCCACTTGATTTTTGAACATATGAAGCAGCTTTATTAGGCTGTTTAACATGTCCAATCTTGTAAATGGCATCAGGATTTTAAAAAACACAGCAGCTGACTTCAATAGCATCCTACACGAACAGAACATTTTTGATTTTAGGGTCTTAACTATTTTCAAACATGGTTAGCACTCTAAAATGCCAACAAATTCAGATCAATTTGTCAATTGTGTTGTAAGTTACTGAATGGCCAGAGAACTAGTTCAGTGAGACATGTCAAACAGCAGATTATTCTAGAATAGACAAGTTTCTTTCCTGGAGAACCCTGTTCGAGCCAACTAATTAACCTTTCTCAGTAAACTGAACATGGATTTGAACAAAGCCTAACAACTGACACTGTCTTTGATGATGTGTGAGGTGCTTGTGATACTTCATCACTGCATTCTTATGGAATAGGTTTTCAACATGAAGAATACTCATCTCTCAAAGCTCAAAACACGGTTTATTAGTGAATAAAGTTCACTAATAAACTTTATTAGTGGATTGCTGTTTATTCGTGAAACTACGCAGTAGAAGGCCAATGAAATAGACAAAGCCCTAGCAAGAACGCTCCTCAAATGCCAAACCACAACAAATGAATTGTATAAGGAAAGAATTTCAAATATAACTGGGATAATATCAGTGAAAAGGATGCAGAGGACACAAAACATTTAAAATAAATTCAGGAGAATTGTTCTGTATAATACAGTAATATAAAGTTTAAAGTTTATTTCTTGGTGTTACAAGATTCCTAACATTGACACTGCAATGAAGTTACTGTGAAAATCTCCTAGTCGCCACACTCCAGTGCCTGTTCGGATGCACTGAGGGAGAATTTAGTGTGGCCAATGCACCTTAGCAGCACATCTTTCGGACTGTTGGAGGAAACCAGAGCACCCAGAGGAAATCCACACAGATATGGGGAAAACGTGCAGACTCCTCACAGACAGTGACCGAAGCCAGTAATCAAACTCTGGTCCCTGGCGCAGGAAAGCAGCAGTGCTAACCACTGTGCCTCCATGCTGCCCTCAAAAGATGCGACAGTTCAGGACTTATATTTAGAAAATGAAGCAGGGCAGATAGAAAAGATATCAGTAGGGGGAGCATTTTAGTGGTGACCATATTTCAATTAGATTTAGCGCAGTTATGGAAAAGGATAAAGGTAGACCAACAGTAAAATTTAAAATCGGAAAAGGCCAATTTTACTAAGTGGAGATATGGCAAAAGTAGACTAGAAACTACTACTGAAGGTGAATCAACTTCAGAGCAGTGAAAAGCATTTAAGGAGGAGCCAAAATGGGTTTAGAACAATGTCCTGGATTTCAAAGAGAGCACGGTGTAGGATAATGCAAAACAAGCAAGTTTATATCAAATGCCAAAAGCTCCATTATGCAGAAAGCCTTCAGGAATATATAAAAAATATAGATCGATGAAGTTAAAAAAGAAATTACGAAAGAAATCCAGCAATAGTTCAAACTATCTTTTTGGGACATTCACGATGTGGACTGTTTTTGGACAGTTCCTCAGGTTCAGGAGTGACTTGCTTCCACTGTGGCTTGATGAGATAGGGAAATGATTTACCTCCTCAGTGACTCTTGGAGGACACCCCTAATGCATTTCAGTAGAGGTAACTTTGTGATTTGCAGCCTTGATATTGGACATGTTGGCCAGGAGGAAATCATGGCTATTGCACCATGGAGGTTAGCCCAATACTCTAGCAATATTGACTGCTTGTTCCCCAGCCTCAGGGCACTTTAAAACATCCAATTTCACTGCTAGGCTGATGGCTTTTCTTGCTTTCTTTGCAGTACCATCACTAACTGGATGTTTCTCACATATTTAAAAGTGATTTAAAAGTCTCACCCCAGTACAAAACACCAAAATTGAATAACTTTGGCCTTGGATGTCTCTTTTTTTGTTTAAAAAGATCAATGTTGCTTCAAAAATCACAGTACTAACAATGGTGCTGACCTGACAGGACCCAATGCTGAATGAAGGCAGCTGCGTGACGACATCTGAACCGCAAAGATACAAAAGAATTATAACCAAAATTGGCATTTATAACAGGGAAGCAGGACCTAAATCAAATACCACTTCATAGCGAATCAACTTAAATCAATGCAACTTAAAACAAGGACTTTACAGAGACACGGATAGAGCAGGGGCAGGAATGGTTGTTGCAGGTTCCGGGGTTCAGATGTTTCAGTCAGAGCAGAGAAGGTGGTAGAAGAGGGGGAGGCGTGGCATTGTTAGTAAAGAACAGTATTACGGTGGCAGAAAGGACGTTTGATGTGGACCTGTCTATTGAGGTAGTATGGGCTGAGATTAGAAACAGGAAAGGAGAGATCACACTGTTGGGAGTTTTTTTTAATAGGCTTCCAAAAAGTTCCAGAGATGTAGAGGAAAGGATTGCAAAGATGATCCTGGATAGGTGCGAAAGTAACAGGGTAGTTGTTATGGGGGACTTTAACTTTACAAATATCGATTGGAAAAGCTATAGTTCAAGCACGTTAGAGGGGTCAGTTTTTGTCCAATGTGTGCAGGAAGGTTTCATGACACAGTATGTAGATAGGCCAACAAGAGGTGAGGCTACATTGGCTTTGGTACTGGATAATGAACCAGACCAGGTGTTAGACTTGAAGGAAGGTGAGCACTTTGGTGATAGTGACCACAATTCGGTTACATTTACCTTAGTGATGGAAAGGGATAGGCATATACCGAAGGGCAGAAGTAGCTGGGGGAAAGGTAATTATGACGCTATTAGGCGAGATTTAGGATACATAAGGGTGGAGTAGGAAATTGCAGGGGCTGGGAACATCTGAAATGTGGAGCTTATTCAAGGAGCAGCTACTGCAAGTCCTTGATAAATATGTACCTGTCAGACAGGGAGGAAGTGGTCGAGCGAGGGAACCGTGGTGTATTAAGGAAGTTGAATCTCTGGTGAAGAGGAAGAAGGAGGCTTATGTAAAGGTGATACTTGAAGGCTCAGTTAGGGCACTGGAGAGTTATAAATTAGGCAGGAAGGAGCTAAAGAGAGAGTTAAGAAGAGCTAGAAGAGGACATGAGAAGACTTTGGCGGATAGGGTCAAGGAAAATCCTAAAGCTTTCTACAGGTATGTCAAGGATAAAAGACTGGTTAGGGCAAGATTAAGGCCAGTCAGAGACAGCAGTGGGAAGTTGTGCGTGGAGCCTGAAGAGATAGGAGAGGCACTGAGTGAGTATTTTTCGTCAGTATTCACGCAGGAAAAGGTCAGTGTAGTCAAGGAGAATACTTCGATACCAGGTAGTAGACTAGATGGGATTGAGGTACTTAAGGAGGTGGTGTTGGCAATTCTTAAAGAGTGTGAAAAAAGATAAGTCCCCTGGGCCAGATGGGATTTACCCTAGGATTCTCTGGGAGGCTAGGGAGGAGATTGCAGAGCCTTTGGCTTTGATCTTCATGTCGTTATTGGCTTCAGGTATAGTGCTGGAAGTCTGGAGGATAGCAAACGTTGTCCCCTTGTTCAAGAAGGTGAGTAGAGACCATCCTGGGAATTATAGACCAGTGAGCCTTACTTCTGTTGTGGGCAAAGTTTTGGAAAGAATTATAATGGGATAGGATTTATAATCATCTAGAGGGAAATAAATTGATTAGGGATAGTCAACACCGTTTTGTGAAGGGTAGGTCATGCCTCACAAACCTTATTGAGTTTTTTGAAAAGGTGACCAAAGAGGCGGATAAGGGTAAGGCAGTTGATGTGGTGTATATGGATTTTAGCAAGGCGTTTGATAAGGTTCCCCATGGTAGGCTATTGCAGAAAATGCAGATGCATGGGATTAAGGGTGATTTAGCAGTTTGGATCAGGAATTGGCTAGCTGATAGAAGACAGAGGGTGGTGGATGATGGGAAATACTCGACCTGGAGTTCAGTTACAAGTGGTGTACCTCAAGGATCTGTTTTGGGGCCACTGCTGTTTGTCATTTTTATAAATGACCTAGATGGGGGTGTAGGAGGACGGATTAGTAAATTTGCTGACAACAAAGTTGGAGGAGTTGTAGACAGTGAGGATGGATGTTACAGTTTGCAGAGGGACATAGATAAGCTGCAGAGCTGGGCCAAGAGGTGGCAGATGGAGTTTAATACGGAAAAGTGTGAGGTGATTCACTTTGGTAAGAATAACAGGAGTACAGAATATAGGGCTAATGGAAGGACTCTTAGTAGTGTTGACGAGCAGAGAGATCTCGGGGTACATGTGCATAGCTCCCTGAAAGTTGGCACCCAGGTTGAAAAGGTTGTTAAGAAGGCGTACGGTGTGTTAGCTTTTATTGGTAGAGGGATTGAATTTCAGAGCCCTGAGGTCATGTTACAACTGTACAAAACTCTGGTGCGGCTGCACTTGGAGTATTGCGTATAGTTCTGGTCGCCGCATTATAAGAAAGATGTGAAGGCATCGGAAAGGGTGCAGAGGAGGTTTACCAGGATGTTGCCTGGTATGGTGGGAAGGTCTTATGAGGAAAGGCTGAGGGACTTGAGGTTATTTTCATTGGAGAGAAGAAGGTTACGAAGTGACCTAATTGAGGCATACAAGATGATCAAAAGATTGGATAGGGTGGACAGTGAGAGCCTTTTACCTCGGATGGTGATGGCTAACACAAGGGGACATAGCTGTAAATTAAGGGGTGGTAATTATAGGACGGATGTCAGAAGTAGGTTCTTTACTCAGAGGGTAGTAAGGTCGTGGAATGCCCTGCCTGCAGCAGTTGTGGACTCGCCAACTTTAAGGGCGTTCAAATAGTCAGTGGATAGGCATATGGATAACATTGGAATAGTTTAGGTTAGAGGGTCATTAGATTGGTTCCACTGGTCGGCGCAACATCGAGGGCCGAAGGGCCTGTACTGAGCTGTAATGTTCTATGTTTAATATACTCGCACCCCCTTGCAATAAACACTACCGTAACATTCACCTTCCCAACTGCTTGCTGGCCTGCCTGTTAACCTTTGTGTGATTCATATACAAAGAAACCCCAAATCTCTGAATGCCAACATTTATTGATCCCTCATCTTTTTATAAATTTTGCTTTACATTCTTCCTATCTAAGTGGATAATTTCACACTTTGCCAGATTATACTCAATCTGCCATGCTCTTTCCCAGTGCTTAACTGGTTTGTATCCCTTTCCACTGTCTTTGTGTTCTCTTTTAAGCTGAGCTTCCCATCTAGCTTTATAAAGTGTAATTATAGAAAAAACACAAAATTCCACCATCAGTTGCTACCAGACCACCTGCTGATCACTGGAGCAATTGGTTTCATACATTTTATGTTGGAAAATTCAGCAAAACATAATGGGCCCGATTTTACCATTGCGGTGCAAAAACGTGGTAAAGTCGGGTGTGAGGCCATTAACATGATCCAAGCCCTCGTCCGCACAGATTGCCACTTTACCGAAACCTGGGAATGGTGGCAAATCAATTTGCACCCAAAACAGGCGCAATGGTGATTTAAATGCATTTGCATGCATTAAATTGAATTAAGAAACTGCCCGCCCAACTTTATCAGCATTTCCCCCTTTACCACTGCTTTTCCCAACCGGAACCTCGCCGTAATGGACCTGCTAAATAAAAGTCTGAATCGGGCGCTCCAGCTGGTGAAGAGCAAATTCAGTTGCTTCCAATGGCTCTCCGACTCAGATCAGTGGCCGGGGGGAAAGAGAGAGAGAGAGAGAGAGGAGGAGAGAGAGAGAGGAGGAGGAGAGAGAGAGAGAGAGAGAGAGAGAGAGAGAGAGAGAGAGGCAGGTCACATCATTTTCTGGTCGTGGGGGGAGAGGAGGAGGAGGAGGATCAGATGTATCTCTGGGCAGAGATCGGGGGGGGAGGGCGGTGCAGAAATCATTGTCTGGTGGGGAGGGAGGAGGAGGCAGGTCAGATATTCCTCTGGGAGTGGGGGGAATAAGTGAGGCCACATCGTTGTCAGGGGCGGGGGGGGGGGGGGTGATTGCTCACTGGTGGGTGGGGCGGGGTCAAATGGATCTCTGTTGGTGGCCGGTGGAGGGGGGGGACCCGCTGCGCCTCTGCGGGCAAATCGGTGAGGGAGAGGGGTGCAGGGAAGGTAGCAGGACAGTGATGTGTGTGGGTAGTGGGGATGTCAATAAAAGGCACAGTAATATGTGTGGGTAATGGGAGGCTGGATAAGGGGGATAGGGATGTGTGCAGGTAGTGGGGGTGTCGATAAGGGGGACACTGATGTGTGTAGGTAGTGGGGGGGGTGGATAAGTGATGTGTGTGGATAGGGGGTGGAGTGGATAAGGGGGGACAGTAATGTGTATGGGTTGTGGAGAGGGTGCATAAAGGGGGACAGTGATGTGTATGGGAATTGGGGGGGGGGCGGGTGGTGGATAAGGGAGACATTAGTGTGTGTGTGTAGAGGGGCGGATGGATAAAAGGGACAGTGGTGTGTACGTGCACTATCGCTCCCGCTTTTCGCTCCTGAGCTGCTTTCTCTGGCCTGGGTGATCTGACATGGGCGCGCTTTTTCAAATTTTTTTCCAACTGCGCATGCGCAGTTCAGAGCTCTGGTCGTTTCGGCTGCACTAAGCCCTGCCCACAGCGCGAATGGGACTGGAGACGGCTGGGTGCGTATGGGGGCACCTAAAAGCAGATTTCTGAGTCGCATCTGCATTACGCCCAGATTAGAATGAAAATAGTAAAATCGGGCCCAATGTCCTTAAACAAACCAAATGATTCAGAAAATATTAGTAGCAGTAAATTAAATTTCATTTCTCCTCAGCTGTAATCTAACTGCTTTTAAATGTATTTCAGTGAACTTTACATGCCTGTGTGACTGTCATACCTCCCTCAATTATGTTGCTCAATGACCAACTACAATTTTTAGACTCTCTCTCCCCATAAAAAGATGCAGATACGAAGACAATTAGAGCTGTCATGACTGAGGTGAAGAAGTTTTGTTAGGTGAGGGCATCCAGGAATATGGGGTTAAAGCAACTAAATGGAATTGTACAGGTCGGCAATAATCAAATTGAATGATGGAGTAGGCTTGATGCACTGAATGACCTATTCCTGTACCTAACATTCCATATACATCCTTCTTTGGTCAGGATTTTGGCACACATTAAACATGCAATATTTTGGAGGAGAAATAGTTATCTAAAATGCACCGAGTTCAAAAGCATTCACGTCAACACAAAATGCTTTCAACTGTCTTCCTTCACACGAGGAGCCCTACAAAAATGCAAGTTGCTGTACAGCAAATCATCAGGTTCTATAGAGTATTTATTTGTACTTACTAATTTTGCACTCCAGCTAGTGATGCATTCAAGTAATTGATTAATTATCTTAATAGTAGACACAACGGATGAGCATCAAATACAGGGTGGCGGTGGGAGATCAGCCTGCAATTGGATCTGAGTAACTTTATAACATTTTTCAAATATTAGTACTTGAGTCCACCGTGTGCTGCTTTGAGTTTACAAGTCTGTTTGAAAGCAGAGGTGCCACAGCGGCGCTCCAGTACATTCTGACAGCTCTACCACGGGCCTATTCTCAATCATCAACAAAGTGATACAAAGTGTCACTGACAGTGCTATCAAGCAGCATTTACTCAGCAATAACTTGCTCACTGATGCTCAGTTTACATTTTGTCAGGGTCACTTAACTCCTTATCTCATCACAGCCTTAGTTCAAACATAGATAAACAGCAAAGCTCAAGAGGTAAGGTATGAGTGATTGCCCATGACATCAAGGCAGCATTTGACCAAGAATGGCAAAAAGGAGCCCTAGCAAAACTGGAGTCAATAGCGATCAGGGGAAAAACTCTTCAAGGCTTGGAGTCATGCCTAGCACAACTGAAGATGGTTGCAGTTCAATCAGATTAGTCCCAGACATCACTGCAGGAGTTCCTCAGGGTGGTGTATGAGGCCCAACCACCTTCAGCTATATCATCAGTGGCCTTCCCTCCGTCATAAGGTCAGGAGTGGGGATGTTCACTGATGATTGCACAGTGTTCAGCACCATTTACAACTCCTCAGGTGCTGAAGCAGTCTGTGTCCATATGCAGCAAGACCTGAACAACATTCAGGCTTGGGCTGATAAGTGGCAAGTAACATTCACACCACATAGGTTCCAGGCAACAACCATCCCAAACAAAAGGGAATACAATCATCGCCCCTTGACATTTAACTTTAACTTTTATTGAAAGTTAAACTTTATTTTATTTGTCACAAGTAGGCTTACGTTAACACTGAAAAGAAGTTACTGTGAAAATCTGCTAGTCGCCACACTCTGGCGCCTTTCTGAGTACATCGAGAGGGAATTTAGCATAGCCAATGTACCTAACCAGCATGTCTTTCAGACAGTGGGAGGAAACCGGAGTACCCAGAAGAAATCCACGCAGACACAGGGAGGATGTGCAGACTCCACACAGACAGTGACCCAAGCTGAGAATCGAAACCAGGCCCCTAGCACCTTAAGGCAGCAGTGCTAACCACTGTGCCATCATGCACCCCAATGGCATTACTATTGGTGAATCTCCTGCTATCGACATCCTTGGAGACTGAACTGGACAATGGGTGGCACAGTGGTTGGCACTGCTGCCTCAGAGCCAGACCTGGGTTCAATTCCAGCCTCGGGTAACTAACTGCGTGGGGTTTGCACATTCTCCCCATGCCTGTGTGGGTTTCCTCTACGTGCTCCAGTTTTCTCCCACATTCCAAAGATAAGCAGGTTAGTTCGACTGGTCATGCTAAATTGCCTATTAGTATCAGGGGATTAGTAGGATAAATACATGGTGTTATAGGGATGGGGCCTGGGTGGGATTGTCGTCAGAGCAGGCTCAATGGGCCAGATGGCCTCTTTCTGTGCTGTAGGGATTGTACTATAAATAGCTATAAAAACAGGTCAGAGGCTGAGATGTCTGCAGAGATTAACTTGTCCCCTGACTCCCCAGAGCCTGTCCATCACCTATAAGGCCCAAGTCAAGAATGCGATGGAACACTCTCTACTTGCCTGGATGAGTGCAGCTCCAATAACATTGAAGAAGCTCAACACAATCCAGACTAAGTCAGCCCAGTTGATTGGCACCCCATTTACTATCTTCAACATCACTCCCTCCACCCATCAGCAAATACTGGCAGCAATGTGCACCATCTACAAGATGCACATCATCAACTCAACCAAGGCTCCTTCAAAAGCACATTCCAAACCCACAATCTTTACCATCTAGAAGAACAATGGCAGCAGATATATGAGAACACCACCACCCACAAGTTCTTCCCCAAACCACACATCATCCTGACTTAGAAGCTTATCATCTTTCCTTTTTTGTCTTTTTATTCCGCAGGTGGAGGTCCACCTTGTTGTCAAACAAGGGGCATGCACATGGTGGGTCGTGTGTGGGCTGCTCTTGGAGGTTCCGGGAGTGGCCTGGTACTTCGTGTCGGTGTGTGTGCTTGATCCTGGACCGGTAGACAGGCGCCGCAACAGCTCAGTGACTAGCACTGCTAGCTGTGCAGATACATGGATTTGGGCCTGTGTCTGTGGGAGTTTGCGCATTCTCCCTGTGGTTGCGTGGGTTTCCTCCGGGCGCTCTGGTTTCCTCCCACACCCCAAAGATGTGCTCTTAGGCTGATTTGTTTACCAAATTGACACTATTCTCCCCTGAATCTGGCTAAGTTAGGGGTTCCACTCGCAGACACACAGGGCAGGGTAGGTGTAGGAGGATGCGGCGGCGCAGGCTCGTTGGGCCGAAGGGCCTGTTTCCCGTGCTGGGTTGTTCTTTGTTCACTATGCAAGGTCAAAATCCTGGAACTCTCTTCGTAACAGCACAATGGGTGTATCTAGACCATACAGACTGCAATAGTTCAAGAAGGCTGCACACCATCACCTTCTCAAGGGTGATTAGGGATGGGCAATAAATGTTGATCCAATCAGTGAGGTCTACATTCCATGAAAATCATTTTTAAAAAGCTTGTGGGGCTGAGAGAAGGAACTCCCCCTTCAAATCCTTCATGCACACCAGAAGTCTCTGCACCACACACTCTGCCCTCGAAGTGGTTGCATTAGGGAAGAGACCATCGTACACCTCCTTCTAGAATGTGCTTTTGCAAAGGAAGCAATACAATGGTCTTTGTGAAGGTTGATTCAGAGTAACTCAATGATGCAAGATTTTATGCTCTATTTGCTTGCCCAGGAACACACACACACATCTGAGACAAATATAAACTGGTGCTGGAGGATCGTCAACTCAGTAATAGATATTCTTTGGTCTGCCCAAGACTTGTTGGTTTACCAGTGAGAAGAGACGTCCACGAACCAGTGTTTCGGACTGCTACATTCCCAGGTCCAGGACTATGCACTGAAGGTTAGGGCAGCCTCCACAATGGTCAAAATGGAGAAAGGTCACCATCCAAGGCCTTTCAGCCATAGTGCATGGAGGGACTAGAAACTGTTTAAAAGCTCTCGGGCTGTATTTATTTTTATTCATTTGTGGGATAGGGGTATCACTGTCTGGCCAGCATTTATTGCCCATCCCTAGCTGTCCATGAAAAGGTGCTGGTGGGCTGCCTTCTTGAATTGCTGCAGTCCATGTTCTGTGGGTTGACCCACAATGCCAATAGGAAGAGTATTCCAGGATTTTGATCCAGCAACTGAGAAGAAATGGCAATATATTTCCAAGTCAGGGTGGTGAGTGGTTTGGAGGGGAACTTACAGGTGATGGTGTTCCCATTTTTCTGCTGTCCTTGTCCTTCTAGATGGAAGTGGTTGTGGGTTTGGAAGATGCTGTTGAAGGATTTTTGGTGAATTGCTGCAATGCATCATGTAGATAGTACACACTGCTGCTCCTGAGCATTGGTGGTGGAAGGATTGAATGTTTGTAGATGTGGTGCCAATCAAGCGGGCTGCTTTGTCCTGATGGTCAAGTTTATGCCAGACATTAAATGTGTATACTAAATATCACACATCGCAACTGCATTGAAACACTTCAAAATGCAATATGCTCTAAAGAAGAGTCCTGGATCATTATTGTACATTCCGTCGTGACCATTTTGAAATTTTTTAAAATCTATTTTATGAATAATGTACATTTTAAAAAAGATTTAGCAAACTCATGGATTGAACTGTACTTAATTACCTTGTACAAATGTTCTGTTCCAATAGATCTTTCCTACTTGATTCCCACAGAGAAACACCAAGTTGGATAAAATGAGCAGAGTTGTGGCAACACTTGCTAAGGCAGCATGAGCCCGACGCTGCATTCTGGCTGACAAGTATTTTTCCTGGAACACAGCAGATGTAGACATGATTTGTTAGGTTAAAAATCAGGGTTTATATTCAAATCTATTTAATCCTTATGTTCCCTCTTCATTTCCCCTAAGCCTCTTATCGTGAACTTGGGTTATCACGTAACTGCACACTTCCAACTGTCTTGGTTAACACTATCATAACTAGCTTAAGGAGTATAGAATGCATGGTGGTTCTGCTAAAACGTTCCATCCCTGCTGTCAGCTTAGCCTCTTAAATCGAGGTCAATAATTTATTATGAAGAGGCTGAAATACAAAACTCCAGCACACTACATCACACACTCGTAAGATATTTAGAGTCAAACGACATTCAACAGGAATTTGTTTTAATTTGGTCAGAAACCAAATGAATACTTAATTATTTGAAGTAATTAATTATAACCAATAATAAAGGAATTTTTCAGATATTAGTCAAATTAAAATTTCCAACCATTGTTCACAATAATAATATAATTGTTTTGTGATATATATGTATGCTTTATACATATAGTTTTATATATATGTTACCTGCAAGTGTCAACAGGCAATATGTCTGTACCTGGTGGGAGCCACATACTGCAGCCACATCTCAAATTAGCATAATGAATAAAATGGGCAGAGTTAAAGCAAAGTAAAATGGATGCTCGAAATCTGAAATAAAAACACAAAATTCTGGAAAACTTAGCAGGTCTGGCAGCATCTGTAGAGAGAGAAACTGAGCTAACATTTCGAGTCTATATGACTCATTTTGCAGAGACGAGGCTCTGAAGAAGAGTCATATGGACTCAAAACATTGGGCAGAATTTTCCTAGGAAAATGGCAAAGTTATCATTTTCAGCGCAAAAATCAGCATGATTCCCACTGGCCCTGACAGCACAATCTGTCCAACAATTTTCAGCAACTTAAAAGAAAAAGACTGTTCTCCATGTGAAGAAATGCTGTGCCTGCGGCACGAAGCATCTTGATTCGCCTGCCCTGGTGGTGAGCTAGGCACTTTAATCAAGGGGGCGCTGCATTTAAACTGCTTCACAACACTTGCTCTCATTCAAGCCAGGAGAATGGCAGTGAGGAAGACTGCTCCTCGATTCGCGGAGGGGGCCCTCACCCATATGCTGGATGGAGGAAAGATGGATAACAGTATACCCTTGTGCTGGCAGATGTCAGTGAGATAATATGCTTGGGTGATGGTCTCAGCACTAGTCAGTGCCAGCAGCCTGCACAAGAGGAAGGGGGAGTAATGCCACAAGAGGATAAATGACCTACTCTGTTCTGCCAGTGTAAGTGCCTCTCCTTTCTGCACCCTAACTTGCCGTCACCCCTCAAAATGTTACCTTGATCCTAATCTGTCACTTTGCAGGCCACACCACCCAACCTCCCACAAGCTTCCTCACGCCCCCGGCACTCATGAGAATCCTCCCTGCTTACACACATGCCAGGTATTATCAATATCTGATCGCCAGGCATCCAGCTCGCATCATCCCCATTTATATTCCTGCAGAAGAAGCTTGCCCACAACTGCCTCAAGAGAAGATGGATGGTGGAATGACTGAGCTGCAGAGTCTGATTCGTTTCAAGGAAAGAGTGCTGGAGCTTGCAGCGGAGAAGCAGAAGCAGGAGCGGGCCTGTGCTGACAGCAAGATGGGCTTGAGAGAGAAATGCAAGGCATCACTGCACATTCATTCAGATGACCAATCTCAAGTGAGTTCTGCGTATTCCAAACCCATGACTTGGCCACATACTAATGACATGTCCCTTGCCTTGCACGAGCATCACCTGAACAGCCTGGCCTGTCCACCTGCAATGTCCCACCACCCACCCTTGACGTGACTTCGGAGCAAATGGTGGAGGGGGACACCAAAGAAGCATCATGACTATCCCCAAAAACTTCCAGCAATGCAGACACACACACATCTGGGTGAGCTTAGCAGGTAGGCTTCTGGGTCACTATCTAGTGAGCACCACACAATTTCTGAATGTCCCAGGGATTGGATTGTAGGAGGTCTGCTGTGCCCTTAGGATTCAGCTGCACTCAGCCAAGTGCCGTACCCGTGGACACATTCATTCCTCAGCTGCCTGAGATACAAAGGCAGAGCCGTGAATACCAAGAGAGGGTGTCAGCAACAGTTCTGCAACTGCAAGTCTGAATGGAGGATTCCCATAGCCTTCTGTCACAGGAGATGGTGCCAGCAATGCATGGCACCCAGGCCGACATCGCAAGAGTGGTGTCCGCACTGAAAAGTCTCGGGCAAGGGGCCAGATCTATGATGAGAGAACTCCTCAGTTCCCAAGGATCATAACTGAGTGTTTCAACCAAATGGTTCAGACAAAGGTTGGCCTCCAGGACAGGCAGTGCCAGATGACACTGAAGCTTCTGGAGCTCACTCCAGCTGCCTTTTCATCCCATGGACCACATGGAGGTGCACAGCCCAGAGCCTTCCACGCAGGATATCCTAGGAGTGAGAGCTAATCTGAATCTCCAGTTCCTCAGACTGGTGCAACTCAAGTACAAAGGGCAGAACAGGATGACACTACAATACCAGTGCCACCCAATAGTAGGTCAGGGACCTCTAGGTCTCAGCCTTCCAGAGGACATCTCGGACAACAGGGAATGGTAAGCAACAGGCCATCTCCATCTCTGACGTATGTCTTGGGAACACACTTAGATGAAGTAGGTGGGTATGCAAGTCTGTGGAATCGTAGGGGCACTACATAGCATGGGTGAAGTTAGTCACTAGTTGTTGAAGAACATTGTTACTTATCACAGTTGGATATGTCACTGCATTAAATATCATTATTGCTCATCACATTAATGCCTCAGAATCTATAACCCTCCTCCCAATGGCCTGGTGCTTCTCCCCATCAGGACACAGGTGTTCTCACTGGGCCTCTTAGTACAAATGTTTAATTTGCAGTGATAGGACTCGAGCATGATTCAATGAACCTCAGACCCTCAGCCCTAATCCTCTCTAGGACAAAGGAATGAAGTGCGGAACTTTACTCAGACATGAGCCAGGGTGTCAATGTGCTGGCAGCAGAAAGACGGGTTCAGACATAAACATTACAGACCATTCCACGTCTAAGTCGCTATCACCCTCTTGCACTGACTGGGCAGCGACTCCTCGTCACGAAGCCCTGGGGGCTCGGTGCTCAGACTGCTGGACAACAAGCTAGTTATTCTCCATAAAGCAGGTGGCATGAGAGTGTCTCTAGCCCTTCTGCCCAAGTGCACCCTCGCCCTGCCCATCCTCTGGATCCTCAACAGGCTCTTCCTCAACTTCTTCCTGCAACTTTTGTGTAGGGCACAGCAGGCCATAACAATGCAGAAAACCCTCTAGGGGCTACTTCATAAGGCCCACCAGACCTGGCAAGGTAGCAGAACCACATCTTCAACAGGCTATTTTAGATAATCATTCAGTCCATTTTTTTATTGATTTATCTGATTCCTTCATCTTTGAATTCTCCTAATGTCTTCAAAGTACTTATTTCCATGTTTGACACATCCATTTCTCCTCTTTAATTATTTGCTGACAGAGCCATTCCTTGTAATTTCTTCATATATTCTCAACTAAAGCCTTTTCTAATCAATTATTATTTAGTTCTTTGCATCCAAACTCTTTCCTATCCAGTCCAGCCCTCATATTTTGTTCTTTACTATGATTTTCCAGCTGCAGTCCTTTATATTTTTTTTTATATTTCCTTCAGACCTTAGTCACTGGTGTGTAGTTAAGAAAACAGTCTATACAAATCTGTCAGCAGTACCACAACAAGATGCCTCATCCAAAACGTACTTTACTTAACATCATTTAATGCCCTTGCCATTAAACAACAGCTTATTCTCCAACTCATCCTGAGTGCTGTCCCAGGAAAATCACTAATGTTTATAAAACAGACATATATAGATGAAACTTGGGCCGGGAATTTTTGGTTCCACCGTTGAGTGGAACGGAATATTTGGCGACACAGCAACGTGTCCATTGACCTCTGGTGGGAATTTCTGGTCCCTCCAAACAAGAAAAAACTGGTCACGGGCAATCTCATTCTTCAATTGTTATCCTGGCATTATTTACAGAACAGTGGTATATAGTTGACACCATATTAGTGAATAATTTCCATAATTGAGCAGAATTGATCTAAATCTAAAAGGTGTTATTGTGACATACACTATAAATGTTTATTAAAAGTCTTAATTTCACCAATCATATTTTTAATATTACACATGAATAAGGAGCAGCAGTTCTATGCCTTGAGCCCACTCTGTCATTTAATAAGCTCATGGCTGATTTGTTTGTAACCACCTACTCCCTATTATTCCTTACTTATCAATAATCTATCCAACTCTGCCATAAAAATATTCAAAAGCTCTGCTTCCACTACATTTTCATAAAGAGAGTTCCAAAGATTTATAACGCTCAGAATTTTTTTTGTCTCACCTCTGTTTAAAGGGCAACCCTTTAGTTTGAAATGGTGACCCCCCCCATTTCTAGATTCTCCTACAAGAGGAAATATCCTCTCCCCATCCACCCTGTCAAGAACCGTCAGGATCTTTTATGTTTTAATCGAGTTGCCTCCTACTCTTCTAAACTCTAGTGGTTACAAGCCTAGCCTGTCCAACCTTTCCTCATAAGACCCTTTCCCACTATTACAAAGACAGAAAATGCTGGAAAATCTCTGCAGGTGTGACAGCATCAGTAGAGAGATGACAGAGCCAACGTTTTTTTGAGTGAGGATGATCTGAAATCTCCTGCTGAGATTTTCCAACATTTTCTGTTTTTATGTCAGATTCCAGCATCCACAGTATTTTGCCTTTATCTTTCCAGATATTAGTCTGGTAAATCTTCTCTGAACTGCTTCCAAAGTCTTTTCATCCTTCCTTAAATAACATGACCAATACTCTACAGTACTCCAGACGTGGTCTCACTTGTGCTCTGTATAACTGAAGAGGCAGTCCCCTCGAAAGCTTGTGAGTTTACTATCAAATAAATCGGTTGGACTAAAACCTGGTGTTGTCAGACTTTTTACTGTGTTTACCCCAGTCCAACACCGGCACATCCACATCATAACTGAAGAATGACTTCCCTACTTCTGTATTCAATTCCCCTCACAACAAGTGTTGACATTCTATCAGCTTTTCTAATTGCTTGCTGTACCTTTTCAATTCATGCACAGATCCTTCTGCATCTCAGAGCTCTGCAATCTCTCAGCATTTAGATAATATGCTTATTTTTTATTCTTCTTGCCAAAATAGACAATTTCACATTTTCCCACATTATATTCCATTTGTCAGATCTTTGCCCACCTACTTAACCCAGCTATTTCTTGTTGCAGCCTCCTTATATCTTTTTCACAACTGAGTTTCCCACCTATCTTTGTGTCATCAGCAAATTTGGAACCATACCCTCAATTCCTTTGTCCACGTCACTTATATAAATTGTAAACAGTTCAGGTCCCAGCACTGATCCTTGTGACACACCACTTGCTATGTACCACCAACCTGAAAATGATCCATTTATGACAACTCTCTGCTTTCTGCAACCATGTTTTGCAAAATGGTTTTGCTTTTTTAAAACTTATTTCTGTGGCACAAATAGGATGATAATTTGCAATTAATACAATCAATTTCCATAAAAACTTTCATGTTGCAGCAATGCACTGCCAATGGCAATGTTGTATACACAGCCAGTGGTACATTTTTACTGAGTGCTGATCTGGAAATACACATTTGTTCTGGCATTTTATATCGATTTATGGGTGCCTAAATATTCATATCTGTTTCAGCCACTAAATACTAACATGATTCACGACAGAATGTAAAAAATTAAATCATAATGTACTTGAAAATTCAACTTGCCAAGCACAAATAGTTAAGTTGCCTTTCAGCTTTTAGGAGCTGTAAACTAACCCCTTTATTTATTCCCCCTCAGCACCACCCCTGGCCTGCCTTCCTCCACTGTCTGTAGTTCTCCAGGCAAATATTAAGTAGTAACATTTATACAGCTTCATTTAGTGCTGATATCATTATGTAACAGTCTATCCTCTGACTCATCATCAACGTTGTCACAGGAAAACCAGCAAGGCCTATAAAATAGTGTAAACATGAGCTCCGGGCAGATATATCCTCCAATCTTCATTTTTCTTTATTGTAGAAATCATGGAAACCCTGCAGTCCAGAAGCTCACCATTCTGCCCATCAGGTCTACACAACGGTGCTTCTCACCTAGACCTGATTCCTGTAACACCACATATTTATCCCATTAATCCTCTTAATCTACACATCTTGGGACACTAACGGGCAACTTTAGCCTGGCCATTCAACCTAACCTGCATATCTTTGGACTGTGGGAGTAAACTGGAACACTCGGAGGAAATCCACGCAAACAAGAGGAGAATGTTCATTGATGTTATCATTGGCTTATTTGTAAGGCAGTAATCTATAGTTAAAGCTAGTTTTGTGAATTGGCCATTACAAACATTATATTTTTTTTTTAAAAATCACCAAAACGTCCAAGCTCCCCAACCTCAAAACGTGGGGTGTATCCCAAAGATGTGCTGTGGAATCCCTCTCGGGAGGTTCCCGGGTAAACATTTGAATGTGACCATTGCCCAGCAACGCCGACTTCCTCTGGGCAATTGCTCTGCACAGGGAACCATCCAAAAACGTGATTTGAATCGCAAACTTTGTATGGTTCTGTCAGGGTTACACCAATAGTTACCCCAAAAAAGTTAGAAGAATTAACACCTCTTCTAACTTTTGGGTAACTATTATAAATACCATGGGACTCCCCCATATCCCCGACTCTCCCCACACCCTTGATTAACACCCCCCAGTATGGTATCCCTCATCACCCTGATCCTCCAAACCTCTCCAACTTTGGACCTCAGCAATCTTACCAAAAGCTGGGGGGCCTGGTCAAAGATCATGACACATCAAAAACTCAGCACAAGTATACTGGGGGACAAACCTGTTCATGGGGTGCTGCTGCAGACATGCAGACTTAACTCAATTCCCCAGGACTGTCAACGTGCAGCCCAATACCAGTATGGCGTTCATTATTGAGATCAATGAAAAAAAAATCAATTGGGAAAAAATTGAAAATCAATAGAAATTCAATGAACAAATTTCTTCCCATATGGTACTCATCACTGATATCAATGCAAAAAATTAACTGAAAAAAAGTAAAAATCAATAGAAATTCAATGAACAAATTTCTTCTCCAATCAGTTTTTTTTAAATTGTCCTATATTAACTAATGCATTTAGTTGCATTAGTGACAGCACATACTAAATTTTATCTCAAAAGCAAAATAGTCCAGCATACAGGATCACTCATTTGTGAGACAGTTTTGATAATTTTCTCTTGGGATTACCTAACTAGTGTTATGAAAGTGTGTTGCAATGTGCATTTGTTTAGCATGCCCAACCAAAGTGGCAAGTAAAAATAAATGGATGTAACATGGAGGGAGCCTAACACAGGTTGTCCATATTTCAGTTGTTACTTAACTAGTACCTGGCACTGTTCCTATTAATTTAACATTTTTCATCAGAATCACTGAAATTCCAGGAAATACAATAAGGTACAACTGCTTGAGTTAATAATGCTGACAACTGCTCTTTAATGTATGACTTCTTTTAACATAATAAGTGAATGCTTTTGTAAGGTGCTTTGAGGGAAAATTATTTACTACCTTATCGCATGCAGTATTAGTTACGTCAATATTACCAAAGCTGCTTTCAAAAATCTGACAATTTTATCACTCCCTCATGATATATATTAAGACAAAAACTGGATGATACAAAACATGATCAGTTTTGTTTTTAATTGTCATGGAATACTCTGATTGCCATGTTATAAAATAAGAATAACGAATAGTTACGGTGGACAATCTGAAAACTGATTGATGAAAACTTGTACTTTAGAGTGTAAATGGTCTAAAAAGTATAGTGGATAAATAAATCATGACAGGCCAATTAAGTTTATTTCATTTACTGCTCTAGGAAGCAAAAAAATCTCAGAAGGAATAACTTTGATAACCAGCACTATTGGCCTAGCTCCATTTTAATTTGATGGCATGCTTCTTGCCTTTTCCCACAGCAAGTTGATTTAACATTAGGCAACTACACATTAATAACGTACTATCATAACTACATTTTCCCTGTTATAGGAAGCAGCTGGGTCGCTGAACCTCTATCAGAGAATAAAACAGACATGAGGCACATACATATTGTTTTAATTTTATTGGTGAAATGAGTGAAATCAATAATTACACATTGGTGGCAAAATCATAAATATGTAATGTGCAGATGGGCTCCCAAGTGTATAATTTACACACTGGTATGGCATTCCAATTGTTAAAATTTATAAGTAATTTCAATGTGTAAACAACTAAAATTAAATAATCTGAATACTTTAAGTGCCAACAAGCCACCGAGAAGGAATACAGCATGTGCCTGCTGATAAGTGTATAATTTATGTAAATTTAGGGAAGTGATAAATGATAGTTTGAAGCTAAACATCGAGTCTGCTACATCAATTACACAATTAAAAAGGCAAATCATGCAATTGAGAAGGACTTTAACAGTAAGCACACAGGTAGGTATCATGGGTCGCAGATTTTAGCATCAAATATGAAACATAATATGCACAAAACCGAGACAGGATACTTGAGTTTTCCCAAGTTGAAGCCATAGGATGGGGAAAAACATGTAGCCTGTGACAGCCAAAACAGTATAAAGAATTTTAAAAAGGATAAGTGGTTAATCGGTTGCACTTTTATTAAAGGATGGAAATTTTAACGAACAAGATTGTATTATGAGATTATTTGTGAGCCTTCCTATTTAACTTCTGAATAGTGTAGCTTGTCATCCATTATGAATTTGAATAATTCATTAATATTGTGAGTTCCTGAACAAATGCACGTATTTTTCATGTTTGATCTCAACTTACAGTGATGTAAAATAATAAATCAAAATCATGTTATATTTGTAGACAGATTGGTATACTTGTCCTGGCTGAACACAAGAATTCACAACTTTACTTCAGAACACTAACTTGGCAGTTAAAGAGAAAATGTTAATGAAATGAGGAGACATTAAGCTTTTGGAAACATTATTTAAATGCAATACACAGGAATTGCTAAACAAACAATGCTGTTTGAATTATTTTCAGTTAGAACATGGGAGAAACCAGTAGTTTCCAGTTCAATTATTGAACAAAAAAAGTGCACACAAATATAAAATCATTCTCGTTCCCATCTTGCCCTCATTTCTATTCACTAGTTACACTAATTAACCTACTGGGTATACACTTCAGCAAAATTAAATTTTCATTGCATAAAGAAGTTTAAAATTAAAATTTCAAGAGCTACAGCTGGCAATGACTACTAAGAAAATCTTCCATTTTCACTTAATGAGTACCGAGTTTGAACAGCAAGAAGCAATAATCATCACTTTACAATTATCTTCCCATAAATTATATCTAATAATGCATTAGCATGGAGGAAAACTGATTAACTGAGACACAAGTGTATTCACCAATTAGCTATCTTCTTTCAAATCGGTGCTCCAAGTCCACACCAATGTGGGATTTTCAAAACATTTTACAACTTAATTTAGAACTAATAGAGAATAAGCATCCATTGATAACTGTAACAGTTTCTTAGTGAATAGATAGATTTGCCACTTACAATGATCTCCTGAGCAGGTGAAATGGAACACACCATCTTCAATATATTTTCTACCATTACTCCAGCCCAGTTCAAAGCTGCCCAGTTTAGCATGAAGTTATGACCACCATGCCAGTAGCAGACAAAACTAAAGGCCATTGCAGAAGAGAACATGATCCTTAGCATACCATGCCGTGACCCTCCCAATGGAATATAAATGTACCTGCAGGGACAAGAAATCCAATGGTAACTAACACAACATTAAGAGGTTGGACCAAAACATACCTTTTCCATGAAATGCTTTTTTTAAACTCAATCACAGGGCGTGGACCTCACTGGCCAGGCCAGCATTTATAGCCCATCCCTAATTACCCATGAGGAAGTTGAGGGGATATATCCAAAGGAACAGATTAATTAAACTCCTGTCTTGCAGATATTTGAAATACAGTCCCAATTTTAACCCTCCATAGTCAGGCTTGGTGATTAATCAGCAGTCAAGAGCTATGTGCTGCATTCCTCACACCTTTGTGCCCACTGCCATTCTAATTTTGCCAAATTTGTGTTACTGGGAAATCACCCACCACAGGGTGGTAGATGATTCAACAATTGTTAAAAGGCAATAACACAATTCAAGGCATAATTTCCCCCTGACATAAACTAAACAGAAGATTGGTATGAATTGTACATAGTCCAATGGTTCAGCTAAAACTAGCAGCAAGTAATGTGAAATTGAGAGGCATGGTTTTCATTACATATACAAGTACTCAAAACTTTGTAAGTAAATAAATGTTCCAGAGTGCAGTTCCCTTTCACATAAATGAAGAAGTACTTAGGTGACTGGAGATGATTAAGAAATTTTCTTGCATGAATCCCAATTACCTCTTTAGATAATTTAGCATCACAACAAACTTCTAATTTGGAACTGTTGCCATTATATTTTATAGGGAAGACAGCTTCCCTTGGTCGAGGTTATATAATTGACTAAGAGTATTGCTTATACTTCTGTGGAATTTAACCATTTTTGACCACATATCAAATAAGACTTCATTAAGTCAGTGTCTATAAGAGTTTACACCTATAAAAAGTGGTACTTTTCAGAATATTATAGACTGCTTTCGGAGTAAGTAGGCATAGCATAAAGTCAATTGCAGAAAACTTGTTTCTCATTCCTCTCTCTCAAACAACAAATAAGAAGTCCCAAGAAACGTCAAGGTCTCCTGGTTCAGACTTCCATGTTGGCATTCCTAATTAAGCACAAAGGCACTTCTGTAATTTTTTTTAAGTGGTTGCATGAATGCTTAAAGAGCTGGTCACATGACTTAATGGTAATGTCACTTGGGTGCCTCACAGGCCCCGGCCTGGTTTCATTTTCTACTCTATACAGGCGACAATAAATCTATTGTTAGTTTGAACATACATATGCAAATCACATCTTTTGCTTTTTGTTTAAAGCCCACAAAATCTAACATAGTTAGGACATTACAACTTTGTACCATCTCACCTATACAAACATCCAGTAAAGACTAACAAATAGCTCCTACCATGAGATAAACCAAAACATGACCTTGAGGTAAAACGATGGCCAGTAAACCCACAGACTTGCTGATCATGAAACAGGTACAATTGTGAGCTATTCAGTCTTTGCTCTCCGGCCTCTTAAAAGTTCTGTTGCACAGATGCACCGGAGGGTATAGAAATGTGTTGACGCCTTGGGTACCTGTCCTGGCAGAGTTATTCTAACAAGTGATTGACATAGGGTAAACAAACAGCCTCAAGAAATAGAGCATTTTAACAAGTGCTCGGAGACAGGGGGAAGTCCCTGTCAGCCTTCTTCTGGTGGACAAAAGCCAGGGAAGATGGAAGAAGACTGGAGAGGGAGAGCTTCTTAATACTTTGGCAACTGAAAAGAACATTGCCACAAGCTACAGAGATCAGCACAATCTGCACTATCCGTCTGTGGGTTCACCAGGATCAGTAAACCTGTCACGAGTTGTAATGCCCTAACTACGTTACCACCTCCCTATCCCCTAGCCATCACCCCCCCATTGGTTGCCCCCATTGTTGCAGAATTCCCCTTAGCCCCCCCCCCCCCGCAATCACTTCACCCACTAATCAACACCCCTCCTGAAGAGTTCTTCCCCACTCCACCTCTCTCCGCCCCACAGAGCTCCTCCTGTCATGGCTCCACTCTCTCTCAGGTCTAGCGTTCCCCCTCCCCCCCACCTCTCACATGGCACTGAAAGATTTCATTACCCCCTTGGTACACAGCACCTTTCATGATGTCTCTAGTTACTTTATAGCCGATTGAGTGTAGTCAATGATACAACGTAGATAAGGTTATCAAATGACAAAAGGTTCAAAGGGCTACTCCTGTTTCAAATACCTACATCCATTTGTCATCCTAGGATGGAAGAGTTAAATGGATTCTGTTATCCATATTTATCTTGCAAACAGAGAGTGGATTTATGGCTGGAGCTCTGTTTATTTTGTTGCTATTGAAAGTTTACTATGAATGTGCTTTGTAGGGTGGGATTGCCAGGACAGGAGTGCACAATTGGCTCGTACTGAACGTACAACCTGTTTTACACTGCACATGATAGTTTCTTCCATTGACTTCAACGTTGTCCTTTTACCACCTGACTTATTACCCCACTCTACCTTGCTCCCTTTCATTAGTTTTGGAGGTATTGAAATATTGTGATAAAGTTGTGCTACATATCTAAAAGCAGCAATCAGTAGAGTCTTCAGACTTGCTGATCACGAAACAGATACGACTGTGAACTATTCAGTCTTTGCTCTCTGGCCTTTTAAAAGTTCTGTTGCACAGATGCACCTGAGGGTATAGAAACAGGAAGGAGAAGCAGTGGTGCCCATGATTTCTCTCCCAGGCCCTGAAGCTGTGTCGGCCAAAAGGGCTGTTAACAGCAAAAGTGTCAGGAAACAGGCACATTGTCTGGCTTTATATTCAGGTCATGCGAATGGGCCAGGAACTGGCAAATGGAATTTAATGTTGGCAAGTGCGAGGTGGTACACTTTGGTAGGAATAATGGTAGGAAGGATTATTACTTACGTGGAGAAAAACTGAAGCAGGCGACGGTGTAGAGGGACCTCGGGGTCCTTGTGCATGAGTCGCAAAAACCCAGCTTGCAGGTGCAGCAAGTGGTCGGGAAGGCTAATGGGATGCTGGCCTTCATAGCGAGGGGGATTGAATATAAAAGTAGGGAGGTCTTGCTGCGGCTATATAGGGCATTGGTGAGGCCGCAGCTGGAGTACTGTGTGCAGTTTTGGGCGCCGCACTTACACAAGGATATTTTGGCCTTGGAGGGACTGCAGAGGAGGTTTATTAGGCTGATACCGGAGTTGAGGGGGTTGAGCTATGAGGAGAGGCTGAATAAACTAGGCTTGTACTCATTAGAGTTCAGAAGAATGAGGGGAGATCTCATTGAGACGTATAAGATGATGAATGGGATGGATAGGATAGAGGTGGAGAGACTCTTCCCGCTCAGAAAGGACAGTAGGACTAGGGGGCACAGCCTCAAGATAAAGGGGGGGCGGTTTAGAACGAAGTTGAGGAAGAACTTCTTCACTCAAAGGGTGGTGAATCTCTGGAATTCTCTGCCCATTGAAGTGGTGGAGGCTACCTCGCTAAATATTTTTAAGACGCAGGTTGATGGGTTTTTGATAAGACAGGGGATTAAGGGTTATGGGGAGAGGGCGGGAATGTGGAACTGAGCCACGACAGATCAGCCATGATCTTATTGAATGGCGGGGCAGGCTCGAAGGGCCAGATGGCCTACTCCTGCTCCTATTTCTTATGTTCTTATGCCTGCCTCTATTCAGTCCTCAAAAGGTCCAAAAACTCAACTCTTATTCTCTACTCCCAGTTGGATCTAGAGGAGTGTTGGTAAAAATCGAGCTTGCAATCCACATCTGATAGGTAAAACGTTTTTTTTTGTCAAGGCTTCAGGTGAAATGAAAAACAGGCCAAGATAGCTTTGTTAGAATGAGTCAGTGCTGCTGAAGACAGAAGTCAAGAATGTGAATTTAGTTGTGCATGGCATTGTTTGTGGATCTTGTGATGCAGTGTGAATAGTCTTTTGGAGAACATTCAGTGTCCCAGAGACACATGTAGCCGTGGGTGGATACAAAACACGGCAGGTAAAATTTTTGTTGGAATCCACGTGAAATAAGTCAGAGACAGTTGCTGAGGGAGCAGATTTGGCTGTCAAAACAAGCCTTTAGTGGATACCTGATCAAACAGGATGAGAAATTGAAAGCAATGAAGGTGAACAAGTTTACAAAGGCAAACTGAAATTCTGTCAGGGAGAAAAGGAGAACTTCTTCAAGCTGGGCATTTATAGGTGAGAAGTGGTATCAGTGAATTAAATTCCAATACAAAAATAATGTACCGCAGATGCTGCAAATCTGAAATAAAAACAGGAAATGTCAGTAACAAACATATTCCAGTTTCCTCCTACAGTCCAAAGACGTGCAAAGTAGGTACAGGATAGCACAGTGGTTAGCACTGCTGTCTTACAGCACCAGGGACTCAGGTTTTATCCCCGGCTTGGGTCACTGTCTGTGCAGAGTTTGCACACTCTCTGCTTGGGTTTCCTCTGGGTGCTCCAGTTTCCTCCCACAGTCCATAGATGTGTGGGTTAGGTTTATTCGCTATGCTAAATTGCCCTTAGTGTCAGGGGGATTAACAGGGTAAATACGTTATGCTACAGGGATGGGGCTGGGTGGGATTATGGTTGGTGCAGACTTGATGGGCCAAATGGCCTCCTCCTAATCATGTAGGGATTCTATGATTCTCTGAACCAGCAAAGGTCATCAGCCTGAAACATTAACTCTCTCTCTCTCCACAGGTGCTACCAGACTTACTGGGCAGAATACACAAGTAGCCCAAATCTCTTCAAAAGATGGTGCCAACAGTGAGGCGGCTTCTTGCAAGCTGTGCCCAGCATACATTCTAATTCTATCTTTTACTCTCATTCCATGCTTCTAAAACTTCATTCTAACTCTTTTAATCTCTCTAACAACGCTTTGATTTCTCTACACCTCGGCTATGACTGTAACACTACGTTTTGCTCTCTCTCCTTCCCTTCTCTATGATATGCTTTGACTGTATAGCACGCAAGAAACAATACTTGTCACTGTATACTAATACATCAGATCTGTATAATAAATCAGATCAAAAGTACTTTTCCTCCAGAGACAGTAAGCAGAATTCCATCCCAAAAGGGATTTTGGTACTGACAATAACATCAGTCCACTTCACCTAGCTAATCAAATAACCGACAATGATATACTTGATATCAGTTACAATTTTATCAGTGAAAGAGCTATTAGGGAAGCCATGCAAAAGACTGGCATGGGGGATGGGAAAATTCACGCTGGTGCAGAAACAAAAATTCATCAATACTGGAAGAGGATCAAAACCATATCATCAGGCAAAATAGAGGGAACTTGATTTTATGTCTGTCATACTAAGTATGATTTAGAAATACTTAAAAGGAAATCAACCTCCCCAATTAAAACAATAGAATTTTGGGAGATAAGATACAAGGATATTATTTTTCAGATCAAGGGCTCCTGTAAATGATTTATTGTCACAGCCAAGTCGTTACCATTACAATGAGCTATGAAGACCTTTAGAGAGGGTTATCACCATGGAAAAGCTCGCAGTGGAGCAGAGGACTCTCCAGCAACTGACAATGGAGCTAATTTTCTGAATGTGCAATCCTTCTGTGTGAGATTGTGTCAGATCATGAGGAGTGCACCTGCGATTTTACCATATGTGCCCTTGACGTGCAGGTTTCGTGATGGAAATTTGGAAAGACCTGCACCAACCTTCCTTACCTTGGAAGCCAGCAAAAGATTATGAAACGTTTCAGTGAAGAAGTCACAAACCCAAACACAGTTAACATTTTAAATACA
The DNA here is from genome assembly GCF_965287045.1 of Carcharhinus amblyrhynchos. NCBI lineage: Eukaryota > Metazoa > Chordata > Chondrichthyes > Carcharhiniformes > Carcharhinidae > Carcharhinus > Carcharhinus amblyrhynchos. The sequence continues at coordinate 56,658,909 of NC_137335.1, forward strand.
CTATTCAATTACTGGCCATGGCCATTTAAAAACAGATATTCCACTGAAATAGAGAGACCAAGGCTTCTTGTAGCCTGTGCTGCAGGATTATCCCTCAGAAGTAAAAATAGATATTTCAGAAGGTATAATGGTTAACAGCTAAAAGCAGAATAATTTTTGAAGCAAATCTTAGATATGCATGTAGAAATGTGCTTTTGGTGCATTTTGTGCTTTTTAACCTAAAAGCAGATAGATTACAAGATGGGGGAAGTTTTCTGCGTTATCTTAAAAGGGCATGGCCAAAGCACCTTTGCTCCTCCTGACGCGCAAGCAGTGGCATAAAGACTGTTCCTCAAAGGATTTAGTCTTCCTCCCTTCTTAAACAGTTGTTTCTAGATGTGGGCAACATTCTGTGTCCTTGCTCCACTCAGTGCTCCTTCAAAGTGGTTTTCAACATGGAGGGCTGTGGGAGTGCAATTGCTGGCAATTAGCAGGCAGTTTCCTTGCCCGCGTTTGACCTGGTACATTCTTTACCCCGGGTGGCATGGTGGCACAGTGGTTAGTACTGCTGCCTCACAGCGCCAAAGTTCAGTTCCTGGTTTGAGTCACTCTCTGCACGGAGTCTGCACATTCTCCCAGTGTCTTCATGGGTTTGCTCTGGATGCCCCAATTTTCTCCCATAATCCGAAAGACATGTTGGTTAGGTGCATTGGCCATGCTAAATTCTCCCTCAGTGTATCCGAACAGGCGCTGGAGTGTGGCAACTGGGGGATTTTCACACACAAACTTCATTGCAGAGCTAATGTAAGCTGTCTTGTGACACCATTAAATAAACTTCAACTCAAAAGGCAGTAACTTTTTTTCCTTTAGTCTGTCATTTGGATTTTAACAACAACAGGCAAGAAAAATATTAAATTTATTAAACTAATTAATATCTTTACCAAATATCCTTGCAACAGCATCACCAAAAGGATACCTGATAAATTCAGGACATTCATTCAAATGTTCACTTCACATGTGAGTTTTCAAACTAGAATGAACTCCTGCCAGAATTTGACTTTTTTTATTTTAATTGTTGTTGATGATCTCAAAATGAAAACAATTTTTAAAAAATCTGCTGGTGTAAACACTTGGAATACAAATTATAAAAATCCACTCTGGGTCAGTATTACCAGAACCCATCAACACTGGGCAGTTTCTTACTTTTCGTCAATAGATTTTTTTCAACCGTATTGCCAATTATAGATCATCTAATACATATGTATACGTGTGTGCATCTTTGCTTTAAACATTACTTCAGAAAACATTGAAGAGCTCATGTTTTATTTTCTCATGTTCAAGGTACTGCAAACCTTCACTGTTTCTAAAAATGGTTTTACAGGAGATTTTGCATCCGTTGCAACGTTTGGCCAAAATGACTTACTTATTTGCATAACATCATGTTTTCAGTACCTCAAAAAAAAGTGCAAATCCGCCCATAGAAAAAGGAGCTACCAGACAAACGTAGGGTCAGGCTGTCAGTGAAAGCTGGCCGATTTGTAAACAGTGGATGATTTTCACATGAATATCTAGTCTTCAAACCCCCTTTACTGTAGGTCAGCTGAGCTTCACTTGTGTGGAGCAAAAGAGTAGTATGGGTAATGCTGATATGCTTTACCCGAGTGCTTCTCATCCATACAGCCATCCAACATAGAGCTAGTACTCACAAAGAGGGAAGAAAAATGACACTCACAATCTCACAATTTGGTCATCCATTCCCACTTACTTCCACCTGTGGTCTATACTGGAACAAACCCATGTCCCTTATTTGCAAGTATGTTACATATACCTGATCAAGACTAAACGTTATTGATTATCAGACTCACTGGCCAACTGTTAGAGGACTTAAAAATAAACTTATTTTGAATTTTCTTCGAGCTTCTCTTGCACTGTTACTCTGACTTTGGCTCGAGGAATGTGGCCCCCAAAGCTACTCTATGTGGCCTCTGCGGCCACTGTTTAAAATGCCAGCAAGAGAAGTCAGCCTGTTCCACTCCTGCATTTGTTATTGATAAGCTCAACCTATCAACAATACGGGAGAAAAACATTCTCCAATTCATAGGTGCATAGATTCCTACAGAGCAGAAGGAGGCCATTCAGCCCATCAAGTCTGCACCAACCACAATCCCACCCAGGCCTTATCCCCATATCCCCATGCATTTATATCAGCTAGTCCCCCTAGCAGTAAGGGGCAATTTAGCATGGCCAATCCACCTAACCCACACAGGTTTGGACTATGGGGGGAAACTGGAGCACCCAGAGGAAACCCACGTAGACACAGGGAGAATGTGCAAACTCCATACAGACAGTGACCCAAGTCGGGAATCAAACCCAGGTCCCTGGCGCTGTAAGACAGCTGTGCTAACCACTGTGCCACCATTCCGCCCTACGTATCTATAAAATGAGCTTCTCATATGCTGTGAATAAGGAACTTGTCACAGAGTCATAGATCATGAAAAGAGGCCCTTTGGCCAAACTTGTCCATGCCACCTTTTTTTTACATCACTAAGGTAGTCCCAGTTGCCCAAGTTTGGCCAATATCCCTCTATATCCATCTTACCCATGCGACTGTCTAATGCTTTTTAAAAGACATAATTGTACCTCTACTACTACCTTTGGCAGCTTGTTCCAGACACTCATCACCTTGTGTGTGAAAAAAATTGTCCCTCTGGGCCCTTTTGTATCTCTCCCCTCTCACCTTAAATGATTGAATGAATAATAAACATTAGTGATGGGTAACTGAGCTGAAGAGACAGGGTTTCAGCAGGGGAAGGGAGAGAGAGGGGAGCTGCAAGGCCCATGGAGAGAATGTGCTGCAGGGCCTGAGAGCGAGGTTGCAGGGCCACGAAAGAGAGAAAGAGAAAGTGGGGTGTGTGTGTGAGAAAGAGAAAGTAGGTGTGTAAGTGAGGGAGAGTGTGTGTGTGTGTGTGTGTAAGTGTAAGAGAGAGAGAGAGGGAGGAATGAGCATGTGTGTGCGTATGAGACAGAGAGAAAGTCTGTGTGTCTGAGAGAGAGAGAGAGAGAGAGTCGGTGTGTGCAAGTGAGAGAGAGTGTTTGGGTGTATATGAGAGAGAGTAGGCGTGTGAGTGTGTGTGTGAGAGAGAAAGAGGCTGTGGGTGAGTGTGTGTGAGAGAGAAAGAGGCTGTGGGTGAGTGAATGTGAGAGGATGGGTGTGCACTTGAACAAGCGAATGGGTATGCGTGTGAGTGAGTGAATGAGCGAGTGTGCGTCTCACTCCTAGTCTCAGGATTCTCAGTCACCTTCACCCCACATACCCCACTTGAAGCAGATCAAGTAAACGTGCTGGCTGGAATTTTTCGGCTGTTAGCAACAGCAGGATTTTCTGCTCCCACTGTTGGCGCGCCTCTGCCATGGGGTTTCCTGGTGGAAAGGGGCGCATTCAATGGGAATGCCTGTTCACAATGACAGGACAAGATGATCCCGTCACCTGCCAATGATGGCCTGGCTCCTGCCATTGCACAGTAAATCCCACCCCCGAGTCTGGGAGTGAATTCGACATTCGCTCACTTTTTCCCTATCCCATTGTAATGATCATTTTTGCTAATTACTGTTGCAAGAAAAAAAAAATCAATGTATTGCTTTGACATAGTTTGCTGAGCAAAAATAAAGCAGTTTCTTTTCTTCATACTCAACTTATTTTTTGAAATTCACACATCTTTCCAAAATCCGCTCATCAACCCCTAGTTTAAGAAAAAAATGGAAAAGTAGTTCCTAATACAGAAAGGTTGGGCAAGCCTAGTCTCACTGGTAAGTATTTTACTGGTTTAATACTGCTAAATAATTTTGCCTATGAATAATAGTAATTAATAATCTTAAAAGACATCTGTAATTTAAATTATTGTGTCAGTTCTCTGGCATAAAATATATTTTAATTTGTATGTAACCATTTCATGCACTATAAATAGCTTTTGTTGCCAATCAGAATAACTGAATTGTGACATTTTTCTGGAGCTTTTTATACATTTTTTTGCATACTTGAATACTGTGAAATTTCCAAATATAAAATTATGACACTAGAATTGTTCTGGATTGAGGGGAGAATGCTCATGCCAGTAAATCTCTCTGCGCATCAGAAGCATCTCACCTGGTGTTGTCAAGATGTCACTCAGCCTGATTGATTGTTGTGACTCAACTTCCAAATTTGGGCCACACCAATCCATTGTACTTATTTGTTTGTTATTTATCAAAGGACAAGCATTCAGCTGCAAGAAGGACTCAATATTAAAATTGCTTAAAAAGTCAGCACCCAACCTGCAGGTAAGGTAATTAAGAATAATGTCTGTTGTTGCAAAGTTTCTGGCAGTCCTCTGCAATTTGCTGACCTGTTCACACAAAGGTTGGAACAGGTACTGAGGCTGCAGTTGCAGTGTCCCTGGATCAGCACCACAACAGGATAAATGGAGCAGAAACTGCAGAGAGGGAAAGCTCTGCGCACACTGAAGTTGGGTTCCTTCTGCTCTTTTACAATAACAGAAGGCTGTTTCGCAAGCTAGCCAATGCGTCCAAGCACCTTAGTCTGCAAACCCTATCAGTATTCTCCCATATGCTAAACCATCAAGGTCCTCATCCAAGTCTTCTGAAACAGAAATCGTCTCTCGTGCTGGCACACACACATTTCCCCCCCAACCTCCCCCAGTCTGGCTGCAGTCCATTTATCCCTGGTGGCTCAACATGCTGATCACAATTCTATACTGTTCTCTATGGTTTGTACTGTGCAGTGTTTGAGCTGATAGCAGTTGTGACTTCGCCAGCGGCAGTTTTCAGGTGACTCAAAGCAAAAAAGGTACAAGGGAAAAGTTGGAGTGAAACGGAAATCAAGAGGTTCAAGATCATACTATCTGTACCTCCCTAATTATGTCAGATAGCAGAATGAGGGTGAGCTCGTACAAAGGTAGGGACATATCACCATATTCACTGTTCTAAAGTATGCTAGATGTGATGGACTCTGTCTGTCACATCTAGCTTCATGATGCAAAGAGCCAACTCCTTGTAGAGGTAAGGAGATGCAAGCATCTTTGTTCCCCACCAGTTCAGTTTGCTCTCTCCTATTGTGGCCACCTTGACCTGCAAGAGAGAGAGCAGGATGTCAGTGACTGTGTCGCATTTACTGCGTTTGAGTGAAGCATCTGCCACAGCTGCACAGCTGGAGGTTAATGGACGCAGCAGGAGCTGGGAAGGACGCTGGCATCACTAATGTATGTGATAGTGAGATGGAATATTTGGAAGCTGGACATGAGCCTTCAGTGCTTAAGAGTGCTGAGGGGGAGTGAGGGGATGAGGCGTGTTAAGCAATATGAGAGGATGGTGGTGCGCTGGATAGGAGATGTCATATGAAGGTGCATTCACTGACTTTGAACACCTGTGCGAGGCTGTTCGACATCTTGCAGGTCCATGGGGCCAGACACCAGGAACTGGCTTCCCCAGCCACCTGTTCCCAATCCCTACTGAGAGTGGGCTTTGAGCTTCCTCTCAACCATGGCTTTCCTCCTCTAATTCACCTCCATTGTGAATCTGAAGCCCTCTCTCTTAGCTCTGGTGTCCCATTTCCCTTGTTTACAATTGCAGCAACAGTATTCAGCAGCAGCCAACTGTATTTCAATACAGCTTTTCTTTAAGGACAGACTGCCTTTAAGAAAAGGCTAACTTTAAGAATAATTTACCAACTGAAGAAACGAGGCTCCAACAGCTTAAATGTCTCACTTTCTGGGATATAGATGCTGATTTGCACTATGCTAACAACTATCACATCATTAAAAAGATACTTAATGTCAATTACCAGCCTTAACTTACTGTGGCAAATTTAATGTCCAATTAAAGGCCAAATCCCGTAACTTCTCAAAAATAATGGGGAGGCTAATTGTGAGATGATGTCTGCGGGGAACAAACAGCAAAGTGGCTTAAATCAATTGCAGAGCCTGTTAAATTGCAGTCTCAAGGTGATAAGTTGTTCTTAGCAATTCTTAAAATACTGAACATTAAATATTCTAAGTATTAAAAAAACTATTTGGAAAACAATGACAAAAACGCTCAGAGCTGGCAATTAGGATTTTGTAACAAGACAAAATTAATGAAAAAAAGGGAAAATGGGCAAGGAAAGAAGGGGGAAAAAAGTCACAATTATTTATTTAGTGCCATTCATGGCCTTGGGACACTCAATTTGCAGCCAATTAAGTATTTCTTAAATGTTGTCACTGCGATAATACAAGAAACTTGGCAGATAATGTGCACACAAGCAAGTCCTACAGTCTGCAAATAATAACCAAATAGTGTATTTTTCTTACTTTTCCTTTCTACTTCTTTATCCTGTCTCAATTTGATTGTGTGGGTGGCATGGTAGTACAGTGGTTAGCACTGCTGCTTCAGAGCTCCAGGGTCCTGGGTTCGATTCTCGGCTTGGTCACTGTCTGTGTGGAGTTTGCACATTCTCCTCATGTCTGTGTGGGTTTCCTCCGGGTGCTCCAGTTTCCTCCCACAGTCCAAAGATGTGCGGGTTAGGTTGATTGGCCATGCTAAGAAATTGCCCCTTAGTATCCAGGGTCGCGGAGGTTAGAGGGATTAGTGGGTATGATATGGGGGTAGGGCCTGGGTGGGATTGTGTTCAGCGCAGACTCAATGGGCCAAAGGGCCTCTTTCTGCAATGTAGGGTTCTATGATCTATGATTGTCATTTTATCTTTCTATGCCTGATACGACCTTAATTCATCTATGCTTCATCTTCTTTCTTTATTGCTGATTTGATTCTCTCTCAATCTTTTAACTACACTGTTGGTCCCATTGTTTGTCAAGACCACAAATGCTCCATTGTCCTCACCTCACTTCAGCGCTTTTTTCCCTTTTTTCTCTTTTTGTACCTGTTTTAACTTTAATTCACCCATTTTTCTGTTGTTTCCCTGATTCTCACTCAATTCAGGTTAAGGAGGCGAGAGAGAGAGAGAGAGAGAGAGAGGGAGAGAGGCTGAGACTGTGGGACCATTGTTCACCAATATCCCAGATACTCCATTGTTCTGGACATGCCGTTATCAACTCGCAATTCTAGGCCTAAAGTGTTTAGGATGCAGGAAAAAGTTTACTGTTGTGAGGTGTCCCTCCAGGAAGATTTATACTCCTGGGGCCTACTATCATGTAAGCAGATTTAGGGAAGTGAGAGTCAACCAAATTCACATTATACCAACTAGTACGTTAACATACTATATAGAAGAACGTCATAAAATTTGGAAGTAGATTCAATGCGACTTGTTTTCTCAGGCACTAAGACATTCTGTTGGGTAATGAATTTAATTTGTACATATAGGTCATGTGCAATTAGCATTTACGTTGGCATACTCACCCTAGCAGCTCAAATAAAGTTACAATTTCATTACATATTTTCCATGTGAATTATCAATCAATTGATGCTATCCTTACATTTTATTATGTTCGTAATCTATGTGAGGCAGAAAAAAAATAAAAAGTTTACTTCCGTAAAAATTCAAGTCAAGCCAAACTATCATCTGTATACAAAAACCTGGGATGAAATTAAAACAGAGAACATTAAAGCCCAACCCTTCAGCCCAACAAACCTATGCTGATACGTGTTTTCTATCCCTCTGTTCTCGCCCTGTTCATAAGTCTATCAATAATTACCTTGAATGTTGCTAATATGCCTGCTTGTACAACCTCCATTGGCAGTGTGTTCCAAGCACTCACCACTCTCTGTGTGAAAAACTTTCCCTGCACATCTCCCCCAAACTTATCACCTCTCACCTTGAATCTGTGCTTTCTTATAATTCACTCTTCCGTCCTGGGAAAATGCCTCTGACTACCTATTCCAATTTATGTAAGAAACCAAAGGCTTGAATTCTTAAATAAAAACATTGGTAAGTTATTCAAAGTTCCAGAGAAAGAAAAATTCACAATATGGGTGTAACACCAAGATCTGATGAATATTAATCTCTCTCTCCTATCAAGATGTTAATGTAATTGCTGGGAAGTTTCCATCATTTTCTGTTTAATTTAGGTAATATGCATAATTGAAAGCAATGCTTTGCAGACATTGTAAAAGAACCAGTTTCAATGGATGACAATTTAAGACTAAATTGAGCTCCAACCTCCTTCAGATTACTGGCTTCAGTCTGACACATTGTCTTGTCACCTGCTGGGATATAGATAATAAGAATAACCTTGGTTATAACCTCAAAAACTGATACCCTATAATTCAGAAATGCTCGTTAGATAGGCAAAATACCATTAGCTGTTCTCGTTTAAAAATATCTCAAGTCCCTTTTTGATTTTCATATAGGATTTTTATTGCTATCCTGATGATGCAAGAATTTATTCTGAAACATTGGAGTGTAATTTCTCCCCTTGTACATTCAGCAGAACATTAATGAAAACCCTGGAGAAATGTGTCAATAGCATTTACTCAGTGGGTTTTTGGAGAGCATCACAGAAGTTACATCAGAGAATAGGAGAATACTTGTAGAAATTCAAATGCAATTACGATGTATTGCTTTTCCAATTGCAAATTTTCAATATTCTAGGCATTGAAAAAACTATTTAGAATAGTGGGTAAAACTGTAAAAGGTGTCACGGAGGGATTTTATAATTAGATCACCAGCTGAAAGAAAGAATTTGCATTTCTGTACAGTTTTACACAACTATGGAATATTTAATGCCAAGTAAATGCTTCTGAACAGTAATTACAGCAGCAAAGTGAAAATGTGGCAGTCTATTAGCAAGCCCCACCAACACCAATCAGATAATGACTAGATAATCTGTTTCAGTGAAGTTCGCTGGGGCAGGCATTTCCAAACTGGGTTCACGGGTCAGCTTTGGGTCCCAAGAAGAGCTGGAGGGGGCAGGAACTAAAAAGAGCCAGGGTTGGAGGGGGCGGGAACTAAAAAGAGCCAGGGTTGGTGGGGGCTTCCTAAGAAGAAAAAGAGCCACACCTGGGTGGGCGGGGAGGGTAGTGACCAATATTTCCAAGTGGGGATGCGGGGGGGGGGGGGGGGGGGGGGGGGGGCGGAGACAGTGGGACTCTGAGAAAAGGGTAAGTGTTTGAGAGTAAGGGTGAGAGTGGGTAAAACAGTGTGTGTGAGTGGGTGCTCCCTTTAAAGATAACAAGAAGATAAGACACTTAAATGCTTGCTCCAATTCAGGGTTATGGGGATTCAGAGGCTCCCCCGACAATACTGGGCATTAGGCAGGATACACTAACGGCGGGATGTCAGTCCATCACAGGGCATGCACTCACATACAGACAAACTGAGGGGATATTTACTGTGGTCAGTCCACCTAACCTGCATGTCTTTGGACTGTGGGAGGAACCAGAGCACCTGGTGAAAACCCATGTACATGGGGTAGACGTGCAAACTCCATACAGACAGACACTCAAGGCTGGAATTGAAAGAATATCCCTGGAGTTGTAAGGCAGCAGTGCTAACCACTGCACCACCCTATTGTCTTTAAAAGGTAAGACTTGAAAGTATTTGTTGTGTAGCAGAACTTTTTTATTATCATCTAAGTTTGTTTTGTATGTTAGTACCTATTGCACAAAAACACTAATATTGATTAATTTTTCAGCCCATTTGGAAGGTCAAAGGTATTCTACAGCTGGAAAGGCTTGGGAAAGTCTGGGACCCTGGGCTAAGAAGGAGTTATTGGACAGGAATGAAAGAAAACTTGCTGCCAATTTCTGAATACTACAGTTGGATCTTCTGCATCTAGCGTAGGCAAGATGGGATCTTGGTTTATTTTCTCATTTGAAAGACTGCACGTCTGGCAATGCAGCACTCTGTCACTTAATTTTTAGCCAAGGTTATGTGCTCAAGTCTCTGCAATAAGATTTGAACCCAGACCTTTTGACCGAGAGGCAATAGACTCAGCACTGGAGGCCAAGGCTGACAGCTACTGGGGTTAATGTACTATTAAAAAAAAGTCATCATATTAAAATGGGACTTCCACTCTCCTAGCAAGGTCATAACTAAACACATGAAAATAATGTTACGTAAATTTTCATATTATGTTGAGCATTATTTGATAGTGTTACGACCACATGAAACAGGGCAAAAATTGACTCCCGTGATTTACTACTCCAGGTCCAGCTATATCAGGAGATGGGTGTGATTTTAGCGAGGATGTGCTTTGCCATGCTACAGGAGCATCACTATATATGCTTCCAGATTGTAACAAATGAATCAGACTGGTGTTCTGAGTTTAAAAAACAAAGAACAAGATAATCACAACCCTCATTCATACATCACACACTCCCTGCACCCCATGCAAACACAAGAACAGATTGTAAAACAACAGTATGGATTTCAAAGAATGGAATTTTCCAGACATTCCCACCAATGGGATCTTCTAGTCCCACTGAAGTCAAACACCGCAGTTCAAGGGTCTGGAAAATTCTGGCCAAAGGTTTTTTTTATAGTTTGCAATGAAGCTTGGATCTTGTATATCCTTGTGGGGGCCATGAATTGATTTGATTTGGTTTTTGGAGCCAAAAAGGAGAGGGATTTGGGTCTGCCTGATCCACTCTGCACATTTGCTTTGTAACTTTAAGAATGGAGTAACATTTTTAAATCTGTCTCAGCCTTATGTGCACTCAGCAATGGAGCATATAGAAATCTCTGGGAAACACAGTTCAAAAGATTCCCAAAACTTTGAATGCAAAAGTTTTTTTTCATTTTAGTCTAAAATAATCAACCCTTTGTCCTAAGACTGTGCCTGTGTTTCTAAAGTTCCTAGCCAGGAGAAACAACCTCTCAGTATCCACCCAATTAAAAATTCATTCATGAGGTGTTGGCTTCACTGGCTAGGCTAGCACTTATTGCTCACCCATAATTGCTCTTGAGCAGGTGGGGTTTTTTTATTCATTTTTGGGATGTGGGCATTGCTGACTAGGCAATCTTTTATTATCCATCCCTAATTGCCCTTGAGAATGTTATGGTTCAGTTCAGAAATTCTAAAGTGTCTTATGGAGCCCGCCTAGATCATAAGTTTTGCCTCTTGAATTTGGCTAGGAAAAACATGATATGTTTCACTTCAGGTATGATTCAAATGACCCACTAGGGAACTTTTATCACACAAAGTTTATCTGAGAATATAGTTAATATGTATAATAAGAAAATTAGCAAGAACTTTTATCAATTAAAAATAAGAAACAAAACGATCACTATAAATGTATAAGCCTTAACAAATATATTAAATGTGATCCAATCAAACCAATCTCATAGGCAAAAGACCTTTCCATAGGTTTCACACAGCAAAGACTAATGTTCATGTAATATTGGACTTGGGTCTTTTGGATGAAGTCAGCAGTTCTCTGGATAGGCTTAGAATAGTTTGAAGACAGAACAGCTTCCCAGAACACCAGGGATTCTAGGTAAGCCATCAACAGCACATTCCCCCTCCAGAAAGGCAAGACCTTGCTTTCAGATGCCCAGCAGAATTTCCAAAACCAGGGAGAAACTTCTTTTCAGCTTAATGTTATTTCTAAAACTAAAACCTGTGACTCCAAATTGAAAATTAAAAAAACATTTATTTCACCTGAGCTGCCAACCAGTTTTTCTCCTAACAATGCAGAGTCATAAACATCCCAGTAAAAATAAACAAACCCCCATTTAAGCAGCAATAAAGAGACTCCGTAGACAGCCCAGCAACAGTGAGAAAAACAAACCGAAAATGTTTGCTTACAACTGCAAAGTACATGATTTTTTTTAAAAAAATCACTTCTTCAAGGTACACTAATGCCACAAGAAGCTGGTGCTGAGCCGCCTTCTTAAAACGTTGCACTGCATGTAGTGTAGATAAACCTACATTGTTACTGTGGAGAAGTTCCAGGATTGTGACCCAGTGATAGTGAAGGAATAGCAATATACTTCCAAGTCAGGCTGCTGAATGTTTTGTAGGGGAGTTTCCAGCTGGTGGTGTTTCTCTGTGTCTGCTCCCCATCCATTTAGAAGGTAGCAGTTGTGGGTTTGGAAGATGGTGTCCAAGGAATGTTGGTGAGTTTTTGCAGTGCATCTTGTAGATGGTATACACTGCTGTTATGGTTTGTCATGGTGGAGGCAGTGAATGTTTGTAGGTGGGGTATCAAACAAGCTACTTCGTTCTGGATAGTGTGTAGCTTCTTGAGTGTTGTTGGAATTGCACTCATCTAGGAAAGTGGAGAGTATTCCATCACACTCCTGACTTGTGGCTTGTAAATAGGGGACAGGCTTCAGGTGAGCTACTCGCCACAGGATTCCTATCTTCCAATCCGCTCTTGTAGCCACAGTGGGAATACGGTGAGATCATTTTGACACATTAGGTAATTCACAAGCATTCTTCTCATTGGTCAAGAATTGCAAATCTTTGGGTAGGAGCTATTAGTTTTGTGGACACAAACGCATAACTTGGGCTGAATGTTGCAAAAACTACCTGCAAAAAGGGTAAAAAAAATTGCTTGCCATTGATCTTAACACTTGCCAGGGAATAACTTTTATCTCAGCACAATTGCTAAGTGGGCTTTTGCTGGGCACTTAGTAGGATGTTAGCATTTGCAAAGGATATTGTAGCGCTGCTATTCAAGAAAGGAGAGAGAAGGTGCAGAACTACAAGTCAATTAGCCTGACATCAGTCATCAGGAAAATGCTGGAATCAGTTATTAAGAAAGCATTCTTGAAAAAGCAACATGTCAAATCTTTTTGTTTTGCACTCATCAGGACACTTCATAAGTGATGAGTGCAAGATAAAAAACTTCAACATGTTCCTTTTCTCAACAACACTCAAGTTCTGTACTGCCAAATGACTATATTAAGGAAGTCTTAAACAATGGACTTAAAGAATCAATGTGGTTTTATGAAAGGGAAAACCTGTTTCACAAATTTGTTAGTGTTTCTTGAGGATGTAATATGTAGGATAGGTATAGGGGAATCAGGAGATGCAGTATACTTGGATTTCCAAAAAGCATTCAATATGATGAAACACTAAAGGTTAATATGTTAAGTGAAGCCACATGGAGTTGATGGTAATGTAAGCTTGGATAGAAGACTGGTTAAGGAGCAGGAAGTAGAGAACAGGGATTAATAGGGCATTTTCAAGTTGACAGGCCGTGACTGGTGGAGTGCCGAAAGAATCGGTGCTGGAATTATATACTAAGTTTTGTACAATCTATGACTTAGATTAAAAGACTGAGAATAATGTATCTAAGTTCGCTTACAATGCAAAGCTAGGTAAGAACGTAAGTTCTGAGGGAGACACAAAGGGTGGGATTCTCCGGCTGCACTCGCCCCAAAACTGGAGAATCATGCCCGAGGTCAATGGACCTTTGCTACAATTCCCATGGTGGGTGGGACAGAAGAATTTCCCTCCCCCCAAAGGGCTGCCAACAGATGTAGACAGGTTATGTGAATGAGCAATAAAATAGCAGTTGGAGTATATTGAGCAACAGGGCATGCTTTGGGGTGATTCAACCAGAAACAGAGTCAAATTATGTTCCCTTCAACATAACTCTTTGATTCAGTAATCCATACAAAGAATTGCAATTTCCTCTGGAGTTTCACAACTCTCCTCCCTAGAACTGTTGCTTCTGGATTCTTTTAGTGAGATAATGGTAGATACCCAGAGGTCCACAAATGGGTCAAAATAGATCTGGATACAAAAAATACACCTGAACCATGTTAGAAAGGTGCTTACAGAAATTTTGCTTTCTCAGAAAGTCACAGAATTTACATTAGCCCGAATTTTTTTTAAAAAATTCACAAGGATTCAAATAATTTTTCTCAGCAAGCCTCTTTTTCAAGCATTCACATCAGCAATTGTTGAAGCTCTGCAGTCTCTGCCAAATTTTATACCGTGCTTTCAAAATCCAGCAGACAATGGGTAGACAATTCAAACAAGAAGCCCAGGTGAAAGAAAGTTAGCAATGCTGTTTTATTCACTGAAGATAAAGCACCTGGTGCTCACTAATTATGCATCTTTTAAATTCATGAAAGGTAACTGCAATGCAACTTCATCGCCATCTGCAGTTCTTTTATCATTCTATAATCATCACTTTCTATTGTTCCCATCTCTTAAGTAAGAGAAGTTTTGTGTTTAATAAGCGACACGTTACTTTTACCTTACAGGGTTGTTTGAAAGATATATTTACATATCTTTTGGTTATGGAGTTGAGAGTCTGCAAGGTTTCAATTGTGAGAAAGAAGCTCCCCTCTCTCCTTTGAAGTGTTTAGTGCCGACTAGCAAATTATGATTTTGCATCTTTCCACTTTTGCAGAGGACCTAGAATGGCGAATTTTCATCTGTTGAGCAATCTTAGCATTTAACTGAACCCTCCATCAGCCCAAGAACACGCACCTGATGGTGAGTCATAGACTTAGTTTTGACAGGGCATCACACTCTGGTGGTCACCTCACAGACACATGTCTTCAGCAGGTGGCGGCAGAGACAGTCAAGGTCTCCGGCAATCAGAGACTGCTGGGAAATAGGCCTCTGCTACATTCAAGTCCGATGACGCATCTCTGGGAGCAGTCATGGACAAGATGCTGGAGATGCAACAAGAGGCAGGGAAACATCAGGCAGCGGCCTTGATGCAATCCCTGAATCACTCCGTACCAAGTGTAAGTATAGAAATACCAACACACTGAGAAAGGCCAAAGGAAAAGGTTTTAGGATATGCTCAAGGTCACCCTAAAGCATGGAGACACTAATGCCACTAACTGGGAGGAGAAGGCTAAGGACCACTCGGCACGGCTCCACTTGGACCATCAAGATGCAAATCACTTCAAGCATCAACAACTTGACAGCAAAACAGAAATGCAGCAGCAAAGAAAGGAGAGGGAAGACAACTTGGTACTGCAAATTCTACTATCCCACAAAGCACTATGCCCCTACTGTGAAAGAACTTGTGGATCCTGAATGGGCTCCTCAGTCATCTCGAGATTCACCAAACCTGATGGACATCATCCTTGATGGACATCAATTAACATGTTTCTAAAAGCTTTCCCACCACTGGGATTAGACTGTCTGGCCTACAGTTACTAGATTTATCCCTCTCCCCTTTTTTAAAACGGGTATAACGTTTACAGTACTCTAAGCCTCTGGTGTACCCCATATGAAGCACTTAGCCAGAGGCCCTATTTTCATTCTTACTCCCCTCACTAAGCAGCGATTTGATTGAAGAAGAATCATGTCTGGCAGAGGGAAAGGAGACAAAGGACTGGGGAAAGGTGGAGCAAAGCGGCACCGCAAAGTGCTTCGTGATAACATCCAGGGCATTACCAAGCTAGCCATCCGCCGCCTGGCTCGCCATGGCGGGGTCAAGCGGATCTCGGGCTTGATCTACGAAGAGACTCGCGGGGTGCTGAAAGTTTTCCTGGAGAATGTGATCAGAGATGCGGTCACCTACACCAAGCACACCAAGCGCAAGACGGTCACCGCCATGGATGTGGTGTACGCTCTGAAACGCCAGGGCCGCGCTCTCTATGGATTCGGCGGCTAAACAAATTCACCTAGGATGAACCTGTTCTGCTTGGGTGACTTTTCCACCTTGAGGAACGGCAAACTTTAAAGAACTTCCTCTTTATCTATCTTATCTAATTTTGTCATTGCCTCCTTCTTTATTGCGAGTGACACTAGATGCCAAGTGCTCATTTAGTTCCTCAGGAATGCTCTCTGCTTCCACAAGAATACTTCCTTTGGTTCCCTGATTTGGCCCAAATCTTAATTTGACTTCCTTTTTACTAACTGTGTTTATAAAAGACTTTTAAGTTCCCTTTTATGTTAGCTACTAGTTTACCCTTGGTCCTTCTTATTCATTATATCATTAATACAACAAGGAATCATTCAGCTTGGAACATCTCCCATTCAGTAAGTATGAGACTAGTCGAAGACAAAAAGACCTGAAAATCTTTTGTGATAAGGAATCAAGTAATTACAGTACTTTTTATGATCTATAGTAAATGCAAATGCTTCTAGGCCACTTCAAATGGGTGGAATTATTCAACTTCAAGTGGATAGAAACATTAGTTTTCCCTTTGTTTACCCCCTATTAGCATCAAGATTGTGAACCAATGCAACTGTATCAAATCACCAAAGTGACCTCAGAATTTCAATGTTTCATGTAGTTGTTGCAAAAGGATGAAGTAAATGCTAACACCAGACATGATTTATTTCTATTAAGCTGTCTTGTACATGAATGATGGTTCAAAGGAGTTGATATTTAAACTTTCGTAAGTAAAGGTGGTGTAAGCTTGTGGTCTCTTTGGGCTTGGATTATTTTATCTAATTTATGGTTATTTAAAATGTTGTTACATTCTAATCCAATTGCAAGGTAAAATACTTGGGAGAAACTTAACATCAGCCCCATGGCAGAAATTTCTCATTCTAAATTAGAACAAGCTTTGATATCAGATGTGTACAGTACACAGAACAATTGAAAAAGATGAATCATAGAATTCCTACAAATGCAGGAGGCAGCCATTCGGCCCATCAAGGCTACACCAATAACAATCCCACTCAGGCCCTATCCCCATAACCCCACGCATTTACCCTTCTAATCCACCTGACACTAAGGAGCAATTTAGCATGGCCAATCAATCTAACCTGCACATCTCTGGATTGCGGGAGGAAACTGGAGCATCTGGAGGAAACCCACGTAGACAGTGTGCAAACTCCACACAGTGAGCCAATGCCGGAACTGAACCCAGATCCCTGGCGCTGTGAGACGGCAGTGCTAACCACTATGCCATGTGCTGTCCATAAGTCTGAAATAAAACCAGGAAGTGCTGGAAATATTCAAGTCTGGCAACATAGGTGCAGAGAGAAAAAAAGTTAACATTTTTACTCAAATAGGACGTCTTCAGAATTGAAGAACAAGGAATAACTTAATATTTTGTGATCCAGTAGATGGACTTTACAGTAATGGACAAAATATAGGAAACTGGAGTGTTCATTCAGTGAAAATTGTTCATGCCCACATTAAATTTAGTTAGTTACAAGAACTATCATTGACATCACTAGATTTTTTGATTTGAATAGGATGTCGGTGGACATTGGCATTCAAATATATAATACACAAAGTGTGACTGTAGGTAGATAACGATTTCATTATACAGACACAGAATACAACGTCAAAATGGTTAATGTTATATCAATGATTTAGATTGATGCAGATGAAAATTAAAGCATAAAATGTGAACTCACCAGGATGGTAAACTACAGTTATAAAAGAATCAAGATGCTGGCATTTTTTCCACTGGAATAGAGAAGACAGATATCAAATAGAGGTTTTCAAAAATTGTGAAGGAATTTAGGAGGATGAATAGGGCAAGATTATATCCTCTGGTTGGAGAGTCAGTGATTAGAAGTCATCACTTTAAAAGTGTCACAAAGTAGTGAGTAAAAATGTTCCATATTGGACTGTTAGAGCATGAGTGCTTTGTCACAGTGTTGATTGAGGCAGAGACCATTACATATTTTATGAGAAAAATGAGTAGATACTTAAAGCATAGGAATATACAGAGCTACAGGAGAACGAGTGCAGCGTAGTGGAATTAAGTTTGAATTTCTCAAATGAACAGATAAAATGTGCCAAATTGCCTTCTTATGTGGTATAAATATTAGAAGCTCCTACTTATGTTTCTAAAGATGCATAAAATTGCGCCAGCATTTTTAACATAATAAATCAGTTCCAGACATGAGAGAGAGGAACATGCATAAATAAAGAATGTCATGTTTCTATTATATTTTAATTTTAATTAAAACAATGAGAATTTTAAGACATTCATATTGAGAAAATTCAGGAAATAAATTACCATAAGCATAACTTGAAGCACTTAATCTACAAAATCTGTGATAATATTAATGACAATTAATTTCAACTGTATAAATTTGTATGATCATCAGCAGTAGATTAATATCGGTTGAGCAAACAGCAAAAAGAAACTATTTCAGGACATGAGGTATTTTAATGACCAACCAGAACATTCATTGCAATTTCTCAAAACTAATATACTGCAAATTGAAAATAGCTGAGTAAATGCCAACATGGAAAATCAAATCTGCCATTTTTGCCACCTCAATCCTGATGCTACCTACAAACAGATCTTCCACTCCCCTGTCAGCAGTCTGAAGGACTGTTCCCTCTGCAATGCCTTGGTCCACTCATCTGTCATCCCCCACACCTCATCCCCACACCCACGACACTTTCCTATACAATCGCATGAAGTATAACACTTTCCCCTTTTCTCTCTTCACTGTCCAAGGTCCCAAACACTACTTCCCAGTGAAGCAGTGATTTTCCTGTACTTATTACAATTGAGTATATTGTACTTGCTGCTCAGCTTGTGGTCTCCTCTACACTGGAGAGACCAAACCCAGACTGTGTGAGCACTGTGCAGAACATCTGTGTTTAGTCCGCAAGCATGACCCCAACCTTCTAGTCTCTTGCCATTTCATTTCACCATCTTGCTCTCATGTTCACATTTCTGAATTGGCCTGATGCTATGTTCCACTGAAGCAAACCTTATCTTCAGGTCAGGCACTTTACAGCCTTCTGGACTCAACAATTGAGTTCAACAATGTGCCAGTTTGTATCATGATTTTGTTTCCATATGTAGCTGATCATTATTCTGCTATTAACAACTACTTTGGACCAATGCTTCATTTCTTTACTCCCTTTGCTTTTTCGTGAATGACATCTTTGGTATTTAATCCCCTCAACCCTCTGATCTATCTCTGGCATTCTCTTTTGTTCTGACCGACCCCTCCTCCCTTTTACAACAACATAAATCACATTGCATTTCTACCTCTCTTCAGCCCCGAAGAGTAATACTGGACTTGAAGTGGTAACTGTTTTCCCCTCCAGAGATGTTACCAGACCTACTGAGTTTTTCACACACTATGTTTTTATTTCAATGGATAGACAGGGCTGCATATTTTTGTGCTCTGCCAGTTTTCTCCTCTATCTAAAGCATCTCCTTTTACAGCATAATTTTGTGCTGTACAAATAGCCCTAGGGCACATTTGCATATGCTCATACGTGACCAGTTTTAAAGACATCCAGCAAAACTAATAATTTGTTTCTGAGCATTGAGTCCTTTGTACCTGAGTAATGTTATACTGATTCAGGACAATTTTCAATTTACAGCCATTTCAAAATTAATTACAGCTCAGCTTATGCAATTTGTTGAGTGTCTGAGGGGTCTCTCTCTTAGTTCCATAACCCTATAGTAGTAAAGGATTTACCAGCCTTTTAGGTTTTGTGTAAATTTTAGAGAATGCAGATGACAGGGACCGCTATTAAACTCCTCCTCCAACATCAACACCATCCACCTGCCCACCCTACCAACCCAAGTGGGAACGGTGCTTGGCAGGGATTAAGACTGCCCAATTCAACTCAATAGTTGGAGATCACTCAGTTTCTTTCCAGTGTCATTTTGTCTTCACCAACTTTCAAGGCAGGCTGGGACTTAATTAAAACACCAGATTTTTGCCCACTGCCATCATAGCAGTATAACACTCGAGGGTTGGTCATTAGTGGCAATGGGGAAATATGGCGGTATAGCAGAGTGGCCCAGACATATAGCTTTTATTTGGAGGATTGTTTGGGGGAACAGGAGTAGAAGACTTGCTCGAGGCCCCGGAAATAATTTTTGGGCTTCCTCGTCCTTGCTTTCCTCGGACCAGCAATTCTGTCAGAACATTTGGTTATGCTGGATTTACTACAACATCAGTTCCCATTCCATGTCCCAATCCCACTCATTGGCCATGACATTATTCACCCCCAAAAGTTCAAATGGAATGTACCCAAAAGTAAAGTCAATCATCATATCTCAAAATGGTCTAGAAATTTACAAATTTAACAATTGAAGGATTCATGAAATATTAATGATCATAAGCAACTAATCTGTGTTTTTGTACCTTGTTGATGCTTGACACTGCATATATTAAATTTAACAGACACATGTCTGAAAAGTTCCATTGCATAGATACAGTCAAATAGTGCACAAATACATATAATTGAAATGAATTTTAGAATTTATCCCAATGATTCACATGGCAGAAGGAAGCCATTTTCACTTTCACTGCCTGGGCAGTAAACTGGCAAAGCAGATCAACCACCCTTTACATGTACTATCTGATCATCATTTTCACTGAGTCAGCCATTATAAGCTTGACTGATAGGAATGAGGCTAAATGGGAAAACAGGTCAATCTGAAGCATTTTAATGCACCTTGGCGTGATCTGCTTAAGAACACAACTAAAAATGAAGATGAGCAGTCACACACCACCAGGTTCGAGTCCAACTAGTTTATTTGAAATCACAAGGTTATAGCTGAGTTTCTTCACCTGAAGAAGGAGCAGCACTCCGAACACTTGCGATTTCAAATAAACCTGTTGGACTGTAACCTGGTGTCATGTGACCTCTCATCTCGCCCACCCCAGTCCAACACTGGCATCTCCGCATCATGGCCAACATCGACAACTAAACATTAAGAGTAGGCCCTTTGCCTGCCTTCTCAGCATTAAAACAGTAAAATGAGAAACTCAAGAATGATAAGGAAAAAATGTGGCAGGGAGACAATGAAAATATTTTTCTAAATCGTAGACTTTAAAAATCTCAGGATAATG
The DNA here is from genome assembly GCF_965287045.1 of Carcharhinus amblyrhynchos. Taxonomy (NCBI): domain Eukaryota; kingdom Metazoa; phylum Chordata; class Chondrichthyes; order Carcharhiniformes; family Carcharhinidae; genus Carcharhinus; species Carcharhinus amblyrhynchos. The sequence goes on from NC_137335.1 coordinate 56,679,542, forward strand.
CGATTCTTCCTCTTCTGAAGGCACTGAATTCTTCCTCAGGTACGGTTCCATGGATTGCAGATATACTTTTTCAAATACCTCATCCAAGCAGATATTTTTCAACATGTATGGGCACAATAGTGATGCTAGGACATTACAGACAATCTGAATAGATAAAGTTTAAAAAGTTTCAAGTTTATTTATTAGTCACAAGTAAGGTTTACATTAACACTGCATGAAGTTCCCATGAAATTCTCCTAGTTACTACCCTCCGGAGCCTGTTGGGTCAATGCATCTAACCAGCACATCTTTCAGACTGTGGGAGGAAACTGGAGCACCCAGAGAAAACTCATGCAGACAGGGGAGAACATGCAAACTCCACACAGACAGTGACTCAAGCCAGGAATCAAACCCAGGTACCTGGCACTGTGAGGCAGCAGTGCTAACACTGTGCCACCATGCAACCCAAACATACAACTCCAGTAACATGCACAAGATGTCAATTAGGAACGAGAATTGCATGAATGGACAGGCCAAATTTGGCACCCCAAACATCACCATAGCAAAAATCAGCTAATTCAACAAAAATGCAGGATCGTATGAGCGTCTCTGAGTAAGTTACTTACTAAATGATCTCATTTAACCAGAGGAACTATTGGCATTAATTAAAATAAATATACAAAAGAAAAGTGAACTCCACGTCATAGGCTGAGTGCCAACTCTCAGATACTTCCTCCTCCCTCCCCCTGGACCATGACCCTAACACAGAGCATCAAGCCATTGCTTCTAGGACTGTCACTGACCTCAGCTTCTCTGGAGTTCTTCACTCCACAGCTTCGAATCTCAGTCACCCACACCCAGAGAGCCCACTTCTATCTCTTTCCCAAAATCCACAAACAGGATTGTCCCAGTAGTCTCATCATATCAGCCTGTTCCTACCCTATTGAACTCATTTCCTTTCATCTTGACTCCATTCTCTCTCCTTTTTTCCAGTCTCTTCCCACCTACATTTGCAATTCTTTTGTTGCCCTCCACCATATCAACAACTTCCAGTTCCCTGGCCCAAACCACCTCGTCCAATCCCTCTACACCTCCATCCCCCAAGACCATTGCGGGCTCTCAGCTTCTTCTGCAAATAGAGGTCTGAACAATCGTGAACCACCATCATTCTCCTCCATCTGGCTGAACTCATTCTCCCACTGAATAATCTCTCCAATAATTTGTCTCACTTGGCCAGCATAATGGCATAATGATGAGCACCGCTATCTTACAGCTCCAGGAACCTGGGTTCAATTCCATCCTTGAGTGTCTATCTGCATGGAGTTTGTACATTCTCCCCATGTCTGCATGGGTTTCCTCCGAGTGCTCTGGTTACTCCCACCATCCAGAGATATGCAGGCAAGGCAGATTGGCTATGCTAAATTGCTCCTTAGTGTAATTTAGATGGATTAGCCATGGAAAATATGTGGGTTAAAGGATAGGGATGGGCAGAGGGGCTGGATCAGATGCTCAAAGAATCGGTGCAGACCCAATGGGCCAAATGGCCTCTTCTGCACAGTAGGGATTCTATGATTCTGTGACTTCCTCCAAATAAAAGATATGGCTATGGATTCCTGCATGATTCCTAGTTATCCCTGTCTCTTTATGGGTATGTGGCACATTTCTTGTATCAGTCCTACTCCAGCCCCCTCGCACAACTCTTTTACTGGTACAAGACTACTTCGGAACTGCTTCATTCTCCCATCTGGAAAACTGTATCAATTTCGCATCCAATTTCCACCCCTTATCACCTTCACATGTCCACCTGTCTTCATTTCTGGTGATAGATTGTCCACTACTATCCATTATAAGCCCAGAGCTACCTTTACTAAGACTCTTCACACCCCATATCTTGTAAAGACTCTGTCCCAAACTCAGTTCCTTTGCCACTATTGCATCTGTTCTGATGATGCCACTTTCCAAAATGGTGCTGCTGATATTCTTCTTTCTTCCTTAATCATGGTTTCCTATCCGCTGTAGTTGACAGGGCTCTCAGTTGTGTCTGAACCATCTCATGGGCCACTGCTCTCACCCTCTACCCTCCCTCCGAGAAGCAGGATAGAGTCCCTCTTATCCACACTTTTCACCCCACCAGCCTCCACATTTAAAAGATCATCCTCCGCCATCTCCAGCATGATGCCACCACTGAACACATCTTCCCCTCACTCCCCTTGTCAGCATTCCTCAGGGACCTTCCATCTTGATTACCCTGATCCAATCCTCCATCACACCCATCATCTCACTCCCTGCCCGTGGCAACTTCCCAAGCAATCACAGAAGGTGCAACACTGTCCCTTTACCTCCTCCCTGCTCACCACCAAGGGCCTAAACATTCTTTTCAGGTGAAACAGTGCTTCCCTTAATGAGGTCTATTACATTCACTGCTCCAATGTTGTCTATTGTACGAGTGACCAAACGCAGATCAGATGACCGTTTTACAGAACACATTCGATCCATCCACAAGCAGGACCCAGGCCCTCCTGTCGCTTGCCATTTCAACACATCATCCTGCTCTCCCATCCAGGTGTCCATCCTTGGCATGTTACAATGTTCCAGTAAAGACCAACGCAAACTGGAGGAAAAGCACCTGATCTTCCAATTAGGCACTTTACAGCCTTCTGGATTTAACATTGAGTTCAACAACTTCCGAGAACAAACTCTTTCCTCTACCTTCACCCCATTTCCATTTATTTTACTTCATTTCATTCCATCCTTTTTTAATTTACATTTCTTTCATGGTTTCATTTCTCCACTTTTTTTAAAATGCCGCTTTCCATCTTTTTTCCACAAAAAGAGTCTCCCCACCCCCCACCCATCTAGGGCCATCTGTTCCATGTCTCAGGCTGTCCTTCGACACACCGCTTACCTTTGTTCTGCCATTTACACATCCTGATCTTTTAATGGCTGTTTCAGCACCCTTCTTAGCCGTGATCACTCCGCATTCCCTTTGTTTTTTTTTGTCTATGACTTTGTCTTTGGCAATTCCCCCTCCAGCCTAACTGTATAAATCTCATCCTATTTTTTATTGTTTTCAGCTCTGCCAAAGGTCATCCAGGCTCGAAATGTTAGCTCTGCTCTCTCTTCACTGATGCTGTCAGACCTGCTCAGATTTTCCACTGTTTTCTCTTTTCATTGTGAAAGGAAACGATTTAACTGACTGAATCATTTATGCATCCTGCATCAAATACAGTTGACCAAAATCTGGTATGTGCAATTATTACAGTAATTTAACTAAAGCCTACATTTCCATTATCTTGTATTGTTATACGAGGTACTTGGAATAAAGCTTCAAACAAAAATCAATGGATTCAAGATAACTTTACAGTCTCTAATGACTCGCAGTGATGCTTAAAATTTAGAAACAATTTTTATTTAAAGATAAGCTTAGCACAACAAGACCTAATTTATACTGAAGCTGCCAGAATAAGAAATAATGAGAAAATAAGGGCATTGCATCTAAAATAAATATTGGTAAAACTGATTGGGCCTGTATGACATGAACTCTGTGATCAACTTTTTCTACGAAGTTTTTGATTACATTCTTAAAATCTTAATGGATGCTGCTCTAATATTTTCACCACCTGAACTAATTCTTTCCACTCTGAGTTGGCGCTAGAAGTTTTCATGCCAAGTATAGAAAACTCACAATCATCCCTTTCAGAGACACCAGGGGTACCAATGCAGTTTAGTCACTTACCCTTTTCTAAATTCCCTTCCATGACTCCTCCTCACTGCAAAGTTCATCACTTTTCTAAATCTAGGTTTTCTTTGCATCTGCCGTTCCTGCAATTTGACTCATTTATAGTCTGGAACACACTCCCTAAACCATTGCTGCTTGTTACTGAATCTGTACGCTAGCAATGGAGTGGTGCAGCACTCAAACCACTTGAAGTTATGGTGTTGACATACGAAATGGGTGAATGGATGATTGCCCTGTTTGACACTGTATCCTCCCCAGAGGACAGCATGGCTGGCAGGAACTGGCAACCAGACCTCTTGCTGTATGCTCTACCTACAAGATCGGATATATGCACAAAAAAAAGGCACACCTAAAGGGAGGGCACCAAGGTGTGGTGGTTATACATTACATGGGAGATGTATTGTACGTTATAGTATTTCCAAAGTTTCATGCACATTGACTGCTGGCATTTCGCGAAGTCCCATACCTCTTTAATTGCTCATTATAAGCAAGGTAGAGTTGTCAATCCTCCCAGTTTTCCCATGGAATGGAGCATGAAACAATCCCACAGGCATTGCTATATAGCAGTCGAAAGATCATACTTCAAATTTCACACTGCAGCAAATGTCAATTAAAAGAGGATAAAAAAAAAGTAAAAATATAAAAAAAGTAGGAAAAATGGAGCCATGAGAAATAAATCACCAGCTTTGTTATAGGCATTGAGGCTGAATGGCCTCTCCCAGTAACGCAGGGTGGAAATTTCTCATCCTGTCCACAGCCTGTTTTGTGGCGGCCAGGAGCCAAAAGTCAGAATCCCACTGGCATGAAAACAGTTGCAATTTTCTCAATGGCAGACTTGTCCGACTCTCTACTAGTCTATGGATAGGATGGTAATGATTATGGGAGGCACCTGCAGCCTCTATTTGGGAAAACATAATAAAGGTGTGGGGGACATGTGAAATCTCCACATCATGGGGTTTCAGATAACTTTGAGAGAGGAAGATTTGGAGCTGGTCTCAAGGTAACAGTGGAGAACCACATCTTGCACTTTCAAGTAATGGTGCAATCATAAATCAGAAGTAAAAAAAATCTGCACTGGTGCGGTCTGAGGCAGTGTGAGAAGAGTGCACTGCTGGACTAAGCAGCCCTTTCTTAGGACTCCCTCTAACTTGTTGGTACCACAAGATTAAAATGAAATCAGAGCTGAGAGAAAGGAGGAAGACCCCCTTGAGAAGCTAGCATTGGAACCCATGCCTTTTGCCATGCCATTGAAGGGCAAATATAGGAGTCACTGGTTTAACTGGTTTTTAGGTGTCCAACAACTGGTTTTTAGATCACCAACAACTTGTCCTGGTCTCCCCATGCCGACACTATAGTTAAGAAAGCCCACCAATGCCTCTACTTTCTCAGGAAACAAAGGAAATTTGGCATGCCTGCTACAACTCTTACCAACTTCTACAGATGCATCATAGACAGCATTCTTTCTGATTGTATCACAGCATGGTATGTCTTCCGCTCCGCCCAAGACCGCAAGAAACTACAAACAGTCGTGAACGAAGCCCAGTCCATCACTCAACCCAGCCTCCCATCCATTGACTCTGTCCACATTTCCTGCTACCTCAGAAAAGCAGCCAGCATAATTAAGGACCACACACACCCCAGATATACTCTCTTCCACCTCCTTCCGTTGGGAAAAAGATACAATAGTCTGAGATCACGTATCAGCCGACTCAAAAACAGTTTCTTCCCTGCTGCTATCAAACCTTTGAATGAATCTACCTCACATTAAGTTGATCTTTCTCTACATCCTAGCTAGGACTGTAACACTACATTCTCCACTCTCTCCTTTCCTTCTCTATGTACGGTATGCTTTGTCTGTATAGTGCGCAATAAACAATACTTTTCACTATAATAATATGTGACAATAATAAAAATCAAATCAAAACATCACAATTGCTGCATTTCAACATGAACACCCAGATATATGAATCCAGGCAACAATTACACAGACAGATGCTGCATGTATGGCATCCCATCAATGAAAGACTTTCATATCTAGAATTGGCATTCGTGACAGGCCAATGGGCACCCAAAGTTACAATCACAGACATGCCAACTGTCAGCAAGGAGCCCTGGAAAATCCATCAGTGACATTGGCTAGCCACGTGATAATCCTGTTGCTAAGTCAATAGAAAGAGATGGGCTGCTGGCTGCAAAACATTACTTGGAAAATGAAAACATAAATCCGAAAAGGATTACCCCCATTCCACCCCGTTTTTTTGTCCCTTTAAGTTCAAGCATTTTCAAGTACCTTAAGTATTTTCCCCAACATGATTATGATGAGCAGAGCACTGCCAATTAAAATCTGTGCCCAGACACTGGAAAGAGAAACCTAGCTTCACACAGTCTTCATTAGCATGCTCCATGCATACTTAATGATATTTCTGCTTAAAAAGAAAGAGTGATTGTCATGCATGTGCAGTCCCAAGAGAAATATGCAAGAGGTGCAATTCTATCTGTACCAGCCACAACCTCTGGTCACACAATTTCCAGATCCTTTTCTTGACTGGACGGCATCCGATGGGGAAAAAAAAACACGTTTAAACTATCAATCTTTATCACAATGGAGAGCAGTTTTTTTAAAGCTATGTTTTCTATATTTTATGAGGAGGTTTAAAAAATCTGTATTAGCAGATGTAAAAAAAGCAAAATAACTTGATGCAGCAACAAAGAAAAAGATAACAAAAACATCCTTAATATGCTGGATAAACAATCAGTAAATTTTGCTCGAGCATAGATATTTAGCACCATTGAAACAAGCATCCTGAGGAACTGATAAACCAAGCAAACTAGCACTACTTGCCAAGAGGAAAACACTCTAAAGCATAAGGGATTACTCCATATTATCTATCCAGGAGACAAGACAAAAAGGGAGGTTGACAAGGATTCCTGCAACACATTTTCTTTGGTTCAGTAGGTGTTTTTGTACCATGCATTTTTGTCTTCAGCAGTCTCCCATTAGTGCAATTACAGAGAGCAGGGAAATTTTATGAGCTTGGCTGCAAACAAAAGTGTCAGCATGTGCAGTATTTAACATAGCAACTTTGAAAACACCATACAATAGAAACCATATAAATGATGCACATTAAGCAGGTTTGGGATTAATTAGAATTGATTCTGAAAGCGCATTTTTAGGTACGTTACAATTTAAATCAGTCTTTACGAAAAATAATCCACCGTTGCATTGCAAACTTCTATTGCACAGACCATACGAAAACAGCAGTAACACGCTATAGTTTACAAATGTCACATCCTGATGGATTACAAATTACATGAAAAACTACCAATTCAAATTTCTAGGTCATGCTGATTATTACTAGAGATCACAGAATTGTTATGGAACAGAGAGACACCACTTGGTCCATTGTATCTGCACTGACTCTCCAAATGAGCATAATCACTTAGTGCCATTCCCCTGACTTTTCTCTGAATGTCAGCACATTATTTCTATTCAACTAATTGTCTAATGCTCTCTTGAATGCCTCAGTTGAACCTGACTCCAGCAAACTTGCAGGTAGTGCATTCCAGACCTGAAGTACTCGTTTCATGAAAAAAACCTTTTTACTCAGATTGCATTTGTTTCTTTTACAAATCACTTTATATCTGTGACCTCTTGTCCTTAATCCTTATATAAGTGGGAATAGGTTCTCCCGATCCAACCAGCGTCCACGTGATTTTGAACATTTCTATCAAATCTCCTCTTAGCCTTCTTCTCTCCATGGAGAAGAGTCCCAATCTCTCCAATTTATCCTCATAACTAAAGTTTCTCATCTCTAGAACTAATCCTGTAGACCTCTTCTGCACTTTCACAAACATATTCACATCCTTCCTGTTGTGTAGCGCCCAGACCGTACACAAATATTCCAGCTGAGATCTAACTAGCGTTTTGTATAAGTTCAGCATAACCTCCTTGCTCTTGTATTCTATTTCCCTATTAATGAAGCCCAGGATATTATATGCTTTATTAATTGTTCTACCTGTCCTGTCAGTTTTATTGATCTATGCACACAAACACCCAAGTCTCTCTGCTCCTGCTCCCTTTAAGAATTTTACCTCTCATTGTATATTGGTTCTCATTGTTCTTTTCACCAAAATGCATCACCTCATATCACCAGATGATAATGGGTTGTATTAGTCTGAGTCTATTCTGCTGTCTGCCACTTCTCTACATTTAAACATTGAAATTTTTATCTTCATTTGTGTGTAAAGGTGAACTTCTTCAGGATCTGGGCTTGCCTTTTTAAAACTAAGGGTGTAACTTAATATGTGCAATGGGAATTTTGGCTATTGGTTACAAAACCAGTGGGAATTCTGCGGTGCTTCTCTCTAATGCAATTAGCAGGTAATCCAGTATTTACCAGGATAGTGTTAGGCCTCCCACTCAATTAGGCTCCAATAGACAGAAATCTCACCCCAATGATCTGCCAGCCAGAGACTGGCTACTCTTCAACAGGACAAGAAGTAGTGACCACTGACAGTACGCACAGGCTGTGGAAAGGATCGGCCATATGGAGCCCTAGATGGAGGTGAATATGGGTACGATGGGGATTGTAGGAAGAGGATTGTCAGTGGGAGCCCAGGAGGAGTTTTGACAGCAAGGGCAGGTGGTATCTCCCTGTTGCAGCACTCTCACCCTATCCTCTTCCTGATGTCAGGACCCTTGATTGGGCACAGAGGCTCTAAGTAGCTAATTAAGGGTGTCAATAGGTCTCCAAGCTGGGAGGCCATCCTTCACCCATCCAGCCATAAGCCTTAAACGGGGGGAGGTGGGAAGTCAGCAGGGTCCTAATCGTGTACACTCCATCTCATCAAACAGCTCTGAGCTACCCTTGAGCAGTCATGCAATTCCACCCAATATATTTGTCCTTGGGAGCTGTATATACAGAGATTACTCCAGAGTTCAACAACTAAACAGTCTGCCCCACTCTGTGGGGACTGGGTAAATTAAATTCGATACTCAAGTTGATAGACTTTATTGGGCAAGGATAGAGAAAAGCACATGTATTTGTTTCAAATAATAAATTGAGCAAAAGGCGGGTACATAGATGAGTAACAGATCAGCCACAATCAAACAGAATAGCAAAAACAGACTTGAGGGGCTGATCAACCCACTCCTGTGCCTCTTTGGAATCCATTATGTAGTCACATATTCTAAGTAACTTTATAGGAAGTCTGAGAGCAAGTCTTAGGAGGAGCTTTAAAGAGGCAATGTTTAAACTCCAGTTCTATTTTCCCATGTTTCTGTTCTCTGGAGTTTAGAAAGATGAAAGATGATCTCATCAAAACATTCCAGATTATGGTGGGGTTTGACACGGTAGATACTAAGCCATTGTTTCCCTGGGCTGGGGAATCTGGAACAAGAAGCCATAACAGGCTGATCATTTCGCATTTTGAGAAGAGATAGAAATATTTTTTGCGCTGTGGTAATCAGGGGATAGGAGAAGCACATGGAAAAATAGAGTTAGAGCTGAAGATCAATCATACTGAATTATGGAACAGGCTTGACTGGTTGTTGGTCTTCTCCTGCTCCTATATCTTATGGCCTCATGTTCAAAGTAGGTGAAAAAATGAGATATATCAAAATTTAGTACATGTATTTTGGAAAATTTAAATTTTAAAAGATGCAAGAGGGACTCTCACCCTTTTATATGGCTTCTGATTGCAGACACTGTTTCTGAAGTTTATACAGCACAAGGCCAAAATTACCAACATTTTATATTCACTACATTGCCATTATATCCCAACCTTTCTCAAAATACACGTGAAGATACCATCCCTGACTTTTCTTCAGAAGCTACATATATTTCATCTTAAGAAAGTTTTTAAAAATTTGTCTTCATTGCTTTTTCAAAATTCACCACCAGGAAATAAAGAAAATATTCCATCGGTACAATGGACTGAATGGTGCTAATGTACTGCACAATCCACAGTTCATAAAAATCACACTTCTGGGTAAAATCATCAGGTACAAGTCCTGGGTTTACAAAGCCTTTCATTAAAATATTAATGAAGACATTAATGGATACAACAAACAATTAATGAAGACATTTAGCATATTATTGTGAAATACATTTTTAAAATTTCATTTAATTTCGTGTTTAGAAATTGGAAACTTAGCTGGAAGAAAAAATTTTAGGTAAAAAGAAACCTTTTGCAGGAATGCAGTGATCAGATTGCATGATTAGAGAAACAAAAAGGTTGACTTCATATTGTTAGAATTTTATTTGAAGTTGCACTGGTAGAAAAGGCCCAGAGACACAAGATGTTGTTAAAATGAAGACTTACTTTTTTCTCTATCATATTAATTTTAATATTTTGACATTAAGGCTCCAATGCAGATTTGTTTTGAGTCTATCCTTTCCCTATACTTTTGCAGATAAGAATGTGTGTTCTGAAGAAATAGGATGAATGAACTGATACACCACACTGATCATCAAAATAGATGAACTAGGAAAATATTTATGCTTAAATCAGCAACATACATTGATATTCTGCCAACACCAACATTTTTATATTTTTAGCTGAATCAAAGATAACTCGCTATACTGGAATGACGTGCCCTAATTTGCCACAGGCATATGCTTATGCTTAAAGTACCCGTTATGTTTCTTGAAGTGACAGTCGGTAGCTAAAGGAACAGTGAAAGTAATATGTTTATTTTGTTATGGTTCAGGTTAGAACTTCAAAGTATTTTATGAAGCCTGCCAGAATCATAAGTTGTGCATCTTGAATTTGGCTAGGGTAAGCATGATATGTTCCACTTAAGGTGTGACTCAAAAGACCCACTACGGAACTTTTATCAAACAAAGTTTATTTAAGAATATAGTTAACATGTATGGAAAAAATTAGCAATAAATTCTAATGATTGCAAACAAAGATAAAACACCCACGATAATGTATAACCCTTAATGTCCCCATCAAACCAACCCCCATAAACAACTCTTCAAACAGGTTCAACACGGCATGGACTAAGGCTCACGTGATAATGGAAATTGAATCCTTTGGGTAAAGTCTGCACTTCTCTGGATTCACTCTAAACAGTTTGAAGACAAGACAGCTTCCCAAAACACCAGAGAGACTTTGGTTCAGCCCCCAACAACAGCAGATTTTCACCCTTCAAGAAAACAAGTTCTTGTTTTCAGCTAACCAGCAGAATTTTCAAAACAACAGGTAGAGGGCGAAAACACTTCTCTTTAGCTTGCTGCCCCTTCCAAAACTAAAAACTCAAACCTGCAGCTCCAAACTGAAAATGAAACCTTAAAGTTGCTGGGAAAAAAAACCTATCCAAAAACACATGACTGTCTTCTTAACATGCAGGATCATAAAACTAATCCCAGAGTAAACACAAGCAACCCCATTTAAACCACTTAAGTAGTCAGCCCAGCAACATAATGGCATTAGCTATGGCTGTGAGCTGAGAAACACTGACTGTAACAGCAGCAGAGATCATGATTTAAAAAAAAACTCTTAAAGGTACACTAACTTCACAATTTATTTAAATTATATTAGCATTTGTAAACTAAATCAACCAAAAGTTTAATCAAGTAGAAAATTCCTGCAAGTATATAGGACGATACTCAAATGGACATAATTATTGCTCTCAAACTTTGAGATAAAGTTTTCACATTATAGTGATTTTAATCAATGTTTTACACAATTGGGGTAGTGATTAAATTAACTGTTACCTTGGCCGTGTTAGCATAATTCTCAACTCAAGAAAAAATTACGCAAGAGGTAGAACATTAGAATGTTTATTTTCTAGTTTCACATCAGAATTGAGTGATAATCTATCCCAATCAGGCTAATCACAACCTTGATTCACGAGGACTTCCTGACTACATGTTCATACCACTGGTCAGTCTACCAACTGCCACCTCAGCAGCATCACATCAGGTTCTGTTCGCACATCATTCCTCTGCTTGCTACCCTACCACAAGGTGAAGCAGAGCCTCATTTTAAAATTCACATCCTTGTTTTCAAATCAGTTTTGGTCTCACATCATACCCTTGTAACTCCCTCACCTTTCTCACTTCTACCAGCTCTACAACCCTCAAAGATGCCTATGTTCTCCCATTTTGGCCTCTTCTCTATCCCTGATTATAATTGTTCCACCACAGGCAACCATGTTGAGGCCCTAAGTTCTGAAATGTATTCCTAGACACCCCGCATTGAATTCTTCCTTTATTATGCTCCTAAACACCAACCTCTTTGACCAAGGATGTTCTCAATGCCACAGTACCTCTGTTTGTAGCCTGGTGTCAAATTTTGTTTGATAAGTGAAGTGACTTGAGTCCTTTAACTTTGTTAAACGAGTCATATAAATTCAAGTTGTTGCTGACTGACGTACTACTGAGGGAGTGCTACACCATATCATCAGTGGTGTTATCCTTCAGATGAAACACAACCTAACAAATATTTGATGGTAATATTTGAAAAGGGGTAGAAATTCTTCTAATATGTTGGTCAACTTTGTCCTTACCACTCAACCAAAAGGAGTAACTGTTTGTAGAATGTTGCTGATGAAGAATGGTCTTTACCTTATATGATAAAACACTATATAAAAATCAATTATTTGTTATAAGTCAATTAGTCTGGGAGTGATATTAATAATCATAACTAAATCAGTAGGTTATGTTAAGCTGACTAGCAAATTTGTTACCAGAAGACAGTGTCACAAAAAGCATTTCCAAGAATGTGAAACTTCATATAATTTCTCTCAGATAAATCAAAGAAATAAAATCAAGATAGCTAACATTCTAGTACGTATTATTCAATTTTGACCACTTATATTGCACACATAATATTTCCAAAGGATTTTTTTAACTCATTCATGGGATATGGGCATTGCTGGCTGGCCAGCATTTATTGTCCATCCCTGGTTGGCAGAAGGCAGTTGTGAGTCAACCACATTGTTGTGGCTCTGGAGTCACATGTAGGTCAGGCCGGGTAAGAATGGCAGACTTCCTTCTCTAGAGGACATCAGTGACAATTTCTGACAATTGACAATGATTTCATGGTGATTATTTTATTGTTAACACCAGATATATTTTTACTGAATTCAAATTCCACCATCTGCCATGGTGGGATTCGAAGACAGGTCCCCAAAACATTAGCTGAGTTACTGGATTAATAGTCTAGTGGTAATACCACTAGAATATCACCTCCCCAGTCATTATAGCACATCCGTGGCTCCATATTTCTATCAAATAAAATCACTACAAATGGGTATAACTCAGTATGCAAATGTGTCACAGCTGTAAACGAAGGAAATTTGCATGGGTATGGGGCTAGGCAAATAAGCAGCAGAGGATTTGAGGTTTTATATTTCAGCAGAAATGATCCAGGAAATTAAACATAAAACTGTTCTTAACAGTAGAAAGTAACTTTGTTTTAATAACTTTGAATACTAATACCGTGCTACGAAGAATTAAAACAAAACATTGTCATTTAGAGTGGAACTGACCAGGGCATATAGCAGCAATATTTGGGATGTTTTACAAACTGAACATTTAAGGAAATTGCTAAGGAGTAACCTTACTTCCTAAATTAAGTTGGATAGTTTCTCTTTGATTGCAATTTAATTTAACTATGTTCAGTTTTTCATTACAGGGAATCAACATATATTAACAATTAATACTAGACACTACAAACATTAAAAAAGCAGCTTAAAACTAACATTTCATTTTGAACAATTAATGTACTCACCATTAAATAATATTTGGTGCTGCCTACAAATAAAACACCGCCTCGAAATTTCTGGAATTTCTCAGCATAACTACAATAGTGAGTGCATTAGTACTACTTTGCAAGAAATTTGGCTCATGTCTAACTTATTCCAGTTTTACGCTCCACATAACAATAGTGCTGTCAGTCTCTGGAGAATCTGAAAGTGTTCCGGAGCTCTCCCCATCATCCTCCCGATATACACAGGAGGACGAAGCAGCTGGAATTGTCTTGCTATTGTGCATATCCAAGTTCTGCTTTATGATGGAAGAGAAAGAGGCATAGCATAGGCAGGAGGCTCAGAATGAATCTCAATCAAAAGAGACAGCAGTTTACTCACTATTACCCCATTGTGATGGGACACCAAATAGGGAGGCTGTTCACTTTTCCAGGAAGAATAAAAAGGCAGAGTGTTACTTAAATGGAAATGACTGCAGAATTCTGAGGTGCAGAGGGACTAGACATTCTTGCGCATGAGTCACAAAAAAATTAGTATGCAAGTGCAGCAAGTAATTAAAAAAGCTAATGGAATGTTATCTTTTATTGTGAGAGGAATGGAACATAAAAGTAAGGATGTTATGCTTCAGTTAAACAGGCACTGGTGAAACCACATTTTGGATGATTGTGCAGTTCTGTCCTCCCTATTTAAGGAGGAGTGTAAATGCATTGGAGGTGGTTCAGAGGGAGTGTATAAGATTGACACCTGGAATGAGCAGTTTGTGTTTTGAGAAAAGATTGGACAGACTGGGCTTATTTTCACTAGAGCTTAGAATAGTGAGGGAATGACATGATTGAAAAACATACAAGATCCTGAATGATCTTGTCAAGGAGGACATGGAAAAGATGTGGCAGTGACTAGCACTGCTGCCTCACAATGCCAGGGACCCAGATTCAGTTCCAACCTTGGGATACTGTCTGTGCAGAGTTTGCATGTTCTCTCTGTGTCTATGTGGGTTTCCTCTGGGTGCTCCGGTTTCCTCCCACAGTCCGAAGATGTGCAGGTTAGGTGATTGGCCCTTAGTGTCCCAAATGTCTAGGTTAGTCAGATGAACCATGGTAAACAATTAGGGTTATGGGATAGGGTAAGATACTGTCAAAGAGATGGTGCAGTCTCAATGGACCAAATGGCCTCCTTCTGCACTGTAGTGATTCTATAATTCTTGTGAGTGAGCCCAGAACTGGGGTGCACTGTTCTAAAATTAGGGGTTGCTCTTTTAGCGTAGAGATGAAGAGAATTTTTCTTCTCTCAGATGGTTGTGTGACTTTGGAACTCACTGCCTCAGAAGGCCGTGAAGGCGGGGTTATTGAATAGTTTTAAGTTGGAGGTAGATAAATTCCCAATAGGCAAGGGAATCAAAGGTTTTCAGGGGTAGGTGGGAATTTGGAATTCAAAATACAAACAAATCAGCTTATCCTCTTCTTGAATGGCGGAGCAGGCTGAAGATGCTAAATGCCCTACTCCTGCTCCTATTTCTTATGATAATAACATTTTGCTTGTTTTATATTTGCTCTTATGTTCCATTGTTGACACACCGCAGGAAAGGTGGATGCTGACTTTGCCCTCTGCAAAGTCAGAGGTGTAAATTGAATAGAGAAAACTTCAGGTCATTTGCCCGGATCTTCATGGAGATGTGCATAAAATCATTAAACATCACAAAAGAAATCAGAAATTATGGAATAAGGATTTTACATCACAAATGTTATTCCATATTCTTCCATAACTTTTGCACAACAGTACCATTGTCCAGCAGCAGCAACAGTCAAAAGCTAACCATCATGGCTCTGTCCTCCAACTATATGATTGAAACTTTGTTGGGTTTCATAAATTTGAATGACTTAAAAGTAATTGTACTGGTAGCTTGGAAGTAGATTTTCATTAAAGTACTAAAATGATTAATAATGCCAGTTGGTTACATTATAAAATCCATCACATTCTTCAATTTATAATCACGAGGACACATTAACAGCACGCCTTTTGCTCATTGAACACTTCATTTTCTTTCCTCTCATACAAAGAAGGAATTTGCATTTATTAAGCCCCTTTAATGGCTTCAACACATTTCAAAATGCTTCACAGTCAGCCAAAGTACTTTTTAAATGGAGAAACTATTGAATGTAGGAAAACATGGCAGTCAATTTGCACACAGCAAAGTCTCACAGACAGCAATGGGATGAATAACTAGATGGCATGTTTTAATGGTAGTGATTGAGATAATTTTTTCCAGGACACTATGAAATGCTCCCTGCTCTTCCTCAAAATATTCCCCTACAATCCACTTGAGGGGAAAAGAGATCAGTTTAACATCTCATCCAAATGATGGGACTTCTGACAATGCAACACATCCTCAGTAACGCACTAAGTATCAACCTAGATTATGTGCTCATGTCTCTGGAGCAGGAATTAAACCCACAATTTTCTACAATCTTCTCTTGCCAGAGAGCAGTGTTGGGCTCTCTCAAGAAATCAGCACTTTTGCATATTGCTGCCACTCCTTCATGTCCACAGCTCCTACCATGATTGCAGCAAGTCAGCTAGATCAGTCTGGTCTGGCCAGCAGGAGCCAAGGTACAGCAGCCCGCAAACAGGTATTTACAGGCAAAAGCGCCCAGAGGTCATGGTCACAAGCATCTGAGGATCCAAAGGGAACAGCAGGCTTCCACCAGTTCAGGCTAATCAGGGAGCAAATTATTGGAGTTAGGAACCATTTTTTAATGAAAAACACCATAAGTTTAGCAGCTGTGTGAAAACTGAAAATATACACAAGAGCTTTTGGGACTTTGGTTTGAAGTGTGGTTTATTAGGCTAGAATATCATTGATCATAGAAGTTGCCTAAATGTTTCTCTCTCTCAATCTTTCTGCACCCGGACGGTGCATAAGTCAGATGTTTGTTTGTTTTGTAGCTAATTATTGCTGGGTTAGGTCACTAGTCTGCTGCCAGGAGCTTCTGGCTTCAGGGGCATTTCACCACATCAAGGATAGCCACACTTATACTCACATACAAACTGAGGAGCAATTTAATATAGCCAATTTACACAATCTGCATCTTTGGACCATGGGAGAAAACCAAAGCACCTGGCAAATACCTATGCAAAACAGGAAGAAAGTCTGTCTTTGTGGAGTTTGCACTAAGGCGAGGATTAAACCTGGGTCCTTGGCACTGTGAGTTAAAATGTGTCCAGGATAGTTACACAGAGTGCCTCCTTGTAAAGTCTTCAGGGAGTATATCAGTGGAAACACTGAGCTGCGAGCAGATGCCAAATATCTCTCTGCTGCCAAGTTCCAATAGGACTCTCCTTTCTCTGCTGTTTCACCATCTTCCCCCTGACAAGGATAACTGATGAGGACTGCTGCTTTTCTTCCTCTGCATGCAGATTGTTTGTAATGGAATGCTGTATGATATGCAGCAGACGAGCATAATTTACTTGACACTGAGGACCCCCGAGACCCCACCAATGGGGCCAAAAGCAGAGGTGACCATATTTCAATGGGTGTCAGAACCCACAGGCACAGTGGTAACCAATTAAGTCTCTATTAAGGATGGTCCCATGTCCAGAGGGCTGGCAGATTGTGCTGGCCAGTTTTGAAACTGCATTTTATTAGAATACTTTAAGAAAGAAACATGCAACATGGGTGAAGAGCAACCTATAGATGTCACGCACTTGGCTTTCTAAAAAGGCATAGAGGATTGGTTAGCTAATAGGAAGGAAAGAATAGGGATAAATGGGTTGACAAGCTGTTACTAGTGGAGGGCTCAGTGCTAGGACATCAACTACTTGCAATCTATATGTATGCTTTGGGTGAAGGGGCTGAAGGTACATTAGCTAAATTTGTTAATGACACAAAGATAGACAGGAAATTAAGTTGTCTAGAGGACATAAAGATCTGCAGAGAAATCAGATCCATTAAGTGAGTGGGCAAATATTTGGCAAATGGAGTATAGAAAATGGGAGTAATATGGGAAAATATGAACTTGTGACAGGAAGAATAAAGAAGTAATATGCTACAGGTCACGTATTCTTTATCCAACATCCTCATCACCAATTGCATTTTGAATTTCAGATGCTGCAAGTAAACTTATATTACAATGGCTAAAGTAAAGAAAATGGCTAGAAAAGTAAGATGTATCACTGAATAATAAATACAGGGTATCCGTAACAAGTTTCTTTTTGACACTTTCACCATATAAATTGCAAGTGTGGACAAAACAACTAGATTCCTGCACTAAGGATCAATGAAGTTCAAAAAAATGTAGTTTTTGGATATGTTGGTTTTTAGATTTATAGATAAAGGATACTTGACCTGCATTTAAATGGAGAGAGACTGCAGAGCTCTGCAGTTCTGAGGTATCTGGGTGTCTTGGGACACAAAACATTGATATGCGGGTGCAGCAAGTGGCTCAGAAAGCAAATAGAATGTTAGTGTTAATTGCATGGGGTAATTGAGTATAAAGTAGGAAAGTTGTATTCAGTTTTACAGGACATAGCTGAGATTACATCTGGAGTACTGTGTATCGTTTTGATCCCCTTACTTAAGAAAGGCTTTAATTGCATTAAAATTAGTTCAGAGAAGGTTCTTCCAACTGATTCTTGGGATGAAGGCTGCTGGAAAGTTGACAGGTTTCATTAGATTATCTCTCCACATGGCAGCGGCACTCCCCACCCCAGCCCACCTGACAGGAAACCCCTGACACTTCCCTGAACAATTGTGCCAGCGTTCTTGTCTTCAAAACCATCACCAAAGGCATGGTAGAATTACGGATCTATATCTGGAAAATACTGCAAGCAGCCCTCCCACTTTCCATCCTACATCCAAAGTGATTCAGACAAATGAACCTCCATGAGCAGTTTAATCAAGTGCTCCTCCTAAAGTTGAAGGTCAGGGGATGGCTGAGTTTCTGATGGTAGCTTTATGGGTATTGTGTGTAGACCTGGTGATGTATTATGGTGTTTCTGTAACTGATAGGACAGTGATATGGTAACATTTTCTGTTAACGAATGATGTTGGTTCATGCTCTGATTCCTTAGTGGCCACATGTTCAATCAAGTCCTGCATGACCTTCAGAGACTGAAAGCACTACGAAAAAAAATTCAGGACAGTGGTAGCTTTGAGGATAAGCAGCAAGGAATGCCCCTCCTTGCTCCAGCAGATCAGGCTGCAGCTACATCTTTTTGCACTTTTTCCATATTTTGTTCAGGAAAATGGAACTTTTGTCTCAGCCTGTGGACCCTGTGTGAGTTAAGATAAAGCAGGGCAGAAATTTTAATTAGAAATCAGCTTGGCAGAGCTGGTTTCTGGCATATTGCCTCAAGCAGGTGGTTCAAACGGAGTACATGAAAAGTACAAAGAAAGCCTGGCTGGTGATGGGAGTGGGTGGTGGGAGGGTGATAAAATTGCAAGTTATTGACATTGTTACTTTAACAAAATTGATTGTAGTATCAATATATGATAAATGCAAGGAAGGCTTGGCTTCCTTAGTTCATGCGTTAAAGTTATCAGCAAAGCTGCTGTTTGGGGATGCTAAATGGAAGTGGTCCTCTGCAGAAAGGAGAGCAAATTGAATAAAGAGTCTTCAAGAAGGCACTCTTGAATTCCTCCTATTCATTATTCAAGAGTACTATTGGTCACAATTTGAGAGCAGCTTACCCACTTACCTTCTTGGGCACAGAGCAAATGTAATCCACGGAAGAAATAGAGATAAAAGGGCAGAAAGAATCTTAACATGAGAAGCTAAATTCTCAATAATGTAAACAAATTAGCACTCAATCTTGGTGTTGAAAATGTAATTTTCATCAGTGTGAGAACTTGCATACAATATAGATAAGTTAAACAATCTAGTTTTCCATCAGGAATTCTCAGATAAAGGTCAGAAATTCAATTGCTGCAAACCTTGTATTCCTTTTGCAAGGACAAACTTAGGACTTCAAATAAAACCCATCTTTCTGGATTACAGGAAATCAGCTGACAAATATCTCAACAGAAAAAGACAACATCAGTACTGAAACACAGGCCAAAGTATCAACATGCAACCCTGCAGGAATGTGCTGTCATAACAGGTCAATGTAAACCAATGGACTCTAGTCAATTTAATCCCAGTGAAGTGCAGTGTGAACTGTGGTCACTGGCCTGCCCTAAGAGCATACATCAGGGAAAACTTCTTGGCAAGCAAGTTTGCAAATTAAAGAAATAAATGCTCACATCAAAACTTATTCATAAAAATAGTGAAAATATATTTACATAGTCTACAAAATTGCATTTAATTAATCACCTTACTTAATGAAGAATTGCTTCCAACATGCTACCCTAAGGGCTCCAATGCATTGTTTACCAAGCAACTGACTGAGAAGTATACTTTTGAGTTAATTACTGTCATTTATTAGGAATTGTTTCAGCATCATATTGTGTCAGATGAAATTGTAGTAAAATGGCTGACATCGGGAATCTTGAATTCTCTGGTTCCAAGAGACAAGTGCAGTCACGCAAACATGGGGCTAGAGAATCTGGCCTCACTTGCAGCTGTGAATCTCCATTCCCGCTGCAGTGAATGGGGACTTGGGTGAGCACCAATTTCTCATTTCCTGCTGGCAGTGGTGGCAGGATGTGAACGGCCACAGAATTCCAGCCATGGTTTATCAACTTGAAAAAAGTAAATTAAAAATGTTGTACTTTACCTTACCAGCCAACGGTGTAGTCCAACATCAAACTCCCTAAAGGGAATCATAAGAGTTTTAATTAAAGTAAGTAAGCAAGAACACAAACTTTAACTGTAAATATTTTACTATTCTATTCACATAAATTTGGAAATTCATTTTCCTGAATCGAAATACTGTTTAATCCATCATTTTTATTGCAACATTTCTACACTGAAATAATTAATTACTGGTGAAACTAAATATGCTTTCTTAGAAAAGGAGCTAATTGAACGTTAACTGGGATTGTTTGTTGGAATTAAGTGACATTAGACCTATCTGATTTAATCAGATTAAAATGTTCAATAATATCATTCTTGATGGGGACATCTGTTTAATTTTTGCATTAAGTGCCCCTGCAATCTGTGACTAGATCAATTTAGAATCATTTTTGTTAATGACTGAATTAACAATTTCAATTCATTTTTCTGTTCAAATCGCATAATTCTGTCCTTTTGCTCCCTGAGAACAGTAAAATCAGTAGCACTGGTAATAAGTGAAACCTTTTGTACAATCGCATATCTCTCGATCCATGAATTACTATTACATCTTGAATAAATCGTTGGAGTTTAGAGGATGAGGGGGGATCTTATAAGATAATGAAGGGGATGGGTAGGGTAGAGGTAGAGAGATTCTTCCTGCTTAGAAAGGACTAGAGGGCACAGCCTCAAGATAACGGGGGTGGGGGGGGGCGGCCAGCTTAGATCAGAGTTGAGGAGGAACTTCTTCACTCAAAGGGTGGTGAATCTCTGGAATTCTCTGCCTGTTGAAGTGGTGGAGGCTGCCTCGTTAAATATATTTGAGTCACGGGCAGATAGGTTTCTGATGGACAGGGGAATTCAGGGTTGTGGGGAGAAAGCAGGAAAGTGGAACTGATCCACTTCAGATCAGCTATGATCTTATTGAATGGTGGGGCAGGCTCGAAGGGCTAGATGGCCTACTCCTGCTCCTATTTCTTATGTTCTTATGTAAATCCCAGACCTTACCATCAGGATAAAAGTGTCAGACTAGTACGTGGGATGATGTTCAATTTGTCTAATTATTTGCTGTATGCAAGACTTCCAGGCTGTGGTTTTTAATCACCTTTCAGTTGTGTTGAAATTCACTTAAATTACAGTGTTTCAGGGAAATTACTTGGGGAAACTACGTAAAAGTAGCTGCAGCAATTTGCAAAACATTCTTGACACTTCGTTAAATATAGGGCTCAATTTATCAGGGTTGATTATAGCCTTGTCTATTGTGACAATTAAATGTCAGGATTGATATCAAGCCAAATGGAGTAATAAAATTAAATCAAAAGATTTATAGATTGAACAGTATTTTTAAATTTCTACCTAGGTCCTCTTCAACATCCTAACATCACCATAGATGGAGTTTAATCCAGGCAATGGGCATCTTTGCCATCAGATAGAGAACTAGCTAGAGCCCTGTGTCACCTTTTGTTGGGGAAGGTCAGACGTATCAAGAGCTTAAGAGGCATTTATGTGGCTATAATCCTCTGGGATTAAGGGCCCCAGAGGCAAAATCCCTCCTCTCCCTCATCATCCATCCTCACCCTAGGAAAAACTGTCTGCAGCTTCTAGCAAGCAACTTCCATCCCAACGCCTGGTCATACATTTTTATTCATTCACAGGATGTGGATATCACTGGCTGGGCCAGTATTTATTGCCAATTCATAATTCCCTCCATTTCAGAGGGCATTTAAGGGTCTTTGCTATGGATTTAAAAATCGCATGTAGGTCAGACTATCTAAGGATAGCAGACTTCCTTCCCTAAAGAACATTAGTGAACCAGATGGGTTTTTACAACAATGGTTTCATGATCATCATTAAGTTTTTAATTCCAGATTTTTAATTGGGAACCCTCTGCCCAAACTAGCTACTATGGGGCAGTAATTCTATCCCATTCATCAAAAGAAACCACAAACTGGTGAGAGGTCATTTATCATGTTTTAATTGAAAAAGTTATATCAATCATAAATTCATGGTCATGAGTGATGGGAAGGATAATTAACAGCTCAATTCATACAATGAATTTGCAGATAGATTATGTATGAAATTTGGCAAATCATTTTAACAACCACACAAGTTATTGATGTCAGAACACTGCGTCAGAATATAATTATGCTTCTTGTTACACAGGAAGCAACAATGCAACACAACAACAAACCAAATTAAATGCACATTTAATCCAAGTACAGATATATATGTACAAAATTATTTCCTATTTACACAGAATTCCCATGCCATGCAATACGCCTAAAAATACAAGTTAGATGTTTTTTACATAAATAGCAAATTACTATTTTATTGTTTTGAAATGGATTCCTGTCGTAGGCAGGAATAAATGGCATTTCTGCAATATTATGTGTAATTCAATACAACATAGCAAGATACTCGAAATTTAAGAGCATAAGGAATAGGAGCAGTGAGTAGGATGTTCAGCCCCTCGCGCCTGCTCTGTCATTCAATAAGATGGTGGCTGATCTGCTTGCACCGAGTTCCTCATTTCCATCTACCCCGATAAACTTTGATTCCCTTACCCAGCAAGAATATATTCTACCTCTGCCTTAAAAACTATCAATAATCCTGCTTCAACCACGTTCTGAGGCAGAGTTTCAAAGCCATCCAACCCTCTTGGGAGAAAAAAATTCTCATCTCAGTCCAATAAGAGCAACCACTAATTTTAAAAACGTACCCCCTAGTTCGGGGCTTAGCCACAAGACGGAACATCATTTCCATGTCTACCCTGTCAATACCTTGTCAGCATCTTACATACTTGAGTCAAGTCATTCCTCACTCTTCTAAAGTCCAGTGGAAATAAGCTTAGCCCTTCTGACCTATCCTCATAAGACAACCCACTCAGTCCTCTGAACTGCCTCCAACATCCTTTCTTAAATGAAGAGGCCAAAACCGCACACAATATTTTAGATGTGGTCTCACTAATGTGCTATATAAAAGTAAGAATACTATGCTTCTTATAAGCAAAATACTGCAGATGCTGGAATCTGAAACAAACAGAGAATGCTGGAAAAACTCATTTTTCTGCCGCTGTAAAATACGCCGTGTATTTGTGGGAGGAGATCCTGCCCGATGAACACAAGATGGAAAACTTCAGCATGTTTCTTATTTCAGCAATACATTTCTATTGTAATAGATATGAGCCCATCAATAACTGAATCAAAAAAATAGATTCAGCCGACTTCTACAACTAAATAGAAGTATGTATTTTCAAACTGAAATGTTGCACTAAACATTTCATAGGACATAATTAATGGGCCATGTAATTCAGACTGTGGCAGTAGAGCTTATTTATATTACAACGCAACAACACAATTATGATAGTCAAATCATGAATAAGCCAGAAACAATGTCATCATCATTCCAGCTTCTTGCCTTCCTCTGTCTATCCCATAATCACCACACCTCAATCCTCTATTGACCTTGTTCAAATAACTCCCCATGCTAACATTTGTTTCCTTGCTTAAGTCCTAGAGCTTTTATTCCCTCAGAAATATGATGCCAACTCCCTCATCATTCTCTGATCAAAACCTTCCAATGAGGTTTTCTTCCCAAAATGCCAAAAGCACTTGTTCCTCCTGCAACATAAAACTTTGTTATGGTTCATTCCTTGGCTCCCACTTCCATCATTAATATGCTCCTTTTTGCCAATGTTATCCACCAGCAAAGGGTTCAATATTTTTAAATGGTGCTCAGTTTTACCTTCCCATTTTCTTCCCTGCTGATGCCACAGTATCCAATTGCCTGCCTGACATTAAGAATTTAATGAGCTTAAAGTTGCCCGTAGCATAATATTGGCAAATCACATTGGGTAGAATTTTCCCACTCTTCCCACTGGTGGGATCTTCCAGTCCTGCCAATTTTGACAGAGCCCCCCCCCTGGCTGCACGTTCCCCAGTGGTGGGACGAGCAAGCCACACACTTCGTCTTTGGCTCCTGCAAACAGCAAAGCATCTCTGCTCTTAACTATACCTCTTGCCAGCTGATAACTCAAGCCAACTCCAGAGCAAGGAACCCTAGAACGTTGGTCCTAGGCTGAAGTGTTCTTTCTTTATACTTGATCCATCATCAAGATGTTCTTTCATCCCCACATCACCTACCTATACCCTCATCTCTCCTTTTACTGCCTCATGACTGGACTTCTCCAAAACTCATTTCTATGTTTCCACTGAGGAATGGCAGAACAACCATAATGCTGCAACCTACATTCTCATGCACACACAGGACGGAATTCTCCCAACCCTGCTGTGGTAGGTATGGTGGGGGGTGGGACTCAAAAGTTGAAAACCAGCCTGTGAATAATTAACAAGATTCCATGTGCTAAATCTGGCACAGGAACCCGTCACTCTGGCCAGCAGGACAAGTGCCACCAGAGCCATCCGCCACTACTCATGGTCTCAAAGAGGAGAATTCCACCCCAAGATCCACAGTGGCCACCATCTCCGTCCTGTTTCAGAGAATTGACTAAGGTTTTTGTTTTGCCCTTAAAATTAATTTATAGTCTTGCTCTCCCTATTTCAAGGACATCCAATCACACCCCAGTCATTCGATACCAAAATTGTGTGCAGTTTTGGTCACCTAATTACAGGAAGGTCATTAATAAGGTTGAAAGAGGGCAGAGAAGGTTTACAAGAATGTTGTCGGGACTTGAGAAACTGAGTTACAGAGAAAGGTTGAATAGGTTAGGACTTTATTCCCTGGAGCGTAGAAGAATGAGGGGAGACTTGATAGGGCTGTATAAGATTTTGATGGGTATAGATAAAGTGAATGCAAGCAGGCTTTTTCTACTGAGGCTAGGGGAGAAAAAAAACTAGAGGACATCGGTTAAGGATGAAGGGGGAAAAGTTTAAAAGGAATATTAGGGGCGGTTTCTTCAGAGTGGTGGGAGTGTGGTATGAGCTGCCAGATGAAGTGGTAAATGCAGGCTCACTTTTAACATTTAAAAAAAAAGACCTGGACAAGTACATGGCTGAGAGGGGTGTGGAAGGATATGGTCCAGGTGCAGGTCAGTGAGACTAGGCAGAAAAATGCTTCAGCACAGCCAAGAAGGGCCAAAAAGCCTGTTTCTGTGCTGTAATGTTCTGTGGTTCTAACCTACTTCTTCCCTGCTCCATGTGCCACAATTTGAGCCACTCTTTTCAGTCACCCTGCACTGGGTGCAAGATTTGTTCCCTAACATCTATACTTCACTTCAAAACTTCTGATGCATTTGTTCCTCCACACATGTTTATTATGTGCAGACCCTGTTCTGTCCCTCTGAATCCCTGCAATATATTTTCTTCCTATGGAATATGGGTATTGCTGGCTGGTCAGCATTTGTTGCCCATCCCCAACTGCCTCTGGGAAGGTGGTACGGAGCCATAATTTTGAACCACTGCAGTCCATGTTGTTAGGAATGTGTTAACAGAGCTTCCAAATAAGACTTAATTTGATGTTGATTATTCAATAGGAGTCACTGATATATAAAAGTGGCCACAGGTGGCACTGGGTGGTGGAGGAGAATTGTATTTGGAGTTGGATCAAAGAAATAAAGGTAGTTTATGAAGAAGCTGAACTTGTGTCTCCTTTACTGAACATGGCTCATTCACACGTGGTGTAGGTAAACCCACAATGCTGTTTACTAGAAGGGAGTTACAAGATTTTGATCCAGCAACAGTGAAGGAAAAGCAATATCGTCCAAGTAAGGATGGTGTGTAACTTGAAGACAGTGGGAATCTGAAATAAAGACAGAAAATGCTATAAAAATACAGCAGGTCTGGCAGCATCTGTGGAGAGAGAAAAACAGAGATAGCATTTCAAGTCAATATCTCTCTTCTTCAGAGCTACTGAAGGTGTTGCCGTTTATCTACTGCTTTTGATCTGACAGGTGGTAGAGGTTGCAGGTTTGGTAGGTGCTATCAAAGGAGCTTTGGTGAGCTGCTGTAGCTGCCACTGTGCATTGGTGGCGGAGGCTAAGTATTTCAGGATGTGGATGTGGCGCCAATCAAGTGGGCTGCTTTGCTCTGGATGGTGTAGGCCGATGGCAGCAATCACTAATTTTTCATAACTTTATTTTTATTTAGCCTTTACTTTTTAAGTCAACCTGCAATGAATCATACTTTGTAGACCTTGATTTAAACCTAGATGTGACTGTGCTTTGATTAGTGATCAATTATATAATCTGTGACTTTATGATCTATAGACTTCGACACTTCCCCCCCCAGGATTTTTCTTGTGCATCATATTCATAGCTGTTGTTTTGACTGAACATTGAATTTTATCTAGCTGCACTGCTTAAAAAAATTCCATTGTGAACTGTTACTGTATTGACCCCAGTGAGCCAAGGACACTCTTGCAGCAATGTCTTGAGACTAAGATGACCGACCTCCCAACAACTACAACTATCTTTCTTTGTGCCAGGTATGACTCCAACCAAGCCAGAGTTCCCACAATTCCCATTGATTCCAGTTTTGTGGGGCTCCTTGATGCCACATTCAGTCAAATGATGCCTTGATGTCAGTCACTCTCATCTCACCTCTGGAGTTCAGATCTATTTCCATGTTTGCATCAAAGTTGTAATGAGGTCAGGAACTAAATGGGTCTGGCAGAGCCCAAAGTGAACATCGGGTCATTAATGTGTAAGTGCCACTTGACAGCACTGTCATTGACAATTGCCATCAGTTTGATGATGATTGAGAGTAAATTGATAGGGCAGTATTTAATCAGTTTAGATTTGTATTGCTTTTTGCAGACAACGCATACCTGCACAATTTTTTACGTTGCCAGGTGGAGGTTAGTGTTGTAGCTCTACTGGAACAGCTTAGCCAGGGGCACAGCTAGTTCTGGAGCACATCTCTTCAGTACCATTGCCTGAATGTTATCAAGGCCAATGCATGTTGCACAATCCCATGCCTTCAAACATTTCTTGACTTCACATCGGATTGGATGAAGATTGGCATCCATGATATCCTTGGAGGGAGTGCAGAGGAGGTTTACTAGGCTGATACCGGAGTTGAGGGGGTTGAGCTATGAGGAGAGGCTGAATAAACTGGGCTTGTACTCGTTAGAGTTTAGAAGAATGAGGGGAGATCTCATTGAGACGTATAAGATGATGAATGGGATGGATAGGATAGAGGTGGAAAGACTCTTCCCGCTCAAAAAAGACAGTAGGACTAGGGGGCACAGCCTCAAGATAAAAGGGGGGCGGTTTAGAACGGAGTTGAGGAGGAACTTCTTCACTCAAAGGGTGGTGAATCTCTGGAATTCTCTGCCCGTTGAAGTGGTGGAGGCTGCCTCGCTAAATATTTTTAAGATGCGGGTTGATGGGTTTTTGATAGGAGAGGGGATTAAGGGTTATGTGGAGAGGGCGGGAAAGTGGAACTGAGCAGCGACAGATCAGCCATGATCTTATTGAATGGCGGGGCAGGCTTGAAGGGCTGGATGGCCTACTCCTGCTCCTATTTCTTATGTTCTTATGATATTGGGTACCTTAGGAGGAGGCCAAAAAGGACCTTCCACTCAGCGCTAAGGGCTGAGGATGATGGAAAATCTTCAGTTATGTCTCTTGCACTGATGCATTCATTGCCCCCATCACCAAGGTTGGGGGTATTTGCGGAGCATCCCACTCCAATTAGTTTTTTTTATTGTCTATCACCATTCATGACTGGGCACTGTAGTGTTTAGATCAGATTAGTTGCTTGTGAGATCGCTTAGCTCTTGTCTATTACATGCTACTGGTGCTGTTTGGCATGCAAGTAATCCTGTGTTGTTGCTTCACCTGGTTGACACCTCAGCTGGAATTTTACGGTCTGCCTGTCATGGGAATCAGAGCGAGCGAGGGGCTGACAATAGGACGATTGATCTTGACTGGGATTTCAGAGTTTTGGGATGAGCGAGGCTGTAAAATCTCACCCATCATTATTAGGCACGTTTGGTGCTGGTCCTAGCATGGTCTCCTGCATTCTTCATTGAACCAGAGAGAATCCATGAACTTGATGGTAATGGGAAAGTAAGTGACATGTCAAATAATGAGGTTACAAACGATAGTTGAGTATAATTCAGTTGTTGCTTATAACCCATAAGACCTGATGGATACCCAGTTCTGGCTATCTAGTTCAAATCTGTCCCATTTATCACAATAGTAATATCAGACATTGCAATGGAGGGTATTCTTAATGTGCAGATAGGATTTTCTCTCACAAGGACTGTGCGGTGCTCACTTATACCAATTCTGCCATTGACGGATGCATCTCCAACAAATACGTTTGTGAGGATTCATGAGACAGATTGGTGATGCCTCAAACGTTTTGCTGTATGTAATGAGCATAATAGAAATATTTGTGGTTGTAGTCATCACATTCCTATTGACATATAAAATCCCCACATTTGCTTCAAGCCATAATGTAGGTTTTAAAATAGTTTGCATTAGAAATTTCTGATAGGTCAATATGAGTGTTTATCACACATTCTGCCATTTTTAAAAAAAAAATAAGTGTTTTGTTTTGAATTCCAAGATGTGAATTGTCAGTCATTTTTGCATGGCCTACGAATGAAAATTGGCAACAGTTAAATCAATCTCATGAATTTATTGGCAGCAATGGCACCTTCAAGATTGGAGGGAAAAGCAGAGGAAAATTAATAATTTATAGAACAAATATTTGATTTCCTTAATATTGCTTTGTTTATCTTACCACACTGATGTAGTAAATGCTTAACTCTGTGTTCTACATCAATATCACATTGGGTAAGAATTTATGTGCAATTCAATATCGATTTGTTCCATGAACTTTATGCGCAAATATTTCCATCATTTCAAAGATCTGGTTAGACAATTTTCCGTGGTTTCTGCCCTTTCTCATTGACAAGCCCATTAAAAAACAAATAGAATCTTTTTAGTTAATAAGCAGCAGAATACACGTTGGAGGAATATCTATTTGATATTTATAAATATGCAACACAAAATTCTGTTTGATCAACATGAAATGAAATACTAATATAATTTAATTTAATTAAACCTTTACCTTATTCAGGCATTAAGTGTGTGGTAATTAGATACATGGATCAAGAAGCTGCCAATTTTGATCACTGATATGGACAAGGTTAACCAATTTAAGTGGGGAAGCAACAGAAGCACTTTCATAGGTATGAACACCCCCCCATAACCCTGTCAATTTGGTCATCATACCTCAGGTGCATGGAGTCAAGTGGCAGATAACAAACTAGTGACACTACATTGATTGATGGTTGCCAACCTGCTTGAAAAGTTTGTGATGATAGCGTACCTTTAAGAGATCTTTTTTGAAAATCATATTCTATGCAGCTGTGTTGCCGAGCTCTCTGTAAAAGTCCTTTTATTGCTACTTAAATGGGGTTTCTTTATTTTTACTCTGGGATGTTTTATGACCCTGCATTGTTAGAAGGAAGGTCATGTGTTAGAACCATAGAAAATTACAGCTCAGAAACAGGCCTTTTGGCCCTTCTTGTCTGTGCTGAACCACTTTTTTTGCCTAGTCCCACTGACCTGCACTTGGACCATATCCCTCCACACCCTTCTCATCCATGAACCCGTCCAAGCTTTTCTTAAATGTTAAAAGTGACCCCGCATTTACCACTTTATCCGGCAGTTCATTCTACACTCCCACCACTTTCTGCATGAAAAAGCCCCCCACTAATATTCCCTTTAAACTTTTCTCCTTTCACCCTTAACCCATGCCCTCTGGTTTTTTTTCTCTCCTAGCCTCAGTGGAAAAAGCCTGCTTGCATTCACTTTATCTATACCCATCAAAATCTTATACACCTCTATTAAATCTCCCCTCATTCTTCTATGCTCCAGGGAATAAAGTCCTAAGCTATTCAACCTTTCTCTGTAACTCAGTTTCTCAAGTCCCTACAACATCCTTGTGAACCTTCCCTGCACTCTTTCAACCTTATTTACATCTTTCCTGTCACTAGGTGACCAAAACTGTACACAATACTATAAATTCAGCCTCACCAATGCCTTACACAACCTTACCATAACACTTCAACCTTTATAGTTGGTACTCCGATTTATTCTGGACAGTATTTTTTTTCTAATTTAAGATTTCATTTTCTGTTTGGGCTGGCTGCAAATAATTTAGAAGAGACATCAGACTGAAAACCATGTGTCTCTCTCCCTAGCATTTGGAAATTCTGTTGGTTAGCTGAAAGCAAGGCTTCTTCCCTTCCTAGAATAGAGAATTTGCTATTGGTGGCTCAACCAGAATCTCTCCCTGGTGTTCTGGGAAGCTATTCTGACTCCAAGCCTGTCTGTGTCCCTCAAAAGAACTGCAGCATTCATCCAAAGGGCTCAGCTCCGGTATCACACGAGCATTAGTCTTGGTTGTGTTGAACCTGTGTATAGAGGTTTTTTTATATCTTAAGGAAGTTGATTGGAACATCTTAAATATATGTGTTACAGGTTATACATTATCATGGTTATTTTGTTTTGTCTGCAATTGATAACAGTTATTGCTAGTTTTCTTACTATATGTGTTAACTATATTTTTAAATAAACTTTGTTTGATAAAAGCTCCCTAGTGGGACATTTCAATCATACCTGAAGTGAAACATATCATGCTTATCCTAACCAAATTCAAAGTGCAAAATTTATAATCCAGGTGAGTTTCATAAAACACTTCAGAGTTTCTAACAAATTTAACAACCAATTTATAAACTGTGTTCAAGTTTTCATAGTTTGGGGGGGGGGCGGGGGGTGGTGGTGGTAGTGGTGAATTCTTCATACCAGTTGCATCCCATTCAGCTGCATGGGAAGGCATCAATGGGAGAGCCCATTGACAGAGGCAGGACCAGAGAATCCCGTCACCATCAAACAGCATGCCACTTTCTGGCACCAAGAAACACACAGCTGGGGGGCTGGAGAACACAACCCCTCCCCAACCCCCCCTAGTGTTCATTACATTTTCAGTGCCACGGTTTCTCAAGATCTTCCTAACTTCTGCTACTGCTTAGTGCAAGGATGAGAGTTGGAGTTGGTTAAATAATTTAGTAGACAAGTTTCTGACTTTCTTGGCAGTTGTATTCCATTTCAGGCGAATCAAAGCAAGATAATTCACTTTTAATAATTTACAAATGTTCCTATGCAAGATTGAAAAATGTTTGATTTCTTTTGACTATATTTGCACTTTTATACAGAATATTAATAATAACCCGAACTTGAATGAATGAATGAAATTGAATTTAAACCTTGTGAATTAACATTGTAAGATTATTCCTGAGCCAAAAATATACAAAGAAAATAATTTAAAAATCACAATAAATCAAATGACACAGAAGCCGGTACAATTGCACCTGCAAGATCCCATTCTGTTCTTGATATTTACTTTCAGAATTTAACTGCGCAACTTACCTCCATGTTCCTGTAAAACTATACAGGCTGCTGGTACATCTTGGCAATTTTGGTGATTCAATACCATCCAGACACATGATAATTGATGGAATCCCATAAAGCAGCAGGTATTTCATGTAGAAAAACAATGCATGAGCAAAGCCAAGGCCACCTAGGAGATAAAGATATACAAGTTAAATGAGTAACTGCATGGGAACTGTTCACTGTATAATGGGTTAACTCACAGGTGTAACAATAGTACCCCCTTGTGGCACGAAAAAGATGCTCACATCATTTGCATGAGACAATCCAATCTTTTAACAATAGGCTGAGAAAGCAACCACTGAGACATGGTCACTTATGAATAATTACACACTTTTTAGAACAAATTAGTTTAGAATACTGAGTAATAGTTATGATCATCACAACTTGTCTTCACATAACCCATAAAACATGAAACTCATTTTCCAGTTCAGTGGATTTTTTGCTTGGCTTAAATACCTAACTACATTGTACAATAACCTCTTTTATTGTATCTTATCAAGTTACCACAAAAGTTTGAAAACCCCACTACAGAAGGTATCAAAACTGTGTTACACACAAAGGGCTGAATGTTCCCGTCTCGCCCGCCACAAAATCATTGTGGGCAGGACAACAGACCATGCAAAGGTCCACTGACTTCGGGTGGGATTTTTCACCTTAGGACCAAGTACAGCTGGAAAATCTCACCCAAAGTATTCAATTCTGTCTTACTTTTTGAATACTCTGTGTATAGCAAAGTATCAAAGGCTTCATAAATTTATCCAAATTCATGACTTAGATATCCGTGGCGAGGCATGGTGATCAGCCTCCCTCCCGTTGAGTTTTGTTCTGATGTCTCTGAATCCCAGACTCGGGGTCTTGTTGCTTCTTCTGCAGTGGTTAGTCCTGCAGGTTACTGTTGCCAATGTTTTTTTGTTTCTCCTTCTTATAGATATCCTGGAGGATGGGATTTCTCCTCCACCTCCCTTCCACTGTTAGGTAATATGTAGACCACATCTACTAGAATGATGGATCCTTTGTATTTTTATCACTATCCAAAATAATTCAATTTCTGTCTTGCTGAAATTATGTTATCCAGAATAAGTACAAGATATTCCACCTCCCATTTCCCCCTTTCTGACTTCTCTCTGCAATGTTTATTTCCCAGTCCTGATTTTTTTGTTTGAACCATGTCTCAGCGTTCTCTGTCTAGTTGTTCCCAGTGCATGGCAGCCTCCAGCTTCCGACACCGACTGAAATCTTCCATTCTCAATCACAGCTGGGATCTTTAAATACCACTGAAAGTTAATGGGATTTTGGCAGGAATGCCAAATTTTCCATTCTTGCTCGTATCAGGCCCCACTGTATTCATTACTACATTGACATTTCAGCAAGATTTCTTCTCATTTTATGCCGAACCCCTGAGTTTTCTTAGACTCCTGTTCTTTAAACCTATTTTTCCCTTGCCATCAATATTCCTACGTTTTCCTGTCAAATTTTGTTTACTTTAAAGCCGCTCGCCTTTCTTATGGATCCCTCCCCAACACCCCACGCCCCCTTTAATAGTTTAAAACCTTTGCCACCTTCTTATTGATCCTTTCCATGAAGGCACAGTCCCATTCTGGTTCAGATAGAACATGGCCCATCAAGACAGCTCTTTCCTGTCCCATAACTGATGCAAGTGTCACATTAGTATAAACTCCCTTTTCCACACCCAACCCTTCAGCCACATATTAATTCTCCTGATGTCTCCACTACCATACCAATTTGCACATCGTTCAGAGATAATCTGGGGATTATCATCTTGTGGTCCTGAATTTCAATTTGCAGTCGAAATCCTGTTAATCTTTAAGCAGGGCTTCTTCCCTGTTTCTACCTAGGTTGTTTGTTCAACTCGATTATCTCATTCATTTGAAGTTGCTCTCCAGCCATTACAAGGTATCCCTTATCCTGACACTGGATGGGCAACACACCTTGTGGGATTCACCTTCTTAGTTGTAAAGGATCCTATCTTTCCCCCTAATTATTAAAAGCCCCGTTACTGATACATTTCCATTCGGTTTTTCCCCATGCTGGATTCTTCTGAGCCCCAGAGGTTTAGTCTGCATTGTGGCTGCCCTCTCTACAGATTTCTCATCATCTACATTGGTAGTGAGTACATTGTACCTGTTGCACAAGCTATTACGCAGTTGAATTCATCAACAATTTTCAAACTTGTTGGCAGTCTTCCCCTTAGTTGTCACCACCCAACTCACCATCATTCAGCACAGCAGAGCACTATCTTTAGAAATGATAAAAGACTGCATAAAAATTAATCTCTTGCACCAAACTGTAGAAAATGAGAAAGATACAGGTACTGTGCCTCCAATATTAATCTCTTGAAAATAAAATAGTGTTCCACTTAAATTAGATTAGTTTCTTCAGTAACAATCTATTATTCACCAAACTTTTGATTTTTAAACTCATTACTAATATTGCAAAGGATTTTTCTTACGATATCTTTAGATGAAATGCTGCATTATCCAGCTTGACTTGTCAATATTTCATTACCATTTATATGGTCAGGTTCATTTTAGAAATAACATGGTGGATATTCAAAACCTAGAATACTTTTGTTAATCCAATTCTCAATCCATATTGTCATCTCTCCAAACATAAACCCCACAACTCTGAAACGTATTGCTTTCGGTAATGTCATGTATCAGATCATTTTCAATTTCATGTAGGATGAAAAAGAAAAGTTACTTTTGTTAATTCTTTGCTGGCCAGGACAATATTTGTTGTTCATTCCTAAGAGAAGGTGATAGTGAGCTGCCTTCTTGGGCCATTGTAGTCTACTGGTGTACATTGACAATACTGTTAGGAAGACAATTTTAGGGTCTTGACTGAAGAAAGTGAAGGAATGGTGATAAAGGGCTGTATTTTCATCCAGTATGCCGGTATATGGAGTCAGGTATTTCCTGGACTGTGTAACTCAGGAGAATGTGCCATCAAATGTGGAATTGCAGTTCTTGGGGGGCTATTTGGAGGCAGCCACAGGGATTACCAGATGCCAAGGTAGGCTGTTCAATAGGCTCATCTCTATCTCTGTGAATTTACCCCAGTTGTAATAATGACAGAAAAACAAAGAACTGTCCCTGAGCTCTCAGAACTTGCCCCCACACACTCGCCAGGCCTAGTCATGTCAATCATGACCCCACCCTACCCCCCACGGTCTCTCATAACCTCCACGTCAATCAGTGGCACTTCCTTTGCTGTTCACCCACTATACACCCTGTACCGAATCAATAAAGTCCATAGTAACAACAGGCAGGATACCCTCTTCCCCTCAGCAGGACACTACCTCAGAGGAAGGGATGGAAATGCAGCCTGGGAGATGGTGGCAGCACATATTAGTGCAGGGCACTGGCCAGGAAAACTGTGAAGCAGTGCTGCAAAAAACTGAAGGATCTAATCCGTGTAGCAAGGGTAAGTGTTTAACCTCATCTAGCATTTTCCCCTTAAATGACTCCAGATCACCCCATCCCCAGCAGCCTGCATGCTTTCAGTCCCTGACCCACAAACACCTCCCTCCAACCTCCAAGAGCATTACAACCCTTGCCCTCTGAGGGCCATCCCCGTCATTCTGTAGGACTAGTGCTATCAGATTTTACATGGCTCCTTCCGTCCCCACAGGAGAAGAGTATCATAATCACTTGGAGAGGGTGAAGACAGGGGATGGTGAGCCTGAGATCCAGGTCCTCAATCTCTGATGAGTGGGCACTGGAGCTTGCAGGAGAGGAGGGCATGTGGACCATTAGTGACAGCATGGTCGGACTGGAGCATAGAAATGAGCACCTGACAATCCTCCACTTGTTGGAGAAATCTCAAGTAAGTTGCTTGCCCAGATTCCTCTCCCTCCCTTGCATTTAACCTTGTGTCCTGTGCTACAGGAACGGACCCCAATGCGCCTGGGTTATCTGGCATCGCGGCCCTCACAGCTGCTCCTATGCATCCTGCCCCTGACAGCTCAGAAGACTCCTCAGAGAAAGCTGATGAAGTTTTGTGTCAGCTTTCACCTCGCAACTCACCATCCCAGAGACTCTCACATCAGTGGATCAAGTCAGTGGCAAGGCATCTGGGTTACTCTCTGGTGCGCACAGCGCATCTGCTGATGTGCTTCGGGTGGAGGAGAGGTCATCCTAAGCCTCTGGCGCCCTGGGGCTTGCCGGAGACAAGGATTCAGCTGGCCCCAGGCTAATGCTGGATTTCTAAAATCTCTTCCCCATCTGCTGCTGGAAATGCAGCAACAGAACCACGGAATGAAGGAGGGACCAACAGGAACGCTGGCCCAACTGCGAGGCTGTTGGGTGGAGTTTCAAAGCTTTAAGTGGATCAAATATTGCCTGTCTTGTGTGGTTCCCAGGCCAACACTCTTCCTCTTCCTGCTGGGCAGCCTCCTTCTCAGTGATATCCGGCTGGTTGGCCTCCACATCCTCCTCCTCCGAAAGGTCTCCTCACTGCTGCGCCAGGTTGTGTAGGGCACAGCACACCATCACAGTACGGGACAATATCGGGGGCTCTAACGGAGGTCCCTGACAGAGTGGTTCAGGCACCTGAACCACATCTTGAGGAGGTCTATGCACAGTTCTACTATTGAACGCGTGGCAACGTGGGCCTCATTATATTGGATCTCTACCTCAGTCTCAGGCCTCCGCACAGGCATCATGAGCCAAGACCAAAGCAAGTACCCCATGTCCCCCATGAGCCATCCCTACAACCTGGGCTCCACCTCAAAGACCTCCAGGACATCAGAACTCCTCAACATAAAACTATCATGCACACTGCTGGGGTGGCATAGACATGCATAATGTTCAGCTGATGGTCATTCACCAACTACACATTTATTGAATGAAGCCCTTTCTGTTCATGAATCTTCCTGGATTCTTCACTGCAGCCTTGAAGGCAATGTGGGTGCAGTTGATGGCCCCCTGCACATTTGGCACCCTGCAACGGCTGCAAGTCTTACAGCCCGGGCTTCCTGCTGGGTCTGGTCCAGGTAAAATTTAATATACTGGCCAGCCCGGGCATACAGGGCATCTGTGACCTTCGTGACACACTTGTGGATGGATGAGTGGGAAATGCCACAAAGGTCCCTGTTGGCAGTCTGGAAGGAACCTGTGGCATAAAGGTTTAAGGTGGCCGTCACTTTCACAGCTACCAAGAATGGGTGCCCCACCGTGGCCCGAGGTGTCAGGTCCTGCAACAAATGGCAGAAGTGCCGCCCTGTCTCCTTTTGGAGTCAAAGCCGTCGGTGGCATGTGATGTCCGACAGTTGCTCAAAAAGGACACTTGCATGTCGAACTGCCGGGGTCTCCGCTCCCTCCTTTGCCTGCACTCCCCCCACCCTTGGGGCGAATGGCGGCCACGTCCTGCTCCAAAGGAAGCCTCCCTCTATTCCTGTGAGTGGTGAGGCCTAGGACTCCTCTGCCCGCAATTCCTCCTCCTGCTCCTCCTCAGCTCCAGCAGCAACCAAACGAACAGCAAGATCAATGGGTTGCATTGAGGAGGTCTATGCACAGCTCCACTATTGAACATGTTTTGGGGCGGGGGGGGGGTCCCCACTCTGAAGAGCAGGGGGTGGAGGAGTGGAATGTGGGGAAGGGGAGAGACAAATGGAGATGTTGAAGAACTCTGCTTGCCCCCAGCCCAGCAACACACACTTCCCATACCCCCTCCAATAGACCCCAGCATAGGAACATAGCACTCCCCATCTCACAAACGCACACCCAGAACCCACGCAGTAGTGGCCACAGACAGTACTGCTTGACAAGTGCTGACGCTGCAGCATTGCCACTTCAGAGAGTTTCCAGCCCAGCCCCCACCAACAACAGTGCTTGTTGCTGCCACCACTAGGACCCAGAGTCAGCAGTATGACCCGAAGTCTGACTGGGTTCCGTCTTAACAGGCTGAAGGTGGGCCCCATGAACAACAGCAGCCCTCCACACACCCACAAGCCCCCTCATCACTACCAGCCACACACTCGCAGGAACCCCACCCCCCCCCACTCCCCCGCAACTTATCACCCTACTCAGTTGCCTGAATGCGACTTTTATGCTTCAGGTGTTTTCCTGACTGATCTGGCTACAGCAAACAAGGTCATTAGGGAAAGTCAGCTGAGATAATTAGGACTGAAACTTGCTAATTACAATGTGATGAATGCAAAAAAATTGCAAATTGACATTTTGCCCACTTTGGGTGGGGTCCCGATCACACTCATTTTATTTCCTGGTTAAAATGGGCGCAAAAACAGGTGCCATCCCCACTAGTCACATCATGCCCGGTTTTACAACTTCTTCCTGCTGCAAAACGGGCCTGATGATGTTGTGAAATTCTGTCCAATGCCTTCTCTAACTCAAGAGCACTTGCATATTCTATTAAAAAGAGAAAATGATCTTGCACTAACCTAAAGTCCAGTAGGAGGCAGATTCTAATATTGTTTCTTGCTGCTGAATTGCATGAATATACATCAGTTGAAGCATGGACTCTGTCAACCACCACCAGAATAGAATGCGCATTCCACTCCGTAACAAACACATGAGATCTGTTTTGGGGACAAATGTCTCTGCTTTTCGCATCTGTTTTGTTTTGGAAGTAAAACAGAAACAGAACAAATGAATCCACTGAGAATTACATAAGTACATATTTATTTCATTTGTTTTTTTTAAGTGGTTACCAACTATGTCCCCAATTAACACAACAGCTTCTCAAGTGCTGATATACTTTACAGAGGACTTCTCATCAATCGTTTCAGATGCTTGACAA
This sequence comes from Carcharhinus amblyrhynchos, assembly GCF_965287045.1. Lineage (NCBI taxonomy): Eukaryota > Metazoa > Chordata > Chondrichthyes > Carcharhiniformes > Carcharhinidae > Carcharhinus > Carcharhinus amblyrhynchos. Next base: position 56,717,899 of record NC_137335.1, read on the forward strand.
TTTCTCACTTTTCTTTATTCCAACAACATTCATTGTAAAACTGTGACAACTAAAAATTCTATTCCAGCTTCAAACAATATTTAATAAATTCCCAATTGTTTTCCCTTATTTCAAAACCAACATGTAGCATGCCTTTTAGACTAACTAATCAGTGCTGTTCCACAGATTTGATGCCTTCCATCTATTATTGAAGAGTCTACTTTCACATTTAGAGATGTTAGATAACCTGTGGATTTGCTTTGCAGGTTTCTTCAAAACACCAATGTGCACAAGCTACTTGCTGTCACTTATTCATCTGCCAAATCAATGCCCAGCACCACTAGCTCCCTCTGTAACTGGTTTTACAAATAAACTAGTGAAAAATAGTGGATTAGCATTCTCCAAACTTTCAGTTGTTTTGAGTCAAATGTCCATTTGAATAAATGAAGCATTTTTACAAAAGCAGGCCCCATCAAGTGTTCATTATATTTAAATTTCAACTCCCTCATTGTTCCATCTTTCAAATGAAATATACAAAGTTATCTCCTCACTGCAGTCACGATTGAACACAAGGGTGGTGAGGGTGGGGGAGTGGAATTCTCTGGCCTCTATGCAGCGTACTTCTCGTGGTGGGGAGGCACCATGCCATTCACCGTTCAATGGATCTCCCATTGATTGAATCTCAAGCTACTGGGAACTCCGACACCACGATGCACCGTTGGCAGGGTCCCAAGCATTTTATTTTAGGATGGTGTCCTTGACAAGCAAACAAAAAGTCTGTGTTTATAATGAAGTGGAAGCTCTAGGTGGCATGGAGCTGGCCGTTCTTCCATTCACTGAAAATAGGGTAGGGTCCCTGTAAGAAGCCTTCTGCATTTTTCTAGATGGCATTTCATTTCATATGCAGGCCTGCTTGCAGCTGTATTTTTGTTCCCAAGTGGCATAGCACCTGTTTATTGTTTGTTTCTCTTCCTGCACTGGGCAGACTTTCATCTGTCTCCACGGCCTGTTTTTCCTGAAACAAATCACCAGCTTGTCACCAGAGGTTTATGGCAACAACTATTGGGGAAGGGGGGGGAGATGCAGTTTTGCTGCAGTGCTTAAAAGGCAACAGCTGTTTAAAGGGCCAGAAGGGTTCAAAATCATTGATGATTGAAAGAGGAACAAATAAATGCCTGAAATGAGAGAAAATAAACTAACATCTTCATTTGTGGCAAGAGTTCCCACGTTGCCATATTTCTCTTGGTTCCACTAATGTAGAATTATCTTTGCTCAAAACATTTCAATTCCACTAATTGCTGTTGTTATGTGCCTAATCGACAGAGCAAAGTCCCAGCAACAACAGATCAGCTGAATGGCTACTTCAATTTAACATGAAAAAGGTACAGAAATCAGATTCATGTGAACAATGTAGTGGGGAGAAGATCAACCATACAATAACGCATCAAAACTTCCAAGTATGTCATTTTAAAGTTCTCTCTGAATTCAAGAACTTGTTCAAGTAACTCTGTACAAGATAATTACTTAAACCTGGCCATGTTAGTTATTCAAGCAATACACATGGCCTTTGTATAGTTTAATTCAAAACATTGCCGGACTTTCTTCCTATTACAAAACAAAACATTATACACTGTGTGGAGACGCCAATGCTGGACTGAGGTGGGCACAGTAAGAAGTCTCACAATACCAGGTTGAAGTCCTACAAGATTTATTTGGAATCATGAACTTTCAGAGCACCACTCCTTCAACAGGTGAATAATTTATTAAATATTGTTGGACTTTAACTTGGTGTTGTGATACTTCTTATTATGCATTGTGTTATAAACAATCAGCTTTAAATTTTAAAGCAAAGGTTCTGTTTCCAAAGAGATGTGAATATATTAATTCACCTGGTTATTGAAGTCATCGTAGCAGATGATGGGCCCATTGTGAAATACAGGGTAGTAGAATACATAAGCTAGCAGCCAACAGAAGGATACGAAGCGCCTTTGAGGATTATCACGTTGCCAGCAGTATTCGAGGCTGAAACTTGTGTAACGCAGATTGCAAAGAGCCAAGCAGAATAACAGCAGGAAGTACTCATTCTCTGTCTCATACCATCGTTTCTAAAACAAATAGAAAGTATTATCCTTGACATAAGGAAAAATAAATACACAATTCTCATCATCGTCTGGAAGATTATCAGTGGACGGAGGGGAGATTGTACGAATATATAAAGAAGTGATTCAATTAAGCATTTCTGATATAGCATTTAATGAATGTCAACAGAACCACTAAAGGTTTGGCTGCATAGTGGTAATACTACGGTGCTAATGATCTGGATACAGAATTTCAAATCCCCATCATGGTAGCCGGCAGATTTGAATTCAATTAATAACTCAGGACTGAAATGCTAGCTTCATTAGTAACAATTATGAAATTAGCAGATTGTTGTAAAAACCAATTTGGCTCACTAAAAATCCTTTAGGGGAGAAAGTCTGCCATCCTTATCCAGTCTGGTCTACCCATGACTCCAGATTCCCAGCTATGTGATTGACTGTTAATTGCCCTGTGAAATGGCATAGCAAGCCATTAGGTTGTATTAAACTACTACTACAGAAAAAAATAAATTTGGCTCATCACATTTTCCTGTCCCGTCCACAAAGATGTCCGGTGGCGTCAGGGTCAGAAAATGCCACCTGTGTGTACATCATGTGGACTGTGGCAGCTCATCACTGCCTCCCTCAAAAGGCAATTAGAGACAAGGCAATAAGTGTGGCCAGTGAGACTCACTTTCCAAGAACAGACAAAAAGACATTAAATTAGCAGCTGAAACTCATTATCAGTTATTATTATTTATAACGAATGCAGAATTTCTTTAATTCTGATCAGGACCAAGTCCTGATATTTATTTCCATTGCCCACTGGTTGCCCTGAACATCAAGTTCGTTCTTTCAGTCGAAACCTACAGAACTTATGTAGGCTTCCATCACTGCTGTCTGCCCCTTCTTAACAAAATAATGTACTGTTAGAAGCATATTCCAGTTGGAGATAAAACAAAAAAACTAACTATTTTCAGGTTTAAAGTGTTAAACTATATAATCAATTTCACTTAATTCAATGTGATTTGTTACTTGGTTAACGCAGTTATATAATGTCATTAGTAAGATAGTTGGTTGGAAAGCAGAATGACAGAAACTGATAAACAGCACAAATTAAAGCAAAAATTCAGCACAAATTAAAGCTAAAATAACCAATTATAAACATAATGGTTCATTGCAAAATCTACATATGTAAGCAGCATGATCAAGAAGACAACATTACAATAACGTGGAAGCTAAAGAAATAAATGTGGCACTAAAATTAGCATTAATGTACTGTCACAATAGAGAAGATTTGCTTTCTCTTGTTGAATTAGAAAGTTCTCGGTACTAATTTGATAACATTCATTTGAAAGCAAATAAAATCTTAAAATGCCAGACAACCCATTCCAGTACAAGTTGTACACACATTTCAAACTTAACTCCACTGGTTTTGGCCTGGATTCACTGGATGATCAGGAAATACATACGTTACTAAATACTGCATAGAAGTAGTGAAACTATGCTGCACAAGTCAAAATCACCCAGTATAAATTGATTTTTTTTTCAAAAAGCTAATTAATTTTTCCACAAAGTCTTCTCCATAGTTACAGTTATTGTCCCTTCTCACTTATTGCAGCATTGTTACCATGTCTCTTTATCAGCTCTGCACATTTCTTTTCACCAGAGGTCCAGCAAGTCCATTCATTGCTCCAGATTCACTCTTGAAAGAAATTTGCCTCCACCTAGTGATCTAAACAGGAATTTGCAAAACTTGTTCAATTAACCTCCCTCACCCAATCCAGAAAGTGAAGGTAGTTTAGGCAAGAATTAGCATCTCAAACTCATAGGCATAATTGCTCCCATTTCCAAGGCACTGTCAGCACTTAAACCCTCACAGGTAGCAACAGAATGTGCCCATTTTAATTTCAACCAGATAGTTTGCAAGGAGGCAATTCCATGTATTCAGCTGGCAGCTTCCCTCCAGTTATTATTCTAAAAAAATTGAAGGCCAGCTCTCACTCCTTTTGTTTTTGATCAGTCAAGATTTGTGCTATTTCTATCTATAGCACTCAGAAGAACAGACTTAAATTGAATCAAATCAGCACACTGAAGGTTGTTTTTAAACTAAAAGTTGCACACTCTGATCAATAAATAGATGCAATGCAACATCCTACATATACAATGAATAAATTTCACTACATTGTCCCACTGCGTCATTTAATTTCACTTTACTGTTGTTCTACTTCAGAAAATTAGTTGGTGAAGGACAATACTGGAGCCAATCTCTGTTTAGATTTACATTGATTTAGAGTGAAATGTTAAAGCCTATACCTCCTAATTAAACTATAACACAATTTCAACAAGTTTATGCACTGAGGTGAATGTACTCTATCTGCACATAATTAAACACAATTATACAATTAATGAGAAAGGAAAGTCAATTGCTAGCTCCTTCACTGTGTAACGAATTGTGGTCAACACCAACGAGTTCCAGAAAGCTCTGCAATAGTTCAAAGGAAAACCAATTTCTTGGGTATCCATTCCTGAACAGCAAGAATGATCTCTGGAATGAAAAGCTTGTCATACGAGGAACGGTTGAGGACTCTGGGTCTGTACTCGGAGTTCAGAAGGATCGGGGGATTGTATTGAAACTTACAGGATACTGTGAGGCCGGGATAGAGTGAACCTGGAGAGGATGTTTCCACTAGTAGGAAAAACTAGAACCAAAGGGCACTACCTCAGACTAAAGGGAGATCTTTTAAAACAGAGATGAGAGGAATATCTTCAGCCAGAGTGGTGAATCTGTGGAACTCTTTGCTGTAGAAGGCTGTGGAGGCCAGGTCATTAAGTGTCTTTAAGACAGAGATAGATAGGTTCTTGATTAGTAAGGGGGTCAGGGGTTATGGGGAATAGGCAGGAGAAATGGAGATGAGAAAACTATAGCCATGTTTGAGTGGCAGAGTAGACTCGATGGGCTGAGTGACCTAATTCTGCTCCTATGTCTTATGGTCTTATGGAGGAGATTACTGGGATGGGGAAGGACAAGGCCAGAGAGGAATTTGAAAACAAGAGTCAGAGTTTTAAAATCAAGATATTGCTCGACTGGGAGCCAATGTACGTTAGTGAACACAGGGGTGATAGTGGTTTGGGACTTGTTGCGCTTTAAGACACAGGCTGAAGAGCTTTGGATGACCTCAAGTTTACAGAAGATAAAATGTGGGAGACTGGCCAGCACTGAATTGGAATAGTTGAGTTCAGAGCTATCAAATGCAGGGATGAGGCTTTCAGTTGCATATGTGCTGAGACAGGGGCGGTCTTAGAGATGATAGATAGCATGAACATGATGTTGAAAGCTCAACTCAAGTTGAAACATGGCATTGAGATTGTGAACTTGACTGACTTAATCTCAGACTGCTGCAAGGGAGAGGGATAAAGTTAGTGACTAAAAAACTCAGTTTGGATTGGTGACCAAAAACAATTGCTTCACCGAGTAACCAGAAGGCAAATGAACGATAACTAGCCTTCCAATCAAGGGAATCAACTACACCATTTACTTTACAGACTATCAAAGGTAGTAAAGTTGTCATGTCAATTATATTGTTAAAATTGAGAGAAACAACTGATGGGTGTTAACGTCTTTGATCACACAAAAACAGGAGATCCATAGCTACATACATGGCTAAATGTTTCTTGGAGAGAGGGCATGCAGTGCTTACTGGGGCATTTCATGCCTTCTGTGACTCACATCAGTGACTGGAGTGTATCATTACCCTGGGGAATGATACTTTGATTTAAGTTTGCTTTGGACATTTTATTTTGGTTACAGTTCTTGTAATTAATTCTTGAATATTTTCCAATGTTATCCTTGAGTTCTAATTTACAGCACATTCCTGAAAGCAGTATGAAGACTTAAGTTCTCCTGTACCCATAACATTACATTCTTACCTGAATTTTTCCAAGAGAATCCATTTGCAAGCTATATAGTAATAGCACCGAACACAGCCAAGACAATACTGGCACTTGCAGCTGGGCCACAGCATAGGAGATGAGCAGATGCAAAAATATAACCATCAGGCCTTTGTAGCCTACTGTAAAGAAGCAGGCCAACATTCCGTATATCATCAGCAGCCACATCCTAAACTAAAGAAAAAGAATCCTTCTGTTACCATGTGAAACAAGAACTAAACAATTAAGTGTAAACTTTCTGCATTACAGAGCTTCTGTTGATTTCTTGGTACCACAAAGTTTCAGTTTAGTATTGCTGAAAGACAACTAACATTACTACAGTACTGCACAGATTTATTTGGATAGCACAGCATGAGCTGAAAATGTAAAAGAACATTGCCTTGTTGTCAATTTATGATGCAATTCAGGACGAATTAGAGAAGAAATAGAAAAAAACCCAGAAAATGATGAAAGTACTCCACAGGGCAGACAGCATCTGTGGAGAGAGAAACAACTTAACATTTCAAGTCAATGAACTTTTGACAAAACTGTTCTGATGAAAGGTCAACTGACCTTAAACAGTATCTCCTTTCCAGCACTTTCTGCTTCAGATTTCCATCAGAACTACTGTATTTTATTTCTGAATTATACAAGAAGGTTGGTTGAAATTTTAGGGTAATAAGCAAATTAGATTACAAAAAAGGTAAGGCTACATGAAGGTTTCACTCCGGTCCATTTTATAAGTATTTCAATAAATGATTATTGAACATAAAGCAATCTATTTTGAAATTCATAATTGTTTAATAATCCTAAAACTTAAGATACAACTTCCTCCCTCATTTGCTGCTTTCTGAATGAAATGAATGCAATTCAACTCCCTCATTAGTAGGTCAGTCTATATCATGGAAAATTATCAATGCCAGCCCTTCAACATAGATCTCTTTCCTCTGTTCCCTTTAGAATTAATATAACCTACAGAATTGAAAGAAACCATTCGGCTCAACAGCTCTATCCTGTATTAATGCTCTAGACATGCCTGCTCCCACTCTAATTATCTTTTTCCTTGCATTATATAAAAGGTGATTATAGGATAATTTAAGCCAAAAGCATGGCACAACTACAACATTTGACATTTACCTTCCATCTCTACCAATTAGTGCTTCTCATCATGATCCTATTTTCTTTTAGGTTGGACATTTCAAGGTTTTCTAGTTTCCTATTTATCCAGAGAATATTGCAGATTGAAAAATACAATTGTAATTCATCAAAAAGATCTGGCAGTAGAAACAGAAGGTTGCATACATATTTACATCATATAAATCAGTTTTATTTTAGAAAGCTGAAAAACGCCTGTTGTTGGAAAGATGTCATCCTGTCACATCAATATATTCTGTACAGTACTTGGCATATTTCTGATACTTTGATTCCAGCTTGAATGGCTAACCTTTAGAAGAAAGGTGCTGGTCACTTGTGATATGATTACATGACCAAGCAGAGTCCACATCAACAACTTCTTTACCCACTCTGTCCAAAAGCTCCATTCAAAGTCTGTTGGGTCCTGAAAAGTGTTACAAGGGTTAGTCTTCAAAATATCTCTCAAATTATAAATTTCACAGTAACTTCATTGCCGTGTCAATGCAAGCCTTACACGTGACTAATAAATAAACTTTTTAATAAAACTGCAATCAAATGCTACGATGGAATTGCAAAACAGAAAATCAGAATTAATATCACAACCAAGCCAGATCTTGCCTTCAACCAACCTCCCTATTTAAAATACATACCTTTTGATTTGATTTACTATTGTGTTTTGGGATACAGTGAAAAATATTGTTTCTTGCACGTTGTACAGACAAATCATATCATAGAGTACATAGGGGAGAGAGAAAGGAGAGGGTGCAGAATATAGTGTTACAGTCATAGCTAGGGTGGAAAGAAAGATCAACTTAATATAAGGTATGTCCATTCAAAAGTCTGACGGTAGTAGGGAAGGAGCTGTTCTTCCTTGATTATGCTGGGTGCTTTTCCAAGGCAGCAGGAAGTGTAGACAAGAGTCAAAAGTGGGAGGTTGGTTTGTGTGATGGATTGAACTACATTCACAACCCTTTGTAGTTTCTTGCAGTCTTGGTCAGAGCAGTAACCATACCATGCTGCAATACATCTGGAAAGGATGCCTTCTTTGGTGCATCTGTTAAAATTGATGAGAGTCGTAGCAAACATGCCAAATTTGTTTAGCCTCCTGAGACAATAAAGGCATTGGTGAGCTTTCTTAACTGTAGCATCAGCGAAGAGGGATTAGGACACCTAGAAATCTAAAACTCCCGACAATTTCCACTTCATTACTATGATGTGGAGGTGCCAGCATTGGACTGGGGTTGGCACAATAAGAACTCTCACAACACCAGGTTAAAGTCCAACAGGTTTATTTGGGATCACGAGCTTTCGGAGAGCTGCTCTTTCATCAGGTGAGAGGAGAGGTAGGTTTCACAAACACAGCATAGACAGACACAATTGCAAGATAATGGTTGGAATGCGAGTCTTGTCTGATATCCCTGTGCACTTGCCTGAAGGGGTGTCACTTTGCAGTGAGTAGACTTGATGGAGCACAGGCCATTCATCCTTTCCCTCTGGCACAGGGCAGTTCTCATGTGGACTCCACAGGTGCTAATCTCTATTGCAACTTTTGCCCAGGCCACCATGGTCAATTGGGTGGGCCTCCAGATGCCACCCTTGGGAAATAGTACCTCCTGCTTTTCCTAGACAGCCCGAAGGAGAACCTGCAGGGAGGCTTCGCTGATTTGTGGGGCCACACATTGCTTGGTCAGAGACATAACGCCTGTGATGTGGAGAATTCAGAGCTCCCTGGCCTGCGGTGAGTGAATGGCTGTTCAGGTGTCCTTCAAACATAGCACCCAGACATGGGAATGACAACTTTCTGCCTGCCTACAACATGACAATTGGTGAGCTCCTCTCGTTTGCACGTTTCCAAACCAAGATGCCAAAATAGACGATCCCAACCATCATGTCTAGGCATCCACTGACTGTTTCAGTAAGTTTAGAACACTGGCAGGTATGAATTCCACTGGTAACATTTGTTTTGACTTGTCCATTCTAGGGAGAGGCCCCATCCATTGGTTATTCAATATGGAATTTTCCAGAAATTTAGCAGCCTGTGTTTGAAAACGCAAAGGTCACTTGGCCCCCTTGGTGCCATCTTAACTGATTATCACTGTCCATTTTAAATAAATGATAAGTTCCAGAAGCTGCCATTATGAGCCCACTCCATGTGTAAATATACGAATATGGCATGTTTTACTGGGCATGAGTGTATATCTGACATTGTGATTTTTTAAAAATTGCTTTTCTATTCTGTTATCTGTGTCTGTATATGTGTGGGTTTTGACCATATAATACAAAGCATCTTGCAATATTTTAATTCACAATAGAATACACCTCTAGTACAGTCCATTCTATTCAATACCATTTCAGTCTGTGCACTTGCAACTTAGCATGTTAACAGGATAAACTTAGGCAAGTCCGATTGGTAGTAAGGTCAGAGAGGGTAAAAGAAAGCAAAATCTACATGAAAAAATGAACTTACATTCATAAAGCATCATTTGTAATCTCTGGTTGCTTACAATGCTCAATGTCAATGAAGTGCTTTTGAAGTGTGGTCATTGTAACAGCAACTGGGATCTCACAAACAGCAGTGGTGTGATATGATGGCACTGTGGTTATCACTACTGCCTCACAGCACCAAGGACCCAAGTTCAATTTTCAGCATTGGTATCTGTCTGTGCGGAGTCGGCATATTCTCCCCACGTCTGTGGGTTTCCTCCAGGTGCTCCAGTTTCCTCCCACAGTCCAAAGATGTGCAGGTTAGGTGCACTGGCCATGCTAAATTCTCCCTCAGTGTACCCGAACAGATGCTAGAGTGTGACAACTAGATTTTCACTGTAACTTCATTGAAGTGTTAATGTCAGCCTACTTGTAACAATAATAAATCAAATGAAAATAAATTAGATAAATTTATTTTTTAAAAAGTGAAAGATAAATGTTGGAGGAGACACTAGGGTGAACTCCTCATTACTTATGCCATAACAGTGCAACGGTGCAGTATTCTCTGTTTTGCACTGAAGCGCCAGCCTAATTTTCAATCTGAAGTGTGTTATAGAAACAGGAGTAGGCTATTCGGCCCTTTGAGCCTGCTCCACCATTCATTTTGATCACGGCTGATCATCAAATTCAATATTCTGATCCCCCTCTCATGTCCCTTGATTCCTTTTAGTCCCTACAGCTATATCTAATTTCTTCTTGAAATCAAGCAAAGTTTTGGCCACAACTATGTTCTGTTGTAGCGAATTCCACACATTCATCATCGTCTGGGTGAAGAAATTTCTCCTCACTTCAGTTCTAAAAGGTTTACTCCATATCCTCAAACTATGACCCCTAGTTCTGGACTCCCCACCACTGGAAACATTCTTTGAGTCTAACCTGTATAACCCTGTTAGAAGTTTCTATGAGATCCTCTCTCACTCTTCCTAACTCCAGTGAATATAATCCTAACTGACTTAGTCTCTCCTCAGAGTCTTTGAACCCACGACCTTTTGACTCAGAAACAAGACTGCTAACACCATATGTTAATTTTAAATGAGTATTCTGGCATAGTTGGGCAATGTTTGGATTGTCACAACTTCAACATAAGCCAATTATTTCTACAGCACCATGGAACAAATCTGTGAATTTGAGTATTACCCAATTTTGTAAATATAGCTTATGCAAATCCTATAAATTGCTTAAAATAATACCAAGCTCATGTGATCCATTTTACTTACCACAATAAACCACATAATTATTCACCAGGAATTCAATTACCTTCTTAAAACCCCAAATAAAAAATCCTTTTTCAAATCCAAATACAGCATCAAGGTCTTCTTCATGATCTGTCAGAAATATATAAAAAACAAAGTACAGGTGTACTGCAAATGAGAATATTCCAGGTTAATCATCAAATTTTAATTTGAATTTCAACTAATAATCTGAAATCAAAAGCAATTTGGGATTTGAATATATTGTGTTCAGTCATTACATCATTGTCAGTATTGCTGAAATGCAAGAAGACAGAAACAGAATAACATTTTCATCCAAAGAGTGTTAGGTGACAAAGGAAAAGGGTTTGACTTATTTCTGGATAACAGGCAGATCAATTAAGTTTCCTCAAAGTAGAAAACTTGGAAGATGCAGGACCAGGGATGACATCAGGTATCCCACATTTGAGAAGGAAAGAATGGAAGGAATGGTTGAGTGAAAGATTGGGGGGGATTCTCCCAAAAAAGAATGAAGTGCCCAACAGGCATAAACCTCCGGCACTTGTGCATCACAGAGTGCTGCAGGAGGATTCATGCTGCTAAGTGGGGCAGGCAGGCCTAATTCTGCCCAAGAGGTCTGCATCAGTGCACTGAGTGGATCACTGCGCGTGTGACGCTCTGTCAATGGGGAGATCGACGCATATATATTGGCACCCTCATTGCCAGCCTCCTGACTGTCTCTCAGCCACACACTGCCACCCCCCCACCCCACCCCCACTCACCCACTTTTCGATCACTGGTTTCCCAAACCACTTCCAGCCCTGGTCGCCGGCCAGCTTTGATTGCTGGCACTGCCCAAGGGGCACATTGCCACTGCCCCCAACCTTCAGGGCACGGCCTCAATGGCCTCTGTCCCCACCAGTGGGGTGATCACACCTGCTCCCGTTGAAGGGGACCACCTTCAGTCCCCGCCAGTGGAAGCCTCTCTCGGCAGGGGTAGGAGACATTAACAAGCTTGCAGGATAATGTCCCAGGCTTGCTAACGATATGGAAATGTGCATTTCCAAATCGTAATCAGCCTCATGCTGATTTCCAGCACGAAGCTGATTATGTCAAGAAACACGGCCTGGGATACTCGCAAATGAGCTGGATGCCGGTCGTGAGTCTCACTATAGGCCCCCAGCTGACACCTACCAGCCTGCTGCGCTGATCGAGTAGCATTGCAGGCCAGGAGAATCACCTCTGGGTTTGCAAGTTGCCAAATCTGTAAGTGAGCATAGACTCTGAACTACTAAGAACATGTAATACTTACTATAAATAGCTAATGGGAGAGACGATTGCCTCATTTAAAATCAAATTTGGTATACATTTCAAGTAATAATATAAAGATACGAGAAAATGGCAAGGAAATACAATTAGACAGATCTAGTTGAAGTAGTACTACCACCAACACTAACAGGGTTAATTGACCTCCTAATGTGCCGTAAATTTTCAGATTGAATGTTTTCATAACTGGAACACATATTTATTTAACTTCACAATTTGCGATCTCAAAATCAACTGGACTTTCAGAGTTCGCTGTGAAGCATGAAGACTAAAAGATATTTTCACTTTTGGTCTGTTTAGTCAAATCGTAGACGTGGCCATGTTTTTGCAGTCAGCCATGAATGGACAGCGCTCACTGTTCACTGTGTTAGGAAACCAAAGCTTTTGCAGGCTTTTGAGTGAAGACTTTTTCTAATCCAGCAATCAATTCAGTGCAGCAGCCAAAAAAAATGGTGTGTGAAAACAGGGCAAGAAACTGCTATCAGATTAAAGAATCCTCACTGAGATGGAGATTAAAATCAGGCCCAGAGTCCAAACCAGGAAATATCTACTGCAGTTACATCATGTGCAGAAAGTAAAATAAGGGTTGGGAAGGAGGATGAGGTTGCGAGAACAAGACAGCTAGATTGTGAAAGCTAGAGAGAGAGAGCACAAGGGAGACAGGTGGGTAAGAAAAAAATGAGAAAAAGCAAGAGATACACAGATAAATCTTCCACATTAACTAATATCTGAATGAATAATACTTCCATACTTGTAAGCTTTTCAGAGCTGAGGGGTTGTTAGCAACTATCACTTATCATGCCATTAAAAATTAATTTACTTCTGAATGAACAAGCCCTAGGCTTTTCTGGCATCTTGAATGGGGCACTTGTGGCCAATTATCCCAAGTTCTTGCCATTGCATTGATTTAAGTGCCAAGTCAAGTCAGCAAGGGCTATCAGAACACAACTTATGTATGATATAGTTGGCTCTCCAATGGCAACTTCCAGATTTTCACGTGCTGAAGCCATTTTCCCATGTGCTCAATTAAAACAATGAGCATTGCCACCCCGTATTACCCCTTCGCAAAATTCAGACATAGCTGATACAGGATATCTTTTCAAGGGCAATTAGGAATAAGCAACTTGTTTTAAAAAATCATTCATGAGGTATGGTCATTGTTGCCTTGACCAGTAGTCATTGCTCATCCTAATTGTCCTTGAGAAGGTGATGGAACTGCTGCAGTCTATATGTTGTAGGAATACCTACAGTGCTATTAGGAAGAGTTCTGGGATTTTGAACCAGCAATAAACCTTCAAGTCAGGATTGTATGCGATTTGCAGAGGAACTTGTATTAGTGGGTCTGTACTCATTGGAGTTTAGAAGGATGAGGGGGGATCTTATAGAGACATATAAGATAATGAAGGGGATGGATAGGGTAGAGGTAGAGAGAGATTCTTCCCACTCAGAAAGGACAGCAGGACTAGAGGGCACAGCCTCAAGATAAGCGGGAGGGGGGGTGCTGCTGCAGTTTAGAACAGAGTTGAGGAGGAACTTCTTCACTCAAAGGGTGGTGAATCTCTGGAATTCTCTGCCCGTTGAAGTGGTGGAGGCTACCTCGCTAAATATATTTAGGTCACGGGTAGATAGGTTTCTGGTAGGTAAGGGAATTAAGGGTTATGGGGAGAAAGCAGGAAAGCGGAACTGAGCCACTTCAGATCAGCCATGATCTTATTAAATGGCAGGGCAGGCTCAAAGGGCTAGATGGCCTACTCCTGCTCCTACTTCTTATATTCTTTTGTTTAGTGGTGCTCCCAAGCATTTGCTGCCTTTATCCTTCTAGATGATGGAGGCTGCTGTTGCTTGTGGTGTTCACATTTCATGACAGAATTTAAAAAAGATAATCATACTGAAAAACTAATCATTGTAACCTACAAGTAGAAATTATAATTGGTGATGCAACAGTACTTTTTAATGAACGGTTGTACTTGCTTGCACAATAAAACCAACATAAGACTGTAAGTAGGGCATAAATCTGGTTAATTTAAATACTTCTGTAGTCTTCCACTTGTGAATTAACTTCAGAAGTATATATTTGGTATATAAGGGAACAGATGTTTGATATCGTAAATTGACATATGTAAAATGCAATTCTCAAGAATAAATTGTTAAAAAATCCTTTATTCTCCTCCTGAAAAAAAGGCAATGGTTTCCACAAAGTGCCAAAACAATTTTATCACTGCTGTTCTAAAAGTACAATTTAATAAAAAAAAGGGGAATTTACTGCAAGTATCTATCCAATGTTCTACTCACAAATTTCACAGAAATTGTGAGTGCTACCCAATGTAAAAACTTACATTTAAATAACACCTTTATGATAGATACTGGGAATTTGTGAATCTTAAACATTATCTGCCAGCCTGCTTGTCAAACAACTATTCTGGGTCACCATCATAGTGTTTAACTAAATAATCTGATTCAACATTTTGACTATCATATAACATTTGACACCACAGGTAATATCAAGCTAAACTTTCTTGCCAAAGACAATGTTCATCAAAATCTTCAAATCAGTTTTTCCACAACTTTCACAACACAACTCATAGCGCCAGGGACCTGGTTCAATTCCAACCTTGGGTGATTGGAGTTTGCACATTCTCCATGTGTGCGTGGGTTTCCTCTGGATGCTCCAGTTTCCTCCCACGCTCCAAAGATGTGTGGGTTAGGTTGATTGGCCATGGTAAATTGCCCCTTAGTGTCAGGGGAATTAGCAAGACTAATACTTGGTGTTATGGGAATAGGGCTTGGGTGGGATTGTTGTCAGTTCAGGCTTCATGGGCCAAGTGGCTTCTTTCTGCACTGTAGGGATTCTATGATTCTCTGTCTGCCTGCAACGTTAGTAAGCATATCTGGTGAATCCCACGCAACACTGTTTACAAACTTCAGTCTGCTTTTCTACTGAAATTAGCAAAAACACTGATATCAGCTCCACTTTCTAATTAGGAACCAATATATTCAGGGAATAATTGAATTCAAGAGTTAAATGAGTTTTGCTCTTGGTCTTTTGTGAATTTCTTAACTCTTCTGAAAATTACACTTCTACAGAAGAAACCATCCCAAGCAAAAAGGACAGTAATAATCTATAACTAATTCATCCAAGTTTACTTCCAAACTTTTCACGCATTTAAATGTTCAATTGCTGTCAAATATAATGCCTTTGAGCAAACATGATAACTAAAGCAAATGTTGTCCCATTGTTTAAGGGGAGAAGAGACTTCCCTGGGAATTATAGACCGGTGAGTCTTACTTCTGTGGTGGGTAAGGTTTTGGAAAGGATTATTAGAGACAGGATTTATAGTTATTTGGAGAGTAATGAATTAATTAGAGACAGTCAGCATGGTTTTGTAGCGGGTAGGTCGTGCCTTACTAACCTTATCGAGTTCTTTGAGAAAGTGACCAAAGAGGTGGATAGGGGTAAGGCAGTTGACGTGGTGTATATGGATTTTAGTAAGGCGTTTGATAAGGTTCACCATGGTAGGCTTCTGCAGAAAATGCAGATGTATGGGATTGGGGGTGATCTAGGTAATTGGATCAGGAATTGGCTAGCAGATAGGAGACAGAGGGTGGTGGTTGATGGTAAATATTCGTCATGGAGTTCAGTTATGAGTGGTGTGCCTCAGGGATCTGTTTTGGGGCCACTGCTGTTTGTAATTTTTATTAATGATCTGGATGAGGGTATAGTTGGGTGGATTAGTAAGTTTGCTGATGACACCAAAGTCGGAGGTGTGGTAGATTGTGAGGGTGTCATAGTTTGCAGGGTGACTTAGAAAGGTTGCAGAGCTGGGCCGCGAGGTGGCGGATGGAGTTTAATGTGGAGAAGTGTGAGGTAATTCATTTCGGTAGGAATAACAGATGTGTTGAGTATAGGGCTAACGGGAGGACTTTGAATAGTGTGGAGGAGCAGAGGGATCTAGGTGTATGTGTACATAGATCCCTGAAAGTTGGGAATCAAGTAGATAAGGTTGTTAAGAAGGCATATGGTGTCTTGGCGTTTATTGGTAGGGGGATTGAATTTAGGAGTCGCAGCGTCATGATGCAACTGTACACAACTCTGGTGCGGCCGCACTTGGAGTATTGTGTGCAGTTCTGGTCCCCACATTACAGGAAGGATGTAGAGGCTTTGGAGAGGGTGCAGAGGAGGTTTACCAGGATGTTGCCTGGTATGGAGGGGAGATCCTATGAGGAGAGACTGAGAGATTTGGGGTTGTTTTCGCTGGAAAGAAGGCGGCTAAGAGGGGACCTTATTGAAACATATAAGATGATTAGAGGTTTAGACAGGGTGGATGGAGAAAGCTAGCACGAGGGGGCACGGCTTTAAATTAAGGGGGGGTAGTTATAGGACTGATGTCAGGGGTAGGTTCTTTACCCAGAGGGTGGTGAGGGACTGGAATGCCCTGCCAGCTGCAGTTGTAAATGCGCCTAGTTTGGGGGCGTTTAAGAGATCTGTGGATAGGTTTATGGACGAAATGGGATTGGTTTAGATTAGTGGGTTAGTGTTGTTTTTTTTAAAAAAGCTGGTCGGCGCAACATCGTGGGCCGAAGGGCCTGTTCTGCGCTGTAATGTTCTATGTTCTAAACCAGCTTTGAGGAAGAAGAGAAAATAGGTTTAGTTACCAGGTGCATCAGGATTATACAGATGGTCTGCATGTGATTGGTAGTAAACATCAACACACTGTCAGAGGTACAACAAAAGGCATTATTGACAAAATACAGGCTGGTCGGCGAGCAAAGGGAAGACACCGGATGTACATTGCTCTCAAGAACAGGAACTCATCATGAAATCAGATTTTCACAAAAACGTGTGCATTGTAATAATGTGTTATTATTTGCAATGGGATTTTATTACATTCTCATCTTTGTAAATAATTTAATCTTTACACTTCAGATCTCCCAGGCTGAAAGCTGGTTTCTGCAACTCATACAAACCATGTAATAATTCGAAACAGGTGATCAAAGGACAGAGAGAACACAAGGCTTGCATAGAATCATGGAATCCCTACAGAACAGAAGGAAGTCATTTGGCTCATTGAGTCTGCACCAAACACAATCCCACCCAGGCCCTATCCCCATAACCCCAAAGATTTACCCTAGCTAGCCCCCTAACATGAATGCAATTTAGCATGGCCAATCTAACTAATCTGCACATCTTTAGATTGTGGGGCGAAATTGGAACACCCATAGGAAATCAGATGCAGGGAGAATGTGCAAACTCCATACAGACAGTGACTCAAGCAGGGAATCGAATGCGGGTCCCTGGCACTGAGGCAGCAGTGCTAACCACTGTGCCACCATGCCACTTTGTAGGTTCATTATTCAGAAAAATTTAAAGACTGCATTTTTAAAAATATGCCATGCAATGCAAGTGGAACTTTAATTTCTGAATATAATAAATGGTAGTGACTGCAGCGTATAACAAAATAACAACATTTGTTGACATGTTTGATGGTGACTTTAATTTCTCCAACTAAAAACTTGAAAAGGAAGGATTACAATGTGTACAAGTTAAAATCATTTTTTTTTACATAAAGGAACATTCAATATCCAATTTTCTTTCCATGCCGTGGGGGTGGGGGGGAAGTGCTTTACCTCCACTCGGTAAAAGTCAGGTATCGTATATAATCAAGGATATAGATTTTGTTCTGTGTCTAAGAACACTGGTGCTCCATGTAAATTATTTTCCAGTTAGTCTGGATATTAACAGAGTTACAATAAATTGAAGATAAAAAAAACATGCATTTTATTTAACACCAATCATGACCCCAGGATGTCGGAAAGTGCATTCAGCCAATTATTTGTTTCTGAAGCGCAGTTACTGACGGTGGGAAAGTATGATGTGAAGAGGTCATAAAGAGGTTGCAGATGGATGTAGAGAGGTTGAAGGATTAGACAAAAATCTGGCAGATGGAGTATAGCATGGGAAAATGTGAAGTTGTGCACTTCAACAGAAAGTATAAAAGGGCAAAGCATTACTTGAAGAGAAGGGCTGCAGAATTGCAAAGTGCAGAGGGATCCAGATGTTCTATTGGATAAGTCACAAAAAATTAGTATGCAGTTACAGCAAATAGTTAAGGCTAATGGAATGCTATCCTTTGTTCTGAGAGGAACTGAACATAAAAAGATGTTATGTTTCAGTTACGTAATAATGTGGAGATGCCGGCGTTGGTCTGGGGTGGGCACAGTAAGAAGCCTCACCAAGTTAAAGTCCAACAGATTTACTTAGTATCACAAGCTTTCGGTGACTCACCTGATGAAGGAACAGCGCTCTGAAAGCTCATGATACCAAATAAACCTGTTGGACTTTAACCTGGTGTTGTCAGTTATATAAAGCATTGGTGACTCAGATCTTGAATAGTGCGTGAAGTTTTAGTCTCCTTATTTAAGGAAGGAATCAGGGGTGATTGATATTATTAATATATATAATTGCATATATTATCAGTGATTGATACCTGGAGCGAGCAGGTTGTTTTGTGAAGAAAGGTTGATTACACTGGGCTTGTTTCCACTGGAGTTTAGAAGAACAAGGGTGTTTTGATTCAAGTATACAGATCCTGAACAGTCTTTACAAGGTGAACAGGGAAAGGATGTTTCCTCTGATGGAGGAGTCCAGAACCAGGGGGCACTGTTTTACAATTAGGGGTCACACCCTTTTAGGAAGAGAGAGGAGTGCCACTGTGGAACTCTCTGCCTCAGAAGGCAGTAAAGACAGGGTCACTGAATATGTTTAAGGTAGAGATAGATACACTTGTTAGGTAAGGAAATCAAAGGTTATTGGGAAAGTGGGATTCAAAACACAAACAGATCCACCATGATCTATTGAATGGTGGAGCATGCCCTTGGGAGTGAATAGCCTTCTGGCGCAGTGGTTAGCACTGCTGCCTCAGTGTCAGGGCCCATGGTTCGATTCCCAACTTGGATCACTGTACGTGCGAGTCTGCACGTTCTCCCTGTGCCTGCGCGAGTTCCCTCTGGGTGCTCCAGTTTCCTCACAGTCCGAAAGACATGCTGGTTAGGTGCATTGGCCATGCTAAATTCTTCCTCAGTGTACCCGAACAGGTGCTGGAGTGTGGCAACTAGCCGATTTTCACAGTAACTCCATTGCAGTATTAATGTAAGCCCACTTATGACGCTAATAAGTAAATAAGTTTAACAATGAGGTGTGCCAGTACAGATAGCTCTCTGACTAAATTAGTCTCAACAAATAACAATGATGCACACATTAATAAAGTACAACCAAGGTAACATGAAATATTTACTTCCTCTTCTGCTGTGGTGATTGGTGAGCCATGGTTAAAATTCTGCCCATAGTATCAAATCACAAAATTTGCACCAACATTTCACAGCTGATCTGTAGGTGGCTAAAACAGAGTCAACAGATGTTGTCAGAATAGAAAAATACAGGGCCTTGTTCTTCTTTCAGAGAAAATACAGGTGTAATACAGGAATACAGGTGTAATACAGGAAAATACATTAATTTATTTTGGAGTAATTCAAACTAAGGTTTTTACAACTTTATAGAATAACAAATACTCTGCAATAAATTTACAATACACACAGGTGTTTAGTCACCTGCTTAGTCTGCATATTTAGACAAGATCCTGACAGGTGATAGACCGTCGATTACATTAAAGTGTGACCTTCAGCTACATTTTGCGATTTAATAGTTCAAGAAAACAAACAACGTTCAACTGGACATTTAGAAACATAATATAGACTCAAGCAAAACGTGCTTGTCACAAATCTCCAAAAGCTTTGGTTCTTGCTTACCGCTATGGCAAGATTACACAAATCAAGACTAATAAGTCTCTGTGCAATAAGTGACAAAGCAAAGATGCTTGTTGTAGACACTGAAGAAAGCACACAGAGATCTAGTAATCTCCATGATGAGACTTTACCTCCACTTGCCATGTAGCGCTTTCTAATGGGGTTTTGCATTGCCGAACTGCAGTGATATGACCAAGCTGTCCAAGCAGCCAATCATATTAAAGAATTCTGTTGTTAACTGCACTTTGCAATACTGCTAAAAACCCTGTTACAGCTGATTGAAATGCTATTAAGAAGTTACACGTTCAACTAATTACTAGATTTTGCGAACACATTTAATTGTTTAGGGAAAAAAATTCTGAATCTCATGATCAACTTTTAGAAATATAGTATGATTTGAAGCAAAACTTGCTTGGCACAAATCTTTAAAAACTTCCCTACCCCTATAATAAGATTGCACAAATCAAGCCTAATACGTCTGAGTTTAATCAGCTCCAAGGTAAAGACGCTTGTCATCAATACTGGAGAAACCAGACCAGTAAATATTCCCCTAAATCTTGCAATTATTGTGAATCTGGAGCTTCCAAAAACACAATATTCATGATAGTTTATTAATATACTGACTTGCAAAGGTCTTGAAATGTTATCATGGCTCTAATACTGAATCTTGGTATTAAAATATTGATATCTAATCTGAACAAATTCCAAATAAAATGAAAATGTAACAAGTGAGAAGAGAAGTATAATGTCCTACAGATAAATTTAACTTTTAAGATCAGGAAAATTAATAGGGATGCTGTTGTGAAAATCAGTCATAATTTTTTTAAAATTTCAATATTTCATCATTTTCTTGAGGGTAAATATGCTTTGTCCCCGTGGCCATGTAATCAGAATGTGTTTGCCTAAATGAAAACTGTCATCTATGTTAAAGGAAAAAAAAACTACAATCAGTAATCAGAACTCCACATCTGCCAGGGTCAGACTGTTACTGATACAAAACACTCTGTGCCCAGACCGTCACTGGTTAGCCGAGGAGTAAGAGAAGGCTGTTCAGTAGAAGGAGAGTTCCACTGGAAAATACAGGAAATAGAGGAGATGGAGTTAGCTACAAAATACATTGAGAAAAGGAGCGTTCCCTAAAACAGTAAACAAAAGATGTAAACAGATTAGTACAATCTAATCTGTGTGAATTGGCAAGAAAATATTTACCTCAGATTTTAAAACTGCATGCAGCATGTTCAATGCTTCCAGTTTAAATACACCCAAAAGCTTCTCACTCTGGTGAATTTCATCAAGTATTCAGAACTGTTTTATGCCAAAATACTTTCCAAAAAACATAAATATTTTCAACCAATAAAACCTTTCAATAAACTACATATTTTGCAATCATTCATTCAAACTGGTCTACAGACCTGCTTTGAGCTTTAAGATCGCAAGATCATCTTAGTTAAATAAACTTCAACTGTTGAAAAAAAATAAACTTCAACTGTCAGTTAGAATCATACATTCAGTGCCAAATCACGTGCAGAAAGCAAAATAAACAAAGAAGAAAGATTGAATTAAGGAGGAGAAAAAAGATTTTTTTAAAATTTCCAATAATAATTAAAATCTGAAGAAAAGAAACTCCACAATTGTTAACTTTCAATGCCAGATAGATAGTTCGGCAATTATCAAGATGAGAATCATAGAAATCATAGAATCAGAAACCGTACAGTACAGAAAGAGGCCATTTGGCCCATTGAGTCTGCACTGACCACAATCCCACCCAGGCCCCAACCCCTGTATCCCCACATACTTTAGCCACTAATCCCTCTAACCTATGCAGCTCAGGACACTAAGGGGCAATTTTTAGCATGGCCAATCAACCTAACCTGCACATCTTTGGATATGGGAGGAAACCGGAACACCCGCAGGAAACCCACACAGACACCAGGAGAATGTGCAAACTCCACACAGATAGTGACTCAAGCCAGGAATTGAATCCAGGTCCCTGGAGCTGTGAAGCAGCAGTGCTAACCACTGTGCTACCGTGCTGCCCAATTATTACATCACTGAGAATTGACAGACACTGGGATAGTCAGGCTCAAAAATTTTCTTGCGAGTTCAGATGGCATAGATCACGTAAGCAGGAACTTCACTTTTTTCACGTATTTCAATGCCCGGTATTTCTACGAGAAACCAGCATCGTGTGGTTCCCGGCAGACCAGGCTGACTCAGACTGAACTTCTGAATCCACATTTAACTGCACATGTGCAACCACTGGAAGTAACTGTCCCCTTTACTCTCTAATAATGGTGTTAGCCTCACTGCTACAGCAAAATCTAGTCCAATAGGTTTTTAAAGCACTGTTTAGCGCATGCAATATATTAAAAAAAAGTCACATACAATTGAAATGAGTCATCATCATGTTTCTTTAGTTTTCTATTCTGCAGGATTATTGTACAACTATGGTCAAATTTAATTTTTTAAAATTAATCAATAAAAAAAATCCTTGTTTAATTTGTTTACTACTTTCAATGAATGTCTGTCAAGTGCCCATATACGAAACCACTGCTAATTAGTGAGGATGCAGTATAATGGAACATGTGGGCACTTTGTACCACAAAATGGACCTCTACTCATCTACCCATTACTATATTCTCCATCTCAGCAGGGAATTGCCAAAGCCCATTAAGGTGGTGCTTTTACACCAGATGTTACTCCTTGAGTTTACTGACTGCACCCAAAAACAGATGCCCAGTCCATTACAATCAGACAGTACAATTACCTGCCTAAAAGCTAGGTAACAGTGCCAAATGCCTGAGGCGTGCCATTGTATTTCAGTCTTTCAATTTTGTAAAGTGCTAGACTGTGCACTGTACCCTCACTCAGGGCCCCATTTTACCATTTTAATTCCAACTGCTGGGCGGATTTGAGACTGGGAGTGTTTCAGATCCGACTTTTAGATCCGTACTCTGGCACCCCCATACATACTCTGCCTGAAAAAAAAAGCAGCAATTCTGAATCACGCTGCTGAAGGCCTGTAGGAGGGGCTTAACATGCTTGAAACACTGCAGCTCCGATCAGAGCCTTCAACTGCACAAGTGCAGTAAAAATAAAAAACTCCCCTGCCACATCGCTCCCCAGGCCACAAAATGCCTCCACCTGTCCCCCATGGACATTGCCCCACCTCTACAACATAAGTGACCCCCTTATCCCCCCACAACCCAGACTGATCGCAGTCCCTTGTCCCCCCCCTTTCCCCCCTCCCACTCATCACACACACAGCGGCAGTGGACCCCTCCGCCCCCCGCCAGCGAGCTATCTGACCCACCTCCCTCCCTTCCACCAGAGGGCCATCTGACTTGTCTCCCTTCCGCCGCCACCTGCCACCACCCCCTCCCCACTCACCAGAGAGCCATCTGACCCACCTAGCCCTCTCCCCCATCACCGATCTGAGTCAGAGAGCTGCCAGAAACTCTGAACTTACCTCTTTAGAAGCTAGAGCGCCCAAATGGTCCCTCTGCAGACCATGTCTGTTTTGTGCTAAATCTGGACAGGCGAACATGGAGGTAAAGGGGGAAGTGCCAGTAGATATGTGGGCATGCAGCCCATTAAGTTAATTTAAACGCATCCCGTCTCGGGTGCAGTCCTGAGGGCAGCCATTTTCGGCCCTTGGTAAAAAGGGGGAATGGGCGTGTAGGTGGGTACGGATTGCGCTACTTGCCTCACGTCAGATTTTACCAAATCTACGTGCCCGAAAACAGATGCAACTTGACGGTAAAATCAGGCCCTCAGCCTATCAATTTAAAAATGTTTTGAATTAAATATAGATAAATAAACATCTATCCAAATGAATACCACACTTGATAACTTACACCAACTTTACTAATGAAGGTAAAAAATATTTCCTGAGTAAAACTGGCAGTTAAATCATGTTACTACAGAACCCCCAATGATTGTTTTTAACCCATTATGCTCCAAGTAGGCTGATTTCTTGTTGCAATGCAGATCAACTATTGCTTTTCAATTTCTTAAACACGCACAACAACAAAAACATTCAAAACAAGTATTTCTTATAGCTGCTGGTCAGTCATTCATGATTTTGCCAATGCCAATCATGATGGCATTTGATCAACAAATAAAGCTGACAAATGGAACCAACTCAATAGCATGTATATGCTAACGAAGGAAAGAACTTGCTACCTTCCCAAGAATCCCACTCATCTGTCTGAACTACCTGTGTGAAAGAGATTAAAATGATCTCTCCACTTGCCTGCTTGAGTACAGCTCCAACAACACTCAAGAAACTCAATATCACCCAGACAAAGCAATCCACTTAATCATCATCCCATCCACCACCTTAGAAAATAACTCCTTCCACCAAATACGCACAGTAGCAGTAGTATGTACTATCTATAAGATGCACTGCAGCAACTCACCAAGACTCCTTAGGCAACACCTTCCAACCGATAACTGCTTCCAAATAGAAGGAAAAGGGCAGCAGACACATGGAACACCATCACCACCAAGTTCCTCTTCAATATGCACACCATTATGACTTGGAACCAAATCACTGCTCCTTCACTGTCACTGGGTCAAAATCCTGGCACTCCCTCCCTAACAGCATTGTGGATGTATCTACACCACATGGACTTCAACAGTCCAGGAAGGCAGCTCACCACCTTTGCAACGGCAATGAGGAAAGGGCAATAAAAACTGGCTTGGCCAGTAATGTTCACATCCCAAGAACAAATACAAAAAGAATCTATATCTGGGAGAGCTTACTTTGTTTTTTTAAATGTAAAGCCTTTTTCGTCACATGATGGAAGCTAAATTAAGAAACTCACCAGCCATGATAGCAGAAGAAAAACAGGTGCAATTCCAACAAACAAATAAGAACATTCACAAAATGTTGGAAACAGTCAATGATGAGAGAAAACAAAAATCTCTCAAGCGCGATCAAGACCAGAATTGAAAAAGGAAACCAAGTTCTGCCCCCTGGTGTTAAAAATTATAAATTAAGTGTGTGGTTCACAAAACTGGTCACTCGGATGAAATGAAACTTTTCAAATTAATCGCTGCACTTAAATATATTCAGTATAAAAATATTATACATTTTCTTCAAAATCAAAGTACAACTGACTAAACACAAACATATTCTTGGATATGTAATATTGCAGAACACTGAAACAGCTTGATAAACCCTTAAATCCCAATTGTTTGAGAAAGTTAGGGGCTGATCTAATTGTGCTGCTGTTTAAGATGATTAATGAATAAAAGAGAGATAATTCAATCTGGAGGAGAGTCCAGAACAAGGGGTCATAAGCTTATAGTTAGAACTGGACAATTCAGGGTGATGTCAAAGCAAGCAGGGGTAAATAGAAATTTCTATAGTACTACATATTCCATATGTTTCTGCTTAAACTAAACTTACAAAAGTCACAACAGCACAAGATTGTAAATTCATTCATATTTATCATACCTGCCATTTTGTTTCTCAGAATAATTTACCAGAATAATAACATTCTATTTTAGCACCAAAATGTTAACATTCCTAAAAAGAGTTAAATCACTA
This sequence comes from Carcharhinus amblyrhynchos, assembly GCF_965287045.1. Lineage (NCBI taxonomy): Eukaryota > Metazoa > Chordata > Chondrichthyes > Carcharhiniformes > Carcharhinidae > Carcharhinus > Carcharhinus amblyrhynchos. The sequence continues at coordinate 56,743,377 of NC_137335.1, forward strand.
AAAGTGAAAACATATCGCAATACAAATGCTAAAATTGCAAGCTATAATAGTTTTAAAATGACATAATTGTCACTTGGAACTTGCAAGTAAACATAAGATAAATGCTAGTCAACAACATTATTACAATACATAATGGATAAAGTATTAGAACATTAAAATAATTTCTTACTTCAAACGTTCAGATAAGGAAAAGTGTTCAAAAATAGAATCCGTTCCACTTGCAGTCATCCAGCCATTTGTATTAAATATTTGCAAGTCAAGTTACGCATGGCTATATATAGAGTAAAGCATTTTAGAATTTTTATAGGTCTTGTGAGTCTGTTAGCTTCTTTCTACAATAACTTCATTACAAGCCTATTTATGACACTAAAAGATTTATATGATCAAGAGAAACTGGAGAATACTGACCGCTTCAAACACAACAACTGGATCATTCACAAATGTTGTGTCTCTTGGGCGAATAAATGACTAATTCGTTCTGCAGTGATAGCAGGTAAGCCTCTCTCATTTGCAAAGTCACTGTAGGTTTTGACACAGCTTCCAACATCTACACGCACATCTTTGTTGTCTGCCTGCAGACTTATCATATCTTCATTTATTGACTCTCTCAATTTAAATGTACGATCACAAATTAGGAGCAGAAGTAGGCCACTCAGTCCCTCGAGCCTGCTACAGATTCAATAAGAGCATTGCTGATCTGATTGTAACTTCAACCCCTCATCTGCTACCCCTGATAATCTTTTATTCCCTTGCTAATTAAGAATCTATCAAGCTCTGCCTTAAAAATATTCAAAGACTTTGCTTCCATAGCCCTTTTTTGGAAAAGAGTTCCAGAGACTCACCAAAGAGACCCCTTGTTTTTGAGCAGAGACCACTAATTCTAGGTTATCTAACAAATGGAAAAATCCTCTCCATATTCATCTTGTCAATACTCTTCAGTATCATAAAGATTTCAATCAAATCATCTCTTATTCTTCCAAATTCCAGCAGATACAAACCTAACCTCTTCAACCGTTCCTCAAGACAACCCACACATTCCTGCTATTAGTCTAGTAAACATCCTCTGAACTGCTTCTAACACGTTTACATTTTTCCTTAAATAAGCAGGCCAGTATAATACACAAGATCACTTTTAGCATCAAAATGCAGCACAAGATCTACCCAAAATGTACTTATGTGTAACACTTACCTATTCTTAGTGTGACACCTGTGCTTGCATACCAACTGTAAGTCCTGAGAAGTCTGGGTCGTAGTTTGAAATGGCCAGTCTCATACAGTCCATCAGATAGACATTTGAGAGATGAGTGCAATACTTGGACTTGATTTTCATCTGGGAAATAGCCATCTCAGAGGTATGTAGAACCAAAGTACGCCTTCACCTTAATTGCATAGAACGTCAGAAGAGGGTACTTCTCTCTATTTATAAATCCCCAAAAATCTTTGTCCCTTAACCTAGCTTTCAGCTCTGTCATTTTGCATGGTGATTATTTCCATGTCAAGTCACACCTGCTGAAACTTAGCTGTCTGTTCTCCAATATCCATTGAAGAAAGGATTTGAGACAAACAATGATTTGTTCTATCTTGTCTCCCTTATGAAATCATCTATTGAACTCTTTTTACAATTTTTTCAGGCAGTCATTGAATTTTTTTTGAGTGGAATCCTCTGTGTTTGACCTGTTGTTGGATTTTCTCCAGATTTGGGAAGTGCTCAGCAATTTTGTTCTTTAGCTGGGAGAGCCACAGGCCCAGTTTCAATTTGAACACATCCACTGCACTGATCATGTGTGACAACGTAGTTCATGGTTCAGCTCATTCAATTTTGAACTTAAGTCTGTATGATACACCAAGTTTAACAACTATACATTATCTGACAGCTCACTGTACACCTTATTTCTTGATTTAACATTTCAAGGACCAGATCTAAAAATCTCTGGAGTACTTATCCTCAACTTAATCACCTGACATTTACATAAGTGATTAACACTTATGTAAATAGATGGCATCAAATTCATCGAATAATGATTTGAAGAAGCAATGTTGCACAGCTCTGGCACAAATTGAGTTGACGATCTTGACAACAACTGTCATGCTTGCTCACTAGCACTTGTTGGTGGATGATAACATGTTGGTAATTGACAAAGGAAGGGGAATTCAGCTTCCTTTCTGCAAAGTGAAAAAAAGTCAGCATGGTGCACCAGCAATGCTGGGCGTCAATCAGGTGTGATTATAACCAGTTTCTTGATCAGAATATACCTTTTAAATTCATTGCAGACATCTTCGCCTCTTGTCCTCTCTTTCAGTGGCAAAAGAATGAGGAAGTCCTCCTTTGTTGTTGCATCGTCAAATGACACGAGGAATAAAAAAAAAATCAGCTGGGGCATATCCGTCATGTCTACTGACTCAAACTGCAGTGAACAACATTCACAGCCTTATAAGTCTTGGCGTATTTGCTGAGACATCCTCAGACAACAATTCCACCCTCTGGCTACTGTTAAAGCACCAAGCAGCATGCTCATGATGGCTGTCATAATTCCATCTTTGTTTATAAAGTCTTTGAACAAGGTGTCAGCAGCAACCATCATAGCCTCCTTGAGAACTTTGCCATCAGTTTCTTACGTTTTGCAAGCAGATGGCTAATGCCTATTTGCTAGCCTTGCTTTTAGCCACAGGTTTTGAAAAGGATGACTGTTGAGCTTGCAACATTCCCTTTTGCCCTCTAACTTTCTATATCCAAAAGACATTGTTTAAAGAGAAACTTGCTTGAAACTTTGCATGCACTGTCTTGTGATCTCATTCCAAATTACCGCTTGTACTCAAGATTACACTCTGTTGACAAATGGTCTTGCCTTTGACCTTTGTAAAAAGAAATTTACTTCACCATTCTTGGTGTAAATGGTAGGTTTTGCCCTTTTGGACGTCCCTGGCTCGTCACTTTGTCTTCAACCAGCTTAGTCCACATTTTGGCGCCTGTTTCGGCAGTCAATAAGCTGATTCACTCATCATCGCGTGAAGCTGGAGTCCTGCACATTTTCGGCAGCAGTTCAGCGGTCAATGACAATCAACTTTGAGATGCCAGGATTGACCTGTTGATCACAATCTACTACTTGGAGACCACTGCTGTACTCAAAACTCCAGAAATGGTCTCACCAATGCCCCCTGCAACTGAAAGATAATCTCCCTACTTTTGTAATTAATTCCTCTCACAATAGATCACAACATTCTAGTAATTTTCCTAATTACTTGCTGTATCTCTCTACTAGCCTTTTGTTATTTATGCAATAGGCCCCTCTGCGTCTCAGAGCTTTGTAATTTCTCACGATTTGGATAAGAAGCTTCTTTTTTATTCTTCCTGCCAAAATGGGCAATTTCACATTTGCCCACATTACACTCTTTTTGCCCACTCAGTTACCCTATGTCCCTCTGTAGCCTCCTTACATTATCTTCATAATTTACTTTCCTACCTATCTTAGTGTCATCAGCAAATGACTCATCTAAGTCATTTACATAAATTGTATAAAATTGAGGCCCCAGCACTGATTCTTGAGGCACACCACATGTTAGTTACATCCTGCCCATTAGAAAAAGACCTATTTATGTCAACTGTTTCCTATTAGCTAGCCAATCTTCAATCCATGTATGATGATAGTGCCTGCGCCTGTAAGAAATCTACTTTAGTCATGTTTCTCGTGTAGGATCAGTTCAATGCACTCACAGCTATTTTGCCTGGATCTAGCAGCACTGTACTGTTACTGCAGCAGCATAATTGATCTTAATTGCCACAATATTTGTTTGATCTGAACTAATACGGGGGCCTGTTATTGTGTGTTTTTCCCTAGGATATTGCAGAATAGGCTTGATCAGGTTGATTGACAGGCAAGGTCATATGACTGGGTACATCTAGGCTTTCACAGAACCCAAGGCAGTCTACTATTTGGGATCTTTAAAGGGAGATTGTTTTCTCCATATCTCTTGATCTCTGAGGTCTAGAAACTATACTCAACTAGGAAATAAACCTCTTTCTCTGAGATTCTGCTACTGGGGTTGGAGCTTCCTCTAGAGATTGCTGCATGAGAATTAGAAGACAAATATCTTCTTGGATCACTCTCTGGAGATGTTAAAAGACAAAAAAAATCTAGTACCCACATGTGCAGACACTGCTAAATTGGAACAAGAGAGATAGCTAGCTGTTAACAATTATACTTTGTCATGTTTAAAAGTTATGCAAATTTTTTTTATTATATGCTAACGGTGTTCCTAAATAAAGTTTGTTTTGAGAAAAACTTTCTGGAATGAAACACTTTACGCTCACCCTAATTTCAAAATCAAATGTAAAAGTTAGAGTCTATGTTACCCCTACACCATGAGCTTTTATTTTACAGAATAGGCTTTGATGTGAAGTCCTCCTCTAGGGGAGGAAACTCTCCTGCTGTTGCTTCACTTGCGAAACTGCAGTGGAACTTAAGTGTTGGAACACTCACCTTATTCCACATTTGAATTATAATGCGACAAGAAACAAGAAGTGTTTCCACTACCAATGCCTTTGGCCTTGCACCATGAAACCTTTTGCTACTTCATCACTTCTGCCTGCAGCCTATCACAGGCATTCCTTGTTGTTCTTTTTCCCATCCTCCCATCTTTCACTTATGCAAAACCTGTTAAATTCCCAAGTTATTTTTCCATTCTGATGTAATATCACATGCTGGGGCCTCAGCTTTTTACCATTTATATAGATGATCTGGAGGAGGGAACCGAGTGTAGGGTGTCGAAATTTGCTGATGACACCAAGATTGGGGGAACGGCAAATTGTGCGGAGGGTGTGGAGAGTCTGCAGAAGGATCTAGATAGGCTGGGTGAATGGGCCAGGAAATGGCAAATGGAATTTAATGTTGGCAAGTGTGAGGTGGTCCACTTTGGTAGGAAGAATGGTAGGAAGGACTATTACTTACTGGGCGAAAAACTGCAGCAGGCGACGGTGCAGAGGGACCTCGGGGTCCTTGTGCACAAGTCGCAAAAACCCAGCTTGCAGGTGCAGCAGGTGGTCAGGAAGGCAAATGGGATGCTGGCCTTCATAGCGAGGGGGATTGAATATAAAAGTAGGGAGGTCTTGCTGCAGCTGTATAGGGCATTGGTGAGGCCGCAGCTGGAGTACTGTGTGCAGTTTTGGGCGCCGCACCTGCGCAAAGATATTTTGGCCTTGGAGGGAGTGCAGAGGAGGTTTACTAGGCTGATACCGGAGTTGAGGGGGTTGAGCTATGAGGAGAGGCTGAATAAACTAGGCTTATACTCGTTAGAGTTTAGAAGAATGAGGGGAGATCTCATTGAGATGTATAAGATGATGAATGGGATGGATAGGATAGAGGTGGAGAGACTCTTCCCGCTCAAAAAAGACAGTAGGACTAGGGGGCACAGCCTCAAGATAAAAGGGGGGCGGTTTAGAACGGAGTTGAGGAGGAACTTCTTCACTCAAAGGGTGGTGAATCTCTGGAATTCTCTGCCCGTTGAAGTGGTGGAGGCTGCCTCACTAAATATTTTTAAGACGCGGGTTGATGGGTTTTTGATAAGAGAGGGGATTAAGGGTTATGGGGAGAGGGCGGGAAAGTGGAACTGAGCAGCGACAGATCAGCCATGATCTTATTGAATGGCGGGGTAGGCTCGAAGGGCTAGATGGCCTACTCCTGCTCCTATTTCTTATGTTCTTATGTTCTTATCTGAAGCATTTGCCTGGATGTTACATTCCTCCAGTTCTGGGTTTGAAGGGGAGTAGGCTCATGTGAGTAGGCTCCAATGAGTAGCCTTCCCACTGGTCATTTCACTGCCCCTGACCTGTCTCCCATTTTACAGTGGAGGGGGGGGGGGGGGGGGGGATGGGGAGATATGCAATAGAGGCACCAGAAATTAACAGCCATTTAAGTGTCTCATCCTGCATCCACTGCTGTTTTACCCATAACTGGGGGAAAATGCACACCAAGCAGATAGCCCTGTTTTACAGGGCTACTAACCATCTTTACAGTCCCATGTATGTTCATTGGAGCACCCTTTCTCCCTACTCCCAAATTCATAGCACCCCCACACCACACTTCCGCACTCTCAAACACAGCCCCTCACCCCATTTGCTGGGGCCTGCTGACCAGGTCCCACCAATACCTTCTGTCCAGCCTCCATAATCTCATTTTTGGGGACTGGCTGTAATCTCAGACCTAGCACTGGTGAAACGACAGTGCCGGCAACCAACCAGATTGGCTGACAGCTCGCCAAAACAGGGGCCAGAAGTCTGGTCGGGGGGGGGGGGGGGGGGTGTGGCAGCAGTTTTTCTGTGGGCGGGTGCCTGACTTTATTTAGTCGTGGAGGCGGGAATATGTAAAATTCAGCCTATTAACTTTGTCTGTCTCTCTCCAGATGATGCCAGATTTCTAGCATCGGCAGTGAATTAGAAGCATTTCATGCTCTTTAATTCAAGATTCGGTTTTCCTCTTCCTTCTAGATTCTTTGGACTGCTTACTTCGAATGCTCACTGTTAACAATTATTTTGAAAAGTTAACCAGAGAGACAAAAAAAACTGGTGTGCACAAATTGTCTGAAAAAAAAGCATGCATTTTGTTTTTAAGTTACTTCAATGCAGTTCAGAGAGTGCAATAAGGAGCTGATGCTTGGCAGCTCTGTGATAGACTCTTACTTCTGGAGACTTGGTAGACTTGATGGAAAGAGTAAAGGTGGAATCCCAGGGTGATGGCGAGGTAGAAAGTCAGCTCCCAGGACGGCAGAGCTGCGCTGAGCAAATTCCCCCTGCTGCCTGGCATCGCTCGCAGCTGCAAAAGAAACGAAAACACACACACACACAGGGCGATTATGTAACAGGGTTCGTTTAAAAACTCCAACCCACGAGCCGCACTCACCCTGACCTCACCTGGAGCCAGCCTCTGGCAGCGGCTCAACTTCTTGTCTTCAGCCGGCGGGATGATGTTTCCCCACCGGCGCCCTATTACGGCTGCACCATTACAAGTCCCCGGTTGCAGCCTGTAATAAGGTCGGGTGGAAAACTGGCTGAGTCGGTGGAAGGTTCTCGGTTTCTCACTCAGTTCTTTGTCCTTTCCAGCTTACTCCGCATCTGAACATTTGACAATATTAGTTTAATGTTTTAGTTCGCCCCCTGGGATATTTCTGAATCTATCCTTCACACCCCCACCCAGAAAAAAAATCAAACTTTTGACACTTCAGTTAAAATCCCTACAGTGCAAAAGGAGGCCATTTGGCCCATCAAGCCTGCACTGACAATAAATTCCACCCAGGTCCTATCCCCTTAACCCCACATATTTACCCCGTAATCGTCCTGACACCAAGGGACAATTTAGCATGGCCAGTCCACTTATTTTGCACATCTTTTAGATTGTGGGAGGAATCGGGAGGAAACTTGCAAAGACAAGGGGAGAATGTGCAGACTCCACATAGACAGTCACCCGACGCCAGAATCGAATCTGAATCCCAGGCGCAAGAGGCAGCAGTGTTAATCACTGTGCTGCACCATTGGTGCTTTTTGCACTAGAATTAATTATAGTTGTAAATATGAGGATGTAGGTTATTTTCTTTTTCAGCCCAAGCAAATGGGAAAATACAATCACATTTGGAACTGTTTCACTACTTCAGGAATTTCCAGCTGCATGTGATATTGAAGATATAATATGGTTCCCCAGGCATGAACTCTATTATCGATAAAGGTGCAGATTGACAACATGATAAGGGGTTAAATTTTAAAGGCCCGTGGAGCTATTCAATGTATTAAGAAAAACTGTAAGTTTCAAAATGTCAACTTTCATGATTTTTGTCTCTTCCTGAGGAGCTGCAGCCAACATTACAATTTCCCTGTTCCCCCAACAAAGATTGCCACCAACAGCATAAATGGTCATGGCGTCTGCCCTAATTATTTAATTTACCCTGTATCCAGAATCTCAAGTGGCTAGGGAGCAAGCTCATCAAAATGTCAAAAATATAATTAAGGAGGACTGGGAGACAGAAACCTTATAGCTGCTCTTTAACATTGGTAGATGCCAGGTGAACAATAGAAGGGCCACAGCATTTGCAGCAAACAAGCTAATATCTTTTTTTTATTTTTGTTTTTTTCAGGTTGACAATTGCTTCATTTTGTGCCTTCTCTAGTAAGGCTGCTATTTTTAACCATATTGAAAAGACCACAATGGATCTTCCATTGGGGAATGCCCGATATGTGTTTCAAGAGGACGGTAATGGAGGTGGGGGAAGAGAAACTAATAGTATATACACAGAGGAGAATAGCATCCTGAAGCCTTCTAATGTTGTACTAATATTGATCACATTATATTATTGTAGCAATGTTAACCCCCAGTCCTTAGTTTTTAAAACAGTAAAGTATAAGGCAATTTAAAATACCACTTCGGGAGGGTGGTTTTGAGTCAAGAATTATCCTGCAGAAATAGTTAGTTTTAGGATGAAGTAATGAGAGACATAATTAAAGCAGAAATTTTCAATTATTTAATGACAAGTGCTGGAAAATAAATTACCATCTGGGTATACCATTTTCATGGACATGAGTAAAATGTTTCACTTGATAAATTTCAATTATATGAAACATGAGTGAAACTATTAAGATAACAAAAATCCTGTTAAGTAAAGAAAACTAGCTATTTATAAAGGATTATAAATTTGCCTTATATGATTTTCTGCTTAAACTGTTACATGATTGTCATGTGGAATTAGATGGTTTGTCACAGAGAGGGAGACCTCTGTACCTGATTGACAGTCTTGTGGGGTCCCACTGAAAGTCATTGGCTGCCCTTTCTAACAATCCCATTGCCCCCTGAACCTCCATCTCCATGAATCCTGCCCATGACCTCCATCCCACTTTCACTTAACTGTGGCTTGGGTCCCTCACTGACCCTGGGCCTCAATGAGAGCATTGCAGGCAACAATCATCATTTCTCCAGTAGCACTCCCTGCAGTGAAAAGCTGCCTCTGGCCAGCAGCTTTTGGGAAGGGTAGGATTCCGATTCCAGGATCCTTGTTCCCAGGGAAGCTTGCCAGGCACTTAATATGAAGTACCTTCCTCAAGGAAGGCAATACGACTGTCATTAGCTCTCAGCTGGTGGGCAAGATCCCCTTCATGGGGTTAAATACTTCCCATTGAGTATAGTGCATTCTTGGAAGATGTGATTTCTATCTTTTATCTTCCCTGACCTGAGAGGCCATTGAATACAATTTATGCTAATGGAGTGATTCGTGTGTCACTTATCGCTGTGACCATCTCCTTTAATTGGGCTTTGAGCACTTTTCCCCACTGACCTTAAAGAGGGCTTTTCTCATCAGCCTTATTTGGACCAGCCATAATTCATTGCATATCTCTGAAAGATGGTTAGAGACTTCATGCTCTCTGACACTATCCACTAACCTGCAAGGCTACTTCATATCCAAAGAAATTGTCTTTTAATGATGACTGGCCCATGGCTCATCCCTCTACAGTTTGTAGTGGAAATCCATCAGGCGTCTCCCTCAATTACTTAACCCAAGCACCCTTGACCCCATAAATTTGTGGGGACAGGGTGGCTGGGATTGACTTCCCTGCCACACTTGCAGCTAATCATGACTTACTTGCAGAAATGCTGTTATTTAATTACTTTTAGGTAAGATAACCAGGGAAGAATTCAACTCACAGTCAGCCTTGCTGCTTCTGAAAATTGGGTCATCAACAGTTGAAAAATCAGGAGGGAAATCTCTGCTGCCCCTTTGATGCATTATTCAGACAGGATTATAGAAAGCAAATCAGCCTGCCCACCTGAAACAAGCCTGCTTGAATTTGCAAATCTAAATTTCTTTAGGTGTAAGTTACATAACGTGCATAGAAAATGAATACAGACATATTAAGTAAATTAACGTGTTATTATTTTACAGTGGTGGCAGCTCAAATTATTTAAATAGGATTGTTGGGCTGGATGGAATTGATTTTTTTTAATTAAGTAAGTAAATTTGCGGATTTGATAGGGTCTTTTAAAAGACTTCTGGATGACTACATGGGACTTAGTAGGATTGAGGGTTATAGGTAAGCCTAGTAGGTAGAGGTATGATCAGCACAACTTATGGGCCGAAGGGCCTGTTTGTGCTGTAGTTTTTCTATGTTCTATGTTCTAAAGTAGGAGGCTCACAAGATCATAAATCATCTCAACTTTAAGTTCCTTCCATGATCTTTGGGTCCCTCCAATTCTAGCAACTTCAGCAACCTGACTTTAAGCTCCACAACTGACAGACATGCCTTCAATTGTCTCAGTCCTAAACTCTGGAATCCTCTCACTTTGCCTCCCTAACCTTTTCACCTTTTTAAAACCCACCTCTTTGATCAAGCTTTTGGAAACTTTCCTGAATGTCTTTCCAGGTGGCTCGTCGTCAAAGTTTGCTAGATCTCCTGAGTAGCACTTTGGGACGTTTTTATTCTATTAAAGCTATTAAATGAATTCAATTTGTTGTTGTCCCTAATCTCAAGTTTGTCAGTATGGAGAAAACTCAACTAGCAGCCAGATGAAATTGTACAATGAATCCCACAATGTCAGACAAATCACCCAGATAACCTTTGTTGAATTCCTGCTGAACAATTTAAGGTAAGGATAGGTTATATGCAAACTTCTGATAAATACATCAGAGGAATTAAAAATGGGTCAAAATGTCCCAAAATAGCTAATTATGTGTTGTACTTATTAACATAAAGGTTTACATAATAAAATGTATAATTAAAAATTAATTGTACCCTTTCCTGTCCCCCTCCCATGCAAACTCAAACATTCTGCATTACATTGATACTGGAAATAACACCGCCACTTTTACCCTTTATTTATTTTATTTTGTGCAATTGTCCACCAGGTGGCCACAGAGACCAAATAATTTCTGATGACCTAATGGGAATGTTAAAGTTCTTAAAGCTGGTTGTTTGTGAAGCACAAGTATGTTACAAACATGAATATGTTTACTTTTTGCATGAATATTTTTGGGCATCACATTTGACCACAATCTTAACCCGACCAGCCATTTCAACAATGTGACTACAAAAGTGGGGCACAGACTATTCTGCACCAAGTGGCTTATCTCTTGGCATTTCATCTGGATGGTTACACCTGCAACAACACACAGAAGTATCGGCAAAGGCAAGGCAGAGCAGTTCTCTTGATTGATTATTTTGTCTTTGGCCTCTCTATTCCGCCATCCCCACCACCAGCAAACTGCAGCTGCACAGTCCGCAGGATGTGCCTTTCAAATCTGCAATTTAACAATGTGTCTAAGCTGCACAGCCTCTACCACCAAGGGAAAAAGCAGTAAAGCAGGGAACACCAGCCTGAGTTGAGCATGTATGATTTTCGTTGTTACCGCTTGGTCAAAAACCTACAACTCCCTACCCAATGTCTTTGGGAACAGCATAATAGCACAGTAGCTAGCAAGCACTGCTGCTTCACAGCGCCAGGGACCTGGGTTTGATTCCCGGCTTTGATGACTGTGTGGAGTCTGCACGTTCTCCTCGTGTCTGTGTGTGTTTCCTCCGGGTGCTCCAGTTTCCTCCCACAGTCTGAAAGATGTGCTGGTTAGGTGCATTGGCCATGCTAAATTCTCACTGTTTGTACCCGAACAGCTGCAGAAGTGTGGTGACTGGAGGATTTTCACAGTAACTTCATTGCAGTGTTAATATAGGCCTACTTGTGACACTAATAAATAAACTTAAAATTTATGGAATCACCATCAGTACACAAATTATAGTAGGTCACAGAGAAAACCAATCTTCTCAAGGGATCCAAGAAGGGTGCTAAAAATGCAGTATCATCCACATTCCATGAACAAATTTAAAACGTGTTTATGAACTGTGTTTTTGGCCATGTAATTCAATTTTTCCCTGCTGCATTAGCACATGTTACAATAATTTGCATCCTTGCCAGTGGTTCCATCTGTTCTGTTCCAGTTTTTAAATCATGAGACAGATTTGCCATGGCTATTTTACATTTGGTGAAAAATGTGTTTTTGTGCTTTATTGTAAATACAGCACAAAATAACAGTCCAGACTCATCCTTCATCAAACTGAAGTTGTCATGTACAATACCATAGTAGATCAATTAAACTGGAAAAAGGGGTCTGCCCTCTTATTCTGCCAGATCTTGCAACATGTCGTTCTTGTGTCTGATATATGCTGACATATTTATGTATTTGAAAAATGCAAAATATTTCTGAATGGGAGTACATTGCATAATTATATTTTTTAAAGTGATTCATAGCAAAACCAATTCTCGGGTAGAAGTCCATTGGTTATTTTAGTTCTTTAGTTTCGTAACAAAGGAAAGTTGCACAGACTTAATTCATCAAATACAGTGTGGCTCAGAGGTACTGTCCAAATGTTAACTGTGATACAATGAAACTCAATAAATGGGTCATTTCTGATCAAAGCGATAACCAAGCTATATACAACTAAGAGTCTGCATTAGGAACATATTCATCCAGCTCACAAAAATGATTTCAGTTGTCACAATTGTTGATCACACTCCTTTGAGTGTTTACAATTGTAAGTGGCAATGTCAACTTTTCCTATTCAATTGTGCTTGCCAGTTGATTTGTTAGAATAACTTGCTGAAGTCCCTCTCCTATTTCTGTCATAATCTTGTACAGAGGAAAAAACTTGTATTAATTAACTGAATATGGGCAACATGATAGGCAGTTCACTAACATGTTATCAAGAAGCTTGCATAGGGCATAAGTCTAATGTACAGGTTAACCTTACTTCATGCGTTATGTTTTTATAATGGGTAAACCCATGCCAACATGCAACACAGGAGAGAAAAAAAAATCTGTCACTTGTTTAATCACAAGTTTGTTGAAGGACCAAATTATGTTGGAGTTTTGCTCCCATTTTTCTCAGGAGGCTGCCCTCCTCCAACAATTCAGGTAAAGCTTGCTGACTTTCTCCATCCTGCAAAACATCCTGCCTTCCCTCCACCCAATTCAGCTGTAACCCAGGAGCCCCTCAGTTCTCAGATCCTGGGATACTTTCCAGTATACACAAGCTTCTTGACAACACTCTTGGTGCTTCCTAATCTCATAGCGATGTGAGATCTTGATAATTCACTCACAAATGCTCTTGAATGTGAAGATCCCTCTCACAGCGGGAAACCCTTTGTCCCCCCCGCCTCCCCCCCCCCAACTTCAATTAGAGTTGGAATCCCAACCAAGCACTGCCACATCTTGGGCCCCATTCTCTGGATTCCTAATTCCCCAGGGCTGACTTGAATATTGACATGTTGATGGCCCTCGTGCTACTACTTGGCTTAGCACGCTATCCTTATAAAACTGCTAACTCACATTAGCAACACCACCAGCAACCTTCTCATCAATGTACGATCCAGATTCACTCAATTATATTGCAACCCATTAACCTATCCTGAAGCACTGAGTAAGTAACAAATTATAGTGGCAAAACACGCTGAAGATACAAGTAAAATACTACGGCTCCACCATTTTTTGTTTTCCTGTGACTCATTAAGCCTCGTTGATGGTGAACAGCTGAAATTGAGCTTCTTATCCAACTAGACTAAGCTTCAGAATCAACTTGAACATTGATATTCACTAAATCCAACCAGAGGTGAGGAGAATCAAAACAATGAATGGCTTTTCAACTTTGACTTGTTCCACTTAGTGCCAAAAATAGTAAGTAGATCACAGCTATTTTTAATTTGTTATCAGATATGTACAAAAAATAAAACTCGAAATAGAATGCATGTAGTCCATTATGTAATTGCCAAGATGGGGGTCTTACCCACGGTGACCCTCTCCCTTAACTTTGGCAAAGGTCCCACACCAGCTATAGAGGACATTTCCATTTCCCACACCAGCCATCCTTAGGATCGCTTTGGATGAGATTAACCAATTAGTACAGAATTATTGCCAGTTTTGTGTTGTGGCTTCCTGCTCACTGGGAACCAGTTTCAGACTGCCAAAACTAATTTCACTTAGAATTCTTAACAGCTGTCAGAGCAAAGAGACTTTCATTCCATCTGTCTGGCTGGATTGAAACTGAGGAGCTGTAATTGAAAGGATAGTATTCCAACTCACTGAGCAGCCATTTCCACAGTTGGTACCTAAAGGGATATGCATGAAAAATAATTCTGCTGTAAGTCAGCAATTTACTTGTCAACTTTGCATTCCATTTTCAAGATACAGATAATATAAAGGAATGAGCCTTTTGCTACTTTCAGTAAAATTGGTAAAAATGGCTATCATCCTGCTAAGTCTAAACGTAGCACGGTTATAAAGTTGGACAAATGGTGCAATGTGTGGGCTGATGCCAATATCACCAACAAAGACCTGGCAAATGATCCCACAGTAGAACCACCAGGGTTTGACCTCCCTTGAAATCAGTGGTCTACACTCACAGGTAACCACACTTTGAATGCAAAGATGTCACACTTCTTCCACAAATGGAATTTCAACAACAGCCTAGCATGCAGCTGTGGTCACCCAGATCAGACTGTTTGCCACATTGTTAATGAATATGATCTACACAATTTACCCCAGGATTCAAGACAATCCATTTCTAACAGCACACAAACCAGGCAGCCCAAATTGGGCTTTGCCCTTGTAAAACTGCAAGATGTCACACACAGGAAGCTAACCTTGAGTATGAAATTTTTGCATACATGGTGGAATGTTGCTTTCATAAGTCTCTTTAAAAAAAACTATCATTTTATATAATTTATTATAACTTTTAAATTACTTTTTATATGCATTTCAAAACATCATAAAGCAACAGAATGTCAAAAAAAGCATTGATGTTTCCTAGGGAGCAGATAGGCATGATGCAATGAGTTTGGTCTGAAATGGAAATAATTATCTTGAATATATCAATAATTCATGTTGACTTTGTCTCATTTAAAAAATGTCTGGTCATAGCTTTTTTTAATGCACCATATGGTCCATTAATTCTGTGAAATTAGCATACTTGGCTGCTAATTCCCCTGCCACTAAATAGCAGCTTAAAAAATAGGATTCTTCTGCATATGCACAGAGATTTCAACTTCGTAGACTAGTAAATAGGAAGCTGACCCACAATGGCCTCCTTCCGCCCCATTAGTTTTCTACATTTCTATGTTCTTATTTAATTTTGTTCATTTTCATATTGATTTCAAATCTACAGATTGTCTGATCTGAAGTAGGACAATGGAAATATTTCTCTTAAAATCAAGCTTATTTTAACAAAATATGTTCTCATAATGGTCACTCACCCAACTTGAAAAATTATTAGAGCATTGCAGAGTTACACTGCTATTAAGTTGTAGGTGTTAGTATAAGGCCTGTATCTATGAAATATAACACAGTTTGTAAATCTGGGTGGCTAATCTTTAATTGCAGTGAGGGAACCAGGAGTACTGTCCATTTTCTGCTCTAATCAAATTCCATCCTATGTTTTAAAAGAGTGGACCACCTGGGTGAACTGACCTAAACTATACTGTAGTATGTGCTCAAATGATGCACTTGCACAATTAATGAACATGGTTCATATTTGACTTTTATCAGCACTGAGGTAGCCTAACATTTCACATAATGGGCACAGTAAATCACTTTATAAGAATTAAAGCAGTATTTGTAAAGGTCTCTGTTTCCTCTGTACAAACTTCAATGTATGTAGCAAGGCTACGAATGCATGTCATAGTTTACACTTCGGGGGAGAACACCAATGCAGATCACTTATTTAACAAAGATGGGTAAATAAATATTATTCATTGCAAAACAGTTGTTTCCAGTAATTTACAAACTAGCCCACCTTTCACATTGTATCAAAACAGCGAACTTACTGCTTCCGGGCTATCTATCAACATAGTTACACCTCTGAAATAAGTTGTTGAATTCTTAGGCAGTGAAATGCTCACATTGGGCCCAACTAGTCCAGATTATCTGGAGCTCCAGATAAATAGTCCAAAATCTTGACTGCATAGCTGTTCAAAGAACTGCAGACATCAGTTGACCCTGCTCTCGCAGATCTTTGTGAAGCAAAAACACAACTTTAGTCTGGACTGATTCTTTGATCTAGCTAGATACCTGATTGACCATTTCAAGATCTTTTGAAGACATGAAAACAAAGTGGTATATGTTTTAACCATCCAAACAATGCTTCAAGAAACAGAGAGCATACTGATCTTTAGACTGAATTGATGCAGTAATAATCCAATTGTCAACAGGTTAATACCACTGACTCAACATTTAGCCAAGGGGAGGAATTTAACCTTTTCTTTGCAGAATGTGGCAGTGTTGAAGCTGTAGCTTTCTCTACTGTATTACTAGAAACATAGTGCATAAAAGTTCAAGGGGCAGGTCTCACAACAGCATGTTGGGACCCCACCTCGCCAGCAAATTTGTTTCATAAAGATTGGGGTTCCATTTTTAAAAGTCACCCAGATGCACAAATGTTAAAATGGAACTTCCCCACATCCTCCCCCAGCACTGCCTGGCACTGCCATGGGCCATTGCCAGGATCAGTACCTGGGCACTGCCAGGTACTGCCTAAACATGACCCTCTCTTTCCTAAGTAATGCACTCACCTGAGTTGCTCCAGCAGGTCTGCCTGCCAGGTGCATGCTGTGGACGACCCATTGTAATCCATGCAAACGTGACCTCTCACTGACGTGAATGGATTATCTAAGAAGGGGGAGGAGGGAGATGATCAGGTGTAAGAGATCTGATAATGACATACTCGTTTATTATAACGGGGTTCTGATGTTGAACATTGGGATTCCTGTTGTAGGGACACTCACAAGGAGACTTAACGCCAACGTAAAAATGTGATTTTTGGGCACTTGCGAGATTTTCCACTCCTGTCACCACACCAACCCGAGAAGAATGGGAATGGAAAATATGGGCCATTATTCATAAATTATTTTTCCCTTTGATTGACATAATCATGTAGGCTCAACACCCCAATATCAGCCTCATATGCCGTGCCTAACAAATTAGTGGCCTTCCAGCACTGAGAGCATGCAGCTCCACCATCAGAGGGAAGCCAGAGGGTAACTTTTCAACTTCCCCACGAGATATCTCACAGCACCAGTGACCCAGGTTCAATTCCAGCCTCGGGCCACTGACAGGTTGGAGTTTGCACGTGGTCCCAGTGTCTGCATGGATTTCCTTCAGGTGCTCTGGTTTCCTCCCACAGTCCAAAGATGTGTGGGTTAGGTTGATTGTCCTGCTAAACTGACCCTAGTGTCAGGGGGATTAGCAGGGTAAAGGAGGGTTGCGGGAATAGGGCCTGGGTGAGGCTGTGGTTGGTACAAACTCGATGGGCCAAATGGCCTCCTTCTATACTGTAGGGATTCTATGATTCTACATCAAGATTCTGTTTCTTTCTTTGTGGAGCATCTTGGGACATATTTCTACATTAAAAGATAATATATAAAATGTAAGCTGTTGCTCTACAAGCTTCAAGTCATCTACAGAGCGTGTCTACCCACATTCCAGAAGTGATGGAAAGCTGTTCAGCCTTCCTGATCTGAAATAAGAGAAAGAGGTGTGCCAAGTCCTCATCAGAGAGTTGCACTGCACTGACAATGCTGCACTAGCATTCCAGACTGAGGACCCCCTTCAGCAGCAAATGAACAGACACTGTCACATCAGCAAAGAGTTTAGTTTGAGCATCTCTGTCACATCGACAACAATCGTCCAGGATGTAGCCATGCCACCATTGATCAGTATTTATAATGTGACAAATATTAGTTGTTGATAGCTTCACATATCTAGGCTCCATAATTACCAGTGATCTGTCACATGAAACTGAAATTAATGCATGCTTTGCAAAAGCTTTAGTTGTCATGTCCACACTGAGTAAGAAAGTGTTGAATAATAGCAAATGAGGGCACCAAACTGTGAGCCTAACAAGCTTACACTGGTAGGACCTGGATAACATATACTAGGCAGGAAAAAAAGGCTGAACAGTTTTTCATCTTCACTGTCTCAGACATATCTTCAACCTCTCTTGGCAGGACAAAGTCACCAAATCAGAGATTCTGGAATATGCTAATTCAATCAGCAATACACATTGCTAAGCCAACAACATCTTTTGTCTCAGCCATGTTTATTGGATGAATGATGGCCATATACCTAAAGACCTCTGTATAGACAGCTGGCCACTGGGTCACAATCTCCTTGTTGTCCAATTCTCCACTACAGGTACATTTACGAGTGAGATATGAAGATGGCAGACATTGACAGTGACAACTGGGAGAGAACGTCTGGCAGCTATGACCTCTGGAGGATGACTATTTGGAAGATAATTGGAAGAGGTGAGCAGGAACCACAAGTTTAACTGACCAAGGAGAGGGCCTAGAGAATTCAGCAGCCACCAAATTGTGTGCTTTCTCAACCACATTGTACTCCTCTGCAGTAAATACAGCAAAGACTGCTATACCAAAGTGGGGCTCCTGACACCAGACAATATTTAACACAGAGTTGACCACCATGGCCCAAATCATTGTCTTACAAGATAGAAGGCTGTCGCTTTGACTGTTCTTCAAACCCTGGGGCTAAGCATCCTTTATTTCATGAAATTTTGTGTGCATTATGGAATTGACTAGACTTTTTTGCAGAATTTCACACTTGCGTGCGTGCAAACTATTTTCAGAACTTCTTCTTGTGCATATATTCCTTTCACACTGCACAATATCAGCACCCAAAGGGGACATTCCCAAGCAAAAACTCTGTACAAAGATATTTTCAAGTTTGCGGAAAATAGATGGCCACACAAAAGCATTTTATACCGTATGTAACATTTCATAAAGTTGAAATATATCAAATCATTGAGAATCATTTCAAATTTATATGTTTTGTGTATTTTTATTTTAACAACACTGTTACAAGGAGCTGCCAATTAAAGATAACAGGGCGGGGTGTGTGGATGGGTGGGACAGTGTGGCGGGGGTTGCAGGCGAGACATAATAATCTGAACCTTCTGGCAACCATTTTAGGGCACTTGAAGATACAAGAGCAGGTTGCTGAACCATGGGAGGTATGTGGCCTACTGAGAAAAATCAAGAGATTTCATGCACTCACAAAAATTAACGAAATAGAAAACATCAGCATGTTGGAACATGTAATTCAAAATTCAGTTTTATGTACACACCCTAAGGATTTAAAATGGTGTTAGACAATTCACGCCTTGTGAAATTTCTGTCATGCTGAGTACATCAGATCATTCAATGTTTGGCTCTTAACAATAGTGAATGCATGATGCACATTAGTTCCCTTTTGCATCTGAATTTGGTGGAATGCATGGAGTTGGGAACCGATAAAAAGGATTATCAAAATCAAGAAATATTGGAGACAATAAGATACTGTCCACCCTTTAGAATGTCTTGCTCTCCTGTCAAGCATGACCTGCTGCTGAAATAATGAATTTACCTCAATTCAGATAATTTACACGATTCTCCTATGGGTAAATGCTTTACCTTAATGCCAAGGGTGTAGTAGTGTGGTCACGGATCTAACAATTTGAGAGACCCAGCCTAATGCTCTGGGGTCACGTGTTCAAATCCCACCATGGCAGCTGGTGATATTAGCATCCCATTTATAAATCTGGAATATAAATCTAGTCTCATGAAACAAGCAGCAATTGTCATAAAGACCCATCTAGTTCACCTTAAGGGGAGGATATTTGCTGTCCTTACCCTAGACTGGCCTACGTGTGACTCCAAACCCACAGCAATGTGGTTGATGCTTTCTAAAGTGTCCTCCGAAATGTTCAGTTCAAAAGCAATTAGGTGTGGGCAACAAAAACAGGCTTTGCCAATGACACAGCAACATCCCCAAAAAAAATTGAAAAAGTGGGGCAAATTGCAAATTTCACTACACAGCATCTTCATATATTGCTGCCAGCACCCTTACCTCTGGATCACAAGTTGTGAGTTCGGTACTTGTAGTCCTGCCTCTTAGTCACGGGGGAATGCATTCAATGCTTTACTATGTTTAGTGGCAGTACACTTATTTCTCAGTCACTGGGTTGTGGCAACTCTGGTGTCAAGTCAGGAATGAATCTACATTATTTAAGGAAGCTTGCTCAGTAACTGAAACTGAACCATTTACCTATGTTAACAAATTTAGCATAAGCATTCA
Source organism: Carcharhinus amblyrhynchos (assembly GCF_965287045.1). NCBI lineage: Eukaryota > Metazoa > Chordata > Chondrichthyes > Carcharhiniformes > Carcharhinidae > Carcharhinus > Carcharhinus amblyrhynchos. The sequence goes on from NC_137335.1 coordinate 56,763,516, forward strand.
TTTTGGCAGCGATAATGAAACAATTCAAATTCAATGAGGCGTTCCTTGGCATAAAGTGATGTCATTAACAAAATAAGAGGATAAAGAATTGTTCTTAGCAGATTAATAGTCTTGATCAAGTGGCAAAGCAGTTAGTGAAACTCAGTTAAACTCAAAAGCCCATTACACACCTAGAAAGCCAACAGGTTGGAAAAGTTATGTTTATAAAATAAATGTTATTGGCCCAGCCTGACTTGAAAACTGCCAGAACAGCAGTTTTAGAATTAATACTTCCCATTGGCTGTCCCATTATTTATCTTCAGTTTTCTATATGACATTAATCCAAGTGAAGATATATGTAACTTATTCCACTATAACTGATTTTCGTGGTCATTGCTGTTGCGGGGATTTTCCTGTTGCATTTCCTACATTAGCAACAACACTTTAAAAGTTTAGGCACTCCAGGAAGTCCTGAGGTCATGAAAGGTGCTTTAAAAATGTAGGTGTTCCTTCTTCTCACGATATTCTTCCCTTATTTCTACTCTACTATAGGCTAGACTCACACAATAAAACAGGCCTGAACATTGCCCATTGGCAACATGCAAGCAGAAATTCATGTGCAACACATTTTTGTTTACAATTTTTCAATGATTAACCACAGCATGATTTGAAATTTTCAATATGAACTGTTGGTGGGGGAAACTCCCTTAAGAAGAGTAAACTTCTAAAAGTCGTAAGTCCATGGTTGTTAGCCATGGGTGTCTAAAACAATTTTGACAGTGGGAGGCAGCATAGTCTTGTCCTTACTCAGTGTCCATAGACTGCAAAGGTCATTGCAAAGTTAACAAGGGAGAAAATTCTGGTCAATTTCCTCTCCTCACTCATAAGCCTGGGGACACTACTGGTAATTATAGTACCCCGCTATTGTACTGATTGAAATCAGCTAATTCAGCAAAGACCCAGGATTGAACCTGATTTGTGTAGTTCAGTACTGCATCATTTAATGTGTTTTCCTACTGAGGCAACAGGGAAGCTATAATTTGCTATTTTATTGTAAACTGTGCACATAACTTTTGAAGTAAATGGAAAAACTTGGCAAAACCATTTTTCAGACGGACCATTTAAATATAACACTGCATCCACTTTAGAATGGCAAGTAAGTCTGTTTTTGCTTAAAGAATTGACTTTTACAATCAAAACATTAATTAGAAAGTATTTATTTAAAAAATTACCCACCCATGAAGGGAAGAGTAGGCCAGCACTGAAAAAGGCAACATGCCAATGAGTTTTTAACTGATAAGCTATCTAGTTTATTGATATTGAGTTTGGTATCCTAGTCCTGGTTTCCTAGTCTTCTGGTATTTTGATATCCTGGTTTAGCCTTGCTGGTTTTCTCAATAATAAAAATGAAATCAGGTACCCATAGTTGAGATGCCGAGTGTTATTCAGTAAGAGCAATTGTGCTGCTTACTTCACAGGACATTGCTGGTCATTTTGATAAGAAAATTTCAATCAGCAGCTGATCTTAAGAGAGTAATTGGAGCAGGATTCATATCACCAATAATAATTCTCAGCATGTATTCTAATAAACGCCAAAATGCTAAATCACCCCTTAGTGTCAGGGGGTTTAGCAGGGTAAATATGTGGTGTTACAGGGATTGGGCCTGGGTGGGATTGTTGTCAGTGCAGGCTCAATGGACTGAATGGCCTCCTTCTGTACTGTCGGGATTCTATGATTCAATTTGCAAGTCCAAATATCCTTCCAATTGCATGATAAATGTTAATTACTGCCAATCAACCTCATTGGCCTTGAAAATGAACTAGCCATTCCTTCAGATGTTAATTGTTGTTGGATATTTAGGAAATGTAAAATTCTATATGAATTTTCTTTTCTGTCTTCCCCCTCTTTTAATCCAGTCTTTCTTCACCTCTGTTTATTTCTCTTTCTGAATTTGAATTGACATTGAATTCTCTCACTTTAATGTATGCTACATTCTTGGTCCTTTGACATAGAAACATAGAAAATAGCAGCAGTTTTGTTAATTTCGCAATACTTCAATCTGAATGAACAAGGAGACACATAATTGTTTGCTCTGGTGACTCAGGTCCCAGATGCCCTGTTTCCCCTGCAGTGAGATTATCTGCTTACATTTTCAGCAACATACCTTCTAAAAATTGCAAAAATCTAAGTGTACAAGAACACAGCCAATTAACAACAGACATCATTAAATGGCCTACCACAACAAAATTATGACCAATTACTTATATGCTGTAAGTTAGGGTTTCCCAAACTTTTCCAGTCATAGATCCCATTTGACGTCCCAAGCGCACTGAAGGAGCACCTGAGAAATATCGTCACTATAGGATGTTTGTGAAACCACAAAAAAAGATTATTATTGTGCAATAGTTACAAGCATACAAAAACTAATTTAAAAAGATTTTTTTGCTTCTTATTTGCATACATTTATTATAATATGAAGTTCCTGTTATTCAACACGTACTTCCAAGTCTTATCTTTTTGTCAATTTTAATGCGAGTACCCATTCAAACACAATCCCTCCCCCACCACCACTCATGCCCTCACCCATACCCACTCAGCCACCTCACCACTCACCCTCACCCACTCTTACCCACTCTCAGCCTCACTCATTCTCAAACACCCTTACCCATTGGCCTCCTGCTGGGCACCCCTGGCCCCACCCCAGCTCTTCTCAGGCTCACCCGCCTCGGCACTCCAAGACCTCACCGGTCCCCATCTTCTCAGGGTCCCCTGCCCTGATTCTTCTTGCCCACCCCACCTTCCACCGCCATGGCCCTGGTTCCTCTTGGGCCCCAGCTGTACCAACAGCAGAACCCCCAAAGGAGTCCTGCAGAACCTAGGGGTTGCGCAGGACTCAGTTTGTGAACCCCTGCTGTAGGTGATGAGCTTTCTTTCCCCACTATCACCACCAACTGATCATTGAGTCATAGCATTTTACAGCACACAAAGAGGCCCTTCAGTCCATTGTCTGTGCCAGATATCAAGCAGCTATCTATAATCCAATTCTGCATATCTCCTCACATGTATTCAGGGACCCCAGCTCTACTCAAGCTGAAAAGATACATTCTTTCACAAATACAAAACTGTGTGAACAATCACCAATGCCCTTTAATGTATGATTTGTGTTATACAATGATGTAGTCAGAAGTTGAGCCATACAAGCCAATAAGTTAGCAGCTTTGGTTCCTGGTGCGTGTTAACTAATCTCAGACAGAGTGATGGTAAGAATGCTATCATTGGCTTCTGTTTTTCTGAGATTGGGTGGAGAAGGGATGGTCACAGTGTTGTGAAAGGTAGGGTTGAGAGTGAGGTAATTGGAGTTTGGATTTGGATTGATGAGTAATGTTGCCTTAGTTAAATTTTTCCAACTCTGACGGGGAGGATCAAGAGAAAGAAGATAAGCTGTTAAATTTATCACTTATTCAGGTATGAGTGTATCTTCTCTGGTTCCAGTCCACCTCTGAATTACTTATGGTCAGAACCTGGTGTTCCTCCCTAAAATCCATAAGTGAAATTTCCCAGACTAAAAGTACAAGCTGATGCTTGTGGCAGTTGGAATGAGTAAGGCAGGATGATAAGAGGTGTTGGTCTCATCGCTGCCATCTGCTTCTAGGCCTTCCTGGATGCCTATGTAAACAGAAAGAACATATGTTAGAATGCTGGCAGCAAAATGTCTCTTCATACAGAGCTTGCATAGAGAGAGTGAGAGAGAGAGAGAATGAGTAAATTAATTCAGAAAGAATAAAAATTAAAGGATGATATTTGCTGCAAGATGAAGGAGTCTCTGACCTGCACCCTTCTCTGCTATTGCAATGGATTACACACCAAGAATTTCTAAAGTGGTTGCTCTTAAATGGATTAATGGCGGGGAGTTGGGAGATTTGTGACACATCTATGTGTTCCCCTTTAAGAAAAAACAAAGCAAATGGACACAGGGTTTGAAGAGAAGATATAATCATGCCCATCCCTAGAGGCTGGATTTTTTTGCTTGTGGCAGAGTCTGGGCACCCTGGCATAAATGTCAGGAGTGAACATCTGGGCACCCTTCTTGGCAACTCAGCCACCAGCTATTTAATGCCCATTGACCATTAATTGGCTGGAACCAGGCTTTCTGTCATCATCTGGGAAGGAAGACCCGCCTCCAAGAACTGGAGGCAGTCAAATAGTCAACAGCTCTCTGGTAAGTGCCACCAGGAATGTTTGAAGTTTATGTATTAGTGTCACAAGTAGGCTTACATTAATAAATAAATAAATGCAATAAAGTTACTGTGAAAATCTCCCAGTCGGGTGCCTGTTTGGGTACACGGAGGGAGAATTTAGCATGGCCAATGCACCTAAGCAGCACATCTTTTGGACTGTGGGAGGAAACTCGAGCACTCGGAATCTCACACTACACAAGGGGGAGTATGTGCAGACTCCGCACAGGCAGTGACCCCAAGCTGGAAATAGAACCCAAGTCCCTGGCACTGAGTGGCAGAGTGCTAACCACAGTGCCACGGTGCTGCCCTTTGCTGGGATTAAGTCCAGCACCAGTGGTGATCATCAAGGAAGCCAGGCGCATGTGGGATGATGTCTCTCCAGTGCCAGGCTGGCAGATAGGCCAGGTGGACATAAATTTCCACTCTCTGTTTCAATTTGTGCATAAATAAACTTACAGCATACTTTTCTTAGAAACATGCATTGTGGAACAACTTGAAAGATTCTTTTGTGTTTATTTCACTGCCATCTGCAAACCTTGACCTGCCTCACATGGAAATGCTTGCACATATGTGAAAGAGCTGAAAGGCTGCTCAAGTGTTTTTTGCATGTTACATCAGTAAACCCACAGCAGGCTGAGAGTGAACTTCATGCATCATGCATATATTTTTTGCCAGGATCTTCCCAGGAGCGGTAATCATTGATGGTGCTCCTCATTTCTTGAGGAGCGGGCCTATTAAGCCTGACTTTACCAGAAATGCGAAGCGCAGCATCCTTCCAAGAGCTCATCACCGCACTGAAGAGCTGCACGGGTGAGGGAGAAGAAAGGACATGTCCCTTTTTATGACTTCTGGTGCTATTTGGTAAATATAAATAAAAGCAAAATACTGTGAGTGCTGTAAATCTGAAATAAAAACAGAAACTGTTAGAAATGCTCAGCAGGTCTGGCAGCATCTGTGGAGAGAGAAGCAAAGTTAACGTTTCAAGTCCAATATCATCCCTCTTTGGAACTGTTACTAGTGGTGAATTTAAATTCCAGTGTGAATATTAGTGAATGCGTAAATTTTAGTGAATGGGTGAATTGGGTAGTTTGGATAGGTGGGTGAGGTAAGTGGGTAGAGTGGGTGAGGTCGTAGGTGGGTAGGGAGCAGGTAGTTATGTGAGAGAGTGGGAAAGTGGGTTAAGGTTGTCGTCAGGAGATCGAGGGATAGTTGGGGTCAGTTTGAGTGATTAGGGTGTCAATTGTGTAGTTACCAAAGATTTGATTTGATTTATTATTGTCCTGTGTATTGAGATATAGTGAAAAGTATTGTTTCTTGCATGCTGCACAGACAAAACATACCATTCATAGGGTACTTAGGGGAGAAGGAAAGGATAGGGTGCAGAATATGGTGTTGCAGTTACAGACAGTGTGGAGAGAAAGATCATCGTAATGTATGATAGGACCATTTACCAGTCTGATGGCAGCAGGGAAGAAGCTGTTCTTGAGTTGCTTGGTACACGTTTTCAGACTTTTGTATCTTTGCGTTGGATCCTTGATCATGCTGGCTGCTTTCCCATAGCAGCAGAAAGTGTCGATGGAATCAACGGATGGGAGGCTGGTTTGCGTGATGGGCTAGGCTACATTCACAACACCGTGTAGTTTCTTGTGGTCTTAGTCAGAGTAGGAGCCATACCAAGCTGTGACACATCTGGAAAGGATGCTTCCTATGCAGCATCTGTAAAAATTGGTGAGAGTTATAGTGGAAATGGCAAATTTCCTTAGCCTACTGAGAAAATAGAGGCACCAGTAGACTTCCTTAACTATAGCATTGGTGTGGAGGAACCAGGACAGATTGCTGGTGATCTGAACACCTAGAAACCTGAAGCTCTTGACCATCTTCACTTCATCACCATTAATGTAGACGGGGGCATGTTCTCCAATGCATTTCCCAACATCGATGATTATCTCCTTCATTTTATTGATATTGAGGAGGGATTATTGTCTTTGCAGCATTTCACCAGATTCTCTATCTCTTTCCTTTATTCCAAGTTGTTAGACTAGAAATTTTCTATCTAACATTTCCTGGGTAATTATCCAGGTAAATATGCTGAAACTGTTCGAAAGTTCCAACTCTGGCTGAGTCAAGACATTCACAAAGGTTGCTGGGGAGCAAGGGCTTTACCGAACAGAGGTTGAAACTCCCTGGGCAATTCCTAGGGAGCTCAGTTCATCAGGGGTCCTGATGATCCAGAGATCCCAAGATTTAGATCTTTATTTAGATAAATACTTAGCGCTTTGAAATCGGTGATTCTCCAGTAGTTGTCAAACTACTTGCATATTTCATCCCATGACCTCTGCACATGGGATACAAAGTACATTCTTTTGGCCACCTCCTCCCATGCATTGTGGACAGTTGGCCAGAATTTTACCGGCATGCCCACCCCGGAATGCCAGCTTGCAGAACAGCATTCTCCATTGGCCTCAGGCGGGATCTTACGAGCCTCAGATGGGCATGCTGGTAAAATTTCTCCCATTATGGCTAGTCCTCCTTTCTTAACCCTCTACCATTATTCCACAAGATCAAAAAGAATTAAATAAGGCTTCCAAAGGATATCCTCCTCCCCTTTTTAAGTGCTCGCAAAAAGCCTATGTAAGGTGGAGCACCATTTATACCCTTTACCATAATGTTAGAGCTCTCTTGAAGTGATTTTGATTTTGTGCAATTGTTGCAAATTGACAACAACAAATTGACAGCCCATTGTGCTTTTTTCCATCAATGAAATAAAAGTTGTGAAAGGCATAAAATTGGCTGCCAATTTGTTATAATCATTTCATATCTGAATGCTAAGTCAAACTTACTTACTCCCCCCCCCATTCCACATCCCTCTCACCTTCTCATTTCACATAAAATCTCCACAGTGAACTTGCATACAGAGTAATTAGCTAACCTTGCAATACTTTAGCTCTGTGCTGAGATTGAAAAGTTTAACTTATGCTTATTATTATTTATCACATCACCCTGTATTCCTTTCCTTCATGGCAATGCCCCCAGTCCTCAGGTAAGTCAGCAATTGCCCCTTATTCATGAAGCTTTTTTCTCATGCACATTAACTGTAAGGAAATGTGCCTGCACGCTTCAGAATAAAAGTTAGATTCAATATACAATCACCGCATAAGCATGTTCACTTTTTTAAAATAACTTTTTTTTAATGCCTTGAGAGCTTTTCCCTTTCAGACTGCAAAATCCTGCTGGAAGTCATTGCGTGATCCCTACGGACATGCAAGAGAAATCGCAAATTCCAAAAAGTTCTGTGGAAATAAAATACTGGGTATTAGGTTACACAGTAACAATGGTGGCCAAGTCTAGTCGTATCCTCCCATTTTCCCACAGTGGACTAACTTGCAGCAGTCCTTTTGTTTATTATAAGTTCAGACATTGACTGAGAGGTTGGAAAAAGGACCAACAGTGCAGGGGGTGAAGTAACTGCTTGGCACAGAACTCAAAACCACTCGGGGATTACAGTGCTGATGAAAAGTTCCAGTAAAAACAGAAAAGAGTTTTTTTTTCTTCAAGCCATGCGTTTCCTTTATGGCATTTTTTTGAAAGAATGTGTCTTTGGTGCTCTTTGGCTGTCTGACTAACCCTCATGGGGTGTGTCTGCGGTTTGCTCCACACAGTAACTCTTTTGTCTAGGGACTGCCGCCAAATATACAGAAAGGTGGAGTGTTTATATAAACGTCACATCTGCTCATATTATATATTTTTTAAAAATTGCTCGGAGGGAGCGGGTTGTTCAATCACAGCAAGACTTTAATGGCATTAAACATTGATAATATTTTGCAAAAGTTTTCAAGCAAAATAAAACAGAAATGGCTAGGTTTTGGATTGAATACAGTATTTTGCCAGAACTTAAAAAATAAAAAAAAGTAAAATATTCCTTAAAGTGGTTAATATCTTTATTTTGTGCAATATGTGCTAAACTATTTCAGGAACATTTTCATCCACAGTAAAAAGGGAACTGCACTGTCAGAGTTGTACACATGCCAGATAGTCACATACATACATCCTGCAGTGAACATACAGTTGTAGTTATACGCTGTTCAAGTCATGTGAGTCAATTGGAAAACTCAGGTTTGATTGCTATATCTTCGGAATTGGAATTTTTTTTCTCGATCCTCGGGGATCTTCAATTCCGAACTCTTTTGTAATTTAAGACTTTATAACTTGTCATAATGGCACTACCTCAAAAGAGATTTTATTCGGTGGAAAACTAGAGGTTATACTAACAGAGCAGTAATCTGGAAATAAGAAGCAAGTAGTAGTAAAAGTGATCACGAAGCTGTAAAAACTTGAGTGATTTACTAATATCCATTGAGGATGGAAACATTTCATCACTAACTGATTTGACTTAAGGCTTACATCAACATGGTTGACTCTTAACAGCCTCCTGAAATGGCCGAGCAAGCTGGTCAATTTTGGCAATCTCGCGAGAGATGGGCAATTTATGTCAGTTTGGCCTGCAACACCCACAATGAGGGAACTAATGTTTATTGAGTGTTTTTTTTCTAATTGCAGCCAAATGGTTGTGAAGTGGGTGGGGCAGCCCCCCTCCCCCACCCCACCCCTCCCAACCCCATGGCTTGAGGCACATAACATCTTTAGGTGCCCGGCTCATTTCCATCATTAGAATGAGTTTTTGGTTTATCGCTGGCAGCTTGCCTATTGAGGTGAGGGTGAGGTTTGGTAGGGGGGATGGGGGGGTAGTAAAACCTTTCAAAACTTGAACAATTTAAAATCTCGCTGAATCTCTGAAGTGCATTTGATAAATAGTGAATTGCTGCTACAAGCAAGATGTCTTGCTGAATGAGATGACGAGGTGGAAGAAGGTATTTTTCCTACATACAGAATGAAAATGTTCCCTAAAGCCCTTACTTCCCCCAATGCATCAACTCCCCAGGCAGTTCAACAATTAGGAATTTGAGTAGGCCGTGGGCAGAAGAAGAGCAGAGCACATGAATGCCAGAGATCTGATGCCAGAGGCCTAGTAGCAACATAGAAATACCTTAACTGGCCTTATTACAGATTCTGAGGGTTAAGGTTTCCATGTTACAGATCTTACAATCTGGACAGCATTGTACATCTCTGTAGTATAGACCTAATAATCTTCAGTACTCCTACTTCTCTCAAACCACAGCAATAGATTTCAAAATATTGCTTTCTTTTTTCGTTTAGGTACATAACACCTGCTGCTCTTGTCACAATGACAGAGTCCTTTTCCTCACAGCTGCTGCTTCTTTCTCCCCCGCTGCTTCCTATGCCAAGCTGCCTCAGACACCTTCATATCTCTTCAAAAAAGTCACAGACTAGGCCATTCCCAATTTACTTGCATGACGAGCTGACACAGATTGAGGGTCCTGTGTCCATATGGTAAGTGAGCGAGGACCCACTGAAAATCACCCTAGTGAGTTTTCTCTTTAAAATTAGAACCAATATGTTCTACCCTGGCTGAAAAAAATCAAAAGGTCAGACTACTCTTCAAGAAGGCAGTCTCCAATACATTAAGTGCTGAAGTATTTTTTGTTTATCTAGAAACGGGTCCAATGATAGCAAATTGTGTATTTCTTTTTAAAGTACATCCTGTCCTTTAGTTTTCCCAAGAGAGCCAATTGGCTGAATATGCTACCAGTCTGTTCATTATGTCACCCTCCTTAGTGAGGACATCTGAACAGAACTTAGAGATGATCATCCACCTCCACATCATATGGTTCAGAGAAGCTAGTCTGTCTTGCAGCTCTGGCACCATTAGGTTGTTCGAAGATTTGATAACTGTGAATTCTTGTAATATTTATCAAATCACCATGTCTCTTTTATTTGATTGTTTATTAATTTTATGACTGACGTTTAGAAAATAAAACTATTCATAATCTGAACAAGAGATGGCAATGTTGTGGACTAGAATAACTAGTAGTATCTAGCACTATTTCAGTACCTTCCTCTGCTGTGAGAGGTCTTGGTGTGTCACACTAGTGCATTCCAATAAGTTTCATTGGGGAATAGGAGAGGGAACACATAAAATTTATAAATACGTTCCCATGAATTTGTGTATAGTTTGTGCTGCTGATACTAGCAGTTCTTGTTGCTTAAGATGTACTTGCCCATGGGGAAACAGAATAAAGTAAAGTCCTTTATAAACCCCCCCAGAAGACAAACTGACTCAATTGTGGATTTGGCTGTCCGGGTCCCAAGTTCTGGAATTCCATCTCCAAATCTCTCTGTCTTTTTGCCTCTCTTTCCTTTTTTAAGAGAGTTCCAAAGACTTGCCTCATTGACCAAGCTCTGAGACATGTGCCCTCTTTGTGTGGCTCAGTATTCAATTTTGTCTGATAGTGTTCGCTAAAAGTGCTACATAAATACAAGTTGTTGCTGTACAAAATTCAAACTGGATAAAACAGTTAATAAGAAATGCAGGGAGAATGTGTTGCCCTTAGTGGAGATTGTATATTAGGAATGAGTCTGTGACCTTGCGTTCTCAAATAGTTTCTTAGCTTTGACTAGCCTGCATCGAGTAATGTATATATATGTACTTAACCCTAAGGTCTGTCCTTTGTCCATTTGAACAGCTGTAGGATAAGAATGTAAGTCATTCTGGCTTTCTGGCAGTCTATAACCTGTCTCATCAGGAGACCACAAACTTCGTACAATTGCTTTGGTCAAAAAGGAGCTTCAGCCAATTTTGATTTATACCAGACGTATCCTTTGGGCATTCCTTAGTAAGAATGGTAGAGTCATGGGAATTTAGTTTTTGGAAAGGGAGAAAGAAAGAATTTAGTAGTGAATATATAGAAACAATAGCGTTTGACTCATGGATATTTCACCTGGAGCTAGTTCAAAATTTTGTTCAGAAGTGGCATTCATTTTTGTAGAGTGAGGTTATGTTGTTGTAAGCTGTCACTCAGCAGACAAAAGGCTTGTGTGCTTGAATAAGTGTGGACAGATTTCATGTAGGGTGCTTTGGCACATCTGAATGCAGTGCAGTTTCAGACTTATTGTTATAACAAGTTCATACCCGTGTTCTACATTCTACCACAAGATTGTGAGTATTATGCCTGTCCTTGTAGGTTTATTCAACAGCTGTAGTTAATTGTAAGTAGGACGGTGCAATGCAGGCAGTAGAATTGTATTCTTGCCATGTGAAGTGCTGCTCAATTTTTTAATATCAGAATATAATGTACAGCGACCTGTGGGGTAAAATTGTTATTTCAACAAAAATAAGAAAAATGTCTGTTCTACTTCATTACTCATGACACAGTAACAAAATTGTGTGGTTGAACAGTTTTCAAATGAGCAATTTCCGACATTGAATTTTGATTAGATCAGTAATTTTGTACAAGATTTGGCATTGTACCACTTTTCTTTTTGGGAGGAATTTCACGTTGATGGTTTAAATTTTCTGTTGTAATATTTTAATGAGAACATTGAATTGAAATGATACCTGAATGAAGATTCTTTTTGTACTTCAGTTAAAATAAAACAACTAGTTAAGGTAGACATTTTAGAAGCTTTAATGTGGAAAGACTATGGAAAGTTTGCTTTAACTTTATAAATGACAACATCACTTTTGATCAATGAAGAGTGACAATTTCTGCAGTGAGACACAGGTTTCAAATTGACATTCCTTCCATCCAAATCTGAAGCCAAAATAAAGAACACAAAACCTCAATACTATTCACTGTATTGCTCTGTTGCTTAGCAACAAGCGAAAGCTGCCTTAGCTTCTGCAGATTCAAAATAGTTACAATTTTTTTTATTGCTTTCAAAGCCCAAGTAGCAAATGACAGGGATGACTTAAAAGAAATTGATGGGCTGGGGAGAGAAGGAATTTCCCATAATAATTTTCAGCCATTTATCAAATGCTGTAAATTTGTTGAGAGATTTCCCAGCTATTCAAAAGCTTGGCTTCCATCTTTCAGTGCTACATCATACAAAGGAGTTTTAACAACAGCAGAGAAATCCCTCAATGGAGGTTATAAAATCGAAACAAGTTCATGTTTTTTTTAAAAAGTAATCATATTGCCAAAGGCAGCTCATTTGTGTTATTGTACCATATATGTTCCAGATGTTTCTCTTACATATTATAACTCCCACATTGAAGTATTCTGTAAGATATTGGCAAATGACATGTTGTAACCTAAGGATGCAAATGGAAATTCTTATTGGAAGAATTGGCCTGACTGCTATTACCTCACCCACAGCTGGGATCTCCGGTGCCGCTGCAGTGAATGGAGTTTTGGCTGAGCATCAAATTCCCCGTTCCTGCTGGCAGCGGTGGTGGGGTGTACGACATCAGAAAACTCCAGCCATTATTCTGCAGCATTTCAGAATCAATTGTTGTGCCTATACATTCCCATGCAATATTTTACAGCCTCAGGGAAGAATGTTGGCAGCTGTATAAAATTAATCTGTGATTTTTGTAGATGGTGAAAATTATTACCTGCTGCATTGAAAACAGGCCAGTTGGCGGTAAATCTGCCTGCGTAACTATTTCATACAGAAGAGTACAGGTATGTTTGGCTGTGGACATTAACTCAACTACTTTATACATTCAGATCCATGAGAATTTGCCAAACAATATCAAAAGTGCTCATATGATAAAACAACATTTAAAATTGACAATAAAAACAAATAAGGAAATTTTATATCAGTGTTTCAGGCTAATCCAAATCATTTCTTTTCCTTCTTGGTCCAAGTTGCATTGATGACCTTTGCCTACATCCAGCTGGGAGCACTCAATACTGTAACTTAGTACTCTGCTTCCATTTTTAGTGGATAACATAAATAAATATTCAAAGAGTAGTACTTAACAAAGATTTGTGGAATGTCTTGAGGAACAGAAGCTATCGTGTTTGGAATGGGAGCATCCATGAAGAATTCCCGTAGATTTGTCAAGCATGATTTTGCTTTCATAAATCCATGCTGACTCTGCCAATGCAACCACTGTTTTCCAAGTGCTCTGCTATAAAATCTTTGATAATGGACTCTAGAATTTTCCCCACTACTGACATCAGAACATCAGAACTGATCTATAATTCCCTGTTTACTCTCTACCTCCCTTTTTAAATAGTGGGGTTACATTAGCTACCCTTCAGTACATAGAAACTGTCCCAGAGTCTATAGAATCTTGGAAGATGACCACCAATGCATCCACTATTTCTAGGACCACTTCCTTAAGTATTCTGGGATGTAGAATATCAGGTGCTGGGGATTTATTGCCCTTCAATCCCATCAGTTTCTCCTACACCATTTTTCTACTAATAATGAGTTTCTCCCTCTCAATAAACCAAGTGTTGTCCAACATTTCTGGTGTGTTAATTGTGTCTCCTTTGTGAAGACAGAACCAAAGTATATTTTTAGTTGGTCAGCCGTTTTCTTTGCTCCCCATTATAAATTCCCCCGTTTCTGATTGTAAGGAACTGATATTGCTCTTCATCAATCTTTTCCTCTTCACATACCTATAGAAACTTTTACAGTGAATTTTTATGTTCCCTGAAAGCTTACTCTCATACTCGATTTTCCTCTTCTCAAGCAATCCCTTGCCCTCCTTTGCTGAATTCTGAAATGCTCTCAATCCTCAGGTTTGTTAGTTTTACTGGCCGATGTGAATGCCTCTTCCTTGGATCTAACATTATCTCTTAATTTCCCGGTAAGCTAAGGTTAAGCTAGCTTTCCTGTTTTACTTTTGCATCAGACAAGAATAAGCAATTGTTGCAGTTCACCCATGCCATTTGCCATTGCCTATCCACCATCAACACTTTAAGTAATGTTTCCCAATCCATCATCGCCAACTCGCACCTCATGCTATCATGGTTTCCTTTATTAAGATTCAGGATCCTAGTCTCAGAATCAACTATATCAGTCTCTATCGTGATGAAGAATTCTATCGTATTATGGTCGCTCATCCCCCAGGAGTCTTGCACTTCTAGAGTGCCAATTATTCCTTTCTCGTAACACAATACCCAGACTAGGATGGCCTGTTGTCTTGGTATATGGTCTATTCCTACTCCTATTTCTTGTATTATGATATTGAGAGGTACTGGTGAAGGATTTTTTGTGTCACAGTTCTTTAGGGGGCATTTCCCTGAGAAGTCAAGTACTTTTCCACGATGGATTTCTTGTAAGGATGCTGTGGATTGGGATTCAAAGGCCCCTGGATGCTGGCAGACCTTTGGCATCTCAGGATGTTTGCAGGGATGATCACTAAGGTAAAAACTTTTTGCACCAGAGCTTGGGTGCTGGTGGTCCTTTAAACATGGCACCAGCACTTCCTTCTGTGTCAGGTGACGGTATGGCTAATGCGTCAAAACCCATCTCCAGACATTGATTGGCAGATCACTATGTTGCTGGCCAGTAATTAACTGACAACAGAAGATTGTGCATGAGCAGGAATCAGTGTGGGGGGACTTTCAACATTTGTTTCCAGTTCTGCTTTTCCATTCCCACCAGTTCCCAAAAAGCCTGGCCACTGTCTCAAGTAGAATTATCTAACAAAATTTGTGCTTTAGTTGGACAGGAAGTTATAAGCACATTGCAATCGAGGATTCTAACTAAAGGTAGCTTTCTCCCAAGCTTTAAACAGTAATCAGAGTATCAGAACATGTTTTAGTTTTGTATTAGATAAGCACACTAAGCCTTGCATTATCCACTTCATAATTCTTTGCTTCCATTACTCACCCTAATTCAATTTATCATGCCAAAATTACATGCACGTGAGCACAGAGAACACAAATTCATAACCAGGCTAGCAAATTTGTTAGAAAAAAACTTTGCAGTTGTGAAATAATAATTACTGCGATACGAGAATTTCACACTTTCTGAGGCTGGTGGTTTGCTTCCACTGGGACTTTAATTCATGAAACATAAGCAAGAAAGGTTGGACTAACCTTTGTGAATGACCACCAGATATCCGCCCAAAGGCATCAAACCACACTGAGTAATCAATGAGAATATATTGTCCAGAAAAATGCATGAAAATACTTGAAAAATAAACAGCTACTAAAAATAAATTCGAAGCTGAAAAATATGTGGCATGACAAGATATCTTGTGATATTTCAGTGTATTTAATCACACGACGAGACTCAATCGTGGCATTTGCACTCTAAACTCCTGCGCATTAATGTTGCTTATTTTTTCTGAAAATATTTACAGCACATCAGTGTGAATGTGCTGCCGTGTCCAATCTATTAGAGTTTCAGAACAAGTTGTTCCTGGTTGTTTTGTGAATAAACTTGCAGAAAACTCCTTAATAACTGTGATATTGACACTGTAAGAATATTGCTTCGCACCAACACTAGTTATATTATAAATGTAACCTGAATCTGGAGCCAGGGCCCAAATGACACTGGAATGAATGCAGCTGAGGCTTTTTGGAGGACATAGTGTTACTCTGGTTCACTTTGAAGTCAGGAAGAATCTTGTCCCTAATGTAGCCTCGATATAAACTTTTGGGTAAAAGCAAAACACTGCGGATGCTGGAATCTGAAACCTGAAACTAAAAGAGAAAATGCTGGAAAATCTTAGCAGGTCTGGCAGCATCTGTAAGGCGAGAAAAGAGCTGACATTTCGAGTCCAGATACCCTTTGTCAAAGTAGCCTAGAGGTGTTTGTTGTGTGGGGGGGGCGGGGGGGCACACTCTGCACGGTGATCAGTCTGGGATGGAGGGAGGGCAGCAATTGGAGTGGGGCGGGGCGGGGTGGTGGGGGGTAGTCTGCCGGGGAGGGGGCCTGCCTCCTGGGAGGTGGGGAACTGACCCTGCGGGGTATCAGTTGGGGTGAGGGGGGTGGGAGATCACCACTGTTGGGTGCAGGGGCTAGACATCAGGACACTCTGGGGCCAGGAGGGGGTGGTGGGGTCAGGGCTGGTCTGGGAGTTGTTGTGCAGTCTGCTTTTTTCTCTCCTTACAGATGCTGCCAGACCTGCTGAGATTTTCCAGCGTTTTCTCTTCTGGTGACTAAACTCTTGGGGGCTCATTTTTAGTTTTGGGTGAGGTGTAAAATGGAAAATGATGAATCGCTAGCCAGTTCTACACCTTGTAATATTTTCGTTTCTGTTGCAGTCAAGTGAAAAGAAATATCAGACAGAATGTAAATGTGGCTGCTGATTCCCCATCATCCATTTCACACCAGTATCATCAGTATCAAAACAGAACTGCCTGGCATTAGTGCTGAACTTGTGGTGTGAATGGACTGTAAACATTTTAGAGACAGAAGTCCTATCATGCAGTAGGATTTGCTTCATACTTTGTAGGCAATTTTGACCTGCATTTGCAATCAGCGTAAACAGTGACACAGGCTCAAACCCCTGCGAGAGGTGGGAAACGAGATTCTTGCCGACAAGACCTTATTCCCCGATTTTCGCTGATGACGTAACGAAGTTTGGTCCAGAAAAGGCTGAAACCTTGGGGGCAGTTCTCTCATCCTGATCCGCAACTTTTCTGTGGGGTCAGGGTGGGAGATGCACATCGCCGGCCTTGTTCCGGGATTTGTGCATGCGCCAGGAACACATGTGGATCACCCAGAGCCAGTGACTAATCACCGGTCAGACCACGCTGGAACCCGCCAGGAAGGCAAGTAAGTCATTTGAATCTCTTTAAAAGCTGGAGGGACAGCACTGCGGGGTCACGGGCTGGCCAGTGATCGAGCTGGCCAGCAAACCGAGAGACTGACAGATCGGAGCAACTGTGCATGCGCAGAGTTCCAGAACTGTCAGACTCCTGCGTGAATAGGCCCTCCACCACCCCCACCCCCACCCCGCTCGGGTTTTCAATGATATTCATGACTGGGACCTCTGCAATGAACAGAGTGCGGAGATTCAGGAGAGAAGCTGAACTGAGAAAACAGTCGGGATCTAGAACAGTTTTTATGCCAATTCAGCACTTTTGGGAGAATTGCGGCCAAATTTCAATATAAGTAAAGGGCTTCCCAGCCACATGATCCCCCTCGGTACAGGTATATAAAGATAGGAATCAGTCAAGGAAAGCCTGCCAGAGGTGCTAAGATAATTATAGCCCCCCAGAAGGGAGAGGGACATGCACAGGTAGTGCCAAGACATTTTCCTGGCACTGCCCCCTGGCACAGGTTGGCACTTACCTCCTGGCACTGGTTGGTACTGTCTTTTGCACCCCAGCACTGTCATCCTGGCAGTGCCACCTTGACAGTGCCAAGCTGGCAGAGGTGCATTATATGTCCATAGTTGTGGGACAGGGAGAGAACCCCTGATATTTCCAGAGTAATGGAGGGGTGGGGGCGGGGGTTGGGGGGGTGCGGGGGTTTGTGTGTGTGTGTTTGTGTGTGCGTGTGGGGGGTGTGGGGGGGGATGGGTCACCCAATACATTTGTGGTGTCCTCTCTGCTTATGGGGAAGGGAAGGAGTGGCACTCTGATTCCTGTGGAACTGACCTAGGTGACTGTATCAGGCCCTGCCCTGCCAAAGTGATGGCATAAACCATGCCCTCAGATTTTCCATGCACAGAATGCCAGAAAAGCTGGTCTGAGAGTGTGGCTGTACAAATGGAAAGGTCCACATCGATTTTCAGTCAGATCCTGACACTCTGACAAATTGTAGTACAATTCCTCCCTTTGTGTAAACCAATTACTACAAAGGTTTAGAAGATACTTTTTACAAGATATTTGGGAACTAAACAACTTTCAAGATGGCCAAGGTGGATTCTAACTTAGCCTGATCTTCAACTAGGCACTACCTTGATAAAGGGGTTCTCCTTTAGTCAGTGCCAGTGATGGTTGCTCAGAGGTTGTTAAATAGCTGGTTGAGAGTTAAATAAACTCTCAGTAAAGAGGCTGTATTACAATTAGGTGGCTCACACTTCAACTCCCTTTGGCAGTAAGCATTGTGTTGATGTTGGTTTCAAGTGTTGCTTGAAGAAATACTAGACTTGAAAGTTTACTAGAGTACTGCTAGAATGGTAAGGTTGCCTACTGTGGAAAGGCTGGATAGGCTAGACTTATACCTGCTGGAGTTTACTGAGGCAACCTGATTGAAACATATGAGATCCTAAGGAGTCTTGACAGGTGGATGTGGACAGGAGGTTTTCTTGTATGGCACAACCTAGAACTCAGGGTCACTGTTTTAAAATAAGGGGTTGCCTAGTTAAGAAAGAGATGAGGATTTTTTTTCTCCCAGAATGGTGTGAGTTTTTGGAAATCCCTTCCGCAAAAGACAGTGGAAACAGAGTCTTTGAATATTTGAAAGCAGAGGTAGATAGATTCTTGATAAGCAAGGGGGTGAAAGGTTATTGGAAGTAGGCGGGAATGCGGATTTGAGCTGACAATAAGACCCATCATGATCTTATTGAATGCCAGAGCAGGCTCAAAGAACCGAGTGGCATTCCTAACCTGTAGCTTTGTGTTTTCAATGTACTCACTAATGCATCTTTATTGCTGCTGGAGCATCGAAAAGGGCCTCAGAAACAAACCGTATAACCTTCTGAGACATTTTTTCTTGATCTCACCAGCACTCAGGTAATATTTTCTGTGGAAATTCTCCAGGGACTTCTTATGGCACTTTATTGGACACCTATGGGAGTAACCAGGAGAAGGAGAATGCTTGGTCTTGGTCTTCTTGCCAGGTGTTTTCCTTGGTCTGGATGAAGAATTAGGCAGAGTAGCACAAGCAGCAATAGAAGAGATGGGGAGGAAAGGGAGGAGAGTGGAATGGCATTCTTCACCTATACAGGTACAGAAGTGTCCTTCTCCTCTGGACGTTCTGCACTAGAACCTCTAAAGCTGCATCCAAGAACCTGTGACTGATACTAGCAGGCCCAGAGACTTCTGTCCCGGTACTGCCAATGGCATTGAAATACAAATTTAAATATTTAAATTAGCTCCATGCCGATTTCCGGTGTGGACTTGATTACTCCAAAAATCTTGGAGCCGGAGACACGTCAAGGCTGTGGCGCCCAGTGAAGAGCCTGCTAAACAACCTCCCAGCCCATTGCATTGCTAGAGCAGTGCAGCGGGCTGGGAGAATCACCCCCTATATGTGTGAGAGTTATGTGTTTTCAGAGTGATTGTCCTAATTTACACAAATGGGGCAGCAAGCTTTTTGTGAATTTTAAAATAAGGAAGGTTACTTATTGGGTGGGATTTATGGCCCTACTCGAGCGAAAGTGGAAAATTCCACCTGAGGACAACGGACATTCCCATTGTCCACCCCTCACTCACTCCGATTTTGTGGCAATTATCATACCTGGAGATTTATCACAACATCTCACTCATCTGATTTGTTCCCGCTATCAATCACAAAGACTAGATACATTTGAGAAAGGAAACAATACAATTAATTATTGTTTCATCTATTTCATAACAGGCCTGCGGTTTCTTAGATGAGTTGATGCTTTGGTTTAAGTGAAGGTCTTGTAAAGCAGGCAATTCTCAGTAAGATGCAAAGCCTCTTGGATTTGACTTTGCAGGACGTTGATTTACAGGAAAACTTGAAGTTGAAGCAAATTGGGGAGAGCCCTTCTTCCACATTCAGTGTATGGCTCTTTATTACTCAGGCTGCTTAGTTGACGCGCAGCGTATTTGATGGCTGACTGGTAGAATCCTGTCCAGAACAGCTTCCTTCTGTTTTCAAAGCAGGCAGCAAACATGGCTGCCTTACCAAATGACCTGTTACAAGTCCAGAGTCCTTTCCAAATAAGGTGGGTGTCTAGGTTGGTCAGACATCCTGTGTGATGACTTTCACAGCTTGAGAATTTGAGACAGCTGGGGTGGAATTTTATAGTCTCACTCGTCCTGAAATTGGAAAATCTCACACAAGATCAACAGACCTTTCCATGGTCTGTCCCCCGCCCACTCCAATTCCCGTGGCGAGTGGGCCAATATAAAATTCTGGCCCTAGTGTTTGTGTATCTGAATGATCCATTCCATTTGAAATTACCTTTGCGAATTAGTTTCAGGAAGAGGCGTTGAGTCAACATCAGTCTGGAATGTTTCAATCCACAAGTGCTCTTTGGGTCATCTATTTGTGGTTTATAAGAATATAAAGTATTGACTAAAAGTCTGTAGTACACTGGAATGTAACAGTGATGCAAAATGATGCCAAATGCATGGGTCCAAATACTGCAGCAGCTGTGGTAGTTCATGGGGTTAGCTAATTACCAAAGCCACAGACCTCTGGGAGACAGAATTCCATATTTTCCCTATCCTTTAAGTGAAAACATGCTTCCTGTTTTTATTTCTAGTTCTCATCAGTACTCTATCTAATGTTCTACACACTAATACTGCATGCTGATGCGCACTGCTGTTGATAGTTGACTTCCATTATGCTCACTCCACCAGTGTAGTTTTAGGCTTGTCCTTAGTATTACTTTGCAGTTGTCGCTACGTAAGTATTCATCATTTACAGTTCAGCAAATTCCACAACCCATCTTGCAAGCCAAGTGTTAGTTTAATTCACGTTTTCTGGTCACTGCCACTAGAAATTTACATGTGTTCAGGTCAGAATTTGTAAACAGGCAGAAATACCACTAAAAAGCCTTGCCCCTCATTTTCCAAACATGGTTGGAATGTTTTTAAAATGGCAGCCAGTCAATAATTCATGCTAATTAAAAATTAAGGGATTAAGATAAAATATTAAAAATTAAATGGAATTAAAGAGAAGTATATTAACCAAATCCAGTCTATTGTTATGATACTAAATTGCTTTCCTTCCATTATTAATGTTGGTATTAATCATTACTATAATGGACATATGTCAGCTTTCAAGCATCCTGTTCTGAGCTGGCGATCTCTGTGAAGCTGGGTTGATTTCTCAGCTCGAGTATTTTACCACTGGCCTAGGGCCATTTTCACCCATCTGGTTCTACTAAATAGAGCAGTACAGGCACACAAGGAATGAGCTTTTTTCTAGTCCATTGCCCTGTGTTGCTAACTGTCAAATATATTTAACTGGGTACCTGGATTAGTCACGCACTACCAATTGCACCCACAGCAGTTTTATTATGCTGCTCGCATCATAATGTGTACATAGGATTGAGCAGATACGTAAGTTAAGCATTACTTTAAAGGTTAACTTTATTAATGTTGTGATTATGTTATTGGCAATGTTTCATTATCTGCTGGTGTTTTGAAATCTAGATTTGCCCTCTTTAAGACAATTGTGCAAATCAAAGTACTGGTAATTGTAATATAAATGTCTGGCACCTTAGGGTTAATGTGGGGTTGTGTACAGTACTCTCCCACACAGTGATGTAAGAGAATTCATGATCTGAACCTAGAGGTCAGTCTGGTGTTCAATAGTTACGTGTGCCAACAAGCATGGACGTTGCTTCCAGTTTGAACGTTTTATTGTATATCTGTAGTTGGTTATTGTAGTTAATAAATATACACAGTTAATCTGCTTAATACCATAATTACTTCATTAAGACCCACTGAACAGTATCCAACACACTACAACATGATGACAGAGAATGAAGAAACCCAAAATCTCACTAAAAACAGAGAATAACCAGAATTTTGCAATACTAAAGAAAAAGTTGAAGAAGCATTCTGAACTCAAGAAAGCTCAAGAAGCAGATGAACAGAGGAAAATCATCAGAGAAAAGTTCCAAAGAAAGATTTGGAAGCTGAAAACAGAAATTTGAAATTCCTCACTTCAGAAGAAGGCTCCAATGGGTCTCTTAGATGTCCAGTTTCAATTGCCAAAGTTCAGAGTTAGCAGATCTAGCAGTAGTGAACAAAAACTTTTAAATTCCAGGACAAAACAAAGCCTGTGAAACCTTCAAATAACTCAGTAGTCAGAGACTGCCATTTAAAAACTCTGCCAAGTGAAGCAGCTTCCTGAGTCGGCACCCAAACTTGTTCATGCTCACTCTGAAAAGAAAAAAAATTATTTACATAAATTGCAATGAAAGAATCAACTTTAAAGGCTAGGACTTGACACTTTTCTGACCCTAAAGCATAGCACTAAAATGGAGAAGTCTGCACTAGCCTTTCCAAATAGCCATTATTTAAAAACTTTTCAAGTCTGAGTGTGAGTGCCATTGTAGCAGAGCCTGCCAAAATAAGCATGCACTGTAAAACCTTTTCTCTTCAGATAAATGGAGGCATTATCTTGAGTTTCAGCAACATCTTAAAGCTGAACTGACAGGGACCCGGGTTCAATTTCAACCCAGGGGTCTGCGTGTTCTCCCCATGTCTGCATGGGTTTCCTCCGGTGCTCCGATTTTCTCCCACAGTCCGAAAGATATGCTGCTTAGATAGATTGGCCATGCTAAATTCTCCCTCAGTGCACCTGAACAGGTTCCAGAATGTGATGACTAGGGGATGTTCACAGTAACTTCATTGCAGTGTTAATGTAAGCATGCTTATAAACAATCTAAACTAAATACTTTAAAATCTTTTAAACATGGATCAAAAATTAAATTTAGCAGATCAGTATGGACTCATCCAAGAACCAAACCCAATGGAAAATTGGAGTATGTCAGGTTGAAGTAGGAAGTCAGAAACAGTCCTGATGAATAACCTTTTATATGGATTTGTGATCTTGGAGATGAAAGTATCCTAATGCAATGCACTGACGAATCCTCAATATTAAAAGCCTTTAACAAATATTTTAATATTTAAATTGTGGAATGCACACAGCTTAAAAAGAAGCATAGAAAACCTCCAATAAAGTATGACAAAAGGGTTTAAAGACATAATTTAAGCCAACACTATGAGGGCAACGGAGAGGCAGGGAACTTCCTGGAAGTCTCAAAAATATATCTTTTTGAAAGTCCTGACATATTCCCAGACCTGCAGTAGCAGGTGACAGTGCAGAATAAGCAGCTGGCTGTGAATGAACGCAAGTTATCTGACGAACCCCAAATAAACAAACCCTGCAAAAGGAAATGAAATAAGGTTGGAAAATGTTCATTTCAGAACTGAATTAGGAGATTTGAAAATCAAGATTCAAACTGAGTTTATGCCCTTGGAATTGCATGAGGCACAAAAGTCATCAATGACTCAACTGTTCAAGATTGGAACAGACAAATTTCGATATGTCACAGACTTACAGAGGAGAGACTAGAGTGCTGAAGAAAGGCTGGACATGTGGAAGAATACTTGAAAAGATGAAAGTCAAGGATCCAGAATGACAAAAAGCAGAAGTTCTTAAAAACAATTAGCAGAAGCACAATTACAGCATGCAAGCTTAAATGATAGCACAGGAACTGTACTCATAAGACAATTACTAGTATAGAGAATCAACCTCCATGTACAAAAAATGCATTTGATAAAGAGAAATGAGAAATAAAGAGAACACTAGAAGTCACTCACCTGAAAGTAGAACACTCGAAAAAGGACTTGAAATGCTTAAATGATGAACTTGTAGAAAGAAACATAACAAAAATGGATTTTCAGTTAAAATTTGATGAACTTAAAGTATCAAAGGTCTCTAGTGAGCATTGTGAAAAAGGCTGGGAACAGATGAAGGAATTGCTGATGGACCACAACAGTTGCTTGAAAACAGAATTAACAACCAAAACTAATGAACATCTAAAACTTCAGTCTAATCTAAACAACATAAAGGAGGAGATATGTTGCGTGGAAGAGCAAATCCAGACTTTAAAAACAGAAAAGGTGAATTTTATGGATTAGATTGAAGATCTAACAAATGAATTGAAAGAGTCAAAGAAGCAGCCAATCTCCATGGAAAATAGACTTCAAAAAGAACTTAATGCCCAAGTGGAGATATTAAAATTACATAAGAGTTCTATAGATAACTCTGAAACAAAAATAACTCAATTTACCAAAGTTGTTGCTGAGCTGAGTGAAAAGATTCATACGCTTGGAAAACTAGAAATGAAGAAAATTATTAAATGTGTGAAACAAGTGGGTGTGATGAATTGTTCCATTGTTGAAACAAGAACTTCTATTTGCATCGCCTCAAACTGCAAAATGAAAGAAAAGGAGGGAAAAAAAGCTATGAGGACACATACAGCATCCATCCACCCCAGAAAATAAATGGGATAAACCAACAGCTACCTATCATAACTGCCAAATAAACAAAGAGTGGTTCAATACCAAGGAATGGGAAAAGATGATGAAAGGTACCCAGATGCCAGAACAACTTCCAAATCTACAGAGTTCACATGTAATGACAGAGCCTACAGTCTTCCAATAGTGGCATTAACAAGATATGGAAGGGTTATAAGGTCTTCGGATCACCTGAACTTATGAAGTCAGAGACTTGAAGGGCCAGATGGGGTAGTAATAACAATGTAAATACATATGGTAATCTAGAATAACTTGAAATATATTAGATAAGTTCTTGGGGGAGGTGTACTATAAGGATCTGGTACATATAGGATTACTGTGAGACAATCACAGTGCTACCCACAAGCGATGTAAGAGAACACACGATCCAAACCTAAGGGTCAGTCTAGTGTTAGTCCCAATAAGTATGGAAACAGCTCCCAGTTTGAACCCTTTATTGTATGTATGTACATAGTTCTTGTAGTTAATAAACACAATACATAGTTAACTTGATTAAGACTACAAAGACTTCATTAAGTCATACTGAATGGTATCCAGCACCCTGCAACAGCAATCACATTAAACCAATTGCACATGAATAAAGATTGCAGCTATGTTCATGTTCCAAAGTTGGGGAAGATTCATATTGGTCAGCAAGGCCTAATCTGGATTATTAACCTGCACTGTACTCTCAGACTGAGAACTGTATTTTCCCATTGCCAAAACAAAATGGCAGCCTGAAAAGCTTTTTTAATTTGGCTGGCTTCAACAGTTATCTGGAGCATCATGGAGAGGAACAATCTTTTGAGCTGCTTGTCGTTTTACACCAGAAGCATTTTGTGTTTGTATTACAGCTGTGCTTCTTTTTAATAATTTTGCAGAAATATAAATGCCACAATAGGGAACAATGTACTTCATCTTGCATTCATCAATAAACTTCTTTATCCAGTACATTCAACTGTATGCATTACTTTATAGAAAAATCACACTTTTCACCACCTGGGTGGTGAAGTATTTCATGCTCACATTTCTTAGTTTAAAATGATGTCAGGTGGAATATATTTTTCAGGGTACTTGCATGCACAGTGTCATCTGGCCATCAATTTGCAGTCTCACCAGACTGTTGCCCACTACTTTTGTTAATGTATCCCACATGGGACCATCTCTACTAGGAAACTTGACCTGCTTTAGAAAGCTTTGCAGGTCTAATATAAAACAGATTCATGCAATTTATCTACAGTAGTAGAGTTTTTTTCCCTGCAACAGATCACTTGCAGAAAAATTTATTTTATCAGTTCAGCAAAAGCTATGCGAATGAAGTGCTGTGCCAGTATGGAAGTAAGTGAGACCAGACCTGTCAAGCAATACGAGATACGCTGAAACAACCTGACAGCAAGATGCATAGAAGTGGAAGTGATGAATCAACTTTGGTTGTGAGTGTGAATAAGCGTGAGGTGATATAGCATGAAGCAAAGATTATTGCTCTGAACATAATTCTAGAGAGCACCTTTACAGAGAAATTATTGAAAAAAAGGTTGATAATAAATTCAACAGAAAAAATAGTTGGTGTTGTACCTTGGTTGTGACTTGCAGAGATATGTCTGAACAATTATTGTGTTTTCATAAGGACATAACTATTTACAGATGTACAAAGCTGGTGGTATGACTAGCTCTAAGCCATGAGCTTTCTCCCTCTCAATTTCTAGTTGTATGACTCTTATCATGTGACTAGTACTGTTTTCCCAGTCCCACACTTCAACTTTTTCAGCCTGAACACCTTAATACTACAGTTATCACCTTAGCATGATTTGGAATTTTCTGCTGAGTCAGGTTGAACCCTCCAGATTGTGATGAGACACTCTTATCTCTATAAATTGTTAAATTTCAATGTTTAATTATTTAGTCAGATAGTAAATGCTTAAACTTATTTATGAAAGGTCATAACTTGATCAATACTAATCAATTCCTTTATCTGCAGATGTTAATTCACTTTAGATGGGGACATGTCATTCATATGGCTTTCGTAAAAATGACTGTGAACTTGTCCAAGGCGTCAGAATACTACAATGAGAAAAAAGACTATTTAAAATTTGACTGTTAGTCAGCAGGCCACCAGAAAAAAGACAAAATTCCATTATGTGTGCTGAGAGTATGCAGTGTTATAAAATATATTTGTCCAAACACAAAAATGTCTGGTTTGATTTACAGCAGAGAGATTTCTGTATTGTGAACAAGTTATTCAATTTTAACTAACTAAAAGAGGGACAAAGTATAATTCCTTCCTGAGGTGGGTTAAATTTCCCTCTGTAGTGGGTTTATCGCTGCAGAAAAGCCAGCATGGATTCCCACTCTCGACTCCAAAATAAAGCAATGGAGACATGAGCAGAAATCTTTTCATGCAGCGAGTGATTACGATTTGAAATGTGCTGCTTGACAGTGTAGTGGAGGGAGTTGCAATCAAGATATTTAAGAGGGAATTGGATTAGTATCTGAAAAGGAAGAAGGATTCTGGGGAGAAGGCAGCCGGGGAAATGGCACTCGGTTCATTGTTCATTTAGAGAGCTGGTACGGGCGTGATGGGCTGAATAGCCTCCTTCCGTCTATCACAATTCTGTGATCACATGCAGCCAGCTGCTGGATGTCCAAGAGGAAATGCACCCAGTACTGGAGCCACTACTGGGATCTGCAACCTTGGTATAAAACTCAACCCGTTGCTTTCAACCCACATCTGAAATAAAAGATGTTTGAGGTATGTACAATGTAATTGTCTTTCTTACAGGGCTGAACATTGCAGATCCTGGGTCACATGAGGTAGCTGCTTTCTTCTGCTCACATCCAATTCACAATACCATTCAACAGAACTACCAAGTGAAAAATAGTCCTGGGTCACCTTTGGAGAAATGCTACAGCTTTATTAATTGTTGTGTGTGCCAGATCCATGTGTTTATTGTGTTCCACTGAATAACTAACTGTGAACTGCTGAACACAAGTTTTAAGAAATAACTTTTCAAGGACAAGAAAAGTTTCAATACAAACAGTGAAAGTTTCCTGAGGAAATTATTTCTGATTTATACTACTCATTTGGTAAAGTTCTAAATGTATTTGGCTTAACCCACATGAGCTAAAGCAACTAAACGAATGAATATAACTTCAATAAATATGAAATATTTTGATCCCATTTGCAATGCAAAATAGCAATTCAATCTTAGGCTTCTGCATCCTTGAAGTGAGGGCTCAAACTTATAATTTTCTGGGCTAATTATGCATTCTGCCACTTCTAAGAAATTGAACCAGACATATTATGCAGCTTCGTTTACAGAAATACACTGGCAAAGACAGACAATCAACCTCTTTTGGCCAGAAAATAAGCAATTATTAATATGAAGTCTCATTTCTTTCAGTTGTCAATTGTATTCGGAGATTATAAAAATGACAAATTGACTATTTTTTTGCAACTTTTGTTATTTTTCCTTTCTGTCTCTCTCTCTCTCTCTCACTCTCTTTGATTCCCTCACTTTATTTTTCTCAATGCACCTGGTCATACAACACCCATCTCAAATTCACCCTCCTTCTCAGTCCTTCCTCTGTTTATTTCTCAATCTTTTACTCGTATTGGTTAAGGAGATAACATTGTTGGTTTCACTGCCCACCAGTGCTCTTTGCTCCCACCCCTCAACAAATGCTGTTAACACACTATCAACTTATTGGGCAAAAAAAAGTTAAAACATTAACATAAGTTTAACAATTGGCATGCCACAAGATGCCCTGCAGCATCTGATCCTTTGTTTATTCCATTTTTAGTCCTTGACAGGATGTCCTAGACCCAGGTGCTTCGGGGTGGGGGTGGGGGTGGGGGGGGTGCAACGACAGGGTGGCAAATTTCCATTTTTTTCTCACTCAAGGGGCCAATGAACAAATTTTGGAAAGATAAGGTTTGGCATAGCTTTAAGCTCAATTTCAAAAAGATGTTTAGGTACTTAATGAAAAAAATTACCAAGCAAAAACCTAACAATATCACAGCAATAAATGGTTAAATTTTTCAAAGAAGGTAATGAATAAAAATGACCAGAGTGTGAGAGGGTCAGTGTTTATGTGCCAGGTTCAAACCCAGTCTCAGGCTTCTCACTCACTCACCCTCATCCATTGTGTGCGTGGGTGTGTTTATACGTTGGTGTGAGGTGGTCCGACTGAGTGAGAAATTTGAGACTGGGAGTAAGACAGACACACAGTCCGGAATTCTCTGACTGTTCACGCTGGCCAGGTTCTCCAATCCCACCGGCAGTGCACTCCTGTCCACAGTTTTCCACCAGTGGTGGTGATGGTTAATGGAAATTCCATATGTGAGTGTGAGAATGAGTGAGTGAGTGTGGGAGTGAGTGAATGAGTAAGTGAGTGTAGGAATGAGTGGGTGTATGTGTGTGTGGGAATGAGTGGGAAACACGTGGCTGGGAGGCCAGAGAATATCACCCACATTCTCTCACACACACAAACTCACACTCACTCATTTCCTCACACTCTCACACACTCACTCACTCATTTCCACACTCACTCACTTACTCATTCACTCACTCATCCCCATACTCACTCACTCACTCATTCTCACACTCACTCGTTGCCACACACACTCACTCACTCATTCTTATAATTTCACACTCACTCACTCACTCCCACATTCACGCATTCCCAAACTCACTCACTCATTCATTCCCACACTCACTCATTCACTCACTCATTCTCACACTCACTTATTCCTACACACACTCACTCACTCATTCTCATATTATCACACTCACTCAGTCACTCATTCCCACTCACTCGTTTCCACACTCACTCACTCACTCCCACAATCATTCACTCACTCATTCTCACACTCACTTATTCCCACACATTCACTCATTCATTCTCATATTCTCACACTCACTCACTCACTCAGTCACTCATTCCCACACTCACTCACTCATACTCACACTCATTCACTCGCTCACTCATTCATTCTCACACTTACTCATTGTCACACTCACTTACTCCTTCCCACATTCACTCACTCATTCTCACACTCACTCATTCACTCATTCCCACATACACAAAAACACACTCACTCATTTATTCCCACACACACTCACTCACTGACTTATTCCCCCCATATACATGCACTCATTCACCCAGTCGCACACACACCCATTTGTTCAGTCACACACACACACACACACACTCACTCAATTTTGCTCACTTGCCCATTCCCACACACACATTCTCTCATTCACACACACATACACTCATTCCCACACACACTCACTTCCACAGACTCAACTTACACTCAGTCTTACTTCTACACGTAGACACAATCATCACATTTACGCACATACTCATTTCCACACACATACTCACTCTCACTCCCACACACACTCAAACTCAATCACCCACTCCCACACACACATTCATTCTTACTCCAACACACAACCTCACACACAGATACACACACTCACTTACTCATTCCCACACATATGCATACACTCACTCATTCCTTTCCACGTTTACTCACTCACACATATGCACGCTCTCATTTCCACATATACACACATAGACACATACTCTCCCATTTCCATCCATGCACGCACACACTTACTCACTCTCACTCGTTCCCACATACACACTCACTCAAACACAGCCACTCACTCAATCGCTCATTCCCACACACCACTCATTCTCCCGCTCATGCACTCACTGACACACACACACACACACACACACACACACACACACACACACACACACACACACACACACACACACACACACACACACACACACACACACACACACACACACACACACACACACACACACACTTAGTCTCCCCCTGGCACTCTCCTCTCCTGCTACTGGCCCCCAGTACTCATGTTCCATTCCCTGAGTCTGACAATCAAAAGAAAATCTCTTCCACTGATGTTCATTGCTCCTCCAATCACAGTCTGTTTTTGTCCACACTTGCTGCTGGTTGATTCACTAGTTGGCAGGATGGGACTGGTGGTGCGCCCAGGGATCTGTGGGCCTTGACTATTTGTGGCATTTACTGACAAATAGGCAAGAAAGAGATACATTTTTGTTGAAGACACAAAACTAGGCAGCATTGTAAGTAGTGTAGATGGAAATATAATGGACACTAAATTAAGTAGCCCTCTACATCAGGCAAAGGATTTATAATTTGTGATTATATCAAACTGATGCAGACAGCTCACAAACATTATGCTGCCAGCTCATTTCCATAATTGTGGCATGCTGACCAGCGCTGAATGTGCAGTTGAGCTATACATCTCAGCTGGGGGCCAAAACTTGTGCAAGGCTAGCACTACTCAAAGCCACCCAACAGTACTTAAAGCCAGACCGTTCTTCTTAAATACGATATCCGGGCAATGCTTTATCTGCTCTGAAATTGATACCGGTTTCAAAAATGTAGTTCATTCTGATTCCAAGAATTTATATCATACTCTTGCAAATCACTTGCAGAGCATCCTACAATAATGAGGGAAACATTTCTCTGGGCATTAAGCATTTACAAAGAGGAGAGAAATGAAGGACCTAGGCTAGCAATGCCACAATTGAAGGGGAAGGTTTTGAGGAAGTTTTAAAAAGCAGGGAAAAAGTGGCAATGGGTGGGGTAGCAAACTGGGTGCAGAATTCTCTGACTGCGCTGATTAAATAAGAGCCCCAATGGTGAGGTGGATGAAGCAAGGATGAGAAGTCCAGTACTGGAAGAGCAGGGAGCATGTGCAGATATATAAAGGAAGAGGGGATTACTAGCATTGTATGGTGTTATGTTTTATGAACAAGGCTAAGAACTTTGTACTGATGCATGGGGAATCGATATTGCGTGACAGGGATAGTAATGATGGAGGTTTAATGTAGGTTAAGGGCAATCTTCAGTATTTTGATTAAGATAAAACATATTGAAGGTTGATATGAGGAAGTCAAGCCTTATGTAAATGAAGAAATTGTTTTGGGTTTAGGCAGCAGAAAGTGAGAGGGAGACAGAGATATAGGCAATATTGCAGTGATGGGAGAAAGTGGTTTTAGTATTGAATCCACATCTGAGCAACGTGCTCAAGTTACATAATTTCTAGTTTCTCTTCAGATGTATCCCATGAGATTGCTGGAATGAGGATCAGAGGTAAGGAGCTGAAGCTTGGACGTGCAGAGGATGTTTTTAGCTTTGCTGAAATTAAGCTGGAAGATACTTTGACTCATCTAGATTTGATAGCAGACAAATAAAGTATGTCAAGATAATTTGAGTCTTTGGAAATGATACACCATGGTGTTATCAATGTTTTCGTGAAGTCTATCACATGTTTCTGGAGAATGTCACCGATAGATCTCATGCAAATGTAGCTAGCAGGAAAGAGAAAGGGGTCACGGAAGGATATTTAGGGCATACTGGAAGTGACATGTGAGTGGCAGAAGTGAAGCAGTTACCACCAATATACAATAGTGCCTATGTTGAATTAAATAAGAGTAGAAGCAAAAGAAATCAGTATCCTGGAAGTCAACTGAGGCGAAGAGGGATTGGACAAAGATGGAGTGGTCACTGATATTAAATTTGACAGATTAAATTTGACGTTGCTCAGAAGTACGAAAATAGTGGGAGAATGACAGAATGCTGTTTACAATTTTGACTGTTGCATTCTCAATACTGTGGCTAGGCAAAAGTCAGACTAGAGTGTTGTCAAGGAAATAAGAGTAGTCACAAGTCAATAAAATGATCCAAGATTTTGGAAAGAAACGGAACACTGGAAACAAGATGATAGCTAGATAAGGAAAAGAGCATTTCTTGAAAAGGGCAATAATGCCCTTAAATGATGTATGAGTGTTGACAGATAAGAGAGAGGTTATTGACATTATTAAGCATGTTATGAGTTGGAAACACTGGGTTGTCAGAAGTTAGAATAGTGGGAGCTCAAGAGTGAATCTAGAAGCTGTAGCTTTATGCTACTCAAAATTGGAGCTTGTAAATTCCTCTTTTCCCCGTAAATGTACTAGAAGACTATAAGACATAGGAGCAGAATCAGGCTACTTGGCCCATCGAGTCTGCTCTACCATTCAATCATGGCTGATATTTTTCTCATCCCCATTCTCCTGCCTTTTCCCCATAACCCCGATCCCCTTATTAATCAACAACCTATCTATCTTTGTCTTAAAGACACTCAATGACCTGGCCTTCACAGCCTTCTGCAGCAAAGCGTTCCACAGATTCATCACTCCCTGGCTGAAGGAATTCCTCCTCATCTCTGTTTTAAAGGATCGTCCCTTTAGCCTGAGGTTGTGCCCTCTGCTTCTAATTCTGCTACTAGTGGAAACATCCTCTCCACTTAATTAATTAAATAATTTTCAACAATTACCAACCCTCCTCCCACCACCACTGTCACCACCAGTTCATTACTACACAGAACTGGCTTTGGGTTGCAATAATCTTATCCCACAGATTTCATCTGTGAAGACACAATGGAATTCAAAGTTTTACACTGAAAATTTGACTCCCCTTCTTCATTACATGGAAATTTTCATATCCTTTACATCACAGTACCCATATTACCGACATGACTTTTTTTGGGGGGAAATTCAGCTATCACAGTGAATGATGAAAACTCTGGGAAGAACACCAGATCATTGATATGTTACAGTTAAACCTTGAAAGACAGAGTTAGGTTATTAGAAGCTGTCCTTTGTCCAACAAGCTTGTAGGTCATTAAAGAACAACATAATGAAAAAGTTGCAGTGTCGTAATAAACTCCAGTAATATATAATTCTTACATGGAACTTATTCCTGGGGTTTAGCATTTTACATTAGTCAGGTTTGAAAGAAAAATGATGTTTTCTACAAGTGACCATTTTGCAATAGTATAAACAAAATATTTTTCTCAGCACTGCTTTGGAACTGTAAGCGTCTGGAAGAGAAATGTTGGAATCTGGCATTTGTTGTGACTCTCCCATCTGCTTGACAGGATCCAGACAATTTTGTTGTTGAAGAGACTTATTGTTCAGGCAATAAAATCAGATGAACTGAATAGTTCAACAGCATATAATATTGATGCAAACAATAAAAAAAAATTCTGAAAGAACCCCACCATATAAATCGTGTTTAGGACATGATTGGAGATTGTGGGAACTGATTTTTACTCTAAGGTTGGGTAACATTTACCCCCTTTACCAAAACAAAACATTGGTAAGGCCTCACTTGGAATACTGTTGCAATTCAGGTCACCCTATTATAGAAAGGACATTATTAAACTAGAAAGAGTGCTGAAAAGTTTTACTAAGATGCTACCGGGACTTGATGGATTGAGTTATAAGGAAAGGATGGATAGACTGGGACTTTTTCTCTGGAGCTTAGGAGGCTGAGGGGTGATCTTATAGAGGTCTACAAAATAATGATGGGCATAGGTCAGCTAGATAGTCAATATTTTCCCAAAGGTAGGGGAGTCTAAAACTAGAGGGCATAGGTTTAAGGTGAGAGGGGAAAGATACAAAAGTGTCCAGAAGGGCAATTTTTTCACACAGAGAATGGTGAATGTCTGGAAAAAACTGTCTGAGGTAGTAGTAGAGGCGGGTACAATTTTATCCTTTAAAAAGCATTTAGATAGTTATATGTGTACAATGGGTATAGAAGGATATTGGCCAAAAGCGGGCAATTGGAATTAGCTTAGGGGTCTTAAAAAAAGGGTGGCATATACAAATTGTGCTGAAGGGCCTGTTTCCATGCTGTAAACCCCTATGACCTCAATTACTGTATAACATGACCTTTAAAAATGGCCGTCCACAGTTGGGATTTTCATTCCTGGTGATGGTTTAGAAGCTTAGACTGCCCCCTGGAATGAATGCTGCTGAGTGCAGAGGTGACCCGGGTGAAAGTCCTGCCTCAGTGCCCCAGCACTTTGTTAATTTAAGTAGACAAAAAAACCCCAAAAAAAACCCTCCAGCCTTCAGCCCCCCCACACTCTTTCCAGGCCCTATCCATGCAAGCTATGGAACCTAATACCCCCTACCCATATTCATGGCACATCATAACCCCTATGTCAATGCATGCTCCTCTAGCCACTCCAATGGCTTCTCATGCCCCAATGCCTCCACATCTCCATCACCCTATGGTAGTCCCATTCTGACTTGTGCCAACTCATGCCAAACCATTCCCATTATTCTTTGCACGCCCCTTCCATGCAAACTCACCTCATATCCTTTTGTAGTTCTGACAGTTTCAGGCAACACTGACAGTTCCATGGCAGCTGTGACAGTTCAATGATACCTGTAACAGTTCTTTGACAATTTTGACAGTTCCAAAGAATTTGTGCACTTCTTACAAAACAGTTTATTTTAATAATTCCAAAGGATGTTTTACTCTCCCAAAAGGTTCCTTCCCTATTCCAAAGAATGCTTTACCTCTTCCAAAGATGTCCTGGGACTATACTCATAGGGGTACCCTGGCTCTCCAAATGAACCCACAAAGTTCATACTAGCATTTACCTGGTCTAATCTGCACAACTCAATTTTCACACTCCAGGTCTACCAAATTCTCATTTCAGCGGGGACAGCTGTCAGTTTAAACCATGCCTGTGTGAACTCTGTTCTGATTTCAGTCTCGCACTATGAAACTCAGAAATGCCATGCTCAAGTGTGCGACCAGGAGTGTAGTGCTGCTAGAGTGCTGTTCCAGCACATCCAACTAGGGGCCAGGAGAGGGTTCCAAATGCTTGGGCTCTGGAGGGGGTTGCTGGACCCAGTGGGCCTGATTTTACCATCAGGTTGTGCCTGTTTTTGGGCATGAGGTGAATAGTGCGATTTGTGCCCACCTCTGTGCAGGTTCCCCCTTTACCAGGGCACGAAAATGACCACAATCGGTTCTGTGTCCATTAAATGTATTTGCATGCA
Organism: Carcharhinus amblyrhynchos; assembly: GCF_965287045.1. Lineage (NCBI taxonomy): Eukaryota > Metazoa > Chordata > Chondrichthyes > Carcharhiniformes > Carcharhinidae > Carcharhinus > Carcharhinus amblyrhynchos. The sequence continues at coordinate 56,798,663 of NC_137335.1, forward strand.
TATAAATTGACTTAATAGGCTGCACACCCAACCTTACTGGCACTTCCCCCTTTACCACCACGTTTACCCATCCAGCTCTACAAATGTCAGATTTGGGTGCTCCAGTTAGTGAGGAGGTAGGTGCCGAGTGTCTGATGGCTCTTTGCTTGAGATAGGTTGGGGGGAGGGAGGATCCATTACCACTCTGCCTGAGATCAATGAGGGAGAAAGGGAGTCCGCTACCAGTGATCAGTGAGGGGGAAGGGGGGTCCACTGCCACTCTGCCTCTGATCAGTAGAGGGGAAGGGGGTCCGCTGCCACTCTGCCTGAGATCAGTGGGGGGGATGGGGGGAGGGACACGTGAATAGTCTGGTTGGCGAAGGGATGGGGGATAAGAGGGTCAGTAATGTTGTGGCAGTGGGGCAATATCTGTCGGGGTCAGAAGGAAGCATTATCTGGCCTGTGAATGATGTGGCAGTGGAGCCACATTCTATCATTTTTTTCTGCGCATGCGCAGTTGGAGGCATCGATCGGAGCTGCAGGATTTTGGGCGTGTTAAGCCCTCTCCACAGGCTTCTGCAGCACGATTTGGAATTGCTGATTTTTTTCAGGCAGAGTGCATTTGGGGGCGCCTGAGAAAGGGTCTAGAAGTCGGATCTGAAACATTCCTAGTTTCAAATCGGCCCAGCACTTAGAATCAAAATGGTAAAATATAGCCCATTGTTTCAAATGGAGTTCCTGTCATCCACACTGAATGGTCAAAGATGAGGACCTGACAGAGCAGTTTAAAAAGAAATTGAACTTTCAGGTTGTGTTTCAACTTTTTCAAGCCATTTTGTCAGGTCAATTTCAACATGTGTTGCTCTGCTGATGGGGAGGTTTGAGAGATTGGGTAGTGGGGAGGGATATATTGAGGATGTGGAAAGAAGCTTAGGCTGACAAGTGGCAAGTAACATTTGTGCCAGACAATGACCATCTCCAACAAGAGAGACTCTTAACTATCATTGCCTTGACATTCAATGGCTATTGCATTACCATTGACCAAAAGCTGAACTGGTTCAGTCATATAAATACCCTGGCTACAAGAGCAGATCAGAGGCTGGGAGATCTGCAAAAAGTAACTCACCTTTTGACCATCCCCATAGCCTTCCCACCATCTACAAGATACAAGTCAGGAGTATGATGGAATACTCTCCACTTGTTTGGATGAGTGGAGATCTAATAACACTTAAGAAGCTTAACACCATCCAGGGCAAAGCAACCTGCTTGATTGACCCCCCATCCACAAACGTGCACTACCACCATCACTATTGGACACTAGAATAGTGTGTACCATCTATAAGATGCACTGCAGGAACTCACGGAGGCTCCTTAAACAGCACCTTTCAAATCCACGACCACCACCATCCCAAAGGACAAGGGCAGGAAATAAGGGGGAACACCGCCACCTGAAAGATCCCCTCCAAGCCACTCACCATCCTGACTTGGAACAATATGACCGTTCCTTCACTGTTGTTGGGTCAAAGCCTTAGAACTCGCAGCCCAACAGCATTGTTGGTGTACCTACACCACATGGACTGCAGTGGTTCAAGAAGGCAGCTCACCACTACCTTCTGAAGGACAATTAGAGATGGGCAATAAATGCTCACATGCCAGCAATGCCAATGTCCCATAAAAGAATAAAAATATGTATTTATGGAGACCCCATTCAGGAAACACAAGCATTCTCAGGATCTTGTGGAATGAAATGTTGTGATAGCTAATGGCCTTTTCTTGCTCTTTCTAATTTAATATTACCGGAAGTTTTGAAAATGGGGCATGTTTCCAGTTAATCCTGTTGCATTTTGTGATTTTTGAGTAGTGCTTTCTAGCTCAAAATGTGTCAAGGCAACAGATAGGTAAATGTATATATTGAGAAAAGCTACTGAGGATTTTTGAAAAGGATCTTATTACAGGAAAAGCCTATCATGTTGAAGATGCAGGAATTCCATTACTGCCTAATGCAAACTCTCCTGCTGCCTGACCTTGTTCACAATCTCTCATCCCCAAACCTGCTCTTAGTGCTGTGTTGCCAGCAGCAGTTTCTCTTCTGGCATAACTCCTGACCCCATTGTCACCTCACCAGTCACATGGCTCATCCCCTTGGTTGGCAATAATTTGTTTTCTGCTTGACTCCACCCAGCAGAGATCTCAGTCATGGCTTAGCCCCTCAATCCAACCTGGCCATATGCTTCTGCCAGCAGTTTGTTGTGTTCTTTATGATGATATCAAGGCACTATGGGATTGTGTGAATACATTGTGGTTTCATTTGTTTGAACTAGGTGCACGAGAAGATATGGATAAAAAGCTTGAAGCCATCGGCAACAGGGCTGTGTGTGCTGTGTTCTGCTCACAGGCAAAAGTTAAACTGATCTCAGATCATATGATTCACTTCCCTTCTATGGCTATTATGCTGCTACCCCTTAAAGGCATATCACAATAATGCCCTTCAGCCACCTAAAAGAAAGTAAGAGCTTGCATTTATACATCACTGTTTAGAACCTGGAGGAGTCTCCAAGTTCTTTACTAGCAGGCTGGTGAAATGCCAGGAAGATTTATTTTTGTAACTTCACAGTTTGTTTTGTGCAGTGATATAAGAGTGGAGGGGAGAATTGGAATTGAGCATTGGAAATCAAACATGGTGGCAGCTGTTAAAGGAAGCAGTTCTGGTGGGAATGGGATTGGAAAGGACTCTGGGCTCCTGAGGTGTTTTGGACAATGGTTTGGTAGGCAGAGGATAAGCTTGGTTGATGAGGGGGAGGATCGTGCACATGAAGGCACGGGTTTGGAGAAGTAGTTTGACAATTCAGGTGGCTATGTAGAGGAGGTGGGGAAGATAGCTGCGTAATGGCGAAGAAAGTAAGGCGAGTACCTTTGAATCAATTAGAATTTCAGGTCGTTCCTGTACATCTTCCCAACATTTTATTTCCCTTTTTAAAGAGTGGTTCACACTATGAACTCTCTTAATATTTCATCAAATATTAACTCCAGTGGTTGGATACCTTCTGAATCCCGCCAGAAGGTGTTTTTTTGGTATCATGGCCAGAATTTTCCACCATTCACGCTACACCGCTGCTGCCAGCAAGAACAGGAAATTTTGGGCTCAGCTGAATCTCCATTCACTGCAACATGACTGGGGAATTCCAGCTATAGGTGAGGTCAGAGAATTCGGCCCAAGTTGCCCACTTTCTAAAAGTGACAGATTTCAACTCATTCACACAATGATTCCTTTAAAAGATTTTTACTACATTCCAAAAATGTATTGCTATCCTCCGTCTGTTCTGCTTCATCTGTACACCATCGCTATCTTATGCTCCAATATATCCTGTTACACATATCGTTATGCTCTGCCCACCACAGTTGCCTCCCCCGCCATTAATTCCTAACATAAATTATTTATTGCATTTTCTAGCGCTTACATTCACATTTATATTTTATGAATCCAGTCTACATTTTGATTAGTTTGCTGTAGCAGTATATTATTTTTGCTCACGGCGATGGTGTAGACTTAAGTTTGAGGCATTTTTATCATCCCTACGGTTTAATTGCTCCTGAAGATTAAGTCTTGGTCCTGGCTTGTCGATAGGACAAGCCTATCTTGGACCGCTGGAAGTGGATTATTCCCTCTCCAAAACTGTTGCACTGTCATCTTCAGGAAAATGTCCAGGGACATTGGCCACCCCACTGCCCCTCTCCACCCTCACCTCCACCCCAGGCAACCTACACCCCTCATGAAGGTCTACCTGGCTTGCCCCAATACTCCCTGGCCCCACTTACTTACCTTGCTGCGAGGGTGGTGTCCATTGCCTTTTCTCTGGGCTGGGTACAACCCCAGCAGTGATCATCACTTCCTGTGGAATTACTGAGACCAAAGAACTGCTAGTCTCTGATTGGTCAGCAGCTCCTGGAAACGGAAGCTCATGCCTGAGAGAGACGGGATACGTGACATCAACTAATTGACTATTTGATGGACATAAAATATGGTCTTAACTTCCCCAAATGTCCATGGCAGAGTTGCCCCTGGTGTTCTAGCCCGTTGTCTGGGACACCACAATTCCCGCCAAAATCCCAAACAATTCCCAGTCTATACCAATATATTACCCCCAATCCCATGTGATATAACTTTGCTTACTAATCTCCAATGTAGGACCCTGGGGACGGATCGGTGGCACAGTGGTTAGCATTGCTAAGGTCCCGGGTTCAATTCCAACCTTAGATGACTGTTTGTGTGCAGTTTGCACATTGTCACTGTGGGTTTCCTTCGGGTGTTCCTGTATCTTCCCACGGTCCAAAGATGTGTAAGTTGTGTGGATTAGCTATGATAAATGCATGGGGATTTGGGAATGGAGGCAAAAAAAAATCCCACCCAAAGTAACAGTTTCTCTGCCATTTCCTTATTCCCCATTATAAATTCTCCTGTTCCTGCTTGTAGTACACCTACACTTGTCTTTGCTAACCTATTCCTTTTTACATACTGACTGAAGTTTTTACAATCTGTGGCCAGAATTTTACTCGCAGAATGGAATTCTCTGTTGGCCTCGGGCAGGATTTTATGAGCCTCACCCAAACTAAGTGTTTGCTTTTATTTTTTTTATCACTTTCTTGCTGAATTCTAAAATGTTACCAACCTATAGGTTTACTACCTTTTTGGCAACTTTAAAAGCCTCTTCCTTTGATCCAGTACAACCTCTAGCTTTTCTTATTGACCATAGCAGGATCACCTTTCCTACTGGCATCTTGTGCCTTAAAAGAATGTAAATTAATTGTAAACCATGTATTAATCATTTAATGGCTAACCATAACTGAGGCGAGGCTAAGATGGATCAGTACCACAGCACATTGGAATGCTAATGCACAGATGGCATGTCAGTGGTCTGCCAAGTTCCCAATCTCAGCAACAAAGTCAAAGAAGACTAAAGGAAGTAAATGTGTAATAAAGATCCCACTTTCCCAAAACTAAGGGACAAAATGTATAATGTTCTACATGAAACAAGTACTGAAAATGAGCACACTTAAATGTTGATTACATACTTATTGGATGTAAATATAAAACCAAAGGGTGGGATTTTCTGGCCTCACTCACCCCGAAACTGGAAAATCCCACCTGAGGTCAATGGACCTTTCCATTGTCAGCTCCTCGCCTGCTCCAATTCCCATGGTGGGTAGGATGGTAATGTTCCAGCCAAAGTTTCTGCCTGAACTGGTTTCTAGTGGTGGTATTTAATCAGTGATGTGCCATTCCTAAATTTGGAACTGGAAGTAGGTGTTCTTTCTACTTTTGGACAAGGAGGAGGTTCTGCACAATGGCCACATTGTTCCTGCCCACTTCCATTATCTCAAAACTTTGTCCCACCTCTTGTTGCTGACCTTCATCACCCTCACCCCTCCTGAAATTTCAACCCCCATCACCCCCCCGCGCCCCCCCATTATAGTCTTGTGTCCTGTCCACCAAAGACATTTCACATGCACACATGTCTGATCGCAGACAGAGGCTGGCCTCACAGTTTAGAGACGCCTCGCTTTAAATTCTCTTCCATTCTGTCAGGAAGGGTGGGAGATGCTTTTTTATACTGATGGCAACAAAAGAACTTCACACCTGACCAAAGGGGGCTGGATTGAGATTGCAGATGGGATGAGTAAGGTGCGGTCTATCAATGAACCTGGTTCCAGTGCAGGAAATAGATGAGCAACCTGCTCCGATCCACCAGGGTAAGTGGCAATGTTGCATATAACCAAAGGTCTCTTGTGGAGTCATCAAGCAATGTATACCTGCTAGTGGGCACCTATGCCAAGCGGGCTAAAATTGAGATTGAAGATTGTGATAGTTTAGGTTCCGTGAGGAGGTGTGAGAGGGATGCATGCAGACATGGTGATTAGTAGGTGTCCCATGACACGTCACTAAATCTACACATTGTCAGGCATGACAGGCAGACCCCCCAATGTGAATTTGAGGTCAAGAACCATGGGTGGAGTGCTGGACAAGAGATTGCTCACCCTGCAGAGGAAGAGAACTGCAGATTGCAGGATAGGAAGACAGCTGAGAAATCCAAATGGCTGGAATGGCAAGGTGTAACTGTGCATCCAAACAGAAGCTGGCATATGGGAGACAGAGGATACATGGGGAAATGTGAGTACTGTGCTGATCCATAATGGGTTTCTTCTTGCTCTCCACTGAAGGCAATGCCCAGGCCTGAGCACAGCCACAATAGTAGATTCCACCTCTGTGAACTATGACACTGCTGACCCAGAGGAGGCACTGCTACCTGCCACTTCCACAACCTCCACCAGCATAGTTAGACCACAGTGTTTGCAGAGGGGTTGCAATTAGAATAAGGAGCACAATTTGGTAAGAACATGTCCCGGCAGCTGATGGAGGATGTGATAGCCAAGGTCCTTGATGAGTCCTCCAGTGATGAATGGCTACTGGTCAAAGTCACAGTAAGGCGCTGGACATGTAGCAAAAGTTAGTTGAACGTATGGCAGAAATCCAAGTGGTAATGAGTAGCTTTGCATAGGCAATAGAGGTGTCCATGCAAAGCATAAGTTCTGCCATGGTTCAAGCATTTGCGCTCATGGCTTCCTCCATGGAAAGGTTGGTGACTGCCATGGAGAGCCAGATGCAAAATTAAACCCTCTGATCGATTGCTCTAGCCATGGATTCTATACAGCTCGGCAAGGGGGGAGCAAGGCGACCTTTCTCCTCAAGGAATAGGGAGGTACCATCACACACAGAGAAAGAGCAGCAGCATGTGTCTTGCCCTGACTGCTGTCTCCCAGCACACCCCCAGGGCTGAGCAGACTCTCCTCATCCTCTTTGCCACTGACCACATTGCCTCCAATAGGTGAGGCCAAGGAGGATGCTATCAGGAACACCAGTATGGGAGACACTGTGGTAGATCAGAGCCCTCGAGGTCTTGGACCTCCAGAGGTCTGGAAACCGAGACTTCACTCCCACCTAATTAAGTCACCCCACCCACCATGTTTCTCACTCTTACAGACCCCATCAAATAACACCTTTGGTTGATGTGGTTTTTCTCTGTCTGCGCCTATGAGTCATTTCTTCAAGTCTTGTGTAAATGCAAGCAAGTTCTGGTTTAACCTTCAATCATTTCATCTCTGATTTCTGTGCAAATCCTCTGATCCATAATTTTCTTTTTCTTGTCGCTTTCATGTGCCTACTCTAGCTGAATATGGATCCTTTGTTGTCTCTCCTGGGTGCCTGTTCTGTTAGTTATAAAGAAGCATTTTTTAATTTTGTAACAATACCATATTTCACAAAACATTTGCATGTGTTTCATTTTCTTTCCCAAATGAAAGTCATAAAAAGTGTCCAAATCCACCAGGAAGAAAAAGATGATTGAGAAAAAGTCTCATTTCAGTATACTTTACATGCCATCGTATTAATATTCTCAGAAGCCAAAAACTATTTGCAGAAGGTTAGAGTGTGATCATGCACAATCTTGTTCTGCATGTTTGCTCCCATCCAAGATTTCAATGAATGCATTTTACTACATGTGAAATCAAGTTTTTTCTGCGCTGTGTCCAGCAAATCAGATTTAATAATAAATAATTCCTGCTTCTGTCAACCTCATTTGCAGATCTCTTCTTAAACAGCTCCAGTACTGCTTTTATCTTCCAATGTCCCGCTGTAAAATTAGTTTGCCTCAACAGAAAAGCTTATCTTTCCAGTGTTTGTGATCATAATGGCTTGTTGCCGTAATTTATCTTTCAGTCCAGCACCTGTTTGCAATCGATAAGACTGTTGCCTAGTGTTCTCTAGAAACAAGTAATCATTCTCCTCTGTCTTGCCAAATAACATCCCTCTAATCATTGCTACAACTATTAAACTATAAACATTTTGCACAAATTGTTTGTCTCAATTACTAAATAATCTATGCAACATTACTGAGATATACAGTTTAAATATATTTGAAGTGTATTTTCAGTTCTGTTGAAACAGGCTCTTCATTGTGAAATTTTACACATACGCTTACAGTCTTTTCTGCAGTACTCACATTGTTGACACTTTGACATTGCTATTTCTACGATTCTTTGCTTTGCTTCTGGGATTCTTTGAACTGCATTCTCCCTGAAAAGGAAATACTTCTGAAAGCAAAGTTTAACTTTGGACGAGTTCCATGTTATTAATGGAGCACCATGACAAACATGTGCAACATTGGCCTAAGGCATAAAAAAATTAAGAATCTGAATCTTGTGTTATTTTTGGGTGAAGAACAGAATAGTTGCTGAGGTTTTATAATGCAGGAGGTTCAAATAAATATTTGGAATTTCCATTTAAACCAACACAACTCGGTAAAGCACCACAGACAATAGCTCAGGTGTGCAAATAAGCCAAAATCAAAGATTCTGTACTCTGTTGGATTACCTGGAGCTATTTGGGGCAACAAAAGGTTACAATTTGCCTCAGTACCACTAAAGGTAGAAGGGGAAAGTTTTCAAACATTTCTGCTCCTGATTACTATCACTAACTAGTGCTGGAAAATGCATGTCCGTAGAATATATACAATCCCTACAGTACAGAAAAGGGCCATTTAGCCCATCAAGTCTGTACCAACCACAATCCCCCTAATGCCTTATTCCCATAACCCTCATTAGCTCAGCTAATCCCCCTGACATTAGGGTCAACTTAGCACAGCCAATCAACCTAACCTGCATATCTTTGGACTGTAGGAGGAAACCAGAGCACCCGGAAGAAATCCACACAGACACAGGAAGAACGTGCAAACTCCGCACAGACAGTGATCTAAGGCTGGAATTGAACCTGGGTTGCTGGCACTGTGAGACAGCAGTACTAACCACTGTGCCATTGTGCTACCCCCATGATAGGTAAGAACAGAATTGAGCTTAGTTGTTCCCATAGTTGAGGTAATGTTCTGAAACTCATTCTCTCAATGAAAAGTTGCCATTTAAATGGAATGCTGGAAGGTTGTTGTTATCAATGGAAACATATGAGCCAATGCCTTTAGGGAGGAGAGGGTGTAGACAATAAAGGATTCATTTTTAAATACATAATTCCATTGTCATTGATAGCTGTGATTTTGGCTGGCGTAGATAGGGATATATTTATATTTTAACACATAATCCATATCTCAGATTCACAGCATTTAGGATTTGGTTTCTTTGGATTATATTTAATCCCCACAATCACCTGGAGGCGGTTGGTCAGAATGAGCCCATGTGAATAAGGAAATGATGCGCAATATGCAGCACTCAGTGAAACACTGGATGTGTCCATACACATTTCCACACAGAATGCAAAACATTGTCTCGGGGCATTTCTAGGTGGAGATCAAACACTGGAACTCTTTGGAGGAAAATAAAATTTTACCACAAATATTCAAGTTAGCACATCAACAACTAAATGCTGATTATTATCAGCAGCATTCAGTGAAAGTGATTAAATGTGAATCATTCAAATCAGATTTATGTAACTGTGTCAGCTCTGAAGTTATAAGGCAAATACTGTAATTAAGCAGAAAGGACTGCATTATTAACAAAATATTAGTTCATTGTGTGGTTTTGAAATATGAAAAGGCAAATTATTAATGCAAAGTCTTGGAGAAGAGAACAGTTGGCTCCATAAGCACAGTAAGGAGTCTCACAACACCATGTTAAAGTCCAATGGGTTTATTTGGTATCAGGAGCTTTCGGAGCATTGCTCCTTCATCAGGTAAGTGGCGATTTGTGTTCACAAACACGGCATATATAGACACAGATTCAATTGCAAGATAATGGTTGGAATGTGAGTCTTTACAGGTAATTCAGCCTTTACAGGCAGACAATGCAAGTGGAGAGAAAGATAATGACAGGTTAAAGAGATGTGAATTGTCTCAAGCCAGGGCAGTCAGTAAGGTTTTGCAAGCCCAGCCAAATGGTGGAGGTTACATGTTGTGCGATGTCAACCCAATATACCGGTTGAGGCCATCCTCATGCATGCAGAACTTGGCTATCAGTTTCTGCTCAGCAATTCTACGTTGTCCTGAGTCACGAAGGCCATCTTAGAGAATGCTTACCCAAAGATCAGAGGCTGAATTGTTCCCCAACAGGAAGGGAACACTCCTGCCTGGTGATTGTCAAGCGGTGTCCATCCATTCATTGTCTTAGTGTCTGCATGGTCTCACCGATCTACCATGCCTCACAAAGAGCTGCCAAATGGGTGGATTTGAGTGAAGGCAGGATAGCTAAGTTCACAAAAATTGTTGACATTTCTGGAACCTGAGATCTTGCTCACTTCCAACATTTACCAGAAAGTATTTGGTAACTTGTTTGGAACTGTTAGGTCTGTAATTTAAATATGTAAAGCACCATTAATTCTGCCTTTAGTTTCTGAGTGTCTTGGCTTTAACAGTTAGTGCATGGATTTCTCAAATTCTTCGGAACCCGCCAAGGTTAACAAGGCAGAAGAACGGCGGAAACCATTGATCAATGAAATTGACAGGCAGGAAGCTCTTTAATGAGGGAAACTGCATTGGTACTTTCCTACTGTGTGAAAGATTTGTGCTCATGACACTTTGAAAGTCTGCTTTTTGGAAGTCATTTCACCCATCTTGGACTTTGTCCACTTTGTTCTGCGCCCCCTTGTCGTCAGCCATCACTCAGCTTGGAAGCAGCTTATGCAGTTCTGCCATGCACCCCTGATATGGAACAAGAGGAACAGCAATACTAATATGAACAGCAAGAGTGGCAACAGGCGAACAGCAGTTCATTTTACTTTAAGTGAAACACTTCACTTTAAACACTTTAGGATGCTCCTTAAATCTTAATATTTTGCCTAAGCTTTTAGTCATCTATTCTTTTACTTTACGTGACTCAGTGGCAATTTTGTTTGGCAACACTCCTTGGGACATTTTACTGCATTAAAGGCACAATATAAATGCAAGTTGTTGAGTAAGGTTCAGTTAATCTGTTTTAGTGGTGTTAGAATTTCTCCGGTGTAGAAGGAAGCCATACGGCCATTGAGTCTGCACTGACTCTCCGAAAGAGCATCTTACCCAGGCCCACCTGTTGGCAGATGCTCTTACTCCTGTTGTCACTTTGTTGGTCACGTCTGGGTGAACATGTTGCAAACCTTGCTGACATGATGTCACATCAGCAAGATACGAAAATGCACCTGGGAGTCAATATAAGGCAGGGAGTGTTTAGTTATATGGGAATATATTAAAATATATTGAAATCAGGTTCACAAAATTGGAAATCATGATCTTGCTGGCAAGATTTGCAATTTCTGTGCACTGCTGGGTCTTCAGCCCCCACTGACAATCCCATAGATGGCGCGAGTGGGCTCAAGATCCCACCCACAGCTTAACCAGAAGCCCAACATTGGTCAGTCAACCCCAGGCTAACAGGTGAACGATATTTTGTGCAAGCTAGGACATGGATAGCAAAGCTTTGGATGACCCAAAATTTACAGTTTTATTGTACACAATTTGATCTCTATATTTGCCAATTAAACAATAGTGGCTACATTTCAACAGTGACTCAAGCAGATTGAGGTGCCTTAAGTATTTGAAAGTCAATGTTCAAGTTGTGTCTTTAATAACTGCTCTGTGAAACTGGTTTGCACCAACAACATTGGGTGTGAATCAGATTCATTCTTAAGAGCCCTTCCACCTATTCAAAGCCCATAGGTTCTGTGTAAGTGGGCAAGAAGACATGGGGTGACACAATAGCACAGTGGTTAGCACTGATGCTTCACAGCTTCAGAGAGTTGGGTTTGATTCTTGGCTTGGGTCACTTCTATGTGGAGTGTGCATATTCTCCCTGTGTCTGGTGGGTTTCCTGCCACAGTCCAAAGATGAGCATGTTAGGTGCATTGGCCATAGGTTAGTGAGGTAAATATTTGGGGTTATGGGAGAGGGCCTAGGTGGGATTATTGTCAATGCAGACTTGATAGGCCAAATGGCCTCCTTCAATGATATCCTGAAAATCAGGGTAGACTTCATTAAAATGCTTTACCTGATTTAAACTGAAACTTCATTTTTGTGAAATCATTTTATACTGGACTGGAGGCTTGTTGGAAAAATCTGTTTGGGACCATTCCAGGCTTATGGATCGGAGTGTCATTTTCTTATTCTTCAGGACCTGCTCTGCTTCTACCCCACCAGCTCTGGTGGCTGTGAAATTTCCCAGAATATGTGATAATCACTGAAATAAATTAAGAAGCATCTACAGAAGGAACAACTAAATGAGAAATATTCAACAACTAATGTGATTTGATAAACTACAAGTAATAAAATGATAACTGAGTTATGCAAAACAAGCTATTATCAAAAGAATCAAATCAAACTATTCCTAGGAGATTGTTCTATGTATGCATTTTTATTGCTTTGGGGTACTTTCTGCAATAAAGTTTTGCACACTTGATCTTATGTTCACGGCAGACTATTGTCTCTTCACTTTTAGCATTGTATCTGCAATCTGGGACTTTCTTTCCAGAAAGAATATGAGTACTGATTAGGATCAGACTGCAACCACATTACTGGAAGGTTTTTAGATACTGGTTGTGCAGAATATTGTGTGGGACTGTAGAGATGATAGCCAGAATTTTCCTGTCCCACCCACCACAGGAATTGTGGTGGCGGAACATGAACCATGCAAAGGTCTGTTGACCTTGGGTGGGATTTTCCGGTCTTGGGGCTGGAAAATCCTGCCTATACAAGAATTGAGAAATAAATGCACAGTTACATAGAGACTATGTGGTACCAAAGAGCAGGGGAGAGAGAGAGAGAGAGCACAAAGTAAGGCAGATTGAATGCTGTCAAATTGACAGAGTGCACTCGAAAATCATAATTTTCAGAAGTAAATGTTTAATAAATGTAATATTACTTTGAGTATGAGAATTTGATTTCCCTTAATATTAGAAACTGTTTCCATTTGAATAAAGTATAAAAATGTATGGGTATTCTCACAATCTTGCAGTTAAGGACAACCAGATCAAACCAGACTAGAGAAATTCTCCAAAGTGGAGGCTGTCAGCAAAGGATTAACCATTGTAATCAATTTAATTGTTATTCTTTTATCATTCATTGCTAAAATAGCAGAAATTTGGAATGGTTTAGACTTTCTGACCATGTTTAGGATTGGCATTGGTGCAATAATTAATTAAGGCCCAGAATACCAGGGCAAATATACTCAAGATATTTGCCTAAAAGTCCACTCCTCCAATTTAGCAGAGGCATTAGCCCTTTAAAGATACATTGAGTAACATTTTAGGTCAAATAACAGAGAAATTTCAATTTCATAAGGCAAAGAGTTGTACTTTGGTAATATATAATTTCAGAGTACAATAATATCACAGCTCCTCTGTGTGGCTGATTTTACAATCAAGTTGCAGAGTTAAGCTTCCAATCATCACTGCAACCTAATGTGATGTCAGGGCATTAGCTATAATTTTCCCACCAGATAATGAAATTCAAAATGCTTTCTAGTCAATAAGCAGGATATCCAGCACCAGAAATGTAAAATAAAGTAAGGTAAAGTTTATTTATTCGTCACAAGTAGGCTTACATTCACACTGCATTGAAGTTACTGTGAAAACCCCTACACTCCACTGCCTGTTCAGATACACTGAGGGAGAAAATTTTGCATGGCCAATCCACCTAACCAGCACATATTTGGTCTTTGGAGGAAACCCACACAGACACAAGGAGTATGTACAAACTCCACACAGACAGTGACCCAAGCCAGGAACTGAACTCAGGTCCCTGATGCTGTGAGGTAGTAGTGCTAACCACTGTGCCGCCGTGCAATGGCTGCTGTTGTCCTGCTAATTAGGAGGGAGAAATGCCATGTCAGACTGAAAGGAGAGATGCGATAGTTAAAGCTACAACTTTAGAGATCCTGCAGAAGGAAACTACTGGAGGAGGCTGAGTAATTGTGGAAATAGATGAATGACAAATTTAATGGTCTCCCAATGACTGCCAATGTAAACAATGTAAATTATTGTGCTTCGTGTTGTTCGCCAACACTTCACTGTAAAACTGGTGCAGCTTCATCTGAAAACATGCACAGTCCTCTGGCAGCAGGTAACCTACTATCTGATTTGCTCAGGCATGCCCATGTTTCTTGTGGAACTTAACTTTTGCTGTATGAGTGTGCTGATATTTTGCAAGTTAGAAATACCAAATAAGCTCCCAACTCAAACTGCCTTCATACTCACATGGATGGTTGATGGGTTAAGGAACTGAATTAAGTTGGTTTTCTCTTACCTTCCCTATTTGTCCTTTTATTTGTTCTTAAACAATAAGACCACACAGAGCAGATAATGAAAGGAAAGAAATTTGCTCAGATGTGTTTATAAGGAAAACATGCTCCCAATCGTGGACCTGGAGGCAATGTGAGGGTGCAGAACAAAATACCTGTGAACCTCCTCATTTTTTATTCCTTATCTGCCTCATTCATTAATTTCTTCAGGCAGGCATACACTGCAGTGCTAATATACTATCAACTCTACTTGATAGGAATGTCAATGGAATACTATATTGGCTAATTTCCAGTCCACATTTGCCGTTAGAGAGAATGACAAAGTAGACTGAAAATCCGGAGAGAATCAGGAATCGCAATTCTCTCTGGAGAAATTGTGTTCTGCAATTTTCTCTGCCCCTCTGCCAAGGTTTGCATCCACAAAGGCCAAGAACCACAGTTGAAATTCTCCCAAAAAATTTGAAGTGTCGAATTCATGTAAAAAACTGGAATAGATCACGCTGGTTTTTCAGCGGGAGTTTCAACATGAAGCCTCTGTGCACTGCAGTGTGCACTGGTGTGATTATCAATTAAAGATCTGTGGGCAAGAGAGGCCGGTAGCATAGCACTGAGTGGGCCACTGCGCATGCACCGATCTGTCAGCGCCAAGATCAGTGCATCTGCAGTAGTCCCGCACTGCGGACCTTTCGATCGCTGGCCAGCCCCACAGCTCCACATCGCTGGCCCCTCCAATCCCCGCAGGGCCCAATCACTGGCCCCCTGAACATGTCCAGGCCAGCCTCGCAACCTCCCCCACCAGCTTGCCTCGATCTGCCCCCCGCAACCCCACTTGGGCAGGCCAACCATGCCCCCCATCCAAATGTCCAGCCCCAATTGTTGGCCTCTCTCCCTCTGTCACTGCCAAGTGCAGACTGGCAGCAGGACCCCCACCCCCATCAATCTCCCCCTCCCAGTGGCCCCACCACCATTAGGCTCCATCCCCATTAGGTCCTACCCCTTTGGCACTGCCTGATTCCCTATGGACAGTGCCAAAGTGCTTGGGTATTGCCTCTTTGCCCCTTAGGCAGTGCCAGGGGATAAGCTGGCACTGTCAAGGTGGCAATGTTCAGGGGCACCTGCCTTATCTCAACTCTCTGGGGGGGGTATTGATGGCACCTTTTCACTCCATTGGAGTTGGGCCCCCAGTGCTCTGCAAATGAGAAGCTATTGTAAACTCTGCTGGAGTGAAACACTCCTGGCGGAGAGGGGGAGGAATCTAGCAGGCCCAAAGATTTAATTCTCAGACCCACTAATGAAACATAAATTATATTTAAATGAAAATTAACATAATATATATACAGCTCCACACTGATTTCCAGCATGGAGCTAAGGACACTGGAAATCTTGTGCCATGGCACCCAGCATGCAGTTTGCTTAACAGCCTCCGCTTTAGTCTCCTGGCCCACTGCCCTGCTAAAGCAGTGCAGTGTGATGGAAGAATCACCCCCCCCCCACTTTTTAATAGATTTGAATAAATTTCAATCTAATTAACGAGCTATATTTTCTTCCCTTGCTGTATTTTCAAAACTTGCAAATGTGATGTCATATCGGCAAGGTTTACAACAGGTTCACTGAGGTGTAAACCCATTGAGGGGCTCCCTCTGGGGATGCAAAGATGAGTATTGACCCTGGGGTAGAAGGACATGCCCAGGCACTGACCCAGCACAGGTTGATACTGCAGGCTGGCACAGTACCAACCTGCACCCAGGGGTAATGACTCTTGGTAAGGGGAGCATGTATGTGTGGTGGGGGAGGTGGGATAGAGAGCATTCAATGAAGGGGGAGGAAATGCTAGTGCTAACTGTTGTGGGGGTGAAGGAGAGGGTAATGCTGGCGATTATTGTTGGGGGGGGGGCAATGCTGGCAATTCCTGTTGGAAGTGGGAGATGGAAGACAGGGAGATGCCTGGATCCTTTTTTGAGAGGGGGGGTGGAGAGAGATCTCTAGGGTGGAAGTGGTGGGAGAGGTGGAGTGGAGGATAGCCCCCGAGACCTCCATGGTGCAGTGGGAGGGAGGGGAGGCATTGCTTCTTGGTCTGATCGGGGAGCCCTTTAAAAGTAGCGACCCAATCTCAGTGCAGCCGGGATTCACCAGCCCATTTAGACCCCACCCTTCAAAATGAGGATGTGAAACATGCTGTCTGTTTTTTTTGACAAAGTGCCAGAAGACCTGGAGAGAAAAACTGCCTGTTTCTCTGGAGAGTCAGACACCTTGGCCCAAATTCTCCAGCTGTTTACGGCAGTGGGATTCTCTAAACTGGCCAGTAGTGAACACCCACCCATGGGTTTCACAGCAGCGAGAGGTGACATCGACAGCAGCGACCCCAGAGAATCCCACCGCTAAGCGAACGACATGCCGACTTACACCACCATGAAAGACCATGGCTGGGAGGCTGGAGAATCTTGCCCTTCGCCATCTTTTGGTAAGATTCTGTCCATATCTCCTTTTGACAGTGTAGATCCCCAATCAAAAGAAGGAGTGAAGAACATTGTGCTCTGAACTCTGAACTGAACATCGCACAGGATCCTGTATCGGTCAACCCTAAAGTGGCTAACACTAGCAGCGATGTACTCGTTCTCGGAGCTTCAGGAGGGATCACTTGGTAAGTCATTCAGCAGACTGAAAAGGAGCAAGTAGATGTGGAATGGCTGGAAGAACAATTTGCTGCTTGAACCCAACAAGAAGACTTTTCCAGCCACTCCAGATGTGACAGCTTAGCCTCAATATTTTATCAATTAATTTAGAATGGGTTAAGCAGCATTTTAAACTGAGCAACTTCAAGGCAGGAATTCACAGCCTGCACCTCTCTGATCTGCAGCCCATTATGGAGTTGTGCCCATTCTCATGCAGTCTCCATGGCTGAATTGGGCATGTTTTACACAGTAAGTTCCCAGGGTTCTAGAGACCTTAGGATCTAATTCACAACAGTCTATCTTGTCTGGATTCACTACACTGTTCAGAGGAATCAAATAGATATCACCAATATGTTCAGCAATCCTCGTGTTGCCTAGTGACCATTTAACATAGCTCTTTGGACATGCCCAGCAACAAGAAAATGGCAGTAGCTGGCGCAGCTATTACCAATGTTCACAAAATGTCTCTATTATTGAACCAGTTTTCTTTCCTCCCTGCACCTGCGTACCAGGTATTTCGAGCACAGCTGGTGAAGTCTGCCTGCTGTGACACTAACTCATCTTATTTTTGCATTCAGGTCATAAGAGCATGAGAAATTGGAGGAGGAAGGTCCATATTGTCTTTCGTGTTTGCTTTGCCATTCAACACAATCATGGCTAAACATGGCTAAGGCTAAACTTCAGCCTTAATTCTACTTTCCTGCCTGCTCCCTAGATCCCTGAGAGTTCAAGGAGGTGATTGTCCCACCCACCATGCTGATTTTCTAGCACAGCGGGATGGGAGAATTTTGCAGGTGGGCATGGGCAGGATTTGTGCTGTGTTCCCGCCACGAGCGCATTTCCCAGCACCGGATTTCTGGCACCATCAGATCTGTGCTGGAAACTGGCAGGAACATAGAACATAGAACATTACAGCGCAGAACAGGCCCTTCGGCCCACGATGTTGCGCCGACCAGTTAAAAAACAATGACCCTCTAACCTAAACCAAACCCTTTTCATCCATAAACCTATCCACGGATCTCTTAAACGCCCCCAAACTAGGCGCATTTAGGAAGGCAGGTGAATAATTTTAATCTGCTTTAAATATAATTTAAATGTAAATCAGCGAGCTGGGGACTGAATTCTCCGGGTCCACTAGCCTCTCCCACCCTGTCAGAGTGTTTTACACTGGCGGGGTTTACAGTAGGTCCCCACTTTTGGGGAACTATAGGCTCGGCCCTGCTGGAGTGAACGGGGGAAATTGGAGGACCCCAGAGGGTTGGGCGACGGGGGAGTGAGTGGTGCCCCCCCGGGGCATGGGCAACTTGGCACTGCCTGAAAGGCAAAGTGCCCATGTCTGGGGGGCACACTGGCACTGTCCATCAGGCATGGGTCAGTGCCAAGGGGAGGGGCCTCTTGGGATTGGGGCTTGGTGGGGGTGGGGCTTGGGGGCAATCAGTGGGGGTAAGGGGTCCTGCTGCCACCCTGCATAAGGATCGGTTTGAGCAGGAGGGAGGCCAGCACTCGGTACGGTGTAGGGTGGGGGTCTGCCTGGGGAGCGGGGTCAGCCGGAGGTGTGCACAGTGTCTAAAACTTAATTACACTGTGCACTTGTGAAATTAATGTGGGAGGCCATAAATGCCTTTCACCTGCCTCATTATTCAGACAACCCTGTGCCCTTTCTTCAGTGGACGCTCACGATTGTGCTAAAGCAACATAAGGTAAATGCAGACCAAACATCACTAATCTGCAGTGTTTTCCAGTGCTGTATGCTCCTAGAAGTATTGTTTTCCACAGACAATGCACAGAACAAGGCTCTAGCCTTGTAGCATTAGTCACCTTGTTCAAATTAAACTGACAGAATTCAGTGCCCTCCCTCTTCCCCAGGGGCAGATGGGAGGCAGTGGGGGAGGGGCAGTAGCAGGAAGGTTCAGAGCGAAGGAACCATCACTAACTCCTCCCAATGACCTGCTTGTGAAGTGCTTTTGGATCTTCAAACTATGTGAAAAGTGATACAAAAATGGGCGTAATTTTTTAATAATTTTCAATAAACTTAGATAGTGCCAGTCAGATCTCCAGTGAAAGGTCAGTGGAGGGGGGAATGGGGAGGATCGCGACTGAATAGACACACACAGCAGAGAGGCTGGTAATGGTTTGGGAACCCATTTGCAAGCTTTGTTGTGGCTCGTTAACCTAGTGTTGGCATAACTATCCCACTTCTGCTCTTCCCGGACAGGATGGCTCAACCAATCTATCAATGGAAGGACTTCCATTTAAAGGAGTTTTAAATAACTGAAGTGTACATTGACTCCTGTGACTTCAATAATTACTTCAGGTCAAGGAATCCTGGGAAAGCTGTCTCAGGTCTCCTGGCCATCAAATGCCTTGAGGTCCTGCTGTGGGCTCTGAGGGTCTGAAAGGCGTTGATGTTTACCAGGGACAAGAGATGGAGGCCAGCTTCTCCAACCAAATAGATATGGATAGTAATGGCCAAGGAAGTAAGGCAACTAGAAGCCAGTGCCCAAAGGCATTCAAGGAACTAAGAAACCAATGGCAAGTGAGTGGCATAGGCTTTCAAGTGCCAGCATTGGCAATCCTCAGAACAACACACCTTGCAGTTACACACATTCCTTTCTCTCCAGGCAACACCTCACATCCCCAACTAAAGATCCAGTGCTCACACCCACACATCTAGTATTGCTTTCCCTCCTCTCCACGCAATCCATTTCTCACACTCAACTCTGTGCTTTCATTCCTTTCTGAAGTGCAGAACTCCAGGGAAGAGATGGAAAATCAGTCTGGAGACTCTACAATGACAGTCACCTTGACAGCCAATGCTAGTACATGTCCTCTTGCTCCATTGGGAAGGACATCATGGCGCAGGAGGCTGCAAATGTCAGCAATAACCCGCCATGAAATCTCCAAAGCACTGGTGCTCAGATATGTTAACACAGTACTAAGTCTCACAACACCGGGTTAAAACCCAACAGGTTTATTTGATAAGCCTGTTGGACTTTAACCTGGTGTTGTGAGACTTCTTACTGTGTTTACCCCAGTCCAACACCAGCATCTCCACATCATGGCTCAGATATGTTGAAAGAGCTTATCTTCTGCCCGTACATCTGGTATTGGTGGTTCTGTATCCTGTGGCCAATATCTCAGTGTCCAATGGAGTAGCATGTAGCTGAGGGGAAGGCAGCTGGTGTTTCTCTTGCTGCTGCAAGGGTTATTGGTATTGCTGTTCCTCTTGTTTCTAATCCGAGTTCTAGGGTAGAGCTGTAGAAGTTGCTCCTATGCTGCAGTGAAGACTGATGGCACAGAAGTACAAGTCGAAGTGAGTGAAGACAGGTGAACTAACTTCCAAGAAGTGTTGGGAGCACAAGCCTAGCTGTAGCTCTTCCATTTTATCATTTGATGGCTTCCCAGGCTGTCAGTTTCACTGAAGAAGCACTCTCCTGTGTACATTGTCCCCGTGGATCATTGTTCCCCCCGTCTCCTGGCTGTTAAAGTCAGAATGAAAAGTAACATTCAACGTTATTTAAGTGTTTGCGTACTATAATAACTTTCCTGACAGCTGCACGAAGTTCTCTGCTCACCTGCAAACACACCCAGGCCAGAAGTGGGCAGGCCGAAGGGCCTGTTTCCCATGTTGTGTTGATTATGTTTGCTTTCTGACCTGACACCATTTTCCCAGGATTTAACCCCAGGCCCGCACCCAAGACCACATTCCCTTATCAACTAAGGTTCTGTGCACTGTTTCTGTGAATGTCCAATCCATACAACTGGCTGCACAATCACACAGTGGCAATGGATGATAACTTTATTAATTGCATTCTGATTGTTTATGTTCTTCTCGAAAAATAAGTTATACAGTTAGAACTTGCTCTTTCCAAATGTTGACATAGGGGAGTTAACTGACTGGGGGATGCTAAATTCAGCAACTCTGCTAACTGATCAATAAAGTGAAAGTATTTGCAAAAAGACAATAATGTGCCCCACCCTTCAGAATCTGCTTTCTCTTGGGTTTTAAGGCTGCCTGTCAACTTTAAGGCCCTGTTTTATAAATTTGCCATGTCAATAAATCAGTCTCCATGAATTGGAAATTTACATTAATCAAGTATCACTTTCCATTATGAAGATCCAATAAAGACCATTTCATCCCGTCCTGTTACTTAATGAGCAAAAAATATGTAATTTGCAATGTTTGGTATATATTACATAAAGGTCCCAGCACAATCACTCACTGAAAAGGAATGTGGTTTGGAGAATGAGCTCTATAAGGTAAGTAACCTATTTGTGAACAATGCAAGGTTCCATGCTGTGAACCTCACCTTGCAAAATTCACTCTGAGGCTTTATGGCTTCTGTATATTCCAATAGTGAATAATTCTGAATACTGATTTTAGTTTTAGCTGTGGTGTTTTTTCCACTTTTCCAATCTAATGGGGACCTCATGTAGTTGGTGATATCACAATAAAAGAGTGGCAGTTAAAGTTGAAAATCATCTCTCAGACACAGCATGGTTCATAGGTTTTTAGAATTTGCTTTCTTTATTGAAAACAGGACAAAATGATTGGGGTATGTCCACTTTATAGTCAGAGATACTGAACTGTTTCACCCATAATTTTGTTTTTTCTCTTTTTGAGTGTATTTGTTGTGTAGAGCCAATCATGCCCTTTCTTAACAAGTGAACTCAGTAACAAGAAAACTTGATTAATTGCCTTTTATAATTATCCATTCCTGTAACCTCGGTATAAGATAAGGTAAAAGTAAAGTCACCATCATCCCAGGTCACCCTTTGAAGGGGAGAGCTTACTGGTGATCGTTTTAACCTGAGGATCACCACACCTCAGATGAGGGGCAAAGTTGAGAATGTGAAGCCTTCATGAAAAACCTCAGCAAGTATGGAAACTGAACTCGTACTGTGTCACAAATTAGCCGTCCAGCCAACTGAGCTAATCGACTCCCCTGACTTAGTATGCCGTGGATTCCACCAATAAAGAATATCAACGTACTCAGCCTGTGTAAGATGTTCTACTGTTTAATAAATATTTTACATGTAAATCACATTTTACTGTAAAACACTAATATGTACCAATTTATCATACCACGTGGAAAAGGACCCCATATATTTTTGTTTTTTTTTGATTGTAGAAAAAGCATGTACAATTTGCACTGGAAACATAAATGTTGGCCACGATCACAATAAAAAAGCTAATGCCTTAAGGTAAAGGATACAATCATTTTGAATGCAAGTGTTTTAAGGGGAGCATTTCCCATTTCTCATGAGAACTTGTACTGCTCATAAAGTTTTAATATCCAGTTACAAGTGAAAGTCTCCACAACCAAGACATACAATGCTACAGTCCTCATTGATGGCCATGTCATTAAAATGATTCGGGATTTTCAGCATATAGCAAGAAATTAGTTTAAAAAATTGTTAACTTCTGAGTTCAAAAGTTAAAGAGCATCGCAGTTAAAAGAAATGAAGGTGAAACATAAAGTCAGCCAACAATACACAGACCTTACAAAACAAAATTCATTCTCTGCAACAGTCCATCTGTTGCTATGGAAATACTCAGGCAGCTAAATGTTTGCTCATGGGGAAGATCACTCCACTGTTGGATTACTGGAGAATATTATCCACAGAAATAGATTGAAACTATACACGTCATCTGTTCAAATGTGAATTTTAAAATAAAGTCAATCTTTCTTTCCTTTAAATGCACCTTACGTTCTGTGGCAAGTCAAAATTTAAGAAAATAGTATAAAACCTCATACAACTGACCCCCAACAGATGAACTGTATTGTCCTGCAAACTTTAATACTGTCATAACAAATTTAAGGCACCTTAGATCATATGCTTGTTACTTTCAGTATAAACCATAAAATCTCAACACGCTGTGATAGACAATTTAAGTAAACCAACCCACACTGCGCAGGTTCATTTTCTTTCGTGGTTATTTTTCTCTTTAGGTTTGTCTCAATAATAGCATAAAGTGCATCAGCATGATGATAAAGATTCAACTGCAGTTCCTGTACTGGACATTTATGCTAATATGTGTCACTGACTCGGCATGTGCTCTTTGCTAGACTTGTTAAACTGCTGGCCCCCGCCATTACAAAACAAGCTGATTCGAATTTTGCTTCCTTTACAGAACAAAGTTTGTGATCGTCTGCTGGTTGCTTTAATATGTCAGACTCTAACAGGGATTCAGCTGGAATCATCCCATCGTTTCTGACGCCAGTTGCACTACAATCAACCCCCTTATCACTGCACATAAGAGGGTGGGACCTTTCACTGGAAGTATGCTTTGCTGCACTGCTTCCCTTTTGATGCTCATCTTCCTCATTGATTTCCTTATCGTATAATTTTCCAATGTTCTCATAAATGTCAGATACTGCACTGGTTGCCACGTCAATCCGGGGATGCGCATTATGGGCTCCATAAACTTCGGAACAGTCCATGCCCTGGCGGGAGCAGCTAGGCAGGGAAGAGGGAGCCCCCTCCCCATTATAGACAGAGTAAGGTATCATTGAATACTGATTACCGCAGTCTTGGTAAAAGCAACAATCATGCAAACTGCTGTCATAGTCTTTGGCAATCCGTAGTCGTTTCCTATAGGTCGATTCCTGTGATCCAAACCAATCACTGGGTGGTGTCTCCCCAAAAGAGCAGGCAGACAAGTACCAGTCATTCTGCATTTCTCCTCGAATCCGTTTCAGCAAGTTGTTGATCAGTACTGAACGTCGCAGAAACACTTCTGGATCTTCAATAAACCTTAGTTTTTCCAGTGATAATCGAAGTATGTGGGTGCGATCCTCAGGAACAGCCAAGCTCCGTGCCTAAACAACAGAAACAAGTCAACAAATACTGCAAACAGCCATTCCCTACAACATGGCAACACTGAAATTGTTGGGCCTACTATCATACCTAAGCCTATATTCATTACATAAATTTAAGCCACTTCTTTTAAGCAATTCAATTATAATTGAGATCAAATATGTACATTCAGCATCAGTTATGAGCATCAATATAAAACTCCAATGATTTTCTACAATGGTGGGTGGAAAGGAGGATCGATAAATACATATCAAAAGGTTGCATTTTTCTTTGCTGCCGAGAATATGGTTTCACCATGAAATGTCATCAGTCCCCAATCCCTGCATAATGTCCCCTTGTTGGTTGTTCCCACCTCAAATGCCACCCACATTTCACAAGACCCAAATAATGCTTCTCTTGATCAGGTTTTGGGAAATATGCAGAAGTAGTGGACTAAGAAGCCTTTACTTATTATCCTTCTTCAGTTAAGTCTCTCATGAGTAGTCCAGTCTCACATAATTGGCTTCTCAAAGAAATGGAGAGCTCAGTTGAGTTGTGATAACGATTGCTAAACTGGTTAGATTAAATATTGAAGTTAATATTGGTAATTAACAAATTAACAATTTATCCTGTTCCCATGGGTTAATTCCAAGAATGTTAAAATATTCAGGTGTCTATAAAAAAAAAAATCACTTATATATCCTGTTAATATATTGGTTGGAGAGACAAAAGTGCATGTGAAATTTCACTAATATTAGACACAATAATTTCTGTTATCTTAAAGGCCCAAGTAACAGGGTAACATTTCAGCATAGATGTAATATGTGACTCAATTCCCAGGAGATATAGCTAGAAGAAATAAAGAGGGGAAAATGAAACTAGGCCTAACCTATTGCCAAGCTAGAAGTTAAATTAAAATGGAATTGTAATGAATTTGTGTAACTTACTCTTTGGCAGCAGGTGTGAGCAGGTGGATGAAGATCTCCATCTTCCACATATTTCCGTTTGAAGTATGCTATCTTGGACGTTGTTAGAAAATTTGAGATTCCTTTGCAAGGTGATTCTGTGGAAATAAATCAAATATAGCTGCTACATATGGTTGAAAACTTTCTCAGATTTTCATTTTAATTTCTTCCTATGCAAATTGATTGACAATTAATACAGTTAGTCTCATATTTCCTTGGGTTAATCCAAGATCACTAAATTATTCAGATAAAATATTTTATCACATATATTCTATTAGCATATTAGTTAGAGGGGAAAATACATTTAAAATTTCAGTATGATATGTACACAATACTGACAAACACAATCATTTCGACTGTCTTAAAGGAGAAATAACAGGATTATATTTCAGTATAAATGTAATTATTAGGCATTCCAGTTAATTATAATAGCTGCACCGTTTTAATTTTAATGTTATGTTTGAACATTATTTTAAGGAGTGTTTGAATGAGCCAGTTCCACTGGCCAACTTTTGTCTCATAGAATGAGAGACAAGACAAAACATTGGCTCCTTATTATGTAGTCCTTTAATTATAGTATCTGTTGTCAGTTAGACCAGTTTAATAGAATCTACAATAGCCTGCAGGGTGAATCCAACATTATTAACCTCTGATCTATTTTGAACAGCTATATCTCATGATGAGATGCTTGTTAACTATGACAATAGCATTTCAAGTGACACAGAATGACAAATACAGATTCTGATTTTCATTACAAATATAACTAGTATACGATAAGGCATTAATGACTTTTTTTTTACTGCTCTTTATCAAACAAAGACTCCAAGGGAGAAAAATTGCTTTTAGCTCACTGTAAACGTTATGTGAGGGAAAATATATTTGATGTGCACACACCGGAAAGCACTACTTTACTCCTGACTTATTGCATGACAGGGTGTATTTCACTGTTAAAGGAAAAAAGAACTTGCAGTTTTATGGCAACTTTCACAACCTCAAGACATCTCAAAACACTGTACAGCCAATTAAGCACTTTTGACGTGTAGTCATTACTGTAATTGAGAAATCCTGGAAACCAATTTGCCTACAACAATTTCCCACAAAGAACAATACAATAAGCAACAAGTTTTACATGTTGGTTAGGGAAAATGTATTAGCCCGGGCACCAGAATAACATCCCTATTCTTTTTCACTTAGTGCCCTAGATCTCTTATGAGAGGGTGATGACTTCTTGGTTGAAACATTCTCATCTGAATGAAAAAATGTAAATCCAACATATAATATAAACTGCTAAATAATGCAACAAGGGATGAGATTAAAACTAGTAAAATGCAAGTATAGGATTGATATCTGGAAATTCTTTTTCACACAGAGGGTGATGAATCTCAGGATTGAGTTCCTAGATAAAGAATGGTAGAAATAAATTCTTGCATCATTCAAGACTGGATGCTTCAGTGACAGGGGTCTCTGGAGTGCTTCTGGATTGATGAATTGAAATGTCCAAATCCTCTTTAAGCCATAAATATCTCCTACTCTTGTGAATGTCAAGTTTATTAATTTTCAGTTGATCTATTAGTGACATGCGAACTCAGTGCACACAATAATTCATCATACAATACTATGTTTAGAGAATTACTTGGTACTTTTCAATAGCTCAGCCTTCTCTTGTGCAGATCATATCAATTTAATAAATGGCCATAAAATTAATGCTTGCACATTTTTTTGGATCCAAAGAAGTACAGGACAGCTTGCAGTTCTCTGCAATCTCCTTTCTAATCAATGCATTTGCCTCATCTTCCTTCATGTGCTGGATTTTATCTTTTCAGGTCATTTTAAATGCCTTTCAACTCTGTCCACTGCTCCAATAGTTTTTCCCAAACTAAGACTACAAGATTAAGATAACATACTGTGAACGTTGGAAGTCTGAAATATAGTTAGAAGATGTTGGAAATACTCATTACGGCAATCAGCAGCTGTTGAAGAGTGAAAATTAGTTATTTTACTGACCAGTGCTGATGATATATCACCAACCTGAAATGCTGTGTCTCCATCGATGTTTCGCTGACCTGTAAGCATTTTCTATTCTTGTGGCTTATATGCATTCGCCATAACGATATCAGGGAATAAAGGCTTTAATCCTGAGGACAAGTCGCAGAACATAGGTTTTTTTTCCTTTCATTTGAGGGGTGATCTAATTAAGGTCTAAAACAGTTAAAGAGATTTGATGGAGCAGGTACTGAGAAATTATGGGGGTCATTTTCAGGCCTTGCCATGCCTGGCACAGATCGTGCCAACCCTGGAAAATAGAGTGTGGACCTAAAAACGTGTTTTGCGCCCGGTGTCAAATGTTTTGCAGTCTTCCTGGTCCCTTTCTATTGACAAAACTGGATAGTGCCCAGAAAATGTGCAAGGCCAATTAGCACATCTAAAGTAGTACTTAAATATACTTAGGCCGCTTGACACTGGATTCTCCCAGTTCCTGGAATCTTCTGACCCTTGGGTGCAGCACGGGCCTGGCGAGAATCACTACTGGTCTCCACTAGCGGAGACCACGTGTGACGGCCATGCCGGTTGTGTGGGTGGGTGGGGGGGTGGGGGGAGGTGGAATTCGGAGATCATTGAAGCCTCCAGGTGGTCAGGGACATGGCTGAGCAGTTCTCATCTGGTGTAGCTAACCTAGTACATTAGCACTGCCAACTTGGTATACTGGCAGTACCCATCTGGCACTGCTAACCTGGCACAGAGCACTGTCAAGGGGTGGGGCCTGAGAGGGAGCTGTCATGGGTATGCTATGCAGGGTGGGTTGTGAAGGGGGGGCATGAAGGAGGGGCATGTCAGAGGACCCAATGCCAGTGAGCCTTGTTGTGGAGGGTTGGGGGAGAGACATGCTGCCGCTGATGGGAGAAGGAGGGTGTCCCGATGTCTCTGGGGGGATTGTTGGTGGGGGGCGGGGTGCAGGAGGTGGTGGCAATTGTAGGATCAGGACACCCTTTCAAAACAGTGCTCGATGGCTTTGGAGCTGCATTCACTGGCCTGTTTAGGATGTGTCCCTTCCAGAACCAGTGCACAACTCACCACTCTCTCAAAAATGAATAAGTATGAAATGATTGCAGTCTGGCCGGACAGAAAGGCATGGACCGCTCTGGTTTTCTTGCCATCATGACATTTTCAGAAAATCAAGCCCTATATCATCTAAAAGAGGAATCCAGAGTAGAGGAGATTTATCAAAACTCCAGGGCAGCACGGTGGTACAGTGGTTAGCACTCCTGCCTCACATGCCAGGGACCTGGGTTCAGTTCCAGCCTTGGATCACTGTCTGTATGGAGTTTGCATGTTTGCACAGTCTGTCTGCGTCTGTATGGGTTTCCGCCCATAGTGCAAAGATGTGCGGGTTAGGTGGATTGGCCATACTCAATTGCCCCTTAGTGTCAGGGGGATTAACAGGGCAAATACATGGGGTTATGGGGATAGGGCTTGGGTGGAATTGTTGTCACTGCAGGCTCGATGGGCCGAATGGCCTCCTTCTGCACTGCAGGGTTTCTATGTTTCTGAGGCCTTTTAACAGTGGAATCAAGTAGCACTTATTAGTCAAAGAGCAATGAAAATATGGAACTCACTTCCTTCAAGGGCTATTGGTGCTAAGTTAATTGAACTGTTCAAGATTGAGGTTAGTCGATTCCTCTTGGGAAGGGAGTAATGGGATATAGAATTCAGGTACAACTACAATCCAATGGAATGATGGAACCAACAGACTGCCAAGATAATATCAGTTTCTTCTTTCTGAAAACACTTTTTCTTGTGTGATAGAACATGTGTAATGTGCCAGACTAAACGCTCAATATTATGAAACTGTGCTTCTGCATAGAATTTTTGCTTGACAAAATCACAGATGAGGAATTAACCTGATTCTGTGGTGATCTCTACTTTTCACCAATTGAAGGAATAGCTAGAAAATGGAAAGCTTCATGTGTTGGGTATTTTGATCTTGATGCTGGTTTCTCTGCTGTATGTGCCCCATGCAAAATCTTTCCATTTAGTCTTTTTTTATTTATATTGGTGAATTGGTGGTTCAGAATGCAAAAATTGAGTCACATGTGCTCAATAGGGGCGGCATGATAGCACTGATGCCTCATACCACACCCAGTTCAATTCCAGCCTTGGGTGACTGACTGTCTGGAGTTTGCACATTCTCCCCGTGTCTGCATGGGTTTTTTTGCTGGGTGCTCCGCTTTCCTCCCACAGTCCAAAGTTGAGCCGGTTAGGTGGATTGGCCACATTAAATTGCTCCTTAGTGTCCCCAGATGTGTAAGTTAGGGGATTAGCAAGGTAAATATATGGGGTTACGCAATAGGACCTGATTAAGATGCTTTGTCAGAGATTTGGCGCAGGCTCGATGGGTCAAATAGCCTTCTTCTGCATTGTAGGGACGTGATGATAGAGATCCACTATTCACTCAAATTAAATGCACATTTTAAAAATGGCTAAAACTTCCATTGTTTTGTTTAGCAGTCTATTCTATTAACCAGAAAGCATAATGTTTTTTCCCTATTTTTCCTGTTTTCTCCCTTCCTTTCACAAACATGTTGATTTCTGTAACAGTACCATGTAAACTAGCCATTAATCAGGTAGACTTACTGTCTATGGATGAAGCTTAACTCTGGGCATTGGAAGGATCTTCAATGGAGATAGAAAATCATTTAACCCTGTCCTATCCTCATGTAAAATTGTTGTGTGAATTCCCTTCCCTAAGTTGTTAGATAACAGTCTCTGTTTCTGCTTTAGTTGTGTCAGCGTCACAGACTAATACCTGTATTCTTCAAACCTGTACATGAGTAGCACTAGCTAAACTAGATATGGCTTACTGAAGTTATAGTCCTGATCATGAAAACTCTTAAATGGAAATAATCTAAAGGTGCGTCTTACAGATTTCATGAGACGGGACTGTGACTATTTCCACGGGCAGTTTGTTTCAGCATGAGATCATTCTGGGGAACAAAGAAAGTTAATCCACTGTTTTGGAAACAGATAGTCCTTGTAGTTTGGGTTGATGACTACCTCATGCTTTGCCATTGCCAGAGGGCACCAAGAACTTGTTTTTGTCAATTCCCATCAGTCCATTACATATTTGTTAGAACATAGTCTATTTTTTCCTGCTGTTGCTGTGGTGATTCTCAGTCCAAATCTTTGATCAAGGATATGACACGATTGTATTTCTGATTCATGGAGAATTGATGGATTGCTTCAATCTTATTTACATCTTTTTATCATGTAAGGATCTAACACATAACTTACAAACTGCAGGACTGGACGAGCAAATATTTGGTAAGCTATAACACTGATATATCTGTTGCAATAGCAAAAGGTTCCTTCTCAGAAATCCAAGAATTCTCTCTTCTTTGGAGGTTATCTGCTGAATCTCAGCATTGGAATTCTACTTGATATTCCTGCCCAGGAGCATTGGGCCAATTACCATAGAACTAAAAATTCCATAAACTTGCAGTGCATTCTTGAATTCTCACTGTTCCAAATGCTGATCTGTTTGCTGCTGCCTCACAATGCCAGGGACCCAGGTTCAATTCCCTGCTTGGGTCACTGTCTGTGCAGAGTCTGCACATTCTCCTCGTGTCTGTGTGAGTCATGTTTTCATTTTGTGGTAAATCAATTCACGCGCTAACCTTGGAATGTAGTATGCCTCATGGATACAGACACTTTTGTTTCATTGTTCTTAAGTTATTAATGCTGAATACTGCCAGTAATGCTCACAGAATACAATGAGGATGACATGATAAAACTGGGGGCATCTCCAGCTGAACTGTAAGATTCCAGCTGAGGCGTTCAGAACTTTTTGAAAACCATGGGAGAAAAGGTGAAGGAGTTCATGTTAGGCAAAACATTCTGGAAATGCACAGAAGCCAGTCAGTAGCTGGTAAAGTTAGTTAACACTGAGATGGGGCACTATATCAAAACTGGTTAAATCTGTAAAATTGGATTATAGTTTTTTTTTCTCACCCCTTATCAACTCCTATCAGTTTTTGATCCTATTTCAGATTAAAAGCATTTGTGCTTATTCATTTTAGCACTGTTTATTTTTATTCTTGATACAGAAATTGTTACCTAACTTCACCAAGAATATCCAGGTTAGTAAGTTTCTTTGCTGTTAATTATATTAATTATTTGGTGTCACTGCTATTTCAAGAGTTTGGTGATGGAAAATTTGAAGGGATAATGGATCTGTGATATAGTACAGAGCACCATTATTCTGATAGGTAATTGTACATTATTTATATCTGGAATTAAGAATCTACTGATGACCATGTACTGATCATAGGCATTGCTGGCCAGCCAGCAACTCCCATGTCCCGCGAATGAATAAAGGAATATTATTTATAGAGGTCAGGGTATATTGCAAACAAAATTGTCAGTGCTTGACACCAGACCATAGAATGAAGGATACCATGCAAATCTTTAATTCGTCTTCTGACCATCATATATTGCATATTGTACTCTGTACACTTTTTTTGCTGGGCAGCCGGTGATAAAAATATAAAGGGATTTGAAATGAAGCATGGAGTTTTGATTTCCAAGATGAAGTATAACAATAAAAATCTCCCATCCCGAGAGTAGAAACACAGAAAGCACAATCTAGTGCAAGAACAAATATTACAAAAAAGGTTTTGTCAAAGCTTTTTGTCTTGCACTCATCAGCACAATTGCAAGGATATCAACTTTATTCTGCATGAGAGTGCTGATTAGTTGGCAAAAAGGCCCTAATTGGAGGAGGGATTGCCATGGAGAATGCATCAGTTAATGACAACTGACAGTTAACTGCCAAGCATTGTTTGAAAGTTTAAATCAGACAGCTTGATTCTGATTGGTTAAGGCATTGCACTGAGGAATGAACCCTGCAGATTAAGGTCACTTATTTGTGTACATATTCTGTCTGCAAAAAACAGGGCTCTGTGTATTAATATATGTAGCTTCCAGAAGATGCAAATGCACCACACTGTAAGCCCAACTAACAATTTTAAATTGGTTGTCAGAACCTTTGGCACACTGAGAATTACTTCGCAAATGCCATCCAATCGCAGAATCAAATCTAATGTGGACAACTTGTTATGAATTTTGCAAGCACAAGCTGGTGGGTACAGGCTGTACCTTGCCTGTTGCAAACAACAGCTGGGTGACACTTTGATGCGATCTGCCAGTATTTAGTGTGCACGACCTATATACCCACCATCACATTGGCACTGAAATTCAAATGCTAAATTACTCTTCATTATGTGATAGACAGAAAGTCATTTGCATTTGATGGCAGCATCCTGTTAGCGGTGAATACAATTTGCGTTGCTACTGCATAGTAGCAGTGCTAAACTGCCAACTGTTGCTCAATTTGAGATGCCTTGGCAGAGAATCCTTGGCAGTTAACTGTCAGTCATCATTAACTAGTGCATTTTTCATCACAATACCTCCACTAATCAGGGTCCACTTGCCAACCAATCAACACTCTTGTCTCATACAGTATAAGGTCATTATTTTCTCTGAAATTGATATTTTTGTGATTGGCCTGATGAGTGCAAGATGAAAAGCTTCGACAAAATGCCTTTCTTCAGCAATACTCAAGTTCTGTATTACCAAATGGCTCCAGACATATTATAAGGTTACAATTTCTAACTAATGTAGTATACAGTACTATATATGTTAAACAACAGCTCACTGCTTCTATAAACTATGGTGTGTTTATTGTGATTTTAAAAACTAATGGCTGAATTAAAATAGATTTTCATACTAATGAAATGATGCATTAAACTGACCAGCATCAGTAACACATTCAATTCCTGAACTTCCCAGGGTTTTCCCCAATGTCCTCTCATAATCTTGGAAGGAGATGAGCAGAACCACAAGATTCTGTGTAAATTGCTGGTTTACGCCAGGGATTTTGTCAATCTCAGACCAGAGGACCCTGCAGATATTCTAGCAGTGGGATTTTCCAGCTACACTTGCCCCCAAGACCAGAAAATCCCGCCCAAGCTCAAAGGACATTTGCACGGCCCTGTCCTGCCCACTACGATTTCCATGGTGAACGAGGCGGGAAAATTCTGCCCTTGATGTCAATTTATTCTGTTGTCACAAAACTCCGACTGTAAATCTAAGTGCACGTCTCAGTGGCTCCTGGAACACAGCGAATGGTATATTTTCTAATTTATAAACAGGTGGAATCATGTGATATGCAGAATAATAAATACCTAGGACAAATGAAAAGAAAATAATCATTTTAGTTTGGAAATTATAGGTCCACTAATCACAGGTAAAGTGTATGTTTCTCAAAGTTTCTGGGAAAATTGACACTTTCTGCCATACTATTAGTGCTTTTCAGTTTGTGGGCAAAAATGTAGGACTTCTTTCCCATAAAGTGAGCCAGTCAATGAGAAGGAAGCAGCAACAAATCAGCTGTAGATTGTAATTAGAAGCTTGTTTGATTTACCAACACCTATAAGCTTTCTCCAAGGACTAAGGAGAGACGGTAAACAACTCACAGGACGATAATCTCCCCCGGAAAAAAAAATTCTCGGTGTATCAGAAGTGGGAGGAAGTAACTTGAAGCTGGGGACACTGATCAGTCAACATAGTCATAATGCAATTGACTCACGCTCAGAGCAATGGCAACATAAAGTTCAGGGAAGTCTAAGCCAACAGGAAATCACTCTAATCTTACAAACTGCCAACACACTTCAGACAGAATCTTCCATTCTGGAGACTAAGTTAGTGGCTGGCGGGAAAATCAGCACGATTCCTGCCGGGTAACAGGTTGGGTGAACACACACGATCTTCCACCTTTGAGCTCTTTAATTATACATTAGCAAGCAGTTTGGTGAATCTCATGGTGGAGAAGAGCAGGAAGTGGCCTGCCCCACCATTACCACTTGGGGTCAAAGGTCATGGCACCATTTTTATGGGGCACCCAAACAGACATTCATTAATTCCAGACCAGGAGATCCATGCTACTCCTCCAGAGGCCTTGTGGCCACAGCTCATACGGAAGAAATTCACAGACATGAGCAACCACATCCTAGGACCTACGTGGGTGCCTCTGGCATTGCCTTTCACTTATCTTTAGACAATAGCACTGCTGACCGTACACCCATTCTTGGGACAATGCTCACCATTGCAGAGGTCCATGTTTGCTGGGACCTTGACCCTGCAGCCTTTTGCTGCTCAGGCTCTTGTTCCTCTTAGCCCTGTGCAGACTGATGATGCACCTTCATTCTCCTCATCTGGATTTGAGCAGCCAGCATCATCGACGGCCTCAGTGGATGACTGAACAAGTGATACATTATGTGAACATGCCCTGTACTGGTCTCCTTCCATCTCAAAGCCAGCAGACCAGTGCTAAGCCCTGCACCTGACCTCTGTCTGGACATGGCATTTACACCCTCAGATAAAGGCTATCCTGGAGAGCTAAGATGGATGTTCCTCTTGTTCACACATGAATGCTTATGGAGATGTTGCGTTTTGAACAGGGCGATGAGAGCTGTATGCAAGAAGCCTGAAGTAGGCACCTTTCCGCTTGTCTCCAATAGCCTCAAATATCTGTAGAGAGACCATTGTCTTGGCAGCATTGAGAGACTACCACATGAGCCCTTCCAACCATTACCATTCACTTGGGGAGACAGAGGTTTAGAGTTACAAGTTTGGCTGCCGTCCACCAGCCGTGCCCTTGGAGGCATCCACCTCCCTCCTCCCCTTCTTCCCTGCCGCCTATTGCAGCCAATACAAATGGTACAGAATGAATGGCAGCTCTACACTTTCCTGCAATCTCAATGTTATGAATCAGTAACAAACCTGCGGCTGTGTGGACTTTACCAAAGAGCGAGAACACAACTGAGCAAGATGCTGAACTCTAAGCTCTGACGAAGGGTCATCTAGACTCGAAACGTTGGCTCTATTCTCTCCC
Source organism: Carcharhinus amblyrhynchos (assembly GCF_965287045.1). Taxonomy (NCBI): domain Eukaryota; kingdom Metazoa; phylum Chordata; class Chondrichthyes; order Carcharhiniformes; family Carcharhinidae; genus Carcharhinus; species Carcharhinus amblyrhynchos. Next base: position 56,833,291 of record NC_137335.1, read on the forward strand.
CACAGATGCTGTCACACCTGCAGAGATTTTCCAGCATTTCTGTTCTTGTTAGTTGTGTGAGTCTGACTCTCATTGCGTTGCATCTTCATTTTTTGGGTATCCCTTTAGCTAGCCACTTGTGCTGATCTTGAAACTCTAACCACCTAGAGGATCTCACTGACTAACTGCATAGTAAAGGTCAGATTTGCAAAATAGTGCAAATCACATTCCAGACTCTGCCCACCACCTTCTACCCTCCCACTGTCACCCACCAACTTTCCCCATCACTCTTGACTCACCCAATATCACCATTCCTCTTGCCGCTGTTATCCTGGAATGTATCACAGCCCAGTGCCACACGTCTTCCCTCCCTGGCACCCATTACTGTCCCCATGCCCACCCTGATCCTCCCCCCTCCTGTTATCTGAGTCACTTTTCTAATTCTCCACTGGTGAGACTTTCAACCACCAGACTTTCAGTCTGAACCTGCCATCCTACTGCATCCAATCCCCCCCCCAACTGTCACTTTCCATCCTTTCATCAGGACTCAGTTCTCCTCCTAATATCCCATAATCGATACTATGCCCTCTGACATCCCCCCACCTTTCCCGTTACGCTCTCCATCATCAAGCACACCCTTCCCCCATAAGCCTACCTTCCCTGCCCAGCCTTCACTACCCCGCTACCCCACCCCACCTCCTGCCCTAACTTGGCTCTCTTGTCCAGCCTTGCTGCAACATTTGCTAATGGCTCTCGAGTGAAACAACCCCAGGTCCCCAGGGAGAAAGTAGCATCTATGCACCTCAAAGTTGTGGAAGAGGGGAAGCCTCTTATGTGGAGCCACTTATATACAGTCATAAAACTAAACATTCTGAATCCTCACTGGAGGGCAACTTAATTTGTAGGGTGACATTAATTCTGGCGAAGTGGTCTTTTAATATGTACGAGATGCTAATGTTTGCAACTGAGGTCCTAACTCTGTCCGTTGGGAAGCTCGACCTGCCTTTAACCTGCCTTGAAAGTCAGGTGAACAGAATTCCAACAGTTTAACTTGTTGTTGGGAAACAGATTTTTTGCCCTCCACCATGATTCCTGCTGCTGGGGGAGTGGAAAATTCCACCCGGTGTCTTTCCATAAGGATTCACACAGGAGGAAAAAGAGTCTGGGTATCACACAGCTTAAAAGAAACTGCAAACACCAAGAAGCAGCTTGACGTGAAGTCAACCTGTCAACGTTCATGTACCAGGCAATCGAAAAATAAAATATCCTGCGGTTGATTTGAGCTTTGTGCTGAATATTTATGCTATTCCTTACAGCACAAGATAACAATAAATAGAATTAGAACAGCTAAGCATGAAAAGTCAATTTTTTTCACAGCTACAGTTTACCTCTTTAAGAAATATTGTAGCTATGAAATAGATCCTGGTAGGGCGGCGTGATGGCACAGTGGTTATCACTGCAGCCTCACAGCGCCAGGGACCCGGGTCCAATTCCAACTTCAGGTTACTGCCTGTGTGGAGTTTGCACGTTCTCCCCGTGTCTGTGTGGGTTTTCCTCCAGGTGCTCCGGTTTCCTCCCACAATCCAAAGATGTGTGAGTTAGGTTGACTGGCCATACTAAATGCTTTTAATTCACAGGTTTTAAGTCGGTCTGCCTTGTTGTCCAACGAGGGGCATACATGCGATGGGTCGTACTTGGGCTGCTCTTGGATGTTCGAGAGTAGCCTAGTGCTTCATGTTGTTAGTGTGCGCTTAAACTGGACCAGATGCTGGGCAACACGACACTCAGTGACTATCACTGTTTGCTGTGCAGACACATGGATTTGGGCCTGTGTCTGTGGGAGTTTGCGCATTCTCCCCGTGCTTGCGTGGGTTTTCTCCGGGTGCTCTGGTTTCCTCCCACACCCCAAAGATGTGCTATTAGGCTGATTGGAGGCAATAAATTGTCCCTAAATTAGTTTCCCTCAATGTGGAATGCCATAATCATAGATAAGGGTCATGGGTGGAGAGGGGACTGGTAATGTTAAAATGGTGGCGCGGGCTCGTTGGGCCGAAGGGCCTGTTTCCCGGGCTGTTCTTGTTCTTTGTTCTTAAACTGACCGCCACGCCGGGGTCAATTTAGCAATATGTGGGGTTACAGGAATAGGGCCTGGGTGGGATTGTGGTTGGTGCAGACATAATGGGCCAAATGGCCTCCTTCTGCGCTGTAGGGATTCTATGATTCTATTCTATATCAGTTTTTCTGGCTGCATTGCCAGAAGCGCTGCTAATTTCATACTGGTGTTTTCACCCTAGTTTGTCATCCTGGTTATCAATGTGCAAGAGAGAGGCTTGTTACAGAGCACAGAGCTCTGTTTCAAGGTACCGACATCCACATTTGATAAGTTTGAATTAGCATGAACTTCACTGCACTTGTGCTCTGCTTCCACACATGATAGGCGCATGGGTATCATCAGCATTGGCAGGTCTCCTGATGCCATCTTTCATTCTCTTTCAAGAAAGGGTGACAGAGATGGTAGTTTTGAAATAAAGGGATCCTTAGCACTTCTGGGGAAGCAAGCATTCTGCACGTTCTATATTGCTCATTGTGTGCAATATTCTCACTGAAATATGAAAAAAAAAACATTTTTGGGAGGTCAGACAACACACAGGAACTTGAATGGCAAATAGAGAGTTAGTCCCGGATCCTCTATACATTAGGTTCTATAGATTTCTGTTGCCCTCTCACGTTGCTGCTGTTGGTGGGTGGCAACAATAACATAATTGTTGGCTTGCTGAATGAAGCAAATGTGACATCCTTGATACATTGCAGGCTGCCAAGCCGGCTGACACTGCATGTTTCTCAGGACGAGCTGGAAGAGCTTTGAACATATCACTTAAAAACGAGACAGCCAAACTTTGCTACCACAGATAGTGACAGTGATGTGACACTCTTTACAGAGGTCTTGATGAAAGCATAGTTTTGCCATAGTATGTCTGTTAAACCCAAATGTCATGGTCTCATTATCTAAGCTGTGCTTGGTAAGGAATAGTCATTGCATAACACGTGGCAGAACGTGACAGTCCACAAAATTTGCCACCCAGTATCACAGGCAGCCTCTCCTTGCTCTTGCAAGCTCTGCTATGCCAAATCCAGTATTACTGAAGCCCCCTTGTACCAGGCAGCTGGAAAGTGGGAAAAATATCAATCCAAATTACCTTTAAACAAAGACTCCAGCTTGCTTCCTGTAAATTCACATCTGCTCCATGTGGATGAGATGAACACTATACATCCAGTGGTGCTTTTCAACAACGATATGGTGTGACTGTCCCTTTAGGTATCAATCCAACAAGTTAACTACTCGACTGAACTAGGTGATTGCTACAGCACTGGGATTCCTCCCTCCAGCAATTTTGGCTAGCTCAGGGGAAAAAAAATTGGTAGGCTATAACTGCACTTCACACACTGCTGCCCCCTCTTGTCCAGTTGGCATTGGTGCAAATGCAGTATGCCACCAGAAATTTCCAGGCAAAATATAAGGTTAAATTAAATGCAACGAGAATGAAACAAAAGTCATTTGAGTCCCATCATAACATTACCAACTTGAAATCCCTGCTGGGGATTATTTTATTAACACGCTTACTGTGAACTTAATTGTGTTATGAATCACATCTGTCTCTATGATGAGACTGGCTGGCAGTGTGGGTACCAACTTCCAGTGCCCGCTTTGCTGTTCGTGCATGGTGCTATTTTGAATGAAACATTAATGACGGTGACATTATAACTGCCATTTTATTCAGAGGTAATTTGCAACTGGCTTCTGCAGAATTATATTCTATCAATATCAAAACGACATTGCACATGCAATTGAAAGTTGCTAGTTCTCCAGTAATACTGAAAAATATTCACATACCGTCTGTGAAGGCTAGTTGCAAGCAATGGATCAGGAGCTGAAACCTTTTAAAAATGTATGGCAAGTCACTAATGTAAACAGGCTGTTGTAAGATGCCAGAGAAAGCAAAGTCTGTTTTTTCACATTTTTTTCCCCTACCCATCTCGGCCCTCCCACTCACCCATCTTATAAATTGTGGTTGACTGGCTCAAATTCACAGCTTTGGAGTGTACATAAAGCCGCACTCTCACACAACACACATAGGATTATATCCCAAAAGGGAAACACGACCGAGATCGATGTCTGGGGTACCTGCTGCTGACTGACCTGTGGGCTCACCGTATTTAGTCTGGTTCGAGGTGGCTGTGGTTTTGCTGAAGGATTCCTCCCAGATGGGGACGTACTCCGGGATCTCCGAGGGTTCTTCAATGGGAAGATCGCATAATCTGCTCATCGAAATCACCAATGTCATTTCTCAGCCGAGGTGCTGCAGAATCAAATAGAGAGAGAGACTCACTTGGTCCACTGTGTGTGGGGAATGTGCGGCTGAACAAGGGGAAAGATCTCTGCAGTTTATTTGCTGCAACGCCTGGGGTTATTTCAGCTCCCAAACCAACCTCCTTGTCAATAAATAATTTAAAAAAAACAAACCCTCCGATTCAATTCTTCGCTCAAGTGGGGCGATTACCCACCACTGCCCATTAACTTTAAACCAAACAGCTACACGGTTTGGGCTCCTTTCTGTCGACACCAGGGTCATTTTTCTCCCTCCCGCCCGGCAAAAGATGAGAATGTCTTACCAGTCATTCAGAGTGGACTCCGGCGGCAGTCCAGCCTGGGAAACTTGCGAGAAATGGACAGGATGCGAAACCACAGCCAAGAACCCGGGTCCTGGAGTCACAACCCTGAGAGAACGGGACGGGAGAATTGGCTCAGAATTGTGTGTATGTGTGTGTGTGTCTCGAGTCCCGGAGGAGCCAAGCACAACGTCAAAAGCATGCAGATTAAACAAGCATTGGTATTTGAGGGAGAACTAACTAGATGGAAGATAAACAAAACACATTCTCACCAGCCCTTTTCCCTCCCCCCCAACACCACACATTCTGCTAAACGGTAAATAACTGGGCTAAACACTGCTTTCCAACCCAAGTGGCTCCTTCTTTATTTTTCGCCATTCACCGCCAGATTTTTTTGATATATATATAAAATACAGATTACATCCTGCATTCCGTGAGGAGCCCTGGTTGCCAAATATACTTTCGAATCCAGTTAGTTCTGGCGTGGAATATTTTAAGGGAGGGTGCCTCTTGGAATTCCACACCACAGGCAAAAAGGTAAATCCATTTTAACCTGAGTTTGGTTGGCAGTGTTGGGAGGAAAATGAAACTTTTAAAACTGGATCTCCTCCACCCTCCCCCCCCAGCAACCAAAGGAGCTGGTGTTACAGATCTCACACACGTACTGAGTGGTGGATGAGTCAAAATGGTCAAAGAATTGCGGACAAACTTTATTTTCCGTCCTACAAAAATTGATTTTTTTAAAAAAAATCCACCTTCACAATAAGCACACAACTGGGAGGAGTGAGGGGGGTTAAAACTAACGTCCGTTGGTCCATAATTCTCCCCCTCCACCTCTGTCCGAAACGACTTCAAACAGTAAAAAGCGAACAAAAAAAGACACAGAATCCCAAAGACATACCTAATTGTGTCAGCAGCTCGGCTGGTGAAAGTGGCCCGGGACGCGGGGGAGCTAATAGCCACATTTCAGAGTGCTTACACTCATATCCCCAGGAATCCTACCTACAGTGTCCATTTCCCCATAGAAGGAAAACTGTTGAGACGCCGAATGAATGCTCCCAGTATTTGTGAGGAATGGGGCGGGGTCGCTTTAAGGATTGGTTGCTGACAAGTCCAGCCACACAGCAGCCCTTCATTGTCAAAAGCAGAGGGGCCCGGCCTCCCGGGGAAGCAGACTCTGCTATTCCTTTTATAGAGCACATCTGATAGCCGCTTGTGACCACGCGGTCAGACGTGGCAACGGGGAGGGTTTTTTTTCTGTAAACTTGCTCCCCGCCCCCCCCCACCCCTGATTTCCGGATGTTAATCTTCGCCCCCCCCCCCCCCCCCATAGATAAATAAATCAGACAGGGGTTCAACCCTGGCAACATCGTGCTTCCCTCCAGGGCTTCATACAAATCTATCGCTGCATAAGCAATGGAACTGCACTCGACACTCTCCCAGCGAGGTTTGCATCAAGCTTGGCCAGTTTGTGTAGAAACTATACACCGGGCTGACAGAGAGAGAGAGAGAGCAGAGCTCTCCCTGCACAGGGTCTCAGCACTGCTGGACCAGATCCTGGGACAGACCTACCTTCCCCCCCACCCCCACCCGAGTTCCACTCCAACTCATACACACACCCATCAACAGAGGCTCCCTGCAACACCTTCTGTGCTCGCTGCACTGCAGCCACCTCCCCCCCCCCCCCCCCCCCGCCATGTCACCCACCGGCTCACATCTGGAAGTGACCCCAGATGCACGATATTTCATAGGGACCAGCCCTTCACTCACTCACTGGTGCCCGTCCTCGGCTCGGTGGATGCTGCAAGGACATTTGACAGTTTCCCTCCGGGCTCTGTGCGAGATTGAAATGCAGGGCGTCAAGTGTTGCTTCGGATTCAAATAGCCTGGCAGACCGCACCTCGCCCTCCCATTCTTTCCTTTTTCAAACAAAAAAACATGCTCGAGCAAGTACTCAGATCAGGGAGGCCAATTCGTGTCCGCCAACTGCTTTCTTGGGGAGGCTACAGCGCTGTCTTAAAGGCGATCCATAAACGCAGGTACTGACCAAGGGTCACCGACCTGAAACATGGACTGTTTCTCTGACCCACATGTACTGCCCGACCTGCTGAGTATTTGCAGCAATTGAATTGCAATTTTTTTAAAAAAAATTCAGATTAGGAAACAAACCTCTTAATGTGTCACTCATTAATTAATGTACTCTGATTGACGCAATGGCTTCAGTTAAAAATCTTGCAAGGGAGCCGGCACAAAATTGGGATGGGTCTGCGCCCGTCCTTCGGCGCGATGAGTGCCCTTCGAAATCCCAAGGTGCCATCCATGGCCAGAGTGCTGCACTCCACAGTGGGGGGTCCAAAAATGAATGTGGTCTGGATCATGCAGAACTGGGCAGATGGTGCTATCAGTTAGTGTGCAGGGCTCACTTTTGATGCCAGCAGTGTCACTTTGGAGCTCAACATGCCAGGTAACACCTCCTGACTTTGCATAGGTGAACACAAGTTCAACGGAAGCCCCCCCCCCCCCCCCTCCCACCCTGATTTAAGGCACCGTCAACTACTTACAGGCTAATTGCTGGTTGATTCTACAAATGTTTTGTGTTTTCTATAGTTAGCTGAAGTTGTTGCCGTTTACAGTGAGTGGTGCAGCACGTGCTGAAGGTGTTTATGTTAAGTTTAGGTTTCTGCAGTTGGGCACAGATGTGAGTGCACTTATAGGCATTCTCTTGCAATACAGCATGACCTGAAGAATGAATTGAGACACGGGCAGCAAGGCAATCTGCTGGAAGAGGAAAGGGGGGGGGAAGAACTTTCAGCACAAGACCATAACTGCCCAAGGTTTAAGGGAACAATTCTCCTTACTGACCCTCAGCAAGTGAACGTGTGTGATTTCTGTGCTTCGGGAAGGATGTCCTCATCGAAATTTACCATCTGCTGCAGCCACAACAGCAACCTGAGAGCAGAACAAGAGTTGCACTACTAATGGCTATTGAGGTGACTGCAGCGATGAGCTTGTGGCTAAACTGGAGATATTTACAACTTCTTTCAGTTTGCCTTCCACTGTTGCATAAGGGAGATCATTGAAGCTTTCTGTTCATCGAGAACTAATCACGTTTCATTCTCTCCAGAGAGAAGCAGACAGAGTGAGAGACGTCACTGGGACTGCAGGCTTCCTCAAAGCGCAGCATGTCATTGACTGCATGCACATCAACTTGTGGACACTGCATAATAATTCTGCCTTACAATGGAACTGCAAGGAATCCCACTCCCTCAATATCCAGCAAGGGTGTGACCATAGAGAATCAATTCCTGGCATCCTGAGGGCAGCCATATCTTTATTCCGTGGCAGTTTGCTGTGCATTTACGCCGCTCCGATAAAAGGTGGTTGCTGGGTGATGAGGGCGATTCATTGATGACATGGCCAATGACTCTGGTGCACAACCCATGCACACAAGGAGTTTGAATTCAACCAGAGCCATGTAGCAGAAGAAATGGCACAGAGCAGACTGCTGGCATTCTGAAACAATGTTTCCTGGACTGGGCTGTACAGGACACCTGCTGGACTCAACTGAGTGGAAGTGAAGATTTCACAGAATCTCTACAGTACAGAGGCCATTTGGCCCATTGAGCCTGCACCGACAACAATCCTACCGAGGCCCTAACCCTGTAACCTCACGTATTTACCCTGAATAAGGGGCAATTTAACATGACCAGTCAACCTAACCCACAAATCTTAGGATAGTGGAAGGAAACTGAAGTAGACCATAGAAACCCTACAGTGCGGAAGGAAGCCGTTTGGCCTATTGAGTTGCACTGACAACAATCCCACCCCAAGCCCAACCCACAATCCCATACATTTACCCCACTAATCTCTCTAATCTGGGACACATAATCCTGGGACACTGGGCAATTTGGCATAGCCAATCAATCTAACCCGCACACCTTTGGACCATGGGAGGAAACTGCAGCTCCCAGAGGAATCCCACAAAGACAGAGGGAGAATGTACAAACATCACACAGTCATCCAAAGCCAGAATTGAACCCTGGTCTCTGGTGCTATGAGGCAGCAGTGCTAACCACTGTGCCAGGGTGGTGGTCTGCTGCATGCTGCCTTTGAGGAGCAGTCCAATTATACAATGACCAGCTGAGGAGCAGGAATATGAGCATGAGGAGATGCAGATTATGTGGAGTAGGAGGAACATGCAACTTCAGTGGGCCTCGTTTGCCCAGGCTACTCCTAAGGAACTCGTCTCAGTGCAATACCAGTAAACATCAAAGCCCAATTTCCCATTCACCGCACTTTACTTTCACTCTGAACTGATCACCACAATGTCCACTTAGTCAAGATGCAAAATAAATGTTACCACAAAACTAATATTTCAAACCAAATTTATTCATGAAATCATTCCATAAGCAGAATAAACATAAACCAATCACTTCTGCATTCCCTCAGTTCTTCTCTTCTGTGTTCCTTTGACTGCCTGGTGCTCCTTTGCAATTAGGTCTATTAGCTATAGCATACTTGGTGGAAAAAACTGCAGAACTGCCATGGAGGATGACCGCAAGCACCTCTGCTTTGGACTGCACCATCTTGACAGCAAGCAGCAAGGGTACTGGCTGAGTGGCAGTGGTGGGAGAATGAATGTTGTCATCCTAAGAGGGGATAGCCCTCATAGAGGTTTGAAATTCTTGGAGTACTGCCCCTCTCCCAGGGCAGCTACTTTTGCAATCTGGTGACGGACTACCAGACATCTCCAAGCCCATTTGAACACTGGTATCCGCCAGCATAATCACGCTGCTCTGAACTTGCATGGCAACAAACTGAGTAATTTCAGTCTGAGCTTTCACACTTGGGGGCAGTTGCTTGTACTGTAACAAAAGCTGAAGCATTAAGCACTGCACTCTGCAAAATGATAAGGTCTGCAAGTGTTTTGTGGGAGTTGGCCACCATTTTCCGGCTGGAAAAGACAGGCCCCAAGCTCTACTCAAAGCTTTGTGCCATGTTGATGCCAGACTCCCTCATGCTCCTTGACCATTGAGTTTCTGGCAGATTTTCTAATACACCAAACATTTCATTGTCCAAAGCAATCAGTTCTGTTCTGTAGCCTGTAGCATCAAAGTCATTGTCTGAGTCCTCTAGGGCAGAATTCATGTGCAACCTAACTCTTTATGTATTACCCTATTTCCTTGCCCAAGCTGCAGTGTATTTGTGCCTGATGCAGCCTCAAATCTATCAGATATGCAGAGTGTCAGTATCTGAGCTGGTACCAGTGAGCGTGAAACCGTGCGCTGGCCTTTACCATCATCACTCTCTTCTCGACTTGTTCCCATTGCCTGGCCAGGTTGCACATCTTGAGTATTTGAAAGGTAAAAGGCTCAAAGGTTAAAGTTTTGGATACAGTAAGCATTCTCACAACACCAGGTTAAAGTCCAACAAGTTTATTTGGTAGCATGATCTTTTGGAGTGCTGCTCCATCATCAGGCTAAGGAGCTTCTGCTACCAAATAAACCTGTTGGACTTTAACCTGGTGTTGTGAGACTCAGTCCAATGCTGGTATCTCCACATTAAAGTTCTGATGAGGAGAGGTGGGACGTAACATGTGCACTTTACACCATTTGCAGTTTGCAGAGAGTGTGAGGTGAGAGGAAAGTGAAATGTGAGAAGATGAGATACAAGTATACTGACATCTGCTATAGTTTCAACCCCAGTGCTGACCACGACCTCAGCAATGGCCCTCCAAATAATGACCAGCACAATCACCACCATGGTGCTAGGACCTGCAGGCATACAGTGGGGAGAAGGGGAGGAGAGATTATCTCCTGCCATTTCCGGCTATGCATCACCTTTATAATGAGACAAAGAGAGGGAAATATGTCAGTGAGTATTGTGTCATTTGTTTATATTATGCTGTTGCCAAGGTGGAGAATTTGGCAGTGTTTGCAGACTTTAAGATGTCAATTTGAAATTTGCAGCAAATCGAAGTGCCCGAGGATGCAGCAAATCCTGTAAATGTTATGTGTGAATTCCAATTGATAAAGATTCTTGGCAGATGAGTAATGAGGGTGTGGTGAATTGAGCAGTGTCTGAAGCTAGTAGTGCAGATGGTTGAATGTGACATCTGAAGATGCACTCACTGACCTTGACCACTTACTTCCAAGCGTCATTGAACTTCTTGCAGCACTGCATTCAGCCCTTGAGGCATGAATCCTGGCAGTGATCTCCACAGCTACCTGCTGCTACTGCCTTCTGATCTTCTGTGAATATGGAACATCTCTCTTCCATAATGGCCCAGATATTCCCAAGAATCAGCAATCAACATAGGATTGACCTGAGGTGACTGAGGTGGTAGTTTGGGTCTGGGGCTTGTTGGGGGATAGGCTAGTTGGAATTGGAAGGTAATTGGGTTGGTTGAGGGGGTTCACTGGGTTGGGGTGGGGGGTAGTCGGGTCAGGTCAAAGTGATACTTGTGTGTTTGGGAGTACTTGACCCAGGTTGGGGGTTAATTTGGTCAGGTTGGGACAGTAGTCAGGTTAGGTTGGGGGGGGGGGGCGTCTGTCATGTCAGGAGTATATTTAGATTAGGGGGAGTCAGGCTGGGTCAGGGTCGACGTAATTGAATCAGGTCAGGGGTTTTTGGGTGGTCATGGGGGGGACGGTAGATGAGGTGATGAGTATTCAGGAGGTTGTAATCAGGAGATAGTCAGGTCAGGTCAGAATAAGTGGGGTCTTGAGTGGACAAGGAAGCAGTCAAGTTATCAGGAGATGGTCGGGGGTAGTCAGGTGCCTGGGGTAACCAGGTCTGGTCAGGTGAGGGAGGTTTGGGGAGGGGGTTTAGTTGGGTCAGGTCAGGGGAGTAATTCAGTGGCCTTGGAGAGGTAGTTGATTCAGGTCGGGGGGTACTCAGGTGGTCTGCGGGTTTAGTTGGGTGGGGGTAGTCGGGCTGGGTCAAGGGAGAGTCAGTATGAATGGCTGGTGAGTTGGTGCTGGAGTAACTCAGGAGATGGACAAAAACATTTTTCTATCTAAATTTCGGGAGAACTAATCAGGCAAGTATATCAGAACTGTCTGAGGTCTCCGACTATAGCTCAGAGTTGGAGACATTTACAGAAGTTTTCGGGGAGCAGGGGAACTGCCCTACAGAAGTTGGAAAATTCCAGGGCAATTTCCAAATAAGTCGGCACATCAGGGCTTCCACGGAATCTTGACACACGTCTTATTCACATCTCCGATGTCCAATGAACCAGTCTTCCAAAGTCTGGACGATGTGGCCAATATTTTGATACATACACCATGCAGGTCAAGATTTTTCTGTGCTTTTACCTGAATGTGTGGATTGTAATTGTAATGGTTTAAGATTTTAAGTGTAAAGAGTTTTCTTTCCTCTGGAAGGTTTATTATTGGCAGTTTCTGCAGCTCATACAGAAAATTGTATTGATTGCAAAGGTTTTAGAAAAGTAGTAAATCCTCTTGGTGTATTGCTAAGGGTTCTGTGATGATTTGATAGGCTAAGTGTTGTTGTCTTCAACATCTTAGGATTACAGAATCCCCTGTGCTCAATGGTGGGTGAGGGTTCTGCCTTGTGCACTTGAAAGGGGAAGTTAAAGAAAGAAGAGGCAAAGTTGGTCAAATCAAAAGGTTTTCTGTCCTAAGGGCTCATTTGGGTAAGGTAGTCAGTGCTATAGAGTGTTGGGTACAGTTCAGCAGGTCTGAAGAAATCTTTGTAATCATCCATAGGTGAATTGTAAGCCTTTATCAACTTTTAGAGTTATTTACAACTATACAGTGAAGGGTACAAGCTAGAAGCTGTGCCTTGCTTGCTGATACACATGGCCCTATCCAACACGCGACTGACCCTGGGTCATACGCACTCTTACATTACTGTGTGGGCGGCACTATACACTGTCCCATGTTAACCCTAAATATGCCAGAACATATATTACAGTCAGTGGCCAAATCTTTCAGACCAGGAGGTCCTCATTTTCATCTATACTAAATGAGTTGACTACAACTAGGATAATGGTAGCGATATTACATTTGGCCTCAGTCTTTGGGGTTAGCAGAGGTTATGTTTCTTGTCCTGATCACTGTTCAGTGACTCTTGTGGGATTAGTTCAAGGCCAACATCAGACTTGGCTTTGGTGCCCACTATGACCAATAACTCTATTAACACTCAGGCCTAAAACATTTTCAGGGATAATCGTGCCTGGATGACTTTCACTGAACTGGTTGAGGTATGTGGAGCTATTTGGATGTCACCAAATCTACAACCTATGTCTGTATCATTAAGGGGCAATTCTAGGGGTGCTATGCCTCTACCTTAATGTAGACTCCAGGTTGGTTCCCACGTACACCCAAAGGACATACCTATTCCTGCTTGTAGTACCCAGGTTCAAAGGTTTCTGAACCATTTTTAGGGTAATATTGGGGGATTTGTCAATGGGAAGTTCCTATTTTTGCCATCACCCTTTCTTTCCCTATGTCCCTATGTCAGTAGCTTTATAAATAATGGTTTCAAAGTTTATCCCTTGCAAGACTGAATAGGAATATCAATGTGAGACTGGGATATGATGAATCATGGGAATATTCTATTTGCCATTCATTCTCCTGCATTCCCATTTGAGGATTGCTCCAGATGGGTGGAGGGTTTTAGTGCATTACTGACTAAGATCAAAAAGGAAGAATGATTGCTTGAATAATGTATTCGAAGGCGAACTCTGGCATAAAAATACCTGACTTTGCAATAAGGGAATTAAGCCTTTGCACGTAAATCTCTGCCCTAAAATGTGAAGGCCACAAAATTTGGCTCCTGAGCACCTAGTTCAGTGACAAGATAGCTGTTATTGTTCTGAAATGGCATCCATAGTACACACTTGCACATTAATGATGTGACTAGCACAGGATTTCACTTTGGTGAAGATGTTAGCAACATGCAGAAAGTGTCTGCTGGAAGTATACAGAGTAGAAAGATGTGATATGCCATGGCAGAATTTGAACCCAGGTCCCCAGATCTTGCCTGGGGTCTCTGATTTATTAACCCAGTGATAATACCACTGCGACACAACCTCCCATGCTAAGAAAGAACAGTAGGTTAAAGCTTCATGAAGTGACTACAACTCTCCCAAAGCTGAGCCTCAGCAATGCTTGTAGAATGTGGGAGGAGAGATTGCTGGACTGCTATCCTACCCCAAAAGCCCCTTTGAACATTGGTATCCACAGACACAATGTCAGCACTCTGAGCCTGCATGGCAACAAGCTTAGCTTATATGAAACCAGCCTGAGTTTCCAAGGTAACAAGCTGACTTTATGTGACTTAAGTCTGAGCTTCCATGGCAGCCAGCAGACCCAGAGTGCTCTCTGCTTATGTTGCAATGGAAGCTGAAACATTAGTCTTCAGTCCACTACATCAGCATCATCATCAATGGGCTCACGTATGCTAATGGAATTGATCACCAATTTCACAATGGAAAGAAGGGTTCTGAGCATGACACAAAGTCCTGGGCAAAGTTAGTACTGGATTCTTCTATAATCCTGCCATTTCATGCAGACTTTCTGCATGTTCAGCTAATGCACCAAGCATTTCATTGTGCATAGCCATCAGCCTCCTGCTGTAGCCTGTTCTATCAAATGGTTTATGGTTTCAGCATGTTGCTGGCAATGGCCTCAACAATGGCCCCTTCAAAGATAGCAACCACAATCTCCCCCATCAGGATAACAATATGCAGCCATGCCTGGCCTCCACTGACTGGCTCCTTCTGCCTTCGGTTATGCCGCAACTTGTCCTGCAAGAGAGAGGGAAGCATATCATTGACTGTGGTACAATCTGTTTGTGTGATGCATCAAGGTTGAATAGCTGGTGGTATGTGCAAGCTGTGAGTTGTGGGTGAGGGGTTTGCAGCAATGCTAAGTGTGTGAGGGTGAAGTGAAGCTATGCATGGTAGCTATCAGTCAGAATTGATAGAGATTGCTGGTAGGGTGTTGTGCATTGAGGCTAGAAGTGTGGTTGGTTGGACATGACATTTGAAGACATATTCACTGTCCTTGATCACTCAGATGAAATCGCTGAATTTGCTGTGACATTGCATCCTGGTACACTGGGCTTGACTCCTGGTGCTGACCAGCATGGCTATCTGATTCCATTGCCTTCACAAAGTTTGACTGGAGGCCTTCCTGTGGGTAGATCACAGGCCAGATTTTCCTGCCATGCTCACCCTAAAACTGGAAAATCCTGTCCGAGGACAATTGACTGCTGCATGGTACCACCCCCTCCCCACCCCTGCCGCCGATTACGATTCCCGCGGCGGACGGGATGGGAAAATTCCCTCCACATCTCTCTTCCTCTCTGCTTCCTCAACTACAGTGCACAATACAACGTTGATGCAAACTTTCTCCCCTCTTGTGCCACAAAGTTCATTATTTTTCCCACTACCATAAAGAGCCTCCTCCTCCAGCCAGAATGTACCTCCTCTTAAAGATGTGTTAGCTGGCTTTAAGTAGTGCAGGCTAGCTTTAAGCGCTGCTAGCATCACATGCATTTGGGCTGACGGTGTTGGCATACTGCCTGCATCAGAAGCAACAGGCACAGATTTACCACCGTGTCTGTTTTCATGGACTGTCCAATGGCGCCCTGAACGTTTTATTTGGAAGGATCATCACAATGAAGAGTCTTGGCTATCAGGAGTTGCAAAATTACAGAAAGAAAATTGAGTTTATTGAACAAAGTTGAGAAATTTCAAACATCTCCATAAACCATTTAAAATTATGTTACAAAGTAACTGAACTTTTGGCATACATTTGGATTGAGACTAATAGCTATAGTTTGGTTTTCAGCTGGCCTGGTTACAATGTACAGTTGAAATGTTACTCAAGACAGGGCTGTTGCTTGCATGCCTACTCACTTGTACCAAATCCCTCTCTCATGTTTTGAAGATATGTCTACATTATCTACAAAATTAAATTAATTGAGGGTAGACTTAAAAGTTTCCAAGGTTCCCCAGAACACATCTTTAACCCAATCTGATACACTAAAACTTACTTTACAATGCTACTGCAGGTATAACATAAATACTTTAAATTTAACAATACCACACAAGGCATTATATTGAAAACATTGAACTCAGGAATCTTCAAGTAACACTTGAATATATCTTCTGATATTGTGAGAAAAGACCTCCCAAAATTCATCTAACATTGGTGACATCTGCTATCTCTGTTGTAATTTATTAATCCAGAAACTCAGCTAATGTTCCGGGAACCCGCCACAGTAGACAGTGGAATTTGAATTCAATATAAAAAATATCTGGAATTAAGAATCTACTGATGACCATTAAGCCATTGTTGATTGTTGGAAAACCCCATCTGGATTCACTAATGTCCTTTAAGAAAGGAAATCTGCTATCCTTACCCGGTCAGGCCTACATGTGACTCCAGACCCACAGCAATGTGGTTGACTCTTAATTGCTCTCCAACGGCAATTAGGGATGGGCAATAAATGCTGTCTAGCCAGTGATGCCCATGTCCCATGACTGAATTTTTAAAAAATGGTGGTAACCAATTGGATCACTTTAAGATGAAACCTAATATAGGAGCAAAAGGCTTAATGCAATATATGTCATAAGCAACCTGTAGCATCTGATATAGAATGTCTACTTCCACTCATGCAGGAGAAACGAGGGTCTGGGGGAAAGGGAGCTCAAATCACAGAGGGAACAAACACAGAACAATGTTTCCCATGAACACTGTAACTAACACCTTGGGTATTTAGTTTGAGGAATGTTACTCCACCAGCACTCGGAGCCCTAGATCATTGAATTATTTCTTAGCTTTCAAACTTCAAACCAGATCAACATCAAACTCGCTTTAAGAGATGCCGCAAAGCAAGTCAAACCTGTTTCCCCGTCAGATGCCAAATTTAAGGGCTTGGGTTCAGATTCTTACACAAACTTGTACAATTCAGAAAGAGATCCCATTTAAATAGCTTAGAATTGAAAAATGAGTTTTGCTCGTCTCCAGCTCTGATTCTCAAATCACAAATCTGATGAATGCTTACTGCCACCTAACTCTCTGTGGATCTTGTAAGCCCTTAAACCTGGGTGGAGTGGGAAATGAGGCAAATAATCTTTTATCTGATGACTGACGGTCAATTGCCAAGTACATAAAAAAACTAGAGGTGGGCAAGCCAGGCTAGGTGTCAAAAACTGATTACTTTAACAGTTCCCCTGAGGAGTGGGTGCATTTAAGTGAGGTAGTAACCGAAGCTGTGGTATCATGACTGTTATCACAGTCATTTACATTTAGCAGTAATCACCTATCTCTACATTGAGCTTGTGTATTCTGAGCACTCAGGCAAATGTAGAAATACATCCACAGCCCAAACTCAATTATTTTTAGAACTTTACAGAATCTTTTCAATTTTAGATTTCCTTTTGCTTTTCTGATTTGCCATCTGCTTTTCTGCTATTTGATGCAGAGCTGCCACCCTGCCTCCAGGCCAGTTGCAAAGTGGGTATCACACTGGGGAATCCTTTGCTTCCTGGAATTAAGAGGAGGAGAAATAGAAGGAGGCAAGGCTGAAGAATATCCAGTGAAGACAAATGGTACCTACTTATTGAGGATACTAGTACCAGTGTGTAGAATGTGGGGTAGATGTTTGTCCTCATGCGTGAGATTGGAAATCCATTGTAGAGTCCACCTGATTTTCATTCCAGTAAAATGAATGGATCAAAAGTTATGAAGTTCTAAAGGTCAGGGAATCCATTCCTGCTCCTCCTTGGTGCAAGTGAATGTGGTGGTGGTTGACTGTTTCACATGAATTTAAATTCCCCAGGCTCTTTCTCACAGCACCTGATGCAGCTGCTGCAGGTTACACCTCAGGCTACGTGAACAGCCTGAACACTTCCTTTCTGCCTCCTCTACACTTATCTGAGGGGACTGCCAAGAGGTATCTGCTGCTATACTGATAGAGAGCAGTATCATGCAAGCACATTCTTACCACTAGCACAGAGCCCTGGTTCTGCGTATCCACTGAGCCACACCCCCCACCCCTCACTGCACAAGATAAACCTAATGGTACTGTGAGATCAATGAAACTTCAGAAATATTTGTCTGTGTCCCAGTCCCAATCATTTGAGGCTGGAAATGGCAGCTTGCTCTAATTTGATACCACAGGCAACCTTAGAGGAAGTGAAGATTCCCTTAGGGACCTTGATGAGTGGTGTCCTGTTCCAGGTCTGCCTGGGGCTGGTACGCACCCTAGGGTGGATTCAAGTGTTGAGAAGCCAATTACAATATATATGCTGGATTCCTCCAGTCGTGCTGCCACCTGCTGTACATTGTGGAGCACAACCTTGGAGCTTGCCTGCATGTTTCCTATACTGCAGAGATATTTCTGGAAAAGTGGGTCCCACCAGACCTGGGTCTACAGAGTTATCCCAGACTCAATCAGTACTATTTCAATAACCAGTTGGATAACCAGGGTAAGTTAAGTGAGTTCCCAAAAAGGAAAGTTATTTGCTTCTTTGTTTTCAACATAACCACAAATATTATGGGGTTGATTTTGAGTTCGCAGACTGGGAATGGTACTCAAAAGCCAGAAAGCACGATTTGTGCTGGTGAATTTTCAAGTTCCAATCTTCCAGCACCCTTGCTGGCAGTGTAGTGTGAAACATGCCATGGGACCCCAGGAAGTTCATTTTAATACATTACAGTGTCATTAATGGGAACTCTGTCTGGGACATCCCCCCCTCACTGGGTATTTAGCAGGCAACGGCATGACATCAAACCAGCATCATTTAAAACAGGTTCACCTAGACATGAACCTGCTGTGGGGGGTCACATGAGGGTCTTAAGGTACCTATAGCTCCCATAGGAAAGGGACATAGTCAAGCAGGAGCCTGGCAATGTCCTTGTCACTGCCCCTTGGCAGGGGTTGGCACTGCCAGGTTGGCACTATGCCCTTGCCAGGAGCATTGCCAGGCATACCCAAAAATGAAGTGTTAATCTGGTGAATGTACAACACAGGACTACTTGCATGTTTAACGGTAGAAGCAGCAAACAATAAACACGGCTAAGAAATCTCACAACAAATGGATACAGATCTATACTCTGCCACTTTATTCCTGCCACATCCACTCATGAATGGTGGTGGACAATTAACTGGAAAACAAGGCTCCACTAATATCCCCATCCTCAATGATGGGGAAGCCCAGCATATCAGTGCAAAATACAAGGCTGATACATTTGCAAATATATTCATAGAATCCCTACAGTGCAGAAAGAGGCCATTCAGCCCATTGAGTCTGCACCAGCAATAATCCCACTTCGGATCTATCCCTGTAACCCCTTGTATTTACCTTGCTAATCCTCCTAATATTAAGGGGCAATTTAACATGGCCAATCCACCTAACCCACACATCTTTGGACTGTAGGAGGAAACTGCAGCACCCAGAGGAAACCCACGCAATAATGGGGAGACCATGCAAACTCCACACACTGACCCAAGCTGGAACTGAACTCGGTCCTTGGTGCTGTGAGGCAGCAGTGCTAACCACTGTGCCACCTGAAGTGGGATGACTCATCTTGGTTTTCACCGAAGCTCACCAGCATCACAGATCCCAGTCTTTAGCAAACTCAGTTCACTCCATATGATTTCAAGAAAGGATTGAAGGCATTGGATACATCCAAGGCTGTTATGGCCTGACAACATTCTGGCAATAATACTAAAAATGTGTGCTCCAAACCAAGTTGTTCCATTACAGCTATAGCACTGATATCTACACAGCAATGTGGAAAATTGCCCAGATATGTCCTGTCCACAACAAGCAGGACAGATCCAACCCAGTACATCAGACCCAAATCAGACCTCATTAGTCTCTTTCAATCTTCATCAATGTGATGGAAAGTGTCATTGACAATGCCAGTTTAAACTACTAATAAATTTTAGACAGGAAAAACTCTTTAGCTAATTAATGCTCCTGGTCCTCAGCTCTCAGACCTTGCTGTCTCCAGCTTCCTCTCTCAGATTACTTGTTGTCCTGTAAATGATTAGAATAGCAGTTACTCCCTCACTCCACTGAATTCCTTCACTTATCAAATGCCCTAAATTAAGGATTCTGTCTCACATTACTCAATTGAGCTGAACTTCATGCTACTTATACTTTGTATGAGACCTGAATCAGGCTCCGATGATGAGGAAACTAGTCCTAACTAACTAACAGTATAGCTGCCTCTAGTAAGGAACTTGTTCACCACTGATTGAAGCTGCAAAAAATTAGAATTTAATGTTAAATTTAAGTTATATGCTAAGTGCATATATTAAATCCTGCCCATGGGTTAGGATAATTATCAGGAAGATAGTAAGTATGACAAAGATAAGGGTAATAAATTGGAGATCTGCTGACTTTGGGAAACTGAGAATAGAATTTGGGAAAATAAAAATGAAAACATTTATTTGCAAACAATAATGTAGAACAATCAGTGCTCAACAGAGCCAAGAGAAAATATATTCCAATGAAAAAGAAGAAACAACTAAATACTAATAAGTCTCATGTATGGAAGCAAAGAAATATAGATAATGAGAATAATAAAGGGAAATCACTAAGAATACAGACAAGACGTGAATACAACAAGGATGAATACAACAAGGAGAACAGAGATTAGAACTGAAGTCATTAAAGCAACTTGGAAAACAAAGAGGGACAATGAAATTAAGTTATTAACCAACACCAAACAAAACTGAAATAAGCTACAGGAACAAAAATTTAGAAACGTAACTTGGGATGGTAATATAGGACTTGAAGTGACAGGATAAAATCACAGGCAAACATAGCAAAATGGCAGAAATATTAAATAATATAAAATAATTATTTTGCCTTGGTATCGAAGGAAGAGTGGTGGATGTGGTTTATTTGGACTTCAGCAAGGCATTCGATAAGGTCCCCCATACAAGGCTTATTGAGAAAGTGAGGGGGCATGGGATCCAAGGGGACATTGCTTTGTGGATCCAGAACTGACTTGCTCGCAGAAGGCAGAGAGTGGTTGTAGATGGGTCTTTTTCTGCATGGAGGTTGGTCACCAGTGGAGTGCCCCAGGGATCTGTTTTCGGACCCTTGCTGTTTGTGATTTTTATAAATGACCTGGATGAGGAAGTGGAGGGATGGGTTGGTAAGTTTGCTGATGACACAAAGGTTGGAGGTGTTGTGGATAGTTTAGAGGGGTGTCAGAAGTTGCAGCATGGCATAGATAGGATGCAAGACTGGGCGGAGAAGTGGCAGATGGATTTCAACCCCGACAAATGTGTAATGGTACATTTTGGCAGGTCAAATGGGGATGAAGGAATATAATGTTAAGGGTAAGACTCTTAGCAGTGTGGAAGATCAGAAGGATCTTGGGGTCCAGGTTCATAGGATTCTCAAATCGGCTTCGCAGGTAGAGGCTCTGGTTAAGAAGGTGTATGGTGTAGTGGCCTTCATCAATTGAGGAATTGAGTTTAGGAGTCGGGAGATAATGCTGCAGCTGTATAAGACCCTGGTCAGACCCCACTTGGAGTACTGTGCTCAGTTCTGGTCGCCTCATTACAGGAAGGATGTGGAAGCCATTGAAGGGGTGCAGAGGAGATTTACAAGGATGTTCCCTGGATTGGGTGGCATGCCTTATGAGGATAAGTTGAGGGAGCTTGGTCTTTTCTCCTTAGAGAGACAAAGGATGAGAGGTAACCTGATAGGGGTGTATAAGATGATGAGAGGTATTGGTCGGGTGGACTGTCAGAGGCTTTTTCCCAGGGCTGAAATAGCTGCCACAAGAGGACACAGATTTAAGGTGCTGGGGAGCAGGTACAGAGGAGATGTCAGGGATAAGTTTTTCACTCAGAGGGTGGTGGGTGAGTGGAATTGGCTGCCGTTGGTGGTGGTGGAGGCAAATTCGTTAGGGTTTTTTAAGAGACTTCTGGATGAGTACATGGGACTTAATTGGATTGAGGGTTATAGGTAAGCCTAGTAGGTAGGGATATGATCGGCGCAACTTGTGGGCCGAAGGGCTGTTTGTGCTGTAGATTTTCTATGATTTTATGATTCACCAAAGAGATGGATCGTGTGGGCACAATATTAATAATATAACTGCATTTAAAACATGAGGAAGAGGAATATTAAATAAACTAATCAAAGAGGAAAATGTCCCTGGATTGTAATTGTGTATTTTAAAGGAATTTAGGGCAGAGATAACAGATACACTATTAGACAGATTTAATTATTTATTAGGAAAAAGGTGTCATAAGCATTGATGAATAGCTAACCCGATATCTGAAATAGAAACAGAAAATTCCAGCATTTTTCACTTTCATTTCAGTTTCTAGTTTTTGCAGTATTTTGCTTTTATAACCTTTTATATATTTTATGTGGGAAAGGAGACAAAAAAAACCCAAGGGATTGTAAACCAGTCAACTAACGTTGCAGGGAAAATGGGTGGCACTGTGGCGCATTGGTTAGCACTGCTGCCTCACAGTGCCAGGGACCTGGGTTCAATTCCTGGTTTGGGTCACTGTCTGTGTGGAGTTTGCACATTCTTCTCATGTCTGCGTGGGTTTCCTCTGGGTGCTCCGATTTCCTCTCACAGTCTAAAGATGTGCGGGTTAGGTGGACTGGCCATGCTAAATCACCCCTTAGTATCTGGGAGATTAGCTAGGGTAAATGCATGGAGTTATGGGGATAGGGCACGGGTGGGATTGTGATAGGTGCAGACCTGATGGGCTGAATGGCCTCCTTCTGCACTGTAGGATTCTATGATTCTATACTTACAGTGAAAAATAGAAAAATATCTAGAAAGCAAAAATATAATAATGAATGGTCAACATAGGGCTTGACAAATCTCATTGAATTCTTCAAAGAAAGAAAATGTAGTCAATGTAATATATCTAGAACTCCAAAAGACCTTCAATAAAGCACATTACAAATGATGAATAAGGCCAGAGTACCTAGAGTTATGAGATAATTTGCAGAATGAAAGCTAGCTGGTTTGAAGGACACTTAAACAGGGAGCTCAGGTAAAGGATAACTATGCAGAGTGTCACAAGTTGAAGTGAAGCTTCATTAGAATCAATGGTGGGACTGCTGTTGTTCCCAATTCATATCAGAAATGTAGTCCTTTGGAATAAAAAAAAACGCAATGCAAGAAATACATCTTGGGAGCAGTGGGGGGGGGTAGGAGCAAAATGAGTAATATCAGGTTATCTACCCATTATGCGCAATTGCAGATATCTAATTCCATTGACTGCTACGGAACTGACAATCAAACACTGCATACAACGGGCAATCAATCCAATACATCTGTTTTGCCCCACTGTTTGAAACAAATTTTGACCACACAGCTCTAAATCTGCAGACAACACTGGTAGGGAAAATCAGCATTGAGGAAGTCTGCAACAAATTAAAAGAAGACATTAATACATTTGAAGAGTCGGTATATAATCGGCTGCACATTCTATTTAATTTCATGTACTGTTGGATTGGTTCCACTGGTTGCTGTTTGTTAAACAGACCTCCATTTTGTTGCCGGTTAATGCTGTCACAGTGTGTGGTGCCGTACAACTTTTGTACCCTGATCGGGAGTGAATACTGATTTCCAGGTGGCATGTCTTGCCTTGCCCAAATATTTGAAACAGCTGAACCTGTTAAAAAGAAATGTGTCCAGCTGAAACAAAATTGAGAGCTGATTTAAAGAGCATCGACTGAAGTGAGGTTGAGTTTAGGGGAAAATAATCAGTCCCAGATAGAACCTGTTATGATGGATGATATTGTACTAGTCTGTCCACAAAGTTCTTCTCATTAATGTGTGAACTATTTTTAGCTCTTCAGTTTCAACTCATTTCCATCCTGAAGAGATCTCAATTCTTCTGTGATAATCATTTTGCAACTGTGTTATTGAATGAATTCTTTGTTACAGCAATGCTCATTTCTAACTTCCTCTTAAGCTTTCTGATTGCCTGTAGGTACAGTAGTTTTGGATGTTCCTGTACTGACCCCAGTTTTTTTATTTCCCTTTTCTTCCAAGATGCTTTATATATTATGTTTTTCACATTTATTTTGCTTTGTATTGCTTTATGAATCCATTTTGGGCCCCACTTTGTTAACCTTCACTTACTGCTTCATGGTTAGCATGGTCAGTACTATGTCCTGAAACATATTCTATTTGTCCTTAACTGACATGTTTCTTGAGCACTCTCCTTGCAAGCTTTTTCCTTGAAGTTCCCTCTTTCATGATTGTACACCTGAGAATTCTGGTGTCTGCTTATCCTAGCTCATGTCAAATTAGAGCATAACGTGCCACTGCCTCCATTCTCAATAGTTTACTGGGTCACTTTCCATTACTAAATCTATATGGCTCTTATGGAATCCCTATTATACTGTCAGAGCACAGCTATCAATTACAATAATTAGCTAGATGCTAAACCACTTGAGTTGTCCAGATTTATATTAGAAGTATATAATGGTTTACACATACATTCCTTATCTCTTCATAAAGAACCAATCAATTTTTAAACTCAGTTGTTGAGGAAAGGCTAATGTTTAAAGTTTATTTTATTTGTGTCACAAAGAGGCTTATATTTACACTGCAATGAAGTTACTGTCAAAATCCCCTCGTCTCCACACTCCAGTTCCTGTTCCGGTACACTGAGGGAGAATTCAGCAAGGCCAATGCACCCAACCAGCACGTCTTTCGGTCTGTGGGAGGAAAGCAGAGTACCCGAAGGAAATCCACATAGACACGGGGAGAACATGCAGACTCCATACAGTCACCCAAGCCAGGAATCGAACTCGAATTCCTGGCATTGTGAGGCAGTAGTGCTAACCACTATGCCACCGGAGAAGAATTTGATTTAAACCAACGCAAATTGTTTATTAATCTATCCAGTTTTGATTTACAAACTACTCTGATCAACATATTTGTCGTCAATGTTTTCTGATCAAAAAATGGTGATTTACCTTAGGGTATCTCTTTATTCTGGAATTTCTTTACATTCATCGTATACATGATGCAAATATTTCTGCGATCCGGTTGTTCTCTAAGCACAGCGACAGGAACATAGGGGTCCAGATTTATCAGATGATGTCATCGAAAGCCTTTACATAATTCCTTCCAGAGATCCCTTTATTCCTCCTTTATTAAATTCTGTGATGCTCACGCAGAACAAGATTGATTATTTTCAGACTGCCTTTCCTTGGTGTTAAGAAGTGTGAAAATCACCGATAACGACTGATGTAACACCACAGACAAACGTACAGATACGAAACAAGGCATTCTGAAATAATTTATTCTACCATTAGATGCATACGCATCTACCTTATTACACATAACTGGTTTTACTGCAGAACTGGCACCCAATTTTGAAAAATATCATTCAATTAAAGAGGCAAAGCTAAAATCAGGATCTCTTTTAAGGATTAAAAATTACCAAAAAAATTGATGTTCTTATGTTTGCTTCTGCCCAATTTTGATTATTATTTTAACTGCTTTTCTTTAGTAATGATATTATCAGGAGTGCTGACATGGAAGAGCGATTGAATCATGTGGTGTGATTGATTGGTTGAACACACATCTGGCTGTATGTCTGCTTATATTTTACCATGTTTAACAGTTGTTCTCTGTAACTCATTCAAGTCCACTCTCCTCAGTAATGCTATCAACATTCGAACAAAAATATTCAAAAATCTTACAAAATAAAGGATGGAAAAGAAACATATAGGCTGGAATTTTCCAATCTCGCCTGCAGCTAGGATTTTCTGGTCCCACTGCAGTGAACAGAGATTTAGCTGAGTGCCAAATTCTCCATTCTCCCTGGCAGCAACAGTAGGGTGTACAAGAGCAGAGAATTCTGGCCATAATGGTGTTCTTTGTTTTTTAAGGACTCCTGTGGTGAATGTTTCTCCTTACTGATGAGGTGCCAGTCTTAGCTCTGTAAGAGCACTGTTATTTCTGAATCAGAATATCATCCATACACTTGGAATTGATCATATAAGATTAAGAGGTGATGTAATTGAGGCATGCAGGATGGTCAAAAGTGTTGAACACTAGACAGACAGAAACTATTTCCTTTGGTCGAGAAGTCCATGAGAGCTAGGCCATTCAGGGGAATATCAGGAAGCACTTCATCACAATAAGTTGAATGGAAATCTAGAATAG
The DNA here is from genome assembly GCF_965287045.1 of Carcharhinus amblyrhynchos. Taxonomy (NCBI): domain Eukaryota; kingdom Metazoa; phylum Chordata; class Chondrichthyes; order Carcharhiniformes; family Carcharhinidae; genus Carcharhinus; species Carcharhinus amblyrhynchos. The sequence continues at coordinate 56,859,102 of NC_137335.1, forward strand.
CCACTGTGGCTACATCAACTGAAAATTTCAAAACTGTGATTGATAAATTTGCAAGGTTATGGAACCAAGGCAGATAGATGGAATTAAGACACTGAGCAGTCATTATCTCCTTGAAATCTGGAAAAGGCTCGGGAGAGCTGAATAGCCTCTGACTGTTTTCATGATCCAGATCTTTTTGCTGATGCTGAAGGAATGCTGCGCCGACAGAGATGCCATCCTGCAGATCTTATGTTGAATTGAAGTCCTGTATACTCTAGGTGGATATGAAATAACACGTGAATATATCTGAAGACCAACAGTGGAATTATCCTGGCTAATATTATCCCTCAACTAATATTACTAATAAAAAGATTGATCTGGTCTTTATGTTATTGCTGTTTCTGGGATCTTGCTGTTGTATTTGCCCATGTTGTAACAGTGACAATGTTGGCTGTGAAGCAATCTGGAATGTGGCAAGGTTGTAAAAAGAGCTACATAAACACAAGCTCCTTTGTTCTAATTGTAAAGGTGTTATTGCGTCATATAAAGTAGATGGTAAGGCACTAGAGTTTAAAAAAGTCAGCAACAACAGTTGTAGTTATGTCCAAAAAATTAATTGCATGTAATATGGCTTTCTGTTGGCAGTAACAAAAAGCTAAGAACTTCCATGGGCTTAAGGTGAGGGGGGAGAGGTATAACACAGATATTAGAGGGAGGTTTTTCACACAGAGGGTAGTGGGGGTATGGAATGCCCTGCCAAGGTGGTGGAGGCAGGCACGCTGGAGTTGTTTAAGAGTAACTTAGACAGGCACATGAGTGGGTTGGAGATGGGAAGATATAGGAGATTGTTTTAAATAAGGTTCATTAGCATTGGGACGTCCCTGGTAATGTAAAAGGATGTGGTATGATAATAATATTTTTCTCTTTTAATTCACAGGTTTTAAGTCGGTCCGCCTTGTTGTCCAACGAGGGGCATACACGCGATGGGTCGTACTTGGGCTGCTCTTGGTTGTTCGAGATTGGCCTAGTGCTTCATGTCATTAGTGTGCGCTTAAACTGGACCAGATGCTGGGCAACACGACAGCTCAGTGACTATCGCTGATTGCTGTGCAGACACATGGATTTGGGCCAGTGTCTGTGGGAGTTTGCGCATTCTCCCTGTGCTTGCGTGGGTTTTCTCTGGGTGCTCTGGTTTCCTCCCACACCCCAAAGATGTGCTATTAGGCTGATTGGAAGTAATAAATTGTCCCTAAATTAGTTTCCCTCCAATGTGGATTGCCATAAAACAATAGATAAGGGTCATGGGTGGAGGGGGGGACTGGTAATGTTAAAATGGCTGCGCGGGCTCTTTGGGCCTAAGGGCCTGTTTTTTGTTCTTTGTTCTTTGTTCCTTCACAGGGAGTAACAATGATTTGCAGGTCAGGAATAAGTTGCATGTTCCCCTCAGCTGAGGAGTGGTGAAGGATATTAAACTTTGGTAAACTTTGGTGATATTCCACTTTGGTAGGAATAATGGTAGGAAGGATTATTACTTACGTGGAGAAAAATTGCAGCAGGCGACGGTGCAGAGGGACCTCGGGGTCCTTGTGCATGAGTCGCAAAAACCCAGCTTGCAGGTGCAGCAGGTGGTCAGGAAGACAAATGGGATGCTGGCCTTCATAGCGAGGGGGATTGAATATAAAAGTAGGGAGGTCTTGCTGCGGCTGTATAGGGCATTGGTGAGGCCGCAGCTGGAGTACTGTGTGCAGTTTTGGGCGCCGTACTTACGCAAGGATATTTTGGCCTTGGAGGGAGTGCAGAGGAGGTTTACTAGGCTGATGCCGGAGTTGAGGGGGTTGAGCTATGAGGAGAAGCTGAATAAACTAGGCTTGTACTCGTTAGAGTTTAGAAGAATGAGGGGAGATCTCATTGAGACGTATAAGATGATGAATGGGATGGATAGGATAGAGGTGGAGAGACTGTTCCTGCTCAGAAAGGACAGTAGGACTAGGGGGCACAGCCTCAAGATAAAGGGGGGGCGGTTTAGAACGGAGTTGAGGAAGAACTTCTTCACTCAAAGGGTGGTGAATCTCTGGAATTCTTTGCCCGTTGAAGTGGTGGAGGCTACCTCGCTAAATATTTTTAAGACGCGGGTTGATGGGTTTTTGATAAGAGAGGGGATTAAGGGTTATGGGGAGAGGGCGGGAATGTGGAACTGAGCCACGACAGATCAGCCATGATCTTATTGAATGGCGGGGCAGGCTCGAAGGGCCAGATGGCCTACTCCTGCTCCTATTTCTTATGTACTTATGTTCTTATGTTCTAAATAAATAACTATCTGTTGAAACAGCAGTGAGTTGGCATTTGACACCTTTATATTACCAATACTAATTTCTATCCGCAAATTACTTTGGATTTAAAATTATTTATTCATAACATTTTAAACTTTGTGAATGATTACCAACAAAGCTGTATTATACCTTTCATATAAAGAAAGGTTTTGTATTCACAGCACATTAACTGTGCATTCCCCGTTTCCAATCTGCTTGAATGTTTTCCAAAATCTATCAATGAACCTTTCTTGCTTTTTTGCCTGTGTTGTATCACATGATTGTATCTTTGTTTGCTTTTAACTTCATGAAATATATTAATGCAAGTCACTATAATTAGTCCAAAACAAATACACTGAAACCTTTCTTTTGAACCTCTGCCAGAAATAGAATGAGGCTAAAGTATCTAGCGAGAGTTTTATTGGAGAACGCTGCTATTTGATTTATTGTAATCTTGTTCAATTGCCTTCCTATTTGAAAATGTTTACATCAAATGGATTGCTAATAATGGGTGTGAATTTCCAGGAGAACTCACATACTCACTAAAACTTTGGTGCATGCCGCTTAAAGGTAAAGTAAAGTTGCAATAGTCCCAGATAACCATAGGGTGGGACAACAAACTGGTGGTTATTTAACCCAAGGATCACCTCACCACAGATCAGAAACAAAGTTGAGCCTTCATTAATAACCTCAGCTGGTGTGGGAATTAAACCTGCACTGTTAGCATCATTTTACATCATGAACCAGGTATCGAACCAACTGAGCTATCAACTCCCCACAATTACCCCAATGGCTCTTCTGTATCTTGTTTTTGCTTTGAGACTGAGCTGACCTTTATTCTGCGATGAACAACAACTCTGAACCTATACTTTTTTTTAGCTACAATCATTACCACTCCCTTTGCCTTTTATTCCATGACATCTTTGGTATTTAACTTCACCCACCCTCTAACCTATCCCTTTCCTTCCCCCTGATCCTGTCCCCTTTTTCAATAGCACATCACATTTATACTTCTTTTCAGTTACAAAAACAACGCATATTAGACTGAAGACATTATCAGTGTTTTTCTCTCTCTACAGATGCTGCCAAACCTGATGAATTTTCCCATCCTCCTCTGTTTGTATGACAGAGGCATAGTTGGCCTTGGCTGTGGCTGGTTGTTACTTACTGGAAACGGTTGACTTAACTGAGAACTGACTGGTTGAAATCTAGACATTGATATACACCATATGGTCCCCTGCATTCTGTGTGTCATATATGCCAAACATCAGACCAGTGTGCCTCATTCTTGTGTGTTATCAGATCAGATAGAGTTTGTATGCCTTTGTCCATGTGCTGGTTGTTGAATTTTGTGTCATCATTTGTACAGACTCTTTCCAATGCCTAACCCAGGTTGACTAACTGCCCTTTTTTTATGTGAGTGTCCCTTCTCCTGTATGGTGGACATCGTGTGAGGGTGACAGTCCCACAGGCCTGAGTGGATGGTGAGGTATTCAGGTGAGTGAGAGTGCTGGTGGCCTTGTGGCATAAAGGTGCAGGGAATCCAGCAGGCCCAGGTGTACAGGAGGTCTGCCAGGCTCAGGGATCTTGTGAGCCCAGCGGTGTGGGGATTTGATGGACACAGAGTGTGGCTCATTCAGCGGGCAAGAGGGTTTGAGTGGTCTGCCAAGCCTGAATGAGTGGAAAGTATGGCAGGCATGGGGGGGTGCAACTGACTCTGAAGGCCTTTCCCCTAAACCATCCCTGGCTGCTCTGTACTTCAGTCGTGCGCTACCCCTATAAATTTTGGATCCAGTATCTCTGAGTTCTGAATTTCCTGCCCGAGGCTCAGTACCTCAGAATGTCAGTTTATCAAGTTCTTACACAGCAAATTTGTTTCCTCGAAGTCTAAAAGATTTCAGTGAGCCACAGAAGCTAACTTTCACTGGTGGGTAACTGGAAGCATGAGAGACACATGTGAGTTTCACTAAATCAGGGAGGAAGGATTAAATCATGTTGAATTGCATTTAAATTATAAGCAAATGAACATATAAGCATATCAATTAGATTTGTGCAGCTAACAGGTGAGTCTCCTATTTCGTTACCTTGCTGCTCTTGACTTAATCTTTTGCAGTTTTCCTGCCAAAGGAATCTGCCATACAGCCTCCCACAGAACTCTCTGTACCCACTACCAATTTCCTCCTCCTGTGGAATCACAAAATCCAGCCCCTTAAGTGCAAGTTTACTAGTCACCAACTCTTTAAAGATGTAAGCTGAATAAATAATTAACCTGGGACCAAAATGTATGGTTAGTGTTCTTCTCCAAAAGGCAGAAGTTACTGTTTGTAATGCAATTGTACAAATGCTTGATCATCTTGTACCAAATTGCTGTATTTACTATTTAAATGGAGGGATGAAGTGACAAGATTTCAATAAAATAGCAGACAGTAGATTTTGGTACAAGCATGATAAGTGCTTGTATGATAACGGGAACAATAGTCATTTCTGACTTTAAGTGCTCAACATCTTTGTGAGGATAACATGAGTAATTCATAAAGCTTCCATAACTTTCACAGAGCTCATTGCTAAGTCATAACAGAAAGGATGAAAAACACAAGCATCATTTTTTTGTTAATTCAAAAACTGATATGGCTTTAACTTCAAAACCATGACTTAAAATGACTGTTTTCTAAAAACAAATGATCAATCTGAAAGGTCATCTTAATTTTCATCGAAATCTAAATCAAACCAACACTAACTGCACAACAAGTAGAATTGCTGGCAGGACATAAATTGGCTTTTATCTTGGTCATGCTAGCTGAGGGACAGGAGAGTGGTACTTTTCCATAGCAAGGGAGAAAAATCAACTCATGAGCCACACAGGAGACCATTATTGGTGTCCTTGTGGTGTCTGTCTCTCTGTAAGACAGTACAACAGAAGTGAATCACGTGATTTGAGGGACCAATGGAAACTGAGAGTGAGTGATCACACCAGAGAGTGGAGTCCTCACTCAGGCAGAATCATCAAGCAGCCATGAAGTATGTATGTTAAGGTTGGATCTCTGCTCCAGGGCAGCCCAGAGCTGAAAAACTCCTGTACCAACTTCTCGTATCAATTAATAACTTCCTCGTTCCTAACAAAGACTCAAATTTCTTGACGATATTAGAAAGTCATGGCATAACAATTATGTAGTTCTGAGAGTTTAGCTACTGAATGCCATTAGCAGACGCCGGCCGAAGAGCATGTCATCTGTCAATCATTACTGGGGAATAACCCAGGAAATGGGAAGGTGCAATATAAAATGGGTGAAAACAGCATTCTGCAATGGCATGAAAAATTTTGTATATTCACAGACATAACTTGTTGGATATGAAAACTTTTATTTTGACACATTTTTGCAATTGAACCTTAGAATTAAACACAAAGTATAATAGGATTTGTATCATTAAATATAACCAAAAGAAGTGAACAATTTGAAACAGTTCTGTTCTGTTTAATTCAAACAGCACTTACATTAGGTAAGAACATCTCGGACATGAAACATATCCATTACAATAGTAAGAATTACAAGATTAATCTTATCCACTGCTTTCCAGCCCTTTAAAATGCAAAGATCAAAGCAAATTACTTTTTGGAACTAAAGCAAAGTTAAATCTTTTTGGGGCTTATTCCGCTTTGTTAGTTAAAAAAAGTTTGATTACGTTCTCTTCTAAGTTTAAACACCCAGCAATTTAAAGTGGTGGTTTTCCGATCATCAACTTCTTTAAATATGATTTGATGGTGGAGAAATGGCAAGATATTGCCAAATCCCCATGGACTGCTGATAGTGCTTATTCCACATCCCACTATCACCTAAATTGCATATTAATAGGTATAAATGCCAAAAGTTTCGCTTAGCTAAATGTGGAATGCACATTACAGAGCAATTTCTTTGTCCTCGTGACTGGTCATCATATTTTAAAAGCCCAACTTACCGATTGGGCATTTAAGCAATGGTCAATGTCATTTTTGAAAAACATAACCTTTCTGGTGATGCACAGCATTGTGCAACAAAGATAATGAACACAGCAACACATCCAAAATCAGTTGAACTTGGAAGTCCTAATTGACTGAACCAGGCAGACAGTACCAATTATATTCCAGAAAAGACACCTGGAAAACTTGGTGCAGATTACAATTTAATAATGTAGCATTATTTAGAGACATGTATGGCTATGATGGGTTTTTATAGTGTGAAATGGTGTACTCTTGATTAACATTGAAATACTAATGGTCCAGATTTTGTGATCGGTGGTGCAATGACCACGCTCACTGCTGATTTTGATGAAAGCTGCTCACAAAGATCTGTGGCATAGGTTTACCTTTTCCTAATATAATCTGAATCTGGCCAAAAGTCAAGCGGATTTTGAGGAGTCCAGCAGCAGTGATGTCACTAAGTAGCCAATCATCAAACCAAGAAGAAAAATGGACTGAATTTTTCATATTTTAAGAGAATCAAATAAATGATTGGGTCTTATTGGCAGAATTAAAGTAGAAGCTGCAACGTCATAAATAAATCTTTAAAAATTAAGGATTTTATTTTAAAATGAAGAAATGAGATAAGCCATGTACACACAATGAGTTTTTCAGGGACATTGAGGCTTTTCACTAATAACTATGAACATAGGATACAATTAGAAACCTAGTTACACCTCATTCAAACAAGGTGTAACTTTTCCAAAGGTTTTTACAGTGAAATTAATGCAGAAAAGGGCAAATTTTCATCAGTTCAGTGATTTCTATTTGATTGTCGTCTGGGTGAACTTCAACATCTCACCATATGGGGAAGCGTAGAATCATGGAGAGCAACTTTTTGCTCTCCATGCCGTGATTAGCAGCACATGTGCAGACCCCAAAAGCTGATGCCAGCTGCAAAGATGCAATGATAATGAATACTGACAGTTTCGCTAACATTGCCATACCAAAATGTGGACCAATGTATTTGAACGTACCAAATAACCTGGATTGAGATGATCAGAAAGGGCTGCAGTGAATAAGGATGCCAGGAAGGAGTGGAGATTTTTCTTGAGGTTAGGAAACCCAGAGGTACAGCAGGATGGTAACAAAAATGTTCTTTTTGTAGGTTACCAGCCAATAGCCAGCCTGACTTGGAGGCCAGCTGTTGGTTGAATGGGAAATTCTGCATCACAAAGCTGGGGCTGAAATTCGGTAGCTTTAGTGATTAGTGTGTGTGGGGCTGGGTGGGGCAGAGTGTGGAGAGATTGTGGGGATGGTGTTGTATTCAGGGTTCTGAACGTAGGGTTTCGGTCCAATTATTAGGGGTTCCAATTATGGGATGAGGAAAAGGACAGATTGCAGGGAAGTTCACTGGGTAGCTTGTTGGCCCTGGATGAAAGAGTTCTGGTCTTCTAACCTATAGTCAGTATTCTAAAGGCACTCACCTCATGAATTCAGCCCTTCTTGCCTCTTTTCACTTGCCTCTTTTCACCTGCCAGATTTCTCGAGGCCAGGAAACCTGGCTGACTGTGATTAAGAATAGATCCACTATTACAATGAAAATGTGTACATTCATTTACACTATTTAAATGACCAACAAACCTCCTTTAAGAAGATTGGTCATCCTGCCCCTCGTCCACAAAACTCATCACGTGTTTCATGGTGGTGGAGGTGGCCTGTGGCAGGATCTTTTGGTCCCGCCGTTGTCAACAGGGTTTCTCATTAAATGCACCCTTCGCCACTAGGAACCCCCCCCCCCCTCCTCCGTTGATGGGACTGGAAGATCCTACGCAAATGAATAGCTAGAAAGGTCTGACCCAGATGTGGGCGGTTTTGAGGTGTGTTGGGTTTCTGATTTATACATTTAGCTTTTTCACTTGCCATCTAGAACAAACCCATCTGTTTTGGGGGTTAAAACTCCTCCCATTGTGACTGTCTGAGAAATGAATGAATTTCAAGCTGTCAATTCACCCTATTTTATTTCAGACTGTTTTTCTTGGCAGGAGTTGTACACTATAGGAGGACAGGAACTGCAAGGGGTAGTAGGCTTCCCAGAAAAATCACTGAACATTCATAGGAAAGGAAGTCCTTTGAAAGCTTGGCCCAGTGCAGTTTGAGAGAAACACAATTGTTCGATCCAACTGGTGTGTACTATAATAACCATATATTATATGATGTTTCTACTTATGTTGCATCAAAGTGTCAGTAACATTGTTGTGCACAAGTACTTAACAACTTATACAAGGACAATACAGGACGCAAATGAATGAGGTCGCTTATGCATTCACAATGTCCCCTCTGCTCTCTTTGCAGAGCTATGGGAATAAATTGGATTGCAGCATTGAACAGTCAGAACAGCAATAACTGTCAGCACACAATCTTTACCAAACACTTTGCAACATTTAGGTGGTTACGTCTTTCAGGAAACACACCAAATAACATTGAATACTGAAGATGAAGAGACAGAGGAAGTACAAGATGATGAGAGGGAAGTTGGTACGGGGCAGAGGACCCACCGGCTGCCTAACCTTCTGCAATTGTCACAGGACATAGACACTGTGGGGCTTCCTGTTACACATAGAATGCTAAAATACAGACATAATCAAAAAGTCACTTTCCAGACATACAGTAACTATATCCACAGAAAAGTGAAATGGATATTTTACCCCAAGCAATCACGGCCAGCTTCAGTTCACTTGGAAAATGCAGAGAGGTGGCCATGGAGGAGGGGCTCAGTGGATTTATGCTCAGAAAGAGCAGGAGGCCTCATGAGGACGATGCCTTTCCCAGCAGTGGCTTGCATGCAGAAGCACAGGAGCAGCCAGTTGGCTCTTGTGTCAGCAGCAGTTCTGGGCGATTATGTAACTCTACACAAGAGATGGCAAGTAATACATCCGGAATCACTAAGCCCACACACTTCAAACAAGTTGCAGCAATTCAGTAGGTCTTACAAATCACATACAGCTGGCCAGTTTTCTAAGGGAAAACCTACTACCTCTCCCTCAGCTTTGGAAGCATATAGGATCAAACACCTAGAGAAGTGGCACAAAGCAGTGTATGATTCAAAAACAATAAATGCACAGGAAAAGAAAGCTGAACACCTAGAGCACATGCACTTAAATAGCACATGTACTCAGACATCACATGCATTGAAAGTCAATATAAAATTCTGTTACTTTGAAGATCTATTACAGTCTGTCATTCTCATTTTTGTGCAGTAAAGAGTCATCTGTACAAAAGCAAAACAAACTGAGCATATTCAATTCTGAGCGAAAACTATACAAGAACGATAAGTAGCAATTCTGCCACTGAAAAATGTCCAATAGAAAGTAAAAAAGGATGAAAATGGTCCTCGGAGAAAGCACAAGACAGCAGATCAGCTGCACATTTTGCACTATTCTTTTGTGGAAAAGTGTATCAGCTGTTGCCTGTAGTGTACTTTCACTGAGGATCAGCTCCACCACCATTACACCAAAATGTAGTGCTCACTTAGCTTGGAGAAAGAACTGAGCAAGTAGACCTTTCCACACACTCATCTACAAAATATGATCTGAGATTAGTGTTTCTGAATATCATTGTCTTCCTAATCTTTCATGGCTTGCTGCTGCTTCTCATTGAAGTCCATAATTTGTGTCCATGGTAATATTATGCAGCGTGCAGTATATTGTATTCATTTTCTGGCCTTCTAGGAGACATATTTTACGATTTTCCTGGCTTCCATAAGTAGACCAAAAAAATTGAGGCATTGTTTCAGCAAGCAAAAAGTATCTGCTCAATGGGAGACGTAATTCTATACTCTTTATATCTGTTCTCTATTAGGGTATAGGGTTGGGTAAGTCACCAACATTGAAAAATGCTCACTGCCTCTACTCATACTTTCTGCTAAAATGTGTGTAGGTGAGTACATGATGGAACAAGGTTTCAGCTACATACCTGCTCAGTAGTGACAATATTCATGTGATGCCCTTTGGGAGTGATTCAATTGTGTAAGAATAGAGTGTAGTAATAACCTGGAGTATCACTAAATGTACTTATGAATAATTGACTGCATGTGCAAATCTTGTGGACTAGGTAGCATGTCTCAGCCAGAGTGTTCATCATGTGCCTCAGGCTCATGATACTCTATATTTATGGGACAATTTCTCCAACTTTTGCTCTAATATCATCACTACTGTGGGGCTGAAAAATCCTCAATAGAATTCAGTTTTAGAAATGGTGCATGAATACACGCAAGTCTCCTTTCATAACTCTAATCCCAGTTCTGAAGACAAATTCAGAACACCCTTTTTGCTTATCTACACCATGTTCAAAAGAGCATCTTTTTTTAACATAGATCTTTACCATGGCATCATACTCATTAACACGACTTTAAGAAGCATTTTTCTTTTGTTCTTTCACCAGCCTCTTTACAAACATTTTAGTTAGTAAGCAAACTGAGACAAGAAACAACAATAGAAGAAAAGCCTATTGCACATTTGTGGACTAATTATATCTATTTCTCATTCCTATTAAGACAAGAAGAAAATATACCCTTTTATTCCTTTTGGTTGGGTAATGAGAGCAACAAATGGTGCATTTTAAAGTAATCAAACTATCTGCTACCTAACACCCGCGTTTTGTTCACTCATCTTGTGAGGTTCTATTGTTTTAACATTTATTCATTGTAGCAATGAATGAACAGATCAGTTTCTCATCCTTTCCTCCCAGGACACACAACATTGCTGCTTTTCACAAAAAATATCTACAAACAGAGGCTTGACGTTAATGTTTCAGAAGTTGACAATTTTTCAAAACAGTTATTCTAAAACAAAATACCATGAATCCTGGAAATCTGATATAGAAACAGAAAATGCTGGAAAGACTCAATAGGTGAGGAAGCATCTATTGAGAGTAGGTGGGAGAGACTGTGCCCAACCTGTACCTCAGCAGGTTACTAGCTAGTGGAAGATCTTTCCAGAGGCCCCATGTCAATCCAAAGCTCCACCATTGTTGCCTCCTCACATTCACCCTTCCTGACTTCCCTGCCAACCACACTGGGGCCAGTCACCTGGATCCCAGAGAGATCTCAGGAAAACCTCAAATTTCTGGTCTATTGCTGAATGCCATCTCCTACCCTACCAGGAGCATTGGCAGTGGCTGCTGCTGCTGTTTGGCACTGTGGTGTGCATAGCTGCTGGCCATTGACTTGGAGGGGAGGGTGGGGGAAGCTTCAGTCCAAAGTTAGTGGGGAGGAATATTTCAAGGAAAAGGTAGGGTGCTTAAAATGAGCATTAGTCCAGCATCTTCCAAGTTTCACCTAACATACTTTTTCCCAGAGCTGAAATGACAATTACAAGGGGCACAAGTTCAAGATAAGGGGGGAAAGGTTCAATGGAGATGTGCAGGGAAAGTATTTTACACAGAGAGTGGTGGAGGCCTGGAATGTACTGCCAAGTGAGCTGATTGAGGCAGTTACATTAGCCATATTTAAGACTTACCTTGATAGGCATATGAACAAACGGGAAATACAGGGATATAAGTGGTTGGTTTACATAGGTAAACATGATTGGTGCAGGTCTGGAGGGCCAAAGGGCCTGTACCTGTGCTGTACTGTTCGTTGTACTTTGTACATGTGTTTGAGATGAGCAGTGAAGCCTCTTGGAGCTGCTGGGAAGGCAAATCGATAATGCAAACCGGCAATTGAGTGCATCTTTAATCTTGCATTCGGGCTTTAACAGCCAGCAGACCTATCTCCTGAGCTGTCAGCAACTCACCAGATCAATCGGACAAATGTTTTTCAATGAAACTGACAGACTATGAAACCTTTGATTAGTGAAACTGAAGAGTTACAGCCATGGCCAGGTGAGAGGATGCTGCTCACAGCACTGTTCCTCAGTGAGTGCTTTAATTGCTTGACAGGTCATTGCCAACTTATTTAAAGTCACTTCACCTATCTTACACTTCACTCACCCTCAGCTGCACTTCCCTGCTGCCAGCCTTCATCACTGCATGGAAAAAGCAAATGCAGCTCTACCTTGTACCTCTGATGAAGAGCAGAAGGAGCAACACCAATGACACTGCCGATCCTCAGCCATATACCACTCCACAGGACAGAGGGGATGGGTACAGAGATCCAGCTTAATGGAGGTCTACAGGCAGAGGGTCAACTTCAACTAGCCACCCAATGGAAGACCTGCATCTAAGGTGTCTCTTACTGGTAATATGCCGTGGCAGTGGGAAGGCATCACACTCCCTTCTTGATACCTTTCCCTGCCATTTTATTAGCCATTCTGCGTCCCAGACTCCCTCTCAATAGGGCTGGTAAAATACAATTCTTTCTCCCTCCACAGTGATACTAGACCTGCAGAGTATTTCCAGCATTTTCTATAAAAATAAGTATTTCTTGTTTGAAATTACGCTTAATGCAATGTTTTACTTTTTTTAAAACACAAGTGAATACAACTAATATTTATTGTTGATGTTATAACATCTCCCCTCCCATATAGGTGGAGTATAAAAAGATAAAGCTGTCCTGAAATTTATGAATGATTCTTTATCCAATGAAGCAGTGATAGTATTGGCTTCAGAAACATGCCTGCAATAATTTAATTCAGTTATCCAGTCCGTCAAATGCAGCCAGTTATGTTGCTTGGATTACTTTTTTGGACCATCAGTTTTTGCAGCACAGTCAAATGTACTGTAATATCCCATTCACAACTACCTCAAAAAATCCCCGGTTTGTAAAGTTGCTTATATGTCCGCTCTGCACCAGACAGTGTTCACACCTCTGTTCAGCCAACATAGCCCAATCAAAAGGATGGAGGATGAAAGAAAAGATAAACTTAACATTTCTGTTGTCATTCATCAGCAGTGTCAACACATCTTTCAGAGGTAAACTGTAAACTAACCAGGTATAAGCTGAAAATAATATTTACAATGTAAACTGAACATAACATGCATATGGTTTAGATTGCCAAATTCTTCCCCATTAAATTGTAGCCATTAGAAACATCTGGATTCCACAATAAATCTATATAAATTTATATTAAATAAATTTAAGAGCTAAAGACACCATTACAAATAGATAAGTCTTTAGATTTACATTTCTAACACACACCATTGTAAAGTTTATTTAATACTATGATAAAAATAAGGCACCGATAAGATCGGTGTTTTGTAGGCATTAAAATGTGAGAGAACACAGGCATCATATAATGTGAATTTGTACTTCAATATAAAATTCAGACACATTTTTTCTATTGTGTTGTGTGCTACTGTGCCATGAAATGTGCTTCTGACATTGATACCACAACAAGCCACAATGTTACTTTGTTATTGCATTCATGATGTCAAGTTGTTAATTAATCATAACATTTATAGAAGTTGTGTGACAATACCTTTAAAAAGAGGTGATGTTATAAAAATATGATCACATTCCATTCTTTATTGGAGCTATTTAAAACATGTGCTTGCAGACAAACAGCAAAGCCAAAAGCACATTACTGCACAGCACTCTACATGACATGGAAAATATTATCTTTAAAAATAAGGTTCTTTGTTATTCCTTAAAAACAATCATTACTTTACATTTATGTAGATTCAACCAGATTCTTAATAGGGAGTAGCAACTTTAGCACAGCTTGTCACAATTCTGATGTGAGTTGATAACTTTTAAGAGCCAACTTTAATCCCACTAGAGGGCTTTGCAAATGCAAAATACACTCTCTGACCTATATTTGATGCCCAGAGTATTTGACATGCTCAGGAGCAAGCATGTAGGTTTCAGGTGGGGATTTTAGGGAGGGCAAGGGTGGGAAAGCTGTGGCTTTCCTTGTGAGGTCCTCTCCTTCTGCTCAAACACAGGAAAGCTTTCCACTTTCCTTGGAAGGTCTTTTATCCATCCTAGTGTTGCAAACTTGTTTTCATCTATCAGGAAAACCACAGCAACTCTCTATTTAAAGCCAGAGTTAAAATGAAATTAGAGTCCTTGGAGTCCTATTGATATAAAAAATTTACAAAGGCCCTGCCTGCTTAAGATGGGCACCGTAGGTGCCAACAGATCCTTGCAGATTTGAATCGCAAGTGTTATGAAAGGACTAAGTTTCAAATGGGCAACCAATCTGCTTGGTTTTAATTGCCCATCCACCTGGTTTCAGCCTGGGCTAGTAGGGGTAAAATTTTCTCTGTATTCAACTACTCCCTATTAGGAATTTCCTGTTAATATATTATAATTTCAGTTCTGGTTGCTTTTTGTGTAATAACCAAATTTATCTAAAGGTTATAAATTGTTTTAATTATGCTCACTATATTCTTTACAACATCAGCATCTATGTTTGAACATTGGATGATGAATCTGTAATTATCAAGTAATATCTGAATCTGCAACAGGGGTGCAATTAATATTTGATTATATGTTAATTATGGCTATGGATAAACTCCTATTTCAACATTGTTGTTACAAGGCTAGTGTTGCTTTTAACTTAAAATGCATCATTCATCCAGACTCTTTCAGGCTATTTGCATAAAGGCACTACAAGTAAACCTGACATCAAAATAGTGTAAATTAAAAAAAAATCCTCAATCCTATTTTTATATGTTGCCAGTAGGACTTTGTTTAATTTTTTGACATTCGTCAAATAATGTATTGCGTCATCTTATTTGATGCCACTATATGACTCTAACTGACAACAGGGCAATGTAGTAAATGTGTTGAGGGTTTTAACGATGTTATTATCCTTGAACACATTACAAAAAGGCTTATATTTGAATGAAAAGGCACAATGATACATAGTCTAACATTAACAACTATACAGGACATTGTACTCCAGCAGAAAAATCTGTTAGCACCTTGGTTTGTTTAATTTCTTTTCATCATTTTCTAGTCACCCTTTTTGCTCTTTTAGTTTTTTTTCTGTTTTTTGGTGGTGTTTTACTTATCTTTTGATTGATTTATGTTTTGAGTGATATTCAGCTTCTTTCATTATCATTTTCTAATCTATTTATGTTCATTCCACATTTTCTTGTGAAATTTGTGCTGGCCTACATGAGGAATGTTAGGACTGAGAATTAGAACCCTGCCCATTTTGGTGCACAGTGCTTCCAAATGTGGAATGAGTAGGGCATGTCATAAATCTCTGAGCAATATGCCTCAACATCTGAAAAATACATTATCCCTGATGCATCAGTATATCATTTGTATTTTTGCATGACGGCCTTTCCTACAGAAAAGGAAAAATCCCGCAGATGCTGGAAATCTGAAATAAAACTGAAAGCATTGGAAATCGGCTGGTCTGACAACATCTGTGGAGCGAGTTAGAAGGCTGAATTTTACACTGTGCCAAGGTCCTGTATCTCCCCACCCCCTGCTCCCATGACAACAGCCTGGTATATATGTCAGGGGGACACACCCCCCCCCCAACTTGGGTGGGCAGTCCCACAGCCATTTAATCTCAGCAGGTCATTAATTGTCTCAGGGAAAGATGTTCACCCTCATCTGGGGAAGGCAGACACATCTCTGGGAGTACCTAGCTAGTCAAAAGCTGGCAGCTCTCTAGTTTGGAAGTGTCACTGAGTGGTGGCCACTGCTGGGAATGCACATTGTCACCAAAATGCCACTGAAGCATTTGGAGGCAAATCAGAGATTATGGTGGGACTAGGCTAACAGGTCTTGATGAGAGGGGAGAAAGAAGAAGCAGGGATGGTAGACTCCAGGGTCGACAGATCGGGAGGAAAGGGAGAACAGGAAGGAGTCCCTGCGATGGGCCAAGGAGACCTGTGAAGGATATGCCTCAACTTATGAACCAACAGGCTGAGAGGTAGAAACTGCTGAGCTTCCTATTCGACGCTAGCCTCCACCTGACACAGGAAAAGATGCAGCAGGAACCAGAACAGACATTAAGTGGCTACTAATTGGTCATCATCACTTATAAAGTTGGGGCAGGTGCCAGGAATAGCACCTATTGGGTGTCGTACCCTATTTTACAGCCTCTGCCTGTCTGCCAACCTGTTCCAGGTTAAATATTCTGCCCTGTTTCTCTCTCAGTAAAAAGTCTGACAACACCAGGTTTTAGTCCAACCTATTTATTTGATAATATATAATATATAATATTTGATAATATATTATCAAATAAATAGGTTGGACTAAAACCTGGTGTTGTCAGACTTTTTACTGTGTTTACGCCAGTCCAACGCCGGCATACCCACATCATGACTACTGTTTCTCTCTCCAGATGCTGCCAGACTTGCTGAGAATTTCCAGTGCTTCTGTTTTAATTACAGCCTATTCTGTGGTCTGTCTCAGTGAGTTTTCTAATTTAGGGCCAACTATGGGTAATTTGGTGCTGTGGGCCCATTCTCAAGAGGTACTGTGTTGTGGCTACCCAAACTCATTTTATGTGTGGCTACAGACAGGCAAAACATTCATTCCAACAGTCTGACCTGGTTTTGGCCCAAGTGAAGGGTCTATTGATACTCAGGCCCAGATTTTCACCATGACAGAGAAACTCTCCATTGTGGCGAAAAGAGTAGAGATGCCTGAAAATCATACGTCCCTCTTGTGAATATTTTTGCGAGGGAATGGGGGTGGGGCCATGTTTCACACATGCACAGTTTATGGAGGCAGCTAACCATTTATATCTTATGCCAACTCTACTGAAGTGGGATTTTGATAAGTCAGATGTGTGAAACCCGATGTGTGCAGATTAAACCAGGTAAGAGCAAGTCTGAGCTTAATGGATATGTTTGGATAGCCCTTGGGAATGGTAAGGTACTGCTTTGAATCTGGTCCCAGTACTTCTTTGGAGTGGGAAATGGTGGAGGTCAAGTATTAAAATTAGGCATAGACGTGCATAGAAAGTGCATAAGCTCATTACTATCAAGTTCATTGGAACTGTCAACAGACCTATCAAACTGTCAGAAGGATCTATCATTGGGACTTGTCAAGTTATTTAAATGTCTAGCCATTTAATTTTTTGAAGAAAACTATTTAAAAAATGATTGCTTGCTATTTCACTCTGTTGAGTTTCCATTATTGGATGACTGCTGCATGATTGATTTCACAATCATGATTGATTTGACTATCACAGTAGAATGTCTTCCATTTCACAGTTTGATTGCAAAATACAAGTGGTTATAGACTTATTGATGTGGAACTTTGAATTCCAATGCTTTTTGTTATAAGGGATAATGCACTTCAATTAAATGTTTGCTGTCATAAGGCTTTATTTTACTGAAGAAATGCAAATGTAGTAAATGTTTTTTCATGAGAGCATTGTTTTCAATTTACAGAAGTCTGCAATAAATGCTTAAAACTTTATCTTATAGAACTTTATTTTATCTTATCTCTGCATAGGTCCTGAGGTCTACCAATAGTGGATACTAGATGCATTGGCAAGGTAGGTGTAACGACAAAGAGTGGTGCGTGAGGGGAATGGGTTAGCAGAAATTGGTACTGAGTTGCCATAGAGGCTATAAAGGGCCATTGGGGGTTGGTACAGGGCATGAGGTTGCACATATTAGTATGAGTGTGGCATGGGGAGTGTTTGGGGGGAGTTGAGGGGTGTAAAGGGTGAAAGTCGGAGAGAAGTTTTATGTTCTAATCTTTTTTTTTATCTTTGGACACAGGAGCCCTAAAGCAATCTTTCATCCAACACATCCGGCAGCCACCATACTTCATCTGGAGTCATTTCCCCATCTCCTATTCTAACCTGACCCCCTACTGTCTGGGCAGCCTTTCATTAAGGGTCAAGGTCAGATTCACAGAGCCTGGAATTCTCCTGATTCTGTGCATCCAACTCAGAAGCAAAAACCTGGGTCTTAAAGTCTCTTTTGTCTTGTTTTCACTTGACATACATTTTGTATCTATATGTATCTATATTTTAGTTTCTCTTGTCTCTTTCATTACTAAGACCATAAATATGTAATGCATTGTTAGAAAAGCTTATTCAGCATTTACCTAGACTCTAGCTCCAGTTTCAGGATATCCAACTTTTCCATATGGTGGAGTCTCACTCCCAGCCATCTAAATAGTCAGTGGGGAGCACATCACCACCATCTCTGAATGCCCTGCAACCATTTCATGCTTGAATGAAAATTAAGTGGCTGCAGGTGGGGCTTCTGCCCCTTATTTGGGAGGAAGTTTGCCTTGGAGAGCTGCTAGCTAATTTGGTCCTTGTGGTGATAGAGCTACAGTGGACAGAAGGGAAAATGCTGGTGGACTTTGGATCCAAAGGGGGGGGGTGGGCGATCTTACTGTCTTGTCATGCTGGTCGATTGGCATGGTGAGCCAGTAAGATCAGGCAAGAGGTGAAAAACTTGTTTTGTGTTGGTTTGCCGATGGATGTCCTCACCAGGGGAGATCACGTATGGTCCCCACCAATGAGGACCAGACGCGATGGCCTTGCTGGTTGGACCAGAGGCCACTGAAACCCCTGGGTGGTCGGGGGCAAAACTGATCAGTGTCCCAGTGGCCTAACGAGAGAGTAGAGCCCTGTAGGAAGGTGCAGTGCCTGAAGGGGCAGGCCCATGATGGGGAGACACAGGGGTATATTCTGCATTGAGGATCAGCAGAGGTGTCGATCAGTTGAGTGGGGGGGGAAGGATTGGGGCCAGTGATTGTCTGGGTGGGGGAGGTGGAATTGAGATCAGTGATTGGCTGGGGGGGTGGTGTGGGTGGAGAGGTTGGCAATCAGGGACAGTGATCAGTGGGTGATGTCTGCGGGGTGTGGTGGTGGTGGTGGGGGTGGGGGTAATGATGGCTGGGCAGTAGGATTGCAGACATCGTCAGATCTCACACTTGTACACAATGCACTGGGAGATTGGGGCTCCATATGCAATAGTGCTCCTACAGCTCTGCAGCCGTCTTCCTGGTGTGTATAGGCTCCGCCCACTCTTCCCCACTGGCGCGAAGCACATTTTGCCTCAGTTTATTTTCTAAGTGTTGTACGTTTGAGTGTGGGAGCTCACAAAAAAAAGGGCGTGATGCTCTCCTGTTTTCAAGCTTGTTCGGCACACAGAATCTTTTGGTAAGATTGTCCCCTATCTCTGGGAATCTGACACCAAAATAAGTTCAAGGGATCCCAGGGTAGGGAAGGCTTAAGGGGGTACGAAGGAGCTGATCAGGGTCTGCGGTAGAGGTCAGGGAGAGAGGGGAGAGGTCGGAGGCCATTGGGTCTTAAGGAGAGACTCCTAACTTCAAAAGAGTGGAGGTGTCCCCACCCTTCTAGTGCAAGATGTTCTATTGATTTTCGGCCTTCTATCACACAAGTTCAATCCTCCTGCCAGCCTGAAAATTGAAGCTGGGCAGGAAACGTCTTCAATTGTGACAAGGGTGGGTTTTCCATCCAAGGCCTTGCCCACTCCAGTGTAAAATTGCTGCCTTGTTGAGGTTGATGAGAACCGAGAGGGAATCCTGTTCCTTTAATTTCACACCCCCACATAAAAGTTCATTGGTAGGGAAGTGTAAAATTCTGGCCCACACCTTTATTAGATTTCAGATTCTCCAAATTATTTTCTCTTTCTAAACATATCTTTCACTTCTTACTTATCCCTGTCTCATCTTTCTGCTTCCGCTGTTTCTTAACTTACTTCCCTTTATTTCTTGCCATTTATAATGATACACTTCCAGAGAATTCTATACACACTCTGGCAGGTCCAGAGAATTCCTGGCCATTTAAAAAAATCATATTCATGACACTCAAAAACAAGTTCTATTATGAATTAACATAATAATATTACTAAGAAATCTGTAGTAGCATTATTACTGTAAAATTAATATGTTTATGGATGTGCAATTATTTTTCTAAATAATTATTGAATCACTATTTCTGTTCAATTTTCTTCATCCACATTTTCTGTACTCTCTTCCAAATTCTCATTTATATCAACATAAGTTATTATTCTAACTTGTTGGTTAGCTCAGTTGGCTGGAAAGCTGGTTTGTTATACAGAGTGATGTCAACATAAAGGCCTGCCTTCTCAACCGTTTCCCTTGCCTGTGGTGATCCTCAGGTTAAATCACCATTAGTCAGCTCTCTCCCTCAAAGGGGAAAATAGCCTATGGTGGTCTGCAACTATGGTGATTTTACCTATTGTTCTACAGCACCTTTGACATATTGAAATATCACACAATGCTGCAGTGGCAAAAGGCCAAAAAGGAACTGGGAAAGTTCTATGAAGTTACCAAAGATATAGAGGGCAATTCTCTCATCCTACTGTGCTGATTTCTTTTTGTGTAGAGGGCTGGGAGAATCACGTGGGGGTGAATGCAAGGCGTTCCCACTAACATGTCCCAGCGCCGGATTTCTGGCACAGTCTGCTCCATGCCAGAAATCAGCAGGAAGGTGGGGCTAGCATTTAAATAACACTTTACCACTTAAATGCTATTAGTGGGCCTGGGACTGAATTCTCTGGACCTGCTAACCTCTCCCAGCACACCAGAATGTTTCACTGCAGTGGGGTTTAGAGTAGCTCTCTACTTTCAGGGAACTGGTGGCCCAAACCCACTGGAGTGAAGGGGAGAAATTGGGGCCAGCCAGGGGGTTGAGTTGGGAGGAGGGGGGTGGTTTCCCCTGGGCATGGGCATCGTGGCAGTGCCAGCCTGTACCTCTTGGCACTGTCCCAAGGGGCAACATGTCCATGCCCAGGGGGCACCTTGGCACTGCCCACTGGGCATGTGGCAGTGTCAAAATTTGTGGGGTGGGGCTAATGGGGCAATCAGTGAGGGGGGGGTCCACTTTGCCATTGGGATGGATAGGGACAGGACAGACACCAGCAATCGGAGTGGGCTGGAGTTGGGGTCTGCCGGGAGGATCTGCTCGTGGGAGGCTGTGCACTGCAGGAGGTTGGGGAGGGACTGGAGATTAGGACAGCCTGGGATGGGGGGACTCGAGGCTGGCCTGGGAATGGTCAGGGTTCGTTATCAGGCTATGGGGGGTTGGGGGGTAGATCTGTGGGGGTTCTGGGCTGGCCAGCAATTGAGCTAGCCAGCAAACAGAAGGCTGACAATTCAGAGCCACTGCGCATGCACAGAAGCCTGGAATTGGCAGCCTCCGGCAAGACTAGGCCCTGCATCCACCACCGCCCCCCCCAACCCCCCGCCCCCCGCCCCCCGCCCCCGGAGCTCTTAATGATAATCATGATTCTGACCTCTGCATCGCACGGAGTGTGGGAGATTCTAGTGTGAATTCCCACTGAAAAAACTACGAGAATTACTCCAGTTTTCCTGCAAATTCAGTACTTATGAATTTTTTGGGGGAGAATTCCACCCATAATTAAATATACAGGTTTTAAAAGTGGGAAGTGATGTTCAAAGAGATTTAGGGAAGGAATTCCAGAACACAGTTCTGTGTTAAGTATCACTTTCCTATGAGAATAGTATCTGTTCCCAGTTTGCATAAGTCCTTCTGAGGCCTGCTGTGAACATAAGGGTATAATTCCGAGGAAACTGATATCTATTTTAGTCATCACCCCTTGAGTGATCATGAAATGTGGCCAATCACCCATTGATCCCTCCCCACCATCCCATTTTCGATAGGATTCTACCAGAATGGGTGATTAGCCTTCAATAATTACTGACTCAGGAAAAACAGTCCTTGCAACTCACACATATGGAGTAACCTGACTTGCAAACAAGCCCTCCTAATCATCTTGCTGTTGAGACTTCAACATTCCTTACCAGTTGTGAGCCAAATGGTATCAAGAGTCAATGAAGATTGCCTGGGGATTCTGCCTGGCAATTAACTGGAGAAAGGAGAGAGTGTCTGTGGAGTGTGGGACTGAGGCAGAGGTGGGGGCGGTTGGAGTGGTGGATAGGTAGACAGACAGACGTGTAGACAGATAGACAGACAGACAAAATTGGAAATGTGAATTCATATGAACCTATGATGTGTGTTTCTGTGCAATATGTTTTATTATAGGGTTCAGAAAGCTCTGGTACTTCTGTCTGAGGACTGAGCCTCACCTCTGAGGCTGCAGGTCAAGGGTAGGATGTGGGAGTCAACAACATGCATGCAAATTGAAAATATTTGGTTTATTATTCATGTAACTTGTTGTCTATTGTGGGAAAATATCAGATGTTCAAACGTCATACGATTCACTGACATGTCAAATGTCACGATCAAATCTGCAGGGATACATTAAAGTGGAGATGGCAGCTCTCACCCCCACTGAAATTTAAAGAGGCAGCGCAAGCGAGGTGGAATCTCCTTAGAAAAACATGTTGGGTGGAGTTCAATCCAGGCCGCTGGGGACCTGGTGACAGCCACATGACACTTCCTTTAGGGAAGGCTAATCAGAGGCCAGCAGCTCTCCATTACTGTTGGTGCTCCAGGGAGCAGTGGCTGCTGCCGGCAATACACCCTGCAGCTAGATCCAGGATTAGTGAGGGGCCCAGGTCATAGGTGAGTGAAGCAGGGTGGAAGTTACAGGGATGGGGTTGCAGGATGTGGAGGGGAGGGGAGGGGAAGGGGCAGGATGTGAGGGGGAGGGGAGGAGGGAGGGTGTGTGGGGAGGAGGGAGGGTGTGGGGGCAGAGCAGATGAAAGGGCAGGGGGTGGCTCTCAGTGAGCCCCCTTTCCAATGCTATGTCCCTAGATCAGCCACCGAGTGCCTGATAATAAGGGACACCTCCCCCACCCACTCCCAGAAACCCACTGCAAATACAATGATGCTTGCTTTTTGAGCTGTCCACATGGTGACTGCCCCACCTGCTACTGACTGAAGAATACCAGTGGAGGTGGGATGAGGCCTTTAAATGTGCATTCATGGAATCTATCAGGACTGAGGTGGGAAGGGGACTGGGGTGTCCTCCAGGCACCCTCCCACCAAATTAAATGTCTTCCCACCTCTAAACTTGTCTTGAGGGAGGGCACTGAATTCCATCCAACATGTTTCTAAACTGAATAATCTGGCATCATTTAAGTATATTCCTTACATTCTGCCCTCTCCAACCCCAGGAATTTCAATGGCTTCATGTTCTTTGATACTGAATCTGTTGCTTCTACATCTGGAATTCAGAGGGAGAGATAGATCATTTACCAGCAAACTCTCTGTGAAGAATTGTCTTATTGGAAGAATAATTACTCATTTTTCTGTAATTTTGATTCCTTACATCTATATTATGGTTTATTTTATTTCTTTCACGTTTTTCTTTCTATAGGTTCTGCCATTATCTTCCTCTTCTTATCTGTCTTTTTATTTCTCTAATACTTTGTACGTATTAGTCTTACATTTTTGCTTCGATTTTGCTAATTTCTTCACATTTATTTAAACTTTTTTCTGTTACTACTTTTTAAGTCACTTTTCTTTTTTTTCTGTTGCACTTTTTTTTCTTACTTTTGACTTCCCATAAGACCCTTGGTCTGCTAGTTTCTTGAAAGAAAATATAATTTGTGATTTGTGATACTGGGGTCATTTTTGTCACTTCCTCAGTGTTTTAAAGATAAACAGTCAGCCTAGTTTCTTCCTCGAATGTTTGCTTAAACTGCTGATGTTGTTCCCTTCCCTACACCTGCACACAGAGGACCAAGTCTTCAGCACAGACATGTTTATCACAGTACTTTGTGAATCAATCAGCACTGTACTGTAAATAGAAGAAGCATGTTAGTAATTGCAGTATGGGACTCATAGAAACTGCAAAGGTTGGAGCTATTGCTGAAAAGAAATGAAATTCCAGAAGAGGACTCTTATGTAAAAAAGAGCAGAGCTCAGTCCCTGTCTGGCATTGTCACTGAATCTGCCTGAAAACCTAGGTATGGACTGTTAGCATGATTTTTCAGCTTGAGGCAGATACCTTCAGCTTGACATCGCTGCCACATCTTTTTTTTAAACCTTTATTTGAATTATATTCCAAACAGATAATATGTTAAAATCTTTCGATATTCTTTTAATGTGTAGTTTACTGACCTACAGTACACTTTATGACATTACAAATTAGCAATAACTAGCCTTAAACTGAGTAATAGAAGACTTAATTTGAACATGGTCATCTTATAATTTTTTGTGCTTTATGTTTCATTTCTTTGACCTAAAGTCTCCCAATTTGTGCACTATTAGCTGCTTGAGAGGACAGCGAATCAAACTGCTCATTTTTCTCTGCCCATGGTGCTCATTGGACAGATAGAAGGAGCTGTGGATAGGGAACAGTCACCTATCATTATGCCTTCTTGTGCCTACTAGTGAGGTTGCATAAGGATATTATTCAGCAAAGATTATGGGCTAGATTTTCATGGAGTGAGAGGACTCAATGATAGGAGTGAAAATATGGCCAGGACTGAACTCGGGGATTTTTGATTCCATTTTCGGAACTTCTGATTTTCAGGAGAGCTTTTTAAGAGTGAGGATTGGATTGGTTGCCAACCTGCATTTGGTACTGCCGACCTGGCCGGCTCCATTATGGGGATAGGCATATCTAGTCTTCCACAATTTTCATAGAGTCAGGCCAACCTTCAAAGAGCTCAGGTTCACGGCAAAGAGTACATAATGAGGCTTGGCTAAGAGTCCATAAATCCATTAGACCGTTAAAACAGCTGGGCCCCAGGGAAAACACTGATTACCAGCTCTGGCTCTGATTTCTTCTGTCAGGTGTACAATGTTTATTACACAACTTAAAGAGGGTTCAAGTGCTTGCAGTTTGTCCAAATGATACTTTAAAGGATCTGGATGATTGACACTTTTAACGGTCTGTGGTAAAAAGGTCTTTCTTTTTAGAAAAGTGGGAAAGTTATCAATGAATGACTTTTAAAAGTATCAGTATGGGGTTCATTGCTTCTATAGTGTGTAGTGAGTGAATGTACATGGAAGTACCATAGCTTGGCATGGAGGGCATGAGGAGGTGGATGTGGTCATACCTTAGCATTAGAGCATAAGGGAACAGGGGAGTGTGTGAGGGCATACCTTTTCATGGAGTATGAGAGTGAATGAGTGGCAGCAGGTGATATGGAGAGAATATGGGAGTTGAGAATGTATGAGGGGAGCTAGAGCACTTACACCTTTCATTATAACCACACAGCCAAGGCAGACATTTTAAACGGACCACCTCGGCACTGGCATCCTACAGTTGCCTCTGAATCTTTTCCTGAGTTGTGCTGGCCCAACTGCAGCCCACATCTACCCTTATGGAATGAAAATCCTGTCTTTTCTGGCACCTTCTCCCAAGCTAGGTGGACTGTGCCAGGAATTTTCCCAATCCGTGCTATCTGACTTGTGGATGAAAATTCCATTCTGTATCATACATCACTAGTTGGGTATATGTGATGCCAACAAAAGCCATTTTGGTATGAGTTCAGCAGTAATGACTCATACAGAGAATAACATGCATTTGATAAAAATAGCAAACAAGATGGTATCGTATCGATTTTATTACTTCAACCCATTCTTACCCAGCTGGATCTAAATTAATTGGCCAACAGTCTGACAGTGCCTGGATTTACTTCTAAATAAAATGATTAAATAAAACAGCTAAAACATTTGTCTTCCGTTTTGCTGGATCTAAAAACTGAGAAGCTTCCGTGTGATACGGATAATTAGTATCTAAATATGAAGTCCAAAACGTTAAGGTGAAATTCCAGGTTCCAGAATTATTAAAGTAAATAAGCCCATATTGCAAATACTTTCCTACATGGTCTGACAATGTAATTTTGTAGCCATTCCTACACCAGAAAGGACTAATACAAATTGAGCACATTTTTCTCAGATAATTTGCATGTACCTAGCAGCTACATTCTCAGTGTTGCTACCAATACAAATCAATAACTGACTAGATATCTAAAAGTGGTTGCTGATAGCCTATTTCTCTCATTTTTTGGTGGCGTTTACTAAAAAAATTATTTTTTAAGTTAGAGTTTAAACAGTTGCTTTGTTGTTCTAGCCAATGTGCTTTAAAAGAGTGGCTTGTCATATCAAAGTATGAAATATTGAAGTTTGCTGCAATATTTGATAATTATATTAATTTTGTATAAAAAATCTTAGTCATAGTTCAATGCAGCCTATTAAAGGATAAATTAAGCAGCATTGAATAAAACTGATCTTAATTTATGTTCCTATAGTGTTTGAACACATTATTCATTTTTTAAAAATGGTATCCCATTGACAATTTCTCTGAAAAACTGAACTAAATTTGATTTTATCCCCGCTAAAATTATGTACATTGAAATATGGTGTTATGAATTTGCGTTGTGCTCATAGAATTAACAATGCTGGTGATGGGAAAATTAATTTCCTCCAATCTCATATTGTGGCAGTCTATGCTACTTCTAGGCCATGTATAGAATGGTGTGGCTATAGGTCAATTTTCAGTAGACACTGTGGAAAAGCTGGCATTGGTAACTACACATATTCCATGAAGAGGCTGTATATAATTTATACAGCAAATGCACACTTTACGCAACTGTTATATCTAT
The DNA here is from genome assembly GCF_965287045.1 of Carcharhinus amblyrhynchos. NCBI lineage: Eukaryota > Metazoa > Chordata > Chondrichthyes > Carcharhiniformes > Carcharhinidae > Carcharhinus > Carcharhinus amblyrhynchos. The sequence goes on from NC_137335.1 coordinate 56,885,740, forward strand.
CAGAGATACTGAAGAAATGCATACTAGTGCTCCCCATCCACAATGTACCATGTCCTGCTCTCAAATAGAAGGTTTTCTGCTTTGGTGACCAAATATAATGCTATTTTACAGCATCCATGTACAGGAGTTAAGAGATTGATCAAGACATTGGCCATAGGGCACAGTTGAGAAGAAATTTTCAGTTTTTAATCCAGTGAGTACTAAAGGCACCTTCACATTCCATATAACTAATTACTCTGGTGAGTCATTACTTTTGTATTTTTAAATTCATCAAAAAAAAGAGAAAATTCATTTCAGCATAATTAATAAGTATTTTTGACAATTAATAATTGTGGCCAGTTGGCTTCTGATATATTGACCATTCAATAGTATTACTGTATTTGATTTGTGTGATACTGGCATGTGGTGCTCTGCTTTGAATGCAATTTCTTCCTGTCACCAAGTCTGCAATGATCAGCTATTGGGAATCAAGAGGAACTCACTTCAACAAATGTAAACAGATTCCAATATTGGTGATTGGACAGAGAAAATGTTAGGAGCTGCATTCCCTACTTTTGAAAATCACTAAAAGATGTACTAATATTTCACTGGCACATCCATTTGATTGTAAAACTGCTCAATTTATGTCTCACCAAAATAATTTGCTATATGGTAGTTTCATCTATTATGTAGCCTACGTTCCAACGTCACAGAAAAATCTTGTGTCGTAAGTTATGACTACTGTCTTACTACATATCCTCAACTAGTGACGTGAACACTATAGATGGTGTTACTTGGGCTTTTCAAAAAGTATAATTTTTCTCTAATTTTCTAAAATCTCTTGTGCCTCATTCTAAATGTTGCACCGATAGTAAATGATACACATTATACAGGAAATTGTGTTCCCTCACATTTTCCTTGAAGTCATTTCTTTCCAGCATTATCATGAACTGAGCCAATAATGAGGCAATTGTAGTATTCTGCAATCTTTAGTTTGGTTAAGAAAGAGTCTGAAAGATATTGTTTTGAACCCCTGAGCCAAAGCCCACAACAGTCCACATTCATTAGGATTCCAATAATGAATGCCACCGACAAACTTGCTGTCCTTTTGATTCCTTCATTTCAGTCCAATGATTCAGCTCTTCCTCACCTGAGCTGTTGAGGCCTAGCGAAATCCAGCCAATCATTTCTTTGCGTTTCATGCTCCGTTTGTTATACACAGATAGTATGAGTGTCACATCGGAAAGCTGAAACAGTGCTACCTGAAAAATGAATGTTTCTTTGTACACGGGATTTGGTTGGCCTCGGCGGATGGACGTCTTACATTTGGACATCTCCTGACCCATAGAATTCAGCAATGTTAACTTGACATATGTGTCTGGAAAAACAATTCAGTTTAACAGAGGCATCAGAGGCAAGAAGACACTTCTATCATCACTATACTGTTACCAATATCAAACATTTAGCAAGCTTCGACTAGCCACAACACTTGGTAAGCGTACTAGTCAACCTCCATTATGGAGTGTACAATACATAGAAGAAATGAAAAGGTATGCCTAAAAGACAGCAGAGGTGATGAAAATGAATCAAGAACAAGGGGCAACAGGGAGCACAGAAATGCCATCAAAACAATTTGGCATGGGATGGACATTAAGTATAGCAACAGCTGGAATAACAATCTCTCCATTGTTTTTGTTTAATTTCTAAACTAATTAATATTTATGAGAAAATAAATTTATTAGGTGAAAATATCTAAACCAGTTTGAATCTTGTGAATCTGAATGTCAGGTATAGCCATTTTTTGGAATAAATTTGTTTACTTTTCCCCCAATTTTATACCGACTTGGGTGAGGGTTGACAGTGTTGAGAATCTTTAAAATATCCCTTTCGTTGAAAGTAATATATCATCAGGCATCCACAGGCTATAGGCTCCATTCAGTGTACAACTCTCCTATCCTGCCACAACAATATATATCAATCCCAACTTCAGAACACTGCGATATTTTCATTTATGATGGGCTTGCTGATTGAGATTACCAGTACTGTTCCAATCACTCTTCATTTTCAGATAGAATTTTTGCTGTGGTCTCTTATCTATTGAAACTGCTAAGTTGACTTCATATAGGGCTGTTAATGGTAATCAATCTATCCTGGATTTAAAAAACAGATCCCAGAATTTTAAAAATGTATACTAACGTAACATGTATAATAGAGCCATCTTTACTTAAAAAAAATCTATTTTGTCTTTCATACTCAAGCATAGCATTACATTGAAATTACTAAGCGGAAAAGTCATTCAGTCCAATCAGCCTGTGTTGATGTGTATCTCCTTGACCTCGCTCTGTTCTCATATCTCTTTCACCCTCTTTCAGAGTCACCAATTTATTCTTAAATGTTAATGTTGTCGCCTATTACATGCCATAAAAATGGTCAACTAGAAGGGGAAAGTCTATTGGGCACAATTGGATAACAATTTGCATGCAAGATTCAATTTTCAAACAGATCATTAAATAGGCACATAGCACTCCCATTCCATTCAAATTGGTGGAATGCTGATCAAATATGCAAATAGGGGTTTAGTTACACTAGGCACCAAGGTGTCTTAGAGGTGGAATGGCGAAAGACCACTCAGGATACTTTTTAGAAAGATTTTTATGCAGCAAGGTTCCACTCACTATTGGCCCACCATCATCATTCCTTCAGGATCCCCAGCTCCAAAATAGGCCCTATTTTTCTGGCTGGATTAGTGGAAAAAGTTGGCTGATTTTATATCACCTGAAACTGATGAGCTGCAGTGTATTATCTGTTTGGTGACTCCAGCAATATTTAAATAAAGCCTGAACCCAAAAAATGGCTTGCACCTCTTGATTATGAACTTGAGTGCTGGAGGTGCACCACTGATTTTGCGCTTATTTTTTTGCCAAAACTGAAAACTTGCTCTGATCACTAATTTGGATAGGGCATTCCATAGCTTTACAACTATTTGTGTAAAAAGATTTCCCCTGCCCTCTGTCCTTAATTTCTTACATTTCATCTTTTATCTATGTCCTCTCATTTTAAATTTTAGTCATTTGAAACAGTCTGCTTCTATTTACATTGTCCCCCACCTCTTTACAATTTTAAAATCTCTTCAACTATACTTTTTAGGAAGTAAATAATAATTGAACTAAATAATAGCTTCCTAGTGTCAAAATATTAATATTACTGTGATACCTTCTTTGCAAATCGAGAAAGTTAGAACAATATTATCCATGGAAAATGTTTTTTTGTTTGCCTGATTTTTTGGAGTTAAGTTATCTCTACTTGAATTGATTTTCAGAATGGGAGCAGTGTTAATTTGGTACAGCCACAGTTCAATAGGAAATTGTCACTTCTTTTGTTTGGACTTTGCGATGAATGTAGTTCTCTTACTTTTACCTGCAATTTCTTAATTTTTGTACCATTTCCCACAATAAAGCACAGAGTTAATTATGAGGTGAATTTGATTTCTGCTGATTTCAGTATTATGTTGGTACAATTGTTAATGTTGAGGGACAATTTTAACTGAACTCTGCTGTCAGCAAGACAACAGAAAGTTGGGGGAGAGAAGTGGGCGAGTGGGGGACAAAAGCGAAATTTCAACTGATCCGGTGTGTTTTCTGCCTGACAAACTGTGTTAAAATTATCCCTTGGGGTCATTTTTTTGGGCTGATTCATCCACATTATCTGGTAGTTTTGTTTAGAGTTCCAAGTTTTATATTTTGTGATCTTTCATTTTTAAAAATAAATTATCAATAATATTAACCATGCATGATTCATGGCATAAAACTCCAACAAAACAGTTCACATCATTTCTATGAAATCTTGATCTAGGCCCGGATTTTGTGGTCAGTGGTGAAGTGACGCCACTTGGTGCTGATCTGGAAGAAAGCTACCAACCAAGATCCAGCAGTGTCTGTAGCATGGATATCCCCTTGACTGACATTAGTGTGGCTCTGGCACCAATTCAAGGGGACCTCCAGGCATCCAGCAAAAGTGATGTCATCAAGCAGGGTAAGCAGCCAATCACATCGAAGTATTCTCACAGACAGCAAACCAGGAAGTCAAATGCACTGATCATCCTTCAATTTTAATTAAATTTCATAGAGTAAAATAAATGATTGAAAATTACATATGAGATTAAGGTAGAACTAGAAATATCATTAAAAACTTTAAATATATATATTTTAAAAATGTGGAATTTTTTATCATAATGGTGAAATTTGACATTCCACAAATGTAAAATGAGCTTTCCAGGGCGTGAGAGGTTTTCAGCAGTATTATGACCATAGTGCACTATTTTAAAAAGTTACATCTTATTCCACAGGATGAACCATTTTCAAGTTTTTTTTATAGTGAAATTATTAGCATAAAAGGGCAAGTTCTCCTCAGTTCAGTGATTTCTAAATGCTTGCAGTCTGGGGGACTTCAAGAGCGCATCCTATGAAAAAGCATAGTATCACTGACGGCAAATTCTGGATTTCTGTGTTTAACTGTGCACGTGCAGACTCCAGAAGCTGCTGTCAGTTTCAGAGGAATAATGAGGGTGAACACTGACAGTTTTGCCATCATTATGACCCCAAAATCCGGGCCTGTACTTAAGTGGAAGGTCGGAATCTAAACATGAGTTATTGCTGGTCCTGAATTTCCAAAATGTTAATTAGGACCTAACAACTGTCAAACATCACCCACAGTGAGCAGTATATTTCACAAATAATATTGAATGTATAAATATTGTATTGAATGTTTCAGTTTTGCTTTAATACTATTAACTAGTTAAATAAATGATTTATTGATAAATAAGTAATAAAAGGTGTTTATCTTGGATTTTATAAAAATCTCAATCAAAGCATTCAATCTTTTGGCAAAGCAAATATATATATTTATTATGATTCAACAGCAACTTTGTTTTAATTCAAAAATACTACACTTATAATATCCTTATACTATTTATAGTAGTGACAGATATAATAATATGCCTAATCTGAATGACTTTTCCCACAGCTTTTTTTTCTTAAGGAGAGATGGTTAGTTCCAGCAGTATAGTTTATCCTGATCACAGGAAATAACATTAGTTAAAAGTCTCTTAATAAGCCAGCACAAATGGTGGACAGCTTCACTGCTGGCAGGTTTCTTTCACATGAAAGAGACAAGAGCCACTAATAGCGTTCCTGTACTGCAACTCACCTCGGATTATATAAACCTGCCCACCTATCAAGTGTTTTAGACAACAGAACAGTCCATCTGACAACAGGGGGTGGAAAGCAGTAAAAGAAATAATGGCCAGATGTCAATAGTTGGGTGAGAAAGGGTCATAGGTCAAAGTTAAAACGAGGAACACTGTTTACTACAGTGGTAAAAGTACAAGAGATTTAACAGTTTAGTAACAAGAAAGGGTTCAACAGAGAGGATTATTAGTTTTCTGATATTATGACTCAATTTCTCATTATCTTGTATACTTACAATTTTTTAGAAATCAAGTTACTTCGCAATATCAGTAAATTACTTTGATTTTCTCTTCATAAATGAGAAAGTCAAAGGTCCTTGTTTCCCTTGTACTGCATAGTGACATTGCATTGCCCATTTTATTGACTACCAAGTCTGGAACTGATTTGCTTTGCCATTAAGTCAACTAAATTTGTGAATTGCAAGACAACAATTATCAAACTAAAACATTAGTTTCTCTGTGAATGTGTAGGATGGACCCTCAAATGTCACTTGAAGTAGGTTAACAAGTCCTTTTGAGGTATACACATTTTCAGAATCAGCTTCTTGCCAAGTGCAGTTCATTTCCACTCAAGGTAATTGTGCAACAATTACAAATCTTGATGGTACAAGCATTGGGAAAAGTTTTAATTTTTTAACCTCTGGTCATGTAGTAGAGAGTTACACAATCAATCCAAGAAAATAAGTTTTAAAAAGTGTTACTTCACATACAAAACTGAGAAAAATGTTGCAGAAGAGAATTACAATCAAATTTAACAGTTAAATATGCTATTGTAGACAATACTGGCATTTTTAATAAGAAAATTATTACACTTCCACTGCTTTTAACATGGTAATTGTATTTATATAATAAAATAGTAAAACACTATTACCTACAGTCTAACGTATACAACTTGTTTTACCTCCAAATGTCAGTGTAACATGTGAAATTGTTGTTTCCCATCAAAGACAAACATTTCAAACCATCTGTTGATTTACCAAAACTCTTTAAAAAAATTGCCTGTGAGGTTATTTCCAGAATTATCGCAGAAAAATCCAATTTTATGCAAAAATGGCAATATTGTAGATTTGAAACCCCATTCTTTTCAGAATTAGAGCCAAAGTTAGTAAAAAGTCAGATTAAATCATACAGCTCCAATGCCATGTCAGCAACAGTGGCCCTGGTCAATACTTCATTTGGTGGCTTAATGAACCTAGCAATAAAATTGTGAGCAGGGGTTTAGCCATAATTGTATTGCCAATAACACTGAACTGCGTTAACTTCCTCCTGCTGAGTGTGGGTGCAGGATTCTGTCCCTGATTTTCTAAGGACTGGGCAGCTATGCACTTCATCATACTGGACACCTGCCATTTTTATTGGTTACAATTTACTTTACCAGAGCAATTACCTACCAGCAAAACTCCATGAAGACTTGGTAATATAATTGTAAAATAATTGATTGAATGTATATATAAAGGAACAAGAGTAGTTGTCACCATGGCAAATGCTGCTGTTCTTGAGTTGAAGAAAAGTATTTGCACAAAATCTAAATTGGAAATTGCTTCTATTTAATGTGAAGTTGCTGAACAATAAAAAAGTGATTGTGTTAATGTGGAGGTTATTACTTTATGTTTTACACCTCATTTACAAATACTTGCAAAACCTTTTGAATAGTTATGTTTAGAAGTCATTTCTTTTTAAAGTGTCGGATTGTGAAGCATATGAAGGACCCAATGAATGTTTGCAGGACAGTCCTAAAAACAATTACTGTTTGAGGGCTTATGCAATTAGATAATATCGCATAGACTTACTTTAGTTTTAGTCAATCTGCAACAGAACGTGAGGTGAGAGAAAAATATAAAGTTAATATATAGAGAACCTTAATTGATGTTTTTCCAGCTCCATTTAATAACGTGAGAAGGAAAGGGCTCAAATGACACAAGTTTTAGGCAAATCACATTCCCCAGGGAATAAGTGTACTATAAGATGTATACAATATTAAAGTGTTGAGAATATGATAGGAAGAAGTGCAAGTTGGCCATAAATTACATTTTCCCCACATTTGCTTTTAATTTACTTCATTTAATTTGTTCATAAAGTACTAGTTTGCTGTCAGTGTAACTACAGATAATGGTCAGAATATTCCAGCTGCCCATACCTGGCCACCCCTGTAAGTAAGGATGGAAAATTTGGCGCTCAGCCAAATCTCCGTTCACCGGGACCACGGAATCCTGCCGGCATGAACAGCTGGAGAATTCTCGCAAATGACACTGGCATGAATAATGATCACTATGTTGGGCTGATACATGGGGCTAGGAATTACTACAGACATTGACAGTGAATTAATTCTTAATGTATTTATGTGACATTCTACTGTTCATCATTTTAATGGAGCAATTACCCATTAAAAAATAAGTCACCAGTCAGTGATTTCAAGACTGTAAATGAGATATTGTACTAATTTGAATATTATTGGCTGGATTTTCATTCTCAGAACGGGTAGCAGGAGTTGGGAAATGTCCTGTATTGGTCCTTTCATCTCAGGAGAAAGTGCCAGGGAGGAAAAGATTTTTATTCTGGTGGGGGCAAGAGCAGGCTGCACTTCGGCTTTCTGACTCAGGCAATTATTCAGCCTTCATGTCAAACTGTGTACTCCAACCAACTGCCACAGCCTCTCATGCTTCCCTTGCCAAATTATGCTCCCTATTTAGCCTATATAAAGCAATGTCTTCCCTGAGGAAGACAGGTGTTTCAACAGACCACTGAATGTCTTGACTCTCAACCAAGAATACACAATAAGAGAAAACATTGCTTTATTGATCAATGCTGTTAATTGTACAGATGAAATCTTCCAATTTCTTTCTCTAAGTGCTGATTCTGGCGAGGAAACCGATGTGCAGGTTCCCAGTTGCACAGTTGGCTTCTCCGACCAGATAATGCAGCACTTAGAGTGAAAGAAATGCTGCAGGTGTCTCTGATACTATCACGCAGGTGAGGTGGAGCCTGATAGGGCTTCATAGTCCGCAAGAGAAAGAACATCTCTCTCCTCCATAAATAATGGAATACCCCCATGGATAAGGGAAACCTACTTCCCATATGGGGAATTCCCCCCACAGCAAATAAGCGAAATCCTGACCCCAATGGAGGTGCACAGAGGGGCCCCCAGCTTGGGGTGGAAGTTCCGGATAGTGGTAGGGTAATGCCTGGACATACCCCTGAGGGTGAGGGACTATACATTCCTCTGTGCCTCTGGCAGGTTCCCCTTGCCTGATTCACATTTGCAAAAGCAGTTGTAAACCTCACTGTGTGATATCACTTCAATGAGGTGGAACTCATGATGGGGCGGCCTTTTAATTTGGTGATAATTTATAGGAATGAGGTTCCCAACCTGTTGGGCAGGAACCTCATTACATCACTAGCGAGGGGAGGAGAAAATTGCAAGATGAGATCTCATGCCAAGATTCTCGTTTCAGTTGCCTTGTGGGAGTTTCTGCTGGCATTGTCTTTTGCAGAATGGCGAAATAAAATGCCTGCTTGCAATGTTTATTTCCACAAATTGAACAGGTTTCAGGTGCTTGCAGTTTCTGCTATTGATATCTTAACGGATCTGGATTATAATTTTTATTGGACTAAAGTAAAAATTAGCTTTTTTTATAAAAGTGTTAAGTTTTTAATGGATAACCATATTTTTGAAGTTTTTTTATATATATCCTATTCTCACTGTAGCATTCATTGGTTCCACACAGTAAATGTGGGAATGGACATGTAAGTGTCATAGCTTGGTGTGAGGGAACATGAGGGACCATCAGAGTACACTGATGGCTCACACCCTTAAAAAGTCCTGGTGAAAATTAGAAACTTGGGAATGTGGCCAGGCATCAGATCCAGGCCACTATTTTAAAGGTCCACAGAGTCATCCTGACTCCATGAAAATCTAGCCTGATGTTTTTTCTTAGTTACTCTAAAAATGAATATTGCAGTAAGGCCATTGCAGGTATATTGTGTAACTTAAACTGCAAATTAGGCAGCAATATGAAGAAAATTTGCAAGTATGTACAAATGTAGCAATTTATTTAGCTTTCTACTTTATTGGCTGAATTCAATATGGGAATATATCATTACTGTGGATTGAAGCATTTTCTGTTCTGGACATCCAACGTTACAGCAAGTAGATCGTTTACAGAACAATCAGCTACAGGTTAAAGTTCTTTTGACTCTTCCCCAAAACTGTATCTTTATCCCAATTTCAAAGGACTATCTATTACTGCATTAATCTAAATTTTTCCACTTCTCACACCAGTCATCTCTTATGGAGAATACCCAGTTAGCGACAAATCATTGATAGTGTTGTGTCAGTGATTAACATTTACTTGTAAGTCATATTGAGAAAATTGTTTATGTTAAGATAACTAATAGGCTCCACAGAACAGGGAATCTCAACAATTAAAATTGTAAACTTTAGTTTTAGAAGCAAAGTAATACTTAGAAGCAATTAATGCATTCATTTTATGCCAGACACATCTATATGGATCAAATATAACTCAGTGAGTAGTCTGAAATGTATACTTATATTTTTATGGATCTGATGTTGATAAGCCAAAGAAATTATATCTACATATTAGTTATGTACATATTAGGAATGGGTTAACAGACCTTCCAATTAAGTCCTAATTTGATGTCAATTATTCAATAGAAATCACTGGTATATAAAGGGGCTACAGATGGCAGTGGGTGTTGGTGGAGAATTGTATGTGGATATGGATCAAAGAAATAAAGGTAGTTTATGAAGAAGCAGAACACATGTCTTCTTTACTGAACTGCAACCTAGAGACTCAAATTGTACACAATATTATACTGTAATATGAAATTTTCAATAAATGATGAAGTGGTTACTCTCTTTTACTACAGACGGTGTGCTGGATCTGACAATAGTAAAATGTGGAAATAATAACAATTTAACACATATAATTAAAAGCAATCATGAGGAGAATGCTGATTAATATTTTATCAATGCATAGACCTAAATAGCTTTTGAGCACTAATGACAGTCTTCCCACTGAAATAAGAGTTGGGACCCTATTCCTGACCATGTGTTATTCAGTACATATACTTTACTAAATTGGCATTAGTGAAGATGAAAAAGTCAGGATTTCTCTACAGCTACACCCAATTTCCAAAGAATATTATATGTTTCTTTCTAATTAATAACAGAGGAGAAATATCTTCATTTGGTGACCAACTGATTGCCAGCATTATTTCAATGAGTTTTTTTTTAATTAAATGTTATATATATTTTCAGTCTACACAAGAGTCATTCATCATTTTTGGATTCTAGACAAGCCTTGTACTCACTAGGTGGTCTGTTGACTGCCAAGTTTTTGAAGTGGCTTCCTTTTATGACTTCAACTGACAGTCTGCCAGTGGTGGCATTATACAGCAGACCAACTAGGATTTCTGGTGTTGAGCCGTGTGCCAGCGACTGGCAGGAAGAAGTGCTTTCACTGCAGGACATCTCAGACATGCTCATCTGCGAGTCACAGCCCTAGGAGCAAGATATAAAAATATTACTATTTAAGGTATATGCACCAAACAAATGCACTGAAACATTTATGTTTTCACCTTACAACTAACTAACCAGAATTCTACTTTCCATAGATTCTTAAAAAGTACTTTTTTATAAGACTTAGCTCATCTTTCTCATTAACTCTTGAAGTTAGTGTGTTTGCGCCATTTTCTGTTTTTCTTTTAGAATATCAGTAATTACATGTTTTTATATGTCTTTCATAGACCTCCAATTCATAAAAGAAGTTACACACTGAAGCAAGAGGAATTTTGGCAAAAAGACTCTTGAAAACCCTTATGCCTGCTTTTCTATGATCATCTTTAATTATTATTTTCCTTCAAAATAAGGATACAAGATTCAACAGGTTTTATCAATGCACAAAACTGGCATTTAGGAGCAATCACACAATACGTACATTCTTCAGGACAACTCATACAGACATATTGTAATTCTGTTACCTGGATGAGGAAACATGCTATGGTTAATGAAGGTAAAGTTAACGCTTCTCCTTTAGATGTTGAGATGGATATTGCAACAACATATTGACTACACTGATGGTACTTGATTGTTAGCCCCCAGCTATAATATGAACAAGTGATCCTGTACAGCAATAAGATCTTAGGCTGTTGCCATGATATATTTCTATTACCTAATATTAATACTAAAAACAATTTGGAATTATGATGAATGTGGCAAAGGTAATCAGGCAGCATTATAGATATTAGTCAGCATGAGCTGATCAAACAACATTTGTCATCCAGTAAGAAGAGGTGCCTTGCCTAAGATTTCTGATACTGTGGCATCTAAAGTGCACTCTCAGACATTTGAGGAGCCTTGGGGATAATAATGTATCTTTGTATCATTAAATAATATTCACTGGTAAAGTAACCCACCCTGAACCTAAAAGTGAACTATAATCCAAACAGATTGTGCTGATTTTAGAAATAATTATAATTTAAAACAGAACATGGAAGAATACTTTTATACTACTATACTTCAAAAGCACACATTGTATTTGTTATTCTCTCTTACTTTAGGTCTTCCTGCAGTTGAAACTAAATAGAAATCTGAAGACAGTCATTCTATTGACTGTTATGAGATGCACCAGAATGGCCCAGTAGCACATAGTGGAGTCAGTTTGATTTTGGGTGAAAGTGTGAAATGGATGACATCAATTCAGCTACTTGACTTTCAGGATAGATGTATAACTGACAACTGAACCAATATCTTCCAACATCAAAATTATTCTCACCATCCTTCCACAAAACATATTTTGAGTGAATGAAAGATGAGCTTTGCAAAACATGGGGCAGAATTTTACACTCTCCCCACCATGGCATTTGTATCTGGGATCTGAGCGTAAAATTCCTCAGATGAGCTTCCCACTCTCCCTGACCTTTCTGCAATTTCACACTGGGGCTGGTGAGCCTAGGCTGGCCTTCCTGTGCTTGCCCCTAGCGAAGCCCTCAGGCAACCAATTATTGACCACTTAAAGGCTGTTTACCAGCCAGCTTCAATTGTCCAGCAGGCAGGAGGAGTTTTGAAGTATGAGGGAAATCTGAAAATAAACCGGATTCAGGCCTTGGCTAGGAGGCAGCCTCCTTTCAACATCAGGCACCAGCCCCCTCACTAGGCCTGTCCCCGCTTGCCTCTCCACCTCTCCCCAAACCCCCTCCGTCCAAACCATCCCCAAGTCTCACCTACTCTCCTCGTCCTGAGATCCCCACACTTACCTGGTCACCTAGGACTTAGCCTCTGTGGACTGTTTGCCTTCCAGTCCACTGCAGCTGCTGGCTAATTGGATTGACCTGTAGCTGTCTGAGGTGGGACTTTCTCCTGAATGAGGGTCAGAAGTCCCATCTCTGGGCAACTAATGCTCGGTGGACCAGTAAATGATAGTGGAGCAGGCAGTACTGGCCAGGGTGAGTTTCCTGCTCATTCTTCAGGTGGCAGGAAGAAAACCCCCATCACCTTAAAAAATGATGTTGCTGCTTTCACTCCATTTGCACCAGTGACAATAACAAAACTATGAATCATTTCATGTTTATTCCCATTCACATCAAGACATTAATCTCACAGAGAGCACATGAGAACACCAGTAGGTAGCAGGTGAAGCTATTGGCTAGACATTTGGCAAATCAATGTGCCAAGGACTCAGATATCTAGCTAGAAATCAACATTTATTCACATATTTTTCAAACCTTAGATAAATTATTCAAGCACAAAGCCAGTGTGTGCTGTGCATTTTGCTCTTTCATAAAATTTATTGTATGGCTCTTGAGTAGTGCTGGACATTAAATTCAACTTCAGCAAGTGTGCAAAATAGACAATAATGGATTAACTGTCATACACACTGTCAGGTTTTCCCTTTCATTGAAATCAATGGAAATTAAAGTCAAATGGAATGTGTAATGAGTGGCTAATCTGATATCATTAGTTTTGGTCTCCCCTAAAATAGAATTTCATTTTTGCTGAGTTCAGATTTCAAATATTCCTGCAGGATGTTGGTGGTGTTCATGTTCATTCATTTAAATGTGTATTTATAAAATCTTACTTTCCCTGTCCTTAGAAATTCACCTTAATTTCTATCTCAGTTAATCTACTTGGCCACTTTTCCACATTGCTGGGTGGATGCCAGTACTGTAGCTGTACTGGAACAACTTGGCTGGGGTATATCTAGTTCTGCAGCACAAGTCTTCAGTACTTTTGCTCATAAGCAGAAGACTACAGGAAAGAAAGAGAATCAAAACATGGAAACAGAAAGAGAGGGTTAAGAAAGAGAATAGGATGGAGGTAGAAACGGATGTAAATGAGAAGTGAGGCACAAAAACATCAGAGGACATAAAAAGTGACAAGAAACAAAGGTGTGGAGAAAAATACAAGACAAATATACCGATGGAAAGTAGCTTAGATGGATGCACCCTCCTCCCCTAATCATGAGGATGCCATAAATAGGTACAGAAAAGAGAGAATATACTTCATTTGCGATCATGGTTGCCAAGGGAATCGTAAGTATTAGTTTTCTTCAGCTGGTACTGACAGGTATGAAAATAATCGCTGCATTGAGAATTGGAATAGTGACTGATTTGAGGCATGTGCTTCAGCAAGGTATAGGTATGAAATCATAATAGCTACTTCCTCCAATCTCATTGAACTGAACCAGATCTCAAACCTAGATCAGAGCCAGAAATATATGGCACTCTCCGGGTTTACTACAGAAATTAAAGTTAGACAATCCAAATTTGCATATAAATTCCAATTTGTTTGGTACAGTAAAGTTATCATTCGCTTTTCAACTGGAGACCTTTGGAAATAAGCCACAGATGTTCGTGCCAATGTAACTTTGGAACCAGCTTGCACAGAAAAAATTTATTTTGCCAAAGAAATTATGCCCACTTCCTTCAAACTTCCTTCTGAATCAGTTTTGTACCTGGGCCAATATCCCTGCTGGTGCATATTTTAGCACTAGCAGTATATTCTGCACTTTGTAAATCCCCCTTCAAAATTATACTTCTAAAAATTCAAAACTACTGGTAGAAATTCGACTAGCTTGAAGGATACTGTACAGAATTAAGTTCATTTCTAAATACATGTTAATTAACTACTTATTCACGTGACCCACAAGTCATGTTCAGTATTGAGTTGTTTTCTTGTAGCTCAACACAAAAGTCCTGCAATTAGTTGTATGAGACAATGAATACATGATCAACTTCAAGTGATTTGGTTCATCAGAATTTGTTTGAATTAGAGTTGTTTTGCAAAGAAATGCACAGGTACTTGCATTTTGCTGGAGTACTTGGCAGAATTTTAACAGGAAAGAGGATGGGTATGGTGGGGGAGAAGGAGTTAAATCCCCAAAAGATGCTGGAAACCTGATATGATTCAGTTCACTGCTGGCTTTTACCAGAGAGCACTGGAGGTATATGTGAAGTACTTGACAAGATGTTGTGTTTATCATTTAAATATATTATGAGTCTATTCATTCTGGCTATAACAACCAGTACATGGGTTTCTTGACCTGTATGAAATTTGCTCTGGTCAACAAGGCAAGAACACAGCAGGAATTCATCACTCTACGAAAGTGACAAGTTTGAAAGCCTTTAAAGATCTGGGGGGAGGGGGAGCAATTTTACTGAAAATATTCTAAATATTGAAAGAGCGTGAAAACGGGGCTGTTTCAGGTTTTTTTTGGGTGAGGACCCAAATGAAACCTTATGGCAATTGGTGCAAAAATGATGGACAATCCAATTCCCAAAAGTATGGAGAGGGTCTGGACCTTAGCTTGTCAGAAAGATGAAAGCTCACATTATGGGCTCACTTACACGTGCAGATTTTACAGTTGTGTGCAACAGAACAGGGAGATCTGTAAGTCAGCTCTGTCCCCGGATATTACCCCCCCCCTCAATTGCTGGCTTCTCCAGCCAATCAGGCTCCCACTCCCCTGGATATTGCCCCCACACCCCTTGTGGATTCACCTCCCCTCTGGCCCAGTCCATTGCCCTCCTCCCAAGCCTGGCCAATCGCCAACTGCAGAATGCGCAGCTCCCCCCTCCAGTTGATCTCTGGTTTCAGAATGTGCAGCTTCCCCATCTAGCTGCCTCCTTTAGGCCCCACCCCAATCATGATCCAGTGGGCAGTGCCAAGCTACCCAGTGAGCAGTGCCCTCCCCTGCCCTCGATCACCCAAAGGGCTTCAATGGCCTCTGCATTACCGACAAGGCCACCATGTCAAGTCCCCCTTGATGGGGACCATAGTGATCCTTGCCAGTACGGACCTTCACTGGCAAGGCCGTTAAGGTAAATGAGCTTGGATGACTGCGTTCCGGGCTCACTAATAATATTTAAAATCAGGATTTACATTGATTTAAATATTATAATCAGTCTCGCACTCCCCTGGACGCAAGGCTGTTCACACTGGAAATCCAGGGCTGAGGAGGGTAAACTGGGCATGAACCTGATTTTTCACCCCTCATGTAATCTTACCTGTTCGTCTGACCCATCGACTTGCAAAATAAACTGCTCAGCTGTTCCTTGCCTAGATGGAAGGACTTTGCTCACAGGATTCGGTCCAAGATTCTGCTTTCATTGTTTTACACATGGTTTTCAAATCTTTGGAAATCTTTTTGGCTGTCTTGGCCTTTGTTCACCTTAACCTGCACTTCCTTGCTATCAGTCTTAACTGCAGAATGGAAGCAGGTTGTGTTTGCTATCTTAGACCTGTGATGAGGAACAAGTCGATCAGCAGGAACACCAGCAGCTTCTCCTCAGCCATGCGCCACCCCTCCACTTCACAGGATGGAGGAATGGGCACAGAGCTCTAATTCATAGGGTATACAGGCAGAGGATCAGCTTTCTCATCATAGTGCCTCAGGTGGCTCAGGCTTTCACAGTAGGTCACTGATGACATTTCCTACCTCATTGAACTAGGCATTCTTTCCTGTGGACCAGGTATGTGCATGCATTTCCAAGGGCTATCACCTCCAAGCAGATGTGCTGATTACATCTGCTGAATTTCACAATCAGCTGCCCATGAGTTCAGATGCCAAGCAGATGTGAGGGTGCCCTTCAGTATGTACCAGTAAGAGTACCCTGAATTGTAATCCTCTGTGACCTAGCACAACCTCATACTGCAGAAAGGACTGGAATTGCAGAAGAAAAGTGAGAGCTTCTCTGCATTTTTGGAAGAGGGAGAGGAGGCAAATAGAATGAAGAGGAGATTGATGCATCCAGGATGCCTGTGACTACCTACGTAGTTGCCAGAGAAACTCCAGAGAGTTGCCAGCCAGAGACTGGGAACTTAACAGCATTGGCAGCATCCCAAGAGCGGTACCCACTGCCAGTAATGTATTGCAGGTTTAAGGAAGCAAGCTGCACTAGGTCCAGTCCAGCAAGTGACACAGGTCTCACCAGGTACCAAACTTGTTGACCTCGACAAAGGGGATGGGGGCTGGAGTTTGAAAGGCCCTGGGTTGCGTGGGAGGGAACCTTTGGGGATAATACTATGGGATGGGGGGGGCAGGATCATCTTCTGATGCGATTAGACTGGCTCCTCCAGCTTGCCACCAGCATGTGTAAGAAAGCTTGGCCCAACATCAACCTATTGCTGATAAAATTGTGGTATGGAAATGGTAGGCAAGTATGGGACAGGCAACTTCAAAAGAGCTAAGTGCTTTTCAATTCTTTGTTTGTGTAAACATTGCGGTTAAGAACAATAGGAGGGTACTGGAGATGCATTCAAGCATGAAGGGAAAGTTAAATAAACACAGCTGAGTAAAAACTATTAAGGTGTCGATCAAATGAGAGTTAAAAAAATCAGGATTGAAATTGAATGGGAACAAAGATTTTCAGAGGGTTTGCAGGAATTTCAAAGACTCATAGCTTTCTACGAAGGCTCAGAAACTTGAAATAAATACCGTGGTTAAAAGAATAGCACTGTGAGCACCTGTGGAGAAGGGAATTTACCTCACCTCCAGTGAAAGTAAATCAGTCAGCTGACTGAAGAAGGATCTTCTCAGACCTGCAGCTTCCCAGAGAGAGAAAGAAGAGTCCCTTCTGCTGAATGGAGTGCTGCAGTGATTTTGGATGCCTTCCAGCTGTTCAGGGCATGCAGATTAAAGTAACCAGCCCACTTCAACGTTTTCACAGTCCACAGACCAGAATGAATACTTTGATCAGTGAGATATTTTAAATCGCCATGCCAAAAGCAATGTTTAGGTTCCCCATAGGTAGAAGAAGGGGCAGTTTGGCCAATAGACCCCCATCCCAGGGGATATTGGGGAAGTCAAGCCCTTGTCCCAAGCCCAAGCGCACCCAACGCCGAGGTACCTTAGAGACACTTCTTCTGCAGCCTGGCAGCAGGCAGAGAGCACATGGGCACTATACCTACCTCCTCAACCACTGCCAGGATGCCAGGGACAGTGCACCATTGGCACTAACATGGGGTGGTTGAGGAGGGCATGATGGGAGGGGTTAAGGGGTGCACCGGTGGGGTGCATGGGATGGGGATTAGATCACCCTTGTGCCAGTGTGGTGTGGGAGACGACCTGTTATTTTAGTGGTGTGAGGAGGATGCCCCCCTTTCCTAAGGTGGTGCTCCCCTGGTCAGCTGGGTTGGGGGGAGGGAGTTCAATATTTCCATGATGGCAGGGAGGGGAGCCTCTGAAAGTGTCCCCTGATCCCACCTAGGAGACACTGCTGGCAGGAAACATTCCGATTTTCCCATTGGCAGCAGCCCTTTTTCCAGAGAATATAATCTTAAAGGAGTCGACTTGTGCTCAGCCTGCATGGGAACCTCAGGGTTGCAGCTTGGTTGCACAGTCTAGAAGGAACGTTGGATACAGTTCTCATTTGTACAATCTCTCCTCAAAAGTTAACTCTCGGAGTCCAAGTATTACTATGGTCAACATACTCTACAGCTCCCGCCAAGGCCAATATCTCCTTCCTATATTGTGGTGCCCAGGACTGTTTACAATCTCCACGTGTGGTCTAACCAGATCTTTTGAATAGCTGAAGCATAATTTCTATTCTACGGACTGAAGTTTACACTCCATTCCACTACCACAAGGGTCTTGTAAAACCCAGCAGTTGGCCTCTCCTCCATCTACCTGCTCCCTCCAACCTGCCTGAAATTTTGAAGGAGGGCAGGGGAGTTCATGAGCTTATTGAAGCCCTTAAAATTTATTACCACTTAGCATATGATTCCACTGCTACCAGCATGTTAGCCACAGCAGGAGAAGGCTCACAGCATGCAGCTGCCCAGCAACTTTAGCTGTGCAGGCAAGTGTCAGGGATGGACTTCCCCTTTAACCTTCCTCTTGACCTCTCAAACCAGGCACCCATCCCCCTCACCAGGGCCTGCAAAGCTAGCCCCAGTAATACCTCAGACTAACCTTTGAGTTTGGACTCCATTCGTACTGCCTGTAGTCCCAGCAGTGGCTACCACTCCTGCTTGGTGTTACTGGGATTATGGTCTTCTGCCACCTGATTGACTGACAGCCCTCTAAGATGTGATTTTGTCCCAATGTTTGGGGCAGAAGTCTTACTTTAAATCAATTAATGCTGCTCTCAGCATTAAACTAATGCAGAGCAGCCATCATTACCATAGATGGGCTCACCACTGACCTTTTACATGACCATGGCGTCCCATTAAATCCAGTCCCATATCATCAGATCCTCCATGTGAGTAGGCTAACATTGGACATTTTGGTAATTTTTTATGTATATTCATGATATTTAATGGTCTGTGTACCTGGACCTCATTCATCCCCACCATCTCGCAAGTCTCTTTGGATCTCCATTGTTTCTAACAATTCACTATTGAGAAAATATCTGTTCTACCTATTTATGATTCAAAGTAGATGAGGTTACATTTGCCTACATTCAATTAAAATTCCATTTACCCAAGTTTTGTCTAGTCACTTAAATTATAATGGTCGCTTTATAATTTTATGCTTCTGTGTGTTGCTTTCAAAATTGTCCATCTTTTCTGCCATTTGGATAAGTGGCTTTCTATCCTATCATCTAGTTATTAATAATCACAGCAAATAGCTGCGACTCTAACATAGATTCGTACAAAACATACCAAAAGTCACCTCCTGCCAATTACAGCATCTGCCAATTATCCCTACTGTATGTCTCCTGTCTCTTGCCAATTTCCGAAATCCATCAATAATTTGCTTTCAATTCCACAAAATTTAACTTTAGTTAACAACTTCCTGGGAAGGACTTTTATCACAAAAAAAATCCCCATGTCCTGTACTTTAAGTAATAAAAAAATTTTGAATAGAATCATCAGGCATGACAAACATGTTGATTCTCTCTAACCAGCTGAAAATTTTCAAAGCGTTCAGCTAAGAGTATTTTTAATTATAAATTCCAGCAATTTCCCGACAACAATGGACTGGATTTTAAACTCCCTCACCAACAGAGTTGAAGATGGAGGCTGAAGTGGGCGGCTTGTCCACCAGCAGCAGGGTAGCATCAGGGGGCCCACCAGTTTGAGGTCCTTAAGTGGACAATTAATGCCCATTCATGGCCTCAACCCACCCCTGCTGGGATTTAATCGGTAGCAGGGAAGGCTCATGCCAAGCAGCCAGCCCAGCTGGTATCCCTGAGCAGGTTAGTGGTGGGAAAGAGGGGTATCCTTCCACAACAGGCCCCCTGGACTTAGAGGTTCCCCTCAATGGTTTTATCCGTCACCTATCCTACTTCCCAGATTTGCCAAACATGTCTGATTGGCTGGCAGCTCTCTGAAGTGGGGTTGAGTGTTCCTGAGTTGTAGAAGTACCGTCTCCAGTCAATTGATCGTTACATAGCTTCTGGGCTGCCAGTGTTCTGACTCTTACAAATCAGGAGATGGTGTGGAATCTGGAACTTCATATAATTCAGCCCAGAGCTGTTAGGCCAACTGGTCTATAATAACATGCTTTCCCTCTGTTACTTCTCTTAAACAGTGGATTGCAAGTTCAATTTTCCAATCTAAAAGAATATTTCAAGCTGAGTTTAGGAGATTATAGATAGGGTATCTGCAATGTTCTCAACTACTTCCTTTAAATTCCTGGGATGGAAACCATCTGATCCTCTGATTTGTCCCTCCTTACTGCCATTATTTGTTTAATTACTGTTATTTTACTTTCACATATTTTGATGAGTCCCTTTCATTGATTATTAGATTCCTTGGGATGATTGGCATGTTGAATTCTTCCTCTCTTCTAAATACTGATGCAAAGCATTATTCCTTTTCATTGACAATATCACCATTACCACTTAAGAGGTCCACATTGCCTTTCCTTTTTCCTAATATTATTTGAGTTGGTTTTTGTTTACGTTGTTTTTGATGTCCCTTTGTAAATTTCCTTTCATACTCATTTTCTGTAGCTCCCACAAAGTGTTTGTCCCTTTTTGATGTTGTTTGTATTGTTCCCATTCAACAGGGTCTGTGCTTTTTTTAGAATTTTTTTTATGGTTTATGTTGTCATTTACATCATTTGGCTGTCTTTTTTGGCAGGTAGAGATTTTGCTACTCATTCATACATGAGCATGAATAGCACGACAAATTGTGATGACACACAGCTGTATCAATCCAGAGTGTGTAATATAACTGGCCTTCTGGAATACATGAATTTGAACCATAGTACTCAGAATTCCTCAAAATAAAAATTCTGTGCAGTTTTTGATAAGCGAGGGGATTAAAGGTTATGGGGAGAGGGCGGGAATGTGGAACTGAGCCACGACAGATCAGCCATGATCTTATTGAATGGCGGGGCAGGCTCGAAGGGCTAGATGGCCTACTCCTGCTCCTATTTCTTATGTTCTTATGTAATTTCACAAAAAGACAGGGTTATCAAGATGACTACATAAATTAAAAATTGCAATGCCAATTGTTAAACACTTTGTTAAATATCATTGTGTTTATAATATAGTAATGTATCCTGATAGACAAGGATGGTGGCATGGTGGCACAGTGGTTAGCACTGCAGCCTCACAGCACCAGGAACCCCAGTTCAATTCCCGGCTTGGGTCACTGTCTGTGTGGAGTCTGCACTTTCTTCCCGTGTTTGCATGGGTTTCCTCTGGATGCCCCAGTTTCCTCCCACAGTCTGAAAGTCACACTGGTTAGGTGCATTGACCTTGCTAAATTCTCCTTCAGTATACCTGAACAAGCGCTGGAGTGTGGTGACTCATGGATTTTCACAGTAATTTCATTGCAGTATTAATGTAAGCCTACTTGTGATACAAATAAATAAATAAACTTAAACAAAATAGTCAGGATATTTGCATGAGCTACAGGCAATGTTGGTGAAGGTTTCTATTTCATCCATGAATATTGTCACATAAAGTTCTTTTAAAGAAATATAAGCTAAAAGGGACAATTTAATCACTCGTGGATTAATTATTATTATTTTAGGTAGTAGATTTCAAATAATTTGATTATGTGTGCTATAAATTTCTAAATAAATCTTTCAGTATTAGGCCAGATACTTTAGTTGGATGGTATGACATCTTCTGCCTTTGAGGGAAAGCAGTGCAATTTGATGGGTACCTTGCATCATTTTTTAAGGCTAGTGTCACAATAGAAAGCGATTTGTCAAACCTGGGTGTATTATTTTAAACATGGCATCAATAAGGGAACTGGTTTCAGTCTGCAGGAGAGTTGGTTTGCTGATTTCTATTTGCTGATAGAAATTGACTCAAGTGATGGATTAAGCCTTCCTACATTATTGATGACATCAGAGGTCACAAAGGCACTTCTCTAAACACCCCCTCTTTTCATATAAAAAAAACAACTGGCACACAGTATCATTTGCAGTTGCAAATCAGACAAGACATGGTCTACATCGAAAATCATCACTTATCTACAGAAAACCGGTCATTCCAGTTTGACCCACTTTTATCTGTCCCTACATATGCATTCTCGCAGCACAATGGGTCGGGAGACATCAAAGGAAGCCATTTTGCAGGCTTCCAGCTGGGCACCTGGGTCTCCATGTGGATATGCCAGCGTTGGACTGGGGTAAACACAGTAAAAAGTCTGACAACACCAGGTTTAAGTCCAACCAATTTATTTTATAGTAAACTCACTAGCTTTCGAGGTTACCCCCTTCGTCAGGTGAATGGAGAGTTCTGGCCTCAGACAGAGCATATAAAGCACAGACAGTTTACAGATTAATGATCAGAATGCAAATCTTTACACCTAACCTGCTGTTCAAGTCTTAAAGTGGCTAACAATGTGAGTGGAAGGAGCACTGATCACAGGTTAAAGAGATGTGTATTGTCTCCAGTCAGTACAGTAAGTGAGGTTTTGCAAACCCAGGCAAGTCACGGGGGTTACAGATAGTGCGACATGAACCCAAGATCCCTGTTGAGACCGTCCTCATGTGTGCGGAACTTGGCTATCAGTCTCTGCTCAGCGACTCTGCGCTGTCGTGTGTCGTGAAGGCCGCCTTGGAGAATGCTTACCCGAAGGTCAGAGGCTGAATGCCCATGACCACTGAAGTGTTCGCCAACAGGAAGGGAACAGTCTTGCCTGGTGATTGTCGAGCGATGTTCATTCATCCGTTGTCATAGCGTCTGCATGGTCTCCCCAGTGTACCATGCTTCAGGACATCCTTTCTTGCAACATAGCAAACTACTCAGCCTTCAGGAGAACAATACCACACAACCCTGCCACAGCAACCTCTGCAAGACATGCCGGATCATCGACATGGATACCATCATCACACGTGAGAATACCATCCACCAGGTACACGGTAAATACTCTTGCAACTCGGCCAACATTGTCTACCTGATACGTTGCAAGAAAGGATGTCCCGAAGCATGGTACATTGGGGAGACCATGCAGACACTACGACAACGGATGATTGAACATTGCTCAACAATCACCAGGCAAGACTGTTCCCTTCCTGTTGGCGAACACTTCAGTGGTCATGGGCATTCAGCCTCTGATCTTCGGGTAAGCATTCTCCAAGGCAGCCTTCACGACACACGACAGCGCAGAGTCACTGAGCAGAGACTGGTAGCCAAGTTCCGCACACATGAGGACGGTCTCAACAGGGATCTTGGGTTCATGTCGCACTATCTGTAACCCCCGTGACTTGCCTGGGTTTGCAAAATCTCACTTACTGTACCGTCTGGAGACAATACACATCTCTTTAACCTGTGATCAGTGCTCCTTCCACTCACATTGTTAGCCACTTTAAGAACATAAGAACATAAGAAATAGGAGCAGGAGTAGGCCAACTAGCCCTTTGAGCCTGCCCCACCATTCAATAAGATCATGGCTGATCTGTCGTGGCTCAGTTCCACATTCCCGCCCTCTCCCCATAACCCTTAATCCCCTCTCTTACCAAAAACCCATCAACCCGCGTCTTAAATATATTTAGCGAGGTAGCCTCCACCACTTCAACGGGCAGAGAATTCCAGAGATTCACCACCCTTTGAGTGAAGAAGTTCCTCCTCAACTCCGTTCTAAACCGTCCCCTCTTTATCTTGAGGCTGTGCCCCCTAGTCCTACTATTCTTTCTGAGCGGGAAGAGTCTCTCCACCTCTATCCTATCCATCCCATTCATCATCTTATACATCTCAATGAGATCTCCCCTCATTCTTCTAAACTCTAACGAGTACAAGCCTAATTTATTCAGCCTCTCCTCATAGCTCAACCCCCTCAACTCCGGCATCAGCCTAGTAAACCTCCTCTGCACTCCCTCCAAGGCCAAAATATCCTTGCGTAAGTACGGCGCCCAAAACTGCACACAGTACTCCAGCTGCGGCCTCACCAATGCCCTATACAGCTGCAGCAAGACCTCCCTACTTTTATATTCAATCCCCCTCGCGATGAAGGCCAGCATCCCATTTGCCTTCCTGACCACCTGCTACACCTGCAAGCTGGGTTTTTGCGACTCATGCACAAGGACCCCGAGGTCCCTCTGCACCGTCACCTGCTGCAGTTTTTCTCCACGTAAGTAATAATCCTTCCTACCATTATTCCTACCAAAGTGGACCACCTCGCACTTGCCAACATTAAATTCCATTTGCCATTTCCTGGCCCATTCGCCCAGCCTATCTAGATCCTTCTGTAGACTCTCAACACCCTCCGCACAATTTGCCATTCCACCAATTTTGGTGTCATCAGCAAATTTCGACACCCTACACTCGGTTCCCTCCTCCAGATAATCTATATAAATGGTAAGTAGCTGAGGCCCCAGCACCGACCCCTGGGGCACTCCACTAGTCACCATCCGCCAATCCGAATAGCACCCATTGACCCCCACTCTCTGCCTCCTATTTGACAACCAGTCCTCTAACCACGCTAACACCCTACCCCCAACTCCATGCCCCCTGACCTTCTGCAATAACCTGTTGTGAGGTACCTTGTCAAGCGCCTTCTGAAAATCAAGAAAGACCACATCCACCGGCTCTCCTCTATCCACCGCCCGAGACACATCCTCATAGAACTCCAGTAAATTTGTCAGACATGACTTCCCTTTAACGAAACCGTGCTGCGTCTGCTCTATCAAGCAGTTCCCCTCAAGATGCCTCACTATTTCCTCCTTGATGACGGATTCTAACTTTTTACCTACAACAGACGTTAAACTAACAGGCCTATAATTCCCCGCCTTTTGTTTGGCACCCTTCTTAAACAACGGCGTAACATTAGCCGTTTTCCAATCTTCCGGCACTTCCCCAGAATCCAGCGATGTCTGGAAAATAACCACCAAGGCATCCACTATCACCTCCGCCATTTCTTTCAGGACCCTCGGATGCATTCCATCCGGTCCTGGGAACTTGTCCACAATCAGCCCCTCCAGTCTGTCGAGCACCACCTCTCTAGTAACAGTAATGTCATCGAGACCCTCCAGTCCTACCACCTTTCCATCTCTAACATCCGGCAAATTATTCACGTCCTCCTCCGTGAAGACCGAAACAAAAAAGTTATTCAAGACCTCAGCCATTTCCCCATCCCCTACCACTAAGTCCCCCTTCTCATCCTCTAAGGGACCAACGTTCACCCTAGCCAGCCTCTTCCTTTTTATGCTTGAACAGCAGGTTAGGTGTAAAGATTCGCATTCTAGTCAGTAATCTGTAAACTGTCTGTGCTTTATATGCTCTGTCTGAGGCCAGAACTCTCCATTCACCTGACAAAGGGGGTAACCTCGAAAGCTAGTGAGTTTACTATCAAATAAATCGGTTGGACTTAAACCTGGTGTTGTCAGACTTTCACCTGGGTCTCCACATGTCTCCATGGCAAAGATTTCAGACACAAACAGCTCCACGATGGAAATCAGCATGGAGCTGATTACAATATGGAACTGAATATTTCCATAACATTTGTGGGCCCACAACTGAAGTCTCTGGGCCCGCTAACATCTCTCCGCCCGCCAGGAGTGGTTCACTCGAGCCTGCTCCTGGCACTGCCCTGGCACAGGCAGGCAGTGCTAATCTAGCAATGCCAACCTGTGCCAGGGCATTGCTAGGGCACTGCCTGGCCATGTCCCTCTCCCCCAGGGGCTATCCTGACCTTTGCGCACCCAGATGGATCCCTTTGATAAGTTCATGTTGGGGTGAGCCTGTTGTAAACCTCACGTTGGCAAGGTATGAAAATCACATGAGGTGGAAAAATCTGGTGAAGATGTGAAATCACGCCATTATGTGACTGGTAAAAGGCAGCGAAAATCAAAGACTGTGATCTCATCAGCGAGATTTGCAATTTCCTTGTTTCGCCAGAGCAATCTCATGGACGGAGGACACAGGCTCAAGGTTCCACCCAGTCTCCAGAACATAGTCAAAAAACTGCTGTTTCCATCCAAATTCACTTACCAGTATCCATCTTTCACATCTAGGATGGTAAAGACCTTTCCATTAGCAACTTATGGAAAGGATTCCATCAATGGCTGGCATAAGATAGTGAGATCTTTCAAAGCTTTATTCAAGTTCTTTGGGTCTATGCTTTCAATCTCAGCTTTCCAGGTTATTTCACTGCTTCAAGGCTGTATATCTAAACTAGATCTCCCATCTCCTTGGTTACTCCCATCTTTTCAAGCTCCTCTATCTTGTCTTTTAGGCTGGTCTTGAGAGCTATTGGAATTCTCCTCAAAAGATGCTAGTTTGGTCACATACCCCCATCTACTTCAAGATGATATTCACCAGGAAGGTATCCAAAACCCATAAAAACGTCTTTGTAAATGTTTAGGATTTGTTCTGCAGTCAATGGCATTGTACTAAGCAAAATACTACAGATTTCTGGTACATTAAGGGTCACCAGTCTAAGCTTTTAACTTGTTTCAGCTGAGATGAGTGGACTTTGCTTGGTGTCTACTATTGGAAATTGAAAAATCTTCTTTCTTTCCACTATATTAGGCTCTCAGCTATGGTTTCCCTTATTGGGGTGAGCACTGTTCCATCATACAGCCTCAACTTTACCTTCAAGGGCTTCATTTTTGGATCGCCATCTTGAACAATCTCACAGAGCTCTGCAAAGTTAATGATGTTGCAAGTAACAATGGCATCTATCTGAGATTTCAGATTGATATGATTCTCTCCCTTGCAGTTATCATTTCAATAGTCACAAACTATTTTTTCCTTGAGACATGAGGGAGCCAACCTGTTGCAGAGTGATTTGTCAGATTCCTTGCTGACATCTCTCCAGCAACATCTTTATAGACTTACTTTTTTTCTTTCCAGCAAAACTCTTGTGTGCAAAGTAATTCAGCTTCTTGCAGTTCAAGCACTATCTGACACTGGATATATTTTCTTTTCTTTTGTATGGTGTGCTCTGTCTTTTGTCTTTCTGTTGGCCCTTCTGCAAATTCTTTCCATTGTTTTCTGCATGGAAGGCCTGAACTGCCTCTCAGCAGAGTGCAAAGCATTGGCAGTTCTTCCATCATTACTCTGCAGTTGATGATTGACCACTTCAGAGTTTCTGCACATCAACAGCTTTCTTGAGAGTATGTTTCTCTTATCTTAATAGATGTGCTCTCTGGTGGTATCTCTTGTTCCTACGAAAATCCTGTCTCTATCGTATCATCTTTCAGTTGCTCAAAATCATAAGGGTCAGCTAGGCATCTCAATGCAGCCATACACTGATCAATGTTCTTTCCCTCTTCCTGAGATCTGATGTTAAATGTGTAGAGCTTAAGTAAGTAACATTAGTAAAGCTCGCAAAGTGGGTCCTTCAAGCCTTCAAAATTTCACAAGGCTGGTCCTTCTGCTTCTCTGAGATCCAACGTGTGCTATATAGCACTCTTCCTCTAGCATTGATAACAGAATTGCTATTATTTATTCAGGTTTCTTGTTTATCACTTGATTCAGACACTCCAGTGCTTTTTTCGGCACGGAAGAGACTGGAAGGGATTCCAATCTATTTTCAAACCAAATTTCCATGGCAGCAGGCAGTGGAATATTCAAAGCCATACTGACTTACCCAGTGACCAATGTAGACCATAAGACCATAAGGCATAGGAGCAGAATTAGCCCACTCAGCCCATCGAGTCTGCTCCACCATTCAATCATGGCTGATATGTCCATGTACAAAGTTTCAGCCTGAAGTTTTAATTATTCTCTGCTGTTTTTGTTCAAGTTCAGCTGCATACTCCTGACATCATGTTCCAAGTGGTAAATCAAATGGCTTTGACTCTCAAGCCTTTTACTCAAAGAATGGCAGAGGTCACCATGACTGGCAAACCGATGGCAAGCCACATTGCACAAAGGGACTTCTCCAAACAGAAACTAACTTCTTACTCTAAACACAAAATAAGATGGTAAAGTGCACAAACATTAGAAACAAACTAAATGAAAACCAGATCTTGAAATTCAATTTATGGTATGTTTTCATTTGCTTTGATTTTTCTTTGTGTTTGCAAGTATATTAAGGTTTAGTTCTTCTTGTGGCATAGTCTTGTGTATTTGATTTTCTTAGCTTATTTCTGTCATAATCATGAAAATTTGTCCTGAAATCAATTATGTAATAATGAATGAATCTCAACTGCAGAATCTCAACTGAGATTCTTTCCTGCATTGAGCTGCTACATACTGTTTCCAGTAACTAACAACTGGAGAAACATTATGGATAAATGTTGACCTCAGCAGTGTTGGGGTATATGGGAGATACACTCGATTTTGAGGACCAGGTCTTATTAGCATTGGACAATGACTCAGGGTGTTTTTTTGTGGAATTCAGAGAGACACCTCTACTTCAGAATGTTCTATGCAGTATTGTCCTAAAATGGTAATCAGGACCACATATGTGTCATAGGATCTCAATCTGCATATTAAAAGAGCTTAGCACCTGACTCAGGTGGGCACTCCGTCCACCTAGAAGCAATAGAGATGATATCTTAGGTGGTATTAGGGTGATAAGTCATTCCCACCATTGTTAGGGCAAGACCATCCCATTGCCATTATGCTATGCTTTAGAATACAATACATAACAGAATATAACCCCATGGTATGCAGTGAAAATGCCATACAGCACACTAGTGTGACCCTGAATTCTTCAATTCAGTGCATGGTACGATTACAAGTAAATCTAAAATTTGTGCAGAAAACTTACGCTTGTTAGAAACACTGGCAATTTCTAAAATGCAGAGCTGTACACTCAGCTTCAAAGCACTCTTAAAATGGCATTGCCAATATAGTTTCCAGTTTGATTTTAGACATCTATTCATTAAGTTTCCAACCAATTTACACAATATTTGCTGGTAGAAAATCTTAATGCTTGGAAACACACATTGGAAATTTGTGTTAAAATTGTGGTGGCTGAGAGAAAGCATGATCAAAGTGCCCACATTGATTTCATCTGTCTGCCTGTTTCATTCCAGAGGGTAGGCAAGGTTAAAGTCCCCTAGGACTTGATTTTCAATCTGGGATTGGGAGACCAACATGCTGATCATTTTTATGTGCTGATCCTGAACGACTACTTTGAAATGAAAACCCACTAATTCTCCCACAGGTAAGCTCACTACCTAATGAGGGAACCAACCTGCAATGGTCAAAGGCAGACAACAGTCGTTACATGGCTTACCAAAGTCTTGCAGAGTGGAGTGGCCAAACGGTTGATTAAAAGGTACTTCACCCTCTCTAATTGTCATAACCTATTTCTGCATTAATTTTATTCTCAATAACCACATCACATTATGGCTCCACACATTGCTCTCCATAGCTAAGCATTTACTTGCATCAACCCAGCTTTTTCCAGTTGTTATTATCTTCTTAGAGACCAATAACCTTTCTTTAAAACATAAGAAATACAAAATCCCAGCTATTGGAGAGTGAAGCCACAAGATGTCATAGCTTAAAACAGAAGAATGTTCACTTTACAGGAGTTGAATCCATTTGGGTGGGAATTAGGAGTAATAAGGAGAAAAAGTCACCAATAAGTGCAGTCTATA
The DNA here is from genome assembly GCF_965287045.1 of Carcharhinus amblyrhynchos. Lineage (NCBI taxonomy): Eukaryota > Metazoa > Chordata > Chondrichthyes > Carcharhiniformes > Carcharhinidae > Carcharhinus > Carcharhinus amblyrhynchos. The sequence goes on from NC_137335.1 coordinate 56,915,389, forward strand.
GGCCGCCAAACAACATCACAGTGGGGCGAGCAATAAACAAGGAAATAACTGATGTGTGTAAAAATAGTCTGGGAGTTATCATGGGCTACTTTAATCTACATGTCGAATAGTCAAACCAGGTTGGTTAAGGCAGCCTTGAGGAGGAATTCATAGAATGTATCTGTAATAATTTTCTTGAATTGTATGTAATGGAACCTAAGAGGCAGCAAGTTATCCTAGATCTGGTACTGTGTAATGAGACAGGAATAATTAATGACCTCACAGTTCGGGATCCTCTCGGAAGGATCGATCACAGTGTGGTTGAATTTAAAATACAGATGGAGCGTGAGAAGGTAAAATCCAATACTAGAAAATGTAGGAAAAAAAAGGTAGATAAAAGGCGAAAACTATAGGCTGGTTAGATTAACTTCTGTTGTGGAAAATGCTTGAATCTATCATCAAGGAAGAAATAGTGAGACATCTGGACAGAAACTGTCCCATTGGGAAGATGCAGCGTAGTTCATGAAAGGCAAGTTTAACCAATTTACTGGAATTCTTTGAGGACATTACAAGTGTGGTGGACAATGAGGAACCGGTGGGTGTGGTGCATCTGGATTTCCAGAACGCATTCAACAAGGTGCCGCACAAAAGACTGCTCATAAAGCTGCACGGCGTTACGGGTAATGTATTAGCATGGATAGAGGATTGGTTAACTAACAGAAAGCAAAGAGTGGGAGTAAATGGGTGTTTTTCTGGTTGGCGATCAGTGAATAGTGGAGTGCCTCAGGGATCAGGTGTTGGGACCACAATTGTTCATGATTCACATAGATGATTTGGAATTGGGGACCAAGTGTAGTGTGTCAAAATTTGTAGATGACACTAAGATGAGTGGTAGAGTAAAGTGTGCAGAGGACACTAAACGTCTGCAAAGGGATAGAGATATTTTACGTGAGTGGACAAGGGTCTAGCAAGTAGAGTACAATGTTGGTAAATGTGAGGGCATCCATTTTGATAGGAATAACAACAAAATGGACTATATTTAAATGGTAAAAAATTACAGCATGCTGCTGTGCAGAGGGACCTGGGTGTCCTCGTGCATGAATCACAAAAAGTTGGCTTGCAGGTGCATCAGGTAATTAAGAAGACAAATGGAATTGCTAGAGAGATGGAGTTTAAACACAGGGAGGTTATGTTGCAGCTGTATATGGTGCTGCTGTGGCCACATCTGGAGTACTGTGTACAGTTCTGGTGTCCTTACTTGAGAAAGGATATACTGGCACTGGAGGGGGTGCAGAGGAGATTCAGTAGGTTGATTCCGGAGTTGAGAGGATTGATTTATGAGGACAAACTGGAATTTAGAAGAAGGAGGAGGGATCTTACCGAAACATATAAAATTATGAAGGGAATGGATAAGATAAAAGCAGTGAGGTTGTTTCCCCTGGTGGATGAAACCAGAACTAGGGGGCATAGCATCAAAATAAGGGGGAGCAGATTTAGGACTGAGTTAAGGAGGAAATTCTTCACCCAAATGATTGTGAATTGTGGAATTCCCTGCCCAGTGAAGCATTGAGGCTACTTCATTGAATGTTTTTAAGGCAAAGACAGATAGTTTTTTGAACAGTAAGGGAATTAAGGGTTATGGTAAGCTGGCGGGTAAATGGAGCTAAGTCCACGAAAAGATCAGCCATGATCTTATTGAATGGGCGGTGCAGGCCCGAGAAGGCAAATGGCCTACTCTTGCTCCTAGTTTTTATGTTATCACCGAGTACTATCTATCTTGTATTCTAATATTGCGAATTAAAATGAGTTAAAAATGAATTAACAGAAAAATTGTGGTCAAATATGAAGTATAAATTGTACTTTAAGTGACAGATACAACTGAGGCAGATCTTGCAAATTGGTTAAGCAGTCCACTCAGATTTTAGTGATCACAATGAGTCACAAAGTCTTTCAAACCATGCCTTCATGAGGGATTTCAGCTCCTATCCTTCTCTGAATTCGTCTGATCCCCAGCCAATATCAGCACACACTAACCCAAGATCTGCAGGCATGGTCTTTATCACAAATGACACACATCTGCAAAACCTTCTCAATTCAGACTGGATGGCATAGATTCACCACTGTTATCTTTAAGTAACAGAAATGTCTGCAGCAACTTATTTTTGCTTATTTTCAGCTTCTGGCTCTATTCTTCCTGTGTCTTCCTCAGCTTGTCGGTTCTGCTCCAGTAGAGTTAATGCCCGCCACTACACTGATCTATGTCCTTTTCATATTTTCAACAAGGTTTCAGTTTTGCTTTCTAAACCTCAAGTTTGATATTTGTTGGTTTAAAAATTGGGAAGTTTGGTTTCATTTCTAGGTTTATCTTTTCTACTTCCCATTCAGCTTCTAAACTGAGGTAGAGTCTAATTCAAAAAAACACAAATTTAATTTTAAAAATATAGATTCCCTTACACAATCTCGACTTTGAAAATCATCCTCTGGCATTCCTCAGTTTGTTAACAAGCTCTTCAGGGAGCTAACAGGCCATTAATGGGAAGCAATGAGTTTCAGGCTAATTCTTCCCCCATCATCACCTTAAGAACAGCAGCAGAGGCATCTGAAAACTGACACCAACTAGGAACACTATTTACTCCATCCTTGGCCCCACAAGAAACACCAAGCCCGTAAAAGTCTTCATATCTTCAGAAAGAAAAGGAAGAAAGGCTTGCAAATAGAGGGCACGTTTAATAGCCTCAGGATATTCCAAATGACAACCAAGTACTTTTGAAATAGTCATCATTGTAATGTCAGAATTTGCAACAATTAGATGGTCAGAATAACTAATGTAATCAATCTACACTAAGATCAATTATCTTTCCTAGTACCGTCCTTTCACATTCATCAGGACTTCAAAATAACTCATGTCCACTTTTTAAATTTGTGGACGTTGGAATTTCAGTCCCAGGGAAACTTGAGACATTTATCATGTTTATACTGGTTCTTTGCTGTCAATCCAAAATGAATCTAGTTGTCCAACTCTCTCCCCATATCTCTTCATCTTCTGCTTAAAAGGTGTTGTGGGCTCTAACCAAATACTTTCTAAAGCAAAGTTATCCATGCCCCAACAATCCACTGCATTAAAAAAAATTACTCTAGATTCCCTCCTCACTTTCTTAGCAAATATTTTGAACTCATGATTCATCCTGATACTCTCCATCAATAAGAATGTCCTTAGTCACCAGCAAACTCTTCCACAATTTTACAATCCTTGAATACAGTGCATCTTAGCCTTCTTTGCTTTGTTTAGCATTCTGCTGCAATGTTAATTAAGCTGTCATGGCAGTATGGATCATACTCACATGTATTGTTGCCTTGACCAAAAGCTCAATTCTCTGCATACTTTAGAAAATAATTATTTCCATGTATTAAGATCTGACTACATTTGCAGTGCATCACTGTTCTTTGAACATGTATAATTCTGGTAATTTTTTTTAGCAATTACAGGCATACCAAGTTAAGCAAGCTTGTCTAGAAACATATGTTGTTGTACTGTTTGCCATAATTGTTAGCACAATTAAGTTCAATGTTCATTCTTTTGCTGGAACTGTTATCACAGCAAAGGATACACAATAACACTGTTTTATTCACTTATCTGTGTCAAATATTGAGTTCAACAAGGATGAGAGCATTAGGAAATGGAAAGGTTTTCTATTTTAGGCCTCAGTCTTAAGCTCTCTTAGCCCAGGTCACAGAGGCATAGAGGTTTATAGCATGGAAACAGGCCTTTCAGCCCAACTTGTCCATGCCACTCTTTTTTTTAAACCCCTAAGTTAATCCCAATTGCCCGCATTTGGCCCATTATCCCTCTATACACATCTTTTACCCTTGTAACTGTCTAAATGCTTTTTAAAGGGCAAAATTGTACCTGCCCTACTACTACCTCTGGCAGCTTGTTCCAGATACTCACCACCCCGTGTGTGAAAAAATTGCCCCTCTGGACACTTTTGCATTTCTCCCCTCTCACCTTAAACCTATGCTCTCTAGTTTTAGACTCCCCTACCTTTGGAAAAAGATATTGATATCTGAATTGTGGCCCTCATTATTTTATAGACTTCCATAAGATCACCCCTCAGCCTTTCACTCTCAGAGAAAAAAGTCTCAGTCTATTCAGCCTCTCCTTTATCACTCAAACCATTAAGTCCTGGTAGCATCCTAGTAAATCTTTTCGGCACTGTTTCTAGTTTAATAATATCCTTTCTATAATAGGGTGACCAGAACTGTACACAGTAGGTATAGCACAAGTAGATGTAGTATAAAGGTTTCTCTTGGATGACAGAGTTGTGGAGATTCTGGGCATCTTTAAAAATGGTAGTTGGGAATCAGATCTGAAAGTCTTCCCTCTCCATTTCAAACAGGTCCCATTGTCACTAGGAGAAGAAGAGGTAGAACATGACTCCTGCATGAGGGAAACCCAAAGTCAGATGGGCAATTTGAACTCAGTGCTGAGTTCAAAAAGATCGCATTGTTATTGGAGCAAGAGTCTGATCCCGTATTGTGGATTCTTTGGAGAATTTGTAAATGTTCTTGATGGGTGGATAAGGTCTGTAGAACTATCAAGTTGCCAAGTTCTTTAAATTAACAGTTTTTTTAAACTTGAAAAAAAAACCTAAGTCTGTGAGATTTAAAAAATAAATCTGTTCTAACAATTTCAGTAACTGTTGTTGACGTGACATAAGTGCTGTTATGGCATTATTAATACTTGGCTGTTTCTCACATCCATCATTATCATAGTATGGGGGTCACAAGTTCACAACTTGGGTGAAGACTCAAATAAGTTATTATGGGATTAGTTGTCTTTAATGTGGAGTTAGGAATACTTTTTTTTTAATAAGGGATCACATATTTGAGAGGATTTAAATGTATTGAATGGACTTATTTGGGTGCAAATGTTTCTTTACATAGTAAAATTTGTAACATATTTAACACCTAATTTTATTTCATCTGAGCATGTCTCATGATGTTTGCCTATGGTGGATACTAGATGAAATATCATGGATGGGCAAATGGTAGTTGGTGGGTGGTATGGATTGGCACTAATTTGGCATAAGCGGTATAAGGAACCATGAAGATAGGTAAGGGCTTGGGTTGGCATGAAGTAGTATGTTTTGGCATGGGGAGTTTGTGGGGGAGATGGGAAGGGGTGTGAGGGATAAAGAGTACAGGGCCAAGTCATCAATTAAACAAGGATAAAGTTGCAGAGAACTGAGGTGATACTTAGTACTTAACATCCCCTGTGACCTCCTCCAAATTTCATCTGGGGAGTAGCAGACCCAAATTCATTGTTGCCAAATGTTTGTTGCTGTTATTCAGTGAAACTGACAGCAACTTTTGGTGTTGATGCATTCACAGTTAAACATAAATCTATAAGTTGCTGCTAGTAATTCCTTGCTCTGGGGGCATGCTGTTAAAGTCTCCACAGTTGGCGAGCTTTAGAAATCAGTGAACTCACTTGAAATTCCTCATTTATGCTGTAATATTGATGTTCAAAATCCCTGAAAATACTATATTTTGTTAAAAAGCCGTCACTTGGTTTTAACAACTAAGTCATAACTACTGATAAAGAGCCTCACAGCCTCTTGAGCTTTAGAAAATCAACTTTTAGGTTGTGCGTCAATTTTTTTCCATTATTATAAAATTCTTTGTTTTAAATGCAATAAAAAGTTAGTTTCTGATATTTCAGCTTCTAATATGCATTATGGAAGACATATTTCACTCTCTGTAAAGTTTATGAAAAGTGAAGAGTAATCATTGTATCTATTTTCTGATTTGCAGCTTGTGAGAATACTTCGACATAACTGGCTGCTTATTAAATATCCAGGGATATAAGACTCTTCAAAAGGACAGACAAGATGGTAAAGGAGGTGGTGTAGCTCTGATATTTAAAGATGGTATCAGGGCGGTAGTGGGAGATGATATAGGTTCTATGGAGAAAAAGATTAAATCCATTTAGTTGGAAATTAGAAATAGTAAAGAGAAAAGGTCACTGATAGGTGTAGTCTATAGGCTGCCAAGTAACAACATCATGGTGGGGAAAGCAATAAATAAGGAAATAACTGATGCATGTTATCATGGGGGATTTTAATCTACATGTCGGTTGGTCAAATGAGGTTGGTCAAGGCAGCCTTGAGGAGGGGTTCATAGAATGTATCTGCAGTAGTTTCGTTGAACAGTATGGAATGGAACCTATGAGTGAGCAAGCTATTCTGGATCTGGTGGTGTGTAATAAGACAGGAAGAATTAATGATCTCACAGCTAGGGATCCTCTCGGAAGGTGCAATCACAGTATGGTTGAATTTAAAATACAGATGGAGTGTGAGAAGATAAATCCAATACAAATGTCTTTTGCTTAAACAAGAGACAACAAAAGGATGAGGGGTGAGTTGGCTAAGGTAGTCTAGGAGCAAAAACTTTATGGTGGGACAATTAAGGAACAGTGGAGAACTTTGAAAGCAATTTTTCACAGTACTCAGCAAAAGTATATGCCAGTGATAAGGAAGGACTGTAGAAAAAGGGATAATCAGCCATGGATATCTAAGGAAATAAAGGAGGCTATCAACTGAAAAAAATGCATACAAAGTGGCAAAGATTAGTGGGAAACTAAAGGATTGGGAAATCTTTAAAGGTCAGCAGAAAGCAAAGAAAAAAGCTATATAAAAAAAAGATTGAGAGTAAACTAGCTCAGAATATAAAATGAAAAAGAGTGGCTAAGGTAAACATTAGCCCTTTAGAGGATGAGAAGGGGGATTTAATAACAGGAAATAAGGAAATGGCCAAGGCATTGAACAGGTATTTTGTGTCAGTCATCACAGTGGAAGGCACAAATAACATGCCAAAAATTAATGACAAGAAGGTTATGGCAGGTGAGGATCTGGAAACAATTATTATCACAAAAGAAGTAGTGTAGGGCAAGCTAATGGGGGGGCTAAAGGTAGACAAGTCTCCTGGCCCTGATGGAATGTATCCCAGGGTACTAAAAGTGATGGTGGGGGAAATAGCAAATGCACTCTTGGCAATTTACCAAAATTTGTTGGACTCTGGGGCAATTCTGGCAGATTGGAAAACAGCAAATGTGACGCCACTGTTTCAAAAAGGAGGTAGACAAAGGCAGGTAACTATAGGCTGGTTAGCTTAACTTCTGTTATGAGGAAAATGCTTGAATCTATCATCAAGGAAGAAATAGCGAAACATCTGGTTAGAATTTATCCCATTGGGAAGACGCAGCATGGGTTCATGAAAGGCAGGTCATGTTTAACTAATTTACTGGAACTTTTTGAACTCATTACAAGTTGGTGAACAAGAGGAACTGGTGGATGTGGTGTATCTGGATTTCCAGAAGGCATTCAACAAGGTGCCGCAGAAAAGGCTGCTGCATAAAATAAAAGTGCATGGTGTTACCGGTAATGTATTGGCATGGATAGAAGGCTGGTTAACTAACAGAAAGCAAGAGTGGGGGTAAATGAGTATTTTTCTGTTGGCAGTCAATGACTAGTGGTGTGCCTCTGGGATCAGTGTTGGGACCACAATTGTTTACAATTCACATAGATGACTTGGAATTGGGGACCAAGTGTAGTGTGTCAAAGTTCGCAGATGACACTAAGGTGAGTGGTGGAGCAAAGTATGCAGAGGACCCTGAATGTCTGCAAAGGGATATAGATAGTTAAGTGAGTGGGCAGGGTCTGGCAGATGGGGTACAATGTTGATAAATGAGGTCATCCATTTTGGTAGGAATAAAAACAAAATGGACTATTATTGAAAGGGTAAAAAATTGCAGCATGCTGCTGTGCAGAGGAACCTGGGTGTCTTTATGCATGAATCACAAATTGTTGGCTTGCAGGTGCAGCAGGTAATTGAGAAGGTAAATGGAATTTTGTCCTTATTGCTAGAGAGATAGAATTTAAAAACAGGGAGGTTATGTAGCAGCTGTATGAGATGCTGGTAAGGCCACAACAGGAGTACTGTGTACAGTTTTGATCTCCTTACTTGAAAAAGGATATACTGGCACTGGAGGGGGTGCAGAGGAGATTCACTACGTTGATTCCGGAGTTGAAAGGGTTGGCTTATGAGGCGAGACTGAGTAGACTGGAACTATACTCATTGGAATTTAGAAGAATGAGGGGGATCTTGTAGAAATATATAAAATTATGAAGGGAATAATAGGATAGATGTAGGGTGGTTGTTTCCACTGGTGGGTAAACTAAAACATGGTGGCATAGCCTCAAAACAAGGGGGACCAGATTTAGGACTAATTTGAGGAGGAACCTCTTCACACAAAGGGTTGTGAATCTGTGGAATTCCATACCCAGTAAAGCAGGTGAGGCTACCTCATTGAATATTTTTAAGGCAAAAATAATTAGATTTTTGAACAGTAAAGGAATTAAGGGTTATGGTGAGTGGACTGGTAAGTAGAGCTGAGTCCACAAAAAGATCAGCCATGATCTTATTGAATGGTGGAGCAGGCTCGAGGGGTCAGATGGCCTACTCCTGCTACTAGTTCTATGTTCTTATGTTATTCTGGTTATGGTCAGGTGAGAAAGGGTCAAATGGCTCCCCTCTTTTCCCTCTCCTCATGTAACTGCAACAGGACTTTTATTAAAGAAATCAGATACTTGCCAATTCACTGAGTGTTTAATTGTTTATGTGTGATACAAGACATGATCAGATAGGATATCTTGAGTCTTTTTTCCAAAGAAAGAATCATTTTTATTGTACTTAACCTGGTGTCAGGTATGTGCAGGTATAATTTTAAATATTTTCAGGACAACTGTTTGAAAAGCATGTTTGCTAAAAAAAAAATACTCTGAAAAATCTTTTTTGAGAAAGGGATTTATGGAGAGGCAACTTGGCAACTTTCTGTGTTGGTTCCAAAACTATCAAACTGCTTAACTGAAGAAGATCACAAAAGGCATTGCTCAATGAGTGTTCCACACTTACAAATGAAATCCTTACACTAGCTGGTCTTCTCTCAGAATGAAAGACAATTAACTGATAAGGAACTTAATGAAAAAGTAAAAAGAATACCCAGATGGGAGAAAGGCTTTTTGAATAGTCAATACCTAACATGGAATCAGGATTTGTCAGTTTGGGAGAAATCATCTTTAGGTTTCATACTTTAAGAAAAGGCTGAAGCAGCCTAAAGAAAAGAAACATCTTGAACATCATGAGACACATGGTGAAACAGAAACTGATTCTCAACAGAGAGAGACTGAGGAAGGTTTTCAGAATTGCTGCACTAAATCAAGCTATCAAGAGCCATCACCTGCAGTACTACAAAAGTGAAAACAGTAGCTTTGACTTACTCCCAGGTCTGGTGCTGCTTGTTGAGTCCACCTGCAAAGGCAAATTCTAGTTCTTCAATGTCAACAGTGCTAAACTGAACCAAAAGTTTCAACCTCCTTATTTCAGAAAGAAGACAGGTTTTCTTCATTCCAATAGGTTTGGAATGCTGAAAGGACAATGATGCAAATGTGCAGCCATCTGTGACTGTGGGCCCAACTCACGGCTGTGTGGTTTTAGTCTCTTTGTAAAAAACAATTAGAGGTTTCCAGCCACTAAATTCAAAAATCATTTTTTGATTTAAAGCATGGTTTCACAACAGTCTGCTTGATGCTATCACTAGAAATCCCTTTGATTTGGCATTGGATTCAATTTCATGTCAAAAAAACTGAACTCTACACCACAGTGACCTTTGTGGGCAGTTTTCTTCAAAGCAAACATGATAGCTTTGTCATTGACCTCAAAATCCAGGCCTCTCAATTGAGGCCACGTGCTTTCCTTTCAGGGAAAAAGGCAAACCTGGATGGAAATCATCTGTAGGCTGCTCTTCAGCACCATCTAGTGGCAGATTTAAAGCAAGCATTAATGAGGTTGGGGTGTGTATTATCCATCTCTGCCCTTGTCTATGGATCATGTAGAGACAAAAACAGATAAAGCGGAAAATGGAAAGGAGTTTCACACCTCAAGAAAGAAAAATACAAAACAAATCTTAAAAGTGAATATATTCAAATCACTCTTTGACTGTCTAAGTTCCAGGGAATGCAATACTAGTTTATTTAATGTCTCCTCGTAATTTAACTCTTGGTATAATTCTGGTAAACCTACATTGCATTCTCTCCAAGGCCAAGAAGTATCCTTCAAAAGGTATGGCGCTCAAAACTGCTCCTAGTAGTCTGGTATGGTTTAACTAGGGCTTTGTGTAACTGAGGAATGGCTTCTCCCTCTTGTAGTCAATTCCTCTGGATATAGAGGCCAGCATTCCAATAGCCTTTTCGATTATTTCCTACACCTGTTCATGGCATTTCAATGATCAAATTATTAAATATTGTTTTCAGTTCTGGCTCTAAAGTCCATTCCCTAGCTACAGTCTCCATTCCTCTCCCTGGCAACAGTGTGAGATTGAATCAGTATGTTCCCAACCTTATCACATTTGCTCCTGAGGTCAGCTTCCAACTTCATATTCATGCCATAGCTAAGATCACCTATTTTCACCTCCTGAGCAGTGCTCAGCTTTGTCCATGTCCCAGCTCATTTGTTTTTGAAATCCATAAGTTTTTGTTACCTCTGTATTTGAATATTTTAACAGACTCCTAGCTGATCTCCCAAATCTACCCTCTGTAAACAAAACCTCTGCTCCCCATCTTAATTGCAGCAAGTCTCATTCCCATCACTTGTTGGCCTACACTGCCTCCTGGTCAAACAATGGCTTGATTTTAAAATTCTCATGCTAGTTTTCAATTCCTCCATGGCCTTGCCTCTCCCCATTGTTGTAATTTCCTTCACCCCCACAATTCTCTGACATATCTGTGTTCCTCTAATTCTTGCTTCTTGTGCATTCCCAATTATTGCACCACCATTGTTGGGTCATGCCCTCTATTGTCTAGGTCACAATCTCTCGAATTCCCTCCCTGCACCGCTCTGGCTCTCTACCTTATGTTCCTCCTTTGAAATATTTCTTAAAACATACTTTTGGTCATTTGCCTTATCTTTTGTGGCTGGGAGTCATAATTCATTTTATAATACTCCTATTGAATGCTTCGGGATGTTTCATTAGATTTATGGTACTATATAAATATATGTTATTGTTGTTATTAACATATCTGGACCTCCAAGCCTTTTTGGACCTCCTATGTTTCTGGTACTATGTAGGAAGTATCTTGTTCTATCCTTTGTAGGTCCAAAGTAGATGATATCACCTACACTGAAGTCCATTTTCCACAATTTGGCCTTCAATACATTAACATATTTTTGTGATTTGCAATCAATTTTTGTGTCATCCACAAACATCCTATCCCATATCTAAGTCGTTAATGAAACACCATCAATCACATTTTGGAATGATATCATTGTGGTTATGTTACTAGACTAGTAATTTAAAAGCTTGGACTAATAATCTGGAGATGAGCGCAAATCATACCACAACAGCTGGGGAAATCAAAATCAATACCATCAGCCATCTGACCATAAAACTATCAGCTTGGCACAGCAGAAGCAATGGTGTAGTAGTAATGTTACTGGACTAGTAATCAAGAGGCCCAGGCTAATGCTCTGGGGACACTGGTTCAAATCCCATCACAGCAACCAGTGGAACTTGAATTCAATTAACAAATTTAGAAGTTACTCTGTGATAGTGACACTGAAATCTGCTTCTAATGTCATCAGCATCACAGATGCCAGAATTCAACCATTTGATTCCCTCCAATTGATACTGAGGAACAGCTGAAAGCATTGATACTGCAAAGGTTTTGATAATATTAAAGCAACTGTATTGCATACTTGTACTTCAGAACTAGCTATGCTTCTAGCCAAGATGTTTCAGTAAAGCTACAACATTGCCAGCTACCCAGCAATGTGAAACATTGCCCAGATATTTTCTGCAGGACAAATGCAAGCCAGCCAATTACCAATCTTTTCTCAATCAATAGCAAAGTGAAGAAAGGGGTGTTGACTCTGCTATCAAGTGGCACTTTCTCAGCAATAGACTGCTCACCAAGATCCTGTTTGGGTTCCAATAGGGCCACTTGATTGCAGCCTTCATTACAGCTTTGGTCGAAACACGGACAGAAGAGTTGAATCCAAGAGGAGAGGCAAGTGTGACTGCCCTTGACATAAAGCAGCATTTGACTGAGTGTGGCATCAAGGCGCAAAGGAAACTTGTAAATCAGAGAGCAAACTCTGCACTCTGTGGAGTCATACCTGGCACAAAGGGAGATGGTTGTAGTTGTTGGAGATCAATTATCTCAGTTCCAGAGCATCGCTGCAGGAGTTTCTCAGGTTAGTGTCCTAGGCCCAAATACCTTCAGCTCCTTCATTCCATTATAAGGTCAGAAATGAGGATTTTGCCTTTGACTTCACAAAGCTCAGCACCATTCGCAACTCCTCAGGTACTGAAGCAGTCTGTGCCCATATACAGCAACACCAGGGCAACATTCAGACTTGGGCTGATAAGTGCTAAGTAACATTTATGCCACACATGTGCCAGACAATTACCATCTCTAAAAAGAGAGTCTAATCATCTCCTCTTGACATCTGTAGGAGGCCATTGTATTTTGAATGGACATACCTACGTTAATGAGCTATTTAAACCTGGAGATAATTCAGATGGCCTTAGAAAAGCGCAAAAGAGTTTTCACCCCAGAACAAAAGGACATTGCTAAACCATTTAACATTATCAAACATTGATAATTGTACTATTTCAGCCCGTACTGTGTCCTATTATAATAAAATAATCAATTCTATTGAAATATAAAAGGTCAGGGCATAAGTTACTGAAGTACTGAACTAATTAGATCACAATGGATCAGGTCATACATCAACTTATTGGATCACTGCAGTCACTCAAAATCCTGTCTACATGAAAGAAACCCTGCAGCAAAGAAGGGTATAAAAACATGCCAGTCTAAAAAGAGAGAAAAAAGGAAGAAGAAAGAAGACAGGTAGCCTGTGGACAGATGCAGAAAGAGGAGTTTGGTTGACCACCAGCTCAAGGGAACCTAATTCTCTGATGGAAAACCAATTGGGCAAGTGGCAGTTAACGGTCAGGATTTATAATCTGGGGATATGGCCACAGTTCAAGGACATGTGATCCAGTGTACACAGCTGAATGTCAGGGGTGTGTAATCTAGGGGAAATGGAAGTTGCTTGAAGGATGTTAACTAAAACAAAGGATGTTGTCTAGACTGTGTGCTCAAAGTGATTCCTGCTGGTTCCACTTTTTGATAGTATGAATATTGGAAACACACAGAAAAATTTTTAGGTTTGTTAGATTTACTTAAGTATCTCTCAAGGTTAAAGTATGGCTGTTGCAGTGCAGTGATAATAATCTTCTCCTTAATTGAGAAAGAGTTATCTCCCTAGACTCTGTAGCTTCCTACTCGGATATTTAAAGAGAATACCATTTTAAATATTTATGGCTTTCTTAGATATCTCAATTATTACATTATTAAAGCCTGGATTCTCTAATAGAAACAAGATTAAACTTTATTTTCCTTGGAGTATCAATGGTGCCATCAACTTACCACAAAATATGAATTGCATATTAGGTTATTTATTAAACTATTATGTAACTTAGAAAATATATTGTTCCAATCAGTCTTCTGTATCCATATCCATACACTATTCAGTGGAGAGGTACATTGTTGAGGAGAGATGCCTGGGCCCTTATAATATCCGGCTACTTTTAACCTAGCTAAAACTTGTTAAAAATGCCATACTATTCTCTGGTGCTTTCTTTCCTTGAGGGAGAGGTAGATCAGTTCTTCACACTCATTTATGGTCTGTGAAATCTGTCTTTATCAATTATAAATGAGGATAGTTATTAGGGAATGCACCTGATTTGGAATAGTCCCAAAAAGGATTATAATCCACTTCAAACGTACGGTGGTGAGTGTGCCTACACCACGCAGACTACAGCTTTTCAAGAAGGCAGCTCACCACCATCTCAAGGGCAATTAAGGATGGGCAGTAAATATTGACTTTGCTAGTGGTGTCCACATACTATGAACAAATAAAAAAAATTTTGTTCACTAACCTCCTTTAGGGAAAAATATCTGCCATCCTTACTGGTTCAGACCAATATTAGATCTGGCCAACATGACACACCAAACCCACATCAATGTATTTGAATCTTAGGGTGGTATTTTATGGCCTCGCTCGACCTGAGACTGGAAAATCCCACCTGAGGTCAACAGTTCTTCCCATTCTACACCCCTCGCCAGCTCCGATTTGCGTGGCAGGCAGGGTGGTAGAATTCCAGTGTTAATATCCCTCTGAACTGGTTCAGCAAGCCTTTCAGTTGACTGAAACAGCTGTGAAAATGTCTCATAAAAACAAAATCAAATGGACCACTTGACATCAACCAAAGCACTGGATAAAGCAAGAGTGCATCCAGTCGATCTTGCAAAGTTCTTTGTCCTACAAACCAGTCAAGCAAAAATCTGAAATATTTATTGTCACAGATTTATAGCTTTCAGCCAAAGTCACAGGCTCCTCCAATATCATCCCTGCACATATCCTGTTCCATCGGCAGGACAAACTCATCAGATGCAATGGCATAGTGTATATATTGGTATGGAGTGGCCCTCTAGGTCGTCAACATTAATTTCAGACCCCATGAAATCTATGGCATTAGGTGAAATATAGGCAGGAAAACATGCTGATGGCTACCTACTATTCTCCCTTAGCTGATGAATCAGTGCTCCTACATATTGAACACTACTTGGAAAGAGTACTGAGAGTAGCAAGGGCACAGACTGTACTCTGGGTGAAGGACTTCAATATTTATCGCCAAGACAGTAGTGGCACTACTGACCCAGCTGGTTGGGTCCTAAAAGATATACTTGTGCCAATTAGAATACCTGCCTGTACATAGTCTCTATCCCCTGTTGCTAAGCAAATTTACTTTCAAATGCCTGCTGGAAATCAATAGAAATAACATCCATTGACACTTTTCCTGCCCATTACTTCAGTCACCTCAATCATCTTCGTCAGGCATGACCTATCCTTCTATAAGTCCAAGCTGGTTGTCTCTAGTCCTCTGAAGATTTTCAAGGTGTTCAGTTGCTCTATCCTTAATTCGGAACTCTAGTAATTTTTCAACACCAGATGTTAAGTTGACAGGTCTATAATTCTTGAGTTTCCTTCTCTCACCTTTCTTCAATAGTGGAGAGATTTGTGCAATGTTTGAATCTAAAAGAACAGGTACTGAATCAAAAGAAGTTTAGAAGACTGTAGTTTGGGCATTCTCACTTATTTCTTTTAAAAGCCTGCGATGAAAATCAGTTGATTCTGAGAATCATAGAAACCCTACAGTACAGAAAGAGGCCACTCGGCCCACTGAGTCTGCACCGACCACAATCCCACCTAGGCCCTACCTTCATATCCCTACATATTTACCCACTAGTCCCTCTAACCTATGCATCTCAGGACATGAAGAGTAATTTTAGCCTGGCCAATCAATCTAACCTGCACACCTTTGGACTGTGGGAGGAAATCCACACAGACACGAGGAGAATGTGCAAACTCCACACAGACAGTGACCCAAGTCAGGAATCAAACCCAGGTCCTTGGTTTTATGAAGCAGCAGTGCTAATCACTGTGCTACCATGTCACCCAGGATCTATCATTCCTTAGTGTCATTATTTTCCTTGCTACATTGTTGTTATTTTACGTATGGTAATTTCAGTGAATTCTTGACTTAGTATAACTTAGTTCTTGACCTCTTCCTTGACTATAAGCACAGGCTCAAACCAATTATTAGGCTTGCTGTCATTTCTTTATCTTCATTAGTAATTGCACTGTTTTCAGTTTCCAATTGCTTCCGACCACCTTCTCTTTAACATAATTATAAAAAATGTTGTGCTGATTTTGATATCCATTGTAAGTTTCTTTTCATATCAGTTTTGTCACCATTTGCTATTCCTTGTGTCTCTTGCATTCACCAGCATTTTTGTACTACAACAGTAGTGCAAAAATGTTAACAAGAGTACTACAAATTTGTATATGCTGGCTGGAATTTGCCAGGTCTCATAACCCTCGTCACCACTATTAGCGAGAACAAAAATTTGGCACTATGCCAAATCTTCATTCACTGCACAGGAATCAGGGAATCCCAGCCAGGAGCAAGGTCAGAGAATTTTGGCCACATTTTTCGAATAGCTTCGCTATTTTAAATTGATATTGGTCAGGATATCAGTGTTGATGGGGCAGGGTCTATTAACTCCACTTTATGGGCATTTCCACCTCAAATATGCTGGTTTTGGCCTTCTTAAATCTGATCTGTGACACTTAATATGGAAAATATATGGGGAAGACTAATAAACGAGAGTCAGGAACAATTAGAAAAAAGAGAGGGAAAATAGGAAGTGAAAAATAGGGATGAAAAATTAAGGAGCATAGGAAAAAAGATGGGAGTAAATGTTGAAGGGAAGGGAAAAAAGGCTGGAAGGAGAGAAATTGGAGTGGAGAGGAAAGAAGCCTGGCATTCAGATTCATCTCATTATTTACTGTGACACTGTTTTTAATGTGTTCAGGCACAGCTGCAACATCAGATCAATGAGTGTGTCAGGAACACTAGGACAGTAAAGAACACCAGATGCTGGTTTTGCTTGGAAAATGGTCTAAAATTATTTGCTCCCATACTACACTTATACTTTTATACTTAAATTGGAGCAGCTAAAGAAAATATTATTTCCCTCCATCACTGTTACTATTAGTCACCTGCTATCCATGTTTTAAATGGGTGGTCAGTGTTTCAACTCAGTGTTGGTTTGTCTGTGTTTGCATCTGAAGATCAGTGTGGCTTCAAACGGTGCTCGAAGAACCAATATGGCTTTTTTGTAATGTGCGTGCACTGCTATTTCCTGTAACTTCTGCATTAAACGGGACAGATTTCGTTAAGGATTGGGATCATGTGTTCTCTGTGAAATGACTTTATGCAAAGCAAGGGCTACAGTTTTAAAGTTAAATTACTGCTCGAAAAATGCAAATTTACTCTTTTATAATTGCATGCTACAGGTCATATTCACAGCTTTTTTTTGTGAATTATCAACTTGCATCAACATTTCTGGAGCCCTTAGTCAATCTGCTCTTTTCTGGTTTACACTTGATGAGAGTCACCATCAGTAGTGAATGCAGCAACTTTTTTTAAATGGCCAGCTTTCCCAAAGTACAGGTCATCATTAATGAACACACTTAAGACATTTATAATTTATGTGCTCGCCGTGTATCATATGGCAAATGTAACTGGAAAGGCTTGGTATTTGTGAACACTGAAAAATAAAAATGCACCACATTGCGCAGTTTATTGATTGCATTTTGCTCTTCTTTCAAGACACAGCCCTACGAAACAGCAAAGCAGATTTAACTCTTCTCATAACTGTGGTTACAACTCCTGCTACAAATTACAACAAAACATATACGCACAACAGGGCTGTTATTAGCATGCTAAAGTAATATTTGAAATCCTTGAACTTTGCAATATATTCCGTGAAAGCTTGATGTTGCAAAATGTTGCTGTGGATAGAGGGCCACAGAGTTTACTTCAACAACATGTTATGTGCTGTACAATGCTGCCATGGATAGTAAGCTCATCACTGACTGAAGAATGACTTGTTAGCTTGGACAGTTACAAACATAGCATTACTATATAGTATCCTTGTTTGGATTTTGATATGTACTAAAGTTAAGCTACTACTTGAGCTAACTTACACTACGTTTTTGTTAAATTTTCAGATCTTTTAATAAGTGAATTCAAATTCTCAAACTGTTATTGTGGGATTTGGGCTTTATTAGTCACCTGTATAACCAGTCGAATGACATAGCCATTACATGTACCACGATAACAGCACAAAGTAATGCTCTGTGAATTTCCCTGAATAAGGATCCCATTAAATGGGTTAATAATAAATGCTCCGACAATGAACTTCACTGGAATTATTAACATAATGATGTTTCAATATGTGACACAAGACATTCTCATGAATTACATTCATATTGTCAACTAAAATGGCAGAATTTAGATGTTGCTGGCAAGGCCAACATTTATTTTCCATTCTTACTTGTCCTGGTGGTTGAATCACTGCTAGCAATTTTGTACAACTGAATGCTAGGCCACTTCACAAAGCAGCTGAGAATCAACCACATTGATTTAGGATTGGAGAGATAATTTGGCAAGGCTGAGTAAGCACAGAAGGCTATCTTCCATAGAAGACAGTTGTGAATTAATTGCATTTTTACAACAACCTGTGGTGGCTTCATGGTCACTTTTAATGACATTGGGTTTTTTGTTAATTTTTAGATCTTTTAATAACTCAATTCAAATTCTCAATATGCCATTATGGGATTGGACTTTATTTGTCCTTTGGATAGCTGGTCCAATGACATGTCCATTTCATGTACCATAGTTAAAAGCACTAAAAATGGGCCAAAGATATAGAAATATAATTTCATTTCAACAATTGTTCCAGCACTAGCTTGTGAAAATACTGTGACCTTAAGAAAGCTATTTTTATCATGTTTCTTGTAAGGGGTATGTTTAAAATTCATCTCTGTATACATGGTGCCAATTTGTCTGCACCAGGCAGTTCACATGGTGTGAATGCAGACTAATATTTGATATTGGTTAATAGGGTTTTTGGTTTAATCTGAGTAAATGCATTTTTGTTTATTTTGATTTTTCCCCTGGGGTTTCAGAGTAGGGTTTGATTAGATTGATTGACAGAGATAGTCATGTGTTAATGGGTGGAGCTAAGCCTCCAGAGAAAAGTCAAGAACAGTTTCTGCCTGGACCTGAAAGAAACAAGAGGTGTCTCTGTCTCTCCCAATCTGGAGGCTGCCCTTCGGGCTGTAAGAAGACGGGTCTTTCTCTCTCTCTCTCTCTTTCTCTCTAGAGGTGTACAAAGACCCTTAGACTGTTAACAAGTAAAAACATATAAGTTTGTGTTGTTTGTTAATTGGTTTTGAAGAGGAATTTAAGTCTTTAAGAGGAATATTGCTTAAGTTGGAACTAATAGAGATAGATTAGCAGTTAAGAATTTTGTCATGTTTAAGTATGTCAGTTGGTAAAAGTTAAGCTAATTCTTTTCTCATAGTTAAACTGTATTGTTAAATAATATTTGTTTTAATAAAAGCTTTCTAGTGTGTCAAAAGGAATCACACCTGGAGTGAAACACCTTATCCTCATACTAATGCCAAAATAGCAAAACTGTTGGGGTATAGTCAGGCTTCATGATATACACTGAGGTTCCCTAACAAACTGAAGATGATAAATGGAGTCCCTGATGACCAACTGGTTTATTATAAAGGTGTAAACTGAACAATACAGTCTAGGATAATCTTACTGCAAGATTCTGGAAGATTATTTCACTTTCAGAAATATACTACAACTTCAAGACATGAGAATTTTCAAAACAAAAATTAATTTACTTTATGTAGGCATCACTGGTCGAGCCTACATTTATTGCTCATCCCTCACTGCCCCCTATTTCAAAGGGCATTTCTGAGTCAACCACATTGCTGTGGATCTGGAGTCACATGCAGGCCAGACCAAGTAACGACAGCAGATTTTATCCTCTAAAGGACATTAGTGAACCAGATGGGGTTTTATGACAATCAACATTTGTTTCATGGTTATCGTTAGGCTTTTAATTCCAGATTTTTTATGGAATTAAAATTTCACCATCTACCATGATGAGATTTGAACCCAGGCTCCAGATTTTGCACTGGGTCACTGAATTACTAGTCCAGTGACAAAACCACTATACCACTGCCACTGGAAAAAGTGTAATACACAAGAATACTAACTTGACCAGTCAACTTTAGTTATTGAAAGGTAACTTTGTTAATCAGCTCCATAATGGTTAGGAGAAGTCCTCACTGATGAGCCACAAAAGATTTCTAAGTGTCCTGTGAAGAGTTAGGTGTTTTGATCTCAACAGTACCTGTATTCACTTAAGAATTTCTAAACTTTAGCTTCTGTGAACTTTCATTTTAGTTATATGGGATTGGATAAATGGGGTATATCCTTAATGAGAGGTGTTTTCCAGGTAAACAGATATCACAGAATTGTTACAATGCAGCAGGAATACATTCAGCCCATTTTATATGCACTAGCTCTCTAATTGACAAATTCATTTAGTGCCATTCTCTTGCCTTCTCCTCATAATCCTGCACATTCTTTCTTTTCAGATACAGTCTAATTCCCTTTAGACTGCTTCAATTGAGCTTGCCTCCACCACATTTAATCAGTGCATTCTAAACCTTAACCACTCATTACATTAAAAGGTTTTTCCTAATGTACCTTTTGAAATCATTTATGGATTTCTTAGCACTTTATGAATATATGTACATCACAAAATATTATAATTTAACGACAAAAACATATCCTTTAAGAACATAAGAAATAGGAGCAGGAGTAGGCCATCCAGCCCTTCGAGCCTGCCCCGCCATTCAATAAGATCATGGCTGATCTGTCGCTGCTCAGTTCCACTTTCCCGCCCTCTCCCCATAACCCTTAATCCCCTCTCCTATCAAAAACCCATCAACCCGCGTCTTAAAAATATTTAGCGAGGCAGCCTCCACCACTTCAACGGGCAGAGAATTCCAGAGATTCACCACCCTTTGAGTGAAGAAGTTCCTCCTCAACTCCGTTCTAAACCGCCCCCCTTTTATCTTGAGGCTGTGCCCCCTAGTCCTATTGTCTTTTTTGAGCGGGAAGAGTCTTTCCACCTCTATCCTATCCATCCCATTCATCATCTTATACGTCTCAATGAGATCTCCTCTCATTCTTCTAAACTCTAACGAGTACAAGCCTAGTTTATTCATCCTCTCCTCATAGCTCAACCCCCTCAACTCCGGTATCAGCCTAGTAAACCTCCTCTGCACTCCCTCCAAGGCCAAAATATTTTTGCGCAGGTGTGGCGCCCAAAAATGCACACAGTACTCCAGCTGCGGCCTCACCAATGCCCTATACAGCTGCAGCAAGACCTCCCTACTTTTATATTCAATCCCCCTCGCTATGAAGGCCAGCATCCCTTCAAGATGCCTTGCAATTTCCTCCTTAATGACAGATTCTAACATTTTACCTACCACAGACGTTAAACTAACCGGCCTATAATTCCCCGCCTTTTGCCTGGCACCCTTCTTAAACAACGGCGTAACATTAGCCGTTTTCCAATCATCCGGCACTTCCCCGGAATCCAGCGACGTTTGGAAAATAACCACCAAGGCATCCACTATCACCTCCGCCATTTCTTTCAGAACCCTCGGATGCATTCCATCCGGTCCTGGGGACTTGTCCACAATCAGCCCCTCCAGTCTGTTGAGCACCGCCTTTCTAGTAACAGTAATGTCATTAAGACCCTCCAGTCCTACCACCTTTCTATCGCTAACACCCGGCAAATTATTCACGTCCTCCTCCGTGAAGACAGAAACAAAAAAGTTATTCAATACCTTAGCCATATCCCCATCCCCTACCACTAGGTCCCCTTTTTCATCCTCTAAAGGACCAACATTCACCCTAGCCAGCCTCTTCCGTTTTATATATTTATAAAAACTCTTGCTATCCTTTTTTATATTAAGCGCTAGCCCAGCTTCATAGTTTCTCCTACCTTTCCTTATCAACTTCTTTGTCAATCTTTGTTGACACTTAAACCTCTCCCAATCCTCTTCTCGCCCACTACTCTTAGCTACTCTAAATTCCTCCGCTTTTAGTTTAACACTTTCCTTCACCTCCTTTGTTATCCACGGCTTATTACCTCTCCTCCTACTGTCCTTTTTGACCATCGGAATAAATTTCCGTTGAGCACCAAGAAAGATCTCCTTAAAGATCCTCCACTGCTCCTCAACAGACCCTCCCTCCAACGCGCTCTCCCAGTCCACATTCGCCAATTCTTCTCTCATCCTACCGTATTTCCCTCTATTCAAACAAAGGACGCGTGTCCGGGAACCCACTTTCTCCTCCTCCATCTGCACCAGAAACTCCACCATACAATGATCACTCTCCCCAAGAGGATCCTTCACCACAAGGTCCCTAATTCTACCCGCTTCATTACATAGCACCAGATCCAAGATAGCTCGCTCCCTCGTCAGCTCCAACACACACTGTTCGAGGAAACTATCCCGGCATCATTCCAAGAACTCTTCCTCGAGCCCCCCACGTCCAACATGGGTCGACCAATCAATATGCAGATTGAAATCCCCCATAACTACGGCCGTCCCATTCCTGCACGCCGCACTTATTTGCGCGTTAACAGCCCGCCCCATCTCCAGATCATTATTCGGGGGCCTATAGACGACACCCACCAGCGTCTTCCTCCCTTTGCTGTTCCTAATCTCCACCCACAACGATTCCACCCTCTGCTCCTTGGCTCCAATATCATCCCTTGCTACCACCGTGATGCTATCCTTAATCAGTAGAGCTACGCCCCCCCCTTTTCCCTCCTGCCTATCCTTCCTAAACACTTGATAGCCCTGTACATTCAGCTCCCAGTCCCTGTCACCCTGCAGCCACGTCTCTGTAATGGCCACCAGATCGTATCCATTTGTGTCGATCTGCGCCATCAGCTCATCCACTTTATTCCAAATGCTTCGTGCATTCAGATAAAGTGCTTTCATCCCAGCCTTCACCTGGACCCTATTTGCCGCAACGCCACCAACTATACTCACGCCCCCTACTCCCTCTATTATTGGGACATCCTCAGCCTCTTTCCCTACATGTACACTCTCCTTAACTTTAGACCTCGTAAGGTCACCTACCCTCGCACCCTCCCCCCCCCTTAATTAGTTTAAAGCCCTGTCTACAGTCCTCTTTACTCGATTCGCCAGCACTCTGGTCCCAGCACGGTTCAGACCAACCCCATCCCTCCCGAACAGGTCCCACCTACCCCAATACTGGTGCCAATGCCCCATAAATTCAAACCCATTCCTCCCACACCAATCCCTGAGCCACCCATTCACTTCCTTAATCCTGTCAACCCTACGCCCATCTGCACACGGTTCAGGCAGTAGCCCAGAGATAACCACCTTTTCGGTTCTACTTTTTAATTCCATTCCAAGCTTTTCATACTCCCTCCCCAGATCCTCAGTCTGCATTTTGCTTACGTCGCCCACTATGTTGGAAAAACATGAAAAGATAGAAGCTGCATACACTGTCACATTTCAAGGAAATAATGCTGCTCACTCATAAAAAGTTATGTAATCTGATGTACCTTTTGAAATCATTTATGGAGAATCAAATCAAAATATAATCTTTGTTAATTGACATGTAAGAAAGTAGCACACAATTGTTTACATGTTCGAGCCATTAACAGACTTATTGCATTGATCAAACTTTAACCAATAACATGGTAGAGCACAGTAAATTTAGAAGTAATACATTCATTTCATTTTTATTAGAATTACTTACAGTGAGGCTGCCACAAGGATCCAGCACGATTGGAACGGACATCTTGCCTTGTAGATTTAGCTTGGTGAGATAGAATATCTTTTCACCAACAATCCTTTCTTTTTTCATACGACGTATACTGTAGAGCCTAAATCGCACTGCATAATTGCCAATCATCTCAGACTCAATACGATTAAACCTAAAGGCCTCTGTGAAGACAGGGCAAGGCCCTCGCTGGACACTTGTTTTTGATCTTTGTTTCTTTGTGGGAAGAAGCACAAGATGTACTTGCCATGAGCTGTTGCCAGTTCGGTTATGTGTTGGAATGTCTGTAACAGCTGTTACTGTTACCATAAGTTTCTGTGCTTGCGAGTCAAAATCAAAGGTGACATCCAGTGTGCCATACTTTGAGACAGGTTCTGGATCGTAAGCTTTTGGTAGCTGTGCAGAAGATCCTCGAGCTGACATGTCCTATGGATTATAAAATAAATAAATAAATACAAATAACTTCAACCCTCACAAAGCAAGTCCTTCTTGGCACAGATATTACTTCCCTTCCCACCAACAGATACATAAGTTCTTTAATTTCTATGCTTCCAGCAAGTCAGTACACCAAACTATTATAGGCAAACTGCTGGACTGTGTTCAGCTTTCCAGTAGAAGTTTACTGTTCATAAGCTTTAACCCTGTGGGTATAACTTGGTCTTCTTATTGATCATAACAATACAGTAAAGTCCTGCCTTTTGCAACTTCTTTGTTTGCATATTCGCTTACCTATGCAAAAGCCCTTGTACTCATCATTTGAACCATTGTTCGCTTATCAGCATTTTCATTCCCTGAGGAGACAGCTGAAGCCTCAACACATTTTAATGGGGGGATGTCCAATAGCGGATTCCTCCATTAATCCTGGTCGTGGACGTTTAATTCTCTTTTATTAAGCAGCTTTTAGACAGGTAGTGTCTGGAATGGTTGTAGCTGAAGTGCAGCCTGAATGGAGTGGTTATACTGGAAATGTCTGCATCTCTCGGTCAAGAGCTACAATAACTAACCTGTTCAATTTCAAAATGTTCACCAATTTTGTCAGCCAGTTTTGAGGTAGTTCATGTTTTTCTTAAATGAGGATTCTCTTCTTTTAATTTTCAATATATCTTGAATTGCTCAGAGGCTCCCCCTGTCTGTGCATACAGGTACCACAATTTGCTGTATGCAAACTGCACAAACCAATAGCTGGAAACACACATTGAAAAGCATGTTCATCACTTGAGGTTTCATGGGAACGTAATCCCAGTGAATGGGCGGGACTTTACTAAGAAGCATGATTTCTCATAATACACTTTACTTTTATGCAAACTATTTCTTTAAGTTAACAGTTAGGTAGCAAGTTTAATATAGAAGTATAGTAACAATAGAAGTAACTTTACATATTCAATCATTGAATGCTTCTTAATACAACATATGAAAGCATATTAGAGTTAATGTTATGTTAAACTCCCATTTTTCTTTTTCAGCACAGCCAAATTTCTCTTAACTGATGCATGCCCCAACAAATCTTTTCAGTAATTCTCCTCTGCTTTTCAGTGCCTGAGAGGCTCTCAGAACTTTCAACCCCATTTTCCTACAAATTCTCCTAGAATTCAGCGTCATCCTACGTAAACCTAAAAGCACTGTTTCTCCTTAGTATTCATAAACCACCCCCATGGCCCTCATTTCTTGTACAATCCAATCTTTGACTATCCCCATTCCTGACCCACCCTTAGTACTCCATTGGTACAGCTACCATCTTCCTCCTACACACAGCCTTCTTCAATGCTCAAAGTTTTCCGTGTTCCAATCTCCTCCTATTCCTTGTGTTCTAAACACTCTGCCTCTTCCTGCACACCCATAACCTCTGAATATTTTCAATCTGCAGGCCTTTTCTTAAATTCATTTTTCAAAATTCACTAGAGCTTCTTCTTGCCACGGTTCACATGCTCATCTCCAATCTGTCTCTACACATGGTATGAAATGCAGCATGGTATGATAACAAGAGGCAAACATAAAAATTAGGAGCATAAGTGGGCCTTCTGGCCCCTCAAGCATGCTCTGCCAGTTAAAAAGATCATGCCTGATCTGCCTGTGTTTTGAATTCCACATTCCAATCAATCTCCTAATAACTTTTGATTCCCTTGCCTAACAAGAATTCATCTATCTCCTCTTAACTAATAATCAATTACCTCACCTCCACCACCTTTTGAGGCAGAGGGTACAAAGTCACACAACTCTAGGCGAGAAAGAAAATTTTCTTCGGGTACAATTCTCCCACATCAGGACTAAATGTCATGCCGATGGGAAAATGTCTGTCAGTTGGGATTCATCAACCTGATGGATGCAAATTAGTGCATCTTGGAAAACCTGCCAGCCAGACTGGCTGTTCAGAGATTGGACAGGCCCCCCCATCCTGAAAAAAACAAAATGGTGACCTACCCCTGCTGACCAGAGGAGCACCACCAGTAAAGAGGGGCATCTTCAGGGAAGTCCCCCCCACTTTCTGCTCCCCCTGTAACCCCTCCCCCCCAAACAGTCATGAAGGTGACCAGACTCACCTCCCCCTCAGTTTCTTTCTGTCAGATCCTACACTTAGGCCCTCCTTCCCTTTCAGGCCCCTGCTCAGGTTTCTCTTCAGGCCCCACACCTTGGCACTGCCAACAGTGCACTGCCTTCTGGCACCCTGGCACTGGTGACTTGGAGCCCCCAGAGGCAAGGATTTAAGTCCAGTGCCCATGCACCCTCTGCCGCTGCCAGGCTATAGAGAATGAGTTCCCCAAGGGTCCTAGGGTTGCGACAGTTTGGGTTGCAAGCAAAGGGTGACCTCATCACTCTCCCTTGGGATAGGAATCTCATTGCTGGGCTCCCCTTCTAGCCCTGGCAGACCTAAAGATCACCCCTAGCATGGTGATTTCAGGCTTGGAGATTAACGTCTTCATTCCTACTGTAAAAAATCAAAGTGGCCTGGTTACACTAACCTCCATGCACCTCATCAGCTGGGAGGCTTTTAAATAACAGCAGCATTCCACTCTGCAGCAGGGATTTTCCTTTCTCTCTGTCAGAAGTTGCAGATGTGAGCAGACCCTTTTGAAGTTGTTTGACACGGAAGAGATCTGAATTTCACTGGGAGCTGGGGGAGGCTGTTTCCTTCTTCACAGCTGTGCACTCAGCCACAATGTATTCACACAGCTTTTATTTGAAGTTTCTGAGCCTTCCTAGCATGTTGAAACTTTCGAAACCGCTCTATTCCATTCAAAACCTTTGATCTATCAATTTCATAGTGCAGTACATTAAAATAGACTTCCATTGACAGCTTAATGGGTTTTTACTCAGCCTCCAGTCAGCTATTTGCATTTTCCTTCATATTTGAATGCATCTCAAGTATCCCCATTGTTCCTAACCGCAATGTTTATAAAGACTGTAAGCTTGTTCGATAGTTGTAGTTTTTCAAAGGGAATAATTAGTTTTACTTCCTCTTTTGCAGACCTTTTAGCATAGAACTGAACTTTTGTGTTAGAAATGGATTTAGATGGACATTATTCCGGTCTCTAAAATGTGACACACCATCAGTAATAAGAATGGTATGTAGGCTTTTAACGTAAACCTTGAATGGTGAACTGGAAGATGCAAGAAATAATACTATTAAATCTCAAGTAAAACAAAAAATTAGCCATTTTCTACCACAGAATAATAGATGCATGGAAGTAATAAAAGTACTTAATAGTTGTCAATTAATTGTTTTTAAAAAATCCTTTGTATTTGTATTGTTAGGATTGAGTTTTTAAGTGTAGCATGAGATAAAAATAATCAAATATGTCAAATAAACCAGTGAATGCAAGGAAGTCCACAAGATTGTATCAAATACAAAAAGGCCATTTGGCCAACACTAATCACGTGGATTTTACCAACTGCTCTCTGGCATTCCTAAAGGCAATTTAAATGAAATACCATATTATCTAACTAATCTTAGATTATTATTATTGCTTGACTTGTTATTTTCTGTGGAATTATTTAGGCAGCACTAGGAATATTGTCTGCTGTTCAGAGCACCTTATTGTAAAATTTGCATACAGTAAAAACAATGGCAATGTTACTAGGAATGAAGAGAAACTTGAGAAGTTTGGGATTTTTCCCCAGGGCAAAAATGATTAAGAGGTATGTGAATATATGAATTAGGAGCAGGAGTAGGCCATTCGGCCCCTCGAGCCTGTTCTGCCATTCAATAAGATATAGCTGATCCAGCAGTAACGTCAACTTCACATTTACACCTACCCCCAATAACCTTCTAGGCCCCTGCTCATCAAGAATCTATCTTGCTCTGCCTTAAAAATATTCAAAAACCCTGTTTCCATCGCCTTTTCAGGAAGAGAGTTCCAAAGATTCACAACCCTCAGAGGGAAAAAAAAATTCTCATTTCTGTTTTAAATGGGCAACACCTTATTTTTAAACAGTGACCTCTAGTTCTGGATTCTACCACAGGCGGAAACATATTTTCCTCTTCCACCCTGTCAAGACCCTTCAGGATCTTGATCAGGTATCTTGAGAAAGTGCATCAAAATTAGGAGGATTATAATGTACATTGTTTTCACTGGTTGGTAAAATACAAACAAAAGCATAGATTTAGAATTGAAAAGTTGAATGCCGTGTTCCAGATGCACACAAGGATTTCTTAAATACGCGATGGACACTGATTCGACTGTTACACTGAATACTCCACAATATATACATAGATGGATAATTTGGAAAAGTATAATATCTCTGCAAGTAATTCACTCTCCAAATCCCCATCAAATACTCCATATTAATCATTCAAATTATGAAACTAAAGTGAAATATTCCAAAGAGAACAGAATTATTTTCAAAGTTTTAAGAAGAGGAATTTGTAGGTCCATCCAGAAAAACTGTAATGTGTTTAACATTACAACATAGAACCCCATTACATAATCATAATAATATGTCTCAATTCACAAAGAGTGATCTGCAGTCTCTAATACTTCTACATGATATAATTGGGAACAGGACTGAATATGTCAAAATCCAATTCATTTAGATGTATAACAGTCAGCAAGAAGGATGATTTTGTTTCATCTCTACAGTTTGGACTGGAATCAAAGTCCCAGATGTGAAAGGGTGAAGCTCTGGTCCCTACACCACCCGTAAGACAAAAGCCTCAAAAGCTTTTAGTAAATTTTACTTCAGTCAAATCATCTTCTCTTTGCCAAACTTTCTATTTTTATTCTCAATTATAAGAATAAACATTAGTTATGCAGGATTTGCCAGTACTTTTACATTATTGTTGAGTGGTGCTTTAAAAAGATTTTAATTGATGTTTAATTCCAAGTTGAGTTGTTCAGGCTTGTTGGGTAAAATGACCTACACTTTACTTGGATAGTAAGGTTTATTTGGTTACTATCATTTCAGAGGAGTGATAAAATGCAATTTATTCCCTGTAAACTGCAAAATGTTTAAGGCTCAAAACAAAGGAAGTCCTCCAATAACATCAGATAACTGATCAAAAGTAACCTTTTTTTGTGTTATAGTTTATTTATTGGTGTCACAATAGGCTTACATTACACTGCAATTAAGTTACTGTGAAAATCGCAATGGTGTATTTAAAATGAAACCTGACTAGGTAAAAAAATGAACACATTTGGCCAAAAACATTGTGAATTTAAAATCACAAGATCTATTTAACTGTTGTCCCTTATTTCCACACATCGGCACAATGTA
Organism: Carcharhinus amblyrhynchos; assembly: GCF_965287045.1. Classification (NCBI taxonomy): domain Eukaryota; kingdom Metazoa; phylum Chordata; class Chondrichthyes; order Carcharhiniformes; family Carcharhinidae; genus Carcharhinus; species Carcharhinus amblyrhynchos. Next base: position 56,944,538 of record NC_137335.1, read on the forward strand.
GTCCTATTTACTAAGGTTTTATTCAATGATGGTTATATTAACTCCATAACCTACTACAATGTACAACTGTACATAAATCCACCCTGTGGGTATGACAGATGTTAACTGAAGTGTTGATGCTTCAGGAAAACACTGCTGTCATGTCTGTCTTCTTCCTTATTACTGTGCATAGTGATATGCAATGGAGTAACTATGTTCCAAATCACATTCCTGCTCCCTGATGAATCAATAAATCCTGTTTTTATAGAATTATCAGACAATCAGTGCAACCCGAAAGCTTAATGTGAATATAATATGTTTGTACCACAGAATTGGGTGAAAGTTGTTGTATCCAGTTTAGTATCAGAAATAGATAGGTTCAAAGCTGCTAAATTTAATTTATAGTAATCATGTTTCACAATTCAATTTCATTTTCATTGACTGTTGTTTCACTGCTCTCACCCCCTCCCCTCCCTCCCAGAACCAGGATAGGGTCCCCATTGTCCTCACTTTTTACCCCACCAGACTCCGCATTCAAAGGATCATCCTTCACCATGTCTGCTAATTCCAGCGTGGTGCCAGTACTCAACACATCTTCCCCTCATAACCCCCTTCACCATTCCACAGTGACCATCCTCTCTGGGACACCTGGTCTATTCTTCCATCATACCCAACACCTCACCCTCTGCCCACAGCACCTTCCCATGCAATCGTAGAAGGTGCAACACCTTGCCTCTTTACCTCCTCCCTGCTCACCATCCCAGGTCCTAAACACCCCTTTCAGGAGAAACAGTGCTTCACATGCACGTCCTTCAATCTGGTCTATTGCAATCGCTACTCCCAACACGATCTACTCATCTGCTCTACATTGGAGAGACCAAACACAGACTGGGTGACCATTTTGCTGAACACCTTCAGTACATCCACAAGCAGGACCCAGACTTTCCTATCACTTGCCACTTCAACATACCACGCTGCTGTCCTGTCCACATGTCTGTCCTTGGTCTTTTGCAATGTTCTAGCAAACCCCAACGCAAACTGGAGTAATTGCATCTCATCTTCTGAGTGGGCACTTTACAGCCTTCTGGACTGAACATTGAGTTCAACAACTTCAGAGCATGAACTCTTTCCTCCACCTTCACTCCATTTCCATTTGTTTTACTTTATTTTGTTTCATCTCATTCATCCATTTTATCATCCTTCTTTCTCATTTCCATTTTTCCACTTCTCCATTCCAGCTCTGCTTCTTGCCACTTCCCCTGTCTCAGGGCAACTGCCATAATCCCCAGGCAGTCCCTTAACCATCTGTACCTGTTCTGCCATTCACACATTCTGATTACTTAATGGACACTCTTAGCACCTTCTCAGCCCTTATATCCCTTTGTCCCATTCCACCACCACCAGCCCCCTCCCCCAGCCCAGCACCCCACCCTCATTGTATAAATCTCTGCTGATTCTCTTTGTTCTTTGCTTTATCGAAGAGTCATCTAGATTCGAAACGTTGGCTCTATTCTCTCCCCACAGATGCTGTCAGACCTGCTGAAATTTTCTAGACTTTCTGTTTTTGTTTCAGATTCTAGCATCTGCAGTATTTTGCTTTTATCTTAATTGAGGATTCTATATGGCACAGTCATACCATTACATTGTTAATGAACAAAAAGATATCATATCAAACCTCATGAATAAATAACCTGTAATAAGATAATACTATTCCATAGAACTATCAACTAACAATGTCATTGATGTGGCGATCTGATGTCACAGTGCTTTGGTGGAGTTGTGCACAGTACAACAAGATTACGAATACGGGTTTGTACTCCCCACAGGTCATATTCTCAGCTATTTTGGTCATTTAAACAGCTGTTGAGCAGAGATGCTGCATTTCATAAAGAGATGGAGGGAAAAAAATGAAAGAAGACTCCATTCATCTCTCTTATTCACTTTTTAACTGGCCTGTACGATGTGAATTTTGTTAAGGGCTGAGGCAAAGTCAACCATCTTTCCAACACGGACTGGAGAGGGAGTGAAACAACTATAGTATTATGTGCTGAATTATTTAACAACAGGAAATGCTGAAAATACTCAGCAGGTCCAACAACATCTGTGGCGAAACAGAGGTTGATGTTTTAAGCTGATGAACTTTCATTAGAAATGAAAAATGTTAGAAATTTAACACACTTGAATCAAGTACAGAAACAGGGAAAGGCAGAGGAGAGAAAAGAACAAAATGGAAGCTTTGTGTAAGCATAGAAGGCAGCATAGATGACATGATGAAAGGGATGCTGCTGCCAGGCAAAAAGAAGTTAATGCTAGTGAAAAAACAAAACAAAAACGTGTCCAGCAAATCAGTACCACCAATGGTTGTCTGTAACAACTCAGGAAGCCTGACTGTTCATCACAGAATGCAAAGTAAAACCACAACTGTGGTGTACACACACTAATCCCTGCTTGGAACTACAGTCAGCAGACCCAGTCCTGGGGAACTCATACTCAACAAGCCTCATAGAGAGATCAATCAGTGATTCCCCACGAACCTCATGAGGATTTTCTGAGAACAGTAGCTATCAGCTGAATTCAGTGTCAAGTTCAGATGGCTATGAAGTGCTAATTGAAAGCTCAGGTGCTTTTCCTTTAGTTTCTGTTGAGCTTAATTAGAAGAATGTAGAAAGCCATGGTCACAGTGGGACTGTGGTGGAAGTGACAAGCAACTAGTAGCTCAGGGCGATGCTTGCATACTAAACAGAAGTGTTGCTGGATATGGAAACCAGTGATTTAACAACTTAATCATGGCAGGAAAGATAATAAAAAGTCTGACAACACCAGGTTTTAGTCCAACCTATTTATTTGATAATATACTCACAAGCTTTCGGGGTTAGCCCCTTCGTCAGGTGAATGGAGAGTTCTGGCCTCAGACAGAACATATAAAGCACAGACAGTTTAGAGATTACTGATTAGAATGCGAATCCTTACACCTAACCTGCTGTTCAAGACCTGAAGTGGCTGATAATGTGAGTGGAAGGAGCACTGATCACAGTTTAAAGAGATGTGTATTGTCTCCAGACAGTACAGTAAGTGAGGTTTTGCAAACCCAGGCAAGTCACGGGGGTTACAGGTAGTGCGACATGAACCCAAGATCCCTGTTGAGACCGTCCTCATGTGTGCGGAACTTGGCTATCAGTCTCTGTTCAGCGACTCTGCGCTGTCGTGTGTCGTGAAGGCCGCCTTGGAGAATGCTTACCCGAAGGTCAGAGGCTGAATGCCCGTGACCACTGAAGTGTTGGCGAACACTTCAATGGTCACGGGCATTCAGCCTCTGACCTTCGGGTAAGCATTCTCCAAGGCGGCCTTCACGACACATGACAGCGCAGAGTCGCTGAACAGAGACTGATAGCCAAGTTCCGCACACATGAGGACGGTCTCAACAGGGATCTTGGGTTCATGTCGCACTACCTGTAACCCCCGTGACTTGCCTGGGTTTGCAAAACCTCACTTACTGTACTGTCTGGAGACAATACACATCTCTTTAAACTGTGATCAGTGCTCCTTCCACTCACATTATCAGCCACTTCAGGTCTTGAACAGCAGGTTAGGTGTAAGGATTCGCATTCTAATCAGTAATCTCTAAACTGTCTGTGCTTTATATGCTCTGTCTGAGGCCAGAACTCTCCATTCACCTGACGAAGGGGCTAACCCCGAAAGCTTGTGAGTATATTATCAAATAAATAGGTTGGACTAAAACCTGGTGTTGTCAGACGTTTTACTGTGTTTACGCCAGTCCAACGCCGGCATACCCACATCAGGAAAGATAATGGCATGTTTCCTCTAAACCATAGAGTTGTGTGGCAATCTGGAAATTCTTGCACAGGTCGAACACTAAATTTCAATTTTTGCTCAGCCATTCAAAAAATGTAAAGGTCCCAAGCACTTAAATAAATAGGGTGCTCTTTGCAAAATATTTAGAAGAGACACTAGTGCAAGACCCCCTTACTTTGTCTTCCCCAGCCTTCTCTTAAACATCATTCTTTAGACCCACAAATTGCGCAGGTATGCCCATCCCCCTCTCTCATCTCCATCCAATCAACCCAACATCCTTTTACAAAGTCATATTCATCTCTGAGAATCTCCTTCACAAATGCGGAACTTCCATCCTCTTTAAACACTGCTCATACTCATGTTTGAGGATGTCATAAAATCAAAGATGGATACAATTAACTTTTTTCTCAGTGCCTATCTTTTTTTCATCTTTGATATATATGTAGTTTTTATACATTATAGTTAATTAAGTAGACGTAAATGTTATAGCCTTACCATTCACTTAATACTGTAATGTCAAGCTGCATTCTGCTTGTTGTCTGGGTTGATGTCTGCGTATATCAGATACTGCTTAAATATTCTTAGTTAAGCTTAGAACAGTGTTGCACAATACATTCGCCATAAGTTTCATGTGGCCAATTGGTAATCCAGATTGGTTAACTGCATTTTTGATTAGTAAATAAGAAATGGCTAATAGACGCTGTTATTGGGCATGAGATGCATGTGTACTTTAACTGTTTTTCATGTTGGTTAAAAAGAAAGATGAAAAGTAGGGTGTGTGAATGATCTTTGATTGGTTACTGCCAACTGACTGTCTATTACAATAGAGTATATCACAGCTGAAAATGCCAGACTTTAACACCATGGAAACATCAACAACTTTGCATGGAGAGGTGAGCAATGATAATGGTTAGCTTGGCTAATCAGAATAACTGTTCCAGATGAGCAGAAGAAAGAACGCCCAAGAAATAGCAACTCCAGTAAGGCACATCATGGCAAAGGACAAGCAGAAATCAAATCGTATTGTGGAAGGAAATCAGGGGCAGGTTTAGCACATCTCATCAACGTTAGTGAGGTATAGAAAGTGCACGGTGAAGCTTAAGCAAGCAATTAGGAATGTGAAGAGGGGATATGAGAAAGCTCTGGCTGGTAAAAATAGGGAAAATCCCAAGATATTCTTTAAGTATATCAATGGGAAGAGGATAGGGGTGACAGCTGGCATACTGCTGCCTCACAGCGCCAGGGACCTGGGTTCAATTCCCAGCTTGGTCACTGTCTGTGTGGAGTCTGCGTGCTCTCCCTGGATCTCTGGTTTCCTCCCACAGTCCAAAGATGTGCACGTTAGGTGGATCGGCCATGCTAAATTGTCCCTCGGTATACCTGAACAGGTACTGGACTGTGGTGACTAGGGGATTTTCACAGAAACTTCATTGCAGTGTTAATGTAAGCCTACTGTGACTAATAAATAAACTTTAACTTTAAAATAACCAGGGAAGGAGTAGGGGCCATTTGGGACCAAGTTCCTCTAATCTTAGGTGGAGCAGGCGTCATACCATCTGTGATACAACCAGAAAGAATGCTTTCAATGATGCATCTGTAAAAGGTGAATTGTGCCCTAAGCTGCTGTGGGAGGCGAGGGAGGAGATTGCAGGGACTCTGATACAAATTTTCAATTCCTGTTTGGCCACATGGAAAGTGCCAGATGACTGGAGAACAGCTAATGTAACTCCGCTATTTAAGAAGGGTTGTAGAGATAAACCAGGGAACTACAGACCAGCGAATGTCACGTCAGTGGTAGGGAAACTATTAGAGAAATTTCTAAAGGAGAGCATCTGTCTCCACTTGGAGAGGCAAAGCTTGATCAGGGATAGTCAATATGGCTTCATCAGAGAGCAGTCATGCCTAACAAATTTAATTTAATTTTTTAAGGAGGTGACCAGGTGTGTAGATGAGGGTACTGCAATTGATATAATTTACACGGATTTCAGCAAAGCCTTTGACAAGGTCCCACATGGGAGACTTGTACAGATGATAAATTCACATGAGATGCAGAGTAATTTGATAAAGTGGATACAAAATTGGCTCAGTTGTAGGAGACAGAAGGTGATGACAGAAGACTGCTTTAGTGACTGAAAGCCAGTGTCCAGTGGTGTACCACAAGGGTTTGTGTTGGGTCCCTTATTATTCATCATTTATATAAATGACATTGATGACTACGTGATAGGTATGATTAGTAAGTTTGCGGAAGACACAAGGACGGGTGGTTAACAGTGAGGCGGTGTGTCTTGGGTTACAAGAAGATATAGATGAAACAGTCAAATGGGCAGATAAGTGGCAGATGGAATTTAACCTTAAAAAGTGTGAGGTGATACACTTTGGAAGGAATAATTTGACAAGGAGGTACTCAATGAATGGTAGGACACTAGGAAGTTCTGTGGAACAAAGGGACCTTGGCGTGTTTTGTCCGCAGATCACTGAAAGCAGAAGGGCATGTTAATAAGGTGGTGAAAAAGACATATGGACACCTGCCTTTATCAATCGAACCATAGATTACAAATGCAGGGAAGTCATGTTGGAGTCATATAGAAATTTGGTGATGCCACGCCAGAGTATTGCGTGCAGTTCGGGTCACCACATTATCAGAAGGATGTGATTGCACTGGAGGGAGTGCAGAGAGAATTCATCAGAATGCTGTCCGCAATGGAACATTTAAGTTATGAAGATAGGTTGCGTAGACTTGGGTTGTTTTCGTTAGAGCAGAGAAGATTGTGGGGGGCCTGATCGAGGTATACGTGATTATGAGAGACATGGACACAGTGGATAAGGAGCAGCTGTTCCCCTTAGCTGAAGGATGAGTCACTAGGTGAAATAGGTTCAAGGTGAGGTGCAGGAGGATTAGGGGGAGAATATGAGGAAAAACTTTTTTTACCCAGAGGATGATTATGGTCTGGAATGCGTTGCCTGGGAGGGTGGTAGAAGTGGGTTGCCTCACATCCTTTAAAAGGTATCTGGATTAGCACTTGGCACATCATAACATTCAGTGCTATGGGCCAAGGGCTGGCAGATGGGATTAGGTGGGAGTTCAGATGTTTCCAAAGTGTCAATGTGGACTTGATGGGCCGAAAGGTCTCCCTTGCACTGTATGATTCTATGATTATTGCTGTGAATATTGATTTGCACAGTATAGTTAAAGTCCTGATGGCAACTAGTGGAGAAAAATGTAGGATTTGCACTAAAATCTGGTGTACCTGATAAATTCATCACTTTCACAAAGTGGTTAGTAATAAACATACAAATACCTTTACCCACGTTGTAAGGCAATTGCTACTAGTGTATGTGGCTACAGTGTGGCAGTAGCCATACCTATGGCTGCCAACATTAGTTTAGTATTACTGAAGTCTGCACAGATGAAAGCCATTTGGCCCATTAGGCCTATGATTGGCATTAGCTTTAAATCAGAGCCAACGAACCCAATCTTATTACCCTCTATGACCCGTACTTTAAGAATATTTTTCTTCTCCAAGGACCAAGAATTGTTTTGATTTCTATATATGGTGACACTAAAAACATATTCTTTTTCAATGCATTGACAGTGTTCCTGTAGACAATGTGCAGTGCAATTCTTTCCCTACTCCTTTATGTAATTCTTCTAAATGGGGTTACCAAATTAGCTTCAATAGCCACTTGCAGGAATGCACTCTATATTCTAATAGACTCTCACAGGAAAACAATTCTTTTAAATTTTTCTTCAGTGTTTTTAGCACGAATCATAATCTAATGCTCCTACTTACCGACTAACCAATCATAGAAAATATTGGTTAGGAATCTCCTCGGAGATGCTCCTATCCCAGCACTGTAAATTTGCTGAAAGTGCAGCACAAAACTGCAATATGGTGAAGTGATGGTGACACAGCAGTAGCAGTTTCGAGAATATTTCCATCCAATGAGTATTTAATCGAAAAGTAATTTTAAAATATTTCTACTAGACCTTTACTTAAATGTTTAAGTCAGGGAGAAAAGAATTCAATTTGGTTGCTAGGTGAGGGTCTATCTTTTTAATAACTGAAAATACATGACGAGATGAAGTATTTAAACAAATAGACTACAGAACAGTACAAAAGTAAAAAAATCTAATTAACTCAAGGAAACATGATTTTATACAGAAAACAGTAAAATTAGGTATTTTAATTTGCTTCCAAATCATTACAATTCCTGTAGTTATGATGGATATTTGAAGTGAAACATAACCCAATAAACCAGGAGGAGACCTCCATTTCTATTACCTCTGGACTCAGGATGGCAGTGCTGTCGCTGGGAACATCTTCCTCGTATCCTTTGTGATGGTAGCTTTCTGTCTCATGGCCTACACTTCCCTCGCTAGGGCACTTACTATATGAACAACGTGGACTGTTGCAATCTGCACTTGAATGAGACAGTTCACACTTGTCATCCAGTTCTGATGGTGTGTAGGAGAGATGTGGTGATCCATTATCATCCTGATAGGGGGGAGGTTGAAGTTCATCAAGTGGGGGTGTCCTCCTCATTCTCTGAATACAGTGTTCTAGTTAGAACATAACATTATAAATTAATAATAACATAATACTTTTACAAGTTATATGTTTTTAAATGCTGACAGAATGGTGTGTAACTAACCAAATGACTAATTAACACACATTTTATTTTACAGAAACATTAGTGTGAATATTAACAGAGTCAGGATATGTAGAAGGTGGGACAGAGTTGGAGGTAGAGTTTTGGTTAGGAAAGTCAGACATTCAGATCTCTACGGAGATAGAGTTTCTATGGAGTTTAATGCTAAAGCGTGGATGTACTGATCCTGACAGGTTTCCTGTCTGGCAGCAAGTATACTTGACTTTGAGACAGATGGAAAACATATAGAATCTTAGCATCTCTACAGTGCAGGAAGAGGCAATTCGGCCCATTGTGTCTGCACCAACTCTCCAGCAGAACACATCAATGACCCTAACCCTGTAACTCTACGTATTTACCTCGGTAATCCCCTTAACCTACACATCTTGGGACAGCAAGGGGAAATTTTTGCGTGGTTAATCCACTTAACCTGTACAGCTTTGGATTGTGGGAGAAAACCAGAGGAAACCCACACAGATATGGGAAGAATGTGAAAACTCCACACAGGGAGTCACCCAAGGCCAGAAATGAATCTGGGTCCCTGGCGCTATGACACAGCAGTGCTGACTACTGTGCCATTGTGCCACCTCTAGGAAAAGCAATCAGAGCACGAACCAATTCACAACCACAAAGGGAATGGGGTATTCCAATATCCAATCCCTGACTCTGAAGGCCTTTGTATGGGTGAGGTATGAAATACGCAGGATCCTGGACGGCCGGGGGACTGCACTCCATTCCTCCTGGCCTGCATGCAGTATTATGAAGGCACTCACCTTCTCCCTGAGGCTGTCCTCTCCTCATTTCAGCTGTTAAATCTGCATGGCAGGATAAATCTGAGGCTGTCAGCTCCATTGACAGTTTTAAAATGCAAGACCTCCTCCTGGAAATTGGTTAGGCTGCCTGTCCTTTATTCCACCCCCAGTAAACTTGAAAGACAACGTTGCTCATAATTTGTCTCAATTTAATCCTCATCCACCCCAATCCCAACTATTTATCTATGTTAAAATTATGATTATATTTTCTAAACTTTTCAGAGCATTTAGTCTCGTTACTCATTTTTGTATTCTTATCTAATTTCTAATCTAGTTTAGTCATGAGCGAAATTTTCTCTTTTTTAAAAAGAAATGCTGGACCAGTTGCTCACCATATTTTCTCTCTATATTTTCCAAATAAAAATGTTGGAGGCATATCTCACACTGTCATGTTGGCAGGGCAGGGCCTAACAGACTTGGCAACATCAGTTCTCCAGAGATGGGTGGGGGGGATTTTCCTGTCCCACCCACCATAAAGATCAGAGCAGACCCATGCAAAGGTCCATTGACCTTGGGCAAAATTTTCCTGTTTTGGGGTGAGTGCTGTCAGAAAATCCTGCCAGGATCTTAAAGATTGAAAATAAGGAAAAGATCCCTCCACAGAGATGGTGAACCCCCCTTTCCCCACCGCCGCACATAAACACTCCCTATCCCAGTGGGCCCCTCTCTTCAGGGACATCACCGACAGAGGGAATAGGGTATTCCCCTTCGACTTCCCCAACTTCCCGCTGTCAATGGGAATTCTCAGTGAAGCCACTCCAAACCCCCTGTAAACAGGCGGCAGGGGTTGTGCACCGAAGAATCCAGCTGCCATGAATGGCTGGGGAATTCTGGCCTATATTTACATCTATTGAAATGAGGTTCCCGACCTTCCTGGGTGAGAAATTCATTACCTCACTGGCAGGGGAAATCTGAACGTGAGAACTCGCTGGGGAGATTCTCGTTTTCCAGCACTCGTGGGATTTTGCACCTGCATTGCCACTTGTGCTCACGGCAAATGCAGGCACAAAATCCCCCCCGCAATGTCTAGCCATTGTTTCATATATCAACAATGATGCATGATATAGCAGGTAAAGCTTTTACCATATTACCAATTACTTTACCATAAGATGTGGCAACATCTTCATAGTGAACTCCTGACATATTCAATGATCCTGGCTGGAAATGCATGATTGTTTGGCCAACTCATTCCATAGTATCTGTGCTGCTACCTCCAATTCCACTGACTTCTTAGTTTAGTTTCACCTGCAAACTTCACCATTTTGCTTTGTGTACTGGAATCCATATCATTCATGTAAATTAGAAACAGCAGCAGTCCACTTGAATGTTGAGCTCCAAGACACCTCAGTTAGTATTTCTCCACCCACTGACATAAGTCATTACAAGTAATAATTTCCTGCCCTGCAGACTGTTTTTCATCCATTTCAAGGATTTACCCTGAATCCCTGAATCTACGATTTTAATGAATAGCCTTGAATGGAAATTTACTAAACGCCCGTGTGATAGTAACTCAACATTTTGGGTTACAGATGAAGAATGGCCAGTGGGCTAGGTGTTGGAACACTATGTTAATGGTGCTCTGAAACGAGACTCTTAAGAAGCAGAAAACACAAAGAAAATTGGAAGATACAGGTTTGCCCATGCCTTAATGTTCCTTATTGCTGATTGCAAATGTTTTCTTTGCTGTAAATAATATTTAAAATTTTCTGCTTCACATTTTTACCAATTAAATAATTAAACTCAGTTTAGTCATAGTCATGCAGCAGTGGAAACATGAAACAAGCAAAGTAACGATGAAATTCAAAATTATTACAGTAAGCAACTGCACTAGCATTTTACAACATTTCACTAAATGTTGTGAAAGAAAAAAATATAATTTTTTTGCTTTTCTCATAAATAATAATGATAGTGTTGCCAGAGATTGTTAATCCAGAATGTTAAAGGAAGGATATGATTGCACTTGAGAGGGTACAGCGATATAAGAGGTCTGGAAAACTTCAGCTGAGAAAAAAAATGGATAGGCTGGCACTGTTTTCTTTGCAACAGAGGCAGGAGCACCACGCCCAGCCCAGAGAGTAGCCAGCAGATACGAGAGAAGCACACCTGTACAGGCGTCAAAGCAGACAATGCAACCTCCACCAGCCCAGGTACACACACCTCAGTGGCTATCAATTGTGGATTAGGAAGGTCTCACAATCTAGTGGTCACCGGAAAGACATGTGCCTACAGCTGGAGGAGGCAGGTTCAGCCGAGGTTCCCAGCACTCAGAAGGTCTAAGTCAAATGGTAAGCCTCTGGAATCGGCCTTCCAACTTATGTTGGAGAGTCAACAAGAGGCTGAGCAACATCAGGCAGAAGTCCTTATCAGAGTGGCAGACGAGCCAGAGAAGTCCATCCACCCCGCCTATTGTTTAATGGAGTGCTGCCCATATGTGCGTGTATCGAGGTCACCATGGGGAGGGTGATGGATGAACATGGAGAACCTAGCCCACAAGAATGCTCAGTTTCTGCCAGAGATGCATGCATTCCATCACAGTAGCCACAGGTCAGTTCTTGTAATGAAATTGCTATTGAGGGATGGGGCGCCTCGACCACTTTCTAGGTGCCCCTTCCCCTCAAGCAGTGAGGCTGGAGCCTTCGGGCACCCCAAAGGAAGAAGAGCATCCATTGGACACTTCCTGGGTCATGCACTCAGGCACCTCAGAGGTCCCCCATGCTGTCTGAATCCCATTTGCTTGTGACTCCATCAACCTCATCCTCTATCACTGCAGAGGGAGCAGCTGGCTCAGAGAATAGCTACAGGAAGCTGGGACCTTCCAGGCCTTGTCTCTCCAGAGGATGACTGTCAAAGTCATCAAAGGTAACTGGGCAAACCAGTCAGCAGACTGCTTCCACCCTTGCTGGGGTTTTTAGGGGAATACCTAAAAGAAGTGCTTGGTGATATGAGAAACTTTAAACACAACTGTTTGCATGGATGAACAAACACTGTCACAACTCTAACCTCTGTTAACATCACTTTCACTGCATGCGTGCTTCATAAACACATTGATCCACTAGCTACCACCACTGATCCCTCCTGCGTCCCAGCACTTCTCTTGTATACAGCCAACCTCAGGTGATTCTTCAAGAAGTGTAGGTGTGAAGGCCTTTCAGAGCCACATGCAAGGTTGCAAGGACCCCTCCTATGCATGCAGAGCTTTCATCTATCAAATTCATATACAATAAAAAGGGTACAGAAGAGATTCATCAGGATGTTGTCTGCACTGGAGCTTTTCAGGTATGAAAAGAGGCTGGTTAGGCTGGGGTTCTTTTCCTTAGAGCTGAAAAGGCTTGGGGCGGGGGGTGGTTGGAGGGGAGCTAATCGAGCTGTATAAAATTATGAGGATAGATAAAAAGAAACTTTTCCCTTTAGCAGAGAGGTCAATTAACTGAGGGCATGGAGATTCAAGAAGGACATTCCACCAGACGGTGGTGGGAATCTGGAACTCACTGCCTGAAAGAGTGGTAGAGGCTAGAAGCCTCACAATATTTAAGAAGCATTTCGATGAGCACTCGAAACATCATAGCATACAAGGCTACAGACCAAGTGCTGCAAAACGGGATTAGAATAGCTAGCTGCTTGATGGCCAGTGCAGATACAATGGGTGAAGGGTTCTTCCTGTAAGATTCTATGACTCTATGGTCCCTAGCATAGTCAATACTACCCGCTGAAGTTCCTTTTCAGTTGTCCAGCTAGACAGCCTGCATTTCCGCCTACACAGCCCCAAACCTACAAGTACATGAAGAGCAAGAGGATAAGACGTGAAGGAATAGGACCTATCAAGTGTGACAGTGGGAAAGTTTGTATAGAACCAGTAGAAATAGCAGAGATACTCAATGAATACTTTACTTTAGTATTTACAGTGGAAAAAGATCTTGGTGGTTGTAGTGCATACTTGTAGCGGACTAAAAAGCTTGAGCATGTAGACATTAAGAAAGAGGATGTGTTGGAGCTTTTGAAAAGCATCAAGTTAGATATGTCGCTGGGACTGGATGGGATATAGCCCAGGTTACTGTGGGAGGCGAGGGAAGAGATTGCTGAGCCTCTGGTGATGATTTTAGCATCCTCAGTGGAGACGGGAGAGGTTCCAGAGGATTGGAGGATTGCAGATGCAGTTCCTTTATTCAAGAAAGAGAGAAGAGACAGCCCAGGAAATAATAGACCAGTGAATCTAATCTCAGTGGTTGGTAAGTTGATGGAGAAGATGTGAGAGGCAGGATTTATGAACATTTGGAGAGGTATAGTATGATCAAGAATAGACAGCACGGCTTTGTCAAAAACAGATCACGCGTTACGAGCCTGATTGAATTTTTTGAGAATGTGTCTAAATACATTGATGAAGGAAGAGCAGTAGATGTAGTTCATATGGACTTCAGCAAGGGGTTTGATAAGGTGCCCCATGCAAGGCTTATTGAGAAAATGAGGGGGCATGGGGTCCAAGGGGACATTGCTTTGTGGATTCAGAACTGGCTTGTCCACAGAAGGCAAAGAGTGATTGTAGATGAGTCTTTTTCTGCATGGAGGTCGGTCACCAGTGGAGTGCCCCAGGGATCTGTTCTGGGACCCTTGCTCTTCGTGATTTTTATAAATGACCTGGATGAGGAAGTGGAGGGATGGGTTGGTAAGTTTGCTGATGACACAAAGGTTGGAGGTGTGTGGATAGCATGGAGGGATGTCAGAAGTTGCAATGAGATATTGACAGGATGCAAGACTGGACGGAGAAGTGGCAGATGGAGTTCAACCCAAATTAATGTGTGGTGATTCAATTTGGCAGGTCAAATAGGATGACAGAATATAATATTAAGGGTAAGACTCTTGGTAGTGTGGAAGATCAGAAGGATCTTGGGGTCAGGGTTCATAGGACACTCAAAGCAGCTTCGCATGTAGAGGCTGTGGTTAAGAAGGTGTATGGTGTACTGGCATTCATCAATAGAGGAATTGAGTCTAAGAGTCAGGAAATAACGCTGCAGCTGTATAAAACCCTGGTCAGACCCCACTTGGAGTACTGGTTGCCTCATTACAGAAAGGATGTGGAAGCCATAGAAAGGGTGCAGAGGAGAATTACAAGGATGTTGCCTGGATTGGATAGGATGCCTTATGAGGATAGGTTGAGAGAGCTCGGTCTTTTCTCCTTGGAGAGACGAAGGATGAGGGGTGACCTGATAGAGGTGTATAAGATGTCGAGAGGTATTGATTGAGTGGATTCTCAGAGGCTTTTTCCCAGGGCTGAAATGGTTGCCACAAGAGGACACAGGTTTAGGGTGCTGGTGAGTAGGTACAGAGGAGATGTCAGGGGTAAGATTTTCACTCAGAGGGTGGTGGGTGCATGGAATTGGCTGCCGGCATTGGTGGTGGAGGCAGATTCAATAGGGTCTTTTAGGAGACTTTGGATAGCAAGACTTCTTGAGAAGGCGAGAGGGCATGGGATCCAAGGGGCTTTGGCCTTGTGGATCCAGAACTGGCTTGCCTGCAGAAGGCAGAGAGTGGTTGTGGATGGGTCTTTTTCTGCATGGAGGTCACCAGTGGAGTGCCCCAGGGATCTGTTCTAGGACCCTTGCCGTTTGTCATTTTCATAAATGACCTAGATGAGGAAGTGGAGGAATGGGTTAGTAAGTTCGCCGATGACATGAAGGTCGATGGTGTGGTGGATGGTCTGGAAGGATGTCAGAAGTTGCAGCAGGACATAAAGAGGATGCAGGACTGGGCGGAGAAGTGGCAGATGGACTTCAACGCGGATAAATGTGTAGTCGTCCATTTTGGCAGGACCAATGGGACGAACGAGTACACCATCAAGGGCAGGAGTCTTAGCAGTGTTGAAGAGCGGAAGGATCTTGGGGTCCGGGTCCACAGGACTCTTAAATCGGCCTCGCAGGTGGAGGATGTGGTCAAGAAAGCGTATGGTGCACTGGCCTTCATTAATCGAGGGATTGAGTTTAGGAATTGGGAGGTAATGCTGCAACTTTATAAGACCCTTGTCAGGCCTCACTTGGAGTACTGTGAGCAGTTCTGGTCACCTCACTATAGGAAGGACGTAGAAGCTATTGAAAGGGTACAGAGGAGATTTACAAGGATGTTGCCTGGATTGGGAGGCATGCCTTATGAAGATAGGTTGAGGGAGCTGGGACTCTTCCCCCTGGAGAGACGAAGATTGAGAGGCGACCTGATAGAGGTTTATAAAATGTTGAGAGGAATAGATAGGGTGGATTCTCAGAAGCCATTTCCCCAGGTTGAAATGGTCGCTACGAGAGGACACAGATTTAAGGTGCGGGGAGGCAAGTACAGAAGTGATGTTAGGGATAAGTTTTTCACTCAGAGGGTGGTGAGTGAATGGAATCGGCTGCCGTCAGTGGTGGTGGAGGCGAACTCGCTGGGGTCTTTTAAAAGACTTCTAGATGAGTATATGGGATTTAATGGGATTGGGGGTTAATAGATAGGTCTATGGATTGATAGGTATTGATGTGATCGGCGCAACTCGTGGGCCGAAGGGCCTGTTTGCGCTGTAGTGTTCTATGTTCTATGTTCTAAATACATGGAACTTAGTAAGATAGAGGGTTATAGGTAAGCCTAGTAGGTAGGGACATGTTCAGTGCAACTTGTGGGCCGAAGGGCCTGTTTGTGCTGTAGTTTTTCTATGTTTCTATGTTTCTACTCCCTTTGATCCCTGTAACCTTAACCAGACTATTCTATCACACTAAACCTGAGTTTGCTCCTCGGGCATCAACAACTGATTTCACCGAACTCTCCCGATGACACATTCACCTGGAGATCCCCCACATCCGACCCTCCTTCACACACCTTGTCATTCAGCTCCTCACCCGGCTACCAACATGGTCCTTTCCCAACTTCCCCCACCGTTCCCTTTACCAAATTGCTATACCCCTGTGAAACCCTGTTCCTGAACACCCCCACCCCTATGCTGATCCCCACACCTCCACTATATATGCAGTTCCCCCTAGCTTTCCTTGACTGCAGTCCACAAACCCTCCTTTGCCACTCACTCATCCAGCTGCTTCTCATCCTTCAACTTGAGGATCTGAACACCCATGGCAAAGTCCCTGGGAGGACGTCTGAAGCCATAGCAAAAGCTCTGGAAGAAAGTCCAAGCAAAGTTGCAACATGGAGAATTCCAACATTCCAAAGGCTCCTTCACAGAGCAGCCATGTGGATGAGGTTCCAACCACTGTGCGATGCATGGATTGTGCCAGGGTCTGGTAGATAGAGGCCTTCATTTTCATCTCAAAGGTGCCACAACCTGCAAGGCCTTTGAGGTAAGCCCAACTTTTGCACACCACATTGGTTCAGATGCGTTCTGACCAGGGTGTATTTCTGCTGGCATTACAGAGAATTTTGCATGGGGAGTGATTCTGGTAGGGATGCAAATCAGTTTCATATCAGCCTCCAGCAGGAAACCATGGCGGGCAGTATTGGAAGATCCTGCTGTTATTTCTCGTTGGCGTGAAATTGATTTTTAGACCTCCCACCAAAAATCCCCCACCCCATCCCACCCCATCCCCCAACCCCCACATCTGCTGTAGGAAAATTCCGGCCATTGAAATTTTTGGCTTAAATGGTAATCAAAAATTCAAATATTTCACGATGATAACATGATTAAATTGATGCACTGAAATGGCCTTTGTATTTTTAAAGATTTTACTAAACTTTCCATTTGAAGTCAGCATGTCTGATATTTCTGCCCAGAGCTGTGACCCTGTTAACTAAAGACAGATATTGCTGTCTAACCACGTGCAGTGTGCAGAATTTCCGAATGGCATTTAGCCATCTCTATTGATGTAATGTCTGTCTTCAGCTTCCAACAATATTTACTTGGTTGGTTTTCAAAATTATTTGAAGAAAAGCTAGAGGAGAAATTGCACAAGCTCTATTTGAGCAAAGTTTATATCAACAGTTCTTTCATAAAATAGAGAAGCTGTCTATATATCTAATAGAAAGATAGAAAAATATAGAATCATTTCAAAATAATTCATTACTGTTTACGCATATCATAGGTTTGGTTAATGTTCCAAAATATAAATAGTCTATTATTTATTTTCCGGTAGAAAAATCAATTATGTCCTTAACAGTTTCTTATGTTACCTCCTGGCAGGAAGCTGGCAAAAACAGATAGCAATTCCATATGGTTGTCTGCTAGAACGCACACTGGATTTAGCAGAGAGCAGTAGCTGGCTACCAAGTGTTAGAATTGTGTGTGTGGAGATAGGTAGCATTGCGTGTGTGGAGGGAGATAGGTCACTGATTAACAAGGGAGTCAAAGGTCACCAGATGTTGGTTGGAATGTGGAGTTGAGGCCACAATCAAATCAGCTATGATTTCACTGGTGCAGGAGAAGGCTTGACCTACTCCTGCTCCTGATTCATATGTTTGCATGTTCCTAGGACATTGCTTGCCTCCCAACAATTTTACAGCAGTGTTGCTGCTGCAGGAATCCCACTCCTGTGTCCGGCAATGAGTTTGTGGATGTTGGAGCTCCCAGTGTAGCAAGTTGCTGCTCCACTGACAGTCACTAATTTTTAAAAGCATCATATTTGCAGAATTATTTGTTGTTAATGAGGAGCAAGATTTACCTCAAAAATAGAAGCCTGAAAATCAGGCACCAGGAATTGCATTGAAGTAGTTAAGGACCTGATTTTCCAACACCTGCCTGCAAAGTTCCACATCACTGGTGCAGCCTCAAATACTACCCCTTTAATGTCATCCAAAATGTATTCATCTTGATTGAAGAACACAAATGCACAGCAATGTAGATGCCTACCTGTTTTCTGGCTGTGGCACTGAGCCAATAAAACAGCAATCATTAGCTTAAAACCTCACTATATCGAGTTGTGAAATTAAATTCCATAAATGTTGCCGTTTGTCAGCTAATACCAGAAAAGCAACAGTTAAAATACTGTTGGAGTGCAACAGAAATCCAAACAGTTCTCTCGTTTCTTTAAGGAACATAGGTGATGCCAATCCCATAACATGTAGTTGACTGAATGTCCTTGAAATGACCAGGAATGTGCAATAAAAAGCAGCCTGGAAATATTAACCACCTCTCACATACAATTTAAAAAAAACCTTTCAGCCACCGTAGGCCGAAGGGCCAAAGTATCAGGCTGTTTTTGATGAAGAAAGTAAAATGTCAGTGAAGCATTTGCAGCCCAGTCATTATCCGGCTTTGATGCAAATCACCTGATGGATTCCTTCCAATTTCTACCGGCTTCAGTGCTTCGGGTAGTGTAAAGCTGGTGTAATGATGATGTAACACTACACGTGTGAGTGTCAGAGGTCTGGAGGAAGAAGTTCCAACCTGGAGCAGAGGTCTTAACATGTATATGGCCGCTGTAAATAAAGGGAAGTATTGTCTCAAGCAACTTTCTTTGGGAGAATAGACAAGCAGCAAAGAGCCCTATCTGGACTCTGAACACACAACGAAACATGCTGACAGCAGATAGTGGTTAAAAGACACAGAAGAAGACTCCCAAGAAGCAGCTACTGATCTGGCAAGTCAAGAGATCCTTAAATCGAGGATAAAAGGAACAGACTTAAAAACTCACCGAGAAGTTGGAGCGTTGTGGGTGCAGCAGATACAAACTAAGACACAGAGTCCAGACAGTAGTGAGCACAAACTAGAATCAGCATGTGTAACCAGTGAAACATCTACTATTCCAGGGCTTGATACAAGCGTGGAATCCACACTATCATTCCAAGAACCATCCTAGAGCGCTGAAGGCTTGCAACAGGCTCAACACCCGGACAACTGGAGAAAGTGGTTTTCCAGATGTAGAAGTGCTTCTGGTTTGCACAAAAACAAATAAAAGAATCAGATCAGTACATTGCTCAATGCATTTGGAGCTATTGCCATTGAGGTAATAAGAGGCAGGGAGTCAAGGAGACTTTAATTTCTTGCAAAGAAGTTCTGTAAGCATTTGATTCAGAGTTTGCAGAAATTTAACTATAGAAAGGGCAAAATTTAACAAAGCAAAAGCAAAGACCAGACGAGGGCATAGAGTTGTTCATTAATGATCTATATAGGCTGACAGAAAATTACAACTATGGAAGATTAAAGGAAGAATTAAATTGTGATCATCTAACAGTTGAGGGTCTTAGACAAAGTGTTATCAGATCTCTTGCAAATGGAAAAACGTTCAACACCAATCAAGGCAGTGCAAATTGTAAGGCAAACTGAGCTCTGAAAGCTCACAGTTTACTTGTTTGCAGGAACGGTGAGGTCCCATGGAAATGACTTCTCAGAAGAGGCCAGAAGAAGGAAAGTACAACAAAGCCTATGAAAATGGGAGAAAGCACTCTACCTTGAAATGCTCTTGGTATGGCAGGAGAAACCTGCTCTAGCAGAAAGAATGTCCAGGAGGAGAACAGAGGTCATGACTTTGAAAAATAAGACATTTTAAAATTGACTGCCAATCTAAAGTGTAAATATAGCCTGCAAAAAGGAAAAAATATTAACGCCTAAACACATACAATAAGTGGAGGAACCACAGGAAAAGGAAATAATTTTTCTCGGGGAAGCAAAGTAAAATAAATACTGGAGTATGAAAGTTGAAGTGATTGGACACCCCCCAGATATTATTTCACCTCTTTGACAAAGTAAAATGATTTAAGTACATTACACTACAACCTTCACCTATCAATTTACAACGTCCAGGTGGAATGACACTGAAAGACATAGGGCAACTCAGAGCAAAATCCAAATACAAAGATAAATTATTAAATGTTTGTATGTCACAAAGAATCAAGAATCTTCTTTATTAAGCAGGAGGTTGATTTATTTATTAGTCACAAGTAAGGCTTTTATTAACATTGCAATGAAGTTAGAACATGCTGAAAATTGAAGCTAATCTACAATGTTGATGAGATTGCTGATGAGCATTAGAACAATACATTCAGGAATGATTTTCCAAGATTTATTTATGGGCTTGGGAATACTGAAGACCGAGTACCAAATTACCCTCAGAGCTGATGCTAAACCAATTTGCTTTTCACAAAAGGAAAGTCCTTCACTCACTCTTAGATAAAATCAAGTGTGAAATTGAGAACTTGCTACAGTCAGGAGTTATCTCACCAGTAACCATGCCAACAAAATCGTTTCAGTAATTGTCATGGTCCCAAAGCCAAATGGCTCAATTAGAAAATGCAAGGATTTAACTCAGCTAAACAAATTAGTGGAACGTGAGATCCAGCCGATTGCCTCAGCAGAAGAGAGAAACTAGCCAAGAAAATACGCTATTCACCAAAGTGGAAGCAAAGAGCAGATTTTGATAATTGCCTCTGGACAAGAATCCAGTTTGCTGACCACCTTTGTAACACCATTTGGGCATTATTGCTTTAATAAATCACCATTCAGAATTGTGTCCGCTTGTGACATTCTCCACATAACAATAAGCTGAATTTTTAGCTGGTTGGAGTGCATACTTTCATTGGGACCAGAAGCGGATGTGAAATCCACTCCCACCCACGATCAGCTTCTGACATCGATTTCACATTACTGCTCAGTTAACTGCCAATCGTCTTAAATGCTCTCTGAGACAGGCTCAGCCCTGCTGGCAGAGGCCACAAGAGGGCCACAACCGGGACCAATAAGGATGGAGCTTCCTAAAGGCTTGAAGTCGGTGTTCAGGAGCCTCAGTGAACTGCATGACTCATCACTTCAGTTATCGTGCTATCACTGTCTGCAGTACGTCATCTGCACTTGGTGCCCACGCCAGGAGGAACGGAAATGCCCAGAACCAGTCTGCCCCTGTTTTTTCCAATGAATTCTGAAGGGAGGCAGTCAGTGCCCAATGCAATATCTTGCTGCTGTGAGATGGTACAAGGGGGCCACATTATGATAAATAAGGCCTGGATGGAGGTGGCCTGTCTGTTCAGCTGTCATATGTAGGATCTGGATCTAGTGCAAGAAAAGATTCAAGGAGTGAAGAGGATAGATATTGAAGTTCCAAACCACCAGTCAGGCAGAGGAGAAAGCACTGGAGATGGTTTATGAACATGGAGCCAGATCCATTGGTCGCAGAGAGGCAGGGGTCTCAGGTGAGAGTAAGTGTCTAATGAACAAGAAAGAGATTGGTTGAGGGTATGAGATGTAAGGAGTAGTTGTAAGATATGTGAAATCCATTTATTCTCGTTGCTCAGTCAGATGAGAAGCAACCAGAATGTAAACAATCTAACTTGTTGATACTGACATTTTATCTTCCTCGCTCAGATGGAACATCATCACAACTCCCAAAGGACCCTGAGGATCTTGCCTTGACCTTCGAGGATGATCAGCTGCCACATTCACCCATGTCATATCCTCACTCGGCACCATCTCACATATAAGCATGTCAGTGGGCATACACTTATTGGAGCAGATGTTAGTGCACAGAGTGAAGGTATGTCACATTCGCCTGAGGAGCTGGCAGAGCAGAAAGCCCCTAAGGCACTGGCAATCAAAGGATTGCTGAGATCCAGGACGATGCTGAGCTTGAGACAGATGATGAGCATTGAGTCGTGCACCTGGTGGCAGTTGCTGGATGTCCAGCTTGACATCTGTAAAAATCTGGCAGAGATCCCTGAGGGTCTATGTGCCAAGGTCTCACTGTTGGGGGGTTCCATGTGGAGCCTGAGCGCTGCCTCGGCCCAGAGTTCAGAGCACACAGCTTCCTCCAAAGAGAGAGTGGTGACTCTTTTGGAGATATTGGGAACTCAATCAAGGGTTTCTAGGGTTGCATTTGATAAAGTACCTTGTGTCTCTGCTAGCTGCCCGTCCATCTATAGTGAGCAGGAAGGTTCAAACCAACCTCATGCTGGTGGATGCTGTGCACTTGCACCTCGGAGCTCCTCTCAGGATGCTCCTGATGATGACAGCAGCCTTCTGCCTGTGACGATCACGTCTGAAGAGATGCAAAGTCTGAGGAGTTTCCAGACCTGGCACTTGACTCGCCTACCCAGACAGGCGACCACAAGACAGACACTAAGATCATATAGGCCAATGGGGCATCAGAGTCAACACTCTGCCTTCAATCCAGCTGCCAGAGAGGGGAGAAGCATCAAGATGCAACACTCACAAACTAAAGTGTTAGTCACAATGATCACATTAGGGTTGTCACAGGGATTAATTTCTGCTTGGTACATGTGCAATGGTGCATCTTTATCTTTGCCTTTAATATTAAAATGTTAGATAACATGCAATAGCCTTAGTGTGTTTCATGCAATTGAGAGGGAAAAGGCCTGGCAGACATGTGCCGTAAATATAAAACTAAAAAGTTTATTTCAGAGGCCAGAGCTTGAATGAAGGGTTGCAGGAGTACATCATTGGCACTAGTCAATTAGGTGGGTGCTTCTCTAGCTCTCCTCTTGCAGTCCTGGGGTGTCTCAACAGTGTTATAAACTACCTTTTCGGCAGATAGCCCTTGTCCCTCAGCACCCTGCCATCTATGTGTGCTTGAACAATGAATAGCCAGCCTTCACATCTGAATGATGCAGAATGTAAGCATCATGGCAGCTTCCTGGATATGTAGCACAAAGTTGCATTGTCTTGACTCGTGTGGTCAAGATACTTAGAGTGGAAGTCCTTTCTTTGACAAAGGTACCCTGCTTCCCCACTGAGCCTTTCTGAGCATGTAACGTATGAACATAAGAACTAAGAGCAGGTGTAGGCCATCTGGCCCCTCGAGCCTGCTCTGCCATTCAATAAGATCATGGCTGATCCTTTTGTGGACTCTGCTCCACTTATCTGCCCGCTCACCATTATCTTAGCTCTTTTACTGTCCAAAAATCTATCTATCTTTGCCTTAAAAACATTCAAAAAGTAGCCTCAACTGCTTCATTGGGCAGGGAATTCCACAGATTCACAACCCTTTGGGTGAAGAAGTTCTCCTCAACTCAGCCCTAAATCTGCACTTTGGGGCTATGCCCCAAGTTCCAATTTCTCCTGCCAGTGGAAACAACCTCCCTGCTTCTATCTTATTTATTTCCTTCATAATTTTATATGTTTCAATAAAATCCCCCCTCATTCTTTTAAATTCCAATGAGCATAGTCTCAGTCTCTCCAATTTAACTAACTCCAGAATCAACCCAGTGAATCTCCTCTGCACCCCCTCCAGTACCAGTATATCCTTTCTCAAGTAAGGAGACACAGTACTCCAGGAGGGGCTTCACCAGCACCTCACATAACTGCAACATAACCTCCCTGTTTTAAAACTCCATCCCTCTAGCAATGAAGGACAAGATTCCATTTGCCTTAATTACCTGCTGCATCTGCTTTCTGCTTTGACTCTGTCTACACTTCTTGCTGCCTTGGCAATGGATAGGAAGCTGGTTTGCATGATGGCTGGGCTTCATTCATGAACTTTTATCATTTTGTAGTTCTCATAAATCTCATAGTTTTTAATGTCAGAAGTCTTCTGAGAACTTGGTCTTGACTAAGGTCTTCTCTAAGACTTCACTAAGGTCACTTAGGGATAGCAAAATGTCAAGCGACAGCCCAGAAATCAGTCTGGTGGCTAGGTATTACTCATTCTATTAAAAAAAATTTCAAATTGTCTTACCTGTACAGTGGACAACCAAGAGCAAAAACAACTGTCACCTTCAACTCTTCCATCCAAGCCATGGGAGCGCCTGGGAATTGGTTTATTTGATTTTGAAGGCAAGATACTCTTTATTGTAATTTATTACTACATCAAGGCAGATTGAAGTGAACAGGGCAGATTGAAGTGAACAAATTGCACTTCATCACAGTAGATGCAGTCATTCAATCACTGAAGGGAACTTACATATTTAAGACATTGTGGTGTCAGACAAAGGTCTTCAATTTGTTAATGAATTGTTCCAAAATTATGAGATAGAATATGGATTCACTTATGCAGCCAGCTCACCTCGATATCCTCAGGCTAATGGAGAAGCTGAGAGAAATTTACAAACCTTCAAACACTTGAAGAAAAATGAAAGTTTAATTTAGCTTTCCTGAGTTGTCAAACCTCTCCATTACTGCCAGAATTGTTGATGGGGAGAAGATTGAGGTCACAGCCTCCAGTTCTGTAACATAAACTAAAACCTAACATTACCTCAAAATGACCATGAGAGGGTAGAACAACATGAAGAAGAATAGAAAAACAAATAGGTACCTAACCTTTACTTCAGGGACAGAGCATGAAACTTATCGGTGCTGAAGGCCAGGGAGAGGATGGATACAAAACTAACAGAAAGAAGGTATAATAATTGAAAGAGATCCACAACCAAAATCATGCAGTATTGAGATGGACCAGGGAATCATGAGCAGCACTTTAAATCCTTGGGAAAAAAAGCCAATAGAAACTTGGCTTCTTCTTCTTCTTCTTCTATTCAGATCCTATGGAGAAAATACAGAAGAAACAAGACAATAGCTATAGCTACCTAGGAATACGGCACTAAAAGGGGGTGCAGAATATCCTCAACCTCACCTCAGAAAGAGAACAGAACAAGTTCAAGGAGATTGATCAAAGCATCTCAGAGACTAACCCTGTGAAGTCTGAGATTTTCTGGGGCGATGTAGAAGGGTGTGTATAATTGGGATAAAGACTTGGAGAAAAGATGCAGAGCAAAGGGTTAACATCAGAAGCACGTGGTGCTGATGCAATGATGATGTAACACCATGTGACAGGAGACGTTCCAACCTCATTGAGAGGTCTTAATATGTCTATGGTAGCCATAAATAAAAATAAATGGTTTTTACAATATAAAATCTCAAGCAGCTTACTTTGGGAAAATGGACAAGAATTGCATGTAGACTCCGAACACACGGAAAAACACTGAGTTGGCCCACTCAGAGATAGAGGCAAAAACCAGAGGGTGCAGAGATCAAGCGAGCAGCAGATCTATCACATTTTTGTGAAGCTAGGCAGATGATCACTACTCTTTGCTCCACAAAAATGTAATACGCAAGAGGTTTTCAGATCATTTTTTGAGCAACCTGCAATGGTTCTTTTAAGGATCATAGGTTAAATGGCTGAAGACCTGGGCAAAACATGGGGTTGCAAGCTCTATATATTTGCAGAAAATTTTCAATCAGATTCTTACAACCATTATTATGACGCTGATTTGAATATGCAAGAGACCTTAAGTCCTATTTAGGAGGGTGCCCTACACATCTAAATATTGGCAGCCAGTAACTCCAGAAGGAAAACTGCATGGAGTAAGTTCAATATTCAACTGAATAAAAAATGTTGAGTTTCTCCCCTCCCCCATATAGTCCAAAAGCATTCATTCAGGTTTGAATGGACTGACTATTTATAACCACTGTGTGGATATATAGACTATAAACTTGCGTGTCAGATATAACAATCCCTGACTGCAAGACACTTTGATATATAACAACCTTTGATATGACATGAATTATTTATGGTCTCAAAACCTAGAGAAAAAACAGATAAAGCATCCTGTTTATAACAGAGTCCTTACTATGAAATATTTGTTGTTTCGTTCTTAGAGACTATTATGAGGCAGTCAGCTGTATGCAGATTTATAACGACCAAGAATTTATTGTAGAAAAGACTGTTTAATGTCCCATGTGAAATTTTTTTAGTCCTTCCTTGAAAAAAAACTCTTCAAAGCAATGCTTCATAAAGCAGTGAAAAATTAAGTTTGCTTCACACTGGTGTATTCACAATTTTGAAACCTGACATCATTCTATATTTCAGTCTACCAGCCACGTGTGTTTCATTTTTCATCAATAACTTGAGGCAATGCCCATGTAAGGGAAAACATGCCAGCTTGTTGATCCTACATTCTCCTCAAATAAGATCAGGATTATGTTGAAGTTATAGGGAGATTTTTTATTCATTCATGGGACATGGACATTGCCCATCCCTGGTTGCCCGAGAGCAGTTGAAAGTCAACCACATTGCTGTACTATTGGTTTGTCCAATTTCCAGGTTAAAGAAAAATATGAGAAAGTGAGTTAATGTAACTGAAACAATTACAATAAGATCTGTTGATATATGCAACCATGGTATTTTCTGCATGAATTACAAAAATGTGAAAGTCTATTTCAAGATGAGCAAAGTATTTCTGAATGGAAATTATAAATGCTCAAAACAGTGTGTTGATGGTCAACAGCAACAAAATCTTACACACTTTATCATATTCCTTATGGGGGGCGGGGTTTGGTTAGCTTAGTTGGCTAGTGAGTGATGCAGATTTCTCCCATCTGTGTGGGTTCAATCCATATACCAACTGCCTTCTTGTCTTGCACCACATTTACAAAGTGGCACCCCTCAAGCAACATATTACCTTTCTAATAAGGAGTTCTTTGTGGAATATGGCCAATTACCTACATATCAAAAAACATTTTGGAGAGCTTTAGATGAAGTGAGGAGGCCACCAAGCAGCAGGTACAAAACACTAAGGGTAGCACCAAATGCATAGGTGAAGATAAACATTATTAATTACATAGAATATACAATATAGAAAGCTGGGCAGAAAGTGGGGTTTCAAACTCTACATATTTGCAGAAAATTACCATTCGGCCCAACTAGTCTGTGCTGGTGTTTACACTCCATACAAATCTCCTCCCATTCCATATCCTCAGCTCAGTCTTTCAATATATCTCATTATTCCCTTTATTCTCATGTACTTACCTCGTATTGTTTTGAAAGAATTTAAGTTACTTCCACAGTGACTCCCTACAGTCATGAGTTCCATATGCTAACCAATCTCCGAGAAAAGAAATTTCCCCTCAGTTTCCTATCAGTTTTATGTGCAATTATCTTGTATTAATTAATGAATCCTAGTTTCAGTTTCAGACAAATGAAATGTTCTCTCCACATTTACCCTATCCAACCTGCTCAGTTTTATTTATCTCCATCAGGTCCCCTCTACACCAACATGTTCAATATTTTCCAATTGCTGCAATCTCTCAGTTCTGGTACTATTCTTATTGATATTATGTTGTAACTTTAGCAGTGTCATAGAGGTTTACAGCATGGAAACAGGCCTTTCGGTCAAACTTGCCTATGCCACCCTTATTTTTTTTTTAAACCCCTAAGCAAATCCCAATTACCCCACATTTGGCCCATATCCCTCTACACCCATCGTATCCATGTAACTATCTAAATGCTTTTTAAAAGATAAAATTGTACCCGCCTCTACTACTACCTCTGGCAGCTTGTTCCAGACCTCACCACCCTTTGTGTGAAAAAATTGCCCCTCTGGACACTTTTGTATTTCTTCCCTTACCTTAAACCTATGCCCTCTAGTTTTAGACTCCCCTACCCTTTTTGATAGGAAAAGATATTGACTATCTCCCTTGTCTATGCCCCTTATTATTTTATAGACCTCTATAATGTCACCCCTCAGCTTCCTACGCTCCAGAGAAAAAGATCCCAGTCTATTCAACCTCTCCTTATAACTCAATCCATCAAGTCCCGGTAGCGTCCTAGTAAATCTTTTCTGCACTCTTTCTAGTTTAATAATATCCTTTCTATAATAGGGTGACCAGAATTGCACACAGTATTCCAAGTGTGGACTTACCAATGTCTTGTACAACTTCAACATGACATCCCAACTCATGTATTCAATGTTCTGACCGATGAAACCAAGCATGCCAAATGCCTTCTTCACAACTCTGTCCATCTGTGACTCCACTTCCAAGGAGCTATGAACATGTACTTGTAGGTCTCTTTATTCTGTAACCCTCCCCAACGTCCTACCATTAACTGAGTAAGCTCTGCCCTGGTTCAATCTACCAAACTGCATTACCTCGCTTTTGTCTAAATTAAACTCCATCTGCCATTCGTCAGCCCACTGGTCCAATTGATCAAGATCCCACTGCAACTGGAGATAACCTTCCTCACTGTCCACCATGCCACCAATCTTGGCGTCATCTGCAAACTTAGTAACCATGCTCCCTATATTCTCATCCAAATCATTAATATAAATGACAATAACAGTGGCCCAGCACTGATCCCAGAGGCACACTGCTGGTCACCACTGTCTTTATTACCTTTTTATAGTACTGAGACCAGAACTGTGCACAGTACTAAGAGCAGCCTGATCAGAGTCCTATATAAGATTAACATAAATTTACTACTTTTGAATTCTATACCTCTAGAACTAATTTTATTTGCTTTCATGACCTAATTTGCTACTTCTAATGATTTGTTCACTTCAATCCCTAGATTGCTTTGCTTTTCTATGCCTTAATTTTCTAATGTTATGGTATCTATTTTTTTGAACCAACGTCCATCGCCTCACATTTATCTATGTTAAATTTCATTTGCTGCTTAACAGCCTACTCTAAGTTTTCCAATGACTTTTTGTATTATGTTCAATACTTCCTCACTTTTATCTAGAACCCCAGTTTGATTTCACCTACAAAAACTGACAATTATTTGTTCCTAAGTTTAAATCACTGATGTAATTTATAGATAACTGCACTGATCCTTATGGAACACGTCTCATCTGTATAATTATTCTTTATCCATACAATTTTAATTGCTATCCACTCAGACTTTTTCCCTGAACTCCACAAGCCCTAACTTTTGTTACAAGCTTTCTTTTTGTATAGTTTCCAACTTCATTCATATGTGTGATATAAAGCTGCATGGTCTATAGGTCCCAAGTTTTGTCCTGTTCTCCTCCTTTACATGATTCCCCTGTACATTATACTACCTCCATGCCCCTTGTGCCCTCTATAATCTTTCCATGACTCCATGTAACCTTATGAAAGCCTTCTAAAAGTGTATGGCATCTATTATATTACCCTTAGCTGCTCCTTCCATTATCTCTTCAAACAATTTTATCAGATTAATTAAGCATAACATGGGGGGCGAGCGTACCAAAAACATTTTAAGTGCCAAACGAATATGAAAATAGGAGAGAATCACACCCATTTTTTCAGTGAGCTTTCAGACGATCCTATGCCATTTAGTGAGGGGAGTGAATGGAGTCTATTCTCGCCGGAAAGTGGTTGCTCACAGCAAGAGGATGTTATTGGACATGTACAGATTTCTCAGTGTTCTGTGCATCAGAACAGAAAGATCTGTCAGTCCCCCCACTCCGTGGATATCCGCCCCAGATGATCATTCCCCTCCTCCCCCCTCACCACTACCTGCCAATCACCCCCAAACCCCTCACACCCAATTGATCGACCCCACCCCCGGCCTCCCCATCATGGTCCCACACCCTCCCCTTAGGCCCAGCCCACTGGGCCATGCCAGAGTGCTCGATGGGCAGTGCCAGGTTAGCAGTGCCAGGGTCCCACACTGACAGTGCTAGGCTGGCATTGAACAAGAGACATTGCCCCCCTGCCCCCAAGCACCAGGGGTCTCCGGTCCTATCTCAATGGCCTCTGGCCCCACTGGCAGGGCCATTACAACAGGTCCCTTCCTATTGGTAAGAATCACACGTGATCCTCACCAGTGAGGACCTCCACTGATTCTGTAATGGGCTCACTATGAATATTTAAAAATAGATTTAAATATTAAAATCAGCCTTGCACAATCCAGGACCAGTATGATCACAAGAGGTGAGAAACCAGGCACAAACCTGCTTGTCTGCCTCTCTCACAATCTTACTGGCATCCACCACCCCCCCCAGCCGCCCCCCACCCCCCACCCCCACCCCCGCCCACCCCCGCCCATCCCCAACCCCCACCCCCCTCCCACACCCACCCCCCCACTCCCACCCACCCCCGCCCCACCCCCACTCCCCCACCCCCCCCACCCCCCCACTCCCACCCCCCGCCCCACCCCCCCCCCCACTCCCCCCCCCCCCCCACTCCCCCCCCCCCCCCCCCCCACTCCCCCACACCCCCCCCCACCCACACCCTACCCAATAGTCTTTCAAAGTCCAAACTTTTTAAAATTATTTTTCTATCTCTGGATGCTTTTCCTTGAGCTCTTTACCATACATTTCAACATTCTTCCTAGTCCTGATGCTAAGGTGACTGGTTTCGTTCCCCTTTGCACATAGGAACAAAATTAGCTCTTGTCAGTCCTCTGGTACTACCTTCTCTTCAACACAACTTCTGAATATAGTAGTGCCTCTGCTAACTCATCCATAGATTTCTTAACAATAAATAGGTGCATACCATTTGCATCTGGGCCTGGGTTTTTGTCTCTCCATCTATGGCAGAACGGAGAAAGGCTGAAGAAAAAATGGTGGGGTTGGCACGTAGGTCCTGCCCCCATTTTCTGGCTGTGTGTGCAAACTTGCATCCTGTACTTCCCATCTATCCAGCTTCATTATAGGTGTAATCCTCCACAATTTCCATGGAGTCAGGTAAGTTTATGGATCACTCATGGTTTACAGCTTCTCAGAACAGTTGTGAACTCTAGCCTGGATTCTGAAACCTTTTGAACATAATGTTCAAATGCGTTTAATCCCATGCCCCCATGCCGCCATAAACCTTCCATGCCCCCCCATGCCCATTTGGAGATATAGATACCTGGTCACCTGGTCAACTTTGAAGAGAAAACACTGTTCTTTCAACCCAATAAAAATATCTATCACATAGAACCATTCATAGTAAGCTTTCCCTCATGTCACACCTCTAAATGTTATCCAAATAGACATTGACAAAACAGAATAAATAAATGACCTAATTGTGAATGTGCGACTGAGCTTCAAGACTCACAAATGGATTAGCTCAGCAAGGATACTGTTTAACAGATGAAAGTGGAGTGTGTTTTAATTGAATGACGTTTTTAGGAGAGTATGATAAATCATTCTTTCTTTATTCTGTTTTGTCAATGTCTATTTGGATAACATTTAGAGGTGTGACATGAGGGAAAGCTTACTACGAATGGTTCTATCTGATCGATATTTTTATTGGGCTGCAAGAACAGTGTTTTCTATTCAAAGCTGATTTCTGATTAGTGTTTTTTTCCTTAACAGTTCATCGTTCACATTGAGTGGGCATAGATGTGGCATGGGGCATGGAGGTATGGGGGGCTGAAGGGTTGAAAGTGAGGGCTAGAGGCCTAACAGTTTTTACAATGAGTGGCATTCTAACCATGCTGCCTAGGACATAGCCACCTCTGTGGTTACTTCCTATCTAGTTTCTGATAGACAGGGGAATTAAGGGTTATGGGGAGAAAGCGGGAAAGTGGAACTGATCCACTTCAGATCAGCCATGATCTTATCGAGTGGCGGGGTGGGCTCGAAGGGCTAGATGGCCTACTCCCGCTCCTATTTCTTATGTTCTTATCTGTTTCTGGAATCAACACAACTGGACTAAGTCTGCAGCAGGTTTTTAAAAATTCATTTACAGGATTTGGGCAATATTAACTAGGCCAGAATTCATTGCCTATCCCTAATTGCCCTTGAGAAGGTGGTGGTGAACTGCGGACAAGGCAGCAGTGTGATAGAATACTCTCCTGTTGCCTGGATGAGTCCAGCTCCAACAACAATCACAAAGTTTAACACCATCCCACGACAAAGCAACCTGCTTGACTGTCATGCCTTGCACAAACATTAAGTCCCTCCACCACCAATGAACTGTGGCAGCAGTGTGTACCATCTACAAGATGTACTGTAGAAACTCACCAAGGATCCATCGGCAGCACCCTCCAAACCCATGACCTCTACTATCAAGAAGGACAGGGGCAGGAGATGCCTGGGAACATCACCATCTGCAAAGCTCCCTCCAAGGCACACCATCCTGATTTGGAAATATATTGCCATTCCTTCACTGTCATTGTGTCAAAATCCTGACACTCCCTTCCTAACAGCCCTGTGTGTGCACCTACATCACATGGACTACAGTGGTTCAAGAGCACACTCACCGCCACCATAGAAGACCATAGAAACCCTACAGTGCAGAAAGAGGCTATTCAGCCCATCGAGTCTGCACTGACAACAATCCCACCCAGGCCCTATCCCTGTATCCCTACATATGTACCTGCTAATACCTCTAACCTACACTTCCTGGGATGCTAAGGGGCAATTTAGCCAATCAACCTAACCTGCGCATCTTTGGACTGTGGGAGGAAACTGGAGCACCCAGAGGAAACCCACGCAGACACGGGGAGAATGTGCAAACTCCGCACAGTCAGTGACCTGAGCTGGGAATCGAACCCCGGCCCCTGGAGCTGTGAAGCAGCAGTGCTAACCACTATGCTACTGTGCCACCCATTAAGGATTTTCATTAGGGATTGGAAATGCTGGGGTAGCCAACAACACTCACATCCCATGAAATAATTTGTAAAAAGCTCCATTGGCCAAGGTTGGAATTATCCATAAGAAGATGGAAAGCCGGGGGCAGATGAAGTTAAATTTCTTTTTAGCTACCTGACCATGATGAAAGAGAGGCAACTACTATGTAGGGCATACCTAACATTATTGTCCTTTGGCCATTATGTGTCAATTGTGGGGAGGGGAATTGTGGGAAGTTCCTTGTGTGATCTATGAGGTCTGCCCACCCTCAGTGCACTATTCGCCTAGACATGATGCAGACTAACAGGGACTGGTTTTATTACCGATTTGAAATTCTACTCAGTGTGGAAATGTAATTTATTTTTATTGGCCTCACTTGGCTGTCAGTCATTCCCTGACAGGAAACTGTCTGCAAATTGGCTGCCACATATCCTACATTAAAACAATAACTACACTGCAAAATCATTTCAATGGCTATGAAAAGTTTAAGACTTCTGAAAGATGCTACATAAATGCATGTCTTTCTTTTGTTCTGCTTGGCATCACAATTGAATTATTTCCAATAGACCCAGTGGAGAGATTGCAACGTGAACTTTTACAGGGTGGCTAGATTTCCCAAAGTTCAGCATGGAATCAACATGACTCTTATGTCAATAAAAGCTTCACATGAGCACCAACAAGACCATATCAACTTCCCACCAGCTGAAGTGTAATGCCAGCTTCAATATCCTTCATATAAATGCGAACTATCTGGGAGGTTGCCACAATGGTTTTGTGCTTTGCCTGTTTATTATCTTAGAATCATTCAGCCAGGGGCATGTATCTAGATAGTTGCTTAGTGACCTGTGCAACCATGGCTACACTTCACTGGTTGCAATGTGTTTTGGGATGTCCTGAGATCAAGAAAGGCGGCTGCGTAAGTAAGTACAGTTCTTTCATTTTTTCTTTTATAAAAAAATAGCAACTCTCCCTGCGTATTGATATAATTTAGAATAATTGTGGAGGTATTTGTTGGTTTTTACTGTAGTGATCCATCAAATTAACCATGGCATCTAAAATGTGACTTCAAATGTCTATGGTCAGTTCCATTAGAATTCTAGTCCTGTCGACTTCAATGTATTTGTTACTTTTATACTTCACGCACATGATATACATATCACTGGCAAGGCCAGCGATGATTAAATATTTCTAATTGCCTTTAACCTGGCACTTGTTGTCTGAAATGGCCCAATAGTTATGAGTCAACTACATTGCTGTGGATCTGGAATCATATATACAGGTCAAAAAAAGTCTGTAAAAGAAAAGGCAATTTTTCTTCCTGGGAAGATATCAGTGAAAAGTCTGACAACACCAGGTTTTAGTCCAACCTATTTATTTGATAATATACTCACAAGCTTTCGGGGTTAGCCCCTTCGTCAGGTGAATGGAGAGTTCTGGCCTCAGACAGAACATATAAAGCACGGACAGTTTAGAGATTACTGATTAGAATGCAAATCCTTACACCTAACCTGCTGTTCAAGACCTGAAGTGGCTGATAATGTGAGTGGAAGGAGCACTGATCACAGTTTAAAGAGATGTGTATTGTCTCCAGACAGTACAGTAAGTGAGGTTTTGCAAACCCAGGCAAGTCACGGGGGTTACAGATAGTGCGACATGAACCCAAGATCCCTGTTGAGACCGTCCTCATGTGTGCGGAACTTGGCTATCAGTCTCTGTTCAGCAACTCTGCGCTGTCGTGTGTCGTGAAGGCCGCCTTGGAGAATGCTTACCCGAAGGTCAGAGGCTGAATGCCCGTGACCACTGAAGTGTTCGCCAACAGGAAGGGAACAGTCTTGCCTGGTGACTGTCGAGCGATGTTCATTCATCCGTTGTCGTAGCGTCTGCATGGTCTCCCCAATGTACCATGCTTCGGGACATCCTTTCTTGCAACGTATCAGGTAGACAATGTTGGCCGAGTTGCAAGAGTATTTACCATGTACCTGGTGGACGGTATTCTCACGTGTGATGATGGTATCCATGTCGATGATCCGGCATGTCTTGCAGAGGTTGCTGTGGCAGGGTTGTGTGGTATTGTGGTCACTGTTCTCCTGAAGGCTGGGTAGTTTGCTGCGAACAATGGTCTGTTTGAGGTTGTGTGGTTGTCTGAAAGCAAGAAGTGGGGGTGTGGGGATAGCCCTGGCGAGATGTTCGTCTTCATCAATGATATGTTGAAGACTCCGGAGAAGATGTCGTAGCTTCTCCGCTCCGGGGAAGTACTGGACGACGAAGCGTACTCTGTCCACTGTGTCCCGTGTTTGCCTTCTGAGGAGATCGGTGCGGTTTTTCGCTGTGGCGCATCGGAACTGCCAATCTATGAGTCGAGCACCATATCCTGTTCTTATGAGGGCATCTTTCAGGGTCTGGAGGTGTCTGTCACGATCCTCCTCATCTGAGCAAATCCTGTGTATACGGAGGGCTTGTCCATAGGGAATGGCTTCTTTAACATGTTTAGGGTGGAAACTGGAGAAGTGGAGCATTGTGAGATTGTCTGTGGGCTTGTGGTACAGTGAGGTGCTGAGGTGACCGTCCTTAATGGAGATGCGTGTGTCCAAGAATGCAACTGATTCTGGGGAATAGTCCATGGTGAGTCTGATGGTGGGGTGGAATTTGTTGATATCATCATATAGTTGTTTCAGTGATTGTTCACCATGAGGCCAAAGGAAGAAAACGTCATCGATGTATCTAGTGTACAGCATCGGTTGAAGATTCTGTGCAGTGAAGAAGTCTTGTTCGAACCTGTGCATGAAGATGTTGGCATATTGAGGTGCAAATTTGGTCCCCGTGGCTGTTCCATGTGTCTGGATGAAAAACTGGTTGTTGAAGGTGAAGACATTGTGGTCCAGGATAAAGCGGATGAGTTGTAAAATTGCATCTGGAAACTGGCAGTTGTCTGCATTCAGTACTGAGGCAGTCGCAGCAATGCCATCGTTGTGGGGGATGTTGGTGTAGAGCGCTGAGACATCCATTGTGACGAGGAGTGTCCCTGGTTCAACTGCTCCGTGTGTGCTGAGTTTCAGTAGGAAGTCCATAGTGTCACGACAAAAGCTGGGGGTTCTTTGTACAATGGGTTTCAGGATGCCCTCGACGTAGCCGGAGAGGTTCTCACACAGAGTTCCATTGCCCGATACGATGGGACGGCCAGGTGTGTTTGCCTTGTGTATCTTTGGGAGGCAGTAGAGATCTCCAATGCGGGGAGTACGTGGAATGAGAGCACGGAGGGTGCTCTGAAGGTCCGGATCAAAGGTGTTGATCAGATTGTTGAGTTGACGAGTGTGTTCTTTGGTCGGATCTGTGGGTAATTGTCTGTAGCCTTCCTACAGACAATTACCCACAGATCCGACCAAAGAACACACTCGTCAACTCAACAATCTGATCAACACCTTTGATCCGGACCTTCAGAGCACCCTCCGTGCTCTCATTCCACGTACTCCCCGCATTGGAGATCTCTACTGCCTCCCAAAGATACACAAGGCAAACACACCTGGCCGTCCCATCGTATCGGGCAATGGAACTCTGTGTGAGAACCTCTCCGGCTACGTCGAGGGCATCCTGAAACCCATTGTACAAAGAACCCTCAGCTTTTGTCGTGACACTACGGACTTCCTACTGAAACTCAGCACACACGGAGCAGTTGAACCAGGGACACTCCTCGTCACAATGGATGTCTCAGCGCTCTACACCAACATCCCCCACAACGATGGCATTGCTGCGACTGCCTCAGTACTGAATGCAGACAACTGCCAGTTTCCAGATGCAATTTTACAACTCATCCGCTTTATCCTGGACCACAATGTCTTCACCTTCAACAACCAGTTTTTCATCCAGACACATGGAACAGCCACGGGGACCAAATTTGCACCTCAATATGCCAACATCTTCATGCACAGGTTCGAACAAGACTTCTTCACTGCACAGAATCTTCAACCGATGCTGTACACTAGATACATCGATGACGTTTTCTTCCTTTGGCCTCATGGTGAACAATCACTGAAACAACTATATGATGATATCAACAAATTCCACCCCACCATCAGACTCACCATGGACTATTCCCCAGAATCAGTTGCATTCTTGGACACACGCATCTCCATTAAGGACGGTCACCTCAGCACCTCACTGTACCACAAGCCCACAGACAATCTCACAATGCTCCACTTCTCCAGTTTCCACCCTAAACATGTTAAAGAAGCCATTCCCTATGGACAAGCCCTCCGTATACACAGGATTTGCTCAGATGAGGAGGATCGTGACAGACACCTCCAGACCCTGAAAGATGCCCTCATAAGAACAGGATATGGTGCTCGACTCATAGATCGGCAGTTCCGATGCGCCACAGCGAAAAACCGCACCGATCTCCTCAGAAGGCAAACACGGGACACAGTGGACAGAGTACGCTTCGTCGTCCAGTACTTCCCCGGAGCGGAGAAGCTACGACATCTTCTCCGGAGTCTTCAACATATCATTGATGAAGACGAACATCTCGCCAGGGCTATCCCCACACCCCCACTTCTTGCTTTCAGACAACCACACAACCTCAAACAGACCATTGTTCGCAGCAAACTACCCAGCCTTCAGGAGAACAGTGACCACAATACCACACAACCCTGCCACAGCAACCTCTGCAAGACATGCCGGATCATCGACATGGATACCATCATCACACGTGAGAATACCATCCACCAGGTACATGGTAAATACTCTTGCAACTCGGCCAACATTGTCTACCTGATACGTTGCAAGAAAGGATGTCCCGAAGCATGGTACATTGGGGAGACCATGCAGACGCTACGACAACGGATGAATGAACATCGCTCGACAGTCACCAGGCAAGACTGTTCCCCTCCTGTTGGCGAACACTTCAGTGGTCACGGGCATTCAGCCTCTGACCTTCGGGTAAGCATTCTCCAAGGCGGCCTTCACGACACACGACAGCGCAGAGTCGCTTAACAGAGACTGATAGCCAAGTTCCGCACACATGAGGACGGTCTCAACGATCTTGGGTTCATGTCACACTATCTGTAACCCCCGTGACTTGCCTGGGTTTGCAAAACCTCACTTACTGTACTGTCTGGAGACAATACACATCTCTTTAAACTGTGATCAGTGCTCCTTCCACTCACATTATCAGCCACTTCAGGTCTTGAACAGCAGGTTAGGTGTAAGGATTTGCATTCTAATCAGTAATCTCTAAACTGTCCGTGCTTTATATGTTCTGTCTGAGGCCAGAACTCTCCATTCACCTGACGAAGGGGCTAACCCCGAAAGCTTGTGAGTATATTATCAAATAAATAGGTTGGACTAAAACCTGGTGTTGTCAGACTTTTCACTGTGTTTACGCCAGTCCAACGCCGGCATACCCACATCGAGATATCAGTGAACCAGATTTTTTTTTACAATTATCTAGTCGTTAAATGATCACCATTGCCAACATTGGCTTTTTAATTCCAGATTTATTTATCAACTGAATTTAAATTCCTCTGCTGCCATGGTGGGATTTAAACATCTGCTTCCAGACCATCAATCCAGGCCTCTAGTAAAGTAACCACAGTGCTAATATCGTTTGTTCTGTAAGTACCTATTAGAGTCATAAGCTTTAATGTAGAGGTTATCCATAATCACTCATTAACTATCCTGAGACATGACTCTCAGTCCTCAAGGCTGTTGGATGGATTGTCACAACGTAAATATGTCATGACAATTTTCTGGGTAGCAGGTATTAACATGTATTCTATGACGATAGATCATCAAAGTTTATTAAATAACATCAAAAGGGTTATCAAATGGAGCTTTTAATGACACAGTGGTTCCATCAATTATATTGCGCAGCAATGGAAGTTTTGTCAATCTATAGAATTAAACAGTTTGTTTTGCAGAGTCCATGGTGAAGGTAACAAAATTCAAAGTCCACCTGAACTCATCATTCCTGATGCAATGATGTGCAGCTCCCA
This sequence comes from Carcharhinus amblyrhynchos, assembly GCF_965287045.1. Taxonomy (NCBI): domain Eukaryota; kingdom Metazoa; phylum Chordata; class Chondrichthyes; order Carcharhiniformes; family Carcharhinidae; genus Carcharhinus; species Carcharhinus amblyrhynchos. The sequence continues at coordinate 56,982,945 of NC_137335.1, forward strand.
GGCTAATGTGACAAAAGTCACCTGAAGCTATCTGGAACAATCTGGTGGCAAAGAAATTCAAGCTCACTTTCATTGTTTTGTAAGACACTAATATGGTGGAAGTGGGCTATAAGCCTCTGGCATGCAGTACTCCAGCTGCCATAAGCCTCTGATGTGAATTGCAGCTTTTGAGGCAATGCCAAGCAAAGTCACCTAAATGAGGAACAACTAGATCTATAGAGCCCAGGGAGTGTCTATCAGCATGCTGGATTGGTACCTCAGAATGAAGATGACATGATATGCTAGGGCTGGTCACCTCCAACGTCATGATACTGTAATGTCACAAATGATTTTAAAGAGATGTCCTTTTATGTAGGAGCATGATGTTTTTCCAAAACATCATTATATTTAAATAGCAGCTTTAACATAACAAAATGTCCCAAGGCCCATCACTGGAGCAGGAGGAGGCCATCCAGCCCTTCAAACCTGCTCCACCATTCATTATGACCATGGCTGATTTATAAAGCAAAGTATGACAGAGAGCCATGTAAGAATATGAATCTTCCAATATGGGAAGCAGCGAACAACTCATCTTAATTTGATGTGCCTCAGGACTTTGAGGAGATCTCCATATGCATTCATATGCATTAGATGGGAAATTTAAACTTCTGATTGTTGTTTTACCTTGCCCAGACTGCTATGCAAGTCATTGTGATGGTGGGATCAGATTGCCACAGCCACACAATCTGAATTGTTTGCTCTATACTGATCCTGTCTTTTGGATTGGTAAGTTTGCTGATGGCACAAAGGTTGGAGGTGTTGTGGATAGTGTGGAGGAATGTCAGAAGTTGCAGTGAGACATTGACAGGATGCAAGACAGGGCGGAGAAGTGGCAGATGGAGTTCAACCCAGGTAAGTGTGTGGTGATTCATTTTGGCAGGTCAAATAGGATGACAGAATATAATATTAAGGGTAAGACTCTTGGCAGAAGGATCTTGGGGTCCGGGTTCATAGGACGCTCAAAGCAGCTTCACAGGTAGAGGCTGTGGTTAAGAAGGTGTATCGTGTACTGGCATTCGTCAATCGAGGAATTGAGTTTAAGAGTCGGGAGGTAATATTGCAGCTATATAGGACACTGGTTAGCCCACTTGGAGTACTGTGCTCAGTTCTGGTTGCCTCATTACAGAAAGGATGCGGAAGCCATAGAAAGGGTGCAAAGGAGATTTACAAGGATGTTGCCTGGATTGGGTGACATGCCTTTTGAGGATAGGTTGAGTGAGCTCAGTCTTTTCTCCTTGGAGAGACGAAGGATGAGGGGTGACCTGATAGAGGTGTATAAGATGTTGAGAGGTATTGATCGAGTGGATGCTCAGAGACTTTTTTCCAGGGCTGAAATGGTTGCCACAAGAGGACACAGGTTTAAGGTGCTGGAGAGTAGGTACAAAGCAGATGTCAGGCGTAAGTTTTTCACTCAGAGGGTGGTGGGTGCATGGAATCGGCTGCTGGTAGTGGTGGTGGAGGCGGATTCGATAGGGTCTTTTAAGAGACTTTTGGATAAGTACATGGAACTTAGTAAGATAGAAGATTATAAGTAAGCCTGGTAGGTAGGGACATGTTCGGCACAACTTGTGAGCCGAAGGGCCTGTTTTGTGCTGTAGTCTTTCACTGTTTCTATGTTTACATTGATTTCCTTAAAGTTTTTCCTAGCAGGTTAGAGCCTGCAGAGAAGGGGTCCATGAATCATATGGAGTGTGAAAGCAATACAGCACCACAGTAACTCCTGCCTATGCTCAACACCCTCTTCCCAAAAATGTTCACCGCCCTAGAAGATGTCCACCTCCCCCCCCGACTCCCAACATTGCTCAGTCCTCCCCTCACCCCACCCCTCCTGACAATCTTGCCCCCTTCCTGGACAGTGCTCAATCCTTTCTGACGGTGCTCACCCCTCCTCCTCTCACACCTTCTGGAATCCCTGGATCCTGTTCAACCAATGTCAGAAGAATCAGCATTGGTCCAGGGTATGCAAAGAGGTTGAAACAGCATTGTTCAGAGTGGGGTGGTGAGTTGGGAGGAAGTGAGCAGCAATGTTCAGAGGGAGTATTGATGGAGAGTGAGAGAAGATGTGTGGGAGGTGGTGAGCATTTTTGGGACTTGAGGGAGGGGGTTGATCATTGCTGAGGGCTGAAGCTATGCGAATTCAGAGGTTGACCGGTCCATTTAAAAGCAATACAAGTCAATGAACTAAAGGCGATCCTCAAAGTTGTACATTCAGTTCATGGCATGGCTTCACTGGAATTATGCTCGCCCCTTGCCTCACAGCCATTGGATTCAAACTGGAGCCTGAACCAAAAATGTAAAGGCTCCTACATAAAATGGTAACTGGATAGTTTAAATCTCAGTTAGCAATAAGTGCACCTGCTCCGCCACTGACCAGAAAATTTGGGCCATTAGATTAGAAGACCAAAAGGTTAAAAGGTATATGTCTTCTTTCATGGGATGTAGATGTTGCTGGCAAGGCCATAAATTATTGCCCATATCTAACTGGCCTTGAGGAGATGGTGAGCCACCTTTTTGAATTGCTGCTGCCAAAAAAGTAAAAGGGGTAATGTGGCAGATTGGATCCAAAGTTGGCTTAGTAACAGGAAACAGAGGATAATGGTTGATGGCTGCCCACATGAATGAAAAGTTGTTTGAAGTGATGTTCTGCAGGGCCCTGCAGTTTGTTTTACATATTAACAATTTGGACTTGAATGTGGGGTGGCACGATTGGGAAATTTGCACATGACACAAAAATTGGCCATGTAATGGATAGAGTAAAAGATAGCTGTAGGCCCTACAATAATATAAATGGGTTGATGGAGTGGGCAGGAATGTGGGCAGGAATGTTGATGGAGTGGGCAGATGGAGCTCAAATCTGATAAGTGTGAGGTAATGCAGTTAAGGAGATCAAACATGAAAAGGGAATACACAATAAATAGGAATATACTGAGAGGGCAGATGAAGTGAGAGATCTTGGCGTGCAAGTGCACAGGTCCCTAAAGGTAGCAGTACAGGTAGGTAAGGTTGTAAAGATGGCATGTGGAATGCTCACCTTCATTGGCAGAGGTATAGAATACAGAAGTAGGGATATAATGATGGAACTGAATAAAACACTGGGCAGCCATAACTGGAGTATTGTGTGCAGTTCTGGTCAACATATTACAGGAAAGACGTAATTGCTCTGGAAAGATTGCAGAGAAGATTTACTAAAATGTTGCCAGGGATTGGAGAATTATAGCTATGAGGAGCGCTTGGAGAGCTTGGGGCTGTTTTCCTTGGAACAAAGAGGACTGAGGGGTGACATGTTTGAAGTGTAAAATTGTGAGAGGTAGTGACAGAGTGGACAGGAGCAATCTGTTTCCCTTGGCAGAAAGTTCAAAAACCAGGGGTCATAGATTCAAGCTAAATGGCAGATGGATTTTCAGGGAATGAGGAGAATCTCTTTTTATTCAAAGGGTTGTGGATGTTTGGAATTCACTGTCTGTTGGTGGGGGATGCAGAGATCTTAAACTCTAAAAAGTACCTGGATCTGTACCTTAAGTGCTGTAAACTGCAGGGCTATGGGCTGTGAGTAGCAAGATTGGATTAAAAAGTGTCGGTGTTTTTGGATTGGCATGGAAAAGATGAGCTAAATGGACCCCTTCCGTGCTGTATCATTTCTATGGATCTACGGTTCTATATGGTATAGATTCTCCCATGGTGCTGTTAGGATTTTGACTCAGCAACAGTGAAGGAATGGTGATATAGTACTAAGTCAGGATGGTGTGTGGCTTGGAAAGGAACTTGCAGGTGCTGATGTTCCCACCCATCTGATGCCCTTGCTCTTTTAGGAGCTTGCAGGTTTGGAAAGTGCTGGCCAAGGAGACATGATGTGTTGCTGCAGTGCGTTTTGTAGATGATACACACTGCTGCCACTGCGCGTCAGTGGTGGAGGCAGTGAATTTTGAAGGTAGTTGATGAGGTGCCAATCAAGCAGGCTGCTTTGTTTTGGATAGCGTCAAGTGTTGTTTAAGCTACAAGTGAGAGTATTCCATCACCCTCCTGATTTGTGTCTCATACGTGGTGGAATAGCTTTAGGGAACCAAGAGATGAATTACTCGCCTCAGGATTCCTAGCCTCTGATCTGCTTTTGTGACCACAATGTTTATATAGCTATTCCAGTTCAGTTTCTGGTCAACGGTAGCCTACAGGATGTTGACAACTGGGGATTCAGCGAATGTAATGTAACTTATTGTCAACGGCAATACTGTTGGAGGTGGTCATTGCCTGGCACTTGTGTGGGGAGAATGTACCTCGCTACTTATGAGCCCATGCCTGAATGGTGTCCAGATCTTGCTACATATGGACACGGACTGCTTCCCGAGTACCTTAAAGAAGAGAGGGCTGGTGGTGAGGGTGAGAGTTGAAGGGAGGGTGTTCCAGAATTTTGGGCTCAAGCAACTGAAGACAAGGACACCAATCACACAGCAATTAAAACTAGATGTGCGGGAGGCCAGAATTGAACAGGCACAAGTATCTTGGAGAGTTGTGATGTTGGAAGAAATTACAGAGATAGGAAGAGGTGAGGCCAAGGGGGATTTGAAACAGTGATGATGAGAATCTTAAAATCAAGACATAGCTCCCGGCAGCCAATGTGGGTCATCAAACGTAGTGATGACAGGTGAAAGGAATTTGTTGCAAGCTAAGACATGACAGATTTGGCTGACCTCAAGTTTATAAACAATAGAACACAGGAGACCAGCCAGTGATGAGTTGGAATAGTAGAATCTAGAGGTAACAAAGGCATGAATGAGGGTTTTAGTAGAAGATGAGCTGAGGCAGGCCTACTGTCTAGCACTACTACATTGGTGGAAACAGATGGTCTTAATGGTGGCACGAGTATGAGGTCAAGGCTCATTTCAGGGTCAAACAAAAATTGTGAGTAGAGTGGTTTAATCTCAGACTGTTGCCTTGGAGTTGGAGTCAGTAGCTAGGGAAAGCAGTTTGGAATGAGGACCAAAAATAATGGCTTCAGTCTTCCCAGTATTCAATTGGAGGTAATTTCTGTTCATCCGGTACTGGATATCATGTAAACAGTCTAATAAATTTAACAACAGTAGACGAGTCAAGGGTGGTGGTGGTGAGATAGCATAGGGCATTGTCATTGTACATGTGAAAACTGATTCTATGCCTTCAGCCTATGTCAATGAGGGGTAGGCAGCATGTTGATGGGAAATAAGAGGGGAGCCAAGAATAAATCCTTGCTAAACAGTGTGCCTAATGCTGGAGCATCCTGATAGTATGCAGAGAATGTGATCTGTAGATGAGCTGATTTTAAAAATTCAACATGTACTCTTCTCCTGAATTATTTAGCATCCTCTACGATTCTCACAGTCATCTGGAGCAAAAATTGAATTTTCATGTTTTATGAGCTGCACTGACACTGACTACAGCCCATAGATCATGTCAAATATAAGGCACAGAACAGCACAATAACAACATAAACAAATCAAGAATCATTGTTTACAGTTGCCTTCTATATATATATTTAAATTATGTGAATGTACTTGGCCACAAATGGCTGTTTACTTCATTTGGAAATCCCTTAAATGCAACTAATTGAAATTATAATGAAATATTGTAAATTAAGTATTTAATTCTTTGCAATGTTAAATATTCACAGCTTACACTTTAAAATCTTGTATTGTAGCTAACTAACCATCTATCAACAATCTAAGACATTTCATATACTGTTACAAAAAGGTACATTTCATCTAAAGTGTTGATGTTATTCTAGATAACTGTATTTTTTTCAAAATTGAAGTTTTAAATTCCCTTTAATTCTCAAATAATGTAATTATTAAAACATGAAACAAAAATCAAAATACTTCAGATGCTTGCTATCAGAAATAAAATTAAGAATAAGTGCTGGAAACACCCAGGTAGCATCTGTAAAATAAAGGAAAAAAGTTACGGGAGAAATTTTCTGAAAAAACAAGTTTTATTTTCAGTGAGAAAATGAGTGTGATTCCCATTGTCCCCGGCGACTCGATTTGCTTTGCAATTTCCAGGCACTCTGAAATTTGTTTCTTTCTCCATGTGAAAAGCACCTCATCTGAGATGCTAAGTGTCTGATTCACCTGCCCTGAGCATCATCTGAGCACTTCACTGCATTTAAACAGCTCCACAGTAGTTGATCTGATTCAAGCCTGAAGGATGGCAACCAGGAAACCACGGGGCCTTCAGCAGTTTGCTGGATGTCGTGGAGGGGAAGAGGGCTACAATACACCCTCAGGCTGGCAGAAGGCCCTCCAGCAAGATGACAAATCCCGTCTGGGAGATGGTGGCAGCACCAGTCACTATCAGTAGCCTGACCAAGAGAACAGGTGTGCACTTAGGAAAAAGATGAATGACCTATTGTGATCAGTCAGGGTAAGTACTCCTTGTTTCTCTCTGCACTTCCCCCTTTCCGTAACCTTCCCAGAATGTCACCTGGAACCCACATGACACCGCCTCACAGATCCACAACACCCAATCTTCCACCAGCATCCTAAACACCCCCCAGTGATCCTCATCAAAACTCTCTCTGCTTAGATGTGATTCCCACACACATCAGATGTCATCGACCTCTGACACATCAGGCATCCAGCTCACATTATCCCCATTTGTATTCCCACAGAAGATCGTGAACAACAGCTGAGAGTGAGAGGACCAGGCGGTGGGATGCCCAAGGTGAGGATCTTGACTCTGTACAAGGAGAGGTCCATGGAACTCGCAGGGGAGGAACAGGATTGCGTCTGAGAGAGAAAACTGAAGAGCCACTGCACTTTCATTCAGATGACAGTCTCAAATGACTTATTTGTAATCCAAAACCTTGACCAAGATATGTACCAAAACCATGTTCCTTACCTTGCAGGAGCATCAACTGAAGAGCCTGGCTGTGTCACTATGCCTACCCTCAACACCATGCTGGAGGACGTCTCAGAGGAGGGCACAGATGAAGCATCGCAGCTATCACCCACAGAGGCTTACATCTCAGTGGGTGATCTTGGCAGGCAGATTGAGGGTTTTTTATTCATTTGTGAGATATGGGCATTGATGGTTAGCCAGCACTTAATGCCCATCCCTAGCTGCTTGAGGGCAGTTGAGAGTCAACCACATTGCTGTGGCTCTGGAGTCACATGTAAGCCAGTCCAGGCAAGAACAGCAGATTTCCTTTCCTAGTTATCCAGATGGGTTTTTCCAATGATGGTTTCATGGTCATCAGCAGATTCTTAATTGCAGATTTTGTTTTTATTGAATTTAAATTCCACTATCTACAGTGGCAGTATCCAAACCTTGGTCTCCAAACATTCACTGAGTTTCTGGATTAATAGTCTAGCAATAATACCACTAGGCCATTGCCTCACTATCTGATGAGCACTGCACAGTTTCTGCTGCACATCAGGCAAGGGTAGGAGCATCATAGGGATTGGACAATCAGAGATCTGCTGGATCCCAGGACACAGCTGTGTTCCAACCAGATGCCAAGCCTCCAGACATGTTCATCCCTCAGCTGCTGGAGATGCAAAGGTCTACGGTGGAAATCCTGAGGTGTGACTCCAGATCCATGACAGAAGAACTCCAAAGCATGACTCAGTCCCTGAGACCATGGCTAAGTGGTTTGATGCAATGGTTTAGAAAATGACAGGCCTCCAGAACTGGCAGTGCCAGATAACATTGAGGTGCCTGGAGCTCATTCCAGCTGCCCGAGCATCTCATGGAGCAACCCAGGGCCCTACGAGCACCCAGAAGGAGAAGGATCCACAAGAGCACATCCCTGGTCCTTCCACCCCAGAGGGCTTGGGAGTGACCAGCCCATCTGAATCCCCCCTTCCTGATACCAGTGCAACTCAGGGGTAGTTGGCAGAACATGGTGATGTGGCAGTGCTAGTGCCACCTGAGAATAGACCAGGGCCCTCCAGATCCTGACCTTCCAGGAGATGCCCACCAAGGGTAACTCAAGCAACAGGGCGTGGAAGGTAGCAGGCGACTTTCACCTCCAATGTGCAGCCTAGGAATACACCTAGCTATAGTAGTGAGGTAATAAATCAGGAGATAATAAGGGATTATAAAAAAAGCAGTACATTAATCATGGTTGACTTTAATCTTTACGTGGATTGGGAAAATCAAATTGGCAGAGGTAGCCATGAGGAAGAATTCATATTTGGGACAGTTTCCTAGAACAATAAGTCGTGGATCCAACCAAGGGACCAGGCTACTGTGTATCTGGTAATGTGTAATGAGGCAGATTTAATAAATAATTTCAGAGTAAAGGATCCCTTACAAAACAGTGACCATAACACGGTAAAATTTAGCATTCAGCTTGAGAGTGAGAAGCCTGGGTCAAAAACAACTGTACTCAACTTCAATAAGGATAATTATAATGGAACGAGGGTAGAGTTGTTGGAGCGGACTGTGAAAGGAGTTTAGCAGGAAAGACAGTTGATTAGCAATGGCAGACATTTAAGAAAATACTTCATAACTCAACACCCCCATGAGAAAAAAGAATTCTAGGAAGGGGACAAATCAACCATAGCTAACCAGTCAAGAATAGTATTAAACTGAAAGTAAGAATATATAATGTGGCAAAGATTAGTGGTAAGCCAGAGGAAAAGTTTTAAAAACCAACAAAGGATAACTAAAGAAATAATAAAGAAGGAGAAGATAACTCTAAGGGTAAGCTAGCAAGTAATATAAAATCAGACAGCAAGAGCTTATTTAAATATATAAAGAGAAAGAGAGAGGCCAAAATGAACCTAGGCCGCTGAGATTGGGTAAATAATAGAGAGAAATCAGGACATGGCAAAGGAGTTAAACAAATACTTAGCATCAGTTATCATGGTGGAAGATATAAGTAACATTCCAAAAATACTAACTAAATATGGGGCAGAAGCAGGGGAAGGAATAAATACAATATCTATCACTAGAGAAAAAGTACGAGAGAAACTAACAGGGCTAAGGGCCAATAAGTCCCCTGTACCTGTTGGATTGCACCCAGGATATTAAAGTAAGTAGCTACAGAGATAGTGGATTATTGATAATAATCTTTCAAGAATCTTTAAATTCTGGAGAAGTCACAGAGGATTGGAAAATTGCCAACATTACACCCTTATTGAAAAAGAGAGAAAAAACACAGGTAACTATAGGCCAGATAGCTTGAATTGCGTCATTGGGAAAACGATAGAGTTCATCATAGATAATATAATAGCACAGCATTTAGAAATACATAATATAATCAGAGTCAGCACAGTTTCATGAAGGGGAATCATGCCCAACAAATTTTATTTGAATTCTTTGAAAAGGTAGTGAGCAGGATAGATAAAGGGGAATCAACAATCGTAATATACTTGGATTTCCAAAAAGCATTCAATAAGGTACCACACAAAAGACAATACCCTAATAAGATAAGAATTCATTTGTTGGGTGTAGCATATTAGCATAGATAGGGGATTGGCTAATTGGATAGGTGTTAGATCCCTTACATATGTAAATAACCTGATAAATGAACACATGATATTCAATGACATGGATGAAGTTAATCCAGAGCACTACTTGAAGCTACACCAGAGTGAGAGCAAAGTGACGTAGGTTAGAACTGATGAAAGGAAAATTTAGGACAGATTTCAGCAAGAACCTCTGCATATAAAGAATGACCTTCCTAGTGGAACTAAAGACGAAATTCTAAAGAACTGCTGGAGAAAGAGTTAGAATGGGATGATGGTGGGGATTTTTTTTAAGTTAAGACAGATGAGCTAAGAATGACTAAATGATGTCCCTCATTGTCTTGGAAAATATATTTTTTTAAATGAAAGGTGTATTTTCTGTGGCTAGATAGAGGCACCAGATAGGTTGTTTTGAATGGCTTCGAAAGTGTACTCCAAATGTAAGCAGGAAATCTTGGGAAAGTCCAAAAGAAAATAACATTCCATGCCTACTTCATTCACCATTTCAATTATGCTTTCTACTTTGTAACAGATATCATGGAAGAGGGACAGAAAGATAATATCATGAAAATTAAGCATTCTCTACCAGGTAGGTGATCCGCTCACTCTACTACCCATCAAATGAAAATTAAAATGTATTCCATAATGTCAAATAGGAGTCAATCCTCATTAATTTCACTGATATTCATAAATATACACAAGGAATTAAAAATCATGGCAACGCATTATTTTCAGGTAATTAAAAGGAGAAAAATTGACTATGCAAGATAAATTCCTATTAAATGATTGCAAAGCAATTTTGAAATCCTTTTGAGTAACAGGCATGTATCATTAGTAGATGAAAAGCACCCAAATGTAGGCTGACTAAAAAAGCCCTGAACTAAGTAAAATGTTGACTAAAACAATAGCTGTTGCAGTATACGTCATTCACTTTCAATTGTAAATTTTAAGTATAGTGGTCTAAATAGTTTAGAGAAATTGCATTATTGCTAGTAAATCAGTAATGAGTGTTGCCAGAGCTTAACACAGCTATCAAACCATCAAGTTTTAGCCATCAGAATCTATTCTGTTGACAGAAATAATGGAGGAGCTTTGAGCCTCTGACTGTGATTGGTTGCTTAGCAACCTACAGATGCTGTTAGCATTTGTGGTTCCAAGTGGTTAATATTGGGCAAATGCCAACCATAGATGATATTGTTGTAGCAAATGTAACTGATGGGCTTCAAAGAACTTGCCTTTTCATAAGAACTGTAATTGACCATAGAAAGCAGTAAAAGATGTTCATCTTTTGACAACTCCTTAATTTTTTTTCCTTCTATTGGTGAATAATGGGAAAGATTTTTCATTACCTGACAACTGTTCCAGATCTTAGGAATATGGGTGGAATTTAATGCTCTTCCTTGTGGCAAGTTTGCTGGTAGGGGTATTTAATCAGGGGAACTGACTATTTTCCCACTTCACCCTGATTAATTCTGTGGCAGCCAGGTCTGTAGACAAGTGGGTGAAGTGGATAGTTGCTTGTGGGCTCCTAGGTAGGAAAGTCCCTCATTCAATGGCACTTAGTGCTTGATCAAGGGATATGTCATTGGCAGAGGGTGGTGCAGTGCAGTGCCATCCCCCCTGCCATTGCTGCCTAGTCCCCATGCCCCCAACCCCAACCCCTATAATCCTCCACCCATGATTCTGCCATCACTCATCAGCAATAATACTAGGTCTCAAATGGGTGCTGTACTGGCAGCAGCTACAAACACCACCCCAGTGGCAGTACTGTTCAATAGAACTGTTTTACTTTAATTGACTAGCAGATCTTGGCAGGAGGGGCATCCAGGTAATTAATATGTCTTTCCCTAGAAGAGGCGACATGGAACTCTAACTGACTCTCCAGCCTGCAGTCAAGACTTTCACTGCCTCTATTTAATGCTACTGATGAACTCTTTTGTCAGTTAGCTAATATAACAACACCAAAACATTTTTATCTTTTAACGTGGATATTCTCAAATGGTACTTTATTAACAAATGCAAGAAAATTATAACTGAATAGGTATGGAATGTGAATGAAGGTTTTGTTGAAAAACGTTTCTTAAAGGTTTTAAAGGTGAAGAAATAGGGCAGTGAAGCATTAAAGGAGGAAACTCTAAGAGTATATCTGACACAGCTGAAAGTTGCAGATTAGGATAACAGAAGAGGGGAACATGAAAGGAGGACCTAAAGGTGCGACAGGAAATATAAGGTTGAAAGAGGTGCACAGATAATGTGGACAAAGGAGAAATTTGAAGACAAAGATCATTTCAAATTTAATGAGTTTCAGCACTGGGAGCCAACATAGCTCAGTCAAGATGGGTGGTGGGGAAGCAATGCCGTTCAGAATACCGATGGCTGCATTTTGGATGAGTTAGAGTTTAATGAATTTGTATACGGGGGAGAGAAAGCAAGCAGAGTTTTAATAAAATAACTCTTGAGATGACATATAATAAAGTTCTCACTGGAACATCCATAGTCTTGACGGGTTAGTAATACATTAGACACTAGGTTGGCTTTAATATTGTTGTGTAATATATAGCCTCTTGCATACTTACATATCAATTAATTTTCATATTATAGTCTTTGTAAAAGAGTTTTTGCAAATGCAATAGAACTGTAGGGAAGTAGTTTTCAAGAAAGGTCAAAGATTTGCGCAACATGGGTGAAAATTTAGGTAATTATGGATTTGTTGTCCAAAACATCACAGCCTCCCTTTCTAATGTGTAAAAACATTTTCATAAATAATACTTGCTGCTCTACAATGATCTAAAAAAAACTTCCAACATTTTAGGTTTCTGGTTTAATTCAAAAATGTTTTTTCAAGATATTGCTATATTCACAAATTAGATCAGATACATATGTTTCAACCATCATTGTGATTCTATTATTATCGCAATATACAGGTTGTCAGGAAGTACTCCCTGAAGCTTTTACAGTTCCTATGGTTACAGAAACAGGCACATTCAAACATGAAAGGTGGAATCCCTACGTTTATACATTACATATCTAACAAAATGTTGGCAAGTTATCAGCTTTTTTAATATAATTTATAGAGGTGGGGGAATTGGATTAGGCCAGTAATTGGCCACAGGAATAGCAATATGCAATTAGCTAGCGCCTGTTCATACTGATGCAGGCAGCATCCAAATTTCATTCTGCCTGCTAAATTAAATGCTAGTGGCACAAAAGCTAATGCTAGCTGAGTAGCTACAAACCTCAGTAGAAAGCACAAGTTGTGTAAGCATGCACCACTTAAAGCCAGCCTGCACCTCTTAAATGTGCAGTTAATTTTGGCTGTTACTGGTTCAAAAAGAGTCTCTGAGCAGAAAGAGACTAGAAATGGCTGAATAGGAGAGAGTCAATGATCAGGGTAGCCAATAAGGTTTAACCCAGGTGTCACCTGATTCCATTTTTCAAAGCCATCTCAGCCTTTTGGTTAAGATGAAGCATCAGATCAAGCCCAAGATAGGCTGCAATGCCTCATCTTGTCAGCTTGAATATTGCTTGTCTCTTTAGTGGGGACCATAAACTTGGATTCAATTTGAATTTGTTTCTTTAGATAGAATAAAAGTTTTTTTTAAAAACAGGTCAGAAAGTGTACTTCCACACAGTCCACTGCAGCACTGGGGGCGTTGATGCAGCAGGAGAGGTCTTTTTCCCTTCAATGCCCTCCAAACAGACAAAATGAAAACAATGGGAGCAGATAGCTATTGCAGTCAGTGGCATTTGCCATTTCCTGTTCCAAGTTGCTATTTGCAAACAGAAGTTATTTGTGGTTTTAGGCTACCAATCTCTGGTCATGCAGTAATATGCAAAATTTTGATGGGATATGGGTAAGTACTTAAAAATTAAATACAAAATATGCTGAGGTTTACACTAGTGCATTCTGCACTGAAAAAACACAGCAAGATTTACTCCAGTTTTTACACGAATTTGACACTTTGAGAAAATCACCCAGAACATGGGAAAACTTTTTTAATGCAGTTAGTGGTATTATGATCTGCAAGGTACTGCCTGAAAGAATGGTGTAGGCAGATTAAGTCATAGCTTTCAAAAGGGCATTATATATGTACATGAATGGAAAGGTTTTGCAGGCCTTTGGGAATGGGACTTGTTAAATTCCTTTTGCAGACAGTAGGCACGGGCTTGACAGGCTGAATGCTGCAACCATTCTATTCTATTTTTATGGCACTTTGATTCGACAGTCTTTTTAATTTTTTGGGCTCCACTGGTTCCCAGGGTTACTTCATTTTTATTTGTTTTATTTTCCATCTAACTCACTAGTTGATATATATACTGAATGGGTACATTTGTTCATGCAATGAGTTATAATTAATGTAATATTATAATATTTGCAGTTCTCAGCATATTTTGTTGATGGTATTCCAGTATGTCTGTATTTTTAAAACGTAAGCAGTTAAACACTATTACTGTAGGGATTGATTTATATCCTTTTCCTGTAAGTTTGATGATGCCCTCTTTTGCTGAAGGTGAAGCAGCTCCAAGCATGAAAATTCTCAATATCATAGCAACAGCGCAAGTGACACTAGGAACCCATTTATCATTGTTTTCTCCAGAAAAGAAAAAAATGCTTTGCAAGTGTGAAGAATCTTACGTCGAATCTCAGATCAGAACAATCAAATGACATCACAACTGTAGTTATTGGATTCAGTGACAGGTAGACCTGCAACATTTAATTTAATAGTAAATATTAAGGTTTTATCATTAAGAGAAAGCAATAACTACAAGAGTAATATGTGAAATTTGCACAGTTCTGAACTGGTATGCCCACAGGAACACAGCACAGAACTGGCAACAGAAACATTCAGAAAGAGGTCACTAAAATAATTGGTATAAGAAATGGAAAATTGTCAAGCAATACAAGTACAAAAATGTCTGGCATATTTTGAGGCTGAAAAGAAGAAAGTAACAGAAATACAACATTGCAAAAGTTGGAAACCTGAAATAAAAAACAGAAAAAACATATAACAGCAGGTCAGGCAGCATTTGTGGAAAAAGGAAAGTCGGGTTCATGTTTCAGGTTCTTTGACTTCACAAACATTAACCCTACCTACCTCTCTCTCTCTCCCTCTCTGCAGGTGCTGCCTGACCTGCTGTGCAATTCCAATTTTTTTTTTAATTTCATGCTGTGTCTGACTTGGGAGTACATGATGTTAACATTGGTGCCTGAAATAGAAAGTATTTAATTCCCCAGCATTAACATCTTTCACCTTGACGAGCACAGAATTCACAAAATAATTTCTGGCTTTTCTTTTTAAATGAACATGTTTTCTTCTAGGTCAACAGTCAGTGAATACAATCTGAAATGCCTGTAAGAATTATCACTTATCACTGTGTGGTTTAACAGGGTTTGAATTGAATAGCTAAACTTGCACTCAGCTATTTTTAACTTGCCAAGTGTTTAATATATTTAAAATTCAAAGCATGTTTAAATTCTCCATCTAGAAGGGTAATGGAACTGTGACTCAGGCAGGCATGCATAATTCAAATCAACATCCTCAGGCTTATAACTTGACGCTAAGGTTGGCTTTGAATGAATTGAAATACGACTGTACCATGTAAACCCATTATACAAATTTGGTAAAGATACTTTTTTAACATGCAAATTAACAACAACTGACTGTTTGGGTGGGAATACTAATTATTTTGTACAGCGCCTCTGAATTACAATTGTTCTGCTTTGCACATGTACAATGCAAAAGCAACAGGGGCAAGCATGCTCCACTATTAGCATTTTGCAATAAAACATATTTTAAACAATTTAGACAGGATCTTTATTTACTATAAACTAACATTTCATATCTACTGGATATTTATTACAACAACATATAACCACTGTGCTACAGATTCCTCATTTATTCAGTGGGTAAACAGTACAACTAGAAGACCATGCCTGCCATTAGAAACCAACAAGCGAACATAAAGGCAATTCTCTGAACACAAGGGTGTCATGTAATATGACATTGGAGTGGGTTTGCCATCTCCAAGTAGCATAGCATTTAGTTTTTCACCATTATATTGAATGCCGAAAGCTCAACACTCCATTTGCACTACTTCTTGAATCCTTCTGATGCTGTTATTAAATTGGCTACTTACACTACCACTTGGGACAGAAACATTCAGAGCAATCATCTCAGGATTTGACACTGTGAGAGACATGTGTAAACTTCAATGTGCACCGTCAGCCATTATCGGTTGTCTAATTCAATCTCTGAGGAATGATTGGCTATATCATGTTACAGATCAAATCAGACATTTTTAGAATAGCCACAGATCTGGGTTTTGTAGGAATCTAATGCAATTGTAGGGTCACAAAATTAATTTGCATAGACTATTTCAAGCAGCACAAAGAGGCTTACTTCATTCCCAAGAATAGGTATGATGCAGACTGCTATCAGTGCGATGTTCATCTTTTGATATGGGTGCATGCACTTATGTCAGTTCACATGATTGAACATGTGGAAATGATGCTATTCTGATTTAAACAGCCAAACATGGTGTCAGGATACTAAAGTGGAAAGTGCAGACTCTAGCAAAGCCCGTGATGTCCACAATTGTGTGAAACAACAAGGTGAACTAGGCAGTAGCAACCTGATTACAGGTAAGTAACATTTTTGGAATCTTTTCTATTAAAAAATGCCTAAGAAGATAATCTGGATGATTTTAGAGATATCTTCATGCATTTGCTGCATCTGCACTGGGATGACTGAGGAGTAGCCCATGCAAAGGCTATAATGGGTATATGGGAAGCAGTGACAGTGCTTATGGTCTACAGCAGCCAGGAGATGTAGTAGTGGCTGCAGAGTGGGCAAACTCTGTGATATGCCCTCTGGCAAGTTTGAGCTGGACATACCCAAATTTCTTTAAAGTGATAGGAGGCTACAAATGTCTGAAAGCAGGAACTCATTGGGGTAAATTGGTTTGAGGGGAAACAGGTGGGTGAGAAGCAGAGATCCATGGTCATATCTTTAGCAGTTTGCTCATCATGCCAGAGAGCAGGATGTGGGTGTGTTGGGAATTGAGAGGGACTTTTGGATGGAAGCTGCTGTCATCCTCAAAGTTCTCAGCGATGTCAGATGGACGTGGGCAATGTTACAGTTTTTGTTGGAAGTTAGGATATGGAGTTTCAGCTCAACTCAGGATTGCAAAGTTCAGTCTGAAAGAATGACTGGGGAAAGGAATTGAGTCAGAAGCTGTGCAAATATTTTTTGGAAAATTATTTCTCTCCCCACTTGGTGTCACCTAGACAAAAACTGTTCCAAGGCTTGAAAATCCAGTTCTCTCTCCTCTGGTGTGGAGAATTCTTTTCCCTTAACATTCATTCACTGCATTACACTTTTATGTGCAGGCAGAATGTCTTTACAGCTTGGCAGGAGTGTCCTGTTAGTGAGAATACCACTCATGTTGCTCCCTCATAGTAGCAGTGAGAAATGGCTAGCTTCAACTATTGCTCAAACTTTTGAGATACCTTACCCAGTTGGCTGGGTAATTTTCAAGACCAAAGGTGGCGGCCTTCAGCCCATTTGTGATTTTGCATAATATACAGCTGGCAATGATCTGATCAGGGTCATGATTATCTCACAGGATAGCTCTGATGTGCTCTCTTTCAGTATCAAGCTTAAAATGGTGAGTAAATATTTCCTGAGGGCATTCTCCATGGCAACACCCTGACCAGTGTCTACTTGCCAACAAATCACCACCAATTAAACACCTTTTCACATGCAATATAAATTGTTTCCTTTGAAATTTGGTATTCTTGCAAATCTGTCCTGTTGAATGCAAAACGAAAAATTTTGACAGCATGCATCTTTTTATAGCAATGTGCATAATTAACTCCATAATTAACATTTTTCAGTCCTCTTTCAATTGCTCCAATATCAAGATATCAAGATTATGTTCTCACTGCCAATCTTTGAACAATGGATGCAGGGCCTGACAGGCACTTTGAATCTGGACTTAAATTGGGAAAATATGGACTTCCAGGACAAGGAGTCACACTAGACAATATAAGTTGGAGACTTGCTGGGAAGGCCTTAGTTAGTTGTTGAAAGACTGAAAGAGGCAGCTAGTTCAAGGATTTTTTTTAAGGGAGGCTAAAACATATTAATTATGGTGCTGGAGCCTGTGCATGGCTGTGCTGAAAGAGCAATCTTTCCTTGACACCCAGAAGCTCCAACCACCAACCTTTAAATATTGTTCAAGGAGCCTAGCAGGTTGCCACTGCATTAAACATTCAATTGAAGAAAATGCAGGAAACAAAAAGAACGTTACATTTCTCTCATTTGCACCATATTAACAAGTTGTGATGAAACTGTGCCTTTAAGAAATGTATTTTAATCATGTTTCTCTGCAGGAACTTTCGAGCAGTCCCTGGCCAATTTTCCTGCAGCTGTTGTCCTCTGTTACTGAAGCAGCATAATTGATACCATGTTTGTCTTAATTTGAACTAATGCAGTGTTCTGTTGTTCTAGTAGAGCTTGATTGGGATGATTGAAATGTCAGATCATATGACTGGAAGCAGCTAGGCTTTCACAGACTTCCAACTTAGTTTTTTTTCAGATACTGTCTGGAGTTGAGAGAGAGAGAGAGAGAGAGAGAGAGCATGAGCAGTGTCTCTTTTTTCCCCCCTCTCTGGAGTTGGAGATTCTGCTGCTGAGAGTGGTGTACTTTCCTGTCTCTGAAGTATGAAGACTGGAAGCTGCTGGAGACTAAGTTTCTTTCTCTGTTTTGCTGCCTTGAGGATACATCCTTCTTTGAAAACTGGTTTTGGATTTCTGTCCAGAAGTGTTAAAAAGCTGGAAATCTAGCATCACATGAGCATATTGTTTAGTGCCAACTCATTCTGTCTATGGGGTATAATTTTAAATTGGAACAGAGGTAGCTAGCTGTTAAGAATTATACTGTGTCATGTTTAAGTCTTGTAATTGGCAAAAATTATGTTCATTCTTTTTGTTATATTTTAAATGTGTTCTTAAATAAACTTTGTTTAGCAAAAGCTTCCTAGTGGATGACTTGAATCATACCTGGAGTGAAACACATTGTGCTTACCAATGCCAAAATCAAATGTAAAACTTAGGGTCTAGCTAACTTCGCAAAATACCTTGGAGTTTCTAGCCTAGGCTTTAATAGTGTGGCAACTGACACAGAAACAGGAGTACCTAAATCTGTCCCCCAAAACTTCATACCCATCAACCAATTTCCACCTCTGCTGTTCAGATCTGCTAAAGGTCTATATTCGGTATTTGAATTTCTACCTTACATTGACATACTGATTAAAATCATATCAATCTGCATAACATAATAATCCAAAAGCTGATTATTTTTAGCAGAACAATTTGGGCTAAACGGAGTTGAGGAGGAACTTCTTCACTCAAAGGGTGGTGAATCTCTGGAATTCTCTGCCCGTTGAAGTGGTGGAGGCTGCCTCGCTAAATATACTTAAGACGCGGGTTGATAGGTTTTTGATAGGCAAGGGGATTAAGGGTTATGGGGAGAGGGCGGGAATGTGGAACTGAGACACGACAGATCAGCCATGATCTTATTGAATGGCGGGGCAGGTCGAAGAGCTAGATGGCCTACTCCTGCTCCTATTTCTTATGTTCTTATGTTCTAAAACCAGATATATTGGACATACTTAAAATATAGGAGGTATAGTTTATTACTAATACTGTAACTTCTGATCTCCCAGCATCTGATTTGGGGGAATACTCCAAGAATGTGCTGGGGAACCTCTCTCAGAAGTTCCCAGGTAAACATTTACATGGCAATTGCCCAGAAGTGCTAACTTCCTCTAGGCAAATATGCTGCACTCGGAACCATCTAAAAAAGTGATTTAAATTGCAAACTTTGAATGGTTCTGCCAGGGTTCCACTATTAGTTATTCAGAAAATATTGAAAGAAATAAAGCCTCTTCTAACATCAGCATAATAATTTTAAAGACCCAGATTGATCCCCGCACAGACATCCTCCATATCCCTGACCCACGAAGGGACTCCCCACACTTACGATTGACTACCGTCTTGTGATATTCCCCATACCCCAACTCCTTCACCTGCACAGGATTCCCCCGCATCCCCAACTTATGGGCTGGACCCTCATCCCCAAACCAAACCTCATACGACCTGGCCCAATCTCCTGACCCAACTGGAAACCCAGACCTGACTCCACAATATTCAACCCCATCCAACCACCAATGTCCAACCTGACTGCCAACATTCTTCCCGATGTCCGACCAAACCCCACCTCCCCCCCACAACCACCAATCCTTCTACCCCTTCCCCCGGCCCACCCCCAAATCCTATCTAGTTACCTCTCCCTGGCTTGTCAGTTTCAATGGAATCCTTAAACTAACTTATTTTGCAATGGCTAAAGCAGTTAAAAAAGGTATGTCCTCCTTCACTCTGACTCTATTAGACTCATGGCTGGACTGTGGAAACAGCTGTGCTGCCTAGATCTCACCTGGCTTGAATCAGGAAGGTCATGCAAGACAGGAAGAAACTTAGCACAACAGATAATCTAACACTGATTGCTACTCCAAGGAAGTTACAGCCCACAATATTGCATTACAGGCATCCTTTTGTTAGAATGAGAGATAACATTTCACAGGAATAAATAAACCTCTATTATGTGGCCTTAACAGTTTAATATTCTATTGATATATGTGTAGCCTTTTAGATGACTATAGAAACATGTTGTACAATGCAGTCCTTGAAGTTACAAACAAACTAATTAGATCTTATATTTTCACAATGGTCAATCATCATTTGTAAAGTTAATGATAATATCATATTTTATAACACAAATATGAATAAATCACAAACTTTTCAGCAAACTGTCTAGAATATTAAGCAAGCTGATTTTCACACTGAAGCAGCGCATTTGAAAGATGTTCAAGTAAAAAAGGGACACACTTTGTACATGTAAACCAAAAAGCTTCTTATTTTGTAAACTATTTAGTATTTATGGTCATAGGTGAATGCCCATATAGGCTACATATCTATTTCCATATAGGTTTATAAAAAGAACTTTAAACACTGTAAGCAACTTTTAATGAAGAGATTGTGCAGAATCACTTGTACCTTAACCAACATAGTGCCATGTAATGCATTCTTGCATTACATGTTTCTAACTTACAGTTTCTAACTCTTTTAAAATTTTGTTTTTTTTTTAACTTCATGCTCATCTGAACTACCCCTCCAGGTGCAGATGATTTTGATTGCAAACTACAAGAAACTTGTACATACGTGGCCACCTAGTGGATAAAATATCATCTGCATATACTGTCAAATCTTATGTCATGTTTCTTTCCATATCATAAATTACATATGGATCAGGAAAACTACTCAACTCAAACTGAATTATTCACACAGGAAGAAATCATACAATATCCCACTCTCATCTGTTTTTTAAACAATTCAAATTGGATCAAATAACACCTGTTTTCCATTTGCTACTGGTTAACTAAAAAGGGGGACTCCAAAAAGGAGGGCAGGAATTGTGCACACACTTGGTCAAAATTATATTCTATACCATATTTGATGTCTTTCATCTTAAGGTTAAAAAAAGCAGACAATAGAAACTTTGCACATGTAAATAAGGGAGCAAATATTTCCTTCTAAGACATTGCTGGTTGCCTCAGGAAAACCAATCCAAAGCATCAGCTAAATGTGAAAAAGTGAATAATCGCCACGGTCAGCACTCTCATCACCATTGCTGGATTTCTCCCCTCCAGGCAGAGGGCATCAGTGATTGCACTCATGTGGCCATCAAAGCACCCAGTAAATGCCCATTCAGATTTAAGCGCTTCGTCCATGTGTGCACTCATTTTCTTGCCAGTTGCCATGACTGCTTCATCCTCAACCAGTCCAGGCTGCCTCAACCCCCGAAGTATGTGGATGGACATTAGGGGAAGAGGATATCCCTTGAAGACAAAGCTATTCACCCATCTACAGGGCCACCATCAGAGGCACAGGGTGATACAATGAATGCCACCACTTCAGCAGGACGACCACTAAGGAAAGCATTGGACCTCTGAAGAAGGAATTCCAGTTCCTGGACCAGTCAGTTGGCACCCTTCAATAGCCTCTTGCAAGGGTATCAGTCATTGTGGAGGTCTGTTGTGCTCTCCATAATGTGGTCGCACAGAGAGGTGTGGGCCTCGACACATGAGACCCTGGAAGGGGGCAGCTCTTCCAAACAGGAGCAGAAACAGGAGATGAGAGAGGAGGAGGAGGAAGACAAGATACATGGAGATGGTGCTGAACAGAAATGTGCCTCTACTGCACCATGAGGTAGACTCCTTTTATCATCCTCCAGAAAAGAACTTCTCTTCTCTCCCTCACAACTTCCTACGTTAGATCTAGAATGGCAGCAACAAAGTAAGGGCTTCATTTTTGGGTAAGCTTAGTGTTGCTCCTGCACTCCTTATTGTACCAATATTCATTCACCTGGCTTGATGATAATGGTAGAATGAAGAATATCATGGACCATGAAATTGCAGATTGTAATTGAATATAATTCTACTGCTGTCAATGTCCCACAGCACCTCATGGATGCCCAGTTTTGAGTTGCTAAATCTGTTGTGAATCTATCATAGTTAGCATGGTCATACTGCAATAGAAAATGATAGATGGTATTCTCAGTGTGAAAATGGGATTTTATTTCCACAAATCTGAAGTGGTCATCCCTGCCAATACTATCATAGACATGTATCTGTTACAGGTACAATGGTGAGGACGGCTCCGCACCAACCGCCACAGGCCCAGTCTGGTAGATGTATTCTTTGTGTTAATAAATCATTCTGGGTGATGGGTATTAAAGTCTTCCACCCATGTAAGTTCTGTGCCCATGTTACCCTCTGCTTGCTGCTTGCAAAAATGTTCAATATGGGGAAATCGCAAACATCAGTTGCAGAGGTATATTAGGTGTTAATCGGCAGAAGGTTTTATTGCCCATGTTTGACCTGTTGCCATAAACATTGCGGAATCTCCATTCCTTTATCCCCTTTACTTCCCTCTTCTGCCCAATTAATATCAGGGTGGTTGAAATCCCCTGTGATTATTATTCTATGTTATTTCCCTCAATTCCCAAACTTGTCTACATATTACTTCAGCCACCTCCCTTCAACTATTAGATGCATTTACAAGATGCACTACAGCAATTTAGCTCAATTATTCTAAGCAAGACAGATTTGAGGTGGAGCCAAATCAGTATTTTCAATTGGAAATACTGATTACAAACTCACCTCAATTCAGTTCCTGGTTGCTACAGATGTTGATTCTTAAATAAATAAACTTTTGATTATGATTATTATCCAAATAGGTCTTAGCAAGGTTTTTGACAAAGTCCCACATGGCACACTGTTCATAAAAGTAAATGTCAAGGGTATCCAAAGCAAAATGGCAAGTTGGCTTCAAAACTGGCTCAACAGCAGAAAGCAAAGAAGATGATCAAAAGGCGTTTTAGTGACTGGATGGCGGTTCCCAGTGGAGTTCCACAGGGCTTAGCACTGAGTCCTTTACTTTTTGTGGTACATATCATTAATTTAGATACAAATTTAGGAGGCATGATTAAAAAGTTTGCAGGTATTGGTTGTGTAGTTGGTTGTTGGAAAGAAAGCTAAAGGCTGCAGAAAGACGTCAATGAATTGGTCAGGTAGGCAGAAAAGTAGCAAATGGATTTCAGTCAGGAGAAACTGCAAAATGTTGGCCTAGGCAGTGATGCCAATGAATTAATATAGAAATTAGTTAAATGGCCTCCTATGGTGCTGTAATTTCTTTTGATTTGATACAAGTAATGTTTACTATTTCACTGAACACAGAACTCAAAATATTTAAAAAAATCAAAAGCACATTCTATATTTTGGGTTTAATCTTTCCTTAATCTACTATTAATCCCTCATAATGAAATTGAAGATGGGAATCAAAAAGCAGAAATTCCAAAACTTAACTGGATATATATTTGAAAAGAAAAGACAGGCCCTGAGGAAATGTGGGGAAGAGGGGCTAATTGGACCATGCTTTCAAACAGCCAGCATTTTCACAAGAGGCCAAATGGCCTCTTTCAGTGCTACACGATATTACAATCTGATTAATTTAAACCCAACTAGTCTGGTGCAAACAAGACAGCTGAACAGTTAAAATCATCTGGTACACTTGCTCTCCAATGCCCTACTCTCCGCAAAAATAGGTGGGATGCTTCTTTAAGTCTGCAGATCAAAATCAGGTGACAAAATTGAACTCAACAGTTATTTTACCCAACAGCCCAAGCAGTGAAGCATTTGTGGCTTTCCTATCAGATTAGACTGGTAGAAAGAGGAGCCAGAGCCAAGAGGGGTCAAAGATGCACATTTAACTAACATTTTTCTACAGTCCTCGTATAGTTAGGAGGCGCAAGGATGATCATCTGGGCCACAACAGAAATTTAGGTCTCTGCTGATCATTAGACCCACCTCCCATGCAGACCTCACCCCACTTCCCCCAAACCTCCATCCCTACAACTCTCCTGATCACCTGGAACTATTCCTTTAATTCCTAGTAGTGGTCTCAACTAACCAAATAGAGCAATTCTGACTGCTGGTCAAAAGCCACTTCCCACAGGTTTCAGCCTGGCAACTACACATCATACAAATGAGGACCGTGAAGCTAAAATAACCTGTGCCTCACTACTAATAACAACTGTCTTGAGCCGTGCCTGTCTGATTCCCACTATCAAGTTCCTATTAAGGTTAAAGTTGCTGAACAAAGGTGCAGGATTAATCACTAAAATCTGAAAAGTCACAAATTAGTTCTCTAAATTTAAATTAGCGCTGATTAAATCAAAGTAACTTTATAATCGCATTTCTGATTCAGACAGAATAAGTTTTATTAAATACATTTCATGTCTAATAATTTACCGCAAAGCATTCCTCAAAAAAGAAATACCAAACATTTTAAGCGCTATATGAGAAGTAACCAGTTTAAAAAGTAATAGAAATATAAAATAAGCATTATTTTTAAATGTTATTAACAAAATATGTATAGGATATCATTGTATATATAACATTTTATGTATGTAAAAGTGCATTATATATACATATTTTTTAATAAACAGTAGCTAATATTAATTAATATCACATACTGATACACAGGTCAATTTTGCTTTCATTCTTCATAGAGATGGAAAAGTGATTTGTAGTGAAATAATATACATTTGACACACATAGAGTTGTATAATAAGAAACTTAGTCTTCATTTGCTTTAAGTAACTGCAGGTGTTCTACACTTGGCTGCTCATGAGTAGAAAATTGCACCTTAAACAGGTAATATCTCAATATCCATAGCATTTTCAGTTTTAGCTAGAGCTGTGTGAAATCATGTGATTCATCTTACCTTCATCTGCAGATGCCTCACTGCTGTATCCATCATATTCTGCTGACAGAGGACTATATTTGAGTCTGGATTCCCACATATACCCTCTCTGATGGTGTCTGCTGTCTGATGCTGCACCAGAGGCGATCTGTGTTTTGGACAATGCCTCGTGGTATTTGCCAAGCACCTCATCTTCACTGTCTGATGAGGAACCATGGTGGTCTCCATCACCATAACTGTTATCTGGTCAACACAACAATGACAGTAAGCATCAGACACCAACCCCAGACACATCAGAATGATGAAGAAGAACAAGTCATCTCCCTATTATGATATTTGTTATTTAATGTCCCAAGGTGTTATCCCATTTGGTTTTTTAATGCATCTTTTTAACAGATTTGATTAGCTCATATGAGAAATACTTCAGACACTAATAACAATAATCATATTTGTGGCTTTGATTAGGAATAAATTGGAAGTGAATTTCCATGGGATTCCCTTGCTCATTTGTTATAACTTCAATAGATGAGCTGCAGAACCCTGAAAAAATGGCTGCAAGTACAGCAAATTTCACCCATTCCTCAGTGATATCATCTAAAGACATGGCTTGAGGTGCCATACTCTCAACCATTTTGCTGGTCAGCTCCACTATTTCTATACTGTCATGTGCTATTGTGATATTCTATTCTGAATGAGTTCCAACTTTCACCAGTTAAAGTTTGGGAAGACTGAAGCATCATCTTCAGCTATCAAGCCACAAACTCTGTATCCTTGCCATTAATTCCACCTTCTTCTCAGTCATGGTCTCAAGTTGAAATCGACTGTTCTCATCTTCAGTGTTCTATTAGGCCCAAGTTGAGGTTTTGATTCCACCTTTTCTACATAGCTATGACTACCTACTTCCATTTTCATAACATTGCTTGCCTTCATCCCTGCTCAGACAAAGTGTTGGCAAAGCCTCAGTCTATGCATTTGTCACCTTGAGATTCAACTCTTCCAATGATCTCCTTGTCAATCTCACATCCTACATTCCATAAGATTCAGCTCATTCAAAACATTTCCACCTACTTTCTAATCTTACTCACCATCATCTCTTTGTCACTAACATACGTTAACTTCTGTTCCCCAGTGCCTCAAATTTAAAATTCTCATCTTTGTATTCCCTTATGAACATTCTGGTAAAGATTATCAATCTGAAATGGCAACTGTTTCAATCTCTCCATGGATGTTATCTAATGTGCTGAGTGGTTCCAGCATTTCCTGTTTTTATTTCATTAAACAACTTTCCAAACTCTCCTCTCAAATGTGCAGACCAGAAAAGTGTGCACTTTTATGTTGTTTTCTTCATTGTTCTTGACTCAAAATTGTTATTAAACATTTATGCACTTAATGCACTGATGAATGCTGAACAGCACTGTCAAAACTGCAGTCATTGGATTAATGGTAAGGAACCTTGACCATTGTTGATGGCCATCAGGAAATTGCAGGTGCATTGTCCGCATGGATAAAAATTTACAAGCAGAGATTTTATATGATAATATGTGCAGACAGTGGATACGATTCTGTCCCCAGCACATTATCAAAAATTTAGATTGAGAATTAACCTCAAACTGTTGTATAGTTAACTAATTAAAGACAACTAGCAACCCATAAATAACATTATTTTAATTTCGATGTCAGATGATGCAAATTAAAAATGTTACAATTAAGAAAGTTTCCTTTCAATAATGGCGAATTGCTATTCAATGATCTGTACAACTGAATTGTATCGACATTAACAGAACTCCCTGGTCATCTCTAAATAGTGCCATAGTAAAAGTCGAACAAGTATTTTCTGAATAATGACAAGGACAGTCAGTGACTAACATATTTTAGTATGATGAACATAGAAAGCAAAATAATTAAAATTCACCTGTTCCAATGCTTTAAACAAGAAGGTTGTGAGTTCAAATTCCTCCAGGAATTTGAGCATGTCATTTAGGTAGACACTTCAAGAACTACACAAGACGTGTTATATCATTGATAGTGATTTTCTTTGAACTATGTGTTCAAAAAAAAGGTCATACCTACTTGTTTAGGATCAAACAGCACCATTTGGAGAAGAGTAAATTACCCTGGGTGACAATAACCACTCAATTTAGACCATCAAAATAAGTTAACTGACTGTTGTTTGTGG
The DNA here is from genome assembly GCF_965287045.1 of Carcharhinus amblyrhynchos. Taxonomy (NCBI): domain Eukaryota; kingdom Metazoa; phylum Chordata; class Chondrichthyes; order Carcharhiniformes; family Carcharhinidae; genus Carcharhinus; species Carcharhinus amblyrhynchos. Next base: position 57,009,992 of record NC_137335.1, read on the forward strand.
ATGATATGGTGCACAACTTATTGTTGCATTTGCCTGCATAACAATTGACAACGCTTCAATACCAATTTATTGATTACAAAGTGTTGTCGGATGCTTTTTTGGATATGGAAGATGCTATATAAGTGCAAGTTCTTAAATTTAAGGAAAATCTGTTAAAAGTATAGATCACCTTATAAACAGGTTTCCTGAAGAGGATGAAACTCCTGATTTTGCTATAAAGCAGATGCAGGTGTGAAATTGTGAAATACGCTTGCAGCAAAATTAGCAAAGACAGGAATTTCACTGAATATGATAACAAAATTAAAAATCCTCAAGTGAAACTAGACAGAGGAAAATACCATGCCCAATGTTTCATTGGTTTGAAAAAACATGTATCCAAAGAAGTTAATGCTACGTGAATTGATTTCTTTCCAAAAGAAAATAATTTAGAAGCGAATTGTCAATGATACTGGTCAATGCCTTCATAGATGAACAAATGCTTTACAAAGCAGGATGCTTCCTATGGTGCTGATCCCTTGAAATATGGGAGGGCACTGGACCAAGTGGGAATTGGTGAGATTAGGTTCAACGCTGGCCTTGCACTGTACCTGATTTTGCTCTTCATTAAAGTCATGAAGTTTAATATCAGGTGGGTGTATACCTAGTGTTCTACCTATTCCTGCCAGTTTTCCACCAGACATGCAAGGATAACATGTCCCCCACATCTCTGGAAAACAATCAATTATGGTTGAACAATGCAGGTTGTAACGTTAGAATGGTGCCCTGAAGTTTCAGTACATTCCCTTAGAGGTTAATGAAAAGACTTTACAGAGAGTTTTCATCTCAGAGTTTTAGACTTGGTCATCCCTTGTAGATGATTATTTTTGTCAGTCAGAGTCCATGATAGCACACATTGTACAGGAAAGAAGAGGCTTGCTTTTCTTGTTTATATTGAACTTCACATTTTTTTACTTTGTGTCTTTACCTCAAAAGCTACCAACACCATGCATGAATTGTATTTTGTTCCTTATTGTAGCAAACAATGCCACCGAATATTTTCTTGAAGTAGCACTCAGAATTATAATTATTCTAGTATACTTGCTAATGACACAAAGATTGGTGGAACGGCAAATTGTGCGGAGGGTGTGGAAAGTCTGCAGAGGGATCTAGGTAGGCTGAGCGAGTGGGCGAGAACCTGGCAGATGGAATACAATGTTGGCAGGTGTGAGGTTATCCACTTTGGTAGGAATAATGGTAGGAAGGACTACTACTTACAGGGCGAAAAGCTGCAGCATGCTATGGTGCAGAGGGACCTGGGGTCCTTGTGCATGAGTCGCAAAAACCCAGCCTGCAGGTGCAGCAGGTGGTCAGGAAGGCAAATGGGATGCTGGCCTTCATAGCGAGGGGGATTGAATATAAAAGTAGGGAGGTCTTGCTGCAACTGTACAGGGCACTGGTGAGGCCGCAGCTGGAGTACTGTGTGCAGTTTTGGTCGCCGCACTTGCCCAAGGATATTTTGGCCTTGGAGGGAGTGCAGAGGAGGTTCACTAGGCTGATATCGGAATTGAGGGGGTTGAGCTATGAGGAGAGGCTGAATAAACTGGGCTTGTACTCGTTAGAGTTTAGAAGGATGAGGGGAGATCTCATTGAGACGTACAAGATGATGAAAGGGATGGATAGGGTAGAGGTGGAGAGGTTCTTCCCGCTTAGAAAGGACAGCAGGACTAGAGGGCACAGCCTCAAGATAAGGGGGGGTGGGGGGGGGGGGGCAATTTAGAACGGAGTTAAGGAGGAACTTCTTCACGCAAAGGGTGGTGAATCTCTGGAATTCTCTGCCCGTTGAAGTGGTTGAGGCTTCCTTGCTAAACATATTTAAGTCGCGGGTAGATAGGTTTTTGGTAGGCAAGGGGATTAAGGGTTATGGGGAGAAGGCGGGAAAGTGGAACTAAGCCAATTCAGATCAGCCATGATTTTATTGTATGGCGGGGCAGGCTCGAAGGGCTAGATGGCCTACTCCTGCTCCTATTTCTTATGTTCTTATGGAGTAGTCTCAGAAGTCAAAGTCCATATGTGCCAAATCTGTAACATGCATCCTATATATATATATTTATGACGACAGTATGCACTTCTTTATTAATAATCTATTATTTATCACAATGTAACAGGATTTGATGTCAAATGTTACACTAAAAAAAATTCTGTTCCTGCATGAAAAACCTTCTACCCCCTGTGAAGTTTAAATAGTGCTTGTCATTTCTACTCTTAAGTGATAACTAGGAATCAAAGGACGCAAATTACAGAGTAATTACAGAAAGTGACATTAATACCTATTTGATATCCATATTCAGTGGATTTCTGTTTCTGTTCTAAACTCACGTAGCTCTATTGCCACTAAAAAGTATAGTGGTTACTAGTAATTAATGACAAATGGGACTATCTTTAAAAACTTAAAGACTGAAATGGTATCATTAATTTGAGAATGACATTCAAACAGTAATATACTGCTTAAATTACTCTGTGTTATAGGCTGAAGATCAGAGGTTTAACTGAAAGGTTAGAAAAACACCCTAGAAAAAATACTGCTTTTAATAGCAAAAACATGCAGCAAAGGAAAAATCAATACTGATTGGTTGCATAAGTACTACAGTATTTTCTTAGTGAATATCACTTGAAGTAGGACTGCAAGATGTATTACAAATAGCAAGTATGACAGTTGTCCACTAATATCTGATAGTTTGCCCTTTGAGTGGTGACCTGTGCACAAGGATTCACATGAACATTCTGAGCCCCAAATTTCATACCTTCCCCAACCGCTTTTTAAGGAAGCGAGTTTGATTTTAAATATGCATCACTTAATAAAGCATAAGTTTTCCGGGGTGAAGACAATGCAAAAATTTGAGGATGCCAATTTGATCAGCTTTTTAATCCCTTTAAAAGTTTATCACAAAGTCGTGTTAGCAGACAAAAGGAACAACAAATAACTGTCTTTTAAGTACAAAATGTAGAAGCATAAAGAGATCTCTCGGCATCTAAAAAGGCAAAGATAGGTTAAATTTGAGATAAAATCCTGCATCAAAACTGGAATGGGGAGCTTGATGCGTCCCTGTATAGTACTTAATAAAATAAAGAGCAAAGCTAAGGACAACATGGAAGACATGAGTAACATACAATAAGTATGCACACAAATAAACTGCTTTATTAGCTTGTAAATTTTCTTGTTTAAACAGATTGGAAAGGTGTGAAAATGCTGGATTATATTCAAAATCAATTTAAGCAGGCTAAGTAAAGACTTAGAAAGGCAGATATGAGCAAAATGTGAAGTATCAATGAGAAAACTGAGGAAAAAAACTGGAGAAATTGTTGAAGTTGAAGCTGCAGAAATCAGTGCTCAGATCGGGTGGTTGTAGAGTACTCCAGAGGAAAATGAAATACTCTTGTTGAGATCTCTGTTGAGCAATTTAGAAGGAATGATCGAAATGTTGATAACTTGATGAACTGAAAGGGTAAGCCATGTGGAGATTAGAAGCATTCTCAAGGATAGGTCAGAGAAATTCACATACTATCTTGAAAAAGATGACCTTCCTGGCAAGATTATTGTCTACAGTGTCAACAGAGAAAAATCAGGGAATCAAATATACATAATTAAAAATATTGCATGTAACAAACACATCACCTATAAAATGCACATTAAAGTCCGCATAGCGTGAAAAATACTGTCAGCCGTGTTGATTAACTCAAATGCAGACAGATACAAATAGCTGTCAATTATAAATGCTGATAACCATAAATAAAGAGCTCACATGGAACCAAATAATTCAATCATTCAATTTATTTCCAAACAAGTACGAGCAGCCACCAGCCACAAATCAATCACGTTGCTCAAGTTATTTTTCTCAAATCAATTTCCACTGACATTTTCAATTCCAGTCACGTTATAGTCATATTTAATGCAAAATTTAAATCATTTGAAAAAAAACTTGCTCATATCTGAAAATCAGGGTTTGAGAAGTCTCCAAAAACTACCTTCACACAATCCCGTTCCTCTAATTAACTTTTAACCTGTGTGGTTTTATGTTCAGTCATGTCCTCCATACTGACCCAGTTAGAATTTGCCAGGTGCAAATATAGAAGCATGTGCCAATTTTCTTCAGTGATATCGTAAAGAAAAATATATGCCAACTAAAAGGGAACATCACATTGCTTGATCAGGTATGATCATGTCATGATGTTTCAGCTACTATTACTCAAGAACAGATTGTGAAAAGGCTACAATTGAACTGTACAGTTTAAAAACAATGTCTATTTAATAGAGCTGAATGGGGAGTTTCCATGCTAATACAAAGTAGAAAGATTTGCAATGAGTTTCTTTGCTAACACAAAGTAGAAAGCTTTGCACTGAATATTAGCTAAATCTCAATAACATTGCCACCTACAGGTATAACACATATACTGCACATGTATGTTGGCATTTTTAAAAATCAGTATTTTTCCATGAGATCATCATGGGCGCAATCTTACCGGCTCGCTACACTGATTGACTGGTAAGATAGCACGGGAGGCCAAAAATCTGATTCACACCCTATCCTCCCAGCCCCTTTTTACCAATGAGAAAGGCTTGGGCGTGAAGCCTATTCACATAAAAATTACTAAATTAAAAAGTATTCATCTAGTTCAGCATGGCTGCTTCTGCCTTCGCCGACGGAGAATCACTATTGCTCTGCAGTAGCAGGGACCAGTTGCCATGGCCATGCTGAGGGAATCGGACACCATGGAAGCCTCCGGGTCGCAGGGGGCATGGAAGCCAGTGTCTACTGGGCAATGCCAACCTGGCAGTGCCCACATAGCACTTTGGCAATGCCTGCCTGGGCACCATAAGTGTGCTGGGAACAGTGCCAAGTGGGTAGGGCCTGAGTAGGGGTGGGACTATGACGGGGGTTTGCACAATAATGGTGGACTTATGCAGGAGAGGGTGCTCTGCAAGGGGGTGGTCGACAGAGGGAGCTCTGACAAGAGGAGGCTGTGCAGGGGAAGTGTGCATGGGAGATGGGTAGGGGGTGCCTGTGGAAGGAGTTGTGACGCAGAGGGGGACATGTCGGTGGATCCAGCAGGGGCTTCATTGGCCTGTGTTGGTATGAAGGGGTGACAAAGCCACCAATGATCGGGGGGTGTCTGATGTCCGTGGGGTGGGGGGGGTCTCTCCTGGTTAGTTAGGAGATTGAGGCACCCAAGCTGAGCTTCTACCTCAACTCACTTCCCCATCCATTATCACTGTCCCTTAATTTCCTGAGAGACCAGAACTCTATGCCAGCCTTGAATATACTCAATTTTAGAGCACCCACAAGCCTCTGGGGTTGAGCATTCTAAAGATTCGCAATCCTCTGAGTGAAGAAATTTCTCTGCATTTCTAACTTAAATGATTGTTTCCTTATCCTGAGACTGTGCCCCCATGTTCTAGGTTCCCCAATTAGAAGAAACATCCACCCTGCCAAGTCCCTTCAAAATATCACATGTTTCAATGAGATCACCCCTCAGTATTCCAAGAGCCAAAAAGAATGGACTCAATTTGTCACCACAGGACCAACCCTCTCATCTCTGGAACACTGAACAAACTCTGAGTCAAGTTTATCCTTCCTTACATATGAATCATTTACAGTACCTCAGCTACGGTATCACCAAAGCCCTCTACAACTGTAGGACTCCTTCTTTGTTCTGGTATTCTAAATCCTTGTAATAAAGACCTATTTGTTACTTTCCTTCCATTTGCTTGCATGCTATCTTTGTTTTTCTTGTATGTGTATAACCAAGTTTCTGTGAATATCAACATTTACAAGTTCCACATCCATTAAAAAAAACCTTGCTCTTCTATTTTTAGTACTAAAGTGAACATTCCCACATTTCCCCAAATTATGAGGAAATTATGCCCACTCAAACTGTTTATATCTCTTTGTAGTCTCTATGTTCTCCTCACAGCTTACATTCCCATCAAGCTTTGTATCATCAACAATCGTGGCTGCACTGTTCTGTGTTTTTTTGTCATTAGCATAGATAGCAAATCATAGAATTGCCACAGTACAGAAGGGGACCATTCAGCCTATCAAATCTGTGCTGACCACAATCACACCCAGGCCCTACTCCCATAATCCCATTTATCCTGCTAGTCTCCCTGACACTAGGGTAAATTTAGCATGGCAACCAACCTAATCTAACCTTTGAGCTATGGAAGGAAACGAGAGCACCCAGGGGAAACCCATGCAGACACAAGAAGAAAATGCAAACTCCATACAGACAGTTACCTGAGGCTGGAATTGAACCTGGGACCATGGTGGATCAGACAGAGTCAACACAGTTTTACAAAAAGGAAATTATGTCTGACCATTATTAGAATTTTTGAGGATGTACTAATAGAGTAGATAATGGGGAGCAAATAGATGTGGTATACATGGATTTTCAAAAAACATCCAATAATTAATACATAGGAGGATGGATTTTAAGGGGTGCCACGATCCCTGCCTGCCTCAGCCAAAAGTAGCTGGGAACCCACCTACTTTATTAATACATCCTCAAAAAATTCTAATTTGTATAACTGTGTTGACTCTGTCTAATCCACCATGATTTTGAGTGCTTTATTAAGAAAACCTTAATAATACCCTTCAGAATTTTCCCAGAGGGAATAAGGTCTGGATGGGATTGTGGTCAGTGCAGGCTTGATGGGCCAAATGGCCTTTTTCTGCACTGTAGGGATTCTATGACCATTGTCAAGTTAGCCTATAGTTCCCCTTTCTCACCTTCCCTCTTTTCTTGAATTTTGTTTATTATCTTCCAATGTATGAGAACTGTAGCAGAATCTAGGGAATTTTAAGAAATCAAAATTAATGCATCCACTATTCTTACAGCAATCGTATTTAAAACACCAGGAGACAAATTATCAGGTCCTGGGGATTTGTTAGCTTTTAATCCCTTGAGTTTTTCTCTCTGCTAATATTTTGTATCACTCTTAGTCCCTTGGTTGCCCTTTGTTTCTGATGTGTAATTTGTGTCTTTTACTGTGAAAACAGACAAAATATATGTTCAATGTCTCTGCCATTTCCTCATTCCCCATGATAGATTCCCCTGTCTCTGTCTCTAAGAGACCAAGCATTGGGAAAAGATGAAGCTGCTTCATTGCATTGGGCTGCACTTTATCCTGCCTGTGATCAACATCATGGAAAGTTTCTAACTAGGGCAATGGATAGGGCAAAAGTTGGGGACTGGTAGGGTTGGAGGGGTCAGGTGAAGGGAAGTTTAGAAATCTAAAGAGAAAAATCGAGGCAATAGGACAGTGTAGCAACTTGGATAAAGACAAGCAGAATGGAACAAGTAAAGATGGAAAATTTAGAGTATATCAGTGGATCAGAGAAGGCAAGATGCAATCCTTGATTGTACTCAGTTCATTGGCCTCAACCGAGACCAGTAAGTCTTGAGTTTTAAACCAGAACCTAGGGTTTTATCTTCCCAATTTACATTTAAAACTACTCAATATTAGGTGTTATTTTATATATTAAAAATACTGAATTAATTGCAAAAAAGAAATATGGTAGTGGCAAGTAATAGTATAGTCAGAAGGACATGCAAAGAATAATGGCTAAAACAATTAAAAAAATTCTTTATCTGACTGCACAAAGCAATCAAAATAAGATAGATAAATTAGTGGCATAAATAGAGATAAATGAGTTTAATCCAATCACCATTACAGGGATAGGGAGCTGGATTTTCAATTGTTGATGGGGACGGGAATAGGTGAGGACAAGATCTCAAAATTCCATTTCTTGAGGACATCACTGGATTCTGTTTTCTCAAGGGTAGTTTGCAATTTTGAAAGTGTCCATCGTGGCGAAGGAGCAGGAAACCCACTCACCAGAAATGAATAATACTAAGTTCCTTAAGGACCTTGTTAAAGGCCTGTCTAGAACAGAATGAGATTTTCAATGTTTTTTCCAAATGAAGCTGACCATGCTAGTGCACAGCTGTTGGGGTCATCACAGGACAAAAGGAAGTTAATTTCCATCCATATATTTTTGTGGAATTTCAGGGCTGTAATTCTCCAGGCATTCATAACCTGCAAGCAAGGAATGAAAATTTGGTGCTCAGCTATATCTCCGTTCACTGCAGCTGGACTGGAGAATCCACCGGCCTGAACAGCTGGAGAATTCCAGTCCAGAAGTCGACTAGCACCAAGTTGAGCACTTTATGCTGTCTTTATTCTCCTGGCACTTTCATGAGCTGCCTGATTTCCTCAGTGCTCTTGTTCCAGACTCTCCCACTAGTGAAAACATCTTACCATCTACCCTCTAAAGCTCCCTCAGGATTTTATAGGTTTGAATAAGGTCACCCCTCACTTTTCTAAACTCCAAGGAATGCAGACCCTGGCTATTTAGCCTCTCTTGATAGAGCAATCCTCTCATTCCAGGAATTAGCCTGCTGAATTTCCTTTGGACTGTATCCTTTTTTAAGTAAGGGGACCAAAACTGTAAGGCATACTCCAGGTGAGACCTCACCAATACTCTGTACAATTGCAACAAAATTTCCCTACTTTTAAACTCAAACCTCTTTTCAATAAACACCAAAATGCTTTTTGCCTTCTTAACTATTTGTTGGATCTGCTTGCTAGCTTTTTGTAATTCATGCACTAGAACATCCAGATCTCTGTGTACTGACTCACCTGCAATTTCTCTCCCTGAATCAAAACCCTTCTTCCACACCACTCTTTGAGCCACTAATTCAATGCTCTAATCTGCTTGACCTTCCATCAATTTGGCCCACTTAATAATCCAGAGATTATTATCCTTGAGGTTCTGCACATTAATTTAAAACCCAGGTCCTTAAATTCCATCTGCAGAACCACATTCCTAGTCTTACCAGTAATATTGGTTCCTACATGGACCACCACAACAAGATCCACACCTCCCACACCAAGGATGGAATTTATTTGCCCTCCCAGGGGTGGGATGGCAAACAGGGGGAGCATAATATCATCTTCCTGCCACGACTGGTATTTTACCAGCAGGAGGAGGTGTCCATGCCACCTGGCAGTCTTTAAGTGGGCTGAGAGAATGTTCCTCTATTTCAGGCACCCTATGCACAACAGAGACTCTGCATGCAAAGTAGTCTCCTGCCTTAACCCCATGTTTCCCCACCTCTGCCCTATCAAACCTAATCCTCCAATCCCTCACTTCAGCCTGCCACACTGGCTCTTGCTTAACTCTGGACTTACCTAGATATCCAGCAACATGGTTCTTCTTCATTGGGAACTGCCTGTAATCCCAGCAATGGTGTCAAGAGGAAACAGGCTCTGAACAATTTTGCTTCTATTAGCAACCTCATTTAGCTAATGGCGAGCTCAATAAGGGTGGCAGGTGAGTGAAGGTTTGGCTGGATATGGGGAGAGATGGGGTAGGTGGAGGGTAGGTGAGGTGGAGTTTGGATGGGTAAGGGATAGGGGGAACTACATTTTAAAATACTTCTAAAATACTTTTTGAAATGCACTTAAATTCTTTCTGAGGCCTCCCCAATAATTCTCAACGTTGACTACATATTTATGGGCCGATGTATTTAAGAATGAATGGAATGGAGATGTTTCATGTAACCAGCCCCTTCTGTAATTGGTTTACCTCCACACGTGCCTCAGGTTTGCTTAATTGGGTTCCAGACCCCTCCAGCCAATTAAGGCCCTGGCAACTGCATGATTGGAACATAGGAAGAAGGAGGCAAGTTCAGCCCTTCAAGCCTACTTCACTATTCAATCAGATCATGGCTGATCGCTCCCTGGTCTCAAATCCGTCTCACACCTGTTCCCCACATCCCTTTTTTATTAGAAATATAGCTATCTCATCCTGCTTCCTGATAGACTGAAGACAGAGGTGTAACACAACTCTTGTTTGCTAACTCTTGATTCCTACCTTCAACTGGAAAATTCCGGACCTCGTTTCGTACGCAGACAGCACTATCTATTCCTCTGACAATGCTATCTCTCACCACTATCAAATTTCTTTTTAGTCCCCAACTTGAATGGCTTATTGACAAACAACCTAATGCAGTTTGAGTTTGAATGTTGCAATTCACTTATTATTACCACAGTTTTGATATAAAGTATTTTCATTGAAGAAGTATCTGATATGCCATAGTTTTTTTATGTATACTGGGAGAATAAAACCTCAGGAAACTTTGATCTAAAACTCAAGGTCTATAACTTACTGCAGATCTCTGCTGAGATCAATCAAATTAGGACAGACCATTTAGCATAGCTCAGAGCTGTTGACTTTACCGCTGAACAATTTCTACATAATGTTTAAGTCCTGTGCTTTTCATATAATGTTACTGATATTAATAATAATTTTAATTGCATACATAACATTTGAAATAGTTGTTGCAAATCATCATCAAAAGTAAGACAGCCAACTACATGGAAGAGAATATAATTTCAGTTATCCTTGAAGAATAGGAAAAAGTGAAAAAGAATACTTCTTTAATACAAGGTCAGAAATAGATATGTTGCCACGATTCCACAAGTTAGATTAGAAAGTTCTGGAGTCTTTGCATAGTGCTGATGACAGCAGAGTAGTTCAGGCTGAAGTTATAGAGCAGATCAAGTTGAAAACATGCTCTCACCTTTGTCTGAAGTTTTCTTTTCTTTTTTCTCTTTCTTGATCTTATTGTTTTTTTCTGATATTTTGGTGCAAGAGATGTCATTTTTTCCTTGTTTATTAAGATCTTTTTGTATTTGTAACTCATTTTTATGATCTGTGGAGTGTTTTTTAACATTTGAAAGACTTTCCTCATGATTTTTAGATATTTTTTCTGATGTATCAGATTTATTATTGGCTAATTTCTTTGCACCTTGTGATAGCCAGCTAGATAGGGACTTTTTTCCTTCATTATCTTTTTTTTGCCTTTCATTGTCCAACACTACTGCAGTTTGGTTAGTTGCTTGGTTATCCCCATAATCAAACATTGATAACTTCCTTTTGCCCTTTTTATGCACTTGCTCTTTCTGTTTATTTATAGCTGCAGATTCATTGTTTTGCATTTCACTATTTGAGCCTTCAGTATTATGTTTATTAGACTTGGCTGAACTATTCCTTTTGTCTTGTAAAGGTAGATCATTCACTTCGTTGTTGATCTTCTTCAGACCTACATCAGATGACATACGTTTGAACATTTCAGTCTCTTCCTCTGTTGTTTGAGATTCTGATGCTTGTGCAGCACTGCTGCAATCTGAAATAGTATAATTATCTTTCTTAAATATTGATCCTTCGCAATCTTCATGATTCTTTCTTTTCACCTTTAGACTTTCCTTGACTTGTGTGCTGTTTAACTTCTTGGATTCCGTGAAGTCACTTTTTGATGTTTTGTGTTGTTGAACTTCATGTAGCCCCACATTAACATCTGAAACATCTGTGTATTGTGGAGAGGAAATCTTTTCCACTGGTTTATAATTATAATCCCTTGCACTTGTCTCTGCAGAAACATCACTTCTTAAACTATAAACTGAAGATTGGTTTTGTAACTGCTTTTGCCTTTTTTCTTCTTTATCATCTGATACAATGTACCTTGCAGTATCGTGCAACTCTCCTGAATTAACACAAGTTGATGCCCAGTTTCTTATTTTTTCTCCTTCTTCAACAGACCATTTATTTATTTCAACTTCTGAGTCAATGTATGGAGATGCTGCACCTTCACCTGCACAAACTTCAGAAGATTCCTCTTCTGTACGTAAACCATTTAGCATTTGTGTTACCTGCTCTGTAACTGAATCAGCCACAGTATACCCAGCCTTCTCAACTGCATCACTCAGGTCCTCTACAACACTGTTAAGTTGCTCTACTAAAGAGGACACTGATGGCAGAGTCAGGCTTTGTTGAAAACTCTTGAAAAACGACATTTAATCAAGCAGTCTTGTTATCCCCAAGAAAGCAAAACACCATTCAGATGCATAGTGTAATTGGTTAATGTTGCCAAACTGGTCATCCTTTTCAGCTTACCTCTGTTAGTAAATAAATGCAAAAGGGTTTAAAATTTGTTATATGATGTCTAGTAAACATTTAAGTGCAAACTTTCAAAAATTAACCTAAAATCAGCATTGGCATATTTATTAATAAGCCAGTGGCCTATAATCCTTAACTCAGATTTAAGAATAAGATGTTTTTGTGGAAAGAAATAAAAAATATGAGCTCTATAGACTAATACAGAAGACTTGGATTTGCAACCAGCTGGCATGTTGATCTTGAGGTATCACGAAGAGGCACTTTATCAACATCAGGCCCAATATTCTCATCTTTCTATTATGGACAGGCCTGCCCAGTGTATAAATGGGAAATCAGGCACCTATCCAATGATTTTACATCCACTGATTTCCCAGTGGTAACCCAAAATTGGCAAATTAACACCCATTACTCCTCGCCCATTATATTTTGGAAACTTTTTGGACATTTGGAAATCTGTAGATGAGGTGTTGTCAGATATTTGTTTCTTATTTTACCATTAGAAACATGCAAAATGTAGGAATCCATGTAGCAGTAATATTGGGTATGATGGTTGTAGAATTATAAAGAGTAAATTATTTACAGAACAAAGAACCATTGAAATATGACTCACTATTGTGATGTAATTACAGTTATCTTGAATTGTATTCAAGAATTGAATAGAATAAAAATGGCCTCCAGATTATCAAGTATTTTATTCAATAGAATGATAGAATTCAAAAGAATTTCTTTCAACTGGGATTTGAAGACTGACATTTTAAAATAATTAATAGGATATTTTATTTCTAACAACTTCGAAAAGAAATTGAGTTTAAAAAAATTGATTTGCTCATACTGGCCTTGTTCTAGCACAGTAAACATTTTCCACTTTTAGAAAAATAAAAACGTTAGGACCTAGAATAAAGCACTTACGATTATTGTCTTGTAAATCTTTGTTGGCCCTGTATTCTGCATCAAGGCACGGAAACTCTCCTATATTCTCAATGCACAGTCTTTTGTTGATATATAGAAAGAGGAGGATCATGAGAATGACAATCACTCCAACAGCAGAGAGAAAGCCAACTGCTTCTGGAGATACTGAAAGAGAATGAAAAATGTTAAAATAATATCTCCAAGTCACCCTATGGGCATTGCAAGCAAATGTATATTTATATAAATATGGATTGTCACCAAAAAGTGTCAACCTTGGCTCAGCGCCAACATTCTTATCATAATAAGAAAATTGTGGATTCAAGCTCTAGTCAAGAGAATTCACTACCGTAATCTTCAGTGCACTGACTACCAAGGAGGGTTATCTGTGGCCAGAACTGGAGAGTGGTGAGACCACATTTGGAATTTTGTGTGCTGTTCTGGTCACCTCACTATAAGAAGGATGTGGAAGCATTGGAGAGAGTGCAGAGGAGATTTACCAGGATGCTGCTGGCTTTGGAGGGTAGGTCTTATGAGGAAAGGTTGAGGGAGCTGGGGCTTTTCTCTTTAGAGCAGAGGAGGATGAGAGGTGACTATTTCCTCAGGTGGATGTAGCTGTTATTAGGGGGCATAACTATAAGGTTCATGGTGGAAGACATAAGAGGGATGTCCGAGGTAGATTCTTTACTCAGAGAGTGGTTGGAGTGTGGAATGTACTGCCTGCTATGATAGTGGAGTTGGACACTTTAGGAACTTTCAAGCAGTTATTGGATAGGCACATGGAACACGCCAGAACGATAGTGAGTGGGATAGCTTAATCTTGGGTTCGGACATAGCTTGGCACAACATTGAGGGCCGAAGGGCCTGTACTGTTCTACGTTCTATGTGCTAACCTCAAGTGCTGCAGAAGGAAGACTGACGATCATGGAGACAAGGGAGCTGGAGTGGTGGCAATTAGGTGTGTGTTTCTATATGGATCGGGTGGAGCACTCCTACTGCTCTCAGATCCAAGTTCACTAGGAATAACTTACCTCTTTTGTTGCAGACTATCTGTGAGGTTGGATTACTTGAACACTACCACTGATGGTGTTCGGATCTCTTGCAGAAGGAAGCCCCTTATTCACACATGCAAACATTCAAAATTTGCTTCAGGTTTAAATAAAGAACAGCAACTTTTTTCTATTTAAGACCAGGGAAAAGAAAATCAAAAGTGATGCAAAACTCGTTGTCCACTTATTACTGAATTACTCAATTTTTGGGTTAATGGTCATTGACCAAAAAGGTAAAGCAACAACATCTATGGAAGGTATAACTTTTCCAAGGCCTAACTTCACATACTGTTGTTGCATTTTGAGAAATTTTAAAATACTAGATCATCACACACAGTGCTGCTGATAGGCTAAGGTGGGAGTTGAGCTATGTGTCTTCTATATCGGGAAGTTTGATTTTGCACTTACAGAATGTCATAATGCATCTTTAAGAGGTTCCCCACGCAATAAATTACTTTTGGATATAGCGACCACATTTATGTAAACAAACATGGGAAGTTTTCCATGAACATGGCAAGCTTTCCATTCAGCAAGGCTGCATCCCATTGAATGTTTCTGTTGTGCTTGATGAACATAAAAACATAATAAGAACATAAGAAATAGGAGCAGGAGTAGGCCATCTAGCCCTTCGAGCCTGCCCCGCCATTCAGGAACGCTCACTATTAAAAATAAAAGCAGGGAAAATTACCCTTACTGGTTTCAAATTGTTCTCTGGGATCTTTAATTTCATCTGAAGTTGTATCCAACAATCCAGAACTCATTATTACAGCACTTAAGTGACAGCATAAATTATAGCCTGGATTTTGCAGGCAGCAGTTAAGGAACAGTGCTTGCCATTCACCTTGATATCAGCTGCACACAAAGTTTTAACAGGCTTCTGTATGGAGACTTGTTCTACTCCAACGTCTCATCCAGAATGCAGTGCTCTACAAGGATCAGTGGTATCTGAGAGCACAGCAAGAACTGACCAGGCTTTTCAACCAGATTGAAGAATCCATAGAGACCAAAACAGGAGGTGTAAATTGGAATTATATTGGGTACAGAAAGTGATTCAAAGATTGTAGGAGGCATATGGGATTAAGTGAGAGATAATACAAAAACCCAGGTCTTCTGGTCAGCAGTGGAGTGGGAACACACCACTGACAATTTTCGAAACTGTGACATTATCTTTTCACACTGGAGTCTTAGGACCTCCATTCCTGGCTGCAGAGTGGATCCAACAACAAGGTGTGAGGCAATTTCAACGATACCAAGCCCCTTTCACGTGATAAACTAGAGACACACCTCTTGAGGTCTGTCTTCAGTTCATTAAATTTCACTGTTTTTGAATATTCCAGTCTTTTTTTTTTAATTGTGGGTAATTCCCACCCTGTCAGCCCTACCATTACTGATACAGCTCCTCTCCATGTACCAGAACACTACTAATACCCCAGCATCTCTGACACTGCTCATCCACAGCCTCATGCAACCTCTCACCACCAACACTACTCAAAACAGCATCCACCTCCCTGACACTGCTCATCCAGTCCCACACCCAAGGGAATTTCATCCAGCTCACTCTTATTAAACCCAGCAGAGCCTAAGCTTAGAGGGCAGATGCAATTTGCATTTTGGATCTCCTGAAAACCCCAAGACTTGAGCAAATGAAAGCAATTAGATCACTTGGGTTTGAATACCATTTTAAGACTGGCTCGATGCTTCCTGACTGGAAATCTGATCTTTCCTTTCATAACTATTTTTTGGCTTGCTTCAAACCTCATGCATCCCCTTTCAAAATGACAAGGTTCCACTGCAACATTCATAGCAGAACGGTCACCTTTTTGACACAGGTGCTCATTCTCAATATTAAAACAACTCACCTTCAAGACTTGGGGAACAGTCAAAAGTGAGTTAAAGTGCCAACAGATGTCCTGCATCACGGTATGTTCAACCATTTAGAGGCACTGAGATTTCATGTGTTGAAATTTACAGATAGCAGTTTTTATTGTAAGTATGTAACTCTCTTTCCTCCTTTAAGACACTCCTTAAGCTCTACTTTTTAACCAAACTGTTGGTCATCTGCCCTCAAAGCTATGGTTCATTTATAAAATTTGATTGATAATGTACCTGAAAATCACTAAGAGTTTTTACTACATTAAAGGTGCTACATAAATGCAAGTTGTTGGTGTTATTGATTCAAAGGAGGTATGTCTAGTCTTACAGTAATTTTTAAATAAATTACCCAGACCAAATATTTTATGGAAGAAACATTTCCTTCTTGCATGCATTTTGCAGCAGTAAAGCATGCAAACAGGATCAATGCCACAGAGCAATCTGTACTATGAGTACCGGTCATATCAAAAGAGTGGCTGCTTAGACCCTTGTGGCAGCTGCCAAGAAAATGCATTAGGTCTCTTGTATATCAAATTGAGATGTCCAGCATCTGTTTCAAGACAGCTGCCAAACATCAGGCCAAGACAAGTAAAGAAAAACAGACACTTGGGTATGTACCCCAAAGTATATTTTTTCAACCTTTCCCTTGCTTTACTGGCCCCCAAGAATTTAAAAGTAGATTGACCCTGCTTTTATTATGAGACACAAGCTTCCGGTCTCCCAGCCGTGGTGTACTCTGGTTATTCCCTGAAAACAGGCAATAACCAATTTTACTCGCATTGTATTTCCCTTCATGCCAAGTGGTTTCACCGACATCAGTGTTATTTTCTGACCCTAACAATTCTTAAACAGCAGGCTGCAATCAGATCACAGTTGCCCAGTGGAGCTGCACACTTATCCCTTTGTAACTTACCTCAGTTGCCTGGCTGTTCAATGCAAGGAGAGAGTGAAAACAATGGCTCTACATGAACTACACAAAGAACAAATTAATTGGACATATCATCTGCAAGATAATATATTTTAAGCAGTACTTCCTTGAAATCTAATTGGATTTTGTAATAATTTCTTGGATAAATGGAGTCAGAAACACTTCATAAAAAGTTGCAATAACTTTATCATAGAACCATCAAATCCACACCGACCACAATTCCACCCAGGCCCTATCCCCAAATCTCTACATATTTTACCCACTAATTCCTCTAACCTACGCACCTCAGGACACTAAGGGGCAATTTTAGCATGGCCAATCAACCTAACCCACACATCTCTGGACTGTAGGAGGAAACCGGAGCATCCGGAGGAAACCCATGCAGACATGAGGAGAATGTGCAGACTCCACACAGACAGTGATCCAAGCTGGGAATTGAACCCAGGTCCCTGGAGCTGTGAAGCAGCAGTGCTAACCACTGTGCTACCATGCCACCCAATAACATTACAACATAGAAGATAATTCGCTTATTTTAATTCTCTCAACATATTTCAAAACAGTGAGATATTTTGTATGCTCTAATCTCACTTTAAAATGTAACTATTTCCATCTTATACTGCACATTACTGTTCATAATTAGTAGTACATGTGAGTTCATCACTCATAGTATCAGATGCCTGTCACAATACTTCATTATGCTGCTCACCTTTCACTTCGTCGAGGTAGCAGGATCAATTTCACCGCTACCTGTATCACCCTGACACTTTCCACAAATTGTACAGCAGTTAAAAGTAGTTTGGCATCCAAAGGCAACTGGAAAATTCAATCAGGGTGTCTGGCAGGGTGACTGATCCTTTACATACCTTTGGAACGGGCTATTTCTAGCCTGTACTACCATGGCTTGTGGACAGGTTTAGGAAGCAATATTGGCTGAGCTGTCTGATAAGAAAACAACATCTGGATCCAAATCACACTTATTAGGTCAATGCGCGTTTGCAACAGAAACAATGGTCACCTAAATCAAGGCCTGCTTAAAATAACAAGATGGCCTCCATCTGAACCTTAGTGATTTTTGTTCATAATTTCCATTGTACTTCTGCCCCCTTTACACCAAAACAAAGGGACTGTAGGTAGATGAAAATTGGTCCTATATATTGTAATATGAATTTTGAACTACTTCTACCAAGATCATTTTGGGACAGTTATTTCATAGAGCTATTTTCAATTAATTAATTTCCATGAAAAATGTCTTCATATGTAAGGGCATATTTTGTATTCAAAGCTGAGCTGAATTTTTAATAAACACTACAAAATTTTCTATGTAGTTGCTCATGACAATCCAAGATCTGCAGTGCGGTTTCTGATGGTTACCATGGTTCCAATGCATTCAAAATGTGGTATCACTGTAGTACAGCAAATTTAATGAAGGAATAATACACCTGTTTGAATGAAGGTAAAATATTACATGCCTTATTATTATTCACCTATCAATTTGCTTAAGATGTAATTAATGTTGATCCTCCCAAATACTCTTATTCCTGGCAATTTACATTAACATATATCTATATTCGTTAAAGCTGCAAGTATGCTTTTTTTAATGCTTTCCTCCTTCCTTTCCAAAATCCTCTTTCTTTCTCTGTGATTTACATAATGCAAAACACTCAAGTTTTTTGTGTCACGCTGAAAAGAAACAAAAGAAGTCATGTGCAACATACAAGAGAAAAGGCCCATCAATAGAGATCTTGGCACTTTAAACTCTGCAACTGACAAAAAAAACTGGGCAGGAATAAGAATGTCACTGACTGGATTTTAGGTGTTCCTCAGCTTCAAACCTACCAGCAGGTAAAATACAGTGAGTGGTCTCCTGCCATCTACCTATCCACCTGATTAAAATTTTACAAGGTGGGACGGGGAGGGATGGGAGTGTGGTCTGTGCAGGGTGGCACTGGGCTTACTGGAGTCCTTAAGCATCAACTAACGGCTACTTAAAGGCTTCATCCTGGTGGTATTTTACCCACAACTGGAGGAGCCCCACACCATACGAGAGATGTGGCAGCTTTAGCTCTATGAGCTGGTATTGGGCAAGGAGTTGGGCTTCCTTTGTGAGATTCCCCAGCCCATCAGAGACATTCTCCTGTCAAGAACATTCCCTCAGTTATCCCATCCCTCTCCTCCCCAGGCTCTTGAACCAAGTTCCCCAACCTCTCATGCTCTTCACCAAAACACGCAACTCCAGACTTAGCTGAGCTCCTCAACCTGGTACAATCCTGGCTGGCATTGCTGGGAACTACAGAGCTGCCTGCCATCCAATTGACCAGCAGCTCTTAAAGATGAGACTTCTTCCCAAAGCTTTGTCTTGAAGAAATTAACCCCATCATCCAGAGGAACAAGAGGCAAGATGGACATAAGAACATCAGCACCTGCAAACTCTCCTCCAAGTCATACACCATCCCAACTTGGAAATATACCCACCATGATTCTGGATGAGGATGTGTCAGGGATGTTTCTCCCCACAATAGTTATTTAACTGCCTGCCACATTCAATTTTGTCTGTTACCATTCACAATAGAAAATGCACATCTGCAGAGGATTGATCAAATCCACTGTTTGTGGCAGTGCTTTGCTCTGACTATAGCGTGCTGCTTCCACTATTCATCATGTTTATAGTCCTGTGGTGCAGCTTCACCAGGTTAGTACTTCACTTTTTTGTATAGCTGGTGCTCCTGGCATGCTTTCCCATACACCTCATTGAACTAGGATCAGTCCCTTGATTTTATGGCAATAGGAAATTGAGAGATATCACAGGCTTTACAGATTGTAGTGGAATACAGAGTCTCATGGACGCACAGTTTTGAGCTGCCTGATCTGTTCTAAATCTATCTCATTTAGCAAGTTGGTAATGCCACACAACATGATGAAGCATGTCCTCAGTGTGAAAACAGGACTTTGTCTTCACAAAGTGGTCAATCACGTCTTGATTAAAGACACAGATAAGAGCCAAAGACCATAAAACTCCTAATTACAAGTAAAGTTTCAGGTGCACAATATAAAGAAGACTTCCACTGAATCATGCACAGCTGTTATAACAAGCAACAATAGACGTGGGAGGACATGGCAAGTTAATATACTATTGGTCCGACATATAGCCATCATACTCATAGAATAGTTTCATAGAATTTCTACAGTGCAGGAGGAGGCCATTCGGCCCACCAAGCCTGCATTGACAACAATCCCACCCAGGTGCTATGCCCAAAATCCCATGTGTTTACCCTAATAATCCACGTATTTACTTTGATAATTCCCCCTGTCACGAAGGGTCAATTTAGCATGGCTAATCCACACATCTTTGGAGTGTGGGAGAAAACTGAAGCACCCAGAGGAAACCCACACAGACATAGGGAAAATGTCCAAACTCCACACAGACAGAAACCCAAGGGTGGAATTGAACCCAGGTCCTTGGCACTGTGAGGCTATGGCACCGTGCCACCAAGGACCCAGATGTCTGGAGGATGGTAGATAGTAAAGAAGAAGAACACTTGCTTGATGGCATTTTAATTAGGTAGATATGCACAAGTTGTAATTGGACAAATATACCCTCATGTAAAGCTAATCAAAGCTAAAGCACACCAGAATTGTAGAGAGGAGATAGCTTGATCATGGGATTGGACATAGTTCGGCACAACATTGAGGGCCGAAGGGCCTGTACTGTGCTGTAATGTTCTATGTCCTAATCAATTGTTGTGAGTGGATATAGATAACTTTCATACAAATGTACATCTCTGATTGGTATATGCTAATTACTTGTAATCAAATCCGGAGGTATATCTGTTCATGTAACTCTGTATCTAATGCTCCAGATTGTGCCACTAGCTGGCGTGCTGAAGCCCTTGCTATAGCTTATAATAAATGGCCAACTTCAAAACTTCAAAAATCTTCATCTTGTCTCTTGAGGGGAACAAGGTCTGAAAGCAATCACAGCACCACAACACTATCATTGATAGATACATGTCCAACAAGTAGATTGATGAGGGCTAGATGAAGCAGATTTTCCCTTATATTAGCTCTTCCACCACCTGCCTCAGGCTCAGACCAGCAACAAAGTCCTTCAGGACTTGGCCAACTTGCTAAGTAGTAATGTTACCACTCTTAGGGATAGACATGAAATCTGCTGCCCAGGGTACATTTTGCGCCCTGGATACCCTCAGTGCTTATTCCAAATGGTGCTCAACATAGAAGAATACTGATTCATCAGTTGAGGAAAGGCAGTAGGTGGTAATCAACAGGAGATTGCCTTGCCCATGTATGACCTGATGCCATGAAACTTCGTGAGATTCAGAGTCAATGTTGAGAATTCATAGGGGCCACTTCATCCCACTGTATATTTGTTCTGCCCCCTTTGGCTGGTCTATCCTGCTGGTGCGACAGTACATACACAGGGATGGTGACGGAGGACAACAGCCATCACTCCTTCCACTAACTTCCACTACAATTCCTCTACAAGAGTGTCAAAAATGACATTTGGTCACTTCAGGTTTTGTTTTACACTGCTGCACTGGCTCTGTTACCTTGGGTATGATCCTGAATTGGTTAGCTAGAATACCGTCTGGTTCAGGTGCGAGACCATTTACAATATGCAATGTACATTATCTGTGTTGTACACACAGGATCCTGATTTCAATGAGTAGTGAGTTAGTAGCCCAACCACAAGTTCTCAAAGAGAGGTGCTGCTGAACTGATTGTCAGAAAGGGAACATTAGGGGAATAGTAATGATAGTATCATAAGGTTTAGTTTAGCTATGGAATATGAGAGGACGGGGAACATTCCAGAGTAAAAAATACTGACAGGAGGGCTAATTTCACTGGGATGAAAAAAGATCTGTGCTAGGTAAATGGCCTCAAAGCTTGGCAGACAAAAACAGAACAATAAGCTGTCTTTAAAGAGATCACAGAACTGTGACGGCACAGAAAAAGGCTATTTGGCCTATCATGTCTGCACTGGTTCTGCATATGGACAATTCATTTAATGCCATTCTCCCACCTTCTCCTCACAACCCTGCATATTCTTCCTTTCCAGATAACAACCAATTCCCTTTTGAATATTTTGACTGAACCACAATCTCAGACAATCAGTTCAGCAGCACCTCTCTTTGAGAACTTGTGGTTGGGCTACTAACTCACTACTCATTGAAATCAGGATCCTGTGTGTACAACACAGATAGTGTACATTGCATATTGTAAATGGTCTCACACCTGAACCAGATGGTATTCTAGCCAACCAATTCAGGATCATACCCAAGGTAACAGAGCCAGTGCAGCAGCGTAAAACAAAACCTGAAGTGACCAAATGTCATTTTTGACACTCTTGTAGAGGAATTGTAGTAGAGGTGGAGAGACTCTTCCCGCTCAAAAAAGACAGTAGGACTAGGGGGCACAGCCTCAAGATAAAGGGGAGGTGGTTTAGAACGGAGTTGAGGAGGAACTTCTTCACTCAAAGGGTGGTGAATCTCTGGAATTCTCTGCCCGTTGAAGTGGTGGAGGCTGCCTCGCTAAATATTTTTAAGAAGCGGGTTGATGGGTTCTTGATAAGAGAGGGGATTAAGGGTTATGGGGAGAGGGCGGGAAAGTGGAACTGAGCCACAACAGATCAGCCATGATCTTATTGAATGGCGGGGCAGGCTCGAAGGGCTAGATGGCCTACTCCTGCTCCTATTTCTTATGTTCTTATGTTCTTATGTATTCAGACCTTAACTACTCACTGCATGAAAAATTTTTCTCATATCGTTTTTGCTTATTTTGCGAATTTCTTCTCATCACTTCTCATCCTTAATCATTTCATGAGTGGGAATAGTTTCTCCCTATCAATACTGCCAAGACCCCTCATGATTTTAAATACTCCTATCAAATCTCCTTTCAGTCTTCTTTTTTCCCAGTGAAACCAGTTTTAACTTCTCCAATCTATCTTCGTAACTGAACTTCTTAATCATTCTGGAACAAGAGCACATCTTTGCACCCTTGTTTAATGTTTACAATTCCCAATCCTCTGGCACTACCCCGAGTGTAAGGAAGACTGAAAATTTATGGACAGTGTTCCCACAATTTCCACTCATGGTTCCCTCACTGAGATGAATCACATCCAGACCTGGTGCTTTACCAGCTTTAAGTACTGACAGCCTATCCAATAGCTCCTCCTTGTCAGTTTTAAACTACTGTAGTGTCTGAATTACCTCTTCTTCCACCATGTCCTGGGTAGATATTCTTCATTGGTAAAGATAGATGCAAAGTATTAATTTAATACCATTGCTATGCCCTATGCATAAATTCTCTTTTTGTCCTTGAAATTACCTAATTTTCCCTTTTTTTACACTTTTATTATTTTATATGCCTATAGAGGACTTTCAGAGTCCCTTTTATGTTAGCTATCAGTCTTCTTTCACAATCCCAGTTTGCTTCGCTTATTTGCTTTTGTAACCACCTGCTCCCTACCTCCTACCTCCCCACCTCTCCCCGGACCATACTCAGCCTGCTTCTCAAATTTATTCTCTGTCTGCCATCTGTCATAAGCTCACCTTTTCTTCTTTATCTTAATTCCTATCTCTCATGTCATTCAGTGAGCTCTGGATTTGTTTGACCTATCTTTCCTTTTGAGGGAATATCCCTTGATTGTGACTCTCTCATTTAAAGGCATCCATTGTTTAGTTACCTTTTTTTCTCCCAAACTTTAATTCCAGCTTTTTCAACCCACATCATTCTTACCCCATTGAAGTTGATTTCCCCTAGTTAATTATTCTTACTCTGGATTGTTCTTTGTCCTTTTCCATAGCCAGGCTAAACCTTATGATATAATGATTACTGTCCCCTAAATATTCTCCTAACAGTTAATCCATTTGGCCTATCTCACTCTTATGAACCTGGTCTTAAGTGCCTCTTCTTATTGAACTGGAAACATACTGCTGTCGAAAAGATTTCTGAGAAACTAGAAACTCTTTTCCCCTCTCTGCCCTTTTCATTACTACCATCCCAATCAATATTTGGATAATTAAAGTTCCCCATTATAACTTCTCACACCTCTTCGTAATTTCCTTGAAAATCTGTTCATCTGCAACCTTTTCAATACTTGGTGGCCTACAAAGTACACTAAGCAATGTAACTGCATCTTTTTAGTTCCTTAGCTCTAGCCAAATGAGTTCTGTCCTTGACTTCTGTGGGACACCTTTGTTCTCCAGCTACAATGTGCTCCTCAATCAATACCATCACCCCTTCCCTTTTTTCTTCCTGTCCTGTCTTTGCTGAGTATCTTGTGTCCAGGAAAATATTATCCAGCCTGCTCTTCTTTGTACCAGAAGCCATCACAATATCATATTTCATAGCAATTTGTGCCTATAACTCACAAATCTTATTTACCATACATTCTGTATTCACATGCACAGTAACCCTGATGTTGTACTTATTAATCCTCCCCAAATCTGACCTCACCTAATAACATAGTATTCCTATTTCTAGTGTTATCTAGTGTATGATAATGAAGTCTGTGATATTCACTGAGTCGAAATGTGACTCGCCATTGATGACTGAAGTGCACAATCACTTCTTTATTTTATGTAATCGGAGATCCCATTTTGAGCCTTCTCAATAGATTTAAGCTCTCATGACTGTCATGGCTGGGAGCAGGATATCCCGGCCAATATCACTGAGCAGAAAATGCACTCCCTTGTAAGAGGTTGGTGGAAAATTTGCCTAAACAGCTGACATACGAAGTGTAATCTAAGAGTTGTAACATAGGTGACAATGATCTAGCAATCATTCTAGTTCCTGCAAGCTAAGATTGCACACAGGGAGAATGCATGGCTCATTTGCTGCTGAAACCCTCAACAATGCCTCTAGATGTAATGATTCTAATGCTCCTCTGGCTAGCCTCTGATCTTCCATTCACCATAAATTTTGAGCTCATTTAAAACTCTGCTGCCTGTATCCTAATTCACATCAAGTTCGATTCACCCAATGCCCCCAAGTTTGCTGCCCTACACTGGTTCCCAGTCCAGCAACGTCTCAAATTTAAAATTCACATCTTGGCTTCCAAGCCCCTCCTTGCTCTTTCCCCTTTCTATCTCTAGTGTCCTCTTCTAACTCTAAAATCCTTTCAGATCTCTGTGCTGCTCCAATTCTGCACTATTTGTAAACCTCGAGTTTCATGACTCTATCATTGGAGACCCTAAGTTCTGGAATTCCAATGGGCACAGGGGACCTCTCAAAGAAGGGACATCCCCTCTTATTGGACAATGCCCACACAGTTAAAGTTGTCAAGCTACCCACGTGGATTGGGCCTTCTCCTGCCTGGGTAAAATAGCAGCGCAGGTGAGATGAGGCACTCAAGTTGCCTTTAATTTGCCACGTATGGGCCTCAATAGACCCACGGTCAGAAGCGCCATCCGACAAATCCATTGCTTCCCCACAAAATGTGAAAAAGGTAAAGGGTGGATGGGGAGGTGGCCTGATACTGTATTTTACATGCCTTCAAACTCACTGGCAGGTGACCATAAAGTTCCTCCTAAGGAATAAGTTATTTCTTTGCTCTTTAGTTCATCTTTTCCATGTAATTCCTTTTAAAACACTGTTGCATTTGTAAGTCATATTTGATCTTGTACAAGTTTGGACTGTTTTTTAAACATAATGTATGTAATATCTTGCTCTGATATGTTAATATGTAAAGCTTGAAGAAATGTACATTTCGAAATATTTTGAAATCATGCTTTTTTCAAACAATTTGAAGACTCAGATTGATACCTTATAAAAACAATTTGGGTAATTTAGTATTTTTTTGTAATAAGTAGAGAACTAGACCAGCGTGAGCAGCCATCAATTTTAAAGAAAAGTTCAGAATTTCAGGTAGTAACCTCAAATGGCACATATGTAGGTTACTTATTGTCACCCACCTTGTAAAATATGTTACTTTAAATTACTCATCCTGATTTTATGTTTCTTCTTCTTTTCAAATCTTAAATTTGATATCCTGAGTTCTTAGTTAGAACATTCAACAGCATTTCCTCAAGCATTTCATGTTGCTGTTTGCACTCATGATTTGATATTTGCAAGCAATTCATTAAAATATGTTAGTTCCAAATTCAGAAATTCCTTTTAGCAGTCAGACACCAGTAAAAGGATGCCTTTGACTACATTATTGAACATATAATAAATAAGTTTTAAATTATTTCTGAAGTAAAATGATGAGTTTATTTCAGGCTTGTTGCAACCAGAGGTCATCTGTTAGTGAACCATACACCATTCTACTGTATTGAGTGACACCATATGGTTAACCACCTTTGTGTCAAGGGATATGAATTATTTATGTGATTGCTGCAACATTATCCTATTCATACACAAATGAGCAATCAAGTAACGAAGCTGAAGTAATGAAAATAAAATGTTCCTGATACCACTCAAGGATCTTTTATAATTAGCTACCGGAGACAGGTGTACAGGGAAGGATACAGCTTCCACATTTTTTAATATGCTTTGTTCTATGTAAAATTTTTACAGGCTAATGACTTTATTGGGAAACAAATGCTAAGAATTTTACAGGCAACTGTAGTTTCAAAACCCCTAGGGGGCTTCAAAATCTTTAAGGGGTAGGATTAGTAAGTTTACGAATGACACAAAGATTGGCCAGGTGGTTAACAGTGAGGCTAAAAGAAGTCGTTGAAGGAATGGTCAAATGGGCAGATAATTGGCAAATGGAATTTAACCCTGAAAAGTGTGAGGTGATACGCTTTGGAAGGAGTAATCTGACAAGAATGTACTCAATGAATGGTAGGACACTAGGAAATTCTGTGGAACAAAGGAACCTTGGCGAGGTCGTCCACAGATCTCTGAAGGCAGAACGTTATGTTAGTAAGGTGGCAAAAAAGGCATTAAGAACCTTTATCAATCGAGGCATAGATTACAAAAGCAGGGAAGTCATGTTAGAGTTGCACAGAACTTTGGTGAGGCCTCAGCTAGAGTATCGTGTGCAGTTCTGGTCGCCACATTATAGAAAGGAAATGATTGCACCGCATGGGGTGCAGAGGGGATTCACCAGGATGCTGCCTGGGATGGAACATTTAAGTTATGAAGAGAGGCTGGGTAAGCTTGGGTTGTTTTTGTTGGAGCAGAGAAGACTGATGGGTGACCTGATCAAAGTGTACAAGATTATGAGAGCCATGGGCAAGTAGATAGTGAGCAGCCAATCACCTTAGTTGAAGGGTCAGTCACAAGGGGACATAGATTCAAGGTGAGGGACAGGAGGTTTGGGGGGGGATGTGAGGAAAATCTTTTTTTACCCAGAGGGTGGTGATGGTCTGTAATGCGCTGCCTGGCAAAGTGGTAGAGGGGGGTTCCCTGAGCACTTGACACTTCATAACATTCAGGGCTATGAGTCAAGTGCTGGCAGATGTGATTAGGCGGGACTTCAGGTGTTTCCAGTATATCAGTGCGGACTCAAAGGGCCTCTTCTGCGCTGTATGATTCTAAAACTTCCTTCCCCGTGATCAACCTCCACTGTGCAGTCCAAAGCACCCATTAGTATCTCCACCTGACTTCCCATCCGACTCCATAATCTCTCTCAACCCTCATTATCTCCAACAAAATGTTCATAATCTTCCCCCGACCAATCCACAATATCTCATCCCCCCAGACACTTTCATAATATACCCCTGACCTGCAATCCGGTTCCAATCTTCAACATCATTCCCCTGACTTCCAAGATCACTCCCTGACCTGTATGGTATTGCCTATTATCTACAATCTCTATCCCAACCTCCTCCCCCACTCCCCATTCTCCATGATCCTGCTTGGTCTCCATCCCATCCATTTAATGAACAGAAAATCAAGTAGGCCTGTTAAGATAGAAGAACCCTATAATGTGTAATTTGAAGATATTGATTCTACAATATAGATGTTAACCTCTACCTGCAATTTTTGTTCTACCAGATGGCAAGAGGTGAATAACCTTCTTCCAATGAGTCAGAACCTCTCCTACTATTGTTTTTCTGCAAGGTTTAGGTAGTTCTCTCTATTGCCAAATCCTGTCATTCTACCTTCTATCTCCCAAACCTTAATCTCCTGCTGAAACCTACAAACCATCTGGCACTCAAAGCTGCAGCTTTGTAGTATACACACAAATACATTTCAGTCAATAATTCCGTGGCTGTACCATTACATGATGGCATATTGCCAAATACCTATGGTGCTCTAATGCCGGAATCCTTATGCTATTTTCAGCCAAGGCACAAACATAAGAGATTAGGAGGAAAGGAGTTCTCCAGTCCTGTCAGGTGGCCCACAAGAATCCCAATGCCCCATCACGTCAAGGAAATCAGGAAGCAATCGGGCTCCCACCCAGATGAGGTGGGAACCTGAAAATTACGCAAACTGCTAACTGTAATACAATTAGTGGGCTGGATGACCCATACACTGACCTTTCCCCTTGCAGCCAGGTGGTACCTTTCAAAAGCAAGGCCCTGTCATCATGTATCCAAGGAGGACCAAGGAGATATGTGGACATCTTTAAATGACTTAGCACTATACAGATGGGTTCTGTGTCACAGCTGGAGGAAGAGGGGGTTAAGCTGGAGAGAAGGGGGCAATTTCAGGGCAGCTTCCATTGAGGTTTTGTCCTACAGCAGCTAACTCTTCCCATGTTAGTTTCATGCACCTGAATGTTAATGGTGTCCATCCCTCTGTGTCCTGTAGCAAATCTGAGGTTCCTACTCAATGTGACCAGATGCACAATTGCCATCCGGACTCTGGCTTACTTGTATAAACAGTTTGCTCAGTCGGGCCTAGCCCTAGGTTCTTGGAAAGACACCCAGCTGATGCCAGCCCTCTCTCAACTCCCCTCACACACAGAAAGTGTCAGTGAACCAAGAGCCCTCTCTATTTCAACCCAGAACTCCCATCACACACATCAAGTGTCAGTGACCTAAGGGCTCTCTTTGAAAACTTACATGAGCACAGGATGTTGGCGTACATAACGGGTCTCTCCTCATTCACAATCCCACAGTCAGTGAGGGAGAGGAATCAGAAAAGTTAGTGCACGCAGGATCAGATACCCCAGTTGGAGGTAAACAAGGTGCTAGTAGGCAGCCCAAATCACAGCAAAAGCCTCATCGCAGAGGATTTTCAAGGGACATTCAGTGAAGGTGGCTGCTCTCTGCCCCTCCTCACAACTCTCCCTCTGATCTCATCTTTATACCACTGGATAACTGAGAGGCTCTCAGACCTTTGCTGGAGATCTCTCCAGTGCTCTCAAGCAATATGCACTCATACCACTGAGTGATAAAGCCAGTGTAGCCAAGCTTCCACCATAGGCACACATCTCTCACTGAACATAATTTTGTCAGTGGTACAACTTCAGCTTCAGGAACACAGTACTCCTTGACGAGTCATAAAGTTATTGCCCAGCTCCTTGCAGTCCATGCTGTCTGAGAAAATGTGTGTGTTATTAACCCAGGAGGTTCCACCAGGAGTCCTTCTTCATCTGTGTGGCCAAGATGTGACTTCTCTCATTCATGTCTTCCCTGATCCTCCTAGCAGCTGTCCATCATGTTCGAGGAAAGCACAACCCCCACCCCTCAGGGGCAACACCACATCAAAGGTCATGGCAAGGTGTAGTAACAGGCATGGCCATGAGGCTCAGCCATTGGTCCACTGAGTGCTGTCCACTTCCACCACTGCAAGAAGCACTTTATAAGTGATCCCTTCACCTCATCAATGGGAACAGGAGACCATGTTGCCAGATGAAGGGACAAGGGGCAGTGACTGTCACTGTGCAAGCTAATTGGTATAGACCCCCTTCCCTCAATCCTTGTCTTCCCCCTCTCAACCCTCATCTCCTCCAACCTCTCAATCCTGATCTCCTCCACTCCTCTCAAACACTCTTCCCCAACTCCTCTCAAGCTTTGTCTTCCCCTTCCTTTCAACCCTCATCTTCCCCTCTATCAAACCTGGTCTTCTTCACTTTCTCTGAACCCCTGTTTTGCCCCTTCCTTTCAAGCCTTATCACACCCCCCACCATCCTCTCAACCCTTGTCCTCATTGCACAGCATCTGTTCCCCCTTCCCCCTCCAAGGGTCAGTCTTACATTACGCAGAGTGATAGGATTGGATTGGTAATGTCAGCGGGTCTGCTCACAAGGCAATTGAGTGATGAATATTCACTGTGAGGAAAGCTGTGGTGGTCCTCATGAGAATGAGATATCTGACTCCTGTCTTCCTAAGACGTATCACTGACATCCTGGTTCAATCAGATGTGTGATGGGGGTTCTTTCATATGGACAGAGTAAGTCTGGGAGGGGCAGTCCTGGTGCTGGGAAGGGAGATGGATTCCAAACCTTTGGTCGGTCAAGTTGTTAATGCGGGATGTCTAACTCTGGCTCTCATGGCCTTCCACTTGAGGGTAACGCTATAGGACCTGAGAGAAGATAAGATATCCAGCCGAAGGTAAAAGCTCCCCCAATCCCTTGCCCCATTCCCCATTCCTGAGGGGGACCATACATGGAGAAATGCAGGCTAGATGTAGAAATTGGGTTTAATGGGGATAGTGTACATTTGGTGGCTCCTTCTTTCTGACGAATGGTGTAAAATTGTACCCATACCAACTCAGTGGTCCTGTAACTTCCTAAACTTACATGGTCTCCTGCTTCTTCTAGGTGTTTCCCAGATTGCACATCAGACATGGAGGTGGCCTATTGTTTTTCACGCCTCTTGGCCTGGGATGCCCTTGGCGAACATCCTCTTAAGGGCCTGGACCTGGAGCAGCCTAGCTGATTTTCGGGCATCATAGGCGATGCTGTGTTACCCTAATCTGCCTGCTGCCCAGGAGATGTGTTGGTGTCAGGAGTGGGGGGTGATTCAGAAGGAATTAAGACCACCAGAATCTCCCTGGTGGAAAGCTGCAGGATGGGATCCAATGCTTCTTCCTCCCTCAGGGCGCACAGTGGCCCCTGGGTCACTCCAAGGGATGGAGAAGCTGCTGGAGTGAGCTCCATATGCTTCAATATCATCCGGCAAAGCCAGTCCTAGAGGTCTGCCATTATTTGAGCCATGTTCATGATGCTGTTTAACATGCTCCTTCGTGACTCTGCCAAGCATTCAATGCCCTCAGACATGGTTCTGAGTAAACGGAACATATCCCTCTGCAATTTGCCCATGCTGTCGTTGGTCTGAGCCACGTCACAGAGTAACTGGGCCAAGCAATGTCCAGCTGCGCATTTGAGATGTCCCTTTGTGATGGGGCCTCACCAATGGACATCAGGAGTGAGCCAAGCTTTACGCATCACCTGACATGGTTCAGATGTCTTGGCCTAGGATTTCCACTGCAGTCAGAGTCTTTGCATGTGTTTACCTCGGTATCACACATTGCTGGCACAATCTCCTATGAGAGGAGGCTTCCAGACTCTTCCAGGTGGTCTTGCACTTGCTGGAAGGCGGCTGACATCCCATCTGTAAAGCCTGGCTTTACTTTTTTTATCTGCAGGAGTGCTGGGTTGAGCTTGTCCCTGGGATTGGCATCTGCCTTGGGGGCAGCTGGTCCCTGGGGTTCAGCAAACCTTTGAGTGCCGGCTCACCTGAAAGTTCCTGCCACTACCCAATGTGCAACAGTGGCTGTGTGGTACTCAAGAGAGAGTGTCCCAGAAGTCTAATCACTAATAATTCCCAGTGAGGTAAGTATCTCTACACTGGTGAATGGTGTCTTTGAGAGTAGAGCCAAAAATTTTATGTCCTTCCTGGAGCAATGGTCCAGGGTGCCCTGAGACGTTGGAGGATGGGCTGCAATTCCTTATGGCCCAGCCTCATCTGATGGAGACCTTGGAAGAGAAAGAACAGGGGATCTGCTTTTAGCAGTGTCAAGGGTGTGGGTGATGATGAACTCTCTTCAGATTGATACACCTTTCTCCAGATTATCTCTCCTCAGGTCATCCCAATGTCACAATTGGCCACTGTTCACTTCGGGGCCTCCCCTGCAATTTCCAGTGCCCTCTCTTTGAAGTGGACCATGACTCCAGCATACCCCCACCCATCTTTTGTTGCTCTCTTCTGCTCACACAAACCGTCTTGTGTGAGGGTTTGTCCTGCGGGACACAGAGA
Source organism: Carcharhinus amblyrhynchos (assembly GCF_965287045.1). Lineage (NCBI taxonomy): Eukaryota > Metazoa > Chordata > Chondrichthyes > Carcharhiniformes > Carcharhinidae > Carcharhinus > Carcharhinus amblyrhynchos. Next base: position 57,041,865 of record NC_137335.1, read on the forward strand.
GGACATTGTGAGACAGTAGCCAGGAAGGTATGGGGTCTTGACATCAGGTGGCATGTGTGGGCACTGGGTCAAGCCTGTGAAAGGTAGTCATGGGGATTATTGGGTGCGGGAGGGTGTTTCTTAGGGTGATGCTGGTAGCTTGGGTGCTTGAAGGCTGCAAGCATTCACTGTTAGATGGCAGAGGTTTGAAATGGGACTGATGCCAGGGGAGGGCAGGTGCGTACTCACCCTTGCAGCTCGAAGCAGATCGCTTTTATTTATTGCATTTCATGGCATTCTTCCTGACTACCTCGGCCACCACTTCCCAGGCATCTGTTACCACATTGCAGGGAGTCTCCTGCCTACCCTGGGGAGAAGGGTGGCACTCCTTCCTTTGAAGGCATCTAGTTTTTGGTCCACATCTGTGTCCAGTAACCTTGGTGCCAACATGATTCATTTCAGTTTTCACACTGACGGAAGCACTTAGAGTGAAAATGGGAGAATCGGGCCCTAGGTTTTCAGGGACAGTATTTTAACACCAGTGCTCACCAACATATGATACCCATTGAAAAACCTAGGCTGAGAAGTTCAAATTAGCAAAATTTTGCACATGATGCTTTTGACGTAGCCTTAGCAGATTTTCTCCAACAATTTCTATTGCTGCTATTAAACTAATTTATGTAACAAGATTATATAACAGCAGAATTTTACAAGAACCACTGAAATGGATAAATAATTTGTTGGTACAAAGTCTACAAACTGCTTCACATTATCAGACTTCTTTTGTGGGATAATTATAACTGTTGGAAAAATCTTCCCATAAAATGATTTTGCAAGATGAAGATATTTTTGAGATTTTTCAGATTTCTGGGACAGGGTGAGGGGGAAGAAATGTTTCATCATGATAACATAAGAACATAAGAAATAGGAGCAGGAGTAAGCCATCTAGCCCTTCGAGCCTGTCCCACCATTCAATAAGATCATGGCTGATCTGTCGCGGCTCAGTTCCACATTCCCACCCTCTCCCCATAACCCTTAATCCCCTCTCTTATCAAAAACCCATCAACCCGCGTCTTAAAAATATTTAGCGAGGCAGCCTCCACCACTTCAACGGGCAGAGAATTCCAGAGATTCACCACCCTTTGAGTGAAGAAGTTCCTCCTCAACTCCGTTCTAAACCACCCCCCTTTTATCTTGAGGCTGTGCCCCCTAGTCCTACTGTCTTTTTTGAGCGGGAAGAGTCTCTCCACCTCTATCCTATCCATCCCATTCATCATCTTATACGTCTCAATGAGATCTCCCCTCATTCTTCTAAACTCTAACGAGTACAAGCCTAGTTTATTCAGCCTCTCCTCATAGCTCAACCCCCTCAACTCCAGTATCAGCCTAGTAAACCTCCTCTGCACTCCCTCCAAGGCCAAAATATCTTTGCGCAGGTGCGGTGCCCAAAACTGCACACAGTACTCCAGCTGCGGCCTCACCAATGCCCTATACAGCCGCAGCAAGACCTCCCTACTTTTATATTCAATCCCCCTCGCTATGAAGGCCAGCATCCCATTCGCCTTCCTGACCACCTGCTGCACCTGCAAGCTGGGTTTTTGTGACTCATGCACAAGGACCCCGAGGTCCCTCTGCACCGTCGCCTGCTGCAGTTTTTCGCCCCGTAAGTAATAGTCCTTCCTACCATTCTTCCTACCAAAGTGGACCACCTCACACTTGCCAACATTAAATTCCATTTGCCATTTCCTGGCCCATTCGCCCAGCCTATCTAGATCCTTCTGCAGACTCTCCACACCCTCCGCACAATTTGCCGTTCCCCCAATCTTGGTGTCATCAGCAAATTTCGACACCCTACAGTCGGTTCCCTCCTCCAGATCATCTATATAAATGGTAAAAAGCTGAGGCCCCAGCACCGACCCCTGGGGCACTCCACTAGACACCATCCGCCAATCCGAATAGCACCCGTTGACCCCCACTCTCTGCCTCCTATTTGACAACCAATCCTCTATCCACACTAACACCCTACCCCCAACTCCATGTCCCTCGACCTTCTGCAATAACCTCTTGTGAGGTACTTTGTCATGGCTGATCTGAAGTGGATCAGTTCCACTTTCCCGCTTTCTCCCCATAACCCTTAATTCCCCTGTCTATCAGAAACCTATCTACCCATGACTTAAATATATTTAGCAAGGTAGCCTCCACCACTTCAACGGGCAGAGAATTCCAAAGATTCACCACCCTTTGAGTGAAGAAGTTCCTTCTCAACTCTGATCTAAACTACACCCCCCCTTATCTTGAGGCTGTGTCCTCTCGTCCTACTATCCTTTCTAAGCAGGAAGAATCTCTCTACCTCTACCCTATCCATCCCCTTCATTATCTTATATGTCTCTATAAGATCCCCCCTCATCCTTCTAAACTCCAACGAGTACAGACCCAGTCTATTTAGTCTCTCTTCATAGGCCAACCCCCTCATCTTCGGTATCAGTCTAGTGAACCTCCTCTGCACTCCCTCCAAGGCCAATATATCCTTCTGCAAGTGCGGCGACCAAAACTGCATACAATACTCCAGCTGCGGCCTCACCAGTACCCTGTACAGTTGCAGCAAGACCTCCTTACTTTTATATTCTATCCCCCTCACTATAAAGGCCAACATTCCATTCGCCTTCTTAATCACCTGCTGCACCTGCAGACTGGGTTTCTGCGACTCGTGCACAAGGACCCCCAGGTCCCTCTGCACCGTAGCATGCTGCAGCTTTTCGCCTTTTAAATAATAATCCCTCCTACTATTATTCCTGCCAAAGTGGATAACCTCACACTTGCTAACATTATACTCCATCTGCCAGTTCCTCACCCACTCGCTCAGCCTATCCGGACCTCTCTGCAGACTTTCCACACCCTACACGCAATTTGCTTTTTCACTCATCTTCGTGTCATCAGCAAATTTCACCCTACACTCAGCCCCCTCCTCCAGATCATCTATGCAAATGGTAAATAGTTGAGGCCCCAGCACCGATCCCTGCGGCACTCCACTAGTCACCAACCGCCAACCAGAATAGCACCCATTGATACCAACTCTCTGCTTCCTATTAGACATGATGTGGGTATGCCGGCGTTGGACTGGCGTAAACACAGTAAAAAGTCTGACAACACCAGGTTTTAGTCCAACCGATTTATTTGATAATACTCACCAAATCGGTTGGACTAAAACCTGGTGTTGTCAGACTTTCTCCTATTAGACAGCCAATCCTCTATCCACGCTAACACCTTACCCCCAACTCCATGCCCCCTAACCTTCTGTAGCAACCTTTTGTGAGGCACCTTATCAAACGCCTTCTGGAAATCTAAAAACACCACATCCCCTCTGTCTACTGCACTAGTCACATCCTCATAGAAATCCAATAAATTCGTCAAACACAACTTCCCCTTAACGAATCCGTGCTGCATCTGCTCAATCAAACCATTATTTTCTAGGTGCCTCGCTATTTCTTCTTTGATGACGGACTCTAGCATTTTTCCAACTACAGACGTTAAACTAACCGGCCTATAATTCCCTGCCTTTTATCTGCTACCTTTTTTAAACAACGGCGTAACATTAGCCGTTTTCCAATCTTCCGGCACTTCCCCAGAGTCCAGCGAGTTTTGATAAGTAATTACTAAGGCAATATAAGAAAATATCTTATTCAGATACAAGTAGGTGCCAAAAGTGGTCAACTACACAGCAGTATCATCCGTGCTATCTCTATTTTCTTACTTCAGTTTTACTCAAATTTCCTATATTGCCAGCAGTTAAAATGCATGTAGAAAGCATTCTAGAATCATAGAACCCTACAGTGCAGAAAGAGGCCCATTGAGTCTGCACCGAACACAATCCCACCCAGGCCCTACCCCCATATCCCTACATACTATACCCACTAATCCCTCTAACCTATGACACTAAAGGGCAATTTCTTAGCATGGCCAATCAACCTAACCCGCACATCTTTGGTCTGTGGGAGGAAACCAGAATACCTGGAGGAAACCCAAGCAGACACAAGGAGAACGTGCAAACTCCACACAGAGAGTGGCCTGAGCCGGGAATCGAACCCAGGACCCTGGAGTTGTGAAGCAACAGTGCTAACCACTGTGCTGCCATGCCACCCTAATAAATTACCTCATTATAATTTCCACCTTTTTCCTAATATTGTATTTTTTCTTCTTTTTACCACCTCTCACAAAATGTTTCATTTAATGTTTCTGTGGTGGAGGAAAGTAATGACATCGATGGAGGACTCTACAGTCTCAGCTGGTTATATGGTTAAAAAAAAGTGTGCATTGTTTCTCTTGTCATTGTTGTTTATGATGAAAATGGAGTGCACACAATCCAGAAGCGACCTCTGTGGAACGCACTATTCAACCTCTGATTTATTTCTTATCTCGTTCCCTATGGCAAGACCAGTAAAATGTAGCCACTTGACATGAATTTCTTCAGCTTTGGTAGTCTTCAAAAGTTTCATGTGCAGAATTTACCATGTCTTTCAAAATCCAGCCATTAATGCAGTTAACCCACTCAAAATATTCCAGTATCTTTTAGAAACACAACCAATTGTTTTTTCTAACATGTGTTTGTTATCCTACCATCACCTGTGCATTCTACATATGAATAATTTGTCAATATTGCATTTTTCTTGTAAGCAATAACATTGCATGTATTGCTTCTGGACTTGACATTTATAGCAATCTTATTATTTACAAGTAGTGCAATTTTCCCATCACCTGCTTAACTACCATCTGTCTTAAAAGAGAAACAGAAAATACTGGACATGCACAGCACTTCAGTTATTTTCTGAAAGGAAAAAAGCAGTTAACATTTTGGTTACTTTTCATTATTAGCATCCAAAACATCAATCTTTTTTGAGCTGATCAATCTGTTATACATTTCCAGTGCTCTGTTTCTATTTCTGCTCTGACTTTTACAATATATCAGGATTATTTGCACCAGCATTTACCAGTATGTCTTTCTAAAAACCAAGAAGGATAATTTCTTAATAAATCTGTTCATCAACATTGATTAATTGTACCTTAATTACATTCTATATCCATTATTTTTTCAAAAGTGAAAATCAATTAGCAAAGCTATTAATGTCATGTTTGATGACACAGCAGAGAATAATATGTTTTTTTTCAAATCTAGTATAAAATCCACTGCACAGCTTTTCTTACAAACAATCTAGACTAGTAACTCCACTTTTATTCCAAATATTTTTGGATTCTTGTTGTTATTCCATTAAAAATACTGGAATGGCTTTAAATGGAAACATTTACTTACTGAAGACAATTAATGGCAGACAGGTTGCAAGTGTATTAGAATAATTTATGATTTGATAACAGGTTGCTTAATCCTTAAGAGTCTTGGCACGTTCACATGTAGAATTCTGTTTCCATGCCAACCAGGTTACCAAAATCTGTAGTGATAGATGGTAAGAAAATGAGAATTTTTTAGAACAGGTGAAGGGCATTCAGCCCAAACTATTAATTATTTATGGATCAGCAGCTGACTTCATATTTGCTCATTCCTTCTTTCACCAGGAATTGCCCTGTAAATTCATTTATAAGGTAGCTGCAGTTATTTTTCTTGGTTGTTTAGAATAGTCAAGTGTCCATTTCACTCCTTCACCGCCCCGCCCACACACACACACACACCACACACACACACCTCTCCTCACCAAACAAGCAGCATTTCAGCTACCTAGCTGTGTACTTTCTCCTCTGTTTTCCAGACAAGTCAGATCAGTTGAAAACTAGGGGGCTGTCCAACAGATCTTCATCAACAATGGTAAAGAAATTGAGTTTTGAGAGTATATCCAAGTAAACACATTTAAGTAGTCAGCAAATTACTTTATAAAATATTTGAAGAGAGGATAACATTGTGTTAAAGCAAGGACTTGAAAGGTCATGACTATCAATGGAACTATAGGTAGCATGAATTTCCCTTTCCAATGTGCTCAGAGTGAGTTTCGGCAATGTTTCAAGGTGTGAGCTTAAGAATCTGTATGTTTCAAGAAGATCATTTCTCATTCTTTTAAACTCCAGCGAATATAGACCCAAACTGCCGCATCCTTCCTCATAAGACAACCTCCATCTCAAGAAACAATCTACTAAACCTTTGCTGTATTCCTTCTAATGCAAGTAAACCCTCTTTAAATAAGGAGCCAAAATTGTACACAATACTCTAGGGGCAGGATTTTTCAGATGGCAGGGTTTCTTGCCCTGCCACCCAAAGAATTGGTGGGCAATGCATCCATACTAATGTCAGCTTCCTTAAAGCAACTTAACACTCCATACAGCATTAAATGGCCATGCAGTGCAGATGGCTGAGAGCTCTATAGTCCCTGCACCCGCGGAAGCAGTGGCTATTTCTGGGACTACATGCACTCCCACCAGACTAAGTGCTAAAGTCCATAGGACCAGGTGAATCTGGGGTTTTGTGACGAGATAAGACTTCCTTTCTCCCTGTCTTCTATGGACAGTCATCTTGCTATTGCCACCTTGCTGATGAACTGCCACCTTGGCAATGTCAAGGGCCTCCTTCTCCATGGATGTCAGAATAGCATGCTGTGCCATTCCAGCACCAGAATGAACTCTCTTTCCTGCAGGTCAAGAGAGAAAGAGATTTAAGACAATGATGCCCTTCCACACCCAGCCATTCACTCACATGCAATGTCACCATCTCTAGTGTATCCTCCTCAAGTGCTTGTGGCATGCGTTTTCTCAACAGCTCACGAGTGCACACATATAGTCACTGGGCACACATGTGGTTGTTGTTCCTAAGCACCACCCTCAGGCAATTTATTAATTCCTGGGACATTGGCCTCACTGGTTGGCCAGCATTTATTGCCCATCTGTAGTTGTCCGAGGGCAGTTGAGAGTCAACCACATTGTTGTGGCTCTGGACTCACATGTCGGCCAGACAAGTAAGGACAGCAGGTTTCCTTCCCTGAAGGCCATTAGCAAACCAGACAGGTTTTTTTGACAATCGGCAACGGTTTCATAGTCAGAAGATTCTTAATTTGAGATTTTTTTTATTGAATTCAAATTCCACCATCTATCATGGTGAGATTTGAAGAGGGTCCTCAGAACATTAGCTGAGTTTCTGAATTAATTGTCTAGCAATAAAACCACTTGGCCATCACCACCCAGTTCAGTTCGTGGGTCTGCTGCTGACTACAAACTTGGAAACCTGTCATCTGAGTGTCACGTTGCACGCATCTTGCCAGATCGCAAAAGATTCTTGAAATGCTTCTAGCATTGCATCCGCATTCTGCCGACAACATTTCTCACTTTCTAGCCATGTTTTCTTCATCTGCCCCTGACTGGCCTTCTCTTGCCTCTCTTTAGTAACAGGATCTCCAATTGAGCTCCTGCCACCTTTAAAAGCACATTCATGGAGGCACCAGTAAATTCTGGGACCCCCCCCCTTCCACAGATGCCCAGCATTCAAATGTTCAACTGCTCTCCATTGTCTGCCATACTGATGAATACCGCTTACACATTAATGACTGCTGGGTGATCGTTAAATTGGGTGTGCCATATCTAATTCCACATCCTCACCGTAGGTGTGGCAAACACACCACTGAAACATTCATTGGCTGTCACCTTGAAAATTGCGTCTGACATCAGCCATCAACATATGACTGGAGCTGGACCCTGAAATAAATACCCAGCCCTTTGTGTTCTCCTCACAGCTTGCTTTCTGATCTATCATTTTATCATCAGCAAATGTGACTCCAATAAACTCAGTCCCCTCATCCAAATCAGTAGTAGATTGTAAATTGTTGAGGGCCCAGCACAGATTCTTCTGGCACCCTACTAGTTATACTACCCTAACTATAAAATGATTTGCTTACCTCTATTTTACGTTTGTTAGCTAATGCACTCTTCATGCTAATATATTATCTGTAAAACCATGGTCTGTTATCTTGGGCAGTAACTTTTTTGTGTGATATCAAATGCCTTTTGGAAATCCAAATGTGCTTCATCTCTTTTATTTACCTGCTAAAAGTACTCTAAAATTTGCCAAACACAATTTCCATTTCATAAAACCAGAAAGTAAAGACGTATCCTCTTAGATTGACAATGAGTGTTACAGGAACTATTAGCACTATAAAAACATACAGCATTACAAAAGGCACCGTGGGGATCATTTTGATTGCGCAGTAGTATAAATTGGAAGATAGTGCATTTTGCATCTCTCTCAATTTTCATTCCTTTGAAAGTTTGGAGAGATGGAATCATGGGATGACTAGGGAAGTGAATTTGCAGTAATAGGAAACTATTTCAATACTGGCATTTTATAGTATCCAATATTTATCCAGCATCTGTTTCAATGAAAATATGATCTCAGTTTTGATCAATATTCATGAACTAGTTAGTCACAGACCTAAAGCTTTTCAATATTTATCAACTAGTTAGTCATAGACCTAAAGCTTTTCAATATTTTTAGTTCCTGGTAACTTCAGATCCAAATTTATAATTTTTTAAAAATGTAATTTGAAGATGAAAACACTTTTCATAGTTAGAATAATGTGGCCATTCATAAAATTAAATGAGGACTGTCATAGAAGTATTCAAGTGCTTTGGTCTGTCTTTCAAACATTAATATTTAATCAGTTTTATGTGACTCTACAATTATTTCTTAGTCTCAATGTTTTTTTTCTCGTCACACCTGTGTATTTTGGATTTCTGCCAGTGCTTGCTTTGCTTTGTTGCTTGTTTGTGTGTTCTCAGTATTGTTGTCCATGTTCATGGTCCCCCTTCGTTCCCATTTGACATTGAATTGTTTTCTGGTATTTCACATATTAAGGTAGGTCATGGTCCTGCTCCACATTGAGTTAATGGAAACTGATGGGTTACAATGACGAATCTGCCCTCTTTCATACAGTTGGTTAATTATTTCAATTGTATTTTGATGACTCTTGCTACTTAATTTGTTATTAATTTTGAACAGGAAAGATCTGTATTTAATGCAAATTGCGAAAACATAGTGATCACGCAATACAATTTTGACATTGCTGATAGCAATATGATGAAAAAAATTGTAGGAATAATGCTTAATTTAACTGGAGCAAAGACATGGCCCCTGGGAAGATGGTGTCTCAGCCTTTGATAATTAAGTATGCCAAATAAGTTTGAGTTTTTTTGTATGCACCAGTCAGTATTTGTGTGTCAGTTATAGATAGCTAATGAGAGGTGATGACCTATTTTCTACCTCTCCTGTATTTTTGTTTTAGTAGATGTTATGAAAATTATCCATTCTGTAATTATCACAGCTTCCACAAGAAGGATGTATCTTGCATATTCAAATCTACACCTGGAGCTGTACATAGTTATGATTTGGAGTTGATCTTGCAAATTGGTTGCAAATTTATCCAAGTTCCATTCAATCAATGCAAGGTTTGCTAACTACTATTAAATACTCAGGTTCCTTATGTTAGATTGAGTTTTGAAAGCAAATAGAGTCCTATTTTTTCATTGTAAAATGTATTAACTAGGAAAACAATATATTATCATATAGTAATGAACTCCTCAGAATAGTAAAACAAAACATTAACTCAATTTCTATCTTATGGAAGCTGCATGACCTGATTGTTTTGAGTTGTAATATTTTCATTTCAGATTTTCAGCAGCCATAGCATTTTGCTTTTGATTTTGATTTAGAGGTGTTACACTTTGGGCCTCAGACTTGCTTTAGTACCAAGTGACAGATTGTAGGGGCCAGATTTTTCATCTGGTTGCTGTGCCAGTGCCTCTTTGATATAGCAGATCTTCCAACTGCCTATGCTCTTGAACATCAGTCCATTTCCATGGATCTTGATAATTTAAGTACGTAAGATTGGCTCCACTACCAATAATGTCACCATTGCAGAGCCAATGCCAGATGTTGAGAGGGGAAATTTGCTGCACCACCTTGATGCAGTAACACAAGTACTGGCTGAAACTGGAAGAAAAAGTTTTTTTTAAACTTTAAGTTTGAAATTATGATTTGACAAATACAATTGATTGCCTGTTGGAAGCCAAAAACACATAAACATTCTTTGTGCTCAGTGTGGGAAATACATCATAAAACAACCTACATTTTGCACCATTTTATCATCAATCTCCATATTTTGACAAATGTACTATTATACAAAGCTTCCTGCTACCTACTAGGATGCAAATGTACGCATAGTTTATTAGACAATAAATTCCCCAATTCAAGCATTGATTGTCCGCTCCAAACTGACTCTGGCAAGTGTCAAGTGGTTATCAAATATTTCTTTTGGGAGTAAGGAAGAAAAGCTTTGGTAGTCATCTGCATCTTTAAACTAGTATAAATACTTTGTTCATTAAATTATAAAATACAGGAAGCTAATTGAATTTTAGGCATGTTCCACTCATCTACTTAGCGCACCAGTTTCCTACCATCATTTTTGGACCTTACATCCTATCTCACAAATTAATTCATGATCAAGCAAATTACAAACTTACAGACATGATCTGTTTACACACATAGCCAAAATAACTGTGAACTGTCTCCTATGGTTATCCACTGGCAGTCTGCTGTGCATCTCAACAACATGAATGACAGCAGCATGTAAGTAAGGAACTAGGAGCATAAAGTCGTATCTGTCCACTCAGTGGCACAGGATAGTTGATCTTCCATCTGCTACATAATGCCAGATACCCAATTGCTATGTACCCAATTATTTTATTCCGACTGAAAGGTTTCTCTTATTGCAAATGATAAATCTCTAAATGCATTAGATTCAAACTTTTTAAAGTTGCAAATTAGTTAAGTGAAGCTTCCAAACAAAATGGTTACATCTTCCACTGGCAATACATTAAAATTGCAAACAATAAAACATTTGCACTCAAATTTTCCACTTCATACAAGGCTCTATCTCAGCATAAAATCAAGTATAATAATTTTGAATTTAAGTTCTCTTTATATTCCTCATTCAAGTCACCATTTTTCAATAAAAATATCAACTAACAACACACAAATTAATGTCACAAAGTACATGTATACTTAATTTCAGTTTGACATGTAGTTGTGAGGACTACAATGCAATCCATCAGTGTGGAAGTGTCTGTATCAGCAAATATAAAAGTTATTGGCCAGAAATTCCCCTAAAAACTTCTAAGTGTCGAATTCACAAGAAAACTGGAGTAATTCATGCTGTTTTTTTCAGTGTGAGTTCACACCAAAATCTCCCACATTCTGTGCAATGCAGAGGCCACACCCCCACTTGGGCCTGCCTCCTGGGCAGCCCTATGCCTGCTGGGCAGTGCCAAAGAGCCTGGTGGACAGGGCCACTTTGCCCATTGGGCAGTGCCATGTGCACAGGCTGCCACTGTCAGGGTGCCCATGCCCTGGGGGCACTGCCACCCCACCACCCAAACCCCTGGGGGGCTCCAACTGCCCTCCCTTCACTCCAGCAGGTTCCCCGAAATTGGGGACCTACTGTAAACTGCGTTGGAGTGAAATACTCTGGCAGGTTGGGAGAAGCTAGCGGGCCCAAGGAATTCAGTCCTGGGCCCGCTAATTACATTTAAATCATATTAAAAACATATGAGAATGGCTCACCTAATCTTCCCACCAATTTCCTGCGCAAATCTGTTAGTGCCAGTAATTCAGTGCTGGGACATGCGCTCGCAGCAGGAACACATGCCCAGCTGCACGATTCTCTCATCCCCCTGCACTAGAAAATTAGGGCAGCAGTGTGGGAAAATTGCCCCAGTTGTGTCTAATTTATGATGATGGCTAAAGTCAACCCAGGCAATTTAGTTTTAAAATGTAATGCATAAAGATCCTTCTGTTACTCCCCAACTACATTATTAGGAATTTGATTACTAATAAAAAGTTATTGACCAAAAGTGTTTTTGATTATGTGAATTTCATTCCCTTGTGTCATTAGGTAATTGTGTTAGGATTCTAAACCTGAACCCACCAAGATAGATTATGAAGCTAAACAAGTCCCCAACATTTTTTTATATTTTGGCATAAATGTGAGGAAGGATGCATCGCTCCAAGAGTAATCCCACTGACAAATTAGGAATGTTTTATCACAATCAGCTTTATTCAATTCTAACAAAGGAAACAGCTTAACTATTAACAGTTGAAAAATGTTTTAAAAAGGATCTTCAATTTCTAACCTATCACTGTTTCAGTTCCAAATAAGCAACATGCCTTTACAGACTTAAAATTCCATTTTAAATGCAGTTAGCAATCATAAGTATACTTGCTGTAAGGAATGTACACAGTCTTGAAGCTTTAAGAGAGATCTTGATTTTCAGAGCAGCTTGCAGACCTCTGTCTTCAAAGAAATCCCAGCTAGAACTGAAAGCTGATTTTTCTGTGCAACAACCTAGGTCCTCCCATTAACTGCATTATCACATGACCCTGTCAATCAACCTAATCAGAAGTTCCAGGAGAAATCTTCATCTACAAACAAAAATCCATCCGCTCTCTCCTAAATAAACTCTATGGCTGAGATTCTCCCAAAATATTTCTAAGTGCCAAATTTGCGTAAAAACTGGAGTAAAGTCTGCTGGTTTTATCAGCAGGGTTTTCAAAATGAATCTTCCACACTCCGAGCACTGCATAGTGCCTTGGCATGAATCATTCTGAAAATTAGTGGGCAGGACCTATTCCCACTGAAAAGGCCAGCAGCATAGCGCCAAGTTGTCAGAGCACTGCCTCCCGGACATCTCTGGGCAAGCCCCAACGTGTCCCCATCCAACCCGGCAGTCTCAATCACCTGTTTCCCCCTCCTCAATGGAAACCCCGACTCCCCCCACCACAGCCCCGACACCCCGGCAGGCCGACCCCTCATCTTATCCTGATGACCAGCCCTGATCGCTGTTCTCCCTCCCTCTGTCACTGATCCAAAGTGCAGAGTGGCAGTGGAATTCCCCCACCCTCACCAATCACCCCCCCAACAGGACCCGCCCCCAATAGCTGCCTGCTACCCCCTCTGGCCCCATCTCCTTGGCACTGTCCAATGCCTGGTGGACTGTGCCAAGATGTCCCTTGGACATTGCCAGTTTGCCCTTGCAGTGCTGAGGGGGAGGGGGGGCAGGGGCAGGCTGACAATGCTCGGGGCAGTCCACTTACTCCCAGGGGGCCTCCATGTCTTCCCTTCACTCTGGGGAGATTGGGCTGCCAGTTGTAAACTCCACTGGAGTGAACCACTCCTGCCAAGGTGTGGGAAGGAGAGGTTAGCAGGCCCAGAGACTTCAGTCACAAGCCTTCTAATGAAATTACAATGAAGATTTAAATATCTTAATCAGCTCTGCACCGGTTTCTGATGCAGAGCTGACGCCACCAGAAATCCAGAGCCCGGTGAACAAAAGCTTACTAAACAGCCTCTGTTTATGTCTCCCAGCCCACTGCACAGTTATGGATAAAATGAGTAATTATTCCGCATCAATTGTGATATAATTAGCAGGCTGGATGGTCTATTTAGCAGCCTCCCGCAATACACCAGCTTTCCCAGTGGGAACGGCATTGGGCGGGCTTTGATGTTGGTCATGAGTAACGTAAATTTGACATGTTGGACCTCGAGGGGGATCAAGGAGGCAGGTCCAGTGCCCATGTGCCCCTCTTGCCACTGCTAGGCTGCAAATGGAGGGTCCCTAGAGGTCCTGGGAGTTGGGGACGCTCAGACTGGGGGCCTGGGGTTGACCTCACTACTTTTCCCTAGTGTGGGAGTCTTGTGGCTGCCAGGAAAAGTGTTGTTCAGTTTCAGGATGGTGAATTCAGACCACCAATCTTGGTAAAGTACTCACTATTGTCTCTGTCCTCTAAAGCTATGAAGTTCCCTGGTTACTTTAATCTGCATGCCCCTTGGATAGCTGGAAGGCTTCCAAATCACCACAGCACTCCATTCAGCAGAAAGGATTCCCCTTTCTCTCTCTAAGAAGCTGCAGATGTGAGAAGATCCCTTTCAAGTCCTCTGACATAAGTCACTCTACACAGTTGTTCACTCAGCCCCATTGTTTTAACACAGCATTAGTTTTATGAGCCTTTATAGAAAGGTAAGAGCCTTTGAAATGCCTTCCAACCCTTTGAAAATCTTTGTTTCTATTCAATTTCAAATCAGTCCTTTTAATTCTCATTTGTTTGACAGCTTAATAGTTTTTACTCAGCATGCAGTCAGCTGTGTTTGTTTGCCTTTCTCTTCACTTGAATGCATCTCAGGTACTCCCATTGTTCTGGAGTACAATTTTATACAAAAGAGGAACGGAAAATCACTTAGGTGCTTTGAAGTTGGTTTGCCTTTATTAATGTTTATTAACACATTAACCATATGTTACAAACAGCGAGGGGGATTGAATATAAAAGTAGGGAGGTCTTGCTGCGGCTGTATAGGGCATTGGTGAGGCCGCAGCTGGAGTACTGTGTGCAGTTTTGGGCGCCGTACTTACGCAAGGATATTTTGGCCTTGGAGGGAGTGCAGAGGAGGTTTACCAGGCTGATGCCGGAGTTGAGGGGGTTGAGCTATGAGGAGAGGCTGAATAAATTAGGCTTGTACTCGTTAGAGTTTAGAAGAATGAGGGGAGATCTCATTGAGACGTGTAAGATGATGAATGGGATGGATAGGATAGAGGTGGAGAGACTCTTCCCGCTCAGAAAGGATAGTAGGACTAGGGGGCACAGCCTCAAGATAAAGGGGGGACGGTTTAGAACGGAGTTGAGGAGGAACTTCTTCACTCAAAGGGTGGTGAATCTCTGGAATTCTCTGCCCGTTAAAGTGGTGGAGGCTACCTCGCTAAATATTTTTAAGACGCGGGTTGATGGGTTTTTGATAAGAGAGGGGATTAAGGGTTATGGGGAGAGGGCGGGAATGTGGAACTGAGCCACGGCAGATCAGCCATGATCTTATTGAATGGCGGGGCAGGCTCGAAGGGCTAGTTGGCCTACTCCTGCTCCTATTTCTTATGTTCTTATGTCCTAATGTCAAATATTCAATTTCAGTTTCACCTGCTGGATTCAAATACAGAACTTTTTTAAAAAAAGACAGTGTCAACTGTTAAAACACAGACATTGGGCCTGATGTTACCATCAAATTGCGCCATTTTCCGGCATGATAACTTGGTAAAGTCTGGCGTGAGGCGAGTAGCGCGATCCCGCCCACCTCCGTGCTGGTCCCCCCTTTACCAAGGCCTGAAAACTGCCATGATTGGGACCACATCTGAAACAGGCACGACGGCCATTTAAATGCATTTGCATGCATTTAAATTGACTTAACGGGCTGCACGCCCAACTTTACCGGCACTTCCCCATTTACCACCGCTTTCCCACATCCAGAATCGACGCAATACAGACATGCTCCATAGAAGTCCGATTTGGGCGCTCCAATTAGTGAGGAGGTAAGTGCCTAGCATCTGACGGCTCTCTGCTCGAGATCATGGGGCAGCGTGGGGGAAGGGGGTCTGCTGCCACGCTGCCTGAGATCAGTAGAGGGGAAGGAGAGTCCACTGTCACTCTGCCTGAGATCAGTGGAGGGGAAGCAGGGGGTGCACTGCCACTCTGCCTGAGATCAGTGGAGGGGAAGGAGAGTCCACTGCCACTCTTGCATGAAATCAATGGAGGGGAAGGATGGTCCACTGCCATTCTTGCCTGAGATCAGTGGAAGAGAAGCGGGGAATCCACTGCCACTCTGCCTGAAATCACTGGGGATGGGGAGGGTGGCCACTGCCATTCCGCCTGAGAGCAGTGGAGGGAAGGGGGGTCCATTGCCATTCTGCCTGAGATCAGTGGCAAGGAGAGGGGATAGGCATTATCTGGTCCAGGAGGGATGTGGCAGGGGAGCAGCATTCTATCTTTTTCTTCTGCACATGCACAGTTGGAGGTGCTGACGGAAGCTGCAGGGTTTTGGGTGCACTAAGCCCTGCCCACAGGCTACGTGATTCAAAATCACTGATATCCTTGCAGGCAGAGTGCGTATGGGGGTGCCTGAGAACGGATCTAAAAGTCAGATCTGAAACACTCCCAGTTTCAAATCCGCCTAGCTCTTTGAATCAAAATGGTAAAACAGGGCCCATTGACTAATGGCTGCCATAAGTCACTTGTTGTTTGGGACGTCATGCTGGCCAAGCTCCTGGAAGCTTATAAAAATGGATTATAATGAACATACCAGATCACATCCTTGTAGAATGTCACATTTGCCCTGTCAGAACTTACCTCACAACAGCACGGACAATAAAGCCTCAGACCTTCGGGACAGAATTTTCCCATCCGGCCCACCATGGAAATTGCAGCAGATGGGACATGGACCATCAAAGGTCCGTTGACCTCAGGGGGGG
This sequence comes from Carcharhinus amblyrhynchos, assembly GCF_965287045.1. Taxonomy (NCBI): domain Eukaryota; kingdom Metazoa; phylum Chordata; class Chondrichthyes; order Carcharhiniformes; family Carcharhinidae; genus Carcharhinus; species Carcharhinus amblyrhynchos. Next base: position 57,058,170 of record NC_137335.1, read on the forward strand.
TTTTCTGGCTTTGGGGCAAGCACAGCCGGAAAGTCTCACCCACTGTCTCCAGGGCTACCAGGTAACAAAGGAGAATCCCTAAAACTGATTATGCACAAAGAAACTGCTAAGGATCACCACATGCCTCAGATGTAAGTCCAGTGTAGTCCAGTGTAAGTTTTGACCATGGGAGAATGAAATTTCTTTGTTAACGTGAAGAGACTATAATTGTTTTTCACTGCGTATCATAAAATCGCTTCAGTACAGAAGGAGGCCATTCAGTCCATCAAGATTGCACTGACAACAATTCCACCTATGCCCCCATCTCTATAACCCCACCTAGTTACTTGTTAATTGCCCTGACACTAAGGGGTAATTTAGCAAATCCAATCAACCTAAGCCGCACATCTTTTACACTAAGGGTCAATTTAGCATGGCCAATCAACCTAACCCGCACATCTTTGGACTGTGGGAAGAAACTGGAGCACCTGGAGGAAACCCACACAGACACGGGGAGAACGTGTAAATTCCATAATTGCAAGGCTGGAATTGAACCCAGGTCCCTGGCGCTATGAGGCAGCAGTGTTAACCACTGTGCCACCACGCTGCCCCAATGGCCAGTTGCAACATGACTATAGCTGTTTGACTTTTGTAAGTCTATTAATTATAAAATCCTGCTGACTTTGAGACAGTCTAGAGAAGGAATATCTTAAGGCAGCAAAAAGCTGTTAGCCTTGCTCCCTCTTTCAACTAAAGTGAATCTGCCTGCTTATATTGCACTGTAGACAGCAGCTGGAATTCTCCAGTCCCGCTGCAGTGAATGTAGATTTAGCTGAGTGTCAAATTCTCCATTCTCACTGAGAGTGGTGGTGGGGTATACGACATCAGAGAATTCTGGCCAGAAAATTCTGAAGATGAGTTAAAATTCCAAAGCAGCGTTTTCAGGAAACACCAAGAACTACCCTTTAAGACCTGCCTCAGCCATGTACAACAGCTAAGTGCTCATCATCATTAAAGTTTTATATCTTTGCCTTTTATCATTGAATCTTAACTTGGCCAAAGGTTAACCTCCTCTACTTTGTAACTTGCATTTTTGCATGCTTATGTGCGTGTTTTGCAATAGTCAAGGCACGCATTTACCTTTTTGAAATATAAAAACTAACCCTTTTTTTACACTCAAGAAAGCCTGTAGATTAGGGTTCCTAGCAAGCAGCACGTAAATAGTTTAGTACAAACATTGAAGTGGCACATTAATTCTTATAAAATTCAGAAATAACCTGTTATTATCAACCAAGGTGTAGGGCAATAAGGGTCCTTGCACCTTCCTGGTGTGGTCATTACATATGTCACTACTTATAATGATTTGTACAACCATGTCTCTGGATCCATGCTGTTCTACGCTATTAAGACGCTGATAATTCAAGATGTATATGACCTTCTTATTTTTCTTACCAAAATGTATCATCTCACGCTTACTATATTGAAGTACATTTGCCAATTGTATGCCCATTCTGCAAGTTTATTAATATCATTTTGTATTGTGTTGCAGTTTTCCTCCACACTAACTATAACAAAATTTGGTGGTTTCTACAAATTTTATAATTATACTTCCTGGTTCCGAATCCAAAATATTCATGTAAATGGTGATCAATCACCAGCAACAATTTGTGTGGAACATGACTTTTTTTTGTCAGTCTCATTTACCTTTACTTTCTAATTTCTGCTTTGTAGGGGCTAAAAGTTGTTTCTCAAAGATAACTGCATGAAAACAAAGTTCTCAGAAGTAACTGATGATATCAAATATGTGACAGACAAAAAAAGCAGGATTGTTATGTTTTTGGAGTTTATGGTAAACATTGTCCTTAGGATCAGCATCTTCTCCACAAACTCCATGTTCCCTAGGAGCCAGAGTGTCTTTTCCAATCCAATTTTCTGATGAACAAAAAAGACCTGCCACCATATTCCAGTTTACTTGATCATATCACATGCTACCACATGACCTTGACTTTAGGAAATGGAGGAATATTACTCTTTATTAGGCAATGATTAATCCTGTAATATACTCGGTACATTTATTCAACATCGTCAGGTAAGTAAATAGTATTCAGTAAAACAGCTATTAGAAATTTTACTAATCTTGAAATATCAAAGGAATTTCCAACTCTTCCCATCAGCAGGACCTTCCCATCCCACCAAAGACAACACCGAGATGGGTTTCCCAGCAGCAAGATGGGCGAACCATGAATAAAAAACTGTTGGCATTGGTGGAACCAGAAGATCCCGCCAGCGGTCTCCGTGACTGGAAAACACACCATGCAGGGCCCAGGAAATCCTGTCCATTCTCCCCTACGCTGACTCTCAAATGTAAATTGATCCTCAAGGTATGTTTGCTCATTTCCTAAATTTCCTGCCTCAACATTTTTGTTTGTCCTACTTTTCTTTTCAGTTCTTATGTATATATTTGGTGCCTGTGAGAAGAATTGAGCATTTCTGTCCATGTTAGATTCTTTCTTCTTGGTCACAACAAATTCAGTTTTAAAGTCAATGGTTGAAATTTTCCAGTCCTCCCGGTCCCGCTGATGGTGAACCCCTTGCTGCATGTTCCCTGGCAGCGGAGAGTGTGGGGCATGCAAAAGCCCATAGAATCAACAGGACTCATAGTGGTTAGCACTGCTGCCTCACAGCGCCAGAGACCTGGGTTCAATTCCCAGCTTGGGTCACTGTCCGTGCAGTCTGCATATTCTCCCCGTGTCTGCATGGGTTTTCTCCAGATGCTCCAGTTTCCTCCCACAGTCCAAAAGACGTGCAGGTTCGGTGCATTTGCCATGCTAAATTCTTCCTCAGTGTACCCTAAACAGGCACCGGAGTGTGATGAGTATTGGATTTTCACAGTAACTTTATTGCAGTATTAATGTAAGCCTACTTGTGACACTAATAAATAAACTAAACTAGACTTTGTAAATTCCGTAAATAGTCTCACAACACCAGGTTAAAGTCCAACAGGTTTAATTTGGTAGCACGAGCTTTTGGAGCATTGCCCTTCATCAGGTGAGTGATGAAGGGGCAATGCTCCAAAAGCTTGTGCTACCAAATAAACCTGTTGGACTTTAACCTGGTGTTGAGAGACTACTTACTGTGCCTCCTCTAGTCCAGCACTAGCAACTCCACCTCATTGTAAATTCCTGCATTGATCAATGGCAGGGCACATCTGCCACTGGAAAATTTGCTGTGGGGAGGCCTGGAAAATCCCACCCAATATTTTTGCAAGATCCAATTAATACATATTTCAGTCTGGCTAACGTTTATACTTCAGCACAAAGCATGGACACACATAGAATCACAAAATCACAGAACTGTTATAGTGCAGAAAAAGGCTATTTGTCCTTCTGTGTCTGCACTGGCTCTCTCATTACCATTCTTCTGCCTTTTCCCCATAACCTTGCACATTGTTTCTATTCAAATTGTTATCTAATGTCCTCTTAAATGCCTCAATTAAACCTGTGTCCACCACACTTTCAGGCAATGCATTCCAGATCCAAATCACTCACTTTGTGAAAATGTTTTGACAGGATTTTCCTCTTTCATAAAATTGTTTGCTCTTTTATGGAGATCAGATGTATGATTTTATTATCACTTAGAATCATAGAACATATTAAGACCAAGATTTTCTGGTCCTGCCCACTGCCGCCGTGATTTTCCAGTCCTGCTGAAAGTCATTGAACCTTTGGCTGGCCTGCCACAACCCCCACAGCAGGTTCCACCATGGCAGGGCTGGAAAATCCTGATCAAGGACTTTTCGCTGCAGTTGGTTAAAACAAATATTCACCAAATTGGTCTCAAAATCGACAAGAAATCAAACACAATACCTAGTTATTCATCACATTTTTCTTTCTTCAAATAGATTCATAATGTCATCAACTTCTATAGCAATTTACTTACCTTTGCGGATACATATAAGTTCATGAACTCCACAAGTACGTTCTCCACCTGCAAAAAGATAAATTTATCATTAAAGATATTTTTACTTAAACACGGACTAAAAATGAATGCTGACTTCATGACAATTTAATTTAAAAGAAAGAAAAGAACACAAGAAGAAGAAAAAAAGGTGCATTTCTTTAGTAGCTTACAGATGCACTGTGTATGCTCTGTCAAGGTGTACATATAAATTGCATTGTTCAGGGACAAGGCACCCCATTTGATTCATTCCGATGGCTTCAGTGAATACTGGACAACATCCAAGCTGATAAATGGCAAGTAACATACACGCAACAGAAGTGTTGGTAATGAGCATCTCCAACAAAAGAGTACCTAACCACTTCTTTCAGGCATCCAATGGCACTATTATTGTGAAATCCCTCAATTTCAACATCCTAGGAGTTATCACTGTATAGAAACTTAACTGAACTAGTCCCCCAAATGCTGTAGTTCCGACAGCAGATTAAATGCTGGATAATCTATGATAAGCAGCTCATGTTAGCAATGGGGTGAAATAGTCTCAATTTTAAATAAATGTAGCTGTAACAACACTCAGAAAGTTAGACACCATCAAGGCCAAAACTGTATGTTCGAATGGCACCTCATTTAATAGTCTAAACATCCAGGTCCTCCACCACTAGCATACTGTGGCCCGTCCTATCTACACAATGTACTGCAGCTACTTGTCAAGGCTGAGAATTATCATAAAGATCCCATAGTTAAGAGGAAGGCCATTTCAGTCCATCAAGTCTGTGCTGACTCTGTGACAGAGCATTTAACCCAGCACCCCCCACCATCCATGTAAGCCCTGCCAATCCCTCTAACCTACATATCTTGGGACACTGAGGGACAATTTAGCATAGCCAATCCACCTACCTTGCACATCTTTGGACTGTGGGAGGAAACCGGAGCATCCGGAGGAAACCTATACAGACACAGGGAGAACATGCAAATTCCACACAGTCACTTAGGCTGGAATTGAACCCTGGTCCCTGGTGAAACGTTAACCACTGCACCACCATGCCACTGGCTTCTTCCATCATACCTCTCAAATCTGTGATCTTTCTGAACTGGAATGAGAAAGGTAGCATGCCACAGGAACATCACCACTCGAAGTCACATACCATCTTGACTTGGAAATATATCTGCTGCCAATCCTCCAATATCATAGAATTATAAAATGTTACCACACAGGAGGCCATTCAGCCTATCAAGTCTGCACCAGGTCTCTCCAAAAGCTAGTCTCACACTACAAATACCCATCCTTTAACACATTTATTACCTTCAGGTGCTTCAAATTCCTTTTTGAAATCCACAACTGAATCTGCCTCCATCACTGTTTCAGACAGTACATTCCAGATCCTAACTACTCCATGAATAAAAGATCTCCTCATGTTGTCTTCAGTACTTTTACTAGTCATCTTAAATCTGTGACCCCTGATTCTGTCAAAAGGAACACATTCTCCCTATGTACACTATCTAAATTAGTCATGATTTTGAACTTATATAAAATATTTTCTCAACCTTCTTTTCTTTAAGGAGAATAACCGCAGTTTCTCAAATCTATCCTTGTAGCTGATACTTGTTGTTAGGTCAAAATCATGGCTTGCCCATAGGATCAATTTCACCACATGGTCAACAACAGTTCAAGGGAAGGCCAACCATTATCATCAGCACAACTAAGGGGCCCACTATAAACGCCAGTCTTGACAATGACACACACTTTGCAAGATTACCTATTTTAAAACTTACATGATTCCACAGCCTCAATATTCTTCAAATTTATTACACTGAAGACCAATGGCCTTTTCAAATCCTGTACTTCCTAATGTATTTTGTATCTTTTTTTTCTGGCTTCATGACCAAACACTATGAAATATTTAGTAAAGCAATAAAGTGTACTCTCATTCCCAGGCAACACAACTTTGTACTGAACCTATAATAAACGTGGAAAAATGATCTACTGTTGAATATCGAAACCACCAACATCTACATTGGTAACAATCATGACTGCCCTTGACAACTTATTCAAAAATGGAAACCTAACAGCAGTAAAACATGAGTGCAAATGACAATTAATCTGTAATTTATGCCAGAGTATTTTAACATGTGACAAAGCATTAAAAAAAAGTCCAATTCAAAAGTAGGGCCGGTTAATGTTAATCACCATTTGTTGCATATTGCAAAGTAGACTCACCCAAATATCTGATCTTTTGAGAAATTCCATCAGCGCAGTGGTATCGCTTCCATTTGTAAATGAATAATTTTAACTAATTAAGGCTAAAATACTCCAGCATATTTGCAAAATCACATGCAGGTATGAGCTTTTATTCTTCTAGGTCATTTCTAAATTAGTTTGAAAAAGAGTAGAATTTGACATTCATGCAAAATGATTAGTAATGATGGCAACTTTATAGGTTGATGTTGTAACATCACAACAACAGCTTGTATTTAGTTAGCACATTTAACGTAGAAAAAAATTTAAAGGGTAATCAAACTAAACAGAAGTTGAATCAGAAAGGGAGGTATTAAGAGTGGTGACTTAAATTTTGTTCAAAGAAGTGTGGTCAAAGGAGAGAGCAGAGGTCTTTGTGATGGAATTCAGGAACTTAGGGCCCAAATGGCTTAATTAGTATGATCTAATAAGAGGCGAAAGGTCTAAGGGGTGCGTGCATAGGAGGCCAGGTTCAGAGGAATAAAAGATTCTCAGAATTGTTTTAGAACTCTCTTCCTCAAATGGCAGTACTAGGTTCTTGAAAAGCAAGGAGGTGAAAGGTTATTGGGAGTAGGCAGGAATGTGGAGTTGAGGTTACAGTTATTGAAGGCAAGGCAAGCTTGTTGAGCTGATTGGCCTACTGCTCCTAATTTGTATGTTTTAACATCATTAACATAGCTGTCTATTTGAGATAGGTGTAGTTATTAGTATTTATCTTCTTTGATTTTTGAATAGTAAAATTCTTTTCAATTAAACTGTCCATGTTGTGCCTTTATTATCTTAGTATATACCTGGATTTTCCAATTCTAAATAAATATAAATAATAATCTTTACCAAGATCATAAAGTGTAAATAACTTAGGAGTTTTTTCAGCAGGAGGAAGTGAGTTCGGAAGTGATTTGGGATTGTAAAGGGCAAGAGATGCAAGGAATTGGTCTTCTGCATGGTCAGGATGCCCAAAGGCCACAGTAGAATCAATGAATATAATTATTCAGAAACATTTCCACTGACACAAAACAGAAACAATAGTTAGAAACTAGACAGTTGCAGCATAACTCAGGTGTGTATTCCCAATCTGATGCCTAAGCATGGAATCGTGGGACATAGATTGAGTAATGCCCCGATGCATCTTGAATTCCATTCGGCAGCCATGGGAAGATATTGATGTAAAGTCTTCTACCTTCCAATGGGGAAAAAAGTAAAATTGGAGAGAAACCTATGCCAAATTTTGTGTGGAATGTTTTTAATATTACGAGGAAAGAAAATTAATGTTTTCAATAATAAAAATGTACAGGGCTTCTTTATGGTTGGCCTTACTGCAACCCAAAAAGAAAACCAACAAGCATATAACTTCAGTTAAAAACTAATAACTGCATTATGCTTGCAGTTATATGAATGAGTTAATCAAAAATCATCATAGTGAGTTGAGGAATCACAAAAGTTAACAAGGGAAAAATGTGAAACCTGTTTAATTGTGAACTGGCACGAGTCTCGTTTTTCATATTATATTATAATTTTCTTGCAAATCCATGCTGATCTTTTTAATTGATAACATTCACACAAACGTCATCAATCTAATTCACTTTAGTAACTTCATCAATATGTGAAAGAACAATTCCCAAAATTTCTACCCTACAGTGACTATTTTAATACCTGCAAACTCATTCTCCAAGGAACTAAGAAACTATGAGTAGTTGGCAATATTTCTTCCTTTAAGAAAAAACCTTAGGAAAAATAATCTTAAATAAAATGTACCCCTGAGGTATTTACAAATTGGAGCTTGCTTTCTGGTAAATCATTAATCATAGAATTCCTACAGTGCAAAAGAAGGCCATTCGGCTCACCAAAACTAGACTGACTCTCCGACAGAGCACCAGACTGTTTCCCCACAATTCCACATACTTACCTCTAACCTACATATCTTGGGACACAAGGAGCAATTTAGCATAGCCAATCCATCTAACCTGCACACCTTTGGTCTGAGGAAACTGGAGCACCTGGAGAAAAACACAAAGACACAGGGAGAATGTGCAAACTCCACACAGTCACCTAAGGCTGGAATTGAACCTCAGTCCCTGACGGTGTGAAGTAGCAATGCTAATGACAATGCCACCATGCTGCCCTGGCGAGAAAAAAATACCTTATTTCTGTGACTAACCTGATTTGGGATTTAAGAGAAATACTTATCTAATCATCACTGCAAAAAATATTTTTTTTAATCTGCTTAACCTTTTCTCATTAAAACTAAATGCTTTATCATACTAAACTTTGTTATTAATTTAAGCCAATAAGAAAAAGTGAATTTGGAAATAATAATGACATACAGTTTTTAAAAAGACTATCCTTCTGTAAAGTTATGCTTGTCTTACTTCATTTTGCAATTTTTAATAGAAGTAGAAGAAATGGTTTTGTCGGACTTTCCATGCACAGCAATACTAAAAAAAATTAAAGTTACACAGATCTTTATGTTTGAGGAACTTTTTTTTTACTGATACTAACTTACTGACATGCATAACCATTTAACTTCTGTCATAAGACTTTGTATAGATTATATGCATGGAAAGCTTGGAGAAATAATTTATTTTGTTTTAGAAACTTCCAAATGCAGTGAGATAATCGCGTCTTAGTGCAATATTCTGTATTTTAAATTGATCTCATTTTTCAGTTTACACCATATGTTTCACATAGTATTCCTGTCACTATTCATTTCCACTTGCAATTTCGTGTATGTGCAAAGGTTTGTATCACAAGTTCCAGAATGAAACATGAAAACATGAGGCTGTGTGACGCAGTGTTCATACTACCTTTTCTCTACATCATTAAAAAGTTAGAAATTGTTACAAGAACAACCAAGTACATTGCATTCTACATTAAATTCTATCTCAATGAAATAACTGCATCAACATTTTAATAAGTGAAGATTCTACTGTGAAAAAAATTGGTTTAGCAAAATTATATATTTAGCAAAACTTCATTCTTCGTCTCTCGCTGTAACATAAATCTTTTTCTTTCAGTTTGTACTTGATAGACAGAGTAAGCACAATGTTAGACAATTTTTAATAGTTCTAAGACTGTACCATTGAACGACAAGACATTAGGGTAGTAATTAAGGCAGTATGATGGTACAGTGGTTAGTACTGTTACCTCACAACTCCAGGTACCCAGGTTCAATTCCAGCCTTGGACAACTGTGCAGAGTTTGGACATTTTCCACACGTCTGCATGAGTTTCCTTTGGGTGCTCTGGTTTCCTCCCAAAGTCCAAAGTTGTTTAAGTTAGATGGATTAGCCATGGGAAATGTAGGAGTATAGAGCGGTGGAGAGGGCCTGGTTAAGATACTCTGTCAGAGAGTCGGTGCAGACTCAATGGGCCAAATGGCCTCTTCTGCACTGTACAGATTCCATGATTCTACAAACTCATACAAATCATCAACCATGTGCCAGGCTCCTTTTTGTTCAAAAGGTTTTCCCCCCCTTCCCTCCTTATCCCCTCAGGAGGTGTTGACTCCTCCTTAGGACACAGTTTCACAAACAATGGTAAGGTTCAAATAAGTTGTGCAAGTGATCATTAACTGTAAATGGGTATAAAGTGAGTGCTGCTATGTTATTTGATTTTGGGAGGTGTCACAGGTGAATTTTATCCTTGTTGACCTCACAACTTCTTCTAGTAGGCTCAATTTAGAGAAATTAGAGGGAGAAACCTTGACAATCATTTTCCTTCCCTATAGCAGGAATCTGAGTCTAATTTTAGCTCTGAATGAGTGGATGGGTTTTAAACGATTTAAAATCTTACCGCTTACATAATTTTAAACAGTAGAAGGATTTAAATGTATCAGCACCTTTACAGTATATTTAGACTCTCCAACCAATAGGCAATTCATAGTTCACTGTCAAAAGTTGCTCCCATCCTTCTGTTTGCCTTATGTTGTATTAATGACTTTTTCTTTTGACATTCAACATATCCCACGCACATATGCTCTATTAACTGGTCATCAAGTAAACTCTCATTTTATCCATTTGTTCCATTATCATGTTTTTTATGAACTTAAAATAGTTAACAATTCAAGTATAGACCTGAAAATCCCAATGACATGTCCAACACAACCACAACTTTACTATTTAAAAAAATGTAGATTCTTAGAAGTATATAGGCTTTCACATATGCAAAAGCAAAGGAAATAATTTGAAGAACATTTTTAAAAAGCATTCTGGTAACTGGAGTTGTTCTTGCCAGTAGGAATAACAATTGAAATCGATAATTGTGCACAGTTATACTTCACAACAATATGCTTTAAATATCAGATTTTTTAAAATTATGAAGACAAAAGTGATTTGAAATTATTAAAGTATATATTGATTAAAATAGCTAAGGCCATTTATCCAACACTGAACCTACAGTCAACTTTAATAACTTTCACATGTAAGAGTTAACCCAGCTCTGAAATAGCAGTGAAGCAAAGGTAATGTGGCAGTACCCACTTATATCACTTATATCAGTGTTTTTAGTGCAGGGTATAGTAAATTGTGGATAGTGACACAATGCAACAGTATAAAAGATGGCAAAAGAAAATGTAATGGGCAGTGCGCAATTTGACACTGTTACACACAGAAACAGTGGACAGGATTCTCCTGTGTCCCCATTGTGAATTGAATGGTGGGCAGGGGTGGTGAGAATGTGGCAAGAGGTCCAAAAATTGGTTTTACCCTAGCCTAAATGACAGCAGTATCTTCTGCTCCCGTATGCCATGGCAGAACTCCTGCTGGAAGAGGCCGTGTGAAACATTTGCATCCTGCAGATGGGAGACGGATGAAGGCCCAACTGGAGTTGGCGCTCTGCCCCCCCCCCCACCCCTGCCCAGGCCACCAGTGGAAAATCATGCTGGACCAACATATCAGCGCTTACCTAAAGCAGGCCTAGGTCTGCTTCCAGAATTTGGGATGGAGGACTCCAACAACTGTGAACCCTGGTTTTTGTAGCAATGGGTGGGAAAAGCAGGGAATATCTATCAGGAGGATCTTCCAGCCTCAGCCTTCGAGGTGGCTATCTTCCAGCTTCAGAGTGATCCTGAAGGTCCACCATCTTTCTTCAACAGTGGGTCAGTTATGTCCAGACGCCTTTTCAAAATTGCACCCGGATACCCCGGCAGGGCATGTTACATCCAAGCTGCCCTGCCAGATGACCCTTTTGTCAAAGATACCAAGGGTCTCTTTCTGCGCTGTAAAGCTCTATAGAATTATACAAACCCCACAATGCACAAAACCCTGAATGCATATTTAAGGAGGCCAGGGTCATGCGATACGGGACGAATTCCCCATGGCCTCCACAGCAGGAAACACTCCCCCCACCACAGGACTTAGTCCCAGGTGGGAGAACCGCCTGGCCCTATTTTTTTCTAGCGCGGCCTCATGACCCAATTCCGAATCCTCCCATTCCTGATCCTAACAGTGAGGGGTAAAAGGGAGATTGGGTACCGTGGACGAGTGTTCAAGGTAACGGAGGGAGGGGAGGGGAGCCTCTGACATTTGGAGCAACAGGTAGTGAGTGACACCAGCAGCTGCCTGGGGTAAGGTGCAGCGATGCTCTGGATAAACAAGGGACGCGACGGGCTAAGGGGAAGCGGGCGCACATTCACGTTGCGATCGTAAACATCAAGCAGGTTGCAGGAGCCGTGACCCGCGCTCAGGCTCGGTCCCCACCGCCCCCCCCCCCGCCTCAGCCGCCCTTTCAGCACCACCGGCAGCGGACAGCAGCCCAAAAGGCTGAGGCCGCCGGAGCTGACACACCGCCTACCCCCGGCCTGCAGACTTCGTCTCCCGGCTCGGCCCGGTACTCACACCCCCCACCCCCCCACCCCCCCCCTCCCCGCTTCCCCTCCCTCACAGGCAACTGACAGGCTCCTGCCCCCTGCCCGAGTACCGGGCCCCGGGAGCAAGGTCGAGGCACGGAGAGAGAGTGTCCGGCCCAGTGATGAGTGGGGAGCTGGGCTCCCAGTGGCCTACTTACCATCAATCGCCATGATGCTGATGCTCCATCCAGACCGACTCTGCCACTGCTGCCGCCGCCGCCGCTGCCGGGGAGCGGGTTGCTGGAATCGCAGGAAGAGGGAGAGGGGCCGTGGCGACGCCACCGAGAAACACCGACACAAACATGGAACCTTCCAGGCCAGGCGCGCTCCCGTCGCCTTGGGTGCGCGAGGCGCGCGAGCCAGCGCTCGCTCCGGACGGCAGCGCGCGCCGGAGCGACCAGGACTGCTGCTGGAGGGCAGCAGCAAGTTCACTCTGTGAGAGTACAGAGCACATCAATCCTTTAAAGGTGGAGAAAGTTGTCCAAACAATACTTCTCACTGCACCCCCAATGGCAATAATAAATCAATTCAATTCAAAGTGTGCAGAGGGCTTTCAAATGGGCTTTCATGGCCAGCAAAGACACCAAGGGTGAGGAACCAAAAGAGAAAATGCTGGGAAGATCTCAGCAGGTCTGGCAGCATCCGTAAGGAGAGAAAAGAGCTCATGTTTCAAGTGCAGGTGATCCTTTAGTCAAAGACACCAAAGGCCTCTTTCTATGCTTTAAAGCTCTATGGAATCATACAGTCCAGAAGAGACCATTCAGCCGATCGAATCCGCACCCACTCTCCGGCAAGAGTATCTTATCCAGACCCTCTTCCCCCAACCTATCCCTGTAACCCCATACATTTCCCACAGCTAATCCATCTAACCTGCACACTTTTAGACACCAAGGGACAATTTAGCATGGCTAATCCACCTCACCTGCACATCATTGGACTGTGGGAGGAAACTGGAGCACCCAGAGGAAACCCATGCAGACAAGAAGAGAAAGTGCAAACTCCACACACAGTCACCCAAGGCAGGAATCAAACCCAGGTCCCTGGAGCTGTGAGTTAGTGGTGCCATCCATTGTGTCACTGTGCTGCCCTATGAAATAAGGGCATGGAGTACAAAAGCAAAAAAGTTATGATAAACCTGGCTAAAATACTAATTTGGCCTCAACCGAGAATTGTATCCAGTTCCAGAAGCATGTGAAGACATTAATAGAGGGTGCAGCAAAAAATTCACAAAAATGGTTTTGGGGGATAGATGGGAGAAGCTGGGGCTCTGTGGAAAAGTGGGGATTAAGGGGAGATTTTACAGAGCTGTTCAAAATGATGAGGAATCTGGACAGAGTAGATAATGAAAAAGGGTGGACAAATCAAGAACCAGATGACATCTAATTAAAATGATTGATAAAAGAAATAAGGGCGGCATGAGGATTTATTTTTATGCAATGCATGCTTAGGATCTGAATTGCACTGCCTGAGGCCATGGTGGAGGCAGAATTAATCATGGCTTTCAGAAAGGAATTAAATAGCTTTCTGAAAAGAAAAGAAGCAAAGCTACAGGGTAAAGATGAAGGAGTGGAACTAGGTGAATTGCTATTATGGAGAGCATGAAGATTGCCAGGGTAATTTATCACAAGGAAGACAGACCTATGTTGCAGGAAGTTATAGATGGTTGGTCAGATAGGCAAATAAGTGACCGATGGAATTTAACCGTGAAAAGTGCGAGGTGATACATTTTGAAAGGACTAACCAGAAGGTGGCAATACAGGTTAATAGGGTAGTTAAAATGCAAACAGGACACTTGCCATAATCAGTTGAGGCATAGATTATAAGAGCAGGGAGCTAATCTTGGATCTGTACAAAACTTTGATTAGACCACAGCTGGAATACTGTCTGCAGTTCTGGTCACCTTTTTATAGCAAGGGTGTGATTACACTGGAGAGGATGCAGAAGGAATTCATCAGGATGCTGTCTGGGATAGAACATTTGAGCGTAAAGAGAGGCACAGTGATTAGCACTGCTGCCTCACAGGCCTTGGGTAACTATCTGTGTGGAACTTACACATTTTCCCCCTGTCTGTGTGGGTTTCCTCCAGGTGTTCTGGTTTCCTCCCACAGTCCAAAGATGTGCGGGTTAGGTGGATTGGGCATGCTAACTTGCCTCTTATTGTCTCAAGATGTGTAGGCTAGGGGATTAGCAGGGTAAATGTGGTTAGGGTGGGATAGGAAAGGGGAGTGGGCCTGGGTGAGATGCTCTGTTGCAGAGTTGGTGCAGACTCAATGAGCCAAATGATTTCCTTCCGCACTGCAGGGATACTATGATTCTATGAGGCTGCATAAGCTTGTTTAGAGCAGAGAAGGTTGAGAGGGGACTTGACAGAGGTGTGTAAAATTATGAGCGGCATGGACAGGGTGGATAGGAAACAGCTGATCTCTTAGTTGAAGGGTCAATACAAGGGACCGTAATATTATGCTGAGGTTCAAGAGGTTTAAAGGGGATTTGAATGCAGTGGGAGTCTAGAATGCACTGCCTGGGAGTGTAATAGAGGCAGGAAGCTTTATCATCTTTAAAAAATATTGGATGAGCACTTGAAATGTCACAATATTCTAGGCTACGGGCCAAGTTCTGGAAAGTGAGATTCATGAAGATTTAGTTAATTTCGTCAATGCAGACTTGATGGACTGAAGGGCCTCTATGACTCTATAAAAGTTATGATGTGGGTATGCCGGCATTGGACTGGAGTAAACACAGTAAAAAGTCTGACAACACCAGGTTTTAGTCCAACCTATTTATTTGATAATATACTCACAAGCTTTCGGGGTTAGCCCCTTCGTCAGGTGAATGGAGAGTTCTGGCCTCAGACAGACCATATAAAGCACAGACAGTTTAGAGATTACTGATTAGAATGCGAATCCTTACACCTAACCTGCTGTTCAAGTTGGACTAAATAGGTTGGACTAAATAGGTTGGACTAAAACCTGGTGTTGTCAGACTTTTTACTGTGTTTACGCCAGTCCAACGCCGGCATACCCACATCACAATTAATCTAACCCACACATCCTTGGATTGTGGGAGGAAACCAGAACACCCAGAAGAAACCCACCAAACACAGGGAGAATGTGCAAACTCCACATTTGAACACAGGTCCCTGGCACTGTGAGGCAGCAGTGATTTGGCCCAACAGGCTAGTACTGTAATCATTCAATGAATTTATATATAGCTCTGAAACAGGCCATTCAGCCCAACCTATCATATCAATGTTTATGTTCCACTCCCAATTCCTCCCATCTTTCCTAACTGGAATATCCAGTGTCTATTTCCATTTCCTTCTCCCTCATCTGCTTGTCCAGCTTCCCCTTAAATGCTAACATCAATCTATCCCTGTGATATTGAGTTCTGCATTCTCACCACATTTTGGGTAAAGAAATTTCTTCTGAATTTCCTACTGGTTTTCTTGGTGACTAACCTACACTCATAGCCTCCAGTTATACTCTTTCCCACAACAGAAAACGTTATCTCCATATCAAAACTTTTCAGAATTTTAAAGACTTCATTAGATCCCCTCCCAGCATTTTGCTTTCAAGAGAGAGGAGTCACAGTGTTTCACCCATTGTTTATTTGTACACCTGTGCATTTCTGGTATCATCATTGTAAACCTCCTTTGCATCCTCAGTGCTTCTATATCTTTTCTATAATATAGTAACCAAAACTGCACAGAGTACCCTAGGTGAAGTTTAACCAAAGTTCAACACAGGTTTAACTTAGCTTCTCTACTTTTTGATTCTATCCCTCAAGAAATGAAGCTTAGAGTTTCTGATGGCCTTATTAACCCAACTTGGTGTATTTGTACTTTGAAACTCCTCTGTTTCTCTTAGACGTGCATTTTCCAGTAATGGGTGACCTCCCTATTCTTCTAAATAAAATGTACTACTTCATATTTATCTGTGTTGAACTTCATTTGCCACTTATTGTCCATAATGTAAGTTTTATCAATTATTTGCCATCCTACAACTTCAATGTGTGAGAGACAAGAGTAGGGATAACTTCAGTGTAGGTGGGACAAGGGCAGCTGCTAATACAATGTGTGACAACTATCAGCAGACACAACTTCAATATACGAGAGACACAGTGAACACAAATTCAATGTGTGAGAGACAAATGGCAGATGAAATTTCAGTGTATGAGACAAACAGATACAACTTTAGTGAGTGAGAGGCAGGTTTAAATATAACGAATATAACGTCAGTGTGTGAGAGACAGGAGCAAATGTAACTTTAGTTGTGAGTGGTGGAGGCATATACAATTTTAGTGTGTGAAAGACAGGGACAAAGAAAATGTCAGTGTGAGAGGGAGGGGGCTGTGCTCTGAGAGAGGTGCAGATAAAACTTCAGTGTGTATTTGTGAGAGAGAGAAAGCGAGGGGGGTGCAGAAGCAAATACAATGTCAATGTTACGAGAGGGCACATATTTCTGCATATGAGAGAGAGGGCAGATAAAACCTCATTGTATGACCATGAGAGATGAGCCAAATACATCTTTAGTGCGAACAAGATTGGGGATGGTGAACTTCAGTATATGTGCCAAACTCGGAGACAATTATGTATAATTTAAGTGTGTGTGAAAGTCGGAGAGAAAGACAGCTAGTGTATGATCTCAGCGAAGATCAGTAGCGTGTTTTTTTTAGAATCTGAAAACGCAGTTGTTTATTAAAAGAGTAAACACCCAATGTTCATAGTTTAAATTAAAATAATTTTGCTGCACAAAGAAAATCAAAGAATGTGAATATTAATAACAATCTTCTACCTTAAGTAGTCAGTTGCTTTTTGTACAATGAACACAGATGGCTTACACCAAATTTCTTAGCTAAACTTTCCTTCTGCACTCATTTGACTTACACCGCAATATTCAACTCAGATACTTATCAGAAATTGGAAGATTAATCATTTTGTCTGAGTACTATTTCAAAGACTTATAAAAGGGTTGAAATTTAATGGGCCTTCTGCTTACTTCTGTGAAGGTTTTCCTTGCAAATCTCCTCCAATCATCCCATAGTTGTGGGCACCCAGTTGAATGTAGGCATTGCTGTTATCTTATGCATAGCCACTTCAGAGCTCTCTCATTCTAATATTATTTAACTCTGGAGTCTTGTATCTCTCTCATACACACATACACAAGGGACAGAGCTTTGCACCAAGTGCTGGCTCGGGTGAGAAAACTAGCAGCTGGCATTTCTCACCAGATAATCCAGCATTTGGTGCAGAAATAGTGGAGCTGTGGCTATGCTGTCACACTGGTGAAACAGGACTGGAAAAAGCCAGCAACATTGGGATCTCTGATAAAACAAAAAGATGAAGTACCCCCTCCACCCGCCACATACATGGAAACCCCTACAATGGCACATAGGCAAGCCTTTTGCAGCTCCCCTATGGAAATCTCTCCACAGGGGCCCCCTAGCACTGCAACTTTACATGGGGCAGTGTCTGGGTATGGCCCCACCATGACCCTCTCCCCCAGCGGGTTGTCTTGAACTATACGCCCTGGTGGGATCACAATGCCTGGTTCATGTTTTTAAAGCCCTGTTGTAAATCTCATTGAAGTGACGCCAAGTCCGTGAGAGGAACACTGAGTGTAAAATGCCATCCATTGTCCAAAAGAGTAATTTCCTCTTTCTGATCCATAAGTTGCTTTTCGATAAATTTAAGGCTTCCTCTTATTTCATGTCCATATAATATCTCAAAGGGACATAAACCTATTGATTCATTAAGTATATCCTTAATTGGAAACAATAAAAATGGAATTCCTCCATCTCAAACCTCTGGATATTCAAGACAATGAGCTTTAACCATAGTTTCCAGCTCTGACGATGGATCTACTAGGTTCAAAATTTTGGCTCTATTCTCCGTCCACAAAGGCTGGCAGACCTGCTGAGATTTTCCAGCATTTTCAGTTCTTGATCCTTAAAATGACCATTGGAGGCGCAAAGATATCTGGAGAATCAGGAGGAGCATTAATGCTCCTGGCCTCACAAAAATCATCCTCTATGATATCCAATTCTCCATAGCCCTTCCTCAGGATCATTTTTTCTAAATAATCTACTTGGGCCAGATGGACTTCCAAATGCATGAGAAGTTCCTCAATAGACTGACAATAAGGTCCAACCATGAAATGCCAGAAGACAGCAGCTATAGTGCTCTCCATTAGCCTGCTATGAGTCACCAATCTCAGAAAGGTGCAGTATATTGGAAAAGATTTTTTTGCAGAATATTTACCATTGCAACTCATTTCCAAGGAGATGGAACAACATGTGATAGAATAATTACAAGAGTTCATTGAGGCCCCAAGAGTCATATCACACCTGCACTATTACATCAGTTATAAAAATACATTGCTAATTAATTGTACCATGAGGTGCCACATCTGTTGGAATACATCTCTTGAGTATTATGGGGCATTATCACTTTTTTTTCACGAGAATATAATGTTTATATTAATGTATATTTTATCCAATTATACTGTAGTTGTATGTTTGGAACATGGGAACAGGAATAGGCCATTAACCAGTCAAGCCTTTCCTGCCATTCAATATGATCATGGCTGATCAGACACTTCAATGCCTTTTACCCAACTTACCCCATAACCCTTTCTGTTTCTGAGAATCAGAAATCTCTCAATTTCTACCTTAAATATACTCATTGACTAAGTTTCCACAACCCTCTGGAGTAGAGAATTTCAAAGAATCACAAACCCCTATGTAAAAAAATTCTCTTAATCTCTGTCCCAAGTGGTTCCTCCTTATTTTGAAATTGTGCCCACCCCTGGTTCTAGACTCCCGAAGCAAGGGAATCATCTTACCTGCATCTACCCTGTCTATTCTTTTAGTATTAGGGTTCTCATTCTTTAAAACTCTAAATACAGGCCCGGTTAGCCCCTCTTCATAAGACAGCCCCTTACTGACTTGACATTACATCAATAATATCCTATCTGAGGTAAGTTAACATCATTCTATCAACATGATTTATGCCCATATGTTTTGTTACTTTACTTTAAAAGCAAGACTTTGGAGAATGGAGTGCAATGGAGTAGATAGAGCTGTTACTTGTTTGCAATCGTAGACTGTTCCAGTACAATCATAGCTCCTTTACAGTGCAAGCCACTTATGGTTTTCAAGGAACAAAGGCTATCCACAAACCTTGCCAACTGAACATGGTGCCTTTCAAATTAAATGGTCTCAAATTGGGAGAAGTAGTAACTTTTGAAGCAATTTCTGACCTTGTGCTTTATGACACATGACAGCAATGTTAGCAGAGCACACCCACTCTCACTATACACTGCTTCACTTTGTCAGCATCTACGAAGGAACAATTCACACAAGTTTACATTTGTTGGCAAACATTTTGGGCAGAAATTAGACATCATAGAAAATAAAAGAAGATAAATCACATTTGTGGAAAATATCTCTCTTTGCAGCAAAATTATCGCCTGAAGTGTCATTTGGAAACAATAATGACACTATCCTAATATCAATTAAGCCTAAGTGGAGTTCATGTTTGTGTTTATTTTTATGCAGTGTCACTTTTATAACTCCTAAGGAAATTTTGAAAATATTAAGGTTCATGAGCTGTGCTGACAACCCATGCAGCTGCAAAGGCATGAGCTGATCTCATTTTGTAATGCAAGGTCAGCTCATTACAATATTTTGGCTTCATTTAATTCATGTTGCAGTGGGAAAATGAGTGGGTGAACAGTCAGTGACAGCATATTCAGCACAAACAGGATTTTGTGATGTTGGGCAGCGAAGCAAAGGCACAAAAGTTGGGCCACAGGTGACAAGGTTGTTTCTTTCTCACAGTCTAAATTGGTACCTTGACTTTAGTGCCTATTCTAAAGTATCTGGATGCTCTAGTTGCATTGTTGGAACAATTACTCGTAATGAGCCTTGATGAATCTTGCAGAGGCTTTCTGTAATTGGGTAGTCACTTTGGAATGAAATAAGCCTGTCAGGTATGTTACAGGCCTGATAATATGGGAAATAGGCAGACATTCTGCTGAAGCATATGGTGTATCCATCGCTTTATGCTCTTACTAAAATACAAGAATGATCTGAGATCTTGAGATAAATAGTTTGCTTTACTGTCTGGTTGGCAATCTTGCAGAGCAAGTCACCTATTTGTTATAAAATCTGCCCAACGCTCTTCCTCAGAGCATCCAAGAGGATTCCTGATACAGACATGATTAAACACGCAGCACTCACCTATGAGTCAGAAGATTCTGGATTTAACTCCCACTCAGAGACTTAAGCACAAGAATCTAGACTAATACTCCTGTGCAATGCTGAGGAAATCTACACTGTACCGTCTTTTAGATTGGAGGTTAAACTTCTCTGAGGTGGACACAAAAGATCCCACGACACTACTTGAAGGAAAGCAGAAGAGTTACACCAATATTCAGACAATATTCATCAATCAGCATCACTAAAATATCATTATCACTTTACTGTATTTGGGAACTTGTTGTGCACAAACTGGCTATCATTTTTCCTACATTACAACAATGACTACAGGCCAAAACTATTACATTGGCTGTAAAGTCCTTTTGAGTCCCTTGAGGCCATGCTATAATGCAAGCTGACTTTCTACTCCCTGCTACATGTTAACACTGGAATTTGGTTCAAGAAGTTGAGGTAGCTGCAGGCGTTGAAGCTGTGCAAGGGCAGGTCAGTTCTCCTGGCTGCCCACGGAGAATTCAGCCTGAATAGCCAGGCTGCCCTGCCTTTGACCCGGGACCCTTGCCAACCAGCCAATAAACAACAAAATGACTCAAACATTCAGCTATTTAAATATCTCTGTCAGGCCTATGCCAACTGCTTAATGTATGCCCAGTTATGCTCCTTTACAAGAAAGCCTTAACATTCTTTGACAGAATAAAAGGAGAGATTTGACAGTTTGCATCTTCCTCTATGATCCAAATAGTTGTGCCTGGGAAGGTGGTGGAGGTGCAGGGTTGGGGTCAGAAAACTACATAGAACTTCCTTTTCAGAACATATATACAGGTACAGGTTCTCGCTACTGCAATTACTAATATGATAGTAATTTGACTATTTACTGATATCCAGCAATTATATTAACATAGAATATTAAATGTCTTTCCAGCTGTATGAAACCATTCTACAATTGTAAATATGATATTTTTCAAGACAAATTAAACTTTGCCTTCAAAATTCTAATTAATATTTCGTTACATGAATTCATTTCCTAAATATTTGCAAAAAATACTTTAGATGAAATCAGCATTCACTTAACAGGTGTTCTCTACACATGGAAATACATTCTGAATCGTTCTCCCAAAAGCAGTTTATTTTTATACCCTGTAATGTAGAATGAGTTCACAATTGTATTTTCACATAAATACTTCTTTATATATATATAAAATTTTGAGTTTCTTAATGTCAAGATTTACTGACTTTTCCTCAAGTCTTTGCTCATTTTTGTTGCTGCTTATACTTTTTAAAAGGTAGTCCCCTCAGGTTATGCACATGCTGGTTTCTCTGACCTGGGGTAGAAGGCGTAGACAACCAATTTTTCCATTCTTCCAAAGTTGTTTGATAACCTCCACTGATCACACCTAAGAAGATCCAGTGTTGTTTAAAATGTTCTCTTTTTATTGGAGAAGGGTTAGGGTTTATTGAAATTGAAGGCTCAGCATGCAAAATTATGGATGTTATTCAACCATGGTGATCTTTCAACCCGGAAGCAGTCCAGTAACAAAAAATTGTAATTTCTTTAAAATGTCTGTGGAATCTGAAATAAGACCACAAGACATAGGAGTAGAATGAGGCCACTCAGCCCATCAAGTCTGCTCTCCCATTCAATCATGGCTGATATTTTTTTCTCATCCCCATTCTCCTGCCTTTTCCTCATAATCCCTGATCCTTGGTCCCCTTATCAATCAAGAACCTATCTATCTCTGCCTTAAAGACACCCAGTGACCTGGCCTCCACAGCTTTCTGCGGCAAAGAGTTCCACAGATTCACCACTCCCTGGTTGAAGAAATTCCTCCTCATCTCTGTTTTAAAGGATCGTCCCTTTAGCCTCAGGTTGTGCCCTCTGGTGCTAGTTTTTTCTACTAGTGGAATCAAACTCTCTATGTCCACTCTATCCAGGCCTCACAGTACCCTATAAGTTTCAATAAGATCCCCCCTCATCCTTCTAACTCCAATGAGTACAGATCCAGTGTCCTCAATGGTTCCTCATATGGCAAGCTCTTCATTCTAGGGATCATTCTTGTGAACCTCCTCTGGACTGCTTGCAAGGCCAGCACAGCCTTTCTTAGACATGGGGCCCAAAACTGTTCACAATACTTCAAATGGGGTCTGACCAGAGCCTTATACAACCTCAGAAGTACATCCCCCCTCCTGTATTTTAGCCCCCTCGATATAAATGCTAACATTGCATTTACCTTCCTAACTGCCAACAGATCCTGTGTGTTAACCTTAAGAGAATATTGAACAATGACTCCCAAGTCCCTTTGTGTTTCTGATTTCCTAAGCAATTTCACATTTAGAAAATAGTCTATGCTTCCATTCCTCCTTCCAAAGTGCATAACCTCACATTTTCCCACATTGTATTTCCTCTGCTACTTCTTTGCCTACTCTCCTAACCTGTTGAAGTCCTTCTGCTGCCCCCCCGCTTCCTCACTATTACCCGTCCCTCTACATATCTTTGTATCATCTGCAAACTAGCAAAAGTGCCTTCAGTTCCTCCCTCCAAATCAATAATGTATATTGTGTAATCATTTTTAAGAGTGTTTGAAAAGGTTTGCATCAAATGTAAAGGGAACTATAGTA
The DNA here is from genome assembly GCF_965287045.1 of Carcharhinus amblyrhynchos. Taxonomy (NCBI): domain Eukaryota; kingdom Metazoa; phylum Chordata; class Chondrichthyes; order Carcharhiniformes; family Carcharhinidae; genus Carcharhinus; species Carcharhinus amblyrhynchos. Next base: position 57,081,019 of record NC_137335.1, read on the forward strand.
ATTTTCTTGGACAGTAAGGAATACTGCCCACGTGATCTGGTGACTATGGACCTGGAAGTAGGAAAGACATAAGCACATGAAAACTGTGTGGCTCGCAGACAAAAAGGAGAGCTGGATGTAAAATGACGTCATCACACAGATGTAGGAGCTCATGGAGACACTGTACAAATTACGATAAAGATCTGAAACATGGAAGACTGTGTGAATAGCTCAGAGATGCTAAAGAGCTGGGTGTTAGTCCAGAAGTGGATAAACGATGAACCAGCGTATTATTGGTTGGGTGAAAATGTAATCTGAAGAGCTGCACCGTCAGGACTGTTCTGACCTGAGGGAAAGAGTGCTTGTAGAATTACACCTTGCTGATGATTATCATACCTGTGAAACCCTGATGAAAGCTGTTGTTGGATAGGATTCCTGACCTACCTTGCATGAATAAAGAACAGCATATTGTGCAAGTGTGTAGCTACAGAATGTCATACATGTTGAAGGGGAATGCTTGTGATAGTGTAAGATGTATCGCTGTAGTGACTATTTAAGTTAAATTTACATTTTTATTTGCAATATCATTTGCTTGTTAATTTATGTTTGATTTGTGTTGGTTCTGATTTATGTTAAAATAAAAGTTACAAAAAGTGAAACCTTGGTAATAGTTTCTTCATTTGGGGGTTATTCAGGAAATTTGGTTATTGGTTCCCACCACAGGATTACATCAGAACATGCTATCATTTTTACTCATGGTGGATTGAAAATTTAGTGATTTGTAATGTCTTTGTAATTCCTCCTCCTCCTTCATGCATGGCAACCATGGACTTCCATTGGATTGGTCCATGGTTATGCTTGATAAAGTAGTGTAGTGGTTTGCCAATGCCTACTGGAGGATGTCTGACTTTCCTGCTCTTACCAGCTGCCATCAGATGTATTGGAGGGATTTACAGGCTGAAAGTCAAGCTGCTTTGCCATGTTATGAACACATCTTTTGTAGCATCAAGTCCTGGAGTGGGTCTTGAACACAATGCTTATGGCCCAAAATTAGGGATGCTACTCATTATGCAACAAGACCTATCTCTAATTAATTTTGAAACAAATTTATTCATGGAATATGATGGATGGCTTCCCAATCTGAGCTGCATCTTCTCAGCATTCCCAAGGATTGGCAAGTATCTCTCTATACTTAATATCTGCTTCCAAAAGAATTGATACTGCATATCGCCACTGAAAGCCAGCTGAGTAACGAAAACTTAGCAATGAAACATCATACATTGAGTTTAACCTTGACTGTATATAGAAGTTTTGAATTGGAAAACCAACCATTACATTATGATTTTATTTCAAATTTTCATTTCAAATTTTCACTTCAAATTTACAACACAGGTTATTTGGTCCAATTGATCTAGGCCAGTGTTGGGTGTTTCATTCAAACCTCCCCCCATCTGTCTTCATTTGCGTGATAAGCATCTCATTTAAAATACATCTATAGTGTGCTTCAGCAAAAAAAAATTCCTGACAAATATTTGAGGGTATCAAGTTATATACTGGAGTCTTGCTTTAATAAGGAAAATACCACTTCATTCAATCTATAGCTTGCTGACAGATTTTGAGGGTATTTTCTGTAGTATCACCTGTTAAAAATGGATAAATGCATACTATTCTTTTCCTGACAGTAGTGGAATTATTAAGAAGTCTGAAAATGGACTCCCAGCATCATTCAAACCTCTTTTTGATTTATAGCCTTTGAGCAGCATGATAAAAACTGTTGCTAAATCAAAATATACTTTGGATTTGAATGTACACTATGTTAACAAATGCATTGGAATCATAAATTGAACAGAATTTATTATTTTGCCATGTTGTGTCTGTGGCAGATGCACAATTTGTTTACTGCCTCCGTAAATCCCTGGAATGAATTCTGTCCATCTGTTTAAATAATGCAGCTCAATACCATCCCTGATATAGATAACCAGAACCCACACTTCTAGATGAAGCTAATCTTTTCAGAAATGACAGCTAGCATCACTCACAATACCTGCATTCCACAGAGCAGATTGTAGCTGACTAAATGATGAATGTCAAGATGTTGGATCAAGGTTGGCAAATTAACTGCTGGATCTGGAACTTTAATTAAGATGTTCTTTTACTAAATACGCAGGGGTCCATCCCCGAGTTTCAAATGAAACTAAATGTTATCCATTATGCAACAACCAAGACAAAGTGGTGAGTCTTTAATTTATATAGTCACTTATAAAAACAGAAAATGCTGAGAGAGGGCAAGGCTCAGAGTGGAGTGATTATAGAGAACAAAACTCAAAGCGGGGCTGTCACAGAGGGCAAGACAAAAAGCAGGGGGGGTCATGGAGACCGACAGCGAGAATGGAGCCATTGCAAAGGATGAGGCTCAGAGAAGCACAACCAGAAAGGGTGAAGTCCAGAACAGAATGCTCAGAAAGGGAAATTCAGTGTGGTGCGATTAGAAAAGGCGCAGCTGACTGAGTCAGTGAACATCATTGTTGAAAAAGAAACGTATAGTCATGTTACACCATGGGAACTCCACAGGTAAACATTTAACATAATCAATTTGTAATCTAAACTACATCAACTATTTAGTGTAATAACTAGAATAAGCTAATTTTATGAAATGCTGAAACTTTAAATATATCTTACACGTATATTCCATAATTTATCATAAATTAAACACTGATTTTAATTGAATCAGATGTAGGGGATTAAATTAAAATTAAACTGAGGTATGCCATCAATTTTTCATTAATTTAAAATCTGAGATGCATAAATAATAAGACCTAAGTTAACCTTCCTATAAAATAAAGTGGCATCAGCATAAGGGAAGTGGCTGAGTGGTGAGTGTTCATTTACATCCTAAATTGATTTCTTTTAATTTAGTTTGTTCTCTAATAGACTTGTGGCAAGATACCTCAGATCTGTGAAATGCATTTCCTGTGCTATGTGGGAATTTCAGAATGCTTCTCATCTCTTGACACTGCAATGCAGTGTAAACCTGGTCATTGCCAAGGTAACATTCAGCAAATCTATAAACAACCTATGTACAGGAAGTATCATCATCTGGAGGAGCTGGAGCTCAAGGTTTCAAAACTTGAAGAGCAACTAGTGTTACTGCAATGCTGAGGGAATACATAGATAGCATGTTTCTGAGGTGGTCACTACACAACTCAAGACTGAGCAGACAGAGAAGGAATGGACCAGACGGTCAAAGGGGGCCAGGCAATGCAGCAACTCGCTTGGTGTGTCTTAGTTTCAAACAAGTATTTAGATCCAAATATTGGTAACGGTGATAGTTCCTCTGGGCAGTGCATCCAGAATCTATTTCATGACAACATGAGGGATTCAGCTTTGCAGTTGGGAAATAGAAAGATTAGGAATGCAATAGTGATCGGATTATTCTATAATTAGGGAACAGACGGGCAATTGTGGCTACAGATGTGACTTCAGGATGATATGTTGCCTTTTGGTTGCGAAGGTTCAGCCTGTCCCTGCTGATATTTACCCCTCAATTAATACCACCAAAACAAGTTAACTGGTCATCAAACATCTTGGCTGGCATTTATTGCTCAATCAATATCATAAAAAATAAAGTAACTGGTCATTTGCCTTGTTGCTGTTTTCTAGGACATTGCTGTGCACAAATTGACTGCAGCATTTGCCTACAAAGCAATTGGAACTATGTTTGAAAAAGTAAATAATAATCTGTGAAGTGCTTTGGGATTTCCTGAGTATATGAAATACACTACGTAAATGCAAGTTCTTTCTTCCAAGGCACTGCTCAGACTTTTCCAAAGAAACGGCAAAGGGGACAATTCTCCCAATAAAGTTTTAAGTGCTGAATTTGTGGGGAAAACGCTATAAATCACGATTGTTTTTTCAGTAGGAATTCAGACTCGAATTTCTGTGCACTGCAGAGGTCACAATTGTGAATATAATTAAAAGCTCAGGGGTCTATTCACACTGGAATCTAAGAGTTCCAGGCATCTGCGCATGCGCTGGCTCCCTGAAATGGAGAACTACTCTAAACCTCACTGGAGTGAAATTGTACTGGTGAGGTGGGAGATGCAATCGGGCCTGGAGAATTCAGTCCCAGGCGGATAATTACATTTAAATCATTTAAAAATATGATTAAAATAACTTACCTGGTGTTTCCAGTGTGGTCCCAACCATGCCAGATATCCATTGCTGAGAGATGCGCGCGTGTTGGAAATGCCTGCATGAATCCCGCAAATTGGTGCACGCGCGAATCTCCCAGCCAAAAAGTTAGCAGGTTGGAATGGGGGAATCTCCCCCAACATGTCAAATTCTGTCTGGAAACTGGCTTCTTTCTCTCCAGAAACACAGCTAGGTTTTCAGACCAGATTTTCTGACACTCTGTTGACAAAAAAATCAGGAGGTGTGGTCCATGCCATTACTTTGGCGAGGCAGGGCCTGATAGAGAGAGCGAGGCCAGCTCCACTGATATCAAAGCCATTTCTAAAGGGTGTTACCCTCAGCAAAAATAGTAAATTCCCACCCAGTCTCCCATAGCCATGGAGGACCCCTCACAAGCTTTGGGAAAACCAACACCCAACACTATGGAACTTTTGAGGAGCATTCACCCCAGTCTCCCACCTCTCCCTCTCTGCACTGGTGTAGACATACACCCCTCTTTCCACCTCCCCCGCCACGCATAAGGGGACCCGCTCCCCAGTGGAGGAGGGTAGCCCCCCCCCCCCCCCCCCCACCCCTGCAGTGCCCACTTCAGTGCCCCCGTATTGGCCTTGTCACTGTCCCCAGCACAGTCCCACAAGGAACACTGCCAGAGGGCACTGCCAGGGCACCAGAGAGCAACCCCCAACCATGGCCCTCAATCCCCAGGCACTCCACACCCCTGGGTGGTCATCTCAGCTGGTTTTAATTTCTGAGGCTGGCACTGACATTTTCACAAAGGAGGAACGAGGGCCAGGCATTACAACATAGACCTGTAGAATGACATTTAAATTCATGCAAATCAGGTTAGCGCCCTTTCTGGACAGGAATCTGATTATGCTGTCGGCAAGGGATGGGGAAGATCTCAAACCGAGATCTTGTCGGCGCAAATCCCATTATGACCCTCTCACAAGATTTTGGGGCCATAACGGCTTTTGCGCCCATGGCTAACAGGCCTGCTAAATCTCATTCACCATTTTGTGCTTTCCCTTGCATTAGTTGTGGCCATATAAGAATTAAAAGATGTAATTATCCATTTTTGCTATGCTTCCTCACAACAATGTTTCAAAGATTTGGCGCACACATTCATTTTTATTGTATTGAATAAACTTTACCATTGCCACGGCAACACTGACGATCTATCTCTATTTTGACCATGCATTATCCAAATTACGTTCATAGTGTCTTTGTGCTGAAGCCTCATTAAGCTGCAACCTTTTGAGTCAGTAGCATGATATTTAGTAGAACCAGTGGAAGACAGATTCATTTTGTTAATCAATTTAAACAATTCTACTTCCACATGATTCTGCTGCTGTATGCCATGTAAGTGTCAATATATTAACATGCACTGTAATATGTAGGGAAATCATTGTAGCAGCAAAAATACAAAAATTGTACACTATAGTTTTCTACCAGTGAAGTGAACATGTAATTTTTCAGTGTTTATATTAAACATAAAAAAGGACTAAATATTGTTAATTCAGTTGCACCTTTTGGCCATACAGTCTGCAAATTTGTAGAAAGGCATCTGGCCATGTCATTAAATTATTACAAAATTATTAAAAATGTAGAATGTGTTTGTGGAGATGCCACCGTACCCATATTTGACAATGGTTATTAGTCATCTATATGATGCATAGAAACCCTACAATGCGGAGGAGGCCATTTGGCCCATCAAGTCTATACCCACCACAATCCGACCTCCGGCCTTATCCCCACACCTCACACATTTACTCCGTTAATCCCTCTAACCTACACATCCTGGGACACTCAGGGGCAATTTAGCATGGCCAATCAACCTAACCCGCACATCTTTGCAGTGTGGGGGGAAACTGGAGCACCTGGAGGAAACCCACACAGTCATGGAGAGAATGTGCAAACTCCACAGAGACAGTGACCCAAGCTGGGAATCGAATTCAGGTCCCTGGAGCTGTGAGGCAGCAGTGCTAACCGTAGTGCCACTGTACTGCCCTAGTAAATCCCAGTAAATGGGATTGGCTAGAAATTCCACCACAAGCATGACTACAAAACATATGTTATGCATAGGATCGGAATGTATAGCCATGCCCATTGGAGGAAAAATCCAATTAATAAAGTGCAGAGTGTTACTAAATTTGTGGTGAAAAGGTGAGTATTAAGTTCTCCACCTGGAATTAAAATATTAATTTTAACTGAATCTTAGCATGCTCATCAGCTTCAAATTTTGAATTTTTTTTTTACTTTACTCAAATCCATGTTCATGAATTAATCTTTCTGTTTCAGAAACATTTCTTTGTTTTACTTTTTCTGTTCTCAATTCTTCTAATGGTTTTCTAAAAATTTCACTGTCTTACCATGCATTTGTTTGACTGTTGTCTTTGTCCTAACTTTTCTTGTAAATGCAAAAACCTAACGCTAAACTCAGTTTGAGCAGCAGCCCTCTAGTAATTTGCTCAAGTGTGTTTTAGTGTGGGGTGAGGTAGTGGTGCACAGACTGCAGTGCATCATCTGAAGCTGACATGACATCCCAAATTAATGCTACATCATAACAACTCGCAATTTTATAATGTGCTTTTAAACTCCTCACCAACCATTCTAGATAAGCAGATTTAGTTTAAATGGGTAAATTTCACATTTGTGCAAATGGATTACAAAGGTCATATATCTGGTTTCCTTTAAAATTTGGAACAACATTGTTTACATGTAAACTCATATATATATATATACACACATAGTAATAGTTGAGGTTTCAGGGGAAGCCAAAGGCAAGTGATTGTATATAGAGAGTATAGCCTGGCAGCATGAGTTACACTGTAATACCCATATTTCTCACTTAAATCAATCAGTTCATTAACACAATTAGATACTTAACTACGTTCCGTAATTATGACCCAATTCTTTGTCTTCTGCTTCCCTCTAATTTAGAGTCTTATGTCCATATTTAGTCAGCCAATCTCCACAATGCAGGGTAACACCTAACATGGTTAAAATTTTGCTGCAGGAAGTAGGATTTCAATTTTAAAAGTTGCAGATAGAGAGAAAAGTAATGGTTGTAAATTAATCTCACAATAAAGGACAATATAACAGACTGAACTTTTAAGCCCATCTTAACATAATAAAGAAGAATTACAGATGTCAGCTAGTGTAGTATAACACCCGCTTTTTTTTAGCCCAAGCTGGTCCACCCCGTGACAGCAAATTGAGCACTTAAGATATAAAAAATGTTGGTAGGTAATGGCAGTTGTAATTACTGATTTCAAGAAGTAAAACTAGATCCGCCTGAATGTTTGGGTGAAGGAAATTAACAATTAATATATTTTAAAATAGTTCTGCACATTCCAATCAGATAATAAGAAATCTATTAATATTTTCTTATTCATTGAACAGCTGAAAGATGTCAACAGTAAAGTTATGGTAGTACAACTTGATTTTTTGCAGAATTAGGCATGCTTTTCCACTGGAATAGTTACTAATTGTGTAACTGACAGCAGTTCCAAACATCTTAATGTTGTAAATCTTTAATATTGTCCCTAATGGGCGGCACAGTGGTTAGCACTGCTGCCTCATAGTGCCAGGGACCTGGGTTCAATTCCAGCCTCGAGTCACTGTCTATGTAGCGTTTGCACTTTCTCCCCAGATATGCGTGGGTTTCCTCCAAATGCTCTGGTTTCCTCCCACAGTCCAACGATGTGCAAGTTAGGGCGACTGTCATTGTTAAATTGACCCTAGCATCAAAGTGATTAGCATGGTAAATGTGCACGGTTGTGGGAGTAGGGCCAGAGTGGGAATGTGATAGGTGCAGGCTCAATGAGCCGAATGGCCTCCTTCTGCATTGTAGGGATTCTATGGTTAAATTGAATGTAAATACAGAAAGTAGATAGCACACATTATGCTCTTCTTATGCTAAGCCAAGTATTTTGTTTCAAAGTAAAGCAGTGACCATCATTAACAAACCTACATAAATATTGAAATATTAAAATGAAAGGAAGCCTGAGATATATTTTTTTAATGAGTGATTGACTCTCTGAAAGATAAATGTTGGCAAGAGTTTTGAGGTATAAAATTATTTGTACATTAACAACACTGACATTGTAATATTTGCTTATGCCGAAGTTTAATTTGAGTAAGATCATAGGTGGAATGGAAATTAATTTTTGTATCATTCACTATGATGTTACATGAAAGAAAGTGGTCAGATACCATTTAATCTGATCTCTTCCCTGCTTGCACTTTATCCTCATTTCCAGTCAGAGACAGAGAGCTTGTGATTGCAACAAGTGTTTAGATGGGATTTATTCTATGGGGGGAATTTAGCAGGCCTGTTCACTCTGAGTGCTGATCTCATGGCTGCAAAATTCCGTGAGAGGGTCATAATTGAGACACTCATTCAAAAGTAATCAATATCCAATCCCAACTAATAGCTTTGGTTACTTCTTCTGTTTCCCAAAGTAGTGTTGAACCAATTACAACAATGCTACACTTGCCTAATTACAATATCCAATCATTAACATGCACACACATAGCTACATTATCAGTAAACACATGTCTATGTCTGGCATGCTAGGTGGTGACTTCTGATTTATATCAAAACACACTGCAGTCCTGGGCTATTATTAAAAGCAGTGATTTCTACAGTTACAACACTCTTGTGGTCTGTCAGAGCTCTTTGTCCATTGTTTTTGCAGCTGTACCTCACATTTCTAGCAACCTCCAAGCCTTTGCTGCATTGAATGATTTCACTCAAGAAATCCAAATTAATTGAGTACAAATATCTTGGGAGAGTTGAGGAGATTACAGAGATAGTTGAGACCGTAGAGGTATCTAAAAATAAAATGAGCATTTTAAAATCGAGGCATTGCTTGGTCACAGACTATGTGGATCAGTGAGTACAGGAGTGATAGTGAACAAGGTTTGGAGCAAGAAAGATCTATTCTATAAACCTTAAGTTTATAGAAGGTAGAATGAGGCAGAAGTACTTTGAAAAAGTCATGCCTAAAGGTAACAAAAGATTTCAGCAGCTGATGAGCTGACACAGGGGCAATGTTATCGAGGCTCGAACATGTGATCAGAAGATCATCTCGGGTCACATCTGACACCAAGGTTGTGAACAGACTGTTTTACTTTGAGATTGTTTCCAGGGAGAGAAATGGAATCAGTAGCTGGCAAACGGAGTTCCGAACGAGGATCAAAAACAATAGTTTTATTCTTCCTAATCACCCAGTACCCGATAAGCAGTCTGATAATTCAACAGTGTGGGAAACCAAGAGAGGTAATAGAGATGGGTGTCACCAGCATACAATGTGAAAACAAACGCTAAGCATTCCGAAGGGCAATTCGCCGGATAGATGCCGTTGATCTTATTAGACTTTTCCATTATTTGTGATTTCATTTCAGATTTCCAGAATTGGGAGCTTTTTGATTTTCTTGGGCATTTTCTACACCGTAACATTGTATGATTCTACAACGTAAATGATTTGTCGAATAGGTTCATGATATAAAACCATTGCTTTACCACAACCTAGAAATTTATTAATAAATATCCATAAATGGCTTATAATTACAAAAAACAAAAAAGATTATTTATTAATCACAAGTAGGCTTATGTTAACACTGCAATGAAGTTACTGTGAAAATCTCCTAGTTGCCGCACTCCAACGCCTGTTCAGGTACACTGAGGGAGAATTCAGCATGGCCAATCCACCCAAGGTTTTTCGGATAGTGGGAGGAAACCCAGAGACGGGGAGATCATGCAAACCCCACACAGACAGTGACCCAAGCTGGGAAGTGAATCTGAGTCCCTGGTGCTTTGAGGCAGCAGTACTAACCACTGTGCCATTATGCCACCACATTTTATGATTCCAGTTTAACAACATCAAAACTGATGATTCAATTTTGTCATACGAATATAAATGCATTTTAGTTACAGCCCAATTATAATATAATGACTAACGCTGTTTCCCTGTGCATCATGAAATTTGAACATTATATCGTTTCAATGATTCTACTGAATCACAATGCAATCATTTTCTTTCCTGCAAGCTACACTGGTGTATATTTTTTTCAGATGCACTATTGAACAGATGTTCCCAAGCCAGTAAATTATCAGACAGTTTATTTTCACTGTCTGAACTAGATTTGTAATGAACATATTTTCCGGCAATATGAAACTCTCAAGATGTACAAGACGAAAGCTAGACTGAAGCTAAAAACAAAATTCTAATATAAATCAAGTGAGTTGGATGACATAACTCCAAAACTCAAGTGGATTGTCATTTGTGCCACAAGATTATATTGCAACCCATAACTCATGTCAACCCATCTGTTTGTTTATCCGGTAGAGGCTAGATTATTGAATTTATAAAGATTTAGAATAAAGTAATGTCCATTGCAGCTGTCTGTGCTGTAATATTTTAATGTGACAGACCTCAGTAACTGTCTTATTTTACCAACAGAGCAGTTATCTGTGCTTTTTTCCCAACTACTCTACATCTTTATAGGTCCCTTATTGTTTGTGATATACATAAATATAGATGCGAATGCAGGGGGAATGATAAGTAAGTTTGCAGGTGACCCTAAGATTGGCAGAGTGGTTAATGCTGAGATATAGGCTGGAATTTTACCATCCTGCCCACCACAGGAATGGGAGTGGCAGACCATGGAAATATCTGTTGACCTGAGGCAGGAATTTAGTTTTGGGACGAATGAAGCTGTAAAATCCCACCCATAGGCTGATTGGTCAAATGAGCAAGTCAGGGCAAATGGAACTTAATTCCGAAAATTGAGAGGTGATGTACTTTGGAAGAAATAACAAGAACAAGGAGTGCTCACTGAATAGCAGGCCACAAGGAAGCTCAGAGGGGTCTTGGATGCTCGTCCATTGATCCCTAAAGGAAGCAGGCAGGTTAATCAGGTAGTTACAGGCAGATGTCCTGAATGCCTTATCATCATTTGTGGTATAGATAAGAGCAGGGAGATTATGTTGGAGCTATATAAACTTTGGTTAGGCCACAGCTGGAATCGTATGCACAGTTCTGGTCATTTCACTGTAGGAAGGATGTGATTGCACTGGAGAATAGATTCATCTGGATGTTGACTGGGATGGAGCATTTGAACTGTGAAGAGAGGCTAGATGAGTTTGGGTTCTTTTCTTTAGAGCATAGGCAGTGGTCGTATTGCTGGACGTGATTCAGAGACACAGGTACTCTGGTTCGAATCCCACCACTGCAGATGGTCATCTGGAATTAAAAGTCTAATGATGGCCATGATACCATCTTCAATTACCACAAAAACCCATCTGGTTCACTAATGTCCTTTAGGGGAGGAAACCTGCCATCCTTACCTGATCTGGCTGATGTGTGACTCCAAACCCACAGCAATGTGGTTGACTCTTAAATACCCTCCGAAATGGCCAAGCGTACCAGTTATATTGAACTGCTACAAGTGGAACAAAATGTAATGAAACTGGATAGTCTACCTGCCAGAAACAACAACAACAACAACAACAACACCACCACCCAATCCAGTCCTGTCAACCCTACAAAGTCCTCCTAGCTAACATCTGGGGGCTTGTACCAAAATTGGGAACACCGTTTCACAGAAGAGTCAAGCAACAACCTGAGTCATATGCATGGAATCACACCTTACAGATAATGTCCCAGACACCATCACTATTCCTGAGTATGTTCTGTGTCACAGTAAGAAGTCTCAACACCAGGTTAAAATCCAACAGGTTTATTTGGTAGTAAATGCCACACCAAATAAACCTGGTGTTGAGAGACTTCTTACTGTGTTTACCCTAGACCAACACCGGCATCTCCATATTACGTTGTGTGTCACCAGTAGGACAGACCCAGCAGAGATGTCAAAACAGTGGTATAAAGTCAGGTGGGAGTTGCCCAAGGAGTTCTCAGCACCAGGTCAAACATGGGCAAGGAAAAAAACAAACAGAAAATGCTGGACAATCTCAGCAGGTCTGACAACGTCTGTGGAAAGAGAATACAGCCAATGTTTCAAGTTTGGATGACCTTTCATCAGACAAGAAAACCTGCTGATTACAATATACCGTCCCCTCTCAACTGATGAATCCTCATAAAGTACTCCAACATATTGAACACCAATTGGAGGAAGCACTGAGGGTTTCAAGGGTGCAGACTGTACGCTGAGTGGTAAACTTCAAAGTTCATCACCAAGAATGGTTTGGTAGAACCCTACAGAGCCAGCCAAAGGACACACGGAATCTGGACCAGGATTGCAGCAGGTAGTGAAGGAACCAAGAGGAGGGCAAAACAAACTTGATCTCATTCTCACCAGCCTGCCTGCTGTAGCTGCATCTGTCCATGACAATATTGTTGAGTGACCACTGCACAGTCCTTGTGGAGACAGTCCTATCTTCACATTGAGAATAGCCTTCATGTGGTGTGGCACTACCAAGGTGCTAAATGAAATGGACTTTGAACAGATCCAGCAGCTCAAAACTGGACATTCATGGTGCTGTGGGTCATTATCAGCAGAATTGCATTCAACCACAATCTGTAACGTCATGGCCCAGCATATTCCCACTCTACCAACAGCAGCAAGCCAGGAAATCAACCATTGTTCAATGGAGAGTGCAGAGGGTAGGCCAGGAGCAACACCAGGTATGCTTAAAAATGAGGTGAAGCTATAAAAACAGCATAAGCAGCACATAAGAGCTAAGCAACTCCATAACCAACAAATCAGATCTTATCTCTGCAGACCTCCACATCCAGCTACAAGTGGTGGTGGAAGTTAAACAACTCACTGGAGGTGGTCCGCAAATACTCCATCCTCAATAGTGTAGGAGACCAAGCATCGGTGCAAGACTGAAGCATTTGCAACAATCTTCAGCCATAAGTACTGACTGGATGATCCATCTCGACCTCTTCTTCAGGCCCCAGCATCACAGATGTGGGCCTTCTGCCTATTCGATTCAACTACTTGTCAAGAAACGGCTGAAGGCACAGGATTCTGCAAATGTTTTGGCCCCTGACAATATTACAATAGTACCTAAGACTTGTGCTCCAGAACTTCACCATGCCCCTAGTCAAGCTATTCCAGTACAGGTATAAAATTGACATCTACCTTGCAATGTAGAAAATTTCCCAGGTATGTCCTGTACACAACAGGACAATCTAATCCAGCCAATTATCATGCCATCAGTCCATTCTTGATCATGAGTAAAGTGATGGAGCGCTATCAAGAGGCATTTATTAACCTGCTTACTGATACTTGATTTAGGTTCCATCGGGTCACTCAACTCCTGACTTCATTACAGCCTTTGTTCAAACATGTCCAAAAGAACTGAATGCCAGAGGTGAGAATGACTGCCCTTGACATCAAGGTAGCATTTGACCAAGTGTGGCAGCAAGGAGCCCTAGCAAAACTAGAGTCAATGGGAAGCAGGAGGAAATTGCTCCAATGTTTGGAGTTATACGCAACACAAAAGGAAGATAATTTTGGTTTTTGGCCTCTTAAGGTCAAACCAAATAAATTTTAGTTGTTGGAACCATCTTCAGCCACCAGTGCTGATTGGATGATCCATCTCTGCCTCCTCCACCCTACATTAGATCCACCAGTCTTCTGCCCTTCCATATCATGTAGAGAGTCAAATTGGTTGAAAGCACTGGATACTGCATAGGCTATGGGCCCAGACAACATTCCAGCACTAATACTGAAGATGTGTGCTCAGAACTAGTTGTGTCCTGAGCTCAGCTGTTTCAGTACAGCTATAACACTGGAATCTAGCTGGTAACATGGGAAATTCTCCAAGTATGTCTTGTGCACACAAACTAGAGCAAATCCAAACAGGCCAATTACAGGCCCATTAATTGAGACTCAATCATCAGCAAATGTGAGTCACTGAAAGTACTATCAAGCAGCATTTATTCAGCAACATCTTGCTCAGTTTAGATTCCACCATGGCCACTCAGCCCCTGACCTCATTACAGTCTTGGTCCAAAAATGGACCAAAAAAAAAAAAAGAGCTAAACTCGAGAGATGAGGGGCCAGCAACTACACTTGACATCAATGCAGCATGTAACCAAGTTTGGTATCAAATAGTCTTAGCAAAACTAGTTAAATGGGAATCCGGAAAAAAAAATCTCATTGGTTACCTAGTACAGAGAAAGATGGTCATTGGAGCTCAATGATCTCAATTCCAGGACATCTCAGCAGGAGTTCCTCAGGGTAGTGTTCTACATCCAACCACTTTCAGCCACCTTGTCATCAGGTCAGAAGTGGGGATGTCCAATGATGGTTATATATTTAGCATTGACTTGCAACTCCTCATATCCTGAAGCAGTCCACAGCATCATTCAAGTTTCAGTCATGTCACATAATGGTCAAGCCATGAGCATTTCAAACATGAGAAATTCTAACCATCTCCCCATGACATCAATGGCATTATCATTGCTATATCCCCCACTAACATCCTACCAGTTACCATTGATCCAAAACAGAATTGAACCAGCCATATAAATATTGTGGCTACAACAGCCGATCAGAGCCTGGAAATTCTGCAAATAATTCACTGTCTGACTCTTCAAAGCCTGAGCATCAGGTACAGCATACAAGTCAGGAGTGTGACAGAATAGTCTTCACTTGCCTGATTGAGTGCAGCTCCAACAACTCAACACCATCCAGGATAAAGAAGCCCACTTGATTGGCACACTTCAACTATCTCCAACATTCACAATGCTCCACCAAGGACAGTGACAGCAGTATGCACCATGAATAGGATGCAGTGCAACAACTCACCAACAACTTTGAAAGCACCTTCCAAACCCATGGCCTCTTATCACCTTGAAGGCCATGAACACCAGATACCTGGCTACACCACCACCTGGAGGTTTCTCTCCAAGCCAGGCACCAGCCTGACTTTGAAATATATTGCCATTTCTTCACTGTTACTGGTCAAACTCCTGGAACTCCATTTCTAACAGCATCATGGGTGTATCTGCATCACATGGACTGCAGAAGTCCAAGATGGTGGTTCACCACCACTTTCAACAGCAGTTAGGGATGGGCAATAAATGCTGTCATATCCAGAAAAGCCCACACCTTGTGACCCAATAAATAAGAAAACATCTCAGTTTATAGATTAAGCTGGATATTGTCTGTGGTGATACAATTGTTTTAGTGCTCCTTGGTTAGGAAGAGTTGAAATTACGAAAGGTTTTTACTATGCAAGTATGAATGTTAAGCAAGAGTAAAATTACACTTAACCATAAAATCCTAGTGTGCTCAATTAACTACTGACACTCGATTCAGGCTCTCTTATGCAAATTGCCTCTTTTCTGAAGTTGCTGGTAACTTGGAATGAAATCCCAACAGGACGCAGCACTGAAAAGTGGGAATAGGTGAATTCAGATACGAAGGTTTACTTCACAAAACTAAACAATCCATACAATTTTTGGTTTACATTAGTTACATTTTATTCCATGTTTTTAATGAAATTTGACAAATTGCAAAAATAAATATTACATATTAAAAATGAAACATAAGCAAGGAATCAAACATTTATTTTCCTTCTAATTACTGTGCACTTTCAAAGGCCAAGAAGGGAAGCCAATTATCTCCTTCTAAACATCCATTAAGGTTTCTCTGCAAACAACTACTTAACCCATAAAGGGCAAAGTGTTGACTTTAATTCCTCAGCAATGAAAAATTACAAGATCTCTGCTCTTTTTCACACCAGGAAATCACAATAGCAGATGAATCTGCATGTGAAGTATCACTGATTAAATGCCTAGTGTTTTAATTCATTGCATTACCTCTCTTCAAAAAAAGTGTGGAGCACTCACATATAGCTAATATGGGATATTCCATTAAAACTTAAATATTCATAGAACATAGAACATAGAACACTACAGCACAAACAGGCCCTTCGGCCCACAAGTTGCGCCGACCATGCCGACCATTCCCTCCATGCCTCCCAAATACTTGGAGCCAGAGAACAATGAGTGACAGTCATATCCACTTCTGCAGTCCTGTGAATTGTCCAGCCTAATGAAACTAGGCTGATATGAACTGTTTCATTTAATTTTGAACCTTTGACAATTTTTAATCAATTTTGCTGAAAATCATATCTTAATTTGTCTATTGCAATATATAATGGTGCAAAGTGAATCGAATTGACAAAACAAAGCTAAAATTTCACCAACTTAGAAGGCTGTAACTTACGTTGAATCACAATGATTAATAACTATAAAAAAAACTTGCATTTATACATCTTTCACAACTAAAGACATTGATAGTCAATGAGAATTAAGTTGAAAAATGTATTAAAAAGGTTAAAATTACAATTGACCATGGTTACTCGAAATTATGAACATTGCTGCAGTTTTTGAAAATGTGAGATTTTCTGTTTGACAATTGTTTATTCCTGCTAATTTAATCACAGGATTTTTCCAGGAAACAGGATTCAGGAAAAAACAATTGGTTAAGACAAAAATCATAATGTGTCACATTAGTAAGGCTTACATGAACATGGCAATGAAGTTACTGTGAAATTCCCCTGGTCGCTACACTTCCACGTGTTTGGGTCAATGGACCTAACCAGCACGTCTTTCAGACTGTGGGAGGAAACTGGAGCACCCAGAGGAAACCCACAAAGACACGGGGAGAACATACAGAATCCACGCAATGACCCAAGCCAGGAATCAAACCCGGGTCTCTGGCACTGTGAGGCAGCAGTGCCAACCCATGTGCCACTGTTCATTATATTAAATGAAACATTACAAATCTGAAAAAATACATTTTTCACAAAATGGAGATAGAAAGATCACATGAGTGTCACAGCTCGTGAAGTTAAAAGACAAAAAAAACAGAAATAGAAAATGCTGGAAATATTCAGGACAGGCAGCATTGGGAGAGAAATAGAATGGGGTTATCACTGACCTAAAACATTAATTCTGCTTCTATCCACAGATGCTACCTGACCCGCTGAGTATTTCCAGCATTTTCTGTTTTTATTTCAGATATATTGCATTTGCAGTATTTAGCTTTTATAAAAAATGTACAGCAGGTTTGTCAATCCCTAAATTAGAAAGTCAGGCTAGTAATCTGAACATAATCTGAAATTTCAAACCTGACTCCAGCGATCACAAAATTGTTTGGATATTGCTAGCGCGCAGTTTATGAGTCTTCTCCGGTTACAAACAAATGCACAGATTTCTGTGACTGAATCATCTGTGCAGCACGCTCTGCTCCCACCACTCGGGTCAGCTTGTGAGCATCATATTTGGAATACAAGGCAGTACACGTCCATGTAGCTTCATCACCCCTATTTTCGCCTTTCAGCATGTTGCAAATTTCACTGTAGAAATGTGGATATGTAGGAAGCTCATAGAAAATAAGATGTCTGATGCCCTTAATTGTGTACCTATATTGAAAATGTTTAAATTATTGAAAATGAAACACACTTAACAGACATGACAGACAACATTATATTCTGAATTTTCAGAAAAGTCAATGATTAATACACTATTAGATCTCAATTGCCAGAGCGTGCAGGATTACTTTTTAATCTAGAACAACATTTGTTTTTCTTGCTGCAACTGTACAGGGCGCTGGTGAGGCTGCAACTGGAGTACAGTGTGCAGTTTTGGCCCCTGCATTTGAGAAAGGATATGTTGGCCTTGGAGGGAGTACAGAGAAGGTTCACCAGGCTGATACCGGAGATGAGGGGTTTAGCTTATGAAGAGAGATTGAATAGACTGGGTCTGTACTCGTAAGAGTTTAGAACACTGAGGGGGGGGGGGGGGATGTTAGAAAGGATAGCTGAACTAGAGGGCACAGCCTCAAAGGTCGGGGGGGGGGGGGGGGTGCAGATTAGAACAGAGTTGAGGAGGAACTTCTTCACTCAACGGGTGGTGAATCTCTGGAATTCTCTGCCCATTGAAGTGGTGAAGGCTACCTTGCTGAATACATTTAAGTCACAGGTAGATAGATTTCTGATAGACAAGGGAATTAAGGGTTATGGGGAGAAAGTGGGAAAGTGGAACAGATCCACTTCAGATCAGCTATGATCTTATTGAATGGCAGGGCAGGCTCGAAGGGCTAGACGGCCTGCTCCTATTTCTTATGTTCTTATTAGATGGATTACTAACAGTGGAGTTGGGTGTACGCTTATAATTGAGCTTACACACCTAAAACAGCTTTTATTAGCTGTCATAGTCCAAAGATCTTTAAAATGAAGAATAATTCCATTGAATCAGGTTAATAACTTAAAATGAGGATAATACTGAAGTACAGCTAGCTGCCTACACTTCAAAAAATGATAAAATTTTGGTTGTGGTTAATGTGGTAACCTGTCTGCCACCTGTTCTCAATTTCTGATTAGAAACAGACCCAAAAAGGAAATGCAAAGTAGATCACTGTAATTAACACAAATTGTTTTGCCTGTTGAGCTTTAATTCTGGCACTAGATTTCAGCACAAGAATATGCTGATCCAATTTGTCTAAACCTATACTTTGACATAAATCAGCTAGTTTTCTCAACTCTTGCAAGACTGAAAATTATCTTTGTCAACATCACACGTGAAAAATGTTATTGAACGTTTACAAAGAGCATCAGTACGCAATGTAATTGTGCAAAACTGAATTTCATGATTACAAAAATCTTACCTTTTGTAAAAATGGAAACGTTCAGTGTATAAGAGGAAAGGTTTCTCCCCTGTCAGGAAGTGATGTCGTGCTCGATTAATACTGGATTTTTTGCTGTATTCACAAATACTGGAAAATTTAATTTCACGACTGAAGTAGTTTCGCAGTCGCACATAATCAAAGTAGATCGGTATGTAAATTAAGGTGTGAGACATGACAGCTTCTCTATACTGAGGCAAAACCTTCTTGGTAAAGAATTCAAATCTTAGAGCAAACAAAAATAAAACAATGTATTAAAAACATTAAAAGATTTGACATTAAGCATTAGGAGTTACTGACTGATAAGAATAAACACTTAGTGCTATCAATAAATATTTAATATTGCATATTTGGGCATTGATGTTATTTAATAAATTTCAGATAATACCAGCGGAATTGCATCAGCACATTTCTGTCTGCAGCTTTGAGCTTTATCAACTGACTCACTTCCTTTCTCACATTAAAATTCTGATCAATCTTGTAAACCAACGTGACCAAGGCTGGGAAATGACTATTCAAAGCTATTTAAAATTTAGAAGGATCGACAAAGGAAACAGATGCAAGTTAACTCTTAAAGGATGAGATCAGCACAGTAGTGAGAAAGGATCTTAGCTCAGATGATCAAGATACAGAAATAGTTTGGGTGGATATAAGAAATGACGAGGAAATAAATTACTGGTAGTAGTGTATGGACTCCCTAATATTGGCTACACTGTTGGATAGAGTTCAAGAATTAACAGGGCTTGCAAGAAAGGTACAGTGATTAACTATGGGCAACTTTAAAATTCATAAAAGACTGGACCATTCAAATTGAGAATGAGTTCATAGAGCATTTGCAGCAGTTTGTTAGAACAATACATTGAACCAGAGAACTGGCTATTTTAGACCTGGTAACATATAACAAGATCAGCTTAATGAAGGAGCTCATAGCAAAAGGATCCCTTAGGGAACAGTGATTATAACATGGTAAATTTCATATTATGCGAGTTTTGACCTACCTCCTCATCAGGAGGTTGGGAACTACAATGGGAACACCTGCACATATTCACAGCCCTTTGGAGTTCTCAAAATGCTTGCAGGAGAAAAAGTGTAAAAATTCCAGTCAAGTGACCAGAGCAGGGCATCATATTTGGTGAAGAGTAACCCAGGCAGGAGAAAGGGAGGGGTCTGACTGGAGGAGAAAGAGGAGCATAGTAAGTGGCTCCAAGCAACAAGGAGGCTGCGATTGGCAGATCTTAAGTGAAGTAAGCATGGGAAAAACCCTGACAAACGATGTGGACTAAGGAGAATTCCTGGCAATCAACGAGGCAACAAAAGATACTGCAGGCCACTGGGGCAAGCATACCTCTGAAGCAAATGTACCCCTTTGGAGAAGTGATGTTCTGCTCGGTGGAGCTGAAGCTGTTCTTGTGATTTTGCACTGGAGTGCTGGGAGTCTCTTGGGAATCCAGAGGAACAAAGTCAGGGAAGACTGAAACCCTGGGAGATATGTCATCATTGAGGGTGTTTGAGCTGAATTGCCTTCTGAATAAAATTTCAAGACAAGATCTTTGAAGGTAAAGGCTAGAGTCCTTCATGAGAGAGATAGAGTTCCAACAGGATTAATTGACGCAAATTAGTTTACTGACAGCTGATGGGTTGTTGAGAAATCCGTGGAATTGGTCTTGGTCTTAATTGCATCTGCCATTTATTGTGCAGTGTGGTGCATTTGACCATAGTTGCCTGTTAATTCACGTCTCATATTAACCCTGAATGCTAAAGGGTAGACATTATAAATTGTTTTACTTTTCTGAACTTGTACAGTAAAGCTTATTTGTGTTTGTTCAAAACCTGTGAAACCTTGTGACTTTATATTCTTGAATCTAAAACATCATCTATTTTAAATAAAATGTTATTGTTCCCTAAACAAATCTCACAACAACATTAGGGTTGGTTCTAGGATCATAACTGACACAGAAACTTGGGTCTGAAATTTAAAAAAGGCAAATGCAAAAGTACGAAAACAAAAGTTCGCTAAAATGGATTTGGAAAATAGATTAAAAAGGTAAAACAGTAGATAAGCAGTCACGATGAGCAAGGAGATCCTTCATAATGCTTATCAAAGCCATATTCCATTAAGAATAGGAGAAGGATGAACCAACCATGGCTAATGAAAACTGATGTTAAATTGAAAGCTTCCAATGATCATGGATATGCCAGAACTTTAGAAACTAGAAGATAATTTAAAAAAAACAAAAAAGTGGGAGAAAATAGGTAATGAGTAAATTAGCAAGAATAAACAGCATGAACTTTCACAAGTAAATAAAGAACAAGAGTGTAACTAAAGTAAGTGTGGGTCCTTGACGGCAGTTTGGGGGGGGGGGGGGAGCGGGGAGAGATTGGGAAATTACCAATGAAAAACAAGGAAATGGCAGAGTTTCAATTATTTATGTCTTCATGGCAGAAGACACTAAAAGCATACCAATAATTAGCGAGCACAGGAAAGACAGAAGGCATCTGAAACAATTAGAGGAAAAAAAAACAGGAAAATTGAAGATTGACAAGTGCTCTGACCAAATGACCTACTTCCTAACGTCTTAGAAAGTGAATATATTTGGGGCAGCACGGTGGCAAAATGGTTAGCACTGCTGCCTCACAGCACCAAGGACCCAGATTCAATTCCGGCCTTGAGTGACTGCATGAAATTTGCATATTCTGAGAGTTTGCGTGGTTTCCTCCAAGTGCTCTGGTTTCCTCCTACAAGATGTGCAGTTTAGGTGGCCTGGCTATGCTAAACGTGTGGGTTTATGGGGTAGGGCGGAGAGGATGGGAGGGCCTGTGTGGGATGCTCTTTCAGAGAGTCAGTGCAGACCCTATTGGCCAAATGGCCTCTTTTGCACAACAAGTATTTTATGATTAGTTGTAATCTTCTAAAGTTCCCTGGATTCTGAAAGTTCCCAGTGGATTGGAACAGAAGTGCAGTTCCCCTATTCAAAAAAAGAGCACAATAAGGTGTAAACAGTAGACCAGTTACTGTAAGCCTTATACAACAAAGCCTCAGAAAAATACTACAATCCATTATTAGCAGGACATTTAGAAAATCAAAGTGCATTCAAAGCAGAGTCAACATGGCTTTGTGAAAGGCAAATTGTGTTTGACAATTTAATTTGAACTCCTTCAGGGTGTAGAGAGTAGTATGGATATAAAAGGAACCAGTGAGTTTAATGTATTTGGATTTCCAAAAGGCATTTAATAAGGCTAGATGGAAAGGTTGCTGCACAAGATGACAGTCCATGGAATTGGAGGTAATGTGTGTTGAGTCATGAAATTAACAGAAATGACGGAGGATGATCCTTTCAATGTGAAGACTGGTGGGATGAAAAGCGAGAACAAGGGCAGCCCTATCCTGGTCCTGGGAGAGCAGTGGTCCAGGGGAATGGGTTGGACATGGTTGAGGGCCCTGTCAACCACAGGGGGTGGAAAACCATGATTGATAAAGAATTATACAAGTATAAATCTCTGTTGACTCCTTCACCTCAGCTCTGGCAAAGGGTCATCTAGACTTGAAACACTGCCTCTCTCTCTCAACACATGCTGTCAGACCTGTTGAGTTTGTCCAGCATTTTTCTGTTTTTGTTTCAGGTTCCAGCATCTACATTAAATATGTACTTCAAACCCTAACTGATGCTCTTAGAAATAGAAGTGAATCCCTAAACACAACAGGATACCTTGCATCAGGCAAACTAGTGTAGCTGGAGACATCCACTCGCTGGAAAACATGTGGTAACTGCACAACAACATGGCAGATTGAACCAGTTCGAGGCACATTATTTACAGTCACCTAAAAAGACAAACAGAATTTTTGACTTTGCCCTCTGACCGTTTGGTGGTGCAATACATTTGTGCACTCATACTACATCAGAAACATAGCAACATATAAATTATTCAAGTTTCCTACACAACATATGATCATAGCAATGCTGTGAACAAATTACTGAAAAGAAATTAATTTATTGCAAGAGAAACTCGATTGGGAAAAAAAATCAATGTGCTACTTTAAAATGATGAAATTACATTTCTTTGAGAAAACCTTCAGTACGTACACTGGATAATTTTCAATGTTGCTAGATGTAATTTAAGTTGTAGATACGCCGACACCAAACTATTGTTTTTGATGCAGTCTGTCCTAGCATCCATATGGATTATTTCTTTAGGGTTATTTAAACAATTTACATGCATCACAGCACAGACCAGAAGCAGTCAGCATCGAGTGAGAAAAGTTTGCTTAAAATCAGACTGGTTGCAGGAGACCATTTAGGCACCTTATCCATGCTGAATGTCTAAGAGATAATCAGTAAGCCCCATGCTCCTTCAAGCCTATATATTTTTTGAAAGCAGACTCAGCATTCCCCAAAATCTATATCAGCCAATAATAAAATTTCACAATAAAAACGAACCTGTCCTCTGTAATTGAAACAGTATTTACTGTAAATGGCATTAATCTGTGGATCTTGAAATGCACTGAAGATCAAAGTCTGCCTGTAATACTTGGACCAATTGTTCAGATTCCACATCCGCACACGAGAGAAATCCACTCCATGTGGCTCACGAGGTTGCAGGTTAAGATGTTTCATCAGGTGCTGCAACAAGTGAGATTATGGCATGAAAATGACTGATACGAAATGACAGTTTGAAATTGTGCCCTTGCATACACAGGAAAATCTGGGGTCCTTACTATAAAGCTTCCTCCAGTCCGAAGGACACCCATTAACCATTTCATTGTTTCCTGTCTCTTGACCAATTCTGTCCCTTTTATTACACAAGCTCTAACTTTGTTCACAAGTCTGTTGTGCAGTATTTCATCAAATGCCTTCTGGAAATCCAAGTACACCACATCAACAGCATTTCCTACAATAACCCTCTGTTACCCGAAAAACACTCCAGCAAATTAGTTAAGCAAACTTTGCTCTTAACAAATCATCGAATCCCTAGTGCAGAAGGAGGCCATTTGGTCCATTGAGTCTACATCAACCCACTTTTAAAAATACCTTACCCAGGCCCTATCCCCCTAACCTCATATTTACCCTGCTAATCCCTCTAACCTACGCATCTTGAGACACTAAGGGGCAATTTAGCATAGTCAATCAACCTAACCTGCACTTCTTTTGGACCGTGGGAGGAAAGCAGAGATAAGGGTCATGAGTGGAAGGGGGAACTGGTAATGTTAAAATGGTGGCGTGGGCTCGTTGGGCCGAAGGGCCTGTTTCCCAGGCTGTTTTTGTTCTTTGAAACCGGGGCACCCAGAGGAAACCCATGCACGACAGATGGAGAGTTTGCAATCTCTCACATGGGATGAGTTTGCAGTCACCCAAGCAGGACTTGAACCCAAGCCTCAGAGAGCAGTGCTAACCACCATGCTGCCCAAATCAGTGCAGGCTTTCCTTTATTAAGCGGTATTTAGCCAAATAACTAATAATTTTTTTCCGTATTTTCATTTATAAGAGCTTCCCCAAAACCAAGGTTAACTAACAGGCCTGTACTTGCTAGGCTCATCTTTACTGCCTTTTTTGAATAAAAGGTGCAACACTTGCAATTCTCCAGTCTTCTGGCACCACCCAAGTCCAAGAGTGACTGCAATATTGTGGCCAGTACCTCTGCAATTTCCACTCTCCCAGTATCCTTGAGTTATTTCATCTGGCCCCAGTGCCTTATCCACTTTTAACCACATATAACCCAAACAATACTTTCTCCTTATCAATTTTAAACCTTTTAAGTTGCTTAATTACCTCCTCTACTGCCACAGAATCCCTATAGTGCAGGAGACCATTCGGCCCATCATGTCTGCATCGCATCAGTCCCATCCAGGCTCTATCCCGTAACCCCATGTATTTTCCCTGCTAATCCCTATCACTAAGGGGCAATTTAGCAAGGCCAATCAATCTAACCCGCACATCTTTGGACTGTGGGAGAAAGCCAGAGCACCCAGAGAAAACCCACACAGACATGGGGAGAATGTGCAAACTCCACAGTCACCTGAGGCCAGAATTGAACCTGGCTCTCTGGCACTGAGACACAGCACTGCTAACCACTGTGCTGCCCACTATGGCCTACACATCACCTTCTTCCTTGGTTAATACAAAGTATTTATTTCAATACTTCTGCAATGCCTCCTGCGTCCATGCATAAACCCCCTTTTTGGTCCAATCCACCTTTTAACAATTTACATGCCTACAAAATAGGTTGTCACTGCTTCAGAAGTGCATAAACATCTTAGAAGGCTTTGATAAAGATGACAGCCTTTCCAATCCCTTCAGATAGGCATGGCTGATGAATGGAACAATTCTTTGAGCATACAGCAGTGGCTGTTTTGTTTCTTTCATTTGGTGAATTCAGCGCATGGTTTCTTTGTGTAGTAATTATTGCATGATTTTAACAAAATTACTAGGGTTGGTTGCCACACTAGGATTGGGTGGGGAAGTGAGAGTATGTCATTATTCATAAATTAATGTCAAAATATGTGCAAGTTCAGAGATAAACTTCAAATTTATCAAATCTGAATGTATCATTTTGACACTGCATTAAAGCCTAAAATGCCTTTAGAAATCCTAGGCTTCCTGACAACAAGGCACGCTTAAAATAAATTTCCGTTTACTAAAAGAAAATGGAGTTTTGCAGATAATCTACCGAAGAAAATAGTTGAAACAAATTTCATACCACAATATGTTCCCAGTTTTGCATAAGGGCTACATCAGCTTGGTCAATAATTAATATTTCAATAGAGGAGAGGAAATCAAAATCCCTTTTGTCACTCTCAGTTTTGATAACTGTCCGCAAGCCCAGGGGAGAGGCAATGATGATGTCGCTAGAATAAAATGGTGCATACAATCTCATGCACCACCGAAGGATAGCCACACCTGATTAAGAGAAGCAAATGCACATAAATTAGTTTACCAATTCTAAGCATATTCTCACTGTATTCTTCATTTAACATCATATAGCACAGGCCGAGTGTGGCGACTAGGGGATTTTCACAGCAACTTTATTGCAGTGTTAATACAAGCCTACTTGTGGCACTAATAAATAAACATTAAAAAAAAAGTTGTATGGTGTGGCAAACAAACCTACATGTAGTCCACATGGCCCAAGGTCCATCAACCAGGTTAGGTGTGATGTTAGGAACACTACAAATGACCTCTATACACGCAGAGTTCAATTCATCAATGAAAAATACTACATCAGTAACATGCAAAAGAGCGATCACTTATGAAATTATACCCCAAGTATATAGAAAGGCAGAATGTAGAGCCAAAGAACAATATTTTCTCATGTTCCCTGGTGACTTGCAGCTAGCTGGAAAATAAAAGCTAGTATATTCCAGAGTTAAAGTTCTAGCTACATTTAATGACAGTGTAAAATTTGGAGCTCATCAAACTCAAAGCCTAGAATATGCCAATGACCTGATAATAAAAAGAATTCAATCCAAAGACCATAACAATTTGTTACATTCCAGAATATGAGGTATTGCTTATTATTATGTACTCCTCTTTGGTCTCAATGCACCATAATAAAGTTATGTTTGCAACATCCCACTCAAGTAGTTCGGTGATAAACCAACCAGGCTTCTACAAATCGATCTTAGGGACAGACCTCTTGAGCCTCTTCCCTAACTACGGGGGACAGTCGATCCCATGAATTAAGGGTGGGATTTTCAGGTCCTGCCCATCCAAAGATTGGAAATCCCTACCCAAACTCAATGGACCGTCAACAATCTGCCAAATTTTCTGACCCAAAAAAATGGACCCTCATATCTATGCACTCCTACCAAGAAGTAGAGTACTGTGTAACAAATCATTAATATGAAGCAATTTCCAACCACATCACTTACACTCTCATTTTGAAGTGCAAGAAGATTGGGAAGAACTGTAATGATAGAAATATTTTCTTCCTGCCAAATCAACCAAAGCAAAAGGGATTCAGCAGAACAATCATTATACTTCTGGATGGACTTTAGAAGAATTATTGCTTTAAATCCTTTGTGATTAATTGCTTGTGTAGTACTCTAGAGAACTACTTCTATATATACACAGTGATTTTGTGGTGAACGAAATAATCAATAATTTGGTAGCAACAGATTTACTACAAGCTTTGAAGCCCTAGATTTGATATTTAGAAAAATGTTGAGAAACTGCTTTTAATAAACTTAAAAATTCATCACCTTAAATTGATAGAAAACTAATAGTTCTAAGTATCTATAAATAATCCAACTTTGGAAGGGCCAAATCTAAAAATTTTACCAGTGAGTTTTATTTTCACGTCAGCAAATAGTAATATTCACACACCCATTTTTACTTTACCGACAGTAAAGTAGGGCCACGTAAGGTATTATTTGTAGAGGTCTCTTGTAAACTGAAGAGTGGTAATGAATAAACACCAACATTAAGTGCTGCTCTAATTTTCATGGTTGATTTGAACATTGAGGTAGGGCAACAATGTTATAAATACAATTTCTTGCAATTGCATTCAACACAACAAACTCTAGTTACCTATTCGGAAGTGGTCATCATTATTGCCAGCAAAAATAGCCTCATGGTCTTCAGGTCGCTTTAGATTTGGCGGTCTCTCTTCTGGATTAAAGCCATATTCATTCTTAAATCTTTTCTTGTTGCTCACTTCCAGTTTGTCTTTCATATCAAGAAGACTAATCAAAGTCTGAACCACTCTTAAAGCTGACTCTCTAATTGGCACCACAATAAGTACCTGTGAGATACAAATATTTGCTTTTTAATACTTAAAGATCTAATACCCACTTGTAGGGACATACAAAAGATTTGTGCTTCTTTACAGTTAGCCTCTCCACTCCCAATTCAGTGGTGCAGGGCACGTTAGCAGGAAAGTTAGTGTACAGATTCACTAGACTATGACTGGAATTTTCCAGTTCCAGTAAATGAAGTCTAATTCTCTGTTCTCTATGGCAGCTGTGGTGGGGTGAGCGAGATTTAGGAATTCCAGCCATTTTATATTTTTCAATATTTTTGAACTCATTATATTTCAAGATACTAGGCCTCCTGATTGAAGAAGTCTCTCTCCCTCCATCTCCAATTACAAATAAACCATGTTAAAAACGTCCAAATATTTCAGTACATATTGCTTTCTACATAGCTCGTAAAGACAGTGGTATATAATGCATTTTTACTTAAACACTTTCATGGATTTTCATCATTACCACTCAGTCTGAAGGTCTTGTGCAGCATGAGTACTGTCCCTGTCTCTGAGCCAGAAGCTCTGGGTTTGAGTCCCAGCCCAGGACTTGATGGCCAAGGAAACTAAAACTGCAGCCAAACAGGTTGAACACCAACCTACAGAATCCTTCCAACATCTCAATGACTGGCAATGAGAGCGGGAAAGACTCCTGATTAGCCATACTTGATGTGAAATGGCACTCCTCAAAGCTATAAGCCTCTGGCATCAGGCTAGCAACCAGTTCCAGGAAAAACTGACTACAGAAACAGATGAAAGTCTGCCTTGTGCACCACTTAGAGCAGGAAGAGAAACAACATAGTCTGAAAATAGAACTGATAATTTCTGTACAGATCAAAAATGCTGACTACCAACTGATGTTCAATGGTCAGTTTCAACTTTGGGTCACCAAGATTGCTTGACAAAGTTGTTTACAATTTATTTATATTCACTTTATTGTTGACATCATTAAAATTTCATGGACCTCATTAATTTTGTAAACGGCAATAAACACCGATTCTTAATAAGAAAGCTTTATTTAGGCATCAGCAATCGAGCCCACTTTTCCAGATAAATATTTTATGATTTAACAATCATTCAAGAATTTTCAGGTGCTACAAATTAAAATTGTTAGTTTTAAAAAGTATTTTGGTGTTCATCGTTTTAATGGTGCACAGAGATCAAAAACAGAGTTAAATAGCATTGTGCATAAGCACAAGTGGTCAATGATGCTAAAATCTCTTTGAAAGACGTTGAGGGTCCACTTGAAACATTAAATAACTCAGTCATGGGTCCCAAGTACATTTTTTGATAGTTAGGCCAGAGCACGATCAGACTGAACTGCATCAAACTCTACAATCGAATAGACAACTGACATTCATTGCATAGAACAACACAAAAGAATAGCCAACTAGGAGGGCTGTGACACCATGGAACCTCATCTCAAAAGAATTAAATGCCTTCATGATAGAAGGGAAATAAACTTAAGGCATACCTTTTCAATCATTTAAAACTTAAACAATTAACAAATGATTTCAAATGTCAGCTTAACTTCTGCATTGCTATAACGTGCTTTTAAAAAATAAATCAAATGACAATTATTGCAAGGTAAAATATGTTGTTTAAAAGATTTCATATAAAACACATCTAAATGATGAGAGATTGCATAACTCCAAGATGTAAAGGGATCTGGATGTCTGAATGCATGAATCGCATAAAGTTAGTATTCAGGTACAGCTAGTAATTAGGTAAACTAATAGAATATTGTTTATTGTGAGGGGCTTAGATCTGATCCGTAAGGTACAGTATGGCACAGCAAGATAAAGTGTTTTTCAAATTTGTGCTACCAGTGAAATTGCCAGATGGAAGTGTATTTTGGAAATCTGAGCGTGCAGTACACAATGAACTAGCTCCTTTTCTCAGTACTCCTGGGAGGAAACGGAAAGGGCAGAATTTAATGTCCTCCCAATCGGTGAGCTGAGGTTATATAATGTACAAGGTTCAAGGACTGTCTTGCTGACAGGAGTCTGATTAAAACCCTTGAGTGGCTATTTAAGTTACTATGCTGTCAATATTTGCCACACTGCTTGAGCAACCCAACATGTAAATGGGTGGTTTATAGTCTATTGCCTGCCTGGAGGGAGGGTGGGCAAGGGGGAGGAATTCTTCCCACTCGGCAGCCCATGCCTAGAGAGAATCACCAGTGGCAAGGGCTAGCCACATTGAAAGGACCCAGCCTGCTGTTTTAAACTGACTCCTCTCCACATGGCATGGATCATCAAAATCACTGTCTGTGGAATCACTTACTAGGAGTGACACAATCATCACTGTCCTCCACACAAGGGTCCTGGCAAGAATTACAAGATTGCAGTCGATGGTAAAATTTATGTTCTCTAAAAGCAAAGCAGATGTGTGGTCGCCGCATTTGCGCAAGGATATTTTGGCCTTGGAGGGAGTGCAGAGGAGGTTCACTAGGCTGATATCGGAGATGAGGGGGTTGGACCATGAAGAGAGACTAAATAGACTGGGTCTGTACTTGGAGTTTAGAAGGATGAGGGGGGATCTTAGATGTATAAGATAATGAAAGGGATGGATAGGGTAGAGGTAGAGAGATTCTTCCCGCTTAGAAAGGATAGTAGGACTAGAGGGCACAGCCTCAAGGGCGGGGGGGCAGTTTAGATTGGAGTGGAGGAGGAACTTCTTCACTCAAAGGGTGGTGACTCTCTGGAATTCTCTGCCCGTTGAAGTGGTGGAGGCTACCTCGCTAAATATATTGAAGTCACGGATAGATAGGTTTTTGACAGACAAGGGAATTAAGGGTTATGGGGAGACAGTGGGAAAGTGGAACTGATCCACTTCAGATCAGCCATGATCTTATTGAATGGCGGGGCAGGCTCGAAGGGCTTGATGGCCTACTCCTGCTCCTATTTCTTATATTCTTATATCAAACAGAACAGTGGTAACACAGTTACGGTCTTATATTTCCTATCAAAGTTTGATGGGGTAATGTTTGTTTGAGAATGACTGTGGCTTTATTCAAAAAGAATTTCCCACCAAGATGTTCCCTAATTACAGTGCATCTAAGTCAGGTAAATTACCCGATGCCAAACTTTTGCCATTACAACTTTGTGCGTGATACATAGGAGCTATACAAAAATACTAGTAATTAGCAGATTCACCCATTTTTCTGCATCTTTTTACAACTTTTGGCCTTGACATATTTCAGGAATGGGGCTTAATTTAAGATAATTTATCATGGAAAAGTTTGCATCTTAGCACAAGCAACCATAAATAATCTGGGATTTAAAATGCAGTCTTGGCACATTGGTGCTTAGTCAGTGTTGCATTTGCCACACCAATAATAAAATTATCATTTTGATATTTACGTAACATCTCCAATTGCTGCATCACGGGAACTAGGATGTCAAGTACCAGTAGTAATTGAAGGACTGTTGGCTGCTATTGCAATGCTAGATTTGTTGAGGCACAAAAGGGCCCTTTTGATTGGTCAACAGAAGCAAGTAAACCCAATAACAGAACTGTGGGAAGAATTTCTCACTTTATGGAGCGTAGCCTGCCAGCTGTATCACCAGCTCTCTCTACCAAATTTTTAACCATTCTGGCTCCAGCCTGCCAGCAACATTGGCTCCTGACAGGTCGGGGCACCTTTCTGAAATATAATAAGGAACCTCCCCAGGATTCCAGCCTGTGTGGCGTTTGCACATTCTCCTCGTGTCTGCGTGGGTTTCTCTGGTTTTTATCCCACAGTCCAAAGATGTGTAGGTTAGATGGTTTGGCCATGCTAAAATTGTCCCTTAGTGTCCAAAGATGTGTACATTAGGTGGAGTAGTCATGGTAAATGCATGGGAGTATGGTGATAGGACAGGGCAGGTGGAGTGGGCTTGGATAAGGCTCTTTCAATGGGTCAGGGCAGATTCAATGGGTTGAATGGTCTCTTTGTACACGTTGGGATTCTATGGTAGTGCGGTTCCAAATTCCTTTTGAAATATCCATGCATATGACATCCACCAGCTGCCATCTAGCTACCCTAAAAATACATGCTCAAAAAACTCAAATTTGTCAGAAGGGGTTTTTTCAGAATGCCAATTGACTCAATCTGATCGTTTACTCTGCTGATGTTAATCCTCTTATTATCCCCTTGGTTGCTTTTCTACCGTGAAGACAGGCACAAAATACATCTTTTCAACCTCTGTCATTTCTTACTTTCCTATGTAATTTCTTCTGTCTCTGCATTGGGATCATTGCCTCCTTTTAGAACTCTTAGAATCTGTTCATATGTTCCTGGCTAGTTTACTTCCACATTCTGTTTCTTCCCTTTTAATCAACATTCTGGTCTCCTCTACTGCTTTCTAGAACTTTCCCAATGCTCAGGCTTACTGCTATTTTTTGCAACATCGCAAGCCTCTTCTTTTAATAAAATACTATTAACTTTCCTAATAAACCACAAACAGATCTTTCTCATTGATTTTAGTTTAATAAATCCATTTTTGTTGAACGCTTGCGATGTTTATTTAATGCCATAGTTTTTAGTCTATTTAACAAACTCTTTGAGCCAGCCCTTCTCATGCCTATGAACTCTGAACACAGGCTTCGAACCTGCTGGTTTTTTGATCCCTACATAACCATTTCTGATCACATTGGACATGATGTCCGTCAGATTATAGATAACCCTTACGTGGCACAAATCACATTATTGGTTGCCCGTGACAACATACAACATGACCACCGACTCCATCAATACTTACACTTAGTGAAGGTTCAATTTACATATCAGCATTTTATCTATTTGAGTGCAAATAACCCATACGGTGTTACTAGCATTCTCTGTTGTCACATGGAAATGCTCCTTACCTTGGGCCTTGTAATTCCCCGATCCCTCAAGTCATCATCAATTTCTGCCTTTTGATCTCGGCACTTAGCATTGTTGCTCAGCACCTGTGTATTTGCTTTCAATATGTGATTCATTACATGTAAGCAATAGGCATGGCGAACTTCTTCTCCATTTTGAATTGCTGTTCTTTCTGGATAATACAAATCCTTGTAACCATTTATTATATTGAAGAGTCCTTGTTGAAGTGGTGTAAATACACCCTGCTGATTCAATTGACCCTCTCTTGAAAGCAGTTGGCCATTAGTCTTAGGCCATGTTGTTGCTAGAGGTTTATGAAGATGAAGATCTTTCAAACATTCACTGGACAGCTCTTTGACAAGAGTGTACTTTGGTAGGCGGCTGGTCCATACTAGCTGCCCAAGCGTAGTCCACTGGTAAAAAGACAAAGCATACACACTAGACATTAGCTTGGAAAGAGCCCATTTGAATACCTCGGAGTGAATCTCTTCAAGAGTATAGGGGGTGTAGGAGTAGAGTGGAGAGAGAAATCAGGAGGACAAAAAGGGTACACAAGATTGTATTGGCAGGTAAGACAAAGGAGAATCCAAAAAGCTTCTACAAATACATAAAGGGCAAAAGAGTAACAAGGGAGAGAACAGGACCTCTTAAGGATCAACAAGATCATCTATGTGCAGATCCTCAAGAGATGGGCGAGATCCTAAATGAATATTTCTCATCAGTATTTACTGTTGAGAAAAGCATGGATGTTAGGGAACTTGGGGAAATAAACAGTGATGTCTTGAGGAGTGTACATATTAGTGGTGGCGGTACTGGTACTGGAAGTCTTAAAGTGCATCAAGGTAGATAAATCCCTGGGACCTGATGAAGCGTATCCCAGGACATTGTGGGAGGCTAGGGAGGAAACTACAGGTCCCCTAGCTGAGATATTTGAATCATGGATAGTCACAGGTGAAGTGCCTGAAGATTGGAGGGTCGCAAATGTTGTCCCTTTGTTTAAAAAAGGGGTGCAGGGAAAAGCTTGGGAACTACAGACCGATGAGCCTCACATTTGTGGTAAGCTGTTGGAAGGTATTTTGAGAGAGAGGATCTACAGGCATTTAAAAATGCAAGGGTGATTAGGGACAGTCAGCATGGCTTTGTGAGTGGAAAATCATGTCTCACAAATTAGATTGAGTTTTTAAAGGGGCAACGAAGGTGGTAGATGAGGACAGTACAGTTGATGTTGCCTACATGGACCTTAGCAAGGCCTTTGCCAAGGTACGGCATGGTAGATTATTGCATAAGGTTATTTCACAGGATCCAGAGTAAGGTAGCTAAATGCATACAAAATTGGCTTGATGACAAAAGCCAGAGGGTGGTTATAAAGGGTTGTTTTTCAAGCTGGACACCTATGACCAGTGGTGTGCCTCAGGGCTCAGTGCTGGGTCCACTGTTATTTGTCATTTACATTAATGATTTGGATGAGAATATAGGAGGCGTGGTTAGTGAGTTTGCAGATGACACCAAGAGTGGTGGCATAGTGAACAGTGAAGAAAATTATCTCGGACTGCAACAGGATCTTGATCAATTGGGCCAGTGGGCTGACAAATGGTAGATGAGGTTTAAGTTAGATAAATGCAAGGTAATGCATTTTGGTAGATTGAACAAGGGTAGGACTTAGTCAATGGTAGGGCATTGGGGAGAGCTACAGAACAAAGATCGAGGGGTACACGTTCATAGCTGCTTGAAAGTGGAGTCACAGTTGGATAGAGTGAAGAAAGCATTCAGCATGCTTAGTTTCATTGGTCAGAACATTGAATACAGGAGTTAGGATGTCTTATTGAAGTTGTACAAGACATTACTGGTAAGGCCACACTTGGAATACTGGGTACAGTTCTGATCATCCTATTGTAGAAAAGATATTATTAAACTAGAAAGAGTGCAGAAAAGATTTACTAGGATGCTACCAGGATTTAATGGTTTGAGTTATAAAGGAGAGGGTGGATAGACTGGGACTCTTCTCTGAAGCACAGAAGGTAGAGGGGTGATCTTATACAGATCTATAAAACGATGAAGGGCATAGATCAGCTAGATGGTCAATTTCTTTTCCCAAAGGTAGGGGAGTCTAAAACTAAAGAGCATAAGTTTAAGGTGCGAGGGGATACAAAAGTGTCCAGAGGGGCAGTTTTTTTTTCAGAGGGTAGTGAGTGTCTGGAACACGCTGCCAGAGGTATTAGTGGAGGCGGGTGCAATTTTATCTTTTAAAAAGCATTTAGACAGTTACATGGGTAAGATGGGTGTCGAGGGATATGGGTTGAAATAGGGAAAAGCTGAATGCATTTTGTACCTGAAGGGAAAGGGTTAATGGATTTTGTACAAACATAACCCTTCATCATGACTGATCTCCTTAAGCTTATACTATTCCTGGCAGTAACACAAGTTATTTGTTCATGTTAAAGTATGTGAAACTTTTATAACAGCTGATAGTTAAATGTTACTGTTATTTTATAGACTTTGCAAATCTTACCTATGTGTGTTAGTAGACATCGTTACACAGATGGTAGTTTAGATACCAGCTTTTAACAGCTGCTGATGGCAGATCATGATACCGGCTTTTAACAGGAACAGTCCTGCTGGGACAGCCACAATCGCACAAGTAACTTCAAAGAAGGGATGCCGGTACTCTGCAGAAGTGGTTTCCTGCCTGCAGGACTGCAATTCCTGATTAACTCTGGGGCTGCATCACAACCCAGGAAGGAAGAACGGAAGTCTGGCAGGAATTGGAACTTTGAATCATGATTCCAGCTGGAGCTCATAATGTATAAATGTCCACTTGTGTTTGTGTTCTATGAGAAGTCTGGTGAGCCTTAATTGGAGTCAGTTTCTCCCCAAAGCTTTGGAATAAAACCCACTATTTTGACTCTCTGTCTCAGGAGGTATTATTTTACCTAGAACAGGGCCAAATGCAGGCACTTGGGACTAACTTCAGGGTTTAAAAAAGGCCAGCATGGACAAGTTGGGCTGAAGGGCCTGCTTCCATACTGTAAACCTCTGACTTAATTTTAATTGCCAAATAAAATCACTGCACAAAACGATTATAGTCCAAAATTCAGTCCATTCACTAGCAAGTATTCAAACAGCTATTAAGTGCTTAATCACCAAATACAGAAATATATTGCTTTCTTAAAAAAATTACAGAACATGACCAGTGAACACAGAAGAGCAAGTCATTCATCATTTATTTCTGCGTACCAAACTAATGCAGGGTATATGCTTCCATCACTGTCCAACTTTGCGGTAACAGTTTACACGTCACCTCTAGTCTCATTGCTTTATAAATTTAAATATATCTTTATAGAAAATGATAGGCATTGACAGTAATACCAACAGATGGAGAAAGGCTATACAAATCAGAAGCTGCAAAATAACCGCTTCCTTAAATCCGCAGAAATGCTTTGTACTAACCTGTTTCTTCAAGCAAACATCTTTAACAACTTGCGAATAATGGTCATAGGAGGTACACTAGTTACATTTCCTCCAAAAAGGCCAAAATGATGGAAACTTAACCATTTTAACTTCCTCAGAATTCGAAGGCTAAATTATTAGTTGACAATTACCTTGGACTGCATCGTACTTTTAACCTCTGTTACAGTTTTCACATCATCGTCCTCTAGTTCTGTGTCCATATGTTGCTTAAATGGATCTGAAAGAAAATACGGTATTCCTTTAAACAAAATTAGGACAACTTGAATGTTCAAAACTAAGATTTCCATAATTCAGTAATGTAATGAGCTATCCAGCTTATACACTGAAACATAGTTAAATAAAGAAGGTTAGGCTATTCTGATTGTTCCATATTCCTAATAGATGTTGTCTTTCACGACTGAAGGATATGTTTCAGCTTCACATAGCCATAATATAAAAATGTTCTGTGAGAATGAGTGAGAGTGAGGTTCTAAAACCCAAGATGTCAAGTGTTCTTCTTAGTTTCAAATAAAATACTAAGTTAAAGGTTCTGAACGTGATAACCTCAGTTGAACCATCAAAAACCATATTTCACAATTTTGTTTCAATAGCTCATGTTATTTCTGGTTTAAAAAAAGATGCTTTTCAGTTCCTGCCTCACTTCTTCATCATGCTTGAGAGGGTGGCAGCTCACACCATAGTACAAATTCACAGGTATGGAGCCAAAAACCCTTTTATTTTAAAAAAAACATGGGATTACATAGAATATACAGCACAGAAATGGGACAGCACAAAAATAGAATATACAACACAGAAACGGGACACAATTTATTCAGGCATTTATGATCCATTCGTTCATCCTCATCTATCAGCATAAGCCCTGACCCCTTCTCCTTTATTTGCTCAGACAGCCTCCCTTCAAGACATCTATACTATTAGCTTCAACTACTACCACCTGTGGGATAAGCTCCACATTCATACCATTCTGTGGGTAAAGCATCAGAATTCCCTAAGTTCGTGACTATTTTATATCGACAGCCTCGAGTTTTGCTCTTTTCCACTTACGAAAAGATGTGAATGGGCGGGGGAGGGGAGTTTCTATGGGAACAAAGAAACCTGCTAACAGCAAGGAAGAGTTCTACAGGAAGTCACCTTCCTGCCCTGTTCTGAAACCCCTCAAATCCCATGTAGACAAGCCCTGGAGGTTCTGCTCCAAGCTTCCAGCAATACCAGGCAGTGGCCGTTCTAACAGGTGGGCTTGCTGGTAACAAAGCTGCAGGTCACCAATTAGCCAGCAGCTCTTGGATGTCAAAATCCATCTTAGAAGATAAAGACCCCTATCTGCCTCATCCCAAAATGCATGTTTTTTTTAATTATTTGTTCATGGGATGAGGGCTTCACTGGCTGGGCCAGCATTTATTGCCCACCAGCGAGGGCATCTAAGAGTCAACCACGTTGCTGTGGGTCTGGAGTCACATAGCTCAGACCATGTAAGGATGACAGATTTCCTTCCCTAAAGGACAATAGTGAACCAAATTTTATGATGGTTTCATGAATATCATTGGATGTTTAATTCCAGATTTTTATCAAATTGCAGTCAATTTTCCCATTGCAAGTTACTGAATCCAAATCATAATTTCAATAGATATATGATCAAACTAACATTGAAAAGATATTACTGAATTTCTTGTATTCTTCTATCCACAGAATTAGCCCTTTATGCTATGCATAGTACAGAATAAGGAGGATATTACTAATCCTTTGACTTTTCCATTCAAAGAGATCAACAGGTGATTTGGCAGAGAAGTTTAAAGTTATCAAGGGGTGAGAGAGGGTGACTGAAGATCTAGGTGAAAAATTAAATGTACAGATGCAGAGCAGAATTTTTAAATGCAGAAATTTGGGGGGCTGGGGAATGCATGAGCAGAGTTAACAATGATTGGAGATCATAACAACATTTAAGAACAGGCAAGGCGTGTAATTTAAAAAATAAAGGGAAAAAAGTGGGTTCACAAGTTTAGGTTATCTGCTCGTGATGAGTAAGAAAGGATATAAACTGGTTGAGCTGTTTTGTAATTTCCATGTAGTTTAATGGAAATCTGCACAATATTCAAAAATAAAAAACAAAAAAAAATCACATTACATGAACTACAAAGTAGACATCTCAGTCAGCTCATGCTCATCAGCCTGCTCAATCCACATTAATATTGTGGAATACTACTACTTTGGTCAAGTGGTAGACAACGAAACCCAACTTAAGCAAAAAAAAATGGAAGTCAGAAAAGTCCTACCTTCAGAACTATTATCACTTTCATCTTCACTTCCATCTTCAATGAAATTACTTTCTAGACAGAACTTAGCTTCATTCTTAACATCAGTGAAATCAGCTTCTGGGTCACTGGCATTTCCAATTTCATCATGTACTATCTCATCCTCTGAGAATTCTTTTGCTGCAGCATTGTTTTCCGTATCATCTTTACTGAATGCATCTGCTAACATGAGGTAACAACCAAGGGAAAAAAGGAAAATCTCAAATAAAATGACAGATTATGATTTAATGTGCAGAGTATACAAATTTTACAATGGATTTTGATTTTTAAAGTGTAAGAATCGCCATCTTGTCATTTAATACACAATAGAAATAACACCTTTTTCCTTTTGTTCATTTTCATCATCAACTTCACTGCCATCCTTTTCTTCCTCATCATCATCTTGGTCCTCCTCCTCCGCCTCCTCTTCAAATTCCGTTTCACTGTCACTGTCAGAGACAGAGTCTGCATCCTCTGCAACATTTTTTAAGGTGGAACACAGTTGTTGGTAGGGAGTTATCTGTTCTGTGCCAGATTCTGCATCGCTCTCTGAATCAGACTGCTCCGAGCTGTCGGCCTGAAATTGTTTGGATTAAAAACAATCTCAAGAATATCTGTAGTCACTATCTATGGGCATTTCATAAATGAACTCCATGTACCTCACTAGCCACTGCCTTAGACTGAACTGGATTATTCAGATTTTTGGCACCATATTCAACATTACGGTAAGCTTCCAACCCTATATACCCTCCATCACAAATACAGTCTCAGTTACATTTTTGTGCACCACTGCCACTAAAACTCACACTTATGCCTTTGTTATCTCCAAACCTATCTGCTTCCAATTCCCAACTATCCACAAATTTTCAGCTCATCTAAAACCCCGTTGGCTTTATCCTATCCCATACTACTGCCTGTATCACTGTCCTTGCTACAATATTTTGGATCCAATTAATTGCCTCAACACCTCAATTTTCAATTCTAATTCCTGTGTTCAATTCTTTACTCGTCTTACCCTTACCACTAATCTTTCCCATTCCAAGAATGCCTCCCAACAATTGACATTTTTTTGATTGACTCTTTTGTGCATTGCTATCTCTCTCTCCTTAGCTATTCAGATCTTCATACTCTAAAATCATTTTCTTAATCCCTCACCCCCAAGTCCATTCTGATCAATATTTGGTCATCTGGCCTATATTGCCTTTTTTGTCTTGGCAAATGTTTGCTTGATTATGCTTCAGTGAAGTGCCTTAGAATTTTTTCTGCTTTAAAAGATGCACAATCAATGCCTACTCTGGTGAAGAACATGTTTTTTCAATACATCTAATACTGTGCCCAGGGTACATGCACAACTGCAATTTAGCTCAACGCTAGTTGTTTAATTAAATTTAACCTGGACATAAAGCATTCCATCTTTGAAAAAGTACCATCAACATATTAAAACATAAAATAGTAACTGAAACTCACCAGTTCAACAATTTGACCTGGCTCTGCTTTTTCCAATATCCTGAAAAATAATATCTAAAAGTTACACAAAATTGACTAGTTTTAAGATACAATTTAGATTGCTTCTATAAATCCAACAACAACTGTGCAGAAACATGGTTGCTCCCTCAAACACAAAATGTTATGTTTTTTATGTTCTGGAGGAGGGAACCGAGTGTAGGGTGTCGACATTTGCTGATGACACCAAGATTGGTGGAATGGCAAATTGTGCGGAGGGTGTGGAGAGTCTACAGAAGGATCTAGATAGGCTCGGCGAATGGGCCAGGAAATGGCAAATGGAATTTAATGCTGGCAAGTGTGAGGTGGTCCACTTTGGTAGGAATAATGGTGGGAAGGATTACTACTTACGTGGCGAAAAACTGCAGCAAGCGACAGTGCAGAGGGACCTCGGGGTTCTTGTGCATGAGTCGCAAAAACCCAGCTTGCAGGTGCAGCAGGTGGTCAGGAAGGCGAATGGGATGCTGGCCTTCATAGCGAGGGGGATTGAATATAAAAGTAGGGAGGTCTTGCTCCGGAGTTGAGGGGGTTGAGCTATGAGGAGAGATTGAATAAATTAGGCTTGTACTTGTTAAAGTTTAGAAGAATGAGGGGAGATCTCATTGAGACGTACAAGATGATGAATGGGATGGATAGGATAGAGGTGGAGAGACTTTTCCCGCTTAGAAAGGATAGTAGGACTAGGGGGCACAGCCTCAAGATAAAGGGGGGACGGTTTAGAACGGAGTTGAGGAGGAACTTCTTCACTCAAAGGGTGGTGAATCTCTGGAATTCTCTGCCCGTTGAAGTGGTGGAGGCTACCTCGCTAAATATTTTTAAGACGCGGGTTGATGGGTTTTTGATGAGAGGGGATTAAGGGTTATGGGGAGAGGGCGGGAATGTGGAACCGAGCCACGACAGATCAGCCATGATCTTATTGAATGGCGGGGCAGGCTCGAAGGGCTAGATGGCCTACTCCTGCTCCTATTTCTTATGTTCTTAAGTTCTAAAATGTAAAAATGAAGTATATGGATGAAAAGACAGCAGCAGCCATTCAAATCTAGATCATATCTCCACAAGGCACATCAAGACTATAGCGGAAAACTCAGTCGTACAGTGCAGCAAGAGCCCTTTGGCTCATCGAGTCTGCACCAACAATAACCACCACTAAAGTCACACTGATTCCATATCCTTAAAACGTTGATGTTTCAAGTGCTCAAAATACTTCTTAAAAAGGTAAGATTTCCCACCTCCACTACCGTTCCAGAAAATGCATTCCAAATTCCCACCTCCAAGTGAAAAAATGTTTTTGAAAGTGCGCTCTAAGTCTCCTGCCCCTTACACTAAAAGTATGCCCCTTCGACTGACCCTCAACCAAAGGGAGCAGCTGCTTCATATTCACCCTGTCCATACTCCTCAATCTTATATACGTCAAATCATGTTCCCCTCTGACTTCTTTGCTCTAAACAAAACAATCCAAGCCTATCCAATCCTCCTAATAGCTCAAATGCTCCATCCTAAACATCCTGGTGAATCTCCTCTGTACCCACTCTAGTAGAATCACATCCTTCCTTTCGTGAAACAACCAGAACTGCACACAGTACTCCAGATGTGTCTAACTAATGTTCTGTACAGCTCCAACATTACCTCCATGCTTTTATACAGGCAGCACAATGATTAGCACTGTTGCCTCACACCGTCAGGGATCTGGGTTCGATTCCTGGCTTGGGTGACTGTCTGCGTGGAGAACATAAGAAATAGGAGCAGGAATAGGCCATCTAGCCCTTTGAGCCTGCCCCACCATTCAATAAGATCATGGCTGATCTGAAGTGGATCAGTTCCACTTTCCCGCTCTCTCCCCATAACCCTTAATTCCCTTGTCTATCAAAAACCTATCTACCGTGACTTAAATATATTTAGCAAGGTAGTCTCCACGACTTCAATGGGCAGAGAATTCCAGAGATTCACCACCCTTTGAGTGAAGATGTTCCTCCTCAACTCCTATCTAAACTGCACCCCCCCCTTATCTTGAGGGTGTGCCCTTGAGTCCTGCTATCCTTTCTAAGCGGGAAGAATCCCTCTACCTCTACACTATCCATCCCCTTCGTTACCTTACACGTCTCTATAAGATCCCCCCTCATCCTTCTAAACTCCAACGAGTACAGACCCAGTCTACTTAATCTCTCTTCATAGTCCAACCCCATCATCTCTGGTATCAGCCTAGTGAACCTCCTCTGCACTCCCTCCAAGGCCAATATATCCTTGCGCAAGCGCGGCGACCAAAACTGCA
The DNA here is from genome assembly GCF_965287045.1 of Carcharhinus amblyrhynchos. Lineage (NCBI taxonomy): Eukaryota > Metazoa > Chordata > Chondrichthyes > Carcharhiniformes > Carcharhinidae > Carcharhinus > Carcharhinus amblyrhynchos. Next base: position 57,122,978 of record NC_137335.1, read on the forward strand.
CACACTACTCCAGCTGCGGCCTCACCAGTACCCTGTGCGGTCGCAGCAAGACCTCCCTACTTTTACATTCTAACAACCTCGCTATAAAGGCCAACATTCCATTCGCCTTCTTAATCACCTGCTGCACCTGCAGACTGGGTTTTTGCGACTCATGCTCAAGGACCCCCAGGTCCCTCTGCACCGTAGCATGCTGCAGCTTTTTGCCTTTTAAATAATAATCCCTCCTACTATTATTTCTGCCAAAGTGGATAACCTCACACTTGCCAACATTATACTCCATCTGCCAGGTTCCCGCCCACTCGCTTAGCCTATCCAGATCCTTCTGCAGACTTTCCACACCCTCCACGCAATTTGCTTTTCCACTCATTTTTGTGTCATCAGCAAATTTCATCACCCTACACTCAGCCCCCTCCTCCAGATCATCTATATAAATGGTAAATACCTGAGGCCCCAGCACCGATCCCTGCGGCACTCCACTAGTCAACCGCCAATCAGAATAGCACCCATTGATACCAACTCTCTGCTTCCTATTAGACAGCCAATCCTCTATCCGCGCTAACACTTTACCCCTAACTCTGTGCACCCTAACCTTCTATAGCAACCTTTTCTGAGGCACCTTATCAAACGCCTTTTGGAAATCTAAAAACACCACATCCACCAGTTCCCCTCTGTCTACCGCACTAGTCACATCATCATAGAAATCCAATAAATTCGTCAAACACGACTTCCCCTTAACGAATCTGTGCTGCGTCTGCTCTATCAAACCATTCTTTTCTAGGTGCCTCGCTATTTCTTTTTTGTTGATGGACTCTAGCATTTTTCCAACTACAGACGTTAAACTAACCGGCCTATAATTCCCTACCTTTTGTCTGCTACCTTTTTTAAACAACGGCGTAACATTAGCCATTTTCTAATCTTCCGGCACTTCCCCAGAATCCAGCGAATTTTGGTAAATAATTACTAAGGCATCCGCTATCACCTCTGCCATTTCTTTCAGAACCCTATATGCATTCCATCTGGTCCTGGGGACTTGTCCACCTTCAGTCCCATTAGTCTATCAAGCACTACCTCTCTAGTGACAGTAATCGCATTCAGGTCCTCAACTCCTACCATCCTTCTATCTTTAAGATCTGGCAAACTATTCGTGTCCTCCTCCGTGAAGACCAAAGCAAAAAACTTATTTAAAGCCTCAGCCATTTCCTCATCTCCCACCGCTAAATCCCCTCTCATCCTCTAAGGGTCCAACATTCACTCTAGCCAGCCTCCTCCTCTTTATATATTTGTAAAAACTTTTACTGTCTTTTCTTTTACATTTAGTGCTAGTTTAGCTTCATAGTCTATCTTTCCTTTCTTTATCACCTTCTTAGTCATTTTGTTGATTTTTAAATTTTTCCCAATCTTCTAATTGCCCACTACTTTTAGCCACTCTGAACGCATGGAGTTTGCACATTCTCACTGTGTCTGTGTTGGTTTCCTCCAGATGCTCCAGTTTCCTTTCACAGTCCAAAGATGTGTGGGTTAGGTGGATTGGCCATGCTAAATTGCCTGTTAGTGTCGGGGGGCTAGCTAGGGTAAACGCATAGGGTTGTGGAAATAAAGCCTTGGTGGGATTTTCATCGGTGCTGACTCAATGGCCGAATGGCCTCCTCCTGCACAGTAGGGATTCTATGATAAAAGCAAGTGTCCTATATGCCTTTTTAATTATCCTATTTATCTGTTCTGCCGCCTTCAGGGATCTGTAAATAGGTACCCCAAGTTCCATCTATTCCTCTGAGCTTCCTAATGTTCTGCCATTCATTGAATATTCCCTTGTCTTTATACTTCTTCCAAAGTGCATCACCATGCACTTAGAGATTAAATATAATCTGCCATTGCTCTGCCCAACCCATCTATAACCTGTAACCAATGACTTTCTTCATTATTAATCACCGTACCAATCTTGGTGTAATCTGCAAACTTGCGCATCAGTCCCCCCACATATGCCTGTCTACAATCAATGGTGGTGAAATAAAAAGGATCGAGATCTTCAAGTTTTTTTTTTAGGGGTCCACATCATCAACAACCTGTCCTGGTCTCCCCGTGCTGATGCTATAGTTGAGATCTCACGAATGCCTCTACTTTCTCAGAAGACTAAGAAAATTTGGCACGTCAGCTACGACTCTCACCAACTTTTACAGATGCACCATAGAAAGCATTCTTTCTGGTTGTAACACAGCTTGGTTATGGCTCCTGCTCTGCCTAAGACTGCAAAGAACTACAAAAAGTCGTAAATGTAGCCCAATCCATCATGCAAACCAGCCTCCCATCCAATGGCTGTCTACACTTCCTGCTACCAGCATAATTATGGACCCACGCACCCCCAGACATTCTCTCTTCCACCTTCTTGCTTTGGGAAAAAGATACAAAAGTCTGAGGTCATGTACCAACCGACTCAAGAACAGCTTCTTCCCTGCTGCTGTCAGACTTTTGAATGGACCTACCTTGCATTAAGTTGATCTTTCTCTACACCCTAGCTATAACTATAACATCACATTCTGCACTCTCTTGTTTCCTTCTCTTTAAACGGTATATTTTGTCTGTACAGTGCGCAAAACAGGCTGCCCCGAAAGCTTGCGGCTTTTGCTACAAATAAACCTGTTTGGACTTTAAACTGGTGTTATGGGATTTCTTTCTGTAGCGCACAAAAAAACAGTACTTCTTACTATATGTTAATACACGTGACAATAAATCAAATAATTTATGTATTTAGCAAACAATAAGAGTTCAAACACAGAATCTTATGGTATGCCATGGACATCGGCCTCCACTCAGTCAAACAGTCTTCTACTACCACATTGAGTCCTGTCATTAAACCAGCTTTGGATTCATCTCACCAACTTTTCCTAAATTCCACGTGCTTCAACCTTCGCAAATCAGTCTCCCATATGGACCCAGTCAAAGGCTTTGCTAAAATCCACAAACGACATCAACTGCAACTCCCTCATCCTTACATACGATAACAAATTTGATAGAAGTTTTCAAAAATGTTAGGCATGGCTTCCCTCTCACAAAGTATACTAATAGCCATAATGAAACCATACTTTTCCAAGTGAAGATTAATTCTTTCCAATAGGTTCCCTACCACTGACGTGCAATACACCAGCCTAATTTCCTGATTCACCTTCTTGAAAAGTAGAACCATGTTAGCCATCCTGCAGTCTCTGGAATTTCCCCCATGGCCAGAGAGGAGTTAAACTCCACATTCCACTTCCCTCAATGGCTACTGATCCAACAGAGGCTAAACAGTATCAAGGACAAAGTAGGTTGCTTGTACAGTGCACTCTCCCACCCAAATAAAAGCCCATTCCCTCCCACATTAGTGTTGTCAATTGACCCTTATTTGAGGATGATATCTATGAGTTGTGAGTTCCACATAGGTCTTCGTGTGATTGAATAGTCAGATGCTTGACACACAGATCTTAGGACACTTGGGTAGGACATCCCATGATGTAGGGGTTCTAGAGTGCACAATTTGCTTTCTTTTCTTTCCTTTCCTTCTCTGCTGCCACTCTGCCTCACAATGTGTTTGGACTCAAAAGCATGATGTTGCTTGATGGACTTCAAGCTGTCCAACATCAGCACTTCACAACTCCAGTATTTCATAGCAGAGACTCAGAATCCCTACAGTGCAGAAGAAGGAGGCCTTTCAGCCCAGTTTGCACCAAACCTCTGACAGAGCATTTTACCCAGGCCCAATCCCCATATATTCACCCCACTAATCCCCCTAACCTACACATTTTTGGATATTAAAGGGCCAATTTAGTGTGACCAATCAATCTAATCTGCACATCTTTGGACTGTGGGAGGAAATTGGAGCACCCAGAGAAAACCCACGCAGAAACATGGACAGCATGCAAACTCCAGTCAGCCAAGGCTGGAAGTCTAACTCAGTTCCTGGCACTGTGTGGCAGCAGAGCTAACCTTTGATTTGATTTGTCACATATACTGGGATACAGTGAAAAGTATTGTTTCTTGCACACTATACAGGCAAAACATATTCATAAAGTACAGAGGGGAAAGTATAGGGTGCAGTATATAGTGTTGCAGTTTCAAGTACGGTGAAGAGAAAGATCAGCTTAATATATGACAGGACCACTCAAAAGTCTGATGGCAGCAGGGAAGAAGCTGCTGGTATGTTTTTTAGGCTTTTGTATCTTTTCTTCAATGGAAGAAAGTGGAAGAGAGTTTCTAGAAGGCACACAGGTTCCTTGATTGTGCTGGCTCCTTTCTCAAAGCAGTAGGAACTGTAGATGGAGAATGGGAGGCTGGTTTATGTGATGGACTGGGCTATGTTCACAATCCTTTGTAGTTTCTTGCGGTCTTGGTCAGAGCAGGAGGCATAACAATATATGATACATCCATATAGATATTTTCTATGGTGCATTTGTAAAAATTGGTTAAGAGATGTAGTGCCATGAGTCAGGAAGCAGTTTAGACATAGACGAGGTGAAGAAAATGCAACGAGAGAGAGAGAGAGAGAGAGAGAGAGAGAGAGAGAGAGAGAGCCATCTTCACAAAACAACTCAGCTAGAGATGGAGTGCTAAAGGAAAGCCAGTTTATGCAAAAGACAATTTACTTCACTGAACTGAAGACCTTTCCCAAGCCCTGGTTGTAATCACTGGCTAGATTTCACCAATAGGTTTATGGTTGATGTTTGGAAATCAGGGTTTCAGCAGAGTTTAGGATTACGGGAAGAAACAGATACTTTTACATTTTCAACCTGTGAGAGACTAAGTGTTGACTGTTAATTTGCTGAAGTAGAAAGTTTTATTTTGCAGCTTTTTTTTCACTTTAATAAATACTTTTACTTATTTGTTCAACGAGAGATCAGAGTTCTCACTGTTTCTGTAAACATTCCTCACTAATATCCCAAAAAAATACGAAACCAGTGTTTCAGGTTGGAACACTCTTGCGAGGTTGCGTTACACAAAGCTCCTATCACCTCAACTTAGATATACTTTTTTTCCCCCCACTATCACTGGGTCAAAATCCTGGAACACCTGTCCCAGCAGTCTTAGGAAGCACCTTCACAGGCTCACCCTTTCACGTCTCACAACACCTGGTTAAAGTCCAACAGATTTATTTGGTAGCACAAGCCACTAGCTTTCGGAGCGCTGCTCCTTCATCAGGTAAGTTAAAGTTCAGAACTCCCACTTACCTGAACTTTAACTTACCTGATGAAGGAGCAGCGCTCCGAAAGCTAGTGGCTTGTGCTACCAAATAAATCTGTTGGACTTTAACCAGGTGTTGTGAGACTTCTTACTGTGGTTTACCCCAGTCCAATGCTAGTACCCTTTCAACCCATCATATCTGCACTGCATGGTCAATTCACTTAGTGCCATTCCCTCATGTTCATCTTGTAACCTTGTGTATGCTTCCTTTTCAGACAATATTCTAATCCTAGTCTGAACTTCTTGATTAACCTGCCTCCGCCACATTGTCTGGTTGTGCATTTCAGACCTTAACTTTGTGTTGCACGAAAAAGTTTCCCTCATGTTGCTTCTTTTATTAACTACATTAGATCTGTGACGTCTCATTCTTGATCCTTTCAGAAACAGTTCACCCTATCAACTGTCCAGACTCCTCATGATTCTGAATCTTCTCTCGGTCTTCTCCAAGGAAACTGTCCTAATTGCTCCAATTTACCTTAGTAACTGAAGCGACTCATGCCTAGAACCATTTTCACCCAATTTTTCCCCTGAAAATGTTCATCAGTCCTAAACGAGCTTTTAAAATTTAAAACACAAGAACAAGAGTCAGAAGCAGTCTAGTTGACCTTTCAAGCATGTTCCACCATCTCCCAACTCGACTCAACGTCCCCATACAAACCCCATATCCCTTAATTTCTCTGTCTTGAATATGTCTACAACAACCAGGCACTCACGGCCTTCTGGAGGAGAGAATACCAAAGATTCCGCTAAGGGAAGGAAACATTGGGCCAGAACTGACCAGGAGAACGGTGGCCTACCAAATAAAATCTCAACCAAACTTGGACCTTATCCCGAGATGAAAAAATCAGGAGCTTCAGAAGATACACCGACTTGAGGATGAGGGGCGGCCCTCGACTTGTAAAGCTGGTCCAGGGGATGTCAGTTTTAAAGTGATGACCGGTACACTCACTTATCGTCAAAGGGATGTTCCTCCCCGAATTCCCGCAAGTGTTTTTTCTGCTTCTTGGTCAAGCTGCCGATAAGTTCTCGCAATTTCCCTCTGCGCTTCCTTTTCCCCATTTCCACCGCCACGCGAACCCTTCAACTGCTTCCCGTACACGCGCACTTTGCTGCGAATTAATCGGCCGACTTGGTCCAGCAGCCACCTCGCAAAATAGCCTCACGCCATTGGTTCGCCGACTCCCTACACAGCTCGGCTTGATCAGTCCTGTCCAATGAAACCGCGGGAGGAGTTCTGACTGACATCGGAAGTGTCCAATCAACAGTCCGGCTGGGGAGAGAGGCGGGGACAGATGGAGGGGTGGAATTCGCCAATCAGATGGAGAGGCGAGGAGAGGAGAGGCGGGATTTCCAGTCAGGTTGAGCTGCGCTGTAACTCGCCATTTTGTGGTCCGTGGTTACCGTTACAGTCATTCATTGGAAATTAAAATAACGTTTATAAACCCGATTCGTGGGAACTCTAATAAAAAATAAAGAGCGTACCATTTATCTTTAATCCCACCTGCACAATGGAGGCAAGTATGCATCAGAGAGCGCCTTTCTCATTCTTTATGTTGCTAGCCGGGCGGTGCGGGACTGACAGTCACGGCCGAGTTGCTTCTCGATCGGGTTCTTTGTGTTGAGCCGGAGCCTCACTGACTGACCTCCCTTGGTCCTGAAAACGCTTTCGGCAACTCTTCTCATACTTGACAACGAAAATAAACGCTGTGTCTTCTGCAAATACCATTGGTTATAATGTTGAAATATTCTTCATTTAAAGCGCTCCTGTGTAGTTCTTAATTAGAAAGCCAAGAGAATAAGCCGGGTTCCTCTGCTTTCACAGTCCCGTCTATTTTATTCAATGGTCTTTAAGCGTGAGGACATCAACACGAAGGCTTGTTTTTCTGCCCCTCGCTCCTCCGTTGACTTCAACCTGATTCCTTCCCATCGTCTGGTACATCTACAACCTAGTGTACGTGCAATGATCCTCTGACCTTTTAAACATTAATGGATTGCTGTCAACAACACAGTTAGAATTTCAGAATTGGTACGTGACTCCCAAATTTTACTTGTCTCCCTTTTCTCAGCCATGACAATGACTTGCTCCTGTATAGAGGATGTCCCTGATGCAGAAATAACTCGAAAGTTTCATTTTACACATCTTGTTCTGCAAACCTTTAGAATGTTATAGATGAATGACTTTATATTTACTCCATTTACATTGTGCTTCTATTAAACAATTTTCTTGTTTTACTATATTGTGAAACCAATTTTCTACGTAACAGACATACTTGCCCCATTCTTAACCTCGGATACCAGATGTAATAGGCTTGTGGTTTCTTGGCTTCAGATTGAAAACGTCAATGCAGTTGCTTCTGACGTGACTGCCTCTGTCCATCTCTCCACTACCATATTCACTCTGATTGCAAACTGTTACCTTCACCACAATTCTACACACTCTCTCTCTAGACCCATGTTTACAATCGTCTGTCCCTGACTCCATCTTGCTAGCTCATTGTTAATGTTAGTTTGCTTATTGAATTGCTAGTTTATCAACTAACATTAACTCAACTCATAAAATCCTCATCATCCATACTCATGAACTGTCTCTCCAATATCTTTCTAAGATCTTCAAATTATCCCTAATCAACTGCATACCCCATTGTGCAGCAACTCATTGTTCGAATCCTAACAGTTCGTTTTCAGCCAGACCACAATGACCAAAATCACTTCTACGACTGTGATTGATGATCCTTCATTGACCTCATTAATATAATCATAAACATTTGATATGATCATGCTATTGTTCATTGAAAGAATTATATAATACCTAAAAGACCTAACAATATCAAGATGAATTAGGCACTTATGGCACACCACTGCTATATTAAGAGGCAATGTAGAGCCAATTTGTGCACCATAATGTTCCACAGAGAGCATTGAAATAAACTTGAGAGCCAAAATCTTTTGTCAGTGCAGATTATCTCTTGTAATATTGCTTGGTACTGCACTTAAATGTCAATGTATCTTTTGTGCTCAGATCTATCTTGGAGCTTGAATCCACAAGTTTCAGCATCTAAAAGAGATTGAAGCTTAAAAGCAGTCTTTATTGTCCATGCCTAGTTTGCCTTCCAGCAGTGACAACTATGTAGTATAAGATTGATCAGCTGGTGGTCTGTTTGACTTAAAGCTAAGCTTTGTGACCATCCAATCCATCACTCAGTGACTCCTTTCCATGCCTTCACAATATTGCTTGGTTCTGCATCTCTTTTCGGCCCCACTGCATCTGAAATTCTTATCTATGCTTCATCGTGATTAAACTCCATTTTCAGATGTCTCTTTGTTGCCTTCCCAACATCAAACATTCAACTGTAGCTTGTCCAATACTATAATCTGCCAGATACGTGGTGTGCCTTGTTCATCTACCATCTCGCAGTGGAGGAATTTGGGGACGTGATGATATGCATATAGTGTGTGTGTCATCAACATATATGTAAAAGCTGATCTCTCACTCCTGGTGACATAGCAAAGCAATAGTTTATGAGGAAGAGAAGAGCCCAGATTGCACCAGAAACAGATATGACAGGAGAAACCAATTGAGGCAGTTGAATGTCTATGATACAACAATAAGGAATTGAACCACCAAGAGTAGTGCCACAAACATGAACTTTGGAAAAGAAAAAAATAAGAACAATGGACTGAGTTGATTATATTGATGGTAGTGGAGTGGTTGAAGAGGGGCAGTCAACATTGGTCACAATAAAGTTGGATGTTGGTGACTTTGACACGTTTTTCTGTACTGTTATGAACACATGATTAAAGGCTTTGAATATGAAGTGGTCAGTGAGTGGTAAGTCTTGTTCCAAGACTTTAGAGAGAAAGGGAAATTTAAACATCTGTTGTTCAAGTGATGGAGAATAGAATTTCTGAGGAGAATATTGATAGCAGTTTTGAGAGATGTGGGATTGACTTGGAGGATAGAGCCAGCATGACGTTACTGACCATGGAAATGAAAAGAAGTTGAGTAGCAAGAAACTGGTACAACATGCATTACAGTGCAGTTATGATGCTAGAAAGATCATATTTTTGAAATGGAGCTCAGTTGGGAGTTCATTAACGTGAAGTATTAAGCAAGTTAACTTGAAATTTTTTAAAATTTTGATTTGCAGGTGGATTTTGATGAACATGCTGGCAGTGACAACATTAGGTAAGCTAATGTGTGGATGTATGGTTTTGGATTATTTTATGTAATTAGTGGATTAGTTAAACATGTTAAAGATTCATTTGAATTAAGATTTTAAAAAGCCTTAACATTAAGAAAGTCGTGTAAATATAGTCAATCAAGTGAAACTAGGTGACTAATTCAACAAGTTGACAAAGAATTATTTGTGTCAGACTTAGAGTTCAGTTTGATTTCACTAATGGAACTGACCTCAGTTGCTGCAGCCCCTATTGTGTTATGCAGGTTTCAAAAAACTTCACTTTCAGTTCAGTTATGTCACTTACTGAATATTATGAGCTATGCAAGCTCTCCTTTGATTTATCATCCACTCAATTAGATGTTTGCCTTGAAATCACATATCACCACAGATTCCTGAGCATTTTTGTGCTTTATAAGCTAGATGTACTTCATGTAAAAACTTCTTGAGGGCGGGATGTTACAAACCTTATAACATGAGGAAATGTCATATTAGAAATAACATGGACAACCATAATTGAAATATACTGAGTTGAAAATTTCAACATTTTATAATGAGCTGCACAAACTGATGCTACTCTTCAAAATACATTTTGAAAACGATAATACTTTATTTTAACAAATCCTTCTGTACTTAAATGAAGTCTTTGTTTTCATATTTAATAATTTGTTTACTGAAAAGTACCTGCAAACAGTAAAAATATTACTTTACTTGTTTCTTCAAAATTAAATGGCTAAAATTATGCATTCGTTTGCTGGCCAAACTCTAAGAAATATATTCAAGAAAATTGCATTTGGACATGAGAAAAGTTTAACTTTTTATGCTAAGACAGGATATTTTTATGCTAGGATAGTTGGGTAAATTAACTTACTAATTAGTTTCATTTTGAAATTGTACTGGAGGGACTTAATTGTTAACAGTTCAAGTCCCTGAATATTTTCTATCACTTGAATTATAGTGTCATTTAATATTAAATATAACATGCAGTAGAGAGAAGAATGTATGTTGTAATGCAACTATTCTGAGCAGGGGCAGAGGAGGTAAAGGAAGAGGAAGAGGTGGGCGGATGGCCAGAGGTGGCAGAGGAAGAGGCAGCAGAGGTGTTTTTGGAGGACTTAAGGACCTCGAGCCACCAAGTAGAGGTGAATCATCTGGCAGATTTGGGCGAGGACAAGTAACTGCTAATGGATTTGGCTCTGCAAGGTATTTCTCATTTCATTTATTTTCCTCTCCTATCCTTGAGATGATCATTGATATGGGTACATTTCCAAAAAGCAGTAGCTCTTCAGTGTCCCATTCAAGAGAATCTTCTTTATTGGTAAACGTGGACATTTATATATTGGTAGCATAAATTACCTGAGGGCCATCAAAGCAAGTGTCAGCCTGCCCTCAGCAAAACATATTTTTGTAGAAGATTATTTGATAGTGATCAGAAGAGAGGGGGAGTGGCCCACTTTTTGTTTTTTGTTCCAACTTGGGGACAAAAGCTAATTTGTGTTTATATATCAACCAGCCCTAGTTATGCCAGTAGAATTCCACACTGATCAGAGATCAGGCATGGTTTCATGCAGTATAATTTCTTTGAGGTACAAAACGTTCACTGAAAAGTGGAACAAGCATGGATATTACTCAATTAAAAGAAAAGGCCCACATTGTTGCTATATAGAATAGTAAGCATGAGATTTTGGAGGTTTTAAAAATCAATAAAGAGTAATCAAGAAATTGATGAAATGTAACAATAGAATATGAGGAAACAAGCAATAAATATAAAAATTCTGCAATGATTAAAAGAAAAAGATTAGTAAAAGTAAATGTGGGTCTGTTGTTATGGTAAGAAGTGAGAAACTCAGTCACTGTGGTGAAGTAAAACATTTTTCTCTTTCCTCTGTGTGCAAAGTAATTTACAGGCGGAGGAAGGTTAATGGAACATAATACAGTAAATATGGGCATGCACTTGAGCATTGCGCAACTGTTGGAGCACAAAATGCCTCTTTTTATACAGTCTTCTTTTAACAAGCTTGAATTTACCTCATTTCTTTTGATTAGTTTCCTATTCACCTGACCTTACATGATACTTCCTTTCAATAATGTTGCATTGGTTCCCAGTCTGATCTAAACCTTGCATGTACACCTTTCCCTTATGTGCTTTTATTTTCTCACCTATTTTCCTGTTTGAAAATTAACATCTACAGTCTTAGGCAGCCTCTTTTTTTTTCAAATTACTATTTTTAGGCAATATCTTCTTGCAGATTATCAGACTCCAAACACATTGCCTATTCAGCATACCATTGTTTAATTAAGTGGGTACACTACCTTGTAGTGTAATTTCTAAATGCCAAACTGATTTTTAGCTTTCCACCAACCTCTCTGTTAAGCTTATTTTAAATCAATGACTTCTATATCTCCTTTTCTATCCCATGTTCCAACAGGGTTCCTAAGACAGGAGAAATTATAATGGAGAATTTAAAAATGGCAGAGATGTTGAAGAAATATTTTGTATCTGTTTTCACAGTAAAGACACAGAAAACATAATGAAAATAATGGGGAACTGAGAGTCTAATGAAAGTGAGGAATTTAAAAGAATTATTAGTAACAGAATTTTCCTGGAGAAATTAATAGGGCCAAGTGTCAAATCCGCTGGATCTTATGATCTACATCATATAGGGTTTAAAAGAGGGGCTGCAGAGATGGTGCATGTTGGGTTTTGATTTTCAAGAACACCTTAGATTCTAGAAAGGTCCCAGTAGATTTGGAAGGTAGTAAATGTAACTCTGCTATTCAAGAAATGAGGCAAAGACAAAACTGGAAACTGAGAACTACAGAACAGTTTGATATAAAGTAGTGGTGAATATGCTAGAGACTATTATTCAGGACTTGGTAACAGGAGACTTAGAAAATCTTATGAGTTGGTGGAATCAAAACTGTCTTATGAAAAATAAATTGTGCTTGACAAATCTGTTCTGTTTTGAGGATACAACTAGCAGGGGAATCAGTGGATGTGCTATACTTGGATTTTCAAAACTTTTCGATAAGTTGAAGATAATGGGAGCATCGCAGAAAGTAGCTGAGAAGAGATTGAAATTGTATGGTTATCTGGTGCAGACAAAAAAAGGAAATGTGGTGAGGAAGCTGATGGAGATGGGACTGCCACCAAGAGGGCGAACAGGAAGGCATAAAGCTAGATGGAAAGATGTGGTGGCGAGAGATTTAAACACAGTGGGATTGGAAGTGATGTGTGTGACTGACGAGGAGTGGAATAAGGGTGATCAACCAGCATTGTGGCGAGCCAGATAAAATGGAAAAAGCCAAAAGAAAATTTGATAAACTGCCACATGAGAGGTTTGTTACACCAGATTATTGCTCATTAGATTTGGGGTAATATATTAGCATAGATTGAATAATGTATTAGCATGGATTGAAGATTGGTTAACGACAGAAAATGGGTCATTCTTGAGTTGGCAGGTTGTAACAATTCGAGTTTCACGAAGGCTTGGGGCTCAGCTATTTACAATCTGTATCAATGACTTGGATGAGGTGACTGAGTGTAATATATCCAATTTGCTGAAAGCTATGAGGGAAAGCATGCTGCAAGGAGGATGCAGTGAGGCTGCATGGATATAGATTGGTTAAGCAGTTGCGCAACCGGGTGGCAGATGGCGTATTTGTGGAGAAATGTGAAATTATCAACATTGGTTGTGAGAATAAAAAAGCAGAATATTTTTTAAAAGGTGAGAAACTATTAAGTATTGGTATTCAGAGGAATTTGAATGTCTTGTACGTGAATTACAGAAAGTTAGCATGTAAGTACAGCATGCAATTGATAGGTAAATGGATATTAGCCTTTATTGGAATATATAGGGTAAGGAAGAATTAATTATATAAGGCTTTGGTGAGGTCCCATAATTGGAGTGTCCAGTTTTGGTCTCCTTCCCGAAGGAAATATTTGCTTGCCTTTGAGGGGGTGAAATAAATAGTCACTGGAATAGTTGCTGGGACGTGAGAGTTGTCTTATGAGGTAGAATGGGCTTTGATTCTTTGGCATTTGGAAGAATGAGAGGTGACCTTGTTGAACTATACAAGATTCTTGGAAGGCTTGACAAAGTAGATGCTGACAGTCTGTCTTCCCTGCCTGAGGGAGTCTAGAACTGTGGGTCATAATCTCAGAATCGGAGATCAGCTATTTATGACCAATACACGGAGAAATTTCTTCGAACACAGGGTTGTGAATCTTTGGAATTTTCTATCCCAGAGGGCTGTGGATGTTGAGTCTCACAAAGGAAATCATGGAATAAAGATGAGAAAGTGGAGTTGATGTAGAAGATCAGCCACCATCTCACTGAATGGCGAGGAAAGTTTGAGTGACCATATGGCCTATTCCCATTTTGACTTTTCATGTTTTATTGGTCCAAATAGTTCATCGGCAGACTGTGTGGTGCATTTACTCAATGAATCATTGTTTTGTGTCATTGAGAATAATGTAATCTTACTACACAGTAGGAGGGTCATTCAGCCAAATGTACAGGATTTTTTGACTCCTTCCATCCAGATTTGCAAAGTTTTTGACATTACCCATTATTTTAATTATAATTTCTAAAATACTTAAAATGATATTTTGTTGGAGTTGATTAGGAACTTAAGAATGCTCTTAACTGATCGTAGTAAGAACAATAAATTCTATTTTCTTTATGCTAATATCCCTCATTTTGATTAACACAGAAGAAAAGGTTTAATATTACAAATGATCTTACGCTCAGCATTAAAATTGTTAACTTCATGTGAATTGTGTTTGCTCATCTGAGTTAAAATGTTGTTTTCTGTTTTAGACGTGGTGTAGGAAATACTAGAATGCGCCCCTACCCAGATCCTCGTGGACGAAGAGGACTGTCTAGGTTTGGTCCACCACTTACAAGGGGAGGGATGGAATGTCCTTTTGATGGGCAGGGAGATATGTCTTTCCCTCCTCCTGCAAGGTAAGGGTCTTCCAAGTTTTGGTAGGAAATTAGAAACATTGCAACCAGCAAATGGGATCCTGGGCTTTATAAGTAGAGGCATAGAGTACAGATGCAAGAAGGTTAAGGTGAACTTTTTATTAAATACTGGTTTGACCTGAACTGGAGGATTTCTTCCAATTCCGGGCCCCATACTAAGGTAGGATGTGTAAGGAAAGTTATGAGGGTGTACAGAAAAGATTTGAGAATTGTTCTAGGGTGGGGAGGGACTTCAGTTAGATTGGAGAAGCTGGGGCTGTTCTTCTTAGAGAAGGTTGAGAGGAAATTTGATGAGAGTTGCCCAAGGTCATGAAGGGTCTGGACAAAGTAGACAGGGAGAAACTGTTCCTGTGGGCGAAACGGTTGGAAACCATAAAACACCAATTTAAGATGAATGGCAAAAGAACCAAAGGCGACATGAGATAAGCTTTTTAATGCAGCAAGTCATTAGGATCTGGAATGTACTAGCTGAAAGTGTAATGGAGGCATATTTAAACATGCTTTCAAATGGGAGTTGATATCTATCTGAAGAGAAAATACTTGAAAGGCTAGGGGGAAAGGGAAGGAGTGAGATTATTAGAGTTATTGCAGAGCTGTCACAAATGGTGGGCTGAATGGCCTTCATCTGTAACCATTCTACGTTTCCATTCCAACTTTCATTTATACGACCTGCTCTCATAATTTAAACATTCAAATACTGGTATTGTTCTGGTGAATCAGTGTTTTACTCTCCCAAAGTCAATATATAATTTCTTAGATTCAGTGTTCAGGAACGAATGCCAACCTGAGACCAAACAAGGCTCTGAAAACCTGAAGCATTAGTTTTATATTCCAACCTTCTTGAGATAAAGGCCAATATCCCATTAGTTTTTTTTACTGGACAAGCACAAAGAACACAGGAACTTCTATGTTTGTCTCTTCCAAATATGTTCCCATCAAGTGCCTCCAGTTAATTGCTTGTTGTTGGTGAAGACAACAGAAGCCTGTTTGATGTAAAGAATTTTTGAATTTTGAAACAAAGCCTTGTAAGTATTTTCTCTTCAGATAAATATTTTATTAAAATGTGAAATCAGTAGACAGACCGAGCTTTGTAGCAATATATCACTGTTTATTAGTTTACATGTAGTTTAGAAAGACGTGCTGGTTGGGTGCATTGGTTATGCTAAATTCTCTCTGTGTGCCTGAGCAGGCGCTGGAGTGCGGCAACTAGGGAATTTTCACAGTAACTTCCGTGTAAGCCTACTTATGAGACTAATACATAAACTTAAAACTTACATTAACTTGAATATCAAAAATGAATTGGAGTTGTTACAAGTACTAAACCTCTGTTTTTATCTGTACTCATACTGTAATTGTTGGGTGCACAGGTTGTGATGTAATGCAAATATCCTTGAACTTTCTGGTGAGCTGATTGAAAATACATGCCTTGCAAGAGATATTAGCAGAAATGTTCTGTGCTATTACTAAGCAATGAAAATTTTAACATTTTATTACAATACTTAAACTGAGATTTTTTTTACATGTTCTGACTCCCAAAAGTCCTTGCCTTTTATGGTCTTGTCCAGCTGCTTAAAACTTTGTCTCCAAGTTTGAATAAAATATGTTTTAATTTGCTCTCCATGGTAATTAGCATTTGATAACTGTCTTGCAGATTTAGGGGTGGTGGTCCTCCTCCACCACCACTTCCTCCTCCTCCGGGACCAATGTGTTTCAGAGGACGACCCCCCTTTATTCGAGCTAGAGGCATGCAAGGAGGAGTTTTCTCACCTCGGAGAGGGTAAGTCGAACTTTTGTGGGATCTTTTGCCCAAAGCACTATTAATTCATTTTTTCTAAGTTAAACAAAATACTTAGCTCTAAGTTTTGTAATTAGCATTTATTGAAGTCAGTAATTGTTTGGAAGCCTATAAAAATCTGCATGTTAAGAATGTTTCAAATGGCTATTTAGTGTATAAGTTGATAATAGTATATTGTTAGATTTTTATGACAATATTTTGTAATGAAGAAAAGTACACCATGAAACAAAAAATTGTGATTTTATCCTTTCACACAGCTTTCACAATGGACCTGGTGCACCGCTGCCACCTCCGCCACCTGGACGGGGCCAGAGATGGCCTGGACCGCCAGGTGGCAGACACTTTTAAAGCCACATACTGTTAAATTGTATAGTGGGGTGGACACAGTTTTTTGATGGCCGGACTAGGAACAGCAAATAATAATGCTGGCAAAGAAACTTAGTTGAGACTTGTCAACAATATTTGCAGCAGCCCTCATGCACCAAATGGCATAAGCCATACAAATACATATTTCTGTGACTCTTTGGACTTTTGAAGTATTGTTTTATATAAGCTGTATGGACTCCTATTGGTGCTTCATGCACATATAAATCTTGAATGATTAAATAACCATTCATGTTTCATGTCTAGATGTCTCTGCTGAGGTCAAGCATTTATCTTTGTAAAGAATCATGAGTCAACTTTTATGAAGTTTGAAAATACTTTTGTGCAGCTATTTTACCTTAGGTAGCTGTGATTGTTTTAATAATGTTGTTTGTCTGGAAATATTGCGTGTACATCCTTATTTTTTAGAAGTGAAATGTTTTTTTTCAACTATAAAATACTGAAAGCAGTGACACTGTAAAGTGAAAGTAGTTAATGGCTGGTTGATTCCATACATGGAAAAGAAAACTCACTGTTTAAGTTTGAACTGTTAGAAACACTAAATAATGTAAATGAAATAAATGTGGATTAATGTTACTTTCTGAACCAGAAAGAGCATAATGAAAAATTCAAGGAAAATAAAAACAATATTTAAAACAGTTGTGAATTTCAAAGGGTTTTAAATTCATTTTCCCAAAATATATATATATTTATACAATGTGGCTTGACCCTTTTGATTTTGTTATTAAACAATAATTGAAGTGGAACATGTTCTGTTTGACAAACAAAAATGTTAGATAGCTAATGTATCTTAACTATATTCATTTGAATATTTTAATGAAGTAATGTATAGTAACTTTTACCATATATTCATATGAATATTCTAATGAAAGTGTTATCAGTACTTGCTACAAAAAAAGTTAATGAACAGCTGTAACTCTTCCTAATGTTGCCACATTAATGGCAGAGAAACATAGCGTAACGACGGAAAAGTATTATGGAACAGAGCCTGCCATCTCCAGGATGACCACAACCTAACTTGCCAGTAAAGCAGTTCGTTTAACAACGAATCTTGCTAGTTCCCTTTGTGCTGAGGGCTGAGTTCTGTCTTCTGACAAGTGTGCAGTTCAAGTTAACCTTAGGCTAGCCGTACCCTGGGTCTTAAATCTGCAAGCAGGAATTGTATGTACGAAGAGACAATAATTCGTTAAGGTATGGTTAACTAAATTTTATGTGGGCATGTCCCATGACATATCTGGCTTCCAGTAATATATTAATATTAAAAGGTAGCAGTAGAAGAGATTAATATTTTAATTTATAGTCCTAACCATTGAAACAAGATCTGTGGGTGATACAAATGTAGCAATTTTAATTTTGTGCAATTTAAAATTTGCCCTTAAGTTTTTCTTTAAGCCTGTTAACCAATTTTTCTAATTTTCTTCTCAACATTGCATGTGATTATTAAGTCTAATTATAATCACCACCTTTATTGTGGTGCAAGATTGATGCTGTTGTTGTCTCCTGAAAGGTAACATAGGTAGTGCATCCTGTGTGGCCTACTGGTGATGCTGAGACTACCGGGAGACTTGAGCACTATAATTCAGGTGAGAAGTTTTTGCATAATAATTTTCTTTATTTGCTTTATTTATCTGAATCTGTGCAAAACCATGTTGCTTAGTCCAATTTTGAAGTGGATACTGTGCTTTAAATTGTTGTTCTTGTAACAAAGAGCATGATTTTAATGCCACAATGCCTCAGTAGGTAAATTCACTTTATGTTTTGATGCTGAGCCATACAGATAGTGATGATCACAGGTTCAATAATTGGTCTGTGCTCAAGCAGTAGCAGAGCACAACAGTTGGTTAATGTTCCTGAGCAGAGAAGTGAGAAAATAAATGGTTTTGGTATTTCTGATTGCTCTACAGTTGTGAGGATCATCACCAGTTTGTAATTTAAGAAAGGTTTAGAAGGCACTAAAAAGTGGACAGATGGACATCAAACTGGAAGAGGATAAATTTAGTAGAGGAGAAAAATGCTTGAAGATATGGATTTTAAGAAAGGCTTTGAAGGATGTGGAATTTTAGGATTGTTTTGGAATTTGAACACAGGGCATAGTAACTGAGGGGCTTTTGATAACGGAGCGGGGACGACATACTAAACTGGGAGTCAGAGAAGTGGTGTGTGTGTGTGTATGTGTGATCTGAAGAGGGTTGCTCAGACGTTGTGGAGCAAGACAATTGAAGAAATTGCATATGAGAATCTTCATTCATTAGAGCGCGTTTTGCCAGAAGAACTGAGTGAGGATAATAGCGATGATTATCTGAAAAAGGGAGAGGTTGAGTTTTGGGTGAGCTGGTTTGTAATTGATCACAATGATGTAACCAGACAGAAGTCCTTTCTCAGTGGAGATAATGTAGATTAAGATTTTGAAAGATCATTAGCAAACAGTTATGGGATGAAAAGCTCAGCTACAAGTAAAACAGGAACCTGAGATTGTTAATCAATTTACTGTCAGCTGTGGAGTTGATGGAATCTGCACCAAAGGCACTTAGGTACAGACTGGAGCTGTTTTAGTTGTGCCAAATTTAAGCTAAGGTACATTGACTTGTCTAAAATTTGATGTTTGTTGACAATGGGATTAGGCTTGGCTGTGATATCCCTAGCAATCAAAAAGTTTACTGACACTTATTTTGGCTGACATGAAAATAGCCTGTTAGTTAAAAAAATGAGAGAAAATATGATGAACAGGTCACACCATACATTAGGAGGGACGAATGAAGTTTTATAGTTGCGGGGTTAATAGAAGAAAGTTCAAGGAATGGACAGGACAGATTATTAAATTTGAACAAGATATAGCAGATGAATCGAATACATTATTCACTATTTTTCACAAAGGAGATAATACGAACTGTACAGATGGAGCTCAGTAATCTATAAGGCACGTAAGTTTGAAAATGTCTTATGTAGGAACTTGAAGATTTAACCACCCACAGAGCACCTAGACTTAGAGCCTTCAACAAATTGAAGAAAAAGGAGCTCCAGAACTACTGAGATAATTCAGAACTTTTGGATAGCAATGTAATTCCAATAGTCAAAAGTTAAAGCACAAAATGAATAAAATTGCTTCAATAAACTAGCGATCTATAAATTTTCATTCAAAGTTCTCCTCAGAGAAAGTAACCATTTATGTTTCACAAATATCTGCCAAGATATCTCGGTTCACAATATTTAAGAAAATGGAAAATTATATCTGGTTTAGCAGTCATTTTTTTTGTTACATTCACTGATATAGGATTGTTGGCAAGTAACGAATAGAAAACTTGTTCACTTGCAACAGTTATATGAGACATGGCAGATAAGCTTTAATGTGAAAAAATGTAGGGTAATATAGTAGCAGGCAATTTAAATGCATACAGGAGGATGAGGGACTTTTTAAGATAGGTGATTGAGAATTGTGGGGTTGGGCAACATTGTGCTCTTGGAATAAAACAGCTGCTTTTATCAAAAGGGAAATAGCACTAAACACTTGGAAAAGTAATCCAGCTAACAAAAAATAAAATGAACAAGATGGTTGAAGGATGATTTATGTTTGAGAGATAGTAGCAACACTGCTTGATAATTATTTTCACCTAGAGACATAGGGAAAGGAATTAATTGTGGAGGTTGAGAAGTCCATATTGGAAGATGCAGTGGCTGCATGAACCAAATAGCATCCTTTCACTCCAACAGTTGTTATAGATTGTACCACTAGACAACATGGTTATGGAACCATATACCAGAGCTTGATTGCTATTCGGAAGGGAGAGGAAGTTAGGCAGAGGAAAATAAATGGAACAGTTTTGCAGTCGTTCATCTTTGTTTGGTTCATTTTGTTTGGACAGGTATGTTAGCATACCTTCACAAAAGTCATAGGCTGTGACTTTGGAAGAAAATAATGGAAATTAATGTGTATAATTTTTAAAAATATCTGAGGGATATCATTATCTCAAGTTGCAGAAGGTAGCTGAATAATATTTCCATCTGCCAGTACTCTTTGTGCTGATATGGATACCTCTGGCTGCTTCACACATATTTGGAAATAAAAGTGAAACTCTCATATTGTAATACTTTGTGTTGAATAACCAATGTATTTTAAGGCTTCTAATAGTCCTTTCTGAAGTTGTCAAGACTGATCTAATTGATACTATTTCTGATGTCTTCTGAGAGTTTGGCAGGAACGCTATCTGTGAAGATGCTGCTTGGACTTACAAGAAGATAAAGATAAGATGGCCTTCTCTGTTTACCATACTGCTTACAGCTCATTACCATTTTTCATTGCATGTAGTCAGAAAGAAAACCGGTTTGTCTGCACGAATCTCCAATGCCACCCCATCCAAAACTAACACAGTACTAAGTTGTGCAAGGCTAGAAGTTCCCAAATTAGTGTGGATACCAATTGTGGCAGCAGTGGGAGCAATATTAGGTAATGGAGAGGAAAGTAATTAATATTGATCATTTTCCAATGTGACACATAAGAGGGCTGTCAGTGTAAAGCCCATGAATGCTTGCTATCCAGAATCCAAAGTAAGGTGCTGGATGGGTGTCAGTGCCAATAAAAAACTAGGATGAGCAATAAATGTTGGTCTAGCTAGCGACACCCAGATCCTGTGAAAGAATAAAAAAACTTTGAGAAGTAGTTTGGGGGAAGAAATCAGAGAAGAAATCAACTGCTACACGTTTGAGTGTGCAAGGAATTAATTAGATGCATTAAATAATATTTGAGTAAATTAAAAATGTTTCTTAAGAGATTTGTTTAAAGTGAAAATTAGACAACCACATACTGAAAAAATAAATGAATGGCAGTGTGATGTACAACGGTCAGATTAATCAATTAAAGAAACAAATGAAAAATAAAAAACAAGCGAAGAAGTGTTTAAAAGAAATGTGAAAAGAGTTTTAAAAATATGGTAAAAGTTTATTGCTTCCAATGCTTGACTGATATTGCAAAATTACATTAATTTGAAATTAAATAATATGCAAAATAAAAGAAGCACTGAAGTTGCTCTTATAATGAGACTGCTGTCCAGCTTACTCGTCTTGAATAGCATTTACCAAGGTATAATGCTGCTCACACGCTCAACAAACTTGTGGAATTAAAGAAAGTGTTAAAGACAGTGGAACATAATCAAAGGGAATGATTTTCCAAGCCTGGGGAGGTAGTGGAAGCGGATACGGTAATGACTTTTAAGGGGTGTCTTGACAAGTACATGAATGAGATGGGAATAGAGGGATATGGTCCCCGGAAGAGTAGGGGGTTTTAGTTAAGTTGGGCAGCATGGTCGGTGCAGGCTTAGAGGGCTGAAGGGCCTGTTCCTGTGCTGTAGTTTTCTTTAGTGTACAAGTGTACTGTAACTAAGTTATTTATTTATTATCAGAAATAGGTTTACATTAACACTAATGAAGTTACTGTGAAAATCCCCTTGTTGCCACACTTCGGCGCCTGTTCGGGTACACTGAGGTACATTTATCATGGCCAATCACCTAACCAATACATCTTTCGGACTGTGAGAGGAAACCCATGCAGAAATGGAGAGAATGTGCAGACTTGGCACATACAATGACTCAAGTTGGAAATCAAATCCGAGTCCCTGGCATTGACACAGCAGTGCTAACCACTGTGCCATCCCTCCAGTATATAGGAGAATCAGGGTGCATGCCTAGCTGTCTACAGCCTGTTTCCCTGGCATGAATAGGTTCCCTGTTTCTTTTTATCCGCATGGAACTCCCTACTGCCAAAAAAATTGATGTATGAAAAGAAAATTGACTGGGTAGCTCGGAGTGAAACTCTCCAGTTTTCAGACTTCTGTGACACTATATATTTTTGGGGGAAATTCTGCCCAAAGACTCTGAGTCCATGAAATACTTTCAAAGGTACGTGATTCAGCATTTCACAAAACTTTATTAATATATAAATTCAAAGACTGATCTATTAAGATCCTTAAATTTTAAAATCTAAATGTTTACTTTAGAGATAAAAAGTGATCTCTCATTCACAGTGATTAATTTCTCTTTCAGCTAATAAAATGCATGTTACACTATCAGAAGTCATCAAAGCAACTGGTGTTGAGAGCATTTATCACAACTGGTGATTAAATAAAACTAAAAGAAGAGTTTTAAGTTGCCACTTATGTCACAACTGTTGCTTATTGAAATACTATTTGGAAAAAAAGTGTCCAGGTATTAAAAGAACAATGTGATGCTACTTAAACAAATTGGGTAAAACTATTTGAGGGATTTAATTAAATATCCATTTTCCTGCACGACTTAAATACATAAAACAGCAGTGAATGTAAGAAAGATTCACTGCACACAATGAACATGTGCCATATAATGTAAATAATTTTCAATTTAAATATACAAAATTGGTACATTAAATTAGAAATTTAAGATCTTTTTCATTTTAAAACCCTATTATTCATTATACTATCCATAATTAAGCTGATAACTTTAATGTCTCACATGTTTACATCACATCTTACATTTAATTTGACTTGCCAGACTACCTGGCTTTGCAAAAAAGTACATAAGCATGACCCTCAGTCGAGGAAACCTTCTCCCTAAAGTTTACTTCCAGACCTGGAAATGGTGAATAATTTTGGATACCTTGCTGTATTCCACAAGCATTTATATTAAGTGGGTGACAAACTTTATGTGAGTTAATAAAATCTGTTTGAAGTGTAACTGTTGTCGATTTTTGAATTTAAACATTCTACTCATATTCAAAATTTGAAATTTATTAGGAAGGGGCTAAAAGCAACACCTTAGTATAGACATGGGTGCAGTAAAGCAGTAGTTAAGCAATTGGACTGGTAAACTCAAGGGGTTGGATTAATAGTAGAGAAGACACAACTTTAGAAAATTTGAAACCATACACATAACTTCACAGAATGAGGCCTACAGTCCCACTGAGTCTATGGAGCCAACTAGTCAGTCCCATTTCCCCAACTCCATTCCTGTAGCTCTGCAAGTTTACAAGTTTATTTCCCTCAAGTACCAATCCAATTTCCTTCTGAAATCATTAATTGTCTGACCTTCCACCACCCTTAGCTGCCGTCTGATATTGCCTAGCAAGTCATTCAGTTATATCGAATTACTACAAAAATGACCAAAGATTGCAGTTGTTCAAGAAGGCTTGTTTCAGGATAATTACATAGTCTAAAAACATCCACTTCCTGAGAATGAATTAAAAAAGATAACTTACAGACGTTGTGATGCCATGTAACTATGAGGTTTACAACAGAGGCTGTTCAGATCATGTGCCTGCTGACATGTTTAGAAGGATTCAAGACTTCTGGCACTGTCTCGCTGTCATCTCCTACTTCAAACATATATCCAGTTTTCCATTTAAAAGAAGCAATGGGTTCTGTCTCAATCATTCACTGTGGCAAAGCATTCCATATGCAGAAAAAACACTAAAATAAATACATTTCTCTTCACCTCTCTGTCACAATTTAAGATTGATGAATCCTTGTTATTGATCTTCCACTGTCTTTTCCACTTCTTAAACTTTTCTGCTGATGAAGTAGTACCACTCTCAACTACTGTTTTATAACTAGCTTTGCAGTACTAGCATTAACTTTGTAAATTCAGTGAATTTAATGTCCTTACTTCATGCATCCAAAATTGCAGCTAGTCCTGTGACTAAGAAATGGCAAAAGTACTTGCAGCGTATCACAAGTTATAATACACTCAATGTATAACTGCTTTGACACCTGAAGATACTCAAGATGGAAGATTGCTAGCTGCGACATAAAACACCAAGGGTGGGATTTTACGACCTCGCTTGATTAGAGACTGGAAAATCCCACCCAAGGTCACAAACATTTCCGTTGTTCACCCCCTCACCCACTCTGATTCTATGGTGAGTAGGGTGGTAGAATTTCAGCTCATAGGTCTAATTACTTGACCGAATGTTAAAGGCAAAATTTCAGTTCAGTAATGCCTCTCACATCACTCAACAAATGTTTATATTCAAACAAAGAACACAATGTAATGGGAGCAGGATGACATAACTCGTAGACAAATGTTTATGTTCGAGTCAGAACATAGGTGGAAAGATAAGGAAATACTGAACAGAAAAAGTAACTCACAGACAAATGTTTAAGTTAGGAATACTGACAAGTAGAGAAAAAAAAACTTGCTGAACAGAGACTCCCCAAGCCCGATAATTACAAGCTGGCAGTTCATTACCGAGCTGTAAGGATTGAGACATTAATTAATTGCCCTCCATTGTGGCTATTAGCCACTATCAGTGGTGTGAAGTTACCAGCATTGGACTAGGGTAGGCACAATAAGTAGTCTCACAACACCAGGTTAAAAATCCAACAGTTTTATCTGGTAGCATGTGCTTTCGGAGCACTGCGCCGTCATCAGGTGAATATCATTGGATCAATGTATAAACACTCGGGATTGGATTGAGTAACTGTATAAGATTTGTTCAGTGCAGATACATGTGATTTGCCTATATAAGAAATGAGTTTACTATTTCATTTTGCGATATATTAGTAAAAGTTTTGTTTATTGTCGCATTTAGTTCTCTAGGGGAAAAGTTGTAGCATTAGTTTGATTAGGAAACGAACCTTCACTTGTTTTAAAACTGCTGTGAATTTCTGTTTGGAAGAAACTCAAATTATTTGAGTTGAAAGACCAACATATTTTCCAAAGACAGATAACAACTGCTATTGGCAGTAATTCAAATTGAACTTTCCAACATGTCAGAATGTTAAAAAAATGTTGAGATCAACAATGTTTCACAAAGTATTTCTTTTAAATTTGGTTCAGTGGCAAATATTGGAAATCAAAAATTTGTTTCAAGAAGAAAGGGATGAACAAAATACATAGTTGGATGGCATATCGTACTAGAGGCCCACACCCAGACTTATCAATCATTGCATTGACTGGGAACACAAAGAAACAAAAAAGCTGAGACAGAGACAATTGTGTCCTGTTTATGAGCTATGGACAGTGAAAGCACAATCTGGATCCGATCCAAATGGGGGAGGTACCTGATTGGATTGATATCTCCCGTTTAGCCCGGCTGAGATGGTATTATGAAGGGCCTTACCTGAGTACACCCAGTCATATAAAGGCAAAATACTGAGGATACTGGAATCAGAAACAAAAACAGAAAAATGCTGGAAAATTTCAGCACGTCTGACAGCATCTTTGGAGAGAGAACAGAACCAATGTTTTGAGTATGGATAACCCTTCAGTAGGTCATGCCCTACTGAAAAAGGTGATATTACTGGAATGGGAGTGCTTCTCCTAATTCCAATAGTGACCCCGGAAACAGGGCTGCACCACTGATTCCAACTAGACAACATTGGGGTTGTGTGTTACAATTCCAACATTCGATATCACCTGACAGAAAACTGGGCAATATGGCAAAAATCACACATTATATGGGATTTCCCTCTCTGGGTGTAAGCAACGGGGCAGCATAAACTGTCTCCTCACCTGGTGGGGTAGGGGAAACTGGACATATATGGGTTCAATTATACTGACGGTTGTGACTTGAAAATAATCCCCACCACCACACATTCTGCCCACTCAGATTACGAGGGAGAAGGAAGGTACAATGTCTCAACCACTGAGAAATCATACCATTACAGAATGATGCACTGCCCCATACCCACCCGAATATTTATTTCAGTCCAAGGCGGTTGGTTACTATTGCACAAGCCCAAATGTTAGAAAGCTACAGATCCACTTTGTGAGCATTTACAAGAATATAAGGAGTCAGAATTGGCCCCCATCGAACACCTAGCAGAGGTAGTAAGAGAGCTCGGTCAGTCTGTCAAACTCTTTAGAAGACAAAATTGAAGTTCTTGAGACAGACATGGAGCAGGAATTACAAAGTCTGAACTGTGGGAGGGCTGGGATTGGAAAACAAATGTTATAATCCACCCTGGATTTAAGTAATTTCTCACATCTGGTGAGGGTTCAGCTAGTACTAGCCCTGACCTGGAGAGGGACTAACATGTTGATCCTGCAGATGATACACACTGCGAGAAAGGGTGACAGCAGGAGTCAAAGAATATCAGAAGGCAATAATGACACAGAGACAAGATAATTTGAGACATTAATTTAATTTAAACTACCTGAATTCCCAAAAACTGACTGGTCAGCACATAACGAGCAGGGAATACCAGGCAACCAAAAAGGGTAGGGGAAGGCGATGGCCTAGTGATATTATCGCTAGACTATTAATTCAGAAACTTAGCTAATATTCTAGGGACCCGGGTTCAGATCACCGCAGATGGTGGAATTTGTATACAATAAAATATATCTGGAATTAAGAACACACAGGAAATCATTATCGATTGTCAGAAAACTTATTTGGTTCACTAATGTCCTTTAGGGAAGGAAATCTGCTGTCCTTACTTGGTCTGGCCTGTGTGTGACTCCAGATCCACAATAATGTGGTTGACTCTAAACTGCCCTCCAAGGGCAACAAGAGATGAGCAATAAATGCTGGCCAGCCAGCTACACCCATGTCCCATGAATGAATAAACAAAATATCCATATAAGATTAGGTATTATGATTGGTCAATTAATGGAACAAGGGGTTGTCCATTACTGAAAGGGGGACTGTTAGAGTAAAAAATAGCAGAGGCACCTGCAGTACATTTTGAGTTACAAATTGGATGAATACATCTCTATAGGATATGTAACTTTTAATACACCAAGACACCTAAAATGGAAGGTTGCTAATTGTTACAGGAAGCTTCATGGAATCTATAAGCTTGGCTAAAAACGAATGGCACAAGTTCAGCTGTTCTTATCATATAGCTTGCAGATTATAGTTTATTTCAAATAAAGAACATAAACAACAGGTAAGAATGTGCTGAGCAGGAAGTCCCATTGTTCATACCCAAGGCTGGTAGTGATGGGCCTGCAACTTGCCTCCAAGCTATCTGGTGCAAGACATGAACAGATCGCGCATCCCCATCATGGCTATCTGCCAATATTGGATTAATGTATAATGCATGTAATCTATAACTATTATGATTGGATTGTGTCCAGCCGGAATGGGCTGAGTGACTGTAGAAGTGATGATTTTCTTGTTCAGTGGAGATGCATATGGTTCTGATGCATGACATCTTCCCGCTGGCGGAAGAGCTTAATAAACTGTTTGACAATTGGAACAGACCCAGGCGTTGAGTGATTCTTTCAAATTAATTCACACTAACAGTTCTGTCATTTTAGCTTAGCCATTGCCTTGCACAAGTGTATCAGTACCTCTTTAGGTGTTCTGTGCTCTTATTTATAATACTGAAAATACTATTTTTTATGGTTTATCTCTTTGCATTTGCATTTTCAGGAAATTACATATTTGAGCTTCTGTCTTTGCTAATCCCACCCTTCAGCATCTTCCATTGAACGTACACTCCTTTTTCTTGGTTTTTCTATCAAAATGCATTACCTCATATAGAAACATAGAAGATAGGAGCAGGCCTTCGAGCTTCCTCCGCCATTCAGCACAATCATGGCTGATTGTCTAATTCAATTGCCTAATTTTGCTTTCTCCCCGTAACTTGTGATTCCACTGCCTCTTGAATACATTCAATGTTCTGGCATTAACTATTTCCTGTGGTAACGAATTCCACAGGCTCACCACTCTGAGTGAAGAAACATCTCCTCACCTGTCCTAAATCGTCTACCCCGAATCCTCAGACTGTGACTCCTGGTTCTTGGCTTCACCAAGGCCCTATATAAGTGCAACATTGCATCCCTGTTCCCTTTTGTCGAAACCTCTCCCAATGAAGGCCGACATACTATTTGCCTTCTTTGCTGCCGGCAGCACCTGCATGCTTACCTTCACAACTAGTGCACAAGGACACCCAGGTTCCACTGCACTCCCCTCTCCCTTTCTGCAGCATTCAGATAGTAATCCGCCTTCTTGTTTTTGCTTCCAAGGTGAATAACCTCACATTTATCTAAATTATTGACTTGCCATTGATTTGCCCACTTACCCAATCTGTCCAGATCATGAAGGATTTCTGCATCCTCGTCACAGTTCACCCTCCCACCCAACTTTGAGATGCTACATTTTGTTCCCTCTTCCAAATCATTTATGTTGTGAATAGCTGGGGTCCCAGAACTGATCCCTGTGGCACCCCACTAGTTACTGACTGCCAATTTGAAGAGAACCCATTAATTTCTACTCTTTGTTTCCTTTCTGCCAAACAGTTTTCTATCCATCCAAATACACTTCACCCTATCCCAAGTGCTTTAGTCTTGCCTATTTCTATATTAAGTTTATTTGGCACCTGTCTTGGCTAAGTCCATTCCGTTCCTCCTTATTGTTTGCCTAATTTTGTTAAGAGTTATGTCAATAAGGTAATTTCCATAGTTACACAGAGTTCGCTATTAACATAAAACCAGATTAACCAAAACAGAATTAATAATTGACCCAGTATTTATTTATAACACATTGGAGATGAGGCAGAAATTCTGCTTTTATAATACTTAGATAGCAGCAGCCTGTGCCTCATACAGGCAGTCAGCAAGGTTGGCTTAGCCCATGTCTCCCATTCCTGATCTCTCATCCTCTCCTAAGCTATTGTCTACATTACCTTAGTTACAAAAAACTGTAATTGTTGGGTTTTAGTTATCTCTAATTCAGATTATTTGAAGATGTTAAAAATTTCATTAATTTCCAATCTATTACAAGTGTTTATATTTTAGTAGCTCCACCTTTTGCTTTATTTAGTAGTTTAACCCAAATTTTGACACATTTGAGGGTGCGGCCTGCAAGTGCAGTGAAGTGGTAAGTTTTATATTTTTCTGATTATCGGGTATGCAGCCTGGATAATCCAACACAAAGGTAAAACAATTTTACAAGAGGAGTGAGCTATTTAATTTAAAATAAATAGCATAAGCAGTTCCATTGAGAATGTTCATTGACTTTAAATGTCTGGTTTTCCTTCATTTTTAGGAGAATGCATGCTCCAAACAGGTTCCTTAATATGTTCTGGTAGCTTTTCTAACATGGTCTGAAAAGGCAAGAATAGTTTAATGCATTACAGGCATATGTGTCAGACATAATTTGTTAGATTAACTTGTACAAATACCAACACAAGACTGACCTTGGTCACCTCCATAGCAAGCCCTTCTGGAAGATTGCGTTGGATATATTCCAAGTAGACATTAGCAGTGCTCCCAGTCAGATGTTTGATCTAGTAGATAGCGCATAACTATTAAAAGTAAGCCTGAATTCAATCATACAACAAGCACAGATTTCTAAACTGCTCTCAATTTAACAATTCAGTTGTATCCCCACAAAAAAAATTAGGTACCAGTAAAGTTTTTTTTCTTTCAATTTGAGGATTTGTAAAGTGACTCAAATTGAGAGAAGCTCATCGATCAACAGTATGCAAGTATACAAATGAACTGTTCCTTCAAGAACTGCCATGAACTGTGCAGAATTCATTAACAAAAGGCAACAAATACTGATCATTTGACACGGGGAAAACATTGACAAAAGCAAGTCGATTCATTGGCAAATAAAAAGTTTATTAATGAAGTATATAATGGGTCTATGTGACAAAATATATTAATTTTTGTTAACTTGACAGAATGTACTGGATCTCACTATTTTAAATCAATAAATTAATCAACACTTTCATTTAGCCAATCCATTCTCATAATCTCTTCACGTATCTAGAATTTTTTTGTCGAATAAGCTGAAAGTTTATAGTAAGATATCCACTCTACCCTAACTTTCTAGCTGATGTTTCGCCTTCTACTTGCCTCTATGCATCTGTAGTATGTTCTCATCTCATATTGAACTCTGTGCTTCTTGAAAATGTGAACAGATTTGAGAAGTGTCATTCTATCAATTTTCCTTGTAGGCTCATACCTAAAAATAGTTAAATTAGATTCACTTCACAAAATGTTATTTAAAACCGCAGGACATAAAATTTTCTTTTATTGATTTTTACAAGTGCAATGTTCCAAGGCTGTATATAAAAATCAAAACAACAGGTTTCAATGTTGTTGCAAAGATATGTTCTGTAGGGGAGGGTGGGGAAAACTAGAAAAAAGTAAAAACCAATAACAATGCAGGCAAAACTGATATACTTAGAGTTTCGTGGCAGATTTGCCAATGTAATCAGTAGAACGTATGAAAAAACAGCTAATCACACACATAGCCATTCTCCATGGTTTCCACTGATTTTCAATCAAAGTTCCAGCATGAGATTTGGCAAATTGCATAGGAATTATTTTGTATAAAACACATCTTTCTTTTTTTCGTCACTGGTTCATTGGGTCAGGGTAAAATGTGAATTATACTAAATGTAAAGGGAAATAATCAACTTACTTGAATGAAAATAACCTCCACATTTGAACACCAGATGTATAATTTGTGTTTATATTTTATGTTTGTGACACTTGAAACCACAAAATGGTTTAACCCTCACTTTGCTGAGCTTTTGATCTGAGCTGCATAGTTGTGAGACAACTTTAGTCTGCAACCAAATGGCTTGTGACTACACTATGCTGAAAATGGGTACTCAGGATGGAACGAAAATGATATGAACACGACATCGAGTATTGTAAGAGATTGTAGCGTAGGCATGAATTTGACTTTGCTATGAGAATGAAACACTGAATTGACTGAAAGTTTAAAGAGTTATTTTTTCATTGCTATTTTATGTACTGTATACCAAACACTTAGTGGCCATGTGGTGAAGGAGGTATTTGTTCCAATACAACAGTGCCATTAATAATGTAGACCAGATAAAACGCACAGAAATTCTCTTTGTCATTGCAGTGCAATAGAATGAAAGGAAAACATGTCCAATTTTGAAAAGAATCCACTTGGCAAATTAAATCCAAGGGAATTGCTTGCAACAACAATTAAGTACTTACACTTTATCAACAGTGATATTCAGCTCTTTAGCAGCAAGTGTGGCAAAATACTCATAGCTATCCAGTACAGTTTTATCATGGCCCTTCACCAAAACAAAGATCCTCTTGTACAATGTATCTGGCTCATCTGTTACTTCTGCCTGCATTAACATAAATTCATAAAGCATGACAAACAAAATTACTTATTGCCGAGATATATTCTTTAAAATGAAAAATTCTCAAGTTTCAAAGCAGCCAACTATTCCAATTTACACCATTCATAAACACTAAAGCAAATAAAAAATAACTGGATAATGTTTTAACCTAGCCTTCCCATCTATTACTTAGAAGAAAGAGTTTCATAGAGCACAATTCACATTGCAGAACAATTTTAAATTAATCACAGTCAATTAATTACTTTTGAAGTCACTGTTTTTAGGCAAGTGCATTGATCAAGACTCCAACAAATAAAAGACAGTTCACCTATTTGGCTGAGAAATTAACTTTGCCCAAGATATCAGCTCTTTCTCAGAAAATATCAATCTCAAACAGGGAGACAAGCCATCAGTATAATAGTACCTTATCTGAAAGATGATACCCCTAACAATGCAGGACCCTTCAGAACTGCATGAATATCTGCTTGACTGACATGTTGATTTTGAAGCATCAATTGAGTTTTATTAAAAACCTACAAATAAAGATTTCTTAATGTACATCTGCCAGCTTGACTGCACATTTTTTTTAAAAGATTTCCAGTAAACTACTGACGACTTCCTGTTACTAAAAATGATTCTGCCTCTTAAGATAATCTGCTCCTGGTCTTTGTATAGGTCTATGATTTGGATACAGATTTAGAGGGAATGGAATTGAAATTTGCAGATGATTCCAAATTCAGAAACTGAAAAGGGATAGTGATAAGATGGAGCAATAGGGATAAAGATTCACAGGATGTTAAAGCAGCATTTCAGGTTGATAAGAAAACTTTATCCTCAGAAATATTAAATATAAAAGCAAAGCAGTAATTCTGAACCTATATTTTCTGGTTAGTAGGAGAAAATATAAATACGAATACTTGAAAAAAGGTCCTTTTTGTTAGAACTTTGGGTGTGTTTAGAATCAAAGAATCTTTGCAGTACAGAAAGAAGCCATTTGGCACATTGAGCCTGCACCGACAACAATCCCACCTTATCCCACATATTTACACTGCTAATTCCTCCCGAAACTATGGTCAATTTATCACGTCTGATCAACCTAACCTGCATATCTTTGGATTGTGGGAGAAAACTGGAGCACCCAGAGAAACCCACGCAGATACAAGGAGAATATGCAAACTCCACACACACAGTCATCCAAGCCAGGAATCAAACCTTGTGAGATAGCAGTGCTAACCACTGTGCCACCATGCCGTCCTTTAAAATTATGGAAGGATGGGACAAAAGCAGACTAATTGCAATAATTAAGAACATAAGAAATAGGAGCAGGAGGAGGCCATCTAGCCCTTCGAGCCTGCCCCGCCATTCAGTAAGATCATGGCTGATCTGAAGTGGATCAGTTCCACTTTCCCACTTTCTCCCCATAACCCTTAATTCCCTTGTCTATCAGAAACCTATCTACCCATGACTTAAATATATTCAGCGAGGTAGCCCCCACCACTTCTATGGGCAGAGAATTCCAGAGACTCACAACCCTTTGAGTGAAGAAGTTCCTCCTCAACTCCAATCTAAACTGCCCCCCCCCCCACCTTATTTTGAGGCTGTGCCCTCTAGTTCTGCTATCCTTTCTAAGCAGGAAGAATCTCTCTACCTCTACCCTATCTATCCCCTTCATTATCTTATATGTCTCTATAAGATCCCCCCTCAGCCTTCTAAACTCCAACAAGTACAGACCCAGTCTATTCAATCTCTCCTCATAGGCTAATGCCCTCATCTCCGGTATCAGCCTAGTGAACCTTCTCTGCACTCCCTCCAAGACCAATATATCCTTCCACAAATACGGCGACCAAAACTGCACACAGTATTCCAGTACTCCAATTGAGGGAACTGGATCGAGGAGTCATTGGGACAAAATTAAATGCATGTAATTTGGAATAGAGGACTGGAGAAACTTCCTTATATAAAGTTTTGCAGCTGTGAAATTCATATCCAGTGTTACTGATTGTTGCAGAACAACTTCAACGTTCAAGATCAGATTAGATAGGTGGATAAAGGATAGGGGAATGGGCTGAGTAAATGTATTACCTGCGGTGTTATTTGCTCACATGCAAACTCAAACTGATTGGCCTTTTTGGTGTTGTAACAAATACACTGTTACAAATTTGGACAAGCATCATTCATATTTTTATACAAACAACATTTTCTAAAAGATGCCCTTAGAAAAGTACATAATTATATATGAAGAACTATGAAAGTACAATTGGATATTTTCTATGCTGATTGCCGAAGAATTAAGTGAATAAAAATCTTGCATCTGAAATGTAAGTCTAGCTTTCATGAAAATTTAACCAGAAGACATACAGTGCAGGTCCCAACAGACTAGGGGGCTACCAAAACAATTAATGAAATATGCTAGAAAACTTACCAGGGGAGCTGTGATATAGTGTGGAGACCCCAGATGGATCCTTGCTGACAGTGGCAATGTTGGTCTTTTACTGCAGTGAAGCAAAAATACTTTATATAATGATGCAGTGCAACTGAATTTTCCAAAAAGCTAAAATACGGCTTTCCTAGTTTGACAATTAACAAGTAGAAGGCATTGTGGAATTGGTGGGTTCCCAGAGGGTGAGCTGAAATATGATATTTTATCATTGTGATGCATCCATAAGAAAGATGAGAACAGAAAACAGAAATGTGAATTATAGTTGCAAAAACCATTTAAAAAGTTAAAAGATGAA
This sequence comes from Carcharhinus amblyrhynchos, assembly GCF_965287045.1. Classification (NCBI taxonomy): domain Eukaryota; kingdom Metazoa; phylum Chordata; class Chondrichthyes; order Carcharhiniformes; family Carcharhinidae; genus Carcharhinus; species Carcharhinus amblyrhynchos. The sequence goes on from NC_137335.1 coordinate 57,157,298, forward strand.
TTTACACCTGGCTTGAATTGTGCAACTCTTTATCATTTGTTTTAACTTTTTCCTTCTGTGGTCTGCTCCAACTTGTAGATTTCCCTAATAATTTTGTCTTGATGTGGAATTGCCAGCATTGGACTAGGGTAGGCACAGTAAGTAGTCTCACAACACCAGGTTAAAGTCCAACAGGTTTATTTGGTAGCACAAGCTTTGAGTACTGCTCCTTCATCAGATGAGGCACTTAGCTGATGAAGGAACTGCTCTTTGAAAGCTCATGCTACCAAATAAACCTGTTGGACTTCAACCTGGTGTTGTGAGACTATTTATTGAACTTTGTCTTCGTTAGAAAAAATGTGGATTGATTATAATGTTCGACAAGTCCCTTCACTATTTCCCAACCTTTTACTTCCTTGTCCCAAACCAGGCTTAACTCCCTCTTTCATTACACATCCACTGCCTCCATATTGTCTGACAGCTTACCAACATCCAGTCTTGGATGAGCCAAAATTTCTTCCAGTTAAGCATTGGTTGACAAAAGCTATTGTCTTTGGTGCGTACAACAAACTCCTGTGCCTAAACCACCAATTCCACCCTTCTCTCTGATCACCGTCTCAGGCTGAATCAGATTACCTTAAACCTGAGCTTTCCAACCAACATTCTTTCCTTCTCTAACTGCCACTGACAGAAAAACACTCATCTCTGCCCCTATATCAGCTCATCAGCTAATGTAACCAATCTCCAAACTCAAATACTTCAACACTCTTCTGGCTGGCTACACATTTTCCATCCTACATAAACTGAGTTCACCCAAAACTCTGCTGTCTGTATTCTAACTCGTACAAAGGCATGCATTACATTTGTGCTCATTAATCTACATTTGCTCCCAGTCCAACAATAACTCAATGTTAAAATTCTCATATTTGGGTTTAAATTCTCCCATGGCCTCACCTGTAAGTCCAAGTCTACAACTCTCTGAAAACCAGGTATTTCTCCAACTCTGTCTTAATGTACTCCCCTCATTTCCTTTACTTCATCAGTGCTGCTGGGGCCCTCTGGACTCAAACCTCTCTGCCTCCCTTCCATTAAAATCAACCATTTTGACCACACTTCTGGTCACCTTTCCAAATGCCTCTCTTCTGTGGCTTAGTCTCAGTTTTTGTCTGATTACACTCCTTGCAACATTTTAGTACATTAAAAGTTCTATATAATGCGAGTTGATGTTGCTTAACTATGAATGACAGAAGGGTAACTGTATAGGTTACATAAAAGCCTGTTAATTGACATTTGCACGTTCATTCACAATCCCTGCTATAATGACGCGGCCCAGCCTCCAGAGGAACAGGACAATATCCAATCTTGACCAACAGATATGATTCACACCACATAATTCTTGTCTAAATAACCATCTTCAATAATAAGAGCCAAAACAGAAAACGGTGGAAAATCTCACAGGTCTGACAGCATCTGTGGGGAGAGAATAAACCCAACGTTGAGTCGAGATGCCCCTTCGTCAGAGCTGATTTGTTTCAGATTCCAGCATCCACAGTATTTTGACTTTCTGCTTCAACAATAAGAGGTTCAATCCAATACCATGACCTTCAATGGCATTACTATGGTCATGTTACCCCATTATCAACATCCTGGGATTCAGCATTGAACAGAAGCTTATCTGGATCAGCAAACTTAACAAGTTCACAATGAATAAATAGTAATACAAATGAACCTGATTATTGCACACACCACTGGTATTTCTTGTGCTTGGCAACATTAATATGCGATAGTTGTATCCAGCATCATTAGGGCTGGCTGAGTTCAAATTACTCCACAGATGCAGATTGAAGTGTTACTATTTCATGAAGGAACATTCGTAATTAGGACTCCCTTAAAACAATTATATTACATATTTTATTTCTACTAATTTGTTTGACAATGTAGGTATGATGGAGCTTAGTTAGAAACAGCAGGAAAATGATTAATACAAGACACATCTGAGTGTCATTTCTGCATTTACTTAAGTTTCCTTATACGTTGTGCACAGCGATTCCTTCAAATCAATTGTCATAATGCCAATTGTGCATATAACCATATCCAGCAAAAACAAATTTAAGATTAGAATTTTAATTTAGACTTGTAGAGCAATACACCATAAATGAAATGTTGGTGAGGATATGAAGGAATCTCAAGAGCAAACCACTTTAGAACTGTGTCCTGCAGTCTCTGAATTTGCTCTGACAGCTCTTGAGCTCCAATTACTCTATATGGTACCACTTTGCACAGTTATTGTATAGATACACCTTAAAGATTCTTTAATTTTTGAAAGGCAAATTGATAGGAAATATTCTTAATGAAGTCAGTTAACATCTTTGAACTTACCAAGAGTGTATTGTTATACCATGGCTGGCATAATTCAAAACTGGAATTCGATTAACCTGAAAATCAAAGAGTATGATTTTTTTGAAGTATTGAACATTTTTTTTTTGAATATGTAGCATTATCATTCAAAAGAAAACTGAGCTATTAAGATCCCAAAATATCTTTCTTCTGGCATAACTGAAGTTGCTACAGGACCTCCAGGAATGTTACATTACTTCCTGATAAGGACATTCAAGAGAGATGAAGTTATAACAAACTGAAAGCCTTTTAAATGATTGACATTTCAAGGCAAAAGGACATTTTTTGGGAATGGTAAAGGAAGTGAGGAAATAGTGAATGCGAAGCACAAAGCAGAAGTCGCAGGAACCATCAATGCCCTTGAAAGCGAGAATTTTTAAGTAGACTTGAAAGCAATGATAGAAGTAGTAAGGTGGAATGATTTATGAAGGGAGTTCCAGGGTGCAAGATTGGTTGATTTGGATTGATGGGTTAACCCTAACCCTAATGCTGATGACAGAGTAGAGAACTTTGCCAGAGGAAGGAAGTACTGCTAGGATAAGATCAGAGGAATTTCAAAATGAGCATACAAGGAACTTTAAATGCATGTAATAAGGTGCAGGAACTTAAAGTGAAGATGATATTTTTCAGCATCTCTTTTCATTTACAGGCAATACGGCATGGTAGCGCAGTGGTTAGCACTGCTGCTTCACGACTCCAGGGACCTGGGTTCGATTCTCGGCTTGGGTCATTGTCTGTGTGGAGTTTGCACATTCTCCTCGTATCTGTGTGGGTTTCCTCCGGGTACTCCGGTTTTCTCCCACAGTCCAAAGATGTGCGGGTTAGGTTGATTGGCCATGCTAAAATTGCCCTCAATGTCCTGAGATGCGTACGTTAGGGGATTAGTGGGTAAATACGTAGAGATATGGGGGTAGGGCTTAGGTGGGATTGTGGTCGGTGCAGACTCGATGGGCCGAATGGCCTCTTTATGTACTGTAGGGATTCTATGATTCTAAATGCTGGCCCGCCAGTGATGTCCATGTCCCACAGCTGAATTTTAAAAAAGTAGATGAAGCAGAGGAGTGCAGCATTTAGTTCCAATGACTGGGAATTCGACAATGAGGAAACATAGATCGAAGATTAAAAGTCTGAGATTTACAGCCAACAGCAGGAGAAATAAATGGTAAAGTTGTGAAATACACTGCCTAACTTCTACCATCGGGAAAAAGATAAAAGTCTGAGGTTACAAACTAACAGACTCGAGAACAACTTCCTCCCTGCTGCCACCAGATTTTTGAGTGGACCTACTTTATGTTGATTTTTAACTACACCCTAGCTATGACTGTAACACTACATTCTGCATTTTCTCCTTTCCTGCTCTATGAAGGGTATGCTTTGTATGTATAGCGCACAAGAAACAACACTTTTCACTGTACACTAATACATGTGACAGTAATAAATCAAATCAAATGTCAATATTGTAAGTACGGGTTGGATGTTGGGATCTGGAAACGAAGCGGGAAAGTGGAGGTTGAAAACTGCACCACTGTTTCACACTCTGAACGGATTGGATGTTAAGTCTCAAGTGTCTCAGTCAGCGTCCCGGGCGGCGTCTGAAGCGAGTGACGGTTCCCTAGGTAAGGGGCAATCATGGAGAGGGTGAAATTATCCCAAACACCCGCAGAATGGCCGGCTGGGAGAAGCAGAATGTGTGAAAACGGCGAAGCCTCACCTGGAGCAGCCGCCTGAGGAAACCGGCCGCCGCCATCTTGGTCACAGCACCAGCTAACTTCCGGGTCACCTGGGCACCACTTCCGGGTTGCCGAGAGGACAACAGGAAGTGCTGGGAAATGATGTGTGTGGGAAGAGAGAGCTAATGGCTGTCATCAGAAGGTGTGAATGAAAGCCCCACAGATCCTCACTGTAATTGGCAGAAAGACAACAGCAGCAACTCAAAAAAAGGAAATACACCTGAACAAGATCCTGAATCTCTATCTAATCTGTCTACTTTTATATAACAATAATTATATCCAACTGTACTTCGACTAACGACTGATAATCAGAGATCAATCTTCCAGCTAACCTATAAGACTACATTGTATAACCCAATATCTCTTGCAATTGTTTTGGCCCAACTGGCAGTCCATCTCCTCTTACCATTACTCATTCTCATAGAATTTGCCACAATATCATACATGATCTGAAACGTAGAACCTGGTGAAGTTACGGCAGAGGTCAGAAGATCCCGGAATGGCTCATGCAATAGAAGGTGGTTGCAACTTGAGGGACTTTGGCTCAGAGTCACTGAGTTCAACCAATTTATTTGATAGTAAACTCACAAGCTTTCGGGGTTTGCCCCTTCGTCAGGTGAATGGAGAGTTCAGGCCTCAGACAGAGCATATAACAACTCTATATATAGCTTGCTATAAAGCTTGTGAGTTTACTATCAAATAAATTGGTTGGACTTTAACCTGGTGTTGAGAGACTTCTTACTGTGTTTACCCAAGTCCAATGCCAGCATCTCCACATCAGAGTCATTGAGCCAGAGACTGAACTGCAGCCACTGACACATTAGGGAAGGAGAGTTACCTGGACGCTTTGTTTCAGGAGGCAGTCACACCAGTTAGGTTCTTTTGGTTTGCAAAATGATCAGGGACGGGGTTTGACTGCAGCTGAGGCAGATAATTGGGATCCAGATGGCAGGAGTATTGGCCTCTGCAATTAACCACCAGGTTTAAGGTTCTCGCAGCTTGTTTGGATGAGAATCGGAGCCACAAGGTAGATGAACTGACTTGCCCTAGCACTGTGGTACAGGAAACTATTCAAGTGGGGGGAGGATATAAGAATTTAGTGATAGTAGAGCAGTGGCATTTGACACTATTCTCTGCAACACCAGGTTAAAGTCCAACAGGTTTATTTCGCAGCAAGATCCACTAGCTTTCGGAGCATTGCTCCTTCGTCAGGTAAGTGGGAGTTCTGTTCACAAACAGGGCATATAAAGTCACAAACTCAATTTACAGAATAATGATTAGAATGAGAGTCTTTACAGCTAATCAAGTGTTAAAGGTACAGACAATGTGACTGGAGAGAGCATTAAACATAGGTTAAGAGATGTGTATTGTCTCCAGACAGGAGAGTTAGTGAGATTCTGCAAGTCCAGGCAAGTTGTGGGGGTTATAGATTGTGTGATACGACCCCAAGATCCTGGTGGAGATCGTCCCCACGTGTGCGAAACTTGACTATCAGTCTCTGCTCAGTGACTCTGCGCTGTCGTGTGTCGTGAAGAATGCTTATCCGAAGATCAGAGGCCTCTCCAGTGCCAGGTTGGTTCAAGACATTTGGTCTGGACTGGAGATGAACTTACAGTGGGAGGGAGAGGATCTGGTTTTCCTGGTCCACGTAGGTACCAAGGACATATGCTGAATGGCAAGAGAGGTTCTGCAATAGAATGTTTGAGGAGCTAGCACTAAATTATACAACAGAACCACCAACATGATACTCTCTGAAATAATACCTGAGCCGCCTGTGGAATTTCTTCCCTCAGAGGCTAGTGAATCTGTGGAATTCTTTAATGCAGAGGATTGGAGAGACTGGGTTCTATATTCAAGGTGGAGATGGACAGATTTTAAATCAGTAAGGGAATCAAGGGATTTGGGGAAAGGGGGGGAAGTGGAGTTGGGGGATTATCATATATCAATGGTGGAGCAGACCTAATGGGTCGAATGGTCTACTTTTGTTCTGATAGCTTAAGATTTACTATGGAAAAGGACAAAGAACAATCAAAAATAGAAAGCCAACTTCAACAGGGTAAGAATGGATCTGGACCAAATAAATTGGAATCAAATATTGGTATGAAAATCAGTAGGTGAACAATGGGCCACCTTCAAAGAAGAGATTGTTTGGGCACAGTTGAAGTGTTTTACCTTAAAGAGTAATACAAGAAAGGGCAGGTAAATCCAGAGTTCCCTGGGTGGCAAAAAGAGATTGCGATTAAGATGAAGACAGATTTCTTATGGGTAATACAATGGAGAACAAAACTGAACACAGAAGGTTTAAAGAGGACTTGAAAAGGCAAAGAGGAAGTATGAAATGAGATTGGAAGCCAACAAAGTTTTTTTTACACTCATATAAATAGTAAAAGGAGCAGTAGGGTTAAGCAGTAACCCAAAGGGGATTTATGCATGGAGGCAGGGGTAATTTACCAAGAAGGCAGATGTTACTCAGGTCATGATGAAAGAGGAATTAATACACTAGAAGTTTTAAAATTGAGTAGGACTTTTTAGATAGGCTGTCAATACAAAGATGATAAAACACCAGGACCAAATGAGATGCATCCAAGGATACTGAAAGAAATGACAGTGAAATTATGGAGACAGTGGCCATAATTATTCAATCTTCTTCAGTCTCAGAGGTGGTGCTGGACAACTGGAAATTTGCAAATGTTGCACCCATATTTTAAAAAGGTATAAACATAAGCCCAGAAACTACAGGGCATTCAGTTTAAATTCAGTAGTTGAGGAGCTTCTAGAAACAATAACTGTACAAAATTAATAGTTACATGAACAAATGCAGGTTAATTAAGAAAATCCAACATTGATTTCCTAAGGGAGCTTTTACTTGGAGTTTTCTGAACAGGTAATAAATGAGGACAAAACTGTTGATGTGTTGTACATGGACTTCCAAAAGACATTTGGCACTGTGCCTCACAGCATACTTGTGAGCAAAGTTGAAGCTCATGGAACAAAAGGGGCAGTAGCAACATGGATATAAAATTGGCTGAGTGACAAATAAAGATATTAATCACTAATGGATTTTTTTGGGCTGGAGGAACATTTATAGTAAAGTTCCCCAGGGGGTCAGTGTTGTGACTCTTACGTTTCCTGATGCATATTAATGATCTAGACCTTGATGTACAGGTCATAATTTTAAAATTATGATACAAATGCGTATGGCATGAAACTTGGAAGTATTATGAACTGCGGGGAGGATACAGCAGAACTTCAGAAGGACACAGACTGGTTGGTGGAATAGGTAGACAAGTGGCAAGTGAAGTTCACTCTGGAGAAATGTGCAGAGATCTATAAAAAATAAAGTGTAAATTTTAAAGGAGCTGTTAGATTATTAGAGGGATCTGGGTGTATTTGTTGATTCATTGAATGCAGCCATGCAGGTTAAGACAGCAATTAAAGCATGTACTATCCTAAACTTTATTAAGGTTTGTATAAGACATTTCAGCCTCAGCTGGAGTATTGCATCTAGTTCTAGGCATTGCACTGCAGGAAAGATCTGAAGACATTGGAAAGAGTGCAGCAAAGATTCATGACAATGGTTTCAGGGATGAGGAATTTCAATTATGAAGACAAATTAGAAAAGTTTGAACTATCTTCCTTGGAGAAGGCAAAGATTTGATAGAGATATTCAAAATTATGAGGGGTCTGGACAAAATAGATAGAGAGAAATTGTACACGTGAAAGGATCAAAAACACGAGGGCTCAGATTTAAAGTAATTTGCAAAAGAAGCAAAAGTGACGAGAAAAACATTTTCAAGCAATGAGTGATTAAGGTCTGGATTGCAGTGCCTGAGAGTGTGGTAGAGGTTCTATTGAAGCATTCAAAAGGGAATTAGACTGTTAACCGATAAGGACGAATGCGTAGGAAAAGACTGGGGAATGGCACTTGGTTAATGGCTCATTTAGAGAGCTGGTGCAGACACAATGGGCTGAATGGCCTCATGTGCTGCAATAATTCTGCAAATGATCCTGTGAAACTCCTTGGGAGGTTTTACCACATTACAGGTTCTGTGCACATTTAAGGATTGTCATCACTCTTTACAAGCAAATTAAAAAGTCATATTCAAAGTGCAACCAATACAATTAAGAAACACAGCACCCAATAAATGAGAAATACACAAATAATGAAAATAAATATGACAATGTAAAAATGCTGTAGTAAATCTTGATGGACTGAAACACAAATGCTCAGCATTAAAATCAGATTACAAATTAGTCAAATGATCAAACTGAAAAACTTTGTTTATTAAGGAGAATGACATTTGCATTGTAGAAGATAAGTTTATCATTTTAGTAAACTGTTGCCAGAGAACACTTTAGCCAGAGATCAAATACAGCATGGCCAACCTCAGGGCACTGCTGTTACCTGCATTTGTGTCAGTGTGCTATTTACATCTAACGTAGAAGCTGTTAAATTATACCGACTTTTATCCTGCAGGTATCCCCATAAGGTCCTTGAAGCACCACAATGAAGTTAAGTTTGTGCAGATGTTAAAATGTGCATAGGGTGGAATAAATTTGCTAACTCACTATGCCAACGCAATCCATGCAAATTGTTGTTTTTAAAGAATCACTAATTCACAAAAAATAATTTGAATCTTCAATTCAGATTTAGAATATTAAAATGCCTTTTATATTAAAAGTAGAAAATATGTTCTCCATTGGATGTGTGATGTATTATTTAATATGTAATAATGTAAAGAGAATTATATACAACATAGTAAAACTAATTTCTAGCTGGCAGATTAAAGTTAGCATGAAATGTATGGTTTTAGTTTACACCGGACAAAAAGGGAAGGTATCCAACTTTGGACCTTCTGTGCTGTCTCTTGTCCCTGTCCAAGTTCAGTTGTTGCAGCTGCACCTTCATATCTCACGTCCCCGTTTCAACAACAATAGATGTTTGGGGTTGGGCCAAGAAGGAACAAGGTATTTACAGTGCACAAGGTTTTTTCAACCTAAACTTTGGGTATGGGAAGCATACTTATGAACAAAGTCCCAAGTCAAAACATTTTGTCATGAAGAACAACTGCAAGAAGTTATTCTTGTGCTTGATTTCAAAGAGTTTTTGTGGAAGCCTGTGAGAGTGTTCTGTCCTCTTCTGCTCTGGATGCTGCAGGAGTTGGAGATGAGATTGCTACCCTCATTTTTAAATGACTTGTGTAACATTAGATAGGGGGCTTTAAAAAATATATAGGCATGCTACAAGAGGATTGGCTTATGGCAGAGACTTGGACTTTACTCATTGGAATTTAGGAGGAGGATAGGGGATCTTATAGGAACATATAAAATTATGAAGGGAATATAAGTAGGGAGGTTGTTTCCACTGGCAGGTGAAACTAGAACTAGGGGGCATAGCATCAAAAAAAGGGGAAGCAGATTAAGAACTGAATTGAGCAGGAACTTCTTTACCCAAAAAGTTGTGAATCTGGAATTCCCTGCCCAATAAAGCAATTAAGGCTACTTTGTTTAATGTTTTTAAGGCAAAGATAGATTTTTGAACCGCAAAGAAATTAAGGGTAGCAGGCGGGTAAATGGAACTGAGTTGATAAAAAGATCAGCCACAATCTTATTGAATCTGCATAAACAATGGCCATTCTAAATGATTTGGTGCATTTTCCCTTCCTTTGGTTGCATCTGAATCAGATGGCAGCACTAGCTGGATTCTTTATTTAGGAAGTGCATTTTCCCTTACCTAATTCTTCTGTATATTGAAGCGATGTTCCCATAGATGTAAATTTGCTTGAAAAAACATTCATCTAAAATTCTCTAATATTACTTGTACATCAAATACACAAAACAGCAAACAGATGCTTCTTGGATATCACTATCTTCATTTTCCTCCCTTAATTTACTGACTCCTGTTGGGATCGAATGCGTGTGCACGGTACCTACTCAATAGCCATTCTTACACACCAGTCCAAGGAGCATGGGTTGAATTTTTCAGGCCTTATAGGAAGGGTTCCCCAAAGCATTATTGCTATCAAGGATGTGTCCTAGGGACAGGCCAGCATGTGGACTGACTACCTGTTCAATAGAGGCAATCAGTCAAGCTGTATGTTTAAGTCCCTGATTAGGGGTCATTTAGGTCAACATAAAATAAAGTGCAAATTCTAAAGGAGCTGTTAGATTATTAGAGGGATCGGAGTGTATTTGTGCATGATTCATTGAAGTCAGTCAGCGAGGCATGTTGAGAGAACAATTAAAGCATGTACTATCCTAAATTTTATTAACACTTGTATAAGACACTAGTATTGCATCTAGGCATTGCGCTGCAGGAAAGATGTGAAGGCATTGGAAACAGTGAGACAGCCTACCTGTGACAGTGCTTTAACAGCGGTGCCAACAAACAATGCTAAAGAGATTTTGCTTCCAATCCAAGGAGCTTGTCAGCTTGACTCCTTCAAAATTTTATTTGGGGAAACTGACCCTCCATCTCCTATGTGCCTCAGTAGCACTCTCCTCTCCCAGTGAGGTTGCTAAAGCTTCAGAACTGTTGACCTTCTGATTAGGCTGGTAATATCAGAGTGCACCCACTTTCTTAATCAGCCAATAATGAGGCTGCTTCTGGGAACATCACTGCAGCAACTGTGGACTTGGGACCCCTATTTGGTCCTGACACTAGGACCCCCAAAGTCAATGAGCACTATCTTGCCTCAAATGTCAAGGAAGTATTCAAGGATAAAGGGCATTTGAGACCAACCCTGAATTCATTCTGTGAATATAGTTTTGAATGTTCCAACAGGAGACATTGAATGGAAATCTCAACTTGCTTCCCTAAGCCAAGGACGCATCAATTTTATTGCTGCTTCAGCTGACATAGCTACTGAGTCCAAATCTGTTGTCACCAGAATATCAATAGACAGAAAAGAGGCAAATGGAATTCAATGCAGAAAAGTGTGACGTAATGCATTTAGGGAGGGAAAACAAAGTATGTTGGCAAATGGAGTATAATGTGGGGAAATGTAAAGTTGTTCATTTTGGAAAGGGGAACAAAAGAACAGTATTATTTGCATGGAGCAAAATTATAAAAGCTACAACGCTTGGGGGGGTACTTGTGCATGAAAGAAAATTGGTGCACAGGTGCAGCATGTAATAGGAAGGCTAATGGAATGTTGACCTTAAGAGGCTTAGAGTATAGGGGTAGGGAAATCTTGCTGTACAAGATACTGTGAGCGGTTTTGATCCCCTCACTTAAAGGAAGCTATTTCATTGAGGCTTATTGGAATTTATAAGAGTGAGATGTGATCTCATTTAAACATGTAGGATTCTTAAGGGACTTGACAGGATAAGTGCTTAACATGTTTCCCTTTGTTGGTAAGTCCAAGACCAGAGGGCAGAGTCTCAAAATAAAGGACCAGCAATTTAAGATTGACATGAGGACCAATTTCTTTTCTCAAAGGATTGCGTTTCTTTGGAACTCCTTGCCACCACGAGCTGTGGGAGCAGAGTCCTTGTGTATATTTAAGGTTGAGCTAGATAGATGTTTGATCGGTCACAAAATCAAGGGTTATGGGGAAAGAGCAGGAAAGTGGACATGAGGAATATCGATCAGCGGTAATCCTACTGAATGCTAGAGGAGGTTTGAGAGGCCGAACAGCCCACTGCTATTCCCACTTCTTGCGTCTAAGGGGATATTCAAGAAACAGATATCAAGAGGGGTAAAGGAAGTGAGAGATCTTGGAGTGTACGCCTAAATGCCTTGAAGGTGGCAGGACAGGTGGATAAGTGTTAAAGAAAGCTTATAGAATGCTTTCTTTCATTGGATATTTCTATATTAAATACAAAAACAGGGATGTGTGCTGAACTGTATAAAATGCTGAGATAAAAGCAAAATACTGCAGATGCTGGAATCTGAAACAAAAACAGAAAATGCTGGAAAACCTGAGCAGGTCTGCGGGGAGAGAACAGAGCCAATATTGAGTCTAGATGACCCTTCGTCATTTTCTAGACTCGAAATGTTGGCTCTATTCTTTCCCCACAGCTGCTGTCAGACCTGCTGAGATTTTCCAACATTTTCTCTTTTTGTATAAAATACTGGTTAGGCCACAACTGGAATTGTACGCACAGTTCTGGTCACTGCATGACAGGAAGGACAATAATTGCCCTGGAAAGACTAGATAGACTAGGGTTGTTTGTTTGCCATCAACATCTGGAATCCACTGCCTGAATTACTAGCTGAGGTGGAAATGTTCAACTCATTTAAAAGGAACCCCTTTCCAAAATGAACAATTTTACGTCTGCAAGTGAAGTGCTGTAACCTGCATAGCTATGACCAGGTGTTGGAAAGTGGAATTAAAATGAGTGGCTAGTTGTTTTTCTCTGCTCGCACAGACACAATGGGCTGAATAGCCTCTGTGCCTTTCAATAGTCCTAACTGTGTGCAAATCTCTTATGATGCAGTAGCTGCTAAATTTATTTACACAAGGGAACAGTTATAACTTAGCAAAGTTATGGAAGAAATATTTTAAAAGTTTGGTATGGGGGGAGGAGACCTGCCATCTAGGAGCTATTAGTCTAATAATTGTCTCTTTTAGGGTGAGTAGGACCCTAGGAAACTTTCTATCATGTCATTTTATACTCCAATTAGTTTTGAGGAACTTAGTCAATAGGTTGCGAGCACATTCTTGCATATTTGAACTCTTTCAAAATAACTTTTATTTAAGAAAGTCTGGAGGGCAGAAAAATAAAAATAAATCACTTTCTTAGATTAGTTTAATAGGAAAAAAAAATCAGTCAAACCCATCACATTTTCTTAAAAAAACTAGGGTACATATTCAAGCACAACGTATTTGTTGTGAGAGCGTGTAGCAAATTCACAAGAAAATACTGCTTATTTTAAAGATGCCTTTTTTTTTAAAAATACACAACCTTCCCAAGAACATGGCACAAAGTCTTCCTAAAGTTTTTTTTTTGCATATACAACAAAAGCATTTCACAAAGTGAAGTCATTCACAGGTCTATACATAGTGCTTCATTTATAACATTACAAAGACACTGCATTCAGTTGTAGCAGAAAGATGATAATGCATGGATAAAGGTCCATACACTCCTTAGAAAAAAAAACACTTGAACAGTGCAATAAAAAAAATAAATTACATTATGGAGTAAAAGGCATGCAATCTGGCCACTATCAATACCCCAAAATTAATAAAATAAAGCTTTAATAAATCTGTACAACATTGTAATAACAGAAAAGAGCCCCAGTGAAAGGTCTTAATTCTTAGGCATCTTGTACTTTCAAAAATATTCTGCTTTCGTAATAGAGTTTTGCGATATAAAGTATTTACACCCTACCTGCGAGATAACACCAAGGAACAGCAGTTAAATAAATCCGTAAACAAATCAGATTTGGCAATTTCTTTTAAAATATATATAATTTTGAACCTTATTTACAGCTTTGTTTCATTTTATTTGAAAGTAGACAATTTAATTTCTGAAACTTTTGCTCATGACACAAACCTTTTTCCTTTAGCAAAAAAAAATCCTGTTTGGTTTCTGAAATAACTTTTCACAAGCAGCTGAGAGGGAAAAATAGAAATCCGTTAAGTCTTTGTGATGCCTATGTAATGGTATAAATGGCAACGTCAAGAGCAGTTTTATTCGTATGCAACTCTCCTGGGATGGTTTATGCACATAACATCTGAACTAGCCATAGGACTTTCCAATAGGCATAGAAAAACGTAGCAAGTTTGTTCAATTAATTGTAATTAAGAGTTAATCTTTATATAAAATAAAAAAATATATAAACGGATTTACAAATTATCATCCTGGAGAAATTCTTCATCTTCCCCATCTAAAAGTAGGTCTGTATCCAATGCATCTGATTCCTCCATCACATCTTCTAAATCCTGAATGATGTCATTATCCTCCACTTCGATTTGCCGCTTTACCATAGTCATGTGATCTGGATGAAGTAACACGTGTGTTACTGGTGTGGCAGATCGGGCTATTGTTGCTATTTCACCAGCTTCAAGGGCTTTCTGTGCCTTCAGTCGCTGCTGTTCCTCCTGCTGTCTATGTGTTTTCATATGAGCGTTCCTACTTTTAATCTTGTAGAACATCCTGAAATATTGAATTAACGCTTAAAATTACGTACATTCAGTAAAATGCCAGAAAGCAATGATTATTTCTTCCATATTTGAATGAAACCAAGATAAAATAAAGCCAAACTATGCCATCTAACTTACTTTCCACATTCCTTGCAAGGGAAAATTGTAGCAGCATCCGTTTCACCACTAGTCGTACTGTGTGCGGGGGAGTTCTTCACAGAGGTATAGCCAGGCTGAAGTCCTCCCACTTTAGGTTTTGCCGCAGAAATCAGCTTTGGGATCTGGTTTGAACCACCATGAATTCGTGCGTGGCCATTTAAAGCCTGTTTGGAGCTGAATATCTTAAAAGAAAAGATGAGTGAAAATAAGAGATTTCACTTTACTCACCCTACCATGCTGGAACTAAGTCAATTCAACAATAGAGTTTTTTAATAAGCTTTAGTCTAAAATGCGTTACCTAAGAATTCAGAGGAGCACTGTGATAAACTACTTGGAGTAGAAAGAGGACAATGGTTTAATGATTACGAATACAACCATTTAAAATCTTGCAGAAAATAAAAAGTACTTCAACAACCATATTGATGACAGTTTGTGCTATCATCTATCTTGTATACAATTTGTAATAGTAACATGCTTTGTCTAAAATTCATTATTAAAATGTCATTATGATATTTTAAGAGCCAAAGCAATCTTTTAATTATGAGCAACTCTGTGATATTCTTCAAACATATCAAATGAAGTTTGCTAGTTTTACGTTCATAGCCTGTCCTAAATTTTCCCCCAAATAGTGCTCCTACAGAATAAACTTACATAACAAAAGCACTTGCAGCGTTTATAAAGTGCTGTTGAAATACCTTCAATTGATTAATAGAACAGATTACTTGTAATTTGCAATAATTATTACGTTGGTGTCCATTCCAATCCTATTCTCAAAAACTGCAAAGTTGGCTCCCGTGCTGGCCCTGACAGTCAGCATGTCATGAGCAAGAAATGCAAAGCACCAGAAAATTAGTCAAATTTAGTGAACACATTTTATCTGCTGAGATAAATTTGTGTTTAACACACCAAGTACCCACATTGTCGCAGTGCTGCTGCTTGTAAGATAAATTATTGGCGTTGTAGGTTAACAAAATCTTCTTTTCCTTTCAAAGCATCACATAATATGCAATTCCTCACTGAAGCTGGACAGTCTGACATTCAGGGGGCATTTGAACACAGAGCATTGTATGAAGCTGTTTGTTGTCAGAGATTAAAAAACGTTGCAGTAATGAAAGAGTTATTCCCCTTTTCTCACATTAGCTTTCTTTGTGAGTACTGATCTTTATAATGGTCATACCAGCAGATGGCATCAATGTTCCACTCACCCCAAATTCTCTGTGTAAGAGTTGCAATGATTAAAAAATTTGAACATTTTCTTTGTGAAAAGGAATACAACTTGAGTATCAAATTTTATCAGAACCAAACTTTCTCAGTAATTCCATAATTGAATATATTAAGCTTTCTAAGCCTAGGAAAATCTTGTGTTAAAGTACTCTCAGGACCCTTTTCTTTCCCCCTGGAACCACTCACTGTTCCACTAGAAGCAGTTCCAAAAGTTGCAATACAATAAGGTCTAAGTTGACCCGTTAAGTCTTATTGATCAGTTTCGGGAAAGACAATGGCCAGAGTTTTACCAGCACGCCTGCCCAGAATCTTTGGGGAGCAATTTAGTTATCTCGCAACCACCCCACTTTTTCTGCAACGGGATGGGCAAGGCTCGCAGAACTGCATTCTCCATTGGCCTCGGGCAGAATCTTATAAGCTTCGAGTGAACGAGGTGGTAAAATTCCAGCAAATGTGTGATGGGCCACAGGGTCAGGGAGTACGATCACAACAAACCGGAGGGTCAGTGAGTGAAAGAGGCGGTGAGTAGGAGGTACAAGCAATAAGTAGAAAGTATCACATTTCTTTTATATATTCGCATCCATTTTAAAAGTTGTTCATGGATATAGTAAATTAGCACTGTAAGGTATTTAAATTACAAGATAATATTTTGAGTACTTTTCCTCCTGACAGGAAAGGTCCTGCAGAACCTAACTAAAACTTTTACATGGGTCGTAAGGGAAAGATCTGATTCACTTAACATTGTTTTAGGTTGCACTTTCTAGGCATGCAACAATATTAAGCAAGGAATTACTCGTAAGGAGTGGTGATCCAGACATCCCAAGCTGAACTGACATTGGCTATGTGAGGTTGCATCAGTTACAATGGAAGACATTTATGGCTCTTGAATTACTGCTGGAAAGTAGAGATCCTTCAGCCATAGAATCAGAAAAAATAGAGCACAGGAGGCCATCTGGCCCATCTCATTTGCACCAACTCTTTTGGGAAGTAATTTAGTTATCTCACACCCACCCCCCCTCCATTCTTTCCCCATCCCTGTAACAACATCACTTTCAATTATCTATTTAATTCCCTTTTGAAAGCTAATACTTTCCATCTCCCAGGCAGTACATTCCAAATCCTAACTGCTCCTTGTCTAAAAGATGTTCTTCCTCTTGCTGTTTTTAGTCCTTTATCCAATCGCCATAAATCTCTGTCCTCTGTTAATCAACTCTTCATCCACTGGAAACTATTTCACTTTATTTATCCCATCTAAACACTTCACCTTGATCAAATATCCTCTTCTTCACTTCAAGGAACAACCCCAGCTTTTCTTTTTTATGTGTACAACTGCAAACCCTCAGCTATGAAATCATTCTAGTCAATGTCTTTGGTACTTTCTCCAAAAGCTTTCAGGTCCTTCAGGAATCGTGCTACCCTGAAATTGACACAAAGCTCCAGCTGGGCTGAAGTAGTGTTTAGTTTAGCATAACTTGCTGGTTTTATACTCCATGCCTTTATTTATAAAGTCCAGAATTTCAGATGCTTTATTAATTGCTTTGTTCACCAGTCCTGCCAACTTAAAATTTATGCAGAAAAATTTCAAGGTGGCTTTGTTCTTGCACTCTCTAAGATTTATTTTCTCTCCTCATTCTATCAAAATGCATCAACTCTCACTTTGTTGCATTGAATTCCAGCTGCCATCTGTTTGTCTATTTCAGCAACCTGTCTATGTCTTCTTGAGGTCTTGGTAGAACTACAATGTGTTTACATGTACAGAAAGAACATATATGCACAGTTGTTTCAACTATGCAAAATAGACAAGTCATTCTCTGGCTGATTCCTCATTGCAATGCCTTGACCAGTGTCAAACTGGCTGGTGTGAACTGAAATAAAGCTTGGCAGTTAACTGTCAAACATCAGTGAACTGGGGCATTCTCCATAGGAACGTCACTACTAAAGTCCACTTGCCAACCAATCAATATTAATAGTTCATACTTCAATCAATATTTCCTTTACGTTTGGTATTCTTGCCAATTATTTGATAAGTGCAAGATGAAAACTTTCCCAATGCATGTCTTTTTTCAGCAATACTCAAGTTCTGCACTACCAAACAATCTTAGTGTCCCGAGGTGTGTAGGTTAGATGGATTAGCCATTGCAAATGTGTGGGTTTACGAGGATAGGGTGGGGCTGAGGGCCTGGATAAGAAACTCTATCAGATAGTCAGTGTAGACTCGATGGGTTCAATGATCTCCTTCTGCACTGGAGGGATTCCATGACTATTCAAAAGGTATAATTTAGATGGGCTGTATCTTATCAAATCTTGATGCCAACAACTGATACTTACTGCACCACAATTAGGCATTTCACAAATGAACGTAGGTCCCTGAACAACTGGCTGTTCCATGGTAATCATTTGTAGCTCCAAGGGGGACTTCTGAAGTTCTGCATTATCACCTTGATCTGATTTTCTGTCTTCTTCCTCCTCATCCTCCAAATCTTCATCTTCATCACTAAACTACAGAACAAAAAAATGATTCACTGTCAAGAGGAAAAGGAAATTTAGTGTAATCACAAATTAAACAGTGAGTTTTCTGATACACTGTACAATAGTTTAATTCAAAGTTTGAAACACTGGATTGAATAAAATCATCATTACTCTATAATGTTTGCATGGCAGCATATATCCCTTTGATGAACATTGTAAAGTAAGGTTCCCTTTAAGTAATTCACGAGCAGAATTTCACATGTTTTCTCATTAAGATGCTGAGGATATTATTAATCCATTTTCACTTCACATTGCCTTCTGAAAAGCTCATCTTGTTCAGCCACTTGGGTGAGGCACCTTAAGTCTGTTAGTATCTATGAAACTATGGGCAAAGCTCCTGGTTCCAAATCAGAGAGAAAACGTGTGATTGAAGGTGCGTGTTGGGATCCTGTGGAAGTTCTGACTTATGGACCCATGTGGAATTGTCCAGGAAGTTTCAACTTCCAAAGGGCAATTCCCTTATTCCTGAGGATCCTCAACAAATATCTCTAATTCTGATATAGGGTTGAAGACTTAAGACAGATCTGCAGTATTTTCTTGGATAGTCACTCAGGAAAAGTTACATGTGAAAACTTAGTCTAACACCTGGGTAACTATACAACTGACCCCCGATCACACTCCAGACCCAACTTGACTGCACCATCCCTTCAACCCAACCAACTGCTATGTACCCAACCCACTCACCCACTTACGTATTCTTCATTCAGCCATTCACTAACATTAAGACTGGACCTTTAAACTTACCTTACGCTAGTGCAATAAAAATTGAGGCATGTCCTGTCTTCCCCCAACTCTGCTCAAATGAAGCTCCCAAAGAGTTACCACGCTGCACATTTCTGTGAAAGTTGGGCTTGCAAGACTCCACAAGAAATGCACAACACCATTAAGTTGAGCAAATCTGAGCACAGCAGCAACCTGACTATCACTGCCATTATTTGGAACATCCAGGTCACTAGCTCAGCAACCATCAGCAGCAGATTTAGCAACCATGTGTTCCCTTCATCCAAATCACTGACACAGGTTGTAAATAATGAGGTCCCAGTACTGATCCCTGTGGCAACCTACGAGTAACAGCTCACCACCTTGAAAAAGATCTTTTTATTCCTACTTTCTGCCTGTTAGCTAAACAATCCTCTATCCCCCTGGACCATGAGCTCTTCTTAGTCCACTCCTCACTGTTCCTGTGTAGTCCTGTATTTCTTTTGCGTTTTCAAGTTTATATCCAATTCCCTTGTGAAAATTATGACTATGCAAACTTCTACAGCCTTTTCAGAGAGTGCATTCCGGATCATAAAGCTGGAAAAATATTCTCATCGCCTCTGTTTTTTTTGACAATTTCTGAATAGCTGATCGAAGTTAGAAAGTTCAGCTCCTGGGAATTAGGAAAGTGCGAGAAACTTAAAATCAATGAGAGTATTTTAGGTGGAACTGGATGCTGTTGAATCGTTAGAAACACCCGAGCTCCAGTAGGAATCAATCATCAAATAGGCACACGAATCCAAAGCAACCTGTGACTAGAGAATAGGTTTCCTAGAATAATTTTAAGGCACTACATAACTTTGCGATTCAAAGATCATTTATAAATCTGGTACCACTTTACCAATTTCATATGACCTAATAAATTGCAAAAGTAAAGTGGTTTGTAATTGTCAGCAAGATCCTACACTGAGATTTTTAATAATGTGCCTTTCCAAAAAGCAAGCAATTGAAAAACATACAACAGAAACCTCGGACTTTACTGGCAACTGGGATTCTCTGCTGTCGCTGCAGTGAATGGCTGAGCGCTGAATTCTCCATTCTTACGAGCAGTGCAACGGGAACGAAAGAGATCGGAGAATCCTGCCCATAGTTTCAAGCTTTTTTTCTTAAAAAAAGCAAATTATGCTACAATGTGTTTTGGTCGTATGACATTATGATCCATTGAAACTACAATCCATTGTGCTACAGACCAGCGGGTCACAGCTCGTTTTTCCCTGGCACCTGCCAAATTAGCTGATGAGGGCTCGCGACTGCCCAACTATCATTTACTTTTCTCCTATTCCTTCCAACCTGGATAGTGCACTGCACTTTGATTTAGTGTAATGGAGGGAAGATTGGAGAAGAAAAACAAACAAGACACATCAGCCAACATTTTAATCAATCACTATCCAGCAACTCCTCCTGGAAACGGGCACATCTGAATAGCAACTTGACACAGGACTGTGCTCTGGTGCAATGTTGAAAATAATTAAATCACTGGCATTCAGGGACAAATCATTAATTCCCACATAACACAAAAATGCAATTCTAATTGATCATCTTTTTTGGCAAACTGACTGACCTCCAGTTTATCAGTAGTGGGAGAAATTCAGGAAGACAGATGCCATAAAGATCCTTAGTGCAAGGAGACTGAAATACAGGAACAAGGAAGTTGTCTAGGGCATTGGTGAAACCACATGTGGAGCATTGTGTGTAGTTTTGGTTTCCATATTTAAGGAAAGATATAGTAGCATTGGAGGCTGTACAGCAAAGGCTCACAAGAGTAGTTCCTGAGGATTTTGTGTACAGTTGTCCAAAGTAATGGAAGGCTTCTAAATTTTAAGTTTTTTGATGGTGGTGAGGAAATTCAATTCAATGCATGTATTCTGCATTTGGCAGGGATCTCCATCAAAAATTCAATGCAGGATCAATAGGAGGTAATTAATTATTAACTTTTCACTTGTCCAGGCCACTAAATTCATAGCAGGTGAGGAGTCTTCTTACTCTTTATATAGGACAATATATTTCCTCAATAACATTCACAGAATTGATTCCATTTCAATGGGACAAAATATGTAATAAACACCAATTCTGAAAGAAACATTTGGATTGGTACACCATGATAAAATTAGACACTGATTGTTAAGGGATCAGTGAATTGATACAAGTATTAAAAGGCTTTCAATTCTATTTAACAACAAACTTTTTGGCCAGCTGGTTGGTTCAAAATAATTATTTTCGCATTAGCTAAATAAATTGACAAAGCTCAATAAAAAGATATTTGTTCAAGGGAACTGATCGTGGTACAAAAGAGAGTTCTCCACTGCCAGGTCACCAGTGCCACTTAGGGTTCAGACTGTGACAAGAGTCAGTCAATCAAGGCACCTTAATCCAGCAAACTGGACAGAGCTAGGAAAATGAAATTTTCACTGTTAAATTGAGTCTCATGGCAAAGCAGTGGAGAGGATACCAGCTAATTTTACTATGGGATAAGTCGGGATCTGAATCTCACTCCTGGAAATAGCAACTGTGCACGCTTAGATGCGTCTCTAACAAATTCTGGTCTTGGATAGATTTATTAACCATCTGCCAACTCAAACGTTGAATAATTGCAGAAGATATCCATTTCCTCAAACATATAATGCAGTCATCTATAAACATTGAGCTGACTACAAAGGTGAAAGGACATAATGGATACATAATTAACTCAATAAATAATCCAGCATTTAAATGTGAATAGTCCAATCTGCTTTATTAACTCATCTCTGCTTTCATCACTGATCCTCCGTTAGTGAGGATCAAAGATCCTGGGAATTCGATCAATCTAAAATACAGCTACATTTTTATATGTTGCATATAGTTACTGTAAATGGATAATATCGCAGCACTGACACTTAAATAGCTTGGCATGGGATCAAAACAATAAATCCAGTTAAAGGAAACAAAACAAGCAATGTTGTGTAAGTGTTATAGTGGAACAAACGCACATCATTGAGTGAAACAACATATATATCAAGCAATCTGATGAAAACTTGGTATAGATTTATCACAAATACAAATTTTCCTTTAGTATTCTAATCTTTTGCTTTCTCACTATTGTTTTATAAATAACGAGGGAAAAAAAAACCAAAACATGACCTTTGGCGAACTGATGTACCATCTACAAGATGAACACAATGGTGCCACTGTGTGTGGTGGTGGAGGAAGTAAATGTTTAAGATGGTGGATGGGGTGCCAATCAAACAGGCTGCTTTGTCCTGGGTGGTGTCAAGTTTCTGAATATTATTGCAGTCGCACTCATCCAGGCAACTGGAAAGGATTCCATTACACTCCTGACTTGTGCCTTGTATATGGTGGACAGACTTTGGGGAGTCTGGAAATGAGCTACTCTCTGTAGTACTCCCAGTCTCTCATCCACTCCCATAGGCAAAGAATTTACATGGCAGTTCCAGTTCAGTCTCTAAATCAATGGCAGTGGGGGATTCAGCACTGATAATGTCAAGGGGTAATGCTTAGATTCTCTCCAGCTGAAGATGGTCATTGCATTGCCTGGCACTTCTGTGGTGTGAATGTTACCTGCCACTTACCAGCCCAAGCTGAAAATTGTTCAGGTCTTGTTGCATACGGATGCAGACTACTTCCGTATCTGAGAAGTCACGAATAGTGTGAATTATTGTGCAGTCATCAGTGAACACCCCTGCTTCTGACCTCATTGATGAAGCAGCTCAAGATGTTTGGCCTAGGACACTACGCTGAGGAACTCCTGCAGCAATGCCCCAAAGACCAAGGTAACTGACCTCCAACAACCATGAGCAATTTCCTTTGTGTTAGGTATGACTAACCAGTGGAGAATTTTCCATGATTCTAACTGATTTCAGTTTTGCATGGTCTCCTCAATGTCACATTTGTTGAAATGCTGCCTTGTTTCCAAGGGAGTCACTCTCACCTCAAGTTCAACTCTTTACAGCCTTGAACCAAACTTGCAGTAATGAGGTCCGGAGTTGAATGGTCCTGGCGAAATTCAAACTGAGCATCAGTGAGTAGGTTATTGTTCATGATGCACTCACTTCTGGAAATGGTAACAATGTGTGCCATAGATGTCCTCTAACCATTTCTGATCTTACACACATTCAATAACCATCTATCAACTCAAACTTTGAATAATTGTAGAAGATATCCAATTCTTCAATCTCAAACATATCTGAACAGTACGGTGGCACAGTGGATAGCACTGCTGCCTCTCAGTGCCAGGGACCTGGGTTCAATTCTAGCCTTGTGTCACTGTGTGTGTGGAGTTTGCATGTTCTCCCTGTGTCTGCGTGGGTTTCCTCCAGGTGCTCTGGTTTCCTCCCACAGTCTAAAGATGAGTAGGTTCGATTGATTGGCCATGCTAAAAAAGACCCTACTGTCAGGGGATTAGCAGGGTTACGGGAATGAGACCTGGGTAGGTTTGTGGTTGGTGCAGACTCAATGGGCCGAATGGCTTCCTTCTGCAATGTAGGAATTCTATGATTCTATATAATACAGCCATCTATAAACTTTTCATTAAACCAGGGTTGATCCCTTACGAGTTGCAGTTAAATACCGTGCTTCTGTTGGTGGTGGTCCACTGTGCCTCTTGGATGCCCAGCTTTGTGTTGCTGAATTTGTTCAAAATTTATCTATTTAGCACAGTGATAATGCCACATAACACTATGAAGGGTATCCGCAATGCAACGGCAGGACTTAGCTTCTACAATGACTGTGCGGTGGTCACTCCTACCAATAGTGTCATGGACATGTACATGTACTACAGATAGATTGGTGAGGATGAGGTCAAGAAGGTTTTCCCTCTTGTGGATATCTCACCACTGGCCCTATCTAGCAGGTATGTCCTTTAAGACTCAGCTTGGTCAGTAGTGGTACTAACAACCTACTCCTATGATGGATATAGATGGATATATGGATATGCTGTGCCCTTGCCACCCTCAGTACTTCTTCCAATTGGTGTTCAAAATGGAGGAGTATTGATTCATCAGCTGACAAAGCAAGTGGTCCATGTAGTTCCATTCCTTTTTGACTTTTCTGTGCAGGTTTGATACAACTGAGTGGCTTGCTAGGCCTCAGTGGATTCAGAGGGCAATTAAGAGTCACATTGCTGTAAGTCTGGAGTCATATGTAGGCCAGATCTGGTAAGGCTGGCACATTTCCTTCCCCAAAGGACATTAGTGAACCAGAACGACAATGGTTTCATGGTCACTGTTAGACTAGCTTTTAATTCCAGATGCCATGGCAAGATTTGAACAGATGCTCCCAGAGCCTTTGGATTGCTAGCCCAGTGACATGGCCAGCATCCTCTCTGTTATTAAAGACTAAACAGATTGTTTAATTTCAGTCATTCAAACAGAAAATGCTGAAAATACTTCACAGTATTGACTGGCCCAGTGAGCGTTTGATGTTTTTCTTTTCTGATTTCCAGCATCACAGTATTTTGCCTTTTGTACATTTTCAAGTGTCCTGCCTTCTTTTTAAATAAGATGTACCTTCTCCTATTAACTGTCATATATATTAATCAACTAAGAAATGCTCAGTTTGAAAATAACTTGGCAGTGTGTCTTAAAACCTAATCATCATTTGCTCTTTAGATTATTACTTACCATTCTCTCTGCCTCTATTTCTGCGAGGCGGGTCCTGTGCTTTCGACCTAATCGCAAGACCTTTTTCCAAGTGTAGTAGTACTCAACACATTGTGCTACCGTCTTTGACTTAACCTGTATTAAAATAATCAGATCAATAAATGTTGCATTACAAATCAGAATTCCATTTTCATACATTTGATTATTAACATATACATTAAACTTTTTAACAGAGCATATTTACAACTGTAGGAATAAGTTGCAGGTGTATGTTACATATTGTTCTATACACAAGTAGAAATATATCTCAGACTAGTCAGGGAGGTTGACTAATAGACACTTCATATCCTCCATCTGGTTTTCCTTCCAGCAATACATTTTTGTCAAAGAGAGAGTGGACCCACAATACCACAGCAGTACATTCCTACATCCATAACTAACAGTTGATGTTTTACACCACTTCGGCAGCACAAGAATTTACATTCTTTCCTTTCATCTCAGAAGTGCCTTTCATTTTAAAAAGGATTTGTTTAAAGGCACTATATAACAGCAAGTGGGAATAGTTCAGCAGAGGATGCTGGGAATCCGAACTCCAATTAGAAAATTCTGGGAACATCCAGTAGATCTGGCAATATCTGAGAGAGGGAAACAAGAGTTAACATTTCAGGTCCATCACCTGTCATTCAGACTGGGGAAACTGGAAATGTAATATGTTTGAGCAAGGGAAGGGGAAGGGGAAGGGTGAGAGAAAGAATAAAAGCAAAAATCTGGGATGGATGGAAAGCAGGAGAGTAAATGGAAACATGCTTCATGATACTAAACCAAGGGGACAAGAAATAAAAGATGTGTCTTGAAGGGGTATGAATAGCAGAATGATGATCAGTGATGCCCTGAAAGCAAAGTAGTCTGTAAAATGTTTAATCAAGTGCAAATCTAATTTCTGAGAACAGAAATGCAAAATTAAATGAAATAATGGGGACAATTCTCCCAAAAAAATCTTAAGTGCTGAATTCGTATAAAAACTGGAATAACTCGCGCTGTATTTTTTAAAGCAGGATTTTCAAAATGGATCTCCCACACTTTGTGCATCAGAGTGCCCTAGCAAGATTCACATTGAAAATCATGGTATGGGGCCTATGGACAATAGCGTTGAATAGGCCACTGTGCATGTGCCAATCGGTCAAAGCGGAGATCGGCGCATGCACAGTGCCACATTCTCCCGCGCCCCACCCTCCCCCCCCCTATTTACTAAGGTATCAGATGCATATTATCATCTCACACTACAGGCCACCTATGGCAAAATAAGTGAGCTGAAGAGTGCAAGAAAACATCGAATTAATAATGTGCATCACAGGACATCCTGGTCCTATGAGATCTGGGCCATACTGTATATTTGCAATTGATTTTTTAAGAATAATGGCTTCAATACATCTTTGTCATTCTTTAAATATAGCGTTGAACAGTCTCTAAAGCATTTCTCTTACCATTTTCTGAACCAGGAAAAAGTCCTTATTATGTATACTGAGAGCTTTGTTGAATAGTTTCTTCTCCATTGTTGTCCACTTGTCAGAGCCTATGAAATGGGGATAGAATTTTTAATACAAAGTTTTTTTGGCTGAGATTTATTACCCTTTAGCGTTCCACCATTTGTGTTCTCTTTATGACCATATAGCTTTGGCAATCATAACTGGAGACAGACTGTCAGAAGGGTTGGGACATTGACCACTGCCTTGGTTGCTCTTCTTCCAGCTGCTTTGGAGTATGTGACTGGTGCCAACAACTACCTCCATGGATTTTCCTCTATCCTCCCAGCTCCAATTGTCCACTCTATCTCCATGGACAGAAATGTGAATGGGGAATCAAATAAAGAATTTGCTAGTTGCTAGTATTGCACATCTCTGTTCATCTCATAAGTCTAACTGCTTGGATGCTTACATATAGCATTTCAGGGCCCAGTGATTAGAAGCAGAGAATCCAACTATCAAACTATCTAGGGAATTTTTCTGAAAGTTTTTTTTACAATGTATTAATGGGTTAGGCATTTTATATGTTGAGCCTGGATATCAAATGCTGTTCCATCAACATTGATGGCCATACTACATCCCATGCTGGTCTGAGTCTACCAACTATGATGTGGAGATGCTGCTGTTGAATTTGGATAAGCACAGTAAGAAGTCTCACAACACCAAGCTAAAGTCCAGAATGTTTATTTAGTAGGACAAGCCATAAGCTTTCACAGTGTTGCTCCTTCATCAGATGAGGGCACTTACCTGTGTTGTGTTGACTTCTTACTGTGTCTACCAACTACAGTAGCAAATTTTGTATTTGGAAATATTTTTACTATAAACGTATATTCATTGGAATCCCGTCACCTAATCAAAGTCTTTCCATTGCAAGCTTGACTTAGTTGGTTGCAATTAGCAACCACACAGTACTGCATCCAGAGAACCATGACCAACTCAGGATCTCAGAGCAATACAAGAAAATTACTGCAGATTCTGGAAATCTAGAATGAAAAACAGAAAATGCTAGGAATACTCAGAAGATCAGGTGGCATCTGTGAAAAGAGAACCAGAGTTTAATGTTTCAGGTCTCTGGACTTCCTGATGAAATGTTAATGCTTTAAAGTTTCTCCTTATTTATTCTATCAAAATCTTTCATGATTTTGAACATCTCTATTAAATCTCTCCTTAAACTGTTTAAGTCTAAGGTGAGCAATCCCATCTTCCACAACACCAATAAGTAACTGAAGTCCTCTGCTTCTGGTACTATATGAGTAAATTCTCTGGACCTTCTCTAAAGGTCATTACATCTTTCCTAAAGTGTATCCAAAATGGGGTACAATACTCCAGTTGGGGATAACCAATGATTTGTAAATTTAGTGTGACTTTTGCACTCTTTTTTAAAAAAGCACATTGGATCCTTGGCATAAAGGAAACACCTCATCAACTTTTCCTGCCACTTTCAAAGATAAGGACTTAAACCTCCAGGGTTCTCTTTCTTGCATTTCCTTTTAAATTGTTTGTTTTGGTTATGTTGTCCCTCCTAAAAAATGGATTACTTTATGCTTCTATGAGTTAAATTTGATGTGGCCGGTGCCTGTTCACTTCACAAGACTGTCTATGTGCTTTTGAAATCTGTTACTATTCTCCTCACTTTTTACTACATTTCAGAGTTTTGTGTCATCTGAAACCATTCAAATTGTGCCCTGTATACTAAAGTCCAGATCAACAATGTCAATAATAAATAGCAAAAATAGCAGAAGTCCTAACTCTAACCACTGTACAATATAGGGGAAACTTCCTTCTGTGTGAAAAACAGCTATTCATCACAAATCTTTGCTGTCCATCCCTTAAGTCAATTTTGTGACCACAATGTGACTGTCATTTTAATTCTATGGGCTTCAATTTTGCTAACAAGTCTATTAAGTTGTACTTTATTAAATACCTCTTAAAAGTGATTATACGCAACATCAACTGCACAACCTTCAACAATCCTCTGCTAATTCAAATAACTCAATTATGTTAGTCTATCACAATTGCCTTTAAGAAAACTATGCTGTCATTTATTAATCCCTATTTTTCAAGTGACACTGTTGCCTTGAAGTTTGCTGGGTTTATTTTTTTTCACAACAGGTGTGTGAAAATTGCAGTTCTCCAGTGCTCTGCCATCATTTCAATTTTTAAGGGTGATTGGAAGATTATGGCCAGAATCTCAGCTATCTTATTTCCCACAGTAGCCAATCTGGACTGGGTGAATATTGTACCCTGTAGCACCGGTGAAATTCCCAGCATACTAACTTAAATGCTCAAAATCAAAATTAAATAATAAACTTAGGGAGAGAGAAAAACAGATAGTGTTTTTAATTTCATTGCACAGAAAAATTGGCTTAATCAATCCAATACACAACATTTAAAACCATCTCTTTTTTGCAGAAAAGGTTTATCTAATTTATTTTAATAAGTAAAACTTCCAACTGAGAAGGATTTCAGCACGTGGGTTTGCGGAAGGAGACACGTACGGTGATTTTGAACAAAATCTACTAAAGTAAAGGTTCAGTGCACTAAGATCTATTTCTACCTACTGAGGTTACACTATAACAATCATTAAATATAAAATTAGACTTTTGATGTATTAATATTTTCTAGGGCATGACTGTTACATTACTGGTAACATGATATATCGATCTGTTCACAGCAGGGTTGCTTAAATTCCTCTTGATACGACTAAGTTCCCAGAACATCACTTTTCACATTAAGATAGGGCAAACTGACACCAGCTTCACAATCTCTCAGGGTGACTGTTGTTTGGAAATGTTATACAATGATTTCCTGTCTGCTGCTTCACTGGTTGGGATTGCAGGATCTGTGAACAATGACAACATAGCAGATAACACTGTGTACTAGTGACCATTCAGTTCCACATTCTGGCAGTCCAATAGTACAATAGATTAAATTGTCTTTACGACTGAAGGGAGAAGAGAGAGAAAAAGTGTGAATGCGCAGAAATTGATTTCAGGTCATAGCACAAGGAGACTGCACAGCACTGCTATAGGATGGAATATCGGAAGATTCGTGAAGCACCTGTACCTTAATGAGGATAAAAGGGTCAAAAAGTAAAACAGTTGAAGAACCAAGTTTTAGTCCTTTAATTTTTATGACCCAGCAGACTGTAGGTGGCACAGTGGCTAGCACTGCTGCTTCACAGCGCCAGGGACCCAGGTTCGATTCCCAGCTTGGATCACTGTCTGTACAGAGTTTGCACATTCTCCCTGTGTCTGCGTGGGTTTTCTCCAGGTGCTCCAATTTCCTCCCACAGTCCAAAGATGTGCAGATTAGGTAAATTGGACATGCTAAATTCACCCTCAGTGTACCCAAACAGGAGGCGGAGTGGGGCAACTAGGGGATTTTCACAATAACTTCATTGCAGTGTTAATGTAAGACTACTTGTGACTAATAAGTTAATAAGCTTTAAACTTTAGCAGGTGATCAAATGATACTGGCCATTCCATACTTCCATCCAAGACAAATTTACATACTAAGAAGAAAAACCTGAGACACAGATCGCTAATGCTTCTTCTGAAATAACAATTAGATTTTGATACTAATTAATTACTCCTGTGTTAGTAGTTAAACAAGATAAATATGTAATTTCCCAATGTGTGACTTAGACAAGGTGAATGTTATCATTACTGGAGATGGCAAAAGCAAGAATGAGCATGTGAGGTTTCCTATTCTGATACATTTGTGAAAGTGTAAATGAGTTAAAATTAAGCACAAAATGGAGCACTTTCATCCTTCTAACTGAGAGAAATGGGAAGTACAGAATAGTCACAGTTGGTTCATCATCTCAGCAATGTCTTGACATCAAAGAAAGTATCACCCAAACAGCATGGGGGTGCCGCACCAAATTTGGAATGGTCACTGAATGAATGAATTTCGTAATCGTATCATTATTTATCAAGAGAGGTCTCAAAGTGAGCCAAGCTGCTGCAGGTTGAAATTCAAGCGTAAGCCTACTAACATCACACTATAAATTCTTATGATACCTTAATGTGATCAAACGCAGCCAGGCTCAATTGAAAACAATGAATAGGAACACAATTAAGTCCGTTTGGTTTGAAACACTAGTAGCCAAAGTAATCTTTCAAATACAAACACTACTTTTCCCTCTTCTCATTAACTCTCTGCTCCCCAGCTTGACCCACCAATGAATATGATTTCACTGGGTACCAGTCATCCTCCTTGTCCAACTGCCCATTATTCACACAAGGATCCTTGGTTGTGAAATGATAAACTATTCACTTATAGGGAATCATTGCAGAGCCAAATCCTGTCCTTATCCAATGACAATGCCTGCACTTCCTGCAAGGTTCACTGGATGCAGATCAGGAAAGGAATTCTTAACCTAAAACTGTTAATGCCAATTTTCTCAACACCACTGGATAAAACAAGGAAATAATTAAATATTTCATTGCAAAGAAAATTATCTTTTTATTTTAATGCCAACAATAAACAGGATGATAAAAACTCTTATTTTCATTTTGGTTTGGATTTGAGCATCAGTGGATAACCCAATATTTTTTGCCCATCCCAAACTGCCCTTGCGAAGGTGACAGTGAGCTACCTTTATGAACCGTTGCAGTCTAAAGAATAGATAGAAAATAAAAACTGAAGTTACTTGTTTGAAAAAATGTCACAGTTTGCATGAAATAGAATTTCATAATGAGAAATTACAAAGAGCTTTAATGTTGCAGACATTACAGCAAAAAAAAGCTAAAATGTATAGAGTGGTACTTGTTTTATTGCAACTAACAGGTTATCAGACAATTCTGACATATACCGCTGTTAAGTTTAATTACTACACAAACAAATTACTGGTGCCATTTAAGCGGAATAATCCGTCGTCTGTAACCAAATCATTTTCAGAACCAAATAAAGAAATTTATATTTTATTCTAATATAATTACATTCCAGTTTAATTTGCAGCAGCTGAACCATAACTGGATATAGTATATAGGTTTCCTTTAAATGGAACTACATTACCCTGGCAACTGAAAATGAGACAAAGCCAATCAACAGATTTCTCAACAGAAAAGCAGAAAATACTCAAGGAAAGAGAAGGAGTTAATGTTTCAGGTCGAGGACCTTGCATCATGGCCCGATTTTCCACCCTTGTTGCATCAAGGACAAATCTTGTAACTTCTTCCTGCTGCGGTAATCATCAATCTGTTCCTTCTTGGTTTCAATAATATTAAAATTCACTTGTGATGAAACTCAAAGACATACCTTAATCTGAAATCAGAGTTCAGGACCTCCAGTTTCCAATGAGCCTTGGAACTTCTACGCATGTGCCAGCTGGGAAATGGCCGTACTTGCACAGTTCATTGATTTTACCTTCTTCAGGCTGGGAACTGGTCCTCCACGACGATGCAGAAGCAAGGGAGGGCAAACAGCACAAAAAGCAGGTCAAATGACCTGACCTGGACTGCCATAGTGTCCGGTGGAGCAGAACACAGGGAGAAGTCCCTGAAGGAAGACCCAGGTAAATCGATCAACAAAAGGTCCCGTTAAGTTAAGCGAAAAGAAAGAGCTTATTATTAGGCCCTAAATTAAAGAGTTGTCGTGAGCAGACTTAAAATGAAGTGGGTTTCAGAGTAGCCCTGAAGATCTGAGACAGTTGAAAATTAACCATGATTGCAGACTGCTGGGGCAAAGGTGTTACTGGAATACTTCAGGGAATGCATTTGTTCGACAGTTGAAAAAACAGTAAATTTAGAATAAGATTTTATGTCTCTGGGGGAGACAAGAATTGGGCAAGAAGCATCATGTGAATGCTCAAAACTTACTGGAAGAAAACTGTTTGCAACTGTCCCAAGCAAGAAAACTGTGCATCAAGCAAGAGCTAATTCTTCTCCAGTTCATGTTTCTGTAAAGATGATGATGATGATGAAGATGTTTTTGCTATAGAAGGAGTACAGCAAAGATCGATCAGGCTGATTCCTGGGATGGCAGGTCTGTCACATGAGGAGAGACTAAGTCGGCTAGGATTGTAATCATCGGAGTTTAGAAAAGTGAGAGGGGATCTCGTAGAAACTTATAAAATTCTAACAGGGTTAGACAAGGTAGATTCAGAAAGAATGTTCCCGATGGTGGGGGAGTCCAAGAACTAGGGATCATAGTTAGAGCAATGGAGTGAACAAGATCAGAGAATCTCGCCCAATACATTCACATGTTGTAAGCGTGGATGTTCTCACTTTGATTTCAACACACTTCAGATACTTTCCTTATGTTCAACACAAACCATTACTTTCATTAGCAAGCTCACACTTACGAATCTTATAAAAAAAAACTCAGTATTCACAGAGTAAAAGTGATGTTACTAAGGTCACCGAATACATTGCAAAGTTATGAAACAATTCTCTTAAGTAAATGTAGCAAAACAGAGCAAAATTCACTGGACTACAGAAGAGTCTCATGAGATTCTCCACAATCATGTTCCCTTGAACCAGTAAGGATTCTACATGCAATTGCATGCTCTTGGGTTTTGCTGCCAGTTTCAGCATTCAAGTGGTTTGGCTTGACAGAAATCTACTAAGGAGCCTAAATTCCAAAATTTTCTGCTAAAAGTTGAACCCAGACAATGGAAGAGTAAACAGATGCTTTTTAGCATTAAATACTACTCCTACAGCAGGATTCAGAGGCATCAGGCTAGTTTCTCAGGAACTTGTCTTCAGCTATCTACCCACTCAGAACAAAGTCAAGCTGTGAAAGCCAGAATTTACTTTTCCTAATTATTTCATTTTGATGATAAAATGTGGGAGAGGGGTGGTAATGACATAACCAGCAATGTTCTGCAGCTTGCACCATCATTTCTTCCCAATTAAAGTTGTAACTAAATTTTAGAATTTAGTACAAGATTGGAATTTCATATTCTACTTTAGTTGATTAAAAACTCATTTGCTTGAATACATGAGAGATGAATACAATGGAATTTTTATTTGTATAAAGTATAAATTCAATTATGCAAACCACTCGTGTGTTTATTTGGATATGTGCTTTTGTTGCATTCTCTCATATTATGTATTGCTGTATTAAGCATGGTTGGTCACCTAATTTCAAAATGAATTGAGGTGGAAAAAAACAAACTTGCTACATTTTTTCAGAGTGCAATCAACAGAGCACAAAATTTTGGTGTGCAGCGTATTGCAAGTGATTCACAAGTAATTCCCTGGCTCATGGAACTGTCTAATTACAGAACATTTGAAAGTAACTGCAGAGAGATATATTAGGGCAAATTTTAACCTGTGGATGTGGGTGGGTTTTGAATGGGTTAAAAACAGGCACTGAGTCAATAAAGGACGAGGAAAGAAAGAGTGAGAGAAATTACTAACTATAGTGTTCAGGGCCAAGCAACAGATGCTGGACCTGCTAGCGCACACTCCTGTCCCATGAAAGAAATCAAATAAAAACGAGAAAGTATAACGACCAATCTCAGTGGCCATTCATCGTTTAAAAAAGGAACTTGGTTCAAATATTTGCGCTGAGAAGGCCAATCCAGAGAACAATAACTCCAAAAGTATAGACCTAAATACATTGATAGAACAGATACCACTGTTGGGGAATATCTGTGTTCCAAAAGGAGTGCAACTATCTGATTCATTAACAAATTTAAAAAGTCAATTCCTTGTGGGTGTGAAGGAAATAAATAAAATGTTAACTTAGTCTATAAGTGATGTGGAGATGCCAGCATTGGACTGGGGTGGGCACAGTAAGAAGTTTCACAATATCAGGTTAAAGTCCAATAGGTTCATTGGGAATAATGAGCTTTCAGAGTACAGTTCCTTCATCAGGTGATTCCAAATAAACCTAATGGACTTTAACCTGGTGTTGTGAGACTTTGTACTAGTCTATAAGTAACCAGCTTTCCTAAATAACACAATTACTAGTTTGGAAATTATACATTAGAAACCAAGTCAGCCTGAAGTAGACAGCACACGAGAAATTAAATCAATTTCTGAAGGACAAAGGTTTGAATATGCAATAAGGAGGCAGATGGGTGAAGTTCATCAGAAGGGAGGTAAGTGAGATTTTATGTTGCAAAGAAAAACTTGCCATTCATATCAGTAGCTTAGTTACAATATACACATCAGGTCCCAACTCCTTACTTAGGACAGTGAAACTGAAAGTTAAAAGTGACTGTTGATTTGGCCAATTAGAAAAATTACACAAAAAAAACTTTGCTAAAAATGCAGCACTCTTGATCTCAAAAAGTTTTCCCAATCAGTTGCCATGTTTCCTCGATCACAACAGCACAGTGGCAAAAAAGGCTGAGAAGATCTTCAGGACACAGAGGGTGTGAAAGGCACTATTTCTTTTCTTTCTTTCTGTATCACAGAACCATCATACAATCCCGATAGTGCAGGAGGAGGTCATTCGAGCCATCAATTTGCACCAACTCTCCAATAGGCCCTCTCCCCTGCCCTATCCCCATAATCCCACACATTTACCATGGCTAATGCACCTAACCTGCACAACTTTGGAGGAAACGAGAGCACCCGGAGGAAACCTACGCAGACAGTCATCCAAGGCCAGAACTGAACTGTGAAGCAGCAGTGCTAATCACTATACATGATCAACATAAATTGCTGTTCAAAACAAATAATCATGACTTTCAATATTCTTATTGCAAAACAAGTGACAATTATTTTGATAAGTCAGCACAGATGGCTGTAAAATCTTGTGCTCCATCGAGAACATTATAGTAGCAGGGAGGAAAGCTACATACCAGCATAGTGATAATCTGCCAGTGGATGAGATTTGGCTTTAATAGGCATCTTCATCAGTAAAATCTCCACAGCCACCTAGCATAAAAAGGGAAGAGAAGTACTTTAAAACTGCAGGACATTTATTCAATGTCTTGGTAGCATCTTTAAGGACACAATAATAAGTGAAACAGATCAGGGGAGCACAACATGCTTTATAGGATCATCCTATTCGAGGGGGCCACTCCATGTTATTCCTGATGCTACATTTTGGCATGATGAAAAGTTATTTATATTCTCTTGTGCTAAACTCAAATGCCAGAGTTGATTTCCCTGTGATGAACTACGAAGTATCCAAAACTTCCACCAAAAAAATTGGGATAGCTAACTTCAGTCATCAGACATGTCGTAAGATGTCACATTATCAGTTTTTCACAAACTGCCTCTTTTGCGAGCAACACACCACATAACAGACGGAAAAGTTTAAATCAAATATTTGAATCAATTCAATCGGCTATTACACATGTGAAAGAGTTAAACCAATTATTCAACCAATGAGGCTCTAATGTTGTTCTTAAATTTTTCGCTGTGGGGTGTCAGTAGAAATGCCTTGTTAAAAAACATTTGGTGTCAGCTCTTTGCTGTCCAACACAGAACTTCTAGCATAAGACTACTTTAAATTTAGCAGCTAAACTGACAGTGATAACTAAATAAAACAGATGCTAAACAAACTCTGAACAACAAGTATACATTTTGCTTGCAAAGCAACACAAGTCTGACTGATTTATTTGGTATAAAAGTTGCCTTCTCCTTTTAGATGTCTAAAAAAATAGGAGTAGGCCATTTGGGCCTTCGAGACTGCTCTGTCATTTATTTTGGTCATGGGCGATCATCAAATTCAATATCCTGAGAGCATCTTCCCCCGTTGACATTTTCCTTTCCTGTTCCCAAACTTTGACCATTATTTGCTATCAATACACAATGACAGAGACTTGACTGATGATTCCTACGATCCTCACAATGTCCTCTAAGCTCTATGCTGTCAGCCATACAAATGAAACAAATAATTACACAATAAAACGTTAACTGGTTGTTTTTACTCCCCCCCCCCAATGCTAATCAACTTGTGGATTTCTAGTGCCTCTAATTTGTACTTCACATTTCCACAATTGTGTTTTTCTTCTTTCATTAATGTATGCAATGCATTCATGCAAACAATGAATAAAGATGCTTTTCTGGAGGGTTGCTCCTCAGGCTAGTGAATTACTTCTACAGTTATTAAAATATAAATGTTCTTTATATTGTAAAATCTATTAAAACAGAGTTGGCCAAGTGGTTTAATTGTCAGGCATTCCTCAATTGTACTTTTAGTAACAGTCCTGAAGAAGTTAAATAAAAAAGATTTTGCTGTTGTAAAATGAAATGGAAGCATTTGGTTTTAATTACAAGTAGCTGTAAAAATGTATTAAAATCTGGATTCTTGACAATCTGTTTTCCCTGTGACGTCTAGTATCAGTGCACTTTATTAAATGTTAAATACATGTTGTGCAAGAATCATGTTATCTCAGTTAGAAACCAGCAATCAGAACATGGTTTAATATCATGCTTACCAAAATATTACCATCTGCCTCAAAAAGACAATGTAGGGCAAGTTCTCGATTTGTCCCCCCGCCTGGTAGCACGCTAGAACACGCCATGTTCAGCAGATCTTCCACTATAAAAAAGGTATAAAATCAATTTAATACAATTTTAAAATTTTTCACTGATATTATTAATTTCATGCACAAAATCAAGTAATGGAAGTTTCTATGCTCTGATTAAAAATAACAATAGTCCACAATAGTCACCAACCAATGACAGAACAGATAGCTGATCATTTATCACATATGTGTTTGTTGGATTCTATTTTCAGATTTACATTAGCACTGAAGAAGAATTTAGCATGGCCAATGCACTTAACCAGCATTTCGCTGATACTTTGTAGGAACCTGGAGCACCGGGAGGAAACTCATGCCAACATGGGGAGAATGTACAGACTCTGAACAGATAGTGAGCCAAGTCAGGAATCGAACCCAGGTCCCTGGTGCTCCGAGGCAGCAGTGCTAATCACTGCGCCACCACGCCGTCCATAATTTGCTGTGCATAAACAGCTGTTTTCATGTATAACAGCTCCAAAAAGTACCCCAAAAACCATGAAGCACTTGCAACTATTTTGAAGATGTAAAAGGTAACATGTAAAGGCAAGTTTTCTTTTTCTGCAAGTATATGAGAATACAACATATCTTTGATGTTTTTATTTTAACAAATGGAGTTGTGGCAAAACTGCATTTAAAAAATCCCCTTGGATTTAATTGATGAACCACCTGATAAGTATTTATATATCTTGCAGCCAATATTGTACTTCCAAACTTTTAATGATTTTCTACATCTGTCCAAAGTAAAGTTTATTTATTAGTCACAAGAAGGCTGACACTAAAACTGCAATGAAGGTACTGTGAAAAATTGCTTTGAATTTTGGGCAGATAGACATTTCCAGAAAATTATTTAAGTTTATTTAATAATGTATTTTCAATCTTCCTGTATAGGCTGAATACATTCTTATTATTTAATACTCGTCTACGTTATGTGCTCTTGTCGGTTATGTGTGTATAACTATGTCTCCCTTTGTTATAGTCATATAATTTCTATTTCTTTGAGATTGCACGTGTAATTCTGCTCCTCCTAAACCCAGCTCCTATGTGCCTTGGCTTGTTTTGTTATCCATCTTGATGGGGGTAGTATAGAAGTTTTAGTATGAGGCCCTTCATTTTAATTTTACCATAGTAAGTAAACTAGGTTAAGGTAATTGTAAAGTGCCTTAATATAGTGAGAATTCACAATGTGCCTGGAACAAAATATGCAAAGGTAATATAAACTGCAAAGGTATGATAAACTGTACAACCACAAATTAACCAAGTATTATAAGCTTAAACTGTAATTTCAATATATATGTATTGTGCGCCTTGGCCAACTTTGTTCTGAATGCAGCATGATGGGAAACACAGTGGTAGACAGGCTGGATTCTTTTAATACAATGAAGCATACAAAGGCAACTTCTCTCATCTGTTTTTGGATACATGAAAACAAGTTTAATCATAGACCTGCTATTTAAGGGAGTAAATTCATTCATGGGTAGCAAGACTGGGGCAGTCTCTCAAGCTGATAAAGGAGGCCCAGTGAAAAAGTGACTCCTTTCACCAATTAAAAATCGGAGATCTTAATAATGGCCTTGTTTACTGCATTAGATTTCCTAGGTAAAGGGGGAGGAATCTACATTGGCAATAAGCTCCTATTCCTGTTGACAGGTGGAAAGTTATTGGCTAAGGTAATAATGTTGAATATTTTGATCAGGCCCTCTAGTTTTGATTGATAAGACTGGGTAGGATATTGAAATATTCAGAAGATA
Organism: Carcharhinus amblyrhynchos; assembly: GCF_965287045.1. Taxonomy (NCBI): domain Eukaryota; kingdom Metazoa; phylum Chordata; class Chondrichthyes; order Carcharhiniformes; family Carcharhinidae; genus Carcharhinus; species Carcharhinus amblyrhynchos. The sequence continues at coordinate 57,195,469 of NC_137335.1, forward strand.
ATAATTTTGTCTGACAATGATAGCTCAGAGAGGACAGTCAACTGTCACTGACTGTGTCTCTCTCTCCTCATACATGTATTAGCAAATAAATTCCTTTTCGTTCTTTAACTATATACTGTTATATACAGTCTACGTATTGGCTGAGTGAGGTTCAACAAGTACAGAGCATCCCAGGAGATACCTGAGAAAATTCCTCTTACACACCTCATTTTAGCCCACATCACCAACATCACCCCTAGTTCCCCCGAAATAACTGGTGCTCCAACGTGCCTTGCCATTTGTGATATTGTTTGTTATAAATGGCAGTTCTTATAAACAGTATTACTCTGGGTTCAGTCATTACATTTCTTTGGATCATAAATTTTCAGTTGGGACCAGTGTTTCCACTAGCCCTTCCCTTTCATATTGATACATGCACGTGTTGCTGTCATGGGCACATCATAGGGTCCTGTCCATTTCAGGATGAATTCTGTTTGTTCAGAGCTGAAACTAAAATCATCTCTTGTCTGCAATACAGCTTGATTGACCTTACTATTCTATGATTAAGTTAAAAAAATCTTGTATAATATACCAGCACTGTCGATTCTACTTAACACAAAATGCAATTTCAGGCTGAAGTTCTTGAAGGGTCAGAAGGCCACATTCTGATCGCAGCTGCATTGTCAGTGATAGATATCAAGCAGAGGCCACACTGTATTTGACAGGGAGGAAAAGGGACAAACGTAACAAAAAAAAGGAACCTCACTCGGCCCCAAGGATAGCCTCAAGACGGTACTTGAACTTAGAAAGATAGTCTACCCACTCCTTTTAAATGTGAAAGCATCAAGATACAGGATAAGAAATAAAAGGTGAAAGAATGTCAAATCTTCCTCCTCTGCTCCAACCAATCACCCTCTCATTTCTCAGAGGCGTCAACTCCTGGTGAGGTAGGGCAGCCCAAACACAAGTGACCAGCAGCATATTACTGAAGTGGCTGTTATTATCTTCAAGCATGGGAACCAAGTGTTTACTCGTTACCATCTGAAATCCACACAGTCATCGAATACCTACAGTGCAGTAGGATGATATTTAGCCTATTGTGTCTATACTGACTCTCTGACAGGTCATCTTACCCAGGCCCTATCCTTGTAATCCCATGTATTTACCACACTAATTCCCCTTAACCTACATATCTTGCCCTATGGGGCAATTTGGCATGGCCTATCCATCTACCTTGCATATCTTTGGAGTGTGGAAGAATCAAAGCACATGGAAGAAACCCGTGCAGACAGTGGGAGAACATATACACTCCACACAGACACTCATCTGAGGCCAGAATTGACCCCAGGTCTCTGGCACCGTGAGGTAGTAGTGCTAACCACTGTGCACTTAAGAGTATTGGATCAGGAAAACAACTATACTTTTCTACTCCCTAAACTATAGATGTCAAAATACAGTTATGCCTAATGACACACCCAGCTCAACAGGGACCTCCCTGCTTTGTCCAGCTCAGCAATGTATCATACAATTCATATATTAATCAAGATATTTAGCTCCATTTCAGTATATTATTTAGAAAGTGATTTTAAAAATGCATCTGGGTGGAAGAAAGAGATTTTAAAAATGCATCTGGGTGGAAGAATGAGAACAACGTTGTAAAAATATGTCTATTTGATCAGAAATCCAGGACTTTTTAATTTCCCCACAATGCAGCAGATATGTTGATATTATGTGGATTTGGAAATTGGTAGCAAGTTGGATGATGTCAGTACTGATATGTCAACGAGTGACTCCAGAAGGTTGGTGCCTTGTGTCTCCTGGTGTTGACCAAGGGACTGTCACTGGCTGAATAAAGTCCAGTACCCAGCTGTAACTGAACTTGAAAATAAAATCATTGATGCCGTCCTAAACTACAACAGCAAGCAATCACTGCCAACCAAGTTGCTTTCGGGTGTTTGCAAGACTGTGGAAAGAATATTAAAACAAAAAGTTATACCAGGTAGGAGATTTAAACAGGTATTAAACATAGAACTGTAGTTTACAGGGAAAATTACTCCACTTGATTCAAGTATTCTCAATGAAACTATTCGGTGTAACATGCTGAGGTGCAAAGCAGCGTTTACTGTAGTCACCATACCTTTTTGTTGTACCTCTGGATCATCCAATTCACACCAAGGCTTCCACACCAAGTCAGCTTTGGAGACATCTTTTACAACCAATGCCCGATCTTGCAATGCTGGAATCGCTGCCTGAAACCGCACTCCCATATTGATTCGCCTAGCAAAACGAATAAATACTTCAGTATTTATCAGCACAGATTAAATGGCTACAGGTAGATACAAATTCCATTGGCTCAGTCCATGTTTCACAACCCCTCTAAAAACAGAAAATGGAATAACAATACTTGATATGCCATATCAGGCCACCTCAAATGGAATGGTGTAAGAGTGAAACAAAATATTGACATTTAACTTAAAAGACACAATTACATTTCCTACTGGAATTTATCTTTTGCACAGCATAAGTAGCAATCAGCAGTAAAATTAATTTTCTAAATGAGTTTGAAATTTCCAAGATCAGTTTGAAACCTTGCTACTTCTCAATTGGGGATGTTTATAAACACAAACTAATTTATACATATTTAACCAAAGCCAGAATATCACCAGCAATATTTTTTCCTCTTTGCACCATTACTTTTGGTACCCCCAAAGATGAATTCTGGGTCTTTTCCTATTTCTAATCATCTGGAAAGCAAGTGTCAGTTTCCACCGTGTACACTGAACAGACTTAGCTTTGCATCACCACCAAATCTCTTGGCTCTTCCAAATTCAGCTAAGTACCACCCTGCTTGCCCAACATCCAGTAAGCAGAAATTTCCCCCCAACCAAACATTGGGAACAGCATCCTTCCTTCCACCTGGCAACAATCTTGGGACTGACTGAGACAATTTGCAAACTTGGGTGTTGGATTTAACCCCAAGACATTCTTTCAACCACATATCCATGTCATCATGATAACTGCCTATTTCCACCTCTATAACATCACCTGACTCCACCTCTGCTTCAGCTCATCAGCTTTTAAAATCCCCATCCCTTTGTTACCTCTGATTTTGTTTAATTTTACTAAACCATACATTTCCAAGCTAAGCTGCACAGCTTCAACTTTAATGACCCAAGGCAGCAAAGCAATGTTTTGCCAAGATTCAGGCACTATACCATTTCTTGGTTAATTTTTCTGTCTGAACCATCAGCCTCTTAAGAAAATGTGATCTTTCAAAACACAAATGTTGCATGTCCGAATCCAAGTTCTGTTCACCCGTCACCCTTGTCTCTCCTGACCTACGTTGGTTCCTGGTTCAGCAGTGCCTTGATTATAAAATCCCCCTCACTGCTCCATATGTCTATCACCACCTTCTCTGCACAACCCTCAAAATATGTGAGCTCACCTACATCTGGAGACTAGCATCCTATGTTTTAATTATACACCATTGGCGGTCATCCCTCAGCTGCCTCTGCTCAAAGCTCCACAATTCCTTCCCTAAACCTCCCCACCTCTATTTCCTCCTTCAAGATGTTCTTCAAATCTACTTCTTTTATCAAGCTTTTGGCCAAACTGCATTAATGTCACCTCTCATGAGTCAGTGATAAATTTTGCTTTCTTAATGCTGCTACAAATGGCCTTGGGACATTTAATTAAGAGTTGTTACTGTTGAATCCGAACAATATCTGATTATAGTTTGGCAGAAATATATCCTCCCTGTATTCAAAGTTAAATTCTGACAGTGAGCAACTAACAAATTCTGTTTAAGACCTATTTCATGGGAACAAATAGGATGAAGGCAAATATTCAGATTTTTAAAATTGAAACTCAATGCTAGCATTGAATTATTTTCAGCTGTTTCATGGTGTTACACGGCTGCAATATCAAAAAGAGTTAGAAGAATCCCAAATGCAACATAAGTTTGTACATACATACTAGGAAGAATTGGCTGTTTCATGCCAGACACAATTATATTCAATAAGAATATTCAATTAGTTTTTTTGAAATGCCAAGGCTGCTGGATTGCCTCAATATTGACATTCAGTTTATTTACCAAATTGACACGAGAGAAATAACTCGGGTGCTCTTTTCTGCTGCTCATTTCCATAAATTCTTCCAACTTCTGTCACAAGAAGTGACAAATCTGTTTCCAGCAATACTTCAGTCTCGTGCTGTGAGCTCTAAATGCTCTCCGCATGAAGTATAGAAGCGCATTCAATTTAGTTCCACTGCTGCATTTTTCATTTTTAAAATTTAATTCCAATACAATCATGGACAACATTATCGGTTAGGGTTTGCTCAATTTTACTGAACAGTTCACATTTCCAAGTGAGTCTATGCTATATCGACTTGAACAATACAAAGTGACAAGGCAACTTTTTTCTCCAGATTCGGATGCTATATAATTTCTTGGTTGAGGTAATTTTTCAGATATAAACATATCTAAACAATTTAGAGAAATCAGAGAATGACAACACAAAAACTATATTATTAGTCCTCAGCTCTGCCCCTTTCCCATTCTCTTGGAAATATTTCCCTTTCAAATACTTGCCCAATTCTCCTTGAAAAAATTACTCAAGTTGGGACTTAACCAGTAATTCAAAAGTATAGCATAAAATCCAAACGTTTATACCTGATACCTATTTTGAAAATTAAATCTTTTTTCATGTTTCTTAATGGGACGTGGGTGTCGTTGGCTAAGCCAGCATTTATCGCACATCACTAATTGCCCTCAAGAAGATGGTGATGAGCCACCTTTCTTGAACTACTGCAGTCCATCTGATGTAGGTACATCCACAGCTCTGCTAGGAAGGAAGCTGCAGGATTTTGACCAAGTGACAGCCAAGGAATGGTGATAAAGTTCCAAGTTAGGATGGTCTGTGGCTTGGAGAGGAATCCATGTGGATGAGGTTGCACATCTGGAAGGTGCAGTCAAAGGCGCCTCAAGGAATTGCTGTAGTGCATCTTGTAGCTGGTACACATTGCTGCCAATATGCATTGGTGGAAGAATGTTTATAGTGGTGGATGGGGTATCAATTAAGTGGTTGCTTTATCCCAGATGCCATCTACTTCTTGGAGTGTTGCTGAAGCTGCACTCGTCCATCGTACTTCTGACTTGTACCTTGTAGATGACAGCAAGATTTTGGGGAATCAGGAGGTAGTAGTGTCATGATATTATCATTGGACTAGCAATCCAGAGACCAGGGAATGCTCTGCGGACCCAGGTTCAAATCTGACCATGGCAGATAGTGAAACCTGAATTCAATAAAAATCTGGAATTCAGAGTCTAATTATGACCATGAAACCATTGTTGATGGTCATAAAGAAACTGAATTGGTTCACTAATGTCCCTTAGGAAGAAAATCTGCCATCCTTACCTGATCTGGCCCACATGTGACTCCAGACATTACCTTCAACAACAATGAAGATCAGGCAATAAATGTTGGCCTAGCCAGCAAGGCCCACATCCCAAGAACGAATTAAAAAGACATTACTGGGCAATTTCTCACACTGTCAGGAGCACAGCAGTATTGTAGTTGCATTGGAACAGGTTGGGCAAGATGTGGCTAGTGCTGCAGCACGAATCTTCAATACTATTGCCAGAACTCTGGCCATTTCTAGATATCAAGTGAAGTGAATGGAATTAGCTGAAGATGGAAGTGGAGGTTGAGATGGATCACCCACTCAACACATCTGACTGAAGATGGTTAGAAATGCTTCAGCTTCATCTTTAGCGTTGATAAGCTGGGCTCCCCAATATGGAGGATGGGGATGCTTGTGGAAACTCCTGCTCCAGTTAGCATTTTTTTACTTGTTCACCACCATTCATGACTAGGTGTGGCAGGACTGCAGAGCTTTTATCTGATTCACTCATTATGTGATCGCTTAGCTGTGTCTTTCGTTTGCTGCTTCTGCTGTGTGGCATGCAAGTAGTCAAATTTTGTAGCTCCACCAGCTGGTTCGGTATGCCTGGTGTTGCTCCTTACATACCCACCTGCACTCTCCATTAAACCAGGATTGATGCTCCAGTAATGGTAGAGTGGGGGAAATGCCGGGCCATGAAGTGGTCAATTATGGTTCAATATAATTCTACTGCTAATGGGCCACAGTGCCTCATGGGTGCTCAGTCTTCAGTTGCTAAATCTGATCAAAACCTATCCTATTTGGCATGGCCGTAGTGCCATACAACACAAAGGAAGCTATCCTCAACATGAACATGAGACTTTATCTCCACAAGGGTTGTGTAGTGGTCAATCTTATTAATACAATCATGGTCAGATGCAGCTACAATAGGTAGGTTGGTGAGAATGAGGTCCAAGTCATAGATCATAGAACCCTACAGTGCAGAAGGAGGCCATTTGGCCCACTGATCTTACACCAACAACAATCCCACCCCGTAACACCAATATTTACCATGCTAATCCCTCTGATACTAAGGGGCAATTGAGCATGGCCAATCAGCTTTGCAGGTTGACCAAACTAAGTCAACTTTTCTTTTTGTTGGTTCACTCAGCACCACCACCTTCCACAGACTTGGCTGGATCAGTAAGTAGTGGTGCTATTAACTCCTCCTGTTGATGGACTATGAACAGAGTACCAAGGGTACATTTTGTACCCTTGCTTCTGCCAACTGGTGTTCAACATGGAGTATAGATTCATCAGCTAGGGGAGGTGGGATGGGGTGGGGTGGGGGTGGTGAAGAGATGAATATAGCTGGTCATCAGCAGTATGTTAACTTGCCCATCTTTGACTTAATGCCTTGAGACTCCATGAAGGTCAATGTTCACATATCCCTGGGCAACTCCTTCCTGATTGTATACCACTGTGCACCATCTCTGCTGGGCCTGTCCTATGGGTGGTACAGGACATATCCAGAGATGGTGGTGGTGGTGTGTGGGACAATAGGCAGGATTTTACGGCCTCACCTGAGGTCAATGGAAACTTCCATTGTTGGACCCTTGCCTGCTCCCATTCTGGGGCGGGCGAGGCGATAGAGTTGCTGCCATTGTTTGCACACATGATTCTGAGAGTGCAATACCAGGCTATTGTCTGATTAATCTGTAAAACAACCCCCACATGTTAATAGGGAGGACTTTACAAAGTTGACAGACTGGATGAGTCATTGACTCTAGTATCAGAAATGACAATGTTGCATAGTCCATCAATGATTTTTTAAAAATACTTTGCAACAGTTTGATGCAAATGAGTGGTTTGCGAGGCCACTCCAGTGGCATTTAAAAGTCAACCACACTGCTGGAGTCACATGTAGATCTGACCATGCAAGGATGGCAGATCTCCTTCCCTAACGAACCAGATAGGTTTTTACAACAATGGTTTCACGGTCACTATTACCAAGATTAGTTTTCAATTCCAGATTTAATCATGAAATTTTAATTGCACCAGCTGCCATAGTGGGATTTGAACCATTAGTCTAGGCATCTGGATTACTAATCCAGTTTCATGACCACATGACCATGTTATGGGACACATATGTGTTTTCAAATACTTTTTGATAGTCAATCAAGTAGTTCACAGTATTATAGTTGAAGAATGAACATAGCCAGTGCAGAACTTCAATAGAATTTGCAGCTTTCTTGGGGATTGGAACAGAAGTGAACAAGCCAGTTTCTGCACTGTGTTAAGTGATAGTTAAAAGAATTTACTTACGGTTCAATATCAACTGTCTGTTCCCCAGGTCCAGGAGTTATTGTCACTGCATCAATGCTATCTGAAAACAGGGCAAAGCAGTAATAAGAGGATATTCTTCAGTCATCTTTCAATAAAAAAATCCACAGCCTTTTCATAAAATTAACTGAAGAGTCAGTCGTCAGTTTTCTCTTAAATACCTACAGGAAAGACCTGCTAATCCCGTTTAATGTACCTCCAATCTAATCAACCCAGGGAACAGTTGCATTTTCCATGAAGAAACAGAGCAGGCCATTCATCACCCTTCAATTAGATTGTGGCTGGTATGTACTCAATTTCATTCACCCATGTCCCTCAAGACAATTTTACTAACAAAAGACCCGCCATACAATTCTTAAAAAGGTTCAACTGACGCAGCATCCACCACAGTTTCAGAGCTAGAATGCCAGACTTCCACACATCTAGTGAAGTAACGCTCCCTGAAATCACTCAAGTGCCCTAGTTTTAATTTTAAGATCTATTTATCCCCCCAGCAGAAGGAACAGTTCCATATACATCAACTCTATCAAATTCCTTTATTGTTTTAAACATCTCGATTAGATAACCCCTGAAACTTCTCAAATGAAAGGAATACAAGTGGTTTATGCAAATAGTCCTCATAATTAACCCTTTAATCCATAGCATTATTCTGGGTGAGTCTATCCTGTACCCTGAGGCTGATCTGTCCTCCCTGGCAGCAATGCCAAATTGAACACAGTGCTCTGGATGGTGACTGACCAAAGCTCTGTACAAGAGAAGCATAATTCCTCACTTTCCAATGGTCACACTTTTGAGACAAAATCCAAAATTTCCACTCATTCTTCTGTTCAATTTTTTTGTCTGTGCACCAGCTTCTAATGATACATTGTTCCATAAATCATCCTACTCTTCAAAGGCAAGTCAGTTCTTAGTGCAATGCCATCAAAATAAAACTCACTTTTCACTTTGGTGAAATATTTTGGGATAAAATTTAAGATGTCTAATGCTGTCACATTTTTATCCAGAAAACTTTGGTAGGCTTTGAACATTGAAATCTGCAGGATTGATCCTACTAGAGACACAGAATCCCAAAGCACATCCTCTGAGAACCAAGTCAGAACACTAAAATTGTGCCATCATTAAACTGGAAGTCTTTACCCACTTGTGATACAAGATGCACCTCAACAATTCAGCCATATGAAAGCATGACAGGGAGCTCATGTATTGGCTGTAACCCAACAAAAATGTATAAAAATAAACATGATGACAGGTGTTCACGGCTTTCCTGAACCACAACTTCAGCAGAATGAGTTAACCTTCTTGTCTAGGAGGATTCTGTCATCAAGAAAAATCAAAGTATCTTCAAACACAACTCATTAGAATCCAACCAAATTAAAAAACCTAACTACGGAATGAAAAATTTATAACTGCACATCAATGTTAAATATGAAATACTCACTAGCACGACCAAGCAGGATACGTGGCGTTGAGGGGGTGATGGGCAGTGCTGGGTAAGTGCCACCATATGAAGATGAAAGAACATTGCTGAAAAGGCCAGAGCCCTGTCTCACTGGACTTAACATTGGGGGTGGTGTGTAGGGTGGGAGCTCATGTGTCCTGTCCAGCAGGTGATCTCCCATGATTCTGGGTGAGCGGAGCTGACTCTGGTATAGGGTAGCACCTGGATATGAAGCAGAGAAGTTGACAGAAGGTGGAGGGATGTAGAGAGGCTCTGGCCTGTGTCGATACTTCTTTTTGTCCTGCTGAGATCTGTAGCTATCTTCTGTCTGTGAACCGCTGGGATGACACTTGCGGACAATTTCCTAAGAAGTTCATAGTTTGAATTTTATTAAGTTTTTTTGGAAGATTTTGAATGAACAAAATGCCTTGTATATAAAAAGTGTAAGCATACAATATTAATTCCATAACCAGAGAAAATCAGGAAATACTGCTTTGATTCCTGTTTAAGCGAACAGTGTCCTCTGTTTCCAATCACTTACTTCCTCATCTCTAACTTTGACTTCAGATCAGTTAATGAGATTAAACACAAAACAAAATCAAAGAAAAACACATGTAAACAAGCAGTAATAATCATCAGGAGCTGTAAGAGCAATCCCAAATCAAAAAACAAGCATGTTAAAAACAAAACAATGCATGTGATTCGGCACCCTTTTCATGCATCAGTAGAGGATACAAAAAAAATTGAAACAAACGCACATGCACACACGCACATCCCTCCAAAGGACCTGTTAGCAGCAGTAAATAATGCATTCTTACGCTGGGCTTGTTGCGTTTAATAGGCAATGTTACATACTCCTTATAATACAAGTAGAACAGCTGGCATTAGCATTAGATCACAATCCACTGATTTTAAGAGGTCTGACTACAAGAAAGAATTACCAACCCAAGGATTTTTGTGCACAGAGAGACTTCTTGCATCTTTACCCTCTGCCTCAGAAAAGCCAACAATCAGGAATAGCTAAACTAAGAGCTTCAAAGGACCAGTCGCTGGTTGACAGCATCTGTTGATACATGGTGTGATGTGCAAATGACATCAGCTTTCTCTTCTTTCCCTCCAACTGAAAATTCACTTTAACCCACCAAAGAATACCTGCTACTGGATGACCATGAAACAACAGTGCTCGTTGACACAGTGCACTGTGTCATAGAAATTTCTACGAAGGATGGAAGTAAAGAATTTTACCAGCTTCAAGGTTGAGAGATACATCTTTTCATTTTGAGGCTGGACAGGACTTAAGATAATGTTATTTCTTTGGAATGTTCAAAACCTCAGTTGAATACTAGACATTCTGAATATGTGGCGAAGAAAATTAGGTGGCCAAATCTTTTTCCTACCCAGCGAAGTACCAATTATATCAACAGCATACACGAGGGTAATAAGAATGAACAACATTTAAAAGTACGGGACAGTTCAACAAATAATTGAAGTGTTCAGGGATGAAGGAACAATCAAGTTATGGAGGATGAAAGTACAGCAGTGGTATCAAATAAATACTTCATTATTTATTATATATTATTTTGGTAGGAACAATATAAATGTACCACAGGAGGACGTGGAACAATTGTAGGATCGAGTGGAAAAGACATCAGACCCTGGGTACAGACTGTAGCTCTTTTTTAAAATCATTCATGGGCGGTGGACATCACTGGCTAGATCAGCATTCATTGCTAATCTCTAACTGCCGTTGAAAAGGTGGTGGTGATTTTCCTTCTTGAACTGCTGTAGTCCTTGTGATGCAGGTACCCCCTGACAGCATTGTTGGGAAGGAAGTTGCAGAATTTTCACCCAGCATCAGTAAAGAAATGGCAAGATATTTTCAAGTCAGGATGATGAGTGGCTTGGAAGGGAATTTCCAGGTGGGAATGGTGTTCCCATGTGACTGCTGCCCTTGTTCTTCTAAATGGTAGCGGCCATGGGTTTGGAAGGTGCTGTGAGGAGACTCGGTGAATTGCTGGAGTGCATCTTGTAGATGGTACACACTGCTGCCACTGTGTGTCAGCAGTGGAGGGAGCGAATATTTAAAGGTGGTGGGTAAGGTGCCAGTCAAGTGGGCTGCGTTGTCCTGGATAATATCAAGCTTTTTGAGTGTTGTTGGAGCTGCACTCATCCAGACAAGCGAAGAGTATTCAATTGGACTACTGAATTGTGCCTCGTGGATGGCGGACAAAATCTGGGGAGTCAGAAGCTGAATTACGCACTGCAGATTCGTATCATCTGACCAGCTCTTGTAGCCACAGTATTTCTATGGCTGGTCCAGTTCAGTTTATGATCAAGGCTAACTGATAGTGGAGGATTCAGTGATGGGAATGCTATTGAATATCAAGGGCTAACAGTTAGATCCTCTCTTATTGGAGATGATCATTGCCCACTGATAATCAAATGTCAATTGCCATTTGTCAGCTCAAGCCCGGATATTGTCAAGGTCTTATTGCATTTGGACATGGACTACTTAATTAAGTTAGATAGATGGTCGAGAGGAAATTTGGTAGAGGTATTCAAAATCATGTATTTTGCACACAGTTAGCAGTTAAGATCTGGAACATGCTATCCGAGAGTCAAATGGTGGTCGGTTCTGTCAAGGCACTCAAAGGTTATTTTCTGAAAAGGAAAGATATGCTAATCTGGAGAGTCTGCCCAGCCACAAATTGCTGAATGGCTTCCTCTTGTGCTATAACCATTGTGAATTCTGTGATTCTGAGAAATGGAAATTGCGCTGAGCATAACCTTTCAATCCTCTTTTGATATGCAAATTTTGCCAGGGTTACTGGAAGGCAACATTTCATTTATTATCAAAAGGTCAGATCAGATTAAGTTGACTGACTACAGATCAGTTAACTTCATGTCACCTGTCAGCAAATTGTTAGGGATACATACCGCATGATCATATTTGTACTTCCAAATGTAAGGGATAATCAAGGATATCCAGTACAGGTTTGAAGGTGAGCTCTGACTGTCAAGTCCAAGAATTTTGTTTCTGAAGAAGTTGCTAAATAATTGCAATGCAACACACACACAGAACACGCAGCCTCAGAAGATTTTGGTTAGGCTTTCTCACAGGAAAATTGTTACAAATATTCAGATATACTATATGAGGAAGTGTAGCAGCATACTGCCTGGCAGAGAAAAGTTAGTCTTAGCGGCTGTTGCTTAAATTGGTAAGCGTAGGAGTTGTGGGTGAGTGCCAAGCCAATCTCTGTTCTTAACATATACTGGGCATAAAAAGTACAATACCAACATTTGTTAACAAGGGTGTCAAGGATTTGGCAAATAAGTAGGTGCAGGAGCCAGATTTATTTATTCTTTTCACTTATTCTTTGATGGGTTTGGACTTCACTGCCAAGGTCAGCATTCATTGCCCATCCCAAATTGCTCTTGAACTGTGGCTTGCTGGACCATTTCACAGGGCAGTTAACAGTAAAATACATTGCCTTGGGTTTGCAGTCACAGGTAGGCCAGAACAGGTAGGTAAAGGACAATAATGGATCAGATGTTTTTTTTCAAACAGTCATTGCTGAGACGAGCTTTACATCCCAGGTTTTGTTAACTGGATTGAAATTTCACCAACTGCTGTGGTGGGATTAGAATCCATGTGTCCAGGGTGTTAGCCTGGGTCTCCAAATAACTAGCGCAGAGCCATTACAGCTGTGCCACCATTTCTGTAACAGGTTAATGAAATGAGCAGTCATTTAACAGACAGTTCAATGTGGGGAAATGTGAGGTAATACTAACAGAGTGAAAACAAGAAGTGGGAGTGCAACAGATCAACACTGAAGTGTGTGTGGACGTTATCGGAGGTGTCTGAGGGTTTAAACACAATTCCTTGAAAATACAAGTGGAGATAAAACTACAAAAAGAACCAAAAACATTTGCAGAGGAATTCTCCCAAGCCCCCGGCAGTGTGTTCGATGGCAGGCATGGGCAAAGAATATGGCAGCAGAGCAGAAATCGGTTTCACACCAGCATGAACTTCCAGCCAAAACTTCCACAAGTGCCTGCCACGGTGGGTCAGAAACTTGCCAGAGGACAGCGTGAACCTCACTTGCATCCCATTAATTGGATGCAGAAGGCAGCCCGACATTCCCACGCTATCTCTGCGATGCCAGCAGGAAACACGCTGGCTTGAAACATGTTCATACAACTTGGTGCGCAGATATCAGGTCTTTCTGAACAATGCCTGGGGCTGTCTCCAGAGTTCAGAACAAAGGCCACACCAAACTACGGACCCTGGAACACCACAGCAGTCGGTCAAGGGGGCATCTGCAGGTGGACTTTGCAGATTAAGTGACTTGGAGGAGGTCCATGTTCTAGCCTCAGAATATTCTTGGAGATCCATCTTCATTCACAGGAGATCGACTTCTGATCTCGGAGTGCTCCTGGTGATCTTCCTTCATTTTCCAGAAGTCCACTGTCTTTCTTCAATAGTAGTTCAGTAATGTTGGGTGCCTTTTCAATATGGCACCCGGGCAGAACAACCTGGGTTACATGCCACCCAGTTGTCCCACTGCTGAATACGGCATGAACTACGTGGGTGCATAATCAGTAAGGTTGGTGTCAGAAGATTTTGTGTGTTTTCCCGCCAACCACCACTGCAAGAAACATTCCACATTCTCCCCCACAGCACTCAGTCTCAAACTGGGAGAATTCCGCTCTTTAGTTTGAGAGATGCAGGACAAAAAAGCGAAGTAATCATAAATTTGGAGGAGGCAATGGCTAAATCACAATTGCAAACATCATTTCTGAAGACTGAAGCAAGATTCTGTGTTACTGAAATCTGTTAATTTTTGAAATGGATTTGAATTCTCCCTTACAGGGGCTGTTCTTACAGCCTCAATTCAAACAAAAGCACAATGATCTTTAATTTCAATCAGAAATACAAATGTTCTTACAACTGACAAACAATGTCATGCACTGAATCCAAGTGCAGCTCAGCAATATTTGGAAAATGTCTTCAAAATGTCTCTCTTAAGGACAGATTGAAGCATTTTCTTGAGGGTGTGTGGACTACAATTGCTATGTCATTGTGGATATGTCGCTTAGGCATTGCTAGAGAATGTCAGGCATTGATATTAGCTGAGATTACAATGAATATAATAGTGTTGAAGTGAAAGGCAATTTAGCATTCTTCCTCCTGACCATTATTTCTCTGGAAAATATTGGGACTGAAGAGATTCCTGCCAACAAAGTGAGCTGCAATTCAATTGAAATACAGGAGTACAAGAGCTTCACTTATCAAAGTCACAAGAGCAATAGCATGCAGATCAAAGCAAACACAACAAAACTTGATTTACACATGAATCCCTTTGCATCCCAGGGGAATCTGGTTTGGAACCACAAAATAATTAACAACCCCACCATGTTTGCATGCAGGACTTGTATGATTGTGTGAAACTTAAACTCATTTAAAACTGAAAACTAATGCACTTTTATTAGAAAGATGTATCATCAATGAAAGGCAATTTCACAATTTCTGAATGTAATCTGGGCTGGTAACCAAACTCAGATCATTTCAGTTAGTATCTTACCAACCACCTGGTCCTATTTGAAACCGTGCAGTGTAAGCTATGATAGTTTCCCACCAGCAAGCAAAGGGTTTCAAACAAAACACCATTGGCAGGGTTAGTTGCAAGAATGGCAGCACTCACAGAGGATGAGCAGGGTTGGGCCACTTTGGGAGCGTGTGGTGGAGAATCAGTCATCTTCGTGAGGACTGGCATTTCGTCATCTGACACAGAGTTGGCAGGCTTGTCCTTGGCAGTGGTGGCCTGCTTGCTGGGCTCAGCAGGCTGAAGCTTTACAGGCACAGAGACAGGCATGATGATGGGCATGAGGTGATCCACCTCTTTAGGCTGCTTCTCTCCTTCATCCTGTACAGACAACCAAAGGCTTTCAGCCTCAGTTACAGAGGGGTCCTAGCAAAGCAACACACCTGAGACAGATCAGATAGGGTCTAGCAGATTAATAAAGTAATATACCCTCAGTTTCTAAATGCAGTTGTATATTCAGTGAATTTTTAAAAATAGGTTGCAAGATGCTGCCATACGAATGTAATAAAAGTTAGAAATCTGTTGTACTTTGCATGATTGGCTTAGCTTCTGCAACGGTCATTTGGTTTTTATTTTCAACATGGACATTTCTAATGGATTCCAATGTGCACTACTGATAACTAATATTCACTTTTGAGCAAATCCATGCTTTAAGTAAAAACATGCATGAAATTAAATAAACTGTGCTCACAAAGCACAGTACAGCACCAATGCATTATCCAAATATGTCAATCACACAAAATGGTTGTTCCAATAATAGTGCATCACATTTCTGTGCTCTAGGGAATTCTGAAAATGTATTAAACCTTAAACTGGCCTTTCAGCTTCCATTCTAGTTCATTCTGGCACTTTTGGGGATCCTCTCCCCTCCTACCCCAGTTAATGTTGTCACACTTTCAACATTCTTCCTTGGAAAGATTATGGCCCTTCTCATAATTGCTTCTGTTTCAATTTCCATCTTTCACATCCCACTGAACTAGCCTCAACATCATTCTAAGCCATGTCCTGTTGCTAATGAAAGAGAGCTTATCCATTGTTTATTGTGAACAGAAACTCCTTATGAATTCCTACCTACAACATGGAACAGCAGGATTATTTCTATTAGCCTTAGCGTTGTTGAATTAGCAGCACCAAAGGCAGGGCAGCTAGGTCCTGCTGAGTTTAATCAGAAAATGCAAACATGTTGTCGAAGTCTCCAAAACACAATCATCTCAAGGTGCTGATAATTAACATGCATGAGCATTATATCACTTCCATAACTGCCTAAAAATTAGTGAGGCTTAAAACAAATCGTTCAATTCGCCCATTGTTTCAGTGAAGACTGCATTGTGCTTCAATCTGCCATAAAGGCAAGGCTTCTGTACTCTGTAAACATACAGCAATTGACTAGTCAATGAAAGAATTCAATTGGTTTAATGAAAATTAATGAGGTATCACAAATGATGAATTCAGCTAATATAAACTCAAAAAAATCCAGGATTCCACTCTAGTTGAGCAGTTCAAATCCAGTTTGTCAAGATTTGGCCAACACATTAAACAGTTAATTATCAGATTTATTTATCAATCTCTCAGAGGTCACAGAAGGCTATTATGTTCTCAGGACATGGGTTATGTTGACAAGGTCTCATTTTTTGCCATGGGAACAGTGATATGCAAGTCAAAGGCCATTCAGCCCATAGCATCCATGGCAGTTATCTACAAGAGCAATTTAGTTGGTCCCAGTCCCTACCACTTTTTTCCCCCTCACGGTACTTATCCACATCCCTTTTGAAACACACAATAGGATACTACTCCACAACCCTGTCAGATATTGCCTTGTTACCACCTGCTTCATGTCGCTTTAGCCAATCTCTAAATCTCATACTCTGCTTCCCGAACATTCTGCTAATGGGAGGAGTTTGCATCTATCTGTATTGTGCTATCTCTCACGCACGTGTGTCAAACCTCCAGAACTTTTCCATCCTCATAACTGAGGTCCCTCATTCCTGGAACCATTCTTGTAATTCTTTTCTGTATCCTGTCTATAAAGGCTTCACGTCCTTCCTAATAGTCGATGCCCAAAATTAGGCACAATACTCCAGTTGAGGTCCAATCAATGCTTTATAGACATTTACCATAACCTCCTTGCTTTTCGACTTTATATTTCTAAAGTATGAAGGCCTGGATCTTGAACTCTTTTCTCAATCTGTCCTGCCCCCTCCAAAGGTTTGTGCACTTCAGACGTGAAGTTCTCCCACTTCTTGCACCCTTTTACTTTATATCACACCTCTCATTTGTCCGACCAAAAAAGAATAATTTCAAAGTTCTCTCCATGCGACGTGTTCACCCATTCCACCAACCTATTTATGGTCTCTTGAACTCTATCATTGTATTCTTCCCATTTCATATATGCCCAAAATGTGTCATCTATAAATTTTTAAACGTGTGTGTACTGGCATAATTTCAGTTTCTGATGCACATCAAGGAAAGGATGGGTCCTAGAACTGACCACCAGGAACAACACATACCTCATCCCCAATCCAGCAAACAAATGTTCACTACTACTTGGATTTCTGTCACTCAGCCCGCTTTGTATCTACGCTGCCCCTGTACTTTTGATTCCTTGGGTTTCAACTCTGCTGATAACATATAATGTGGCACTTTGCCAAACATCTTTTGGAGATCCATAAACACCACATAAACCATTATCACCTTCCTTTCAATTATCTCAAAAAATACTAGTTGTGTATGTTCCCCAAGTGGGGGTGAAACTAGCTGACACCTTTTCTCCAGTCCTAAAAAAGAGAGGTTCTCTCAAACACCTGAAAAGGCAAAACAAGTCTGCACAAAGGTAAAGATTTAAAATAGGTCTTGCAATGTTAACTTGTAATTTCTCAAAACAACTGTTTAACCATGCTTCGGCTGGAATGTCAAATTTGCAAGCAAGCACGTTCTGTCCTAAATGCGAGAGATTAAAATTACTGAGGTTCTCATCTGGACAACTCAGAATTGGCTGCAAAAAGTGACACCGCAGGTCTTGGCTAGGATGGAGAAGATTGATGAGGGAATTACCTCATCAATTATGCCTGAAGACATCACGACTGAAAAAGATCAGGATTGATCTTGTGCACATAATTTGTGTTATACAACTATTATCCACTACTGAATTTTGCTGGAGAAATAATTCTGCTTTCATTGGGAGACTTTGCTGTAGCTTTGATCACAAGTTGTGTTTACTCCATGTTGTAGTGCTTCTTGACTGCATAAATAGATGGTTTGCTTCAAGTCCTGCAGTAACTTCTCCCCATCTGCAACTCAGCTGACCAACACAAGTCAAAATTCACTCTGTATTTTCATAGTTATATGAAGTTCCCCAACAGTGCATTTAGGGGGTTCCCCAATGATGCGCTGGGGAACCCCTCTAGGAAGTTCCCACATAAGGGATTACCTGGCAATTATCCAGAAGCAGTAACTTTCCCTGGATAATTGCACTGAGCTGGGAATCATCGGATGGAAGTGATTTAGATTTGTAACTTTGGATGTTTGTGTCAGCTTTATCCTGATAGTTACTGTGAAAGAGTTAAAAGGAATGAAATCAATTCCATCTCCACAGTAACTATTCACACACCCAGATCCAGCCTTGTATGGGACACTCCACATACGACCACCCAGCGGATCCCCCACACCATACCACTCGAGATCCAACCACCTCTCTTGGCCCGGTCCACCCCTTTCTCCCCTTCATGATCGAATATCGTACAAAAAAGGAACATTCCTTTCTTCCCTGCATCCCAATTAATCTTTACTGATGCAGCTGGGGAATGGCGGTACACTTCACTGCTCCCGTCTCATCCAGCCTGAGTGAGGAAGGTTGAGTGAGACGGGGCTTTGCAATTTCATTGGCATTTTTGAGGAAGTTATGAGCCAATGTTATGCTCAAATGAGACATCTGCTTCAGGGTCCAAGTGAAAAGATTTGGTTTGGGGTCCCTAAATATTTTACAAAACAATGATACTAAATTCTGCCTACTTAATTTTGTTCAAATTCATGCATACACAATCACAAAAAAAACGTGCAATAAGTAATACAAAAATAGTAGACAAAATGATCAGTTATTACAATCAGATAGTACTCAAGCACATATTTTATCTAAATCTCCAGTTGAAGTTATCAATCCTCATTTGCTGAGATATCAAAAAATCTTCCCTATGGGTTTATTTAAATTAAACGATAAAAATCTTACCTTGATACCCAAGATATAATTTCAATAAATAATGAAGTATGTTAATTCATTCCTGGACTGTGGGCTTCGCTGGCTAGGCCAACATTTGTTGCCCATCCCCAATTATCTCTGTGAAGGTGGTGGCTCACCACCTTCTTGAACTGCGATAGTCTGCATAGTGTAGGAACACCCAGAGTGTTGTAAGGAAAGAATCCAGCAACGTCGATAATGTTCCAAGTTAGGCTGGTTTGTGACTTGGAGGGGAACTTGCAGATGATGGTATTCCCATGCATCTACTGCCCTTGTTTTTCTGGCATGTTTGGCAGGTGCCGTTGAAGGAGCCTTAGTGAGTTGCTGCAGTGCATCTTCTAAATGGTACACACTGTGCCTTGATGGTGGAGGAAGTGAATATTGAAGGTGGTGCCAATCAAGTGGACTGCTTTGGCCTGAATGGGTGGAAGTTCTATTGTGTTCTTGGAGCTGCACTCATCATCCAGGCAAATGGAGAGTATTCCATCACATTTTTGACTTGTGCCTTGTAGATGTGGACAGACTTTGTGGAGTCAGGAAGGGAAGTTACCCTCCACAGCCTCCCAGCCTCTGACCTGCTCTTGGATCCACAGTATTTATATGGCTGGCTCAGTTCAGTTTCTGAACCCAGAGGATACTGGTAATAATATTCCCTAGTTTTACCCCGAAGCTGTTTTGTTGACTATCGCAACTTAACTAATAACATACTCAGTTTATATTTTTAATTTTGAGTGCTGATAACTGACTGGCATCATGCAGGAAGTAGTTCCAATTCTAGTCATTTGAGTTTTCAATTTGGGCCAATTTAGGAAATTCTCTCCTCTTACAATATTCGCCTTCCTCCATTTCAATCGCTTTATAGAAAATCCTCACATTCATACAACATTAAGGGCTGTGTTTCAAGTTTATTATATCACTAGACAATTGTACTGGGACACGAACTCTCAGTTTCTGATGTGGGACTTGTGGCTGTACTGCCATCTCTGGCAACTAGTCACCCACACCCAAAATTCGTCAGCTTTGACTTATAAATAAATAAATATGGTTCGATATTTCTATGTGGAGATCATTGGTTCAGTCTTTGATCCAGTCCAAGTTAGCAAGTCTCAGTCAAACACAAAGGGACCAAAAATTGGCATTCCCAGGCTACACAACTTATTTAAATTGCTAGGTTTCTTAATCCCTGTTGCTATTTAATGACTTCTGCAGACCGTTTAGGCATGTGAACATCCAGTGAAGCCAGGATCTGGTTCAACCATGATCATCTCCATTGCAGATTAATTAGATTCACCAAAGGCAAATCTAAATGATAGAAAAGCTTCAATTCCACTTTTAACAATCTGCTCATCCTATATTTCTAATAATTTGTTTAAATTCATGACATTGTACTGAAAATACAGCAGAACAAGCAGCAAGCAATACCTTGCACATCAAAAATATCCAAACATACCTTGAATACCTTAATATGTATACACTTACTGACCTGTTTGGGAGATGTCCTTTGACCACCGTGAGACCTCATGTGGCCATTAAGGGCAGGTAGACTCTTGAATTCTTTGTGACACATTGTACACATCAGTCTGTTCTTGACATCTGCCCTTTCCTGGAATGGAAGTCTACTTTGGCCACTGTTTGGAGACACAGCGTCCATTAACAACTTTACCTAGCCATAAGCAGTTATATTAAAAAAACATACCAGTACCAAGTGACACATGGCTCTGATTTCATAGAATCATACAGTGCAGAAGCAGGCCATTTGGCCCATCGAGTTTGTGCCGACTCTGAAAGAGCATCCTACCTAGACCCTATCCTTGTACCCCCAGCTAATCACCCTCACCTGCAAAATTTGGGACTTTAGCGTGGCCATTCAACCTAATCTGCACATCTTTGGATTTCCTTCGGTTGTTCATACTGAATTCTAATTTGGAACAAAATATGATTTGCCATTTTAATGCTAGTTAATTTTATGACCAAATAAGACTCTTTATTGCATATTCAAACAGCATATATTTGAATAGATTACTTTTTATGGCCCTCGACAGCAATATTTCAACGATGGAAATAAAAGTGATTTGTTACTTGCGTCAGTAACTGTCTTTTGCAAAGGCAGATGATCAGTACATGCCACTTTGCATTTTATTTATGACTGTGTAGCTAATGAAAAGCTGTGCAATCATAAATACTTCTGCCAGGAAAACTTTCCATCAAACATTTGGTGTCATGCTTTACATGCAAATTTCTTTTAGCAGAATGGCTCAAATTTCACATTGGTAAAACACCCTGGAGATAGGAATGAAGCTGGTAGAACTCAGAAAAATTAAGTGAAAGTCATCAAATCACATCTACATAGCAAAACCTTTGAACTCTTCCTGATTTTATCACTGCTGGGTAAAACAGTTATATTAAAGGAATTTGTTGACAGTTTGCATGTATAACAAAAAGAATCGTAATGTTTCTAAATTATTCACTAAGTGGTTATAGTAGCTGCTTGAACTTAGTTGTTTATACTGAAAAACCAAATAATTGTTCATATAAAAAGTAGTAGCAACTTTTGGAAGGGATGTATTATTCGAATTTGGAAGGATGTTTGGAATAGATACCTGCAAATTTTAATTAATAGAGGCAACTTGCCTGGGAGAGTTGAGAGGTGAAAGGGGTAAAAGGTGCTATATGCACACATTTACAGTCAGAGATCACACTGAAGTAGATTTAGAAGTAAATATTTTTAGAAATTTGCTTTAGGAGATAGATAAGGACTGGACTTCTCAGTTGTTAAACTTGAAAGGGAGTAAGGAATTTTTATAACTTGCAAACATTTCATAAATAAAGAGGAGAAGGTTATTAAATTTTATTTAACCCAAAAGTGGAGGCAATTAGAAAACATGAAAGATTTTTGCAGTTTGGAAAATTGGAATTCAAAGATGGGTGCTGCGGACACAGAATTGAAGATGAAGGGAAAAAAAGGATACTTAAGGAAAGGTATTGAGCTGAATTGTGTTGGCCTTTGGGAATACAAAAGGGAGAATAAAAACATGCATCCCAAATTACACCATCTCAACTGCTACCTTATCATGCACCAAATTAGCAAACTAAATTGACAAGTGTATGCTCATCTATTTAAATATATGAAAATTGAATGAAGTTTAGCATTTAAAGGAACAAATAGCAAACCACAGCTCGAGGGTATAACAGGCAGTGTAACCGACCTAACAGCAGGACCTGTGACATCCTTTTATAGTGAACCAATTTTTTAATCCTATTATAATTCATTACAGATCCAAAGCACTTATAAAATCACAGCATGAAAATGAGTTCAGGAATGAAAAGCAAAGCCACCAGTGCAGTAAGGGGCCATGGAAGAATACAAACTAAATCTGGAACAAGACAGTGTGGAGAAGCTTTTGAGGGAGATCTCACAATTCAAAATTTCATAAAACTAAGGAAGTGAAAAAACAAACAAACCACTGAAATAAACAAAATGCCTCAACTTTTAAGAAACACAGGCTTCCCCCCCCTTTATACTGTACTTTACATGCAGTGAGGTTTTCAAATGGTTTTTTGATTGAGCACATCTAATGCAAACTTTAACTGATAGTGTGCCGAATATGACCAACACAAGTTCCAGAATTCCAATGCTTTTCAAAATCTAGAGTTTTCTATCGTGTTAACAATATAGCTCCTTACTTATTGGGATAAAGTGGGTCAGTACCTGAGTTCAACAGAAGGTTCCGATGGCTTGACGTCAGTCAGAGAAATCTGGAAGAGAAATATACAACAGATATTTCCAATAGCTTCAGAATATTAATTTCTAAACAATGCAACGTCCTCAGCTTTGGACAATAAATCAGAGTATTGTCTGAGGAGCAACAATCACCATCGGACTGCAGTTCCATTCTGCATTTTTGGCTGGGTCTTCGTGATCAAAAAACCTTTGCTGAGGGGGTCCTGGGGAGAAGCAGAATTCTCCATCGCAAGTTCAAACTTCCTGGAAAATTCCAACGGAGTCCATGTGTCGCGACCCCTGCAGGTTCCCAAAGTGCATCTTGCGGGGGTACACCCAGTTTCCAACTATCCTGAAGCAGGAAAATCTGAGTCATTACTTTACCACAAGGGAACAAATGTAGCTCCCGGTGTTCAGTAAGGAATTTTGTCTAAGTGGTGGACATTTTTTATTTCATCACTTGCTCATGTTCTGTATGGGTACCTTCCCACCAAAGAACATGCCCATTTTCAGTCCAGCTCTGCCCACTGGGACATTATTAGAGTCCAGTTGTTTCACTAAAATAAAAATTTGAACAAGTTAATGGGCCATTGCTCAGTATAAATATGACATTCAGATGTGGGAGATGCAAGGTTCAATCCTCAGGCTATGCTGAGTTAGTTAACCTCACTTTGGGGTGGCAGGTGGGACAATGACAAATGTTCCCAAAACTTCTGGAACAGGGAGAAGGTCATAAAGAATTGTCACTCTCCATTTCTGTCCAGTGGTCCCTATCAAATGTCTGTGCATTTTATCTAAGGTTAACAGGATAGAATGATTTCATCCCAGTTTTGCCACCCAATCTCTGCTAGCACAAAAAAACCCCACAAACACTCAAGTGGCCAGGCTTATCCATCAAGAACAGACATATGTGCAGGGTACTGGACCTGCACCATATCATGTGCCTTGTGCTTTTAAAGGGCAAGTAAATAAATTGGAAGAAAAGCACTGAAAATATTTCCTTTTAATCACAGGAAAAAGTTAATTCACATTACCTTTAAAAGGTGTGTAGTTGCCAAAACAGATGTCAGAATTTCCATTATGGGGAGTTTTTATATGAACAGCGCAAGTTTGGTTGTTGAGGATCAGGCAAATGTTTAAGATAGAAATAGAAATAAAGATCCAAAAGTAGATGTGGGTATTGAAATAGGTAAGAAATATGTACAGAAAGATAGAAATTTAAAGTAATGTACTGAAATAATCAAAATATGTAATGTATATATTACACGTAAACAACTTGAAATATATCATCTGCAGTTGTGTAAAAACAAAATAAAATCAAAACATGAATTAACTATTTTGAGAGTTAGTGAACTGCAAAACATTTTTAGCCTTGGACTGATGTGGCAAGTAACATTTGTGCTGGACAAATGCTAGGCAATGAACATCTCCAACAACAGAGAATATCTAACGATCGCCCCTCGGCAGTTAATGGCATTACCATCACCAAATCTTCCACTAACAACATCCTGGGGTTATTATTGACAAGGAACTGAAATGAACTAACTATTTAAATACGGTGGCATGGGAGCAACTCACCTCCTGACTCCCCAGAACTGTCCATTATCTACAAGACACAATTCAGGAGTTGGATGGAATACTTTCCACTTGCCTGGATGGGTGCAGCTCCAGCATTCAAGAATCTCAATACCGTCCAGGTCAAAGCAACCTACCTGACTGGCATTCCATTCAGCACTGAAGAATTTACTCTCTCCACCACCCATGCACAATGACAACAGTGTGTACCATCTAAAAGATGCAATGCAGCAACTCATCATGGCACCTCTGACAGCAGCATCCATATCTGCAACCTCTACCACCTATAAGGGCAGCAAATACATGGGAACAAGTTCTCTTCCATGCCACACAATCCTGACTGGAAATATATCACCATTTCTTCACTGGCGCTAGGTCAAAACACACAGTTGGGGTAGAGGGTACCTGCACCACATGGAGTGCAGCAGTTCAAGAAGGCAGCTCATCACCATCTTCAAGGTCAATTAAGGATGAGCAACAAATGCTGGCCTAGCCATTGGTGCCCACATCCCATGAAAGAATAAAAAACATCACCACCAAGCAAAATCTAGCAACTTACCTGAGTGGTGAAGTTCCAGAATTCAACTTCCACAGAAAATCTGGACAACCCTTAGCTGCTTGAAGACAGACCAGGGAAGATACGGTCACTTGTTCTGCAGGAACAGCTCAAACTGTGACTCTGATCATCCAAGTCAGATCATCGGCCATATACTGAACTTCTTCCCTGAGATCTCCATTGCTGGTGGCTCTACAACCATTTGCACTCCATCAGCTGAAGCCGTTGATGTTGAATCAAAATGATCAATTCAAGTTCTAACAACTTCCTTAGCTATATGAACAAAAAAATCTGATTCAATCTCTGTTTCTGATTAATTCGATGAAAGAAAACACCTTTTATAGCACCTCCCAGCCAAAAATATTGGACATTGTTCCAATCTCCAAATGGATGGTGGAATGCAGGAGGAAAACAGAAAAGGGTTTTGATACAGCTAAATGTTTCCAGGCATTAAACCAGATTTGACAACTTGAGTGAAAAAAGTTGCTCAAGTCAGGGATAAGAACGCAAATAACCACAATCCACCCTGGATCAGTTGTAGCTGTAAGATATATTGATAACGGTGACAGAAAATGATATCAAGACCATTCTTTCGTCCTACGCACCGGGTGGGAAAAAGTGTAAGTAGTAAAATGGTTTTAGGAAAAGGACAGAGGAGACAAATGTGGAACGAGGGATGTGGACAGAGTTTGAGATGGCCAACTCAAGTGATTGGCTTATTTCTCAAAGCTTCAAAACAAAAGACCTAAAGTTCATTTGAAATTCTATTTTTTTTGGTAAGTCATAGATCATAGAACCCTACAGTGCAGAAACAGGCCCTTCGGCCCATCGCGTCTGCACCGACTACAATCCCAGCCAGGCCCTATCCTCATGTCCCTACACATTTACCCACTAATCCCTCTAACCTACACACCCCAGGACACTAAGGGACAATTTTAGCCTGGCCAATCAACCTAACCCGCACATTTTTGGACTGTGGGAGGAAACCGAGTGCCTGGAGGAAACCCACGCAGACACAAGGAGAATGTGCAAACTCCACACAGACAGTGACCTGGGCCGGGAATTGAACCCAGGACCCTGGAGCTGTGAAGCAGCAGTGCTAACCACTGTGCTACCGTGCCGCCCAGTCACTGTTAGTTTAGCCTGTACCTTATTTGATACAAGTCCAAAACATGGGCTTGTAAAGAGAAACACGACTCTCTTCATTAGTAACTATGACAACATAGACTCCAGTCCTAGGAAGAAGTGTGCCACAGAGCAATCAAATTCTCTGCAATGCTTGCTTTTCAATAGTTAGTGTTAAATTATCGCAAACATGATAAATGTTGACACAAGGCACTTATCACAGCACTGGGGCTTTTGTCTTAAGGGGAAAATGGAGGAAAGGCAAATACATGTGTGATACATGTGTGCCAATTCAAGGTCACAATAAACATTTAAGTTGCAACTATGAATAGTTACATCAATTTCGGAAAATGACTTTTTGAAAAAAAAATCCTGTAGGTGCAATGTTCTGCTCCTGTTGTTGAATTATTATTGCCAGGCAATAATACAATTTTCTATTACAAAAATCAGAAGCCAGACACTGTAGCCTGTAACAAATATCCAATTGCCCGTGTAACAAAATGTTTAACCCCCTCAATTTGTGGGGTTGGCTTTGAGTGCTTCTTTCTCCAGGAACTTCAAACAGTGAAATGAATTGCTTAGAGAGTAAATTCAGCTGACTAGAAATGTTGACACAAACTGGTTTTGACAACCAGCCTGAATAACAACCAACAACTTGAGCAACTGGACAGTTTTGTCCAGAACAAATGACTGCACAACTGTCAAATGCCAATCCATCCCCATGTTAAGGTGACATGAGTTAGCGCAAGAATTGCAAAGCCCCTCTTCCTGTCTACTGCTTTGTATGTACCAAGTGAAAATTTCCCCAACTTGTATCTTAATACTTAACATTAAATAGGCAATTTGAAGATCCATCTACAACTCTCGTTGGTCCTGCTGCTTCTGTCATCTGTTTCCTACTTATAGCTCACGTATACCTGCTGCAGATAAAACATACCCCTGTAGGCTTTAAGATGCATCAAATTTTAGTTGAGGTAATTTCAAATAATTCGCTGTTGCAAGTGCTCTGCACAACAGCAATTTCATAAGCTGTCTGTCGAACTGTATACACACACATTCCACTAAATTTTCACTCAGGGTGTCACACAAAATAGGTGGTGTTAAAAAGGAGTCACAAGAAAAACTTTGGGAAATACAATTTTAATAACTAAAGTGTAGACTTTTTTAAAGTTATAATATTTATTTCAATTCCAAAATTAAGCTGATCTGGAAACATTAGCAATGATCTCAGTTTAATGTCATATTTTGTGTGACCACAGAATGTAAATCTGGGGAGCGGGTATGAGCTGCTAAGTGGGTTGTGGGGAGGAGGCTTCAGTTACACAGCTTGCACAATTATTACTGTGCGGAAAACTAGAAGTCACCAAATACTTGCAATAACCTTAACTGAAATTTGATATATTGTAAAATCTACGTTGTAAATTGAACTTGTGGATAATTAACTTGTTATAGTTCTCTTTATAACTCTGTGCTGCTTAGCTGCATAAAATCTTGAAGCTCCATTTCAACATGCACAGGACATTTGATGTAATACATGACTGCAAATTACACACAAACAGGCTTGATGATAAATCAAGACAATACGATTTCAGTTATACACAGAAAATATCAGTGTACTATATAGTCGTAACGGTTTTTTCTCTTCCACAAAAATGTTGTGGCTCATAGAACATTTAGTAAGTCTGGATATATACTCAAAACTGTGGTATGTATAGCTGTCAGATTTAAATTGATTGGCACGAGTTTTGGCTTTGCAAGAGGTTACAAGCTTGAATACACCTTAATAACAGATCTGGGTTTGTGTTGGTTCGATATTGACTGAGTTGGGGAGAGTTGATGAAATGGCAGGGTTTACTCAAAAGGAAAGCAAACATCTATCTTCACATTGACTTTTTCTTTCAGCAGCAAATCTTGCCTCAAAGTAATCACATCCACCAACTGGAAAAACGCATGAGTTAAAGGGGTTTTGCAGCTTTCAGCTGGATCGAGGTTCACAGCAGCCACTGCCACTTTGAAGCTCACAATCCCAATGGGAAGTCTTATGTTACCAAATTGCCAAAGCAATATATTTGGAAACATAGTACAGATAAGCTTTTGCTTCAATTGTGCTTCAAAGTTTTCAGCAACAATCATACAGTTGACGTATTGTGAAACAACCCAAATGCAAACAGCTCATGAGCTCTTTGCACTTGGGTTGGAGACTTGTTGTTTCTGTCTTCCATTAGCCCATTGGGGCAAATGTCCTCGAAAGCTGCCTCTTGCATCTTTGTCTCCTTGCTTTCCAATTTCCACTCATGCCCTCTCCTAAGCTCAAATTCAACACGAGACCCACTCCTGCTCTCTGTGCTTTTGGCTCCATGTCCATTAAACTGCTGACCACCCAATTTTTCTTCCTGGGTTCCATGTTGGCTGATATTGTTAATGATTCGCCTTGATTCAAATGTTGTCTCTCCCTCCTTAAAGTATTATATTTATAATATTTATTTCAATTTCAAAATGAAGTTGATCTGGAAACATTAGTAATGACCTCAGTTTAACGTCCTGTGACTGCAGGATGTAAATCTGGGGAGTGGGTATGAGCTGTTAAGCAGATTGTGGGGAGGAGGCTTCAGTTATACAGCTTGCACAATTACTACTGTGCAGAAAACTAGAAATCACTAAATACTTGCAATAACCTTCACTGAAATTTGATATATTGTTAAATCTACATTGTAAATTGGACTTGTGAATAATTAACTTGTTATAGTTCTCTTCATAACTTTGTGCTGTTTAGTTGCATAAAATCTTGAAGCTCTATTTCAGCATGCACAGGACATTTTATATAATACATGACTGCAAATTACACACAAACAGGCTTTATGATAAATCACAACAATAGGATTTCTGTTATACACAGAAAAGATCAGCGTGGTATATAGTCGCAATGGTTTTTCCTCCTCTACATAAATGTTACAGCTCATCGAACATTTAGTAAGTCTAAATATATACTCAAAGCTGTGCTATGTATAGTTGTCAGATTTAAATTGATTGGCACAAGTTTTGGCTTTCGCAAGAGTTTGCAAGTTGATCCACACCTTAATAACAGAGATCTGGGTTTGAGATGGTTAGATATTGCTTGGGGAGATTTGATGAAATGGCAGGGTTTATATAGGAAAGAAAACATCTATCTTCACACTGGCTTTTTTTGCAGCAACAAACTTGCCTCAGAATCAATCCATCAAATGAAAAAAAACATGGCGTTAAAGGGGCCTTGCACCTTTCAACTTTCCAGTTGGATGAAGGTTCACAGCGGCCATTGCTGCTTTGGAGCTCAGCACCCAACTTTGCTTCCTGGGCTCCATATTGGCCAATATTGTTAACTGTTCCCTTTGATTCAAGTGTTGTCCCTCTCTCCCTTAGTTTGCTGCCATTACCATTCTCTTTAAAAAAATTGACCCCATCGTTCTTGTAAACTAGCACTTCATCTCCAACCTGTCTTTCCTCTTCCCCAAGTACTCAAAAGATCGCTCAATGTTTGAATCACGCTAATCGGGTTTATTGCCCTGCCACAGTATCGAAACAATGCATCAAAATTACAAGTGACAAACATAAACTTTCCCTCCTCGCCCCTCTCGACCCTGTCTGCAGTCTTTGGCCTGACTGAATAAATCATCCCCCTCCAATGCCTCTCCAAGTTGTCTAGCTACATGGGATAGTTCTCACTCGATTCCATTTTTTATCTCTCTAATCCTAGCCAGAGTATCACTGCAATGCCTTCTCCGCTGCTCCCATACTGTTACCTCTGGTGACTCTCAAGGATTTCTCCATGGACCCTTGTCATTTTTAGTCACGTACAGCCCCTCACTGACATCAATCAAAAGCACAGCAGTCATTTCCACATGCATGCTGCTAACATCCAACTTTACCTCACTACCAGACTGACTGCTTATTCAATATTCAGTACCTGATGAGAAATTCCCTCCAGTTAAATATTGGGAAAACTGAAGCCATTGTTTTGGGTTCCTGATCCAAACATCAATCCCTGGCTATGGGCTCCGCATAAGAAATGGAAGAAAATGTATAAACGGTCAAGGAACAAAAATTACGATGAGAAGAGGAAAAAAGAAAAGATAAAGAAAGTTAACTTACAGTGTGAACAAAATGAGATCAAGTCACTTGATGCACAGTCTAACTTGGAAAATGGTGCAAAAGAAAATGAAGTGATGCCACCACTAGGATCAAAATGACTCCCAACTAAAAGCTCCACATTATTAGCACCAATCGCCTTTTGATACTGCAAATTAAACTGCAGCTTGTATCAATAAAATCTAAGGAAAGTCAATTTTGTTGTAGAACTAAACTGTTCGCAAGCACAGCATAAACTATGATTTTGTGCCAGTATGTCATTCTTTTCCAAAACGATGGCTTGTGTAGATCTCAAAAGTCAGCCGTTTTGCTTTCACCTTCATAAACAAGATAGCTACCTTATTTGTCAAAAAAAAGTTATACTAAATGATTTTAATATCACGACTGTTAAACTTCTACTTTTTTCATATGCTATACCAAAACTGATCATTTAACACTAATCAAAAATATTTCTTACCCTCAAGACTAAATGCAGTACT
Organism: Carcharhinus amblyrhynchos; assembly: GCF_965287045.1. Lineage (NCBI taxonomy): Eukaryota > Metazoa > Chordata > Chondrichthyes > Carcharhiniformes > Carcharhinidae > Carcharhinus > Carcharhinus amblyrhynchos. The sequence goes on from NC_137335.1 coordinate 57,226,029, forward strand.
TGACATCTGTGTGTTACTAAAGTATTAAGTTCCTAATTTCTGTCAGAAAAAAAAATTCCCATTTGACATCTGGCTTCAAATGACATCCAAAGAGTTGTGAATGCTAGGTCATTGAATAAATTTGATGTTGGGATAAACAGGTTTTTGGTGTCTCAGGGAATTAAGGAATATTGGGAGCAGCAGGGAAGTCCAGTTGAGCCATAATTGCACTGAATAGTGCAGTAAACCTGACAGGTCACATGGTCTACTCCAGCTCCTATTTCTTGTGTTCTAATGTTAACAAGAAACGTTCAAATGTTTTTCTTTGGAAAGAGAAAAAGTGCAAAAGAGGCATGTTTTCTTGTAATTACACTGGTGAAACATAACATAATTACGTATTTCAGTGCAATCTCTTACATCATATTGCATGATTCCAAGCAAATGACAAGGGAAAGCTTTGGTCAGTGGGACAAGAAAACATGGATAAATTCGTTAACATATACATGATACATAGTGCTTATACAATGTGGAGTGTGTAATTATGATCGGTTAAGATCTAAAAAGTATTTGAAGTTGCACGATCTCTCAGCAGCCTCTTTAAAACCAATTCTGATTGTTTCAATTAACATCTTGACCTTGCTTCAATGAAAGATGGAATGACAGTAACATGTAAATTAAGGGACTTTATAAATGGAGTAGCTGTGTAGGAGAAACAAAGACCAGAGAATCAGCTTAAGTTTTTAAACCATAATGCACATCAATGCATTATTTTATATGACAAGGAGTTAATAACTAAATGGAGTATCAATTTTGTGCAAAAGGAGAAGAGATTCAATAAGGGAAGCATCACCACTAATTTGTTGCAAATGCAACAGTGGACTAGATGACACCAACGATATCATCCACAAACAGGAGTTTGCTTACAGCCAATATGAACATGTTAAAGGCAAGATGTGTCTGACAAACCCGATTGTGTTATATCACAAAATAACAAAAAAGACAGTTTATTTGTGCTGGAGATGGACTTTGAAAAGATATTTGATAAAGCGACACATAATAGATTTTTTTAGCAAAATTGAAGCTCGTCAGACCAAAGGTTTGGTGATATCATAGATACAAAACTGGGTAAGAGAAAAAGGCAGGGGTGAGTGTTTTTCCAGACTAGATGCAAGTATGCAGTGGTACTCACCAGGAGCTGGTATTAGATCCACTGTATTTTTTCCTCGTACAAATTATGAGGAGGAATAGGGCATACAGAGTACAATTTCAGTCCGCAGATGACATGAAATCTGGAAATGGACTAAAATGAGGAGGCTAACACCAGACCATAAGAGATGAGATAGTGCAAAAGAATGGTGTGATGTATTATGGGAAGAGGTCATGGTGAAGCAATATAAATTATTTTAAAAGGTGGCACAACAAATTGATAAAGCTGTTCTAAAAAATGTTTGAAAATTGTTGGATTTACAATTAAAGGCATGGAGTATAAAAGCAAGCATGCTCTGCAAAATCTTGGTAACTCAGTGGTTAAGTAATAGTGCAGTATTGAGTTCTTGGTCTTGCACTGCTGAGTGCTGCTGTGATGTAACGTTAAGTGACGTGCACATTTGATTTGAATTACTGTCACATGTATTAGTGCACAATGAAAAATATTGTTTCTTGCGTGCTATACAAAGTATACCGTACATAGAGAAGGAAAGGAGAGTGCACGCAATGTAGTGTTACAGTCATAGCTAGAGTGCAGAGAAAGTTTATTGCAGCCATGGATAGAAAACACAAAATACCAGACCTCAAATGAACAACTCGGCAAATGTGCATATCAGAGGGGTTTGACTTTGCACATTGCACAAAATCTTGATGAGGCAGGAGAATCAACACAAGAAAATCAATATACAACCAGACAAGATGCCAAGTATGACATATCAAACTATGTAAAGGAATGGTTTTGAACACAGTAAGCACATGGATCAAAAAATGCAGATATTTTGTGTACTGAAGTGCACACTTAGATGTGTCCAGAATCGTAAATGCAATGCAATTTCAATTTAAAAAGATGTCGAGCGGGGTTCAGAGTAGAGCAACTCAAGAGAATTCATGGACATGACTCAGAATTGAATCAATTTCCATCAAGAAAAAGGCTGGAACATGATCCAGATCTCCAAAAGGCAAGGAATTCATAAATGCAGATTCAAGCAGGTGAACTTTGACTATCGGTGCATGAGGACAGGATTAACCAACTGAAGGATTAAGATAAGGAATTTGTTTCATTTTCTTTCCATTCTGGTTCCCCTCCCCCACCCCACCCCAATAGACATTTTGATGCAATTAATAATGCTGTGTAAACATACATGTCTGAAGAAAAGATGCATTCAGTTAGGGATGGAATTAATACTTACAAGAATAAATATAAATGCAGATAGACAAACGATGTGCAAAATAACTGCCTTGGAATTATAGAAGACCATGGGAAAAAGATGCAAGAGGTAAACAGAAATCAATGAAATGGTGAACCATAAAGATTAGAAATATTTTGAGTAGCAGTCAATTCACAATCCTTTTTTGAAATTAAAGGAGAAAGACAAAATTAGTGTAGAATCATTGTTCAGGTGATGAAACAAATTGCACTGTGATTGGGAAAATTGGATATGCTTGTGCAAGCTAAAGGCTCAATTTGATGAATTGCATTTTCCTGTTGCATGATTTCTTAGACTCTTAGTCATAACATGCTTAACAAAATGCTTGACAGAACCTTTCAAACTTCAGAACTACATTGATTCAGTATTTCTGGGGATACATAAGGGAATACAAAATCAACTTGCACCGGGGACAAGAGCAGCTGAAGTCAAAAAGATCTGAAAATCTTTAGGACAAGGAATCTTGTAATTACAACACAGTTTATGGTCTGCAACTTGCTTCAAATGTGTAGAAAAACTAGCTTTTCCTTTGCTTAGCTTCAATTATCATCAAGACTGTGAACCAATGCACTGTAGATCATCAGTCACTTCATCATTTCAGCATTCAATGCAGACAGTGCAATGTCATATAGGATGAAATTCAGGCCAACAACAGAACATGACCTTGCTGGATGACATACCTGCAAAGCATAGGCTAAGGTAGTGTTTTCCAACTATTTCCAAATTGACCACATTTTAACTCACCACCAGCTTCTCAAACACAATCAAAAGGAGAACAACAGGGCTGGCCTTGCCACTGACGCCTACATCTCATGAACAAATGTATAAAAACTGATCTCCGATGCCAGCAAAAACACAACAGCAGTAGCACAGCACTGCAACAAACACTAACCAATTACTGTGCAGGATAAATCAACATAGATCAAATAATTACAAAAATGTGTTTTTTTAAACTACTCGTAAAAATTTTACGCGCCCATGTAACTTTGAGTCAAGCTCTCCATATTCCATGGTAACAGAGCATTCAGTTAAGCCCTTCTCTCCCTATCCACAAATTATAATCAGGTTCCCGTCACTCCCTCCTTCCCCATTCAACCAACCACTCACCCCCTGACATGTCCCCACTTCCTCACCGCCCCCAATATGTTCCCCTCCCCACTCAGCCCTTGACATGCTTCTCCTCCCTACTCAGCTCATCCACTTCTCAATCCACCCCCACATAGATTTCTCTACCTTACTCAGACTTAGCACCCTGTTGTTGCAGCTGCTCCTATCAGTGAGTATCTGCAACTCTCCCTTGGTCAGTGACACTTGGATCTCATTATTAGCGAAGGGTGAAGTCACCTTCCAAGGTGTCAGGAGCCCAGGGTCTGGGGATGAAAACCTAGCGGGTCAGTGCTGCCTCTTCCAACACTGGATGCTTGGGGAACATCAGGGTCCAGAGGAGGCCAAGCCAAAGGCAGCACAAAGCGATCATTGCTATCGAGGGCACTTTGTGGCTCAGCCTAGGCCATCTGGAATCTCGCTCCTTCCCTCTCGGGGTCAGAGACTGAAGCTGAATGGCAGGCTGCCACTGAGCTGAGACAGTCCATCAGTAACAATGCCTTGGATTGAGTGAAGTCATCTACAGGCTTCACATGGGAGCAGCAGCCACTGGGAGAAGGCCCACTGCGTCACCCAAATCACAGAAAACAACTCAAACCAGCTCAGGAGAGGCGGGAGGTTAGACAGGAACTTGAGCGATGTCTCCCCACCTGACCATGCCAAAGTTGAAAAAAAAATTCAAAAGGGCTGCATTCCACAATCTGAAATGCAGATTTCCATCAAATGGTGGAAACTTTTTGTCCTTGTTATATGTACATAGTTTGCAATGTTGACTGAAAGGTCCAAGTTACTGAACACAATTATATTCGTTTTTGGCTAAATGCATATGCAACATATAATTACTGTAATTATCCTTGTAATAGGCAGATAGTTTTACACTACTAGAACACAGCTCCCTAACACACCTGTAGAATAAGTGAGCAGCTGAGGGTTAATGAAAATAAGTTTGCAAACCTTCCAGCAGAAAATTGTAGTTCAAACCCAACTGGGAATTTTACCTGAGGCAGAGATTGCTGTTGAGATACCTTGACAAGTGCATGAGGAATATTAGACGGCGCTATAAGATGTCTTTGGGGGACCATAAGTCCCCCAGGATGACCCATACTACTTAGTTCCTTCCTCGTTACTTCTTCCATGACCTCTGAAGCAGGAGTGCTTGTATGATGGGCAAGAGAAGCCTGAATCCTGCTTTCTGCATTAAATTGTTTCTGTTGCATAGCTTCTTCCTGCTGCTGATGCAATTGACTTTGCTGGTACAAGTGCCGATAGTGCGGCGGCTCTTGGTAGAAATACTGAGACGGCGCAGCCATCTGAGATGGGCGGGATTGTTCTTGGGAGTACTGGTGTGGCTGCTGCATGGTCTTGTGGTTTTGGTCTCGGTGATAAGGTGGCGGTGGCGGCTGCATCTGCTGCTGCAGAGGTTGCTGCAACTGGCACAAAATCTGCTGCGGCTGGTAGAACGGGACTGAATGCATGGGGCATTGCTGCTGCACTGATGTGTGTTGTTGCGGCTGATGCTGCTGGCGTACAAAGTATTGTTGCTGAGGCAGTTGCTGCATCTGCTGAGACAGCACCTGTTGAGCCTGCAGCTGCTGAACGTGCGACTGTGAGTGCTGCAACACTGACTGCTGCTGCGGCAGCTGGGACAATTGTTGGTACTCAAAATACATGTGTTGCTGTTGTTGTTGCTGCTGCTGCTGCTGCTGGATGGCTTGTAACTGTTGCTTCGATTGTGCAAGCGGAAACGCACAATGCACTTGCTGTGTTAAGGAATGTTGAAATCTTGGCACCGGCTGTGCAGCAGGTTGTTGCTGGTCAGCTGGAGGTTTTTGGGACAACAGTTGCCGGAGCGTGCTGTCACGCACATTCTCAACCATGGCAGCCTGGTTTAGCTGGCCTGACGCTACATTGTTCGCCTGTTGAATTCGGAGGTTCTGATTTGCAAAAACCTGCGTGAAGGAGTCCAACTTGTGCAAGACATCACTCGTCAATTTATCATTTGCCGAAGAATATACATAAGAATACCCATCTGGAGCATCAGCCTGAGCACTGGAGGTCCACATCATAGAGGGATTGCTAAGGTCATTCTGCATTTGGACATGATTGCCAGCATTGGAATGAGGCCAATTGTTTGGCCTAGATGGCTCTATCATAAGGCTTTTGGTAACAATTGGCATAGTTCCTGCTACTGCAGCTTCTCTTGAATGCGGAGGGAAATGAGGGGAAGGTGGAGAAGCTTGAGATGTGTCCAAGCCTGTGGATCCATAGCTATGGTTCATATTTCCACTCATGTTGGTCAGGGGGCTGGATTGCGGCTGTTGTGAATAGTACAGGTTTTCTGTGTTGTTCACAGCATGGTTTGACTTGTACAGCGGTTGGTCTCCCATCCTTTGTTCTTAAGGCAATTCAATGTTTCAACCACAATGCGATTGCCAAGCCTCTAACAAGGCATAAAAGATAACAAAAATAAGTTTGGAGTGCTCAAGTTCCCTGAGAAAATTTTTTCTTTAAGCCACAGTGGATTTAATACAATTTTTTCTTTTATTTCAAGTTGATCATTCTGGATCTTGTTCTCAAGTCAAATTGAATCTAGATTGTTGCATCACATCTTGATTAAAACATTTACGGCACTTCTCTAAGCAGTCCATGGGAAGTAAAACATCAATACACCTGTGACGAAAATGAGACAAAGAGTCAGTAAGTACGGGGAGCTTACGTTGTGATATTTTTCTGTTCATTAATGTTAGGACCGTTAGCACTGGGGAGTGGAATTTAAGATATTCAGATACCAAGACCATAACTCCGGCAAATTTGAACCCAAGTCCGAGAGATTCAAGACCAGTGCCTCACCAACTGAATCGTTTATAGTACACTTTAAGGATTCTTTTCTTAATAATTAAGTAGAGAATCTATGTGCAAACTGATGGCGTCATTGCAGCTTAAGCCAGGCAAAACTTTGAAAATTGGATGTTGTTGAGACCATCATAGACTCCCACTGTACATCTCATTAGTTTTTTAATAATCACACATTTAAAATCATTTTTGCTATTACCAGCAGAAACAATGGCCTAGGTTTGGAACAGATACAATGATCAGGCTATCAACACTCCACGATTGTGGAGTAAATTCGACTTAATGCGCAGTTAAGCTCTGAAATTAGGAAGTTACTATTGGAGTGCCTTTGCTCTCCCAAACACTGTGCTGCATTGATTCCTCACCAAGCAACTAGGTATTCAAATATATGAACACTTCAACTACAAACATGATAAGGTACCCAATGAAAAGGCAGAAAATGTTAAGGTTTGCCCAGTCATCTGCTGAAAAACCTCCCTTAACCCAACATCAAACCTTACTGGTGTGGAATCTCTACTCCAAATGTTACATTATTGTTGGGAATTTAAAAAGTGTAGTTTTGTCTTTTGGTTTCTTATCACTCTCTTTTAATCCCATCCTTCTTTGGTTCTCTTCCCACACTCCAAAGACGTGCAGGTTAGGTGAATTGGCCGTACTAAATTCTCCCTCAGTGTACCCGAGCAGGCACTGGAGTGTGGCGATTTTTATAGTAAGTGCATTACAATTTGAATGTAAGCCGACTTGTGACTAATAAATAAACTTTACTTTCACTTGCTTTCTCTAATTTGACATTGAAACACTTAGTCCAATTTCTGTTCCCTGATTCGAACAGAAAGAACAGTTCAATCTGACTGGTTAAGAAGTTACCTTTTAGCACAGATTTCAGGACCCCTCATGGAGGACGCCATATTGTTTCTACTTTTAGTTAGTTGTAACTTACGGTGCAAAAGCCCATAGAAAGTCTGTGGCCAAGCGTACAAACGGCTAGTACCTTGCATTTGCTGTTAACCATGAAATCTGGGCAAAGTTCACTGTTATTGGCTCCCAATTGCTGAACTACAATATTGTAACTGAAAGGTGAAGTCGAGAAACAGGGTTGTGATACCACTGAAATACAGACCAAGCTTTTGGGCCAGTTACCTTCTTTGCCTAGGCAAACAACTGCTGGTATTTCCCTTGTCTAGGTTGGTTTACATAAGCCACAAATCGAACAATGAGAAACAGCCCATTAAGAACATCAGAATGTCTCTGCAATCTATTGTGCTAGCATAGTTGAAACATTTCCTTCCTCAGTGTTTGCTAGTATTGCCTGCTATGGAGAGTTCCATTAGATATACACCTCTGAAAAAATTGATCATTGTGCAGCATTCCCACAACAAAATATATTAATATCAAACTCAACTTGCTTATCTCCTTGTTCTATGAAATTTAAATGGTGAATCACGTGGTTACATTTCAACTTTCTGAACATATTTAAAGGTTCAAAAAATACAGCTGTATAACTAAAAACTAAAACATCACATTTGTTCAAATAAAAACAGTGCAGCAGGAAGGGGAGAAAAATTAAATAAAATACAACGCTTTCCTACTTACTCAGGTTTTCCGCCAAACATTAGAGAGTGCATCATTCTCACGAGTACAAAGAGATCTTACATAATGCATCATTCGATGTTACATGCAAATTACTTACTATAACTGGAGTGCCCTGCATGCCCCACTCTGCTGGCAAGGAAGATGAAAACAAGATGCGTGTCCTTTAATACTGTGAGGCCGCTGATGGCTATCATTGCCTGCAATAAAATTCAAAGAGAACACTTACTTTGCTCATCTGTCATTAAGTCATACACATTCCAGCTACACACAACCAAGTGCCATCTCAGTTGTCAGCAAAGGTGCGCAAACAATATGCAAATCATTTAAATTATCAATTGCAGCTTTTTAGAACATGTACAGTAGTTAAAATTTTAAAAATAGCAGGAAGCAAAAATATGCATTAAGTTTAGCATTACACCATACTAGAGTGTCTCCTTTGAACATATCTTTTCTCTGTACAACTCATTTCCATCTGTTATGTGGATAATGCACCCAGAAAAAAAACATTAAATGGATAATAATGCCATCTCTTCTAAGATAAAAATCACGAACTTCCTCATTTCCTTCAGCATAAATACCAGCAGTAATATTTAATAGTATTTTATCCATAGATTTGGACTTGTTTAGTTTTCAGTTCATCTAAATCACAATGAACTTCAGTTATGCCCATCATTTGGTGTGACTCTATGAACTCACATTTAGTGAGTGCGTGCACACGTGTACCCACATGCGTACAAACCAAGGAGAGAACTCCTTTCCAACGATGATTTAAATTGCCATTACAGTTTTATCTCGAAAGAAACAAGCATTGAACAAGCTTTTTCTCCCCCTACATATACACAATATTACAGCAATCACAAAACAAACTTGCTCAGTCATAGGAAGATTGTTGATAAAGTGAACTTAAGACGACAAAGCGAACATAGAAATAGGATAGGGTTTGTCAATTTGATGAACTTTTTGCATTAAGAACTACTAATAAAAAAAAGAAATAAATCCATGTCATTGGTCAAATTAATCTGCATGTTCATATGAACACATATGTACAGTGTACAGACAGCTCTCCTGTCAGGATGCTAGAGAGACAAATGGTGATTTACACAAGCACTGGTCTCTCACCTGGATGCCTTCACTGTTTGGAAATTTTTTTAATCCATCTTCTGCTTCATTCCCACATTCATATACATTCTTCATAAATAGCTTTGCAGCAGTTTCACACTAACGGCTAAATATCTGCAAACTAAATTGAAGAAAATTTAAGTCAACACACCATTGCTTCTTCATGTTGTCATAAGGCTCATCAGAATGTGAAAAGTTATTTATCTGCGTGACGGCTCCACTAAGAATATTTGTTCATAGTCTGTATAAATTATAGCATAATATTCTTTCAATCACAGTACCCCTGATTAAAAGCCCTCAAGTCACAGTTATCCAATTTAAAAAGTATCGATTGCTGTTATTTATTATTTAGTTTAAATAATTGTTGGGAAGGAGTTCTCTCCTTGGTTTTTACGTGAGTGGGTACACTTGTATTATAGTTTTTAAATGATCTATTCATTTAAAATACTGTAAAACTCCATAAATTACAAGTGTCCCTAATGTTGAGTAATGGCATTGTTAATTACATGCAATTAGTTCTCGGATTTGAATATGGTGCACTCCCTCAAATCCTAACAGCAGTCAGTGTGAGAAGCTCCAAAACAGAAGATTCATCTTCAAACTCTGGCCTCCAACAGCAGCTGAACTCTTTATCGACAGGTTCCAGGCATTACACTTCGTTACGTACACACCCAAAATGATTACCAGAGAGGATGAAATTCAATCACTGATCTGGAACCTCAAATTTGCAAGCAACTGCACATATTGTTAGTTATTTTTTCAGAGCTGACCTGGTTTGCTCCTCCAAAAACTTGTGTTTCCCTACCCTCCATCTTGCTTGACATTCCAGCCCTTGAGCTGTCCCCACCCAACATCACAAACACAGTCAAGTTCAGGAAGAATGAGGTGGTGAGAGACGTGGGATCAGGGGATTCAGCACCAGAGGACTGGAAAGGAAAATGGGAAGATAGAGTGATTGTGAAATGACCTGAGGGGGGTGGTGGGGTGGAGAGGAGGGCAATGACATTTGTCAGAAAATTGTTAAAATGCACAATGAAGGAAGTAATGACAGGCCATTTACAAAGTCAAAATGCAATCCATCAGCGTCAGTGTGGTTTTATGAAGGGTAAACCACGTTTGACAAATTTGCTCAAGTTCTTCGAAGATGTAACGAGCAAACTGGATACTGTTGATCTTGTAAATGTAGCATAACTGGATGGCCAGAAGGCATTTGATAAAGAGCCACACAAAAGGTTCATACACAAGGTTATTTCACATGGGATTAGAGGTAATTTATTAGCTTCAATAGAGGATTGGCTCATCAACAGAAAGCACAGAGTCAGGATCAATGGGTCTCTCTCGGGTTGGCATAATCTAACCAATGGGAGCTACAGAGTTCGGTCCTTGGGCCCCAAAAGTTTATAATCTATACAATTTTATAATCTAGCCAAATTTGCAAATAACATGAAAACAGCTGGGATTCTAAGTTGTGATAATGAAATAAGAAATTTACAAATGGATATGGATTTGGATAGTTTAAGTAAATGCAGCAAACTGAATTTTGGCATTTGGCTAAAGGAAGAGAATATAAAAGGTAGTGAAGTGTTGCTCCCACTGTACGAAACATTAGAAAGACCACACTTAGGATATTGTGCACAGTTTTGATCCCCTTATTTATGGAGGGATGTAGCTGCATTGCAGGAAGTTCAAAGAAAGTTCATTGGATTGATTTTAGAGATGAGGAGTTTGTTTTACATAGCAAGATTGGGCTGTTTAGGTCATTTTCACTGGGGTTTAGAAGAATGAGGGCAGATCGAATTGAAGTGCACAAAATGCTACGGGTGACGGACAGTAGATGTAGACGAGATGTCTTTTTGCACAGAAAATCTAGAAAGAGGGATCAGAGTTTAAAGATAAGGGTTGGCAGATTTATAACAGAGACAAGGGGAAATTACTTCTCCCAAATGGTTGCAAGTGTGTGGAATTCACTACCCCAGAGTGCGGTGGATGCAGGGACTTTGAATAAATTCCTGCAGTCAAAAAATTGAGGCTAGGTTAGGAACAGCCCTTAAAATTGCCAATAATTGACCACTCAAGTGCCTCAATTCAGCGAAGGGCAGGTCCAAAGTTTGCCTGCCCCAGGCTACAAAGTCTCTGCGAGGTCGAGGCAGTCAGGAACTTGAAGGAATCCTGTTCCATCAATTTCAAACGACCCACACTACCCCACCCCCAGGCCCACCTATTGCCAGTGGGGGAATCAGACCATAATTTCTGCTGGGAGTCTCACTGTCCCTGTAAGAAAACCAATTTTGGTGTTTATGAAATGTCAATATTCTCACTTCCTAAACTATAGTTTTAAACCAAGCTGGTACATTTCAACTTCCACCTTAAACCTGAATGACCCAGTCATTTATTTCTCACTGTAAATCTTGTGAAAGTGGAAATTTGATTGCATTTTACATCCAGGTTTGCTATTGGAGAGAATAGTTCAATGTCACTGTCAACTTGATGATATAACTGTTGCCAAATGTCTCAAGCTCTTCTGAACTTTGTATGAGATTCACATGGACATTGCGATAGCAGACATCGATGCTCCAGAGATCACTAAAACTTTGTGGACAATTTTCATTCAAGTCAGTGGTGAGCACCACAGGTGTGCCACAGAATCTATGCCCTTACGTTAACTTATCGAGGCAAGAACACTATTACAATGGGTTTGCTCCTAATTTAGTTTCCTTCTCAATTACTCTGACAACATTCCCTTATTGTAACAACATTCAGGGGATGCAGATACAGAAAATGCACGAAACACACTGGCCAATTCGCATCTGCAACAAGAGGAGACACATTTGCTTTTGGGATATGGATCTGAGATTATTTTTGCAGAGCAAAAACATTGGAGTACACACATGGGAGTTTGCATATGCAACTAAACTGGTCTATTCCGGTTTGTTTATACAATATATACACAAATAGCCACCAGAGGGTGTTATGACACTCCTCCAACCTTTATGAAAAACCTGTGCAAAGTCCAAAATCCAAACAACTACAACACATTTTTTTTCAATTTATTTACAAATCAAAACTAACCACTCGTTTCCTATTACTGAGAAGATACTTTGTCTCTTGACCCAAACTCTCAGAACTTGGGGAAGGTCCTTGGCCATGAGGACCAGAGTCTGAGTTTCCCCAAGAAAGAGGGATTTTGACATTGATCATCAACTGAAATTTCCTCTTAATCAGACATGATTAGGCACAATGTGTGAGGTTCCAACTATCCAATTTATCAGACGAGTTTGAGATTTTTCCCAACACCCTCCTTCTTCTTGAACCTCTGACGACAAAACACGATCTATACATACACGACTGAACATCTTGAGCAAATATGTGGGAGGACCACATTTTTCACGACTCTCACTGGTAGCTATTTCAACCACTCATGATGATGATCTTTCACCTTAATCTTGCAGTTCAACTTCAGACTTCTTTCTCATACTCTTCCTCTATCATGACACTCTTTAAATCTTGTTTCTCTTCTACTGTCTGCGCTAAATGTGGCTTCAGCAATAAAAACCTTGTTCTAGACCGTCTACTAAGGAACAATTCAGCTGTATTCTGCCAGTTGTAGTGCGACGTGTTTTACAATAAACAAAATAATTCCCCAGTTTGAGATCCATGGCGACTGATGACAAGTCCATTTTTTTAGTCCAGCATTTTCTCAACAGGCACGTTTCAAAATTGGTTATGTGCACCCTGCTGCTCCATTGAATCAGGGTGTAAGATTGTGTTTCACCATTTACTCATCAATTTTACAAATCTTCCTGAACGAAATTAAGATCCGTTTTAGACATAAGTTTAGACACAATTTCCGCTGAGACCCGATAAACAGCAAAATAAGTTTTTTCTAGATGTCTTTCAATCCATTGGCACCCCCTCAACAAATCACATCTGCTGAGATTTTCTAGCATTTTCTGTTTTATTTCAGCTTAATATATGATCTTATGGTGGCAGGGAAGAAGCTGTTTTTGAGTCTGTTGTGCACGATCTCAGAATTGGTATAATTTTCCCAACAGAAGGTGGTGGAAGAGACTGTGCCCAGGACGCGTGGGATCCTCGATTGTGCTGGCTGCTATTCCAAGGCAGGGGGAAGTGCAGACGGAGTCACTGGATGGAAGGTTGGTTTGCATAATGAACTGGGCTTTGTTCACAACACTTTGTAGTTTCTTGCAGTCTTACACATAACAGTGATAACATTCAAGAGCGCAATTACAAGAGTGAAAAAGAGGGCTGGTGAGAATTTATTAAAATGTATTTTGCAAGTACCCCAGAACACTGAACAATTTTTTGTTGGCACTTCCTACAGGATTGATCTGTGGTTCTAACACCAAGGTATCCAATTAAAGTTCTGTCACCTATTCCCAAGCAAATTTCTGCCTCTTTTCCCAGAACAGATTCTCAATTTCTGGGATGACAAATTTCATACAGTATGTCTGACAAATATATTAAGTGATGCATTTATGATGGAAGAATGACCAATATCAATATAAATTAAATGCTATAAACAGTAAAAAGGATGCAGAAACAGACATCTGGAGTAGGTTAGCACTGATGACCGGCAAGTTGTACAGCTGTGAAACTATATTGGATTCTTGATTTCATAAACAGAGACAGAGAAGAGCAAAAAAAGTTACTAAATCCTTACAAAGTTACATGTTTAGTCTCAACTAGAATATTGAGCCCCGCTCTGGACATCACACTTCAGAAAGGATGACAAGGTCTTGGAGAGGATGAAAAATAACATTTCCAAATGTTGAGAGACTTCAGACTTTGGGGAAAACAGGAGGAGTTGAAATTGTTCTCCTCACGGCAGAGAGGTCAAGAAGAAAATAAATAAATTTTGTATATCGCGAGGGGGTTTCAATAATGAGATATTGTCTTCCACTGATATGTTCTTATGACTGGAGGATCAGCCATGATATGGAGATGCTAGCGTTGGACGGGGTAAACACAGTAAGAAGTCTCACAACTGTCTCAAAAAAGTCCAACAGGTTTATTTGGTAGCAAAAGCCACTAGCTTTCAGAGTGCTGCTCCTTCGTCAGCTAACTGGGAGTTCTGTTCACAAATAGGGCATATAAAGACATAAACACAATTTACAAAATAATGGTTCAAATGCGAGTCTTTACAGGTCATCAAGTCTTAAAGGTACAGATAATGTGAGTGGAGAGAGCATTAAGCACAGGTTAAAGAGATGTATATTGTCTCCAGCCAGGACAGTAAGAGATTTTGCAAGCCCAGGCAACTCATGGAGGTTACAGATAGTGTGACATGAACCCAAGATCCTGGTTGAGGCCATCCTCATGTGTGCGGAACTCGGCTATCAGTCTCTGCTCAGGAACTCTGCGCTGTTGTTTGTCGTGAAGGCCGCTTTGGAGAACGCTTACCTGGAGGCCAAATGCCTGTGACCGCTGAAGTGTTCCCCAACAGGAAGAGGACAATCTTGCCTGGTATTGTCGAGCGGTGTTCATTCATCCATTGTCGTAGCATCTGCAATGGTATCCCCAATGTACCATACCTCGGGACATCCTTTCCTGCAGCGTATCAGGTAAACAACGTTGGCCGAGTTGCAAGAATACGCATCAACCTTTTACCTGGTGGATGGTGCTCTCACATGAGATGACGGCATCCGTGTCGATGATCTGGCACGACTTGCAGAGATTGCTGTGGCAGGGTTGTGTAGTGTTGTGGTCACTGATCTCCTGAAGGTTGGGAAGTTTGCTGCGGACAATGGCCTGTTTGAGGTTGTGCGGTTGTTTGAAGGCAAGAAGTGGGGGTGTGGAGGATCAGCAACAGAGGACCCAGATTGAAGATAATTGGCAAAAGTAGAGAGGGTGACAACAAGCTTTTTTTCATACAGTAAATGATGATGATTGCGAAGAGAATTACCAAAAAAAGTGATTCGAATAGATTCAATACCAATTATTAAATGGAAATATATACATGAAAAGAAAATCTTCCAGGCATTACAGGGGAAGAACAGCTGAGTGGGACAAATTGAATAGCTCTTTGAAAGAATTGACACAGACACAATGGGTTGAATGGTGTGCTTCTGTAACACAGCTAGATTCACTTGTTTGAAAATCAAATTTAGTATTTCTTGTTCATGGAGTAAGGTATATATTAGTCTGTTTTCATTTGGTGTTGCCTCTAATTCAGTATTCATTCATAGCCCTTCTGCATTAGTAATATATACCAATATACCCAAGAGAACTCCTCAGAAGCCCCAACAACTGAAGGTGAAAGAGTCAGACTCTACAGTGTCAACAGAAACATTTGTCCTATAACTTATCGCAAGTGGTTTGCAGACTAAGAAATATATTTAATAAATCTCAACTAATTTTGACTCGCAACCTATAATGGCAAACCATCACCACCCAGTTTCTTGTCGTTTTTAACCTCATCCACCTACTCAAATTTATCTACATCCTGCTGAATCCCAATATGTGGTTTGCCTACTCATGAAACTGTGAATACCCTACCAAACACATCGTATGTGGTTTGACCATCAGATCATAGCTTTCATTCAGAAGTAGTTATTACCTTTTATGAATAGAAATGATTCACACGGTGATCTGAAGCGGAAGTAATTGTCAAATCTCAACTAATACCTTAATAAAGTCAGTTTTGTTCCGAGTGCATAAACCTAGGAGAGTCTCTACTTTTGAGATTTTCGTAATAACAAACCTAGTGACTAACCTTACAATGTACAGAAACGCACAAGATGAGCATCTTTTTGGAAACTAATTTATTATTGTCATAAATGAGTTTACATTAATACTGCAATGAAATTATTGTGAAAATCCCTGAGTCGCCACACTGTGGCATCTGTTCGGGTAAAGAGAGAGAATTTAGCACGGCCAGTGCACCTAACCAGCATGTCTTTCGGACTGCAAGGGGAAACCAGAGCACCCGGAAGAAACTCACACAGACACAGGGAGAATGTGCAGACTCCGCACAGTCACTCAAGCCAGGAACTGAACCATTCATATTATTGTCCTGTAAAGCATTAGCTCTGCTATTTGAATTGTTCATTCAATAAATTAATTTTGATCCTTTGAGCAAAATTCAGCAATAAATACAGCATTTGCAACATGCATAACTATAAGAAGGGGAGTAATTACTAAATTAAATTAATGTGCTGCTTTTGCTTGAAAAGCTTTTGACAGTTTGGCAGGTAAATGCAATGCCACATGTGTTACAAAGCCACAGAAGTCAGGAAGGTTCTCAGTTTGATCAGCAAGTTGATGTCAGCCAGGGGAGTACAGAGTGTGCAATGGGCCTGAATATCCCTGGGCAATGCAAGTTGGAGGCTGGGAGGCAAATCATTTAATATGATCACTACTAAATGGCCATTGCTAGGAAGTACACATGACTAAGCTTGCCTAGGGAAGCACGGTGACACAGCAGTTAGCGTGGCTACCTCGCAGCTCCAGGGACCCAGGTTCAATTCCAGCCTTGGGGAACTGTCTCTGTGGAGTTGCCATGTTCTCCCCATGACTACATGGTTTTCTTCCGGGTGCTCCGGTTTCCTCCCGCAGTTGAAGGATGTGCGGATTAAGTGAATTGGCCATGCTAAATTGCCCCTTAGTGTATTAGCAGAATAAATATGTGGGGTTATGGGCCTCAGTGAGATTATTGTTGGTGCAGACTCGATGAGACGAATAGCTTTTTCTGCACTGTAGGGATTCTATAATCTCCAGCAATTGTTCTGCTCACGTTTACAATCCAATCTAATGCACCTGGAATGGCCACTTAAGAGTTATTTATTAGTGTCACAAGTAGACTTACTTTAACACTGCTGTACAGAAATTACCGTGAAAATCCCCTAGTCGTCACACTCCGGCACCTGTTCGGGTACACTGTGGGAGAATTTAGCATGGCCTACGCACCTAACCAGCACATCTTTCAGACTGTGGAAGGAAACCAGAGCACCAGGAGGATACGCATACAGACACAGGGAGAACGTGCAGACTCCACGCAGACAGTCACCCAAGCCAGGAATTGAACCCAAGTCCCTGGACCTGTGAGGCAGCAGTGCTAACCACTTTGCCACCCTGTCATCTGTGACTCAAAGGAGTCACAAGAGGATAACAGGACAGATCAGATCAGAACCCAGAGTCTGGTTTCTGACAATAACAGGCCTTCAACTTTTTTTTTTAGACAAAAGAGGGTGTTAGGCAGCAAAATTACAATTAGAAAAAGTCTCTCTCATAGCTCTTTATAAAGCCGAGGACCCAAAGTGGCAAGCCATCCGTCCAAGAGTCAACCAAATGAATCATACAATGGAAATTTCAAGTGAACAGCTCTATGATTCGCATTTTAATTACAAAATCTCAGAATGGGATTGTCTTACATGAAAATTATCACTGTCTCTAATTTAAGCAATATTATGTTGTCACATAGATGACAGTATAATAGACCTCTCAAATTACAACTACCCCAGAGTGAGGAGCCAGTTAAACTACCAGAATGATTTAGCTCAGCCTACACTTTCATTTCTGAATGTACTGTATGCACCAGTATAATAAACTTTTTAAATTATAATTATCCTAAAGCAAGGGCTCAGTTAAACTACTGTACAATAGAATGTTACAACTCAGTCTGCACTTATATATCTGAGTGCACTGTACATGCCAATGCAATGACTGCAGTCCCACAGAACCCACTGTTCGGTATATTATTTAGGATACAACATCTTGTGGTTCCAATCAGTGCAGTAAGTACAAATGCTTCACTTACAATTTTCCATCTGTCGGTGCACATGGTGGATGGAGACTACGGACCTGCTCGAGTTAGGACTGCCTATTGACAGCTTCAGCTTCCCATCAGCATTCAACATGTGCTCACAGTAAAAGTCTTGATGCCACATGGATTCCCTGTCTGTGACATTCCAAAACAGGCTGCTACACTACGACTCAGCACAGTTGCTCAATCAGACTGCAAGTGTCTATTTTGCAATATGGAACTGTGGGCAAATACCATTGATTCCTTGCGTAGCATTGGCTTGAATCCTATTATCAGATAGTCAACCTGGATTGCTCACTAAGGAACATAGTCTGGGATTTATTGTGGGTATACGTATACAAAGTCACGATGTTCAAAGAAATCCATTTGTTGCAGGATATGCAGTGCTTTGCCACTGATCGTGATTGAGGCAAAGGGAACTGCAGCTTTTGGGGAAGAGTCAAAAGATAATTTAAGGCAAGGTTGAGGAATGACGACAAGTCATGATCAGGGTAAGTGGGATTAGCTTTGGGTTTTCTTAAACAAAGGTGGCATCTCTTAACTCGAGCAGACCCATCGACTGTACAACTTGCACAGGCAGATGGGGAACTGAAACTTAAACATCCTCATATGCTGTACTGACAAAGATAATTAAGGAGTTATTATCGTAAGGAGAGAAGGAGAAATGGCACAAAACTGGCAAAGGGACTTGTTATTTGAAGTACCTAATTCACTGTACATTCATCGGCTGTAAGGAACTTTGAGAAGTTCAGGCATTGTGAAAAGCACTTGAAAAATACAAGTCTCTCTCTCTGAACACACAGTTTTGATTAATTCAAATTATCTATCTTCCTTTCATGTCAATTTAATAATGCATGCAGGAACCCTTCTAGAATAGCCAGATGTTCAAGTTTATTTGTTTCTCAGCGTACTAGACACAGGCTAAGAACACAAAAAGGTTCAGTTCTTAGAATCCTTAATAAACTTTTATCTAAGAAGCTGCAAAACATTACCAAAAGTTTATTGACTTACTATTTTGGACTAAAAAAAATCAATGTGAAAGACTGCAATTTCCCAGGACCACCTGGGAGAGGTTGTCCTCCTAATCCAGGTGGTATTACAGAACATGGCAGAAATGAGCCATCACATCTTTTGACAAGCACAGATGTGCAGGGCACTACCTCTTGTTCATCACCAGATAGAATCACCATCTATGGGAGGCCCTTGGTCATGCAAGTCATCTCCCTAGGATGGGCTTGACATTCTCGTCTCCCACATCTTACGACTTATCCCCTGGACAATGGACCTGAGGCCAGGCCTCGTCTTGAAGTTATGCTGGTGGCAGCACCGAGGCCATCCTCGCCTCTTCAACTGGATCACTGCCATCAAGCTCGCATCACTGAGCGCAGGCTTCATTATTCAATCCTCCTCCTCTCCAAGAACTGATAGATCCAACAGATTAAAGAGTCATGGGCAAGAGTAAAGCTTCCAATTGACACTGTTAAGCCCTCAAGCTGCATCTGTGTAACTTGCTGCTCCTTGATCCAGCGTTCCAGCTAAGATGTAACTTCACAGATCAAGATGCCACCCCATCTACTTGGCATCTTAATCCCAGAGAGGTTAGAGGAGGGTCAAATACATCCAGGATAAGTTCAACCTTATCTAACGGACTCCTTCTGAGAGAGATCTGGTATACTGATTATGCCTATACTCTTGGAACAACTGGATGCCCTTTGGGTTATTAACCATCACAATTGCACTCAAGAGACTTTCATTGGTCATGTGGCAAATATGCAGCAACTGCGCTCCCTTCGTAATTAGCTACATCTTCCATTCCTCTCTGTTGATCGACTTTATGGCGAACCCAGAGACTCCTGCAATCCCATGTTAAAGTGCACCAGATGTCACAGGTTCGAAGTGTACCTTCTCAATAAAGTCCTCTTCTTCTCCCCACCACCCCGCACCCAACCGTACCAAGCGTCCTTCACCCTCAAGTCTTTGACACCCTCCCTCCCCCCTCAAACCCCCACGTTGGTCTCTGTTTTAGAGTGCAGCCCTGCCTGAGGCCCGCAGCACACAATTGTTGTCCTGCTGGAATAGTCTGGTGATCACAGTGAGCAGCCTAGCTCAACAATCAAGAGTTTCACCACACATGCCCACTCGTGTGGGACAGCACTATCATTGAGGAACCATAGTTGTGCTGTTGCAGGTAAGTTTTGAATGTTGCACTCACCTTAAAGTCACAAGTAAAATGAGGGTGGACAGCTGCACACAACTTGCATCTGGTTATTATTTAAAACCAGTTTAATTTCCTGCCACTTAGCATGTAATTGGGAAGGTGAAATGCAATTCCTGAGAGTTGTGCTTTAATGAATATACATAACAGGTGAATTGTATGCAAATGGCATTTACAACATGGAACAGTGGGGAAGGCTAACACCCATCACCCTGCCACAAAAGCGGGGAGGAGAAAATTCGAATCCGTTTTCCACCCATAGGGATCCAACTTTGGACCTCACTCCGAGTTTTCTGCCAACTCCCACCACGTTGGCGGGACTGGATAGCTCCATCCTGTGATATTAAATATCGAGTTGGAAGATAAATATCAAAAAGCATTATACACTCATTGGCTGTGAATAACTTTTGAGAAATCCAATGGTGGTGAAAAGCACTATTATAAATGCAAGTCCATCTCTCCAACATCCATATAGCAAAGTTTATGTGCAAATTTTCAAGTGGACTTTACAATAGTAGGAAGTACAATAGTTAAAACAAGTCTTTTTGTTTATTTTCAAACCTAAGGAATTGTGATAATCAACTTTCAATAGTTTTGTTTTAAAAAGTCAGTAAGCTATTCATTGCTAAAGATGCGGGCATAGAACAAATTCACTTTATTGTTGCCTGTTTCTACAGGAACAAAGTGAAGGGAGGAGACATTTCTGCTGTAAGTATGTCAGAACACAAACTTATATTTAGCACAAGATTTTATCAAACTATCCAACAGATGGACTCCACTTCTCTTTTGGCAGCCTGTATAGGAAGTAACTTTTTTTTTGCTGGCTCAAAAACAAAACAAGATAACAAACCCCATAAAAGTTCCCTGAAGTGCTCCTTGAACACCCATGGGCAAAAAAAAGGTGTTCACATTGTCCAAACACATGCCCAATTTCAACAGCAATTTCTGGATGGCAATTATAACCTAGAAAACTATTAAGTTTATACTCCAACTGAGTTCATTAAAACCGAACAGAGTGCCTCAACTGCCAGATCAAGGTTGCTAACAATGCAGATTGGAAGTGTCATGGATGCTGTACATGTATAACGAAGAGAAAATGCTGGAAATGTTCAGCAGGTTTGGCAGAATCTGAGGAGAGAGAAACAGGGTTGATGCTTCAAGTCAGTGACACTTAGTCAGGACCAGGACCAGAATCAGAATCAAACTAGAAATTATAAATGGGGCCATAATTTTTTGTTCAGGTATTGGTGAGGCTAATGGCTTTTGTGCGTGTCAATGCCACAAACACTTTGGGCAAAGGCAGCTGCATTATTACTGTGGCAGAGACTTCTCATTAGTTTGGAAAAAAAATGGCATCCCATTGTCTAACTCATCATTCAAATGTACTGAACAGCTTGAATTGCTGTATTTACATGGTAGATAAGAATGCAAAAGGGTTACAGCACAGAAACAGGCCACCTAGCTCAACTAGTGTATGCCAGTGAATATGCTTCACAAGCCTTCTCTCACTCTGCTTCATCTAATCCTATCAACATAACGTTCTATTCATTTCCCTCTCATGTACTTATCTAAATACCCCTGAAATGCATCTGTTATTCACATTTACAAGGAGTGGAAAAAGTAGGTACATAACATCTTTTCTGTTGTTAAAATTCCATTGAATGGAGCTGAAAAGAACTCAATTACCAAATTAAAATTGCCAAAAATTGAGAATGCAATTACTCAATTATCACATTACGTGCTCTTTGGATCAGTAAAGGTGACCAACTTCATTTCTCCCTAGTAGATTGTTCTTGAAAATATAAACATAAATTAACAATGGGAAGCTAAATCTTGCCCCTTTCACATTCAATTCACCTTTAACATCATGGCAAGCATCGATTACTCCAAACAACCTCTTTGGCACTGACAATTAGCAATTACAAGTTAAGGCTCATTCTTTGAGGTTTTGTATTTGTGGCAATTTTAAAAAAGTGAAATTGAAAACTTTTGAATATTTTTCTTATTGTCCTTGAATCCAATCTTTCTTCCACTCTATTCCTCTTTCTGCTTCCAACTCAGTACTGAGCTCACCACACAAATCTATGTTTCCCCCTCAATATTTGTGCTTTTACTTTCATAATCCTTCAATCTCATCCGTAAAGGAATTACACAATAGTTTCTTGTCTTGCTTTTAGGTCACAGTTCTCCATTTCCCTCACTGCAATCTTATAAGCAACCTGCAAATATTGTATACTCAAATGCATAAGGCCTAGTCAAACATCAAATGCTCATCATTAGATTAACGTCCACAGTAAATTCGGGCCCACGATTTGCAATATTGCCCATTACTGTGTCATCATAGCCTTTAGTTCAAGGGTCATCACATGAAATGTGTATTGGAAATTTCAGGCCTGGTTGCTGAAGGGCTTACAACAAAAACGCTCCAAAAATAATGGACATCAAAAATCACTCAGCAAGTTTCTAAAATGAGTAAAATGTTTAAAAGTTTATTAGTCACAAGTAAGGCTTACATTAACACTGCAATGAAGTTACTGTGCAATTCCCTTTGTCGCCATACTCTGGCACCTGTTGGCGTCAATGCCCCCAAACAGCACGTCTTTCAGACTGTGGAAGGAAACTGGAGCACCCGGAGGAAACGCACGCAGATACAGGGAGAATGTGCAATCTCCAAACAGACAATGACCCAAGAGGGGAATCGAACCCAGGCCCCTGGTGCTGAGAGGCAGCAGCACTAACCATTGTGCCACCATGCCACCCATTAGTTGAACATGAAATTATTTGTGATATGAGCTACATCTAATGTATCACTGTGTATTTCTTCATTTCTAAACTTCAACTTCCCCCCTCAAATTCAACAAGTGCAGCACAAGCCCATCCATCTTGATTGAAAGTAAAACTCAAAGCAAGAGAAATGAGGCAGTATGACTTGACAGTCCACTTAACTAACCACTCAGTTGCCAAGGTTGGAAACCCAGCCATTAATTTCTTATGGTCTATTGTGAGGCTCAAACAACTGAATGAGGAGATATTTTTCAATGTGGCTGCAAGGATGTCAAATAAATTACACAAACATTTTTGCTCAGCTTGATATAGTTTAAGTAGAGCTGTCCAAGAGTAATTATTTTTACATACTGATGAATCTACTCGACCCGCAGTGAATACATTTTGATAGAAATAGTGATGATTTTATTTGTACAGTGTTCTTTCAGATTTAGAGTACTATATACATATACATCTGTTTCTTCTGTCACTAGATCATGCTGAAAGAATCTTCACAACCTCAACATCATACCTCACCCCAAATTCAGTTTGCAGCCAATTTCCATCTCAGCAAACTTCCTCTTCCACATCCTTCCTCAAGTGCAGTGCCCAGAATTGGACACAATTGAGATCAAAGTAGTGTTTAATAAAGGTTCATCATAACTTCCTTGCCTTTATACTCTACGCCTTTATAAATAAAGCCTAGAATCCGTACACCTTTGTATGCACTTGCTCGATCTTCCCTGTCACCTTGAACAATTATATGCACTTATACCCCATGTTTTGACCATCCTCTTCCAAAATTGCACTCTTGCGTGTCATCATTCTTTCTACCAAAAGGACTGTCCCATTTCATACTTCTCTGCATTAAATTTAGTTTACCTCATGTCCATCTGAAGTTGAACACAAAACACACAACTTCAATGTTTTGCATCATTTGCAAATTTTGAATTTGTGCCCAGGCACCCAAGTCAGTGTTACCAAGAAAAGCAGTGTGGTCTTGTGATAATTGTGAGGAATGCCACTGTAAAACTTCCTCCAGCTGGAACAACAGCCACTTGCTACAGTTGCCAATCTACCACCATTCAAATAATGCACTGCCATTCTACTTTTCCTATCAAAGTGGATAACTTCACACTTATTGTGTACAACATTGAATACAGGAGTTGGGATGTCTTGTGGAAGTTCTACAAGACATTGGTAAGACCACATTTGGAATACTGTGCGCAGTTCTGGTCACCCTATAATAGAAAGGATATTATTAAGCTAGAAAGAGTGCAGAAAAGATTTACTAGGATGCAACTGGGACTTGATGAATTGAGTTACAAGGAGAGGCTGGATAGACATTTTTTTCTCTGGAGCACAGGAAGCAGAGGGGTGACCTTACAGGGGTCTATAAAATAATGAGGGACATAGATAAGGTAGTCAATATCTTTTCCCAAAGGTAGGACAGTCTAACACTAGAGGGCATAGGTTTAAGGTGAGAGGGGAGAGATACAAAAGTGTCCAAAGGGGCAATTTTTGCACAAAGGGTGGTGAGTGTCTGGAACAAGCTGCCACAGCTAGTAGTAGAAGCGGATACGATTTTGTCTTTTAAAAAGCATTTTGATAGTTCCATAGATAAGATGGGTATAGAGGGATATGGGCCAAATGCAGGCAACTGGGATTAGCTTAGGGGTTTAAAAAAAGGGTTGGCATGGACAACTTGGGCCAAAGGACCTGCTTCCATGCTGTAAACCTCTATGACTCTATTCACATTATACTGCATCTACCATGAATTTGCCCACTCACTCGACTTGGATAAATCATCTTGAAGCCTCTTCACTTCCTCTTCACCTTCAATTCCACTTACTTTTGTGTCACCAATGAATTTGAAAATATTACAATTAATTCCCTCATCCAAATCACTGAATATATCTTGTGAACGGGCCCAAGCACTGATCCCTGTGATTACGACTAACCAGCACCTTCCACTTCAAAAAGGCCCATTTATTCCTACTCTTTCCTGTCTGGTAACCAATGCTCAATCCATGCCAATTTTTACCCCCAATCCCATTCACTGAATTCTGCACACCAATCTCTTGCGTGGGACTAACGCTTTCTGAAAATCTAAATACATCACATCACTGGTTCTCGCTCATCTATTTCCTCAAAAAAATCTCCAATAGATTTTGTCAAACATGATTTCCCTTTCATAACTCCGTCGTGACTTTGTCTAATCCGGATGATATTTTCTAAATGCCCTGTTATCACATCATTTCTAACAGACGCCTGCTACTGATGTTAGGTTAACTGCTTTATAATTCCCCGCTTCCTCCTACCCTCTTTTTGTAAATAGTGGTGTTACATGCCACCCCCTCATATGCTGGGACTGTTCTAGAATCTACCCAAGCTTGGATGATTACAACTACTGTATCCACGATTTCCACGACCACCTCCTGGGAGGTACATGATCAGGGATTCGTCAGCTTTCACTTCAATTAATTTATCTGACACTATTATTTTATTAATACTAATTTCCATCAATTCCTTCTTTTCACTAAACTGAGAAAATTCATCAAGTGTGAACAGCAATTTTTTTTTCAACCAACTGGCAACAAACAAGAGGGGATGTAATTCTCAACCCAGTCTTGGGGAATGAAGAAGGGCAAGTGGGTAAAGTGAAAGTGGGCAACCATATCAGGGTTAATATTCACAGCGCACAGGAAAGGACAGAAACAGCACAGGGGTAAAAGTTTTGAACTAGGGGAAGGCAAATTTTGCAGGAATGAGCAAGGGCTTGGCTGGCTGAGGTGGATTTCACAGGCCTGCTAGATGATAAATCAGAGGCAAACCAGTGGGAGGCACTAAAAAGTGAGATCCTACATGTACAAAATGGACACATCCCCAAAAATAAAGAGTCATACTGCCAAATCTAGATCCCCAGTTGTCTTAAGGAATAGAGGTGAAAATCAAACAGAAAAAGCAAGTGCACAATAGGCGCGAAGAACAAAGCATTGCAGCTAGCCTAGATGAATGTAGGAAGTGCAAGGACCAAGTAAAAAAGGAAATGAGAACAAAGAGGGCATGAAAAAAGATTAGCAACTAAAGTTCAAGAAAAGCCAAAGATGTATTATCAATATATTAACGGTCACATATTTGTTAATGAAAACGTGGGACCTATCAGTGATCAAGGGAGATTTGCATGGTTGATGCAGATGTAGTAATCAGCAGGAACACTGAGGTATCAGACAGGAGAATCAAAGAGAGTAAGTAGTTGAAGGATTGGAATCCTTGGAAGTTGATCGGCCACCATTGCCAGATGGGTGGTTTCCGAGGCTCCTGAAGGTGGTCAGTGAAGAGATAACAGGCGCTCAGAGAATGATTTTCCACTCCTCACAAAACACAGGGGAGGTACTGGAGGACTGGAGAAATGCAAACATAATTCCATTCTTTCAAAGGGAATCACAAGAAATGCTGAACAATTATAGGTCTGTTAGTCTTACATCAGTAATGGGCAAATTAGTAGAATCAATCGAGTGATAGGATTAACATAGGAAGGCACAGATTAATCAGGAAATGGTCAACATGGATTTGTTAAAGGGAGATTTTGCCTCACAAATGTGATTGAATTCTTTGAGAAAGTGATAAGAAAGGTTGATCAATGTATTGTATGCATGGATTAGAGCAAAGTGTTTGTCAATGTCCCACATGGCAGACAAGTCAAAAATATAAAAGCCCATGGGATACAGGGTAATGTGGCAAACTGGGTCAAAAGTTGTAAGTAACAGGAATCAAAGGGTAATGGTCAATGGATGTCATTGCGAATGGATACTTGTTTCAAATGGTGTTCCATAGAGCTTGGTGTTGGGACCCTTATTGTTTGTGCTATATATTAACAATTTCAACATGAATGCAGAAGACACAATTGGGAAATTTGCAGATGAAACAAAGGGTGGCCAAGTAATGGTAACGTAGAGGATAGCTATAATCTCCAAAATAATATAGATGGGTTGATGGAGTGGGCATGAAGAGGCAGATGGATTTTAACACAGAGTTCATGCATTTATGGAGGTCAAACAGTTATAGGGAAAACACAATAAATGGGAATATATTAAGAGGGATAGATGAAGTGAAAGATCTCGGCATATAAGTGCACAGGTCCCGAAAGGCAGCAGTTCAAGTAGACAAGGTTATAATGAAGGCATATGGAACGCGCTCTTTCATTGGCAGAAGTAAAGAATATAAAAGCAAGGGAAAAAAGGTTGGAATTGTATAAAGTACCGAGAGGTCACAATTGGATTATTGTGCACAGTTCTGGTCACCACATTACAGAAAGGACGTAATTTTTCTGGAGAGACAACGCAGAGGTGATTTACAAGAATGTGCCCAGAGCTTGACAAGTGTAACTATGAGGAGATATTGGATAGGGTGGTATTATTTTCCTTGGAACAAAGAAGACAGAGAGGTGACTTTATTGAGATGGACAAAATAATTGAGGAGAAGAGATGGAGTGGACAAGATAAAATTGCTTCCCTTGTTGGAGAATTCTAAAGCCAGGATAAGTGGCAAAAGGTGTGGAGGGGACATAAGGAAGGCCTTTTTTATATGGAGAGTAGTGAGTGTCTGGAATTCACTGCCCAAGTTGGCAGTGAAGGCAGAGACTCTAAACACCTGGATCTGCACCTCAGGTGCTCGAAGTTGCAGGGCCATGGGCCATGTGCAAGATGATGAGCTGTCATAAACAAGATGTCTGAATGGCCTCCTTGTACGCTACAGCTTTTCTATGGTTCAATGATTACTGTAGCAGCCTTGTTACATGAATCCCTAATTTCCTGTTTAATGCCATTATCTACCTTACTACCACCACTTGGAGGCTTATAGACAACTCCCATTGATATTTTCGACCCCTTGCAGCCTCTTAGTTCTACCAGACTGATTCTGTATCTGGATGTTCTGAGCCAATATCCTTTCACTGTTGCTCTGATTTCATTATTTACTCATATCACTACCCACCTGTTATTTTCCTTCCTAAATATTGAATATTTAGTTCTCAGCCTGGTTCACCTTACAGCCATGTCTCCATAATCACCATCATACACTCATTTACAATGACTTGTGCAGTTCATTCATCTACCTTATTGCAAATGTTTTGTGCACTTGGGTAAAGTACCTTTAGATTTGTCCTTTTAACATTTATACAGATTTGTATTATGATCCTATTTGCTGCCATCCCTTGTTTCTCTGCCTTTCTAGTTTTCCATTGAATTTGTACAGTGCAGAAGGAAGCCATTTGGCCCATCAAATCTGCACTGACCACAATCCCATCCAGGTCCTATTCCCATAACGCCACATATTTACCCTGCTAACTCCTGACAGGAGAGTCAATTTAGCACGGCCAATCAACCTAATCTGCACATTTTTGGAACATGGGAGGAAACTGGAGCACCCGGAAGAATCCCACACAGACATGGGGAGAATGTACAAAGTCCACACAGAAGGTGACCCGAGGCAGGAACCGAACCCAGATCCCTGGTGCTGAAGCAGCAGTGCTAACCACTGTGCCACTATGCCACCCTTTTCTATCTTTTATTTCTATTGCTGTTTTCCTCTCGAGGCCTCCATTCCCCCTGCCATTCTAGTTTAAACCTACCCCCACACGACTTGAGAGTGCCCCACTGGGTGGCAATCCATCCAGCTTGGACAGGTCCCATCTTCCCCAGAATCGGTCTCAATGCCTCAGGAATTTAAATCCCTCTCTCCTGTATCATCTCTACAGCCACGCATTCATTTAGCCTATTCTTGCACTCCTGATCTCACTATCAAATGGCACAGGGAGTAATCCTGAGATTACTACTTTTGAGGCCCTACTTGTTCATTTACTTCGAAATCCCCCATCCTATGTTTTCAGGACTTCATCTCTGTTTTTACCCAAGTCATTGGTACCAACATGGACCACAAACTCCGGCGGTTTATCCTCCTCCTCCAGAATGTCCTGCAGCCTCAAAGTGATATCCTTAACCTGGGACATACCACACCCCAGTGACACATCTGTAGCCTCCTGTTCCCTTACAAGAGAATCCTCTGTCACTACTGCTCTCCTACCCTTTCTTCTCCCCGCTTATGCAACTGAGCCCCTTGTGGTGCCACAAGGGGGGTCCTTGCCAAGTCACACTTCTTTGAACAAGGGATTAACATCTGCAATTCTCCAGTCCTATGGTTCCATTCCCATATGGGGGGGGGGGGGAAAAGAGAGAGAGAGAGAGAGAGAGAGAGAGAGGAGGGAGGGAGGGAGGGAGGGAAAGAGAGAGAGAGAGACGGGCGTGTGCCTGGAAGATTATGGCCAGTGACTCAGCAATTTCCACCCTTACTTCTCTGGCCATTCTCAAACACATTTCAGCTGGTCTTGGTAACTTATCAATTTAAATGCAGCCTGCTTCCTTGCATCTCCTTTCTGTCAATACTCAGCCTGTCCAACCTCCTCTTCGAAATGACTTTGATTGTATTTATCTTTGAGGAAAAAGATGATGAGTACTCCGTTATACCCACAGCCATATCGTCCACCTTCATGTGCAGATCCCCAATTGGCCTCACCTTTCTACTACCCTTTTATTAGTTACAAGACTATTGTGGACCTTTGGGTTGCCTTTTATGTTGGCTGCCAGTTTTTTGTTGTACTTTCTCTTTGCTGCTCTTCCTTTCATTTTCAGCCTGGCTTTCACAATTGGAAATTTTTTTTTTGCTTCTGCCAACTATCTCTTGCGTCACCTTTCATCGTTCGCCCTTCTCCCCTTGTGGGGATGAATCTCGACTGCAAATCGGAGATGATTCAGTTAAAGACAGTTCATTGTTCCATTTCGGTTTTGCCTGCCAATCCCATTCCAATTCACCTCTGGCAAATCCCGCACCAGGAACGGATAGCTGCTTTTGACGAGAAAAGTCAGAGGATGGTTGTAAAGGGCTTTTTCAAATTGGAGACCTGTGACCAGTAGTGTGCCTACTGCTATTTGTCATTTATATCCATGATCTGGATGAGAATTTAGGAGGTGATCTTCTGCATGCCAATCAAGTAAACAAAACTCAAATTAACTTAGGGACAGTTAGTAAGTTTGCAGATGACACCAAGATTGGTGGCACACTGGACAGTGAAGAAGGCTATCTAGGATTGCAATGGGATCTTGATCAATTGGCCAGTGGACCTATGAATGGCAGATGGAGTTTAATTTAGATAAATATGAGGTGATGCATTTTGGTAGATTGAATCGGGGCAGGACCTACTCAATTAATGTTAGGGCGTTGGGGAGAGTTATAGAGCAAAAAGAGATCTAGCAGTGCAGGTTCATAACTTCTTGAAAGTGGAGTCACAGGTGGACAGGGTGGTGAAGAAGAGATTCAGTATGCTTGGTTTCATTGGTCAGAACACTGAAAAGAGGAGTTGGGACATCTTGTTGAAGTTATACAAGACATTGGTAAGGCCACACATTAATACTGTGCACAGTATTCATCAAAAGGACATCATTAAACTAGAAAGAGTACAGAAAAGGTTTATGAGGATGCTACTGGAATTTGATGGTTTGAGCTATAAAGGAGAGACTGGGTAGACTGGGACTCTTTTCCCTAGAGCTTAGGAGTGGCCTTACAGAGATTTATAAAACAACGAGAAGCGTAGATAAGGTCAACATCTTTTCCCAAAGGTAAGGGAGTCTAAGACTCGAAGGCATAAGTTTAAGGTGACAGGGGAGACATACAAAAAGATCCAGATAGACAAGATTTTCACTGAGGGTGGTGAGTGTCTGGAACAAGTTGCCAAAAGCAGTCGTAGAGAAGGGTACAATTTTGTCTTTTAAAAAGCATTGCGACAGCTACATGGGTCAAATGGGTACTGACGGATATGGGCAATTGGGACTCGTTTAGTGGTTAAAAGCTGGGCAACATAGACAAGTTGGGTTGAAGTGCCAATATCCATGCTGTAAACCTCTATGGCTTTGTCTCCAGGAATAGTTATTTCAATCCTTTTTTGAACCAGGCCTCTGTTACCATCACAAAGTCATACAGTTCTATGCATTTACTTACATCTGCAGCTCACCAACATATTTACAATACTTTCCTTGCTAACATACATGCACTGTAGATCTAATTACGACTTTATTACACTCGCTCTTAGTGTGGCCCCACCCGAAGTGTTATCTCTCAGAACTTTTTTGTGCACCTTGCATCTAATGGAATGCCCTGGTTCCCAGGGCCCAACAAAGATTTTTGAGAAAGATTTTCAATATTTTTCTGAGTTTCTGTATTTGTGGCTGGTCAGTAAAAGGATAGGGGAAGCATTTCCTTCCCCATCATCTTTGGTTTCTTGAGCTCAGATCACTCGACGACACAAGGAGCCTGGGTGCAAGCTCCATTTCTATTAAAAAATTTATTTTGATTCCTACTGGTTCGCTGTGGGAAAGTGTCCAAATCAACTTCACGATAATGGGGAAGTCTGTTATCAATACGTGAAAAACAGTTAAAATCCACACCAAAAGAGGAAATGCGGGAAAATCTCAGCAGGTCAGGCAGCATCTATAAGGAGAGGAAGGAGAGCTGATGTTTCGAGTCCAGATGCCTCTTTGTCAAAGCTTTTATCCAGTTAAAATCTACATTCTATCTTGCCTCTTAAGTACATTTTACCCTTCAACATTGGACATCAGAATAGCCAACAATATTTTGTTTCAATGATGGCAATCCAGAATTGCAAAGAAAATTAAATTTTTCTTAATACCCATAACTATAAAATGAAAGCCAGGGGAACATATTGAGATTTCAATGCAGAAGTGCTAGCTTCAGAAAGCATCTGTTCATGTAACATAAAATAGCAGGATTTTCAAATATATTCATGGGGAACGCCACTCAGATCCCCTCTCCAGTCTGAAAAGTTTTTATTTATGGCCACGCTCCATTTCCCATTTTAAAACTAAAATTCTCTATCGGGATTATCCTTCAATCCCATTATTTGACTTAACGTCAAGAATAACTGTCATTGCAGACCAATCGAGAACACACAAATTCTGTGGAGGGCTTGTCACAGACTTTATGCATCATTTCTACTGATTCCCTGTTCCCATTTGAACAATTTCACCTTAATACTGCAAATTTAATGAAGCAATGTATCACTTGAATAAATCTACATCACAAATAATGAAAAATACAGATATTTGTAATTCCATCTACAATTTATAAAAAAATCTTTCTCCAGATAGAAATAACTTTCTTCCCTTGCCATAGCTACTTAGTTATTTAAACAATAGAAACATGACTTTTGTCATCTGCCACTGTGGATTTAGAGCATTTGTCCCCATCATTGCATAATCATTTGTATGCCTCTGTTTATTTCCTCTATTTTTTCCCCCATTTCCATACTGCCTTATGCCAACTATATCAGCAAGCATGCTGTCAAATGTTCCTACATTACAACAATAACTTCACAACAGTTTCATTGGCTATTAAGTGATTCCATCATTGGGGCTGTACTGTCTGGCATCAGGTTACACTAGCCAGAACTTCAATCCTCATCGAAACACACCCACAAATAAACACTAGCTAGAACACCCCCATCAGAGCTGAACAGAAACACTACATACTTGGCCATGAAATGGACATGAAACCACACAACATTTCATCACACAAGGCATCCTCTGACGACATGCAAAATATTTCACTTTTATCCCCTACCTTACTGTGTTGTTCTACCCGCAATACAATATACATATACAGGATATATACAATTATATAAAGCACATATATATCCTCGTCACAAAGTATGGATTGAATTATAATGGAGTTCTAGTTTAATAACTGATAATATTTCAATAAGTGCATCAATCCACTGTACTGTTCCTTCACAAGTAAAAAAACTCGCTATCAACATATCCTTTCATCATCTTGCCCCATCCCACTCGCATTCAATAAGCCTCAATTAAAATAGTGCTTCAACGTTATTTATTTTGCTCAAAATTTACCCATTCGTAAGATTTCCAGAGGCCATACGATTCTTGCAATCATCACAGGTTCTGCTTCTGTACACCTTGTTCATCTGTGCATGGGTGAAATTTCTTTTCGTGCAAGTCAGTTGCTGTGACTGACAGAGTAATTTCAATATTGAAAAAAAATCATTTCTATGAAGGCTAGCTTGCAAGAAGACGCTGTAGCCTGCTGGCCTCCAAACTACAGGGTTAAAGGTTAAATCATTGAAATGTTCCAAAAGCAGCTTGCCCACTTGCCATCAGCTGGTCATGGAGCACTATGGCTCTCAGTAATCAACCAAGACCGCCTCTCTCTTGACTGAAGGTTGTTGCTTAGTGACAACTGGTTCCCATGACAATGCAAAAGGGGTAAATAACTGTTATAAAACATTAATCCAGAATTTGCAAGCCCATTTAAGGTAAGCATTTGAACATCTTGGTAAATCTTCTCTACCTGAACCATTTTGCAACATATTTTGCTTTTTGGGTATGATGCAGACCCCCTTATAAGACATGGGGCAGGTACCCAAATGCCAAAAATAGTGACCTTTGTTCACAGTTGCTGCTCATTTTCCAGAAATTTTTAGTTTTATTTAAACTAATTTCATATAAAAAGCACAGACGAGAATTTTCTTTTGTGCACAACAAGTGTACACATGATCGAGAATGCACTGCCTTATAAACTGGTGGAAGCAGATTAAATAGTAACTTTGGGAAGGAAATTGGATGCACGCTTGAAAAGGAAAGCTTTGCAGGAGTGTTGGGAAACAGCATGCAAGTGGATCTAATTGGATGGCTGTTTTTCAAGGGTTGACACAGGTGGGCTGAATGCCTCGGTCTCTGCTATGTAATTTCATGAACTCTCAAGATTCCACGAACTCTCTCAATTTATGGTGCATGTGCCTCCTCAATCTCCACTCTGTAGGCCCTCTTTCTTCTCATTCTTTCACAGGACGTGGACGCTGCTGGCTAGGTCAGCATTTATTGGCCATCTATAATTTCCCTAGAGAAGTTGATGATGAGCTGCTTTGCTGAATTGCTGCAGTGCATGTGGTGCAGGCACACAGTGCTGTTTGGGAGGGGAGTTTCAGGATTTTCACCCAGTGACAGTGAAGGAATGGCAATATTGTTCTAAGTCAGGATGGTGCGGCTTGAAGGGAAACTTGCAAACAGCGGTGTTTCCATGCATCTGCTGCCTTTGTCCTTCTTGTGGTACCGTCACAGGTTTGGAAGGTGCTGCTGAAGGAACTCTACAAAACTCGGCTTCAACTCCACAATTAAATAAAATCATTTAAAACTTTAGGAACAGCAGTAGGCCATCCATTCAAGTTACCTCATGGCACTTGAGATTAACTGAGCAAATGTTTCATTTGAGCCACATAAAATGAACACAAAAGTTACAGTTAAATGCTTCTTCCAAAAAAAATGCCCAGTACAAGTTTTCCCATTGAGTGTTGTGAGGCAACAAGAAAAAGTTGCTGGTGGCTCTTGACTAAATAATAGTATACGTTATGCCCCAGATCAGAACTAGTGAAGTATTAGCAAAAGCAACAATGGGCCAAAACAAAACAGAGAAAGGGATGGCAACGGGAAGAAGCTGCAAGACAGGGTTATGTGGGACTTATCATGAAGGGACAATACCAACAGGACTGTGATGACATGGCATCTATGAACATGGGAACTGCAGTTGAAAAGGAGTGCAGCTACAATTAACTATATGATCACCTCATCAGGGGAGGCAGTGGCCTAGCAGTATTGTCGCTGGACAAGTAATCCAGAGACCTAGGGCATCTAGGGACCTGGGTTTGAATCCCACCACGGCAGATGGTAAAACTTGAATTCAATAAAAATCTGGAATTAAGAATCTAATGATATCCATGAAACTATTGCCGATTGTTGTAAAAACCCATCTGGTTCACAAATGTCCTTTAGAGAAGGATATCGGTCATCCTCACCTGGTCTGGCCTACATGACTCCAGATCCATAGCAATGTGGTTGACTTTTAAATGCCCTCAGTGCCCAGCCAGCGATGCCCTTATCCCACAAATGAAAAAAAAAGAGACAGGTAGAAACCAAATGATTTCCTTGCCAACGATGGCAATACATCTCAGGAATTAATGAAATAAATTATTTTGGAAATATCTATGAGTATATTCAAAACTTGTTGTATTCCAAAATTGGATATTGTCACGAGTACCTGGAGCTACGTAAGCACGAGGGGATAATAGTGGAAGCAAAGATTGCAGTGAGGAAAGGCCCACTTCCACCTTGTCAGAGCAACACAGGAATAGGCAATAAATGCACCTTTGGCAATACTGCCCATGCCTTCTTCGTCTAAAACAAAACTGAATCAAAGTTTTCCCTACGTTAAAGGTTCTTCGGTAGTATTCCTATAGTAAGGACAAACAATGATACAACTGCCTCTTCAACTTCTCATCATTATTAAAAATGCAACTTTCTACAACATAGGGAAGGATTCTCTTATAATTGATTATGAAACCTTCATGCACAAGTTGAAAGAAGTTTCAACTCAAGGCTAAATTTTCCCATAATCAAAAGGATTGCAGATGCATTGGACAAGCCTTGCGTGACAATCCATCATTTTATGCTAATTTCCCCATTTGACCTTTATTCCACTGAAGAGAGGAAACTGTTGCCAAGTTTTATATTGCAACAGCTTCATTTAAGATATGTGAGCATATACCTTATGTGCTTTCAGTTTTCACAGCATTTTAGTAAAGTATCACTCATCTGACATCAGCCTGCATCATAATCATCAAAACCACACTTCAACCTTTTGTTCACAAAATACTGAAACCATTTGTTACACTCCATGCTCACTGTACAGTGAGACAGACAACAAGTGAACAATCATGTTTCGTTACCATGAACTGGATATCCAAAATTACAAACATCTACCTTGTCTTTCACGTTCGTATTCATTATCAGTCATAGCTTTTTTAGACAGATCCATGTGTTTTCTAGTGGAGTTAATGAAAATGAAATACACAGCAGCTCTTTGCTCTGTTGCATCATTTAACCAAAACTGCAATATGAGAGCTGTCCACTTTTTCAAACCATTAAATGCCTGTTAACATTGCATAATTTCATCAAGGGCTTCTCCACCAACTATGTTTGAAAAACATTTCTGCACACATACTCTACTAACCCAGCTTTCAGATACACAAACCACTTCCACTCAAAGTGCTGGTAAACTGTAAGCAGTCTATTCCATTTCCTGTCATGTGAAGAGTGTGCCATCATGTTGTCAGAGAACAGCAGCTATAATATCTTTCCACTTTCCTTAAAATGAGAGTGAAGGGAGACTCAGTAAGCAACTCAGGATGTACTGTCATTTACTGATTGAGAACTTAGCATTGTTCTCAATGCACCATGAAACCTTCAGTTTTCACTCCATTTGATCCCATTGAACAAAGCAATAATTACGTGTTCTCATTTACAATGCTGAAACATGGCTTCATTTGTTTTGTGGGCATTAAAACTAATCGTGCTGTGCTAGCCAACTTCCTCAGTGACCACACTGAAAGCCGCATGGATGCTGAAGTCTCTTAGCTGTTCTAAGACTTGGGCACAATTAGGGCAAACATGTAAACACAAGCTGCATATTTGTTCAGCAACTCCTACAATGGAGGAAAACTGGTGAACACAAATATTTTTGACTTTTAAATGGAATTATCTGCTCCAAATACTTGAGTGCATCCGGCCTTTGGTCCATTGAACTGCTGCATTAACAGGTTGTGACATAGAATCATAGAATTATACATGCAAAAGGAAGCTATTTAATCAGTTGTGGCTGTATCGCTCTTTGGCAGAACTATCCAATTAATCTCACTCTCCTCTTCTTTCCTGACTGCCCTGTAAATGTTTTCATGACAAAATTTGATACCTGCAATGCCACATGTAGTGACAGCAACAGCAAAGACAAGATCTATTACTTAGGAAGAGAAAGAGAGAAAAAAAACAAGCAACTCCAAACCTGTCAGTTTATCAATTTGAGGGTGTTACTGGAATGTATCGATCATTGGAGGCAGGGCAAGAAGCAACCCAGATTTGTGCAGGTCACATAATTTCTAATTAAGTGATCTAGTTAATTTTCTTTAGCATAGAAGATAGGGGAGTGTCTGTGGATGTTAAGGTCTTTGATACTATTCAAATCAGGAAAATATCAAAAATTAAAATAAATGGAATTGGAGATGATTTTGGTAATCTAATCTATGTTGATAATTGCTTGGGGGGTGCTAATAGTGTAAAGATACAGGGGCAGTTCCCCGATGGTGGTGTGGCAAGTACCACCTCCCAGAGACTGTGCACACACGCACACACACATGCGCAAATGCATTTTTACTTGCATCACAATTTAATCACCCAAGGTTTGTGTATGAGAGCGTCACGTACTCAATTTTACAAGTGAAAATCAGGAACGTCAGCAAGTTGTGGTGATTGAAGTGAAAGCTAAACAAAGACTAAGGGGATGAAAATCCACGGCAGACGGCTTTCAATGTGGGGATAAGTAGGGTTCTGAACAGCTTAATCCAGAATATTTATTTTAATGCCGAAAATCTATAATCTACAGGGAAGCAGAAAATGTAAATGACGTTGTGCGCTTATCACCAACACAAAAATCAGCAGAATGCTAGTCTTTATTTCAAGGGAACTGGAACAGCACTAAGTTGTTCACTAAGGAAGATGCAAATGCAGCAGTAGACAGCAGTAGTGAAATTGGGTAACGTACAAATGCATAAAAAGGATGTACTTCCAAAGAGAGAAGATTCATAAGTTGTATGGTTTTATTACCATATTCCAATTAAGGCAACAGATTCAGGTCTGGCACGACAGCTGAAATGATATTGACTTCGGAAGGACTATAGCACAGCTTTACCTCAATGACTCGATGGTTTAAATTACGAGGACAAGTTTTGTGACTTGCTTCAGTTTAGGTGTCTGAGGGGCTAGCTAATTAAAGCTTTGAAAATGATTGTCCAGCTGCTAATACAGTACTGAAGATAAAAATAAGTCTAAGAAAAGGGTACGCAATCCTTCAGTCTTGATGTTTCTGAACCAAATGTTTGAAATATAAATTGGTCTAGCAAATGCTAAATTTCAGCATTTAAAATTTTTTTAAATGCTGAAAATATCAGGAGATCAGGCAGCCTCTGTGCATATTCATCCCTATCAATTGAAAGCACAAGAGAAAATTCTGGAAAATTTCAGCAGATCTGGCAGCACCTGCAAGGAGAGAAAAGAGCTGACATTGAGTCCAGATGACCCTTTGTCAAAACCTATGAAATTGAATCTTCTCTCTTCGGAAGTAGATCCTTTTTATGCCCTTGTACACTATCAATTTCACTACTGCCGTCTACTGCTACATTTGCATCTTCCTTAGTGAAGAGCTTGCTGCAATTTTAAAACAAACATGGCTTTCCTTTCTCCTTTTGTGCAAATGAATAAAAATGGAAAATCCAGGTTTAAGTCATACAGGACAGTTATCATTACCTGCAAATTTCAAGCCCAAGATCAATATTTAGTATGTTTCATAAAAGCTGTTAGTGACGTGAGGAAAAACCCTCTTAAGTCACCAAATAGCTAGGATTTTGAATGCACTGCCTGAATGGTGGTGGATGAAGATTCACACAGTTGTTTTCAAAACTGGATTGGGTTAAGTACTGGAAAGACAAAAACTATAAAGAGAAAGAGAAAGGGAATAGGACTAACTGAACTACTCTTTGAAACATTTGATGGGCTGAATGGTCTCTGTCTATGCTGTCTTACTTTATGACTCGATGAAAACATTGCACATGGTACATCAGATGATATGCTAGGTTGAGTACTACAATTTGTAATGCACAATTCAATGTTTTCTGAAGGTGGAGCTGTGCCCTTTTAAGGCCAAGGACACATTATTAAGTAAACGCTGCTGTACTTAATTTGGAATTTTATTATTTGATGAAGAAATGCTGCAGATTGGAAAGCATTCAGAAACTTTACGTTGAAGGTCAGAAACATTCAGCAATAAGTAAATGTCTTTCTTCTGAAATTAATATGGTTGCCAAGGTCACAAAGCTCTCACAGCAACATCAATAAGGTGCTCTGTTCTATTTGTTTCTTATAATTGGCTTCATTTTGTTAAAAACACCTTTCCTTCACATACACCAAAAACTAATTCTATACAGGAGGTTGGTCTGACAACAAATCAGACAGTTGATTTTTTTTTCCCCTCCCCACAGACTACTTGACCTGCTACTTCCAAATTTTCTGTTCTAATATGAGGTGCACAGTTGTGGTTACTAGACATTTATTCACTCTGGTGAACCTCTCAATTCGTGGCAAGTTGGATGAGAGCGTGCGATATCACGCAAAAGAATACATCATCCTCCCAGTAGACTGAAAAACTCGAGTCAAAAAAACGAACTAGAAAGCAGAAAACTCCAGGCCAATTAGCTAATATCAGTCATTTTCCTTCATCATACTCTCTTTGCCATATTCTTACCTACTCACTTAACCTATCTATATCCCTTGGCAAAATCTTTGGCTTCTTCACAAACTGTTTCCCACTAGTTTTTGTATTGTCAGTAAATTTGGCTACAATACACTCTGCTGCTTCATCAAAGGGACATTACTAAAGGAGAAGTAGCAGGATATGTAGGGGATCAAGGATTATGGGGAAAAGGCAGGAGAATGGGGATGAGAAAATAATTAGTTGCGATTGAATGGCAGAGCAGACTTGATAGGCCGAGTGGCCTAATTCTGCTCTTATTTCTTATGTCTTATGGTTCTGGTCCATGTAAATCCATTTAAGAGTGGGAGGGAGCACTGCAATAACATATATAAGAAAATTTTAGTTTTTTTTTCAGGGCTGTGCCTTATTGTACTGAATTTGGGGATTCTACTTGGTCTGAATCTGCTTGCCTAATGCAGTTATTTGCTTTCTAAGCTCTTATGGTTATTTCATTTGTAATAGCATTGATCAGTAATAGTGCAGTACCCAGGACCATTTAAATGGTGTGACTGGAAGGGGAAGGTAATTTTAACAGTACAAATGCTGTTTGGGCATGGTAAGGGAGTGAGATCAAGCAACCTTGACTTGGTGGCAATAAGCACTTGGGTATTGCAGGGTAGGGATAATAATCTTAGACATGGGGTGGGCTATTTTCTTGCTCACCCCCCTCCCCCAATGCATGTTTCGTAGCAACAGCCCTCCATCGGCTGGTGGTGGGATCTTCTGATCCCACTGCTGTCAATGGGATTTCCGATAGAACACTCCCCCTGCCACCAGGAAACCGGAGACAGAGGTTTGCTATCAACAGGATTCAAAGATCCCAGCGGTGGGAACGGATGGAAAACTCTGGCCACTAATTCAAATGTGCTGCATGGCTCCATCACACAGTTAAATAGCTTTTGAACAGAACACATCGGTCATCGTAACTCACTTGATATTTGGGTGCGAGGGAGAAATAATCAGGCTAAAGTGCAAGTGATCAGTGGCTGCCTGAACTGTGATAGAGACAGGAAATGCAGATTTAAGATAAACAGTTGGTTAAATGCAAGAAAGGAGATGCTTGGGCCAGTGGCAGCAACCCAGAATGTCTACAACACTGCAACTGTCAGTGTTTGGAATCAGTTTGCCAAGGTATATATAATGAAGGAAAAGTCTGACACAGTCAGAAGGGAAGAGAATCAGGTTGGCACTAAGAAACCAAAAAAAACTGGAGTTCAGGATCAGAATCTAGAAGAACTGATATCATAAGTAAATATTTTTCTCGCATTCATAATACTGTAAAGCTAAGTGTAAGAATATGAGTAAGAACAAAAATTTAATTTAATACTAAAGCAAAAACTGTCCTCTGAGCTGATGGAGCTGAACACTTATGTCTGCAAGCATATCATATTATGATGGACAGGTATAAACATAGATGCACAGATAATTGGATAAGTCAGTGTAACTGACTTGTTTTTTTCTACATCATCTTATCGTATTTTTTGAATATCTAAAATCTCACCCTCAGAGTCATCCAATAGTGTAATCAATGACATTAATCCTGAATTGTAGTGAAGTTTCTATATATCAATAACTATGGACAAGTTACTTGTAATCTCCCATAAGTATATTTATCTTAAATCAACAAAAGTTCTCACTTGTCAGTAGAAGTAATTTATCTTAATCATGTCAATTCCTTGAGTCTGTTTAACACCTTTACCAAACCCCTGATGCAGGCCTAGTTACCCAGCCTTTCCAGCAACTCAAATCCTTGATCCCTGACAATACTTAAATAAACTTACAATGCATTTTCTCCACAGCAATTCTGGACTTGTTGCAGGGAGGAGCCCAAGGTGGTCAATTGCAACTCCTAACTGATGAATTAAAGTTTTCCCTCCCATGCCACTGGGGTTTTCCAGCCTTCGAGACAGATGGGAGATAGCCCCTTCAGTTTAAGCACCCTGTGCCCATGGAAGGCCTTCAACCATTGGCCACTTTCCCCTTGGGCCTGCAGCACTGACCTCATTGAGGCTGCCCCATTTAGTTTGAACTCTGGCCGACTGTGACATTCCTG
Source organism: Carcharhinus amblyrhynchos (assembly GCF_965287045.1). Lineage (NCBI taxonomy): Eukaryota > Metazoa > Chordata > Chondrichthyes > Carcharhiniformes > Carcharhinidae > Carcharhinus > Carcharhinus amblyrhynchos. The sequence goes on from NC_137335.1 coordinate 57,267,401, forward strand.
CTCAGGGACTGAGTGCAGTTCCAGCAGTGGCCATCACTAACTGTGGCACTGCTGGAACTGGAGAGTTAGAGATGGAGCATCCACCCTCAAGGGGGCAGAAGCCACAACGTCAGGTCACGAATTGCAAAATTACATTGTGGCTTTACAATGGAAGTAGACTCGCCCACAACTTTCCATCCAATGGGCACACAGTAATCATTTAGTCATAACACAAATTCAAGGAACATGGATTCTCCAGTTCAAACACAAATTGTTGCAAACTTAGTAGATTTTCAGAGACATTCACAGGATGAAGTATTTTGTGCACAAGCATACTTCAGAAAAGACAGAACCGCACGTCAATTGTGACAACTCCTAAAGAAATGAAATGATTCCGCAAGAGGAAATTATGAATTTTGTCCTTTTTTCCAAATTTAATTTTCATGGCAGGAAGCAATAAATACCAAAGTTGTGGGCTTGTTTCCATCAAATCCAGCACAAAGCTCAGATTTTTATTCTGAAACTGTGATCATAGAACCTACTGCCTTGTTGGAAAAAAAACAGAACTGATAGTAATGTGCAACATTCATCCACAAGGGTGATTGATCAATACCACAGAGAACTGGTGAGAACACCATGTCACTTTTCCCCCAGAGGGCTCAATGCAATTTCAGTGCAGTCAGACATAACCTGGTCAGCAATAGGTCTCCCACATGATCAAACCTCCAGTTAAGGTGAAAAAAGCCAACACTGGAGAGCAGCCAGTTATTCAAAGACTGTCAGATTTCCATGCTGGCAATGCCACAGCAAACAGTGGCTGGTACTGGTACTGCGTTTGGAGGACTACACCAGCAACCATCACTGGATCCCAATGCCATTAGTGAACACCAAGTGCCTGTCAATGAGGGACCTCCATGGTAGCAGCTGGGAAACCTGACAAGGTTTGTTGGGACTTTCAGGATGCATGTGAGGTGCATTAAGCCCTGAGCCACTATTAAATCCTGTGGGCTCAGGAATAATTGGCTTTAATATTCCTCAAAAAGAGGCATGTTGACAAAGCTTTTCACCTTGCACTCATCAGGACAAATGCAAGAATACTAAATTTCAAATGAGCATACTCATTTATACTACAGGGTAAAATGAGTATTGACTGGCTGGAAAAATCAGCTTGAAATGATGTTGCTATGAACAAAGTACAAGCCTATTATTGAGAGTTGGAGGAAGTTCTGGTTTGATTTGATCAGCCAATCACTGGGGGATATGTACAGCTGTTCATAATAGGCAATGCAGACAGCGTAGAAACAGCCCATGCTTGCAAAACCCAAAATAGGTGGGATTCTTCAATTGGGCAACACTTGTTCAACAACCCTGAGTACACCAACAGCTACAACAACAAACAATTTAGGATCAGTTTCCCTTGTATCATTTGTGTTTGCTGAAAGTGACATTCACTCATACGCAGGGACCCTTCTCTGCAAGCAAAAGGAATATGTTCAAGTTTTTTGTTGTTTTTTGAAGTATTCAGAAGCCAACAGAGCCGATAGTTTTCCCATCGCTTTGTCCTTAACAAGTCTTCAACCATAGTCAACTTGCCAACCAATTTCAGTTCTTTTCTCCTGTAGTATAAGTTGTTGTGACTGTTTGACATTTGGCATTCTTTCCTTTGGCTTCATAACTGCAAGACAAAAACCTTTGGCAACATATCTCCTCTTCTGCAACTGGCTTTAAGTGCCTCATTGATGAGTTAAATTGACATGCTGAGGGCTCTTCCCATGCTCCCACTAAATTAGGGAGTTTTTGTGCACCTGGGGGTGGACATAAGTACTCGCACTAGGTTCCCCTGGATTTGTCATTTCAATGGTTCTTGCCAGCCCCACTATATCTCTGATCTCATCCTTAGTATCACTTTCCATCCACATACCCTTTTCACGCTTCAATCCTACCTCCTCTTCATTTTAAAATGTGTGAAGTGCCTTGGGACACTTCAAATATGTTGTTGTTCTTGTCAGTCAGCACTCGCTTTGTGCATCAATATTGTGAAGTATTAAGTTTGCAACTCACTCAACAGTAGTTGGAATCTGAAAGGCTTAGTTCTGAAGGCTGTGCACTAGGAGAACAAAGAAAAACTCACTGATGCCACAGAAAAATCATAATAATTGAGGATGAATCTCAAATCTAAAATAACTTTTACAGCAACCTTCAGTGGATGTATGACAAATAAATTCTCTTTGATCTTTGTCACCCCACTCCATTTGATCAGCCAAGTCGATGGCTTCAAATAGACACCTTATTAATGGTATTATAAATGCAAAACATTTAAACCATTGTCCTTAGGCAACTTTGTTTTAATAAAAACAATAATTTTCCCCTAGTTCCCCTGGATCATCCAATTCCCGGCATCAACTACGAAATTGTTCATTTCTGTGTTGTTCTTTTTAATCTAGCAGTTCGCCTAACCTGGCAAGACAAACAGAAAAGGTGTAAGTGCTGCAAACCAGATGAGCCAAATAGCCTGTTTCTGTACTGTAACGTTCCAGCATTTTAAATGGCGAAAGTCTTAGTCACAACAGAAAATCCAAAAAGCGCACAGCAGGTTCATCACGATTCAGAAACTGTGAAGTTTATTTTTCTTGTGACTAAAACTAATGGGACTCATTCTATTTTAAAGCACTGATAGCTCTGTTGTGTGTTTCGAGCATTTCTGTGGATCATGATGAACAATTACTCAGCTGAGTCCTTCAGCGAATCTCTGAACTTAATTTGAGCACAATCCCGACAATAATATTCAAACCAAAATTTATGGTGGTACATCATTTGTTGGGCACACAGCCTAACCTCATACCCGCTGAGTATTTCCAGCATTTTCTGTTTCTAATTTAAGATTCCCAACATGCGTAGTATTGTGTTTTGTCTCATAAAATATATACTTGTTTCAACACACAGGGCAGGACGAAACTTTGCTGTCACCTCGCATCCCTTTTTCAGTATTGTCGCTGTCTCTTATTCCAGTGAGGCGTTCACATCTGTGAACAGGTCTATAAGATAGCACAACCACTGGCCGATTTAACATAAATTCAGTGCAACTCAGTCTGCACGATTTGACTTGAGAACGTGCAAAACTAATTAAGCCTCAGGGATAAGTCGCAAGGCTTCACATTCATTGGAAAGAAAGCCAGTACAACAAAATCTCCCTCTATGGATAAATGACCTGGAAGTAAGAAAAGTAGAAGTTGTGCCTCCAAAGTTCAATATATAAAACTGCATTTTACACCTCTCCATCTTCTATTCCATTAATGTCCAAACACCAATATAAAAAAGGTCAAATTGCAATACATTGTCAGGCACTTTTAAAATTGCATCTAGCATGCGAAACTGGTATTGCAGTTCAGATGTATGAAAGGCTGCACAAATGCTAAGAAAACAACACATTATTTCTTAAGTGCCAGCAAAGAAATTTTATCCTGAGGTCCTGGAGTGGGGCTTGAATGTGCAACTTTATAGCTGAGACTGATGTGTGAACAATCAAAGCAAGCTGGCATTCTATGCAAATAAATTGATTAGTGTTTTCTTCACCCAAAAGAAATCTCATTTTAGTTTTCAAGTGGATCATGCAGCCTTGAATATTTACAAAAAACTCTTCAGTGAAATACTACTACTGTTTCAACAACATAGTTTGGAATTCAGTAATGTCTTCACTCAGGGAAAGGATACAGAACACACAACATGGAAACAATTGGATTTAAACCCAGAGCCAAAAAAACCTCAATAGGTTTTGATAAACTGAACAGCAAAAGAAACTCCTCTGGCTGAGTTCAGCCGAGTTATCAACTCAGACACAGAAAGATGAAGGAGAAGGCTAGAAGGCATTTCTGTACACATAGGCAATGGAGGGTGGCATGTTTTATCACAGGCAATAGTTGAAAAGCAGCCCTTTGAGCAGATTTGCCAATTTAGCAGAAAATTTGTATCAGTTTTGCATTGTGGTTTTATGCTCAAGAGGGAGTTGTTTTGAGACCCTTCAAACTCATTTTGCGATGCCCCATTACTGCCAACAAACAAACTACTTGCATTCTATCAGACTGGGCCAGACTTAACACCAAACCTAAAAGGTGGAAGGCGCTAAACCATTGCCTTGTACTGATGATAAAAAACTGTGCCAGTCCAGTTCAAATCAGATCTCCTGATTTCAGTGAGTCCAGTGAGTCCAGCAAAACGCCAACATGAGAATTATTTCCACGTAAGTCAGTCCAGCCAGGGAGATATGATGTAGATACAATAAGGTGTTCCTTCGTCAGGTAAGTGAAAGAACCTTCCACACACGACAAAGGAACAGAGTTTCTGAAAGCTTATGGGATTACTATCAAATAAACTGGTTGGACTTTAACCTGGTTTTGTGAGACTTCTTACAACCAGGGAGACACAGAGATAACATCACACATTTCTAATCAATATATCCTCATTGAAGTATCACTTTCACTAATGTAAAATGTAGTCCATTCCATTTCCATTCTCTTTTAATAGAGTGCAATTATTCTCCACATAACTCATACTTTTTTTCCTTACCTTTCCTCTTCTGCAGACAGTAAAATGATTCAGCACAATCCAGCAAGTTGCAAACATTCTACAGTAATTTGAGTTAGCGGCCGTTCTACCTCACGGAACCTGGACAGCAAGTGGCACTAAATTCTGACCACTGGCGAAAACAGGGTTAAAAAGTAAACCTGCCACTCAGTAAAATTAGTGTATAAGCTGACTTCTTGCAGTCCTCCTCCCTCCAATTTTCATTGTTCTTCCACCAGTTTCATCAATGTCATCAGTTGCCTCAGCCCTCAATTTCGAGAACACCCTCCTGATATCTCATCACCTCTCTCAGGTCCTTTAAAATGTTCTCCAACACATTTCTTTGATCTAACTTTAGGTCATCTTCCCTCATAACTTGTGAGACTCGGTGACAGTACTGTGAAGGGCCTTGGGACCCTCACAAGCCACTCTACGAGTGTTGGCATTGTAGAAAGAAAGGGGAATGTGATGAGAACATGGTGAATGGAAATAACTTGCATTAATATACCATATTTCATTCCCTCAAGGTTTTCAAAGTGATTCATAGCCAATTAAGTACTTTTTTTTTGAAAAGTGAAATCACTTTAGCTGTAAGTTCACTTTGCAATCCGCTCTGTTGTTGCGCAAGTTTTGAGAAGGCAATTAAACAGCCACTTATTGCATCATAATCCCACTCGCTTATTGCTGGCTGAAACTATACAAACCCTCTGGTGCACTAAGTTTCTTATCAACTGCAAGACTTAAAAAGTACTCACCATTTTTGTGACCTCATCTGGAGCAATATGTAAGCTGCTGCAAATGGCTTCAGCGTCCCTGGACTGCAGAAGCCGAAGCAGCAGCACAAAAATGAGGCAGTGCCCTACCCCTGACTGAGCCCTGTTGACGTTATAAGACCAACCACAAGGAATCACACTGGTCCACAATGATTGAATATTTGGAATTTGCCAATGTCCACACATGCAAGAACAGCCACTTTAGGTACGTTAATTGAAAGATTCTGTAGCACAGGGGTCAGAATGCACTGGGACACAAACTTGAATACCTGTAAATAGTAATTCATTGCTGATGGTAATTCTACCAACCATTATGCCAGAAAAAAAATTAGAAATTTTACAGCTCCCCTTACTGGAGAGTTCCACTTCAAAATTCTCAACTGCAGATGATGCGTGAAAAAGAAATTTCACGCTCACATTACCATGTTGTCCTATAATCTCATGTTAGTAGATTCCAATTGCTGTTAATATATATATAATCTGAATGCAGGCATCCAGTAGTTAACATGGTCCAATTATTTTAATTAAAAAGTTTTAAAATAAAACTTGTCCTTCTCTTTAGGTCTTATTGTTACTTTCGTTTCTTGTTCAGAATTCTTCCTGGAGCTTGGTGTGAAGAAAAATTGAAGTTTATTTATTAGTCACAAGTAGGCTTACATTAGCACTGCAATCAAGTTACTGTGAAAGTCCCCTAGTCACTATACCCCAGCGCCTGTTCGGGTTCACTGAGGGAGAATTTAGCAAGGCCGATGTACCTAACTAGCATGTCTCTCAGTATGTGGGATTACCTGGAAGAAACCCATGCAGACATGGAGAGAATGTGCAAATTCCATACATTCACCCAACCCAAAAACTGAACCTGGGACCTTGGCGCTAAGAGGCAACAGTGTTCACCACTGTAGCACTGAGCCACCAGATTGGATTCTATGCAACCACGATAACATAAGAAGCAATGGACACCTAAACCATAGAATCCCTGTAGTGCAGAAAGAAGGCATTCAGCCCATCAAGTCTGCACCAACCCCCTGAGAGCAACGCACCCAGGCCCTCCACGGAGGACAGACAGGACTTCAGTTTATCCAGAAGACAGCACTAATTCTGCAGCGCTGCATCAATGTGGAACTTTTTTTTGTCCAAAAATATACTTCATTCATAAGATTCGTAAAAGTACATTGCACAACACTGACGTGAAAATTACAGACAATGCAATAAAATTTAACTCATCTCTATACCTCATTTCCATACTTAGGTGCCTCAACATGATTGGCACACTCTTGATATATGATTATATCTTCCTTGTCAGGTATACAGCCTCAGGGCAAAACATTTCAACTAGAAAATTACATGAAGTGCAATCAAAATCAAATGTTCTCCCCACAGCATGTTCCATTCTGAGCAGCCTTGTCACAATTTCAATAGTCTTGATATCCACAACATATATTCCTTGTCAAGCATATAGCTTGAGGGGTTTGCCTCTGTTTCTAGCAAACCCCTCGAGTTACATGCTTGACAAAGGAGAATGCAAAATTTGGCGTTTCAGCCAAAACTCCAATCACTGTCAGCAACACCAGAAGATCAGCCATGAATGAGGATGAAAGATCTCAGCCATGGATTCAGTTTTAGTCAGTGTCAGTATTATGTTAGTGGGTAGCACTTCTACCTCTGTGTTAGATGGTTGTGGGTTCAAGAGACATGAACACATAAGAATGCTGGTATTTGAGTACTATACTGACCCATCTTCTACATTATCTGGAGGTCAGATATGGACCACGTACACAGAGAAATAACATACAATCCTCCAGATAAAACGAGGGGCAGAGGGGAGAAGAACCCAATATAATTCTCATCCTGATGGCCACCTTGTGCTTGTGGGTCTATCAAGCTGTGTGCTGTACCTCGGTACATAAACACCCAAGTGTAATGACATACTACAGTTGTCAAGGATGAGTCTTGCCACGTCGCCATGGAATGTTCCAAACAAAAAGCATAATACTGGCAGATGCTGGAATCTGAAACAAAATCTGAAAATTCTGGAAAATCTCAGAATATAGCCGAAAAGCACATATGATCATCTTTTCCTATTGCGCCTTTGCATCAGCTGCTTCAAGATTTAATCTCCATTCCTCAACATGTAATTCTGGACCTTGAAACATGCCAGTCTGCAAAGGACAAATGCAAGTCATGAAAATTTTGGGTAGACCAAAGAGTATTTTTCACCAAGCTGATGGTGCTCCGACTGCAGTTGCTGGTTCTCTCAGGGAACCTTAGAGCACAGTGCTGTGTCATGGAGCTGCTCAAGGTGAAACTCAGCAATAACTACCATCTCTCTCTCCAGACCTTTACAAGGGTGCATTCCAGAAGGAAATGGGAAACAGTTTTGTACTGTTTAAAGGTGCTTGTGTGTGTAAATCTTTCCACAAGGTCGCGGGTTATCCAGAATTGAAACACTGGTTTTATTCTCTTTCCACAGATGCTGTCAGGCCTGCTGAGATCTTCTGGTGTTGCTGACAATGACTGGAGTTTTGGCTGAAGCGCCAAATTTTATACTGTCTTTTCAATGAGTTCCACTCCAACCAAAAGTTGTCCATACTTAGTCTCTCCATACTGAATAAATGCACCTCCCCCTGTGGTACTGAACTTAATGGTCCAAAGATGTGTAGGTTAGGTGGATTGGCCATGCTGAACTGACCCTTAGTGTCAAGGGAGCTAGCTACGATAAATGCCAAGGGTTATGGGGATAGGGCCCGAGTGGATTGATGGGCTGAATGGCCTCCTTCTGCACTGTAAGGATTCTATGACTCAATGGCCACAATCACTCCCTCGTGATTCACATCGGAAAGTGTGCATTTTAGAGACTTTGGATGAGGACACAATTAGTTTCAGCTGCAATGTTCTGTAATAGCAATCATCATTCTGCAAGTTCATTGATAATGAATAGCCACTTTAAGGGCTGACCTGATCAAACCACCCCCAGCATCTTTGGGATTGGTGAAAGGAATGCAAAGAATTTGCAAAACTCGGTTTTGGAAAAATATAAACTACCTTAACAGCATTCAATAAATCTGATCGCAAAACATAATATGGCATACTGTGCAACCCGTTCTTCCAAGTGTTTACACAACCCCAAATCTTGCTTCAACATGCACTTGATTCAATTAGCACATTAAAACAAAATGCCTAACATGCTATGCAACTGGGACAATTCTTTAGAGTCACCATTATTCAAGTGGCAATCTCACTCATGGCCATGGGAAGAGGGTGGAGAAATCAGGATTTTAAATTGCAAACATCAACGAAACTTAAAACGTAGGATGTGACTGAACACATTTGAATGGAAAGGTTCTTTTACGATCAATTAAAATATAACTGGGTTTGTTCACCTTTCAAATAGTAACCCAGGCAACCAAACCAATCTATAAAACTGAGCTCCACACACAAGGCTGCTGAAAAAATAAGAACCCAACTCAGCTTTTACACAAAATAATCAATAAAGGGAAGTTTGATGTTCAGAATAATACCATGACAAAAATAAAACCATGCAACGTCAATTTAGTGACTAGAATGAGTCAGTAACAGCTTCATTTTGAGTGAGTTGATAATTTGTGATCCAACAGACACAGCAGTGTATCAGATGTCATTTACTATTCATATGACAGAATTAGATTATGAATTAGCCATTTTAACAAAACTAATTAAACCTATTTTCTGTGGGCAAATTGTTAAATGGACTTCAGGTCATATAAATTTTCTGATTGATCTCTGCAGAGCAGGCTCAATATCCAGTGATATAACATGAGCACTACCTAACGTCATTTGTGCTTTCATTAAAAAAGTTACATGGAAGCAAGCGCATGCTCTCATCAGCCAGTTCAGCCAATGCATAACTGAGGTTTGTGAAAAAGGATCGCCTTGGGTTTGATTAATCTGTGCTGAATAGCTGATTTAGGGTGATGGCAAAAAGGAGCCTCAATGCCTTTGAATGCAGAGTGCAAAGTAAGCTCATCTAGAACTTCTATGTCTGCTCTCTATAATCACCAATATCCTTGCTGGAAATGTGGATCTTAAAAGAAAAATAAGAGTTGCTGTTGCAGCAAGGTGCTCTATAGACAGAGTCTGTCAACGGACACTGTGAAAGCATAAGCGATAAAAAAACTTAGATTTAGACAAGATATTCCCACAGCGGCAAGGGTCTTTCTACTGAGCCAAGATAAACTGGAAGTAGAATTCTGGTGATTGCTTCAGCTGTATAGCAGCAAAGTTTTCCCTTTATAAATGCAAGTACAGCCAAGTGCACACAAGTCTATTTAATATTTGAGAACAAACTTCCAAACTAATTTTCAATTTGGAAACAGAAAAGTTGTCCCTTAAATTTCCATAGGAACAGAGCAAAACAAGTTGCTCAACAAAACAACAGATGTGTCAAGTACTAAACCATATTTGTACTCTTTGAAGCAAAATAAGTTAAAATAAATTTAACATCAAGTCAAAGAAAAAAAGCCTTGCTATTTCCTGCCACATTTACATTTGCTCACAAGTATACGGCAAGTTCCCATTTGTGGATAAGAGCACAAAATTCTGAAATCAAGACAATACTGGGTGAACGTGTCTTATTCAGTAAAGAAACAAAATTGAATAAGCAACAGCGGCATTCAACTTCATTACAATTGCACAGCTCTTCAAGGCTTTTCTCTGGTGGGTTAATCAGGTCTAATAACAAAACTGAGAAAATAAATATTTTTATTCCGAGTGTGCATCTGCAATCTACATCCAACAACCTAATCTGAAAACTCTGGTAACTTCAACTACAGCAGCTCAGACAACACACCAATTTCAGAAGAAAAGTTAATTTGCTCTATTTCCCAATGTTAACAGAACCTTAGGAATAATACAGGATCCAGATCTGCATCATTGCCAAAATAATTAATCAGTTCTTCTTCGAGACATACCCTGTGTACCAAGTTTCATTGAAACACATCCATTAGCTTGAGATATCTTGCTTCCAGACAGAGAAAAGCAATGGCAAAAATACTTTAAGAAGTTACATGAAGGCAAGCGCACGCTCTCATCAGCCAGTTCAGCCAATGCATAACTTCGGTTTGTGAAAAAGGATCATCTTGGGTTTGAAACCCCAGACCTTGTCCGTGGCTGGGATTCTCCAGTCCCACTGCGGTGAATGGAGTTTTGGCTGAGCGCCAAATTTACCATTCTTATTGACAGCGGAGGCAGAATGAGCATTGGTGGAGCATCCCGCCCATTATCTCTGCCCACTTTCAGTAGAGAGATTTACAAATGAACTGGATACAGCAATCTAAATTCAGGCTTTTCAGTAAAAATGGTAAAACAATGTGTGTGTATGTGCGCGTGTCGCACACACACCTTTACAACAGTAAGCACTTTATTTGCATAAAGGCCTCTATCTCGAATCCAGGTAATAATTCTATGCCATTGAAACACTCAAGTTTATAAGGTCCCAAGTGCACAACTATCTTACTGCTCCCCATCAAGACTGCCTCTGAAACAAATAGGAAACCATTTCAAGACAAGCATTTAATCTTCATCTCAAAAGGAAATGCAGCAAAAATCTTCATTCACTAGAAGCCTCTTTCAAAGTGAAAACCCTGCACAAAGTTATGCTGATTCAAAATTACATCTACTGCTTTTTGAGTCATTATGGCAGAGGGAGACCAGTCAGCACAGTTCTCTTAAGCAGTCCAATCTGTCCCACTCCTCTGCTCCATGTGCTTGTTCCTGCAGTTTTCCCTCAAGCTTTTGTTATATCATTCATTTTAAGAAACACAGAAAATAGAAGCAGGAAAAGGCCATTTATCCCTTCGAATCTACTCTGCCATTCATTTTGATCATGGCTGATTGTCAAATTCAATATCCTGATCCCGCCTTCCCCTCGCTCCCTTGATCCCTTTAGCCCCAAGAGCTCTCTCTAATTTCTTCTTCAAATCACACATTTTGCCCTCAACTACTTGCCACGGTAGTGAATTCCATAGATTCACCACTATGAGTAAAGACATTACTCAGCTAGTGAGCCGGTGCAACACAAGCCTAAAAACGTGGATAGCACAGAATCTACCTCCTCTCTTGGCATGCACTCGATCTACCTTGGGCATTTTTTTTTATTTTATCTTTCCTGGGAAGTGGGCATTCTAGGCAAAGTCAGTATTTGTTAACCATTCCCAAATGCCCTCCAGTTGAGTGGTTTACCAGGCCAGTTTTCTGTGGGCTGTTAAGCATTAAAGAAATTGCTGTGCAGGATGTCACATGTAGGCCAGACTGAGCAAGGATGGTGGACCTTCTCCCCTAAATGCACAGGAGTGAACCAGATGGGTTTTTTGTTTCATGTTCGCCAATTCCAAACTTATTTATGAATTGAATTTCCACCGGCTGTCATGGTGCATTTGATCATTAGCCTGAGCCTCACAATTACAAGCCCCATCAGGGACATTACATGCCACCACCATCAGCTGACCCCTCCCCCTCTCACTCCCATTCACCCACCCGCACCAAGCATGTGCTATTGGCAATTTTTGCAGAGTTGCCACTTACGATTGCCAGGAATGTGAAATGCAGAACTGGGACTCATTTAAGTCCAGGAGTAGCCAAAGGAAGCCAGCAGCATGTTGAAAACAAAATCAGGAACAGCAGCACTCAGATTTTTCCTTCAGCATCATTCTTGCGCATCTGTAACAGACAATACAAAAATGGCCTGAATGTTAATTCACCATTAGTGCTTCACATTGCTGGTCTTATAGTACACAATAACTCAGCACTATAAAATAAACAGGGCAAAATGTACAACTAATTTAATTTTAGATTACACACGGAACAGAAATTTCTCTCTTTTGAGATCATGGGTGAGTACTGTGCAGAATAGTCTGGTGGTTAATGGTGGGTCCAAGCTCCATTTGGCTGCTCAGTTCACTTCTGTTGGCTAATCATCAAGGTAAACTTGATATTCAAGTGCGCAACTTTTCCACGGTTTGTATCCGGGCCTAAGTCTCAACCCTGAGCTGTGTCAAGACACTTTCACAGATGAAATCAGCCTTTCAGAAGTTTAAACTTTCTGGGCAATTTCTGCGCGTGTGCAATGCACAAGGCCTTCCGTGGAGAGGGGTCCTGACGCACACCTCACCTGAAGTCCCATCACCAACAATCTGGAATATAGCTTATTGCCAACAGATATATGAATCTGCAACACTGGACATGAGGAAGTATCATATACAGCATTAGATGCTAAGAGCGAAGCCATGTTACAACAATTCAAACTTTCAACTCGTCATACCCTTCTGCGTTTCCTGCTTCTGATATTTTTAGAAAAATCTACTTACACAAAAAAATCATTACAGCTTACAGTGACTTGAATGAGTGCAGTTGTGGGCAATGAACCACTGTAGGATTCTTACTTACAAGAAATTATACATTGTACAAAAGAGTTTCAACCACAGTTTCAGTAAATAGGCTCATGTTACTGTACATGTGTAGAGGAAACCTAATAACCACAGAACACAACCAAGTTACATTTTCATTCTTACACTGCACTTACAATAGACTACTGACAAAATTTCCACTATTGACTTGAGTCTAATTTGCTTGCATCCCACTCAATTGAAAAAAATACAATTAAGAATATAGTAATGTGTAAAACCGACAACTTTACACGCCATTACTTGTCTTACATAGTGAAATGTGGTTGCTCTCAAAATACACAAAATTTGAATTGCCATTTACTTTTGCTCATCAGCAAGTTACATAACCAGAGGTGCATTATGTTTATGTGGTTAAATAATGACTGGGCGTTGTAGAAAATGAAATATTAATATTGTCAATAACAGTTTGCTTTTGATTTATTCACTGAACAGAAGTTACATTATTAAAGCAAAATTAAAGGAAGGATCAAATCCCCAAGTCAACATGTATCTGTGCAATGGTCTCTGCACTTGAAATCACTATCAAATAATGAAATGATGTGATAGGATGCTCGACAAATAGCATCAGATCAGAGTGCTGAGAAAGCAGGTCATGTGGCCCAGTAGTGGCAGGTGTAAATGAAATTAACTGGAAGGGTGCAGCATTCCTCAAAAGCCAAAACCTATCATTTTCTTTTTTGATGAAAATGAAGAATGAAGAAAAATGCCAATTTCCTTTCATCAAATTTTCTCTGCACCCTTCCTTGCAGCACTTACTACCTGCAAAAGATGCAGATGCACGACACCATCTAGCACTCAATTCAAGTTGCTGTTCTTCAGTTAAGCCTGGAAGAAGTCTGCAGGTAACCCAAGAGGAATAAAACTGATAGAACCAATCTGCTCTTCCTTTGCCTCACCCTCAACAACAACATTCAGAGGCAAGCACTTCAGCAGGAGTACTGACTTGCCTGCCTGACTGGTTTGCTGTTCCCTAACTGAAACACAGATGAGGCACAGCAGACAATCCATTAACACAGCTGAAGTCAATGCACACAGAATATGACACTGGATTTTAACATAAGAACATAAGAAATAGGAGAAGGAGTCGGCCATCTAGCCCCTTGAGCCTGCCCCGCCATTCAATAAGAACATGGCTGATCTGTCGTGTCTCAGTTCCACATTCCCGCCCTCTCCCCATAACCCTTAATCCCCTTGCCTATCAAAAACCTATCAACCCGCGTCTTAAAAATATTTAGCGAGGCAGCCTCCATCACTTCAACGGGCAGAGAATTCCAGAGATTCACCACCCTTTGAGTGAAGAAGTTCCTCCTCAACTCCGTTCTAAACTGCACGCCGCCCCCCTTTATCTTGAGGCTGTGCCCTCTACTCCTACTGTCCTTTCTGAGCAGGAAGAGCCTCTCCACCTCTATCCTATCCATCCCATTCATCATCTTATATGTCTCAATGAGATCTCCCCTCATTCTTCTAAACTCTAACAAGTACAAGCCCAGTCCATTCAGCCTCTCCTCATAGCTCAACCCCCTCAACTCCGGCATCAGCCTAGTAAACCTCCTCTGCACTCCCTCCAAGGCCAAAATATCCTTGCGTAAGTGCAGCGACCAAAACTGCACACAGTACTCCAGCTGCGGCCTCACCAGCGCCCTGTACAGCTGCTGCAAGACCTCCCTACTTTTATATTCAATCCCCCTCGCTATGAAGGCCAGCATCCCATTCGCCTTCCTGACCACCGGCTGCACCTGCAGGCTGGGTTTTTGCGACTCATGCACAAGGACCCCGAGGTCCCTCTGCACTGTCGCATGCTGCAGTTTTTCACTATGTAAGTAATAGTCCTTCCTACCATTATTCCTACCAATTTGGACAACTTCACACTTGCCAACATTAAATTCCATTTGCCAGTTCCTGGCCCATTCGCCCAGCCTATCTAGATCCTTCTGCAGACTCTCCACACCCTCCACACAATTTGCCGTTCCTCCAATCTTGGTATCATCAGCAAATTTCGACACCATACACTCGTTTCCCTCCTCCAGATCATCTATATAAATGGTAAATAGCTGTGGCCCCAGCACCGACCCCTGGGGCACTCCACTAGTCACCAACCGCCAATCCGAATAGCACCCATTGACCCCCACTCTCTGCCTCCTATTTGACAGCCAATCCCCTATCCACGCTAACACCCTACCCCCAACTCCATGCCCCCTGACCTTGTGTAATAACCTCTTGTGAGGCACCTTGTCAAACGCCTTCTGAAAATCAAGAAACACCACATCCACCGGCTCTCCTCTATCCACCGCCCTGGACACATCCTCATAAAACTCCAATAAATTCGTCAGACACGACTTCCCCTTAACGAAACCGTGCTGCGTCTGCTCTATCAAACAATTCTTCTCAAGATGCCTCGATATTTTCTCCTTGATCACGGATTCTAACATTTTACCTACAACACACGTTAAACTAACCAGCCTATAATTCCCTGCCTTTTGCCTGCCACCCTTCTTAAACAACAGCGTAACATTAGCCGCTTTCCAATCTTACGGCACTTCCCCGGAATCCAGCGAGGTTTGGAAAATAATCACCAAGGCATCCACTATCACCTCCGCCATTTCTTTCAGAACCCTTGGATGCATTCCATCTGGTCCTGGGGACTTGTCCACAATCAGTCCCTCCAGCCTGTCGAGCACCGCCTCTCTAGTAACAAAAACGTCATTCAGGCCCTCCACTCCTACCATCTTTCCATCGCTAACACCTGGCAAATTATTCACGTCCTCCTCCGTGAAGACCGAAACAAAAAGGTTATTCAAGGCCTCAGCCATTTCCCCATCCCCTACCACTAAGTCCCCCCTCTCATCCTCTAAGGGTCCAACGTTCACCCTAGCCAGCCTCTTCCTTTTTATATATTTATAAGGACTCTTGCTATCCTTAACAAATTGCACTGAATTCCTACAGTGCAGAAGTAGTCCATTCAGCCAATCGAACCTGCACCAACAAGAATTGCACTCAAGCAATATCACCTTAACCCCATTTATTTATCGTGCTACCTAACACTAAGGGGCAATTTCACATGGCCAATTAACCTAACCCATGCATTTGGAGAGTACGAGGAAACTGGAGTATCCAGGGGAAGCCTATGCAGAAAGGGGAGAACATGCAGACTCTGCACAGACAGTGGCCCAAGCTGGGCATCGAACTTGGGCCCTTGGTGCTGCGAGATAGTAGGGCTAACCACTGTGCCACCTTAAACATGATTCAGCTATTCACTGAATAAATTCCATTTGTCATTAGACCAAGCAACGCCTGGGTTAAATTTCAGGGATTAGTATCCAGGAATATGAATGTAATTAGAAAGGTGGGTTGCATTTATTACAATTTTACCTTTTGGACAGATCCAGGTGGGAAAATTAGGTAAACCTATCAGTGCAGCACCAATGATGTGAAAGAACTTAGAAGTATGGAGATGCATCACAATATAAAAAGGTTCTTGTTCAACAAACACTCTTCAATGCTTTAGAAACTTCCCGAATTTGGAAATTGTGTGCAACACTTCTAGATTCATCCCTCCTTCCCCCATTTTGGACACCTCAATTTTAGCATCAACTAGCCTCCAAAGTGCTGTTCAAGATTGGGGGGGGGCGGGGGACAGTTTAGATCGGAGTTGAGGGGGAAACGTCTTCACTAAAAGGGTGGTGAATCTCTGGTATTCTCTGCCTGTTGGAAGTGGTGGAGGCTACCTCGCTAAATATATTGAAGTCACAGGTAGATAGGTTTTTGATAAGAGAGGGAATTAAGGGTTATGGGGAGAGGGCAGGAAAGTGGAACTGATCCACTTCAGATCAGCCATGATCTTATTGAATGGCGGGGCAGGCTCGAAGGGCTAGATGGCCTACTCCTGCTCCTATCTCTTATGTTCTTAAGCTTTACCCGCTCTGCACCAATTTATTATAACCTCAGCAAGAAAGCACAATTCCAACCTAATGACTTTGTCTACAATCCCCACCAACCTGACCAACTACCAATTTATGTGTACTTGCTGCAGACACAAGGTTATGACAGACAGACAGCTCAAAAGAAGTTGCATAGTATGGAATGGATATGGCTCATTTTAAAACTACTGATCCTAGCAGATTCAATGGACAAAGAATACTTAAAGAAAAAACTGCTTATGAACAGGAAATTACCCTTTGTTTAAGACTTGTCACACAAGGTGTGAGAGTGGGCTCATGACCTCAGGTGTGTCATCAAGGGGCAGAAGAAAAGACATTTTCCCCAACACAGATGCCAGCAAAAATAAGCAGGACAAGTCTGACAGCACTGGGGCCTTGAAGAAATGTATTTTAATCTTTTTCTCCCTGCAGGAATTTGTTAGAACGTAGAACATAGAACATTACAGCGCAGAACAGGCCCTTCGGCCCACGATGTTGCGCTGACCAGTTAAAAAACAATGACCCTCTAACCTAAACCAATCCCTTTTCATCCATAAACCTATCCACGGATCTCTCAAACGCCCCCAAACTAGGCACATTTACAACTGCAGCAGGCAGGGCATTCCAATCCCTCACCACCCTCTGGGTAAAGAACCTACCCCTGACATCCGTCCTATAACTACCTCCCCTTAATTTAAAGTCATGCCCCCTCGTGCTAGCTTTCTCCATCCGAGGAAAAAGGCTATCACTATCCACCCTATCTAAACCTCTAATCATCTTATATGTTTCAATAAGATCCCCTCTTAGCCGCCTTCTTTCTAGCGAAAACAACCCCAAATCCCTCAGTCTCTCCTCATAGGACCTCCCCTCCATACCAGGCAACATCCTGGTAAACCTCCTCTGCACCCTCTCCAAAGCCTCCACATCCTTCCTATAATGTGGGGACCAGAACTGCACACAGTACTCCAAGTGCGGCCGCACCAGAGTTGTGTACAGTTGCAACATGATGCTGCGACTCCTAAATTCAATCTCCCTACCAATAAACGCCAAGACACCGTATGCCTTCTTAACAACCTTATCTACTTGATTCCCAACTTTCAGGGATCTACGTACACATACACCTAGATCCCTCTGTTCATCCACACTATTCAGAGTCCTCCCGTTAGCCCTATACTCGACACATCTGTTATTCCTACCAAAGTGAATTACCTCACACTTCTCCGTATTAAACTCCATCCGCCACCTCTCGGCCCAGCTCTGCAACCTGTCCAAGTCTCCCTGCAAACT
Source organism: Carcharhinus amblyrhynchos (assembly GCF_965287045.1). Taxonomy (NCBI): domain Eukaryota; kingdom Metazoa; phylum Chordata; class Chondrichthyes; order Carcharhiniformes; family Carcharhinidae; genus Carcharhinus; species Carcharhinus amblyrhynchos. The sequence continues at coordinate 57,285,356 of NC_137335.1, forward strand.
ATGACACCCTTCCTCACTATCTACCACACCCCCGACTTTGGTGTCATCAGCAAATTTACTAATCCACCCAACTATACCCTCATCCAGATCATTAATAAAAATTACAAACAGCAGTGGCCCCAAAACAGATCCCTGAGGCACACCACTCGTAACTGAACTCCATGACGAATATTTACCATCAACCACCACCCTCTGTCTCCTATCTGCTAGCCAATTCCTGATCCAATTTCCTAGATTACCCTCAATCCCATACATCTGCATTTTCTGCAGAAGCCTACCATGGTGAACCTTATCAAACGCCTTACTAAAATCCATATATACCACGTCAACTGCCTTTCCCCCATCCACCTCTTTGGTCACTTTCTCAAAAAACTCAATAAGGTTAGTAAGGCACGACCTACCCGCTACAAAACCATGCTGACTATCTCCAATCAATTCATTACTCTCCAAATAACTATAAATCCTATCCCTAATAATTTTTTCTAAAACCTTGCCCACAACAGAAGTAAGACTCACAGGTTTATAATTCCCGGGGAAGTCTCTGTTCCCCTTCTTAAACAATGGGACAACATTCGCTATCCTCCAATCTTCCGGTACTATACCTGAGACCAACAGTTGGCACTGTTTTGTCTGCAGCCGGTGTTCTCTAGCTGTTACTGAAGCAATATAATAGACAGCATGCTGATTTTAAATTGAACTAATGCATGGTCCTGTGGGTTATAGTGTGCCTTGGAATTGCTGAGTGAAGCTTGATTGAGGATGATTGACAGGTCAGGTGATACGCCTGGAGACAACTATTTTTCTTTTTTAACAACAGAGCATTCCAAATTGTTAAGTTTCATTTCAGTTGCTGGTGGAAGATCAGTGTCTGCCTGTCTCTCTTTCTCTCACCAGAGGAATTTTGAAAGCTGCAAGACCTGAGGAGCCTTGGAGAATTAATCCGACATTCAAAGGACCAATTCACAGCAGATGTTAAAAAGCTTCCTCTTAAGTCACTTGAATCATAACTGGAGTGAAACACATAATGCACACCCATGCCATTATCAAATGTAAAACTTACCTGGTCTCCACAAAACACCTTGCAGTTTGTGGCCTGGATCTTAACCTAAGTTACCACAAGGCACACATTCCTTTTCAAGCAACCAGAACTTTGGTGATTCTACAATGGTAAATGTCTGGTGTGGTGGTGGTGGTGGTGTTTGAGTGGAAATAATAAATAGACTGTTCAAAACTTCATAGCACCTGTATTAACAGTATAACATTGTCAAGTGGTTGAAGACATTAAAAAACTTCCAAAAAACAAAACTCATCTTTCTGCAGCATTTTTGCCGACTCCCAACTCAATTGAGTATGCTGCGCTGGTTGTCACAGGCAGAAATAATGACAACAGGCCAATCCACACTTTGCACTAAATTCTCTTCCTGAAACCTTGGATTACATTTGAAAAATAATTCAACTGTTTGAGGGAACTTTAATCATAGATAGCATAGAAAAAGAATACACAAAAAAATCCAATCCATTTCTGAATCACCACCAGTTCCTTTTTCCTCCTGAGAAAACCATAATGAATTCAGAGCTGTAAACAGTTGCACTTGGGTAACATCAACAATAGCAATTGGAAAGCTATTTTAATTATTGCAATATTGAAAATAGCATTCCAGTTGCTTTTCCATATTGCAACATCTTACAATATTCATGTATGAATCTGGTCTCCCCAATCTCCATCTTTTCCCCATGTTGTAATACAAAGTCATGATATCTCCCAGCTCCAGTTGTGAACAGGTTTACAACAGGCCATGGTGTTCCTCGGTCCAATTTCCAATTAATCTAACTGTTTTAGAATAGTATTTTTTGAAAAACATTCCCATCACTTTCAAATCACAGGAACAAATTGTCTAATGCTGTGTCACTCAACTTATGAGATCACTCCACACATTTGAAATCTGAAAGAGGAACTGCAGCACTGTATGAATCCCAGTTCCTTGTGATTCTCTTTGATGACAGCAAGTATTCTGAGTGGAAATCTGCAGTAGTTTGAGAAAGAATGATCTATTGCTGAGTACATCAGAGTTCAGTTGAAGGAAGATGTCAGTGGACTGGAAATTTCTCAAGGGGCTGCAAGTTGAAGTTAGAATGTTGACGGGGCAACGCTTGCAGAAGCCGATGTCAAATAAGCCAAAGTCTATGGAAAAGCAACAATCCTGAATTGAAATGCTAAGAGAAGAAACTTTATTACATGACCTTAGTGTCAGAAATAAAGTACCATGACCGTTTCCATCACAAATAATGTGACCAAGTTTTTTTATTTAGCTGTCAAGACACAAGACTATTATATTTTGATGATGGTATCCGCATGTACTGTAATCTAAGGTGCTTGACAGAGAAAAAAGGGCAACAGAGTACTGGAGAGTGACACTCTGCAGAATAAACTATGTAGTCCTTGGTCTGCGCAGAGTCTATGTCAGAACTCAGAAATCAGCAAGCCTGTATGCAAAAGTCCCATGCAAGACCAGATTGGTAATCGTGCATGGTTGAAGCTGACTCGCAGTAGTGTTGTGTTAAATGCAAGCTTCATCACTGAAAAATGCTACACTGATTTACAAATATCTATCTTGTGTGTACATTGTTCATTTAGAATGTGGGGTTGAGTAAATCGATTTTGACGATTCTATATCAAAGTTATGGGGGGTGGGATATGTTGATTGTGATGCCTGTCTCTAAGGCAGCATAACAGAAGAGGTTCACCAAGCTCAAGGGACCAATGTAAACCAAGTGTGAGGGAGCACGCCATTAGATTGAGTCTCATCTCAAACAGAATACATCGGGAAGCCATGTAGTAAGCGTGTAAAGACTGGAGCAGCTGGATAGGCTGCTCCATGACAGCCTGTACCCCTGTACCAAGTTTGTCTCTCTCAATATAATTATCATGCTACTAATCTTAACACAAAGGGTTAGGAACAACAATGGCAACAATTTTGAGTCTTAAGTTAGAGAACAAACCTTCCAACAAGTCGTATTAGTCTCAAAACATTACTCCCTCTGCAGATGTTGACAGACCACCTAAGCTTTTTGTTTATTATTGAGATAAAAACAAAGTACTGCAGATGCTGGGAATATGAAATAAAAATAGAGTTCATTGCCAAAAACAATAGCCATTCTTCTCATATCAGTTGAAAAAAACCCCTTGCATCCAACATGAATGAGATGAGGTTGATGGGATTTCTTTGTGGAGGAGAACTGGAATTTCGATTCTTCAACAATTTTTAAGTACAGGGCGTTTTATTGCATTCCATTCAAACACATCTGTGATATTTTGGTTGGAGTTTGGGCTTGGATATCTTCAGAATTGCCACAGCAAAATTGCCTCATAATTAATCAGGAGTATGACGTCAACTAAGAAGGGCTCAGGTTTGATGCCGAACTTCTCATCACAAATGACAGGTGTACCAGCAACAACAATAAAATTTAGACTCCATAATTTTACAAGGAACAAAATGAAAATAAGGGGAAGATGAATTCAGGAAATATTGCAGGATTTCCAATAACTCAAAATTTAAAAGCACAAACATAATAACAGGACAGGATTGTAAACAATCTGCTGACATGCTCCAGGCTCCTAAATAAAGGATATCCTGGCATCCATTGAACTAAGCTGCACTTTTTTTTGGCTTCACTAGGCGAGAAACTGAAGGGAGAAAGCACAATCAAAAAAAAAGCAACTTACACTTTGGGTGAAAAATCACACTTAATGAAATCTTGCGTGGTGATCTGTTTTTTCCCATCCCCATATGAAGATATGTATATTTTTAAGTTAAAGATGTTTGAACTGACATCTGAACTCCAATCGTTTATTTGACGCTAAAATTTTAAGCAAAATTAAAAATATTTCGTGCATTCAACTTCTTGGCTTGCTTTCCTTAACACTTCAACATGATTAGATGTTTATCCTGCTTCATGACACATTGTCAGATGCCAAGAGGCTCCCAAACTGACACAAAACAGGGGGCATTCCAACCCACAGAAGGGGTGGTGATGAGAGCTGTTGCTTCGCTGCTAATCACAAAATGCAGAGCACCAAGACAGGATTGCAAGGTGATGAAGCTGGAGGCCAAATTGTTCAACGTCAAAGGGGGAAAGATAAGAGGAGATCGCGAAAACGTGGCTAAGATGAGATCGAAAGAACGAATGTAGTGAGAGGAAATGAAGAGGGAAAATCATCACAGCAAGTGGGGGTGGCACAATGTTAGAATCTATGACTTGAAGCTTGCTATTCTTCAGAGAATATCCTGAACTTTTTTGTGTGTCAATTGTTCATAAAAGAAGCAATCCATTTACTCACAAGAATAAAGGTTTATTTTCTGTGAAATGAGAACATTTTCAAGAGAATACTAAGTAACAATAAGGAACTAACAGAAAAGGGACCCTAACTTCCTTTTAAAAATAGGACAAAAAGGATTTGCTCGGAATTAACTTAATCAAATTCTTCAAACTTTAAGAGACCATCCTGAATAAAGGACGTCAAGTCAGGGAAATTTGGTATTGCTTTTACTTGAGCGAGGAAAGAGAGGGAGGGGATATCAATGAAGGCACAATGAGTTTACAGGTCAGAGTGCAATCAGATGTGATCATTTTTGACTGGTTTACCAGAATTTACGTATAAAGGCCAAACCCATGGATGTTACTTACTTATCAAAAGCTTTATGGATGTTCTGATATGATACAGTACCAGGAACTTGGCACAAACAACAGAATAACACAGTGGGCAATTATATAATTGTACTTTAAGCCGGCTGCTTTGAAGATAGTGAAACATGGAGCTGCATTAGAATGGCAAAAAGTAATTAATGGGGGGTGTGGTTGAAAAATCAGTAGTGACATTTGCTGTTCATATTTCACAGCAACAAACTCAAGTAGCAATTGCAACAAAATTTCCTGAATTTGATGACTTGTTACAAGAAACTACCAACAATGAAGAGCAGGTTGATTAGGTACAGAGGCACCTGGAACAACAGGAAAGTTAAGCTGAGAAAGATTATATCTAATTCTAATAACAAGTGCAAAGTTACAAGTGTCAAAAAAAAACACTGCAAGCTTAACTAAACATGGTTTGCACAGTTCAGCAAAGGGGCTGACAGTTACTGTTGGATAGAACATTGAAACTATTTGCAGTATTGTCAATGGCAAGTAAGATGCTAAGTTACATCATATAGAAAATAGAACATAAATTACAGGACAAGTCACTGAGCCTATACAAGTCATTAAAACAAAAGCAAAATATTGCACAAATCTGAATATAAAAACCAAGTGTTGGAAATTCACAGCAGGTCCAGCAAGGAGAGCGAGAGGTCCAGATTTTCCAAGCAGTGGCAATAATAATCAGGTGGCCATTGCACTTGTAAACTTCACTGGGTGTTCCATCCTGTTTTAATTTTGCATTTGCTGGCTAACTACCCAGGTAAGAAAGTCAATGCATCTAGCTTAAAGTCAAAAACATTCTCAGATCGTCATGGGGAGCAGGGGAATGGCCCATCTGAAGTTGAAACTTCCAAGGCAATTCCTAAGTAGGTCTATACATTGAGATGTCCACAGGTTCCCATAGAAAAGTTAAGGCACAGAAGGAGGATATCAAGCCCATCTTGTCAGCACTAACCACAAACAAAAAAGAGCTGCCCATTCTGATCTGTCCTTCCAGGTTACGGCACTTCAGCTGCAGCTCCAGCTCCAGGTACCTTTTAAACGAGGTGAGAGTTTCTGCCTCCATGACCAAACCTGGCAGCAAATTCCAGATTCCCACCTCTCTCGGTGAAGAGCTTCTTGCGCATGTCGTATTGAATCATTCTACCAATCTCTGGTATATGATCTCTCTACTGGAAGTAACAGGTCTTTGCAGCCTACCCTTCTTGGTCCCGAACAATCTTCTGCGCCTCAATGAAGTCACCCTCAGCCTCCTCTGTTCTAAAGAAAACAATCTCAGCTTATCCAATAATTCAAGAATTCCAGTCTTGAAGCTGGAATTTTCAAGCTGTGGCAACTTTCTTGGAAACATCCTCTGCGCTCATTTCAGAACAATTACATCCTTCCGCTAACATGGTGACCAGAACTGTACACAAAATGTTGTGGGCAAACCGGCACTTTATATAGTCCCAGCAAAATAATCCCTGCTTTCGTACTCAATATCTTGTCTGGTGAAGTAAAGCATTCCATTTGTTCTCTTTAATATCTATCTGCCTGTTCTTTCACCTTCAGAGATCAGTGGACATGCACTCCAAGATCTCTCACACCCCCTCTCACTATCCTCCTGTTTTTGGGTATTCCCTTAGCTTTGTGTGCCCTCTCCAGATGCATTATCTCACACTCTTCTTGATTGAATTCCATTTTCCACTTGATGATCCACTCAGTCAAATCCCAGATATCATTCTTGAGTTGACTGTTCATTGTTAATCACATGGCTGTATTTTTGTCTCTTCTACAAATTTCCCAAACATGCTTCCCACACTTAAGCCTAAATCATTAATCTAGACTACAAACAGCAAGAACCAACCCCAACCCCCGTAGAACACGACCTTCAATTTGCAAAAACAACCAACCATTACTGTTGCTCAGCCAATTCTGAGTCAAACTTGCCACAATTCTCCTGCATCCCATGGGTCTTACTTTTCTGACCAGTCTGCCATGCGAGTCCTTGTAAAATGCCTTACTGAAGTCCATGCAACAACATGCACTCCACTGTCCTCATGAATTCTCTCTGGTTACTTCCTCAACTTGTTACTTCCTCAAAAAATTAATGTAAATTAGTAAGATTACAATCTTCCCCTAACAAAATCATTCTGACTATCCTTGATTATTCCATTCGTTTCTAAATATCAGCTTATTCCGTCTCAGAATCGATTCTATAATTTGCTCACACTGTCCGGACTGTAATTATTTGGTCCTTTTTTAAATAATGACACCAGTTTCGCAGATCTTCAATCCTTTGGTATCCTGCCTGTATCAAATGGAGATCAGAACAAGATCCTGTGAGCATCAATTGTTTCCCTTCTGGCTTCCTTTAACAACATGGAATACAACTCATCTGCTCCAGTGATTTATCCACCATCAAGAATGTCAGGCACTCCAGTACTTGCTCTCTTTAAATGTTTATTGTATCTAATATTTCACACTTCTTTTTGAACTAGAATGTCTGCATCATCCATTTCCTGTGTGAAGACAAATTACTCTTGAGAACATTGTACATCTTTGGTAACCCCATCCTTTCTTGCTCTTATTGCACTGATGAGACATCTTTGGGTTTTCCTTGATTTTGCTACCAATAACTTTTTATATCCTTGCTTTACTTTCCTGATTTCCTTTTTAATCTCACCCCTGTACTTTGTTCTATGCCTGGGTGTCCTCTAATTACAGTACCAACATTTTGGGACCATGTTAAGGGCAGTATTCGAAATGTATAACATACACAATCCCTGCAAATATGCTGCTGAAGCTTCAATAACTATACAACATTCAGTGCAAAAAAGATAAACCAATCCATTCTTGGTGGTGTTTAAGGTTTACATTCTCCTCCATGCCATACTGCTCAAGTGTGGATCTATGGACACCCACACTTGTCTGGGCCTTGACCAGTGTTAATACATTGCTGCATTATAAACGTTGCCATAATTCAGGCCTATAGCCCATATAAACTACAGATATGCACATTTTAGCTCGCAATTATTTAAAAATCCTAGCTGACTTTTTCATACTAGCCATGAATTACCAGAGTAATATAGTGCTTGCCCTTTACTTCAAGCCAAAATAAGATCATTGAACATGAGCATTCCTGTGCTGTGGTACAGCGCATTTATTTTTCACATCCCGTGTGAAAGCCTTTGCAGGGGCCGATGGTGTGCTAGATAATGGGGTGAACTTAAAACAGATCATGAATTAAGCTCCAAGGGACAAAAAAAAAGTAGGTTGTCTGCCTACACGTATTCTCAGTTTGAGTTTCACGTTCAATGAAGAAAATTTTTTTTAAAAAAGCAGAAAATTAAAATTGGTTAATTGTTATTTGATAAATGCACATCTATGTTACTTTAATGCAACTAGAACTCCACATGTCTCAAGACAGCAGGTAAGAGACATTAGGCCAGAAATAACCAAGATGTTGTCAAATGTAGACAAGTGATTTTTAAAAAAAAACAGTGGGGAAGGAGAAAAAAGGAAACGTGCTTTCAGAGTTAACTCCAGTGCAACGCATCACAAAAGAGAGTTTGAGTGGGGCATGATGATGGCAGTAAGCTAGTGTTGGAGGAACAAGAGATACAAAACGAGACACTGGGCAGGTAAGCCATTATGCTATTTCAGACAAGTTGGAATGTGTCAAGAATAGCACTGAAGGATGATCCATAGAACCTGTACAGCGCAGGAGGCCATTTGGTCCATCAAGTATGCACCGACCACAATCCCACCCAGCCCTTACCCCATATTTACCCTGCTAGTCCCCCGACACCAAGTGGCAATTTAGCATGGCCCATCAACCTAACCCGCACAACTTAGCTTCAAGAGTGACAAAAACTGGTTTCCTGTTTGTATCAAATTTGTAATCAAAGGGTTGTGAAGGAAATGGCAGAGGTGATAGTTTGGTAAATAATCACTAAGGCATCCACTTCGCTGGATTATGGGGAAGTGCCGGAGGATTGGAAAACGGCTAACGTTACGCCACTGTTTAAAAAAGGTAGTAGGCAAAAGGCTGGGAATTATAGGCCGGTTAGTTTAACGTCTGTTGTTGGAAAAATGCTTGAATCCGTCATCAAAGAAGAAATAGCAAGGCACCTAGAAAAGAATGGTTTGGTAGAGCAGACGCAGCACGGATTCATAAGAACATAAGAAATAGGAGCAGGAGTAGGCCATCTAGCCCTTCGAGCCTGCCCCGCCATTCAATAAGATCATGGCTGATCTGTTGTGGCTCAGTTCCACTTTCCCGCCCTCTCCCCATAACCCTTAATCCCCTCTCTTATCAAGAACCCATCAACCCGCTTCTTAAAAATATTTAGCGAGGCAGCCTCCACCACTTCAACGGGCAGAGAATTCCAGAGATTCACCACCCTTTGAGTGAAGAAGTTCCTCCTCAACTCCGTTCTAAACCGCCTCCCCTTTATCTTGAGTCTGTGCCCCCTAGTCCTACTGTCTTTTTTGAGCGGGAAGAGTCTCTCCACCTCTATCCTATCCATCCCATTCATCATCTTATACGTCTCAATGAGATCTTCGTAAGGGAAAGTCGTGTTTGACGAATTTATTGGATTTCTATGAGGATGTGACTAGTGCGGTAGACAGAGGGGAACCGGTGGATGTGGTGTTTCTTGATTTTCAAAAGGCGTTTGATAAGGTGCCGCACAAAAGGTTGCTTCAGAAGGTTAGGGTGCATGGAGTTGGGGGTAAGGTGTTAGCGTGGATAGAGGATTGGCTGTCTAATAGGAGGCAGAGAGTTGGTATCAATGGGTGCTATTCTGGTTGGCGGTTGGTGACTCGTGGAGTGCCGCAGGGATCGGTGCTGGAGCCTCAGCTATTTACCATTTATATAGATGATCTGGAGGAGGGGGCTGAGTGTAGGGTAACGAAATTTGCTGATGACACAAAGATGAGTGGAAAAGCAAATTGTGCGGAGGATGTGGAAAGTCTGCAGAGGGATCTGGATAGGCTGAGCGAGTGGGCGAGGACGTGGCAGATGGAGTACAATGTCAGCAAGCGTGAGGTTATCCACTTTGGCAGAAATAACAGTAGGAGGGATTACTATTTAAAGGGCGAAAAGCTGCAGCATACTACGGTGCAGAGGGACCTGGGGGTCCTTGTGCATGAGTCGCAAAAACCCAGTCTGCAGGTGCAGCAGGTGATCAAGAAGGTGAATGGGATGTTGGCCTTTATAGCGAGGGGGGTAGAATATAAAAGCAGGGAGGTCTTGCTGCAACTGTTCAGGGCATTGGTGAGGCCGCAGCTGGAGTAGTGTGTGCAGTTTTGGTCACCGCACTTGCGCAAGGATATTTTGGCCTTGGAGGGAGTGTAGAGGAGGTTCACTTGGCTGATACTGGAGATGAGGGGGTTAGACTATGAAGAGAGAGTAAATAGACTGGGTCTGTACTCGTTGGAGTTAAGAAGGATGAGGGGGGATCTTATAGAGACGTATAAGATAATGAAAGGGATGGATAGGGTAGCGGTAGAGAGATTCTTCTCGTTCAGAAAGGACAGCAGGACTAGAGGGCACAGCCTCAAGATAAGGGGGGAGCAGTTTAGAACGGAGTTGAGGAGGAACTTCTTCACTCAAAGGGTGGTGAATCTCTGCTCGTCGAAGTGGTGGAGGCTACCTCGCTAAATATATTTAAGATACCGGTGGATAGGTTTTTGACAGACAAGGGAATTAAGGGTTATGGGGAGAAAGCGGGAAAGTGGAACTAAGCCACTTCAGATCAGCTGTGACCTTATTGAATGGCGGAGCAGGCTCGAAGGGCTAGATGACCTACTCCTGCTCCTATTTCTTGTGTTCTTATGTAAATTGAGAATTTGGAATTTTGCAAAGGATTTTCCAGCTGCAGCTGCCTCAAAACCAGAAAATCTTGCCTGGGGTCAAAGTACTTTTGCATGGTTTGTCCACCATCTGCTGTGATTCCCATGGCGGGAGGGGATGGGAAAATTTGCCCCACAGATGGATGAGGCACGGGTGAGGCACTTCATGGGTTGGCATAAAGTTGGCCTGGAGGATAAAATAAACCACTACTGGCAGGTGAGGAATAGGAATTAGGCATCAAGGTCACAGGGGATAGGTGGGGCAACATGATTTGGTATAGATGGGGAATGATGGGGTGTGAGGGCTGGAGAGCCTAATATTAAAAACCTAATTGAAGCAAGACCGAAAAAACCAAATGGGCCTTTTGAAATGCTTGTTTAACACGCCATTCAGGAGTGGGGGTACGCTTCCTGCCTCGCCCAGCATGCACTGTGAGCAGATGGTAGGGAACTTGGCAAAATAAATAGTGAAGTCTTGAGAAGCCGACATATTCCAGAGGTCGTGGTGCTACAAGTCCTAAAGCGCATCAAGGTAGATAAATCCCCGGGACCTCAAAGTGTATCCCAGGGCATCGTAGGAGGCGAGGGAGGAAATTGTGGATCCCCTAGCCGAGATATCTGAATCATCGATAGTCACAGGTGAGGTGCCTGAGGATTGGAGACTGGCACATGTTGTGCCTTTGTTTACGAAGGGCTGCAGGGAAAAGCCTGGGAACTACAGGCCAGTGAGCCTCACTTTTGTGGCGGGTAAGTTGTTGTAACATATTTTGAGAAACAGGATCTACAGGCATTTAGAGATGCAAGGTCTGATTAGGGACAATCAGTATCGCTTTGTGAGTGGAAAACTATGTCTCACAAATTAGACTGAGTTTTTTGAAGGGATAAGCAAGAAAGTAGATGAGGGCAATGCCATTGGTGTTGTCTACATGGATTTTAGCAAGGCCTTTGACAAAGTACCACATGGTTGTTGCATAAGGTTAAATCTCATGGGATCCAGGGTGAGGCATCTAAATGGACACAAAGTTGGCTTCTGTGGGTGGTGGTTGTCGAGGGTTGTTTTTCAAACTGGAGGCCTGTGACCAGCAGGATCCCTGTGCCTCAGGGGTCAGTACTGGGTCCACTGTTAATTGTCATTAAAATTCATCATTTGGATGAGAATATAGGAGGCATGGCTACTAAGTTTGCAGATGACATTAAGATTGGTGGCATAGTGGACAGTGAAGAAAGTTATCTCCAATTGCAATGGGATCTTGATCAAATGGGCCAGTGGACTGACGAATGGCAGATGGAGTTTAATTTAGACAAATGCAAGGTGATGCATTTTGGGAGATTGAACCAGGGCAAGGCTTACTCAATTCATGGTAGGGCACTGGGGAGAGTGACAGAACAACGAGATCTAGGGGTACACGTTCATAGCTCCTTGAAAGTAGAGTCACAGGTGGTCGGAGCGGCAAAGAAAGCATTTGGCATGCTTGGATTCATCAGTCAGAACACTGAATACAGGAGTTGGAATATCTTGTTGAAGTTGTGCAAGACATTGCTAAGGCCATACTTGGAATACTGTGTGCAATTCTGGTCACCGTATTATAGAAGGAATATTTATTAAACTAGAATGAGTGCAGAAAAGATTTACTAGGATGCTACGGGGATTTGATGGATTGAATTAAAAGGGGAGCCTGGATAGACTGGGACTTTTTTCACTGGAGCGTAGGAGGCTGAGGGTTGATCTTATAGAAGTCTATCAAATAACGAGAGGCCAAATCAGCTAGATAGTCAAGATCTTTTCCAAAAGGTAGGGGGGTCTAAAACTAGAGGGCATAGGTTTCAGGTCAGAGGGGAGAGATACAAAAGTGTCCAGAAGGACAACTGTTTCACACAGAGGGTGGTGAGTGTCTGGAACAAGGTGCCAGAGGTAGTAGTAGAGGCGGATACAATTTTGTCTTTTAAAAAGTATTTAGTTACATGGCTACGATGGCTACAGAGGGATATGGGCCACATGTGGGCAATTGGCATTAGCTTAGGGGTTTTAAAAAAAGGAAGAGTGGTATGGACAAGCTGGGCCGAAGGACCTGTTTCCATACTGTAAGCCTCTATGACTCCCAAGGCGGGTGTGGAGAGCTGGGAAATTTCCTGACTGAGGTTACCCACCTCCTGAGCAAGAATCCAACCCAACATTCATATTTTGTATCATACAGCTTCTCAGAAGGCTAACTTCACTTCCCAATTTCATAATGGAATCCTGGGGACAAAACAGTTACAGAAGAAGTCAGCTGTTTGTTCAGCAAGCAGGTCAAAACACATCAAATTATACATGCTCACAACATTGACAAAAATTTAAGCTCTGTCTGAAACGCTAACACCCTGTTTATTACATCATTCAGAACATATTACTGATCTCTCACGATTAACCATTTCCTCACTGGGATCCTCGCAACTGGAATTTTTATCAATATCATCGCTTGATCAACGTTCTGAAATTGAACAACAAAGGAATCATGCCATTTATGCATGCTGTCGAGAAGTCTAGCCAAGGCTTGCAAAAAATCTTGCAATCATTTGACTGCTGAAGAAATGACATTCCTCTAATCCACTCAAGGTTCCAATGAAACCCAACAGACATGAAAATTTAATTCTGTTTCACTCGTAAGCAGAAGTTGCTTGTCCCGCTGAGTACGTCTGGCCTTTTCTGTTTGTTTTTCGTCTGACAAAACTATGCAAACTGGAATCACAATAGCATCCAGCCCCACTTGCAAATGCTGTATTAAATCACATCCTCAGAAAGGTTATGCTAATCCCCATGTTCAGGGGCAACATTTTAAATTCTGTTTTGTAAGCATCATTTAGACAATTAAGTCCTCTAAGCCCCTGGAACAGCACGGTGGCACAGTGGTTAGCACTGTGGAGTTTGCACATTGTCCCCATGTCTCCATGGGTTAATTCTGGGTGCTCTGGTTTCCTCCCGCACTCCAAGTATGTGTGGGTCAGGTTGATTAGCCATCATAAATTGCCTCCGAATGACAGCGGAAAATTAGGAGGGTAAAGATATGGGTATAGGCATAGGACAGGACCTGGGTAGAATTGATCGGTGCAGGCTCGATGGGCCAAATGGCCTCCTTCTGTACTGTAGATTCTAGAAACAATGATTCAACAAAAAACCTCACGACAGGCAGAATTGCATAGCTATCATGATACCATGCAGGACAGAGTAAATCTGCTCTCTTTTCTTCGCATTAACTTCTGTTCTGTACGTGAAAAAAATGCTCATCTTCATACTCTCACGCTTATCTTTATGCTTTCTTCATACCCCTGGGAGAGAAGTGATTGCTTTTTAAAAAAAAAATCAGTCTCATGTATGTTCGGGCTTCAAGGGAATGGGTCATGTGAAGATGTGGGGTGAGCTGGTTGGGAGCTGCCTTGAGTGGGCAGTCAACATTTGGAGTATGGAATGAGTAGACTGAATTAAGATCTGCATTCCCTGAAGCCTGGTTGTGGAGTAGTTCTTTAAGTGTTACTTCAGTACAAAGAGATTTAACAAATCTCTGTTGCTAATTTGCTGGATTTAGGGTGGAAAAGAAATGGCCAACACTGGATAGTTCACTTAATATACAAATATATGCAGAGATTTTTTTTTGAAGATTTATTTTCTTCTAAAACCCTATGCATTGTTGTACCTTTGGTCAATGCAACTTTTGAAGAACAAACCAACCCTGGGTCCATTATCATCATTTTTTTCAAACTTTTGAACCTAACTAATGCAAAGCAAGCATATATAGTGTTATATCACAAATAGAAAATAAGGTGGAAGTTTCAGCTAGTAAATTGTGCTTTCATAATAAGAACATAAGAAATAGGAGAAGGAGTAGGCCATCTAGCCCTTCGAGCCTGCCCCGCCATTCAATAAGATCATGGCTGATCTGTCGTGGCTCAGTTCCACATTCCCACCCTCTCCCCATAACCCTTAATCCCCTCTCTTATCAAAAACCCATCAACCCGCGTCTTAAAAATATTTAGCGAGGTAGCCTCCACCACTTCAACGGGCAGAGAATTCCAGAGATTCACCACCCTTTGAGTGAAGAAGTTCCTCCTCAACTCCGTTCTAAACCGCCCCCCCTTTATCTTGAGGCTGTGCCCCCTAGTCCTACTGTCCTTTCTGAGTGGGAAGAGTCTCTCCACCTCTATCCTATCCATCCCATTCATCATCTTATATGTCTCAATGAGATCTCCCCTCATTCTTCTAAACTCTAACAAGTACAAGCCTGGTTTATTCAGCCTCTCCTCATAGCTCAACCCCCTCAACTCCGGCATCAGCCTAGTAAACCTCCTCTGCACTCCCTCCAAGGCCAAAATATCCTTGCGTAAGTATGTTTCTTAACAAATTACTCTTTTCCCATAACATTTGGCTCTGGGTAGCTCCATCAGTTAATCTGAAGATTCTGCTCAGCACAGAAATCTACGATCACAGGGACTGATGGAAGGAATTTCAGTTCTGAATGTTGCAAAATTGCTCAGCATGTGCCTTCAGCAAGCATTTTTTTTCAAAATTATACCGTATTCATTCGCCATCTAAGAACGTTAGAAAACATTTCAAAATGGCCACTACAGAAAATGCAATGATAGTCACATTTTCTGCATCAATCATGTTGCACTCCTGTGGTGCTTCAACACAATCATGATGCACACAATATTTACTGTAGACATTTATTGTGAGCCATACATCTGAGGGGTTCTATACAATCTTCAGTCCCTCACTGTACTGTGGTAGCAAAGTCTTAGATGGTGACCTTTCCCCAATATACCCCTGCCCCAACCTTTTGTGCACCTCTCAGTACATCGTCCTGGGCTGGGGAATGCGCCAGTCCGCAATACTCAAGTTATAGATAACTCTTTGCACCATCTGCCCCCCAACATTTCTATCCAACCCATGTTAGTAAAAGAAGTCTTTTCTTCATTAAAAGCAGCGAGCTTCTGCTCACTTTCTTTGTGTTGCAAGCAGTTAAATAGGTCCAAGCCACCATGCAACACGTAGGACCAGAACAAAATAGGTGTTACATCACCATTTTCTGGTAAAAATAGTATATTTGAAATCTGGCCCAAAACCAATGCAGCTACTTTCCATTGCACAGCGATCGCAATCGACAGAATGCAATATAGCAAAACATTTCTAAGCATCTAAATTTGAAGAAATAAAATTGCAAAAGTTCACAGAAAATTGCTTTCACTCTCCATGGTTCGAAGACACATGATTAATGAGGCCATTCAAAATACTTAGCATGTCAGGATCAAAAAGGTTCCACAGATTCAGTGGAACCAAATTATAAATTAAGTAGTGATTAAGTCATGAAAAGGGTGATTTCCTCCTTGTCACCACAAAATCCTAAAACATTGCTAATTTACAGTACGAATCAGTTCCACAAGTACTGGCACATCTCAGCCCACTTCTGTGACCTCCTCCAGCCTTACAACCATGTGTGAAATTTGTTCTCAAATTCTTACCTTTTGTACATTGCCATCGCGCCAGCATTAGCTATCGCACCTTCAGTTACAAGGTTCTCAGCTTTGAAGATCTCACATTGAGCCTTTTTGCTTCTCCATTGGTTTCTTTCCTCCTTCAAAATGCTTCTTAAAACCTACTGCTCTAGCATGGCAAGTAGTTCAACATCAAACTTAGTTTACTTTCCTATGAAGCATTTTGGGATGTTTACTATGTTAAATGTGCTGTTAAAATTGGAGTTGTTGTAGATAATAATCACGTTAAAGATCAAATCTGCGACTTGCCTGGTTGCAAAATTCATAAAACATTGCCTGCAGGAGTGACGAATACTCTGGCCCACAGGTGTCAATTGATAGCCATCAAAAATGGAAACCCAATTGATTTTTTTAACCCCTAACACTAAGAAGAATTGCAACTTTTTAACCAGCCTGACTGAAATGAGATAATGCAAGGTAAAGCATGAATCAAACATGAGGCTTGATGGCAAGGTTTAGATCCAAACCATATGGATCACTTGCTCCTGGCCCACAAGTAGATGGAAAATCTCCAAAGTGCAACAAATCCCAAAGTTGTTCACCCCATTTAATATGGAACAACTGGATGCCTCTCAGTGCTCCATCTGGCAACACACCAAAAGCAATGGGACCGAAATACTTCAGGAGCTCTCTGTTGCCTTTGACAGAGTTAATCACATCATTCTTTTTGAAAGCCTTTCCACCACTATCAAGCTGGGCAGGACAGTACTCGTCTGGATCCATTCATACGTATCAAATCATAGCCAGAGAATCATTATCAATGTCTTCTCTTCCCACTGAAATTAAAGATTATTTACTTGTGTCACAAGTAGGCTTACCATAACACTGCAATGAAGTTACAGTGAAAATCCCCTGTTCTCACACCACTCCAACGTCCCCTGAATGAACGAACTCTGGCCCCCAGTTGATTTCTCATTGACATGCGACTCTTCAACAGCATCATCCGAAAATACATCATCAAGTTTTCAAACATACGCTGAAGAGACCTCACCACCACTTCTCTTAATCCCTCCAACTGTCTTTGAATTCGCAGATATCTCATCTTCAATGCACAAAAATTACCTCAATTTAAATACTGGAAAGATAAAGTTATTGATTTCAGCTCCTGCTGCAAAGTGTGTTCCTTTGTCACTCACTCCATCCCTGTCTCTATGATCTGCCCAAGGCTGAACCACTGTGTCCTACCCATCTCTGACATGAGCTTTTAAAAACATATATGCAGCATCACCAAGATCATCCATTTTCATTCTCTAACATCACTTTGAGTCCACGATCAGTTCTTCCTCTGCTGACACACTCACCACTGAATTTGTTACTGAGCTAGTTCAATTCCTTTGGCCGAATTTTTGGTCATATGCCCTGATATCTAATTGTGTGATTTGGTTTCATACTTAGTTTCACAATGTCTCTGCAATATGCCTCAGAGTTTATTACATTGAAGTGCTTTACGAAAGCAAATCGCTGCCCTTAAAATCAGTGTTGAATTGGCAACATGTTAATCAATAGGCTAAACGTACCTTGTCACCACATTCCATTTCCAATACGCACAGTCCAGCTTTAGGTATTGAAATTTATATATTGTTACGACATGAAAACACATTTCTTGGATGTGAAGCCATCGACAGAAAAAGGTAGAAATCATTGTGTTCTCTGAAACAACGTTCCTTCAATACTTAAAGTTAAAAATTACAATTTCAGCAGCAACGCACTCCAAGAGCACAGGGAATAATGAAACTTCAGCCCAATTGTCAACAAACAGCCACAAATATACAAAAGGGGTCAATTCAATTACTTTATTAATAGTTTTCTTTTGAAAGCTGCTTCATATTTAACGTGATTTTCTATTGCTGAACAAAAGCAGAATCTCTGCTCCATGCTTATTACCAAAATTAGCCAAAGCAGAAGATGCTTTCAGAGGTTTTCCACAAGTCAATGTGATTAGGAGAAACTGTGTGTTAAGCATATATTACAAAATGACTATTTCAATATTCACTCGCCTAGATGAGCACAGCTCCAACAACACTCAAGCACAACACCATCCAGAACAAAACAGCCTGCTTGATCTACAGCCCACCCATCACTTTGAACATTCAATTCTTCCAATATAGCAATTCACCAGGCCTCTTTGAGATCACCTTCCAAGCCCATAACCTCCACCACAAGATAAAGGGCAGCAGGAAATTTGGAATACCACCACCTACAAATTTACTAGCAAGTCACACCCCAACCTAGCTTGGAACTATATTGCCCTTCTTCACTATTACTATGTCAATATCCCAGAAGTCTCAATTTAACAGCGGGATGGGTGTACCTACACCACATGGACTGAACCAGTGGTTCAAGCTACTGGTTCGCAACCACTTCAAGGGCAATTAGGGATGGGCAACAAATTGCTAGCAGCGCTCACATGGCACAAACAAATTTTTAAAATACTCAAAAGAAATGTATGTCTCTGAAACTGATCGAGTGAGCCTAATTGCCAGCTCTATGAGTAATTGGATGCATAAAACTCCCACCAAGAACTGTGTTGTGTGGCCGGTCAAATAATACCTATTCATTTTTTTTTCTTTTAAAAAGCTATTTTGGATCCTTGGCAAGACACTGAAAAACATGCTGAATGTTTAAACTCCAACAGTTATATTTGTGCAATGATGAAAAATTAAGATGAAACAACTTCATATGAATAATTTCTTAACTAAAATCAAATTTTAATTCAGTCACAATAAGTGCAGACCTCAAGATTTAAAATTCCTTCAAGATAAGCACAATGCAAGTCAATTGCTTCAATGAAAGCTTATCTTCCCTTAATTCCTACTTTTGGATTTATCCCAAATTATCAGTACATCTGTTCATGCTGAGGATCTTTCTTTCTGTACTTGTTCTGTTTGGAAGAATTTCAGACTTTGAACTTTGCACCGGTGGACTGAATCAGTCTCAATACAATGATCTTTTCATCAGATCATCCATCCAAGTTGTTGTTTGCATCCAGATTGATCAATTACAACTATTACTTAAACTTACGTTAAGCCTTTAACATATGAACATCTCAAGGTGGCTCATAGAAATGCGAAGAAAATGGATACTGAACTTAAGACCTATCAGGAGGAAAGACCGAAAAGGCTGCCAAAAAGGTAGAGACTTTAAAGAGGGGCTTGAAGGAGGGAAACAACATGGAGATGAAGTGGGTGGTGATATCCAAAACTGGCATTCATGTCAGAAGGAGCGTGGCTGTGAATAGTGCACGAGATGGGAGCAAGAATATTATCTCACTGGAGAAACTGCCATGTCATTGTTGCAACCATTTGAGACAACGTGGGCCGAGGTGTGGCTACACAGAGCAAGGTATTGGCTTCCATGAGCTCAGTTTCAGACAATTATGATGGGTATTCAATCAAGCTCAGTAAAAAAACTGGTATTATTAACCGAACAAAATTTTGAAAAATAACGTGAAGCTCAATGTTTATTATGGAAATCATGACAGATGCATGTGAGCACAACAATGGGTGGAGTGAACAGAATGCTAGCAATCCAACTAACTTGTGTGACTTCCATCTTATGCCATTTTTGGTGATAATCAATCTTGTCATTGCTCTTCTGCTCACTGAGCGTCTTTGTTAGTTATTCAATTAATTTTCAAAAACATACCAGAAGCACTTCAACAGAAGCATCTTATTATATAAGCATTTTCAGGTCCAAATCTATTTTTCACATCTGCATAAATATATTGAATATACAGTACAAACATTTGTTTTATCACCGCTTTCATTTAGCAGTAGCATAAAGTCCTTCATGTTGTAATGGTTCTCTTTTTTCAATGCTATCCTCCATTTATCATCATATCAGACTTCTGATGTTTTGATAACAAGCAAGAAAACAACTCTGTCTACTTGCACAATTTCTACCTTAAATGACTCAGGAGAACGAAGGAGTTTATCTTTATTTATGCTGAACAGAGGCTGGTTGTCTTTGCATTTATTTTAAATGCATATTCTAAATTGTCCAACTTTATTTCCTGATTATCGCTTGTAATTTTTCTCCTGAAGTAACAACCCATACTACATAACACACGTATCTTATATTGTTCAACAATTTGTACGAACAGTGGTGACGTCGCCAAGGATGAAGTTGAAAGAAACTTAGTGGATCTGACATCCAGTCAATCAACAAAGCTAATAAGACGTTGAATGGCGTAACCAAGCAGCAGAATCCAAGTCGGAGGAGGTAACGATCAAATGGTCAAACTGCACCTCAAGGACAGCTGCCATTTTGTCACCGAGAAACAAGGGAGACATTCGATCACTAGATTCATTCCTAATGTTCAAGTTAGAATGAACCTCAACAGCATAATGCTTTTAGAAGTGACAAAATTAACAGGCATTTGAAAAAAGGTGGATTATTTAAGAAAAGCTAGCTGGAATTTGTAAAGGTCAAGCCAAACAGCTTTTTGAGGAGGTAAAGGACATTGTTGATGAGGGCAATGCATTTTGTGCGTTTCCAAAAATTGTCTGATAAACTTGAGCAATGGGGCAGTGGCAGAAGGGATACAAAGCTGGCTGAGTGACAGTAATGATGAGAAGCTGCCAGTGTTGGACTGGGGTAAACACAGTAAGAAGTCTCACAATACCAGGTTAAATTCCAACAGGTTTATTTGGATAAGAAGTCTTCAGCGGTCACGGGCATTCGACCTCTGATTTTCAGGTAAATGTTCTCCAAGGCAGCCTTCATGACACACGACAGCGCAAAGTCGCTGAGCAGAAACTGATTGCCAAGTTCCACACACAAGGACAGCCTCAACCAGGATATTGGGTTCATGTCACACTATCTGTAATCCCCCATGAATTGCCTGGGTTTGCAAAATCTCATGAACTGTCCTGTCTGGAGACAATACACATCTCTTTAACCTGTGCTTAACACTCTCTCCACTCACATTGTCTGTACCTTTCAGACTTGATTACCTGTAAAGATTCACATTCCAATCATTATTTTGTAAATTGAGTTTGTGTCTTTATATACCCTGTTTGTGAACAGAACTCCTACTCATCTGACAAAAGGTCAGCACTCCGAAAGCTAGTGGCTTTTGCTACCAAATAAATCTGTCGGACTTTAACCTGGTGCTGTGAGACTTCTTACTGAGTGACAGTAAACAGAGTGGTTGCTTTTTCAGATTGGACTAAGATCTTGGTGGGGATCCCCGGGGTCTGGTGTCAGGTCTCGCTTTTCTCGATTTACACCAGAGCGGCACAGTGTTTAACATTGCTGCCTCAACTTCAGAGACCCAGGTTTGACTCCCAGCTTGAGTCAGTGTGTGGAGTTTGCACATTGTCCCCATGCATGGTTTCCTCTGGGTGCTCCAGTTTCCTCCCACTGCCTCAAAGATGTGCTGGATCGGTGCACTGGCCATGCTAAATTCTCCCTTAGTGTACCTGAACATGTGCCATAGTGAGGCGACGACGGGGTTTCCACACTAACTTCTTTGCAGTGTTAATGTAAGCTATTTGTGACATTATCTTAAGCTTCCTACATACTTCACGAAAAGCTTAAAAATGAAGGGTTAAAGATAAACAGAATGTGACAGGTTAAAAATAATGGATTTGACCAGAAATTTAAAACATTTACTGTGAACAACTGCAAATGAGCTAACAAGGATCACCAAATTTAAAAGAAAGTGAAACAAGAAACTACGTCAATCTTTTCAGAATGTGCTCTGATTTCATTATAAGAGGCAATCCATATAACTTCAAGATCAAGATCAAAATCAAGATCAATGTTAAATTGGTAAACAACCTAAGCCAATAATGCAGTATTGATTTGTAGATACACCCAATACATGAAAACATATTTACAAAGCAGTTAACAATATTTATTTAGTAGATCAGCTCAAAGATTTATGTACATATTCTCACTAGAAGCAAATCAAGATCTTAATTTTATCCTCCGTTTCAGTTTTTTATTTTATAACTCATTTCCCTTTGTACCTAGACTCATCCTTTTTCTGCTATTGGAGAGGGTGCAGATATATTTATCTCATTGTCATTGCAATGGACCAGAGAATAAAGCTAACACAACACTGGGACTTGAGCTATGAGAAAGAGGTACATGACATGCATAGGCAGCTGGGATCAAGTGAATCACTTGAAGAGCATAGGGCGTGTAGGAGTAGAGTTAAGAGAAATCAGAAGGGCAAAAAGGAGACGCGAGATTGTTTTGGTAAATAAGACAAAGGAGAATCCGAAGAGTTTCTACAAATACATAAAGGGCAAAAAAGTAACAAGGAAGAGAGTAGGGCCTCTTAAAGATCAACAAGATCATCTATGTCCAGATCCACAAGAGATGGGTGATATCCTAAATTAATCATGGATGTTAGGGAACTTGGAGAAATAAACGTCTTGAGGAGTGTATCTTTTCCAGAGGTGATGGTGGTGGAAATCTTAAAGCACATCACAGTAAATAAATCCCCGGGACCTGATGAAATGTATCCCGGAACATTGTGGGAAGCTAGGGAAGAAATTGTGGCTTCCCTAGCAGAGATATTTGAATCAATGATAGTCATGGGTGAGGTGCCTGAAGATTGTTCAGTAGCAAATGTTGTGCCTTTGTTTAAAAAGGGATGCTGGGATCTACAGGCCGGTGAGCCTCACACCTATAGTGGGTAAACCGTTGGAAGGCATTTTGCGAGACAGGATCTACAGGCATTTAGAGACGCAAGTACTGATTCAGGACAGTCAGCATGGCTTTGAGTGGAAAATCATGCCTAAAATTTAACTGAGTTTTTTGAAGGGGTAACCAGTAGATGAGGGCAGTGCAGTTGATGTTGTCTACATGGACTTTAGCAAGGCCTTTGACAAGACATGGTAGGTTGTTGTATAAAGTTAAATCTCATGGGATCCAGGGTGAGCTATCTAAATGGATACAAAATTGGCTTGACAGAAGCCAAAGGGTGGTGGTAGAGGGTTGTTTTTCAAACTGGAGACCTCTGACCAGCAGGATCCTTGTGCCTCAGGGGTCAGTACTGGGTACACTGTTATTTGTCATTCATTTTCATCATTTGGATGAAAATATAGGAGGCATGGTTACTAAGTTTGCAGATGACACTAAGGCTGGTGGCATACTGGACAGTGAAGAAAGTTATCTCCAATTGCAACAGGATCTTGATCAATTGGGCCAGTGGGCTGATGAATGGCAGATGGATGTTAATTTAGACAAATGCAAGGTCATGCATTTTTGGTAGATTGAACTAGGGCAGGACTTACTCAATTAATGGTACGGCATTGGGGAGAGTTACAGAACAAAGAAATCTCGAGGGTTCATGTTCATAGCTCCTTGAAAGTGAGTCACAAGTGGACAGAATGGTGAAGAAGGCATTCGGCATGCTTAGATTCATTGGTCAGAACATTGAATACAGGAGTTGGAATGTCTTGTTGAAATTGTACAAGACATTGGTAAGGCTACACCTGGAAGACTGCATGCAATTCTGGTCACCCTACTATAGAAAGGATATTATTCAACTAGAAAGAGTGCAGAAAAGATTTACTAGGATGCAACTGGGACTTGATGGACTGAGTTATAAGGGGAGGCTGGATAGAATGGGTCATTTTTCTCTGGCGTGTAGGAGGCTGAGGGGTGATCTTATAGAGGTCTAAAAAAATAATAAGGGGCATAGATCAGCTAGTCAATATGTTTTCCTCAAAGTAGGGGAGTCTAAAACTAGAGGGCATAGGTTTAAGGTCAGAGGGGAGAGATTCAGAAGTGTCCAGAATGGCAATCGTTTCACAGAGGGTGGCGAGTGTCTGGAACAAGCTGCCAGAGGTAGTAGTAGAGGCAAGTATAATTTTGTCTTTTAAAAAGCATTTACATAGTTACATGGGTGCAATGGGTATAGAGGGATATGGGCCAAATGCAATTGGGATTAGCTTAGGGATTTTAAAAAAAAGAGGGCAGCGTAAACAAGTTGGGCCAAAGGGCCTGTTGTTTCCATGCTGGAAACCTCTATGGCTCTATGACCTTAGACTCCAAGTCGAGAGATATTGGCCCACAATCAAATACCATTGTCCTTTCGAAGCTTCCAGTGTGCAGTTAGCAGCACAATTTGATAGAATAGTAAGTAGCTCTCGTTGAGCATACGGCAGATTAGGAGCACCATGTCCAACAACATCTCACACATCCAGGATAGAACAAATTGTTTAAAAAGGATAAGTTCCAGAGCACTGGTTCTGATCTGATGTAGAGATGGATCACAAAATGCTGGCTGAGGTTTAATTTGATTGGCGAATCGATACATGCAATAGTGAACATATATATACATAGGGGAGTCATACGGCAAAGGATATGTCCTCAACTGTGCAACCCATAGCTATATTGTATGGTGGAGTTTCTGATACAGATGAAGGAGAAGAAACTGGGTTCCCGGACCTGTGTCCTTTGTTTGAACAGAGGGGAGTACGATAGGATGAGAGAGGAATTGGCGAATGTTGATTGGGGGAGCGTATTGGAAGGTAGGTCTGCTGACCAACAGTGGAGGGTCTTTAAGGAGATCTTTCTTGGTGCTCAGCAGAAATTTATTCCGATGGTTAAAAAGGATCGTAGGAGGAGAGATAATCAGCCGTGGATAATGAAGGGAGGTAAAGGAGAGTATTAAATTAAAAGCGGATGCGTTTAGAGTAGCCAAGAGTAGTGAGCGAGAAGAGGATTGGGAGAGGTTTAAGTATCAACAAAGAATGACAAAGAAGTTGATAAAGAAGGGTAGGAGAAACTACGAAGCTGGGCTAGCGCTAAATATAAAAAAGGATAGTAAGAGTTTTTATAAATATATAAAAAGGAAGAGGCTGACTAGGGTGAACGTTGGACCCTGAGAGGATGAGAGGGGGGACTTAGTGGTAGGGGATGGGGAAACGGCTGAGGCCTTGAATAACATTTTTGTTTCGGTCTTCACGGAGGAGGACGTGAATAATTTGCCGGGTGTTAGCGATGGAAAGATGGTAGGAGTGGAGGGCCTGAATGACATTATTGTTACTAGAGAGGCAGTGCTCGACAGGCTGGAGGGACTGATTGTGGACAAGTCCCCAGGACCGGATGGAATGCATCCAAGGGTTCTGAAAGAAATGGCGGAGGTGATAGTGGATGCCTTGGCGATTATTTTCCAAACCTCGCTGGATTCTGGGGAAGTGCCGGAAGATTGGAAAGCGGCTAATGTTACGCCGTTGTTTAAGAAGGGTGCCAGGCAAAAGGCAGGGAATTATAGGCCGGTTAGTTTAACGTCTGTTGTAGGTAAAATGTTAGAATCCGTGATCAAGGAGAAAATATCAAGACATCTCGAGGAGAATTGTTTGATAGGGCAGACACAGCACGGTTTCGTTAAGGGCAAGTTGTGTCTGACGAATTTATTGGAGTTCTATGAGGATGTGTCCAGGGCAGTGGATAGAGGAAAGCCGGTAGATGTGGTGTTTCTTGATTTTCAGAAGGCGTTTGATAAGGTGCTGCACAAGAGGTTATTACAGAAGGTTAGGGGGCATGGAGTTGGGGGTAGGGTGTTAGCGTGGATAGGGGATTGGCTGTCAAATAGGAGGCAGAGAGTGGGGGTCAATGGGTGCTATTCGGATTGGCGGTTGGTGACTAGTGGAGTGCCCCAGGGGTCGGTGCTGGGGCCTCAGCTATTTACCATTTATATAGATGATCTGGAGGAGGGAACCGAGTGTATGGTGTCGAAATTTGCTGATGATACCAAGATTGGTGGAACGGCAAATTGTGTGGAGGGTGTGGAAAGTCTGCAGAAGGATCTAGATAGGCTGGGCGAATGGATCAGGAACTGGCAAATGGAATTTAATGTTAGCAAGTGCGAAGTTGTCCACTTTGGTAGGAATAATGGTAGGAAGGACTATTACTTACGTGGCGAAAAACTGCAGCATGCGACGGTGCAGAGGGACCTCGGGGTCCTTGTGCATGAGTCGCAAAAACCCAGCCTGCAGGTGGTCAGGAAGGCGAATGGGATGCTGGCCTTCATAGCGAGGGGAATTGAATATAAAAGTAGGGAGGTCTTGCTGCAACTGTACAGGGCACTGGTGAGGCCGCAGCTGGAGTACTGTGTGCAGTTTTGGTCGCTGCACTTACGCAAGGATATTTTGGCCTCGGAGGGAGCGCAGAGGAGGTTTACTAGGCTGATACCGGAGTTGAGGGGGTTGACCTATGAGGAGAGGCTGAATAAACTAGGCTTGTACTCGTTAGAGTTTAGAAGAATGAGGGGAGATCTCATTGAGACATGTAAGATGATGAATGGGATGGATAGGATAGAGGTGGAGAGGCTCTTCCCGCTCAGAAAGGACAGTAGGACTAGAGGGCACAGCCTCAAGATAAGGGGGAGGCAGTTTAGAACGGAGTTGAGGAGGAACTTCTTCACTCAAAGGGTGGTGAATCTCTGGAATTCTCTGCCCGTTGAAGTGATGGAGGCTGCCTCGCTAAATATATTTAAGACGCGGGTTGATAGGTTTTTGATAGGCAAGGGGATTAAGGGTTATGGGGAGAGGGCAGGAAAGTGGAACTGAGCCACGACAGATCAGCCATGATCTTGTTGAGTGGCGGGGCAGGCTCGAGGGGCTAGATGGCCTACTCCTGTTCCTATTTCTTATGTTCTTATGTTCTTATATATCATTACAAGTTGTGGTCCATACTGGTACCAGAGTTTAATAAATCCGCTACCCCTGATAATCTGTCTTCTCCCTCAAACATTTCATGTAAAACACAATCCACCTCAGATTCCTATGTAGGTTACATGGAATTTCATTAAAATCATTCGGAAAATGCAGCATTTTCCTACAAGAAAGCAACAAAAATTGCATTTTAAAAGTGTGGAGGTCTGTATTCCATTCACAAATATTGTAACGAACAGTTGGGTTTCAGAATGGTTTCCTGGAGGACACCACAGGTTCATCTTTCTCCACTTTGGTTGACATTTTCCATTACATTACCAAAATTTCACCCTTGGAAAAAACAAGTAAACCCCAATTCATTTTACACATTATCTCAACATGTTATACAAGTCTCACATGTTCTAGGAAGTCAAGGGTTGGGGGTGGGGGAAGAAACAGCAAGGAAGTGGTTTTAAAACAGCAAGGAAGTGGTCATAGAGTCAGTGCAGAAAAGGCCCTTTGGCCCATCAAGTCTGTACCAACAATAACTATGACAAAAGGCTCGCTAATTCCATTTTCCTGCACTTGTCCCACACCTTTGAATGTTATGATATTTCAAGTGCTCATCCAAATATTTTTTAAATGTTGCAACATTTCCATCCTCCACCGCCTTCCCAGGCAGTGCATTCCAAATTCTCACCATGTTCGGCACGGTGGCAGTGGTCAGCACGGCTGCCTCACAGCGCCACTGAGCCGGGTTCGATTCCCAGCTTGGGTCCATGTCTATGCAGAGTCTACATGTTCTCCCTGTGTCTGCATCGGTTTCCTCCCACACAAAAAGGTGTGCTGATAAGGTGCAACGGCCATGCTAAATTCTCTCTCAGCGTACCCAAACCGACGCCAGAGTGTGGTGACGAGGGGATTTGTACAGTAACTTCATTGCCTTATAAGAAGGATATTATTCAACTAGGAAAAAAAGGGGCAGAAAAAATTTACTAAGATTTTACCAGGACACAATGGATTGAGTTTTAAGGGGAGTGTTAACGTAAGCCTAGTTGTGGCACCAACAAATCAACTTTAAACATTTTAAGTGAAAAGGTTTTTACTCAAACTCCCTCTGAATCTTCTGCCCCTCACCCTAAAACTATGCCCCCTCATGACTGAACCCTCAACCATGAGAAGCAACTGCTCCCTACTCATCCTGTTCATACCTGTCATAAACATATCCACTTGAACCATGTCCCCCCATCAACCTTCTCTACTCAAAGAAAAACAATGCAAGCCTACCGAGTCTCTCCTTACAGGTCAAATGCTTCATCCCCCGGCAACATCCTGATGAACCTTCACTGCACCATCTCTAGTGATATTACATCCTTCCTATCATGAGGTGATCAACACTCCAGCAGTAGCCTAACCAACACTCGATACAACTCCAGCATTACCTTCTTGCACTTACACCACATGACTTCTTAACTAGCCAATTCATGTGCTCTGCCGACTTCAGGGATCCAGAAATAATGACCCCCAAAATCCCTTTGTTCCTCTGAGCTTCTCACTGAATTGCCATTTGTCAAATACTCCCTTGCTTTGCTTTTGCTTCCAAAGTGCTTCACCTCACACTTATCAGGGTTAAAGTATCATCTGCCACTGCTCTGCCCATCTGGCCAACCCATCTATACCTTCCATAACCTAACATCTTCTTCAACATTAACCACCCTAGCAATCTTGGCGTCATGTACAAATTTGCTCAACATTTTGTCCACATTTTCTTCTTCATAATTTGTGTAAAACAATAAGCAGCCCAGCACTGTGTTAAGGACACAATCAGATCAGACAAGACATGAACTTATTGAATGGTGGAGCAAGCTTGATGGGCTGAATGGCCATTCTTGCTGTGATTTTCTTATGATCTTATTTGTCAGATCTATATCCTAATCAGCATTACCAATCAGATCAATTGACCTTTGTGAAGGAATCACATCTCCGCACAATAGAATTTTATTTTGCAACATAATGAATCCTAACATTTTAAATGAATCCTTCATTCATTCATTTCACATGAATCCTTCAAGCACTGAACTTTCACGTGCAAGCACTACTTCACTTGCATAAAGTAAAAGGGGTGTTTCTGCAAGATTTTTGCTGATTCCATTATCTACACATACAAACGCATAATTGTCAACACATTCAGCACCTCCCTCCTTTACCAAAGCTGGTCCACCTTCAGCAAGAAAGCAAAGAGTAAGCTGGGCTGTGAAAAGTTCTCAGCCCATATCTCAACAGAGGCAGAGGCAGAGTCTACATTGTGCGAGTTAACGAGAAGGATACTGGATAAGGCAAGCTGGAATTATTTCCTTCACTGAGTTCTCCGTGACACAAAATTTTAATGAAGGTAAATCCTCGAAACACCAGTAGCACCAACTCCTACAGATCAGTGTCTATTATTAAGCCCTTAGTCAAGGCAGCTTCCAGCACACTAAACTCACTTGAACTAACAAGCAGAAATAAAAATAGCAAGGGTCCCGATTATGAGAAATATGCAACAACTGTTGCTCAAGAACTTTGTTGTTTGCGAATACTGGGCGACATAAGGATTGAGCTTCATTGCAATTTCCTGCATAGTCAAATATCATAGCATCTCCTAGACTTATATTGGAAGAAACAATTGCGTGAATGCTAATAGAAAGCTCAACTCCTAGCACAAATCAGCATTTAGAAGAGCCAAGAATGGAGAAAAATAAAATGCAGTCCTCATGAAGAGCAAGGATACAGAACAATGGCAGTCCCACAAATTCAAATAGGGCCATTATATGTTACTGATACATTTTATGACAACGGTTAGTATTTTCCATCGTCAGCTTCAGAGAAATAAAAACCATCATGAGGAGATTTATAAAAGCTTTCTCACCTATACTGCCCACAATAGGGACTGACTTCACATCCTTCAACACTCTTAGTGAATAAATGTTAAACTTAGTTCCGGACACACTGTCAACCTCCTTCGCAATCTATAATTTCTGGGAAATCCAATGTGTGGGTGGACAGTAGGTGAAGCACTGTGTAGAAACACTTGAAGTCTTTCTTAAAATCATGAACAACTTCCTGATGACACTGATGAACACGCATCACATGACTTCCACTCTTAAAAGTGATAACATCCTTTTGATCTTAGCTTGGGCTAAGAGAGGAATGAAAAACAGCTTTAAACAAAGTCAACACAATCTTTACTGCTGATGTTTAATCAAGTAACTAACTATTCTACAACTCGAACATTAGACAGGTTTTGTAGCATTAATCAAATGAAAAATACAGCTGAATGGAAACCTGTTATCTACAATGTACAGACAGAAGGAAAACACGAATGCTGTGAGAAAAAGTGGAACTCCACATGCTGGAAAAAAGTGAAATCAATATCTA
Organism: Carcharhinus amblyrhynchos; assembly: GCF_965287045.1. Classification (NCBI taxonomy): domain Eukaryota; kingdom Metazoa; phylum Chordata; class Chondrichthyes; order Carcharhiniformes; family Carcharhinidae; genus Carcharhinus; species Carcharhinus amblyrhynchos. The sequence continues at coordinate 57,315,451 of NC_137335.1, forward strand.
AGATGTACAGAACTAAAACAACAGAAAGGATTGATGAAAGTAGTAACATTTGTATTTAATTGATATTTGTAATCTGTATATTTCATTTAAGGTTTAATTTTATCATACAAGTACAAAAATGCACACAAGGGAAAAACAGATCAATTTAATTTCAAAACTAATTTAAATCCCAGCTGATATTAAGTTAGACTCACGAAAACACCATCCTCAGTCTTTTTCCCTCCTTGTCTTATTCTCACAAGTCAATTACATTTGTTAAGAGACATAGGTGAAAGGTGTTTTCAACACAAATAGGGGGTAGCTGGGACACTGGATATGAGCAAAGAATGTTGACAGTGGACAAAGTCAATAAAATCTCTCAAAGGGAAGGTTGTGACTTAGTTCTGACTTTACAAACCAGCTTCAATCCTGATAAACATCTACATAGCTGTTTGTTGCAATGCAGTGGGAAAAAGTCCACCATAAAATTACAGGTGCTATTGACCATGGTTAATTATCCTTCAGGAACATTTACTGGCCTTCCCTGTTAGTTTTATTTCAAAGTTTTAAATTTCGCTATCTCTCAGTGCCAGAGACCCAGGTTCAATTCTGGCCTTGGGTGACTGTGTGGACTTTACACATTCTTTCGGCATCTGTGTGGGTTTCCTCTGGATGCTTAAGTTTTGTCCCATAATCCAACGATGTGCAAGTTAGGCCATGGGAAATTGCCTCTTAGTGCCCTAGGATATGTAGGTTAGGGGGATTAGCATGTTAAGTACGTGGGGTTATGAGAATAGGGCCTAGTTGGGACTGTTGTTGGTGCAGGCTCAATGGATTGAATGACCTATACTGTAGGGATTCTAAGATTCTAAGGAGAGATTAGGTCAAATTGCCAAAAGCTTGGTCAAAGAGACTTAAAGAATGCCTCAAAGGAAAGAGAGGGAGGAAGGTGTAGTTGATATTCCAGAGCTTGGAGCCAAGGCATCCGAAGAATCACCAATGGTGAAGTAAGTAAAATTGGGGACTCAGGAGGCCAGAACAACAGGTAAGTAGATATCTCAAATGGCTGAGGGGAAGGGGAGATCATAGAGACAGAGGGGAACAAGGTGATGGAGAGATCTGAAAACAAGGATGAGAATTTTCAATCAAGGCATTGCCTGACTGGGAACCAGATTGAGATTAGTGAGTACAGGGGTGATATGTGAATAGCACTGCTGCAGATAAGACACGGACAGCAGAGCTTTGGTTGACCTCAAATTTACGTAAGGAAGGATGTCGGAGACCAGCCCACGAACGTATTGTAACAGTCTAGTCTTGGGCAAGAAAGGCATAATTAGAGTTTTTTTTGTTCATTCGTGGGACATGGGTGTTGTTGGCTGGCCAACATTCATTGCCCATCCCCAGTTGTGCTTAGAGGGAAGTCACATGTGCACCTGACCAGGTAAGGGTACATTTCCTTCTTTAAAAGGACAGTATCAAACCAGGATGGGTTTTTCCGACAATCAACAATGTTTCATGGTCTGCAGAAGATTCTTAATTCCAAATTTTTTTTTAAAACTGAATTCAAATTCCACCATCTGCTGTGATAGGATTCAAACCCGAGTCCCCAGAACGTTAGCTGGAGTTTCTGAATTAATAGTCTCATGAAAATAGCAGTAGATCATCACCTCTTCATTTTGACAGCAAACAGACTGAGAAAGGGCAAAGTTGGAGATGAAAATAGGCAGTCCTCAGTGTGATAAACTTGAGATCAGAAACTCATCCTCAGATCAAATGTGACACCAAGATTTGAAATTACTAGTTTGATCTCGTCTGATTGTCAGGGATGGGGTAGAGTCATTGGTTAGGGAATAGAGTGCGGAACAATGACTGACAAAAGCAACTCTGGTCTTCCAAATAAGCAGTCTAATGATTTTGCAACAGGGGAGGGGTCAAGAGAGGTGATGGTGACCGTAAGCAGAATATTGTCAGTATACATATGAAAATTAACATGGCGCCTTCAGATCACGTCAGCAAGGGGTAGCGTATAATGAAAGAGAAATCGGAGGGGCCCCAAGGATAGATCCTTGGGGAACACCACAGGCAACAGTGCAGGAGCAGGAATTGAAACCATTAACAATGCAATCTTCATGGCTCCTTGCAAAGCTCAAGTTCATAATTACAATAGAAATTAAACAGGATGTCAACAGTCCAGTGAATTTCTGTGCAATACGGTCCAAGACAATGGTGGATTAATTGTGAGTCTCTATATCCTTTGTTCCAAAGTCCAATCTTTATAATGTGTCAGAGAACACTCAAGACTTAAAAGTGTCAACACATTCAGAACAGCAGGAGAGAGAGAATGAGAGAAAATGTAATAACAAAAATCAGCAAACGTTGTTCCATGCACATTCAAGTAATCTCTCTCTTTCAGTGGTTTTCAGTTCTTTTCAAATAAACACAAATAAAATACTGAAAGTAGTTTCTGTGAATTTTAATTTTGAATTGTGCAGGAAATGAGGAAATGAGGAAATAAGACACCATCGCAATGTGTAATTGGAAGGAGGGCGCAGAAACAAATCTCAAGTGGAGGTAAAACTTTTTTTCAATCAGCAATATCTAACCGGGGAGATGAGAAAAAGTATCTACAAGTTTCAATGGAGGAGGAAGCAAAGAAGTAGGTCACGGAAAAAACCTCAGCCGATTTTAACAATGCATTCATTTATACGCTGTCTAAGGCTGTCAAAATGGTAGTAAGTCTGGTGTGCTATTTTTAGAAAAATATCTGTAAAACTTACCCAAGTCTGCACTACACTCCACCAGCTCAGTATATTGGGAAGAAGTCACATATGTAGAGAAAACCCTAATTTTGCGATAATTTTAATGCTACGTTAACTGGATTTTGGGTATAGTAGTGCCGAAGTATTATCTTGTCATCGTACGGCCCCCATCTGTGCTGCTCTCTGCACGAACAACTCAGCTAGTTCCACTTCTCTGCTTTTTCCCCGTAACCCTCCAGTCCAATTACTTTTTAAAGCCAAAATTGCTTCTCCCTCCAACACACTCAGCAGTGCATTCCAGGGTCAACCTACTTGGTGTAAAGCAGCATATCCTTTTTGCTTTTTTTAACCAATCACCTTAAATCAGAGTCCTCTGGTCCTCAATCTTCCTGCCATTGGAACAGCCACTCTGTCGATACCTGTCATGATTTTAACTCTCTCTCTTCCAAGGAAAATACCCTGGCTTCTCCAAACAATATGAACTGAATTCTCTTAATTCCTCATCCCCATAAATCTCTACTGCATCCCCATTAAAGCTTTCATATCTTGCCATGAGCACAGAACTGGTCAAAATACTCCAGTGGAGGCTGACCAATATTTTAGATACATCCATCCTAACATAGAAGCATAGGGTACAATAGCATCCATGTCGAAAGCCCAGGATCTCATACCTTTTTAACCACATTGCCAATGTGCCCTGCCACTTTCAACATTTTGTGCACATATACAAAGTAATGCTTCTTGCATCCCCTTAGAATGGTATCCTATCTTTCCTCGTCCTTCCAATCAAAAGGTATTTGTCATCAGTCCCGTGTCTGTCCATTCTACCAGCATGTCTGTGTCCTCTTGAAGTTAACCAATATCCATCACGAGTTCACAATATTCCCCAGGTCACCAGCCATTGGTCTGGGACTGTGGATTACTAGTCGAATAACATCACCACCTCACCAAATGCTTATCTCCTGTCAGTCCAGCATCCATTTCTGTCTGATTACACTTTCATGAATGGGGCCTTTTTTTTAAACATTACAAAGTACTTGATAAACACAAGTTACTGTTCTAAGTTGCTTGTTATCAAGACATTTGAGCCTACAGTAATAATTTAACTAATTTGATATACAAAACCCACTGTACTTGTTGCAATTATCATGTAGCTCAAAAACTAACGCAAAGAGAAAAAGGACTGATTTTCTTTGCTTGGTGATCCGCATAGGTACAGAAATATGTTACACAGTCCACTCCTCTCAACCTGTTATTGGTCTCAATATTGAATATCACCTCGAGCAGCATGTCAGGTAAAATAAAGAAACATAATAAAATTTGTTTGCTGTTCACATAAACAATCAAATCAACCAACTTGGGAGTGCTATTTCAATTTCCCCTCTACCTCACAATCCAACAGAAAATGATTACAAATTAAGACTACATATCCATTAACTTTGGGAGTAACACTGCATCATTTACGCTGTCAATAATGCATTAGGAGTTGCAAAGAACATGCCCATATCATGCAACTTGGAAGTTCTGAACAATTACCCTACTTAGCTCAATTTAAATGCAAAACACCTTGTGGTAAAGGAAACTGTTCGCTTAAAGGGAAATCAATGAAAAAGGTACACTGTATTTAAACCATGGTTTTCACATCGTAATTCACTGAACACTTCACAACTAACAAAGCACTTTTGAAATGTAACCACGTTGCTTCATCGACAAAAATGGAACCAAATTGATGGAGGATCCCACAATCAGAAAATGAGAAATAAAGAGCTGATCTGTTTTGGTGGTATTTAGTAAAGAAGAAATGTTGACCACAACATTCCCTCCAGGCTGCAGTATGAGGTCACCTCAGATTATCAACACAAACCCTGGCGAACGGGGATGGAGTCGGGGTGGCTCACATGGAACAGTTGGGAGTATGGCTTGAGATTACAACCTTTGACTTAAAAGCATGGAGGGCTTGCTCGAAAACAAATTGACACTCGCTTGTCAACCACTAACTTAATAATGCACATTGTGATATAAATTCGGGCAACCTCACGTTTTTAGTCGCCTTGAAGACCGTAAGGAGTGGGCTGACAGACAAACGGTGCCAAGCAAGGAATGGAAAGCAAACTCAGAGGATCTCAGAACGGGTGACAACCTCCACAACATTGTCTGGACATCAATAACACAGACGTCAGTCTTCAGCCAAATAAATTCATCCCACATGATATTAAGAAGTGGCTGAATGCACAGGATAAAGTCAAGGCTATAGGCCCTGACAATACCACTGAAGACTTGTGCCCCAGAACTTCTTGCACCCCTAGCTAAGCTGCTCCAGTATAGCTACATCACTGGCACCTACCCAGAAATGTGCAAAATTGCCCAGTTATGTCCTGTACTCAAGAAATAGGACAAATCCAACCCAGTCAATTACTCACTAGTCAGGTTACTCTCAATCATCAGTGAAGTGATGGAAGGGATAATCAACAGCCCAAACTCACCAAGACTCCTTATACAGCACCTTCCAAATTCATAACAGCTATATGGGAACACCAGATTCAAGTTCTTCCCAAGTCATCATCTTGACATGCAAATATAACAGCATTCCTTCACTGTCAATGGGTCAAAATCCTGGGCTCTCTTCCCAACTGCCCTGTGGATGTACCCACAATGGATAGCAGCAGTTCCAGGCGGCAGCTTACCACCCCCTTCTGAAGGGCAATTCGGGTTGGGAAGCAAATGCTGACCCTAGCAGAGGCATCCATATCCCCTGCATGAATAAAAAAAGACACAGGCTATTGGTATCACACAAGCCTGAAGGTGATCAAAGTTTCCACTCGAATATTTTTAATTTAAGAACATAAGAAATAGGAGCAGGAGTAGGCCATCTAGCCCTTCGAGCCTGCCCCGCCATTCAACAAGATCATGGCTGATCTGAAGTGGCTCAGTTCCACTTTCCCGCTTTCTCCCCATAACCCTTAATCCCCTTGGCTACCAAAAATCTATCTACCCGCGTCTTAAATATATTTAGCGAGGTAGCCTCAACCACTTCAACGGGCAGAGAATTCCAGAGATTCACCACCCTTTGAATGAAGAAGTTCCTCCTCAACTCCGTTCTAAGTTTAATTTAGATTTCAGCTGACCAAAAAGATTCTTCATTCCTTCACAAAGGAAGTGTTATCAGGTGTTGCAAAAACGACGACATCAAAAATTCAAGATTCAAATCTAGAGCAGACAGATCATACAGCCCTACATTTAGAAATGTAAAATTTTCTTCGTAGGGCTGAGTTACAGTTAAGGAATATATTTCCAAACAACTGAAATTACACGGGTTTGAAAACTCTCAGCTGCATCAGTATTTGTCAAATGGCCGGCCTTTTGTCTGCACATTGAGTGAGAATGGAACCACAGAAATGACGAAGACTGCTCTTACTTGATACTCACAAATGTGCTTTTTCCAACACACATCAGCAACCAACTCAATAACATCTTCATTTCTTTCCCCAAAAGCCTTCCTGACCCAAGGGTATGGATACTCTTTGAAGTGCGAATGACTGCCACTATGGAATATGTCAAATCAGCAGAGACTGAGAATTGCACATAGAATCGCCTTGTCCAGATGGTTCAATTTAACACTGTTTTGTTTCTTATCGACTGAGCTACTGGGAGTCAAATAGCACAATTTAAAATGGAGCTTGTCTCAAACGTGCTGGAAATAAAATCTGATTACAGTTCCAACTTGCTCAAAAGGTCAAAATGTTAGTTAATTGACTCAAATTAAAACTCACGACGGTCACATGAGTGGGAAAATATTTTGGCTTACGAATCATTAATGCCCCTGACTTAAAACCAACACATTCGCACCCTTTGCAAATAAGCTTAACACATTTCGGGACACTTTACTAACTGACGAATGTATAAACTGCAATGGAACGTCTACAAGGTCAGTCAGTGGGCTCCAGCAGGGAAAAAATGAAACATAGTTTATGGAGCAACCTGCAGCTATCCGATATATGGTATCAGGCAACAATCAATCAACATATAGATCACAATGTGCAATTACTGGAAGAGAAGCTGCCACTAAATTATTAAGTACACATGTTGGGGTGTATTTCAATTCATGTTAGGGAAAGGAGTGTATTCAAAATAGAAGTACAAGATATACCAATCAAATTTTCACCAAACTTGTTTATAATTTTCCGTTTTTTTAACGTTTCCAGGAATAATAAGTAGCAGCAAAGGTCTTCAGAGAAAGCAGATGCAAAAACTGCTGCCATCAGTTCTTGTTGGAAGCCATTTTCTTAAATCGACATACACAACTAACTCCAATACGTTTATAGGTTTGCATGATGTCATTCTCTGGTCAGCATAGCTAACAGCACCACAATTAAAGACAAATGCAAAATTTGGCTCAACAACCAGAGTGTGATCAGTGCATTCCCAAGTGTTTGTACAATATAGACAACAGCTTAACGACCAAATAAATCAAAGACAAATATTCTAAAAACCTGATGCCTGCTGGATGGTCTTGAAGCTTTGAAAACTATGATTAGAAAGATCAAAGTGCTCCAAGCTTTTCATTTCAATTGCAATTAGAGTCATAGAGATTTACAGTGTGGAAGTATGCCCTTTGGCCAAACTTGTTCATGCCACCCCATTTTTAAAACACCTAAGATAGTCCTAATTGCTCACATTTGGCCCATATCCCTCCATACCCATCTTACCATCTAAACGCTTTTTAAAAAGACAAAATTGTACCCACCTCTATTACCATAGAATATTGCATTCAGCTTTTGGAAGTGAGGAGCCAAGAGTGTGTGCAACTTCAATAATGGCAGTTAGCCCTTTGCATTGTTTAAAACATACATCAATTATGAAAGCTCTACCAGTTTTCTTGAAAATAGGGTCCAAGGAGAAACCCAGCAACTGCAAGTCAGTCAGCGAAACCTCCATGATAAGAAAGCTTTTAGAAGCGATAATCTGGCAGCTCCTTGGACAAGAAAGGAAGCACAGATTTGCTGTGGGAAAACTCTGTTTAACTAGACTGAGCTATTGAATGAGGAAACAGAGGATAATGCAATGGACTCAGTGTGTATAGACGTCCAAAAAGGTGCACAAATAAATGCAGGTAAACAAAGTTATAACCCATGAGAATAAAAAAGGACAGCGATGGCAAAGTAAGAAGGTGACCAAGTGTCAGGAATCAGTAGTTTTTTTCCTTTTCCAGAATGTAAAGTACATGGCAGGGTTCCCCCGCATCAGTAGGAGGACTGCTGCTTCTTTTGGTTTAGTTCATGACTAAGATTTGGTTATGCAGGACACAATTACACAAAACTCGCAACTATCATGAATAGAGAAGAGGCTATGGGTAGACTTGAAAGGGACACAGACATGCTGGTGGAATGGACAGTCAAGTAGCAGATGAAATTTCTTGCAGAGTAGTATGAGATAAATCATTTTAGGCCGAAGAACAAGGAGAGACAATACAAATTCAAAAGACACAATTCTCAATGGGGTGCAAGAGCAGAGAGACTTGGGGGGGTATATCTGCAAAAATCACTGAAAGAGACAGGTTGAGAAAGCACCTAATATGGCAGTGTTTCCCAGACATTTCCCTCACTTGGACCTCATTTCAAGGCATTGAAATTGCCATGACCCCTCAGAGCTGGGGCAGAGGAGACATCTGTGACAGGGGAGAGTGGAGGAACGGATGGAGGATTCCCAGAGACTTTCCACATTTTTGGGAAACTTAATTTTTTCAGAGCAAGAATCAGTTCAAGCCATTTAGGCCACAGCAACCATTAAAAAATGCATGCATTGGAAATAAGGCCATGCAGCTGTTAACATTCAGTCAAAGCTCCACGGTTACCATTGTTGCTGCTGAGATTTCAACCCCAGCATCTCATTTAACAGTAATGTGACATAATGGGATCTTGCGCTTCAAAAGGTAGGAGCAACGAGTACTAAGTTTACGGTGAACCTTCAAAGTTGGCTTGGCCTCAACTGGAATTTGTGCCCAATCCTGCAAAAAGGTGAAGGCTTTAGAGATGTTGCAGAAAAGATTTACAAAAATGGCCCCAGGATTGAAAGGCTCCACTTACATGGAGCAATCAGCGAAGCTGGGACTAGCCTCCTTGCAGAGGTGAACTGAAGGGACAAGAAATTTGATAGGAGGTATTAAAAATCATGAGGGGTCTGGACAGCGCAAATAGAGGGAAAACGTCCCATTGGCTGAACTAGGGATGTTTGAGTTAAGGTGGCAGGCAAAAGGACCAAAGGGGATACGAAGAAAAACTATTTTTTCAAAAAAAAAGGCAGCAAGTATTCTGGGTCTGGAATGCTCTGCCGAAGTGTAGTGGTGGCAGATGCAACCGTGACTTTGAAAAGGAAATTGGATAATTATTTGAAGAGAAAAATTTTGCACAGGTATGGTGATAAGGTGGGAAGTGGGAACAGCTGAGTTCTCCGATTTAGCCAGAACAGACACGACGGGGCAAATAGCCACCTTCTGCTCCTTACTGGCTAGGAGTCGAATTCCCTTACTGTGACCCTTCAGTCCGACAGCATCTGTGGAGTGTGTGTTCGGGTCATTCCTGATTTGAAATGTTGGTTCCATTCTCCCTCCACAGATACAGTCAGACCTGCTGAGATTTTCCATCACTTTCAGTTTGTTTCAGATTTCAGCATCTGCAGTTTTTTGCTTTTATCTCCATGTAACTAACAAAGGACAACACAGAACAGGAAACAGGCCCTTCAGCCCTCCAAGCCTGCACCGCTCATGCTTCCAACTAGACTATTCGTTTGTATCCCTCCATTCCCAGTCTGTTCATGTGGCTATCCAGATAACTCTTAAATGATCCTAGTGTATCTGCCTCTACCACCTTGCTTGGCAGTGCATTCCAGGCCCCCACCTGTGCAAAATACATCCCTCTGACATCTCTGTTAAACCTTACCCCCTCACCTTGAACCTGTGACCCCTTGTGTTCGTCACCTCCGACCTGGGAAAAAGTTTCTTACTGTTCACCCTATCTATGCCTTTCAATTTTATACACCTCTATTAGGTTGGCCCTCATCCTCCGTCTTTCCACAGAGAATAACCCCCGTCTACCCAACCTCTCCTCATAGCTAAGACCCTCCATACCAGGCAACATCCTGGTAAACCTTTTCTGTACTCTCGCCAAAGCCTCCATGTCCTTCTGGTAGTGTGGCCACCGGAACTGGATGCAGTATTCCAAATGTGGCCTAACCAACGTTCTATACAGCTGCAACATCATATGCCAACTTTTATACTCTATGCCCTGTCCTATAAAGGCCAGCATGCCATAAGCCTTCTTCACCACCTTCTCCACCTGCGCTGCCACCTTCAAGGATCTGTGGACCTGCACACCCAGTTCCCTCTGTGCATCTATACTCCTGATGGTTCTGCCATTTATTGTATAGCTCCCCCCTACATTAGTTCTTCCAAAATGCATCACTTTGCATTTATCTGGATTAAATTCCACCTGCCATTTCTCTGCCCAATTTTCCAGCCTATCTACATCCTGCTGTATTCTCTAATAATGTTCATCACTATCCCAATTCCAGCCATCTTTGTGTCGTCTGCAAACCTACTGATCACACCAGTTACACCTTCTTCCAAATCGTCATATATATTATACCACAAACAGCAGAGGTCCCAGTAGAAAGCACTGCAGAGCACCAGTTGTCACAGATCTCCAGCCAGAAAAAGACCCTTCCACTGCTACCCTCTGTCTTCAATGGCAAAGCCAGTTCTCCACCCAACTAGCGAGCTCTCCTTTTATCCCAAGAGATTTAACCTTTTGCACCAACCTGCCATGAGGGACTTGGTCAAATGCTTCACTAAAGTCCATACAGACTTCCACAGCCCTTTCCTCGTCAACTGTTTTTGTCACCTCCTCAAAAAACTCAACCAAATTTGTGAGGCACGACCTCCCTCCTACATTACCATGCTATCGCTAATGAGATTATTCCATTCTAAATGTGCATACATCCTATCTCTAAGAATCCTCTCCAACCATTTTCCTACCACTGACGTCAAGCTCACCAGCCTATAATTACCTGGGTTATCCTTGCTACCCTTGTTAAATAACGGGACCACATTTGCTATCCTCCAATCCTCTGGGACCTCACCTGTGTCCAGTGAAGAAACAAAAATTTCTGTTACAGGCCCAGCAATTTCATCTCGTCTCCCTGAGCAGTCTAGGATAGATGCCATCAGGCCCTGGGGATTTGTCTGTCTTAATTTTCCCTAGAAAACCTAACACTTCCTCCCTTGTAATTGAGATTTTTTTCTAACGGGTCAACACATCCCTCAGAGATTCCCAGTCAACACGTCCCTCTCCTTTGTGAATACTGATGCAAAGTATTCACTTAGAATCTCACCTACTTCCTTGGGCTCCAAGCATAATTCCCCTCCTTTGTCCCTAAGAGGTCCGATTTTTTTACCTGACAACTCTTTTGTTCCTAACGTATGAATAAAATGCCTTAGGATTCTCCTTAATCCTGTCTGCCAAGGACAGTTCATGATCCCTTTTTGTCCTTCTAACTCCCTGTTTGAGTTCTTTCCTACTTTCTCTGTATTCCTCTAGTGCTCCATCTGTTTTTAGTTGCCTGGACCTAACATATGCCTCTCTTTTCTTTTTGATCAGACCCTGGTTATCCAGCTCTTGAATCGTACCTTTCCTATCCTTCCTTTTTACAGGCACATGCCTGTCCTGCAGCCCTATCAACTGCTCCTTAAAAGACTCCCACACGCCAGATGTGGATTTACCCTCTAACAGCCTTTCCCAATCAACAACCACCAATTCCTGCCTAATCCGGCTATAGTTAGCCTCTCCTAATTCAGCACCTTATCCATCGGACAACACTCATCTTTTTCCATTACTATCCTAAAGTTAACAGAATTGTGGGAATTATACAGAAACAACTCAACAGCAGCTTTCTAGGGGAATTCTGCTGTACTTAATTCACAGGGGAACTCTACTGCTATCAATGATTTTGAGCCCTTCAATATTTACCAAACGCATTTGCATATTACTTTCACATTGAATCTGAAACGTTTCTGCATCAACCACCAGTGCTGCAAGTGAACTCCACAATCTTAACTTAAGTCTGTCCCACTCAATTCTCAAGTCTACTGAAACTTTATCATGTGGATTTCAATGCATCCAAGAAAAAAAATATTGGTTTGGGCACACAACACAAAACATAGTGCGCAGAGACTTAACAGTCGAAAGTGATTACAAATCAGTGACAAAGGCAAGGTCAATTTGCTGGGATAAATAAATAGGTATGCATCATATTGTTGTGGCTGGAGACGTCCTCCTGAAATTTCACTCAATCTGATTGTGGGATCGGAAGACCAGGAAGTTATATTCTCTTCCCAACCATGTCATGGCCCTGATATGGCAGTAATTGATGGGCTCACCAAGTGGGAAAAAGAGGAATTATATTTTGGGTGAAATGTTGGGTGACTAACTTAAAACACCAAATTAAATTACGAAGATGCAAACATTCTGGCACCATACAGCTTGTTTGCACATCAACATGCTATAGACTTGATAGTCCATTCCCCACACAAAGTGCAATCACAACCATGATGTCTGAATTTCGAAGACAAAAGTTGGGACTATTTTCGTAGAAAGTTTTTGTTGGCTCAATAACTAGCAGCACCTCAACACTTGCAAGGGACTCCATAATGCATATGCCCACTCTCTGAACAAATTCCACACTCTCACCCAACCACATCAGTGGAGCAATGCAGTGGCAGGTGGGGCAAAAAAGACAGAAGAACAGACAAGTGAAGAGTTAAGACAGGGGACCAAAAGTTTGAAATATTGTTTGTCACAAAATAACAATATGAAAAGCACTGTCTAAATACACATGCTCTCTCTCCTTCGAATATCTTCTCAGTGACTTGAGGCTCAGTTCAATACACCTGAATTGAACTATCAAGGGATAGTTAATAGCAGTTACAGGTTCTTTGATACTTCGGTTCTGAGCATTGGTCAGGCTTTGTTCTTTTAAAATGCTACCTTTATATAAGTTTGAGCCAACTACTTGGCAAACATCCAGGCTAACAGTCCTCACAAACGAGAATAGAGTGGAACCAAAACCTAATTGAGAAATTACACCAACAATGCTGGCTCGTGTTAGAGAATAAGTTGCTCACATTTAGTACAACTGAAGATACATTTAACCATGTTAATTTCAATTTGAAACCCCAAGTGGAGATTATGCTCTATTCTATTTACTTTAGCCAAACAAAATTCTTATCAGGTGAAGCTGCGCTTAACATGCATCTCCTTTCATCTGGTTTACTAGGGGCACCACAGTGGTTATCACTGCTGCCTCGGTGCCAAAGGTAAGGGTTCAATTCTCAGCTTAGGTCACTGTTTGTGAGGAGTCTGCACGGGTCTCCTCTGGGTGCTCCTGTTTCCTCCCACAGTTCACAAGACATGCTGATTAGGTGCACTGGCCATGCTAAATTCTCCCTTACTATATCTGAACTGGCACTGGAGGGTGGCAACTCGTGGATTTTCACAGTAACTTCATTGCAGTGTTAATGTAAGCCTACTTGTGACACTAATAAATAAACTTTGCTGCTGCCAATGTGGTCTCCTGTACTTTGGAGAGATTAAACGCAGACTAAGTGACCATTTTGCAGATCATTGGTCCATCTGCAACAGACATGACCCAGACCTTTCAGCTGCACGCCATTTCAACACACCATCCTGCTCTCATGTCCACCCTTGGCCTGTTGCAATGTTCTGGGGAAGCCCAATGCAAACTGGAGGAACAGCACCTGATCTTCTGATTAGGCACTTAACAACTTTCTGGACTAACATTGAGTTCAACCATGAACTCTCTCCTTCATTTTCACCCCATTCCATTTTCTAAAATATATTTTCTTCATTTTAATTTCTTCCGTTCATTCATTTTGCAATTCACCCTTTTTTATCCCACTTTCCACCTTTGTTCCCTTACCATTGTCTCCCCTTTCCCCACCCCACCAGGGCCATATGTGGAGAGAGAATACAGCCAAGGTCAAGTCTGGATGACACTGTCAGGTCATCCAGACTCGAAACATTGGCTCTATTCTCTCTCAATGTGGAGATGCCGGCGTTGGACTGGGGTAAGCACAGTAACAAGTCTCATAAAACCAAGTTCAAGTCCAATAGGTTTATTTGATAGCACATGCCACAGGCTTTCAGAGCATTGCCCCCTCATCAGCTAAGTGGGAGTTCTGTTCATAAATAGGGCATATAAAGGCACAAACTCAATTTACAAAATAATGGTTGGAATGCGAGTCTTTACAGGTAATCAAGTCTTCAAGGTACAGATAATGTGAGTAGAGAAAGATTTAAGCACAGGTTATAGAGATATGTATTGTCTCCAGACAGGACAGTTAGTGAGATTTTGCAAGCCCAGGCAAGTCATGGGGGTTACAGATAGTGTGACATGAATCCAAGTTCCCACTTGAGGCTATCCTCATGCATGCGGAACTTGGCTATCAGTCTCTGCTCAACAACTCTGCACTGTCTGTGTCGTGAAGGCTGCCTTGGAGAAAGCTTACCCGAAGATCAGAGGCCGAATGCTCATGATCGCTGAAGTGTTCCCCAACAGGAAGAGAACACTCTTGCCTGGTGATTGTCGAGCAGTGTTCATTCATCCGTTGTCGTAGCGTCTGCATGGTCTCCCCAATGTACCCTGCTTCAGGGCATCCTTTCCTACAGCGTATCAGGTAGACGCTCTTGCAACTCAGCTAACATTATGTACTGTGCACCTGGTGGATGGTGTTCTCACGTGAGATGATGGCATCTATGCACAACTTGCGTGGGCTTGCAAAATCTCACTAACTGTCCTGGCTGGAGACAATACACATCTCTTTAACCTGTGCTTAATCCTCTTTCCACTCACATTGTCTGTACCTTTAAGACTTGATTACTTGTAAAGATTCACATTCCAACCATTATTCTGTAAATTGAGTTTGTGTCTTTATATGCCCTGTGAACAGAACTCCCACTCACCTGGTGAAGGAGCAGCGCTCCAAAAGCTTGTGGCTTGTGCTCCCAAATAAACCTGTTGGACTTTAACCTGGTGTTGTGAGACTTCTTACTGTTTCTATTCTCTCTCCATAGATGCTGCCAGATCTGCTGAGTTTCACCAGCATTTTCAGTTTTTGTTTCAGATTCCACCATCTGCAGTATTTTGCCTTCCATCTGTTACATGTCTCAAGTTGTCCTTTGACATGCTGCTTTCCTTTGTTTTGCCATTCACACATTCTGATCTCTTAACGTGCCACTACCAATGTCTCCTTACCTCCACATATTGCTGACCCTCTATCCTGCCCTCATGCCTTCCCCCTACCCACCACTCAACCACGACAACAGTATAAATCTTAACCTATTTTCAATTGTCTTCAGCTTTGAAGACTCAAAACATTAATTCTGTTCTCTCTCCCACAGATGCTGTCAGGTTTTACAGCATTCAGATTCCAACATTAGCAGTTATTTGCTTTGATATAAAATTAAGTGTACCTGCTACATGCAAGTCCTTTTCCTTTTTGTATTCATTCGTGGGACATGGGGGTTGCTGGCAGGCCAGCATTTATTGCGCAACCCTACTGGCCCTTGAGACTTGGTAGCGATTGATACAACTGAATGACTTACTAGGATATTTGAGGGCGGTTGAGAGTCAACCACATTGCTGTGGCTCTGGAGGCACATGGAGGCCTGATCAGGTCAGGACGGCAGGTTTCCTTCTAAAAAGGACATTAGAGAACCCAACAATCAACAACGTTTCATCGTCATGAGATGATTCTTAATTCCAAATTTTTTTTATTGAATTTAAAATTCCACCATCTGACTTGGCAGGATTTGAACCTGGATCCCCAGAACAATAGCTGAACTTCTGGATTAATAGTCTAGCGATGATAATATTTGTCATCGACTCCCTATTGTGAAATAATTTCTCTCCCACCCTTGGGGAAAAAAAACATACTTCTCATCAAATACGCATAACAAAACCAACCGGACATGGAAATCGGTTGCCATTTTATAAGTAGAGCGCTTAAAGCAACATCCAGGAAAGACAATATTAAAGCACAGCAGTTAAAACGTTTTGCACTGAGTTAGTCAGGTTTTCTTAATGTTATAAAGCACCAAGAAAAGGAGGTCTGAATGGACAAGCTGAGTGACTAAGCCAGGTGCTTCTCAGCATGGGGACGGATAACCCCCCCAAAAAATGTATTCCATTTCCCAAGGACACTGGCTTGTCAACCACTTCAGTGAAGGCATAGAGATACATAAACAGCGGGAGGAAACATGTGGGAAGAGAAAAATTTATAGTGCAAATATCCTTTAAACTGTACAATGCTGAATGCTAAACTTGCGTTTACATAACACCTTGAACGCCGCTAAGAAAAATGTCCTTGATGTTTAACATCTCTCCACTTGTAAAATGAGTCGAAAGTTATGCACAACCGTGCACAAAATCGCTTTTTCCAAATCAGTCTCCCCAAAGATTTAATTAGCGTTAAGAGTTACTGTCACCCGCCCAAACTGTTGGCAGGCACAGACAGAACAGCTCAAGTGCCCAAACGAGCTAAACTGGTCAAAACCGTCAGGTTTTACCTTCAGAGATTAGAAAGCCTGTCAAGGAGCAGCAGGTCGACAGTCAAGAACTATGAGAACAAAATGATTAAATTGGGTCCTTATCCTGCTGTCAGATGTCAAGTTTATCAAATTCTTTCTGAAATGAGTCATTGTTGTCATTCATCACAGAAACAATAGTCAAAAATGGTGAAACATTACTCAAAAAAAAACTATAACAAATGAGAAATCATGAGGCAACTTACACCCATTATGAAAATTCATACATTGATTGTGTACTCTGTAAACTTGCAGTCTGTGCAGGTTGAAACATTGAAGGTACAGGATGTTCCACTGGTTGTTATAATTGCTCTTGGCTGGTAACAAGGGCAGGACCTCCTAGAGTGTTGTGACAAGTCACCAGATCAGTTCAAGAGTCAGTGAACAGCACTTCTTCAACAGTAATTTTGCCAGCCAGCAAGTGACCCAGTTAAGGGATAAAGGGAAGACGTCCCAGTTTAGAACAAGAGAAGCCGATTCCAATTAGGAAAAGGACTCGGATTTGATTGGATTTATTCTCATCATATGTTTTGGAATGCACTGAAAAGTACTGCTTCTTGGGTGCTACACAGACAAAACATACTCTTCATTTAATATATAGGGAGAAGGAAAGGAGGAGGATGCAGATTATATTGTTGCGATTACAGAAAGGGTGAAGAGAAAGATCAGCTTAATATATATATGGTAAGGGGACTAAGCTTAAGTAATGTGGCTGGAGAAGCCCTGAAAATCCAAAAAGGCAGCACAAGGTTGGCAACTCCATTCTGCTGGCTGTTAAGTTGAAAATAGCCTTCAGAACAGGGTTATTTTGCCTGGCACAGTCGAAGAAACTTAAATTGTGCTTGGCGTTTGATGCTCATGTGTATTTGAAAGTTCAGGGAAATGTAATCTCAGCAGGAGATACCAGCCCTTAGAGAAGGCAGCCAATTGAGAGTGATCCTTGGAAGTCCAAGGAAAAATCTTTCAACTTGGAGATTGGAAACCCTCATGAGAAAGATAAAGTTTCAGTGAGGTTGGGTGGCTCACAGTGCGACCAATGTCTGGATCCGTTATGGAGAAATCCCTGGAGAGTGAGGGAAAGAAGAAGGGGGGGGGGGGGGGGGGAGTAAGAGAGAGAGAGAGAGGGAGAGAGAGATAGAGAGTGCGTGTGCACGCACGGTGGGGTGGGGGAGGATGGGTGGTGGTTTGCCTCAGTCAGAAGCCATCTTCTGATCAAGGGTGCTCCCCCCTTCACAAATCAGACACCTTTGGAACTATTTATCTACTCTTTTCCCCAAGCCAGAGCATCCCCTACCATACTCAGAACCTCTGCTCTTCATCACAGGCAGTGCTGCAGTCACTCTTCTAGCCACTGCAGCGCTATGCCTGGATGGATCAGGACAGCTGTCAATCATTCTGATTGACTGACAGTTCTCCAAGGTGAGAGAGTTCCTTCCAAGTGTGGACAGGGTCCTGCCTGCTGCTTACTTCAACGGCAATGTGTCGCCTGCCAATTATCCCAAAGGCCATTCAAAGATCCAAGACTATATATTTATATTAAAAGCTAACATTTTTAATCCACTTTGTTTACTCAAATATTTGTATATACAAAAATACATGATGCACTATCTTGATAAGCAACTTTTATCCAGCATAAATGCAGACACTGGAATTCATAAATAACAAAGAAACAAGGAAAAGAGCCCCAGCCTGTTCAACAAGTAAGCCTTTCAGAATCTTTTATGTACTTTCACCTATGTGTTTTTCTAAATATGAAAACCAGAGTCGTGCACAATACACAGTGTACTCTAACCAGGTTCGAGCCAAGTTTAACATAGCTCTCTCTTTTCACTTCAGTCTCTCAAAAAATAAGTCCCATGCTAAGTTACTCTTTATGGTCTTAGTAATCTGGGCTGCTACCTTTAATGATGTGTATCTGTTCCTTGGAAAATGTCTAAATGGAAGAGAGGGAAAATGGATTCCAAGAAGTATGTGACCTCCTTATTGCTCCTACAGAAGTATATCACTTCACACTTAACTATATTCAAATTAATTTGTCAATTACACCCTATCCTGCAAGTTCATTAATGTCTTAAATTTTAATCACATTTCTCCTGAAAATTAACTATGCTTACTCCAATTATCTCCCAGCCACAAATTTGGCAAAATTTGAGATAACACTTCTGATTCCTGAGTCTGAATCATTTCGGCATATGGTAAAAAAAAGTGATCAAAGCTTAGATGACTGTGGAACGGTGCTTCTCATCTTTTACCAGTCTGAGGAGGTATTTGCAACTCCAGTATCCCATTTTCTCTTGAGTAGCAAGCTTAGTTTCCATTCCATGATTTGTCCCCTAATGTTACATGCAACAGTTTATTGAAGGCAAATCCAAATAAATGACAACTGCTGCATTAACTTCATCTACGCTTTCATGTCATCTCTTCAAATAATTCACCATCAGTCAAGCATGACTTTCTTTTCTGCAATCCATTTCAACGTGTTACTAGTTTCTAGATTTTTAAATATTTGGGTAAAGATTTTATCTTTCTTAGCACAGTCGTCAGACTAATTGGTCCATAGTTCCTTACTGTTCTAAACACTTCTATAAATACAGCAATATAGTTGGTCAGTCCTTTAGCATTATTCTCTTTACTTTTTTTTTGTATTCAGGTAATCGTGCTTCTGCTATCTCACCTCTAATTTCTGTATCCGTGGATGTAATTCATCCAGACCAGGAGCCTTATCTTCTTAAAAATTTCATCAGTTTATCAATTACCTATCTCGCATGTTATTTTTGGATCTCTAACTCCAGTGTTGTGTTCATCCTGATGATCTCCCTGATAGAATGAAGCCAAAGTAACTGTTACCTACCCAAGAAAAAAAACCATCAGTCGACCAAAGCCAATCATACCAACAACCCCACAAAGTGCATTCAGGCGTATGGTTTTGGTAACAAGTCCTTTCTCAAGAACTGTTAAATTACTCAGCACTGATATGGCCCTAATGGAAATAAATTTCCAATCATTACAACTATAAAAAGTTCATGACGTTACTTTGCAGTTTCCTTCTTGGTGTTTAGTATTCTGAGATTTGTCAGGTGCCATTTGGGTTTGGATTAAAGCATCTTTCTACAGACTCTAGTATGGCTTTATAAACATGAATATTTAGCAGCTCCTCAGGTGAAAACTGATAAATGGACCTTTACTCTTAAAATTGAACACGCCAAATAGCAGAGGTGGAATTCAGCCTTTGCCTCCTGATCAGAAACTTAACATTACCAGGCATTGAGTCTGGTTAAGTCTTCTGCGTCCAAGGTATTGCAAAAGGTAGTGAAAGGTCAGAAGAGTAACTATGCTGGTGACACAGTCTTTAAATGCAGTAAAACTGAAAATAACATCCAGCATACATTAAAAAAACTGAACCACTGCCTGAGTTGGCCAATATTTACAATGTACTGCTGAGCCATACAAATCAAGAAAGTACAACTTTATATCAGAGCTGGAGCAAGCCATGCAGCTCCTTTCAGCATTCAATTACATCATGACTGAACTGCATTCTTACTATCTTAACCTTGCCAAAGGAGACATGGATTCCCACTTAGTACAGACACCAAATGGAGACCTCATGAATTGTCAAGCGTGGAGGGAGTGAGACAATGACAGTGGGAGAAAAAAAAAGTTAGGGATCCCAATCACATCAGCAAGTGACCCCTGCTGCCAAGTGCATTTGAGAACTGTAATAGATTTTTCTATGATACTGGATAGTGCAGATAACTAGCACAACTCCATCTGGGATTATAAGGAAGAATAGCCACTTCAACAAAATACTAGCAAATTACAACAGGACCCACATCCAGCAAGGATTCATTATTTTAAAAAGCGAGGAAGACGAAGAAATTGGCTACTGTAAAAGGTCAACTTCATCCTCTGGTAAACCTCAGCACTGGTGAGGACATCCCTACAGAACAACATTTCAGATAGTTCTATAGGGTGTACTGACGCTATTTCCAAATTAGTGGCCAAACTTGCATGAGCCAACTGAAAAAGTTTAGTATTATGTCCACACGTAACTGAAATAGGCTACGCAGCAGACAGATTCTTAGGCAGCGAAGATGAAACTGAAGTTCCAAGTTTATCTAAATGTACCAGTTCAATTCCTAATACAATCGAGCTGTGTTTGATCAATTTTTAATACAATAGGAAAAACTGCATTATTCAGACAAATCTCTTTAAAGTTTGTACATTTATCACTACATGCTTAAACATTGGTATCGAAGACTGCAATTATAATTTCTGAATTGTTTGTTCAAAACCATTTTAATTCAACACAAAACTGTCTGAGATTCTGACTTGTACAATACCCTAACATTCACAGTTAACTTTTCAAAACCAACATGGCAGTTCTGCCAACCAATTTACTTTGTTCCTTCCTCTCCTGAAAAAGTCACCTGTGTTACATAGACATAGCTGCCCTCTAGCTAGTACCTCAACCCACATACCACCATTCACGTGAGAGCTTTAACAGCGAATGCGGCAAGCCAAACGTGATCAACAGCTGGCTTTCACATGCACGCTAACTTATAGGGGTCATTGGATAGCCATGAGCAGCAGAAACACAGACCGATATTTCCTCTTCTTGGCCATGTGACAGTTGAGTACACAACAGACATTTAATCTGAATGATGAAGTCCTTATAGGTACAATGACTCCCAAGTTAAGAGTGTAGACATTATTTTACCCTGTACTATATATACACTGAAGGAATTCATAAACTCCAGTCCTATATTTTCAAATTGAAATACACAAAATAATCACAAGTAGAAACGTAAATTTTCTGAACCTTGTCAGCCAGTAGTAAATCAGAAAGATGCAAATTCCAGTCATTTAGAAGTAAAAGGAATTGTGTAGGAGGTGTGAATAGGCAGAATTGCCAAAACTATGAAACAGAGCTCACGATTTGTAAAACAAACATTAACTCTTATCCAGATAGTTTGCATTTACGCGTTAATAAGCTTTGCCAACTACGTATTTTCGTCATGGGGCCTCAACTCTTAAGTGCTTTATTTCTCACATCACAAACTAGCTACTCAGATAGGAGGCGGCTCAAGGCTTTTCAACTTTGATGAAAAGCCCAAATCTCCACTAATTAACATTTTGCAGCCCGTGTCAAGGATCTTGTAAGAAATCTGAGCAAATTTGTCTTTGACCAAAAAAGGGCTGAAAGTGGTTATAAAATTCCTGTTTTAAACTATTAACTGTTGGACTTCATCATTCAGATTAATTTGTCTCAATAAATACCACAAATTATGAGGGCCGCTAAGTATTTTTCAACACATAATCTCCGTCGATAGAGAGAAAACAAGGATATCAAACTACTGTTTCATTTAACATGAGAATCATCAAATCAGACTGCAAAGTAATGTTCTTTACTAGAGTAGCTGTTTCCACAGACAAGAAATAGGATCCTTAAACTGCGCTGCAACCAAGTATTTGGTGACGTGGTGGAGGCAGGAGGTCATGAACTACATACTATCCAAAGTGGCTGTGAACACAGGCAGCTTTGTCTGTAGGCAACCAACAGCTGATCTATGTACATGAACTGTAACTTTACATTACACTCCACAAACACACAGGCCTTCAACAAAACCGCCATTTCTTCATGTTGGAACAACTGATAATTTTAACAAATCTGAATTACAGTTGTTGAAGTAAATAGTTAACAGTCAAAGGAACATTAATGCTTGGAATTATAATATCCTTTCTCTTTCCACCCAGTTAGCATTAAGTGCTCCTAGACACCATGTTTAAACACCTTGTGCAAGGCACCAACACTCTTTCAACCTTCAACTTCAAAGCATGCATAACTACACCATGACATTTCCACTGTCCACAACAGCAAACCCAAAAAAGCCTCCAAGTGGGAAGTTGATCTCATGCACACTGCATGGACTGGAATCAGAGGATTGACTCGCCAACTTTAAGGGCATTCAAATGGTCGTTTGATAGGCATATGGATAATATTGGAATACTTTAGGTTAGAGGGTCATTACATTGGTTCCACTGGTCGGCGCAACTTCGAGGGCTGAAGGGCCTGTACTGTGCTGTAATGTTCTATGTTTTAAGTTCTCTATGTTCTATGAATTAGACCTAAACGTAATTCACGTGGGAACGGTACAGCCAATATAGGATAAAACTATTTCCATTCATCAGTTCACGTTGGCCTGGAGCCGAAACCCCAGAGAGCACAAGAAAGCGCAATGACTCACAGGTCCAAGATATAGGCGAATTACAAGCATTCACCAACACAATCCTTTCTAGGGCAAGCACATGGTAAGAGGAGCTGGTAAACAAAGAAAATACTCAAAAAGTTTAGCTTATTCACATCAGTAACTTCAATAACAGACAAGCATCTACACATATGTAGTGATTTTTTTTAAAAAATCAACTTTTAGCAGAGATCTTCTCTTAAAAACATACCCAGCATTGATCAAACCTACGCAGAACGAAATCAGATAACACAGGCTTATATATACATCCACAACATTGGAGACATTGACTGGGTTGTTCATGGCTTGCAAAACAGGAATAAGAATTGCTGGCACTTCTAACCGATACCAAATTCCAGCAATACAGCAACTTCTGCAACTGCTTGACATCTGCGTCAATCAATAAAATAACTGGTACAGCACTTGTTCTACTTTAGAATTCTCATTCCTCAACCTCTCTTATATTGTAGAAAAGCAAACAGTGAGTTAACAACCAATGCAACCCAAATGGCATTTACACCGCATCTTGTAACAAAACAGAGCAGCCGAATGCATATCCTGAATAGGTTCAAGGGCAACAAGATGCTATTCGAAGTTTGGTAACTGAAAGGTCAGTCAAATAGACACATTTTGAGTGAACATTTAAGTAATAGAAAAGATTTAAAAGGAAGGAATTGAAAAAGTGGTGCTGACCCAACTGAACACATTCCAAGCTACTGGAGCTCAGGAAAACAAGAAACTGAGCTCATGAGGAATGGAGCACTGGGATGGAACAGAGTTTGGGGAAAGTGCAGTCAAGGATTGCAAAAGGGATACAATGGGAAAATAAGGGGCTAATATACAACACTGAATAATAAACTTACACAAATATGCAACCTAGTGCTGGATTAATAACAAGCTATCAAAGTTTTGATCAGGTTGGGGTTTCTAGGGGTGAAGGATGTGGAGCCAGCAATGACACGACTCAAACAATTAAGTCAGGAGGTGATGAAGAGATGGATAAGGATCTCAGTGGCTGAAGAGGGGTGGAAGTAGGAAGTGCTGCAAGTGGTTATAGACAGGAAGTGGCTTTCAAGCTCAATTCAGGTCAACATCGTCTCAAACATCACAGACAATCTGATTCAATCTCAAAGTGCATGGGAAGGAATTAGAAATCAGTGGCATGAAGCAGAAATTGTGGTGGTGCGGGGGGGGTGCACCAAAGGTGAGCACTTCATGAAAAACAGGAAGCAAATCAGCCAGAAGATATATTACTGCAGGAAGATTAGTGGAATTCACACCAAGTAGTGAAGGAATTTGCAATATATCCATTGATACCCCCAAGGCACATTTTCTAAGTCAATCTGAACGCCAAGGGAACATTAATGTAAAAATCACAAGCCAACTACTTTCACTCCAGTCATTTCGAGCAGTGGTGACTCTGCATTTGAAACTGAGAGCAGTCATCCATGATGAAATGAAAGCAACAGCAGTTGTCAAGGGATCCAAGAAAATTATCAAGAAAGTGGCAATGAAGGGTAGCAAGCAGAGGAAAAGATCAAGGAAAGCAAGTTATTTCATCTACAGAGGGATGAATCAGATTCACCACGTCACCAACATCTTCTCCACAGCCATGAGCATCACAAACTTGTTCTCGCCATAATCTTTCAGCTTTCCTTAGATTCAGAATGATGCCAGAGGACTGGGGAATTTCAAACACGACGTCCTTGCTCAAAAAAACGGTACAAGGATATGCCCAGCAAATACAGACCAGTCAAGGTTAGGGAAACTTCGAGCAACTATTCGGAGCAGAAAGAATAGCTATGCGGACAAATGGATTTCTTGAGGGAAAATTGTGTTTTACCGACATGGTGGAGTTTTTCCAGAGAGGATGAGAGATGTAATGTCACCAATCCCCTGTAGAACTGAAGTATAACATACAGCAATCAGGAGTGGGAATATCAGCTGATGGTTTTTGTCTCTCTTTGTTTCCACCTCCCAAGTTGAAGAATATCAATGGCACCTGTGCTTCAGCACTTTTTGTTTATGATCTCCGAGAAGACCAAAGTCCAATCTTCATTTTAAAAATTACTTCGATTTGACAGTTTACAGCATTGTTGACAAAGTGTTAATAATTATACAACTATTTTCAGTGACTTCAGCACTGCAAATCATCAGGATTGTCAAGTGAGCTGTTGGTTCATTTCTTTCTTGAAATTAAACTTGATTGGCCTACCTTTGATTCAGCATGCAAATTAGCAGGTGAATGCTGTTACTGACAAAAATGATCGTACAATGTTCTGATGGTTACATATCACAGTACTGGTAATGTTTAAAATTAGGAAATTAGCTTTCTACATGGCTGTTTAGTACATTGTGAAATGGGAATATTGTTGCTGATGGTTCATGCTCTCTTTTTTGATTTATTCTAGTTTTACGTTCAGTCACCTGTGTACACAGCCATACAATAATGACTTGCACAATGTGCCGCTGAATAATAGTTTCAGCATTTTATTTAATTTCAGTGTTTCATTTAGTGGTCCACTGATGGCATGCCAGAATGTGTCCCTGCATGCTGTACTGACAAACTAGAAATATTGTTCCCTTATCTGGGTGAATCCAGAACTAGGGGGCACTGCTTTAAAATTAGGAGACACATTTACAGGCAGAGAACTTTTTCTCTTGAGGTTTGTGCAGCCTTGGAACTCTTACCTCAAAGTGTTGGTGGGGGCATTGATTTTTTTTTAAAGCGAAGGAATCAGAAACTATAAGGAGAGATGGGGAAGTTAGAACTCCACACATACAGATCAACCATGATTTTACTGAATGGTGGAGCAGGCTATAATGGGATGAGTGGCCTACTTCTACTCCTATTTTGTGTTTGTAAATTACACTGAATGCAAGATGTCAATGTAAAACAGTTACAAGATTCAATTCCACTATCCCTGTTTGCTCAGACACCAAGGAAGAACCAGTGATGCAAGTTAACAGAGGGACACAGAAATGTACGCCAATTTATTACCACACTTCCCTACATCACAGAACATCAACAGTGCCTAAATGGCCTTACTAAGTTAAGAACCATCTTGATATCATAATATGTGATACATGAATACAAGTTCTTCCCTGTCAAGTCATCACCTCAAGAAAAGGGAGACAAAGCATGTTAATCATCATCATCATGCTTCTTACACAGTTGCAAAGCAGTCTATAATCCTATTATATCACAGATGTGATTACAAACAGAACTTGCAGAAACTGCAGAGTCTTTTGTGAGCATACTATATCTGATGTGACCCCATGCATTCTGGTCCACTAGATAATAGGCCAACACAAAATACAATAAATTAGATCAAATTAAAGGTAGTTTTTCCTGGAAAAACCCCAATAGCTCTGAAACAGTCAGTAATTGTTCTTTAATTAAATAGCCGTATATAACAAACACTAGTAAAATTTGTTGAGCAGCAACCTTTCTTCAAAAAAGGGAAACTACACAATTTGAAGGATCTGGACAATTCATCCAGGATATCAAAATTCAATGACCAGTATTCAAATCCTCTCCAACCCAATCTCTTGCTTATGGTGCCTGACCTAAGGGAGAAAGTAGTACAGAAACTGGTTCTTACTTGGGCAAGATATACTCTCCTGACTACGGCTAACCATTACTCCTCTCACCACAAGGTTGAAATATGTGTGGTACAAACAATGGCAATGTGTGCCATACAGCCCAAATATCAACTAATTACCAAACAAATGATTGCCAAACAACTCTCCTCTCACCAATATGAAAAAGGACAGCACACACTGCTGCCACTGTGTACTGGTGGTTGAAGTGATGCATGGCTTTATCCCAGATGGTGTCAAGCTTCTTCAATGTTATTGGATTTGACTCCTGCTAAGTTAAGAACCTTGCATCACCTTCTCAACTGGCACATTGTAGGTGGCGATTTTGCAAATACACTAAGTGAGCTCACAGAATTTCTCTTGAAGCCACTGCACTTGTATGATTGGTGCAGTTAAGTTACCGTTCAATGGTAACTGGGGAAATACAGAGAATTCAGTGATAGTAAGGCAGCTGAACATCAAAGAGAGATTTTTTTCTGCTGTCACAATTAAAAGGAATTCATAGGGAAGATAGACAGAAACTATTTTGGGGGGAAGGGGGCCAAAATGTCAACAGTTTTTGATTGACAGAGGGAATCAAAGGCTATGAGGAAAGGCCACAATTAAATCAGTCAGTATCTTACTGAATGGCAACAGAGCAGACTTGAGGGGCCAAATGGCCTAATCCTGTTCCTGATAATAACCTTAAAATTAGAGCAAGGCCATTCAGGAAGCTTGCCTCCACGCAGAGGTAGAAATTTGGAAATTCCTTCTCTCAAACATCTGTTAAAGCTCAGTCAAAAAATTAAGGTTCTTGGTCAGTAAGGGCATTAAAAGGACATGATGCAGAAACAAACAGATGGATGAGATACATATTAGCTACAATTTAGTTGAATATCAAGTTCAAGGGATTCAAGGAGCTGAATGACCTACACATGTTCCTACACTCCTTCTGATCTCATATCCCTGCATCTGGAACAGGAAAATGTGACCATATTGTCACCTGCTTCCCAGTTGAACAAAAAAAGATAAAGCCTCAAAAAAGACAGCCGAAAGTATGTACGTACACTTCGATAGTTCACTCAGTTTTCCTTCCTGGATTTCCAATTATTGGTTTGACAACTACATTTAAAAGTTTAGCTCTGTGAAACCTTTTTAAAACAACTGGAAGCTGGAATCTCTGTGCATAGTCCAAATAATTTGCATTCCCTCTTGCTTCTGTACTTACAGGGTCCTCATTATGATAGAAAATGTCCCACACAAATGTCAGGATGTCCACAGGTTTAAGTGTGAACTTTTTTTTCCCCCCCAGATGAATTCTGCAAAGTTACAGTTTAGTAAATGCAGCAACAAACTGAACAATCACCTGAATTTGCCTCAAATAATATAAAGTGTACTTCACCTGTCTGCCTCAAATATAATGCTTGCACACAACTCAGGAGATAAAACGTGCATTTGTCATTTGCATTTCATTTAAAAACATTTGCACCAAGCCAGAAAACAACCTGGCAAAGCACTGCAGGACAAGCCGGAGAACTCAACTTCTGCTTTTAACTCCAGTGAGAATTGTAAACCCAGTTAACTCTCCCGCCCCTTTTAATGTTGCAAGTACCTCAATGAAGGCAGGTTTTTTTCAAATCAACTTCCCTCCAACCTGTTCTTGAAAATGACTTTCTGCACCAGGCCAGCATATCCACAAGGCTCAAACCAACTCTAAGCTTTGCAAATGTTGGACAGGCAGAAGAAAAGAGCCCCCATCTATGTGAAGTTGTGGAGGCTGGTGGAGTCCTCCTACCTGCTTTCTTGGGCGAGCCTGCAGTCTAATGCTGATCCTCAGAAAATGTCTTTGGAGATGGCACACACTGTCAAATAACCAGGTAAACTGAAGACCCCCCCCCCCTTCACATACCAACCCTCACTCCTACACCCAAGTAAATTGAAGACTCCCCTACTCCCACACCTAGGTAAACTGAAGGCTCCCTCCACACACCAAACTCCTCCCCTCTCAACATCCAGGTAAATTAAAGATCCCACTCCACACATCAACCATCCCGTGCACCAGGTAAACTGAAGGTCTCCACCAATCTGCTCCCTGGGGACTCAATGCCCCAAGCGACTGCAACTCATAAAACCATTGCCCAACAGTGCACGCCTGGCCTCTCCCTTTTTTGCATACCGACAGTCTGCAAACAAAATATACAAAAATGAAACTCCTCCCTCACACAAAAAAAAAGAAATAATCTTCCACCTAACATAATCCCCACACACACAAATATACAGCTCTTCGATTCAACCTACCTGTCTGCACCGCCCAATGCAAACCTTTCACCCTCCCCTACCACCAATCCTGGGGGAGGGGGGAATAAAATTGCAAGGAAAAGCTGACAGGAGCTGCAGCCTCGGAGCTGGAGGAGGAGGAGGAGGAGAAGAAGAAAGGTTTTTTTTTGTTTTGTTTTATTTCTTCCAGTTAAGTTGCCGTTCTGCAGAAGTTTCTCTTTTTTCCCTCCCCCCCCCCTTGAGTCCACACATGCCCTGAGGTGCCCCACACACTGACACTCAGAGCGCGGTGCAGGGCATCCTCTCAAACCGAAAACACTGCGCGGCCATCTTCAGCACAACATAGTGCCCCAGGCTCGCAAAACTTGCTGGGTTTTTCCCTGCCCCCCCCCCCCCCACCCCTTCTCCCTCCCCATCTGTCGTGGCGAGGGGTGGCTGCCGTTCTCCACCCCCTCCCCTTCACACTTCCTCTGAGGAATGAGGGAGGGAGGTTGAGTGAGATAGATGTTTCATCTCACACCGCCGCCCCCCCCCCTTGCTGTGGACCGTGCAAGTGAAGGTTTGATCAGAGACTGTTTGTTTTTAATTTTATATAATAAGCAGCAACGACACAAACACACACATACACTAAAAAGTAAAATGATAATCCTCCGCCGGGATGTGAAGGGTGAGGGTGGTTCTGTTCCGCAAAAGCAGGAAGTTAGGTGGCCCAGCCTCTCCCTCAACCAACACGTTGCAACATCCCACCACAGTCCAACCACTGCTGGGTCCTAAAGTCGAATCGTTCGGCTTCTGCAAACAGCTGGCGAGAGCAGGTGACCAATATTTTGCGCATTTGTTTCCCCCTCTTTCCAAGGTATCATGAGTGGATTCCACTGCACAATGTAGGAGGAGCGGAAATTTTCAAACGAAGCCAACTTTAAACTTATTGAGAAGTTGCTGCAAGGGGATTTCTCCTGATCTCCCAAATGGGAAACCTAGATGTTTCTCCAGTGTTTCTGCCAATCTCACAATATATAAAAAAGACCCCCATGAAAATCCTCTCTCCATTCTTTTAAAATTCCGTCTTGCAAAGATACCAAAGTCTGATATCACGTACCTATCAACTCAATAGCTTCTTCCCTGCTGCCAGACTTTTGAAATGGACGTACTTTACATTTTTACACCCTAGCTATGATTGTAACACTTACATTCTGCACCCTGTCCTGTCCTTCTCACATGTGGTGGCACAGTTGTTAGCACTGCTGCCTCACAGAGCCAAGGACACGGGTTTGATTCCCAGCTTGGGTCGCCGTCTATGTGGGGTTTGCACATTCTCTCCACGTCTGCATGAGTTTCCTCTGAGTGCTCGGGTTTCCTCCCACAGTGCGAAAGACGGGCTGGTTGTGTGCACAGGCCATGCTAAATTCTCCCCAAGTGTACCCAAACAGGTATCAGAGCATGGTGACGGGGGGATTTTCACACTAACTTCACTGCAGTGTTAACGTGAGCCGACTTGTGACACTATGACTGGTATGCTTTCTGTACAGCGTGCAAGAAACAACACTTTTCACTGTCTACTAATACATGTGACAATAATAAATCAATAATAAATAATATATTTTCCAAGAGGTCATAGAATTTATCCATTCAATCCTGAGCCACACTGTGCAGGAAGACCTTAGATTTGATCAGATCTCTGGGAGGTCAGGAAGCAAAACAAACCCTAGGAGGAATTCAGACAAACAATTGACAAATGTCAGACAGGAAAAAGACGATAAGACTATCTGGTCTGTCCCTTACACAAGATCTCACAAGTGTATCACAATAAATACACTCCGCACCCACGTAATTTGAAAAAGGCTGATTTAATTTGAAAATTGGTTCAAAACCCAGGTCAAATCAGATTGGTTAAACTAGTCCGACAGCACATAAAAGATTACAAGATGAAAAGAATTTGCCAACACTTAGTTTTACTTAAATTTTCCATGTGCCAGCCAGGAAGCACCCATGTGTCAGCTAAGACCAGAGTTGGACTGTGCTCTGATGCCTCTGTTGACGATTGGCACACAGCACTAAAAACACACTACTTGGAGAGCACACCTATGGAATGGAGTTGCCAACCTTAGGAGAGGCAGGAAGGGGGAAAAATTCATCAAGGGAAAAGGATAGGGAGGTAAAATTCAGCTGCTGGAGCACAAAACCAGTAGTCATGAATCAGCCACTCTTTATACACCTCGTCTTTTTTCACTCTGCACTGAAGTCACTGAGAAGGAAAATGAGACAGGCTATATAATAGGCAGTCATTTTGCTACTGCCCATTTTGTACCACCAAAGTTGAACTTCACCCTTGTAGCCTCTTCAACCCATCCAAAAATCAGCCAAACTTCAAAGAAACTCAATGACCTTTTGGCAGATGCCACTATCACTACAGAGGCAAATTTCTCCATCATCTCCACAGATCAATATCTCAGCTATTGCTGCCTTATGAGGTTTAAATTTAAGTCTTTTTGATTAGTTATTCACAAAAGTAATTGGACCACAACAGAAGAAATGGCTATCTAAACACATTACCATAACTAAAACAAATTCTATCCTAAGCTATTCCTTTCAGAAAGATGCCCAGTTTGATCTCTGGTCTAATGGTAAGAGCATTTCACTTTGGCTCAGTGATCCAGAAATTTGTGTGCCCCTATTTTTGGATGAGGAGACCAAAGCTGCATTTCCTGCACTGGAATGCTAAAGTCCAAGGCTTGCCTGATGTTGGAACTCAGGAATTGCTTAGTTCTTATTATGGCACAACAGCCTACCTGCAAAGAATAATGACTAATGACAATATTGTGTTCAGTTAAGTGAGTCTGGGCATTGAATCTAGTCTGGGATTGGCAATCAGGTAGTATGGAGCCAGGAATAGGAGAGTTTGGGGCCAGGAATCTGGGATGAAGAGTAGTTTCGAGGATCAAATTGGTGTTGGGGTTTCCATGTCGGGGATCATGAAGATTGGAACAATGAATTGCCGGGGCAGGGCTGGAGGTTGCAGTGGTGTTGGCTACCCCAGGGCAAACCCAGCTTGAAGATGAGACCTGAAAATGCAGTTTGGACCATTATTTACATACCCAAATATGGTTTAAAGCTCCTTCAGGGGTTGGTAAATGGTACTCCTTTTTCATCCTAATCCAATGTGGTGCACTTCTACCCAAAGGTGCGTACACGCCGTCTGCCTGCTGATAGCAAAGGCCCAATTAGGAGCAGTGCACACCATTTTCTAAGACAGTAAAGTCTATCCAGTAAGTGGAGATTGTGTGAGTGTGTGTGTAATTTGATGAAAAGATGATTGACCCTGGCTGTGTTGTACACAGACTCCAACAGCATGCTGATAAATATATGGCAAATTCCAAGATGAATGGTCACTTGGTCATGGTTGCCAGTGAGCCAAGAAATGCTCATGAAACAATATCCAAAAAGACTGAAGAGGAAAATGGGTAAAGATCACAACACAATTTTAAACATAGTTTTTAAAACCACATGAGCCTACATAAACAACATAATGTTTGCAGAAGAGTATTGAAGCAATCAATTCCCAAAGTTGTACTTGATTTTGCCGTGATCAGTTCAGAGACCAGTCTCTTATTTTAAACCTATATTGTTGTTGACAGATAAAAAACACTGGGGAATTCTGCATGCCAATCAGTAATAGTACTAGGGTTTGATAGAGAAGTTCCTGGTAATCAGTTTGAACCAATAATCCAAAGAACAAGAATGGAAAATCCCAGCCTAGCAGTTTTAGAAATTAAACTCAATTTAAAATAAATGAAAATGGTAGAATCATACAGTGCAGAAAGAGGCCATTTAGCCCTTTGAGAATGCACCAACAACAATCCAACCCAGGCCCTATCCCCATAACCCCATGCATTTACTCTGGTTAGTTCCCCTGACACTAAGGGGTAATTTAGCATGGCCAATCCACTTAACACGCACATCTTTGGAGTGTAGGAGGAAACCAGAGCACCTGGAGAAAACTCACGCATGCACAGGGAGAACATGCAAGCTCCACACAGACAGTGACCCAAGCTGGGAATCGAACCCAGTGAGACAGCAGTGCTAACCAATGTGTCACTGCACCACCCATATTAAAAGCTCCTGTCACTTGAAGTGACACTGAGGCTGTCATTATCATAGAAATTCAGCTTCAGTGAAGTAAAGTTGCTTTCCTAAATGTTATTCTATTCACAGACCAACTCTGTTAACTGCCAACTGAAGTAGCCTAACAAGGCACACAGTTGTATCAACCGCTTCATTAGTCAAACTGCATAGTTCATGAAGGCTCAGCGCTTTCTCAGGTAATGATTGATTGGCAAGACTGGCACTCATTACTAATGAAATTCACATCCTGAGATGATTTTTTTTTAAAAGAAACATATCAAAGCATCATTTTTTTCATGTTTTTGTGAGAACCTTCACCCTTGAAGGTGCTGACTTGTTATTGGATATTGTTCATGAACTCCATCATGCCCCCAGGACCTTATCCAAGTCACTATTTCTCCTGCAGAGTCCTCACTGTG
Source organism: Carcharhinus amblyrhynchos (assembly GCF_965287045.1). Lineage (NCBI taxonomy): Eukaryota > Metazoa > Chordata > Chondrichthyes > Carcharhiniformes > Carcharhinidae > Carcharhinus > Carcharhinus amblyrhynchos. The sequence continues at coordinate 57,348,489 of NC_137335.1, forward strand.
ATGCACTGAGATCAACGATTGCCAAACTGTCATTAGCTGAGTGAATGCACACAGGGAGGGACACAACATTACAGGAACTATGCAGCTTCTAACCATGGCATTGGATGTTTCATCATCCAGCCCACTAAGAGTTGCTGAACCAGTGTAATAAATGCAACACTGCTTCAAAGTTTTTGTGGCACTCTGCCCTTGAAAGAACCAAGACACAAATTCCTGGTACACAGAAAAAAAATCATAAACTAAAAATAATATTAATCTAAGATTTTAAGAACAAAATAATAAATTGACAGAGATGCCCCACTCTTGATTGTAGAGTAGCCTACCAACATTGTAACACTTCAAAAACAAGCCATTCAGGTTACTGAGAACTAAAGTAACCATGGAACTGCATGCTGCAAAGTCACCCATCAAGCAAGACAAGGGGGATTTGGACAAATTCACCACACTCCACAAATCTATATTGTATTTTTAATTGCAAACAATAGCAAGAGAACTGGATTGTTCCCACAGACTGAAAATTTTCAAACTTCAAAGTGTGAAACTTTAAAACTGAAGATATTGCTCCCGATGGCTTGATGTAATTTTAAAAGATGTCATTCAAGCTTCAGCATTCTTTTGTAGTTGCTCATGTTTGTGCTTCACTGTTTCAATTAATGCACATATAATTTACCAAAAAAAAAAGTACAAAAGAATGATACGCTCTTAACCTTTCATTCTTTTCTGTGTGGTTTGTGGTCACTTGTAACACTTAAGAGTTTCCATTACATTTTAGTTAATGTAATTTACAAAAATCATAGCGTACTCATAGGAAAGGACATCAAACCAATTATTCTTATTCAATGTTGTTACCGTATCCACCTCCGAACCAAGAGTTCAATGAGTTCTTTGTCCAAAATTCCATATCCTGCTTTTTCCCGATCCTGCTTGAACATTCTTCACCAGCATGAGGATCGAAATCTCATCTCCTGCTCATTCATTGTGGGCTACGTTCTGTTCTTCTTGCCCTCTAGACTATCGTTGGTGGCAGAACCTTCGTTTAGTGCTCCTTCTTTAAAACTTCTCACACATTTTAAAATCATCTTCTGTAATTCTCTTGCCAGACTACTGCTCAGACTAGTTCACACTGCTGGAAACATATTGAGCGACATTGTTCTTTTAGTGTAACAAGATTCCGTTGAAAAGAAAACTCTTTGCTTGCTACAGGATTAGCAATGTAACAAACATGATGGAACTTCGTCTGATGTGCACTTCACTCCAATTCTGCGAGACACAATGTAGATACTTAGCTTAAGAATCCAGAGTTTGTTGAGAAGATCTAAAGTTTTATTTTCTTTCAAGCGTTGTGTATCCAATTCTCATTATTTAGGTTGCCAAAAGACAGACACATACCTTTGTCATTCACTTTAAGCCTTCTTACGATTTTGGACTCTAATTTCCTCTCATGACTACAGTTGCACAAGATATTCTGCTGTCATTCAACTGAGTTTATGAAAATATTGATAACTTTGCTTCATTGTTTATCAGGGAACTAGTAAAGGTGGTCACAACATTAGAAGAGATCAAATCACTCCAAAGGTATTTAAGATAGAAAGATAATTGATTAACTCAATCTTAGAGATGACAAAATAACGTTTCTCAGGTTACCTATGCACATTGTAAAAGTTGTTCAGGAGCAGATACGCGCGTTAGAAAATAAAGCAAGACAATACACAGCTAATGTCTATAAATAGATTACGTTATCCTGATCTTTGTAAAGGGAGATAAAATGTGTCAGAGAAATCAATTAGCTTAACTACAGTGGTAGGAAATGTAACAGAATTGTGAATTAAAGATGCACCACTAACTGGAAAGTAAAAATTTACTATCATGCCCTATGCAGACATGTCATACCATGAACTCTTGGTCAATACTTTTAAAAATTGGACCTAAACAAACTGATGTGCTGTCACAAATCATATGACTTTTGGCATTTGGACTGCAGACAGAGCTAGGTACCTGGTAAGTACCTAATTAAATCTGGACATAGATGAAGGTTTCTCACAGCCTTTTGTGGACTTGACTCTTGTTTAAGAATGGACCAGCATCAAAAGACAATGGAGTCTTCAGACTGCTCGACTCAATGGTTCACACCAGAAGAAGAAAAGATCAAAACTTGGTGGTCACAATCAACTTCTCATTCTATCACAGTGGCCAACCCCATCCAAATTAGATGGAGTGGGCCTCTGAATTGATCAGTTGTCTTCTGATTTCAGGAACTGCACTCTTACTACCCCAGTGCCCAGCAGATCCAACAAAACCATCAATTATCAGCCAATCTGAGTGCCAGACTTGTTATGAATCTCCAAGCAACCTAAGTACTTTACCTGGTCCAATTTAAAATTCACCTCAGAAGCAACTTCTGATACATCTGACTGCAGGAAACTTCAAAACCTGCTGCGAATCCTTTGCTTTAGGAGAAACCTCAAGTCAACTTCAAATCATTGAATCCATTCCAGAAACCACAAGCCTGCCATGTGGGAGACTGCAGTAACGTTAATCCTTAAAAAGTGCATTTTTTTCTATCTGTATTCAATTTTTTTGTGCAAGTTTGCAAGTGCGAGATTGACTGTGTGATTATTCAGGCTAAGTGTGGGAGAATAAATAATTTTGTCTATCTTAAACTCTTAAAAAGCTTGCTGCTGAATTAATTGGAATACACACGAGAAACAAAAAAAAACTGCTTCCCATACAAAATGGGCAGTTGGAGACAGATACATTCTATCCATGGCAATAAGGATTAGTTTGCACAGTTTTCAAAAACAGACCAACCTGAGTGAATTATTTGTAGTAACAGTGTGATAAAATACATCAAACTAACACTGTATTAAGCTTAAAGTGAGGTTGCTTTAAGAGGAAGTTTTTGTTGCAAGAGTCGATTTATCTGGTAAACATGCAACAGATGCTAAGTATACAAGTTAATAACTTAGTTTCGCAAGGAACATGTTACTTTAGAGTTAATGGACGTTTTGTTTATTCAGGTTCTCCTGGGATTTTAGGCTAAGTATGCAGAGCCATGTGAATTGATTAGGTTGATTGATAGGGACAGAGTTATGTGATTAATGGGAGGTATTAAGCTTGTAGAAAAGACCAGTAACATTTTCATTTCAAAATACTAGTTACTATCTGGACCTGCTTGAAGAAAGAAGTGTTTCTGTCTTTATCTTTCTGTCTGGAGCTTTCTGAAAGCTCCAGGACGATTAACACAATTCACAAGCAAGAAAGGGGTCTAAGTGTAAGGGAAATTTTGCTCAATTAGAACTCTGTGATAGGTTAGCAGTTAAGAAATCTATCTTGACATGTTTAAGTATTGTTCAACTATTAAAAGTTAAGCTCATTCATTTGTTTTAAAGTGTATTCCAAAACAAAATGTGTTTTGATAAAAACTCTTTGGTTTGTCAGTAGAATCATATCTGGCATGAAACATACTATCCTCACATTAATGCCAAAATAGAAAAAATGTTGGGGTCTAGTCGGACTACATAATATCCCTTAGGATTTCTGATCTGTTACCCTAACAGCAGAAAGAGTGGACGAGAGTAAGAGGGTAGATATATCTGGATTTTTGAAGGTCTTTAACAGTAGTGGACTAAAGTCATGTTCCATGGAGACAGGGAAGCAGTGGAATGATTGCACACTGGCTACAATGAAACAGAATCCAGAGACTACAAGACTAATTATTCAGGTGACAAAGCTGGGGTGTTGTTTTCCATAAAGTTCAGTACAAGGACCACTGTCGTTTTCCATTAGCAACAATGATTTGGAAGAATAAACTCCAAATGTGCAGATTAATACGAATTTCATGGTGTAGTTAATAGTGAAAGAGTGATAAAATGTGATGAGAAACTTGCAGATGTTACAATCTCCATAGAGACTCGTAAACTTTAAACAAAGTTTTATTTTTTGGTGGTCATGAGAAGATTCCTAATTTTAGTGCAACATAAATTAAAAACAACACTGATGAAATATTTTAGTAGACAATATATATACTATATAAAAAGATCCTCCATTCAACACTTACACCAACTGAAAATCTCCTTCTACAATTATTCTGTACTCTGTCCCATAAGTAGCCATTCTATTTGCCTGCAACCAATTTGGTCATTGTCATATCGTTAGGGCTTGCTTCCCTGCTTTTTCTTTTTAGCTAGATAACTTCAGTTTTTACAATGATCGTTACCTCTGACACTCCTCCCTTCAGCCGATGATAGGCAAATCTTCCAGTCTCATTTAAATCCTCATGAATCTTAATTCTTCAATCAGAGAGATCTCCGACTTGCTGGCTTGCATAAGGAACCACAGCAGCTTAATGTCTCTATCTCTTTCCTCTCCTTCATTATACATTCATCTGCCAGAGGAAAATTTCAGAAGAAATGCACGAGCAAGATGTCAGCAATTTGCTATTCGTGAGATGAAGCCACGCAGAAATGGTTGAGTCTGACTGAATACACCCAGCTGCAGGTCCACCAAGCTCCTATTGTCAATGCACTCCTCTGCAGTGGTGAGATCCAGGCAATCTATGTTTCATTGGATAAACATCAACTGTTTGTATCTTCACTGTCCCAGATGTATTCATTATATCTCTTGGCTGGACAGTCACCTACTCAAGAGGTCCGAAGCATGCTGTTTCCGTCAGCATTGCTAAGCCTATAACAGTTGCACTGTTCACGAGATACACGTCCATCATCCATCCAAAGGCCTTCTATCTAGTGAACTGGCCTCCTGGTCACAACTTTCTGGGCATTACGATCTCCACTACAAGGACATTGGAACGTGGTTCATGAGGATGGTGGACATGGGCAATGACAACTAGGCGATGGTTATCGATGACCATGACATCTGGAGCAGCATTGGAAAGGACGCACAGAAACTAAAAGCTTAGCTGGCTGAGACAGCCTTGAACAAACAAGTCACCAAGTTATGCACCTTCTCAGCCTACCGTCTTCCTTTGAATTCACTATGGCACCACCATGCCACAAGAGAAAGACTGAACCACAACAGTTTAACATAGTTGACTACAACAAGGCAAATGCAAAAGTCACAATAGTTCCATATGGCTAATTACATCTCAGATCAAGAAACCAAAAGGTAGTAATTTTTTGTTTACACAGCAACGATGCTCCCTTTAAAACATTCTGCTGGCTCAGAGAATCCGGTTAATGGGCAGAGGGATTGAGATGCATGATTATCCTGCACTGATCAAATTGATGCTGAAATTGGGTTAATTTTGTGTGGTCTGCTCATCTCCATGGTTTTGATTTGAGCACCAGCCTGGGCTGCACAATAGCAGGAACCCCATGTTCCAACAAGGTTAGCACCAGTTAAAAACTGACCTGTGTCCTTCAAACCAGCCTGCTTCTTGTCAAAGCAAAGTGCATTCCAGCTACAGTAAGGGTTGGATATGGCAGGGGAAGACTTCTAACAAGAAAACAAAGCAAAGCAGTGACAGGGCCAAGAGAGAGATTTTAAGCAGTGTTGGAGGCCGAACACAGGAGGTTGAAGGAGAGATATAATAATTTCTCGGTGCCCCAGATACTGCAGGCAGACAGTCAGTGATCAATATCACACGTATGGCCCTAAGGGCCACACAAAGTTCAATGACCTCACACGAGAGATCAATGAATGGATATTCAAATGCTATCTCGTACTAAATGCATCACCAAGCTCAAACATTGTTCGATGCACCACAGCCACACCACTCAACATCTCTGGACTCATGCCTAATATGTTCCATCTCACCCTCACTATTGCTTTATAGCCCACACTTCGCAGGTTCCACATACAGGCACATGACTCAAATACACTGCTACACACTCACTGACACCCTTCCCTCCTTACCAGACAATCTGACATATGACTGAAGGCAGCAGTGAAAATAAAGCACATGTGCCAACTCCACAGTGAGCGAGGTCAAGGGTGAGTTGTGCTGCCTTTAAGAAGGATTTAATTGGGCAACATACCGGAAGGATTGATAGGCATGCACATAGACTCTTGGTGCATTTGAAGAACTGGACAGAACCTGTTGTCACTGCCAAAAAGCATGGACTTCTCACACGGCTTCATGCAGGGCTCATCCTTTCCAGCATGAAGTTACAGGCCAACTCCATAAGAACACTTATGGACCCAACTGTGATGTACTGCACGTAGGCAATATCTCATCCTCCCTTAAGTACAGGCAAAAGCCATGTAACAAGTTTCCGTACAAGTCCAATTTAATGCCATGCAGTCTCAGACCACTATCATGTCTGAAAATACCCATGCTTATGAGGGTTTGTACTCTTGCACAACAGTCCCAATAATGTACGCTCCAGCAGATTATGAGGATTGCCGAGGTGCCGCCCCAGGGCAGCGGCCCCATGTGCAAAACTGATGTCCTCTCTCTGGATGAGAGCACTCATATTCCCACCATTACCATTCCACCAGCTCTTCTGCTGGTTGCCCAGACTTTTGATTCCTACGCTGAATGATACAGCCTAAAGCAGGTCCATATGATCCAGAAACGTCCAGTTGTGTCCTACAATGCCATCCAGTGTCTCCATTCAAAGTCACAAAACTGCCACAGTCCTGCTACAGCCACTGGGGTTGCAATGCACGGAGCACAAGACATCACCATGCATTTTAATCAAATTCTTTTGAATTACAAATGTGGTTGTAATATAAGACAATGCAGCAGTGAAAATGCACAAAGCAAGGGCCAACAAAGAGGATCAAGTTAAATAACCAAATACTAAGTTCTTGTTGGTGCTGGTTGAAGAGCAATCACTGAAGACAACAGACAGGGCCTCCATTTCTGAGCTCTGATGAAAAATTATCAACCTGAAATGTTACTTCTGTCTCTTTCTCTATATAGAGATGCTAAGTGTTTCCAACACCTACAGTTTGATTTCAGATTTCCAGAGCCTGCGGTATTTTGCTTTCACCTCAACTGAAGTCTCATCCAAAAAGATTACACCTTCAACAATGCAGCAATCCCTCACAACCTTGTTGAAATGCCAGGTTAGATCGTATGTGCAATTAAACAAGGTAGACCTTCAACCCTTTGACATGAAGATGAAAGTGCTACTGAGCCAAGGTTGACAATCGTTTGAAGAGAAAATGCAGAAGGTATTGGCTTGGTAGTGGGTCTCCTGTCTGTCCTCTCCATCAGCAAAAGTGCTGCGTTTTATTAAAGACAATTCAAAGCAGAATAAATCAAACGGTGAAAGAAGAAAATTACAATTGTGCAAACATTGAAATCAGTTGCATCATGCACACAGTGCAGAGTAGTGAATAGCAGAATTTGAACCCATAAAGACATGAACCGAAGCTGGAAAACATTTCAAATATGGACTATTCAATTTGGAAAGGAGAGGGATTGAATTTAAACTGTAAATGTCTCCTAATGTAAATGGTGCCTCACATTTTCACAGTAACAATAGTCTATAGAGCTTCAGTATTGTCACTGCTTTCTCTGTAAACCAAAATGCCATTCTTAATGAACATCAAATTTCATTCTTTTCAGCGTGACAATACATAAAGGCTTGACCTAACTAATTACGGCTTCAAAGGGAGTTTGTAACATGGAATTTAGGTCTTCCAAGCCAGAGATTCCTGCATGATAAAAAGGAGCCAATTGGACAGCTATTTAGAGTGGCACCAACCAACTGAATATTTACAAATCAACTTTTGTTTTTGCATAGAATACCTAGTGTGCAGGAGGAGGCCACTCAGCCCATTGAGCCCACAGAGCCAACAATCTCAACCAGGCTCTAACCCACATACTTATCCCGCTAATCCCTCTGACACTAAGGGGCAACTTAACATGGCCAATCCACTTAACCTGCACATCTCTGGAGTGTGGGAAGAAACCCATGCAGCCATGGGGAGAACGTGCAAACTCCACATGGAGAGTCAACCAAGGCTAGGATTGAACCTGAATCCCTGACACATTGAGGGAGCAGTGCTAACTGCTGTGCCACCCCATTATATCCCAGTTTAACTGATCTTTACTTAAGGCAAAGCATACAGGCCAGAATCTTCTGGAGTCAACAGTTGTCTCAGCTGCTTCACCTCTCTCCAGGAAGGCCCACCTGCATCATGTACTATTCAGGCACCTGATAGCCCAGCAACAGGGCTTCCAACCTCAGATCATGGACGCCAGTGGCAGAGATCTTGCCCGCCATAAGCTTTGGGCCAGAGGCTGCCAGCTCTATGCATGGTAGCACCAATGGGGTGGTGGTGGTGGCTGTATGCTAAAAAGAACGTCACTCAAGGCTTGGGGATCATCGGTAGATCCCAGGCCCAGGGTGAATTATGGCAAGAGGGAGCCATGGGTTGGGGGTCATAGCCAGTTTTTTTTTTGGGGGGGGGGGGCAGGGTGTTGGAAACAGATATTGGAGCAAAGACATGAATACAGCTCTTTATGCCCCCTTCGCCCTTCCTTCTCATATGTGTCCCTCGATGAGGGTCCAGCCCAGGGAACCCACAAGCAACTCCACATGGATTTGCATGTTTTGCTTCCCGCATGGTACATCCTCATTGGGTTAATATCAGCAGTGGTGGCATGAAGTCCTTGAGTATGCATTAGTTGGCTATTTAAGGGCCTTAATTGGCAGCAGGGCACCTGCCTTCCTACCCTGGACTCAATAGTAATGGCGACAGGAAGGTAGTGGGATCCCTATCCGACCCTGCCATTAAACCCACTACGAGGGAGCAGGAAGAAGATTCCAGCCATCATCTTGAGCACTCGTTGCACAACCCGATAATGCTTGAAGGAGATAGAAACTATATCCTCTAATTTGACAGAATTCAAGTGGGCCACGCAGAGTACCAATTTTTGGATCTAAGAGAATATAAATGCAGTGTGCTCAAGTGGAAAGAGATGAAAATTTAATCACACATTATCTTAAGGGTTCAGAACTAGGGCACACAGATTTAGGGTAAGATACAGAAGGTTCAGAGGGAGGGAGAAACATTTTGACCCAGTGGGTGGAGGACATCTGGAACTCACTGACTGAAGGGATGGCTGAGGCAAAATTCCCCCCATAACAAAGTATTTGGATATGCACTCTAACAACCTTAACCAATATGGCCATGGACATTGGCCAGCATGAACATGATCAGAAAATGGTGTCCTTCCATAAGCCAAGAGCGTCGCACTGACAATAGCTGAATGGCCTCCTCCTGTGCTGTAACAACTGTCACAGCTTGGTGTGGCACCTGCTCTATCCAAGACAGCAATAAATTACAAAGGGTTATGAACAAAGCCCAGTCCATCACTCAAACTGGCCTCCCATCCATTGACAGTCAACACTTCCTGCTGCCTCAGAAAAACAGCCAGCATAATCAAGGACCACATGCATACTTTCTTCCACCTTCTTCCATCAGGAAAAAGGATACAAAAGTCTGAGGTCACACATCAACTGACACAACAGCTTTTTCCCTGCTGCCATCAGACCTATCTCGCATTAAGTTGATTTTTTTCTACACCCTCGCTATGACTGTAACACTACATTTTGCACTCTCTCCTTTTCTTCCCTACATATGGTATGCTTTGTAGAGCGTGCAAGAAACAATACTTCTCACTGTATACTAATACATGTGACAATAATAAATCAAATTAAATGACCACAATGAATTTCCTATCTGAACTGTGCAATCAAGGCAGCCATGGTAACAAGTGAAACACTTGCCCACCAACAGGAATGATTTTCAAATAATTATATCTCAGTAGCCTGTTGTGATGAACAAAAGACACGGAAATCTTGAATTTTGATTCCACCACTTAATATATTGAAGTGAATCAGCAAATGGTTGTTTGATAGACATCAGCAAGTCATGACACACATGGAAGTATCTGCATCACAGACAGTGGAATACCAAAATATTCATTTTCAGGATCACTGCTGTTTATAATTTTTTTACAAATGATTAAGGAAGAGTTTGGTTGAAATTTACAGACATTTTCAATTTGGATTGAGAAAAAAAATTAGACAAGTCTTGCAACAGCTGGACAGGGCATTGATGCGACCACACCAAGAATACTATATTCAGTTTGTGTTTTCTAATTTATGGATAAATGCCTACTTGCATTGGAGATTGTTCAGAGAAGGTTCAATGAGATGTTTCCTAGGGTAAATGGGGTGCCTCATGAGGAAAGGCTTGGGCCGATATTCAATGGAGTTTTGAAGAACGAGAAGTGATCTTATTGAAATATAAAAGATTCTGAGAGGACTTGACATGGTAGATGCTGGGAAGATGTTTTCCCTCTAGGAGATCTCTCACTATGGAGAGAAGGATGAAATTTTCAACTGGTCAATAGTCTATGAAATTCTCTACTCCAGAGAATAATGCAGGCTTGATCATCACACACATTTATGACTGAATCAGACAGATTTTAGATCTATAAAAGAGAGTCAAGGTTTATGGGGGTGGCAAGCAGAAAAGTGGATCCGAAGTTGCAATCAGATCAGCCATGATCTTACTGATTAACAAAACAGGCAGAGTGGCCAAAGTGCCTACTCCTGCCCCTATTCCTTACACTCCAATTTCTTGTGAAACAAAAGCAAAATACTACAGATGCTGGAGATACGAAATAAAAACAGAAAATACTCAACAGGTCTGGCAACATCTGTGAAGAGAAAAACAGAATTAACATTTCAGGTTGATGACCTTTCATCAGAACCAAAAGCCAAAAAAAAATTACATCTACTACCCACAATTCTTTTCTACCGTGATCAGTGTTGTCACATATTAGGTGGAAAAGTTTATAAAACAATAAAATGTTTTCAAATTACAAGGATTTTCTTTGAGATGCCTATAATATTTTCCAATCTGTTGTTATGAGAGCTGAGCCTTAAATTCATGTCACTCCCAAATCTTCACCATCAGCTAAATAGACTCATGCCAAAAGTTTATACTTCCCAGCATGCACACCAGACAGAAACCTTCAAGACATTTCATAGCTGACAGACATTGACGGCGCCGGTTATAACTTGGTACTTGTAATCCTTCTCTTTTTCTAAGCAAAGGGAAACAGCTGACAACCAACGTAAGAAAACATTTTTTGAGCTTTGGTGGTTAAAAATAAAGTGTACTTTTTCCACTTTCTGACAGGGGAGAACATTATTTTCAAATGAAATGAAAATCAGACTGATTCTATAAACATCCAGATTATTCCTCAGGTATGGGAGATAATTTACACCAATGTGTACAGATTATGGGTTATCTACCAAACCTATGTTATAAAGCTTTACTGTTGCACAGAGACAAATCTCTGGCAGTCACTATCCGAATGCTTCCTCAGGAATACAACTCGAGTTGCTTTGTAATGACCGTTGTGCAAGACAGAGCCATCACCCGCGTCCCTTTTAAACCAGTTAACAAGTGGGCATAACAAAAATTTACCTTGATGTTTCCACTTTGCCCGATTTCCTACACCACATTACGGGCCAAAATGGATCACGCAGTCACTGTGTCTTGGTACAGATGCCATGTTATGTGGTATAACATCCCTGTAGTAAAATAATCTCCTCTGACATGAGATCAACTATTTTTTTGATTAAAATTGGAGTCAACTCACTCAGCAATCAATACGTTTGTTGATTCTTAGCTTGTAAAGCAGAACCAATTAACATGGGAAACACTAAGACCGAAAAAAGTATCAATATTTTCCATCTAGCCTGTCAGCTCTCTTTATTGATGTGGTAACAAATTCCAAATTGTAAGTGACCTTAAATATAATTCTGTCATGGTAAAATCCACATTCACCCCATTCCTAATTACTCATTCATATTTCCTGTTTTGGACGCTTTTAGCATGGCAATTTGTGGAAACAGTAAAAGGGAAGAAAGCCCGTTTTGCCTGTGCTAAAAGCTGAACCATTTTAAGTCAACGATTTCCCAAAACTTAACCTGGAGACATAATGAGCAAATTTATCTCCAGCACATAATCACAGAAATAGTCTTTTCTTTGAAAAAAAAACTTGCAAATCGATGCAGGTCTTCTGAGAATTAATGTCAGACAATTGAGGAAGCTGGAAATGGCTGCAAATGGTAAATATAAAGTTTAGCCTGATGACACTCTTGATCAAAGGAGATAGCAGAATAGTTCACAGAATGAATGGCTGCACAAGAAATGATGGAATTTAGAGTTAGTGGACATTTTTTAAAAAATCTTTAGTCCTTTTGTTATCCACCAATTAAATATGTTGTGTGACATGGGGACTTTTGGCTGATCAGATCTCTGCCAGTTCTGTTCTGATTTCCCCCTCACCGTTGGAGTGTCAGAGCTAGAATTGGAAACGTTGTGACTGTACAGAAATCCAAGGCATGTTTTCTACCATCATGCTGTTGATACTCAGATAGCTGTTGGCACATTAATTCTATCACGCCACAGGTAGAAGCTGACTTGCATTAACCTCCAACATGCTGTTTGTAGTTAATGCACGCAGAAAAAAATACTGGTTCTGTTTCCATCCCAGTGTAGCTGTTCAATTTTATGTTCCTCATTTGACTTCATGTTTTGTGTGTTTTATTTTCCCTTTCATTCTTAGACCTTTGTACACCATTCTTCAGTCCAATCTTCATGCTAAACTCTGCATTCTTAAGAAATAAAATAGAGAATCTGATTTTCTTCTTTACACTCTCAGGATCACCAAACAAAAAGCCAATTTTTTTTTTTTAAGTGACAGCATTGAAGGAGATGTGGCAACCAATTCAGACCAGATAAATTAGTTGTCAGTGGTGTTGGCTAAGAGAGAAATGTTCAAGACACCAGGGAAACTCCACTGCCCTTACAAATAGTCCCAGGGTATCTTTTACATCTACCCTAGAAAAGCAGTGGAAGCCTTGTATTAACATCTCATCCAAACATTAAAAGGTACTTTGTTACTCATGAGAAAAATGCACCTTAGCTGTTTAAGCTTTTAAACATTTTTATTTGCAATGTTTTCATCACAAAAATGCTTCATAATTTTCAGATGATTTGTTTCTTATTACTTAATCAGTTTCCAAAAAACCATAGATACCATCATTTTGATTACAACATGCACGGCTATCTACGAGCTGAGCTGCACACGACAGCCAGCCCATCAAAGAAATGTACGACTTTTTGAAATTCGTTGACGGGTCAAGCTGACTTTGCCACATAAGCGGTGCTTATCTCACCCCAATTACTTTTCTGAGAAAAGATGGAGCATCAGACCAAAAATGTATACATTTTGAAATGCAAGAGGAATAGTACAGTTTTACAATGTTTGTATGGTCTAAATAGAATGCATGGAGTTTGAGGTCAAGACTGGAGGAAGGAAACTGATCCACAATAACCCAACAGTAATGAAGCATAGTCAACGTAAGAATGTAAGCTGCATGTTCTGGTCATAAAATCATAGCACTGAACAGCACAGATGAAGGCTGTTCAGCCCATCATCTCTGTTGGATCTTTGCTGAAGCAACATTCAAAATTGACTCTTGCTGCCCTGCTGTCTCTCTTTGGTGTTGCCTGTGCCTCTGCTTCAAATATTTATCCATCTTTTCAACAACACCTGTCTCAGGCATTCCTTGAGGTACGCTCCAACAAGTTGCTACATAAATAAATTGTTCCTAAAACATCCCTTCAATCTTTCACTGACTAATCATGAAACATGAAACACTTTATCCAAGAAACATTGTCTGTGCTTTAGCTGGGGGGGTTCTCAGTGTTTCATCCTGGAGTCATCTCACAGAATATTGTACTTATTTTTGGTGTCATTATTAGGCACAGTGTACATTTACCTTCAGAAAAAAGGTGAAGAAAATGGAGGAACTTTCCTCTCACATTTTACAACAAGTAAACCAAGTGTCGTGATGTATTCGAGATATTGAGCCCAAATAGTGAGGTACTCCACTCACTTTCTGGTGCAACCATATTTACAACACAGTCTATGGTTCTGACCATCTCAGAACAGAAAGAATAGTGCAGGTGCTGAACATTCAGGGTGATATGGATGGAAGGACTGGATTGTGAGAAGCAATCATGTAAATGAGGCATGTTTTCTTTGGAAAAGGTAAACCAGAGAAATCCTACAGTATAGAAGGAGGCCATTCGGCCCATTGAGACTGCATCACCAACAATCCCACCAAGGCCCTATCCCCATAACCCTACATATTTACCCCACTCATCCCTCTAACCTATACATACCAGGATACTAAGGGGCAACTTATCAATAGTGTGGTAATATAATCAGGGCCTGGTTTTAAGGCTGATTAAATTGGATATCCAAAATTAAAAAACTGAGTGTATTAAAATCAAACAGTCAAACTTCGGGCAGGCCAATTGTACAAGAACACAAGCATGTCTGGGCCTGGCCCATCAATCACCCTTCAAAGATCATCGCACTCTACTGAGACCCAGCAGGAGATCATCGCACACCATTGAAATGCCTACTGCTTGAATGATGTGGAGATGCCAGAGTTGGACTGGGGTAAGCACAGTAAGAAGTCTCACAACACCAGGTTAAAGTTCAACAAGTTTATTTGTTAGTACAAGTCACAAGCTTTTAGAGCACTGCCCCTTCATCAGGTGAGCGAAGGGGTAGTGCTCTGAAAGCTTGTGGCTCGTGCTACCCAATAATTCTGTTGGACTTCAACCTGGTGTTGTGAGACTGCTTACCATTGTTAGAAGCCCAGGTCAGGCCAGACTTTGTCACCTAGAGTTCCTGCAGTTACCTTATCTGGCAACAGGTTACATTTAAGTCACAGCATGGAGACGGACACCCGGGGACAGGCCCAGTTGTCCTGTCAGGCAGACAACAAGAAACCCTTCTGGCCGGAAACCAGAGAAATTTCCGGAAAGGCAGGGGGATAAAGGTACACACTTCAGACACACCAGCAGCAAAGACTCAACAAGGGAGGTGACCTTGACCATCCGGAAGACTGACCAGAGAAGGAAGGAAGGAGCTCACTTGAGACTCACTTTCGTAATGACATACAAAGGGACTCAGAATAGGGCCTGCAATTTAACCATACCATCTTTGCGGGTAGTATACTTGAATCTGGGGTATTCTTTTGTTTTATGTGGGAAATTTGAAGGTTAATAGTATTATTAATAAAATTATTGAACCTTTACTTGTGTTTGTCCTTTGTCCATTTTGCAAATAAGGGCACCGGGGTAAAACCTTGGAGTAAACAAACTGGTCGAATTAACAGGTAAAACAGTCGCCAATGAATCTAACTCGGGCTGTGGGTGGAAATCCACACAGACGAGAGGTGATACGCTTGCTGATTCATTTCAATAACATAAAACATGACAAACTGTTTCACTTTTCTCAAAATAGTGGAAGCTGATAATACAGCCTGTGCTTCAAACACGTAAAATTCAAAACTAATCTGCAGAAACGTTATTGCAAACACTTAAGCGGTCAATTTATGCACAAGGTGGAAACTGATGGTATTGATTCATTCAGATGAAAATCAGATAAGGTTTCTTCCAAAAGTATTTTGGGAGCAGCAAGTGATAAATGAGCCCCTTGGTGTCCAAAGATGTGTCGGTTAGGTGGATTAGTCATGGTGAATGCACAGTGTTGGAGGGTGGAGGTGGGGGACGTGCTGACTTGGATGCTTTTTTGGAGAGTCAGTGGGCTGAATGGCCTCCTTCTGCACTGTAGGCAATCTGTGAATTCTATCAACTTTGGATCAAAGTTCTGGACCAGTGGGAGGATTTCCTCACTATGTCGGGGTCTTTTGTAGACAAATTAATAAATTTCCACGATCACTACAACGCCATTATTGTTATCTTGTGAACTAGATGAACTGTGATCTTGTACATCCTCGTAATTTCTCTATTCTATTAATCCTTAACTACTTGTATTTTGAAAAATATTTGCATGGAGCAGTTTTCACTGAAATACTATTATATCCATAAACAGATACAACTACACAGGAAAAAAAATGCCTGCACTGATAATTTGGTCGTGACAGCACAACAAACAATGATTTCTTTCTTTTCCCCTCTGGTCTAATAGTTTAATAGATAATTGCAGTGCGCAGTGCTGTTCTGTGTTATACCGGCTAAGAAGGTTCGACATTTGATCCCTGCTGAGTCAAGTGAGCTCAGTCAGGGTGGGGTGTGTTATTACAATTATCTTCAATATCCTTGGGCAAAGGAGCCACTGGCAGGGTTCCAAGCCTTACACTAATCCAGCTATCCTTCCTGAAAGTGCACATTAATGAGGCTTGACTGTGATAACCTCATCATAGAATCACTCATTATGCAGACTCAGGTATTAAAAACAACCACTTGGGTGAGGTTGCAGTTGATCCTGAGATGTGCACAGAACTGCAGCTCAATATGATTGACTGGCTTCAAGAGAAGACGGCTATCTTTATGAAGTGTTTTTCCACCAAACTAAAATTTACCGTGTGATCAAATAAAATTGCTTCTCACACCACTGTGACCTGGAATAGATTCTCAGCAGGAACCGTCTGACTTATCCAATCACTAATACTGCACTGCCCTTTCAGGAATTCAGTTGCCCATTCTTTGCTTGTAATCCTTCAATTGTTAGTCCAATACACTCATCCCAGGACTGGTTGCTGCAACAGCAACACTATTCATACACACGTGCACATCATTATTGTCAAACTGACATACACAACTTATTGTCACGTCTATAATGGAATTGGATTCCCTGCCTCTGGTAATAAAGTAAAATCTGAAAGTTAACACTTTTGTCTACTTCCTATTATCCCTCCAGAGGTTGGTGAAAAAACAAAGTTGTTTGAAGTAATTTTATTAAAATTTGACATAATTAAAGAATGAATCCAGAAATGAATAATTGCAGATAAACATTAAATAATTTGGCTTTCAGTTACTTTCCCACTTAACTATTTTGCCTTTATTTGTGAAGCAGGTCGCAGCCAATTTAAGGCCCACTGATTTTCCATTCTACCCACTCCCAATCGCTCTCAACTTTTTCACAGCCAAACAGCCAATTAATGGCTATCACATTCAGATGCTTGCACAGAATCCAGCAAGAATGATTGTGGCTTCAGAGGGAACAGAGGGACCAAAAAAAGCAAATCAAACTAAATTTTGTGAATAAGTTGATGCAAAGAATTTTCAGCACGAATGCTAAAATTTGATTTTCTCTGCAGGGATAACTTGTCACCTCTGAAATTATGTCACATCGAAATGGCATCTTTGCTCGATCACTTACTTTAGGCCACGTGTGGTACCATCTTCTGCTCCAAACATGCAACATGCCCTGCAGTTCAGCAAGGCCTTGTTGGGGATTATCCTCCAGGCTCTATGGGAAAGCTGGGAGGTCCCGTTTCCTGGGCATGGGAGCAAGAGGTCCTCCCACCTTTTTAAATGGAGACTCTGCCATTCAAATGAATCTCTCTCCCTTACAGAATGTTTACAGCACAAAGGGAGCTCATTTCGGCCCAGCATTGGCTCTCTAAAGGAGCAATTTGCTGAGTGCCATTCTCCCACTTTGCAGTGGATGAATGGGAACATCATTACCTCGATTTTCCCCTCCAAACCATACACCATCCTAACTTTCCTTTACTGTCACTGGGTCAAAATTCTGGAACTTGCTTCCTATCAGCACTGTCGGTGCACCTACACCACAGGAACAGCAACAATATTAGCTTATCACTCACTAACTTTTCAACAGCAATTAGACTTGTGCAATATATGCTGGCCTAGCCACAACACCTACGTCCCGTGATTGGTGTGCATTTTTAAAATTCATTCGTAAAGGAGCTAGGCTCATTTATTGTGCATTAGGCCCTTGAGCTCAGGCACTCAGCTAAGCCACGCTCTTCATGGTTTGAACAGAAGGTTATGGGGTGTTCCTTCAATCGGCCAAATTTTGCTGTACTAAACTCCTCCCACACCCCCGTCATGGCTGCACCAGCCAAAAAAAAGAAACAAACCATTCATTTTAATCTCACTTGCCACCACCTGGTCCATAGCTTTGCAGACTACAGCAGTTCACTTTCAGACCCAAGTACCTTTTAAATGAGTTGGGTATTTCATCCACAAAATTTCTATCAATTTCTCAAGCTTTTTTTTGGAATTGCACCACTGCAAGGTGAGATCAGAAATGGTGCTGCTGACTTCATCTGGGTGACCAGCTTCTAATCTCCCCATCATCCAACAGGGACCTCTCACCTTCTCCATACCTACCATCTCCTAATTACTCTTTCTCCAATTACTATCCAATCTCTCATTACCTTTGAATCCAACATTATCCATGTGGACATTCCTGTTCACCATCACATCACCAATCCCCACACACCACACTGAGCTTGTTTCTATCATTTTTAGTCCAGAGTACTAGGCATGAACAATAATTGTATTTTACTGGGTTACATTAAATATATGTGCAACTAGAAGAACATGTTAAAATTGTATTCTTTAACATTTTGAAATTGTGGTTCAGTTGTTGTGTTGATAGGCAGCATCAAGCTTTGCCATTCTCTGCTTAATCATCCCCTCATCCAACTTGTACATGCATTCTTATCCTGGTAGTGATCACTGAACAGGTTTCGGTGACAGGAACCATTGGCAATATTAGAAATGTTAGAAGGGCCCTTTAACAATAAAACTCATCTTTCTTCAGAATGAATTGAGAGAACAGGTGGTGTTCATTGAATTTGTACTCAGGAGCTGGGTTTTTTCCCCCAGTACAGGAGCCTTCTGCACATAGAGAGAATCCAGAAGGAAAGAAAGGAAAGGAATGATTATACTAAGTGATGATATCACAATAAAACTGTTGTAAATCATCAGAATTTCTTCTGCCACCTGATTTGGTAAAATGGGTATTCGTTTATTAAACAACTGTGATGGATTTAGTTTTCATTCCCTAATCTGAGAGTACAGACATCAATTGCAATAATACTACAAACACCCATCCAAAATGTGCTACAGGTCAAGGACTGAACCAGAGAATTCTTCATTATATTCCTCAGTGCTGCACCACATGTGTATCCATTGAGCTAACTCCAATAACTGCACATTTTCAAGTGGTTAGGAACCAACAGCACCTATGCAGCAGTGATTAGCACTGCTGCCTCACAGAGCTAACAACTTGGGTTCAATTCTGGGTGACCGTCTGTGCGCAGTTTGAACGCTCTCCCAGTGTCCATGTGGGTTTCCTCCAGATGCTTTGGTTTCCCCCCACAGTCCAAAGATATGATGATTGGATTGATTGACCATGTTAAATTGCCTCTTCGTGTCAGGGACACTAGTCGGGTAAATACGTGTGATTTTGGGGATAGGGATGGGGTGGGATTGTTGTCAGTGCAGGCTCGATGTGCTGATGATTCTATGTTCAAATATGTCTATTAACTTTGGCTCAACCAACCTTCACCCAAGCTCTCTCTCTAAGCACGCACATCAGGCAAACCAACATATCACAGATACAGCTTATTTCGTTGCTGAGGTTGGGGACTGTTGAAGGTGAGGTCTCAGCACACCAGACACCTGCATCTTATCAACTGACCATAACTACAACCCACCCCGATGTTTGAGGGATGCAGCTATTGTAACGTTGCCCCTAATTTCACCCTAAGGTGTGAGTTTCCAACCACTATTTGGAAGCAGTATTTACACCACAAATGGGGGGCGGGGGGGGGAAGAAGGAGGAGGAGGAGGAGGAGGAGGAGGGAGAGAGACAAAAAACAGATTTGATGAAGTACAAAAGCACCTTGATGTTTTCAAGCTCCAGGATAACCAGGGCTGGCAATTTCAGCCTGGACAGCAAGGGGGGGGACCATGCAGAGAGATGTGTTCTGACAGAGTGAGCCTAAACAGTTCAGATCCCAACACTTGACAACTGGATTTCAAGCAGTTGCACAAACCTTCACTTCAAGAGTTCATATCTGAGGGCTTAAATCAAAAATAAACATCAACAATCCCTGAAATAAATCATGATCCACGGAGACAAACCTATTAAGTTGACCAATCTCAATTCAAATGCTTTTGCAGTTCAACCTTCACTTTAAACCGACCCAAGCTTCTATAGACAAGGCTGAATTCTGCTCCATACAATCTAATGTTGACTATTTCAAATATGGACAACTTCAGATACAACAGTTAATAATCAACAGATTTGCAAGGGCGGGGGGAACTTAAACGCAGAGCAGGTTTTAACTTGTAACTAACTGTGTTATGAACTGGATACCAATCTTTAAAGTGGAAACCCTGAAAGTGTACATTATGGTTACTTTGCGAAACAGTTGAACTGTTGCAACTGGGATTGCCGTGTTCATGTGATACATTCTTCCTGTTCTAGAAAACACAGCTTTCTGCAACATACCATCAGGTGAGCACTCGAAGAATGAGCAATCCGCTTTGAACAGCTAAACAATGCAAGTGAATGATCATGTGAATCGATCCAGTCTTATCCCAGCAACACACTGCACTCCCAAACTCCATTATCCACAGGTCAGCAGGCAAAGTTACCGAGCTGCCAAAAGTTTAGCCACACTCGTGGCAGTCCACACAATGCAGGACTTTTAAAAAAAAGTTTCAGATAGATGGAGGAGGGAAAAAATAACAGTTTTAACCCGCCCTACGCGATAGCACTGCCTCGGCAATCACACCCTGTCTGAAACCTGAGCAATTGATTTAGGATCAGCTGCAAATGGCACAAGTTCCCTGGTGCATTCTTCCTCTCTTGCTGAAATGTTGGGAGTGTTTTATCTCCCAGCACCAGCAAGCTCCAACGTGCATCATCCTAAAAGGTTAGATTTTCATACGAGTCTACAAAGAGTTAACAAAATGTTTAAAATGCTCCCGGCCTATTCCGGGTAATAACGCCCTTTTACCGAAATAATATCATTCAATTGGGACTTACGCTTGGTGGAGCAGTTCCCCCTCCCCGCTTGTCCTGCAGAACTGGACACAAGAGTCCTCGGCAATGCACAATACTAAACACTGACGCTGCGTGAGAAAGGAGCACAAACTCTCTGCTGCCAGCTCTTTCTGGCAATGACATAACTCCTCGCACTTACATGCACGCTGCAGGCCTTGCAGACATCTACAGTATTCCCAAAGACAGAATGTTTCAAAGACAAAAATTAATCACTCCGGCAGTGTTGCCCACTCTTCTGCAACGGAGCTCCAAGGAAGCGAGTGACCCACACGGCCCACTGCTGGAATCATGCATGCACCCACAGTAAAGCCACACAATGCAATCATTTAGTTTGAAACAAAGTGCTGAACACTTCTTACCGAGCAGTTTTCATATCCTGACGTCACTGGGAGAGCATACGGAATGCAACTGCACCCAGAATCCTGCAATGGCTTTAACAAATTAAAGGCAGACTGCCCCCACCACATCGAAATCTGTGATATTCAATCGCTTACTCGTCCGGCATGACTACAATACTTGTCTATATTGCAGAACCGCCACCATGTCTCTCTGCAGAGGACAGAGCGGATCCAAGATTCCACTCAGTTAATTACCGTCTATGGAGAGAAATTATGACCACCTTCTGTCAATTCTGAACTCATACACATGCTCAGAAGTTGACTTCGAATACAAATGCGCGCTCTGTTCATTACTTCCATTCCACTTCGTGTTCTGTCAGTTGAAAATAAAAACATATCAACTTCTAATTAACGTTTTGGAAAAGGGGTGAATTATGGCTCAGTGTATAAATGCGCCTAGATTTCCTTTTAACTGTGTGTAGACAAGGCGCTGATTATGTACAGATAGTTCAGTGTTCCCAAGGAGAATTACAACTGGCAAGTACCAAATCAAAAGAGGCAATGAAACAAAGGGACTGAGGACAGGAGCAGGTCATCCTATTTGGCTGCCATTCAATAAGATAATGGTTGATCTGTTTTCTTGCTCCATCCACCTGCCTTGGCTCCATATCTTCTTCAAACTGTGGCTATTGGGTGGCACTGTGGTTAGCACTGCTGCCTCACAACGCTAGGGACCTGGACTCAATTCCTGGTTTGGGTCACTGTGGAGTCTGCACATTCTCTCCGTGTCTGCATGGGTTTCCTCTGGGTGCTCCAGTTTCCTCCCACATTCTGAAATAATGTGCATTGGCCATGCTAAATTCTCCCTCAGCGTACTCGAACAGGCACCGGAACGTGGCAACTTCATTGCAGAGTTAACTGCTTACTCGTGACTCTAATAGATAAAGTAAAAAAACCTAGCTAATGTTTAAAATTATTAATTGAGTCAGTATCTGTTGCTTTCTGTAAAAGAGAATTCCACACACAACCATTTGTGTGAAGAAGTGTTTTCCAACTGAGCACCCTTGTTCTGATTTTATAGTTAAGCCCCCTTTTCTTAGACAGCAGAACATGTTTCTCTGTGTACAATGTCAAATGCCTCCAAAATTCTAAAACCTTCAATCAAAATACCCTTACTCTCTATACAAGTCCAGTTCATGCAAATTTTCTTCATATTCTAAAACTTTGAGCCGTGGTAATTTTTTGGTGAATCTGCACTGCATTCCATGCAAAGCCATTTTTTTTCTGAGGTACAGTGCCCAGCACTGCACAGCACTCTAGATATGCTCTAAGCAGGGTTTTGCATAGCAGTAGCAATACTACCCTTTATATCCCAGCCCACAATCTTCGTCTTACTTTTTTTCTTGTACCTAGCTACGACATAGTCACCGACTTCAGGAAGCACAGTGGAGGACATACCCCTGTCTCTGTCAACAGGGATGAAGTGGAAATAGTCAAGATCTTCAGGTTTCTAGGTATCCAGATCACCAACAGCGTGGTCCCAGAATAGTTCAAATGGAATCCATCCCCAAAAATTAGATTCCTCTTACTCCAGTATTGGTGCCATTGCTCCATGTATAGAAACACCTGCCTCCCATACCATTCTTTCAGCTAAACATTTCAATCTCTGACTGGTTTGACCCTGTGCCAATTTGAGTGTGCCTCAGGTGTATTTCAGATAATTACCTTTGAGTTTTCACTTTTTAATTTGTACCATTGCTCCTCAAACTCCTTACGTCAGATCTTATTTCTCATTCTATCTATGTTATTGGTTCCCACATGAATCACAACAACTGGACCCTTCTCCAATACTTCTTCAGCTGGGAGGATATGTTGTTAACCCTGCCCAGACAGGCCACAGAGCCTTTAGGATTTCCATAAATATGTAAACCAAGTACTGCGGATGCTGGAATCTGAAACAAAAACAGAAAGTGCTGAAAAATCTCAGCAGATCTGACAACATGTGTAGGAGAGAGAATAGAGCCAGTGTTTTGTGTCTAGATGACCCTTCATCAGAGCTGAAGACAAGGAAAGTCAGACAAAGAGAAATTCTGTTGGAGAGAAGAGCAGCACTTCTTTGGGGTAGGCATTCCTGGAAGAGAAGTGGCAGTGAGTTATTTTGCTGTCAGATCTGATGAAATTTTCCAGCATTTTCTGTTTTTTCAGATTCCAGCATCCAAAGTATTTTGCTTTTATCTTAGAGTTTAGCTCACTACCACTTTCAGATTCCAGCATTCAGCATTTTCTCTTTAAGATTTCCAATTATCATTGCAGAAAACATTATCTCTCTCCTTATCCCCTTCCACTATTACATTCCTCTCCAGCCCCTAATTTGTGTGGCATCTGCTGACATTCATTCGTCCATCCTCCCTGCAGTCCTGCTTCTCAGAACATTGGCACAAGTACCTTGTATCTGCTGAAAATGAAAAGGATTTAGACTCCTCCAACACTGCTCCTGTGGTTCCCCTTACCTGCCAGAATCACAGTAACAATCTCCTGTCTCTGACCACAAAACAAATGCTCCACGGCTGAACCTAAGGAATGTAACAGTCCCCCGATCAAAATGCCCAGGTAATTCTCTCCCTCTCTATCTGTCTCTGATATATCTCAGTATCTGCACCTTGGACTCCAGTACAAGTCTGAGGTGAAATTACTTGAGTTGCAGGAATTCACTCCAGATGTGGTTGCCTGGGGTCATGCTACTCTCCATAAACTCCTGCATGCTGCAGATGTGACACACCTCTTGAACGGCCATCTCTATCAAACCTCATTTGATACCTTTAAGTAATTCAGATTTTAGATCATTAATTTACAATTTAGTTTTATTCTTTTAAAAAAAAGTAATCCGTTTCAGTATGAGTTTTAAATTTTGCTCTGAGTTTATAACACCACTACTAGCATTAAATGGCACGAAGAAGCACTATTTTCCCTCTCTACACAGAATTCCTGTTCTCATGAAATTCTCAACTTTCTCCTCTGTTTATCATGCAATCTTTTCAATTAATGTTTATTTATTAGTGTCATGAGTAGGCTTACATTAACACTGCAATGAAGTCACTATGAAAATTCCACAGTCACCACACTCCAGCGCCTGTTTGGATACACTGAGGAAGAATTTAGCATGACCGACGCGCCTAACCACTATGTCTTTTGGACTGTGGGAGGAAACCGGAGAACCCAGAGGAAACCCATGCAGATACAGGGAGAACATGCAGACACTGCACAGACAGTGACCCAAGGGGGAATTGAACCCGGGTTCCTGGTGCTGTGAGGCAGCAATGCTAACCACTGTGCCACCATGCCACCCTATAGCAATTACCGTGGCAATCTGTGGCTAAACTCAGCCCCCTTGACACTTTTGAAATACAAGCAGGTGATTGCCCAGTTGAACACATCTTACTTCAGTGTCAATAGCCCCGAAAATCACAAGAAACAATCTACGTATAGTCTTACACATTGTCTATATAACCTTCAGCCACACTAGTATTCAGGCAAGCAAGTTCCCAATGATCCCAAATGTAGTGCACCAAAAATAGCCTTTCCTGACACTTGATCTATGCCTGGACTTAAGACTTTATTGCATAACTTCTGGATGACATCCAGGCTTGACCAGCAAGAGTTTACAAAAGCACCTGAACCATGATATGTGAATCTTATTAATTAGAAATGTTTTTAGGGATGATTAGGCCACTTAAATGCTCTTTATGCTTCATTTTAAGAAGTGGCATATCCTTTTTAACTACTAGTAATCATGTCCAGAAACTTCTCTCACATATATCCTCACCAACATGATTCAAAATACATGGGCACGGAGGGTGAATTCATCCTCAAAAGCCCCCAACAGCCCTGCAAATTCAATCACCCCCTCCAAATGTAGAAGTGAAAGAATTGATGAGTAGCTGCTCCTCCAAACACAGGCTGGTTCTTTCTAGTGCTTGCTGCTGATAGGCTGAAGTTGAGCCTATCAGCAGCAAAGGCAAGAAAGGAGCAGCCTATGATTGGAGGAGCAGCAGCAGGGCAGTGAGTCTGGGTGCAGACAGGCTGAAAAAGAGCAAGTTCCAGATCCTGGGCACAGGGTAGGCAGCAACTGGGTAGTCAGCCACCTTCACTCATTCACTCACTCCTGGGACACCACACTGAACACAGAGCCGCTGTTACAAGATAGACTGTGGGGGAGAATGATAATCATCCAAGTTGGATGGTCCAATTACATTAATCACTTTATTTACTTTGGCCAATAACATTTCACCCTCTAACAGAATTAGGAACTCATTGGTCAACCAAACCCAGAGATTATTCCCCCTGTTGCCTTACCTATATAAATCCGAAAGGTTCAAGGGTCACCCCAACACCTGTCCTGGGAACAAGAAGAGAGTCATCTTCTTATCTGTTTTCTGTCTCTTCTATCTGTGGAAGTTGAATACGTCTATTCATTACAGCTAGAAGCTGAATCTTTCCATTCATTTTAATGTTTGAAACAAGGTTGAAGTCAGGACCGGAGTGACCCTGGTGGAATCCAAACAGAAGACTACAAGGAAGTTATTGCTGAGTCAGTGCTGCATGACAGCACTGATGATAACTTCTTCGATCACTTTGTTGATGGTTGAGAGTAGGCTGATGAGGTGGTAATTGGTCGGGTTGGATTTGTCTTCTTTCTTGGAGATACCTGGGCAATTTTCCACATTGCCTGGTCGATGCCAGTGTTGTAACTGCACTGGAACAGCTTGGCTAGGGGTGTGGCAAGTTCTGGAGCACAAGCCCCGAATACTATTGCTAGAATATTGGCAGAACCTTTGGCCTGTGCCTTCAAGCATTTCTTAATATCATGTGGAGTAAATTGAATTGGCTGAAGACTGACATCAGTGATGCTGGGGACCACTGGAGGAGGCTGAGATGGATCATCCACTCAGCACTTCTGGCTAAAGATTTTTGCAAATACTTCAGCCTTATCTTTTGCATTGACGTGCTGGACTTCCCCAGCATTGAGGATAGGGTATTTGTGGAGCCTCCTCCTTCAGTGAGTTGTTTAATTGTCCACAACCATTCACAGTTAGATGTGACAGGATTGCAGAACTTAGATTTGATTCATTAGTTATGAGATTGCTTATGGTGCATCTGCTGTTTGCATGCAAGTAATCCTGTGTCGTATCTTCACCAGGATCACATCTCATTTTCAGGTATACCTGGTGTTGCACCTGGCATGCCCTCCTGCACTCTTCATTGAACAAGGCTGAGCCCCCAGCTTGGTAGTAGTAGTAGAGTGAGGGATATTTCAGGTCATGAGGCTACAGATTGTAGCTGAGTACAGTTCTGCTGCTGCTGCTGATGGCCCATAGCGCTTTGTGGATGCTGAGTCTTAAGCTGCTATCCTATTTAGAACATAAGAACATTAGAAATAGGAGCAGGAGTAGTCCGTCTAGCCCTTCGAGCCTGCCCCGCCATTCAATAAGATCATGGCTGATCTGAAGTGGCTCAGTTCCACATTCCCGCCCTCTCCCCATAACCCTTAATTCCCTTGTCTGTCAAAAACCTATCTACCCGTGACTTAAATATATTTAGCGAGATAGCCTCCACCACTTCAACGGGCAGAGAATTCCAGAGATTCACCACCCTTTGAGTGAAGAAGTTCCTCCTCAACTCCGATCTAAACTGCACCCCCCCCCCCCCCCCACCCCCCCGCCTTATCTTGAGTCTGTGCCCTCTAGTCCTGCTGTCCTTTCTAAGCGGGAAGAATCTCCCTACCTCTACCCTATCCATCCCTTTCATTATCTTATACGTCTCTATAAGATCCCCCCTCATCCTTCTAAACTCCAACGAGTACAGACCCAGTCTATTTAGCCTCTCTTCATAGTCCAACCCCCTCATCTCCAGTATCAGCCTAGTGAACCTCCTCTGCACTCCCTCCAAGGCCAAAATATCCTTGCGCAAGTGCAGCGACCAAAACTGCACACAGTACTCCAGCTGCGGCCTCACCAGTACCCTGATGGTATTTAGCATGATGGTATTGTCATATAACACAACAAAAGGTATCCTCAATGTGAAGGCAAACATTTGTCTCCACAGGGATGGGCAATGGTCACTCCTACCAAAACTGTCATGGACATATGTACTTGTGGCAGGTAGGTTGATGAGGGCAAGGTGAAATATGTTTTTCCCACTTGTTGGTTCCCTCACTGTCTGCCACAGACCCAGTCTAGCACATAAATCCTGTATTTGGCCAGAGCGGACATTACCTGTAGCCAAGATGACATCAGCCATGATTATATTAAATGGTGGAGCAAGCTCGAGGGGCTGAATTGCCCACTCCTGCTCCTTGCTCTTATGATTCCTATGGTGCTACCAAGCCACTCTTGGTGACGGATATTAAAGTCCCCACTCAGAGTTTATTCTTTACTCTTGTCATCCTCGGTGCTTCCTCCAAATGGTTTTCAACATGACAGTATGTGGTAATCAGCAGGATGTTTTCTTGTCCATGTTTGAACTAGTATCATGAGACATCATGGAGTCCAGAGCCGATGTATATAGATGATCTGGATGATTTATATAGATGATCTGGAGGAGGGAACCGAGTGTAGGGTGTCGAAATTTGCTGATGACACCAAGATTGGGGGAAAGGCAAATTGTGCGGAGGGTGTGGAGAGTCTGCAGAAGGATCTAGATAGGCTGGGCGAATGGGCCAGGAAATGGCAAATGGAATTTAATGTTGGCAAGTGTGAGGTGGTCCACTTTGGTAGGAAGAATGGTAGGAAGGACTATTACTTACGTGGCGAAAAACTGCAGCAGGCGACGGTGCAGAGGGACCTCGGGGTCCTTGTGCATGAGTCGCAAAAACCCAGCCTGCAAGTGCAGCAGGTGGTCAGGAAGGCGAATGGGATGCTGGCCTTCATAGCGAGGGGGATTGAATATAAAAGTAGGGAGGTCTTGCTGCAGCTGTATAGGGCATTGGTGAGGCCGCAGCTGGAGTACTGTGTGCAGTTTTGGGCGCCGCACCTGCGCAAGGATATTTTGGCCCTGGAGGGAGTGCAGAGGAGGTTTACTAGGCTGATACCGGAGTTGAGGGGGTTGAGCTATGAGGAGAGGCTGAATAAACTAGGCTTGTACTCGTTAGAGTTTAGAAGAATGAGGGGAGATCTCATTGAGACGTATAAGATGATGAATGGGATGGATAGGATAGAGGTGGAAAGACTCTTCCCGCTCAAAAAAGACAGTAGGACTAGGGGGCACAGCCTCAAGATAAAGGGGGGGCGGTTCAGAACGGAGTTGAGGAGGAACTTCTTCACTCAAAGGGTGGTGAATCTCTGGAATTCTCTGCCCGTTGAAGTGGTGGAGGCTGCCTCGCTAAATATTTTTAAGAAGCGGGTTGATGGGTTTTTGATAAGAGAGGGGATTAAGGGTTATGGGGAGAGGGCGGGAAAGTGGAACTGAGCCACGACAGATCAGCCATGATCTTATTGAATGGCGGGGCAGGCTTGAAGGGCCAGATGGCCTACTCCTGCTCCTATTTCTTATGTTCTTATGTTCTTATGTTGAGGACTCCATCCTGACTGTACCAATACTCCCACCTCTGCCGGCTCTGTCCTGTCAGTGGGACATACCCCCAGGTGTGAGTGAGGAGGACTTTGCAGTCTTGACAGGGCTGGGTTTGCCACTGTCATTTCTGGTGTCTATTTCAATGCCAGGTCTGTTCGGTCTCATTCCTTTTTGTTGGCTTCCTCGTGGTATTAATACAACTGAGTGTCTTGCTAAAAGCAAAATCCTGTGGATGCTGGAATCTGAAACAAAAACAGGAAATGCTGAAAATCTCAGCAGGCCTGACAGCATTGTGGAGAGAAAATAATGCTAATGTCAAGACAAGATGACCCTTCGTCAGAGCTGACTCAAAATGTTGGCTCTCTCCTCTCGCCACAGTTGCTGTCAGACCCGCTGAGATTTTCCAGCATTTCTGTTTTTGTGTGAGTGTCTTGCCAGTCCATTTCTGGGAGCAGTGAAGAATTGTTGTAATGGGTTTAGAGTCAGATGTAGGCCAGACCTCGTAAGGGTGGCAGCTTTCCTTCCCTAAAGGGCTTTAATGAACCAGATGGGTTTTCACGACTATGACTTTATGGTCAGTGTTACCAAGACTAGCTTTTAATTTCAGATTTATTAATTTGAATTTAAATTCCACCCACTGCCATGGTGGGATTTGAACCTGTGTTCATTAGCCTGGACCTCTGGATTACTTGTCTGGTCACATTAACCCGATGCCACGGCCTCCTTCCCATCCCCACCTTCCCACCCCCTCTGCCATTGCCGTCAGAGCCCAAGGAAGTGAGAGAAAGACACAGACAGACACAACCCGAGAGGCTGAGAGTGAAACCAGTACTCTAAGGAAGTGAAAGAGAGAGATACAGACAAACTCCAACAGGGTGAGAGAGAGTCACGCTCAGACTTCAAGGAGTGAAAGAGAAAGAGAGAAAAACCCCTAGGCACTGATGGAGACACATAGGCCAGAATTTTACTGGCACGCCTGCCCCTGAATCAGGACGGGTGAAGCTCACAGAACGAATTCTCCATTGGCCTTGTGTGGGATTTTACAAGCCTCGTCCGAGCGGATTCATAAAGTCCGGATCACAAGCTCCAAGAGTGCGAGAGACAGAGAGCAACAAGCAGACAAACTGAGACGAGAGAGAGAGAAAGTGAGGGCTCAATAGAATGAAAGACAGAGACTCTCAGGTGAGAGAGAGAGAGAGAGACTCCTGTGGGGTGATATCAAAAGACACACAGACACCTCAGGGTGAGAGAAACCACACACACCCCAAGGACGTGAGAGGGAGATGATGTGGAACAGGCAGAAGACTCTGAGGGGTGAGAAAGAGAGATGAAAAGACTTGAAGGGGATGTGTGTGTGTGTGTGTGTGTGTGTGTCGTCCGAGAAACACCAAGGGAGTGGGAGAAACTGCAAAGTGTGCTCGCTTGTGGCCTCACTCTTCTCCCAATGAATACATCTTTGAGATATTTGTCTCCTTTAAAAGCTGATGTTCTGTTATATTAGTTCAGTGATTTAATATCCCCCTTTTAACATTTCAGAATGATTCTTAACTACTTCACTTCTGCTCAGTGAATAGGGAATGCAAATATTCAGCATGGATGTTGCCCAGTTTGAACCTTTGTGAGGTTGAGCACGTTACTGTAGAACAGTGCCCCACCTAGTGGTCTAGGTCAGAATTGGATTTTATATCTGGAAATGCAACAAATAAGAAATAGGTGGCAGGATTTTCGACTGGTCCCACTGCAAGTCAGTGGACTTGTGGCTGTGCTGCCAAATCTCCCAAGACAGGTCCCCCTCAACAGGACCTGAAAATCCCAGCCAGAGTTAACATTTTGAGTCTAATCAGACCCCTCATTACACTCTTCATCATTTCTTCATCAGTTTATTTATTAGTGTCGCAAATAGGCTCACATTAACACTGCAGTGATGTTACCGTAAAAATAACCTAGTTGCCACATTCCGGCGTCTGTTCGGGCACAGTGTTGGAGAATTTAACTTAGCCAATGAACCTAACCAGCATGTCTTTTGGACTATGGGAGGAAACCGGAGCACCCAAAGGAAACCCACACAGTCATGGAGAGAATGTGCAGAGTCCGCATAGATAGTGACCCAATACGGGAACCGAACCCAGCTCGTTGTGCTGTCAGTGCTAGCCACCGTGCCACTGTGCTGCCCCAATCCAAAGATGTACAAGTTAGGTGGATTGTCTATGGTAGATTGTCCCATAGTCTCAGGGGGATTAGTAGAATAAATACATGGTGCTATGGGGATAGGGCCCAGGTGGGAATGCTGTGAGTGCAGGCTCGATGGGCTGAATGGCCTCCCTCTGCACTATGTATGGATTCGATGATTCCATGATTTTCTCCAGCATTTTCTGTTTATATTTCAGATTTCCAGTATCCACAATATTTTAATTTAAGAAGAGACCTTTCAGACCATAGGAACAGGAGTAAATGGTTGTCTCCAGAATCTACTTGTACAATTCAATAAGATCATAGTTGACCTGTATCGTAACTCCACATCATCACCTGTGCACCATGTCGCTTAACCTTTGATTAACAGAAATCTCACATTTAAAATGAATTATTGACTCAGTATCAACTCCCTTCTGCTGAACAGAATTCAAAACTTTCATTACTTGTGCATGCAGAAGTATCTCCAAACTCCTGAAAGGCCTGACTCCAAGAAGGTGAGAGAGGGACATAGATTTAGACATTGTCCTAGATTTCTCAAGCAACAGAAATAGCTTTTCTCTGTCAGTCCCTCTTAATATTTTGAAAATTTGCATCAAATTGTCCCTTAATCTTCAAATTTCCAAACATCATATTCCTCATTTATGTAACCCCCTCCTCTGAATTTAAACCTCGGAGTTCAGGTATTATTCCAGTGAATGTACTCTGCAGCCTCTGTTGGGACCAGTACATCTTTCCTAAGATCTGGTACTCAATTCTCAAGTGTGATTTAACCAGGGTTTAAACAGGTGTCGATTGACTTCTAAATCTTTTTCCTGCATTCCAGTTCCCCACATATTAAGGCCAGAATTTTATTTGCCTTTTCAATTTTTTTTTACTGTATTTTAATAACCTTTTCTGTTGGACCCCTCAGTCTTATACAAACATATGAATTTGGATCAGGAATAGGCCAGAACTGACTGTAGCCTCAACTCCACTTTCCAGCATAGCCCCCCAAAACTTCTGACTCCCTTATTCATCAAGAATTTATTGAACTCTACCCTAAAAATATTCAGTGACCCTGCCTCCACAGTTTTGTTTCGAGATCCAAAGTGGATTACCTCACTTCCCTGTAATAGAACATAGAACATTACAGCGCAGAACAGGCCCTTCGGCCCACAATGTTGCGCCGACCAGTTTTTTAAAAAAAACACTGACCCACTAACCTAAACCAATCCCTTTTCGTCCATAAACCTATCCACAGATCTCTTAAACGCCCCCAAACTAGGCGCATTTACAACCGCAGCAGGCAGGGCATTCCAATCCCTCACCACCCTCTGGGTAAAGAACCTACCCCTGACATCCGTCCTATAACTACCCCCCCTTAATTTAAAGCCATGCCCCCTCGTGCTAGCTTTCTCCATCCGAGGAAAAAGGCTATCACTATCCACCCTATCTAAACCTCTAATCATCTTATATGTTTCAATAAGATCCCCTCTTAGCCTCCTTCTTTCCAGCGAAAACAACCCCAAATCCCTCAGTCTCTCCTCATAGGACCTCCCCTCCATACCAGGCAACATCCTGGTAAACCTCCTCTGCACCCTCTCCAAAGCCTCCAAGTCCTTCCTGTAATGTGGGGACCAGAACTGCACACAGCACTCCAAGTGCGGCCGCACCAGAGTTGTGTACAGTTGCAACATGACGCTGCGACTCCTAAATTCAATCCCCCTACCAATAAACGCCAAGACACCGTATGCCTTCTTAACAACCTTATCTACTTGATCAATGAAATTGATTTATCAGTTTTGCCCATTCACTTAATCTATTAATAGGTTTTCATAATTTTAATGCTTCCATGTACACCAGGGGAAGTCTTGTGGTACAATGGAGAGTGTCCCTGCCTCTGAGCCAAAAGCTCTGGGTTTGAATCCCACCCCAGGACTTGGTGACCAAGGCAAGTGCGTTCATAATGTGGCCAACAAGGTTGAGTTTGTGCTGTTAGGGAGGGAGTTCCAGGTTTTTGACCCAGTGACAGTGAAGGAACGGCGATATAATCCCAAGTCAGGATGGTGAGTAGCTTGGAGGGGAACTTCCAGGTGGCGGTGTTCCCATGTGCCTGGTGCCCTTATTCTCCTGGATGGTAGTGATCGTGGGTTTAGAAGGTGTTATCTAAGGGGGATTGGTGAGTTCCTGCTGTGCGTCCTGCAGATGGTACTGTGACTGTCCGTCGGTGGTGGAGGGAATGAATTTTTGTGGATGGGGTGCCAGTGAAGTGGGCTGCTTTGTCCTGAATGGTGTTAGGTTTCTTGAGTGTTGTTGGGAGCTGCGCTTATCTACGCAAGTGGAGAGTATTCCTTCGCACTCCTGATTTGTGCCTTGCAGATGGTGAACAGGCTTTGGGGAGTCAGGAGATGAGTTACTCATCACAGGATTCTGACCTGCTATTGTAGCCACAGTGAGAAGGGATGATGAGGGTTCAAGGGGCTCGTGGAAGGCTGAAGAGTGAGACAGTGAAGATCCTTTGACGGAGGGAGGGTGAAGGGATGCTGAGGGTTGTTTGAGGAACATAGAAGTAAAACTGGATTCTGGGGGATTGGCAGGATGATGGGGGAAATACCTATTGTCACAAGGGTGGGCACATCAGGAAGGTAGGGAACATGGACATTCACATGCGTGGGACAGAATGCTACAGAGGAGGGTTGTAGGGCGACTGTGGGACTGTGGGAAGATCAAAGGTCACACCAAGTGCATCGATAGTCATGGATGGTAGGGTTAGGTCACAGCAGGAAATTGGAAAGTGCTGGACTCAACCTGAAAAGTCTCAGGCACCATGGCTGCTTGCTGGGGTATTATCGCTCGACTATTAATCCAGAAACTCAGCTAATGTTCTGGGGACCTGAGTTCAAATCCACCACTGCAGTTTGTGGAATTTGAATTCAGTAAAATGTATCTGGAATTAAACCATGAAACCATTGTCAATTGTGGGAGTAATTGTCAGATCACTAATGTCTTTTCGATGAAGAAATCTGCTGTCCTTAACTAGTCTGGCCTACATGTGACTCCAGAGCCACAGCAATGTGGTTGACTCTCAACTGCTCTCCAATGGCAGATATGGATGGGCAATAAATGCTGGCCAACCAGCGATGTCCATGTCCCGCAAATGAATAAAAAGAAATTATCAAGAGTCTCCAGAGGGCGCTCAACTCAACCGGAAACTGATGGGAACTCCAGTGCTCAGCACGGACAATGCTCAGGCATTTCAAGAGATGACAACGGGAAGGGTAATGGTTAGGTGTGAACAGGGAGCTTTTTGCAAATGGCTCACAAGGGCCTCGGGTAAAGACAATGACCACCTTGCACATGCATCATTCTGGGGGACATTGATCCAGCTTGTGGGGTCTGGGTGAGGAGACAGGGGGCAGGAAGGGAGGGGTTGTCATCACAGGCTTAATGACTACGGATCTGAATTAAACGTCAGACCCCGCTGAAGTATAAGCGGAATCTATTTACAAAAGTGTGTGAACATTAATAATTCTAGTGCCCCTGTGCAACCTGATGTGAAATCATAGCTTCTTAATATTTTGCCCCCAACCAACTCCCTGACACCTGCAGCAGTGGTGGAGTTAGCCTGTTGACTAGTTTATCTTTGGCAAGCCTGGCTTACTTTGGTCCTCCTGCTGTGGAGCATTTGCTCCCTCTGTTGTCATGGTAGACCAAGATGAAGGGGGTTACAGGCAAGGGGGGACTTTGAAGGGTTGGGCATGCTTGGATTCCTGAGTGGAGGTCCCAGGGGTGTCCAGCAGCCAGTACTCCTTGTTTTGAGTGCCTAGGAGCCATTGCCTGACTCCTTGAGGTGAAGGGGCACCTGGAGGGAGGTCAAGGTGCCCTATTACTCCTCTTGAGTAGCTACAGCAAGATCTTATCCATTGCTACGGTGATGGAGTGCAGGTCTGAGCACAGAAACTTGGCATCCCGCTGGACGAGGTTCTTCATGACATTCACCATCTTTCCCATGGTGACTTGTGGGTACAGGGTCAGAACCACTTCATCAGAGAGCTGATGGATGGACTCCTCCACTCCATGTGCATTTTGTTGATGATCTCTGGGCACCTCTACCTGAAGTTTCCCCGACTCTCGCAGAATCCCCAGCAACTCACGCAGAGCTGAATCCAGAGGTTTGTCAACAAACTCGGACGTTGCAAATGCCTCTTCTCCAGCTGTCCTCTGCTGATGACCTTACCTGACTCTGCCTCCTCCAGCTGTGGACACTTGTCTGTGCAGCATCCATCAGATTGTGACACCGTGCTTGAACTGGATATAGTTTTGACTGAGATGTATGTTGCTGGGCTTGTGGGGGGTGGTGCAGGTGATTGCTGTGACCATGCACTTTCTTTCTCCTCCCCAATACCCTCCGTCCTGTGAGGGCTGAAAGACCAGCTAGACAAGGTTTCCTTTTCTGGCCTTCCCCTCTCCCTGCTGGCACCTGTATGTGAGAGAGGAGCAAGTGAGTGATTGTAGGAACTGCCTCCAACTTACCCTTAGTTTCTGCCTGTACATTTTGCAAGGATCCTTACTGGATGGAGGTCATCTGCTGATCTCTCCATCCACATTTGTAGTCTGCTTCAGCCCTGCCAGCTCCTTGGTCTATAGAAGGTTTCTCATTTCAGTCCAGCCACACCCTCCGCCCTTCTCCCTCTCACTTTCTGTGTCATAAATTTTCCTTTGCAAACAGAGAAGAGGGGTAGAGAGCAATTGGGTTTCATGCATCTTTCTCATTCTTCCAGCCTCATAAAATCCCATTGGATTGTGTACCATTTGATTAATGCACTGCAGGTTGTTCAGAAGGGTTTTGGGGCAGCACCCTACAGAGTGGTGAGTCCATGTAGATAGAAGGATAAGTCTCACAGAGGTATGTCATCAATGGTTCTTGCTGATATTGTTAACACCTAACCCCCTTCCCCCGACAGAAATTCCTCCTCAACTCGGTCCTGGATCTGCTTCCCCTTATCCTGAGGCTATCCTCCATAGTTCTAGTTTCACCCGCCAGTGGAAACAACTTCCCTGCTTCTTTCTTATCTACTCCCTTCATAATCTTATATGTTTCCACAAGATCTCCCTTCATTCTTCTGAATTCCAATGAGTATAGCCCCATTCTTCTCAATCTCTCTTCACAAGCCAACCCTCTCAACTCTGGAATCAACCTAGTGAATCTCCTCTGTACCTCCTCCAGTGCCAGTATATCCTTTCCCAAGTAAGGAGACCAAAACTGTACACAGTACTCCAGGTGTGGCCTCACCAGCACCTTATACAGCTGCAACATAACCTCACTTATTTTATTTAGCAATAAAGGACAAAATTTCATTTGCCTTCTTAATTACCTGCTGCACCTGCAAACCAACTCCTTGAGATTCCTACACAAGGACACCCAGGTCCCTCTGCACAGCAGCAGGCTGCAATTTTTTACCTTCTAAATAATAGACCATTTTGCTGTTATTCCTACCAAAATGAATGACCTCACATTTATCAACATTGTACTCCATCCACCAGACCCTTGCCCACTCACTTAGATTATCTTTATCCCTTTGCAGACTTTCAGCATCCTCTGCACACTTTGCCACTCATCTTTGTGTCATCTGCAAATTTTGACACACTACACTTGATCCCCAGTTCCAAATCATCTCTGTAAATCATAAACTGCGGTCCCAACCCTGATCCCTGAGGCTTAACACTAATCACTGATCACCAACCAGAAAAACACCCACTGATCCCCACTCTTTGCTTTCTGTTAGTTAACCAATCCTCTATCCATGCTAATACATTACCCGTAACGCCGTGCACCTTTATCTTATGAAGCAGTCTTTGGTGCGGCACCCTGTCAAATGCCTTCTGGAATTTCAGATACAACACATCCACTGGTTCCCCATTGTCCACTGCACATGTAATGTTCACAAAGAATTCCATCGAATTAGTCAAACATGACCTTCCCTTCATGAACCCATGCTGCGTCTTACCAACGGGACAATTTATATCCGGATGTCTCGCTATTTCTTCCTTGATGATAAATTCAGTATTTTCCCTACTACAGAAGTAAGGGTAGCCGGCCTATAGTTACCTGCCTTTTTGTCTACCTCCAATTTTAAGCAGTGATGTCACATTTGCTGTTTTCCAATCTGCAGGAACCACCCCAGAGTTCAGCGAATTTTGGTAAATTACTACTTATGCATTTGCTATTTCTCCTGCCATCTCTTTTATTTCCCTGGGATGCATTCCATCAGGACCAGGAGACTTGTCTACTTTTAGTCCCATTAGCTTGCCCAACACTACCTCTTTAATGATAATAATAGTTTCTAGGTTCTCACCTGCCATAGACTTCCTGTCATCAATTTTTGGTATGTTATTTGTATCTTCCACTGTGAAGACCGACACAAAGTATCTGTTCAATGCCTCAGCCATTTTACATTTTCAGTTACTACATCCCCCTTCTCATCCTCTAAAGGACAAATGTTTACTTTAGCCACTCTTTTTCATTTTCTACAGTTGTAGAAACTTTTGCTATCTGTTTTTATATTCTGAGCTAGTTTACTCTCATAATCCATCTTACTTTTCTTTATAGCTTTTTTCATGGCTTTCTGCTGACCTTTAAAGATTTCCCAATCCTTTAGTTTCCCACTAACCTTTGCCACTTTGTATGCATTTTCTTTCAATTTAATACCCTCCTTTATTTCCTTAGATATCCATAGCTGATTATCTTTTTCTACATCCTTCATTATCACTGGTATATACTTTTGCTGGGCATTGTGAAAGATCGTTTTGGAAGTCCTCCACTGTTCCTCAATTGTCCCACCATAAAATTTTTGCTCCCAGTCTACCTTAAACAACTCCTCCTCATCCCTTTGTAGTCTCCTTTGTTTAAGCACAAAACACTGGTATTGGATTTTACCTTCTCACGCTCCATCTGTATTTTAAATTCAATCATAGTGTATAAGATTTTGATGGGTATAGATAGAGTGAATGCAAGCAGGCTTTTTCCACTGAGGCTAGAGGAGAAAAAAAAACAGACAGCATGGGTTAAGGGTGAAAGGTGAAAAGTTTAGAGGGAATTTGGGGGGGATTCTTCACGCAGAGAGTGGTGGGAGTGTGGAATGAGCTGCCAGATAACGTGGTAGATGCGGGGTCACTTTTAACATTTACGAAAAACTTGGACGGGTTCATGGATGAGAGAGGTGTGGAGGGATATGGTCCAAGTGCAGGTCAGTGGGATGAGGCAAAAAGTGGTTTTGCACAGACAAGAAGGGTCTAAAGGCCTGTTTCTGAGCTGTAATTTTCTATGGTTCTACGGTTCTATACTATGATCGCTTCTTCCAAGAGGATCCCGAACTGTAAGATCATTAATTGCTCCTGTCTCATCACACAGGACCAGATCCAGGATAGCTTGCTCCCTTGTAGGTTCCATTACATACTGTTCAAGGAAGCTATCGCGGATACATTCTGTGAATTCCTCCTCAAGGCTGCCTTCACCGACCTGATTTGACCCAATTGATATGTAGATTAAAATCCCCATGATAATTGCCGTAATATTTTTACATGCATCAATTATTTCTTTGTTTATTACTCGCCCCACCATAATGCCATTATTTGGTGGTCTATAGACTATGCCTATCAGTGACTTTTTCTCCTTACTATTTCTAATTTCTACCCAACTGGATTTAACCCTTTTTCCATAGAACCTATAATATCCCTCACTATTGCTCCGATATCATCCTTAAATATCAGAGCTGCACCACCTCCCTTATCTTCCTGTCGGTCCCTCCGAACAGTCTGATACTCCTGGATATTCAACTCCCAGCTGTGACCATCCAGCAACCAAGTCTCTATAATGGCCACCAAATCGTACTCGTTCACAATGATTTGTCTTTTATCTTGTTTTGAATGCTATGAGCATTCAGATAAAGTGTCCTTATGCTAGTTTTTGTACCTTCTTTTTGAATTCTAACACTTCCATTAATAACATCTCCTGAATTCTCCTTCTTTTTAACTTTCCTCCTGATTTTTGATGTAGTTGGAAATTCTCTCCACACTTTGTCTTTGCTCCCTCCTTCTCGGACTCCTTACATAGGTTCCCATTCCCCTGGCATATTAATTTAAACCCTCCCCAACCACTCCAGCAAACACTCCCCCCGGACATCAGTACCAGTCCTGCCCAGGTGTAACCTGTTCAATCTGCTACAGATCCCACCTGCCCCAGTACCGGACTTAATGCCCCAGGAATCTGAAACCCTCCCCCGATATCTCTTCATCTATATCCTCTCATTTCTACTCTGACTAGCATGTGGCGCCGGTAGTAATCCTGAGATCATTACCTTTGAGGTCCGATTTCTTAACTTTCTTTCTAGCTCCCTGTATTCTATTTTTAGGACCTCATCCCTATTTTTACCTATGTTGTTTGTACCAAAGTGTACCACGACCACTGGCTGCTCACCCTCTCCCTTCAGAATGTCCTAGAGCGGCTCTGAGATATCCTTGACCCTTATACTAAGGAGGCAACATACCGTGCTGGAGTCTCGTTTGCGGCCGCAGAAACGCCTGTCTATTCCCTTTACAGTTGAATCCCCTATAACTATTGCACTGGCACACTTTTTACCCCTCCCCTCTGCAGCAGAACCAACCGTGGTGCAACGAGTTTGGCTGCTGCTGCTTTCCCTAGAGAGCTCATTCCCCTTAACAGTATCCAAAGCCATATATCTATTCTGCAGGGGAATGGCCACAGGAGATTCTATCTTCAGACACCCTTTCTATCCTCCACTGTCTTGAGCAGTGCAGCGAGGGAAGTGTTAATGAATCTGAGGACCGGAGCTTTCTGGGATTGTGGGGCCATCTTCTCCTTCCAGAGTGAGTTTGTGACAAAGAAGTTGATGTCCAGATGCCTTTTAAATGTGGCGCCTGGATATGACAGGAGGGTGCGCATCATCCAGCCTGCCCTGCTGCACAGTATGTCAGGGAATCTCCAATTACATAATCAATGACCTCAGCACGAAGTGATTTGGTGCGAATTCTCATCAGGCTCCATGTGGGAAACATTCCCAGTTCCCACTCCTACCTCGGGACCAAGGCTGCAAATGGAAATTTCCAAATTTTGGGTCTAGTAATCTTCCTGACTCTTCTCTTCCCACCAATGCATCAAAATACTTTACAAGTCGCAAGCTTCGTTCAGTGTTCCAATTGTGGCTTGTGTAAGTTTCGAACAATTTACTTCAACTTACAGTCAAATATTCTTATTATTGTAAGTATACCCTCAATGGTAATCTGCACAAGGTTAAAATATCTTGTTTCAACTGATAATCAACTGGCCTTGTGATGCATCCTACAGCACGATTGATAATAGTTCCGGAATGATTAGAAATTACATTACACAAGTGAAAAGAAGATTCATCGTAGAATCATACAACCCAGAAGGGGATTTGGCCTATCATGTCTGTTCCAGCTCATTGAAAGAGCAATTCAATTAGCCTCACTGCCTTATTCTTTTTTTGTAATCCTGCAATTTTCTTCCCTTGAGGATTTAGAAACATAGAAACTAGAAGCAGGAGTAGGCCATTGGGCCCTTCGAGCCTCAGAACCTCTCTTTTCTCTCCATGTAACTGAAGCCCTCTGTCACTGGGACTATTGCAGTAAATTTCCTCCATACCCTCTATAAGGCCTTGCCATTTTTCCTAAGGAGTGTCGCCCACAATTAGGAACACTAGTCCAGCTGAGGTCGAACCAGTGCTTGTCACTGTTGCACTCCATGTTTTTATTTATAAAGCCAAGGTTCCCCTGTGATATTTTAACAGCCTTATCAGCTTGTTCTGTTACATTTGAATATTTCTGTACATATATCCAGGTTTCTCTCTTCCTGTATGAACTTTAACATTGTCGATTTTTATTTATATAACCTCTTCTCATTCTTCCTACCAAAACATATAAGTTTACCCTTCTTTATGTGAAATCTCTTCAGCAATTTGGCTGCCTATTTCACCAGACTATCCGGCATTCATTTTCAATTACTGATGGGGGTGGTGTGATTTGAAGATTGAGATCCTAGAGGGAAACATTGTTGCCCTGGAATGCAATTTTCAAAGAGATAATGGAGATTCCACTTGTCTCCATAAGAACATAAGAACTGGGAGCAGGAGTAGGCAATTTGGCCCCTTGAGCCTACTCCACCATTCAATAAGATCATGGTTGATCTTTTCATGGACTCAGATCCACTCACCCTCCCGCTTACCATAACTCTTAATTCCTTCATGTTCAAAAATCTATCGATCTTTGTCTTAAACAACATTCAATGAGGTAACCTCAACTGCTTCACTGGGCAGGGAATTCCAGATTCACAAAACTTTGGATGAAAAAGTTCCTCCTCGACTCAGTCCTAAATCTGCTTCCCCTTATTTTGAGCTATGTCCCCTAGTTCTAGCTTCACCTGCCAGTGGAAACAAGTTCCCTGTTTCTATCTTATCTATTCCCTTCATAATCTTATATGTTTCTGTAAGATCTCCCCTCATTCTTCTGAATTCCGTTGAGTATAGTCCCAGTCTACTCAGTTAGTCCTCATAAGCCAACCCTTTCAATTCCTGTATTCAACCTCATGAATCTCCTCAAGTACCAGTATATCCTTTCTCAAGTAAGGAGACCAAAACTGTATAAAGGACTCCAGGTGTGACCTCACCAGCACCTTGTACAGCTGCAACATAACCTCCCTGTTTCTAAACTCCATCCCTCTAGCAACGAAGGACAAAATTCCACTTGTGTTCTTAATTACCTGCTGCACCTACAAACCAACTTTTTGCAATTCATACACAAGGACACCCAGATCCCTCTGCACAGCAGCATGCTGCAATTTTTTACCATTTAAATAATAGTCCATTTTACTGTTATTCCTATCAAAATGGATGATCGCACATTTACAAACATTGTACTCCATCTGACAGTCCCTTGCTCATTCACTTAGACTATCTATATCCCTTTGTAGACTTTCATTGTCCTCTGCATCCAATTAAGGGCTTGTTAAGCTTTTTATGGAGTTAGTGAGAGGGTAAAATGTGAATTTTCAGTTTATATATTGCTGAAGCCAAACAGAATTGTGCCTGTTATACAAGAACACCACAAATAGGAGCAGGAGCAGATCACATTGACCATCAAGCCTATTCCACCAATCAAGACGATCATGGCTGATCTAGCTCTTCAACTCCAACCTGCTGCTCCCCATTTCCCTTCATTTCCTGAGAGACCTAAAATCTGTCTTTCTCAACCTTAATAGTCAATAATGCAGCTTCCATAACCATCTGTGCTGGAGAATTCCAAAGATTCGCAACCGTTTGAGTGAAGTAATTTCTCCTCCTTCCAGTCCTAAATTATCGGTCACTATCCTGAGACTGTGCCCCTGTGTTTTAAATTCCCCTACGACTGGAAACAATCTCTCAGCATCCATCCCATTAAGCCCCTTCAGAAACTTGCAGGTTTCAATGAAATCACCTCTCATGCTTCATAATTTTGGAAAATATAAGCCCAATCTGTATTTGTTCATGGGATGTGGGCATCACTGGATGGGCCAGCATTTATTGCCCATCCCTGTGGAAATCAATCATCAACCACACTGCTATGGATCTGTAGTCACATATAGGCCAGACCAGGTAAGGGCAACAGATTTCCCTACCTTAAGGACATTCGTGAACTAGATGGGTTTTTACGACAATTGACAATGGTTTCATTTTCATCATCAGACTTTTAATTCCAGAGTTTTACTGAATTCAAATTTCACCATCTGCCATGGTGGGATTCAAATGGGTGGGACGGGAAAATTCCACCTGCAGTTTTCAAGCTGAAACATTTTGGAGTTGTGCTCATGCCCGTCCAGTTGGCCGTTTGTCCACTTCTGTGTGTGTTGAGGCTGCTGGCTCACATCGGTGGTTGCTCCTCTCTTTTGCAAGGCAGCAGCATGCCCCATGATCTGCCATTTTGCCTCCCATCTGCCTTTTCCACATGTTCTGCAAACAGCACCACCCTTCCTCTAATGTATGGTGCAGTTTAGGAAAAGACATTGAAGTTTCAGAATTTGATTCAGAATCTGATTCAAATTTCAGAACACTGTCTGAGCACCAAAGATGCGGCACTTTGGGACAAGAAAACTATTTAGGCATTTGTGAAGTGGATTATAATTCAAGCCCATTTTTAAGACTATCCTGGAGATGAACCCCTCAGATGACCATCCTGATTTAAGTTTGAAAAAAACAGACTTCATTGGCTCTTAAATGGGTCTGAAGAATTGATCTAAGTCTCCCTGAAGGAAAGGAGCCAGCAAAGAATATTACCCTCCTCCAAAGCTTTTTAACAAATTTTAGCCAGATTATAGGAACTTGGATATTATAAGGATCTGGGCATCCCTCCTCAATAATGTACTTCCACAGTGAAGAACGTGAGATGGGTTCTCGAGTTTGGATACAGAAGACTGCACAGAGCCATAGAGGTTTACAGCATGGAAACAGGCCAATTTGTCCATGCTGCCCTTTTTTTTAACCACTAAACTAGTCCCAATTGCCTGTGTTAAGTCCATATCCTTCTCGACCCATTTTACCCACGTAACTGTCTAAATGTTTTTTAAAAGAC
Organism: Carcharhinus amblyrhynchos; assembly: GCF_965287045.1. Taxonomy (NCBI): domain Eukaryota; kingdom Metazoa; phylum Chordata; class Chondrichthyes; order Carcharhiniformes; family Carcharhinidae; genus Carcharhinus; species Carcharhinus amblyrhynchos. Next base: position 57,392,085 of record NC_137335.1, read on the forward strand.
AAAATTGTACCCGCCTCTTGCAGCTTGTTCCAGACAATATATTTTCTAAATTATATCACTATTTATTAAAGAACCGAACATGCAATTCTCATTTGATGGGAACATCAATTGTTCCAGGAAAAGAGAATATAATTTTGTTTCTCATAGAGAATCCAAGTCTTAAGTCTAAATATTTGTTACAATAAGATAATTAAGATATCCATTAACATTGATAGTAAGATATACTTTCAAGCCCTGAGTAGAAAGCTACAGAATTTAGCAAGATACCTCTATCCCACTTGTAGTCCCTTTTCAGTGAGAAGCAATTGAGTGAATCCAATGAAGCTAAATCCCATTGTGCTATTTGACTATTTAAACTTTTTCTAAGCTGCATAACTAATCTTTTTTATCTCCTGAGAAGTTTGTCTCTTTCTATTTCCCACATAAGGTTGTGTAACTGTCGGTTTCTGGTTAAAATCCAAATGGTTTAATTTGTAAGAAAAGGCTAGCCCAGCAGACAGCTGTGAGGACATATGCTTGTCAACATCCTTAGAGCTGGCAGGATGCTGAGGGGTGCAAATGGGGGTAACTTCCTTGCCACATAATTGTGTCTTAAGATTAGAATCCTGTTTCCCAGATTCAGTTGACAGGTGGTTTAGGGGCATCCATAAGAATCAATATTATCATTTGTTATATTGTGGTAATTTGCATTGATTATTTACAAAATCTGTATTATCAATTCCTCGCTGGGGTGATGTATCCAGGATCTCCACGAGCCAGTTCCTGTTTTTCAGGTTTAACAAAGGGTGGCCTGGACGCGAAACGTCAGCTCTTTTCTCTCCTTACAGATCCTGCCAGACCTGCTGAGATTTTCCACCATTTTCTCATTTTGTTTCAGATTCCAGCAACCGCAGTAACTTGTTTTTATCCTGTTTTTAAAGGACTGCCATGTGTTTGTGGATGAGAAAAATGTGCCACAGGATGTTGGTGTTCTTAGTACACAATAATGCCTGGACATATTGCAGAACTTATTTTACTCTTTTAAGGCAGATGAATCTGGCTTTTAATTTCAAATCCCTATTTCACAAGAAAATAATTTTTTTATAACTCCTTATTATAGCTGGATTCTTTCACACATACTCTTGACTAGTGTAAGTGTGAGCAGCGAGGAAAGGTGGTCTCAATTAACTAATGTCTGCAGTCCAATACTTATCAAGCGATGTCTCAAGAGTATAACAAACTGTTTCAATACTGCAAGATGTACAATTGTGGAAACATGTGCAACAGCAGTGCCCCCTTAAATCATTCCAATGGCAGTCTTTAAATTCATTACATATCAAACAAGTCTTTGAACAATGACAGGGAGGATGAAATTTGTCAGTCTGAGGCAATCAAATGAATCAAGATGAAGTCTCAATATCCGATGAACCGACTGAAGCTTGACATACTGAACAACATCCATGATGGTTAGCAATCAATAGCTGAATGAAGTCGATCAAGTGGAGGATTCAGATGAGATGTGGTGGGAAGGTGAATCTTGAAAATGCTTTTGTTGGAGTACAACAAAACTGGTCAATGTTGTGATGAAATGCCATTCTCAAATTGGGAGAAATTCTTGTCAAAAGACAAAATCTGCAAACTGTAATGGCGCCACTTTAAATTCCCTATGTTATTCTCCCCGTGTCTGCATGAGTTTACTCTGGGTGCTCCAGTTTTCTCCCACAGTCCATAGGTGTGCAGGTTAGGCGGATTGACCATGCTAAATTGTCCCTCAGTATCAGGGAGACTAGCTCGGGTAAATGCATGGGGTAATGGAGACAGGGCCTGGGTGGGGATGTGGTCGATGCAAACTTGATGAGCTGAATGACCTCCTTCTGCACTGTAGAATTCTATGAACTGTTGGAGTAAAGTAATTATTTAATAACCAAAATGAGGATTACAATCCCAATCACAGTGAGTACAGACATGATGTATAAGAAGAGACCAAAAGTACTTTCAAAAGCTCCTGAGGTAAAATCAGTGATCTACTCAATTGAAGGTTTATTAAAAGAAACTAACTTTGGCATGACCTCAATGTTACCCTTGATCTACAGCCTGAAGCCAACCTAGAACTTGCCAAATATAATTCAATTCAATTTCAAACAACAAGCATTGTCCGCTTCCAACAGTATCCTCCGTGGAGTAATTGGCGAAAGTAAGAGCTATTTCTATGCCCTTTAACTGGCTACGACCTGCACTAACTTGCTCAGTTTACTAGTTGTATGTATGAGGGGTGTAGGAATTTCTAGATCAAAGGATTTCGTATAATGGACAGTTTGTCCACAACAAGTGGCATCTTTAGAGGTGATATCATTCACAATGGAAACTCTTGGAAGCTTTAATGACTATACAGGAGCAATTCCACAAAGAGAAATGTCACTAGTAATCCAGTCTAATTGGCTTAGAGGTGACAGAGCATTGTGCCTTCTTTGAGCCAATTCCATATTGTTTCAATTTCTCCCATTTGTGAAAGATAAGGAACTCATGATCAGTGTATTCCTCCACATAAAGGAAATGAAATTCCATGCAGATAGTACTAAAAGTGGAATGATGTTCCAAATGTGGATGGGCTATCTGTCATTTGGATGCAAGGCTATTAGCAAAGTCCTGAATGACCCCATGGTATTATTGAGGCTGGAATTAAGGATCTTCCTCTGTTTGTAATCGAGTGATGTTTGTTTCAGCAATGGGACCATAAGGGGAATAGCCAGTCTCAATTTTACTGAATCAGCTAAACAAACAGTGTCTCTGAATGTGGTTCTCTCGGAGGAAGGGAAGTAATATTGTGAAGCATGGCATGAAATGGGAGTTTGACAAGGATTTTTTTTCACATTTGGCATTGAGTCCAAGGTCATTGAGGGAAAAATCTCTGTCCCATGACCAAGGGATCTGAGTGGACTCAAGTTTGAAATGGGACATGTTTATAGATGTCATAAAGCTATTCATTTTCATAATTTTGCCTGTGGATAGGATAGTTCAAAGACCAAAGTCAATAAGCAATCTCTGAAGCTTAATAAAAACACTTAAGTTTTTAACACTGTGATCTTGTTCTCTGTTCCATTGATCCAACAGGAGGACAGATTGTGTGAGCAGCAAAGAAGACTGTTGGAGCAAGCAGATATTTATTGATGTGGAATGTTTCCTGCAAGTTGGGAAGAATAGCCAGATTTGATGAATTCCATAAACATAAGAACATAAGAAATAGGAGCAGGAGTAGGCCATCCAGCCCTTCGAGCCTGCCCCGCCATTCAATAAGATCATGGCTGATTTGTCGCTGCTCAGTTCCACTTTCCCGCCCTCTCCCCATAACCCTTAATCCCCTCTCCTATCAAAAACCCATCAACCCGCGTCTTAAAAATATTTAGCGAGGCAGCCTCCACCACTTCAACGGGCAGGGAATTCCAGAGATTCACCACCCTTTGAGCGAAGAAGTTCCTCCTCAACTCCGTTCTAAACCGCCCCCCTTTTATCTTGAGGCTGTGCCCCCTAGTCCTACTGTCTTTTTTGAGCGGGAAGAGTCTCTCCACCTCTATCCTATCCATCCCATTCATCATCTTATACGTCTCAATGAGATCTCCCCTCATTCTTCTAAACTCTAACGAGTACAAGCCCAGTTTATTCAGCCTCTCCTCATAGCTCAACCCCCTCAACTCCAGTATCAGCCTAGTAAACCTCCTCTGCACTCCCTCCAAGGCCAAAATATCTTTGCGCAGGTGCGGCGCCCAAAACTGCACACAGTACTCCAGCTGCGGCCTCACCAATGCCCTATACAGCTGCAGCAAGACCTCCCTACTTTTATATTCAATCCCCCTCGCTATGAAGACCAGCATCCCATTCGCCTTCCTGACCACCTGCTGCACCTGCAAGCTGGGTTTTTGCGACTCATGCACAAGGACCCCGAGGTCCCTCTGCACCGTCGCCTGCTGCAGTTTTTCGCCCCGTAAGTAATAGTCCTTCCTACCATTCTTCCTACCAAAGTGGACCACCTCACACTTGCCAACATTAAATTCCATTTGCCATTTCCTGGCCCATTCGCCCAGCCTATCTAGATCCTTCTCCACACCCTCCGCACAATTTGCCGTTCCCCCAATCTTGGTGTCATCAGCAAATTTCGACACCCTACACTCGGTTCCCTCCTCCAGATCATCTATATAAATGGTAAAAAGCTGAGGCCCCAGCACCGACCCCTGGGGCACTCCACTAGTCACCATCCGCCAATCCGAATAGCACCCGTTGACCCCCACTCTCTGCCTCCTATTTGACAACCAATCCTCTATCCACGCTAACACCCTACCCCCAACTCCATGTCCCTCGACCTTCTGCAATAACCTCTTGTGAGGTACTTTGTCAAACGCCTTCTGAAAATCTAGAAAGACCACATCCACCGGCTCTCCTCTATCCACCGCCCTAGACACATCCTCATAGAACTCCAGTAAATTTGTCAGACACAACTTCCCTTTAATGAAACCGTGCTGCGTCTGCTCTATCAAGCAATTCCCTTCAAGATGCCTCGCAATTTCCTCCTTAATGACAGATTCTAACATTTTACCTACCACAGACGTTAAACTAACCGGCCTATAATTCCCCACCTTGGCAGAAATGCTGTTAAACATCAGATTGGTGGAATGGTAGAGAAATATTATTGAAATTTGCCGCTGATAAGATTGTGTCACTGGAACAGTAAGGTTTCACAGCTTCTAATTAATTCTGAATTGCTATGGTTCTGATGGCATAAACTAATATTATTTGTAGTTTATTCCTGACCGTATCCCAATTGACGTCCTTACACCCGGAGTAAAGTAAATTACCTTTCCTTTATTTACTTTACTCCTGGTTAGATGTAAATCTATCCAGGATTTATGTCCTGGATAGATGTGTCATTGGGAACTTGATTACCTTTATAACAGGTATATGTCCCATCGCAAATTAACTTTGTGTTGCAATGAATGTTCACGTCCTTCCCCACTAATGTCCGAGCGTCCCACTCCCTGGCATCCCATTCAATAACCACTGTATTTGACCAATGTTAGAGTAAATGGGTCTGTCACACTCGTTATCACCCATCCAGATTTGAGTCAGTTTAAATTTAGGAAAATATATGATTTTCGCACTTTTGCAGGAAATCTCACAGAGTGAGGTATTTAAGCAATAAGATATCTTTGGCATTTCACATGCACTGTCTGCAGTGCATGGAAGATCTTTAACAAGGATTTTCCCTGTTGTGTTTGTTTGAATGCCAACCTTGGTGCATGCAAGATTCATCAGGACATTACTTGTCATCTAATGAATTGGAATTCTTCATCCTACAATTATTAATGAGTATTTGATTGATCTTATCCATCCTGTCATAACTCCAAGTAGTCTTTAAGTTTATTTATTCGTGTCACAAGTTGACATGCATTAACACCGCAATGAAATTTTTGTGAAAATCCCTGAGTCACCACACTTGGGTGCTTGTTCGGGTACACTGAGGAGAATTTAGCGTGGCCAATGCACCTAACCAGCACACCTTTCCGATTGTGCGAGGAAACCAGAGCACGTGGGGGGATCCATGCAGACATAGGGAGAACTTGCAGATAGTGATCCAAGTCGGGAATCGAACCCAGGTCCGTGGTGCTGTAAGGCAGCAGTGCCACTCCCTTCCACTCCACTGTGCTTTTCTGCCGCCCAAAGGCATCAGAGTAAAACTTAAAGGAACAAGATATTGTTAAATTGAAGAAAATGGACCATCAGAAAAGAATAAAAACACAAGTTTATTACGGTGCTAAAGGCAGAATAATGGAATTGAATTAGGGACATAATGCCAAATAGGGGAAGTAGATGCCAACATATCTGATTCTTGGGGGCTGATTCACAATGATTCCATGGCATGCCCTTATACGAGTATATCTTTGTTGGTAAAGATGTGATGGTGGGATGTTTTCAAATCCCATCAGATTGATGGTAATTTTTCTGCTTACTGCAATCAATAAGCTGACATCTGGAGAGCTGGATTCTTGTTTCAAATATTGCTCATGGTTGCATGGTTGCATGCTTGCAACCTGTTCATTTTCCTTTTGATCTGATTTAATTTCAAGAGTCTTAGCTAAAATTATGGCGACGAACTGAACTTGTCAGGCTGATAAAGAGCCATTGTAGGATGAAGAATTCCAATTCAAGTAAGTGGCTGAGCCTGGAGTCTTGAAATTATGTCAAAAAGGATTAGTACCTTACTATAATGACTCAGGAAACACAACTGAAAAGGAATATAGTTTATTACAGAATGCAAAGTGAAACCATGACCATGGTGTACACGTTCTAGTCCAAGCCTGGGACTGTCGTTCAGTAGGCTCAGGTTATGAGTTCAAGCTGGGCACGCCTGTGTCTGTTACCAGGGGAACTCATACTCAATGAGCCCCAAAGGGAGATCAATCAGTGATTCCCCACTGACCTTGTGGGGTTATCGCATTTATAAGGAAAGGTGTGTGTTATTAATTGTTGGAGAATTATGCTTTCTAGGAAATATTGTAGAATTTATGGTAGAATTTGGACAGCTTTTAGATGGGATTTAGAATCAGTCTACAGGATAGGAGACAATGCAACAGGTAGCAGGATAATTGCGACTGAAGTAAAATAGCAGCACCTCAATCCTTTCCTTGTTCGATAGTTGACCTCATCGTCAAAGTACTTCGATGTTTGTCTTTTTTTTTGTAGTGTTACCTTCCTTTGTTGTTGTGGCTTACTTTTCACTGGTTATGTCAATGGTTGCTCCATTGTATGAGGTATTGCCAAGTATTACATGAAGGAGAAGTCAATGATCCTGTGACCAGTCACTCGATTACCTCCACTTCTGGTTTTGTGTTCCAGGCTGGATCTCGAAAGACAGAGTACAAATAGCAATGTCATGTGCAAATTCTGTAAACATTTTTGTGGGGACCTGCAGCCAGATGAAAGAAGTAGTGCATCTGTCAACATCCCATTGATGGAGGGTGCGATCCAATGGAATCAACATAGGAGCCAATGTTGGTGGTTTAATAAATAATGACTTACTTATTGTATTGCATGGTTCACAATGAACCAGGTATGTTTTACATGATTTAAGCATTCCTGGTCACCAATGGAGTCATTTTGTTGAATGTTGTTAGACCATAAGACCATGAGGCATAGGAGCAGAACTAGGTCATTTGGCCATTGAGTCCACTCTGCCATTCAATGAGGTCATGACTGATCTGATGTGATAATCTTCAGCTCCACTTTCCCGCCTTATCACCGTAACCCTCGATCTCCTTACTGATTAAAAATTTATCTCAGCCTTAAACAAACTCAATGATCCAGCCTCTACAGCCCTCTTCTGTAAAGAAATCTATTGGTTCATTACCCTCTGAGAGATTAAATTCCTCCTCATCGCTGCCTAAATGGTTGACTCCTTACTCTGAGATGATGCACTCTGGTTCTCAATTCTCCCGCAAGGGGAAACAATCTCTCAGAATCCACCCTGTCAAGGTCCCTGAGAATCCTATATGTCTCAATAAGGTGGCCTCTCATTCTTCTAAACATTAATGAGTAAAGGCTCAACTTGCTCAACCTCTCCTCATAAGAAAATCACTCCATAGCCAGGATCAACCTTGTCAACCTTCTCCGGCCTGCCTCTAATGCCAGTATATTTTTTCTTAGATAAGATGATCAAGATTGTACTTCAGGCATGGTCTAACTGGTGTCTTGCATAGTTTTAGTAAAACCTCCCTATTTTTATATCTATTCATTTTGAAATAAAGGCCAACAGTCCACTTGCCATCCCTATTACCTGCTGAACTTGCATGCTTGCTTTTTGTGATTTATACACTTGGAGCTCTTTTGCAAATCCTTCTGTGCTACAGCTTTATGTGGTCTTGTTCCATTTAAATAACACTGAGCTCCTTTATTCTTCCTACCAAAGTGCATAACTTCACATTTTTTTCCGTTATATTCTATCTGCCAAGTTTTTGTCCACTCATTTAACTTGTTCTGGCATCACAATGTGCCCAGCCTATACCCACGAGCTTCTTTCACTTTTGTACAGAGGAGGGAATTAAACAAGTGTCTATGAGGCCAGAGAGAGAATACTATCAGGACAGGGATCTTTAAAAAATGGCTTTCTTAGTCTACCGCTCCAAATCCAACCGTAACCAGTTTATTTTGTGAATTTAGAAGGATGAAGACATTTACTCATTGCCTCTACTTAATCAATTACACGTTGGTTGTGAAGAAACTAGCTTGATGGGCTTTTTTGAATTTTAAAAAAAGTTAGTTTTTATTAAGTTAAAATCCCACCCAAGCAAAGATTTTTAAAAATTCAAATGGTAAACCCATGTCTCAAAATTTGGCAATCCACAGTCATGCATACAGAGCATGGAAAGTTTACAAATTATTCTGTAGGTAGTTAATTTTTAGTAGTTGGCTAGTTTCTTAGCCAAACTAAAGTTCAAAAATGAAAGATAAAAAAAAATCAAGAGTCCTTTGCTGTTCCCTATGGCTACAGCAGCAATTTTTATTGAAGTTCCAGGAGCGGAGTTGATACCCATGCAAAATTACAATTGTGGGGGACAAGTTCTTTTTAAAATGTCATCCATCTTCTCCAAAAAGTCGATGATTTTTACATCTGAAGTTCCTTTTGATGAGAAGTTCTCTATTTTTGGGCTTGATTTTTAATTTCAATAGATTGGGAGTGGGATTTTCCAATCCTGCCTACCCTGGAATTGGAAATTCCTGCCCAAGGTCAACAGGCCTTTGGCTTGTCCATTGAATTCTCTGCCCCCCCAACAACAATTCCCTTGGCAGGCGGGGCTGAAAGATTTAGACCAGGGCCTTAACTTGAGGGTGAAAGGAAAAGAGAGAATATTACTGTCCCACTGACAGGTTTTTCCAGAATACTGTTTTCACAGCTTGTGTGCTGTATTCAGAAGAAATTTCAAAAATGCTTACTCCATTCACATTATCCTCTCTCACTATAATATTTTCAGAAGCTATTTGCTTGATTGATGTCTGAATTGACTGTGGCTTTTGTTTTATGGCTGGGGTGGTTTGATTTTGCCAATAACCTATGAATATCCATTATCCATCTTACAGTATTAGTATCATAGATGTTTACAGCATGGAAATAGGCCCTTTGGCCCGACTTATGCATGCTGCCCCTTTTTTAATCTCTCAACTAGTCCCAATTGCCCGCACTTGGCCCATATCCCTCTGTACTCATCTTACCCATGTAACCGTCTAAATGCTTTTTAAAGACAAAATTGTACCCACCTCTACTACTACCTCTGTTAACTTGTTCTAAACACTCTCAACCTTCTGTGTAAAAAAATTGCCCCTCTGGACCCTTTTGTATCTCTTCCCCCCCCCCACCTTAAACCTATGCCCTTTAGTTTTAGACTCCCCTACCTTTGGGAAAAGATATTGACTATATAGCTGATCTATGCCCCTCATTATTTTATTGACCTCTATAACATCACCCCTAAGTCTCCTACACTCCAGAGAAAAATGTCCCAGTCTATCCAGCCTCCCCTTATAACTCAAACCATCAAGTTCTGGTAGCATCCCAGTAAATCTTTTCTGCACTCTTTCGAGTTTAATAGCATCCTTTCTATAATAGGGTGACCAGAACTGTACACAGTATTCCAAGTGTGGCCTTACCAACGTCTTGTACAACTTCAACAAGACGTCCCAACTCCTATCTTGATGAGCTAGTCAGAACATCTTCTTATCTAGCTCTTATCCGGCAGACTTTCTGTCTCCACTTGAGTGGCAGCCATATAGATGTGCAAATGCAAGTTCCAGTACATTTTTACGAAATATTTTGAAGTTGTTCTTGACATTCCATGTGACATTCCATAGAAGAATGCCATGGCATGCCTGTTTGTAATTCGTATTGGAACTTTCCATGTCTTATCAACTGCAATACCAGAATCAGATGACGCGTGGTAGCCAGTGTGAGTTAATGGCTGGAATTTTACCGGCATGCTCACCTTGATTCTGGCAGCAGCTGAGGCTCAGAGAACAGCATTCTCCATTGGCCTAGGGTGGCATCGTATGAAACTCAGGCAGACACGTCGGTGAAATTCCACCCAATGTCTTTGCTGGTGTTTTAAAGTCCTTTTTAAACAGTTTAATATATGTTTGATCAGCCGATGAAATTACAGACTGATATTACTCATGCACAAGTCACATCATGGTGATATAGGTCATCAATGATGACTTAAAAAGGAACATCCCAACAATCCTCAACTGGGATGGGGATTGTATTTTTCGATTTGGCTTGGGCAAGTCAAGTCATACAATATCAATAGGGGTTTCTGAATAAAAATACATTGACGGATATCTTGGTGGATTCGTTTTTGTTGGTTCTAACAAGATCATAGGACTATAAGACATAGGAACATAATTAGGCTACTCGACTCATCGAGCCATTTAATCATGGCTGATTTTTTTCTCATCCCCATTCTCCTGCCTTTTCCCCATAACCCTTGATCCCCTTATCCAATAAGTAAATCAGTTCCTCATCCTGTTTACCTGCCCCTTCTGCCGGAGCGAAAACAACAAATTTGGCAGCCCCCTGTCAAGGAGGTATCATGTCGACTGAATATTTTGTGTATTCATCTGCCAGATGGTTGCCATTTGCGTTTCTGTCCCAGTGGTTTACCCATTCACCTTCGTTACCTGAAAATTTTGTTTTCTATCCTCAAACAAAAAATGTTCTCCCACAACAAATTATGTTTTTTGTGTTCACCCTTATGATTGGTAAAGCCTGTTTGTTCCCAAAATACCACACTCTGGTTGCATTCTCTTTTACAATAGTCACTATCTGTAGAGATCAATGTGGGTTTAGAGTCCGTTTTTCTAAAGCTTACCGCAGTATTGCTGCTTCAGCACACTGTTATGTCTGATGGCCAAGGTATATGGGCAGTAATTCTTCTGGGATAAAAATGAAGAGGAGACTCGAAACATCCCCATTATAATCCTGATGCCAGCTGAGGATTGTTGGGATGTCCCTTTTTCAGTCATCATCGATGACCCATGACAATAAAAAAACCTGATGGTATTCTGTCTGTGGCCCTAACAGCATTTGCTTAATTTCCTCCACTGCATCATCATCATCATCCTTCTTAAAGGGGAAGTGCTCTCAGTCCATGTCTGAAGATTGGAATTTGAAAATGGGTGTATAATCACTCAGGAATAATGCCCATTTTTAACATCAGATTTTGCTAGCTTTTTTTCAGAGGCTATCACAGAATGATAGCATCCCTACAGAGCAGAAGGAGACCATTTGGCCCATCGAATCTGCATCGACCACAATTCCACCCAGGCCCTATTCCCGTAATGCCATATACTTACCCTGCTAATCCCCTGACACTCGGGTCAATTCATCTTGGCCAATCAACTTAACCCACACATCTTTGGACTGTGGGAGGAAACTGGAGCACCTGGGGTAAAACCATGCAGACACGGGGAGAATGTGCAAACTCCACATAGAGAGTGACCCGAGGCCAAAATTGAACCCGGCACTGTGAGGCAGCAGTGCTATCCACTATGCCACCGTGCCGCCCCATCCTCTGTACTAATCTCAAATCTGGTATCTCAGTATATTTGGTAATGGGGTATTCCATTTAAAGGTCACACTTTCATGGGGCATTGAACTATCACAGTGTTAGGATCCTGGATCAGAACTGCTCGGTATGTTATGAAAGCAGTCTAGACCCCAACAGTCTTTTTAAAACTTTTTGGCATAAATGTGAGGATAGGATGCTTTACTCTAGGGGTGATTCTGATGACAAATTAGGAACTTAAAAAAAAATCAAAACAAGCTTTAGTCATGACACATTTTGAATATCACTCAAATAAACAAAGCAGTTTAATTTTTAACAGTTGAACAAACCTTAAACATGAAAAGAAACAATTCTAATTTCTAACTTTTCACTTTTTCAGTTTGAAGTAAGCAACAGTCATCCCGTAGGCTTAAAATATAGTTAGCAAACCCAGGCATACTTGTTTTAAATTAGTGTGGAAAGTCCTGAAACTATCAGAGAGACTTTACAGAGAGCACGCATGTCTTTAAACAGCTCCAGTCAGCAACTAACCACAGAAAGCTGTTTCTCTGCTACAAAACTACATCATAAAAAAGGGTAATGATTATTGTGATGATACTGTGCTATTTATATGTTTTATGTTTCTGTGCAATGTTTCAAGGTTCTGTTTTGTTTTTACAGGGAGTCAATGGGCAGGTTTTACAGACTTTCTCATCCCAAAATTGTAAAATCCTACCCAAGGCCATCAGACCTTCTCCTGTCCATGCTTGACCACTCCAATTCCTATGGCAGGGCAGTAAAATTCTGGCTGACATGTCTATAAGGAATGCAGCTCAGATGCTGAGAAAGCAAGGTAATTAATCTTTTTAGCCATGTCATGTTTATTTAGCAGAAGGCTAAGGCATTTTTCTGTATAAGTAGAGAGGATCCCATCGACCTCAAGATTACATGACCCTGTGTACCAAAACTCACCTTCCATTACTTCAATCAAAAAAAACCCAGGGGACCACTGAGAAATTCCTCTCCAAGCCACTCACATCCTGACTTGGAAATATATCGCCATTCTTTCACTGCAGTTGGGTCAAAACCCTGGAGCCACCTCCCTAACAGCACTGTGGATGTATCTAAACCACATGGGCTGCGGCAGTTCAAGAAAGCAGCTCACCACGACCTTCTCAAAGGCAATTAGGGATGGGCAATGAATGTTGACCTAGCCAGCAATGCCCACATCCTGTAAATGAATTTTCAAAAATCTGGTAGAGCAGCACTGATACGCATCACGTCCAGACATTCCTGTTTTTGGCCAATCAGCCTTTTTAATTGAATATAACCAAATGTCATTTGCCAGGCTAATGCAGGATTTATATTTCTCCCTTTTGATTCCAGAAGGAAGGACTCTGAAATTCTGTTGTTGGGCTGCTCGTGGTACTGAAATGTTGTTCAAAGCTGTACTACGATCACAAGCCTCCATCAGCCATCAAGTTTGGCTATGCTACACAAAGGTGAATTAATTCTAGAAGACATTTTCTTTGTAGGACACCTTGTTCTTTTAAATTTTTAATAGTTTTAAGAAGATCCAATTTCCCTTTGTGATCTTGAATAGGCCACTGTGTTTTGGGCTTATGCCAGCCTGATTAAGTGAGTGAGTTTCAAACTACTTTGCTATGTTGATTTGAATGACATTGTAGGTAAGGGTAGTTTTATTAAGCATTCATTCCAGGAGTCCTTTTTCTCACTTGTCTATTCGAGCTTAATATAGTTTGGTTTGAATGTGTTTTTGCTTGTCAGCCTGGTCTGTGGATGCTGCCACCGGCCTAGTTGGGATTTTAAGGAAACGTTTTACGTCAGGTTGACTTATTGTGAGAGAGCAGACCAAGTTAGGTACCAGTCTTACCTCTAAGGTGGTTGTGATTCCATACACAGTCATAGGAACCTTGTAAAAGTTAGTAATTTGCATCTTAAACTTCTTGAAACCCCCCAACGGAAATTGAGAAATCAGGTGTTCCGAATTTGTCCATTTAGTCATTTAGACCAGCAGTTATTTTTAGAACTGTCAGATCCATTAGTGTATAATCAATTCATCTGTCATACAGGGGCCGCCACATGTTCAATGGTTGTTAGGGTGGCCGAGCATAGGGGATTTTGAAAGATCCTGTTTGGGTACCAATTCTTCAATCTGAGTTGTGTGATCTCTGAATCCTGATTTTAATTTTTGTTTCTACCTTTAACTATTTTGACTGAATGCCTTTTCTCCCTTTAACTTGGCTCAAATTTTTTTTTTGTTTCAGTGGACATGGCATGACTGGTAAGGCCAGCATTTATTGTCCATCCCTAATTACACTGGAGATGATGGTGGAAAGCTGCTTTTTTGAATACAAATGAGTGGCTTGCATGATAAGTTAAGTTTCAATGACATTGCTGTGGGTTTTGAGTCACATATAGGCTCGACCAGGTAAGGATGATAAACTTCCTTCCCTAAAGGACGTGAATGAACCAGATGGTTTTTATTCAATGCTGAATTAGATAGATTTTTAGTCAATAAAGGAGTTGAGAGTTATGAGGTGTCGACAAGGAAGTGGATTTGAGACCACAACCAGATCAACCATTATTTTATCAAAGATTTCCAAAAGAGTTGTGTCCAGACACTCAGAAGAGTGGGATTGTGGTTGGACGAAACAAAAAAATTGCTCTACAACAAACGCTGGTCATATATCTTAAAATTAATGTTAATTAGTCCACATGACTCACATCTGGTGTTAAATCAATTATTATGGAATAGTATTTGGCATCTTTTACTTCAGTTGTAAATTGGATTCTGAGCTGATCTGCCAATGTAGTGATGAAGTCACTGTAGGTTCTGTGTGTTAAAAGGTTGTTCTTCCCTGAACCACAATATTGATAATTTTTCAAATGCTCTTTGAGAAGCTCAGCAAACTCATTGACATCTTCAAGGCAAGCTAAAAAATGACCTCTTTGAGTTGGCAATGGTGACTCATCATGCCCTCTTAGAGGTAGTTCCAAAGAAGGAAGCAGTTTGACTGTGGCATCAACACGTCTCAGCACTTTCCTCCAATAAGAACACTCCTTTGCAAACTGAGCCAATAGCACAGAATCAATGCTTCCAGATAAATTACATGTTTGAACAAACATGCATGCAGCTTTAATAAGAGCTTTGAAAGTTTCATGATGAGCAATATCTTTTCCAACATTTCTCCAGTTAGAATACCTGTCAATGAATGTTTGTTGCCTGTCACTCAGGTCAGGGAATAATTTGCCTCCATAATCACAGAATCCATAGAATCCCGACAATGCAGAAGAAGACTATTCCAACTAACTGTCTGAATGAGCATCTTACCCAGGCCCATGCCCTGCCCTATTTCCGTAACCCTGCACACTTACTTATCCACCTAATCTACACATCTTCATGCAATAAGGGGCAATTTGTTTTAGCATGGCCAATTCATCTAACTTGCACATCTTTGGACTGTGGGAAGTAACCGGAGCACCTGGAGAAACCAGGATCCTGAGGGACAAAGTTCCATCTACCAGCATATAAGCCAGTTCTAGTTTGAAGACCAGCTGCAAGAGTGCAGAAACCGTCATGAAAGCAATTAAAACCCATTTCTTTGCTGAACCAAGAAGAGATATTCCCCAGAATAAGTCCTCAATTGTATACAGTGTGGTACCTATAATTTGGCTTTTACTTACAGATCTAATGGTTTGGGTGTTGTTTGCAAAGAGGGAATTACTGAAAGAGTTCAGATCTCATAAATATACTTTGAATCAAAAAGGATAATTTCGACTTAAAAATGTGGATGTGTTTAGTACTTTGTATTCATAACTGTCTTAGATCTTTATAGTCCTGTTTGTGCATGTGTGGCTTTTCTGTATTTTAATGAAAAATCTTTAGTAAGTGTTACACAATGACAGGGCTGGTTACTGTTTTCACTGGGTCTTGCATGTGGCCCCTCACGCCATTCCTGTCAACAAAATACACCACGAGTTCCAGTTTGGGAAACACTCGCAGATAATATCAGCCAAGTTTGTGACAGCATAAGGTCACCCAAGGCCAGAATTGAACCCGAATTCCTAGCTATGAGGCAGCAGTGTAAACCACTGTGCCACCATGCTGCCTGCAGACTTCCTTTGTGGTTTCTGAAAAAAAATCAATCAATTTCTATCATCCCAACTCCATTCATCCTTAGAAAATGGGACTCATGAAAACTTCTACCCTCCTTTTGACCTCCAACCTCAGATATGGTGGGATTCAAACCTGAGTCCCCAGAACTTAAGCTGAGTTTCTTGATTAATAGTCTTGCATTTCTACTGGGCCATTGCCTCCCCATTTGTGGAGGTATCTTCAGGTTAATGCTGCCTTTTCTGCTTTTATTTCAGATTTCCAATCTTTTGTTTTCTGTTCAAGATAATGCTTCATTTTGGAAAGGGAAACATAGAAACTAGAAGCAGGAGTAGGCCTTCAGCTCTTCAATCTGCTCCGCCTTTCATTTTAACATAAGAAATAGGAGCAGGAGTAGGCCATCTAGCCCTTCGAGCCTGCCCCGCCATTCAATAAGATCATGGCTGATCTGTCGTGGCTCAGTTCCACTTTCCCGCCCTCTCCCCATAACCCTTAATCCCCTCTCTTATCAAGAACCCATCAACCTGCTTCTTAAAAATATTTAGCGAGGCAGCCTCCACCACTTCAACGGGCAGAGAATTCCAGAGATTCACCACCCTTTGAGTGAAGAAGTTCCTCCTCAACTCCGTTCTAAACCGCCTCCCCTTTATCTTGAGGCTGTGCCCCCTAGTCCTACTGTCTTTTTTGAGCGGGAAGAGTCTCTCCACCTCTATCCTATCCATCCCATTCATCATCTTATACGTCTCAATGAGATCTCCCCTCATTCTTCTAAACTCTAACGAGTACAAGCCTAGTTTATTCAGCCTCTCCTCATAGCTCAATCCCCTCAACTCCGGTATCAGCCTAGTAAACCTCCTCTGCACTCCCTCCAGGGCCAAAATATCCTTGTGCAGGTGCGGCGCCCAAAACTGCACACAGTACTCCAGCTGCGGCCTCACCAATGCCCTATACAGCTGCAGCAAGACCTCCCTACTTTTATATTCAATCCCCCTCGCTATGAAGGCCAGCATCCCATTCGCCTTCCTGACCACCTGCTGCACCTGCAAGCTGGGTTTTTGCGACTCATGCACAAGGACCCCAAGGTCCCTCTGCACCGTCGCCTGCTGCAGTTTTTCGCCACGTAAGTAATAGTCCTTCCTACCATTCTTCCTACCAAAGTGGACCACCTCACACTTGCCAACATTAAATTCCATTTGCCATTTCCTGGCCCATTCGCCCAGCCTATCTAGATCCTTCTGCAGACTCTCCACACCCTCCGCACAATTTGCCTTTCCCCCAATCTTGGTGTCATCAGCAAATTTCGACACCCTGCACTCGGTTCCCTCCTCCAGATCATCTATATAAATGGTAAATAGCTGAGGCCCCAGCACCGACCCCTGGGGCACCCCACTAGTCACCAACCGCCAATCCGAATAGCACCCATTGACCCCCACTCTCTGCCTCCTATTTGACAACCAATCCTCTATCCACGCTAACACCCTACCCCCAACTCCATGTCCCCTGACCTTCTGCAATAACCTCTTGTGAGGTACCTTGTCAAACGCCTTCTGAAAATCCAGAAAGACCACATCCACCGGCTCTCCTCTATCCACTGCCCTAGACACATCCTCATAGAACTCCAGTAAATTTGTCAGACACGACTTCCCTTTAATGAAACCGTGTTGCGTCCGCCCTATCAAGCAATTCCCTTCAAGATGCCTCGCAATTTCCTCCTTGATCATCAAATTCAATTTCCTGATCCCTCTTCACCCTCAAGAGCGACATTTACTTTCTTCTTGGCCTCAGCTACACGTTGTGGTGGTGAATTCCATACATTCACCAATCTTGGGGTGAAGAAATTTCTCCTCACCTCAGTTCTAAAAGGTTTACCCCTCATCCTGAAACTATGGACCCCTACTTCTGGGACTTCGCCACTACTGGGAACATTTAAAAAAAAATCTACCCTGACTAACCCTGTGGGAATTTTGTAAGTTTCTATTAGATTCTGCATTCTCTCCTTTCCTTCCCTATGTACCACAGTTAAAGTCTTTTTTTTGGAGCGCTGCTCCTTCATTGGGTGAACATCACTCACCTGATGAAGGAGCAGCGCTCCGAAAGCTTGTGATTCCGAATAAACCTGTTGGGCTTTAACCCTGGTGTTGTTCTCACTGTGCCCACCCCAGTCCAATGCCATCATCTTCCCTATACATGGTATGCTTTGTCTGTACAGCATGCAAGAAACAATACTTTTCAGTGTATATTAATACTTATGACAATAATAAATCAAATAGATTCCTTCTCACTCTATAAACTCTCACTTGCACGGCGGCGTGGTAGCACAGTGGTTAGCACTGCTGCTTCATTGCTCCAGGGATCTGGGTTCGATTCCCAGCTTGGGTCACTGTGTGGAGTTTGCACATTCTTCTTGCATCTGCGTGGGTTTCCTCCGGGTGCTCCTGTTTCCTCCCACAGTCCAAAGATGTGTCGGTTAGGTTGAATGGCTGTGGTAAAATTTCCCTTAGTGTCCTGAAATGCAGAGGTTAGAGGAATTAGTGGGTAAATATGTAGGGATATGGGAGTAGGGCCTGGGTGGGATGGTGGTTGGTACAGACTCAATGGGCTAAGTGGCCTCTTTGTGTACTGTACGGATTCTAAATCAACTCTAGAAGTGGGGGAGCTGGGGGTTCAATAAAATAAAATATGAACTGGTCAACAAGGGAATTCTTCTGGCGAGTTAAAAGTTGTAATGTGGAGATGCAGATGTTGGACTGGGGTAAACACACTAAGAAGTCTCACAACGCCAGATTAAAGTCCAACAAGTTTATTTGGTAGCAAAAGCCATAAGCTTTTGGGAGCTCGTAATGGCATGTTTGACAGGCTCACCCTCAACTGACTGGGATTCTAATGGAATTGTCAGCTTTGCTGCATTGGAAAATAGAACATTTTTGGGGAGCTCGTGGCTTCTGTTACCAAATAAACCTGTTGGAAGTTAAAAGTTAGCAGGGAAGTGACCGACAAATGGTTTTGTGTGAACTTTGGTGTGCTGATGATGGTTCTGACAGGAGCAGAGTGTGGTGGGTTGAGGACCCAGGCCTGCCTGCTGCTGCCTCCCACTGGAGCGGATGTTTGGCCTTGGTGACGATCATTTCCGCTCCCGTTTCTTAGGCCGAGAAATCCAAGATGGCGGCGCCGGAGTCGGAAGAGGTTCCGTCCATCCCGAAGTTGTTAATGGACTGTTCGGCGAAGGACATCGCCCTGGTACGAAACATAAGGCGCTTTCTGTTTATTTCCCCTCTCACTCGCACGGGTCGGGGAAAGCGGTGCTCAGCTTGATTTCTTTTCCTCGCACCCCCCCCTCCTCCCGGGCGTTAAGCAGCAGTTTGTATTCCTCAGACCGGCGGGGGGAGGGGGGGGGGAGGTTGCTATGTAAAGACCTCTCTCACGCCCGGGCCTGCGGCGCTGTCCTCGCATTTGCTGAGACATGGTGTCCGCCGGTCAGATGTTAAAGACCGGCAAAAGCTCGTTTTGCAGATCTCCACCAAACTCGAGGATAATCGTTATTTTATTTTTTGGCTTGTGTCCGTCTTTTTTTTAAATGTCTGATTGAGGTCTATTCCTGTTGTTAGCTTGCCGTACTCAGCACTTGCTGCTGCTGCTGGTTGACGTGAAGTTATCCCCTCGACAGAAACAAATAATTTGTCATCCGCTATAATAATATGGAACCCAATATTTAAATATCACGAATCGGGAACCCGAGGAGCAAGTTGACTGGGAAAATAAACACAACAGAGCTTTAGGAGTTAAAATATTATTTAAAAAAAACACCAGCTGTTGTTATCTGTTAATTGGCCACACTCCAGGTGTCTTAGTTATGGCATATTGGTAGTGTATAAGTTAAATCTATTGTTACCTGTCATAAATAGGCACTTCAGTTGTGAGGCAGAGTTTATTTTTGAGTGAAATTTCATTAGCCCTTGAAGAAGGCTTGAAACCTTGGCAAGCCTGCCAAGTAATTTGATCCACATATTGCATTGTTTGTGGGGTGTCATTTTCTCCAAACTAAACAAGAAAAATTAAATGTTTTATAAATGGAAGACTTTGTGCGCTTGGGGTGCTGAATAGTTATTTTGACATCTAGTCATTGTAAGGTAGGCAAAAATAGCAGCCAATTTGATCCAGAGCAGCCAGCTCTGAAGATGAGTCATAGGGACTCCCAAGCATTGCCTCTGTTTCTTTCTCCACAGATGTTGCCAGATCCAGTGAGTCTTTCCAGGATCTTCTGTTTTTATTTAAGCCAGTTTGGTGAGTTGGCTAGGAAATGAGGTTAATTCCCCAAATATGAAAAGCGATATCTGAAAGAAAAGTTTGACATGACTCTCAGGATGTCAAAGCGCATTGCAGCCAGTTAAGTACTTTTGAAGTTCAACGACTATTGCAATGTCGGGAAATGTAGCTGTCAGTTTGTGTACGGCAGTGAAATCTGTAGCTAGATTTTCTGTTTTAGTGTTGATAGTTAAGGCATTAATATTAGCTAGGAGTTAGGCAAAACTATACTGCTCTCTAATAGTGTCTTGGGATATTTTACAACATCTGGGAGATTATATAAGTCTTAGTTTAAAGTTGTTTCGAGTCTCTTTAGAACTTCCCTCAGCACCAAAGTGCTCAACTCTCTGGAGTGGGACTTGAACAATCTTTTGACTCAGAGACGAGAAGCCAAGGTAGGTGGCCTAAGTTTAGCTTCTCGTCTAAATCACAGCACTCATGCCAATCAGTTGCACTCCCCTAGTAGAATCCAGAAATATCAACCTTGCTCAAAGATGTCAATCTTATCCATGTAAGAGATTAATTTGGCCAGTGGGTGTGCTGTGCTTAGGGTTGTCAAGATTGATGGAATTGGAAGTGGATCTCCCTGGCATTGTTTCTCAGGGTCTGAGATTCCTGAGAATTGGGCTGCTTTGGGAGATACGTTGGGGAGAGAGTACGTTTGAGAGATTTGGACTGTTGAGAGGGAGGATACAAGTTGATTCAGGTGGAGGGAAAAATCCACCAATAGCTTGGGATTCCCAAGACAGGCAAGTAGAGGGGGCAGCACGGTAGCACAGTGGTTAGTGCTGCTGCTTCACAGTGCCAGGGACCTGGGTTCGATTCCGGGCTTGGTCAGCGTGTGGAGTTTTCACATTCTCCCTTGTCTACAAGGGTTTTCTCCAAGTGCTCCAGTTTTCTCCCACATTCTGAAAGATATAAGTGCATTGACATGATCAGGCGCCAGACTGTGCCGACTGGGGGATTTTCACAGTAACTTCATTGCAGTGTTAATGTAAGCCTATGTGTGACTAATAAATAAATTTAAAGGAGAGCTGATCAGGAGATTGGGACTTGTGCTGAGGGGCAGTGGTTTGGAAGAACAGGAACTCCTTGAATAGGATGGGATTCATTCACAAGATTAGAACGTTTGGGGAATGGTGGGATAAGTTTATTTATTTTATTTGTTAGTCACAAGTTGGCTTACATTAACACTGCAATGAAGTTATTGTGAAAATCCCCTAGTTGCCGCATTCTGGCACCTGTTCAAGAGAGAATTTAGCATGGCCAATAACCTCACCAGCATGTCTTTCAGACTGTGGGAGAGCCCAGAGGAAACCCACACAGATATGGGTAGAACATGCAAACTCCACAGAGACAGCGACCCAAGCCAGCAGTTGAACCCAGGTTCCTCGCGTGGTGAGGCAGAGGTAGATTTGAGGACTTTGAGGAAGTTGTGGCTCCTGGGATTGGGGTATTGTAGGTCTTTATTCTTTGAGGATGTGAGCAACATTGGGTCAGCCGATGTTTATTGCCCATCCTTAATTCTCTTTGAGAAGGTAGTTGTGAGTCACTGCTTTCAACTAGGGACAGCCAGTGTTGTTTGCTTTCATTCCTTTGATACGTCGTAGTGGTTTGACACAACTGAGTTGCCATTTCAGAGGATACAACCAGATTGCTGTGGGTCCTGAATTGAATGTAAACATCTAAGAGCATCAGGTTTCCTTTCCGCAAGAGCATTAGTGAACTGGATGATGTTGACATTTGAACCCTTGGCCTCAGAGCTTTATCCTGGGCTCCCGGATTGTAGTCTCGTGAGATTATCATGACACAACTGGGTTGAAGCAGCAGTAACACAGTAATGGGAGGGATGATGATGAGAGTGAAGGGTGAATAAAACTTTGGGGGATTTTTTTTCCCTTATTCATTCATGGGGTGTGGATTTTGTCAGCATTTAATGCCCATTCCTAACTGCTCCTGAAAAGATAACCATGAGCTGTCTTCTTAACCACTGCAGTCGATGGGGTGAAGGTACACCCACAATATAAGAAGGGGTTTCCAAGATTTTGACCTCACTATGGTTGAAGGAATTGCAATGTAGTTTCAAGTCAGGATGATGTGTGGCTTGGAAGGAAACCTGGAGGTAATGATACTCCCATACATTGACTGTTCTCATCCTTGGTAGTGGTCATGCGTTTTGAGTGTGCTGTCGAAGGAGTTTTGCTGAGTTCCTGCAGTTCATCTTTAGATGGTACACACTGCTGCCACTGTGTGTCAGAGGTGGAGGAATTAAATATTTCACTTTCAGGTGGTGGATGTGATGCCAATCAAATGATTTGCGTTATCCTGAATGGTGTTGAGTTTCTTGATGGTTGTTGGAGCTGCATTCATGCAAATTTGTATCATATTCTTTGCTTGTGCTTTGTGGATGGTGCACAGACTCTGCAGTCGGGAGTTAAGTTACTTGATGCAGAATTCCCGGTCTCTGACTTGTTCTTGTCATATCTAGTTCTGTTTCTGGTCATTTGTAACTCCCACGGTGAGGATAGTGGAAAATTCAAGTATGGTCATGCCATTGAATGTCATGGAGAGATGATTAGATTCTCTCTTGTAAGAGATGGTCATTGCCTGGCACTTGATATTCTGGGTAAACAGTATGCAATTGTTTCTCGTAATGGATGAATGGGAAACAAGGGGATAAAGACTGGGATTGTTGCTGCATGTCCCTATTGTACATTGCAAGCTTCAACTGTCGCAGGTCACGGTGGGTTGGATGAGGAGGGATGTAGCCACACCCTTCTTTGATTCCTTTCTTGGTAGCAAACCGTGAGCCTGACATCCCATATTGTGCATATCAGTTCCTCTCATCTGAGACTGAAATTCAATCAACAACAAGGAGAACAGCTAAAGAATTAGGTTTGAAACTGACTGTCCTGGCTTTGGGAATTATTTTTCAAAATTATTTTTGAATGACTTGTTCATAATCATGAGCATCTTGCTCATCAATGTATTCTTTTGATTTTAACTGTTTGGAACAATAGTCAGGTGAGTTGAATATTTTTTCTTCAAAATGCTATGTTAATGGGTTTGTTTTTGTTTTCATCTCCTGTGAACATTAATTCTGTATAGCCTACTTGGAAAGCCAAATTAGCTTTGGTTCAATGTACTATGTGTTGGAAGAACGACACACTGCACTCTTAGGCACTAACCATTTTTGTTTGATGTGGAAGAGAAGTAGGATAATAAAAATTTGAGTGCATAATATAAGATGATCCAGAAAAGATTAGAGTTGAAATAATTTGGGGAGTGACTCATTAGCCCACTTCTTGATACAGAATCCAGCGAGATGCAAGTACAAACCTCAATCAATACACAGAATGTTGCAGTTGCACTTCGTAGTTTGAAACAAAAATGCTACTTGTTGATTTTGCTTGGATCACACTGTTATGATTTCGTAAGCGTGGTGAATTTCTCACCCAAGGGTATAGTGGAAAGATGGGATTGGATAGGAAGGTTGTTCTGATGGCTCGAATTTTAATGTCATCCAAATCCAAAAACCTTGGGAGAGGCAGATGCATCCATGCATAAATTTACAATGTTTAAAAATTTCCGTCTATTACTTTGTAATGGTAATGACAAATGTGATATTCAATGTTTTAATTTAAACATGGAAGTAGTATTATGCATTTGTATTATGTAAATGAACACAATAATAAGTTAGTACAATGTTAATAAATCAGAGGAAAAACAATAGCAGCTTCAGTGCCTTTCTCTCAGAAGAAATTTTAACTTAAAGCATAATTATGGTTTAAGTTTTGACAATTGTCTTCACTATAATTTATGTTCTCCCCTCTTAAACTGTACAGTTAGTAATCCAGAACACAGTTGATGCCAATTAAGTAAATGACCAGAACATTCATGTGAATGATAAGATTAATTTTGTATCTTTGTGGCTGTGAATATGAAAGCCATTATGGTAGCAATAGGTAGTCATAGTGGAGAAAAATAAAAGATTCTCAAACACTGAAGTAAACACTACTTTGAAATACAGTAAATGCACAGGAAAGTTACCTAAAGATGTATTTCTGAATTAGCACCACCATTAAACACTGCATTATCTGGTAATATTCATCCTTATGTTGTTAAGAAATGGGTATGATTACCTATGAAATAGCTATCTCATTAAAATCATTTTGAAGGAAAATCTTTGTGTAACTGCATGCTGAAATCTGCAAAAATAGTGGAGTGGAAATTTGAATGCATGTCAGAAGCTGGTGCCTCAGCCACATCTGCAATTAATGTGTCAGGCCTCATTTCGATAAGATGTAGTCCCTCCAAAGGCAGATTGCTCAACTTTGGGGATCAAATGCGGGCCTACTCCAGTGCTGCTCTGTCTTGTGACTTGTATAATCCAAGGACCAGGATGGTGGTGACCTACAGTACTGGAAAAGCTGTTGAAACTTACATAATTTTTCAAGCATTCTGAAGCAGGTCCTGAAACAAACTTTACACCCTGGTTGACATTAAATTGCTGATTTCATGAGGCCTCCAGGAATGCTTCAAAGAACTAAGGACTAATAGGGCACAGGTTATCAGGCCCAGAATTTGCTATATGTTCCAGTTTTACACTCAAATTGATAAAATGCATTCTAAAGACTACCCCTGTGTGTTGAATATGGTCCATGCAAATGCCAGGATGTTTCACCAGACCCAAGATTTAAAATAACCTTGTCATTTTTAGTGTCAATTGTGGAGAAGACCCCAGATCTATAATATTTTCAATCAGATAAGTGCTAGCTGTGAGCCAAGCAGATACTTATGCAACAAATGTCCCCTCACTTTGTACTGACATTTATTAATTGTAATGTCAATCTTGAGTCAGAATTTGGTTGACTTCAGAACAAATCTGAGAGTCAAGAGAGTATCTCTGAACTTTATTGTACATGTTATCAAATGTCTTTTGAGATAATTGAAGTCACCCATTGTCATGCTGATCGTTTCCCTATTTGAATTCCTCCAGTCCAGCTTTCATCAGACCACAGCAACTCAACAATAATATCTTTTTATGTTACCCTGGTGTTTTCCTTCCTTTTTTGTCCGCATTGACACAATTGATCATATTGTCCTCCATGACCTTTATGTTTACATAAACAGACTTACTTTAATCAGTTTGACTCCCACATTTCAAGCAATAGCTTCTTTTCCTGATGCTGTCGTGCAATCTGACTGCTGGCATACTCTGTGTTCTTATGTTTTCTTTGTTGAGTGGGACTCCTCAGTGCTATTGTCTATTTCACCACCGATAGACTAAATATATGCAGATTTCCACTTCACAACCATCTCCGTGTCATCAGATTGCTTTTCTGGAATCAGATTAAAATCAAAAGCCAGAAATTTGGCAAGCTGAACTTGAATCTGGCAATTTGGATGTGCCATTGGGATTCAAATTTTGTTTCTGTCCCTCATTTCTACCTCACGTTAAACCAGAAATTTTGCAACTTGGGAGGTTCTGTTCAGCCCTGAACTGGTGTGCAAACTCCAGATGTTCTCACAGCCAAGTCTGCCTACTTTTTTATTTGATTTATTATTGTCACATGTATGAGTATACAGTGAAAAAAATTGTTTCTTGCGTGCTATACAGACAAAGCATACCATACATAGGGAAGGAAAGGAGAGAGTGCTGAATGTAGTGTTACAGTCTTAGCTAGGATGTAGAGAAAGATCAAATTAATGCGAAATAGGACCATTCAGCTAGGAAGAAGCTGTTCTTGTGTTGGTTGATAAGTAATCTCAGACTTTTGTATCTTTTTACCGAAGGCAGAAGGTGGAAGAGAGTAGGTCCGGGTGCGTGGGGCCTTTGATTATGCTTTTCTGAGGCAGAGGGAAGTGTAGACAGTGTCAGTCGATGGGAGGTTGGTTTGCGTGATGGGCTGGGCTTCATTCATGATCCTTTGTAGTTTCTTGCAGTCTTGAACAGAGCAGGAACCATACAAAGCTGTGATACAGCCAGAAAGAATGCTTTCCGTGGTACATCTGTAAAAGTCGGTGAGAGTCGTAGTGGACATGCTGAATTTCCTTCGTCTCCTGAGAAAGTAGAAGCGTTGGTGGGATTTCTTAATTATAGCATCAGCATGGAAGGACCAGGACAGGTTGTTGGTGATTTGAATACGTAAAAACTTGAAGCTCTCGACCAGTTCTACTTTGTTCCCATTGATGTAGACAGGGGCGTGTCCTCCCACTGTGCTTCCTAAAGTCGATGACTGGCTCCTTTGTTTTGTCAACATTGAGGGAGATTATTGTTGTCATACCAGTTCACCAGATTCTCTATCTCTTTCCTGTGCTGTATCATGTCATTGTTTGAGATCCACCCCACAATGTTGGTGTCATCAGCAAACTTGAAAATTGAGTTGGAGGGGAATTTGGCCACACAGTCAAAGGTGTATAAGGGGTATAGTAAGGGGCTGAGGACACAGCCTTGCAGAGCACTGGTGTTGAGGACGATTGTGGAGGAGGTGTTGTTGCCCATGCTTATTGACTTCAGTCTGGGATCCTGTTGCGGAGGGAGGAGTGTAGAATCAAGCCATGAAGTTTGGAGATGAATCTCATAGGAATAGCGGTGTTAAAGGCTGAGCTGTAGTCTATGAATAAGAGTCTAACATAGGTGTCTTTGTTATTTCGGTATCCAGGGTTGAGTGTAGGGCCAAGGAAATGGCGTCTGCTCTGGACCTGTTGCGGCGATAGGCGAACTGTTAGTGGATCCGGGCAGTCTGGTAGGCAGAAATTGATTTGTGCCATGACTAACCATCCGAAGCACTTCATGATAAATGTCATAGCCACTGGATGATAGTCATTAAGGCGTGTTGCGTGGCTTTTCTTTGGTACTTGGACGAAGGTCATTTTCTTGAAGCAGGTAGACCTTAAATTGATGTAGAGAGGTTGAAGATGTCTTCGAATACACTCGGCAGTTGGTCTGTGCAGGACCAGAGCGCTCGTACGGGTACTCCTCCATCACTTTGGCATCACGTGTTTGCTCTTTGACCTCACTTCTGATAAGAATAGCTACTCTCTTGCCTCAAGACTGCAGCTCTACAATAATTGCCACTATTCTTTTGCACTCCATGCTGCAGCAACTGCCATTATCAAAGCAGTTCAATAAACATTGTCACTTGTTCCAATTTCTTTCACATTCTTGTGGCCAAGAGACTACAATTGATGTGTTTGATATTCTTGAAGCAAGGAAGACTATTTCTAGGATGAATTTGGTTGCCTAAAAGTCATAAAATCGGGGAGTATCTCTGTTAATGCCTCGAAGAATTGTTTTTTGTTTTTATTCCAATTCAATCCAATCAAGTCCAATGCAGAGTCTCAACAAGTTGAGACATTCCCGATCCAAGCTGACAAGACAGGGCTCTCACCTCCTGTCTTGGGCTTGATCTACATGATCCATGTTGGTATAGCTCCTCCTCCAAGGCTTGATCTCATTTGCATCTTAGCCAAAAGGCTGAGATGCCACTTTTAAAAATTGCTTCAAATGAAGCTAAAATGTCACCTAATGACGAGATAGGAATGAGGTGAAGCAAGTTATACTTGTTTCAAATGCGGAAGAAATGTTGGCCAGTTAGGAACAGGCAATTGCGGTGGATAGAGGAGAGCCGGTGGATGTGGTCTTTCTAGATTTTCAGAAGGCGTTTGACAAAGTACCTCGAGGTTATTGCAGAAGGTCGAGGGACATGGAGTTGGGGGTAGGGTGTTAGCGTGGATAGAGGATTGGTTGTCAAATAGGAGGCAGAGAGTGGGGGTCAACGGGTGCTATTCGGATTGGCGGATGGTGACTAGTGGAGTGCCCCAGGGGTCGGTGCTGGGGCCTCAGCTTTTTACCATTTATATAGATGATCTGGAGAAGGGAACCGAGTGACGGGTGTCGAAATTTGCTGATGACACCAAGATTGGGGGAACGGCAAATTGTGCGGAGGGTGTGGAGAGTCTGCAGAAGGATCTAGATAGGCTGGGCGAATGGGCCAGGAAATGGCAAATGGAATTTAATGTTGGCAAGTGTGAGGTGGTCCACTTTGGTAGGAAGAATGGTAGGAAGGACTATTACTTACGTGGCGAAAAACTGCAGCAGGCGACGGTGCAGAGGGACCTCGGGGTCCTTGTGCATGAGTCGCAAAAACCCAGGTTGCAGGTGCAGCATGTGGTCAGGAAGGCGAATGGGATGCTGGCCTTCATAGCGAGGGGGATTGAATATAAAAGTAGGGAGGTCTTGCTGCAGCTGTATAGGGCATTGGTGAGGCCGCAGCTGGAGTACTGTGTGCAGTTTTGGGCGCCGCACCTGCGCAAAGATATTTTGGCCTTGGAGGGAGTGCAGAGGAGGTTTACTAGGCTGATACCGGAGTTGAGGGGGTTGAGCTATGAGGAGAGGCTGAATAAACTGGGCTTGTACTCGTTAGAGTTTAGAAGAATGAGGGGAGATCTCATTGAGACGTATAAGATGATGAATGGGATGGATAGGATAGAGGTGGAGAGACTCTTCCCGCTCAAAAAAGACAGTAGGACTAGGGGGCACAGCCTCAAGATAAAAGGGGGGCGGTTTAGAACGGAGTTGAGGAGGAACTTCTTCGCTCAAAGGGTGGTGAATCTCTGGAATTCTCTGCCCGTTGAAGTGGTGGAGGCTGCCTCGTTAAATATTTTTAAGACGTGGGTTGATGGGTTTTTGATAAGAGAGGGGATTAAGGGTTATGGGGAGAAAGCGGGAAAGTGGAACTGAGCAGCGACAGATCAGCCATGATCTTATTGAATGGCGGGGCAGGCTCGAAGGGCTAGATGGCCTACTCCTCCTATTTCTTATGTTCTTATGTTCTAATAAATGCTGGCCTAGCCAGTGATGCCCACACCTTGTGAAAGAACAGTGGGGGGAAAAAAAGCCAATACCCAATTACATTGTGGAACCAAAAGCTGAATGTTATTCGCCGGATCAGTAAGATCTTAGGTTTTAAATTAGTAATGGAGAGTCAGTGCCCATAGACTCAGCAAGTATTTGGATTTGAAGTCAGTTTGGCAGACCAATATCTGTAGGAGGACATGGCGGTGTCCAGTGTAACTTAATATTAGTGGAATCTCACTGTACTTGACTGGTCACTTACCATGATCCTCACGGCTCTATCTACAGCAATGCCATTAGAATGTTGAACCTATTCACAGGTGGCAAATATAAATCAAAAATTGATAGGAATAATGCAATATTTTTGATGAAAAATATGACTGAATTATGATGAGTAGATGGATTTAAATACTGGATTTAAACACTTGGTGCCTACCAGTACAAAACAGGAACCAAAAAACAAATTTACACGATAAAGCTGTGTATATTTTTAAAGTTGTATTTAGTTCTAAGGCTGTCACTTAAATGTTGGGTTCGTAATATTTTTCAGAGCAACCGATATCTATAGTTTACCTATTTAAGTATGTAGACAGAGATACAATATCAGGACACTATAAGAACCTAGTTTTTTGTGGTTGATTGTTTATAACTGATCCCTGCTGGAAAGCCTGTTTATACCTGTTGAGGAAACTGATTTAGATGTGAGAGCAGCGTTGCCAGATTGTCCCTTGGTACTCCCTAGCATGCACATTGAAGGGGTATGGGGGGATTTTGTTGTCATTATAAATTCTGTGAGGAGGTGAATGGAGAAGATTGAAAAGAAATGCTGGAATAGAGGGGAAATGGGATTTTAGAGGATGAAGTATCGGTGAAGGTGAACACATTATTGAACACTTTGTACTGTAGTTGGGGTATTATTTGAAAAATGTGAATGTTGTGTGTAGAGCAGCGGTTCTCAAACTGGGCTCTGAAGAGATTCTGAGTTGGGGAATATTGGGGAGGGAGTGGGGTGTTGTGGGGGTGGTGGAGGAACTGGTCTATAAAAGAATCTTAGTGTTTATAGAGCTGAGCCCACCTAATGGCTCACGTTATTGTGATCAGGGCTTGGATCTCATCTTGGTGTGACAGAGCCACTTGGTACTGCCAGCTGCTGCTTAAGGTGCTCAACTATATGATTAAAAGTCCCATATGATGTCACAAGGCAAATGGCGAAGTCTGCAGCCGAAGGATCGAGACTGACTCTTCAGTGAAAAGCAGGCACACCCATTTCAATCATGTATATAAGTAAATATTTGATTTCTTAAAAGCACAGAGAAGTTATGGTGCAGGAAGAGGCCATTCAGACTATTCATTTGGCTCTGGCCAAAAAATAAACTAGCTACTTATTTTAATTCCACTTTCCAGCATCCTGGTCCATAGCCTTTCAGGTTACAGCACTTCACAGGCGGAATCTGGTATCTTGTAAATGAGTTGAACATTTCAGCTGCAACCACCAATGTAGACAATGAATTCCTGATGCCAGTCACCCTCCGGTGCCCACGCTGATATTCACTCACCAACACTCCCAGAAGAGATTAATTGGACGTTTAATTTTTCTATTCTTTCATAAGATATGGTCTTTGCTGACAAGGCAAGTATCTGTTGCCCATCATGTGCTTTCAGCATTGATATCACATGGAGTGAATTGAATTGAATTGACTGAGGATAGACATTTGAGATGCTGGGGACCTTGTGGGACCTTGCTGTGTATAAATTAGTTGCTATATTTCCCTCCAAAGAAAAAGACCTCACCTACACTAAATACCTCTTTTCCTTTTAGAAGACTGTAGAGCACATTAAGAGCAGATGTAACCCTTAAATTTTCCTCTCTCTCGCCCTCGCAGTATTTGTGTTTCCATTGAGTGGCATTTTGGATAAAGCGTGTTCTTGCCCACATTTCTGGTGCTGCACTTAAGGAATTTCTGCACTTTTCTGTTTGTGATGCTTAATAGATTGTCTCTGAATTTATCACAAATCTTTATTAGAACATTTGTAAAATCACTTTGTATGCATTTCTGTTGATGAAGCACAATCAGTAGACATGATGATTGATATTAGTAGTGTATCTTGAGGGTATGTTCTGTCTTGTTGCACGTTACAGTACTGAGATTTGTATGATTATAAATCATTCTTATTTATTATGCAGTTCCTCAAAGATATTATTGTTTGAATGCAGTTCAATTTTCATTATTCATTTTTCTGCAACTATTTTCATTCACCTCTGCTATTTATTCCAGAGTCGTCGTTGTGTGTGTGTGTGTGTGTGTGTGTGTGTGTGTGTGTGTGTGTGTGTCAAAGGAGCAAAAAAAAACATGCAAGTGACCACTATTTTTTGACTTAATGTTTAGAATGCATTTGATCAGTGGGATTTTTGAGTTGACCAGTAGCCTAAATGGACATATATAAACAAAATCAAAGTAAGAGAGAATTCCTTGAAGGCCAGGTCAGCTAGAGCTGGCAGATTCCTTTCCACAAAGGATGTTAGGGAGCCAGTTAGCCTTCCCATTGTTTTTCTAACAACAACCCAAACAAGAGAACACATTTATTGATTTTGTTTTATCAGTGCCCTTTGCATTTGGAGCTGATTAATCCATTTTTGTCATCTGCAGGTTTATACCTTGGATGAGGGAGTGAGATCCACTGACCTGCTCAGACATGGTGCTTGTGTCTCTCTCTGTTTAGTTAAGTTGTTCATTGGTGGTTGCATTTTTGCTGGATCTCTTTTGTCTTCTCTCCCTGGACCTTTGCCTTGCATTGTTTCACCAGCTGAAGCTCTTGAAGTTGACTAGTAACAAAGTGCATTATATATTTTCAATGAAAAAAAAGTAAATAAAATGCATTGACACAAAAGCAAACGACTATAGATGCTGGAAATCTTTGATTTATGATATAAAGACTGCAGAAGGATCTAGATAGGCTGGGCGAATGGGCCAGGAAATGGCAAATGGAATTTAATGTTGGCAAGTGTGAGGTGGTCCACTTTGGTAGGAAGAATGGTAGGAAGGACTATTACTTACGGGGCGAAAAACTGCAGCAGGCGACGGTGCAGAGGGACCTCGGGGTCCTTGTGCATGAGTCGCAAAAACCCAGCTTGCAGGTGCAGCAGGTGGTCAGGAAGGCGAATGGGATGCTGGCCTTCATAGCGAGGGGGATTGAATATAAAAGTAGGGAGGTCTTGCTGCAGCTGTATAGGGCATTGGTGAGGCCGCAGCTGGAGTACTGTGTGCAGTTTTGGGTGCCGCACCTGCGCAAAGATATTTTGGCCTTGGAGGGAGTGCAGAGGAGGTTTACTAGGCTGATACCGGAGTTGAGGGGGTTGAGCTATGAGGAGAGGCTGAATAAACTAGGCTTGTACTCGTTAGAGTTTAGAAGAATGAGGGGAGATCTCATTGAGATGTATAAGATGATGAATGGGATGGATAGGATAGAGGTGGAGAGACTCTTCCCGCTCAAAAAAGACAGTAAGACTAGGGGGCACAGCCTCAAGATAAAGGGGAGGCGGTTTAGAACGGAGTTGAGGAGGAACTTCTTCACTCAAAGGGTGGTGAATCTCTGGAATTCTCTGCCCGTTGAAGTGGTGGAGGCTGCCTCGCTAAATATTTTTAAGAAGCGGGTTGATGGGTTCTTGATAAGAGAGGGGATTAAGGGTTATGGGGAGAGGGCGGGAAAGTGGAACTGAGCCACGACAGATCAGCCATGATCTTATTGAATGGCGGGGCAGGCTCGAAGGGCTTGATGGCCTACTCCTGCTCCTATTTCTTATGTTCTTATGTTCAATTAACGATCAGAGCTCATGACTTTGAATCCTTTATAATATTTCTTAACTGAATTGGAAATGTGCTTTCAACCACATGAACAGATTTAAAAAAAATATTGCTGAGGAACACTGCATAATTTTAAAAAAGTAGCTTCTCTGAGTTGCCAGTGACCAAGACCTGTGGATTGTTCATTATTTTCCAAAAAAAAATGAAAAGTATATGTATTACATTTGTTCCTGATCAAGTTTAAGAACTTGAGATAGTTGACAAGTATTTATGAACCATAATTTGTATTTGTATTTCATTCACCTGATCAAGGAGCGGTGCTCTGAAAGCTAGTGATACCAAATAAACCTACTGGACTTTAACCTGGTGTTGTGAGACTGAAGTAAATTTTAGTTGATGAATTTCAGGCTCCCTGGTTACAGTAAGCTAAGATGGGCTGGTACTGGCAATAAAATATTGGAATGTTATGGATGGGGGTCTTTGAAAGGACTGTTCTTATGGCTGCTGCCCCGTTGGATAGCTAACTTGATCTTGATCTTAGTTCTGATAGCACTAAGTCGTAAATTGCCTTGATAAGAAAATTGATTTGCCTAGTCAGTGGCTTTTATCTTGGGAAGAAAATAACTAGTATTAAATGGTTAGTTAACAACCCTAGTATTCGTGAAGTGTGTTTGCTCTGGTAATATAGGCAACACAATAGCATATTCTGATGCTTTATCTAAGTGATAATTAAAGCATGGTAACAGTTGTTGATAGCAAAAGAAGATTGGATCTCTTTTGTAACAATAATTGTGGATTAAATCAATAGATTTTTTAAAAAGCAGCTTCATTGTTCTTTTACCTTTTGCAGGGGGAGATGTCCAGAACAAAATGTCAAGAGGGAGAAAATGCCATTTAGCCTATCAAGCCAGTTTTACCACAAGTGTTTAACTTTGAATTCCATCCAATTGAATTATCTCTCAAGTCAAAATTCTGTAAAATTTATGTGACTAATGAAAATCAACATGCAAATATGCCTTCACTTACACCAATTCATTTTGCAACAGGTCTTTTCCTGAGGTTCTGAAAACCCTGGGCTGTGGTATTGTTTCCCTTGTATGCCTCAT
Source organism: Carcharhinus amblyrhynchos (assembly GCF_965287045.1). Classification (NCBI taxonomy): domain Eukaryota; kingdom Metazoa; phylum Chordata; class Chondrichthyes; order Carcharhiniformes; family Carcharhinidae; genus Carcharhinus; species Carcharhinus amblyrhynchos. The sequence continues at coordinate 57,425,849 of NC_137335.1, forward strand.
AATAATTCTGCAGACACTTAATTTTCTGGCAGCTTTTAATTTTCTGAACGAGTTACTTGATGATACAATCTGCTAATGCCAGAGTTTTTGATGCAATTTGCACTGTTACAGGTTGAGTATACAGATTTGACTAGAACAATGCTAGAAGATGGCTTGTTCTTCTTCAGAGAAGAAATGGCTCAAAGATGGCTGAGAAGACTTCATATGGGCGTTTAAAAGTATTATGCTTAGATAGGCTAAGTAGGTAAAAAAGGTTTCTAATGGCTGAAAGGTTGAGAACCAGAGCGCACAGATTTAAGATGATTGGTCAGATAACAAAAAATGACTTGAATGCTTCTTTATGCAAAGAGTCGTTTGAGGCTAGGATATAATGGCTGATAAGGTAGTGAATGCAGGTTCAGCATTAGCCTAGAGATAAACGCTTGAAGAAAAAAGTTGTTGTGAAATGAGAAAAGAACAGAGGAAAGAATCAAATTCTGTTTGATTTTGAGAGAGCCAGGTGAAACTGGGGCCAAGTTACAATCTCCTTTGCTGTACTATTTATGATTCATATTGTACCTTTTACTTAGGCTCATATTTTGAGGTGCTCCATAGAGGTGGCAAGAAGCAAAAAATTCTAAGATCTTGTTAATTTTATGATTAGGGGAGGTGATGATGTCGTGGTAACTTCATTTTCTAGCGATGCTTTGGCTAATACTCAAATCCAACCAAAACAGTTGGTGGAATTTGAGTTCAGTTAATGAATCGGGAAAAAAGAGCCGGTCTCAGTAATGGTGACCATGACAACGATCGTGGATTCTTGTAAAAACCCATCTGGCTCACTAATATTTTTTAGGGAAGGAACTGCCATCCTTTCTTGGTCTGACTCAATGTGGTTGATTCTTAACCACTTTCTGAAATGGCCTAGCAAGCTGCTCACTTCACAGGTAATTAGAGATGGGCAACAGATGTCTGCTTTGCCAACAATGTCCATATCCCATGAAAGAATAGAGACTATTGCAGTCCTGCATTTTGCTTTTGGCTTCCTTAAGCTATCCACCACAACAGAACTTGCATCCATTGAATATTGGTTGATTAGCTGTAAATATTTTCTAACCTCTCCTTCCACCAATCTGAAGTCCCCATCTGCTTCAAGAAGATGACCATCATAATAGTACCAAAGAAAGGCAAGACAGCATGCCTTAATTACTATCTTTCAGTGGCTCTGACATCCATCATAACGAAGTGCTTCGAAAGGCTAGTCATGGCACAAATCAGTTCCGGCCTCCCAGACTGCCTGGATCCACTACAGTTTGCCTATTGCTGCAACAGGTCCACAGCAGATGCCATTTCCCTGGCCCTACACTGAACTCTGGAACCCCTCGGTAACAAAATCACCTATGTCAGACTCCTATTTATTGACTACAGCTCAGTCTTCAACATCGTTAATCCATAAAACTCATCTCCAACCTCCATGGCCTGGGGCTCAGGTCCTCTCTCTGCGATTGGATCCTTGACTTCCTAACCTGTAGATTGCAATCAGTAAGGATAGGTGACAACACCATCTCCATGATGATCCTCAATAGGGTGCCCCACAAGGTGTCATCAGCCCCTTGCTGTATTCCTTTCACACTGACGACTGTGTCGCCAAATTCCCCTTCAACTCGATTTTCAGGTTTGGATTTCAAACAATGATGAGACGGAGTATAGAAAAGAGATAGAGAATCTGGTGAGACAACAATAATCCCTCCATCAATGTCAATAAAATGAAGGAGATAGTCATCGACTTCAGGAAGTGTAATGGAGGACATACCCCTGTCTACATCAACTAAGTGGAAGTGTTTGAGAGGTTCGAGTTTCTAGGTATCCAGATCACCAACATCGAGTCCTGATCCCTCCATGCCGATGCTGTAGTTAAAAAAGCCCACCAATGCCTCTACTTTCTCAAGAAGCTAAGGAAATTTGGCACATCTGCTATGGCTTTCACCAACTTTTATTGATTGCACCACAGAAAGCGTTCTTTCTGGTTGTATCACAGCATAGTGTGGCTTCTGCTCTGTCCAAGACTGCAAAAAACTACAAAGGGTTGTGAATGAAGCTCAATGTATCACGCAAACCAGCCTCCTATCCATTGATTCTGTCTACACTTCTGACTGCTTTATTAAAGGAGCCAGCAAAATCAAGGACTCCATGCACCCCAGACACACTCTTCCATCTTCTTCTGTTGGGGAAAAAAATACAAAAGTCTGAGCACACGTACCAACCGACTCAAGAACAGCTCCTCCCCTGCTGCCATCAGACCTTTGAACGAACCTACCTTGTATTAAGTTGATCTTTAGCTACACCCTAGCTATGACTGTAACACATTCTGTATTCTCTCCTACTTTAAGTATGGTATGCTTTGTTTGTATAGTATGCAAGAAACAATACTTTTCACTGTATACTCATACATGTGACAGTAAATCAAATCAAAAATGCAGCTTGCAAAATTTTGTCTCTTTGCCCTGAGACGGCTGCTTTCTGCATTTCTGATGAAATTGCTGAGATTATGTTTTGCAAATTTGATTTATTTTGATTGTGAATGTATTTTACACATCTATTACAAGAATCTAATACTAATGTATTGCACTGTCTTCTTTCTTAGAACTGGCTTCAAGCATCAGATTTAACCAGGGATGTGTACCAGCACCTTGCCTATTATATACCAAAGATTTATTGTAGAGGCTCTAACCCTAATCCACTTCATGAAGAAATGTCAGCACAGCAAATACTGTTGGGGCCAATGGAATGGTACCTGTATGGAGAGGATCCTGCTGTGGGAATAACTAAACTTGAAAAGGCAAACAAGTCATCACAGCTCTGTGGGCGTGTTTTCAAAATTGGAGAGCCTACCTACTCTTGCAGGTACAGAACTTCCAACAAGGAGCATGTTGTTTCCGTGTATTTATGTTTGTTATTGTGACAAGTATTAATAATGACAAAAGTGTTTGAATCATGCTGTAATATCAGTGTTGTTTTAATTTTGGCTTGGTCAGAATATTGCCATTATGGAAAGGTGCCAAATATTCACTGTACTAACAATTGCTCAGAGTTTTAGCAGGCTTTTGAGTGGAGACATGTATTAGAATTGTCTGACCCATTGTGCCACCCTTGGTGGAATCTGTTGTGTGAGAGCAGGACAAGGAAATAACAAGGCTCTTGAACCAGTCAGATTGATGAATCCTCACTGAAATATGTTGTGCTTAAATGAGGAACTATAAATCAGGAATTAGAATATAATTGAATTAGATTTAAATCATGTACCAAAAATAAACAAAGATTGAGGTTAAAAAAATTGAGAGATATATAAAAGAGATAGACAGGACTGTTTAAAAAGTATTTTAACTTTGAAAAAGATCTTCCAGTAGTGATTGCATTATGTAAGAGCAAGATTGCACATTTGTAAACTTAGATTTTCAGAGCCAGAGGGTTGTTTGGCTTCTTGAGAATTCCAGATTTTCAATCACTACACGATTGGTAGCTGCTAGGGCTCCAGCTCTGGAATGCACTCTCTAAACCTCTTCCTCTTGCTAAACATCTCCACCTCACTGCTTTTCATACTGCCTTTACCAAAGAAGCTACTTCTTTGATCAAGCTTTTGGTCATCTGTGATATCTCCTTTTGTGATTTGTGATTTGATCAGTGTTCTCTGCCTCTGTTTCTTTGAAATGTCTTGCACTGTTGTACTATGTTGAAAGCACTATATAAAAACCAAATCTAAACATGCTGAAGCCGTGGGGTAATTTGAAAACGAGATAGCAAATTCTAAAATCAAGACGAATACCAGTGAATGTGTATGCATCCATAGCCATACACATTCACTAGTATTAGTCTTGATTTTAGAATTTGCTATCTCGTTTTCAAATTACCCCACGGTTTCAGCATGTTTAGATTTGGTTTTTATATAGTGCAGTTCAGCTTGCTGAACTACATGGACTTTGAGAGGTGCAGAAACTTTGGAACAGAATTCCCGCTGTTAGGGCCCAGGCAACTGAAATCATGGCCACCAATGACCGAACCATTAAAAATCAAGGATGCTTGAGACCAGCGGAGAACAGACATTTCACAATGTTGTCGAGCTAGAGGAGATTAAAGCAGTGGGGAGCAAGGAGACCATGGGGGAATTTGCAAACAAGGATTGAGGTATTGCTTAACCATCAACTTATGTGGGTGAGTGAGTTCAGGGGCATAGGGTTAATGGGACTTGGTGCAAGTTAGGTCAATGGCAGCAGAGTTCTACATGACATCAAATTTCCAGGAAGAAGGTGGATGGTATCCAGAAATACATTGGAATAGCCAAGTCTACCATGTGACAGTATTTGTGCAGGTAGTCACAAATTATAATTCAGAATGCTCTAGCTTTTGACTTGCACGTTTCACAACAAAAGAAAATAAAATCAGTGTTAATATGTTGAGTGAGTTGCAAGATGTCTATTCTCTGATTGTATTCCTGGTAGGCTTGATGGTGCTGCTGTTTTCTCAGCACAATGATGATAGAAAAGAGGATTTGAAAACTAAAATTGCTCCTGACTCCTTTCTGAAGAGGGAGAAATACCTTATGTCGAATTTGCCTTCTGGGCAGAAGTCCCAATATTTAAGTCCGTTCCTCAAGTCAAACCTGAGCAATTCCATTTTATTGAAGGCCTCATTAATTATGTCATAACAGGCATTTCTCAGAATATACTGCTACTGGTGTGATGTAACTTTTGAGTCTTTCAATGACCTGTTCGCTTTGGCAGCAATCATGCTGTACTTTAATTCTTGGTGTGAACTTGGCATTTCTGACTGGAGATAAGGTACTCTGAGCTGAATTTGGAATTTGTGCGTGTCAAGTACACAATTACCTGAGTACGAGTTTTCTTTTTAATTTCAGTTTAAGTACAATTTATTCAAATTATTTGAATTAAAAACAAGTGGATGTATATCAGAAGCTTTATTCAGGGAAATTTATAGCGTTTCTTTAAAAAAAAAATGTGGTTAGAACCTTTGGTTTGTACTTCATAATCTGAAGATTTCCACGACAGACAGACTGATGAAAGGTGCGAAAGGGTTGAAAGACAGAGGATTTTTTAGGTTTTATCTTTCTCTTTGAATTGACTTTGTTTTCATGGGACTATTTGTCGGTCCCAGGAAATTACATAACTCTGGTTGGGGAGTTGTACGCATTGTGATGCAGAATAAAAGAGCGTGGACAAGAAGCATCTTAATTTTCTGGAACAACTGGATAATACGTAGATCTTTGTGTCTGTAATTTTTCACTGTTTGTAAAGACAAATGCCAAAAGTGCAGGAACCAGGTTAGATTTGAGTGACACGATACCAGACTGTGATTAAGAGGCTCTCACTGTCTTCGCTGTGGTGATAAACTGATTCTACGTTCAAGAAAATCAGTTTTACTGCCAATGCTGTGTATGCGCCTGTGCTCTACTTGTCCTCTGTGTTGAACTCCTGATGCTAAATATGAATTAGTAGAGAATTCAGGCCAAATTGAAGTGTGATATGTTATCTCGAGTGGCTTGCACAGGTATGATTTACACCTGGGATCTTATATCCATCAAGAGCAGTGCAAGTTGTCCATGTATTGTTTGCTGCCTGTTCTGCAACCTTAGATTTGATACCACAATCGTTGGTTTTGTACCATTAAGTTTACAGACAAGTCTTTTTTAATCTTGTGAATTTTAAGGTTAAGAATGAATTGGCAGATCAACTGCTGCAGTGTTCAACTCCGTTTCTTTGCGATGAGCAGCTAGCCTTCATCTTAGCTTTACATGTGATTCCAGTAACATTGAAGATACAACCTAGGAGTCACCTTGCATTGTTGACAGTACTTTCATCTTTAGGGTCAGAAGCCTGTAGACTTTCACATTTGGAGTTTCAGATAAAAAGTCAGTCTTGTTCAGCTCTGAGACTACTGCATGGTAAAAGGTGTGTGCCTGATGGGATGTTTAATGTTGGGCTTGTTTCATTCATCTCAATCGGTACTACATTGGAATCTGTTATGTGGAAAGCAACAGCTCCTGGTATCCTGGGTACATTGCTTCCTCGGAAAATATCACTCAAAACATCGACTGATATTTGTTCATTGGAATTTCGCCATGTTTGCCTATGGAACTTGCCGTACTTACAGCACCTCACACACAGTAATTTAGAACAGATGTGATTTTTGCATAATTTCAAGTACCTTTTTTTTGCTTGGATACATGTGGGAACATGGCACAGGAAAACATTTAGAATGAAATGTGATGACCTGCTGCCTGAGGAAAACTATGTAAAAAGACTGGTCACTCATGTGAATACTGGATGGCTGCTGGTAGCTGCAGAACCATAGAACAAAACTCAGGAGCTTCGTGGAGGAACAAACTAGAAGGTGCAGAATGTCATTTGTGATTGGAGTATATGAACATTGCTGTTTCTATCCTTTTATTTTATAAGATCCCTGTTGTTGCTGTTCCCTTCTGTTTGCTCAACTGAGGTCATTTGGGCAAACATGGGGTGACTAATGTCTTTAGAACTGTATTCATAAAAAATCATAGAAACCCTACAGTACAGAAAGAGGCCGTTTGGCCCATCGAGTTTGCACCGACCACAATCCCACCCAGGCCCTACCCCTCTCTCCCTACATACTTGACCCATGAATTCCTCAAACCTACACATCTCAGGACACAAAGGGCAATGTAAGCATGGCCAGTTAACCTACCCTGCACATCTTTGGACTGTGGGAGGAAACTAGAGCACCTGGAGGAAACCCATGCAGACTCGAGGAGAATGTGCAAACTCCACACAGACAGCGACCCAAGCGGGAATCGAACCCAGGAACCCTGGAGCTGTGAAGTAGCAGTGCTAACCACAGTAGTATTGTAGTAAGGAGTAGTTGCTTTTTATACTCATTGGCAATTTATATCTGGTGGGACTGCAGAAAAAAGGATTCATCTTATTGTTGTACTTTGACACCTTATTTGACTTAGTATTTTAAAAATGAAGAAAATCCCCAATAATTTTGGCCTTCCACTTCTTCCTTCACTGGGAGTTTGGAAGGCTTGAGCTGTGGGATCAGTGAATGGGTTTCCAGAGGGTATGTTTAAATAATGTGAAGTGATTTATTAACACTTAAAAACATATTCAGTTAAGATTCATTCTGGAATAAAAATTCCTTTTGTATAAAAAAACACATTATACCCAAACCTAATATGAAGTCTTTGTTCCTTTTATTAAAGGGATTGTGCAGTCGATCCAACCTGTGTACTATGCATGGAATGCTTCTTGGCCAGCGTGCACAGAGCTCATCGATATAGGGTAGGTTGTTTATGTACTATCACTGTTTGTATTTAGTTTCTTGTTCGCATCTTGTTCAATGCTTACCATATTGCTACTGGATGAAAATAAATGGAATACTTTTGTTTGACAATGTGGAAATGAAATAGACAACATATACCCATGTAAAAGTTGATCTTTAAGCCCAAATTCTAGGCAAAATGTTAGGAGGTTAGCTTATATGTGAGTCCTGTCTTCGAGGGGTTGAAAGCCATCCATATTCTTTGGTATGGTGTGATTCAGGGCTTTCCCTTCACTGTTATTTTGTTCTGGGACCAAAGTAGTGTTGGTGACCTGATTGGCACCATTTTGGAATGGACCTGTTCTATTCCTCATGCCTCTCCTGTGCTCATTTCCTACCTTTTGTCACCTCTGTCCTGAGTCCTTGCTCACAGTAGGGCTTCAGGACAGAATACAGCGAGTGGCAGAATCTCAATTTGGAGTCAGAGTTAGCCTGCAGGAGAAGCAGAGAGTGGGTGGTGTATAGAAAGGGAATTTTTCGGTCAAAAGCAGGGGATTGACTTTTACACGAGATACACTATTACTGGAGTATATCTGATCCTGTTTCCCTGATGGATTACAAATTGTGGAGACTTGGCACTTAGTATCTTTGCATACCCACTCTCACCTTGCCTCCTGTGCTGCTGAAATCCTTGTTCATGTCTTTGTTAATTTCTTCAATGCAGTTTTGTTAGTTTTATCCCTTGATAATTTTCAGTAAATCTGGAGTCTACAAACCTGTATTCTGTCTCTGCCAAGCTCTGCTCATGTATTTCCCCTATTCTTCTCAACCTCCCTCAGTTTCCCATCCCTCAGCATATTAATTTAATAAACTTTATCATCGTCTGCAGGTTCTCCCATAACTTTGCTGCTCCATAACCTTGCTGTTTCCTTTCTTCTTATAGCTCTAATTCATTTGAATTTTTCTTCCTCCAACCCAACTATCATTGGTCGACCTTTCAGCCATCTTTATACTGTTTTGTTGTCTTCATAAATTCTTGTTAGTTTTCCTTTCCCTTTGAGAAGTCTCCATAAGCCTATTTCTTGAACTGTGCCTTGTGCTGCCTTTTCTTGTTGGGAGATACGATACTTAATTATGAAAACATGTCCTGTAACTTCAGAGCTCTGGAACATTGTAATTGTGATTTTATTCACTGTAAAATTAAGTTTTATTGCACTTGGCAGGATAGGCTGATACGACATGTGAACAGAGCTGCCCATGTTTTGCCATCTAAAATGATCCAAAATTATGAATGTTGATAAATGGATCCAAATTATGTGATCATGACTAGCTTGTTTGTAATTGCATAATGACATTCATCAGGCACAACCATTTTTCTCCTTTGAATTTCTTCCCTAATTTGCAGTAATTGGGATTTGAATTTTAGTATGACTATGCTTGTTTTTAATCTAGATGACTACTTCAGGTGGAGGGGGTTTCTGTGACTGTGGAGACACTGAAGCTTGGAAACAAGGCCCATATTGCTTGAAACATAAACCGACTGTCTCAGGAGCAATGGAGGAGGTATGTTTTCTTCATCAGTTATTTAAAATTGCATGCTTATTGTATCGTTTTTTTCATATTTGTGGCATGTGGCCGTTGCTGGTAAATCCAGTATTCATTGAACTTCACCCGCTGGGCCAATTCTGAGGTCAATTAAGAGTTAACCAGGTTGGTGTAGGTCAGAATGACTTTTTCCCAAAAGTTAAATGGTAAATTCACTGAGTTTTGATAATCTTAATAGCTGTATGAATATGTCAATTGATGGCAGCTTTTTATTTCCAGATTTGTTTTTGAGCAGAATTCAAATTTTCAAAACGGCTGGGTAGAATATATACTTTGACTGGATTATTAGTCCAGGTTTCTGGGCTCCTTGTCCAGTAACATAGCCTCTACATCGCTATAACTTATTATCGCAGTATTTCCTCACATGTTCTTGATGTTACTATTAATGCCACACAATTCATTGTCTGAATTGCACTCTGATGTTTCAAAGTCTTCACAGTTTGTACGATAATCCCTGTTGGGTTACAGTCATTTTCTCCTTGAATCAAGCAACTTATTGGAAATAGGGAAAAACGACATTTTCACAAAGGGCATAGCTTTACATCCTCAAGTTGTAAATTCAGTATATTATAGACAGATTCATGAGTGTGTAATTTAAAAAGATGAAGTTACCATAATTCCCAAATGACCACAGGCTGCTGTCCTCTTTGAAGGGGAAGAACCAGCTGGTGGTGATTTAATCTGAAGTTCACCACATTCCGGGCAAAGGACAAGTTTAAGAAGGCGGGTCTTCATGAATAACCTCAGTTGGTATGGGAATTGAACCCATGCTGCTGGCATTGATCTGCATCACTATCCAGCCAAGTGAGCTGAATGCATTTATAATGTGGAAGACCGTACAGTTCAGTAAATTACAGGGCAGAATTGGTCTCATTAAGTAGTGCAGGCATTAATTCTCTTTTTAGCTGTTTTGTTTTGTTTTGTTTCTTTGCAATTTTCTTATCCTTTTATTTCAAACAGTTATTAAACTTCCATTATGTTGCGCACACTCATGATTCTTTGTGCTAATCACCATATTTGTATAACCATTTATTTTGTTTTCCCCTTCATTTTTGAAAAAATAATTGAGTCTTTGACCCAATTAATATTGATTCAAACATCTGTAGAATTAATAATGCTCTATTTGTTCTCAAAACCTTTCTTAATTTGACAACCTCTGTTAGATCCTCAACTTTATTTGCTCATGTAGAGGATCCAAATTTTCATTCCCTTTATTTTTGGTATAATTCTCAAGAATTTTAGCTATTTGATTTCCACGTCATTAATATTTCTTTAGAGGGGTCACCTGAACAGGACAGTTTTCTCAATTCTGGAAGACTACTGTCTTTATCCAACAGAATTCTACTGCTTTATTGTTTGAGAAAAACATTATTTACTTTTTACTCCCTGCCATTTGCACTTTGAAAGATCTACATATCTGTTCATGCACTTTTCCACTGGCTTTACTTTCCATGGTTGCTTTTCCCAAAATGTGCTATTTCACATTGCTCTGCATTGAAATGCATCTGGTACCTATCTGCTCACTTATTAGCTTGCTTATTCCGTTCAACAAGCTTATAAATAAATATTTATTGCAGATTTGCCTCATTGAGGTTTTTTATCTGTCTTTGTCCAAGTTATTTACGTACATAGATATACATTGAAGATGAGACGTTGCAACTGAAATCCCTGGGCGCTGAATAACCCACACCTCTTCAAGGTGCTAAAGACTAATTTATCATCACTCTTTATTCTCTTTCCTTGAGCCATTTCCACTCATGGTTTAATTCTCTCTCAAAACACGTATCTTAATATTTGTACCATGAGTCTTGTAAGGCATCTTAACTTTTGTAAATCAATATATCTCCTTTTATTTAAGTATCGTGTCTTTTAGCCAACAGAAACCAATTTGCTGTAGTCAAACCAGTTACAGATCCTAGCTGATTTTGCATAATTAACCCATATCTTTCCAATTCTTCCAGAATTTCATTCCATATCATAGATCCTTGAAAATTGACCTGCAGCTGCAGTGAAAGTAATTGGTCTAAAATTTAATGGTACACTCCTTTTTATTTCTTGAATAGAGATGTAAACATTGCAGTCTGTGGCACAATTTCCAAAATGAAGATATGGTTGTTGCCTTGACTTTATAGGCAGTGGAAACAGAATCTTTGACTATCTTAATGGCAGAGGTAGATTTGTAATAAGCAAGGGTATTAAAGTTTATCGGGGTAGGTAGGAATGTGATGTAGATGTTAGAATTTGATTTCCCGTGATATTGAACAGCAAAGCAGGCTTGAGCGGCTTATTGGCCTATTCCTTGTCCAAATTAATTTGATCCCATTTGTTTCTCATACTTGTTATTGGGTGGTGTAAGCCTCTTGCCTACCTGACATTTGTGCTGGTGTTGTTGTTGATACAGTAAGAAGTCTCACAATACCAGGTTAAAGTGTAACAGGTTTATTTGGTCGCAAAAACCATGAGCTTTTGGAGCGCTGCTCCTTTGTCAGACTTAGCTGACGAAGGAGCCCGCTCTGAAAACTGGTGACTTTTGCTACCAAATAAACCTGATGGACATTAATCTGGTGTTGTGACACTTCTTACTGTGTTTACCCCAGTCCAACGCTGGCATCTCCACGTCATGGCTATCATTGTTGTAGATGGCATAGATGCTTCTGTATTGAAGTTGTAATGAATGGGCATGAAATTGTAGGAAATAATCAAATGAGCAGCATCACTCCTTACTTGGGGATGGTCAATGATGACCGTGTCAAGATGGTTTTCCCTACCCTCCAAAGGGATTGTGGGCGTGCTGTGATGCTGCGGGAAATGCCACGTTCTGGTCTGATTGGGAAAACCATATCTGTTGTTTATTAGATAGATTGAAGTAGTTAGCTCTGGGATACAAATCAGTTGAGTAAATAGTTTCTCCAGCTTAGTTACAGATACCTCTACATTATAGCTTGTTTGTTTAGGTTGCTAACCATTGTGGTTTCTTCTGTTGTAATTGTGTTGAGCTTTATTTTGCTCTTATTTTCATAGGATCCAATGGCACATTTGTCTGAGGATATGATTGGACGCGCCTATAACATTTTTGCAATTGCATTCAAATACGCTGTAGATATGCTGACTTGGGTAGAGGAAGATAGACTACCTTCTGGTTTAGAACCTCTGTAAGTATGAATTATTAATGTTACAGACAGTAATTATATGGACAAATGATTGTAAATTGATGCAGATTTCCTAAAAGAATACTCGGTTGAAAATTTTTTGCTAATTTTTTTTCTGAGATCCTCCTTTTGAACTCAGCTCTGCTGCACCACCACAGTTTCCCAGTTTCTGGTATAGATTGTAGAAATTGCCATTTTGCTGGATGACGCATCCTTGAAAGGTGCTGTAAGAAGAAATCCCCACCCACCCAACATCTTCCTACACTGACGGGCTGTTATTACCTTCTTGCTGAGAGGAATTATGTTTTGTTTTTGTATTTGTAGAAATGGCTGTTTAAAATTGAATTTCAAGTTGCGTGGGGCTTAGTGTTGCAGTTTAAAATAATTGATGCTTTTGTTAGTTTGTCTTGAACATTTAATTTAGGGAGCCTTCTGTGCCAGTGGAATAAATGCAGAACATCAAAGTCTAAATTATTTTACGTTTTTTTCTTTAATTCTACCTTCAGAAAGAAAATTCCAAGGTGTGGTTCTCAAAAACACGCTCAGTTTTCACCACCCACTTTTACCCCACTTTTCTTGACTTCTCCACAGTTGCTACATTCTCTGGTTGCTTTTCTGAAATTTAGGACTGAATAACCAGAATTTTCCTCCAATTAAAATTGAAAAGATTGAAACTGTTGTCTTCAATCTCACTAACAATTCATTCCCTTGCTGTTGGTTCACTTTCTTTCCTTGGCAACTGGCTGAAACTGAGTCAAATTGTTTGCAGCCTTGCTTCGACCACCTACATGGTGTCATTCAAATCGTCTATTTCCAGTTCCTGAACATTGTCTGACATGACTCTTGCCTGAGCTGCTGAAACCCTCGTCTTTAAACTTGACTCTTCCAACAGACTTCTGGCTGATTCCAACATTGTCCCTCCATAAACTACTCCATCCAAAATTCTGCTGTCCATGCCCTTACTCTCGTCACTCCCTGAGCCTGCATTAGCTCCCAGATAGGAAATGCTTTGATTTTAAAACTTGTGTTATTGGGTCCCTCCCTCGCTTTGCTCCTCTGTATCTCTGTGCTCTTCTCCAATACTTCTATTAATGTTCCAGCAGTGGTGGTGTGCCTTCTGCTGCCTCAGCCCTAAGCTCTGTCCTCAAATCTGTTCTCTCCCCTCACACACTTTCATCTTAAGATGCTCCTTAAAGCCTACCTCTTTGAACAAGATTTTGGTCACGTGTCTTTATGTAATTATGCATTATGTAATTCTGTGTCAGACTTAGTTTCTGAAGTTCCTTGGGACATTTTGTTGTGTTGTTAATGTGCTATATAGATACAGTTATTGTTACTAATGCCATCACCGCAAATGTATTTCCATTTGTCAACTGCACAACTTTGGTGTACTTTACCACTTGGACAGCATCAGAGCATCGCCTAATTATTTCCTGACTTAATAGTTCGCTGATAATTGCTCTGGGCCATTTGCAACTCCTCAGGTACTGAAGAGGTCTGTGTCCATAATGCATCTAGACCTCAACCACATTCAGTCTTGAGCTGACAGGTGGCAACACACGTTTATGCCACACAATCTTCAAGCAACGACTACCTCCAACAAGAGAGAGTCAAGCCCTGTCCCTTTTCAATAGCACTGCCATTGCTGAATCCCCACCATCAACTTTCTTGGGTTCAACATTGATCATAAAATGAACTGGACCAGCGATATAAATACTGTGCTTGCAAGAGCAGGTCAGAAGCTGGAATTCTGCAATAAGTAACTCAATTTCTGATTCCCAAAAGTCTTTTACCAACTACAAGGCACATGTCAGGAGTGGGATGGAATACTTTCCGCTCGTTTGGATGATTACAGATCCAACCATATTCAAGAAGCTTGATACCATTCAGGACAAAGCAGGCCATTTAACTGGTACCCTATCCACCACCATCGCTTCCTCAATTACCAATGCACGATATTAACAGTATGTACCATGTTCAGGCTACACAGCAGCATCTTGAAGATAAAAGCAAGTTACTGCAGATGCTGGAATCTGAAACCAAAAGAGAAAATGCTGGAAAATCTCAGCATGTCTAGCAGCATCTGTAAGGAGAGAAAAGAGCTGACGTTTCAAGTCCAGATGACCCTTTGTCAAAGCTGAAATGTCAGCTCTTCTCTCTCCTTACAGATGCTGCCAAACCTGCTGAGATTTTCCAGCATTTTCTCTGTTGGTGGAAGCAACTTGAAGGTTCCTTCACAGCACCTTCCAAACTGTGACCTACACCGCCTAAAAGGGCAAGGTAAACAGATTTGTTGGAACATCATCACCACTTGCAAATTTCCCTCCCATCACCATCCTGGCTTTAAACAACATAGTTTCATAGTTGCTGGGTCAAAATCCTGGAACTCCATTCCTAACATTGATGCCCCTCATTCAGATAGACTGTAGCAGTTCAGGAAGGTGGCCCAACAGCACTTTCCCGAGGGCAGTTGAGGTTGGGCAACACATGCACGCATTCCACAGAAGACAGGACAAAAACCCTGATGAAGTAATCTGTCTACTTTTGTGTCTGATCAGTAAATGGTCTTGGGCTTCTCAGCTGTTGGCTTCATGAGAGCTGAGCTTGGACCTCTCTACAAGTGACTGAGTTTTAGCAGAGGTTTTCTCGATGGTAGACAAGAGGTGGAACCCTTGCATGTGTATTTGCAATTACACATCAGAATGATCCCCAGACTTTTTGCATGAGGAATTGATTGGCCTCTGCACTGTATTTCTTTCCAAGTGAGGGGCATATGACTTGGGAAAGATCCTACACAGAATCACAGATCCCAAAGTGTATTGTAACACCAAAAGCTGTGCCTCCATCATGAATCATGTGCAGTTCTTATACTGTAGCTATAACTGCTTCATTGCTGCTTAGGGAGTGTGATGTAGGTTTAGAAGATCAATTTTGTGTTTTGTTTTTGTTAAAACCACTTGGGTATTTTGGTGTTCCTTCTAAATTAGAGATGTGGCTTTTGTAGAATCATTATGTATTCACAGTCACAGAATCCGGGCATTCACCCATTGTGTATGTGATGGCTCTATGTAAGAGCTACTCAGCTAGTCCCACTCCTGTGCTTCATCCATAGCTCTGCACATATTTTTCTTTCCAGATATTCAATTTCCCTAAGCAAGCCATGATTGAATATGCCTCTCCCACAGTCTCAGGAAGTGCATTCCATAACCTAAGCATTTGCAGTGCAAAAATATTTTGTTCATGTCACCATTGCTTCTTTTGCCAGTCAATTTTATTTTGAAGCATTTGAGTTTTGATCAACTAAGGCAGTGAAGGAAATCTTAAGTACTTGTGATTATTTTCTCTTCAGGGAAAAGGAAGATACTTACTATTGTATGTTATTTAATGATGAAGTCCATACATACGAGCAAGTGATTTTCACCTTGCAGAAGGCTGTGAACTGTACACAGAAGGAAGCTGTCAGCTTTGCGACCACTGTGGATAGAGATGTGAGTTATATTTGTAATATTTTCCACATACATTTTGTGAGGTCACTAAAAACAATTACAGAAAAAGGAGCGTTTAAAAAATGCTGAACTGCAATTCTGCAAACGTGGTCCAATTACACAGTGAGAAAAACTCAGTCATGGAATGACTCCATGGCTTCTCAATTCGAAATTCTGTACAGAATTCATGCATGGAAGGTCTACATTATTGTACTGTCTTGTGAGTGTTTATATTGCTATGATACAGCAACTGGAAGCAGAACTTGTCATTTTCCAAAATTTGACAAGTGCATGAAACTCTGCTTTTTATTTTTGTGGTGCGATGTAACTGATGTCTTGATTCGGTAATGGATGGGTCTGGGGATGTATTCTACTTTTTGTTTTGTCACATATATGCCTTAGTCAGTGAAACTATTCTTGGACTGTTGACAGTTTCTGAAAATAGCAGGTCATCAGAAAGTGCTTGAAAAAGCTGAAGGTATGATTCTCTCTCTCTCATACGACAGAGGCTTGCAACTGAAGTTAGTAACTTACTATATGGATAGTTACAACTGCAGACGTATATTCTAACATGAAGTAGCAGTGCAGAAGATCAAACAAAATCTCTTGAGGAATATTGGATTTTGTGTAGACATTTTGGTTTATAATGCTGATAACTTCTCTTGATCTAGAGTTTCTTTGAGTCAGGTTGCAAAAGTTTTTTTAGTAAAATACCTCATTTTCTGACGTTTTCAGGGTCGTAGATCAGTTCGTTATGGTGACTTCCAGTTTTGTGAGCAGGCAAAAACAGTCATAGTGGTGAGAATTTCCTTCTCTATTTGAAATAAAATGTACATGTGTTAATAAAAATAGTTAGTGGTTGCCATGTTACTTTATATTCTCCTGTCCTTGACAATTTTTTTCAACGTTTGATTTGCTCTAGCGGAGTACTAGCCGACAAACAAAGCCGCTGAAGGTGCAAGTGATGCATTCATCTGTAGTTGCACATCAGAACTTTGCCTTAAAATTATTAATTTGGCTGAGTCAGGTGGTTGGTTACTCAGGTAAGCATTGTTTTAAAAATAATTCCCAGTTGACCTTGTGATATGTAGCTTTGACAATTACATATAAATGGTTTAATTTAAAAAAATTGTCATTTCATATCCAGAAAAATTGCCATTAGTATTGCTTATTCTGTCTTGCAATGTGATGATTTGTGTAGGAATAGTTTTTTTTAAATAAATAGTAGGATGTGAATCCTGCTTTTGTTTTAATGACCAGGTGTTACGATGTCAAGTGATGCCCTTTGCAATCAAGAATGCACCAAACCTGTTCATGTCTGAAGGGCCACATTTCAGTTTTTTTCCAGGGGCCGTTGAGCAAATGCTAGCAAGATGAGGTTTGACACAGCATTAAACATGAATTTCAAAATCACTGTCAAAGCAAAAAGTTGATAATTATGAAAAAGAAGAGTACCTAAAATGCTGAGCAACAGACCCCAGTCTTTTTCCCATGTCACTTAAGAAGCAGAGCTGGGGAGGCAGGCATGGCTCCAAGTCCTGGTCAGTAGCAAAGAGGTACTGACAGGTGCTGAGTTGTTGGATTTAACTAATACTGACCTTGCAGTTGTCTCTGGTAACATACATTCTGAGATGACCTCAGCAGAATTCATTTGAAAATGGGGTTAGAAATAGGTGCCTTTTAGCCTCGACTTTTCTCCTGGCTTGCTTTATGGATTGATTGATTGATTGAATGGCGGGGCAGGCTCGATGGGCTAGATGGCCTACTCCTGCTCCTATTTCTTATGTTCTTATGTGGATAGTTTTTTTGGGAGGGGATGGGTATGATTCTCTCCCAGGCTCAGGGTCTTGGCCTCGCTGGCTCACTCGGTGCAGGGACCTCCAGGCTGACTTGCTCAGCACAGGCCGTCTTGCTTGGTGCAGGGACGGATGAAGTGGCTCCGGGACTGGGTCATTCCCCGTGGCCCAGAGTTTGGGCAAGCCTGGTATCCACCTTTTGATCAAGGATCTGAGATCATAACTTTTTGACATTTAAGTTTTGATTAAACTATGATGAGGCCCGTGCACCTGTTGTATGAAATCAGACAGTTGCTAAATTGATGGTGATGTGTAAGGGAACTTTAAGTAAACTTTACAAATTTTAAATGGTTAAGTAGAAAGCTATATTTAAAGCTTTTTTCACTCGACAGGGACCCTGTGATGGTCCTGAGGAGTGGGGCCGTGGGAGCAATGAAGGTTTTTTTTTGTTTGGAAGATGTTCCTTCCAGTTTCTCTGAAAAAAAAATTCTTTTAAAAAGCAGCTGGCTTCCAGTAAATAATCATGTAATCAAGCTGGTGGGGTCATAAACAGTAGAAAAATAATGGTCAGCCAGGTGTTAATTATAGGGGTAAGTAGATCCCTTGGTGTGGTTCTGTTGCAAGCAAGATTTTGGCGTTCAGAACAACCTGGCTGCTGAGGAGAGAATACATGGAGGATTCTGTCCTCTATCTTAAATAGTCAGCAGCCAACAATATTCATGTTTTTCAATTTTTGTGTAGTAAAGTTATTTTGATTTCAACCATAAACCTTATGGCTTTGTTCTTTGAGTAAATATCTGGATTTTTGGATTTGTAATTGTTGTGGAGTAAATTGTGATGACTGATACTGTCTTAACTTTAGAAAATACAAAACTCATGAGGCAGATATCTCTGTATAAAGACATAACATTTACTTAAAAGAAAACATGCTGCTGCAAGGAGAACACCAAAAAGGTTAAGTGGCTCTGAAAGCGAAAGAATCTCTCTGATGAATCTGTCTATACAATCAAAAACAGATCAATTACAATTTTTCTTCTTAATAATTCCCACCTTAAATTAGCTTAAAATCAATTACGTTTAGGATACATACAACAATAATAATTCCTGACGTTCGCCTTAGGCAATTGCATTCCACCATTCAGCATAATGATATTGCATTCGTCCATCTTGGTTAAAGTCACTTCCTCATTGGCTGATTACCGTAGATGCTCATGACAAGGGTCAGGGTGGAAGTTCCCACTGGATTATTGCCAAACTGGAGAAACGTGTGATCCTATGTCCGGGCACATTTCCACCTTAAGTCTAGACAATGAATACACCTATTCATATCTGCTGCAATGTGTGTTCTTGCATAAGAAACTTTGAAATGAATTTTGCTAATTGCAGGGTTCCCAGGCCCTTGGTTCTGAACTATTCACTTTTACCATCATGCCTTCTGGCCTACTTTCGATTGAAGTAGACAATGATGCCTACAGTATTGAAAATACTTTAAAATATTGCCATATAACTGGTTAGAAATCTCCCCTTTCACCAATTTATAAAATAAACACTTTACTAGTCTTCACCAAGAACATAACTGGTTGTGGAATTATTTTATGTATAACTAAAACCTTTAGCTGACAGGAAATAAAGTAGAAATAAATGGGTCATTTTCTGAATGGCAGGCAGTGACTACTGGGATACTTCAGGGATCAGTATTAGGACCCCAGCCAGTTTTGGTCTCCTTATCTGAGGAAGAATGTTCTTGCTATAGATGATATGCAGCAAAGGCTTGCCAGATTGATTCTTGAGATGGCGGGACTGACATGAAGAAAGCTTGAGTCGGTTAGGAATGTATTCGCTGGAGTTTAGTAGAATGAGGAGGGATCTCATAGAACATACAAAATTCCAACAGAACTAGACAGGGTAGGTGCAGAAAGGATGTTCCCAATAGTAGGTTTGTCCAGAACCAGGGGTCACAATCTGAGGATACAGACTAATGCTTTTAGGACTGAAATTCGGAGAAATTTCTTCACCTGGTAAGCTTGTGGACTTTGTTACCACAGGAAGCAGTTGAGGTCAAGACATTCCCTGCTTTCAAGAAGGAAACACTAGACATAGCAGTTGGTGTGAAAGGAATGAAAGAATAAAGGGAGAAGGCAGGATCAGGCTATTGATTGGATGATTGGCCATGATTGTAATGAATGGTGGAGCAGGTTCAAAGAGGCATATGAACTATTCTTACTTTCTCCCTTTTTCTGAAAAAAGAACAAATACTCAGAATTATTTCTGCTGTGCGGTCTCTAACTCCACTGGTTTACTAATTTCTAATAGCTTAAGTAAAACAGAATTCTGTGCTTGATTTGTTGGATGTTTGTACATTGCATTGTGGCATATGAAACAATCACTCACTGGGAAATACAGGTGGTGGAAGTTGAGTTTGGTTGTGTTCTTCACATTGAAATAGGCAGCAGTTGCTGCTTAATGTCTCAACTCATTCAAGAAACTGTCACTGGGGTGAAAAACCAGAGAGTTGATGGGATCTATAAACTATTCTGACTTGAATTAACATCTTCAGGAGAGGAAGGTTGTTAAGTTTGTCAGGGAAGAAAATTGATTTTTTAAGGTACTTGAAAGTGACCGTGTATCATTAGATGCTGAGTAGCTTTATTTGAAGAGTATGACACTTATTTTTAGTGCAGTCATTATTGTGCTTTTGCATGTGTCTATTAAGACTGAAGGAAAGCATTGCAGCATCAGCTTAACTTGGAACATTTAAAGTAAGAACATCATAATTGCTTTGTCAAAATTCTGAAACACCACACTTGATATCAAATCAAGTCATTGTCAAAACACCAATAGTTCAAGAAGATGACTGCTCACCACCTGTCATTCTGATGACATATCTTTTACCAATAATTTTACTTGGGTTTTAGCTTGTAGGCTTAATTTTTATGATGTGACTGATGTATACAACTAGTTCAGAATTTGACCTTTTACTTAAACTTCATATATTAAACCTGTACCTTGCGCTGGAAAGGGGAAAATTCTCAAAGGGGAAATATTTGCAAGTCAGCTTGTGCGGAGCAGCTGGTAGGATGTATGTCGGGTGCTACCAAATCAGGTAGCATTATAACCTCTTCATCTTGTGTTCAGATAAGCAACTGGAATTTATTCAACCTTTTTTTGCCTCATAAAGGTGGATTGAGGCGAATATTGTGTGAAGTGGGATTACAACAAAGATCAGAAGAGGAGAATTCTTCTCTCATTGATAAACTGATGCTTTGTGACTCCAAACTATGGAAAGGTAATGTTTTGTTCGAAAAATTTCAGGAATATATGAATTGAACTCTTTGAAGCATGTTGCATCCACAATACTTTGTTATTTCTCATCCATTTGAAGGTTGCCTTACTTAAATTTAAAGCCTTGGTTTGCAACTCTCCATTCTCCTCAAATCTAACACTAAATTCACTAATAATGTCATATATTGCAAGTTAGTACCTTTGGTGGATTAATTACCTCTTGCTTGATCCTCATCAATAATTCTAATATGGCATGTTCTCCTGTTGGTTTTAAAAGATGTTGGTTGGGAAGATTTCTGAATGCAAACTACAAATTAATTGCTTTTTCATTTAAAGCTGTTCTGCCTTTCCCTAAATGTTAAATGAAAATCTTCCATTATAACTAAGCTTTCGTTGCTTGCATCCCTATTATCCATATTTATACATTCCACTACTACACCATTAATGATCATCCCCAACAGAGGCTTTTATTTTCTGTTGTTCCTTTGTTCAAGGTGTTGTATTGTAGCTGTCTGAACCCTTCTTGAAATCCTTTCTACTGCTGGACTTGAACTGTTATTCATGTGGTTCTTCTTACCCTGTCCTTTCTAAAGATCCTACAGTTAAAATTATTTAGCTCCCAGTTATGGCCAACCTTTACCCATGTCTCAAAATTGCTCTGGCATCATGCCCTTTAACAGCTTGCGTTTATGTAGTGCCTCAGCATAATAAAACTTTCCAAGGTGCTTTGCAGGAGCATTATAAAATAATACACAACACTGAGTCATGTAAGGTGATGTTAGGCCAAAGAAGTATGTTGGCAACAGAAGTATTTCGATGAGTACTTGAAATGTCACAGCATACAAGGCTACAGACCAAGTGCTAGTAAATGGGATTAGAGTACTGTGGTTTTTGCCACTGCAGAGACAGTGGGCTGAAGGACTTTTTTCTGAGCTGTAAAATTCGATGACTGTGAGATGCTAACACTGAAAATATTAACCCACAATGACAGTTGATAACTTGATGTGTGGCGCTTGTAGCAAAATCTTGTTTTAAGTTCGTTTATGGGAAGTGGGCTGGCTAGGCTAGCATTTATTGCCCATTTCTGGTTGCCCCTGAGAAAGTGATGATGAGCTGCCGCCTTGAACCACTGCAGGCCCTAAGGTGTCGGTACTCCTATAGTGCTGTTAGGGAGGGAATTTAAGACTTTTGACCCAGCGACAGTGAAGGAATGGAAATATATTTCCATGTCAGGATGGTGAGTGACTTGAAGGATGACTGTGTGGTGTTTGCACATTCTCTTCATGTCTGCTGGGTTTCCTTTGGGTGCTCCAGCTTCCTCCCAAAGTCGAAAATGTGTAGGTTCGATAGACTAGCTATGGTCAAGGTGCAGAGTTACAGGGATAGGATGGAGAAGAGAGTCTGGGTGGGATGCTCTTTCAGAGAGTTGGGGCAGACTTGATGGGCTGAATGGCTTCTTTCTGCATAGCCGGGATTCTATGGTTCTCTGGCAGTCTGCTGATGGCATAATTGTGTGGTCAAAAATTAACTTGGGAATAAATGTGACACAAAATTTGTGAACAGATTTGTTTCCTGTTTCCAGGAAGAGGTATGGAGCTGGCAGTAAAGTAATGGAGTTTGAAGTGGGGACCAGAGACAGTGATTTCAATCTTCCCGGTATTTAATTGGAGCAAATTTTTGCTCGTATACTCTATGTTGGATAGGCAGGCTAGTACTTCAGCAATATTGATGGAGTTGTGAGAGCTGGTGATGAGATATAGCTGGGCGTCATCAGCATACAAGTATGATGCCAAATGAGAAATAGGAAAGACCCAGATATCAGATATAACAGGAAGAAAGACATTGCACGTACTACTCTCACTGTGATTAGATGGCTAAGAACGGAACCAGGTGAGAGTGGTCCCAACCATCTGGATGACGTGGAAGGGCATAGGAAGAGAATGGCCGTCAACTTTGTCAGAGGTCTAAGGACAGGTTGAGAAGACTAATTAGAGAGAGTTTACTTCTGTCACAATTGTATGGAATGTCATTTGTAATGAGTGTTTTTCCCTCATCATTTTTGTTTCTTTTTCCAGTTACTTTAATTATGTGCCCTCCCATTCTTGATCCTTCTTGAGTGGGAATGATTTTGATCTATCAACTCTGTGCAGACCTCTCATGATTTTGAATACTTCAATCAACTTTTCTCTCTGCCTTTTTGTGACGAAGGGAAGCAATCCTAATTTCTCCAATCTATCTTCATAACTGAAATTCCTCATCCCTGGTACCTCTCTTGTGAATCTTTTCTGAACTGTTTGGAGGGAATTGAACATACAGATGAGGGTTAATGGTGCTTCAAGGGAATTCTTAACATGACATTGCTCTCAATCTAAAGTTGCCTTTTTTTGTTTTGGTATTGTTGCAGGGTGGAAACCTGATTGAAGTGATTCAAACATAGAGTTCTGGGAAGATGGGCATGGATTTTGGAGGTGATGACACATTCAAAGACTTGAGAAAGGGAAGGGAGATTGGAGGTGTAGGCTGCAAGGAATGATAGGTTGTTTTGAACAGAGAGTGATACAGCAGATTTAAAGGAAAGAGGCACAACACATGAAGATAGAGATTAATAGTATCAACTAACATGGTGGCCAACTGGAGAATTGGATGGTCAGTGGTTTCAAGCCAATAAGGTCAAGAGAGTAAGAGGTGGCCCTTGTGGACAAGGTGAGCTCAGAAAGAGGATGATGGAAGATAGGACAGAAAATAGCGCAAGATAAGGATTCAAGCCTAATTGTGAGGGATGCAGTTTTGGTGCATTTTTATTCCAGTGTGTTAGTGGAACATACGAATTAGGAGCAGGAGTAGGCTGTTCAGCCCCTTGAGCATGCTCCACCATTCAGTAAGATCATGGCTGATTTGATTGTGATCTAAACTTCACATTCTTACCTACTCTGATAACCTGAGAGCCTAATATCCCCATGTTAACCAAAAATCAATCAAGCTCTACCTTAAAAATATGCAGAGTCAACTTCCACTTCCTTCTCAGGAAGAGAGTTCCAGAGAGTCATGACCCTCGGAGAGATAATTTTACCTAATTTTTGTCTCAAATGCCTGAGCAGTGGCCCTGAGTTCTAGATTTTCCGACATGTGGAAACATAATCTCCATGTCTACCCTCTCAATATCCCTCAGCACACTGAGGTGGCATGGTGGCTCAGTAGTTAGCACTGCTGCCTCATCGCGCCAGGGACCTGGGTTTGATTCCCGGCTTGGGTCATTGTCTGTGTAGACTTTGCACGTTCTCCCTGTCTCTGTGTGGATTTCCTCCGGGTGCTTGGGTTTCCTCCCACAGTCCGAAGATGTGTGGGTTAGGTGGATTGGCCATGCTAAATTGCCCATTAGTGTCAGGGGGACTAGCTAGAGTAAATGCATAGGGTTGTGAGGATGGGACTTAGGTGGGATTGTGGTCGGTGCAGACTCAATGGGCCTAAAGGCCTCCTGCACTGTAAGGATTCTATCATATTAAGGGTTTTGATCAAATTGTCTGTTACTCTGCTAAACGTTAGTGGATTCAAATTTAACCTCTCTGACCTTTCCTCATCAGACAACCTGCTCATTCCTGGAATTCGTCTAGTAAACCTTCTTGGAACTGCTTCTAACACGTTTACAACTTTCTTTAAATAAGGAGACCTATACTGTATGAAATACTTCAGATGTGGTTTCACCAATGCCTTGTGCAACTGAAACATAACCTCTCTACTTCTGTAATTAATTCTCCTCACAGTAAACAATGGCCATCAATTAACTTTCCTAATTTCTTGCTGTACCTTTTGAGATTGACCTTTGCCACCTGGGATTATTCAAGATTAGTGAGCAGTTTTCGCAGGCAAGAGCTGGACCCAATAGTATTTTTATGTGATCCACTAATTAAACTAATTATCAGTTATGTCCTTTCAAATCTGTGTCACTTGGACTTGAGCAATTTGACATGAGGGTCATGCTGGGGCAGTAATGTTGTGACAAATGGAGGGCCAAAGGTTAGGATTTTGACGGCGCAGTTTTAAGTAAATTGTAGGATTGATTCTTTCCAGCAGCAGACACAAAGGAGGGAAGTTTGAGGCATGGGAAGGAAGTGTGGGTGGAGCGTGATACAAAGAATTGATGAGAGTTAGCCTTATCTGTGATAGGGCAAATAAGACCATGTGAGATGGCAAAACCAATGGATTGGGTTGGGGAGGTTACTTGAAGAAAGATCAAAGAGCCGTGTACTCAGGAGAGAGTGCACAATGGCTAGAATCGTCAATGATGAGAAGTTGTTCAGTTAAGATGTGTAGAAGCCAAGAGAGATGCAGAGTGCAGGTTGAGCATGAATTCATGCTGAATTCAGCATAGGGTGAATTCAACAAAAAAGAGATTTCAGGATTTATTCCCAGCAGATCACCTGGACACAAGTTTTGAATTGATGTTTCAAACTCATCTCTTATTATGCTACTTGCATTTATGTGCCATGCTTGCCAGCCTTTCCCATGTGTCTTGATGTTTTTCTCTCACTGTTTGACTTAAGATTTTTTGCTTATGATCTTTACATTTATGTGGTTATTCAGGCAATCTAATATGGTCTTTTTTTTGTCACTATTATACATTGCAGATATTTCTGTAGTTTTCTCTGTTCCTTGATTATTTATATTGTCTTTATCTTTTTATGTACTCTAACTTTTGCACTTAATCCCTCTTGATTTTTTATCTTTATGTTGCTGCTATTTGCACCATCTCCTAACTGACTGATTTAAAATCGTCTTGACAGTTCTTTATATCTTCCAACCCAGTGCAGGTGGAACTTGTCGAGCAGCGCAGCTGTCTTCTGTTCCAGTTCCTACTGTCGTATGAAATTGAAATTGCTTTCCACATCAGTCTTCCAACAAAGTATTTTACTTTTCCGAACCTGTTTATGTCTTCAGTTAGAAAGTGGCTTGTATAGTAATCTGGAGGCTACCAGCCTTGAGGTTTTGGTTAATTTAGCACTTGGCTCTCGATGCTCCCTTAGAGGGATTTACTTCATGGTCTTTATTCTCTTGTTGGTTCTATGGATCATAACTAGTTTTCTTCCACAGCCCTCCCCTCCCCCCACTTCCGTTCCAAACTCAGATGACAGTGTTCCACACAGATAAATGAGCTATGCACAAATTTCCACAGACAACCAGCATGATGCGCCTTTTAGGATGAAACATTCCATATATTCTAAAATTATTTTGAAGCTCTGCGATATCGAATGAGGTTATCTATTGGCCAACATATCCATACTGATTAGACAGGTCTCAATGTGTGCAGTTTTGGGCGCCGCACCTGCGCAAAGATATTTTGGCCTTGGAGGGAGTGCAGAGGAGGTTTACTAGGCTGATACCGGAGTTGAGGGGGTTGAACTATGAGGAGAGGCTGAATAAACTAGGCTTGTACTCGTTGGAGTTTAGAAGAATGAGGGGAGATCTCATTGAGACGTATAAGATGATGAATGGGATGGATAGGATAGAGGTGGAGAGACTCTTCCCGCTCAAAAAAGACAGTAGGACTAGGGGGCACAGCCTCAAGATAAAGGGGGGGCGTTTTAGAACAGAGTTGAGGAGGAACTTCTTCACTCAAAGGGTGGTGAATCTCTGGAATTCTCTATCCGTTGAAGTGGTGGAGGCTGCCTCGCTAAATATTTTCAAGAAGCGGGTTGACGGGTTTTTGATAAGAGAGGGGATTAAGGGTTATGGGGAGAGGGCCGGAAAGTGGAACTGAGCCACGACAGATCAGCCATGATCTTATTGAATGGCGGGGCAGGCTTGAAGGGCCAGATGGCCTACTCCTGCTCCTATTTCTTATGTTCTTAATTTGATTTCCATTCAGTTCCGATTTTTGTCCAGTTTCAGCCACAGCAAAATGGTTCTTGGGAGAAAAATCAGACAGGGTATTTGCAGCCCTGACCTTCATCCAGTGAGTTATCTGCTGAGCCCACAAATTTGCCAAGTGTCTATTATTGTGGAAAAAAATTTCTCATTGCAATACTGTATCTTTTATGTTTTCTCCTTGCTCCCAGAAGAATGATTACACCTCTTTATTCAATAGGAGCACGGAACATCTATCACCAGTTGTTTATGAGCAGCCTCTTGATGGATCTGAAAAGCAAAAAGCTTTTTGCAATTCGATTTGCAAAAGTAAGTGAAGTATGGTTGCATAGTTTATGATTTGCATTGCTTTGATTCATTAACTGAAAAGCTTATTAATTCTTTGTCTTCATATTATCTATCTGGCTTTATCTTGATCAATGTTAATTGTATTTTTAATTTGTGGCATTAACTGTTTTGATGCTGCTGTTTTCTTACTGCTTTAATAACATTCACTGCCATGAAAGGTATCATAGAATCATAGACTCCCTAGAGTGCAGAAGGTGGCCATTTGGCATATCGAGTCTGAACTGACTCTCTGACAGACCATCTCATCTAGGTCCTATCCTCTTAACCCCACCTGTTTACCCTGATAATCCCTCTAATGTACTCCTCTTGAGATACGAAGGGACAATTTGGCATGGCCACTCCACCTAACCTGCACATCTTTAGACTGTGGGAGGAGACCGGAGCGCCCAGAGGAAACCCATACAGACACTGGGAGAAAGTGCAAACTGCACACAGACAGTCACTCAATGCAGAAATTGAATCCAGGCCCCTGGTGCTGTGAGCCACTGCTGCAGTGTGTAAAATAAGCTATGCATCTTTTTTGGTGGTAATAAATAGGTAACTTGATGTTTTTAACTTTTTAATTTCCTGTATATATGTCGAAGTAATAACTTAGTGTTAAGTTTACACAGAAACAGATGATCAAGATGCGTTTAAAACTTCATTTATCTATGAATAATGTTTTTGTACAACAACTAGCTAAATCAGGCTACAATTGTTATGATTTATGTTTTCAGTTTAATAATTGTTGATAATTATGGTAACATTGCTCCATTTTATTGTTTTCTTCTGTAACTGATTTGTTTAAAAAATTTATGAACTTAACCTCAAAGGATCAAAATTAGTATTCTCGTTAGAAATAGCCACTCTTGGAGTGTGAGGGAATTTCAGGTGTTGTGCCCTGTCCTTGCATCTCTTGGACTTGAATTTGAGTCCAGCCAGACAGATGGATTGAAAGAACGTGCTCACTCATGGCTGTTGCAGTCAAATATTCATGCGATGACTGATAATTCAGTTTCAGCACAAAACTCACAACTATTCTGGGCCAGGTTGGCAGTCTCATTCAGAATCATTATTGTAGGGCAGATCACAAAATTCCATAGTGTAAGTGCAGTGGGCTCAGGAGAAAATAGTTTCTTGAATGAAGTTATGTTTGACATGATACCTGGGCATGCATAGCCAATCTTGTAACAGCTTGATCCTGACCCGTGACTGCGGTGATAATAGTTAATCAAATACATTGTCTTCCAGCAGTGACATTTTTCTACAACCTAACCATGACTCATACTAAAGTCAAAAATGCCCTCACACTTATCCAAAAAGATATCTTCTCATGACTGCATATTTGTTAAACCGACAAGTATTAAGTTTAAAATTGAGACCTGTGAAAAGTGATACATTTTCTTAAATTTCATGAATTTGGACCAAGTAAATTCATTCGTCAGCAGGGGTGAAAGTTACTTCTTTTGTGCTTACCCCTAATAAAATCTGTACCAAAGAATGTTTGCCCTCCACCTTTTCAGGAAATTTAGTAGTTAGAAATAGAATCAATGTTGAATTGTGAGGACAGTCTGGACATGACCTGGAGGTGAATTTATCTTGTTGTTTAGAATTACCCACAGTTGCAGAGAGATTTTATGGAGGATGATCACGAGCGGGTAGTGTCAGTGACCGCTCTGTCTGTCCAGCTCTTCACTGTCCCAACTTTGGTGAGTATAATATGTTTTCATTTGATTCATTTGTCCACCACCTTGCTTCTTCTCTGCCTTTTCATTAGAACTATGAGAGGTTGCAGACTGACTATGTGAATGATGACCACGACAGAGAATTCTCGGTTACCGACCTTTCAGTGCAAATATTCACAGTACCTTCCTTGGTGAGTAGTAATTTGAATTTGACCAAGGACACACATGCTTTGCTGACAATACTGTATGGAAATTGGTTTTCTGGGGCGCTTCTCAGTGGGGCAGCAGGTTAAGGAGAATTTTGAGCCGTAGTGATCAGGAAGGTTCCAGGTTTGCAACTGGTCTGTTGTGTTGGAACTGGCGTCAGTTGAAGTAGCAGGTTACACTGAGGATTTGTTGATTCTGTGTGAGGGTGGCAAGTCAACAGTGGTATTATTCAGTGGTCTCTTGTGTGAAATCCATTGGTGTGTGTAGGATTGGTGTCATTTTTCATAACCCCTGTTAGTGGCCATTGGAGTCACATTTCAAGAACCATCAATTACACCAAGTACAGTTTGCAGATGGAAGCAAACTTTAGTAATGATGCAAGACCTCAAAGAGAGCTGAGAAAAAAAATGAGTTGGAATTCTGATTATTCTTAATCTAATCTCATCACCTAAGCTTCATTGGTAAGCATTTCCTCTCCACCTTTTCTAAACCTTTTGAAAATATGTCCATTTGGTTCTCTCTCCTAATTCTACTGGACATGCTTGTGAAACATTTTGTGAAGCAATGTGAGACTTTCTTTTCCTCCTTTGAAGGTACGACATTGGTTCATTCTTGTGCAGCAGCACATGTACCAATTAGGAGCAGGAGTGGGTCATTTAGGTCCTCAAGCCTGCTCCACCATTCAGTGGCTGATCTTATAGTAGCCTCAACTCCACTCCAGCCTACTTCCGTTAACATTTAACATTTTTGTTGATTAAAAATCAGTCCAACTCAGCCTCTCTAAGGAAGAGAATTCCACAGACAAATATGCTCTGAGAGAAGAAATTCCTCCTCATCTCAGCCTTAAATAGGAGATCCCTAATTTTTAGACTCTGTCCCCTCGTTCTGGACTCCTCCATAAATGGAAACAGCCGTTCAACATTCACTAATCAAGTTCCCTCAGGATCTTGTATGTTTCGATGAGATCACTCTTGTTTTTCTTGGCTCCAGTGGGTTTAGACCCAGGGTGCTGAAACTTGCCTCAAAAGATATTCCCTTCATCCCAAGAATCAGTCGTGTGAGCCTTCTCTGAACTGCTTCTAATGTAGTTATATCCGGTCTTAAGTAAGGAGACGAAACCTGTAAAAAGTACTCTGGATGTGAGCTCACTGCTGGAACAACACTCTGCTTCTTTAGTACTTTATGCCCCTTATGGTAATACTGACATTTCATTTGCCTTTCTAATTTGTTGCTGCACCTGTATGTTCACTTCTTGAGATTTACACCAAGATACCCAGATCACGATGTGCAGCAGTTTCTGTCCTTTTAAATAATGTACTACTTTTCTATTCATCCTGCCAAAACAGACAACTTCACAATTTCCAGCATTATCATCTGCTAAAGTGACTGATATGTTTTATACTTTATGTCCTCTTGATAACTTATTTTCCTACCTATTTTTGTCATCAGCAGATTTAGCCAACTCATTTTTATTGATGGTAAATCATTGAGGCCTCAGCATTAGTTCCTGTGGCACTCCGTGAGTCAGTTTGCAAACCAGAAAATAATGCACTTATTGGTACTCTTGGCTTTCTGTTACTCTGCTTGTGAGCTCAATACAGTGCATCAGTCCTCTAAGGACTGTAAAACCAAAATTGTCCCAGCCTGTTATGTGTTGATTCATCTGTCTATAGACTGTTTCAAAAAAAGTCCTGCATTCCTTTGCTTAATGAACAGAACATGTGTAATTAATTTGGGGTATGCATATGTGGCTAAATGGGCTACTCCGATTCCTATGCTGTGCAGTGACTTTCACCAATTGCACTGTGTAATATCTAACTCAAATATAAAAGTAAGTATGAGAACGCATAGAATGAGGACTGTTGGTGCACTCAAGCTCTTAAACAGTCTATGTTCACTGTTTCTCTACTCATTTGCTCTCTGGAGGGTGATTGTGCCATGTTTCTTTTTGTCTGATTCAGCACAAGTGATTGTACAGCTCTTGAACTGTAATTTTGCATAATTTACCCTTAACTATTTTGTGTGTGGTGGAAGAAGGAACTGCAATTTTTTCTGGAGCTACAGATTTGAAAATTGTGGGTCTAACTGCTGCAAATTGATTGGAGAAGATAATGTAGGAAGTCTGAATTGTGTGCCAGATGGTTTAACTGGCCTTTTCCCACTCATTGATAGAGCAGTGGGGTTCTTGTCTTGTACTCTGGTATAAACCAGGCAAATAAATGGAAAGCAAATCTCTTTCTGTGGCCTGTGATTGCACTTTGTGATTAAAATTTTGTTAGCTTAATGTGAGCACCTTATTTTTGGGGTGAGTTACTGATGCTTTCAAGGGATGTGATTGAGGGTTTTCTGATCACATGAGGATTGAGACATAATGCAGGCACATGGTAGTTTAATGCTGATACAAATCACTCACAGTTTTACAATGTTCTGAGCGTTGTACAACTCTATTGCCTTTGTAGTGGAAGTAAATAATAAATTTCCTCGATAAAATATAGAAACCTTGTGTATTCTTTTTGAGTTCTTTTTCCCCCAAAGGCTCGTCTTTGATTATTTGGTGAACTAGTGCCATGATTTTTTTTTTAACTACAGGTAGGGCAGACAGGTAGGTCCCATGTCTTTTTGGTTGGAACAGCCTGTTGGCTGTGCAGGTGGTGTAAATCTGATCCACACAGTAGCCATCTTGCCAACTGAGCTAATCCATAAATGTTGTATTACAGCCACTCAGTTCAGCCAATGTACATGTAGCACTTGTGTATTTTGTTTGTATTTTATGGTAGAATCAGCAATGAGCACCAAACAATAGGGGTGACTCTGGCAAGATGATCATGAATAGAGTGCTAACTGGTTATTATGCCGATCAGGCAGGTCCTCTGCGTGACTGTCATGGATATATTGTACTTTAAATGACTTGTACTGACTCCAGAGTTTTCATGGTGTGGTGTATCAATTTGGCTATTTGGCAGTTAACTTGAAAATTTATTAGCTGGCCGCAGTGGAAGCAAAATGTTTTGTTCTCTATTGAAAAGCTTTTAAATGTAATTAGCTTATGGAATTTAAATTCTTTCTATTGTACTTGTAAAATTTGATATTGCAGTTTGAATTGAAATGTCTGGAAAACTATCTAAAATATATTGTTAAGTGCATTCACATTCTACCATCTGCTGTGTAAAGCAAAAGTCTGCCAATGTTTCCAACACAATCTCTTTCTGTCCCTATACGGGAAGATGCTTTTTCTGTTATTAGTCAGCTATGAGATTTGTTCCCCGAGTTGAATTAAATAAGAATCTTACTCCTTGTGCAATGCTCAATTAGGGAATAATTTTCTTGTATTCTTCCTATTTCTAATCTTCTACGTGTGGCATAAAATTTAAAAGGAAAAACCAAGATCGCTGCATCAGCCTGCTTTTTAAAAAAAAAGCCCCCTCATATGATTTGTTTTCTATAGTGTGTTAAATTTGGTTGTATTAAAGAATGGATATGCCATCTTTGCCAGCAAGATCACTTTTTATGGCAGTATTCTGGATATAGGCCAAGCAAGAGCACTTCCGCTTCATAATAGTGCACTGAAAGAAGTTTGTGTTGCAGAAGTTGCCAATTGGCTTGTGGCTGTGCCAGTTCTTTGCGGAACTGCCCCTGTTACCCTGCAGTCTTTGGCTTCAATAAATTTGTGCACAGCTTTCTGTCAAGAAAATAAAATCCTATCTTGTGTATGAAACTGAAGCATATTCTGTCTTCAAAATTGTTGATTTTCCCCAGCCTTCTCATAACCAAAATGTGAGGACCTGCAGTGTTTTTTGTTCTCTACTTAAGGTCTTTTATCAATGAAGCAAAATCCTAACTCATTGCCGATTTTCTTTATGTAGTGCCCGAACCATGTTTGGGGCTGCAGGTTTTAACCAAAAGGTAAAAGATGTGGTTTGCACGTGTAGATTCAAAGTAACAGACAGCAGGTTTGTTGTAAGAGATGTCCTCTGCACAGCACAGAAAATAAAGCTAAGACAGAAGCCTGGGAAACACCCCAATGACCTCATCATCAAATCATGTGACCAGTTCTTAAATATGTAACCACTTAAATATATAACATTTGAATTGGATGTACTCAAAAACTATTCTTCTGTTATCATATCTTGTTTCCAAACTAGACAGGGAATCTGCCCAGTTTGAAAGCAAGGGCAGTGCTGCATGGGAACACAACTCATGGTGAAGATTTCCTCCAAAACATGCACATAACCCTGACTTGGAAATATATCACTATTCCTTCACTGATGCTGGGTCAAAATTCTGCAGTTCACCCCTGATAGCATTGTGGATGTAACAATACTGTAGAACGTCAGTGGTCCAAGAAAGCAACTCACCATCACCTCTTTCAGGGCAAGTTGGGATGTGTACTAAATATTGGCCAAGGCAACTAAGCCCAGATCCCGTAAATGAGTCAACAAACTCTGAAATGTACAAAAGTAGTGAAGGATGGCCTGACTTGATTTTTCATTTGGGATGGAGGTTGTAAAATCTCTGCTTGTTTCTTCACCCATGAATTTAAAAAATATGTGACTGTGAGAATGTCTGCCAAATCCAAACAATCTGCAAAGATGCATTGTGAATGCACTATTCAATTTTTCTCTTACATAATTTATTGAGTATTTTGATTTGTATCTTTCTGCGACAAACACTGCTTTGAAAGAAGCAAAGATCAACGTGCTGATCAAAACATTTCTGTCTTTGTTCAGTTTCTCATCACATTTTGACTTAATTCCTATATTTTATAATGGTATTATGGCAAAATATTTTGTTTAGGAGCGGGAGAGCTGAGGTTCAATGCTGCTTCTTTGGCTCATAGCTATATGGGGAAAATATCACTGCACTATTATAATTAATATGATTGCATTTCAGGCTCGCATGCTGATAACTGATGAAAACCTCATGACAATCATAATTCAAACTTTCATGGATCATCTGATGAGACAGCGGGATTCTCATGGCAGGTTTCAGTTTGAAAGATATACAACCATACAGGCCTTCAAATTCAGGAGGGTGCAAAATCTCATTGGTGATCTAAAGTAAGTGTGAAAATTTAACTTAGTTTGAAGTTGTGCTTTGTAGAAATAGCTTTAAGAGTACCTACAAACTGTCTCGTCTGATTTGTTCATCACTGAACGTAATGGTTGTATTAAAGTTATCTAAGAAGTAGCTAAAAGATGAAACGTAATTCATTTTTTCAATTTGACAACAACATTACTGCAGACAATTCTTAAGAATGTTATGGTATAATTGTCAGTTTTCGTAACCCAACCATTATGTCTGACAATGCAGTGATATTATGGGAATTAACTTTTAATCAGAGACCTTTTCAATTTGTATAAATCTGGTACTTCATAATTGAACTAAATATTTTGGTAGCAAACTGCTAGCTGTAACTTACTTTAATCTGTATTTTAGTTATATGCAGTGTTCTATTAAGATGTTGTGGGGCGACTCTTGATTTACTAGATGGGTCCTGGCGAATGCTTTATTAGTGAAAAGGAAGCTGATTTCTCATCTCAAGTCATCTCTGGATCTACAGCCTCTCATCTCAAGACATTTTCACCCCTTCTCATGGTGAATCATTAAACTGTATCTCACAGTGGAGGGACAGATGTTGAAAGGGTGCAGCAAAGTCTGTTGCAGCTTGGATAGCAACACCAACAAGTATTTGGTACTTCCAGCAGATAAGGAATAATTGTAACTGTGTAGACTGTGGCATAAGGCAAAAGCACAAACAGCTGTACTAGCCATCCACTGCAGCTGGCAAGTTACCTAAACATCTTGGATCCTCCTTGCTTCTGGGATTGTGCGAAAATCGCCAAGACAGTGTGAGCAGCAGTACACGACCTTTCCTCCATTGTACTGAAATTCTTTAGCTTGGATTTAGCCGTGAAGTGTGATCTACAGACATGCACTCAAATCTGACAGTGATGGGAAGTGGGCAAAGTGACAGATGCATTCACACTGGAAGTCATATATTAAGATGTGCCTGTTGTATAGTTGGTGCTACTGATAAAAAAAATTACAGTGACATCAGTATGTGTGATCTTTGGATCATTCTCAGAAAGGTACTGATTATAGTTGGTGTTTTCTTCCTACTTTGTATTTTTTGTCAATGTATGAAACTTCTGCAATTATACAATTTTAGGAATATTAAAACCCAAGTTTTGCAGTAATGAATCGCTGCATGTCAGTTTATCACACATGTATTTAGCCTGAGAACATGCCCTTATTGCATGTGCCATGATCTGCATCTGCATTTCTCAGTTAAAAATAAAGCGAGTAAAATTGGTTATTTGTAACAGAGTGACTGATGGGTTCAGTGAGTGGTTGGTTTCGGGGTATGGAGACTGCAGAATGTAATGGCACTTTGAATGCATAACATTGCAATGGAGTAGTAAATGATGCACAGTAACACCTCCTGGATAGAATTGGGAATCCATGGCATATTGAATGTTTTTTGAGCAAAATGTTTAAAATGAGAATAATACACTGAACAAAATGCTTTTAATTTAAAGTATCATTCAAAATTGATTTAACTTCACCTACTTGAGAGGACAAATTCTATATTTTCAAAGAAAACAAATGTAAAGGAGGCAGGTGGCACAGTGGTTAGTGCTGCTGCCTCTCAGCGTCACGGACCTGGATTCAACTCTGGCCTCGGGTAACTGTGAGTTTGTACATTCTCCCCTTGTCTGCATAGATTTCCTCCAGGTGCTCCATTTCCTCCCACACTCCAAAGATATATGCAGCTTCGGTGGATTGGCTATCCTAAATTGTCCCTTCGTGTCAGGTGGGTTGACAGGGTAAATATGTAGGGTTCCAGAATTAGGGCTTGGGTGGGATTTTGTTGGTGCGTTCTTGCTGGGCTGAATGGCATCCTTTTGCGCAATAAGGATTCTAAGAGTCTATGAGGTGACTTAGGCCTCTTTAGGTAACTAGTGACCCAGCATGCCAACACTATTAAGGCATATCTGTTGATTATCAGGCAAGTCAATAAGTAGCAACAAGTTAGTTTTTGATAAACCCCATACTTAATGATGCTTTTGAGATATATTGTGATCCACAGATTTGTAAAAATGTGTCTTAGCTTGGCTCAATGTAGAAGTGTCTTGCTTTTCAGTGGCTTTCCAGGATTTGATCTCTCAATTTAGGCTGGCAACTTAGTGGAATATTGAGGGTGTAGATTTTTGGAATTTATGTTTTCGGATGTAAAATCAAATTGAGGTGATTCACATTGAGAGAAAAATGGCATCCTCCGGATACCTTGGCCAGAATTCTTAGCTCATTAACAAAATGAACTTAAAATGCATTTTATTGCTGCTTTGTGCACCTTTATTTGCAGCTGGCTTTGATTTTGCCTGGAGATCTCCCGATGATGTGATCAAGTACTATATAAATGCAAGATACTTTTTCTGTACACTTCTGCACAAAGAAAATCTTCTGTACTTATTTTGCTCAATGGCGATGAACTGGTGATTTGCTCCCAGTTTTCTAACATCACTTCGTCGGGGTGGCACAAATGGATTCCCTGTAGGGGTTTTTCTTTGTTTAGTTAAGTAGTTCCACGAGGACCGAATGAAACTTTACATATTTGGAATCTAATTTAGTGCTTGATGATAAAATTAGTGGAAATGTCTTTGTTTAAATTCATGAACATGTAACATATTCCACCAACAGATTCCATGCATATACAATTTTACTTTACTGATTGCTGTGCTTATACAGTATTTTTGCTAGAGTTTGTACCCACACTCAGTTGATAATGATAAAACTGGAATAATGTATTCATATTTTTGGCATTGAAATGGAGTAGAAGTTCCTGTTTTACATTATGAAAATAGTTCTAAAAATTCTGCATCTAACATCATGCTCTTTTCACAGATATGTATTGGTTAGCAAACCCACAGAGTGGACTGACAAACTGAGGGAGAAATTCCTGGAGGGTTTTGAGATGTTCTTGCAGTTATTAAAACGCATGCAGGTTGGTTTAGAATTTTCACTTCTGAAAAAAGTCAGGGCAATAAAAAAGTGGTTTATTCTGAAAGCAAACAATTTCATATTAATGTAAATGCTCTTTGAAATGGATTACAATTACCATTGAATTGCCTTCCTTAATCTTTTAATGCAAACATATAAGCCCAACTTCTGTAAAATTTCCATTGCCTGAGTAGCTTAAGCAAATCCAGGTAAACAAGATTACAGAATAACCCATCAGGCGCACGCCAATATTTGGGCTTTAGATTAATTCCTTTCAGAGCTCAGCCTTCAGAAGCCAATTTGTCTTGATTGCCAATTTGATATGAAAATACTAAATTACATTTTTTTGAAAAATGTTACTGACCAAGAGTCTTGGAAGGAGGGAGTGAATGGAAGAGGTGGGAGGACTGGCACTAAAAGTTCAATCTTGGATGGCATGCACAATAAAGACAAGAATTTGTTTTTAAGTGGAAAAGCTGGAAATGTTTTACATGTACGAGGTACTTTTTAACAGTTTGAAAAGTGGGAATGCATAACCAAATGTAATAGAGAGGATAATGAGCATAGAATTGTACATTCCGTTACATTTATGCTGCTAAGGGACAGATATTTCCCTCTTCATATGTATTCAACTTGTATTTATGTTCATTTAAAAATTATTTTTCAAATACAGTGCTTTGAGACTTGTGTTGGAAAAGAATGCTTTTATACCATGAGTTACATTGCTCAGATTTATGAGTCGCTACTGAAAAAAGTAATTTTTGTTGCAGTCAGCTTTCTTCACCTTCCATGGTTTTTGAGAACATATGGCTTTGAAGTCCTTAAAACTGACACCAACTGTATATGAGCCAACAAAATCAGTTGCTTGTCTTTTCTTTCATGGTGGATTTGTACAGAATGGAGGTTAACATGTCCTCCTGATGTGACTTGAGCAGAAGGAGTATGTTTGGAGGAGCATAATGATCACTTGATCAAATCATTATTTTGGGTGATGATGTGAAGAATTTTGGCACATACCTTTGGAGGTACTGCATTCTTCTGATATAACAATGCTCATCATTGGGAGACTTAGCTGCTTGGACCCATTTTGAACATGTTGGGAGCCTTTGTTAATTTGGCTTCGGATAATGACAAAAAACACCTTTTAATATTTCTAGTTAGGATTTGCTTATTTTGTGGCCAATTTCTGAATTTGGTCTTCTCATTGAAAAGGACAGGCATCCTCTTCTTGTGTTTGTAGTGCACGAGAATTTTTGTTTATTAAATATGGTGCAGTAGAGATGGAAAATGGAATTCCTTGTATTGTAAAGTTAATAAGGTTTTATAAATATAAATAATCTCAGACGTAGGTTGCACACATTCATTTGGTTTCTCTTTCTACAGATTTGATCATTTCCAGCATTGTCTATTTCACTTAATATGCATTCTAAGTGGCTGCAGTCCATCTAACTGGCTGTGGTCCATTTCTTTTTGAACAGTGGGTTTGTGATCATAAACTTATTGTATGTTTCTGCATGTAAGGTTTGATGCCTAGGAAAGCCTCCTCTTTTGCACTGCCACTGATGTTAACAAAAACACCTCTTAATGGAGGGTTTTTAAGCTTTCTTTGGTTACGTTGGTTTATTCTGCTATTGTATGGAAGGTGAATTATGTTCAAAGAATTGACAAGACTTTACTGACTTCTTCAAACAAATGGTGTATTTTCACACTTAAATTGGTGGAGTTGTTTTTACGTAATCTGCATAAATAGTTGCAGAGGTCAAGTGTCCTCTGTTACGTTTTTTTATTCCTCTAGTATGAGAGGTGCAGTGGTGCTGTGAATATATGTGGTACTTTATTTCAAACCAAAACTTTGATTGCAAAATTTCAATGTCGAGACTGAACTGACAAAACATAAACTTAACAAATATCTTGAATTGGACTCTTTGGCCTGCAGTTACATTTTCACTGTGAAAGCTTGGTTTTAATCTTGGGTAAGACATTTAGCTGAACTCTTGTTTCTGGGTATTTGATAAGCCCTGTTTTGATGCTGTCTTCACAGCAGTGGAAAGAAAACACAAACGGTGATTGTTTTACATACAAGATTTTAATAAAAACATCCATTTCAAAATGATACCTTATGTTTTAATATATTTAATCTTGAATTTTGATTTATAAGGGAATTTAGCCTTACGGGAGCAGGCAGAAACATGGCGTTGAGGCAAAAGATTAGCCGTGATTGGATTGAGGGGCAGAGCAGGCTTGAAGGACTTGATGATGTACTCTTACTCCAAAACTACTTTTGTTCTTATCAATTGTTTTCTTTAAATTGTTGCCCAAACTCTGTTCCATACCTCCTGAGGCTGAGTTGAAATGTTCGCAACTTTGGTGATGAATTTGTCAGAAACTTAGCTCAAGTCTACGTTTCTGTGTCACCATTGAGATCTCCTGTTTTTATCTTCATAACATCTGTTAAACAATACATTAATTTTAAAATTCTCATCTTCTTTTGCAAATCCTTGTATGGTTTCAATTAAGGGAATGGAGCTGAGTCCATGGAAAGATCAACCATGATCTTATGGAATGGCAGAGCATTCTCAAAGAGCCTGATGGCCTACTCTTGCTCCTTATTCTTATGTCTTACTCCTATGTATCTCTGAAATCTTGTCCAATCCTCTGAGATATCTATGCTCATCTAATTCCAGCTTCTTGAGCATCTCCAATTTTAATTTTTCTGTTGCTGGTGGCCATACTTTCAGCTGCCTTGGCTCTGGAGTTTCCTCCCTAAACTAATTCACTTTCCGATTTCTCATGCTTCTTAAAACCTACCTCTATGACTCAACATTTGGTCATCTGACTTTAATATTACCGCATATGGCTCAGTACCATGTTTTGATTTAGAATGCTCCTTTGAAACACTTAGGATATGTTACGTTAAAGGTATTGTGCCATCACAAGTCATTATTGTTTTTTAACTTATGATCCATTTTGCTTAACTTGAAATAGCTTTATGCGTTCAATAATTTTGCATGAACGTTTATGGCTAGCATAATTTTTTTCATATTGTCTTTTGCAGGGAATGGATCCAGTAACAAGACAAGTGGGTCAACACATAGAGATGGAACCAGAGTGGGAGGCAGCATTTACCTTACAGATGAAGCTCACACATATAATTTCTATGATCCAAGAATGGTGTGCCTCAGATGTAAGTCCCAGATCAATATCGCACTTCATCTTTTGCAATGTTTCTTATGGGAAATATTTAAAATGTTTTATTAAGAAGATCTAAATGACTGACATCTGACTTAAATCTCGGAGTATTAATAGACCATTTGACCCTTTGAGTTTACTCCACCATTCAATAAGATCATGACTGACGTGGCCTCAACTTCACTTTCCTATTTGCTTCGCATAACCCTTGCCAAACAAAAATCTCTTCAGCTCTGCTTTGAATAAATTCAAATATGCAGCTTTCTGGAAGAAAATTCCACACACCAAAGGGAGAAAAAGTTTTTCCTCACCTCTGTCTTAAAGTTGAATTCCTTGCTAATTCAGGAGACAAGGCATAATATGGTCCAGGTATTCAAGTTAATGTTTATGGGTGTTGAACATTGATCTAAAACTCTTTAATCAATTGAAATCATTGCACAACTTTTAAATGGTGTCGTGGTGCAATAGTTCACTCGTGTTTAGGAATGTAATTCCCTGATCTGATTAATTCATACAAATAACTTGGTTGCCAGCACGTTGTTTGGGCAAATCAATTGATGCCCTTAATAGAGAAAAATATTTCCATTTGAACCATTATTCATGTGACTCAAGAAATTTTATGTTTTCTTTCTCTCCATGTCAAGTCAAACTTATGCTTTGTACATATCTGTAAGAAAACTTTGTTGCTCAAATATCCAACTTAATCTCATAAATTTAGATCTCTGTTCAATTTTAGTCTTAAATCAAGGCTGTTCAACTTGTATAACATTAATAGAAGTCAACTATTAAATTTATTTTGAATGTCTTAAATTGCATAGTATTGTTTTAGCTCTAACAAAGTTGAGATTTATTTTTTGTATGGAATGCTTGATTGCAGACTGAAGCATACCATGTGATTTACAGCAAACTTGCAGGTGCTTATTGCTATTCGTATTACTGTTTAGAAATTCTAACTTGGAAACAGATCCTTCAATTCCTTCAGCCTATGTCCATCTGGTTAGCAAGCTTAATACGTTTGCCCGCCCTGTAACCCTTTATTCCTTTTTCCGTTTATTTGCTTCTCTATCCTATTCTTAGATATCAGCATGGCTTTTGTTTCAATTATTAGGCATTCCATAGTATCACCATGCCCTATGTAAACATTTTATTTGCTCACTATTCTAAATTTCTTCCAATTAATCTTGTATCCATGTCCCCTCATTCTAAATCCCCCAATCACCTTCAGTAAGCTTGTGGTATTTTATGAAGCTCTTGTTGCATTAGTTACTTGAGGCTTATATTTATATGAAATAGTTAAATTTATTCTTATGCACAAAACTGGATTTGCCTTGTTTGCCTATATATAAATTGTGAAACTTGACAAACACCTGAACCCTTCAAAGCTGCAACAAATGGATCTGAATTCTGAAGCTCCTTTTTTTCTGCATTCTTCCAGTCACCATTTTTGATTGAGGTAATCCAGTTCACATAGCCTGAACGAGTAGAACTTTTTTCACATTCTTACTAACCATTTCCAGGATTAAGTACTTGAAACTTCAATATTAGGCAGTCACAATTCCATTTTAAGATATGTTATGATCCAGCAGATGTGGAACCAAATTCCACAGGGAAGCTTGGCTGACGTATCACAACCTTTTTGTTTGTACACAATGGGAGAAAAAGTCTACTGAATTCATAACCTGCCAATTCCAGGGACACTTTTGGAATTTAAAATATTAAGTTAAAGCATTTGTTATGAAAAGAAAACTTAAGCATGCAAGATTACAGTTATACCGTTAAAATTTGCTTCACTGGGCATTCCTCAAAAGAACCTCACTTGGTTAGACACACAGGCGAACACTCCCTTATAGATGCTTAACAAAAAAGTTCCATTAATAGTACCCCAACGCAAATGCGCTGCTGCTATATGAAAGCATCTCACACAATTTTTTAACCTCACCTCCACTCGTGGAAATTCAAGCAACTTCAAAAACAAAACCCTGCTTTCTGGAAAATAGACACTTTTCTAGCTTGGCTGGAATGGCTGTTTCAAATTTGGCCTGTTGACAGCTCTTTTCCCAGTACAGCACTGTACCCCAGAAGGTCTCACATAGCCATCCCCAACACAACTCAGCACCTCACTTTAAATATCTGTTTTCTCTTTCATCTTAAATTCCATTGTCCTTGGTGCTTTTTGGAACTAACTTTCCCAAAATAAAATCTTTGATGTTCTCCCTACTGCCCTAGTTTCGGGGTCAAATAAAATTTAAGTACTTTTGTTTATTTATTTATGATCTTTTTCAAATTGAATAAAACCTTTTACTTGGAAAGTTAATAGCTAAATTCAAACTTTACTTACCTCTGCATGAAAATTTGTACCCACTGCTTCTTTACTTACAGAAAATTCGCTTGGCCATACCTACTTCAAATCAACACCTTTAACATCTAGACTCCTCTCATGCCTCAAACCCTCAGACAATCCTATCCAGTTTAATTCAATTAGTTTCACAGAAGGCTGCATCATAGAATAACACAATAGACCCCCAAAATATATCTTCACAGAAGTTTGTATATAAATACATATTGATTTTACTTCATTGTTGAAAGTTTTGGTAGTTTATGTTGAGATTATATGTTTTTAAAGCTCTCGTGCACAGGAGGTATTGAGTTTCTATCTTGAATCATTTAGCATTGTGGTTTGACATTGTTCAGGTGTTGTTGGCTCATGGATGTCAACATTTGCAATATTGATTCAGTGCTTACAATAGGATGCTCCACTGAACCATAGTCCAAAAATTATGGTAATTTTGTCTTCATGGCTGACAGCTGGTGGAAACCATTTTTATCATTGGCAAATACTCTTACTTCCTGTGTGGTTAGTTACAGAATAGGAGATATCTGCAGAAGTTGCAGTGTGTACAATATTATTAACACTATCTCAACACCATATAGAATGTTAGCTCTATGTTTTTTGGTTGCAGCTTCAAGTCATCATAAGCCAATCTGCTTTCGCAAACATTTCTGCATTGCGCCTGAAATTAGTTTTTGCTACTTTGTGATCCCAGCCAAACTCTTCATGCTGTTAGATACTGTT
This sequence comes from Carcharhinus amblyrhynchos, assembly GCF_965287045.1. Taxonomy (NCBI): domain Eukaryota; kingdom Metazoa; phylum Chordata; class Chondrichthyes; order Carcharhiniformes; family Carcharhinidae; genus Carcharhinus; species Carcharhinus amblyrhynchos. Next base: position 57,468,800 of record NC_137335.1, read on the forward strand.
TATATGAAACTGAAGACATCACAGTTCCGTTCATCAGTATATCTGTGATGTATTTTTAATACTTGACTAAAACTAATCTTGTTTTATTTCCTTTATATTCCAGGAAAGGGTTCTAATTGAAGCCTACAGGAAGTGTTTGATTGTTCTATTGCAGTGTCAAAGTGGGCCTTGTGATGGAGAGCAGCCTATCACTTTGAGCATGTGTGGACATACATTGGAAAGTGTGCAGTATCGTGTATCTCAGCATCAAGTCAGCATCCATTTACCAGTTTCACGATTGTTTTCAGGTAATTATGCACACTTGAAAAGGAGAGCACAAAGTTGAAATAAAAAAAATGCTGGAAATATTCATCTGGCCATGCGGAGTGTATGGAAAGTGATGCACAGTTAACCTTTCATCCTGCTCATATATTTGAAAAGGCTTGGATCTGGCTGGATTTTTTAATTACTCAGAAATAGATCCAGCAAGCAATGAATTCTGTAGCCTGTTTGAAAAGTGAAGCTTTTTTGAATCTGCTGATTTCAGTTTCAGGAGAACTGTTTCATCCATGAATACTGCAGTTGCTGGTCTATGAACAAATTAAGTAAAACAAATGGCACATAGATGAGTACGGTAAATAATGAACTGAAAACATTTCTGGCCTTTTGTTTACATGGTCATGATGCATAGAATGTTTTGCCAAGAATGGTCAGTTTTAGCATGGGCATTAGAATGGGCAAATTTCATCTTTCTAACATTAATAACTTAACAATAACTAAATGGTGGACCCAAGGCAGTTGAAATTCCAAGAAATGTTTTCCAAAAAATCATCAAATGTTATTTGCAGTTGAGGCAGCCAAACATCCCCCAAAGGAGCAGCTGCGATCTTGCACGAACATGTTAGTCATTTTGGGTTGTTTTTCTGATTGATTAGCATTTTAAGATAAGTTTTATTGAAAAGAACTATGCCAGAAGATTTCCCTTTATAAAATAAAACTTTATTGCACATAAAACTTTGCGCATAAAAGAATCGACAGGGCGGCATGGTGACACAGTGGTTAACAGTGCTGCCTCACAGTGCCAGGGACCTGCGTTTGATTCCTGGCGTGGGTCGTGTGTGGAGTTTGCACATTATCCCTGTGTCTGTGTAGGTTTCCTCTGGGTGCTCCGGTTTCCTTCCACAATCCTAAAGTGTGCATGTTAGGTGAATTGGCGATGCTAAATTCTTCCTCAGTATACCTGAACAGGCACCAGAGTGTGGCAAACTACGGGATTTTCACAGTAACTTCATTGCAGTGTGAATGTAAGCCTACATGTGACTAATAAATAAATAAACTTTTAACTTTAAGCTGGACCAGGGCAAGCGCTGTTAACATCATAAAATGGTTTTTAAACTATATATGTTATGCACTTGGTTTACTTATTTTCCCAAGAATTATCTTAGAAGATACCTCAATGTTAAGATTATTTATTTATGGAGGGACCACCTATAAATGTGCCATGATCCTCTGGAAACTATATTTAAATCTCCTTCCACTCCAGCTGTTCTGGTACAACAGTGACACAACCAGAACCCAATATTTCCTTGATACAGTCTTTTAGGTAATGGATAGGCTTTGATTCATTTCCAATGTCTGGTCAGTTGTGATTCCAGGATATTGATGATGGGGGCTTGATAATACAGGTGCCAATGAATGTCAAAAGAAAGGCATCTGAACCTTCTTTGATGGCTTGTTGCTGTGAAGATTGGCCCTGATGAGCGTCAACATCTTCTAGTTAAATTTGATTTGATTTATTATTGTCACATGTATTAGTATACAGTGGAAAGTATTATTTCTTGTGTCCTATACAAACAAAGCGTACACACAGAAGGAAAGGAGATGATACCGAATGTAGTGTTACAGTCATAACTAGGGTGTAGAGAAAGATGAACTTAATATGCGGTAGGTCCATTCAAAACTCTGATGGCAACAGAGAAGATGATCTTGAGTCGTTTGGTATGCGTCCTCAGACTTTTGTCTTTTTCCTGATAGAAGGTGGAAGAGAGTATGTCCAGGGTCAACAGAGTCTTCAATTATACTAGCTGCTTTTCTGAGGCTGCGGGAAGTGTCGACAGAGTCAATGGATGGGAGGCTGGTTTGCATGAATTTCACAGTAACTTTGTTTCAGTGTTCATGTAAGCCTTACTTGTGACTAATAAATGAACTTTATTTTAGTGATGGACTTAACTTCATTTATGACCCTTTGTAGTTTTTTGCAGTTTTGGACAGAGCAGGAGCCTTACATCCGGAAAGAATGTTTTTTATGGTGCATCTGTAAAAATTGATGAGAGTGGTAGCAGAAATGTTAGATTTCCTTAGCCTCCTGAGAAAGTAGAGGTGTTGCTGGGCTTTCTTAACTATAGTGTTGGCAAGGAGGAACCAGGACAGGCTATTCGTGTCCGAGAAACTTGAAGCGTTTGACCATTTCCACTTTGTCCCCTGTTGATGTAGGCAGACATGTCCTCCACCAGGCTTCCTGAAATTGATGACTATCTTCTTAGTTTTGTTGACATTGAGGGAGAGATTATTGTTGTGTCACCAGTTCGCCAGATTCTCTTTTTCTGTCCTGTGCTCCATCTCATCATTCATAGATCATAGAACCCTACAGTGCAGAAAGAGGCCCTTCAGCCCATCGAGTCTGCACCGAACACAATCCCACCCAGGCTCTACCCTCATATCCCTACATATTTTACCCACCAATCCCTCTAACATATGCATCCCAGGACACTAAGGGGCAATTTTCTAGCATGGCCAGTCAACATAACCTGCACACCTTTGGATCGTTGCTTGAGATCCGACCCAAAATGGTGTCATTAGCAAACTTGAAAATAAAGTTGGAGGGGAATTTGGCCACACAATCATGGAGGTACACGAATATAGTAAGGGGCTGAGGACACAGCCTTATGGGACCCGGTGTTGAGAACGATCATGGAGGAGGTGGTTGTTGCTTATCCTTACTGATTGTGGTCTTTGAGTTAGGAAGTCAAGAATCCAGTCACATAGGGAAGAGCCTAGCATCAGGCCATGCCGGTTTGTAGCAATAATGGTATTGAAGGCTGAGCTGTAGTCAGTAAATAGGAGTTTAACATAGATGTCTTTGTTATCCAGGTGCTCCAGTGTTGAGTCAGTTCTGTAATATATGTGATGGTGAATTATATTGTTACATAATTTTTGTAGACAAAACTGGGACAGTTTTCAAAGCACTTGTTGAATCTTGAATCACTTGTTTTCATTAAAGCTCACAATTCAGCGAGATAGCTGTGGTCGAAGAAGAGTGATCAGGATTATTTCACTTTTTCTTTTCAGGTCTACATGTACTTTTAAGCAAAACTGGAGTGGCTTACAGGTTTCCAGAGTTGTTGCCCCTTGTGAGTATAATGTGTATTTTGATATTTAATAAAGTTCATTTTTAAGTTAACTGAAGAGATAACAGACCAAAACAAATTCTACACCTGGACATACATTAGTCATAGAATCAAAAAATAGTTACATGGCCATTCATGTCCTTGCTGACTCTCTGAAGGTGCACCTTCTCCCAGTTGCCCTATATGTTCTTCCTTTTCAGATAACTCAGCGCCCTCTTGAATGCCTTGATTGAACCTATCTCCGACCGCCTCAGGCAGTGCATTCCAGATCCCAACCATTCACTGTCTGAAGAAGTTTTTGTGTCACCTTTGCTTGTTTTGCCTGTTACTTATTGCCACCAATAGGAACAGTTTCTTCTTAGCTACTCTGTTCAGAGCTCTCATGATTTTTGAACACCTCTATCAAATCTCATTTCAAACATCTCTTTTATAAGGGAACAGTCCCAACTTTTCATTTGGCTAGGTAACTTAAGTTCTTCGTACCTGGACCGCTCTTGTGAATTTTTCTTGCACACGCTCTAATGCTTTCATACCCTTCTCAAAGTATGGTGTCCAAAACTGGATTTAACTTTCCAGTTAAGGCTGAACCAGTATTTTTTACAGCTTTAATATAACTTGCTTGTTTTTATATTCTGTACCTCAATTGATAAAGTCCAGCACGCCGTCTACTTTATCTAACCTGGTTCTCAATCTATGCTGCCGGCTTCAATTATTTATGCATGAATGCACCCAGGTACCTTTGCTCCTACACACTCTTTATAATTGTGCCCTTTATTTTGTATTGCCTCTCTGCTTTTTTCCTACCAAAATAAACACTTAAAAATTTTCTGCATTGAATTTCATCTGTTGCTCATCTGTCCATTCTAACATGTCTGTGTCCTATTGAAGTTCTACACTACCCTCCTCATGGTTTTTAATACTTCAAGTTTTTTTATTGTCTGCTAGTTTTGAAATTGTGTCCCGTACATCAAGGTCTAGATAAATATGTCTCAGGCAAAGCATGAGTTCTAACATCAACCTCAGGATTTTTCCACTACAGACCTTTTTCCAGTTTGCTAATCCATTAGCCATGATTCTGTTTGCAGTCACTCAGCAAATTTTGTATCCATGTTGCTACTTTGCCTTTTATTGCATGAGCTATAACTAAGTCTGTTGAGTGGCACTTTATCAGTTGTCTTTTGAAAGTCCACATATACCACATCAGCAGCTTTTGCCTGATCAATGCTCTTTGTTACCTCATCAAAAACAAGCAAGTGAGTTAAACAAGACTTGACCAGGAAAACAACTATGCTTTCCTTAATTAACTCTCATTTGTCCATTTTATTGATTAATTTTGTCCTAAATTCAGGTTTCTAGAAGCTTCCTCACCAATGAAGTTAAATTGACTAATGTAGTTGCTGGGTTTATTTTTAAGTCCTTTTCTGAACAAGGATGTAACATTTGCAATTGTCCAGTCATCTGACACCACCCTTGAGTCTAGCAAAACTGGAAAATTATGGCCAGTGTAATTTTACTTTCATTTCTTCCTGTATGCTAGAATGCATCTCATTCACTCTTGGTGCTTTATCATCTTCAAATACACTCAGCCTCCCTAATATCACCTCTTTATCCATTTTAGCCTTGTGTCTGAATTACCTCCTTTTTCACTATGATCTGTGCAACATCATCGTCCTTGGTAAAGACAGATACAAAGTATTCATTTAATGCTTCACTTGCATGTGTAAATTTCCTTTTTGTACTCTAAATTGCCTTGCTCCTTCTCTTGGCACTATTTTACAATTTACATGCCGAGAAAAGACTTTTGGATTCCCTTTTTTGTTAACCTCCACACTCTGCTCATGCTATCTCTTCTTTCATTTGCTTTTTACTCCCTGAACTTTTCAAATTAGTAATTTCAGATCTGTTTGGAGATGCTATCATTTTCCAGAATTTGAAACTTGATCTTTTTAATTCTTTTAAGTTGATTGTTTCCAGATTTTTAACCTTCTTCCCTGGGATAAACCAAAATAAGTGATATTCTTTGACTTTAACAATAAGTCTGTACATTGAAGTATCTTTTTCTAAAGCGATGTTTGAAATTAATTAATGATGGATGTTTAGCCCATGCTTTTCTAATGAGCAGTGCACCAGGTACTAGCTGTGTAAAACCCAATGGGAAAATTGCTGTTCAGCACCAAGGAGCAGAGCCCATGCCAAAATGTATTTTCCTTTCCCCTTCCATCCACAGAGATGCCAAGACCAGCTGTAATCTCTTGGTGCTGCTAAGTTTAATTATTTTAGTACAAACTGGTCTTCTCAGTGGGTTGTTGTTGTTGCTCATGTACCTTCACACCCATACCGGTTTTTACCCTTTGGAGAATAGCGGGAGAAGTGGGGGAAGGAATTCAGAGCTTATTATCAGCCTGTTGAACGTGTTGAATACTCCTGCTGTGGACAACAATTCCTGCTGTTTAACTCAAAGATGTAGAGATATCAGAGAAGGGCATATAGAGTCACACACAGTTTACAGAATCTGCATCTTTAAGACTTGAATAGCAGGTTAGCTGGAAAGACTTGCATTCTAATGCAAGTCTAAGGCTGGCTAGGGTGAACGTTGGACCCTTAGAGGATGAGAGGGGGACTTAGTGGTAGGGGATGGGGAAATGGCTGAGGCCTTGAATAACTTTTTTGTTTTGGTCTTCACGGAGGAGGACGTGAATAATTTGCCGGGTGTTAGTGATGGAAAGGTGGTAGGGCTGGAGGGTCTCAATGACATTATTGTTACTAGAGAGGCGGTGCTCGACAGACTGGAGGGACTGATTGTGGACAAGTCCCCAGGACCGGATGGAATGCATCCGAGGGTTCTGAAAGAAATGGCGGAGGTGATAGTGGATGCCTTGGTGGTTATTTTCCAAATGTCGCTGGATTCCGGGGAAGTGCCATAAGATTGGAAAACGGCTAATGTTACGCCATTGTTTAAGAAGGGTGGCAGGCAAAAGGCAGGGAATTATAGGCCGGTTAGTTTAACGTCTGTTGTAGATAAAATGTTAGAATCCGTCATCAAGGAGGAAATAGCGAGGCATCTTGAGGGGAATTGCTTGATAGAGCAGACGCAGCACGGTTTCGTTAAGGGGAAGTCGTGTCTGAAAAATTTATTGGAGTTCTATGAGGATGTGTCTAGGGCAGTGGATAGAGGAGAGCCGGTGGATGTGGTCTTTCTTGATTTTCAGAAGGCGTTTGACAAGGTACCTCACAAGAGGTTATTGCAGAAGGTAAGGGGGCATAGAGTTGGGGGTAGGGTGTTAGCGTGGATAGAGGATTGGCTGTCAAATAGAAGGCAGAGAGTGGGGGTCAATGGGTGCTATTCGGATTGGCGGTTGGTGACTAGTGGAGTGCCCCAGGGGTCGGTGCTGGGGCCTCAGCTATTTACCATTTATATAGATGATCTGGAGGAGGGAACCGAGTGTAGGGTGTCGAAATTTGCTGATGACACCAAGATTGGGGGAACGGCAAATTGTGTGGAGGGTGTGGAGAGTCTGCAGAAGGATCTAGATAGGCTGGGTGAATGGGCCCGGAGCTGGCAAATGGAATTTAATGTTGGCAAGTGCGAGGTGGTCCACTTTGGTAGGAATAATGGTAGGAAGGACTATTACTTACGTGGCGAAAAACTGCAGCATGCGACAGTGCAGAGGGACCTCGGGGTCCTTGTGCATGAGTCGCAGAAACCCAGCTTGCAGGTGCAGCAGGTGGTCAGGAAGGCTAGTGGGATGTTGGCCTTCATAGCGAGGGGGATTGAATATAAAAGTAGGGAGGTCTTGCTGCAGCTGTATAGGGCACTGGTGAGGCCGCAGCTGGAGTACTGTGTGCAGTTTTGGTTGCCGCACTTACGCAAGGATATTTTGGCCTTGGAGGGAGTACAGAGGAGGTTTACTAGGCTGATGCCGGAGTTGAGGGGGTTGAGCTGTGAGGAGAGGCTGAATAAACTAGGCTTGTACTCGTTAGAGTTTAGAAGAATGAGGGGAGATCTCATTGAGACATATAAGATGATGAATGGGATGGATAGGATAGAGGTGGAGAGACTCTTCCCGCTCAGAAAGGACAGTAGGACTAGGGGGCACAGCCTCGAAATAAAGTGGGGGGGCGCTGTTTAGAACAGAGTTGAGGAGGAACTTCTTCACTCAAAGGGTGGTGAATCTCTGGAATTCTCTGCCCGTTGAAGTGGTGGAGGCTGCCTCGCTAAATATTTTTAAGACGCGGGTTACATAAGAACATAAGAAATAGGAGCAGGAGTAGGCCATCTAGCCCTTCGAGCCTGCCCCGCCATTCAATAAGATCATGGCTGATCTGTCGTGGCTCAGTTCCACTTTCCCACCCTCTCCCCATAACCCTTAATCCCCTCTCTTATCAAAAACCCATCAACCCGCGTCTTAAAAATATTTAGCGAGGCAGCCTCCACCACTTCAACGGGCAGAGAATTCCAGAGATTCACCACCCTTTGAGTGAAGAAGTTCCTCCTCAACTCCGTTCTAAACCGCCCCCCCTTTATCTTGAGGCTGTGCCCCCTAGTCCTACTGTCCTGTCTGAGCGGGAAGAGTCTCTCCACCTCTATCCTATCCATCCCATTCATCATCTTATACGTCTCAATGAGATCTCCCCTCATTCTTCTAAACTCTAACGAGTACAAGCCTAGTTTATTCAGCCTCTCCTCATAGCTCAACCCCCTCAACTCTGGTATCAGCCTAGTAAACCTCCTCTGCACTCCCTCCAAGGCCAAAATATCTTTGCGCAGGTGTGGCGCCCAAAACTGCAGACAGTACTCCAGCTGCGGCCTCACCAATGCCCTATACAGCTGCAGCAAGACCTCCCTACTTTTATATTCAATCCCCCTCGCTATGAAGGCCAGCATCCCATTCGCCTTCCTGACCACCTGCTGCACCTGCAAGTTGGGTTTTTGCGACACACGCGCAAGGACCCCGAGGTCCCTCTGCACCGTCGCCTGCTGCAGTTTTTCGCCACGTAGGTAGTAGTCCTTCCTACCATTCTTCCTACCAAAGTGGACCACCTCACACTTGCCAACATTAAATTCCATTTGCCATTTCCTGGCCCATTCGCCCAGCCTATCTAGATCCTTCTGCAGACTCTCCACACCCTCCGCACAATTTGCCGTTCCCCCAATCTTGGTGTCATCAGCAAATTTCGACACCCTACACTCGGTTCCCTCCTCCAGATCATCTATATAAATGGTAAAAAGCTGAGGCCCCAGCACCGACCCCTGGGGCACTCCAGTAGTCACCATCCGCCAATCCGAATAGCACCCATTGACCCCCACTCTCTGCCTCCTATTTGACAACCAATCCTCTATCCACACTAACACCCTACCCCCAACTCCATGTCCCCTTACCTTCTGCAATAACCTCTTGTGAAGTACTTTGTCAAATGCCTTCTGAAAATCCAGAAAGACCACATCCACCGCCCTAGACACATCCTCATAGAACTCCAGTAAATTTGTCAGACACGACTTCCCTTTAATGAAACCGTGCTGCGTCTGCTCTATCAAGCAATTCCCTTCAAGATGCCTCGCAATTTCCTCCTTAATGACGGATTCTAACATTTTACCTACCACAGACATTAAACTAACCGGCCTATAATTCCCCGCCTTTTGCCTGGCACCCTTCTTAAACAACGGCGTAACATTAGCCGTTTTCCAATCTTCCGGCACTTCCCCGGAATCCAGCGACGTCTGGAAAATAACCACCAAGGCATCCAGTATCACCTCCGCCATTTCTTTCAGAACCCTCGGATGCATTCCATCCGGTCCTGGGGACTTGTCCACAATCAGCCCCTCCAGTCTGTCGAGCACCGCCTCTCTAGTAACAATAATGTCATTGAGACCCTCCAGTCCTACCACCTTTCCATCGCTAACACCCGGCAAATTATTCACGTCCTCCTCCGTGAAGACAGAAACAAAAAATTTATTCAATACCTTAGCTATATCCCCATCCCCTACCACTAGGTCCCCTTTCTCATCCTCTAAAGGATCAACTTTCACCCTAGCCAGCCTCTTCCTTTTTATATATTTATAAAAACTCTTGCTATCCTTTTTTATATTAAGCGCTAGCCCAGCTTCATAGTTTCTCCTACCCTCCTTTATCAACTTTGTCAATCTTTGTTGACATTTAAACCTCTCCCAATCCTCTTCTCGCCCACTACTCTTAGGTACTCTAAACGCCTCCGCTTTTAATTTAACACTTTCCTTCACCTCCTTCGTTATCCACGGCTTATTATGTCTCCTCCTACGGTCCTTTTTGACCATCGGAATAAATTTCTGCTGAGCACCAAGAAAGATCTCCTTAAAGATCCTCCACTGCTCCTCAGCAGACCCTCCCTCCAACGCGCTCCCCCAGTCAACATTCGCCAATTCTTCTCTCATCCTACCGTACTCCCCGCTATTCAAACAAAGGACGCGCGTCCGGGAACCCACTTTCTCCTCCTCCATCTGCACCAGAAACTCCACCATACAATGATCACTCTCTCCAAGAGGATCCTTCACCGCAAGGTCCCTGATTCTACCCGCCTCATTACATAGCACCAGATCCAAGATAGCTCGCTCCCTCGTCGGCCCCAACACACACTGTTCAAGGAAATTATCCCTGCAGCATTCCAAGAACTCCTCCTCGAGCCCACCGCGTCCAACATGGGTCGACCAATCAATATGCAGATTGAAATCCCCCCATAACTACGGCTGTCCCATTCCTGCACGCCGCACTTATTTGCGCGTTAACAGCCCGCCCCACCTCCAGATCATTATTGGGGGCCTATAGACGACACCCACCAGCGTCTTCCTCCCTTTGCTGTTCCTAATCTCCACCCACAACGATTCCACTTTCTGCTCTTTGGCTCCGATATCATCCCTTGCTACCACCTTGATGCTATCCTTAATCAGCAGAGCTACGCCACCCCCTCTTTCCTCCTGCCTATCCTTCCTAAACACTTGATACCCCTGGACATTCAGCTGCCAGTCCCTGTCACCTTGCAGCCACGTCTCTGTAATGGCCACCAGATCGTAACCATTTGTGTCGATCTGCGCCACCAGCTCATCCACTTTATTCCGAATGCTTCGTGCATTCAGATAAAGCGCTTTCATCCCAGCCTTCACCTGGACCCTATTTGCCGTAACGCCACCAACCATACTCACACCAGCACTCTGGTCCCAGCACGGTTCACACCAACCCCATCCCGCCCGAACAGGTCCCACCTACCCCAATACTGGTGCCAATGCCCCATAAATTCAAACATGATGGGTTTTTGATAAGCGAGGGGATTAAGGGTTATGGGGAGAGGGCAGGAATGTGGAACTGAGCCACGACAGATCAGCCATGATCTTATTGAATGGCGGGGCAGGCTCGAAGGGCTAGATGGCCTACTCCTGCACCTATTTCTTACGTTCTAATCAGTTTTCTGTAAACTGTGTGTGACTCTATATGCCCTTCTCTGATCAGAACCTTCCATACACCTGACAAAGGAACACCGTTTCCAAAAGCTTGTGGGATTACTATCAAATAAACTGGTTGGACTATAACCTGATGTTGTGATACCTTCTTACTGTATTTAACTCAAACCCAGAGCTTCTGGCCGCAGTGGTAGGGGCGCTACCACTGTGCCACATGGCCTCCTACTCTCAATAGATATGCATTAGCTACTCAGAGGCGCCCATCTAAGTTCATGGGGACCTGTCAAGATTCTTTTGGTGCATATTTTATTATATATATGACAGAGTTTTGTGTGTGAATCAGATGTGCAAAAATAGCAGTGCAAACTTTCATTGTTGTTGTTCTGGTTTGAAATTAATCTGATAACAGTTTTGAAATACATTTTGGCTGTTGAGCAACTCAGTATTAATTTTAGGTTGCCAATGGTTGAGCATGTAACAATATGATAACTGTTGAACAGTGTCTGTGACTCCAGTTAATTTTTGAGCTTTGCTGCCCATAATGGGCTATGAATTGCTTGATTTAAAGTTGGAAGGGGAGACAAGCTGGGAATTGTCGTGTCCTACAGGTACGTTGTCCTATTAGTCAACTTAGCAAAGCTCCTGAAGTTGGGATGTTTTCTCCATTCAAATTCTCCCACTTTCCCAATAATGTAACGGTTGGAAGCAACTATTAGCTGATAGCTATATGAGCCAGAACAAACGTAATGCATTTCTAAATCATCTTGTTTTGTCTTATGAGCCTTAGTACTAAAATGGGGAAGGCTTTTGCCCACATTTCTTCAAAATACCTTTAGATTTTGTGTACTAATTTTCCCTGAAAACATAGCTATGTTACAGATCCCAGTACATGTGAGGTAAATAATTATCCACTTGTTTGAGGCTATAAAGGGATCTTGAATGACACAGAAATTTAGTCTTTGATGCTTTCTGTTTTGTGCAGCTCCCTAGGACAGGTTGAACACCAAAGCTGATATTCCTGTATGGACAAAATAAAATGGTACAAGTTGGATTCTCAGCCTATTGTAGTGTATTTGTTTTGCTTTACTTGAATCAGCAGAAATCTGTATATGCTTATTCTTCAGCTGTCATTTAATACTTGATCATTTATTTGTACTTCAGTAGCTGACCTTTTTAAACCAATTGTCCACAGAGCGAATTGAGCCCACCATTGTTAATAGAACATCCTCTTCACTGCATGGTACTGTGTGCACAAGTACATGCTGGAATGTGGAGGAGAAATGGATTCTCCCTAGTTAATCAGGTAAATGTTGATTGTAACATTATTTAGATTGTAATTTCCGGTACCATACGTAGAATATTTTGCAATCATACGTAGAATATTTTGTAATGGCTACTTATATTTCAGCTGCACAATAATAAGCATGTTTCAACTTTTATATTTAACTGATATGATAAATACAGTTATACTAATGTCATAAATGCACTTGCCGTATCAAGCTATTTGCATAATAGCTGCATTTTTTAAAAAACTGCCTTGGCTGCTTTCCAAGAACAGAAAAGCAGAATATTTTTAAAACGGCATCAAACTTCTAAATGTTGGTGTTCTGAGGGGCTGGGGGTACTCAAATAAGTCAGCATGTGGGTAGAACAAGAAATTAGGAAAGCAAATGGCATGTTGGCCATTATTGCAATGGGATCGGAGTACATGAATAAAGAATTTTTGCCTCAATTGCGTGGAGCTTTGGTAAGACCACACCTGGAACACAGCAACTTTGGTCTCCATATTTATGAAGAATATACTTGAACTGGATTGGAGGCAGTGCAATGAAGATTCACTGGATTGGTCCCTGGGATAAGACAGAGTAAATTGAATCTATATTCTCTGGAGTTTGGAAGAATGAGAGATTACTTAATTGAACCATTCAGAGTTAGGAAGGTGCATAACAGGTTAGAAACAGACATTGCTTCTCCTATTTGGGTAATCTAAAAAAAGACATAGTTTAAGGATCAAGAGTTGTTCAGGAAAGAGATGAGGAGAAATTTCTTCACTCAAAGAGTTGTGAATCTTTGTAATTCTCTGCTCCACAGGGTTGAGGATACTCGATCATTGAATGCACTTGAAGCTGAGGTAGTTCTGGTTTTTTAGGGAATCAAAGGATATGAGGAGTAGGTGGGAAAGTGGTGTTGAAACCCCAAATGAGCCATGATCATATTGACTAGTGGTGCAAGCTTGAGGGGCTGTATGGTTTTCTGCTACTCTTTGTTATGTTCTGAGGATCGTTCTGCTAACAAACTTTCCTTGGATCTCTAAGCAAAGAAACATTCTTACTGGAGAAAAACTATTTGCTATAACATCTAAAAGTGTTTACACATTTCAGAATCTTCTGTTAGCACTTCACGTTTAACAGCATATGCTGCATCAGATTACTTTATTTTCAATCTTTATTCTCCTTGAAAACTTCATAACTAGAAGTACCTCTGTGGTCTACATGGATGCATTATTGTCACAAACTTATGAAGTGTAACACTGCACCTAAATTTATATCCATGGCAGAAATGCAATACTGTTGTGAAATAATGGTTTGCAAGTTTAATTCGATGAATGACACTGCAAAAGTGCCTCGCCACTGTTGCAGATTACTGAAGTTGTTCCTGATCATTGAATAATGATCAGCTGAAAGTTTAAAAGCTAATGGAAAGATCGATCACTGAAAAGAAATCAGGGTGAATTTCAGAGGTTTGTGATTTACCTTTTGAGTTCGTCCCAGGAAAACTGAATGAACTTAAAACATTTTGTTAGAAATGGCAGTTCCTGGGAGAGGTTAAAAGTAGCACTGAGTTCATAAGACTAGTCTTCATAAGCTATAGTATTAGGTTTGTGTTGTTTAGTTTGTTTAAATTTTTTATATGAAATAAAATTTGCTTTACCTTTTTAGAAAGTGGAATTTTGTGTAGTTCTGTCAATTCATGATTGGGTATTTAAATATTAATGGTGCCCAACAGAATAATAACTGTCTTTTTACAAATGAACATAACAGGTGGTTTATTTCGAAGAAGCTGCGTTTTCTACTGTTCTAGTGTTACAAATTCATATCACTAGCATGACTAATTTATTCACTTCAATTCAATGCAAAAAATAATTAGCTTAGATAGAAGCTTATCAACATGAGAGCGTCTTCAATTATTTTCCATGTCCCCTTCAAGAAATAAGTATTCAGGTACCATGTTATGCAATATGTGATTTCTGTGGTAATGTTTCTCCTATGGCATTGAAACAGTAGGTGCATTTTAATATGACAGTGGTCATAGATTCCTACTGTGCAGTTAAAGATTTTAAATGTTTTTATAGATATGGACCTTTGAAAGAAATAGTGTGTTTCCTAAATAAAGAACAAAATCCTTTTCATTGGCATCGATATGGAAATGCTATTTGAGTCATCAAACCAAAATATTGCCAAATATTTAACTTTTTTTGTTCTCCTCCAGATCTATTATTATCACAACGTGAAATGCAGAGTTGAAATGTATGATAAAGATTTAATAATGCTCCAGGTAAGAAACTTCATCCCAGCTGAAGTATGCACACTTGTTGTACAAAGATGGAAGCATTCAAACAGTTATGCTTTGAGATTGCATCTCCAAAAATAGGTTGATTGGCCATGCTGAATTGACCCTCGTGTCAAGGAGATTAACAGGATAAATGAGGGTGATGGAAAAGGGGCCTGGGCGTGACAGTGGTCAGCACAGATTCGATGGGCTGAATGGCTCTTTCTGTTCTATAGGGATTCTATCTTTGATCTTGTGTAGTTATTTGGAAAGAACTTAGGTTTCATCAGTAACTGAAATGGAATCATTTAAGGTCATGAATCGCATCTAATGGTTGGTGGCACTAACTTTTTGTATTACTGAGATGGTTTGTACCAACGCGCACCATTCAAACAGCTTTCCTGATCTGCAAAGGATGATTTGAATGGTTTTGCTTGCCTGTGATCCAAGAAACTGATCTTTCCTCTATTTTAAATGTCAAAGATGGATTCTTTTTATTGTGCTGCTTTCAGAGACATCTTCACAAACCATTTCTGTTCTTAATATACGTAACCTTGGGCAGTAGTGTTATTTTCTCAGCTCCTGTACTAATTTTTTGAATAGCATGCTAAACGTAACATTAGTTCCCATTTATTCTATGATACTGTTACATATAAATGCATTTGATTTATACTACACATGCATACCTGGAGTTTTTTAATGATATTAATGGGTGTTGTAAAATTATTGAAAATTACATGATAAATTTTGTATTTTTCAGGCAGGAGCTTCAATGATGGATCCAAACCATTTTCTCATGATTATGCTTTGTCGATTTGAGTTGTACCACATATTTAATAGCCCTGACTATGGCAAGTGGTTTAATGCTGAGCACACCAACAAGGTGAAGTGGGAAAGTCTTGTTTTCCAAAAGAAGTCTGAGATCATTGTATTTCTTTTCAAAGTTTGAATTTGTTCAAAGTGTAAAAGTCAGAATAAGGCTGTTTCCCAAAGAAATTTGCAATATTACATTGGAAGTTTATAGATGAGACTAATTGTTCTGCATTCTCCATAAACTTTACATGTACAGGATGTTCTTCAACAAAACAATACTCTGATAGAGGAAATGCTTCATCTGATCATGATGGTAGTTGGTAAGGCACAGATTTTTTTCAAATCACTGTTTTCTCAAATTTGGCATGATATGTTGTCTGTTTAATCAGCCTTACATCATTAATGATAGAAGGGATAATCTGGAGGTGATCACTGACTGCCCCTGCATAACTTCTGTTAGATAAGATGACATTAGTGAATATTGAGCAGAATGCTTGCATGTTTACTCTTGGGGAATGCTATCTGGTGTGAAATAGCTAAGTAGGGTTTTGCAACAGAAAGAAAATGAGTTTAGTGCCTAGCATTGAAATGTGCATGTTTTTTGTTGCAGTTTTGGCCTCTTGAACTTGCATTGTGTTTTTCTTTGCCTCTCAGGAGAAAGATATACTGCTGGAGTGGGTCATGTGTCTGCTGAGGATGAACTCAAACGTGAAATTATTCATCAGCTTTGTATAAGACCAATGGCACACAGTGAACTGGTTAAAGCATTGCCTGAAGATGTGAGTGTAATTTTTACCCAGTAGTTGATAATATTGACCATACTGTGCATTAACTCGGCCCAACATTCTTTCTTCTTTCTGGGATGATATTGAAAAGATATTGAAAGTGTTCTGTTGTTTTGGTGCTAAACAATGCAACTAACATCATTCCATGAACAACTCCTGTCGTTGACTTTTGGTTTTTGTTTACCAGTTTTCCTTCCAAATTCTCCCTGTTCTTCTTCGTTATACTGTAGCATTAAATTTTTCGTATTCAACTGTAGCGGCAGTAACAAATCAGTGACACTCAATTCTCAGGTATTCCACATATAAGCATATTTTGCATGGCTACTGTATACCACTGAAGAATGGGAGCCCAGATTTGTTGCTCCAGATGCGAGCCAGAAGTCACTGACACCAGGTGTTTCATCCCACTGCTACTGTGCTGTGTGCTTTTGATGCTACGCGAATCATTCTGCAATGATCCATTTAGTATATACAATCATCATATTTCCAAACCATATTAAATTGAAACTCATTGTTTAGGCAAGAGTAGGGAACTATTTGCTTTATTTTTTTTTCTAAAATATCTTAAAAGCTTTTAAACTTAAAGGGTTTAGTCATGGCAGGAGAGCTCCAAAGCTGTAGTTGGGTTGTGTTTCATATGGGAGGCTGGACAAGTTTCCAGTGCCCAGGGCCAGCATATGTGCAGGAAATCTGTCCGACAGTAGCTCCTAGAAGCTTGAATTTCAGATCTGGAACAGAGGCTGGGGATACTGTGGAGCGTCCATGACTCTGAGAGCATTGTGGATAGCATATTTAGGGAGGTGGTCACATCGCAGCTGAAGGGACGAGGATGGAAGGGAGTGGGTGACCACCAGGCAATCCAAATGATGTAGGCTGGTAGTTAAGTAGTCCCCTGGGGTCTTGCTCACAAATTGGTATTCCATTTTGGAGGCTGATTTGGAAGGTGTTAGTTCCTCCAGGGAGTGTAGATAGGCTAAGCTTGCTGTCAACATGACTCTACGAAGGTATGTTGCCTCCCTGGTGCACGAGTCCAGGATGTCACTGAATGGCAGTTGGGCATTCTGAAGGGGAGAGTGATGAGGCAGAGGTCATGGTACCAATGACACAGATAAAAAGAGGGATGAGGTCTTGCATCAAGAATTCAGGGAGTTGGGCAGTAGACCGAAAAGACGTCTTAGGTTGTAATCTCGGGATTACTCCCAGTGCCACATGCTAGCGAGCACAGAAACAGGAGGATTGTGTAGATGCATGGCTTAAGAGTTCGTGCAGGAGAGAGGGCTTTAGATTCCTGGATCACAGGGCCATTTCAGGGGAAGCTGGGACCTGTACAAACTGGCTGGTCTACATCTGAATCAGTATGGGGCCAACATCCTTGTGGGATGTTTTGTTAGTGCTGTTGGGAGGAGTTTAAACTAATTTGGCAGTGGGAGGGGACACAGACTTAGCAAAATAAGGGCACGGAATCATACAGCAAACAAACAAATCAAAGGGAGTGCAGCTGTATTATGTTACAAAGGAGTGAGGCCAGGCTGCATGGCTTCAATTTTAATGCCAAGATATTGCAGGTAAAGTTGAGTTGAGGGCAATAATTGACATGTGGTAGTAGCATCACAGAGACATGGTTGAAGGAAGGACAGGATTGGCAACTCAACATTCAGGATATACAATCTTCAGGGGAGAAGGTAAAAGAGGAGGAGGCATGCATTATTCATTAAGGAGTCAGTTACTGCAGGAAAAAGAGATGATATATTGGAGGGGGCATCAAATGAAGCTTTGTGGGTAGAGCTTAGGAATAAAAAGAAATAGGCATTGTTCGATATTTATTATGGACCCCCAGATAGTGCGATATTGAGGAACAAATATATGCTCAGTTTGTGGAGATGTGTAAAAACAATAAAAATAGAATTACTATATTAGGTGGTTTCAACTTTCCCAATATATTTATATTGGGATATACTTCATGTTAAGGGCTTGGAAGGAGTAGATTTCTTGAAATGTGTACAGGAGAACTTTTTAAATCAAAACATGGAGGTTCTAGCAAGGAAGGGAGCTGTGTTGGACCTGAATCAGGGGAATGAAGTTGGACAGATGGTTGAACTAGTGGTGGGGGAGCATTTTTAGTGATAGTGATCATAACATGGCACAATTTAAGCTTGTTATGGACAAGAAAATAGTCAAACTGCAAAATTGGGGAAGAGTGGATTTTAGTAACATCAGACAGGATCTGGCCAAGGTGTACTGGGAGCAGCTACTAGCGGGACAACCTACAGAAGAGCAGTTTGAGGGCACTCAAAAAGGAAATAGGAAGGTTGCAAGCCCAGCATGTTTCCTCTAGAGTGATAGGTATGAATAACAAGCCTATGGAGCCATGGATGACCAGAGATATTTAGGATACAATGAGAAGGAACAGAAAGGCTTTTAAAAAGTAGAAGGGGAACAATTCAGTGGAGGCATTAGTGAGATATTGAAAGTGCAAGGTGGAGCTCAAGAAAGCAATTAAAAATGCAGAGAAGAAATATGAACAAGTTCTGGCTGATAAAAGTAGGGAAAATCCCAAGATATTCTATAAGTGTGTAAATAGGAACAGGATAACCAGGGAAAGAGTAGGGCCCATTAGGGATGTAGGGGGCAATCTGTGGATAGTGCCAGATGACATTGGTAGAGTGTTGAATGAATACTTCACATCCATCTTCACCAAGAGAATGAGGATGATGGTATGCAATTCAGGCTGAGAGACTGAGGCCCTTGAGCAAATTGAGTGAATCGGGAAGGACAAGGTATTGGAGGTGTTTGCAGCCTTAAAAGTGGATAAATCTTCAGAGCCAGACGATTTGTGCCAAGGCTGCTGTGGGAGGCAAGGGAGGAGATTGCAGGGGCTCTGACCCAAATTTTCAATTCCTTTCTAGCCACAGAGGACACATCAGATGATTGGAGAACAGCTAATGTAGTTCTGCTATTTAAGAAGGGTTGTTGTGATAAACTAGGAAACTACGAACCAATGAGTCTCATATCAGTGGTAGGGAAAGTATTAGAGAAACTTCTGAAGGGGAGCATCAGAGACCATGGGGACCACTTGGAGAGGCAAAGCTTGATCATGGATCATCAGCACGGCTGCATCAGAGAAAAGTCATGCCTAACAAATTTGTTTGAATTTTTTTGAGGAGGCGGTCAAGTGTATAGACGAGGTTAGATGACATAGTTTATATGGATTTCAGTAAAGCTTTTGACAATGTCCCACATGGGAGTCTTGTAAAGAAGATAAATTCACATGGGATGCAGGGTAATTTGATAATTCATTTCAAAATTGGCTCAGTTGTAGGAGAGAGGGTGATGACAGAAGGCTGCTTTAGTGATGAGAAGCCAGTGTCCAGTGGGATACCACACAGATCTGTGTTGGGCCCCTTCATTATTTATCATTTACAAAGATGACATTGATGACTCTTTGGGGGGTAGGATTAGTAAGTTTGCGGATGACGTTAAGATTGGCCAGGTGGTTAACAGTGAGGCGGAGTGTCTTGGGCTCCAAAAATATATTGATGGAACAGACAGATAAGTGGTAAATGGAATTTAACCCTGAAAAGTGTGAGGTGATTCACTTTGGAAGGAGTAATTTGACAGGGAAGTACTCAATGAATGGTCGGTCACTAGAAATCTCTGACGAACCAAGGGACCTTGTGTATTCGTCCACTGGTCTCTGAAAGCAGAAGGGCATGTTAGTCGGGTGATGAAAAAGACATATAACACACTTGCCTTTATCAATCGAACCATAGATTACAAAAGCAGGGAAGTCATGTTGGAATCGTATAGAACTTTGGTGAAACCACAGCTCAAGTACTGTATGCAGTTCTGGTCGCCATATCATTGGAAGAATGTAAGTGCACTGGAGGGGGTGCAGGGGAGATTTGCCAGGATACTGCCTGGGATGGAACATTTAAGTTACAAAGAGAAGTTGGATAAGCTTGGGTTGTTTTCATTGGAGCAGAAAAGACTGAGGGGCGATGTGATGGAGGTGTACAAAATGATGAGAGATATGGACGGAGTGAGGGACAGGAGATTCAAGGGGAATGTAGGGAAAACTTTTTTTACCCAGAGGGTGGTGACGGCCTGGAATGCACTGCCTGGGAGGGTGGTGAAGGTAGGGTGTCTCACATCCTTTCAAAAAAAGTACCTGGCTGAGCACTTGGCAAAATATAACATTCAGGGCTACGGGCTAAGTGCTGGCAGATAGGATGAGGCGGGAGTTCAGGTGTTTCCACGTGGACTCGATGGGCTGAAGGGCCTCTTCTGAGCTGTATAATTTAATATTGAATCTTTCCAAAATATATAAGATAACCACACGCAAGAGTATTTGAGGTATGGATTTGTCTCTTTTTATGCTGCCAAATGAAATTGTGCAGATTCAGAAACTCAGCGGGTAAAACATGTTAACCTAATCCCAATACAATCTATTGCCCTTGTTTTTGTTTTTTTCTTAATCAGTTCTACATATTCTGCTGATTCTTTTTTCTCTTAGGAGAACAAAGAGACTGGGATGGAAAAGGTTATTGAATCAGTAGCTTCTTTTAAGTAAGTATAGAACTTTAAGTGAAATACTGCATTAGTTGGATAGACCTTGCATGTCCACTGGCACGTTAATTCCTTTATTTTTCCATCACAGGAAGCCAGGTTTAACAGGAAGAGGGCTTTATGAACTAAAACCTGAATGCACCAAGGAATTTAATGTTTTCTTCTACCATTATTCTCGGGCTGATCAATCTAAGGTAAATTATAGTTAAACAAAAATTAAGGTTTGATATTGAGTACACACTTTATCTGTGCTTGAATATTATATGCTAATTGATGGTATTAAGTTGTGTAAGTTAAATATTGTCTTGAATACTAAATCCAAAATAGGAACATGAAAGGGGAAAAGACAAAGATCGAAGCCTGTACTTCTCATCACAAGCAATTTCCCTCTTCTAACTCATGCATCCTGTCCACATCTCAAACTCGAAGAAAGTTTTTTTTGCCATTTATTGGCTTTTGTAACTTTTAATATTAATTGTCCCTTCCTCTGAAAACACAGCATTTTTGGGACCTATTGATGACAAACTGCAGCTAGTCAGTTGCAAACAGGCATCTTTTCAAATCTTGGATATTTGCAGCAGAAATGTGAAGTTCTGTGACTCAATTGTCTCAGGAAGTAAAAGGCTATAACTTTGTAGTGTCCACTTTGGAACTGTTTGCTGACGTTGCCTGTCAGTTATTTTTGCTGACTACTTAATGGTCTCTGGGGACTAAGAGAAAATGGCCATATTTTTGAAAATGTGCAGTGTCAGAAAAGAGTTGGCAAGAGTTGCTGAACACAAAGAGAATCCTTTCTTTGTATGTCCTTGTTCCTCACTGCCCATTCCATCATTTATGCACTACCACCACTCTTTCCCTTCCTTCCCAATGTCTAATTATCCCATCGCTTTCTAATCTGCTTACTTGAATAGCGAATTTGTTGACCTCTTATGTACAGTAGCAGTTTGATTAATATTCCAGATTTTGTCTCTCTTGAGACACCTTCACAAACAACTTCTTCAACACATAGAAAGCATACTTATTCAAGTTTTCACATTTTCTTTAAATATTTTGTGAAGGTTTGAAAAGCTTTTTCAACAATAACCTTTCTCGCAAAACAATGCAATAACTAAAAGTCATTTCATATTAATGAGTTTTAATTTTCTTTAGGCTGAAGAAGCCCAAAGAAAGTTAAGGAAGCAGAATGGAGAAGACACTGGTATGTTAGACGTTCTTCGCTTTTTACATTTCTAATTTGGAAGTGGTCTGCTCTCATCATTGCCAATCAATCTGGCTCTGTGGCTCCATTATTTTTATATCTCTTCGGTTTGTGCATCACTTCAATTCACTGTATTCCATATTTGACAATTCAGAATTGTTAACATGTCAAATTAGATGCAATATCAGCTTGGGTATTCCACATTCTTTCCAATGGATCACAGGATTAAGAGAAATGAATGTTGACATATTTAGCTTGTTAACAGATTAATATATCATTTTGCAAATTGCACAACTAAACTGCAATTTGAATTGCAGGCATAACCAACAAGGTGTAATGATTTTCAGTTGTGTGTACAGACATACACTTGCACCATACCATTACTCACTTCAGTCAAGACAGTGAAGTAATTTTAACAAACGCTTTCTGGTGATGATGTCAGTTGGAAGGAAAAATGGAGAGTGAGCAGTTTATCCAACAGTTACGTGAAATGAGATATTCAATGCAACATAGATTTTCTGAAAAACAACAAATGCTGGGAAAGCTCAGTTCTGGCAGCATCTTTAGGGAGAGAAATAGAGTTAATGTTTCGAGCCTGAATGACTGTGAAGAAGAGTCAGATGGATTCAAAACATTATCTGTTTCTCTTTCCACAGATGCTGCCGGACCTGCTGAGCCTTTCCAGCATTTTCTGTTTTTTGTTCAGATTTCCAGCAACCGCAGTATATTGCTTTTATTATAAATTTGCTGAAGAATGCCTCCGGATTGACGTTCCATGGCTTTTTGCACTGTTGAGTGTGGCTGCTCGGTTGTATGGTTGTTTTGTTTATTTGAAGGACAGAACAGGGTTTAAAAAAAATCTTCAGTGACGATGATATTTGATTAATGAAGTAGAGCTTGCTGAGTATGTACTTGTGTTCTAAATCCTTCTAATTTGTTGCTCAGGATTCAGTGCAAGTGTTCCTCATGTTCAAACTGAGAAACACAAGCCCCTGATTGCCTCAGGTTTGAACTGAGAACCTTTGTCAAGATGGATGCTGAGGTTGTAAATCATGTTCAAGGATGGAGAATTCGATGTGAATACCTTAATATGTTCAATACAAAGAATAGAAATTTGAGCCTTCATGCAATTACGATATTCATAAATAGTTCTTTATTTCAGCCCTTCCACCTCCTGTACTTCCTCATTTTTGTCCACTGTTTGCCAGCCTGGTAAACATCCTTCAGTCAGATGTTTATGTGTATATCCTGAGAACGGTGTTGCAGTGGGTTGTGGAACCAAATGGACATGCTTGGACTGAGAGTATGCTACAAAGGGTAAGCTTTACCAATTTCTCTATGTTCCAAAGTCAGATGTATTCACTGTTTAGAATTTATCTGGTAGTCTCTTCAAAACAGCAAAAAATATGCACTTGTTAAGTTAGGTCTTTGTTTTGAGGTAACAAAATGGAGGGAAATCATTTGACTTCTCTAAAATAATGTCTTCCTGCATTAAAACGTCAGGTATGGTGTTGGAATAAATAGAATTTCACATCAAAGGAGCTGAATATCATGTTTGAAATGAAAGGAAGAGGTAGGAAATTTTCCAAAAAGCACTGTCGCAATCATGAGAATCGTTGTTAGAAAGATTTTCATGATAACTTTGATTTTTATATTTCCTTTTCATCTATTGAACTTTGTTACCCTCTCATCGAAAATGGAATTGCATTTTAATCTGCTATCATAGAATCTGTATGATGCAGAAGGAGGCCATTTGGCCCATCGAGTCAGCACTGTCTCTCCGACAGAGTACACCATAAGACCCTATCCCTGTAATGCCGCATGTTTATCCCGCTAATTTGAAACAATTTAGCATGCCTATTCCACCTAATCTGCAAATCATTGGACTGTGGGAAGAAACTGGAAACCCAGGGGAAACCCACGCAGACATCAGAAGAACATGCAAGCTCCACACAGACAGTCACCCAAGACTGAAGTCGAACCCAGCTATGCTGGCCACTGTGCCATCATGC
Source organism: Carcharhinus amblyrhynchos (assembly GCF_965287045.1). Classification (NCBI taxonomy): domain Eukaryota; kingdom Metazoa; phylum Chordata; class Chondrichthyes; order Carcharhiniformes; family Carcharhinidae; genus Carcharhinus; species Carcharhinus amblyrhynchos. The sequence goes on from NC_137335.1 coordinate 57,492,538, forward strand.
TGCTCCTAAATATTTTAAAACTGTCTCTGACCTTTAATGTTGTTATCATAAACAAAATAGCTATAAGATTATGAGTATCATCTGTTTTTCTCAGATACTTAATTTTTCTAGGGTACTGTTGCCAGCCAATTTAACATTGATATAAGGTTATTTTCATTTTGCACCATCAGAAAATGATTGACTTTTTCCAGATTTGGCTTGACAGAAAAAACAGGTTAATGGTGTTAAGTAAGCTATAATGAAACAAGTTTGAGGGGCTGATTTGCCTGTCTGTCCCCAGATTTCAAATAATGCTGATGTATTATGTACATGCTGATATGAACGTCAGTTTGGAATGAAAATCCTTGTTCAAGAATATCACTTCATACCTAGCTAATCTTTTGTTTGAAACAGACTTCTGGGATATACTTTAGTGTCAAGTCAGTCGTTATTTGTGCTTAAAAAAAAAAGCTCCTTTGGATTGTTTGATGCGATGACACTAAAAAGGTTACCTAAGTTTATCTTTGATCACTTACTGTTAGATAAATTCACAGATCAGTACACTTGTATGACATTCTGTCGAAGCCGGCAGCTATGAGCTGTTGGAACATAGCCTCAAGTGCATTGCATTCTTTTGTTATTTTAGGGAAGTGTTTGTGTCATGTCTGCAGTAAGTGCAGGTTGCTGGAGGAGCTCCAGCTCAAGGTGGATGAGCTGGCCTCTGAGCTACAGACACTGAGGCTCATCAGGGGGAGAGAGGGTGTCATTGTCAATGGGGTGCAAGTGACATCCACCCCCCCTAGACTGTCTAAATCTAAGGGTCAGGAACAAAAGGGGGCTGCTGGGAGGAGGAAGGGGGGTGAGGAGCGGAGGCCTCAGCCTCTTAATCTGCATAACAGGTTTGAGGTTCTTGCTTCCAGTCTGGAAGAGGACGAGGCAGGTGAGGTTGGTGAGCAAACTGCACACGGTACAGTGATGCAGCAGGACATAGGCAAAGAGAAGGGGAAAAGGAACGTAGTAGTGATTGGAGATAGTGGGGTGAAGGGTATTGACACTGTCCTTTGTCACAATGACAAAGTGCACAGAAGGGTGTGTTGTCTGCCTGGTGCTCGGGTACAGGATGTCGCAGCTGGGCTGCAGAGGAACCTGGAGTGGGAGGGTGAGAATCCAGTCGTTGTGGTACATGTGGGTGCCAGCGACGTAGGCAAAGTGCGGACTGAGGATCTGGGGAGGGAGTATGAGAAGCTGGGAATGGAATTAAAAAGTAGAACCGACAAAGTGGTCTTCTCTGGGCTACTGCCTGAACCGAGTGCAGACGGGCGTAGGGTTGACAGGATAAAGGAAGTGAATGGGTGGCTCAGAGATTGGTGTGGGAGGAATGGGATCGAATTTATGGGGCATTGGCACCAGTATTGGGGTAGGTGGGACTTGTTCGGGCAGGATGGGGTTGGTCTGAATCGTGCTGGGACCAGAGTGCTGGCGAATCGAGTAAAGAGAACTGTAGACAGGGCTTTAAACTAATTAGGGGGGGGGAGGGTGCGAGGGTAGGTGATGTTAGGAGGTCTACAGTTAAGGATAGGGTACAGGTAAGGGAAGAGGCTGAGGATGTCCCAAGTGGTGGCGTTACGGCAAATAGGGTCCAGAAGAAGGCTGGGATGAAAGCGCTTTATCTGAATGCACGAAGCATTCGGAATAAAGTGGATGAGCTGGTGGCGCAGATCGACACAAATGGATACGATCTGGTGGCCATTACAGAGACGTGGCTGCAAGGTGACAGGGACTGGGAGATGAATGTACAGGGCTATCAAGTGTTTAGGAAGGATAGGCAGGAGGAAAGAGGGGGTGGCGTAGCTCTGCTGATTAAGGACAGCATCAAGGTGGTAGCAAGGGATGATATCGGAGCCAAAGAGCAGAAAGTGGAATCGTTGTGGGTGGAGATTAGGAACAGCAAAGGGAGGAAGACGCTGGTGGGTGTCGTCTATAGGCCCCCGAATAATGATCTGGAGGTGGGGCGGGCTGTTAACGCGCAAATAAGTGCGGCGTGCAGGAATGGGACGGCAGTAGTTATGGGGGATTTCAATCTGCATATTGATTGGTCGACCCATGTTGGACGAGGTGGGCTCGAGGAGGAGTTCTTGGAATGCTGCCGGGATAGTTTCCTGGAACAGTGTGTGTTGGAGCCGACGAGGGAGCGAGCTATCTTGGATCTGGTGCTATGTAATGAGGCGGGTAGAATTAGGGACCTTGAGGTGAAGGATCCTCTTGGAGAGAGTGATCATTGTATGGTGGAGTTTCTGTTGCAGATGGAGGAGGAGAAAGTGGGTTCCCGGACACGTGTCCTTTGTTTGAATAGAGGGGAGTATGGTAGGATGAGAGAAGAATTGGCGAATGTGGACTGGGGGAGCGCGTTGGAAGGTAGGTCTGCTGAGGAGCAGTGGAGGATCTTTAAGGAGATCTTTCTTGGTGCTCAGCAGAAATTTATTCCGATGGTCAAAAAGGACAGTAGGAAGAGAGGTAATAAGCCGTGGATAACGAAGGAGGTGAAGGAAAGTGTTAAATTAAAAGCGGAGGAATTTAGAGTAGCTAAGAGCAGTGGGCGAGAAGAGGATTGGGAGAGGTTTAAATGTCAACAAAGATTGACAAAAAAGTTGATAAAGGAGGGTAGAAGAAGCTATGAAGCTGGGCTAGCACTTAATATAAAAAAGGATAGCAAGAGTTTTTATAAATATATAAAAAGGAAGAGGCTGGCTAGGGTGAACGTTGGTCCCTTAGCGGATGAGAAAGGGGACCTAGTGGTAGGGGATGGGGATATGGCTAAGGTCTTGAATAACTTTTTTGTTTCTGTCTTCACGGAGGAGGACGTGAATAATTTGCCGGGTGTTAGCGATGGAAAGGTGGTAGGACTGGAGGGTCTTAATGACATTATTGTTACTAGCGAGGTGGTGCGCGACAGACTGGAGGGGCTGATTGTGGACAAGTCCCCAGGACCGGATGGAATGCATCCGAGGGTTCTGAAAGAAATGGCGGAGGTGATAGTGGATGCCCTGGTGGTTATTTTCCAGACGTCGCTGGATTCCGGGGAAGTGCCGGAGGATTGGAAAACGGCTAATGTTACGCCGTTGTTTAAGAAGGGTGCCAGGCAAAAGGCGGGGAATTACAGGCCGGTTAGTTTAACGTCTGTGGTAGGTAAAATGTTAGAATCCGTCATTAAGGAGGAAATTGCGAGGCATCTTGAAGGCAATTGCTTGATAGGGCAGACGCAACACGGTTTCATTAAAGGGAAGTCGTGTCTGACAAATTTACTGGAGTTCTATGAGGATGTGTCTAGGGCGGTGGATAGAGGAGAGCCGGTGGATGTGGTCTTTCTGGATTTTCAGAAGGCGTTTGATAAGGTACCTCACAAGAGGTTACTGCAGAAGGTCAGAGGACATGGAGTTGGGGGTAGGGTGTTAGCGTGGATAGAGGATTGGTTGTCAAATAGGAGGCAGAGAGTGGGGGTCAATGGGTGCTATTCGGATTGGCGGTTGGTGACTAGTGGAGTGCCCCAGGGGTCGGTGCTGGGGCCTCAGCTATTTACCATTTATATAGATGATCTGGAGGAGGGAACCGAGTGTAGGGTGTCGAAATTTGCTGATGACACCAAGATTGGGGGAAAGGCAAATTGTGCGGAGGGTGTGGAGAGTCTGCAGAAGGATCTAGATAGGCTGGGCGAATGGGCCAGGAAATGGCAAATGGAATTTAATGTTGGCAAGTGTGAGGTGGTCCACTTTGGTAGGAAGAATGGTAGGAAGGACTATTACTTACGTGGCGAAAAACTGCAGCAGGCGACGGTGCAGAGGGACCTCGGGGTCCTTGTGCATGAGTCGCAAAAACCCAGCCTGCAGGTGCAGCAGGTGGTCAGGAAGGCGAATGGGATGCTGGCCTTCATAGCGAGGGGGATTGAATATAAAAGTAGGGAGGTCTTGCTGCAGCTGTATAGGGCATTGGTGAGGCCGCAGCTGGAGTACTGTGTGCAGTTTTGGGCGCCGCACCTGCGCAAGGATATTTTGGCCTTGGAGGGAGTGCAGAGGAGGTTTACTAGGCTGATACCGGAGTTGAGGGGGTTGAGCTATGAGGAGAGGCTGAATAAACTAGGCTTGTACTCGTTAGAGTTTAGAAGAATGAGGGGAGATCTCATTGAGACGTATAAGATGATGAATGGGATGGATAGGATAGAGGTGGAAAGACTCTTCCCGCTCAAAAAAGACAGTAGGACTAGGGGGCACAGCCTCAAGATAAAGGGGGGGCAGTTCAGAACGGAGTTGAGGAGGAACTTCTTCACTCAAAGGGTGGTGAATCTCTGGAATTCTCTGCCCGTTGAAGTGGTGGAGGCTGCCTCGCTAAATATTTTTAAGAAGCGGGTTGATGGGTTTTTGATAAGAGAGGGGATTAAGGGTTATGGGGAGAGGGCGGGAAAGTGGAACTGAGCCACGACAGATCAGCCATGATCTTATTGAATGGCGGGGCAGGCTCGAAGGGCCAGATGGCCTACTCCTGCTCCTATTTCTTATGTTCTTATGTTCTTATGTTTTTGCTTGGTACCTCCTATGAATTCACCACAGAGCTTGAGAAATCAGTGAAGAGTTATGTGTGTGAGACCAATCTTAAGACCTTGGCTTATTGGTACTTTACATCATGGCACCAAACCTTGTTTCTTCCATAAATGTTCAAGTCTGATTCGTTTTTATAGATCTTGGTAAAGATGGGTTTTCATAATATCATAATCCTGTTCACCTAGGTTTTACACTTGATTGCAATGGCGTTACAAGAAGAGAAACAACAAATAGAAAGTGCAAGTGCAGACAGTGATTTTACTTTTAACTTCACATCAAAATTTTCACGTATGTATGATTTCTCTCAAAAATTGTATAAATTGGTAAATAAATGCAGAAATGAAACAGGTGTCACACATTTACTTTGAGCTGTCATTCAGGATTTTTCACTTTCAAAGAATAAAGAAAATTATAGCACAGGAGCAGGCCCGTCAGCCCTCCAAACCTGCACTGACAATGCTGCCTGATCAAACTAAAACCCCCTACCCTTCCAGGGACTTTATCCCTCTATTTCCATCCTATTCATGTATTTGTCAAGATGCCCCTTAAAAGTCACCATCGTATTTGCTTCCACTACCTCCCCCGGCAGGCAGTTCCAGGCATCCACTAACCTTTGTGGTTTAGAAGAAAACTTGCCTCATACATCTCCTTTAAACCTTGCCCCTCGCACCTTAAACCTATGCCCGCTAGTAATTGACTCTTCCACTCTTGAGGAAGAAGCTTCTGACTAGCCACTCTGTCCATGCCCCTCATAATCTTGTAGACTTCTATGAGGTCGCCCCTCAACCTCTGTCATTCAAGCGATAACAAACCAAGTTTCTCCAATCTTTCCTCATAGCTTATGCCCTCCATACCAGGCAGCATCCTGGTATATCTTTTCTGTACCGTCTCCAAAACCTCCACATCCTTCTGGTACTGTGGCGACCAGAATTGAACACTATATTCCAAGTGTGGCCGAGCTAAAGTTCGATAAAGCAGTAACATGATTTGGCAATTTTTAAACTCAGTGCCCCAGCCAATGAAGGCAAGCATGCCATATGCCTTCTTGACTACTTTCTCCACCTGCATTGTCACTTTGAGTGACCTAAGTACCTCTACACCTAGATCTCTTTGCCTATCAATGCTCTTAAGGGTTCTGCCATTTACTGTATATTTACTGTCTGTATTAGACATTCTAAAATGCATTATCTCACATTTGTCTGGATTAAACCAACTGCCACCTCTCTGCCCAAGTCTCCAACCGATTTATGTCCTCTGATGGTCCGCAAATCCACCAACCTTTGTGTTGTCCCCAAACTTACGAATCAAACCAGTTACATTTTCCTCCAAATCATTTATTTATTTATATATATTACAAACAGCAAATGTCCCAGCACTGATCCTTGAGGAACGCCACTTATCACAGCCTTCCATTCGGAAATGCGGCCTTCTACTGCTACCCTCTATCTTCTTTGACCGAGCCAGCTTTGTATCCATCTTGCCAGCTCATCTCTGATCCTGTGCGACTTCACCTTCTGTACCAGTCTGCCATGAGGGACCTTGTCAAAGGTCTCACTGAAGTCCATGAAGACAATATCCCCTAACCTACCCTCATCAATTATCTTTGTCTATTCCTTGAAAAACTCAATGAAGTTAGTGAGACAGGACGTGCCCATTACAAAACCATGTTGCCCCTCACTAAAATGTCCACTCATTTCCAAGTGGGAATAAATCCAGTGTCGAAGAATCCTCTCCAATAATTTTCCAACCACTAATGTAAGACTCTCTGACCTGTAATTACCTGGATTATCCTTGCTACTCTTCTTAAATGAAGGAACAACATTGGCTATTCTCCAATCCTTTGGAACCTCCCTTTTAGCCAGTGAGGAGACAAAGATTTCTCTCAAGGCCCCAGCAATTTCCTTGCCTCTCTCTCAACATTGTGGGGTATACCCCATCAGGCCCTGGGACTTGTCTACCTTACTGTTTCTCAAAAGAACCCCAATACCACCATCTTTTTGATCTTGACAGGACCCAAACTATCTATACATCCACCAAGTCCTCTCTGGTGATACAAAGTATTCATTTAATACCTCACCATTTGCTCTGGCTCCACACATAGATTTCCTCCCCTGTCCTTGAGTGGGCCAACCCTCTCCCTGGCTACCCTGTTGCTCTTTATATATGTGTAAAAAGCCTTGGGATTTTCCTTAATCCTGCTGGCCTACTCCTGATTCCCATCTCTTGATTTCCTGCTGATGAAACTTAATACATCTTCTTGTACAGTCTGACTGCTGAATCACTGGCTTTTGTAAGCCTTAGATGAAACTTCTTTTTTGTTACATTTACATTGAAGCCCTTAATTGTTTTCAAGGCTTGGATTATGTTCCCTCCAATTTGTAGTGAGAATACATTTTCCTCCTGAATGTCTGTTTCAGAAGAAACTGTCAAATTCTGACTTGCCAGCCCCCTCCCCCCCACCTCAATATTTTGTACTTTTTTTACATTGATTTTCAAGAACATGTATTTTATGTAGTCTGCAGAAGCGAAAAAATAATTTGTCTCACTCTGATTTGAGGAATGCTTCTTAAGGGCAGGCATTTTTCTTTCAGAACAATCTGCAAATGTTATGATCAGAATAAATTTATACAAATTCCTGTGTTATTTGTGTATTTTAATTTACATTGGAATCATTTGACAGGTCCTGGTGAGGCTCCAGAAAATACACCGAGTATTTTGGCAATGCTAGAAACCTTGCAAAATTCTCCTCATTTGGAGGTTTATAAGGATATGATCAAATGGATACTTAAGGTATATACCTATGGTACTTATGAGTTTAATTTTCTTTTTTTCAGTTGGTCTTGTTCAATGTTGTTAGAATACAAACTTGCATTGAAGTAGGTATGTTTTGGAAGAGTATTATTGACTCTCATTGACCCCTGTTTTCAATATACAGTTGTCTCTGATCCTGCTTCTGTCTCTTTTGTGAGTGTATGAGAAATTGTATTTTTTTCTCATTCATTTGCAGAGTTACCATGCTGCTGACAAAATATAGTTTATTGAACATTCTCAATTGCAACTTCTGTCTAGCATCAAGAAATCTAGATGAAGTGTGAAGCAACAGAACAGATTAAGTTATTTTTACTCTGTTGCAGCAGCTCAGCAGGAAACTGAATGAGATTTAACAAAACTACTTCAGGCAAGATTCTTCCAGCTAGCCAACTAGAGCAAACTTTTACTCAATAGATCTCCTCTGAATCCAAATACTAACCACAAATGACTGTAGTTATCTTATTTGCACCAGTAAGAAATAAATTATCAAGCACAAACTGAAGCAAGATTGGCAATGTAATATTGGAAATGGGCCCCAGTCTGACAGGAATGCTATTAAGCCTAGAAATGTGAGGACTGTTCCTGGTGCAGTCTTGCACTGCTTGGGTATCATACTGTTGAGTAGAGCACCAGTTTATGGATGTAACACCATTCAAATATGAAGTTGTATTTCAAGCAAAGCCACCAGTGAATTAACCAGTGGTCATCTGTGTTCAGTATTTGGATTCAGAAGAGATTTATTGAGTAAAGGTTTGCTCCATTGGCTGGCTAGAAGAACCTTGCCTGAAGTGATTTTATTAAATCTCATTCAGTTTCCTAGTTTGGGTGGGCCCTTGGAATAAACTGTTTTGGGATGGCCATTGTAAGGAAATAGGAAAAAACAAATGTTGCTCAGGTCTAGGCTGAGGTGTGTTGCTGGAACAGAGTAAAAAGAACTTTATATGTTCTGTTGCTTCACACTTCGTCTGGATTTCTTGATGCTGAAGCTGTATACAGCAATTTTGAGGGAAAACCATGATTTTCAGGTTCCCCTTTTAGTCACACATGATTCAGAAGGACATATGCCATATTTCTTCATTGTTGCTAGTCACCGTCACAATGACTCCACTATCAGCTCAACAACTGTACCATCATCTTGTCAGGGCCATGGAGTCAAAGAGTCCTACAGCACAGAGACTGGTCCTTTGACCCACCATGTCTATGCTGACCATCACAATCTATCCTAATCCCATTTATCAATACTTGGACCATAACCTACTATACCTTGGCAATTTGAGTGCTAGTCCAGATGATTCTTAAATGTTGCAAGAGTACCTGCCTCCACCACTCTCAGGCAGCATGTTCAATATTGCCATCACCCTTTGGGTGAAAAACTTTCCCTCGGGTCTTCTCTAAATCACTTACTCCTCACCTTAAACCTATGTCCTCTGATCTTAGATACCCACATCTTAGATACTTTTGCCATGGGAAAGAGATTCTTGCCATCTACCCTATCTGTGCCTCACATTGGAGGCTGGACAATAAATACAGCTTTTCCCAAAGCTTGAGAACAAATGAAAGGAGAGCTTTGTCCCCTTGCTGGGAAGATTTCCATTCTCCCAGACTAAATCATGCCACCTTTGATTAGTCAGTTCTGAAACTTCAGAAATACTCTACCCCAGAGGGGTGTAAATCCTCCTAAATCACTGTGAAGGGGCACTTAATTCTAACAGGACTTCCAGAACGGAGGCAGTGCATGGCTCCCACCTGTTCTCCAATAGATGAGCAAGAGCCCTGTCGCAAACCTTAAAATTTCGCTCTTTGTGTAAGGTAGCGACCCAAGTCAAGAAATACATTAAAAATAAAACTTATAATTGATTCTTTTTATTGTTTTTAGCAATTTGTAATTCTTGTCATTGTGATTTCTGTGGCTATTGTAGAAACTAAGGGTTTTGTGCATTATTTAATGTATCTAGTGTATTCCAAGACATCTTGCAAACTTTAAAGAAAAGATGCTCTGTTTTGCAATACTACTAGTCCCAGTCTTTCAAGCCCTACGTAAAATGGAATAACTCAACAGGTCTGGCAGCAGCCATGGGGAGATGTTAATGTTTTCCTACTTCAGAACGCATACTCGACTGAAAACATTAACTCTGTTTCTTTCTCCACAGCTGCTGCCAGAGCTGCTCACATTTCCAGCTGTTTGTGTTATTTCATATTTCCAGCATCTGCAGTATTTTGCTTTTATAAAAATTGAATATTATTTTTTCAATAAATATTTATTACCCATTGAAAGAGAGCATTTTAGTTACTTGCATCATGCAATTATCAAATTTGCCGCATATGTTGCTGTTTGCTGATGGTGTGTCAACTTTGCACAAAGATCACGGGGGTGATTCTCCCATCCCGTTACTCTGCTTTTATAACATTGCAGGCCAGGAGAATCGAACATAGGCTGCTCTGCAGGAGGGAGGCCAGCAATTTAGGGGTGTGTGGGGATGGATCAAAGCTGGGCATGTTTGGCAGGCCAGCAGTGCGGAGCATTACGCATGTGCTGATCTTGGCACTGACAGATCAGTGTATGCACAGTGGCCTGCTCAGCACTGTGCCTCTCCAGCAGGAATAGGCGCTGCACACTGATCTTCAACAGGATTTACACTGGTGCACTCTGCATTGCAGAGTTTGCAAGATTCAGTTTGAAACATGATTTACTCCAGTTTTTACTAAATTTACCAATTTTACCAAGAATAGAACTTTTATGGGAGAATTGCCCCACCCACCACAGTGTATTTTGAGTTATCTAATGGATTGGAATGTCATTTGTAATTTGTAGTACATTCTGAAATGAATGCATGGGCCAATAGTAAGAATTGTTGCTAAATCACCATAAATCAAAGTAGAAAAACAATAGTACAGATATTCTGCTAAACAGTGGCCTACAGTATTGTAAGCTTTGTTACATCTGTAAAAAAATGAACTTGATTGAATTGGAATAAAAACAAAAAAAAATTGGGGAAAAATTGTTACTTTAGATACCCCAAATTCAAAAAGTGCAAAAGCTATCAATGCAAAGTTAAAATTAAGTACGTATTAAATACGTATTAAATTAATTACATATACACAATTTTCTTTCATTCTCAGACTTATTTCTTAAGCTAGTTATTTTAATATCTTCCCCTCACACTTGAATATATTTTATATACTGTTTCACTGGCCAACTTATGACATTGGTATGAAAAGATGAGATTTAATTCTGAAAGTTCATTTTGAACAACTAATTTCAATTAATTTTTAGCTTAAATAAGTGGCCTGTGTACTCAAAGGTCTCAAATGAACACCAGTGGTCTTTATCGATGATTACATAATTTTATGGAACCTGGAAGGCAAGAATTGATGAAAATGTCATTGTAACACTAATTAAATGGATTGTTAATTTATAGTCAAATCTTAAAAGGCTAATTCTTGCTTTCAAGCTTTTTGGTGTTATTAAAAAAATGAGAGAACGGACTAATTCAGCTCCAGTTGTGGAAACAGAAGGACATACTGTGGAGGAGGTAAGATATAAAATGAGTGCAAAACTATTTGAAATCTTTTCTGATAGAGAGATTAACTTCATACAACTGTATATTTAAATTTTAAGATGGCTGATAAATATCTTACAGAATATCTTAGAAAGTAGAAAATTATTGTATTGCAAAATTATTTTGTATTATTTGCAATTTTAGGTGGTCTGAGACAGACATTTTGTATTATATTTTATGAATAATAGGATCTAGTTTAAGTTTTCCTTGTCCATCCATCAAATATTAAATTAATGTTTTGAATTTTTGTTTTAAGTTACTTTTTTCCTCTTCCTTCTCCACTCTTCCTCTCTGCTGAAAGCATTGGCTCCTTGTGATAGGATCTTTACCATTGCCAATAGCCACTGTTTAATCTAAGTATCTCTTTACTTGTGTGTACTTTGATTTTGTGATGGCACATCAGCAGGGTATTAGTTTGCGGGCATTATTGCAGCATACCTGATACTGCGTGGAACAGTGGTTAGCACTGTTGACTCTCAGCGCCAGGGACCCGGGCTCCACTCCAACCTTGGATGATTGTCTGGAGTTCGCATGTTGTCCCTGTGTCTGCGTGGGTTTCTTCCCACACCCCAAAGGGTTAGGCGGATTGACCACACTAAAATGCCGCTTAGTATCAGGAGGACTGGCAGGAGTAAATACATGGGATTCGGGGATAGGACCAGGTGGGATTGTTGTGGATGCAGGCTCAATGAGTTGAATGGCTGCCTTCTGCACTGTAATGATTCTATCTACAAATTGTATTTAGAGTGGTGTTCACTAGGTTGTGGTCTGGAGTGGGAAGCCTGACATTTTGTCCTCTGTAACTCTAGACTGTGCAACCAATAGCAACATCCTACTACTGACATGAGCTAATTGAGCAAAAGCCACAAGTGATGTTGAAATCCTTGAAGTACTCTTGCCTAATCTATTCCTTGCTAAATTGGCTGAACCATTGAAGGGAGGGTGATTTAAAGTCTAAATTGACTAAATTGCTCGATTTTAAATTTAGTACAATTATTATTGATGGACATCAGGGAGCAATATAATTTCTTTAAACTTAGTTAAAATTGTAATTTGTGTCCTTAATAATGCTAACAGTGAAAGGATATTGAATTATGTGAAATAACCAGCTGCTTTGTTTTCTAACTGAATCATTTTACAATGTGGTATACGAATGTTTAACATGCTTGTTATGAGCCTTTATTGTCATGTTCTCTCTCTTTCATACCCCCCATCCCAATTCTCTTGGAGACTTAAATAACTATTAATGTTTTGTACTATGTCGTACTGTTAACTGTCCCTTTTGTAGTGTATACGAGATAAAGATAAAGCAGATCGAAAGCGGAAAGCTGAAATTGCCCGGCTGCGAAGAGAGAAAATATTGGCCCAGATGTCTGAAATGCAGAGGCACTTTATAGATGAAAACAGGGAGTTGTTTCAACAGACATTAGAAGAACTAGAAGCTTCATCTTCCTCTACACCTGACAACAGGTAAGACAAAAGGGTCTTTACATCAGACTTTCGTCTATTATTCTGGAAATCTTTGCAAATTTTGAACTGTTTTTGTCTATATTCTGTCACATTCCCTTTAGTGACATAATGTCAGCGCCATAATTGAGAGTTTCAAAACTCAAATATTTCATGACAAAATGAGACAAGAAAAGAAATAAAGATGATATGAATTCAAAAGAGAAATGCTGGAAATACTCAGACCTGGCAGTGTCTGTGGAGAGAGAAGCACAGTCCTTGGTTCTGAAGTAATCATATTGGACTTGAAATGATAGCTCACTTTCTGTGACCAGAGATGTTCCCAGACCTCCAGAGTTCATTCGGCATTTTTTGTTTTTATTTTACATATTCAGCATCCACAGTAATTTGCTTTTGTTTTCAGAGCAAATAAAATGCTGAGTACTTTTAAGCATTTCTGATTGGTATTTTCAAAGTATCATTGACTGAGACCTGTGAGTCAATTGTCTACTATCCTCTACCAGGGACTGATGTGAACCCAAGAATTGTTGGAAAATAAAAGTGATTGTCATTCTGAAGTGTAACTATATTCAATGTGTCTAACCTTCACTTGTAGCTATAACATGCTATTATACATAGAAGCATAGAAAATGTAAGCCATTTGGCACTTTGAACTTGTACCACCATTTCATATGATCTTGGCTGATTCTGCACTTTGTGTATCCCACTCCCTTTTCTCTCCTTTTCTTTCCTTTAGCTGCAAGGGTCACATCCAGCTCTCTCTTGACCATATCTAACGATCTGGCCCTAACAGCTTTTTGTGGTAGAAAATTCCATGGGATCACAACTCTGAGTGAAGAGGTTCTTCTTTATCTGAATCCTGATTGGTTTACCCCTTATTCTTAGACTGTGATCCCTCTGGACTTCCCCAACATCAGGAACATTCTTCCCAGACTAAGCCTGTCCACTTCCATCAGGATTTTATCTGTTTCTGTGAGATCCCTTCTCATTCTTCTAAATTCCAATGAGTACAAGCCCAGAAGATCCCGTCTCTCTTCGTATGTCGGTCCTCCCATTCCAGGAAGCAAATAACACACAGTAACTTGTCTCTAATCCAATGACATACAAGAGCCTAGTTATTTTTACTCAATGGAAAAGTTATACATTTGGTTTAACCTAAATGTACGGAGAAACATTTTCCTCTCTAATTTGCAATAGCATTCCTGTAGCTCAATTACACTTTCACCTCCGCCTTTGCCCTTGTTCCAAAAAGAATTCCACACACAATCCCCTGGTTGGACTCGAGGTATCACCCTCATTTTTCTCTGTGAAGTCCAAGAGATGGAGATATAAAGGTTTATGGAGGAAACTGAATTTATGAATTCGTCACCAGGTCTGATGTTAAGAGCTCCTGGATGCTGCTCTCCTCAATCCAAACTGCTCACTATTCCATAGCCAAATGAACTTTCAAAGATAACCCTAAGTCTTGCTGCTTCATGGCAAAAGCCCCTCTCTCCTACATCCTCCACTTTCAAGCCCAACAGCAAATGAGAGGAGTTCATGAATTTATTTTCTCTAACATTAAGGCCACTCATTGAACTGCCACTGATGCTGCTTTTGCTTCCCTGAGCCAAGCATCTTGTGAGATTTCTCTCCTGTTCCAACTCACTTTTCTCATGTTTCTTTTCTGTTTCATGATATCCCCTCTCTCAGCCAATCCTGCCATGTGTTCACCTTCTTCTCCTTTGACTCAATTCCCATTAAACTGCTGACCACCTTCCTTCCCTTTCTGTACCCTGTGTTTCCTGGTATTGTTAGTAGTTCACCTCATCTGATACTGTTGGCCATCTCTTCAAATTTGTTGTCACCACAAGCCTTTCAAAAAAAAAATCCACCTGTGCCCCTCTGCTATTGAAAATTGAGAGCCAAGCTGCAGTCTCCCTTTCTGTCCAAACCCCTTGAGCAGCTTGTCATCTCCCAAATCTCTGCCCATCTTTCTAGTAATTCCACATTTGAACATCTCATATCAGATTTACAAATTGGATCCTCTCTGACAGTGGTAAACTGTTCTTCACGACATGACTACAGCCTATAACAGAATTAGGCCCACTATCTTCACCCAACGTATCTCCTCCATTGTTCGGAAGAGTGGGACTACTTTTTTTTTGCCTAGTTCTAGTTAGCTACCTAGCTAATTGTGAGTTGAATGGGTTGCAAGTATGGATGCTGTCAAAGTAGAAACAATATTTCAAATACTATGGCCTGAATTCTCTGGGCATTCATGCCAGTGGAATTCTCTGTCCTGCCGGCAATGCACCCCCACGCGTGGGTTTCCCAGTGGTGTGGAGTGGCTTCAGTGAGAAATCTCATTGACAGTGGCAGGACCAGAGAGTCCTGCCACTAGCGAACAGCATGTCACTGCCAAGAGACACACAGGTAGGATGCCAGAGAATCCCGCTCACTGTTTAAAGTGCTGCAGGGATTACCAATGTACTATTTGTAAACTATGTTATCGTAATTGATTAGGGTTGGTTGGATTTTTATTATTATCAGGAACAAATTAAATTGATATTCTTTTCTGGGTACCTCTTTCTGTTTTTGATGTTTGGTGTACCTGAATTAACTTGCAACAAGATCACTCTGTGGACACTTCCATATCTGATATATAGCCTTCACCTTGATGAGAGAGATGGTGTTAAAAGTCAAGAATGTGCATAGAAGAAAATGGTGATGCTACAGGCTATGGCTTATGGAAAGGCAAAGGAAAACATTATCACAGAACAACTCCCTGTCATTCTTGCACAAGAATGATTAACAGAAGTGTTGTAACAGAGACCTATAACTAAAATTGTGTACTACATCCCAGCCATCTGATTTAGATTGGTCATGCTAAATGCCTAATTGCTATTATCATTGGCTATCTCCTAGCAACAAAGGTAGTTGATGCCCTAACAATGGAGCATACAAGACTTCAAACCACATGCAAATAAATGAGTATCTGAAATAAAAACATCAAAGGATTCAACAAAATAAGAGTCATATGGCACTTAGTGATGGTATATGCTGTCTGATGATTTCCTGCTTTTCTCCAGAGGCATATGCAAGTGACAAGATATGATAAAAATTATTTGCTTTGTGAATTTAGGAAGCAGTGAAAAGCTTGTTCCCTTCATCATTGGGTAATTGAAACCAATGTTTCAATTTGTGCAACTGTTTTCTATGTGCTTCGATGGGATCAAAAAATTCTAAAAGTCTATAGGCTTAGTCTATTAACTAAATTACCCATCTTCATGGAATATTTGACTTGATTCGCAAGAACATCAAAAGTGCAGTTGTATAATGTTGATGTGTTCAGTAATTTTCAGGTTAAGTATCTTATTAGTCTCCTTAAGTGCTTTATGATAACCTTCAGTGCAATTCTAGAGTTGCAGTTGGACTTGAGCAAACTGATTGCTACTTAATCTTGTCATTCCACAGACCATCAACAGCTGCTGGTTGAATATGACCAGCCAATGTAGCAATAGATTGAGTATCAATATGGAGGCAGAGGAAATCAGCTGCCGATGCATCTAACCTTGAACACTCCTTGAAGTAATTAAGTGAATTCCTTAGTGGATCTACTGAAATGAATTTTGCAGTATATGTAACATCTGATGGATGACCAGTTTGATCAATAAGGTGTGACTCTGAGGCTAGCAGATCAAGTCAGTACATTTAGTGACCAGGAGAACAATGAAAACAATTTCCCAGTGACTAAGCTGTCGGTAATGAAAGCAGCGCAGGATAATTAAGAGACCCCACCATGTGGCAGAATGAAGTCTAAAAGTTTATTCATTTATTAGTCTCAAGTAGGCTAATACTTGTCCCCAAGTTGCCACACTCCGGCGCCTGTTCAGGTACACTGAAGGAAAATATAGCATAGCCAATCCACCTAACCTGCATGTCTTTCAGACTGTAGGAGGGAACCAGAGCACCCAGAGGAAACCCATAAAGACACTTGGAGAATGTGCAGACTCCGCACAGACAGTGACCCAAGCCAGGAATGGAACCCAGGTGCCTGTCGTTGTGAGGCAGCAGTGCTAACCACTGTGTAGTCTAACAGCAGTGTATTTCATGAATTATGAACATTGCTGACTAGAGTGCTTGAGTTGATTCACAAGTCCATGAGAAAAATAAGTGGAAGATGTGCATCAATTTTTGTTCTCATTTCTTGACACTTTGGTCCTTGAGTATTTTGATGAATGTGTTTGTCAAGTGTCAGTCACAGGTTCTCTGTATATCAAGTGCTTTTATGTGTAATTCAGCATTTAAGACTGGATCACTGGAGCAACTCTGTTTCAAGTTGCAAGATTTGAGCAGGGGTTGCTTTGTTATCTGAGCTAAGTCCTCAAGTCCAGGACATGAATTTCTAGAAGCCTGATTCCAAAAAGAACATTATTTCTGTCACCAACTGAAGGTATTAAAATAAAGACCAATCTCAAGCACTTTGTCTGATAGTATATTCCATGTGCTAGAACAAGAGGTAAAAATAATTAAGTTTCAAGTGAATGTATCTAATTTTCAAGTTACAGTATAAAGTGCATTTATATTACACCTTTCACAACTTTGCTGTCCCAAAGTGCCAGTTGAATACTCTGATGTGTAATCCCAGATGATATAGTACAATTGCTATACCTAGATAATAACTCATCAGTAGGAGGATCCTGTAGAATATGTTCATGTGTTGCTAATTTTGTCTTGTTTTATCTCCAGCCCTGTAGTTCCTGATGCAGCATTGATTGCTTTAGGTCCCAGGCAAACAAGAGTTTTTGAGAAAAAGCAAGTTGTTACATGCATTTTGTGCCAGGAGGAGCAAGAGATTAGAATGAACAACAAAGCAATGGTTTTGGCGTCATTTGTTCAAAGGTCAACAGTCTTATCCAAAAACAGAACAAGAACCATTCAGGATCCAGGTGACATTTCGTACTGATGTTTATGATTCTATTAGTTTTGATTTATTCTACAGTGAAAGCTGAAGTAGCTAAATTATGATATTGTAAAGTTGGACCTCTATAATTTGTTTTATGTTTTCCCCATTTGGCAAGGCTTGAAAAATTGACAGATCTTAATGTTTTTTTCATGAGACAATGGAATTTGAACAAATATGTATCTGTACCAAAGCACTATTCATTCTGATTGGCAAATATATATTTTAGTATTGTAACATAATGTTAAGTGGCATAATATTGTCTGTTGTCTAAAAAGGCCCCACAGAAAGGTATTCTTTCCCATGTTATTTTAATGGCTGAAATTGAGTAACAAGGTTTAGAAAATGTTCTTGCTCAATTTTGAATTGAATAAATTTTTTTTCATTCATTATGTTTCTTTCATTCATTATGTTTCTCTTCCCCTCATCAGACAACCATGATCCATTGTTCATGCATCCAGATTTGGCCTGTGGCACTCACATAGGCAGCTGTGGACATATCATGCACGCCCACTGTTGGCAGAGGTGAGTACCAAATAGAAATAACAAATGTAGACCCCTTCACCACTATATAAGCTGCTGGTATTGTCTAATCTAATTACTTTTCTGTAAATGATGCATACACAAATTATAAGAAATGAACAGTCAGCTACCATGCTAATGTCTGTAATTAGCAATCACTTATTGTACCTTAAAATTATTCTTGGAAACAATTTAATCTATTGTAACTGCAAAATAATTGTTGAAACTGTGAATGTTGCTGTTGCTTTAGTATGCTTTGTCCTCTTTTTGACGTAAGAGTTTCTTGAGCACTTACAAACCACATTTATAAATATGATTTGTATTCGTGAATTGGGGTGTTGTAGGCACATATTGTGATATGAAAATATGATGTTGTAGCAATAACAGGGACCTGACTAAATGGAGCACAGGACTGGGTGTTCAATATTTCTGGGTACAAGGTATTTAGAAAAGATTGGAAAGGAGGAGTGGCTGTATTGGTTAAGGAGAGTTTTGCAGTGTTGGAGATAGAAAATATTACAGAGGATTCAAGGACCAAATCAATTTGGCTAGAGCGAAAGGAACAAGAGGGGTGAATTTACATTCCAGGTATAGTCTTTTGACTGCCAACTGCAGGGAAATTATGGAGAGGTGCAAACATTATAGTGTAATTATGGTGGGGGACTTCAATTACCCACATGTAGTCTGGGACAGTGGCAGTGTAAATGGCAGAGAGGGACAAAAGTTGCTGGATTGTGTTCAGGACAATTTTCTACAGCAACGTGTATCCAGTCCATCAAGATAGAATGCACTGTTGGACTTGATCCTTGGAAATGAGATGGGTCAAGTAGATCAATTGTCAATGGGGATTTAGCAGACATTGATCATTTTATTGTAAGGTTTAGAATGCTGATAGGAAAGGAAAATGGCAATCCAGAGTAAAAATAATTAACTGGGGATAGCTGACTTCAATGGGGCAAGAATGGAACTGGGTTGATTAGACTGGAATGAAAGGTTGGTAGGAAAAGCTATAACTGAACAATGGGTAACTTTCAAAATGAAAATGGTCCAGGTTTAGTTTGGTTATGTTCCCATAAGAGGAAAAGACAGAGCAAACAAATCCAGAGCACCATGAATGAAAAGGAGATAGAAATTAAGATAAAGAAAAAAAATGTGCTTCTGACAATCATCAGATAGAAAATAAAGCTCAGGTTCACAGAGGAGGTGAAAAAGCACAGAAGAGAAGTGAAGAGGGATTATGACAAAAGACTGGCTCAAAGGGGAATCCAGAAGTCGTCTTTAGGCACGTAAATAGTAATGGGTGGTAAATCCTGGTTCAATGGAGAGTGCAGGAGGGCATGCCAGGAGCAGCACCAGGCATACCTAAAAATGAGGTGTAAACCTGGTGAAGCCGCCGAACAGGACTACTTGCATGCCAAACAGCATAAACAGCAAGTAATGGATAAAACTAAGGAATCCCACAATTAATGGATCAGATCTAAGCTCAGCAGCCCTTCCACATCCAGTTGTGAATGGTGATAGACAATTGAACAACTCAGTGGAGGAGGACGTTCTGCAAATTTCCCAATCCTCAATGATGGAGGAGCCCAGCGCATGAGTGCAAAAGTTAAGGCTGAAGTATTTGCAGCAATCTTCAGCAAGAAGTGCCAAGTGGATGATCCATCTTGACCACCTCCAGCGTGCCAGTCCTGTCTGTCTCTCACACTCTCTCTCTGTCTCTCTTCCCCACACTCACTCACACACACTCACTCACTCACTCTCTCTCTCTCTCTCTCTCACACACACACACACACACACACACACACACACACACACACACACACACACACCCCCCCCCCCCCCCCCCCCACCCCACCCCCGGCATCTACCCAACAATGTGGAAAACTGGAGCCTCAGCAAATCTGGAATTGATGGGCATCGGGGCAAACACTCTGCTGGTTGCAGTCATGCCTGGTTCGTAAGAAGATGGTTGTGAAGGGTCAGTCATCTCAGCCCCAGGACATGTCTATCTATAGGAGTCCCTTGGGTAGAGTCCTAGGCCCAACAATCTTCAGCTGCTTCTTCAATGACCTTCCCTCTGTCATAAGGTCGGAAGTGGGGCTGTTTGTCGATGATTGCACAATGTTTAGCACCGTGACTCCTTAGGTATTGAAGCAGTCCACGTTCAAATACAGCAAGATCTGGACAATATTCAAGCTTGAGCTGGCAAGTAACATTCATGCCACACAAATGCCAGGCAATGACCATCACCAATAATCACCTTGACATTCAGTGGTGTTGCCATTACTGAATTCTGCGCTGTTAACATCCTTGGAGTTACTGTTGAGCACAAACTCAATTGGACTCACCACAGAAGCACACTGGCTACAAGAGCAGGTCAGAGGCTAGGAATACTGTGGCGGGTAACTCACCTCCTATCCATCATCTACAAGGCACAAGTCAGGAGTGTGTTGGAATACTGCCCACTTTCCTGGATGAGTGCAGTTCCAACAACACTCGAAGCTTGACACCATCCATGTGATTGGCACCACATCCACAAACATCCACTCCCTCCACCACTGATGCTCAGGAGCAGCAGTGTGTACAATCTACAAGATGTGTTGCAGCAATTCGCCAAAGATTCTTAGACAGCACCTTCCAAACCCACGACCGCTTCCATCTCGAAGGACAAGTGTAGCAGATATATGGGAACACTACCACCACCTGCAAATTTCCCTCAAAGCCACCCACCATCCTGACTTGGAAATATATTGCCATTCCTTCACAGCCACTGGGTCAAAATCCTGGAATTCCCTCCCTAACAGCATTGTGGGTCAACTCGCAGAACAGGGACTGCAGTGATTCAAGAAGGCTCACCACCACCTTCTCAAGGGAAACTTGTGATGGGCAATGAATGCTGTGATGTGGAGATGCTGGCATTAGACTGGGGTAAGCACAGTAAGAAGTCTCACAACACCAGGTTAAAGTCCAACAAGCTCATTCGGTAGCTCAAGCCACAAGCTTTCAGAATGCTGTTCTTTCATCAGGTGAGTGGGAGTTCTGTTCACAAACAGGGCATATAAAGACACAAACTCAATTTACAAAATAATGGTTGGAATGTGAATCTTTACAGGTAATCAAGCCTTAAAGGTACAGACCATGTGAATGGAGAGCGGGTTAAGCACAGGTTAAAGAGATGTGTTTTGTCTCCAGCCAGGACAGTTAGTGAGATTTTGCAAGTCGTGGGGGTTATAGATGGTGTGACGTAAACCCAAGATCCCAGTTGAGGCCAGCCGCATGTGTGTGGAATTTAACTATCAATTTCTGCTCAGCAATTCTGCGTTGTCATTTCCAAATGCTGGCCAGCTAGTGACACTCATGTCCCATGAATGAATGAAAAAAAAGGCAGAAGTCGACTGCTTAGGGACTGAAATGATCATTTGTAATGGAGGCAGGGGGCATGGCTAAAATATAAAGTGAGTACTTTGCATCTGTTTTTACCAAGGAGGTAGATGCTATACAAGCCATGGTGACAGAGGAAACTCTTGTTCGTAGAAGGATTTGAAATTGATAAGGAAAAAGTGTTGAAAAGACTGCTAGTACTTAAAGTTGACAAAGCATTGGGACTGGATGAGATGCATCCAAACATAGTGAAGGAAGTGAGAATGGAAATTGCAGGGATGCAGGCCATAATCTTCAATTTTCTCCAGATTCAGGAGAGGTGCCAGAGGACTGGATAATTGCAAATGATCAAAAATTGTCCAAAAAAAGGGTGTAAGGTTATCCCCAGCAATTACAGACTAGTCACTTTAACAGATGTGTGGCCAAGCTCTAGAAATAATTATTCAGGAAAGAATTAGTTGCCACATGGGAAAATGTAGGTCGATTTGGAAGAGTCAGTATAGTTTTCTAAAGGAAAAATTGTGTTTAAGAGACTTGCTGGAGTTTTTTGAAGCGGTAACAGAAAGGGTCAATAAGGGTAATGTTAGTGATGTGGTGTATGTGGACTTTCAAAAGGCATTCAACACAATACCACACAACAGACTTGTGAGAAAAATTTGAACTTATGGAATAAAAGGGACAGTGGCAATGTGGATACAAAATTGGCTGATAAATTGACAGCAGAGAATAATGATGCAGACTTGATGGGTCGAATGGCCTCCTTCTGTACTATAGGGACTCTATGGTTTGTCACGGTGTTTCCTTGACACAGTATTGGGACCCTTGCTTTTCCTGATGTATATTAGTGATCGCAACCTTGGTGTACAGGGGACAGTTTCAAAGTTTGCAGATGACACTAAACTTAGAAGCATTGTAAACTGTGAAGAGGATTGTGTCAAACTTGAGAAGGACTAAGCAAGCGGTGGGGTGCAGACAAACTTCAATTCAGAGCAGTGTGCATTTTGGTAGGAAGGTTAGGGGAAAGAGAATACAAAATAAGGGGTAAAATTCTCAAGGGAGGGAAAGCAGACCTGGATGTACATGCGTAGATAATTGTAAGTGGCAGGACAGGTGAAAAGAGCAGTTACTAAAGCATTTCGTATCCTGGACTTTATTGATAGGGGCATAAGAGCAAGGAGGTTATGTTGAACTTGTGCAAAACACTAGTTAGATCTCAGCTGGAATATTGCATTTAGTTCTGGGACACCACACTATGGTATGCATGTGAACATGTTGGAGAAAATGCAGAAGAGATTTACAAGAATGATTCCAGAGATGAAAATCTTCAGTTTTGGGGATAGATTGGCCAGGTTGAGACTATTCTCCTTGGAGAGAAGAAGGCAAAGAGGAGATTCCATAGAGATGCTCAAAATCATGAGGGGCCAGATAGTATAGATCGGAAGAAACTGTTCCCACTCGTTAAAGGACCAAGAACAAGGTAGCACAGTTTTAAAATGATTTGCAAAAGAAACAAATATGATGTGAGAAAAAAACCTTTCCGCACAGCAAGTGGTTCGAGTCTGGAATGCATCATCTGGCACATGGTGGAGACCAGATCAATCGAGGCATTCAAGAGGGCATTTTATGATTATTTGGATAGAAAGAATGTGCAGGTGTCCTGGGAAAAGGCAAGGGAATGGCACTCAGTCATGCTCATTTGGAGAGCTGGTGCAGACACATGAGGCCAAGTGGTAGCATCCTGCGCTAATTCTGTGATGATTCTAGTCACAGAATGGTCATTGCTCAAAAAGAGGCCTCTGGTTCATTGCATCTGTGTCAGCTCCATGCAAGAGCAATTCACCTCGTTCCACTCATGAATATGATCATTTGGAGCAGGAATAGATCATTCAGCTCCTCAAGCCCCTCCTGTCATTTCATAAAATCATAGCTTATCTGGTTGTGGCCTCAACTCTACGTTCTTGTCTGCCTTCAAAACCCTTGACTCCCTTGTCAGTCAGAAATCTATTTAACTCAGCCTTGGATATATTTAATAACCCACCCTCCACTACACTCTGGGAAGACAATTCCAGACTAACAACCCTTGTGAGGCAAAAAGAATCTCAATATTAAATAGGAATCTCCTAATTGTTAAACTGTGTCCTTTAGTTCCAGACTCCCCACCTGTTTTTCTACCAATCAATAATGGCGTTTAAATGTTCAGAGCTTAATGCCGAATGAATGTATGTACGTATATGGTAACATTTTGTTGCAGTGCCAGGTTTCTCCCTTGCATATACCATGTAGGCTTTCTGTTACCAAAGTAAGGACAGTTTGCTAATTTTCAGCAGTTCTGTCGGACATTAACTTGATATTGTGGACCTGTGCAACCTTCAATTCTGAAAGTAATTTTTCTTGCACACAAGCAGTTATCAAAATGTTGATGTTCAGTGCTTAAATTCAAAAGATCACCTAACTTCTGTCAACTTTTATATGCAGTGTGTGTGTTCCATGAACTGTTTATTTATATGAAGAATTGTCAGATTAAACGTATTTCTTCTTACCTGCCAGTTATTTTGATGCAGTTCAAGCGAAAGAGCAGCGGAGACAGCAAAGATTAAGGGTTCACACAAGCTATGATGTGGAGAATGGAGAATTTCTTTGTCCGCTGTGTGAATGTTTGAGCAACACTGTTATTCCTTTACTTCCTTCACCTCGAAGCCCACTGAACAGGTGGGTTTATTTAAATATCTAAGACAATAGTCTCCTCCAATCCTAAGTTCCTCATACCTGCTAGATCAAAAGCTCTTAACTTACTCACTTCACTATTAAAGCTGCCATTAATTTGCCTGTTTATGCTACGTCTATAGTTTCCCACATTTCTCCTTTACAAATGCACCAACACTACGTGAGCATTCTGAAGGGCAAAAAAAATTACTTGCATACCATTTTCTCTATAATCAATTATTTCCTTAAATTTCACTGTTCTCCCCGAGTCCACCCCACACCTCCAACTGTTATTTGTTCTTTTGTCATTAAGATAGTAACCTCCCATTCATAACTTTATGTTGCTTTCTCTTTTTCCCCTTGTACATCAAATCTTCCCACACACAGAATTCTGAATTCCTCTCTGGTTGCTTGATCATTGTTCCCTCATGCTTGTCTCAGCCATGAAACCTACCCCCTCAAACCCATTCCCAATAACCTTCTGGCCCCGGAATGGCTGAAAGTGTAACTCGTGTCATCAGGCACAATCCTCCTTTTTAAATTTACCACCGTCTCTCTCTCCATTTACAATCTTAATGATTTTGCTCATCTTTCTTCAAGTGAGATGTCTACCATCTGTATTTTTGTTGTCTTCTAATGTAATGAAATAAATTTAATACATTTAGGATGTAGTTTTTTCCATCACACTTTGTTACACTATAAATCTCTATAAACGTGTGTAAAGAATCGTAACCTAATAAAACCCACTGCTAATCTCTATAAACGAGTGTAAAGAATCGTAACCTCCTAAAACCCACTGCTAATCTCTATAAGCAAGTGTAAAGAATTGTAACCTACTAAAGCCCATCGCTAATCCCACCTATGTTAAAGATGCTATATAACTGCTCGTTATATTTCAAAAGGACAGGTGAGAGAATTACATGTATGCACAGGGGAATGGTTGCATCTATTGCTTCTATTATAATAAATGTGCATGAAGATTAATATTTTCATTTTTAAACTCAGACACAAAGGGATAGCTACATATTTTTCTTCTGATCACAGAATCAATGTTCTTCGTTTGTAGAGCAGACATAGTTATGTTAAGTTGTAATTAATAAGTCGTTATTGTGAAAAAAAATACTTGCTTATGTCTCAGAATAGAAATGTTAAACTTTTTTCCAATTTCTTTTGCTCACGTTGTACATCCTTGCCTTATTTCTACAGTCCTGCAAAGCAGCTATATCGTTAGAGCAATATAACTCAATTCTTGTACTCCTTGCTGGTTCCTTCTCGGCCAGGTCTTTCAATTTTCATTTTCTTCATCATTTACAATTCTTCTATTAGTTTTTCTATATTTGATTTGTAATAAAAACAGTTTATCTTTTTGGGCATATCCATGGTTCAGAGACATTTTGTTACTATGGAATAATGTCCCTATTGTATTATAGAAATAGACTTATGACACTCTACCCTTTGTGTTGCACTTTGTAACTATCTTGAATAAATGTCATCATTAGACAGTTTAATACTGCATTTGTTGATCGAGAACTTCAGGAAGTAAAGCACAAGACTATGAAGTCCCCACTTAATAGAAAGATCCTCAGGATTGATGTTTCTAAACTGAACACTTATTATTTAAGTGATTGTTGATCTCTTGAGAAGTTGGTGTATGGATTTTTAAAAATGCAGTTGTTGAATTTTATTTTTGAGTCAGTCTCCAGAAACATTACTGGAGCAGAATATTAGTTCTCATTTTAAGAGTAAGTGGGCAAGGCTCAGGTGTTATTTTCATTAACCATGATAACCTGTGTTTTTCTCTTAGTGACAGTTCAAAAAACTGTGCAGGTTTTCCTGATTTATCCTGTTGGCTAAAGTATACATTGCAACAGTTGAATGTCCTGAAGAAAATCCAGGAAAAGCAGACAGTACCTGGTAAATACAAGATAAAGGAAATTCAGTTTTATACTTTATCTTTGTTAGCTTTCTGTTATTATGCATATAGTATGACAGTAAAAGTGAAAAATGCCTTGTTTCAGAATGCCGCATTACTATCGTTGTTAGGCAAATCTTTAACAGTGAACATTATTTATAATTATATGATACTGAATTGAGCAGAGTCAATTGTTGAATATGAACAGACATTTCTATTGTCCTTTCAAAATGAAACTGTTGTTGGAGAAGTAGAGTAGAAGTAATGAAAACGTCAGGATGTCTCTTAATTCCTTCCTCATGCTCATCATAAGACAGCTTTTATAAGCAGGCTTACACCTCTTACAATCCCTAACTTAATCTGCTGTGTAGGTGAACGTAATCTAGCTTGCCTCCAGACTAACAATTTATCCTTTTAATTCTGGGTTATGTTCAGAATTATTGGATGATTACTGTATACCTCTTAACAGGTGCCACTAAGGTTAAACTACAATTCTTTCATTGGAAAGAAGGTGAGTTGAATTCTCACTGATACATGAAAATGCTTTAAATTGCATTAAAATCCTGCACTGTAAAGTGATCTGAAGTGATGTGTGAAGTTAGGAGAATCTTGTGAATAATCTGAAGAGCTTCATTGCTGATGTCACAACTGCTGTCATTGGGCATTGTGGAAGTGAATTGTGTGTACCTTAAAGATCAGACTAACATGAAAGCAAAATGCAATTAATGATTAACTTGAGAGCTTCCAACTTCAGTGGCTTCTGTAATTACATTGAAGTACTTTTTATATGTTAGGGCTTTGCTAAAAACTCTTTTTATAAAAGAAGTATAAGTTTTCAGTTTCACTAGTAGATTGAAATTTTATTTTGACATCTTGATTTGAGTTTTTGCTGCTCCATTGTACAATCAAATGACTAGTTTATAAATTTACTGGATTTAATACAGGAGTACAAATTGAAATACAATACTAACCTCTGGTAACATTTTAGCTCTTGATTTGACCTTCTGTAGACAGTTTTGTCCTATCTTGTATCCAATTATCGGGTGGAATGGTTTGGCCAAAACTTTTCTATGGCATCCATTTGTGGTCCACAGTCAAACAGCATTGAGGGAAGCAAATTAACTTAAGTTTTCTGTCCCCTTGACATGAGAAATTTGGTCATCTTAATGGTAAACATTGGACTCCAATTTTCTGGATTAACAAGTGCCTAAATGCTGAATCTAATGTGCGCATCAGTGCAAGTACTTAACCTTAAGTGATCTTGTTTAGCTTGAAATAAATGTAAAGACATAATTTTAAAAAGTTTATTCATTCGTGTGTGCTCTGCCAAAAGGCTGGTTCTTTGCTCATTGTCTGCTGATGCTAATTTTAAGATAATGCGTTCTGTTAAAAAAAGGGCTATTGTGTAAGTGGTTTTCTTAATTCCTACCTCCAATTTTACTCAATTTCTATTAAATTGTATTTGTACCTCTCATGCTCATGATTTTCTGTACTTTCATTAATTCATAACATTCATGTTTAAAAAAGCTTTGTTGATCTTTTTAAATATCAGCTGTATTAATTTCAGTATATCAATAAATGTTTCTTTTTTCAGATAACCTCTCCAATGCCAATCTAGAAGGAATTGAAGTTCCTGAAGGGTTTCAACCTGATGTAAAACCAAAGTGTGTATTCTGATCATTTAACAATTTTAAACATTGCATTGTAGTCTTTGTTTGCTTTGCTATTTGTCATGAAATGATAAATTAAATAGCTCAGTATATCATATCAGATACGATATTCTATTTTGGAGAATTAAAATGCATAGATTTCTTTTGTCTTTGAAATTTCCTATACAATAACTGACTCAGGGCCTTAAAGCTGATACCAGATGCAAAGATGACATCAGTAGCACAGCCATGAATTCCTCTTGGTATCTCTAACATGATAATGGAGATGCTGGAAATTTGATTGCTGAGCAAACACATTCACTACGTTGTGGATACAGTAATTTTGTTTAATTCACCCATTTGATGCTCCTTGAAGTATAGTAGGCCAGATACAGAGCCTTGCCAGTTATTTCAAAAGAACCATTTTCTCGCTATATGTTGCATGTGGCTGTGCTACTTGTTGAGACACAATTGTTGCTTGGGTGTTTCTTGCAATAGTGCTTTATTTCTTTTCTCAGGAATCCTTATTCGGATAGCATCAAGGAGATGCTTACAACCTTGGCTACAGCAACATACAAAGTGGGTCTCAAGGTCCATCCCAATGAACAGGACCCACGGGTGCCTATAATGTGCCGAGGAAGCTGTGCATACACAATACAAGCAATAGGTGGGTCACAGTGAATGCAGTGCTGTATTTACTTTCAGGATGCTTACTTAAGAGCCAAACTAACATAAAGTTATGTAAAATTATTTTTTAAAAGCCTGTATATTTGTTAAGTAAGCTGTTGTCTCTGTAATTACTTCAAACCTTGTTGGTTTCATTTTCCAATTAATGAAGAGTTTTACCTTGTGTTAAATTTGACCAAGTTGTGCGCTATGTTATATGGAGAACTGAAATTTATCAGTGTGAACAAGACTAAACTAAGCTTTTAGAACTATTTTATATTTAACTTTCCAGAACGTTTCCTGGCAGACGAAGAAAAGCCACTATTTGGTCACCTGCCATGTAGGCAGGTAGGAATGATTAATTATTATATTATTAATTATAATTATATTCATTATAAAGGCTGTTGAAAAAGTGTTTCAGATTTTGGTTTTCAATAATGGGATTGCAATGGAAAATTTACACTGCTACTGAAATATTTTCTGGAAGAATGTTCTGTTAATTCGTAAAGACTGAAATGGCATCAACCATGATACTGGCTTTATTATAAGGGAGATATATGTAGTTTAGTCTCAGTCTAAGTTACTTTGCTTGTCATCTTTATAATATTGATAATTGTAATTTGGATTAATGTAAAGAATTGACATATTTATAATTGTTCCAGAAATTATGCATGTTACCATTATAACTCTAACACTCCTACCACTGGTATCATTTATTGGCTGTGAAGTTCTTTAAGATGTCCAAAGATTATGAAAAGCATTATATAATGCAAATTATTTCACGCTTTATAAGCCAAGTTTTCAGTTGTTTTTCTATAGCTATAATTGTGTCTTTTAGGATGACTGTCTGAAGGCATTAACCCGATTTGCTGCATCACAGTGGACTGTGAGTTCTTTGACTGTGATTCAGAAGCAATATGCTCAACTGTTATCAGGTTTGTGTGTTGTGTAGCATGAGTTCTTGATTATGATTTTATGTACCTATCATTATATCTACAAAAGGCCTTCTTACAAGCCAATTTGCCAGGTTTGACGTTAAATGAACAGAGACTAAAATGGTAATTTTAATGAATTGTTGTGCAGTATTTGGTTTTGTAAAATGGAGCATGTATATTTTTTCCCTTTCTCAGTTCTGATATCTGATGGTGATAAAACTCAGATTCCTCCATCCATTCTTGATGTTGACATGTTCCACTTATTGGTAGGTGATCAAACTATTTTACTCTTTTAATGATTTCTCATTTTTGTGATGACTTTCAAATTGTACAGTGAGATGATGCTTGATAAATGAATAATTTTGAGTTGGCTTCTTGGTTGTGATGTAAAAGTATGTACAAGTGGCACTTTCATGCATCCAAGGTATAGTTTTTTATGAAGTTGAAAGTGACTACATCCCATTTCAACTAACATTTAACATTGGAACATCAATCACTTCAGTTGTAACATTCATTTCAGAAAACAAAAGTTTTTTTTTCTATTGTAGGAAGTCAAGAAAATAAGCGATTCATAAAATACCACCTCAGTGTTGAAACACATGTTCAAGTACATTTGTATCCTAACTTATTTGGGGCATATCTTTTATGTTCCTACAAATATAATTTGCTTAAGAAAGTTTATAATCTCAAAAGGTTTATTATCTTGTTGCTTTTTCTTTTTTGCTTAATTTTGTTCCACTAAAAGATCTTGAGTTGAATTAGTCACCCTACTTTATATTATTTGTTAGCCTATGCTAACCACAAGAATATTTGATGGAAGAGGGGCAACATAATTTTGGAACTAAACATGTATGAGAATTGTATACTTCAGCATTTGACTTTAGAGATTTTCATTGAAATACTTGAACTGACTTTTTTTCAAATACAATCCACTTATCGAGCCATTGTATTCTTACAGGTTTGGTGAGACCAAATAGAGTCATAGACTCACTCAAGTACAGAAGGAGACTTTTTAATTGATCAATTCTGTGCCAGTTCCCTGTAGACTTGAGCAGTTCAATCAGTCTCATTCCCCCAGTATAGCCCTGTAGCCCTACAAGTTTATTTCTGTCAAGTGTCCATCCAATTTCCTTTTGAATTCAGTGATTCTGTGTCCACCACCCTCTGTATGCAGTGAATTCCAGGTCATTGCCACTCGCTGCTTTAAAAAAGGGTATGCCTTGTCTTGCCCATACATCTCTTGCCAAAACATTAAATCTGAAATCCCTTGTCCTTGTGTCATCATTTTAAAAACATATTCTATTTTGGCAGCTTCCCATTGTACAGCCAACTATCTCTAAATACTTGTGTAAGATGTTATGTTTAACTTTGTTGTTCAAAATTCTACCTCATTTTTTTCCATCTCGCAATATCAAATAGTGTTCCTGTAGTATTTTTTGTTACTGACGAGTGCAATTTGACAGACCTGCTATTCTCCCTACAGGTGAGCCTCGTACTGTCTTTCCCAGCTCTGCATTGTCATGATTTCACTGGAGTTAGCTTAGCTGTTGGTCATCTTCATCTCTTCCATCTGGTTACCATGGCACATATTGTACAGATTTTGCTTACATATTCAACAGGTAATTTATAAATCATTCTAACTCAAAAATAATTGATCCTGATTTGGGTTGATAATAAGGTTGGGAAAATCCCAAAAAACTAGCAAGCAGGTTCAACAATTAAGAAGGCAAAGGCCTTTTGTCCTTCATTGTAAGAGGGTTGGAGTTTAAAAACAGGGAGGTTTAGTTGCAATCATTACAAGGTGTTGGTGAGGTCTCACCTGAAATACCTCATACAGTTTTCGTCCCCTTACCGAAAAAGGGCTATAATAACATTGGAGGCAGTCCAAAGAAGATTTACCAGGCTATTTCCTAGGATGAGAGGTTGTCCTATCATGGTTTTATGAAAGATGAGTTTTTTTTTATAAATTTGCTCAAATTCTTTAAGGATGTAACAGGGAGAATAGATAGAGGGGAACTTGTAGTGCATTTAGATTTCCAAAAAACATTTGACAGGGTGCCACACAAGAGGCTGGTGCATAAGGTAAAAACCCATGGAATTGGAGGAAGTGTGTTAGCATGAATTGAAAACTGGCTGTCAGATAGAAAACGGAGAGTTGGCATAAATGGGACCTTTACAGGTAGAATGATGTAACTAGTGGAGTGCAGCAGGCATCAGTTCTTGGCCTGCAATTGCTCACTATTTATCTTTATGACCTGGAGGATGGAAGAGAATGTAAGGCTTCCAATTTGCTGATGACACAAAGATAGGTGGAAGGGTGTGTTGTGCTGAGGATATTGTGATTGTGCAATGAGATATATATAGGTTGGGTGACTGGGGGAAAACCTGGCAAATGAAGTTTAATGTGGAGCAGTGTGAGGTCATGTACTCTACTAGGCAAAGTATTATCTAAATGAAGAAAGACTGCAGTTGAGTGAAGTGCAGAAGGATCTAGGTGTTTTAGTGCATGAATCCCAAAAAACTAGCAAGCAGGTTCAACAATTAGTTAAGAAGGCAAAGGCCTTTTGTCCTTCATTGTAAAAGGGTTGGAGTTTAAAAACAGGGAGGTTTAGTTGCAATCGTTACAAGGTGTTGGTGAGGTCTCACCTGAAGTACCTCATACAGTTTTCGTCCCCTTACCGAAAAGAGGCTACAAGAACATTGGAGGCAGTCCAAAGGAGATTTACCAGGCTAATTCCTGGGAGGAGAGGTTGTCCTATCAAGAGAGACTAAATAGTCTGTATCTGTATATCAAACATATAAATCCTGAAAGGGCTTGACAGAATGGATTGTGAGATCTTTTCACTAGTGGGAGAGTTTCAAACAAGAGGACATAGCTACAAGGTAAAGGGCCGGTCATTTAAAACTGAGGTGCATAGAAATTTCATTTCACAGTGAGTAGTGTATCTCTACAATTCTCTGCCCCAAAGGGTAGTGGAGGCTGGATCGTTAGAAGTATTTAAGGTGGAGATAGATAAATATTTGATAGATTCAGAAATAGTAGGCTGTGGGGAAATGGAACAGAAAAGGAGTTAAGGCTGGCATGGATTGGCCATGATCATATTGAGTGGCGGGGCAGCTTGAAGGGCCTGGTGGCCTACTCCTGCTTCTATTTCTTGTGTTCTTGTGTGTTCATGTGTATAAACAATGTGGCAGGTACTATTTATATAAGAAAGAAGAAATAGGAGTAGCCAGCTGTGCCATTCAATACAATCACAGCTGACCTACTCCAAATACACCTTCCTACACTATCCCCATGTTCTGTACTCCCCTCGGTGTTCAAAAATCTATCGATCTATGTTTTGAATATGTTCAACAACTGAGTATCCGCAGTACGCTCAGGGAGTGATTTTTCAAGATCCACAATCCTTCAAGTGAAGAAACCTTTCATCTCAGTTCAGTCTGAGACAGTGATCCCTAGTTTTGTATTCCTCGAGCAGGGGAAAAAAATACTTCGAGCATCTACTCCATCAAACTCCTTTTGAATCTTATGTTTCAATGGGATCAACTCTCATTCTAAATTTCAGTCAGTATGGTCCCTGTCTGCCCCAGCTATCTTTATTGACATCCTGTCGTCCCGGGGATTAGTCTTGTGAACCTTTATTGCACTCCCCTTCAAGGTTGGTATATCCTTCCTTAAGTAAAGAGACTAAAATTACACAGGTATTGCCTGACCAAGGCCCTATGCAATTGCAGTAAAATTATTCATTTATAACTGTGATTCCTTTGTAAAAAGGCTGACATATTATTTGCTTTTCTAATTGTTTGTTAGACCTGCAAGTTAACTTCCTGTGATGAATAAGTATGGACATCTTGCCTTTTTGAATACTGACATTTTCCTGTGTCTCTCCATTTGAAACATATTCTACTTTTCTGTTTTCCTTTCAAAGTGAATCCTTCATATTTTCCCACTTTATATTCCATCTATCATGCTCTTTCCACACTTTTTAGCTTGTCGATATCATCCCTTGCAGGCTCTTTGCATTCTCAGTTTCCCACATGATCATGTGTCATCAGCAAACTTGGATACATTATACTTAACCCCCCCCCCCCCCCCCCCCCCCCCAATAAGTCATTGATATATATTGTAAAAAGCTGAAGCCGAAGCACTGATCCTTGCAATGTAGTTACAGCCCCCTATCAAAACACAAATAACCCATTTATTCCTATTGTATTTTCTGGCCATTAATCAATCCTCAATGCATGGTAATTACTTTTTTGGGAGAAAAGTAAACCTAGTTTAATTAAATTGTTAGCAGTTAAATTACATTAGAAATACTAGCAAAACTTCACTTTTGCATGTTTAAATGAGTGTTTTGAATCCAGCGGTTTATTGCTTCCAGAGGAAAATAATATGGACCAGGAGAGTACTGATGGCGATGAAGAGGCTGCTGCCTTAATAGTGTATGACAAACTCAGGCAATACTCAGGAAGGTAAGATGCAAAACAAGTAATCTATGGCTTTATATGTTGAAAAGAAAAATGGAAGTTCTGCCATTTAAAATGGGGAAACTCACTTAGTCTTTGTCCCTCTGATCCTGTGCAGGACAATGGGCAGCAAGACTGTGGTCCATCGCTCCAATTTTTTCTCTTCAGCCCAGTTGGTGTCCCATTCTTGAAGGCTTTTCTTAAATATACATCAATCAAGTTGTCTTTGAGTAGTCCCATAGTCATTTTCCATTTGGCAATGTCGCTTCCACTGTCACTTTGTGGCTGGGAAGTGAATTAAATGTCCTCCTATGTTTCCATCATCTGTTTGCTGTTTTATGTGCCACAGGCTCTTCTGACCAGTTCTCAGTAATGCTTCTTTCTTGGTGACATTGTCCCCCATATGATACCCAGGAGCTCACATAGGCAACAATGAAGAAAGCTGTCTAACTTGTATGATACCATTGCAGTTCTTTTCCATATCTAGCTTGCATAGATTGCAGTTGAAAATACAGTGGAAATGTCAAGTTGCAGCTTCGTGGATGTGTTAATGGTGTTAAATGTCAAGAGAATCATTGGAAGACTGATACTGCTTCACCAATTCATTGGATGATAATCATTGGATGATAATCTCTACATCTCTACATCACTCTCCCTGGAGATGTCTGTTTCCCAGTGGTAATGGGAGGGACTTTTTTGCCATCCAACACCTCTTGGTCATCTTGCAGCTGACACATAGCCCCATTTTGGCACTCCTCCTCTCGAAACTGGTGGTGATGTCTTGCAGCGCAGGTGATTCTTTGACCTGCAAGACGATGTCATCTGCAAAATCCAGGCCCATCAGCCATTGGTGTTGAACAGATGCCAAAATCTGCACTCACCATTACCTTCCTCTTGATGAAATCAGTAACCAAGAGGAGAAGGAATGGAGAGAGTACACAGCCTTGTCGTACCCATGTGGTACTAAAGGTATCTGTGATGCCCATGTTGGTATTGTGGCAGCAGCCTGAGTTGCGGTATAAGGCTTTGACAATGTTAATATACCACTCTGAGATACTGTTCTGCCTTGCAATGTACCAGAGTGACTGCCAATGGATGCTATCAAAAGCCTTTTTGAAATCAAAGAAGTTGACAACAAGTGACTTCTGATACTGTAAGTTCTGTTGTATATTGTTCCTGAACATAAAGATCTGCTCACAGCATGTTCTGCCACACCGAGACCTGCCTTTCTGTCACAAAGGTTATTTTCTACTTTAGTTTTCAATTTGTTGAGGAGCATCATGCTGAAGACCTTTCCAGGTTGTGACAAGCAAAGCTGGAAATAATGCAAATTTAAGTGCCATGGGATGTTTCATTAAGTCAAAGCTGTTATATAAATATGTTGTGGATCAGAAAGAAAACTGAGAACTTCTGTCTTCTCTTTGTATATATTAATGTTTTGTTTCTTTTTGTAACTTTGCAGTCTGATAACAGTTTCTTGTTTAGATGATAATCAAGAACACAAGTTCAAATCCACAATAGCACCTTGAGAATTTGAATTCAATTTTAAAAGCAAAACATTTATCAAATAAAGGCTGGTACCATTATTTTGTTTGTGAATTGCAGACAGACACTTTGACCAGTTTGTATATCTGAAACGTTTTACCCTGGCCCCCTTATTTACAAGATGAACACAAGGACCATACTCAGTTCATGGTCCAACACAATTTTATTAACAAGTTCAGTAAATATTAACACTCAGTTACTGTTCTAAAATTATCTTAACCCTATTTGTCGAAGATTCTAATACTAGCCATGCCGACGAATTTGACCAAACCGCCATCTCAATTCTCTGAACCTCTGCCATTTCAGGGTCCTCGTCATCAAAAGTAGTTCTTGTACACGCTGTTCCGAGCGTATATAACGCACCCCTGGTTTGCCGCCGACCCTTGTCTGTAGCTGTCATTGCTGCAGGTCATGCAGTCTTTGCTTCTAATGGCATCCAGGGATCATCTCTTATCCCCTTCCTCTGCGTCCTTCTGGAAGCTTCCAGCCAATGTAGTCACCTGGCAGATCCCTTATTTGGAGGATGCTAGATGCACCCCAGGGAACCATCGCCAGATTTGCATATTCCATATACCCCCTTTCCAAGTAATTAGTGGCGGTGCCTCACCAGAGAATTCAGCCGAAACCAGGGAATGCACAAACGATCTGGCAAATACGGTTAGGATTTAATCCTTCTCATCTCCAGCTCCTGGGGCATACCCCGGTTTGCCCTGACCTGTATTGTTTTGGCCTTGGCTCATCCAGGTTCCCAGCAATTCTTGCTGTAGGAGCCATTTGCTACAGCAATTTCACATGTCCAATTGCCCATTGGGCCTAAAATTCAAGCTGTGGACCATCTGGCCACAAATAGGAAGTGATCATGAAGCTGTTGGATTATTGCAGAAGTCAAACTGGTTCAATAAAACTCTTAAGGGAAGGAAACCTGCTCTCATTTTGACCATGGTTTTGAGTGTGACTCCAGTTCTATACCAACATGGGTGACTCTTAACTGCCCAGCGAGCCACTCAGTTCCATTGAACTACTGGAAATGACCTAAACTGAATTGCATTGCAATCTGAGCCTCATGGTCCAACATATCACCAACCAGCCAAATGCCCAATATTGGGTGAATGAAGAAAGAGCATGCCAGGAGCAGTGCCAGGTGTACTTGAAAATGAATAATGAAGTGCTACACAGCGAAAGCAGCATGTTGTAGAAAGACTTAGCGACTGTGAAATTATTAGGTCATGGCAAAGTTCAGGAGTCATATCACATCAAGTCATGAATGGTGATGAACACTTCAGCACCGAACAGCATCTCAAAAACATCTCCATCCTTTATAATAGTGAAATCCAACATGTGAATGTAAAAGTAGAAGCTTGAAATATTTACAACCGTCTTCAACCAGTGATCTGTAAATGACCTTTGTTGGCCTCCACCTGTGAGTCCATCATCACAACTGTTAATTCGCCCGTTCAATTCACTGTACAAGTGATGTTAAGAAACAGCTAATCATACTGGTCAAGTTAATAGTCATGGGCCATTGCAATAACCTGCTGTAGTGCCAAAGACCCCTCTCCAATACAAGCTGCACCTTTTAAATAAGCTGTTTCTGTACAGCTGCAACACTGGCATCTATCTAACAGTGTAGGAAATTTGTTCCGCTATGTTTTGTCCGCAGCAGGACTATCAACCAATTACTCTTAATCATTGGTAGATTTTGCAGGTTTTCACAGTGACTTCACTGCAGCATTAATGTAAGTCTACTTGCGACTAATAAATAAACTGCTAGAATCACCGACAGTCTTCAACAGTGGCATTGAAAGGTAATTACTCAAGCTCAAAGATGTGGCTAGCTCTGAGCACAGGTCTTCAGCATCTCAGCCTAGTAATTTCCAGGATCCAGGTATACCATGTATTTAGTTAGGTTTCCATCAGACACACTTGGTTTCAGATCTTATTGCAAAATTGGTCTAAATATTTTTGCAAACTGAATTCAAAAATTAAAGTGCGTGTGTGCTACCTTATAATACCAATGATAAATTGCTTGTACAATGGCTTTAACTTCGTAAGAAGTTCTAAGATGTTTCACAGGACTGTTGGACCCACATAGTTTGGCACTGTGTGTACTCTTCGAAACATTGGAACTGACGATTTTAATTTGGTAAATTAGAGTTATGAATTAGGAGGCTTCTGACTTGTTTAGAGACATGGAGCTTCCCCCTGACTTGATGACATGCTCCATCTAGTGGTTTAGACAAGAAAATAAATAAGACTTCTTATTAGGAGGCTTAAGTGAAGGGAATCCCCAGCCCTGACTCCTAGTTGGGTGCCGCAGGGGCCGGGGTGTATTATCAACACCTTTGATCATGCTTTAGTTTGATGTTTTATGTTTTCTTTCCTTTTTTTGTTTTGGATAGCCCTCTTCTGTTTGGGGCTGCCCTTTTAATTTGTCCCTCAAATTAACTTTAGTTTAATTAGTTGGTTAAAAGATGGACTTCTGGTTGGGAGGTAGATATACTTTTGGTGTGAAATTGAAATATCATTTTTTTAAAAACTACTTTAAGAACATTTCTTATTTCTTGAGATACTGAGTTTGGTATTGTGAAGGTTTATTATCATCTAGTTTAATGTGTGCATTGTTCCAGTAATTTAACATGGCTGATAAATGGTCATCATTCATTCTTTAGTTACTTAATGATAAAATAATTTTAGGAAATGCGTATGAAATCTCAATGGTATAAGTGCTGAGTGT
This sequence comes from Carcharhinus amblyrhynchos, assembly GCF_965287045.1. Classification (NCBI taxonomy): domain Eukaryota; kingdom Metazoa; phylum Chordata; class Chondrichthyes; order Carcharhiniformes; family Carcharhinidae; genus Carcharhinus; species Carcharhinus amblyrhynchos. Next base: position 57,530,406 of record NC_137335.1, read on the forward strand.
AATGAACTTGGCTAAGATAGTGATGGAGGCCCTGCAGTTGGTCTTAACTTTTTCTGAGCTTGGGAGAGGGAAACCACTCTAGATTCCTGCATCTGCTCATTGTACAAAGACCCTTTTGGAAATGCATATATTTCATTCATTGTGATAGCCTGTGAAACCTCAGCTTCATCACAACATTCTGCCATCACTTGTCACCCAGACTCATATAATGAAGGATATTATTCGGGCTAGATTTTGAAGAGGCTGCATATTGCATGTGGAACTTGAATTAAATTGAATAAAACGTTCTAGCGGAGCCCTGACAATTAGTGGAGAAATCTGTCTGTTGCATTAACCAATTGGATTTGCATCAAATAGTGAATAACAGGAAATTATTGTTACTTATGTGAGCCATTGTTGACATTTGGAAAGGCGGATATCCTTTAAAACAGATTTCAATACAATTTAAACTAAGAAAATCCCCTTTGAAAAATTGAAATTGGATTGGATCATCACGGCAGAAATGGCTATCAGTGACTATCCCTGGATTAAGATTTGTATGCAGTATGCTATATTGGACCTTTATGAAGTACTGGTGAATTACTCTCAAGTTAATATGCATCCCTTAGAAGAGTCAAATCTTTATGAACTCTGTTTTCCTCCTGTAGTGCCTTGAATTCCATGTCCTCAGGTTGGCATGTGTGGCGATATATCAAGACTGGAATAATGCCCTATCTACGATGTTCTGCTTTATTCTTTCACTATCTCAATAGTGTACCAGTACCAGTTGAACTGCAAGGTAATTTATTTCTGAATACAAAATTAAATCTTGAAGCAGTGTGTGCATTGAAACTTATTATTAGGATATGTTTTCCATCCTTTCTAGGGTAAGCACTGCAAAATTATTTTAGAAAAAAACACCAAAACAACCCATTTTCTCAAAGCTTTTTATTCTTTACCAAGCAAACAAAAGATACTGTTAAATCACAAACAGAAGAACTTTAATTTTTGATTGTAAGTTGTACAGTTTATAACTTGTGCCAAAACATTTTTGTATGTGCAAGTACTTGCCAAAACTGCTAAAATTGTAGCTTTTTATAGAAAAGATGGAAAAGTTTTTTGTAGCTTTTATGAAACTCTGATGCTAATGGAGCAAATATTCTCAAATATTTCTACCGTGTTTGATATGTATTGCTCAGAGGAATTTAATGATCCTGATTCTATTCATTTTCAGAGAATGGACCACACCACTTTGAACTGTTGTGTCGCTATCTTTCCCTCCCAGCAAACCTAATGAGACTTTTCCAAACCGAGAGTGATACAATTGAACCTTTGATGCAGAGGTAAAAACCCTGAAGCAGAAATGCTTATACATTCCATAAACAGTATGGTTCTTGGTGCTGAAAAAAAATGTTGCAGGACTGTGTTTCATTTGAGGGAAAATAATTCACCATTCTGAAACTTGAACTTGTATGCTTGCTTATTTAAATGTGCTATTTCACAATAACGTGAAAAATTCTTTCAAAATGTTACGTGCTTTCTCTTCAGTAAAAAATCAAATTCAGTTATAAAAGTAATCCAATGTTATGCTGTTCTAATGATTCTTTGCATATGTTAATACAGTGATTGTTGCAAATTAACATACCTGTGTAAAAACTTGAAATTGTAGATGGTGTGGTGTTGCAGAAGTGCAGAGTTTTGTGAAGGGGGAGAGAACAGCTATTAGGTAAGCTTACAACTTTTGGTTTAGTAGTTGTTTATTTGTTAAATTGATTATTTCTGTTCTTCTGATTTAAGCTTCTATTTTCTTCTCTGTAACCCTATTCTAGCTATCCTCGGGAGTCAAATAAATTGATAGAACTTCCTGATGATTACAGTTGCCTCATAAACAGGGCATCTTGTTTTACGTGAGTACACAAAAGATCTTTGAAATTTCATCTTTTTATATTTAAGTGATCTGTTGTACACTGAATCATGAATTGCTGACCTTGATTTTATTACATTTAAAATCATGCAGCATTATTATTGTGGTGTTAAAGGACAGTTGTTGTGTGTACACTTCTACTTTTGAACCATAAAATCAAGGAGTTGTGGCCACGTACTTCATCTCAAGTCTATTTTGAGCCTCAATTTGCTCATAATGTATGAATATTGAGGAGTATGTCAAGAACAGGACCAGGTGTATCTAAGCACTTAGGCAGCATTTACCTAAGTGTGATATCAAAGAGCTCTCGCAAAATTGAAGTCAATGAAATTGGAGAATATTCTGCACTGGCTGGAGTCATACCTAGCACAAAGGAAGATGATTGTTGGAAGTCAACCATCTCCAACCCAGTCCATCTTTGCAGAAGTTCCTTAGGTGGTGTATTAGCCCCAACTGTCTGTTCATTATTAATGAATGTTATTAATGACTTGCACTGTATCAGATCATAAAATGTAAAGTTCAATGATGATTACACAGTTCTCAGTTCTATTTGCAAGTAGTGAAGCAATTCATTCTGACGTGGCAAGATCTGAACTTTCAAGCTTAGGAGATTTGGGCTGATTAGTGGCAAACAACATTCAGGCCACATAAGTGCCACACAGTGACCATCTCCTAAAAGAGAGACTCTAGCCACCTCCCCATGATGTTGAATGACATTGCCATCATTGAATTTCCCATGGTTGACATCCTGGAAGTCACCATTGATTAAATGAACCAGCCACAAATACTTTGGTTATAACAGTAGGACAGTATCTGCAGTGATTAACTCACCTTATTCCTATAAGGCACAATTCAAGAGTGTGATTGCATACTCTCCCTTGCTCTGATGGGTTCAACTTCAACTCTCAAGAAGCTTAAGTTTTCCAGGACAAAACCCCTGCTTGATTAGCCTAGCATCCACCACCTTCAACATTCACTTCCTTTGCATACCATCAACAAAATTCATTGCTGCAGTTCACCAAGGCTTCTTTGACAGCATCTCCTAAACCCAAGACCTCTGTCACCTAACAGGAAAAGGCAACAGGAAGCAACATCTATTTCCTGTACGAATCTCACTTCATCCTAACTTAGTAATATATTGCTATTCATCATTGCTGGTGCAAAATCCTGGTACTGCCTGTCTAACAGCTCTGTGGAAATAACTTTACTGCCTGACTGCAGTGGTTCAGATAATGGATCACAATCATCATTTTAAGGGCAAATAGAAATGGGCAATAAATTCTGGACTCAGTTACAAATAGTTGCTGTTAATTCTTACAGCAATATTGGGCTGTTCAATAAGTTCTTTGCATCTCAATATCACACTTATATTTCAAAACCTTTGTAGATCATTTTTGTGTCTGTTAATCATTTATCCTGATCTAGATCCTCATCTGTTGCTCATTTATTAGAATTTGATGGTGAAATTGAACAAATTTTGTCCCTTCTGGATTTTACCAGCTTCTCATTCTTCAGCTGGCAATTTAGAAACATTGGAAAATCTTTGGATTAGATGTCAGGCAAACAATCTACTGAATATGTGAACAGATTTGGATCTTGTCAACCATTTTCTTCTTTCTTTCTTCCTTCTTCTCAGGGTGTTCCTAAGAGGCAACGCATCATCCACGGCTTGTAGCACGCTAATTGCAATCATGGTAAAATGCTTGTTATAAGCAGTGGGAATTAACACCAGACCAATTTGTTACCCTAAGTAGGGAATCATAAAATAGTACTGAAACTGCAGATACCTCCTTTTATAAGGAGCAAATAACATTTTGCAGGCCTCATCAAATTTGTAATAAGTGAGTTTCATGTATTTTGAATGAAACAGTTTACTTTTTTCTTCGTATTTTGAAATAGATGTCCAAAATCAGGTGGGGATAAAAGTCGAGCACCAACTCTCTGTTTGGTGTGTGGGGGAATGCTGTGTTCTCAGAGCTATTGCTGTCAGACAGAGCTGGAAGGAAAAGATGTTGGGGCTTGCACTGCTCATACCTATACGTGTGGGTGTGGAGTTGGAATTTTTCTGCGGTGAGTTAAAACCTTTATCTTATTACTGCAACCCTTTGTAGCCACTTCCATGTTAGTTAGGTCCACAAATAACAGTCACATTAAGGTACGAATCATTGTAATTATGGTGGAAGTTAACTCAGAATTGAGCATGGCTGGTGACTATAGAGTGTGGAGCCTGAAATCTTTTGCTTCAAGATGGCACTTGAATCCTAGCTGACTTCTGACGCTCATCTCAAGTGGCATCATTTCATCAATTTTGTTCAGACAGCTAAATTATAAGAATATCTGATTATTTGATTTTCTGTTCTCTGGGGGAGGGGGGTGCACGAGAAATTGACCCTTAATTCAGTGCTTTTTAAAATAAGCATGTAAATATTCATTCTTATGGTCATTGTACATTTTCAGAGTTCGAGAAAGTCAAGTATTGTTCCTGGCTGGAAAGACAAAAGGATGCTTTTATCCACCACCCTATCTTGATGACTATGGGGAGACAGATCAGGGACTGAGGTAACAAATTAAAATATTTCATATATTTAGACTGCATTTCAGTCAAAGAATAAGCACAAGTTGATATTTTATATTCATTGTTCTGAAGGTTCCCTGCATTTATTTTGTGATTATTTGTGTAACTGTTATTTCTTGTGAATTATTTTGTTTAGGCTATCAGTTTTCTGATCATAGTGCCAGAAAAAATATTTTTTCTCTCACTATACGTGCCCCTTTGTGTGGATTGCAACAGTCTTGGAAGTATCAGATATAGCTGCATTGAATGTTGGAAGTTCTTGCCCGTTCTGAGAAGTTAGCTTCAACTGTATTTAACATAGTACATAGAGCTGGAATAATATTTTGTAGAATAGTTATATTAATTTATGGATTTCGCTCCACACCAGTTTTAACTTGAATGAATTTGCTGATACTGTACTCTATTGATAGCTGCTCATCTCTTGGTCGTTATGTTTGTATTTCTTCTTGTGGTGAAGAAAGTTGATATACAAAGATAAACAATTGACATTGGTAATCTTATTGAATTGCATTTTTCAGACGAGGGAACCCCCTTCATCTCTGCAAAGAGCGATACAGGAAGCTGCAGAAACTGTGGCAGCAACATAGCATCACAGAGGAGATTGGCCACGCGCAAGAAGCAAATCAGACGCTAGTTGGCATCGACTGGCAGCACTTGTGATTAGTTTCTAATAGAACTGTAGACACTCGCCTCATCCTGAAGCAAAAAATATCCTCTTGAGGGAAGTCAGAGGATCAGGTTAAATGAAATACACCTCAGGCTATCCATTTTGGAACACTTGCTCCTGAATTACAGTAATTTAAAAAGAAAGGTTGTACAACTGTTCACCTGTCATTAAGAAAATGTGGATTGCATGTGAAGTGCATATTTTAAGGAGATGTTATTTCACTTTATTTGCACTTGAAATCTTCTCCACAAAGATGGAACATTTTGGGATAATAAAACCCACATCTTCAAAGTAGCTGATCTTTCTTTGAATCTGAATTATTTATCAGGTGTTGGACTAATACGATATGGACATCCAAAGTGTGTTTCTGTGCTCTAGTTAGTGATGTCTAATGAACAAGTTTGGGTCAAATATGTTAAAGTTTGCTGGTCTTCGGATGGAAGCATTTTATTTTTAATTCTTGCTTTCCCTCGTTTCCTTTAGTAGTTTAACTAACTTTACACCGATTTGTGAATGTGATTCCTTAAGGTGTGCATCTGGTTTCAGTCAGCTAATCAGAAATTGAGTTCAGTGGTCACTGATACAAGAAAAGATTCCCTTGACTAAAAAAGCAGTTCGTCACTGTTCTATTTGTGTTAAAAATCTTACTATTTGTGCTTTGTAAGAAAATATATTGTAAAATGCATTTAAAGGATATATAAAGCTATTTTATAACTAGCAGTTTATTATAAAATTATTTTTAAACAAAACAGCTATACGATGCAAACAATGGCTGTAATCAGGGCAGTTAACTTGATTTTTTTTAACAGCAAGAATTGGCAAGAAGTTTCTTCTTGAAATATACTGATCATAGGAATGACGGTAGGCAAAGAGGAAATGCTTTTAGTTTTCATTTTCTTGTATTCGCTTATCTGAAGCATTCCATTATTCACTTAAAATTTGAGTTCTGACTTTCCTGTCAGCATACTTCTTAACACCTACCATGCAAAATTCAAAACTTCTGTTGTTCTCTGGCTGGAGTTGATCATGGATTGTTTCAGATATTGTTTTAGGGAGGTCAACGAAGAAAGCTCTCTGAAACAATATGAAAATGAGTAGGATGACTGAAGTCATGTCTTAGGGAAAATAGTCTGCACAGCATTCTTGAGCATCTTGCCCCATATCCATCAATAACCCATATTTGTTTTTGTTTTTGTTGAGGGTATGGTAAAATGAGCTAATGGAATGTTAATACTTTTGAATAACTATGTTTGGTCTTCATACAATGTGGCAAAATATGGATTCAATTCAGTTCCTATCTTTATTTTGTGAATATGTGGTACTAGAGTTGATTAATTTCAATGGCCAGACTAACCTGGCTTTAAAGTAATTTTGCTTACAAAAAGGAGCAAATGCACTTTGTAACTACGTTTGCTAAACATCAGTGGAGTCTTCTGCTTCTGTTGCAGTTGCAGTATAAGATTTTAATATACAAATGTGCTGTGTCATGTTATTAACAAGTTCTTAACTGTAGAGCTTTATGTACAAAAAATAAGCAAATTGATCACAGAGAGGAAGACCTTCAAGTATTACCTTCAATTATATGGGAAAGTTGAGGATTCTGGCTGACATCTTTCCAGTTCAGGGTGACAATGGAGCAGTCATTATATGAAAATGCTTGACTTGTGCTACAGTAATTCTTTTCTTAGGATTTTCACTCAATCCATAAAAATTGAGATGTGGTGAATTTAAATAAAGCAGAGGTGGGGGTGGGGTGGAGACTATTGCTATATCGTATTGCTGAGAAGAGACATGTTGAAGATTTTCATCTTGTACTCATCAGGTTAGTTGCAAGAATGCCTAATTTAAAGGGAGCAACAGTTTATACTACATGAAAAAAGGGTGCTCTTTGGCTGGTAAGTTGATGCTGATTGATGGAGGCATTGCCTTGGAGAGTGCACCAGGAAATTATTGTCCCATGCACTTAATTTTAATTCAGAAAAAAGTAAAATGCCTACACCAGCATATGAATATATATAGCTTCTACTAAGCATTAATGAATCACATTGTAATCCCAACTGTTCATATTAAATTGTTTTTTAACGTAATTCTGAGTACACCCAGGTTGTTCAACAAATGCCATTCGCTCACGTAATCATATGTTCTGAATTTTGCAAGCATGGGCTGGTTGGGTATGGTCAGCACTCTGTTTGTTATGAACAGTCAAAGGGACATGCTTTTTGATACGATTTGCCAGCTGTTGGGATTAATGGCTTACATACTTGGCATTACATCGGCACTAAAATTTGTTTGGGTGGGAGGTAGAAAGTGCTAGCCCATGATTGCAAAACTCAGAACATCATGTCTCCCATTAGATGTGATTATACAATTGGACATCATTTGCTGAACAATCCTGAGTCTGCTCAGAATTACATTAATTGCCAATTTAAAAGTTTGATATATGGCTCCTGCTTTAAGCTATATATGTATATATTCAAGTGCAGAGAGACCTCTGCTCTGGAGGCAAAAATAGCATGTCTAGACATTGCACCTAAAATTTAAACAAATGCATGGGACACAGAGTTCCTGGTGCATTCTCTATGACGATGCCTTAACTAATCAGAGACAACTTGCCAAATAAATAGTACCTTTTCTCATAGTATAATTTGTTGTGGCCTTTGGACTTTGGCATTCTTGTCTGTTCTGATGCAGACTTCTTACTGTGTTCTGATGAGCAGGACTTTGGCAGCATGTGTTTTTTTTTGCAATATTGAGTTCTGTACTACTGAGCAAATGTTAATACTCATTTATTTAAAAGGGAACTGTTGATCCACATGGCATGATTGCATTTTTCAGCACAAAACATACTGTGAATGATTTTTAACAATTCTGTTTGTAACTGTCTGGAATTAAATAAGATAAAAAGACAATTCTGGACATGTAACGCTGAGCGCAATATAACAGTTGGATCTAGTGAATAAAAATAATAAATATTTTACTGAATTTTAACTAACTTCAGTGATAGATTTGCCAAAACTTAAAGTTAATCTCTAAGGAAGATAACTTTCCAACACAGTCAAAGCAAATTACTCTGGATGCTGGAAATTTAAACTAATAACAAAATGCTGAAAAAACTCAGTAGATTTGACAGCATTTGTGGAGTTAATGTTTTGAGTCCAGAGGACTCTTTCTGCACTCTGAAGAAATGTTACAAGGACATGAAGCATTAATTCTGTTTTCTCTCTCCTCCAATGCTGCCAGATCTGCTGAGTTTTTCCAACATTTTCTGCCTTTATTAACTTTCCTACATGTCTGATGAGGGAATGTTTGTTTATTTCTATTGTCAGTTATATTCAATGCTGATAACTTGATTTCAAGCTACAATACTAGTTCCAGTTCCCTTTCATCCTGATTATGTTCATCACAGATGATAGATACAGATGAAGAAAACCATTCTAGAAAGATTCTACTGTTCTTGCATCACAGCATCCAAATGTTTCTCAAATGAATTCAATATTTTTGCATCCTCTAACTAGTAATCCATTCAATTTTGGTATTTGCTTCTTACAGACTTCTTGACAACAAATTTGCTTCTTATCAGTCTGACCATATGCCCAAAGTCCAATTGTTGTGCTTTATTTTGAGGTAGTATTCTAGAGCTATCTTTTCAATACCAATTAGCCAATATTCCCTCTCAGTTAACTTCTTCTGTCTTGAAAAGCAAAGTCTTTACCTATAACTTAAAACTACTCTTTTGCTGCATTGTCTTGAGCCTCAAGTCCTCATGGTTGGAAATGAGCATGAGGACATCTCTAGTTCATCTTTTTTAATGGTCTCTGTTGGCGAGAATGAGAGAGTCAACTCCTGATTCTCCAGTAATTTGCTTTATTGCAAGTAGCACTGCAACATTTTGGTTTCTAAGTTGATTTTAGAGCATAGCCATTGTTGTTTGCCCTCCAATATGGATAATAACTTGAAACATGCGTTTCTTATCAGTCAAATATTTTATGTATTAATTGACTAAATTGGAATATTTTACAGTGCTTGGAATGAAGCTGTCTATTAAAATGTTAAACTCAAGTTGGAGATTACCATATAAACCTAACACACCATTTGTTTTTTTTTAAACTAAGTTAAATTAAGCTTGAGATTATGCCATTTCATTCTCTAGCAACATTACTGTTCCATCAACACCTGAACACACTTGTTGTGTTATAATTAATAATACTTACAATATATTCTCTTGTTGGAAAAGATTTTTCACTCTGCTTGTGTTGCTTTGACCATGTTTTGTTGAGATTAGCAAACACAATTTAATATTATTTCCATGTAAAGATTAGCAGGCTACAAAAGAATTTGATGTTGAACAGAGCTCATGTTACTGGTATATGAAGTAAATAAACTAGATTTGTGTATTGGTACAATAGTAGATACAACCCCATGTACAGTACTGCACCCATTTAAAATGGAAGGTCCGTTTTGGGGGATTTTTTTTCTATTTTACATAAGTGTCGAGGAAGAATTTTTTAATGCTTGAATAAACATGAAAATTCACAGGTGCTGCAACTTGAATATAACATTAGATTACACTGGGTCTTCCAGATAATTTTCTTTTCAGTTAACTACAGTTTGTTGTGAAAGTGAGGCTGTTCTGTTTTCCCACTGTTGGCTGACCCAGTTTATGGATATAAATGAAAAGCCTGACAAGGCTGAATAAACTCATAATCTTTAGTTTTGAACTAATGTACATATTGCTGAAATGGAGAGCACACCCACTTCTTTTCCTTATACTTGTCCTGTTGATACCTTAAATTAACCACATTCTCTTGTATTGTGCAATCTCCTTTCATGAAACTATTTAGCATGTATTTGCATTCATTGTAGAAATGTTTATAAAACAGGAATACTTTCGGTATTTGGGAGAATACTTGTAATAAATGGGCTGTTAATATATGTTGAATTCATGTATAATTGGTACTATGTACTATATGTAAAAACAAAACCGCTCCAGATTAAAAATAAATGCTTTTGGTGTTGAACTTTTTTGTTCATCCTTCATAATGTATGTCATGCCAAATGAGTATTTGTCACATGAGATTTTTGATGTTTCTGGAGATCTTTTTAATCTATAGAGACTTTCTTTTAGATCATTCTGGTGAAATTAATTTTCTCTGCATTATTTAGGCTGGTCAGTGAGAAAAGAACATGTGGAAATTGTACAAGAATTAGTCCTGATTGTGAAGTACCATGTCCAATTGGTTGGCCATAGCAATTCAAACCAGATGTTACTTTTGTAGTAAGATAGCATTTATTGCCCATTTCTGAGGGCTTAAACATGCAGGTCATAGCTTAGCATTTTTTTTCAGGGGAGTAGCTGAGGAGAGACTGGATTGTTTGCCAGAGGGACATTTAGGAAACCTGTTGGTAGGTTATCCTGATTTGCTTTCCATTACATGGCAGATTTGCCAGCTCTTGTTTGACCGACTTTTGGAGAGTTCATCACGCGACATCTAATTACATGACATCTGATTAACACAGCATTGTCCACAGTTTGCAAATGGCATGGTAAAAATTGGATCCCCTGTCGTTGTGTGCTCGTGACTTTGTACTTGCTGTTTTTGGAGTGGGAGCAGTTAATTTAACTCTAACTCTGTCCAGATATTTAATTAGTTTATGGCTAATTTGTATCATGGCTCTATTTATCTGCTTTTGTTCCATGTCATGTGATATCTTTACCTGACAATTCTGACCCAATTTTCCACTTGACTTTATGTGCAACAAAACTTTGGGATTTTATTCCTAAACGGCCTTGCTGTAATTTTAAGATTCTTTTCTTGTTCCGGAATTCCTTGCCGAAACAAATAATTTCTCTATCTACCATATTGACTCCTTTGATCATTTTAAATCCTTGGTGAGCTTACCCCAGACTTTCCAACCTCAAGGGAATGCAAGCCTAATTTACACATGTGATATTTTAATCCTTTAATGCTGGCATGCTGATGAATCTGGACTGCGTCTTCTGGAAGGCCAACATATTTTAACAGAAGCGTGTCATCCAAAACAGAATGCATAGAGAACTTCAGTGCCTTCAGTAACAAGAGTCATTGTTTGAATTTTGGAGCATTTGGAGTTTGTCATTGTGCAAGGAAAGTCTTGGAAATAATGTCAATTTTCAGTCAGAGAAGTTGTGTAATAGTATTTCTTCCCATAGTCAAATGCATTTCTTTCCTGTTACTAATGCATTTTCTGATAAAATTATCCAGCCTGCAGTGTTGCTGCCAGATGTCCACAATGCCAAGCACCACTGGATTTCTCTGGAGGTGGCAAAAGCATGGATGACAGTTTCACTAAGTGATGTTTTTTATTTGTTCATTGGAAGTGGGCATCGTTGGCTAGGCCAGCATTTATTATCCATTCCTGACAGGACTTTAAGAGTCAACCACATTATTCTTGGTCTGGAGTCACATGTAGACCAGACCAGGTAAGGATGGCAGATTTACTTCCCTAAAAAAAAAAGTGAACCAGATCGGATTTTTACGACATTTGACAATGGTTTCATCATCATCGTTAGACTTTTAATTCCAGATTTTTTAATTGAATTCATCTGCTGTGGTGAGATTTGAGCCTGGGTCCCCAGTGCATTACCTTGGGTCTCTGGATTACTAGTCCAATGACAATACCACAATGCCTCTGCCTTCCCTGGAGAAATAGGCCGTTGTTATGATGAGCATATGGGGTTGGAGCCTCAATTCTGGGTTGAATAGTATGCTAAGATTAGGAATAAATGTTTCAATATTTGACTATGGCTGAGGACAAACTCTTTGGTTTTCCCAATATATCACGGAAGGAAATTGTAGCTTGTCCAAGTCTGAACGAGGAGAGTGACAACACTGAAACAGTTGAACTGACAAAGGTGGTGGAGAGTTAAAGCTTTGTGTCTGTGTGTATACATGTGAAAGCTAACCCCATCTTTTTGGATGTTAATGAGGGATGGCGTGTTGGTGAGAAATGCCAAAGATAGATCCATGGAGGCTTGAGAGTAGAACTGCAAGATAGAAAGTGAAGCCATTACTGGAAATTAACTGCTACAACTAAACATGATACAATTGTGAAACCAATGAAAGACAGCCCATTGAGGTACACAACAGAAGCATTGAAGGAGGATATTTTCAAGCATGGAGGTAAGCCAAAACGTGCAAATGCTGTTTGTAGCTTTAGTTCGATTAGTATTGCTGAAATAAGAAACATGTCAAAGCTTTTGGTCTTGTTCTCATTAGGACACATTGTAAGAATACCAGTACAAGAGAAGACAACAATTTATACTGTATGAGAAAAGAATGCTGAGTGATTGGCATGTGGAGTCTGATAGAGGCATTGCCAAAACATTCTGCAGGGAATGGCTACCCTGAACAAATCACTTAGTGCTGTATATCACACAATCATAACGGGCCTAAAGCCATCACTTTTGGCCTGGAAAGTACCCAGTCTACCTTGGATTACCCTGGAAGGGCAAAGTTTCTCAATTTTAACAACAGGTGTAATCAGCTGTTTTGCACTGCTACTGTGCAGTAGCAACACGAGTGGTATTCACCACTAACAGGATGCTACCGTCAAGCGAAAAAGACATCTTACCTCTCTCGCAGATGAGTATTGTATATTAATTCAAGTGCCAGTGTGACACTAGGTATGTAGACTGTATGTCCCAATCAATCAGCATGTCCCAGCTGCTGCTACAACAGGCAAGAAACAGATTGCACCCAAAGAGCCCATACTTGTAAAACAGTGATGAACATTAAATGTGATTCCATGGTTGGAAATATTTGTTGAATAATCCTCTGTGTTAAGAATTGTGCTGACAACCAATTTAGGGTTGTCAGTCAGGCTCAGTGTGGTACGTTTGCATGTACTGGAAGCTACATATATAGTGCCCTGTTCTCTGCAGGCAGAACAAATATGTGTACATGTTACCCTTGTTGCAGCTAAACAAAATAAGTGACAGCCATTTGCTGATTTATTCTCCAGGTCAATGCCTTGACCAATTAGGGTCAGGTTGCCAGATTTAAATTCCAAACAATGCTTGGCAGTTATCTATCAGTTGCCATCAACTGGTGCATTTTCCATGGCAATGCCTCTCCCAATCAACCCATTTGCCAAACAATTAGCATTCTCTTATAGGGTATAAATTGCTGTTTTCCCCTTATACTGGAGTTCTTGTGAAGCTTCCTGATGAGTGCAAGACCAGAATCTGTGACATATTTCATTTTTCAGCAATACTCAAGTTCTGGTTCTGCATTACTAAACTACTTCAGTTAGAGTTACTCCAGTCCTGTGGGATAGAGACAAACCCAACCGGACAGCTTGTGGAAAGGTTGGTGACGGATTTGAGAAACAATTGTGTTTAAAGTATTTTAGAAACCACCATAGAAACCCTACAGTGCAGAAAGAGGCCATTTGGCCCATTGAGTCTGCACCGACAACAATCCCACCCAGGCCCTATCCCTGTATCCCTCCATATTTACCCACTAATCCCCCTAACCTACACATCCTGGGACACTAAGGGGAAATTTAGCTTGGCCAATCATCCTAACTGGCACATCTTTGGACATTTTGGAGAGGAAAAGGAATTTGGGGGAGATGGATGTGGTTTGCAAGGACAGGGATCAAAGGTATAGTTTTTGAGGGGGTAGGTACTGATGCTACCTTAAGGGGTGAGAATAGTACCTCAGGATTAGGAGTTATTTACAATTTAGCTAGAATGGGTCAAAAAAGGAAGTTAGGTCAACAGCCGACTTAGTGGGAATGGTACCAATGTAGCAGGTGCCTGAGTCTCAGGAATGAGATGAGTTTAGACAGATTGAGACGGAGGGAAATAGTGAAGCAAGAGGATAATATCTGGGGAGCTTTTGCTTTGGGGTTGGCCGCGGTGGTGGGAGAGGCGGGGTGGGGGGGGGATGTGGAGGAGAAGCTGCAGCAGCTATTGATTGTTTTAATCTTGGTGATTAAGGAATTCATAAACTCTTCACATTTGTTGCAAAGGAGAGTAGAATAAGTTGAGGAGAGGAGATGTTTGCAGTGGAGAAGTTGTTATTTTTGCATTACAAAGTGTTGGAGAAATGGACGGTTTTGACATATTGAGACCTGATGTGATCTGCTAGATCTGGTGATGGATGGCTCAATCAGTTGTGCATTGCATATACTCTAGATTGCATCTGTTGGACTTGAGGGAGCAACAATATAGTGCACAGTCAGAGTGGAGGGAAGTAAAAGTTTTACTGCAGTTAAGGACATCAAATGGAGATGAGGGAGTGGATTCTAATTAATAACTTTTAAGATTCCATGAGGGGGAAAGGAATTTAAGCATGTTTGTTTAATAGCAAGGAAACACTAGAAACATGATTGGATGTTACTGAAGCCCAACATTGAAGGAAATGGATGCAGCCAAAGCTAAAAGCTAGAAATTATTTGGCACATTTGGAATGATTGACCCATTAGCCCTAAGCTGACCCGCCCCTGCCCCCCCCCCCCAATTTTCTTGCAAAATCTATTGTTCCTTAAGCTACTGTTGGATTCATTCAAATGAAGAAAACCCTGAAAATGCCTGCAAAATAGCAGATCATTGAAAACATTTTCAATGTATGCTCTTGAGGAGCTATTGCTTCAAATATTTTCTGAATGTGATCTCTAAATTGTGGTGCCATGCAGTATTTTTCTTAATGGAGAGTTCATTCAACTTCTAATAGTTTTATGTATTACTGTATCAACAAAAATGTATAATCTACAGTTCATTGAAACAAAATCTGTAGCTATTTTTCAAAATTCCCACACCCCTACATCTATTTCATATTCCCTTTTATCTGAGGTGGTGACCAGCATTGAGGCACATTTCCATTGATTTGGGCAGTGTTGGTTTTGGGAGGCATAAAACCTGAGACTGATTGTGCCCTCAGCTGATAGTCATGCTGGATAACTCTGAAGAACTGCATCACTATCTCCTTTCCAGGGTCACTGAAACCAAAGGGAACACATACATGTGCAAAGGTAATTTAGCACAGAATAGGCGCCAAATTTAGTTTTTTGAATAGAGTGTGCATTTAACTCTAAGGTCATTGACAGAACTTTACACTTATCCTTAAAAACAGTTCCCCAAACTTACTGTAGCGCTTTTTTGTTGCTCCACATTACTGAGGTCCCTCATATTTTAGCAGCTATTAATCAGAGAAACCATTTTCTAATTGATTTTTAGAGAACGCAAGAACTTCCTTTTGAAGGAGAATTAGGGTTCAGAGACATTTCTCGTCTGCAACCTGTGGGGGAAAAAAAATCTTACTCCAAGCTTTATTCACAGGACAGAAAGAGACTATTTGTGCACCCAGCCTATGTCAGTTCTTTGAATGTGATATTCAATTAGTATAGCCCCTGTATTTTTTTACCCATTGTGCTGCAACTTTTTCTTTTTAAAGTACATTTCTAATTACGCTTTGCAAGTTGCTGTTGAATCTGCTTTCCCTTTTGTAAGTGCATTTCAGATCATTAACTCATTGCATTAAAAAAACATTTTCCTTATTGCTATTTATAAATCAGTATTTTCTGGTTTCCCTCCTACCAATAAAAACAGTTTCCCCTTTTTTACTCATCAGAAAATCCCTCAATCTTGAGTGCCTCCAATTTAGATCTTCCTTTAACCTTCCCTGCTCTGAGGAGAACAACCTCATTACCTCTAGTTGCTCCACATAACCGAAGTCCCTTGTCCTTTAGTGGCCCAGATCTGTCAGTTGTAAGCTTACCATATTTCTGTAATTCCTGGATAGCTTGCAGCTGCAGTTTTTAATGATATCTTGAGATTAAGATGATTATCTTATTAGCCTTTAATCCTATTTACTCCACCTTGAAGTAACATTTGAAGACGTTACAAGGTACAGAAAGTAAATGAAAATTCTGTGGCATTAATAAAATAACTGAGCTGCATATATTTAGTAATTTGGAGACTGCTTCAAATTAGTTTGTAATATGCATGTGTTTTTTTTTGATTAAAAGCATCTTGTAACTAGAAAGATTGTATCACTTGTTAAAAAACCACCACTTACTCCATCCTGTGGATTAACTTTCGCTAGTATTTATTGCATTATAGAATCCATGTTCTGAGCATTTGGCGGTATTAACTTTATCCTTTCCAAATATTTTTCTCAATTGGATACATAGATGTGCACTCTTGACACAAGGGGCACTACAAATTTATCCATTTTGGTATTTAGTACAAATATAGTTTGATTTGTCTGGTCAAATCTAATCATAAAATAGTCATTCCAATGTGTAAAATATATGGTATGGGTCGAGTCTTTCATGTTAAAATAACTTTTGTTTTGATTTCTGGGTTGCCCTGAGTTTAGCTTCTCAACTGCAACAGTACAAGAATTCTGTGGCTATTCTTAATTTCTTGAGCTACAAATCAAAAACTAATCATGCTGTTCTTGTATGGTCTTTCTCTGAGAACCTCTACTGAAAGTACATGTGGATGCTGATGAGGATAGGTAAAGTTTAGATGTGATTGTGTCAATGATAGAAATCACCTACTCAGAATCAGGTTCTCTCTCACTCAAGAAAAGCCATTCAAACTGAGTATAGCAGGGCTGTTCCTCCTATGGAGTTCCTTGGTATGAGTTCTCTTTAAGAGAGGGAAAATTGAAGTAACGTTTTTATTAAAAAAGCAACGTAAAGGAGGGAAGAGCTTGAGAGCTTGCAAAACTTCCCCATTCAACCCTTTTGTTTTCATAGGTGTTCTCCTTGTGAGTCATTTTTGTTAAAATCATAGTATATGCTCTGTTCATTATTAGCACAGTACTTCTATACATCAGTCTCTGGCCAGTATTTTCACAACAGAGATACAGAGAAGTGGAAAGAAAAGCTACCTTTTTTTTTGCTGAGTTAAGCAAATACGTGAAGGATACTGAATGTATATCATAATAAGAACATAAGAAATAGGAGCAGGAGTAGGCCATCTAGCCCTTCGAGCCCGCCCCGCCATTCAATAAGATCATGGCTGATCTGTCGTGGCTCAGTTCCACATTCCCGCCCTCTCCCCGTAACCCTTAATCCCCTCACTTATCAAAAACCCATCAACCCGCATCTTAAAAATATTTAGCGAGGCAGCCTCCACCACCTCAACGGGCAGAGAATTCCAGAGATTCACCACCCTTTGAGTGAAGAAGTTCCTCCTCAACTCCATTCTAAACCGCCCCCCCTTTATCTTGAGGCTGTGCCCCCTAGTCTTACTGTCCTTTCTGAGCGGGAAGAGTCTCTCCACCTCTATCCTATCCATCCCATTCATCATCATATATGTCTCAATGAGATCTCCCCTCGTTCTTCTAAACTCTAACGAGTACAAGCCTAGTTTATTCAGCCTCTCCTCATAGCTCAACCCCCTCAACTCCGGTATCAGCCTAGTAAACCTCCTCTGCACTCCCTCCAAGGCCAAAATATCCTTGCGTAAGTACGGCGACCAAAGCTGCACACAGTACTCCAGCTGCGGTCTCACCAATGCCCTATACAGCCGCAGCAAGACCTCCCTACTTTTATATTCAATCCCCCTCGCTATGAAGGCCAGCATCCCATTAGCCTTCCTGACCACCTGCTGCACCTGCAGGCTGGGTTTTTGCGACTCATGCACAAGGACCCCAAGGTCCCTCTGCACCGTCACCTGCTGCAGTTTTTCGCCACGTAAGTAATAGTCCTTCCTACCATTATTCCTACCAAAGTGGACCACCTCGCACTTGCCAACATTAAATTCCATTTGCCATTTCCTGGCCCATTCGCCCAGCCTATCTAGATCCTTCTGCAGACTCTCCACACCCTCCGCCCAATTTGCCGTTCCACCAATCTTGGTGTCATCAGCAAATTTCGACACCATACACTCGGTTCCCTCCTCCAGATCATCTATATAAATGGTAAATAGCTGAGGCCCCAGCACCAACCCCTGGGGCACTCCACTAGTCACCAACCGCCAATCCGAATAGCACCCATTAACCCCCACTCTCTGCCTCCTATTTAACAACCAATCCTCTATCCACGCTAACACCCTACCCCCAACTCCATGCCCCCTTACCTTCTGCAATAACCTCTTGTGAGGCACCTTGTCAAACGCCTTCTGAAAATCAAGAAAGACCACATCCACCGGCTCTCCTCTATCCACCGCCCTAGACACATCCTCATAGAACTCCAATAAATTTGTCAGACACGACTTCCCCTTAACGAAACCGTGCTGCGTCTGCTCTATCAAGCAATTCCCCTCAAGATGCCTCGCTATTTCCTCCTTGATAACGGATTCTAACATTTTACCCACAACAGACGTTAAACTAACCGGCCTATAATTCCCTGTCTTTTGCCTGCCACCCTTCTTAAACAACGGCGTAACATTAGCCGTTTTCCAGTCTTCCGGCACTTCCCGGAATCCAGCGACGTTTGGAAAATAACCACCAAGGCATCCACTATCACCTCCGCCATTTCTTTCAGAACCCTCGGATGCATTCCATCCGGTCCTGGGGACTTGTCCACTATCAGTCCCTCTAGTCTGTCGAGCACCGCCTCTCTAGTAACAATAATGTCATTGAGACCCTCCAGTCCTACCACCTTTCCATCGCTAACACCCGGCAAATTATTCACGTCTTCCTCCGTGAAGACCGAAACAAAAAAGTTATTCAAGACCTCAGCCATTTCCCCATCCCCTACCACTAAGTCCCCCCTCTCATCCTCTAAGGGTCCAACGTTCACCCTAGCCAGCCTCTTCCTTTTTATATATTTATAAAAACTCTTGCTGTCCTTTTTTATATTAAGCGCTAGCCCAGCTGCATAGTTTCTCCTACCCTTCTTTATCAATAATCTATCTTTATCAGTAATCTATTAACCAGTTATTGATTGATAGTATTGGTCGTTGAAAAAAAGACCAATTGTAGAGAGATCCCATTGTAATTTGGCAAAAACTGCACAATTCCATCTCGGGCTTTGGTATACATGAAGAAGTGTAATCTCAGTAACTGTTCCGATTGTGGTTTTACTCAATTTGTTGGCCAGAAGTTGAGAGGTAGATGACATTGATGTGTTATTCTTTCACTGAAAGCATTGCAGCATGAGTTAATCGCCCTTCCCTGAAAGGAAGTTTGTTGGAGTTTGTTGCCTTTATATTGTTGTGAATAAGCCTGGCTACATAAATCATTGACAAGCTTTTACCAAAATCCCAGATGGAAGTAAAACATACAACACCAATCAGTGATCTGTTTGTAATGTTCCTGGGTGTTGTGCACCTCCCCCACCCCCCCCCCCCCCCCCCCCCCCCCCTCAACCTGCTCCAAACACCGTCACCTCACCCTCTCTCTAGTGTGGAGATGCCAGCGTTGAACTGGGGTAGGCACAGTAAGAAGTCTCACAACACCAGGTTAAAGTCCAACAGGTTTATTTGGTAGCACAAGCTTTCAGAGTGCTGTTCCTTCCTCAGGTGAGACTCACCTGATGAAGGAGCAGTTATCCAAAAGCTTGTGTGACCAAATAAACCTGTTGGACTAATAACTGTGCCTGCTTTCCGTGTTTAAGGATATTCACTGCTCACAATATTTTATGAAATTGGGCCAGAATACATGTTAAGAACAGCTCTATTTTTTAAGAAAAACACAAACACCCTAAAATCACCTATTTTATGTTGACAAAGGGCTAGTTAGAAAAATTGATGGTGCAGATTATTCTAGCCAGTGAGAAGAACAAGGAATTTTCAATACTGCGTATTTACAGCTTGTAAATTATATGGATTATTTTCCATTCTTCCAGTTTTAAAATAAATTACATTTGGAAAATCAAGAATCAACTGATCTGTTCTCTTTTCTGTGATACATTTTCTGAATTTCTCATTTTCTTAGAGTTCTGCCTCTGTTTTAAAATGAAAACTTTCCCTCAGTTCGCAGTCGGAACTCACCTGTGGGAGATGATCTTCACTCTGTCTAACTGGGAAGTCCATAAAATGTCATCAACTTGTGCTAGTGAAGCCAGATGCATGATTAATATCCATAGTAGAGTCTGTTAGCATTTAACTTCTTATACCTGTTAATTCTAAACTTTATTTGATTGTTGGTATATAGCTGAAGTTTGTTCATGCACTAGCAATCACTGCATTTTAAAAAAATGTGTTCAACATTTTAATTGTTTTCACAACACAATCCATTAGTTTGTCTGTCTTTATCTTCACTCTCGGCGCCAGTGTTCAAATACTAATTTGCAGCCAGCTTGCCTTCCATGCATACTCCCTTATTCAATTATGCGTATCTACCCTTGCACATACAGACCCCTCACGTGTTATGTCATGGAAAAGCACGTGTGGAATACAAGTGTTATGAGAATTGCTATTTAAGTTCAAAGAAAAGGTTTGAGATTCGAAGGGCCAGGAACAAGTCTCTTCTGAAAAACCTTAAGTTCATCTAACTCATTAGAGCAACCACTGCTTATGGACCTTGAGTGCAAGTCTTTAACAAAATGTGAATTTGTAGTCACGTGCAGCAGTACATGCTAGAGAAGTATTTTCCATTCAAGAGATATTACAATTTGAGTATGTTTATTATTTTCTGAGAAGGATTGTGTTTTAACACTTAGCTTGTCAATCCTTTCAAAATACGTCACTGCCTCCAAATTAACATTTCAACAAAATACAACACTTCACTTTTGTCAAAATTCATTTGAGGATTCAACATCATGAAACAGAAACTGAGCAAAGCATAAAAGCAATACTAAAACCTTTCACTCACATCCAGGAAATTAAGATAAATGTTTATCACTAACAAAATCAAGCTTTGCACTGGAGAATGCATGCCTTGTTAGAAGTATCTGAAGAAGTGAGGAGGGACGTTCACAATGGCCACTCTGTCTATTGCTAGATTTATCGAGGAGTTGCATCAATTGTAATCAATGCATTCATGTCCTGGGCTCTCCCAATCTTTCAACTGATAAGTCTGTCCATCATCTGAGTACTTCCTCCTGCTGAATCTGTTATCAATATTTCTGTTACCTCATGGCTAACTTTCGTCAGCCCCTTCCAAACTGCTGTGGAACCCAACACTAATGCCCATACTAAGTCTGCTTGACAATCATTACTGTTGAGATGACTTCCAGTGGTTTCCTGATGCACTGAATTTGAAATCCAATGTCTTTAAAGCACAGGCTGGAAGATTTTGTAGAAGTAACGTGGCATAAGGCCACAAAGACATTGATAAATCCACACTAGGATTTTCAATTCAGTGCTTTAGGAAACAAAAACTGATGGAATTTGGAAAGGGAAGCAGAGATTGTCACACAGCCCGAAATTCTAATAATACTCTCAAGTTTGAATTTGTGTATTAATGAGTTTTGAACACCGGTGAAGAAAGTTAAGCTATAAAGCAACAAAAGGATGGATAAGGGTTTCTGCAGGGAAAAACACTCCGTATTGGATGAGCTTTTGACCACTACCCCCTAGAGAAGGACAAGGGCAGCAGATGCATGAGAAGACGCTCTCCAAGCCACACACCAACCTGATTTGGACTGTCACTGGGTCAAAATCACGGAACAAAATACGAGGAAACTCACTGCACCTTAAGGGCAATAGATGCTGGCCTAGGTAGCGATGCCCACAACCCATGAACGAATAAATAAAATTCTCAATGAGAAGGTTGAGAGACTTGACTCTGACTTGCTGTCTATCCTCCTTCTCTTCCCAACTGCTTATAATTCATCCGAAGCTTCCATGCAGGTGTCCAATGAGAACTTGCTCACTAAATGCCTTTGCTTTACTTCACTGTTTTGTTCTTTGCCTCTGAAAGCTTTCTCTGAATGTATCCTTTTCACTGTCCTGATTCTATTTCATCTGTTTCCTTGTGAAGTGTCCTGAGATATTTCATGACAAGATATTCTGCTGGTGCAAGGAATTATTGCTAGTTTAGGAAGAGTAGCCAAGTGGTTATGTTCCTGGGCTGATAATCCAGCTACTAATGATCTGGAGTCTTCCGTTCAAATCCCACCTCAGTAGCTGGGAAATTTAAATTCAATTGCTTACATAATTCTGGAACAAAAGACCAAGTAATTACCAATCGTCACTAAAAACACTTCCAGTACTATAATGTGTTATAAAGAAGAGGATCTACTGGCTTGTATGAGACAACCAGCGTTGTGGTTGTATCTCAGCAAGACACCATCATCATCTCCAGGGAAATAAGGGATAAACAATAAATGCTAATTTACCAGTGATGCCTCCATCACAATTCATGTCAACTTTCTACACACTATGTTGAGCATTGTACATTTATGTTTTAAGTTTATTTACTAGTGTTACAAGTAGGCTTACATTAACACTGCAATGAAGTTACTGTGAAAATCCCATAGTCACCACACTCTGGCATCTGTTTGGGTACAATGAGGGAGAATTTAGCATAGCCAATTCACCTAACCAGCACATCTTCTGGACTGTGGGAGGAACCTGGAACACCCGGAGGAAACCCACGCAGACACTAGGGGAACGAGCAGACCGCACACAGACACTAAACCCAAGTTAGGAAGTGAAACCAGGTCCCTGGTGCTGTGAGATAGCAGTGCTAACCATTGTGCCACCGTGCTGCCTATGGCACCATACGGGACAATGTCCTCTTGTATTTATTACATTCCTGTGTGCATTTAGATGTCAGGATGAATTAGTTGTCTTTCCTTTGAAAAGAATTACAGAAGTTAATCCTGTAAACTGGTGTTAAGCACTTTTATCCTTCAAGCTGCAGTGGACAGTTGCATGTCAAACTGCTAACACAGAGAAATGCTTCAAGTAATCAAGAAGGACATTGGTTTATGAGACTTCTTTTGAAGCTGTTTCAAATTACACTGCATCTTCAAAAGGATTTCAGACTGCCTGAATTGAAAGGCTATGTAGCAATTTTCAACTAGTATATTATAAGCGATTCAATTACACAGAGTCTATCCTAAATAAAACTAACATTTCGGCAGCGACTGCAAAGCTATTTATTTTTAAAAATCACATTTAATGAACAAACCATGCCACGGTTTAGCTTCAATTGGATATGAAAAAGTAATTGCTGTACAAAATCTTGAAAAATAACTCTTTGTACACTTGAGGGGTTGTTAATTTTTAACTGCATCTCCTACCCAACTGAATCACTGCAGACAATTGTTGGGGGGCTTTACGGGTCAGACAAGGATTTCCTCATGTTTGTGAAGCTGATTTTAGGAACTATTGGGGAATACCATATTGCCTAAGTTTGTACATCATGTGTGTTTTCTAAAATCTGAACCAACTTTCATCTTGAATTTCCCATCCATGTTATTTGCTTTTAATAGCAGCCCTGCTTGTAAGAGAGAACATTCTAGTTCTATCCGTAAGTTAGAGTTGTTACATTTATTTGATCTTGTTTTGGATTCCCTAGGTGAAGTTTTGAAGTACCTGAAATATGAATGGAAATCTTCACTTAATGAAAAATGTCCTTTTTCTTGGAAGATGCTTTTAATATTGAACCCTATGTTGTAACAGCATATATACTATATAACTTCACATAGCATTTAAGCTACATTAAAGATGGCAGGAGTGTTTTACATAAGTACCGTTGTCACACAATCCATATTTCCAGAGTCAGACACGTTGGTTATATTTACCACTTTATATAGTACAAAGCATGGAAGAGATTCCTGCTGATTGAGTAGTGCACAAATTGTCAAAATCAATTTAACATAATATAAATTGACAATCCAGGTGTAAATAGGTGAATTACATAATATGGTTGGTGGTAGATGGCTTACATCACATGATGGAGTACAAATACAAAATACAGGAGAATAAAATCCT
The DNA here is from genome assembly GCF_965287045.1 of Carcharhinus amblyrhynchos. Classification (NCBI taxonomy): domain Eukaryota; kingdom Metazoa; phylum Chordata; class Chondrichthyes; order Carcharhiniformes; family Carcharhinidae; genus Carcharhinus; species Carcharhinus amblyrhynchos. The sequence goes on from NC_137335.1 coordinate 57,554,380, forward strand.
TCTTTGGGTACATGTGATATATATTATACAATAAAGGAATTATTTATCTGGTTTTGTATTGTACATTTCTTTCGTTTTCATTTCCTTCAGAGTCCCAAATTGTTACTCCCCTTACCCACCCACCACCCCCAGTGGTTTTTGCAGTCTCCTCAGCTGACTGTGGCGACGGTCTTGCCCTCTTCAGCTTTCCCCTCTTCAGTTTGCCCCTCTTCGGCTGTAGCTACCTGATTGAACTTACCCAGCTCTTTAATGCTTTCCAGCAGGGATTTAAATGTTTCCTTCACGCTTTTCTCCAATAACCAACCCTCACTCTCGCACTCAGGATCTTCAGGATTTGCAATGCTATCCAGGGATGTATGCAAATATTGGACACCAACCATCACAGCCACCTAAAGAACAGGTAGAAAACAGTGAGCCAGTTACCCGGATCAGTGGTATTCACACACAGGAAAGCCTTTGTTCAAGTAAGCAACTTGGTTTATTAATAGAAAGTGGTCTGCCAATGTATTTTGCGAATTATATTTGCTGCAAATGGGAAACAAGAGTTGCTTTTGAGAGGAACATTACCTCATTGCCATTTGTCTAATAGTCAACTAGCAAACTTCCTCCATAGGTAAACGCTGCTCTGAAATTCTGTTAATTCCAACATGAGACATATCTGTTGATAGATGAATGGAACCTTGCATTTTGATATCTGAGCCAGATGGCCCTTGATAATCGAGGCACCTAGTGAATGATCAGACAGCCTTGAGGGATAATTATGTCACTGGGATTGGATTGGTCTTCTCCCTTGGTTCAGGATAATCAGGTCCATGTTTGAACAGGAAGAAGATGTGACCCAGGCCATGGTAAAAGCGGAGGTATTTCAAACGCTAAAATCATAGAATCCTACAGTGCAGAAGGAGGCCATTCAGCCCATCGAGTCTACAGTGACCACGTTCCCACCCAGGCCTTTTCCCCATAACCCCTAATTAGTCCCCCGACACTAAGGCGCAATTTAGAGTGGCCAACCCATCCAATCCACATATCTTTGAATGTGGGAGGAAACTGAAGCACCTGGAGGAGATCCATGCAGACACAGGGAGAATGTGCAAACTCCACACACAGACAGTGACCCAAGTTGGGAATCAAACCCTGGCGCAGTGAGGCAGCCGTGCTAACCACGGTGTCACGGTGCCACCACTGGAAGAGTTTTAAATTGAAAAAGTGGAGGTATTAGATAGATTAAATGTGCTTAAGGTTAGTAAGGTACCAGGGCTGAATGAGACGCACCCAAGGATGCTACCGCAAGCGAGTGTGGAAATTGCGGCGGCGTTGGTCATAATCTTTCAGACGTCCTTCAACTTGGGTAGTGCCAGAGGACTGGAGAATTGCAAATATTACACACTTGTTCAAAAAAATTGTCGGGATATGCCCAGCAACTATGGGCCAATGAGTGTAATGTTGGGGAAACTTAGAGAAACAATAATTTGATACAAAGTTAATAGTCACATGGACAAATGCAGGTTAATTAAGGAAAGCCAGCATGGATTTCTTAAGGGAAAATCATGGTTATCTAACTCACTGGAGTTTTCTGAGGAGATAATAGGGTTGGTGAGGGCAATGCTGTTCATCTGGTGTACATAGACTCACTAAAGGTATTTGGTGCAGTGCTACATGACAGATTTATGGGCAAAGGGGATGCAGGAGCAGAGGGGCATGAATGTATCTGTGTACAAATAGAATGGTTAATAAAGCATACAGCATCCTGGGCTTTATTAATGGGGGCATAGAGTACAAGAGTAAGGAGGTTATGTTGAACTTGTACAAGCCATTTGTTCAGCCTCAGCTGGAGAGTTGTGTCCAGTTCTGGGTGCTGCATTTCAGGAAGAATGTGAAGGCAGTAGACAGCATGCAGAAAAGATTCACAAGAATGGTTCCTGAGGAACTTCAGTTATGAAGACAGATTGGATTGAGACTGTTTTCCTTGGAGAAAAGAAGGCTGGGAGGAGATTTGATCGAGGTATTCAAAATCATGAGGGGTCTGGAAAGAGTAGATAGGGAGAAGCTGTTTCCACTTGTGAAATGAGTGAGATGAGAGGGCACAGGTTCAAAGTAATTAGTAAAAGGAACAATCATGATATGAGGGAAAATATTTTCACACAGTGAATGGTTTGGGTCTGGAATGCTCTGCCTGAGAGCATGGTGGTGGCAGACTCAATTGAAACACTCAAGAGGGAATTAGACTGTTATTTGAAAAGAGAGCATGTGCAGGGTTATGTGGAGAAGATTGGACAATGGAACTAGAAAGTTGCTCATTCGGAGAGCAGGTGCAGACATGATGGGCCAAACGTCCTGCTTTTGCACTATACCAATTCTGTGAAGTAGTTCTGGTTGGACACACAGCAAGAAACTTAAAAATGCTCTTTGTCGGCACATGTAAGCTCCAGGAACAATGCCCTCGCTATGTAACAACTGTAGTAACAGATTGAAAATGTGAAGCTCCCTGACTTGTTCACTGCTTGCAATTATCACACAACCTGATTTGACAGATCTGCCCTGCAACAGCCTCCAAAAGGCCAGGAAGGAAACCAGAACAAGGCAGCAGTATAGTTCAATCAGTATTGAGAATTAGATTGCTTTGGTGCCAATCTCCCTGAACACAGAAGATAATAAATACACCATCTCATTGTCTTGGTTTCTGCCATTATCTGAAACTCCTGTTATAATGGCATGTCAACACAGCTGTAACTGCACCAAATTTTTTTCCAAATTCAAAGTCAGACATTGACTCACCATGATCGCTTCCAAGGATTAATGTTCAAGCTCTGAAATGGGCAAACATGTGGATAAACTGCTACAACTCATTATCTCACACAATAACATTCAGTTCAGGAAGCTTTGTACAACTGAAGTGTAGGATTTATGGTCTCTTGAAGGATAAGTGTATTCCAATAAATTGCTCCGTAACTTTTTAATATTATAAGTTTTCTACACTTATTGGCATATTAAGTTTTCCCATTATAATTGATTTCAATGTTTAAAAACAAAATATTGGCACTGACTTTGGTTGAAGAGTTTTTCTTCCTTCCTCGCACACCACCCCCACCCCCCGCGCTCCCACGCCCCCACATCTCCCCACTCGTTAACTTCTATGAAGGCATCATGTTACCCTCATTACTGTTGTTCCTATTCAGGAGATCATCAGAGATATGAGGGGGATCTTATAGAAACATATTATGAAGGGAACAGATAAGATAGAAACAGGGAACTTGTTTCCACTGGCAGCTGAAACTAGAACGAGTGGCATGGCCTCAAAATAAGGGGAAGCAGATTTAAGACTGAGTTGAGGAGGAATTTCTTCACAGGATTGTGATTCTGTGGAATTTTCCTGCCCAGTGAAGCAGTTGAATGTTTTTAAGGCAAGGATAGATAAATTTTTGAACAGTAAAGGAATTAAGGGTTATGGTGAGCGGGCGGATAAGTGGAGCTGAGTCCACAAAAAGATCAGCCACAATTTTATTGAATGGCGGAGCAGGCTCGAGGGGCCAGATGGCCTATTCCTGCTCCTAGTTCTTATGTTCTTACGTTTTTTTTATAAAAATTAGTTCCAAAAGCTTATTCAAAACTGTATGTAATTGCAATTTTTAAGCACAGAATGAAAGACTTGCATTTATTTAGCTCCCTTTTCAACTTCCAGACAATCCAAAGCACTTTCTAGCCAGTTAAATACTTGCAGAAACGTGCTTATCAACTTGCACACACACTGAGGTCCCACTTTTAGGACTGGGGATACTGACAGGAATCTGGTTTTACTGGCTCTGGTTGTAAGCTAGATATCAGCCACGACATCAGTGAAAAGTAGCACAAAAGCTAAGCAGATGCTGGAAATCCGATATTAAGTCAGAAAATGCTGGAAATCTGATATTAAGTCAGAAAATGCTGGAAATTCTCAGCAGGTCTGGCAGCATCTGTTGAGAAAGAAGCAGAGTACATATTTCAAGTCAATGATCTTTTATCAGACTGATTTCTGATGAATGGTCATCCACATGAAACTTTAACTGTATTTTTCTCTCCATACGTATTTCCAAACCTCAAGTATTTTTAATATTTTTATTGTTTAATATCAGGGAGGACTACTCTGCACATTTTTGAATAGTATCGTCACATCTTTAATATTCATTTGAATGGGTCGACACAACTTAGGTTTAACAACTTAACTGAAAGTTGCCAACTCAGATCATGCAGCGCTCCTCAGTATTGCTTAGGAGTGTCAACCTACATTTTAAGCTTGTGTCTGTAAAGTGGCACTTGATCTCATAACATTCTGGGTGGTAATTCCCCCCAAAAAATGATTAAGTGTCATAGGGCGAGAAAACCTGACTGAACTGCACCAGTTGTACACCGCAATTGTCCCACACTTAGTCTTTTTTTTGGGAGAGTGGTGAGTTGTGCACCAGTCCTGGGAATGATGGGGTCTGAACACATTGGTGAGCCTGGCTGCAAAGTGATTAGGTGCCATTTTGAAAGGACACCCTGATCTCGCAGTGCACTGAAAGACCCCCACCCTCCCCCACACAGACATTGGGATCTCCCTCTCATTGGCAGCATGTTTCCCCACACCCTCCCCAACAAGGATCAGTGGCACTGGGGCATTGGGCCCTCCTATTGGGTTTCCCTTAACCCCTGACATGCTCCCCCAACTCAGGCCCCATGCCCACTTAGGCCCTGCTTCCTTGGCACTGGCCCTGGTAGTATCCCATGGCAATGGCCATCTGGCAGTGCCAATGTACCAGGTTGGCACTGCCAAATGGGTATTACGCAGCCATGTCACCAACCACCCAGGGACTTCAATGGCCTCCAAGGTCACTGGCATGGCCATCACAGCTGTTCTCCAGTGATTCTCACTGGGTTCATGCCATGCCCGAGGGTCAGAAAATCCCAGGAGCTGAGAGAATCCAGCATCGAACGGGCTAAGCGTATTAAATGCTACTTTAAATATGCTAATCAGCTTCAAGCCTTTTCTGGGTGAGATCTGGTTTGCGCCAGTAGCAAGAGACTGTGACAATTACAAACCAATTGGCGTTGGGCGCAAAATCCGTTTCTAGGCCTGCACGCAATTTCCCTGGATTAGTGTGATCTGTGCAGGTATGGTGAGGCCAGAAAATCACCCCCTCTGATTCAGATGAGATTGTAACCATGACTGTATGGCCATGATAAGTATCTTTGGTGTATCATTTACACATTAAAGGGTGGCACAGTGGTTAGCACTGCTGCCTCATAGTGCCAGGGACCTGGATTCAATTCCAGCCTTGGGTGACTGTCTGCATGGATTTCCTCCGGGTGCTCCGGTATCCTCCCACACTCCAAAGATGTGCGGGTTAGGTTGATTGGCCATGCTAAACTGTCCCTTAGTGTCCTGAGATGCACAGTTAGAGGGATTAGTGGGTAAATATGTAGGGATATGAGGGTAGGGCCCGGGTGGGATTGTGGTCAGTGCAGATTCAATGGGCCAAATGCCCTCTTTCTGCACTGTAGGGTTTCTATGATTCTCTGAGTCCAGAGATGTGTGGGTTAGGTTGGTTGATCGTGCTAAATTGACCCTTAGTGTCAGGGGGATTAGCAGGGTAAATACTTGGAGTTACAGGGATAGGGCCTGGAGGGATAGTTGTCAGTGCAGGCTTGATGACCTGAATGGTCTCATTCTGCACTGCAGGGATTCTGTGATTACAGGGCAACACAATATTTAACTGGTTCAATTTTTACCTCTTTGCTTTATTTGTATTTGCTTTTGAGGTTCCTCTAGCACGTGGATATCAGAGCATAATATTATCTGGGTGGGAAGGTAGGAAAGATATCTCCATACTGGGTTTACTTTGTGATAGCAGATGATCTGGATCTTAGGGCAATGCAACAATATGTGGAACTACTTGTAACTGTGACATCAGTTTACTTTGCTTAAATTATCTGACAATCATACACATCAAGTAAGAAAAGGCAACATGGCCCACCAAATGAGCCTCATCCAAAGTTCATGTATGATTATCCTTTCATAGTCTTTCTACATCTTTGCCAATGATTTCCCTCTCCATTCTCCCCGCTTCTCTGCGTGGATTACAAGGAATGCTGTCTTTCTTCTGGGATGAAGGGGATGTCTAATGAGGAATGGTTGCATGGAGTTGGGCCTATATATATATTGGTGTCTAGAAAAATGAGTGTTGATCTGGGGGCTTGACAGGGTAGATACTGAGAGGCTGGAACTAGGAGGCATAGTTTTAAAAATAAGGGATCTTCCATTTAGTTGAAGAGGAATTTTCTTTCTGAGGGTTGGTAATCTTCCCCAGTAAACGGAGGCTGATATATTCAAGACTGAGTTTGATGGAGTTTTGATCTACAATAGAGTAAAAGGTTATGAGAGACAGGCAGGAAATTGGAGTAAAAGGCCATAATCAAATATCAACCATTGCCATATTGGATGTCTCGATGGGTCATAGAATCCCTATAGTGCAGAAGTAGGTCATTTTGGTCCATCAAGTCTGCACCAAACACAATTCCACCCTCCCCTATACTCATAACCCCATACATTTACTCTAGCTAATGCCCCTGACACTAAGGGGCAATTTAGCACGGCCAATACACCTAACCTGCACATCTTTGGTCTGTGGGAGGAAACTGAAGCACCCAAAGGAAACCCACGCAGACGCGGGGAGAATGAATGGCCTACTTGTGTTTCTATTCTTTATGTTTTCCCTCTCCCCGCCCAGCACATGTACATATTGGGATCTGAGTTTGTGTATGGAGTCTCATACAGGTTATCCAGAAGTACTGAATACAACCTGAATCCTTCAAAGGTGTATAATCATAGCGTATAATGGAGGAGAAGCTCACATTTATAGTGCAACTTTTACAACTTAAGACATCCAAAAACACTTTACTATTGAGAAGAGCTTCATTAACTCTTTGTTGTTCTACAGGAAAACATGGCAGTAGCTTACATAAATCAAGACCCATAAATAGTTGAGACAAAAGGGCCAGATACTTGTTTCTGTGGTGTTAGTTGAGGAACAGATAATAGCCACGAAAGCTTTCCTGCTGTTACCATTGGTACGGAAACTTTAATGTCTATCTGAGGAGTTACACCTTGATTTAATGTGGCATCTGAAAGATGACACTTTTGACAGTGCATTGCTTCTTCAGTACTGCAACTGAAGTATCAGATTAGATTGTATCTTCCAGACTCTAAGGTGGAACATGCAACCAGGATTTTCTGATTCAAAGGCAAGAGTGCTACCAACTGAGCAAAGACTGGCACTGTTTAAAGATTACAAAAGCTCAAATCTATCAAGACATTAAGACATGATCCATCCCAAGCCAGCAACAATAATCCAAAGAAAACTTTTGTCAAGATTTGTTTTAATATTGCATCTCAGCACTTACTTATGCTGACTGAAGGTAGAATAACCTCATCTTGTCTTAGTATAGATTACTTTTATTTAAAAAAGCTCACATATCTGTTGTTTTCAAATGCAACAAAATATGTTTAAATAACTTTTTTGTAACTACCAAATAAAGTTACTCCCCAAAGCATAACATCCAAGAAAATCGAATAGTTTACCCTATTACATTAATAAAGCGCATTTCTTAAACTATTGACTAGAATACAGATGCTCAGGGACCTTAGGTAGATGTGGATTTCAGCCTGCCCCAGAAGGATTTTGCACCAGCAGTCTACTTCAATGTGAATAACTCAACATCAGCATGTTATGGAGACAGGTGAGTATAAAAACCACATATACTCCACAGCTAATTCCACCTAACAACCGTGCTTTAGAAAACAGATGTTTAAGATCAAACATGTATGCCATTTGTGAAACAAGTTTACTTTAATGCAATAAAACCCCACAAAACTATTCAACAATTCATTGACAGCCACCGAGAAACAATATCAATTCATCCTCGAAGTGTGAACTGGACTTGATGGTACAAAGGTAATGCAGGTCAGGCAGCATCTGTTGAGAGAGGAAAGGGTTAACTTTCTCTCCAATCAGATGTTGCCTGGCCTGCTGAGTGTATTCAGCATTATCTAATTTTATTTCTGATTTCCAGCTTCCATAGAATTTCTATTATGCAGAGCCTATTACTGCAATTTGTATAACATAATCCAATCCATATCGATGCTGCGGGTTAAGTTGTGATTGTATGTAATGAATGTAATAAGTAATATAGAGGTAACAATTGAAACCCTCTAGCCACTTAAATCAATATGCCACATGTGGGCTGCCACCATAAACTCATCAGAACTAAAAGCTTGCTTTTGCTCTTAAGTTGTTTGTTCATTTAATATCTGTGCTGAATCTCAGAAATATTTTCTGACTTAAAGGCCTTATGCATACATTATACAGAGGAGTCGAGTTCATTGGCCATTTTGAAATATTCAAAACATCAGTAATACAAAAGCAAAATACTGCGGATGCTGGAAGTCTGAAATACAAACAGAAAATGCTGTCTTCATTCATGTTGATGTTTCTACCTTTCAGAAAGAATTCTCCTAATGGAAAATGATAGCTTTGCCCACAGTGAGCTCTGGTCACAAAGTAAGATGTCTCATAACAACAGGATTAAAATCCAACAAGTTTATATGGCAAAAGGATTTTTGTCATTTATCATTAAACATATGTAATAACTATCCCCTATTTATTGCTTGATAGACACATCTTCACAGTTAAGCAAAAACATTTACAGGAAGCATTTGGCAAGAACATTTTATCCTTTGTCACGTTTACAAACCGGCTGCAGTTTTTGTTTGAGCTTGTTGTAATCATTGGCTTTCTTACCTCTAACACCCAAACAAATAACACCAGTCCTCCCATGGAATGCATCATGTTGGTGTAATAATTGAGGAGGGCTTGCCTACAGCCCCGGGTCCACAGGTTCAGCTCTTCAGTCTGGAATTCGTAGCTGTAATGGGCTGAGTTGTTGGTGATCTGGTGCTGGATACAGGGTCGTGGAGAGGCTGGATTGCAGCAACTAAATGGGACCCCATCCGTCAGGTACTTTCCATCAACATTGCTCCTAATGCGGCTGTGAGGGGGGGAAAAGTTTATTTATTAGTCACTAGTAAGGCTTACTTTAACACTGCAGTGAAGTTACTGTGAAATTCACCTAGTCGCCACATTCGGGCACATGTTCGGGTCAATGCACCTAACCAGCACGTCTTTCAGACTGTGGGAGAAAACCGGAGCAGCCAAAGGAAACCCATGCAGACACAGGGAGACTGTGCAAACTCCACACAGACAGTCACCCAAGCCGGGAATTAAAGCCACTGGGCAGCAGTGCTAACCACTGTGCCGCCCAAGAGATGGTGGAACGGCGTTTAGGGTTTAAAACTCAACCTGTACAGCAAAACCAGGGACATTCTATAAGGTCCTTAACACAAAAAGGCAAAAAGAAACATGACTTAAGGCTAAGGTTAAGACATGCCATACCTTGCACATTTCATCTGATCCACCGTCCCGCCACAACCCTAGTGTTCTGGCCCCCTTTTCCTACTTACTCTTTCACCTCCTTGGAGCTGAAGTCCAGGTATCTGTTGCTGATCCACTGGATCTCAAACCAGTCTCGGAATCCATTGTTTCCGCAGCAGCGAAATTCGATCTGGAGATGGTCCATGGTTTTTTTCATAAAGCACCGACCCGGGGTGTCGGTGTCTCGGTAATATTTCATCCCGTTCTTCAGCCCCTTGGCCAGAGTGTCCTCCAGGTAAATCCTCATCACGAAACACAACACCACGGTGAGGAAGGTCAGGAAAGTGAAGAAGAGGCAGGCGGCCAGGTAGAACTTGAGCAGGGATTTCCAGCGGGCATATTTAGCCGGGTCCAGGGAATCGTAGCTAAACTTGCCTCCGAAGCAGTTGATGGCACAAGCCAGGACTCCCACCAGGATCAGGGAATTGGGTACCAAGTGGCTCTCCTCGTTATCCATCACCTCGCTGCGTTTCCTGAGCTCGACCTTCAGGAACAACCCCATCCCAAAGACAATGATCCCAGCCAGGACACAGAACCAGTTTAGGAGCCACAGTCCCTGAGCCAACTTGACCCGTTTCTGCAAGTTGAACTTGATTTTCAGAATGGCCATGGTTTTTTTTTTTTGCTTTCTATCACAACTGGGTTGGAATTGGAAGAGTGGGTGATTCAGTAAGATTTGGGCATGGGAGCAGAAAGGACAGGAGACAGTTCGCCTGAGATTAACTCAACCTTGTGCCCCTCCATACTGACCAGCCCTAAATTTAAAAAAAAAACAGATCTACAAATTGACACACAACTATGTGCCAAAGCCAGAGTGGAGGGGGAGGGAGGGGAGAGGAAGGGGGGTGGGGGTAACGGTCCCTGTCTAAACCTAACCTTTCAGCTCCTGTCCCCAAGCGCGGGCGATGCCTCTTCCAGAATGCACTAGAGAAAATCTGAGGCTAAGAGACGTCACCTTGAAAGCAGTAATAGGTTTTATCACTAATCATTCAGAGAAAGCTCTGCCCCAGATGAGCGATTGAAATTAATCCGTATTTTTACCGTGTAATTGCTTTGCCCTCAACTTCTCAGTGGTTGCACCTTCACCTGGAACTTTCCCTGCGTTTGAAAGCGGGGCCACGGTGTTCACTAAAAATTGTTTCGAAACTTGATGGATTGTTTGTTACCGAGTGATTATCCTCGTGTGCCTCAGGGTTAGTCCTGTGCAATATAATGAAAGCAAAGCAAAACAGCTCCAACTTAATAGGCTAAGTAAGCTTAAATATAGGTCAATGCCCTGGAATGAACATTGAGATCAAACATAAATAGATATATACCAGTCCGCCTCTTTATAAAGCTGTGCTGCGGATTATGTTCCACACGAAATGTTATGCTTGGAGGGGGTTGATGTTGGGTTTAAGGTTCAGGATATGTTAATTTCTCAATCCTTATACTTCTAGAGTTTTAGCTTCAATTTCCACTCCCCTCTCCAAAACAGTGATGCACAATATTTATATAACGCCTTGGTATTAGTAAATCTTCCCAAGGCACAGTGAAATATTAGTCCTCAGGAGTAATCGGTGGGGGAGCACTCAGTATTAATAATGACCTTATCTCTCTTTATCCCTCAATACAGTATATTGAAAAGACTGCAACCAGCATGACCTACTATCCCTATTAAGATTTTAATAACATAGAACATGCTACTTAACATAATGGTGGGACCTCGGACTCCATGGGAGTACTGGGCATGGGTGGTGTCGGTCTTTTATTGATCTGCCCTGACCTTAGGCTGAGATTAGAGCTGAGGCAGAGATCCCCTTGAATCATAGAATCCCTACAGTGCAGAAGAAAGCCTTTCAGCCCAGTGAGCCTGCACCTTATCTCTGACAGAGTATCTTACCTAGGCCATTTTCCCCGCCCTGTCCCCATGACCCCACACATTCACCATGGATCATCCATCTAACCTACATATCTTAGGATACTAAGGGGCAATTTAGCCCCACCAATCCACCTAACTCACACATCTTAGGACTGCGGGAGGAAACTGGAGCATCCAGAGGAAACTCACACAGACTTGGGGAGAACATGCAAACTTCACACAGACCGTCACCCACGGCTCCAGCCTGGGTCCCTAGTGCTGGGAGGCAGTGGTGCTAACCATTATACCACCGTGCTGTCCATTTTTTTCTCCTCAAAAGTGTCCTGCATTGTTATTTTACATCATTACCTCCCCGAATCAGTAATTTGTGCACCTACTGCTTTCCTTGGATGTGGCAGCTGTTTCTCAGACTCCCTCTCTGAATTAGAACCCTGATTCCCTGCTACCTGTGGCCACCATGGTAGGCACAGATAGTACCATCAAAAGTTAATAGGCATTCGAATGAGTTGTCACCATCACGAGGATATGCAATTGGCCTGAGATTATCCAGAGTCACCAAAGCTGCCAGGTGAGCCCGGATTGATTTTGGTTTGATAAATGCATGCATCCCCAGCATGGGTCAACACTTGTTTGCATATATTAGATCTAGAATTACCACAGTTATCTGAGTAACGGTTGGAGTGATCAAAGGAGCCATAACTGATTTATCAGGTGATATGTGCATTGCTGAACCATATCACTGGAAGTGAAGGTCAGTTATAACTTTACCTCACCTAGCGAAGGTATGCACATTTTTCAGCTGGCAGCCTTTTACTATCATATCCAACCTGAAATGGTGAGTTGTCTTCCTGGTGCCAACATAAGAAACACAATGGAACTGGTGCAGAAATTCTTGGAGAAAGACAGACATTAGGCAAAAGTTGCAGTTTATGTCAGCGCCAATGATTTTAAAATAAGTAAGATTCAGATCTTGCAAAACAAATTCCATGAGTAAGGAGGCAGATTAAGAAGAAAGTCTGTAAAAGAGTCAAATGGAATATTAGCACAGAATCATACAATCCCTAAAGTGCAGAAAAAGACCATTCAGCCCATCAAGTTTGCACCAACTCTCTGAAAGAGAATTCCACTCAAGCCCTCCTCTCCTTCCTATCCCCATAACCCTGCACAATTACCGTGGTTAATCCACCTGACCTTTGGATGCTAAGGGACAATTTAACATGGCCAATGCACCTAACCTGCACATCTTTGGAGTGTTGGAGGAAACCCACTCAGACAACTTGCAAACTCCACACAGACAGTTACCCAAGGGTGGAATTGAACCTATGTCCCTGCTGCTGTGAGAAAACAGTGCTAACCTTTGTGTTAAGCTAACACAGTCTTAAAATCCAGAGCTGATGCTGTAACAAGAGTAAGAGTTTGAACCTCTCGCACATCTAGATTTAACCAAATGATCAGATTAGGGAAGCTAGATGCATGACCACATAATTGCTGTAGGTTTGGAGGGTTCAAATTTCAAGGTCTGCAGGCCAGTCTTGTACTCCAGAAGCAGCCATGTCCCCAAACAATTTGTCCCAGTAGTGCTATAACATTGGCATCTACCTGACAATGTGGAAAATTGCCCAGGTATGCCCTGTCCAAAAAAGACAGGACAAATCATTTACCGCCTATTACTGCCCCATCAGTCTACTCTCACCTATCATCAAACTGATTGTCATTGACATTGCTATCAAGTGGCACTTAAACAACAATAGCCAGTCCACATATGCTCAATTTGGGATCTGCCAGGACCACTCAGCTCCAGATCTCACTATAATACTGGTTCAGTGATGGACAAATGAACTGAATTCCAGTTGTGAAGTGAGAGTGACTGTGCTTAACATCAAGGTAGAATTTGACCAAGTGAGGTATCAATGAGCCTTAGAAAATTTGAAGTGAATGGGATTCAGGGGGAAACCTCTCCACTGGTTGGATTCATACTTAGCTCAAAGAAAGATGATTATGATTATTGGAGGCCAATCTTCTCAGCCTTGAGACATTGCTGCAGGAGTTCTTCAAGGTAGCATCCTGGGCTCAATCATCTTCAGCTGCTTCATCAATCACCTTGGCTCCATTGCAAGGTCAGAGCTGGGGATGTTCATTGATAATTGCATGGTGTTTAATACATTTGTGTCTTCTCAAATATTTAAGCAGTTTGTACCCCCAAGAAGTAAAGCCTGGACAACATTTAGGCTTAGGCTCGTAAGTAGCAAGTAACATCCTGCCCACAAATGACAGATACTGATACTCAATGATTAAACATCACACTCATTGTAGATAGTGATTTTTAAAGATTTACAACTCTTTAAGTAAAGAAGTTTCTTTTCATCTCAGGCCTAATTGGCTGACTCCTTATTCTGATTCAGTGAATCTGTTCTCTATCTGGCCCACCTAGGGGAAATTTTTTCTCAGCAACTACTCCGACAAACTGCTTAAGAATTTTCTGTTTCAGTTAGATACCCTCTCTTCGAAGCTCCAGGGGATATAGACCTGGTCTACAAGATCTCTCCTCGATCAGACAATTCCCCCTACCTAGGAACTAATCGAATTAATATTTTGTAATCCTTCTAGGGCAAGTTTATCCATCCTGGCCCCGAATACCTAGAAATTTGAACCCTTTAATTAATAATTATGCTTCAGTGAGTAGGGGAATGCAGTATTGTCAATTTATTCAAGGACCACTGCACTAAAGCAGAAAATTGCAGGGCAGACTATCTGCTTTAGTGAAGCTGCCCAAACTTGCTAATGATATTAATGTAGCAGAGAGACCCCCCCACTAAAGCTACCTTAGAATCATAGAATCCCTACAGTGCAGAAGGAAACCATTCAGTCCATTGGATCTGCAGCAACTCTCCACCAGATCATCCCAACCAGGCCCTATTGTCATAACCCATGTATTTACCTTGCTAATCCTCCTAACCTACACACCTCGGGACACAAAGGGATAAGTTAACATGACCAATCCACCTAACCTGCAGATCTTTGGACTGTGGGAGGAACACAGTAAAAAGTCTGACAACACCAGGTTTTAGTCCAACCGACTAAAACCTGGTGTTGTTAGACTTTTTACTGTGTTTACCCCAGTCCAATGCCGGCACATCCACATCTGTGGGAGGAAACCAGAGCACCTAGAGGAAACCCTTGCAGAAATGGGGAGAACGTGCAAACTCCACACAGACACTCACCCAAGACCGGAATTGACTCAGGTGATTGGTGCTGTAAGGTGGCACTAATAACCACTGTGCCACTGTTCCACCTTGAACCAGTGGCTTGGACCTTTGCAAAAATATACTGGGGATGACTTTTCTTTGAAATTCCCTATTGGTATGGGATCATTTTAGAATGTTTATGACGTCTCCACAAGCTTTTAATTGAGATCAGACTGAAAATGAGTGAATGCAGCACTGTTCTATGATAGCATGTATTGAACAATCATGAAAATAGCACTTGTCGATTGGCTGTCATCTTCGATATCCTATTTTTATCACCACTTTAGTGAGGTATCAGTAGTTCATTTACACTACTAGTAAACCAATGTGTTATAGGATTCTTTGACATTTGCAAATTTCTTTTTATCGTCCAGTCTCTCTTTGGTTTCCTCTCCTGAAACAGCAAGGTTAAGTGGGTTATGACTCTGACAAAAGAATATGATATGGGAAAGTCAACTCGGTCTTCTTTCTCCACAGATGCTGCCTACCCTACTAAGTGTTTTAACTAGATCTGCAGAACTTTGATTTTTTTTAAAGGGGGATAGCTACATAACTAAGATATTTTGAAAACCTACACATATTTGTGCTGAACAAGATGGGTAAAATACTTATAAAAGACAGTGGCAAGCACCCAAGTTTGAAGGCCCACAGGGTTCCACGAAGGAGCTTCAACATGGTTTCGCTGGCCTGGTTTCGCCTGCAGCCCCCAGTGAGCTGATGGCCTTCACACTTGGCAGAAGACTGCTTTACTGGTGAGCCATACCCAGCAATGCCCCTAATTACTCTGATCTGCTGTCTGCCTCTGTGGGGTGGAGAGACAATTTCTTTCCCAATCTGTGTCTAGGAAGTTCCCCTAGGGGCGAGAACACATTGGGAAACCTGCCCGATATAACGCCCCACTATTATTCCAGTTCCCTGCCTCAAAATCCCACCTCCAAAGGGTCGGGAAAATCTAGCCCCCTGTTGTAACAGCTGACTGAAAATTATGTCACTGTTCATAAATCTAAATTTCCATTCTCCTTTAGTAAAATTAACTTGTTGTTTGTTATCTGATGAAGATGCTATGTGGATTTATACACACCTTTTTACTTTATTAATTATTAAAAAGCAATCAGAATGGGAAATAAATGGGTGTGTCCTCAAATTTAAGTGAAGTAAATCAATGAAAACAGATTTTATTTTGACCATGATTATGATTGGTTATTTCTAAACACAAACAATATACAAGAACAGGAATGGACCATTCAGCTCACACCGCCTGTTCCTCCATTCAGTAAGACAACATCTGATCTGAACATGACTGTAACCCTTTCCTGTCTGTCCTCCATAACTCTTAAAATTCAACTCAGCCTGGAATATATTCAATGATGTAGAGATGCCAGCGTTAGACTGGGCTGAACACAGTAAGAAGTCTCAAAACACAAGGTTAAAATCCAATAGGTTTATCTGGTAGCAAAATCCACTAATTTTCAAAGTGCTGCCCCTTCATCAGATGACCTGTTGGACTTTAACCTGGTGCTGTGAGACTTCTTACTGTATATATTCAATGAACCAGTTGTTGCTGTCCTGGGATAAAGAATTCCAAAGATTAGTAACCCCTGAGGAATGAAAACCTCATCTCCATTTTAAATGTGAGATCCCTTATTTTGAAATTGTGGCCATAATTCTAGGTTCCCTCACGAGGTGAAACATCCTCTCAACATCTCCCTTCCAAGCCCTCTCAAAATCTTATGTTTCAAAATCATCTCTCATTCTTCTAAACTTCAATGAGTATAAGACCCTCGTCCCAGGAATCAGCCAAGAAAACTTCCTTCAAATTATCTCCAACGTAAGTACAGCTCTCCTTAAATAAGCAGACCAAAACTCTAGGCACAATTCTGACTGGTTTCACCCTGTACATATAGATTTCACATTTTTGTTCTTTTATTCTTCCCAAATAAGATTCACTTCAGTCATCCCACATCTTTGCAGACAGACCTCACTTGTGTTAAGTTCAAATGGGAAACTCTTTCCATACAGTAAATGGCAGAAACCTTAAGAGTATTGATAGGCAGAGGGATCTAGGTACAAGTACACAATTCAGGAGTTAAGAAGGCATATGGCATGCTTGTTTTCATTGGCTGAGGTATTGAGTTTAACAATTGGCCAGTCATGTTGCAAATTTATAGAACCTTTAGTTAGGCCACACTTGGAATATTCAGTTCTGGTCACCACACTACCAGAAGGATGTGGTGGTTTTGGAGAGGCTACAGAAAAGATTTACCAGGATGTTGCCTGGTATGGAGACCATCAGCTATGAGAAGGTGGAGAAACTTGGTTTGTTATCA
This sequence comes from Carcharhinus amblyrhynchos, assembly GCF_965287045.1. Classification (NCBI taxonomy): domain Eukaryota; kingdom Metazoa; phylum Chordata; class Chondrichthyes; order Carcharhiniformes; family Carcharhinidae; genus Carcharhinus; species Carcharhinus amblyrhynchos. Next base: position 57,571,316 of record NC_137335.1, read on the forward strand.
CTAGAACAATGGAGGTTGAGGGGTGACCTGATAGAAATCTAAAAGATTATGAGAAGCATGGACAGATAGCAGCTTTTTCAAAGGGTGGAAGAATCAATTATAGGGGGCATAGATGTAAGGTGCAAGGGGCAAGGTTTAAAGATTTACGAGGCATGTTTTTTACGCAGGTGGTGGGTATCTGGAACTCACTGCTAAGGGAGATAATGGAAGCAGATACGGTAGTGACTTTTAAGGAGCATCTTGATGAATACATAAATAGCATGGGAATAGAGGGATACAGTTCCTGGAACAGAAGGAGGTTTTAGTTCAGTCGGACAGCATGGTTGGTGCAGGCTTGGAGGGCTGAAGGGCCTATTTGTTCTTTGATTCTTCTTCACCCCCTTGCCCCACCTTTCAGAATGTCTAAACAATCCAGCAAATAGCATCCAGTAAAGGCAAGTGTGAAAATCAAGTATGAAGCATTTTTATTCATATTGACTATTCCAGGTCATCTGAGCATTGCACTATTGAGGACTGTATAGGTTCAGAACAGATCCAAACCAAAACAACAAAGTAGAGTTAGTTTGAGAGACAGTAAAAGTAAACAGTTTCTGCTTTAAGAGCTTTAAAACTTTCCTATATGTCAGTTTTGATTTAATGTCATGTGTATTAGTGTACAGGGAGAAGTATTGTTTTTTGTATGCTATATAGACAAAGCATACCATTCATAGAGGAGAGAGTGCAAAATCTAATGTTACAGTCATAGCTAAGGTGCAGATCAATTTAGTGCAAGTAGGTCCATTCGAAAGTCTGATGGTTGCAGGGAAGATGTTCTTGAGTTGGTTGGTACGCGACTGCAAACTTTTGTATCTTTTTCCCAATGGAAGAATGTGTGGGGGGTCCTTCATTATGCTGGCTGCTTTTCCAGAGCAGTGTCGTCAGTATTAATGGATGGGATGCTGGATTGCACGATGGACTGGGCTTCATTCTCAACCATTTGTAGTTTCTTGCAGTGTTGGGCAGAAGAGAAGTCATACCAAGCTGTGACATAAGAATGCTTTCTATGGTGCATCTGTCAAAGGATTTCAGGCAGTTGTTTACCATTTGACTGATTAAAAGAAATTGCAGAGCTGACTTAAATGGAAGAGATCAGTAAAGCAGAAATAAAGTGATGAAATTTAAATAGATTCAAAAGATGATAATTTGATGACATTTGATATAAAATTATTAGCTATTTAGCTTTCATAGTTTAGAATTATTGTATTTACAATACCAAATGCAAAGGAGCCTCATAGGATGAAATTAATATTTCCCTCCTTCCTCGTCACCTTTCCCCATCACAATTTCACCATAGTAGGTGAAAACTAGTTAGAGAGCTTCTCTCAAGTAGAAACTAAAATGCAATAGAATTCATTCATACTCGTAAGGCAAAGTGAACCAGTCACAGTGAACACAGGGCCTCATACCTGAACTGGTCACCTTCAGTGAGTGATATTGAGCCTTATTTTATTAACTCTGACAAGAGATCAATTTCAGGCTACTGTGATAGCCAAGCTCCCAGGTGGGCCTGGAGAAAGCAGAGCAATGCTGCTAGTGGCCTAACCACTGCTCCTAATCTCAGTTCTACATGAAAACAATCTTACTGTTGAAATCACATCTGCCAGTTCCTTTAAAGTGCAATGTGTTAGACTGTTGTAGAACTGGAAATACAAAACCAGTCAGAGCTTGCATGGCACAACTCTGCCAATCTTTGGCTTTTTATTAGGATATTGGCAGAAAAACATATAGAACATAAAAGAGTGTTCGACCACTTTCACTTATTCAGATTGGTTTCCTCGTCATGCAGATGGGGAATAAGCACAAATTTAAACCCTTGTAAGTTTGAGTCAGCAAGGGACGATTTCAGATTTAAGTAAATATGGACCCAATAGAAAATTCAAAACAAGCTAGTTAAAGATGGCCAGAAACACTAAATGACAGAAGACTTTAATTTCAATTAGAACACGTTAATAGAAACGCAAACACTTAAGAAAATGTTGACAATTGTCACATACAAGACACTTCACAATAGAACATGCAAACGTGACCAGTTGAACCTTAACGCATTCCAAGGACTGTCCTACAAATAAATAAAACCAAAAATTAAATGAGTTGACTTTCTTTCAGTCCATGAAGTTTATTCTATTTTCATATTCAAGTATAGGAACAGTTGCAATTAAGTCACGGTATCTTGCGATTGCATATCTGATACATTTATGGCGCTAAGATTTCATCCCAGTCAGTTATTCGAGATTCTTCAGCCAAAATACTCCAGTTAGGAGAATGATCAGACGCGAGCCAATTGAAATCGTCAATAATGTTCCAATTGTTTTTCGTTTTGTCTAAGCCTGCTAGCTCAAAATCCTTCTCAATGCCTTCGTACTTCCAGTTAAAGGGGGCAAAGGAAACGCCAGTACAATCTTCGACGATGGCTCTACTGGTCACATGCAAATACACATTTGCATCCTTAGTATTATGGGTTCGCAGTTGCTGACAAGCGAAGGCAAAAGTACAGCCGATAGACTGATCGATGAACACGGAGGTAGACACAGGTCCGCACAACACCTTGGAGTTGGTGACATCCTTGACATGGAGTGTGTTGGGTGAACCTAGTAGCTTCACCACGCAGTTGGACAACCTGGTCAACAACACATCTTTCCCGGTGATCTCGTCCGCCCGCCGGACCAACACCTGAGAGTCAACGTCCGAAAAGCCGCAGAGATTTTCCTCGATTACGATAGGATCGCTGGATTTCTTCTCCGACGGGGAATCGGCGGGTTTGACTTCTTTCGGGCCGGCACCTTCCTTTTTGCGGGATTTGAAAGCGAATTTCTTCTTGGGCAGATACTCCTCCCTCTTCTCCACCACCGCTCCCTGCAGCCTCTGCACGGCGTCCTGGGCCTGGCGCAGCTCGTAGGCCGACAGGAACATCATGCTGTCGTTCACGAACTTCTGCAGCTGCTGCATCTTCAGCGAGATCTCCTCGAAACGGCTGCTCAGCGCGATCCTGTCGCTGCCGCCGCAGCTCTCCAGCAGCGCCTCGATCTCCGCCTTCTCCTCAGAAAAGGCGGCGGTGAAGAAGTTGGCCTTTTCCTCCTTAACGCTGGTCACATCTTTGGCCATTTTCCTCCTCTCCACCCCCTGCTGCCTCTCCAGGTCTCGGCGCTGCAGGATCTCCACCATCTTCTCTTTCCGCCGGTCATATTCGGGGATTTCTTCCGTTAGATTCTCGCTCTCCCCCACCAGCGCCATCTTGAACCGTTTCCAACCGAACACTCAACAAGCGGCCACTCTATTGGTCTGGACTCGAGCAGGTGCCCCCTTGTACCGTGCATTCTGATTGGGCGATATCTTGGTTCAGAGGCCGAGGGGGTGGGGCTCTGCAGGTAATAAGCTGGAATCTGACCAATAGGGACATTGTATACTGCAGAGTTCCAGTGTAGGGTGTGAGGTGGAGATAGAAAATGGTGGCAACAGTACGAAGTCTGTGTCTATAGAGAGAGAGAAAAACCAGTGAACAATTCAGCCTTGAAGGCAAAATACCGTGAATGCTGGATTTTGTAACCAACACAGAAAATGCTTGGAAAACGCATCAGGTCCCACAGCATCTGTGGGGAGAGAATAGACACAGTAAAAAGTCTCACAACACCAGGTTAAAGTCCAACAGGTTTATTTGTAGCAGACGCCACTAGCTTTCGGAACTGGCTGTTCCTTCGTCAGGTGGGTGGGAGTTCCATATAGACCTAACGTTGCAGATTGATGAGTTGAGAACTGAGGACATTGGAACTGAAGGAAGAAAGGTTTATTTACTCGTGTCACAACATAGCTTACAATAACACTGCACAAGAGGGCTTACATTAACACTGCAATGAACTTGCTGTGCCAATCACTAGTTACCACACACTGGCCTGTTCAGGTACACTGAGGGAGAATTTAGCATAGCCAATGCACCTAACCAGCATGTCTTTTGGACTGTGGAAGGAAACCAGAGCACATAAGAAATAGGAGCAGGAGTGGGCCATCTAGCCGTTCGAGCCTGCCCCACCATTAAATAAGATCATGGTTGATCTGTAGTGGCTCAGTTCCAGTTTCCCGCTTTCTCCTCATAACCCTTAATTCCCTTGCCTACCAAAAACCTATCTACCCGTGTCTTAAATATATTTAGCGAGGTAGCCTCCACCACTTCAACGGGCAGAGAATTCCAGAGATTCACCACCTTTTGAGTGAAGAAGTTCCTCCTCAACTCCGTTCTAAACTGCTCCCCCTTTATCTTGAGGCTGTGCCCTCTAGTCCTGCTGTCCTTTCTGAGTGGGAAGAATCTCTTGACCTCTACCCTATCCATCCCCTTCATTATCTTACACGCCTCTATAAGATCCCCCCTCATCCTTCTAAACTCCAACGAGTACAGACCCAGTCTATTCAGCCTCTCTTCATAGTCCAACCCCCTCATCTCCGGTATCAGCCTAGTGAACCTCCTCTTCACTCCCTCCAAGGCCAAAATATCCTTGCGCAAGTGCGGCGACCAAAACTGCACACAGTACTCCAGCTGCGGCCTCACCAGTGCCCTGTACAGTCGCAGCAAGTCCTCCCGGCTTTTATATTCTATCCCCTTCGCTATAAAGGCCAGCATCCCATTCGCCTTCCTGATCACCTGCTGCACCTGCAGACTGGGTTTTTGCGACTCATGCACAAGGACCCCCAGGTCCCTCTGCACCGTAGCATGCTGCAGCTTTTCGCCCTTTAAATAGTAATCCCTCCTACTATTATTCCTGCCAAAGTGGATAACCTCACACTTGCTAACATTGTACTCCATCTGCCAGGTCCTCGCCCACTCGGTCAGCCTATCTAGATCCCTCTGCAGACTTTCCACACCCTCCGCACAATTTGCTTTTCCACTTATCTTCGTGTCTTCAGCACTCTGAGAGAACCCATGCAATATGGGGAGAATGTGCAGACTCTGCATACGCAGTGACCCAAGCCAACACGTCTAACTTCTTCTAACTCTGGGATAAACCATTCACTCATCAACCCTGTGCTTGCTGACTAATCTTGACTCTTGGTCATGCAATACTTTGATTTTAGATGGCTGATCCTCCTTTTCAAGTCCCTTGATGTCTCTGTAAACTTTGCCAGCTCCACAATTCTCCAAGATATTTGCATTTATCAAATCCTGGCTTCTTGCATGTCCCCAATTTCAATGACTCCATCATAAATGACAGTGTCAGGTGACAGTGTCTTTATTGTCTAGAGTTTAAGCTTTGGAATCCCTTCCTCTCTTCCCTCCTTTAAGACACTACTTAAAACCTGCCTCTCTGAGTAAACTTTTGGCCATCTGCCACAGATATTTTGTGTCTAATTTTGCTTTATAAGTTGTCAGAAGCCCCTTGGGATGTTTTATTACATTGAAGTTAACACAAATTGATGTTGCTGTAGTGCCCATAACTCCTACATCCAGCAAGCAGGAACTTGCCACCCATGTCATCCAGCTAGCTGAACACAATAGCTGCAGCACCATGTCTAAGCACCACCTTAGCCATGAATGTAAGTTGCAGATAATGGGATTTTCAACATCTGCAAAGCAATCACAGGCTGGAATTTTCTGGCTGTTCGTATTCCACCAATGCTGCGAACAAGGATGGAGAATTTAGCGCTCAGCCAAATCTCTATAGACTGCAGTGGGACCAAAGAATCCCACTGGTGTGAATGGCTGGAAAATTCTGGCCGTAGCCTATGATTTTCCAACTTGTTATACTCTAAGAGGTGGTAGACCTATTAAGTTTGGATATATTTTGTGAATTCTGGCTGGACCCAGCTGGCTTGCTGTGTCCCATTCCGGACACCATACCTCAGGAAGACTGTCACGGTCTTAGAGAGGGGGAAGAGGAGATTTACTAAGATCATAAATAACAAGGATGAAAATTTTCAGTTATATAATGAGTAGAAAGACTGGTATTATTCTCCTCACAGCAAAGAAGCTGAAATAAAGGTTTGATTGTGCTGTTCAAAACCATGAATGATTTTAAGATTAAATAGGAGAAACTGTTGGAAGTCACAGAAGGGTCAGTAACTAGGGAACAGTTAAATTGGCAAAGGAACCAATTGTGATGTGAGAGAAACATTTTTTCTACAACAAATACTTATGATTTGGAATGCATTGTTGGAAGGATGATGCAAGCAGATTCAATAATAACTTTCAAAAAGGGAAATAGATTGGTGGGAAAAATTGGAGTGGTATAGAGAAAGAGCAGTGATGGGGTTGGGAAAGGATGGGTGAGCAGAAGCAATACTAATTGGATTGCTGATAAAGAGCTGATACAGCTGCAATGGGCCAAATGGTCTCCATTTGTGCAATATCATTCTATAATTCTATATTAAAATAATTGCATTACTGTATTGTAAATAAAGTACTGAAATGAATACACCCATCACCTGTTATAAATGTGCTTGATACTATAATTGATGGGCACCACAGGGCAGGGAATGTATTTTGGACACTCATGATCTTACAATTTAATTTATATTTGTTGCTTCAGTGGCCATGTCTTATTATTTTTACATAGGATTGGAAACATTACAGGCTACACGCGGTCTTATCTTTTTCCATCGAAATCTACCATTGTAACCATCAATTCCTTACCCCCTTGCTCCAAAGGGACCATTTGTTGGGACAGAGGTGTGGTGCATTCCAGAGACTACAATGACATTTGAAAATGTAACTGATACCTGAGTGACAGAAAACTATCCAGGTAAGCTACAGCAGAGTGATAACTGAGGTATATACATATGAGATACTTCCGTCGCTCATTTTCTTTTGCGAATCTGCAGGTTTGTGATGCTATGCTTTCTTTTGCTGTTGCTCCCCTGGTGTGCCAGTCTCATTGAAATCCCAGCCAAATTCTCATATTTTCTCAATACTCTGGGTACAGTCAGGTCTGGATGGAAAGCCGAAGTGTCAGAATACAGCTGAATCAAAAAAATCAGCTCTGCAAAACTACGTAGTATTAAAGACTTTTGTCAATTCATCAAGTCATGGATCCAAGTTCCCTTGCAGCCAATAATATTTACTGAGACACTTATCTCAGTATAGAGATAGAGCTACGTTCTTCAGTCTGCTTCCTGTGTGTGCCACGTTTTCTTTTTTGGTGGGCTTAAGAATGATTGAATCAAATGCTCCCCAACACCATTCCCTCAAAGGGGTTCTACTTCCAGTGCCCCCAATTTTATTGGTTTAATGAGCCCAACATTCAAAGAACAAAGAAAAGTACAGCACAGGAACAGGCCCTTCAGCCCTCCAAGCCTGTGCCTTCCGCCCTTACTTGGTCCATATCCCTCTATTTCCTCCCTGTACTTGTACCCATCCAGATACCTCTTAAATATTACTAATATGCCTGCTTCCACCACACCTTATGGCAGCACGTTCCAGGCACCTACCATCTGCTTGAAAAACTTCCCCCTCTCACCTTGAACCTGTGCCTCCTTGTAATTGACACTTCCACCCTGGGAAAAAGCCTCACACTATCCACCCTGTCTATGCTTCTCATAATTTTGTAGACCTCAATCACATCTCCCCCCTGCCTCCATCTTTCTAGTGAAAACAGTAAGAAATTTCATAACACCTGGTTAAAGTTCAACAGGTTTATTTGGAATCATGAGCTTTCGGAAGGCTGCTCCTTCATCAGATCAGTGGAAGTAGGTTCACAAACATGGTATATATTGGCAAAGACACAATTGCAAGATAATTACAGATTGGAGTGTGAAGAATGGTTGGAATACGAGTCTACAGGTACAAACAGTGTGCGTGGACAGAGGGATAATCACTGGTTAGAGAGGTGTGAATTCTCCCAAGCCAGGAGAGTTTGTAGGATTTTGCAAACCCAGTTGGTGTGATGGGGGTTACGTGATAGCCAAGTTCCGCACACGAGGATGACTTCAACCGGGATCTTGAGTTCACGTCCATGTAAACAACGTTGACTGCACTGCCCTAATCGACCTTCTTGGCTACCCCTTCAAAAAACTCAATTAAATTTGTGAGACATGATTTTCCACTCACAAAGCTATGCTGTCCCAAATCAGTCCTTGCCTCTCTAAATGCCTGTAGATTTGGTCTCAGAATATCTTCCAACAACTTACCCACTACAGATGTCAGGCTCACTGGCCTATAGTTCCCAGGCTTTTCCCTGAAGCCCTCAAACAAAGGCACAACATTTGCCACCTTCCAGTCTTTAGGCACCTCACCTGGAGCTGTCGATGTTCCAAATATCTGTTAGGGGAGCCACAATTTCTTCCCTAGCCTCCTACAACATCCTGGGATACACTTCACCAGGTCCTGGGGATTTATCTACTTTGATACACTTCAAAACTTCCAGCACCTCCTTGTCTGTAACATGTACACACCTCAACCATAACTATTTATTTCAGAAAGTTCCCCTAACATCCATACCTTTCTCAACAGTAAATACTGATGAGAAATATTCATTTAGGATCTCACTCGTCTCTTGTGGATCTGCACATAGATGAATAGCATATATTGAATGTCAATTTAGAACCTGAAAATTAGATGAGTCCACTGATTTTCAGTGGGACTGCAAAATCCTGCCCTATCATTACAGAACTATTATGTAAGTATGCTTTTCTTGATAATACAGACTATGTAGATAGGCCAACTAGAGGTGAGGCTATATTGGATTTGGTGCTGGGAAATGAGCCGGACCAGGTGCTAGACTTGGAAGTTGGTGTGCATTTTGGTGATAGTGACCACAATTCGGTTACGTTCGGTTAGTGATGGAAAGGGATAGGCATGAACCTCGGGTCAGTAGTTTTAGCTGGGGGAAGGGTAATTATGAGGCTATTAGGAGAGAATTAGGAAGCATAGGTTGGACTAGGAGACTACAGGGACTGGGAACGTCCGAAATGTGGAGTTTTTTCAAGGAGCAGCTACTGCGAGTCCTTGATAGGTATGTCCCTGTCAGGCAAGGAGGAATTGGTCGAGCTAGGGAACCGTGGTGCACTAAAAAAGTTGATTCGCTGGTTAAAAAGAAAAAGGAGGCTTATGTTTGGATGAGACTTGAGGGCTCAGGTAGTGCACTAGAAAGCTTTAGATTGGCTAGGAGGGAGTTGAAGAGTGAGTTAAGAACGGCTAAAAGAGGACATGAGAAGACTTTGGCTGATAGGATTAAGGAGAATCCTAAGGCGTTCTATAGATATATTAAGAACAGAAGGTTGGTTAGGGCAAGATTAGGGCCAGTTACAGACAGCAGAGGGAAGTTGTGTGTGGAACCGGAAGAGATTGGAGAGGCATTGAACCAATATTTCTCTTCGGTGTTCACGCAGGGGGACATAAATGTAGCTGAGGAGAACACTGGGTTACAGGGGTGTAAACTAGACAGTATTGCAGTTGATAGGGGGGATGTGCTGGATATTCTTGAGGGTTTGAAAATAGATAAGTCCCCTGGGCCGGATGGGATTTATCCTAGGATTCTCTGGGAGGCAAGAGAGGTGATTGCAGAGCCTCTGGCTCTGATCTTCAGGTCGTCATTGGTCTCAGGTATAGTGCTGGAAGATTGGAGGATAGCGAATGTTGTCCCATTGTTTAAGAAGGGGAACAGAGACTTCCCCGGGAATTATAGACCGGTGAATCTTACTTCTGTTGTGGGCAAGGTTTTAGAAAAAATTATTAGGGATAGGATTTATAGTTATTTGGAGAGTAATGAATTGATTGGAGATAGTCAGCATGGTTTTGTAATGGGTAGGTCGTGCCTTACTAACCTTATTGAGTTTTTTGAGAAAGTGACCAAAGAGGTGGATGGGGGTAAGGCAGTTGACGTATATATGGACTTTAGTAAGGCGTTTGATAAGGTTCACCATGGAAGGCTTCTGCAGAAAATGCAGATGTATGGGATTGGGGGTAATCTAGGTAATTGGATCAGGAATTGGCTAGCAGATAGGACACAGAGGGTGGTGGTTGATGGTAAGTATTCGTCATGGAGTTCAGTTACAAGTGGTGTGCCTCAGGGATCTGTTTTGGGGCCACTGCTGTTTGTAATTTTTATTAATGATCTGGATGAGGGTATAGTTGGGTGGATTAGTAAATTTGCTGATGACACCAAAGTCGGAGGTGTGGTAGATAGTGAGGAAGGGTGTCATAGTTTGCAGGGAGACTTGGACAGGTTGCAGAGCTGGGCCGAGAGGTGGCGGATGGAGTTTAATACGGAGAAACGTGAGGTAATTCACTTTGGCAGGAATAACAGATGTGTCGAGTATAGGGCTAATGGGAGGACTCTGAATAGTGTGGATGAACAGAGGGATCTAGGTGTATGTGTACATAGATCCCTGCAAGTTGGGAATCAAGTAGATAAGGTTGTTAAGAAGGCATACAAGTGTCTTGGCGTTTATTGGTAGGGGGATTGAATTTAGGAGTCGCAGCGTCATGTTGCAACTGTACACAACTCTGGTGCGGCCGCACTTGGAGTACTGTGTGCAGTTCTGGTCCCCACATTATAGGAAGGATGTGGAGGCTTTGGAGAGGGTGCAGAGGAGGTTTACCAGGATGTTGCCTGGTATGGAGGGGAGGTCCTATGAGGAGAGACTGAGGGATTTGGGGTTGTTTTCATTAGAAAGAAGGTGGCTAAGAGGGGATCTTATTGAAGCATATAAGATGATTAGAGGTTTAGATAGGGTGGACAGTGATAGCCTTTTTCCTCGGATGGAGAAAGCTAGCACGAGGGGGCATGGCTTTAAATTAAGGGGGGGTAGTTATAGGACGGATGTCAGGGGTAGGTTCTTTACCCAGAGGGTGGTGAGGGATTGGAATGCCCTGCCTGCTGCAGTTGTAAATGCGCCTAGTTTGGGGGCGTTTAAGAGATCCGTGGATAAGAACATAAGGATAGGTTTATGGATGGAAAGGAATTGGTTTAGGTTAGACGGTCATTGTTTTTTAACTGGTCGGCGCAACATCGTGGGCCGAAGGGCCTGTTCTGCGCTGTAATGTTGTATGTTCTATGTGTCAGAGGTTAAATTAATAATAAAGGACCAGACACTAAAAATTCTTTAATTCAAAATGTATCATATATGCTTTATAAATCAAAAATTTTGATAAACTGAGAAAATGTATAGAATAATCAAAGAGGTAGCATACTCAGAGTAAGCTAAGATTCTGATGTAATTATATCATGGTTTTGATATTCAATATCTGATACCCAAGCCTGAAGAGCCACATAAGACAGACTCCATCAGTTGTGTCTTAAGGATGGCACCAGTAGTTTACTCCTGATAACTTGAAATTGTTTTTCATAAAAAAATTATGATTCACTCATTTGAAATCACATCAATGAATTTGGAGAAGTTTGGTTCAAGCATATAATTTAAAAAACTCAAATTAAGCAACTTTAAGCCAACTATAAAAAAAATTTAAAATCACCTCCTCATAAATTCCAAAACCCTATGTTTTATAATGATTAGTGCATACAGGGATGTTATGTGGATGACCAGGAAGGTGGGTACAGATAAATGCATAATTCTGTACATATAGAATCCTACAGTACAGAAGGCCTTTTGGCCCATCAAATCTGCACCGACCACAATCCCGCCCAGGCCCTTTCCCAACAACCCCATGCATTTACCCTAACTAATCCCCCTGATACGAAGGGGCAATTTAGTGTGGCCAATCCACCTAACCCACACATCTTTGGACTGTGGGAGGAAACCGGAGCACCCGGAGGAAACCCATGCAGACACAGAAGAATGTGCAAACTCCACACAAACAGTGACCCAAGCTGGGAATTGAACCCGAGTCCCCAGTGCTGTGAGGTAGCGCTAACCACTGTGCCACCAGGCTGCCCTTCAAATTGTTCTTCAGCTGTTAGATTTCTATGACTTATGAAAGAAAACAATATATGACCTTTCTTCTGAGACTTGCTTCAGATTCATAGATGTCTATTATGTTGCAATAAATTGTCATCTTGGACGCATCTTGTGGAAATAAGAGAGATGTCTTTTTTGAACTACTAACTTTGAGGTGAAAGTTCATTTTGAATTTGTTACCTTTAAAGGTATACTTTGGAATGAAACTACTTTGTTGTAAGGGCAGTGTTTCTGTAGTTGTAACTGTCAATGTTTCTACCAAAATGGTCATGCGGCTGTTAGATGTCTAACATATGTTTTTTTCAAGGGGTAGCAGAAATTCTAGTAGGATATGCATATTGGTCATCGACATATATGAAAAGAGATAGGAAAGACAGCATCAGTTATCAGAACTGGTCTATGCAGATTTTACCAAGATCTATAGGGCAGGAAGCCAGTAATAGTAGGCCACACACATACTGGAGCCAAAAAGAGGGATTCGAGTTGTAGCTGTTCCACACTGCAAAGAGGGTTGTAGTCAGTTTATTATTGTGATAAAATGTATAAATCTAGCAAGTAAAATGCTGATGGTTTATACCTGAAGGGTAGAAAATCTGAGAACAGTATCATAGTTACTATCCTTTTGACACATGAAGGCAGTTAAATATAACTCAGTTTATGAAATCTTCCAGGAACATCAAGAACAAATCTGTGAATGTACACTTAAAGAAATATTTATCGCAAGACTTGCATTTCATATTGCAAAACTTGACAAATCAGAATGAACTCAGGAAAAAGGATGAAATAATCTGGAAGAAGCCTACTTGATATGAAGTATTCCAAATAATTATCAGTTATCAAGATGAAGTACTGCATGCTTCTAATGAAACCCATGTTAGTACTGTATACTTGAAAACCCTCACCAAGATACACAGTGACCAAGTGCTATGTGATTATCCATTTTCTCAAGATAATCTAACTGCTAGTCATTGGGTTTGATTTTCAATACCATAGAAATAGACTGACATTGGTTATTGTTCCACTTATGAAATGTTCTTATTTCTACAAATCTCCAAAGCATTGATTAAGTATTCTGGGGTCTGGTTGTGATGTTTAGCTGGATACTGGAGCTGAGTAACAATAATGTACCATCCAAAATAATGTGTTGAGTACACAAAGAATTTTTTCAACATCACTCTTTACCAGAACTAATTTTAGGCAATGGTCTTCGCTTTACATCTCCAAACTATGTCAAATTTCTACAGTGTAAAGGGATAAAGCATATCTTACCGTTCCAGTTGGAATGAAGAAGCAGTAAATTGTGTTAGACCATTCTAATGAGACAGAGTTACAGTTTCTCTGAAAATGTTCTCCATTATATATTTTCAAATAAGTCACACAGTATTAACAAATGCATGCATACCAATTTATTCGGTAGATAGTTGTATATGTGCTGGGAAATAATGAAGCTGACAGTAGGTGACTATTCAAAAGCAGGCCAAATTCCAAAGTAAATAGTTATTCTCCAAAAATAGTAGTCCAATTTTAGTTTATGATTGCATTCCAACTTATTCTTGCAAAGTCTTTGAATTAATAATTAAAGGACTTGGACATACCATTTTCAGAATCGGAGTTAAAATTTGGACAAGGGTTATTGTTGAAAGTTGAGATCCTGGATCAGTCAGGAAATCATTTATAGATCACAGGGGGTGGGTTTGTGGACTTAGTCATCAACAGAGCCTATTATAATTTCTAGTCCATGGCCCAGGTACTTCAATAAGTGAGGCTGAAGCAAAGTCTGCAAACTAAAGCCAGTTGAAGAAACATTTATGTCAAGTGATGCATATATTCTAGGACAACTTCCAGCCACGCCAAAGGGTTGAAATAAAATATACCAAAGCAGAAATATCCATAGTAACAAATCTGTAATTTCTTAATCTTTAAAGGTATAAATTTTGAACATGACTAGGCAGATAATGTGTACCATACCTTGCTTAGTCAAAATTATAAGATTGTTACTATATTTTTTAAACATTAAATCTAACACTAATCACTTTCAATAAGACAAGTTTTGTTCCATACATGAACTCCTCACAATTATAATTATTACTTCCCAACTAAAGTGGTGCAAATTTTACTTGAAATTTAAGATAGTACAAATATACCCAAAGGTATTTGATAACCAGGAAATGGAAATAATTGCACTTTTCATGTACTGTTAATAATGGCGTGCACATTCCCTCTAATAGTTATTGTCATTTACCAAAGTTATCCTTAGATTAAACATCAAAATCTTATGAGACCACTGCAACTGAAACACTGAGGCCGTTGTACTTTCTATGGACGTCGGTGTATCGAAAATCGTACAAGTCTGTTATTATTCTTCTAAAAGTTTCTGTATGGGCGAGGATAGATTGAATGACTGGGCAGATGTTTAAAATACATTGGTTAGGGAAAAGATTGTTACTATATCTCTTTTCTAAACATTAAACATAAAATATAGTTATCTGAATTGCTCTTTCAATAAAACAAATTTTGTTTCAAGACACAATTCCATGTTTTCTGAAGTGAACAAATTGTGAAATAGCAGAATATACAATACCTTTATGGATTTTAAAAAATGTTTAAGTACATCGGAAAAAATACATTTATGTTTACAATCAACAGACATTTACAAGAAAGAGTACTTGTTATACACTTCGTTCATAATAAGCGGTTATTTGACAACATAACATTCACATACAGATATAAAAGTTGAGGGAGTGGACTCGAGTATAATTGAAAGAACAATATTTTGAATTTAAATTGAACTGTATGCAGAAAGTTACAACTGAATTTGATATTTCGCTTGTCACAGAAGTGCCTCATAAAGTTCTTAGCATCAACACTACTATATTCATCTAACCTCTAAAATATAATAGGTCTTTACACAGAAACAGGAAATTAAGTTTCAGACTGTTGCAGAAATTGGTGGTTTCCAGATTAAACAAACTAAAATAGCGTCGCTGAATTAGTTACTCCTATTTAAAATTATTGTACAGTTCACGCAATTATTCAAAGTGGGGTTCAATACAATTTTTAAAAGAATCGTATCAAATATTTGTGCGTATCAAAACGTGGACTGCTATATCAACAGCAAAGTTGATTTCTGAACAGTAATTAAATGGGAGAGTTCTAATGTCAAAATAAGTTACAGTAAACTATTTTCTACACACTAGGATGTTCTACTCCATGTCGTAGATACGCTCGGTCGTATAAAAGTAGAATTCAGCAATTCCAATACAAGAAGTTCAGACTAAATTTGCATCACTCTAATGCACTCAGGGAAAGATCGGTGTTGCAAATTTCCTTTCCCCATACATGTATGTAAAAGAGCTATTTTCAAAAAGATCGGTCTCATTCAAGATATAACACACACAAGTCCACCCGGAGCTGTGAAACTGCAGCGACCTGGGTCACATCAGCCGCCTCCCGCCACCCCCCAAAGGCTGATTGCGGGGAAGGGGAGGGGACAGAGTAGCCACCAATAAGACTGGTGCATTCCATGGGCGGGGCCTTTCCTGTGAGCCAATGGGCTGTGGGGGGCGGTTGGCCGTACGCGCGTCTGTTTGTTCAGGGCAAGGACCCCGGCTCAGGCGGTGCGGCTCCTGGGGGGGGGGGACCCCTGGAAACCATTTCACTTCATCTTTCTCAAAAATGTCCGAAGACAGCATTTTCTTATTTTTTAAAAATAAAACATAGCTACATCATATGTGAGGAAAACCGAGACTTAAATCTTCAAACCCCTGTCAGTCAATTATTTACTCTTTAGAAAACGGTTGTGTCATGTGATGGGGGGCACCAGAACAACAACACCATGCCATTAAACCCCAATGACAAAACATTTAAATCGATTTTAAAATCAACTTCTCTAGTTCCTCCCCCCGGGTGTGGCGGAGGGCAACCTACTTTACAAAAAAACAAAAGAAAAACCCCTTCCACAATGGCAGGTCTTACTCAACCAAAAGCACACTTTAATTTTTTTTAAGGGGGTAAAACTCTTGAAGGGGGAGGGGAAAAAAACCCCGTTCTGACATTTTTTTAAATAAGTAGTTTCAAACATGTTCGCCTTCCAGACAAATTTAAAAAAACACGAAATAAACAGGTTCAAATAAAATTGAAAGCTACGAGTTTTTAAAAGTTTTTTTAAAAAAAGAATATAAAGACGGCGATTTTAAAATAAAAAACGTTAATTTATTGCATGTGTGTAAAAAGAGTGTACTTTTTCCTTACAGGAAAATGCCCTGAACAGCTCTTACTTTTCAGTGTGTGTGGAGTTGGGAATTTTTTTTTGTCTCTTTGGTCATCTCGCCCCTGATTTGATGGCGAGGAAACCCCGTTGACAAGGCACGCTTCATGACGGTGAGTTCCTTCAGTGTATTATAATTTTGTGATAAAATTTTCAAGGAAAAAAAACAACTCCTTCGGGGAGGGAGGGGTGGGGTGGTGGTGGGGGGGAAGAGAAGAGAGAAAGGAAAAAAAATAGGGTCCAAGGGAAAATATATATTTTTTGGGGGAATCGAAAAAAAAGTCACCTCCTCCTCCTCCCCCCCAGTACCACGTCTTTTAGCAACAGCAGCAGAAAGCGGATGGGAGAAGAAAAAAATAATCACCCATCACCACCACCACCACCAAAGGAAAAACAAACTAATTCAGCGGCCACTTCTTTAGAAAATATACTCTTCTGTCTTTTCCCCCTCTCTTCCACCCCCCAACCCAAAACTCCACCGCCCTCCTCTTTCATCTCCAGCCTCACCCCGCAAACTAAATGAGTCATTGATGGTGTACCGAGAGAGAAAACTGTTGGAAAATATAGTTTTTCTTTCCGCCCCCGTGATCACCACGAGTGTTTTTTTTACCCCCCTCCCTCTCCTCACACACCCTCACAGACACACACAACGCAAAAAAATAGACCCAGGGAGAGGGAGAGAAATAATCGTCCCAGATCCCTCCCTCTTTTTTTTCCCCTGCTTTCTAAGCGGTTTTGTCTGAAGTGGCGGGCGGCTGTTTGCCAGCGCCATTTGGCAAATGGACCCTCACAGGGTTTTTTTTAAAGCGGCGGTTCTAGATTCTCTCGGTCGATTTTCCCTGCCCGCTTTTCTTTCTCTCCCCCACTTTTGTCGTCGACGAAGGGAGAGAGGGAGGCCGGGTGTGGTGGGGGAAAAAATCCGACCAAAGATGGATGAAGTCAGGTTCAGCACTCACTCCCGGCGCTTTAGGTTTTTCTCCGTTAAAAAACCCCACCAATCCGCCGATCACCAGCGTTATCCCAAGCAGATGCTTCCCCCTCAGCGGCTTAAAATAAAATAAACCTTAAACCCGACGCCGCTAGAAAAAAAACTTAAGAAACCGTTTGTTCCGCTCCTCCCGTTCATGGCGATGGGCGGGATTGGAGGTCGATCTTTGGTTTTATTTTCAGACTTTTAGTTTCTCTCTCTTCCCCTCCTGCTAGCGTTTGACTCATTTTCATCTGATTTTCGAGGTTTTTCCTAACTAAAACTTCTATAAAATAAAAAGGAATATATGGTTGCTGTTTTCGCAAAACAATATGATCTTAGTTGGACGGAAAGGAAATACTAAGTAAATTACAAAAAAAAAACTTTTACTGGTTTGATTGCGATTCCACATTAAAAAAAACAAACACAACCTCTATTTAAGACGCATTTCAGAACCCCAGCATCGGGTTATCAGTTCGGTGTTGATGTCCTTTTTCCAGCTTTGCAGTTTTCCTTCCATCTACTATCTTGCTGGAGCTGTTCTTCCTTCAAAGAGAGAAATCTTTTCTTTCCTTCTATTCTATTCGACGCCCAACTACTAAAGTTGATGGGGGGGTGGGGGTGAAAAATAACACGGTTCGATTTTTTTTACTTGTGGAAAATGTTTTAACTGCTGCATCTGTGGGCGGGATTTTGAAGACATTTTTAGTTCGGTTTCAACCCAATTTTTTTTAAAAAAATAAATCAACAAAACTGGTTGACCGGCCTTCGTTTTTTTTCTTTTTTAAAAAACGTCTTTTTTCCTTGGCCTTCGTGGTTGTGGCAGTTTTCTGACCCTTTATTTTACAGGCCTCAAAGCGTCTCTTTCTCTCCCTACCCATCTCCATTTGCTTGTTTTCACTGAAAAAGTTTTTAAAAATCAATATTTCTTTCTACCGACCATGTATGCAATAAACGGCTAAATTTTCGAGTAGGAAATGGTGTGTTGTGTCGCTCCACTCCGGGAGTTGGTCGTGCTGGCGTTGTGCCAACACTGGTTGCGCAGTTTAAAATCGCTGTGGCGGCGCCATTTTAGCTGCTTGTAGCTGCCGAGCATTTCTTTTTTACAAACATTTTATAAGTTAGAATTTCGTTCTATTTGCAAGATCATAATGCGGTCTGATAAAATGTACTTTTCTAACAACAAATCTAGCATGGTATCTTGCACTCTGCACATTATTAATATAATAAAACAACGTAAGTACTTGTGTGCCTTTGTTGGGTATTGCAACCATTAAATTTGCTTGAAATCTGAATGCAGTGAGGTCCCTTAAAGTACTTTATCTCTTAGTTGCAGTTTTAATACTGTCCAGAATAAGATTTTATGGGAATTGCGAGGATTTTATTAAAGCGCAAATAAAAGTAAGTTGGCCAACTAATAATTAATTGGCCTACATTTATTTGATGCACCAACATTTTGGAAGTTGCTGCCAGTATTTCAGAGTATATACTAAAAATTTTCCTGATAGTGTGTATATACGTATAGATATATAGTAACAGGTATCTAAACGGATGCTAGAATCTGAAACAAAAACTGGAAAATGCCGAAAAATCTCATAGCTCTGACAGCATCTGGGGAGAGAATAGAGCCAACGCTTCAAGTCCATATGATCTTTCCTCAGAGCAAAGAGAACTAGCAGAGGTGTATATTATGAGTGTGGAGTGGTGGAGGGAATATAAATAAGGATAAAAAGGCAGAGGAGGTGCTAAAAGTGTCCATTAAATGATCAGAATGTGTGAATGGCAGAACAGGTACAGATGGTTAAGGCATTGCCTGAGGGTTATGGTAGTTTCGCTGAGGCTGGGGAAGGGGGTAAGAGGGAGAGCTGAAACGGAGAAGTGGAAAAATTAAAGTGAGAAAGAAGGATGATAAAATGGATGAATGAGATTAAATAAATGGAAATGGGGTGAAGGTGGAGGAAAGAGTTCATGCTCTGAAGTTGATGAACTCAATGTTCAGTCCAGAAGGCTGTAAAGTGCTCAATCGGGAGATGAGGTGCTATTTCTGCAGTTTGCGTTGGGGTTCGCTAGAACATTGTGAAAGGCCAAGGACGGACATATGGGATAGGAGAGCAGGGTGGTGTGTTGAAGTGGCAAGCGACAGAAAGGTCTAGGTCCTGCTTGTGGATGTACCGAAGGTGTTCAGCAAAGTGGTCACTCAGTCTGCATTTGGTCTCTCCGATATAGATTATATCACATTGGGAGCAACAAATGCAATAGACCAGATTGAAGGAGGTGCATGTGAAGCGCTGCTTCACCTGAAAGGGGTGTTTAGGACCTGGGGCAGTGAGCAGGGAGGAGGTAAAGAGGCAAGGTGTTGCACTTTCTATGATTGCATGGGAAGGTGCTGTAGCAGGAGGTGAGGTGTTGAATGATGGGCAGCACGGTGGTTAGCACTGCTGCTTCACAGCGCCAGGGACCCGGCTTCAATTACTGGCTTGAGTGACTGTCTCTGTGGCGTTTGCATGTGTCTGCAGTGCTTTGGTTTCCTCCCACAGTCCAAAGATGTGCGGGTTAGGTTGATTTGCTGTGCTAAATTGACCCTAGTGTCGGGATTAACAGGGTAAATATGTGGGGTACAGGAATAGGGTCTGGGTGGGATTGTGATTGGTGCAGACTTGATGAGCCGAATGGCCGCCTCCTGCACTGTAGGGATTTTATGATGGAGGAGTGGACCATGGTGTCCGGGAGGGAACGGTCCCTGCAGAACGCTGACGGGCTGGGGGATGAGATGTGTTGAGTAGTGGCATCGTGCTGGAGCTGACAGAAATAGTGGACGATGATCCTTTGAACTTAGAGACTGGTGAGAAGAAAAGTGAGGACAAGGGGGACCCTATCCTGGTTCTGGAAAGGAGGGAGCGGGAGAGAGCAGGTGCCGGGAGATGGATTGGATGCGGTTGACCTGTCAACCATTGTGGGTGGAAAACCACAATTGAGGATGAAGGAAGACACATCGGCAGCACTGTTTTGGAAAGTGGCATCATCAGATGCGGCAGAAGCAAAGGAATTGAGAGAATGGGGTGGAGTTCTTACAGGATTTGGGGCGTGAAGAGCTGTAGTCAGGTAGTTGTGGGAGTCGGTGGGCTTGTAATGGATACTTGTGGACAGTTTATCACCAAAAATGGAGACCATAAGCTATAGGTGCAGAATTAGGCCACTCAGCCCATTGAGTCTGCTCTGTCATTCACTCATGGCTGATATGATTCTCCTACCAGCAACCCTTGATCACCTTATTGGTCAAGAACTATCTGTCTCTGACTTAAAGACGCTCAATGACCTGGCTTCCACAGCCCTCTGTGGCAATGAGTTCTACAGGTTCGCCACCCTCTGGAGACAGAGCGGTCAAGGAAGGGAAGGGAAGTGTCAGAAGTATATATTTAACTGTTAAAAGTTTGCTTGATATACAGAGATTATGCAAAGTCTGGAGCGTGAAACAACAGTCGTTCTGTAATTTACATATATTCTTGTGCTAGAGGAAGATCGTCATCATTCCAGTAAAATTGTGATCTTAGATTGGAATGAAGGGAGGCTAAGGGAAGGGGATATTAAGCAGAGTTTCATGGAGTTGGGATGGAAACTAAAGGCCAAGTCAAACAGAGTGGTTATCTCTGGACTCTTGCCTGTGCCACGGGATAGTTTAGAGAGGAATAGGGAGAGGGAAAGTTTGAACTTGTGGCTGAGGGGATGGTGCAGGAGGGAGGGGTTTAATTACTTGAGCAATTGGGGCACATTCTGGGGAAGATGGGATCTCTATAAGAGTGATGGTATACATCTGAACCAGAGGGGAACAAATATCCTGGGGGGTAAATTTGTGAAGGCTATGCGGAGTGGTTTAAACTGATTCAGAGGGGGGGTGGGATCCTGGGTAGAGGGGGTGAAAGTGAGGGGGGCATAGAAGAGGATGGCATTGCACGGCATTGTGAGGGTGGGGCGGAGCGAGGTTTGAAATGTATATACTTTAACGCGAGGAGTATTCGCAATAAGGTGGATGAACTTGCAGCGTGGACCAGTACCTGGGACTTTGATGTTGTGGCCATTTCAGAGACGTGGATAGAGCAGGGTCAGGAATGGATGTTGCAGGTGCCAGGGTACAAGTGCTTTAGTCGGAGTAGAGAAGGAGGTAGAAGGGGGGGTGGAGTAGCATTATTGGTCAAGGACTATATCACAGTGTCAGAGAGGAAGTTTAATGAGGATTTGTCTGTTGAGGTAGTATGGGCAGAAATTAGAAATAGGAGAGGAGAGGTCACCCTGTTGGGAGTCTTTTATAGACCTCCAAAAAGTTCTAGAGAGGTTGAGGAAAGGATTGCAGAGACGATCCTGGTTAGGAGTGAAAGTAATAGGGTAATTGTTATGGGGGATTTTAACTTTACTAACATTGATTGGAATAGCTATAGCTCTAGCTCGTTAGAGGGGTCAGTTTTTGTTCAAAGTGTGCAGGAAGGTTTTTTAACTCAATATGTAGATAGGCCAACTAGAGGTGAGGCTATATTGGACTTGGTGCTGGGAAATGAGCCAGACCAGGTGCTAGACTTGGAAGTTGGTGTGCTTTTTGGTGATAGTGACCACAATTCGGTTACGTTCACCTTAGTGATGGAAAGGGATAGGCATGAACCTCGGGTCAGTAGTTTTAGCTGGGGGAAGGGTAACTATGAGGCCATTAGGAGAGAATTAGGAAGCATTGGTTGGACTAGGAGATTACAGGGACTAGGAACGTCTGAAATGTGGAGTTTGTTCAAGGAGCAGCTACTGTGGGTCTGTGATAGGTATGTCCCTGTCAGGCAAGGAGGAATTGGTAGGGCTAGGGAACCGTGGTGCACGAAAAAAGTTGATTTGTTGGTTAGGAAGAAGAAGGAGGCTTATGTTCGGATGAGGCTTGAGGGCTCGGGTAGTGCAGTAGAAAGCTTTAGATTGGCTAGGAGGGAGTTGAAGAGGGAGTTAAGAAGGGCTAGAAGAGGGCATGAGATGACTTTGGCTGATAGGATTAAGGAGAATCCTAAGGCGTTCTATAGGTATGTCAAGAATAGAAGGTTGGTCAGGGCAAGATTAGGGCCAGTTACAGACAGTAGGGGGAAGTTGTGTGTGGAACCGGAAGAGATTGGAGAGGCATTGAACCATTATTTCTCTTCGGTGTTCACACAGGACGATATGAATGTAGCTGAGGAGGTCACTGGGGTGAAGGGGTGTAAAATAGAAAGTATTGTAGTTGATACAGAGGATGTGTTGGATATTCTAGAAGGGTTGAAAATAGATAAGTCCCCTGGTCCTGACGGGATTTACCCTAGGATTCTATGGGAGGCAAGAGAGGTGATTGCAGAGCCACTGGCTCTGATCTTCAGGTCGTCGTTGGTCTCTGGTATAGTACCGGATGATTGGAGGACAGCGAATGTTGTCCCATTGTTTAAGAAGGGGAGCAGAGACTTCCCTGGGAATTATAGACCAGTGAGTCTTACTTCTGTAGTGGGCAAGGTTTTAGAAAGAATTATTAGGGATAGGATTTATAGTTATTTGGAGAGTAATGAATTGATTAGAGATAGTCAGCATGGTTTTGTAGCGGGAAGGTCGTGCCTTACTAACCTTATTGAGTTCTTTGAGAAGGTGACCAAAGAGGTGGATAGGGGTAAGGCAGTAGATGTGGTATATATGGATTTTAGTAAGGCGTTTGATAAGGTTCACCATGGTATGCTTCTGCAGAAAATGCAGATGTATGGGATTGGTGGTAATTTAGGTACTTGGATCAGGAATTGGTTAGCAGATAGGAGACGGAGGGTGGTGGTTGATGGTAATTATTCATCATGGAGTTCGGTTACGAGTGGTGTGCCTCAGGGATCTGTTTTGGGGCCACTGCTGTTCGTAATCTTTATTAATGATCTGGATGAGGGTATAGTTGGGTGGATTAGTAAGTTTGCTGATGACACCAAAGTCGGAGGTGTGGTAGATTGTGAGGAAGGGTGTCGAAGTTTGCAGGGTGACTTGGACAGGTTGCAGAGCTGGGCCGCGAGGTGGCGGATGGAGTTTAATGCGGAGAAGTGTGAGGTAATCCATTTCGGTAGGAATAACAGATGTGTTGAGTATAGGGCTAACGGGAGGACTTTGAATAGAGTGGAGGAGCAGAGGGATCTAGGTGTATGTGTACATAGATCCCTGAAAGTTGGGAATCAAGTAGATAAGGTTGTTAAGAAGGCATACGGTGTCTTGGCGTTTATTGGTAGGGGGATTGAATTTAGGAGTCGCAGCGTCATGTTGCAACTGTACACAACTCTGGTGCGGCCGCACTTGGAGTACTGTGTGCAGTTCTGGTCCCCACATTACAGGAAGGATGTGGAGGCTTTGGAGAGGGTGCAGAGGAGGTTTACCAGGATGTTGCCTGGTATGCAGGGGAGGTCCTATGAGGAGAGACTGAGGGATTTGGGGTTGTTTTCACTGGAAAGAAGGCGGCTAAGAGGGGATCTTATAGAAACATATAAGATGATTAGAGGTTTAGATAGGGTGGATGGTGATAGCCTGTTTCCTCGGATGGAGAAATCTAGCACGAGGGGGCATGGCTTTAAATTAAGGGGGGGTAGTTATAGGACGGATGTCAGGGGCAGGTTCTTTACCCAGAGGGTGGTGAGGGACTGGAATGCCCTGCCTGCTGCAGTTGTAAATGCGCCTAGTTTGGGGGCGTTTAAGAGATTGGTGGATAGGTTTATGGACGAAAAAGGAGTGGTTTAGATTAGTGGGTCAATGTTTTTTTTAAAAATAAGACTGGTCGGCGCAACATTGTGGGCCGAAGGGCCTGTTCCGCGCTGTAATGTTCTATGTTCTATGTTCTATGTTCTATGAATTCAGGGCTCAAATGACAAACAGACCTCGAGAACAGAATATATCTTCATGTTGAATAGGTCCATTTTTAGAATTAATGCTCAAATTTGTATGGAGTTCCAGTGTTGTATATTTTTTTAAAAAATCAGTTATCAAATGTTGAATTAGGGTAGGATTTTATTATTTTGCACCTAGCATTTTCAAAAATTATGCAAAACTGTATGATTAAATTATTGTCATTTATAAATGAGTTATGGACTAACATGTGACCAAGTGGGAAGCAAATATTATAAATTTTCTAAGTTGTATAAACTGACACTCAAGTTTCTGCTCCTAACACAATGAATCAACCCTTATCAAAGGCACAAATGACATTGACATTGAACCAGAGTATTGGCAACCATGGCATCCAGTCTGATCCTGAACAGAACTTCTAGTTCCATACTGTCTCCGTCATCAAGATCACACATCTCCACCTTCATCCATGCTGTAAATCTCTGTGACTCTATTACATTGTCAGTCTCAGCCTTGCCTTGACCCGTAGGCTGTTTAAATTCTTTTTTGGGCTTCAGATCTCCAGACTATGTTATCCTAGTGTTTGTTTAGCAGGCCTATCACTTTCTGTGCACTGTGTCGTTCCTGTTCACCCAATATCCCATTGTACTCATTCCAGCATACCTTGAACCTTCTGCGATTCTGGGCTTTTAACACACCCAATTTAGATTAATCCATCATTGACTGCTGTGCCTATAGCTGCTGAGGCAGTAAGTTCTGAAATTCAGTCCCTAAACCTCGCTGCCTGATGTACCTCTTTAAGGCCTTAAAGCCTTTTTCTTATCTGTCCTCACATCTTATGTTTTTTGGTGTCAAGTTTGTTTGATAATGTTTCTATGAAATAGTGTGGGAAATTTTACTATGGTAAAGGCACTATATATGCATGTTGTTGGTGTGGTAGATGTATAAAAAATATAGATCTGTCTCCATACCTTGCTTTATTTACATAAAAGTTAAGTATGTGGAAATAGCGAAGTGAACAGCAAAATCCTTAATGATATGAAAAGGTGACTGAAACATACATAATCAAACATTCCTTCTGAAACAAAGTCAAACACTCCTTCTGAAACAGATACAATAGTCCAAGAGCAATGTTATATTCAGTAATCATTTAAAGAAGCACAAATCTGAAATACGTTCATCAGCTGAAGTATTAAGTCTTGTTCATTTGTGGCTTTATTTGTTTCGTTATAGTATATACATTATGCAGCTCCAACAATGTATGCAGTGGCCTCTGAATTTGTATGGCAGAAGCTTTACAGAGTAGGTGGAGGTTAAATTCATCATGTTATAAAGTACAACATTTTACTGCAAGTTAAAAGCAACAGCAATGTGATATGGCGCTGACTGGATTTCCACTGATCTTGCTTTGTTAGTAGCACTGTTTTTACAAGCTGCAAACCAATTGTGATGATAAAGTTACAAGTGAAATATAAGTGATATCCACAACTTCTCTTGCAGATTTTCATTGAAGTTGTTCAATTACAATTAAAAGGGAAAAATCACTTTTACATGGTGTGCAAGAGTGTATTTCATAGTGTGTAACATAAAAAGACCATATGATTACATACACATTAGTTCTGTTCATCTATTCTGTTTGTATCATACTCTGAATAATGCACATTTTTAAAAAGCGAGATTGGTAAAATTGGTCAGGGGTCACATATGTAGTTGTGTCAATTAAAGTGTATTCAATTGCTAAGAATCTTTATACATTGCAAATTAGTTCTTTTGTTTATATAGTACTGTCTTTTGCAAGTATGTCGTTTGATAGATGATGGAAAGGATGTGCGTGTTATGTGTACTATTATTTAATAAGTATTTCAGTGACTTTCCTGTGATATTGATTGTGATGAATCGGAGACAGCAAAGGAGCAATCTACCATAAAAGGCTACAAATTGTACATGTGGATTCTTGGACTTGAAGGTTGCTCACTTTTGCACCTAAAGATTTGCACTATGAATGCAATTCAAACGTACTGGGTACAAACGTACAAAAAAGTTGTAAGTGCTGAATTCGTGGGAAAAAGTTGTGTAAATCAAGATTACTTTTTCAATGGGAATTCACACTCAAAGCTCCCACACTCTGTACACTGCAGAGGTCACAATCGCAAATATCATTAAAAACTCAGGAGGGTGGGGGGTTGGGGGGCGCTGGTTGGTGTAGGCATTCACACCAGAGTCTGATAGTTCTGGAACTCTGCCATGCGCAATGGCCTCGAACTGTCAGCCTGCATTTTGCTAGCCGAGCTTGATCACTGCCAGCCTGGAACACTTGCAGTACTGCCCCTCCAGCATCCATCCCTACCCACTGCGTCCATGGCCCGATCACAGTCCCTATGAGCATTTCGGGGCCAGCCCCAAACCTCCCCCCCCTGTCCAGGAGCACCCCGATCACTAGCAACCCTCCCTCCTCACGCTCCAGCAGTGACAACCCCCCCCCCCCCCACGGGCAGACCACCTTGCCCTGCAGACCCACCGTCACCCCGGCAGACCCTCCATTCCCCCTTGCCCTGCCTCGGTAGAGCTGTCCCACAAGGCAGACCACTCCGTTTACTGGCCATCCTCCAGCCCCAATTGATCAAAATGGCAGAATGACAACGGGACCCTCCTATCCCCACCAGTCGCCCACTCGGCCCCGCCCCATAAGCCCTGCCCTCAATAGGCTCTGCTGTCTTGGCACTGCACGATGCCCTGTGGCCAATGCCAAGATGCCCCCTTGGCATGGGCATTTTGCCCCTTGGGCAAAACTGGGGGCACAGGCTGGCACTGCCAGGATGACGATGAACACCACCCCCCACTATCCGAACCCCTGGGGGGCCCTGATTGCCCCTTCCTCCCTTTCACTCCAGCGGGGTCTCCCGCTAGTTCCCGAAAGTGGGGAGCTACTCTAAACCCTGCCAGAATGAAATTGTGCTGGTGGGCTGGGAAATGTTATCGGTCCCAGAGAATTCAGTCCCGAGCCTGATAATCACATTCAACTCACATTAAAAAAAATTAAAATTACTTACCTGCTGTTTCTGCCGGTTTCCTGTGTGGCCTCAACCACGCCAGATATCTGTCGTTGGGAGATGCGTGCACGTCAGAAACACATGCGTGAATCCCGCAAATTGGCTCAGGCTTGAATCTCCCAGCCCGACCCGCCAAAAAATTAAATGGGAGAATCACTGTTAAGAATTGCAGAATTTTGAGAGTTAATACGTTATGCATTCCCCCTGAATTTCCTTTTTTGTAATTGTCTAATGCTTCTCCATAATTATGATCCTAACACAGGTTACAGAACCTTTTAAGCAAGATTCCTGAGAGTGCACTTTACTCCTAAGCTCTTTCAATTAAGGGCATGTTTTCGGGTGCAGTTGGAAGCCGTAATTTTTCTGGTGAAATTTTACTTAACATTTAAAAGAAAATCACAGTCTATTTTCAGTTTCTTCCATTTTATAAATCATATTAAAAATGGAAATGATTTCCTGATTCGAAATTCTTAAGTGCTGTCCCAAGGCTATGAAAGGTGCCATGTAAATAGAAGCTCCTTTTTCTGTTAATTTTGTGGTCTGTTGCAGGTATAGTTCAAGTATAATAAGAACTTGGAGGACCAAGATTGGGAATCAGTTATGTCGGGAGTTATACTTTTTTTAAAGCCAAAATACGTATGAAGATCGTTCAGATTGCAAGTCAGTGAGGATATTCAGTACGAGTAAATGGGTGGGAGGAGTGGGGAGAAATAAAAGTTCTGTCATATGCTTTGCAGTTCTAGGGCTTGGGAACTGTGGTCTTAAAATGAGGATGTCAAGAAGTTGTGAACAGTGAGAAGGTATTTGTGTGGCCTGAGTCCAGTGGGAATAGTTTGTTAGGGTATGGCAACAGTAGGATGGTTCTGTATTTGGCAATGCAAAGAACATGATACTGAGTTGTAGGAGTAGTGAAGTTGGGTATTTTGGAGTACTGTAGGGAGCAGTGAGTACAGGACAACATGGGTTATAGAAACAGAATTACAGATCTAGAAATACTTGAAGGAGGGCCCTAATTTTAGTGCTGGGATAGATGTGTACTCAAATTGAAATTGTTGGGATCACCAATTAGAGACTGAAGGAGAGGCGGAGATAGTTTGATAGATAACATGGAGAGTGCACTTAATGTATCCTTATGTTCAAGCTGTCCCAATATAATTACAACACTGATATCTATTCAAAAATGTGGAAAATTGGCCAGATACGTGTCATCCATAAAAAGCAGAATAAATCCAACTTGATCAATTACCACCCATCAACCAATTCTCAATCATCAATGAAGTGGTAGAAGGGGTCATTGACAATATTACAAGTGGAATTTGCTCACTAGTGCTCAGTTTGGATTTCATCAGGGCTACTCAGCTCCAATCTTTGTTACAATCTTGATCCAGATGGGGAGAAAAAGCTGCCTTGATGTCAAGGACAGTCACTCACCTTGCCTCTCGAATTCAGTTCTTTTGTCCATGTATGAACGAAGGCTGTAATAAGGTTAGGAGCTGAGCGATCCTGGCGGAACCTAAACAGTGAGTAGGCTATTGCTAAGCAAATACTGCTTGATAGCACTATTGATAACCCCTCTATCACTTTAGTGAAGATTGAGAGCATAGTGATGGGGCGATAATTGGCTGGGTTGGATTGGTCCTGCTTTTTGTGTACAGAACATATTTGGGCAATTTCCCATTTTGATACTTAGATGCCAGTGGTGTCGCTGTCCTGGAACAGCTTGATGAGAGGTGCTGCAAGTTCTGGAGCACAAGTCTTCAGTACTGTTGCTGGAACATTGTCAGGGCCCATAGCCTTTGCAGTATTAAGTGCCTCCAGCTGTTTTTTGATATCATGTAAAATGAATAAAATTGGCTGAAGACAGACATCTGTGATGCTGGCAATCTCCAGAGGAGGCAAAGATGGACCATCCAGTTGGCACATCTGGCTGAAGATGGTTGCAAATACTTCAGCCTTTTGCACTGATCTGAATCGGGGCATTTGTGGAGCCTCCTGCTGCAGTGAGTTGTTTAATTGTCTCATAACTGGATGTGGCAGGACTGCAGAGATTAGATTTGATCTGTTGGTTGTGGAATCACTTAACTCTGTCTATCACTTGCTGCTTACGCTGTTCGGCATTCAATAGTCCTGTAGCTTCACCAGTTGACACCTCACTCTGAGGTACGCCTGGCATGCCAACCTGCACTCTTCGACTTGCCATGATCATGTTTGGATAACTGGTAAGTTTGCAAGGGGAAATCATGTGACGAACCAGTTGCCCCTTTTTGTGTTAAAGAACTGCTTTTCTCCAGCCTCAATCAGAAGAAGAGAGGCAATCTAGAATGTGAAAACAGGAAAATCTTGTTAGGGCAGTCTCTCCAGCCATCCTGCAAGCTTGGTTCTTGTCTGTTGTTTACCCAGTCACATATTGCGGACAGCATTGTCAAAAATGAACCGAACCGCTGCTGACCCCAGAACAAAAGAGATAAATCTTCTGTCAACATCTTCAAATCATCCTGATGCAGAATCTAGAAAAATCATCGAACCATTCGAGTCATCAATGTACAGGATCTGTATACAATCCACTTCTTTGACTCTTAAACCATTTAACTCATCTTTGTATGTTGTAATTTACCTGTGTTTGTGTGCTCTTGAATGTATGTGTGTGTGAGAATGTTTGCTTTATTTAGATTGAGTTTTAAAGTACAATAAATACTATTCCTTGTTCTTTTAAAAGCTCTCACAGGTTTTCTTGTGTCATTTAAAACATAGAACGTTACAGCGCAGTACAGGCCCTTCGGCCCTCGATGTTGTGCCAACCAGTGGAACCAATGTGGACAGTTTATTTCCAATTTCCATATAAACTCTCTGGATGGACATAAATGGGGTGTGCCTATAATTAGAGAGAGGAAGAATGAGTTGAATGTTAACCTAAGAAAGAGGTGGTATGGGTCTGGCTGGTGAGGTTAAAGTCTGAAAAATCTATTCATAACCCAAATCTTCCTAATTCTGGTTTTAACGAGATTGGGAGTGGGTAGGTGACCAATTACCCCGTTCCAAGGAGGTGGGTTGGAATGTTAAAAATGATAATGAAGCTGCCAGCCACTCTATCAATCAATTTTTCAACTTTGTCCCAGGTTGGCCAGGTTTCCTGAGTGTTGGGACCCAGGAGGATTCCAATTTCTCCCGAGCATTTGGCCACCCATCCAATACAGAGCACCCCCCACCCCCATGGAGTTAGCTGGTCTGTGGCCTTCACAGACGAGCTCCCTGCCCGACTGGAAGGCAAGCCCATTAGTCAGGCTGGGTTTTGGGGTGCGGAAATATTTGGCAACGTCTCACTAACATTGTGGAATTAAAACTCTAGGCACTGCGGAGGGAATCCTGATGTCTGGGGTTCCTATATCTACTGGACCAAGCACACCCAACAAAGACAGAGTCCAGTGTGTGAACTCTGTATTGGGAAAAGAGAAATTTAGTCACGGCACTTAATCATGTAAACACTCAATGTATTGGTAAGCAAAAAAAAACACGTTGCATGTAATCAAGGAGTGGAAAAAGAGGGGAGCCATTCTACCACTTCATATTTAATAGTAACACATTTTGTGTGTATGAATGGTAAGTGGTTCTTGTTCTTGTCTGTTAGTTCTAATCACAATATGCATTTGAAAATCCACTTTACTAAAAACCTTTCCATTGCCTAAGTTGGAAAACAGGTAGTCACTGATAGGCAGTGAGTATGTATAATTCTCTCTCACTTTAGCCTGCACAAAGTTGAATGGATCCATCTATTATTTGAACTACCACAATGGGTGTGGCCCACTCAGCACTCTTCTTAATTATCCTCGTTCTTTCTAATCTATCCGATGGTCCGATAGAATATCTTACCCAGGCCCACTCCCAGCCTGTAACCCCGTGCATTTACCATGACTAATTCCCCTAAACAACACATCTTGGGGACAATTTAGCATGGTCAATCCATCTAACCTGCACATTTTTGGTCTGTGGGAGGAAACCGGAGCACCCAGAGGAAACCCATGCAGACACGGGAAGAATGTGCAAACTCTACACTGTCACCCAAAGCTGGAATTGAACCCAAGTCCCTGGCATTTTAAGGCAGCAGTGGTAACCACTGTAACACCATGCCTCCCCATCTTGTCATTCCTATGTTTATCTTCTGGGCCTCCTTGTTCATCGGTCATTTTGTGCTCTTTTAGCACTTCACCAGTGCCTTCATCTTGCTGATCCCTGCTGGTGATAACTCAGACCACCTTAACCCTATTTTCTTTAACCAAATCCTTCTTATCAGGACTTTGTTCCCTTCTCCTATTAGTGAGTAATTAGATTGATCATTGTATTCCACTCTGACACTAACTACTTCCAACATTGGAATACAATTATTTTAATAAGTAGTCACTTTCATGCCAGTTTTGTGTGAGGGAATTTGTCTTAAGGATATCTTGTACTGTCTTTCTAAGATAACAGATACCTGCTACAGCTCTATCAATGCAGAAAACATGGATCTCTGACATTTGTTTTTACTCTAGGTGCTGGAATCAACTCTTTTACTTTGAGCTGTACATACTGTTTTTCCTGCTTTGAGTACAACTCTTGATCTTCTTGTTCAATTACACCAATTTCTGTTTCCATGTTAATCATATGTTCATTCAAGAACTTCCAGACTCCTGTATGAGCTTTAGATATGCCACATCCTCGACTTGGTGCATGGCAGTAACTTGGTGTTTTATTGCAACCTGGAGTATTACTGGTGCCTTCTAGATATGATCAATGTTCCCACAGGCACAGCACTTTGACTGGAAAGTGGACATTTAAATGGTTGGTGGCTAGCGTGGCAACAGCATCTAAATTTCTGACTCTGAGACTTTGAACTTCGCTTCCCATTGCCTGGATCTCACTGAATCGCCGCCAGCTCAGGAAAATAACTTGCATGCAATCTGCATCTTTTTCTGCCATTTCTGTGCTGTAGCCTCATCATAGGCCTCCTTTTGTATTAGCTTATTGCCTTTGCTTCAAAAACTTTGCTTGGATTTTATTGTTTTTAGGCCTCCTGCAAACATGTCTGTGAGGTTCACACAATACCCATAGTGATAAGTTTATTTATTTTGAGAATGGAATCAACAAAGGTCACATTTGCCAACTGCTTCCATTCATAGAATGCCAGTCTGACTGCAATATCATCCTTAGTTGTGCCGTAATATGAGTGCAGAATCTCACTAATTTCAGAATAGTCCACAGTACTGGAGTCTTGAGGAGAACATTGGTTAGACACCATCTCAGGAGCATCTGGCCCCATCATGAGGAGGAAAACATTTATTCTCTTTCTTATTTTGTTCACTTTCAGCCAAATGAGTAACCTTAGTTTGTAATTATACCAATCCTCTTTGTTAGTTGGGGTTGGATTCCATCATTGTCCTCAAATGTGCCTTCAGTACCATTTTTTCAGTTGGATAAGGTGCTAACTCATATGCTGTGTGTATGGAACAATCTTTTAAATTGCTCAAAGTTCCTCAAATTCAACTTCACGAGCTCCAAAATGTGTTACAATGCTCTTCAGTCCTGATTTTCTTTTACGTTTCATTTGAGAAATTTCTATCCTAGCTTCATCGCCACCTTTCTAAGACTAACGCATATGCGGGTAACCATCATTGAATAACTTATGTATGCCTCCCCAACAGAGGCAATAAAACAAAATGCTCAGATCTTGCAATGTACTACACCAACAAGTAGGAATGCAGGGCCAGGAATGGGCCATTTGGCTCTTCAAGGCCACTCTGCCATTTTGATCATGGCTTACCTTCTAACTCAATGTTATCTTCTTGCCTATCTTCCTATCCCTTGATATCATTGGTTTCTCGAAGTCTATTGACCTCTCCTTTGAATATACTCTATGAGTGAGTCTCTAGAATAGAGAATTCCAAAGATTAATCACCTTCTGAAGAAATTCCTCCTCCTGTCAATTTGAAATGGCCTAACTCTTATTCTGAGACTGTGCCCCTTGATTCTAGATCTGTACAGTTTTTCCTTATTAATAAATACTCCTTGTGTTCCTGATGAAGTTTGTGTACGCATCATTCCATTGGTGACAAGGGTGAGATTGACTATTGGTGACACTGCCTGTGTCCAAAGCCTGTGAGTATCCTGTTTTAATGAAAGTCTGAAGAAGTATTCACCTGTATGCCTGTCTTTGAGCTAAAAGATCCAGTGAGATGTTAAGATATTGCCAGATCTTGAAGGATGGATGTAGAATGAGCCTGGATTGGTCAGTACAGTCAGAAGCAAGTAGTAATGAAATGCCTGTGTCAGAAGAAGTACCCATTATTTGCAGTTCCTGTTAATGTTGATCTGGTGGAAGCATTTCAGATTACAAAATTACACTTCTCTACAAGAAACAGAAAACCCCCTTAAAAAGTTGATTTATAATTGTCCAACTCATGAATATAATGTTAACTTAGGGTTTAAAACTAAGTAACTTGGCGATTGAAGATTGCATTAAGTTGTTAAATGGGGAGGAATGTGGTGATTATGTATTTCAGGGCAATGCAGCAGAAGAGGATCACCTGGCCTGAGGGACTTGTTGGGACTGAGAGTGGGTAATCACCTCAAGGGGTAGAGCCCTATCTTGGGTGGAATACATGAAGAAGACATGTAGGAATTGGGGCAGCTGGTGGGCTACCCTAGGACAGCTGGGAAAGGGGCACTGCTAACCTCTGTACTGTTTGAAAAATAAATTTACCATTTACCATTTATATAGATGACACCATTTACCATTTATATAGATGATC
This sequence comes from Carcharhinus amblyrhynchos, assembly GCF_965287045.1. Taxonomy (NCBI): domain Eukaryota; kingdom Metazoa; phylum Chordata; class Chondrichthyes; order Carcharhiniformes; family Carcharhinidae; genus Carcharhinus; species Carcharhinus amblyrhynchos. The sequence goes on from NC_137335.1 coordinate 57,605,114, forward strand.
TGGAGGAGGGAACCGAGTGTAGGGTGTCGAAATTTGCTGATGACACCAAGATTGGGGGAAAGGCAAATTGTGCGGAGGGTGTGGAGAGTCTGCAGAAGGATCTAGATAGGCTGGGCGAATGGGCCAGGAAATGGCAAATGGAATTTAATGTTGGCAAGTGTGAGGTGGTCCACTTTGGTAGGAAGAATGGTAGGAAGGACTATTACTTACGTGGCGAAAAACTGCAGCAGGCGACGGTGCAGAGGGACCTCGGGGTCCTTGTGCATGAGTCGCAAAAACCCAGCCTGCAGGTGCAGCAGGTGGTCAGGAAGGCGAATGGGATGCTGGCCTTCATAGCGAGGGGGATTGAATATAAAAGTAGGGAGGTCTTGCTGCAGCTGTATAGGGCATTGGTGAGGCCGCAGCTGGAGTACTGTGTGCAGTTTTGGGCGCCGCACCTGCGCAAGGATATTTTGGCCTTGGAGGGAGTGCAGAGGAGGTTTACTAGGCTGATACCGGAGTTGAGGGGGTTGAGCTATGAGGAGAGGCTGAATAAACTAGGCTTGTACTCGTTAGAGTTTAGAAGAATGAGGGGAGATCTCATTGAGACGTATAAGATGATGAATGGGATGGATAGGATAGAGGTGGAAAGACTCTTCCCGCTCAAAAAAGACAGTAGGACTAGGGGGCACAGCCTCAAGATAAAGGGGGGGCAGTTCAGAACGGAGTTGAGGAGGAACTTCTTCACTCAAAGGGTGGTGAATCTCTGGAATTCTCTGCCCGTTGAAGTGGTGGAGGCTGCCTCGCTAAATATTTTTAAGAAGCGGGTTGATGGGTTTTTGATAAGAGAGGGGATTAAGGGTTATGGGGAGAGGGCGGGAAAGTGGAACTGAGCCACGACAGATCAGCCATGATCTTATTGAATGGCGGGGCAGGCTCGAAGGGCCAGATGGCCTACTCCTGCTCCTATTTCTTATGTTCTTATGTTCTTAAATAAATGTTCCTGACAAAGTATGTAAGTGTGCATCATTACAGCAGGGTTACATTTACTACCTTCCAATCTATAGGCACAATTCCAGAACCTGTAGAATTCCTGTCTACCATCATACCTCTTAATATAGTTCTTGTGTTTACCTCTGCCAACTTGCCCCTCATACCTTTTATAGTTTTCCTTTGTTTAGATTAAAGACCCACATTTCTATTTAAACTACATCACTTTCAATCTTCATGAGCGGAATTTTATGACCAGTTTATACTGATTTTGCAATGGGAAAATGTCGTAAAAGGCAGGAAAATGTTGTAAAATAGGGCATGAGGTGACTAGCAAGAATGGCGCCTATTTTCATGCCGGGGGTGGGGGCGGGGGTGGGTGGGTGGGTGGGGGGGGGGGGGGGCCTGCATCCCAGGCAACAGGCCCCCGCAATTGTGGGTGGGAGCAACTGGTTGAGGCTGCCTGTGGTAGCAGGGGCCTGAAAGCTCTCTCTCTGTCAGACCTCTGTTACTGATAATGTGCGTGTGCAGCATCAGAGGTTTGCACATCTGCAGTACCTCCTTCTGCAGGTTGTTTGGTGAGTTAAGCCCCACCCACAGTCTCTTTGGAAATTGACTAGCCCATCTTTTCAATGATAGTTTTTTTTTGTTTTTTTTATTCCAATTCAATCAAATCAAGTCCAATTCAGAGTCTCAACAAGTTGAGACATTCCCAATCCAAGCTGACAAGACAGGGCTCTCACCTCCTGTCTTGGGCTTGATCTACATGATCCAAACTGATTGGAGTAGGCATAGCTCCTCCTCTAAGGCTTGATCTCATTTGCATCTTAGCCAAAAGGCTGAGGTGCTTCTTTTAAAAATTGCTTCAAATAAAGCTGAAATGTAACCTAATGACTTCAACCAAGCACAGCATGTCAATACTACACTTGATCTTAGCCAAAAGGCCGAGAAGCGACAGAGTGCATAGGACTCGCCCAAAAAATGGATCTGGAACTCTCCCATTTTCAGACCAGCCAACACTTAGAAAAAAATCTCTTAAAATTCCACTCATATTTCAAAATTCTATCATATTATGATCACTCTTCTCTGCAGGTTTCTTCACAAGATTATTAATAAGACTTTTCTCATTGCACAATACTGGATCTAAAATAGCCCATTCCCTGGTTGGTTCCTCAACATACTGTTCTAGAAAAGCATCTTATATACATTCTAGGAATTTGTCCTCCACAGCATCAGTCCAAATTATGTTTATTATGGACTATATGTAAATTGAAGACCGTCATGATTACTGTATTACTCCTATGACATGCATCTATAATTGCCTGATTTATATTATACCCTACCTTAGCTTTACTATCTGGTGGCCTATAAACAACTCCTTCCAAAGTTTGCTGTCCCTTGCTATTTGATAACTCCACCTAAACTGAACACTACGATTTTTCAACCTAGGTTCCCATCTCACTAATGTACTGATTCCATCCTCTATTAACAGTGCGATCCATCTTCTTTTCCTCTTTCCCTATCTTTCTAAATGCTGAATACCCTTGAACTTTCAGTTGCCAGCCCTGGTCACCCTACAGCCATGTCTTGTAATGACAATTAGATCAAACCTGCCCATTTGTACAATTCTAACACAAATTAAGAAATGTTGTGGTCAGTAGGTTGAAGTCAGTCCTGCAACTCATGGATTACTTCAAACAGTAGTAACTCCTTGGATGAGCCACAACCTAAGGTGGAAGCAGCATATCTCCTGTTGCCCTTTTGTACTGTGTGGGTAGAAGGAGTGGTTTAGCAAGTCACATCTGGCCTATGTGTGACTCCAGACCCAGCAAGTCAAGCTGGATACTAAGTGGCCTCACAGCAATACTCTCTAGATGTTGTAAATTCATCCATTAGTTTCAGTCATCTCATCTCCTTTAGAAAAACAAACCTGAGAGTTCTAAACCAGCTTCTGATCTGATGGCTTTCATTCTAGGATCTTAAAATAAGTGGCTGCAGAGGTGGTGGATGTTTGGCTTGCAATCTTCCAAAATTTCTTGGGTTCTGCATAAATCCCAGTAGATTGAAAAACCCGATTCAAAAAAAGGAACCGGAAAGCAGAAAACTCGAGGCCAATTAGCTAGTATCTGTCATTTTCCTTCATTATACTCTATTTGCCATATTTGTACCCACTCACTTAACCTATCTATATTCCTTTGCAACATCTTTGTGTTTTCTTCACAAATTGTTTCTCACTAATTTTTGTATCGTCAGTAAATTTGGCTACAATACACTCTGCCGCTGCATCACAGGGACATTATTAAGGAAGAAGTAGTCGGACATGTAGGGGATCAGGGGTTATGGGGAAAAGGCAGGAGAATGGGGATGAGGAAAAAATAATCAGTCATGATTAAATGGTGGAACAGACTCAATGGGTTGAGTGGCCTAATTCTGCTCCTATGTCGTATGGTCTTATGTAGTACAATCAGCAGTGTCAACATGGTTTTATGGAGGGAAAATTGTGTTTGACAAATTTAATAGAATTCTTTGAGGATGTAATAAGCATGACGGGTAAAGGGAAACAATAGATGCAGTGTATTTCGTTTTCCAAAAGGCATTTGATAAGGTGTCACAAGACAAAAGGTCATAACATTAGGGCTTAGTATAGGAAAGAGTACTTTAGCATTATTAGTATGGGTAGAGCATTCGCTAACTAGCAGGAAGCAAAGGGTTTTCAGGTTGGTACAGTAGCTAGTGGAGTGCTGCAAGGGTCTGAACTATTTACAATTTATATTAATGACTTGGATGAAAGGATGGAATGTATTGTAGCTAAATTTGCTGATGATACAAAGCATAGTGGAAAGCAATTTGTGAGTGAGACACAAAAGTGTGCAGTGATATAGTTAGGTTAAATGTGGGCAAAATGTGGCATATGGAGTTTAATGAAGAAAATGTTGGGAGTATTCATTTTGGTAGGAAGATTAGAGAAGCAGAGTTTATTTAAATGGAGAATGACTGCAGAATGCTGTGATACAGAGGAATCTGGGTTTCTGTACATGAATTACAAAAAGTTAGCTTGCAAGAAATTCGGAAGGCAGATGTAATTTTGGCCTTTATTGTAAGGGGAATGGAATATAAAAGTAGGGAAGTCAAGGTGCAATTGTGTATGGCATTGTGACACACAGAGTACAGCATACAGTTTTGGTTTCCTTATTTGCCTTGGAAGCAGTTTAGCGAAGGTCTTGGTATGAATGGGTTGCTTTATGAGGAAAGATTGAACAGTTTGGACCTATGCTTATAGGAGTTTAGAAGAATGGGACGTGATCTTATACTGAGGGAGCTTGATAGGGTAGATACTGAGAAGATGTTTCCTCTCATGGGGGAATCTAGCACTAGGGCACAGTTTCTTAATAAAGGATCTCGTATTTAAGATGAAGATGAGAGGTGGAATCTTGTGCCTTCCCCTGTAGTGCATATGGTCGTGGGAGGGGCATTTAATATGTGAGAAGATGGCAGGTAGGGAACTCTTATCCCTTCCATCCCATTTAAGTCTGGTGCACTTGGATGTCCTTCCAGTCTCACCATCAGCTGAGGCCTTAAAGTGGGAAATTAATGTCCACTTAAGGGCCTCATCGCACTTTTATTTTCTTTCATGGGATTTGGACATTATCTACAAGGCCAGCAGCTAAGATTCAACCACATTGCTGAGGATCTGAGTCTCACATAAGCCAGAACAGATAAGGGGAATTAATGAATGAGATGGGTTTTTATGACAATCAATATTAGCTGTCATGGCCAGCATTATTGAGCAAACTTTATATTCCATATTTATCATTGAATTTAAATTCTACCATTTGCCATAGTGGATTTGAATCATTGACCCCAGAGTATGAGCTTAAATTTTTGGATTACTAGTCCAGTGACATTACCACAATGTCATCATCTCTGCAACTGGCACCGCTAGTCCTAACCCACCAAGCCCCTTATTCAAAGACATTTGATCTGGTAATGGACTGAGATGCCTCTTAGGGCTCTCCATAACATTAAAATATTCTTCTTTGTCACCTGCCAATTACTTTATATGCAATTTTTAAATTGCACATGAGTACGCTCCCTAGACTCATCATTTGAAGTTCTGCTAATTAAGTGACCTCAAGGGACTATGTACAAAAAGTGCACTTCCACTTGACTCTACTTAAAATTCATTTTGACATAATAATGACAATACTGGAAGATCTGGGCTGTGATTTCTTAAAACTTAGCTGAGAACAAGTGTTTTCTGCAACAAAGCACCTAGTACTACTCTCACATCTGTTTTACATAATAACATAGCAACATAAATAGGAGCAGGAGTAGGCCATTCAGTCTCTTGAACCTGCTCTGCCATTCAACGTGATTATGGCCTCAACTCTACTTTCCTATCTGCTCCTCATAACTCACTCCCTTTTAGATCAAACATCTATTAATCTCAGCTTTGAATATATTGAATGATACAGCATCCAGTGCTCTTTGTCTGATCAAGTGATCTGGTATTAAGAGAGGGATGAGGGGTGTTGCTGATAATCATCCCCATGCCATTGCTGCTACCCTCTTCCTGACATCACTCACCTGTATCTGGGCCCCTCATTGATCCAAGGCTTTCAGAGGATATAATACTGACAGCAGCCACCACCTACCTCCCTGATGGCATTACTGAGTGCTGAAGAACTGTGAGCCCCTGATTGGCAGTCATCTCTCAGAAGGTGGGGCTCCCCTTCTCCCAGCCCGTGATCCTAGGGGAAAGTCTGCTGCTGGCCTGTTCAATGCCTGAGGCAGACCTTCCTTAAAAGAGGTAACATGGGGTTCTTGCTGGTTCTCCAGTAGGTGGTAGAGATCCCTGCAGCCTCCACCCAATTCTGCCCATTGAATTCCTTGGAGAGTTGCTAATCTTAGGCGTCTTTTCTATAAAGAGCAGTGGATGCTGGGCCATTCAATATATTCAAAGCTGAGACTAATAGATATTTGATTTACACAGGAGTGAGTTATGGGGAGCTGACAGGAAAGTGGAGTTGAAGCCATGAGGCCTCTGCTCTGTTGTATGGCAGAGCTGGTTCAAGAGACTGAATGGCCTATTCCTGCTATTTCTTATGTTGCTATGTTATTATCTAAAACATATGCAAGAGTAGTACTAGATGCCTCCAGAAAACACTTGTTCTCAGCTAAGTTTTAAGAAATCACAGCCCAGATCTTCCAGTATTGTCATTATTATGTCAAAATGAATTTTAAGTAGAGTCAAGTGGAAGTGCACTTTTTGTACATAGTCCCTTGAGGTCACTTAATTAGCAGAACTTCAAATGATGAGTCTAGGGAGCATACTCATGTGCAATTTAAAAATTGCATATAAAGTAATTGGCAGGTGACAAAGAAGAATATTTTAATGTTATGGAGAGCCCTAAGAAGCATTTCAATCCATTACCAGTCTTTGTAAAGGCTGAAGAAGTAGGGGACTAAGAAGAGACATGCAAAAATGAACAGAAAAGGAACCCAACATGAATCTACAGGTTTGTGACTGAACACCTCAAAATCATCTCAATTTCAGCAGATATTAAATTAGTTAGATCAATAGTTGCATGAAGTGGCTGCATGTAGAACATTGTGCTCCATCTCCATTAATCAGCGTTGTAGTATGTTTGCAAGGAGGTGGAGCCAAGTTTCACAGCACTGCTGTGCTACAACTCTGCATCTACCTCTCTGCTGATCAGATCCTGAGAAGATGATGTAACGTCATTCAGTGTGCCAAGCCCTGCAAAATGGTGCCAATTTGATGAGAATGACTGGTCAAGAGACCCTATTGTTGGTCTTCCTGCATGCTTTCTTTCATGCTGTGTCACTGATAGCAGAATGTCAGGTCTGTTGTCCCCATTTCTTATGAGAAGAAGAGCATCCAGCTTTAATATTTGCCTGCCAAGGTCGGTGAGCCTTACATCAGTGGTAGGGAAATTATTGGAGAGGATTCTTCAAGGCAAGATTTACTCCCATTTGGAAATAAGTAGACATTTTAGCGTGAGGCAACATGGTTTTGTGAAAGGGAGGTTGTGTCTCATTAACTTGATCGAGTTTTGCGAGGAAGTGACAGAGACGATTGTTGAGAGTAAGGCAGTGGATGTTGTTTACATGGACTTCAGTAAGGCCTTTGACAAGGTCCCTTGTGGCAGACTGGTACAGAAGGTGAAGTCGCACGGGATCAGAGGTGAGCTGGCTCGGTCATAGAAGACTGAGGGTAGCAGTGGAAGGGTGCGTTTCTGAATGGAAGGCTGTGACAAGTGGTGTTCGTCAGATATTAGTACTGGATCCTCTGCTGTTTCTAATGTATATAAATGATTTGGAGGAAAATGTAACTGGTTTGATTGGTAAGTTTGTGGATGGCACAAAGGTTAGTGGAATTGTAGGTAGCGATGAGGACTGTCAGAGTATACAGCAGCATATAGATTAGTTGGAGACTTGGGCAGAGAGATGGCAGATGGAGTTTAATCCAGACAAATGTGAGATAATGCATTTTGGAAGGTCCAATACAGATGGAAAATATGCAGGAATGGCAGAACCCTTAAGAGTATTGATAGGCATAGAGATCTGGGTGTACAGGTACACAGGTCACTGAAGGTGGCAATACAGGTGGAGAAGGTAATCACAAAGGCATATGGCATGCTTGCCTTCGTCGGCTGGGGCACTGTGTTTAAAAATTGGAAAGTCATGTTGCAGCTTTGTAGAACCTTAGTTGCCCCACTTGGAATATAGTATTCAATTTTGGTCGCAGTACCAGAAGAATGTGAAGGCTTTGGAGAGGGTACAGGCAAGATTTACCAGGATGTTGCCTGGTATGGATGGCATTAGCTATGAGGAGAGGTTCAAGAAACTTGGTTTGTTCTCACTGGAACGACAGAGGTTAAGGGGCGACCTGATAGAAGTCTACAACATTTTGAGGGACGTGGACAGAGTGGAAAGTCAGCTACTTTTTCCCAGAGTGGAAGAATCATTTACTAGGGGACATAGGTTTAAGGTGCGAGTGGCGAGGTTTAAAGGAGATGTACAAGGCAAGTTTTTTACAGACAGGGTGATGGGTTCCTGGACCTCGCTGCTGGGGGTGGTAGAGAAAACAGATACATAGTGACTTCTAAGGGGCGTCTTGACAAATATATGAATAGGATAGGACTAGAGGGATATGGTCCATGGAAGGGTAAAGGGTTTTAGTTCAGTTGGGCAGCATGGTCGGTGCAGACTTTGTGGGCTAAAGGGCCTGTTCCTGTGCTGTAATTTTCTTTGTAAATTACATTCCCTTTGTTTGAATTTGCAAGTATGCGGGTGCCGGTTTGAGGGCACAGAGTAACCAAGCTGACATCCTTTCATAATAGCCATGGACTTTAAGAAGCTCCATTTTCGTGTAGCCATTTGGAAAGACAAAGAAGATGTCCTTAACTTGCAGTTAATACTTCATTATAGGCAATTGGGTCCAGGATTTTATTGTTTTTGCTATTCTAACCATATTTGTGCATTGATGGCCATATAAGCTTTTTGCAAGGTCTCTAGAGAAATGACTGCACAAACGTTTTTTTCGACTTTGGCAGCATCTGTTGATGCTGCAAAACCAGAGGGAGTTGATAGAGTTATGGAGCTATTTACTGCTCAGAACAAGGGGAATTCGGTCCATAAGTCCATGCTGTATCTCCACAAAGCAATCCAGTTAATCCCATTCCCTTGCCTGGTCCTCATAGTCCTGCAAGTTTATTTCCTTCAAATCTCATCTAACTTCCTTCTGAAATCATTAATTGTTTTTGGAACCATCACCCTCATGGGCAGTGAATTCTAGGTTATTACCATTCGCAGCATTAAGTAGTTCTTTCTCATATTCCCTTATATCTCTTTCCAAAAATCTTAAATTCTGTGTCCCCTTGCCCTTGTACAATCAACTAATGGGAAGAGATTTTCCTTGTCTGCCATAACTAAGCCTGTCATTATCTTGCATATCTCTATTAAATCTCCCCTCAATCTCCTTTTCTCCAAGGAGAACAACACCCACCTTTCCAACCTAACCTTGTAACTTAACCTCATCCTAACCTTGTAACTTAACTCCATCCTCAAGCCATTCTTATAAATCTCTGCACTCTCAGTGATACTCCTCTTATTATTTAAAAGTACGGTGATTAGAACTGCATGCAATACTCTTATTTGGGGCCTAACCAAAGATTTATATAGGTTCAGCATGCCTTTCCTGCTTCTATACTCGATGCCTGTATTTATGAAGCCCAACATCCCATATGCTTCCAAAAGAGAAAATGCTGGAAAATCTCAGCAGGTCTGGCAGTACCTGTAAGAGAGAAAAGAGCTGACATTTCGAGTCCAGATGACCCTTTGTCCAAAGTAATTTGCTTTAATCCCATATGCTTTACTAACCACTCTCTCAGTATGTCCTGCCACTTGCTAAGATCGATACATTTGCACCCTCAGGTCCCTTTGTTTTTGCACAAACTTTAGAATTATGCTATTAAGTCTACATTACCTCTCCCTATCCTATCTGCCAAAGTGCAACACTTCACACTTCTCTGCATTAGACTGCACCTTCCATTTGCCCATTCTGCTAAGCCTATCAATATTCATATCAATATCACTGATTGTCCCTTCTCCAAGTTTGGTGTAGTTGGTAAATTTTGAAATTTAACTCCATATTTCAAGATCCAAGTAATTTATATATTGTAAAAGAAGCAGTGATTGTAACAGTGATCCTTGGGGAAACCACTGTCAGCCACCCTCTAACCTGAAAAACAACCATCCACCATGTCTTACTGCTCTCTATACTTCATTTGATTTTTATTTCATTTGATTACACACTGACCTTCCTTTTTTAAAGCTTCAATGTTGTTCACCAGCCTTTTTTATGATACCTTATCAAATGCTTTCTTTAAAATCCACATAAACAACATTCGCTGCATTCCCTTCATCAGCCTTCTGTTACTTAATCAAATAGTTCAATTAAATTAGTCAAGCACAGCCTGTGTTTTACAAATCCATGCTCGCTCTCTTTAATTTCTTAAATCTCTACAAGTGCTTGTTGATTGATTTTTGCCAGTTTTTTCCCCCCAAACCTTATCCATTATTGATGTCAGACTAATTGGCCAGTGGATGCTCGGACTGACCTTGTACACCTTTTTTGAAGAAGGGTATCACGTTTGCCATGCTTAAATCCTTTGGCACCTTCCCCATATCTAGGGAAGCTTGACAAATTAAGGCAAGCCTTTCCATTATCTCCACTCTGATTTCTTTTAGCAACCTGGGATGCAGACCACCCTGACCAGATGACAAATCTACCTTAAGCATTGTCGACCTTTTCGCTACCTGCTCCCTTTCAATTTTCGTACCATCCATAGTCTTCACAATCTCCGTTTCTACAGATATTTTGTCAGATTCCTGCTCCTTTGTACACATACATACAAATAACTTAAGTTTTCTAGCCTTGCCTTGCACCTCTAAGTATATATCACTCCCTTAAAGGAACCACTCCAGCTCTTTCTGCCAGTTTATTATTTACATGCTGGTAGAAGAATTTTGGGTTCCCTTTTATGTTATCTGAATTTCTATTTTCGTAAGATCTCTTTGCTAGCCTTATTTTCCTGTTCACCTCCCCCCCACAGTTGTATTTGACTTGGTTTTCTCTCTCACCTGACATGCAATGTGCATCCTCTTTTTTGTTCCATCATGATCTCTATTACCCTCATCATCCATGTTTTTCGCTCCCTTCCCTTTCACCCTTGTTGGAATGCAGCTAGTGTCTTTTCCTTGAAGAACATCCATTGTTCCACGACAGTTTTTCTTGTCAACTTCTTGTTCCATTTTACCCTGGCTGCCTCTGCATGTATCAGTGCAGTCATAATAATAGCAACATCCTGCCTGGTGGATTAGGGAATATGTTCTATAAATTTTTAAAGATAAACTAATAAGTGAAAGTGGCATGATTGGAAAAAGTAAGAGTGCAGTGGAATTGCATTTTAAAAAAAATAAAGTAAGGAAGCATTTTAAAAATGAAAAACAATGTGTCATGGAACAAATCCAGATCAATGTTTGTGCTTGTACCTGCAAAGAAAAATCTCAACTCCACCTCAGACTTTCAATTTATAATCTTTGAAGGTTTTGGCAAAAAGTTAATTAAAAAAAAACAAAAGGCAACCAGGCCACCACTGTCAGGGGAGGGAATGGCTGTGGTGAAGCCTCTCGACGGAATGATTGTACCTTACCCTGTAGACCTACCAAGAGTGCTGGTACTCTAGCCTGTTGGAAAACTGAATTTTCTTTTGGTACCTTTCAGTACTTTATTTCTAATCAAAAAAGAAACAATTCAAATTAAGTCCAATCATGGTGTCCACATGAGGGACAACAAGATCCAAGTTGTCAAGACATTGCATCCCATCTCAGGCTCGATCAAACAAGCTCCAAGCTGACAGGAAGAGGCATTGCACCACCTCCTGGGCTTGATCTAATGCTTCATCTTAGCCAAGATGAAGGCTGACTGAAAAGTCCGAGTCAACTTACATATCACATGGTTCTTAATTAACTTAATTGCTAACTTGTGGAAGTGAGCAACCTTCAGGCTTCAGAGTCAAAATGACCAACATTAGGATAGGGTCGGGAATCTGGCATGCTGGTCGGTCTCATAACATTCGGGCCTGTGTGCCTCTGTTCCTGATGTTATGGGGCCCAAAAATAAATCCTAATTATTTTTACGGTTTGGAACTCTTTAAGAATAAATACTTCTATTTAAATCCTACCATCTGCTATTAGAAGCTCTTTGTAAGAGGTTGAGTAGGACTATAGCCTGATTAAGCATGTATTTACCTGCAAGTAAGGCAATCTCACCATATACAATTTGTTATATGTGGTTGATCATTAAGCCAATCAGCTTTCATGTGTTGATTGGTAATTCTTGCACAACACTATAGCTTTTACATCTTGTGACTACACATATACATATTGTGACTGCACAAACTAGTATTGGATCAGTATTCTAGCCTTCAGCACCTCATTTCTACATTTAACAAAATTATTATGCATAATTACAGTCACTTTCAGGGCTGGGGATATTTTGATAGCTTTTATGGCCTCAATTCCACATTCTCACCTTATTCTCTTGTCGCTTCATTTGCTGAGAGATAGAAAAATATATCTGTCCAAACTCTTAATATACTCCGTGGTGCATCCACAGCCATCTTCTGTTGAAAATTCCCAAGAGTCACAATCCTCTAAGTCAACTTACCTGATAGTAGCAGCCTTGAATTGAAGTGCTTGACATAAACAGTATCAAATAGTTTCAGAGAAAATTATTAACCCTAGAAATTGCTGATCCTGTGGAAGCCGCGATAGCAGGATTTATATTCAGCCTGTTTTGTTTGCTTATTTATGGTAATGTAAAATTCTGAATTCTAATTTGGTAATTGCTAGTAGAAGGCAAAAGTATTATTCTAATCTTGTCTTTTGCAGTTGTCATGGATGATGATGATGACCGTGATCTGCGAGATGTTATAGGGTAAGTATTCTCTTTGTAAAATTATACAAATCAATTTGTAATTTAATTTATATATAATGTGTCTGCTTGGTCCAGAAGGTTTTACGGTTTAAAGACCACTGCAGCAATTGAATATATAACCTCCAGTGCAAAACTGAGGGAGCACTATAATGTTGGAGGTGATATCTGTTTGATGATATGTTAAGCTGAAAGTTCATCCAGTTAGATGGATGTTAAAGATTCCCATAGCATGTTTTGAGGAAGATGGGTTTCTCCCTTGTGCCTAGCCAGCATTTGTCACCTCAACAACTACCAATATTTAATATTCGTTTGTTCATTTGCACATTGTGTACATGCACACATTCATTCACTGTTTGTGGGTCCTGACTAGAAGCAATTGTCCACCTCTTTGTTGCGTAATTGCATTGGGAGCATATAGCTGTGAATGTGCCAAGATCCTCATTGGACATGAAAAATGCTAGATAAATACATATTCTTTCTAGTGTGGTACAGTAGCAGTATTATAAAAATGAGTAATTACATTTCAAATGTCACTTTTACAAAGCATCCTCTGAGCACTTTTTAAACCCTTTTAATAAAAAATGGCAACCATAAGTGTGGAGGAGGGAGGGGTATGGTGGCCTGTGACTGAAATTCTAGCCTGTCTCTGATCATTGGCCTCTGAATTATGTTACATTATCTGCCACTTGTAGGTAACTGTTCTGTTTTGGATCTGCCACTTGTGGGTGACTATTCCGTTTTGGAACTGGCTTGCAGGAAAACAGCTGAAGGTGGGATGGTGTCGGCAAACTGATACCAAATTACGTGTCCACCTGCATCTGTTCTCACCTACAAAAGCTTTGCCCCCAGTCTGCCTTTTCTATTTACAGTAAGAAGTCTCACAACACCAGGTTAAAGTCCAACAGGTTTATTTGGATTCATGCACTTTTGTAGCACTGCTCCATCATCAGGTCAAATTTTCTATTTACTAGCAGGCACTTAAATGATGGGGAGGGGCTTAAGTTTCAAAATTTAGTTAGGTTAGTTCTCTCCACCAGTAAAGGTGATTTGCCTGGGTCATGGATGAGAACCAGAGATGACACGAGGGAAGGCAATTTTATGTGGTGAGTGGTTAGGATTGGAATGCACTGCTGAGTCAATTCAAATTCAGTCTCAGTTTTCAAGAGTATTGGACAATAATTTGGAGAAAAAAGATTTGCAAGATAGTGGGACTATATGAGTTGCTCTTGCCGCACGGACATGGTAGGTTAAACGGGCTCCTTTTCTGCTGTAACAGCTCTGTAATTCAATTATTCTTTTTATCTTTTTCTGTAACTTTTTCTACTTGTGTCTGTTTGTCTCTTTATCATCTGCAATTCTTTTTGTGTCCTATTCCTCACACCCTTAATTCCTTTCTGTGTGTTTCGGATCTTTGTTTCTTGGAATCTTGATGACAGTAGATTACTGTACCATTATACCATGTCACAATAAGGGTTTGTACTTGTGAAATTCCCCAAGGTGTTCCTGATTTCTGAGACGTAAAAGTAAGGGGAGAGGTGGGTGGGTGTTATTCAGTAGAGGTGAGAATTTTTGCACAAAATGTGGGGAAAATTGGAAGGCATCCCAATTTTGTTCTTCCAAACTTATAGTAGCTAATTATTCAGTACCCTATTTAAAGGCTTGTAACTGGTATACCATCATGCCTTCATGGCCTTTATCACCAATGTATGTTATGAGAAATTTTTTTTTGAAAAACAAAATTAAACTCTTTTTTGCCCTTTGTTTTCTTTGTTTTAAGCTTCCTTTGAATGCAATTTCTATGAAGTAGCCTGAATATTTAAAGACCATTTGGTCTTACTTGTGTCACATTTCTGACTTATTTGAGGTAGACCTGCATTCAGTTGCAATATAACCATCCATTTTGCAGTGAATCCAAACAATCATTCTGGTCTCTTAACCCTGGATAGGATTTTGGCCCTGATGTGGGGGCAGAAATTGAGATGGGCAGAGGTGTAACTTTGCTTCATTGCTCAGTTTGCTGGCATCATCATACCCCCAAGCCATTTTCTTGGAAGCTTGATTGGAGGCAGTACTTCTACCTGTCCACAAGTGGTGGATAGCAAGTTGAGTTAATTAAAAGACAATGACAGCGCCATGCTGGAGGACCTCCTATTGGGTCTCTACCTTACAGAATCTTGATTTGAAAGTGAGTATACTCTTTGGTCAATAATTGGACAACTTTGGCAAAATGGCTGTTGGACTGCTGTTTCTGACACAGTGCAGTTCAGGACCCATAGACCTATATTTGGCCCCAACATCGGGGTCCTGACCCAAAACATGGAGCCCTGCTGCTGATCTCAAACGTAGTCAAAGTGCTGGTTTTTGTAACTGCAGCTACCAAAGTAGTCGCACTACAGCCTGGTTCAGACTTCAGATTTCCTGTTAGTAATTCTTTGATGAAAGCCTTGACTCTGGTGTTAGTATGGGGTTTATCGGACCACTTATGCAGAAAACTTTACATTAAATTGGCAATCTACTTCAAAACAAAAATAAACTACTATACTTAGATCTTCAGTAGTAACAGGATAAACATTGCAGTTCACATTGTGACACTGTATGTACATTGTGCAGTTAGTGGTTAATTACAATTCGTGCTATAGTTGATTTGAAAAAAAACTTTTAGTCAGCTTTGTAATTTTAAACATCAACTTTTTTCATTCTGCAAATTGTTTGTAATTTGCATTGTGCTTAAAGAATTAATATGATTTCATTGATTACTATTTCTTTTTATAGTGATGTACAGGCATTGAATGATTTTCTTCATGGACCTGCTAGTCAAGAAGTAGGTATTACTGCTTAAATCTTAATGCTTCTAAATTAACAATACATCAATGGCAATTTTATTGATTTCTTTATCAAATAGACTTATATTAAACGTACCTAACATAAAATTTCAAAGCGAAAGTAATCCTGGACCAAGCAGAATTGACAACTTGTTATGTCTATGTGTTTTTTTTCTGATCAATAGGATAATTTAATAGTAACAGGATTAAAGATGAAATGATAACAATATGTTGCCATGTTTCAAAAGGAAGCAGTATCTAGTAGGCTGTTCAAATAGCCAGTGCAATTTGTACAGCAATTCAAAGCTGTTCTGTATTTTAATAAGTGGCAGATTTCATTTCAGTTCAGCAAAGTCTCTAGCAAAGATTTCCTAAGTTTTTGAGAGCTTTAACATCCAAAACAGTACAGACAGCTCTCAACCATAGGGTATACATAATAACTGTAAATAACTCAGTGCTGACTTACACTTGTGTTCAGTGGGAATCTTTTATCTACTGGTTGCTCTTTGGCATTAACTGTCTCCCAAGTTACTTACAACTGCATTTTCACATTCCCAACTGTCGAAATGTTGGCCCCCTACTTTGAAGCATAGTGTTGGCGCATAGATAGTTAGAATAGAGCCATTAAATGTCTGCAGGACAGAAAGAGCCCATTTGGTCCATTGAGTCTGCAACGACTCTCAGAAAGAGCATCATACCCAGTCTACACTATGCTCATGTTTCCTCTGAATTCTCCCCCTGCCAAATGGGCATGTAATGTTTTTCTTTCAGTGATCTACTCTCAGTGAGCCAGGTCTCTAGTAGGGAAACTCTGTTAGCCTATGAAGTTCCATGTTGATTACAACTGTCTTGCACATGTTATCAGCCAGCTTCAAGCTGTCTGTCGTGATCTTGATGCTCCAGCTTGTCAACTGAAGAGTTGTTATCTTTATTTTTGTTTTGTTAGTTTGTCTGATGCAATGGATTCTACCCATGTGTTGAGCAGAGACTCAAGCTCCAAGCTCCATTTGAAGCAGTTGGACCGTGGCAGATCAGCACCTTACTAGTGAGATGGGCAGAGGTGTAACTTTGCTTCATTGCTTAGTTTGCTGGCATCATCATACCCCCAAGCCATTTTTTTGGAAGCTTTCTGACTTGAGGTGGGCGATGGCTCACTAGTAGGATACATTGTCCCTTCTACTGTTGGAAACTGCCCAGGCACATGTTCTCCAACCTAGTCAAGTTGGACTTAGCACTTGTAACTGCTGTCTCCTATATTGTGTTAATGCTTTGCCATGAAACTGCAGTGCCCTCTGCAGGATGCAAACCTGGGGAAAATTTATGGAAACCCAGGACTGCCCAAATGTCGAGGTCCCCCTCTTGGCCTCCCCAGATGAACCCAGAGGAATGCAAAGCATTGCCTTTGGTACCAGCTTACTTGCAAAAGTTGGAAAGAAAACACATTTGGACGTCATTCTGCCTTTGAGCTCCAGTTGGGATTTTTTGTAGGGGTTCAATCCCTTGGCCTTCAACTTTCCCAAGGTATCTGTAAGGTGCTGGAGCTTTTTGCCCATACTTGGAAGTTTGGTTCATGGATGCCAGGGCATGTCCAAATGCTGATGAGCTTTCACACTGCATATTTGGGAGCCAAGGGTCACAAGGGTCATTTTCCATGTGGCACCATGAGGAGGCACAGCTGATGACTTGCCAATGGAGAGGTTTTGTACTGACAGGGAAAGACTTACACATTCGGCTCTCTTTTTTGCATTGTTGCTAGGCAGCAGTGTATGGTGGTGTAGGTTGAGAATGAGAAGCACAGCCAAGCATACAAAAAAAGCATGCTAACTCTCTTTGTCTACACACTAGACACATCACATTTACGTGTGGGAACACCGTCTGTGATACGGATCATATCTTTGTGTGCACCAGAGCAGATTAAAGATTTTCATTCAAAGCATAAATGCTGTCCTTGTATCAGTGTTAACTATACTACCTACCCAGATAAAAAAAGCAACAGTTCCTCAATGTGGCTGGCATTCCCACAGAGAGTGCAGAAGCAAAATGGAACATATTTTGAGAAGCATTCACAATACTGCAGTATCAACAGATAGAATTGCTGACTGCTTTGAGGCTAATGTTCTCATTAATTACACGAGCGATCGAGCAAGACGACCCTGAATGCAGTAACAGTCTCGAGGTAGAGTCTAACAGATGATGCATAACTAACTACTGGTTGCAACTTTGCATGAATATCCAGATACCTTTTGACACATGGAATGCTAGAGAAATGTATGAAGGGATCAAAAAAAATAGGTAATCAGCAAAGAAAATGGTTCAGTTGGGAACAAATGCAGGGTCATCACTGATTGCAGTAAACAGTAGGAGAGATGTATGAAACACTATCTTGATTTGAACTCTAGAGAGAACACTGTTATGGAGGAAGCTCTAAACATCTTAGAAAGCCCATCTGTCATGGCAGAGCTGGATTTCAAGTTCACAGTGGAGAAACTTAGAAAAGCTATTAATTCATCTGTAATGGGGAAAGCTTGCGTTATACATACTGAACTGATCAAGTATGAGAAATTGGCATCCCTGCAGCATGTGCACAAACTTCTGTCTCTTCTGGAGAAAGGGGGCATTGCCTCAGATTTGCATGATGCAAAGATCATGACCTAGTCCAAGAATCAAGACCACCACAACAATTGCAACAGCTATCATGGCATCTCTCTGTTGAGCAGTGTGGGAGAAGTATTTGCCCATGTTACTCTTCTCAGACTGCAAATCCTGGCTGAGTCCTAAATTCATGCGGTTTCAGAACCGGAAGATATACAATTGACATGATCTTCTCAGTCTGGCAGCTGCAAGAGAACAAAGGAAAGCACTATGTATTGCCTTCTTTGATTCCACCAACACATTTCACCATGTAAGCAGGGATCTATTAAAGCTGCTGGGAAAACTGGCTGCCTGCTGAAGCTACTCAGTATGATCTTGTCTTTCCATACCAATATTATTGGTAAGGACTGAACAGCATCTGAACCTTTTGAGTTCTATAGTAGGGTCAAACAGGATTGTGTTCTGGAACTGGCATTTTTTGACACATTCTCTTCTCTTTGCCGTTGTCATATGTCTTCAGGTCACCTACAGAAGCTGTCTGCTTACATACCAGAACTGATGGAAAGCTGTTCAACCAAATTGCCCTGCGATCCAAGAAAAAAGTGTGCCAAGTCTTCATTAGACAGTTGCTCTACTCTGACGTTTGCGTCAGCGTTCCATACTGAGGAGCACCTTCAGCAGCAAATGAACAGATTCATATTTAAAGAATTTGATTCGACCATCAGTATCAGGAAGACAAATATCATGGGCCTAGTCATGTCTATTGTATGGTTGTCCTACCACTATCAGTCAGCATTGTTAATGTGACACTGTTAGCAGAACTCTGTCATTTGATGCTGAAATCAATACAGGCATTGCAAAAGCTGCAGCTGTCATGCCCAAGCAAAGTAAGAGTGTGGGACGACAACAATCTGATGAAAATACCAAACTGTGTGCCAACAAAGCCTGCATTCTCACTGCACCTGTCTCCAGTACTGATATATAGATGACATATGCTAGGCAGGAGAAAAGGTTGAAATTTTCATCTTCACTTTCCTGGTTTATCCTTCACATGTCTTGGCCAGACTGGATCACTAATTTGGAGGTTCTGGATTATGCAACATACACTTGTAACTAAATGAATGATGTCTGCGCTGTCTCAACCACAATCATTGGATCGGTAACAACTGTGCATCCAAAGACCTTCTGTACTGTGAACTGGCCACTGGATCTGGACCTCCTGGACATCCATATCTCTACTACAAGGTCATTTGCAAGTGAGACATGAAGATGGTGTGCAATGATGCTGACAGCTGGGAGATGATGCTGACAGCCTTAACCTACACTCATCCAGGCAATTGGAGAGTACTATCACAATCCTGATTTGTGCCTTGTAGATATTGCCCAGGCTTTGAGACTTTAGGAGGTGAGACACTTGCAGCAGAAATCTCAGCCTTTGAGAAGTTACAATATTTATAGTCAGTTTGGTTTCTGGTCAAAGGTAGTTCCCAAGGTATTGATCGTGGGGGAGTCAGCAGTGGCATGGGGAGATGAATGTCATGGGGAGATAATTGGATTCTCTTTTGTTGGAGATGGCCATTACCTGACATTTGTATGCTGTGAGTATTACTTGTCACTTGGCAGCCCATACTTGAATGTTGTCCAAGTCATGCTGCATATGGGCATGGACTGCTTCAATATCTGAGGAGTGCTGAATAGTGCTGAACCTTGTGCAATCATCAGCAAACATTCCCACTTCTAACCTTACGAAGGAGGGAAGCTCATTTTTGAAGCAGTTGAAAATGACTGGGCCTAGGACACTATCCAGAGGAACTCCTTTAGTGATGTCCTGCACTAAGATGATTGAAATCCAACAACCATACCATCTTCCTTTGTGCTAGATATGACTCCCAAGTAGTGGAGAATTTGCCCCTTCTTCCTTGATATTACACTCGACCAAGTGCGGCTTTGGTGTCAAGGGCAATCACTCTCTGCTCATCTCTGGAGATCTGCTCTTTTGTCCATGTTTGGACTAAGGCTAATGAGGTCAGGAGCTGAGTTGCCCTGGCAGAACCCAAGCTGAGCATCAGTGAGCAAGCTATTGCTGAGTAAGGGCCATTTGATAACATGTCAACTCCAACTACACTCAAGAAACTTAACACCATCTAGGACAAAGTAGCTCACTTGATTGGAACTCATCAACTACATAAAACATTCACTTCCACCACCACTGATGCACAGTGGCAGCAGTGTGTACCTGCTGCAAGATGCAATGCAGCAACTCACCATGGCTCCTTTGACAGCACCTTCGAAACTTGCAGCCTGTACCATCTAGAAGGGTAAGGACAGCAGATGCATGGAAATACCACTACCTGCAGGTTCCATTCCAAGTCACACGTCATCATGACTTGCAATCATATTGCAGTTTCTTCATGGTCGCTGGGTTAAGATCCAGGAACTCCCTTTTTAATAGCGTTGTGGGTGTACCTGCACCACAAGGACTGCAGTGGCTCAAGAAAGTGGCTCACGACCACCTTCTCAAGGGTTCTTAGGAGTGGGCAATAAATACTGGCCTAGCCAGTGACGTCCACGTTCTGTAAGACGTAGGAACAGAAGTCGAACATTCGGCCCATTGAGCCTGCTCCACCATTCAGTGAGATCATGATTGATCTGATATGATAATCCTCAATTCACATTCCTGCCTTATCCCCATAATATTTTGTTCTCATACTGATTAAAAATCTGTCTATCTCAGTCTTGAACATATTTAACGACTCAGCCTCTACAGCCCTCTGATAAATAATTCCACAAATTCACTACCCACAAATTAATTTTTTAAGAGGCTGGCCGTTTGAAAGGGCATTCTTCCAATGGTGCAAGCAGAAATGAAAAACTCATTTTCTGGTTTAGGATCCTCCTTGAAACTACCTTTTTGATCAGTTTCGTTCTCAATTCCTCAGAAAATGAAGTGGTCCATGCCCACATGCAGAACGACTTGCACAGTATCTAGGCTTGGACTGATAAGTGGCTAAGTAACATTTGTGCCACGCACCATCGAGTGATCATCTCCAACAAGAGTACCTAATCACCTCCTCATGACAATCAATGGCATTATCATTGTCGAAGCCTCCATTGTCAACATTCTGAGGTTTGTATTTGACAAAGTGCCTACATTCTGTCAGTGAATAAAAGAAAACGTTTGGCCATCTCTCCATGTGGCTTAACATCAAATTTTCTTTGATAATTGCTCCTGTGAAACACTTTGGTGCATCATGATAAATTATAGGTGCTTTATAAATGCCATTTATGTTATTTAGTACAATTCGATCTTGGATCTTTGGTTTTCACAGATAGATGAGGATGATTTGCTCGGTTCAGCCTGCACTATTGACAACTCTAATTCACTTTTTGCCGATGCCATTGTAAGTACTGAAATTCGAAAGAAGTATCAAATTTAAAAAGGTTATATTCACAGTAAGATTACTATAAATGTGACATGTTGCAATTTTTTAAAAAAAGACCAGTCACTTCAATGTCAGTTTTATATTATATTTGTCTTCTTATTTTGGAGAGCTCACTTCTTTGACCAACCCTTTAATTACCCATCCTTCTTTGTCTTGATTATGTCTCTGTGAATCAGCTTGGTATGTTGTTATTTTGTGCTAAAGGCACTGAATAGTTACAAGTTGTTTTAAGTTTGCTTACCAATAGCTAGGTTATCCTGTTTGTCATATATCAGACACACCTTGTGGAAATTTTTTTTCTTAAGTTGCAGAGTAACTTTAGCTTCTTTTGACTATAGGTCATAATTTGAATCTTTTTCAGATAAGCTAGTCATCGTCCTTGGAAGATGGATAAGTACTTGGTGCCAAGGCATGTTCTTAATATTTGGCAGCAAAATAGGCCTACATGTGTGGAGACTAAACCCCATTCCACTTGGGATTACATCTAGCATTCTCCATGTGAAGAAGTATGCTTAAGAATGAACTTTTGGGGATCATAAGTTAATTGAGCCATCAGTAGCTGCAGATGTTGATCCTACAGTGTTCTAAGAGCTTCATGCAGTCTCCCTCACAATTAGTCCTTTTTCTGAGATTAGGAAGTTTTCACCATGACAATTGAAGAATAAGTTCAACTTCACTGCCATTCCAAAGCTAGAGATAATAATTAAAAAATATTTATAGAAAACAAGTGCTGGCCTGAGAAAATATAATGCAATGGTTGATTAGTGCCGTGGGTTATCTTATATTCATTAGAGTGGGCAGCTGGGCCCTGCCTTAATACCTCATTCAAAACATGATACTTAGAATAGTGCAGCTTTCCCTCAGTTCTGCACGGAAGTGCCAACCCAACTTCCACTGAACCAGTGCTGGCATTAAAAAAAATGCAATCCCAATTTTGTGTTGACAGAGCAAATGGAATTTGTGTTGCTTCAGGATAGGCAAAAGTTATTTGATTGAGGAAAGAAAGCAGGAAGATTGTTGACCAGACAGCTGAAATGATTAAAGATAGATTGACTATTCTGTGACAAATAGTTTATCACCATACCGAAAAAAACTTAATTACCATCTGCAAAGCTGAAGTTCAAAGTTCTGGAATAGACAGTTTTCTAAATGGGCACAGTGCCAAAAATATTGAAGAAGCTTGACATATCCAGGACATAGACACATCCTTGTGACTGCATCCATCAGCACACTTGGGTTGCACTATGTGCAATCTAAAACAATGCCTCCTAGACCCTTCCTGCTGTGATCCCATTTTGAAGCATAAAAGTTGCTGTATTCCCCAGAGTGAAAGGAGGGCAAGGGAAGTAGACTAGTGAAAGGTGGGAGGAATCAAGGATGGATTTGAGAGTGTGAAGGGGAGAGAGAGTTGTGAGAGTAAAGTATAGGGGTAGTGTGTTGGAAACTGTTTAAATTGCATTTTTTTGAAAAAACTTTTCATAGTCTTTTTTGCAGCGTAATTGTAAATAAGTTCCAACCCATCCTTTGACACAGCATTCTAATGTAATAATCCAGAGTTTCTGCCAATAATTATTTACATTTACAGGGAGATAATGAATAGAAATCTTGAATTTAAGATATTTTTATCAAGAGTTTCTGTTTAAGTGCATTAAGTATTGTATCAGAGCTAATCAGTAAAGCAGAAAACGTGCAAATAAGAACACTGAACTTGATCAATTTTACAGTTTTGCTACAAAAAGCCATATCCTAAATAAATGGCAGTATCAATAAAGAGCTGCTTCTCCAAATTGTGTGCAGAAATGTATTTGTTTTACTGTAATATGTGAGGAACAATTTTTATTTACTTCATGTTGAAAGAACATTTACGTCACAATTTTTGGGATGATTTCTTACTTTTTTTTATTTCCAGTTTTTTTTCAGTTGAATGTGCCTCCCCTCATTTCCAAATCCCAATGTCTTCTACTGTCAATAATAAGAGATACATAAGGTGCACCTTGTGCACATTTCTTGTCTGCCATACCTCAAACTAAAATTCCTGTGTTACATATGAAGGAATGTGTGAAGAATAAAATATTGTTTGGCATGGGATTCTGAGTGTTTGTAACCTCTGCTAGTAAAAAGAAGAAAGGCAGAGTGATAAATTGAAGACCGAAGATTTCCTCAATAGAAATTATACTTTCTGGCCTTAAACATTGCGTTGAGAAAGCAGCATATCATTCAACCAAACCTGAATAACATGGAACAAATGCTAGTAGTAAAAACATTAGTTTGGCACTGATATTTCATTGCATGAGCAATGCCCTGGAAGATTCAAGAGTTGTATGTTAATAATGTTACATCTATCATGCATTTATGAAGCTGTCAGGAAGCCAGTAAAGCCCTGTATCTCAAAGAAAAATTCCTTGGGCTTTCTGGACCCCTGGTGATCTGTTTGATGGAAGCCCAATGGAAATAGCTTCAAGGAAATTCCCAGACGGTGTTACATAAATAATATGGTACCTAAGTTTTTGAACTGGGACTAGACAGAAAATAAGAATTCTATCTTGGGAGCAGGAATTTGGGGTGGGACAGATCTATATTTCTGCCCTTTTTCTCGTCTATTCCAGTTGAAGGATTACTAGTTTGGGAGCGTAACTGGAAATATTCCTGTGTTATGCCAGGAATTCTGCTAATTATGCTCTTATTTGACCCAACTGAAGAGAACTGCCATGAGTTCCTTTGAGATTGTTATTAATGATTCAGTGACTGCCAAAGCAAAGAATTGGACTGATTATCTTTAAGAATATTGTATTTTACTTTTTAAAGATCTTAACAAAAATAAGCTCACTTGGTTCTTTGTTCCTTCCCACACTTTGAAGTATTGTAGAGTGCATAAGAACCATTCTGACTTCCATTGGCAAAGCCATGCAAATGCTTCTAAAGAGTACCTTTAGGTGCGGGTGGCCCACCCCCATTTGCTCCTGAACTCTAAATTATGGCATGGATAACAACCTTATGATGTGAGATGTAGTTTTGGGTGCATACCCTGGGAAGTCCACTGTACCATAGGTAGATCTAGAACCTTAGAATGACATCTCATGCTAACTTTTGCTAACAACTATTTGTGAAACGTTTCTAATTCTGTCCAAAACTCAATTTCTCAAAAGAAAAATTAGCCCAATTGTTTGTTTCATCCAAGATTATATCAGTTTGATGGACATCTAATGTTATGTTTCAACTTTTATTTTTCAGAGTGCTGACCCTACCTCTTCTACTAAAGATACACATAACCATATTGGAGAAGAATCCAACTCGAGACTGCAATTAGCAAGTGGTCTTAATGTTTTGGAGGAACTGGATACCTCTTCACCTCTTTCAAACTTAAATGGGGACCAGCCTTTTGATATTCTGCAGAAGTCTCTTCAGGAGGCCAATATCACTCAACAAACCTTACAGGAGGAAGCAGATTTGGCAGCCGGTATTACTTCCACCCAGGAGTGTTCTCAAACTCAGCTTCATGCTGCTTCCTTTTCTCAGGTTTCACAGTTATCTTCTGGCACTTCAGCAGTAAGAGGCCTGACACAGCAGCAGATGAATGTAACACCGGCTCCCATTTTGCAGCAGGTTTTGCGAACTCCCTTTGTAAATAATGAAGCTAATGTACAACCTGGATTTTTCCAACAAATGGGCATCAACAGTGTTGCCATTCAGCATGTACCCAGTAGCAACCAAGCTGGTGGTATTGGACCAATTCAACTGATTAGCTCATTAGATGCTCAGCAGCCTGTAATGACTCTTAATCACCTTGAAGGGTCTCAGTTTATATCAAAGAGCAGCGGACAGCCAACTGCTCTAAACTCAGTGCCTCTAGGTGGTTATAATATGTCATCTCTTCCCAATCAGCAACAAATGTCTTTAAGTTCATCTGGCTTAAATGAGACTGGTGGATTGTTGCTTCAGAGACGAGTGACAGCACTTAATGGAAACACTTACTATGGAACCTCTAACATTGGTCAGGTACCACAACCTATGTCTGTTCACTTCAGTGGTAATAATATTCAAACAGCACTGCCTTTGCATAATATTATCATTCAAAGAGGGCCTGTACCAAGCCAGCCTAAAATTTCACTTAGCATTCAACCCAAGCCTGCACAGATAAATCAGCAACAAACAGTTTACAATGTCAACAACTTGGAATTGCAGACAGCATTCAAACTCCAAAATGAAGTTGCATTACAACAACAGCAAATGCAGCACGGCCTTCCATTTTGCTCCACAAACTCTTCTCAGAGTTCATCAGTGGGTCCAGCACTGGGTGTCAATATTGCAAAACAGCAGGTACCTAGAAAGTCAGGTAGACCACAAGTTTTAAATCAAACTGGAAGCAGCATCGTAATTCGTCCTCCTATTGGGCAGCATGAACCTCTTGTATCCCAGAACCAGTTTTTCATTCCTACGAGCCTAGCATTAAATATGAATTCATCTGTTCAACACCTTCAGACTGCAAATGGACAGATTCTTCAAAATCGAACAGTACCCACCCAATTGGTCTCTAGCCAAGTAGGTTCTGAATGTGTTTTAACAAATCAGAATTCTTCTGGTACAATGCTGGCTACCCAGTCTTTTTCAGGACAATTCTTAAATAATCAGAACTCTGCTGGACAGTTGGTTTCTGGTCAGGGTAGCATGGAGCAAGTTGTTAATTCTTCAGGAGGACAGCTACTAACAAACCATGGTTCACCACAGCTAGTTACAGGGCAGGTTCCACTCCATCAGGCTTCACAGATGGTTTTTAATCTTCCAACCAGTCAAGGCTTGCAACCCAGTGCTGGCTCAAGCACTAATGCAGGCATATTTAAACAATCTGGGCATAATGCAGCCCGAGGAAGGTCAATGCAAAACCAGCTTACTGTTTCAAATACGCCTAATTCAATGTGCTCCAACTACGTGTCTACAGTACAACCTATAATATCATCAGCAAGCACTGGTGACCATGTCACACAAACCTGTTCTAGCAGTAACATTGTAATGGTTTGTCAGGGAGAGCAGTCTCTTGTGACCGTACAGTCTGCACAGCAGCAACCACATTGCCAGCAACAATTGGGTATGAATCAAATTTACCGGATTTCCAATCCTTATCACCAAAATGCAAGTGTAATGCAACCCTCACGACAGGTCGTATTTAACCGGATGGAGATGCCAGTAACGCAGACCAGCAATCAACAGCAATTTCTGTACTCGCAAGTAAGTGATGAATCAATGTACAAAATTTGTTAATGATAAAGTTCAAAGAAGTAGAATGTTATATAAAATAAAAGTCCTTGTCATCATATTGTCTGAGGTATTCTATAGTACAGCATTGAAAAGTGTATACGATAATTTGTTGACTATAATTGTTCAAAGTTCCATACACATACACTTTTAAAACTAGAAATAGGGAAGATCTAAGGAACATTTTAATAAATTATTTGACCCAAAATGAGTATAAACGGAAATATTTTTCAAGGCTTGATTACTTTCTGGACTTCCGATAAATTCAAATCTCACCTTACCAGATGACTCCAACCAAGTCTGTGAAATCTTTACTTATTAGACTACATGATAAATATGGGTCATTTACTGTAAACACGGAGTATTCGCAACATGCCTTTAACTGGACCCCACTTCTGAAATATATTATATATTGTCTTTCAATATAAATTAGAACAATTTAATGGGGGTGATTTTCCGACCTCGCCATGCCTGGCGCAGATCATGCCAATCCTGGAAATAGCATATGTACCTAAAAAATCGGCTTTGTACCCTGTTCAAAACAGTTTGGAATTGTCTCGGTCCCTTTCCAATGGCGCAAACTGGATCATGCCCAAAAAGGGTGCGAGGCCGATAAGCATATTTAAAATAGTATTTAAATGTGCATAGCCTATTCAACTCCCATCATGTGGGACCTATGGGCGCAGTGCAAGAACGGCGAGAATCACTACTGGTCATCTTTGGTGGAGACCTGGTGTGAAAAGCACGGGGTCTTATAGGCCATTGAAGCTCTTGAGTGGTCGGAGGCATGGCTGCGTAGTGCCCACTGGACACCCCGGCAGTGTCCATCAGGCACCCTGGCAGTGCCAGTTTTACAGTGCCAGTGTGCTGGGGCCAAAGGAGCGGGGTCTGAGTGGGGGCCAAGGTGTGGGTGGATCATTTCGGGTGGAGGTCATGATGGGGAGGGGGAAGTCACAGGTTATGCGGCGCATGTCAGGGGTCACAATGGGAGTCATGACAGGGAGGACATGTTGAGGGACCACAATGTGGGGGGGGCATGTTGGAGGTCGCGATGGGAGGAGCCTGTTGGGGGTTGGTGGGGGGGGGCCTCATCGGAAGGGCCCGTTGCTGGCAACCCAGTGGGAGAACATGCCGCCAATGGGGGCGGGGGAGGTGGGGCGATGTCTGTAGGGGGAGGGAGGGGGTGCAGATTTCTCACCATTTTGACACTTAGTTGTTTTTTGGGAATTTCAACCAGTATTTCTATTTTCACATTGACTGTATCTTACGAGTGAGAATAACATAGACCTTTTTAATGTGCTGTTTTTATTATATTGTTGCTCAGCTTTATACCAACTTAATTTTTACTATATACTGTTGTCTTTCACATGGAAACCACTTCTTACTTCTTTTCTAAAATTTGTTTCTGGAGTTTTTCTTCACATTTTCTTTTTAGTTTTTCCAAGTTTCAACTTGTGCCTAACCAATCTGACACCTGACTGTTCCATGCAATTCTCTGACAGAATTGTGATAATGTAATTATGCTTAACCAAGAATTCATTTGCCTGACTCCATTATCTAAAGCAGGTAATTTACTCTTGTTGGATGCAAATAGATCTAAAAAGAAAGGGAGGTAAAATTCAATGTCGGTGAGGGTGCAACGCAGCTGGTAATGAAACAGCGGATGTATAATGGACGATTGATTTCCTACTTCTCATTTTGTGTTCCAGTTAAAGTTGAATTTTGCCATTAGGTTTGCATAAAATGCACAAAATTGATGTGAACTGCACATATTTTGGGTGATAAGTGGCCTTAAAGCTCTAAAATACAACACACTGCAATTCTAGTGACAGTCATGCTGAATGCCAGATTGAGGAGGTGTTAGTGTGTGTACAATGAGTATCAGCTGAAAGTACACAGATGGACAGGTGATGATATCAGTTGGTGTATAATGTTGATTTGATGCCAGAGCTGTCAACTTATAGCTCAATACTTGAGCTAATTCTATCTCTTAATCATATATGATTGAACATGCATTCAGCAGCAAAAAACATCCTTTGGCAAGCCCCACCAACACTATTTTAAGGGAAACTACTTGCAGGTTTATTTTGGATTGATTTCTATAGACTTGCTGTGATTGTGCAAGTGTTTTGTTCAGTAAGTTCTTAGAGTCTAGAGGAGGTAATGTGGCATGTGACGATGGAGTTGGTCTTGACTGTAAGGCTTCTGCACAAACCAGTTGTTCCCACACGAGTGCAGTTCTTGACATTTTCATTGCAATACTGCTTGACTTGGAGAATGAACAGAGAAACACAAAGCAAGCAATCTGTTTGGAAAGGGAGGACAGCTCCCCAGGGCAATCTATGTGAATTTCAGAGAGGAGCACGTGTGAAATACCTGTGCCTCACTAATGGCTTCCACACTGAAATCTGCCAACTGTTGCAGCCACAACTGCACCTTAGAGCTGGACAAGTACTGCATTGCCACTGACTGTGCAGGTGATTGTTTCTGGCTTCTTCCAGGCTGAATCAAAAGATATTTGCAACATTACAATTTGTTGTCCACTGCTGTGTACTGGAGGTCACTGGCACTCTCTAAGCAAACAGAGCTGACTTCATTTTTATTCTCTCTTGCCAAACAACAGCAAATTAGGATTGCAGACCTCCCTGGTGTAAGGTATCATTGACTACAAGCATGTCACTTTATGGACATCACATGCCAACTCTGAGGTATATACTGCAACTGAATGAGATCCCATTCCCTCGTGTTGGTATGTGCCCCTATGCAGCAAATTGTGCTGGTCGATGGCCCAATATCCTGGCAACAGTCATGATACTTAATTTTGTGGCAATCTGCTATTCTTACTGCATTTGAGTCACCATGATAAATCCAGGGCTTTCCGCTGTTGACATGACTTCAATGATTGATGCACAGCTCATTTATAAGTAGACGGTATGCATACAATGAAAGCCTTGGAAGACCCCCGCAGTTCTTGGCAGACTACCGATCAAAATTCGAGGTAGCCTTATGTATGCTGCACAAACTCATCATGGTAAGGGCTCATCTATACTTTGAGCAGCTGAAGATAGGAGGAGTAGGATGGAACATACATAGCCTCTTTTTGGTTGGCTGAACACGAACATCTCTTCCAATTGCAATACCAGTTAGTGCAACCCAATTTCTCATTCAACAGTAGTCCTACACCTTCCATTCCCTCTATCGCTAACCATCTCAGCGTCGAGTTGGTTATAATGCAAAAATAAATGGCACTACAATATAAATATTTAAAACCAAATTAATGATTCAAACCATGCCATATGACACAGAATTCAACTAATCATCCTTCGATATTATATATGTATATAATATATACCAGTGGCTGCAGTATGAACTGGACTCGGAATTTCACAGTGACTTCAGTGCAATGTTAACGTGAGCCTTACTTGTGACTAATGAATAAACTTTAAAATGCTTTCAGTAAGGGAGACTAAATGGACTGGAAAGTCCCGTACCACGTCAGCATGGGTGGCAGCTATTTGAGCTGATTGGCTGATATTCAACAGCAGGGGCCACAGTGCTGAAATGACGAATACTGTTCCTGAGTGAAGATAAGTTTGTGCTTCAAGAACCACTGCCACTCCCCCAGGCAGATTCTCAACAATTATAATAATTTACAATTCTAGAGAATGGAATGCTAGATGCCTGTGGCACCCTGCAAGTTTCTCTGAATAGTAATGATGGCAGAAGTCTGAGCTTTTATGGCAGTTCAACATGTCGACTGTTCGCTGCAGGTGCTGTAATAAAGCTGCGGTATTGGCTATCTAATATTGCATGGTTGAATTTAGCAATGTGCTAATATGGTTGGCTGCCATGTTCATGTTGGTAAGGAAGGACTTCAAGCTCCATTTAAAATCCTGTGCCAATTTGGTGCTGGACTCTTCCATATCACTTTGCATTGCTGCCTTTGCTGTTTCATAGTTTGCCTTGAGAATCTCTTGAACCCAGCAAATAGGTCACATTCCTCCTCTACCAAGGCTTCTAGTACAAGATCTGGAATTCTGGCACCCTGCTCTTTTGAATGTCATGCCATGCTTCTTCCTTGGTCAAAATCAGTTGTGAAATAATATCCAGCACCGGCTGCAGCCACAGTGCACCTCCTGTTTAAGAAGTGTGGACTAAATTTAATTTGTGCTAGCCTCTCACAATTTTAGGACCCCTGCTGAGACATGCAGCTACTCAACAGCACAATTGGTGCAGGCTGCAATCATAGTAATGAATAGGCAGCATGAAGTTGGGTCTCCATATGCATGGGAAGCAATGGGCAGAGATTAATCAAGCACGTGATTTCTGCCCCTGTTTCAGGAAGTCATCGAATTTCTCAGCCAACATGTCTTGTGGTGCTGATACTCATTTTCAAACTGCATTTTACAAGCCAACAAAATATATTTTTAATGATAAATTGCTGTGGAAAATTGACCTTTTAATTTCAAAGTCAAGTTTATTTGTGGTATGTTGATACTCAGCGCACTGGAATTAATAATTATTGCAGTTAAGCCATAACAAGACCACAAATATTATCTAATTCGTTACAAAGAATTTTCACTAACTATTCCAGAATTTGTTTCAAACATTTACTTTTTTCAAATTTATTAAAATATATATTTGTAAACTAGTATATCAGAATTGTAGTTCTATTAATTGATAAATTGATTAAATTTCCAAAGTGGGCCAACTTAAGCCATTGTGTAATTGTGTAAATTGTTCAGTTGGCTACTTAGATGAATTCATTGTGTAATTTTATTCATAAAATAACATGATTGTAGGCTCCAAAGAAGATTATGACAACAAGTAAGCACCAACCGGTCACTAGTCACTCTTTGGCTAGCTTGGGACAACTCTCCAATCAAGTTTCGGCTTCTCTCTTTGGTAGTCAGACTCTGTCCACTTCTGTTCCAAAGGCTCATTCTGCTGATGGTGTACGACAGCCCCATATACCAAGCATATTGAACAGTGGAGGAATTCTGGGCAAAGCTACATGTCTGGGTAAGGTAATTTTTCAGTGTATTCATTCTTGTATTTCTACTGTGTTAGGAATGGGTCTTGAAATATTTGCATACGGTGTACCCATGTGTATCAAATGTATTGTAGTAGTGTTGTAGTGAGTCACCTAGAAATTAAGTAGATGTAAAAGAAATAAAAATGCTTCAAATCTGCAAACAGTGTATATCCTATGGAGTGCCTGAATAGAGAAAACATGAGTGTGGATAGTCAGAGACGAGACGTAGGTCCCCCCGTCCCCCGTCCCCAATCCCAAAGATGTGCTACAGAATCCCCTAGAAGTCCCAACATAATGATTCCGTGGAAATTGCCCAGTAAGTTTGAACGTCCAATCCCTCTGGATCCTCTGAAAAGGTCTCCTACAGTGAGTTAATCAGAGACTTTGGGTGGTTCTGACTTACCTAGATAGTTACCCAGGAAATGTTGGAACAAGTTTGCTCTAGTTGCTCTAATCCACTTATTTTATCCACCCTCTTAACCCACTTACCATAACTATTTACTTTGCCTCCTTATTCACCCTAAAACCTTAGCCCTGAAAGTGGCCATGTACCTTACTCATCCTAACCCCTTACATCCTTGTATTAACATTCTCTC
Organism: Carcharhinus amblyrhynchos; assembly: GCF_965287045.1. Taxonomy (NCBI): domain Eukaryota; kingdom Metazoa; phylum Chordata; class Chondrichthyes; order Carcharhiniformes; family Carcharhinidae; genus Carcharhinus; species Carcharhinus amblyrhynchos. The sequence goes on from NC_137335.1 coordinate 57,637,348, forward strand.
TGTAGCTTTTCAAAGAAGCTTTGGGACATTTAAACTCTACTTATCAGAACATGGCAGCTAGTGCTATAGAAAGGGCTCTGTGGCTTGTGCGTCGCTTCTGTCTGCTGCTCCTACCAACGTTTCCTGCGCTGAGTCAGTTTGGAAGGATCCTCCATTGGAAGATTGGCCAAAAAAAATGGAGGAAGGTAAATGTGTATTTTTTTTGTCTGATCAGGGTCAGCAATCCTGATTGGAAGATTTGGAACTATGTTTCCGGCGTGAAGCCTGCATGAGAACTCAAATTGGCTACGTTTTTCAATAATACTGAAGTAAAACCAAGGGCAAACAACATATGCAAGAACTTTAAAAAAAATGTAAACTGACAATACCTACCTTTAAATTGAACATGTAAATTGAAGCAATTATTTAATTTGCAAGTTCAGACATGAGGATAAAATTAAGAATCCTAAGGACTTGTGGTTCAAAGCAATAGTTGCATATAAATAATTGATACTTTTTAAATGAACAGGCGCTGATCAATATCTAGTTCAAAGCAAATTGAGATTTGTAAAAATGCACATAAACAAATACCGTATGTACTCAAGTAATGGTTGATCTCACGTAAAGGTCAATACCTGAACCTTTGTGAAAAAAATCATTTATTTATCATATACCTCATGTATAATTTGATCCCTGACTTTTGGCGAAAACTCCAAACTCTTTGTACTGCACGCCACTGAAGTCAAACCTGCCCTCATGCAAACCTCCTCAGTGATGGAATCATAGAATGTCGCACCATCAAAGTTGGTTGTTCAGTTCCTTGTGTCTATGCACTTCAACACATGCTGTCAAGGCTACCACCTCACTGGTTTGTGCTGCGTTCCCGCAGTCCAGCCTTCTAATCTGGAAACTGGAAGGAAAGCAAATGCACAGCCCAGTTCAAATTTGATGTGGATGAGGTAGAATAGACAAATAATCGTATGGCAGTTTGAAAATTCAAGATACTGAAGAAGAACATTAGAATTTGAGAGAAGCTCTGAACACAGCTTAGCAAATGCCGAAGAATAAATGTGCAAACACATCTTGGCATGTTGCTATGGTTGGAAAATTAAGTTACAAAACACTTCAATGAAACTTGCCAGAATGGAATCTCAATTTCTTGTGAATCTGTCGTAATTTTTGCTTTGAGTCAAGTAATAAAATTAGGCACTCAGATTTCAGAGCCAGTCTTGGATGGTGTAGCAGGTTTACGAGGATAAACAAATTTGTACTGTGCCAGAAGACCCAGGCTGGAATTTACCTGCCCTGCCATGACTGGCCCTGCTGTGGGGGATGTGGCGGGCAAGCCAAAAGTTTGACTTTTGGTGGATCCAAAAGACCTTGGTGACAAGAAAATTCTGGCCCAAAATTTCACAACATTTTCCAGCAGAACTTGGTGTGACAGGCTTTTCACATTTCAGCAATTTATAATAAAACATCAACAAAAGAATGCCTGTATTGGGAACATGCATGAGACTCCCAAGAATTTGCCGGTCAAACGCTGAGCAAGATTGGAGACAAAACCGTTTTAAGGAAGACAATTGGCCATGAGAAAACTGAATGAAATTGTATAAATTTTTATATATATGGTTTTTATTTTTGATGACCTGACACATTTGATGAATGTAGTTATACATTTAACATCCGTCTCCTTGGAGGTTTATTTTTAATAAATAAATATTCAATAATAAAAATACTTCTTGCCTCCTTTTGTAGGCGGGATTGGTGGGAACAGTCTCTGATCTGGCAATCCTGTCATAGTGATGATGGATTTCAACATGAAAAAGTTGACTCCTACTTTTTGGCTAAAAATGTAATCTTAGAAACTTGGCTTTTACACAAGCATATACAGTAATTGTATTTATGTGGAATATCTTGGCTTTTGATTTACTGAAAATGACAAGAAAGGCAGTTGTCTAGGCTATGTAGTGTAAGATTCCATTTCTTCTATGATACCTTGGAACCTGTATTATGTTAAAGGTTTCTTTTATGAACACAACTTGTTGTAAGACTAATTAGGCATTCTGGATTTTTACTTCCCTTTGTTGCAGGGCGGATTAGGGAAAAATACTTCACTTGTTAATCTACTTTACCTGCTGTGTGGGAAGAAAAGTTTGCTGTACCAAATGGCTTTTTCTAGTTACATGTTTTCTTTCTTTCTGATTGTAGTGTGCATTAATAAAAATCTATCGGCATAGCAATTTATAGCAGTAACGTCTTCCAATTTACAATATACATGTATCTAACTTATTCAATCATTTCTGGAAGCATAGGAATGCTTTTTGACGTAGGTGAACAGAATGAATTGTAGCTGTTTATTTTAACCCACTTAAACAATAACACAATTTCATAGATGGGGGAAGGGGGGGTGGATTCACTGCCCCTGTTCATTGCTGAGGGAAATCCCGATCGCCTGCTGAATGGGGTGTTGGACCAAAAATGGGATTCCCACCAGTCATGAATGCATTTCGAATTCACTCGGCTCGCCCCACTGGCCCCAATTGGATTTCCGCCCAGAACAGGCTGGAACTGATAATTATGTAAAACTCCTTGTTTAAATATAATTAGTGGGCTGGGTGGCCTATTCAGTGGTCTCACACTATTACCCCACCTCTCCAGAGGTAACTGCACCGGGTGTTCTTTGGTGTTGGTCATGACCAATGTGGACCTGCCGTGTTGGACCCTGAGAGAGGGAAAGAAGGTGGGTACAGTGCCCAAGTGCTGCTGCCAGGCTGCAGAGGGTGGGTCCTCCAAGTGTCCTAGTGGTTGGGTGAGCATGGGCTGGGGGCATGGGGTTGACCTCACCACTCTTCCCTAGGATGGGGGAGGATGGAGGGGGATCTCATGTCTGGAGTGCCCCTTTTAGGCCTGGGAAAGGTGCTCTTCAATTTCTGGGTGGTGAATTTGGACACCATCCTGGGATAAAATACTCATTGGGCCCTATTTTGCCATTTTGATTCTAAGGACTGGGTGGACAGTGAAACTGGGAGTGTTTCAGATTCAACTTTTAGATCCATTCTCAGGTGCCTCCACATGCACTCTGCCTGAAAAATTATCAGCAATTCCGAATAGCGCTGCAGATGCTTGTGGGCGGAGCTTAACACACCTGAACTCCTGCAGGGTGAGCTTGGGCTGGGGGCATGGGGTTGACCTCACCACTCTTCCCTAGGATGGGGGGGGGCGGGAATGGAGGGCCTCCAATCGTGCATGTGCAGAAATAAAAATGATAGAATGTGGCTCCCCTGCCACGTTGCTCCTGGGCCAGATAATGCCTCCTCCTGGCCCCACAGACACTACCCCACCCCCACAATATTACTGATCCCCTTATCTCAGGCAGAGTGGCAGTGGAACCCCTTTTCCACCTCATTGATCTCAAGCAGACTGGTAGTGGAACCCCCCTTCCCCCTCACTAATCTCAGGCAGAGTGGCAGCAGATCTCCCCTTCCCCTCACTGATCTCAGGCAGAATGGCAATGGATTCCCCTCTTTCCTCTCACTGATCTCAGGAAGAGTGGTAACAGATACGCCTTCTTCTGCCCTGCCCCCACCCCACAATCTCAAGCAGAGAGCTGTCAGATTGTCAGATCTCCTTCCCTCGATCTTGAGCAGAGAGCCGTCAAACCCCTTCTTCTCTATCTTGGGCAGAGAGCCATCAGACCCCCTCCCCTCGATCTCAGGCAAAGAGCTGTCGGACACTCGTCTCTTAATGCGTCTTGAACGGGAGCACCTGAATCAGACTTTTCGCGATGATTGTGGATGGGTGAATGCAGTGGTAAAGGGGAACGTGCTGGTAATGGGCGTACAACCAATTAAGTCAATTTTTTTGGGTGAGGTCCCGATCGTGGCCATTTTCAGGTCTTTGTAAAGGGGGAACCGGCGCAGAGGCATGCGGATTGCGCTACTCGCCTTAAGCTGGACTTTACCAAGTTTTCGCACCCGAAAACGGGTGCAACTTGATTGTAAAATCAGGCCTATTGTCTCTGTCCTCTAAAAGCTTTGAAATATCCCTGGTCACTCCAATCTTCGTGCGCCCTGGATAGCTGGAAGGCTTCCAAAACACTGCAGCACTCCATTCAGCAGAAGGGATTCACCTTTTTCTCTCTAGGAAGCTGTGAGAAGATCTCTTTCAAGTCCTTAGACTGACAGAAGTCACATTTCCACAAGGGCGGATTACTCTTCTTTACAGCTGTTTACTCAGATCCATTGTTTTGACACAGCATTTATTTCATGTCTCTGAGCCTTCATATATATTCAAACCCTTTGAAAACCTTTGTTTCCATTTAATTGCTGTCCAGTCTTTTTAATTCTCTTTTGATATACAGCTTAATGGCTTTTACTCAGCATGCCGTCAACTGTGTTTATTTACCTTTCTCTTCATGCTTGAATGCATCCCAAGTACCCCCCCTCCCAATTCAGTTCGTAACTGGAATGTTTGTGCAAGAGAGGAATGAAAAAGCATTTAGCTGCTTTGAAGTTTCTTGTAGCTATGACCACAAGCTCTCTGAGGGGGTGGGGAAGCTAGGCGGTCACTTTCATTCCCTCCTGGGGAGTAGGGTGGGGGGGGATGACCTGTTATTTCAATGATGGGGCAGGTGGATGCACCTCTTTGCTGAGGAATTGATGGTGCTCCCTTTGTCAGCATCGGTGAGGGGGGGGGGGGTGCTATCTGCCAATGTGGAGATTAGGGTGCTCTTTAAAAATGGTGCCCGATCTCTGAGCAGCCCAAGCTCAGTAAAAAGTCTGACAACACCAGGTTTTAGTCCAACCGATTTATTTGATAGTAAACGCACAAGCTTTCGGGGTTAGTCCCTTCGTCAGGTGAATGGAGAGTTCTGGCCTCAGACAGAGCATATAAAGCACAGACAGTTTAGAGATTACTGATTAGAATGCGAATCCTTACACCTAACCTGCTGTTCAAGACCTGAAGTGGCTGACAATGTGAGTGGAAGGAGCACTGATCACAGGTTACAGAGAGAAGTGTGAGAGAGGTGCGACGGCAAAGTCTCTCAGCGTAGTCTGTGTTATAGGTTGCCCTGAGTGGGTTCGTGACCTGTAGTCCTTTTGGTATCTTGTCTGCTTTCTTACATCTCTGTAAAAACTTGATGTCTGTGTCGATATGCGCAATCTTCTTGGAGATCCTCTCCACTTGGATCCGGCAGTTTGCGGTGTCGATATTTTACGCCAGTCCAACGCCGGCATACCCACATCATGACTACTATCGACAGCCCAAGCTGGCCAGTGGGTTTCCTGAGATGCATGAATTTACATCTATCAGGTGGGTGAATCCTACCTGACAAGGAACTCTTCAAAATGTAGCTAATGAAAATACAACAAAACTTATTCCAACTTATAAATCAAAGAAAGGGTTTAATAAAGAAACATCATTACTCCAAACTTGGGGCCACACCTTGGGCCACTCCAAGCTCCCCACAATTCTACATAGTTCCTTATTTATAGTGAATCAGCTGGTCAATTGATTCTATGGTTTGATGGGTCAGCTGACACTTACATCTTGTTCCCATTGGCCATATTACATCCATTATAAAGTTACATTCTCACAGGCACTGCCAGTGTCAGCGGGAAGCATTGCAGTTTTTCTGCTGGCATGGGGGGCACTTTGGCTGTGATTTGAGAATTGTGGCAGAAGATGTAATAGGAATAAATATGAAGGTTACATGATATTGCTGTTGCCTCTTAACTCAAGATGCTGAATTTCAGCTGAGTTGAGACAGATTGACATAACAATTCACAATATATATTTTTTTAATGAACAATGTGATCCGGAGACATGAAAGCTTTTTGTTACTTTTTAAAAAATTAGCTACATGAAAAAATATGTTAAGCACCCAACGTGCTAAATGTCTTAGAGATTTTCTGCAACAGTGTACAGATTTTACCAACTCAAGAAAAATACAATTCCCTGGAATTAAATTAGTTAAAAGTTGAACAGCTAATTAAAGACACACTTGCTATTTCTTTAGTAAACAATCAAATTTAACCTGCTTTAAATGATAAAATTTTATCTTAACGTTTAAATGAATCTATTTCTTTAATATCTTTTATAAAGTTATGTTCTTTACATTTGTATATTGCAGCTGTGCAAATGAGCGACAGTCAACTTCACAAAAATGTTGGTACTTCACAACATCACATGGGACTGCAGGATAAAATGATAGGACAGCCAGAGATACAGAAAACTTCTCATGTAGGTTTGCTGCTTTTATGGTGTCTGTGGTTTCCTGTCCAAAATAAAGTTCTAATTAAAATGCTTTGCCATTTAGTTTACCAAAGTAACTTCTAGTGTGGCTCTCAATTATGAATTTTAATAATTAAAGAAATTGTAAACAACTATTCCAGGGGATGCAGTAAGGTTATGATGAATTTGTTGTATGAATATTAGAACTTAAAATGTAGTTAATATTATTTTAAACTTAAATTTTTACTTCAAAAAGTAAATGTCAATTTTTACAAAGCCACAATCAGTAAAATAGATTCTATATATCCTAAATAAGATCCTGCAATATATTCATGCTTCAATTTTATATGACAATGTTACATTGAAGGGATCCTTCTCATATTTCAAAAATGTAACTCAGTGAATGTTTTTTCTGTGTATCTGTTTTGCAAGATTGGATCAAGAAATCTGAAAAAAAATTTCTGTACAAGATGTGTAGTAAAAGTATACTTATTTTGATGACTACAAAGTATATTGAAAAAATCAATGAGAATGTGAAACAAATATATTTAGAATGATTGTGAATTTGCAAACCATTTGAGCTATTTAAGATAAATATTTTCTAATGTAGCATGCAATATGCAAATACTCATTTGCTCCAGTGGAGCACCTTCAAGTAGTAGTATGTTGGCATAAATTGTTTTTTTTTTGTTTTTATTCCAATTCAATCCAATCAAGTCCCATTCAGAGTCTCAACAAGTTGAGACATTCCTGATCCAAGCTGACAAGACTTGAATCTTACCTCCTGCCTTGGGCTTGATCTACATGATCCAAGCTGATTGGATTAGGATAGCTCCTCCTCCTAAGTTTGATCTCATTTGCATCTTAGCCAAAAGGCCAAGATGCTGCTTTTAAAAATTGTTTCAAATGAAGCTGAAATGTAACCTAATGACTTCAACCAAGCATGGTATGCCAATGTTACGCTTGATCTTAGCCAAAAGGCTGAGTTTTGCGCAACACTGTAAAACTGACCAGGTCTAAAATTTGGTATTGCTAGCAGGGGAATGAATAGGTTCTTTGCTAGTTCAGTCAAACTTGGTAAACATTCAAATATTAGAGAGCAAGTTTTTCTTTGCATTGAGCACCGTCTTGGTCATTTTGTTATTGTTTGGGAAACTGCAATTTGGTTATTTCTCATTTGTTACCAGTAGTTTGGAATAATGTCACTTGGCGTGGCATTATGCAAACAAATTAGTGTGAACTGTTCCACAATGCCACACCTGCCATTAATATTCTGATCTGCTAGATAGGTAAGGCCCACATCTGTAGACATGTTGGTAAAGTTGCTGTATAGTACCTGTATTATTTCTAATGTATATGTATATAGTTTTATATCATTAGTTTATTTCATTCTAGTTCGAAGGCCAAAATGTGGGACAGAAGAGACCTGCACCAAAGCAACTTACTAAAGAAAGTTTGTATGTATATTTGTTGAGCTGTGTACCATGTTTTAAGAATTTTGATGTCTTTCCCCAACTAATATTTTCTCTAACTGCCTTTCCACTGGACCACCATCACCCACAATTGCTTCTATTGCTTTGCTCCATTACTATTTTGCCTCTGCTTTTGATACCTTTAGCTACATCAGATCCTTCATGGAACTTATTTCTCCCAAATGATCAAATGCAGTTTGGTACCTTTACATTTTCAAATATGAACATCAGGCTCGTGTGCACCTACCACATGATCAGTCTGGTTGTCCGTTCCAGATTTGACTAAACTAGTTCAAGCTACATTGCTTCTCATGTTTTGTGGTTAAATCCAGTTTCATTCTTGCAAACTTCCCTTCTCCACTGTTGCACAGCTTCAGCCTCTTCCTTCTTTCGTTGGCTGCTTGTCTACTGTAATGTCCCAGCACCTTTCTGTCCTGTCCCAGATCCTCACAGCCTACTATTATTTGTTGCATCAATACTTGCTTAATCTTTCCTTACTTCAGACCTTGTGCCCCTCTTTCAAAAATGCTTTCATCATCCCACTTGAAAAAACCCACTCAAGTCTTCCATCCTCTCACCGCTCAACTTCCACCTGTAAACTCAGCTTTTCTAAGATCCCTCAAAATATTGTGAAGTTATTTCAGTGCCCACCTCTTTAGCCACTTGCCATTTGAATGACTTTGCTTTGATTTCCAACTTGCCTTTAGCACTGTATATACTATGTAACTCTAACCCTATCTGTGCTTGCTCTTGGTGTCACCACAGTTTTGGTTGAGGAGGACTAATCAAGAAATTACTGTTCAAATATTTTATGCAGTGCGTATCAATAGTACTGAAAATTCCTCATACAACAGTCTCTTAGTGTTTCACTTTCTGTATCAGCCTTAATTATGGATGAAACTTTTGAGATTTAAGATTTTCTGTTATGGGTCCATGGTTACAGAACTTGGTCAGATTAATCATGGGATTCTTTATAGAACAATGCCCACAAGAGATAGATGGGACCTTCAGTCAATCAGTATAGTTGAATTCAGACACATGTCTCAGAGGTAACAGGGGCATAGTGTTAACATTGTGCTATTCAATGCCACCACCTTTTAATAATTTGATTCATTATGCTGTGACAATCCTTTTCCAAGAAGTATGGCTTGAGTATACAGATGTATATCTTTAATATGTCATGTATCTCTTCAATATGTATTGTATAAAAAGCTAAGGGGCCTATTTTAACCTCTATTGCCCCTCTCCCCAGCCTGTGAGTAAAATGCATTTCTAATAGTTGTTTTGTAGGCATATAGTTGCCATCTGAACAGCTAAAGCACATAGGATTATTCTAGTTATTGTTTTATATTAACTGTTTAAAATGAGCAAGTTTTTAAAAACTGCATGATTGACAAGTAGCCTTATCTTGATAATTCCTTTTTATGTTTCTGTGTAAGGATTCTTCAACAATTGCAAGAAGAACAAAGAAATGTTCTGCAACCTGACTATAAAACACCCTTCAGTTCACTGGATGATGCCATGCAACGGCTTCTTCCATATCACGTGTTTCAAGGGAATCTGCCTTCCCAAGAGGAATTTCGGAAAGGTATTTAACATTCTTGTATCAGATGTATTAAGCTATATTTTTTATCTAGTTTCATATAAAACTTCAACAATATTGTAATGTGCAATCATTGGAAATTATTTACTCTTAGCCACTTCGGAGCTGCTCTGTCGGACTATCGGTGCGGACATGATGGCCAAATGGCCTCCTTCTATACTGTAGGAATTCTGTGTTTCTGAGGGCTCTGGCAAGAAGACAATCTTTTACTTCAACCTCAGAGGGGAATGAGGTGTCTGATGCTTCCTCTAAGGATGTCCTCGCTGAAATCTGCCATCTGTTGCAGTCTTAGAACAGGGCAAGGACAGCACTCTCAGTATCTGTGGCGACAGCTGTTCAGTGAACTTTTATATGTTTGGCTCATTCTAGACTGGAGCAGGTGATATTGCAATATCTCCCTGTTGTCATCCACCTTGGGGGTCATTCTAGGGTAGGTGGGATCTCTACAAACGGGACGGTCTACACCTGAACCTGAGAGATACCGATACCCTGGGGGAGGGGGGGTGAAATTTGCTAAAGCTCTTCGGGAGGGTTTAAACTAATTCAGCAGGGGGATGGGAGCCTGAATTGTAGCTCCAGTATACAGGAGGTTGAGAGTGGTGAGGTCATGAATAAGGTTTCAAGGTCGCAGGAGTGTACAGGCAAGCAGGAAGGTGGTTTGAGATGTGTCTACTTCAATGCCAGGAGCATCTGGAATAAGGTGGGTGAACTTGCAGCCTGTGACTTCGATGTTGTGGCCATTTCGGAGACATGGATAGAGCAGGGACAGGAATGGTTGTTGCAGCTTCTGTGGTTTACATGCTTCAGTAAGATCAGAGAAAGTGGTAAAAGAGGGGGAGATGTGGCATTCCTGTCCTTGCTCTATCCATGTCTCCGAAAAGGCCCTAAAGAGAGAGCTAAGAAGAGCCAGGACGGGACATGAGAAGTCTTTGGCAGGTAGGATCAAGGAAAACCCTAAAGCTTTCTATAGGTATGTCAGGAATAAGAGAATGACTAGGGTAAGATTAGGGGCAGTCAAGGACTGTAGTGGGAAGTTGTGCATGGAGTCAGAAAACATTGGAGAGGCGCTAAATGAATATTTTTCGTCAGTGTTCACACAAGAAAAAGACAGTGTTGTTGAGGAGAATACTGAGATACAGGCTATTAGACTAGACGGGATTGAGATTCATAAGGAGACAGAGTTAGCAATTCTGGAAAGTATGAAAATAGATAAGTCCCCTGGGCTGGGTGGGATTTACCCAAGGGTTTTCAGGGAGGCTTGGGAGGAGATTGCAGAGCCTTTGGCTTTGATCTTTAAGTTGTCATTGTCTATAGGAACAGTGCCAGAAGTCTGGAGGATAGCAAATGTTGTCCCCTTGTTCAAGAAAGGGGGTAGAGACAACCCTGGTAATTATAGAACAGTGAGCCTTACTTCTGTTGTGGGCAAAGTTTTGGAAAGGGATTTATAATCGAGAAAGGAATAATCTGATTAGGGATAGTCAGCACGGTTTTGTGTATGGTAGGTCGTGCGTCACAAACCTTATTGCGTTCTTTGAGATGGTGACCAAAGAGGTGGAATAGGGTAAAGCAGTTGATATGGTGTACATGGATTTCAGTAAAGCATTTGATAAGGTTTCCCACGGTAAGCTATTGCAGAAGATACGGAGGCATGGGATTGAGGGTGATTTAGTGATTTGGATCAGAAATTGGCTAACTACAAGAAGACAGAGAGTGGTGGTTGATGGGAAATGTTCATCCTGGAGTTCAATTACTAATGGTGTACCGCAAGGATCTGTTTTGGGCCACTGCTGTTTGTCATTTTTATAAATAACCTGGATGAGGGCGTAGGAGGATGGGTTAGTAAATTTGCGGATGACACTAAAATCGGTGGAGTTGTGGACAGTGTGGAACGATGTTGCAGGTTACAGAGGGACGTAGATAAGCTGCAGTGATGGGCTGAGAGGTGGCAAATGGAGTTTAATGTGGAAAAGTGTGAGATGATTCACTTTGGAAGGAGTAACAAGAATACAGAGTACTGGGCTAATGTTAAGTTACTTTGTAGTGTGGTTGAGCAGAGAGATCTCGGTGTCCATATGCATAGGTCCCTGAAAGTTGGCACCCAGGTTGATAGGGTTGTTAAGAAGGCGTATTGTGTGTTAGCTTTTATTGGTAGAAGGATTGAGTTCAGGAGCCATGAGGTCATGTTGCAGCTGTACAAAACTCTGGTGTAGTCGCAGTTGGAGTATTGCATACAGTTTTGGTCGCTGCATTATAGGAAGGATGTGGAAGCGTTGTAAAGGGCGCAGAGGAGATTTACTAAGATGTTGCCTGGTATGGTGGGAAGGTCTTATGAGGAAAGGCTGAGGAACTTGAGGCTGTTTTCGTTAGAGAGAAGGAGGTTAAAAGGTGACTTAATAGAGGCATATATGATGATCAGAGGATTAGATAAAATGGACAGTAAGAGCCTTTTTCCTTGGATGGAGATGGCTAACACAAGAGGACATAGCTTTAAATTGAGGGTGATAGATATAGGACAGATGTCAGAGGTAGATTCTTTACTCAGAGTGTGGAATGCCCTGCCTGCAACTGTAGTGGATTCACCAACATTAAGGGCATTTAAATGGCCATTGGATAAACATATGGATGATATTGGAATAGTGTTGGTTAGATGGGCTTTAGATTGGTTTCACAGGTCAGCGCAACATCGAGGGCCGAAGGGGCGCTGTAATATTCTATGTTCTAAGTCACTGAGGCTCTGTGTTGCAAGAGAGCTGAGTACATTCCATTTTCTTTTGCCACAGAAAAGCAGGTGGACTGAACACCTAGCTTCGCAAAGATTGAAATGCACCCATGGTGCAAGGTGTCACTGCACTTTCATCTTTCCAAGCACTGCATGTTAACTCTGAGATGTCCCCTATTCAGAAGGGCTTCAACTCCCTTAATGTTCAACTGTTGTGCAACTGTATACAACACAAGTTAATATCAGGTATCCTGGAAACAGCCATGATGCTATTATTCTATGGCAGTCTGCCAAACATCTGCATCTGAGCCCACCATGGCAAACCAGAGATTAGCTACTGGGAGAAAAAGCCTATTCTTTAACAACATATCTCCAGACTTTGGAGTGAAACACTGCAATAGTAGAGCAGGTGGCAGGATTTGTGGTGATCTGCTGCATGTATCATCCTCTTGCATTATGAGGAGACAGCCCTTGTCACCAGCTACATGGCAACCAGCTGTGGCAAGGAGGAGGAGGAGAAAGTGAGGAGGAAATGTTGGCCATCACAGTGTTCGCTTTGTGGCAATGAAAAAATAAAAACCACCACAAAATAAACATTCCAAACAAATTTATCTATCAAGCTTTGCCATATTGCAACAAACATAAACTAATTACCCTTCTGCATTCCTTTAGTCTTCTATATGCCTTTGCCTGAGGACTCTGATACTGTAAGACCTCTGTAACTGCAGCATGGCTGGTGGAAGACAGCTGCTTTCAATAGGAGAGCCTGCGGATGGCCTTGCCAGTAGGAGATGCTGCAGAAAGTCTTGCACTGTAACCTTCAGCAGCTCTGGTCTTAATAGATTTGCACCCTTCCTGGGGAGCTGGGATGATCACATTCTGAAATCACACTGACTTAAATCCTGTTTTTGGCCCTCTCGCGAGATTTAATGGTCATTTGAGCCCATGGCTAATGCTGCTGCTAAATCATGGCCTAGATCTTCAGGATCTGAGGGGGGCACAGTGGCACATTGGTTAGCACTGTCGCCTCACAGCGCCAGGGACCCGGGTTTGATTCCCAGCCACACTGTCTATGTGGAGTCTGCGTGGGTTTCCTCCAGGTTCTCTGGTTTCATCCTACAGTCCGAAAGACACGCTGGTTACATGCATTGGCCGTGCTATATTCTTCCTCAGTGTACCCGAACAGGTGCCAGAGTGTGGCGACTAGGGGATTTTCACAGCAACTTAATTGCAATGTTAATGTAAGCATACTTGTGACATTAATAAATAAATTTTACTGTTGAAAATTCAGTTGTTCAGTAGTAGTCTCTCTCAGGTTCAGTCACTCCCTAAATGTTTTGAGCATCTTTTATGGGTGATAATTCACATTGGCCTCTACAACCTGTATCCAGCTTAACCTTGTAAGGTAATAAGGTTCATGTGATCTGAACCAAATACTGATGGTTCACATATGTGTATTTCTTGTCTGAAGGCAGACTGACTGGACTATTGGTGAGAAGAGACTTCATACAAATCATTAAATTGCTTTATTTTCTAACAATTGTACTCACAGAACAAAACTTCTGATTGAATTAATTATTTCTATCAAATGTAACTTAGAGTCATAGAGGCTTACAGCATGGAAACAGGCCTTTCAGCCCAACCTGTCCATGCTGCCCTTTTTTTATAACCTCTGAACTAATCCCAGTTGCACGCATTTGGCCCATATGCCTCCATATCCATCATACCCATGTAACTATATAATGCTTTTTAATAGTCATAGAGGTTTACAGCATAACTTGTCTTGGTGAATGACACAAAAACTCATTTTCAAATTCCTTTTTCTTGCAAGACATCTTTCTTCCTTTGCTGATTGACCACATGCTTCCACAGCTTTCTGTTTTAAAAAAACCTAAATTCAGTGTCATCCTCTTTATGCTCCACCACTCCTTCAACCTCATATGGAGCAATCCATCAGACCAAATTGGTAATGACTTCTGAATTCAAATGAAGCATTGTTGTAGGAGAGTGTTAATGATAACCATAGAACCCCTATAGTGCAGAAAGAGGCCATTTGGCCCATCGAGTCTGCACCGACTACAATCCCACCCAGGCCCTACCCCCATATCCCTACATATTCACCCACTAATCCCTCTAACCGATGCATCTCAGGACACTAAGGGGTAATTTTAGCATGGCCAATCAACCTAACCCGCATATCTTTGGACTGTGGGAGGAAACCAGAGTACCCGGAGGAAACACATGCAGACATGAGGAAAATGTGCAAACTCCACACAGACAGTGACCCAAGCTGGAAATCAAACCCAGGTCCCTGGAGCTGTGAAACCGTTTCATTCTCTGCCACACTGGTTGAAGCACCTTATCTGAAATTTAATCAGTACTTACTATCTAGCTTTCTTTGAATTTAACCCTATGAGAGCCATGCTGTAAACCTCCATGCTGGAAATATGACTGTTTATCTTTTTCATCCTCAGTCAGTGATTTATTTTATGGAGCAGACATTTCACTGACGTTAAAATGGGCACTTTCAATTAGTGGAAAGTCAAAAAGTAACAAGGCAGAGCCACATAAGGGGTGGGGAGAAACTTTCTCGCTGTAGCTCAATGAAGGCATTTACTTCATAATGATGCTCCCATGACTGCATACCTTAAATCTGAGATGTGAAATAACTATTAAAAAAACTTGTGTAAATACAATATGCTTTTAAACAAGTGTTAACAAATATTATTGTAAAACCTGAATTCCTTTCTTTGGAAAATGGTCAGATGTTCTTATAGAGGTCTATAAAATAATGAGGGACACAGATCAGCTAGTCAATATCTTTTCCCAAAGGTAGGGAAGTCTAAAACTAGAGTGCATAGGTTTAAAGTGAGAGGGGAGAGATACAAACGTGTCAGAGGAGTAATTGTTTCACACTGAGGGTGATGAGTGTCTGGAACAAGCTGCCAGAGGTAGAAGTAAAGGCGGGTACAATTTTGTCTTTTAAAAAGCATTTAGATAGTTACGTGGGTATGATGGGTGTTGAGGGATATGGGCCAAATGCGGGCAATTGGGATTCACTTAAGGGTTTTAAAAAAAAGCGTGGCATGGACAAGTTGGGCCGAAGGGCCTGTTTCCATGCTGTAAACCTCTACAACTCTATGCTGGAAATATGACTGTGTATCTTTTTCATTGTCGGTCAGTGGTTTGTTTTATGGAGCAGACATTTCACCGATATTGAAATGGGCACTTTCAATTAGTGGAAAGTCAAATATTAACAAGGCAGAGCCACATAAGGGGTGGGGAGAAAAGAAGGCTTTCTTGCTGGCACTGGGAGCATCTGTCAGGTGGAATTCACCCATCTGAAATATGCTAATGAGATAATTTTGGGAAACCCACTAGCCTCGCTGTCCTGAGATTGGGGCACCATTTTTAAAGGGACATTGGGATTCCTACTGGCTGTCTGAGGAGTTTGGTGAATAGGCCCAAAATGTTTTCAAGATGCTTTCAGTAACATTAGCAATGTAGTTTTATGTATCTCCATATCCAGATATTTCAGGTCAGCAGGTGATACTGCAAAAATTCTCTGCAAGCCTGAAGGAGAGAGTAGAAATGATTAACCTATTAATTATATGCATCAGGTTGGTCCAATTGTGCACATCTCAGGCTACACAAAAACAAAACCTGTATATGGGGATTGGTTCTAGCAATAATTTTGAAAGACAGAATAATAATCAATATTTTGTTATTTGCAATGCTTTAATGTTGGCATTTGATACTAATTCTATTTTTTTTAAAACTAGTGGATAATGAGTTTGAAACTGTCTCAGTGCAGTTGCTAAAACGCACTCAGATGATGCTCAGCAAGTATAGAAGACTGTTATTGGACGATGCAATGGTAAGCATCTAATGAGTAGTTAACTGTCATAAGGAGACATTTGAGAATTTAGAAACTTAACACACACATGTGGTTACACTACATATGTAATCTATAAGCATGTGGAAAATAATAGATTTCCGCAATTGGATGCGTAAATCATAGGAAATATAAATTGTATTATAATTAGCTTTGAAATGAATGTAATCATATCGAAGACATACTTTTTAGTGTGCTGATAAATGAGAAGGTGAGCATATTTTTGATAAATTGCAGTAATCTTAATTTGTTTGGCTTTAGCGAGTAAATCCTTCTGCTGAAATGGTGATGATTGACCGAGTATTCAATCAGGATGAGAAAGCAACCCTTATCCAGGACAAGCGCTTTTCTTTGGAGGATTCTGGTGAGTACTATAATAGTCTTGATCACTAGATTTTCGTAAAATGATCTGAAATAAAAATCATTTTTAACATACTCAGATCTGATAATTTTTTAACAATAAATTTGTCAATTTTCCTGCAAGTTCATATATTTTATGATATATATCATAGCATTCTCAATTTGTAAAATTCTGCTAAGTATCTGGCTAGTCCTTTTTAACTGAGAATTACTGAAGAGAGGCAAAACATTCCTCATCTATAAAGAAAGTATGTTAGTAGAAAATCATAATGAAGATCTTGGGGAACAAGTGAATGTATAATTAACAACACAGACCTAGATATTCCAACTCTAAAAACATTAGTAGCCATTTACCGGGGTGTAGTTAAGATGACTTGATAAATAGAACAATGTATTTTTATTAGACTTTCTAATTAACCATTTTATCAGTTTATTATAATATTATGTTTCCTTTATGAAATTAAGTACAAATTTAATGGATAGATTAGTTTAATGAAAAATTAGAAAGTTGAGCCTATTTTGGCAGACAAGGGTGATAAGTTGACTCCCTGCCACTTCCCTCTGGATTACATCTGGATTTCTTATCAGGAGTGAAGTGTGTATATGTGTGTGTTACATGGGCAAATATATTTACACTAATCATAAGTGACAATTTATTATCATATGACATCCTTCCTGTCATATGCATTCTAATAACACTGGACACTAAGAATGTATTTTTGATGTTTAGGATTGCAATGGCAGTAAGGGTAGTATTGAACATTTAAGAAGCCACCATGGGCTAAACAATTGTAAAGCAATTTGCTTATATAGACTAAGATAATCTTTTCAGTTTTTAAAAAAATGTAGGGCCATTTCCAGAGGCTATTCGCCATGCTATTCTAATTTTAGTGTTACTTAGGAATGGCTGATTTAACACTATAAATCAAAGTCATGCACATTTTTATCTTTTATTAAACAATCTAAAAGGCTCTATCGGTAAATGGGTTGTAATGTTGTGCATTACCATCCAGTGACAATTAAATTTTATTCTGCAGTAATCCACATCATTCTTTATTTTTTCCTTTTATTTAGATGGCTATTTGGCAAAGTTTTGTTGTTCCTCAATTGTTTTTGCAAAACAAGTAGCTGAAACACAGCCACTAACTACAGATATGATGCCACATAAGACTGCAGGAAGTAGTAGCAAGGAGTCTGCACCAGCAAGTACTATCAACCAGAAAAACGAATCGTCAAAATTGGTTCATTTATCTTCATCTGTGGCAAGTGGAGTCAAAGCAACCACAAACTCTTCCACGACCAGCCCATGCACGGCTAAATCCTACAGCAGCAGCAAAGGGCTCAAACTAACGATCCATCCGGAGACGGCTTATGGAGCTGGAACACAAAGTAAATCTTCAAAAACTCAAGATCAGTCAGATACTGGAAACCAAGGTGGTAAAATTACTACTGGTCCCACATCTGGTTACGTACAGATTCAAAGCACAAATGTTTGTGAACCTGTTGTTGGAACTGTCCATGGATGTGAAGGAGAAGAAAGTATGTCTAATGTTGAAGAAATGCACCGTAATTCTTGTGATAAAGTCACTGTTGAAGGCCTAATGAAGGAAGCATTGAATCAAATTAGTAATCCCATTAAATTGGAACATAAGGAGAATGACTCACAGTTGCCTTGGCATGACCAGTCACAAGAGAAAAGTGCTAAAAATTCTCAACAGCAAGACTTTGCATGTATGCAGACTAAAGATGCAAAAGAAGCACATTGTGACACATCACTCCATGAACATTTGGAGAGTGCAATCAATAGCATTTTGGATTTACAACAGGCTCAGAAACCTTCTGATAGTGCTGTCATCAAAAATAACCCGCCTGAAGTTGAAACTCCTCATTTTTCAGCCTTAGCTCCTGTGGAGAACTATATAGAAAAATGTATCCCAGATCATAATGAGGGCATCAGAGAAACAGACTCCATCTTAGAAGCAGCAGTAAATAGCATACTGGAATGTTGATAATGTGACCATGAAGGAACAGAAATGATTGTCAGCTGTGTTGACAATTTATAGGGATAAAGTAACATGTTCCTCGGTATTGAGAACAGGCACAGTTAGTGTTCCTGGAAAGAGGATAAATGGAGTAGAAACTAGGATATAGATTTATTTTGAAGCAAACTAGTTTGAGCTTAGGAAGGTCCATTGTAGTTTGTACTTTGAAAATAATTATGGTGGCACAAGGTGCACATTAAGTCTTTTGTTTAAAAGTTGTTAAGATATATTTAATTTTATTGAGTTTTGTTTTGAAAGCTCTAATTTCATGTAAAATGTACTCTTCAATTTCAAGAGTGCTTTTCAGTTTGTGGTAGTAATTCATGTTTTTATTCATACTTTAATGTGTAAGTGTTATTTTTTTGGTTCCTTTTGTCTTTCATTTTATGTAAGACTTTTTGAAAATCGAGTGCCAATAAGTTAATTTTTGAATAGGTGATGAGCAACATTCCCATTTAAATCAAAATTTAAAACTGGAACAGTTTGAAGTGAAAACCACTTCATTATTCATTTTCCATTTTTAATACCACTAAGTATGATTATTTAAGGAAGGCTGCTTTAGGTCTTAAAGGCCTAAGTAGAAGGCACAGTGTGGATGGCCATATTGTGATCCATTAGATTCTAGATCTAAGAAATGATGATTGCATTCCCATTTTGCAGACTTATTATTTTGTCTTGCACACGCAGCAGTAAGCTTTTGTGCATAAGTGAGGAGCACAAAGTACACCATTAGATCAGTGAGGCCTTACAAACTGACTTCACAAGAAGAAAATGTCACTTATGGATTAAATGGTACAGCGTTTTTTGCTTTAAATTTTCTGATTTGTGTAGCGTCCAGCTTTGGTCCTCCTTAGAAATGCTTTGTACACATTTTTAAAATATTTATAAAGATTTTTTGTAAAAAAAAGAAAAAGGAAATGTCAAAGTTATTTTTGTTATGTTGGTTCAGTACCGATATATAAAGCATGGTAAAACGTGATCTGAATGAATTATTAAAAGGTATTTTAGTTGGATGCTAACAAAACACTGAATCAACTTGTCAAATGAGCCAAAGAATTCAACAAAACCAATTTGTGTTGAACTTTTCTTTTAATTTATTGAAGATTATCTGTGTATTCAAATTTGTAGCACTGCAGGCTAGTGGCCACCATTTCTCAATATTACAGTTTATTTGAATATTGTGTTGTAATTATTTATTTTGATATTCTTTGCACGAGAAGTAACTGAGTCTGTGATAGATATTCCTAGACGGTAACAGTAAGAATCTTTGAATTCTTAAATGATGGCAGAAGATTGGCATAAAATGTTTTGAGATGTGGGGTTTATTTCTGATAAAAGGAAGTATGCTTTGTGAACAGTTATTTAACTGCTGTCCTGCCAAAGATGAAACCTTCTTAATTTTTGTCATGTATTTTTAAGGTTAGCAAATTGAAGATTTGTAAACACGAAGTAACAAGAGTCCTTGAGTTGAATCCCCAGCCTTAAAGACAATAAACTAAGAAAAAGGCATGCTTCATTGATTATTAAATTGATAAAATCCCCATTCATGTGAATTTTGTTTGGAAATGTTAAATATTTTTGGAGTTAATGTAAGAACACTGTTGAGAAAGCAACTTGAAATCTAAAGAATGACACTTCAGCTACGGCTAGGCTGCCTAATGGTTCAGTGGGTAATTACATTCCTGATTTGTTCTCCTGAACCATGCAGACCAGGACATTCCCGAGTTTGGTTAATGCAGCACAGATCAGAAATGATTCTCCACTGTGTTGACGACAAGCATTTTATAAGTGGCTTCAGTTCTTTCATACTAAGGAGAGTAATAAAATCCAGCAGGTTTCCATACTTGAATGTATCTGATAACTGTTGCTGGAAAGTATGCTGTGGCTGTAGAGACCGAGTTCATCTTCTAATTTGAACAACCTTCCAATCATTGCTTTCCAGGTTTGGTGTGAAAATTGACTACTGGTGACTGGCCAATATATGTGGATAGCCTGATTCACTTTCCTTGGAGGAGAGGGGAGAAATTTGAATTATGTTTTGTAATATTTGCTGTTGAAAACAATTTTAGATTAGAATTAAGGTAAACCACTGGTATACTGGATCAGTGTAAGAAGTCTCACAACACCAGGTTAGAGTCCAACAGATTTATTTTGTAGCAAATGCCACTAGCTTTCGGAGCGCTGCTCCTTCATCAGGTGAGTGGGGAGTTCTGATCATAAGCAGGGCATATAAAAGTGCACACGCAGTTTACAAAATACTGATTAGAATGCGAGTCTTTACAGCTAATCAAGTCTTAAAGGTGCAGACAATGTGAGTGGAGATAGCATTAAGCATTGGTTAAAGAGATGTGTGTTGTCTCCAGACAGGACAACAAGTGAGATGTTGTAAGCCCAGGCAAGTCATGGGAATTACAAATAGTGTGACATGAACCCAAGATCCCGGTTGAGGCCATCCTCATGTGTGCCGAACTTGCTATCAGTCTCTGCTCAGCGACTCTGTGCTGTCGTGTGTCGTGAAGGCTGCCTGAAGATCAGATGCCGAATGCCCGTGACCGCTGAAGTGTTCACCAACAGGAAGAGAACAGTCTTGCCTGGTGATTTTCGAGTGGTGTTCATTCATCCGTTGTCGAAGCGTCTGCATGGTCTCCCCAATGTACCATGCTTTGGGACATCCTTTCCTGCAGCGTATCAGGTAGACAATTCATTTATGGAACACTTTATTTATAAATTCATTTATGAAGAACACTTCATTTATGGAACTTTAATGTCAAGTGAAGTTTCAATGAAAAAATATTTTATGATATTCTAATTCATAGTAGAGTAGAATAGCAACAGAAATTCAGCAAGGCCACAAAGATATCATTGTACTAAAATGTTGCTGCACAGCATTGACAACCCTCAGAACTATAGAATTCTTACAGTGGAGAAGGAAGCCATTCAGCCTATAGAGCTTGCACTAATTCTGAGCCCTATCCCTGTAACCCTGTGCAGATAACGTGACTAAGCCACATAACCTGCACATCTTTGGACTGGGAGGAAACAGGAGCACTTGGAGGAAACCCACACAGACACAGGGAGAACAACTAAGTTGCTTCCTGGGATGAGTTTCCTGCAATGAGAGGCCGAATAAATTGGGCCTCTAGGGAGCTTAGAAAAATGAGAAGTGATCTAATTGAATCATCCAAGAATCTGAAGGGACTTGACAGGGCAGACTTTGGTATGTCACGAATCAAAGGATTGTAGGTAGCACATGGGGAAAGTGGATTTGGGGCAGACGTTCAGCCATGATTATATAACAACACAAGAAATGGGTGAAGATATATGCAACAAATGGATATCAAACCGTGTTTCAGTACAATCATGGATGATTTTGAGCTTCAACTCCTTTTTCCTGCCTGCTCCTTATAAACTTTGATTGCCTCAGAGATCAAAAATCCGTCTATTCCAGCCTTAAAAGAATTCAATTTTGGAGCATCCACAACCCTCTGGGATCGAGAATTTCAAAGATTATTATCTTCTTGAGTCAAGTAGTCAGTCCTAAATGATTCACCTCTTATCCTGGGATTGTGCTCCTGTATTTTGGATTTCCTGACAATGGAATCAAATCTCTCAGCTTCCACCCTATCAAGCCCCTTCAGACTTCTGTAGGTTGCAATGAGATCACCTCTCATTCTTCTGAGCTCCAAAGCTCAATTTATTCAACTTCCCTGGGAAGGTGATGGTGGAGTGGTATTGTCACTTGATCAATAACCTAGAGATGCAAGGTAATGCTCTGGGAACTGCGATTCGAATCCTGCCACAGCAGATGGAGAAATTTGAAGTCAGTAAAAATCTGGAATAAAAAAATTTAATGATAATCATTATTGTTGAAGAAGGGAAAGAGTTAATGAATTTTGTGCAAGAGCACTGCAAACCTTATCTTTGTGCAGGCTTGTGTGCTAGCTAAACATAGCTAAACAATTGCAGATGTTGAAATGTAATAACGGTTAGTTGAAAGGAGGAACAGTACTGAGAAAGCCTGCGACCACACAAGTTACACAGCTGGAAGAACTGCAATCATGACTGGACCCAGGAACTGCGATTGTGACTAGAGTCGGAAGAACTGCGATTGTGACTGGAGCTGGGGACTGCGTTGTGAGTGGGACTGGGAACCATAATGTATAAGTATCCACACTTACTTGAATTTGGGGAGAAGTCTGGCAGATCCCTTTAGGAACCGGCTTCTCCTAAAAGCTTTTGTATTAAAGCCGCTGTCCTTTGTGTTATTTTATTATACCAACAACATTGTAAAAACCCATTTGATTCACTCATCTTTCAGGGAAGGAAGATTTGCCATTCTTACCTGGTTTGACCTACATGTGATTCCATATCGACAGCAATATGGTTGATTCTTAAGTGTTCTCTGAAATCCACTCAGTTCAAGGGAATTAGGGATGGGCAGTAAATACTGAGCCAGAGAGTAATGTCCAGATCTGATGAATGAGCTAAAAAAAAATAGGGCAATCCCCTCATCCCTGACACCAATTTTATTGTACCGTCTCTTTCTTTCTTAAACCAAAACTGCATGCAGTACTCCAGATATGGTCTCACCAAAACCCTTTGCAACTAGCAAGCCTAATTTATTATTGTACTCCAATCCCTTTGCAACAGAGGCCAACATTTTATTCATCTTCCATACTCTTTGCTGCATCTGCATATTAACTTTTTGTTCCTTGTATAAGCACACCCAAGTCTCTTTGAATATAAACACAAGTTTCTCACCTTTTCTAAAATGTTCACTTTTTTATTCTTACAACCAAAGTGAATAATTCCCCCTTCTGCCATCTTGTTGCCCACTCATCTAATGTGTCTATATATCTTTGCAGTCTCTGTGTCCTCCCTGCAGTTTACTTTTCCACCTTGCTTGGTCTCATCAGCAAATTTAGATATGTTATTCTCTCTTCATCTAAATTACTAATAAAGATTGTAAATAACTTAGGCCCCAGCACTAATCCCTGTGGCAGTCCACTATTTACTGCCTGCCAATGAAAAGCTCCATTTATGCATACTCTGTTTTCAATCTGTTAATCAATCCTCTATCCATGCTAATACATTACTCCCAACTGCATGACACCTTATCAAATGTCTTTTGGATGGTAAAACAGGCTCCAAGGCTGTGTGATTCACTTCTATTTCTTAAGTTTTTATTAATTGCAGATAACAAAATATAGTACACATTTCATTATCATGATTTGAATTTCTGTGATGGATTTTTAAGTTGCTTATGCTCTTATACCATCTGTAAGGTGTATGAAAATAGAATGAGGGCACAGGGAAGTAATAACTAGTCATTGCTGAAAAAAGGTTGGGGCTTTTCGTCTTGTGCTCATCAGGGCTCTTCACAAGAATACTAGTGTAAGAGGAAAACAATTTATATTGCATGAGAAGAGAATGCAGATTGGTTGGCAGGTGGACTGTGACTGGTAAAGGTTTTTCCATGGAGAATGCACCAGTTGATGGTAACTTGCAGATAACTGCCAAGCATCTTTTGAAATTTAAACCAGGCAGTTTGACCTTGATTGGTCAAGACTTTGCCCCTGATTGGTCAAAGCATTGCCCCAGGGAATGAATCAGCAAATAGATTAATTAGCGATAGTAATGTAAAACAGTTAGCTCACTCTTTGCACAAATTTGTGAGATACCTTGTCCTTCCAGCAACTGGTGAAGCTTGTTGTTTCATGCTGCTGCTGCTATACAGCAGCAACATATGAGGTATTTTCCATTAACAGGATGCTGCCATCAAGGCAAAAAGATATTCTGCCCATCACACTAATTAAGTAATGTAGTATATTCAGTGCAGTGTGATGCTATGTATGCATCCCAAATATTGCCAGATTGTATCAAACAATATGACCCATCTGCTGTTTGCAAAGGGCAAAATACCCAACTAGCCTATGCTTGCAAAACACAAAACACAGTGTCATACATTAAATGCAATTCAGTGATAGGACAACATTTTCTAAATAGCCTTCAGTGTACTGAGGATGACAACTGGTTTATGATCACAGTGTGGCACATTTGTGTCTACTGCAAGCTACCTCGGGGTCCTTGCGCATGAGTCGCAAAAACCCAGCTTGCAGGTGCAGCAGGTGGTCAGGAAGGCGAATGGGATGCTGGCCTTCATAGCGAGGGGGATTGAATATAAAAGTAGGGAGGTCTTGCTGCAGCTGTATAGGGCATTGGTGAGGCCGCAGCTGGAGTACTGTGTGCAGTTTTGGGCGCCACACCTGCGCAAGGATATTTTGGCCCTGGAGGGAGTGCAGAGGAGGTTTACTAGGCTGATACCGGAGTTGAGGGGATTGAGCTATGAGGAGAGGCTGAATAAACTAGGCTTGTACTCGTTAGAGTTTAGAAGAATGAGGGGAGATCTCATTGAGACGTATAAGATGATGAATGGGATGGATAGGATAGAGGTGGAGAGACTCTTCCCGCTCAAAAAAGACAGTAGGACTAGGGGGCACAGCCTCAAGATAAAGGGGAGGCGGTTTAGAACGGAGTTGAGGAGGAACTTCTTCACTCAAAGGGTGGTGAATCTCTGGAATTCTCTGCCCGTTGAAGTGGTGGAGGCTGCCTTGCTAAATATTTTTAAGAAGCAGGTTGATGGGTTCTTGATAAGAGAGGGGATTAAGGGTTATGGGGAGAGGGCGGGAAAGTGGAACTGAGCCACGACAGATCAGCCATGATCTTATTGAATGGCGGGGCAGGCTCGAAGGGCTAGATGGCCTACTCCTGCTCCTATTTCTTATGTTCTTATGTTCTTATATATTAATACACACAGCCATGTTCTTTGCAGCTGGAAAAAAAATGTACACACGTTGTGCCTGTTTCAGCTAAATAAAATAAGTGACAGCCATTTGCTGATACGTTCGCCAGGGCAATGCCTTGACCAATCAAGGTCAAGCTGTCTAGTTTAAATTTCAAACAGTGCTTGGCAGTTAACTGTCAGTCACTATCAACTGGCACATTCTCCATGGCAATGCCTCTACAAATCAGAATCCACTTACCAACCAATCAGCATTCTCTTTTCATATATTATAAATCGTTGGTTTCCTCTTCTCATGGTATTGTGAATTGTCCTGAAGAGTGCAAAGACTACTTTTTTCAGAAGTAGTAACTGCCCATTAACAGTGAATGGGATAGAAAGCAGCTGTTGCTTTCTAATTCCTAGCCTAAATTTTGCAACTGGTTATTATCCAAGGTATGTGATTTTTGCCCATGATGAGGCAGACAGTGTCAATGCTGAGTGCAATTTATTTAAAATATGGGTGTGCTCTGGGGGAGGAAAAATTATGTGCTGTTGCAGAATTCAAATGTTTACAGCAACTTAAAGGGGCAAGAATCATGTTGCCTTCAAATTACAGCATAGACTGCATTGTGGACCAAGATTTTAGGGACCCAAAAATGTGTTTTAGACTTGCCCACCAGGATATTTAAAGGATTAGCTCATGGTCCAATTAAGGATGGTGGGTGGGCTCCAGAGACTGGAGGGCCAGTGGGAGACCATGTCGTTATGACACTTCAACAGCCCCACTAACTGAGGGGAGAGCTGCAGATTCACTATGGAGAGGAGAAGGGATCCATTGCGCCGCCCCCCCCCCCTCTTCCAATAAGTCTCCGGAGGCAGAAGTCCCTTCAACAAAATCCCTTTATTCACCACTCTAACAGCAGTACACTGAGTGCTATTAGCAGTCTACTCCAGGGGTGTCAGAAGAATTGACACTCCTGGTTAAATACAAGGCAAACACTCCCTGATTGGCCCATCAATTGGATCCTTAATCAGGGAGTTCATACTCCAATAGGCCAACACTTCATTTCTTACCATAAACCCTTGGTCTGACATACAGAGTGCCCACATTGCTGACGATAAATCTTAAGTTGGGACCTTAATAGGCTCTATAATTAAGATTAATTAGCCTGACTAGAACATTTACATACAGCTTTTCAGTCCCAGGATGTGTTAAAGTATTTCATAGCAACCAATTTGTATGCAGTAAAATCTCATATCTAATAGAGACAGTGACCAGATAACTGTTGCATAAGAGATAATTATTGGTCAGGACAACTTCCTCACTCCAAATTGACTGCCAACCATTTCCTGGCAGGACTATCTGACCCAGAAACCCCACATTGAAAATGATTTAAAGCAGGAGAGTGGTGCGGAACCAGCAGAGAGGCTGGTGGCATGAAATTGCTCTCCGACCAACCTCCAATCCCGCTCCAATATATTTGGAAATGCAAACCGTGGTGTAGACTTGTTTCAGCAATAACGTTCTTGACTGATTCAAAGGGTAATGAGTTCAAATTCCGCTCCAGCCTAAATCCAAGCAAATGTTTTGGTGCAGTATTGAAGGAGCGTTGCACTGTTGCAGATGATGCCTTATGGATAAGATGAAAACTTCCAATTTTTCTAAGCAGATATAAAAAACCTTGTGGCACTCTTTGAAGTAAAGGTGTTTTCCTGCTGACATCTATCCTTTAATCAACATAGTTATTATCTGATCACTGTCTCTGCTGTTTATGAGACCTTACTGTGTTCTAATTGGTTGCTGTGTTTTCCACAATTTGGGCGGATTCTCCGATCTCATCCGTACTATCTGCACTGCCAGCGAGAATGGAAAATTTGGTGCTTAGCCAAAACTCCATTCACTGCAGTGGCGTCGGAGAACCCCCAGCTGTGGACAAGATCAGAGGTTTTCAGCATACAACTTTACACTTCAAAAATGCTGTGTTGGTTGTAAAGTACTTTGAGACAACCTGAGGCTGTGAAAAGCTGTATATGAATACAAGTTCTTATGTACAACTTAACAGAAAAGGAGTGGATGAGTCAGCCCCTCAAGCCTATTCCACCATTCAGTTACATCATGGCTGATTTATATCTTAATTTCATCTACCTGCCTTGGTTCTGCAACCCTTAATTATTAAGGCTTAGTACTTTTGCCAAACAAAAAGCTATTAATCTCAAATTTTAAATTGTCAGTTGAGCGAGTCACAGGGGAACAGGTCTTTATGCAATAGTTTAATGTGTAAATAGCAAGTGATTTCCTCCTGATTTTTAATTTGAACTGAAAAAGCAAAATGTACAACTAAGTTATTATCTGATTTACTCCATAGATACATTATGTAAATGCCAAACATGAAAGAGCACATTTAATTAGCTTAAATCAGAATTGGACATCCAGTGTTTTACCCAAATGCAGGCCTATCCTAAAGATTCCAATGATAGCTTCACGGTTGGTGGACACGACAGCACGTTTTCCTTTAACAGCTACATCCCTGCACTATCTGTCAAAGTGTTATTGGACATAAGGGAAGTAATCTGATTAGATGTACCTTTCACCCTTGAGCAACTTAATACCACAATTGGCTTTGGCAGGAGCTTAGTTCTTTATTCCATTTTATGCTGCATGATATAAAAACTAATAAGCATTATTTAGTGACTTAAATATTCTAATAATAAACTAGAGTTTTTGCAACCAGCTGTCAACAAAAAAGCAAACACTGAAATGTTTTTCTCAGATTAGAATAAAGTGAGACATTTAACAATGTAAATTAATAGCCTTGTTCACGAGTGTTGCAATTTGTATAGTTGCATAAATTCCACTTACAGAAGCCATACCAATCCAGGGGTCACTTCAAGATTAATGCTCCAGTAGCTCTGAACTCCTGCTTAATTTTACAGTTGCATGCATTAAGAGTCTTAAACAAATATCAACCAACAATTTACAATCCAAACGCACTATAATGACTGATTAATTCCAGTGCTCTGTTGCTACAGACTTTTTTTAGTACAGTAATATACTTAACTGAGGAACCAGAAGGCCTATGCTACTGGCCAAGGGAGTAAAGATTATTTTCTTTGAAAGTAAACCAAGTTCATATTTTTATATAACAACGGAGATTCAGAAGTAGAAGATGGCAGTGCTCACCTATCACACCTAGGCTCCATGCCTACAATATCTTCATGCCAGTGAAAATATTTAAAATTTTGAAGAGCTTTGATGGCATAAACTTGGAAAAGATAGTTAGGTGTCAGAAATATAAGATAGTCACTAATAAATCCAGGAAGAAATTCAGGAGAATTTTATTTACCCTAATAGTGGTACTCCCACATGGAATACTTGAGGTGAGTTGCTCTTGATGCATGTAAGAGAAAGCAAGATAATACATGAGAGGTAACTGAACAGAAAGATATGCTGATAGAGTTAGATGACATAGGGTGAGAGGAAGCGTGTTGAGCATAACTATTGTTTTTGCCTGGACAAATGTAGCTCCAACAGTACTCAAGAAGCTTGACACCATCCAGGACAAAGCAGCCTGCTTGATTGGCACCACATCCACAAACATCCATTTCTTCCACTACTGATGCTCAGTAGCAGCAGTGTATACTATCTACATAATGCAATGCAATAATTCACCAAAAATCCTGAGACGGCACCTTCCAAACCCACAACCCTTCCATTTAGAAGGTCAAAGAGTGGCAGATACATGGGAACACCATCACCTGCAACTTCTCTTCCGAGCCACTCACCATTCTGAATTGAAAATATATTGCCATTCCCTGAGTTGAAATCTTGGAATTCTCTCCCTAACTGCATTGTTGGTCAGCCCATACCACGTGGACTCCGGCGATTCAAGAAGGCAGCTCACCACCACCTTCTCAAGGGCAATTAGGTATGGGCAATAAATGCTGGCCAGCCAGTGATGCCCATGTCCCACAAATGAATAAAAAAAGGTCTATTCTGTGCTGCAAATTCATTAATCCTGTCTAATAATCCTCTTTATTTATCAGTCAATTTGCTTTTAATTTTTCTCCTCAGTTTCTTTATTGGTATTTTTAACCTGCCTCTGTTTTCATAATATAGTCAATCTGCCTGCCAGATGGAATTAATTCTTTTTATTAGTCAATCAACTCACTTTGAATCTTTCTTCTGCTTATAAACAACTACAAACCATTAATTAAATTGGCAAATGAACTATTATGGATCAACATTTTTCATTTTGTAAAAATCACATTGAATGGCAAGATTTTGCTTGTACAGGTTACCGATTCCTGATGCATATCATGTTTTGCTGCATGGTCTCTTAATTGCTGGTGCTTTCTAGAAGTAAGTCTAATATATTTTCTACAATTTAAATTCTGCAGACTTGTGACGGGTACTGTGCATGTTTCTATATTGTGAAGCACAAACATCAGTTTCAAAAGAACAGTGAGATAAATGATCAGTGAATTTGTTTTGCTGGTGTGGTTTGCTTGATAACTGTGAACCAGAAGCCACCCTCTGTTCTTTGAGTGGTGCATTAGGAAATTTTACATCCATTTGAAGAAACAAATTAGGTTTCATTTAGTACCTCATCTAAAAACATGCTATGACATTGCAGCACCCACTTTGTACTGTATTGCAGCAGAAACTGCTGCAAAATGAATACTGACCTGGAAAGCATGCTTTAAGACAGGAGCAGAACTGACCAGTGGGCTGACAAATGGCAGATGGAGTTTAATTAAGATAAATGTGAGGTGATGCATTTCAGTAGATTGAACCAGGGCAGGACTTACACAGTTAATGGTAAGGTGTTGGGGGAAGTTACAGAACAAAGAGATCTAGGGGTACAGATTTATAGCTCCTTGAAAGTGGAGTCAAAAGTGGACAGAGTGGTGAAGAAAACATAGAGCATGCTTGGTTTCATTGATCAGAACATTGAATGCAGGAGTTGGGACATCTTGTTGAAGTTGTACGAGACATTAGTAAGGTCACACTTGGAATACTGTGTACAGTTCTGGTCATCCTATTATAAAAAGGATATTATTAAACTAGAAAGAGCGCAGAAGAGATTTACTAGGGTGCTATTGGGACTTGATGGATTCAGTTATACGGAGAGGCTGGATAGACTGGGACTTTTTTCTCTGGAGTGTAGAAGGCTGAGGGGTGATCTTATAGAAGTCTATAAAATAGTAAGGGGCACAGATGAGATAGTCTACTCTGTCTACCTGTGACTCCACTTTCAAGGAGCTATGAACCCGTACCCCTAGATCTCTTTATTCTGTAACTCTCCCCAATGCCTTATCATTAACTGAGTAAGTCCTGCCCCTGGTTCAATCTACCAAAATGCATCACCTCGCATTTATCTAAATTAAACTCCATCTGCCATTCATCAGCCCACTGGCCCAATTGACCAAGATCCCATTGCAATCTGAGATAACCTTCTTCACAGTACTCAATGTCATCAATCTTGGTGTCATTTGCAAACTTACTAACCATTTCTCCTATATTCTCGTCCAAATCATTAATATAAATGATAAATAACAGTGGACCCAACACTGATTCTTGAGGCATACTGCTGGTCACAGCCCTCCAGTTTGAAAAAGAACCCTCTACAACCACCCTCTGTCTTCTGTCATCAAGCCAATTTTCTATCCATTTAGCTACCTCACCCTAGATTCCGTGAGATTTAACCTTATGCAGCAAGCTACCATGCAGTATCAACCTACCATCCTTGTATATTTAGATACCAGCCATGATTCCCTTGCAGCCATGTCTCTGTGATGCCCACAACATCGTACTGGCCAATTTCAATGTGTGCAACAAACTCATTTACCTTGTTCTGTATTCCGCGCATTTAGGTATAACACCCTCAGTCCTGCATTGACCACCTCCCATCTCATATTTGTCACCCTTTTTGCTCTGCCCGCATTTAGATTCCTGCCATCTTTTATACTCTCTGTTCTATTATGTGGTCTGGAAACTTTACTTACCTCTCCTGAGCCCTCAGCTCCTTTAACTAGTTGAAAGTCCTCATCATTAATCTGCACTTCTCCTTTAACTTGATTTTCTAATTCCCCATACAATTGAACCCCACCCCCCACTATTTAATTTAAAGCCCTATCTACAACCCTCGTTATATGATTTGCTGGAATCTAGTCCCAACGTTATTCAGATGAAGACTGTACCATCAGAACAGGTCCCCTTTTCCCCAATACTGGTGCCAGTGTCCCATGAATTCAAACTCATTCCTCCCACACCAATCTTTGAGCCATGCTACCTCCTTAATCTTATTGACCCTATTCCAATTAGTCCGTAGCTCAGGTAGTAACCCAGAGATTATTGTCTTTTTTGGTTCTGCTTTTTAATTTAGCTCCTAACTGTTCATACTCCCGTAACAGAACCTTTGTCCCTTTTCTGCCTATGTCATTGGTACCTATGTGGACCACGACAGCTGGGTCTTTACCCTCCCACTCCAAGTTCCTTTGCAGCCCAGATGAAATATCCCAAAACTGACCACCAGGCAGGCAACACAATTTTCGGGATTCTTGATCCATTGCCCGTAACTATACTATCCCCAATTATGACTACATTTCTTTTTTCTCCCTCCACTTGAATGGCTCCCTATACCTTGGCATCGTGGTCAGTTTGCTCATCCTCCCTACAGTATCTGTTCCTGTCCACACAGGGAGCAAGAATCTTGAACCTATTGGACAAGTTCAGGGACTGAGGCTCGTGCAACTCTTGGATCCCTCTACTTCTCTTGCAGCCACAACCTCCTGTCCCTGTCCACTGGCCGAATTCAAGATATTTAATCTGAGGGGTGTGACTGCCCGTAGTGTCCAGGTATCTTCCTGCCTCCCTGATGTGTCTTAGCATCCGAAGCTCAGAATCCAGCTCATCCACTCTGAGCCGGAATTCCTCAAGCAACCAACACAGACATGCTCACTGGAAACTACAATGGAGTCCACTAGATCCCGTATCATGCATGAACAACACATCACCTGACACTCCATCTCTATTATAATGAATTTTTAATTTTTAAAATTTACTTTTTTTTGTTATATATCTTATTACCTCAGTCTCAACACAATTTCCAACCAGTAATTTAAATGGATTTTCAAATTTAGCTCCCTATTAGCCAATCAAATCATAGCTCTCCAGTGATGTCAATTTTAGTTTTTTTTAGTCCGAATTTGCTGTCAGTTTCAGAGAATCAAGAATAACACTTACTGACCAATCAGCACTCTACTGACCAATCAGCACTCTCCACTACTGACCAATCAGCACTCTCCATTACTGACCAATCAGCACACTCTTACTGACCAATCAGCACTCTCCCTTGTGGCCTCTGCTGTCTATTTCACCTAACTCTGTTTTCACCCAATTCCAAAAGCACTCCTCACAGCCAGGCAGCACTCACCCAAAGGTGGGCTAGAGTGTGCAAGAAAGTAAGCCTAATCACCATTTAGAATCACTGTTAGGTCTTCTGGGTGCTCCTGCATCAGCCTCTTTCTACCTTCCCAGTGACCATGTCTGCAGTAAGTGCAGGTTGCTGGAGGAGCTCCAGCTCAAGGTAGATGAGCTGGCGTCTGAGCTTCAGACACTGAGCTCATCAGGGGGAGAGAGGGTGCCATTGTCAATGGGGTGCAAGAGACATCCACCCCCCCTAGACTGGCTAACTCTAAGGGTCAGGAACAAGAGGGGGCTGCTGAGAGGAGGAAGGAGGGTGGGGACTGGATGCCTCAGCCTCTCAATCTACATAACAGGTTTGAGATTCTTGCTTCCAATCTGGACGAGAACGAGGGAGGTGAGGTTGGTGAGCAAACTGCACACAGTACAGTGATGCAGACGCAGGATATAGGCAAAGAGAAGGTGATAAGGAACATAGTCGTAATTGGGGAAAGTGGAGTTAAGGGTATTGACACTGTCCTGTGTCACAATGACAAAGTGCACAGAAGGGTGTGTTGTCTGCCTGGTGCTCGGGTCCAGGATGTCACATCCGGGCTGCAGAGGAACCTGGAGTGGGAGGGTGAGAATCCGGTCGTTGTAGTACATGTGGGTGCCAACGACGTAGGCAAAATGCAAACTGAGGATCTGGGGAGGGAGTATGAAAAGCTGGGAATGGAATTAAAAAGTAGAACCGACAAGGTGGTTATCTCTGGATTACTACCTGAACCGTGTGCAGACGGGCGTAGGGTTGATAAGATTAAGGAAGTGAATGGGTGGCTCAGGGATTGGTGTGGGAGGAATGAGTTTGAATTTATGGGGCATTGGCATCAGTATTGGGGTAGGTGGGACCTGTTCGGGTGGGATGGGGTTGGTCTGAACTGTGCTGGGACCAGAGTCCTGGCGAATCGTGTAAATAGGACTGTAGGTAGGGCTTTAAACTAATTAGGGGGGGGAGGGTGCGAGAGTAGGTGACATTACGGGGCCTAAAGTTAAGGAGAGGGTACAGGTAAGGGAAGAGGCCGAGGATGTCCCAATAATAAAGGGAGTAGGGGGCGTGAGTATGGTTGGTGGCGTTCTGGCAAATAGGGTCCAGGTGAAGGCTGGGATGAAGGCACTTTATCTAAATGCACGAAGCATTCGGAATAAAGTGGATGAGCTGGTGGCGCAGATCAGCACAAATGGATATGATCTGGTGGCCATTACAGAGATGTGGCTGCAAGGTGACAGGGACTGGGAGCTGAATGTCCAGGGGTATCCAAGTGTTTAGGAAGGATCAACAAAGATTGACAAAGAGATAAACAAGGGTAGGATAAACTATGAAGCTGGGCTAGCGCTTAATATAAAAAAGGATAGCAAGAGTTTTTATAAATATATAAAAAGGAAGAGACTGGCTAGGGTGAACGTTGGACCCTTAGAGCATGAGAGGGGGGATTTAGTGGTAGGGGATGGGGAAATGGCTGAGGCCTTGAATAACTTTTTTGTTTCGGTCTTCACGGAGGAGGACGTGAATAATTTGCCAGGTGTTAGCGATGGAAAGATGGTAGGACTGGAGGGTCTCAATGACATTATTGTTACTAGAGAGGTGGTGCTCGACAGACTGGAGGGACTGATTGTGGACAAGTCCCCAGGACCGGATGGAATGCATCCAAGGGTTCTGAAAGAAATGGCGGAGATGATAGTGGATGCCTGGGTGGTTATTTTCCAAACGTTGCTGGATTCCAGGGAAGTGCCGGAAGATTGGAAAACTGCTAATGTTACGCCATTGTTTAAGAAGGGTGGCAGGCAAAAGGCAGGGAATCATAGGCCGGTTAGTTTAACGTCTGTTGTAGGTAAAATGTTAGAATCCGTCATCAAGGAGGAAATAGCGAGGCATCTTGAGGGGAATTGCTTGATAGAGCAGACGCAGCATGGTTTCATTAAGGGGAAGTCGTGTCTGACGAATTTATTGGAGTTCTATGAGGATGTGTCTAGGGTGGTGGATAGAGGAGAGCTGGTGGATGTGGTATTTCTTAATTTTCAGAAGGCATTTGACAAGGTACCTCACAAGAAGTTATTGCAGAAGGTAAGGGGGCATGGAGTTGGGGGTAGGGTGTTAGCATGGATAGAGGATTGGCTGTCTAATAGGAGGCAGAGAGTGGGGGTCAATGGGTGCTATTCGGATTGGCAGTTGGTGACTAGTGGAGTGCCCCAGGGGTCAATGCTGGGGCCTCAGCTATTTACCATTTATATAGATGATCTGGAGGAGGGAACCGAGTGTATGGTGTCGAAATTTGCTGATGACACCAAGATTGGTGGAACGGCAAATTGTGCGGAGGGTGTGGAGAGTCTGCAGAAGGATCTAGATAGGCTGGGCAAATGGGCCAGGAGCTGGCAAATGGAATTTAATGTTGGCAAATGCGAGGTGGTCCACTTTGGTAGGAATAATGGTAGGAAGGACTATTACGTGGCGAAAAACTGCAGCAGGCGACGGTGCAGAGGGACCTCGGGGTCCTTGTGCATGAGTCGCAAAAACCCAGCCTGCAGGTGCAGCAGGTGGTCAGGAAGGCTAATGGGATGCTGGCCTTCATAGCGAGGGGGATTGAATATAAAAGTAGGGAGGTCTTGCTGCAGCTGTGTAGGGCACTGGTGAGGCCGCAGCTGGAGTACTGTGTGCAGTTTTGGTCGCCGCACTTACGTAAGGATATTTTGGCCTTGGAGGGAGTGCAGAGGAGGTTTACTAGGCTGATGCCGGAGTTGAGGGGATTGAGCTATGAGGAGAGGCTGAATAAACTAGGCTTGTACTCGTTAGAGTTTAGAAGAATGAGAGGAGATCTCATTGAGACATATAAGATGATGAATGGGATGGATAGGATAGAGGTGGAGAGAGTCTTCCTGCTCAGAAAGGACAGTAGGACGAGGGGGCATAGCCTCAAGATAAAGGGGGGGCGGTTTAGAACGGAGTTGAGGAGGAACTTCTTCACTCAAAGGGTGGTGAATCTCTGGAATTCTCTGCCCGTTGAGGTGGTGGAGGCTGCCTCGCTAAATATTTTGAAGACGCGGGTTGATGGGTTTTTGATAAGCGAGGGGATTAAGGGTTATGGGGAGAGGGCGGGAATGTGGAACTGAGCCATGACAGATCAGCCATGATCTTATTGAATGGCGGGGCAGGCTCGAAGGGCTAGATGGCCTACTCCTGCTCCTATTTCTTACGTTCTTATGTACACGATTGAGCCAATAGTTGGCTAATAGTTAGCACTTGATTGAATAAGTCACCCTTGCCTATATGACTCTTAATATCTAAGAATAGTGGTGCAACATCAGTTAACATTGGAATATATTGTGATAGCAGTACAAAGTGAGCCTACACTTTCCTAACACTTTCCTCGGGTGATAACATGTTTCTGTCACCTCGTACTCTTATAGGTACAGAATTGCTAGAAGTATTTGGCTGCTTATGGAGGACTAAGATCCCTGTGGAAACAAAGACTGCAGTGGTTCAAGAAGATGGTATCTGATGTGGTTGGCAGGGATGCAAAGCATAAGTATTCGGTTATTAACCTGAATCTGCTGATATGCTATTTCCCACAAGATAAGCTCAGTGGGTCTCCCTTTGAGCTTCTTGGTTCTCTTGTCTCAGAGATAATTTTTGCTCATTCAAGGGATGTGAGCATTTCTAGTAATAGCAGCATTTATTGTATATCCCTAATTGCCCATGAGAAAATAGCAATGATCCATCTATTTGAACTGCTGCAGTCTTTGTTGTGCAGGTAACAATGTTAGGAACAGAATTCTAGGATTTTAACCCATAGAGGAGACATTGATGGAAAAGCAATATCCTTCCAAGTTAGGATGGTGTGTGACTTGGAGAAAAACCTGCAGGTGGTGAATGTTCCCATGCATCTACTGTTCTTGTCCTTGCACTTGCTCATAAATAAATAACAGTGAATGCCTTAACCATTAGTATTATTTTTAGGGCAAATCATAAAATGTACCTTGCAAATTAGGAAACATTTCCGTGTGGTGTATTCTGAATTGAACAACACTTTTGCCGCTGATTTAAGAATTGAGTGTAAACAAAACCTGACTCATTTGTTAACTTGGGAAGAAGTCACTGCATGGTACTACCTTCAATCGCCACTAGGTGTCATATGACTCCTGTCTGAAAGCAATATCACAAATCAACCTTCATGTAATTTGTCTGGATTTCTATAATTCATTTAAAAGGTATAAAGGAAGAGTTGTCATCTGTTTCGTGAGTGCCAGTGTGAGTTCCATAATGGCGTACATGGTGTGTGTGTATACTTGTGAGATGAATCGTGTCAGACACCATACCCGTATATGAACATCCACTGGAAACATGCAGGGCAGGTGGATTATGACCGCCATCGTTATGCAATGCTAATTTAACACCAATGCTGTCATTTTGGAGCTCAGTACTTCACTAGTGCCACTCCTTAACCTCGCACAATTGAACAAGTATTCAGGGACTGGAAAGACTCACTCTACCCTTGCATTCGTACTATTTACAGGATCATTAACTATCTAGAAGTTAGTTGCTGGTTCATTTTCTCTGCCTTTCTACAATTCTTACAGTGTTTTTCTAAAGTTGTTCCAATTTACAAGTCTACAGGAAATGGTGTGGTAGGTGCTGACGGACTGTTTTTTGCTGACTTCAAGGTTTTGGTGCAAGCCAGTTTCTCTCAGTTATGGCTGCATTAGCCAGCATTTTTCTTGAAATATCGCGTGATTTAGAGTGAATGAGCAGAGGCTTCATAGAGCAGGACAAACAGCTGAAAGAAGAAGAAGGAAAAAGGGGAGATGGGCTCTGAGCAGGAGGCCATCCATACCTACAGGTCTTCAGGGAGGATTTCTCCAGCCTGACCTCAGGGAGAAACAGTGCATCAGATGTCCGCACTTAAGAAGGACATTCTCACTGAAATCTGCTGCCTGCTTCAGCCACAATAGCTACCTTAGGGCAGGACTGCACTGCCAGTGTCTGTGAAAGTGACTGTGGGGATGAACTTTTCTATGTTTACGACCAAGAGTTTTTACGTGCATCCTAATAATTGCTGTGTAATCAGGCCTATGTAACTTGAGTTTTCACTGAATCCATTTACAGTCACATTTTGACTGCCTGTCCAGAGCCAAGCTCATCATATCCATTTCCAGTTTCTGCCTCCCTTTTGTTACTTCTTTTCAGCCTCTTTGGTGTCTCTGTCTGTTAGCCATGTTTACTTTTCATGTCTTTTCTCAAAGCCAGTCTGCTGCCTCAAAGCCATACCTTAACCCTTCTGCACTGATGAGCCATCCTTTACTCCTATTGCCTTCCCATTTTGATTCCCTCTGATATAAGCTGACAGCTTGCCTCAGTGCCTCTCTTGGTATCCTCCATCCAGGCACTTGTCACTTTCTCTTGATCAGCAGCAATCCCAATACACCTCCCACTCTCTTTCACTGCCCTTCCTGCCCAGTGCAAGAATGGGGGCTAAATTTGCCAATCTCCTCTCCAAATCTCACCTAGCTGTCCCCTTACACACCTGGCATGTTCTCCTCTTTTGGCATATCACCTTGTTCCACCCCCTCGTCTCTTATTTAAAATCCTTGTTCTCTAACCCGCCGCTCCTTCCCCACAACTCCATCCAAACACCATGCCAGTCTTCTGTCCGAGGTACCTTCACTGCTTTACTCCCTCAGTGTCTGCACCCAGTGATATCTCATCCGCAGTCATTACAACCTCCACCTTAATGCATCATCTTCTCTCTCCTCTGACTTCATTGCTCCATTAGCCTGCTTAATCTCTCTCTCTGCATATCCACAGACACACCTGGACCTTCCGTTCTCACGTTTTCTTGATACTACCATTACATCAATCATAGATACGGCCCTGTCTGATCATTTGCTTCTGTTGTTATGCAGCCACAATCGCATTCCTGCGCCCTTTCCTCCTAATTCTCTTTCTTTCTGCATTTTTTCCTGGAGAAAAAAATTCTCCCAATTTACTTACGATGGCATTTTCAAATTCCCAACTTCCCAATCTTTGGCACTCTGTTCATCATGACAGGCATCCCAATGAAGGCCAGCATCATCTCCTCAAAATGGACCTTAATTAACTATGTGGCACTGGAGCAAGTTGCCTTCTTGTGAGCTGTGCCCAGCATACATTCTAATTCTATCTTTTACTCTTGTTCAATGCTTCTAAAACTTCACTCTAACTCTTTTAAACTCTCTAACAATGCTTTCCTGCTGCCATCAGACTTTTGAATGGACTACCTTGCATTAAGTTGATCTTTCTCTGTGCCCTAGCTATGACTGTAACACTACATTTTGCACGGTCTCCTTTCCTTCTCGATGAACGTTATGCTTTGTCTGTATAGCATGCAAGAGACAATAATTTTCACTGTATATTAATACATGTGACAATAATAAATCGAATCAAATATTTAGGTTAACAAACATATAAACGTGACACAAAGAGAAACAGATTCCCTCCACAAATCCTGCAGGAAGATACAAACAAGCTGATCTGCAGAGGTAAAATATAATCAGAAAAAAAATATTGTTTTCAGTCCTATAATAGACTGACAAAGAGATAAGAACGCTCAAAAATTAATATGTCTTGAAACTGAGAACTAGCCCAAAATAGTAAACATTTGGAACATTTACAGATAAGTGAACTTAAAAAAATGTAAGCCTGGGGATATATTTTTTAAGTTCTTTCAGCTTGTCAGGACTTCAATCTATTCATATTTTGATTTGTGTCTTCCAAGGATGTAAGCAAATGCCCGCCCACAAAAACAGCACCAAGACACAAATCAAAATATGAACAGAAATGAGATTGAAGCCCTGATGAGATGAAAAATCTTAAAAAATATATCCCCAGGCTTACATTTTGTTTCATTCATTTTTAAGGGATTTGGGCTTCACTGGCTAGACCAGCATTTATTGCCCATTCTTAACTGCCCTCCATTTCAGAGGGCATCTGAGAGTCAACCACATTGCTCTGGGTCTGGAGTCACATGTTGGCCAGACCAGGTATGGACAGCAGATTTCCTTCCCGAATGGACATTAGTGAACCAATTGGGTTACTTTTTGTATAATCAACAATGGTTTCATGGTCATCATTGGACTTTTACTTCCAGATTTTCATTGAATTCGAATTTCACCATCTGTTGTGGTGAGATTCAAACCCAGGTTGCCAGGGCATTACCCTGGGTCTCTCGTGATAATTCCACTGTGCCACTGCCTCCCTCGTTATAATGTACATGGTGTTATAATTCTTGTTCACTTGTTAGGTTAAATAACAACTGCAATGTTTATATATATATAATTATAATATAAGAACATAAGAACATAAGAAATAGGAGCAGGAGTAGGCCATCCAGCCCCTCGAGCCTGCCCCGCCATTCAATAAGATCATGGCTGATCTGTCATGGCTCAGTTCCACTTTCCCGCCCTCTCCCCATAACCCTTAATCCCCTCTCTTATCAAGAACCCATCAAC
The DNA here is from genome assembly GCF_965287045.1 of Carcharhinus amblyrhynchos. NCBI lineage: Eukaryota > Metazoa > Chordata > Chondrichthyes > Carcharhiniformes > Carcharhinidae > Carcharhinus > Carcharhinus amblyrhynchos. The sequence goes on from NC_137335.1 coordinate 57,677,380, forward strand.
CCGCTTCTTAAAAATATTTAGCGAGGCAGCCTCCACCACTTCAACGGGCAGAGAATTCCAGAGATTCACCACCCTTTGAGTGAAGAAGTTCCTCCTCAACTCCGTTCTAAACCGCCTCCCCTTTATCTTGAGTCTGTGCCCCCTAGTCCTACTGTCTTTTTTGAGCGGGAAGAGTCTCTCCACCTCTATCCTATCCATCCCATTCATCATCTTATACGTCTCAATGAGATCTCCCCTCATTCTTCTAAACTCTAACGAGTACAAGCCTAGTTTATTCAGCCTCTCCTCATAGCTCAATCCCCTCAACTCCGGTATCAGCCTAGTAAACCTCCTCTGCACTCCCTCCAGGGCCAAAATATCCTTGCGCAGGTGCGGCGCCCAAAACTGCACACAGTACTCCAGCTGCGGCCTCACCAATGCCCTATACAGCTGCAGCAAGACCTCCCTACTTTTATATTCAATCCCCCTCGCTATGAAGGCCAGCATCCCATTCACCTTCCTGACCACCTGCTGCACCTGCTAGCTGGGTTTTTGCGACTCATGCACAAGGACCCCGAGGTCCCTCTGCACCGTCGCCTGCTGCAGTTTTTCGCCTCGTAAGCAATAGTCCTTCCTACCATTTTTCCTACCAAAGTGGACCACCTCACACTTGCCAACATTAAATTCCATTTGCCATTTCCTGGCCCATTCGCCCAGCCTATCTAGATCCTTCTGCAGACTCTCCACACCCTCCGCACAATTTGCCGTTCCCCCAATCTTGGTGTCATCAGCAAATTTCGACACCATACACTCGGTTCCCTCCTCCAGATCATCTATATAAATGGTAAATAGCTGAGGCCCCAGCACCGACCCCTGGGGCACCCCACTAGTCACCAACCGCCAATCCGAATAGCACCCATTGACCCCCACTCTCTGCCTCCTATTTGACAACCAATCCTCTATCCACGCTAACACCCTACCCCCAACTCCATGTCCCCTGACCTTCTGCAATAACCTCTTGTGAGGTACCTTGTCAAACGCCTTCTGAAAATCCAGAAAGACCACATCCACCGGCTCTCCTCTATCCACTGCCCTAGACACATCCTCATAGAACTCCAGTAAATTTGTCAGACACGACTTCCCTTTAATGAAACCGTGTTGCGTCTGCCCTATCAAGCAATTCCCTTCAAGATGCCTCGCAATTTCCTCCTTAATGACGGATTCTAACATTTTACCTACCACAGACGTTAAACTAACCGGCCTATAATTCCCCGCCTTTTGCCTGGCACCCTTCTTAAACAACGGTGTAACATTAGCCGTTTTCCAATCTTCCGGCACTTCCCCGGAATCCAGCGACGTCTGGAAAATAACCACCAAGGCATCCACTATAACCTCCGCCATTTCTTTCAGAACCCTCGGATGCATTCCATCCGGTCCTGGCGACTTGTCCACAATCAGCCCCTCCAGTCTGTCGAGCACCACCTCTCTAGTAACAGTAATGTCATTAAGACCCTCCAGTCCTACCACCTTTCCATCGCTAACACCCGGCAAATTATTCACGTCCTCCTCCGTGAAGACAGAAACAAAAAAGTTATTCAAGACCTTAGCCATAATACAGAGGCTTGCAGCCCTATGGCTGCCAGGAAACTCCCGAGAAGGTTCTGGAACAGAAACCCAAGCTCAGCAGGATGATCCTACTCCCTACTCTCTGATTGGTTCCCTGGGTCATGTGATCCTTACCCTGTAGATGGATTCTTAAAGGGACAATTACCACATCCCTCCTCCTTTAAGCTCTTTCATACAAATGGCAATTATCAATTTCCTCAGTCCAAGGTAATTAAACATTTAGTCCATGAATTTAGTCAATTATAAATTAAATCTTTCAGGAGTTGAATGGTGTCTAGGAGAAGGATACTTCTTGAAGTTTGCATTAACATTTTTGGAACTGAGTGTGGAATTTTACCAGCACGTTCACCCAAAGGTCGTATGATCCTGCCTGAGACTAATGGAGAATGTCGTTCTCCGAGCCTTGTCCACCCTTGGAATAGGGGCAGGTGTGCCGGTAATATTCTGTCTGAGGTTAATGACAAGGAAGCTAGGGTAGAAATGGAAGGGGGAAATATAGCGGTGAACCAAAGGCTTTGCACATGCGATGAAAACCGAAGTAGTCAGCAAAATAGTCTCCTAGTCTGCATAACATAGAGAGGACCATGTGTATAACAGGAATAGCTGTAATATTTATATGAAATATGAAACTTTATAGAGATAATGCATTTTAAAATTATATGGCCTGCTGTTAACGTTGGCTATGTTCCCAGAAGTTTGGAGATGGGCCTTTACACGGAGGAGTGTGCTCTGTGTAGCTGTTTTCCCAAGTTGGTTATACATCATGAACAAAAATGCAAACCTAGGCAAAGGGACATCTGTAAAGACTATCACCATTAAATGCTGAAAATAGTATTGGTCATGATAGAAAGTAAATAATTATCTCGATGGAGTGGAAACTTCATTTCTTTGCTGCAAAAACCTTAAGAGAAAAGAGTGACAAAGTTTGAAGCACATTTTCAATTGACTCACCCATGAATATGTCCATTATTTGATACTATTTGGTATCACATTGGCATTTCCACCTGGAGAAATCACAAAGAGGCTTTGCACAACTGTTCCATTCTCGATGCTATTAGAAGCATCGCAAAGTCGTGAAATGTAGGTTCATGCCTTTTGTCAGCCATACCATATGGTTGCTGATCTCAACTGTGCCATTCTGGGAAGGCATTGAGCAAGTGTCTGTACTGCAGTTTGGGGAAGATGTCTACTTAGGTTCTGGAGCCTTTGCCATGGGTCCGCACATGACTGAACAGGCCGATTCCTGGTCTGCAGACCTTTGCGAAAGCATAGCCCATGAGTTGGTGGGATCCAGATTGTTGGATTTGCCTTCTATTCTTTCCTCCTCTTCCAGTGTGCTGCCTCATTAAACAAAACTCACATATTAACAGAAACCCACTCAGCCAAACATTCCAGCTCCCATGGATTCTGAAGGAAACACTTGGACTATGTTGAGAACTTCCTATACTTCAGCAGCCATCTGCCTCAAAAAGCCACCAGTGACCAGGAGGTCCAACACCAGATCCGCTGTGCTGGTTCAGCCTTTTGCAAATTACAGCAGTGAGCCCAAAAGAGGAAATGCTGGAAAATCTCAGCAGATCTGGCAGCATCTGTAAGGAGAGAAAAGAGCTGATGTCTCGAATCCAGATAACCCTTTGTCAAAGCTTTGGTGATGGTGAGGATTGTCAGAGGATACAGCAGGATATGAATTGGGTGGAGACTTGGGCCAAAAGATGGCAGATGGAACTTAAACTGGACAAATGTGAGGGTGTGCAATTTGGAAGGTCTACTGCAGAAGGAAAGTATACAGTAAATGGTAGCGCCCTTAGAAATATGAGCATATAGAGAGATTTAGGTGTGTAGATCCACAGTTCCCTGAAGGTGTCAACCCAGGTCAAGGAGGCATATGTCATGCTGGCCTTTATCGGTCGGGGCATTGAGTATAGGAAATGGAAAACCATGTTGCAGCTGTATAAGACTTTGGTTAGGCCACATTTAGAGTATTGTGTACAATTCTGGTAGCCACATTAGAACATAGAACATAGAACACTACAGCACAAACAGGCCCTTCGGCCCACGAGTTGCGCCGATCACATCAACACCTACCAATCTATAGACCTATCTATAACCCCCAATCCCATTAAACCCCATATACTCATCCAGAAGTCTTTTAAAAGACCCCAGCGAGTTCGCCTCCACCACCACTGACGGCAGCCGATTCCATTCACTCACCACCCTCTGAGTGAAAAACTTACCCCTAACATCACTTCTGTACTTTCCTCCCCGCACCTTAAATCTGTGTCCTCTCGTAGCGACCATTTCAACCCGGGGAAATAGCCTCTGAGAATCCACCCTATCTATTCCTCTCAACATTTTATAAACTTCTATCAGGTCGCCTCTCAACCTTCGTCTCTCCAGGGAGAAGAGTCCCAGCTCCCTCAGCCGAACTTCATAAGGCCTGCCTCCCAGTCCAGGCAACATCCTTGTAAATCTCCTCTGTACCCTTTCAATAACTTCTACGTCTTTCCTATAGTGAGGCGACCAGAACTGCACACAGTACTCCGAATGAGGCCTGACAAGGGTCTTATAAAGTTGCAGAAGGATTACCAGAAGGATGTTGAGGCATTGGAAAGGATGCAGAAGAGATTCACCAGGATGTTGCCTGGTTTGGAGGATATGGACTATGAAGAAAGGTTGAACAAACTTGCATTATTTTCATTGGAGTGTTTTAGGATGAGGGGGAATCTGATAAAGGTTTACAATATTATGACAGGCTTGGATAGAATGGACAGTAAAAGTCTTTTTCCCAGGGTCGAAGAATCAATTACTCGGGGGTATAGATTGAAAATAAGAAGGGGGAAGTTTAAAAGAGACGTGAGGAGCAAGTTTTTCACAGAGACAGTGGAGGATGCCTGGAACGTGCTGCCGGAGGAGGTGGTGGAAGCAGAGATATGAACCACTTAGAGGCAAGAAAATATTAGAGAGCAACTGTGTAGGCACAGACTTGATGGCCCAAGAGCCTGTTCCTATGCTGTGCTGTTCTTTGTTATTTGGTCTCGTACAATAGATAGCTCCATTTCTTTGACAGGTAGGCTTTCACCATGTCTAAGCATAAACATTTGCCAAGCAATGCGCGTTATAAATGACGGGATGGAAGAAATCGAACGAGTGATCTTGACAAAAGAGAGGAAAGATCATGAGGTAAATAATGAAGTGAAGCAATGGTTCAGAGATTGTGGGTGGGATATTCTGGCTGTACTCACCCCAAGACCTGAAAACCCCACCTGAGGTCCACAGACTGTTGCATGATCCATGTCCAGCCTGCTATGATTCCTGTGGTGGGCAGGATGGGAATATTCCCTGTGTGTTCTCCCATATTGGAAAATAACAAAAGTGCAAAAGCTGTTTTTGACAAAACTTTAAATATTGTTTCACGTGCATCTTATAGGTGGTTCGTCACGATGGGCACAGAATAAATTGTGAGTCGGGGCTGGACTGAGCCAGTGGTGCCTGACAGTAGCTGAGCAGTGTTTGCTTCTGTTGTTGATTTTCATGCACATTAATTGTTGCCCATTCATCATGTTTAGTGGCATTGCTGTCAAAAGGAAAAGCAGAGCTGTCACATGCAAGGAGGGGAAGAAACAGACCAGAAATGGCAATGAAAGATTCTCTGCAGAAAGGTTTTCTCAAGAGATTCCAATGAATGTGGATGGAGGTAACGAAAAGAAGAATCATCTTAGAAGAAGTAGAAAATCTAACATAAATTAGCAAAGCTAATACTCCAAGAGCTCATACTCCAAGAGCCCAGCCTTAGGCCTCACTGAGGTCATTACATGGACACTCTAAGGTACAGGTACACTGACAAAGTGCTGCCACCTGGGCTGGATCTTGCTAACTGGACAATCTGCGCAGGGACTCCCAAGGTCAGGCAAAAAGCTTCAAATACGACCATCATTTGACAGCATCTTAAGCTCTCCCCAAGCGGGAGGGAGGTTCTGAGACAGGGAGGAAGTGTAAAATTCAACAGGAATCCCACCCACCCACCTCAACCCAGATGCAATTTCACAGTTGGGCAGTCAGGGACCCCAGGTGGGAAACCTGTTCTTTCATCTATTAATTTCACCTCAAGTTTTAGGCTGGTGGAAGTGGGTGTGAGTCGGGTGGGAAACAGAGAAAAAAAACTTTCCTCCATCTCAGACAGGCAGGGGAGGGGAACCAATTTGAAGGCCCGTTCAGATTTAGGTTGTCCTGTCCACCGGGACATTGGAACTCCAGCCCTGCCACTGTCCGAGGGTATTCTCTCCCTTCCTGTCCCCGGGACCCCCAGGAACTTAACTTTGTAATTGTCCGCGGACTTCATTCCAGGCGGAGCACTGCATTACCGCTTCTGGCCACTGTGGCACTGTACCTGGCTGGGTTGGAGAGCTACTGGCTAATCTGATTGGAAGTCTCACCCACTGCCAATCAATGCTCAAGTGACCGTTCAGTAACGGTGGGCTTTCGAGAGTCAGCGGTAGCAATCACCATCCTGAAAATATCCACCAGGATCATCATTCGGAATTTTGGCTGCCAAATTCCATCAGGCCTACAAAGCCTGCAGCTGCACCTCGTTGTCTTGTCCTCTTGGCCGGTGTGGGGCTTTGCTAGGGGGTGCCAGAATTATTCCTGTGGCATGAAAATGGCATGTGGTAGGAAATTGAGGTCTTTCTAGGTCTTGTTATGAGCAAAGCAATTTTGAACATGGAGAAGGATGGGTGGTAGGGTAAAGGAGGGGGGAATGAGTGTGGGGGAGGGTTGGTGGGGGATGGGGTGGCATTGGTGGGGGGAGGGAATGGGGAAGAGGATCATCTCCCAAAGAATTATTGGAATTTGAGCTCAATCTCATCTCATTCCTTGGCTTCAGGTGACTTCTGAATTCCAATTTCAACTACCTTTTCTTGAAATCATCACCAAACAACTAACAGGAGAACTGGGATTGATTCCTCAATGGCATTTAGTATGGACACTTTGCATGCACAGTGCCAAAGAACATCAGACTAAACTGACATTTCAATTTTGGTATGGACTTGATTGCCAGGGCAATTGGAATAAAGACATAATCCCTGATTACGTCAAGCTTAAGTTTAAGTTTTTATTTATTAGTCACAAATAGGCTTAACACTGTAATGAAGTTACTGTGAAATTCCCCTAGTCGCCAAATTGTGGCACCTGTTTGGGTTCACTGAGGGAGAATTTTTGTATGACTAATGCACCTAACCAGCACATCTTTCAGACAGTGGGAGGAAACTGGAGCACCCTGAGGAAACTGATGCAGACACGGGGAGAATGTGCAAACTCCATACAGACACAGACCCAAACTGGGAATCGAACCTAGGTCCCTGGTGCTGTGAGGCAGCAGTGCTAATCACTGTGGCAGATTATCAGGGAAAGTTGATACACAAAAGCCAATAAGTCACCATCAAGATTGAAAGCTGAAGGGCTGCTTAAACTGAGGTTCCTTTACCGAGGTTTCAAAACTGGCTGCAGAAGCACAAACTACGAGATGGCTCTTTCGCTGTGTTGTTACCACAGTAACCCTGTGCAGCATGGGCAAAATACAATGACATGTTTCACTGTGCATCTTTGGTGCTATTGCTGGTAAAGAAATGGGCATTTGTTTCAAGTGGGCGAATGAACCGATTTGTTTCCTCTCCTTCCCGTTTCACAATCACCGTCCAGATGAGCAGTTGCTCCTTAGGCATCATGAACTGAAGCTGAGGCAAAAATAGCCAAACCCAATGGCCAATGTTTCTGTACATTTAATTTCCAATATTCTGAAGTTTCCAGGAAGACAGGCCTCAAGCCTCGACTCAAATCCCTGGACTTATGTCAATTCCCGATTTTTCTTCCGAGCAGGAATGATGGATGACCTTTCCTTCTGTTTTGTGATACTGTTGCATTGACTGGCAAGGAAAAGAAAGAAAGACTTGCATTTATACAAAGCAGTGGTGGGCAACCTGTGGCCCATCTGGATTCTGTGTGTGGCCTACAAGACATTTTGTTGACTGTTGTCCATGCGCAGAGTTGCCACATCCGCTAATTTCTGTCTGCGTAGATTTTTTCTACCAGTGTGATTGAAGTGATAGGCACATAAAGAAAGGATGCATGAAGCGAGGTGCTTACTGATTGTACACAACATTGACTGTGAGAGTCATGTGCTTCCTGTGTCCAAACAGTAAGTATTTATTTTGTTTATACAACTTGGAGTTGATACTTCTATTAACATTAGGCTGATTAAGCATTTTCCATAACGTTATGAAATATTCAGCGTGTATTCAATCTTATTCATATTCCGACTCACTAGCCTAAGTTGCCTAAGGGCGGCACAGTAGCTAGCACTGCTATCTCACAGCGCCAGGAACCCAGGTTCAATCCTGACTTGGGTCACTGTCTGTGTGGAGTTTGGACATTCTCTCTGTGTCTGCGTGGGTTTCCTCCGCGTGTCCCAGTTTCCTCCCACAGCCAAAAGATGTACTGGTTGGGTACGTTGGCCATGCAAAATTCTCCCTCAGTGTATCCGAAGAGGCGTCGGAGTGTGGTGACTAGGGGATTTTCACAGTAAGCCTGCTTGTGACAACAATCAATAGATAAACTTTATAACCTGATATCGAGCCTCTTAAGATGTTCCAATACATTTTACTGTCAATTTAATACTTTTGAAGTGTAGTAACTGTTGTAATTTAGAAAACAAGGCAACCAATTTGCACGCAGCAAGCTCCCACAGCAGGAATGTGACAATGGCCTGATTATCTATTTTTATGGTGTTAATTGAGGGATATATATTGGCCAGGCAGGACACTGTGGAGAACTCAACTGTTCTTTGAAATAGTGCCATGGAATATTCTGCATCCACCTGAGACCACAGATTGGTTTAAGGTTTCATCCAAAGTTTGGAGCCTCTGACAGGGCAGCATTCTCTCAGTACTGCATTGGAACATCAGCCTTGAGTTTTGTGGTCATGTCCCAATGTGAGACTTGAACCCACCGCCTTGTGCCTCAGGTGAGAGTGCTACCAACTGAGCTGTTACTGTCATGGTGAGAGAGGGGTGATGTTAAGTATTTTTAGCTGAAGAAGAAGGGATGATTGAGAATGAACTAGTTTTACACATTGTCTTAAAAGCTAGTCAGCAAATAAGCCATCAATCCTGCTTTGAACTTGTACATTACACATTGACGGTTATATGGTATTGAATGGCCAGCTGAGAGCAGTACTTGCACAGGACACAGGGGGGCACGAGAGTCCAGTGATTGCAGCAGTCGAGCATTCAAATCCCCATCAGAATCCCAGCTTTCGGTCAAATTAGAACTTGGCTATCCTGATCAAATAATTGTAACTATTCTTGGCCAGGCTAAAGGATGGACTAATGGGAGCTTGGGGGTAAACTGACCATTAAGCTTGATTCAGGAGGTTTATTATCAGAGTTGTTTCCCTCTGCTGAAAGAAGAAATACAGTCGAACCTCCCAAAGCTTTGTTTACAACCAATCCTGTCAATAAAGGCAGCTTCAACTCTTCACATGTCAGATCAAGATGTTGGCAGCTTCCTCTTCAGCACCACTGCCACCCTCCCATCAGCCCCAGTGAACTTAAGGAAATTTGGCATGTCAGCTATGACTCTCACCAACTTCTACAGATGCACCATGGAAAGCATTCTTTTTGGTTGTATCACAGCTTGGTATGGCTCCTGCTCTGCCCTAGACTGCAAGGAGCTACAAAAGGTCACAAACGAAGCCCAATCCATCACATAAACCATTCTCCCATCCATTGACCCTGTCTACATTCCTATTGCCTCAGAAAAGCAGCCAGCATAATTAAGGACCTCATACTCCCTGGACATTCTCTTTTCCAACTTCTTCTGTTGGGAAAAAGATACAAAAGTCTGAGGTCACGTACCAACCGACTCAAGAACAGCTTCTTCCCTGCCGCTGTCAGACTTTTGAATTTTGCATTAGGTTGAATGGATCTGCCTTGTACTAAATTGATCTTTCTCTACATTCTACCTTTGACTGTAACACTGCATTCTGCACTCCTTTCCTTCTCTCCTTTCCTACCTTGTCTGTATAGCATGCACAAAACAATACTTTTCACTATATACTAATACATGTGACAGTAATAAATCAAATCAAATCAAAATCAAATCACCCTTTACTAACTAACAATTCTAAAGATAATCATCAGTGTCCAAAGTCTCAATGACTTTGATGACTCGAGGAGCTTTTTTTTTGAATTTTAATGCAAGGTGAAATGTGAGTAGGGCCTTAGATTGTTGGGACAAAGCACAGAAGTGTTAAACATCCATGGATTTTCTCTGGGCATTTCTATTACTCAAAAACAGTGGTAAAATACATAAGCAAAAACTGAAGTAAAATAGACCACTGTAACATGTTAAAACTTCGATGAGGAATTTGCACAGTTTTCCTCAGTCTTGGCTGTGCCTTGAAAGGCAACCTAAAATCAGCCCTGGGGTTATAGAATCATAGACTCCTACAGTGCAGAATGAGACCAGTGGGCCCATTGAGTCTGCACCAACCACAATCTCACCCAGGCTCTACCCCGTAACCCCATTGGTGAGCGTAACAAAGGTTATGAGTGGTCAATGCTCCGAACATTTTTGCTAAAATTATATTATCGTGACCATTGTTGAGCAGACTGTGGTGATTGAAGAGAAGACGACTCAGGGAGATGGGGCACAGTATGAATGGCGAAATGCACTAAGCTATTCAGCAAATCTGCTGCATTGGAATAAATTACTTTGCATTCAAGCAATGCTTGGTGATATTGGTGTTCACCAAGGCAGTTGTCACTGAACTATATCCTCTTATCCATGTGGACTTGCAAAGACAGCTAACTCTTTGCACTATCAATGACAGTATAAGTCCCCACTATCTTACATGTTCCTACCTAAATTGACCCTCCTGATGCCCAACGAAGGATGCTCAAGGGATGTAAGAAACTCATGAATATGAATCTGCTGCTGTAGCTATAACAGAATCCCTCTGAACGCAAATCTGTACTTCCATGCACCTTTCCCGGAGCATATGGTATTCCAAACCTTTGCCCCTGTGTCAGCTGGCCATTCATCATTCACTACCTTGTCCTATGTTTTGTAATCTTCACTGATAGTTTCATGCCCTGCAGTACATGTTAGTGCCTGCTTAAGTAACAGTGGTCACAAAAGATCCTTAGTTGTGTGGTCTTTTGTGGGTGAGACGGGTGCTCTGTTGTGTTCTCAGTGGTCTATAAGCATAGCTAATGTCACATCATGAGTACATATGTACATTTTGTCTATTTAGGCATTGTATTATCACTGCACATGTATATTAACACTTGTACCTAAGCAGCAATCTAATTTTATACGCATTCTGAAGAGCACCGACTTTCCACTTAATATGCTATTCATCACTTGTTCTGTTCTCTTTCCCAATCTTTATAGATGCACTGACCTCCAAAAGGTTTCTTCACCAAACAATTCACCATTGTTTGTTCAAATAGGATTCATACTTTCAGATCTGATGGGCCAACACCTGTACATTGCCCTTTTATTACCTATGGGCTTCGCCTTTTGAAAAAAAGGGCATTGCAGACTGAGATGCAATGATTTGGCCCATGGAAATTCCTTCCTGGAATCCATCCAGTATTCCAATATGGCATTTATAATGTGATTTGTGAAAGCCTGTTATTTTTCCCTTCTAATACCTTACTTGAGACATTCTTGCTAACACTTCATTGTGTGAGTGAAGCATTTTTTCCATATAATTTTTACAATTGCAAATTCCCCTCTCATGTATGCTTGTCCCAATAACAATAGCGATTGCATTCTAAATGCCATTCATTATGTCTTTGACATGATAAGGTGCTGTATACCCTGCAAGCGATATACTCTGTTCTTAAGTAAAAGTGACGTCCATTTATTAGTATCACAAGTAGGCTTACGTTAACACTGCAATGAAGTTATTGTGAAAATCCGCTAGTTGCCACACTCCAGCACCTGTTTGGGTACACTGAGGGAGAATTTAGCTTGGCCAATTCACCAAACCTGCACATCTTTGGACTATGGGAGGAAACCAGAGCACCCGGAGGGAACCCACACAGACACGGGGAGAATGTGCAAACTCCACACCAAGAGTGACCAAAGCTGGGAATGGTTGGCCTTCCTGTTGTCTGGGAAAACTGGAAACAGTTGTTTGTAACCAAACATGATTGAATATTAAAAGCTTTCAGTCAGAATTTTGCGTTCTCTGAACATCGATTCCCCTCACCTGAGTAATTCTCTAGATGGCGCTGAGCTTGGTATTGATGGATAAATAAAAAGGAGAGCGTTTATAGATTTAAATTGGGGATTGGGGAGAAAAGAAGGGGGAAAACAAGATAACCTTGTGAACTCTGTAATAACCTATCCAATCTGAGTCATACAGACCTACGAGCTCGCATTAAATAAACCAAACCCACTCAACCTTCTGCACACCCAGATCTGAAGGGCCTTTTCAAAGGGCAAAGTACTGTGTAAATAAATAGTAGATTGCAATTGTCTGTTGCTAATTATTTGAGAAATGTGAGCCACTTTGACATCAAACGCTGCATCCTCCTTTTTAATTTAGTTATTTGTTTCAGTAGGTTGGCTTTTTAATCTAACCCAAATGAAGGCCAATATTAAATCAGAAAAATCTGAAGAATGTGTTTATGCATAATCAGCTTTGTAACTCAAAAAGCTTGCGGTCTCCACAGGAAACCGAGTCTAAAGCTGGGGGCAATGGTATCACTGTAAATCTCATTTATGTGACCCAGTGTTTGAAAAATTTAAACACATGATGGACAGCACCCTTTGAGTTTGCTGTTATCCTTTTTAACATTTTAGCAGCCGTGAAATCTGATCAGTGATGGTGATCAATATTTATAGGAACCCGACGTGTCCTTAATAATTTAAACAATTTCTTTCCAAAACTGGCCATGAATCATTTTTTTTCCCTGTTACAGCAAATATAAATCTTCTGCATTAACTACGACTGTCAGTTTTCTCCAAAGTAATTCCCACCACCTTGGAGACACAAGCCTAGAAATTCAGGTGAATGATAGGTGTCTAATGCTACAAAACGGTGTATGTGGATTAATTCCATACTGGATGTGCATTGCCTACCATCTTGGTTGGGCTTCTCTATAGACATTCAGAGTACATGTCTTATGTAGGGCGGCAGGGTGGCACAGTGGTTAGCACTGCTGCCTCACAGCACCAGGGACCTGGGTCTGATTCCTGGCTTGGGTCACTGTCTGTGTGGAGTTTGCACCTTTTCCCATTGTGTCAGAATGGGTTTCCTCGGGTTTCCTCCCACAGGTTTCCTCCGGTTTCCTCCCACAGACTGAAAGACGTGCCAGTTAGGTGAATTGGCCATGCTAAATTCTCCCTCAGTGTATCTGAACAGGCACCAGAGTGTGGCAACTAGAGCATTTTCACATTAACTTCATTGCAGTGTTAATATGAGTCTACTTGTGACAAATAAATAAATTTAAACTTAAGTATGAAAAAGCTTTATTCTTTAATTACTAAATTAAAAACACTATGCCTATTTTGTAAAATCAATTGATCCCAGTGCCCAACACATCATGTACAAGCTCGATGTGCAAGTGATGGCATCAGTAAGCAGAGCTATCTGAAGAGATCACTATGTGCAGGTCGGTTTGTCCTTTTTTAGGATGCTGACTAATTTCTGGGTGCTATTTCCTGCTTTCTGCGACTGATTCCCCACTTCTGCCAACAACATTTTGCTGCTGTAGGACAGCTTTCGTCTGCCTTCACATAGGTGAGCTGATGGGGCCTGAATGTTGTTCAGGCTGCAGTTTGAGGGAATGAAGCCAGGACATTAGAAGAAAACAGCAGTGATTGGGAACAGCGGGCAGGAGTGGGGCATGGCTCAGAATGTCAGACCCACAGTATATTTTCAGAGAGCATTTTTTCTCTCTTGGCTCTACTAAGGAGTGAATTGCGATATACCTTCACACCAGTACGGAGGTTGTCACAGAGTTACACCACTGGAGACTATCACTGGGCTATGCCACTGGATGCAGAACCACAACTGAAGCCTCAAAACAGATGGACAAAGCTGCTTTCTGTCAGAATTCCCATTGATAGTAATATCTGTGTCTGTCACAAGCTGTCTCTGACATCCCCCCATTTGCTGTTCACTGTGGCATTAGGGATGTAACCAAGGTTCTCGATGCTAGTAATAAGAGGGACATTGCTTTCCCAACAAATAGAGTATTAGGATGAGAGATCTTTTGGCTTTAAGTGTGCTGCAGATTTCCCCAGAGTCTAACATGCATTAGAATACTGCCCCCTTGCAATGTGTGCTTCTCATTACTGCACTGGCATTTTTCTGAATAGAAATGGATTCCACGCTTCAACATGCAGTTTGTTAATGACTGTAGGCATTAATCAAGCTGCTCTATTTGTTGGCAATGTGATGATTCATTCATTCATCCTCTAACAGCCCTCCATGCTCTCTGTATTCTGACCAGATTGTCAAGCCACAGACAGACAGATTACCTGGTGACAAGATTTATCTCATAGAGTCACAGAATTTTGCAACAGAAAAAGAGGTCCTTTGGCCCCTCTTGCCTGTGCTGGCCATCAAGCACCTATCTCTTAATCCAGCACTTGGTCTGTAGCCTTAGAATAGAAGAATCATAGAATCCCTACAGTGCAGAAGGAGGCCACTTGGCTCATTGAGTCTGCACTGACCACAACTGCACCCAGGCCCTATCCCCATAACCCCACATATTTGGCCTGCTAATCCCCTGACACTAGAGTCAATTTAGCATGGCCAATCCACCCAACCTGTGTATCTTTGGACTGTGGTAGGAAACCGGAGCACCTGGAGGAAACCCACACAGACATAGGAAGAATGTGCAAACTCCACACAGTGACCTGGGGCTGGAATTGAACTCTTGGCACTGTGAGGCAGCAGTGCTAACCACTGTGCCACTGTGCCCACAGCCTTGTGTACTGTTTCAAGTGCTCATCTAAATCCTTCTTAAATGTTGCGAGGGTTGCCGACTCTACCACACTTTTAGGCATTGAGTTCCAGACACCCATCAGTCTCTGGATAAAAACTTTTCCTCCAATCCCCTCTAAACCTTCTGCTCCTTACCTTAAATCTATGCCCTGTGGTTATTGACCCCTCTACTAAGGAGAAAGGTGTCTTCTTATGTACCCTATTAATGTCCCTTGTAATTTTGTACACCTCAGCCTTTTCTGCTCTAAGGAGAACAACCCCAGCTTAACTTCCTTCAGATTTGACGCATACTCCTGCAAGGAACTCAGGCTGCAGAGAGCTGTGATTCTCCCTGAAACATCAGAGCATTGATTGCTGGACTCCCTCATTGCCAGAGTTCTTTGAGAGCAGCTCATCCAATAGCATTTTGTGAGAATGTACCTTCCACCCCAGTTCCTGTGTATCACTGGCTAGAGTTTCTTGCTGTCATGTTCTTGCCCCCACCTGCTATCCAGGCAGTGATTCTGGCTCAATGTGAAATCCAATGACTGGAACTTCTATTTGAGTGAGATCTTGCCATTAGGATTGGCAGCACCCCACTGTTCCAAACTTTCTTGGTGTGCTGTCCATTATTGGGCTTCTGGACACAATCCCACCACCCCAACTTTTAATGTTGTGACCCAAATGTCAGCTTCGCTCACAAACCTCTATTTCTACTGATGGTAACTGACTGTACCTGTTTAAATGATGCAGAATAATGGGTGGATAGTTGCCCAAAAGACTCAGAAAGAAAAGGTACCTTGACTTGGGTGGCACGATGGTACAGTGGGAAGCTCTGCAGCCTTGCGGTGCTAGGGGCCCAAGTTCAATTCTGGCCTTGGGTGACTGTCGGTATGGAGTTTGCATGTTCTCTCTGTGTCTCACAAGGGTTTCCTCCAGGTGCTCCAGTTTCCTCCCACACTCCAAAGAAATGCAGGTTAGCTGGATTAGCCGTGGTAAATGCACAAGGTTATGGTGATGGGGTGGGGAGTTGGGCCTGGGTAAGATGTTCTTTTGGAAAGTCAATGCAGACTTGATGGGCTGAATAGTCTCCTGCTGCACTGTAGGAATTTGATGGTTCAATGTGATTCAGAATCATTCGCAGTAGCGGAGTTCCAGGTTCAATACTTAGCACATTCTGCTTCAGCTGCTCTTGACAAGGCCACAGTGGCTAGGGATTGTACAGATCACAAAATTGTACCATTTATGCCAATGACCCTTAGCAACGCACATTTTGACCAGAGTTCCTGCTCTGAACTGATGTCCAACCCTTAACAAAGGAGAAGATGCCAGCTTGAGAACAGTATCAGGAGCAGTGGCTCCACCAGTGTCAGCGGCACACTGACCCCTGAGTCAGAAAGTAAGTGCGTACGTATAGCAGGCAGTAAAGAAGGCAGATTGTATGTTGACCTTCATAGCAAGGAGGATTTGAGTATAGGGATAGGGATACTTTGCTGCAATTGTGTAAGGTGTTGGTGAGGGATGGTGGTGGGGGTGGTGAAATTCACTGGCCCTGCTCACCGCTGGCAGGAATCCTGATGTCCTGCTGAATGGGGCATTGATGCTGAAACAGGATTCCTGACGGGTGTCAAATCTTCATCCCGCCAGCCCCGATCAGTTTCCCAAACAGACCAGGTGGGATCATATTGATTACGCAGAACTGTCAATTTAAATGTAATTAACGGCTTGAAGCCTGATTCAAAGCCCTCTCATCATTCACCCATCTCCCCACTGGGATCTGCACCAGGTGGGCTTTGGTGCTGGTCCTGGGCATCCTGGACATGGCGTAGTGGACCCTAGACAGCTGAAGGCAACTGCAAAGCAGTTAGGTGCTCTCAGTTCCTCTAAGACAGCTGAAGGCAACTGCAAAGCAGCTAGGTGCTCTCAGTTCCTCTTTTGCTTAAACATTGCAGTTAGGATATTACCTTCAAATCTAGAACAAGGAAGATCTTGGTTTAGGGTAGAACAATAAGGAAAGCCATAATAATTACAGCTTAAAAAGCATGGATTATCACATGTATCAGGATTGGGGAGACTAAATTCGCTGAATTAGAAGCGAGATGGATTCTTAGGTGGAATTCAACAGTAGCTATGATGGATTTCTGATCAGCTTTGCCTCTTAATGTCACTTATTCGACTGATTCAATTAAATGGCAGGAACCCCTTTTGATGACATCACAAATCCACAGCCCATTTCAATACAAGTTCCCTTTTCAAAACCCATTCCCACCCACATGTTTTCAGGAATTTCCATTATTTTCAGTGGGAATTCACAGCATGTTTTCTTTTTCACTGTTGTGGATGTTAAGACAAACAGAATTCTTAGGAATGCTCTCTGTATTAATCTGGTTTTCATTTGCCATTTGTCCAGGAATGATGAGATCAGGACTGAAATATTTTGGTACAAACCAGTCTTAGTCAATCACAGCTTATTTGGAAAATCAAATCTGTTACAGTTGAATTTACAAAGCAACTCGTTGAAAAACATGAAATAAATAACTTGTAATATGATTTGGAACATGTCAGGACCCTGTAAAAAGAGGTAATCCCTTAGTGAAGTATTTATTGTATATGCAATATTTTCTATCTCTTAAAAGGTCTGCCAATCTAGCTTATAAAGTCTTCTTTGTTCCACTCTGCTAAACAACTCCTATACAGTAAGTCTCCCATGGTTTCATCATCATATTGAACTTATATAAATCTTCACTTATCACAGAGTCCTTACAATGCAGATGGAGGTCATTCAGCCCATTGTTAGGCACATAACTGGGCGGCAGCAGCCCTTTCCCAGATAAGGGATCTTTGGGGAATATGTTCCGCCAAGAGATGTCAGATACTCAGCCAGCAGCCCTCATTGATTGGCCAGCACCACTGGGGAGACAGTGACAACTGCCTGTACTTTGCCCACCCTCAGCCTAGAATGGACTCAGGTACAGGTGAGTGACTCGCAGGATGGGAGTCATAGGAAAGGAGTAGGGGGGGAGATTGGCAACAGGGGAAGCACGGGTGGGGGGGGGGGTTGCGGTGGTCAGGATGTCTCTCAGTGGGCCCTCCCTTTGCAATGTTGGGTCCCTCGATCATGTACTCAGTATCCTTGAAAGTTGGACACCCCCCAACCCCACACCCCTCACCCATTCCCACCCATCCCCAGAAATGTAAGCCAGCAAACACGCCAGGGATTTCTCTTTGGGTAGACTTGGTGAGTCTGCTGAATGAATACCAGTGGCAGTGGGATGAAGCCCTTAAGTGAAAATTGTTCACTTAATGGCCTCAATTGGCAGTGAAGCTGGAAGGCTCTCCATGGGCCTTCCTGCCAGGGACTTAATCGGGGCAGTGGCAGCAGGTGGAAATTGGCATTAGGTGCTCTTGTCATCAAACTCACCATGGAAGCGGGCATCAAATTCTGCTCAATGTGAACAAATTATCAATGAATTGCTTGATCTGAGCTAGAAACACTGGGGGTGGGGTTTTAATGGATGGAACAGTGGCATAGTGTTTAGAACTGCTGACTCACAGTGCTGGAACCACAGGTTCAATTCCTACTTTGGGTGACTCTCCGTGTGGTGCTTGCACATTCTCCCCATGTCTGTGTAGGTTTCCTCTGGGTGCTCTGGTTTCCTCCCACACTCCAAAGATTAGGTGGGTTGGCCATGCTAAGTTGTCCCTTAGTGTCAAGGAGATTAGCATGATAAATATGTGAGGGTATGGGTTGGGATTCTTGTCGATGCAGACTCAATAGGATGGTGGGCTTCTGCACTGGAAGGATTCTATGATTTTAATTCACTCAAAACCAATCCACTTGCAATTAAAATCAGGTATGCAGTTTCTGAAAATTAAATAGTTTCTAGAAAAACAGTTTGCCCCCCCCCCAATGAGGGCACTACCGTGTTCCATACGGTTCAGACACCCTGTCCACTCATCCTTAATCTAAAGCCTCAAGCTGCCAGCACATGCTCTGTGCTTTAATACCAGGGTTTCATTGATTTAAGAAACAGTTTTATTTCAGTTGAAGCCAGGGATGGCTTCCTTACGATATTACAAAATCCCACTTCTTGCATTAATATCACAGCAATAGCGTTGCATTTATAGGCTTAGAGGAGTCGTTTCACAGTGGTTCAAGTGTCTGAATAATGCTGGCAGGTCACGGTCGATTAATAGTGACTGCTTTGTGTGTGAGCATTTTACCACCAAATCAGGACACCCTATAGACTTGACGTGTTATCCAACTAGGCATGCTTCTTAAGTGTTTCTCGGTGACCAGGACTGTAATTGTAACACACAGGGGAGCTGATCGCTGGACTGAAGGGACTCAATTTTCATCAGCTGATTTCTCATGCCCACTTTGCTTAACTTCTCAGCGAGAACAGACATGCTTTGAATTGAACATTGACTAAAAGAAGATTAAGAGAAGAATGAACAGCAGTGCAGGGTTGAGGGAAGTTTGAATTTGTAGTCGTGCTTCAGCCATCAGTGACATTTGGTGTGAAAATAGAAGATGCTGGAAATTGTTCCTTTAGCAGGAGGGAAAAATACATTATTTGAGGTGTAAATCTGCACAATAATTGAGATTTGATAAAATGCCTCACCTGAAGTTTAACCTTTGCTGTTCATTCAGTCCTCTGTTCACTTATAGCAATTTTTTTAATTTCAGATTTTCAGAATCTGTATTTCTTTGAAAATAAAACTCCTTCGGAATCTTGACTGTCAGCTTTATGTTCTTCTACTGTGTAGCCACATAAAAATCCAATATATCAATCCAAAACTCCACTTATAAAATGAGCATTTATCTTACATTTTTAATTGAAAAGTCACACACATATTGCATAAACAGATGTGGGGTACTTACTGAAGGACAAGTTGCTGAACATGAAAGTGATACAAATATCAGAAGCATGGCCCAATAAGGCCTATCCTTGATTATGACTACATTTCTATGCTCTCGCCTCAGTTGAACGGCTCCTTGTACCACGGTGCCGTGGTCAGTTTGCTTGTCCTCCTTATAGGTCCTGCTCTCTTCCACACAAGGAGCAAGAATCTCACACCTGATGGACAAGGACAAGGGTTGAGGCTCCTGCAGCCCTTCCACCTGGATCCCTTGACCTGCTTCACTCACAGTCATGCCCTCCTGTCCCTGACCACCGGTCGAATTCAATGTAGTTAATTTAATAGGAGTGACTGCCTTCTGAAACACAGCATCCAGGTACTCTCCTCCTCCCTGATGTGTCTCAGAATCTGAAGCTCAGATTCCAGCTCAACAACTCTGAGCTGGAGTTCCTCGAGTAACCAACACCTACTACAGATCTATTCACTAGGAACCACAATGTAGTCCACCAGTTCCCATATCACGTAGGTACAACACATCACCTAGCTCTCCAACCCTGCTTTATTTAGTTGGTTTTTAAATAAAATTCCAATTGGTATTTAACTTCTTGATTTGTAAAATATTTCTCCTTAATACCTTTAATCTGAAAGTAACTTTGAACAGGTAATTCAAATTAACAGTTACATAGCAACAAATGAAATTACTATTTTCCTGTGACGTCAGTCCTGATTGTTTTTTAAACTCAGGCTGTAGAGATTTCCCGCACAAATTGGTTGCCTCTGCTCCCGAGAAGGTGTGTGAAGGCCCCACGCCTGGCTCTCTATTTATCCTCTCCTCAGTACGGTGTGTCTCTCACATGTCTGGCTGCCTTTGCTCCTGAGAAGGGCCTGAGCCTGGCTCTCTTTATCCTCTCCTCAGTTCACTGTGCCCTTCGCAGGCCTGGTTGCCTCCGCTCCCTAGAGGGTGAGTAAAGGCCTGAGTCTGGTCTCTATTTATCCTCTCCTCAGTACAGTGTGTCTCTTAATCTTCCTGCTGCTTCCACTCCTGAGAGCGTGAGTAAAGGCCCTGATCTTGCTCTGTATTTATCCTCTCCTTAGTACAGTGTGTCCCTCGCAGTTCCGGTTCTCTTCCCTCCCGAGAAGGCCCCAAACCTGGTTCCCTCTTTATCCCCTCCTCAGTACAGTATGTCCCTTGCTCCACCTGCCTCCTTTCCCAGAAAATGAAAGGAAGTCCATTGAAAGTTCCATTGCCTCGCCAGCTGCTCAATGAATAAACCTACGATGTGATGTGGTATTGAAACAGAAACGATCCTTAGTCTGCTTTTAGCTAATTTCATCAGTATAGTGACAGAGGTATTACAACTGACTTTGGTACCAATAAGCTTGGGAATCGTACAGCATGACAATCAACATTTCCACTTATTCACACCTATCCATCAAGTTAAAGTTTATTTATTAGTGTCACAAGTAAGGCTTGCAATGAAGTTACTGTAAAATTTCCACACTCTGATGCCTGTCTGGGTAAATGCACCTAACCAGCACATCTTTCAGAATGTGGGAGAAAACTGGAGCACCCAGAGGAAAGCCACGCGACACAGGGAGAATGTGTAGACTCCACACAGAGGGTGACCCAAGCCAGGAATTGAGCCCGGGTGCCTGACCCTGTGAGGTAGCAGTGCTAATCACTGTGCCACCGTATCGATCCAATCCAGTGTTAGAATGTGCATTGTGAAATCATGGGGCCAGGTTCAGCTGTCACTCACAGTCTATGTATGTTCATATGAAGAATAATCTCTTGGGAGGTAGCTCATGACTTCTGGACAGAGAGTAAATTTAGAAACAATTAGTCCATCGCAGACAATGAGATTCTTCTCCAGATTTATCATGGTGACTCTGTTATACTGACACAGGGCATGGACGGGTTGTTTTATGAGGTTAAGCTTGTATCCACTAGAGTTTAGAATAATAACTTGATCAAAATCTTTCAGATCCTGAGGGGTTTTGACAGGATGGAGACACGGGCCTGATTTTACCATTTTCATTCTAAGTGCTGAATCTGGGTGCAATTCAGGTCCAATTTGGAAACCTGTTCTCAGGTTCCCCCATACTCACTCAGCCTGAAAAAAATCACGGGTCTGAATTGTGCTGTGGGTGGGGCTTAGTGTGCCTGAAACGATCAGAGCTCTGAACTGCGCATCAGCAGTTAGGGGAAAAATTTGAAAAAGTGCACCCACGTCAGATCGCTCCCGGATGCAGAAAGCGGAGAAAGCGGCCCCAGAGCGAAAAGCGGGAGTGATGGCCCCCACATACACATCACTGTCCCCTTATCCGCCCACCCCTCTGCTACCCAGACCGATTACGACCCCCTTCCCCCTTCTCCCCCCACCGATCACCCGTAGGGTGACAGCGAACGCCCTCCACCACCGTCTCCCCCACCAGAGATCCACTTTACCAGCCTCACCCCTCCGCCCTCCCCCAGAGAATGATCTGGCCTCACTCCCCCACCCTGCCTCCGAGAATGACCTGACTTCACTCTACCCCCCTGCCAGAGAATCATCTGGCCTCACTCTCCCCCTCCCAGAGATTCATTTGGCCTTACTCCCCCACCCCCCCAGAGAATCATCTGGCCTCACTCTCCAGCCACCCCCCCACAGAGAATGATCTGACCTCATTCTCCCCCCACTCAGAGAATCAGCTGGCCTCACTACCGCCTCCCCGCCACAAGAGGGACATCTGACCTACCTCCCCTCCCCCAACCAGACCCCCCTCCTATCTCCACCCACCCCCCATCCCACCAGAGAATGATTTGACCTGCCTCCCTGCCCCCAACCACCGATCTGAGTCAGAGAGCTGTTGGAAGCTCTGAACTCACTTCTTCAACAGTTGGAGCGTCCGATCCAGATTTTTATTCAGCGTGTCCATGTTGATTCCGGATCGACAAACGCGACGGTAAAGGGGGATAATACCGATAAAGTTGGGTGGACAGTTCATTAATTCAATTTAAATGCATGCAAATACATTTAAATCGTCGTTGTGCCTGTTTTGGGTGTGAATCGGATTGCGGCCATTCCTGGGTCTCGGTAAAGTGGCCATCTGTGTGGATGCGGGTGCGGATCATGTTAATGGCCTCACATCCGACTTTACCACGTTTTCACGCCCAAAAACAGGCGCGACACATGGTAAATCAGACCCGTTGTTTCCTCTTATGGGGGAATCTAAGGGTCGCTATTTAAAAATAACATAAGACAGAGATGAGCAGAATTACTTTGTCCCAGAGGGTCATGAGTCTTTGGAACTCTCTCCCTCAAAAGGCAGTGGAAGTAGCGTCTTTGAATAACTTTAAGGCTGACCGAGATAAATTCTTGATTAATCAGAGGGTGAAAGGTTATTGGTGGGTGGAAGGAATATGAGGTTGAGGTTACAAACAGATCAGCCATGATCCTACTGAATGGCAGAGCAAGCTCAAGGGGCCGAATGGCCTACTCCTGCTCCGATTTCATATGCCCATATGTGTGTATGTTCATACATAATTTGCAGATAGTTTGTATTTGCCTTAATTTTATATTTTTAATGAAGACACCATTTTTCCTAAGATGAAAGTGATCCACATGCTCTCTTTCAGAACAATATATTTCAGTTCAAACGTCATCCAGCCCACTCAAAGGGCTTTTCTCCATGTTTCAGTATCAACAGGGCATGCACTGAGCTGTCTTATAGTCACACTCCCTTTCCCTACACTCACAGTCTGTAGAAAGACCTGATCTAAGCAAGTCAGCGTAACATTTCCTGGCAAATTAGTTATGTACTTATCAGGATTAAACTGTATTTGCAGCACACGCAGGTAACCAAAAGTTTTGATTATTTTAGTTATTTTTGGCTCTGGCACTGTTTCTGCTGCTTTGTGACTTATTTTGTTTGGAAGAATGTCATAATCATGTTTTACACACTCTGATCCATTTTGAATGGCTTCTTTTACAACATTTTCCTTAAAGCTGGAGTCAAACAATATTTAAACAGTGAAAGAATTAAATGCAGATCGTTATTCAGACATTCAGTATCATAGGAAATCACTTCCATAGTTCATTAGTAGTAATCCAATGTTATTACTTTTGTTTTGTGTTTTAGAATACTTCTCTTTTTGCTCTATGTTACTTCATCTTTAAGTTTAAGTATTATTGTCACAAGTAGGCTCACGTTCACATTGCAATGAAGTTACTGTGAAATCCTCTAGTCACTACATTCTGGTGCCTGATTGGGTACACTGAGGGAGAATTTGGCGTGGCCAATGCATCTAGCTAGCGTTGACTGTGGGAAGAAACTGGAACATCCAGTGGAAACCCACGTAGACATGAGGACAACATACGGACACTGCCCAGATAGTGACCCAACCTGGGAACTGAACCCGAGTCCCTGGCGCTGTGAGGCAACAATGCTAACTACTGTGCCACTTTCGCATTTGCAGTGGCTTTTCCCATTCATTATTCCTGAGGGAGTTAGCAGATAGCTTAAACCAGATCTCCATCAATAGATTTCCCAACTTTAGGTCAGAAAAATCTTTATCTCCTAGATTTGGTCAGCATTTTAAATTTTCTACTTAGATAATGTATTACTGGGACAAATATTAATATTGCAGAAATAAGACCAGCAGGATATCAAGTTTATAAGAACATAAGAACTAGATGCAGCAGTACGCCATCAGGCCCCTTGAGCCTGCTCTGCCATTCAATAAGATCATGGCTGATCTTTTTGGGGACTCAGCTCCACTTATCCACCAGGGCACCATAACCCTCAATTCCTTTACTGTTCAAAAATTTATCTTCCCTTGCCTTCAAAACATTTAATGAGGTAGCCTCAACTGCTTCACTGGGCAGGGAATTCCACAGATTCACAACCCTTTGGGTGAAGAAGTACCTCCTCAACTCAGTCTTAAATCTGCTTCCCCTTATTTTGAGGCTATCCCCCATTGTTCTAGTTTCACCTACCAGTGGAAACAACATCGCTGCTTCTATCTTATCTATTCCCTTCACAATCTTATATGTTTCTATAAGATCTCCCCTCATTCTTCTGCATTCCAATGAGTATAGCCCTCAGTCTACTCAGTCTCTCCTCGTAAGCCAACTCTGTCAACTCTGGAATCAACCTAGTGAATCTCCTCTGCACCCCCTCCAGTGTCAGTATATCCTTTCTCAAGTATGGAGATCAAAACTGTACACAGTACTCCAGGTGTGGCCTCACTAGCACCTTATACAGCTGCAACATAACCTTGCTGTTTTTAAACTCCATCCCTCTAGCAATGAAGGTCAAAATTTCATTTGCCTTCTTAATTACCTGCTGCACCTGCAAACCAACTCCTTGAGATTCCTGCACAAGGACACCCAGGTCCCTCTGCACAGCAGCATGCTGCAATTTTTTTACCTTTTAAATAATAGTCCATTTTGCTGTTATTCCTACCAAAATGGATGAACTCACATTTACCAACATTGCACTCCATCTGCCAGACCCTTGCCCACTCACCTTAAGGTATCTATATCCTTTTGCAGACTTTCAGTGTCTCTGCACACATTGCTCTGCCACTCATCTTAGTGTCATCTGCAAGTTTTGACACACTACACTTGGTCCCCAAGTCCAAATCATCTATGTAAAGTGTAACAGTTGTGGTCCCAACACTGATCCTTGAGGCACACCACCAGTCACTGATCACCTACGAGAAAAACACCCATTTACCTGCACTCTTTGCTTTTTGTTAGTTAACCAATCCTCTATCCATGTTAATATATTACCTGTATTACCATGCACTTTTATCTTATGCAGCCGTCTTTGGTGCAGCACCTTGTCAAATGCCTTCTGGAAATCCAGGTACACCACATCCACAGGTTCCCCATTGTCCATTCCCAACGTAATGTTCTCAAAGAATTCCAGCAAATTAGTTAAACATGACCTGCCCTTCATGAACCCATGCTACGTCTCCCTGATGGGACAATTTATATCCAGCGTCATATTATTGTTACATAATCTACAACTATTGAAATAAGCAACTAAAAACCAACTTTAATTATGATCAAGAACTTTTGAACAGTGTTTCTTCCCACCAAGATGCATTTTTGCATCGTAGTCATTCCTCAATCTCTACCTTTAAGATTCTTCTGACTTTGCTTTTCATTTATTTATATAGTTTTAGATATGTAATGCATTTTTATGACTTTGTAATAAGGCAGAATTTTATGTTCCCCTGCTGGGAGTTTGAAAGTGGGAGCAGCTCATTAAATGCCCGTCTGTCACTTGCTCGGAGCCCTGAACTGTCTTCCATTTTATGGGGCGGCATTGGAAATATTTGACAACCCACCCGCCCTGAGGCCTATTGAGACCATTAAGTGAGCAATTAATGGCCATTTAAGTGCATGAATCTCCTTGCCCAGCTGCCATTTTACTAATGGCAGTAGGAGACCCACAGTCAGTGGATAGATAGCTCATGGTTTTTACTAGATAAGCTAGTATCAAGTAAGGAGTGGGGTGCTGGTGGGTGAATGAAGTATTAAATTTGACATAAAGGCACTTTACTTAAATGCTATCGATTGCTGGCCAGCCTGGGACGCCTGCAGTGCTCCCCCTCCAACATCCCCCACGGCCCAATTGCAGGCCCCACAACAATTCCCGGGCCAGCCCTGACCCTCCCTGGACCGGACTGCCCCAGTGTACAGCCGACCTGCCTAACTGTGGTGATCCCCCAGTCCCCCTCATCCTGGCGGATCTCCCCTGCTGATCCACCTCCCCCTCCTCCCCAACCTGGGGTCAGACCCCACCTCTGGGAGGCAGGAACCCCTCCACAGCAGACCCCCCTAACCCACCCCCATCGCTGGCATCCCTCCAGCTCAGATCGATTGCCATGTAGAATGGCAGTGGGACCCCCCCACCCCCCCAACAATCCTCACTGATTGCCCCTAAGCCACACCCACAATAGGCCCCACCCCCTTGGCCCCCTTGATGTTGGAGGGGCAGCACTGCGGGGGTCCCAGGTTGGCCAACGACCGATACTTAGGTAAAGTGCCCTTATGCCAGATTTAATACTTCATTCGACCACCAGCACCCGATGCTCAGTAGATAGTGCCAAGATGCCCCCGATGCATGGGCATTTTGCTCTTTGGACAGGACCAGGGGACATAGGCTGTCACTGCCAGAGTGCTCAGGCCCAGGGGGCACTCCCCCACCGGTTGACCTCCTGGGGGGCCCTGATTGCACCCCCCCCGTTCAATCCAGCGGCGTCTCCTGCTAGTTCCCTGAATGTGGGAAGATGGCCAGAACCCCATCAGAATGAAGTTCTTCTGGCAAGGTGAGAGCTTCAATTGGAATCGGTAAGTTGCCGATAGTTACATTGAAAGCATATTTAAAAAACATTTAAAGCAGATTCAAATTACTTACCTGCCTTCCAGCATGGCCTGGCCTGCGACTGTTCACTGACTCTGGGAGATGCGCATTCCCAGCAAGTCCAGGAACAAGGCTGGCGATGTACATCTTCCACTCCAACCCACCAGAAAAGTTGCGATGGGAGATGCACTGTGGTTGCAGAGTGGTCACGACTGGGAGTTAAATAATCCAGGGGTGTCAGACTATTTTGAAGGACAGACAGGAAGGTAAGGGAGGTGGTGTAGCTCTGATATTTAAGGATGATAGTGAGCGACGATATAAGTTCTATGAAGAAAAAGGTTGAATCACTTTGGGTGGAAATTAGAAACAGTAAGGAGAAAATGTCATGTAGTCTACAGGCCACCAAATAATGACATCATGGTGGGTTGAGCAATAAACAAAGAAATAACTGATGCATGTAAAACGGGTACAGCAATTATCACGGGGGATTTTAATCTACATGTCGATTGGTCAAACCAAATTGATCAAGGCAGCCTTGAGGAGGAGTTCATAGAATAGTTCCCTCCAATAGTATGTAATGGAATCTACAAGGGAACAAGCCATCCTATGGAGGGAGGGGTGGTTGGACTGTGGGGGTGGGATGAGGGGGGAGATTGAGGCAGGCTGGGTGGGGGGGTGTGGGGGTCAGTACTGGCCCAGAGAGGTGGAGAGGTCTGAAAGGCCAGCAATCGGATGGTCGGTGATGTGGGGGGTGGGGGGGTGGCGTTGAGGCGGCAGAGGGGCAGCGTTGCGGGGTTACAGGGCAGACCAGTGAATGGGAAACTGGCTGTGTGGGGTTAGTGTGCATGTGCCGATCTTGGCGCTGACAGGTCGGCTTATGCGCAATGGTCCACTCAGTGCTATATTGCCGACCTCTCCAGAACGAATAGGCCTGCCCCCAGCTTTTTCAGCGTGATTCACAGAGTGTGGGAGATACATTTTGAAAACCCCGCTGAAGAAAAACTGCGGGATTTACTCCAATTTTGCAAATTTGGCACTTAGAAATTTTGGTGAGAATTCCACCCATATTATTTGTTGGCACGTCTATTTACTGTTGTTCTGTCTGCAATATTGTAAGATAATCCAAAAATCTGTACTAAATACACAAAGTAACTTTTCACAAGCTACCTTGTTTCAGATGATTCACATCAGAAATTTACCAGGGTTGAAGACTTTACTGCCTTGGACACATTCATCCGTTTCATGAAAAACTTGTCCATTTGATTGCATCATGCTGAAGAAGGCTTTGATACATCCAAGTTTGGCAGTATGATTTTGCTTGAGCTGTGAACATGTTTCTCTTTAATCATTCATTTCCTCATTTCCATTCCTGAGTCAAACAGAATATTCCAACAGAGAAGATCAGAAGGCAACCTGGCTTCAGATCTCTTCTAATGCCGCTGTTTGACCAGTTACTCTTTAACCTTCAGGCTGACTTTTCATACTTCCTATCTCTGTCTTTGGTGGGAAAGCTGTTGGCTTTCGATTCAAGGCTCCCCCCCACTCATTATGGAATGTGAGGTTATAACTTATCCTTGTGGCAACCTGTGCCCTAATATCTTGTGGCATAGCGATTGGAGCCAACTTCAATAAACACACAGCCAATTTCTTTTTTCTATAAAGTGGCAAAAATGACCACTTCCATCAGAAATTACTCATTAACACTGGCAGCGTACAAGGCTCGTAAGATCCCGCCCAAGGCCAAAAGAAAATGCTGTTCTGCAAGCCTCCTCTGCCCAGATTCTGGGGCTGGCATGCCAGTAAAATTCCAGCCTCTATCTCTCTTTGGTGGGAAAACTGTTGGTTTCTGTTTCAAGGTTCCCCCCTCCTCCCTCATAGAACTTATCCCTGTGGCAACCTGTGCCCTAATATCTCTTGGCACAGGGGTGGCTCGGTGGCACAGTGGTTAGCACTGCTGTTTCACAGTGCCAGGGACCTGGGTTCAATTTTCGGCTTGGGTCATTGTGTGGAGTATGCACATTCTACCCATGTCTGCACGGGTTTCCTCCGGGTGCTCCCACAATCTGAAAAAGTGCTGGTTAGGCAGATTGCCCATGCTGAATTCTCCTTCAGTGTATCCATTTAGGCACTGGAGTGTGGTGACTTGGGGATTTTCACAGTAACCTCATTACAGAGTTAATGTAAGTCTTCTTGTGACACTAATTATTAAACTTTACTTTAGGCATTGGGACCAACCTTAATAAGCATACAGCCAATTTCTCTTTTCTACGAAGTGGCAAGAATGACCATTTCCTCAAGAAATTACTCAAGAACACTGGCAGCTTATGATGCTATTGGCATGGCTTTAAAACATAAGTTGCAGCTGTACTCAAAATTGCTTTGGTAAAGAAACTGACCATATATTCACATTTTCTTTTTTGCTCTTTAGATCCAGATGCACAAACGCTTGCTTCTTTATTAGTGTGTTTCATTAACTGTTTTTGAGTTGACAAGTAATCTTTGTTATCCTGAATTTTTCCTTGTGGGCTCCCCATTCAAATTGAATCATAGAAACCCTACAGTGCATCAGGAGGCCATTCGAGTCCTCACCGACAACAATCCCACCCAGCCTTATCCCCAAAACCCCACATATTTATCCTGCTAATCCCTCTAACATACACATCCTGGGACACTAGGGTGCAATTCAGCATGGCCAATCAACCTAATCTACACATCTTTGAACTGTGGGAGGAATCCGGAGGACCCAGAGGAAACCCATGCAGACACAGGGAGAATTTGCAAACTCCAAACAGACAGTGACTCAAGCCAAGAATTGAACCCAGGTCCCTGGAGGTGTGAGGCAACAATGCTAGCAACTATGCCACCGTGCCGCTTGGAAAAAAATTGGAACGAGGATAGGAAATTTGACCTCCTTGAACAATTAATTATTGAATGTTTGTTGTGTTTTCACATTAGTTCTAGGGTGTAAGTACCTTGTGTGGCTTGTTTTTGGTGATTTCTACATTTTAGAGGACATTTATCATTGTTCTCTAAATGAGACATCTTTCTGAAATCTGAAAAGAGATTACTACTAATGATGAGTGAAGCTATCCAATGGTATCAAATTGTGCCATCTAAGTCACTCATCATCTTGACTTGGAAATATATCGCAGTTCCTTCACAGTCGCTGGGTCAAAATCTTAGAATTCCACCACCACCACCACCCCCCCACTCCCCACCACCTCCCCCACCCCCCACTGCCAATGGCATTGAGGGTCAACCCCCAGCACATGGTCTGCAGTGTTTCAAGACAGAAGGTCACTACCATCTCCTCAAGGGCAACTAGGGATGGGCAATAAATTCTGTCCAGCCAGCGACACCCAGATCCCACAAATGAATAAAAAAAAATTCAACCAACATGTTCTTTGTTAAGGAGCCTGATTAGAATATAAGAACTTGGAGAAAGGAATAAGGAGGAAGAATATTCATTTTATGGTGCAGGTGCACGTTCTCAGGACATGCTAAAGTATTTCACAACCAATGGAATTCATTTTGAGGAGCAATTGCCATTGTTATGTTGGAAGAACCAAAGCCAATCATAGCACTGTTGGGAGAATTCACTCCACCTTTTTCAGTAAATCATACTCTCTTCACAAAGATGGGTAATTGTCTCTTTAACCCACTGCTGTATATACTCATGTAAAAGTCAAAACTTTAAGACCAATTTTTTCGGCCAACACACATACGCGCGCGCGCGCGCACACACACACACACACACACACACACACACACACACACACTTCCCTTGGTGTTTCAATAGTCAAAATCAGAGGCTAGGTTCAAAACTTGCAAGTTGGATGGCGAGAGAGAGAGAGAATGAAGAAGGAAGGAACCCACTTATGGTCTTCGTTCTTCAACGCTGCCCAACTCTGCAGAGGGAGTAAACGCTTAAACATACACAAAGTTGCCTTGTCAAATGACATTCTCTCTCCAACATGTCCCAATGTCCCAAATATTGTCATTGCCAGTGGAATCAGTTACCTTGGTTAGGTTATGGCTGGGAATCCTTCTCTCAGCCTGGTCCCATTGTCTGTGGATATGTCTGATAGCTTGGTTCCAACTAGTTGAGTACCCAGGAGATTTTAATTGTTGACAGGTTTCAGGAAGATTAAAGTTAAGGGGAGGATGTCTTTGTGCATTGGCGCATATCTCCTAGCCCACAATGTCATTCCCTTTCAACTCTGGGGATGTGCAACCATTTGCAGTGAGAACGGGTCCTGCATTCATTTTTGTGGTCTGGCCTCATGAAACATGAGGCCATGATCTCTACAAAGGTCTGCAGTGCACCGTGAATCTGCTCAGTCTGGAGGTGAGAATCCAATGAGGGACGAGAGTGAAGCGAAAGATGACTTAAAGCTTCTGCCATCATCTAATGATGAAAATACTGCAGTGGAGATGAGGACATGCCCGGGGTCTCCTCCTCCTATGCATATCTTATCTTCAGTCACTATCACTGAGGAGACCCTGATGCCACTAGAATATAAACGCTGATGAGCTGCCTTCACTCAATGGTGTTCATTGTGGACCACTGTTTGGAAATGCTTACATCACACACTTTAAACACGTCTCCCTGACATCACACAACGGTGTGGAGACAAGTTTAACAGAGGCTGATACCACATGAATGTTATTCTTGCAGTGGGATGATGGCTAAACCTTGATAATAAGGGGATTCCAATTTACAAATTCACAGTACCTTCAGTTGATCAACATGTTCACATAAATGTTCAAATGTATTCACAAAAGTGAAATAATCTTTACAGTGAGAGCACATCCGTGACATCAACATTTCTTAACTTTCCTCACTCTCTCTGCGTATCTTGTTGCAGCCCCAACAGCCATTGCAGAGTTGGAGGCAGGGTGCTGATGGCTACATCCTGGTGTCTGCAATGACCTTGGCAGCCATCCTCTAGTGGCCTCGGCCTTGGCCTAGTAAGGGTCTCCTGCTCAGGGGCAGAGGCATCCTCAGTGGCATGAGCAGCTGAAATTGTGGGCACAGGCGGAGTGTACATATGAGCAGATGCACACCCTTGGAGTATCCTGAGAGGAGATCTCCCGAGGATGATATTCATCCTCCATGTGGTTGCCCAAGGGCTCGGCATTGACTCCTGCAGGAAGTGATGCACCTGCAGAGAGGCCAAAGTCCAACTTCCCTACACCTTGCTGGTGTCCACCAGGGTGTGTGGTCATGGAGTGCAGGGTCGAGTACAAATCTGGCAAGGCCTGATGGACCAAGGTCTCCATGGCGGTCAACTGATGATGGGCTGATTGATACTTACCTGTGCATAATTCCAGGCAAGTATCAGGCCCAATCACATGATGGGTGGGGATTCCAGGCACGGAATCAGGCGTGACTGCCATCATGCTGCCAAGCCAGGTGACCGCTGCCAAAACCAGTCACTACCAGCCTCACCCTCACAAATGGAAAAGTCCCCCATCATTCCCAATTCCTATCAATGATAAAAACATTTTCCCAACAGCCATGCAGACTGTACTGTTAATTGGAATAATTCCTGATGTCAGCAGAAACTTTCTTCCTGGAAAATCACATTTTTCACATTCTGAAATAGACAACAACACAGATTGTACCCTAATAATTCAAGGTAGAATAAATTTATTTAAAATATCCGACACTCATTGAAATCATAGAAACCCTACAGTGCAGAAGGAGCCCATGTAGACAACGATCCCACCCAGGCCCTATCCCCGCAAACCCACATATTTATTCCGCCTAATCTCTCTTAACTACGCATCCCAGGACACTAAGAGGCAATTTAGCATGTCCAATGCACCTAACCCACACATCTTTTGGACTGTGGGAAGAAACCAAAGCATCCGGAGGAAACTCACGCAGAAACGGGGAGAACGTGCAAACTCCACACAGTGACCCAAGCCCGGAATCAAACCCAGATCCCTGGAGTTTCAGACAGCAGTGCTAACCACTGTGCCACTGTGCCACCATTATACCATCACTGTGCCACCATGCTGCTGCAAATACATTCAAAATTTTGACAGCAATGATTTTTCATATGAAAAAATAATTGCATTAAAAATATTACTTTCCTCTTCTTCAGCTTTTTGGTGCAATGGAGAGATTTGGAATTTTTTTCCCCCAACGCTTAAATTTGTTACAAATAATCCGTCCTTGTTCAGCTGCGTGTTTGAAAGATTTGAAAAGAAAAGTATAATTTTCCTAATTTGCATGACAGGTTCAGCATGCTTCATTGATCACAATACAAATACTCAACATTTAGACCTTCTTCTCTTTGATTTCGACCATAATCAAAGCATTTGAAGAGGCCAGTTGTTGCCCGGGGAATCTCAAAGTTCCACGTGTGATTGCTTAGTAGACAGAAAAACAAACCTATTTTAGTGGAACAGTATGAAATCCTCAGGTTTATTTTATTTTCTGCCACATGCTCGGAAAACACATCTGCTAGTATTTAATTTACAAAGTGCAGGAAGGCAGTCACCACAAGAACCAGACCACAGAGTATAAACAAAACTGGATCCAAATGCCTTTTTACATACAAATAAAATGTTGTTTTATGGGTGCAACCGCTGGTTACCATCCCCTGATCAGTGGGTAGGATCGCTTTAAGTATACAATAAAGAGTAGATAGACTTATAATTTACTGGGAGGACTTCACAATATTGAAGCACTTCAGAAATGAATGTGCTTCTATAACTTCCTTCTTTACAGTAAGTAACCTCACAACACCAGGTTAAAGACCAACAGGTTTATTTGGTAGCACGAGCTTTCAGAGCACCGCTCTTTCATCCAATAGTCCCCTCACTCATCTAATGAAGGAGCTGTGTTCTGAAAACTCCTGCTACCATATAAACCTGGTGTTGTGAGATTACTTACAGTGCCTACCTCAGTCTAACGTTGGCATTTCCACATCATTCCTTCTTTACAGTATTATTTTCTCCCTGGATTTGGATATCCCTACACTCCCGTTAGACGTTGTTAGTTGAAGTGTGGGCAGGTACAACTCTTGCCATACCTCAGCCAATGCTTGACGGTAATCACCTACTGGGTGGTGTGTGACTCCGATCCAGAGTGGCTTGCTCAGTGTCATCCTTGCACCCACCTCCATCCACCACTCCTCACTTTGAAGAGATGCATCCACATTAGGGCGGCATGGTGGCACAGTGATTAGTGCCACTGCCTCACAGCGCCAGGGACCCAGGTTCAATTCCAGCCTCAGGTCACTGTTTGCGCGGAGTTTGCATGTTCTTCACTGTCTGCGTGGGTTACTTCAGGGAGCTCTGGTTTCCTCCCACAGTCCAAAGATATGCAGGTTAGGTTGATTGGCCACTGTAGGCTGCCCCTTAGTGTTAGGGGGATTACCAGCGTGAATACACTGGGTCACGGGGATAAGGCCCGGGTGGATTGTTGTCAGTGCAAATTTGATGGACCAAATGACTTCCTTCTGCCCTGTAGGGATTCTATAATCTGGTTGGCACCTTTCCATCGCTATATTACCAAGTTTGGGGTGTCATCATATCGAGGTGAATTGGCAATCTCTCACTCCGTAAAAACACCACATGATGTACCTATGAACTTTGCTGTCTTAATTTTTTAAAATTAAACATTAGATGGTCAGATTAGCTGTGGCATCTGGCACTTCCTTTTCATAATAAATATCTACTTCCTGGCTCCATGGAAGTCTTATTTTTTTTAAACGTTTAAAATAAGTTAAACAAAAACTGACATCCAGATTAATATTGGATTGATGAAGCTGCAAAGAGGATATGAGTAAATTAACTTTTCCTCATAGGGTAAGTCATGGCCAGAGAGTTGGAGATCTCTCTTCTATCAATGGTTCCTTCTAGAAAGCCTCCAAGCTGCTAACATTGAATTTCTTTAAGAATATATAGGGCAACATATTTCTTCCAGTAATTCAGTTGAAACTTTGAAAATTTGATTTGATTTATTATTGTCACATGTATTAGTATACAATGAAAAGTATTGTTTCTTGCGTGCTATACAAACACAGCATACCGTTCATAGAAAAGGAAAGGAGAGGGTTCAAAATGTAGTGTCACTAGCTACACCCTAATCATAGCTAGGGTGTAGGGAATTATATAAGAGTTAGAGTAAAGTTTTAAAAGCATAGAACTGTAATAAGTCCTCCGACGCTAAAGTGCCTTCACCAAAATTCCTTTGTTTACAAGTCCGACAACAGCATACAATTGTCTCCCATGAATCTGTAAATGGCTGGTGATCCTGATTCAGGATCTGCGGACTTTGACTACCATGGCAGATAGGGCCATGAGAGATGTCTGGTCATGTGTTAGATGACCATTCTGGAACTTCAATCTCTGTGCCAGATCATGACTAGAAGTTTTCAAACAATATAATCCTGCTCCCGTTGGCACTTGCTGGTTGTGGAACAGTGTGGTAGGTGTGCTTGGAGAGAAAGGAGCTTATGTGTGACATCCTTTAGTGCAGATTAGTGCGGCTTCAGGGTACACTGCCCCTGAGCTTAGAAGTTAGGCGTTAATATTTAATCCCAATAATGCCAGTTCTTTCCATGATTTCCTGTGTGGAACATTCTGATGGAATGTAAAAAAATTCAGCATACTTAGAAGAAGAGGTGTAATTGAGATGAATCACCAGATCCATCTTCAATATTTCATTTAATTTTACATTTACAAGTGTTCTTCTTTTATACCCTTTTTTATTCATTTGTGGGATATGGGCATTGCTGGCTGGCCAACATTTATTGCCCATCTCTAGTTGCCCAAGGTGGCATGGTGGCACAGTGGCATAGTGGTTAGTATTGCTTCCTCACAGCGCCAGGGTTCCAGGTTCAATTCCCATCTTTGGGCACTGTCTGTGTGGAGTTTGCACATTCTCCCCATGTCTGCGTGTGTTTCCTCTGGGTGCTCCGGTTTCCTCCCACAGTCCAAAGATGTGTGGGTTAGCTGCACTGGCCATGCTAAATTCCCTGTCAATGTACCTGAACAGGCACAGGAATGTGGCAACTAGGGAATTTTCACAGTAACTTCATTACTATGTGAATGTAAGCCTACCTGTGACTAATAAATAAACTTTACTTTAGTTGAGGGTTAATCATATTGCTGTGGCTCTGGAGTCACATGTAGGCCAGACCAGGTAAGGGCAGTAGATTTCCTTCCCTAGAGGACATTAGTGAACTAGGTGGGTTTTTCTGACAATCAACATGGTCATCAGTAAATTCTTAATTCGAGATTTTTTAAATTGAATTTAGTGGGATCCGAACCCGGGTCCCCAGAACATTAGTTGAGTTTCTGAATTAATAGTCTAGTGATAATACCATGAGGCTTTTGCCTCCTCTGTTATTCATTTTCACTAGAATAAACCTCAGAGCAGCTTGGTTGCAGCTTCGCATTGTCAGAATTCTCATTATAAATATTTCCAACCTGTCAATCCTGTTGGCTGTGGATAGAGATCCTCCCCAGATAAAAATGCCAAACTATCTGCAGTAATGGCAGGACACTCGGAAAGCCCGAACTTCCAGGTTTCCTGACTTCAAAGCACTGGACCTCACACCACGAACATGCCCCTGAGCTACCCAGGCCCCTACTTTACCTCTCAGCATCCCAAATCTTTCAACAGAGTTAAAATGGGCCTTTTAAAGTGACACTTCAACAATTTACTTTACAATATAAATAAGGCTTAAAAAAAACAATTAATTGAGCAATCTCTGAAAACTTATCCGTGTCCCTGAATCTTTTTAAAGGGTTTGAAAGAATTATTTTGACTTTTTATTGTTGTGTCTTTGCAATTTTTCAAATCTGCATTGAAGCAGTGAATACTGATGACAGTGGGGAAAGTGGCACATACTCTGCTGAGTGCAGTGGCGTGGCTTTGCCCTGTACTGGCTGTTTTCCACCATGCAGGTCTGCCTCTCTGGGAGCACCCACAAGGGCCCCGTCTGAATCCCTGAGGAGCAGGGGCAGCTGGAGTGTGTGAATTGCACCAGGCACAACACAGGTTGAAAATTGCAGCTGTAGTCCTCTTTTTTAAAAAATATGGGCAAATTTGCATGCAGCAAAACCATTTGAAAAAATAACATCATAAATACTAGCTATTTATTAGAATTCCATCCTGAGGCTGGCGTAAGTGAAATGTCACACACAGGAGCTTCTATGTCTGTACTTTAGTTGATCGTTCTCTTTTTTCACTTTTGTTTTGCTGGAGGTATATCTTCAAATGTGAGAAATGCTACAGCATTCACATTCTCCCTTCTCACCAGCTTTTTGGATAAATATTTCTGCTCATTTTTTAGGCCTTCTTTTCCCTTACAGCATTATTATTATTTCCTAATTGAGAGTCATCAAAAAGTTGGGATAAAATAAACATTAAGGAAGTGGATAAAATAAAACCTACAGGGATTCAGCTGCACTGAGAGCTTTTGACATGCAGATTAGTCTAGCAGCGAGGTGAAAGATTTTATTTACTTAAGTGAAGTGGAGAACAATAGGACATAGACTCGCAGGAATTAAAGATACAGAGAATATGAGTTCAAATGGAGAAATAAGAATTAAAGTCATAGTTGCATTCTAAAAGAATGACTTTTAAGACTAGTTTTTCAGATAAGTCAAGATCAAAATGGATAATTCATATATCAGTGGCAAAGTTAGTCCAGTACTAGAGAACAGCTGATGGGCAATCAAAATCACAGCCATGCTGAAAGAGGGTAATATAAAACTTAGAGTATAAAAGCCACTAATTTTAAATTTACTTTAATAAGTAGACTACATTAAGGTAAAGAATACAAGGTGCCTTATATATAGAATAAGAATTGTTAATATAATCAATAGTCAAAAATTGATAATGATATTGTAATTTTAAAATGTAATTTTGAATATCTTATAAGCTTTGGCCAAGGGTGGCCTGCCCTAAAAGTAAAATGGGAAAAAGCAAAACTAGACAGGCCACATTTGCTGGAACAATGAAGTATAAAATCTAATCAGTGAAAGGCTTTGGAGAACGTTGCAGGTGGAAGGTCCTAAGATAGTGGTATGAAAAGAAGGACTTAATTACTAATTAAAATGAATAGGAGCATTCCGCTCCTTACTCTTGGCCTCCCTGGAAGGGCTGTGATGATAAGGTATAGCTAGTTAGGCAGAATGATTCCCTCACTCCCTTTCGGTTCCCAAAGCCTGTGAGTGACAAGGGGAAACCTTGAACCTGCCAGACATGCATAGGTAAGCTTGCTAGACAGCAGGGGAAAGATTTCCAGGTTGAATTAACCAATAAATGCCTAATTATACTAAGGGGTAGAATGTTGTTGGCCAAGGTAATAATGCATAATATTGTAATTGGACCTTCCAACTTGGGTAACAATCCGGGAAGGAATCGAAGAGTTCAGAAGAGTACACTTGTGTTCAGTCTCACACTTGTACCTTTAGGTCAGGAAGGATAGCCAGTGTTTGCTGACTATCTTTTCTCCTGATGCATGCATTAGTAATAAACTTCTTTTTGCTCTTTCAATACATGTTGTCTTTTGTGGTCTCTTATATGGGTTGAGTTCAGCTAAGTACAAGACTCCCCAGAGGGACACCCCAGAAAATTTCTCTTACACATGCCTACTAGAAAGCTGAGCTCTCCAAAGCAATCCTTTGGCCTGAAGACTGGTGTTTTAAAATGCAGGTGTGCTATTCAGAGCCCGAAAGAAAAGTTTCTCAAAAGAAAGATACTGGCCATGTGTGATAAATATTGCTGGATTGGGCTCATAGTATTGAAGCTACGGGATGTTGTTTTCGGGAAGGTATATACCTGAACTTTAGGAAAATAGATAGATTTGGAATGGGATCTGTTCAAGTGTGCTGTGTGTGTGTAACCATTATTGTAGTTAATTGTATGATTTTCTTTACCTTTCTAGTTGTGTGTTTTACAGTTTAATACACCTTTTAAAATATGAGTGATTACAGCCAGACTGGACCTTTCCTCACTGGTTTCCATCTTTTCCTCACATTATACCAAATTGCAAAACAAACAGTTAAGAAGTTTCCCTTCTGGAAATTGGAATATCCTTGCATTTAACATCAGCTTCTTAATGTAAGCATGATGGCACAGTGGTTAGCATTGCTGCCTCACAGTTCCAGGGGTCCAGGTTCGATTCCCAGCTAGGGTCACTCACTGTCTGTGTGGAGTTTGCACGTTCTCCCTGTTTCTGTGTGGGTTTCCCCCAGAAGACCCGGTTTCCTTGCACAGTCCAAAGATGTGCATTGACCATGCTAAATTGCCCATTAGTGTCCTGGGATGTGTAAATTATCATAGAAATAGAATCATAGAAACACTACTGTGCAGAAAGAAGCCCTTCATCCCATTGGGTCTACACCAATCACAGTCCCTACCCCCATACCCCTACATATTATACGCACTAATCCCTCTAACCTATGCATCCCTGGACACTAAGGGGCAATTTCTTAGCATGGCCAATCAACCTAACCCGCACATCTTTGTCTGTAGGAGGAAACTGGAGAACTCAGAGGAAACCCACGCAGACATGAGGAGAATGTGCAAACTCCACACAGACAGTGACCCGAGCCGGGAATCGATCCCAAGACCCTAAAGCTGTGAAGCAGCAGTGCTAACCACTGTGCTACCGTGCTGCCCTAGATTAAACTAAATTAGAGTTAAAATTAGAATTAAATTAGAGGGATTAGCAGGGTAGATATGTGGGGATAGGGCCTGGGTGGGATGGTTGTCAGTGAGTACCTGATGGGCTGAATGCCCTCCTTCTGCACTGGAAGGATTCTATGATCCTTAACATAATTTTGGTAGGGTGCAAATTTTTTACTGATATTTGCCATGACTGCCCTGTGCCTGGCTGCTGGATGGTGCCACCTTGATTTATTTCCTTCCCCACTCTGTGAAGGAATTAGCAATGTTTATTTCTGATGGTGATTGAGAATTTACTATGAATGGGACCATAGCATGAATTGTTGCGCTCTCCTCTTGTCGCATGCCAACATCAGTGGGTCACACAAGATTGCAAGAATCTCAAAGAATCCTTCAGCAAAGGTGAAGTGCTACAGCATTGCAGATCTTTTCAGAATGCACCTCTTGTGAATCCTGAACAGTAATATCGCTGTGCGAACATTATTTTAAATGAAAGGGGGCCTTTCCACAGCTGTAAAGATCCTAGTCTTTTCAACCACCTGCAATTTGACTTCCAGCGAAGCTGTCCACGATCATCTGTTTCCAAGTAATTTTGGGACTCATTAGGAAAATGAGGGCTTGAGTTTGTTTTTCTTTCAGGCTGTTGGCCTGTATGATCCTTTCTAACAGCCTTTCTCTCACCTTGTCCCTCAGAGACAACATACATTATTTCACCAAGGGAAGCGTATGCCTACTTGTCCTTTGAGATTTCAAGATACAAGGAAATAATTGCCCATAAGTAAGGAAGAGGGCCATTATTTAATCAATAGATTGTGACTACAGAGGAAAAGATTTCCCTAGAAAAAACAAACACATTCTGCAAAAACAAGGAAAGATTACTTACAGATCTGAGAAACCAGAGTCACTGGTATGATGTGATGGAAGATTGACGTTGGAAATTGATACAATTTCAAGGTAAAATAACATGGAAAAAAATTAAATGTGAATAAACTAGCTAGGTAGACTGAAATAAGAAAATGCTTGAATGGGCCAACTGTTTATTGTGACGAGTTCAAAGTCATTCGTAATTTTGTCCCATTTGAACGTTCCTTCATCCACGTTGTCTGAGTATGCCATACTTGTGGAACTGTAGAATCCCCACAGTGCAAAAAGAGACCAGTCAGCCCATTGAGACTGCCCCAACTCTTTAACAGAGCATGCCACCCAAACCCTTTTCCTGTAACCCCACATAGTTACCCCACTAATCCCCCAACCCATACATCGTAGAACACTAAGTGACAATTTAGCTTGGCCAATCCACCTAACCTGCACATCTTTGGAGTATGGGAGGAAACCAGAGCACTTAGAGGAAACCCACACAGATATGGGGAGTATTTGCAAACTCCACAGTTAGCAGCCCAAAGCCAGAATTGAACCTGGGTCCCTGGCGCTGTGAGGAGGCATTGCTAACCACTGTGCCACTGTGTTGCCACGGTGTGATTTGTGAACTAATGCTTCTAGATGTGATTTTAATTTAAAATGTTTTACATTACAAGGCGTATTTGCTGATTATTGGAAGTTCAGAAGCAAGCATTTAGTCTGCAACATTGGGATCTGTAGCTCCAGTGGTGCTGGCAGTATGGAAACTCTCGGGTCAACAGCTGGTGCACATTGATTCCTGCTGCTTCTGGAAGAGCCAGTGCAGTGTCCCATGCTGAGATAAGTATGAATACGGGGGTGCCATGCATACACTGGAAGCATCAGGAGTGCCCAGATCATGAAGTCAATCAGCTGTTCTGGCTGATTTTATGCCTGGTTTTAAAACTTGGATCACCTAGGTTCAATGAATACTTATTCTAATCTCTTACTTTCACTTCCACTAACAATTTGAAAGGCCAGCCATCTAACTTTAAGGTGGATAGGTTGTCAAATAGTTAGAGAGTTATCCCTTTCTTATTTCCTTTAGTTCTCTATAAGCAATGTTGCACTTCTGCTGTCAAGTGAAGGCTAAGGAAGGAGAAGAACTTTTGAAATGTATTCAGAAAAACACACTTGATGAGTATGTTCTTGGTGCAACTAGAAAGGAAGCAAATTGGGTCTGGTACAGGGAACGAGCTGGGCCAAGTGAACCAAGGGTGTAATTTTATAGCCCCGCCTGCCGGTGAGAGTTTCTAGACCTGTTGAAGTCAATGGAGTTTTCGACGGCTCACAACATTTTACTGACCCATCCCTGCCATGACAAAGCTGTAAAATACCGCCTAATGTCTGTGGAGGAGCACTTGGGTAAGAGTGATCATCATATCATTGGTTTTAAATTAATAATAGTGAAGAGCAAGGAACAATCTAGTGTTGGATTTCTTGGATTGGAGGAGGGCTAACTTCAATGGGATGGGAAGGGATCTAGCCTAAATCAGTGATAGTTTCATGATTACCAATCATGAGGTTAGCTTTATGTTCCATATTTATAAATGGAATTAAAATTCCACCAATCGCTGTGATGGGAATTGGGTGTTTATTCCCTAACCATTAGCCTGGATTACTAGTCCTGTGAAATTACCACTATGTCATCATCTCACAGAATCATAGAATCCCAACAGTACAGAAGGAGGCCATTTCACCCATCATGTCTGCATTGACTGTCAGGTAGAGCACCTTACCCGTAACCCCATGTATTTAATCCCACTAATCCCCCTAACCTACACATCTTGGGACACTAAGGGGAAATTTATCATGGACAATCAACATAACCCGCATATCTTTGGAGTGTGGGATGAAACCGGAGCACCCAAAGGAAACCCATGTAGACCTGGGGAGAATGTGCAGTCTCTACAGAGACAATTGCCCAAGACTGGAATTGAACCTGGGTCTCTGGCACCATGAGGCAGCAGCGCAAACAATTGTGCCACCCTCCATCTGTAACCAGTTCCATTTCAGGCAGTGAGCTGTAGTTTGCTTGCTTGTAATGAGCGCAGTTTCACTTTTAGAGGGCAGGTTGCCTTTAAGTGCTGAAAGGTATCTAGCTTCGTTCTCAACAGGCCCCTTGTTGAGTGTTAAGCTAACCGGCAGCGTGGGATTTGAACTCGGCTGAAGACTACCATCAAATAAATGAAAAAGCAGCATGACGTTTGTGTGCTGCGTGCCACAATGGGACCGGGCACAGATAGATCGCAAATCATGAAGCCCACTCTCCAAAACAAAAGCAGATACATTTTTAGCCCTGAATATATTCGGTGTCCATTTTACTGCATGTTATTTTTTGATGAGCGTGGATTAGATTATTTTCTATGGAACACAATCTTTGCCAAACATAACCCTGAATGGAATGCACTACCTGGAAGTGTGGTGGAGACAGCCTCAATCAAGGCACTCAAGAGGGCATTGGATGATTATTTGAATAGAAACAACATTCAAGGGTACAGTGAAAAAGGCAGGAGAATGGCACAAAGTCATTATGGTCAATTGGAGAGCTGGTGCAGACATGATGGGCCAAATGAACTCCTTCTGCACTATAACAATTCTGTGAGTCTGTAAGTGTCAAGTGGATGACACTGTGATCTGCTCCTATTAACGATCTCTTCCATAATTTGAAAAGAAGCAAGGCAGTTGTTCTTGTATCCCTGCCAACATTTATTCGTCAATACCTAAAAACAGATGCCCTCATCATTTCTTTCACTGTGGTACATGGGATCTTGCTGTGTGTAAATTAGCTACCAACTCGACTGCCAAAAGATTTGCTGTTTACACCTTGGGACATCTTTACAATAGTAAACAATACAGGAGACTCTGTGTCTGCAACCGTATAAATTGCAGTTGTGTAATCTTGCAACCCCAGGAATCCAGTGAGAAGGCATCCTAGCATAATATCAGGGTATTCTTACCTGGGCCTTTCACTGCTGACTGGGTAAAAGTGCAATAAGGTCAGAGCAACTCATTGGGATGTGTTTGTGGCATTAGGGGTGCATTTTGGGCTCTTGGCAGCTAATGGTGTTGAGAAGTAGTCTTGATGACAGTTCTCCCTTGCACGTAGAAGGTGTTTTAACCTCCCTGTGCAGCCCTGTTATATAAATACTTGAAAAATAGAGAAAGCTATCTGGTGGCACAGTGGTTAGCACTGTTGCCTCACAGTGCCAAGGACCTGGGTTCGAATCCTGGCTTGGGTCACTGCCTGTGCGGAGTCTGCACATCCTCCCTGTGTGGGTTGCCTCCAATTCAGCTAAATTTGCTGAATTTAGCACAGCCAATGCACCTAACCAGCACATCAGTCGGAAAGATGTGCTGGTTAGGGATTGGCTGTGCTAAATTCTCCCTCAGTGCACCCGAAGAGGTGCTGGAGTGTGGCGACTAGGGGATTTTCACAGTAACACTATCACAATGTTAATGTAAGTCTAGTTGTGACGCTAATAAATAAACCTTAAACTATCTAGGCTGTAATTCCAGTCTCACGACCACAGCTGGTTGGTTCAGTATGCTTGCTTTTATCAGATATACATCTGTCAACTTCCCTCCTTCTGAAGGTTTGGGAAGTAGGAGCTCCTGATGTACAGAGTCCCCATCATTGTCTGCCTGGTCTTAAGGCAAGGACATCTTTTGGGATTGGTAATTGTTCCATTTAGAAAATGCTGTCCTGGAATCCTTGATCTAATCATGGATATGACAAGCCCCTGATTAATTTGCTTCCTCTCCTCAACATTCCTGCTGAAATTATGGTGGGACTGGACTGGAGAAACTATGAATGCTATGCCTCACCATTCAGGTATTTATACGCTCTGCAATACCAACTATAGCAATGTAAAATAATGATTAATGAAACCAGCA
Source organism: Carcharhinus amblyrhynchos (assembly GCF_965287045.1). NCBI lineage: Eukaryota > Metazoa > Chordata > Chondrichthyes > Carcharhiniformes > Carcharhinidae > Carcharhinus > Carcharhinus amblyrhynchos. The sequence continues at coordinate 57,721,665 of NC_137335.1, forward strand.
GATTACAGCACAGGAACATAAGAGCAAGGAACAGGTGTAGCCTATTTGGCTCTATCTGCATGCTCCACCATTCAATAAACACATGGCTGACCTTCTATGTCAATGCTACCATTCCCATATGTCTAATTTCTTTTGACCTCTGTAAAAATATATGTGGGCACACTGATAAAGATGCGGCTGTTGAAAGAATATAACTATGTATAGATTTTAGAACAACTGGTTAAAATGAATGTAGACATGGTTTTGCTGACTGTTGCAGGATTGCCTACTATGTCTTTTACATTCTTATATCTATCATTGTCATCCAGTATCTTTTTATTTTTGACCCTCCCCTCAACAATGTTGAAAATCAATAGGAGGGATGTCCGAGGTAGATTCTTTACTCAGAGAGTGATTGGGGTGTGGAATGCACTGCCTACTGTGTAGTGAAGTCAGACACTTTAGGAACTTTCAAGCAGTTACTGGGTAGGCACATGGAACACACCAGAATGATAGGGAGTGGGATAGCTTGATCTTGGCTTTGGACATAGCTCGGCACAACATCAAGGGCCGAAGGGCCTGTGCTGTGCTGTACTGTTCTATGTTCTATATCAATGTCATGACCCCCATGTTGCTCAGTCAGTTATTGGATGATGCATTACAGCCATTGACATATCATTTGGATGTGCACACCCAATCACGAATGAGCTTATTCAATGTTCATAGTCTATTTCAATGGAAAACTTTTGGAAATGGCAGCTGAGGCCACTTCCAAATGATGGAGACAATGATGGGGATTCCATACACCGGGAATTCCTACTTCAGAAACCTTCAGAAGGAGGAAGGCTGGCAGATGTATGCCTGATAAAAGCAAGCATACCAGGCCAACCAACAGTGTCGTGAGACTGGAATTACAGTCCGGACAGTTGAAGTTTAACGGAGACAGCAGACCAACTCCCTGCCACATTTTCTGCCCTCACCCATCCCATTCAACAATCTGAAAAAAGGCGACAAACCTTTGGAAAAACTAGGCTCACCTCTTTCACAGTTGCCCTTTATTTAAGAAGATTGAAAGTGTTATGTTGGAATTCATACTGTGATGATTACAAATCCCTCATCATGGACAGGGAAACACATGTATACACTGCCGGTACACTTCATGGAATCTCAGTAGTTCTGTTTCAGTCAGGTGACATTTGACCTGCCCTATACAATCTGCAGTACAATCCAAATTTTTAGTGTATGAGTGGCTCCAAATGTTGAAATGGGAACAAACTGACATGGTTCGAAGACTTTCACCTAAGCCTCGTTTGTGCAGTAAATTGACCCTGATTTGATATGGTCAAGGTTTCTGGTTTCGAGAATCTTATTTCACTTTGATTTTTCACCTGTGCAGGCCTTCCAAAAGAAGAAACAACGTTTCTCTTCTTATTACATTCCTTTATTTGTCAAATGATCCTTACTTTGTGTATTCCTATCATTGCTCTGTATATTAACTCTGATCTAGTGTAAATGAAATATTTATTTGCTGGAGTTCAACTTGCCTCATTGAATTAAGGTCCAATTATTTGAAAATGTATGTATTACCTTTGTTCCTTCAAACCAAATGATTAATAACTTCTTTGAGTGTGCAATTTGAGGATCATTGTTGATTGCTTTAAGCAGACTCAATCTTCCAAATTTTATCCAAGGGTTAACCTCCTGTCAATGAATGTGCGGATCATGGTTTATCATCATTGGTTGTAGCTGTTGGCTCCTTTAGAGATTGCTGTGTGCAGCCAGCATTCCTTGTACTGTTCAGCGGCTGCATGCATCAACAAAGGGCCCGACATTTTGAGTGGAAAGGTAACTTGCACTTCTTAAAGCGGAGATGCACCACGGCTGCAAAAAATGGTGATTATTTCAAAAGTCATTCTGGACTATGATATTGTGAGAAGTGTAAGAGAGCAAGCACTAAGTCTTTCAGACAATGCAGTGGAGGCCTTGTTAAATGAGGTGAAAAGAATGAAAACATTCAGTGTCATAGTGGTCAGGAATGTCTGTGGAATTATGCTCAGGAGGTAGTGCCAGAAATATTGGTGCAAGAACATAGAAGTCCCTTCTGGTGATGTTAAAGGTTGCCAAGAAGGCAGCATTTCATGTTAAGAAAGTGAAATGAACCCTTCGAAAAATATGTTTTAAATTTGCTAGTCTATGGCTGGTCTTACATAATTAATAAATCAAGGTGCAATTGATGACCAAGCACTGATACTCACACATGAGCTGGTGCAATGACATGTTGTATTTTTTAATGGAAGGCACACAAGAATTGGCTGCATCCTAATCCTTGTTTTAGGTTCCTCCTTAATTAAAAGCCATTCCTTCTGCTAAGTTCCTTTAATCAGATTTTTATAAGTTTCCAACAGGCATGTGTGAAAAACTTCTGAGTGATGATCTGCAGAAACTTTGACAAGCTTATGAATTAATCTTGCAGCATACTCAGAGATTCAATAAAGTTAAGCCATCACAATCTTCTTTAGAACTAGTTGGCCTTGTACATTAATTGCTCAACAAACTTGCCACAAGTCCAACAAACGACAGCACAAACACCTCTCTAATGATACTGAGTTTGCCAATGACAATGGACCAATCCCAGGCCCTGAAAATGAACTACTTGAACGATGAAATTTCTCCAGACAGCAGGTTGCCCCGAGTGATTCCAAACAGAATGTTCCTTTCTGAATTAAATGTTTAACCCCTCACCCAACACTCTGATCCTTCCCTCCATCATTGCCTTCACTAGCCATCTCTAAGCCACACAAGGCCAACTCTCATACACATTTCAAACACATGTACCTCTTCTCTGCTTCCTTCACACCAGATTTCTGCCTTCCACCTTCAACAATTTGTGGACATCTCTCCCTGTGCTTTCTGTTTCAGCATCCCCTTTAGAATTGTGCCCTTCAGTTGCACCTCCTCGTTCTTCCTACCAAATATATCACTTCACACTTTTCTACATTAAGTTTGATCTGCCATGTGTCCATTCACTTCACCAGCCTGTCCATATCCTCTTGAACTCTGTCACTATCCTCCTCACATCTCGTAACACTTACACATTTCGTGTCACCTGCAAATTTTGAAATTGCCAAGTTTACTCAAGTTCAAGTCATTCATTTGAATTAAAAGAGTGTTCCCAATGTCGATCCTGGAGGATACCAACGCATATTTCAAACAAAAGCAAAATACTACTGGAAATCTGAGATAAAAACAGCAAATGCTAGAAATACCCAGCAGATCTGGCAGCATCTGTGGAGAGAAACAGAGGGTTAGTGTTTCAAAGTGTTTCTTTTATTCCTCCACGATTCATTAGTGGCTGGAATGTTTAAAGGTGGACAGAAGACAAGGCTATTCTGCAATTTAAGGGCAAAGCAGAATACAGTTTAATTAATTTAATTAATTTTCTAACATATCCTGTTGATTTTTTTCATCAGATATAATATTTACATCAAAAAGTTGGAGACATACTCCCACAGTACCTTGTCCAGTTAGAGTCATAGTCATAGAGGTTTACAGCATGGAAACAGGCCTTTCAGCCCAACTTGTCCATGCAGCCCTTCTTTTTAAAACCCCTAGGCTAATCCCAATTCCCCGCATTTGGCCCATATCCCTCTATACCCATCATAGCCATGTAACTATCTAAATGCTTCTTAAAAGATAAAATTGTACCTGCCTCTACTACTACCTCTGGCAGCTTGTTCCAGACACTCACCACTCTCTGTGTGAAAAAATTCCTCCTCTGGACCTTTTTGTATCTCTCCCTTCTCACCTTAAAGCTATGCCCTCTAATTCTAGACTCCCCTACCTTTGGGAAAAGATATTGACTATCTACCTTGTCAATGCCCCTTATTATTTTACAGACCTCTATAAGGTCACCCCTCAGCCTCCTATGCTCCAGACAAAAAAGTTCCAGTCTCTTCAGCTTCTCCTTAGAACTCAATCCATCAAGTCCCAGTAACATGCTAGTAAATCTTTTCTGCACTCTTTCTAGTTTGGTAATATCCTTTCTATAATAGGGTGACCAGAACTGCACACAGTATTCCATGTGTGGCCTTACCAATGTCTTATACAACTTCAACAATATGTCCCAAGTCCTGTATTCAGTGTTCTGACCGATGAAACCAAGCATGCTGAATGCCTTCTTCACCACTCTGCCCACCTGTGACTCCACTTTCAAGGAGCTATGAACATGTACCAGTTGATGAAATTGGAAATGGGAAGAAGGAGCTCATATTGATCCTTGCCCTTCTTAACACCATATTCTCACTTCTTCACTCTTGAGGACGGTGATGTATGATTCTTCCTCTTATTGAAGACCTTGGGAGAGTGGATATTGTTCTGAAAGTTGTCTTGCCGTCTTCCTATCTATGAAGGTTATAAGTTAATATACTAATTGTGTTTAATTGTATGTTGGGAGTGGGGGTGGGGATAATGGGGTAAGCATTAACTGGGAGCTCATCTGTGCCCTATAAGTAGATATAAACTGAAATTGTGGTTGTTGCGTTAGGAGGTACATGCTTGTAATGTTTAATTTTGTAAATAAATGTTTATGAAATTTCTAAGGATTGGCTCCAGTTATATTCTGCATTTACTGACTTTCTGAAGTGAATTCAGAAATGTGTTACAAGGTTGGCAGTTGTTGATGCATTACTTTTCCTTATTTACAAAGAGCAAATTAAGATTTAAATTTTCCAAAATTAAAGTTGCCAATGCTTCACTAAAACCACTTCATTCAAAATGCCCACTGAACTTGATAAATATAGTTCCTGCAAAACAATCAATCTTAATTTTAAAACCTTTACGGTCAACCTAATGGACTAGACTAAAGGATGCTTTGTTCATTGCTCTTGAGGGTGCATTGGGAACAAGGCAATAGAATTTCATTAGAACTGCGATGAATAATTACTGATAGAGTTGTGTGCATAATGAGGTGGCAAAAATATGCCTTGGTATAATATGCTGAAACTGAAATCTTCAAGAATTCAAATATAATTGAAAAACTTATAATGAAATGTAGCATTCAATGCTTATGAAGGGTTGCTAATTCAATTCAAATGATGGTGTGAATTTTTCCCTGTGATATTTTCTGTTTGTTTTTGTTATGATGTGATCTGGGTGTTGTGTAGAATGTTTTCCACTCAGTATCAACATGAGGCACACTCAGATAAAGCATAAAAATGGTGTAAACATGAACTAAGGTGCCTTTTTACATTACCTACATGCTGTAATCCGAGCACGGCAAAGCTTTCTTATTGCTCCAGTATGGCATTTCCATTTCCCTCTTCACCCCACATGCACTTTTATGTTGCCAGTTTATGCCAACCTTTTGTTTTTTGTTTATTAGTGTCACAAATAGGCTTACATTAACACTGCAATGAAGTTACTGTGAAAATCCACGCGTGGTCCCTGTTCGGGTACACTGAGGAAGAATTTAGTATGGCCGATGCACCTAACCAACATGTCTTTGAGACTGTGGGAGGAAACTCACGCTGACAGGAGGAGAATGTACAAACTCCACACAGTCACCCAAGCGAGATTGGAACCTGGATGCTATGAGGCAGCAATGCTAATCACTACGCCAGCATGCCTCCACTGATATGGTTGGTATCATACCCAATAAGAGCTGGATACAGATTTTGCAGGTTTACACACAAACAGAAGGAAGGACTTTCATTCTGAGCCCAGGTTCTTAAGGTGAATGGATGTTATTCTGATGGCGTCATTACAACGTGTCAAACCTGTAAGAAATTATTTTCTATGCCCAGTCTGTTTTTGTTGGTGGTGGTGGGGAGAGGCGGGGACTGGTACCATTAAGCTGAGAGCTGATGGCAAGGCAGTTGTGTAAGTTCAAGCAGTTTTGTTCAATTGAGGAACATAGAATTTTGAATGGGGTTATTGCACTCAATTACCACCTTATTGTTCAATCAGCATTCTCTCCCTCTCTCTCTCTTCCATGATAGAACTAGTTATTTTATATACTGCAGTCAATTGTGTTCACCTTTTGAATGCCTGTAGTTTTCAAAGTCCTGAGCCTGTCCGTATCAATGCGTCAATGCATTTTCAGGATAAGAACTAACTACCTGAAGGTATTGAAGACGCAATGCCGGAAGTGATTGAGGCCTTGCCAGTAAGTGGCTTGTGCAATTATGCAGCAATTGCAGTTACGTGAGTTTGATGGGAGCCCCATGTGAGTAGCCTCAAAGTGACTATGGGCTCAATTCTTTTACCACCGGCTGTTTCAAGGTCTCCATGGGTGACATATGTAGCATTTCACAAGCTTCCACATGCAGGTGCTTAAAGGAGGTGACCAATGCTGTCTTCCATCTTGTGAGCAGAACAGTGATACAGTGGTTAGTACTGCTGCTTCACAACTCCAGGGACCTGGGTTCGAATCCCGGCTTGGGTCACTGCCTGTGCGGAGTCTGCACGTTCTCCCTGTGTCTGCATGGGTTTCCTCTGGGTCCTCTGGTTTCCTCCCACAGTCCAAAGATGTGTAGGTTAGGTGCATTGGCCATGCTAAATTGCTCCTTAGCGTCCTGGGCTGCGTAGGTTAGAGGAATTAGCAGGGTAAATATATAGGGCTACGAGGATAGGGGCTAGGTGGGATTGTTGTTGGTGCAGGATTGATGGGCCAAATGGCTTCCTTCTGCAATTCTATGATTCTATGAATGAATTCATCAGTAAATCCACAGATGAGGATAGCCAGGCAGCAAGGGCATTGGACATTAGAACTGTTGCTTGTTTCCCGAGAGTGTGAGGGGTCATCGACTGTGGTTATGTGGCCACTGGAGCGCCCTGAGACCAGCCAGAATCATATGTGAATTGCAATTCACTCTCTGACTGTGCAACTGGTATGTGACATGGGCAAAGAATCATACAAGTCTTTGCTCAATGCCCAGGGAGCTGACTTGTGCATTTTGCATAACTCGCAGCTACTAGAGTTTTTTGAGGTCCCAGCCAAGTTAATGGTTGGATACTGGGTGATAAGGGCTATCCTCTCCAGACCAGGCTGATGATACCAGTGAGGTATGTCCATAGTGCAGTGGAAAAACAGAACAATGCAGTTCACATCTCCACCAGAAACACCATTAAGTGAACTATTGGCTTCCACTGCCTTACCCTGGTCTGGAGGGTCTCTGCAGTATGGAGTACCTGGGGGATCACAAATAGTCATGGTCTGCTGTGCACTGCACCGTGTGACTGTACGGCATGAAGAACTGAGGTAGCAGGTTGAGTGAGAGGAGCAGCACTCTTCCTCAGATGTGAATGAGTTGGTTGAGTCTAAGGAGGAAGCCATGAATGTATGGCAGACTTTACTAGATGCCGTGACAGTGAAAAGGCATGCAAGGGATACCAGGGACAGTCTAATAAACTCCTGATTTGCCCAAGGGTGTGGTACATTACATGACCGTGGTCCCGTTGTCAGAACTCGATTGCCAATCTCCTGCCAGCCTCCCCCCTGGGCCTACCTCTGAACCTACATTCTCTGCCAATGGAATAACATGAATCATGGAGTTTATCACACACACACACACACACACACTCGCCAGTGGTCCCGACAACATCTGTGTTGCACTTGAAAAATCAGCCTATCATGACTGAGTGTTCATATCCCTGACCGTTGTCTAGGCTTTGAGTTCACATCCAACAGTTCAATTATCTCTGTTGGGAGTTATCTTGGACAATATCCTTTACAATAGGGAATGGCCAGCTAACCCTGTACATTTAGCCTTAATTCACAGACTGACAAGTACAAAACGCCATGAACGTTCATTAAAGGCTGAACGCAAACACATAACATCATTTCTTCCACGATAAAGGAAATGACCTCAACTCCCCTGTAACTATCGGTGTGTGCCAATCATAAGACATGCCAGTACACTTAGCTCTCGGACTGAACCAGTTCCAACAAATAGTAATCAAGTCCATATGAATAAGGTGAAACCAATATAGTGTAGAATATTTACATGTGATATTTATTTCTGAAAACCACTTTGTGCTCTCTGTAAGTCCAAATATTTGTGCTTGCAGTCATTATGTTTGGCTGCAAATCTGACACCAACAGGTGAGGTGGAGACTGTCTGCGCAGCGCACCATCCCATAACATCAAAGCTGTGAACTTGGATTGTAACTGGCCAATAATCTGAATTAAGACTTCTGATCCCAGGAACTCTTGTTAGGTCACTGTTTTCTGGACTTTCCATTTCTTGGACGAACAATCTTCATAAATATTTGTTGCAACTTCTATTAAAATGGCTGGATTTGCAGAAATGTTTGAAATGTCCGGTCTTGCTGCACTGGAAGCAATCCGCTCCCCCTGCTGGGCAATCTTAGCATCTGTGCTGGATAGCCCTGTTACAAAACAAGCCTCTCACAATTGCTGACGGTGTGGAGTTTCCCACCCTTGGCGGGTATATCCCTTCTGTCAACCCTTTGTAACACACCATCAAACATTTAAGATCAAAAGAATACAAACGTCTTAACACAATCATTTAAACTGTGGTGAATATTCATTGTTCCCTTCAAGGGCAATACATCGTTCTTGAGGTTATGCGCATACAACTGAATACAATACTTTGGATGGGCACTGTTCATGTCTCTGCACAAATAAGCAGCCCTACTTATCTTTGAATTTCAACAATAGCTCTAAGATGCCCCTGCATTCTTCATGTGAATGACCTCCTCAAACAGTATAACATGTTTGTATAGTCAGGCATAACCAAGCATTTACAAACCCATGCTGTCTATGATCAACTGGAATTTATTCCTGTTTTAGGATTTTCTTGTATTTCTGCTATTTAGTCCCTTTTCCCCCACTGTGAAAATGGATAGAGGGACCAAATTTTTGTTTGGGTTTGGACGCATATTTTGGTGTACGAGAGGACAATACTTTGTATTTTTGGAGCAAATCCAATTTTATTCCTAACCGACTCAAGAAGAGCTTCTTCCCCGCTGCTGTCAGACTTTTGAATGGGCTTATCTTGCATTAAGTTAATTTTTCTCTACAACCTAGCTATGACTGTAACACTACACTCTGCACTCTCCCGTTTCCTTCTCTATGAATGGTATGTTTAGTCTGTATAGCATGCAAGAAACAATACTTGTCACTGTATGTTATTATATGTGACAATAATAAATCAAATCAAAATCAAATCAAAATCCTGAGACGTTTTTCTTCTGGTGTTTTTTGTGTGTCAGGAATGCCTCGAGTGCAAAGTACACAGCAGCTCCTGCTGACGTAAGGTTCCACATTTTAAATAGCGGACAAAAATCAGATTTCCTTCGTCACACCATCTTCACTTGGTGATGTGGAACTCATAGAATCAAGGCGGCCATTTGGCCTATCAAGTCTGCACCGACCACATTCCCACCCAGGCCCTATTCCTGTAACCTCACATATTTATCCTGCTAGTCTGAGGTTAATTTAGCATGGCCAATCAACCTAACCCACACACCTTTAGTCTGCGGGAGGAAGCCCATGCAAACATAAGGAGAATGTGCAAACTTCACATAGACGGTCACCCGAGGCCAGAATTGAACCCAGGCCCCTGGCACTGTAAGGTAGCAGTGCTAACCATTGTGCCACTGTGTCACATTGTGGAAGCCTATTGAATACACCTCAGTCTTGAGCATGAAGAAAATTCAGGCTTCAGTTTTGAATGTGATGACTCATGTTTTGGTTATGAGCAGCTATCAGGTTTAAGTGGCATTTGAGTTCCTGATTGGAATTAAACATAAGGAACATAAGAAGCAGGAGCAGGAGTAGGCTATGTGGCCCCTCGAGCCTGCTCCGTCATTCAATAAGATCATGGCTGATCTTTTCGTGGACACAGCTCCACTTACCTGCCCACTCACCGTAACACTTAATTCCTTTACTGTTCAAAAGTTTATCTTCCCTTGCCTTCAAAACATTTAATGAGGTAGTCTGAATTGTTTCACTGGGCAGGGAATTCTACAGATTCACAACGCTTTGTGTGAAAAAGTTCCTTCTCAACTCAGTCCTAAATCTGCTTCCCCTTATTTTGAGGCTATGCCGGCTAATTCTAGTTTCACCTGCCAGTAGAAACAACTTCCCTGCTTCTGTCTTATCTATTCCCTTCATAATTTTATATGTTTCTATGAGATCTCCCCTCATTCCAATGAGTATAGCCCCACTCTACTCAGTCTCTCCTCATAAGCCAACCCTCTCAACTCTGCAATCAACTAGTGAATCTCCTCTGCACCCCCTGCATATCCTTTCTCAAATAAGGAGACCAAAACTGTACAGAGTACTCCAGGTGTGGCCTCACCAGCATCTTATACAGCTGCAACATAACCTCGCTGTTTTTAAACTCCATCCCTCTAGTAATAAAGGACAAAATTCCATTTGCTTTCTTAATTACCAGCTGCACTTGCAAACCAACTCCTTGAGATTCCTGCACAAGGACACCCAAGTCCCCCTGTACAGCAGTATGCTGCAATTTTTTACTATTTAAATTATAGTCCATTCAGGCATGTTATTGAGGAAGAATGGGGGGCAGGGGGAGGTTCATTTCCTTTTGTCATCTACCTGAGAGTCGCTGAATGTTGTCATAGGTTTGCCCTGATAAAAATCTCTTCAAACTGTAGTTAAAAATGATCTGAAGCATGAAGGATATTAAATCCTGTATTATATGCTTCTATATTAACATCCAACTCTGAAAACAAAGCAATCAACTTTCACCATTGTGAATGGAGACAGAAATTGTCCAGGTGGTGACTTAGTTGATCTCTGCTGGGGCAGGTGGTGGGGCAGTACAGGTGCCCTTAGAGTCCATTGTCAAGGCACTGGGAAATCAGTTAGGACTTCTATGCTTGATTATCCAATCAATCTTTTTGGATAATGCGACATATCGGGTGAATAAAAGAATCAAGATTGCCTATGAGTGACAGTTTTTTGGGTGAGGTTCTGGAAAATTCCTGGCACCTCTGGATCAATACCCTGACAAGAGCGCAAGACAAAAAAATGGCAACCATGGGAAGGCATGAACAATTTAAGTCTTAAAGACTTTGAAAAATTGATTTTGAGGCTGGAATATTCCTGAATTGTACTTTTTTTTTTAACTAGGCATGCTTCTAAGGGGGAGTTTGGGGAATACATGTCTCTTGTAACAAAAATTGGTAAATGTATGGTGCCATAAATGTATAGACACTCCGAAGCCACAGGGATAAAAGAAAAATTGTCCAACAAAGCATCACCGAGCTAACTAAATAAACCTGCTGAAAATGACCTGTGCCGACCCTATCCATCAACTGTAGTGGAATGAGTCTCCATTGAGATGGTGTTTGTATAAACCTTAGCCACACACTGTCTGCCCTGACTCACAGATACTCCCAGGGGACTGGTAGGGCTAAGTAGCGCAGCTTGTTCTCACATTAAAGCCCTTGGTAAATAGAACTTGGGGCAGAAGGACATTAGCAAAGCAGGACTGATCAGGTTTCTGCCCCATGGAATAAGGTTAAAGGTCACAAATTCAGCAAAGCAGTCAGGCACAGAAAAAGTAAAAGTAAATCTGTTTGTTAAAAGGGATTGAATTATTTTGGGGACTTTCCTGGTTTAGTTCATTGCACTGCAAAGCCAGCTTTCTAAGTATTAATTTTATCAGAAATAATTGTAAAATATATGTATTAAAAATGATCTTTCATGCAAAGTTTATGAAGTTGGAGAAAATAATGATTGGTTCATGTGAGTTCCAGATCCAGAATCAAAGTCGAATGGGCCATTCCTTGAAAGCATGGATAAAATGGGTATAGAGGGATAAGGACCAAATGAGGGCAATTGGGATTAGCTTAGGGGTTTAAAGAAAAGGGCAGCATGGACAAATTGGGCGGAAGGGCCTGTTTCCATGCTGTAAATGTCTATGATCATCAGTGCACTGTATGTCGGTCAGTGCATTATATGTTGATTAGTGTGCTATATGTCATTTGGTGCATTGTATGTTTGCCTGTCATTGTATGTTGGTCAGTGTGCTGTATGTCAGTTGGTGCAGTGTATGTTAGCTGGTCATTGTGTGTTTGTCAGCGTGCTGTATGTTGGTCGGTGCACTGTAAGTACGTTAGTGTGCTGTATGTCATTCGGTGCAGTGTATGTTGGTTGGTCATTGTATGTTGGTTGGTGTACTGTATGTCAGTCAGTGTGCTGTATGCCAGTTGGTGTACTGTATATTGATCGGTCAACTAAGAAAAGGGTTAATTTATTGCACACATTTAAACTGCGAAAGGAGGATTTCAAAGTCGCCTCCACACTCAACCAATAAAGAAAGGGATAGAGAAAAGAAGGTTTTACACTACAGAGACCACAAATAAACTAAATATTCGTTCATGTGAGTTCTTCAGTCCAGAATCAATGCCCAATGGGGTATCCCTTTCTGGTGATTGGTGAGCTGAAAGCCAATGTTGTATAATTCACTTTTCTGGTGGTTTGACTTCACAGAATGAGATAGGCGTGCAGAGATGAATCACCCTTGTAGGTGATGGTACAGAGCTTCCAGCAGAAGCAGGATGGATGGGACCAGGTGTCCAACCTGGGCCAGAGCTCCTTCGGAGTGGCCAGCTAGTTAGATCTTAAACAGCAGACTGATTTATGCAGCTCAAGGATAATGCAAGATGTTATGAACTTATTCAACAAGGCCAGAGCTTAGGTTATGTGATATTACCTCACCACAAGGCCTTCAACGAAGTGATGTTTACCCAAGGTCTGGAATTTGACTTGTTGTGCAGGATTGCCATAACAGGTTGAAAAGATCCATTTAGGAGGTCTTCAATGTATCTCCTTCTGAAGCTGGACTGTGCAGTCCCCAAGTGATTGTTAGCAGCTCCTCAGAGATAACGAGGCGTGAGATTTCTGAAAATACAAATTAGCTTCTTTTGTTCTGGGGTCACAAACAAACAGGGTTTAAGACTTTGCCCAGTTTTTAAACTCTTAGAAATGGCAATCAGCACATCTATATATATTTTCTAAAAGCATACAGGGCAGATTTCTCCAGCCACACTCGCCTGGAAATTGGAGATTTCTGCCCGACTTTGATGGACCTTTTCATGGGGACTTTCAGGTTGCTGCACAGCTTAGAGGGAATTTTGCCATAAGACAAAGGAGCAGAATTAGGCCACTTGGCCCATCAAGTCAGCTCTGCCATTCAATCATGGCTGATATTTTTCTCATCCCCACTCTCCTGACTTTTCTCCCTGATCCCATCCCCTTATTAATCAAGAACCTATCTATCTATTACATAGTTGCCTCCAACTATGTAATAGATGAAATGCCAAAGATTAGAGTGCTGGTTAAAAGTGTTGTTCTTAAATTGGAGAATGTTTTGTGGAGATTTGTTAGCAGAAGAGAAGGGAAGATTTTAATTTACATAGCACCTTAGGTGACATGATGGGTTGAATGGCCTCCTTCTGTACCATAACAGTTCTGCAATTCTGAAATATGTTTGAAGTATAGTTGTAATGTAGGAAATGTGACATCCTGTATGCATGCAACACAGTCCAACAAACAGCAAGGTGAGAATAGCCAGACAATCCATTTTTTGTAATGTTAAATTTATTTATTTATCAGTCACAAGTGGGCTTAAATTAACACTGCAATGAAGTTACTGTGAAAGGAGGTGGAGGGGTAAATATTGACCAGGTTGCTGGAGATATTGGCAGTGCTGCATTCCCTCAGTTCTGCACTAAAAGTCCCTAAAAGCAGGTGATTCACTCCTAAAAACTTTGCTTTCTTTCCCAACTTTTACCACCACTCCTTTTACCGGGGAAGTCATTTCGGGTGAAATTTTACAGCCCCTCCCACTGGCAACATTTTCCAGTCCTGTTGAATTCAATGGACTTCTGTACGGCTTGCTGCATCTTCCAGCCCCACCTCCTGCTGCGTCAGGATTGTAAAATTCTGCCCTTGATGTGTATGTGGATTCTATGCTAGGTTTTGTCAATGTCATGCCTCAGTTACGGACATTTCACTTATTGCACAGGAAGAAAGGCCACACTGAGAACATGGATGTGTTATAATTCCAAAAATGGTCATAACCCGAACATCAAAGTCAATAGAACGGGGTTTAAAGAAACGCTACAAGTAGAATGACTAACGCTGTATGCAACTGATGAACGGCAAATGGGAAGTTTTTTCTCCAAATCAGCCCTCACCCAGTGATCAATTAGACTTTGTACTTATAATTTGTCTACATTTATAGTCTGTTTACTACCGCCGTTGTTCTATTTTTATTATACGGCTGGTTCGTAAAATCGGATACCACAGAAATCAAGTTAATGAAACTGGGACAAAACTTTCTTAGCACAATTACGATGGCAATTTCTTTACATCAATCATGACACGTCCAATTATTTATAGCCAAAAGGAAACTGGTGGGACAGTTTTACAAGCCGCTACCGTATTAGCTACTGCCCATAACTGATATGTAATTAGTGCCTGAAACCAGTTTATGACCAATCTGCAGTTTTATGGGGGTCTGCGGTCTATTCAGATCTCTGGCCTGGGGAAGGCATAAAAACATTTAATAAGGTATTTTAGGCAATTGATTCATTCGTCCTTCTATCCTTGAGTTTAGACTTCCATTTATCCATCCATTTGCTTTATTTCTCTTTCCCTTTATTTGACCTAATCTAAACTTAGGAAGTGCTATTGTTGATACAAGTGGATAACTGCTGAATGCCTCATGCCTACATTTATCGTCCCTTTGTTCACAGTTTTAACCAAGGTGTTTAAAACAAACTGAATCATGTCTTGTTAAAAATATAAGGGCAAAAGAGGCTAATATAAATACAGTCAAATTTTTGTACATTAATGTAATCAGAATAATGTTCAAGCTCTTGTTTTTAACCATGCAGCAATTTTCAACCGCTATCTAGCTGCTTCTGACAAGAATCAGGGCTAAGGGCCATATGGTCGGAGTGGGGGAGGCCTGGCTAATGTTGGAAGCATAGCACACCCGCTCATTTCAGACTGCCGGCTGGTTGGATGTGCCAAACAGGTTCTGAAGGGCCCCGTGCTAGAATTCTGAAGTAAAAATATGTTGAGAACTCACCATACATGCTCCAAACAGCTAGAGGGGGTACAGCGAAGGTTTACCAGGCTGATTCCTGGGATGGCAGGACTGCCATTTGAGGAGAGATTAAATCATAGAATCATACAGTGCAGAAAGAGGCCCTTCAGCCCATTGAGTCTGCACCGACCACAATCCCACCCAGGCTCTACCCCCATATCCCTACATATTTTACCCGCTAATCCCTCTAACCTAAGCATCTTAGGACACTAAGGGGCAATTTTAGCATGGCTAATCAACCTAACCGACACATCTTTGGAAATCGGTTAGGATTATATTCACTGGAGTTTAGAAGAGTGCGAGGGGATCTCGAAACTTATAAAATTCTAACAGACTTAGACAGGGTCAATCCAAAAAGAATGTTCCCAATTATGAGGGAGTCCAGAACCACGAGTCATAGCTTGAGGACCTTTTAGAACTGAGGTGCGGAGAAATTTCTTCACCCAGATGGTGGTGAATGTGTGGAATTCACGACCACAGAATGTAGTTGAGGCCAAAACGTTGTCTGATTTGAAGAAGAAATTAGATATAGTTCTTGGGGCTGTAGGGATCAAAGGATATGGGAGGAAGGGAGGATCAGGATATTGAATTCGATGATCAGCCATGATCAAAATGAATGGTGGAGCATGCTTGAAGGGCCAAGTGGCCTACTCCTGCTTCTAGTTTCTATGTGCCAGATGGTGAGTGCTTAACCAGCAGTCCTTAAAGGGACAGTTCATGGCCACTTCACCAAGAGGTCTTGTTAAGAACACAGCTGATGTTAAACACCAGGGTATTCCAAATCCCAAAAGGGAAGCTTGAAATGCCTGCTCTAAACTATATTTTCCACTTTGGTATAACGTGAGAAAAGATGTGAAGACCAGTGAAGGATGTTCCAGACATTTCTGAGATGATTTTAAACAAAATAAATCTTTATTAATGAGTAAAACCCACAAGAAAAATCAACTAGAAACATACTTAACTACCTGAATGGCTATACACATGGCCAGAATTTTCCCTTTTGTTTCCATAGCACTGATTCAGGCGGGAAAAGCAGAGGGCAGCCTACTGGCTGCCTTACTGGATTTTCCTACCATATTTTCAAACATTTTATGAAAGGAAAGAAGAGGCAGGTTTCACAAAGCCATGGAGCGGGTTTAGGCTTTTGCAAAGCACCTCAATTTACACTCATGTGAAAAAGTTTTTTTCCCCAGATTACATTAGCTTCTTTGGCAAATGACTTTAAATAGAACATAGAAACTTAGAAAAAACTACAGCACAAACAGCCCTTCGGCCCACAAGTTGCGCCGATCATAGCCCTACCTACTAGGCTTACCTATAACCCTCAATTCTATTAAGTCCCATGTACTCATCCAGAAGTCTCTTAAAAGACCCTATCGAATTTGCCTCCACCACCACTGATGGCAGCCGATTCCACTCACCCACCACCCTCTGAGTGAAAAACTTACCCCCGACATCGCCTCTGTACCTTCTCCCCAGCACCTTAAATCTGTGTCCTCTTGTGGCAGCTATTTCAGCCCTGGGAAAAAGCCTCTGAGAATCCACCTGATCTATACCTCTCAACATCTTATAAACCTCTGTCAGGTCACCTCTCATCCTTCATCTCTGCAAGGAGAAAAGACTGAGCTCCCTCAACCTATCCTCATAAGGCATGCCACCCAATCCAGGGAACATCCTTGTAAATCTCCTCTGCACCCTTTCAATAGCTTCCACGTCCCTCCTGTAATGAGGCGACCAGAACTGAGCACAGTACTCCAAGTGGGGTCTCACCCACTTGGACTACTTGTGCCCTCTTACTCTTGATCCTTTCATGAGTGGGAACAATTTCTCCCTATCTATTCTGTCCAGCTCACTCATGAATTTGAACACTTGTATCAAACCTCCTCTCAGCCTTCTTCTCTCCAAGGAGAACAATCCCAACCTCTCCAATCTATCCCCATAACTGAAGCTTCTTATCCCTGGAATCATTCGTGTTGACCTCTTTTATACTCGGTCCAATGGTTTACACCCTTTCTATAGTGTGGAGCCCACAACTACACGCAATACTCCAGCTGAACTCTAACTGGTGTCTCGTATAAGTTCAGCATAACCTTGCTCTTGTTCTCTGACTTCACACACTCTGTGGGTGTCTGTGGCACTTCATTGCATCACCAACTCCCCACCCACCACCACTTCCCCATGTCTTTCATGTTTGTTTTATTCTTTTTCTGTTGAAATGCTTATTTTCATTCAGTCACATGTTATTTTCTTTTCCAGATTAAATATGTCTCAGTGAGTTACATGAGAAGTCTCAAAGCCATTACCTGATCCAGACTTCTGGCCTAATTTCTCAAATCCTCTGACCCGTCCAGCTATGTAGCAATGTTTAAAAAAGAGCAGTGGAATTACTCGGTGGTAATTGTCCACAAGGAAATATGCTTACCATAAACTGAACTTTTAAAATGTCTCTGATGATCCTGTTGTTCTCCCTCGTACATCTTGATAATGGGCACAATTTTCACTCCTTGCGCAGAAGCTGTACCCTCAAAATAAAAGCAGTGGAAACATTTGTTATTTTGTTTCAATTTATGGTATTTTTGCATTCAGACTGCGTTCTCCCCTTTGTTTTGACAACAACCTTCAAAGCATTCCACTTACACTCTGAATGCATTACTCTATGTCATTCACAAGGGACCATGGAATGTGGCTGCAGAACGTTCAAACTCAAAGCTAACTTTCCTCTACCTCATCACAGGGACAAACAGGGTCAGTGACACCAGAGGGGTCTAATGTGGGGAATTTCTTACCTGAAATCTATTCAATCAAATCTACATTTCATTCATTTACTGCCTCCCACAATGACTTCTTCAAATAGTCAGTGGATTTTCACTAATAAACTCTGCTTTTACAATAAAATCTTTCATCAAAAGCAGTCAATAGAAAAGCACAACATTTACCAAGATAACTTTAAGATTAAAACTTTATCAACCTTCACATTTATCACATATTGTCTCAAGGATGTTCTTATATGGCCTAATTCGGAGTCTGAGCTATGGAATAATACTCTCTCAGGCTGAGAATCTTAAGGAGATTTAATAGATGAATTTAGAGTGATATTAGCACTATACCCAATTAACCAAAATATTGGCCCTGACAAATAGAGTAAGTTTAATGACGGGACCTCATTTGAACTTTTGCACTGTTTTCCATCCGGCAAGTTGTACGGGAATGCATAATGCACAAGGGAGCCAGGAAAAAGAAAGGACAGAATGCAGCAGTCAAGTTGGTCAGGGATGGGGCGGGGGGGGCAGTGGGAATTGAGTCAAGGTGGAGGGTGACAGTCAGGAGAGAGATAGAGACAGATCATGGCTTGGGGAGATATGGCATGAGGAGAGAGAGCTTTTGGAGAGAGAGATTATAGTGTAGACAGTCCACGAGAAGAGAGGTCATGGAGATAAAGACAGAGAAAGAGACTGCGGGTCAGGAAGGAAGAGATAGCTCACAATATCTTCCATTTGAAATGTAAGTTGGATGTTGGGAGTAGAAATGCACGGATTCTCCGACAGACCGTCTTACCTAAGCCTGCCCCACCCCTGCAATCCCACATATTTACTTGGCTAATTCTCCATGGGCCACTAAGATGCAATTTAGCATGGCCAATCCACCTAACCCGTGCATCTTTGGAGTGTGGGAGGAAACCGGAGCACCCGGAGGAAACCCATGCAGACACAGGGAGAATATGCAAACTCCACACGGAGATTCACCCAAAGTAGGAATTGAACCTGTGATCCCAGCACTGTGAGGCACCAGTTCTAAACAGTATGCCACCGTTCCATCTCCACACAGACAGTCACCCAAGGCTGGAATCGAACTCGGGTCCCTGGAGTTGTGAGGCCACCATGCTGTACCTGTGCCGTTCTTCCCTGTGCACCCATATTTCCGGCTCCATCTGAAAGAGCTCTCTGCAACGTCAGTTCCCATTGGGAGCAGGTGTGAGAGTAACATGAGCGCGTCCCTACACAGGCAAGATTTCATGTTTTCAATCACACAGATTTTGGGTGGGATTTTACAGCCTCGCACGTCCTAAAACTGTAAAATCTCACCCGAGGTCAACGGGCCTTCCCATTTTCTGCTCCTCGCCCGCTCCAATTCCCATGGCGGGCGGTAGAATTCCAGCCTTAGTGTGGGCATGGGAGAAACCTCATTTCTATTTACAAGTGCCTGAGGTCATTGGAGAGCTGAACAGGTTCTGATGTGGGGTCAGTATATCAGCACAGCTTAGTGCATGCAAAGACTCACAAAACTAGCGGGGCAGACATTTAGTACAATTCAATTCAACTGTCATAAATCAACGTTCACAAGAGTGAAGTATAATATGTGTTACACATAAGGCACTGTGGCCTGCCAGCCAGCAGAGGATTGAACACTATATCATAAAGAATACATATCAACAGCTTACTATGCCAGGAATTTGTTAGCTATTAGAATGTCACAGGCCTGTCTGCTGCATTATACCCTTGCAATGGGCTCTGCATGTGCCTCTGTAGCATTCTGGCTCCAGTCATCACTGGCGCCTACTCCATCCTCATTGATGGAAAAGACATCTTAGTTCTTCATGTCTCCCTCATCAAAGACAGCGCCCCCTCCATCCTCCTTTGCTGTACAAGCTTGTCTCCTGTAGCCTGCACAATCATTATTCGGGTCACTCTGAGTGGGTAATATTGGAGCGCCTGCCTGAGCAGTCCAGACATCTGAACCTCATCTTTAGGGTGCCTATCTTGTGTTCAATGATAGCTCTTGTGCAGACATGTCCCTCTTCTCGGTGGCACTGCAATGGCACGCTGGTAACATCAGCCAGTTCTTCTGGGCTATTACTTATCTCCAAGAGGCCAGTCCTGCAATCACTGAGATCCTTCAAAAATCTGGGACACTGGGGAATGGTTCAGGACATGTATGCAGTCAGTAGAAACTTGCATTTGTCAGAATCTTGTGATTGCTGCAAAACACAAAACTCTAGTTGCCTGGTTCTCAGGATCCAAGTGGAATTCAACAAAACGGTGCACACTCCTGAACAGGGCATCTGTCACCTCTCGGATTCCCATGTGCATTGCTGACCGTGAAATGATGAACCGGTCCTCAGTGGAGCCCTGGAAGCAGCCACTGGCAAAGAGGCTTAGGTCAGCGTTGACCTCAATGCAATTGGCTTGGGATTGCCTCCATGTTCTCGCGGAAGCAGGTCTTCTTGATGAACCTGGTGTATGTGAGCAAGCACATGCAGGGACATCTGAAGGTGCCTCTGACATTGCCTGTCACTCTCTGAGGTAGCTGCACTGTCGAAGATATACCCGTGGTCAGGCCAATACTTGCCATCGCACTGGCCCCCTGGTCACTAGCAATCTGACCTTCTTGAAGCCTCTTGCTGATCAGGCCTCTGCTTCCACTGGCCCTGAGCTAACCACACCGATTCCGCCCCATCTGGACTGGAGCCAGGAGAAAAGCAGGTTTTATGGAGCCTGCGCCATCTACGCCTGAGTGGATCTGTGAACAAATTGAAATGATCCACCTTGTGAGCATATTTCTCCATCTCTGAGCCTTTAAGTCAATGCTAACCCCTGAGCCTGGCATCCATCTAGGCCTGGCATCGCCATCCCATCCATTCCAGGTGAAAGACATCCTGAGAACCACTGATGAGTGATCATACATGAGTGGAAACGTTACACAATGGCCAGGATGATGACAGCCATGTGTGATGAACCTCTATCAGACTTTTCAGCTTCCCTACATTATCCTCAATACACTATAGAGAGACCACTGTCATAGCATCTTAGAAAGACTTACCACAGAAGCCCTTGTCAGCTCTGACAATTTACCCAGGAAGATAGAGGCTTGGAGTTGGAACTTTGCATCAGACTTGCCCCTTGGGGGCATTCATTTTGCTTCTTCCCTCCCTCCCTAATTCTCACAGCACGCTCCTATGATGCAGAGCAACTCCAGTCTATGATGTGTTCTTGTTGGAATGTGATCCATTAATCAAGCAGCAATGCTGGCTTTTTGGGCACTGGAACCTCGAGAGCAGAACACTTAGAGCTTGCTTCTCCATGGAGTGGACTAATAATTAATAGGGTGCCCCTTTACTCAACCCAAAAAGAAGGCATTAAGTCCTCCCATCTGAAAAGAAACCCCCCTCATATTGAATGCTTGACAGGGCTTACAAACTGTGTAATGACCTTGCAAACTTCGGCATGGCACATGTAAGGTTTGTCAGGGTATCAAACGTCTTCTCCAAAGGGAAAATGCTGGAAAATCTCAGCAGGTCTGGCAGCATTTGAAGGGAAAGAAAAGAGCTGATGTTTCGAGTCCAGATAATGCTTTGTCAAAGCTAAGAGGCATAGAAAGTGGAAGGTATTTATACTGCAGGGTGAGGAAATGAAAGATGAGTCATAGCCACAGAAACCAGAGGAAAAGACTGCTAATAGCTGTCCACAGAGAGAATAAAGGGTCTGAACGGCTAAACAGCAGAGAAGCTGTAAGCTGTGACAGATGGAGATGTTAGGGGGAAAGACGGGACAGAGGTAGAATGTAAAGAAGGGGTGGGGGGAGCAGTAAAAAGGTAAGGGAAGGGATATCAAACACCTTCTACCTTCTTCCTACTATCCACTAAATTCCCCACATTTTTGTGCGCAATCATCATCATTCTTCGTCTCCTCTAAGCCTTCAACCCTGGACCCTATTATTAAATATATGAACATTCCTGGTCTTCCCACTGAATCCCTAGCCATTGCCATTCTCATGTCCCTCCTGACCCCTCCTGTTATCGAGGCTAGTTGTACCAAAAGCTTTCCACACTCACACCACCCCCAAGATGTGACCAATCCACTACCTGGCCATGATCCAATTGCCCCCTCTGACTGTGACAGCAGCTTCTGCTTCCCAATGCACTCATTCAAATCTCAAAATCCTGAGATCACTAACCCCGTCCTTTGGGTTCATCTCTCTACAACGCTCACTGCTCAAAAAGCCCGTCCACCAGTCGACAATGGGACCAAGGCACGTGTGCCATGCTTACCTTCCTAACCCTCCTGCCATCCATTGCCTAGTCTTCATGCACCTTGGTTTAATGGCAGCTGATCAAAATAGCTGACATTTGTGAGCGATCCCCAAGAAGGCCAAAACAGCAGTTTTTCACTTCAGAGACCAGGAGGAAGTCTAACTGACCAGCTGCATCCAGTCGTAAATATGTACCAAAATTCTCATGTTGGTAAGGAGCTTAAATTGGAGGAGACACTTAATTCTGGTGAGTTGGTTCTTAGTGAGCATGCACAAAATACAAACGCATGCAAAAACGCACCCGACATTGTTTGTCAGGAAGCTCGACTTGCCTTTAAAATTCTGAGAACGTAATTGCAAAAGTTAATCCCGCCTTCTTCAGGATGGTGTCATCACCATGCCTGTTAAATTCAGTCCATTGGCACAGATTCTAAGTGCTCTTTCTTACCTGCTGTTCACGCCACGCTCCCACTCCGGAGAGATCAGACAATTTGCTGGCCATCCAGATCTCCATTCACTGCAGCGGGAAGGGAAAATTTCCCCAGTGTGAACGGTGATAAGATTCCAGCCTAAGTCCAGCCTAATTTAACTTCCATGAAGAGTAATATGGCAGAAAGAACATGTGATAATTACGATTGTTGGAAAAATTAAAACGAGAAATGAGAAACCTTTTTTGGGAATCCACTAAGCACAAACACAGACACACAAACACACACAACCTCCCACAACAATGGGTGGAGTTTTCCCATAATTTGTCAGAGTGTCAGGCTCTGAGTGAAAACCAGCATATTTCTCTCCTGATGCACTGTCAGGATTTCAGACTAGGGCAGGATTTTATTGTCCTCTCAGCCATGGGAATCGGAGTGGCTGGGGGTGCTCCGTGGAAAAGTCATTGACCTCGGGCAGGATTTTACAGTTTCGGGATGAGCGAGGCCGTAAAATCCCACCTGAGATTTTGAGCCACTTTGAGAGAAATAAATCAGGGGGCAATGGACAAGGCCAGCTCCATAGAAATCAGGGTTCCACCTTTTTTTCCCATCTTTTGGGTAGCACAGTGGTTAGCACTGCTGCTTCACAACTCCAGGGTCCTGGGATTGATTCCCAGCTCAGATCATTGTCTGTGAGGAGTTTGCACATTCTCCTCGTGTCAGCGTGGGTTTCCTCCGGGTACTCCGGTTTCCTCCCACAGTCCAAAGTCTGTGCGGGTTAGGTTAATTGGCCATGCTAATAAATTGCCCCTTAGTATCCAGGGATGCGTAGATTAGAGGGATTAGTAAGTATAATATGTAGGAATGTCGGGGTAGGCCCTGGGTGGGATTGTGTTCGGTGCAGACTCGATGGGCCGAAGGGCCTCTTTCTGCACTGTAGGATTCTATGATCTATGATTTAAAAGGTATCCTGAGCAGAACTAATGCTAAACACTCCCCAGCTCTCCCCATCATGAAGATATCAGGGGCTCTTCCCTAATGGCACAATTATTAGGGGCTGGGCTGCCACCCACCCACCCCCCCACTCCACCCCCCTGCAAAATGGCACAATTATCAAAGGCACTCTAGCCCCCACAATCACTGTGGCAATGTCACTGCAGCTCCCTTCCTCATTGCCCGCTCTCCGTCCCTTCACTGCAAGGTCCCATCAATGGCCACTGCTGGCTCCATGCAAGATACCGCTCCTCAATGGCCACTCGCTCCATCATTGTCATGTACCCTTCTTCGGATGGGCAGCACAGTGGCATAATGGTTAGTACTTCTGCCTCACAGCGCCAAGGACCTGGGTTCAATTCCAGACTCAGGTCACTATCTGGGCGGAGTTTGCACATTCTCCCCACTGTCTGCATGAATTTCCTCTGGGTGCTCTGATTTCCTCCCACAGTCTAAAGATGTGTGGGTTAGGTTGATTGGCCTTGTTAAATTGCCCCTTACTGTCGGGGGGATTAGTAGGGTAAATAAGTGAGATTACGGCGATAGACTCTGGGTGAGATTGTTGTCAGTGCAGAATCGATGGACCAAATGGCCTCCTGCACTGTGGGGATTCTACGATAACAAGGCCTCCATGCGTTCCCCCCTCCACCATGCATGACAAGAGCCCCACCCTCATTTGCTCACCAGGTGGGCTGCCTCTGACACACTCCCTTTGTAAAGGTGGCACAGACTGGCAGTACCAACCAAGCAGCATCAACCTGTGCCATGGGCAGAGGCAGGGCAGCAGCAGGGGGCAGTGCCCAGGTATGCCCTTCTTGCCCCCAGGGACTATAGTGGCCTTGGCATGCCTGGTGGGAAATCCTCAACTGTTTCCCATCTTTATAAAGCTGCTGTGAACTCTGCTGACGTGACAGCACGTTGGTGAGTTTTGAATTTTCAGTGAGGGTGGAACTACGTGGCATGCAGGCCCTTCAATAATGTACAAGTTCATTGAAACATTTTCTAGTGAGGTCCCTGCCCTTTGCAGTGGGTACCTTGCTGTATCACAGGCAAGGGGCGGGGAAAACCAGAAAACAAAATCTCACCCGTGGGAATCTCATTTCCCAACTCCTGTAAGATTTAGTGCCTGCATTGCCGTTCTTGCTGACAGCGAACCTGGGCCCAAAATCACCCTCATTATCAGAGTTCTGTCTGCACATTTAAAGGAGGACCCCATCAACAAATTAAATCAATAGGTTGTGACAGCAAGATTTGGTTTAAAAGCAGAGGACAGGACTAAAGAAAGGGAAGGGCAATATTTAGTCCCAAGAAGCTGGTCCTCTGTTGTTAAATTCAATAAATCTGTCTTAGGACAGATGTTATATCAAAGTTTATGGGGAGAAAGCAGGATTAGGCTACTGAGTTGGACAATCAGCCATGATCGTGATGAACCGGCTTGAAGGGCCAAATGGCCTCCTCCTGCTTCTATCTTCTATGTTTCTATGTTTCTTCCCCCGTGGCGTGTTTCACAGCAGAAGGTGGCAGGGGGAACTTCAGGCTCAGCCATTGTCAACAGGGTTTCCCATTGAATGCACCCCTTGCAGCTGAGGAACCTGTGGCAGGGGTGCGTCATCGGCAGGTCCGATGTGTGAACGGCAGCGAGACTTAGGCGATGGTTTTACATTTACGAAAATGAAGGTCGGATCTAAGGAGCAGTGCAGGATTTAGCAACCTTAATATTTCATTAAAATCTCCACAACCGGGAAGATTCCACAAGTCAGCAGGATGCCTCTGTTTATTAAGTTCACATTATTCTGGCCGACTGTCTGTGTAGACTTGAACAGAAAGTGCTGTTACAGCAATATTACTATTGAGTTTGGCTTGAGCTTCTAGTTTCCAACTCCCGTCTATCAAAAAAAACCCCAAAAAGCTCCAGAGACTTTTCTGTCAGTGGTTGGGGAGTTTAGAATGATAGACTGAGAAAGTTACCCTGGTTAGATTTAGTGTATTATTTCACTGTCCTCTTCCCTCTGGTTTGGTCCATTGCCACAGACAACAAAGGGAGAGTGTAAGCAAGCTTGAAAGGGAGACGGACAAAGAGGAGAGTGCGAGAGTGAAAGTGACAGTGACAAAGTGAGAAATAGGGGATGAAAGAAAGAAAGAGTTATTGAACTGTTGCATTCTGTTCGTCATCCAGCTTTCAGGTGGATGCACAAATGTTCAACACTTCTCAGCTTCAGTTTAAATATTTTAAGTCAAAAATACAGACATACCAGACTCCAGTTCCAGTCTGTCAAGAAGCAAGTTGCCCAGAGTAATATTTTATTGATATTCTGACAAAGTGCTTCAAATAAATACACTGGAAACATCTGGCATGCATTTAGATATCCTAACCTCTTTATCTACTCTGCTTGCCATTTAGGAGCTGTCGAAGGTAGAGGTGAAAGGAAGATGGATCACGATTGTAATGCCGAACCAATGGAGTGATAAATAAGACGGAGGTTTCAGCTGGAATCAATGAAAATTATATGGAACAGTAATATTCCACAATATATTCTTTCTATTTCTTTATGTCAGTTCTCCTTTTAAGACTGCACACTACAGGAGCAATGACCATGCTGGATTAAGTGCTGTAAGCTAAGCGACCGTAAATATATCACTTGCTGTTTACCCTTGCTTTCTCTGATATAGTAGCTGCCTTTAAGATGACTGCAGGCTGTAAAGGCACTTCATGATTTGGCAACATTTATGTGACTCGGTTGACAGCAGCCTCACCTCTGAGGGGCAATGTCCTGAGTTTAAGTCCCAATTCAGGACTCGAAGGCTGTATTGAGGTAATGCCATCCTTTGGATTACCCATTCAACCTTGTCCGCTCTCTCAGATAGAGGTAAAACAAAATCCAAAGCCATTTGCTGGAAAATGTCTGATCTCTCCCATGGCTGGGATTCTCCAGTCCCCCTGAAGTGAGTGGTATTTTGGCTCAGTGTCAAATTCTCCATTCTTGCTGGCAGTGGGGGGGCGGGTAGAACGAGGTTGAAGTATCCTGCCTGCTGTTTCAAAGCAGTGAAGGGGAGTTATTCCTGGTGTCCTGGCCAATATTTATCCCTCAATCAATATCACAGAGACAGATAATGTGGTCACTATTACAATGCTGCTTGAGGGAGTTGCATCAAAAAGTACCAATTGGCTATACAGTACTTCAAGACATCCTATGGTAGTGAAAAGTATTATAGAAGAACATAAGAACTAGGAGCAAGAATAGGCCATCTAACCCCTCGAGCCTGCTCCGCCATTCAATAAAATCACGGCTGATCTTTTCGTAGACTTAGCTTCACTTACCTGCCCGCTCACCATAACCATTAATTCCTTTACTGTTCAAAAATTTACCTATCCTTGCCTTAAAAACATTCAGTGAGGTAGCCTCAACTGCTTCACTGGGCAGGGAATTCCACAGATAAAGTACAAGGTATAAGAACAAGGCTTTCTCTTTTTTTAACCAACATCCGGACTGGACATGGTAAACAAAAGTCCTGGCCGAGATTCTCCCAAAAAAAAACTAAGTGCCCAACAGATGGGTACGCAGGAGTATTTTCTGCCAATTTTTGGGTGTATTTACCAGAACAAATCTCTGATATTCTGAGCAATACAGAGTGCCATAGCGTGATTCCCTCTGGTAAGCAGAGGGCAGGGCCTTATCCTGCTGGAGAGGCTGGCAACATAGTGCTGAGCCAGCCACAGTGCATGCATTGACCTGTCAATGTGGAGATTGGCGCATGTGCATTGGCACCCCCCATTGCTGGCCTCCTGATCGCTGGTCTCTGATCACTGGCCAGCCCCATAACCCCGATCACCAGCCTTCTAGATCCCCCCAACCCTTTACTGCTGGCCTAATATCAGACTGCGAAGACCTTACTGAGCCGTCTTCTTCCTTCAGCACCTTTGTGTAGGACTTGTTGAATATAAGCTCCCTGGGGTTTGGTAATTAATTAATAAGATAGAGCTTGTATACTGAGCCCTGTATAAAGCAGGCCCCTGAGTGGATCCATTATTGCACTCTCCCGGTCGGGGCCTGTTGTGTTCATCACAGGCTTGTGGATGTTACTTTATTATGTACAATAACGCACTGCTCCTTCACAGCTGACTCCTGGAGTTATTGTAAGTTCAGGCAGCGGACTCGATGGCCTACATGCAAATAAAGACTAGGAGTTAAATTTCTGCTTCTTTACTCGGCAGTTGGGGGAGAGGCTTGGCTGAGGTTGGATGGCTCCCTGCCTGAAAGACTGATACCAGGAATAAAAAAAACAGACTGAAAAGCTTGGTAGATGACTCTCGGGATAAATCATACAAGCAATACACCATTATAGACAATTCACCCACAAACATTCAGTGATCTTTTATATAACATTTCATTGAGAGCAGACATTTTCTGAGAATAATAATGATAAAGAATTCTGGAATATATATTGGCATGATCTTGAACTGAAAGGGGCCATTATCATGAAAGCTCTCTTTGTGGAACGGCATTGAGAAGCTCCATCAGAACAGCATGGATCTGAAACACAGCCAAATCCTGCAAGCCAGAAACACATGGTGGGCTAAATAGAGAAACCCAAGGTTAACATTAGCTTGGTGGAAATCACAGGGATATTCTCATTGGGCTTATTGATGGATAACCCTCCTAATCAATGCCTTTGCTTCAACTGTACTAAGAGATAGAGGTATTGGACTAATTTAGGGAATTAAATAGGTTAGTGAAGGGATAAGGGTGGCACGGTGGCACAGTGGTTAGCACTGCTGCCTCACAGCACCAGGGACTTGGGTTCAATTCTCGACTTGGGTCATCATCTGTGCGGAGTTGCTGGCTGGACCGTAGGAACATGTGGAGGGTCTGATGTTATCTTCAGAGCTGAGGCAGAGGTCAGGCGTCAGTCTTGTGAACCATAGGCTGAATATCCCAGAACCTTTTGAAAAATATGTTCAAATGGCTTTAACCATGTTCCTTCCATGTCACCTATGGGGAAGCGATAGCCTCGCGGTATGTTCACTAGACTATTAATCCAGAAACTCAGCTAATGTTCTGGGGACTTGAGTTCAAATCCTGCCATGGCAGATAGTGGAATTTAAATTCAATGAAATATATCTGGAATTAAGAATATACCGATGACCAGGAAACCATTGTCGATTGTTGAAAAAAATCCACCTGGTTCACTAATGTCCTTTAGGGAAAGAAATCTGTCGCCCCTATCAGCAATGTGATTAACTCTCAACTGCCCTTAGGTAACTACGAATGAGCAATAAATGCTGGCTAACCAGCGATGTCCATGTCCCACGTATGAACAAAGAGGTCCCCTCCCACCATAATCCCATATCACAGAAAGAATAACTTCCTTTCAACAGGTGCCAGAACTCCTTCTGTAGAACTGAATGACCTCATTATACATGCTTGACTGAGTGCCTACTTCATAAATTATTATCTCAGTGGGGGTTTTGTTTTGATAATTGGAGAGAACTGTTTATTTAGTTGACATTTTTAAGTTTGGATGTGGCAGTTGCTGCCTAAGCCATCACTTATTGTCCATGCCTAATAACCCATGAGAAGGTGCAATGTGTTCTCTTCTTATTTCTGACATCTTTAAGGGGTTTTATTAAGTTCTTTATGTGGTCTCTTTTGTCAATGTCTCAATATTTGTTTGTACGAGCTTAAGATTTGTGTGATGCCTCTGTCATTGAGACTTTAATGATCCATCTGATTGACACACTTATTGGGGTATAGGAACAGCAATTTGCTTTTCAAAGGCAGATTTGTGAATCAGCGCTTTTTTCTGAGCTATTCTACACATTCCAGCTGCGACTCTCCCAAAAGTGCTGAGTTGGCCCAATTGCAATCCCCATAGCAATTCCTGGGCCAGCCCTGAACCCACCCATCTTGAAGCGCCCCGATATCCAGGCCCCACCCCCCAGTAGTGACGATGCCTCCACCCGCCTCACCCCAGCAGACCCCCCCTCACTGACCTCCTGCCAGGGTCAGACCCCCTCCCCCGGAGGGAGGCCCCCCCCACCATCTGGCAGATCACTTCCTCCCAGCCCCTCCCAATCACTGCCCTCTCTCCATCCTGGACTGATCCTGCCTGCAAGGTGACAGCTGGACTCCCCACCCCCATCAATCACCTCACAATAGGTCCTGCCCCCTTGGCACTGCCTACTGCCTGATGAGCAATGCCAATGTTCCCACTGGGCATGGGAACTTTGCATCTTGGGCAGTGCCAGGAGCACAAGCTGGCACTGCCTGGGTACCCATGCCTGGGGGTACCATCCCCCACCACTCAACCCCTCATTCTGGCAGGATTTCCCGCTAGTTTCCCGAACACGGGAACTAGTCTGAGCCCCGCCGGAATGAAGTATTCCTGGTGGGGTGGGAGATTCGATGGGGACTGTTTGCTTTCTCTGTTCCCACCACATGTGCAAATCCCTGTTCAAGCTCAGAGATATGCATCTCCCACCATGACTCAACAGAAAAATTGTGGGTCGCAATGGGAGTATCACGGCCTCCATTCTTATTTTATGCCTCATTGTTTCTATATCTAGTCTGTACAGCATTATTGGGCATGGAAAGGCCGTGAGTTAGCATGGGATTGTAAGGAGACATGGAGACTGAGTGGAGGGCACAAATTGCCATGGTGAGTAGATAGAAGGTGATGGAGGGTGAAGGGTGAGAACTCGAGGTCCTAGCAAACTTCAATACAATTGGGATGAAGTCCCAGAGACCAAGGTAAACTTTCTAACCAGCCCACCATGGCTGGCCCTGCTGCCACGTAACCTCTGCTTCCAAGGTTAGTGAAACCAATGCCAACCCATACCTATGACCTGAGAGTGATAACTGAGACATTCAGGGGCTTTCTATCACCACGGTGAGACATTGCTTAACTGAAGTTATCCATCTCATTGCAAAAGCCCAGATCAGCAAAGACAAAAAGTATGTTATTAGGGTTGCAAATCTCCCTTGCAATCTCTTCCTTTGGCTGGAATTCTCTGATCTTGTACTCCTCAGTATCGTTGCCGGTGAGAACAGAGAATTTGGTGCTCAGCCAAAACTCCATTCACTGCAGCGGGACTGGAGAATCCCAGCCGTGGGCAAGGTCAGAGAATTCTGGCCTTTGATGTTTTGAAGCTTTCATTTCAAGCATTAATTTTACCTCACTAAGACTTTGAAATGTGTTTTCCAACTTTTCTTCAAATAAGTGTAAAAAGCACATGAGCAGAATCTGCTCGGAAAGAATAGCTGGGAATTTGTGGTTGCAATGATGGTGAAACTCTTTGTGCGCTTCATAATGTTGTGTGATACCAACAACAATTCCTGGAAAAGTTAAACATATAAATGCAGCAACTGTAATCCGTGATTTCCTGCTCCTTTATGAGGTGTGCAGTTAACACAGAATTAATTATTCCTGCTGCCTCGGAAAAGCAGCCAGCATTATTAAGGACCCCACGCACCCTGGACATTCTCTCTTCCACCTTCTTCCATCAGGGAGAAGATTCAGAAGTCTGAAATCATGCACCAGCCGACTCAAGAACAGCTTCTTCCCTACTGCCAATAGACTTTCAAACAGGTCTACCTCGTATTAAATTGATCTTTCTCTCCACCCTAGCTATGATTGTAATACTAAATTCTGTACTCTCTCCTTTTCTTCTCCCCATGGACTCTTTGAACAGTCTGCTTTGTCTATGTAGTGTGCAAGAAACTTTTCATCGTATACCAATACATGTGACAATAATAAACCAAATCAAATTTGATGTGAACGTTAACATTTTGCATAGTGTTCTAATTTTAAAAAAAAATTGGAAATGTTAGATCTTCTTGAATGAGGTATAGCTGAATTTTAATGGCACACAAAGTCGTAATTACGGAACAACCTCTTTGATCCTGAAATACTCCCTGCTCTGCTGTCTGTGAGAATACTTTTGTACAATTAGTCAATCAGCTTCATTGACACCATCACTGTTGCTGAATGCTATTAGTCCCCAAAAGTAGATTCAAAGTTAGTTCAGGATCGAATAAATGATTACTCCAGAGCCAAACTAAATACTGTGGGCGAATTTTTGAGAACAGCAGAAAGTATCATTCTTTCACTCCTGACCACAACATCTGGTCCATTGTTTTGGAGTATAGTTGACTGAGTGGTACTGCTGCATTGTGGGAAATTCTGCATGTACTCAGACTGTCCAATCTAAACCAGTTCTAGACAAAATATTAAGACTTCTAAGAGGGATTAAATCTTAGAAGTAAAGCTTTTTAAAAAAATATTGACGATCCATGGTTAAATCTATTTATGTTTTACGATATTTAAATATATTATTTTTGATGAACAAATTGTTTTGAATCTTAAAAGTGTTGAATGCTGAGGGAAAATTGGACAGCTGAAAATAATTTTCAGACAGTGTACTGTGAGAATTGTAGAAATCGGGGATTGAAATGTGCAACTAAGAATTTGCATTCAGACTGACAAATCTATACAGACAAAATGCATAATAAATATGGGCATAGCCATTTATGATGGAAAAAGTTGACTCAAAATGTTATGGCAAAAGATTGACACCATGAGGTCCAAGTGGTTCAGATGGGAAATGAGTGCAGGAGAAAGGATTTTAATAGTGAGAGATATTGATATGTTGTTTCAGTTTCATTCTGTGCTTTTTGAGCTGGTTATAGCACTGTTTTCGCAATGTTGCAATGTAGTTTTAAAGCACACATCACGTATAATTGGTTTGATTTGGCTGAGATGAGAGCAATTTGAATTTGGGCAAATATATGAGATCACCTCCAGGAGGTTTTTATATTGGTTGTAACATAATTGCAACTGTTCTGATGCCATTAATTGTTAAAGTATTGAAACACCCTGAGCAGCTTGTTGGGCCCCATATGTATTTTAAAGGTCAAATAATAAAGTTCTGACCAGTTTGTCCATCAGAAAAGTCAATATTCTCCCAGCTTTCCGAAGTCAGTAGGACAGAATTCAACGCATGCATTACATAAACATACACAAAGCAATATTTTGGTCAGGGCAGTTATTGAAAATATTGATCTTGTATTTTATATGTTTCAGAATATGACTTCCAGTTTTAAGAACTAAAGTTTTAACTGTTGCTAGGCGAGGGCATTTGGCTGAGAAACTGACAAACAACCCTATTTTAAAGGCTAGTCAAACAAGCCTCAGTTTTATTAACCCTTTTTTTATTCATCAGTGTTACAAGTAGCCTTGCATTAACATGGCAATGAAGTCATTATGAAAATCCTCTAGTCATCACGCTTCTATGCACCTAGCCAGCATGTTTCTGAACTGTGGGAGGAAACCAGAGCACCTGGAGGAAACCCATGCAGAGAGGGGGAGAAAGTGCAGTCTTCGTAAACAATGCCCCAAGCTAGGAATTGAACCTGGGTCCCTGACACTGTGAGGCAGCAGCGCTAACCACTTATCCGGCTATTCTGAATTGAAAGCAAACAAAAAGCTTGAACATCTCTAAGATTGTAGTGGAGCTGAAACCTCTAATTTATTGTCTTAATAAAAGATTTAAATTGTTTGTAATTTCCTAATGAAAGAAGTTCAAATCAACGTGGGAACAGCAAACCTGGAGTGAGGGCAATTACATCCATTGGAGATATAAACTATTCATCTGGTTCAAAAGAATCAAAAAGTTATGTTGAAGGTAAAACGTAATTGTTTGCGTATCTGTTTTGGAACATCCCAAAGTATGCCACATTGCCATAGAGGTGGAATGTAGAGGTTGGCATATTCCTTTGTTTGGTTTATCCATGACAGAAATGAATACTTCAGTTTGGGAACAGTCATGCTCAATTTCAGTTTGGATTTTGTGAGTGGGAGAACCAACTGGAAGATTTTCCTGGTTTACGGTGAAAGGAAGACATTTACGATTGTCCCACTGGCAGGAAGCAATCAGTGTAGCTGGCTTGGAAGCTGTGAGAAGGCAGTTGGATATCTGCAGACAATTAAAACATGGAGCTGAGACATCCACAGTCATGAAATATTGAATATCAGTTGGAGTGTCACTTAGCCAAAAAGATAATGGAAAAATCCCCCATAAAATATTGCCTCATAGAATAGTTGGAACACTGAACTGAATTCTGGGGGGGCTATGGCTTAATTTTGGGTTTGTCCCTAAAGTAGTAAATGAACCCTCAACATTGATGCTAAATCTTGGGAGGAAGGAGAAGGTAGAACTCAGTTCATGACGTAAGTAATTATGAATAGTAGTGTTCATAATGTTTGCTTTGCTTAATCTTTATGTACAATAAAGCTTGTTTCTGTTTAAAAAAAAGTGAAATCTTGTGGCAGCATTCAGCCAGTAGATTGCTGGATGTTAGGAACTGTTAACTTTTAAACAGAAATTCAAACAGAATTGTAACACACTGCAAATGCAAGCGTAAGATATGGTGTTACAGGCTCAGGCTGTTTAAAACTTAAATTGTTACCTGCAGTTATGGTCAAGTATTTTCCAAACGCTTTGTGAATTTTTGCGCTCGAGAGAATAGTACAAACAACTAGTGCACGTCCAGTAATAGAGTCAACTATAGCACAGTTAAATGCCAAGTAAGGCTCCCTCTAATTTTCCTCTTATGCATTAATTTGAAAAGCAGTCAGATTGCACAAGGCATCCTTGAAGCTTTCTGAAGGACACGGAAAATTTAATGCAAATTGTATTAAATTAGAAATTGGATTGAAATTGCCACAGTTCATTTCACTTCACAGAGAACAGGTTTGTATCAATGATCATTGCTGTTAAATTTTCTGGACTCGATCTGTGATGCTGCTTACAAAAGAATTACCAGTATTTGAGTTATCACTCAAAGGTTAGAAAGAGAAAATAAAAGTTAATCGGTTAGAGATTTACAATACAAGCTTAAAACGCAAAACAGATTGGCTGTCTGTGTTGACAGAATTGATAATTGGGAAAAGAAACACTTGAAATACAAGTGACCATTAGTGTACAATCAAGAATAAAACTTTGATGAAAATAATGGATGATCGACTTGCTTTTTGAAAGAATATATTCATTTTACACTTGGGAACTAAAGTTGGGGAAAATTGACTGGTCAATGTTAAAAAACATTCACAAGCCCATGTCTGAGATTGATCCCAAGCTGTGGGGATGGATTACAATCATGAATCACTGGGGTCAATGGGATTGGTGAAAGCTGGATGAATGGCCAGTCAAAAGTCAGCAGGTTAATTAAGCCATGCAGAGCTGGACCTTTCCCTGCTGTGTCCGAACTTAACCCTCAAGGATCTGCCGGCAAATCAGCTGTACCGCTAAATCAGGCTAGAACCTCATTAATTTATGCAAATTGGAGCTACATAAACAGGTCAGAGGCTAGGAATCCTATAGTAACTCACCTCCTGACTCCCCAGGGCCTGTCCACTGACTACAAGACATAAGTCTTGAGTGTGCTGGAATACTCTGCACTTGCTTGGATGATTGTTGTTCCAAAAATAGTCAAGAAGCTTGACAACATCCAGGACAAAGTAACGCACTTGGTTGGCACCCCTTCTACGGACATTCACACCATCCACCAACAATATACAGTAGCAGCAGTGCATGCCATCTACAGGATGCACTGCAAGAAATCATTAAGAGTCCTTAGACAGCAACTTCCAAACACAAAACTGCTACCAACTTGAAGGACAAGAGCAGCAGCTACATGGGAACACACCCACCAACATGAAGACCCCTCCAGCCACTCACCACCTTGACTTGGAAATATATTGCTGTTGCTTCACTATTACTGGGTCAAATCCTGGAAATTCCTCTGTAACAGCACTATAGATGGACAAACACCACGTGGAATGCACTGATTCAAGATGTCAGCTCGCCACCATCTTCTCAAGGGTAATGAGGGATGGGCAATAAAATCTGGCCTAACCAGAAATGCTCACATCCCATGAATGAATTATAAAGAAATGTCGCCATTAGCATCCTGATGGCCTTTCGCCCAGGAACTGTGGAGAATTCATATGTCTTTCCTGCCAGACTAAAGCAAGTTGATGAACAAGCCCTCTGAATGTTTCTTTGACAGGTTTCACAAGGACTTCCCTGCTTATCTTCTATAAGACATCCATTTCCTAAAAAACAATAGATGCCAAGGGCTTATAATCTTCACCGCCAGCAGTTGTCTTTTTTCCATTATTCGCTTGTGAGACATGGGCATCGCATCAGGCCAGCATTTATTGTCCATCCCTAGTTGCCCTTGAACAGAGTGGCTTGCTAGGCCATTTCGGAGGACAGTCAACCACATTGCTGTGGCTCTGGAGTCACATTTAAACCAGACTTTGCAGGAAAGGAAATGAAGAAAGGAAAATAATGCATGGAAAGTGTTGACTTGCTATTTTACATCTCAATTGTTACGTCAGTATGGTCGCCGATGCAGGGGGCGGCACACTGGAGCTCTGCTAACCATTGGCACAGTGACAGATCTTGAGAGTGCTTTCCCAAAGGGAATTTTCTCCAAGGAAAATTTAATTACCAGTAAGGATGGCAGATTTCCTTCCCTAGAGGACATTAGTGAACGAGATGGGGTTTTCCAACAATCGGTGATGGTTTCACAGTCATCAGCAGATACTTAATTCCAGATATTTTTTATTGAATTCAAATCTACCATTTGCTATGGTGGGATTTGAAGCCAGGTCTCCAAAACATTAGCTGAGTTTCTGGATTAATAGTCTAGTGATAATACCACTAGGCCATCACCTTCTCTCCTGCCCCATCCCCATTTTACCAACTGGTCCAGTGTACTGATAAACAAGGTCTGGTAATTAAATTTTCCTTGGAGAAACTTCCCTTTGGGAAAGCACTAAGATCTGTCACTGTGCCAAAGGTTAGCAGAGCTCCAGTGTGCCGCCCTCTGCATCGGCGACCATACTGACTTAACAACTGAGATATGAAATAGCAAGTCAGCACCTTCCATGCATTATTTTCCTTTCTTCATTGAGCTGAAAGCTATTCCTTGTTTTCCTTTCTGGGGAAGGATAATGTGTTACATCAAAAGCTTCCCCCAGGGGCTTTCCTCCTGACCTGCTTTCTGGTGATGATATGGTGCCAACTTGCTCATGTTTTCACCACCTCAATCATCGTTACCTTATCTGCTTCCCCTTTTCACAGGACCTGCTTAGTTTCACAGTCACAGCAGGCAACGTCTGGGGGTTGTCCGAGTTATTCTCAGGTGGGGAAAACAACCGCCGGCGGGATCAGTTAAATCATTTCACTCGAGACATTGCATTCACAATCTTACCCCTTTTAAGACTATTTGTATCAGAAAGGTTAAATTATCTTGGTAACTATTGAGTCTTTTCTTTTATCACTGGCTGACCGTCCTAATGTTAAACTCAACTGAAAATGCTTTACTCAGGCCATTTTCCGACTTCACTCGCAGCCAGGATTCTCCCGTCCTGATGCAATTGATGGAGATTTGGCTGAGTGCCAAATTCTTCATTCTCACTGGCAGCAGTGGCCAAGCGTGAATGGTCAGAGAATTCTGGCCACTGACTGTTATAATGTTATCCATCTTGGGCCCATGTGGAGCTGCATTAACAATACTATTTGACATTGTTAATAGCTCACCGCTTACTCCACCATCTCATCGGCTTTTGTGGATGGACAATTTAAATGGTCTGAATAACCTCTGTCTGAGACCTATTACTAAGCTCTGTTGAAGACCCCTGAAGTCCAGGGTAGATTTTTGACAGGTTGAACCAAGGAAAAAGCAGAGACGCTGAATAGTTTCTGAGCCGGACAGAGGGGAAACAGTTAGTTTCCTGCTCCTGATCACTTTCTGGTGATTCCTACTGGAAAGTACAACAGAGTAACAACATTCCCCACTGCATAGATCATCAGCAGCCTGCCTGATAAAGGACAATGTTCTGACATCCTGCTCATCAGAAATGGCCAGGGAAATGATTCTTGGCCCCTGTTTTGAGGTGGGGGGGGCACCTTCTACAAGCAGCCCCTCACCTGGAGCGTTTTAACAGACCTATCTGATGTTTGCCCTGCTTATTGAGATTCCTGCTGCTTTTGCCGCTCCTTCATCTAAACCAAACCAATGTAGCAACAATGGCATCTGCAGTAAGGTATGATTAATCAGTGTGGGTCAGGAAAGAAAATACTCCGAAAGAAGCAATCTGCAAGCTCAGGAATACCTTTAGAAATCCAGCTACTTTACCTGCTCAGTTAAGATTGGGTTGGAGTCTTAACTACAGCTTGGTATGTCTCCTGCTCTGCCCAAGACCGCAAGAAACTCCAAAAGGCTGTGAATGAAGCCCAGTCCATCACGCAAACCAGCCTCCCATCCATTGACTCTGTCTCTACTTCCTGCTGCCTCGGAAAAGCAGCCAGCATAATTAAGGACCCTATACGCTCTGGACATTCTCTCTTCCATCTTCTTCCATTGGGAAATAGATACAAAAGTCTGAGGTCATGTACCAACTGACTCAAGAAGAGATCCTTCCCTGCTGCTGTCAGACTTCTGAATGGACCTTGCACTAAGTTGATCTTTCTCTACACCCTAGCTATGATTGTAACACTACATTCTGCACTCTCTCCTTTCCTTCTCTAAGAACAGTATGCTCTATCTGTTTGGCACACAAGAAACAATACTTTTCACTATATACTAACACATATGACAATAATAAATCAAATCACATCAAATATATCAAAGCGCACCAACTTGCATTTATTAATGAGGAACTTGCCTGCTTCCAGCAGATGTCTTTTCTATCAGGGGCGATTTTCATTCTTTTAACTGCTCACTCAACCCATTCTCCTAAGATAAAAATTAAAGTTCTTGGCAAGATTGTGAGAGAAAAGCTTTTGTATGAAGACTGTGCTGATCAAACATTCCAAAATAAATGCAATACGTGGATATAGCCATCGCAGGTCACAGTAACTGAGGTTATACAAAGTTATTCTTGCGTTCCTATGATGGTGAGACAACAATGAGCCTAGTTTGACAGACAAAATTGATACATAACAATGAATCACACTGATATCGCCTGTGGCAAAAATAAGCATGTAGATCAATAATAGCCTCTGAAATCAAATTTAGACCATGCTAACATCCAAAAATACACTAATTGACTTAATATTATTGCTGTTTAAATAAAGTGAAGGAATACATAGAGAAAAAAGGGACTCCTTATGATCAAAACAGCTGGTATAATATATAAATAGTAAGCAATGTTAAGGAGCCCTACCTTGACCAGACTAATGTGGTCATTGCTTTTCTTATCTCTGGAGCCACATCTCCTGCTTTACACTGTCTGCGTTAATAGGGATATTCCCCCTCCTGCTAAGATTGCTGCCCCACCATCTTATTCATCGGATACCCCATTCTGAAAGAGGAAATACCTCCTGAACAGCATTTGCTGCACCAAAACACCACCTCCTCAAAATAAGACGTCCCTGATTCTTATTGCCTCTTCAATTGTGCAGGTCGTCTCGGTAGTCAACATTTGAAACATTCTCCTTTAAGCGGATCCAGATCTCCCAGGGAGTTTCAGATTCATTCACATTGGGTAGAAATGGAAAGCTGAGGAAGCGGGGAACTGACACAGAAAGATTGAACCATGCAGAAGAAAGCTGGTCCAAGCAGGTAGGGGATCGCTGAATGAGGAAGACACAGAGTACGGATAAAAAGGGAGGCCAAAACACAACTTAGGATATTGGTGGACTGTTTGAGGCCAGAGTTGTAAGGATAAAACATGGCTGGAGAAGAGGAAGAGGAAAGACTAGTTCCATTCTGACTTGAATTAAATTTGGAGGCAAGACTTTGAAGTTTGCGTTGGGACCTGGATTCGATTCTGGCCTTGGGTCACTGTCTGTGTGGAGCCTTCCCATGTCTGCATGGATATCCTCCAGATGCTCAAGTTTCTTCCCACAGTCCAAACTTGATGGGCCAAATGGCCTCCTTCTGTATTGAAGGAATTTTATGGACACTGATGTTGGGGTCAAATGGGGATCAGGACCCTGCAGAGTGTAAGGTTCTGTCCCCCTACCATGTTTTTCCATGAATTGGCCAAGTATCGGGTTTGCCATTCTGTTTAGGATGCGGCAGGGGTGTGGCGGGAGGAGGGATAGTTCAGATAAGAGGGAGAAGGGGGGCACCTTCATTTTGAGGAATCTCCTCTCTAACATCTCACACTTGCAAATTTAAAAAATGACTTCAGCAGCCAGGGTGGGAAACTCCTCCACAAGGAGCTCTGCAGCTGCAGTGAGGCCAGTTAGGCAGGGCTGCCTGCCAATGACTGCCGTGAGCACTTGCATTACGACCTCCTCGGAGATCAATCTCTTTCAAAGAGAAATTCAAACTTCCAGTTATTAGCTGAAAGAGGGGCACACAACAAGATTTCGCATTTAAAACCTTTATTGTGGCAAATGCAAAGGGAACATTATTAAGTAAACACCATTTACTTTTGCATGTAACTTATACTTAAAAATACCAAACAGAATTTTCTCCTTTCTACTTTTAATGACAACAAAACCCCTCAATTTTATTATAATACTTGGTCTCTCATATGGACATCCAATTCTCCGGGAACCAATCCAAAGCGATTTGCAGTTTCCAAGGGTTTTCTTTGTTACAATCCTATTAGTGACAGTAATGTTTAAAGAAGAAATCTGAATACCCAGTAATTAACCAACAGAACCATGCTACAAAATTTCACTCTTTTAAAGAAAAACAAACTTTATTGCGAATATAAAGACAAAGTAAACAGAGCAAGAGCTATTGACTTAGCAAGATTGCTGATCAAGATTTATGTTATGAACTCAGTTCTCTGTTTTACTTCTTCCGAAGCATCCCCTCAGCTTATGAAGTCTTGAAGATTCATTCACTTTCTTCTGGAACCAGACTAAAAGGTCTACTAGCACTCGTCAGAATTTATTTTAATTCTCCTTAGTTTTCCAGCTATTCTGCAAGGCAAATTACATGAGAATCCTTTCATTATCCCTAAGCAATCTTCCCGTTTTCTTTAATGGCCTCATGATTGTGGACACTTCAGCTTCTTGTTCTGACTTTGGACATGCCAGTCTGCTCCCAGTGCTTCTGTATAGCTCTTTCCATGCTAACCATCCAAGCTGACTGGTCTCTGCTACAAGGCTCTGTATGGACCATGCTAGATGCCTTCCTTTAACTTCAAAAATCTAGCTGCTTTTATCCCTCACAAAGTTTAAACTGAACTTGAGCTTTCACCCACATTTCACATGGTGAGCATTAAAGTTAGTATTATCCTTGCTTAAATGCAAGGCTGACTAACATCCATTCCCTTTTGGCTCTCCCCACTCAATGAGTTGCAGCCTATACAAGATCGGCCTGGCGACCTTACCAAAAAAATTCTAAGTGCCAAACAAGCATGAAAACGGGAAAGAATTCCCATTTTTTCAGCGAGAGAAAAATTCAAATCTGATGCCACTTAGAGAAAAAAACTTAGGCAAGGTGTGATTCATGCCAGTAGGGGGAGTAGATGGAGTC
This sequence comes from Carcharhinus amblyrhynchos, assembly GCF_965287045.1. Taxonomy (NCBI): domain Eukaryota; kingdom Metazoa; phylum Chordata; class Chondrichthyes; order Carcharhiniformes; family Carcharhinidae; genus Carcharhinus; species Carcharhinus amblyrhynchos. Next base: position 57,762,717 of record NC_137335.1, read on the forward strand.
TATTCATGTCAGGAAGCTGGCTGATGACTACTAGAAGATACCATTGCACATGCACATGAGCTCCTTGTGCACCATGTAAAGTATACACAGTTAGTGCACTGGAGATCTGACATTCCCCCAGCCCCCAGTCATGCCCCTCCTGATTGCAGCCCCTCTGATTGATTGAGACCCTCTCCTAATTCCCCAGCTGGCCTATCACCACCCATGTTCACCCCCCTGGCTGATCATGGCCCCTGTTCAACCCCCCCTGCTGATCACTGCCTCTGTTCACCTCCCTGGCCAATCACTGACTCCATTCACCTTCCCAGCCAATCGCTGCTCCAGGATCCCTCATTGCAAAAAGTGCAGCTCCCCATTTGCTGCCTCCACTTTGGACCCTGACCGCTCCCCTTATGCCTACCCCTTGGCACTGCCTGGTGCCGGGTGGGCAGTGCCAGGGTGCCTGGTGGGTAGTGCCAGGCTGGTAGTACCAGGCTGGCACTGCCCAACGGCTCTACCCCCCTGCTGCTGACCACCTGGGGTGATCTCAATGGCTTTTGGCCCCACTGGTGAGGCTATCAAATCTGGTTCCCATTGGTGGGGACAATCTGTGATCCTCACCAGTGAGAACCTCCACTGGCGAGGTCGGAAAGTCAAGTGAGCCTGGACTATTGCATCCTGGGATCACTAATAACATTAAAATTAAGATTTAAATGTTCAAATCAGCCTTGCTCCCTTCCTGGGCGCGAGGCTGATCATTCCGACAATCCAGGGCCGGTATCATTGTGAGACACAAAAAAAATCAGACATCAACTTGATTTTTCACCTCCCTTACGATCTCACCAGCTCGCCACGCCGATCCACCAGCATGGCGAAGCAATGCCCGTAAATCTGCAACTGCCTGTTTATTCCCAAACTGAACTGCTCATTTCTATCAGCAAACACACACTGATGAATTAAAAAAAGAGACATTTTAACCAAGACTCTACCCGAAATCAATATCTTTACAGCAAGGTGACATGTGGCCTGTTTCTAGGTAGAAATGGAAAATAACTACATTTTAATTCCAAAGTTTTCCTTGATTCTGGAAAACCATGTGAATAACTCATAATTCTAACAAAGACATTACAAGGCCTTCCAAACTGACTAGCATCATAACGAAGCACAGGGTAAGATTCCTACAGCTTATGAACTTATCTTTCCAGCTCTGACCTTTTAAATCAACATGCCTCTCATCTTTTGAATTCTAATTGCCTTAGGTTTATTTACCATTTAACTGACAGTGAAAAATTTCAATTCCCAAACCAAAAATTGCATTCCTCAAATGAAGAGTTATATTTTAAAACACTTGAATCATAAGAACATAAGAACATAAGAAATAGGAGCAGGAGTAGGCCATCTAGCCCTTCGAGCCTGCCCCGCCATTCAATAAGATCATGGCTGATCTGTCGTGGCTCAGTTCCACATTCCCGCCCTCTCCCCATAACCCTTAATCCCCTCTCTTATCAAGAACCCATCAACCCGCTTCTTAAAAATATTTAGCGAGGTAGCCTCCACCACTTCAACGGGCAGAGAATTCCAGAGATTCACCACCCTTTGAGTGAAGAAGTTCCTCCTCAACTCTGTTCTAAACCGCCTCCCCTTTATCTTGAGGCTGTGCCCCCTAGTCCTACTGTCTTTTTTGAGCGGGAAAAGTCTCTCCACCTCTATCCTATCCATCCCATTCATCATCTTATATGTCTCAATGAGATCTCCCCTCATTCTTCTAAACTCTAACGAGTACAAGCCTAGTTTATTCAGCCTCTCCTCATAGCTCAACCCCCTCAACTCCGGTATCAGCCTAGTAAACCTCCTCTGCACTCCCTCCAAGGCCAAAATATCTTTGCGCAGGTGCGGCGCCCAAAACTGCACACAGTACTCCAGCTGCGGCCTCACCAATGCCCTATACAGCTGCAGCAAGACCTCCCTACTTTTATATTCAATCCCCCTCGCTATGAAGGCCAGCATCCCATTCGCCTTCCTGACCACCTGCTGCACCTGCAAGCTGGGTTTTTGCGACTCATGCACAAGGACCCCGAGGTCCCTCTGCACCGTCGCCTGCTGCAGTTTCTCGCCCCGTAAGTAATAGTCCTTCCTACCATTCTTCCTACCAAAGTGGACCACCTCACACTTGCCAACATTAAATTCCATTTGCCATTTCCTGGCCCATTCGCCCAGCCTATCTAGATCCTTCTGTAGACTCTCCACACCCTCCGCACAATTTGCCTTTCCCCCAATCTTGGTGTCATCAGCAAATTTCGACACCCTACACTCGGTTCCCTCCTCCAGATCATCTATATAAATGGTAAATAGCATCATGAACAAGACATTTGCAACACCTTTCCAAATTCTATCTTCCGCAGTGAAAGTTTTCCAGTGGACTCTCCCTCTAACTCCAGCTACATAAACAAAGCTCCAGCTTTGTTTCAACTCTACTCAGTCTTCAACCAGACTGCAAGCTCTCACTTACACTCCATGTGATGAATAGTATGGTCAACGTTTTCTCTGGTGAAGGTGCAGAGTTGGCTGACCATTTATTTTACTCTCCTTCTGTCAGTTGGTGTCAGGTCCCACACATTCAAAGCTGCAACTTCATTCTGCCTCTAATATGTCTAGATTTATAAGGAAGCCTGTAACCCGATCTCAAAAAAGGCTCTGACGCCCTCCTTTCCATAGCAATCACCATCCTCTTAGAAAGGCTATTATTTTCCCCAAACATAAATATCTGACACCTTCCTTTCATTCAAATAATCAGAGTCCATCTGATCTTTAACAATTGAATCATGTGCATTTACTGTCAGGCAAACTCCAAAATGTGACTCTTGACATCTTGCTTTTACCTGAAATTTTAAGATATGGTCCCAACTATAATATTCATACAAACTAAAAAACGTAGCCCTCAAACATAACAATCCTATAAGACTCACAATTGTAACACTTGCCCCATGCTCTGTCGCTGGGAGGTTACCTTCAGGCAGGTGATCTAGGCCATGATGCCTTGGGAGGCTCAGAGGTCAACTGTAAAATTCCAATTGGCCTCTGAGAGCAAACATTGGCAGGCCTTTAACAAGCTGAATTGGTTGTCTGCCACTTGCTACAGGGAACTCTACAGCCCTGATCCTCTCAATGGACCCCAGGTCACCTGTTCTGTGAGTTAGAATTACCGTCATTGTCTCTCCCACATTCCTCCATAAAGTCTGAACTAGCTTCTTAGGCGGCTTCCTCTGTTATCAAAGGTATTTCTTTTCCGGGCAAGTATCTTCATTGTAGTATCAGGAAATCTGGAGGTGTGTCCTGCTTCTGAACTTTCCTCTTCCTAGTGTTGCTTAGTCCTTAATCATTTCTGTACTGTTATCCTGCACCTCATTAACCATGTGTTGGGCTTTTTAATGCAGGATCCTGATTAGCCTCTGAAATCAGATTCTGTCCCATTCGCAACGCCCACTCCCCATTCATTTAGTCCAATATCTCAAAAAAGGGCAGCATGATGGTTAGCACTGCTGCCTCACAGCACCAGGGATCCCGGTTCGATTCCCGGCTTGGGTCTGTGTGGAGTTTGCACATTCTCCCCGTGTCTGCATGGGTTTCCTTCAGGTGCCCTGGTTTCTCCCTGCAGTCCAAAGATGTGCGGGTTAGATGGATTGGCCATGCTAAATTGCCACTTAGTGTCAGGGGGACTAGCTAGGGTAAATGTATGGGGTTATGGGCATAGGACCTTGGTGCAGACACGATGGGCCGAATGGCCTCCTTCTGCACAGTAGGATTCTATGATTCTAATCAATTGCAGTGTTTTAAAGACTGCAGTAGCACTAAATGCCTCTCCACCCAGGCAGTGTTGAACTTGTAGGCACTGATCTTTATCTGCCACATTAATAATAAGGTCCTTTTTTAACTTGACTTAGTTGACGATTGACCCCCATAGTTGAGTGAAATTTTGGCTTGCTGCTGAACTGTCAGTGGGGATGGAGGGAGGGGGTCCAGCTCATGGTTTTTACTTGGGCATGATGGACCAGCTATGGTAGGTAACAATTAGATAACAACCTCTAATTTGGTGGCCTCTTTCCCAAAATAAATAAAACTACATTTTTTAGAAGCAGACATTTCTACCAGATATTGCAAGGCTTACAGTTCTCTCAGGGTGAAGCAAAAGGAGACCAAATACAACTTTATATTAGGTCTACTGAGTAAAAGCACATTGACAGATTCCTTCTTTATCAGGGTTTGCAAAAATATATTTTACTGCAGTCTGTACATTTTAACATGATCACATTCTCAACAGTGTTGAGGATTATTAATATGTCAGTAGCTCTGACAATTCAGACACTAGAGAGATTAAGTAACTCCCTGGTGAAGATGTATGTGTCTGTAACATGTTACTGTCTGACTTTTGTGCCAAATTGTACGATAGAAGTTATTTACTGGGGGTATACATTGACTGTATCTTCCTGTTCTGTTAATTCCATTGTTTATTGTCATTTTACAATTTAGGGCACACATCAAAAATCATCTGCCAGAGATTTGAACCTTATTTAGATTTCCATCGTGATAAATTGCAATCTAAATGATAAAGAAGTGGGAAGAATTGTGTGGAGGTGAAGGGGGTCTTTGCCACCATCTGGTGAGGAGGCGACAGTTCCGCCTCTCAGCTTGTGCCACTCAGGCACTTCTCAGGCCACTGCTAGGTCTTCACCTAGCATCGAGGACCGCTGGGGTAGAAGACCTGCCTTTTGAGAGCTAACGGCCAACCAGAAGCTGGAAGTTGATGGCCGCCGTGGGTAGACACCTGTCTGCCGCCTAAGATTGTTTCTGTAAAGCAGATCAAAGGCTGGCTGCCCCTTGGGCAGTGCCAGTCTGGTATTGTCGGCCTCTCACTCTAGCCGAACATCCTGCCAGTGCTCACCAGGCACTGGGCTGTGCCAAGGGAGTGGGGCGTAAGGGGGCAGGGCCTACTCGAGGGGCCAGACTGGGAAGGGCTTATCAATAGTGGAGAGAGTGCTGTGCACTCTGCATTTGTGATCAATGGTGGGAAGGAGTGAGGATCTCTCTGGGTGGGGGAGGTCACGGGGGTTGATCTGTTTGGGCAGACGGGGGGGGCTTCTGATAGGTGGTAGGCCCCAATGGGGAGAGGTGTCATGTTTAGGCCTTAAAGGCAAGCTAAGAGCAGCAGAGGCTTTGTGACAGGTCTCTTTGCTGCTCAGAGCAGAGATCTGTGCATGTGCATTGGCGCTCTCTGCTGTTCTCAGCCAGCTTTCTGGTGATTTAAGCCCCTCCCACTTCCTCTATAAGTGAGAAAGATTTTTTGAGGTTTTTTCTGCTGTAAGTGTATAAGATAGCAGATTTGAGCTCGCCAAAAAACAGATCAGAAACTCTCTTGTTCACATTCTTGTTCTGATCTTAGAATATTTTTCAAAAGGTCACCCCCATGGACCATGAGGATGGAAGCATTATCCAACAAGAGCCGCTGGCCAATCAGTGGCTGATAGCTGTTCTGTACTCAGTGTCACTGGGGAGGGAACGTTTGCTTCAGATTCTACATTCATCTTAAGGAGAGATCCAGATGCAGTCAGTGATAGCAGCAGTGAGCTAGGGAGAAGGGTTGGCAGCAAGGGCAGGGGATGGCTTTCAGTGACTGCCCCTCCCCAATCCTATCAACTTCCTTATTCTAGGTGCCAGGATCAGATAATCTGAAACTTCATCAGTGAATTTGAAGGGACCTCACTGGGAGACTGGTTGCAAATATGTTAGGTCTTTCTTATTGTCATCCTAACTGCATGGCATGACCCCTACCTGCTGGAGCCTAGCAGCAATGGGATGTGGCCCTTAAATGCATTACTTTGATTTGATTTGATTTATTATTGTCACATGTATTAATATACAGTGAAAAGTATTGTTTCTTGCATGCTATAGAGGCAAAGTATACCGATCATAGATAAGGGAAGGAAAGGGTGCAGAATGTAATGTTACAGTCAAAGCTGGAGTGGAGAGAGAGATCAACTTAACGTGAGGCAAGTCCATTCAAAAGTCTGATGGCAGCAGGGAAAAAGCTGATCTTGAGTTGGAATATATGTGACCTCAGATTTTTGTATCTTTTTCCCAACAGAAGAAGATGGAAGAGAGTATGTCAGGGGTGCGTAGGGTCCTTGATTACGCTGGCTGCTTTTCTGAAGTAGCGAGAAGTGTAGACGGAATCAATGGGTGGGAGGCTGGTTTACTTGCTGGACTGGGCTTTGTTCACAACCCTTGTTAGTTTCTTGCAGTCCTGGACAGAGCAGGAGCCATACCAAGCGATGAAACAATTAGAAAGAATGCTTTCTATGGTGCATCTGTAAAAGTTGGTGAGAGTAGTAGTGGACATGCCAAATTTCCTTAGCCTCCTTACACTCACTTTCCTTATGCTCACTTATGGACATCAACTAGTGGAGAGCAGGAAGGCTGCCCAAAGATCTTCCCACCACAAACTTAACCAGAGTGGAGGGGGGAACGAGATCCGGTCTCTATTTTCTACCTTCTCACTTAAGTAAATTAACCCATCACCAACCCTGCCACGATGGGGACTGGCACAAGATTCCACCTTTATGGTGGACTGTTCAATCAGCACTGTTTTTAAGCTACAATATACATTTTGTGGAGGGCTTGGGAAAGATTCCAAAAATGGAGCTCGCGTACCTTTTTCAGAAGTCAGACTAATTTTTAAACGGCGCGGCAGTTAAAGTGAGTAACTTCTTTCCGTGCAAGATTGGTAACAATTTTATTCCGTGGGCCTGTAAAATGTAACCATTAACTCATGCATTGAGGTCAGTGGGAAAATAAATTCCGTTATGTATAAAACAGGCTGCCAGATGCTGTCACCCGCTTTTCAGCAGGGTAAGACAGAAGGATATGCACTTAAATTTTCATGGTTAGGAAGAGAATTTCCAAAGATAATCCACGCAACTTCTTTATAGTGGTGAAAGGTTGAAGTGCCATGGGATACAACTTAAAAATTAGAAAAGGTTTGGGAGTAAAAGGGAAACCAGATACAAGTTTTCCCCAAAGGGCAATTGACCTATAAAACAAATTACCAGAGAAGGGGTTTGAAGCACAGAGTATTCAAGAAACAATTAGGCATGCTTTTTTTGGAGAGAGGGGAATTAAGGCATATGGTGGGAAGATGAATAATTGGGAGTGATATATCAAAAAAAGGACAGGCTTCTTGTGCCTAATGGCTTTTTCCTGCTCTTAAAACGCTTTGGCTAGAAAACTCGGCTGTTTAGCTCTTGTTTTGTTGGTGCGCCGGGCGTTCCTTTGCCTCCGAAATGGTGTCTGTGGCACCACCATCTGGCCCTGGATGCCATTTTGGTGAGGACAAATAATTGGCGATTGAAGTTCAACGTGGGATAAACGTGAGGTAATATATTATGGTTGGAAAGCTAGGGAGGCCACTCACAGCTTGGAAGGTGCAAGTCCATGTGGGGTAGAGGAACTAATACATCAATCACTAAAGCTTGTGCCACAGGGTTAAGAAGGCCATAAATTAAAAGCAAACCAAACAGTGGAGTTTATTTCTAGAGGGATAAAATTGGAAATGGGGAAGTTACACCGAATCCCTTGGCTAGCTCACACTTACACTTTACAAACAGGATAAAGAGGCACCGGAGAGAGTGCAGAGAAGATTTATACAATGATAACAGAATTACGTAACAGGAAAGAATTGACAGGCTGGGTCTTTTCTCTTGCGAAAAGAAGGCTATGCTGTTACCTAACAGAGATCTTTACTATTCTGAAAGGTTTGATAGAGTGGATACGGAGTGAATGGTTCCTCTTGTGGGGAAAAGCATAACTAGAGACCATAAAAGTCGCCAAAAAATCCAATAAGAAATTCAGAAATAACACATTTACTCAAAGAGTGATGAGAATGCGGAACTCACAATGACAGGGAATAGTTGAAGTGAACAGAATAGGGGAAGCTTGATAAGCTGTTGAGGGAGAATGAAATAGAGGATTGTAATGAAAGCTTTAAAGATAGAAATTTGGAGGAATGGAGCATAAGTACAGGCATGGACTGACATGGTGGCCTGGCATGTCTCTGTACCATACAGTCTATTTGTAACTCCATGTCAGCGCATGCACAGGGAGTCTCCACCAGAAGTATGCTGAGTAGGCAAAAAGCTGATATGACACCAGTTCTGCCATTTTGGGGTTCAAAACTCTACCTGGCACCCTCTCTTAACCTCAATACATATGGAGCAGCCAGAATGGTGGCCCTGCCCCTGCCCCACCACAATTGAACTATTTAAAGTGATAATTAAATACCTCCAGGATAGCTGCTAATTGCTTTCTCCAGTTACAATTGTAGAAGTGCTTACAAGCTTCCAGCATTGTTTAAAATGATTGGAGTCTGCAAGAAGTTAGGTCGCACATGTTGAAGGACTTTGTCCTAATTTCAAGAGTCCACACTTGTTCCCAATAGTTTGCACTCCGCTTGGCTTACAGATTAGCAAGGAGACTGAGTAAAGGTGACACAGGGCAGGACAAACTGCTGGAAGGGAATATATTCTACAGAGCTGAATGCAGTTCATTCTCTCTTCCCAGAGAGAAGCAGGCAGAGTGAGAATTCATACCCCCCCTTGCCATTGAATGCCACCATGGCCAGAATTTTACCCGCACGCCCACCCATGGCTTGTATGATTGGGCCCAAGGCCAACGGACAATGCCGTTCTGCAAGCCTCGCCAACCCCGATTTCAGGGCGGGCATACCGATAAAATCAGGATGCACATTACGACTCTGGGGTGTACTGCAATCTGAAGGGAGCCTGCTTCCTCAGCACACAATTGGTCTGTGACCATACTCAGCATTTCATGCAGGCCAATGCATGAATCCCAGCAAAGAGGTGTAGGTTAGGTGGATTGGCCAGGCTAAATTTCCCCTCAGCTTCCTAGGATGTGTGGGTTAGGGGGATTAGCGGGGTAAATACATGAGGATGGGGTCTGGGTGGGAGAGTTTGTGTAGATCTGATGGACTGAATGGCCACCTTCTGCACTGTAGGGATGCTATGAGCAGTCACGATGCCTTCATTCTCCATCAGTCTGTTTGCATTGGAGCCATTACGAAGAAATAGATGGTGGCTCCTGGGTGACAAGACTGATCATTTACCCTCATGGACTGCGGTACAGTGCACATGGGCAACATGCGTGTAACACGCAAACATCATTATAGAATCATAAAATCAAATTTAAAATAAAAAGCTGCCAACAAATCTCTTCAATTAGCCTAGTTTACTTTCACTCTTTGTAATCCTTTTTATTTTGCTGATTATTATTGAAAGCAGCCTGGGCTTAATAGTGGTTTTCATAAAATCCTTACATTATTAACACCAAAGAAAGTGAGTGCTGTTAAAAATATGAAGTTAAGAGTTACTCTGGGTTCTGAAAGTATAGTTTAGACTGACTACCGTGGTTAACTTGGACCCAAAGAAATATCACGGAATTATATGTGGCATTCCTAATTTGACTTGAAGCTCTCTGATGAAGACCAATGAGTCCAATATGAATTGAAATTGGGAAGGAGAAAGCACGTCTTGTACTTTGTGCTACACATCACAGCAGGTCTTTCCGCCGTTCATATTTCCAGCATAATAATAGTCCCAGGAATAAAATAGGTTGAGGATTGTACACAGAAAGTTCCCCCTCACTCACCCTCTCTCTTGTCTCACCATGGAGTCAACGTGGGCAAGTCTAAGAAAAACAAGTGCTATTAAGATAAAAGTGACAGTACTTAATTCCAGCTGCAAAAACAGCAGTGAAACTGAGCAAGAGTTTCCCCCCCTCTTCCTTCGCAGTACAATCAGCTTTTTCAACTAAGGCGCTGCTTTCGAGCCATGGGTTAGTTGTCAGAATTAGAAAAAGCATATTATTACAACAGTTCAGACTGATTTTATTAGAGGCGCCACTGTCATTGAATTATCAGATGATGACTGCACTTGACTAACAAGCTAATGGTTAACTCATTGGAGAAAACAGTCACACTTTGGGACTGTTCAGACTTTCTTGCATTTTTAAACTGTAAAATGATACTGTTTTCCCAGCGCCTTCAAATCCTGCTTAAAAATTGTTAGGTTGTGAGGATTGACCTCTTTTCTTGCTGCTTGGGCTTTTGACATAGTATTTTCAAACTGCTCTGTCCTGCTCTCAAGCATATCATATCATAGTCATATAACTTACATCAATACAGTATATGCTGAAATGCTGAAAACTGCAATTACACGAATTTACACTGTAACGTAACCATCCTCCTCAAAAGGTTGCTAATAATGGCAATTGTGAATTGGTTAAGCCAAAGCAAAAGAGATATTAAAATAACAGCTTGCATTGCTGAGTGGGCGTCTGTCCATAGGCTAGGCTACCACAATCCATAAATTTAGCTAATTAATTAATTTAATAGAATCACGGTGGATAAAACACAGGCATGGCAGAGTTCCGAAGTCAAGGAATAATTCAATCTAGGCGACCCTGTTGTCTCTGGGCTGAGTATGCATTATGAAGTTTTGCCTTTACAAAAAATCTGTTTAATCTGTGCTAAGCCCATATGTATGGGTTGCGATTCGAAAGATGTTACAAACACAGTAAGGTCTGTTATTTGTGTCTGTTTTAAGTCTGTGTAAGTAATGCATCTTTATGATCTCTGAGGGGTAGGGTGGAGGGGTGTTGGGGGGAAAAGAGATATTGTTATAATTCCGGTCAGAAACTCCAACGTGTTTTATGAAGTTTGCCTGAATCAATTTGTTTTTGGCTAGGGTGAGCATGAGATGCTTCACTTCAGGTATGATTCAGCTGACCCACTAGGGATATTTTATCAAACAACATTTATTTAAGAATACAGTTAACATGTATAGAAAGAAAATTAGCAATAACTTTTGCCAATTACAAAACAATAACAATTGTGATTTGTATAACCCTTAACAAGTATACAAATGCTCCAATCAAACAAAATTCCCAGTACAAAACCCTTGCCATAGGTTTAGCACAGAAATTACAAATCCTCACATGATGCTGGAACTTAGACTTTAGTTTGGTAACTTGAAACCCTGACTCCCCAGCCTTGGAACTTCTAGCAGCCCTCTTGATATACATATGGACCAGCTTGAAGTCAGAACAGCTTCCCAAAACACCAGAGAGAGGTTCTAGCTACTAACTAGCAATCTACCAACAGCGGATGTTTCACTCTGGGAAAACCAGAAAGCCTTGATTCCAGCTAGCCAGCAGAATTTCCAATACTAGGGAAAGAGAGAGAAAAAAATTGCTTTCCACTTATCAATCACAACCGCTTCTAATTAAACCAGCAGGTAGCAGCCCCAAAGCTGAAAGTGAAACCTTGAGTTCACTATGAAGAAAACAAATCTGAGAAAGTACCTGAAGCCCAGAGTAAAAATAAACAAAACCCCAGTTAAACCTTTGGAGCAGAATGAAAGGACTGCTAACAGACAGCCCAGCAACAATGAAATAAAAATCTAAAGCTGCTTAGCTGCAGAAAACATGATTTAAAAAAAATTCTTAAAGCCACGCTAACATCACAATATTTACAAATCTTGTAATGATGGAATAGATCACACTCCTCTTCCTTTCACAGGCTCACTTGGAGTAATCTTAATGAATCCATAGGTAGGCAAACATTTTAAGTTATTGACCATCATTAGGAAATAATGATTGAATTATTGGTAATAATATTTAATTTTGAACAAAGAACAAAGAAAAGTATGGTACAAGGGCAGGCCCTTTGGCCCTCTGAGCCCATGCTGATCATGATGCCCTAATTAAACTAAAAAAGACCCTTCTGCCCTTACTCGGTCCATATCCCTCCCCTCCCTATTCATATACCCATGCTGATCCCTCTTAAATGTTACTAATATGCCAGCATCTACCACCTCCTCTGGCAATGTGTTTCGGGAATCCACCACTTTCTTCTACTGGTTTCCCCCTGTAACCTCAGCAGGAGATTGATGTGGCTGTTTCTGGAAGGTTCAGTCAATTTTATTGCAGCAAGAGATTGAGTCAAATTTAGCAGAAATTCAGGGTCAATAATGTAGTAAATAGTTACAAAATCTTCTCCTGGATTTATAAGCCTAAAAAAGTTTTCTAGATTTGCTGTTTAGGGCTAACCTATGGGCTACTTCATAAAGACCACATGCGATTTGGGTCTGCTGGCTTCTTAACCAAGGATAGGTAACCTCTGCTGAACCCTACTCTTCTGCTCTGCATTCCTGTGGCTCAATGTGTTAATTCCTCATTCATACCATTTTGCTACACAACTTGCTCCATTTCTGTCCACACTTCCAGGGATAACCAAGAAGATAGATGAGGGCAGTGCAGTTGAAGTTGTCTACATGTATTTTAGCAAGACCTTTGATAAGGTACCACAAGGTAGGTTGTTGCATAACGTTAACTCTCACAGGTGAGCTAGCCAATTGGATACAAAATTGGCTTGATGACAGAAGACAGATGGTGGTTGTAGATAGTTGTTTTTCAAACTGGACGCCTGTGATCAGCGGTGTGCCTCGGGGATTGGTGCTGGGTCCACTGTTATTTGTCATTTATACTGATGATTTGGCTGAGAATAGAGGTATGGTTAGTAAATTTGCAGATGACACCAAGATTGTTGGCATAGTGGACAGTGACAAAGGTTATCTTGGATTGTAATGGGATCTTGATCAATTGGGACAGTGACCTGATGAATGGCAGATGGAGTTTAATTTAGATAAATGCGAGGTGCTGCAGTCTGGTAGATTGAACAAGGGCAGGACTTATTCATTTAATGGTAGGGCTCTGGGGAGAGTTAGAGAACAAAGAGATCGAGCGGTACAGATTCATTGAAAGTGGAGTCACACAGATGGACAGGGTGGTGAAGAAGGCATTTGGCATGTTTGGTTTCATTGGTCACAGCATTGAATACAGGAGGTAGGACATTGAAGTTGTACAAGACATTGGTAAGGCCACACTTGGGATACTGTGTGCAGTTTTGGTCACCTATAATAGAAATATTATCAAATAGAAAGAGTTGCAGAAAAGCTTTACCAGAATGTACTGGGACTTGATGGTTTGAGTTATAAGCAGAGGCTGGAAAGACTGGGACTTGTTCCCTGGAATGCAGGAGGCTTAGGGATGATCATATAGAGGTCTATAAAAGGGGCATAGATGAGGTAGATAGTTAACATCTTTTACCAAAAATAGGGGAGTCTAAAACTAGAGGACATAGGTTTAAGGTGAGAGGGGAGAGATACAAAAGTGTCCAGAGGGGCAATTTTTTCAGAGGGAGGTGAGTGTCTGGAATGAGCTGCCAGAGATAGTTGTAGAGGCGAGTACAATTCTATCTTCTAAAAAGCATTTAGACAGTTACATGGGTAAGATTGGTAAAGAGGGATGTGGGCCAAATGTGAGCAATTGGAACTAGCTTAATTGTAAAAACTGGGCGACATGGACAAGTTGGGCCAAAGGGCCTGTTTCTACGCTGTAAACCTCAATGACTCCACAGATTGTGAAGAAGTGCAAGTGATACCGGGGTGAAAGCGAAGGCCCATATCCAAATACAGAAGGACAAATGTCATCTGCCACCATCTTCACCCCCATCATTATCCCATTCCCCCTCCTTCAGGTTTTCCTCCTCATTCCCTCTCTGGGCTGAATGATCAATGGAAGTTGAAGCAAAGACCTTGGAATGGGTGTGCATCACCCAGTGAGAGGAATCGGATAAATGAGATAAGGTTGATAATGTTGTGGATTTTATGGCTGTTTGGCCCTGCTGCACAGTATTGCAGTAGGTGCTGACAATGCCTTGAACACATTCGGTGACCACAGACACTGCTTCTTGGCCTTTCCCTTCTCTGACAGCCAAAGCAAAATGCCTCTCAATATCTCCATTGCCTCCTTGTGAATCAGTGAGTCATCTGATACCAGAATCTGCCATTGCCTTCTGAAGCTAGAGGCTGGAACTCTCCGGCCCTTCTCGCCTTGCCTATGCTGAAAGCGAGGTTGGAGAATTTGGCACTCAGCCAAATCTCTGTTCACAGTAGCAGGACTGAGAATCCCACTAGTGTGAAAAGCTGGAGAATTCTGACCAGAGCAACTATCTGAAGCACTTGTCCCCAAGTGTTGACAGACAGCTGATATTTCAAGGAGTACAAGTGCTAAAGGGACCTTGCAACATGAGAGGTTGGAGGTTTACCACTGGCACACAGGAATGACTTATGTCTGTTGCCAAAAACCTTTGACCTTGTTCATGACTGGGATTCTCTGGTTCCCCTGCAGTGAATGGAGTTTTGGCTGAGTGCCAAATTCTCAATTCTCACTGGTTGCGAGACAGTCACAGACAAAGTTGTGGAATTCCGACCTGTAAGTTCCAAAAGCCTATCCCAGTTGGAAGAGCTAGAGACCCCTGAAACCATAATGATTTGTGAATGATCGTTTGATTCCAATTAGGAAGCATGGGTAAGGACTGGAGGTATAATAGTAGCTCTTATAACCTTCTTTCCAGCACTGTCTTCAGCCCTGGGAGTGAGACGGGTAGCACTGTGACAATGTCACCTTCTACATTGTGACTTTAAGTGTTCCATTGACTGGTTTCTACTGCATGTCTACTTCATCTGCTCCATCACCATTTTGAAGTCAGCACCAAAGGAAGTTAGGAACTCCGTACTTCAGCCATAATGTCAGAGAGTGGGACTGAGGAGGGCTCCGTGGTGTTGCTAAGCACCTGGAAATTCTGCTGCCCCACCTGATTATCTTGTTGCAAAATCATTGGATCCTGTGGTTAAGTGTTTCCTGCAGATCCGGAAGACAAAATTGCTTAACTGCTGATTCTTCAAGAAGCTGCAAACAAATCCCACTTTAAGTTGCTCATTTCTAATTGTTGCAGCCATAGCTCTCCTCTCTAATCTCTCACTTCTCCCTCCCAAAACCGACAAAGTATTTTCCTTATGTCTAATAGGGGTTTTGCTCTCTCAGTACCAATTCATTAGCAACAGACAGATATCTGGCCCTCCTGGTGTTCTTGTCATCCCAATGAGCTCCAAGGAAATAGTTTAAAGCCATTCTAATTAAGCCTAATTCAACAAAAATCTTTCAAGACCTTTAGTTTACTGGGTGGTAATTTTAACTCTAACCACCAGGGGAAACTATTGCAATCAGAACCTTCTGTTTTAAATCCCTCCTGAATTTACTTTGTATTGAAAGTGAAAGCAAAATGGGGCAGATGTGGGGCAAACTTGTCCCATCACATGGCTCCCCTTCACCTCTGAAGTTTTGACATGAGGCAGCAAATTCCAGACAAATTCCTGTATTCAGGTGCACATCTGTAGCTATTTTTGAACTTAGCTAACAGTTGTTCAAATTCAAGATTCCTTTGAAATGAGAGACAGTTGGCTGGAAACTGTTGTATATTTTATATCTTGGATCTATGCAGAAATGACATTACTTTCTATGTGTGCAAAAGGTTATATTGACAGTACTTCAAAATGTCTGCTCCATGTTTCACCTTTAGCTTCAACTCTTTCTACAATTTGTTTAATTTCTTCCAAGGCCCCATCCAGGCTTAAGTAGTCTGGCGCAGTGAGTGTCAACATTGAACAGAATCACATACTTTGATTTAATTTTATTTATTATTATCATCTGTATTAGCATACAGTGAAAACTATTGTCCTTGCGCACTATACAGACAAAGCATACTATACATAAGAACATAACATAAGAACATAAGAAATAGGAGCAGGAGTAGGCCAACTAGCCCTTCAAGCCTGCCCCGCCATTCAATAAGATCATGGCTGATCTGTCGTGGCTCAGTTCCACATTCCCACCCTCTCCCCATAACCCTTAATCCCCTCTCTTATCAAAAACCCATCAACCCGCGTCTTAAAAATATTTAGCGAGGCAGCCTCCACCACTTCAACGGGCAGAGAATTCCAGAGATTCACCACCCTTTGAGTGAAGAAGTTCCTCCTCAACTCCGTTCTAAACCGCCCCCCCTTTATCTTGAGGCTGTGCCCTCTAGTCCTACTATCCTTTCTGAGCAGGAAGAGTCTCTCCACCTCTATCCTATCCATCCCATTCATCATCTTATACATCGGACGGAAAGGAGAAAGTGCAGAATATAGTGTTACAGTCATAGCTAGGGTGTAGAGAACGATCAACTTAATGCAGGGTAGGTCCATTCAAAAGTCTGATGGCAGCAAGGAAGAAGCTGATCTTGAGTAGGTTGGTACATGACCTCAATATTTTGTATCTGTTTCCTGATGGAAGAAGGTGGACGAAAGCATGATTCCGGGGAAGTGCCGGATGATTGGAAAACGGCTAATGTTACGCCGTTGTTTAAGAAGGGTGCCAGGCAAAAGGCGGGGAATTATAGGCCGGTTAGTTTAACGTCTGTGGTAGGTAAAATGTTAGAATCTGTCATTAAGGAGGAAATTGCGAGGCATCTTGAAGGGAATTGCTTGATAGAGCAGACGCAGCACGGTTTCATTAAAGGGAAGTCGTGTCTGACAAATTTACTGGAGTTCTATGAGGATGTGTCTAGGGCAGTGGATAGAGGAGAGCCGGTGGATGTGGTCTTTCTAGATTTTCAGAAGGCGTTTGACAAAGTACCTCACAAGAGGTTATTGCAGAAGGTCGAGGGACATGGAGTTGGGGGTAGGGTGTTAGCGTGGATAGAGGATTGGTAGTCAAATAGGAGGCAGAGAGATGGGGTCAACGGGTGCTATTCGGATTGGCGGACGGTGTCTAGTGGAGTGCCCCAGGGGTCGGTGCTGGGGCCTCAGCTTTTTACCATTTATATAGATGATCTGGAGGAGGGAACCGAGTGTAGTGTGTCAAAATTTGCTGATGACACCAAGATTGGGGGAACGGCAAATTGTGCGGAGGGTGTGGAGAGTCTGCAGAAGGATCTAGATAGGCTCGGCGAATGGGCCAGGAAATGGCAAATGGAATTTAATGTAGGCAAGTGTGAGGTGGTCCACTTTGGTAGGAAGAATGGTAGGAAGGACTATTACTTATGTGGCGAAAAACTGCAGCAGGCGACGGTGCAGAGGGACCTCGGGGTCCTTGTGCATGAGTTGCAAAAACCCAGCTTGCAGGTGCAGCAGGTGGTCAGGAAGGCGAATGGGATGCTGGCCTTCATAGCGAGGGGGATTGAATATAAAAGTAGGGAGGTCTTGCTGCGGCTGTATAGGGCATTGGTGAGGCCGCAGCTGGAGTACTGTGTGCAGTTTTGGGCGCCGCACCTGCGCAAAGATATTTTGGCCTTGGAGGGAGTGCAGAGGAGGTTTACTAGGCTGATACCGGAGTTGAGGGGGTTGAGCTATGAGGAGAGGCTGAATAAACTAGGCTTGTACTCGTTAGAGTTTAGAAGAATGAGGGGAGATCTCATTGAGACGTATAAGATGATGAATGGGATGGATAGGATAGAGGTGGAGAGACTCTTCCCGCTCAAAAAAGACAGTAGGACTAGGGGGCACAGCCTCAAGATAAAAGGGGGGCGGTTTAGAACAGAGTTGAGGAGGAACTTCTTCACTCAAAGGGTGGTGAATCTCTGGAATTCTCTGCCCGTTGAAGTGGTGGAGGCTGCCTCGCTAAATATTTTTAAGAAGCGGGTTGATGGGTTTTTGATAGGAGAGGGGATTAAGGGTTATGGGGAGAGGGCGGGAAAGTGGAACTGAGCAGCGACAGATCAGCCATGATCTTATTGAATGGCGGGGCAGGCTCGAAGGGCTGGATGGCCTACTCCTGCTCCTATTTCTTATGTTCTTATGTCTGGGGTGCATGGAGTCCTTGATTATGCTGGCTGCTTTTCCGAGGCAGCGGCAAGTGTAGACAGTGTCAATGGACGGGAAGCTGGTTTGAGTGATGGACTGGGTTTCATTCACAACCCTTTGTAGTTTCTTGACTACCATAAAAAGCTTGCAAAGAAATTCATCAGGCCTGTTGCTTGGATGGATGTTGGAAACTTCAGGAAACAATAAACACATGAAAAACTAACAATTTTCATTTTACAACAACAATTTATATTTTATATAGCACTTCAAAGGGGTATTATAAAACAAAGAATGTAGCCAAGGTACAGAAAGAGGTAAAAACTTTGACGTTTGGACTCGAAACATCAACTCCTTTCTCTCCTTACATATGCTCCCAGACCTGCTGAGATTTTCCAGCATTTTCTCTCTTTGGGGACATAATGAGTTATTAGGACAGGTGGCCAAACGTTTGGTGAATGTGTTAGATTTAAGGAAATTCATAAAGGAGGAGAAAGGGGCAGAAAGCTTTTGGGAGTGAATTGCGAAGTTTAGAGCCTTGTGAATTGAAGGCCTGACTAGACCCAGGAGTGCTTGAGACACCAGAACCTGCAGAGTGGAGGAGTGAGGTATTGTCAGGTTTGAGAAGATCACAGAGGTGGGGGAAGAGTGTGGAGCAGAGCCATGAAGGGATTGAAAAAGCTAAGAATTCTGTGTTCAAATTATGGCTGAAGCACAATGTTGTGAATTTTAAAATTAAGGTGTTGCTTAATTGGGAGCAAAAACAGGCTAGTGAGCATGAGAGTGATGGGTTAATCAGAAATGATGCAATGCAGGACATGGGCAGCAGAAACATGGCTGGTTGATGTTTAAGATATAGTAGCTTTCAGGTTTTAAAAGGCGTAGGACCTACTGACTTCTGCTGCTGATGCTCTGTGTAGACTGATCAGTTTCTCTCTGGTTCGAGGGATAAAATAATTTGTGATCAGAAATCAACTTTGATCACTTGATCAACTGTTATTGTCCACCTAGACTGGTTTGGAAATTTGGAGCCATTGCTACTCAATGGGAGAGAGGTGGTGGCCACTCAGACCTACTTGTGATTAGTTGGTTTCTGCTGCTCTCTTTTGTTAAATATCAAAATCAGAGTTATTGGATCTAGGAATCAACCGATGTTGAGTTTCAGGTAAATAATAAAAGGCATAAATCCCACAGATGGGTTTTGTCTTGATTTTGCTATTCAAGAGGGGAAGCTTCCATCTTGGGTTATTCAATCAAGAACTTTCCAGACACTGGAGGCAGAAATTGAAAAAGTCAATTGACCTTCAGCAGCCATCTTGGCAGTTTTGTTAGTGCCATTTTTAAGGACAGGTCCAGAAAGGTATATAATCTAAGACAGTCTACGTTTAATGTTATGAAAAGGACTTGCCTTCACTGGACATGACAAGTATCTGTAGTAAAAGACAAAATCGAAAATTGGAGAAGAACCACACAGCATTTTAAATATGTTTCATGAAAAAAGTTGCAGTTTTTACGTTTCAGGTTGTATTCAAATTTGTAAATTGTAATTTATTTTTCACATTTACAAAGCTTATAATACATTCTTAGGATTGAAGAGAAATAAATCAGGGAGCTTAGACATAAAGGGCAGAATTTCCCTGTCTGCCTGCCACAGGAATCATAGCGGATGGGACAGCAGTATACAATCTGTTGATCTCGGGCTAGATTTTCCGATCTTTGGGAAAGCATGGCCAGAATACGCAGCCCAAAGGCTCACAACAATCAAGCTTCATTTTCCCTGCCTTGGTTTTCAGAGTCAGCTGTAATTTTTTAAACAACAAAACATTACTTCTCAATAAATTGGCAACACTGCTGGAAAATAATCGATAACTCATCAAGTTAGAGCTGTCAAATATATCATGTGGGCCAAGTGCAAAAATAGAAAACTGCAAGACCCGGCCATACACTGAATTAGAAAGCATTCTAAAAACAATTGTCATTCACCCATTGAATGTTCAAATATCATTAATTAGAAGAATTAGATCTTTGTCACTTATAAAGAATATCAAGCCAATGTACACACTGTGCACTCCCAACTGATCTTCAGACCCTTGGATGAACTCTCAAGATTCTGAGCAAAAATTAATAACCATAAAACAGAAAAGTTACACATTATTTAGCCAGCATGCCTGCTTGCGCACCAAAATTATCCACCATCTGGATCACTGCAAGGGGGGAAACGATACAAGCTTTTGACAGCTTTACATTCTCCATGATTCATTCCAGTGCATGTGTATTTTAACATGTGCCATTATGCTTCATTTGTCTTAGCAACTGTATTAATGATCTACAGTACACACAGAATGATGTACTCAGTCATGTCTCCCACAACGAACATGCTACTTCAAAGTGACAATATGCTTTTCACATTCATAACCCCAGCTGTTATTAGAAATTGCATCAAACTAAAGGCACATTTTTAACTTCAGCAAGCGTACCCTGGTTGTTCCCCTTTGACTAATTAGAACATAAGAACCAGGAGAAAGAGTAGGCCATTTGGCCCCTCGAGTATACTCCACATTCAATAAAATCATGGACGATCTTTTCACGGACGATCTTTTCACGGACGATCTTTTCACGGTCTCAGCACCACTTATCCTCTGGCTCACCATAACCCTTAATTCCTTTACTGTTCAAAAATCTATCTTTTCCTCAAAAACATTCAATGAGGTAGCCTCAGCTGCTTCATTGGGCAGGGAATCCTTTAGGGTGAAGAAGTTCCTCCTCAACTCAGTCCTAAATCTGTTCCCTTTTGTTTTTGTTTTGAAGCTATTGCCCCCAGTTCTGGTTTCACCTACCAGTAGAAATAACTCCCTGCTATCATATCTATTCACATCATAATTTTATATGTTTTTATAAGATCACCCCTCACTCTTCCAAATTCCAATGAGCACAGTGCTAGACTACTCAGTCTCTCCACATAAGTCAATAGTCTTAACCTAGTGAATCTCCTCTCCAGTGTCAGTATATCCTTTCTCAAGTAAAGGGACCAAAACTATACACATTACTCCAGGTATATCCTCACCCACATCTTATACAGCTGCAACATAACCTTGCTGCTTTTAAACTTCATCCCTCTACCAATGAGGGAGAAAATTCCATTTGCCTTTTTAATTACCTCATTTACTTTCTTAATTACAAATTACTTGACTATTACTGAAAAATGACAGATAGGGCCAACTTAGATTGAATGCACCTTCCTTGTGACCTTTCAGCAAAGTTACTCCCGTGTCAAGATGCTGTCATCTCATTTGATATTCTTGTCACCAATTACCTTAAGGGTCGTGATGATGAGCCAGCTGAGGGAAGAAACAAAAATGTCATTATGAAATCTGAGTCTCATTAGAATTGACACCCTGCTGAGGAAATACTGTTGATTTGAAGAGAAACAGGAATAAATGCATTCCACATGACATTCTTATAAACGCAACCCTCCACATCTCTCAGGAATCACACCAATCTCTTGCTTTTGTAGTGAGCTCTTTGCATCCTCTGACACCCTACCTCTCCATGGGTTGTGCATCTGGCTCCACACACAGGCCAGAGCAGAAAATGTAATTGATTGAACCTTTCTTGCCACTGGGCTCCAGGTGCTGTGTACCACATCATGACCAGGCTGCCACCATTGTCCAGGCCTTCTTCCTGACATGAAGAGGCCCTTCTCCATCCATCTTACTGAAGATATTTTAACATCCATGTTCTCAATTGCTCTGATAATTGAAGCAGGATAATAAACTTTCTTCTGCCAGTCAATCTATCCTGTGGTTTCTTCTCATAACTTAGTAATTAGTAACGTTAACCAAACTTATTTTCAGCTTCAGCTGCTAAATGAATTTATTGAGCAGACAAATAAATCACAGCATTTTCTGACATTTATATATTAGAAAATAGATGTTAAATAATCACTCCTCAAATAAGAAAATTATTAAATGGGTTGCTGCTTGTAACTTCCCTCCCAGGCTTCCAAGGTACTGTTGCCCTTCTCTTCAAAAAAACCGACACATGAATCTTCAACCAAAATACTATTCTAGCTCCAAAGTTCCTATCCTCTCCAAAGTCCTTGAATGTGTTGTCACCTCCCAAACCCATGCCCATTTTTGCCCAGACTTCCATGATTGAATTGTTTCAATTGAGCAGCATGGTTGCCTCACAGCATCAGCGACTCAGATTCAATTCCTAACTTGGGTCACTGACTGCATGTTGTCCCTGTGTTTACTTGGGTTTCCTTTGTGTGCTCTGGCTTTCTCCCACAGTGTGTAAAGTGTGCTGGTTAGCTGCATTGGCCGTGTTAAATTCTCCCTCAGTGTACCCGAATAGGTGCCAGAGTGTGGTGACTTGGGGATTTTCATTTCATTGCAGTATTAATGTGAGCCTACTTGTGACAATAAATAAATTAATTTTAAACTTGTTTCAATTAGGTTTCTTCCCCTGCCACACCACTAATGCGACATTTTTTTAAAATCAGAAATGTCATCCCATGTGACTGTGGCAAAAGTAAATGTTTCCTCCATTTCCTTCTTGACCTGTTGTTGCTTTTCACACTGTAAATCACAACATCTTCCTGCCACGTCTCTCTACTACCATCCAGCTGGCTGGGACTAGTAACAACTAGATCCATTCTTCTCTGGTTGGAGCTGGGGAATGACTTGAATAGTATAAGGATATTTGCCAGAGCGAAGGTTAATGTGGGACTGGAGAATAGAACTGCCCACAATGCGATATAAGGCGTCACATGACAAGGGTCCTGGGTCAGTCTAATTCTATGTAAAGACCTGTGTAGAAGTAAGCATGGAGTTGGTTCATGGTTTGGACTATATGTTGTATGTATGTATATAATTATGTATTTTTAATGAACACTGCAGTTCAAACTTACATGAGTTGGAACCTCTGAATGAGACCCATTGAACAAACCCTTACAACAACATGCACTAGCTTCTCTACCTTCCAAGGATTTATCCTTGACCACTTCTTATTTTCATCTGTCCCCTGGTGATATTATCTGAAAGCACTCCATCAGTCTCCTCATTTATGCAGACAACATCATATTCCCATCACTGCCCCCGATTTCTTCACTGTTTCTAAATTATCAGACTGCATACCCAACATGTGATGCCAGATAAACAGAAATTTCTTCCAATTAAGTATTGGGAAAACAAAAACTATTTGCTTCAGTCCACGCTATCACCTTGATTCCTTAGTCACCTACTTCATCCCTTTCTCTGGCTTACATCTGAGGATGAACCAGATTCTTTGCAAACTTGGTGTTACATCTGACCTCTAGATAAACTTCCTATCATAGATTTGTGCCATCACTAAGAATGCCTCTGTAACCTCTTCCAACTCTGTCACCTGCTGCTGAAGTCTTTATTCGTGCTTTTGTTACCTCTGAACATTCTAATGCATGACTGGTCAGCCTTCCAGACTCTATCCTCCATATATTTGAAGCCTGTTTTGTTACCGGACCTGGTAGCAAAACCACAAGCAACCAACTTTGAGACCTGCTAGAAAAGCCCATCTCTTTGAGGGATCCGATATTAACTCTGACATATGATTGGCTATGTGTATCTATCTAGACTAACACTTCAGCAGTGAGAACACCTTCTTGAATGGCGTGCAATGACTCCGTTTTTAAAAGATGAAACTAACACATGAGCAATGAACTATTCTTCTGTTTACCACTTGTAAAAGTGCAACATCCTCGCATTTTTTTCTCAAGCATGCGTGTAAGTGCTGAATGATTGACATAATGGCACAATGGTTAGCACTGCTGCCTCATAGCACCAAGGACCCAGGTTCAATTCCTGACTTGGGTCACTGTCTGTATGGAGTCTGCATGTTCTCCCTGTGTTTGTGTGGGTTTCCTCCCACAGATCAAAGATGTGCAGGTTAGGTGAATTGGCCATGCTAAATTCTCCTTCAGAGTACCTGGACAGGTGCCAGACTAGAGAATTTTCACAGTAACTTTATTGCAGTGTAAACATTAGCCTACTTGTGACTAATAAATAAACTTTAACTTTAGCTCTAGACTACAACTTTGGATGGTTATTAAAAGAAACTGACCACAAATTCAAGGGTTGAGAAACACACAAACCTTTGTCGCCAAAAACACATTGATCTCAGCGAGTCAGGGGAAGGTAACAGGTTTTCAGGTTTTTCCCATCACTGTCTATAACATGTTCTTCAGTCCCTTTGTTGAGCAATGGTGGACAACTGTGGCGATGTTTAAGGATGTAAAGATGCAGCAGCATTCAGTGGTAATCAGGCAGCTGGATGCTGTAACTGGATGATCAGATGGGGCAAATTATAGTCCAAGCCTGCCAGCAATGTGCCAGGTTTGTACCCTGACCCAAACCGCCAGGCACTTCACATTAATCTGTGTTCATTCATCTTTCAGGCTTGCTCATTCCTGCAGTCCTGCAATGCCTGTTTCAATTGAGTATCCATGCTTGCCTAGTAATGGGTGCCATCTTGCAGATCATAGAATGCAAAGAGTGATACTGTATCAACATAAGTGTATTTTAGTCTTGAGTTTTAATGTTTATGTTCTGGCGCTCAGGAACTTTGTGCCAATCTTTGTAATTTACTAATTTTTCCCCTTACAACCTGAGGTGCAAATTAGAAACTTCCCATCCCACGTATCCGGATGGAGGAGAGGAAACCAGGCAAATGAGGCTGCATGAAAGATACTTTGATTTTCTTTAGTTTGCTGTTTGTTGTGTGGTGGATTCAGGGTGAAAATGGGGTAGGAAGTCTTCATCAATTCCTCAACAGTCCAAAGGTCTGTTGTAGTAATTCTTTGTTGAGATGTGGGTGGGTGCTTATTGCTGCTTGATGTAAGATGGATTTAAATGATGGACTGACGCCCAATTATAAAATAAAATTACCTTTTACTGCCAATGTTGTGTTTCTAAAACAATTGCCTGTATGAAAAGAGGCTTGCTGCTTGTGGGGCAATGTAAGAAGGAGTAGTTTTAAAGGCCATCTTATTCAGACATTGTACTCAATCCAATGATTTTTAAGAGGCTTTGTTAATGGCCTTATGCTCCTGGATAAATTGAAGGCATTTTTTACCTTATAGCCATAAAGCATTGGACACAATGGTGTTTGCATTTGGGATTCTCCTGCCTGTGTTATGGAGAGGAAGGAGAGACAGAATTAAGAAGGGTATTAAAGTAAGCACACAATTAGATCTCACTTCAGGAAGAGGTCACCTGGAAGAACTTGTTGGTAGTGTGTACAATTTCCCCAAAATAAGATCTAATGGAATAACCTGTCCTGTTGTTATGGCAACTGTGTCAACTCACTCATTTGTGATATCCAGCTTTCTCGCAACAATCAGAGCTCTTATTCGAAAATTGTTCCTTTTGGCTGACAATTCTCCACCTTTTTCTGTTCAATCCATACCTTCCTGTAAGTGTAGTTGCGAATGGTGGAACACTTGCAGGAGGAAGGGTTTGTGAAAGATATTCTCTTATCTGAACATTGCTATCATGCTTCAAGTGGTATTCAAGATAGTCAGGGTAAGGTAATTGTAATTGGAAAATATGCTTATTAATATTTATTGTTATATGGTGTTACTGCTTCTTGTTACCTTATCCCTCACTTTGAACAGGGCCAGCTCTGCTATAAGATGGGTATTGTTCGGTCAGTCTCACAAAGAAACTGTGTATAGTTAAACCGTGAATGTTTTTAACTATCATAACCATGCATATGTTTGCAGTATAAGGCCTAAACTAGGAGTTGTCTCCATGTTTGCTTCTACACATGTCTCCGTTTAACTCGGATCGTATTTTCCTTTTGCATCACAGTGGGTGCAGTACTGCACCCAGAATCATGTTAACCTTTTTCTATGCCAGAACCATACAGTACAGTTCCCCTGCATTGTTTTTGGGTAGTGATCCTAGCAATCTGTGCGTTGTGCAGAATTGATAAGTCTAAATAACTGGCACGCCGAAAGTTTCATTTCCGCAGAACAAACAGATACTTTCAGCATTTGGATAGAAGGAGATGTTTGTTCTCAAATAGGTTGAGCAGTCAGGATGATGGTGTTCATGCAAAAAAAAGGACTTGCATTTATATAGCACCCTTTATGACCACAGGATATCCCAAAGCAATTTGCAGTGAATGAAGTACTCCTGGAATGAAGTCATTGTTATAATATAAGAAACATTATAACATTCCATTGCTTCATTGATGTTGAATGTATTGCTCAATTGATTCAACTGATTCTTTGTCAAACAGATGAACTGATTAAATTAAACTGATAAAAATTGATTGGGATGGCGTGGTGGCACAGTGGTTAGCACTGCTGCCTCACAATGCCAGGGACCTAGATTCAATTCCGGCCTCGGGTCACTGTCTGTACGGAGTCTGCACATTCTCCCCATGTCTGTGTGAGTTTCCTCTGGGTGCTCCAGTTTCCTCCCACAATCCAAAGATGTGTGAGTTAGGTTGATTGGCTGTGCTAAATTGACCGTCAGGGGGACTAGCTAGTGTAAATGCATGAGGTTATGGGGATAGGGCCTGGGATTGTGGTCAGTGGCGACTCAATGGGCTGAGTGGCCTCCTTATGCATTGTAGGGATTCTATGAAGGTAAAATGTATTCTATTGTAGGTAAAATGTTAGAATCCGTCATCAAGGAGGAAATTGCGAGGCATCTTGAGAGGAATTGCTTGATAGAGCAGACGCAGCACGGTTTCGTTAAAGGGAAGTCGTGTCTGACAAATTTACTGGAGTTCTATGAGGATGTGTCTAGGGCGGTGGATAGAGGAGAGCCGGTGGATGTGGTCTTTCTGGATTTTCAGAAGGCGTTTGACAAGGTACCTCACAGGAGGTTATTGCAGAAGGTCAGGGGACAGGGAGTTGGGGGTAGGGTGTTAGCGTGGAGAGAGGATTGGTTGTCAAATAGGAGGCAGAGAGTGGGGGTCAATGGGTGCTATTCGGATTGGCGGATGGTGACTAGTGGAGTGCCTCAGGGGTCGGTGCTGGGGCCTCAGCTTTTTACCATTTATATAGATGATCTGGAGGAGGGAACCGAGTGTATGGTGTCAAAATATGCTGATGACACCAAGATTGGAGGAAAGGCAAATTGTGCGGAGGGTGTGGAGAGTCTACAGAAGGATCTAGATAGGCTGGGCGAATGGGCCAGGAAATGGCAAATGGAATTTAATGTTGGCAAGTGCGAGGTGGTCCACTTTGGTAGGAATAATGGTAGGAAGGATTATCACTTACGTGGAGAAAAGCTGCAGCAGGCGACGGTGCAGAGGGACCTTGGGGTCCTTGTGCATGAGTCGCAAAAACCCAGCTTGCAGGTGCAGCAGGTGGTCAGGAAGGCGAATGGGATGCTGGCCTTCATAGCGAGGGGGATAGAATATAAAAGTAGGGAGGTCTTGCTGCGGCTGCATAGGACATTGGTGAGGCCGCAGCTGGAGTACTGTGTGCAGTTTTGGTCGCCGTACTTACGCAAGGATATTTTGGCCTTGGAGGGAGTGCAGAGGTGGTTTACGAGGCTGATGCCAGAGTTGAGGGGGTTGAGCTATGAGGAGAGGCTGAATAAACTAGGCTTGTACTCGTTAGAGTTTAGAAGAATGAGGGGAGATCTCATTGAGACGTATAAGATGATGAATGGGATGGATAGGATAGAGGTGGAGAGACTCTTCCCGCTCAGAAAGGATAATAGGACTAGGGGGCACAGCCTCAAGATAAAGGGAGGGCGGTTTAGAATGGAGTTGAGGAGGAACTTCTTCACTCAAAGGGTGGTGAATCTCTGGAATTCTCTGCCCGTTGAAGTGGTGGAGGCTGCCTCGCTAAATATTTTTAAGACGCGGGTTGATGGGTTTTTGATAAGAGGGGATTAAGGGTTATGGGGAGAGGGCGGGAATGTGGAACTGAGCCACGACAGATCAGCCATGATCTTATTGAATGGCGGGGCAGGCTCGAAGGGCTAGATGGCCTACTCCTGCTCCTATTTCTTATGTTCTTATGAAGCCCACGAAAGGGGTTGCTTAAAGACAATGCAGCGTTTTGATCCATTTTGAGAACATGGAGCTGGAAATCACTTTGGTGGGAATTTTCCAGCCGATAGTGCCAGCGGGATTCTTTGATTCTGCTTCAGTGAATTGAGATTGAGCGCCAAATCCTCCATCCTCGCTTGCAGCGGCAACACGGCATGAACAAGCGGAAAATTCCAGCTTTTATCTCTCCAAAGGAAAACAATTGCTTTTCGATCTTAGTTGCGTGCCTATTGCAGAATGAAATTGTCTAACTGGAATGCAGATAAAATCTAAGTTCACGTAGACAGCTCAACATTTTGTTTAGCTCCATGCCACATACGAGGAAATCATACACTTTGTGATCTTGTGACAGAATCCAAGGTGCAGCCATCCATAAAGAAAGAGGCAAAAAAAATTTGCACACGACTGGTAAACAAGCCGGCTCCACCCTCTCTACAAATTGACCTCGTACCACCACAAGGCCCCAGCCTTTAATTTTGGACTGTTTCAGAAAGTCTCTGACCTCTCCTGTCAGGACATGTCTCTCCTAATCTTCCATATCCCTATAAACCAAATTCTCTATCCTTTCCTTGTGTGTTTTGGCTGCCGTTACATATTTGAGTTCATTACTTCCAACTTCTTCATTTACTGTCAGATTCTTTCAGCCCCTTTTCTTTTCCCACACCCACTTCCTGTCCCATTTAATTCCTCTCCTCTCAGGCACTTTGATTTTCCCAATTCCTACCACCTGCCTTTCCTATGGCTGTTCCACGCTTTAAGTCCCTTTGTGCACTCTGTCACTCTGTGAGCATTGTTCAAAGGGAGCACAGAAGAATCTATCACTGATTTTTCATGAGCTATAAATGTCCTCATCATCGTCTCTTTCCGAGTTTCTTTCCCATGGTGCTTGAATAGAGCTGATTTTGCCAACGTTCCTTCATTCCACTCACTCCAATTATCATTGCTCCTTTGAACTCTGTTGACAGGTCAACATTCACCATCTCTTGCTCTGCATTTCCCACCAGAATATTCACTCTTGAGGGTGAACTTATTGATATCCTGACTTTTACTGAAAGGTGGGTGGCTTGTGGAGCTTGCCTCTTACCAATCTTGCTAAGTTATACTTTCCACCAGCTATCTTGTCAAACTGCAATAGTCTAACATCACCAAATCACTTCTTGGACTCCTCTCCATATTCTTCTGGAACGTTTTCCTCCATGAAGCATTTCCATCTCCAGTCTCTCCTTCAAAGGTAGAACTGTCTCACAAAACTCGACTGTGTTTCTCTCCAGGATATCCTGCTCTTTTCCTCCCTTACCCTCATCACTCAGTGACTTCTCATTCCCTGTGACCACAATTTCCATCTTGTTTCCTCTACTACACTCACATCCGAAATCCTAATAATGTCTTCTACCCTTATTCACTGCCACCCCCTTAACCTCAAGACCCACATGGCCTCTTTACTCCCACAGTCCAAATCATAAAGTTATCTCAGGACACCTTCCAGAGACTGAAAGCCACATCCGCTGTTTGACAAAGTACCTCACAGGAGGTTATTGCAGAAGGTCGAGGGACATGGAGTTGGGGGTAGGGTGTTAGCGTGGATAGAGGATTGGTTGTCAAATAGGAGGCAGAGAGTGGGGGTCAACGGGTGCTATTCGGATTGGCGGATGGTGACTAGTGGAGTGCCCCAGGGGTCGGTGCTGGGGCCTCAGCTTTTTACCATTTATATAGATGATCTGGAGGAGGGAACCGAGTGTAGGGTGTCGAAATTTGCTGATGACACCAAGATTGGGGGAACGGCAAATTGTGCGGAGGGTGTGGAGAGTCTACAGAAGGATCTAGATAGGCTGGGCGAATGGGCCAGGAAATGGCAAATGGAATTTAATGTTGGCAAGTGTGAGGTGGTCCACTTTGGTAGGAAGAATGGTAGGAAGGACTATTACTTACGGGGCGAAAAACTGCAGCAGGCGACGGTGCAGAGGGACCTCGGGGTCCTTGTGCATGAGTCGCAAAAACCCAGCTTGCAGGTGCAGCAGGTGGTCAGGAAGGCGAATGGGATGCTGGCCTTCATAGCGAGGGGGATTGAATATAAAAGTAGGGAGGTCTTGCTGCGGCTGTATAGGGCATTGGTGAGGCCGCAGCTGGAGTAGTGTGTGCAGTTTTGGGTGCCGCACCTGCGCAAAGATATTTTGGCCTTGGAGGGAGTGCAGAGGAGGTTTACTAGACTGATACCGGAGTTGAGGGGGTTGAGCTATGAGGAGAGGCTGAATAAACTGGGCTTGTACTCGTTAGAGTTTAGAAGAATGAGGGGAGATCTCACTGAGACGTATAAGATGATGAATGGGATGGATAGGATAGAGGTGGAGAGACTCTTCCCGCTCAAAAAAGACAGTAGGACTAGGGGGCACAGCCTCAAGATAAAAGGGGGGCGGTTTAGAACGGAGTTGAGGAGGAACTTCTTCACTCAAAGGGTGGTGAATCTCTGGAATTCTCTGCCCGTTGAAGTGGTGGAGGCTGCCTCGCTAAATATTTTTAAGACGCGGGTTGATGGGTTTTTGATAAGAGAGGGGATTAAGGGTTATTGGGAGAGGGCGGGAAAGTGGAACTGAGCAGCGACAGATCAGCCATGATCTTATTGAATGGCGGGGCAGGCTCGAAGGGCTAGATGGCCTACTCCTGCTCCTATTTCTTATGTTCTTATGTTCTTATCCCTTTAACCACGTCCAATCCCACAACCCTCTTCATCTGCCTCAGAAAAATACACACACCCCAAGACACTTAAAACCATGCTTTTACATTCCCTTCTCTCAGCTCCTTGGCCCTTCATTTGTCACCTCTGCAGCAACTGATCTGTTCATCCAGTTCTTCGCCTGAACATTTGCTGCCTTTGGTCAGAAGAAAACCTTCACTGTTTCCCTTCCTAATTACTTCCCCTGTTTTGGTCTTCATCTTCACTTCTTCAAGTCTAAGAGGTGTAGATTTGAGTGCATTGATGCTCGATTGGCTTAGATAAATCAGGCTGCCGAACAATAATTGGGCGGCATGGTGGCCAAATGATCAGCGCTGCTGCCTCACAGCACTGGGGACCCGGGTTCAATTCTGGCCTCGGATCACTGTCTGTGTGGAGTTGTCCAAAGATGTGTGGGTTAGGTGGATTGACTGTGCTAAATTGTGCTTGTGTCAGGGGGATTGGCGAAGTAGATGTATAGGGTTGTGGGAGTAGGGCCTGGGTGGGATTGTCCTCAGTGCAGACTCAATGGGCTGAATGGCCCCCTCCTGTGCTGTAGGGATTCTATGAATAAGCTTTACTGAGCCTCAGTCTCCTCAGGTTGAACTGTTCACTGCTTTAGAATCATTCCAGAGAGAGAAATAACTTATCTTTCTCACCACAAGTGATCTTTTTAAACTCTTCTTCACTACCTAGTCCACCATCCCTTTGAACCAGAGGCCTAAGGAGCGCGTAGGCTTCTTTGTTACAAGATACAGACATGTGCTTCTGCTGCATCCTTCTTCCCCCTACCCACCAAGCCAAACCTCCCACCACAGACTTTTCTCCCAGAGACCTGATCGCTCTCTCTCTCTTTCTCTCTAATTTCTCTCATCTCCCAAAGCGACATCCAAGATCGTTTGCCCATGAGACTGATTTCCTGTTTACTTCATCCCATTCTCACTTGCAGAGCCTCACAGAAACTCATATAACTGAGAGTTTTCAGCTTGTGTGAGTTTCACTGAGGGTCTGGTAGAGGCCTCAAACCTTTAACAGAAAAAGGTAATTGACCCTGGAGGCGCACTTCCACCACTTGGAGCAGAAGCTGAAAAAAAGTGCAATTTTGTCAGGCCTTTCGAGGGACTGGAGTGGCACTGTACCACTATTGTGACTGGCATGGTGCCACTTTGCCACTCTTACTGTCCGTTTAAGACTGGCATGTTGAAGTGCTCTTGCAGGTGTGATGAGCCCATTCTGTCTGTGCATATGGCCCCGTGTCTGAAATTTGGGCACGGTTAGATGAGGGTTCCCCTCTGCTGATCCTGTGACCGAGCAGTGGGACCACAGGGTTATCGATGACCTTACAGTGCATTTCTCTTGAGAGATCCAAATTGACATCAATGTCAGGTGAGCAAGCGTACAAGAGGTTAAACATTGCAAATCAGTAGAAAGCATTAGATTAGCTATTCATTTAAGTATCTATTGGGAATAAACATAAGATTTTTTTAAAAAACCCTCTAGAAGTGCTTGTTTCATTGAATTTTGGAAAGACATAAGACAGAAGATTGGGAAGCAAAGTAGCAAATGATAGTGATTTGAAACACGATAAATGCAGGTACTTATACAACTTTGAGTGTGGATTGTTATACCAAACTTAAAGTAGAGTCAGTCGGCACTGCTAACTCAGCACAAGTACAGGATGTCATGCTACACTGATCTTTATTATAAACCCATGTGTGCAACCAAATGCAACATAGCTAATTAAACACACATGCAACAACTTAATAACAGGGTCAAAAGTTAAGCAGTGCAACAATTTCCATTTGTTGCTCTACTTTTCATTTACTGTTAGATATTAACAGATATTAACTAACTGCTGTATATTGCCAGCATTTTTTTTTAAAGGAGAACATAAAGTTGGAATGCTGTTAATTTATTTCCATTTCAATTCCTCCTTCATCACTTTTACTTCCTGCATTGTTGACTTCTTGTTTGGCCATTAAAGAACGGCAATGACTGTGCAGTGCCATGTCCCTTGGAGCAAATCATCTCGGCACATTTTGGCTTGATTCCTGTAACCGGATGATTCCCATAACCGTTGCGTTGATGGATGGATATTAAGATGTGGACAATTGCAGCAAAGCAAAGTTCATACTGAAGAGTGCTGTTCGGGGTTGAGTAACAGAGAAAATAATGTGTATGGGGGAGAGATCAGAAGGCAGGGGTCTCACTGAAGAGGTTCAAATTGTGCAATGAATCTTGAGTAGTTTACGACTGTCATCTAAACTCAGAAGTACTTGAAAATTAACCTCTTGGTAGCTGTTGTATTTTTTTAAAACTATACTGCCAAATGATTTTATCTTGCCAACCGCAGACAAGGTACAGATTGATGGATAGCAATATTGGCGTTCAGTGATGTCTATTGAAGGATTAGTGATTGTGAGGTAATCACTGCTGTTTGTAAAAATAATGAATCCAAAGTAACAGCCCCAAAAACCCTGGGGGAACCATTGCACTGCCAGATGTGCAATGACGAGGGACTTCCAACTGCCAAATGTGCAGTGGCGAAGAATTTCCAGCCGCTGGTCTGGACCGCCAGATGTGTGATGGTGTGACTTCCAGCTGCCACTCTGGCCCAGCACTGACCCCTTCTCAAATCCTGGAGGTGGAGTTATTTACAAGAAGGATGGGCCATCCTGCCCCCATTTTTGATGCTCTCTGGAAGTCTGCCCTATGGAGTGTGGGACTGAGGGATGCGGGGAGAAATATTGGTACACTTGGTGTTAGAGTAGGAGCAGTTCTAGCTGAAGAGGAAAATGGTTTCAGAAAAATCCTGGCAATACCTTTGCTATGGGTTCCTGAATTGCAATCAACTGAGGCACAATTAATTGAACGAACATTAAGCCCACAGTTCAATGTTTATTTGTATAGTGCCTAACACGTACCAGTCGTAAACCATCTCAAGGTGCCACATACTTCCCGTATCATGCAAGTGTCTTTTACATTGACTGCAGGAAAGATGCAGTTGGGATTTCAAGTGGAAAAATCATCTGTCTCTTTCAATGATGCCAGAACAGAAAACAGACCAGTTCCCTTTCCCACTCATTGTACTTTTGGATGGTGGTCAGGAAGAGACAAATGGGATTCGTACCAAAAATCCACCCCATTCCCTCTGTCATGTTTTGGTATCAAAAAACAAAGGAATTTCAGAGCTTAAAAAAAATGTAGTGTGGCACAACATGCAATTTCAAAATTGTTTGGGCAATTTATTATTTTATAGGGATTGACAATGTGAAGGAAATGCCATAACATTCAAAGCTGCGGGCTATGTGCTGGTTAATGGGATTGGTAGGTGTTTCAAATATGTCAGTGCAGAATCAATGGCCCAAAGGTCTCTTCTGCACTGTGTGATTCTATGGAATGAAGAAGCAGAAATACTGGGGGGAATTTTCCCATCCTGTCCACCATGAGAATCGTATCAGGCGGGAGTGGGGAGGGGTGGTGGACCATGCAAAGATCCGTTGACCTCAGGTAGGACTTTGTGATCTTGAGGTGAGCTGGGAAGAGTGGATTAACTTTTCACTATTGGTTCACTGAATATATGTTCTATCTATCTCAGTGCACTCATGTTGACTTATACAGCAAACCTTCTTTTAATTAAGTTATTTTGCTGACATTGGGTAATTTTGCTGATAACATCACATTCATTACCCTGTGACCTCTCACCATCTTCACACTGGTGACCCTTAAAATTATTGCAGTTAAAACAAAATTTCAAAACTCTTCAACTGTAATCCATAATGATTAATTCTTTTCTTAACTTGCAAAGAAATCTGACTCATGGCAGTGGAGGTTAAATGGAAATAGCACAACATATTTCATTACTGTAATCACATTTTGATTTTCACCAGTCTTAGGAATAAACAAATTCTCTTTTCCTGCCTCTATATTTTAAACTATGATTTTTTTTCCACAACCTTTTCAAGGTCACATGTCATCCCTTGATATGAAGTATGCTAATATGGCCTATCTCTCTCATCAGGAGAGAACAAAAATGGCACGGTGGCACAGAGGTTAGCACTGCTGCTTCACAGTGCCAGGGACTCGGGTTTGATTCCCAGCATGGGTCACTGTGTGGAGTTTGCACATTCTCCCTGTGTCTGTGTGGATCTCCTCAAGGTGCTCTGGGTAGGGTTGATTGTCGAGATGCCGTTGCTGGGCTGGGGTAAAATACTAGTGTTGATTGGCCATGCTAAATTGACCCTAGTTCTGGGGGGCAGTTAGCAGTATAAATATGTGAGGTTACGAGTATAGAGTGGCATTGTTGTTGGTATAGGCTTGATGGGCCGAATGCCTCCTTCTGTGCTGTAGGGATTCTATGCTTCTATTAGAAATACTCAATAGGCCAGGAAGCATCTGGAGAGAAAAAAATTGTTAACATTTAGGTCTTGACCTTTCATCAGAACCTTTCCAGTATTCTGATTTTGTGTCCTTCGTGAGGAGGCTTACAGGTCTTTGATCTGAATTAACTATAATGTTTGAAAAAGACAAAATCAAAGATTGTTTCTCAAAATGCTTCCAAAAGCAATGTTAGAATGTAACCAATGATAACATTGGATCCGTTGTAGTGACCAATGATAACATGCTGTAAGGGTCAGCTGACCCAGGAAACTATGTAACCAATGACAAAATGATGTGGTGATCTGCTGACTCAGAATAAATAAGAAGCTGCTGCGGTTTGTGGGAAGTTGGAATGGCCCAAGGTGAGGCCTCAAAGTGTTGGAGTAATGATGTTTCTTTATTAAATATTTTTCTTTGATTTACAAGTTGGAGTAAGTTCTGCTTAATTTATTGCCTATAAATGAAGAGTTCATTCTGCTGGATCAACAAGTGATACATTGAATTGTTTTGAAGTGCTGTTCAAATCATTGTGTAGGTGAACACTGCAACCATATTGTGCTTGGCAATGGTCTACTTATGGCACTGAGATGAATGTGAATCCATGTCTGGTTGAGCTATAATGCTACAAAGAACCTCTGCTTCGTGTCTTGGGATCTTTAGTGTCTGCCTGAACCATCAGAACAAGCAAATGGAAGATTGAGTTAACACCTGATTCAAACAACATCTCTGACTTGCAGGACTCCTTTAGTATTACTTCCAACATGAGTTGCAGTCCTGAAATGGAGATTAAGTCCTCAATCTTCGAATTCAGAAGCCAGTGTGCCATCTGAAACACCTTGGTTGATCAAATTATTTCACTTAGCTAATTAGCACTAATTCTTAAATTGGACATTAAAAAAATCTACTTTGTTAAAAAAAGTCACGTAAAGCTTTTTACATTTCTGCAGTTGCTTTCACACTGGATTTTCAAAGTGATTTGAACTTTCACACCAGGCTGGTTCTGTTCATGTTGCTTTTGATGTGAGATCAGTAATATTGGAATAGCATCAGAACATAAGAACATAAGAAATAGGAGCAGGAGTAGGCCATCTAGCCCCTCGAGCCTGCCCCGCCATTCAATAAGATCATGGCTGATCTGTCGTGGCTCAGTTCCACATTCCCGCCCTCCCCCCATAACCCTTAATCCCCTTGCTTATCAAAAACCTATCAACCCGCGTCTTAAAAATATTGAGCGAGGCAGCCTCCACCACTTCAACAGGCAGAGAATTCCAGAGATTCACCACCCTTTGAGTGAAGAAGTTCCTCCTCAACTCCGTTCTAAACCGCCCCCCCTTTATCTTGAGGCTGTGCCCTCTAGTCCTACTGTCCTTTCTGAGCGGGAAGAGTCTCTCCACCTCTATCCTATCCATCCCATTCATCACCTTATACGTCTCAATGAGATCTCCCCTCATTCTTCTAAACTCTAATGAGTACAAGCCTAGTTGATTCAGCCTCTACTCATAGCTCAACCCCCCTCAACTCCGGAATCAGCCTAGTAAACCTCCTCTGCACTTCCTCCAAGGCCAAAATATCCTTGCGTAAATGCAGTGACCAAAACTGCACACAGCACACAGTGCACATCAGGTAATTAACTTGTTTTTTTTTCAAAGAATTTCAAAATAAAACGAGAAAAGTTAACACACTAAATCAAATCAGTCATTTTCTATTGTAACCAAAGGGGAAAACAGCTAATTATTTCATCTCAAGCTAACAGTTGTTTTTGACATCTGTTAAATCATGCTTGTTTGAGTTTCTGGAAGGTACATTATGTCCTATAACCTTTAGCCTCCATGTAGCATTACTACTGCATATAAACAAGCATGTTTGCTTGTTTAACTGTTGCCATCTGTAAATAACAAATTGGACCACCACCGCGCATAATAAGATGTAATTTAATCCAACCTCACTGCATGCTGTAAATTAAAATATGTTTTCTTTAAATTCTTCCACTGTTAATAAAAGTCAAAACATTTGACGATTATAAAATCATCTGGATAAAGTCACAATTGGGTTCCTTTGCCATTACAACAACTTGAATTTGTATAATGGCTTTAACTTTAAAATGTTTCAAGGTGCTTAGCATGACTGTATTCAGACAAACATTTATAATGAGCCAAAGAAAGAGACAGTAGACTGGAAAACTAAAAGCCAGTTCAAGGAGAACCTTGGTGGAGGAGAGAGACGTCGAGAGACAAAGATTGAGAGGAAGAACTGCAAAGCTTAGGGTGTAAGTGGCTGAAGGGATAGATACCAATGATGAAGCAAATGGAGTAGGGAATGCACAAGTAGCCAGGATTAGAGGATTACAGAGATTTTACAGGGTTGTGGGGCTGGGTAAGGTAACATAATTAGGGAGAGATGAGATCATGGAAGGAATTGAACTCGAGGGAGAGAATTTTAAAATGCTCTTGGCATTGGTGAAGTTAACAAGTGAGCTCAGGGATAGGATCAATGATTGGTGCAGCAGAGTTTGGCATGATCTTAAATACAGGAACCCAAGAAATAGGAGCAGGAGTACACCACATGACGCATCGAGCCTGCTCCATCATTCAATATGATCATGGCTGATCTTGGAGTTCAACTCCACGCACCCACCTGAACCTCATATCCCCTAATTTCCTGAGAGACCAATAACCTGTCTATCTTGGCCTTAAATGTATTCAACAAAGCAACATCCACAATCCTCTGAGGTCGAGAATTCCGAAGATTCACAATTCTTAGAGTGACGTATTTTCTCCTCATCTCAGTCCTAAATGATTAACCCTTCATCCTGAGACTGTATCCCTGTGTGTTAGATTCCCTGGCCAATGGGAACAATCTCTCAGCTAGATCCTATCAAGCCCTTTCAGAGATTTGTAAGTTTCAATAAGATCATCGCTCTAAATGCCAGAGAATAGAAGCTTAATTTGCTCAATCTTTCATCAAAGGGCAACCCGTTCATCCCAGGGAGCAATTAAGTGAATCTTCGCTGTACCACCCCCAATGCAAGAGTACCTTAAATGTGGAGACCAAAACCGCACACAGTACTCCAGCTGTGGTCTCTCCAGTAGCCTTGCACAATCCTATTAAAAAGATTGGAGACAGGCCAGGAGCTGTTTCAATGAATTGAGACTGGAGATTAAAAAGGGGCTGGATGAAGATTTCCACAGTGTTGAGGTAGGGACTGAGATTGGAGATGTACAGTGGTACAAGTAGATGAGCTTTGTAAAAGAGTGAGTTTGGGGTAGGAAACACAATTTGAGGTTACCAACAGTCTGATTTAGCTTGGGACAGTCCAGAGAGGTGGATGAAATGCGTGGCTAGAGAATGCAATTAGTGGCAAGGCCTGTAGAGTATAGCTCTGATCTTCTCAATATTTTATTTTTAAAGTTTATTTATTAGTCACAAGTAAGGTTTACATTAACACTGCAATGAGGTTACTGTGAAATTCCTAGTCACCACACTCTGGCACCTGTTCAGGTTAATGCACCTAACCAGCACACCATTCTGACTGTGGAGGAAACCGAAGAACCCAGAGGAAACCCATGCAGATACAGAGAGAATGTGCAAACTTCAGACAGACAGTGACCCATCTGGGAATCTAACTGGGGTCGCTGGCGCTGTGAGGCAGCAGAGCTAACCACTGTACCACCATGCTCTTATTTAAGAGACGATGTAGGACAAGCAGCTTGACAATGCCAAAGTGGTGAAGCAGCCAATTGACGTGGGTGTTGTCAGAGTACACACGGGCGTACAGGAGAGTCTGAACTGGGCATGCCGACAATTAGGTGGGCAATTAATATATCGCCGTTTCTTCACTTTCACTAGGTCAAACCCCGGAACTCCTTCTCGAACAGCACTGTGGATGTATCTACACCACATGGGTCTGCAACAGTTCAAGAAGGCAGCACCTTCTCAAAGGCAGTTAGGGATGGACAATACATTCTGACCTTGCAGTGATGCCCTCATCCTATGAATGAATAAAGAAAACCTTCATCCATTAATTTTTTTTCCATATCACATTTACCCAATTTCTGGTTGTGGACCAAGTATTGATGGCTTGGAGCAGCTTCTCCCAGCATCCAGCCATCATGGTGCAGCAACATGTCAGACTGAAGGAGGGTAGCATGTTGCACAACGGTTAGCACTGCTGCCTCACAGCGCAAGGGACCCAGGTTCAATTCCGGCCTCAGTCACTGTCTGTGTGGACTTTGCATGTTCTCTCCATGTCTGTGTGGGTTTCCCCCAGGTGCTCTGGTTTCCTTCCACAGTCTAAGGTTGTGTGGGTTAGGTGGATTGGCCATGGGAAATTGACTCGAATGTCAGGGGGGATTAGCAAGGTAAATGTGTGGGGCTATGGGAATCGGGCCTGGGTGGGATTGTGGTACAGTACAGACTTGATGGGCTGAATTCCTCCACAGTAACCCCCAGATTCTGGCTGCTTGGAGCTACCTTACTGGCAAGTGATACTTGTCTGTCAATTATTAGGGTCAGTTAAGAGAACTCATGTAATGATTGGTTTCTTTTATAAGCATTGACATTAGTAACCTGTGTGATAATGTTAAGAGGTAACTGAAGGGACAGTTTGCATCAAAGCTGTGGTCACTCATTTACTTCACTATCTGCCACGTGAAATCTAGATGTTGAGTAGACAGGCTGAGGTGGGCACTCAATCAAGTTCCCCGGGGCCAAAGGAATTTCAGTGGCTTATAAAGTTTGATTTTTGGCTTCCAATTCTTGTTCGTCTTTATTCTTGACCTTTAAACCAGGAAGTGAAACCAGAAGAGAACTGAGTGTTGTAAGCACCCTCCCTTACCCCCACCTACTGCATATTCTTTATTTCATATTTGATGGTTTTGAACTCACCAAAGTGACGAGTGTCATTACTGGTGGGTGGAATAACTTTCTTCTTTCAACGTTATACCTGAACATCAAGCACTCCCAACTGATGTTCGGAGAGAGCTAAATGCAGAATGGTGGGCCGGATTTTCATGGTGTCAAAAAGACTCCATGGACCTTTAGAAATGGGAAATGGGATCGGATTCTGGGATTCCCATCCCTATTTTCGGGGACCCGGGTTTTCACTCGTGCGGGGGAAGAGTGTGGGCATTGAGCCCTCTGCAATTTTTGTGGAATTGAGCCAGTTTCTGGATGAAATGTAATCTGGATTGGGAGTCTTTAGAAGGATAATTTTAAAAGGTTTTACCCATGTCAACTCCTGTCCCACATTTAACCCCAATTGTCCCTTAGACACTTCATGTTAATCAAGGCCCCCCTCACCCAATTCCCCTCATGATACTTCCTTGCCAATCCCTTGCCCAGCATACACTCTGTACAGAACAATGACCCTGTCTGAAATAGCCTTGCAAGGCACACCGTAAAGGGCAATTGTGGATGGGCAATAAATATTGTCTCTGGTAGCGAGACGCACATCCTGTGAATGAATTTTAAAAAACCCTTACCTCAGAATAGCATCTCCTGATTGCTACAATGGATTAGATTTTCTCTCCTTTACCTGTCTGGGGAAAGTGGCAGCACAACCAGTGAATATAGTTCTCATCCAGTTGCTGTCATATCCAGATTTTCCTCTAGAAATTGTGACAAATGCTGAACATCTTTAGTGTTTGTATTTAAATGACAATATTGATGAAAGGGACCGGTTATCCATTTGGTTTTACTTAATAGATGCCCCAGCAATGCTATGCTGTGTGAACACTGTTGCATTCAAGTGTGAAACATTGTTAAGGAGGCAAAAGGATGTTTTAAACCTAAACTTCAGC
Organism: Carcharhinus amblyrhynchos; assembly: GCF_965287045.1. NCBI lineage: Eukaryota > Metazoa > Chordata > Chondrichthyes > Carcharhiniformes > Carcharhinidae > Carcharhinus > Carcharhinus amblyrhynchos. Next base: position 57,803,444 of record NC_137335.1, read on the forward strand.
AAGCTGAAGCAACTGAATCACAAGGACAACTAATCACGTGACCAGTATATAGAATTTTGGAAGTGGAATAATTATATCACACACCTTGAGTTGCTCTGGAGATAGGACCCCCTTTTCACTGACGTTGAGATGCTGGCTTTGGACTGGGGTGGGCACAGTAAGAAGTCTCACAGCTCCAGGTTAAAGCCCTCACCTGATAAAGGATCAGCGCTCCAAAAACTTCTGATTCCAAATAAACCTGTTGAACTTTAACCTGGTGTTTTGTGAAGCTTCCTTCTGTCACTTCTCACTGATGCAGTGACATTCTTGTTATGGGTAGGGCTTTCCAATGCTGCTGGGACTCTCACCGGTATTCCAACAGTATGTAAAGTCAAGGAGTCAACCTGCTCAGCTGCAGTTCCAGCAGAATTGCAACTGAAGAGGTTAACCGCGTTGAGGTTCCTGTTTAATACAGCAAAGTGCTGGTATTAGCCATCGGGAACTCTTTTCAAGTCGGATCCTGGCAATCAGCAGACAAAGGAGACTGTCATTTAACTGCTGTGTTTGAACCTGAGACTCAGACTGCTAACCTTCTCGCCTTTCTTCCCTTTTATGGTTGGCGATCTAACTTGTTATCACATAATGACACTTAGCAAGCAATCAGTGATACATTGGAAGCTGCAACAACCTGGGTATGAGCGATCTGGGTGAAAGCATCTGAATATCTTTTCCATGTGTTAAATTCTACAATATCGTACTTGATGTAGCACAGTTTGCTTGACCTTTGGCCCTGTCGTGTGACACTGGTCTAATGGAAAAAGAAATGCTTTTGATAAATTGGGAATTTATTCACGGATCGCATTACAGAGGAGCAGGACCATGTGTGCGCAAAGGAATCCCACAGTGTAAATCTGATTGGATTTCCTGTATAACTGGCACTCGTAGTAAATCAGAGGGTAGGCCATTCCCAAGCCTTCAGCACCCTGCAGCTCAGCATTAGTCGGCACAGATTTGGAAGCAGGGCTCGAGTTCCTAGGCAACCAGGGGGCAGCACTTTCCCTGCAGAGCTGCTATTAGGCTCAAATGTGTGCCAAAAGTCCTCACTTGAGTGGGGAACCATCATTCATTGCGATTTTCCCCTGGGGGGGGTCAATTAATGGACAGAGGATGGACTGCTGTCCAGTTAAGAATGGGCGAGCAGGCCCTTGAAGCTGGAGGTCAGTCGTAATCCTTGCTGTTTGAAAAGAACAAGAGGCTGTAATGGCAGGGAAGTAAGGGAGAAGACCCTTCAAGATGGAGGCCAGCCCTACTCCAACGGTATTTAAAAGGAAAGAATGTATTTTGTAGCCGGGTCACCACTGCATACAAGGGGGTGGAGGTGTAGGGGAGAGGGGGTAAATCTTTTAAAATTATCAATGCATGGGACATGGGTGTCACTGGCTGCCCAGCATTTATTGCCCGTCCCTAGTCGCCTTTGAACCGAGCGGCTTGCTAGGCCATTTCAGAGGGCAGCTGGGAGTCAATCACATTGCTGTGGCTCTGGAGTCACACATAGGCCAGACCAGGTAAGGACGGCAGATTTCCTTCCCCAAAGGACACTAGTGAACCAGTTGGGTTTTCCCGACAATCGACTCAAGGTCATCAGTAGATTCTTTATTTCACCATCTGCTACGGCAAGATTCAAACCCAGGTCCCCAGAACATTGCCTGAGTTTCTGGGTAATACCGCTAGACCATCGCCTCTCCTGATTGTAGAGGCAACTGTTCTACAGGGTGGTTTGAGTTGCGACAATTTCTCTCAAGGGTGGTTTGAGTTGCTGCTGCAGGTAGGCAGGTCGTCAGGCCCTATTTGGAGTGCTGACCTCCTGATATTCTCCTGTGGGAACCCAATGGCTGACTGGAAAATTCTAATCAGCCTCTTATAACAGGCCTTAATAGTCCATTAATTACTTTAATTGGTTACCCACCGTATGAGGGGAAGAACCATGGCTTGCCTCCCCAACCCCACCACTGGGAGTATGGCCCAGGGACAGGTTAAAGCAGGGAACTGGTACATAGACCTGGGGGGATGGGGTGCTAGAAATCCAGCCTAGGGTGTCTGTGCATGTCTGAGAAAAAGAAAGATTGACTAAAACAATAGAAATGCCACATATTACACATCTTTGCCATCCATCTGTGTGGGGCTGGAAGTTCTCGGGCCATTGTTCATTGCACTCCTGTTTTCGGAGGGGAGCTGCAAGCTGACCTCACCTATACTTAGCTTGAAAAAGAATTCTTGTCGTCTTTAAAGGCATACTTTATTTTTAGTCCACATTGTTGGTATTGTAAATATATCAGTTTCAAAAATTTCAAAAGATTGCATCTTCAGATGTTTGGAGAAAACAACTCCATTTTTAGTTAAAAATTCCAAACTGCCCACCTACGTCCGCACTCCACCACCCTCCGTCCCCGCCCGTTGATGCCAACACTGATTTGCATCATGAATCCCATCTTGCGGCACCTCCTGCCCCTTCAAAATGGACTCTGAAAGCTCAGGCTCAGACTCTGTTGCTACTATCAGTAGTGTATTTACTTTTCCACAAATTTACCAAAGAGGATGATTATTCCTCTCTTCTGTTTAACTTATATTTGAAGATCACAGTTCATCCCAGCGGGATTTTCCCATCCTGTTGCAGTGAATGAAGATTTGGCTGGGTGTCAAATTCTCCGATCCCACAGCAGCGGGAGAGTGGTGTGAACTGCTGATAAGATCACAACCCCGATCGTTTCTTTCTCACCCTAGTTGTTGATCTCCTATCTTTCTTTTCTTAATGTGTTCAACACACCTAAGCAGCTGTAACAAACTTTTTCTATAAGTTTACACCCATCTTTTCTCTGAACTGCAGAAGATCTTCTCTTTCTATTTCTGTCTGCAAACGGTGCTCGAGAATGCTGGAGAAGTTTTGAATCTCACGCAGAAGCTGCTAAGCTGTTGCCAATGTCATTAACTTCTTTTTCTTTCGGTTAATCATTGGAATTTGAAACAACGATGAGTTCACTGTAGCCAAGAGCAGATGCTCGTGGCTCACATGACAAGATGCCATTTAGTTAACCCACACTCGGCTGATCACTATGGTCAGGGAAACCTCTTTCTGGATATGTTAATTAGCTTCTAGCACAATTAAAGGCCACATTTTCCAGCTAGTGCCCTGGCAGTTCAATAGGTGATTGGCAAATCTGGCTCAGATCAAATTACCTAGGATGGCACCACTTTAGTCTTGAGCGTGGCTTTCTGGCAGGTTTTCACTAAACTGACCATAAGGGTCATGGTGAGCGGGCCAGTAAGTGGAGCTGAGTTCACAAAAAGATCAGCCATGAATGGTGGAGCAGGCTCAAGGGGCCAGCTAGTCTACTCCTGCTCCTGGTTCTTATGTTCTTATGGCCTAAAGTAGCCTGATGAAAAAGGAGGCAGGGCTTTATGTAAATAGGGTAATAATTGAGGGAGGGGAAACTCATTCACAGGTGCTTTCAAGGTCCTGCAAGTTGCCAAACCCCCCCAGGAATTAATGTCAGTATGCATCATATTTCTTTGCAAACTAATTTCTCCATGTAAAATTCTTGCACAGTTCTCCTTTCCAGGAGGGCTAGTTTGGCACTCTACTGAGCATGAAGCTCCTACAGGGTTTTTTTTTTAGTCATTTTGTCTTTCAGTATTATTGTACATTTTTAGTGTCAGCTTCCATTAGTCATTTGTTGTTGGCCACTTTGGCACTGACTGTGTTCCATTGAACACAGTCCATTGAACATCCGTAAACCCCATGACTTGCCTGGGCTTGCAACATCTCACTTACTGTCCTGTCTGGAGACAATACACATCTCTTTAACCTATGCTTAATGCTATCTCCACTCACATTGTCTGCACCTTTAAGACTTGAATAGCAGGTTAGCTGTAAAAACTCGCATTCTAATCAGTATTCTGTAAACAGCATGTGCCTTTATATGTCCTTCTCCGAGCAGAACTTTCCACATACCTGTCGAAGGAACAACATTTCCAAAAGCTTGTGGGTTTACTATCAAATAAACTGGTTAGACTTTAATCTGGTGTTGTGAGACTTCTTACTCTGTTTACCACAGTTCAATGCCAGCATCTCCACATCATGTGTCCCATCGAGACAGAGACACTCCTGTCTGGAGTTGGTTGAGGAGCATTTTCTGCTTAAGGTTCAACTAGTAAAGGAATCTATTATGTATCTACAACCTCACTGTACTGTGTACTGCCATGTCAGATATTCTATTCCCTTAGTTTCTATGTAGCTGAGGACATCTATAACATGAACTCATCAGCTCTACACAGAAGCGAGTTAAGGTTCTCCATCCTCCAGAGTTAGCAATTCCAATGGGTTGCGCCTGCATAACCAATATCAGCATTACTCAACACTGCAGATTTTACTGAGCGGCTGGATTCCCCAGGGTCCCAAATTTATGTTGACTGCCAGTTCAATGAGCAGCTATTTTGGGGCTAACAGCATACCATCATGGGGTCGATGTTTGAATCACCGGGGTCTGTCACAAATACACTTTCTGGACTTTCAACCTGTTGAAGACATATCTGGGTTTCAATTTCACTGAACATGTAACTTCAGCTCATTCGCCACATAGACATTTAGAATAGGATCCTCCATCCTCATTTTACCCCAACCTCACACTGACTGCTGACAAAACTGAGGCAAGAGAAGGAAATACTTAAATGTCATGTATAGAAGTCTTTCATTTGCAAGTATTTACATTTGCGACTTGCACACAGATGCACAGAACCCAGCCCAACCCCTGCGCTAGATTAGACTAATTGAAAGTCTAATTAAATCATACTATTTTGTTCTTACTCACAATACTTCAAAAGTGCAGTCATGTGAAAAGGGCTGAGAGGCAGTGCTGGAGTTGTTATATTCACCCAAATGTGAGATAAGAGCCTGAAATTTCATAGGACGTATCCACTGTAATGTTGTTGGGAAGTCACAGTATATCAGGCACTCAGTTACATTGGATCTCTCATTGTTATTAGGATTTTCTGGCATGCCTATTCTAATGACCTTTGGCCAGAGCCTAGGCTATAGGGGGAGATCTAGTTAGACACCAACAAAATATTGTGTGAAGTAGATAATGGTTGAAATTTAAGACACCTGCCCAAGGAATAAAGTCATAAGATTCCACGTTTTTTGAACAAACAAAAATAAACCTGACTGGACAAATTCTGAAAGATAAACTAATTTACGTTATCAATCTCATAATCTAACATTAAGGGTAAGTATGAGGTACATGTGAATTAACAGGTGAATTGTGGGCTAACGTACAACAATACATATTGCATGGCAGAAGTGACCAAAACAGATTCCATGGATTTCCCAGCAACACATCCAAAAACTTGACATATTATGAGCCAATCAATCTCATTGAAACTTCATTTTTCTCAGCAGGGTTTCCGATCACCTTTGAAGATCTTGCCTGGGAATTCTCACAAAGGGTCGGATGGCTTCAACAGTTACCCAATTTGTAGGTTTCACTCTCACCTTATGAGATACCTCACCCCTGGATCTCCGCACACATGATGTGGGTATGCCGGCGTTGGACTGGCGTAAACACAGTAAAAAGTCTGACAACACCAGGTTTTAGTCCAACCGATTTATCTGATAATAGACTCACAAGCTTTCGGGGTTAGTCCCTTCGTCAGGTGAATGGAGAGTTCTGGCCTCAGACAGAGCATATAAAGCATGCTCTGTCTGAGGCCAGAACTCTCCATTCACCTGACGAAGGGACTAACCCCGAAAGCTTGTGAGTCTATTATCAAATAAATCGGTTGGACTAAAACCTGGTGTTGTCAGACTTTTTACTGTGTCTCCGCACACACTCAAGCTTCAGCTTCCAAGCACAATTTCAGATCTTTGGCCATGCCAAACGGAACACCACTGTTCAAAATGCATACCTTTGCCCCAGCAGCCCACAGCATGGATGGACCAACATCTGGATGGCTTTTTGGCGTTTCAGGTCTTCTCTCATGCTCCCAACAGCTCTTTCTTTAATTTGGAACCTATTTCTTTGCTCCTTTCTCTTAACATAACTTAACTTAACAGGCTCTATTTCTGTCCCTTGGTTTTGAGCCTTACCTGGGAATTCGTCTCGGGACCTGTCCATGCCCCCTCCCTGTTTTGGGAAAGATATTGCTTCTTTCACGCTATTCAGATAGATTAAGCATGCCGTTAACAGAATACATGGTGCATTGTCTGCCTCCCGTGGTCTGTCCCCTGGAACACTTATTTAATACTGGCACTCCAGATGAGGTCATCTGACCTGCATTTTCACGCCATTTGTCTTCTTTTCTTCTGTGCAGGCGTGCAGGTCTGGTCTTCAGCCTGAAGAGTGCAAAATATTCATACTGCACGTGGTGGCCAGCTGACACATGTGCGGTCGATCAAAAGTACATCCAGATTAAACTCCAGATTAAAGTAAGCCTAGGTTTCATCTCACTATTAAGGGACAGAACGCTGTCCCACCCGTATGCCAGACGTTTCTGCTTCCCTGGTTCATTTGGATATTGGAGGCCTTTGCAACATTGTCATGAGAACTAGCAGCCTCCTAATGAGGGTAAGTGAACCCCATCAAAGGGATCTGGGCCTAGCAAGCAGGCTGCACACGCAAGGAAAGGGCAGAATTTAAAGCAACTTCCTTTCACAGAAGATCGCGGGACACATCACTGGTTCTGGGAAGGCTCTAAGCTTTTCTCTTCAAAGGGTAGACAAGCTGGGCACAAATGTCTGACTGCACAAGGCAGAAAGTTGCTCACACTGATGCTGACATGCGTTCATACAACTTTGGCACTCATACGCTGATTCCACAGACTCTGGCAGGACCAGAAATGGAAAGCTCCCAGCGTACCTGAATCCCATAAATTTTAGGAGTCAAAATTCATATAGGAGCAAAGAATATAGTCAAGCAAGATATAAACCTATTGGAACACATAAAATTATAAGGTGGGAAGAAGATACAAAAGTCTGAGGTCACGTACCAACCGACTCAAGATCAGCTTCTTCCCTGCTGCCATCAGACTTTTGAATGGACCGATCAGATATTAAGCTGATCTTTCTCTACGTCCTCTGTGTAACTGCAACACTATATTCTGCACACTCTCTTTTACTTCTCCCATATATATGGATGGTGTGCTTTGTCCGTATGACGTGCAAGAAACAATACTTTTTCCAAAAGAGAAAATGCTAGAAAATTTCAACAGGTCTGGCAGCCTCTATAAGGAGAGAAAAGAGCTGATGTTTTGAGCTCAGGTGGACTCAAAACATCAGCTCTTTTGTCTCTTTACAGATGCTGCCAGATCTGCTGACATTTTCCAGTATTTTCTCTTTTGGCTTCAGATTCCAGCATCAGCAGTAATTTGCTTTTAAACAATATTTTTCACTGTATCCCAATACATATGTCAATAATAAATCAAATCAAATCCTGAATTTCCTCATCAGTTTCAGCACTTAGCCTGAAACGTTTGATGAAATGTGATTTTTGACGCATCTGGGTGTATCCATGCCATCATTGCGCTTGGTGCAAGTTTCCCCACGGTAAATAGCTTGGTCACTCAACAGGAAAATGATTCTGTCAGCACACAGGGGAATATAGGCCCATCCCTCCTCGCACCCCAGAGTCAGCCCAAGTATTTGTTTTATAGAAAGAAATCAAATCATTGTAACACTACATTCTGCACCCTCTCCTTTCCTTCTCTATGAACTGTATTCTCTGTATAGCGTGTAAGTAACAACACTTCCCACTGTATTCTAATACATGTGACAATAATGAATCAAATCAAATCAAGTCGCTGTAATAATGTCTTAGGTGAAAAACAACCCATTTTGACTTGACAAAACAAGTGGATAAACTCTTATCTGAGACAAATTCATTCCAGTTGGCTTGTGGATCGACTAAAAAGAGAAAATAAACAATTAGCTGTGGCATAATGAGCAAGCAGAAGGGTAAATGAAATTGTATTGATCGTGGGTTATTTGAAATCTCATTGTAAACTAGCAGCTGCTGTCAGACACTGAGGCCTTGAATTAAGAGTGACCTTTTACTGCTAAGTCACTCTGGAATGTAATCATTTTAAGTTCCAGCTGTACTGCCTTGAACTTTATTGGAATGTAATTATTATAAATGCACTGCAGTAATCCTTGGCCTGATTAAAAGTGCAATGTTTTGTTCTCTTTATTAAATCCTTCAAGTCTTCCTTTTAAATCTAATTATGACCTTGCCACCTCGTCTGTCCGCCTCAGTTTTCCTTTCATGTCACAGACCTCCCGCTCTTCCCCTGCCTTCTTGGCTTGTCACTTCACCTTGGAATACAAGTCACCTCCAAGTAAAGAGTGGGCTGTTTAATTAGTGTGATAGGTCACCAGAAATCATAAAATGAAGTGTACAATCTGGCTCATCCTGCATTTCTCCCAATTGGATTAGTGACACACAATAAAGTCACAAATGTTTCTGACATATGTTCAATGCGTGCTACCAATAACTTTGCAATTACCGGATATCATTAAACGGATTCCTTTTTGGAACACTCAACATTCATATGGTGTCTTTCATAACCATGGGACGTCTTGTGGGGCTCTGGGCAGCAAGTCTGCTTCTAAGCCAGAAGCTACAGGTTCGTGTCCCACACACTAGGACAGGATCATCATGGAAGGTGCGTTTGTAACATGGCCAAACAGGTTGATTATCAACCTGTAAATCCTTCCAATTTGCTAATGGCAGTCGCTAAGAATGGAGGAGTTTCCTAGTTAGCCACGCTTGATGCGGAGTTGCACCCCTCAAGCTATGCTGCTGGTGATATATTACAGAGAAAAACTAGCCATGGAAACAGAAAGAAGCGTGTGCTTTTTCTGCCACTGGAGATGGGAAAGCTTCTTAAGTCTAAGGACGGGATTTTCTGGCCCTTCCTATCGGCAGAATCTTTCAGCCCCGCTGAAGGTGACCACCTCCACAGCGGGTTTCCGGGTGGCAAGGTGGGTGAGCCATGCAAAATGCAAAGCTGGAAGATCCTCCCAGGGGCCAATGGCCTGCTGACTCTACCACCGGAAAGTACGCAGCAGGAGGGCTGGAGAATCCTGTCCTAAGTTTCACAATTACTAGATGACCCAAAGTGCTTTACAGCCATTGAAGTGTTTTTGAAGTGTAGTCACTACTGCAATGCAGGAAAAAAAAGCAGACAATTTGTATACAGCAAAATCCCATAACAGCACTGCAAACACCAAATAATATGTTTCTTTGAGGGTTAAATACTGGTCATAATATTGGAAATAATGTCAGGGGTTCTTTGACTCGTTAGAGTTTAGAAGAATGAGGGGAGATCTCATTGAGACGTATAAGATGATGAATGGGATGGATAGGATAGAGGTGGAAAGACTCTTCCCGCTCAAAAAAGACAGTAGGACTAGGGGGCACAGCCTCAAGATAAAGGGGGGGCGGTTCAGAACGGAGTTGAGGAGGAACTTCTTCACTCAAAGGGTGGTGAATCTCTGGAATTCTCTGCCCGTTGAAGTGGTGGAGGCTGCCTCGCTAAATATTTTTAAGAAGCGGGTTGATGGGTTTTTGATAAGAGAGGGGATTAAGGGTTATGGGGAGAGGGCGGGAAAGTGGAACTGAGCCACGACAGATCAGCCATGATCTTATTGAATGGCGGGGCAGGCTCGAAGGGCCAGATGGCCTACTCCTGCTCCTATTTCTTATGTTCTTATGTTCTTATGACATTCACCTGAATGAGACTCGGTTTAACATCAGACTCAAAAAAGAAGCAAACCTGCATACAACATAGGAGTATCAACTTTTATTTTTGTGTTCAAATCCTAGAATGGGATTTGAACCCATGATATTTTGACATAAAAGCAAGTACACCACCAACTGCACTATAACTGATACCTAATAAGCCTAATGACTTATAAAAGCTTACTTCTTTAAACTGCATGCTGAAAAATACTATTGCTCAGCAAGTTTTATGATGAAAAAGAATTAGTTGCTAATCTGATTTTATATTACCTGCGGGGAAAATAACGGGAAAAAATTGTTAAGGAATTGTCCAGAGACTGTGAAGTAATTTATAAAGGTACAATTGATATAATAATGCGGGGAATAGTTTGGAGATTATTGATGTCAGGAATCTAGAGCCTCAATTACAAACATAAGGAGCAGGCACAATGATATCCTGAAACCATAGCAGAGAATTCTGGAAACATTCAGCAGACTAGCCAGCATCTGCAGACTCTTCAGTGGAACACACGCACACAACATGTAAATGACCTGAACTGGGAAATACGGATGGGTTCCACTGTGTTCTACATGGATGCATTGCCTGAAAGGCTAGTTATAGCAAATTTAACAGTAACCTTCCAAAGGAAATTGGTTAAATACTTAAAAGGAAACATTTCAAGGGATGCGGGCAAAGAGCCGGGAAACGGGACTAATTGGATTGTTCTTTCAAAGTGCTAGCTGGAGCACAATGGGCCAAAGAGCCTCCTTCTCTACTCAATGCTTTGAATTTGGCCCATGTGACTTATTTATTTCTTTATTTATTCATCACAAATAAGGCTTACATTAACAGTGCAATGAAGTTACTGTGAAATTCCCCTATGGTCAGAGTGAGAGCAGGATAATTGACTCTCCTAATTCAGGAATGACAGGATTATTTTGTATTGTTGGGAACAAGGACCTCGGTGTTTCGCTTCTGACAGTTTAAACTAGAATAGTTTTGCATCGATTGAAATGGAAGCACACAGCTAACATTCCCTTTTCTGCGATCCGCTTATTGATACAAACTTCATTCATGGATTTTGGAAGTGTGAGACCAGAATTGCATTTAAGTAAATTTTAAAAGGATTTTGTTTACAGATACCAATACGACAGAGCAACTGACTGAAACAAAATCATTGGAGAGCATTGTAGAACAGGAAGGTTGTTAAAGAATATAGGATCTGTAACCTGTCTCCCACATCGTCAGTGTTCATTTTGCTCAAGGAAAGTCTTGATTTTAAAATTCTCATCCTTGTTTTCAAATACCTCCATGGCCTTAAATGCCCCCTCCCCACCTCCTTGATAATAGTCTTCAGCCCTACAATCTCCCAAGATATGGGCACTCCTCAAATTCTGACCTCTTGAACATCCCCAATTTTAATTGTTCCCGTGTGCCTTCAGTTGCCTAAGTCCTAAGCTCTGGAATATATTCCTTCACGTTGCTAATTTGTTTTTCTCCAACATCTCCTTTTCCTTGATAAAGGCAGATGCAAAGTACCCACTTATTACCTCAATCATGCCCTTTGCCCCCCAGTTTTTTATCCCTAATTGGCACCTGTTCCTTTTACCACCTTTCTATGACTTATGTATCTATCGAAGACTTTGAAAATCCTTTTGTTGCTCTTCTAAAGTTAAAAGTTATTAATTAGTGTCACAAATAGGCTTACATTAACACTGCAATGAAGGGGTGGCACGGTAGCACAGTGGTTAGCGCTGCTGCCTCACAATGCCAGGGACCCTGGTTCGATTCCCGGCTTGCGTCACTGTCTGTGTAGAGTTTGCACATTCTCACCGTGTCTGCATGGATTTCCTCCGGGTGCTCTGGTTTCCTCCCGCAATCCAAAGATGTGCGGGGTAGATGCTAAATAGACCCTCAATGCCAGGGGGACTAGCTAAGGTAAATGCATGGGGATACGGGGATAGGGCCTCGGTGGGAAGTGGTTGGTGCAGACGTGATGGGCTGAATGGCCTCCTTCTGCACAGTAGGATTCTATGAAGTTACTGTGAAAATCCCACACTCCAGCGCCTGTTCGGGTACACTGAGGGACAATTTAGCATGGATAAAGCATCTAACCCGCATGTCTTTGGACTGTGGAAGGAAACCGGAGCACCGGGAGGAAACCCAGACGGACACCGGGAGAACGCGCAGACTCCGCACAGACAGGGAATCAAACCTGGATGCAGCAGTGCTAACCATTGTGCCGCTATGCTGTCCTGGGTAGCCTGTACCTTGGGAGTCATGCTTATAAATTTCTATATTCTCCTCCAATTCAGGTCTGTTCCCTTTTTGTAGGTGTTGCTTTGTGCAAGCTGAGAAGCAGCTTTAACATGTTTTAAGCAGCTTTTCTCACTTATTCCCGTTCGGTTATGTCTGCTTTTCCCTATGTACATACTCCTTCAATTTAAATCACATCGATACTACATTTCTGCTTGCAGATATCAGTGTGTGAGGTTTTCAGTTATAAGCTGATGATTTGATGCTTGTCCTGCTGAAGATTGCCTATGCCTGCTCAACAATGACAAGGCTGTGGGGTGGTGTAAAGACTTGTGGCATGCACATTTGAAGCAATTATCTGAAAGCATGGGGTGTGATTATCTGGGCAGCTTCATTTAAATTTGCCACATTTCTGCAGGAATCATGTTTTGTGGGTTCTGCACACTGTGCTGATCTGGACTCTCCCTTCTCTTACACACATGCTGTGTTATTATCACATGCCTCCAATTCATGTAGCAATAAATCTCCAGTTTCAACCAACAAAGAGGATGTTTAAGTACTGTTCCACTTCATCACAGGTCCACAAGCTACATTTCTTGCCTGGTGCATTTATTGTACTAGCCACTGGATATTGCTAGCAGAGATTTTTGCTCCTTTTGGAAGGGCTAAATGAACAATATGAAATATTTTGCAACCTTTAAAAAAAAATCATTTGGATCGCCTTCAGACATTTTTTAAAACTACAATTCGTCTTTCAGTAGTTGCATCCTTTCAAAGCTTCCTTGCTGGTTTTATTAACGGCTCCACAAGCCCATTCTCAATATGGATTTGCAACTCAATTAACATTGTCAAATTTGATTGATCCTGGTAGTTTTAGTGGCATCCATGTAGTGTTCAATGGTTTGATTGATCTGTGTTTGATTTTGTTGATCTGGTAATGGATCCTTATTCACCGTACTTGATGGCAGGTCCCATGATGTGATGCTGGTGTGATGGGCTCTGAATGAGCCCGCCCTGGCTCAAAGCAGATTGGAAGCCTGATCTAGAAAAATTGAACATTATAAATTAAACCCCTCATGGACATGGAACCCCCCCACCCCAGGAAACACCTCACCATTCCTGAACCTCCCCAAAAGAAGCCCCTTGGCACTGGCCCCAGTGAAATCTGACTTAAAACAGTGAAATACTTAATAGAATGGACAACAAATATGGGGAGTGAAGCAGAGTTAACAGGCTGGATTTCCCCTTTGAGATGGAGTCACAAATTGGGACATTTCCTACACTGCAATCCTGTCGTTTGAGTGGCAGTTTCCACTCATACTATCTTCAATGTAGGGTAGCAGGGTCAAGGTGGAATCAGGGCTCTTTGGAAGCAGACCTGAAACGGGAAGGGAAGCCTGAACCGAGGTGGGTAGATGCCTAGTCTGACTGGGTAGAAGGCCTGCCTTGGTTCCCTGGTTCATCAGCCCAGTTCTGTTACATGAATGTTAGGTATTCTAGTTCTCACTCCAACCCGCGACCAACACCATAAACTACTTGTGGCCTTAATAAATAAACTTATATGGCAGTTTCAACATTAGTCTTCAGGCACATTGGGTTGTGACCTGCATTTTCATCAGACCAGTCAAAATAGTGGCTGGTGGGATGGAGGTCACAACTGCAGAATTCTGCTCCCCTCCTCCCCAGTTTGCATTTTTCTGATTCATGTTCACAGCAACATCTGGCCAAACGTTTCAGGTTCTGATAATAGGTCAAAATGTTGGGGAGAATTTTAACATGCAGAAATGTGTGGGTGAGGTTTGGGAGGGATGTTAAAATTTGAAAAATCTGAACCTAAATCCTAACTTATCTCCAACCTGCCTGTGTCCAGATTTAGAGGAGATGGTGGTACAAGAGGCCAACAGTCAATTCAACTCCAACAGGCAAATTTACAATTGAAATATTTAAATCAAGTTGATAGCTCGGAAGGCTGGATTTCCCAGGTCTAGCAAAGCCCTGCAGTTGAAATGAGGTGAGGACAGATTTCAAGCAAAGGTAAATGACTTCACAGTGCTGCTTGTGGGCCAGGAGGAGCAGCAGTGCTACCATCTGGCTCTTTAAGCTCTGCCTTATCCTCCACCCCAAACAAAGGCCCCAGGGTCAGGGGTCAGACTACATCACCACTCCCTAATCTGGATTGGGACTCTCCCCCACCAGGAGTTAACACTCCGCAGCATGCACAGAACCCAGACTTCTGGGGGCTCCATCTGAAACCTCATTCTCCCTCTGTACCCATGCTATATACCCCTCCCACCAGCTATTTAACTCACCACTGTCAATAACCATTTCATCAACTCTTGCTTCTTGGATGTTGCCTGATATATTCAGTATTTTCACCATTTGCTATTTTTAATAATATTAGTTAAGTTAATCCCAATGACAGACGTGTACAAGAAAAATACATGGACTTATTGCCAGCTGCTGCAACCCATTCAAACAGAAATGGGAATTTTTTGATAAGATGGTATACAATATTCAAATACACTACAATCAGGTTCGTCTTCTTACTGCATGTTAATCACTGAAGCAGTCACTGAAGCTAAGCGTGCAGGTACAACAGGCGGTACAAATGGTAAATTGGCCTTCATTGAGAAAGGTTTTGGGTACAGGAGCAGGGATGTGTTGTTGTAATTATACAGGACCTGGGTGAGGCTACACCTAGAGTATTGTGTGCAGCTTTGATCTCCTTTTCTGAGGAAGGATATTCTTGCTTTCAAGGGTGTGCAGCAAATTTTTCAGGGATGGCAGGACTGCAATATGAGGAGAGATCGATAGGTTAGGATAGTTTTCACTGGAGTTCAGATGAATGAGGAAGGATCTCATAGTGACTTATAAAATCCTAACAGGACTCGAAGGGTAGATGCAGGGAGGATGTTCCTGATGGTGGGGGAGTCCAGAACCAGGAGTCACAGTCTGAGGATTCAGGGTAGACCATTTAGGACAGAGATGAGGAGACATTTCTTCAGCCAAAGAATGGTGAGCCTCTGGAATTCATTACCACAGGAAGTAGTTGATGCCAAAACATTGAATGTATTCAAGAGGTGGCTAGATGTAGCACTTGGGGAGAATGAGATCGAAGGTTAAAAGCCAATTACTGCAGATGCTGGAATCTGAAGTTAAAAGAGAAAATGCTGGAAAATCTCAGCAGGTCTGGCAACATCTGTAAGGAGAGAAAAGAGCTGACGTTTCAAATCCAGATGACTCTCTGTCAAAGCGTCAAAGGTTAATTGGGATCAAAGGTTATGGGGCGGAAGCAGGATTAGGCTATTGAATTGGATGGCCAGCCATGACTGTGATGAATGGTGGAACAGGCTCGAAAAGTCAAATAGCCTCCTCCTGCTCCTATCTTCTATGTTTCTATGTTTGCTGCAAAGACTCTCAAATAATGTGATTTAGCCCCTCTCACACCAAAGATGACACAATCTCACCTAATGGGGAAATAACATTAAAATAAAAGTAGGCTGGAAAGTTACCATCGTTTACGCTGGCAGGCTTTTCCCACCCTGCTGCAGTGAACGGAGATTTGGCTGGGTGCCAAATCCTCTGACCTCGTTGTTGCAGGAGCGTGGCATGAACGGCTGGTAAGATCACACAGGGCTTCACACAACAAGTCCATATCCAGATGTCTTGTTGCTGGCACTATTTTGTATTATAAGGGGTATTTTCAGAATCAGTACAATGGAGCTGTGGGGCTGGAGGTTTCCCAGTTATCTTGGAGAGTCCACTGAAAGTGTTTTGTTACCAATGTTAAGGAATTTATTTAATAGGAATTTATTTGATTTAAGAGGCAGAGCACTTTGTCTCTTATTAAAATGAGTTTCATTTTTCTCAGCGTGCGGCAGCCTGATCATTTAATCTTTTAATCACTGGCAAAAAAAAACCCAAACCGACTTTCGTGAAATCTGATAAAATTTCCACCTCTGTAATTCCGTGAATATTTTTAGTCGGCATCCTGTAGCCTCTTGACATCAGCATCTGGCGACCATTCAGTGATTAATAACTAAAATTACAAGACGAAGACTAGTTTTGAACCTCTGTCGGCCCACCCGCTGGGAACGTGGTGGGTGGGTATTTCACATGGCAGCCATGTGAAGCCTATAGGTTGGGGCCATGCAGATAAGATTTGCTTTACTTTTGGTACAATTCCTTGTGGCTCAGGAGGAGTGGGGGAGGGTGTTCCCCTCCTTGCTCAACAAGGAAACACTAGGCCTGTTCTTCTCCTTCAGCTCCGACTGTGCTGGAACTCCCTCTTCCCTCTACTGGGACCATTTCCATAGATTTCCCTTGCCTGGCCACTTGCTTATACGTCATCCCTGCCAGCTTTGGGTAGATGTCAGTGAGGAGAGATTTATGTTGGGCTAAAATGCCAGGCCTCACACTCCAGGGGGTCAGATCTGATAACTACCCACTTCAGCCCTTGCACCCCTCCCAATTCCTGTTCCAGGTTAAAATCAGGATTTCGATAAAATTCATGTTTATTTATTAGTCACAAGTAAGGCTTAAATTAACGCTACAATGAAGGTACAGTAAAACTCCCCTAGTCACCACAGTCTGGGTCAATGCAACTAACCAGCACGCCTTTCAGAATGTAGGAGGAAACAGGAGCCCCTGGAGGAAACCCATGTAGACATGGGGAGAATGTGCAGTCTCTGGACAGACATTGACCCAAACTGGGAATCGAATCCAGGTCTTTGGCACTGTGAAGCAGCAGTGCTAACCGTTGTGCTACCATGCCACCCAACTGTTGCAAGCGGCTTGTGCTGGGTTTTGGGCAGCATCTCATGGTCACTTTTGGCCCTTCTCAGCCAGAGAAAATGAAACCTGGGGCGAAGATGTTTATCAAGTTAGCATTAACACAACTTGTGTCAATGTGCAGGTTTCAGAGATTAGCAGGATAAATACCTGGGGAAATGGGCAGGAGTGGGCCTGGGTAAGATGCTCTGTTGGAGCTTTGGTGCAGAGTCAATAGGCTGAATGGCCTCCTTTTGCACTGTAGGGATTCTGTTCTATGCTATGGGGGAATCTTACAACCCTTCACGCTGGCAGGATTTTCCCAAGCAGCTGCAGCGAATGGAGATTTGGCCGGCCGCCAAATTCTCCAACCTCGCTGCGGTGGGATCATGCCGTGAACGACCACTAAGGTCGCACCCTGTGATTTTATCCAGCCTGCAGTTGGACAGGGTGTGGATTAGGTCCTCACTCGAGCCCTGTAGTTTGTTTGGCTTGGAATGAATATGCACAGCAAACCTTTGCAGCTCTTAATAACTGCTGCTTTCACATCTTGAGAACAGGAGTGGAAAAATGGGTTTCTCCATCTCAGTAATTACCAGACACCCCGCTCAAAATCACAGACTGTCTGCTCTGAAACTGAACAGCTGGCAAACACTGAGGATGGCGTTGTCGTGTGGCTGACTTACAGCCAGCAATATTTAATATCGCCACTGTCACACATCGAAAATTTGCGTTTGATTTTTTTTTATGAGGGTTCGAAAAATAAAAGTGTGACCCATTGCTGAACTGTTCTTATTTCGACGAGGCCCAAATAAACCAGGCCTGAATTATTGTAATTAGATAGCTCTCTTGGAAAAGAGGAAATTGTCCTCAGCTGTAAGAAGTCTTGTATCAAGTCACATCCTGCAGGCCAGAAATTTCCTCAGAGCCATTCCCACTCAACCACTGTGACCTCACTGGGTGGAAATCCCGTTTGTAGTAATTGTGACAAGAAATTTCTCGGTCATAGTTTTGGGCTAGTTATTAGTTCACTGGTGGCAGTGTGGGGTTGTTGGGGGGGGGGTTGTGGGGAGAGGTTTGCTTTGAGGTCGGAAAACCCAGAGGAAGGTGTTTCTCTCGGATGCCTGCTGAATTCAATGGCAGAACCCTATGGACATTTTTGCCTCCCTGTATCCCGGCTGTGGCCAGCAGGCCAGAAGGCAGTCACACTGCTGAGTGGCTGGGGTTGTGACCAGGGAGTGGGGAGGAAGGGACAGGAAACTGGAGGCCTCCACATGAGCCGCTGCAAGGAGTGGTGTTGAGTCGAGATCAGAAGGGGTGCTATTGAGGGAAGCTAGAAACAAAAAGAGGAATCGAGCTGGGTGGCACAACGGTTAGCACTGCTGCTTTGCAGCACCAGGGACCTAAGTTCAATTCCGGCCTCGGGGTGACTGCCTGTGTGAAGTTTGTAAATTCTCCCTGTGTCTGCGTGGGTTTCCTCTGGGTGCTCCTACAGTCCAAAGATGGGCGGGTTAGGTAGATTGGCCATACTAAATTGTCCCTTAGAGTCCCAAGACATCTAGGTTAGGGGGATTAGTGAGGTAAATACATGGGGTTATGGGCAGTGGAGATGGCCTGGGTTAGATGCCCTGTCGGAGAGTTGGTATAAACTCAATGGCCTCCTTTTACACTGTAGAAATTCTATGATCCTTGTACAGGAGATCTGTAGGCTTGATGCTGCAGGAGATCTGAGGCCTTGTGAAGGAGATCAGAAACATTAGGGGGAACATCAGAAGGTGTTGGTGAAGGGGGAGGTAGTGAGTTCGGGTGGTCATGTTTAAGGGACAGATGTTGGAGGTGTCTAATTGCCTAAGATGTGGTATGTAGGTAAACTGGATCCAGTAGATATATGGAAAAACACAACTCCTAGCCCCAGCCATCCTCCCCTCCCTTTCGCCTACAATTTTCTGAAGTTTGGTACAGGTTTAAGTTTAAAACGGTAGTTAATTCTGAGAAGTGTAGCTTAAAACATAATTGGCTATCCCACTTTCTGTGAGCGAGTTGGTTATCTGGTTGGGTGTCCCACCTTTGTTTGAACTGTCAGTGAGAAGACTGGAAATGGGTTGGGGTTAGTTTTCAGATTTTTAAAAATATTTTTACACGCCACTCAACCTTTTTGGAACCGGAATTATTTGTTTATAAAAAGACCGTTGAATTGAAATTTGATATTGTTTTGTGCTGTGGTCTGACAAATATGACTAAGGTGATATAAGGTTCCAAATGTCAGTTGATCTTTTCACATTTTAGGGTTGTGAGGGTCCGTGCCATTAGATCCTATAGATTATGAGATATATTAGAACAGGAGTAGACTATACAGCCCCCTCGAGCCCACTCAATTCAATAACGATGGATCTTAATGTCTCAATTCAACTTTCTTGCCTGCTCCACATGCCTCTTGTACTCCTTAGAGGTCGAAAATCTGTCTATCCCAGCTTTGACTATACTCGATGGTGGAGAATCAACAATCCTGAAAAGTAAAACATTTCTCTGTTTAGTTTTTAAGATTTGTTTTTCTCTTTGAGCTCACTGGGACAAACCTCAACTCAAGATCCTCCCCTGTTCTACTTGTGTCTTTCTTTCGCCTTTCCTCGTTGATTGACTTTAACAGAATCCAAGACACAAAACCAGGTTCCCATTGAGGGTTTCCATCTCTCTGTGGTGCATAGGTGCAGTTTACGATTTCCCTTCTATCTACCTCCTTTACCATGCTTCCTGAGACAACCCCTCCCCCCACCGCCGCCCCTCCCCATGGAATAGATAGCAACAATGACCCCACGGTGCCTGCATAGAAAGATAAGACATTGTATTGGCTTCTGTCGCTCTATTTCACCCCAGTACTTACCAGCTGAAGGTCCTGCTCTTGGCTAAGTCTCTCACTGGGATACTATTGCAACTTTTGGGTTGTTTCTCTCTCCTGTCAGCCACTTTTTCCCCTTCTGGCAGTTGCAGTGTTGGTAAAATTCCTCTCTTCTGCAGGACAAGCTCCTTGGGCGGCACGGTGGCACAGTGGTTAGCACTGCTGCCTCACAGTGCCAGGGACCCAGGTTTGATTCCTGGCTTGGGTCACTGTCAGTGTGGAGTTTGTATGTTTCCCCATAGTTGCGTACGTTTCCTCTGGTGCTCTGGTTTCCTCCCACAGTCCGAAAGACGTGTTGGTTAGGTGCATTGACCTGAACAGGCACTGGCCAGACTGTGGTGACTAAGGGAATTTCACAGTAACTTCATTGCAGTGTTAATGTAAGCCTTACTTGTGACTAATAAATTAACTTCAGCTTTCTTCAGTGATCCAGTACTACATAATCAAACAACCCCTTACTGAGGGAGATTTCCTGCAGTATTGGAGTACTGGGTGGAAGCTGTGCAGGTTCCAGAAGGTTGGCCAATAATAAAAAAAGAGTTTGCAGTCCCCATGCATCTTTTTTGTAACATGGAGACCAGTACAGTGCATAATACTCAAGTGCAGTCGAACTAAAGTTTGAAACAAGTTTAAAGTAGCATCACAGAATCATAGAACCCCTACTGTGCAGAAGGAGATCATTTGGCCCATCAAGTCTGCACTGACAACATTCCCGCCCAGGTCCTATCCTCACAACTTTTATGCTTTTCAATTCCATCCCACGCAAAATGAATGCCAATGATTGGTTTGCTTTTTTCTAACTGACTTATTAGCCAATGTCACTGCTTTTAGAGATTTACGGATCTGATCCACGGGATCACTTCACTTACCTCCAGTCCATGTAGAGACACAATTTGCAAGAAATATGTGGCGTCCTTATTTTTTTTCCTGTCAACATGCACACATTCACTCTTAAATTTATTTAAAAGAATCGCACACACATTCTACAAGCTTATCATGGGGTCCAAAGATATGCAGGTTAGGTGGATTGGCAATGCTAAATTGACCCTAGTGTTGAGGAATTAGCAGGGTAAATGTGTGCTGTTACGGGAGTAGGGCCCGGGAGGGATTGTGGTTGCTACAGACTCAATGGGCTGAGTGGCCTCCTTCTGTTCTGTAGTGATCCTATGATTAAGCAATAAACTTAACTTAATATTAAACTTAACTTATGACCCATCTTCTGTATATTGAATCAACACAAAGTTAAAAACTCATTTTTGCCATATTTTGATGAATATTTATTGGTCTGGATTATTAAACTTGTTGCTGTTATACTAATTATGTAAATCTTTCATAAGAAATGTGGAATATTGTGACTATTGTATTGTAGGATCCCAGCCATAGTATGGAGGACACCAATTCTTTCACTGACCTACATGATCAACACAATCAATGTTCTTGAGATCTATGGATTTACTATCACAGCGCATGTCCAAGTGATTCAATAATTGAATGTATTACAAAGAGGACCAAGAAATCTAAATGGAATAACTATGGGGTGATTTTGAGCCTGCATCAGCCTAAACTGCAATGTGGGCCCAAAATCTCAGGAGAGTCGGGGGAACTAGATTCTTGCTGGCGACATCTCGCTTCCTGATTTTCCAACA
This sequence comes from Carcharhinus amblyrhynchos, assembly GCF_965287045.1. NCBI lineage: Eukaryota > Metazoa > Chordata > Chondrichthyes > Carcharhiniformes > Carcharhinidae > Carcharhinus > Carcharhinus amblyrhynchos. The sequence goes on from NC_137335.1 coordinate 57,824,759, forward strand.
CCCCTCATGAGGTAATGATCCACGCAGGAACCTCATTTCAATAAATGTTTAATAAATTAGCATATCATTCTAGGACTTTCCTCGTGCTAGTTCCCCCCCTCACTGAATATTCATACATGATGTTGCATCAGCAAAATTCGCGTAAGTTTCAGAAAAACTTGAAGCAGTTGAGGGGAACCAGCCAGGATTATCGCAAGAAAATTGTAGCCCTGTGGGAGGGGGACATTTCAGGGCATTGTTTTGGCACTGCCAACCCTGCATTTAAAACCTGGCACTGTCAACCGGGGCAGGCGCCCTTGGCAGCCCCTTTGGTGGGCAGGGAGGGCAGGGTTCCACTCATGAGTGTGTGCCCCAATGCTTGGGGTGGATGGTTCTGCTTGTGGCGGGGGGGGAGTACGCTTCACTCCAATGCTTCTGGAGAGTGCTCTTGTTCATGGCAGGGAGAGAGGGGACCAGTTTCTTCTTCTTACAGATTGGGATACCCTTTAAAGACAGTGCTCCGATCTCTGTGGAACCGGTATTGTTAGTTCTATCATGCCCAGGCCCACCAGAGTAATGGCACAAACTGTACCTCACAGAATGCATTGAAATCTGGGGAGAAACTGTACAGCTGGAGAGCTACAAACTGGTTTCCTCGCTTCAGCCAGCACTCTGTGCACTGAGAGGAAGATTCCGCCCAATATTTGCTAATCTTAGAAAGAAATGACAGCATATTCTTCTTATAGGATGAGTTGCTGTCCATTTGCACATTTAGGCATCAAAACATTGACTGCAGCTGAGTGAGGCTGCATGCTGGGGCTTGGGCTTTTGCCTTGAAGTGTGAACACTGGAGGTAATTCTATGTTCCAGCAGCTGAGGGGGGCTTCATACTTCTCAGCCATGGAATTTGTTGTGCCTGGAATTTTCCGATATTTGCTGGCTGTGGCTCACGATTTCCATGGGCAATGCATATTCATAAAATTATCCCATGAGGTATAATGCAGAACAAAACAGCATTAACTTGCCATTAACTCAATTGCCGCTGTTTGGGAGAAGTAGACATGTAGCATCCAGCTGCTGTAGCCTTTGGGTTTGACAACATCTCGGTCCATTAAAGTCAGTGTCATGGTTTCACTTCTGGAGACCAGAAATCTCTTTGCAATCTGTTACTAATTACCAGCCTTGCACCAGCCACTGTTATAACTAACGTCAAGAAATGTGCTTTCATTTGCCATTTTGTACCTGCTTACAATCATTGGTGTTCTGGTTTTCTCTAAAATACAAAGCACAAGTACATGTTTGCAGCGGTACTTTAGTCTGCACACACAAAACAGATTTTCAGATTACAGAAAGGCGCCCAAAAGTTCACCAGCTCCACATATGTTGGATCTAATTACCACCAGTGCAGGGTGGCGGGAGTGCAGGGTTTATTAGATTGACTCGAGTTCATTTATATTGCATGTGCACCAGCTACCAGATTGAAGCCAACCCAAATAAACATGCAGTAACACTTTGAGAGTCTATCTTCAACAGCTATGGAGGTATTGATTTTTGATAACTGTTTGCAATGGGATGTGATAACAACTAATATAGAGTCATAAAGGTTTCAGCATGGAAACAGGCCCTTTGCCCCAACTTGTCCATGCCTCCCATTTAGGAAAAGGTTTATATCAATACCAGCATATATTCAGCACCAGATGGTAATATAGCAACATTAAGAAGTCTACCCGATGTAGAAATTTGAATTACTGGAAGATATTATTAATTTATGCTACAATTGACCTAGACATTTAATTATGACAATGAAACTAAGTGTGAGCTACTCTGAACCCAACAATGTTGTCCTTCAATAAACACAAAATCAGACACCCGAAATACAAATTCCAGAAAAACATGTACCATTGTTTTTGTTGATAGATGATTTCCTCATTTAAGATTCCAAATGCTGCAATAGTTGATGAAAAATATGATAAAGTAGGTGCATACATTGGAATAATCTGGAAATGTAGGATTCCTTCCCAGAATGGAAACTAATGAATGGGTTCTATAACCTGCTCTGCCAGATAACTATCTTTCACAGTGATTATGAACATCTACCCAGCAACGTGGAAAATTGTGCAGGTACGTCCTGTACACAAAAAGCCGGATAAATCCAACCCGGCCAATTATTGGCCATCATTCTACTCTTCATCAACGGTAAAGTGATGGAAAGGGTCATCAACAGTGCCATCAAGTGGCACTTGCTTAGCAATGACTTTGAGTTCATGGGAATTGGGGTTGGGGACGGCGTCATTTCACTGGTTGAACTCTTATCTGGCACAAAGGAAGATTGTTGTGGTGATAGGAGGTCAATAGTCTCAGTTTCAAGACATCACTGCAGGAGTTCCTCAGGATTAGTGTCCGAGGCCCGACCATCATCAGCTGCTTCATTAATGACCTGGCTTCCGTCATAAGGTCTGAAGTGGGGAAGTTCGCCGAGGCTTGCACAATTTTCAGCACCACTCACAACTGCTTGGATACTGAAGCAGTCCATGTCCAAATGCAGGAGGACCTGGACAATATCCAGGCTTGGGGTGAAAAGTGGCAAGTAACATTCGCACCACACAAGGGTCAGGCAATGGCCATCAACAACAAGAAAGAAACTTTGACATTATCATTACAGAATCCCCCACTATCAACATCCTAAGGATTACCAGAAACTGAACTGGACCTGCCATAGAAATATTATGGCTACAAGAGCAGGTCAGAGGCTAGGAATCCTGTGATGAGTAACTCATCTCCTGATTCCCCAAAGCCTGCCCACCATCAACAAGGCAGAAATCAGGAGCGTGTTGGAATTCTCTCCACTTGCCGAGATGAGTGCTGCTCCAACAACAGTCAAGAAGCTTGGCACCATCCAGGACAAAGCAGCCCACTTGATTGCTACCCCTTCCACAAACATTCACTCCCTCCACCAGCCACAAACGGTGCACCACTGGAATTCACCAAGGCTCCTTAGGCAGCAGCTCCCAAGTCCATATCCCCTACCGTTCAGAAGGGCAAGGGCATGCAGACCCATGGGAACATCACAATCTGGAAGTCTCCCTCAGAGCCAGATACCATCCTGACTTGGAAATATGTCACCATTCTTTCACTGTCATTGGGTCAAAATCCTTAAACTCCCTCCCTAACATCACATAAGAACATAAGAACATAAGAAATAGGAGCAGGAGTAGGCTATCTAGCCCTTCGAGCCTGCCCCGCCATTCAATAAGATCATGGCTGATCTATCGTGGCTCAGTTCCACTTTCCCGCCCTCTCCCCATAACCCTTAATCCCCTCTCTTATCAAAAACCCATCAACCCGCGTCTTAAAAATATTTAGCGAGGCAGCCTCCACCACTTCAATGGGCAGAGAATTCCAGAGATTCACCACCCTTTGAGTGAAGAAGTTCCTCCTCAACTCCGTTCTAAACCGCCCCCCCTTTATCTTGAGGCTGTGCCCCCTAGTCCTACTGTCCTTTCTGAGCGGGAAGAGTCTCTCCACCTCTATCCTATCCATCCCATTCATCATTTTATACGTCTTAATGAGATCTCCCCTCATTCTTCTAAACTCTAATGAGTACAAGCCTAATTTATTCAGCCTCTCCTCATAGCTCAACCCCCTCAACTCCGGCATCAGCCTAGTAAACCTCCTCTGCACTCCCTCCAAGGCCAAAATATCCTTGCGTAAGTACGGCGCCCAAAATTGCACTCCAGCTGCGGCCTCACCAATGCCCTATACAGCCGCAGCAGGACCTCCCTACTTTTATATTCAATCCCCCTCGCTATGAAGGCCAGCATCCCATTCGCCTTCCTGACCACCTGCTGCACCTGCAAGCTGGGTTTTTGCGACTCATGCACAAGGACCCCGAGGTCCCTCTGCACCGTTGCCTGCTGCAGTTTTTCGCCACGTAAGTAATAATCCTTCCTACCATTATTCCTACCAAAGTGGACCACCTCACACTTGCCAACATTAAATTCCATTTGCCATTTCCTGGCCCATTCGCCCAGCCTATCTAGATCCTTCTGCAGACTCTCCACACCCTCCACACAATTTGCTGTTCCACCAATCTTGGTGTCATCAGCAAATTTCGACACCCTACACTCGGTTCCCTCCTCCAGATCACTGTGGTTCTACCTACATCACAGGAACTGCAGTGGTTTGAGAAGGTAGATAACCACCACCTTCTCAAGGGCATTTAGGGATGGACAATAAATGCTTGCTGAGCCAGTGATGCCCACGTCCCAAATGAACGAAATAACATTTTCTCTGCCTTTCTTTGTAAAACGTAAGCCACAGGAATACACTTCTGCAGCCCACTCTGTATTCTAAAGCATTATTTTATTTCTCAAAAGGAACCTCAGAAAAACCTTAATGCACATAATTTTATGCTGATTCTTTTCAACATGGGAAATTAGGAAATATCTTTTTACATTTCTGCCTCGTTTTACATTATTGGCCTTCCATTCCAGAACTTCCCTAGCTAATCAAATCTAATCCCACTGGGTATGCAGCATGAAGGATTTTATTACAGTATATGCCAGCTAAAATTTACCAGTCCATTGATGTTATAGAAAAATCATATACACCTAATATTTTATAGCTCCTGCTGTCATTATATCATATTCTTTTGAGTCTGCGATAATCATTTTCTGACCATAAATCTTAGCCTTGAGCTCTCAGCCAGTATTGCCTTCATTGTCTCGGCCTTGATCAGCTTTTATTAATAATGTGACTGCGTTCGCTAAGCCTAACAGGCAATAGCAGATGTTGTTTAAAAAAAAAAATCGCAGTCAAAGAAACATGCTGTGCACTAAGTCTCTTTTTGTCACTCAAATGTGACATGTCATCAGCTCTCTATGAAGCTGAACTCCAGTACACCAAGCACATTAAACTCATCTTAGTTTGATGTTGAACTAGAATAGTTGACCTGGAATTAGTTACTGTACCACATCATACAAATTTTGTGTCACATTGCCAATTATCGAGTAAATTTATTTGCATTTAAAGCCCCTTCGTGGATATTTAATCTAGTGATTTCTTTTAAATTAAAAAATTCTGAGCAATTTTTCTTGACCTTGAAAGCAATAGCGGCATTCATTTTATGGCGTGTGTTTGTGAATTTTGTGTTCATTATAAGGTGGAGAATGATTGTGTTGACAATAGATTATTCTTGAATGGGTCAGGTTTTAACTCGGAGCAGGAATCTGACCGGAAATCTTGCAGGTGAGTTTATTTCCTGCCTCGCAGAGGCAGCAGGTTGCCATGGCGATTTGCTTGCTTGGCCTCACGTAGATGCTGTTGGCCCACTTCCAGTCTGTAACAGGAGTGAAAAGGCTGCAGTGTGACTTATGGCAGGTAAAACTTGGGCGGGGGGGGGCATGGTGGCACAGTAGTTAGCACTGCTGCCTCACAGCGCCAGGGACCTAGGTTCAATTCCTGGCTTGGGTCACCATCTGTGCGATGTCTGCATATTCTCCTCGTGTCTGCTTGGGTTTCCTCTGGGTGCTACGGTTCTCTTCCATAGTCCAGAAGACATGCTGGTTAGGTGCAATGGCCATGCTAAATTCTCCCTCTGTGTACCCAAACAGCTGCTGGAGTGTGGCAAATAGGGGATTTTCACAGTAACTTCATTGCAGTGTTAATGTAAGCCTACTTGTGACTCTAGTAAACAAACTTTAAAAGTTTAAGCTTGGGCAGTCGTTGGTTGCTGCTGACTTCAAACTAAGAGCTGGTGATGGGGTTGCGAGAGGGTCTCACCTTCCTTGCTGCCCTTGAAGGAGGACAGTTTGACATTTACTAGATAATGTCCCCCAGATGCAGACCTGCTTTGACCTATCAGAAGGAGCTCATCTTAGCCTTGGAGTGGATTGCAAGGGACCCCACCGTTAGACTACTCCAATTTGCATAATTTAATCATATTCTTGCCTGCTTTAGGCTGATGCTCCAGCTGTCTCTGAAACCAATAACACCATCAGTTGGAAATGGTTGGAATCTGAGTAGGAAAGTAGCCAGATCATTTTTAATCGCCTACTTGCCCGGGCAAGTGGGAATAAAATTGACAGCTGTGTCACTTCATCACTGCTTCCTGAGTAAGCTCATCATCTTCTTGTAGCACTCCATTCTAAGCCAGTTGTGGCTTTAAATTGCACTCATTGACCTGGCTACACAAGCTCGAATGACATTCCTGCGCGGTACTGAGGGAGCACTCAATTCGATGAGTTGTTTAATCAAGTTAAAACTCTGCCCATTTCAGCGGTTCAGATGAGGTGTTATAAGTTCACATTTTTCAAACGTGTTCCCCCACTCTCCTGCCCACCAGCCCTCCTTCAACCACCATTTTGTGGTCTCTTGTGCAGCGATAGATCTGCTTACATAACAGTAGTTGCTGCACCTCCTAGTAATTCAATGAATGTGGAGCACTTTGGAATGTTTCTGAGAGATATAATAATGAGTTCCAGTCTTTCTCGTTTTTTTGATTCCACTTTTTAACATTGCTGGTCTCTTGCCCCATGAGCCTCCCATGTGTGTAACTGATGATTCCATTTCCCAGAAACCTGACACATGCATTTCAAACATGTAAAATTAACCATGAGCTGAGAATTTAACAATTGGCTGCAGTATTTTGAGTTGAGGAATCCATTTAAAGGCATTTATACTCAAAAAATAAACAGAATATCCCTCTTGGAATGGTGGATTCCAGGCATTCTTTCAATCCTACTGGAATTTGCAGGTTCTGGATAAAAGGGTCATCGTAACTCACTGTTGAATGGAAGGTACATTCTCTTCTTATGCCGTACAAGATGTATTGACAATAACCCCATGAGCTGTTGCCATTTTACTATCTCATATTCATCTTACTCCTATCATGTGTCAATGCTCTTCCCATAACTCCACCAAATTATTGGAGGGTGGTTTTATTTTTGTGTGGAACTGTGTTGCTAGTTTACAAATGTTCTGGTCAAACTGCAGATGATAATGTGAAGATATCATGTTTCCAATTATGTTTCTGGGGCTTCTTTTGCGATGACCGGTATAATAAGGACTCCTGTGGCTTGAAGAGTTTTACAAAATACATGTCTTAAAGAAAGTTTTGAAAATGTGCAATGTCAGTCAGGATCTGACGAAGACGATGTGGCCCAGGTGGGATTGTTGTCAGTGCAGGCTCAATGGGCCGAATGGCCTCCCTCTGTACTGTAGGGATTCTATGATTCTAAGACAGTTAGATTAATAGGCACTATCCACCATCTTAGGTTCTTCACTAATACTCAAGCCAATGGACGCTCCTACTTGAAGATGCTGGTGCCCTGCAATTCTAGTATTTTCTAGTTTTATTTTAGATTACCAGAACCCAAGGGCAGGATTTTCACTCTAGCTTTGGGACTAACCCAACATCAGGATCACGTGGGGTCCCACACTTACTGGGAGCCAGAGCGATGGAGCTTGTTTCCTGGATGTGGTCTGTAATCGGACACCTCCCCGTCATACTGAAAGTAGTGAAATGTCTTTAGGGAAGGAAATCTGCTGTCCTTACCTGGTCTGGCCTACACGTGACTCTAGAGCCACAGCAATGTGGTTGGCTCTTAATTGCCCTATGAAATGGCCTAGCAAGCCACTCAGTTCAAGGGCAATGAGGAATGGGCAATAAATGCTGGCCACCCAGTGACTTCCATGTCCCATTGTGGAGGATATATCCCTGTTTATATCAATGGGGATGAAATGGAAATGGTCAAGAGCTTTAAGTTTCAAGGTATCCAGTTCACCAAAAACCTGGAGTGGTCCCTCCATGCTGATGCTACAATAAAGAAAGCCCACCAACACCTCTACTTTCTCAGGAGTCTAAGGAAATTTGGCATATCCGCAACAACTCTTAGCAACTTTTACAGATGCACCATAGAAAGCATTCTTTCTGGTTGTATCACAGCTTGGTACAGCTCCTGCTTTGCCCAAGAACTCAAAAAACTACAAAGGGATGTGAATGAAACCCTGTACATAATGCAAATCAGTCTTCCATCCATTGACACTGTCTACATTGCCCGCTGCCTTGGAAAAGCAGCCAGCATAATGAAGGACCCCATGAACCTCGGACATACTCTCTTCCATCTTTTTCCATCAGGAAAAAGATATGAAAGTCTGAGGACACGTACGAACCGACTCAAGAACAGCTTTTTCCCTGCTGCCATCAGAATTTTGAATGGACCTACCTTATATTAAGATGATCTTTCTCGACACCCGAGCTATGACTCTAAGACTACAGTTCTGCACTCTCTCCTTTCCTTCTCTATGAACGGTGTGCTTTGTCTGTATCATGCGCAAGAAACAACAATTTTCACTTTATACTAATATATGTGGCAATAATAAATCAAATCAGAGTTTGAAAGGACAGCCCATTTTATGCTGACAGGCTCCAATTTATCAATTGATTAAATTGAGGATTCATTTATAATTCATATGTATATAACACATAATTACAATAACGTTCCAACCAACATTTTCAATCCCTATTTCACACGGTAATCGAGCCTCAGTAGGATTGTACAGTTTGACTGGTCCAGGAAATTAATTTTCTTAATGCTCCAACGTTCAGGAGGGGGCCGATCGTGTTCTGAGCTGTGTTCGATACCCTGTTTGTCTAGCTGCCTCGTGAGGTCATCCCTGGCTGTCAAGCAAGTGTTTTCCCAGCTTTCAGTGTACGTGCTTTGATAAAAATTCTCAAAGGCGGAATTCACTCCAAAGTCACAGCCTGCGTAACCTCCCGTAAATTTTCAGACGAGTGACTACGCTCTCGGCATCGGGGAGGCTGCAGCCTCTGGTAAAGCAAGATTAACCCTGAGAAATCTTTAAACAAGCAAAAGGCCACATTGGCTCTGGAAACATTAACATTCTTAGTTAATCACAGCCATTGAAAATGCCACGTCAGCTGTGGAAAGTTGTTGAAAAATACTTGCTTTAAATGGCGTTATGTTTCAGCCACATCACATGTGAAATTCAGTGAGAAATCATGTTACATTTACATTTCTAAGAAGGTGGCCAAAATGTGATGGAAATCAATTTATAAACTAAACGTGACAGAAACAAAGCCCCAGCGTGTAAAAAAAAAACGTGAAGGTTTGCCTTCTCTGTCGACAGTGACCCTGACATTAGGAAAGTGGAGAGGATGTGAAGGGGTGGGTTTGTGGTTCAGTGACCTGGAAGAATGGGTTTCCATGAATCATAGAATCCGTACAATGCAGAAGGCGGCCATTTGGCCCATTGAATTGGCACTGACTCTCCAAAAGAGCATCCCTTCCAGGCCCAACCACCTGCCCCAACACCAATCCCGCACCCCCCCACCCGCCACCAACTTTTGCACACTAAGGGGCAATTTAACATGGCCAATCCACCTAATCTGCACATGGGGAGACAAGGTGGCACAGTGGTTAACACCGCTGCCTCACAGCACCAGGACCCCAAGGTTATATTCCAGCCTTGAGTAACTGTCTGAGTGGAGTTTGCACGTTCTCCCCGTGACTGCATAGGTTTCCTCCAGGTGCTCCGGTTTTCTCCTGCAGTCCAAAGATGTGTGGGTTAGCTTGATTGGTCATGCTAAATTGCCCCTTAGTGTTAGGGTAAATACTTGGGTTTATGGAGTTAGGACCTGGGTGGGATTGTTGTTGGTGCAGGCTTGATGGGCCAAATGGCCTCTTTCTGCACTGTAGAGATTCTATGATTCTATTCTGTGATTTTACCTTTGGGCTGTGGGATGAAATCGGAGCACCCAGAGGAAACCCTCAGCTCCTAACTGGGGTGGGATTTCCAAGCCAGCAGTGGGGGTAGAGCCAGTGGTAGTGGATGCATGGTGAAGCAATTCTAATTGCCTTTGATGAAGTGGTGGTAGGTTGCTTTCTTGAACCACTGCAGTCCATGTGACGAAGGTTAGATAGAGAGTTCCAAGATAATGACACAGTGGTGAAGAAGGAATGGAGAAATACTTCCAATTCAGGTTGATATGTATTTTGGAAGGGAGCTTTGAGGTGGCGGTGTATCCATGTACTCGTTGTCCTGCCGTTTTTAGCTGGTTTGGGTGATGGGTTTGAAAGAATGTTGTTGAAGAGACCTTAAGTAGATATTGCACACTGCAGGTACAGTACGTTGATAGTAGTGGCAGTCAATATATAAGGTGGTGAGTGGCTAGGTGGACTGCTTTGTACTGAGGTGTGGTCTCCTTGAATTTTGTTGCAACTTCACCGATTCAGACAACTGAAGATGATTCAAATACAGTTGTGTCTTTGGGGGTGTCGGGGGGTGGGGGGGAACATCTAGTTGTTCGCCACTCACTGAAAAATGTGCAGAAAGCTTAACTTACTGGGGTCTAGCAGACCTCCTGTGCTGTTGCTCGTAGTAAGTCAGATCAGAATGTTGCTTTATAAAGGATAGGATCGTGTTACAAGATATAAATCTGCTGGTAACAAGGAGTACGTTTAAACTAGCCTGTCACTTTCAGGCCATAGCCTAATTGGTAAATAACGCTTAGTGTGGAGGAAATGACAGACTGATCAATCAGAGCTCGAAATGTCACTTGAAAAGTGAGAGCGGTAAAACTTCTGGATGCCACAGCAGCATAAATCAGATGATGCAGGCTGTATAAACCCAGCAATGGTTTGCTTACACTGGAGAGGGGGCCATAACCTGCTGGGAAATGAAAGAACTGTTTCCAATGTGTATTACATTGTTGAACATGGAAGGGAAGGGGCAGAAAATCAGTGTGGGAGATATGGAGAAGCAAAGGAAGGAGGGGACTGACGTTCAGTGATGGCAAGTAAATCCAAGAGAGGAACTTTATATTTAAGGGAGTCTGACTGGGACATCCTCCTAGCTGAAATACAGAGCAGCAAAGAGGTGGCATGTACCTTGAGGAAGAAGTTGCCTTTGACTATGAGTACAACCTTCTTGATCTTTGGAGTCCCTTTGCAGTAAGGGATAAAGTTTTGCCAATTTCACTGGAATGGTTAAGGTAAGCTACCTGAACCCTTCGACATGACCTTACAGCCTTTTATCGGAGTGGCCTTTCTTCATTTATTACAGTAACGTGCTCCAGGAACTGTAATCTGGACTTCCGCTTTCTTTAATATTTCATCTGCTGTCTAAAATTTCTCCATTAGATTAGGCGGGTTGGTCACGCTAAAATTGCCCCATAGTATCCAAAGATGTGTAGGTTAGGTGGATTAGCCATGGTAAATGTATGGAGTTATGAGGATAGGGTGGAGGAGTGGGCTTAGGTAAGATGATCTTCAGAGAGTTAGTGCAGAGGCTGAATGGCCTCTTTCTGCACTGCAGAAATTCTATGGATTCTATGGATTTCTCACAGAGTGCCATGAAGAAATAAATCTTCCAAGTGACAATAGCTGACTTTTGTTGCTCTTGCCCCTATGTATTAAACTTTTATTCCAAGAGATTCAGTCTGGCTTTATTGCTATAATCATTGAACTATGAATTGAATCAATCCACTAGTGGCGGCTGCTCTTTCAGTTGCCTTACATGTCCCCTCCCCCCCAGCTCTGGAATACCCTCCTTTTCCATCTCCGCCTCTCTACCTCGCTTTAATCAATCCTCCCCTTCAATTCAAAACTTTAATTTTCTACCAATTTTCTCCACACTAGGCTGCGTTTTGGACTTTGCAGTTCATTTCCACAGTCCACAGGGAAGGGATCTCTTATTTTAAGGATCATTCCCTCCATTTTGAGGCAGTTCTAAATAGTAATCTGCTTCAACAGCCAACTGAGAATATCGGAGGCTGAATGATAACTTTGGATCTGGCACTCGCCCTTATACCTGTGGTGTAACATTAGGGTTGCTGATCAGTTGAAAAAAAATTGATTTATTCGATAGTACATGATAAGAGTCAAGCTTTTAACAAAATACTAAGTCATGGCTGGCAGTTGTTTTACTGGGTTACAGAAATAAAGCCACATCTACAAAGAAAGATGAGAATCATTACATGAACAGACAAATTAATACTGTTAGGGATAAAGAATTCAGGAACAAAAAGATTATTACATTTGTCCAATAGCAGTTTCCAATTATAGGTACATATAATACTGCAATCTATTCAGCAGTAATAAGGCAATCAAGTGGTTCTCTCTTGCATCCATTCTGGAAATCAATCTTGACTTATGTCAGAAGACTTCACTTTTCTCATTGTATGTTCAAAGTAAAAATAAACTTTGAGATCATGTTTCTGATGTTGACACATTAAACACAGATAATGAAACCTATTTTGCAGACCACCAATATGGAGAGACCACCTAAAATCAATCCCAAGTGCAGGCTAAAAACTCAAATGCACTGATCTTGATTCAGGCACATCCTATCTATAATGGCCACATATTGTTGGCTCAAATGGTGCGCATATGGAACTTCATAATCTCAACCATGTAACGACTTAAAAGCAGTCTTGGGAGAAAGTGATGATCCTTCGTTGAACCTTTTGTGCACAGGCTGATATAATGCACAGCCTGTGGTTACAAACAAGTTGGACATTGAAGAACTGACATTCCTTTCTACTGAGATAGATGCCTGGTTATTGGGAACATGCGAGGAAGTGGAAGTGTGGTTATTTCTGTTTGGATCCCAGAGAAGCCTGCAGTACGTGCAAAGCCGAGTGTTCCCTCATCGCTTGGCCCAAAAGGGAAAGAGATGTAGGTATTCCTTCTCGACTAAGTGAGTGTCAGTTATCCCCCTGGTGAAACAGGGTACAACAAACTGAGAGACGTCACTGGTGTGCCTGCCAGGAGTGAAAAGAAAAGGCCACGGTGGCTTTGACAACTGCGGGCAGCCTACACATGTCGTGTCTTGTGGTTCGGCAGCTAATGGCAGAACTCCCTGATAGCCCCCTGGTTGAAATGAAGACACCTTACGCATCGCTACTTTGTCAGGTTAAAGTCGGAAAAATGTTGCCTCGAGACAAACTATGACGAGGGTCTCCTGCGCAGTGCCTTCCTCCTTCCTCTTCTCCCAGCTGTTGGCAATAGTTCCTGTTTTCTTTGTTGCTGCATCCTCTCCTCCAGCCCCGAAAGCAGACATAACAGACCACCCATGAGTGAAAGAAAATATTTCCAAGGCAGACAACAACATAAAGTTGTTCTCAAAACTTAAGTCAGCTGTGGGACAAAGAGCCCAAAAGATGTCCCACCATCAACCAGCAATCTAAAAGCACAAACCAGCAACTAACTGGCACGGCAAGGCCAAGCCTGTAAAATAGTGCTTGTGCAGGGGCCTTCCAGACTATTAGTGCTGATTTGCTGAGCAGGTTTGTCACCTGGTGAGTCAGGAACTGGGGAAGAGCATTCTCATCAAAGGAGTCTATAATCAATGTAACATCCTTATTTTAGGATAGTTAAGTGTTTGAATATAACTAGGAGGGCACTGGGTGTCATTGGGGTGCACAAAAGTTGGGAGGAGCATTTCTGTTCCAGAATAAACCTGCATTATAGCTGCCTACCATATTGGACCCAAGGTACTCATGTGGGGATGACATGGTGGCAGAGTGGTTAGCACTGCTGCCTCAAAGTGTCAGGGACCCGGGTTCGATTCCCTGCTTGGGTCACTGTCTGTGCGAAGTCTGCATGTTCTCTCCGTGTCTGCGTGAGTTTCCTCCGGGTGCTCCGGTTTCCTCCCACAGTCCAAAAGACGTACTGGTTAGATGCATTGGCCATACTAAATTCTCTCTCAGTGTATCCAAACAGGGGCTGGAGTGTGGCAACTCGGGGATTTTCACAGTAACTTCATTGCAGTGTCAATGTAAACCTACTTGTGACATTAATAAATAAACTTTAAACTTTTCATGATAAACAGTAAGCGTATCAGAATCCAATTTCTAGGGAATCAGACATTTTAAGAACTCTGTTGCAATTCTTCTTGATTATTTTTCTGCCGTGAAGTTTCCAGTCCCTTCTCTCTGTGCACTTTCTCTCTTTGCTTTTCTTATTTTCTGGATTATTCCTTTCCACCTTACAGGTGGCTAAGTGCATGGTTTTATGTTGTAACTCTAGGAGGAGAAATTCATCTCTGGGACCAAGTCTAAGTTTATTTCAGTCCCACAGAACTTTATAAGGTGTCGATTAGAACAGGAATGTGGCAGGCAGGCACAAAAACAGGGAATGCTGCAGAATCTCCACAGGTCTGACAGCATCTGCGGAGAGAGAATAGAGCAAATGTTTCAAGTCAGGTGACCCTTCGTCAGAGCTGAAGACAAGGAAAATAGGAGAAGATTTATACTGTGAGGGTAAGGGATAGGGATAACATTGACAAAAAGACAAAGGGAATTTAAATGATTATGATAAAGGTTAGGGATGGTGCTAAAAGCATCCATTAAGAGATCGGAATGTGTAAATGGCAGAACAAAGGTGCAGAGTGTAGGAATGTGGCAGATGGCCCTAGCAAGATTTTAAAAATGGAAAAATAAAAATAAGAATATAAAGTAAGAAAAATTGATGGATAAAATGAATAAAAGAAATGAAATAAAATAAATGGAATGGAGGTGGAGGGGAGAGTTCTTGATCTGAAGTTGTTGAACTCAATGTTATACATTCTGATTCCTTAATCTAAATCAGTGAACACAAAGATGACCAGTTCATCATTGGCTTCCCAGAGGTAGACAGGGGGACCTTTGGGTTCCCTGCTCAGTGTCTCATGAGGAGGCCACCAAAACAAAAATGGCTGCAGCCATTGAGACTTCCTCTGTAAGGATTTTGCCCACCCCGATGACTCAGTAGCATGATCTCTGCCACCTTGACTGCTAGCTGTCTAATACTGGGGCCTCTTATTACTCCTTACAAGGAACCCGACTGCCATTCTCAATTGGATAGCAATCGCAAAGACAACCACTTTAATTGGCTGGCATTGGAAAGATCAAGCAGTCAGTCAGAACTGAGATGCCATCAGAGGGTCACGACCTGGGAGCAGTCCTGATATCCAAAAATCCTTGACAAGCGGAAGATACCACATAATGTCAGCCAAATTACAAATACTTTCGATGTGCAACTTTAGCTTCCCCAGCAATCATACTACAGCCTGAGGGTCTTAGTATTTGATCTTAATGTCTTTCTAAAAGCTTGTCCAAGAGATCCATCTTCTGCCTACAGAAGAAATTTGCTCCACCAATTAACCTCTTAGGTTGCTATTTCATGAGATTTATCAGACCTTCAGGGTAATTAAACATTTGTTGCCTGTCTGTTGGAATGTTCCTTTTCTTCAGTTTTCTCGTGAGATTTCAGTGTCGATCCTTAGGATTTTTCCAGAATTCAGTTTTATGCATCAAGCGATACTTTCATGTATTGCGTGTGGACCCAAGGGCACGAATAGGATTGTGTTCAGCTGCAGTGTCCCCCCCCCACAGCTGAATATCTTGCTGAGACTGGCTACCTGGGCTCTGATTGTGGCCACTTTGGGGAGTTCCCAGAAGACAACTGATACGTTAGCCTGAGACACTGCCTCTAGGAAAGGAGGAAAAACATGGGCTAGTAGAAAGAAAAAGCCAAAAGGAGCAGAGCATTTCAACTTTGAATTTTTACTACCTCATCACAACTTTGTATGTCAAAGCTAAAGGAATTCTGCAGCCAATTCCTCTTAAAAGAGGTGCACAAACAAAACTTCCCTTCATCACAAATACCCTTCTTAGGAAATGATCTGCACTGTTGCAAAATTTGATACTACTTTTATGTCTGTTTTTTTTAAATGAATAGAAGGCTTAGAAAAGCATTTGTGTTTGCAAAGTGTAACATACATTGGTATGGTATATGAATGTGGTGTATGAATGTGCTGCTCTGGTAGGGTATCATAGAACCCTACAGCGCAGAAGGAGGCCATTTGGCCCATTGAGTCTGCACCGACCACAATCCCAACCAGGCCCCATCCCCATGTCCCCATGCATTTACCCTAGCTAATCCCCCGATGCTAAGGGTCAATTTAGCATGGCCAATCAATCGAATCTGCCCACTGTTGGAGTGTGGGAGAAAACTGGAGCATCTGGAGGAAACCCATACAGATACAGGGAGAATGTGCAAACTCCACAAAGACGGTGACCCAAGTCTGGAAATGAACCCAGGTCCCTGGCACTGTGAGACAGTAGTGCTAACTACTGTGCCACTGTGCCACCCATAATAAGGGTAAGAGTTCATGGTTAAGATTCTCCACACACCAAGCTCCCAATCTCAATCTTGAAAATGCCTCATGTGCCCTCTTGAAAACATGAACCTTGGAAGTGAGTCAGTACTCTACTGCCCTCTCCCACCTGTTGAAGATCAGTTGCCGAGCAGTGGCAGAAGCTGGAGAGTAGTATTCCTTCTCAAACGCAATGACAGAACCATTAGTGCTTGCAGGAAGTGACTGACAAGTAGATCGAAGCAAATTGCTCACTTTAGTGAAGGATTCAAATTTGAGGGGGGTTAGAAGATGAAAAATGAGAAAGTTGGGAGTAAGAAAGCAAGCGAGGCACAGTGGCAGTGTGAATAGGCAAATCCTGTCTGATTTCTTTTGTCATAATAAGTTACTGAGTATTCTTTACTTGAGAACAATGTACTGGCACTGAAGGGGGTGCAGGAGAGATTCACTAAGTTGATTCCAGAGTTGAGAGGACTGATTTATGAGGAGAGACTGGGGCTATACGCATTGGAATTTAGAAGAATGAAGGGAGATCTTACAGAAACTTATAAGATTATGAAGGGAGTAGATAAGATAGAAGCAGGGAAGTTGTTTCCACTGGTGGGTGAAACTAAAACTAGGGGCATGGCCTCAAAATAAGTGAAAGCAGATTTAGGACTGAGTTGAGGAGGAACTTCTTCCCCAAAGGGTTGTGAATCTGTGGAATTCCCTGCCCAGTGAAACAGTTGAGGCTATCTTGTTGAATGATTTTGAGGCAAAGATAGATAGATTTTTGAACAGTGAAGGAATTAAGAGTTATGGTGAGCGGGAGGGTAAATGGAGCTAAATCACTAAAAAATCAGTCATGATCTAATTGAAGGGCAGAGCAGGCTCGAAGGGCCAGGTGACCTACTGCTGCATCTAGTTGTTAAGTTTTTATGTACCATGGAATGGAATTGAAACAAATAATATCAATATGTTCAAACCATGTCCAAGTACCTTTCTGAGGAAAGATTGGACTAGCAACTATTGCGAAAAGGAAAGTAAATGAAATCCGTCCAAAACAAAAAATGCATTTATTGGGGCTAACGGACTAAAGGAATTTCTGCTGAAGAAAGCAACTTGCTCATTTCATCCTTCAAAGTACTTAATGATTGAGAAAAATATCTATATAATGGATATCCCTTTTCCATCTCTTGGTGTTATCATTTAACTTTTTTTGGGGTGATGGGTGGTTTAATTAATGAAATAACAAGAGAACTAACTGGGCCAATTCTCTAAGTTTGACATCTTGAGGGAATGGAATTATCATCGGCAGATTTCAGTCTGGAAATAACTGACCAAGTCAGCTGGTCCTGAGTTATTGGAGGGCTACAGAGCTGTAATTTCAGGAGTGCAATGTAGCACACACTTCCTGTCTGCTTATTGCATGCTGCAGAGTGCTGCTCAAAGGAAGTGGTCACTGCGCACAATTGCTGAAGCTGTGCAGTAGGTGGCTGAGTTTAATGTCAGCATAATAGGTTCTTAAATGGGAAGCACTTATTTCAAGGTGAATGTGATATGTTGCTAATCCTCCTTTGAAACAGCATCGCTGGCGCTCAGTCTGTTTGCCTGGCTATTTACTGATATATGAGCTGTTAAATACTCCACCTGAAACTTACACTTTTTTGGATGCTACAGGGACTAGATTTAGTGGGGGTTCATTTTCAACTCCCCTGCCTGAGCAGTAGTGTGGTAAATCTTCCTCGCTATATGGAACTAGTCCAAAGTTCATCCCACTGAAATCAATGGACTAAATATTGGGCAGGTTGGATGTAACGGGTGAACTGCCCTGCCAGCTTACTGCCCAGACAGTGAAGTTGAGAATTACTTACCTGTTAATCACAGCATTAGTTAGACTGGGAGAGGGCATTCCAGGTTGGCAGGTGTACAGCCAATTCGAGCTGGCAAATGATAAATATGGAGGCTGCTAAACAGGGAAGCTGTGCTATGTCCTTCAGCAAGACTTGCAGCCAAGATGTAGCTTTCATCACCAGTGGCTGTCAAAGCTATCAATTTTAAGATGTCTGGCTCATTCTAAATGAAGATTAATTTTTGGCAGCATTCTCCTAGTGCCAGTTTTGCACCCGGAGAATGCTGCAGCAGGGTTAAAGCACCTCCTGTTAACTCATTTCTTTCGGCATCTGCTTGGTAGAGGCCCAGGGAAGTTTACCGAGAATTAGTGGACCTTCTGCTCACATCCAGCCCTCCTTGATTGGAGGATCGTAGAAGTAACAGAGAAGAATCTGGTGGTGGAGAACTGGGGGAAAGAGTGGGGCGGTGATTCAGAAACTGAGCATTGATTTTCAACATTTGCATTCAAATCCAGGCTTGACTGATGGAATGCCTCTTGTACCAGTTTATATTCAAAATACACCTGCTAAAATCTGAATTCAGCTCTGAATGTTATGCACCCACAACACAGAAACTGTATTCAAATTGAGAATCTCATTGAAAGAGTGTCTATGTTTCTTTCTCTAGTATGATTCAATTTCAAGTGATTGATTGCAAAAAATTTTCAGATAGTAACTTTCTTTTTCACAATCTAACAGACAATACATTAAGCTCTGCAACAGTGAGATAAAAATGGAAAACATACAGCATGATTGCAACCTCTGAAAGGAAAAGAGCAGCTACTAGTTTAGTGGGCAGGGCCTTTGCCAGAATCTAGATAAAGCAGTGAAAAGTCCCACAATGTGTTTGAGAGAATATAAAGTGTTAATAATCTACAATTACAAAAAGACTGAGGCTTTTATGGAAGTTAAAATTGAATGTTATTCTGTGTACTTAGTCCATTTGACTGTCTTCTTGCCTTTTGCATTCTAGTTTTGAACCTTCATCCCATTGTAAAGTTATTGTGTCGTAAATCATCAAAGTGCAGTACTCCTCTGCTGCTTCCTGCACTTTCCTTCTGATTTTAAGAGCCATGTGGAACAGCGTTTCTCCTGCATAACCGGGAAAGTGCTTCATCAGCCTTTATTGAATTCAAAGGCAGGCATTTCTTCCGATTCTTTTTGTTAAAAGTAAGAATTTTTGAATTTCCTGATTTGCCATGTCAGAGGGAACAGCCTGACTCTTTTAATAATAACATATGAAAGACAAATTCCAGACATTAAACCTTCCTTTGCAGACTCTAGGGATGGCACAGGAAGGTTTTATTGAGTTGCAAGAGAATTAGTTAGCAGTTTTGTATGATTCACACTGAGGTTTCTTTCCAAGCTAAATACAGTATGAGATTACACCATGACACGTTTAACTTTTTACAGGGCATTAAATTTTTTAATGGTCAGGGAACCATCATCTGAACATTGACTAGGAACACATTGCAGTAAAACTATTTTGTGAATATTTTTGGTGACACTGCAATGACACTGGGCTGGTTGCTGCATTATGAAGCATTCACCTGTAGAAAGAGTCTGAGAGTTGATTACAGCTCTCAGACTGACTGTAGTTGGCCTGGACGGGTCGATCAGCATTTTGTTGCAGGATCTCTGCTTATTCCTCTCCTTCCAGTCCATCATCCTCCAGCTGCCCATCACCAAGTGTTCACAGATGAATGCAAATTTCTGGGCTTCCCTTGAAAAATATATAGATAATAAAAAGGTGGTTATTACAATAGAATCCCTAAAGTGCAGAAGAGGCCATTCAGCCCATCAAATGTGCACTGACTTTCTGACAGAAGGCGGATTTCCCTGTCCTGCCTGCCATGGGAATTGTAGCGGGCAGGACATGGACCATGCAAAGGTCCATAGACCTCAGCTGGGAATTTCTGGTCTTGGGGCAAGAACAGCCAGAAAATCCTACTCCAAGTATCTTAATTAGGTGCTTGCTCCCACCCTATCCATGTAACCCTATGGATTTTCCATGGCTAATCCATCTAGCCTACACATTTTTGGACATTAAGGGACAATTGAGCATGGCCAATCCACCCAATTTGCACATCTTTGGACTGTGGGAGGAAACTGGAGCACCCAGAGGAAACCCACACAGACATGGGGAGAGAAGGTGTAAACTCCACACAAACAGTCACCTAAGGCTAGAATTGAACCCAGGTTCCTGGCGCTGTGAGGCAACAGTACTAGCCATTGTGCCACTGTGCTGCCCATCATTATTTGGAATTTGCAGAGAAATTTAGTTGGCACAATGTACTGGAGCCAGTGTGTCTGCACCTTCCTACCAGGGCTTTGATCTCCAGTTTTAATAACAATTTTCCTTCTAAATAAACTCAAGTTGTTACTTGCTCAACACCGATTAAGATATTTAGCCCTTAGGGCAGCTATATTTCAGCTGAACAATATTACGCTGGCTGGGAACTTCCTCTCCAATGGCAGGGCTTCCGGAGAGGTATGATGGTCAGAAGCTTGGCTGACTTGCCCAACCTGAAACTCTTTCTGGTAGATGTCTTGGGCTGAATTTTCCCTGCTGTTTTCTGAACACCGTTAGGCACAAATTTGGATCAGAAGCTCATATCATGAGGGAAAAAAAACTTGTCAGTCATAGTGATCTTTTCTCCGAGCAGCCAATTAATGGCTAGAGTATGGCCTCTCCATCCAATGAGTGACAGTGGGTGGGCTTTTGAAGGTTGAGGGCCAATCAGAGGCTTGCCAGCTTGGCCTTTTTTTTAGGTGAGGCTTGCCAGCTTGGGAGTAGCAGTGAAGTGAGAGAAATTGATGGCGCCCTCCAACTTTGAAAAAATTTAGAATAAAAAAATGGCTGTCGCAACTGAGCCACCAGTGTTACAGTGGAACAAGGCCAATGGCCACACTCAAGCAGACAGGGAGGGCCTCCAGGCTTACCTGGATTGCTGTTCCTCTCCTCCCCCTGTCTAAACTGGTCCCATTGCCTTTGGCAACCTGGAAAATCTCAGTTGGCTTCCCTTAAAAGGCCTGAATAGACGCTTTGCTTTAATTGAGTAGTTATGGTGCCCCCTCTCCTTCCTCAAGCACTGGGAAAATGGCCCTGGAGAGGGATGAAGCCATAGAATTGGAATGCTGGCCGATGGCACTATTTTTAGCTCCTGTCTGGTTCTCTTCTCAACTCCATTTGGGCTGCAATGAAGCGCTCAGAGTGAGTTAAATTAGAATATTTTTCAGGCAGTATTTACTTCCGTACTGGGGAACCCACTGTGGTGAGATCTGGGGAGTGGTAGAGGTGCAATCCAATCAGCAAAGTAAGAACTAGATGCAAATCTCTTGATTATTACTAGATTTATTAGCAGAATACAACATTATCTAGTGTCCCTAATTTTTTTTTAGAATAATGCTCTTTTTGCACACAGAAAGAACATGTATACAGATTGTGTCCCTGTCAGTGAAACAAAAGTAATAGCCATTTGCTGGTTCATTCCTCAGCGCAATGCCTTGTCAAACTGCCTGCTTTGAATTTCAAACAATGCTTGGTGGTGAATGGTCATTCACCATTAATTGGTGCATTCTCCATGGCAATGCCTCTATCAATCAGAGCCTACTTTCCAACCATCAGCACCCATCTCTCATATAGTTTGAAGTTGTTGCTTCCTCTGGTCTTGCAAATGTCCTGATGAGTGCAGGATGAAAAGCTTCGACAAAATGTTTCTTTTCCAGCCATACTCAAATTCTGTACAACTAAATGACTATTCATGCATTGTTCTGTCATCTTTTGCATCACCTAGTTAAGCAATGGCTTCCACTTGCCTTCCTTTCTCTTTCTGCAGTACTGTTACAGTTCTGCAGTACTGTTACTGTTGTCTATCTCCGCAAACCCACACATTTACCCACTAATCCCTCTAACCTACTCATCCCGGGATACTAAAGGGCAATTTAGCATGGCCAATCAACCTAACTCCCACAACTTTGGAATGTGGGAGGAAACTGGTGCACTCAGAGAAAACAAACTCAGACACAGGGAGAATGTGTAAACTCCACACAGACAGTGACCCAGGCTGGGAATTGAACCCAGTTCCTGGAGCTGTGAGGCAGAAGTGCTAACCATTGTGCCACCGTGCCTCTCAACCATGTATTAATTACCATGTTGGAGAAACACCATCTTCCCATCATACCCTATCACCTTACCCAGATCTTCCTACACTTTAAGATGCACTAAATACCCCAAAGTTATCTCAGACGGTCTTATGCAATGCCAGGGAGCTCTTGGAACTTTCTCCTAGACTTCTGCTTTGATGAACGCCTTTCTTCCTGCATGTGGAGCAGTCAAGCGGGTAGTAAAAAAAAGAACTAACCATGTCTCTTCTGGGGCTGGGAGAATTCTCAAACAGCACAGGTAGTTTGGGATTCCTCCCAGGGATCAACTGATAAAAAATTATAGCCCCCGATCGAAAGTGAATTCCTTGCAAGGACTTGCAGGGTTGTTGTTGGCTTGTATTTTAATTGGTTGGCTAGAATCTTTTGGAACATCTCACTGATCACAGAATCCATTGCTGAAGGGATGGTGTTGATGATCACAATATTCATGTTTCCATGCCCATTTTTTTCATGATTTGATCCACAATCATTCTTTTGTTATAATGTACTACTGTTAACGCAGTTAAATAAATCTGTGACGACTACACTCCGTTAGTCCATTATTGGACTAATGCTTCTTGTGACTATAGTCCCTCAGACTAATCATTATATTCAACTGCAGAACTCTCTGTGTCATGCTCCGCATGGGCAGTTCATCACAGAACGATATTGAGTCACATCCGAATTACCTGTTAACGCTTGGCCAGGCATTCCTGGGTTCATTCATCTATTATTGCTATTTCAATCTTATCATCTGTCAGATCGGCTAAAAATGCCTTCATCATCATGCCTTCTGTCTGTAACTCTTCATTTGTACTGACGTGCTGTATCTGAATAGTCTTGAAAGGCAGCAGTCATCGAGCCCTCCATCCGCAGCATGTTCCATCAAGACTTCAGGGAGTGACTGCTTCCCTAGGAATGTTTTCTTAAACCAGCAGACATTTGATCCAAAAGGGTGTCTTTTTCTGAGAATCAAATGCCAGTTAAGACCAGAAGTCTATCCATTTGTTGTAGCCAGAGGCAAGATTGATGAGCGTCAACTTAGGGGGTCCTTCTTTATTCCTTATTAATGGCGTAGGAATTGATACGCACTGTCGACATAAACAAATTTCCAGGCTGATGTATTTTGATGCTACATTCGTTCAGCTGCCACCAAGGATATCAATGTTTGAAGGTTCATGCGAAGAATAAAGATTCAGGATTTGTGAGTGGATACCCATGAAATTTGGATATTTGACGTTTTATGCCTGGTTGCACTGTGTGGTTTGCTGAACAGAGGGAAGCATAGACACATGTCCCACTAACGATAAACATCTATAAAATGCCACAAAAGCAGAAAATGCTGGAAAATCTCACAGATCTGACAGTATCTGTGGAGAGAGAATAGAGCCAAAGTTTCAAGTCAGGATGACCCTTTATCAGAGATGGGTCTCTCTCCGCAGATGTTGTCAGACATTTTCCAGCATTTTCTGTTTTTGTTTCAGATTCCAGCAGTCTACTACTTCACCTCTATCTATAAAATGCTACTGAACTGTTAAGGACACTTTGATTGGAACCCCCCCTTACCTCTACAATACTGGGAGGAACAACAACATAACAACAACTTGTATTTATAAAGCACTATTAATGTAACAAATTGCTCCAAGGAGCTTAAAAAATAAAAGCACTTTCTTTTCAACAAAAGCTTCTATATTTATTGTTGTCAGATCATATGCAGGAATTGCTCTCTTGCTGTAGGTAATGGAATCTGAATCCAAACACAAACACAGGGGCAATTTTGCAACACACAGATGTGGAGAAGAATGCTTTATCACTCAATAGGCCTAGGTTATTCTATCATTTACATGAATAACTAAGTGGGATAGCAAGTCTCAATCATATTGCAGACCCAGCATCATTTAAAAAGCATTTCTGCTTCCATTAAACAATGTTAAAGTTTATTATTTTCACAAGTACATAAAACAGAGAACATAGAACATTACAGCGCAGTACAGGCCCTTCGGCCCTTGATGTTGTGCCGACCTGTAAAACCAATCTAAAGCCCATCTAACTTACGCCATTCCAATATCATCCACATGTTTATCCAATGACCTTTTAAATGCCCTTAATGTTGGCGAGTCCACTACTGTTACAGGCAGGGCATTCCACACTCTTACTACTGTCTGAGTAAAGAGCCTACCTCTGACACCTGTCCTATATTTATCACCCCTCAATTTAAAGCTATGTCCCCTCGTGCTAGCCATCTCTATCCGAGGAAAAAGGCTCTCACTGTCCACCCCATTTAATCCTCTGGTCATCTTATATGCCTCCATTAAGTCACCTCTTAACTTTCTTCTCTCTAATGAAAACAGTCTCAAGTCCTTCAGTTTTTCCTCATAAGACCTTCCCACCATACCAGGCAACATCCTGGTAAATCTCCTCTGCACCCTTTCCAATGCTTCCACATCTTTCCTGTAATGTAGTGACCAAAACTGTAAGAAATACTCCAAGTGTGGCCGCACCAGAGTTTTGTAGAGCTGCAACATGACCTCATGGCTCTGAAAATCAATCCCTCTATCAATAAGTAGACTTACATTAACTCTGCAATGAAGTTACTGTGAAAATCCCCTAGTCACCACACTCCGGCGCCCTCCAGCTCCTGAGGGAGCATTTCACATGGCCAATGCACCTAACCAGCACATCTTTCAGACTGTGGGAGGAAACTGGAGCATCTGGAGGAAACACGTGAAGACACAGGGAGAATGTGCAGGCTCCGCACAGACAGTGACCCAAGCCGGGAACTGAACCCGGATCCCTGGCAGTGAGACAGCAGTGCTACTGTGACACTATGCCACTCCTTGCCTCAAAATTTTGAGGGCTTTCACTTCCTGGCTGATGGATCCTACTGAGTAGAGTGCCACACCAACACCCCGGCAAGCTGTAAAATAATCGATATCAGGTTTCTTTCTGCGGAATAGGACCCCAATGTATACACAAAGTTCCTACTCAAGTCTGTCAGGCAACTACTGATTAACCAAATAGGCAGAGAGGCAGGCAACTAGCTGGAAGTCTACTGCCTCAATTTTAACTCCCATACTTCCCAGTGGAGGAAGAAAGAAAAAATCTCCTTCTGGATTTTTTTTCCACCTCTTGAAGCGAATCCAAATTGGAAGTTCTCTGAATTGGGTCATTTTCAGATTTGACGTGAAATAGCTCAATTTGGTTTTGTACTCATCCCCACAGGCTTTTGCTAATACCAAACCCTGTTTATACTTCAGTTAAGTGCACATAATGCTGACACAAACAGAGAATGTTGAGCCATAAATGTCTTCACAGGAGAGAGTACAGTATATCAAATAAATTATAATTTCATTTGCCAAAAAATAAATATACCTTTGTCCCCAGTACTAGCACAAAAACATAACTTTGTTACCATAGGCATTTAGAAAGATTACAAATTTATTACTCCTCAGTGAATACAGTGGGCTTGTATGAGTGCTGTGTTCCAAACATAACATAGGGATTTAATGACCTAATCAAAATAACATGCACTAAAGCCCTTTCACTCCCTGGCCTTAAATTGCCTGCATAGGCAGATCCCGGAGGTTAGATCTGACAATGCTCCCATCCCCTTGCCCATTTTCCCAATCTCAGGAAACATCAGAATTCTCTGACAAACTAATTCAAAGACAAACAAATGCAAAAATGGGTGGAAATCAACATTGAAGGAACATGTCAGTACATTCCATATAGTATGACAATTTGCTTAACCATCGTTCATGCATGTCTGGCCTGACATGCTGGGGCAGCACGGGTGGCACAATGGTTAGCACTGCTGCCTCACAGTGCCTGGGATCCAGGTTCAATTCCCAGCTTGGGTCACTGTTTGTGCAGAGTCTGCATGTTCTCCCCGTGACAACATGGGTTTCCTTTGGGTGCTCCGGTTTCCTCCCACAGTCTGAAAGACAAGCTGGTTAGGTGCATTGGCCATGCTAAATTGTCCCTCGGTGCACCTGAACAGGTGCCGGAGTGTGGCGACTAGGGGATTTTCACAGTAACTTCATTGTAGTGTTAAAGTAAGCCTACTTGTGACACTAATAAAAGACACCTCCATTTGAGGGAAGAATTTTACTGTTAAAATTTGATTTATGGCATTAAAATCTATTCAAATAAACAGCACATGTAGCACCTTAGTGACGGTGAATGTAAAGAGAAATATTCAAAGAAATTACTACACAACACCAAAAAAACCATTTCCTGCAGTTCCCAAGAATCTGGTAGTAATTTGAAGAGAGCCTCTGAGTGAGTGCAATTACAGGAAACTCGTACATGGAGCTCTGCAAATTGGGGGCGAGGCAAGTTTTAAGGGTGGACACGTGTTTAAGCTGTTGGATTAATAGGCAACAGTTAAAGATCGAGGAAACTTAGATGCATTGTTGTTAGGTGTGCAATTCACCTTGTCTGAATATTCTGCGATCTTTTAAGGCAGTTACACCAAGGTTCATGACCTAAATGACAATTCTTATATCAATTCTTATTCATAGGAAAAGGCTACATGCAGTGGATCGTGCATTACAGCTTAAGATCTATTTATTAGTGTCACAAGTAGACTTACATTAACACTGCAATGAAGTTACTGTGAAAATCCCCTACTCGCCACACTCCAGCGCCTGTTCGGGTACACTGAGGGAGAATTTTAGCATGGCCTATGCACCTAACTGGCACATGTTTCGGACTGTTGGAGGAAACCGAGCACCCGAAGGAAACCCATGCAGACATGGGGAGAATGTGCAGACTCCATATGGTGTTCCACTCCAGGAATCGAACTCAGGTCCCTAGCGCTGTGAGGCAGCAGTGCTAACCACTGTGTCACCATAGAGCAGGACTGAAAACAAAAACATCTTTGCCTTTAAAAGGCGTTTAAATGAACAGGAGAGTGGGGAAATAGTAAGTGACACTGCTGTAGTTTTGTGAATCTATTACCTTTAAAATAGAAGGATTACTGATGAAGCATTTGCTGTTTCATTTGTTGAGACAAATAGGATAGATTGATTAAAGAGGATGTTATTCTGAAGAAAACAAGTTTCAAATGATAACTTGCCTTCCACAATTTATCAGTGAATCTCTGATTTAATGAAAAGGATTATTCTGCTAACAATTGTTTGTGAAGGTATACACAAAACCAAAATTGCATTCCATTCAAAACAAATAATATTGATTAATTCTTATACAAAAACATAACACATCAAAGCGATGAATTGATATTCAACTTACGAGTGATAAGATGGAAGTTAAAAGCAAAATACTGCAAATGTTGGAAATCTGAAATAAAATCAGAAAACGCTGGAAATACTCCAGAGGTCTGATAACATCTGTTGTGAGAGACATTTCAGGTCATGAGATAACAAGGTTAATGTTTCGGGTGTTGATCTTTCATCAAATCTGTTCTGATGAAATGCCAAAATGTGAAACAGGTTTTTCTCTCACGACGGTTGTTGCCAGGCTTGCTGGCCGGACTTTTACTGCCCCGCCTGCCACAGGAATCACAGCAGGACAATGGGAATGCCTGTTGACCTCAGGTGGGATTTTACGGTTTTAGGATGAGCAAGGCCATAAAATCCCACCCAATGAGCCATTTCTACTTAAGCAAGATGGAAGTTGTCTTACATTACGAAATGGGGGAACATTTCTTTAGAATGCGGTGTGGATATCCCTGGCAAAGCCACATTTACTGCCCATTGTTCTTTAACGGAGTGGCTTTTTTGGCCATTTCAGATGGCAGGTAAGAGTGATCTGGATTCATATGAGATAGATTTCCTTCCTTAAGTTTCAGCACACCAGATGGGTTTTTAGTGACAATCAATGATAGTCTGGCTCCCATTCCTGAGACTAACTTTCAATTCCTGATTTCATTCATTGAATTTAAATTCCTCCAGCTGCTATGGTGGGATTTGAATCGCTATCTCTAGAACATTTACCTTGGATTTTTGGATTACTAACTCGGTGTCATTGCCACTACACCATTGGACACGGGCAAGGTTTGTTCTGATGGGATGTGAGGAATTGATTGGTCATAGATCATAGAATCCTACAGTGTAGAAGGAGACCATTCGACCCATCAAGTCTGCACCGACCACGATCCCACCTCGGCCCTATCCTCATAACCTCATGTATTTACCTTAGCTAATCCCTCTGACACTAAGGGGCAATTTAGTACTGCCAATCCACCCAACGTGCACATCTTTAGACTGTGGGAGGAAACTGGAGCACCTGGAGGAAACCCACACAGACACAGGGAGAATGTGCAGTCTCTGCACAGACAGTGACCCAAGCCAGGATTGAATTTAAGTTCTTGGTGCTGTGAGGCAGCGGTGCTAACCACAGTGCCGCCTTATAGTTGATGAAATTTTGTGCAAAAACACAAATTATATTTGTGAATCTGATGGCAGGTATTAGTGATAATTGCTTATGTTGGTTTATGATGCCAAATGTACAATTGAGCCAGAATTTAGTCTTGCTAGATTGCCAGTTCTCTATTCAGAGGTATATATAAAAGGAGTATATGTTAGTCACCTATTCTTGTAGTTTGAATTTAGTTTTGGTCTGAAGCTGATTGTCCATCAAAAATCATTGTGTTTATTGTGCCATGCAAGAAATATGCTTGAATTAGATTTTTTAGACCATTGTGGAGGGATTCAATGCTTGTTGTCTTCCAAGTAATGGTGGTAAGAACATAGGAACAAGACATTTAGCTTCTCAGATTTGTTCTGTCATTTAATAAGATGCTGACTGATCATGAACCAAACTCCATATAACTGCCTTTGTCCTATATCCTTAAATATCACCATTAATAAAAAACTATCTAGCATCAATTCTACTTGGTGAAGGGAGTTTTAAACTTCTACCATTCTTTATGTATAAAAGTGTTACTTAATTTCACTCTTAAAAGATCTGGCTCTAATTATTACATTATGCCCCCTAGTCCCAGACTCACCAACCAGCGGAAATAATTTCGCTCTAACTACCCTATCTGTTCCACCTAATTTCTTGAAAATTTTGATCAACTCACCCCATAACCTTTTAAATTCCAGGGAATACAGCCCTTAGTTTGTGTAATCTCATCTTGCAATTTAACCCTTCATGTCTAAGTAAGATTCTCATAAGCCTGTACTGCACTCCTTCCTAGGGTGGTGTACTTTTCTAAGGTGTGATGCCCGAACTGCTCACAATACTCAAGGTGTTGTCAAAAAGGGCTTTACATAACTTTAGTATGATTTCTACTCTGTTGCATCCAGTTCTCTGCAACAATCCATGGCATTTTTGTAATTGTATACATGGACCTCTTGGTCTCTTCAGACCTTTACTATTTATATCTTTACTTAGAAAGAACTCTATTCTATCCACTTTAGGTCCAAACTGCATGACCTCACATTTGCCCACAGTTAAATTCATTTGAGGGAATTCTGCTTATTCACTTAATTTATTCATGAGATTTTAATGCTTCCACCTGCACTGTTAACCATGCTGTCTAGTTCTGTGTCATCAACAAACCCAGATACCCGGCTTTCAATCCCATCGTCTACATTATTAATGAACAAAGTGAATATTCTGAGGCCTCAGTACTGATCTTTGCAGGACACCACTAATCCCATTTGGCTGTTAAGAGTACCTGCCCATTATTCTCATTCTTGTCTCCTCCCCCAAAGCCAATTTTCTAACCAGGTCAACAATTTGCCTTCATTTCCATCAGCCTCAATTTTTGAGGGTTTTCATCAAATTTATTTCTGAAAATCTATAAACATTTGTCCATCTGTTACTTAATACACCGAACATGATTTGCTCCTTACAAATCCGGGCTCAGTTATTGACTCTATCTGACAACAGATGTTGGGCTAACTACTCCATAATTGCCAGATTTCCCTCTCTCATCTCTCTTAAAATCATTAAATGATAGTTAAGTGATACATGCAATTTTTCAATTTCATGGGACAGTTCCCAAATCAAGAGAAGTTTGGAAGATTATCATTGCAGCATCTGTAATGTTGTCACCTACTTTCTTTAAAAACCTAGGATTGAATCAGGACTCTTGTATATGGCATCCAACTCCCGTTCATGACACATGTAAAAGGCAAATGCTCCAGGCGAGAGGAAATG
This sequence comes from Carcharhinus amblyrhynchos, assembly GCF_965287045.1. Classification (NCBI taxonomy): domain Eukaryota; kingdom Metazoa; phylum Chordata; class Chondrichthyes; order Carcharhiniformes; family Carcharhinidae; genus Carcharhinus; species Carcharhinus amblyrhynchos. The sequence goes on from NC_137335.1 coordinate 57,855,049, forward strand.
TGGGTCTACTAGGAAATTGCATTTTACACAAATAAGCAGAGTTGGAAAAGAACACCGCTTGTTATAGGCAGCTCCAAAGGAAACATTGTTTATGGAACTGCCCGGACTTTAAAGAACATCCTCCTCTCTTAATACTGTAGCTAAGATGGCCAATTGGATGTTCAACCGTTTATCCTTGTTTGTTGTTATCAATGGGCTGAAAATTCACCTTCGGGCTCATTGTCACAATGTCGCCATTACAACCAGTGCAAAATACCTCAGCTGGTATTTATTTAAATAGCTCACTTTGATCCCAATTAAATGTTAAGAAGTAAAAACCTCTATGTTTGTTAACTATGGAGGAGCAGAAGAGAAGCATGGAACAAGAAAAAGCTATTTAGCCCATGACACACACTCCTCCCTGAACCACATTTTTCTGAATTCTATCCCTTGTTTTACTGTATCCTTCAGCCTATGGAGCTTATCAGAGGGGCTTAGCCTGGAATGGGACTTCCAAATTACTTGGACCCTTCCTTAGTGCTGTTTAAAACAACCTTAAAATGGGTCATTGAGTTAATTTGTGAACAGTTGAATTTTGCACAATTTGGATGACTTGGCATTGAAGTTGGACTGCTTTCTGAAAGGAAATGCAGTGTATATGCATAGAGGAGAGAAAAGTCAGCCCACATGTACCATTTTACATATCCTCTCATTCATTTCTCACCATGATTGTGGCTGGAGGTGCAGATGTTGGCACTGGATCACAGTGGCACAGTGGTTAGCTTGTGACCCTGGCTTGGGTCACTGCTTGTATGGAGTCTGCACATTCTCCCCAAATCTGCATGGGTTTCCTCTGGGTGCTCCTGTTTCCTCCAACACTCTAAAAGACATGCCGGTTAAGTGCATTGACCACGCTAAGATTCTCACTTAGTGTACTGAATAGGCGCTGGAATGTGGTGACTAGGGGATTTTCAAGTAACTTCATGGCAATGTTAATGTAAACCTACTTGTGACACTAATAAATAAACTTTAGACTGCATCTGGAGTCATAGCAACAATAATAAATACTTCAATATATTAAATGTTCATGTTGACTTTACCCAGTCAGATAGCTTGGGAAAGGCTTGCAATGACTGGCAATCTTACTGAGGGGCTAACGCTTTCTAATACTTGGCAGTCTGGTCACATTATTTTTCCAATTGGCTAATGGAATGATCAATCTTTCTGGGGGTTGGAAGTATTGACATATCCATTCCCTAATTCCACCTTTCTTAGAAATAGGGGGTATGTATGTATTCATGCTGTGATTAATCATACAGTAGTTATTGAAATTACATCAATGGCTCAACTAATTCCAAAGCCTTGTTATATCTGAATGGATTTACTGATGATATAATTTCATTAAGAACTATTGGGCTGGATGATACACCAAGGGATTAGAAAGCATTAGCCCCTCAGTAAGATTCCCAAGCAACGTAAGCCTCTCCCAGGCTATCTACTAGGTAAGTCAACATGAACATTTAATATATTGGTTATTGCTGCTTTGGCTCCCTGCTGCCTCCAATTGGCCTGCTAGCCTCACTTAGGTTCCCGAGCAACGGCCCTTTCATTAGAACCAGGGACGGACTTCCGTTTGTCTCCAGGATGAAGTACCGCCTTGTGGAGCTGCTGGCCAATTGGGGACCAACAGTTCTGTGTGCCAGCCCAGGATCATTGGCCACAGAATTGTAGGAAGCCCGGGAGGAAGAGGAACCATGGATGTCCCCCGACCCAGGTAAGCCTGGGATCTTGCTTGGGCTGTGCTGGGCTGGAAGGCCCCGGGATTTGGGTGGGAGGTGGCATGTTGGACTGATTGGTGGGAGGTTAATGTGGAGAGGCAGAACTGTGCGTGGGGGGCCTCTGATTGACACGGGGTCCTAGGAACAAGTTAAATTAAACCAGCTGGGCTACTGTTGGGTGCAGGACTCTTCTGCTGCCCACTAAATCAGAACAGAGGGGGATGAAGCCCTTAATTGGGTATTCATTTCCCACTTTAGTACCTTACTTGAGTCCCTTCTGTCCATGAAATCTTGGCGGTGATTTGTTGTATGGGTTTGACTACGAAGAGAGATTGAACAGTTCAGGCCTACACTCTCTGAAATTCAGAAGAATGAGGGGAGATCAAATTGAGGTATACAAGATGATAAAAGGTATGGATAAAGTTGACTTGGAGCGGATGCTTCCACTGGTGGGGCACTATCAGGTGAGAGGTCATAGTATTAGGATAAAGGTGAACAAAATTAAAACAGAGTTGAGGAGAAGCTACTTCTCCCAAAGGGCTGTGAATCTGTGGAATTCACCATCCCAAAATGTGGTGGATGCCGTGACAGTGAGTAAATTTAAGGAGGATTTAAATGGATTTTTTAAATTGATAGTGGGTTGAAGGGTTAAGGGGAGAAGGCAGGAAAATGGGGATGAGGAGCACATCAGTCATGATTAAATGGTGGAGCAGGCTTGGTGGGCCGAATTGTCTAAGTCTGATCCTATATCTTATGAACTTATGACGGAGGTGGCACCCTTATTTATGGGTCCGCTCACCTGTTTTCTCACCCATGAGATTCAGCCCATTACTTGTCAAATATCTAATTTATTATTAGTCAAAGCATGCCAATGATGGCAGGAGATAAAATGAATTTAATAAAGTCAGCAAATCTTTCAATATTAATTGTGGTTAAAAAATAATTTTTATTAAAGCCCAATATCCATATGCATTGTATATTATTCGGTCATCTGGCAGACAAATGTTAGAACAAACAATGCTTGTAAATTATACCCAGGGATTGTTGCCTTGGATACCACAGAGGAGGGGGCCAAGTTGCTGCATCAGAGGTAATAAATTTTATTCCTACATGTTGGAAACAAAGTTGAATTTAGAGATGATTTTGGCCTCGAATTTACATCACATCCAATTTTTCTTGAAGGGGCCAGCGACTGAGCCACAAGAAACTTGGCTGCTGGTGTCCTAAGTAATGGGAACTGGAGTAGGTTGTTTGGCTCTTCAAACTTTATCCGCCATTCAAGGATTGACCTTTCCTTAGGTTGTGAGAAGCCTTTTGAGGCCCAGATGAGCACTCCTTATCCTCCTGCTTCCATCATTAAGAAGAAAGCACTCAGCTCTTTGGACCTTCAGTGGCCCTGGCCATCTTCCTGCCATGATGGGAAAGCCATAACTGATTCCCTACTTGGGGCCAACATTAAAATAGTCACCACAGCCCCATCTGCCTATTTAAAAAGGGAGAGGAGGAGGGAGTGGGTGAAGGGGAGGTTGCAGGATGGTCCTAATCTCAGAGAAACAAGCAGACATTTAAAACCATTCAACTTTTCTCAAGGGGGGTTTCAGCTATCTCTGAGCAGCAGTGTTGGAAAGAATGGAATAAGAAACCCAGTCATTGACCTGCAGTTTACAAGCATTCACAGCTGCCTTTAACTAGCCCTCTCAGCATTTTATAAGCATCTAAAAATACCTTGATTTGCCGATTAATGTTGCCTCTTTTTCATTGGGTGTCCATCAACACTAAAGTGTTAATCTAACTAATGAGGGGCCTCTTTAATGCAGAAGCAAAGGGAGAGAGCTTAGCTGTGGAACTTTACAAACCTTGCTCCAGATAACTCATGAGTAATGCCACAGAGGGATCAAGCAGTTATTGATTAAATTTGTCAGCAGATGGTGACATCACCCGTGTGTTTAAGGCAACTGTTTGGGAACTTTAGTATTTTGCCCATTTTCTGCTATTTATAGTTTGCCGACTCTCCATAGACACAACAGATTCCATTGACTGCACAACCTGTCAAAGAGAATTTTACTTTCACTTTGAGGATTAAAGAATTGAGATTTCCAAAGTGTCCAAGAGGAGAAAAAAAAGCTCAAGCATATGTTTGTACTCTGTGCTTTACAGGCACATGTGGGCTGCAGCATATTGACATATCCTAAATCACAGGCCCTGGGGCAAATAAGCTTAAGAGTTGAAATGAGTAAATGGTTGAGATAAATCTTGTGTTTAGACTTACTTAACAGCAATAAAATTATCATAATTTGAAAATAGAAAACACAACTTGAAGCTTTTCAAAGACGTAATTAAAAACATCAACTGCTAGTTAAAACTTAAGTGATATTGCCCACAGTGCTGTAAATGGCAATGATTTAATTCAGACATTTTGTAGGATTGTTTTTATAGCTAGTAGTTAATTAATGATTGTCTTTTGATTATCTGAAATGCTCCTTTAAAATAATGTTACCGTGATTATCAAAAATCATTTAATTACTGTTTGCTTAATAGGGTGTTGAATTGATACTCGGTTATATTGTATATCAACGGGACAGCATTGGCAAGTGGGCTCGATTACTTGGTTGCTGACTTTGCTGGCTTGGAATCAGTCTTTGACATCTGTTGGATTGCTAGTGTTTTATCCCTTGTTGAACTCGCGCCATCATTTATTTACTTTGAGCTGTTGAGGCTTCGGAGATATTCGGGAGCAAGTGGACAATTTGTAAATAGTTTATTTTCATTATGTGGGATATGTTTGGGAAGCTTGTGATTCTTCAGCAGCTCATAATAAAATTGGGAATGAGATTAAGGGCTGGATTTTCGCCACTGAGGGTGAGTAGCTTGAGTCAGGAAATTTTTCGACTCGGCAGCCCTGCCTTGGTTTAGAGGATTCTGTTCGACCCAATTTTTGTTCCAGGGCAGGGAAGATGGTATAGGGTCAAACCCATTGATTCTAGAAGCAGATTGTAGGTGGTCATGGCACCTACTAGTTAGTGGCTGGTTAGAATGTCTGCCTGGGCTCTCTGAAGTTTCATTCTAGCTCTTTTCGAAACTGTCTTCCCCAATCCATGTATGTAACCATTAAGTCTTGCCTGCATTCTCTCAAAAGCCTTCATGTCCCTCCTAAATTGTGGTGTCTGGAATTAGGTACCAGTTGAGGCTGAACCAAGTGCAGGCTGGATGTGAGGCAGATGTGGGCTTGAGTTGGTCTAGGTGTATAAAAGGACCTTTTCGCTATGGAACTTCATTCCAGCAAAAATATAAATACAAAGACACACCAACTGTCACTCCTTCACCCTCTCCCCTACAACTACTCTCCAAACCACATCCCACCACCTCATAAACCCCACCTATGATCCCTTGTACCTCCAATATCAAGCTTTGGCACTTCCACCTACCCCCACCCCCCACCCCCCACCCCCCACCATTGGCTGCACATGTCCCCAAAGCCAAGACTTACACGCTCATTGAGCCACTATTTAATGTATAGAACCAATGAACCGATATTAAAAAGTTGATCATTCACAAATTTCTATCTGTTAAAAAGGTCAGTTCAATTGGGTGGCAATCATTCAGACCACTTAAAGTATCAATAACAAAACCTCAAGGCCTTGAAACCACTTAATCTTGTGTAAACAGACATTGTGAAATTGACTGCAGAGATCAGAGAGCCTGCGCTGTTACTCAGACAGTATTTTTTTCTGGGGTGCATGCATGTGTGAAAACAAGTGTACTGGCTGTGTGGTTCTGCTGTTCCATTTTTTTGTTATTGATGCTGAGGTAGATAGAAAAACTGACTAAAAACATGCACAGGAGGTTGAAGAATGGTTTTGTAACATTGCAATGCGCTTCGGTGAGTGTGGGAGCACCAAGGACACGCCCAGCAGAGGACTCTTTCCAATATTGTACCCAACGATAAGTGCAGGTAGATCCATTACTGTTTTCTCTCAAACTTAGAAATATTCCATTCAAAGAATTGACTGAAGGTGACTAACAAATAAAGGCTACATGTTTTGATGCTCTGCAGTTTTTGCTGGTTTGCTACTTAACTGAATGATAGTACTCATGATGGGAGCCCTAAAGAGCAGTCTGTGCATCTCTCATGAATGTTCATACTAATGCCATAATGACTCTAGGGTTCCAGGTAGCAGGGGCTTTGATGATCTCAGTCTATTGGCTCTCTTTTCCTGTTGATCTTTGTCCCTGCAGCCCAATGTGCAGGAAAATGGAATGAATGGACACAGTTGATGGTATTGGTGTCACCAATTCCTTCATTGCTTTCATGTGAGACATGGAACGCACAGGCTTGGGCTGCCTGTGTAACATCACAAGAGGTACACGTCAACCTTTATCAGGTACATTGGAGGACTTAGCTACTTGGAGCACCAGCAGACTTTTATTACAATTCGACAGCCAGTCACCAGATACACTCCTGCCACTGAGGTATATGAAAACTGGGGATAAGGCAACAGATATTATGTACTGGGACCTTAAGGAAAAGCAGCATTGTAAGAAGGACTAGTATGAGTATTCAATAATATTATTTTAGCACTAAAATTGCTGGTAAGATTTGGAAGTTTCCTTATATAGGTAACACGAATGCAAATTGGTGTATTGGTGCAAAAGATCTGTGCATAGTGGTATCTTTGTGGAGGGATGTAGAAAGGTGTAGACAGGCATGTTCAGAGAGTGGTTAGATGTAGAAGTCGAGAGAAGTCATTATGAGAGCAGCGTGAATGTGTTGCATGAACATCACCTACAGTTTTCGGTTGATCCCTTGCTACCCATGTAATTTTACTTCTTTGGGGGCTCTATCAGGGGGGATTCATGGTAAGATAAAGTTATAAAGCAGTACACCACCACAATCCATGTTGAATGGTGATGCAGAATGCATTTCCAGTGTTGGGATTGCTTATCTCTCACCACTTGTCCTCATCCTATTGTCCATTGAGATGCTTCTAGACCTCACCTAAATCTCCATCTTACTTAGTTAACTAAGTTCTCCCTTATCTGAGGGTACATGTGCACTGGGCTTTAGAATCATAGAATCCTACAGTGCAGAAGGAGGTCATTCGGCCCGTCGAGTCTGCACCAACCACAATCCCATTCGGGCCCTATCCTCATAACCCGATGCACTTATCCTAGCTAGTTCCCCTGACACTAAGGGACAATATAGCATGGCCAATCCACCTAACCCCCACATCTTTGGAGTGTGGGTAGAAACCTGAGCACCCGGAGGAAACCCATGCAGACACGGGAAGAACATGAAAACTCCACAGAGATGGTGACCCAAGCCAGAAATCAAACCCGGGTTTTTGGCATAATGAAGTAGCAGTGCTAATCATTGTGCCACCGTGCCACCTCATGCTCTTTAACTACCAACTATTATTTTGACATCAAAACCTTGATGGCTTATTACATCTTTTACTTCATCGAGCACTGAGAATACCAAAGCCCTATGATTTTATGCCCCTGCACCTATCCATATGCAGACCTGAGGCTATACAAAGGAACAACGTTTGGACAACTGGAACCATTTGAAACTATCTGATATCTACAAAATAGACTTACGCATCTGCACTGCACCCTATTGAGAAATCTGAACTGCTGTATTAGGTTATAGCATTACCCAGGCATTCAGATCCCTTCCTGTAAATCTATATCCGTTGACTTTGAATAAAAGTTAGGAAGTTCTTCTGAGACTGATAAACCCACTACAAAGGATATTAACTTCTCCCAGTGTATTCTTTGCCTAGTAGCAGCTGCCACAGGCACTACTCATCAGAATGTTTCACTTTATTGCCAGAATATGTCTTGCTTACTGAAGAATCCTGCATATGGGTTTGCCATATTAAGACCAGGTGAAAATGAATTAAATGAACTCCAGGCTTTAAGACTGGATGGTGAAGGGAAATTGTAGAGTGCTATTGACACCGCCATTCAGCTAATGTATACACAATGTTGGGCAATGTGGACAGTTTGATTTACCAGGAGCATGACTTTATGCCAAAAGAAACAGAAAAAGAACAGAAAACATTGCAATAGTGTTTATGTTACTGTACTAAACTCCTAATCTATGTTTTTGATGCCTGGAGATCAGTTGTTCATTTTCACAGGTTCCGTGCAGACAGTTAGGGCATGTGTTCACACATCACCCAATGTCTGGTCTGATTCACATTTGATCTGAAAATGTATGTAATTTTAGTGTCTTAATTTTGGTATTTGGAAGTTTCGCCAAAGGATTGCCTTTTACACATGAAAATTGGGCAGCTTTTATTACGCTTGGATATTTCTGCTTCCCGGAACTTCCAGGAACTTCCCTACCGGGCTATGCCCACATGGTTCTTTGGGATAGATTTTGATGTGGTGCAAAATGAGTGATTGCGAGCTGATAGCCTGGATAGAAAGAGAGCGGCAGCTAATATTAAATGGAATCCAAATGTTTTCTATCAGTTTATAAATTATAAAAAGGTGGTCAAAGATGGAATGAGGTCAGTTGAGGAGATAAAAGAGGATTTAAGCATGAAAGCAAGCTGTATCGCTGAGATGCTAAATTAGCACTTGACATCTTCCTCAAAAAAGGAAGGAGAGGCTGCCCTCATCACAACGAATGATGAGGTGGTTTAGATACTGGATGGGCTAAAAATTGATAAAAGGGGGTCATTGGATTGACAGGTTGTAACTGATATGTCACCAGGATCAGATGGAATGCATCCAATGATATCGAGGGACACAAGGTTATATATCTCAGAGGCATTAGCCTCTTTGGATAGAGGGTGCACTTGTACAGCAAGAACCTGCTCACAGGTGCTCAGTTTGGGTTCCACCAGGGCCACATGGCTCCTGACCTCATTACACCCTTGGACAAATATGGCTAAAAGAGCTGAAAGTGCGAGGTGAGATGATCGTAACTGCCCTTGATATCAAGGCAGCATTTGACTGAGTGTGGCATCAAGACCCTTAAGCAAAATTGGAGTCAATGGAAATCAGGGGCAAACTATCACTGGTTGAAGTCAGACCTGCATAAAGGAAGATGGTATGGTTGATGGAGGCTCGTCATCTCAGCTCCAGGACATCGCCGCAGAAGTTCCTCAGAATAGAGTTCTAAGGACAACCATCTTCAGCTGCTTCATCAATGGCCTTCCCTTCGTCATATGGTCAGAAATGGGGATGTTCGCTGATGATTGCAAATGTTTCAGAACCATATGCAATTGCTCAGATACTGATCTATATGCAGCAAGACCTGGACAAAATTCAGGTTTGGGGTGGTAAATGGAAACTAATATTTGTGTCAGGCAATGACCATCAATTACAAAGAGAAACTACCCAAATTTTCTTGACATTCAATGGCATTATCCTCACTGGATCTACCACTATTAACATCCTGGAGCTGAACTGAGCCAGTCCTATAAATACTGTGGTTATAGGATCAGGTCAGAAGCTGGGAATGCTATGGAGAGTAGCTCACCTCTCAACTCTCCAAAGCCTTTCCACCAACTATAAGGCTCAAGTCAGTGTAATGGAATACTCCCCCTTGCTTGGATGAATACAGCTCCAACAATGCTCAAGAAGTTCAACACCATCTGAGACAAAGCAGTCTGCTTGATTGACACTTCTCCATCACCTTAAGCATTCATTGTTGACATACAATGGCAGTATTGCGTACCATCTACATGATGCACTGCAGTATTTCACCCAGTCTCCTTTAATGACACCTTCTAAACTGCACCTCTACTACTTAGAAGAACCAGGACAGCAGATGCATGGAAATACCAGCACCAGCAAGTTCTCCTCCAAGCCACATACCATCCTGACTTGGAACTGTTGTCCTTCCTACCCTGTCAATGGAACAAAATCCTGCAACTCCCTGTCTAACAGTGGTAGGAGAGTACCTACGCCACACGGACTGAAGACATTCAAGAAGGTTACTCACTAACACCTTCTCAAGTGCAGTGAGGGATGGGCAACAAATGCTAACCTTGCTAGTGATGTTTACTTTCATGAAAGAAAAAGAATTTAAATATTTTAGTTATTAGTGTACAAAAGAGGGATGTTATGAAAAACACTAGTTTGACCGCAAGTGGAGTATTGTGACCAGCTGTGGGCACCACACTTTAGGAAGGATGGGAAGGCATTAGAGAGGGTGCAGAAAAAATTCACGAGAATGGTCCCAATGATGAGGAACTTCAGTGGATAGATTGGAGAAGCTGGGGCTGTTTTCCTTGAAGAGGAGAACGTTGAGAGTAGATTTATTAGATGTATTCAAGATCATGAGGGGTCTGGACAGGGTAGATGGAGAGAAATTGATGCCATTGGTGGATAGGTGGAGAAGCAAAGGACACTGGTTGAAAGTGATTGGCAAAAGAAGCAGCCTCGATATGAGGAAAAGCTTTTATATGGCAAGGATGTGAAGTTTGCTGCCTGAGATCTTTGTGAAGGCACGATCTGCAACGACTTTAATCAGGCAATTGAGGTGAGCCTGTTGGAATATGAACTCCCTGATCAAGGGCCAAATTGATGGGCCAATCAGAAAGCCTCTTTCTTTGTATTTAACCAGGAGTGTCAATTCCTCTGGGACTCCTAGTGTAGGCAGCTAATTGAAAGCACTCTGTATGCAGTTGTCAGACTTGTAAATAAAGGGATTTTGGCGAAGGAACTTCTGCCTCTGAGGACTTATTACACAATCCATCATGGATTTCGAAAGGGGACTGAATACTTATCGGAAGAAATAAATATTAGCAGGGCTTTGGGGAAAGGGAGGGGAAGGGCACTAGGGTGAGTTTCTCTTGCAGAGAGCTAGCACCAATAAATAGGGCTGAATAGCCTTCTTCTATGCTTGTAACCATTCTATGAATTATGTGACTCCAGTTAAACTAAAACTTGTATTCATGTTTTGACTCAGTGAATATGGATTTTTACTTTGTGTGCCTTTATAAATAACACTGTATATTTGAAATACATTTCTTGGTGACACATGATAAATATTTGCTGAAAATGGATAATATGATAATCCCTTAAATGTAAGCTGATGATGAAAAAGGATTTTCTGACTATTCTCTTCAACAACCCAAAAAGAACAGCCATTACCCGATATCTTTGAAGAATTCCTTTATTGCACATATAAAATAATAAAAGCATTACAAGGCAATAATAATCATTTTTAAATATTACCTTGTCAATAATTCAGCCACAGCTGAGGCAACACTTAGTTATATACTGTCTGTGAACAAAGCGCAAATCATGACAAACTGACACAAAGCAAAGGAGTGAGGAACAGACAGGGTTATTTAAAAATGTTACAGCTTGATGTGTTGTACAACAGCTCCAGTTTAACCGATTATTGTTACTGTAAATGTGCTTATTTGAAACTTTTAAAGCGCTGCTATGATATATGACACACCCTTAGAGCTACTTTTTTATTGTCCTTGAAATGAATTCCAGCACTGTAGGAGATGTGGGCCAACTCTGATCTGCAGCCTTCTCTGGATTTGAGCTAGGAGACTTTCCTTCAGTACTTAATCAAAGAATGATGTGAAAGTCAACATCTTCAAGGTTATTGGAGGACGAAAAGATATGTGTTTTCCAGATGTACACCTTGAAAGTGATCGGGTTACAGTCCTACAGTTAAATAAAGCACATACTCCTTTTGCTTTGCAGCAGAATTTGATTGTGCACTTTGTAAATCTTATAAGATTGAAATGTTATTGGGGTGGAAAGAGAATTCATTCCGCAAATTCATTTTCACAGGAATGGGACTGTTAAGGCTAAATCAAGGAGTGCAAAGATTAATATCTTCCTTGAGAAATGTAGCTGAGGCAAATTTGAGATTCTGCTTTTTAACTTTTCCACATAAGATATTGCTGCAAAATTGAAGTGATTGCCTTTGCTTTCTATGCTGCTGCATAAGGTGTCCCCATATGTTAGTGAAACAACATAAAGTATATCATTTTCTAAAAAGCAGTTGCTTGTCTCTGCAGTTGTGTGTGTATTATTAGGTACTGTAGCAGGCAAATGAATTGATCCATACTTTTTGGATTACAGCAGAAGAGACATCTGATTTGATATTGTGAAAGTGCCCTTGTCAAGGATTGTAGGAACAAGAGAACTATTCCCTTAGTTCACTGCTCCCCAGACCTCTTGTCCACAAGCCACTTGTGGGATTGTTGGGGGGGGAATGCAAAATACTACTGTTCCTATCACACCCCCTTCCACTTTCCACTTCAAAACACTCATCAGAATTAATGGAAACTTAAGGAAACTATAAATATTCTGCTGATATTTTGCTAATCAATGTGAATGCTACTAAATGAAAATAAGTTATCTGCACTTTTTAAATTTAAATATTATAAGTTAGTAATTCATGCCAGAAACAAATATAATATATTTGTATCTATTGTAAATATATTCCAATTATAAACATGACAACATGTTTATTTGAAACATTCTAGTGCATTATAAAATCATCACAATATCTTTTAGAAACTAATACATGTCTTCACCAACAAGGGTGGCATGGTGACATAGTGGTTAGTACTGCTGCCTCACAGCAGCAGGGACTTGGGTTCGATTTCTGTCTTGGGTCACTGTCTGTGTGGAGTCTGCATGTTCTGTCTGTGTCTGTATGGATTTCGTCTGAGTGCCCCGGTTTGCTCCCACAGTTTGAATGGCATGCTGGTTAGGTGCATTGGCCAGACTAAATCCTCTTTCAGTGTACCCGAACAGACGCCAACTCTGTTGTGGCAATTAGGGGATTTTCATAATAACTTCATTGCGGTGTTAATGTAAGCCTACTTGTGACTAATAAATAAATAAACGTTTAAAAAGAACTTAATCTTGCTTATAAAACTATAGTGATGTTTTTCACACTTATGACAACACATGCTGTACACACGGGAGCCGATCTGGCTGCGTGAAGTCAAGTGAGTGGTGGTGGGGGTTCCGGCCCATCCTCTTGTATGGTAGCATTGTCCATCAGCAAATTGCAGTCCGGGAGGACACACAAATAAGCAGCGATCCACGGACCACCCTTTAAGAACCATGTTTTAGATCACGGCTAACCTATACCTCAAATCCATTTTCTTGTCTCTGCACAGTTCCTAGATACCTATCGAACTGAACAACTAATGGTCCTGGTCTTCAAAATTTCAATTGACCTAGTATCCACGGCCTTTTGGAATAAGAGTTGCAGGATTTTTACGATGCTTTCTCTGGAGATGTGCTTCCTGAATTTTAATGGCTTAGCTGTAATTTTAAGATTATGCCTTCTTATCCTGGGTTTGCCAACCAGAGGATATTGAGTTAGAAATTGATATGCAATATGCCTATTATTTTGGACCTAAAATGAGTGCAAAGTATATTTATTTAGTTGTTGGTGCAGCTGATATCCCTTGAACATTCCCACTAAAACTTTCAAGGTCATTTCACATCATTTGGTCTGTAACACTGCACTTGGCATGTTTATAATTGTTCGTGATGGACAGATACTCAGGTAAAACACAAAGAACCAGCAAAATACTTTCAAGAAGCTTTGGCTACCCCTTATGATGCTATCCTTTGGATCTCCAATCCTGCATCGATCGTGTGTTCCTAATTAGACCATCCATTTGTATCCTTCTATTCCCAGTCTGTTCATGTGGCTATCTAGATCAGTTTTAAATGATCCCAGCATGTCTGCCTCAACCACCTTGCTTGGTGGTGCATTCAAGGCCCCCACCTCATCACCCTCTGTGTAAAATACGTCCCCCGCATGTCTGTATTGAACCTCACCCCCACCCCCCTCCTTTACCTTGAACTTGTGACTGTTTGTCATTTCCGACTTGGGAAAAAGCTTCCACCCTATCTGTGCCCTTCAAAATTTTATAAACTTCTATCAGGTCGCCCCTCAACCTCCGTCTTTCCAGGGAGAACAGCCCTAGCTTATTCAATCTCACCTCACACTAAGATCCTCCATACCAGGCAACATCCTGGTAAACCTTTTCTGCACTCTCTCCGCAGCCTCCACATCCTTCTGGTAGTGTGGTGACCAGAACTGGACACAGTATTCCAAATGTGGTCTAACCAACGTTCTATATAACTGCAACATCATATGCCAACTTTTATACTCTATGCCCCGTCCAATAAACGCAAGCATGCCATGTGCCTTCTTCACCACCTTTTCCACCTGTGTTGCCATCTTGCACACTCAGATCCCTCTGTGTGTCTACATGTCAAGCATGAAGACATTAAACCTTACCAGATTCCTTTTTTGAGGAAAATGGGTTTTTGGATTCTAACACCTATCCTGAGATGGGTCTTGGAGTCGGAGTCCCACAATTTGGATAACATCTGAGTTTCACTTCCATAACCTGCAGATTTATTTGTTTTGGTTTAGCATCCTCCCTTCTGATTCAGAAGATCATGGGTTTAACTCACATTCCAGGACTTGAGTGCATATTCTAAACTGATGCTTCAAGCAGTAACGAAGGAATGCAGCGCTGTCAGGAGACCATGAGATGTTACATCGAAATCCTGTTTGCCTGTTCAGCTGAGTGTAAATGATAAGTACGCAAAGTTGGCTGACAGTTAGAGCCTGGCGTTGGAGGCAACTTTGAGAAAGGGCCCCTTGCAGGATTTAACAGGTTAAGTTTTTTTTTGTAAGCTTCAAGTGACCAACAAAAATTAAAGTTAAAAAATCTTTGTCTGTTTCTTGGGTGGATTCCAGTGATCTGTTTAATGACTGTGCACCTATTAATATCAACACAAAGGAGGGGCATGTTGGCGATATTCATTGGTAATTGCCAAGTTTAACTGAAGTCGCTCACTCTTCTCAGATCACTCACAAGAGGATGGCAGGAATCATGCCAGCGCAGACAGGTGGTAAACGATCAAACACTATTTTCACGCCACTACCATCCTGTTTAAGTCAGGTGGCAGGACTTAAAATTGGCCCCAATACATGTAAGGTGTTCCATCAATTCCTGAGGCAGGCTAATGAATTATTCACTCTTTATTATCTTTGGTGAAACTGCTTCAATGTCTAGCGCATTAGTCTGGATGTTGGGGTCAGTAGCAAAGCAATGGTGTTGTCCGCTAAATTAGAAGAAACTTGCCCATAATGAGCTAGTGAATTTTGTTGAGTAGATTTCCTCTTTTCTGATAATTTGTGTATGCTACCAAGTCAACACGTTTCCCGATGTCCAGCAACAGTGGAGTCATCAAGCAGGGTAAACAGCCAATCACTTTAAGAGTTTGTTTAAAGGGTGCAGCAGAAAGTAAAAGGCATTGATTATTCTTCATTTTTCATCCAATTTACAGAGGGTGAAAGATTGGGCCATACATATTAGAAGTTGAAATATCATAAATAAATTTAGCCATCATTGCAACAACAAAACTCATACAGTAGCAAATTAACCACATTTCACTTTCAGATTTTTAAAGTCTTGTGAATAGATGGTGCTTTAAACTTGAGCATTAAATGTAACTCTTTTTGCAAGTCGTTCTTGTGGAAAAATGACCAAAAGTCCCAACGTGTAAAATCTCACAGAGCAGAAGAGGCCAGCCACAGTTACATTAGTTGATCAGACCCAGTCTAGTGATCAGGACACTGGCATCCCTCACATAAGGAGGGAAAAACATCACCTCGACATTCACTCCTGATCGATTAACACTAACCCGTACAGAAAACCGAGTGCATAGACACTGGTGGAGTACAGATTAAACTTGGCTATAATGCCCTCCTGAAGGGTGCCAGGCTTTTGAGAAATGAAGACTGATCATGAATAACATACCCAGAAGGATATCAATGTGTTGAGGGAAGAAAGAATGGGAGAAGAAAGGAAGTTTATGACTGCTGTTAGTGTCACAGTTGCAGATTGTGAAAATTAAAGAGGAGGACTATATGTTGGTGTATAAATAATGTCATGTTACACGGCACATCTCAGCTCAGTCACTGTGATAGGAGCTTTCCTTACTCAGTATCCTTCTGCTCACTTATTCTCTCTGATCCTTGAGTCTGCTGCTACCAAAATTAATAATTTATTCTCATAAAATATTGCCGCATTCTCTACATTACAAATGTGACCATATTTCAAAAGCCCTTGGTTGGCTGTAAAGTGCTTTGGGACACTCTGAGGTCATGAAAGGTGCAGTATAAATGCATGTTCATTCTTTTACTGAAACATGCGACTAAAAAGAGTCAGCCTATCTTGGTGTAATTAACCAACATGACTGGTAATTTAGTGAAGCATAATGTTATTCAGGGTTACATTGTCCTTGTAGGTGCTGAGAGTGAATAGCCTCATTCGTCACCAGTGATAGATTGCAGGCAGTGTAGCTAAGTTTTTCCAACATACTGCCTCATTTTTGACATTTAAGCTTTAATGAGGAAAGTGGCTAACCCACGACTTCCTTTTTGAATTAGTGACATAACCAACAGTTTAGTTGCCCTCTACATTGTGTTCAATTCATTGTGGGCAGTGTAAATTTATAATAATACGATCAAAAGTAAGGCTAATGACAAATAAGTGCGACGCAAGAAATGTTAACTAGAGGAAGACATGATAGCAGACTGAACAAATTCGGCTGTGAGATTTACAATTGGTTAATATATTTTTATTCACTCGTGGGACATGGGCGTTGCTGGCTAGCCAGCATTTGTTGCCATCCCTAGTTCCTGCAGGAGGGAGGTTGAGAGTCAACCTGGATCTGTAGTCATATGTAGGCCAGACTAGGTAAGGATTGCAGATTTCCTTCCCTAAAGGACATTAGTGAACCAGATACAGATCAGTATACGTAGTTTAAGGCCTAAGTGTCAAACTAGCATAGAGGGTTGACTGCCCATTACATAAATGGACCAATTTTTAAAATATTCATTTGAAGGATGTGGGCTTCACTGGGCTGGGGCAACATTTATTTCCCATCTCTTGTTGTCCTTGAGAAGGTGGTGGTGAGCTGCCGTTTTGAATCACTGCAGTCCATGTGGTGTAGATAAACTCACTGTGCTTTGAGAGAAAGAATTCCAAGATTTTAACTCAGTGACAGTGAAGGAATGGTGATATATTTCCAAGTCAGGGTAGTGAGGGACTTGGAGGGAAACTTCCAGATAGTGGTTGTGTTCCCTTGTTCTGCTGTCCTTGTCCATCTTGATGGAAGTGGTTGTGCATTTGGACGGTGGTCTCTCAGGAGCCTTGGTGTGTTCCTGCTGTGCACCTTGTAGATGGTACACACTGCTGCCATTGTGTGTCAATGATGGTGGAAGGGGTTATGTTCGTGGAGGGGATGCCAATTAAGTGGGTTGCTCTGTCCTGAACAGTGTCAGGCTTCTTGAGTGTTGTTGGTGCTGCACTCAACCAGGTGAGAGGAGAGTATTCCTCACACTACTGATATGTGCCTTGTAGATTGTGGAGAGACTATGGGGAGTCAGGAGGTGAGTTACTCACTGCAGGATTCTGAGCCTCTAACCTGGTCTTGTAGCTGCAATACTTACATGGCTTGTCCAGTTCAGCTCCTGATCAATGGTATCCACAGGAGGTTGATAGTGGAGGATTTCAGCAATGGTCATAGCAAGGAATGTCATAGGGCAATGGTTAAATACTCCTTTGTTGGAGATGGTCATTGCTTGGTACTTGTGCAGTGTGAATGTTATTTGCCACTTGTCAGCCCAAGCCTGGATATTGTCCTGGTCTTGCTGCATTTGGACTGCTTCAGTGTCTGGAGAGTTGTGAATGGCCATATTGTCATAGCAATTTACAGCACAAAAAGAGACCCTTCAGCCCATCGTGTGTCAAGTATGATTCCAACCAGCAGAGGCTTCCCCCAATTCCCATTCACTCCAGTTTTGCTAGAGCTCCTTGATGCCATACTTGGTCAAATAGAATCCATGGAAACCCTACAGTGCAGAAGGAAGCTATTTGGCCCATCGGCTCTGCACCGACTGTCCGAAAGAGCATCTCACCAAGGCTCACCTCCCTGCCCTATCCCTGTAACCCTGCACATTTACCATGGCTAATCCACCTAACCTACACATCTTTGGACACTGAGAAGCATCTTTGGACTGTGGGAACAAACCGGAGGACCCAGAGGAAATCCACCCAAACACAGAGAGAACATTCTAACTCCTGTTATCAACGGCAGTCACTCTCACCTCACCTCTGGGATTTAGCTCTTTTGTCCATGTTCAGGCTGCAATGAGGTCAGGAGCTGAGTGGCCCTGGCAGAACCCAAAATGTGAACGAGCAGGTTATTGACAAGCAAGTCCTGCTCGATAACACTGTTGATAACCCCTTCCATCACTTCACTGATGGTTGTGGGTAGACTGATAGGCAATAATTGGCTGAGTTCGATTTGTCCTGCTTTTTAATTACAGTACATACCTGGGCAATTTTCCACATTGCAGAGAGGATGCCAGTATTGTGCCTGTACTAGAACAGCTTGGCTAGGGGTGCAGCAAGTTGAAGATCTCAATTCTTCAGAACTATTGCTGGAATATTGTCAAGGCCCACAGCATTTGCAGTATCCAGTGTCTTCTGTTGTATCTTCTTTAAAATTAATTCATGGGACCTGGGCGTCGCTGGCACGTCAGCATTTATTGCCCATCCCTAGTTGTCCGAGGGCAGTTGAGAGTCAACCTCATTGCTATAGCTCTGGAGTCAAATGTATTGTCGATTGTTGGAAAAACCCCATCTGGTTCACTTAGGGAAGGAAATTTGCTCTCCCTACTTGGTCTGGTCTGGCCTAGTTTCATGGTCATCAGTAGATTCTTAATTCCAGATGTTTTTTATTGTATTCAAATTCCACCATCTGCTGTTGGCGGGATTCGAACTCAGGTGCCCACAACATTAATTGAGTTTCTGGATTAATAGTCTGGCAATAATACTGCTAGGCCATCGCCTCTTGATAGCATGTGGACTGAATGGAATTGGCTGAAGGCTGACATCTGGGGACATCCAGAGGAAATTTGCATTTATACTGAAGTTAATTTTTTGAATGCCCTGTTAGCAAGCTGACAATCTACCTCTATCTGAAAGCAGAACTTTACACACAACTCTAAAATCTATCATCCTAGAGTGAAATTAGCAAGGCAGAATTCTGGTAAACTGAGTTATACCATCTACTGCTTTTACTTCAGAATCTCTGATGTACAATTGCAACTTACACAAACAAAACTTTAACAAGTTACTGGGCAGATTGGGCTCCTGAGGGGATTTTAAACTTGATTTGCAAGCTTCTTAATGTTAGCAGAGTGCCACATGCGTCAGTGCCACTCACCAATATTAAAATTGTAACTGGCATTTGGAGGTTTGTAATTACAGATCGGAAATTGAGTGAAAATATGCATGTACAAAGCTTTGTTTGTTGGGCAGGGAACAATGTAGAGTTGCAATGCAGCTCAGCAATACTATTATAACTGTCAGAATTCATGGTTCTTTAGCTGTTTCACATGATACCTATCAGCACATCTCCGCTGCCTTGCTTTCTCATCATAAATCCACTTTTGGCAAAATTGACCGGCTTTCCTGGACTTTTGCTATGGAACAGGGTAGCTGGAGTCAGGAAATTTTCTGACACAGCAGACCCACTTCATTATAAAGGGACCCCATCACACATAATCTTTGTTTTGGGGAGGCAGGGCAGATCCACTTGGGCCCACCAGCTGCAGAGGCAGTCATGATGTGGCCAAGTCCATTTGGAGAAACTGATGCATGCTCTTCTGTCTCGGTTGATACAGTCCCAGATGGTCTCATCATGAACTCTCTGCTAAACTACAAGGCTCATGGATGGTTTAGCCTAGCAATCATACTGCATTAACAGATAGAATTGAATGTTTGCTTTGATTGATTGACATATTTATGGGATTATAATAAGCTGTTTGTCCTTGTTTTTTTTTCATTAATGTCTGTATGTTTATTTGAACAAGATTAAAGATGTGAAATGAGGATAAACTTCCATTATTGATGCAATCTTTGCATCAAGGCTGGCCTTTTGACACTTTTATAGAATTGTAAGAACAATAGCTTTTTGAAAACCAATTTCTGACTTGTTGTTGTTTTATAGGCTTATTATATAGTTCTACACGCTGTGCATACGAGTGAATAGGTCTTGAGGGGACATGGGGGCACTGAAAAGCATGGGGCATGGGTTGGATCCTTTAAACTTGCCTTTCAAACTAGAGTTCACAACTGCTCTGTGGGCCACGAATCATGAGTCCCCCAGAAACTGGCCCGGATCCATGAAAATTGCAAGGAATGTGCGATGCCCATGCATGGAGCTGGTCAGTCGGGAGTGCAGGGTGTGGTTAAAATTGCTGTTAATGCAAGTGGGGATAGGAATTCCAGAATTGGGTCCCACTTATCATCTTTAAATCCTGTCTCTGTTCCGACGTGGATGCAAACATAAAAATCTGGGCCCATGGGTTAATTTACCAGGAGAGAACGCTTAAACTAGAATTGTATTCCCTGGCATTTATGGATAAATGGTGATTTGATTGAAGTTTTAAGGTTTTAAGCAGAATAGGTATGCCAGAGGGAGAGAAATTATTTCCACTGCTAAGGGAGCCTCAGACTAAAATTTGAACCTGATCTTTCAGCAGTGTAATTTGGAAGCTGCTCTTCTCATGAAGGGTTGTAGATATTTGGAAGTGTCTCCTGCCAGAGGCATTTGATGCTGGATCAATCGTTAGCTTTGAATCTCAGATTTCTCGGTTAACTAAATATATCAAAGCTTATAGGGCCAGGGTAGATTTGCATGAATGATGGAGAAAGCATGAGAGCTAAATGTCCATCTCCTGATCCTGCACTCCAAGTTTCTCTGACAAACATTTCAATAAGTAACCTATTGGGCATTGAACTGGGCTTAGCAAGAATGTACTCTATAGAAAGGTTTTACCCAATACAGCTTTTCACCTTACTTTGCAATTGGTAGCATCATTAGATCATCAATATTACAATGTAACATGCTGAAATATTAGTATTGAAAGGGAAAAGATCCAGGATTTACTTTATCATAGAATCATAGAACTCCTATAGTGCAGAAGGAGGCCATTTGTCCCATTGAGTCTGCACTGACCCTTCAACGGAGCATCTTACCCAGATCCTATCCCTATAACCTCACTAATCTCTCACCTACACATCTTGGGACACTAAGGGGTAATTTAGCATGGCCAATCCACCTAACCTACACACCTTTGGAACTGTGGGAAGGAACTGGAGCACCTGGAGGAAACCCATGCAGACACAGGAAGAACTCCACACAGATAGTCAGTCATCCAAAGCTGGAATTGAACCCAGATCCTTGGCACTGTGAGGCAGCAGTATTAGCCACTGTGCCATTATCCCATCCCATCCCACGTGACGGAAAGTGACACAAAAAAAATTAAAGCAAAAGCCATGACCATAACAACTTTAATTAAGTCACAGTAAAATTGGATAAATTTATTCAAAAAGGCAAATTTTACCTGTTTTTTTCCTTTGAAAAAGAAAAATGGAAAAGGAAATAGTTGAAGACAGATAGGCGATAGAGATATGATGTGGATGGGTGTTTCAGAGTGGGAAAGATGATTGAGGAACAAAGGGAAGCAGAAAGCATGGAAGACAACTTGGAAGAAGGGGATGGACAGAAAGAATTAGAGAGTGGCAGACAGCAGAGAGACAATTGAAGAGAAAGAGAAAGATGCTTTTGTTGGTCAGCAAAACCACATGAGATTATCCGTTTATTAAAACTATTATTGAGGGCAGGAGGTAAAGCTTGATAATATAAATCAGCCACAAGAAGGTAACCGCAGAAGTTAGCAAACAGACGTCTGTTCTCTTGGGAGAGTCCTGGCGTTTGAAGTACTTGAACAAATCATCCATTGTATTCAAGTTGCAGGTGCAAGATGATTGAGCGCCAACCAACACTCCTTTTACACTTATACCCAATCAAAATCAGCAGATTGTCTCCTTGCTGCAAATATAAAAGTCAATTTTAGTCATCATTGTTCCCTGTGGAATCTATTTGGCAATTTTCCTCTGTTCAAAGTTGAATGAATTGCACAGTGATGTTGAAATCAGGAACACATATCGAAATATAACAGAATTGTGCTAGAAGCTTAATTCTGTTGTTAAGGGAGAACCTGCAGAACCCTGTCACAAATGGTGGCATTCCACCATCTCCAGCCTGACTTCTGCATTGGGGGGAGGGGTAGCGGGAGGTGGTGAGCCCCCCCGTCTAGAAAATCTCATTAATGATATGGGGCAATGGCTGTCCGGCTCAGGCTGGACTCCAGGCATGGTGCACCTCTGGAGGTCAGTAAACCAGTCAGTTGAGAGGCACCAGAAACAATACAGGCAGTGGGGTCAAGGTCAGGCCTGGGTACCTAACATAGATACATAGGAGCAGGAGTAGGCCATTTGGCCCTTTGAGCCAGCTCCACTATTCCATAAGATCATGGGTGATCTGATTATGGTCTCAGTTCCACTTTACTGTCCGCTGCCCTATAAGCTTTGACTCCTTGGCTGAACAAAAATCTGTCTAACTTTGCCTTGAGTAAATTTAATAACCCAGCTCCTGATAATTTCTGGACAAGACAATAACACACATCAATGATCCTTTGGGAGAAAAGAAATCTCCTCATTGCTGTCTTAAAAGGTAGACCTCTTATTTTTAAACCACTAGTTTGACTTCCCTGTCCCAAGAGGAAACATCCTCCCGATATCTAGCCTATCAAATCCCCTCGGGATCATATATGTTTTAATTAAATCACCACTCAGTCTTCTAAACTCCAATGGGTCTAGGCCTAACCTGTTCAATCTTTCTTCTTAAGACAAACCAGGAATGCATTCAGTGAACCTTCTCTGAACTGCTTCTAAAGCAATTATATTTTTTACATAAGAAGACCAAAATTGCATATATGCTCCAGATGTGGTCTCGCCAAAGCCTTATATAGCTGTAATAAAATGTCCTTTCTTTAATATTCAATTCCTCTTGCAATAAACACCAACATTCCATTTGCTTTCTTGATCACTTGGTATACCTGCTTACTAACTCTATGTAATTCATGTACCAGAATACCTGGATCCCACTATACCACAGATTGTGCTTTTCTGTCCTTCCTGCCAATGTGAACAGGTTCACGTTTACCCCCATTATATTCCAATTGCAAATTTTTTGCCCACTCACATAGCCTGTCTTTATCCCTTTGCAAACTCTCTACTTCCTCTTAACAATTTACTTTCCTAGCTATCTTGGCACTGATGGCAGATAGTACCACTTTTGCCAGATGCGTGGGGCAGATGGGAATAGCAGTGTTTGTGTGCTACCCTGCCCTTTGCAAGATAAGTGCCCTCCCTCAGGTTTTGCAAAGTCTTGGGAAGAGAATTGTGTCCTATGGGTTTTTAGCACCAAGTTGTTTGTAGATAGGAATGTTCACAAATAGACTATTGGTATTATTCTGCACTATGGGCACAGGTAAACTATTTGCAGAGAAAACCTTTTGCTATATCATATTTTCCAACACCGGTGTTGATAGTATACTATAGTAATGACAGATATCGAAACCCACAAAGTAGAACTTAGAAACTTAAGGCTAATGATAATTTAAGAATAGTTAGAAAGTCAATGCAAGATTTTGTATAATACGTATATTATAAGGTGGGTTTGATAGCTGTCAGCTAAAGGAAAGAGAGCACATCTGGGATTATAGTGAGTACACATGCTGACTGGCGTGAATGAACAAGTGTGTGTGTCAAATATTATGAAATGTCAAAAATTTCAGTTGTTTCTTATTATTTTTCAATGTTGTCGAGAGCAAAGCTTCACCATCTTGGGAATTCCAAATGGCTTTGATACATAAAAAATAATTGATCTTGATCGTTTGGGAACTACAGTAACTGGGGCCCCTGGCAGGAACATTGCAAAGGTTAGAAGGGCAAAGACTCACGTGAGACCATTCCATTTTCTAGTTATTAATTTTCACGAGGTTTCCCTCTTTCTTAACTGAAAGTTTATTGTAGAAATTTCACATTAACTTTTTAACTTCTGAAGTTTTAGTTTCGACACTGAATCAGTTTCGTAGGAAGAAGAAAATAGGAGCATGGTTATATTCAAAATGCATGATTGATGGCATAACTGCATGACCAAATGCCTGATAAACATTCGCGATAAAAGTAGAATGGGGAAAATTTCCCCTGTATGTCATCTACCAGGTTAGGAGTCCATACACAAGTTACGAATTCTATTCCGTTTGCAGATACAAGAGTTCTTTCTCTTGTGGTGTAAACTGAAATGCAGAAAAATCTTTTTGTTTATTCTCCTGTTCTAAGTGATACCAAAGTAGGATTCCAAAGTAAGTCATGGGTAACAGATGAGGCAATCATAAAGACTCATTGCACAATTTCCAATATTAAATTGAAAGGCTGTGGAGGCTAAATTGGATAGCTTCAAAAACAGGTATTGTAATGGCAATGTGCAATTATCCTACACCATTTGAAATAGCATTAGTTTTGTGTGTAGCCAGAACTAATTGTACTGTTGAATAGCTGCTTGCAACACAGGTGACTAAAACTGGTATCTGCTAGCACTTCTTAAAGGCAGCCTGTCCGACTTAAAGTTAACCTGCATCTCTTAAAGTGGAGCATTGAATACTTTTTGAGCTCAATCTGACCTGGAAAAACCAGAAGAATACCTGTACACGGGAGACAGCAGGTACCCAGATTTTCCAATGTTGCACTGAGGTCTTGGCGGAGGAGTTGGAATATAAGAACACTGCCCTTTATCTGCAAGGAGACAGACACACACATACAGTGGGAAGACAGTAAGCAGATAGCCACAGAGATCAATGCCAAGGTTTAGCCCCAAGGACCTCGATGCAGTTCTACAAGAAGTTTAATGACCTCATATGATTAAGGGCAGTAAATGCATCTTCATATCCAATCAACTGCACTTGGCCACTCATTATCATTATACTGCCCAACACTCATCTACTGTCTTTCAATTAGGATTCACACCTAACATTCATAAGTTTCATCTCACACTCACTCATTTGGTTCTATTGCAAGATTCATACTCACATTTCACAGCTTGTACATACTGTCAGCTATTCAATTTTAATAGCCACATGTTGTATCATACTCACTGAATGGAGACTGGAGACAGTAGGAACTAATTGAGGGAGGATCTGCATGTTTTAATATCCGTGATGGAGGCGGCTTTGGCCATAATTGGAATGTATATTGCTGTGCCCAAGGTCAAAAGCGGGACTGAAATGTTTGGAGATGTTGGTACACTAATACCTAATCTACTTTCTTGCATCACATGTTCCCTCATCCCTTAATCACTTCTGACTAATAAATGTAGATGTGTAAAATGCACCTATTACTTATTCCCTGCAACATCACCTTAACCCTCATGCCTTTTTTCTTTCAGGTCCTAAGAAGTACAACCTTGTCAGATAGTGGTGGAAGACCAAGAGATTAAGGCGGCAATATGGCACTATGGTTAGCATTGCTGCCTCACAGCGCCAATTCAATCCCAGCCTGGGGTGACTGTCTGTCTGGCGTTTACGTATTTTCCCTGTATTTGCGTGGATTTCCTCCAGGTGCTCCGGTTTCCTCCCACACTCCAAAGATGTGTGGGTTAGGTCGATTGGTCATGCTAAATTGCCCCTTTGTCTCAGGAAGATTAACAGGGTAAATACTTGGGGTTACAGAGATAGGGCTTGGGTGGGATTGTTGACAGTGCAGGTTCGATGGGCTGAATGGCTTCCTTCTGCACTGTAGGAAGTCTATGATTCTATGAGATGATTAATGAAGAAGACACAGAGTACAGCATGCAACAGTTTAAAACCACTGATCAATTAGGAACCAGAGAAAGGGAGTTTGAAACTTCCCTGTAAATGATGTAGGTATTATTTTAACTGACATTAGGCAGAGGACAGGTTAATGAACTTTTGGGAATGAGTGATAGGACATCTGTTAATATGGCAACTCAGACCTGTGAAAGTGTCACAGGTAGTGAATGGTATTCCCCCATTACAATTTAGCCTCCTCCCTTCTGCAGAACAAAGTTTGATAACTGCAAAGGATAAGCAGGAGATGATTGTAATCCACCATTAACTCTTATTTTGTATGTTTCATAGATATATACCTTATAATTCATTCTCAAATCTAAGGTACCTCCTGTGTATCAAATGATCTGCCATGACACTGCACATAGAAGTCTTCTATTAAATCTAATAATCTTCTATTTATTAAATGGATACAGTAATTTGTAACACCCTCAGGCCAATCAAAATCTCATTGTTTTGTTAGCAATTTCATGAGAACAATTAATGAGAATTCTTAAATAGTCATCAAGTTGAACAGTCTGTGGCTAACATTAAGGTCTAGATTTTCACTAAGCTGGGTTGACTCGAGAGCGCTTTAAAAATGGTAGGCATGTACTGATTTCAGGATTCCCAAACCCTTTCCCAGATTTTTGAATTTTCAGGAGTGTCTTCAAAAGGTGCAGACTGTTTCTGGTCAAAAACACGTAGCTTGCATCCCAACTCAGCCAGCTCCATTAGAGCGATAGGCTTGTCCTACTCCTCTGCAATTTTCATGGAGTCAGGCACTTTCTAGAACCAATGAACACCATGGTGTATACTGGATTGTGTAAAAAAAAAGTTTTGAAAAATTGTAATCCATTGATAACTTTCTCCTGTGCTTGAAAAGAAAGACTGGACTGCAAACTAATAACATGTCAATCATCCAGATCTTTTGCAGTTTCAAAAACCACAAACCCTTGAAACCACTTAACTTGGGTCAACAAATATTGTGAAATTGACTTCAGAAATTAGAGAACCTGAGCTGTCAATCAAACAATGTCTCCTTTGGGGAGCAGCTGTTCTCATATTCTAATAGCTACCTAGGCTCGCATTCAAGAATACATAACAAGGTTCTAGTAATTGCACAGTGGATCAATGGGAGTGGATTGCCATAGATTGGCATTGGAGGTATGAGGGGCCTGAGGGGGTGGATGGGAAGGCATAGCTTGCCATAGGGGCCATGAGGGGACATGTGTGGGCGGGAGTCACGAGGTGGCATCGATGTTGCAAGGGGAGTGTTTGGAGGGTGAAGAGGGTGTGTGGGATGAACCTTTGAGGGGAATTTTCCCACCTTTCCCACCATGGGAATTGCAGTGGATGAGTGGCAGACCATGCAAAGGTCCGTTGACCTCGGGTGGGATTTTCTGGTTTTGGTGCGAGCGCGGTTGGAAAATCCCCACCTTTTTTTTTTCTCACTGGGACAAGACCCATGGCATAGAGTTGGGCCTCTTAAACAACTCACCTCCACCTCCAGCAGCCTGTGTGGCTGCCTCCACAGTTATTTTGGGTTCAGCTGGCCTGGTTCCAGCCTGTACCCTACCCCCAGTCTTTGCTGGCATTTTCCTCTCAGGTGGGCAGGCTAAGCACGGAATTTTGCCGACTTTTCCTACCAGCTTTGAGGATGAAAGTCCAGCTGAAGTGTCCTTCTGATATGCAGGACAGGAGTAAGCCTAATAAAGCCTAAGAATGGGATAAAGGTTAGCAAGAGGACGAGGCATTTAAAGTCATGAGAACTCACTAAGCAAAGCCGTAGGAGATGGGAGGATTTGCATCAACAGATGATTTGTACTGATTAAGCGCTAATGGCCAAAGATGAGAAATGGTTTCTCTTTTCGCCTCTCACGTGTCTAACCAGAAGGAAAATACGGAAAACATGAACTCATTATTCAAAATCTTCTTATCACTGCAGAAACAGGAAACAAAAAAGCGATTAGGGAGTGAGAGAGGGAGAGAAGGAGCTAGGATCAAAATCTTCAACATGAAAAGGCAGAAATGTGGGACAGGCTTCATGGATACAATGGGATGAAGGGTCTACCTCTGTACTAAAACTGTCCTATGGCATTGCAAATAGAAATTGGACGTAATGGATTTTTAAAAATTCTTTGATGTCATTGGCATTTGTTGCCCATCCATAATGGCCCGTGAACTGAACCAATTCAGAGGGCAGTTAAGAGTCAACCACATTGCTGTGGGCCTGGAGTCACACGTACGTCACACTACAGTAAGATCTGCAGATTTCCTTTCCTGAATTGCACTAATGAACGAGATGAATTTTTACAACAACCAACATCACGGTCACCATTCCTGAGCTTCATACTCCAGATTTATTAAATGAATTTAAGTTCCACCAGCGGCCATTTTAGGATTTGAACTCTTGTCCCCAGAGAGTTAGCCTGGTGGCTCTTGATAACTCGTCCAGTGACATTCCCACACCATCTCCCCTCATTGCAATTGGCAGCACTGAAGGTACATAATAGAAGTAAAATCAAAGCACTTCTGTTCTGAAAAAGGGTCATACTCGGCTCAAAACATTAAAGGGGTTTCAGTCTCTGCAGATGCAGCCAGACCAGCTGAGTATTTCCAGAACTTTCTGTGAATATTAACCTAGATGATTCAGTGAGTCTGCTTGAGGAATCGCCTACAATTCACGAGGGAAGACGAGGATGAGGTGTTGGAGATGGAACATGACATTTTGGAGTGGAAGCTTCAGCGATGCTAGATTCTGACTGTTCAGCATTTAGACGATGACCTCAGGGGTTCAGAGATAAAAAGACAAATTCTTGCAGAGCATCAGAACCAAATAAAGGCACAACAAAGATTCTCCGGTGATTGGCAGCAGATGGCAAAGATGGCAACAGCGTTCAGTACTCTGCAGTATCAGGAAGGATTCTTTATTAAGTATCTCAGAGTGACTGGCAACCAATCTTCTGCACATACCCCATCAAACAAAGAACGCCCTTTTATAGGCATATTACCCAAACAAGATACAATCTCAAGGGAGACTCTTAAACAAAAGCAGGAGCCTTTAGTTAAAGAGCAAAATATTGTAACAATGTTCCACCTTAGATATCCTGCCTAGAAATCCCCCAGCCCTTCACGATTTGATGTCCAGTGTTTGTAATACAACAGGATACCTCCATTCTTTGGGATAATCCCTGACTGGGTTGGGGATCAAAGCCAATTGCTGTGATCAGTTAGGCAACAGATATCCCCAGTACTGCGACCCCCCTCTGGAATGTTCCCTGCTAGCTGACAAGTGGCAAATAACATTTGCGCCACACAAATGTCAGGCAATGACCATCACCAATAAGAGACACTCTAACCACTGCCCTTTGACATTCAATGATGTAACCATCACTGAATTCCCCACAGCCAACACCCTTGGGATTACCATTGACCAGAAACTCAACTGGACTCACTACATAAACACAGTAGCGACAAGAGCAGGTCGGAGACTAGGAATACTGCGGCAAATAACTCACTTCCTGACTCTCCAAAGCCTGTCCACCATCTACAAGGCACAAGTCAGAAGTGTGATGGAGTACTCCCCACTTGCCTGGATGGGTGCAGCTCCAACAACACTCAAGAAGCTTGACACCATCCAGGACAAAGCAGCTGCCTGATTGGCATCACATCTACAAACATTCAATTCCTCCACCAGTGACGCTCAGTAACAGCAGTGAGCACTGCAGCAGCTCACCAAAGATCCTTAATCAGCATCTTCCAAACCCAAGATCACCTCCATCTAGAAGGTCAAGGGCAGCGGATAAATGGGAACACCATCATCTGCAAGTTCCCCTCCAAGCTACTCACCATCCTGACTTGGAAATATATTGCTGTTCCTTTGCAGTTGGTGGGTCAAAACCCTGGAATTCCCTCCCTAATTGCATTGTTGGTCAACCCATGGACTGCAGCGACTCGAGAAGGCAGCTCACTACCACCTCCTCAAGGACAACTAGGGATGGGCAATAAATGCTGGCCAACCAGTGGCGCCCATGTCCCATGAATAAGTTAAAAAAAAGGCTGCCAATGCAGCTGACCTACGATCGGGGAACCTGTCAGAGCCAAGCTTCATTGTGAACATTGAAACCCAGAGTTCCGGCTTTCCTGTGAGCTACCTGACCACCCCCACTTCCCCCAATTCCCAGCACATCGGCAAGGAAATCCTCCCACCTTGATATCTGACAACATGGTGATTCATCATCCTGCCCTCATTGGATACGGAGGCAGGAATCACAGAGACATGGGCAGCAAAGTAAACAATGCAGAGATTTCCAGCTCCTAATCCCTGCTATGCAAAGTAAAATATTTTGAAAATGAATCATGTTTGCAACAGGACTTTCTTTTGTAAGGGCATGTAAGCTTCTTTAGCTTGGATCTATACACACAATATTGTGATTATAGGGTGCTCCAGCTTTAACCTTTGAACTCCTACACAAGTTCCCATGCAGCTGCACCCCCCACTCAAACGCCTCAAGGGGCAAATTATATTTTTGACACAACGTTGTGTCATTGGCATATTTCACAATGGGAGGAGAGGAAATTGTTGGCATCCAAAAAAGGGAGGCAGAGAATAAGCGACGATCATTCGGAGAGTTCCAGTTTGAAGATACTGGAGTAGATTCCCTTTGGTGCGTTTCTTGTATCTGGCTGCTGGTGAACTGACCCAGGGAAACTGTTCTTTTTCAAGAACAGAAGATTCTCCTGGTTCTGAGAGTCCATGTGTTTCAGCTCACTGTTATTTTTAAATTAGCTGTGGGATAAATTAGAGGGTTAAGAATAAAACAAAACCATCTGATGGGGAGGCAGGAAACAGATGTGGTTTGCGCTGTGAAAGAATAGTATCAGTTCACTGGCTTTTACCAAGCCACTTTTTAAATTCCATTTTGCTGGTCACAAGGAAAATTTATGAGCTGCATTAACTTTTCCACTGCCACTTAATGGTTTAAGAACATAACTTTCGACTCTTTGAACTCTTCTAAGAGCATTCCAGAGAAATACGCTAAATATGGGAAAGTTTAGAAGTATTGATTTTTATAATCTGGATGCAAGGGACTTAACTGGCTGCGGGGGTCTCTCCGTTAGTGTCACAGTTGAACACCCCATGGATACGCTATTTTGTTCCATCAGTAAGAACTCACGAGTGGCAAAATAAGAGGAAAAACATTACTTTAAAGTGGAATAGATAAAGATTCCAGTGTACACTTTCAAGCATTCTATTTGCATCACAGGCAAAAATTAATAGGTGTATTGAAAAAATGAGATCCCAGAGAAAGAATTGCGATACTAGAGCTTGCTGTAACAAAATTAAGTGAAGTTTCCAAACTGGAAGTTACTAAAGGGTGGCATGGTGGCACGGTGGTTAGCACTGCTGCCTCACAGCGCCAGGGACCCAGGTTTGATTCCCAGCTTGAGTCATTGCCTGTGCGGAGTCTACACATTCTCCCCGTGCCTGCCTGGGTTTCCTTCGGGAGCTCCAGTTTCCTCCCACAGTCCGAAAGACATGCTGGTTTAGTGCAAGCCAGGTTAAATTCTCTCTTGGTGTGCCCGAACAGGCGCTGGAGTGTGGTGACTCAGGGATTTTCACAGTAACTTCATTGCAATGTTAATGTAAGTCTACCTGCGACATTAATAAATAAACTTATATAAAAAGAACTGCAATCTGTATTGTAAAGAGGAACTTGTACGTAATGGGAAGATTGTGAAATATGCAAAATATTGCCATGCGTGGACTGGCCTTGAGAACCGAATCAAATTGGACTGGTTTGACAGAAACCATGATTTTGGTTGATGATAAGGAAACATTATGTATGTGTCCAATCTCTGTAAATTCAATGACTTGTAGAAACTGGATTATATGTTTCCACCATGGGGCCCATGCCACGCTTTTAGTAAGTTCATCTATTCCCAAGAACCATCATCTACAGCTGCTTCAGTTCCTCCTAATACAGATCTGGTGTTCTCCAGTTAATAGTCAGAGTCAAACCAAGTTTAACAAGCTCCTCAATATGATGAATGTTGCTTATTAAAAACCCATAACAAAAAAGGCTCCAAACCAGTCCATAATATAGAAAAGTTACTCTTGACATAAAACTCAATTATAGGCATAGTTACAGAAATATTGGACTTTGGGTACAAGAAAAGACTCTCTTATATTTGATGGGAGGGTGTGTTGCACAATGGAACCCATTAGCTTAGATATGTCTGACAGTAGGAGCAAGTTCAAAGATATTTGGCACTATAGCTCAAATGAAAATGAAGTATTTATCAAATTTATGAATTTCAGGGCCACAAATTTGTTGACAGCCACAATTTTAATAGACATTTCTGTCTTTTGTGCCAAAAATCAATAAAGTTCAATAGGCTAGCAGGTAGTTTTGTGAAACCCTTTGGGACATTAAGGATGCAGCGTAAGTGCAAGATTTTGAACAAAAGAAGATGATACGGCGAAATGGAATATATTTGTCCATAGGTTGTAAATCTTTGTATAAAATAGTTTTGAAAAGCTGGCACTTTTATGAGGGGTACCATTTGCAAAATGGCTTCCACTACTGGCTGCGGGAAGATTTGATTCTATTTCTTCAGCCCTGCTGAGGCATTTCAAAAAGAAACCATTTAATCTGTTGATTACTAATAGTTACACGTTAACCAATCCCGAGGTTGTTTCTGCCAAAGTTATAGGGAACTGCTTTGGAAATGCTCCATGTTGGTGTTTGAGAAAAGCAATGATCGCATTTTCAAACTGATGTCAGAATCTACTCTGGACAATTTGACTTCACCAAAACTATCTCTCACCTTGGAAACATAATCTTTAACCAGTGTTGTGTAAATGCAGATTTGTTGGGTTCCATTGTGCAGGTAATTGCCTGAGTCTTGCAAGATTGGTCTCTCAGAAGCCAAGGCTGCGTTTAAGAGCCTAAGCAGTATAAACTTTGAGCATATCTGGTATATATATTTGATTTCAAATGAGCCAGAACTGACATAGAAGCAAGACATGGAGGCAAAATTTTAACTCCTAAAAACGGATTGATTGGGAGACAGATCAGAGGTTAAAATTGAGAAAAGATCAGAAATAGAAACCAATTTATCTCAAACTTGCATCCTTCCAGTTTAAAAGGAGGCAGAATGAGAGGGGGAGGTGCGAACAATTCAATTGCAGGGGGTAGGTTGGTAACCTAAATACTTTAGCATTTGTACGAATATGTGCCTCCATTTTAACAGCGATTCTATTGTTATCCACAGCGACTGGCCTTAGGGAAACCCAACAGGTGAAAGGAAGTCAGTCCATGAGGTAGGTGCCTTTACAACATTGCTTGTGGGTCATAAGATGCAGAAGCATTTCCTACAGGTTTTCCTGACAAGCTAACCCAGTAAACCAGTCCCGCCTCACTTCCTAACCAGATCTGTCTGTTTGTACAAACTATCATTGAACAACTATCCCCCCCCTTCCCATCTAGCCTCACTGATGACTATTGAGCACCCACCAGGCCACATTTGGACTGCCCTGATCACCTTATTTCCCCTCTTGTGATAGGAACACTCACCCTGTGACTGCAACCCCTCTCCACTGCCCACCCCCACCATAATTAGAGCCCACCACCCATTCTCAGAACACTAACACAGTCAGACTGTGATCCCATTGGAAAGTGGCCCCACTCTCCTGTCCTCCCTCACTCACCATGAGAATGATTCAAAGCGTCCAGCTAGCGTGAAAATAGGAGAGTTGATTTATTTTTTGGATGAGTTTTCACACCCATTTTATGTACTTAGCCATTGAAAAAATGGTGTAGTCTGTTTCTAGCTGCTACAGGCAGTAGGCTGGGCTTAATTCACCAGCCAGCCTGTAGAGGGAGCTACTGCACATAAGCAGATCTCTGATGCTGCACATGCACAATTTCAGCAGCAGGGGTCTAACGGACAGAGGTGGAGTTGTCAGACTGTTGCCTGTGGAGCCAGCCTGTACCAACCCTCCCCAATCGCAGGGTCCGCAGCTGACCGTGACCCCCCCAATGCACGGACATCTAGCTCCTGCTGCCCACTGCCTGCCTCCCAGATCGATCATGCCACCCTCCCCCACCCAATCCAATCACTTCCACAGAGTGGCAGTGACCCCCTTGCCCCCTGATCAGGCTGTTCCCTTCATGCCCCGCCCTTTCAGGCCCCACCCGTTCATGCCCTGCCCCATAGGCTGCCCCTTCAGGCACGTCCCCCCCCATAGGCTCTGCCCCAGCACTGCACACTGGGCAATGCCAAGGTGCCAGGCTGGCACTGCCCAAGGAGCAAACTCTTTTGCTTTCAGCCACCCTGGGGAGGGCCTTAATGGCCTTCAGTTCCACCGGCGAGACCAACAAGACAGTTACCTTCATTCATGGGGACAGATGGGCCTTGTTGGAGAGAATCTCTCCCGGGGAGGCCATAAAGGCAAGCGAGTCTGGATGATCGAGCGCCAGGCTCACCAAACAGATGGAAATTCAAATGTAAATATATTTAAATAAATTATTCAGTCTCTCGCCCATTTCCGGTGAGAGGCTGATCTTGCCAGAAATCCGGATCTCGTAAAATTACAAAAGCCGAGAAATTGGGTGTGATTCTGACTCTTGCGTGATAGACAGGGTGAGACGGTATAATTTCGCCCAATATGTCTCCTGTCCTTCTACCCTTCCTCTAGGGGGAGAGCGCTAGTGTAATGTGCCTGTGACCTGGTGTTGTAGGATTTCCTGCCCGCCAGACTTCTCGCCTGTCAATCTGTGGGAAATATAAAGATGCATAAGACATTTGAGAAAAGAGTCCTCCTGGACTTTTAAAGTTTATTTATTAGTGTCATAAATAGGCATCCATTAACGCTGCAATGAAGTTACTGTGAAAATCCCTTAGTCGCCACACTCTGGTGCCTGTTCGGGTACACTGAGGGAGAATTTAGTATGGCCAGTGCGCATCTTTTGGTCTGTGGGAGGAAACCGGAGCACCCAGAGAAAACCCATGCAGACATGGGGAGAATGCGCAGACTCCACACAGACCCAAGCTGGGAATCGAACCTGGGTACCTGGCACTGTGAGGCAGCTATACCAACTTCAATATAGAATCCCCAACGCCCACTTCAACAGCCTGTCTCTGTGCTAAAAGCCAGTTCATGAACTTTCTTGGTAAGAATAGCTGTGTCAGTCTGCACAGAGAGCAGGGATTGGAGTGCCACTCGGTGCCGCTCTCTCTGCTAACTAGTTTTTCGGTTTAACCCTTTCATGCATCAGTTCGGAATTACTGTATTATTTGAAACATTGTCGAACGACCCACTTCGCTGTGGCAAGAAAAGAATTTCCATGGATTAATTAATTCAGTCTGGTACAGGGGGTGCCAAAATGTCTGACACAAACTGAAATTAATCATCCTTTCAAATACCACGGGGAGAAATGGATTTGTTTGCAAATGCTGCTCGCAGATTGCCATTGATTCCTCAGAGGCAGAGGGTGACGTGGACAGCTTCCTGCTCAGTCTGCACTGCCTTCTTCATTGAGATCACTGAAGAAGCAACCCTGTGAAACAAATTGTTCCCCTTCGGTTTCTGGCAGTCCGGTCACTGGATAATGAATTCCCACCAGAAGTTAAGCTGATTTTTGTTTTTCTTTCCTAGCCCAGAGCACTTAAACCAATTGTAGAGCCACTACCTACTGCTTTAGCGAGGGCTACTGAATCAGTGAAAAACAGGAATCATACCGACAACAAACCCTGATCCCTTTACCTCGGTTTCATATAGGACAGCACTGGCGGCACAGTGGTTAGCACTACTGCCTCACAGCGCCAGGGACCCCGGTTCAATTCTGGCCTCGGGTGACTATATGCATGTTCTCCCCGTGTCTGCATGGATCTCTTTTGGGTGCTCTGGTTTCCTCCCAAACTCTAAAGACGTGCAGGTTAGGTGGATTGGCCACGCTAAATTGTCCCTTTGTATCAGAGGGATTAACAGGGTAAACGCAGAGATGGGGATTCTTGCTGGTGCAGGCTCGATGGGCTGAATGGCCCCCTCTGTGCTGTAGGGATTCCTTGTTCCTGGAGTTGTAATAACCAACTGAGCCATTGATGGAGCTGAAAAACAGGTGTTGTGATCCCCATGAGGGAACTGTACACCAAAATAAGCAAATTTACTGGATTACTTCCTCCCCAAACTGGAGAAATTATCAACACGATTGCATTTTTTGTAGCTTTTATTTTAACATGCGTCAGAATCAATGTAAATAAACGTGAATTAACAGACAAACGATACTTCAGATAAAAATGCAAATTTCGCTTATATGGCTGATACAGCAAAGATACATCTTACTCAAAACAAAAACAGAAAATGCTGGAAAATCTCAGCAGGCGTGACAGCATCTGTGGAGAGAGAATAGAGCCAACGGGTGCTTAAGCGAGACCGGAAAATCCCACCCAAGGACAATTGTCTGCCTCTCACCCGCGCCGATTCTGTGGCGGGTGGGACGGTGGAATTCCGGCTAACATTTTGAGTCTGGATGGCCCTTCATCAGGGTGTTTTGCTTTTTATGCTACACTAATACAGAAACTCAGCTAATCCAGAAACTCAGCTAATGTTCTGGGCACCCAGGTTCGAATACTACCACAGCAGATGGTGGAATTTGAATTCAATAAAAAATATCTGGGATTAAAAATCTACTGATGACCATGAAACCATTGTCGTAAAAACCCATCTGGTTCACTCATGTCCTTCAGGGAAGGAAATCCGCCATCCTTACTTGGTCTGACCTACATGTGACTCTAGAGCCACAGCCATGTGGTTGGCACTCAACTCCCCTCGGGCAACTAGGGATGGGGATAAATGCTAGCCAGCCAGTGACACTCATCTCCCTCGAATGAATTAAAAATAAGGTCTCTGCCCTAACTGAGTGGTCTCTCATGCAGCAGTGGGTTCTTCCACTGTTGTCAAATTGCCTTTTGAGGTGGGAAAGTAGTCCTAGTTCAATTTGGCTGCTGATAGACCTGATATTGGCAAAATAGCACAGTGATGGGAAGATATCGAACATCCCCTGGCACCTTCCATCTCTCAGTTTGCCCCTGAAGGGCTTGGACAATTCAGCCCCTCAGTAACCTGCAGTTACCTGATCTAATTCTTTCCCAGGAACAAGGAACAAAGGACAAAGAAAATTACAGCCCTTCGCCCCTCCAAGCCTGCACCAACCATGCTGCCCGACTTAACCAAAACCTCCCTACCCTTCTGGAGACCATATCCCTCAATTCCCATCCTATTCATGCACTTGTCAAGATGTCCCTTAAAAGTCACTACCGTATCTGCTTCCACTACCTCCCCCGGCAACAAGTTCCAGGCACTCACTATTCTCTGTGTAAAAAGACTTCAAGGCTTTGGAAATCTTTATCTTTACCAGTCTTCCCTTTCTCCCATAATTGACAGGCTTTAAAAATCCAAGCTTAATATCTCCTTACTGTTGCCCCTAAGACTGGCTTCACCTTTGTAAATCTTCAACCTTTGGCTGTGCTGGACTTTTAATCTCAAACATTTTCTGTTTTAGAAGCATAGCATTTATACACGGCTCAGAAATTCCAATGGTTTAAACCAGAAGTTTATTGCTTTCCTTTAAGTTTTTTTATGCTCAGTATTACACACAATGTAAACTAAAGTTACAAATCCACTGCAAAATTTCTCCACATCTTGGATGCGTTGATGAAATAGAGAGGTGACTTACATTGATGTTTAAAACTAATATCAGAAATTTCATGCTTTGGCAGGTGTGAAAGGGAAAACTGCAACCGTGGTTCCAATTCCAGTTCACTATCCAGTGATTATTGTCAGGAAGTATATGTTGTGGAAGTGCTGCATTTATACCCATTTTGACCTCTGACCCCATTTACCGACAGCAATTGACCTTTCCCAACAATACAGAAATAGTAAATTCAAGTCTGTGTGTTTAACCACCTGCCGACTCTGTTGACTTATAAACTGCCAATAACAGAACCATTGGCCTAAGAGGCAAAGGCCAAATGTGTTTTGTTTGGGCTGAATTTAATAAATGAATTGGAATGCACTGAAAATAACAGCATATTTATGGGATTTTATGAAACGTCAGCCATAGAAATATATAAAGTATGGTTCCACTTTGCTTTCTCTAGCTTTCAAAAAAATGAATTCTGTTTCCCACCTCTTCTCCTTTTTCACACCATGTTCTTTGTTTGGGAAATGAGACAATGGTCTTGACTCTCTCCTTTCCTTGTCTATGAGCAGTATGCTTTGTCTTTACAGCACGCAAGAAACAATACTTTTCACTGTATACTAATACATGTGATAATAATAAATCAAAGCTCAATCAAATCAAATTCTTTATCATAGAATCATAGATTTTACCTACAGTGCAGAAAGAGGCCATTGAGTCTGTACTGACTCTCCAACAGAGCATATCACAGGCCCCATTGCCACAACCTCACGTGTTTACACTGTTAATCCTCCTAATCTACAGACCTTTGGACACTAAGGGCCAATTTAGCACGGCCAATCAACCTAACCTTCATGCCTTTGGAATGTGAGAGGAAGCTGGAGCACCCAGAGGAAACCCACGCTGACATGGAAAGAATGTGCAAACTTTACACAGACATTGACCCAAGCTGGGAATTGATCCTGGGTCCCTGGCGCTGTGAGACATCAATGCTAAGCACTGAGCCACCTTGCTGCCCCACCATGTTTGTAATCACTGTCACTTCACAGCTTCAGTGACAGTAGCTTTGAGTCAAATTGAGCTGGGGGCATGTGGCTTTTTCTGAGAAAGTGAGGACCCCATTTCAGCAGCCCACTCCCGAGATCTAATGGAATCTCGTTACATTTTGGCTTCAATCCCCGACTCAGCCTTTATCTGAATTTCTGGAAGTTGAGCCTTTTAGAGGCTGCCTTATCCGTCCTGATGATAAAAATAATACAGTAACTTCCATGTTAACATTTGTCAGAGAGCTTCACATAAATTACCTACTGAAATTCGTGAAATTTTGTAACATAGACAACAGTGCAGCTCTTCACACTGGCAAGATTCCACAAATAGCAGTCAAATCATTGGACTGATGAGAATTTCCATGCTTATTCTGTCACAATGTAAAAACCCTTGAAAAATTTACACCTTGCTCTATAAGGTGTAACTGTGCTCAGGGCATTACTGTTAAACAACCTTACTGGCCCAGAAAGGGTAATTTTATATTTATCGATTGAAAAATTTCCCCGCTATGATTCTCCATATTTGTAGTATTTTATCTTTTAACTTGATCCCA
The DNA here is from genome assembly GCF_965287045.1 of Carcharhinus amblyrhynchos. NCBI lineage: Eukaryota > Metazoa > Chordata > Chondrichthyes > Carcharhiniformes > Carcharhinidae > Carcharhinus > Carcharhinus amblyrhynchos. Next base: position 57,893,920 of record NC_137335.1, read on the forward strand.
TATATGTGTCCCAAACATTTATTTTTCTATCAGTAAAATGTAAAAATTAAAAGTGAAGGGTTCTGTGGGTTTTCCTGTCTGGATTTATGTCTGTGAGAATACCTCAAAGTGATTGGCTGCTTACACTGCATCTTGCTATCATTGTTACTAGCTGGCTGGAGATGCTCTTGACATGGCAACAGGAACAAACTATTGTTGGGAACCACAGAGGTAATGTGATCTTTATGGGCAACTTTCTCCAAGGTCAGTGGCAAGTGCTGTCTCTTCATTACTGGACACAAAATCCAGCCAATAACTTGGCCTCATAAGGTATTAAAACAATGGAAAATTAAGTACAGCAGTTCCAAATATCCACCTTCAAAATATTCTATTGGAAAATGAGGAATGAAGAATGAGTAATGTAACTGAAATTAACCATGTTTTTGCTGTGTATCATTTACTAATTCAGGTGAAAAATGCTACCCTCATAATTTTGTAAAAATACTAAACTGCAAAGAAAGTTTCAAAGTATTTGTGAAAGCTACTTCTGTAAAGATGTACAGATGTCATTTAACTTTCTGTCAATTGTGAATCTTCATTTTTCCCCAACAAGTATGGTTTTGTATGTCCCAAGTTACAATTCAAGGGTAATTAAAAACACAGGGGTGATCTTAACAAAACAATTCTCAGTGCCAAACGGGTGTGAAAATGGGAGAGTTTCAGATCATGTTTTTGGTGAGGCCACAAATGAAATCTTACACCACTTAGTGCAAGGAATGATGCACAATCTGATTCCCATCAGTAGGGGAAGGGAATGGGGCCTAAGCTCACCCACAGGCTGGCTGCTCACCCTAGAGGGCGGTATCGTGCATGTGTAAATCTCTCTATTTTGTGCAACAGATCACAAAGAGATCTGTCAGTCGCTCCCTCCTGCCCTCCACCTACATATCGCACATCCCACCCCTGATCGATGGCCTCCCTGGTCGATCGCATCCCCCCACCCCTTGGATATCGACCCAATACCCATCCTTGATTAATTGCCGCCCAAATACCTGCCCCAGTCAATCACCCCCCCAAAGCCCTGGCCCGGTCAATTGCCCCCTCCCAATCCCCACCCGTCCTGTTGATCACCTCCCCGGCCTATCACTGATCGCAGAGTGCGCAGCTCTCCCTCTCTCCGCAGCAGTGAGATAAATAGTAACACTAACAGAATTAAAGACTCTTTATCTTATCTGAATGGACACAGCATTTATAATAAGAGTTAGACATTACATATTCTTTACCTAAAATCCAACAACCAGCCAGCTCCTATATGATAGCCTCGCTCTGTCTCAGTTAATGCCCACCACTTAAGTCCAATTAAATTTTCATTAATGTACAACTTAATTTCAGCCATTCATAAAATAACTAGATCTATCCTTGTTTTGGTTCAGAATGAATGAACTCGCATTTACCTGCATAAAACTCCCATTTGCCACAGTTTTGCTCAGTCAATTCAACCAACAATGTTTCTATTTAATTTTATTCTGTTATCTACATTATTTACTATACCACCAGTCATTGCACAGTTAGCAACTTTGGGTTTTACCACCCCACATGCCTCCTTGCTTTGTCCCATAGTGACATCATGGGATAAATCATGATTAGCAAACCTTGGGCAACAGGGATGAAAGGAGAGAGAATAACTTGGCCAGAACAGCTGTTAGATAGAGGTCAATTGCTCTCTGTTTTTCCTTTCCTACCTTTCTTGAGTAATTGAGTTGCATTTTCAGTTTTGCAATCTGTAGGGGCAGACCCTGAACTGGAAAATGTTTATAAGTTCTAAAGCATGTGTAATTTCCTCATCTACTTCTGGTAAAACTCCGAACAGAAACCATTGGGTCCAGAGGGTTTGTCCATTGTTAAGGGCAAGGCTGTTGGTAAATGCCAAACTGTTTAAATACTTGAAGGGAAACTTGAAACAACTGCCCTAACGTTTGTGTTTGCAGTTTGTATAGTATGTGGAGAGGTTTGGGAAATGATGTCCCTGATTACTTCTGGTGATTTTGAAGTGAAGTAAATGTTTCGTAAGAAATAGGAAAACATAATAAAATAAAGTATAATTACAATTAAATAAGACAATAGCTCCACATAGCACCAATACTTTAAAACAGTTCCAAACAATCCTAACTTAATTCCTTCTCCATTTGTTCAGCAAAACCTTCTTTATGTTAAGATCTATAATGGTCCAGTAACCTTTACCATACAGTGTCTTTAGTTCTCCCTTGGGGGATAACAACAGTTGGCATTTCAGACCTGGCTTCATACATACTGCTTGCTGGGAGTTTGACCAACTATACCTGCTCTTTGCTGAGATCTAAAACTGTTTTCTTCATAAATTTCAGTATCTCCTCAAAGACATTATTTCCCTTGGATCTCTTCATTGTCTCACTGAATCTCTTTAGAACTGTTCTCTCCCAAAGTTGATTAACTTCATCTCTTTACGTTAGCTAAAGAAAATTAAACTCACCTTATCCATTCTTTACTTGTGATACCTTTCTTTCCGAACCTTGCATTTTTTTTCTTTGAATCACAATAATCCATTCAAATCAGCCCCTGTTCTGTAACCATCCTTGCTGAATTACCTTAGATAAGCATCTGTTTGCAGTCCTGCTAGGTCCATTCCCATATCAACACCCCAGTTCAGATTACTACAGTCACTCTGTCCTTGCTTTAATTACTGCTCACATACCCTTACAGTTTAAAAATATGGCCAGTATATTGCCAACTGAAAAATATTACAATTTCTTGGGTTTTCCTGATAGATTTTCTTGTTTTGTTAATGTGATTTTTTTTCTAATCCTGCTTTTAGAGCCCGTTAATGTTAGTGAGTTCTCGTCCTTGATTTGCAGATAATATACTTGGAATGAGAAGCATGTTATTCTCATTCTGTACTTCAGAGACTGACACTTTGGGCCTGCTGTTAATTTGAATGAGTTAAAATTGGGATCAAAGTAACCATTCAATAAGCTATTTTCTCCTTTTCATCTGCAATTTTATCTGCATCTGTTTCATTCTCCTTGATGAACACTTTTCATTCAATATAACTGTAAAAACTTGTGTTAATCTTGATATCCTTTGCAAGCTTATTTTTGTATTCTCTTTTAAAGCTCTTACTTGCTTAGTTGTCTCCCTTTGCTGTTCTTTATATCTCTCCAGTGTTCTGGGCCTACACTATTTTTTGAACTTTTGTGTACTCTTTTCTCTATTTTTCTAATGGATCCAATGAGAATAGTTGTTATCTTTTGGGGGATTTACAATTAGAATAAATTGAACAAACATAAAACCACTAATTAGAAATACTTACCTTGAGAAAGAAAGTCATATGATTCATAATATTAATCTCTAAGGTAGGGATATGTTCAGCACAATTTTGTGGGCTGAAAGGCCTGTATTATGCTATAGTTTTTCTCTGTTTCTATAATGTCTTAAAAATTCCATTTATTTAATAAAAAGATGAAGATTTTTACACCTTCATCCATTTAATAACTGACCTAAACTAAAAATCAACAATTGATAGTTCAAGAAAGTGCTAAAATCTAAACCAAATTATGATTGAATCATGCTCAGCTAACCAATCATTTGTTGACTTGTGTGACATGTAGGTTATTAATAACCCAGTGAACCTTACTATCCTTCAATAAACACCTCTCTAGTCTACCAATGAACTGTGGTGACCTCATGTAGTATTATGAGCAATGAGGAAAGCAAAGGAAAAGCCCTGAAGTAAGACTCATTTTTCAACTCATGCTTGTATTTGCTTGTAATGACAGTCCGGATCCAGTTCTGAAGTATATTAAACAATAATTAATGAACTCTTGTTGAGTTTATTACTGCAGTCATATTGATGGTGCGACTGAAAAGTACCAATCAATAACATAAGCCTAGGTTTCAGCTTTGGTCAACTGAGAAAGAAAATGGCTTTGTCACCCCACAAGCAATATATGTGAGTTAACCCTTCTCTCCCCAAACCTCTGCTTTCTTACTTAATTTGATCATTATTTAACGCTCAAGGAATCTTGGTAAAATACCAGTGTGTTTATGAGAAGAATGATCAAAGCTGAAAATAATCAGTGAATCTCTACGGTGCAGAAGGAGGCTTGGGCAGCACGGTGGCACTGCTGCCTCACAGCATCAGGGATCTGGGTTCAATTCCGGCCTCGGGTGACTGTCAGTGTAACGATTGCACATTCTCCCCATGTCTGCGTAGGTTTCCCCTGGGTATTCCGGTTTCCTCCCACATTCCAAAGGTGTTAGGTTGATTGGGTATGCTAAATTGCCCCAAGATGTGTAGGTTAAGGGGCTTAGCAGGGTAAATAGATGGGGCTACGGGGATAGGACTTGGGTGAGATTGCTGTCAGTGCAGGCTCAAGGGGCAGAATGGCCTTCTTCTGCACTATAAGGATTCTATGGATTCTATGGAGGCCATTTGGCCCACCGAACCTGTACCAACAGTAATCCCAGGGAGGGCCTATCCCTGTAAACCCACGTATTTACCCACTGGTTCCCCTGACACTAAGGGGCAACTTAGCATGGCCAATCGACCTAACCTGCACATCTTTGGAAATGGAAGCACCTGGGGGAACCTGTGCAGATACGGTGAGGACATGCAAACTCTACACAGACAATGACCTGAGGCCGGAATTGAACCCTGGTCCCTGGCACTGTGAGGCAACAGTGCGATACTCTGTGCCACCATGCCACCTCAAGAGAGATAAATGGGACAGATGAAACAAAATTGACCAAGATCTAGAGCTAGAGAATCAAATAAGATTGTGAACTCAATGTAGCAAGAATTGAAGGAGAAGGAAAGGCTTGTAAGAATTGAATTTAATGTTTTTTCTATTTTCTATTGAGAATGTTTAGTATTTTGCACTCACTTTTAGTGCTCTGTCACTAAGTGCACCATTACCTAGTGATAACCCAGCCAAGTGTGATGAATTGTACAACCTAAGATAACCTCAATTTAAGTACTTGTAAGTACTGGTCTAGCACGCTGGCACACTTGCTAGCAGCGCTACCTCACAGATGATGATGTGGAGGTGCCGGCATTGGACTAGGGTAAACACAGTAAGAAGTCTCACAACACCAGGTTAAAGTCCAACAAGTTTATTTGATAGTAAACCCACAAGCTTTCGGGGTTTGCCCCTTCGTCAGGTGAGTGGATAGAGCACCAGGGACCCGGGTTTGATTCCCAACTTGGGTCACTGCCTGTGCACATTTTCCCTGTGTCTGTGTGGGTTTCCTCTGGGTTCTCCAGTTTCCTTCCACATTCCGAAAGAAGTGCTGGTTAGGTCGATTGGCCGTACTAAGTTCTCCCTCAGCGCACCCGAACAGGTGCCAGAGTGTGGCGACTAGGGGATTTTCACAGTGACTATATTGCAGTTTTAATGTAAGCCTGCTTGTGACACTAATTAATAATAATAAACGTGCCTTCTGTCATTCTGTGCTGTACTCTGATCTGAGAAAGCATGTCAGTTTTTGTAAAACTCATTAATCACAATTTTAAAAGATCAGTTTAGCAGAACAGTTTGATTGAGGCTATAGTGCGTGGTTGAGTTGTGAAGGTAAAAAGATAATTAAAGTATAAGGTGGTAACTGGGTGTTTCCATGACCTCAGATTACTTTCTTCCACAGTGTGATTTATTCATTCACATATTTGTGACACAGTCAAAGTCCAACTCTCCCAGATTTTGTGAAACCAGCAACATATCTGAAAAACCCTTTGAAGTGAATCAGGGTTTTTCTCTACTTCAGGGAATGCAGAAAGAAACTATATTTGTATTCAGATAAACAGTTGCAGCCATTGGGACTAAATGGGTCCTGTCAGTCCTGCAGTGGATTATTATTGTCTGTGAAACGTATGCTGGGATTCTCTGATGTCATCTCATCGCTGCGGCCAGTGAGAATTTGGCGCTCAGCCAAATCTTCATTCACTGCAGCAGGCCAGAAGAATCCCAGACATGGGCGAGCTCAGAGAATTCCGGCCATAAGCCTGGAAAAGTTAAAAAGGATCACTTCTTCCCTGCCCTGAATGCAATTTTAAATTGCAGGTGGCTAGGGCACCTGTCTCAAACTGCAGTTCCATTTTAATTTGCAGATCTGAATTCAATGATATTAACTGACGCTGAGCCGCCATTTTTAACCCTGAGACTTGAGCAGAGGAGCTGTGAAAGTGCCCCCAAAGCCCAAAACTGACCATAGCAGTCAAGAAGCCAGTAAAGGCTTCCCTATTCTGGACTTCCTCTACCTTTCTATACCGGAACATTTGCCCTTGAACCGGAATGCTGAACCCTCAGCAATGTGTTCCTCTAATCCTATTTTAATATCCAAGCAGTATTTTGGTCAGGAGGCCAGTCATGTGCCAATGGGGGCTAGCCATCACCATCGACCAGGCTATCCAGCTGCCACATGAGGGTGGGTACATCTCTTATTTTGCCCTGTACATGGCTGGAGGTTTGTTCCCTACCCATTTCCGAGTAGACATTTCATTTGGATTTTAGAACATGCCCCTCCTTTTATCATTTTGAACTGAGAAGTTGGGAATCTTTTTCCAGACCTTCCATTCCCCAGAGAATCATACCACAGAGGTATCCCAGAAAATGCAGTGGGAGAAACCCCACGGAAGTCTCCAGGCAAGGACTGCATGAGAATTGTCTGGGAGATTTAAACTTCCGCGGGGCATTTACCCTGTATCTGGAACTCTCCGAAACTCTGATTTAAATTGGAGACTTTGAACTCTCACTTCCTCCGACTCTGCTGCCCTGCATAGAAAGGAGTCGAGAACTGCTGCCTCTAAACATTTCACACCAGGCCCGGGTCAGAGGTCCAGGCAAGAAAAGTGCAGCTCCAGATTAAGATAGGTGAAAAGGAGTGAAGTGGCAAACCGAAAGTGATTGCCAGTCCACAAAAATTCTGGACCATTAATATCTAAAATATTAGCGGGCCTGATTTTAACCCATTCAAAACCTACCCACTTACACTGAGTTAAAATTGGGCCCACTATCCCTGCCTGACTCACTCTAACTCTCAGTGGATACTTAAGTTGCTGAGGGAACGTTACCACAGGAAAGGGTAACCAGCCTCCCTACAAGCATAATACTGCATATGGAATAAGAAAAAGTTAGTTGATTCATGAAGTCACCAATAGTTTGTGCTCATTATGCGTCGCCAGGGTCTTTCCCAAATTATCTAGCCAAGAGTAAAAATTCCAAATTGATTAAGTGCTATGAACCCTTCCCTGACCCTAGAAGGCATTGAATGCAAATTCTAGGATATTGGAGCACCACTTACATGATTTAGATTGGTTACATTCTACAGAGGGCACTTCCATGCCCCAGCAGAACTGGAACAATAGTCCTTCTTACATTAGCTTATCACCGGTGTCTGTAATTAATCCTTATAATCATGATTCACATTCCAACCAAGCATTTGTCAGACTTGTTTTGAAAGGGGAACTGTTCTCCTGAACGAGGCTTTTGTCCATCTTAATGTTTGTTTCTTTTCATGCATACACGTCAGGGTGATGCCATTTGCATTAAATTGCATTTTACTTGTGATGAAAGTAATCATCTCCCTCCTCAATCAAAATGGGGAATACTGCAGGAAAGGTAGTGGGTGGGGAGGGAGGGGGTGCACTTTGAACCCACATTCTCCATCTACAGGAGTGGTGGCATCTGCCCAAAATTCAGAGAGCATGATTCGCGCTGGTGAGTTTCTAATTCCGATTTTACCAGCCCCCTCGCCAGTGGAGTGGTATGAAACATGCCACAGGATCACAGGAAGCTGTGTCTTCTGGACACCCCACCCCCCCACGGATAATCAGCGGGCTCCGACTTGGTGTCATGCCAACACCATTTAAAACAGGTTCACCTAGAAGTGAACCACTCATGGGGGTCTCCCTCAGGTTGTAAAGGTAATCACAGCCTCTGGGGGGGGGGTGAGAGACATCAGTGGCCTGGCAATGCTCCCTGGCTCTTCCCCTTGGCACAGGTTGGCACTGCTAGGTTTGCATCTTGTCAACCTGGCAGTGCCAACATGTGTCAATGGGGTGGGCACCCAGTGAGAGCCCCATGGAGGGGGAGGGGATTCATTTAGATGTGGAGGTCGCTGGAACAGGGGATGGCGGTTGGGGGGTGTTGGAGAGAAACACACCAGTTTTCTCGCCGGAAACAACATGCTGCCATTTTGTGGTTTTGCCCAGCATTTTGTCCTGGGACAGTACCATTTAAAAAGGGTTCATTTGACACAGGATTAAAGTTTGCTGAGTCTGTATATCTACTATTCAGTGGAATCTTTTTTCACAAATTAACTTAATTTGTTGAGGTTTGAGATTAAGAGACCAATTAAGTGGCCTCATCAATATTGCATTTGGATTGCTTATCTTGCAAAGCATAGTGAACACTCAGCTCTGATTTTAACTTGAAGGGCCAATGGACAAATCCCTCCTCGGTGTGAGGGCCAGGCTATTTCACCTCTATATCCAGGCTGTACATTGATTGGATGTATCAGCAGGACACCAATATTGTGATTGACGACTGCCACCTCTTTCTGAGGGTTGTTCACCTTTAGAATTCATTACCACAGAGAGCACTGGAGGTTGGGTCATTGAAGGTTAGATTAAACAGATTTTTGATCTATAAGAGAATGAAATTTTTTTTTGGGGTGGGGGGCAAGGAAAAAAGTATAGTTAAGTCCACAATCAGATCTACCAAGAATGTAGTGGACGTATACGGTATGGTGTGACTTCATTTATAAACTTAGTTTCCATTTATTTTGTAGAGATGTTGATTTTTGCTTTTTGTTTAAGGAGCTGCTGTGATAGTCAGTAACAGAGGAAAGGTACGGGTCTGTTTGTGAATGGGGAATTATGGTTGTGGTTACCGGAGTGTGGAAGCTAGAGGATTTTAACACTAACTTCATTGTGGTGTTTATGTAAGCCTACCTGTGACACTAATAAATAAACTTTAAAAAATTGCGCTCATATCAGTTCTATATGGACAGTCCAGGCAGGACTGCAAGTTGGAGAAGTCTGCAAACCTTGTGAAACTGTGTGCTCCGTTCACCTGCCGGTCTCTGGCAATGAGAGAATAAAATGTTGTTAGTTCTCTTTGAATAGAGAACTTCACTTAAACTATCTCCAGCTTGGAAGGAGCCAGATGTATAAATGTTCATAGCTGCAAATGTCTTCAGAGCCACTAGCGATGTGATTCTCACTCTGTTTCGAAATTGCAGCAGTTTTCAGTGAGGACATCTTTCTGAAGTATAGCGGTCTCACACATTGGGCCGATTTTAACCCACTCAAAACCCATTCACTTTTCACAGAGTTAAAATCAGGCATGTTCCTTAATGAGGTTCAGGAAGGGGAATTGTTCCCTGAACTCACACAGAGAGCTCTTCTCCCCTTTCTCCTCTTCCCTCTTCCTGCACCTTCTTTCCATTCTCCATGTCGTGCTGCATTCCAAAGGGAAAGCCCTTGTCTGGGAGCAATTGACTTGTGCAGAAACCTTGAAATCAGCATAGAAACCCTTCACCAATTGTCACACCACTTCCTGTAGACGTTTGCAACTTGAAACAACTGTAGGAGGATCCAAACACCTGTACAATTATAGCAACATCCAGAAGAAGTCAACCAGCAGCTACCTGCAAGCAGTTGATGAATCCTTCAAATGGTGCTGGTTATCGGACCTTGCTGCTGCTGCACATGTGCTCAACTGTGCAAGGTTAGCGAGGGTATTAGCTGGAGCATTGAGTTCCAAAGTGGTATGCTGTTTGACATTCACATGTGGACATTCATCGTATGTGCGCTAACAGCTGCATCAATATGGTGTCTTGTCACAATTTATTCCATAAGAATGCATGCATGTAGTCACCATGTTGGAGCTAGCCTAATTTCTCTCCCATCATTTCTGAAACTCCAGTTCAGCCAGTAACACTGGTGGGTAATTCTCATCCAAGGTACTTTTACCTAACTGCCTACGTTGCTTTTTAAAGATTCCTTTGAAAGCTCCACCTTAGATACCCCTTGAGTTGACATGTGTTCCATGGTTGACCAGAATGTAAGTTAAAATATTGGAGGCACTTACTTGCCGTCTTCTTCTCATTCAATGCAGTTTCTCATAAGAACATAAGAACATAAGAAATAGGAGCAGGAGTAGGCCATCTAGCCCTTCGAGCCTGCCCCGCCATTCAATAAGATCATGGCTGATCTGTCGCGGCTCAGTTCCACCTTCCCGCCCTCTCCCCATAACCCTTAATCCCCTCTCTTATCAAAAACCCATCAACCCGCGTCTTAAAAATATTTAGCGAGGCAGCCTCCACCACTTCAACGGGCAGAGAATTCCAGAGATTCACCACCCTTTGAGTGAAGAAGTTCCTCCTCAACTCCGTTCTAAACCGCTCCCCCTTTATCTTGAGGCTGTGCCCCCTAGTCCTACTGTCTTTTTTGAGCGGGAAGAGTCTCTCCACCTCTATCCTATCCATCCCATTCATCATCTTATACGTCTCAATGAGATCTCCCCTCATTCTTCTAAACTCTAACGAGTACAAGCCCAGTTTATTCAGCCTCTCCTCATAGCTCAACCCCCTCAACTCCAGTATCAGCCTAGTAAACCTCCTCTGCACTCCCTCCAAGGCCAAAATATCTTTGTGCAGGTGCGGCGCCCAAAACTGCACACAGTACTCGCTGCATTGTGATGGCAGGCATATCCCCCAAATTCCTCACTCCACTTATTGGCTCTTTAGCACAGAGTCAAGTGAATCTTGATTTTGCTCAGGCAAGAAACTTCCTCTCTACCAAATTCTGTGAGGCCAGAATCTCTTGTCACTGCAGCCAGGGATGGAACTGCCTGTCCTGGTAACAGATGACTGTCACTCATCTGCGGCCGCCAGTTTGCTCCTCCTCAGTCACTGAACAATGGCAAACCTTGTCAACATCAGCAAGCTGATAATTCATAACTTCCAGGGTGTGCTTTCTGTGGCGGGGATTGGCAAACTATTACCTCAAGTGCAATTAGGGATGGACAATTAATGCTGGCTGCGCGAAAGATGCCTACGGCTAATGCATGAGTAAAACAAGATCATAAGAAACCGGTGCAAGGATTAAATCCTAGTTTTTCACACTCTAACTCCAATACAATGGGATGCAATTCCTATCATAAATAACCACTGAATTCACGTAGGCACGATGCTACCGACTCGCCATGCCAAACCAATGAGATAGGCTGAGAGGCAAAAAGAGTGGGTTTGTGCCCGATTTCTTGCCTCTTCTGACTTTGCCAGCCCCGTTTTGTCGACAAAATCAGCCCCGTACCAAGAAAAGGCAGTGGGGCAGCAATTGGAAGGGGGAGGGATGTCTGCTGGGGTGCGGGGGGTTGACAGATCTCCCAGTGCACTGGAAAATTCAGATGCCTGCGCAATGGTACCCCTAGAGCTCAGCAGCTGGCTTCACGGGTGAGCTGAGAATCCGCTCCCCCCACTGGCGAGATTCTCATTATGGCTCCTGTTATGCAGAGTGCCGTAAATTCATGTTACTTACCTCGCCGAGGAAAGTGATGAGAAAACCTGCCATTTTCTCACCTGTTCGACACTGAGAATTTGTTTTGAGAAAATTTCGCCCGTTGTTTCTGTTCATTTATCTGATTGTCCAGCCTACTGGTCCCCCAACAGACCACACCATTTCAACATAGGGTTGACAAGAGGAATATCAGAGGTTTAATAGCAGACTGGAATTTTCTTGAAAAGCTTTGGTGGTTCACATTTAATAACACATTATTGATTTCCGCACTTACAGCAACAGTGTAAACCAGAACCTTTCTAAACGCAGGTACTAAAGTCACGCTGGCTGTATAAGTATTAATGATCAAAACTGTTCCCTTTTCAAATCTGTTTGGCATTGCTGCCTTCTCCCTCAGTGGGTCTCGCTGCAACTTAGAAAGCATACTAATGGTGTTACTCGTGATGATCCTCTGTCCCCAGAGTATCCTGTGAAAAGTCTTCCCGCAGTAAACAGATTGTATTTTCAGCTGTCAGATGCAGGAGCAGCTGCTGATACGTGGGTCCTGGAGGCTGCTCGCTTGTGGTTCCAATCCGTGTAATATAATCACAACATGGAAAAGCAGCTATATTGATTTCTGCTGAAGATGAGCACATCCTGAACAGCTGAGACCGGTCTCTCACAGTCGTGGGGCAGGCCTGCTTTACTGCTGGAATTAAATGGGGATTAAATCTCCTTGACAGCTGCCCCAGAGCACCAGAGAGGGACAGAAAGAGGGAGAGCTGGAGCAGGAAGTACATTATAGGCTTCCCCAGGACAGCCAATTTTAGCAGGCAGATTTACGGCAAGTGGCGAAATTAGATGTTTTATGCTGAACAATAAACACCTTGTTACAAGTATTGAATGAGCTGCAGAGATACAAAGGAAGCTATTCCACACACTGACTGGATTTAACACTGCCCGTCGCATTCGGAAATATAAAGGGGCTGAGCTCACTCCATGGTGGCCAAGCCCTGCCTCGGTCTCCTGGTGATGGGTGTGAAGTCAAACGGTGGAAGAGGCTGACACAGGATTCCCGGTGGCTAGATATCAATTTGACTTATTATCGAGCCAGTTGGCACCCATTTCCCCTGAGGCCACCACAATTTCCTGGTGCCTCAGGAAGCTGCACTACTTGCCCACATCCTTGGAAGGCCACCCAGTCAGGTTTGGCAGCAGCTTCTTTGGGTGAAGAGGAGGGGGGGGGGTCCCTCGTTATCAGGCGCTCATCCCAAAACCGTCAAATCCCGCCGGAGGTCAATGAATCTTTCCGTGGTCCGCCCCTTGCCCGCTCCGATTCCCGTGGCAGGCGGGACGGTAAAATTCCAACCTTGGGGTCTGATTGGGGCCTGAGCATCAGGATATTGGGAAGGGGACAGGGTGAGGGAATGGGACAGGAGGTGCGGGCAGGGGGCATTGAGGATTGGGTGTGCAGTGGGGGGGGAGTGTGTGCAGGGGAAGGGGCTGTGGAGGCTGAGAAGGTGGAAGGGTGGTCTTTGAAAGTCACTCCTTGTCCATGTTTCCGATTCCCCCTGTCCCCTTCTTGCCCTCACTCCCCTTTGGTCTGAGCCTATTGGGACCCACGATCTTCCTGGGGGGGGGGTCTGGTTGACGCGGTGCTGCCAGCAGTCACTGTCCCAGATAATGCTGGTGGCAATCAGTAGCTGCCCATCCCTGATTGGCTGGCAGGTCTCGGCAGGAAGGCCCTCCACCCCTCAGCACCTCAATTGTGGGGGAGGCTGACGCTGGCCATTTAAATGCCTCAGGGTCTGGCACATATTGGGTCAATGTGGAACTGAGTAGAGTGTCGCCTACACAGAGAAGTAAGAGAGCACAAGACCCAGAACCGGGGTCAGTGTTGTGTTGAACAGAGATATATAAAGAGTAAGCTTGGAGATAGCTCATCGCCTGAATCCTTTACTAGATGTATGTAAAGAGTTCCAACAGTTCATTAGGATGGACTGTGAGTAACATCATAGATTGGTGATGTGAAAGTCTCCACCAGAGAATGAGGCTTGATGTGTGTTCCTGGCTAATGGATGTATGAGATATATGGAGAAAGTCACCATTTGAATACATGATGTGAGTTTGATATGGAGGGAGTTGGGAGAGGACCTACCCTGGCAGAGTGGAGGAGATCACTCAGCCTTTTCCTGCACTGTGCTGTGCTTCGGATGTGGATGGCAGTTGCGCTGACTTCCTAGGCATTGCCCTCCCAAGCTGGAGGTGGGACATTTTGGTACTTCTTGGAGCCATCTTGACACTAAAGGGCTTGTCTCTGCGACTGGACTAATGAATCAAGGCCTAGAGGGCTTGGTGGCTAAAACTGGCGGCTGCCTTCTTCATGAAGCTGGGAGCCCACTGTTTCTGGCTGGATATTATCTTTATCAATGGGCTGTAGAGGTGGAGATAGAGATATATGTTGGACTGGCATTTAAATATGGAGCCTGGACCTTCAAAACTGGCAGCTAGCGGCAGACGTACAAATCAGCTCCTGATCTGCCAGGTAATTCGGAGAGATACCCGCCTGTGTATAATGAGGTTTTAAGCATGCAATCTGGCTCAATCTCCCCGCCATTCGAACCAGCGGGAACAGCACCACGGAAACCAACCGTCACCGCACTTAGAAACGGGAATTCTGCCCATTTTTCTGGACAGCTTTGACATTTTGCTCCCGCACTTCACGAGATAAGTTTCTCTACCCCTCACATCCTTTTAAAAATGTTACCACGCGCTCACACACTGTGCATTTTGGGAGAGGACAATCACGCCATGTGACGGCGCCGAAGCAAGACACGGTTTTGCAGCTCTCGTGATATTTTCCGCCCCCATCGCTGAACCTGCCCGACATGAATTGGGGGTTGGGGTGGGCGCGGGGGGGGGTGGGTGGTGGGTGGGGGGGGCTGTTGGCGGGGGGGTGGCGGTGGTTGCGGAAAATCCTAAACAATGTGTTTTCCTTCAGTGAGAATCTCACTGAGCAATGAGCTTCGATAAAATGTAGAGTTTGTTCTTTGTGCGTTATTTGCTTTAGAGCGACCGATTTAGTTGATCACAATGTGTACCTTTCCTTTGGTCGGGCATATTAAATTCAGGCTGAAGAACACTCCACAGAAATAAACAAAACCAATTTCTTCACGTCCTGTTTTGGTGACAGCTGCTGGCTAGGCCTCATCCAGAAACCAGCGGAGATACTGATTGTTTCAAGTACAGAAACCTACAGCCTCTTTTTTTAACAGTAGACTCTTCCAAATGGTACCCAATTCACATGTTATCTTCATATAACTGATTTTGGCAAAAACAAGTTTAGAAACTTCTGGAAACCAGGGAAATGGATCCCATCTTTAATGTGGTGTGGCATTGATAGTCCCTCCTTAGATACAGCTCACTCAATCCCAGTACTGGGCAAACATACTGGGCAGGGTTTTAAGGCCTTGCCCAAGCAAGACCAGAACCTCCTGTCAGAGGTCAACAAATACTTCCATCGTCCACCTCTCACCTGTGGCGGGCAAGGCTGTAGAATTCCAACGCTCAAATCCAAGACTTAGATCCTGAATCCTGTAGATAAAAAAACATTAAAAGACACAAAAGGCAATTGAGTGGACAAATGTAACAATCTTATCCCGCAATTTTTAAAAACATTTTTGATTAAACCCTTATTTTGAACATGGGGGGGAATGAGGTGATCTTACCGTCACGTTGCACCAGCTGATGGGTAGGGCGAACTGATAAGATCGCGGGAGAGCTGAGAAATCAGGTCGGTGCCAGATTTCTTGCCTCTTGCGATCTGACTGGCAGCAAATATCTGGCCTGATCAGTCTAGGGCCTGAAAGGTTTATTTAAATAGAATCAGTGAGCCTGGGACAGAATCATTCGGTCTCACTTGCCTCTCTGGCCTCACCGGGGAAGGTTCTCCCTGGGTGAGCATCATGTATGGTGCCCCATCAACGGGGATCTGACGTGCTAGCCTTGCAGGTAGAACCGGAGACCAGAGAGCCCCCCCTCACTCTCCATCCCGTAGCTTGGGGGCATGGGAGTACCCCTTGGGCAGTGCCAGCCTGCCATCCTGGCATTCCAATTGGGCACTGGGTATGCCAAGGAGGTTGTGGCCTGAAGGGGTGTGGCTTCAGGGGGCAGGGCCAGACCAGGCCATTGAGTAGCGTGGGGGAACCGCTGCAGACACTGCAGCAGCGATTCGGGGAGGTGGGGGGGGGAATCTGCTGGGGTCCTGGTTGGCCGCTGTGCCCCCCGATAGTGTGTGGGGGAAGGGGGTCGCCAGGTGGGTGGTGGTGCTGGGCCACAGTGGCTGGCTAACAGCAGCAGAAGCAGCGATACCCACTCCCCCAGCTGGCGGATTTCAAGTTTGTCGAGATTTTTTTGCCACTGCGGTAGAGATTCAATTTTTAAGTCACCCAAAAAAACGGTGCAAATTTCTCTCATTTTCACGCTCGTTTGGCACTCAGAATTGTCTTGGTAAGATCCCCCCTGCACCCACCCCGGAAGTTTCAGCATCTGATAAACAATGATAACTCAAAAATGTCCATGTAACACTTTGCAGAAAATACTTTAAGACCAGTGATTTGTACTTCTAACCGGCTACTGGTCAGATTGTGCAGTGGTAGGGTGATGGGTTCATACTGGTGCTATCCTTTGTACATATGGATATAGAGATATATAATGGGAAAGATTTAGACAAATTGGGGTGAAAATAGTGATAACATGGAGTAAGGTTTCTTAGAAAATGCATGCGCAGATTAATAGATTAAAACTCAGTGTGGCATTGGTGTACTTTTAAGAAAGATTTTTAAAAAATCATGATCTCTGAAGCTCTCACAGCCTCAGTGTTTCTCATTGCTGCCAAACTGGCTGCCACGTGTCCTTTTATTGTTCATCAAGTGGCTTAAAAGGGGCCTCATGTACTTTCTGAGATTAGTTTTCTAACCTTGCATTGTTAGGAGGAAAATTGGTTGGCAGGTCAGTTGACAGGAGCTCTACCATTTTCAGTTCTAAGCTGCATGTTTTGAGTTTTAGAAGAGACAGCAAGCTGAAAAGAAATGTTTCTCTCCCTGTTTTATTTAGAAATTCTGCTGGTTATCTGAAAGCAAGATCTTGCCTTTCTGAAGGGAAGCATCTGCTACTGGTGATTTGCCTAGAGTCTCCCTGTGGTTCTGGGAAGCTGTTCTGATTTCAAACTGTTCTGAGTTTATCAAGGAAACTGTAGAATTCATCCAAAGGACTCAATTCTAGTATCATATAAGTATTAGTCTTTGCTGTGTCAAACCTGTTGTTTATGGGATTGGTTTTGATTAAAATATCTTGGATATATATTTGTTGAGGGTTATACATTATTATGGTTACTTTGTTTTTTGTTTGTAATTGATAGAAGTTCTTGCTAATTTTATTATACATGCTAACTATATCCTTAATTAAATTTTGTTTGGTAAAAGCTCCCTAGTGGTCATTTGAATCATATCTGAAGTCAAACATGTCATGCACAACCTAGTCAAATTCAAGTGCAAAACCTATGATTCAGACAGGCTCCATAAAACACTTTGAAGTTTCTGACTTGTGCCATAACATCAGTGAATGAATGAGATCTGTTCAATCTACTCTTATTGAAAAGTTTAAACATACATGTGCCGACTGTTAGAATGTAACCAGTGACAAGTTTGTATTGGATGTAATGTGACCAATGGGAGCAAGATGTAAGGGTCAGCTGACTCAATAAAACCACGGAAACAATTACAGAATGATATAATAGTCCGTTGACCAGCTGATTCATTATAAATAAGAAACTATGTAGAATTTATGGGAAGCTTGGAGGAGCCCAGGGCGAGGCCCCAAGTTTGGAGTAATGATGTTTCTTTATTAAGCCTGTTCTTTGATTTATAAGTCGGAGTAAGTTTTGTTGTATAATCTGTATTTTGAGAAGTTCCTTCTGAGGAAACAACGACAATAGATGACAATTGTATGATTTTATGACATGCGTTAACCATATTGCTTCCACATTAGTGTCCAATAGTTGCATTTTTAAACATACAAATTCGGAGCAGGGTACGCCACTCAGGCCTTCGAGCCTGTTCTGCCATTCAATAGGATCATGACTGACCTGTTTGTAACCTCAACGCCACATTCCTTTCACCTCCAATAACTTTTCACCTCCTTGTTAATGAAGAACTCACTTAGCTCTGTCTTAGAAATATTCAAAGATTCTGCTTCCACTGCCTTTTCAGGCAGAGAATTCCAGAGACTCATGAGAGAAAACATTGCTCCTCATCTCCATCTTAAATCAGCAATCCCGTATTTTTAAAAGTGACCCCATAATTCTAGATTCTCCGACAAAAGGAAACATCTGCCCTGACCCCCATTTAGTCAAAACTCTTCAGGATCTTAAAGGTTTTGCTAAGTTGCCATTTACTCTTCCAAACTCCAGTGGATACAAACCTAGCCTCTCCATCCTTTCCTGGACAACCCACCCATTCCTGGTATTAGTCTAGTAAACTCTCCATGAATTAATGCATTTACATATTTTCTTTGACAAAGAGACCAGTATTGTACTCAATACTCCAGATGTGGTCTCACCAATGCCCTTTACAACCTCTCTTCTTTTGGAAGAAATACTCCTCACAACAAATGATAAAATTCTATTAGATTTTCTAATTGATTTCCTAGTTAGTTTGAAGCTTCTCTTGTTCATGATATTTTGATATTCTCCCCCCCTGAGTTTGTAGCCATTTAGGCTCTCTCAGGACTCCAGACCAACAGCAATATTCGATGTATTGTGCATTACTATTGTTTAAATCATGAAGCGTAATAATGTCTCATCCAGCCCACATCTAAAGGTGGCACAGTTACTAAAAAGAAACTCAAAAATGCATTCCGACTACCCAAAAGGCTGAGTTCTCCTTCAGATTAATGGAACTCCTTTTTCATTCTTCTATAAAACTGCCCATAGAAACAGGCCTAATGAAAACCAGGCCGGGCAGCTTAAATCAACAATCCGAACTGATAATTATCTGTGAAGGATGGAGATAGAAAACTGAACACAAGTCAGGAGAAATAACACTGGAATATAGTCACGGGGAGAGAGGGAAAGCAATAATGTCATAAATAGAGAGGAAGAATGACACCAGAGAGTGCAATAGGTTATGGAATAGAAATTTATTGAGTAAAATGGTTGCTGCCTGCCATGGCTTGTATCTTTGATTCATGTCTGAGGTTCCTGAACATTCAGTGCTGCACTACAGCTGTTCGGCAGCTTGAGCAGAAAAGACAAGGCCAGACCACCATCGTGTTAGAGACAGTGTGCGCAGTATTGGATTTCACCGAGTCTTCCTCTGAAATATCTGAAAAAGATGTACTGCATCTGGTCCCAACTAGGTAGGTGTAAGTTGAGGACCCCTGGCAGACAGGACGGAATCATTCTCAAGGGACTTCGAGACAGCAGATTTAGATTAAGTTTCATATTTGATAAAGACCTGGGTGTAATGTGAAAAGCGTTTTATGTCCTGTTTAGGAAACTCAGAATTGTTTGGAAGCTGGTGTAGAAAAACTGACTGGGGGCGATTCTCCCAGCCCACTGCATTGTCATGGGGGAGGGGGAGGTTTGCTGCTGGCCATGGAATGTTAGCGATTGGGGCTGGGTGGGGGAAGGAGGAGGTCGGGTAGGCTGTCGATCAGGTGGGGTTGGTGGTTGGGTAGACTGGGGATTCGATGGGGGGGTCGGTTAGGCTGGCAGTGGGGAGGGTCTGGTTTGGGAAGCCATCAGGAGGCTGATGATTAGGAGCCAGGAGACGGGGGAGCCAAAGTACACGCGCTGATCTGGCCAATCACGGATCAGTGCATGTACAGCCGTCTGCTCAGTCCACTGATTTTGGCCCCTTCTGCAGGATGAGGCCCCCCCCACACCCCCCCACACCCCCTCGGCCACCCCCCTCACCTCTTACCAGCATGCGTTCCCCTGCAACCCGAATGCTGGAGATCCGTGAAACTAAATACGTCCAAAGAACTGGTGGAAAAATCTCCCGTTTTCCGACCTGCTGGGCACTTAATGTTTGTTTGGGCAAGAATCCCAGCCAGTATATTTGTAACGATGAGGTATCTCAGTCTTGTAACCAGGATAATTGTAGACTAATCTGACACAACTTTGAAAATGGGATGTTTGCGGTATTAATCCAAAATGCATCTGTTTGTGTTGCAAATAAAATTTCCGAAGTGATGTCCATTTAACTGTTAACATAAATTGTAAATAAAGACTCAAACATTGAGAAAGGTTGAGTTTAAACTGCAAAATGCATTGACCCCAATATGTTTGGGAATAAGATCCTGGTAATTACTTTAAACTCTGGCTTACTGCTAGCCTTCGGTGTGGACTCAGTCAGAGTTTCTCCTCTGTTCATGGAATTTGGCAAAGTCAACGTTTATCACCTATTACTAATTGCCATAGAGAAGTTGTAGATATGTTGACCGTGCTGTTATGAAGGGAGTAGCAGGAAATTGATACAGCTACAGTGAAAGAACGTTGATATAGTTCCAAGTCAGGATGGTATGTAACTTGGAGAGGAACTTCCAGGTCGTGGTGTTTCCATGTATCTGCTGGACTTGTCTTTCTAGGCAGTAGAGGCCATGGGTTTAAAATGTGCAGCCAAAGGTGCCTTGGTGAGTTGCTGCAGTGCAGCTTGTTGGAGGAGCACACTGCTGCCATTGTGCGCTGGTGCGGAGAGAGTAAATATAGGTGGGGTACCGATCCAGTTGGTTAACTTTGTCCTGGTTGGTGTTGAGCTGCTTGACTAGAGCTGCACTGATCCAGACAAGTGGAGGTTATTCTATCACACTGAGCTATCCCTTGTAGATAGTGGATAGGCTGAGGGTAGTCAGGAGGTGAGTTGCTCACCTCAAAATTCCCAACATCTGACCTGCTTTTATTGAAGTGGCTAATTTTCTAGCTGTTTTCTGCTGCACCTTTGCAACAGACAAGTGCATATTGTGGCTATTTCTGAGGGAAAATAACATTTAAATCATCAAACTGATTTTAAGCCTCTCATCTTTCTGAATGTTTCCCACCCCTGGAGTTAATTAGCTTTAAGTGGTGCTACAGGGGGTAAATTTTGCAAAGTTCTGCTTCCATTGTGGAGTCCCGCCTGATGGACATGCCCTGTGGTGGATGAGTACTGCTGAGTACAGAACAGCTGACGGTTTTTGATTGACTGGCAGATCTTGTCCAGTGGAACCTTTGCCCCTGGGGCCCTTGGGCCCGGAGATCCTGCCCCTTTTCCCAACTGGCCTGCCAAGTGCCTGAGTGGCAATTAATTTGGTGAGCTTTCTCTGAAAGAGGCGACTTGGGTCTCCCATTGATTTTCCAACAAACTGCTGAGATCCCATTGCCTCCATTAAATCCAGCCTAGTAACAACAAATCAACTGGCCTATGCAGGGTGTCTCAGAGGGATGAATTGGCTTAAGGTATCTCAGTGTGCTGGATGTTTGAAAATGGCACTATTCATATAGTCACATCTCACACAAGTGACTATGTGAACTTGTTGAACCTTGATGAGAGCTACAACACGATGTCTGTTTTGGGTGTATGTGATTGAAACGTAGAAATGACTGAGGCCTTTTAGCCCACCTTTAACCAAGGCTAATTCCTCAACTGAAGCTATCTACATGAATGTCTAAAATACTTCCTGGAATTTTCCTTTCCAGTGAATTTCAAATTGAGAAAATATTTGCAATTATTATTAACAAAACATTTTAAAATGAAAAGTGCTTGTGGGCCATTTGCCCGACCGTGTATAACATGGAGGCTATTAATCAAAGAACAGAAGGATTTAAGCTGTGTCTACAGCATGAAGCTAGCTATCTAAAATCAGTCTCTGTAAAAAAAAATCCGCTTATATTCATACCCACATGCACACACACACACACATATATATATATATATAAGTATATTTATTGATATAAGATATAGAACTAATTTTCAATTAACCCCATATCCTGCTGAATAAATAACCCTTATATATGAGAAGGCAAAACAATTTTACTTTGAGGGTTAAGTTTGTTTGTACACAGGATAAACAAGCATCTGTTATATATTCAAGATGGTGATCACAAGATTCTGAGCTCAGCTCTTAGTCAAAACCTGGCTCTGGTTATTTGCTCCCCTTAGTCGTAATGCTGATGCGCGTTCTCAGGATGTGTGTGAGAGAGACCCACCAAAATGACTGGAGCCTTGTCCAACACCTACATAGTGGAAGCGTTGCTTCATCTTGTGTTTTGAAGACTATTCTCAGCAGGATCTTGGCACGGGTCCTTCCAGAACTGTTTTCTTTGGAAGAAGCTGCTCTTCCAAGGAGCTGAAAATGGATAAATGTTCAGCAGTCATGAAGCCAGATGATATGTGCCACATGCATTGCCGTGGGCCCCACAAGTGAAAAGGGAATTGTTGCGAGTTAGAAACTGAATCATTACTGATGATAACTGACTCTATCTTATTTTGTTTATATTTTCCATACGTTTTGGTTGCCTCATCTAAAACTCTACTCCCCTTATCTGAACTCTCACCAATTCCATCAGTCCCGTGCTCACTGATTGGGCAATGCCTTAATATTAAAATGTATTCTTTTAAATCGCTGTCTCTATGGAGCAGACTTGGCCAACCTTTCCGCGCCAGGGGCCACTTTTCATTTCTTCTTCCCACTCGAGGGATCCGCTGAGTAGATTTCTGGAGGGTAAGGTTTGGCACAACTTTAGACATGAATTTCAATAAAAATATTGAGGTATGAAGAAAAGAAACATCTTGCTGAGCAAAAATAAAGCTTTTTCAAAATAATAAATTAATCATTTAAAACACTAAGTAATTAATAAAGATGACCATTAGAGTGTGAGGGGGTCGAATTGTAATTTCCTGGCTCACTCTCAGGTTACTTGTCCATTCTCACCCACGACCACTGTGTGAGTCGCTGTGTGTGTATTGGTGTGTCAGAATTAGAGTAACCTCCGAGATTGGAAGCAAACAAAACCCTCACACTTTTGTTCACACACACATACTCACACTTGCTCCAAGAACCGGAGCAAGGCAATGCCTTGGATTCACATCTGCAGCCACAGAAACATAATATGTCCTTTTAATGAACATGCATGAAATGCTCATATATACAAATTGGATTCCCACCGTTGTTCGTCAGGAAGCTCGATCCACCTTTAAGCCACCTTGAGAGTCGGGGGAACAGAATTTCAACAGTTTATCTTGCTGTCAGGAAACAGATTTTTTTGCCTCCCGCCATGATTCCTGCTGCAGGTGGGAGGGGAACATTCCACCCTTTGTGTTTATAGATTGTTTTGTAACAAATGCTTGAAGTTTAAGGGAATAATTCCAAGTTTGAAATTGCACAACACTAGCTTAAAGTCTAATAAGTTTATTTGGAATCACGGGCTTTCTGAGCACTGCCCCTTCATCGGGTGAGTGGAGGTAGGTTTCACAAAACATGGCATATATAGACAAAGACACAATTACAAGATAATTACAGATTAGAATATGAAGAATGGTGGGAAATTGGGTCTTTACAGGTAATCAAGTCTTTACAGGTACAGACAGTGCTCACACTGCAATCGAATCTATAATTATTTTGTAATTGTGCCTGTCTATATATGCCCTATTTGTGAACCTACCTTTCCATTCTCCTGATGAAGGAGCAGTGCTCTGAAAGTTTGCAATTTCAAATAACCTGGTGTTGTGAGACTTCTAACTGTGCCCATCCCAGTCCAATGCTGGCAACACTGCATCAAGTTTGAAATTAAAACAGAGTAAAATATTGTGATAAATTGCCACACTGGTGACTTCTTTTCTTTTGAAAGGTGAGGCCTGTCTGATCAAGGTCATCTCATCTCCTGGAATATTTTGTGCCTATACACAACAGCTCTAAGGTATGATGAGTAAAATGGAACAGTATTATAGCCACCTATCTATAAAAGTCGGCTTTGTTCCCAGTTCCATGGAGCAGTGACAACACCATGAGAATGTTACACAGGACAGCGGTGAGAGAGATCCTCCCCGAAATACTCAGACTGTTGCTATGTTGGCTCCAATATACAACAGTCTCCCCTTACCTGGCTTCAGTATGTGGGAATGGCAGGAGGAGAAAGCCAAAGTATGTGTAGACTGAAAGAGAAGTGAAAATGGGGGTAAACTGAAGTAGTCATGGATAAGCTATGTCTTTTCTCATGGTGAGACCATTCTTCGTCCATCCAGAGTCATCCCTTTACTGCCGTTGCCTTTTTTCCTTAAAGAGGTACTCTTGCGTTTTCCTTACTGCCTCATTAGCACCCAGCTCCCTTGGTGGAGTTGCCAAGTCTTCAGAACCTCTGGTCCCTGTTATACGGCTGGAAGTATCCTGAGCTTGTCTGCCGTCCTTAACTGGATGGTTAGCTTGAAGGTGGCCAGTTATGAGGCTGCCCTTGGGAGAATAGCTCATCTGCCTAGCTCCTGGCAAGGGCATGCTCATCAACTCCAGATGTCAGAATCACCAAGGCTGAGAGAAAATTCTGTCCTTTGATGATGTGCTTTGGTTGTGGATATAGTAAGTGGCATAGAGCGGAATTGTTTGCAGAGGCAGTGGCCCCACTGCACTGGCTGAACAGTCAGGGGTGGGCCTGCCTCAATTTGCAGAACCAGAAACCAATAATCAGCTTTCATGGCTTTCAGTTGTGAAGCGGCTCAGGTCATGGTTTCCATGCCCATCTGGGAGGATATCCAACCAATCAGATGGCAGGCAGCTCTCCAATCAGAGCAGTGTCATCAGCAGCTGAGACTGCAGCCAATCCCCTGCAGCGGGAGCTGCCTGGAGACTGAACTGCAGGGTAAATGGGATGGTTTTGCTGGAACTAGTCAAGCAGGCCCCAGTGAGGGTGGATAGGGGGTCAACAATAGGGGGACCAGGGGGATGGAGGTAAATCAAGCCCTGGGCGGTGATCATCACTGGGATGAGGGAGTCACATAGGGTGACCACAAAGCTGGAGGACACCCCCGTCACCTGTACAACTGAGCCCATGGCAAGACCACTATGGTTTTACCATGCCCAACCATCAGTAAAATATCAATGCAAAAGGAGGAAGCCTAATTATTAGCTAATTAATTGGCCACCTTGGGCCCTTGATTGGCCAACGGCAAAAGGATCAGCCAACACCTATCCTGCCAATGTAAAGAGACAAGCAGGCATTGGGCCTTATGCTGTTGCCATGACACCTGCCATCCTCCTTCCAGAAGTGTGTAAAATTCCAGCCTTGACATTGATAGAAATTTCCCACCGCATGATATTTCTGCGATTGAAATACAGATGATATTTGTTTATTTATTTATTAGTGTCACAAATAGGCTGACATTAACACTGCAATGAGGTTACTATGAAAATCCTCTAGTCGCCACACTCTGGCACCTGTTTGGGTACACTGAGGGAGAATTTAGCATGGCCAACGTACCGAACCAGCATGTCTTTCAGACTGTGGGAGGAAACGGGAGCACCCGAAGGAAACCCGTGCAGACATGGGGAGAACGCACAGACAGTGCCCCAAACCAGGAATCGAACCCGGGTACCTGGCGTTGTGAGGTAGCAGTGCTAACTACTGTGCCACCCAATAAATATTGTATTTATATGTCATATTTGGTGTTGCTTCTCTTTCTTCACCTAGTAGTGCATAAGGCAGGCTTTCATCTGTTCCCATAGCAAGCTGTTTATTTTTTCCCTTGGAACAGGAATGCCACTCCACATCAAGCATGGCTAACCAGGAGTCTCTCCTGCTCTTGCTATCTGCCTTTGGCATATGTTGGAAGGATTTAGCAAGTTGGTACTCAACCTGTTTGACATTATTAACACACCTTCCTTGGCCATCAAGTCCTGGGGTGGGACTCGAACCCGAACTTTGGCACAGAAACAGGGACAATGCCGATTGTGTCAGAAGACCTCCTACATTTTATATTCCCCTGAATAAAATGATTATGAGCATGTGATTGCCTGAAATCGTCCTCACCCCTCATTATCAAGATAATGGGCGGGATTTTACAGCCTCACTTGTCCCGAAAATATAAAATTCTGCCTGACATCAACAGGCCTTTCCATGGTTGGCCCCTTGCTCACTCTGGTTCCCGTCGCAGTCAGCTCGGTAAAATTCTAGCCAATGTGTACATAAACGTTTCTCACAAAATTTTACTGTATACTGAATCACTGGACCTGGCCCTTGCTGCTTGGATAACACTACACATATAATCCCAATTCTGTGTCCTCTATCCCTTTAGAATTCTCCCTTTGCCATATGATGGCACAGCGGTCAGCACTGCTGCCTTGCGGCACCAAGGACCCAGTTCGATTCCTGGCTTGGGTCACTGTCTATGTGAAGTTTGCATATTCCCCCTGTGTCTGTGTGGGTTTGCTCTGGTTTCTTCTCACAGTCCAAAGATGTGCGGGTTCAATGGATTGGCCATGCCAAATTGCCCCTTAGAGTCAGCAGGATGAGCAAGGGTAAATGCATGGTGTTCTGAGGATAGGGCCTGAGTGGGATTGTGGTTGATGCAAACTTGATGGGCTGAATGTCCTCCTCTATACTGTATGATTCTATGAATCTATTAAAAAAAAGTTGTTATGTATGTTGCATCCATTGTTTGGACTTTCCATACCAACCTGTGAAATAAATTTCTTCTAATCTCTATTGAGATTGATAAATCTGTTCATATTTATGATTCAGTTCTTTAAAAATCAAGATATAATTAAAAAATAACAAACATTCATTTTGTATCCCTCAGAACAAGAATAGCCATTGCTATTGTGTGCAACTGTTTCATGTGTCTAAGCAGATTAACGGTAACAACATTCCATTGTATATGGCAACCCTTTAATTTCAAAATTGCTTTAATGCAGGGGATTTTATTCAAGAGGCCCTCAAAGGAAAAGAAAATCTGCTCTATACCACAGGGAATCGGAAACAGAATGAATTTGTTGTAGAACTCCCAGTTCAGCCCAAAATAACTCCATTCTCGAACCCTTCAGCACTTTTCTCTGTTACTCTGCTGGCCCCTGTGCATTAGATTTACTGCACTCAGTATCATGTAGTCTCAGGTACAATGGGACTTCTCACTACTTGAATACAATTACAACCACATGAACATCGCTTGCATCCCCAAGGAAAATTAGGTTACGATTATAAGTCAAGCAAAATTTAAAATCCAATATCAATCAAATGAAATGGCGCCTGAAAATACCAATTGTATCCGATAATGGATGAAAAATAAAGTAAAACGCCAATATGGTTGGATGGTAAACTAAGAACAAATGCTAATGGGAGCCGTAAAAATAAAAACACTGTTGAATGATATGGAGTACAATTATTAATGAAGCGGTGCTATCTTAATATATTCATGTTTTGGGCACATTACCAATTCACGATGAATGAAAAATGATTAGAAATGTTCCATAAAACAGCATGCTTAATTACAATTTGGCAAATATCACTGTTTCCAACCCTAATGTTTAGCAGGTTCGGTTCAGGAGGAATAGGGTTGCACAGTGATGAGGTAAATCACACAGTTACTGCAATATTAGCATTTTCTTTTGCCTACAGTGAGAGCTGCATCATGAAGACTCACGCCATTCTGTGCAACTGGTCACTTGGGTCAATTTTGTGCTCCTTGCTAACCCATAAAACACTTTCTGGAGGCAGGTGATTCATTTCACAGTGGACACTTTTCTTCCGTGAATCATTCTAGCTGGGGGAAGGAAAATTAGCCAGTCTCATAGTAACCCTTAACCATATGTAGTTCAACTCGCACAATATTTCCAAAGTGACACTTGCTATGATGTTTTTGATTAGCTCTGAAATATCCTATTAACAGCTGTTTCATATTCTTACCCGATCCTTCTCCCTAATGCAGGAAGAACTCTTCAAATTTATACTTTGGTGGAATTAAATGTTCCTTATTCTACTGATATATATTTTATAAAGCATTTCTAAAACTCTGAACTGTCTGCTTTTACAAGAGAAGATTGCTTTCTCTGGCTTTAAGTGTATTTATTAGTGTCACGAATAGGCTTCCATTAACACTGTAATGAGGTGAAAATCTTTTAGTTGCCATACTCCGGTGCCTGTTCGGGTACACTGAGGGAGAATTTAGCATGACCGATGTGCCTAACCAACACGTCTTTTGGACTGTGGGAGGTACTCGGAGCACCTGGAGGAAATCCACACAGACATGGGGAGAGCGTGCAAACTCCACACAGACAGTGACTTAAGCCAGGAATCAAACCCAGGTCCCTGGCGCTATGAGGCAGCAGTGCTAACCACTGTGTCTCCTTGCCGCCTGGCATGACTAGTGTTAAAGAATGAGAAATTATTCTTGAATGAACCTTCCGGAGCCGAAAGGCATCTTTAACCACCAAGAATGCTTATTCATTGAATCCATTTAATCCCCAATTTAACCATGTTTTGCTGCTGGATCTTTGCCACTGGAGAGAAGGACAGTCAACAGGAAGATGTTTTCCAGGGCACTGTAGATGCTGCAGACGACACATTCCCAAAAAGGCAAGCTCATGTCATCCAGAAAGCATTGGCCGGAATTCTCCAGTCTCACTCGTGCCGTTTCCATTACCAGCGAGAAGGGAGAATTTGGCATTCTGCCAAATTTCCATTCACAGCAGTGGAACTGGAGAATCCCAACCAAGGACGAGGTTGGAAAATCCAGCCCATAGGAAAATTTGCTGGGAATTTAAAAATTGGTCTTGTAGTGGTGTGAATTTCCCATAGGATCTTCCTTCATGCCCGCCATGGCGGAGAGGGAAACCCGCTGGAGGTTGGCATGAAACTGATTTGAATTCCATGAATAGGATGCAGATGAAGGCCTAACCCTCCCGCACCTGATTCTCCATGTCTCAAAGACGTGCGAAAACACATCAATCTAGAACATGTCTGGAAGAATGTGAAGTGCAGCAGTCAGGATTCATCTGAACATTGCCTGGATCTGCCTCTCGGAGTTTGGCCACCTAACCACAGACCCTGGAAAATACCACAGCCGTGGGTGAGGGGACCATAAACAGGTGGATCACTCAGATTTAGTGGGCTGGATTCTCCAACCTACCCTTCAGTTGGGATTCTCCAGTCCCACTGCAGTGAACAGAGATTTGACTGCGTGCCAAATTCTCCGTTCTCACTGGCAGTGGCGGCAGGGTGTGAACAGCCAGAAGAATTGAGGCCAGTGTCATTTAGGAGGTCAATCTTCTAGCTTCAGAGTGCACTTGGAGATGCATTGTCATTTACAGGATAGTCCACCTTCTTACTTCAGTGTTGCATTTGCGATGTTGGGCGCCTTTTCAATATGGTGCCCAGATATGGCGGCGGACTGCGTGCCATCATGTCCACCCCACCATGGAATATGTCGCTGAACTCTTGGGTACGCAATTAATGAGATGGGTGGTGTCAGAAGATATGGGTTGGTTTCCGGCTGGCCTCCAGAGCAGAGAGAGCCAAAAATAAGAATCCCATTGAGGTATTTAAAAGGGAATTGGATTGCTATCTGTGCAGGAAGAATGTGCAAGCTTATGGAGATAATGCAGGGGAATGGGGCTATGTAGAATGCTCTTTCAGAGAGCCAGGCATGAGTGAAAGCTGCTTTTTGTTCTGTACCCCAATACCAACAGCCATCCTTTCCAGTGAGTTTCCCACTCAGATGACAGATTTGGCTTTAACTTGGTTAGGTTAGTAACCAATCCAATAAATCATTGAGCAGCCCTCACATCTGTTTCTTGCTGCTATATCTCTCACCGTATCAGGACCTGAGAAAACTCCTTTCACTGTTAATGCACAACCTATGTTCCTGACTTCAGCTTTTTCTTGTCCAACTTGTAATCAGAAAATTGCTGCTTTTAAGCAACTTTTCTTGCAGGTATCCATTCTTTGCATCTGGGAGAACTGCCTTGGACAATTGAGGAAGAATTTCTGCGATGGTTGGCGCAGGGTTGTGAGATCTCTGCAAAGCTTTACTGAGGTCCTTTGGATCTCTGCACACTCTCAGCTTTCTCAGCTTTTCCACTGCGACCGTGCTGTGAATCCAGTCTGTCAGTCTTTCGATTGCTCCCATTTTTTCAGCTTCCTGTGTCATGTCTTTCAAGCTGTTCTTGAGGGCAGCTGGAACTCTCCTCGGTAGATGTTGATTCGACCTCACACTCTGATCCACTTCAAGATGAGTCACCAGGAAGGCACCCACAGTCTGGAGAAAACACCTTTGTAAAGATCAGTTGAGCAGTCAATGTCGTGTAAAATTTTGCTAATCTCTCCTGATACACAGAGGGTCAACATTCCAGGCATTTGAACTTCTTTCAGCTGAGATGAGGGGTTTTGTTTAGTGTCTACTACCTGGAATTGAAGGTCTTCTTATTCCCAGTGCGCTGAACTCCACTTATATTTTCCTCTTGGAGTGACTGTCCTTCCACCTGATATCCTCGACTTAATCTTCGATAGCTTTGTGTTTGAGTCACTGTCTGAGCAACTTGGGAAAATTTTACAAAGCTTCACGATGCTGCATGTACAGCCAGTGTCTACCTCACAATCCACATTAACTTGATGCTCTCCTTGTGCAGTCATCATTACAGCAGTTACAAACTAATTTCTACCTCAATCACCAATGCTCTACAGCACCAACCTATTCTAATGTGTAGTGAGCTTTGTCAGGATCAGCCTCTGGCATCTCTCCAGCAGCCATCTGCCTAGGGACGCTTTTCTTCTTTCTAGCAAAACACTTGCACACAAAATGGTTCAGCTTCTTGCAGTTATTGTAGATCCTGCCCCACGCTGGACATGCTTCCTTTTCCTTCTTATGTTGAGAGATCTCGTCATAACTTTATTAAGATCCTTTGGATCTATGCACACTCTCAGCTTGAATGGCTCTAAAGTGGGAGAGGGGAGTGTGCAGTGAGACCTGGGTGTCCTTGTACACCGATCACTGAAGGTAAGCATGCAGGTGCAGCAGGCGGCAAAGAAAGTGAATGATATGTTGGCCTTCATTGTGAGAGGTTTCAAGTACAGGAGCAGGGATGTGTTGTTGCAATTATACAGGACCTTGGTGAGGCCACGCTTAGAATATTGTGTGCATTTTTGATCTCCTTTTCTGAGGAAGGATGTTCTTGCTCTCAATAGAGTGCAGTGAAGATTTATCAGGCTGATTCCGGGGCTGGTGGGACTGATGTATGAGGAGAGATTGACTAGGTTAAGATTGTTTTCGCTAGAGTTCCGAAGAATAAGGGAGGATCACGTAGAGACTTATAACATTCTAACAGGACTAGACAGGGTAGATGCAGGGAGGATATTTCCAATGATGGGTGAGTCCGGAACCAGGAATCACAGTCTGAGGATTCGGGGTAGACCATTTAGGACAGAGATGAGGAGATATTTTTTCACCCAGAGAGTGGTGAGCCTGTGGAATTCATTAACACCAGAAGTAGTTGATGCCAAAACATTGAATGTATTCAAGAGGCAGCTAGATATAGCACTTGTGGTGAATGGGATCAAAGGTTATGGGGAGAAAGCAGGATTAGGCTATTGAGTTGGATGATCAGTCATGATCGTAATAAATGGCAGAGCAGGCTCGAAGGGCCAAATGGCCTCCTTTTGCTCCTACCTTCTACATAAGAAATAGGAGCAGGAGTAGGCCATCTAGCCCTTTTAGCCTGCCCCGCCATTCAATAAGATCATGGCTGATCTGTCGCTGCTCAGTTCCACTTTCCCGCCCTCTCCCCATAACCCTTAATCCCCTCTCTTATCAAGAACCCATCAACCCGCTTCTTAAAAATATTTAGCGAGGCAGCCTCCACCACTTCAACGGGCAGAGAATTCCAGAGATTCACCACCCTTTGAGTGAAGAAGTTCCTCCTCAACTCCGTTCTAAACCGCCTCCCCTTTATCTTGAGGCTGTGCCCCCTAGTCCTACTGTCTTTTTTGAGCAGGAAGAGTCTCTCCACCTCTATCCTATCCATCCCATTCATCATCTTATACGTCTCAATGAGATCTCCCCTCATTCTTCTAAACTCTAACGAGTACAAGCCTAGTTTATTCAGCCTCTCCTCATAGCTCAACCCCCTCAACTCCGGTATCAGCCTAGTAAACCTCCTCTGCACTCCCTCCAAGGCCAAAATATCCTTGCGCAGGTGCGGCGCCCAAAACTGCACACAGTACTCCAGCTGCGGTCTCACCAATGCCCTATACAGCTGCAGCAAGACCTCCCTACTTTTATATTCAATCCCCCTCGCTATGAAGGCTATATGTCTATGTTTATGTCTATATGTCTATGTTTCTTTTCATCATTGACCTACGCTTGGAAGACTTAAAGCGCCTTGTAGCATTGTGCACCATTCTGTTGATTTTCCCATCAATACACTTCAGCTAGCGATTAGCTATCTCAGAGATACTGCATATGTCAATAAGTTTCTTGAATGTAACCCAGCAGATATGCCCTCACAACAAGATCTTTTTGAACTTAAGCAATCATATCTTTGATGAATTCATCCCTCTGTTACCCAAATTCACAAGATACAGACAGATATCTCAGTACAGTCACATACTGATCAATATTCTCCCCCACTTGCTGAATTTTAGTGTTGGACACATTGCATTCATAAATGACATTTGCAGAGGGTTCGAAATGGGTTTCCAGAGCCTCCAAAATTTCAAACATCTGGCTATTCTGCTCGCCATTGAGGTCTAAAGTGCAAACAGCTGATCCACTCCTTTCCCATCACTGTTAACAGAGTTGCTGGTCAGATTTGTTTAGGTTTAGTGTTCAATTCTGTAGCAATTTCATAATTCTGCCATTGGGACCAGGAGAATTACAATTCTCTTTCAAATTTCCCTTCATCTCCATCGGAGCAGGTACTGCAATATTCAAATCCATCCTGACTCACCCAGCAGTCGATGTATTGGACAAAGTTGCGGCCCAAAGTTTTTCTTTTATTCAGTCATGGGACATGGATGTCACTGACTGGCCAACATTTATTGCCCATCTCTTGTTGCCTTTGTTCAAAGGGCAGTTGTGAGTCAATCACATTGCTGTGGCTCTGGAATCATGTGTAGGCCAGACCAGGTAAGGATGGCAGATTTCCTTCCCTAAAGGATATTAGTGAATCAGATGGGCTTTTCCAACAATCAACAATGGTTTCATGATCACCAGTAGATCCTTAATTCCAGCCACGTCTTTTATTGAATTACACTTTTTACCATCTGCCGTGGCGGGATTTGAACCCAGATCTCCAGAACATTAGCTGAGTTTCCGGATTAACAGTCTAGTGAAAGTACCACTAGGCCATCACCTCCTCAGCTGTTCACAGCTGCTGGCTCTCTTACAGCTGTCAAACTCCACTCAATAATCCTAACTATTCACTGCTGACACTATGCGCCTGATTTTGCCTTCAAGTTGTGCCCATTTTTGGGCACACAAACTTGGTAAGGACAGACGTGAGGCAAGTTGGGTGGGAGGGTGGTGGGTCAGATGGTTCTCTGGTTGGGGGGGGTGGTGGAGGGAGGTGGGTCAGATTATATCTCTGGTGGGGGAGAAGGAGGCGAGTCAGATGGCTCTCCAGATGGTGGAGGGGAGGGCGGATGTGGGTGGGCAGGGGAGTGGCAGGGGCAGGCTCACTGCCACTCTGCATTTGATCGGTGGGGGCGGGGAGGGGGGAGCAGGAGATGAAGGGGGTGTCCGCTTCCACTCTGTGTATGATCAGTGGGGGGTTGGGGAGGGCCCGCTGCCACTCTGAGTGCGATGGGTGGGAGAAAGGGGGTGGGGCCCATGATTGGTCTGGATAGCATGGGGGTGGGGGATAAGGGGATCCGTTATGTTGTGAGGGCCAAGGGGAGGCCCCGGAGGGATGTGACAGGGGAATATTTTTCTTTTGTTTTAATGCGCTTGCGCAGTTGGAGACTCTGATCAGAGCTGCAGTGTTTGGGTACATTAAGCCCCACCCACAGGCTTCCGCAGCACAATTCAGAATTGCAGATATTTTTTCAGGCAGTGTGCATATGGGGGAGCCTGAGAACGGGTCTAAAAGTCAGATTTGAGCACTCCCAGATTCAAGTCTGCCCAGCGCTTAGAATCAAAATGGTAAAATGGGGCCCTATGTGGGGGATTTTTGAGCCTCCCTTGTCTTAAAATCCTGACTGATGTCACCAGAACTTTCCATGGTCTGCGCCTCTCCCAGTCTGATTCCCATGGTGGGTGGGATGGTAACTTTCCTTCCTATGTTCCATGTGGTGTGTAAAATGGCTACTGCCCAAAAGCCTTTATTTATCTATCATAATAGCAGAGATCACTTGACTATGGCAAGGCCGTGTACAAAGGTTACCCAAAGACACAGGCCGGAATCTTATCACTGTTCACGCCGGCAGGATTTTCCCATCTTGCCGTCACCAAATTCTCCAAATTTCCTTTAGCTGGAGTGCGGTGTGAACAGCAGGTAAGATCGCACCCATAATGTGGTTCAACAGGTTGTTATTCAGTCTGCCAATCCTTCCAATGCTCAACATCATTCTCCACGGAGAGAAAAGAGAGTGCAGGCACGCAAAACAAAACATGATTGTTAGTGGAGGGGAAACATTGGAGTCATGTTCCCCACTTCCACTGCTATGGAAGAGACAGGCCCAGTTGACCAGCTGGGATCTGTTTCTGCATGTTTTTTTCATATAATTGTATGTCTCAGCTGCTACTTCACAGCAGTTTTTTCCCTTCGCTTTGTACTCTTCTTATAAGACATACAGCTTTGACTGGGCTGCCTTCCAGGTTTTCAAGAATTGGAAGAGATCCAGACATGTTGCGATGCACCAAAAGAGCCAATTTCTTGGAGCAGCACGGTAGCATAGTGGTTAGCACTGCTGCTTCACAGCTCCAGGAGCCTCGGTTCACTTCCCGGCTTGCGTCACTGTCTGGGTAGAGTTTGTACGTTCTCCTCGCATCTGCGTGGGTTTCCTCCAGGTGCTCTGGTTTCCTCCCACAGTCCAAAAATGTGTGGGTTAGGTTGATTGGCCATGCTAAAATCGCCCTTCTGTACCTGAAATGTGTAGGTTAGAGGGATTAGTGGGTAAATATGTGGGGGTAGGGGTTGGGTGGGATTGTGACTGGTGCAGGCTCGATGGGCCCAATGGCCTCTTTCTGACTGTAGGGTTTCTATGATTTTCTATGATTCTTCTGCTATCCAGCCTAGAAGCAGCTATAGCAGAGCAGTGATGTGAATATATCATGTGGAATATCACTGCCTGAATATGCAGTCTATCACCCCAGCAAGGTTAGGTACATTCCTTTATTATTGGTTTATAAGGACCTTCCTTTGCTAGAAAACAAAGCACTCTTGCTCAGTTCATTGTTGCTTTGATTTGATTTGATTTATTGATTTGATAGAGTGAAAAGCACTGTTTCTTGCGTGCTATACAGACCTAGGGGAGAAGAAAAGGAGAGGGTGTGAAATGTAGTGCTACAGTCATAGTTAGAGTGTAAGAAAGATCAACTTTATATATGGTATGTCCATTCAAAAGTTTGATGGCAGCAGGGATGAAACTGTTCTTGAGTCGGTAGGTACGTAATCTCAGACTTCTGTATTTTTTTTCTGATGGAAGAAGTTGGAAGAGAGTATGCCTGGGGTGCATGGGTCCTTGATTATGCTGGCTGTTTTTCCGAGGCAGTGGGAGATTGCTATAGAATAAGCCCTATGGTTTCGACATGGTGCAATTCACAGCAAGCTGAGTCTAAGCTATTACATTACAATTTTTACTTGAAGTGGCTCCAGAATAGAGACACTTTAGATCTTCCCATCAGTACAAGTTGGTTTCATATGGGATTTTGGGTCGGGTAAGTGGGAGGCAGTCGCTGGGATGGGGTGAGGGGAAAAGGGTCTATCTTATTAAATAGTGTGAAGTCAAGTGTTTTTCTGATAAGACACATACTCATAGTATTCCGCAGCACACTATAAAGTCATGCAGTCCATAATAATTTCCAGCACTCTGAGTCTTAAATCAGAATCTGAGCTGATGATAAGGTTGAAAAACTAGGTAGCTTAAGTTAACAAGGGAATAATAAATTCATTGTGAGGTTTTTGCTTTATGTAAACACAACATTGTACATTCTTCAACAAGGCCACAAACAATCTTATATGTGCAATAGTCAATAAGTCTCATATGATCCCTGAGCCCTGCAGACATTTAGCCTCCAATATATCCATCAAAACTTTGGGTTAACTAGACTACTCGAAGCTGCAATTTCCTTGCTGTTCCTCGCTTTACATTTTTTGGTGCATTTTATGCTCAAGTGGCACTGAGGGACAGAAAAAGTATCAATTGATTCTGATTAGCAAACTCACTGAAGGAAGCCATAAACATAATTGATGTAGCAATAAAAATGTCATCCTGATATGGTGAAGGGCGCTTTTCTAGGTATTGGGCTAAAGGTCGTTGCTGGGACAGAGTAGAAGACATGGTAAACTGTACACCACTCGAAGGCTGAACCAGGAGTGTGGATTGATTGAGATTGATTCACTACTTGGAACAGAAGACAGAAGTTCGAAAACATTTGATAAATAATAAATCCTTTCCTTTGGAACGAAGTGACTGTAGAGCTCACATTTTCCACCCTATCGTGACAATTAAAATTTCAGCTGCATAATGTTGCCACATTTAAGTTTTTGTGCTTTAGTGATTTTAATTTGATATACAACTTAGAAAAATAAAGCTCAATTTTGCCAGACAAAGCAGGCAATGTCAGATGTCTGATGCTTGCTCTTATTCTCATCTATATTTAAAACTTGGAAATTGAAATGAAAACCTTACCCTTGTCTCTACCCCAAAATAATTGCAGAATATTTATTCTCCATTGTACCACGTAACCCATTGCACACATCTCCATAAAATAAACATTTGAGGCAGAACCCATAATTAAAGGGAATTTATATACTCTCCTTCCAGGAAAATATGTAATTCCTTTCTGGCACTTTCTTGTTTAACTTCTGTTAATAGAACAAACGACATTTGATCTTTTAAAATAAAAACTAAAATTAAGTGTGGTCCAAATAAGCTATAAGAGTCAAAATTATTGAGCATTTCTAATAAAGCTTTTATAAATATTCAAGAGAAATTTCTCTTAAAAAAGCAGCTGGAAGTAATTTAAAATGAACCAGTAGCTTGATTTTTCTGTTAATTGCACTAAGTTTTGCATATTTTACTTTTTTTGGTAACTACCACATTGATTTTAATTTGCTATAAATTTCGAACCCCAGTTACAATAACAAGCGAGACTGTCTGAAAAAAAAAGTTTCCATCCAAAACCTGTTAATAAATTTTTTTCAGAAAGAACGTGAGCAATATTAAAAGATATTTTTCTCAAAAACATTCTATTGTTTGTTTGGGTAAATTTGTAGAAAAGTGAAGTTGGAATGTAATGCGATTGGAATATAAGAAAAAGGTTATTCAGTCCAGTTGGCCCATCAATTTATCCCATTAGTATTTCACCTCACTGAATCTAACTTCTAATGCATCGTAAACTTCTCCAGCATCTTTGATTTTACTGCTCACGTGGTCCATCGTTCTGAGTAGACCATTCAATTTATTAAATAAATAGGTTTTTGAATATCTATTTTAAATTTAGTTTTCGCTCATTGTTCTGTTCTTCCAGCCTTGCTGACCACAGAGATAACTTTTTGATTTGACTTACCTCACCAGTCAGTACGGTACAATGACGGGAAATGTTGACTGAGTCAGGGATACCTATAACTTCACCAGGTAACTAAAGACATGTTGAACTGTTTAAAGAGGACCCTGTCTTATTTTTTAAATAAAAATCTACTCTGACCAAAGATGGATACCAGCAGTCACCTGATGTCTAAGTGACTGCATTTTCATGGAATCAGAGAATCTACACTGCGGAGAGAGGCCATTCGGCCCACTGAGCCTGCCTGACAACAATCCCACCTAGGCTCTATCCCTGTAACCCCACATATTTGCCTCCCTAATCCTCCTTATACCAAGGGACAATTTATCACAGCCAATCAACCTAACTGCATATTTTTGGATTTTTTGCAAAGTTCCTTTATGGGTTGCACTGCAGACTTTCTCTGAGATATTGCTTGGAATTTCACACCTGGTGTGGTCTCAAGGTTCATGTCAAACAGAGAATCTTGAAAGGAAGGCATTAAAAATTTATAGTGATACATTATTAATCCATTTTAATTCTCCCTAACCCACCAGGCGCTCAAAGCATGCTGTGGAGATGAAATAGCCTCATTCCTTATTGTTTCTACTAACTCAAAATGTGTCAGAGATTTCTGAGATTTAAAAGAACCTGCAATTACTTGACCTACACCAATGACTGCGAGACATGTAAATCGAATACTTCCCTGAGAATATACAGACGCGAGGTTTCAGAACTAGTTTTGCAAAGCCAAAAACAGAGAGAAATTGCCAGGGTTATCTGGAAAGGAAATGCTGTAAAAAGCAATGAGGAGTTTCTCTCTCTCTCTAAAGCTAAGAGTGTTTATGGAAAAATACAATCCCTGAACTTCAATTCCACTCCAGAATTTTAAAGGAAACCACTCCACCTCAAATGGCTGCAACATTCAACAAACTACACCTCACAGACAAGCAAAAGGACTTAATCATATATTCTTTTAACTTTTACTTGGACTTTAACTTTCTCAATCCTGATATCTATAGATGTGTGTTATTGTGTCTTTATTACTTTTTTCAGGTTTAGTAACTAATATAACTTGCACTTTTTTTACTCAAGAAAAATCTGGTTTGATTGCTTACGGACAAATAGGCATATTTCAATTCGAAAGAGCATTTACAGGGAAAGTACACTTTTAAAGCCATTGTTGCAACCAAATTAAGGAAAGCAAATTCACCCTCTTCAACTGATTATAACAATACACTATATATTCTTCTAATGTCAAGTATTTGACTCGGTCTATGAAAGGTTCATATTGAACTCAACTTAAAGCACAGCCAAACATCTTTTGCAAAAGAGCAAAGAGAGACAACATTAATTTTACACACGTACACAGACACAAAGGTCTTGAGTGGAGAGAGGGAACTACACTTAAACTTACAATGTTGTTTCAGGAACACATTCTTTTTTGCACCTCAAGAATTACTCACAAAAGTCTGACAGTAAAACAGATGATAGTCATGTTATTCAAAATCAAAAGATTTTCTTTAAATTAGTCAGACCGATGAGACCTGCAAGGCAATCAGACCTATATAGTTGTAAGGGGGATGAGACTTCATCAACTTCCTTTCAAGCTGAGAAAAAGGCAGCAGAAAATTTATATTTTATACTTTTAACTGTGAGTGTAAAAAGTTAGTTGTTATTCATTTGAATGTCCAACTTTTAATTTCTAAGTGGATTTGGAGTATGCATTCACCATATTTAGATTACCTTATGTTTACACTCTTTAATATTCAAAACATTATTAGAATGTAACTCAGGATTTGAGCTTATAATAAAGTATTATTAAGAAACCATTATAAAAAGTTGTATCATCACGGCAAACCTCAAGATCCCTAACACCTCTAAGATTTTATAAATGTTATCAGAGTTCTAAGTTCTCGTAGAGGTGAAATTCTTTGAGAGACATTTCTGCTATAATGTATCTGTAAAGAATATGGTTTGTTCTGAGACATCTTTACTTAGTCTAGGTGCCCTGGGAGAGGGAACATTCTTAAGACCAAGTCCAGAGCTAGTATTGCAGACTTAAGCTCTCATGATGATTTAAAATCGCTTTCAGCTGACAATAAATTCAACTGAATAATTGGGGGCGGCAAGGTGGCATAATGATTAGTATTGCTGCCTCACAACACCGGGGGCCTGGATTCAATTCCTGGCTTGGATCGTTATCTGTGTGGAGTGTGCACATTCAGCCTGTGTCTGCGTGGGTTTCCTCCCACAGTCCAAAGACATGCTGGTTAGGTGTTGTGGCCATGCTAAATTCTCCCTCAGTGTACTTGAACAAGCATAGGAGTGTCTAGAGGAGTTTCACAGTAACTTCATTGCAGTGTAAATGTAAGCCTATTTGTGACTAATAAATAAATAAAATTTAAAAAATTACCTTGCCATGGGGTAAAGAGACCCCAATCGCAACATTATTTATTTTATTTTTGAATAAGAGTAAGTGCTAAAAGACGATAAGAGTTCTACCTAAATAAGAATTGGGTAAATGCTGAGATTTTTTGCCAGGGACCTGGGTTCAATTCCAGCCTTGGGTGGATGTCTGTGTGGAGTCTGCATGTTCTTCCTGTGCCTGTGTGGGTTTCCTCCAGACGCTCCAGTTTCCTCTCACAGTCTAAATATGTGTAGATTAGGTAGATTGGCCATGCTAAATTGCCTTTTAGAGTGCAAAGATGTGTAGGTTAGGTGAAATAGCCATGGGAAATGAACAGGGTTACAAGGATTGGGTGGGGGCTAATGGGCCTGGTGCTCTTTTGGAGAGTCAGTACAGACTGAATAGGCTGAATGGCCTCTTTCTAAAGAAAAAATGCATATGTTAGGAGCACCTTTAGAAGTGAGTTAGCTGCCTTATTTATAGCAGGTATAACATGAGTTACCGCCTTATTTTTCATAGTATTTCAGATTGGACAAATGTAGAGATTTTCACTGAACATTCAGATTATTTAATCAGGATACAACAGAACTCAGCAAATCACCAGATTATTTTTCTTGTACACCCCAATTCACCCACCTAAAAGATTGACAACCTGTGACTTGTGTTAATCAGGGAGAGCTAGATTTCTCCAGTATCTGTTTTGTTACCAGTGATTTAGACATTATAGGTAATGAGGATAAGTTTCTTTGAAGGTGCAATCCAGAGCCAAAGTGGCATATTGTTTCCAGGGTAGCATGGAACAAAAGCAAAATAATGGGATAATGATCATTCAGATGTGTCAGTTCAAGGTTCTGTAAATGGATTTCTTGCAGTTAAATTCTAGACTAAAGAGTAAAGCCTCTAGGAGAGCAATCTCTGGGTTAGCACACATAGAATCATACAGTGCAGGTGGAGGCCATTTGGCCCATCAGGTTTGTACCAACCACAATCCCTTCCAGGCCCTATCTCCATAACCCCATGCATTTACCCTAGTTAGTGCCCCGGCACTAAGGGTTAATTTAGCACAACCAATCCACCTAACCCGCACATCTTTGAACTGTGGGAGGAAACTGGAGCACCCAGAGGAAACCCATGCAGACACAGAGAGAATGTGCAGACTCCACACAGACAGTGATCCAAGCCGGGAATCGAACCCAGGTCCCTGGTGGTGTGAGGCAGCCGTGCTAACTCTTGTGCCACCATGCTGACCCCTGGGTTACTCCAAGTGCCATGCACTTGTCCAGATATTGAGGGAAAAATTGGGATTTTAAATGCACAGCAGGAACAATAGTGTAAAATGGAGAGTTTCAGATTTAAGGGACACTGGCGCACTCGTGCAGCCATAGAAAGCTATACAAACAGGATGGCTTTCCATTGCACAATGGCTATACTATTTGATGGTTACACTGATAGTCCACTGGCCAGAAAGCTAGTTGCAATTCCCAAGAGCCCCAATAGGATGAAATGAGTTGTAGGTCTATGGAGTTTGTTGGCTTTTAAAGGTGAAGATCCTGCCTCCAAGAGATGTTTGGCAATCAGATGGCTGGCACTCCAAACCTAATAACTGCACTGTGAGAGTGGGCCACTGCTGAAACTGGAGTGGATCCAGACTGGAAACATTGCCGGAGGCCTGGGGGAGACGTCAGGGCCAGTCAGGCAGGCTGCTGTGAGAGAGGGTGGGGGTGGGTGGGGTGATTGATGTGGAGGGCAGGGAGGGCTATTACAACTGGGACAGCCCTTGCTGCCAGCAGGGCCATCTATGGGGCACTCCATGCCCGATCAAGAAGGTCCCTCCCTGTGGGTCATTTGAGGTACTCAGTTGGCTCAGATGTGGGAAGGCCAGGCTTGACCTTCCTTATCCTCAATTAGGAGGGAGAGAGAAAGGTAACAGGCTGTCCATCCAATCCCTTCCTATCCAATTAAACAGACCCCTTCCCCAAGAACTAGGCCACTCCCTGTCTGGACATTACCTTTCACCAGCAAAATGTGTAAGAGAAGTCAAGCTGGGGACCATTTAGCTCCTGCAAAAAATTAATGATCCCTACACTAAAGCATAGTGTGACCAAGCTCCCACCCCCTCCCCTCTTCTCCCCACCACCCTCCTCCATCTTTCACCTTTCTATAACATAAAAGCAAAATACTGCGGATGCTGGAACTCTGAAACAAAATCAAAAATACTGGAAAGACTTTGCAGGCCTGACAGCATCTGTGAAGAGAGAATAGAGGCAATGTTTCAAGTCTGGATGACTCTTCGTCAGCGCTGAAGACAAAGAAAATCGGACAAGATTTATACTGTGAGGGTGGGTTTTGGGGTTCAGTGGGGGTGGGGGAGACTGTAATTGGACAAAGGGAATGTAAGTGGTGATGATGAAGGCTGAGAATGATGCTAAGAGCATCCATTAAGAGATCGGAAAGTGTGAATGGCAGAACAAAGGTGCAGATTGTCAAAGGACAACCTGAGGAATGTGGAAGTTGGCCTGAGGGTGGGGCTGGGGTGTTGGAAGACAAAATGGAGAGTGAGATTTCAGAAGTGAGGAAAAACAATCAGAATATAAAATAATATAAATTATAGTAATATAAATAACATAAATACGTAGTATGAAGTCCAAGGATGCACAGGTTTGGTGGATTGGCCATGTTAAATTGTCCCCGAGTGGGACTGGCTAAGGTAAATGCATGGAGTTATGGGGATAGGGCCTAGGTGAGGTTGTGGTTGGTGCAGACTCGATGGGTCAAATGGCCTCCTTCTGCACTGTACGATTCCATGAAATGGATGAATAAGATGAAAAGAAGAAATGGAATAAAATAAATGGAAATGGGGTGAAGGAGGAGGAGAGAGTTCACACTCTGAAGTTGTTCAGATGCTCCTCAGACCTGCTGAGTCTTTCCAACATTTTCTGTTTCCGCTTCACCTCTCTTTATTTCTGCTCGGGTCCTCCGAACCATTGGGCTTCCAGCTGCTGCCCCCTCTGGCTGTCCGTGAGCTCTACTTGGGTGTTGGTATCTTGCTGTGATTATGAGACCCGAGCCTATTTACTGACTCCCACCTGCCTGATAGAATTGTTCAGCTGAACATGCTTCCAGTCTCTTTAGGTAAAGGAAAATAGTTTGGGATATATTTCTATTCAGCACAATACCAGGTTTCTAAAATCAACACCAAAGTGTGAAAAATAACAGAAAACTGAGCGAAATGCTCTCATCAGCTTTCCACTGCTGGGCTCAGATCCCTGTATCACTCTTTGCTGAATGCTCTTCAGCACACTGATCATTCCTGCTTCCTAAAGACTATCTACAATAACATATTGTATATGTGATGCTTTTTTACCTTAGATAAGCACAGCCAATTCCAGATGTGCAGCTCTCTCCCCATTGGCTGCGTTCCTAAATATAAACAGTCCAATCAAGAGAAAGTATGGCATCATATTCCCATGAAAATATGGTTCCTGTCAGCTAACCACAGGAAGTCAGTCCCGCATGGCTGCACTCCTCTACAATCACATCTCTGTATTGCACAGCAGAGTGTGTCAGGCCGACCGAGAGATCGGCAAAATTGGGGAGAGGGGAGTACAAAAGCTTCTATTCCCCTATCCCAGTCTCAAAAAAAGTACATGCCTATGTCCAGACCTCTCCTAGAGCTAATTTTAATTGTGGGCCCTCCATTCTGATCTCTGTAGGGCGATGGCCTAATGGTATTATCACTAGACTATTAATCCAGAAACTCAGCTAATGCTCTGGGGACTTGGGTTCGAATCCTGACATGGCAGATGGTGGAATTTGAATTCAATTTTTAAAAAAATCTGGAATTAAGAATCTACTAATAACCGTGAAACCATTGTCGATTGTTGGAAAAACCCATCTGATTCACTAATGTCCTTTAGGGAAGGAAATCTGGTCTAGCTTACATATGACTCCAGAACCGCAGTGATGTGACTGACTCTCAATGCCCTCTGAACAAGAGAAACTAGGGATGGGCAGTAAATGTTGACCAGCTAGCGATGCATATGCCCCATGAATGAATTTTAAAAATCTGTATTCCACATATTTACATACAAGCACTGGGCAGGATTCAGCCTGTTGTCCACAAGGTCTCACAATCTTAAACAATCTCAGAATGGCATTGCTGCATTAAACAAAATATGCTTGCCAGCAATAATAGCCCCCTTACATGGAAGAGATCATTAATATTCTTCTCCAGCTTCCTCAGTCCTCTGCGACAGTCAGCGGGTGGGCTGCAGAATGGATGAGAGTGTTTGGCAGAAGGTGGCGGTGAATGTTCATTACAGCAGAACAGCATAGCCATCCTGGCTGCTGTCCCAGAAATATTCTAATGACTTCACCAGGCATGTGGGACGAGGAGAACCTCATTGCAAACCAGTGTATTAACTGTGAATGGGATAAACAGATCTCGACAACTCATGGCACCTTCCAGTACTCGGTCTTCTATAATTATTTGTTTTCCCCATGGGTGAGCATCCCAGTACATCACTTCCCCAAATCATCACCTTTAGAGACATCTGCGACTGTGGCACCCGAATACTTCTTCCATCTATTGGAGCTGCTTGGAGCATTTTTATATGGCAGCAACACATGTGGATGTCATTGTGATAAAAATGGGTACTTTTTTGTTTTTTTTCATTGGTTTCGCAGGAGGTGATTGCATATAACATGACAGAGCCAAGTTCAGAGTGATCATAGAAAAGGATAAGGAGCAATAAATGTGAAAATACTTAACTGGAGGGCAGCTAACTTCAAGGAGTTGAAACAGGGGCTGGATTTTTACCGGCACACCCGCTCCAATTCCAGGGGCGGGCGAGACCAAGGGAGAATGGTATTCTCCGTTGGTTTCGGGTGTAATCGTACGAAAGTCGGGCAGAAGTGCCGGTAAAATTCCTCCCAGAAACTAGTCTGGGTGGATTGCTACATGGGAAAGTAAGCTGTGAGGAGAATACAAAGTGCCTGTATATGTTAAGAGAGTAGGCAGGAAGCTAGCAGATGGAGTATATTGTGGGGAAAAATGAGGTTATTCATTTTGATAAAAAGTCAAAAAAAAGCAGAATCTTTTGTAAATGGTGAGAAACTCTTAAGTGCTGGTGTTCAGAGGGATTTGGAAGTGGTTGTACAAAAAATACAGAAAAAGTTG
This sequence comes from Carcharhinus amblyrhynchos, assembly GCF_965287045.1. Classification (NCBI taxonomy): domain Eukaryota; kingdom Metazoa; phylum Chordata; class Chondrichthyes; order Carcharhiniformes; family Carcharhinidae; genus Carcharhinus; species Carcharhinus amblyrhynchos. The sequence goes on from NC_137335.1 coordinate 57,938,745, forward strand.
ACATGCAGATTGTTGTCAAAGTGCCATGCTGAATGGTGTAAGTTACCAGAGCCTTTCAAACATTCTGATCATAGCAACAGCGGAAGACCTCATCGCTGGAGTTAAGTCAGTCTTTAGTGTTGTCCAGTTGCTTCCTTCACTACTGAACTCTAGCTCTTCTTCTGTTAATCCTTCCAGTGGTGATTAGGCATTCCAGGTTTGCATTGGTAACCTGTCCAAACAACTTCATTTGTCTGCTTCTGATATTTTAGAGTTCTCTTATTCTTCCAGCCCCATTCAATACTTCTTCGATAATTCTTTTCTCCTCTCAGCTCATCCTTAGTATCTATCTTAAGCACCACATTCTGAAGCTGTCTATTTTCTTTTCTTGCTCTCCCACTGCACCAAGTTTCACATCCATAATTCATTCGTGACCAGATATAACATTGTAATACACAGATTCTTCTTTCAATGCTACTGTTTCTTAGGATAGTGCTTAATTTTGACTTGTCCAATCCTTTTTCATGTTTCAGTGCAGCTTACAATATCAGATATGACTGTGCTTCCTACATACAGTTGAATAGCTTCCATTTATGACAATGTTGCATACAGGAGTGTCCTTTCTCTTTGTTATTAGCACAGGGTATGTTTTCTTGCACTTGAGTGTAAGCCTACACCTACCATTTTCTCTTATGGCTGTATTGATTCATTTTGCTAGTCATCTTCAGTTGGTTTTGTTGGCACAGCGGATGTTGCTGATGACTCTCCCTCCTACCTTTGTAGCATCCATCCTTTCAATTCCTCTGAGAAGGCATTCATAGAAACATAGAAGAGATGAGTATGAGGAGGCCATTTGGCTCTGCCATTCATCACAATCATGACTGATCATTCAACTCAATAGTCTAATCCTGCTTTCTGCCCAAAACCTTTTTATTGGATTATTTCACCCTATACAACGAGAGAAAGTAGCCTTGTCTAATGTCTCCTTTGATTGCTTTCCAATCACTAAATCAGTTCTCATGTCTCAGCATTGCTACCAGTTCCAGTTAATGACCCTGATGACATTAATGTCTTCCAGTGTGAGATTTATTGTGTTGGACTTTATCAAATGCTTTAGTATAACCAATAAAACATAAGTTGTTTTTGCTGTTCTTGCATTGCCTCACATTACATACAGGTCCAGCAAACAATTAGGAAATTAAATGGTCTTTGATCTATAATTCAAGGGGTTGGCATACAAGAATAAGGAAATCTTGCTGCAATTATACAAAGTTTTGGTATAGCTGGAGTACTGGATATAGTTTTGGTCTCCATATCTAAGGAAGGATCTACTTGTGTTGGAAGCAATGCAACAAATATTCACTATACTGATTCCGAGAGCATTGTGCTTTGAGAAGAGATCGAACTGAAAAGGCCTGTACTTCCTAAAGTTGAGTAGAATGAAAGATGATCCAATTGAGTCACTGTCTGTATGGAGTTTGCACATTCTCCACATGTCTGTGTGGGTTTCCTCTGGGTGCTGCGGTTTCGTCCCGCAATCCAAAGATGTGCTGGTTAGGTGGATTGGCCATGCTAAATTGCCTTTAGTGTCCTAAAATGTCCAGGTTAGATGGATTAGCCATGGGAACTGTGCAGAGTTACGGGGTAGGATGGAGAGAGGACCTGGGTAAGATATTCTGTCAGAGAGTGGGTGCAGATTCGATGGGCCAAATGGCCTCCTTCTGCTCTATATGGGTTCTATATACTGGCACATACATGGTTCTGAGAGGGCTGCTGACAGCTTGTTTCCCTTGGCTGGAGAAATTAAGGGCAGCACGGTGGGACAGTGGTTAGCAATATTGCCTCAAAGTGCCAGAGATCCTGGTTCGATACCTGGCTTGGGTCAATGTCTGTGTGGAGTTTGTAAATTCTCCCTGTGTCTCTGTGGGTTTCCTCCAGGTGCTCTGGTTTCCTCCCACAGTCCAAAGATGTGCAGGTTAGGTGCATCTTGATTGCTAAATTCTCCGTCAGCATACCCAAACAGGTGCTAGAATGTGGCAACAAGGGGATTTTCATAGTAACTTTATTGCAGAGTTAATGTAAAACACTTGTGATTAATAAATAAACTTTCATTTTAATTTTAAGCTTAGAACTCAAGGGTATAGTCTCAGGATAAGACGAAAACCATTTCAGACTGAACTAAGGAGAAATTTCTTCTTGAAAAGTATTGGAATTGTGGACTTGGAGGGCTACAGGTTTCAGTTGTTGAGCATATTCTAGGCTGATAGATTTTTGAATGCTTAGGTAATCAAGGGATATAAGGATCAGGCAGGAAAGTGGAGTTGGGATTGAAGATCAGCCATAATCTTATTAAATGCCACAGCGACTTGAAGATCATATGGTCTATTTCTGCTCCTATTTCTTATGATCCTATCTTCTTCAATGGTTGGTAATGCTCAAAGTTGAAAGGTCAACGAGTTCCAATTGAATTTATCCTTGTGTTGTTGAGGGAAGTAAGGATGGAGATATTGGAGAATTTGGCCACAGGCTTCCAAAAGGTACCAGTGGGTGAGAGGATTCCAAAAAGGGGCAAGGGATAAGCACAGAAACTGTCTAATGTTGGTCATGTGGAATTTTCTAGTCAAGGGGCTGGATTTTCAGTGTGCCATAGCTTCTTCTCCTCCAGCTAATAGAGTGGGGGGAGCATAGTTGTGATCTTGACAGCTGCCCCACAGTGATTTAACACCAGGGGAGATGAACTGCTTTAAGGTGAGACTGGTGCCCCTATCTCAGGAGGAAGTCCCACCTTCGCTGCTGACGAGCTGGGACGAGAGACAGTCCCACCATGCTGAGGGGCCCAGATAAGTCCGGGATCGGGGGAGGGCTCAGTCAGGGGGAGTTGAGGAGGGGCTAAGGGGGCTTGGTTCAAGAGGCCAGAAGGACAGATATGGGGGAGGATGACCTTAGAGGGAGTACCTCCGATGGGACAAGGAGACCCGCAAAGGCAATCATCACCTCGCCTGACACCAGCCCACATGGTTAAAGCTGGCGGGTTTGTGGCATGGTGTGGGCCCCCGCACTATGGGTAAAACATACCCATGACAGGAGCAGGATGAGGTCATTAAGTGTCTATTAATTGGTCACTTAAGGGTCTCACTAGGCCCAAGAGTAGGCTGACTCACAACTCCTGTAAAATTTCAGACAGGATTGGTGGGAGGGGGTGGGCAGGAAGGAGAGGCATGGAGGGAATGGACAGTTAGACAGTAGGAAGGCACCCTCCAGTGGGTGAGCAAATTCAGTCCAATAATCCATAAAGAGTACCGGGGTGCAAGCCTTCACTTATATGGGGAAACTCCAGAAGCTGGGATATTCACAGAATAGAAAAGGTTAAGAGGAGATTTAATGGAGACGTTTAAAATCATTCAGAGCCTGCAGTTTTGGAGAAACCAATTCCAGTGACATGAAGGTCCGTAAAAATAGATTGCCGATTTTAGATTTTTTTATATTCATGGGACATGGGTGTCGCTGGCTGGCCAGAATTTATTGCCCATCCCTAGTTACCCTTATTCAAGGGGCAAAGAGAGTCAACCAGATTGCTGTGGCTTTGGAGTCACATGTAGACCAGGCCAGGTAAGGATACTGGATTTCCCTTCCTTAAAGGACATTAGTGAAACAGATGGGTTTTTCTGACAATTGACAATGGTTTTATGGTTATCAGTAGATTCTTACTTTGAGATTTTTTATTGAATTCAAATTCCACCATCTGCTGTCGCAGGATTTGAACCCGGATCACCAGAACTTTAACGGAACTTCTGGATTAATAGTCTAGTGATAATGCCACTAGGCTATTGCCTCCCCATGATAATTAGTAAAAAGAACCAGAGATGTGATGAAACAATTTCCTTTTTGCACAACAGATTGTTATGATCTGGAATGCATGCCTGAAAGCTTGGCGGAAGAAATAAGTTTCAAAATGGGATTGGATAAATAAATAAAGGGGAAAAGTTTGCTAGGCTACTTGCGGGGGTGGCAGGGAGATCAGGGGAATGAGCCTAACTGTATAGTTCTTTCAAAGAGCTAGCACAGACATGATGGGCTGAATGGTTTCCTCTTGTCTTGTAACATTCTATGATTCTAAGATGCATGGGGGAGGTTGTCCAAATTCTTGTTTGGTATTTGAAGAGATGACCATGAAGATGCAGGAAAGATATTCTGTCCCCGTGATGGCATATTGGGGGATGGACAAAAGCAAGATGTTCTTTCCTTTGTTTTCCATTGTATTGAGTCACTCCCTCATTGCCCCTGAAGCATCATTAAAGAATGGGTGAAATAGACAGAAAGTTCATGAGCAATGGTTACTGTGTGTGACCTCGTCAGCTTCCTGGAATGCAAATCTGTAAATTTCTTTCAGGGTCAAATAGTAAGAGTGGAATGAATTGTATTAAAATGATAGGCATTTAGCTGCCACCAAGAAAATGCATAAGTGGCAAAGTTATAGAAGGATTCCCACATCATACATTTCATAGAATCATTAGAATCTACAGTGCAGAAGGAGGCCACTTGGCCCATTGAGCCTGCACCGTCAACAATACTACCAGGTCCTATCCCCATAACCCACATATTTACCCTCCTAGTCCCTCTGACATTCAGGGGAAATTTATCATGGCCAATCAACCTAACCCGCACATCTTTGGAGTGTGGAGGAAAGCAGAGCATCCGGAGGAAACCCACGCAGACACGGGGAGAACATGCAAACGACCTGAGGCCGGAATCAAACCCGGTTCCCTGGCGCTGAGAGGCAGCAGTGCACTTTGCCACTGTGCCGCCCTAAGTGGGCACAGGATCAGCAAACTTAGACAACCTTACAAATGCCTTATAAAGCCCATTCAGCCAGTAAGTTACAATGTAGCCAAATAATAAAAGTAAAAACTGCCAAAATGTGCGCATCATTAACATGAAGTCACCCCTGTACGTTTCTAGCTGCCCCTTTAAATAACTTTCTATTTAAAGGTTGAAAGGCTGGATGGTCAATTTATCAGACACAATTAAGAACTAACGTACATCAAGAGCAGAGATAGGAAAACAGTTTGCACCTCTTAATGATATCACATCTTGTACTTTTAACCATTTTAATAACATTCTTACATACTTCTGGCAAAAAGTTGCTGGTACCATTTTAAAGGCCAGTAGGAAATACACATTGTGTGCACAATAGGCAGAGTGCAGACATCCCTCATTACCAACATGCTGACTCTTGCCCAATTTCATTTATATTGGAAGTTGGTACATCTGATGGTGGCAATGGGTTGTGGAGGGTGAGACCAGGAATGGATATGGGCTGGAGGTGGGGATCTGTTCTCAGGAAAGGCAGGGGAACATGCTGAGGCGAGTTGCTATTTTGTGAATTTAACCTCACAAAAATAAGTTAGAACTTACATGCTGAGTTCCAAACCAGCTGAACCACCAGTTGATTGTGTGTGGATAATGTGGCAAAATGTATGTCCCACACAGTAATGTTCTACAGTAGTAATGATGGGGGTGGAGTGGGGCGGGGGGTGGGTGTGATCTATGTACTTTGCAGCTCCCAGTTTGCAGACTTAAAGCTAATGTTCCTCCCATGCTGTGCAGCTGCACCAGATCAGCACCTTTAACTTGACACACAAAATAACTTAAAGTGCACATGAAGAAGTCTCCAGCATAATCACAAAGAAAATCAAGGAGAACATTACTAAAAGGGTCTGCCTCCTTAATCAGGTGGACAATCCAGTCATCCAGCAGAAGTCTTGTTCCAAATTGAATTTAGATGGATCAGCAGAGATTAAGTGGTGGGTCTGGCCACGTTGTTGCAGAACTCTCCAAGTAGTTGGACTGTGCCATCCCACTGATCCCTCATGGAAATGTTTATGCAGGAAAACACCATTGACCATAACTCCATCAGCCAGTGTTCTGTGCGTAACGCCCGAGGCCCTACAGGGAAAGTAGATTGTAGATTATATTGGATGGTTCCCTAAGCCGACTGACAGAGTGCTTCATCAGTAGAATTTTTGAACAGACACCAACACAATGCTTGGCTGGAGGTAAGAAAGGCCTTCCCCTTTAGATCCATTGACATGCCCAGAATCGCACCCTCTTCTGCACATTGCCCTCCAGGTGGCTTTGGTGGCAAAGAGAACATTGCTGATATCCTTTTGCAGAGGAGGACTGGGGAAAGATGGAACTTTACTGGCCTGCCTGCTACAGGAAGCAGGACAGGTGAGGGGCAGCGCATGGGAAGGTCTGTTGACCTGGGGCAGGATTTTATGGTTTGAGGGTGTGAGGCCATAAAATCCCACCTGCAGTGTATTTTGTTGAGGCTCATGAGCAGGGCTCTGTGTGCTGCAGGCTGTTTCCAGGGACTCACATCAAGATAAATGCAAATGCTAGAGAATCATCAACTCGATGAAAGGCCCTCTTCAGTCTGCCTGAAAGTTGCTGTTCCAGTGCAAAGGCTTGTCCCTGACTGAGTGTTGCAGTCCGGCACATTTCAAGGTCTAGATCTATGTACCGAGGGGCACATTAACACTTGGGGCAGCCACCACAGGAGCACAATGGGGGGGACAGTCGATATAAAGATCTTTCAGCCATTGTACAACAAGAGGCTGGATAATTTGTAGAAATCTTTGGGCTGTAAGCCCTAACATTGAATGTATTTTGTGAATATCAAGTGTACTGAAACTGAGGCCCCTTAGAGAGGAACACACTGTCAGAAGGAAAGATGAATTTTGTTGCACTGTCTATGATTTTTCAATTTGAGATGTTTTGTCCTAAGGCGCAATGCCTGACATGGAATGTATATGTAAATATCGAGAGAGATACAATTGGCAGAAATACTTAGGAGTGGAACATACAGTATGGAGACAAGTTGAATTTTATGGCACTTTCTGTAATGTACTTTCACAAACCTTATGAATAAAGTATGTTTTTTTATTGGCATAAATTGTAAGTGGGGGTAAATAATTTTTTCCCTCCTATTTTAAGGTACAGCCACCCACTTTTTACCAGTGGTGCATGAGAGACATATCCCTATGTATCCCACTTTGCAGAGGGTTTGGGGAACAGAAACATTGGAGTCCCCAAGCACACTAAACAATGTCATAAATCCTGTCAAAACATTTCCCTGAATCATGTAATAATCATTAAAGCTCTTCTAGTTCTTCTCCCTGGTGATGAAGACAGTTTCCCACTTAACTACTTCACTGACTGAATTAGTCTTTGGACTTACAAACAACCACAACATAAATATGGATGTACACACTCAAGTGATAAGCATCAGGATTGTAAATTGCAAAATGTCCAAGTTTTGGGCCATTAAATCAGAGGTGATTATGGATATGCCTGACCTAATGTAGCCCTGTGGTGCTGAAGCATTCGTCAATTCATTAACCAGTCAATCAATACAGATGCAGTGTCATGACCCAATGAGTAAAGATGGCAACATGTTGGGCAGTCAGTTTGTTAGTGGAAAGGGTCGTTGTTCTAATTAATAAAAGCTGTAAGGAATATTATCGGAAGACTTAATCATGTTTACACAGGGACAGTGTGCCTCCATCATTTTCAAGAGTTTTCACAGAAACCTCACCCTGCTTAATCCTGAAACAGAGGAAAACGGTCATTAAAATATTGCTTTTTATTTTTTTTCAGGTATCTGTAAAATTGCATGAAACAATGAAATCATTATCGGGCAGTGCGCCAGGTTTTCAAATCTTCTTCTTACATATTGGCAAGTTGAGAAGAACAAACGCAAGGAGAAAGCAAGACACAAATCAGCAGCAAGGCTTTGAACATTTTTTTTTCTAATGAGCTGCAATAAATTCTGTTTTAGCAATTAGTTCGGAAACATAAACACTTCATTCCTAACATTTTGTTCTCATAGGGTAATGATTAGACTACTCCAGGCATTGGAGGCTTAGGGCAAAGGCTTGCTTGCTTGCTTTCTTTGGAGTTTAACCTAGGAAACTTGAGTATGAGATTGCGTCTTGGAAGGATGGCTTTGTGCACGCATGGCAAAAGTGAATTTACACAAAGCGAATTAGTTGATTTGTTTCGAGGTCGATGTTTATACACAGTGATTAACCCCTAGCTTTTAAAGTTATCTCTATCTCCTTCTGTACATCAATTTTTCAAATTTATAGCTTACACACTATAGCACTGAAACAAAGCGACTGTTACAGTAATGGGTCCATTGCAAAAACAGTAATGGCTTTCTTGCTGAAATCTTAATTTTTAAAAAAAACACTAAAATCATTTGGGATTTTATGGCCTCACTCATCCCAAAAACGTAAAATTCAGCCCAAGGTCAACGGAACTTTCCGATTTCCAAGGCAGGCAGGACAGTCAAATTCCAGCTAATTTCACATTCAAAAAAGAAACACTTCATTGACTGTCACATTCATTTTATCTTCGTCTTTCCAACACTTTCTTCTCTATTCCTTAAGAACTTTAATTTCACTTGCACTATTTTTCAAAGTCGTATATTCTTCACTAGCTATCCCACCTCACTTTTTTTAAGTTTAAGATCATTTACTTACTTCTTTTTTCTTCTGCTTCTTTGCTTCTATTGTGGAAGTGTGAATGCCTTTGAAAAATAGGTCTACTATTTGATTGGCCCCAAAGTCGTTAGCTAAATTAATGGCAAAAAACAATATAGAATTACACAGAATCTGCAGAACTGAAACAGGTCATTTAACCTAGCTGATCTATGCTGGTGTTTATACTCAACATAGGCCTCCTTCCACACTAATGACTTCTTTCCAGCCAGACCTCTCTACTCTCTTTTCTTCATATAGGCACCAAACCACCCCTTAAATATATCATCGCTATCTACTTTAACTGCTCACCTTGACAGCAAATGGCATATTCCTACCGCACAGTGTGTAAAGGATTCTGTATGTTATAAATATATGCTGCTAAAATAATAACGCAGCTTCCAAAAAGCTTGCTTTTTCACTTTTAGACCAAACACTTAATTTCCTCTCAACAACTCTTAATGGTCTATAAATTCCAAATCTCCAGGAAATGGCTTTCCATCATAAATGCAGCATTAGTCACATAACACTTAATTGTATTGGCCTCCAAGGTTCTGATTTTCTCCTATTATTTCTTATAATTTGCTTATTTGGACATACTGATATACATACATTGTATATTTGCAGAAAGCATTTGCTCTCGGATCGATTTCCACACTCAGATACCAGTGAAATTTTATACCTGTCCAAAAAAAGAGCTGGCTAGAAAGTGTCTTCTCATAAATTTAAATGTCAGAGTGCAATCATTATATCGTTTGAACACCAAAGTGCTTTGTTATTTCAGAACTTTGTGCTATTTTCCTGGTGTTCCTTAGAAGTGGCTGACAGAATACAGGAAAGTGCATATTTATTCTAAAGCACTGGGAGCTGAGTTTGATCCCCTAGTCAGTTAATTACATAATCCACAGAATTGTATAAAATCTCGCGTCCCAACATTGCACAATGGAAGTGAGAAAGCTAGACCAGGAGCGAAACTTCACATCTGGGTCTCTCACAAACTCTGATTCATTTTTGAGGAAGATTCACTGGATCATTTTACTTTACCTCTCTTCCCACCAAAATAGTGGCCTGGAATCTGTGATTATAATAACAGCAATATTGTCAGCATTTCATATAACTATCTTGTAAAATGGACAGCAACTTCTGGCATCCATACATAGAAAGAAAAGAAATATAGACCAGCAGTAATCTGTTCAGTTCCTCAAGCCTGCTCTGCCATTCAGTATGACCATGGCTAATCTTCTATCTCAATATCATACTCGCACATGCTCCCAATCCCCTTGATAAATTTTGAGTCTAGAAATCCATCTATTTCCTTCTTAAATATATTCAGTAACTAGAGATGGGATTTTCCAGCTGCACTTGCCCCAAGACCAGAAAATCCCGCCCGAGGTCAATGGACCTTTGCATGGCCTGCTCGCGCCTTCTACGGGTCCTGTGCTGGGCGGGACAGGAAAATTCCGCCCTTGGTCTCCACAGCCTTCTGTGGGAGAGAATTCCATAGGTCCATCACCCTCTGAGTAAAGAGGTGTCAGCTCATCTCAGTCCTAAATGGCCTACCCTGTATCCTGAGAATGTGACCCATTGTTCTAGACCACCCACCAGCCAGAGGAGACAATATCCCTGTATTCCAGTCTGTTCAGCCCTGTCAAAATTTTATATGTTTCAATTAGCTCCCCTCTCATTCTTCTGAATTCCAGTGCATACAGGCCAGTTAACCCAATCTCTCCTCATACGGCAGTCATGCCACCCCAGAAAGCGGTGCAGTGAATCTTTGCTGCAGTCTCTCTGTCTTAAGTATAGATAACAGACCAAAACTTTGCACAATACTCCAGGAGTGATCTCATCAAGGCCCTGTACTTGTTGGGGCAGCACGGTGGCACGGTGGCTGCTGCTTCACAGCACCAAGGACCTGGATTCAACTCCCGGCTTGGGTGACTGTCTTTGCAGAATCTGCACGTTCTCCTCGAGTCTTCATGGGTTTTCCCCAAGTGCTCCAGTTTCCTCCCACAGTCTGAAAGATGTGCTGATTAGGTGCATTGGCCATGCTAAATTCTCTCTTGATGTAACCGAACAGGCACCAGAGAGTGATGACTGGGGGATTTTCACAGTAACTTAACTGCAATGTGGATATACGCCTACTTGTGACACTAATAAATAGAAAAAGTCCAGTAAAGGCCAACAAACTATTTGCCTACCTAACTGCATGCTGTACCTGCATGTTTGCTTTCAGTGACTGGCGTACTAGGCCACCCAGGACCGTTTGTACGCCAACATTTCCCAATCAGTCGAATTCTCCTTCTCTGTCCGAAAAGGATAACTTTACATTTATCAAATTACCTTGCATCTGCAATGTATTTGCTCACTCACTCAACTTATCTAAATCGCCTTGAAGTTTCTTAACATCCTCCCCGTCGCTTAAATTTCCATCAAGTTTTGTGCCTCAGGAAATTTGGAAATATTACATTTGGCTTCCTCACCCAAATCATTGATGTATATTGTGAGCAGCTGGGATGTGAGCGTTGATCCCCGTGATACTACACTAGTCATCCTAACGCACATCAAAAAGACCAACTTTGACTATGTTGACTTTGTCTAATCCCATTGATGTTTCCTAAGTTTCTTTATCACATCCTTTAGAATCCACTCCAGCATATTCCCTAATACTGATGTTACACTACTGGTCATAATTCCTTGTTTTCTCCCTCCCTCCTTTTTAGATAGTGGGGTTAGATTTACCACTTTCTAATCTGCTGGGACTGTTCCAGAAACTTCAGAATTTTGGAAGGTGACAACCAATGCATCCACTATAGGCATAGACACCTTCTTTAGTATCTTGGGATGTAGATTATCAGGTCCTACAGATTTATCAGCTTTCAGCCCCATTAATTTCCCCAGCACTATTTTTTTAGTAATACTAATCATAGAATCCCCACAGTGCAAAAGGAGACCATTCAGCCCATCAAGTCTGCACTGAACGTCCAACAGTGTTCAGTTGGGGTCTTTACCCAAACAACTGTGACCCCATACATTTACCCTACAAATCCCTTAACCTATGTATTTTGGGACAAGGGGCGATTTATCATGGCCAATCCACCTAACCTTCACGTCTTTGAAATGTGGGAGGAAACAGGAGCACCTGGAGGAAACCCATGCAGACATGGAGAGGATGTACAAATTCCACACAGATAGTTATCCAAGGCTGGAATTGAGCCTGGGTTCCTAGTGACATGAAGCAGCAGATCTAAACACTGTGTCATCATGCTAGATTGATGTTCAACGGCATTTTGTCAGTTAAGTCAGTTCAGCTTCATCCGAATTTCAAATTTATATGCTTAGATACAGAATTCTTCAGTGGACTGTCAGGGATTTGAGGAACACAGACCAGTAAATCTCCACATTACCCTGTCAACAATACTAATAGAAACTAGATAGGTTCATACCCACAGTGAGGCTATATGCCCTCCCCAACTATTTTCCGAGGGATTTGGACTCCATAGATCAGTATCTTACTTTCTCTGTTAACTAGGAAGGAAATCTTTTCTTTCTTAGATGTACCTTCTTGTCCTTATCACTGAATTATTACTCCTAGTGCACAAAGTTGTGCTTTTGACTGTGCCTCTTCTCTTTCAACTTTCAATTGAAACCACTTTTCTGCTTGCACAATGAGATGGCATAAAATTCAAGGGAATAGATTTCATCCACAAAAAGACTCAAATCAATAGCTCTAACTCCTTTGGAGGAAGCCACGATGGATATCGCAGAACATGACAGCCTGGATCAAACAGGGAAAGGTGAATAAATTGGACTCCTCTTAGTTCCAGCCTAATACTATCAGACTATCAAGTCTTGTCCCCTTCTTGTTTAGGTCAAAACAGGCAGGCACACAATCACACAAACTTCACACATAGTGTGTTACAATGCAGATTCTATATATTTGTTTCCAATATAACAATTGTCTTTATTACAATAACTGAAGGCCTGGGAAAGCAGTCTGTCAGTCTGTCCAGTGACTTGAAGTACACATCCATACCTTTCTTACTTAAGCTTGTGCGTAGCTACACAGACCCTAGATTCACTTATCGTGAACTTAAGGGAATAGAACCAGTTGAGGCAAAATGAGCAGATGAGATGAAGCAAGAAACTGTTACCCAGATGATAATATGATGTTCTGCACTTGTAAGAGCTCTGACACGAAAGAATAGTTCTGTGCCCTCTGAAGCTAATGCTTTGGGGAAAACAATGAACATTCTTTCCTTTGTAAATATGACATATGCAAGTCAGTGGGCAGCTAATTGGCTAACTGATCAAATGTTGCCAGTGGTGGTTTAGAAAAGTAAGTAACACAATGAGTATTGGAGTGGGATGGTGGCACAGTGCATTAGTACTGTTGTGTCACAGCACCAGGGATCTAATTCCCAACTTGCGTCACTGTCTGTGCAGAGTCTGCACATTCTCTCCATGCCTGCGTGGGTTTCCTCTGGTTTCCTCGCACAGTCCAAAAATGTGCTGGTTAAGTGGATTGGCTATGCCAAATTCTCCCTCAGTGAACCCGAACTGCGCCGGAGTGCGGCGACTAGGGGATTTTCAAAGTGGTTTCATTGCAGTGCTGTTGTAAGCCTTCTTGTAACTAATAAATAAATGAACTTTCATTTAATGCTGCAGTCTTCTTAATGCCCTGCAAAAGGCTGGTCCCTTTCCTAGAGATTAACACCAGCCTCCAGAGGCTTGCTTAGTCATGTGAAAGTATGAGGTCTGCACTGATTGGCCTGGGAAAGATTAGCTGTGTTTGCAAATGCAGATTCTGGCAAACGGCAGGCATGGATATATTTGAGGTGTAGCAGTGTCTGCCTTTCATATTCCCAGTAAGTGCCTTCCATCATAGAATCATGGAACAAAGTTAGTACTTGCTACTCTGAGAACTTTGCTGTAAATATACAGCTTGAAGCTAAGCTGGTGTTATAAGAAAATTAAATTAAAAATCATTAAAGGTTACAAAAGTCTTGACCCTGTCTTGGGATGACTTTGTTCCACAGCTACTTATCAACACAGAGTTCAACAATTTCAGTTCATAATCTCTGCTCCAATTATCAACTGGTTGATAATTCTGCTACCACCACTTAAAGCTCGTCTGAACCTATGTTTACTGGCCCTATTAGTTCCCTATCCCCCATATCCAACTTTGCCCTGCACCATTGTCCCATTGGTAATTTAGTGATCCTTATCCTCTATCTCTTCACAGACTTTTGTTCTTTTGTGCCACCCTGCCCACCTCACCACTTTTCTTTTGCCCTATCCCTGCACTTGCTTATAAATGTTTAAACCTCCACCTACATCCAGTTCTGACAAAAGGCCATTGACTTCAAACATTAACTGTGTTTCTCTCTCCAATGTTCCTGTCTGACCTGAGTATTTCCAATATCTTCTGTTTTTATTTAATGACTTGCCTTTATGCTGGCAAGGTGCACGAAGGGCAAAAGGTGTCGTAATGTGTATGGGAGGTCATTCTTGACTTTAAAACCTGGGCAGTGATCAGGCAGGATAACTTACACCTATTCTTGTCCCCACCCAATTCTTTCCCATTGAACCACAGAAAAGCAGTGGTTAGCACTGCTGCCTCAGAGCTGGGTTTGATTCCCAGATTGGGTCTCTGTCTGTGTGGAGTTTGCACGTTCTCCCTGTGTCTGTGTGGGTTTCCTCTGGGTGCTCCGGTTTGCTCCCACAGTCCGCAGATGTGTGGGTTAGGTGAATTGGCCAAGTTATTTTGCCCCTTAGTGTTAAGGGCATTAGCTCGGGTAAATACATGGGATTGTGGAAATAGGACCTGGGTGGGATTGTGGCTGGTGCAGGCGCGATGGGCTGAATGGTCTCCTTCTGTACTGTAGGATTTTATGAATTTTATTAATCAAGGCGGCAAACTTAAAAAAATCACCTGTGTAAAATCTGTGGAAACAACTTGCATCAAAATTTGGATAAAAAATTGTTCACACTGTTGTTCAATTGTGTCTGGAGACTTTCAAATTTCATCACCACAAAAAGTGGCGCACTTGCCTAACCAATTCTATAGTCTGTACCCTCAATCTCTGAACTCAAGCTATAAAGCTACACTTATTGCTAAATATTAAAACGGGGAAGTTTTAAAGTGATTTATTAAATGCCTGGCCGGATTAGTGAGGCTAAAAAATGAATGTCATCCTAGCTGAGATGGAGATGTATTTGCAAAATATTTGACCTTCAACCTCGGCCTCTTGGCCACAAAGTAACAAGTTGCTGACATGTTTATCACATGATGTGTGAGATCACCATGCCAACTTTATCCCTCCGTGTGAAGTCTCAGTGCAAACTATTTGAACAACCAAAATGAGACGTGGTTTGGTCAAAGGTTATGGGGAACAACACGAAGGGTAGATTTTCGTATTTGCCAACTGGTTGAAAGTCCACTGGGGCAGATAACATACCTTGTACAGAATTCACCTTATTTGTATTCTGTTTCTTTCCATTGATTGAAAATCAGACAGATTCTATAAAAAACCCTGCCAGGCAGTTAATGTAAAAGCCCACCCTTCCTCTGCCTCAAAGAACAAACATACCTAAACAGAATCATGAAACACTAAAGAAATTTTTTAACAATACGGAACTTATTCAGGCACAGCAGAAACGCACAACATATTTTAATGAATTTAAAGGATCTTTTAAATCTACATCTGGAATCAGGGCTGACTCTTCATTTAAGAGCTGTGTCAGGTTTTATAGACTGGGTTGAGTCAAGTTACCGTGCTATTAATAAAGCTCAGATGTGAAATGTTGTACAGTGGGTGGGAACATTCCTATTTCCCAACCACAGCAGAAAAGTCTCCCCCTGTTTGAACTGGTAACCTCTCCATTTCAAAATGGACAATCCACTGGCAGGCTTCTGGAATCTTACAACTCATGGTCCTAATCTGTACTTTCTCAGAAGACTAAGGAAATTTGGCATGTCAGCCACGACTTTTACAGATGCACCATAGAAAGCATTCTTTCTGGTTGTATCACAGCTTGGTATGGCTCCTGCTCTGCTGAAGACCGCAAGGAATGACAAAAGGTCGTGAATATAGCCCAATCCATCACGCAAACCAGCCTCCCATCCATTGACTCTGATTATACTTCCCACTGCCTCAGCAAAGCAGCCAGCATAATTAAGGACCCCACGCATCCTGGACATTCACTCTTCCATTTTCTTCCGTTGGGAAAAAAATACAAAAGTCTGAGATCATGTACCAACTGAATCAAGATCAGCTTCTTCCCCGCTGCTGTCAGACTTTTGAATGGATATTAAGCTGATCTTTCTCTGCACCCTACCTATGACTGTAACACTATATTCTGCACCCTCTTATCTTCTTCTCTATGAACAGTATGCTTTGTCTGTGTAGCACGCAAAAAACAATTCTTTTTACTGTATTTTAATACATGTGGCAATAATAAATCAAATCAAGTACAGACAATGACACTGTACATCTCGATAGATTCCCTCAGACATAGGAAGGCATACCACAGTGTTTCACTGAGCACTGGATAAAGAATGGACACTGAGTGGGAAGGAGAAAGGGGAAAGAAATGAAGGGAGATGTATCCAGCACAGTCAGAGATAAGGGGGCTGAGTTTTTGTGGAAGGTTTGATAGCATTTGGATGGCAGGGCCAAGGCCAGAACTCTCTAAGCTGAGAGTTCCTGTTCTCCTTCTGCTATCAAACCCTGGCAATGTCTGGCATTGATAGGACAAATGAATGGGAAATATCAAAGGATATACTGCTGGATAGGCCTGTGGCAGATGGTGAGAAATGAACAAAAGGGCAAACTTCATCACCATTAACCTGCCTGCTACAGATGCATCTGTCCATGACAGCATCAATATGAGTTTCTTCATTCATTCATGGGATATGGACGTTACTGGCTGAGCAAGCTGTTATTGTATATCCCTAACTGCATTTAACTGACTGATTTGTTAGGCTGTTTCAGAAGACATTTAAGAACCAATCACATTGCTGTGGTCTGGATGGCAGATTTCTTTCCCTGAAGGACATTAGTGAACCAGAAAGGTTGTTAATACCATTGACAATGATTTTGTGGTCATCATTAGACTTTTAATTCCAGATTTTTATTGAATTCATATTTCAGGGTGTAAGAACGTTTCCTTGGGTCCCTGGATTACTGGTCTACTGATAATATGGCTACACCGCCACATGACCTTTGTGGAGATGGAGTCCTTTCTTCACATTGAGGATATCCTCCCTCATGCTATGTTGGCATTACCATTGTGCTAAATGGGATAGATTTCAAACAGATCTAGCAACTCACAACTGGGCATCTATGAGGCACTGTGAGCCATTAGCAGCAGTAGAATTGTACTAAATCACAATGTGTAACCTCATGGCCTGGCATATCCCCCACTCTACCATCAAGTCAAGGGATCAACCTTGCTCAATGAAGAGTGCAGAAGGGCATACCAGGAGCAACACCATACTTAAAAATGAGATGTCAATCTGGTGAGTTACAACACAGGACTTCTTGCAAACAGCACAGAACCCCTATAGTGCAGAAGGAGGCCATTCAGCCCATCAACAACTCTCTCATCTAGGCCCTATCCCTGTAACCCCATATATTTACCTTGCTACCCTGCTACTTCCACTAACCTACACATCCTGGGACACTAAAGGGCAATTTACTGTGGCCAAAGCACCTAACATGCATATATTTGGACTGTGGGAGGAAACCGGAGCACCTGGAGGAAACCCATGCAAACACATGGAGAGTGTGCAAACTCCACACGGACAGTGACCCCAGGCTGGAATCAAACCCGGGTCCCTGGCACTGTGAGACAGCAGTGCTAACCATTGTGCCCCCTGTACCGCCCAAGGGGTCATCAACAGTGCTATCAAGTGGCACTTGCTTCTCAATAATCTGGTCACTGATGCTCAGTTTGGGCTTTACCAGGGCATCTCAGCTCCTGACCTCATTACAGCCTTGGTTCAGACATGGACAAAAGAGTTGAACTCCAGAGGTGAGGTGAGAGTGACAGCCCTTGAAATCAAAGCAATTTTGATCGAATGTGACATCAAGGAGCCCTAGCAAAACTAGAGTCAATGGAACTTATCGGGGAATCTCCACCGGTTGGAGTCATACCTGGTACAAAGAAAAATGATTGTGGTTGTTGGAGGTCAATCATCTCAAATCCAGGACATAAGTGTGGGACTTCCTCAAGGCAGTGTCCTCGGCACTTCAGCTGCTCCATCAATGACCTTCCCTCCATTAAAAGGTCAGAAGTGGGATGTTCGCTGATGATTGCACAATGTTCAGCACCATCCATGACTCCTCAGATACTGAAGCGGCCCATGTTTAAATGCAATTAAATCAGGACAGTATCCAGGACTGGGTTGGTAAATGGCAAGTAGCATTCACAGCACACAAATGCTGGGCATTGACCATCTCCAACAAGACAGAATCTAACCATTACCCCTAGCTTTCAGTGTCATTCCCTTGCTATCAATACCCTGGGTGTTACCATTGACAAGAAACTCACTGGACTAGCCATATAAATGCTGTGGCTACAAGGCTTGGAATCCTGAGGTGAGTAAAGAACTAACAACACAGTACGGCACAGGAACAGGCCCTTCAGCCCTCCAAGCCTATGGAAATCATGATGCCTGCCTAAACTTAAATCATATGCTCTTACAGAGTCTGTATCACTCCATTTCCATCCTATTCATGTATATACCTAGATGCCCCTTAAATGATGCTTTCATACCTGCTTCCAACACCCCACCAGACAGTGCATTTCAGATATTCATCACCCTCCGTGTAAAAACCTTACCTCACACATCTCCTCTAAACTTTTCACCATGTGCCTTCAACCTATGTTCCCTAGTACTTGACTTTTCTACCCTAGGAAAGAGCATCTGACTATCTACCCTATCCATGCCACTCATAATCTTGTAAACCTCTATCAGGTCACCCCTTAGCCTCCGTTCCAGTTAGAACAAACTGATAGACAGTAACTCACTTCCTGACTCCCTAATGCCTATGCACCATCTACAGGCGCAGGTCAGGAGTGTGATGGAATCTCCACTTACCTGGATGAGTGCAGCTCCAATAGGAGGGATGGCATGGTGACACAGTGGTTAGAATTGCTGCCTCACAGCACTAGGAACCCAGGTTCAATTCCTGGCTTGGGTCACCGTCTGTGCAGATTCTGCACGTTCTCCCAGTGACTGCGTAGGTTTCCTCCGGGAGCTCCAGTTTTCTCCCACAGTTTGAAAGGCATGCTAGTTAGGTGCATTGGCCATGTTAAATTCTCCCTCAGTGTACCTGAACAGATGTCGGAATGTGGTGACTAGGAGATTTTCACAATAACTTCATTGCAGTGTTAATGTAAACCTACTTGTGACACTAATAAATAAATAAACTTAGCATTCAAGAAACTTGACACCATCTAACACAAGCATTTATTCCCTCCACTACCAATAAACAGCAGCAGCAGTGTGTGCCATCCACAAGGTGCACTGCAAGAACTCACCAAGGCTCCTTGGACACTACCCTCCAAACACACAACCACTGCCATCTCAAAGGACAAGGGCAGCAGATACATGGGAACACCATCAGGTAGAACTTCCCTTCCAAGCTACTCACCATCCTGACTTGTAAATATATCACTGTTCCTTCACAGTCACTGAGTCAAAATCCTGGGGACCCCCCCCCAACCCCTCTCCCTGAGCAGCACTGTGGATGCACCCACATCACATAGACTGCAGTAGTTCAAGAAGGCAATTCAACATTACCTTCTCAAGGGCAATTAGGGATGGGTAATAAATGTTGTCTTAGCTAGTGATGCCCACACGCCCTGAATGAACAAAACATCTGCCACAAAAGCATCCAATAACTTCACCTACCGAGTTCAGACTAGGCAATTGGCCGTTTCGAAAGGGCCACTACTCAAGGACTGAGATTGGTAGATCTCTACATAGTTAAAACGTCAAGGGATATGGGGATTATGGAAGGACATGATGTTTAGCAGACCACCAGCCATGGTGCAGTGGGCATGAAGGCTGAATGGCCTACTCTTACCACTATTTGTTTTGTTCTTATAAGCACAGTTGCAAAGCTCCATGAATGAATTATACTCTGTTACTGCACAGGAATGTACCGTGTGGTCCATCCATTTTCTCCCAGTGTTTCCTCTCCAGGTAGTTTGCTGTTGTGGCTCCCTTGGTTCAATGGTGTCTTGATTCTGCGCGAGGAGGTTACGGGTTTCATCTTAATTCCTGAGTACATAATCTAGGCTGACATGTCAGTGCTGCACTGAGATAAAAGCAAAATACTGCAAAAAGCAAAAAAATGCTAGAAATAAAAACAGAAATGCTGGAAATACTCAGCGGAGAGAGAAACAGAGTTAACGTTTTGAGTTGTATCTAAAATATCAGAAAGTTTAGGAAAAGTAATTGACCTCAGTATTCAGCTTCTGATAGTTATTTGTCTTGATGATTTGGACAACATAGAAACCAAATCTAGTAATAAAGCTGGAACACTGATTACTGTAACTCTGTTTAAATTGTAAGAGAATGTAAATAACAGGCAGGAATATCCGTGCCTCCTGCCACGTGAGAGGTGGCACACCAATGACTGGCGGTGGGATCTTCAGGGTTTTGTGTTTTACACACCTGAGTTGGAGGTTCACCATTGGAGGGACTGGAATATCTCACCAGCAGCAATGGCTGGAAAATTCTGGCCAACGTAACCAGTTAGTGTCTAATAATCATTAGTTATTGCCAATTGCCTACGAATAACGTAAACAACATTGTGAAGAGAAAAATGGTGTAGAACAGACTAACAAAGTGTGTTTGTCCTTTGAGATTGAATCGTTTCCATTAAATGATAACTAATCACAGCGAATTAGTGACAGGGACAACTGCTACTGCAACTAGTAAGATAAAGTTAATAATAGAAAGACTGATGCATGAGATACTTATCCTCCAAGCTATTTATAAACTTGCTCTTCCAGGGTTTAACTAATAACTTTAAATTGTGCTTCAGTGTACCACTCTTCCACATTAACAGGGCGATCATATCTGTGCTGGTGGCTGCGTACATCAGCCTCTGTCGCTGAACCGATGAGTTCAGTAATGGTTAACGCAACAGTGTCAGTGAGTTCCAAGGGTTCGCTACACCAATCACGTGCCCTTTCAAACTCAGCTCATGTTTGTGTCCTACAAATACCTTTAGAGCATCCACAATGTAAGAACACACTGATGGGGTAATGCCAGTCGCCACATTGTTGAGGACGATAACGGGTGTGCAGGGATCACTTCTGGAAGCACGCAGAGCAGGCTGAACATGACATGAATCATTGTGCAATGATGATTTGATGACAGCCGTGGCATTTAGGAGCTTAAAGACCTTTTGTGAAATGATGTACATGCACCTTGAGGAGGTGTGTCTTAAATGGCTGTCAACAGATGTGATGTATTAGTCCCACGAGTGGCATTCAGTCACCAACCAGCAGCAACAGGAGTGCAGGATGCATATACACTTCATCTCCAAGTTAACTCTGTTAATATATGGTCTTATCTTCAAATAAAGAATGTGCACTATTACTTCACCAATCCTTGACCTGTAATTGGTAAACCATGTCAAATAGAAGAACATAACATGGTGGCAGTGTGGTTTCTGCAAATTTAACTGAGAAACATAGAAGCCCCAACCCTTCACACACCACAGCAGGAAAGAACTGTGTGGAAGTGAAACAACTATCAAGAACCACCACTGAGGAAGTGATTCTGCAGCTCTGTCAGAATTCAACATTCTGTATCCTCATTCTCACCTCAGTCCAGCTAGCAAGCATCAGGTCCCATAAGACCAAAAGCTTTAGAAGCAGAAGTAAGTCATTTGGCCCATCGAGTCTGCTCCTCCCCTCAATGAGATCACGACTGACTTGATGTGATCATTGCCAACTCCAGTTTATAAGAACAGTAAGATTGTCCAAATTTGGGAATGCTCAATCTGTACAAATCTATCTGCTGTGAAGTTTAAACAAGAACAGAAATTAAATAACTGACTCTGGAAAGTCCAGTTTTATGCAGGACTCACGGATAGGAAAGTCCCCATTACTGTTGCTTATTGTCCTGACAAGATGTCTGGGAAGTTTAAATACCACTGGACTGGGAAGAAGAATCCATCCAGTTGCAACTCTTAACAACTAGAAAAAGTCTGTAAAAAAAAACATTTTTCGCTGTTTAATTTTACACTTGAAGTCTGCAGTTCACATTCATGCCTAAATCACTGTTTTGTGGGTGATACTTCAGTCAACTTGGTAAATATCAGAAATAGCTCAACAGTGTCACCATTGCAGACAAGCAGTAATATGAGGGCTGTTAAGGCAGTGGCCACTAATGGTATTGCAACTCAGAGCAAAATTAAGTTCTGAATGGTTTTCCCATTTCACATGAGTTTTAATAAGCTTATAAGTTTATTTATTAGTGTCACAAGTATGCTTATATTAACACTGCAATGAAGTTACCATGAAAATCCTCACAATTCCACAGGATGATCATGCAGATAGAGGCCATTCAGCCCATCGGATCTGCACCAACCACAATCCCACCCAGGCCCTATCCCCATACCCTTGCATATTTACCCACTAATCCCTCTAACCTATGCATCCGGGGACATTAGGGGGCAATTTAGAATGGCCAATCAATCCAACCTGCACATCTTTGGACTGTGAGAGGAAACCAGAGTACTCGGAGGAAACCCACGGAGACACGGGGAGAATGTGCAAACTCCACGCAGACAGTGACCTAAGCCATGAATCAAATCCAGGTCCCTGGAGCTATGAAGCAGCAGTGCTAACCATTGTGCCACCGTGCCACTTGATCTGAATTTACCTTGCTCCGACAGCACATAGAACTGTGTTTTCTGGACCTCAGTGTTTCTAAACCAGATAAACAAGCCAAAATGAAAATTGCCAAAGGCAGTGAAAACTTCCACAGACTGAACACATCAGAACTGCCGGGTGAAAAATTCATGTAAAATATAGTTAACATCTAAAGATCAAATATGAGTGAAATTCATTTCAGAATGCACCATCTGGAATTCATGTCCTTTGGGCAATAACTAACAGGGAATCATTGATCAATTCATAACTAGAGGCCATAGAATCCCTACAGTGCAGAAGGAGGCCATTTGGCCCATCAAATCTGCATTGACCACAATCCTACGTAGGCCCTACTCCTGTAACCTCTCATATTTACCCTGCTAATCCCCCTGACACTAGAGTTAATTTAGCATGACCAATCAACCTAACCTGCACATCTTTGGACTGTGGTAGAAAACTGGAATACCTGAAGCTCCCCCTCTGCCTTCCCTTTCTCTTCCCTTCGCATCTCTCTTCCCCCTCTCTCCTCATCTTCCCCTCAAGGAAGAATTAAGAGAGTGGAGAGGAAAAGAGTTTGGATACTGGAGGGAGAAGAGGGTGGAAGGAGACTTTGGCTTCTGAGACGAGGAGGAGAGGTGAGAGTTTAGACCCCAGGATTGTGGGGGGAAGATAAGTGAGAGTTATGGAAAGGAGCCCACTTGATTGACACCTCATCCAACACATCAAGTATTTGCTCCCTCAACTACCAATGCACAGTGGCAGCAGTGAGTACCATCTAAAAGACACACAATGGCAGCTTGTCAAGCTTCCTTCAACAGCACCTCCCAGAAGAGAGACTTTTACCATCTGGAAGGACAAGGGCAGCAGATTTATGGGAATGCCATCATCTGCAATTCACCACCTAAGCCACAAACTATCCTGACTTTCCAACTATGTTGTCATTTCTTCTCCGATTCAGAATGATGAAACTCCCTTACTGGTAGCATCTAAGATGTACCTACACCACACAAACTGCAGCGATACAGCAGGGCAGCCAAACCACTACCTTCTCTGAGGCAATTATGGATGGGCAACAAATCATCGCCATTCTATCTGGTATATGTAGTACCACTGGCATGATGGCAACAGTCTGAGTTTCCATTCAAACCTTGTGTGGCTGCTGCTTGTAGTGCAAGAGAAGCTGAATTAATGGCCATCAGGTGCTGCATTATGGTCGGGACTACAAGTATATAAATAGCCCTCATTTTCATGCTGCAAAGGATGGACTCCAATCCTTTGTCCTGAGCAAAGCCCTGTGCTAAACTGGCGCTGGACTCCTCTATGCTCCTTGGCAGTGGCTAACAGGCTTCCAGATAAGCCAAACATTTGGTTGTGCTTATCCAACAGCTTCATCTGTAGGTTGCTATATTTTCATCAGGACTTGTAGTTGAGACTTGCAGGCTCTCCAACCCAGGAGTATGAATAGTTTAAGTGAAATTCAGACTGATGTTTTCTGTAAGTAGATGGACATAAATTGACCAAATCTTCCACTAAGCATTGCAAAGGTCAAAGGACATTTCAAAATAAAGGAGGCTGTTAAATGCTACAGAATGCTTTTATTTTTATGGAACAAAGCCCCTGGACTGTGATGAAAATCGATATTTCAGGTTTTGGTCTATCCATGATACCTGATGGTCATAAAATCAGGCTGAAGCCATAGTTTAAGGTGGATTTTCTTGACTACAAAGTTAGAAACTTTGGCTGGGACTTCCTGCCAACCACAGACACAAATGGCAATGTCAGTGGAAAATCTTGTTGGACCAGTGAAATGAGAATCTTGGTGGCAAGATCCTGTTCTCTGATTTTCCTCACCCTTCGCTGATTATGTAATGAGGTTCCCATCTTGAAATCCATTTTAGTTAATTCACATCTATTTAAAGGGCTTCCCTGCCATGTGTTCTGCACATTAAGAATTCACCCCTCACTGATGTGACGTCATATTGGCAAGGGCTACAACTGTTTTTGCAAAACATGAAGCAGAGCAGTCAAGGGGAAGTCACCTGGAGTGCACAAATGAGTATAGCAACTCCCCCACCCCAGGAATGGACATATCTGGGCAGTACCCTGGCATTGCCCCCTGGCACTGGCTCCGGTATGCCCCTGGCAAACCCCCCTTCTCATCCTTAGTTGAGAAGATGGGTTGAGTGTTTAATTCTCCTGGAGAATTCTGGTGCTTGTTAGTGTATAGCTGTCGGAGCTGCCACAGAGCAAAATGAAGCCTGCTTCCATCTATGCTCTCTGGAAAATTTGAGACGTGCCAAGTCAAATGCTGCACTTTGATCTGATGTCCGTGGCCACTTTGTACCATATTTATCCTTCTGGCTCTTTCATCAACTTCCTGTTCACCTCAGCAAGACAGCGGCCACTCCCAACGTGGCTACTGCCTGCCTATGTTGCCAAAGATAGCAGCTTCTGTCTCCAGGAAGTGCTCAGCACATCTAATTGGATGCCAAGCTCAACTGCTGCCCAATTAACACTGGAAAGTTACATCACACGAGTGGCACTGGATTGGAATTTCCCCGCCCACTTTGAAAATCAGCCCCTCGCGTCTGGAAAGTCTTCTGGGTCCCTCAGGGATTAGAGCATCAAAAGCTCCAGCACAGTGTCTGGGGAAAGTGGAGCCGACTGCCTCCAATGTTATGCCAGTCTTTCAATGCTTCATAGGGCAGATTCATTGACTGTCAGCACCTGCTCCGGCCACAGTGCACGTCCCCTTTGAAGAGGTGCAGGCTAGATTTAACAAGTGCAGTTTAGT
The DNA here is from genome assembly GCF_965287045.1 of Carcharhinus amblyrhynchos. Lineage (NCBI taxonomy): Eukaryota > Metazoa > Chordata > Chondrichthyes > Carcharhiniformes > Carcharhinidae > Carcharhinus > Carcharhinus amblyrhynchos. The sequence goes on from NC_137335.1 coordinate 57,963,963, forward strand.
TTCAACTAGTGCACGCCACCCTTGATATTGACCTCCTGCTCAAGTGTCAAGCCATTCAACAGGGCAGCTGGCACTGACTGAATGCAGTGATCATGTAATTGACCAGGCAGTACGAAGATGGCTTTCCACTGACGATACTTTAAATGGGTGCAGCTTATATTGTGCATTGTGATCCCTGTCCTGTGTTCCAGGGTATCCAATTGAGCAATTACAATGTTTGTCTTCAATTCTGTCATTGGCTTAACAAGACCTGCACATTGGAATAATCTGCCACAGTGCCAATGAATGGGATGGTTCTAATGTGGCTTCCACAGCTGCTGAAAATGCTGTAAAGACCTGAATCTTTCCACGTACACTTTACAAATCCTGGTTTCACTTCACACTGAATGCATTTCTAGTCAGCCCATTGTTAAATCAACCCACTTCAGCACTAAGAGGTAGAAATTGTTTCTGAGCCCAGCAGCAACAAGGATTATTGTGCCAACACTGGTATGCAAGAGGGCTACATGATCAAGATGTGGCCAGCATGCTGAGAGCTCTACTGGCAATGCCTAGAGGCAATGACCTGGTCCGGAAGAGGATGAAGATTGACTATCTGTATCACAGTGGAAAGTTCAGGAAGGGGCAGAGGACTGAAGATCAGGACCTGAGGTGGAGGGTGTGGTGGGGGGGAGGGGGGTGTAGGGAGCAGTAACCCTCAATTTTAATGCTGGGTGTTCCACTTGGTTTCACAGTCATGGTATGCAACATTACTCAAATTGACATAGTCTCCGGTGATCCCTTTAAGGATGCTGCATGGTGCATGGTGCATTTGGACACAATTCAATTCAGCATTTGAAATAGGTGTATAGAACGTAGGCCTAATGCTTATTTTACCCAGGTACCGCAGAGCTGAGGGGCATCGGAATCATCTTGCCGTGTATTTCAATCATGCGTGGCCAGTGAGAAGCTTAGTGTGTTTAGATCAAAATTTACACCTGAAAAGTAGCAAGGCAAAATCCAAATTCATCTTGCCTGCCCTCAGAGTGCAGATGTATAAAATTACCCTTCAGAATGTCCATTTCAAAATGAGACAGGTCTCGATCAGAGACTGAGTATTGTATGTAGATATAGATTCTGCCCAGCAATTATGAGCAGTCATGGATATCAAATAATGGAATAATAATGATAGAATATTTCAGCATATTCAGACATCTGCCGTGGTGACAAAACTCTATTGTCTTATAAAACTCTACTGGATTATTCTCGTGAAATTCACATATCTACTAACTTACTGCGTGAACTTAGCCTGCTTCCATTTAAAAATGAATGTTAAAATGGACTTAATACGAACAGGTCTTTGAAAATATTATGTGTTGTTAAGGCAGTTTGTTCTCAGTCAAGAATTCTTAGTCCTGAGGAAAACTATTTAGTTTGGATTATTCAAGACGGAGAATCATTGTGCATGGATTTGAAGCAGACACAGAATACTCCAAGTAATTATGATATAGGTAATGTATAGAGCAGCCTTCAGAGAAGTAAAATGTTAGGTTGAAATACAAAAACAAGGCAGCTGATAGAGGAGAAATGACCACGGTGATCACTCGACCCAAGAGTCATTAAAAGAAAAAAATTAAACAATGGCTTTTCAGATAAACAAGCGAAGCATTGACACTCAGCAAACTATAGGCAACAAAATGATATTCCTGATCGAGTGAGTTGTATGCTTGGTACATGGAAAGTGGGGAGGCAAAATGTAAGAAAATAAGATGGATTATTTCCTTTATGTGAATTTTTTTTACATCAGGACTGCATAAAAACACAATGAAGCTGTGACATAAAATCTATCCAGGCTCTACTTCAGACTCAGTTCTAAATGCACGAGATGCAGAAAGAAACTGGATAGACAACGGATAGTTGTGGACATTCAATAGAATTTAGAAAGAATGCTACATTTATTTTGGAGCTTAGATGACTGCCTCACTTGGTGATATCCATCACGTATGGCCGTAGCTATCATTATTCACATTTGTGTGCTAGACATCAGCATTGTTGGCAGTACTGGTGCCAAGGGGTATGTGGGATATGCACTGTAATTGTGTATCGGCTTACAGGCAAAAGGGGAATTGTAAACCATCAGAAACAGAGACGTTGATGACATCCAATGGTGGTGTGTGGCATGCTGCTCATATATCTTGGTAATGATAAACTACATCCTTGAAAGAGTGATTGGATGGGATGGCAGGGGTGGGCAAAGGTAGGGAAGGGGGTGGGGCTGGAGTTGCAATTTGATAACTGCTAAAATCCCCTGAGTGAAGGCTCTCAGAACCCTAACCCTCTGGCTAATTGAAGCTTGCCTTTCCATCTTGTCTCGAGTGTTATTTGACTGCCCCAGACCAATACAGGGGGCTAGGGAAGGCTCACTGTTTAAATACAGCTTCAGTTAGTTGGACTAATATTGTTATACCTTGTGGAATGGTAGTATTTTTATGCACCACATTAAACCCTTACATGAGTCTGAATTAGAGACGTGAAAATGGGGTCACAATGTAAGTCATGTCTAGATTACCACATTCATCTCTGAGCTACTTCAAATTCATTCCCAGAGTTGTAGGGGGCAATTTTATCATCACGTTGCGCCCATTTTTGGCAAGGTGCGATGGTAAAGTGGGCCGTAAAGTGCTAAGTACAATTGGCGCTGGTTCTCATAGCTGGCACCATTTTACAAGCACCGGAGCAACCAGCCTCTCGCTAGAAATGGGTGAAAGGCAGGTTAATATATTTAAATTTATTAAAATAGGCATTGCATTTGCTTACTAAGCCCAGTGCTCAATAGTCTGGGCTTGGCCCCCCTTTACGGCCTTGCTGGGAAAGGTTCTCACTGGCGAGGAATAGACATGATCCCCACAAATTGGGAGCAATCAACTTGGTCCCGCAAGTGGAACTGGAGACTATGGAGGCCCCTTGGGGAGGCCGAGGACAAGTGGGAGCTGCCCCTTGTGCAGTGCCAGACTGGCAGTGTCACCCTGGCACCTGGGCAATAGTTCAGGTGAACTAATCTCCACTCACCTGACGAAGGAGCACTGCTCCGAAAGCTTGTGATTCCAAATAAACTTGTGGGACTTTAACCTGCTGTTGTGAGACTTGTTAATGTACAATTCAGCCATTCAACCTGAAAGAGCCACTAAACAGAATTGCATTCACAAATCACCCAGTTTATTAAACAATCTGTGGCGCCAACTGCACAGAAAAAGCTTAAATTGAATGAGTATGGAATCCTGCAGTGCATATCTGCCAAGTGAAACCTCACTACTTTAGTGAAGATTTCATAAGACACATGTTGAAAATTCTTAAATAGTTGTTAAATTGTGTGGCTGTAACTGACAAAAAGCAAATATTTTGTCACGTAAGGAAATAACGTACTCAGTTCATGAGAAGGACAACCTACTGGAAGAAGAGGTAATGCAAATTCATAGAATACCTACAGTGCAGGAGGCCATTCGGCCCATTGTGTCTGCACTAACAGCAAACCCATCCAAGCCCTAACCCTGTAACCCTTCATATTTACCCTACCAATCTCCTTGACATTAAGGGGCAATTTAGCATGGCCAATCAATCTATCCTACACACTTCGGACTGTGGAAGGGAATCAAAGCACTCGAAAAAAACCCATGCGGACAATATACAAACCCCACGCAGTCATCCATCTGGGAATCGAACCTGGGTCCCTGGTGCCGTGAGGCAGCAGTGCTAACCACTGTGCCACGGTGCTTCCAACTCATGAAGCCAATGCATTTGGGGATGGAGACATGGGAGGACCTATGTCCACAGATGGTGTGGGCTGATTCGAAGATAATGGTCATGGATCGCAAATGGTTGCTTTTTTTGTGGTTGATACTGTCAGGACAAGTATATGAGTCTAACCAGAAGGAAAATGTGGACAGCAAGCAACTTATTATCTTCCTAATTCTTCTTATCATCACAGAAACTGGAAGCAAAGTAGATGCAGTTGGGGAGATTAAGAGGTGATCTAATACACAGGTATTTAAAATTCTGGAGTGTTGACAGAGGAGATAGGTACAGATTGTTTTTAGTGGGTTAGGAGTATAGAAACAAGGGGAAGTATGCAATATATCAAATAAATATATCCAATCTTTCTTCATTTATAATTCATTCTACCAGAGAGCAGTGCAGTAATTCTGAGCTGGATTCTCTATTCCCTCAACATTCTTCCTACAGTCAGGAACTCAAAGATACACACACTATTCCAATTGTGGTCTGACAGAGGTTTTATATTGTTTCAGTGTTACATCTGTACTGATGCATTCTATACATTCTTGCCTGTATTCCAATAGCATTTTACAGACCTTATTTGCCTTAAAGTGCTGTTGTTGGTGCTTTTTGAACCAGAAAGGAAGGAAAAAGCCTTGCATTTCTCATGATCTCAAATTTCCCCGAAGTACTTCAGGGTCAGTGAGGCGTAGGAAACGTGACAGTCGATTTGCATGCAGCAAGATCAAACAAACAACAATGAGACAGATGATCAGGTAAGCTGCTTTAATTATATTGGTTGAGGGATAAATATTGGCTCGGACACTGGGAGAACTCCATTCCTCTTCTTTGAAGAGTTCTAAGGGATCTCTTGTCAACAAGAGGGTTCAGGTATTCAACTGCTGAGCACCCATTTTATAAATATAAAAACAGACTCCAAAGAGATGAATATAGCCGTCATGTTTAATATAGCCGTCACATTCCAGACTGGATGGGCACCAGCCACCTTATTGGGGCAGTTTAGCACACACCCAGAATGCACTGAAACTGTCATTAGGCCCATTGCCTATAAAAAAAAATGCCTTAAGCTTGTCTCAGGCCCACTTGTTAAACTGGACTATGAATGATTGTAATGTACAACATTTTTACACGCTATCAACAGTCAAAGTAGTCGATTTTAAATTGAATCATGGACTATGCCACTTTAAAGAGCAGTTAAAAATTTGATGGGGCAGAAACAAGTGGGGAGGGGGTGGAATTTTAAATTGTTAATCTACTGGAAGCAGGGTGTGGGGGAGGTCCATTAGTGCACCAGGACATAGGGATTTTTCTGCACGTTCATTCCACAGAGTGCATGTGACATCACTAGTTGCAACATGTTCCTCATTCACAGCTTAATTGATAAGCTTGGCTCTAAATTGGACGGGTCAGGACCAGATGGATCTGAGCCACGACCCAGTGCGGGCGGTGGCACACTTTGTAGGGGAGCGAGGGTTGGGGGGAAGCGTCTCCTCCCAGGATTGTGGGAGTTCAGAGGCCTGAGGGATTGGGCGCTATTGGACGTGGCACAGTGGTTATTGGAGTAATAATTTGTTACTCTCTGCCCTGAATAGGTAACAAAGGCCAAATCAATTTCAAAACTGACACCAGTAGATATTTATTAGGTAAGAGCATCAACAGGTATGGTGAAAAGGTGGGTGCTAAATGGAGATACAGATAACAATGATCTAATTGAAGGGTGCAGCAAGCTGAAAGGCTGCATAACCTATTCCTTTTCCTATGAGTACTAATCTTCAATGTCATTACGGGGACGGACTGCATTTGGGACTGTTCTGTTCACGCTGTTCATCTTCGTCATTTGTATTAGCAATGAGAACTTCTTAATCCTCAAACTCCACTCTTTCTGACTCTTACGACTAAAATACAGAAGAGATCTCTCTCATCCTTTTCACTACACTTCCAGAGACTCTGATTTTAATAGCCACCTCTTCATACCAGAGAGTGGAACTATTGGCATGAATAATGATCCTTGAACTTAACGTAATAGACTTCAACTTTTGCACATGTTTTTATTCAGAGTCATTTTCTGAATTGCCAAGGTTCTGACACTGCACAAGTCTTGTACAGTGCCTTCAAAATTGCATGAGCTCTTGGAAATTTGCTGCTAATTGGCCATTTAATAAACATACGTGGCTTCACGCTGCTGTTGGGGAAAGTGGAAAGAGGTGTGAACACTCTGTAGAACCAACATAGTGTTTTTCTCTGCTATTTTCCAGAACCTCTCTTTTCAAACCAATCTCAGAGTCCCTGTCAAAATTCTATCTAAATAGGATGAAGGGGCCTCGGGATATGATACACGGATCATGAAAATTGGCAACACAGGTTAAGGAGGCATTTATTTCAAAAGAAAACAGAGCACTGGCATTCATTTCAGGAGGGATATTAGCTAACATTTGGATTATTGGAAACAATTCTGGTCTGCATATTATGTAAAGGATGTAGAGGTACTGGAGGAGGTGCAGCAAGATTTGCTTGGATGATACCAGATAGAAAGACTGGGGTTCTTTACTCTAGGAAAGGGAAAACTCAGTGATGACCTAATAAAGTCTATAAGATTATGAATGGGTTTGAAGTCCACTTGTGGGCAGCTCAGACCAAGGGGCCATGAATTTAAAATAGTGACTAATAAATCAAATAGGGACCCCAGGAGAAGCTTCCTTACAGAGAGAGTAGTGAGAATGTGGAACTGGACTGTTGGAGGTGACTAGTATAGATAGGTTTAAGGGAAAGTTAGATGAACGTATAAAGGAGAAAGGGATGGAAAAGCAGATTGATTGAGCTCAATAAGAAAAGGTGGAGTGGTATTTTATTCCAGAAAGCCAGTGGGTGAAAGATTGAACTGGATCCAATATTCACAAACCTTTAGAGGGATGTTACAGAGTTACACATTACAATCATACACCTCCTAGCCCAGCAGCAGTTATAATTTATATCTATATATACAGGTGTCAAGCGAATGCCCCATAATGTCCCTTACCTGCATTCAATTAGACACATTGGTCCGAACTCTACCATCTTGCTCGCTATGGAAGCGGCACGGGTGAGGGTCCGACAACGGGAAATTTCTGTTGACCTCGGGCAGAAATTTCTGTAAAATCCCACCCATTTTCTTGCAATAACCATGATAAGGCCCAGCAAGGGTCTGTTGGGCTGAATGGCCTGTTACTCTGCTGTACTGTAAATACTAAGTAACTATGTAAAGTTATAACTCTCCTTGATTTGCTTAACCAAACATATCCTGGGACATCGAAACCTGTAATCAGGATAGCGATTATATTTGATACTTGGGGGAAAAAAAACAGTACAAAGGCTGCTTTGCTCAACCATACAGATCTACACCTGGACAACTTACCTGTCCTTGTTTGTCTGTATATCTAGAAAATACAGCTTTATTTGTATTTTGCCCCCTTGTTATCCTTTGCATCAGGTCCATTTTCTTATATTCTCTACCCCACTACTTTCTCACACAGCTTCAAGCAGCTCTTGTATTTAGTTTGAAGATGAAAGAAACCTTAATGATTTCTGTAATGCGCTGCCATCACGGCAGGCTGTAAAAAACGACCTTGTACCAGTGAAATTCATTATGTAAAAACTGTGTTGAACTCTGCACAAAGGTTGAAGTAAGGGAGAGGTCACACAGTTACAAGCAAGCTTACAACCTACATTTAATAAACATTGTTTCATTTTTGCCATAATTTAAGATTTTCCTTGTTATTCTGTCATTTAAAGAAAGGCATTTATAAATAGAGATTACCCATTAATCACAAGTTTGACTAATTTGTCTTTTGTAGGAATTTACCCACCAGCACCACATATTCCATTTACTCTGCAGTGTCTGGACCCAGGCACAATACGAAAAGAGCTATAATTCACTTTTTCCCATATCAATCAACTGTAAAGATTGATAGGGCTACTCTGTGCACTGAATGAACTAATTATTTCATTGCATAAGCCATGAATTCATGCATTACACAGAAGAAGTGATAGAGAAAAACAGGACTTTGTCAACAGACTTTAGTGAAAAGAAACATTGTAGTTTAAATACCAGTCAAGTAGTTTTGAAGCAGTCTTGGAAGGATTAGGCTGTGGCCGTGTAGCAGGTTTTATTAAGGTAACACATAACATCTTGATGATGCTTTCCTGTTGAACTGCGTGAGTGCACGAAGAGAATGAACCCATTCATTTCTGGCTTTTCGGTTTTTCTGCTCTCTGCTGGGTACCTGCAGTACTTTCCATTGGATCAAGATCCCGTTTTTTTTTAAAAAAAGGCTAATTGAACCAGCATAATTCATTAAGCACTGCCAGTGGAGTGGAGCAAGCTGTGAATTCAATGACAGCTACTGAACCACTTGTCCAGGACAATCGAAGTTCAGACTTTGGTGAAAAGGTCTCCGAGGAAAAATTTGTACACGTTACGCTTGCTCCCAGACATAAAATGGGCTTGATCTCCAGACACAAGGTTTTGCACCCAATCTGCATAAATGGCCTGGCTGTCACCACATTGTACCCGTTATTATTTGGTGTCCCTGGTGCCTGCCTGGAATCAGCGTTGACCCAATCTGAATATGCCAAGGTGAGTTCTGCATCATGCATGTGCTAACTAGTTTTTCTAGTTCTACTGCAGTTCACTCAATGGTGCTTAAAGGGACCACTGCAAGCTTCAGATAAAGTCTCACCTTTAATTTACCAGGAGGGGAGGTGATGGCCTAGTGGTATTAGCGCTAGACCATTAATCCAGAAACTCAGCCAATGTACTGGAGACCCAGGTTCGAATCCCACCACGACAGATAGTGAAATTTGAATTCAATGAATATATCTGGAATTAAGAGCCTAATGATGACCAGGAAACCATTGTCGATTGTTGGAAAAACCCTTCTGGGTTCATCAATGTCCTTTTGGGAAGGAAATCTGCCATCCTTACCTGGTCTGGCTTATATGTGACTCCAGAGCCACAGCAATGTGGTTGACTCTCAACTGCCCTCTGAAACAACCTAGCAAGTCATTCATTTGCAAGAAGGCAGCTCACCAGCACCTTCTCAAGGGTAACTAGGGATGGGCAATAAATGCTGGCCAGCCAGTGGCACCCACGTCCCATGAATGAATAAAATACAAACATGGGCACTCTCCCGCTGTTTGTTGTTGAATGTCAAATTTGAGCGAGCGCGTTTACAGTTGGATGGCGGGGGTGGGGGTGAGGAATATATTGTGATGGACAAGGCATCACAATTGTGTGGGAAAGGCTGAATTATCAAAGGCATTTTTTCCTGTCTGCAATTATTTGTATGTTCCTAAAATGTTTGTTTCCAGACCCACTGGTGTCCGAAGTTTTTATTTGATTTCAGCAATTTTACCTTCAGCTTTTTTTTTGACATTTTTAATTTTGAAGTGCCTTATCATAGCAGCAGTCAGAACTGTTGCTAGCTGTAATACATTAAAGGTGAGGACGGTGCTACTAAAATCTGTCTATTGCCAGAATTCTCCAACTCGCCTGTGCTGAGAATTCTCCAGTCCCTCAGCAGCGAATGAAAAGTCTTGGCTGAGCATCAAATTCTCCATTCCCGCTGGCAAAGGTGGTGGGGCGAACAGGATTGGGAAATTTCGGCTGATGCCTTCTGCTTGAGGGAAGGTGGAGGGAACTCCTTTGTGTAAATGCCAACATTAGTAGCAGTGCATCATTGGAAAGGTTGGGTCCATTGGTTAGTTATGTGGTTGGCGGACATAGTTGAAGCTTCCCATATAAGACACTGCTTTTAAAAATCATAGAATCCCTACTGTACAGAGGGAGGTAATTTGGCCCATCGAATCTGTCCTGACCACAATCCTACTCGGGCCCTATTCCCGTAACCCCACACATTTACCCTGCTAATCCCCCTGACACTAAGGGTCAATTTATCATAGCCAATCAACCTAACCTGCACATCTTTGGACTATGGGAGGAAACTGGAGCACCTGGAGAAAACCCACTCAGACACGGTGGGGGATGGAGGCGGGGGGGGGGGTGGGGGTGTGGGGGGCAGTGCAAATTCCACACAGACAGTGGCCGGAGGCTGAAATTGAACCTGGGTTCCTGTGCTATGAGGCAACAGTGCTAACCACTGTGCCATTGTACTGCCATAAGGGGGAAGAAATGCAGGCAGTGAATATAAAACAACCAGAACATATCGGCAGGTTTAATGACAAGAAGAATCTACATAGCGTTTGACTTCACAACCACTTAAGTAAGTTAATAACTCAAGCACCAAAACACTAGAAAACACTAAGACCACCTTGGGTCGCCTGAAGGGGGTCTTGCTTGCAGCATACTATGGTCTTGCAGTGCCTTTACTGTATTTCCAGGGCATAGACCCAAAACTCAACAGCTTGGCTCCATCAAGTTGTTCTGACCTATGATTCAGAATAAGACTATAAGACCATAAGACATAAAAGTAGAAGTAGGCCATTTGGCCCACTGAGTCTGCTCTGCCATTCAATGAGGTCATGACTGATAGCTAGTCCTAGGCCCTATAGCAGGACTTGTGCACATAATGTAGGGTGGCGCTTCAATGCAGTGCAAAAGAGAGCTAACATTACTACTCGAAGGCAATGCTAAACTGAGGCCCTGTCTGCTTGTTCAGGTGGACTGCGTGGCACTATTCAAAGAGCAGGGGAGCTCTCCCCGGTGTCTTGGCCAACATTTAAACCACAATCAACACCATCAAAGCAGTTAACTTGTCATTTCTATTTGTAAGATCGAGTTATGTGAAAATTGGCTGACACATTTACGTTGCATTAGGGTGACTGTACTTCAGAAGTAATTCATTAGCTGTGAAAGTAGTTTTCACTGAAACAGATGTATAACGAGAATGTATTACCACGTTCCGAGAATTCGTCACGTGACTAAGATGAGAATGCTTTTTTTTTGGTGCTTGAGTTGCTAACTTATTTGAGTAGGTTGTAAAATCAAATGCTGTTTAGATTCTTCTTGTCAATAGATCTGCTCAAAAACTGGAGGTGAATCTTGGATCCAGTCACGTGATAAGGCGGGCTGTGCACATATTGGGGAATACTGAGTCGATTTAAAGAAACAGGATGAATCCTGATTTGCCATTTAGGGTTATATTGCTCCTAAGTGGCTCACTTTGCCCCGCAGCGACTTTTATTTTTCAGAATAGTTATACATCCTGTGCGAAGCTTGACCTGGAAGTTCAGGTAGTGGACCAATATTTCAATAAAGGCTGGCAGTGAATCTGAAATGAAATCCGCCTGAAACTACCTGCCAGTACCACTCAAGCAGATAGCTCCCAAATACAGGATTAAAGAAAGAGCCCCCTATCTGTGCTTTGTGATGTGAATCTGACTCTCATTACCACCACTCTCTGGGGAGACGGGTAGATTGTTACGAGGCATTAAGCAATAAGGAGCCATGTGTTTCCCATGGCTTTTCACAGGCTCGGGGATTGTCTTGTCGTGAGCTGAGGCTGAGTAGATACAGTTTGCTTTCCTTCTTTCTAATACTCTGTCCACGATCCTCTTGACTTCACAGCAGCAGCCCTGACAAGTTTGCCCTAGCGAAGGGTTCAAATTCCATGAAACACAAGTTAAAATTAGCAAAGAGTCGGGAGGGGAATCAGGCAGAACTAATTTCAGCAAAAGGTAATAACATGTGCAATAAGTTAATCAAGAAATGCCATTGAAGCAAACAGTAGCTGACCCACAGTCGTGGCTAAAGCATGAAGAACAGCAATTTAGGCACAAACTTCAGACAAATGCCATTACCTGCGTAATAGCATGAGTCAGGAGAAGAGAGAAAAGGGGGAGGAAACCGAATAAAAACATTATTTTTTTCTAAATGCCTTGTACCTGCATTCACAATGAAGCTAACTCAAGCTATTTAGTGTTAGCACACCATCCAGCCTAGTTGGGTTTAATGGCCTTAGCACATACAAGAAGTTTTTTATAAAATTAAAACAAAACTAAGAAACAGGATGATTCTGGGCAATTTTTAAGATCAGCTTTGTAAAGGTTTCTTTTCAATCTTGATTATTCGGCTTGGTGCCGAGAAAGAAATAAATCTGTTACGTAGGTTAGGTGGATTAGCCATGGTAAATGAGCAGGGTGATGGGGACAGGCAGAGGTGAGGGCCTGGCTGGGATTTTTTTTAGAGGGTCAGTGCAGTAGCTGAATGGCCTCTTTCTGCACTGTAGGGATTTATGGTATCTTGTGATTCATAGAATCGTAGAATCCTACAGTGTAGAAGAGGCCCTTTGGCCCATTCAGTTTGCACCGACATGCAAGAAACACTTCTCTCCTAATCCCATTTACCAGCACTTTGGCCCATTAGCTTGAATGTTATGTTGTGCCAAATGCTTTTCCAGGTACTTTTTAAAGGACTTGAGGCAACTCACCTTCACCGCCCTCCCAGGCAGTGCATTCCAGATGGTCACCACCCTCTGGGTGACCTCACAACCCCCCTAAACCTCCTGTCCCTCACCTTGAACCTATGTCCCCTCATGACTGACCCTTCAACTAAGGGGAACAGCTGCTCCTTAACTACCCTATCCATGCCCCTCATAATCTTTTACAATGTTGTGGTGATATATTGTCACTAATTGCTTTAAAATACTTAAGATTTGGTGTCATGGTTGTGACTTGAGCACTTGGTTGTTAATATAAGATTTCTGCCACCTGTTTGGGTCTGTATTATTATAGTGTGTCTCATTTCCCTTCATGATGAGAATCAGAGTGAATTATTCAATGTAACTAGCAGACATTTGGAAACATGCTTCAGTTTTTGTAGAGTGCAGAAGATGTTGCCATGATGGTGACTGGGCCAGCATCTATAGGTGGCACGGTGAACATAATGTTAAAATAATGATTATTTATTTAAAATCAGGCAACAGCTAACATTATGTGACAACCTCCTCATAAACATTAAGTAAGAACATAAGAACATAAGAAATAGGAGCAGGAGTAGGCCATCTGGCCCTTCGAGCCTGCCCCGCCATTCAATAAGATCATGGCTGATCTGTCGTGGCTCAGTTCCACTTTCCCGCCCTCTCCCCATAACCCTTAATCCCCTCTCTTATCAAAAACCATCAACCCGCTTCTTGAAAATATTTAGCGAGGCAGCCTCCACCACTTCAACGGGCAGAGAATTCCAGAGATTCACCACCCTTTGAGTGAAGAAGTTCCTCCTCAACTCCGTTCTAAAACACCCCCCCTTTATCTTGAGGCTGTGCCCCCTAGTCCTACTGTCTTTTTTGAGCGGGAAGAGTCTCTCCACCTCTATCCTATCCATCCCATTCATCATCTTATACGTCTCAATGAGATCTCCCCTCATTCTTCTAAACTCTAACGAGTACAAGTGGTCGTAATTAAATGACCCACAATAAAATATACAATACCAGGAGGCCACGACAATGCATTGAGATCAGAAAGTATGGAGCTCCTCAGAAAAAGAGATTTGGACCAGGGTATTTTTAAAAATGGACACTAACAAACTAACTCATTAATTGGAAATGTTTACAAAAAATGGTGGTGGGACAGAAACTACAGAAAGAAGAATTGAGCATCAGCCGTTCAGGTGAACAGAGGGATTTCAGCACAAGTAATAGTGTGTTTAAAAAAATGAACAGAAAATCATTTTGCAGACCCCAGTTAGACAAAATCCACTTTCATCCTGCACCAAATCAGAAATCAGAGAATCACACAGTGCGGAAGAGGCCCTTTGGCCCATCGTGTCTGCACCGACATGTGAGAAATACCTGAGCTAGCTAATCCCATTTACCAGCACTTGGCCTTGAATGTTACGACGTGTCAAGTCCCCATCATAACTTTAATCCAACATCTCAGAATCTTTCATCACCATTGCTGGGCATTTCTGTTCCACAGGCAGGACAGACAAACCAGGGGCTGGCAGTACATAACTGGGAGGGTGTGATACCATGAGTCCCCAGCATTGATGCTGAAATTGAAAATGTCTGGAGGTGTGACACCTGCAGGCTTAGCAATCAAACGCTGATTCGACGCAACTTTCATGGAGCAGTATGTGTACGTTACAGTCAGTCACTTCCACTGAAGGTCTGACCTGGGCTGGCTGACAGACAGTAGCATGTTTCAGAGTGGGCCGGAGACAAAGTCAGAGGGTGCATATCTTGTTGGACGTGGCACTGGACATCCAGTTGAGGAGGTTGAGAGAAGGAGGATTGTCCAGTACTCAGAGTGAGAAACAAACCTTCCTCTTGCCCCTGCACACCCGCCTCCCCCCCCCAACATCTTCTATAGCAGCTAGTGCAACTCTGTTTGATTTCATGCCCGCCTCCCATTCCTTCTGTGAACTGAAGGTGAACTCTAGCAAGGTTCTGTTTCTCCTGGTAACTCCTATAAGATAGAGTTGCATTGTAGTCCCTATTTTTTGATCAAATTCTCAGAGAATTACTTGAATAAATTTAGATGGAGTGTTGGGGAAGTCCCAATGTCCCATAGAATCTACCCAACGTGTCTCTGAAGGCTTCTCCAAAACTCCAGCAGCAGGTGAACAGTAAAAAGTGACATCAAAGAATTATTGCATTTTATAGCACAGAGAGAGGCCATTTGGCCTATCATGTCAACACCAACTCTCTGAATGAGCATTTCACTTAATGTCATTCTCCTACTTCTCCCTGTACATCATTCCTTTTTAAATAATAGTCTAATTCCCTCTTGAATGCCTTGATTGAACCTGCCTCCACCACACTTTCAGGTATTGCATTATACAGGAGGCAGTGGCGTAGTGGTATTGTCACTAGATGAGTAACCCAGAGACTCCAGGATATTGCTCTATGGGCCTGGATTCAAATCCCACCAAGGCAGATATTGAAATTAAAAGTACCTGGAATCAAAAGTCTAATGATGACCATGAAACCATTGTCAATTATTATAAAAACCCACTTGGTTTACCTATGCTCTTTAAGGAAGGAAATCTGCCATCCTTATCTGGTCTGGCACACATACGACTCCAGATCCACAGGAAATGGTTGATTCTGAAATAGCCAAAGAAGACACTCATTCAAGGTCCCAGCCAGTGATACCCACATCCCATGAATGAATATGAAAGATAGAAATAGACCTTAACCACTCACTGCATGAAAATTATTTTTCTCAGATGGGATTTGCTTTTTCACTAATTACTTTAAATCTGTGCTGTCTCTTTCTTGATCCATCTAATCATGTGTGAGAACAGTTTCTCCCTATCTACTGCACTAGACCCCTTATCATTTCAATTATCTATATCAGATCTCCTATTAGCATTCTCATCTCTAAGGAAAATGGCCCTACCTTCTCCAATCTATCTTCATAACTAAAGTTCCTCATCCCTGGGACTATTCTTGTCAATCCTTTCTGAAAAATGTTCACATCCTTCCGAATATGTGGTGCCCAGACCTAGTCACAATACTCCAGCTAAGACTGAACTCGTGTCTTATACAGGTTCAATATTACCTCCTTGCTCTTGTATGCCCCTATTAATAAAGCCTTTGCATTTTATTAATCATTTTAATTATTGCTTCTAGAAACTTCCCCACCACTAAAATTAATCTGACTGGCCTATAGTTGCTGGACTTAAGTTTACACCCTTTTTTTTAATAAGGTTGTAACGTTTGCAATTCTCCAGTCCTCTGACACCAGTCCTGAGTATAAAGGAAATAGAAAAATTATAACCATTCGCTCCGCAATTTCCACTCAGTTCCTTTAGTATCCTTGAATGCAATTCATCTGGCCCTGGTGTCTTATCAGCTTTAAGTACAGACATCCTACCTAATTCTTCTTCCTAATTCAATTGTAAAGCCTTGCAGTGACTAAATTATCTCCTCTTTCAGCACAGCTTAACACATCCACTAAAGAGTCATAGAGTCGTAGAGTCATAGGAGGTTTACAGCATGGAAACAGGCCCTTCGGCCCAAATTATCCATGCTACCTTTTTTTAAGCCCCTAAGCTAATCCCAATTGCCCGCATTTGGCCCATATCCCTCTATACCCTTCTTATCCATGTAACTATCTAAATGCTCTTTAAAAGACAAAATTGTACCCACGTCTACTATTACATCTGGCAGCTTGTTCCAGACACTCACCATCCTCTGTGTGAAAAAATTGTCCCCCTGGACACTTCTGTATCTCTCCTCTCTCACCTTAAACCTATGCCCTCTAGTTTTAGACTCCCCCACCTTTGGGAAAAGATATTGACTATCTAGCTGATCTGTGCCCCTCATTATTTTATAGGCCTCTATAAGATCACCCCTCTGCCTTCTACTCTCCAGAGAAAAAAGTTCCAGTCTATCCAGCCTCTTCTTATAACTCAAACCATCAAGTCCCAGTAGCATCCTAGTAAATCTTTTCTGCACTCTTTCAAGTTTAATAATATCCTTTCTATAGTAGGATGACCAAAATTGCACACAGTATTCCAAGTGTGGCCTTACTAATATCTTGTACAACTTCAACAGGATGTCCCAACTCCTGTGTTCAATGTTCTGACTGATGAAACCAAGCATGCTGAATGTCTTCTTCACCACTCTGTCCACCTGTGACTCCACTTTCAAGGAGCTATGAACATGTATCCCTAAATCTCTTTGTTCTGTAACTCTCCCCAACGCCAACCATTAACTGAATAAGTCCTGCCCTGGTTTAATCTACCAAAATGCATCACCTTGCACGTGTCTAAATTAAACTCCATCCGTCATTTGTCTTCAGCCTACTGGCCCAATTGATCAAGATCCCATTGCAATTGGAGATAACTTTCTTCACTGTCCATTATGTCACCAATCTTGGTGTTATCTGCAAACTTACAAACCTTGCCTCCTATATTCTCATCCAAATCATTAATATAAATGACAAATAATAGTGGGCCCAGCACTGATCACTGGCCACAGGACTCCAGTTTGATAAACAACCCTCTACAACCTTTCTCTGACTTCTGTCAAGTGCCGGCATCTCCACATTCTGTCAAGAAGCCAATTTGGTATCCATTTAGATACCTCTCCCTGGATCCTGAGAGATTTAAGCTTATGCAACAATCTACCATGTGGTACTTTGTCAAAGGCCTTGCTAAAGTCCATGTAGACAACATCAACTGCACTGCCCTCATCTACCTTCTTGGTTACCCCTTCAAAAAACTCAATTAAATTTGTGAGGCATGAATGGCAGAAGAATGCCAGACAAACTCATTGAAATTATAATCCGATAATATTTTATGTGTGATTACACCTCCTGTTCATATTGAATAGTGCTGGTTCTTGACGGAAAGGGGAAAAAGAAGTGTTAACAATTACTGCATAAAATTTCATGTAGTAGTTAGAATCATCTGTGTAGTGCAGAAGGAAGCCATTCGGCCCATTGACCCTACACCAACAACAATCGCACACATAACTCCAAGTATTTACCCTGCTAATGCCCCGAACACTAAGAGGGGAACTTTCCCAGTCTGTTTGCCATGGGAATTGTAGCAGGCGGGACAGGACCATACAAAGGTCTATTGACCTTGATCTTGGAGTGAGCATGGCTGGAAAATTTCGCCCAAAGGATCTATTTTTGAATTGATTTGATTTATTATTGTCACATGTATTAACATACAGTATTGATTCTTGTGCGCTATACAGACAAAGCATACCCTTCATAGAAAAGAAAACGAGAGAGTGCAGAATGTAGTGTTACAATCATAGCTAGGATGTAGAGAAAGATCAACTTAATGCAAGGTAGGTCCATTCAAAAGTCTGACGGCAGCAAGGAAGAAGCTGTTCTTGAGTTGGTTGGTACGTGACCTCAGACTTTTTGTATCTTTTCCCCGACGGAAGAAGATGGAAGAGAGAACTTCCAAGGTGTGTGGGGTCAAGCTCAAACTCTGGGGAAGTGCAGTATTAGCCGGGTGTCCTGTGGTCCAATGGTCCACTGCTAAACCTCCACCAGTCAGTAAAAGACAACCTACTCAAAGCAGTTTTCTTCTATAGATACAAAGAGAAATAATATGTATTTCAGTGCTCAAAAGGTTAAAGAGATGTGGCCAAGTACACATCTATGAATTATTAAATCATAAATGGAGCCATTTTTACTCTTTTTAATTACAACCTCATGGAAATATTGTTAGAACTACCTTTATTATTTTTGACTGTACTTTCTTCCACTTCACCAGTACCTCATACTCTCCACTCAGCAGGAGGCTGCATTACATACTGCTTTATCACTTCCAATGATTCATGATTAATCCTGCAACAGATATTGAAAGGGATGATGAAAATTAAAGGAATGCAAGCCCACTCTTCATATTTCAGCGAGAGAGGGCTGAAAGCAATTGTTTGTTTAGTATCCCCTGAGTTCTCGGTACAAGCATTGGATGTCACCACATTCTGCTGCATTGCAGAGTAGGGACTCCTACCATTCGAAAAAAATACATAAATTGGATTAAAAAGCCTGAGATCTCATCTGCACTGCATTAGGATGATAATAGTACTCTTCATGTGCAGCGGAAAAGTGGGGAGGGGGGGGCATATCTTTGTTCTTCTTGTCATTATTTTCTGACCTCAAGCCTCAGCGTAGCTCATTCTTGGATTTCCGATCCCCACTCTGAGGGGGTGAAACTCTGAGCCAATTCAGAATTCCAGCCGCAATATTTAAAGGAAATCTCACCATTCCACTTGCAAATCCCCTTCGTTTTACACTACTACCACCCCCCCCACCCCTGTGCCTCATCGTGGGGACTGTGGAAGGCATTTACTGAGCGCAGAAACATCCTGTTCCCTGCTGCTGCTGCAAAGAGCTATGATGTCAGCTGGCGGTTCCATGCACTGAGGAAGAGCATCATGAAAGACACCCATGTGGCTCCGTCACCACGGTTGTTCTCATGGCCCTTCCACCAGATGTAATGTCAGTGGAGTCATGCTGTGTGACTGAGGCTGCCCCTACTGCAACCTTTGGAGGTGCCCCAACCCCACCTGTAGCTCCACATCATAGCCAAGGGTCACAGGTACCTCAGGCACAGGCAGGCAATGGCGAGCGATGTGCCTCACCTTCTTGCTCGGCCATTGGTGAGGCATCGTGTCGCGGTGAGGCGGGTTGGATGTAAACACAGGCCGTCACGCTGGTAATATCACACAGTGGTCACTTAGGTGTGTCTGCTATAAATAATATCGACTGCATTTTGAGAAAGTATTGGGCATGTTGCTGCACTAAGGCAGACTTGTACATCTGCATTTCATCATGGTTACGGCTACCATGAATCCATGGATGACCAGCAATGAGGGCACAGAAGTCAACAACTGTCTGGGCTGGACAGGCACGGACCCTCTGCTAAAGGTCATGCTATTATTGCCTTCCTGCCCTTTTTCCTAAATTGATTCTGTCACTGTGCTTTTCCCACACTCTTTTGGGATTTGACTTGCTCCATGCCGATTGTGGCGGCTTTTGTTAAATAAGTTTTTAAAATTGTGGCCCTTCTCTCTTTTTCTTCCTTTTGAACTCTGTTGGTTCTGTTTATTTTGAACTTTGCTGCGGCAGTCTAACAGCTTTCTCCCAGTGATTGTCCCACACGTTCTTTTTGGAGATTCTCACAATCCCAGCCCTTCTTTCCAACTTCTTTAAAAAACATTTCTTTCTTCTCTCTTCTGGGCAATTTTTTTGTTAAACTCTTCAGGTCTTTTTGACCGTTGCACTTTGAGAGTTTCAGCAAGTGTGCTGTTTTTACTTGTGAGCTGTCAACTCTACATTTTTTAAAACTCTTGCAATTGTTTTTGGCTTGTTGGATATCTTAATGATGAGATCTTGAGATTTGTAGATTTGAACATGAACGATTCTTATTGTTAGTCTGATCCCAGGTTACTGCCACGCATAGTATTGCTGCCATGCAGTTAGGCTTCTTCCAGAGTGTTATCTCTGAGTCTATTACCATGTGACTCTAAACATCATACTGTAGGCAGTGATATTCTCCAGTCCCGTATTAATATTGGCTCTGCTGTGCTTCTTTACATTATAGTAGCATGTACACAATGTCACAATAGATACTAGCTCTGATTCAGGGAGTGTCAAGCTTAGAGCAGCAGGAGAACTGTGTCACAGCTTCCAGCATTCCATTCACAATTGCTTCATTAAGTCAAAAATGCATTTGTTTACCAAGACTGGTAGTTCAGTCTATTTTCCTATGGAAAACCCTTTCCTTTTTTGCATGTGGCAGGACTTTCACAAGTCCTTTCACAAGGATGCCATTGACTGCACCCTTATGGTTTTATGTGTCTTTACATCCAGTAAAGCTTCACTTATGAAGAGGAAGGGTTACGATTCAATGATTGTGCAAATCATCTGTGATCATGGGTGCTGGGTCAGGCCTCTGCAGATGTTCATTTCTGGGGAGCTACCATAATTATTTCATCCTACAGCAAACTGCTAGACCCTTGGACTAGAAATCTGCACACCAATGAGACTACTGAAATTATGCCTGATGGTTATTCTTAAATTGGTGAGTCCAGGCCCCAAGGCAGATTGCTGTAGGTTAGAATTCACAGGGACAGATTATCATATGATTATGGAGGTGGGAATAGAGACAGGAATGTCAAACATTCAAATTTATTGCTCACTCATTTAATTCCCAGTCTACTTCTGTGTGTTCTCCTCGCTGGTCAGAAAAGCTTTCGGTCACGACTTGGTGTGCACCACTGCCGAGGTCGGAGTTGCCACTGTGAGCCCTATAGGAAATTTGATTTATTCTACCCAGCTATTTTCATGTGCTACTGTGGGTTTTGGAACCCCTAAAAAAAACTTGCCTTATAGGACAGCTTGGGACTGTTGGAAGAGGCCTGGGAACAGTCAGACAGGTAAGTGTTAAATAATTTGACAACTTTGAATGTCCCTATTAGATGCTGTATTATAATGTAGATGTGTGATATTGCAGTGAATTTTCATTGATCTGCTCAGTAAAATGAATGGACCATTACATTTACCAGCATTGTTTAAATGCTGAAATGCATTAGAGTATGTTTTCCATTGGGAAAAGTGCTCTTAGACATTCAAAAGTGAAGAAAGCATTGTTTGGGATAACTGGCAATGATCTGAAGATATTTTAAATGCCTCAATCCTTTGCAAATTGAAAACAGAAGCCTTCAGCAGCTTTCCCTTAGAGATAAACAACCATTTGCTGCAGGACTGCTTTGATTGACTTTAGTCTAGAAGAAAAGGTAATTTTTTTTTCCAATTTCAATAGACTCCATTATTTATTTTCCAAAGACATGTTCTTACAGCTGAGTCCATTATGAATGCTTGACTGAA
This sequence comes from Carcharhinus amblyrhynchos, assembly GCF_965287045.1. NCBI lineage: Eukaryota > Metazoa > Chordata > Chondrichthyes > Carcharhiniformes > Carcharhinidae > Carcharhinus > Carcharhinus amblyrhynchos. Next base: position 57,985,032 of record NC_137335.1, read on the forward strand.
TTTCAAAAGGCCCTGAACCATTTATCGCAACAGATAGAATATCCCCATTTTGATGTTTTTTAAAGGTCATTAAAGGATTAACTGCCTTTGATATGGTTAGTGAATAAACATTTGTTTATTTTACCACAGATTGACAACTTGAGGGAGATTATTGATTTATTAAAGGTTTTTATGAATTGGACTTTTTTTAGTATGAAGATTGGTTGAATGATTGCTCTGTTGGGTTGTTAGAAGTTTATTTTTTAGTGTATATTTCAAAAACATCCTGAGGTTTTCCCATAATCAATACTGGGTGAGTGGCAGTGAAGGATACATGGGCGTATGGGATGTATCATGGGGCATGGACAAGTCATGTAGGCAGCATGGGGAGTATGATGGGCCCGGGAGATGGAATGAAGTGGAATAGGGATATGAAGGACATGCAGGTATGGGAAGCATGGAGACATGAGGGGAAATGGAAGAGGGAATTGCTTGGGTGATGGAGTGTTGAGGCTTAGGGGACTTCAGAGTGATAGTAGGAGCTGGACTGCTGTCCCTTAGAATCAAGGTGGGCTTTCTAAACAATCTGCCTCCTCATCTAATCTCCACATACTCCACCTGCCCTGCATCAAGTCCTTCAAAACCAAACCCTTCCATGCCCACATCTCTCAGAGACCAAATATTCTAGAAATGGTGTTTGGAGGTAGGCTTGGGTTTCAGAAGTCTGGAATATCCACCCAAGAGGAGTTTTCAGACTGTAACAAAAATATTCATTATTGCAATGATGACTTTGCTAAGGACCTCACTCAATGTAGCCTCCACATTGTTGAACATTTTCAAACTGTACTGGATATTTAGCAAAGAGTTAAATAAGTCCATAACGTGTTTAGATTAAATTGGAAATTCCACACTCTGAGTCTGTCTTATCCCTTTTTTACTAACCAGTTACAGACTGACATTGACAGAAACCAAGAAACAGTATGAATCTCAATATGGGAAAATAGTTGCGCCTGCAATGTGGAGGGACTGAAAAATAATTTTGTTCTAGTAACATGAGAGTTAATAACTGGAGGCCAATATGTGACCAGATGCTTGATACAATTTCCATCCTCTCCAAGTCTGTCTCAGGAGCAGAGTGATTACCAATGAAATAACTGAACCCTCTCTTTATAGAAACATAGAAAAATAGAAGATAGGAGCAGGAGGAGGCCATTTGGCCCTTCGAGCCTGCTCTGTCATTCATTACAATCATGGCTGATCATCCAACTCAATAGCCTAATCCTGCTTTTTCCCCATAACCTTTGATCCCATTCGACTCAAGTGCTATATCCAGCCGCCTCTTGAATACATTCAATGTTTTGGCATCAAATACTTCCTGTGGTAATGAATTCCAGAGGCTCACCACTCTGTGGATGAAGAAATATCTCCTCACCCCTGTCCTAAATGGCCTACCCTGAATCCTCAGACTGTGACCCCTGGTTCTGGACTCCCCCCACCATTGGGAATATCCTCCCTGCATCTCGCCTGTCTTGTCCTGTTTGAATTTTATAAGTCTCTCTATGAGATCCCCCCCTTATTTGTCTGAACTCCAGTGAAAACAATCCTAACCTCGTCAATCTCTCCTCATACATCACATAATGTAAGTTTATTTCTTTTGATTTGAGTATGAGGTTTTTTTTGGGTCTTGCTCATGTGGAAATGGATTAAATCCTTTGTGTGCTGGGCAATGAATAAAAAGCTGGCTGTTAGCTACGCAGCAAATCAGGAACGGCTAAGTGTCAAAGCCATTCAGTCTTCCATGCCTCATTCTAGATTTTCAGTATTTAAGTCCCCAGCTGTCATGAACAATGTACATGTCTCAATGCTGCATAGGCAGCAGTGGTCTAAGTAAAAAATAGCTCCTTTTAGTGGTTTCGTATATTTTCCATATTTTCATTCCTCCGTTTCCCGTTTTTCTCATGTGTTCCTCATTTTTCTCGTACCAGGTGCCATTTTCAGACTGAGGGGAAATCAAAATAACTTCTGCTTTTCAAAAGTCTTTTGCGAGCAGAGTATCAAGCATTTTCCAGCAGAGATGAAGAAAGAAAGATCTGAGGATTGAATCAACCCCAGGAGAATCACAAACACCTGAAGTGGCCAGTCGTAGAGCACCAGGCAGATACAGAAGGCTGGAGTTAATGCAGCGTGTCACGGCAGGAACCATGGCAACCAGGCCCACTCAATCATGGGAGAGGCCCCACATCAGTCTCCTGGCAAGAGGTTAAACCTCTCCTGTTTAAGTCGGAGGGCGAAAGGAATTGACGTGGGATTCTTGCCCAGTGGGGGTGGGATGTCAATTAGCCTCATTGATGACACTTATTATCCCAGAGCCCACCGGGATTTAGTGGTGCTTCAGGGATTAAATGGCGGCAGTATGGCTTTCCCGTGTTCTTGAACGTGGCCCAGCAAAGCCTGTCAGTGGCCTCCAGTGGGGGAGGGGAAAGGAGGGTTGTCTGGAGCATCTGACATCAGGAAACGGAAGGGGCCTCTGAAAGCTGCCCCTCCCCCCACGTGTCTCTGACCCTGCTCCCCGCAACCCTTTCTGCGTTCCCCATACCCACAACCCCCACCCTGCCATTGCTCAGCTTGGATTTGGGATTCGCTGATGACCCTGGGCTTCTGGTAGGTTCATTGCTTCCAGAAGATTTTTATCCCATTGATGCTAATGGCATAAGGGACTGCCACTTCTGATTGGCTGGCAACTCTTGGCGTGCAGGATGTTTCCTGTCAATCACCTCAATCATTGGGAAGGTCCGGGGAAGGCCACTTTCATATGAACATGTCAGTTAGGAGCCACTTGGCCCCTCGAGCCTGTTCTGCTATTAAGTAGGATCATGGTTGATCCAGTTGTGGCTTCAACTTGACTTTCCCTCCCACCTACTGTGACTCCCTTGTCAATCAAGAATCTATTTAACTCAGCCTCATGATCCACCAAGAGAAAACATTTCTAATCGTCTCTGCCTTACTGGGAAACACTTTGTTTTTAAACTGTATTCCCTAGTTCTGGTCTCTCAGGACCTTACATGTCAAAAACATCACCTCTCATTCTTCTTAAATCTCTGGGGTCCAACAACAATGATGCCATCAAACAGACTAAGCAGCCATTCACGTTGCAGGATTCTCACCAGCAGCAAATCAGAAAGTCATAAACCTTTTGCACATTTACAAAAGCAAAACAAAGGCCATGAAAGACAGATGAAATTAAAGTAGAAGCTGAAATATTGGGCAGGAGTTTCCGAGTGCATGTGCCCCAAGACTGGAAACTCCCGTCCACAATCAATGGACCTTTACATGCTTGACGGATTTTCCGTCCCACCCATTATGATTTTTGCAGCGGGCAGGATGGGAAAATTCTGCCCATTATAAACAAATCTCTTAAATAGGGAACATGCTGCTAATTATCAACAAGTCTGTTAGCATCTGTAGAGAGAAATAGAACTAATAGTGGAACTTTCCCATCCTGCTCGCCACAGGAGTCATAGTGGGCGGAGGGCAGGGGGGCAGACCATGCAAAGGCCTGTTGGCCTCAGGCTGGGATTTTCCAGCCTTGGAACGAGTGTGGCTGGAAAATCCCACCCAATGTTTCAGGTCAGTGATCTTTCATCAAAAATCTGGGTGTTTGACAAAAAGTTACAACCCTGAAACGTTAACTCTGCTTTTCTCTGTTGATGCTGCCAGATTTACAATACTTCCACTATTTTCATTTCAAATTTCCAGCATCCACATTATTTTGCTTTCGTGTCAGGGTTTAAAACAAAAACTCTTATTTTGAAATTTTGTTTATTCATTTGTGGGACGTGAACATTGCTGGCTGGCCAGCATTTACTGCCCATCCCTAGTTGTCCTTGAGAAGGTGGTGATGATACAACTGAGTGGTTTGCTAGGCCATTTCAGAGGGCAGTTGAGAGTCAACCACATTGCTGGAGCCCTGGAATCACACGTAGGCCTGACCCGGCAAGGACGACAGATTTCCTTACCCAAAGGAAATTAGTGAACCAGATGGGTTTTTCCGAAAGTCAACAATGATTTCATGGTCATCAGTAATTCTTAATTCCAGATATTTTTTATTTAAATTCAAATTCCATCACCTGCTGAGGTGGGATTTGAACCCAGGTCCCCAGAACATTAATTGGATTTCTGGACCAATTGTCTAACAATGATACCAGCAGGCCATCACCTCCATTGAAAATCGATACAAATTTATGGCATGGAATGGAAAAATTGAACATTCCACAAATATAAATTATATTTTCAGAGGCAGAAATGTTGTACTGCAATAATATTTCTAGTACACTGTTCAAAGGAAGGTCTTGTGCTGAAATGGGTCACATCCCTGCCTCAGAGCCATGAAGTTTGAGTCCAACTTTAGGACTTGATGGCCAAGGAATGTGCACTCTAAATATGGCCAAACAGATTGAGTAACAAACTGAAAACCCTTCCAACACATGCCGATGGTAGGCCGAAAGAACAGGAAAAATACTGGGTCAGCTAAGTGGTGAGAAGTTGGATCTTCTACCATCATAATCCACAGTTCCAGGCTACAATGTACATGTCGCTACAGCGGCTCAAACTCTGAGTGAACGGTAACACACAACCATAACCACATCATTAAAAACACAGTTACACTTCATCGAGTAAGGCGCGCATTAATCAAGGCGGATGGAGTAAAAAGTGGAATTATCTATCAAATCAGTGGCTTCTATTGATTTGCATCTGTGAGGAAGCAACAGGAAGAATCATTCACAGCTATTTCTGGATTTCCATGTTTAACTGCACATGTGTGGATGCCAGGAGTTGTTAGTTTTACAGCATGATAATAATAAACACTGACAGTTTCACTGTCATTACAATTGCAAAATCTTGGCCAATTCATCATTTCTCACTCATTGCTATTCTGGCTTTTCTCTCACCATTTTAACCCAGACTGCCCTTTCCAGTTCTGGGTTTTCATAGAAGCATAGAAACCCTACCGTACAGAAAGAGGCCATTCGGCCTATTGGGTTCTATATGTAACCTCACATATTTGCCCCACTAATCCCTCTAACCTCGCATCCCGGGACCTGAGGGGAAATTTAGCATGGTCAATTAATCTAAGTAAAAAGTCTGACAACACCAGGTTTTAGTCCAACCTATTTATTTGATAATATACTCACAAGCTTTCGGGGTTAGTCCCTTCGTCAGGTGAATGGAGAGTTCTGGCCTCAGACAGAACTCACTCTCTCCAGCCCTCCTATCTTCCCCAGACCATGCAGGATGTCTAGAACCCAAAAGAAAAAGGCAAGGAGCCTCAGGAAGAAATCTGTTCCTTGATCCATTCACCCTGAGCCCATCACCCCTGCGAGGCGTCCTGCCCCACCCACTGAATTTGGAGTCCTTATCCATCCCCTTCCAGTAATACACATGCTATCCCTTTGACTCCCTTGTTTGCAAGCTTTTCATGCAGCCTTCTGGGGTCCTGCTTCTATCACCTCAATCTTCCCTCCGTCTTCCATTGTTCATCATCTTCATCCACCTCCTTGCCCCTCTGCCTGACATTGTGAACCCCCATTATTCCCCTCAGCTCCTTGCACAGCCCTTCTTCCACCTGACGAAGGGACTAACCCCGAAAGCTTGTGAGTATATTATCAAATAAATAGGTTGGACTAAAACCTGGTGTTGTCAGACTTTTTACTGTGTTTACAGTCCAACGCCGGCATACCCACATCACAATTAATCTAACCCACACATCTTTGGACTAAATAGAGATTAACTTCAGTGAACTTCAAATTCCTTTTGTTTACCTCTTTTCTTCAAATTTTCTGGAACTTCATTCCGTAGTTTCTAGAATTAACTGTCCTTTAGTTTCTGAGACTTGCCTTTTACTCCATGGTTCTGCTTCTGGCAAAATTAGGAGAGCTAAACTCCTTTTGCCCAGGTCCAGTTAAACTAAAAACACTGGCGGTGGAATTTTCTGGTCTCCCGACCTCCATGTTTCTTGGCGACAGGAGGCAGCCAGTCATTGGATGGCAGTGCGAGCTCATGATCTCACCACTGTCAGCAGGGTTTCATATTGCATCCACTTCTCGCCACCAGGAGACCCGCGGGAGGTGTAGGGAAGATCCCACCACCAACCAATAGCCTGAAAAATCCCACCCCAGGTCTTTTCACTAAAGGTGGCCCTGGTTGCTAAGCAATGGCACATTCCTTATCCAAACTCTTGTTTATTTTTCACACTGTAAACTCTCTAAGCACAATAGAGCCACATTTTAAAATGAACCCAACCCCCTCCCCCCGATACACATAAACACCTTCTAAGTAGAGTTTTATCCTTTCTTACATAGAAATACTAAATTAAACGCGCTTAAATCTACAGGCGGGATTTACTGAGCAACCAGCTACGTGTTTCACAGTGGCTCGAAATTGGTCAGTGGCAGGATCTTCTGGTCTTGCCATTGTCAATGGGGTTTGCCGTTGAATGCTCCCTTTGTTGCCACGGTGAGGGATATGCTATCACCAGATCCCGCCAGCGGGAATGTTATTTCTAACATCCAACAATATAAAGATCGATCACCTAAAACTATCGTTGCTTCCTGACACACTTTTGCTTCATTTCCCAATGGCTTTAATCGGCAAAAGAGAGCAACAACAATATGAGAAAGAAACCTTTTCAAACTACTTGGATCGCGAGGCTTGAACTTCCTGACACTCTCACTAGGAAAGCCTATTCAGAAAATTTGGCCTCTGGAGTAGAATCAGCAGGACTGGAGTTTGTAATAATCTTGGTAGCGCATTGAAAACATTTACTGTATGAAGTCTGTTCCCCACCACCCCCACCAAATAATTTCTTCTATTGTTTCAAGTGCAGTGATGCTCCTTCCTCTTAGTGTGGGTGGCCTGAGGAGATTCCAGCACTGTCTGCTTCTCCCATCCCTTCCCACTCTCACTCCATTCTATATTATGGGTCAATGACAGACATTACATTGTAGTGTCACCCACTCCCGAGTGAATGAGACAGAGCAAACTCTCACTTTAAAGCTACGTTTCATTGTTAACTTTACAAAATATTATTGGAGCTGACAGCCCTTGCTCACTCGGCCTGACAACCTGTTGTTGTGAAGGTTGGGGTGATAAAATATAACATTATTTCACTCATCTGTAGTTCCTTGAACAATTTGCCCACCCCCTACCCTGGTTTGTGCAATCAGACAGCAATACATTAACTAATAGGAGTTTGACAGGGGAAAATGTCTTAAAAAGGAATTGTTCTGGTATAAATTAAATCTATGGATCATGAAGATTAGCCATTTGGAGGAAGTGTATTTGGGCATTTTGTGCAAATCCAAATTTGCAGAATTTAACGATGTAATTTAACAAAAAAAAATGTCCTTTGTTTAGTGAGGTTAATAGAAATGGCTTTTCAATTTGAGGTGTAATATTTCACCCTAACATATCCCATGAAGATACCAGTGCAACGTTGAGAATCAGTGCACGAGAGGTTGGAGGGGTTCAGTTTAAGAGCAACATGTGATTAAATTGGGCCCTTTGATCCCTGAGAGCTCATAAACCTCTCGCAGGTTAATTGTGCTGCCAGGCAGAGACTGCTTGTGTGCTAAAAGCTTCACTCAATTAGCAGCGTGAACTGTGTGGGCCCTCTTATTATCAAGCTGCTTGGCTCTGTGATCATTAACATATGATTCATCTCTTGTTCTTGGGTGGGATAGCCTCATACTGGGCCGATGACATACTCCCAGCGTGACAAACAAACACGTCACTTCTCCACAGCAGTTGGGATTTCTGGCTTCATGTTGATCCAAGGCATTTACTTTCAACGTGATCTGTCCCAATGACCCCCCCTTCCCCACCACTCACAGTCCTGTGGAGAATGCCTGTGTAATATCTTCACTATGATTCTCCCATCCTGTTTCGCTGATTTTTTTCATGCAGTAGGCTGGGAGATTGTCGTGTTGGACCATTCGTGGGGTTCGCGCAAGCATTCACGCCCCACTAGCGTCTCCCAACACCAGATTTCTGGCAGCATCAGCTCCACGCTGGAAATCACGGGAGGCGCAAAGACCATTTAAATGGTCATTTTATTATCAATTGAATATGATTAATGGGCCCAGGGCTGAAGTCTCCAGGTCTGATAGCAGCTGTCCCTCCCCCCACTAGAGTGGTTCACTCCGGCAGGGATTACAGTAGCTTTCCGTGGCACCATTCTGTGGCAAGGATATTTTGGCCTTGGAGGGAGTGCAGAGGAGGTTTACTAGGCTGATACCGGAGTTGAGGGGATTGAGCTATGAGGAGAGGCTGAATAAACTAGGCTTGTACTCGTTAGAGTTTAGAAGAATGCGGGGAGATCTCATTGAGACGTATAAGATGATGAATGGGATGGATAGGATAGAGGTGGAGAGACTCTTCCCGCTCAAAAAAGACAGTAGGACTAGGGGGCACAGCCTCAAGATAAAGGGGAGGCGGTTTAGAACGGAGTTGAGGAGGAACTTCTTCACTCAAAGGGTGGTGAATCTCTGGAATTCTCTGCCTGTTGAAGTGGTGGAGGCTGCCTCGCTAAATATTTTTAAGACGCGGGTTGATGGGTTTTTGATAAGTGAGGGGATTAAGGGTTATGGGGAGAGGGCAGGAAAGTGGAACTGAGCCACGACAGATCAGCCATGATCTTATTGAATGGCGGGGCAGGCTCGAAGGGCTAGATGGCCTACTCCTGCTCCTATTTCTTATGTTCTTATTTCTTATGTTCTTATTCCATGAATCTGGATGAATTACAATGTCCACCCTTTTATCTCCTCCCTCCTCACTGTCCAAACACTCCTTCCAGGTGAAACAGAAACTTAGATGTACTTCTCTCAATTTAATGTACAACGTTCACTGCTCACGATGCAGTCTGCTCTACATTGGAGAGACAAAACCCAGATTGGGTGGTCATTTTGAGGCACACTTCTATTCAGTCTGCAAGCACGACTCCAAGCTTCCGGTCACCGGTCATTCTCACTTTCCACCTGGCCCTTGCGTTGACTTCTTTCTCCTCAGCAAAGTTGAAAGTCAGTGTAAGCTTGAATGACAGCACCATTTCTTTCAATTAGTCACTTTCCAGCCTTCCAGATTCAACACCAAGTTCAACAATTCCAGGCTGTAACCTTTGCTCCTATTTTGTTTCCTGTTAAATTGCAGGTTTTGCTCAAATGGTCTCCTTTTTATTCTCCCGTTGCTTTTGACCAGCAGCTGTTGACCCTTCTGCCATTCACAGCTTCTGCTTCTTAACTGCTCCCTTACATCATCGAATATCTCCTGTCTTTCACCCTATTGCAGGCCTGCTTAGAATCACAGAATTGTTACAGTGCAAAAAGGGGGCCATTTGGTCCATTGTGTCTGTGCCGGCTCTCTGAATGAGCTGTTCACTAATGCAACTCCCCTGACTTTTCCTCCTAACTCTGTACATTCTTCTGTTTCAGATAATAATCCAATTCCCTCTTGAATACCTCAGTTGAACCTACGTCCTCCACACTCGTAGGCAGCACATTCCAGATCTTAACCAACTGCGTGAAAAAGCTCCCCTCCTGTTTCCATTCTTTCTCTTGTCAATTACGTTCAACCTGTACCCTCTGGTTCTCCATCATTCCACCAGTGGTAGCAATTTTTCCTATCAACTTTGTCCAGACTCTTCATAATGTTGAATACCTCTTGTCAAATCTCTTATTAACCTTCATTCCTGCAATAAAAATAGTTTCAACTTTTCCAATCCAACTACATAACTGAAGTTCCTCATCCTAGGAACAATTCTTGTGAATCTTCGCTGAATATTCTGAATACCTGCGAATCTCCCTGTTTATATCACAGCAGATCATGTGACGGTGTATACAGGAAAGATACAATCACTTTAAATACGTAATAACACTGCAACCAAGAAGGTGGTGGTTACTGCTGGTGTTGCACTACCCGTGGTTCAGGGTTGCTGATGGACCCAGACCACAGGCAGAAGAGGGTGGGAGGAGGTAGTTCAGAAGTAAGGGCGGAGGCTGGCTCTCAGCAAGCTCACCGCATTCCCCCCTACCCCTCTCCCTTTCACCCTATCCACCTTTCCAATGCCAGGTCCCTTGATCAGGCAACTTTGAACAAGAGATCATCCAAGGAAGACCACAATCAACCCAAAAGGGTTTGCTTTTCAGTCTTCCCACATGGCGAGTCCCCTGTCAACAGCTTGGTGAATACCAGCAAGTGCTGGAATGAAACCCTTCAGTGGGCATCAATTTGCAACGCTCTTAGAATATTTCTTTTGAAATAAGATTGGCCAGCATTCAGACCTGATGAGTATTTCCAATATTTTGTGCTTTGCTGTCAGATTTCCAGTACCAGTAATATTTTGCTCAATCGTTTAGAAATGCTTAGGTTTACCAAGGACAACCAACTAGCATTTCAGAGAACTTTTTGGAGATGCAACTAATTTCGTAGGCAAAGGGAATGCAATAGGCATACGGTGCATACTGACTTTCAGAGGCTAGCTCAGAAGTTTCAGGCACATGAGTACAGGAAACAAAATGGATTGTGGATTGAAATTGAAGTGTTAGGGGAAATTGGTATTGTTCGATCTGAAAAAGGATTGGAAATATTGGGCTCCAGCACTCAGTGCTGGGTCCAGTTTAGCTCTCAGGAGGGAATTTTCACTTAATCTTTATGGGAGGCTGGCATGATTGGATCAACTACCCACTATTTGCACTGCGCAATTCTACTCTCCATTGATTTCATGCAGAGTAATCTGGGGCAGAGTGCGCTATGAGTGTCTGAGCTGGTGGGTGAACCAAGTTAAAGTGATCATCCTGGTACACATTCTCCATGACCATATCCTCTCAGTTTTTCATACTGCATGGTTGATTAAGTTTAAGTTTTTTTTGTCTGGTAGCACATTGCAGTAAATTAAAGGGATCAATTTGTCTGAGACCTGTGTTGTAACCTTTGGGTTGTTGCAAGACCACACATCTTGGAGGGAGCATTGATCTCCAGCGCGTAAAGCATCCGATCATTTGTTTTGACCAATATCCATTTGCATTAACACCAATAGCATTGTAAGTGCCCTGCTCATTTTAGGCAGTTGTGCTTAATCACTGAATGCAAGAACAAATATAAGTAGCATTTCATTAAGGTGCAGTTGCTTTTTAAAAAGAATCTTATTGTGACAAAATTACTTCGTTTTTTTTCCAAATTCTATTTGGCCCAACAATAGGCAGTGCCCTGCTCATGTTCGATGTGGCACAGTGGTTAGCACTGCTGCCTCACAGCACTAGAGACCCGGGTTCGATTCCCGGCTTGGGTCACTGTCTGTATGGAGTTTGCATGTTCTCCCTGTGACTGCATGGGTTTCCTCCGGGTACTCCAGTTTCCTCCCGCAGTTTGAAAGATGTGCTTGTTAGGTGCATTGGCCATGCTAAATTCTCCCTCTGTGTACCTGAACAAGTGCTGGAGTGTGGTGACTTGGGGATTTTCAGAGTAACTTCATCGCAGTGTTAATGTAAGCCTATTTGTGACACTAATAAATAAACTTTAAATGTGAACCTCCTCATAATTGACTTCATTGCACTGTATCAACATATTAAACTATTAGCCAATATACTCAAAGGACTTCCTGCTTTATTTAAAAAGATGCCAAAGAATCTTGTACATTCACCTGAGAGGGTGAATGAGGCCTCAGTGAAGCACCTAATCCAAAATGCAGCATTTCTAACAATGTTTTTTGTTTGCGTCAGAAGTAGGCTTACATTAGCACCTCAATGAAGTTACTGTGAAAATCCCCTAGTCACCACACTCTGGCACCTGTTCGGGTACACTGAGGGAGAATTTAGCATGGCCAATCCACCTAATCAGCGCATCTTTCAGATTGTGGGAGGAAACCCATGCAGACACAGGGAGAATGTGCAAACTCCTCGCAGACAGTGACTCAACCCAGGAACTGAACCCGGGTCCCTGGCACCGTGAGGCAGCAGTGCTAACCACTGTGCAGCCGTTCCAGCTGTCGGCACTCCCTCAGTGTTGCATTGAATTGTAAAACTAGATTACGTGCTTAAGTATAGGATGCAATCGCCACGGTACATGTAAACTTGCCACGATTGATATTAGTTCGGTCAACATTACAAACCAGTTTTCTGTTTGTCTCTGTAAAAAGTCACTTTCCACATCATGCTCCTCCTTGTACTCCGCCTGACATCCTCATTACAACCCTTACTATGTCCTCATCTGCAGACCAGAGGCATCATGCAAACGAGTTGATGTTGGCTTTCCTCTTTCCCTGCAAAAGAGCAATTGGTATCTGCGAGAAGGAACTGGAGGTCCTCATTTTTTTCTAGTTTCCTCTCAATTCAAATTCATTGTGTTGGCCTCTGACCCACTAGTACTGAAACTGACAGAGTAATTGGTGAAAATGAGTAGCAACTCACCAGACATGAAATCATCAGAGGCAGGCCACTAACTCACAACAGCCAGCCTTTCGATATTAACTCACAACGACAGCCCTCAGATACAAAAGATAGATACCATGAGATTTTAATTATTGATAGACATCCAGCTATGAACTCTCAAAGGAGACTCTGAGATATGAACGCGTGTTGTATTCTAACTGACAGTAGGCACCAAGATATTAACTCAGGAAGGTCACTGCAATGCTAACTCACGACAGACACTATGAAATATTAATCCTATATCCTATCTTGAGATGCTAACTGATTTCAAAGATCTCATGAAGGTCACCATGAGATAATAACTCCCAGTGCTGATGTGAATTTTTGGATGGCCAACCAACAGAAGGCCCTTCTTACTTTAGCAATGCACATGCCAGAACCATTTTGAGGCCTTTGCTCTATTTAAATGAAAGCAGTGAACTTCCGTACCATAATGATGTCCTGTTATAGTTTTCTGCATTCAGGTCAATGCTATAATTGGGCAACTCAGAGTCCAGGCAGTTTGTGATTGCATGGCCCCTTTAAGAGGCAATCCTTCATGGGCCACGTAACCATGTGACTGGGCCAGAACCAATGAAATGTGAACATGTGAACTTTGGCCAAACAGGAGTGTACCCCGGAGTTGGAATTTGGCAGAGCAAGTTGGGGAGCTGCTGGGAGCAGAACTGTGTTGTTTGCTGCAATCCTTTAGTTGTAAATAGTGTTTTCTCACTGAATAAATCTTCTGATTTTATACCTACTGTACTGACTCATCTTGAGTTATCACACAGCAAGGTAACTGGGTTTAGTATAGGAGTGATGTTGATAATTGTAGCACAGGGCGACAGCATGGATTATTGAGATGGTGCCTGGAAGGTTATTCTTTCTCCTCTGGGCACCACGTAAATAAGTTAATTTACCATCAGGGCCTCGATAGTCCTATCTTGAGTAAAACTGTTGGGAGTGTGCAGCTCTAAATTGACTTTATGTACGTCATCCCAGTTTGCATATTAAAACACACCAACCATCTGAAACAGGCAGACTTTTATTCCAAAAATGTACTTTATTCATATAATTTGTGAGTATATTTCGTGACTGTTGAAAATTGGCATTACGGCTGGAATTCTCAGATCTCACAGACACTTAAAGTGGATCTGAAGAATTGTGCTTTTTCTGAAGAAAAGGAACCATCAGAAAATATTATCGCTTTCCAGATAGCCTTGTTTCAGCTAAGTTTTAACAAGTTGAATGTTATAAGTCTCCAGGCATCTCCCTCAAAATTGTACCTCTCCATTGAAGAGTGTACAGAAATGGATTTTCAAATTTGGATACTGAAGACTATATGAGACAATGTATTTTCTAAATTATATAAAAATTTATGAAAGAGCTGTTTTGTTTAATTTATTAAAGATGCATTATTTACTTTTGATTGTAATCACAACATTGATAGTTCTAGTAAAGAAAAGTATAATCTTATTTCTGTTTTAAAAATCCATGTCTTAACAACGCTACAAAGAGATATTTATGACATCCATCAATATTGAAAGTAGTATTTACCTTAAATGGCAAGTAGAAAGCCACCAAGTCTAGTGAGATGCCTCTATCCCAATAAAGGTTCTTCCTTTAACTATCATTCCTTTGTCACAGCAGCCATACCTTTACATTGGATCCATTCCAGCATCTCTCAAAGAATCTAAGAAACCTACTGTTGTTGTTCCAATATTCTGACCATAAAAGAGCTGAACCAGAAGGAAGAATGTTGAGCACACAAGCCAGACAACATCTTTTTTTAAGTCAACATCCTTCAAATTTTGTCAACTTTCTTCAATAACCAGAATACTGAGAGGTACGAATAATGGTCACTCAGTTGCCATGATTCATTCAACAAGTGTTTTGGAGATATTTTTTAGGTTACCCATTGTTAGATTATGGTATCTTACAATTTATCATTGTCTTGTTGAGGATAAAGGTCAGTTTCTGTGTTTTCCAGAACTGCCCTGTGTTAGTAAATGTACCATATTCTAAATCACTGGATGTTAGTGTCCTTGAGTACACAATATATGCCCAGACATGTTTATAGACCTCTGGAACAGATGGAAATCATCATAGAAACTCTACAGTGCAGAAGGTTCTTGCTTCCAATCTGGACGAGGACGAGGGAGGTGAGGTTGGTGAGCAAACTGCACACGGTACAGTGATGCAGCAGGGCATAGGCAAAGAGAAGGTGAAAAGGAACGTAGTAGTAGTTGGGGATAGTGGGGTGAAGGGTATTGACACTGTCCTTTGTCACGATGACAAAGTCCACAGAAGGGTGTGTTGTCTGCCTGGTGCTCGGGTCCGGGATGTCGCATCTGGGCTGCAGAGGAACCTGGAGTGGGAGGGTGAGAATCCGGTCGTTGTGGTACATGTGGGTGCCAACGACGTAGGCAAAATGAGAACTGAGGATCTGGGGAGGGAGTATGAAAAGCTGGGAATGGAATTAAAAAGTAGAACTGACAAGGTGGTCATCTCTGGGCTACTGCCTGAACCGAGTGCAGATGGGCGTAGGGTTGACAGGATTAAGGAAGTGAATGGGTGGCTCAGGGATTGGTGTGGGAGGAATGGGTTTGCATTTATGGGGCACTGGCATCAGTATTGGGGTCGGTGGGACCTGTTCGGGCGGGATGGGGTGGGTCTGAACCGTGCTGGGACCAGAGTCTTGGCGAATCGTGTAAAGAGGACTGTAGACAGGGCTTTAAACTAATTAGGGGGGGGGGAGGGTGCGAGGGTAGGTGACATTAAGAGGCTTAAAGTTAAGGAGAGGGTACAGGTAAGGGTAGAGGCCGAGGATGTCCCAATAATAAAGGGAGTAGGGGGCGTGAGTATGGTTGGTAGCGTTCCGGCAAATAGGGTCCAGGTGAAGGCTGGGATGAAGGCTCTTTATCTGAATGCACGAAGCATTCGGAATAAAGTGGATGAGCTGGTGGCGCAGATCAGCACAAATGGATATGATCTGGTGGCCATTACGGAGACGTGGCTGCAAGGTGACAGGGACTGGGAGCTGAATGTACAGGGCTATCAAGTGTTTAGGAAGGATAGGCGGGAGGAAAAAGGGGGGGTGCGTAGCTCTGCTGATTAAGGATAGCATCAGGGTGGTAGCAAGGGATGATATTGGAGCCAAGGAGCAGAAAGTGGAATCGTTGTGGGTAGAGATTAGGAACAACAAATGGAGGAAGACGCTGGTGGGTGTCGTCTATAAGCCCCCGAGAAATGATCTGGAGGTGGGGCGGGCTGTTAACGCGCAAATAAGTGCGGCGTGCAGGAATGGGACGGCCGTAATTATGGGGGATTTCAATCTGCATATTGATTGGTCGACCCATGTTGGACACGGTGGGCTCGAGGAGGAGTTCTTGGAATGCTGCCGGGATAGTGTCCTTGAACAGTGTGTGTTGGAGCCGATGAGGGAGCGAGCTATCTTGGATCTGGTGTTATGTAATGAGGCGGGTAGAATTAGGGACCTTGTGGTGAAGGATCCTCTTGGAGAGAGTGATCATTGTATGGTGGAGTTTCTGGTGCAGATGGAGGAGGAGAAAGTGGGTTCCCGGACACGTGTCCTTTGTTTGAATAGAGGGGAGTATGGTAGGATGAAAGAGGAATTGGCGAATGTTGACTGGGGGAGCGCGTTGGAAGATAGGTCTGCTGAGGAGCAGTGGAGGATTTTTAGGGAGATCTTTCTTGGTGCTCAGCAGAAATTTATTCCAATGGTCAAAAAGGACCGTAGGAGGAGAAGTAATAAGCCGTGGATAACGAAGGAGGTAAAGGAAAGTGTTAAATTAAAAGCGGAGGCGTTTAGAGTAGCTAAGAGTAGTGGGCGAGAAGAGGATTGGGAGAGGTTTAAATGTCAACAAAGATTGACAAAGAAATTGATAAAGAAGGGTAGGAGAAACTATGAAGCTGGGCTAGCGCTTAATATAAAAAAGGATAGCAAGAGTTTTTATAAATATATAAAAAGGAAGAGGCTGGCTAGGGTGAACGTTGGACCCTTAGAGGATGAGAAAGGGGACTTAGTGGTAGGGGATGGGGAAATGGCTGAGGTCTTGAATAACTTTTTTGTTTCGGTCTTCACGGAGGAGGACGTGAATAATTTGCTGGGTGTTAGCGATGGAAAGGTGGTAGGACTGGAGGGTCTCAATGACATTACAGTTACTAGAGAGGCGGTGCTCGACAGACTGGAGGGGCTGATTGTGGACAAGTCCCCAGGACCGGATGGAATGCATCCGAGGGTTCTGAAAGAAATGGCGGAGGTGATAGTGGATGCCTTGGTGGTTATTTTCCAGACGTCGCTGGATTCCGGGGAAGTGCCAGAAGATTGGAAAACGGCTAATGTTACGCTGTTGTTTAAGAAGGGTGCCAGGCAAAAGGCGGGGAATTATAGGCCGGTTAGTTTAACGTCTGTTGTAGGTAAAATGTTAGAATCCGTCATCAAGGAAGAAATAACGAGGCATCTTGAGGGGAATTGCTTGATAGAGCAGACGCAGCACGATTTCGTTAAGGGGAAGTCGTGTCTGACAAATTTACTGGAGTTCTATGAGGATGTGTCTAGGGCGGTGGATAGAGGAGAGCCGGTGGATGTGATCTTTCTTGATTTTCAGAAGGCGTTTGACAAGGTACCTCACAAGAGGTTATTGCAGAAGGTCAGGGGGCATGGAGTTGGGGGTAGGGTGTTAGCGTGGATAGAGGATTGGTTGTCAAATAGGAGGCAGAGAGTGGGGGTCAATGGGTGCTATTCAGATTGGCGGTTGGTGACTAGTGGAGTGCCCCAAGGGTCGGTGCTGGGGCCTCAGCTATTTACCATTTATATAGATGATCTGGAGGAGGGAACTGAGTGTATGGTGTCGAAATTTGCTGATGACACCAAGATTGGTGGAATGGCAAATTGCGCGGAGGGTGTGGAGAGCCTGCAGAAGGATCTAGATAGGCTGGGCGAATGGGCCAGGAACTGGCAAATGGAATTTAATGTTGGCAAGTGCGAGGTGGCCCACTTTGGTAGGAATAATGGTAGGAAGGATTATTACTTACGTGGAGAAAAACTGCAGCAGGCGACAGTGCAGAGGGACCTTGGGGTCCTTGTGCATGAGTCGCAAAAACCCAGCTTGCAGGTACAGCAGGTGGTCAGGAAGGCAAATGGGATGCTGGCCTTCATAGCGAGGGGGATTGAATATAAAAGTAGGGAGGTCTTGCTGCAGCTGTATAGGGCATTGGTGAGGCCGCAGCTGGAGTACTGTGTGCAGTTTTGGGCACCGTACTTACGCAAGGATATTTTGGCCTTGGAGGAAGTGCAGAGGAGGTTTACTAGGCTGATGCCGGAGTTGAGGGGGTTGAGCTATGAGGAGAGGCTGAATAAACTAGGCTTGTACTCGTTAGAGTTTAGAAGAATGAGGGGAGATCTCATTGAGACGTATAAGATGATGAATGGGATGGATAGGATAGAGGTGGAGAGACTCTTCCTGCTCAGAAAGGACAGTAGGACTAGGGGGCACAGCCTCAAGCTAAAGGGGGAGCGGTTTAGAACGGAGTTGAGGAGGAACTTCTTCACTCAAAGGGTGGTGAATCTCTGGAATTCTCTGCCCGTTGAGGTGGTGGAGGCTGCCTCGCTAAATATTTTTAAGACGCGGGTTGATGGGTTTTTGATAAGAGAGGGGATTAAGGGTTATGGGAAGAGGGCGGGAATGTGGAACTGAGCCACGACAGATCAGCCATGATCTTATTGAATGGCGTGGCGGGCTCGAAGGGCTAGATGGCCTACTCCTGCTCCTATTTCTTATGTTCTTATGTTCTTAAGGAGGCTAATCAGCACATTGAGTTTGCATCAACAACAACCCCACCCCAGGTCCTATCTCCACATCCCCACAACCCCACACATTTACCCCGCTAATCCTTCTAACCTACACAGCCTGGGACACTATGGGAAATATAGCATGGCCAATCAACTTAACCCGCACATCTTTGGAGCGTTGAGGCAGCAGTGCTAACTACTATGCCACTGTGCTGTCCAGAATATAAACTCTGCTTTTAATTTTTAATTTCTACTTCAAACGAGAATCACTCTTTTTAATCTAAAACGCTGTATCACCTGGATTTTCTTATAGCTCTGTATTCATAGCTGCATTCTGTCACACGTAACATAAATCTTCCAATATTATTTGTAACTTGCGACGTTTACAGTTACAGCTAATATTTACCATACTCATCAGATGTTGAGGGGTTTTTCACAATTTGCAGCTCCTGATGTACTAAATGGCCTTCGGCCAGGTTTCTTTTCCTGTTGTTCTTCACTTTTGCAGCAACTGATCCAAATGTGCCCTTGTGTAATCCTGAACCCTTGAATGCAACAATCTGCAAGACATGGTCATGGGCAGCTCTTTGCTCTGGAAGATCACCCAGCTTTGGGTAGGCCAAAGATCACCTTTTACCCATTTCTCCAGTCAAAGCTGATGTTTGGAGAGTGTGCAGGTGAGCTAACATGTAGCTTGCTTCCCATCAGAAACATCCTCTCCCTTGCTTATTATAGCCTGCTGCTCTATTCAAAGTGAAGAGGCCTCTCTCTGATAGGCCCTCCTGCTCTAAGAGCATCTTTTTTTAAATTCAGGAATGTGGGCATTGATGGTCCATCCCTTGAACTGGGTGGCTTGCTGGACCATTTCAGAAGATGCTGAAGAGTTAACCACATGGTTGTGAATCTGGAGTCATGTAGGCCAGACAAGGTAAGGATGGCAAATTTCTTTCCCCAAAGGATATTAGAGAACCACTTGGATTTTTACAGCAATGGTTTCATGGTCATCATTAGACTTTTTAATTCCAGATTTTTTTGATCAAATTTCACCATCTGCCATGGTGGGATTCGAACCGGGGTCCTCAGAGCATTACCCTTCATCATTGGTTTACTAGTCCAATGATGATACCACTATGCCACTGACTCCCCTGGATGGTGAGTCAGCCCTCTGGCCTCTCTGGTGAAAGTCACAATGAGTGAGTGTGAGGTTCAGAAGCCCACAGGGAAAATCCAGCCCATCCATCATGTTGATGGCCCTCCAGTCACTGTTGATGTTTGTAGAGTGCACAGTTGAACCTCATCACCAAAATTTTCAAACAAGCACCAAGAGGTAGCATGGCTGGCAGGGAGAAAGGCCCATTCAGGCAGACAGCAAGCATCCTTGAGACACACATGAATATTCAGTACATGGTTCAAGGAAAAGAGCTTAAACTTCAACAGATGCCTTCACATTCTACCTTTTAGCATAGCGAGGCTTGGGTTGTCTATAATTTGTACTATTGGGTGCCTATAATTTGTACTATTGGGTGTCTGTAGTTTCATGGGTCTAACCTGGCCAGAGGAATAATAATATATTTCCAGGATATCAATTACTCACTATGGTAGTTATGGCTTTACAGATAATTCACAGTTTTCTTTTCCCGGTTGCAAATGGAACTGTGGAAGTGAAATTTTCAAGAACTCTTGGATATTTTGAGGAATGTGTACAGGGTGTTATCAAGGCCATGCAATTTGTCCAATTGCATGAGGCCCCAGGACAGGTATATACTCCAAGTAAATCCAGGGGTAAGCTTAACAACTATATAGATAAATAAATAATTCAATAATTGGGTACATTGCAGTCACATTAGGAGGATTAATTGAGGGGTACATTTTATAATATTACCATGTCGGCCGTATCGGAATGAACAGGAAATTATCTATAATTTTTACATATTGTTCCATTTTGAGAATACACACCCACACAAACACACATTTCCCTCCCTCACACCCTTTAGGTTCTGTGCCTAGCTTCGCAGGTCAATTTTAACAAAAACACCCCATTAATTTGTTACCTGAGAAATGAATTTTTAACGTATGTAGCTTCACAAGAATCCTTCAGCGCCAGCAGTTAAGAAAGTTGTTCAATATTTACGTGACTGTGTGATAGAAGCACCTCAAAGATTTATCTGCTCACTGAAGGTGCTTGACATGCTTCCCCTGACACACTGAGTCTCAAAGGTTGTAGCAGCTACAGCAAGGTACTAAATCAAACTTAGATTAGGTTTTACCTGTGTGGATTCCTCACTTTCTCATAAGGGGAGATCTCAAGTTCATGGGTCTACTGTCCACCCAATATTTATTTCCTGCCTATCTTTATTCTGCGGTAACAAGGGTTCTTTCTTCATGTTCTCTGAGGTGGAAAACACTTAATAACTGACATCTTTAATTAGATTTTCCCAGCTCCCTTTTATAAAAGAAACTTAACTTAATCAAACCTAGAACGGCATCAGCATTTCAGCTATTAGCTTTTTGTCTCCAGTATTGATAATTCTATTTACCTTTCCACAATCCTTTGTCACTGGTTCCTCTGTTAATGCTGTGCAGCAAATTAAATCAGGAACAAGGGTAAAGAGGTCTGTTAAGGAAATTTAAAAGTAATTATTATAGCTTTGAGATAAAGCAGGTCTCTGTGATCGAATGACTGGTTCTACAAAGGGTGAAACATTAAACTGGTGTGATCAGCACTGCTGACGAGCTTGTTTAGATAACGCCTGAATGGATGAAATCTTCGAATTTAAGCTTTTAATGATGGTCCCCTTTTTTGCCGAGTGAGGTAATATATCTTTCCAAAGCTTTACAGTTTCTATTCCAAAATAGATGCCGTGTGTAATTCCAGTTGCTTTGGGTCAAATATGTCAAGTTCAATCAAAGCTCAGCCAGCAACAGATGGTTTGAATAAAAAAGCAAGTTTTTTTTTCCCTGAGAACCATTTTTGGCTTCTCTAGCTAAAATATCACTAAAAACAACAATTCCAGGTCATTTGTCAGGGCATGACCAGAGACTCGACTTCAGTCTTCAGAGCTGCCTATTCTATGTTTTGAACAAAAATGTTTATGCAGACAATCATTGCAATTCATGTTTCGAGTTGAATAAGATATAGATATCTTTTGGCAACATATGTCCATTACTACCATCAATTCTGTGGCAATGTTTCATTACTAAAACAATTGACGCATTGGGCTTGGCTCCTTTGTGCCACACAATCCATCATTGACGGTTTGTACTCTGAGCTTCTCGATGCATGTTTAGGCTGGAGTGTGTACCGGCAAATGGTGAGCAATATGCTATAAATTATTATCTCAGATTCTTTGTCTGTATGCTGACACCCTAATCCAGGGATTGCGTGTGTATTTTTTCTGAAGCCTATTGACACCAACATGCTTGGCAATTTATTTTGTCACTCAGGGCACAACCCTCATTAATAACGACACTTAGTTTTACATGCTGCCCTATCAGGTTCAAATGCCTCAACGTGTTTCAACCAATGTACTGCCTTGCTGTTATACAGAACATCTTCATGAAGAAAAATGCTCTAAAGTCTCTTTCAGTGGCGTAAACAAAATTTGGGCGAAGAGTCAAAATGCGATAAAAGTCAACAGAGTTTTAAGGAAAGTCATAAAACAGGAGATGGGAATAAAGGCAGCGGGGTTTAGAGAAGGAATTCCAGAGCATGTAATAGAGGTAATTGAAAGTACATCATCCAATCATAGGACAAAGCAAAGGTGCTGCACAAGAGATCGGAGTCAGAGGACTGGAGTCTATTCTAGTCGTATTGATGGAGGAAGTTAAAGATTCATAAGCCAAATGATTTTAAATCTGAGGCAGCTGAGGCATCAACAGTCAATGCCAGGTCAGTGAATTGCAGGACTGATGGGTGAGAAAGACTTGGCTTGGGAGGCAGCAAAGATTTCGAATAAACTGAATTTTATGAAGGGTGGCAGTTAGACAGCAGCAGGAGAACTACAGTCAGATCTGGTGGTTAAGAAAGGCAGAGATCAGGCTTTGAGCAGCAGATTTGCTGACCTGGGGGTAGAAGTGGGCAATGTTAAAGGACAAAATGGGCTGTCTTTGTGATCTCCCGCATAACGAATCTCTTTAAGCTTAGTTCAATATTTAAATAGGTGAATATAGAAGACTAAGGAAATTTCACATGTCAGCTACAACTCTAACCAACTTTTACAGATGCACCATAGAAAACATTCTTTTTGGTTGTATTACAGCTTGGTATAGCTCCTGCTCTGCCCAAGACCGCAAGAAGCTGTGAAAGGTCATGAATTTAGCCCAATCCATAATTAAGGAGTCCACACATCCCGGACATTCTCTCTTCCACCTTCTTCCATCAGGAAAAAGATACAAAAGTCTGAGATCACGTACCAGCTGAGCCAAGAACAGCTTCTTCTCTGCTGCCATCAGACTTTTGAATGGACCTACCTTGCATTAAGTTGATCTTTCTCTATAACCTAGCTCTGACTGTAACATTACATTCCGTACTTTCTCATTTCCTTCTCTATGAATGGTATATTTTATCTGGAAACAATACTTTTCACAGTATACTAATGCATGTGGCAACAATAAATCAAATCAATTCAAATTCATATTTCAGTAAGGTCCATGACAAGAATGAGATGAATAGACTGTTTTTTATTGGTATTAGTTCAATATTGGCAAGGACATTTAGGAGACTTGCTGCTTTGTTTTGAATACTGCAACGGACTCTTTAATATCCAGCACCACATGTAAATAGGGTTAAAATCTCTACACTAGAAAATCCTAGCAAAGTAGCTTGGGAAGTTGGTTATCTCAGTTGGCTGGATGGCTGGTTTGCAATGCAGAGTGATGCCAACAGTGTGGGTTCAATTCCTATACTAGCTGAGGTTATTCATGAAAATTTGACCAGAGGGAGAAAGAATATAGACTAATGGCACAGATCTAAAGAGAGTGCAGAATAGGAAAGACTTTGTGGTCATGTGTACAAACCCTTGAACATGGCAGGCTACAATGAGAGAGACCTTGGCTTCATAAATAGAGATACTGAATACAAAAGCAGGCAAGTTATGCTGAACCTTTATAAAGTTCTGATCAGGTCACAACTGGAGCATTGGGCCCAATATGGTCACGATACTTTGGAATCATTAAATTGTATAGTGCAGAAGGAGGCCATTTGGTCCATTGAGTCTGCACCGACCGCAATCCCATCCTGGCCCTATCCCAATGCTAACCACTGTGCTACTGTGTCAGAGGAAGGATATGAGGTTGCTGGAGAAATTTACCAGAATGGTTCCAGGGATGAAGAATTTTAGTTACAAGATCCTGGGTGGGATTCTCCAGCTATGCTCGCCCCAAAACCAGAGAATCCCACCCGAGGTCAATGGACCTTTGCAAGACCCCCCTCCCGCTACGATTCCCGTGGCAGGTGGGATAGGAGAATTCCTCCCCATATTGATTTGTTCCTCTCAGAGCAAGGAGAGAAGATTTGAGTTATACAAGATTATGAAAAATTCAGATCAGGTAGACATAGGCCAGGATTTTTAAGATGTCGTGGTTTCCCTACCTGCCACCCCAGGTGTTGGTGGAGAACACACACCAGATGATGTGCCTGGCCCATTTACTGCTCCAACAAGCTTTAATTAGCTGGCAGCAGGAATTCCACCCCTCACTTGGGAGGACATTCTTCCTCAGAGAGCTGCTGCCAGATTGAATTGTTATTGTGTGGCGGTTAACCTGCACCTCGTAAAACCATTTAGCCATCATCCCATCACCTCAGCCAATCCACAATTCTCACCTTTAAATCGATCTGCATCAAAAACCTGCAAACATCATTATCCAGCCACACATCCATACACATAAAGATGAACAAATCATCCTTGATGGCCCCCTCACTGCCTGTCATGTGGGTGGGTGCTTTTGTTGGCATTCTGTTCCTACACAAACGCCAGCCCAGTGGCTGGAGGATGGCTGGTGGCAGGCTGTTGATGTTCACTGCAGATGGCATCGCAGGATACCCACAGGAATGAGCTGGGTTTGGATTAGTCCACTTTGGCATGGCTGGCAGCAGTCTTGGCTGGCTGGTTGGCTGACATGCCAGCGGGGGTAGAGCTCCAGATAACGAATGCTGTTATCCTGAGAGAGGATGATGGGTTTTGGACTCTTGGTAGCCATCGGCACAGCCCCAAGGCAGAACCACCAAAGTCCTAATAATATGCCTGCATTAAGATCTGGATGTGGAGATGCTGGTGTTGGACTGGGGTAAACACAGTAAGAAGTCTCACAACACCAGGTTAAAGTCCAACAAACAAAACCAGGGCAGCAGCAGTCTGAGCTTGCGTGGCAGTGAGTATAAATCTCACTCTGAGTTTTCACAGCAGCACTCAAACATGGGGCAGCTTTTGCCTGTGCTGCAATGGAGGCTGGCATTAACTCGGTGCAAAAATGTTGTAATGGATCTGACAACCATTTCCCAGATGAAAAGGATCAGTTTAGAGCTGTGTGCATTGTCTTCAGCTTCTTGATAATGACAAGAGTCTGTCACAAAAATCTAATGTTTCATGTTCGATAGCAGGGTGAGGATGAGAAGGAATTGAGCTGGGCATTATAGCAGGAATGTTGCATTATTCTGAGCATCATCAGATGCAACAATCGCAACAGGGGGATTTCCCATCCTGCTGGCCACGGGGATTGTAGTGGATGGAGAAGGGGGTGGGGACCATGCAACAGTGGATTTTCCAGTTTTGGGGTGAACGCAGCTGGAAAATCCACCCTATGATAGCCAACCCCAAGCTGCTGAGTGCAGGATCCTTCGGTGGGCTTGGGTGACTCAGACAGTGCCTGTACCCCTTTGGTTCCACTCTGTTCTCTCTAGTTATGGGTCACCTTGTCCTGTGACAGAGAGGGAAGAGTGTCAGTCTGCTGCCATCTGTTTGGGCATGGTGCCTGCCACAGCTGAAGAGCTTGAGAGGTGGCCATGTGGAAGTTGCTGGAGACGAGTATGGTGAATAAGGTGGAACATTTGAATGAACCTGAGACCTGACTCGTTGGGACAGCGGCTGGTTGAGTGATGGGAGTGGGGTGGACGTGGAGAAAAGCTGACAATGTGATGTGTATGGGATGTCATTTGAAGATGCATTCACTGACCATGACCACCCATATGAGATCATTGAACATCTTGTGACACTGCTCCAGGAATTCATGTTCCTGGCCATCTGTCCCCATTCTCTTTTGGCCATGTTCCTTGAGGACTGCTTGCTCACTTGTGGAAATATGGCCTCTTTCCTCCCCTTGACTTCCTGGGCTAACACTTCAGCACTGTATCCATCGACCTCCTTCTTGCCTGTTGCTAAATTTTATGTCCTTCCGCTTATAGCCACTTGCACTAAAGGCACTCAGCAAGACATTCTGTAATATGTCCAGCTCCTCTTTAAGAGGGCAGGCTGCCTTTAAGAAATGTAGACAAGTCGGAACAAGTGCTCCTCATGCACACTGCTAAGTGTGCTAGTTAGCCTTCAGCCAACCAGCAGCTACTCAGCTGAATGCTACAATCAATCTTTTATACCATGTGCATGCTGCATTGAATTCCACTTCTATTTATATAACATGTCAATTATTTCTCATCTCATTTGGGAAAGAAGCCATTGATTTTAACTGACAGCAATAACAGTAACTTAAACAAAGGCCGCAACCAATCAATCCTGCCTTCCTAATGGGATACCTTCCTGCTGATTGCAGGGGTGAGGTCATAGGCTATTGCATATTGATTAAAAATTGAGATGACTTAAGGAGGCACAAATTGAAGCCTTAAAACTATTCGGTTAACCAAAAGAAGCTTAAAATGAAAGCAGGTGTTAGCCAATCAGTAAAATACCTTTAGCATGAGACTGATGCATCACTTTCAGCCAATAACCCAGTTACACTGACTGGAGTGTTCCACTGGTACAAACTCACCAGTGAAGTAACATCAGTAGCTGAAGTGTTAGACCCCACTGTGGGGTGGGTACTGAGATAGACTGATATATGAATGTGCACAGCTGGCTGGTAAGCAGTGGTGAGCCAGTTTGGCCAAGCAAAGGCCAATTTAAGGCTTACTGTTGGAGGCCAGCTGGAATTTCCCAGTCAGCCTCAAGATCCCTGGAGATGCCAGGATGAGTGGGCATGATAATATGCTGAGGGCAGGCTCCTTGCTCTCCAGTATAAACTTCAGGAGTATAATATCAAGGGTAGGACTCTTAGCAGTGTAGAGGATCAGAAGTCTGGGTCCATAGGACTCTTACTTCGGCCTTGCAGGTAGAGGATGTGGTCAAGAAGGCGTTATGGTGTACTGGTTTCATTAATCGAGGGATTGAGTTTAGGAGTCAGGAGATAATGCTGTAACTTTATTAGACTCTTGTCAGACCCCACTTGGAGTACTGTGTGCAGTTCCAGTCACCTCACTACAAGAAAGATGTAGAAGCTATTGAAAGGGTGCAGAGGAGATTTACAAGGATATTGCCTGGATTGGGTGGTATGTCTTATGAAGATAGGTTGAGGGAGCTAGGTCTCTTCTCTCTGGAGAGACGAAGGTTGAGGTGACCTGATAGAGGTTTATAAGATATTGAGAGGTATAGATAGGGTGGATTCTCGGAGGCTATGTCCCAGGGCTGAAATGGTCGCTACGAGAGGACACAGATTTAAGGTACTGGGGAGTAGGTACAGAGGAGATGTCAGGGGTAAGTTTTTCACTCAGGGGGTGGTGAGTGAGTGGAATTGGCTGCCGTAGGTGGTGGTGGAGGTGAACTTGTTGGGGTCTTTTAAGAGACTTCTGGATGAGTACATGGGATTCAATGGGATTGAGGGTTATAGATAAGCCAGGTAGGTAGCGATATGATCGGTGCAACTTGTGGGCCGAAGGGCCTGTTTGTGCTGTTGTGTTCTATGTTCAGGGGTGAGTTTGTCCATTTGGCTGGCTCAGCGCACATTAACTTTTCGTGTGACGGCCTTATCACTAGTACGAGGATTTCCTTCCCTCGCCAGGAGGTAGTGTTACCTCATAGAGCTGCTGACCAATCAACGGTCAGCAGCTCAGCGCCAACCTAAGAAAGGTGGCCACAGTCAATATTGCAGGAGATCTGGCAAGAAGAGAGACAATGAATGCCCCCAAACCCAGTTGGACCAGGATCGTGCCAGGGTCAGGTTGGCGGCCCTAGAGTGTCAGGGAAGTGAGGTGGGGTGGGGTGGGGAACGGGGGCTGCATGTTGGGCAAGGCAGGGAGGTATGATGTATGGGAGAGGGGGGAATGAGCAAACCTGTGATTTGGCTATGAGCCTAGGAAGGAGGTAACCCCACCATATTACTGGTGGTGTAATGGGGTTCGGAATTGGGCATCAATTGCCCAGTCAAGGGCCTCAATTGAGACACAGCAGGCAGCCCACCCATCATCCCTGCTGCTGACTGTAAAATCATGGGCTGGCTGGGGAGCCTATTGTCTTATGGTAACGGTCAACCCACATGTTTGTCTGACGACGGGTGACTTGTAAAATGAAATCCAATGTAACTGCAGGGACCCGTGCTCCAGACAGGCTGGTCTTGTCAGACTGACCTTAACTACCCCCAGAGACCAGCCAGCATCCTGGCCCAGTTACTGAGAGGATTTTAAAGTTAAAAAGAAGTTGGAGGGAGGGTGCATTCATTTTGGGGTACTCTCTCTCTCTCGCAATTACCTGAAAAGACAGCCTCCTCCTTCTTCAATCCTCCTATTGGTTTGAGAGTCCACCAGCCAATCTTAGTTGCACGATGTGCCTGCCCTTTGAGTATTGATTGGCCAGTTCAGGCAAATCACAGCTGGGTGACTGTTCCCCAGTGTGTGTTGACCTACAATGCCATTAGAGAGGGAATTTCAGGATTTTGACCCAACAACTGCAAAGGAATGATGATACAATTCCCAGTCAGAATGGTGAGTGGCTTGGAGGGAAACGCAGGTGGTGGTGTTCCCATGTATCTGCTGCTCTTGTCCTTCTACATGGTAGTGATCCTGGATTTGTAAGGTGTTGGCTAAGAATCTTTGGTGAATTTCTTTAGTTCTTATAGGTAGTACCCTACTGAGGTATGGTGATAGAGTGAGTGGATGTGGTGCCAATCAAGCAGGTTACTTTGTCCTGGATGGTGTCAGGCTTTTTGGGTGTTGTTGGAGCTGCACTCATGCAGGCAAGTGGGGAGTACACCATCACACTCCTGACTTATGGCTTGTAGGACAGACTTTGGGGAGTCAGAAGGTGAGTTACTCACCGCAGTATTCCTAACCTCTGACCTGCTCTTGAAGCCACTTCACTTGTGTGGTGAGTCCAACTGAGTCTCTGGTCAGTGATAACCCCAAAGATGCTGGATGTCTCCATTTGACACTGATGGTGGGGTCTGAAAGCCCCTCGAGAGAAACCTGTCCCACTCGTCCCTGCCCTCTACATGATAAACTACCAGTGAAAACCCACAGGATGTACAACACCAGTTAAGTCAATGCAAGGAAGCATATATGCTTCATGAACTGAACACAGTGCACAGTATGTCCTCCGTACTTTTACTTTACTACCTCATGCCTCTATGCGCTGAATGTGAAAGTACTCCTTTACATTAGGAGAAATATTTCCTGGAATATATTTATATTATCACTAAAAAAAAATGAAAAGTTTAAAATGAACCTGGATTAATTTAACTTTGGGTTCTCAGAACTGTAGCTGACAGATTGATCCTGAAATGGAAGCCAAATCCATACTGTAGGGAGAATTATTTTTGTAAAGAATAATTTATGACCTTATTTTGTTGATTTTTAAAAGAAAGATTATTGGTGCAGCTGGCTCATGGTGCAATTGGAGGCTGACTTGCCAATTAAAGCAGTAACATAAACAAACCAGAAATATATTCCCGAAAGCAGTTATACATCAGGTATTGTATACTTGAACGTGTAAATAGAAGAGCGAATTTCAGAACCAGCTGCTCTGCTCTTCCGGACTATCGCCAACTGAAATGCTGACAATTTCACTTCAGCCAGAACAAAATTCTGAAGGATAAGAAAATACTGTACCTAGGAATGACTCACTCAGTAATCTCATCCAGTCACAAATTATGTCATAAATCACAAGACTGAGATGCAGACTTTGCAATCACTCCTGTCACTTTTGATATGTTCACCAAGAAGGAATTTTGAAAAAAAAATGCGGGCATATATTGCGACTGAGCTAACTTTAGCCCTGACTGCATCTAATTTGATGCAGGGGACCTCCAGACTGTTTTTTGTCCTGTGATATAGAATCCCTACAGTACAGAAGGAGCTCATTCAGCCCATTGAGTCTGTACTGACCACAATCCCACCCAGGCCCTCTTCCTGTAACCCCACACATTTACCCTGCTAAGCCCCCTGACACTAGGGTCAATTTAGCATGGTCAATCAACCTCCCCTGCACGTCTTTGGACTGTGGGAGGAAACCCATGCAAATATGGGGAGAAGGTGCAAACTCCACACAGAGAGTGACCTAAAGCCGGAATTGAACCCAGGTCCCTGGCGCAGTGAGGCAGCAGTGCTAATCTCTACGCCACCATGCCACCCTTTCAAAGGATTGGCGACCACCAGGTTTAGCAACTAAACAAGCTATTTATTAAAACGAATAAGTTATGTACAGGGTGCAAGGAATGTGCTACTGACTGCTTCAACTCCAGTCTCAGGCTAACTGGGAAAGCCTGCACTCAGGCCCAGGTTTTGTGATCTGGACCAATTGGCCGATCGGGTCAAATGACCCTCAAAACCTCACCCCTAAAAGGGGCTTGCTACGACATCCCTCCCCACTTAGGTCCCTTATATAAAAGTTAAGCTACTTACAATAAAACAACAATAAACAAGTTCTTTAATACAATTCATCATAAGTTCTCTCAGGGTCAGTCAGGGCACTTTCTCTTCCTCTAGGAGTGACATAGTTCAACAGGTGGTGTCTCCACAGCTTCGGCTTGACTTTCAAAAATTGGACTCTTATAACGATTCTTCAGTGCTTGTTACTTTTTAGGAAAAGCTTGTTACTTTTGCAGGAACATTACTTGGTCCTTCCTCAGGTTGAATTGCTTCTATACTTCTGTCATTCACAACATTGCTGGCGGGTGGAATCTGAGCAGACTGCCCCACTGGTTCTCTATGTGACTCTCTTTTTCTCAAGTGACCTAAATGCTTTTTCGGGATTTAATCTTGAACTTCTGCCTCATATGATACGGGGCCCATTCTGGCCATGACAACACTCAGGACCCAACTCAGACTAGCTCCAAAATTGTCCAATTCAAATGTCCTCTCAATCCTTGTGGAATCGTGATTCTTCTTTTGAACACTTCAGTTAGCCTCCAGCCTCAACTGCACCCCCTCCCACCCTACCCCCCTCAAATTGGGCAGCTCCAAGTTCAACCTGATCCTCATATGCCTGTCCAACAGCCACTTGGCAAGTGTTACTCCAGTGGTCATGTGTGGCATCCTCTGATAGTTTGTGAAAAAACATGCTGATTTTGTGATGCTTTTGGTTCCCTTTTAGTGACTGCCTTAAAATATTGTACTCCTCCTTCATAGATATATATATAACATATATTTATGTGGTACATATATGTTTGATGCCATTTGACGACATGGAATGTTGGACTTCCTTGCTGGTAAATGCTGTCCCATTGTCTGAAACTAACACCTCCAGCAACACGTGGATGGCAAAACATTGCCTTAACTTTTCCCCTGTTGCAAAAGAAATCTTAATTTCATAAACATCCAGCTAAATTGAGTGTGCGGCCACTGTAAGTGGGAATATTGCACCCATAAATGGGCCTATGAAATCCACATGAAGTCTCACCCATGGTTGACCTGGCCACTCCCAAGGGTACAACAGGGCTACAGCTGGTAACTTTGTCTCAGCTGGCATTGGTCATACTGCTGAACCATCCTCTCTATGTCTGCATCTATCCCATCCTCATGGCCAATGTGATGGCTCAAAGGATTGGTGACCACCAAGTTTAGTAACTGAACAAACTATTTATTGTAATGAATAAAGTATGCAGAGTGCAAGAGAGTGTTAGCGAATAATTTAACTCCAGTCTCAGACTGAATGGGAAAGTCCATGCTCAATGCCAGGATTTGCATGCTTTGGCTTGATTGGCCAACATAACTCCTCCCCCCACCCCCCAGCAAACCACCTCCTGAAGAGTGGTTCACTATGACAAATCCAATTATATGCATGTGTTGCAGGGTAGGTTTGGCGATATAGGGCAGAATATTCCCATCCTGTCCACCGCAGGAATTGTAACGGGTGGGATATAGACCATGCTAAAGGCCCGTTGGCCTTGGGCAGGGTTTTACAGCCTTGAGATAAGTGCGGCCAGAAAACCCTACCCATAATATTTTTGCCTATTATGAAGGATGGCACACTTTTAGTTGGTTATGAATATGTTCTTCCTGCCCTGTTGGAAGCTTAGACATTTGTTAGTGTTTGAAACATGGGTATGCAACATCAAACTTCTCGGCCTGTTTGTTAGAAAGATATGGATGGAAGCACTGAGGGTGGCAAGCGCACAGAATGTGTTTTGGGTGGAGAACTTCAATGCCTATCACCAAGAATGTTTTGGTAGCACCACCACAGACTGAGCTGGCCAGGTGCTAAAGGGCACTGCTGCTAGAATGCGACTGCGGCAGGTGGTGAGGGAACCGACAAGAGGGAAAAACATGCTTGATCTCATCCTCACCAACTTGCCTGCCTCAGATGCATTTGTTCATAACAATATCAGTTGGAGCGACCACTGCAGTCCTTGTGGAGATGAATGCTCATCTTCACATTGAGAACACCCTCCATCATGTTGTGTACATGTACTACTGTGCTAAATGGGGGAAGAGGGAAGAAAGCTGGAGTTGGACAAGGGGAAGGACCTCTGGGTTTTCCCTGTGCCCATCAGAGGTAGACTCCCAATAGGTCACACACCCACCTTTAACCCTCCCCTCTCCAGTCTCCCCCCAGGTTGCTGATACCCTGGAATTACCTCCATTTGCTCCTCTTCTTTGGGGACTGGTGTCATCCCAGCAGTGGTCACTGCACAAACATGTCACTGCTGGCACTACAGAGCTGTCAGCCAATCAAACAGCTCTCTAAGGTGCAGCTTCCTCCCAATTGAAAATGCAGTCTCCAGCCAATGAAGGATTGATGGTGCGGTAAATGGCTGCAGTGCAGCTGGTATTGGCTGGGATGCATTCCCCTTCAACCTCTCAGGTGGCAGGCCAGCAAATCCTACCATCCCAAAAATCCTCACCCCTTTGCCTTTGGATAATTATACTCCTTCAGGAAAGTAACTACATGGTTAGAGGATAAAACTTTTCCTTATATTTAAATACCCAATGTGTGCATCCAATGTTCCTAATTTAAAATAGGACAAAATCAATTATTTTCTACTTTGATCAATAATTATACTTTATCCAATCTTAAAAGCACATCTTCTCTCGCACCAATGTTTAAGTTTTTCATTTCTCATGCTGACTTATTTATTGGTGGCCTCCTTGTCTGAGATTGCCAATTTTTGCTACAATTGCTATTTCAGCAAAATGGCTGTTGAACTGCAAAATATAGCTTCTAGCTTCCCTATTTGGCTTCAGATGGGATCTATACTTAAAAACATATGGTGTAGAAGCTATTTGTCTCGATGTTTTAATTCTAGCGTCAACCTTTGAAAAGAAAGAGTCAACTTTCTGGAATGTTCAAGTCATTAATACAGATATCCCTTTTCAAGAATTCCTGTCGTTCAAGAAAATGCAAATTATGTTTTCTCGATGGAACTTGAGTATAGTTTGATAAACTTTCCTCTTACACCTCAAATTCACCCAAAGTAGAGTAAATACCCTAAGATTTCAATAGAATGGGCATCCTTTGTGAGTTTGTATGGTGGCACAGTGGTTAGTTAACACTGCCACCTCAGAGCACCAGGGAGCTGCGTTCAATTCTTGTCTTGGGTGACTGTCTGTGTGTGGGGTTTGCACGTTCTCCCCGTGTCTACATGGATATTGTCCGGGTGCTTCAGTTTCCTCTCACAGTGCAAAGGTCAGCAGGTTAGGTATTTGGTGATGTTTACTTGTCCCTTAGTGTCCCAAGATGTGTAGGTTAGGGGATTAGGGTGGTAAATATGTGAGATTATTGGGGCGGGGGCTGGTGGGCCGGGGTAGGATGTTCTCTCAGAAAGGCAGTGCTAAGTCAATGGGCTGAATGGCCTCCTTCTGCAGGGATTCTATGATTCTAATTGTGGTTTGCCTTACTTTTTGGAAACAAGGACTCATCAGGCCAGAAGAGCTGATTTGATCCAACAAACCCCTTTTCTTTCAGAAGTCAATCCCAACTACCCAACTATGCTGCATACTCCTCAATCCTGTTCTCTCTCCATAAAAAAATCCAACTCTGCCTTGAACCTGTTTGTACTGTTAGCCTCAGCAATGTTCCCTGGTAACTGTTTCTACAACTCTGCTCCTTTTTAGATATAAAAATGCCACCAGACCTTTGTACTCTTAATCTCCAAACTTTTAAATTACATCCCTTGGTACTTGAACCCTTTAACACGATGAACAATTTGCCTGGATCAATTTTGTCAATTGCCTTCATGATCCTGACAACTGCAACTGGATCACCTCACAGCCTTCTCCTTTCAAACGAAAACAAACCCGGGGAATCGGATGTTCGACAACAACCAAAAGGCCGGAACTGGAAACCATATTTGCCTGTCTTCTTGTGCTTTGTGCGCACAATGACCGACTGAAATAATTCTGACTCATTACCTTGGCTGCCCATGGAAGGAATTACCCTGAACATTTAAGAGCAGAATTAAAATACCAGAGGATTAGCACAGACAAAAGTAGACATTAGCATGAGAGATTGAGGTGAAATCATTGCATTCTAAGGAAGTGCAAAGCTACCAAAGAATGAGACTGCCTTTGTTCCATCCTTGCTAGATAAGCATGCTTAAGCCAAACAGGTTGGTAACAAGCATTTTAAGGATTCCAGTATAACTGAGGTATTTAAGTATTGAACAACGGAAATCTTCTCAATCCAAACAATGCAACAGTCTGAACAGTAACAAAGTTTTCAATACTTCCATGAAAAATTCAGTCTGGTGCTTTATGTGTAACTGATGAACTTTTGAGCTTAGATGCTAAACTACAATTCTACAGTTACACCCTGAAGGTGATTTCAGTGTAATACAGTGCTGCACTTGTCGTTTCAATGGGGCATTCAAGGAGTAGCTCGATACACTGATGAAGTAAAGGAATAGAAAGATAGTTTGATAGACTGGGATATGTAAAAAAAGACAGAGGACGTAGATGTGGAGCACAGAAGTTGGATCTCCTTCAGTGCTGTAAATTTGATGTAATCCACATAGAATCACGAAAGCTTACAGTGCAGAAGGAGGCCATTCGGCCCATCAAGTCTGCACCAAACATAATGCCATCCCCGGGGGGGACTCCTATCCCCATGAACTCATGCATTTACCTAGTTAGTCCCCCTGACGCTAAAGGGCAATTTAGCATGGCCAATCTGCCTAGCCTGCACATATTTGGACTGCAGGAGGAAACCCATGAGGACATGGGGACAACGCACAAAC
Organism: Carcharhinus amblyrhynchos; assembly: GCF_965287045.1. Lineage (NCBI taxonomy): Eukaryota > Metazoa > Chordata > Chondrichthyes > Carcharhiniformes > Carcharhinidae > Carcharhinus > Carcharhinus amblyrhynchos. The sequence continues at coordinate 58,019,931 of NC_137335.1, forward strand.
TTCACACAGACAGTGACCTAAGCTAGGAATCAAACCTGAGTCCCTGGTGCTGTGAAGCAGCAATTCTAACCACTGTGCTACTGTGCCGTCTTTACAATTGCACACTTACTTCTGAATCCAGGTTCTCATTCTTGTTTGTTAGCCAATGTTAATATTTTGCCAAATTATATCTCTTCCTGTGCCAGAGAAATTGCCCGCAGCAAAAGAAGGATGCTGAGTTATAATAGCAACAAACAGGAGCATTGTGTTGTATCCATGAAAATCCAATGGTGAACTTTAATTAAAAACATGTCCAAATATAATTTAGTCACTATCTCCACCTTCAACTCTATATGCGCAACATTTAATATTGCAGGAGGATGAAAGAGAAGGGAAAGACTTTGGGAATAATTGTTGTGCTCATTCATCAAATATCATTTTTTAAATTCATTTGTGGGACATGGGCATCTCTGGCTGGCCAGCATTTATTGCGCATTCCTAGTTGTCCTTGGAAAAGCAGTTGAGAGTCAACCTCATTGCTGTGGGTCTGGAGTCACATGCAGGCCAGACCAGAAAAGGATGGCAGATTTCCTTCTCTAAAGGATGTTAGTGAACCAGATGGGTTTTTCTGACTATCAACAATGGTCATCAGTAGATTCTCAATTGTGATTTTTTTATTGAATTCAAATTCCACCAGCTGCTGTAGTGGGATTCAAACCTGGGTTCCCAGAGCATTAGCTGAGTTTCTGGATTAATAGTCTAGTGATAATACCATGAGGCCATCGACAGAAGTCCTGTTTATCTTCTCAGCTGCAAACTAGGTTTATGAAATTGTATTGGGGTGGTTTGTACTGAAAGTACTCCTGTGGATTTGCATGAAGGATTGTTCAGTCAATTTGTGAGAAAGGGATGTGTTAAATTACCTTCCTAACACATTTACTGAGATTTGCACAGAACACAGAGATCTATCACTGCTTCCCCCAGCTACAGCTACCTCCGCAGCCGATTACTCTCCCACCCCCACACGGACCGATCGCCCACTCCCCTCGTGTCCAATCTCGCTGGATATCTGGTGCCAGTAGGATCATGAGAGATGAAAAATTGGGCGTGAACCCGATTTCTTGGCTCTCTTGCAAACTTACCTTCTGGCCCCATCCATCAGTTAGCAGGGCGAGATGATAAGATAGACCCCTGTGACTATAGGAGCAGCTCAGAGGCTAGGAATCCTGTGATGAGTAACTCACCTCGTAACTCCCCAGAAACTTGTCCACCATCTACAAGGCACAAGTCAGGGATGTGGTGGAATATTCTCTACTTGCCTGGATGAGTGCAGCTCCAACAGTATTCAAGAACTTCAGACTATCCAAAACACCCCATCCACCCCATTCACTCCCTCCATCATCGATGCACAGTGTCAGCAGAGTGTATTATCTATAAGATGCATTGCAGTAACTTACCAAGTCTTCTTAAGCGGCACCTTCCAAACCCATGACTACTAGGAGGACAAGGGCAGCAGACATACGGGAACACCACCACCTAGAAATTTTCTTCCAACCACTCACCATCCTGACTTGGAAAAATATTACAATTCCTTCACTGTTGCTGGGTCAAAATTCTGGAACTCCCTCCCTGACAGGACTGTAGGTGCACCAACACCACATGGGCTGCAAGTTTGTTCAAGAACAGTTCACCACCACCTTCTCAAGAGATGGGCAATAAATGTTGACTTAGCCAGCAGCACCCACATCCTAAGAATGAATTTTAAGAAAGGTTCAGGATAACTGTATGTTACAACCTTTGTTATGCTTCCTGTAGAGACAGATAATCTTTCAAAAGAGATATGAATTTCTCACTGACTGCCAGAAAGAATCACTCAACAAAATGAGTTTTAAGACTTTTACTGCAGCAAACAACACAGACTAAACATTACTTAACAGGAAAACTAATACACCAAACTACAGAAAAAAAACCCCTCCATTACCAAGGTATTTTCCCACATATTTTCCCTGCTAATCCCCTGACACTAGGATCAATTAAACATGGCCAATCAACGTAACTGCACATCTTTAGACTGTGGGAGGAAACCAGAGCACCCGGAGGAAACCCATGGAGAGAACATGCAAACTTCACATAGACAGTAATCCAAGCCAGGAATCGAACCTGGGTCCACGGCGCTGTGAAGCAGCAGTGCTAACCACTGTGCCACCTACGGGCGAAATTTTCTCCATCTGTCCACCATAGGAATTGTAACGCCAGGGGGTGGGGGGCGGATCATGCAGAAGTCCATTGATCTTGGAAAGAGTTTTCCGGTTTTGGGGCGAGTGTGGCAAGAAAACACGCCCTACGTCTGAAAGAGGTGAGTGTATTTCCCAAACGTTCCCCATGAATACAGGACAATAAAATAATTCGTCTTTCCTGTGGCCATTGCAGCTATGTTGCAATTTTCTCAAATCACACAAAATACCTTTCAACTCCTTCCTCAGTGAATTTAGGCTCCAAGTGAATGTTCTCCTTGCCAAATCAAAAGCAGGAGTTAAATTTGGGTCGTCCTCAAGTTTAACTGCCATCTCCTGTTTGTGTAATTGAAGCCTTTCTTTGGCAAGTTCAAATTTTCTTGCTTTCAAGGCTTTCTTTTTCTCTTTGGAATTCAAGTTCATGGTTTTAATTTCTCTCTCCTTCTCAAACTCAACTTTTCCCACTCATCTTTCTCCTTGATTTCCTGTTCAAGTTGTTTTTTGATCTCTGCCTCCGATTCCAGGTGTTTAATTTGCTACCAAGCGCCACCAGGATCACCACATCCTCCTTCGCGTCTATGTCAATCAATACTTCGACAATCTCTGGTCTTTTTTAACGCCTACTTCTATATCTACCCCCGATTCCTCTGCAGAAGATTCAGGTTTACCTCTGTGAACTGTTGCAGGGCATCAACTGACAGGTCACCTCACTACAAGAAGGATGTGGAAGCTATTGAAAGGGTGGAGAGGAGATTTACAAGGATGTTGCCTGGATTGGGAGGCATGCGTAATGAGGATAGGTTGAGGGAGTTGGTCTTCTCTCCCTGGAGAGATGAAGGTTGAGAGGCAACCTGATATAGCTTTATAAGATGCTGAGAGGAATAGATAGGGTGGATTCTCGAAGGCTATGTCCCAGGGCTGAAATGGTCGCTACGAGAGGACACAGGTTTAAGGTGCTGGGGAGCAAGTACAGAGGAGATATCAGGAGTAAGTTTTTCACTCAGAGGGTGGTGAGTGAGTGGAATCGGCTGCCGTCGGTGGTGGTAGAGGTGAACTCGCTGGGGTCTTTTAAGAGACTTCTGGATGAGTACATGGGATTTAATGGGATTGACGGTTATAGATAGGCCTGGTAGGTAGGGATATGATCAGCGCAACTTGAGGGCCGAAGGGCCTGTTTGTGCTGTAGTGTTCTATGTGCTATGTAGGTCAGGCAGAATTTACTGCCCTCCTCAAAGGTGAGTTTGGGTCTGGCGCATCATTTAATCGGGCAGAAGAGGACCCTCGCCACCATCCCGTCTCCACCCGCTAAGTTCAGAGTGGGAAGGCTCATGAATGAAGCCTTCCCACTCTGACACCAATTATTGCCCTTAGCCATGTAATTAACGCTCACCCCAGGGCTTCGGCCAATGGTGGGGTGGGGGACGCAGCATGAGGGAAGTCCAAAAAGCAAAGCAAGAAAAAGAGGCACTTTGGGGAGTTGCAGGGATGCCTGTTCCCCTTTGTAGATCGCCATCAGTATAACATGTGGTAAGTCGCCTGCCAATACGGAACCCGTAAGTCATTCATTAAATAGGGAAGAAAGAAATACAGCAGCAACGTAGATTCTTTAGTCCTGCAGCATTTTAAAGGCCAGGTTGGTGAGGAGGATTGTCTCTGGAACCAGGAAGCAGAGAAACAATGATTGCGGATTGTTTCCGTAACAATAAACATTCCAGGAGGTTCTTTTTGAGAGGCCCAGCATTTGAAGAGAAAAGGATGATTTATGAGCACTGAAAGCTGCTGAAGGGATTGAACTACTTTCCAGGCAACTTCTAAAACATTGTCAGGTTAGCCAGAGAATCCCTACAGTGCAGAAGGAAGCCATTTGGCCTATCGACCAGTACCGACCACAATCCCACCCAAGCCCTATCCTATAATCCCATTTATTTACCCTGCTTACTCTGAGGGGCAATTTATCATGGCCAATCAACCTAATCTGCATCTTTGGACTGTGGGAGGAAACCAGAGCACCTGGAGGAAACCCACGCAGATACGTGGAGAATGTGCAAACTCCACACAGACAGTGACCCAAGGCTGGAATTGAACCCAGGTCCTTACCACTGTGAGGCAGCAGTGCTGACCACTATGGCACCATTCCCCACTTGTGAAAGGTTTTCAGGTGTCGAAATCATGTAAAAACTGGAGTAAATCATGCTGGTTTTTTCAGCAGGATTTTCAAAATGAATCTTCCAAACACTGTGCACTACATTGTGCCTCAACGTGAATCATAAAAACCTGGAAAGGCCGGTAGCATAGCGCTGAGTGAGCTATTGCGCATACGCCCATCTCTCATCCGTCACTGTTCGACGACCCCTCCCCTCCACCCGCAACCCACCTCAATGTCCTCTTCCCCCCCAAAGCCCACAGCCCTGATCTCCTGATCCCCCCCCCCACCCGCCCATCCCTTGTCACTCAGCCTAAATGCAGCGGGACACCCTATCCCCACTGGTCACTCCCCACCGTCCCTGGCCCCATCAGGCCCTGCCCCCTTGACACTACCCTATGCACTTTGCACATTGGCACTTTGCCTGTTGGGCAGTGCCAGGGGTCCAGGCTGGCAACCCCCTGGTGCCCCACCCTCTTGGGAAGGGTCTAGCTTGCCCTCCCTTCACTCCAGCGGGTTCACACTGCCAGTTCCCCACATGTGGGGAGTTATACTAAACCCCCCTGATGAAAAGGGAGAGGCTGGAGATTTCAGTCCCAGTTCATTTCAAATAGCATTTAAATGATGGTTTGCAGCTTGGCACTGATATTTGGCACAAGGCTGACAATGCCAGAGATTGGTACAGAAATGGGAGAATTGTCCCCTAACTGTTTCACTGCTCTGGCCCTCTGATCTCTGTTATCAATTGTGAATGTTTATTTACACAAGGTTAACAGGTTTCAAGTGCTTGCAGTTTCATCTATTAAAACCTGGAAGGGTCTGGATGATTGACATTTTCATTGGTCTGTAGTTAAAATATTTTTTCAACTTTGTGGAAAATTATTAATGAATTGCTTTTTTTAAAAAAGCTTTTTAAAATATAGGCTTTCTAATATTGAGTTCACTGGTTCTATACAATATATAATGAATCAATGGGTATGGAAGTGCCACAGTTGGGCAGGGAGAGCATGAGGGGCCTTGGAATGGGTGGAGGGGTATAGCTTGGTTTAGGGGCATAACATGGCATGGGGCATCTGGGGATATGGAGGGGGATGGAGAGGGAGAGCTTGGCATTGGGCATATGGGGCCATGGAGTGGGTGGAGGGGCTTACCTTGGCATGTGGGTCATGATGGGCCATAGTGGGTGCGGTCCTGAGGTGGCATGGCTGGGGCATGAGGAATGTGCATGTGGGTGAAAGGATGTGACAAGAATGGGCTGGAGAGAGTTTCTGATTTTATTTTAAAATGACGTTCCACGGCAGCTAGGCAGGCCTTTATCACACAGACCCGGGGCTGTCTCCACATTTTCTCAGGGTAAGCCCACACTCACCCCCCTCAACAACAAAAATTCTGAGGGCACTTTGTACAGAGGAGGGCAGGCCAAACTGGGAATATTCCCGACTCTGCTCCCTGAGGATTAAAGTCCGGGCCAACCTTTCAGTTCTGACGAAAGGTCACAGACTTGAAATGTTTACTCTGATTTTACTCTCTATGGTAGTTGTCTGGCTGACCGGGTATTTTCAGCACTTGCTGTCTTTCTACATCAGTCAGCTGTTTAAGATTTGATGCCAGCATCCACAGGGCTAATGTTACAGGAAAGGCTGCAAAACCTCGACTAGTGTTTCCTTCAGTTTTGGAGAAACAGGCAAGAACTGATGCCATGGAGAGATTTGAAAATGGAATGGAATTTCTCTGAATGGTAAGCATTCCTGCCACCAGGATTGGAAGTGAAACTTGAGACTGGGTGGGAAGGCAGCAGAAACTTGGGTGTCATTTTTCTGCCGCAAAGGCTAATGGTGCTGTTATCCAATTAAGGCTGGAAGCCCAACTCCAAGCTGCCAGCCTAATCAGAGATGGACAGCTCAACAGCATCACCAATAGAAGTGGTTACTGGTGAGGCTGCAGGGAGAAGGGCTGGGTACCTCCATTGCTTTGAAGGCAGAGTAAGTTCTCTTTAAACCAAGCTGGGGCCAGGTAGGCAGGTCTGGCAATCAGAGGGAACACCATCCCACAGCATTGCCATAGCCCATGGGGTGACCAATGCCACTCCATAGAACCATAGAAAAGTCACAGCACAGAAGGAGGCCATTCAGTCCATCTTGTCCATGCTAGCCTGAGGACATCCAAGTGCCCTTTCTAATCCCGCCTTCCTGCACTCAGCCCAAAGTCCTGAACCTTCCAGCACTTCAGATGAAGATTCAGGTACTTTTTAAAAAAGTTTAGGGTCTCTGCCTCCACCACCAACTCAAGCAATGAATTCCAGACACCCACCACCCTCTACATAAGAAAAGCTCTTCCTCATGTCCCCTTTACGCTTACCTTGGATCTACGTCCCCTGGTTCTAGAATTCTCCACTAAGGGAAACATTTTTTTCCTGTCCACTCTATCTCTTCCCCTCATAATTTTTACACCTCTGTCATCACCCCTCAACCTCAACCTTCCTTTTTCCAAGGAAAATAACACCAACCTATCCAATCTTTCCCCATAGCTACACTTTGTTGTCCTTGGCAATATTGTCATAAACCTCCTCTGCACAGTGTGGGGAGGTGGGGGAAAAGGGGGCTGGGGGAAGAGGGCTTCCATGTGTCCTGGGGCAGCCTGAAAAGAGGGCCTTATTGGAACCCACGGCGGAGGGGTGGGCGGGGGGAGGAGGAGGAGGAGGAGGAGGAGGGAGGGAGGGAGGAGTCACCATGGCTTATTGAGCTGCCTCTCTACACAGCAGTGGCCCCTCCTGATGCTGGTAAAATGTAAGTGGGAGCAATAAATAGTCCTACAATGGCCACTGTAATGGTTTAATTAGTCGCCTCTTCTCAGGGACAGGCAGCCGTTCAACTGAGCTTCCATTGTTGTAATAAGCCATGACGCAGGGGTCCTCTCCCAAAGGCATCCAGCACCTATTTGTAAGGCTTCCCAATTCTTAGGCCATTCACAGAAGACTGGTAAAATCTAGCTTCAAGAATGAGAATCTTAAAATTGAGGCATTAACTATATTGGGAAATATTCCATAGCTTCACCTCTCCTTAATTCTGTAACCTCCTCCAGCCCTACTTCACTCAATTGTCTGCAGTCCTCCAATTCCAGTCTCTTGTGCATCCCCAACTTTAATTATGTCTTCAGCTGCCTAGGCCCCGAGCTCTGCAATTCCTCCTCAACCTCTCTTTCTTCATCCAAGGGCGGAATTCTCCCATCTGGGGACTAAATCCTGTGGCGGGGATGGGAATGTGGAGTGTTTCCCGCTGCCATTAGCTCCATCCTGAACTCAGGAGGCAGCTCCAGGCATTGCTCAGGTGAGTCTTAACATCAGCACACCGCCTTGTTCCAGATGTGTTTCACCCCGACAAGTTTTCCCACTGGCCCCACAGAGAATCGGGTGTGGGTCGTTGGACTTTCAACTCCCATTACCAGGATGCAGTTGAGTTTCACCCTGGCTTCCCACAGGTTTCCCGATCCTGATCTATCATGGCAGGCGCCAACAGAAGTCCCATGGGAAATTCATGCTGATGTACAAGTCTCTTGTTGAATTCTCCCCCCCCCACTGCTCCGTCACTGCCATTGAGCCTGCCAATGGGGCATGGGAGTTTTTAAACCCAAGATACTCTTTAAAAACTTACTCCAAGACAAAACATTTGGTTATCTATCCTTATACATCCTTATGTGGCTCAATGCCAAACACCTCTTCATAGTTCAGAGCCTACAACAGTCAACTTAAAGAATGTTTTAATAACTTTGAAATCAAAATACAAATTATGTAGTGTGAGAAGAGTAATTTTAAAAATTCCTTACAGCTTTATTTGTGAGCATCTGAGGATACCTTCAAATTAAAGGTTCAAATTAGTGATTCAGGACTTGTAGCACTCACATTCACTGGGCTGGAACAGGAATAGGCATTAGTTAGTAAGGTCAGGAAATTGTATCAGAGTCACCGTGGCCCTGACTGGCCAGTGTTCGTGATGCAACTACCTGTTTCAGAGCATTAGACCTAGACTACCTTGTAATTCCCCAGAAAATATAGGTGAGTTTTTCAACCTGTGATTACTAAGTTCTTTAGCTGGTGAGCATTAACTAGAAGGAAGTAAATCCTGTCATTCTGCCCCATTTTTGAGCATAAATGGGACAGGAGGAAGGCCAAAATCATTACCAACATTCAAAACTCCTTTCTGTAGGAAAATGATGAAAAGATTCCAGGCCATAACAGATGCTCTTTAAAACTGGATGAGCTAAATGATACAGACGGACCATAAGGCGTAGAAGCAGAAGTAAGCCACTCAGCCCATCGAGTCTGCTCCACCATTCAATGTCACAATGCTCAATTCCACTTTCCCGCCTTATCCCCATAACCTTTAATTCCCTTGCTGATTAAGAATCTGTCACAGAATCGTCCTTTGATTCTGCCTTTATCTTCCAGCGTTTCTGCTGATAAAACCGCAGAACTTACCAAGTGGACTGCATCGACTGCTCCGGAGGCAGTTCTATCCAAGACAGCGAGAGTGCCAAACACAGGGAAAAACAACTAGGTTTCTGGTGGCCAGCAAAGTGAGCAAGTTGGCTCCGCAACAATCCAGGTTGGAGATGCAACAATCCAGCTATTGTGGACATGACGGTCTGATTGCCAGAAAGCAAAGTTGCAAACCACAAGTTGAAATGCCTGCATTTGCAAATAAACAAGGTGGATGCCAAAGCAGCAAAGCCGTCATAGTCTATTACAGAACCGTTTCAAGTATCAACTCTGCAACATAAATGCAGCATAAAATTACATTTTAGGGTGTTTGGTAAATGTTGCGTGCTTTACAATGACTTCAGTGCTTCTATATTAGTACAGTACATTCACTTTCCACAGACAATTTACTTAAAATGATTTTTTTCTTGAATGCAATTCAAGCCATTAGTGAAAAGAACACTTCTGCTATCCAAGTGAGTTAAAGGCAGCTAGCCTACAATGGCTTTTACCTTCGGAAAGGAAAAGGCACTCATAGCAGCCTGCAAGCCATGGACTATTTCACAGGGAGTCAGAAATAAATGGGAAATTCCTGAGACCTCAGGAAGAACATTAACTTGAATAATCCCATGCAAAAAGTCAGCGTGCCCCTACTGATAATATTTGGTCACTGGTCATAAGTACTGAGGACTGAAGGCGATAGTTTATAATATGTAGTAATGCTCATTGTATATTATGAATAGCCAAGCAGTCATTAATTAAATTTGTAGCTAATATTTTAACACATAGCCATAGTGGTAATGCAACTAATTATGCAGTTTTGTGACAATGCTCACCCGAAAATGAAAAATAATTAGAATACATATGTATATAGCCATTACACAAATTCACTGCATAGCTGGCTATAATGCCATAAGGAAGTCCCTCAGTGAACACAAGGAGCTGTTTTTCCAAATTGCCCTGTTCAGGGTAGCTATCAGCTGAAGAGAATCATATGAAGAAAACATGTGTATCAGATTGGTGATGAAGGGGAATTGATTTTCCCTCTGTATGTGATCCAATACATGAACCGGTTTTCAGACTTCCAGAAAACTGAAGGAGTTTAGAGAACAAACATTAGCCATCATTTTAAAAACATTATATGGAATGATTGGGGAACGGTAGATGTTGCAGCCTGCTTGAAAAAAAAGAATAAAAGAGAAAAGAAAAACTAGCAATTAAACTGTCAATTTATAATCCCTCACTTGCAACTAAATTGCATGCTATGGCGCAATAGTATTGAAAGCCTAAGAATAGTAAGGGTTAACAAGGATCAGTTACCACTTTGAGCACCTTTGCTGAATAGTTGGATTGCAAGAAAGACGTGTACATCAGCAAATTCTTCATTGCACAATGTGCAATTGATTATCCTGAGCATTTGTTTAAACTCTAGTCACTGCTGTTATGTGGGTATATTCGGCAGCCAATTTGTGCATAGCAAGGCCCCATGAACAGCAATGATTAAATGAGAGGTTAACTTGTTTTGCCAATGTTGACTGAGGGATGAATGTTGGGCAGGATGCCCAGGGAACTCTTGCTTCAAATTTGACATGCGTTCTGGATTGTTTTAAGTGTATTAGAGCATCGTGCAGAAAAATAACCTGTACAGTGGCCTCGGGGTGTCACTTGTTATAAATTATTGTTAAAGACAAGATTACATTGTACAGGCAATTCTCCTTAAATGTGGAAGATGAAGAACAGAGAGACCATGCAGTTTGAAAGCAGGTAGATGTAGTGAAACTGATATAGACTCAGTAATCTGGGTTCATGCCAATATTTGGTGCTGTTGGTTGCACTCACTAACATTTGACTGAAAAAGAAATATTATGATCATTTATAAAAATGTTGTCCATAGTTTAGCAGAATATTTTCTACCTGAAGCCCCTTAGAGGTCACTAGCAATGAGTTTTCAAGTTTGATGCTTAAACAGACCAGGTTGGCAATTTGCCAGTTGCACAAGGGTTTGAAATCTTCTAAAATAGCAATGACAAAAATATAATTGTACGTGAAAGGATTACTATGACACCAAATAAAGGCGATTGTAAGCACACCTCCGCGAGTTACAACTTTAGGTTGTCGTGCAAAGCAGCAGCTCTGTGTGCCATTGCTCACAGATTGAGGTAAGGCAGAGCCCGGCAGATATGCGCTTAAACGAATGTTCATTGCCCCGCCAACTGGCACACAAATGGAAATGAATTTGGTAACATGCATGAAACGTGGATTGTCCTTTCTTTAGAACAGAAAGTCAAAGGGAATGCGTGGGCATAAAATGAGTTTTTATGTAAACTATCCAGGAAATTAAAATTTAAAATGTTTGCTGTGTAATGGTTGCAATTATACTGCAGCTGGTGTGTTAGACCACTTCCTTGTCCTTGACACAGCAGCTTGTTCCAAGGTTGGTTTGACTTCAGTCGTACTGTAGATTTTGCATTGCTGAATAGCTGAATTCATTTCACAATGCTACAACATTCGTCATATATTGCCCTATTAAAGTTTAAAGTGTATTAATGTAAGCGAATAGGCTTACGTTAGCATTGCAATGAAGTTACTGTGAAAATCCCCTAGTCGCCACATTCTGACATCTGTTTGGGTACAATGAGAGAGAGAATTTAGCATGGCTAATATACCTAATCAGCGTGTCTTTCAGGCTGTGGAAGAAAGCAGAGGATCCGGAAGAAACCCACGCAGACACGGGGAGAACATGCAGACTCTGTGCAGACAGTGACCCAAGCCGGGAATCAAACCTGGGTCCCCGGCGTTGTGAGGCAGCAGTGCTAACCACTGTGCCACCGTACCGTCCAGCATGATGTTGAGATAATTAGCTGTGATGAATGAACAAAGGAATATTCCTTCTGGTATGACCATCAACCGCCTTCTCATTCATGAAACCACCATCCAGATTTAAACAGAATGGTAATTAGTCCAACAAAGGTCAACGGTAATTTCCCCTGGTTAGCTAGGTCAAGTTGCACGGCAGGTCAGAACCGGGGCTATTTTATGAGATTTTACTGCGTGTTGTCTAAGCTGTTAGAGAAAAAAATATGAGGAAAAGCTGAAACCTGTAGAAGTGTTATTGTTGCATTTGCATTAAATCTTCAAAGTCAGTGACCCAGAAATACAATATCCCCAAGACATCCAGCTTTCCTGATACACTGTTTACTTTTGCTACAAGACTAACATCCATCAGCTGTCAGGAATACTGATCAGTCTGTCCCATTGACAGATATAGATTGACAGAACTGCAGAGGAAGTGTACATACATAACGCACAGTCAAGTTTCTAATCCAGGATATTTTCCACTGGATACTTTGCGCAGTTGAAAAGCACTGCAAGGTCAAAAGGCAGGAAACATTCTGAGCAAAGAATATTTCCACTGTTTGTTCATTGAAATGTATATAATGAAATCCTTTTAAAAATCCCTGTTTGTTATTATTCAAAATATACATTTTTTTTTCTAATTGCCATATCAAATTTAGCATTAACCTTATATAGTCTTGTTTTCATTAGCAAAACCATTAGAAATAAAGTGCCAACCTCGTCATCTTTGTAGCTGGTGTGTAATAGGATCGTGTCAATGAGACTTTGAAGAAAAGCTCAATGTTATGGATAATTTATCAAATACAATGGAATGACCTTAAGATCAAATATTTAATCATGGATTTTTTTTATGGATTGCCCATCTGGTATTCTTCCTTAAGTTTTCTCTTGAATCACATTGACTAGTTTCTTGATTAGAAGTAGATTGATCTTATCTTGGTTTGCTTTATCTCTGTGCTTCTGTTCGACACAAAAATCATTTTATCCAACCTATATGTCAAAACTAACTAAATGTAAGGAGTTGTTAATGAGTGTTGATGATTCGCAGATACAAAGTCATCCGCTTACGTTGTCACCCCTCCCTCCTAAAATATAAGAGAATTGTTCATAGAATCGTAGAATCCCTACAATGCAGAAAAAGGCCATTCAGCCCATCTAGTCTGCACTGACTCTCCAATAGGACATGTCACCCAGGTGCTCCCCTCTGGATTTCCTCTGGGTGCTCTAGTTTCTGCCCGCAGGCCAAAGATATGCAGGTTAGGTAGACTGGCCATGCTAAATCGCTCCTTAGTATCCCAAGATGTCTATGTTAGATGGATTAGTTATGGTAAATGTGTGGAGTTACAGAGATGGGAGAGAGGGTCTGGGTAAGATACAGTGTCAGAAAGTCGATGCAGATTTGATGGGCTGAATGGGCTCTTCCTGCACTGTGGAGATTCTATGAATTGAAGAGTGAGGAGGCTTGTTAAGAAAAACACTATTGCCAGAATTTTATGCTACCCCAGTAGGTTTCGGTGGGAGGTGGGGGATTGTGTCATTGAAGGAACAGGATTCCATCCGGGTGCCCACTCTAATCACACAGTGACATTACACTGGGGCAGGAAAGGCCTTGAATGGGAAGCCTGTCTTTGCCCCAGTTGAGGCTCTTAAGTAGCCATATTATAGCCATTTAAGGGCCTCAATGTTTAGGCTGTTGGGGTGTGGGGTAGAACCTTGGTGCAGGAAGGCTGAATACAATAAAGTTACATCACAGGAGGAAAGGGATAGGCATGTCACTGTTAGAAGTCCCCTTCTGAAGTCAGGCGTCATACTCGTGAGGTCTGATGACCTCTGGATGTCCCTCTCCCCAACCTGGCTCTCTCCTCAATCACTTTTCAGGCCTTTCCTACCCCCACCCCTCCCCACCCAACCTCACCCCCTCCATCTTGGGACCTTTTGAACTTCCCTGGACCTCTGGTTCCTGGCTCCAGGCTCAGGCCCCCTCCTGCATTTCCACTCCTGTCCACTGTTGCCGCAGGGACCCCGAGAGCTGCTGGCCAATCAGATCTCAGGTGGGTCCTCCTCCTGAGTGAGGGGCTGAAGTCCTGCCCGCATCCACTTAATGCTCGTCGACTTGGAGTCCGCAGGGATATGCTTCCTCCTGACTGTCTGGTTGGTGGGAAGCGAGGCACAACCATCTGAAAAAATTCAGGCCTATGTTTTGAAATGAATGGTAGCTATTGATCGTGATGGGAATTGAATCAATGACTTTTCACATCCAATTATTTTGACCATCTATCCAACTGCAGTAAATAAATTGCTTTCGTTGATGAAAGGTGTTGGAGTGAATTTATTAACTTTGTCACTGACGTGGATTAATTATGCATCTATTGAGTACTCATTCTTGACTGTACACAGTGTCGCCTCACCGCCGTGCTCCACTGGGCACACTGGGTGATGAATATCGTGGAACAGTAGTGCTGAATGGTAGTGCTTTTATCCAGTGCTGAATGGTACCCTGTTACGGGATAAGGAAACAATTGTGTGTCCGCGATTACTTTACAACCCTTCTTGGCTAAATAGAACTATCCAACTAACCTATCAGTCAGAACGAGTGTTAACAGAAAATAACTTGAGTATGTTGAAAGTTATGCTCAACAGTGGTCACGAAAATAGCTATCGCTGAAGGGTTCATTGTTAGCATTCCAGTTCCCTCGCTCCCTCCCACCCTCCTGAAGGCAGGATTTTTTTGGGGGGGGGGGGGGGGGAGGCGGGGAGAGGCCGGGGTTGGTGTCAAAATGTGGCTGCGAGCCTATTGAGCTATTAAAGGCCTATTAAGGCCTGTTAACAGTTGGGAGTTTCCAGTCCCCACAGGCAGCAAGAAATAGTTAACTCCCTGGCGATGGTCTTTTGGCAGCAAACTTGAGGGAGGAAGGGGGCGGGCCAGTACTCCAGGCTGACCGAGGGCCTCATGCTGCCTGCCTGAAACAGCAGCAGCTGTAGGCTGCCCAGCGGAGGGATCTGACCTCACAGTGCTGTCCCGACTGCAAAACCCAGCTCTTATAATAAATATTTCACATTCCTATTCCATTTTGGGGTGCCCCTCTCTCTCACATTTACCTAACATGGCATCCAGTCACTACTTTCCCAAATACCCTCCATCTTAAAGACCCTACCTATGGATGGTGAGCCTGCCTTTTGCCACTAACTGGCCAAATCGGGGAAAATCAGAGTGAGTGACTATTTTGCACGCAGTGCAAGCTTCTGACCTGATTTGACAGTTGGTTACCTGTTAATTGGCTCAGGTCAAAACTTCCATCCCTGTGTTGGTGAAAGTCCTGCCTCCGAGAGCTGCTGACCAATCAAATGGCTTCCTGCTCTTGAGACCATAAGACACAGGAGCAGAATTAGGTCACTCGGCCCATTGAGTCTGCTCCACCGTTCAATCATGGCTGATATTTTTCTCATCCCCATTCTCCTGCTTTTTTCCCTTGACCCCTGATCCCCTTATTAATCAAGAATCTATCCATCCCTGTGTTAAAGACACTCAATAATCTAACCAGCTGCGGCACAGAGTTCCACAGATTCACCTCTCTCTGGCTGAAGGAATTCCTCCTTATCTCTGTTTTAAAGGATCGTCCTTTCAGCCTGAGGTTGTGCCCTCTGATTCTAGTTTTTCCTACTAGTGGAAACATACTTTCCACGTCCACTCTATCCAGGCCTCGCAGTTTCCTCTAAGTTTCAATAAGTTCCCCCCTCATCCTTCTAAACTCCAACGAGTACAGACCCAGAGTCCTCAACTGTTCCTCATAATGACAAGTTCTTCATTCCAGGGATCATTCTTGTGAACCTCCTCTGGACCCTTTCCAAGGCCAGCACACTCTTCCTTAGATATGGGGCCCAAAACTGCTCACAATATTCCAAAAGGGGTCTGACCAGAGCCTTATACAGCCTCAGAAGTACATCCCTGCTCTTGCAGTCTAGTTCTCCAGTCCCATCAGCGCTACTGGGAGTTCTGGCCATTGCTGGGACTGCAATTTGTTTCACTTGAGGATCATTGCTGGAGCCAGACACTTGGGTAAGTGGAGCTCTTCAGCCTAGGCCAGTCAAGCAGTGAAGAGGGTGGGGGCAGAGAAAAGAACACATGGACACAGAAGGATATGTTCCATCATGCCTGCTCTGCCATTCAATAAGGCCATCACTGATCTTCGATTCCATTTTTTCAAACCCTCCCCATATCCCTTGACTCCCTGAAAGACCAAATGTCTGTCTATCCCTGCCTTAAATATAGACAATAATAAAACATCCACTAACTAGTCAAATTAGGGAAAATTTAGAACTTAAAAGATTTACAACCCTTTAAGTGGAGAAATATCTCTTCATCTCAGGCCACAGGAATTGGGACATCTTGTTGAAGTTGTACAAGACATTGGTAAGGCCATAATTGGAATACTGTGTCCAATTCTGTTCACCCTATTACAGAAAGTATATTATTAAACCAGAAATAGTGCAGAAAAGATTTACTAGGATGCTATCTGATCTTGATGGTTTGAGTTATAGGGAAAGGCTTGATAGACTAAGACTATTTTCCCTGGAGTGTAGGAAGCTTTGGTTGATCTTATAGAATAATTATAGTATTATTAGAGTTATAAAATAATGAAGGGCATAGATAAGCTAGATAGTCAATGTCTTTTCCTAAAGGTAGGGGAGTCTAAGACCAGAGGGCATAGGTTTAAGGTGAAGGGAGAGATACAGAAGGGTCTAAAAGGGCAATTTTTTCACTCACAGGGTGGTGAGTGTCTGGAACAAGCTGCCAGAGGCAGAAGTAGAGGCAGGTACAATTTTGTCTCTTAAAAAGTATTTAGGCAGTTACATGGGTAAGATTGGTATAGAGGGTTATGGGCCAAATGTGGGCAATTGGCTTAATGGTGAAAACTGGGCAGCATGGATAAGTTGGGCTGAAGGGTCTATTTCCGTGCCGTAAACCTCTATGACTCTATGACTTCCTTTCTCACATATCCTGAAGCTGTTCCCCCATGTTTTTGATTTCCCAGTCAGTGGAAACAGTCTCACCCTGTCAAGTCCCTTCAGAATCTTAACAGTTTCAATGAGATCACCTCCCATTCTGCTGAACTCTGAGAAGTACAGGCCCAATTTACTCAACTTCTCATCATAAGACAATGCTCTAATCCAAGGGACCAATCTATGAACAATCAGCTTGGGGTATATCATAGAGTGGGGATGGTGTCAAAATCTCTGTGGGGGCAGAACACCCCAATCCCACATATAGTGGCCTTGCCACATGGTGAAGACACCCCTCAACATTGGTAGTATACCAGCGGCGGAAGGAGAAGCCTCCTGTGTAGTCATTCAATTGCCCCATGGTATGATACTTAATTCTATATACCCTTTGCACCTTCTAGGCCACTCCTGCAGAAGTTCTAAAGTTCCAGGCAACATTCATAGGTAGATGATCACATAATAGTTTTTAAGGGAGGATGCAGTAAGTGTATCTATTTTAATAACATATAAATATTTAATAACTGTACTTTTCATCCTGATTTGGATAAATATTGCCATACCTTTGCTATCACTGGGTCAAAGTCCTGAAACTTTCTGCCTAACATCACTGTGGTTGTATCTAAGGAGGCAACTCGCCACTACCTTCTCAAGGGCAATTAAGGCTGGGCAGTAAATGCTGGCCTAACCAGTGACAGCCATACCCATAAATGGATTTTTAAAACTGTGGATCCTTGGGCCGGCACGATGGCACAGTGGTTAGCACTGCTGCCTCACAGTGCCACATTGTCCCTATGTCTATATGGATTTTCTCTGGGCGCTCCAGTTTCCTTCCACAACCCAAAGATGTGTGGGTTAGGTGCATTGGCCGTGATAAATTGCCCCTCAGTGTCAGGGAGACTAGCTGGGGTAAATGCATGGGGTTATGGGGATCCGGCCTGGGTGGGATTGTGGTTGATGCAAACTCCATGGGCCAAATGGCCTCCTTTGCACTGTAGGATTCCATGTTGTTAGCATATCTTCACACCTATTCTGTTTTTCACTCTTTGGGAGAAGTGCTGGAAGGTTTCCCAAGCTGATTATCAGCTTGTTGAGTGCTTCTTCCATGGTCAATAAGTATTGGACTCAAACCCAAAGCATCTAGCTTTGTACTAGGGGCGCTATTACTGCATCCGGGCACAGTGTAAAACTGTATGTAATATAACTGAAAACTATATATAATAATGAAATGGAGGAAGATCGATCATACTTTTAACAAAGCGATGTATGTGTTTGTGAAGTAATGCATTCTACATCTATTATTTTATTAACTTTGTTATATTTAGTTTAATGTTAAAGCAAGCATAAATAAGGTCATTTCTGATCTTCAAAAAGAATCCTTTCCATTTTGAATACCTTAGTCGCTAAAACTCCAATATTTCCCTGCATGCTGAAGAAGCTATGAACTATTTCAATTTTATATCACATCTTTGTGCCTCTGAAAAGAGCAGATGTTCCTAGCAATTCTGGACGCATAATCCTACACTATCTAAATATGTGCACTCAGGGTTATCCTTCCCTGCTGTGGCCATGAGAAAGAGCAACTTCAATCAGTGCTGGTAATATTTTCTCTCCAAAGGTGCAAGCCTACTGAAACTGGATTAGTCTGTTGACTCCCTAATTAGCCTAATCTAATATCCTGCCCCTGCCAAATTAGTGTAAACATTGAAGATGAAGATGAGCGGGTGTGGGGTGCTGGTGTGTGTGGGAGAACAGTGAAAAACAAGGATTTAAATTGATTTGTTTAAGGATTAGTTTGAAAACTGGATCGGGATTAAAGCCAGGAAGTAAACATAGCAGGATGTGTTTTTCAGAAAACAACACACTGAAAATGCTTAAAAATAAAGTGAAGCCTGAAACTAATTGTTCATTATTTTTGGAGAGGCTTAACTGGCAAGAGATTGCTTTTGACTTAACTTAAACTTCTTAAACTTCAAGAAAATTCTGTTAACTGACATATTCTTGGAGAGAGCTTTGTGGTAAAGTTAAATTAGGATATTTGAAACATTTTGTGTTAGTAATCAGACATACTGTTGGGTAGGCTTTCATGTTCAAATGGAAGGAAGTGGCTATTACAAGATTTGTTCAGAGTGGCTGGAATGGCTAACATTTGGCAGGTATAGCAACTGTTGTAAATTTCAGAACTAATACGTGTTGGTAGTAGTGAGTTAGCACCCTGTTTTATATTCCTCTCAATTCTTACTTCAGTTTACTTCAAGCAAAATAAAAATCTTTACACAATATAACACACAAAGTCAAAGGTCAGAATTTTGCCGCAGCTGGAGAGGCTCCTCATTCGTGTAAATATGGGAGCGGAGGCCTGGATCCAGAAGTTAAGTCTCCGAACCCAGCCCTCCCCAGGGAGAGGGAAGTGGGGCAAGTTCTACTGTGCACATCTGTGTTTCATGGTGACAACTGCACATGTTAAAGTGTAGCTGCCAGATTTGTTTTTGTCTAGTGGGATCACCAAAACATGATTAGTGCACTTTAGACTGGTAGGAGAAGGACTAAAACTACATAGAGCAATAGGGTACCTTTTTGGAGAAGTATGGCACCCTGTTATATATGGTCCTGGGACAGCTTTCGGAGAGTTAGGGCACCCTTTTGGAGTGCTCAGGTATCCTTTGGAAGAGGTACAGTGCCCTTTGGGATTGTGAAAAGTGGACATGAATATGCATAAAAAGGGAAACTGTCAAGCTCTTTGGAACTATCAAGAGAGCTATCAAAACAACAGTCAAAAGATCTGTCGAGCTTTAAATGTCCTATCCTTTAAATATTAAAAAAACTCGCTGCTATCTTTAAAAAATCAGTGCTTGCTATGTCACTCTGTTGACACAAGTGTGAGGATTAGTACTGTATACCTGCTTCCACGCATGTTTCACGTTATCTGCGTAGATTGTCATGAGTTGGTACGAGCTGTAAAAGTCCATGGGATGGATGGAGGGGCATAGGTTGGCAAAGAGAGTGGAGAGGTACAGGTTGAAATAGAGGATTTGACAAGGCATGCTGAATGGGTCAAGGGGTGTGGGTTGCTACAGAGGGCATGAAGAGCCTTGGGTATGAGATGACTTGGGTTGACATGGATTAGATATGGGGAGAGTGTGGGCTGTGAGGGGATATGAGTGCTGAGGGTTTTTTGTTTTTTGGATATCTTTGACATAGTAGCAAAGCACCAAGGCTGGCCTTTTGCCCAGCCTGCCTCCTCATCCAGCAGCTCTGAGCTCTTTCCAGGCTTGCCCTCCACAGCTCCTATCTTAATCCATCTCCCCCAAAACTCCTGGGGCACATTTTACTGGATCATGTTTGTGGATTCAGGAATTGACCCTGACCCTGACTCTGCGCTCCAGACCCAGGAGGGAAAATTCAAGCTAAGATCAACCCGAGTGACCAACAATGATAAGATAACGGTCCTAAAATCAGCTCACCCTACATATTTATTACATGAACTATTGTAATTATTAATATGGGTAGACATCTTGTCACATTAGATGCCAGATGCAATCATGAAAACCCTGTTAACAAGAATGTTTACATGAAATCAGTTAGTGATTTATTTTCCATTGGCAACATAATGTACACTTAAAAGGAATGCTTGATTAAAAGAAACATTTGCCCTTGTCATAGGAGGGCTCCTATCAACAGCCCTAGATTGGGTTGAGTTGCTTGCACGGTTCAGCAATATACACTATCGCTAATAATTGCTTGCATCTGCAACCATTTGAACATGTTTGCATTCTAATCAGTGCAGCAGTCATCTGGAACATATTTATATGTGCCAAACATATAGCTTCCAAAAGGTTTGGGCCACATATAGGTCACCTTGAAGAATAGTCTATATGGTCATATGTATTTTTATGTGTAGCAGCATCCACCTGTACACAATCCCACTTTTCAGTCCTGGGTTTCGTAAGGCAGCCAAGCCCATTAGTGGATGCACACAGGAAAGGATGAAGTTGTGCTGCTTCATTTGGAAAGAATGATATAGAGAACCCCATGATAATAATATGCCCAACCTCAGTAAAATTCTTAGGCCACAAAGTTCAGTTCCAAGTACTGGTAGGTTCAGAATCACCCATATCACTTGGATGAAATATGGTGGGTTTGCCAATTACCCACACTGACCACCATGTTTTTCGATTTCACTGGTGTTACACGTGTTGCACTGGAGGTACATTGAGGAGGCAGTTTGTGAGGTCAGTCAGTGTCTAATGGTGGTTCGAGACACAAAATATGTCACTTCACATAACACCTCTTTAATGTGTACCAATGGACATGCATTCCCCTGCAGGACCTCAGACCAGGACTAAAGATATCCATTCAACTTGCAGTTTACCTGTTTATTATGATTAATTCATTCTTGTGGAGTTAGTAGAAGTGCCAGGTTGTCAAAAGATTTGATTTGATTTGATTTATTATTGTCACATGTATTGGTATACAGTGGAAAGTATTGTTTACTGTACGCTATACACTCAAAGCATACCATTCACAGAGAAGGAAAGGAAAGGCACACACTCTTCTGTCTGAATAGCAAGCTTCCCTGTGGTACAGGGTTCCACTGATTCCACAATTATGATTTGTAGGTGCCTTACGGGATGTTCTGTAACCCTCAACGATTCCACTCAATTAATATGTAGCTGGAGGGTGATCACCTCCAGTACGTTGTGTTGGTGAATGGGCCTGCTATCTAGGCAATAGTCATGATGCAGTCATTCTGCATGAGTCCACTGCACCAACAATCTTCCAGCCACCATGTCAAAGTTGAGGGTGGTTACTTGGCTAACTACTTTACACTTGTAATTCAGCTGGTTTACATAAGAACATAAGAACTAAGAGCAGGAGTAGGCCATCTGGCTTCTCGGGTCTGCTCCACCATTCAATAAGATCACGGCTGATCTTTTTGGGGACTCAGTTCCACTTACCCGCCTGCTCGCTCACCATAATCCTTAATTCCTTTATTGTTCAAAAATTTATCTATCCTTGCCTTAAAAGCATTTAATGAGGTAGCCTCAACTGCTTCACTGGGCAGGGAGTTCCACAGACTCACAACCTTTTGGGTGGATAAGTTCCTCCTCAACTCAGTCCTAAATCTGCTTCCCCTTATTTTGAGGCTATGCCCCCAAGTTCTAGTTTCACCTGCCAGTGGAAACAACTTCCCTGCTTCTATCTTATCTACTCCCTTCATAATCTTATATGTTTCTATAAGATCTCCCCTCATTCTTCTGCATTCCAATGAGTATAGTCCCAGTCTACTCAGTTTCTCCTCATAAGATAACCCTCTCAACTCTGCAATCAACCTAGTGAATCTCCTCTGCACCCCTTCCAGTGCCAGTATATCCTTTCTCAAGTAAGGAGACCAAAACTGTACACGGTACTCCAGGTGTGGTGTCACCAGCACCTTATACAGCTGCAACATAACCTCACTGTTTTTAAACTCCATTCCTCTAGCAATGAAGGACAAAATTCCACTTGCCTTTTTAATTGCCTGTTGCACCTGCAAACCAACTCCTTGAGATTCCTACACAAGGACACCCAGGTCCCTCTGCACAGCAGCATGTTGCAATTTTTTACCATTTAAATAACAGCCCATTTTGCTGTTATTCCTACCAAAATGGATGACCTCACATTTACCAACATTGTGCTCCATCTGGCAGACCCTCGCCCACTCACTTAGGTTACCTATATCCCTTTGCAGACTTTCAGCGTCCTCTGCACACTTTGCTCTTCCACCCATCTTAGTGTCATTTGCGAATTTTGACACACTACACTTGGTCCCCAACTCCAAATCATCTATGTAAATCGTAAACAATTGCAGTCCCAACACTGATCCCTGAGGCACACCACCAGTCACTGATCGCCAACCAGAAAAACACCCACTTACCTCCACTCTTTGCTTTCTGTTAGTTAACCAATCCTCTATCCACACTAATACATTACCTGTAACACGGTGCACCTTAATCTAATTCAGTCTTTGGTGCAGCATCTTGTCAAATGCCTTCTGGAAATCCAGATATACCACATCCACACGTCTCCATTGTCCACTGCACATGTAATGTTCACAAGAATTCCACTAGATCAGTCAAACACGACCTGCCCTTTGGTAAGACACAGCATGGGTTCACAAAGGGACAATTTATATCCAGATGTCTCGCTATTTCTTCCTTGATGATAGATTCAAGCATTTTGCCTCCTATAGAAATTAAGCTAACCAGCCTATAGTCACCTGCCTTTTGTCTACTTCCTTTTTTAAACAACGGCAATATATTTGCAGTTTTCCAGTCTGCGGTGCTGTGCCTGCAGCGCAGTCTGTTTTAATCCTTTTACGGTGGACAAATGTCTTGTTAGTACAACCAATATTTATTTAAGACACAAAATCAATCATCACCTATCCAATCAATAATTCCTTACAGAAAATACTACAGTTCAAGTCCAATTCAAGACCTTGACTTAACTTTGTGTGAGTGGCAAGTACCCAAGCAGATATTGGCCTTTATCTGTGCACTGGTCTCGGTCGTCCTCTGCGTAGTCTGGTCCTTTGGTCTGGTCTGACTCTCTGGCTCTGGTTTTCCTTCCTTCTCGGGTGTGGTGGCTCTCCTTGTGCTGGTTGTCGCTGGCGAAGTTCACCATTGTTGTCGCTCGTTTGTGGGGTCAGAGAGAGAGGGAGATTCTTGGCTGTGCAGCACCCTTTATACCCTGTTGAGTTTCGTGCCCCTTTTGGCCATTGCCAATCAATCGATCAGGACTTGATCACCCCGATTGATAAAGTCCAATCGGATGTTGCCACACCAATCTCTGGGTGTGCCCTCAACGGCCATGTCTGTAGGTGCTGGGGGCACTAGAATACACACCTGCCTCCCAAATAAGGGGTTACGGCACCCCTATGTCTGGTAAACAGTTTGACCAGCAAGTCTCTTTTGTCCTGGAGATGACCCATATCCTGTGTATTCACTCATCTGGTTTGCAGCCTGTTTATCTCTGTCTTTTAGGCTGCAGCCTGTCATTTTAGTTCTTGCCCAATTGTTCCAAAGTGCTTTACAAATTGCCCTTTTAGATGGCCCATTTGGCCAAAGCAGGAACCACCCCAGAGTCCAGCGAATTTTGGTAAATTACCACTAGTGCATTTGCTATTTCCCCCACTATCTCTTTTAGTACCCTGGGATGCATTCCATCAGGACAAGGAGACTTGTCTACCTTTAGCCCCATTAACTTGCCCAACACTACCTCTTTCGTGATAATGCTAGTTTCTAGGTCCTCACTGCCATAGCCTTTCTGTCATCAATTTTTGGCATATTATTTGTGTCTCCCACTGTGAAACCGACACAAAATACCTGTTCAATGCCTCAGTCATTTTCTCATTTCCAGTTATTACATCTCCCTTCTCATCCTCTAAAGGACCAATATTTACTTTTGCCACTCTTTTTTATTTTGTATATTTGTAGAAACTTTTGCTATCTGATTTTATATTCTGAGCTAGTTTGCTGTCATAATCCATCTTACCTCTCTTTATAGCTGTTTTCGTGGCTTTATGCTGACCTTTAAAGATTTCCCAATCCTCTAGGTTCCCACTAATCTTTGCCACTTTGTATGCATTTTCTTTCAATTTGATACCCTCCTTTATTACCTTAGATATCCATAGCTGATTATCTTTTTCTACAGTCCTTCCTTATGTCCTTTCGCAATAGTGACCTGACAACAATGGACAGCTTGATTTCAAAAATTTCAAAAATGCTAAGAGGGCAGCTCCTACTTGAGGCATCTTCCTTGTCTGTAATGGCTGCTGCTCTCTCAGCGTTGGAGTGTTAAAGAAAGGATATTTTTGCTATCCTCCCTGAACTATTCCACTCATCATTATGGTCATACTTCCCTCCGTGTGTTAGTTTTAAATATAAATGCAGACAGGTGAAAGAGGGATATTGTGAGGATTGCTGCCCTTTCGCTTTGGGGATCCAGGCAATAACCTCAGCTTGAACTCCCAGAAAGGATCTATGTCTGTGAGACATACACTGTGCCCCTGTGAGTGCCAAGAATTGGGAACTCTCATGTAGGAATTTGTTCCCTCTGTCCCAACCCTTTTATGAAAATGTTTGGGATGGGTGAAGGCTCTGCTTCCAGAGGTTATTGAAGAAACTTCCATGGAAGACCAGATGTTTCCGCATCCCAGATCACAGTCTCATTTCTCGTGGAATACAGCCAGAGCTACAATCAGGGAATGCCACAATAACCATGGATCTTCAGGGTTGGAAAATCAGCTCGGAGTGAAACATGAGGTGGTCTTGCAAACTGTTTGGTTCAGGCTGGGGGAGCAGTCAATAAGGACAATGCAATCATCGAATCCCTACAGTACAGAAGGAGGCAATTCGGCCCATCGAGTCTGTACTGATCGCAATCCCATCCAGGCTCTATTCCTGTAACCCCACACTTTTACCCTGCTAATCCCCCGACTCTCGGGTCAATTTAACGTGGCCAATCAACCTAACCCACACATCTTTGGACAATGAGAGGAAACCCAGAGGAAACCCACGCAGACACAGAGAGAACATGCAAGCTCCACACAGGCAGTGACTGAGGCTGGAATTGAACCTGGGTCCCTGGTGCTGTGAGGCAGCAGTGCTAACTATTGTGCCACCATGCCACCCAAAGACACAGTAGCAGCTTTCGTGGTAGGAACCAAAGAAGGTGCCTTAAATCTTCCTGATGTTTAAATGGTGCAAATGAAAATTTGCCCAAGCTTGGATGGCCAACAAACAATTTGATAGCAAAAGGGGTAAAAAAGTGTTAAAAAGTAATGGAGAAGCAGAGCTCGTTATCAACAAAGTAGTCATGTGCTGAGTGACTAGCACGTTGTATATCACAAGGCAAATTTGAAACTCTTGAACGTAACACTAATTCTTGAAGAGAGTATGGTTTGGAACATTGATGCTATCATGTCGCAGTTTGCTGGTGTTCCCATGAGAACACAGCAGTGAAATTTATTCATGCAAATGTGAAATTTAACAATTTGTCCCTGCTCTGTCAGATCCAACCAACAACCATTCCCACACAGATACCCAAACAAAATAATGCTCTACTTCCCCTATCACTAAAGTACTGTCTTCTTGAGAGCAGAAGATATTTCAAAAGCTCCCTAAGAACCTCTCACTGGCCTCTCTAAACTAGACGTGAAAGATCGTCCATGCTGAATGAAAGCTCTTGTGGTGGAAACTCACTTAAGGTGTGGAGATGGAATTGCCTTGTCGCTGGCATCTGGTACTGGTTGTTTTAATATTAACTGGTTAATGATGGAACGGTAGTGACTGAGGCTAGATGTCTTTTTTTTCTCTCAGTTCATGTATTCTGTGAAACTGAGACATGAAACAATGCCAAGTTAATGAAGAAGGATTTGTTTATGTAAAGTACCTCTCTGAATACATCAGGGCAATTTAAACTGAGCCACCTGAGATTACAATGCAAATGTAAAACTGACAATTATAAATTGAGACTGAAAAATAATATTATGGTTTGAAGTTATTGTAATGCTTTAGAATACTTGACAAAGTAGGTGATGAAATTGAACTCAATTAAGCAACAGAAAATGACAAAGTGTGCAGTTATTTATGCTTTCCAATGTGCCAAGATCTGATCTGGCATAAAATGAATATCATTATTGAAAGAGTACGTAATTCCGAGAAACTATGTTCTCTTTAGCTCCCTTGTGAGATGAGTTGTTTGCTAATTCGTATAGCTGTCAACTATTTCCATCTATTAGAAGCTGCTTGTAAGACTGATTCTTAAACAACTTGGACACTGTCAAGCAGGAAAATTTATTTACACTGGGGAGAAGCATTTGGGTTATTTGGAGGAAATGTTCCGTGGTAATATTAGAATATTTGTGAAGCTGAATGAACACTGACACTGCCCAAAGCAGAACAGTGCACATTGCTCACAAAACCACCAGATGGATATAGATTTGCACCCATCACTGATGTGAGGAGTGTGAGGCGTACTTGGACTTTGCTGCCTCGACTACTGCCCACCTCTCCTACATCCCCTTCCTGGACAAGGCAAACCTCCACCCACGTTTCCCCACACCATTGCCTTGAATCCAAACCTTTCTCCTGTTACCTTCTTATACTTTTTCCAAGCCCATCTTTCCCCAGGGATCCATCTTTAGCTCCCGAGATGTCATTATCTGGTCTCCCAAACATCCCTTTCTGGTTTCCATGCTAGTCAATATTATAAATTGTTTTCCTCCTTCAGATGCTGCTATCCTGCTCAAAGCACATGCCCTCAATTCATCTCCATTTGCCACATCTCCGACACCCATTTCCTCTTCAAAATCCTCAACAGTGTTATCACTTCCCAAGTCCATACCCACCATTCCTACAAATCCATGCTTGAATGACTCCAGTCATTCTTCTAACCACCACAGGAGCACAGCCCTAATCAATGTCACAACCATCACCCTTCGTTAAATTGGCAAGTTTTAGGAACCATGGCACACCCATGAACCCGACATAAAATGGTTCATGAATATTTTACCCATTGAGAAATGAACACAAAGGCGTTGACAAGGCACCTCCCAATGGTGGCCTGGCCTGAGGGCAGCCTAACATTGAATCAAATACGGAACCAGTTTCCCAATATGCTGTTGATATCTCTGGTTCTGAAAGCCTTCCACTCCCACATACATGATCATAGAATCATAGAATCCTACAATGCAGAAGGAGGCCATTCGGCCCATCGAGTCTGCACTGACCACAGTCCCACTCAGGCCCAATCCCCATAAGCACATGCATTTACCCTAGCCAGTCCCCTGGCACTAAGGGGCAATTTAGCATGGCCAATCCATCTACACATCTTTGGACTATGGGAGGAAACTGAAGCATTTGGAGGAAACCCATGCAGCCATGTGGAGAATGCGCAAACCCCACACAGACAGTGACCCAAGCCGGGAATCGAACCTGTGTCCCTGGCGCTGTGAGACAGCTGTGCTAACCACTGTGCCATCATGCCACTCCTTTCACCATCACAGGACATCCCAAATAGAATAAATGAAACAATTCTGAAGTATCTTGAAGTGTACTGTATCGAAATCCCCTCCTGACCTTCCGCATTCAAATTCAACCCCAGGGTCTGAGATTTGTGTCTGATTTCTGATTGTTTCTCCTGTCGCTCAGTTGGTAGAATTCTTGCCTCTGATGCAGAAGACTGTGGGTTTAAGACCCAACCCAGGGATTTAAGTACAAAATCTAGGCTGACACTCCAGTGCAGTGCTGAGGGAGTCTTGCATCCTTTTGGAAGGGCCATTATGTCAAGGTCCTTTTCAGATGGATATATAAATACCCATAGCAATATTTCAAAGAGGAATAGAGGAGATAAGTGTCTCGTCCAGTCAATTTTAACCCTCAGTCAATTTTAAAAACAGATTGTATAGTCATTGTTTCATTGCTGTTTCTGGGGCCTTGCTGTGTGTAAATCGGTTTCTGTGTGTACTTTGATACTGTAAACTTCAATATACTTCAAAAGTGTTTCATTTGCTCTATTTGGGATGTCCTGTGATGGTGAAAGCTGCGATATCACTGCAAGTCCTTCTGTTTTTCAAAATATGGTGCAATTTCAACAATATAATTGATGTGGAGATGCTGGCGTTGGACTGAAGTGGGCACAGTAAGAAGCTTCACAACACCAGGTTAAAGTCCAACAGGTTTATTTGTATCACGAGCTTTCGGAGTGCTGCTCCCTCATCAGGTGAGTTATATTGTTCCACTTTAAAACTGTATTCACTTCTGAATCATAACCTGAACAACTGGTCTCAGCTAATACATTATCCGGTTACTCATCTTGAATGAAGCGATGAGACAGCAATTGACATCTAAACCATGACAGATTGCCCATGACACAGTTTACAAAAGAGCTCTCCTCATTCTGTCCGGGTTGGTTAATCTGCAACACATTGCAATTAAACCAAGTGCCAAGCTTGTGCACTATAAATTAATACTCTGACAGACAGGAATGCCAATATGAAGTTTGGATCTTAAAGATGGCCATCTAAAGCTGCTTTAATATTGGTTATCATTCGATTCCTGTAGTCTCCCTGCTGCAGCCAGACATTACGTCAAAATATAGTTACAAGATTTCTTTTTAACTCCAGATGTCAGACATTTCTTAGTGAATTTTCAAGAGGTTATTGAATAGGCACATGGAGCATACCAGAATGATAGGGAGAGGGATAGCTTGGCTTTGGGTTTGGACACAGCTCGGCACAACATTGAGGGCCGAAGGACCTGTACTGTGCATACGGTTCTATGTTTTTGTGTTTTCTATGTCTAAGAGCTGTTCTTTTTTAAAGTTTGTCTTCCAGAGTGCTTTCAATCTTTCTGGGCCAGTAACTACACTGCTGCGATATCACACAAGGTAATGATTTCATCGTGGATCTGGAGGGACTCACAAGCTCATCATGCATGTGCACTAGCCAAAGTGCCACAGCCACTCAGTGCATTTGCAGAATGGCATGTCATCAGCATACAGCCAGATTACAGATAATCCCATTGCCCTCTACAAAGGTTGCTGTGAAAAAGCAGTGCCCATTCTCCCAAGACTTGTGCTGCAATATTAAACTAACTTGAACCTGTCAGGGTTTTTTGAAACAATCACATCCTGGAAGGATATATGCGCAACATTGAAGAACTGAAGACAGAAGTTGCCACCCAACCATTTTTGTTTTTAACTGAGGGGGTTGCCTAGGGATTTCTAAAATGTAAACCAGAAACCAAAAGCCTGCAATTTGAAACACAAGTTCATTTTTCCACTTCCTTTTGTATTTCTTGATATGGAGACATTTGAGGTTATTACATTTTTTAGTGAATTTTCAGCAGGAGCAAAGCAGGCTTGAGAATTCATACCTTGAAATCATACCTCCCTGTGCACCCACCCCCTCAAGTTGCCTCTCTCTGTCGCTGGGCAGGGCAAAGAGCAGCTCGCCTGAGACTGTGGCAGGAACACACTACATTGCACACAATCCTCAGAACGCCCAGCAACTGTCTCTCTCAATAAAGAACTCCGCAAAATTAATTTTAACATGAGCTATTACTAAGTGCTCAGTGCTGTACAGGAAACATTTAATATCAGCAAAAAACTGTAATACTAGAGGAGTACAGAAACTAACCACAACATATGAAATTCAGCAAGAATGAATGATGGATGGAAACAGAGGGTTG
The DNA here is from genome assembly GCF_965287045.1 of Carcharhinus amblyrhynchos. Classification (NCBI taxonomy): domain Eukaryota; kingdom Metazoa; phylum Chordata; class Chondrichthyes; order Carcharhiniformes; family Carcharhinidae; genus Carcharhinus; species Carcharhinus amblyrhynchos. The sequence continues at coordinate 58,049,847 of NC_137335.1, forward strand.
GACCCGCTTGTGATACTTGAACCTGCCGCGTTGCTGTGTTTTTCAATTCACTTCCATGTCTCTTTTATACCATTGATTGTACTTCTGATGGCAACCCCACCATCAGCAGAAACCTGTGGATTGAATGTCTGGCTCTCATTCCAACAGAATTATTGAAACATTTAGTGCTCCAGGCTTTTAACTCATTACCTCCTGTCACAAGTACTGCCCATGGTCATCAGAGAGATGTATCTACCACTCAGCCTGCACATGTAGGTTTTGTGCCTTTGGCACTGTTAACTTGCACAGATCCTTCCTAACATCAATGTCTACAACAAGATCAGGAGAGTTACATTTGTGATTTGGCATAAAAAGCATTCCTGCATACGCAGAGATGACCGTAACTAATGCCACTTTCAGTAACTTGGTAATGGAAAAGGGCAACCAGATCTTATATGACCAGATCTATATCAGTCTATCCGAAATCTATTGATTATTATCGTTGATTCATAGAATCCCTACAGTGCAGAACGAGGCCATTCAGCCCATCAAGCTTGTACCAACAACAATCCCCCTCAGGCCCTATCCCCAAAACCCATGTACTTATTCCAGTAATTCCCCCTGATACAAGGGGCAACCTAGCATGGCTAATCAACCTAATCCGTACATCTTTGAAGTGTGGAAGGAAACCACAGCACCTGGAGGAAACTTATGCAGACACGGGGAGGAAGTGCAAACTCCACACAGACAGTCACCCCAAGGCCAGAATTGAACCCGGGTCCCTGGTGCTGTGAGGCAGCAGTGCTGACCACTGTCCCACCATGCTGCCCATTACAACCAGATCAGCTATAAATGTTGTTATGAACAAACTGTAAGCTGCATTTAATGATGCGCTGGTAAAGATTCTGAAGGGAAATTGTAGGTTAGAACACTTGATTGGGAAGTTCAAGTCTGATTATTTTATGTGCTTCCACTGCATTTTTGTGCCTGCTTAAGCAAGTATTACATAAACAGTTACACATGAGCAATATCGATTGGAAATTGTTGTATGAAAGACTGGGTATTGTTGATATTGGTGGTGGCAATCTCAAACTCACTCTTGCTGTCTGCACAAGTGGCGAAGGGGGCTCAAGATCCGGCGAAACCTGCAAACCGCGAATCTCGCTGGCGAGATCACAATCACCAATTTTTGCCGCTCCTTGCCAGCGATGAACCAGGTTCACACCCATTACAATACATTTCCATACATTTTAATCTAATTTAGTATCTCTTGCCATATATTCCCCCTAGCGATATTTTCAAACCTCACCAACATGATTGCCCAGGCAATGCCCCTGCCACTGGTTGGCAATGCAAGATTAGCATCCTGCCACCCTGGCAATGCCAACATGTGCTGAGGCCAGTGCCCCAAGACCCTCAGTGTGGCGGGGGGGGGTGCATTTATTTGTGGTAATGGTGGGGAACAGGTCTGGGAGCTGTGGGGATGCAGGCAATGGCTGTTTGCAGGGTGGGGGGAGGGAAGGGATCCGATGACTGCAAGGTTCAAAGGAAGGGGGTGTGGGGGTGTGCCAGTAATGGCTGTTATGGGGGGAGACAGAGAGATGGTGATGCCAGCATTGACCGCAGCGAGGTAAGGGGATGGGGGAGAGATGCTGGCTTTGATCGCAGGAGAGGGAGGAGCCCCTGAGATCTCCGTGGTGGGGGAAGGTTATATTTTGTTCAGTTTGGGGTGCCCTCTGTGCACAGTGCAGCTGGGCTTTGCCCCACCCCTCAACATGACACCGTGAAGTTTTAAACTTACCTGTTTATAATCAAGGGAAAATTTAGATACCAATGCGAACTCTGGCGGAGATGTAATCTTCCACATGGATATTTGATAAATAAAAATCATCACGCCCCTCCCCCCTGATTTTTTAAACAAAGTTCCTTAAGACCTGAAGAGAAAACCAGCCTATTTGTCTCGGGGGAAATGTATCGGTTTTCAGTCAGACCCTGACACTTTGCCATTTTTGGAAAGATTCAATCAGAACATTATTTCTAGAGTTAACTTTCAGAGCCAGTAGTCAAAGACAGGGAGATGAAGGTGTTTTTTGAGTTCAGGAGCAAGGCATTAATAGCTGCTGCAAAGATATACATACAGTCAGTAGCTGTCACGGCTGCCATTTCACTCTGACTACTGATGAGCCTACCCACACAGGCTAATCATGTGTCTTTGCTACATTTCCAACCTTGACAATTATTTTTCTAACATTAAGGAGTATCTGAGGCCCAGACAGTAAAACTGCAATATCATAACTTTTATTTTAGCAAATGTCCATTAGGAAGATTACATCTGCACAGTTATGCCAGAGTTCACATTGGTATCTAAATATTCCTTATATTATAAACAGGCAAGTTTAAAACTTAGGCATTTATTAGAAGAAATATTGATGGGTTCTGAAGGTATTTCCATGGATTAAGTAATCATTGTTTTTTTATAAACTTTGCACTTTGTGCTTTTTTAAAATGTATGATTCATTTGTAAGTTTAATGGGCACCTCAACATACTTCATTTTATTGTGTATAATTGTAGATGATTAATGTTTGGTCAGAATATACAGGAAGCCATTCATTATTTGATTTCTTTCCACAACGGTAGATTGCAGCTTTCCAGAAATGCTTTTAACAAGATGTGTACTGTCTGCGTGGATGGACTGTCTCGTCTGAAGTCTTCTATGATACTTGCAAGCAGCAATGATATAAAAACTGTCAGAAATAGAGATTATTGTGCAACTGAGGCTAGAAAGGGTGCCCTTTGTAAATAGCCAAGTTCACAACTACATGAACTGCTGTGGTCAAGACTCACTTGTTACCTGCAGAGTTAGCTCGTCACTGTTAATTCTTGCGAAGCCATTTACTTTATAGGGTAGGTGGGAATTTGGTCTAGACCAGAATTTAATGACATTGTTATTGCTTTGCAATAAAAGGGCCAGTTCAATTGTTTTCGCTCAACTGCCTGAAGGTCAGATGCGCATTTAAGTCTAGACTCATCAAGCTGAGTGATTTTAGAATAACTACCATAAACCTAAGTGACAGAGACAGCTAGTACTGCGATCTTACTGTTTAATTCAATACTGAGGTGACTGTGCACAAAAACAACCAAGATCAAAAAGATTCTCAGGAATGAGAGATGTTTCGGGTATGTGCTCTGCAGTCACTTGGAAATTAAATTTTGCCCAATATTTTTTTCTCAAAAAGCAGATATTGAACTATGCTTGATACTCATTCTAATTCTGTACTACCACATCTTTTGTTTTTCAAATTGTCCTCCATATTTCACCCCAGCAAATTCTGTCTCTGTGGCACCGATTGTCCTGCATGTTTGATCTCAGCAGTGAGTGCTAGAAGGCTATTAAACAATGAAAAATAAGCCTATTTGTCTTTACCAACTGCTTACACATAAGAGGAATAGAATGTATTTGACTTGGGGATTAGTGAGAAAAGGACAATATTGAATTGGTGGCCCATTTTCCACTCCATTCTTTTCTTTTCCACAGCCATCCAATTGACTGGCATTCATTTTGTGTCACTGCCCAAAACAAAAGTTATTGCCCCTACATTATTCAACAAGTGTTGTCAGATTGATTTCTTTTCCCCCTTTGAGTTTAAATATCAATCGTGGAGCCCCAACTGAAAAACAGCCGATCTTTTTTAAAAAGGCCGGAGTGTAGGGGATTCTGTTGACAATATTAGTCATGGAATGATTCATATCAGAGATAGAGAAGTGAACAAACATTTAGCTTCATTATGGCCACAAAGTGGGCTGTAGTGGACAGACTACACCTTAAAGGCATTGCCTTATTATCTTTTCCATTGTCTTTAATAGAAGAGGTACTGGAGAGTGTTCTATAACAAACAACTGATCCACTAACCCTCATTTTATGAACCCATTGAAGGTGATTTTTTTCCCCCAATGTCATCTTAAGTGTAAATTTTGAATTAAGGTCATATATTTTGTTCTGTAGGATGAAATAGAGAGATAATTGTCCACAGAATAAAAAACACTAATGCCTGCTAACCCTACAAAATAGGTGATCTTCTGGCGCAGTGGGTAGTGTGCCTTCCTGTGAGCCAGAAGCTCTGGGTTCGAGTCCCACCTGAGGAATTGATGATCAAGGGAAGAGTATTCAGAATATGATCAAACAGGTTGTGTATGACAACCTGCAAACTCTTGCAAAAGGTAAGAGTGGGAGAGACCCTTGTTCAACCATGCTTGATGTGGAATGGCACCCCTCAAGCTATAAGGCCCTGGTGACAGACTAGTGACCTGTTCTGGGAATTATGAGCCACGGAAACAGACAAAAGTCTGCATTGTGCACCACTAAGTGCGGAAAGATAATTGGAATGGCACTCTGTAGACATCAGTTTGTAAAAATCCTATTATGCCTACATTCCTGTTCCATTACCCTCATGTGAATTCTCTGAGAACATCAGTGTAAGTTTTCAAATTTTGAGTATTGAATGCTTTGTATTCCTCTATGAATCATAGAAAGCAAAAATAAAATAATGTATCCTGTTTCACCATAGGACTGTTGCACAAAAATTACAGGACCTTTCACAATTAAGGTTAGGGTCCAAAGGGTTATGCTTCTAAAATATCCTGCATATTTTGTAATCTCAAAGGATAATGTCAAGATGCTTTTATTATGAGAAGTCTGGGAGGGAGAACTAATTTTACTAAGTTCACTGAAGATCTATTGGGCAGTTCTCAGGAAGGCTGCCTGTCATGCCGTGGCTCAGGAGAGAGGTATATTTTGGAATAATCTTTCCTTAGGCTTTTCACAGGCACCCCCCCTGAACCTCAGTCAAGTTATCAGCTCAAGTTTTAGGCGGAGGAGACATCATCTTATATTTACATTTTGGCATTTTCCCAATATCAATAGTTCTGTGTACATTGAGTGTCTCAAAAAATTTTGTTCATAACTCATGTTCCATAAATTATGTTCATAAATTACCACTGTATTTTGAAAGTCCCAGTTTTTGGCCGTCCCATTTGCCACAACATTTCTGCAGATGTTGATTTGCTCAACGGTGCACTCTGACCCTCCACTTTTGTCCCCAATAAAACTATTACTCTCCCTCGCCTTGGTCATTCCTCTGTTTCAGTCTTCATCTGTATACAAAGGACACAGACCTGAAGGTCTTTAGTAGTCACTTGGTTTAGCCATCCATCATCAGAGCTGGCTGGGCCATTTAAAGCATTATCAGACTCTGTGTTTGCTAAAACTGCTCCCTATTCCAGGATCATCTTGGAATGCACAGGTAATCCCCAGCTTCTTTTCTCTATTGCAAACCATCTTCTTATAATGTGGAGATGTTCTGCTCCAAAAGTTCGTGATTCCAAATAAACCTGTTGGACTTTAACCTGGTGTTGCGAGACTTCTTACTGCGTCTTCTTATAACCCTCCTAAAGGTTGGGAAGTCTAAAACCAGAGGACGTGGATTTAAAGTGAGAGGGAAAAGATACAAAAGGGTTCAGAGGGGCAATTTTTTCACACAGATGGTGTCTGGAATGAACTGCCAAAGGGATAGTAGAGGTGGGTACAATATTGGGCCAGATTTTACCATTCGGAGGCTAAGTGCCGGATCCAGACATAAAATGGATCTGAGCCCGGAACCCCCGTTCCAGCATGCCCATACGCTTTTTGCTGGCTCCAGTCTGGTCCGTGCTGTGGGCGGGGCTTAGCGCTGCCGGAATGATCGGAGCTCTGAACTGTGCATGCACAGTTTGAAAAAAAATCTGAAACAACGCACCCGGGCGCGACAAACAAAAACAGCAGAGAGAGCCGGGGCAGGGTGGGGGATGGGGAGGAGGCTGAGCCACGATTGGACCCCCCGGGCAGAGAGTCGGGGGGGGGGGGGGTGTCTGCCTCCCAGGGGGTCTGCCGGGGTGGTTGGTGGGGGGGGGGGGTGGTTTGCGAAGGGTGTTCAAGGAGGATGGGCTTTGAAGGTTCCCCTGCAGAATAGGAATCCGCTTCGGATTTTTATTCTGCAGGTGGATAGCAGTGCGGATCTGAAACGGATCCGAAGACGGTAATGTGGGGCTTGGCAGTAGAATTGCGTGCAAGGTTCATTAAGTCGATTTAAATGCATGCTAATGCATGCATGGTTTCGGGTGCAGATCGCCTTACAGGCCCGACGCCCAGATTTACCTCATTTACCGAATTTACTGATTTTTGGTAAAATCAGGCCCATTGTCTTTTAAAAATCATTTAGACAGTTACATGGGTAAGATGGGTATAGAGGGATATGGGTCAAATGTGGGCAATTGGGACTAGATTTGGGGTTGGACAAGTTGGGCCGAAGGGCCTGTTTCCATGCTGTAAACCTCTATGACTCTATAGCCCTCTCCCCTGTCTCCTCTACCCTCACCTCCGACAATATGCATGAGGAGCTCATGCCTTTCTCTGTCACTTAGATCAAGAACATCTGATCAGGTACCTCTACTGCTCCCTTGCCTTTCATTAGTTGACCAGGCCAAGCCTCCTCTCAAGATCCCTGTTGACCTACTCCAGAAATGGCATCTTCCTCTAGTTGCTCTTTTATCTCCACTCATATCTTCCCCGAGTTCCTTTTGTCCATAGGATTCACCTTCTACTCCCTCAACCATATCCCAAATAAGTTACTGATCAGCTAATTTTCATTCATGGTCCCAAATTAGCAAATACTGTTAAAAGTTCTTTCAATTCAGGGGCTATCTCTCTCTCTCCTTTACATTTGCCATCATTAACATTCTGCTCAAAAGAAAACATCATTTGACCCCATCTTCCTTGCAAACCAGCATCCCCATTTTTTCCAACCTCCCTTTCCTCTCCAGACATCTTGAACACAATCCCTTTCCAAATCCCACCTCCTTCCCAGAACTCCATGTTTGAATCCCTCCAATGTGATTTCTGAACCTGCCATAGTTCTGAAACCTGCCAAAGTTACAAATGAATCCGAGGTCACCGTGAGAAACTAATCCTTCTTCATTTGTTTACAGCAATAGACAGAAATGACAACAACACCTCTCCACCATCATCCAGTAAGGTGGGATCAATCTTACTTGGCTTCATTCTTATCTGTCTAATCATAACCAGAGCGTCACTTGAAATGCTTCACTTCCTCGTATCTATCACATTCCTCAAGAATCTATCCTTGGCCATTCCCATTTCTCTTCCATATGCTTCCTCTTGGGGACATTATCCAAAAGCACAGGGCTAGTTTTCAAATCTTTGCTGATGATACCCAGCCTCATCACTATGCCTCTCAATTTCTCCACTCTTTCTAAGTTATCAGAATGTTTATCCAACATCTAACAGCGAATCCAACCATATCCCTTTGACATTCCCTGGCATTACCACCGATGAATGCCCCATTGTCAATTTCCTTGGGGTTACCAATGATCAGAGACTGAATTCCCAATCATGAATGCAGAGACCAGAATCTGCCCCCCTTGACTATATCATCCCCTATCATTTCCATTTTTATTTTCCCTCCCCTCCCACCCCTGCCACCACTTGAATGATGTCATTCACCGTGGTGCCATGGTCAGTTTGTCCATCCACCTTGCAGTCCTTCTCTACATCCACAAAGGTAGCAAGCACCCTGTTATTTTATTTCATTTCTTCTCTTCATCTTATTCATCCATTTTTATTGATTTATTTTCATATTTTTATTTTTACTCTTCTAATATCTCACTTTTCATCTTGTTTTCAGAAACCCTCTGAACCCAACTAGGGCATTTGTTCTGCCATTTACTCATTCTGACCTCTTAATGGACACTCTTAGCACCATTCCCAGCCTTTATCATCACCATCTGGGCAGCGCAGTGGCAGAAGGGGTTAGTACTGCTGCCTCACAGCACCAGGGAACCACGTATGATTCATGTCTTGGGTCACTGTCTATGAGGACTTTCTTCCTGTGTCTGTGTGGGTTTCCTCCAGGTGCTCCGGCTTCCTCCCACAGTCCGGAAGACATGCTGATTAGGTGCATTAGCCACGCTAAATTCTCCCTCAGCATACCTGAACAGGTGCCGAAAGGTGGCGACTAGGGGATTTTCACAGTAATTTCATTGCAGTGGTGACACTATTAAATTAAATCCCTTTGCTTTTTTGTCTATGCCATTCCTACCAATTACAGCCCTTCCCCAATTCCATCCTCATAGTAGAAATCTTGTCCGATTTTCCTTATCTTCAGTTCTTACATCCTGACTTGGAACGTTGGCTCTATTCTCTCTCCACAGATGCTGTCAGACCTGCTGAGATTTTCCAGCATTTTCTGTTTTTGTTTCAGATTGAAGTGTCCGCAATATTTTACCTTTATCACCCCGTATTTATTGGTCAAAGCCGAGGGCTCAGGCTCCTCCATCACTACCAGTTGGATCCCATCCCTGGGGTGGACTATTGACCAATCTGAGAGTTTTATCTTAGATAAGGAGTATGAATTCCTCCATGAGAAAAATGTCCAGGTAATTCTCTCCCCCTTCCTGTTGTCTGCAATTTCTGCAACGTAGCTCTAACTCAGCAACTCTGAGCCAAAGCTGCTCAAATCCATAGACACTTATTGCAAATACAATTGTATGGAACTGCAATGCATTCCACAGATGTTTATGTGTTGCAACTTATCAATCCTGCCAGATCCCTGGAGGAGATTACAGAGATCGAGAGGGGAAAGTCAGGGCCTGGGGGCTAATGGAGAGTGAGGCCACTGAGGTGGCTGAAAACAAGGATGAGAATTTTAAAATGAAGATGTTGCTTGACCAGGAACCAATGTAAGTCAGTGAGCACAGGGGTGATATAAGGAACAGGAATTGGAGTGTATAGGGACATGGGTAGCAGAGGTTTGGATGATCATAAGTCGATCAAGTGTAGAATTTGGGGGTTAAGCTACGAGTGCACGAGGAAAATAAAATTTAGGTGTAACAAAGATATGAATGAGGATTTTAGCAGCAGATGAGCTGAGCCAGGAGCAAAGTGAGGGATGCTACTGAGGTAGAAATAGGTGGTTGTAATGATAGCTTGAATATGTGATCAGAAGTTCATCTCTGGGTTAAAATTGACACAAAGGTTGCACACACTCTTGTTCAGATTCTGATGAAAGGTGAAGATAAAGCCACCATAGTCCCAGATGACCATTGGCTGACTGGTAATGATTTAAACCTGAGGAATATCACACTTCAGGTGAGGGACAAGGTGGGCCTTCATGAATAACCTCAGCCAGTAAGGGAATTGAGCCTGCGCTGATAGCTTCACTATGCATCATGAACCAGCTGTCCAATGAACTAGACTAACTGAATTGCTAGAGAGACAGGTTGAGGCAGTAGTTAGGGAATAGAGTTTGGAAATGGCAAATGGAATTTAATGTTGGCAAGTGCGAGGTGGTCCACTTTGGTAGGAATAATGGTAGGAAGGATTATTACTTACGTGGAGAAAAACTGCAGCAGGCGACGGTGCAGAGGGACCTTGGGGTCCTTGTGCATGAGTCGCAAAAACCCAGCTTGCAGGTGCAGCAGGTGGTCAGGAAGGCGAATGGGATGCTGGCCTTCATCGCGAGGGGGATTGAATATAAAAGTAGGGAGGTCTTGCTGCGGCTGTATAGGGCATTGGTGAGGCCGCAGCTGGAGTACTGTGTGCAGTTTTGGGTGCCGTACTTACGCAAGGATATTTTGGCCTTGGAGGGAGTGCAGAGGAGGTTTACTAGGCTGATGCCGGAGTTGAGGGGGTTGAGCTATGAGGAGAGGCTGAATAGATTAGGCTTGTACTCGTTAGAGTTTAGAAGAATGAGGGGAGATCTCATTGAGATGTATAAGATGATGAATGGGATGGATAGGATAGAGGTGGAGAGACTCTTCCCGCTCAGAAAGGATAGTAGGACTAGGGGGCATAGCCTCAAGATAAAGGGGGGGGAGGCGGTTTAGAACGGAGTTGAGGAGGAACTTCTTCACTCAAAGGGTGGTGAATCTCTGGAATTCTCTGCCCGTTGAAGTGGTGGAGGCTGCCTCGCTAAATATTTTTAAGACGCGGGTTGATGGGTTTTTGATAAGAGAGGGGATTAAGGGTTATGGGGAGAGGGTGGGAATGTGGAACTGAGCCACGACAGATCAGCCATGATCTTATTGAATGGCAGGGCAGGCTCGAAGGGCTAGTTGACCTACTCCTGCTCCTATTTCTTATGTTCTTATGTTGTTATGAATGGGAACTGGAGACATTGGTTTCAGTCTTCTCGATACATACTTGGAGGGAATTTCTGCTCATTCATATTCCAAAAACATTTTTCAACAAAGGCATGATCCTAAGTATGGAAGAACAAAGGATGAAAATCCAAAATGAAATAGATACTAACCTAAATACCTCACCTGAATCACAGAATCACACAATTGTTACAGGGCAGGAGGAGGCCACTTGGCCCATTGTGTTTGTACTGGCTCTCCAAATGAGCATCATGGTTTAGTGCCGTTCCCCTGCCTTTTCCCTGTATCTTTGCACATTCTTTCTATTCAAGTCTCAGTTACTGTCCTCTTGAATGTCTCGATTGACCCTGACTTTACCACACTTCCAGGCAACGCATTCCAAATCTGAAACACATAAGTGAAAAAGTTTTTTCTCATATCACGTTTGCTGCTTTTGTAAATCATTTTAAATCTCTGCCCTTTCATTCTTGATCCTTTTACAAGCAGAAACAGTTTCTCCTTATTTACTCTGTCCAATCCCCCTCATGACTTTGAACATCCCTACTAAATCTCCTCTCAGCCTTCTCTCCAAAGAGAACAGTCCCAATGTCTCCAATTTAGCCTCATAACTGAAGTTTCTGATCCCTGGAACCATTCTTGTAAGCCTCTTCTGCACTCTCTCCAATGTGGCCGGCATGGCGGCACAGTGGCACAGTGGTTAGCACTGTTGTCTCACAGTGCCAGGGACCCAGGTTCAATTCCAGCTTTAGGTGACTGTCTGTGTGGAGTTTGCATGTTCTCCCCATGCTCTGCAGGTCCTCCAGTTTCCTCCCACAGTCCAAAGATGTGCAAGTTAAGTAGATTGGCAAAATAATCCTTTAGTGTCCATATCTATGTAGATTGGGGTGATTTGTCATAGTGAATGTATGGGGCTATGAGGATAGGGTGGGAGAGAAGGCTTAGTAAGACACTCTATCAGAGAACCGGCGCAGACATGATGGGCCAAATTACCTCCTTCTGCTCCAAAGGGATTCTATGAAACTAAACTGCAGGTTAAGAGTCATTTTGTTGGTGCAGACCTGGGATTGAGAATCAAGTTTCATTTTTATCAAGTCAGTGAACTGTCAAAGCTGTTAAGGAACTGTCAAAGTGTACCAAGTGAGTTAGCATGGAGGGGAAAGGCAAGAGATAGTGGGTAAAGGGCATGGACTGGCATGAGTTCCACTAAGTTGACATTAGGGTTCTGGGGATATGGGAGGATGGGGAGGGGGAGGTATAAAGAGCTGTAGGAGGTGGGTGGTATGACATGGGTTAACATAGCAGGTATACAGGACGTGGATGAAAGGTGTTTGAATTTCAGGCTGCCGTATGGTGGGCTGAAGTAATCGGTGGCTGGGTGTGAGAAGGAGGGGGGTTTGTCTGTAATCAGTGAGATATGCAAATCTAATTATTATTTCAGCCATGGGTAGGCATGGCACAACAATCCTTTTGGCCTTTAACAAGGTTGAGGTTGGGGGGTGGGGGTGGGGGGTGGCAGGGTGCAGCACAATAATAGCTTGTAATTGGCACGCAATTTCAGCCCACCTTATTGGGGGGCCAGGAAGCAATTTAATATTTGAAAGGTGGGCAATGAATCTGGCTCAGGGTTAACCCTTTCTCTTTCATTCCATACCTCATAAACATTTCCTGAAGCAAATCAGCTGCCATGGTTTTCCTACATCCCAGCAGTGACTATAATTTAGAAAGAATGTGATTAATTGGCTGTGGAATGGTCTGAGTTATTCCCAGGTTATGAAAAGTTGCTAGGTAAATGCACTTCTTTCTTCCCTTGCCATCAAATGGCGGTTAATATTCTAATGTCGCTGTGGGACTTAAGCGGAAAGCTTCTGAACATGTCAGTGCGAGGTCTTTTGTGTCACTTGGGTACTGCCCAGATGAAAAATATCTCAAGTTATGAGAAAGGCCTTTCACTTTTACCAGGAATTAAATGTCAAAATGCGGAATGCAAAAGACCCTGCAAACGGATAACATTAACTTCACCAGACATGCTCCCAAGAACATTAGACGTTATTTCATCCAAAGTACACTCGCACCTCATTAGTCTTACTTTGATTCAACAACTAAGGTAATTCAGAAATTCGAACAATAAAGCAGTTCAGTTAAATATTAAATTGAGTAGGAACATACACTGAGAAACATTAGGCATTCGCTTCAATTTGCTTCAGTTTTGGCTGATTGAGGGAAAACATGCAACGCAACACATTCTCCTTCCCTTTGTATAGGTTTTTAATGCCAACTTTAATATAACAAGCATTGGTTCTGGCTCTCTGACTAACAGTGCGCCTTTTCATATGTAGGCCCTGCAATCCCTGGAAAATTTCTGCATGACTATGATTTAAATGGATTTGAGGCTTTTGTTTCAGAGGGAATTTGTGCGTAACCCAGATTTCCGCTGAAACACTGTAAAGTTCCTCTGCCATTTATGTCATTTCTGAGATATGTCCGCCAAAACTCCCTCCTGTTTACATTGATCAGCCCCCGTGTTAAGCTTGCAAGAGATTCCTGCGCTTTTGTAAGTAATTGCCAGCAGAATTGGGAATGGGCACGATTTAAAAATCGCCGTCCAGGAAGGCATCTCTGGATCTGACAACTCTGGGGCAAGTTCCAATTTTCAAAATGAGGGTAGAGCTGGAGGGAGTCAGGAACATGTTCACCTCCAACCAACAGCCTGTTACCCGACTTGAGGAACTTGTTTAATCGCCCCAGTTAGGACATCATGGATTTTCATCTTTGAGGTGGGCAGTGTTTCTGTTGGATCATCAATAATTTCTACACATGCTGAGTCTCCGTTCACACTGATGTAAGAGCCAGGATTAGATTAGTTACTAGGTGATTTATTCTCTGTAAATTTGACAATGTCCAAGGAAGAGATTCTATCGCAAGTTATCTCAAGTCAATTTCTCAAGATGGCTGAATGCTGAATTAGAATTGGGTGGGGGGTGGTGGGGGTGGCTTCAGCCATTGTGATGCCAGTGAATCTCAAGGACAGTTGCAGATTTTTCCCTTGTTCTTCTCCTGGAAGATGTGAAGTGCACATGGTCTCAAAGGCACTTGTGTTGCAACAGCTTGAGAACCAGTTGCTTCCAAGACTGCATCTGGATCCTCAATGTTACTTAGGAAGAACACCTCTGTGTCACAACCTCTCTATTGACCTTGATGTCCTGTGCTGAGCCATCGCTAGGTACCCAGCCAAGGCTCTCAATATTTCCTCCTCCACTAGCTCTTCTTCCTCAGTTATAGCTTTGTCTGAGACTTATCGTCCTCCACCTCTTCCTCTGGTGAGTAGGCTACTTCATCAGGCTCTGGATCCCGCGTGTGTACACCACTTCCCAGAATCATTATCCAACAAATAACCACTGCTATCCTTAATACCTTTTCAAATGAGTACTGAGACGCTCTCTCAAGTAGTCAAGGTATCAGAAATATATTTTATTTCATGCATTCATGGGACATGGCTGTTGCTGGCTGGCCAGCCTTTATTGCCCATCCCTATTTGCCCTTGGAGGGCAGTTGAGAGTCAACCACATTGCTGTGGTTCTCAAGTCAAGTAGGCCAGACCAGGTAAGGATGGTAGAATTCCTTCCCTAAAGGACATTAGTGAACCAGATGAGTTTTTCCAACAGTTGACAATGGTTTCATGATCATCAGTACATTCTTAATTCCAGATATTTTTTATTGAATTCAAATTCTACCATCTGCTTTTGCAGGATTTGAACCAGGGTCCCCAGAACATTAGCTGAGTTTCTGGATTAATAATCTAGCGATAATACCATTAGTCCATCGCTTCCCCTATTTTAAAGACCAGTAGCCTGCTCAGATATTGCCCTGGTTTGAAGATGTCTGGTGTTATAATGTTGCTCTGGCATTGTCTTCACTTGGCGTAATGGAGGAAGCAACCACCTCCTCAATAGGTAACTTTAATTGCTCAGTTACTAGCCACAGACCTGAGGTGTAAGCTTGAAAAGATGCAGCAGATTTGACTCCCTCAGAATGAAAAAGTCATGGCAGCTTCCAAGGAACTGTGCACACACGTGATGGAAACCTTACTGTGGCCACACGCAGGATGCACATTGATAGAAAATGTTACTTTCTATTCATTTATCTGTGTGCAATCTATCAAGTTTGCACTTGTGAACAACCAGTGACTGACATATTGCCCTTTGATTCTGAGACTCTACATCTGTGGAACATTAATGTGTTCTCCAACCTGAGCAAAGAGGGCACTGGTCACTGTTATTATGTACCTGTGGGTGAATAATAATGAGAGGTTGCAAAAGTCTGCAGCAGAATCCCTGTAAGGACATGGCATCATAATATTTGACTGCAATTGGCACAGCCTGGGCTCCGGTACAGAGATGCAGACTTCTCTGACCATTTCTGGAGGGATTCAAACCCTTCGCCACTCTACACTGTTTCTCAGTCACGTTGAGGGAGCTGAACCCGTTCTTGTGTAGCTTTGAATCAGGGTAATATCTCGCCCTCCTCCTTCCTGCTGATCTGGGGGCTCTGCCACTTCATGCCTGGGTATCTTGGTTCTAGCCACATGCTGCTGCCATCACCTTTCCTCTTCCTGCTGTGGAGGGAGCCATGCTCATTTCTTCAACTTTCCTTCCTTCATAAACAACACTCCTCAACCGGCGAGGCAGGCAGAATGAAATGCTGCCCACTTGGTTTATGTGGCAAGGAAAATGATGGAAAGGATATGCCTTTCCTCTTTCCTATTCACCCCAACCCCCCACTTCATGAAGTCATACAGCATCCCCTACCTCAGTGGCAAATTCAAGGCTTTTAAGCTATTATTTAACACAACTCGATATAAGGCTTAGAAATAATCTTCTCAGGCTTTCAGAGCTGTTCATGTCTCTGACACCAGACTTGGAACACACTGCAAATTGTGAATGCTTTCATCAAAGAGTCCTAGTGCAGAAGGAGGCCATTCAGCCCATCGAGTCTGCACCAACCACAGTCCCACGCAGGCTCTATCCCCATAACCTCCGTGTATTTACCCTGCTAATCCCCCTGACACTAAGGGGCAATTTTAGCATGGCCAATCCACCTAACCCACACATCTTTGGACTGTGGGCAGAAACCACAGCACCTGGAGGAAACCCACACAGACACAAGGAGAAAGTGCAGACTCTACACAGACAGTGACCCAAGCTGGGAATTGAACCAGGTCCCTGGCGCTGTGAGGCAGCAGTGCTAGCTACTGTGCCACCGTGCCATCCTAGCACTGTGCCACTGTACCGGCCTTTGACAGTAAAAGTCACAACTTCTTGTTTCCAGTTATTTCTTTACATGGGCCGCACGATTTGTAACTGCCACCTGTGTGCCCTACGCCCATCTCCTTATCACACAAACTACAAAAGAATTGGAAATGCCAAGAATAGGGCGGGACTTAGAAAGCTGGTTCCCAGCCACCATGTTCAATCCTCCAGCAAGTCTCCCCAACTTTATGAAAATCCAGCCCCATTTCTCCAGAGATATATCACCAATGGGATCGCATCCCGACAAACTTCCAGATTACAGTGTATTCGGCCAAGGATGGTCCAAATTGTTTGTGAAACAGAAATCATTCAGTCGTGACTTGGCTACCTGAACAGTACTTCATCCATACAATGACAATATGAAAATGAGTTGCACGCGGAGATCCTTCCAAAATGCTGCATACTTTTCATTTTAGGAAAATTTACTTGCTGCCAGGAATTGCTGTGTTTTCAACTATTTGTTTTTGAAGGTAATTACTTGTTAATTTGTTCACCCATTTTGCTGCTGTATAAGAGTCAAATATACAGACAGTTTCTTCAACATGGCTCCCACCTCACTTCTGATATTTTGGGGAACTTTCAGCTGGTTTAGTTAAGGGTGGCATGGTAGCACAGTGGTTAGCACTGCTGCCTCACAGCGCCAGGGGCCCGGGTTCAATTCCAACGTTGGGCGACTGTTTGTGTGGATTTTGCACGCTCTCCTTGTGTCTCTGTGCCTTTCCACTGGTGCTCCGGTTTCCTCCCACAACCCAAAGATATGCAGGTTAGGTTGTTTGGCCATGATAAATTAACCCTCAGTGTCAGGGAGATGCATGGAGTTTTGGTAATAGGGCTTAGGTGGGAATGTTGTCGATGCAGGCTCGATGGGCTGAATGGCCACCTTCTGCACAATAGAATGTGTTAATATATAATTAATGTATAATGTGTTAATATATGATACATGTTCTATGACATCCAGTAATCCTAGTAAGAGGTCTCACAACACCAGGTTAGAGTCCAACCAGTTTATTTGGTAGTGAAACTGGTTGGACTCTAAACCTAGTGTTGTGAGGCTTCTTACTGTGTTTAATCCAGTCCAACACCGGCATCTCTACATCCAGTAATCCTTACAGAGTTGCTGATAATATACATCCAATCTCCAGCCTTTCTGTACTGTGAGGGCAGAATTTAATTCAGGGATACCAAAAGCATTTGCCTGTCGTGTGGCTGATGCAGCACGTCTCCTCCTGCCATCGCTCTCCTGTGTCTAGGCCCTTCCTTGACCCCAGGCCTCCGATGGGATCAGCAGTCACCAATTCCCTGACAGGACTGCTGAATATAGAAGAGCTGTTTTCATAGGCCCTGGGAGAGGGGGGGTGGGGTGTGTGGCTGGCAATGGAGCACCGTGTGGGACTGACCTTGGGGGTGGAGTATCTGAAATGGAAACAGGGCTCTTGAGGGGTGTGACACCTACCCCACACGTCACCCTGCTTTGCTCACTTCAGGATCGAGCTGGGTTTAAACCCATGCCCTTGAATTCTTCCTGCCAGCCTCACATGGGACAAGGGAAGGCCACTCTCAGCCACGTCTGCACCTACCCCCTTAAAATTTCAGACAGGTTGGGGCTTGCAAGAGAGCAGCAGGATGGCCACCTGTGCAAGGCAATGGACCAGTCCCCTCACAATGGCTGAAGGCTCACTGAGTTTCTGCCCATGGATTTCCAAGGAAATATTGTTCAACAGTGAACAAGACCATCCTTTTCCCTTAAAATTCAGGATACCAGCACCATAATCAATCACTTGGATTACCTGGACTCGAAACATCAACTCTTTTCTCTCCTTACAGATGCTGCCAGACCTGCTGAGATTTTCCAGCATTTTCTCTTTTGGAGAACTACTGGGAGATGAGAGTTGCCATTGCTGTTTCAGGTGCCTGGGTCACTGCAAACATTTTCGATTGCCTCAGATTTTCCTTCTTGTATCTGCATTCCAGTAAATTCCTCATGAAATTGTAAAATTACAACAAATTCAAATTTTCAGAGTTGTTTCTTTTCGCTCAACTAGCTATGAGGCATGCTGATCTCTGGGTTAATATTATGATTCATTTCAAAGATAGGGATGTATATTATTGGCATTCCGATGAGCTCTTCTCTGTTAATTAGTCAGCCTACCACTAACCACCCTCAATGATTTACCGAACTTTTATCCCTTTCACTTGCTTTACCATCCCATAATTCTCTGCATTCATTAACCTACTGTTGTTTTTACTGTTCAATGTCCCTGTGAATTGATAGGATATTATGTGTTCACACGGTGTTATAGTTGCTGGACTATTAATCCAGAGACCAAGAGCAATGTTTTGGGGGGCCTGGATTCGAATCTCACCACAGCAGGTAGTGAAATTTGAATTCAATAAAAAATCTGGACTTAAAGGTCTAATGACGACTATGATACCATGCTCATAAAAAAACCCATCAGGGATCAAGGACGTTGTCCTTCTCTGGTCTGGTGTACATGTGACCCCATGGCCTGGCAAGCCACAATGCAACCACTTAAAAGCCAAAAAAAAGAAATGGAACTGATCTAGGCACTGGAAAAGACAATGGTAACCTCAGCTGTTTTGACCCTTGTCCCTGCAAAGTCCTCCTTACTAACACCTGGGGGCCTGTGCTAAAATTAGGAGAGCTGACTCACAGACTAGGTAAACAACAGCCTTGCAAACCTTGCAAACAATGTCCACTGGTAGGACAGATCCAGCAGAGGTGATAGCACAGGGGTATACACTCAGGAGTGAGTTGCCCTGGGAGTCCTTAACATCGATTCTGGATTCCATAAAGTCTCATGGCACCAGGTCAAACATGGGCAAGGAAACCTCCTGCTGGTTACCACATACTGCTACACCTCAGCTGATGAATCAGTACAACTGACATGCTGAATAACTTCAGCAGTTTCATCAATGACCTTCCTTCCATCAAAAATTCAGAAATGGAGGTGTTCACTGATGATTGCACAATGTTCAGCACCATTCATGACTCCTCAGATACTGGAGCAGTCTGTGTCAAAATGTGACAAGACCAGGACAATATCCAGGCTTGGGCTGACAAGTGCAAAGTAACATTCACACTCACACAAGTGCCAGGCAATAACCATCTCCAACAAGAGAGAATCTAACCATTTCCCTTGACATTCAATGCCATTACCATCCCAGAAACCCCTACTATCAACATCCTGGGGATTTCCGTTGACCAGATACTCAACTGGACTAGACATACACACTGCAAGAGAAGATTAGAGAGTATGAATTCTGTGGCAAGTAATTCACCTCCTGACTTTCCAAAGCCTGTGCACAAAGTGCAAGGCACATGTCAGAAGTCTGATGGAATACCTCCATGTTTTGGGTGAGTGCAGCTCTACCACACTCAAAAAGCTTGACATAATTTAGGACAAAGCATCCACAAACATTCACATCCTCCACTACTGACCTTTTTGGCAGCATTTTGGTACCCTCTACAGAATGCACTGCAGAAATTCACCAAGGCTCCTTAGACAACATCTTCCAAATGTGCAACTTCTACCATCTAGAAGAATAAGGGCAGCAAACACATGGGAATAGCACCATCTGGAAGCTGCCTTCTAAATTACTTACTATTCTGATTTGGACAACTATTTAAAACATTGGTTCGGCCGCATTTGGAGTATTGAGTGCTGTTCTGGTCACCACACTACCAGAAGGGTGTGGAAGCTTTGTAGAGAGTGCAAAGAAGGTTCACCAGGATGAGTTCTGAGGAAAGGTCACCTAGACTCGAAATGTTGGCTCTATTCTCTCCCCACAGATTCTGTCCGACCTGCTGAGATTTTCCAGCATTTTCTGTTTTTGTTGTCACAAGGATGTTGCCTGGTCTCGAGGGTGTTGGCTATGACGAGAGATTGAATAAACTTGGATATGTGTTTATACGTACACATATTCACTTGATACAATAGAGGTGATTTCACATTTCAATGTTCCCATTGAGAAAACCCTTCAGAGCGTAGGACCATGGAATTGCCCTTAAAATTTTAGCAATTGCTCATGGAATAAATGCTCTTTATTCACTGGGTATCAACTTTTTTTTTAACATTTCATTTATGAGCATTAACCTTAGCTATTTGTCACCCAAGATTGTCACTGAGACTCCTATGGTTCAAAGGCAGACACATTACAACTTAATAAAACGGTGACAGTTAGAATGTGCAGTTTTGAGGCTACTTATTTTAAAATTAGGAGTAAATTGCCTTTAGTTCTTTGGTAAATGCAAAAGGCATCAGAAACTCGAGTATTTAATTGTTTGAACTTGTCACAGTTGAATTAACTCAGTAATCTACAGGGCCACTATCTATAAAATTGAACATCTAAGCTATTTCTACTGAAGAGCTTGTTCTCTCACTTCATCAACTGTGAAGATTTGACATTGACATCTGTGCTCACTACTGTTGGGTTTATTTATACAACTGCTTTCCGTGTTGGTCACAAGCTTTACATGGTACACAGATTACTTCCGAAAACTGCACATTCATTCTGGGATCTCAACCAATTGTTTGAAGGGTGTGTTTTTTTCAACATATCTGTATAAAAACTTACCCTGCATAAATATTTTCAATCTGTGCATGCATGACCCTCCCTCCAGTAGCAGCAAATAGAATCATTTGATTTGATTTATTGTTGTCATATATATTAGTATTTAGTGAAAAGTATTGTTTCTTGCACGCTAGACTGACAAAGCATCCCATTCATAGAAAAGGAAAGGAGAGAGTGTAAAATATAATGTTACAGTCATAGCTAGGGTGCAGAGAAAGATCAACTTAATGCGAGGTAGGTCCATTCAAAAGTCTGATGGCAGCAGGGAAGAAGCAGCTCTTGAGTCGGTTGATACATGTCCTCAGACTTTTGTATCTTTTTCCCAATGGAAGTAGGTGGAAGAGTGAATGTCTGGGATGCGTGGGATCTTTAATTATGCTGGCTGATTTTCTGAGGCAGCAGGAAGTATAGACAGAGTCAACAGGTGAGAGGCTGGTTTGAGTGATGGACTGGGCGTCATTCATGACCCTTTATAGTTTCTTGAGGTGTTGGGAGTTTTTGTTGTTATCAGTTCAATATTCAGGAATTCCCTAACTAACATCATCGATGACACCATCAGACAGAACTTCAGTGATTTGAGAAGGATATCCATGGCCATTAACTTACCGTGATCAGTGATGGGCAATAAATGTGACTCTGAGTGTTATCCATAAGCAACAACAGAATAAAAGAGGCAGAGCTGAGTTTTACAATGACTAGTCAGGCACTTGGGTCCATTCTCCTTTCACATAATGATATTAATAATGAAGTCTAATCGTATAAAATGCTACAAATTTTCCACTATAATCCTAAATGGGCTAATAACATTTAGTGTCTTTGTTTTATCCTTGTTTCATTTCCTGTGTACATGCAGCCAAACCACATTGCATTTTTTGGCTTCTGTAGCCAGAGATCATTTTTGTGGGTTATGTTGCTGCTAGTCTGGCACATTCACAATGAGCTGGTGTCCTGTCTTCATTTGATTATCTTACAACTTTCTATAGACGATTATAATGCGAATGTTGATATCAGCTGTCTTTGCTTCTTCTGCCAGATGATGGTATTTTATGGAAGACATGAATGCAATCTTTGAAGCAATGTAAGTTAGAGAAACATATACAGAGTGGAGAAAGCTGCTTTCTAAAAATTAATCATGCAGATTTCCAATGCAGAGTCACACAAAAAAGTTCATGTAAAGTTCATATGAATCCAGCCAACAATAGATGGACACAATGGGTAGGGTTTTGTTTTGGGGTTAGGACCATAGCATTGAGACCACTTCAGGTCCCAAATCCACATTGCCCCGCTCCTGAGGCCCAGTAGTGTTTTTGAGTGATTGACCAGTTAATGGCCAATGTGTGTGTTGCTGTCCAATTAAAGGTGCTAGGTGGGACATTGGAGGACCAATGGAAGGCCCTTAATCCCTGAAAGGACAACAGCCCCATCATCTAGGATTAGAACTGCAGATGTCACTAAGAGAGAAAGGGAACCTCAACAAGGAGGTGTCCACTGCAGACTTTTTTTAAGAATGATTAAATTTGCATTACTAAAAGCTGTCAGAACACTACTTTGGAGGGGGAATCCTATCAGAGGGTGGTCTGTGGCCACAGCTATTGCCAACTGATAGACATTGCCATGACAGAGGTTAAAAATTTTATTCACAGTGCTACTGCCATCCTTGATTGCCTGTGGGGTCACCTCCATGCTTTGGGTGGGATTAAGTCCCCATGTGGGGCCCAATTACAGACTGGGTGTCTCCCTCATACCCTCAATAAACACTTGAAGAGCATGAATTGGCTATTTTCTGCTTGCGGGTCATTAGTCATTACCCGCGCCATGCCATCCCAAACACCCACTTTTAAAGTGGTCCAGACACAACCAGGCACATCACTCACTGAGGCCAATTTTAAAATTCCCCAACTCCAATGCAAATCGAAAATCCTTCCAACATCTCGAGCTGCTGTTCTATGTCCTATATTTAAGTCATTTCTGATTTTTTTCCTTCAGGAACCATTCCCTGACAAGCACCAAACTAGTTTTCTGCAAATAAAAACACCCATGCTTTTAATTTAGTGAATAATTACCTGATATCCTTCAAGTTGACTGAAGCTTCTGATCTCTGATGAACACTCAGCACAGATTATACGTTTATTCAACATCTGCAAAGTTTGGCACATTTTTATTGGCAGCTGGAAAAGTTTAATTGTTATTGCGACTGCTTGCAATCCAGTCGAAACATTGGTTTATTATGACATCTCTATAAAATGCACTGAAGTGCGGAAACAATTTAGGCAGAGTGTAGAGTGACTCCCTCTCAAACTAACAGCCGAGTGAGCCCGTCAGATTAGGCTGGCACCATTGACGACCAAAGGGTGAAGTAATCATGTGAGCTGCCATGATAACAAGCATTTATGCACTTAATTGAGTTACTACGGTCAAAGATTAGCCATACATTCATGGAGTGGTGGGTAAATTCCTTTCAATGAAAGCCTGCCAAGTTGCAAAGAGTTAAAAGAAAAACAAATGAAGTATCTTTCAGAGCAAGGGAGCAGGCCTCCCGTGCAATAACCATTTAGTATGGATTGAGTCAAGGGGACACTGGAATCGCATATTGGAGGTCTCTCCTAATTTGCATGTTAATTGGACTTTAACGAGCCCCGATAGTGCACCGCTGGGTTCCAAATGCTTCAGCCGCATCCAGGACAGATTATTGTATGTGCTGTGCATTTGATATTTAGAATACCTCAGTGTTCAGCCTGTAAGGAGTCAATGCCTGATGATCAGCATTACTTTGGAAACCAAAGTTTGTATTATTGGCTGCTAAAAATGTTTAGGTAATAGTTGAATGCTCTGGTGGAGAACTGTATCTCTGAATGGATAAGGGTGGATTGAACTGCCCTGCTCATCCATATCCACCTTGTATCTTATATCGGGGTTAATTTTCAAATGTATGCTGACGTCTCCCAATCCTACCTCACACTTCTACTGTTTTATTTAAAGTATTAGGCTGTTTGTCTGATCTCCAGTGCTGCTTGAGCGCAAGTTTCATCCAATTAAATATTGACTGAAGTCTTTGCTTTTTACTCCCTGCTTCAAACTTTATTCCCTGTCTGCCAACTCTAACTTTCCCCCTGACAATTGTCTGAAACTAAACCAGATTGGTTACCGCCTTAGAATCACAGAATTGTTACTATGCATAAGGAGACCATTCAGCCCATCATGTCTGCACTGGTTCTCCAAATGGTTATCATGATTTAGCGCCATTCCCCTGCCTTTTCCCTGTAACCCAACACATTTCTGCCCGAGATGAGATTCTGACCACATTTTCACAATGGAACTAAAACCATCTCCACCTTTGTAACATTGCCCGATTTCACCCCTTCCACACCACCCCTCCTTCTCATCAGGCGCTGAAACCCTTATTCATGCCTTTGTTACCTCTAATCTAATGTACTCCTGGATGCTTCTCCCACATTCTACTCTCTCTAAACTTTAGATCATCCAAAATTCTGCTGCCCATGTCCTAACTCTCACCAATTCTAGATCAGCTATCACCCCTGTTCTCGCTGACTTACATTGGTTGCTGGTTGAGAAACATTTTGATTTTAAAATTCACTTCTTTCTTTGAAAACTCCTTCAAGACCTCGCCCCCCTCCTTGTCTCGATAATCTCTTCCAGCCTCACAACCCTCCATAATACATGTGCTCATTTAGTTCTGGTCTTCTGAGCATCCAAGATTTCAACCGATCCCAGATTGTAACTGATGTCTGTACCTTCGGTTCTCTCAGCCTTAAGCTCTGGAATTCCCACCCTACACCTCTCTGCC
This sequence comes from Carcharhinus amblyrhynchos, assembly GCF_965287045.1. Lineage (NCBI taxonomy): Eukaryota > Metazoa > Chordata > Chondrichthyes > Carcharhiniformes > Carcharhinidae > Carcharhinus > Carcharhinus amblyrhynchos. The sequence continues at coordinate 58,073,740 of NC_137335.1, forward strand.
ACTACACCTCGCTTTCTTCCTTTCAGACATTCCTTAAAACCTACCTCTTTGACCAAGTTTTTGATCACCAAGCCGAATATCTACTTAACTAGAACATAGAACAACACAGGAACAGGCCCTTCAGCCCACTATGTTGTGCTAAACGTGACACCAAATTAAACTAATCCCTTCTGCCTGTCTTAGTCCATATTTCTTGCATTTTCATGTGCTTATCTAAAAGCCCCTTAAATGCCCTTCTTGTATCTGCCTGCACCACCCCCACTGGCAACTCATTTCAAACACTTATCACTCTCTGTGTAAAAAAACTTGTCCCTCACATCTCTGTGTATTTAGCAGGTACAGCATCATATTTTGTTTTATGATACTCTTGAGAATCACCTTGGGATGCTTTATTACTTGAAAGATGCTAGGTAAATGTAATTTGTTGTTAGACCTCATGAAATGTCATTCTTACTGCATGCAAAATGTGTTGGGGCCAGTGCAGCAATGTTAGAGAACAACTCTTTCACCACTTCTCAGTGTAAAGCACTGCTGCCACCTTATCATTGCTAGCTGGAAAGTAAGTTTTCTTTGACATTGGACACAGTGGGGGATATATAAAGGGGTTACTGCACAACATGGGTAAACAATCATCGCACTGGGGAGAGTTTGTGGTGCACAAGTTTTACTCTCAAGGACAGCATCTCCATTATTGGCAGCTGGCTGAGTGTGTCGGTGTGAGGTGTTCAATTATCTATTTAAATGTATTCACTCAACAAGTGGTACACAAAAGCATGCACGACAAAAAAAAATTTCCATAAACCTGCTTTGCATCTTCTTACTCCCTTGGCACCTTATTGTTGGATCTCCACAGGTAGGAATCCTGTACAAAGTGAAAAATTAAATAAATCGCAGGCTTCTCTTCAGGATCATTAAACATTCCTCTGTGTTTACACAATTAACTGATAAAGCTCCTAAAGCTCCGATGAAAAGACACAAAGTCTTGCACCGAGATTTTAATCTCCACAAAGAAGTGACTGAATACCTATTGCTTGTGTAGTGTTGGATAAGCCTCTGCCAGGCTGCCCCTGTGGTGCAAGGCAGATGGAGGGGAAGGTAGAGGGGGAGGGGGCAGAAGGAGAGGGAGGGGGAGACGGAGATGGAGAGGGAGGGGAGGGGGTTGAAAGAAAAAAGCAACAGAGGCAAAGAAGGCAGCATAAAAACGCAAAGCTGATTTTATTTCTCATTCCCTCATGTTCATAGTAAACCTACAGTGCAGAAGGAGGCCATTTGACCCATCGAGTCCACACCAAAAATCCCACCCAGGCCCTATCCCCATATGTTTATCCCACTAATCCCTCTAACCTACGCATTCCAGGACACTAAGGGGCAATTTAGCATGACCAATCAACCTAACCCACACATCTTTGGAGCGTGGGAGGAAATTGGAGCACTCGGAGGAAACCCACGCAGACATGGGGAGAACGTGCAGGCTCTGCATAGACAGTGACCCAAGCCAGGAATTGAACCCAGGTCCCTGGCGCTGTGAGGCAGCAGTGCTAACCACTGTGCCACCGTGCTGCCCATTTTGACCCCTCAAACTTGCAAACAAAAGTTCACTACAAATAATTTTGTCTGATTTGTCAATGAATGTAATGTTTTTCTCTCAGTGCGAGCTGTCAGGATTATAAGCATCAGCAGGCATTCTGATAGGTACTGAAATTTCATTTGCAATATCCAGAACTACTTTAGGAAAATGGTGTAGGGTGCTGGTGGTTCCTGGACCTGGCTGGAAAAAGGGTTCAATTTGGGCAAATGACAGGAATTTGGGAAAAGGCACATTTTTGCAAGGTGTCCATCCTTTGTCTGTATATTCTGAAATTGCAGTGAAGAAAAGAGAAACAAAGACTTGCATTTATAAAGCACCTTCCACAACCCGAAGGTGTCCCAAAGCACTTTATAGCCGTTGAAGTACTTTTGCATTCGCTGTTCCATTGCATGGATCATGGTTGCCAATCAGCAAAAAAGACCACAGAAAGCAAGGTGCTAATGACCAATCATCTGTTTCCAATGATGTTGGTTTGGGGATAAATATTGGCCGGGTCTCTGGAGAGAACTCCCCAGCTCTTCTTTGAAGTAGTGATGGGGGACTTTTTTTAACACCTGCCTGAGACAGCGGATAGGCCCCATTTAATCATCTCGTCTGAAAGCTGATGCCCCCAACAGTGAACATTTTCCTCAGTACTGCACCCAGAGGGTGGTCAGAGAATGGAATTCACCCAGACAATGATCAGCCTTTAGTCAGCCTCTGAAATTCGCTACCACAGAAAGTAGTTGAGGCCAAAATATTGTATGCTTTCAAGAAGCTGTTAGATGTAGCACTTGAGGCAAAGGGAATCAAAGGATATGAGGGGAAGATGGGTTCAAGCTATTGAGTTGGATCAGCCACGATCATAGTAAATTGTCGCAGAGCAGGCTTGAATGAGCTGATGTCCTCCACGTGCTCCTATTTTCTATATTTCTATGTCGGCCTGGATTATGTGCTCACATTTCTGGAGGTATTTGGGAGGGAGTGGGTGCAAATTGCCTTTTGCCCCCTTCAGTCGTGGCATCTCTCAAAAATACAGGTGACTGTTTCGCCGCTATCATTCTCAACAGTTCCATCTTTCTTGCTGCCAAATTAATATATGTCTACATGAAGCAGGAGTATATTACTGAGCAAATGCGCTGGTGAGGTGGGAAGAGTGGGGGGGGGTGGCAATGGGGGAGAGTGGAGGCACTAATACCAGTTTCCCAAATGCAATCAGTCACAAACCAAAGTGCATTTCAGGTCATCCTGATTGCTCCCACAATCTGATGGCCCAGTTAAATGATAAGAGTCCTTCACCCCTTTCAGGTTAATAATTCCATCGGAAAGATTTGGGACCAAGATTCAGCCAGGTGTGTAGCTACCATGATGTTTAGTCCCATAGGACTTGTTCCAATGGAGTTAGACTTGAAGCATTTTGGCCCCAGGCTGTTTTATCAAATATAACGGATTTAAAAGATACTGTTATATTCCATTGTTTTCCCAATTTTGAGGTAAAGTCAGTGAGTTCTTATTCCCCCTCATAGACCCAGTTGTTTCTGGGCCTCTGTCGTTTCTTTAAAGCACTTATGAATATTGAAAATTAAATTTGCATATGTCACCACATCAACAATATCATACACAGCAATCCTTCTGGGATATGTGTGGACTGGAAACTGCTGCTTTATCTTTCAATGGCTTCTTTTTCAATCAGAACTATTACTTCATGACACAACGGGAAATGTTTGCACAGCATCACAAACAGCTTTCTTGTTATTGCTATTCATTTGCAGAAGATGGTGTCTTCGCTGCGTTACACTCTTTCTGTCTTAAACAACCGATGAGTGTCCCGGCTTTCTGTCAGTCACAGGAAAGGTTATTGCAAGCATCCTCCTTCAATTGGCCAAAGAGCTCCTTCCAGAGTCACATTGTGGTTTTCACCCATTGGGAGGCACTACAGACACGTGTTGGAACTTTATTGCCCTGCCCGCCACAGGAATTGGAATGGGTGAGGGGCGGACAATGGGAATGTCCATTGATCTTGGACAAAATTTTGCAATTTCGGGACGAACAAGGGCGTAATATCCCACCGATGATCTTTACTGCATGGCAAATTCAAGAAAAACACAAGGAACAACACCAAACACTGCAAATGGCCTTTTACAAACTCACATAAGACTGGAATTGGGGTGAGCAGAGCCCGCAGAATGGAATTCTCCTCGGGTGGGCCTCGCCTGAGCAAGGCTGTAAAATTCCGGCAAATATGTTTCCTTTCTTATCCGCTTTTCTCCTTTCCATCTTCCTTCCTTCCTTTCTTATCAAATTCATATTTCTATCACTCCTCCCTCTCTATAATTTTCTGGGATTTCTGCACCCCTCCAACTCGGTCCCTTGCACATTCCTAAATTTCTTCACTCCCCATTGACATCCTTGCCTTCAGCACTCTCTGCCTTAACTTTAGGGATTCACACCCTGAATTGCCTTGTGTCACCAAATCTTTCTTCTCCTTTCATAAGAACATAAGAACATAAGAAATAGGAGCAGGAGTAGGCCATCTGGCCCTTCGAGCCTGCCCCGCCATTCAATAAGATCATGGCTGATCTGTCGTGGCTCAGTTCCACTTTCCCGCCCTCTCCCCATAACCCTTAATCCCCTCTCTTATCAAAAACCCATCAACCCGCTTCTTAAAAATATTTAGCGAGGCAGCCTCCACCACTTCAACGGGCAGAGAATTCCAGATATTCACCACCCTTTGAGTGAAGAAGTTCCTCCTCAACTCCGTTCTAAACCGCCCCCCCTTTATCTTGAGGCTGTGCCCCCTAGTCCTACTGTCTTTTTTGAGCGGGAAGAGTCTCTCCACCTCTATCCTATCCATCCCATTCATCATCTTATACGTCTCAATGAGATCTCCCCTCATTCTTCTAAACTCTAACGAGTACAAGCCTAGTTTATTCAGCCTCTCCTCATAGCTCAACCCCCTCAACTCCGGTATCAGCCTAGTAAACCTCCTCTGCACTCCCTCCAAGGCCAAAATATCCTTGCGCAGGTGCGGCGCCCAAAACTGCACACAGTACTCCAGCTGCGGCCTCACCAATGCCCTATACAGCTGCAGCAAGACCTCCCTACTTTTATATTCAATCCCCCTCGCTATGAAGGCCAGCATCCCATTCGCCTTCCTGACCACCTGCTGCACCTGCAGGCTGGGTTTTTGCGACTCATGCACAAGGACCCCGAGGTCCCTCTGCACCGTCGCCTGCTGCAGTTTTTCGCCACGTAAGTAATAGTCCTTCCTACCATCCTTTCAGATGCTCCTTAGAACCTACCTCTTTGATCAAGATCTTCTAATATCTACTCATGAGGCATTGTGCCAATACTGTTCAATAATGCACTTGTGAAGTACCATTGGATATCTTACTATGATAAAGGTGCTAGATATTGTTGTTAGGTATTCCTATTATCTACAAGAAGTGTTGTGCAAATGACAATTTATTGCATTATTATTACTCCCCACATCAGAACTTTGACTAACTTTTTTTAATGTCAATTCTTACAATGGCAACTGCCTTAATTAACATTTAGAATATTACTCAAAATAATATGCATTTATGGAGGTTGAAGGTAAAAGCAAACTAAACCAAAGAAGGAGAGATTGGAGGACTAACTAAAACTTTAGTCAAAAAAGCATATTTTTGGAAGATTTAAAAGGGGGATGATGATTGAGAGTTTAGGGAATGAATTCCAGGGTACGTTTTTTAAAGCTTGGCCACCAATGGAAGGGACTACGCCAAAGTTAAGATTCACCAGACTTGCCTATTTCATTTCCTTCCCAATGGTCTCCCACACTTCAGCCTTTGTAATTTCCAACTCATTTGGAACTCTCCTGTTCGCATCCTTTCTCATACTATGTCTTGCTCATTCATTAACAACGTCCTCAATGATGTACATTAACTCTAAATGCCCAAAACCTCAAAATTAAAGTTTTTTTTCCTAATGTAGAAATCTCTTTGTGTCTTTTGCAATCCCTGTGTTAGGGGCCAGATCAAAAACACCAAGGTATGTTGTTAAGTTAGCATAGACCCCAACTATTTTTAATTTTGGCATTAATGTGAGCAGGTGTTTTGCTCCAGGTGTGATTCTATTGACCCACCAGAAAGTTTTATTTAAAGCAAACTTTATTTAACAATATAGTTTAACTAAAACAGACAGAATTAGCATAATTTTTACCAATTGAAATATTTAAACATGATAAGGTATAATTATTAACTCCTAATTATCTATTGTCTCCAATTTAAGCAATATTCCCACAGAAATAAATTCCTCTTCAGAAGCAAATCTTAACTTTGGTGTAGTCTCCCTCCATTGGTGGCCAAGCTGTTAACTGGAGCTGAATTATCTGCAACTGGCAGTCCACATGTTGAGCATGCAAAATAATAATTGATCCTAATTATTGGAGTGCTTGTTTTAATTTAAATTAGGGTCGTTTTGTTATTTTTTGGGTTGTCCCCTGGGGTTTCAGAGCAGAGTTTAATTAAGTTGCTTGTCAAGAAAAATCTCATGTGAATGGGCAAAGCTAGGCTTATGGAAAGACAAGCAGGCAGTCACTGTTTGAATTTGCAAAAAGTAGCAACTCTTTCTTTCTTTCTCTCTCTCTGTCTCTCCTTCTGGAAATTGAAGTCTGGGACCTGGTATAAAATAATTATCTCTCCAGAAGTCTGCAAAAGAGAAGATTTTTTTTTACTGTCTGTCTCTGATGTGTGAGGACAATTCTCTCTCTGGAGTTCTACGATGTGAAGGAAGTTCTCCCACTGGAGTTCTGCTGTTTGAAGACAGATCTTTCCCTGGAGGCTGCTGTATGATAGGTAGAAGACAGGGGTCTCACTGTATCTCTGTCCAGAGGTGTCAAAAGGCTTAAATTGGAGATAATAGAGAGTTAAGGGTTATACCTTATCATGTTTAAATATTTCATTTGGTAAAAACTATGTTAATTCTGCCTGTTTTAGTTAAACTATATTGTTAAATAAAGTTTGTTTTAAATAAAACTTTCTGGTGGGTCAATAGAATCACACCTGGAGCAAAACACCTTCTGCTCACATTAATGCCAAAATTAAAAATAGTTGGGGTCTATGTTAACTTAACAACATACCTTGGCGTTTTTGATCTGGCCCCTAACACAGCAATTGCAAAAGACACAAAGAGATTTCTACATAAGGAAAAAAAACTTTAATTTTGAGGTTTTGGGCATTTAGAGTTAATGTACATCAATGAGGACATTGATAATGAATGAGCAAGACATAGTATGAGAAAGGATGCGAACAGGAGAGTTCCAATGAGTTGGAAATTACAAAGGCTGAAGGGTGGGAGACCACTGGGAAAGTAATGAAATAGGCAACTCTGGTGGTTACTAAAGGCATAGACCAGGCTTTCCGAAGCAGATGAGATGAAGAACACATTTTACAGGAGTAGGAGTAGGTGATCTTTGTAATGAAGAAAGAAGTTGAATAAGAAAATCAGAGCTGATAGGACACTGAGTTTGGGGACATTCTGTTTCTGTCTGGGACAGTGGCTGGGGAAGAGAGTGAATGAATCAATCGCAATGGAACTGAATTTGTGATGGGGATATGGTTAACTCAAAGGAATTGTGCTCAAGCAAGACTGGATATCAAACAAGCACTTTGATAAAACCTAACCAATGAAGGGAGATGATAGACAGAGAAGGACCCATCAGAATGCATATGGAAGCTGACTATATGCCTTTTGATAATATTGCCAAAGGGGAACATTTAAATGAGGAAGAGAAGTAGGTCAGTCATATATTCCCGACAGTGCAGAACAAAGCCATTCAGCCCATTGGGTCTGCATCAACTCTCTAACGGAGCATCTTACAAGGAGAGATGGCAGAGAAACTACAGAGATATGTGGGTTCAGGGTCAGTGTAGAGTGAGGCCGGGGCCATTTAGCATGGTGGGAAAGGGAAGGGGCTAAGCAACAGATGTATTTGATCTAATAGCCTGAACAAGAGTAACCAAAAGGAATAGAGTTGTTTGCATTTGCTGTTAGAAGTTAGGGTAGATAGATTATGATCAAAGAGTTTAAGGAGATAACTGGTAGGGCAGAAGTGAAGCTAGAGGTAATTTTTGTACTCCAGGACGATCCTTGAGTAGTGGACATTTCTGGAAGAGTTGGTCTGACAGATTTTGCTGTGCACAACTAAATCAATAAACCATATCACTTAGATGAGGGAGCAAAGATGAGAGCTAACCAAAGGGAAAGATCAGGATGATGATATTTGAGAGCAATGATTTGCTGGTGATTGTGGGTGGCATGGTGACACAGTGATTAGCACTTCTGCTCACAGCACCAGGGACCTGGGTTCAATTCCGTACTTGAGTGTCTGTGTGCAGTTTGCGTATTCTCCCCATGTCTGCGTGGATTTCCTCTGAGTGCTCCAGTTTCCTCCCACATTCCAAAGATGTGCAGGTTAGGTTGATTGGCCATGCTAAATTGCTCCTTAGTGTCAGGGAAATCAGCAAGGTAGATACTTGGTGTTGCAGGGATAGGGCTTGGGTGGGATTGTTGTCGGTGCCAGTTAAATGGGCCAAATCGCTTCCTCTTATTCTGAGATTTTTGATTCTCTATTCTATAAGAACATTAAAGATGAGGGAGGGATTGAGCAAATTCATAGCTACTTAGTTTTTAAAGTTAATTTATTAGTATCACAAGTAGACCTACATTAACAGTGCAGTTAAGTTACTGTGAAAATCCCCTAGCCGCCACACTCCGGCACCCGTTCAGGTATACTGAGGGAGAGTTTTAGCATGGTCAATGCACCTAACCAGCAAATCTTTCAGACTTTGGGAGGAAACTGAAGCACCCGGAGCACCACACAGACATGGGGAGAACATGCACAAACAGTGACCCAAGACCAGAATGGAATCTGGGTCCCTGGCACTGTGAGACAGAGTGGTGAACAAGATGTTAAATTTGTTACAGCCTCTGTAGTGGTTGCAGGTTTTTCCATATTGGCAGAATAATACATTGAACTGAACCGCATCTTCTCCCATCTGCCCAAATTCCTATTTGTAGTCTGCTTGCTTGCCTGTATTTTCAATCCTTAGACTTTGCGTTTGACCTAAGTATATTTTAACTCGTATTTGTCTGCAACATTGTACAAATAAACGCTGTGTTAAGGCTCCATGCCACCCATCTCCGCACCTTTCTGGGCCCACACATTTGCCTGACTCGACTCCCCTCCCTTTTCTGACCCAGCATCTTTCCCATCCAGCGGGCCACGTATGCTGAGCCTTTCCAACATTTTCACTTCCTGATTTCAGTTCCCCCCCCCCCCCATCTGCAGCACTTCTTTTAACTGTTTATGAACATTTACACTTCAGAAACCGCAATGAAACCAAAGATATAGAAAGAAAAGCAATCGTTTTCTGCTCATTTTTCCCCCCAAGCTGGCTAACTCCTGATATCGCCCCACCACCCCCGCCCCCCCCATCCGCGGCACCAACCAATCGACGGAAACTTCCTCCAGCAATTAACTTCCAATTGTGCCTGTTCAGACCTCTTGCTGCACAGGAAGTACCTGAGAAATGGCCTTAAAGAGACAGGCCACTATGTTAGGAAAATATCACTGGAATCCCCAGGCCCCTGATTATCCCGTGAGCAATCCGATGCCGAAGTAAAGTATTTTTGAGTTGATGCATTATTGGCTCTAATTCTGAACAGGAATGGTTTAAAGAAAAATAGTCCAGTGCACCACATGATGAATTAATACTGGGACAAACTCAATCCGGTCATCGGGCTAAGAGCTGGAGCGGACCCAGTTCACTGGAATAAAAAAAAACACGATGTGATCATTTCCATAGCAATCCATTACATTGATGCTGGAAAAAAAATGAAAGTCGATGAAAATCCTGGGGATTAAAGAAACACTTGGTTCCAGTAGCTCAGCACACTAGGGTAACTGGCCAGACAGACGTCTGAACAGCTTCTAGGCACTGCATCCATATCTGATGCCTTCCCCCTGTATACAATACTGTGCACTTGGACTTTTATTTGACTTGATATTATGTTGTCAAGATAAGGATGGAGACAGATACATTTTTAATTACGGGTCTGAAATATTTCATCCCACAGTCAAAACCGCGTGTGTTATTACATAGTTCCAACTTGTCGATTAAACGGCATGATACTAATTACGCTATTTGACAAGTTGAGTAAAATCAAAACACAAGAAATGCATTGGAGTAAATAGTTAGAAAGATTTTTTTCCCCAACCAAGCCTTTAGGTAGTTTCCAGTACCACGGCTGGGAAATATTGCGTTAACAGGAACTCCGCTTCATCTTACTTCATTTTCTCTCCCCAGACTGTAGCACAGAACTACTTCCTAACATCTCTCTGTGTGATATTCTGCAAACAGTGGTCGCAATGTCAGGAATTTTAACCGCAGTTTTATCCCACTGAATATTAACCTTCCTGCAGTATAGCTCGGAATAGTATGTTGCTACCATATTTCTAGCAATGGATGGTATGAGGGTAGAAGTAGAGATCACGTGGACGGGATAACAGAATATTTCTGAATTGATACTGAATGTTCGATAAAAACTGAAATGCAGTTAATGTAAAGACGGCAATAGTTAGGTAGAGTGTCAGCCTCCACACTCATAGCTCGTTACTGGTGGTTTTAGATCCCCTTATGTTCATTTTGAATTATTGAAAATATTTATTTCATACAATTATTTTAAATCCTTTTTATCGAAATCTAAAATGCTCAGCATTATAATCAATGAATTTAATGCATATATTAATTCATAAATAAATTAATTAATAATATAGATTACAAATCACAAATTAAATATATAATGTATGTATTACAGTTCACAAATTAATTGCTTAAATATAGATATTACACAAATTAATACATTCAATGGATTTATTGCAATTCACAAATTAATTACTTAAATGTATATATTACAGCTCACAAATTAATTACTTAAATACATATATTACAATTTGCAAATTAATTAATTCTGTGTCTTGATTTCATTATACAAATTAGTTAATTCAATGTATATATTACGTTATACAAATTAATTACTTAAATGCATATACTACCGTTTACAAATTAATTGATTCTATGTATTTATTTCATTATGCAAGTTAATTAATTAATGCATTTATTACAGTTTACAAATTAATTACTTAAGTACATATATTACACTTGACAAATTAATTAATTCTATGTCTTGATTTCATTATACAAATTAGTTAATTCAATGTATGTATTACGTTATACAAATTAATTACTTAAATGCATATACTACCATTTACAAATTAATTGATTCTATGTATTTATTACATTATGCAAGTTAATTTAATGTATATATTACAGTTTACAAATTAATTACTTAAATACATATATTACACTTTACAAATTATTTAATTCAATGTAAATATTACATTATACCAGTTCATTAATTCTATGTATTTATTACAGTTTACAGAAGTAAAAATGGAAACAACTTTAATACCTTTCTCACTCATTAAATAGACCAAAATGTCTTGTGGTTAGACAGAAGCTAACATGTACAGCTCTGTCTATCTTCACGCCTGATTGCATGGGATATTATGGATATTGGAATGTGTTATCGTTGTTGTGGCGTGAACCTGATTTGGAGCTCATCATTTTGTGGTTGGAAAAATTCGATATTTCGGGAAAATTCGCTTGTGAATTTAGTACAATTTCCGATGTCGAATTCTCCAAATGAATAGCATTCGATTCCACAGCCAATTTTGGTTAGAAATCATTGTCTTTGTCTCTTCTTCGCTCTGGGAGAAATCTGCTCCTTCTGACTTTAACCTCTGGTAACAGGATGCTTCCTGTAGTTTTTGTCATGTACCATAGATTACGGTATCATAGATTATGGTACATGACTTATCCAGCATGATTTTTTCTCAGAATCAATATTAACAAGTATCACATTGAAGTATTGCTGAATTTGCGTATTGCCAGCATTAATTCGTAAATTATTTTTCCTTTTATCTAACAGTAACTTTGTCCACCTGACGAATTAAAATCATACGATATGGACAAGCGGTCATCCAATAAAGTTACTGATAATACAAAATGTAACCATGATAGGTGGCCTCACTATATCCCGCCTTTTTTGTGATACACAAGGTGATTTGAGTGCAGACGGCTTTCTCGGAGCAAGTACTGTACCCGGGGAAAAGTCAGGTCTCCCAAGATGTCGATCTTTGGCATTTAGAATGAAGTGTCGCCCCCGTGTTAATCGCCCCGAGTAACATCCACCACCCTGCGCGTTATTCATTTATTAATAAACGACAGATTAAAGTCTGAAATCCAATATCGTGCTAAATTTCCTCCATTAGCAAACTGACCACGTTGTCAACCCTCGTTCGTTCAATAATTCTCTCTCTCGGTTCTTGAGCTATTAGTGCGGGAAGCAGGCTATTTATACCAATTGACTCATTTCGCCGCAGTGCACAAGATGCCTGTCGTGAGACAATATTGTGTTGAGATTATGGATCACTGGATCATTAATTCATGCTTGAAATTTGGCACATTGAGTACTTAGGTATGTTGAAGGATGAGTTGTAATCCCTGCAGTTCAGAACTGTTGGTGTCGTGAATCTTTACCGGCGTGATGAAATGATACAGTCGGCTAGGTTGTGCAGTGCACATCATGATAACAGTGTGCCTAAAATGCATTTTTTAAAATCAACCCTAAAGCGGCAGAAACGGTCACTGAGGTAGGTAGAAACACAGAGAGAGGGGACTTTAAACCCAGTCAAGTTTAAAAGTCGTGGAGAACTGATTTACTGCCGTTTTCTGAGCGCCCTGTTTCTTCTCCGCTCTCATTGCTAATGTTACTCTCCATTTGAATGGATCTTTTTCCTTCTCACTGGGCTGCGAAACGTGGCCGGCCTCAATAAAATCCCTGCAAATAGCTTCTAATTTTCTCACTTGCAAACATAAAAGACAACAGCTTAAATGTGTGTTCGATAGATCAGCAGTTCAGATCGTGCTTTCTGTTTTCCCCTCGCCAACAGAAAATACATTTTCCAATATTAAACATAAGTGTGGCTGTTATATTGACTCTCGGCAGGCGACCGATGTCGCTTATGTTTGGAGGAATTTAAAAGGCGATGTTTTGATTGATCGTTAGTCCGATCCGGGGCACTTTTAGATTTGTGAAAATGAGCGGGCAGATTATCCAAACTTAAAAAGTCACATGCAAATAGAACACGTTTTCCCTCCGCTCTTTAAACCACAAGTACATATCCTCATGCAAGTTAGCATGGGGGAAAGAAGATCGGTGTTGTTAAATGAAGCTACTTAGCCTTCTATTTTACGATGCTATTATAATACAGTTGGCAAAATTGAAGGCTCAGTTATATAATGAGGGAAATGTGCGCTGTATAGATCCGTAAAGAAGTTTGACATGTTCTGGGTAAGTGAGCAGTGGGGATGGTGTCTCTTTAAAGCTCTTTGCATTTATTACTGTGAATCTTCCGGGCCACTCAACCCAGGAATGCGAACCTCTCTCAGCGGGGCGAAACAGTAGATGGCGTATTTCTTAATTGCAAAATATCATTTCTTGAATTTTGGTCTCCGAAATGTGTTACTTGTTCTGGCAGTACCGCCTTACCCACAGTGAAGCGACATTTCTATCAAAATAGGTCTAAACATAGTAAATTAAAGCTTTCTCCCCCCAACCCCCCCGCCCCAGTTGGAAAATAATGCAGAGATCGCCTGAAAGCGGCGCATGAATCAGTAATGGATTAATCCCGCACACATTAACAAAATTACTTAGAATGACATAGTCAGGAAACAACTGCAAGAAAATATATCGTGCAATGCTTTGGGGCTTTATACATATGTCTCCAATGTGATTTACGAAATGGTTTGGAGTCACAGAAGAGCTGGAACACAATTGACACACACGAACTAAAATAGGGACTGAAAATGCCTGAGACTCATAGCCAAACAGGCAGCATCTATGGAGAGAGAAAACAAAACGATTAAGCATTTCAAATGTGGGTGCTTCACCCGAATTCTTCAGCCTCTTTTACAATATAGTTCAGTGTTCATTCAGAATAATTTATCCATTACTTTCCCACCATGCAGATTTCTTTTTGCAACTAAACGAATAATGCTTATTGATCAGAATTCCGTTTGACTGGGATCGTGGCGGTGAAACTTGCTTCCTTAAGAATGGCCCAGCCCGAAATACAATATGTGTTTTGCAGAAAACGCGGTGGTTGGGTTTCTCTGTGTAAATATTGCATGCCATACACGGTGTCGATTCCAAGTAAAATGGGAGAAACCGAAGTAAGAATGTGCACGATGCAAAATAACATTATTTTGGGCATGTTTCATTAGGATAAAGGGACTATAAACATACAAGTTGTTTTGATCTAGTTATTTCTCTTCATTTTTATGATTTGCTCCTTAGGGGATTTTCACAGTAACTTCATTCCAGTTTTAATGTAAGCCTACTTGGGATACTAATAAATAAAAGTTAAAACTTCAAGAAAATAGATTTGAGAACTGACGCATTGGAAAGTAGATGTAAGCAATCCAGCGTGACTTTAAATAGATATTTCAGTCAGTAAAATGTAACATTCGCTGACAACAGTCCTCAATAAATAACCTGGAAAATAAATTGAATACCTTATTTAATGCTGATCTTTCTCTACACCCTAGCTATGACTGTAACGCTACATTCTGCACCTTCACCTTTCCTTCTCTATGAAGGGTATGCTTTGTTTGTATAACGCGCAAGAAACAATATTTTTCACTGTATACTAATACATGTGGCATAAATCAAATCAAAAAAGCTGCCGGAGAGATGTCCAGGTTGCGTGCACTTCATTTATTACCATTCATCAATTGTCGCACTAATCAAAACATTTATTTATTTTTTCCTTCTATCCGGCTCCTCTAGAATTTGAAGCATGGTTGCAATTGTTAATTAGTGGCTAATAGCGAAGTAATGTGCGCTTGATGGATAAGTATGTCATTACCAATCACTCCACTCATTCATATTCCCAGCGGCGGGGGAGGGGCGGAGTCAACGGGGAGTGGGCGGGGAAAGAACGCTGCGTCACAATTGTCCCCATGATTGCCATATAGATGGGCCAATAAGATGTCAGAATTCAGGGAGTGCGGGGCGATGATTGGTGGAGATTCCCCATGTGGGCGGGGATCCCTCGCGTCTGTTCTATCCCTCCCCCCGGCGCCCGGGGGAGAGGAAAGTTGCGGTGCTCTGTGGGATTTGTAGTTCCCGGGCGACGCCTGAACCCTTATTAGCCCAGTTGGAAGGACTACAACTCCCATGCCGCCGCGCGCGGCACCCTGTGCCTGGCTTCTCTCAGCCTGTCAATCAGTATGCGTCAGGCTGCTTTGCTTATCAAGGTTTGTGTGTATGGGGAGGGAGGGAGGGGGGGTGCAACCAATGTGAAGAATACATACGGAAAGGAGGGGGGGGGATATCCCCAAGTGTTATCTTCCCTCCTGCAGGGTAGAAATTTTACTGTACAATGTGAAAAGTTCAGTCTCAAACAGCCACCCTCTTGCAGTGAGTGTTTCACACCAACTCCCAGAGTGAGAACGACATGAAACGCAGAAAGATTGCCATCGCAGCCGGGCTTTGCTGTTCATTCTTCCTGGGCACTCTACTGAATTTGTTATTTATCCCTGGCTTTGACCATCACCATCATCAGCAGCAGCAGCAGCGCCTGGAGAGCCCGAGGCAGGATCAGCTCAGTCTCGACCCGTCCTCATTCTTCAGCCGGGTGACCGACCGAGACCTCCTGAAGCAAATGAGGGAGAGGTACGAGGAGGTGGTCCGCTATAGGCAGCAGCCAGGCTCTCCGGCGGCTGCAGGGAGGCTGGCCAGACCGCTGGAGAGGCGCTTGATGGACCTAGCCCAGAACAGCTCCCCGGATCAGCTGCTAACCCAGCAGCAGCAGCAGCACAGAAACCCCAGCTTCCAAAAGACTGTGACAGGAGAAAGCACCTTGGTCTCCAGCAGCTCAGCCAGCGCTTTTCGATTCCGTTCCCTCTCTCTGGGTTGTCCCCACATTAATAACGCCAGCAGTGTCCATTACTTGGGCTCTGGCTACACCAAAGCGGTGTACAAAGCCGTCCTCAACGAAACGCTGGCAGTGGCCTTAAAGTCGGTGGACTTTGGCGGGCATGACATGGAAAACTGTGTCAAGCAGTACGGCACACTGGAAGATTGCTACAGACTGGCGTCGTACAAGCTTGTCAAAGAGATGACACTTTTACAACGGTTGCAGCACTCCAACATCCTTAAGGTAAGTGGCAGGCACTGTCCACCCCAGCAACTTGTTCATAGGGCAATTTCTTAATGGGAGGACCGAACATATTGGCTTTATGTTGGGGTTTCAGCTATGTGTGCAGTGAGTCACACTCAGAACCCATCCTGATCTGTTTTGATACAAAAACTGGCGTGAAAAATGTGAGTGCTTAATAAACCCCACATAACTCTTTTTTACGATGTTTCGGAATACCTTTATTAATGAAATAATGTGGAAAAACAAACAAATCCATTCATTAAAATATTTATTTGATCCCCGTATGACAGCAAATTGCCTTTCTGGCGGTAGATGTGATACTGGACTATATATGATTCAATAATAACTAACCACTTATTTCGGCATCATTTCAGCC
The DNA here is from genome assembly GCF_965287045.1 of Carcharhinus amblyrhynchos. Lineage (NCBI taxonomy): Eukaryota > Metazoa > Chordata > Chondrichthyes > Carcharhiniformes > Carcharhinidae > Carcharhinus > Carcharhinus amblyrhynchos. The sequence goes on from NC_137335.1 coordinate 58,090,015, forward strand.
GGAGTCTCTGTAGAATTGGGTCCCGCTATGAATGTTATAAAGGTTTTGAAATTCTCAGGAAGAATTCACCTTTCAAAGTCCGGAAGACGCAATTATGCGCCGATTTTTTTTAAAGAAAGTGAATTAAAGGTTTTGGAATTAAGTTAGGCTAAAATGTGTTTGCTGTCCATTTTCTCTGCCGATGTGTTATTGAGTTCTATGGGATTTTTAGGAACTCATTCCTTCTGGATTTTTGAAACTGCTGAAAGGTGGGATTTGGGAGGAGGGGAACAGTTCTGCTCAGAATGCCGCCGCTTAGCTTTACCGGAGGAGATTGGGCTGAGTGGGTTCTTGCCGGCATCTCCTTCGCAATTTGCCAAATTTCCCGCTGCAGGCTGTTTTAAGGTGACTTGCTCAGACGAGATCCAAAGGTGTGCGGGTTGGATGGATTGGCCATGCTAAATTGTCCCTTAGTGTCGGGGGGGGGTGGGGGGGACTAACTAGGATAAATGCATTGGGTTATGGGGATGGGTGGGATTGTGATGGGTACAGACTCAATGGGCCGAATTTCCTCCTCCTACACTGTAGGGATTCAATGAGATCGCTCCCTGGAAGTTTCTTTTTAGCCTGAGAAACTAGAATGTATTGTCAGCACTGTGTGCCGATTGTCTCCAAGACCTTTCAACCCGAAGTGTTTTAAAACAACGTTACAAGAGCTGGATGGGGGTGGAGGTGGGGAGGGGGGTCGATGTTATTTATGGTCAGGGGGTTTTCAAAACGGCAGCGGGGCAAGATATTGCTTCAGTTACAAGATGTTTAAAATGGAAATCAGTGAATCACTGCTCCGACTTCAACACTGCTGGGTCGTAATGTAATTGATTCTAAAATGGAAAGTGATGTCTCCGCAGTATTTAAAAATAATCGCCGCTCGCAATACATTTTGAAGCATTGCACAGAACATAAAACCCGTCACTTCACATCACCACGTGGCTCCGGGTAGTTTTCGGAGCGTACATGACATGATGCGCTTCTCTTTGCAAGTTTAGTGAGGCCACTGTGTTACTCGGGGACTTAACAAGGCTTGTCCCCACTGGCTTTGTAAGAACACCAGGTTAAAGTCCAACAGGTTTATTTGGTACTACCCACTGGCCTTGCCAGGCCGCTTATTACAGTTTCACTCATTCCCGCTGGCCAACACTAATGATAAACGCGAGGATTTCCGTCCTGCTTTCTCTATCTCGGGCTGCCTTCACCCTCAATGATCTGTACTTTTCTTTTTTCCCCCTTTTAAAGTAAGCAGTGTAGAATTAGCCCTTCAATTGTTGCTTTCCACGGCCAGAAAAGGGGATTGTTTTGTTCGCTCTGATTTTTTTTTCTCTCAGACACCATTCGAATCGATGAGTTTCTCCCACAACTTTGCGGGTTTGGAGGGGGGAGGGGGCAGATCCGCCGGATAATAGATACCAGGGTAGACAGAAAGAAGGCGGGAGCGGTGCAAATTAGGAGAATATTTGCGCACATGTAGTCCTGATTTGGAATGATTTTCTGGGGCAGTGAAAGATGTCAAATCCGTTGGTGCAGTTTCTATAGTAACCGTGCCTTACTGGGAGAAAGGATTTCACTCCGGACAGATGGCAGCTTTAAGTGTCATTTGCAAGATAACAGCTCTCTCTGTATTGCTAAGACCCGATCCAACTCAACTCTGGCCTTGTCCAGTCCAGCCCAGACTGCTCTCGGCTTTCAATGACAGTCAGTCCATGGTCTATCTTCACTGGCCGAAAGGTTTCAGCTATAAAATAGCACTTTTCCTGCGCAAAACCTTTTTTTTTAATGATACAGGCTCCTATATTACTAATTTTCGTTATTAAGGGGCTTTATTGTCGGAAGGTTCAGCAAGGTGAGACAGCAAGGACAGCACCCAGTGGAAATCACTGAGTGTCAAAAAATCTCTCCACACGCCCTTTCAAAACCTTATTTCAAATAAGATTAACCGCTGAATTCTAAATGTTTCACTCAATAATAACATTTGACCCAACCCTCCGCCTCTCCCCGCTACCCCCACATTAATAACACCAATTATGTCCCTCAGCATTCCGACTGTTACATTTTTATCAGAGCGAAGAGGAAATGGGTGGATTTATTTCAAGCTTTGTGTAAAACGTTGCCGAATGAACAATTTTTTTAAAAATCAGATCAAAACAGTTAATAAGATTGATCAGATTTTCGACTTCAGGCCGCAAGTCGCCCTATGAAGCGTTGATTGTGCCCTTCTAACTGCACTCCATGATAGGCCCTTTAACACGTCGCTGTAATCAATTTAACAGTCGAATTAGCCCATGAAAGGACACCAGTTCATTAAGGGATTGCAGAATGCAATCCACAGAGCTTCCGGGAAAGGTCGAGATACGGCCCCGCATCTCCCGTTGTTGGAAAGCACCTACACAAAATTCAATCTACAGACCCAATACTCACATACACAGAGCACCAAACTGCGAAACCGCTCCCATTTGCACTGTGACTAGACATTGCTGGTTTAAAAGGATTTACCATAACTGCAGTACATTAGGTGGGTGACCAGTGAAAGTTAAAGTGCCGCTGGTTCACTGTCCAGTTGTCTGTGTTAAATTACCTCCTGGATTCTCACAAAGGACAGGAAGAGGTGCTTTGTGAATTTCAACGCCAGAAGTTTTGATAGAGTTTTGGGCTTCAGTGAGAAGAGATATTATTACTGGACATAAAATGCAGACCATATTATTGATTTGATCTGGCTGGCGAGGCTGCTACATATGAGATTTGTTGCCTCACTGAGAGATGGAAGTTTCCTGAGAAAAAGGTCCCTTTGGGAGGTTTGAATATGCATAAACCCCTACCGCGTGCTGAAATCTCTGACCAAGGACAGGTGACAACATGGAGAGAAAGTTGTTGGGAGATTGAAGTTATTGACAGGAGGATCATGTTTGTTTCAGTGAGGCCTGTTTAATGCAAAATTTAGAATTGGCCAGAGTGCGATCGACGTGGATCACTGATTTACAACCAGGTCTCATCAGAACTGATCCAAATAGTACCCGCTGTGGCATCTAAAGTGTGGATGTCCACTGCTCCTAGAGTTTCCTCTTACACACACACTCATTATCATCCTGTCGCTGGTCCCTTGTATCAGTTATTTTTCAGTTTACTGACTTCCTTCAGCTGATTACAAAAATTATCGACCCCCAGAACACCAAAAATCTCACGGCAGAGGAGTGTTTCTTCACATTGCCATCCACAAATCGGGGAATTCACGGCTGCGCCATTTCTTTGGTGAGACAAGATTATTCTAAGATTTTAACGGGGAAACCCATTGGAAGAATGATACCCCGATTTTAAGAAAAGGTGTGTTTAGTTAATTCCTGAGTGACATTTTGAGAGGAGACAGGAAGAAGCTCATTCGATCCTTGCTACTGTTAATCTGTACAGTGCTGTGGATGTACCTACACTTACTGTGTTCAAAAAATCGAGGCATTCTCCACCCCCACCCCCCCCAAACAGCTATTCTGTCTAATGAAAGGCGATGTTAATCCACTGCTGGCATGCGGCGCTTCCAATTATTGAGCAGAATTTGCACCTCAAAGTCGGGAATGAATCACCATGTAATGGATGGACCGGGTTAACGGGTAAAGGCGGTTCTGGGTGCCGGCCGCGAGTTCACTCGTGTGGCTTGGGTGTGAAGTGGCTGATCAGTGAAAGGTGTCACTGGAGTGTTTGACATTGTCACTCTTGCTGATCTATATGCAGCAGGCAGGCGAAGCAGGCTCCTCCAATATCGACGTGGTCGATTAAAAAAAAGAACGGCCAGTGGGAACAGAAACTGTCAGCAGACTTGGGAGGGTGGGGAGGTAACATAAATTGTCACCAGTCTGAACATTTTCAGGCGCCATCTGAGCAGGATGTGGCTTTCCTGTGTATTTTGGAAGTAATCTTATTCAGATTAATGCAGAAACTCTCTTTTCGGGTGATTCATTTTGTGAATGTGTCAAATTAGCCTTTGCTTTACAAACGAGAGAGATGTTCGAGGCAGAAATGCAAACAAGAAAGGTTTGTTCTGGCCGGAGGCTGGCTGCACTGGGCTATCTGCGATGACAGATGCTCTTTAACCCCATTGCTTTCCGCTTGGTCTGAGCTGCTATTGATCGATTGCCTGTCAATTTCCTCCCTCGCATTTCGCCAACTACTGAGGGTGATCTTTGCCCCTCCACTCCTGAGGGAGAATGGAGAGTGGGTGGCTGGTTAGTGGGTGTCACCTCTGCTCACCTTTCTGCCTCTTGCGGGAAGGAGGCATCATGTTTCAGTGACCCCAGAGGGCACATTTCTCAGTCCTGAGGGTTCAACGCCCGGCCCTGAGGCCCAGTCCCCAGCCCTGAGGGCGCATTGCCAGTCCTGAGGATTCATTCCCCAGCCCTGGGGACTCAATGTCCGGCGCTGAGGCTCAGTCCCCGGCCCTGAAGCCTAGTGCCTGGCGCTGAGGCTCAGTGCCCAATCTTGGGGACTCAGTGCCCATCTCTGAGGCTCAGCCTCCAGTCTTTGGGACTCAGCCTCCAGTCTTGGGGGGGGCTCAGTGCCCAGTCTTGGGGGGGGGGGGGGGCTCAGTGCCCAGTCTTGGGGGGGGGGGGGCTCAGTGCCCAGTCTTGGGGGGGGGGGGCTCAGTGCCCAGTCTTGGGGGGGGGCTCAGTGCCCAGTCTTGGGGGGGGGCGGCTCAGTGCCCAGTCTTGGGGGGGGGGGGGGCTCAGTGCCCAATCTTGGGGGGGGGGCTCAGTGCCCAGTCTTGGGGGGGGGGGCTCAGTGCCCAGTCTTGGGGGGGGGCTCAGTGCCCAGTCTTGGGGGGGGGGGGCTCAGTGCCCAGTCTTGGGGGGGGCTCAGTGCCCAGTCTTGGGGGGGGGGCTCAGTGCCCAGTCTTGGGGGGGGGGCTCAGTGCCCAGTCTTGGGGGGGGGGCTCAGTGCCCAGTCTTGGGGGGGGGGCTCAGTGCCCAGTCTTGGGGGGGGGGCTCAGTGCCCAGTCTTGGGGGGGGGGCTCAGTGCCCAGTCTTGGGGGGGGGGCTCAGTGCCCAGTCTTGGGGGGGGGGCTCAGTGCCCAGTCTTGGGGGGGGGGCTCAGTGCCCAGTCTTGGGGGGGGGGCTCAGTGCCCAGTCTTGGGGGGGGGGGCTCAGTGCCCAGTCTTGGGGGGGGGCTCAGTGCCCAGTCTTGGGGGGGGCTCAGTGCCCAGTCTTGGGGGGGGGGAGCTCAGTGCCAGCCCTGGGACTGAGTGCCCATCCCTGAGGCTCAGTATCCATATTGCCTTGGCATCGCAAGTGCACATCAAAATACTGTTTAAATGCTACAAGCGTCCCTCATCACACGGCGCAGGAGCTGACCCAAACCAGATCATATGACAAGGAAATCAATCGTCTGAATATTGCCATCGAATGAAGGCATTGTAACCAGATTCGGTCTGTTCTGCTGATCCCATGGTTAATGATTAACTCGTGATGAGCCCAGGGGAAGGACAAACGCAGTCCTGACATCCAACTATTCAGGTGACTGGCGAGAATCAGTTGGAATGTAGGCGGCAGTTAATTTCTTGTTAGTTTATCTTCTCAACACTGAGTACAGGCTGTGTGTGTGTGTAGATAGAAGATTTGGAAGGAAGCTTACTTGAGGTTAATTATTCTCCCGCTTCGTTCCAGTGATAGCAGAGGGGAAGCGGCGAGGAGTGCCTGTTATAGTCACTACAGGTTGTTTGTGTGTAAGGCGGAGAAAGCAATAGGAAAAGGTGGGGGGATTTTGGGGGTGATACATTTCAGTGCAGAGGACCACATTCTTATTGGTTTGGAGTTGCTGCCTATGGAATCCAGTCAACCAATGCATATCGGTTCTGATCAAACATTGCAAAAGTGGCTGGATCCATTACATATGGTTGAAACCTTTAGATTTGGAGCAAGTTCAGTATAGAAACACCATGGTCACATTACATCAGGGAGATGGCGAGAGCTCCATGGGCTAAGACACTATTTTTCTGTTCTTTTATATGTTGTATGTGAGTGAGGAGGGGATAAAGTGGAGAAATAAAAATAAGAATTGGGTATCGAAATGTACAGGAAGGGTAAAGCAGCTTTTTTTAAGCTTCATTTTTATGGCAACATGCAATGATATGAAGTAATTTTGCTTGCTGATGAGTACAAGTGTGTATTAAAATCCAACAGATGACCAGGCATCCTTTCAGAAGTGTGAGATCCTCTCCAGGAGGCTGTCTCTGATCACTTTGACTTCCTGCTTCCCATATTGGTGCTGCTCAGAATTCGGGAGATCTGTTCCTCAAACTAACCCTCTGCACTTACATTAACGCTAACTCTTCTGCTTTGACAGCAAGACCTTAAAAGAGGAAATAAACTGGGCCTACTAGGATTGGATTTCCTAAATCCAATCTAAATGGAATTGTAATTTTCCCTAGGATCTGTTTCAATTCAGCTTCCCAGAGAACACTGAAAGTTAGTCTTGCCTTCAGTAATTTTAATGAATACAATGCACACCACACAGGATTATGTTAAGAGAAAGCTCCAACACATTATTTCACACATTTGGTGCTAATATCAGTTAGAGGCCTGGGGAAAGTGAATCATCATTTTGTTCAGTAATTGTCCGAGGAAATTATGAATAATAATGTGTGGCCCTAGAGAACCAAGTCAAAAAGTGAATCTTTTATTCCAGGTCAGACTCAGAGTTAGTAAATCAATTGTATAAGTGAATACAAGAGAGTTTGTGACCCAGAGTATCAGTGTAGCAGCCAGTGGCAGATGTATCTCTGTAGCACACGAAGATTGAGGGCTTCAGATTTCATCAGGGCAGTTTAAAAATCTGAATTCAACTTTAAAAACTTGGAATCAAGAATTTGCCCACAGTAAAAGTGTTCCTGAAACTGCTGGCCTGTCTTCAAAAATCCAACTGATTCATTCATCTTCTTTAGGGAAGGAAATCTACTGTCTATCCCTGAACTGGCCTGTGTGTAAATCCAGTTCTGTGCTAATTCATTTGACTCTTAATTTCCTTCTGTAGTGACCTACCAAACTCTTGAGTTGTATCAAACAGCTGCATAGGCTGCAGCAGTTTAAGAGAGCCACTATCAACATAGCAAGCCAACTTGGAGTGGCCAATGAATGTTGGCTGTGGTAACGATGCCGACGTGCTGAGAATATTTTTACAAACAAGGGTATTATTCCAGACAATTAACGTACTGCAACAGAATCGGGTATCTGGGTATGTCCAAGAGCAATACCCAAGGAGGCTCAGGCTGACTAGGAGTAACTGCCATTAAGATATTCTGCTGAGCTCATAAAGTCCTCAAAGAAGTCAGCCATCTGCAGTGCACTATACAATGTCAGTGGAAATCAATACGAACTTCAGCACACATTGTGTGACATGTGACATGACATATCTCCATTATAGCATTAGGATCCAATATCCTTGTTTTTGTTCTCAATTTTTGCCTCCTCTGTTAAAGGTATAGACTCATGCTGAAATATGTTTTGAGAAGGTACTGTTGCCCAAGTGCTTGCTGTGCAAGTGTGCCAGTGAATGTCAGCAGGCTACTTAACAGTGGAGTGCATCAGAATGGGGCTTGATTTCATCCGCAGATGCACACTTCCCAGCAGGGCTAACTGGCTAGAACTAGGAGAAGAAAACCAGCCTGGTTTTCTGACTCACGCTGAAGGGTCCTATTGTGGCATCCCACTGGCTGAGAGCAGTTTATACCTGGGGTGAACTTGTATCTTTTCTGGTTTGTGTTCTGAACTGTCAGCTGATCAATTCTCATCCTTTCCCTTCATGAGCACATCCTCATATGATGCTTTCCCTAAATGTTATTGACATGGGCAAGGCAGGAAATCAAGGACAAATTTTGTGACCAATTTCAGAAAAAATGGTGGCAAATTCTTATCCAACTCCAGAAGGTAATCAAACAGGCAGCAGGTGCCATGGTTACACATGATGTATCGCTGAGTAAATGGATCTTGCACATTCCTGCTTTGCTCCAATGTTCTCCTCCAGCAAAAACAATGTACATACCACAGCATTTCCCTCCCTACCATATTTATAAGGAAACTGTTGTGGACAACTTCAACTTTTTGAAAACAGAAACTCTTGACAGGCATCTAATCTGACATCTCGTCTACATATTTTCTAGGCATGCTCTTTAGTCCAATTGCAATCTCTTTTCAATGTCATACCTAGATCTACTATAGCTTATTCTGCCATAACTTTTAAAATTCTAGATCCTATCACCAAACCTTCTAAGTCTAAAATATTTCAGTTTAGCCTTGTTGCCCTACTCCACATTTTCTATTGAGCAATTTATGTCACCTGATGTGTAGACCAAAATATGTTAAGTGTGAATGCAGCAAAGCCTTACATAGTCTTATTGACCTGCTGAGTTTTAAGGAGAGTTGATGCCTTCTCAATAAAAGCTGACACAATAAAATGAGCAGCAACATGTATAACTGTTGCCACTGATTTTGTCACCGTTCGGCATATCCGTTGCAACTCTTACCAATTTTTACAGATGCACCATACAAAACATCCTTTATGAATGTATTACAGCTTGGTACGGCTCCTGCTCTGACCAATAGCACAAAAAATTATAAAAGATTGTGAACATAGCCCAGTCAATCACACAACCCAGCTTCCCATCCATTGACTCTGTCTACACTTCCTGCTACCTCGGAAAAGCAGTCAGCATAATCAAGGACTGCATGCACCATGGACATACTCTCACCCACCTTCTTCCATCAGGAAAAAGATGGAAAAACCTGAGATTGTATACCAACTGACTCAATCACAGCTTCTTCCCTGCCATCAGATTTTTGAATGGACTTACCTTATGTTAAGCTGATCCCTTTCTTCACGCTATGACTGTAGCACTATATTCTGCACCCTTTCCTTTCTTTCTCCCATATGTACTCTTTGAACGGTATGCTTTGTCTGTATAGCGCACGAGAATCAATATTTTTCACTGCATACTAATACACGTGACAATAATAAATCAAATCAAAGGGGATTTATCACCACAACCGAGAGGAATCTGCTTCCAGTCTGTGTGTTGTCATCTGGCATGTGGCAACAACAGTAAATCAAATCAAAACTAAAGTGTTTTGCGAGATACTTCACCCACATTGAACGGCACAGTGGCACAGTGGTTAGCACTGCTGCCTCACAGCACCAGGGTCCCAGATTTGATTCCCGGCTTGGGTCACTGTCTGTGTGCATGTTCTCCCTGTGTCTGTGTGGGTTTCCTCTGGGTGCTCCGCTTTCTCCCACAGTCTGAAAGATGTGCTGGTTAGATGCATTGATCCAAACAGGTACCAGAGTGTGGTAACTAGGGGAATTTCATAGTAACTTCATTGCAGTGTTAATGTAAGCCTTACTTGTGACAAATAAATAAATTTTAAACAGCACCAAACCCCTTTTTGAGACTTACCCAGTGAACTTCATGTCTTATTGCAGCGTGAAAATATGCGCTCAGAGGCATTCAGGAAGATGTCACAACTCTATAGAGTGCAATTATAAAGAAAAACTCACTTTGAGTTTAAAGCCTCGCTGGAGACTTGCACGAGACCACTTTTGAATTGCACTGGGGTTCTCTCCCCAGTAATTCTGTTTGCTATTCACTTCACACAACAAAACAGGGCCCATTTTTCTTGCATATTCATTCATGAGGGGCTGCTGCTTGCATGCTGTTAACTTGCTGATGACAGCTTAATAAGGTCCTCACTTTGTGTTTCACCCCAATGAGCTTGTCAAGCTTTGTGTGACGGGATAACCTTTCCCTTTTTTCTCTGAGGAAGGGGCAGCTGTGTCACTATTATTTAGAAGAATGAAGGACTTTTGAGAGACTGTGGCTGTGACAGATTGCGCTGAGGTTGTGTCACACATATAAAAACCTACAAGATTCGGGATTCCATTATTAAAAACAATGGTGGGCAATTTAGCCTAGAAATTTTAAAAAAAAAACACATTACAATAGGGACATATAACATTTAGAGTGGTGCGATATGTAAATTCAGTACTTTTGATTTATAGGTCATTCCCTTAATCAAACATGATTAGGTACTGTTTTCAGAAACAAACAGCAGTGCCATAAAGAAGTCCAAATCAATTTAAAGCAACTTCTGCCTGCAAAATGTCACTTTCTTTGTTATATGTGAAAGTGGACAAAATACTGACCTGATCACAAAAAGAAATCTACTTTAAAATGATTAGAATCATTGTATAGAATCCTTACAGTGCAGAAGAAGGCCATTCAACCCATCGAGTCTGCACCAACCACAAACCCATCTAGGCTTTATACCAATTACCTCATATATTTACCCTGCTAATCCCTCTGACACGAGGGTCAATTTAGCATGGCCAGTGAACCTAACTGTGGGAAGAAACTGGATCATCTGGAGGAAACCCACACAGACATGGGGAGAATGTGTAAACTCCACACAACCAGTGACCTGAGTCTGGAATTGAACCCCGATCCCTAATGCTGTGCCGTTAACCACTGTGCCACTGTGCTGCCCATTACATTAGAAATAGACAGCAAGCAGTGTACAACCTGGAATCTCACCGGTCTTAAGTTTTTTTTAGTTTATTTATTAATGTCACAAGTAGGCTTACATTAACTCTGCAATGAAGTTACTGTGGAAATCCCCTAGTTTGGGAACACTGCGGGAGAATTTTGCATGGCCAATGCACTTAACCAGTACATCTTTTGGACTGAAAGGCTGAAAGTAATTTATTTAAAAGTGATATTTTGTCTCAGACTATTAAGTGTCATAGCACTGGGAAAGATGGCTGCAAGAATATTCTTGATGGGGGTGGGGGGGAAGTTAAATTGTTGTTTGTAAATAAATCATTTTTTGAAATGTAAGATAGAACAATTAGTTCGAATTTCATTTGTTCTTTAATGATCTGATGTAATCTTATTAGACGGGATTCTTGATGTATATGCAGGGTATAAACAGTGTTCGAGTCCCTCACTATTTTACTTAATGTCTTTAATCAATGTATTCCTTTATTTGGTTCTGACAGACTGGTTAGGGTTAATGGACTATTTTTGCAGCACACTTGAAACTTTTGATTAAAATGTTCTTTTCCACTAATTGTGTTTACCAGAAATGTGAGTGTATAAGGACACTAAGATAAATTGTGTATAAATCTACAATAACATTCCCAGGTTCGACTCCATTTTATACAAGGGCTAATATTAGAAAATGGTAATGATTGGGTGTGGGGTGATGCACTCTCTGAGTGAAAAACACAAATTGCTCATGATTTGGAAGGGTGAGCTGTTTGGAGGCTGCAGAGATGCTTCAGCATGATTTGGACAAGCTAAATGTCTGGGCATCTGCAGGGCAGATGCATTATAATGTGGATAAATGTGAGGTTATCCACTTTGGAAGCAATAATAGGAAGGCAGATTATTACTTGAATGGGTGTAAATTGAGAGAGGTGGATACTCAATGAGATCTTGGAGTTCTTGTGCATCAGTTGCTGAAAATAATCGCTGAAACTGGAGCACCCAAAGGAAGCCCAAATAGACGCAGGAAGAATGTGCAAACTCCGCACAGACAGTAACTCAAGGCTGGAATTGAAGCTGGGCTCCTGGCGCTGTGAAGCAGCAGTGCTAATCACTGTGCCATCATGCTGCCCTACTCCTTCAATTTCATTAAGACATTTGCTTAACATTTATTATTGCTTTGGTGAAAAAGTGAGCACATTTATCAGCATTTTATGATGTAATCACATTTACAAACAAGTTCCAGTTTACCCAGTGAGCAGGCAAGAATGTTCAATTTACTACCTCAAGGAGTAGTTACGAGGAATAGCATAGAGGCATTTAAGGGAAAGCTACGTGAAAAGAGTTTGATGGTGTAAAATGGGAATTAACTGATGTGGGACATAAACAGTGGCATCTGGGCCAAAGGGCCTGTTTCTCTGCTGTAAAATTTGATCAACTATGATGTAAAAAGCCCCAGGTATTATGTTTTGAAGACCCATTAATTGTATTGCCGCAATATTACCAGCACCAGTCTGTTTTATTCTATACTTCAACTTTGACTAAATGGCTTAACATGCTGCTTTCTTGTGTTTTGCATCCCTCCCCACCCCCATCCCCATCCCCTTCCTGATGATTCCATTCTGCAGCTATATGGTTATTGTTACCAGGACAGCAACGACATCGCAGACACGCTGACCACTATCACAGAGCTTGGATCTCCATTTGAGATGATTCAGCTTCTGCAGACTTCATGGGAAGAGAGATTCCGAGTAAGTAATGAGAGTCTCTGGAGCTTTGAGTGGGAAGCTGGCGGGGCTGGGGTGGGAAGGTGGGGGTGGGGGGGGAGGGGCATTCAAAACATGCTGGAAATAATGGAAAGAAAATGTCTCAGCCTCAAAGGAATGTTGTTTCCATAACAGTTCTCTGGGATTTTAAATCCTGCTTGGTAAACAAAGTAGCCCTTTTTTAAAATCATCTAATTAGTCAGGAGCTTTGTTGGTCAAACTAAACTATTTTCATCTGATTAAGCATAACGAGGTAATCTCTCTTCTCTCTTTCTTTGGAATTCTTGGGTTTAACATTCCAATTAGCAGAATATTTAAAATAATAGCAACACTGTTCTGTAGCTTTCTGCATGTATCTTGCAATGCTTTTTTAAAAACTATCAATTTCCAATCGTTGTCAGAGGCTCAGAAACCCAAATGTTGCAGGAAAGCATCAGAAAGGGACTTGCCTCAAACATAACAAGCACTTTGAGAAGGAGATGCAGGTGGTACAGTGACACAATGGTTGGCATTGCTGCTTCACAGCACGAGGGACCTGGGTTCAATTTCTGGCCTGGGACACTGTGTAGAATCTACATGTTCTCCCTGCGTCCACATGGGTTTCCTCCAGGTGCTTGGTTTCCTCCCACAGTTTGAAAGACGTGCTGGTTAAGTGCATTGGCCATGCTAAATTCTCCCTCAGTGTACCCAAACAGGCACCAGAGTGTGGCAACTAGGGGATTTTCACAGTAACTTCATTGCGGAGCTAATATAAGCCTACTTGTGACATTAGTAACTAAACTTAAAGCAAAATAACATCTGTTAATGTTTCATTATAAATGAATTTTTTGAGGGGAAAAAGAATGCTAAATTTAATTCACTTCCTTTTCTTTAAAGAAAATAACTCTTTTTCTCATTACTTTCTCCTCAACTTAAGCCTTTATTCTCAGTCAGGCTGGTAAGCCTACCACCCCTAGAAAGCTTCTTTCTATGAGACCAACAAAACTTTGCCTCCTGGAAGACTTCAAAAGCAAATGTTAGCCATTTTTTTCAATGATCCACTGCTCTGATGTTATAGACTACAGAGTACATTTTCCATTTGTTTATTAAAAATTAATAATTTAACACAATTGAAGGGTCTTCTCTTACTATGTCACAATGGATTTTCTACATTTCTTTTCCAAAGCAGGTAACTGTAAAGTTCCACAGCAGCTTTTTTTTAATATTCCTTCTTTAATGTATTGTTTCCCAAGCACTGCTAAGTAAAATGAACTACATGGTGCCAAACAAATTACACCACTGTTTTAGATTTTATTAAATGTGATTGCTCTTTGTGTAATGTGAACCCAGTGAATTTTCCTCTGTTACAGTGCCATGCTGCAGTTGGTATTTGAAAAAGCTAAAAGACATAGAGCTGTGATGTAAAACACTGCTTGGGATGGCACTGTTACAGAGAAGTACGTCTCGGATTCAGTTTTCCGCCTTTGCCAAGTTAATTAATCTTAGCCGGAGCATCAGTTGGGGTTCCTGGTCAGAGAGGAATCAGTCAGTTTATATAAACTTCAAGTAAGGGCAGAATTGGACTCTGCTATTGGTCCCATGTTGCTGAATATCCTATTTCATTCATATTTAAAGAGTATTTACTTGGGTGAGACACACAATGGTTCCAGAAAAATGTCTCCTTCTGGACTGTGCTCCATTGTGCATTGGAGGAACTGCATTGCAGCAAGAGGTATTATTGGCAGCAATAGAGATGTCAAAACAGAATGTATAGGTACGTGAAAGCACATTAAGTAAAAATATGAGATCAGCTATGAGCCAGCTATTTTTTGTGTATGGATGGCACAATGGCAAATTGGTTATTACTGCTGCCTCACAGCACCAGGGACCTGGATTCAAAGCTGGCCTCGGGTAACTGTGTGGAGTTTGCACGTTCTCCCTGTGTCTGTGTGGATTTCCTCTCAGTGCTCCAGTTTCCTCCCGCAGTCCAAAGATGTGTGGTTTAGGTGGGTTGGCCATGCTCAATTGCACCTTAGTGTCAGGGAAATTGACAGAGTAAATATGTGGGGTTACAGGGATAGGGCCTGGGCAGGATTGATATTAGTATCAGCTTGATGGGCCAAACAGCCTCCTTCTGTACTGAAAGGATTCTATAAATTTAGTTTATGATTCTCTAAGCAATTTCAATACAATTCCCTCCTTTTACATATGTTATTAAATGGAGAGCAAATGAAGCTATATTTTACTTAGCTGTCTTTTTGGAGTTTTCTTTTTAAATACTTAAGCAAGTTGTATGAAGTCTGCCCTGTGTTATTTTCATTGCAGGTATGTTTGAGTTTGATACGCTTATTACACTATTTGGCCCATTCGCCTCTTGGCTCAGTGACATTGTTGGACTTCCGCCCTCGTCAGTTTGTTATCGTGGATGGTGAACTAAAAGTGACAGATCTGGATGATGCCAGCATCAATGAAACACCCTGCTCCAGCAACAGTGACTGTTTTATGGAGTTTCCAGCTCGGAATTTCACCTTAATCTGTTCCTTGGAGGGTAGATGCCAAAACATGAATGAGAAGCGGAATCTGTACAATGCATATAGGTAACTGCGTCTTTCACTGCTGAATGTGTCGGAAGAGCTCAGATTGCAACCACTGCTATTGCCTAAAACCAACTGTTTGTCAGTTTCATCGCTATGCAAAATTGCTTTGAAACTGCATTCCACTTTGTAAAGAAGTTGTGTCATTGACTTCATTCTATGGTTCTTAGACGGGATAATATGTCCAAACACGATACAGTCTGATATGCACTCACTGTTTATTATGACAAGAGAAGAAAAGCAATGAATAGTCAGAGAGTTTGCAATGATCCCAATGTTTTTACTCAGTTCACTCACAATCTAGGCGACAACAAGAAATCAATCATGCTAATCTTTACAGATAGGTGCAGATTGCTCCATTTAATTCTTTTCAGAAGCGTGCCGTCTGCACAATACACCACTTTGTCACGAGACTCGCTATAAGAAAGATACGAGGTGTTACAGAACAAAAACATGGCCCTGTAAGATTCTGTGGAATCTGTGTTGAATTTCAATGCACACAGTATGAGCTAAACTCACGTGACACGTAGAACATCAACATACATTTAGAAATTGCTACAAAACTACTATAAAAATGGCACAAGGCGGGATTGTGGGGAGGGGTACTTGCAGCCAGTTCACTGCAGGTGAAAATGGCAATGCTGGCACAAAATCCCACGAGACGGTGGGAGTGAGAATCTCATTGAGATCTCATTCTCGGATTTTCCCTGCCCTTCGCCAATGACACAATGGGATTCTCGCCTATTGTGGACAGTGTGATAACTCAGAAAACCCACTGGAAAGGAACCGTATTTATTGTTAAACATAAAGTAAAGCCATCGTGGCACACATACCTCAGACCCAACTTTTTTTTAAAACAATTTATCCAAATGCACTACAATTTCAGTCCAATTTATCAGCCTCTTTAAAATAGGTGCTACTGAAACATGGTTTGGAATTAAGTAATAACAGGCTGACAGAATTGGCTTGTTTTCTTGCCAGTGAAGTTGAGAAGGTGGCCAATTCTCCAATAACTGTCACTTGTATTAAACAAAGTTCCACAGACTAACTTGACACAAAACTATGGCAACCCCAAGAACCTGGCAGATAGCTAGCACCGACCTCTTTTATACAAAGGTTAATAGCCTGAATGTTTTTGCACATTGATAATTATTAAAACAACAAGCTGATACAATCACAATGTCACTAGCAATCATTACTATTTACTAATATGCTTTACTGTTTCTGCTCCTTAATACAGCAGCAAACAACTTCCCTTCCAATGCAAATGAAGTCCATTGGAAGTTATCTGTCACCTTCAAGGGTTTTGCCTTTTGAGGTGATACCTTCCACAGTTATTAAAGAGCAGAAATAGTAAAGCATACTAGTAAATAGTAATGATTGCTATTGACATTGTGATTATAATATCTTTTAATAATATCAATGTGCAAAAACATTCAGGTTATTAACCTTTGTATAAAAGAGGTCAGTTCTGGCTATCTACCAGGTTATTGGGGTTGCCGTAGTTTTGTGTCAAGTTAGACTGTGAAGCTTTGTTTAATACAGGTGACAGTTAATGGAGAATTGGCCACGTTCTCAACTGCATTGGCAAGGTAACAGGCCAATTCTGTCAGCTTGTTATTACTTAATTCTAAACCATGTTTCAGTAACACCTATTTTAAGGAGGCTCATAAAATGTCACCATCCAGTGTGCGGCTCTCTGGTGTGTCACCTCCTAGGGTTTCACCTTCTAGCGTTTTGCCTTCTATGAGTCCCAGCCGAAACAACAGTTCTCGCACAAGTCCTGACCGGAACATTAGTTGTGCAGACCCTTCTTGGTGACTGCCTTACAAAGGGCTCAGGTGATGAGTTCTACCTGGACAGGCCTGTTACCAAGGGAACTGGTATTCGATGAATCCCACAGGGAGATCAATTCGAGATTCCCCACGGAACTCATGGGGGTTATCACAGATGGGAACACCATTGAATATTTTTAAATAAATTTATATGTATGTTTCCAAGGTTTACAAAAGCTTCTGCAAAAGCTGAAGCTGTTGAGTGGAACCCACTGGGGGCGCAAAGATTACCATAACCCATGGAAGGAGAGAGAAATATTGGCACCCTGGCAGTGCCAAGAATGAACCCAATGGCAGAGGATTTCCCTTATGTATGGGGGTTGCCCCGATGCTTGTGAACATAAGAACATAAGAAATAGGAGCAGGAGTAGGCCATCTAGCCCTTCGAGCCTGCCCCGCCATTCAATAAGATCATGGCTGATCTGTCGTGTCTCAGTTCCACATTCCCGCCCTCTCCCCATAACCCTTGTTATGTTGTCCTAATGCTTGTATGCATTGTCCTGATGGCTGTCGGGGGCGGGGGTGGGTTGTGGAGGGGGGCTGGTTTATTTCTAACACAGATCAGGGCATCCTTTAAAGACAGTGTCCCAGTCTCTATGGAGCTGGCCATGTCAGCTCCATCAGATCCTGCCCCGCCAGTGACTGCACAAACCATGCCCCCAGATTCTCTGTGCATAGAGTGCCAGAAAGTCTGGAGAGAAAACTCAACGGTGCAGCTGGAGAGCCGCACACCTGCTTCCTCCCAGAAACTGACACTGACAAAATATCGGAAGATTCCGCTCCATGATCCTTAAGGTTGAATTGTTTCCAGAGTTGAGAATTGTATTGATCAAAGGTCACATCTCCATGTGCAACATTTCTGAACATAATAGGAGCAATTAAAATAAAAACACGGGTTAGTTCTCTCTCCAGACTTTCTGGCATTTATTGCAGTGCAGTACAGTATCTTCAGTTAGTCAGTAGGCAAATTAGTGATTTTGTATCCCGGTCTCATAAACAGAAAGCTCTGCCAGAGACTTGAGGCTGACACTATTTTGCAATGTTGGAGGCGCCATTTTTAAATGAAATATTAACACTAAGGCCCTGTCTACCCTCACAGAGTGAAGTGCAATTCGAGGAAGAGCAGCTGATGTTCTCCTTGTGTCTGGTCCAATGTTTATTCTTTAACCAACATCTAAAGTGGGTGATCTGGTCATTGACTTTACCACTCTCTATGGAAACCCGCTTTCCGCATATTTATTATTGTGTTTCCTACACTATAATAGGTCGAGAGTACGTTATTGGTTTTCGAAGTGCAGAAGAAGGCCATTTGGCCCATTGAATCTACACTGGCAACAATCCCACCCAGGCCTTATCCCCATAACTCCATGTATTTACCCTGCTAATCTCCCTGATACTAACGGGCCATTTATCATGGCCAATCCACCTAACCTGCACATCTTTGGAGTGTGGGAGTAAACTCACATAGACACAGGGAGAAGGTGCAAACTACACACAGTCACCCGAGGCCGGAATTGAACCTGGGTCCATGGCGCTGTGAGGCAGCAGTGCTAACCACTGTGCCACCGTGCCGCCTTAATGAAAGAAATTGTCATGAAAGAATTGCAAGTCTTTTTCTCTTTAATATTTCTATGGAAATCCTTGCATGGTACTAAAACATCTGTTTAGTCCAGAATAACTTGACAGTGCTGAAGCCCAACTTAAAGACAGTTTTATTGGCTTTTGGTATTTTGATTATCCCTGCTGCATGTCATTGTCATCCTGAGTCTGATTTTCAACTCCCCACCAGCTTGCCTAATTCTCACTGAAAAATGGGCACAGGGCAATTGGAAATGAGAAACATGGCTTCATTGCATATTAATATAAGTCTAATTATGATGCTAATAATAAATAATAATAAATAACAAATACAATTTTCAGGCAGTCCTGTAAATGAGTTAAGCACCTGAAACAGGTAGTATGCAGCTTAAATATGCAAATCAGTGTTTTACCCTGGTTGTAGAGGCATCTTTTCAGGTATAAATAGAATGAGTGTGTACATTGCCCCAAACATTTTTGTTATTCATTGTTGGGACATGGGCGCCACTGGCTGGCCAGCATTTATTGCCCATCCTTAGTTGCCCTTGTTCAGAGGACAGTTGAGAGTCAACCACATTGCTGGGGCTCTGGAGTCACATGTAGACGAGACCAGGTAAGGATGGTGGATTTTCCTTCCCTAAAGGACTTCAATAAACCAGTTGACAATGGTTTCACGGTCATCAGTAGATTCATAATTCCAGATTTTTTATACTGAATTCAAGTTCTTCCATCTGCCATGGTGAGATTTGAATCCGGATCTCCAGAACATTAGTTGAGTTTCTGGATTAATAATCTAGCGATAATACCACTAGGCCATTACCCCCACCTACGTTTGCATGTTTCTTCAGGATTTGAGATGCATAACCAGGAGGTCTGTAAGAAGGCTGCAGGAGACTGCTCACAAAAAGACCCAGGAAACTTTTATTTTGTTTGAGGCCAGGAGGAGTTAAAAAAAATCCTTGGTGCATTGCCTGAAAAATTGGCAGTGTGGTTTGGTCGTCCAGTATTGAAATCATCCAATTTGGTTTCTAT
Source organism: Carcharhinus amblyrhynchos (assembly GCF_965287045.1). Taxonomy (NCBI): domain Eukaryota; kingdom Metazoa; phylum Chordata; class Chondrichthyes; order Carcharhiniformes; family Carcharhinidae; genus Carcharhinus; species Carcharhinus amblyrhynchos. Next base: position 58,109,345 of record NC_137335.1, read on the forward strand.
TAGTGACAAATCCACAAAGTCAGGAAGATCCAAAACCTACATCCATGTTTTTTGCCCCTTCATTTGCTCTTGTGAAACAGCAGGGAGAGGATACTCTCAACTTTGCTCTAACTTCTTTTAATGAAGTACAAAGGAAAAGATAACAAGTGAACCAGGAATGGGGAATGATTGGGAAATTGCTTTTTAGTAATAATGTAAAGCGAGTGATAATGACATGGCAGCTTGTTTTACAGTCACCCAACTGACTTCAATGGAAAAAAATGAGACAATTTGCAAAGCAATGCCAATTTTTAAATGATCTCTTTTTTCAGTTTCACATTCAGATTAATTTTAACACCACTTATTTCTAATACAGCATTAAAAGGATTTATTTTTGAATAAGACCTATAACTAATCAGTAAAATAATGAGGGTGAAACAACAACCCTTTATTGGCTGAAAAGCCCATTGTGACGACCACTATAGATCATAGAGATTCGGTGAAGGCGCTATATAAATGCGAGCCTCACAGCACCTGGGATACAGGTGACCGTCTGTGTGGACTTCGCATGTTCTCCCCGTATCTGCATGGGTTTCCTTCCACTATCCAAAGACGTGCAGGTTGGATGGATTGGCCATGCTAATTTGTCCTGTGTAGGTTAGGGGGATTAACGGGGTAAATATGTGAAGCTATGTGGGTGGAGCCAGTATGGGATGCTTTAATGAAGAGTCAGTACAAACTTAATGGGCCAAATGGCCTTATATATTGTATGGATTCTATGATTCTGTGAAATTTAACTTCACTGGGGCATAAAATGATCCTGGTGGATTGGTCATTCAGTCTGTATCGCGCTTAATGTCCATTTCTACTGACTTCATTCCATTGTGCCTCTGCCAAAGTTAAATTTTGCACCCAATGACTCCAACCTCACATTTGTGACTAACTAAGCCCAAATCCTAGCTTTAAGATGAAATGATCGTGATTAGAGGGTGTAAGAACTATTCTTAATAAATGTTAATTCATAGTAGAGTGACATTGGCAAATGCCTGTTTGAGAGTTAGCTGACTGATCCTTTAGGCCAGATATCAGAAGTAGGAGGGAAAGAAAAATAATAAATCTCTCACCTATTAACAAGAAATTTCACATAGCTCAATATTTGCTCCCATTGCAGGTTCTTCTTTACCTATCTCTTGCCGCACAGTGCTCCAGCAAGTCTCCGGTCGTTGCTGGATAATGTACTGAATGCTACAGGTATGAAAAATAAATGTTTATTGTGCTGGCTTCATTCTGGCCAAAGGTTTCCGTTTACATACTGTATTTTTGTCAATAGTCTGATAAGTATGGGACAAGAATCTTGTTGTTACAATGGATTAGTATCGTACTGGAGTACTTAAAATCAAATTGGCTTTCCAATCCTGATGAAACAGTCGGCTGTATTAGAGATGTTTCATTGACATACTCTTAATCCATGAATTCGTTGGCTGGGATTTTCCAGTCTCACCAAAGTCAAAGGCCGTTTGCGATGCATGCCGACAGTGCCATTGGGGATCCCAGCGTGGGGGGTGATGGTGTTGCCCTCAGCAAGACAGGAAGATCCCGCCAATGGGAAGGGAATGATTGGGAAATCCCTTTTTTTTATTGAATATATCTCTGTGCACAAAGACAAATCACTTACTGCCATAACTATTGTTTTAATTGCTTTCCAGGGGTTGCTTTGTCATTTTATCTTCTTTGATTTCTTGATTTAATCTCCACAATCTGGCAACAGCAAGCAACAATGCTATAAATTGCACTAATTTAGTAACAAACGTTCCAAGGCATTTCACAGAGGTGTAAGGGAGAAAAGGACACCAAGCCAAAGAGATGCATTTTAAGGAGGGCCCGAAAGGAGGCAACATTGGTGCAGTGCAAAGGGGTTAGAGAGGAATTCTAGAGTGTGATACCCCAAGTTTCGGCAGGCATGACTGCCAATGGCGGGACTTAGAAATGGATTGCAGAAGAGATGAGGTTAGGCAAGCAAAGAATTTTGAGATGGGGCTGGAGTAGTAAGGCTAAAGGAGACCCCAGAAATAGACAGGAATGAGCCATGGAGGGACATCAGTACAAAACCAAGAATTGTATATCTGAGGTAGGAGAGAGTAGTGGTTTATCTTTGTCAATAAGGAAGTAATTTGTATTAGAAACAAAAAGCCATAGTTATCTGACAGAGAATGTGATTCATGTCTTTGGTTGGGACTGTTTCAGTGGAGGTACAGAAAGCTGATTTAAGGAAATGAGAGGATGAACACACAGGTCTTTTTGGGCAGCAGAATTTACCAGTCAGAGAAATATAATCTCTCAATTAAAGTGATTAATTGTTTTGTGTGGTTTTGCTAACACATCTTTAGACAAAGAACAAGCAAATAATTGTGATGAAAGAGTGAGCTTCCAACAATGTAAAATGATACTTTACTGGACAACTTGCTTATTTAATAAGTTCTGTCTTTCACTTTTCAGAGAGAACATATCCTCCAAATTGTTTTAAGCATCAATTTTAAGATAGTGCAGCCTGCAATATGAGAGATGGGTTGGCGTAAGGAAGCCTGTCGTCACAGCAAACACATATCAAGTGCTGCTCCCATTGTGATTTATTGTTTCCCTTGTTTTTATTTGAAACCAGAGGCACAAACAGAACAAGAGACTTAAACCTTTTTCCCACAATCCAACTAGACGATAAGATCATGGATATATCCTGGGATTTTCATTCACAGTTCAAGGGAATTTGCAAGTATTATAGAGCTGCACAGAAATAGAAGAACAAATGATTGGATAAGGTGGATAGGGGGATGTGGGGCGGGGGGGAGGTGGGGGCGGAATCAGAATGTAAAATAATTGTAATTTTGTGTAAGCTAGAAATTCACCTACTTTTGGGTTGGACTGGTGCAAATTGTCGCACAGAAATGTTTTCAGAACAGACAAGCTTTAACAAATCACTCAAATATTCTGCATTTATTGTCTCACCCAACATTAACTGCTTCTCCCCTGCTGCCATCAGACTTTTGAATGGACCTATCTCGCATTAACTTGATCTTTCTCTATACCCTGGCTATGACTACGTTCTGCACTCTCTCCTTACCTTCTCTATGAATCGTATGCCTTGTCTATATAGTACACAAGAAACAATACCTTTCACTGTATGCTAATACATGTGGCAATAATAAATAAAATCAAATCAAAAATCAGAATGGCACTGGTTGGGAAGAGCAAGATTCCCCGAGCTCACAAAATAAACTAGAATGAATATTCTACAAAATTCATACACCTGTCCCAAATACCAGTTTAAATTCCACCCTTCCTTGAACATTGCACAGTACTTGTGTTCAGTTTTAATTATATATTCCACAAAAAAAGTACTGAGAACCATTCATTCTCATTCAACATTGTTTTTAGATCCATCATGATTATACAACAAAAATATGCAACTTTCTACCTGTATAATGTCCAGCTCTTTGGAAATGGTCTGTCCAGTAAATGAATCCTGTGAATTAGATATCGCCTTATTGTACTTATCAGCACCTTGGTATTTCAAACAACACTTGCTTACTGCAAAACAGGTGCAAACTTGTTTCACTCTTCACAAGATAACCATAAATGCGTCTTGTCACCAATGTCCTGAGCTCATTTACTTTAGGAATTTCAGTTGGTTATTGGATAGGCACATGGAGCGCACCAGAATAATAGGGAGGGGATAGCTTGATCTTGGGATTGGGCATAGCTCAGCACAACACTGAGGGCCGAAGGGCCTGTACTGTGCTGTAATGTTCTATGTTCTATAAGAAAAAATGGAGCCACGCTTTTCACTGGCACATAGTTTGGCACCTTATCGCATGGCTCTCAGCTGGGTTTCTCAATGGATGACAATAGGATATGCCATTATTGGGGTGAAGGAGAATAACATTATATTTGATGACTCTTGTCACCGCACTTTTGTTGTTTGATTCAATGACAGATGGTAGTTGAACCAGCTAAGACCACCCTACACCACCATCTCCCCCTCACCCCCCAAATTTCCAACCTTCATCTACACTTGGGTGAGAGAGGGATTTATCATGTCAAGTTGAAAAGAACGAAGATGGGGCCCAGACTGCAGACTGGGGCTGGAGTTTTACTGGCATGCCCGCCCCGATTCCAGGGGCGGGCGAGACTCAGAGAATGGTTCATTCTCCACTTGCCTGAGGTGGGAGTGTATGAACCTTGGGCGGACGTGCTGATAAAATTCCTTCCTGTTTGTCTGCAGAATGGTGAAAGCTTAGACAATATTGCTGGATACCATAGCCACTGTGCTAATCCCACACTCAGATTTATTACTGATACATCCACAACGCAATAACATAATTAATGGATCCATCCCGCAGTGACAGCTCCATTCCACTTGGTGTTAATTGTAAAATGGCCGAGTGCTACTAAATATCATGGCGGAATCTTCGGGCTGCACTTACCCCAAAACCAAAAAGTCCCGCTCGTGGTCTATGGACCTTTGCACGGTCCGCCCCTGCCTGCTACAATTCCCATGGCGAGCAGGATGGAAAAGTTCCACCCCCTCCTTTTGTGTTTTTCTTTGTAATTAATCAGCTCTCCTGCTCTGCTCGAAATCATGGATTTTTGCTGCCTAAATTGAAGATATGGCCAAGTGCCACTTTGCAGTTAGAAAGTAAGGAATGTGATTGCATCATCTAATATTAGATTTCCCATTCATTCCTGTGGGGATGTACCTGCTTCCTCCTCCACATCTCCACACAATGACCTTACTGAGGTTAGGAACTTGCTGTCGTGGGACATGCAGAGCAAACCTGTTTTCTAGCAGCCTCTGTGTCACTGCGAGGTCCTGGTCATCAGGTTTCTACTGGTTTTTTAATTACGATGCCTGGATGCTGGTCTGAGGCCTGCAGTGCAAGGATGAGGCAAATAGAAGATAAGACAATGGATATCAGAAATTAGTGGTTAAGTGACTCTTTAGTTTGGATTTTAAAAGCTTGAGGATTGGATGGTTTTTAGGAGGAGAAAAAAAGCTGGTCTGTAAGACCGAGTGGACGAATAAAAGATTTAGTCGGACAGTACAATGAGTACAATGTATTCAATATAGTTTGAATGCAAGGGGTCAGAAGCAGAACACGAGAAAACCATTCAGAGCAGCACTGACCATAGCCGCATTGAGGAACTAAAATGGAAAGAAAAAGTCACATTGTACTGAAACGATTGAAAGAGACAAGAAAGCATTTAACTGAAACACTGTTTGTTTTGCAGGGGAGTTGCGCTGGGGAATAGACGAGACACTGACTCAGCTAGAGGAGGTTTTGTACCTGTTCAAGAGTGGTTTATATCTGCAGAATGTCACAAGAAGCCAAACCTCGGGTAAGACAGTCTCAATTGCACTAACTGCACGGCTGCCAAGCCTCCAAACATGCTGTATTCTGTTTGAGCTTCAGGTTAAATAGAACGGGCAGGGAAACTTTGATTCATCACAGATTGATTCAAATGTTGAAAGTGCTGTGCTGAAAGCCTGTGGTTTGAGCTGTATGAAGGCAGAGTATATAAAGAAAAATAATTACAAAGTAATTTTAATCCTGGCATGCAATTAGGTGGGGCTAGGTTACATCTGTGTTGATCCTTCATCTTGGGTAGCTTACAAAATGTACCGTTTATTTTATTATACAGTGACCCATGCTGGTAGTTTTGCTTGACTGATGTGAGAAGTAGTAACTGAGATGTTTGAGACTTTGTGATGTGTAATCCATATTATATCCTAATATTTCTCGAGAGGAAGTTGCCACTGAGGTATAGTAGAAATACTTCCTGCCCATTTTCAATGTGGAGTTGTAGGGTCGGGGGTGTGGGAGGAGGATAATAGATCAGCTCCATTCACTGAGTGTCTATGAAACAGCATATTGTCCACAACTTATTCGGAGTAGAATCTGTCCCTTCACTGTGAGCGAGTTGTCCTCTTCCAAAGTGTCAACATTTGCCTGGTGGCAGCATTTATGCCTCTGAGGCAGAAGGTTGCGGGTTCAAGTACCACTCCAGAGAAATGAATATAAAACACTATGATGATACGCCATGAGTACTGAGGGAGTGCTGCATTGTCAGGAGTTCAAACTTTTAGATGTGATGTTAAATCAAGCCTTGGTTTGCCCTCTCAGGCGGCATCCCCCTCCACAAGGTGGCCTGGCAACTGTGGCCACATTTTAATTTCAGAAACAGTGATGGAGATTCAGAAGGTGCTTCACAATGGAGGTGCCATCTTGCAGTGCCCACCTTTGCTAATAAGGCTGCTGTCCTCAGATTGGGTCCGCAGCCTCAAGAACCCTTTATCGGATGGCAGTTATAAAAGGGCCAATTAGGATGCCACCTCCTGGAAGATCATGCCAGTGAATGTTTCACTGGCAATTGCAGTATCAGGACCTGGAAATAGTCTCAAATCAGTCAATTTTTAAAGGGCGTGAGATTCCACCCATACAGTGCTAACCTAGCCTGGGAACAATTCACATCCAGATATCATCCTACAAAAGATATTTACAGATTAATTCTGGAACCTCAAATTCTAGTTTGTATGCAAAAATCAGAGACTTTTCAACCACTCTGCTTTTGAAGTTATTTTAATTGGAGAAATATTCTTGGTTGGATTGTTTGATGATCAGCATGTGAAGAAATAAGTTTCTGTTTTCCATTGTGAGTCTAAGAATTCTTTAATCCAAGGTGGTGTTCCTCTTGTTAGTCACGCTGCAAGATGCTTTTTCACCAGCTTGTTGCATTCTCTGGTTGAGTTGTCCCTCTTTAAGATGCTGGGGTGAATCTTTGAATGGCAGCGAATGTGATATATGTAGAATGATGAAAATGGCATGTGCAACACCCATTTCCTGTCTGTCACACTTTAACAGTGTAACACAGACAGTTAAAGAAAATTTAAAATCTAAATGGAAATTTAATTTTAAAAATTTTAAATGGAAATTTAATTTTTAAATTTAGTGGAAAATGGAAATGGCACACTGGCACAGTGATTAGCACTGTTGCTCCCAGCATCGGGGACCTGGGTTCAATTCCAGCCGTGGGTGACTCTGTGGAGTTTGCACATTCTCCTCGTATCTGTGTGGGTTTCCACCCACAGTCCAAAGATGTGCGAGTTAGGTGGATTGGCCTTGCTAGTGTCATCTTAGTGTCCCAAGATGTGTAGGTTGGAGGATTCGTGGGATAAGTTCATTGGGTTACTGGGATGGGTCTTGGATAACATTTCAAAAAAGATGGTTTGGTGCAGACTTGATGGGCCAAATGGCCTCGCTCTACAGTGTAGGGATTCTATAATTCTAACACCAAGGACAGAAAATACCAGAGCCAGGATAACTGCTGTCCCATGACTGCTCGAGATAGCAACATTTTTTTCTACAGCAACAATCTCTTTATTTCTCCTTATTTTAGAAGGGACATTGGCTTTTAGCAGCAGGGGGAGAATCTCAAATCATGGAATCCCTATGGTACAGAAGAGGGCATCAATCCCATCAAGTCTGCACTGAGTCTCTGACCATGGCCCTTCCCACTTTTCCTATATAAAAACAGAGTTTGGCCTAAAATTCTATGTTGTCCTCTATATCATCCAAGCTTCAGTGGAAACACCGAGTTATCATATTACCCTGAGTAATTTTTAGTCACCCATCCTTAAATATACAAATTGGATTTGAGGAGAAAAAAAGAGACTTGCATTTGTGTAGCACATTTCATGACCTCTAGAAGTCCCATAGTGCTCTACAATTTTTGTAGTGCAGTCTCTGTTGTCACCCGAGACCCACGGCAGCCAGGTTGGGCATGACTAAATCCTACAAACAGCAATTAAATCAGGCCAGATTATCTTTGAATCGTGTCATGACATCTTGTACATCCACCTTAGAGGGTGCAAGGAACCTCAGTTTAAGGTTTCATCTGAAAGGCAGCATCTCCAGCAGTGTGGCACTCCCTCACTACTGCAGTGAAGCTTCAGCCTAGATTTTGTGCTCAAAACACTTTAGTGAGGCTTGACCTCATGTCTTTCTGACGCAGGGGAAATATTGGTATCGACTGAGCATTGACTGCTGAAAGTTGCCAAATCCAAAAGTAAGCGAGAAAAAAATGGGTAAAGTTTGCTTAGTTATGCCAAACATCAATTGGCCTGAAAGGGATTACTGGATCTCAGGGTAAAACAAAAGGGTGGAAGATTTTTATTTTGTGAGCCGAGGAAAAGCAAGAGTATTTCTGCTGGGTTTGTCAGAGAGTCTGACCCTCGATTGGTTCATTCCATTTCTTCCCCTCCCCCAGAATTGCCTCCTTATCCCTCCCCAAACTGGCTTGTTAGCTAGTTTATTGCCTTCCCTGAGTTGCACCAGGGCAGCTGCTTGGAATCCACAGTGCAGCATTGCCATTTAAATGATGCTCAAAGCCTTGTTTGGCTCAGGCCCCTAGGCCTGACCTGGTCAACAGGCAGAACCTCTGCTTGGGAGACTTTACACCAGTTTTGGGTGGAAGTGAAATCTCTTGCCTGTTGTATTTACATGGATCGATGGGTGGAATCTTATCAGCATCGCAAAGGCAGAACGGAGGACGTTTAGAAAATCTTGTGTTGAGGCGGCACCCACAGCTTTCCCACTTCTGAGTGATGTGACATGGGGTGAGACTGGCATCAGCTACACATCAGGCAGAGCAGGTCGCGAAATAGGAGACATAAATGCCACTTAGGGGCAAATTGGAGACATTGCCAGGATTTTACCTCTCACTGGAAGCAGACAGCTGATGAAGGAGCAGCCCTATGACAGCTCGTGATTCCAAATAAACCTGTTGGACTTTAACCTGGTGTTGTGAGACTTCTTACTGTGCCCCCCTCAGTCCAATGCCGGCATCCCTACATCAAAGCCCAGAAGATGAATGGAAGCAGCCTCCCTCCCGGCAGCAAACCTCCTTTTAATTTTCCCCATCCCCCCAGCAGCGTCGCAGGTGCCTGAGGGCTTGAGCTCCTGCTGCAGGCCATCCTATCGTCCGTAGAGGGGACCTGCCAGCTGTGGCCACAGTTTAACTGAAGCTTTTGCTGTGGTGACTGTCTCCATTTTGGGGCATCTCTCCCTGAGCGGGGCAACAGTCACCCAGAGTCTAGGATGCCCCCTCACAAGCCCCTCCAGCTGTGCGACCTGCCCTCTATCTGTAGGGGCTCCTGCAGGTAACGTGTTAACTGACCTCTCCGATAAGATTGCATATCTGGAGAAACATCATACACTATTGGGTTCACACGCAGGGTGGTAAGATCGCAGCCAGTGTGCCTCGCTTTATTTATAAGGCAGCATAGCCATTGCCTTTCCCTGAATAGCACAACTGGAAACTTGTTCAGCTCAAATACAAACAGAAATGCTGGAAATTCATAGCAGACCTGTCAATACCAGAAGGAGAAAAGACAGTTTAGGAAGGTCTCTTCATTAGAAACTACCCCTTGCTCTTTAGGTTGTTCCTACTTTCTCTACTATATGGTATATCCATTTTTAAAAAAAATCAAACATAGCAAACGTTCACTTTGTGTTTCCTGTGTATTTTTTTTGCACGCTCTGATTGTTTCATGTTGTAATGTTCAAATCTGTCACATTCCATTGCCCGATGCAGCGCCTCCAACCAGAATAATGAGACAAAATAAAAACACTTGGGTATTGTAAAGAGGGATTCCAAGCAGGTCTGGGTTGTGGGCAGGCCCTAAGCCGGCTGCGGTTGAGCTGCCCAGTCTCTCTGGCGTGGTGACGGGTTGTTTGATTTGAAATGGGCGTCCGGCGCTCACTGCTTCACTGCAGCTGTATAGCAAAGGGAGACGAGTGATGATGGATTGCGGAGTTCAGAGCGGGGAACGGAAAGGACAGAAAAGCCATTCATTGTCGGAGCGAACTGGAATAACCCCGGGTTGTCTGTACGTACCTTGCTTCATAATTAGCGTGAATAGCTGCACAGGTGTTCCGATGACTTTCCAATTCTCTGATATCCGTCATGCTCCCCGCTGACTGACGCCTGTCGTCACATTAAATTTATTCTCAGCGCCACAATAAATAATACAAGCATTCCTTTGTGGAGAAAGTGCTAGGAAGGTTGTGGTTTCTCTGGTGCTGCTTGATCCCAGTTTAAGTGGCAAATCGGAACTCACTGTTGAGGTGCTGCGGATTAACTGCTGTACATTGGTTAGATTTTTTTTTTAAATTGATGTGACAGGGACTATGACCAGAAAAGAAAGTTGAGGGACAGCAGGAAAGCTATGGTCAGTTTTTCACTGTCCTTGTCACTCTCCTTTCTCCTTTTCTATCACAGTCTATCTCTCCCTCATTGTCGGTGTCTCTCAGCACAGTGGTTTAGCACTGCTGCCTCACAGTGCCAGGGACCTGGGTTCGATTCCTGGCCACTGTGTGGAGCCTCCACGTTCTCCCTAGGTCTGCATGGGTTTCCTCTGGATGTTCCAGTTTCCTACCACATTCCAGAGATATGCGGGTTAGGTGCATTGGCTATGCTAAATTCTCCTTCAGTGTACCCGAACAGGCGCCAGACAGTGACGACTAGGGGTTTTTCCCCAGTAGCTTCATTGCAATGCTAATATAAGCCAATCTGTGACACTGATAAATAAACTTAAAAAGTTTATTTTTTGTGCTTTTTATTTTTTCTTTCTCTTTTTGCCTCCCTTCCCCTCTGTCTGTCACACTCCTATCTTTCTTCCCGTCTGCCTGATGTACTGTTGCTACTTCCTTTCACTCTTTCCCCATCTCCCTCTCTCTTGCACCTTGGGTTTACTTTTCAAATCTGGGTTGGGAACCCAAAGCCCAGACAGTGCCCGGGGCCCCGAGCCCTCCAGCTCAACCGTGTCGTCCGTGCAATGCTATTTTGTAATGTAAATGCCCTGACTGGGTCGGAGGTGAACCTGGGACCAATTGGGGGCGCCAAGTGTTACCAGGAGGCGGGAGCTGCCTGCAGAACATGAGCAGCAAAGGCAGCTGTCAGTTAGGGTCGAGACCTGCTGCTTCCTTCATGAAGAGGACAGGCAGCACTTTGGCGAGCCAACAGCCTAACTGTGCAATAGGTTGATGTTTGATTATGTGCGCCTGTTGATTCTTCTGTATTCTGTGTGCTATTATTCAAGCCTGGGTATAGTTCCAGAAAGAAACGGAAATTAAACTGCAGCAGTAATCTGTCAGCTTGTGACTGCAGACATTTTAGAAGCATTGTAAATAAAACTCCTGCTCAAACTGGCATATCATCTCGATACATCTCCCAGGCATGAAACACAACACTGAACCCACATGAAAGTGGCCAACTGAGACATAATGCACACAATCCAGCACAAATCCATCGGGTCATGACTTTCTACCCTCCGCCCTCCCACCATCTAAAAAAAAACTCCCACTTTCCCTGCACACTGAATCCTGTCACAGTGCACCAACACGTACCAGAATGTTCAGGTTCATCCATTTCCCAATTGAAAATCCCATTCTCTGCCTCCTCATCCCTTTAACAAGCTCCTCAAGATCAACAAGATGTTAACTGGAGGTGAGTATTTCCATCCCTCCTGTAGAAGCTTGGATTGTGCTTCGAGGTGTGGGGATCCAGAGATGCCTTCATGGAACACAACCATTCTCAACTCTGCAGGCAACTGAAGATTCAGCCTCTTATCTCTTCCTTCCTAATCTGCCTTTAACAATCATTACTTCTTTCTCTCTGTCAGACCCTCTCTCTCTATCTCATTTTTGACTTCTTTGTTTGCACCTTTTTCTAACTTTCTTGCTCACTCCATCGTACCCATCTTTCTGCAGTGTGGTTTTCATGAGCTGCCCTAATATTTGTTTTATGATGCGTTACAATGGGTAGCAAGATGGAATTAATTTCTCTAAACTGCCAGGTGTCCAGTAAGCAGGTGTACACCTGCAGGCTGAGCAAGATTAGCTTAGGCCTTCCTGCCCTATGCTTCCATATGCTAATTGCAAGGTCCTCAAGGGGCCCCATTCCTAATTGCTTACTTAGGAATGGGGCCACTGTACTTCTGTGCCCTTAATTGAAGCCCATAGTGGTTAACCCTGCTGCCTCACAGAGCCAGGGATCTGGGTTCAATTCCACCCTTGGGTAACTCTGTGGAATTCACCCTTTATCCCTGTGTCTGCATGGGTTTGCTCTGGGTGTTCCAGTTTCTTCCCACTGTCCAAAGATGTGCAGGTTAGGTGGATTAGCCATGCTTAATTGTCCCTTAGTGTTCCAACACGTGTAGATTAAGGAGATCAGTGGGGTAAATGCTTGGGGTGGGCCTGGGTAAAATGCTCTGTCAGAGAGTCGGTGCAAGCCTGATGGGCCAAATGGCCTCTCTCTGCACTGGAGGGATTCTATGAACCTTTGCAAACCACAATCCCACCCCCACCTCCTGCCAGATAGTGCTTCATTTTAGGTTTGCTGACAATTCTGATGTGGTCCATGGACATGAGGCTTGAGGTTAAAATCTCACACTATAGGCAGCCTGATAATTCCCTATCCACTTCACCCCAACTCTCTCCAGGAGTTAAAATTGAGACGGGGGTCTCACTAAAAGCTGACTATTATTCTATTGATTGAACATTGACTATGATGAAAGAATCACACATTTAATAGTCTTCCTGCAACAATAGGTCTTCCACCCCTTCCCCTCCTGTCCCCTCCCACTCCCCCTCCCCCACCCCCATTCCCACTTCAGGCTAAACCTCAATCCCCCGCAGTAACCCAGCAATGCTTTAGAACTGACCTCAGGCCCTTCTCCATTGCATTTCTGTTGGTGTAACCTGACTATTGTGTTTCTCTCCCCTTTGAATAAGTGAATATCTGGCAGGAAGGAGAATCAGCCATAAATATGGGACAAAACTAACTCTAAAAAATATAATCTGTGAATTGCAAAATTTAAAAAGACACTAAATTCTGATGTCAGAAATAAAACCAAGAGGGAGAATGCGCACCGTTAATTCCAGAGGAGGGCTGAAAAGGTGTTTCCACTTATTGTAAGGCTTGTATATTAATGCAGAGTGCTGCACAAGCCTGGGAGAGTTAGCTGCATGCGTTTGCACAGGCACAATTCACCACTTGAGAAACTAGATGGCTCAGGGAGGCCGTATGCTCTCAGCCACAACTATGGGATACAGCTTCTATTAATTGTGTTTAATTTGATGCAGTTGGCAGACTTTAACTGGGGAATCCTATAAATAGGAACAAATCAAAACTAGTGACTGGGTTATGAGATGTGTGTTTGTCATGTGTTTATCTGTGAACAGAAACGAATGAAAAGATGTGAGGATTGCCTCCAGTTCTATCCTTCACTGCTCGGTTCTCTGGAATGGAACAGTTTCTCTGAATGGAAATTGGTTCCTATAGTCAGGATCTTCTGCCTTGGAGTTTGGATCGGTGAAGTAGCTAAATTGTATTACAAGATTTTACTAAATTTGGCAGACCATCCATCTTTATAGAAATTATGGGTGAAACTTTCTACTCGGTCATAGGATCTCTACAATGCAGAAGGAGGCCATTCAGCCCATCGAGTCTGCACCAACCACAATCCCACCCAGGCCCAATATCCATAACCCCACATATTTATCCTGCTAATCCTCTTAATCTACACATCTCGGGACACTAAGAGGCAGTTTAGCACGGCCAATGCACCTAACCCGCACATCACTGGAGTGTGGGAGGAAACCCCACATATTTATCCTGCTAATCCTCTTAATCTACACATCTCGGGACACTAAGAGGCAGTTTAGCACGGCCAATGCACCTAACCCGCACATCACTGGAGTGTGGGAGGAAACCCACATAGACACAGGGAGAACATACAAACAGTCACCCAAGCCAGGAATCGAACCCAGGTCCCTGGAGCTTGAGGCAGCAGTGCTAACCACTGTGCCATTGTGCCTCCTGATTTTCCCTGGCTTTTGTCCCCAGAGTGCTGGCTGAGGCAGGAAGGCTCTTCAGCTGCACAGCCCAGTTTTCTCTCCAGGCGCATTGGCCATGCTAAATTTAGTGTCTCCAGATAATCCCGCACTTTGTGCGCAGACATCTGGAGATGTGTGGTCTCTGCCATCACAGCGGTGAGGCTGAACCTGACATTGAATTAGAAAATCGCACCCCCCACCCCCCATTAAAATCAGTTAATTTTCGTAATAGCTGAAGAATCTACCCTCCTGCTTGCTGCTTAGTAAAGATGAAAACTGACTCCATACTTGCAATGGAGAATGTTGTGATATTATGACATGCACCTTGAAGGGAGTATATCTTAAGCTTCTGTCAATCATTACCACCTCGACAGAATGTGATGTCTTAGTCTCATGATTTCTAGTCAGTCTACAAGCATCAATGGATGAGGTCAGACAAGTGCGTCTCAGTCTTCCAGTGAGCATTTTCTGTATTGTCTTTAAACAAAGAAACCACACTATTGTTTCACCAATCCTTGTGTATGACTGGTACCTTTATGGTGAAGAGGATCAACACATAAGAGGAAAAATGGAATTTGAATGTACAGATTATGAAGACTTTGCAATGTCTCACATTAATAACATGGCGACTAGTTTTAAAATCCCTACATTACAGAAGGAGACCATTTGCCCCATTGAGCCTGTACCAACAACAATCCCACCCAGGCCTTCTCCTCATAACTCCACATATTTACCCTGCTGGTCCCAGTGACACTAGGTCGCAATTTAGCACGGCCAATCCATCTAACCTGCACATCCTTAGACTGAGGAGGAAACCGGAGCACCTGGAGGAAACCCACGCAGACATGGGGAAAACGTGCAAACTTGAAACAGACAGTCACCCAAGACCGGAATTGAAATCTGGTTCCTGTCGCTGTACGGCAGCAGTGCTAACCACAATGCCACTGTGTTTAGTTGAAATGACTTAATCACTGCACAGAATAGGTGGCTATGCTCTGTGTGCATTCAAATCTTCAAACTAAGTGACTTTTTTCTTCCTTTTGGTGAGGCGCATTCGAAACGGTGGGCTGACATTTTACTTTGCTGCAGCTGCGCTTCTGGAATGATGTTGCATTTGCGAGTGATAACTTGGGAAAGTCTGGCATTTTTCCAGCCAGGATCGGCAGTGAGCAGTAAATCACAAGCTGACGGCAATGAGTAGAGTAAATGGTCATTAGGGCTGATTAAATTCAGCTTCAGGGATTCTTGAGACAAACTGAATAAAGAGACCACAATCTATTGCACCTATTACACTGCATTAAACTGTAAAGTGAGTTTGTTTGACCCTACAGGCTTTTGGGATGTGGGCTTATTGAGAATGTATACAAGGCTGAGTTATTACTGGTGAATTGTGCCTGTTGTAATCGGTTTTGTGCTTTTTTTGCCTATATGTGTTCACAGCGTCCTGCCTGGAGGCAAAACTGTAACAGATCATTTTGTACTCGGCAAGACTGTTTACATGTGATGTATGGTATTCGTTCTTTGAAAGAAGCATGACTGTCAAGTTAATTCAACTCAAACAACACATTAATCGAAAGAGGAAATTGTCGTCAAACTTTAAGATTTTTATCAAGAATTCTTTTTAACAAAGATAAAATGTCAAGTTGGGCACTTGATCTAGTTTCTGTTTAGACTGTAGAATTGATCTAGCCATTACGCAGACATACAGTCATCTTGGCTGCATATGGTTATCTCCCCATAAGAGTCATTTATTTCGATATTAAAGCTGCCATGGAGAACATGCTGGCCAGCAATGTAAACGATACTACAGTATTGCTTCTTCCAATTTTCTTCCCTTTTCTTTTGAAGGTGCTGGGATATGGTTCCATGGGAACCTATCGTCCTCTGGCGCCTGACTCCATTTGTTATTCTTCATGTTTGAACCAAAAGTGATTGCACAGATTATTTGACTGAGAGGAATCACAGCTGAACGTAAACTCAGCCTTGTCTGCTGTTCACGTATGCACTTTTGGAAAGATAGTGATCAAGAGCAGCAACTCTGAAAGAGGATGAAAATAATCAGGCAGTCAGGAGCTTTGGAAACTTTGGAGTCAATGCTCCAGCTGAGATCAGCTGACCCAGCAGAGACTGTCGATCAAACGTCAGCTGTTCCTTGAAACATACTGGATACTGTGAGGCCTGGATAGAGTGGACACGGAGAGATGTTTCCACTAGTAGGAAAAACTAGAACCAGAGGACACAACCTCAGGCTGAAGGGATGATCCTTTAAAACAGAGATGAGGAGGAATAGTGAATCTGTGGAGCTCTTTGCTGCAGAAGGCTATGGAGGCCAGGGCATTGAGTCTTTAAGACAGAGATAGATAAATTCTTAATTAATAAGGGGATCAGGCGTTATGGGAAAAAGGCAGGAGAATGGGGATGAGAAAACTATCAGTCGTGAATGAATAGCAGAGAAAACTCGATGGGCTGAGTGGCCTAATTCTGCTCCTAGGTCTTATGGTCTCCTGATTCAAACCCAGCTTGGGGATTGCATTCATTAATTGGGGATTTAGGTGGACTCTTTTTTTCTAAGCAGATTATTGATTCATAAGTTAGAAATTTAATGTCCCTCACCTGCAGGTGGGAGACCCATAACATTCTGCAGGTGGCATTCCCACCGCCTTCTTACCTGCTCCTGACCTGTCTGCAATTTTACAGAGAGCAGGCAAAATCCAGGGCAGCCTATCCAGCCTGGCCCCAATCCAAGCCATTAGTGATAAAGGGTTACGTGCTATTGGGTCACAAGCTTTTGGCCAGTGGGAGGAGTTCAGGGATGTAGTGGGGGTAGCCCCGCAGATTATCCTACTCAGTCCTTGGGTGGAAAAGCGAGGGCCCCCTCCATTACTGGCACTCCTTCAAGATTGGGGATGATGTTAGCTCCCCCTACCCTTCAGATGCTGCATCTCTACCTGGTCTTGCAGTCACGACCTTAACCTCTCTTTCCCCATTACTCTGGACTCCTGCCATCTCTGGCATGAGCCTCGCTCCCCCCAGTCTCGCACACACTCCTCCATCCTGCTCTCCAAGCAGCCTCCCATCCATTGACTTTGTCTACACTCCCTGCTGCCTTAAAAAAGCAGCTAGCATAATTAAGGGTGCCATACACCCCAGACATTCTCTCTTCCAGCTTCTTCCATCAGGAAAGAAGATACAAAAATCTGCAGTCACATAGCAATCAGCTTCTTCCCTGCTGCTGTCAGACTTTTGAATGGACTTATCTTGCATTAAGTCGATCTTTCTCTATACCCTAGTTTTGACTGTAACATTACATTCTGCACGCTCTCCTTTTCTTTTCTATGAATGGTATGCTTTGTCTGTATAGCACACAAGAAACAATACTTTTCACTGTATGTTAATACATGTGACAATAATAAATCAAATCAAATCAGATTATAGAATCTGGGGACTGCTGCAATCATGATGTGGAGATGCTGGCATTGGATTGGGGTAAGCACAGTAAGAAGTGCTAAGAGACTTCTGGTGCTGTGAGACTTCTGACTGCTGCAATCCCAGGCTTGCCCACTACTCCCAGTGATGTTGCTGGGACTACAGAACTGCCGGCCTATCCGACTGGGGTCTCTGGGGTGGGACGTCCTCTTGAATGAGGAACAGAAATGCCTTCTCCAGCCAAATAATAAGTTAAACGATTGCGGGTATCGGTGGAGATGCGGTCCTTGGCGAATCTTTGGGGGGAGGGGTAGGAAAGCCTGCCACCTGTAAAATTCTGCATTGTGATTTCTGGCGGAATCAGTGGAAACTTCTAGCCAGGAGGGAAGGGAAATCAGCAAGAAAGCCGGTGATGGGCCACACTTATCTAGTTCCAATTGGCAGTTCAGACTGGCATAGGCAGAGACCAAAGATGGGAAAGGAGATGAGGAAAGGAAAGGAGATGCAAACGGATTGAAAAACTTTTCAATTATCAGACTTTGTCCTCCTTTAGTTATTAAACTGGGAGCATGAAATCAAATATCTCTACCTCCAGATCTCCCAAATACAACAAAGATCCAAAGATGCAAACGTGTACGAGCAAAGCAGAGGTTTTCAGGTCCTTCTTTACGAGGCTGCAGCATGCAACTTGTAAGACTTGTCAGTTCAAATAAAAGCTTCGAAGTAAAAGAAGAGGGAGAACAGCACGAAAGGAAGTTCCCCGATCGCAAAGACAGTTCAGCATCAGAAAGGACGAAATCACCCAGGAGTGGCTGCCAGGAAATATTACTCCAGGCTACAATTTGAAACTGCTTAAACTGCCTTGTCTGGGAAACGGGCTGTCTTGGTTGAGGGGAGGGGGGCATCAAACAGCCTGATTAAATGGCACTTTATCCACAATCTCACATACAAAAAAACACTGATACCAACATCCAATGATCGTTTAAAAATCAACTGATTTCATTTGTCTTGCAAAAGTTTTTATGCAACTTATGTAGATTCACATTTAAATGCATTGTAATCAGTGCAAATGTGTGATTTTATTGCTGTGTCCTGTCTGGTAATAGACATGCATTTAGCACGTTAAAAGACCATTAGGGATGTAAATCAACCACTACCTTGCCTTTTGCACTATGATTTATTACTGCGAGCCTTCAAATTTTATTGAAACTTTTCGGGTCGATCTTGGCAGGACACAGGACTGAACTCGACCAAGCTTCAATGTAACAGATTCAAAGCAGTAGGATGTCTCCAGTGGCGCGAACAGCTGGTTGAGAATGTGTTTGGATGTTTAATAAGTTGAAGTTTGTTGCGTTTTGTTTTGAATGAGGCTGGTCGCTGTTTACAGGAAATCTGTAGTCTCTCTGACTGAGATCAGCCGGTCACGCTGACTGCTTTGAATGACTGTGAAAGGTATGGGAGTAACTACTGATTTACAGGGAGGATTTGGCACAGAGATAAACAGAAGTCACAACGCAAGCATACCTTTTACATATCTGCATGACGCATTGTAGAAAGACCCCCTTTTCTTCGGAGCTCCAGCAGGTGTCCCTGATAGTTGCCAAACTTGTCTTGGCTGACACCCAGAATCATCCATATTGAACGTAAAAAGATCTTTGCAGAGTGGGTGGTGATCCTTCAGCAACACACTGTTACCAATCAGCAGAAATGACACTGATTAATTGATGCAGGTCCCTCATATTCAAAGAAGTGAATTGAGATAAATATAGTTGACTTTTTTTTTCCATTCAGCTTTGGAGTGCAAGCATTGCTAGTATTTATTGCCCATTTGGGGTTATTTCCAGGATGTTTGAAACATAGAAACAACTAGAGGCAAGAGAAGGCTATTTGGCCCTTCGAGCCTGCTCCACCATTCATTTTGAACATGACTGATCATCAAATTCACCTTCCTGATCCTCCCTTCCTCCCATATCCCTTGATCCCTTTAGCCTCAAGAGCTATATCTAGTTTCTTCTTGGAATCAGACAAATGGAGACTTGCTTCAGGCCATGTAACCCACCCCCCATGGGGATGATTCCATAAAAATCCCAACGTAACTTGTAAAGGGTGGAAAGGTTTCGGGATATCAGACGATGACCCACTTGCTACAGAAACGCAGGTCTTGATCTGCTCATTCTCTCATTTTTTCTGTGTGCACCTATGTGCTTATAACCATTGAAATTCTGGTCAATGGTGCCTGCCCTCAACCTCCCTCTGCCCCCACTAGTGACCCCCTCCCCTCTCTCTCTGCCTGTCACACCCCAAACACACCCTCCCTTGTTGTTGGCATGAAACTTGGCAAAGGTCTTTGAATGCCAAAGAGAGACACTCTTTTATTGGAGGTGGCCACTGCTTGGCAATTGTGTGGCAGAACTGTTACTTGACACATATCAGCCTGAGCCTGGACATTATCCTGATCTTGCTGCATGTTATCTGAGAAATTGTGCATGGAGCTAACTCTGTGCAATCAGCACTTCCAGCCCTACAATGGATCATTGATAAAAATAGTTAGGACCAAACTGTTGTCCTGAGGAATTTTTACAATGAAACCATGAATCTGAGCTGCTGACGTCTGGACGGTCAAAACCATCTTCCCATGATGCCATTCATTGGAGTAAGTTATGTGGATGGGAACAGGGAATTAATTATAAGCAGATATAGACAGTCTTTGGCAGATGGAGTTCAATGAAGGAAAACATGAGGTCATCCACTTTGGGTCTGAGAAAAATAAATGGTAACATATTCTTAATGGTGAGAACTTAGGAGCTGTGGAGGAGCAAATGGATTTAGACGTCCGTGCACACTAATAACTAAAAGCTAGCACACAAGTACAAAAGGTGATCAACGAGGTTAATGGAATGTCAGCTTTTATGTCAAGTGATGCTTCAGTTGTGCGGAGTTTTTGCATTCAGTTTTGAGTACTGAACCTCCGTAAGGAATATCTTGGCTTTGAAAGGCAGAGAACACAGATTCACCAGAGCGACATCAGGGTTTAAAAGGTTAAAACATGGCGACTGTTTACCTAAAGTTGGTTTGTGTTCCTTTGAGGTTTGATGGTTGAGGGATGACTGAATTTAGATGTTCAGAGTGATAAAGGAATTTGAGAGGGTGAATAGTGAGATGCAATTTCCTCTGAGGGGGGGAATTCAGAACAGAGAAAACAAGAGCTAAACCATTAAAGAGTGAAATCTGGAAGTGCTTTTTTGGCCTGAAGTGCAGTAAAATCTCAGCTTGATTACTATCCCCACACCCTCCTCTCCTCAAACTGCAGATGCTGGATCAATTGAAATGTTCAAATCCAAGATTGCTTGATTATTTTTGTGGTAGAGATATCAAGACATATGGAGCAAAGGCAGGTTAATCAAGTTGTGATACAGATCAAACACAATATGACAAAACAGGCTCGAGAGACTGAATGGCATTTCTCCTGTTAGAGATACCAGAATTTGGGTTCACTGCTTAAAAGTACAGGGTCGCTCATTTCAGACAGAGATGAGGGGAATTTTTTCCCTCAGAGGGTCACGAGTCTCTGGATTTCTCAAAAGGCATTGGAAGCAGAATCTTTGAATATTTCTAAGGCAGAGTTAGATAGATCTTTGAGTAACAAGAGGATGAATAGTTAGGGGGCAGGCAGGCATGTGGGGTTGAAGTTACAAGCAGATCAGCTATGATCTTATTAAATGGCAGAACAGACTCAAAGGGCCAAGTGACCTGCTCCTGCTCCTAGTTTGTATGTACAAATGTTCTGTTCCCACGGTGATGGAGGAGACTGGGACTTTGGCTGATAGCAATGACTCCCATCATTATGCCTGATTAGTTCATCTTCAGCAGTCACCAAATGTTAGTGAGGGGGACTTTGTGGGGTGGTGTGGGCTGGTTGCACCTCCACTGTCTTCTGATTCAATGTTTGCAGTCCAGCCAAGTGGCCCATCTGGTTTGAGACTTTTTTCCTTTCGAGCAATTTGGTCCAACTGAGTGGCTTGCCAGGGTAATTCTTAAGTTATTTGCACTGTTACAGTAGTTAAATAGAAGATTGGACAAAGACAATGCAACCCATCAAGGCTATCCCATGGTACAATCATGTGTACCATTGGTCCATTCTCATAGTCATGCAAATTCCAAGAAGAGATGAGAATACCTGCAGGTTAAACACTGTGAATGTCCTCAGCAACTCATAAGGCCAGCAGGGAAAGTTGCGGCAAATTGCAATAACTCATAAATCCTACTATCTGTAATCATTCCTTGCAATCGCACATTGTTCAATTATTATTTGTGTAATGGAGCGTGCAATGTTATCTATTTTTGGTTCTTTATCATATTGTAGTGCCCTAGCACTTGTCTTAATGGTGCATATAGTACTCTAGCACTTGCCTTAATGGCATGTACAATGTTAGTTTTTTTTTATCATGTTGTAGCACCCTAGCACTTGTCTTAATATTTCTTTCTGGTGTCACTGAAGCGACTCAGTGTTACCTCTTACTTGTCAACTAAAAGATAGGCCTATTTAAACTGCAAACCTATACTCTATAAAGGATTACTGTCCTCTGCCTGGAATCTGGCCAGCTTCACTTTGAAGACCTGTAGGAAATATTTACTCATTGCAGAAAACAAACCGCTGCCAATATTAAAAAAGACACCATGGAGCATTAATGCAGGACACATACAGACTTCTAATGTGATGAAAAAGGAAGCATTGAGTAAAACTGTGGCATCTCTTAGTGGTTGATTCAGGGAATCTGGACTGAGACTCATGCCTGCATAACACCTTGCCGGTAAAAGGAGAATCCATGGGAGCTCGCGGCTATATGCACGCATTATTGTCTTCACTGTAAGAAGATCAGCACATGTGCATTTTAGTAAGGGTTGCCAGATTGTGATGAAGAGCAGAAACCCTGGCTAGCTTCTTCTGCCTAAGCTAGGAAAACTATGTTATTTGTAACATTCCTACCCCATCTCTCACTGCGGGTCAGCGTATTCCACACACAGGGTCTATGTAACTCAGCCAATCAGTAGATTAAGCATCAAAATCACAGGTAAGATGTACCTGAGTTTTTAAACAATCGCTGAGGCATGCGGATGGGTTCCTGTCAAGCAAAGGCTATTTTGTCTAAGGTACAGAATATAAAATCTAATCATTACAGAGAAATTTCAGTTTTGAATGAATGAAATGAATAACAACGCAAGTTGAAGTAGCAGACTAATAATAGTGTCATGTAGACTGTATTTTATGACGGAGTAATTATAGACAGTTTTCACGTGGGTGTATCTCCTGTATTTAAATCTTCCCTTTACCATTTACCTGGCCAGTTGTGGACTCCAACACTCCATGTAACACATGTTAGTACTTTAACATGATTTGGAAGGCCAATCTAATCGCAGCCTCAAGTAGCTCCATGTAAACAGTTTAAATGCGAAGGGAAGGCACACTGACTGACAATGTGCAGGAAAGCGCAGTAAATGATGATGAAAGTGTTGGGAAATTGCATTACCATGTGGTGCAGAAGTATTTTCACATATGTGAGAGCTTGTAAATTGTGACTCTAGTTATTACAGTCTACCGCTGAAGCAAACGATCAGCCATAGACTCTGTGCCTATCCTGGAAGCATCTTCTTTTAAAATATTCCATTTTAAAAGGTGATTTACTTCTTCGGCTCTGGGGTCTTTCCGCGTCACACCAAATTCGAAAGGGTGACTGATTGTCCAGCTTTCCAAACACCATCAATGCTCCTCTGAAACTAGCCCCTGTTTGCTTTGCAACAGCAAACCTGGGATAATTCTGTTTCCAATTTTCCCCCTTTCCCACTGGGGAGAACACCTGGCCTCATAGAGCTTGCTGCTTCTTCACAGCGATGCCTTCACCAGAGCTTTGGGACACGTTCTGGAAATGTGTCTTAGCGATCAGACCATCGAGGTGATGAAAGACAATTCTTCAAATGGCTCACACCAAACTATGTCTAACTAGAGTTGCGTAACTCATTTGTTTATCCAATTTGAACAATAATCCCAATAGAGAAACCTTCAAGAGTGAAAACTGTAAATCATTTTTAATGATGAACTTGGCAGTTTAATGATTAAATGCTTGAGTGTCATCTTATTTTTGCATGTTTACTTTCCTCCTTTTTCAGAACATTGTGCTCACATATATGAGCCAAAAGGCAGTTTAATTGTGATGCCTCCACTGCCACCTTGGGTGAGCTCAGCTAGTTTAGCAAGCTCTGCTCTGTATGGTTCAATGAAGCACCATTTTCACCAACTGCTGGGAAAGTCATCTCTGTTTTACAAGCAGGGCTGTGGTAGGAGGCGCTCTGTAAGTTTGGAGGTACTAGTCATGGTCCCAGATCAAGCTTCAGAACATCAATTTACTTTTCACACAGCCCCTTTATCAACCTTTGACCATTTGTGGAAGCGTTATAACACAAAACATTATCTAGGTATGTATGATGTTACTTAGGTGCCACTATTGTTCTAAAGGCCAATTCTTTTGTTATCTTGAAATTACCAGTTGGTTTCCCTAGTATTTGATGCAAAGTGCTCATCACAATGTTTTATGCAGCCTTCTCAATTTTGGATGCATGAAATATTTGCAAGGAATTTCTATGATTCTTGGTGACTACTTTAGTTGTATTTGGATGCCTACCTCTTAACTTTGGTTCCAAAATTGTAACGACCATAAGAGAAAGTTGCTTTTAGTCTGGTGCAGGCTCTTTGTGATGGCTTTTATCAACCTATCAATCAACCAATTCAACAGAATTTGATGACCTAGGTTCAAGTGCATCATTTTTCTGATTTTGTCAATTCAGCTGTCGTGATAAAGATTGATCAGAGAGAGAGCAATTCCAGCATGGTCTAACAAGTAGGCTCCAGGATGCCCATGTGGGCCAGTAGGTTAATCTTTGAACCTTTGACACCAGCATTTCAATTTGGCTCAGATCAGAGGGTGAAACCTCCATCCACTGGCAACTGTGACGGTCTTGCACCAAATTAAGTTCAAAACGCTCTCAATTGGAGTGATGTGCCACCGGGTATAATTCCGAGTCACAGGAGCCAGAAAATTTCAGTTTCAGTCTTTGATGTGTGTTGAGGGAAGAGTCTTTGTTAATGAGGATAAGAGATATAATTAGCTGGTCAGCCAGAGAGGGGCAAGAAAATCAGCTGAGATTATCAATCATGATTTGTACATAATCACCACTGTCTGAAAGTGTGGATTAGTCCAATAACTTGCTAGTGCTCGTTATCAGAACTTTTGAGTAATGATCACTTCAATAAGATAACAAGTTGCTAAATATATTCCTGTTGAGTAAATACTTTCACAAAAGGAGAGAATTTTAAAGTCATCTCAACCCAGCTCCTGTTGTCGATCAAGGCCCCTAGAACAACAGTTGGCACCTCAACAGCATTAATAGTACCTAGATCATATATTCTGTGTTGTGATGTTCTTATGAGGCACTATGGGACCTTTCGTTATGTTAAAGGCACTCCATAAATATAACTTGTTTTTGTTGATGATAAGGTGCGAGCCACCATGTTGTTTTGTGTCCGTAGACTGTTTGATCGCTCAATTCCTTCACTGGCCACCAGCAAATTACTTTTATTTTCAGTGGCTGATGTGGCGCTTCCAAAGCCAAGAGGAGAGAACTCATGACAAGAAATTAAAGTTGTGCTTATTATTCGGTGCTACTGCTACTTAATAGGTTGTGACGTAAATGGGACACGTTGCTTACAGTAACAGCCAAAGTTACCGTCGAAATTCCAAGTTGTCCCGTAACATTGATGTGAGATTGTCGGGATACTTGTTGCTGAGAATGTAGCTCGACAGAAGACTTCAAACAACATAGGAAGGTTAAAAGGTGGAGTCTACATGCAGCTGCAAATAAAAAAAATCTTCATTAGTGATTATTTTAATTTGCTGCTGCATGGCTTAGCTTTAAAGTTCAGAGGCAGCTGGGGAGTTGAGAGACAGGACACATTTTTTTTCCCCCTTGAACCACACAGAATAGAGAGAGTTCATGAAGGGAAGCGAGACTGAATGGCAGCCAAGGGTGCAGTGCAGGGCAGGCCAGAAGAACTGGGCAAGTATCAAACCGACATGCTTCATGTACTCCTTTCTTAGGATCCCATCAAGAAACCTTTTTTTGTCAAACAGAGCAAGAAACGTTTTGTTAATTAAAAGCCTCTGCACTATTCATGTGCAGGGAGGGGAAAGAAAAAGCCAAATAGTTTTGCGCTTCTGATTTGGGGGGAGGAGCAGAAGACGCCAGTCCAGCTCTAACAGCAACAATCAAACTCAGTGTTTGGGATTTGATGAAGAAATAGTTCAGTTGAATGGATGCTACTTATTAAAAGCTGCATTCTTTCTGTGAGAACTGAATAGAATAGAGACATGCACCTCAGAGTAATGGATATTGAATTTGCTGAACCAAATTTATCTGCAACATCTTTTTCAGAAGTATGTCGGCTTTCTGCAGATTTAATAGATAGAGCTTTGTGCAGTGAATCATAAAGGAACTTTTGAGGTTGCAGTTAGTGGCATTTTCTTACATTTTATTTTGAGATGGTTGACAAACACCTTTTTCCTCCACGCTTGTGAATAATTGAAAAGTCAGTGATTAAACATTTAAACACTCAACTGCTGAAGTATGCTAAACATCTTGTCCTGTTCCATTATTGAAAAACCACAATTAGTTATATTGCTGAAGAGAAACTTGCTTTTAAGCTGCTGCTGGATTTAACGAAGTAAGCAGTCTCACAACGGCAGGTTAAAGTCCAACAGGTTTATTTGACAGCACAAGCTTTCGGAGCGTTGCCTTTTCATCAGGTTCGTTTAACTAAAGCATCATTAGCTGTAAAGCAAATGGAATTCAGGGGAAATAAGCGCACAAAATACTGAAAGTGTACAGCAAGTCAATCAACATCTGAAAAAGGAAAGGGATATCAAAGTTTTTGATCTCAACAGTACATCTCTCATTTTGATTTCAAAAGATTGGCACAGTTTATCATCTTATCACTGAATGTTGCTCACTATCCTGGGAGGATAGGATCAGTGAAATGTCCCCATATTATTTCTTTCATTTGTTCAGGGACATGGGTGTTGCTGGCTGGCCAGCACTTATTGCCCAGCCCAAGTTGTCTGAGAGCAGTTTAGAGCCAACCATCTTGCTGTGACTCTTGAATCACGTGTAGGCCAGACCAGATATGGACGGCAGATTTCCTTCCTGAAACAACATTGGTGAACTAGATGGCTTTTTCTGACGATGGACAATAATTCCAGACTTTTTTTTATTGAATTCAAATTCTACCATCTGCCGTTGCAGGATTCAAACCCAGGTCCCCAGAGTATTAGCTGGGTTTCTGGATTAATAGTCTAGCAAAAATATCAGTAGGCTATTGCCTCCCCCCATGGGGGTAGAAGATTGACATGAAGGTTTTATCACAAAAGAAATCATAGAAACCCTACAGTGCAGAAGGAGGCCATTTGGCCTATCGAGACTGCACCGACCACAATCCCACCCACTCCCTACCCCCATATCCCGACATATTTACCCACTAATCCCTTTAACCTACGCATCTCAGGACTCTAAGGGGCAATTTTTTTTTAGCATGGCCAATCAACCTAATCTGCACATCTTTGGACTATGGGAGGAAACCGGAGAACCTGGAAGAAACCCACACGGACATGAGGAGAATGTGCAAACTCCACACAGACGGTGACCCGAGCCGGGAATCAAACCCAGGTCCCTGGATGGCTAACCACTGTGCTACCATATCGTCCCAGTTTCATATGAAAGTGACCAAGAGCATGGATTACGTTGAAGCAAATTGCTTTCCTTTCCTCTATGTGCCTAGCCTCCAGCTGACTCCTTGTTCTGCTGATATGGCCCAAATATGAACTTACTGCCACAAATACCACAGTGCCTGAGCATATGATCATGGTGTGTTATGTTTTTAAATCACTGTGACACTATACTGCCTGTGTGCACATTGAGAAAAGGAGAGGCTGGTTTTCAGTACATTCTTAGCATCACGAACACTGAATTACCTTAGTGAAGTGAAAATGTTTGAGATTAGCCTGTTGTTATTCTTAACACCATTAAACAACTGTTTAAGGGAGTGTGTAACCATGTAATTGTATCTTGTAAGCACTTTATTGTGTTTGTATTCCAAGCATACAATGGTGCATATATAAAAAGTTACTTGGAACGCTCTGCCAATAATGGCTTACTACATCGGTTCGTCATCTGATATTATACTTAGCTGCACAAATTAAGAAGGTCTAAAGTCTAATACTTGTTCTGATATGCTTGCTGGTCGCAGCCTTGGTGATGGTAGAGATGTGATATTTGTGTTTAGCACTCCTCTGTTAGGAAGGATTAAGTTCAATGAGGGTTTACGATTCTGGATGCTGTCCAATAAATACTTATCTTTGGATATTGGGTGTGAAAGGGTTGAGGGAGCTATGAGGAAGTATTGTCTGCTCACCCACCATGGGACAGGAGATTCCCACCTAAAGTCAGCGGACCTTTGGCTAATCTCAATGACACAGTTCATACATAGAGAATGGTCACCCGGGCAACTTACTGTGTAATCTGTATGAACTAGCACAATTCCATAAGACCAGAAGATATAGGAACAGAATTAGGTCTTTCGGTCCGGTGAGTCAGCTCCGCCATTCAATCATGGCCGATAAGTTTCTCAACCCCATTTTGCCACTTTTTCTCTGTAACCCTTGGTCCTTTTACCAATCAAGAACCCATTTATCTCTGTCTTAAATGCATTCAATGACCTGGCCGCCACAGCCTTCTGTGGCAATGAGTTCTGAGATTGCCACTCTCTGGCTGAAGAAATTCCTCATCATTTCAGTTCTAAATGGTTATCCCTTTACTCAAAGGCTGTGCTCACAGGTCCTTCTACTAGTCTCTTCTACTAATGGAAACATCTTCCCCACGTCCACTTGATCCAGACCTTTCATCATTCAATTAGTTTCAATAAGATCCCCCCACATCCTTCCATACTCCATCAACATCCAGCGCCCCAGACGCTTCTCATATGTCAAGCTTTTCATTCTCGTGCACCTCTTCTGGACCCTCTCCAAGGCCAGCACATTCTTCCTTAGATATGGGGCCCAAAATTACTCGCAATATTCTAAATGTGGTCACACCAGAGCCTTATAAAATCTCAACAGTATATCCCTGCCTTTGGAAAGTGTGGCAAATTGAGAAGCAAACAGAAAAGCCACACTGCTCAGCAAAGATACGTCAAATCTGACCTTAAATCCATTTATATTGTTGACGAACACTGGGGTTTCCAGGCAGTGTGTTACTGACTTTGCCAGTAACTAAGCTTTCACAAGAACTTCTTAGGCGGTATATTTATCAAGGATATGCAGCGAATTAACATTTTTTATAAGAGGAAATACATCTTGTATGAAGTTCAGTGGCCAAAAGTTTAACTGTTTGCTCTTTTCCCTAGTCAAAGTTCATCTTTTGATACTTTGAACCCAATCCAACAGCATTGAACGGACAGTCCAAAACATCTTTTGCCAATAACTAATGTAACTGACCTGGCTCTGTGGCTATAAATCTGTTAGTCATCCATTTCGGTTGCACGTGGCAAGGCATCACCGCTTGGCTAAAGAACATGCTTCACAAAATAATGAAAGGAAACATTTCTAGAGCTGCGCAGGCTACAGGCAGTTTTTTTTTCAAGCACGTTTGAAAATCACCACAATATACTAGTTCATTTGTTTTCAATTAACCCACTATACTGAGTGCCTCTTTATAGTCTAGATTATTTGGAAGAAAAGACTAGGTTGGAATTATCTGCCTCCCATTCATCCCCAAGAGTAGGCTGGCAGGTGAGGGGCTGGGTGGGGGTGTGCATGGTGACATGGTGAGGGGTGCTGGGCCTTATCTATCTTCTAATCATCTCATTTTATCATTCTTGGGTCAGAGTTAGGCGTTCCACCTGACTTTAGGAGCCTGCTTTACTGGTGTAAGAGAAGCTGCCCCACTTATTTGATTATCTGTTTGGAGGGTGAGGGGGTGTGAGACTGCCTGTCTGTTTTTGTTTTAACTATTGTCAAAGTCCCACAGCACCAACGCAGGTCTTTTAACTAGCCCGCTCTTCCAAGCATGTTCCTGGATTGGTTGGCTCAATAACAGCTCATACCCACACCACTGGTAGTAAAGATTTTGCCTTTGCCGGCATTTTTCTCCTGAAATGGGCCAGGCTGGAAATTTTCCCAACTCCTGCAACCTATCTCGAGGGTGAAACAGCAGGCCTTCCTACCACCAATAAATGGTTTACATTTGAAAATGTCCAACTTTCCATTTGTCTAAGGCATAGATTACAAAATCAAGGTAGTCATGTTGGAGTTATATAGAACTTTGGTGAGCCCACAATTGGAGTATTGTGTGCAGTCCTGGTCACCACGTTATTGGAAGGATGTGATTACACTGAAGGGACTGCAGAGGGGATTCACCAGGATGCTGCCTGGGATGGAACATTTATGTTATGAAGAGAGGTTGGGTAAGCTTGGGTTTTTTTCATTGGAGCAGAGAAGACTGAGGGGCGACCTGATCGAGGTTTACAAGATTATGAGGAACATGGACAGAGTGGATAAGGAGCAGTTGTTCCTCTTAGTTGAAGGGTCAGTCATGAGGGGTCATAGGTCCAAGGTGAGGGGTAGGCGGTTTAGGGGAGATGTGAGGGAAAACTTTTTTTATCCAGGGGGTGATGACAGTCTGAAATATACTGCCTGGGAAGATGGTAGAGGCGGGTTGCCTCACACCCTTGAAAAAGTATCTGAGCACTTGGCACATCAAAACATTCAGGGCTATGAGCCAAGTGCTGACAGATGGGATTAGGTAGGAGTTCAGGTACCTCTAATGTGTCGGTGTGGACTCGATCGGCCAAAGGGCCTCTTCTGCACTGTATGATTCTAAGATTCTATGATATTAGACAGCGCATTGAGAAAATCAGGGAAGAGCCTGGATCACCCCAAAAAATACCATTAACTTTGGAGTTTGTAATGAGTGTGCTTACTGTCCTATGAGTTATTATAGTTCCTGCCCAAGAAAATTCTGTAATTCCAGTTGCTCTCAAGTTGTTTTCAACTAAAGTTAATGTGAAAAGAAATATATTTAGATTGAAAATTGATTTGCCCTAAATACTTAACAGAACATTCTTTTTTTTCTGTCAGATAAATTGATTAGGAGTTAGGGCGATGAATGGAATTACGATACAAATCAGTCAGGATCTAATTGAGTGATGATGCAGACTTAAGGGTGCGAATGGCCATATTCCAGCTTCTATATTCCTGTGCTCCAATGTTGCTACTCTATTCGCTAAAATGGGAGAAACAGAAGAAATTTCAATAATATTCATTGAGTGATAAAGGCAAGGCAATTAACATTCTTTTGAAATCAAAATTAAACCAGGCCTTCGAGTTCAAAGACTCATAGGTTACAGTAGGTAATTACAGATGTTTAATCTTTCCATATCCTGATCTGTGATAGTATGGCACCATTTGATGGTAGATCACAATCACACGCAAGAATGAATATAGTGCTTGCTCTTATAATTGCAAATAAATAGGAGGTTAAAAGAAATGCAACTATAATTGTAATTATTTGTCGCTGTTCATCTTAACCTTCTGACCTTGTATTTGATTAGCAGAAGCACGACCCTGAGATTAAAGCAGCATTCCAAAGCAGTATGTTTCAATGAAATCTCATTTCAAAGTAGCATTTGTTCACACTCGGGGAGTCCAGGCTACAATTTACTGCAGACTCAGGTTATGTCCCGTCATGTCATGAAACAACATCGTCAAAAACATTTAACTGGATTTTTAAAAGGCCTTCCATGATGCCCCATAATAAACTAACGAGTAAGGTCGGAGAGTGCAGAGTCACAGGAGAAGCGAGAATGGATTGCTCCCAGACAAAGACTGGGGATGAAAGCTGGTTCCTCAGAGCGACAGAGTGTGAGAGTGGTGTTCCACAGTGACTTGGTGCTGGGACCGCAGCCGTTCACATTTTACATTCATGATTTAGACTTTGGAATCAAAAACACAATACCTGAATTTGCAAAGGGCATCTTATGGTTGGCGGGGAGTGAGTAATGATGGTTGCAATTGGGTGGTGTTAATGAGGAAGATCGCGAAAACTTTCAGATGGGTGTTAATAAATTTACAGAGTGGGCAAATACTTGGCAAATGAATTCAATGTAGATAAATATGAGGTAGCCCATTTTGTAGGAAGACTAGGCTGGTCACTTATACCTCGGAAAGTACAATTCTAGGTGGGATCGAGAAACAAAGTGATCTCAGAGTTCCAATATGTCAATCACTAAAAGTTGTGCCATGGTTTAGCAAGACGATAAAAATAAGCAAACCTAGCAATAGATTTTATTTCTGGAGGAATAGAATTGAAGGGTAAGGGAATTATGCTGAACTTGTAGCAAAATTTCGTTAGATCCAACTTCTTTCTTCACTTATCCTCTGAGGGATATAAGGCAGCTATGAGCTTTTGCCACCTCTCTCAATCTTTAGCTACATTTTGTGCTTGACCCCATGAGAGCTCCATCTCACTCACCCTGGCCATCATAGTTCTATGCCAGGTTGTCTTTGACCTGCTCTGGTGGTGTCCATCTAAGGAGCACTTTGCCTTTTCTCTAAGAGGACTACATTCAGTTCTGGTCACCATCATTATCATCAGATCCTCACATGACGTCTGCCAGGGTTGCCAAGTCATAAAATGGATATAAAGGGTCCTAAGAAGATGTACAGAAATGTGTGGGGTGTACATATTGGCAAAGGATTGACAGCCTCAGAAATATATTGTCATATTTTTCTGAGGCTGTATAAGGCTCTGGTCAGACCCAATTTGGAATATAGTGAACAGTTTTGAGCCCCATGTCTAAGGAAGATTGTGCTGGCCATGGAAGGGGTCCAGAGGATGTTCACAAGAATGATCCCTGGAATGAAGAGCTTGTCATATGAGGAATGGTTAAGGACTCTGGGTCAGTACTTGTTGGAGTTTAGAAGGATAAGGCGGGATTTTACTGAAATTTACAGGACACTGCGAGGCCTGGATAAAGTGGACATGGAGAGGATGTTTCTACTAGTATGAAAAGTTAGAACCAGAGGGCACAATCTCTGGCTAAAGGGACAATCCTTTAAAACAGAGAAAAGGAGGAATTTCTTCAGCCAGGGACTGGTGAATCTGTGGAACTCGTTGCCACAGAAAGCTGTGAAGGCCAGGGCATTGAGTGTCTTTAAGACAGAGATAGATAGGTTCTTGATTAATAAGGGGGTCAGAGGTTATGGGAAAAGGCAGGAGAATAGGGATGAGAAAAATATCAGCCATGATTGAATGGAGGAGCAGATTCGATGGGCCGAGTGGCCTAATTCAACTCCTGTGTCTTTTAGCCTGGCTGCCTATCTCTTGAAAAGGAATGCTTTGGAGTGTCCTGATAAGGATGTGTAAAATTCTGAAAGATTTATGATCATGTGGATGCAAGGAGAATGTTTCCACTTGTAGGAAAGAATATAACCAGAAGCCATCAATTCATGATGGTTACCAAGAAATCCAATTGGGAACTCTGAAGAAATTTTATTGTCGAACAAGTGGTGCAAATGTGAAACTGGATACCATCAGAAATGGTTGAAGCAAATGCTGTATTTTTTTATTTACTCTTTCATGGGATGTGAGTATCACTGGCAAGACAAGCATTTGTTGTCTATCCCTAATCACCCTTGAGAAGGTGGTGGTGTGCTGCCTTCTTGAATTGCAGCAGTTCATGTGGTGTAGGCACAATCACAGTGCTGTTGTGAAGGGAGTTCGAAATGTGTCCTATGTAAAAACACCATATATTTATATAGTGCTTTTACCACGCTAAAATGTCTTAAAGAGCTTAGGGGGCCTTAATGAAACAAAATGTCCCACTGAGCCACATATTGGGAAAGGTGACCATCGGCTTGGTTAATGAGATATTCAGTGATATTCAGTGATATTAAAAACATGACAAGCTGTGGAAGAATCTGATAGTACAGGTACCCAAGCTTTTACACATCTTAGTGATGCCACCTAGTCCCCCTTACCAACTTCTTATCGGAAAAGGAGTCTCAGCCAAAGAACGGTATGCTGTGTCTGGAGGTGCCTGGGGGGATTTGGTGGGTGAGGGGGTTGGGGGGATGAGGGTGGGGATAGGGGCATAGTATCAACAATTGGCCTAAACTGCTTGACATCCTTGTTGCTGCTTATCTTCTAAATATGCTTGATTAAAAAAAATTCCTACTGGGCAAGACATTGGTGCCAATAATGGAAAAAAATGACAATTGGCAGGGATAGAATGAGGAAGTTAGGGTGGCAGGAATGGAAGATTATCAAAAGAAAGGCTTAAAAAATGACTCAAAATATAAATACCTGAACTTTGCAGTATTTTTTCATATTGTAATATTTAATCTCCCTGTGTAACAACTCTCTTACATGGGATACAATCTACATCTTATGTCCTACATGTCAGAATGTTTGGAACTGGACATTCCAAACTTTAATTTAATATTAAATAGAGTGCCTGGATGTTTGAAGTAAACACTTGCACCATTGCTGGAAAATAGATCAAACGCAAAGTTCAGTGGCGATCGTGATCAAGCTTAAGATTGTGTCTGGACTCCAGGCAACATGAAATTGTACTTAATGTATTCTCACAGGTAATTTGTTTAGAATAACTAGACCATTTGACTATCCACTAAGATATGTGAAAGCTTGGGTAACTGTACTATCAGATTCTTCCACAGTTTGTTGGTCATTAGAACATTTTGCACTCTTCCCTGATATGGAATTTGTCCAGGCTGACTAGCTCTCCTCTTGACCACGGGAATCCAATGAGGGAGATAGTGACCTCCTAGGAATTGCCAAACCTTGATATGTACAATGTGCTTATCATGTACAGCATTTCTCTTGCTGGAGAGCATAAAAAAGAATGAACATGGTTGTGGAGACAAGAGTTTATAGGAATAAAGAGAGAGAGAGAGACCAACAAACCAAAAGGTGGTGAATAAGATCAATTAATCAAAATGATGCAGTTTGAGAGGACCTCACACACACGCTGCTCGTAATTGAAAATCGGGATTTGTTCTACCAGTGTCGTGCAGATTGGTTTGGTTAGATTAATGATGTTAACCTCACTTATTTGCTTGGTTTACAGAATACAAACAATTAGCCAATGTTGCTGTACCAGATGAAAACTACCGGTGTTGGCCATCCTACCACCATGACGGTTGCCTGCTGTCCATCTATGATCTGAATGAGGCCATGGAGATATGTGATAATCATTCCCAGTGCCATGCTTTTGTTCTAACCAATCAGACAACTTGGACAGGTAAACCTTATTCTAGCCCAGACAATACCCAATCTAGTGTGGCATCAATAGTTGAGTGAAAGACATGCCATAGTAGGGCAAATTTAGTGAGAATGTTGGGCTGGTCAGAATTAGGTGTACCTGACAATATTCACGAATTTTTCTTTGCGATTCCGGGTCTTTACCAAAGTTTTCTATTCTCTTTGTCTTTTCATTAAAAAAGATAAAATGGCTGCTTTGCTCATAACCTTCATGAGTCATTCAAAGTGGAAGATAAACCTGAATGAAACAACTTTCAGGGGGATCCCAGTACATGCATGGCATGCATCTTTGTAACAGTGATATGGCTTTATTTCATTTGAATAGGATTTAAAAAAACTACTGAGGGAGAAAGGGAATGGGTGACCTCCGGACAGAGGAAGAGTAGGAAGGCAGTGCAGAGGTCCATAGCGGTCATTTCTCTTCAAATCAGGTATACCGTTTTGTTGGGGGGGGGGATGGCTCACCAGGGCAAGGTGGCAGCAGCTAAGTTTATGACACCATGGCTGGCTCTCCTGCTCAGGAGGGCAGGAAAAAGAGTGGCGGAGCTATACTGATAGGGGATTCAATTGTAAGGGGACTAGACAGGCGTGCGGATGCAAATGAGACTGCAGGATGCTATGGTGCCTCCCTGCTGCAAGAGTCAAGGATGTCTCAGCCTGGCTGGGGGGGAAAGGTGAACAGTCAGCTGTCATGTTGCATATAGGCACCAACAATATAGGTTAACATGGGATGAGGTCCTACAAGCTGAATATAAGGACTTAGGAGTTAAACTGAAAAGTGGGACCTCAAAGGTAGTAATCTCAGGATTGCTACCAGTACCATGTGCTAGTCAGAGTAGGAATCTCAGGATAGCTAAAATGAATACATAGCTTGAGGGATGGTGCAAGAGGGAGGGATTCAAATTCCTGGGACATTGGAACTGGTTCTGGGGGAGGTGGGACTCAGTACAAATCGGACGGTCTGCACCTGAACAGGACTGGAGCCAATGTCCTAGGGGGAGTGCTTGCTAGTGATGTTGGGGAGGGTTTAAACTAATGTGGCAGGGGGATGAGAACCGATGCAGGAAGTCAGGGGGAAGTAAGGTGGGGACAGAAACAAAAACCAGTAAAGGGAAAAGTGGAAGGCAGAGAAACCAAAGATAAAAATCAAAAAGGGGCCACAGTATAGTGTACAGAGACTGTGGAGAACTCAGTGAATGGATCCAGTAAGGCTAAGAGAAATAAAACACAGAGAGAGTGTACAAAACATGACAGGATAGATGGTCTGAGGTGTGTTCGCTTTAATACAAGGAGCATGACAGGTAAGGCAGATGAACTTAAAGCTTGGATTACTAAATGCAACTATGATGTTGTGGCAATTACAGAGATGTGGATGAAAGAAGAGCATAATTGGCAGCTTATTATTCCAAGATTTAGATGCTTCAGGTGAGATAGAGAGGGTGACAAAAGAGGTGGAGTATTGCTTTACTGATTAGGGAGAACATCAAGCTATACTGAGGAGGACAACTTGGTGGGATCATGCAGTAAGGCCATATGGGTGGAACTCAGGAATTGGAGCAGTGCAGTCACACTGTTGGGGTTGTACTACAGACCTCACAACAGCCTGTGTGAAGTGGAGGAACTGATATGTCAGCAGATCATGGGAAGATGTAAAAACAACATGTTTGTTGCGATGGGTAATTTTAACTTCCCCAACAGAGGCTGGGATTCCTTTTGTGCCAGGGGCTTGAATGTAGCAGAATTTATTCAGTGTGTCTAAGAGTGCTTCTTGAGGCAACATTTAGATAGTCCAACTCGGGAAGGGGCTATCTTAGACCTGGTTCTGGGAAACGAACCTGGATAGGTGATTGATGTCTCAGTGGAGGACCATTTTGGGAGTAGTGATCACAATTCTATAAATTTCAAGATATTTGTAGAAAAGGATAGAAGCAGTAAAACAAAACACTGAGTGAAAATAGTAAACTGGGGGAAGGCGTGGGGAAGAACTATGACAGAATTAGGCAGGATCTAGAGAGTGCAGACTGGGGTGGCTGTTTGAGGGTAAATCTGCATCCGATATGTGGGAGATTTTAGAAGTCAATTGTTAGCAATTCAAGACAAGTATGTCCCTGTAAAAATGAAGGATAAAGATGGCAAGATGGGTGCATGGTGACACAATGGTTAGCACTTTTACCTCACAGCTCCAGGGATCTGGGTTCGATTTCCGACTTGAGTCTCTGTCTGTGTGGAGTCTGCACATTCTGGTCATGTCTACACAAGTTTCCTCCGGGTGTTCTCGTTTCCTCCCACAGCCTGAAAGACGTGCTAGTTAGGTACATTAACGATGCTAAATTCTCCCTCAGTGTACCCGAACAGGCATCAGAGTGTAGCGACTAGAGGATTTTCACAGTAACTTCTTTGCAGTGCTACTGTAAACATACTTAGAGGCAAGAAAATATTGGATTAGAGAGGCATGTGTGTCAGCACAGACTTGGTGGGCCGAAGGGCCTGTTCCTGTGGTGTCCTGTTCTTTGTTCTTTGACTAGCATGGAATCATGATAACAATTTCAGGCATGGTTCCATCAGTGTAATCATAATATTTAGAGTACTTGAGGAATCTCAGAACCACGGAAATCACTCTTCCGTTTTGCAGAGCATCCAAATTGTTTTTTTATTTGGATATGGGCATCACTGACTGGCCAGCATTTATTGCCCATCCTGAGTTGCCCTTGAGAAGGTGGTGGTGAGCTTCCTTCAAGGCAACTGAGTGTGTTGCTATGCCATTTCGGAGGCAACCACATTGCTGTGGCTCTGGAGTCACATGCAGGTCAGAACAGCCAACTTCCTTCCCTAAAGGAAATTAGTGAACCAGATAGGTTTTTCTGACAATCAACAGTGGTTCTTAATTCCAGATTTTTTTTATTTGAATTCAAATTCCACCATCTGCCATGGCGGGATTCGAACCTGGATCCCAGATCATTAGCTGAGTTTCTGGATTAATAACCTAGCGATAATACCACGGGGCCATAGCCTCCTCTTCAAATCAGGTAAGGTACAACATAGAATCCTACAGTGCAGAAGGAGGCCATCAAGTCTGCACCGTTCACAATCCACCCAGGCCCTATCCCCATGTATTTACCTCAGCTAGTCCCCCTGACCCTAAGGGACAATTTAACATGGCCAGTCCAGCTAACCCGCACATCTTTGGACTGTGGGAGGAAACTGGATCACCGGAGGAAACCCATGCAGACATGGAGAGAACATGCAGACTCTGCACAGACAGTGACCCAAGCTGGGAATCGAACCCAGGTCCCTGGCACTGTGAGTCAGCAGTGCTAACCACTGTACCACCGTGTCACAGTTTTATGAGTTTTTTTGTTTAAAATGTATTCGGGTTTTAAGGAAACTCTTAAATGAGGAGAATATTCTGAAAATAAAGAAGATTTCTGAAGATAAAGTGCGATGCAGTATGATTGGATTACATAGAGGAGGAAGGAAATTTAGTTAAAAAGAAAATCATAGCAAGCCACAATTTGCATTCCATTGGGGAGCTGCGTGAAACACTGATCTATCATTCTCTGTCATTTCTTGATGCATGCTCCAGTGATCACTGCCAGCACAGGCTAGGATCCAGGCCAGCTGTTGGAGAATGCGAGTGGGAGCTCAGTTCAGCTTGTACGAGGTCAGAGTGTGAAAACACCAGGCACCGATGAAATCTGTAAATGACGCTGTACTGAAAGATGGCTTTAATTACTTCTATGAGCTGCAGAAGGATAACCAGTGTAGCAGTGACTGTAATGGGTGCTTGTCTGTCAGCATAATATGCTGCTTCAGTAATTTAACAGGAAGTTTTGAAAATGAAGGCCTGTCTAATTAAAGTGGGCAGGTGAAGGAAGCTCCTCATTTGGCATATTTGACTGTCTTTGCTGAAACAGGCTGCAGCGGGCATTCCAGCAGGATTGGTTTATTCTTATGAGCAAAAATGACCCGATATTACTTTCCTTCCACTCACAGGGCGGCATCTCGTCTTCTTCAAGACTGGCGCGAATCACATGGTGCCTACTGCCAAGAGGGTAACCTTCGTCAAAGTGACGGACTGAGTCCCAGACGAGCTTCGCCACTCTCGAGAGCACAAGTGATCCTGGCAGGGAATAAAAGAGCGAGGGGTGACGTGCACACGCTTGCTTGTGGGGCTTTCTTTCCCTCCACTACAGCATGACAAGATGGGAAGAAAGAGAGGTGATCGGGATGACCCGGAAAACGTGCAATACTGTGAGGGTGGGGAAAATGAACCGAGGAACAGCCCACTCACGTGTACGTGACTGTCTAACGCAAGGTCACTGACATTTTGTTTAAGACGTTATTCAGTCAGGCAAATCTCCTCCACTTCTCATGTCACTGAGCAAGTTGAAAGATCATCTCAGGATGCCACGTGAAATTGGCCAAACTGTAAGACGTTGCTTGAAGTAAATGAAACTGTGTTTTGAAAATGATCGTACATTAAGAATAACAATTCCCCCTCTATCAGGATCCAGAAATGAATTTCGTCACAATGAGCTCCTGGCATTGGAATGTAACAAGAGTTCATTTGCCCTCATTTTAATTTCCTGGTACTGTCTCTCCCATCCCCTACCCTACTTGCGACACAGTCACTCCCTGCACAATCTTGTGCTCAGGGTTCCTTTGACGCTGTTCCTTATAGCTGAAAGGGTAGTGATGTGGAGATGTCGACATTGGATGGGGTGGGCACAGAAAGAAGTCTCGCAACACCAGGTTAAAGTCCAACAGGTTTGTTTGGTCGCATGAGCTTTCAGGATGAAGGAGCAGCGCGCCGAAAGCTCGTGCTACCAAATAAACCTGTTGGACTTTAACCTGGTGTTGTGAGACTTACTGAAAGGGGAATGTATGTGGGTGAAATTTTTCCTCCAAAATATCTCAGGGAATCTCAGGTTTGAAATCTATCCCTTGAAGATTCAATGCCATTCAGTAACATTAGCAGAGCAGGAGAACCTAAAAACCTAAGGAAATTAAATCATTAATATACACCAAGAAAAGACTAATCAGGTGTACTTTTAAATTTATCTCCCTTTGATGGACAAAATTTGTCTTGCTTATTTGCTTTCAGTGAAAGTATTATCGATGCAATGACATCTGTTACGATCCTTTCTGGCTCCAAGGGTTAATTTTCCAATTTTTCACCTCAGTGAAGGAATATTGCTCATCAGAGCCCATTATTGGAAATTGGGGTGTGCACTGTGCATGATTTTCTGCTTACTGTTTTAAGGCATCGTAAGAAACATGCCTGAATTTCTGGTATGGGTGAGGCTTTCTACTGAGCGCATAAAGTCAGAAAAATCACCTCTAATATTTTTTAACATGTGATATACATATTTTTAGTAAACGTTTATTTATTTTTTGTATTAAAACAGCATTAAACTGATGACATGAACAGTGAGCATATTTTGTTGAGTGCGAGTGTGTGAGTTCCTGTGTGAATACTGTAACATGGAATATCTCCAAGGGCGGACACAATGCTTCGCAACAGCTTTTATTTACTCCAGTTGTAGCAGAATAAGTTGGCCTGAGAGCCACATCTGGGATGAGTTGCTTCATGTGGTGTGGGGGCCACAACTAGGCAGGGGATGTGGACAGAGGTGGGCCGGGAAGGGGGTTTAGAGGATGGATCGCAAGGGAGGGTTGGTGGGTGGGGGGGGGGTGGGCAATGTTGGGGAGTGGAAGTTGCTTGGTAGGTACACATGTCGTAACACATTAGGGATAAAAGCAAAATACTGTGGATGCTAGAATTTGAAACAAAGACAGAAGATGCTGAAAAATCTCAGCAGGTTTGACGGTGGAGAGAATAGAGCAATGTTTCACCAAATCATAGATCCTTATATTGCAAAAGGAACCTTTCAACCCATTGAGCCTGCATCAACAACAATCCCAGCCAGCCCCATATATTCATCTTAGTCCCCCTGACTCTAAGGAGCAATTTAGCACGGCCAATCAATCTAACCTGCTCATCTTTGGACTGTGGAATTAAATCAGAGCACCTGAAGGAAACCCACATAGACACGGGGAGAACGTGCAAACTCCACACAAACTTGAGGTCGGAATTGAAATCAGATCCCTGGCACTGTGAGGCAGCAGTGCCAGCCACTGTGCCAACATGGCACACAAGTTTCAAGCCTGGATGACTGTCAGAACTCACAGTGGGGAAGTTAGTGTTGTGTTGTTGGTATGATGCAATGGCATTTTCACTGTATCACCGCAATTTGAAACTTAACTAATTGCCACCTATGCTCTGTGATGGTTGCTTGTGTGATCTGGGTGAAGTTAGGAGTGCAAAGTGTACTGTGGATCCCATAAAGCTAAAGTGTGACTGACATGTTCAGTCTGGCAACCGCAGAACCAGATCTACAAAGGATGTGCTAAGTGTGGTGAGGTCTGTGTGTAGCCAGGACAAAATGATTTTTTGATTACACACTCGATTAGACCAGAACAGAGCACAGTCCATCAAAGCCTTTTAAAATATGGGGGAGGGGAAAGAAGCATCCCAAACTGCTGGTTGAAACAGATAAATTTGTAAGACAAATAATGTGTTTAAACCAGTTAACAGATGGACAGTGCTTCACATTAAAGCAATGTGCGTGTTGAATGGGGCAGGTGTGATGGATTGCTTGTTACTCTATCCTCACTGTGAGGTTCAAACAGGCTGACCTGCCCTTTTGCCTTTTCAAACACATCCACTCACTCATTCCACTTCAGACCTGAGACGCTGTAACCCTTGTTCTGAAAGAAGATCCAGGGTCTGCTGAATGGCTGACCCAGAGGCACAAGATAAACAAATCTGGGGGGAGAAAGCAGCTGAATGATATTTACTCAGTATGAGACCAGCAAGCCATTGATGAAAAGCGACTGTCGGACAAAGGGATGATTGGAATAGGAACGCACAATGATTTAGTATACATTTCCTCAAACTTCGAATTGCTCCTGGCATTTTATTATACACAGTCCACATTCACATCTTTGCCTTGTGGAGGATGATTTCTGATGCAGTAGCAATGGGGTAAAAATGTCCATTTTGCTAGTAAGCAATGGAGGTGGATATTTGACAAATGATTCAGCTTTGAGGTGGGAGGTTGGATTTATCATAGAATCCCCACAGTGCAGAAGGAGACCATTCGGCCCACTGAGTCTGCACTAACTCTCTGACAGGGCATCTTCCCCAGGTCCAGCTCCCTATCCCTGTAACCCTGCACATTTACCCTACTAATTTCCCTAACCTGCACATCTTGGGACACTGAGGGACAATTCAGCACGGCCAATCCACCTAACCATCTTTCAAATGTGCGAGGAAACCGGAGCACCCAGAGGAAACCCACACAGACATGGGAAGAATGTGCAAACTCCACACAGACAGTCACCCTAGGCTGGAATTGAACCTAGGTCCCTGGCATGTGAGGCAGCAGTGCTAGCCACTGTACCACTTGTTGGGAGGCTGTTGAATTTAAAATGGTGGGGGGAAGGCAAGCAATCGCATGCTAGTTCATCAAAAAAACATTGAATAAGATTTTTACACAGCTCATTATATTTCTTCCCTTGTTCCCCTCTTCTGAAGACAGGCGTTAATCCAACAATCAAACTCCCAAAGGGACAAGCGCCATTTTGCCTAACCACTCTTCATATGGGAGCCAAGATCATTCAGGCTTTTGGGGCTCTTTCTTTTACACAGTGAGCTAGTGTATACCTTCACTCAGCCTCGACCCTTCTGCCTGATTTTCACATTGCCCTTAGGTGGATGGGGTATCACGCCAGGACTGTTACACCAGATCTTTGGCACCTTTCTGAAGTTTTCACTGTTATTCCCAGTTTTAAGTGAATGGGCAATCAACGGCTTGTTAACATGGTGCATTCTATTCCTGATCATTTGTACCACATTTGAGTTCAGCAGTGATAGTGACTGTAAAATAAAGGTCACCAAGTCAGTGCATCCCAAACTTCCTTCCGATGTGACCCCATTTTAATGCCTCAGACTTTGTATGATGCCAGGGTGAAAATTAGGGAGTTGTTGAGCAGGGGTGGGATCAGAGAGTTCTCTCCATTTATTTTCTCGAGCCGAGCTCGAATCATTGAAAGCTTGACTAAATCTTTCACTTTCATCATTTCTTTCCACCCAACTCTGAGTTGAATTACTGCCACTTGCTGTGGAGCTATAATGTATATCCCAGCTCATCTCTATCCCCCAGACACCCCCACTACACTCCCCACCTCCGCCACACCCCCCCCAGCCCCACCACTCTCCCACCACACCCCTTCACCCCCACCACACTCCCCACCCCTCCCACACAAAGAATAGCAGTTAATCCGTTGAAAGGCCATTCATGATCTAGGAAACTTCCTCCTTATAATGGGAGAGGCGATGGTCTAGTGATATTATCACTGGGCTATTAATCAATAAACTCAGCTAATGTTCTGGGGATTCAGATTCAAATCCCACCACGG
Source organism: Carcharhinus amblyrhynchos (assembly GCF_965287045.1). Taxonomy (NCBI): domain Eukaryota; kingdom Metazoa; phylum Chordata; class Chondrichthyes; order Carcharhiniformes; family Carcharhinidae; genus Carcharhinus; species Carcharhinus amblyrhynchos. The sequence goes on from NC_137335.1 coordinate 58,152,625, forward strand.
CAGATGGTGGAATTTGAATTGTAAAAGATGTCTGGAATTAAGAATCTACTGATGTCCATGAAGCTATTGTTGATTGTCGGAAAAACCCATCTGGTTCAGTAATGTCCTTCAGGGAAAGAAATCTGCCATCCTTACCTAGTCTGGTCTGCATGTCATTCCAGAGCCACAGCAATGTGGTTGACACTTATCTGCCCTCTGGAATGACCAAGTGAGACATTTACCATCAACTTCTCAGGGCAACAAGGCCAGGCAGTAGCGCCCATGTCCATAAATGAATAAAATGCTCTCCATCAACAGTGCTATGTTGGTTTTCTCTCTTCTTTCACCCAAAGAAGTTTCTGGGCATGCTACAAAGAACAAAATTCCCACTCCTAGATAAAAGAAATTGTTAAATGGTTTCAAAAGCCACATGCAACACAGGCACTGTTTTACTTTAGAATAAACATATTGTGCGTACACCATGTGTTATCACCATGCATCACCTTGGCGCCAATGTAAGCTCTTCACTGTGATCCTGCCTCCTCCTGAGTGCTACAGGAATAGCAGCATTCCAGGAACTAATAGTTCTCCGATATGATCTTTCACGAGGCTTTTGAAACTGAGATGGCCCTACGTGCATACTCAAATGGACTTGCAAAAGTCTATACCTCTTGTACACCCTCCCATGGTCAATTTTACTATTTCAGAAACAGTTACAATAGTAATACTGCTCAGTACGAGAGGAACTGCACAATCAGACATTTGGTGTATGTGTATGTGCTTGGCTGAGGAACCAATGATGCAAAGCTACCAATTGTGGGATTAAGACTGGACGCCTCTAAGTCAGAAATGCACCTAAAAGGGTGAGAGGCTGGGGGAAGGTTTGTTGATAATTACATACACTAAAATTGTGAGAGAAAGCACAACACTCATATTGTTAAGAGCTGTCCAATGGCCATTTATTGGTGGAAAGGAGGATCTAATAGTGTGAATGATATCTGTAAAGTCTGATGACTATATTATAATGCCAATCACTCTGGGGCTAGACAAGAAAGTTCTCCCCAGTTTGATGCTCATGGCCTCAAAGACAACAGTCTGAGTATTCACTGAGCAAGGATCTCTGTTTTACAGATTTTCAGTGCAGATCTGGTGGAGGCTTCCGCACACTCTGAAGTTATCCATCACGCTACCATTCATACTGGTAGCGGACTCCACCACTTATCCACACTGTCTAACATAATCCTCAGCAAGCATCCTCATTCTAAAAGCAGATTTATTTATTTTATTTATTTACTAGTGTCACAAGTAGGCTTACATTAATGAAGTTACTGTGAAGTTGCCACACTCTGGCACCTGTTTGGGTACTCTGAGGGAGATTTTAGCACGGCCAATGCATCTAACCAGCATGTCTTTTGGACTGTGGGAGGAATCCAGAGCACCCAAAGGAAACCTACACAGGCATGGGGAGAACATGCAAACACCACATAGTGACCCGAGGCTGGAATTGAACCTGGGTCCCAGGCACTGTGAGGCAGTAATGCTAACCTCTGTGTCACCATGCCACCCCGTGCCAATGTGGTGCCCCTGCTAGATCTGTGAGAATTAGTCTTCCAGGTTCTTCAATCGAGGGGAGACATTCCAATGAGCAATGTCTTCTCAATACTGTCCACTGACAGCTGATCCTACTCATTTGTGCCTGTTTATCTCAATATATTCCCCTTTGACACATTCTCTTATTCCTCAGACGTCTCACAGTTAGCACTTGAAAGGGAAGCAAGTGAGTGATGACACTTACACTGGAGTGCTGGCAGGGCCAGATGCAGAGAGAGGGGCCTGAGTCTTCTTCAGTTTCTTCAAACACATCTCGACAAGGTAAAAAGGCTAAAATGCCAAGGGGGGCACTTCACGGGTCGTTTTGAGTAATGCGAGTAACTTGATGTTTTTGTGACATTATTTAATGTTCAATACAATAGGATGAGATAAAAAGAGAAGCAGAATATTATGAGAATCTGCAGCTGGCACTTGCCTCGCTATCTCTCTACCTCCCACTATGGCTGCTTTCCCAGGTGCTCCAGTGCTTCCTCTTTGTAGGGATGAATAGGCAGTGCTTTAGTGGTTCACTGCCTGTTCCCATTTTTTCTCAGCTGTTACAGGCATCTTCTCCGATCAAAACATTCCAAAAAGTGAGAATGTCTTCTGGTGAAAATGTAGTCAAACCCAGATGTTTGCATGCAGCCTACAATGGGGCTACAATGGGGTGTTGATAGGTACGTGAACCAGACAATTACATACCATGTGATTCTTCAGTAGGCTAAAATCATGTAAAGATGTGAGGGGAGGAATACTTGCAGGTGAAGGCTAGAGGTATAAGGAGCATTGTCTCATTTCATGGATGTTTTTGGCATGTCATTCACAGGCTTAACAACACTGAGGGAGAGATGATTGTAAATGACAAACAATCTTTCATATATTCTTGAAAGATTTAGCTAGTTCGTTTTACTTTGCCACCCTTGGTAACATCATTAAACTCTTTCTGGCACTGATTACCCTGGCCAAATCCTTCCAGTGGCTGCTGTCTTTGTGGCTCTGTGACAAAAGGTGTCAATGCCTTCTGCCTCCACCTAACCTTGTGGGAAAACGTTTTCATAAAATCATCGGTGAACTGAGCAATATGAAAGTCTAATTTGGGAAATAGTAATAAGCACCCTATGTTCTTGGTACAGGATATTTGTTGCTATTATTCATGATGGTGGTGGGATAGTGGTAACATCACTCGGTTACTAATTCAGAGGCCCAAGCTAATGCTTTATGGGTATGGGTTCAAATCCCAGCAGAGCTGCTGTAGAAATTGAATTCAATTAATTATTAAATCTTCAATTAAAAACTATTTTAAGCTGAATAAAAGCTAAATTAAAACCATGAGATGTCAATTATTGTAAAAAAAAACCCCCATCTCATTCACTAAGGAAATTTGCTGTCCTTGGCTGGACTGGCCTACGTGTGACCCCAGACCCACAGCAATGTGCTTGGCACTTAAATGGCCCAGCAAGCAAAGTCAAAAAGGGTGCACCACCCAGGCATTGTAAATGACAACAGCCAGCACAGCCCTGTCAACCCTGCAAAATCCTTCTTACCAATATCTGGGGGCTTTATGCTAAAATTGGGACAGCTGTCCCACAACCTGGTCAAGCAACGGTCTGACATTGTCAGACTCATCATTCCTTGTGGACAATGTCCCAGAAACCACCATTCTTGGGTATGTTCTATGGCAGGACAGACCCAGCACAATGGTGGACAATCAGAAGGGAATTGTCATCAGAGTCCTCAACATTGATGCCAACTCCATGAAGTCTCATGGAATCATGTCTAACAGCCACGAAAACTTCCTGCCGATTACCACCGATTGCCCTCCCTCAGCAACTTTTTAATTCATTCATGGAACATGGGCACCGCTGGCTGGCAAGCATTTGTTGCCCATTCCTAGTTGCCCTTAAACTGAGTGGCTTCCTAGGCTATTTCAGAGGGCAGTTAAGTGTCAGCCACATTGCTATGGCTCTGGAGTCATGTGTAGGCCAGACCAGGTGAGGACAGCAGATTTTTCTTCCCTAAGGGACATTAGTGAACCAGATGGGTCTTTCCGACAATCAACAATGGTATTGCAGTCATCAATAGATTCATAATTCCAGATATTTTTTAATGCAATTCAAATTACATTACCTGCCGTGGCGGGATTCAAACCTGGGACCCCAGAACATGAGCTGAGTTTTTGGATTAATAGTCTAGAGGTAATTTCACTAGGCAATCACCTCCCCCAGTCAATCAGTACTGAGGCAGAATCAAAGCCATGAGTGTTAGTGTCTGTAAAGCACAGATTATTAAGAGAGATCCATTAGTCATCAAAATATAAATGAAAGCCCTGTTGTGCCAGGGATTTAGGAAATTAAATACTTGATGATGACTGAAGCGCTGAATGGAGAAAAATGTCAGTATGAATTATTTGTTGTAGGTACCCAGGCGCTTAATGTTCTCAAACTTTCAGCCAAGCTGGATAGATGCCCATCACTAAAGAAAGCTAATGATTCCATTATGTAATTTGTTGGCAATATTTAATATAGACTTCAGTTTATGTTCTCCAACATGCAGTTGTAGCAGTCACAAAAATTGATGTTTCCCCAACAAGTTCCACACGTACCTCTCTGTTAGTCATTTGTGCATGTGTTTTTACCTCTCTGGCACAGAATTATATCTTATGAAGTGAGGGAAAGTGCACAGTGGAACCACCCCTTAGACTATAAACTGACTAAAAAAGTAGGCATCTGTTTTTATCTTCTTGCCTTCATCCTCCAGGGAGATTTGAGAGACTCATATACATCATTGAGAATCTTTAGTTACAAGCGTGCTGCAATTCCACAAACAATTGATTGAAAATTAAAAAGATCTGATCGACTTGTTCTTCTGACATTTCTCTTTTCCTCTCTATATTTCTTTCCAGGGAAACAATCTGGTCAGACTTCACGTGGCATCTAAAACAGTAGACATCGACAAGTCTGTGCAATGCCACAGGATATCACAAGCAGCGATGGACCCACCCAAGGTCCATTCACAAGCTCAATAAGCTGGCTCCCCTGGATAGTGACTGGGATCAGGAACTGGGTCAGGGGCACAAGGCTGAACACAACACTCCATTGAAATCAATTAATTCGACAGCAGTTCAACATAGGTTTCCTCAATGCCACACCCATGTGACAGATTAACACATTGGTCATTTTCTGGGTTTATTTCGGAGTTTTAAAGGATCTTTATTTGTAGCATCAAAATGCTTGTGGCCCTTTTTGTTATGTATGTTGGGGCATAGCCCCTGGGGTGTGGTGAGAGTTGGTTGGGAACTGCCCCGAGTGGGCAGTCAACATTTGGAGCGAATAGACTGAATAAAGATGTGTGTTCCCTGACGCCTGGCTGTGGAGTAGTTATTGAGGAGGCACCTCAGTAATGAGAGATTTAACACTCTTAGCTTAGATGTCTGGTGCTAAACCTAACAGCAGTAAAAACTTAATTCATTCACAAATCCCAAGATTTTCAGGAATCTTTTAAATGCCATGTTTCGGGTGAGAAGATAGAGCAGTAACAGTCTTGTACACATTTCTGCTTGAACTGCTCACTGTGGAAAAGAAATCTGCCAATTGTAGGATTTGTGAGTATATCAGGACTGCCGAAAATCTATCACTACCTTTTCAAAGTTTATTTATTAGTGTTAAAAGTAGGCTTACATTAACTCTGCAATGAAGTTACTGTGAAAATCCCCCAGTTGCCACAATCCAGCACCTGTTCAGGTACACTGAGGGAGAATTTAGCATGGCCAATGTACCTAACCAGCATGCCTTTCAGACTGAGGGAGGAAACTGGAGGAAACCCATGCAGACACGGGGAGAATGTGCAGACCCTGCACCGACAGTGACCCAAGCTGGGAATCGAATCCTGGTCCCTAGCACTGAGAGGCAGCAATGCCAACCATTGTGCCACTGTGCTGCCTTTAACTGCATGTTGATGTGTCATGTTGGAAAGATTGAGTTTGCACCAATTCAGGGTACAGACTTTACAACATTACCATGGTTTATCAGGGCTCAAACTTTTTTTTTAAAAGATGGTTGCAAAATATTATTGGGCAAGAATCTATCAAATATTCTTATAGAAATCTTCAAGAGGTTTTCTGTAAAACATCGATATAGCAGATGTCTCTGTAAAGAAGAGAAACTGAGGAATGTGCTTGGAAGCTGCATTATTGGTTTATGATATGTATTGGTCATGTCATTCTCTGTACTCTCTGCAAATCGCTTTTAATAAGCTTTTGGCAAGTTTAAAGGCACAAATGAAAGGAATGCTGAGAATCGGGAGTTACAGTCAGAGGTACTGGGCAGAATTCTCCTGTTTCAAGCTAAGTGCCCACAACAGCAGGAAAACAGAAGAATTTCCCATTGGCACTGGCAGCGTCTGTCATCTAGGATTCACCCACCCAAAAGAGGCAAATAAGCCCATCCCAGGAAGGTCGCCAGCCAGCCCAGCTGCTCAGAGATCAATGCTGGTTTTAAAAGGGGTCCCGATTTCCGCAATGGGTGACAGGTCCCTCCTCCCCACAGAAAATGAAATGGTGATCCCTCCACTGACCAGATCATCAACTCCTCAGCAAAGAGGGGCATCCTCCCCCACACCCACAAATAATGGATCCCTCCATAACAGGCACGAAGGTGACCTAATCCAACCCAACCCTTCGGTTCCCCTCAGCACCCCATCTTCAGATTCCCCCAATTAACCCCCTCCCCCTCTGACTGCCCCTCTTTATCCCACCTCTCCCCTTGACCTCCCACTCAGCCCCTTCCTCTTCAATCCCCCAAAAGCCCCCCTCAGACCTCCCGCACCCATTCAGTTCCCTTCCCCCCTCAGTCACCCATAGCTTCCTCTCCCCCATCAGGCCCCTCCTTCAGCCCCTCTCCCCCACCAGAACCCCACTCAGCCTTCTCTCCCATCAGAACCCCCACTCAGCCCCTCTCCTCCATCAGACCCCCCCCCCCCCACTCAGTCCCTCACATCCCCCAGGCCCCTCACAGCCCTACTCCCCCTCAGGCCCACCTCAGTCATGCATCTTGGCAGTGCCAATGGTATGCTACCCCTGGCAGCCTGGCACTGACATCCTTACCCTCACCTTTGGCCCTTAGGGTGGGGTCAAGGAGATAGGTCCGGTGACAATTTGACCCTCAGCCACTGTCAGGCCACAGAGGAAGTGTCCGCCAAGGCTGCAGGGGGTTGTGTGGGCTCAGGCTGGGGGCAAGGGATTGACCTCGCCACTCTCCCCCGGGTTGGAGGTCTTTCGTGGTTGGACTGAACTTAAAGGTTACTCTCTGGCATTGGTTCCATCACCACCATCAGGCTGAATCTACCAGCAATGTCCTTTAGGGCTCGATTAGCTTAATTAGTAATGGTACTCTGAAAGCATTTCTTGAAATTGACATTGAAATTCCTCAGCCAGGATAAACTCTCTGCCTTTCATTTCCTCAATGTATCTTCCAAACTGTGTTCAGTATGGAGCAGAGTAATAATTTACCAGTTGTTGCAGTTCAGCAGGTTTCCTTGTTATTATCTGACCTAAAGCTGTGAGACCTCATGTCCATGATCATCTGACTCAATGCAACTGTGCACTCACCTGACATGTCCGTATCCTGCTGGTGGGACAGGGATGGTGATAATGGAGGATACTGGTTGATTGATACGATTCGGGGTATAATCGTATAAAGCTGCTACTTGCCTAGCGCTACTTGCCTAGTACTCTCAACTCAGACACTAGTTCTGAGATGTTAACGAAGAGAAATAATCTTAGACAAACTAATGGCTGACAAGTCCCCTGGACTTGATGGTTTACACCCCAGAATCTTAAAGGAGGTAGTCACAAAGATCATAAATGCATTGGTAGTCATTTTCCAAAAATCCTTGGCTTCTGGAACTGTGCTAAAGGATGAGAAAACTGGCACTTTGGTACCCTTGCTCAAAAAGGGAGGGAGATAAAATGCAGAAACCTGCAGGCCAGTTGAGCTAACTTCAGTTATTGGAAAATATTAGAATTAATTATTAAGGAGAGGAGAACAGTGCATTTGGAAAGTCATAATCTAAGCAAGCAGAATCAGTATGGTTTCATGAAAGGAAAGTCAAGTCTGGCAAATTTATTGGAGGGCATTAAGGAGATATCAGCCAGAGTAGACAGAGGAGAAACAGTTGACATTGTATATTTAGACCTTCAAAAGGTATTGGATAAGGTGCCACGCAAAATGCTGTTATGTAATATAGGAGCTCATGGTGTTTGAGGTAGTGAAGTTTGAAGTTTATTTATTAGTCACAAGTAGACTTACATTAACACTACAATGAAGTTACTGTGAAAATCCCCTAGTTGCCACACTCTGACACTTGTTCGGGTACACTGATGGAAAATTTAGCATGGCCAATGCACCCAACCAGCACGTCTTTCGGACTGTGGGAAGAAACCGGAGCAGATGGAGGAAACCCATAAACAGACTCCACACAGACAGTAACCTAAACCTAAGATCCCGGTTGAGGCTCTTGGGATTTTGGGTTCATGTCACACTATCTGTAACCCCCATGACTTGCCTGGGCCTGCAACATCTCACTTACTGTCCTGTCTGGAGACAATACACATCTCTTTAACCTATGCTTAATGCTATCTCCACTCACATTGTCTGCACCTTTAAGACTTGATTAAGTGTAAAGACTTGCATTCTAATCAGTATCCTGTAAACTGAGTGTGTGCCTTTATATGCCCTATTTGTAATCAGAACTCCCTACTCACCTGACAAAGGAGCAGTGCTCTGAAAGCTGGTGGTGTTTACTACCAAATAAACCTATTGGACTTTAACCTCGTGTTGTGAGAGTTCTTAAAATGGATATAGCAGGGGTAATAGTCTTATGTGCATTTTTAAAGCTATTTTGTGGCTATTTGTTTGAATATTGAAGATGATTTCATTTTTGCAATGATCAATTCTCTGCTTATGCATTTGGCATGTTGTTTACTCCATATTTCTTAACTTAATGTCTTTACTTTGCTGAGATATATTTTCTTAGAGTCCTGCCAATTACTGCTTCAGTCCAGGTTGCAGACAAATAAGTTGACAGGTTGGGAATCCAGTTAGTTATTTATATGGTACTGCATGAACTGGATTCCAGTTCTCTTCCCACATCCAGTGGTGCACTAAAGCAGACTTCTACCTGTTTCCATAGCTAGTAATTCCTAGAACAAGTTGTTAGTATGTTGCCAGGGACTTAAGCTTGAGGGGCTTCACTCCATGTCATGCCTGGTCAGGGGTCATTCCCATTCCGATGGCTAGCCAAAGGTGCATTTGAAGACTTGAGGTTGACACTCTCAACCTGTTAGGCAGGGTAATGATTGCACATCCCTTGGCCATCAAATACACGAGGTAGAACTTAAACTCAAAGCTTCTGGCTCAAGGGCAGGGATACAATACACGAGACCACTCCATAAACTAGATAAAGAACAATAATTTGTAAGGATCCAACAGCCTTGTGTGTAAATGCAACTCAATGAAACTTTGGTCCTGCCAAGCCCAAGGGCCTATGCTTATATTTACCCAGGCCTCTGCAGTCTACATATGGCAAAGGAGACCTATCTACAGTGCTTCCATTTCATGTGAGAGGGAGTCACTGCGAGATGCTGTCTTCTATAATCTAACATAGAGATAATGGCAAGAACTGAGACAGCCCCTCCTGCAACATTTTGGATTTGGTTTGATTTATTATTGTCACATGTATTAATATACAGTGAAAAGTATTATTTCTTTTGCGTTATACAAACGAAGCATACCGCTCATACAGAAGGAAACGAGAGATTGCAGAATGCAGTGTTACAGTCATAGATAGGGTGTAAAGAAAGATCAACTTAATGCAAGGTAGATCCATTCAAAAGTATGACAGCAGCAGGGAAGAAGCTGTTATTGAGAGGGTTGGTACATGACCTTTGTATCTTTTTCCTGATGGAAGGGGGAAGAGAGTATGTCCAGGGTGTGTGGAGTCCTTGATTATGCTGGCTGCTTTGCTGAGGCAACAGGAAGTGTCGACAGAGTTAATGGATGGGAGGCTGGTTTGTGTGATGGATTGGGCTAAAATTAAATATAAAGTGTAAATGTATGCTTCCATGATGCAAAAGCGAAATAACAAGAATTCTGGTTGCCAAGTGCTATTTAATGCACACAGTATTAAATGTGCTTCAACACTGATTTCCCATGTTGTTCCTCCTAAGCGTCAATTTAAGACTGCTGAATTGCTTCCTGTCTAAGCAGAGCAACTATGGTGAACATGGCACTGCGTGGCCATGTTAATTGGCGTTGGTTGGAAACATTAGATCCTTGCCTCGATCTACCCAGACTCTGAAAAGTGAGGTGTGCAATCTGTTCACAGTGCCTCTCCAAATTTAGAAGTTTAGTGAGAAGTGCCAACTAAGCTCTGGGACTCACTATCAAAGTTAATGGTTATGGAGATCCTTTTGTTGCTTGCTGTTTAATTTCAGTCAATTTAGAATTAATTTCCTTTTATCTGAAGAGTGGATGCCACCGACGTTATCAGTGAAACTGGCCTGGAGCATTCACTGAGTCAGATCTGGACAGAGTGTGAGGGAGTTCTTTTAATGTCAGCACCAATCCCAGTCTTTAACACGGGGATGATACGGGCATTGTTATTTTAAATATTCCGGAGAACTCAATTTCCTCACGTTATCAACACCAGTGACTCCTCCCAGCCCTGAATGATGTTATCTCAATGCTCATTATAAAATACACTGGCAGGGAGGAACCTTCTGCTTTTCTCTGAATGTCTCTCCTATTTAACGGGGGCCAGCCTGGATCCGAAACTGATCCACCCAATCACGGGGAAAGATATTAACAGTAAAGAATGCAGTTTACCCGATGCATGCTTTATCTGAGTGCCAGACATTCTCAGACAGGCACAAAAAGTGTTCCCCCCTGCCTTAAAGTGATTGGAATGTTTCCAGGAGACTCCTCCCAGTCAACAGTAGGAACATAGAAAATAGAAGCAGGGGTAGGCCCCTCGAGACTACTCCGCCATTCATTTTGACCATGGCTGATCATCGAATTCAATATCCTGATCTCACCTTCCCTCCCCCCCCGGATCCCTTTAGCATCAAGAGAAATTTCGAAACATGATAGGAAAGAAAACCTAAAGTAGCAAGGTCAGTGTTTCAAAATGGTGCCAGAGCTTGATGACTTCTTGTGAGCTGTGCCCAGCATACCCTCTAATGTTCTCTTTTACTCTCATTCTATGCTTCAAAAACCCTAATCTAACTCTCTTTAAACTCTCTAATAATGAATTGACCTTCCTCATATTAAGGTGATCTGTCTCTCACCCTAGCTATGACTGTAACACTACATTCTGCACCATCTCCTTTCTTTCTCTGTATATGGTATGCTTTGTCTGTATAACACTCAAGAAACAGTACTTTTTGCTATATACTAATAGATGTGACAATAATAAATCAAATCAAATCCAGTCTCTGTGAGGCAATAAAAAGCAATATCGATCTAATGTCTGGATGTTACTTTGTTTTTCAGAGAGACATTGCTGACAAACATTCCTCTCTCTCAGACTCCCTCTCCATCAAAGAACAAAAAGTTCTAAATAATTTACCACACCTTCACTTCTTGGAACCTCGGGGGTATTGGCACCAGTTGAAAAAAGGCTTGGTGAGAATTCCTCCGCAGCACTTCTTCACTCCACAAGTTGCCTATTTTATCTCCTGTTACCCTAAGCAATCCCAATGCAAAAGTCAGTGCTTGACTTTTTAAAATGTAAACTGTGTTCACCCTTTTCTGTCCCTTTTGGTGTGGTCCATCCTGCCAGTAGTACATCAGTCTCTCTAATCTTATCTGAACTGGCAGAGACTCTGACTGTAATCCTTCAAATCTCCCTGTATCCGCAGTACATTACTGCTTTGTGACACACGCCTGCCACAGGAATGTGCAGGTTAAATTGCCCTAAAAAGGGGAATGTAAACACTTTTCAGTCCACCAGCTGCCTGATGCCTTGAGAAACTTTTGCAACATAAAATAGCAGAGCTATACCACTGGCATTTCAAACTTGCATTGAGGTACAGTCTGTAGCATTATTCTGCTGTAAAGACCACCCAGTCAAAATGGAAGCAAAAGGTGTCACACTTCAAGGAGTTACAGTCATATCGTTCTAACTGCACACTGTGCTCAGTAAAACTGCAACCAGGGCAAAGGTAATTTTTCAAAAGCGTTCTGTTTTATCATTATTCGTTCATGAAATCTGGGCATCACTGATTAGGTCAGCATTTATTGCCCATCTCTAATTGCCCTTGAACAGAGGTGATTTTAAGAGTCAACCACATTGCTGTGGGTCTGGGGTCACGTATAGGCCAGACCAGGTAAGGATGGCAGATTTCCTTCCCTAAACGACATCAGTGAACCAAGTGGGTGTTTACAGCAATTGACAATGATTACTTGATTATCATTGGACTTTTAATTCCAGATATTTTCAGATTCCAATTTCACCATCTGCTGTGGTGGGATTCAAACCTGGGTCCCCAGAGCATTAGCCTAAGTCTCTGGGTTACTAGTTCAGTGACAATACCACTATGCCACTGCCTCCCCAATTTGATGAACGTTTAGAGGCCAGTGAGCTACCCTTGTGAATATTTACAGAGCTGTTTTGCTTGACTAGATCGCGGCATAACGCCAATACCCCCATCAGCTTTGTATCCCAAGAAGTAAATAGTAAACTTTAACTGGTAGCAGTAACATAAGAGTGCTATAAATTGTAAAAAAAAATGCTTCATGATTTCCCTCCTAAATATCCTAGTTTCCTTATTCTTGACTTTGAAGATGGAACAGCTTCTCCTGTGTCCACCTTAACAAATTCCTCTACATTACAGGACGTTTAAGTACACAAAGGCAAGTAAGCCTGATATTAAGTGAATCTAAAAGATTTTTCTGGAGATGGTTAGATTTGGTTGATATCATGCCATTGCCATAATTATGGAATAGATTTGAGCCTTTATTTAAGAAGGAGTAAGATTTATTATTCTTTTTTAAATGAGCAAAGGCAATTGTTCAGTCTTGCAAATAATTCAAGTGCCAAGATAAAACTACAAGTTAAAATTGAGAAAGTTAGGAGCATGAAGGTAAGAAGGAGGGTCACATTGAATGCTTCATGAATATTGCGATATTATCACGGAAGATCCTTGAAGCAAACGGTATAAATATTTTCAAGAGATACAGGATGTTTGCTGAATGTGATGAGTTAAAGGGATTTAGTGTGACAATAGGCTATTGGAATTCATACCTGTCAAAAGTTATTTGCCCTTATAACCTATTTTTTCATTCTTTATGTGCATGTGAGCTTTGCTGGCAGGGGCAGGATTTGTTGTCCATCCCTAATTGCCCTTCAGAAAGTGGGGGTGAGCTACCTTCTTAAGTTGCAGCAGTCCTTCTGGTGCAGGCACTCACACAGTACTGTAAGGGAAGAGGTTCCAGATTCATTTTCCCTACAATTCTCATGCCCATGTCTTTAACATCTGCATTACACAAACAGCATTTTTATAGCATCAATGTCTCTGACAGTCTCACTCATAACTTGCCTACAACCTGTCTTTCAGCTTCTTAATCAATCCAGTCACTGCATTTCATAGAACCATAGAATCCCTACAGTGCAGAAACAGGCCATTCGACCCATCAAGTCTGTACCGACTCTCCGACCGAGCATGTTACCCAGGCCCTAATCCGTTACATCACGTGTTTACTCTGCTAATCCTCACAACCTACACATCTTGGGGCACTAAGGGGCAATTTATCACTGCCAATCCACCTAACCTGCACATCTTTGAACTGTGGGAGTAAACCGGAGGAAACCCAGGCAGACGCAGGAGAATGTGCAAATTCCACGCAGACAGTAACCCCGAGGCCAGAATCAATTCCTGGTTTCTGGCGCTGAGGCAGCAGTGCTAACCACCGTGCCATGTTTGAACTATTCTACCAAATTATATCAATTTTCCCATCAGAGGTTTTGTTTTAAAATGGTTCCGTGAAACTCTGCAGACATTACTTGGGAGGAGTCACTGACTTCTGCACAATGTTAAATACCAGGAAATCTTTGTCTCAGTTCGCAAAATCACATGTTTCTCCCATTCCACTATAAAAGGCAGCTGTCAGCTGTGTTTCATGGGTTTTCACTTAGAGCTGCACTCGATGCTGTTTTTACTTCAAGCCATAATAAAAAAAAGAATCACTTGGCCTGCTTCTGTACTGTGACTATTCTATGATTCTATTAGGTAATGTTTTGGAGCAAAATTCTCCACTTCAACTTAATTATGAGCAAGTGTTGAACAGCACGGTTATGAAGGAAACTCAGATGTTTCAAAAACAGGAAAATGTGCTTCAAAGATGAAGCAGCCCCAACGATAGTGATAGAATCTATCACATATACACAACATGGAGGCACTAAACAGCTGACGAGCAAAAGAGTGCGTCTGAGCTAGTACCTGGGGACATGGCGGCTTGAGAAATGCAGTCATTTTTCAGAGTAAGGAAAATCTGCTGAGAAACTACAGCTGAGAGACAGGCAATTTGTCCCAAACGGTGACCTTAATCTGTGAAGCCAATGGTGGCCACAGCGACCAATGCCAACAATCAAGCCCCAAGTCTCAAGATGTGGAATGATCTCACATGAATAGTTAAGTGAATTTTCCCAAACCGGCCCACAATAGTGTTGAAGCTCCAAACCACCTCTTTGATCCCTATCAACATACTGTTCCAAGGGTGGCATGGTGGCACAGTGGTTAGCACTGCTGCCTCACACTGCCAGCGACCCGGGTTCAATTCCCGGCGTGGGCCACTGTCTGTGTGAAGTCTGCAAGTTCTCCCCATGTCTGCGTGAGTTTCCTCTGGGTGATCTGGTTTCCTCCCACAATTCAAAGATGTGCAGGTTAGGTGGATTAGCCATGGTAAATTGCCTTTAATATCTAAAGATGTGCAGGTTAGGTGGATTAGTCATGGTAAATTGCCTTAATGTCTAAAGATTTGCAGGTTAGATGGATTAGCCATGGTAAATTGCCCTTAGTGTCCAAAGATGTGTAGGTTAGGGGAATTGGCAGGGTAAATAAGTGGGTTTACAGGGATGGGCTTGGGTAAGATGTTCTGCTGAAGTGTCAGTGCAGACTCAATGGGTTGCATGGCCTTCTTCTGCATTGTAGGGATTCAATGATTCTAACTGCTTAAAATGGCTGGATAAAAAGAAATTCACACAATCAGACCAGGAACAGGGTGAAAAATAAGGTCACAGCCATAAATCTTGCCTAATCCTGGAGCACACAGATACATCATCTTGCTCAGATTACAGCTGGGGATTTGTTCTGAAAACGTGAAAGAAAATGATTACCCAAAGAAATCGAGCAATTTCAAGCTGTTGGCTCATGGCGGAACTGAAATTTGTTATCAAGAATAACCCAAAACAGAGGAACACACAAAGGAAAAGACGCTAACTGCATGTTCTACCTGACTTGCTTTTCTGGAGCTTGAACAGCTGAAAGGAGCAGCAGTTGATCTCAGCAAACCGTGAGATGAAGGAGACATCGCTTGATGTTGAAGGTATAGACCCATTGAAAAGTGCTCTGCGATCCAGAAACAAAAATGTGATTTCCAGAGTCTCAAAGCCTAGAGGATGGGCAAATCCCACTATTAACAGAGAAAACAAGCAAAGCCAAATGAAAAGGTTGTTGAAATTCTCAAGGCCAATACTGAAAGACACTAAGGGCTCTTGCAGAAAAGGAAAGAGAGCTCATTTGGAAAGTTCAGGCATTTAAAAAATAAATTTGCAGGAGAATAGTGTTCCACGTAAAGTTAGAACAAGAGATATAGTCACTGACCTGGAAGGACTGAAGGCTGAGCAGAAGATAAGGTGATATGTTGAAAAAGAACATACTGAAGAGAAACACCAAACTGCACAGGTAGCAGAGGGAGGCTTCCAAGAAGGAGGCCCTGAACCTTAGGGTAAAACTTCAACAGTACGTTCTTCAAACAGAGAAACTTGAAAAAGAAAAGACTGACAGTGCTGAATTCAGACAGCAAGTTGCAGATGCAGCTTCACACAACATTGCATGATTTACTGGAGACAAAACACAAATTGCGGAGTCTTTAAAAGAGATAATGTGAAATGCAAAAAAACCAAGCAAAGCAGAAAGCTGAAAAACTGGTGGAAGACTGATACATAGAGTGGTTTGAACATTGAAACGTAACAGTAGGAGGCCATTTGGCCCAATGAACCTGCTCTGCCAATTAATGCTATCATGGCTGATCATCCACTTCAATGCTTTTCTTCCCATATCATCCCCATATTCCTTTATGTCATTGGTATTTAGAAATCTGTCAATCTCTGCTTTAAATTTACTCAATGATTGAATCTCCACAGCCTGCAAGGGCAGAGGACTCCAAATATTCACAACTCCAAGTGAAAATAATTCTCTTAATCTCGGTCCGAAGTGCCTTCCCCTTATTTTGAAATTGTGTCCCTCGTACTAGACTTCCCAAACAGGGCAAGCATCTTACCAGCATCTACCCTGCCTATCCCTTTAAATCTTTTGTATCATTCTTCGAAACAGAATGGTCCAAACCCAGTTTCCCCAATCTCTCTTCATAGGGAAATCCCTCCATCCCAGGGACAAGTCTGATGCAGCTTTGTCTATGGCAATAATATCCTTCCTAAAGTAAGGGGACAAAAACTGTACAGAGTATTGCAGGTGCAGTCTAACCAAGATTCTATTTTGGAAGCAAGACATTGCTACGGCACGGTGGCACGGTTAGCAATGTTGCCTCACAGGGACCTGGCTTCGATTCCCTGCTTGGGTCACTGTCTGTGTGAAGTTTGCACATTCTCCCTGTGTCTGCATGAGTTTCCTCCGGGTGCTCCAGTTTCCTCCCACAGTTTGAAAGACTTGCTGGTTAGATGCATTGACCCAAACAGGTGCCGGAATGTGGTGACTGAGAGAATTTCACAATAGCTTCATTGCAGTGTTAATGTAAGCCTTACTTGTGACTAAAAAATAAACTTTAACTTTAACTTTTTACTCCTGTTCTAAAATCTTCTGGTGATAAAGGCAAACATACCATCAGGCTTCCTAATTTCTTGCTGCACCTGCAGGTTAGCTTTCTGTAACTTAGTGAGGAGGACATCAGGTCCCTTTGTACATCAACACTTTCTAATCACTTACTATTTAAGAAATACTTTGCACATGTCCTCCTTTTACCAAAGTGGATCACCTCACTTTTTAATTTGAAGAATTAAAATAAATTTAATTAGTTGGAAGAGAAACATAGAGCAGGATTCTCCGATCTCATCTGTGGCTATTCCGCTGCCAGCAAGAATGGTGAATTTGGTGCTCAACCAAAACTCCATTTGCTGCAACAGGACTGGAGGATCCCAGCCACGGACAAGGTCAGAGGTTTCCCACGATAAGCAACGGAAATTTAACAACAGAACTTGAGAAGAATTGACTGCTCAGAAGAACATTTTACCACCTAAGCAATACTGTGAATAACGTTTGTGAGAAAAGGACATAGCTATAAAGTAATGTTTTATTATTTTAATTATTAATTGCCTTTAGTTTAGACATATTATAACAATGTGCATCATTGAAACAGTTTATTGTTATATAGAGGCATATATTTTTAAAGAAAGAGAGGGGTTAAATTGTTATATTATTCCAATATGATTTAGGAACAAGATGTACATATATAATATATATAAAGTATCCAGAGTGCCACGTCACTCACTGCCTCAGTCTGGATATTGAACAAACAATGCAGTAGTCTGCAGCACATGACATGATCTAAGAAATACATTCAATGAATACATCTGAGTCTAAGGTTGTGATTATTTCAAACTTCTGGGAACCACAAGACATAACATTATTCACCTCCACCATTCCCTGTGGGAATGAATTCCACCTACCAACCATTTTCTATGGGTAAAGAGTTTCTCCTGAATTCTTTATTGGATTTATTAGTGACTATCTTACATCTATAATCCCTTCGGGCTGAATTTGAACTTTCAGATCCATTCACAGCTGGGCAGGCCAGCAAGCAGCGTGCCGAGGACCGGGAAGTTTCAGCAGCACATTTGTAAGTGGCTTTTTAACCCAGCCACTGCATTTGCATCTGTCTTGACAATTTGAGCAAGTGTGCATGACACCGACTGACATGAACCTCTTTCAGGTGGGGCATGTTGGGAGACTGTAGCATAGAGATAATGTTACTGGACTAGCAATCCAGAGGTCTGGACTAATAGCCCAGAGTTCAAATCCCATCATGGCAGCGAGGGGCATTTGAATTTATAAATCTGGAATTAAAAAGCTAGTCTCTTTAATAGTGACCATGAAATTACTGATTTCGTGGAAATCCATCCAGTTCCTTAAGCCCTTTAGGGGAAGAAATCTGTCATCCTTACTCCACCTGGTTTACATGTGACTCCAGACCCCCAGCAATGGGGTTGCCTCTGGAATGGCCTAGCGATTAAGCCACTTGTTTGTATCAAACCCCTACAGACAAAAGCATTTTCATGAACTAAATAAACACACCAACAAACTGTGGGATATATTTAAAATGCATTTGCAACTGTATCCTGTGCCTGAATCTGTTGCAGTAAATGGGAAATGTCAACTCGCTAACAAATTAAACTAATGTTTAAAATTAAAATCTCTGATATACGTCAGCCGTCAAGTAACGGTTAATTAATTGTTAGGTATTTTTTAAAAAACATTTGAGTTAATCTTTTTCTTCCTGCATTAATTTCTTGGTCTGATTTCCATGTTTTGCACTGCTTCTGAATGCAATCGCTGTTTCACACTAGCCTGAAAGATGCGATGGCCACTTTAACTGAAAATCACCTTGAAGGATTGAAGTGCAAGGGAATGAAATGTTTGTCTGGTTCTCAAAAACCCATTGTCATCTCGCTCCTGGTCAATGCCCTTAGAAATCTGTGAAATTAGGTTTTCTGACAAACCTTTCAAATCTCTTTTCACTTGAACGTCGGAGACTGAGGGGGCAACCTGACAAGGGTTTACAAAATTATGAGAGGCACGGTTAGAATGCATACTCGGAGTCTTCTTCCCCAGGGTAGAAATGTCAACTACTAGCAAACATTGTTCTGAGGTAAAAGTGGAAAAATGTGAGAGGCACGTTTTTTACACAGAGGGTGGTAAGTGCCTGGGATGAGCTGCCAGAGGAGGTGTTAGAAGCAGATACAATAGCAACATTTAAGAGGCATCTTGAAAGGTACATGCAGAGGCAGGGAATAGAGAGATACGGATTGCGTAGAGGCAAAAGGTCTTTAGATTAGAAAGGTGTCATGTGTTGGCGCAGGCTTGATGGGCTGAATGGCCTGTTCCTGCTCTTTGTTGGAAACACCTGAGATATTAGCTACGGTTCAGTTGTAGTACTCCAACTTCCTGAGGATCTAGCTTCAAAATCTACTCCAGGTCTGTCATCTAGATTGGCATTTTGATGCAGAATGTTGCTGCTCAGTCCTGTTGGTCTTCTTGGTTGGGTATAAAAGATTATATGGCACTGTTTGAAGAATAGCAAGTGGGTTGTCTTGGTGTTAACTGGCAACAGTTACCCCAAAACTATCAGCGCCAATAACAAGATAACTTCGCTTTTATCATTGTTGTTTAAAGAACCCTGTTGTATTGTTAATCTGAATTCCAACAGTTCAAAATTACCCCATTGGGCATAAAGTGCTTCGGAACATCCCGAGGTTATGAAAGGTACTATATGAATCTGAGTTCATTCTGTTACCCATATTTATATATTTTTAAGAAAGTATAAAAGCAGTGACTTTTATCTTAAAATGCAGCATGGGTTTATGGAGAGGTCAGTCAGTTATAAGTTTACCCAATGAGGAAGAGGTGAGATGAGAAGATTGCAACAGCAGGCCAGGAGCTGGAGTAGCAGAACAAGGGCATCACCATGGAATCATGAAACGGGTCAGCCCAAAGCTAGCCTTCAGCTAGAAAGCTAGTTACCAACCAGCCAGATATCATCAGGAACCAGGCAACCAGCAAAATTTACTGCCAGCTAAAATGAGGGGAGAGGCTACAGGATCCCACGGGGAGTAGGAAGCAGAATCAGAAGGTGGAACAGAATTGATGCAGCTGGTACAACTGCATTTATAGTTGTCCCTCTAGTTGTTAAAGACCTTTTGTGGGAATGAGCAGAAGATCTTTGTATTAATGTTAAATGTGGCTGTACTAGTAACGCTGCTCCAGATTCACGCATGTGAGATTTCAATCTTGTAGGGAATGAAAAGATTGCACTCATTTCTTGCAGTAATTGTATCATTAAAATTAAGAACATACAAGTGGAGGGCATCGATTGGATGGTTACTTGAGCACATATAAAGAGTCACCAACCTAGGAGTAGAGAGGAGTTAAAAGATAGATACCTATAATGTTTCACTCTGTAACTGTAATTTATGTAAAGGCTGGCTATCAGGGAAATAACGGTGCACATCTTGGAAATGTTTTGAACAACACGGAATCCTTTAGCAATCCTACAGTGCAGAAGATGCCATTTGGCCCATCAAGTCTGTGCTGGCTCTCTGACAAAGAACCTTATCCAGGCCCTCTCCCTTGTCCTATATCTGTAATCCCACATGTTTACTATGGATAACTCATCTAACCTACACATCTTGAGACACTAAGGGACAACTTGCCATGGCAAATCCATCTAACCTACACATCTTTGGACTTGAGAGGAGACTGGACCACCTGGAGGAAACCCAGACAGTCACAGGGAGAACGTGCAAACTCCACACAGATAGTCACCCAAGGCTGGAATCAAACCTGGGTCCTTGGAGCTGTGAGGCAGCAGTGCTAACTACCGTGCCACCGTGCTGCCTTGGTCCATTAATCTCCCTCAAAAGGTGGAAGCTGTATCCGAACCAATGAAACAAAATTGCACCATTCTTGTCCATTTATAGTTGAATTAATCTCCATGACTTCTAAGGACATCTCCTTCTACTTTGCATTAAACCATCAGTCCTTGTGACTTCCGTACCCTGCATAGATTGAAATAGGACATCTTAAAGGAGCTTAATTTCTCTTTCTCCCTAAACGCTACTGATGTTGCATTAATAAAAAATGATTTTACTTTCCCCTTTGAAACACATTTCATCCACTCTTTGCAGTGTTTATATTGCTACCATTATACTATTTGAAAACTTAAAAAAAAATATTATCAGGAAACTTGCCAGATGTGTGTGACACATGAAAGAGGGTATTGTGCAGTTAGAACTTGTAGTAATGTTTGAGTGTAGCATAGCAAAGGAATATTATTACAAATCATAATAATGGAGTTAGATCATAAGTTGTTTTATTAAAACTAGAAGATCCCTAAAAAAGTTTTTAGTTATTTTAATATTCTGAGCACGATAATCCTTTGAGCTTTCAGTAGAATATCCAGTCACATTAAAATAATAATCCATTTCAGATTCTTGATTAAAAGAACATTACTGTACTTCAATTGTAGTCAAGCCTTTCTTCTAGATACAGGGACTATAGTTGAATTTGCCTATCATTCCTTCATCAAAATTCTTGACCAAGTTGTGTTCTTTGATGTCAAATGGAATCTCTTTATTTCAGCCCCCATGAGGCTTTGTTTCCTTATGGTTTTGTTCATTCATGGGACATGGACATCACCGACTAGCCAGCATTTATTGCACATCCCCAGTTGCTCTTGAGAAGGTGGCAATGAGCTGCTTTCTTGAATGCCAATACAACTGAGTAGCTTGCTAGACCATTTCAGAGGGCAGTTGAGATCTTATCTCTTGAGAGGAAGGAGCTTTTCACTCAAGAATAATACATCCTGTTGTTCCAGGATGTTCACTATTCTGCATATATTATACTTACATAAAACATTTGTTTTAACATTGGATTCAACCACATTGTTGTTGCTCTGGAGACTGGACCAGATAAGGGTGGCAGATTGTTTCCCTGAAGGACATTTTTGAACCAGTTGGGTTTTTACAACAATGGTTTCATGGGCGTCATTAGATTCTCAATTCCAAATATAATTGAATTCAAATTCCACCATCTGCCATGGTGGGATTTGAACCTGGATTCCCTGAACATTAGCTGAGTTTCTGGATTAATAGTCTAGCGATAATACCACTGGGCCCTTAAACTGTACTGTTAACAAAAAGCTCTTGTTCGTCAACCACTTTTAATCATGTATAAAGCACATAACTAGCCAATGTGTACTGTTGAACTTACAGTGAGAAGTTCACACCTCTCACTTATTCCCAGACAGGATACAGGAAGAAAGTTGCTATTTGAAAAGCAAGCTGCTTCTCACCTGTATCCTCCCCATCAAAATCTTTTTCTCCTCACTTTGTTTCATTAAAACATTCACCTGAATGTTTCTTTGAATTCTTATCCCTTGTCTTTCCTGTGCTCCAAAAATATCACAATTGGAGAGTTGTGATGAGTCTGTGGAGTTATGATGAAATGAAAATCAAGCTCCATTTGGACACTTCAACAAAGATGTGAAGCCCTGACTGCCTGGGGCAAAGTAGCTCCATTGTAGCCATGTTACGGATTATAACAAAGAGTTACATTCTTAATTTGTCATTCAGTAGGATCCTAATCTCTTCCCTATAGGAAGAGAGGGAAGACTGAAAAGGAAGTCAACTTGATCACAATTCTGACATTGGTTGTAGAACAATGATCAAAAGGAACATGCCTGCCATCAATGTATGGCAAGAGTTTTCAAGCTCTTGCCCTTGGAGCTAAATATAAAATTTAGGTACACATTCGGATACTCTGGAATACATTTCAGTTGCTGGTGTTATACAGATCTTCGAGTTTTGATTGATAGTAATGACATGACGAAGCTGAAAACTGCTCTCTCAAAACTACCAAGCTCACAAAATTGACACAAAGAGCAAATTTAAAAAAATAGAAAGTGGAGTTGCTTGAGCTCCAAGGCCCTGGAGGGAGTGCAGAGGAGGTTTACTAGGCTGATACCGGAGTTGAGGGGATTGAGCTATGAGGAGAGGCTGAATAAACTAGGCTTGTACTCGTTAGAGTTTAGAAGAATGAGGGGAGATCTCATTGAGACGTATAAGATGATGAATGGGATGGATAGGATAGAGGTGGAGAGACTCTTCCCGCTCAAAAAAGACAGTAGGACTAGGGGGCACAGCCTCAAGATAAAGGGGAGGCGGTTTAGAACGGAGTTGAGGAGGAACTTCTTCACTCAAAGGGTGGTGAATCTCTGGAATTCTCTGCCCGTTGAAGTGGTGGAGGCTGCCTCGCTAAATATTTTTAAGAAGCGGGTTGATGGGTTTTTGATAAGAGAAGGGATTAAGGGTTATGGGGAGAGGGCGGGAAAGTGGAACTGAGCCACGACAGATCAGCCATGATCTTATTGAATGGCGGGGCAGGCTCGAAGGGCTAGATGGCCTACTCCTGCTCCTATTTCTTATGTTCTTATGTTCTTATTATAATGTAAAAATTCAATATGGCCCTAGGGTTACAAGATGGATACCCAGAGAAAATCACTAAAAAAGTAACAGGACAAATATTGTAGAGTTAAAAATATATAATTGCACAGTCTTCTAATTCTTTTCTATTGATGAAAATCTCACTATCACGTGACATAGAGACAAAGGTCTGTCAGTAAATGAGATGGCCGATCTCATCTCTTGACAGGAAGGAGCTTTTCACTCAAGAATAATGTATCCTGTTTTTCCAGGATGTTCACTATCCTGCGCATATTACATTTACATAAAACATTTGTTTTAAACACTGGATTCTTTGTTCAGAACTTCAGAGACTTGCCTTCCACTTTACTATGCTTTAGCAAACCCATAATAGTAGCTTTGTCCCCAGTAACTAAATATAGCAAGGTCAGCATGCTTGTGAGCAGGAACCCATTAATATAAAGCTGTTCTTAGTGCTGTATTGCTTTCATCCCTCATGATAATAAGTGCATGAAGTATCAGATTCAGAGATACTTATGTAGAGAAATAGTATATGTAGAGATGGATAGGTAGTCTAGCACAGACTATTATCTACCTGAAAAAGTCATAGACTACAACATTTCTAAAGGATATTTGGTCTGATGCACTCAATGGGAATGTAATTAGAATTTTACACAAATTTAATATTTACATTCCTAGCACTGCCTGAGAAAGACCTGAGCATCTCTTATTTCCCTCTGGTCTAGAAAGAAAGTGAATACATTCCAATGGTATTTTCTGACAGACTTTTTTTTGTCACTACGTCAGCTGACAGGATATCCCAGACTACTTCATAGTGAATGGATTATTCTTGAGGTACGGTTATTACGAAAGCAAAAGATGTCAGCCAATTTCTGCACAGCAAGATCCCAAAATAACAAATGGAATGAATATCTAATGAACTTGTTTGGTTGGGTGGGGGCTAAATATTGGCTTGGATACTGGGAGGATATCTGTGTTTACCTTTAAATATTGTCTTGGAATCTTATTTATCGAGTTAGCTTTTTTCGTACATTTTTCTAATTTTTTTGGGGGGGGGAGTGGTTATGAGATCAGAGATGTTAGTAATGTCAAACTGTATTCTTTCCATTCTTGTACCCAGTGTCAATACCAAGCACTCCTAGATCAGCTGTGGCACAACAAGATGCATAGTCACACAAATGCAAAATACTGTGGATGCTGGAAATCTGAAATAATAATTTAAAAATGAGGGAAAAACTAAACAGCTCTGGCAGCATCTGTGGGGAGAGAATCAGAGTTAACAGCTGAAATTTTACCACCCTGCCCGCCACAGGAATCAGAGCAGGCGGGGGGCGGATAATGGGCAGGTCCATTGACCTCACGTGGGATTTTACGATTTTGGGATGAGTGAGGCGGTGAAATCCCACCCACATTTTGAGTCTGGAACACTCTTCTACAGAACCGAAGAGATGTAGGAATGTGATGGATGATATAGTTGAAGAGAGGGGGTGGGTGGAAGAAGTGGCGCAGAATAGAAGGTCAGGAATAGGCCGGAGCTAAGGAGAGATTGACAAAGATGTCATGGACATAATACAAAGGGGTGTTAATGGTTTCACTAGATACTGAAGAATGCTAATTTTGGCATAAGGTAGGATAGCAGAAAACGTTAAAAGGAGAACAAAGGTGAATCCTCAGTTCCTCAGACTTCAGTATCTTTTTCCTGACAGAAAAGGTGGAAGAGAGAATGTCCGGGGTGTGTGGGGTTCTTAGTTATGCTGACTGCTTTGCTGAGGCAGTGGGAAGTTTAGACAAATCAATGTATGGAAGGCTGGTTTGCCTGAGGCTGGATTGGGCTACATTGACGACTTCTTGTAGTTTCTTGCAGTCTTGGGCAGAGCAGGAACCATACCAAGTTGTGATACAACCAGAAAGAATGCTTTCTATGGTGCATCTGTAAAAGGTGGTGAGAGTCGTAGCTGATATGCCAAATTTCCTTAGTCTTCTGAGCAAGCAGAGGTGTTGGTGGGCTTTCTAAACTATAGTGTCGGCATGGTGGAACCAGAACACATTGTTGGTGATCTGGACACCTAAAACTTGAAGGTGCATTTTAAAGTAACTTTACTTTAACCCAGATTTGTTAATATTGTAAACCAATGCTCAAGGAATGAAGCAGTATTATTTTTATACAGACTCTTTTCCGCCTGAGGATAGCAGACACCGATCTCCTCAGTCTGGACTGGATTTGGATTCAGGCCACTGAAGTGAAAGGCTAACTCAGCCACATCTATGATGGCACATAAGCTGTTGAGCATACAGACATTGGGATTAGTCTTAACGGCTGTTCACGCCCCGCTGCCATTGCAACGTGGATGGAAAATTTGGTGCCCAGCCAAATCTCCGTTCACTACAACAGGAGCAGAAAATCCTCCTGGCATGAACGGGTATAAGATTCTGCCCAGTGTTTTTGCAAAAACCTACGCGTTTCTTCATGAAGAGAGTGAGGTGGGCACTAAAGTGGATGGATTTCAAAAGGGAAAAATCTTGTTTCATCAACCCTATTGAATGTCTTAAGGAGGTAACACAGTAAAAAAACTGCGAGTAGGCAATGGTAACACAGTAAAAAAAATATTTATCTGGATTTTCAAAAGGCCTTTGATAAAGTGCCTCATAAGAGATTGATGAATAGGTCAAAGAATGTAAATTTTTGGAACAAGTGCCAGAATGAGTTGTTTGGTGGCTCCAAGATAGAAAGCAGGGAGTGGAGAAAAAAGTTATTAAACAGAGTGACAGAAGATAGGAAATGATATTCCACAAGGATCAGTGCTGGGGCCACAGCTGTTCACAATTTTCATTTGGACTTTGGAATCAAAATCAGAGAGCTGGATTTAAAGTGATAGAGACCCTCGTCACCTACTTTGCGGAAAGCCTGCTGAATTAAGTGCCACTCAGTCACTTAAATGGACAGCAGTGCGCTTCTCCCAAGATCAAGGTATGCCCCCACAATCAACTCCTATTGTTCCTCATTCCCTCTACCAAGATATGCCCCCACATGCAAATTCTATTGCCCCTCATTTCCCTGTACCAAGGTTTTCCCCACAAACAACTTCTATTGCCCCTCATGGCCCTTGTCAAGCCATGCCCCAAACAACCTATATGGCTCCTTATGCCTTCCCATGCTATTCCTCCACTAGACACTGTACAGAGCAATGAATCTTGTAGCGGCAATAAGATCTGTAAAGAGACTTTCTAAAAGAGTTTTTTTAATTAATAACTGACTACATTCTTATTACAGCCCAGTAAAAGTGGCAATCACCTAGGCTCGTTCAAGTATCAAGAGCAGAAACTACAAGCAATTGAAATCTCTTTATCTTGTGCAAATAAGCATTGTGCAATTGACAGCATAGATCAGACAGCCAGAACTGTCAACCAAGCATAATAACATAATAAGAACATAAGAAATAGGAGCAGGAGTAGGCCATCTAGCCCTTCGAGCCTGCCCCGCCATTCAATAAGATCATGGCTGATCTGTCGTGGCTCAGTTCCACTTTCCTGCCTTCTCCCCACAAGCATGTTTTCCTTGGGGCTCAATTTCAACAATCTAAGTGAATTCTGAGCTCTCAGCCAAGAATGCATAACAAAGATTTGTTGAGAGCCCAGTAATCAATTAGAGTGTTGAAACTGGGCCCCAGGGAAAACATTGGCTGTCTGGCTTCTACTGTGAATTTCACAATATTCATTTACACAAGATAAAGAGATGTCAAGTACTTGAAGTTTCAGGCACTGAGAAGTTAAAAGACCTGAGCAATGAAATGTTTTATTGGGCTCTGTTAAAAAAGACCTTCTTTATGAAAGTGGACAGTTATCAATGAATGAATATTTTTACAAAAAATTTATACAACCCATTGTCACCACATGATTCATTGCTTCTATGCAATGCATGGTTGGTGAATAAGCATGAAGGTGGCATAGCTTGGCATGGAGCCCTGAGTGGCCAGAGAAGTTGTTTGGAAGGTATATTCTTTGCATAGAGTGAGGGGGAGTGAAAGCTGGGCATGAAGAGTTTTTGGGGTGAGTGAGGGGATACCTTCGCATCAAGAAATAAGGGGTCATATGGGTTCTTTGGGCCACATACCTTGGCATTAGTGCCAGGTGGGGCATTGTTTGGGGGAAGTGTTCCTTGGCATGGGAGCCATGAGGGAGTAATTATCTTGGCATGAGGCATATAAGGATAACCTTTGGCATTTACCTTTCAAATGGCTCCCTCATACTGTCTATAGCTTATGACTCCTCTGAGGGGCTGTGAACGCATCTCTTTGAAAATCTGACTCAACGTCGTGTAAATTGCAGAGGGTGAGGGTACATAGCTATCCCTGGAATGGGGCAAGTAGGGTTGGAAAGTGCAGGATGTGGGTTTATGACCCGAACACACCCGTACCCTTTAAAGGTGCTCCTGAGACTGAAATCTTGGGAATGTAGCCAGGAATTCCAGAATTGGTAAAGGACTCCCAAGTTTTCCCGACTCAGTGAAAAATCCAATCCTGAATGTGAAAAGAAAGGGTCAAACAGACAATCATCACCAGCATAGACTAGTAGGAGTGAATGACCTGTTTCTGTGTTGGATATTGTGTGTAATCATAGGGATCCTGACAGAACAAAACTCTTCCTAACTCTCTGATTTACTGCAGAAAATCCAGATGCTGGTGTCAGTGCCAAACACCGCCAGGATCAAAGTTCCCAACTCTTTACAGAAACAACATTCCATCCAACCTCAACAAATTACCAATGGCTGCGTAGTATCATTTAAAAATAAAGAAATCTTTTCTTCTCTTCGTGGCTCCCATGGATGAGGTTGGTAATTTGGTGCCAGTGGGTAGTTTTTTGCTGTACACATTGAGATTGCCATTAGCTTATTTCACCTTGGCCAGCTGATCGAGTGAAATAACTTTTGTGTCATAGCCCAGACTAGATCTGAATTTAGGTTGTAAATTAATATATTTTCTAGCCCACCAGCGCCCCCCCGCCGCCACAACATTGCCTAATTATTGTTTTAGTTTAAACGGTATAATCAGTTGCAGCATTTTTTAAATTCATTTTATTCATTTGTAGGATATGGGCGTCGCTGGCCAATATTGCCCATCCCTAGTTGCCTTTGGAGAGCAGTTGAGAATCAACCACATTGCTGTGGCTCTAGAACCACATGTAGGCCACACCAGGTAAGGGCAGCAGATTTCCTTCCCTAAAGGACATGAGTGAACCAGATGGGTTTTTCCGACAATTGACAATGGTTTCACGGTCATCAGTAGATTTTTAATCACAGATTTTTTTTATTGAATTCAAATTCCATCATCTACCATGGTGAGACTCGAACCCAGGTCCCCAGAACATTAGCTGAGTTTCTGGATTAATAGTCGAGTGATAATGCCACTAGACCATTACCTCCCCAAGAGAGAATTGTCAGTCAACAGATATCCACATTACAGACATTAGGATTGCATGAACTCCATCAGTAAATTGCCGGTTTGCAGGGTTCAGTTGTATATTCCAGTTCTTTAAGAGGTCAGATTTTCCTGTCTTCAGGTTTAATGTAGAGGATCAACTATGGGGGATAATAGGAGAGATCGTGGGTAGGATGCAACACACACTCGTCACAGATACCAGTCAGATTTTCTATCCATGAATTCAAATAGACAGAGAATCAGCAGGCCTTGTCATAGGCAATCCTCCTTTACTGATTTTGTTCTATGCACTGCAGGGGACCAATAACATCAAGTGTAAAAACATGAAAATCAAAGCCAGTGCTGGCCACAAATGATTCCACTCTTGGTATCTTCATGGCATAGCCAATAGAAATGATAAATTCAGGCCATGGTGTGTGTCCGACAAGAACTGAACTTTGGCAAGCAGGTCTGGAGTGTTCCTGCTAGCATTTTTTGTCGTTTCTAGTTGGCTACCATGACAGTTAATCCCCCCCTGCACTCCTGGAGGCCAGCCACATCTCTGGGAGATTGCAGGAGCCGGCAGTCAGGGCAGATAAGCACATACGCAAACAAAATCAAGTGCGGTACGCTGAGCAGCAGTGAAGATTGCTGTCATGCGATTAGCATCTTTACATGTCTTCGCTCTGATGATCTTGTTTCCTTTTGGCCGAACAAAAACAGGCTCAAGTATTTACATGTTAGCTCACACAAAGGAGAGTTCTCCTCACTGGCTGCTGCAAGTGTCCTGGAAAATCTGCTGCTGTTTGCCGCACTGTGTAAGTCATTGAGCGATCAAAGGTAAAATGAGGTCCTTACAGAACATGAGTTATCCATTGGAAAGCTGATTGGCTTCCCGAAGGATAGTTCATGTTCTGAACACCAACTATCTTCACAAATCATCTACTTCGATCACATTTTAAAGCATGACATTATTTTGATTTGATTTGATTTATTATTGTCACATGTATTAGCATACAGTGAAAAATATTGTTTTGTGTGCATTATACAGACAAAGCATACCGTTCAGAGAGGGGGAAAGGAGAGAGTGCAGAATGTAGTGTTGCAGTCATAGCTAGAGAGAGATCAATTTAATGTGAGGTAGGTCCATTCAAAAGTCTGATGTCAGCAAGGAAGAAGCTGTTCTTGACGCTTATGGCATAATAAAGAAAATTAAAGCTTTTATCCTTCTGCTGTAAATCCAAAACTGGTGACAATGGCAGTCAGAATGAAGAGAATATTAAAAATCTATTTAAATGTTCTTTTATAGCTGAACCCATTCTCAGCACAGGATCAAGACATAGGATTGGATTTAGTGCTCACCTGCCAGCAGGTTTGAATCCAAGGAGGGGAGGTTAAACCCAGAGTGCAGACTGCTGCTACCTATCTGCCTGTCCATGCAGTTATACCAGAGTCAGGCATTGCTTTGGGCAGCCCATCCACCAGTGGGCTAATTGAGGCCCCATACGTGGGCACTCAATGTCATTTAAATCCCATTACCGTCGGTATTTAAATGACAGTGGGAGAGGCCACTTTGCGCATGACAGATTTCCCTGCGTGACCGTGCTAAACGTGTGTTCCCTTCTTAACTGACTGTCCAGCCTTATTGGAGGGCCCCACCAGGGTGTAAACCCATTCCCCCCCCAGCCAGTTTGTCCTCCCCATATGGCCCCTCAAAATCCCACCCCACTCACCCATCCCAAAACACTTACAGGTAAAGGACTCCAGATCGTTGGAGATTGGACAAACCCCCAAGGTATAATTTGAGACCCCTCAGAAGTCCCAAAACAATGACTCCATGGGAATTGCCTGGGAAGTTTGATATTCCAATGGACAATTCCTCTGCTGCCCAGACCCTCTGAAAAAATCTGTGACTCAGAGTCGGAGACTTTGGATAATTTTGCTTCATTTACCTGGATAGTTATGTGATATTAGACAGAAACATTCTAGCCCAGCTCTTGGGTAACCACACAATTCAATCCCCCTCTCTACTCCTCCCTCAATGCCCTGACTACCCCCCATTCATCCCCCAGCCAGCCTCACTAGTCCACACCACCCAATACCCCCCTAACAAAGCCCTGACTCATTCTGACCTAATCTGCCTAACCTTCACCATCTGACTGACCATCTGACCCTCTGACCCCACCCCCCGCAACTCCCCTGAACCTCCGATGCCCCCTAAACCCCTCTTCCAGTCAAGCTGACCTGACCACCCGGCTACCCCCCAACTCCTAGACTACCCCAACCGGCCTGACCCAATTTCATCACCCTACCCACATACCACCATACTCATTTACCTTATCCACCCTATCCCCTTTATCCACCTAGTCTACCCCCGCATCCACTCTACCCCCTCACACACTTACCTTCTCTCTGTAGTTTTTCCAAAGACACTTTGGGACATGTAAACTCTACTTACTAGAAAATGGCAATCAGTGCCGATTCTCTCTGCTGCTCCCTCCGAGGTTTCAAGCACCAACTGAGTCTGGGAGTGTCATCCAACCTGCTACCTGGAAAAATTGGAGGAAGTAAGTGTATACTTTTTAACCTGTTCAGGGTCAGAAATAGGGATTTGAATCCTAAAATAATATTTGGACTAATATAGCAGCCAATTTGCATATTGCGAAGTCCCAAGAAGAGCAATGTAATTATGGACAAACAACAATCACAGAATCTGTACAGTGCAGAAGGAGGCCATTTTGCCCATCAATCCCACTCAGGCCCTATCCCCTAATCCCACATATTTATTCCACTAATCCCTCTAATCTACCCATCCCAGGACACCAAGGGGCAATTTAGCATGGCCAATGCACCTAACCCACACGTCTTTAGGCTGTGAGAGGAAACCAGAGCACCCAGAGGAAACCCACTCAGACACAGGGACAACACGCAAACTCCGCACAGACAGTGACCCAAGCTGGGAATCGAACCCAGGTCCCTGGAGCTGCGAGGCAGCCATGCTAACCACCTGTGCCACCATGCCGCTCTTTAATTATGTTACTTTAAGGTTAAATAACAATTAGCAGACCAGGGAACCCCCCGGTGTCTCTTTGATCAGTGCCATGACATCCACCTTCATTGGGTAGTCAGATTTTGGGTTTAATATCTCATTTGAAAGACAGTAACTTTGATAATGCAGCACCCCTCAGTATTCCTTTGGTGTGTCAGTCTGGATGTTGTGTTTAGGCTTCTGGACTGGAACTTGAACCTACAACCTGCTAGCTACCAGACAAAATTGCTACCATTGACTCACTATTAATAGTTAGACTCAGTAATCCCTGGATCATGAAGATGAAAGTCACCCACTATTAAGCACGATCAAAAAACTCTTACTGGGAAAGACATTTGTATCCATGCGAGGTCAGAATGGGATTGGATTTTGCTGTGATAATCCCCTTCAGTGAAATAACTGACCGCAGGAATGGGACCATTCCAATCCTAATCCAAGGAACATTCTTGCATTGTTTACTGAAGCTGAACAATGATCAAGATCAGAAACGGTGACTAATTTTTCTACATCTAACTTGAGGGGGTAGGGGTGGGTTGGGAAGCCTTAGTGCCTTCACCACTATCCTGGCCAGAATTAACTAACTGGTCATGGTCAGCGACTGACCTTTCTGGTGTAGATAGCTCAATGCAGACAACATATTTGAGAATTTAGGAGCAACCACTTTGCAGTTTGAAAACCCCAAAATCATTTGAACTTCAACCTTCAGTTTCCCAATTTGTTTAATATTTGCAAAGGGAAGATTTAAAATGGTGCAGCGAAGCGCAGAGAATGAAATTTAGCATATAGCTCGTCCAGACAGCAAACACAGCCACAATGGATCAAAAAGCTTGCTTTGTGCTGTGATATCTATGATCATCTGCTTCTAGTTAAAATAGATTTGTCATTCTTGGCTTCGTTTCATTGCTATGCTTAAGTTATTGGTGTAATTTACTGAAAATTCATAAGATCACTCATATGTAACTGTGACGAATATTATGTGTTTGTAAAATTGAACTCATTTGACTGTTAACACGATGGGTAGAATCTTCTGGAGGTGAAGGGGATCTCAGCCAATGGCTAGAGAGCCAGTCAGAACCAATGTTGCCTCTTTACAAGACCTATTGCATCTTGTATCACTCAGGCCCTTGATCTGCCAGTGTGGGCTGCTCCCCCGGGATCAAGGACCACTGGGGTGGAAGACCCCCTGTCGACAGCTACCAGCCAATCAGAGGCTGACAGCTAATTGGTACTCAGCAGCGCCACCATACAGGCAGTGGCTGCTGCCAGTACTACGTGTACCCAAAGCCTCAGATTGAGGAGGGACCTAGGGGAGTTACTGTGGGGAGGGGACTGCAGGAAGGGAGTTGTGGGAGAAGAATGTCAGCTGCAAGGTCACAGTGGTGGCTTTCAAAAGAGTTGCGGATTAGGTTGATTGTCCACACCCAATTGCCCCTTAGGGGAACTAGCAGGGTATATATGTAGGGTTAAGGGGATAGAACCTGGACGGGATTGTTGTCAGTGCAGTCTCGATGGGCCTAATGGCCTCCTTCTGCACTGTAGGGAGTCTATGATTCTGTGAGTGAGGAACCACCCCCCACAACCACCCCCCCCCCCCAGCCCCCTCACCCCCCGTCCCCAATCTACCCCAAGTGGCCGTGAGCAAACGTGCCACGGTTTGCTTGTTGTGTTCCCCACAAAGCGAGCCCTTTGTTTTTTGCTGGGTAAATACCAATTAATAAAGGAGAATGAGACTATTAAGCGAGTCCTTAAAAGGGCTGCAATTGGTGGTGGGGCGGGAAAGCAGTCCATGGGCTTTTCTGCCCCCAGGTTTAAATGAAATGGCAGAGGGAAGGTTGGTGGATCCCCACCTGCCACTCTGCTGCCTGATTTAATGTCACCTCAACACCAAACCTGCCAAGGGGTATGGCATAATGTTCCATCGTAAATGCTAAAATATCACTCATTCCATTCAATAATTCCTGGAAAAGTCCATCCAAGCAGCAGAGCTACAGTTTGGGATACATCTAGTCATCTTCTGTCTTTTATAGTTAAGTTTCAAAAACCAACAAGGAATGTACTTTTAACACCAATCCATTCGCTACTGTTAAAGTCAGTAATTCCTCAATTATTAGTCATCCTTATGTTCAGAGAGAGGGATAAAAAGCAATAGAGCAACTTTCACTTCCTATTCTCTCCAATAATTCCAGCCTCTAGTTGAAGTCCTGCAAATTGTAAGCTCCATTAAATATATCATTTATTTTTCAGAAGTGTAAAATCCACTACAATTTGAATTGTTCCTTAAGTTATTGACTCTCACCCTGAACTGTTGGATTTTCATCTAATATGGTGGTGCGCACTGCCAAATTTCAAACTGGAACTGATCCAAATTGGAATATTCTAGACTTATTTGCTCCAAGATAAACCTGCACTAACTTAGACCCAACAGGATTTTACTGCCTCGCTTGTCCTGAAACTGTAAAATCCCACAGATCTCTGCTGTTTGGATGGACATTGCCATGGCCCACCCTCACCTGCTCCAATTCCCATGGGAGGCGGGGCAGTAAAATTCTGCCAATCATGTTTTCCCTTTAGGGAAAAGTGACAGCCATGTAAACGTAATACATCTATGGAATGTACTTCCATTAGAAAATTTGAGAATCTTAATAGTAGTTTCTATTTCTACATCATCAATGTAGTTTAGGAGTAGGCATTCTCATGATAACTCTCATGATAATACCTCTTATGATAACTCTCGATTAGTTATTTCTTTCAAAGCAATTCTTAATCCAATTCATGAGCTGGAACTTTACACCTATCCTGGGAATGGGTTGGGAGGTGGGTGTAAAATTGAGTGGGATGACAGGGCATGCTTCACTCACCTCATTCGTGATCCATTGATAGTTTACCAGCAGTGGGGAAGGGAGTTGATGGGAAGCCCACCTGCCCTTAGCCTAATTATCCATTTAAAAGATTGAGATGGTGGCTACTTTTAAAGGCTTCTTCCTGTGTTGCTATCTTTTTACCAGTAGTGGAGGGGGCGGGGGTGCAGGCATTTTGCTATCTGGGGGGCTACCGAGCAAAACCTTGAGGCTTTGCCAAGAATTCAGGGTTGGGGACCTACTAAGTGGCCTTCTATGACCCATTAAAGAGCCCCTGCACCCCAGCATGCATTACCCTGCTACCCCCTCCCCGGGAAGAGCCATTCTTTATCCTCATGGGTGAGCCCCCACCCACCTAACCCCTGCCCTCTGACCTGATTGACTCCAGTGATCCCCAGCCCCAAACTAAGCTCTGTCACTGCTCTGGGGTAGCTGGTCTGGGAACGGTTGCACTTCCAGCAGCCACCACCGCTCCCAGTGGCACTAGTGAGACTTAAAAGCTGTCGGCCAATTGGATAGGCAGCTCTTGATGGTGGCTCAGAGGAGCAGAAGACACAACTTTAGGCAACTATTGCCAGAATCATATAAGAGGGTTGTGGCTTTCAGGGAAAGACAGAGGTAAGCTTGCTACTACATTTTGGCTAGTGGATGGAACCATCACTTCCACCAGCCATGTTTTCGATTTGGTTCCATGGTATTAAAATTCTGAAATTACACTTCCCTTGAATAGCCAAGAAAACAAAATGGATTTTCTCCAGAATTACTCTCAAGGCAAGAACACAGGGGGAATTGTTAGGAGGCCCATTATTGTGATTTCGCAGATTTTCCTTCTCTTGCCCTCATGGGGAAGGCTACCAACGAAAGTCAAACTTTTCCATTGCTGGATAATTGGAAGAGGGGTCATACTGCTGTAAAGTTCAACAAAACATTAATGGCAGTGGGGATGGGGAAAAATGTGTCATTACAGATGAGGCAAACCATAAAGCATTTTACAGAGAGCAATTCAACTATTATAATTAGTAAGAAACATCCACTTTAGTTCCATTCACATGCGCTTTTCCCATGCTGTTTATTATTTTTCAAATAATTACCCACTTTATTTTAGAAGCTATGATGGAATCTATATTCAAACCAAACCAAATCTCAGTCCATGGGGTTCAAAGCTACAGTTTCAAGAATAGAAGCAAGTTACTGCAGATGCTGGAATCTGAAACCAAAAAAGGAAATGCTGGAAAATCTCAGCAGGTCTGACAGCAGGTAAGGAGAGAAAACAGCTAAAGTTTCAAGTCCAGTTGACCCTTAGTCAAAGCTAAAAGATGTAGAAAGTGGGAGATATCCTGGAGCGTAAGGGAATGAAAGATGGGTCATAGCCACAGAAACCAAGGGGAAAGACTGCTAATGGCAGTCCATCTCCATCCATCACAGCTTACCCTCTGATTTCAGCTTCCCTGTCATTTGGCCATTCGTGTTTTCTATTCTCTCTGTGGACTGTCATTAGCAGCCTTTCCCCTTGGTTTGTGGCTATGACTCATCTTTCATTTCCTCACCCTACAGTATAAACATCTCCCACTTTCTCAGCCTTTTGGGTTTGACAAAGGGCCAGATGGACTCGAAACATCTTTTCTCTCCTTACAGATGCTGCCAGACTGCTGAGATTTTCTAGCATTTTCTCCTTTTGTTGCAATTTCAGGAGTGTTTGCATTTTCTGCATTTCTTGCATTTCTACACCAAGCCAAAGTGGCTGAGTATAAGATCATGATGCGGGCATCCTTTAGCGACTGTACAAATCAATAAAAACTTGAATTGAAATCTTGATCTATACGTGAAACTGTGCTGTAAGACCCAGCCCATTGCGTCCTTGAATAAAATGATTGCGACGTATTTGGAGTTTGATAAGGAAATGCTGCTTGATTCGGTTTCCTCAGAAACACATTTACAGATCTTGCCTTAATTGGATCCTGGAGAATCCACAGGGATCTGATACCAAGTCTGAACAGCTTGCCAACATAGTCCAAATCCCTGTGATAAACAAACTGCAAACACAAACGCTGCACAGTCTTCTGTTTAACGTGGGTGGTAAGATGCTTATCAGAATGAACTTTTTCTTTATCTTTTAAGGAGGCTGGGTTAGTTCCTGCCCACCCTGTCATTTCACTTAATATCTGATGAAGTAAAGCAAAAGAGCATTCAAACAAAAGAAAATGAAAATCAAAAATTTCAAAGCAACCATAAAATGCAATAGAAGATTTCTGATAGAAGCTGATGGAAATTCCTGCCTGTTTCTATTTTAAAAAAATCTAATCCCCTTCAGCTTCACGTAATCTAACAAAACTCAGTTTATTTTTGATAAACACAGTACAATTAGTGGGTGAGTGTGGGGGTCATTGACTTATGCTGGCTCTCATGCTTATAGCATACATTTGGCAGTAGCACAATGTAAATGAAGCATTAAACAGTGCACTTTCACTCGCATCCAGGAGGTTACACATGCCTGTGGACAAGGGTGCTGTGATTTCCTCTGATTTTCTCTGTACCAGATACATACCTGGGCTTGTCAGTGGCACTCTGGGTTTGAGGAGGCTGCCCGCTCATTGTGCAGCACTGCTTTATGTGGCCACACATACTACGGGGCCTATTTTACCATTTTGATTCCAAGTGCTGGGCGGACTTGAAACTGGGAGTGTTTCAGATCCAACTTTTAGACCTGTTCTCAGGCGCCCCCATACGCATTCTGCCTGCAAAAATATCAGCAAATCCGAATAGCACCGTAGAAACCTGTGGGCGGGTGGGGCTTAATGCACCCGAAATCCTGCAGCTCCGATCGGCGCCTCCAACTGCACATGCACAGAAAAAAAATGATAGAATGCTGCTCCCCTGCCACATCCCTCCTGGGCTGGATATTGTTTCCCCCTGGCCCTCACAGACATTGCCCCACCCCTCCAACATTACTGACTCCCTTATCGCCTCCACATCCCTCTGCCACCCAGACCAATTGCGGGCCCGTCCCTTACCTTCTCCCCCACTGATCACAGACAGTGTGGCAGCGGACCAACCTACCCCTCCCCACCACCAATCTCAAGCAGAAAGTCATTGGACCCACCTTCAACCGTATCCCCCCCACCCCACCCCACCCCCCGCCCCACCCCACTGCAATTTCAAGCAGAGAGCTGTCGGATGCTGGCACTTACCACCTCACTAACCCTCCATGATGGAGCGCCCAAATTAAACTCATGTGGAGCATATCTGTTTTGCACCAATTCTGGATGGGCGAATGCAGTGGCAAAGTGCCGGTAAAGCTGGGCATACAGCCCAATAAGTAAATGACAATGCATGCAATTGCATTTAAATAGCCGTCGCACCCATTTAGGGCACTGTCCCGATCACTGCCATTTTCGGACCTTGGTAAAGGGGGAACCTGGAGGCAGGTGTGGATCGGCTACTTGCCTCGCACCCGACTTTACCATGTTTCGGCACCCAAGACCGGGTGTAACACAATGGTAAAATCCAGCCCTACAAGTCCAAGGGACTGGCACACACACACTGCTAACCTGGTAGGCTAGAGGCAAGTTTATATTGATTGAATGCCATTGACAGAAAATGCATAGAGCTTTGCTGAAGAAACCACACTGAGAGTTTAAATGAATAAATCACTGAAGGCTTGAGAGGATTAGAGATCTATTGATGGGTGGCATGGCGGCACAGTGGTTAGCACTGTTGCTTCCCAGCACCAGGGACCTGGGTTCAATTCCCAGCTTGGGTCACTGTCTGTGCGGAGTCTGCACGTTCTCCCTGTGTCTACATTGGTTACCTCTGGGTGCTCCGATTTCCTCCCACAGTCCGAAATCTCAAGTCTTTGGAGATTTATTCATTTAACTACAAGTGTGGTTTCTTTAACAAAGCTCAATGAGTTTTCATCAATGACACTCAATCAATATAAACTGGCCTCTAGTCTATCAGGTTAGATGCACTGCCATGCTGATTTCTCTCTCAGTGTATGCAAATAGGCGCCGGAGTGTGGTGACTCGGGGATTTTCACAGTTTTCACTTCATTGCAGTGTTAATGTTAGCCTATCTGTCACATTAATAAGTAAAAACTTATTTGTGTAGGTCTGTGAGAATGCAGGAAGATGAAGGCTGCAGTCAAATCCCCTCCCTTTTCAGTGTCAGATGATTTGTCTGAGCCTGATTTGGAATGGTGGCAGGAAGAAATGTAACTGGGTAAGAAGATGCAGAGCGGTTATCCTCTTCCACTAGAGTGCTGCTTCCCTGTGACCAACTTATATGATGCAAAAATGCTGTTTGTGATGAAGCCAAACCAATGCAATTAAACAAACTCTTTCTCCCCTTCAGGCACAGCGCAGGCATAGATTTTAAGAAGAAGTCTGTTTGCTTATGGTGTTGTATGGTGTTGGCTTTGTGTCAAATTAAATCAGATACAGACAGTCCCAGAAGCTGAAGTTCACAGAGACTCTCAAGGAAGAGAAAGGCTGGGAAAAGAGGATGATAAAAAGGAAGAAGACATTAATACCACTCGCTGTTTACTTCTGTTTATGTTGTGAGGCAACATCATGTGGCTCACGATGGAATATCGAATGCCTAGAAATTATTCAGTGTTGGTTATTCTGCGCATTTACATCAATGAAACCGGGAGGATCTGATGTGGCACTTTCAAAATGACTTCCTGTACATATCTTGTACAGTCTAATGCGCTGTTAAATTTGATTACAACCTTCTCTAACTTGCAATCTAACGCTTTGGCTCTGCCATTCGCCACTCTCCCAGCTTTGTTTTTTATGCTTTGCTTTGTGTTGATCAACAAGTTCCACAGTATCTTTTTTCACCTCATCCTTATGGCTAATTCAACCACATTGATGGAATTCATGCGCTGCCTTTTTTCCTCCCTTCCTGCGTGCGATAGTTTACATTTATTTCTGCTAGATTTTGTTTGCTAGTGATTGTTTCTCTCGTGTATTTTGTTTATCTCACTCCGGACAGAATCTTTCTAGCTCTCAGTATTGAGGGGACAGGACAAGTTGCGGGTCGCAACCCCACTTGTGATCGAGGTTCACCCTGTGGCGTGGGAAGACTAGAAAGACTCACTAACAGGCTGCCGCCAGGTTTGCCATCCAGTTTAGGGGTGGGGGGCAGGACATGGGCATGGGAGAGCCAATGGGAGGATTCGGAGGAATGGCCAACAGGCAGCCCCATTGAGAGAAATGGGTGTTACTGAGAAAATAAGAAGCAAAAAAGTGCCTTAAATGGAGGCACTGGTGAAAGGCTTCAGAGGGGTGAATAAAAAGGAAGGTCCAGAGTTGTTAGGGCTGTGTGGATGGGAAGTCCCAGACGAGAATACCTTTCCCCATGCTGTACCCATTTCAACCTTGCAGTTCTATGCTAGCACCATAGGCAAGCAGCTTCTGAAGCTCTGCCAGGCCCCTAACACTAAGCCCATGTGCATCCCATTAGATTCCAATGTCACACGCAGTTAAGGGATGACTGCTTTTTAAAATACTTTAATCAGCCCCCCCATGGACAGGTGGGTGGCTGCCTTAAGAAACCTGCCAAGTCTCCTGGAGGCAGGGCAGCACGGTGGTACAATGGTTAGCACTGCTGCCTCACAGCACCAGGGACCCAGGTTCAATTCCCAGCTTGGGTCACTGTCTGTGTGGACTCTGCACATTCTCCCTGTGTCTGCGTGGGTTTCCTCGGGGTGCTCCAATTTCCCGCCACAGACCCAAAGACGTGCTAGTTGGGTGTATTGGCTATCCTATATTCTCTCTCAGTGTACCCGAAAAGGTGCCAGAGTGTGGCGACCAGGGGATTGTCACAGTAACTTCATCACAGTGTTAATGTAAGCCTACTTGTGATTAATAAGTAAATAATAAATAAGGTAGAACATGAGTGGAATAACATGCCTCAGTCTGATTTCCATGCCTCCCTCACCACCTCCAACTCTGCCTCCTAGGGGTTTGGAAGACTCTGTCCTCTGTTACTCCCTCCTTCAGCTGAATTCCATTGCTGTTTCTAAGAGTGGAACCTTGTGCCCTCCTATGTGGCAAATTCGGTAGCAGAGGGGCATTTAATCAAGTAGGATAGTGACAAATAAGGACACTGCCACCTTAATGTCTCCACCCCAATTAAGTTAATGGCAGGAAAGTCTATGGAAAGC
Source organism: Carcharhinus amblyrhynchos (assembly GCF_965287045.1). NCBI lineage: Eukaryota > Metazoa > Chordata > Chondrichthyes > Carcharhiniformes > Carcharhinidae > Carcharhinus > Carcharhinus amblyrhynchos. The sequence goes on from NC_137335.1 coordinate 58,193,194, forward strand.
TTTCCTACCCCCCTGCCTACTTAGGCCCTTGAATGGCCAATTTATCCTACTCAAGGGCCTCATCTGGCTTCTGCTGTTGGTATTAATCCAGTGGTGGACAAGAGGACTCACCGTGCTCAAAACAAACTTTGGTGCTTTTGCTTTCAAGCTTTGAGGGAGAAGGAGATCCCGTGTTCAAAAGCACTTTTGGGGAGGTGTGGGATGCCCACTGAGAGCCAACCCTCTGCCTTTGCTGCTGACCCTCATTGTCCACTCGCTGTGAATCACACTCTCAGCAGGAACGACTTTGTGCTCAGTATCCTTGGCCTCGGGGAAGGCCCACTGTTTGACCTGTTATATGCCTGATTAGCATGAGATGCAGTGGGTCTTCTGCAGAAGAGGCAACTCTGGCATCCTGCTGGCCCTCCAACCAATGGCCGAGGTATCCCATCACCTCCGCAAGATTCCTCCCTAATCGAGCTTTCTGAAAAATATTATTGATGTAAATTGGAAATGTTCCCTCAATACTAACATCTGGGGAATGCCAGCACTCCTCTCCCCACCCTGATACATGCATATTTATACATTAAAAATTGTGTGTTAATTGATTGTTTAACAGGTCAATGGTGGGCCTGCCCTGAGATCAAGGACCCGAGAACCAAAGTCCCACCAAGTGTGGGTGCATAGATAGGTAAAAGTGTGGCAATAATCCATCAGCACCACTGTAAAGTATCCTGATGTATGTGTATTATATCCTATACCATGCTGTTAATATTGCATCTCTGTATTATCAGTGATAAGATTTCCAAAGTTCATCTTGCTTCAGCATACACAATAAAAAGAAAGGCAATTCGGGTCATTGGCCTCGGTATTTATTGGGAACAGAACCTCCTTGCAGAGAAAGGGTAAGTTTACATGAACATTATGGAGCTTTGACTGCTCAATCCGTACACATTGACATTCACTTCTAACATTGGTTTTCATAGCAACTGGGTGAAGATGTTTAGCTTCCCGCATCTCTTTCTTCATTTAATTTGATCACAAGTAATCTGTATCTCACTCTGTTTCAATGCCTTTGATCTCTCTCTCTGATAGCCTTACCTCATCAAAATCTGTTCATCTCAGCAGTTAAAAAATGTCAGTTATCCCCTTATTTATAGACCTCAGAGGGAATGAACTCAATGGGTGGGATTTTCTGGCTGCACTCGCCCCAGGGGCAGAAAATCCAGTTAAAAGTCGATGGACCTTTCCAAGGTCTGTGTCCCACCCGCCTCAATTCCCGTGGTAGGCAGGATGGGAAATTTCTGCCCCACATTTTCACCAACCCCCTGTTTCTTGATTTTGCACCAGAATGGCTTCACCCTAATTTTAAGATTATTCCCCCCCCCGATTCTGGATTTCCCCAGAGGAAATGATGACACGGTGGTTATCACTGCTGCCTCACAGTGTCAGGGACCCAGGTTCGATTCCCGGCTTGGGTCAGTGCCTGTGTGGAGTTTGTACATTCTCCCTGTGTCTGTGTGGGTTTCCTGTAGGTGCTCTGGTTTCCTCCCACAGTTCAAAGATGTATGGGGTAGATGCAATGGCCATGCTAAATTGCCCCTTTGTGCTAGGGGGACTAGCTAGGGTAAATGCATGGGGGTTATGGGGATAGGGCTTGGATGGGATTGCGGTCAGTACAGAATCGACGGGCCTAATGGACTACAGGGATCCAATGATTCTAAATAGTTATTCTGCCTCCACTCTGCCAAATGCTTTTATCATTCTAAACTCTTCAATCAAATCACCCTCATCATTTGAAATTCAAGGGAATACAAGCCAAGATTTCATGCAATGAATTCCCATTGGCAAGAATTATGGATTCTTTGTTTCAACATCTAGCCACAGAAAATTCCATATTACTGAATTGTACTGCACAGGAGGAGGCCATTTCGCCATCAATGTCAAATAAATCTTTTCATTTTCAGCTGCTAGCTTCAGCTGTACTACTTTATGGCAAGGGACTGTTCAAATCTCCCTTCACACTTTACACAATGCCAGACATTCTCAGAATGATGATTTTTTTTTCTAGTCCTCCCCTTATTTCTTTTTACTATTGTTATCTTAAATTTGCCCATATCATTACCATCTCAGCAACCTGTGGCTAGATTGCTATTTTACTCATTCCAACCATTTCTCAACTTTCAGCTTCCACTTGGTCACATCTTAATTTTTAAAGAATTCATTTACAAGATGTAGGCGTCACTGACTAGGCCATCTCTAATGTCCCTTGGGAAGATGATGGTGAGCTGCCTTCTTGAACCACTGCGCTCCCTGTGGTCCACTGCGCCGTTAGGGAGGGAATTCCAAGATTTTGACCCAGCAACAGGGAAGGAACGGCAATATATATCCAAGTCAGGATGGTGTGTAGCTTGTTGTGAGGAGTGGGGGTGGGGGGGGGGGCGGGTACAGGCATACAGGTATTTAAATAGGAAAAGAATGAGTAAAGTGAGTGTTAGTCCTCTAGAGAGTGACGATAAGGAGTTAATAGTAGATAGAGAAAATGGCAGATCAAATGAACAAATATTTGCTTTTGCCTTCATTATAGTGGATACAAAGCATTCTAGTATTTGCTGTAAAGCAAAAGGTGGAAGGCAGAGAGGATCTAGGTAAAATCGCAATGTTTGGGGAAGCTGCACTGAGAAAATTGTTGGCGATGTGGGCTGACAAGTCTCCAGGTCCTGATGGACTTTACCCAAGGGTCATTTTTATAGACCTTCTGATGACTCTAGTTTAACTTCCTGCACTCTTGGATCAATTGCTTTCAGGTGATTGACAGTTAACTGCCATTCCAGGCTGTTCTCTTCTTAACAATCTAGCTTAATTTATTTGAAGGCTGCTATTATGTCAGATCTTAATCTACAGTTAAACCTGAAAAGGATTTACCAGAACTTACTACATGAATCTAATTTTCTGCTCATTCAAGAGCCTAATTACCTGTTTTTAAGCAGGCACCTGGATGCCCAATATGGTATTAAAGGTTTTTAGAGATGATAACCTTGCAGAGGTGATTATTTTGTCCACATTTTCCATCTGGAACATTGGTCAAATTCAATCTTTGTGCTTTGAGATACAACACAAAGGATTCATTTAGTTTTTTACAACTTAATTAGGAATTATTTACTGCCACACTGACAACTTTTATAACGTGTGATCTACACATTAAAGCCCAACCTTCAATCTAATCCATTTACAATCTTATTATTGCACATTCATTTTCACTGATAAGAAAGTTGTATCTGTTATATAAAACAGGGATGTTAGATATTAACAGAATATACGATTTGTATCTGGCATTTATATAGATGTAAGTACCTACATAAAGACAATATAGGTGCTTGTGTAGGTTTTTAATTTTTTTATTACTGTCACAAGTAGGCTTACATTAACACTGCAATGAAGTTACTGTGAAAATCCCCTAGTTGCCACACTCTGGCACCTGTTTGGTTAAACTGAGGGAGAATTTAGCATGGCTAATGCATCTAATCTGCACTTCTTTCAGACTGTGGGAGGAAACTGGAGCACCCAGAGGAAACCCACGCAGATGTGGGAAGAACGTGCAAACTCCACACAGTCAGTGACCCAAGCCAGGAATCAAGCCCGGGTCGCTGGCATTGTGAGGCAGCAGTGCTAACCACTGTGCCACCATTCTGCCCCTAGGTGTTCATATTATTAGAGATAGCTTCATAAATATAAGTACCTATGTATAAATATGCCTGCTCACTTTTCTTGCATTTGAATAAAATAGGTGATGTTTGGTGTATTTGTATGTGGGGACAATTTCAAAGATAATTATGGCATGCTATAGGAAATATGTCCAAATTTCACCTTTTGCTTCTACTTTATCTCTTGCATGTCTTTATCCCTTTCCCCTGCTTTAAGACATTAACACTGTGAAACATAACACCCTGCTAAAAGTTAAACACGCAGCACTGAAAGAGAAGTACTGTAAGTGCTGTCTTTGGAAGCCATCTAAAAACGTATGTTGGGAACGGCACAGCAAGGACTTTGGAGCTTAACACAGTTAGAGCAAAGTTCAGTGATTGAGCCCGCAGGCAAAGCAGCAACATGAACCACTCAGGAGGCCACAGGCTCCGCACCTGCCAAGACATTGGAACTTTGCCGAGAAATATCCTTGCTTTTCTTTCTTTCCCTCTGAACTTTCTCAGCACAGTTTAGAGCATTGAGGATCACTCCATTGTGTCTCAGCACTGTGGAGGAAGCTGAAAAGCTAATGAGTTACTAGGAGAGAAGCTGGCTAAGTCTCCTGAGGAAATTAGGAAATGTTACTTCCTATCCAGCATACTCCAGGGTGTATTCCCTTGTTGAAGAACTCACTTAGCAGTAGCAGTTGAGGGATGACAGAAAGGACAAAAAGTTATGGCAAAGCGTATACGAAAGAAAGGAAAATAGGTCACATTTTTCAATCATGACCTGTTTCTGGTATTTCCACTTGTATAGGGGAACTCAAATAATGCACAAGAAGTTCAACACTATCAAAATCAAATAGCAACCTGCCTGCCACCTTAAACATTCACTCCTATCACCAGTGATGCATTGTGTCTGTTGCGTGCAACATCCACAAGATACACGGCAACAACACATTAAGGTTCTTCAGCAGCACCTTTCAAACTGGCGACATCTATCCATCAAAATGACACAGTTAGCAGCAGCATAGGAACACTGTCACCTCCAAATTCTTACGCACACAATACCTTAACTGGGAATGGAGCACTGCTCGTTCAGTGTTGCAGAGTCAAACTCCAGGACCACCCGACCTAATAGCACTAAAACCACATGGACTGCGATGGTTCAAAAAGGCAGCTCATCAGCAACTTCTCAGGGGCAATTAGGAATGAGCAATGAAGGCTGGCCTAGCCAGTGATGCTCACATCTAACAAATTCTTTAAAAAAAGTCATAAAGCACTCCAATGACAGATTACAAAATCAGAAAATGCAGGTCTGACAGCATGTGGAGAAAGAATAGAGCCAACGTTTCGAACCTGGATGACCCTTCGTCAGAGTTGCGGATTGACAGGTTATTTGACTTTAAATATTATGTTAGCCAAGACCTGGTCCTTCACTTCACAGTGGAGGTATTTACCATACACAATCAGAAAGCAAAGCTGGAATAAGAGAGAAGGAAGTATTAATGTGCTGGAAATTGGCTTTGGGTATCGAGGTGTGGCCACAATGCATGTCGGAACCTGAAGGCCTGAGGCCAACTTAAACTGGGTCTCAGAGCTCCCTGGTATCAACGGGTGAGCTGCTGGTGCCTGTCATGCCCGCGTTGGCAGCAAGCCCATTGAAGAAATACACTTCAGTAGCAGCCCAAAGTTAACCCTCAGTGGAGGACCATGCAGCTACAGCAAATGGGAGCATACTGGAGTTAAGGGATCATGTTTTCTCCTTCTGTCTCAATAGCAATGTATCTTTTTTTGAAAGATTTACCGTTTGCTGGAAGTCACTTAGGAATCATAAAAGAGACAGGTCTGTCTATTGATCCTATGTGGAATATTGAATTGTAGGAAGGTGTCCTAAATAGGCCCAAAACTTTGAATTAAACCTCAAAACTCACCCCACCCAACGGCAGATCTGTCGTCTTTCAGGTGCCCGCTGGGTAGCAGACATTGGTTACTGAATTGCACCTGCTTTACTTCCGAAAATGGGTACAACGACCGGAATTCTCTGGTCTGACTCACCTTGCTGCCATGGCCAGTGAGAACAGAGAATTTGGTGCTCATCCAAATCTCCATTAACAGCAGTGGGATCTGAGAATCCCAGCTGCGGGCGAGGTCAAAATTCCAACCAATGTCGTTCAACGTCTTACTGAAGGTTGGAGATAATGCTGTTGGCCTATCTGACAAATTGTGGCTTAATAATCTGTATATTCTTCTGACATCAAAGGTGATTCATAAATCATCTTATTGTTAGACTTGTGCTTGTACAACTGACATCACCTAACGGCACTGATTTTTTCATGTTTAAGTGCTGCTTGGATAGTTCAAGCCTAAATATTTCTTGTATCATTGTTGTGTCAAACATAGTTCAGTATAATATTCTTGCCTTACAGTCAGATGATCATTGCTGAAGAGACTTCAGGACATAATCTAAGCACTTTAGTGCAGTACTGATGGAACGCTGCAACGACTTGGCCAGGATGGGATACCCCCCCAGATGAGCGCTCAGATCCCGTACGGACCAGCTGGTGGGGATATTCACAGACATCTTCAAACTCTCTTTCCACCAATCTGGGGTCCCTATCTGCTTCAAGATTATGTCTGATCTGATAGTAATCTCAAATCTACACTCTGCCTACTCCGGGTAAACTATCACCCCCTTGCTGACCAAGAATCTGTCCACCTGTGCCTTAAAAATATTCAAAGATCCTGTTTTGCCCACCTTTTCAAGGAGAGGTGTGGCACAGTGGCAGAGTGGTTAGCACTACAGCCTCATGGTGCCAAGGACCTGGGTTCAATTCGGGCCTTGGGTTACTGTCTGTGTGGAGTTTCCACGTTCTCTCTGTGTTTGTATGGGTTGCCTCCAGGTGCTCTGGTTTCCTCCCACAGTCCAAAGATGTGCAGGTTAGGTGGATTGGCCATTCTAAATTGCCCCTTAGTGTCAGGGGATTGGCAGGGTAAATATGTGGGGTTATGGGAATAGGTGGGATTGTGGTGGGTGCAGAATGGCCTCCTTCTGCACTGCAGGGATTTTATGAGTCTACGAGAATTCCAAAGACTTTCAATCCTCTAAGTGAAAACATTTCACTTCATCTCCATTTTAACAGTGTCCCTTAGTTTTAACGGTGACACCTAGTTTTAGATTCTCCCACAAGAGGAAACATCCTTTCTACATCCAGCCTGTCAAGACCCCCTCAGGATCTTTGAATCAAGTCACTTCTTACTCTTCACAAACACCAGCAAATGCACGTCTGTCCAACCTTGCCTCATGAGCCAGCCAGTTCTGTTTTGGCCACGAGTTAGAACTCCTGGCTGAATCAGTTATAGATTCATTGAGCCGTAGAGGTTTACAGCAAGGAAACAGGCCCTTCAGCCCAATTTGTCCATGCTGCCCTTTTTTTAACTGTTTGGTTAGTCCCAATTGCCCTTGTTTGGCCCATATCCCTTAATACCAATCTTACCCATGTGACTATCTAAATGCTTTTTAGAACACAGAACACATAACATTACAGCGCAGTACAGGCCCTTCGGCCCTCAATGTTGTGCCAACCTGTGAAACCAATCCAAAGCCCATCTAACCTGCACTGTTCCAAATTCTTTATAACTTCCTCACTAAACCTACCACCTCTCATTCTGATTCTTATATGCCTTTTCAATTAATCCTTTGACCATGTCTCCTAATACTCTCTGCATTTATTTTTCTCGTTGGGATATTTTATATGTTAAAAGCTCAACATAAATGCAAATGATCTTTTTGCTTGCTTAAAGCTGGCGACGAGGCATCTAACCATGGCATGCTTGGTACATAACTTTTAAAAGACAAAATTGTACCCGCCTCTACTACTACTTCTGGCAGCTTGTTCCAGACACTCACCATCCTCTGTGTGATAAAAATTGTCCCTCTGGACCCTTTTGTATCTCTCCCTCTCACCTTAAACCAATGCCCTCTAGTTTTAGACCCCCCTACGGTTGGGAAAAGATATTGACTATCTAGCTGAACTATGTCCCTCATTATTTCATAGACCTCTATAAAATCACTCCTAAGCCTCCTATTCACCAGGGAAAAAAGTCCCAGTCTATCTCGTCTCTCCATATAACTCAAACCGTCAAGTCCCAGTAGCATCCGAGTAAATCCTTTCTGCACTTAAAAAATCACATTGGGTTCCAGGTAAGGATTTCAATTCTTCAGGAGGCACCCTCCTCCTTCTGGAAGTTAGGCTCATGGTTTCAGAGCTGAAGTGACACATGGTAGATGTGTTGGATGTGGAGTGGGGGGTGCTGAGGGGGTGGGGAGGTTGGGGGGGTTGGGGGGTGCCGGTGCAATAAGTTGGTTTCCGTTCCCGTTGATGCTAGTCACGTCAAATCTGGAGCCCTAGTTTCAGAATCCCAGGTGTAACGCTAGCGGCCTATATAGTTTCTACTCAGCTGGAGGAAGTAAATGCAGATCCAAATCTCCTTTCACTCAGGCCCAGTCTTACTTTAGATGCCTTTTCAAACAAAATGTAGACAATTGCTTTAAAATGCTTGATACAATTCCTGTGACACTTCTGTTTTCCATTAGGTTTAAATACAATAGCAGTGTGCCATATCCCACAGTGCAGCAAGGTTGGCAAAGCTCAGACTCGTATTAAGTAACAAAGGAAGCTTTCGTTTAATGTAATATTCTTGGCTCTGCTTATCAATGTGGCTCACAGCAGCCAGGTTTTATACTGTGACGTGGCTCTGACTTTTTTTTTTAACCAGGCATTTGAGAGGAAATGATCCTGTTTTTACTTTATTACGTTCTTGGAAGCATCTCCCCTGCGTTGGTAACGTGGAACCTTTGGCTGCCTCTGGCTGACACGTTGCCATATAAAAAAATCGCACAAATGGAGCAAAGATGCAGCTGAACAACACACTGTTCCTTTCTGAGAACTGAATAAACACATTGACACTGTCCAAATATTGGAATAGCAGCTGCCGTGTTTTGGAACAGACCACTGCTTCTGCTGTGCTGACCATTCTGAAAAGCCGTCTTTCTGGGAATTGTCTGATACTAGTAAATTGTTAATCATCTTGAAAAGTTATTTGAATGCATTAGTCATGGGTGGATTCCCGGGTCAACACTTTACCTCATCCTCATTTTACTGACATTGCTAATCACTGGCGTGCCTCGTTGAACTTTTTTTGTTGAAAATTCTTGGTTTTGAATCTGGTAAATACAGAGTACAACCATTGACCCAGCCTCCTGCCCTCAGTGACAAGCTTTCGTCCCTGATATTTTTCCCTATTTCTTCCCTACTGAGTCAACATGGCTCATTTGGTGGCAATCTTAACATCAGTGCTAAAAAATGGCTTAGGTTTCAACTTCCACTTTGGAACACATAAGGCAGGGCTGACCCTTCAATGCAGTACTGAGAGAGAGCTGCATTGCCAAAAGAGCAATTAATTTGAGATGCTGACTGTGACCGTAATTTGGGTGAATGTTTACCTACCTGGCCTTGAACTGGATTTAGTTGGATTTTGAATTTGGTTTTTGGAGGAAGCGAGTATGGATTTGGTTTGCCCGCTCCACTCTGAGCATTGGCTTTGCAAATTTAAGGATGGAGCAAAATATCTTTTAAAACGTTTACTTACCTGGCAGGGTGAACCTGTGATCACCTGGCAAGGTGTGCTTCTCGGTCTTTTGGCTAAGATCAAGCATCAGATCAAGCCCAAGATGGGGTGCAATGTCTTACCTTGTCAGCTTAGATCTGGTATGTCTCTTTTGTGGGGACCATGAAATTGGATTCAATTTGAATTTGAATTGGTTTTTGGAGCTAGCTAGCAAGGAGATCAATTCAGGGCTTGCCCAGTCCACGTTTCGTAACTTTAAAAATGGAGTAAAAATAATTTTAAAGGATGTTAGACAACATAATCTATGTGGATAACTTGAATACTTCTGTATTCTCTGTAATGGTCATTTTGAAATATCTGTAATGTTCCTTTTATTGTACTGAAGCACCTCAGAGTGCAACTTGATTTAAGTAGAAATCTTGAATCACTCTGTGATCACCATTTTGAACTGTTTTGTAACATTCTTTCAGATATTTTATGATTAAAGTAAATTTCTGCAAAAGAAAAATGTTAAAGACCACTTAACAGTATTCATTATGCTCTTTCAGTGTCAACCTTAGTCACAAGCAGGTTAACTGCTCATTTACTTTACCTCTGTTGTTATCTGTATATATCCTGCTTTATTTGCTTACAAAGTCGTCATTAAATTCATTGCAATGGTGTTGTACTTCAGAGTGTTTCTGAGAGAAGAAAACATCAAAAAGATGTGTATCTTTCTTTTTCTCTGAAAGATGTTGGGTGGGATTCTCCAGCTGCGCTGACCCCAAAACCAGAGAATCCCACCCGAGGTCAACGGACCTCTGTGTGGTCTGCTCCCCCCACCCCCCGGCCCGCTATGATTCCCATGTTGGGTGGGACAGGGGAATTCCCCCTGTTGACTCTTGTCAGGTTATTTTTGTGTCAACTGTATCAAGAAACTGCAAAGAGTAGTGAATGAAGCCCAGTCCATCAAGCAAGCCAGCCTCCCATCCATTGACTCTGTCTAACTTCCCGCTGCCTTGGAAAAGCAGCCAGCATAATCAAGGACCCCACGCACCCTCAGCATACTCTTTTCCACCTTCTTCTGTCAGGGAAAAGGTACAAAAGTCTGAGGTCACATACTGACTGACTCAGAAACAGCTTCTTCCCTGCTGCTGTCAGACTTTTGAATGGACCTATCTTGCACTAAGTTGATCTTTCTCTACACCCTAGCTATGACTGCAACACTATATCCTTTCCTTCTCTATGAGCGGTGTGTTTTGTCTGTATAGCAAGCAAGAAACAATACTTTTTATTGTTTACAATACTTGTGACAATAATAAATCAAATCAAATCAAACCAAACCTTATCAAAATGGTTACTTTTCACACATGAGCTTTGACATTAATTGTGGAACTGGAGGTGTCCTCCACACCAGTGGCAGGATTGGGAACAGAAATGGTGTTGGTGGCGAAAAAAAGGAAGGTAAGGGGAGCTCAACAACAAAGTTACCCTGGCCAGGTCGGGGATACCAGTGATGATCATGGTGGGGGATGGAGAGCTTCTGATAGTTCGGTGAAGGCAGGGGGAAGGTTATTTTGTGTTTGGATCGGGGAACCCTTTGTAGTGCAGCTGTCTTTGCCGGCTCTAAAAGACCCTCCACCCCCAATCCCACCGCCGGCCCCCCCGCCGGCCCCCGTCCCCCCTCCCCCCACCCCCTTCCAAAGAGGCAGCATAAATCACACCCACTCATTCTTTTTGGCTAAGAGGCTCAAAATCTGGAGCGAAAACCAGCCTGTGGAGATGGAGAGCTGCACAGGTTTCCTGTTTGATCCAGACGCTGTGAAGAGCTTTGGGAAGATTCTGCCCACTGTGTTTTTTTGCAAGCAAGGGCTGGACCTTGTCTGCACCTTGTCCATTGTGAACAGTGGAAGGGACATGCTATTTGATATGGTCCGTCAGTCTTTGGGATGTACAGCTTACATACCTAGCATCACACTGGCACTGAAATTCATATATTCTATTCATTCAAGGGATGTGGGCATTGCTTGCTAGGCCAGCATTTATTGCCCATCCCTAATTGCCCTGGGAAGATGATGATGAACTGCCTTCTTGAATCACTGCAGTTCATGTGGAGTAGATACTGTACCCTGCTATGGGACGAGTTTCAGGATTTTAACCCAGTGACAGTGAAGGAACAGTGATATATTTCCAAGTCAGAATGGTGAGGGGCTTGAAGGGGAGGTTCCAGATGGTGGTGTTCCCTTGTGTCTGCTGCCCTGTCCTTCTAGGTGGTAGTGGTCATAGGTTTGGAACATGCTGTCTAAGGAGCTTTGGTGAGTTCCTGCAGTGCATCTTGCTGCCACTGTGTGTCGGAGGTTTAGTTAATAAATAAGTCTAACATAGGTGCCTTTGTTATCCAACTGTTCAGGGTTGAGTGTGGGACCAGGGAGATGGCGTCTGCTGTAGACCTATTGCGGCAGTAGGTGGACCCAGGCAGTCTGGAAGGCTGGAATTGATTCGTGCCATGACTAACCTTTCGAAGCATTTCATAATGATGAATGTCAGAGCCACCGGATGATAGTCATTAAGGCACGCTGCTTGGCTTTTCTTTGGTGCTGGGATGATGGTCGTCTTCTTGGAGCAAGGACTCGCTAGGTTAAACCCATCAGGTTATGGGATTGGCCTGGGTGGGATTGTGATTGGTGCAGACTCAATAGGCTGAATGGCCTCCTTCTGCACTTTAGGATTCTATGATATAAAGAAATTGTTCACAGCTCCAGCTTCATATTACAAGATTCCAGGCCCCCTCTGAGGAAGGGATAAGACCAGCTTCCATTGACTTGGTGTAGTGCTCCCAACAGTGCTAACATTTGACCTCTTGGGCCTGAATTGGAATTCAGCACTGAAGGAATGCATGATTACTCTCTCAGTTGGGTTTAGGAGGCCTGTACAAACTGTTTGACCAGGCTCAGCTAATTGCTTGGAAGCATGAAGTTACAGCACAAACAAAGTGTTGGTTTGACACAACTTGCCACCTGGTATCTTATCCTTGGCAACTGGAGCAAAAATAGAAAGGAATATAAAACAAATGTTATCCCTCGGTCAGTGATTCCATCTACATTCCTTTGTTCTGAATGACTAACAAGTCCACTTTATCGAGTACTTATGGCAGTAACCACAGTTACCACAGTAATTGAAGGCAATCAACCAGAATACCACTGATTGAGAAATAAAGACCTGTGTTTCCACGGCACCTTCCATGCTACCTCAAAGTGCCAATCAGGTGCTTTTTAAAGTGGCGTCTCTGTTATAAATATAGGAAACACAGAAGCCAATTTGCACACAGCAAGGTCCCATATATGGAATTGAGATACGATCAGATAACCTGTTTAGTGAAGGATAAATGTTAACCAGAACACCAGAGATAATTTAAAATAATGTTGTGGGATCCTCCATATCCAGCTGAGGGCACAGTAGCAGAGGGCTCAGTTTAAGATCTCTGAAAGGGTAACTGATGCCCCTCGAGTATCAGCCTAAATTTTTATGCTATCTAGATGGGAACTTGAAACGTCAGCCGTTGGATTTAATTAGGGGCAAAAGTGATCAACGTTGAACCAAAGCTGGCACTTAGTTACCAATGGATTCAGAGTGACAGGCAATTTAGATCCACTTAATACCACCAGTTATGCTCTCCATTCCATGTCTGAGGCAGCCCGGTGACACAGTGGTGAGTACTGCTGCCTCATAGCGCCAAGGGCCCGGGTTCAATTCCAGCCTCGGGTCACTGTCTGTGTGGAGTTTGCACCTTCTCCTCGTCTCTGTGTGAGTTTCCTTTGGGTGTTCTGGTTTCCTCCCACATTCCAAAAGATGTGCGGGTTAGGTGAATTGGCCATGCTAAATTGCCCCTTAGTGTCAGGGGGTAAATAAGAGGGGTAATGGAGATAGGGCCTGGGTGAGATTGTTGTCAGTGTTGACTCCATGGACTAAATAGCTTCGTTTTGCACTGCAGGGTTTCTATGATTCTATGATAAGTTGAATACACTACAGGCATTAACCATGCATCTTGTCTACTGCCCATTTTTATCCACATATTAGTGTTGAATGTAAGAGTGCAGCTGGGTCTGAATTGTGGAGTAAATAAATCACAAGTTTGTAAAGGTTTCATGAAGTGCTGTTGCAGCTTCTTCCTCTCTAACTCTCACCATTTTATGTTTTACTTGCTCATTAGCTGACAGCTTTTTAGGACATGGCGGGACTTCTCTCCACAAGAATTACTTATCTTTCATGTGGTCTTTTATGGGCTGTGGGCATCTGACCAGCATTTGTTGCCCATCCCTGACTGCTCTTGTGGCCTGCTCAACCATTTCAGAGGGCAGTTAAGAGTCAACCACATCACTGTGAGTCTGGAGTCAGGTGGGCTAGGCCAGACTGGGTAAGGATATCTTACATTCGTTGGGTTCTAATGACAATCAATGATAGTTTTGTGGCATTCTTTCAATTCCAGATTTATTAAATGTATTCAAGAAGATAACTCACCACCACCTTCTCAAGGGCAGCTAGGGATGGGCAATAAATACGGGCAAACCAGCAGTGCCCATGTCCCATTAATGAATTTTTAAAAATTCCACAACTGCTGTGGTGAGATTTTAACTCACGCTCTCAGAGCGCTAGCCTGTCTCTCTGGATTACAAGTCCAGAGATATCACTAAATCACCATCTCCTCCATTAGAAGTCACCCAGCATGAGCAAAAGTAACTTCTCTCAGAAACTTTCATGGCGATCAAGGCAAAAGGGACATCTTTCTGGGCACAAGATTTGAACCCTAGTTTCCAAAGGTAAGAGGGCAGTGTGCTCATGAACCTTTACTAAAAATACTCCTCCCTCCGAGCATCGATGCGTAAGAATAAACATTCGGCTGTTTCCTATTCTGTTCAATCAATATACAGCATCCAACAAACATAAATAGAACCGTCTCCAGTTGCGTGCCATCGATGATTTATGGGCCCAATGTACTGGTGGGGATGCTGAAATCAGCGGATGCAATTTAAGTGAGTGCCAATTAAGAGTGGCGGAGAGAGGAGATGAAATAAACACATTCCAAACAATATCCCGTGGCATCATAATTACAACAAATTGAAGACTAATTTTGTTGCCTTCTGTTAAAATGTCTCTTTGGTTGTCTTTGAGGTGATGTCGTTATAATTCATACTCGCAGACATGTTTTTGTAAACCTTTAGCATAAATGTCTTAACAGTTAAACACTGTTCTGGATCTCAGCCATTACTTGAAAGGACCGTTTAGGTTGTTCTATAAACATTGGGTTTGTTTATAACGGGAACCCAGATGCACATTAATTATCCCCAGTATGTGACTGAGGAATATCAGCCCTTTAGGCAGAACATGTCAGCACATCATAATCTGCTGCTGAGCTGAAAAACCTGACCAGCTCAGTATAAACAACCTATCACTGAAATCACTTCTGTTTATGCTGCAGACTTCATAACTTACAACAGAACTTTAGCCGCTACACCTTAACCACTTGGCTGCTGCCTTCACAACAATGTCATTACTTCCCCAGCATGCACTAGGACAGTCTCAATATACCATGGCCTTTGGTATAAAATGGATTGTTTACAGTGTTCTCACCAACTGAGAGCACATAAACACTCTTGTTACAAGTGGCATAAGACTTTTTAAACATACTTGTAGGATTCCCAAATGCGGCTTTATGATCTGCTCCATTTCCCTTTAAGTTTGCATCATTTCATATTCCTGCTCCGTAAATATTAGTCAAGTTTGACCTTTGACATTCCCTGACGCAACACTGGGCTAAAGGTTGGGCACGCTTACAGCCAAACTGTGTTTAAGTTTCTTCCCGTGCTGTGCATAGTTCAATAACATTTTTCTAAAAGTACATTTTACAATGAAGAAGTTCAAGTTTTCCATTCTTCCAATGGGCTCAAGGTCCAAGGAAGATAGCCACCACAGTAACCAGACGATCAGACAGAAATGACTCGGTAACTATGCCAAATCTGCTGTGTTTACACTGTGGGTGGATTCAGCAGCTCAGAGGAACGGCAATGCACAAGAATCATTGAGTGAATGTAGTTTCTCCTAAACGGCGGACTTGATTTAAATGATATTTCAGAGGAGCAAAAGCTGGTGAACATGAAGTTTGTGCACCATTTTGGCTTCTCCAATTTGTGGGAGAAGGTCCAGAAAGTTTTTTTTTATTAGTGTCCCAAGTAGGCTTATATTAACACTGCAATGAAAGTTACTGTGAAAATCCCCTAGTTGCTGTCCTCCAGCACCTATTCTGATAGACAGAGGGAGAATTTAGCATGGTCAATGAATCTAAGTAGCATGTCTTTCGGACAGTGGGAGGAAACTGGAGCACCCGCAGGAAACCCACGCAGACACGGGGAGAATGTGCAAACTCCGCACAGACAATGACCCAAGCCGGAAATCAAACCTGGGTCCCTGGCACTGTGAGGCAGTGGTGCTAACCACTGTGCTATCATAAAAGCAGGAAAGAAAGGCCAGAAATTCTGGAATAATATTGCTGGCCCGTGTGGAATGGCCCAGTCTGTCTCAGTGTGCTGTCTGTATTTGCCATCAGCAGTATTATAGATCAGGTAGTGGGTGAAAATCCCACTCCAGTCAAGATCCTGTGTCTACAATGATAATTTTTCATGTTTACACCAGCTGGTATCTTGCTGTCATAGGTAAAACTGCAACATAATGCGAGGCTATATCTGACACCGTTGTCACCGGTTTTGCTGAGATTTTTTTTCTAACTCCACACAAACTGGGCAATTGGCCAGGGACGTTCCTATTCTATTATATTGATCTTCCAGCTACACGTCCAGCATGAGTCAGCTCTTGGTGAATGTGGTGTTAAATGCAAATTATCACCGACAATACACCACTTCCAAGTTCCTGGAATCCAACTTCATTCTTAAAGGGACTTATGTTTCAGCACCAAGCCATGCAGTGCACATTTCAAAAGTACACCTCAGATGAATTCTTTAAAGGTAAAAAACACAGATGCCTTCCTGGGTTTTTGTGTGAGCAGCTCTGACAGGTTTATGTTGGGATTACAACCAGATGAGTGAGGCCTGCGCTTTGGGAATTCACGGCACACTGCTCCACTGACGACAATACAAAAAGTAACTTAAAACTAGTCAAACAAAATACAATGCCAAGCCCTAATCCTTTCCTCATCAATGCATGTGGGGTTTTCAACAAGGTCACTGCATTGGGATTGCACCTGATTATGTCCTCCAGCACAGATTCCATGCGAGGGCATCTCATTACCATGGAAAAGGCAGACACACAAACTATTTTGAGTGCACCATTAGTGCCGTATAGGAACACCCATTTTGCTCTGCTGATGCTCAAGTTGCTTGCTTAGCCTGGAGCCCCCAGTGTGGAAGGGGGTCAGCATCTACATAGGTCCTGTTAGGGGCCAGTACATGTCCATTAACTGGTCATACTGGCTGGTTCCAACTCTGGCAGCCTTTGGGGTCCTGCAGACTTTCCCATTTATCTTCAACAGGATGGCCAGGTTTATTGGAGACCTATCATCTCAGCCCCAGGATATCATTGCAGGAGTCCCTCAGTGTTCTAGGCCCAACCAACTTCAGCCACTCTATCAATGACTCTCCGTCCATCATACGGTCAGAAGTGGGAATCATTGATGATTGCACAATGTTCAGCAACATTCATACTCCTCAGATACTGAAGCAGCCCATATCCATGTGCAACAAGACCTGGACAACATTCAGGCTTGGGATGATAACTGGCAAGAAACATTCACACCACACAAGTGTCAGGCAATAGCCATCAACACCAAAAAAGAGTCTTACCCGCTTCCCTTAACATTTGTTGGCATTCCCATTGGTGAATCTCCCACTATCAACATCCTGGGGGTTACCACTGCCAGAAACTGAACTGGTCGAGCCGTACAAATAATGTGGCTACGAGGGCAGATTAGAGACTGGGAATTCTGTGGAGAGTAACTCACGTCCTCAAAGTCTGCCCACCACCTACAAGGTGCAAGTGGGGCGTGTGAATACTCTCTCCACATGCCTGGAGGAGTGCAACTCTGTCAAGAAATTCAACACCATTCAGAACAAAGCAGCCCACTTGATCGGTACCCCATCCACCATCTTGAACATTCACTCCCTTTGCACTGATGCTCCATTTACAAAATGCACTGCAGCCATGCACTGAAGGCCCTTCAACAGCACCTTCCAAAGCTGCAACTCTTTTACTTGTAAGCACAAAGGCCCTTTAATAACACTTTCCAAATCAGCAACCTGTTGCATCTAAAAGGACAAGGGCAGCCACCACCTGTATGCTCCCCTTCAAGTCTATGAGCATCGATTTATCAGAGTTCAGTGCAGGTCCATGAACTGCACTGGCACTAAGACCCTGGAGAGTGTAACCGTATATCCTTTGTTCCAGAGTAATGCGCACTATACAAATATGATTGTATTACAATTCAATCATGCTAGAAGAAGTAACCAAGGCTCTTGTCTGTTTGCGCGCACATCTACCTCAGAACAATGACCAAATTGAAGAATGAATATGTGGGATTAATTACCAGACTCCTATACAGTTGAGGCATTCAAACAACCATGAGTACAAAAAAGGTAACCTATTTATAACCATCATCCAAATCCCGAGATTAAATTCCTCCCTCACTTGCATCAATTCTATACAAAACTTACATTCCACTTTTAAGCCTATTTCTTTTGGAGCGGCAGTGGGGTGGGTGTCACGGTGAACAGCAACTGTTGCTGGTTCATGTCCTTTAGTCTGGCATGATAGTCACACAACAGAACTGATGCTAATGCCATCAGTATTGAAGAGGATGCTGAGAAAGAATTGGGGGTTGGTGACGTGGGAGCATTGATTGGTGAAATACATCATAGATTTGCTTTTCTGTTCCTCTTAGTTGAAGAGTCAGTCACGGGGGGGACATAGGTTCAAGGTGAGGAACAGGAGGTTTGGGGGGGAATGCGAGGGTGGTAATGGTCTGGAATGTGCTGCCTGGGAGGGTGGTGGAGGCGGCTTGCTTCACATCCTTTTAAAAGGTATCTGGAGGAGCACTTGGGACATCAAAACATTAAGGGCTATGGGCCACGTGCTGGCAGATGGGATTAGGTGGGAGTTCAAGTGTTTCTAATCTGTTGGTGCAGACTCGATGGGCAATGGGCCTCTTCTGCACTATATGATTTTATGATTCTATGAATGCATTTCCACTGTAACAAGTTTTACTCTGTCCCATTGGGTCAGGTGTTTGGTCTGAAATAATCACCTGCACAAAGAGAAAAATTGAGAAGGGAGCCCCAGAAAATTGCACGAGTAGTTGGAAATATGCATGGGTCCTTTCCTTTCTACCAGCTCTACATGCTGGCGACCTGGGTTCAATTCCCAGCTTGGGTCTCCATCTGTGCAGAGTCTGAATGTTCTCCTTGAGTATGCGTGGGTTTCCTCTGGGTGCTCCGGTTTCCTCCCATAATCCGAAACATGTGCTGGTTATGTGCGTTGCCCATACTAAATTCTTCCTCCATGTGCCCTAACAGGGGCTGGAGTATGGCCGCTAAGGGATTTTCATAGTAACCTCATTGCAGTTAACGTAAGCCTACGCATGACACCAACGAATAAAAAATGTTACAATGTCTGATTATTTATAGTTTAGTCCAAAAGAGGACAGAGCATTCAGCAAATATCATTGGCAATCATTGCAATAGCATTTGAACTTAAAAAAAAACTTGGGGGGGCAATGGCTATTTAGCCCATCAAGCCGGTCTCCTCCATGGACCATCTGCAATCTGTTCATTACTGAATTCTTCCTTGTCGATGTGACCCACAGAGGGAAATTTTACGCAAATAGCTACACGAGCCCTGTTCGGAATGCTATTGAGAAAGCTTTTACCGAAGAATCCATTTTATCTTGAACAGGTGGTATCTGTGGAATGTCAGGAGATCAGCTCAGATTTCCAACCTGTCACATTTGCCATCGGACAGAGTTTGAACCTAAGAGATACAGTTACCTGCTTGGTGACAGTGTGGTTACATTTTCTTTGCTTGTAAAGACAGCTTTTAATATAAGACCCACTCTCTAGAATGCTAAATGATGAGCAGTTAGCTGTCAGACCAAAAGTTAAGGTCACGGAGGTGGTATGAGTGTGTGGCCTTTTAGCTGGAATTAAAAAGGAAGGAAAGAGGGGAGACCTGGAAGGGTAATGGCCCCGTGACCAAACTCAGCAGCCATCCCATTATCTGTGTGTTATATCTGCGTATTATTTCCTGCAATAAAATCTGTGAAATGGAAATTCTGCACTTCGAACCTTAATTCCCCAGAGACAAACAGCTCCGAGCAACGTTGATCTACAAATGCTAACGTAAAACTTCAGGATGTTCACCCATCTTTATATCTCCAATATTGAATATTCCTCTCATGCTCAATATTGACCTGCCCGTCCAACCCAGAAGCCATCCAGGTGCATTCAGTTATTTTAGTGACTTATCGCTATGATTGGAGGCATGTAAGGGATGAAAGGAGTATGCTTCCCCGAAGAGGGAGGTCGTGCTGTTTGTTAGTGGCAGGATTCTCTGGTCCCGCTGCGGTCAATGGGATCTCCCATTAGTGTCACCCCACACCGCTGTCAAATCCGCAGGATGGGGTGTGCTGCCAGCAGGACTGAAGAATCCCGCTGGCGTGAGGGGCCGGTGAATTCTCCCCAGCGCTTTTCACCTTTTTTCAAAGCATTTTCTTCTGCCAGTAATTCAGGTGGAAATTGGGATGTGTTCATATGTTTTGCAGGTCCAAAATGGGAGTATTACATTCTTATTCTGAGGTCCAATATTCCATGTTGGAATGGGATGGGAAATGTGCCGGATACCGTATGGAATTATGCATTTTATGAGTTCTTGATGGCCACCTGAAATAGATGTGGGCATTATTTAAATATGTTAGTAATAGATCCACGCCTGTAGCAGGACCCTTTTATGGGATTGCACTCCTTGCCATTCCAAAAGGTCACATCATTAATGTGCCCAGCAAAATATGACAGGAACAGTCAACTACGATCATAGGAGATCATAGAAAGCCTACAGTGCAGAAAGAGGCCATTTGGCCCATCGAGTCTGCACGGACTACAATCCCACCCAGGCCCCACCCCATATCCTTACATATTTACCCGATAATTCCTCTAACCTACACATCTCAGGATACTAAGGGGCAATTTTAACATGGCCAATCAACCTAACCCGTACATATTTGGACTGTGGGAGGAAACCGGAGCACCCGGAGGAAACCCATGCAGACACAAGGAGAATGTGCAAACTCCACACAGACAGTGACCCAAGCCAGGAATCGAACCCAGGTCCTTGGAGCTGTGAAGCAGCAGTGCTAACCAGTGTGCTACTGTACTGCTTTCCATGCCAAACCTACTGCTACCGTGCCAAATCTTTCTGATTTGTTGATGGGGCGTGAGTGTCACTGGCAAGGCCGGAATTTGCTGCCCATCTCTAATTGTCCTTGAGAAGGTCTTAAGTCATATTTAACAAGATCCTTAACTGCATTAAATTAAGTCCCTGGATGATCTTCTTTAGGTTTTCAGGCTGTGACTAGACCACAGTTTAGGCTGTTTTGGCAAGTGTGAGAAACTCTTGCACTCTAATCCAGGATTTGCTTACTCTAAAACACTGAACATGGGAACGTTCCTGGGTCCACCCTTAGCAGAGGGAGGTAGAGCAGAGAAAGTGGTGCAAAACCCAACACCTACTGAACACTGGCAGCCTTGCACAAAATCTGAAAACCTTCCAGGGGTGACTCTTTTAATGAGCCTGGCATTATTAAATTTGCGACTAATAGTAAGAGGACTGATCAGGGCCTGATTCTTCTCCTACTTTCAAGAAAATGACAGAGGGCAGAAATAGCGGTGGGATTTCTGGCAGTGCCACTCAGCAGCTGTCTTTTTGACATCTCAACTCCATTCCTGTCCAATTTGGCATAGGAATTATTTGGTCCAGGGGCACAATTTTCACATCTCAGTCAGGAACGCAGAGTCAGGAAAATTCCCAACTCTGCAAACCCCAAATCTGGAAAGCGTATCCAAATCTTTGGACTTTTATCATGGAATTGGGGTGGGGGTTGAGGGGGACGGGGGGGGGTTAAGGGTGCAGGGAATCACTGGTACTAACAGGATTCTGGCCCACTACTCCTGGAAAGAATTTGGAGGCGGTTACAGGGACTGCCGGGTGTTTAAAAACCCACCTCAATGCTCTGGGACTTTGTTCCGGCTACAATAAAAACAATCAAACGATAAAACAATAAAACGAAAAACCCTCACATCTCCTCACCAGCTCATGCCAAGCTATGCCTCTTCATTCACACCACTATGGCCTTTGGTACTCTCCATGCCAACCCGTGATCCCTCACTCATTCCCATGATCCTTTAAAACCCCTATGCCAACTTAATACCAACTCAAACTAATCTATTCCCCCCATCCACCATTCTATGTCCTTTCACTCTCCATGACAATTCATCCATTATCTATCAAACCCAGGAGTCAAGGTGAGGTGAAATAAAGTTCTAAGTGTCTATTGCAGACTTCAAAATATTAAAACACTCTCATTGATAACATTTAGCTCAATCAAGTTCTTAATCCCTTAAAACCTTTTTGGCATTTGTAGTCCCACATGAAAGGCAGCTAATCTCTTTATTCCAACTCAAAGGTGTCAATCAAATCATGAATTTGCACTTCACACCCCTGCTGTGATAAATATAGATTGATAAAACAGTACTAATTCTATGTCAATAAACAATGAAATAGCAAGAACTGGTAATTTTCAACTGCAGTCTGAATGTTTTATTTTCAAAAATTTAAAGGGCTTAGAAATTAAAATGATTTGACAACCTGACAGTTCCATAGAGATTATCCACTTTTTATACATATTCATATCTGCTCTTAACAATTCAAAAAGAGTGCCCGCCAACCTCTCGAAGAGAGAACCTAACCTTTTCCAAAGAGGCATCTGATCTTTCCCAAAAGGACGATTACCTCTCCAAAGAGAGGTAACCTGCTAGGTTCCAGCCTTTTTTTCTCAAATGTCTAAAGCCCAGAAACAAGTTTGCAAAATCCCAATGATGAAACTTGCTTCCTTTTGAAATGCAGCTGTACTTTTACATGTGGCTGTGCCTCTGAGGACTGAGAATGTGTGAAAAACAGCCCATCCCATTCGTTCCCCCCCCCCCACCCAGTGAAAATGATGAGGGCCCAGGTCACGGATGGAACATCTGGAATCGGGGCTCCACCAACATTCTGGCTCGGTCACAGACTTCATTAGTCTATGCGAAAATTCAGACCCAAATGCCAGCACATTGCTAGCTCTGTAAAATAGTCATAGTACAGTGGCCTCAATACAAGTTAATTTTATAGGTATACAAGACGTGAATTTTGTGTGGCTACTTGTTTATGACAATACCATAGTGTTGTTATTCAGGGAGGATTAGATAATCTGCTTTCAGAGGCTTTAGGACAAATTGTATTTGGAGAATATTTAAATAAGCTTTAATTCTGCCTGGAAATCTGAACTCTGGGTTGACTAGTAATTTTGCATTGTCATGAATGGACATTATAGCTTCATTAGCTACCTAAAAGTTTAAAAAGTTTATTTTTAAGTAGGCTTACGTTAACATGGCAATGAATTGACTGTGAAAATCCCCTAGTTGCCAATACCAGCACCTATTAAGGTACACTGAGGGAGAATGTAGCATGGCCAATGCAACTAACCAGCACATCTTTTGGACTGTGGGAGGAAACTGGAGCACCCGGAGGAAACCCGTGCAGACACGGGGAGGGGGGAGGGGAGGGGCGGGGGGCACGGGACACACTCACACACATGCAGCCTCCACACAGACCTAAGAGAATATCGAACTTTTAAAGGAAGATCTGTATTTTTTGTAAGAAATAAATTATTTAGGAAATAATAAATATACCAACCAAAATATGGCTGATGCTGCAAAGTGACCACTTTCTGGATAATTTCCATGTAGATTATACTGACGGACCTTCCTGGAAGGACGTGGAATTTTACAGCTGAAGAGGTGTCAATGTCTACTTCAAACAGAACCACTTGAAATAAAGGTATGGAAAATGCAACAGGCTGGATGAATCTCCTGGGTTTGTGAGGACAACGGAGACTGTTTCATACATTTCATCCAGCATCCAAAAACACTCATCCCCTGTTGATTTATCTCTCAGAATGTGTAAAAGATTCTGAAATGATTGCAAGACTTGGGTATTTCCCCCCCCAGGAATACACAGGGTAAATGGATTAAAAAGTGGCTGATGACCGTGAGAAGCAGAAGAACATAGTAAAATGTAGGACCTCTCCCTATCCCTCTCTACCTCTCACTCTCATTGGAGACAAGTGTTTTTAGCAGAGTCAAGCAGCAAATAGGAAGCAACAGAGTAGCCTTTTCTGTTAACCCTGCAGAGACAACCGTGATCATTTCCTCTGGAACAAACCAAGAAGTGTGAGCAACAGACTGCAAAACTACCAGAGAGAGCTCTACCTGAATCACCCAATTTAGTTGCCACAATGTACCACCATCTACTGCCCAATGGGCAATCCAAGGGCTGATTTACACAATTTTTTTAAAAAACTTACTTGGGCTCTTAGCTTCTCATTTCTCACCTGTGTGTACCACGTCTTTATTACTTTCCCTTGAGTTTCAGTAACCAATAAAATTACTCTTCCTTTGATTCAAGAATGCCTCATTAATTTGGCATCTTATAAAAAGTAAATACATTTTGATTGGGAAAAGGTATCCATGAAGAAAGGATTAAAAGTGAACTTTTATTGTAACCACCTGAAGGGGTTGGATAAAAAGGGGAGTCAGCTTATTCCTCTTCACCCAGCCATAACAGCATTAATATGGAGCATTGAACTTTGAAGCTACTGACTTGATTCAAATTATTATTGTCACATAGGGAAGCAATGGCCTAGGGTATTATTGTTAGATTATTAATCTAGAAACTCAGCTAACGTTGTGGGGACCTGGGTTCGAATCCTGCCACGGCAGATGGTGGAATTTGAATTCAATTAAAAGAAAATTCTGGAATTTAGAATCTATTAATGACTGTGAAACCATTGTCAATTGTTGTAAAAACCCATCTGGTTCATTGATATCTGCCTTCCTTACCTGGTGTGGCCTGCATGTGATGCCAGGGCCACAGCAATGTTTTTGACTCTCAACTGTCCTCCAAGGGCAGTTAGGGATGGGCAATAAATGCTGGCCAGCCAGTGACGCCCGTGTCCCATGAATGAATAGAAAAAAATTGTATTGGGATGTAGTGAAAAGTATTTTTTTTTGCGCACTATACAGACAAAAACATACCATTCATAGAGTACATAGGGGAGAAGGAAAGGAGAGACTACAGAATATTGGTTACTAAACAATGGAAGAAATATGTTCTAAAAATGTTATTTTAATTCCTTTTTCTGAATCTAGCTTTCTTACTAAATATTGTGCTCTGAGCAATCACTGGCTGAAATTCTCCGGTTGTTCTGGATCTTCTGGTCTCACCTGACAGTGACCATCCTGCATGGAATTCCCGGCAGTGGAAGGTGTGAACAATAAGAAAACCCTTTGACAGCGGTGGGACTGGAAGATCCTGGTGCTGGCCAATAGTGGACTACCTTCACATTCGCAAAACACGTCATGGGATGGGAAGGGTAGACGGAATAATCCCGCCCAACATATTTGTGCTTCTTTTCAACCTATCTGTTAGCCTTACCCTGTTTGCAATGGCCTATCCATGTGGTATTATCCACCTTTTAAAGGAGACAGGGAGACACTGACGGCATCCCGAGTAATTCACAGTCGATACACATTTAAGACGTTGTTGTTAATCCCGGGTATACTGTTCCTCTGAATATAGGCATAAGGGAGCAGGAAAATTGGTCTCCTTCAGGAAACTGTTATTTTACCACAAACTCGTAACAGCAGGATTGTGAGAAAACTCAAGCTGCAATAATTTCTTCCTGCCTTGGTCACCAGAGGATTTATTCAGTCTTAAAAAGTATAAATGCTATTAGCAGCAAATAGAAGTGCTCCAATGTAGTGTTTGACTGCCAAAAGCACGGTGGGGGGAGTCACCCATTGCATCATCTTCCTTAATGGATGTAAGCCCTCTCATTCCCCCCCCTCTAGAAATTGGAATATTTTGCAGCATTGTAGATAATTTATCATTTGTATAATTAACAAGATCTATCAATGCATCCAAATGATGGATACAATCTCATTTGTACGTGAATAGTTCTTCCAACTGAATGAAAGCATTGCTCAATTTTCCAACTATTTACAAGCCAGGGCGAGCCTTAACACAATCATTACCAGATGAAAGTGAAAAGATTAATCCCGTCTTAATGGTCAACAGTTTGCTTTCTCGGGGCAGTGGAGGACTTGTGGGGCATTAAGATGGAAAACAGTTCTCAAAATGATGATGTGTTGAGTGACCTCATTTTAAAATATTGCATAAGGCCTTTGAGAAAGAAGTTTGTCAAGAGTGACAAATGGCTCATTCTCAACCAGAGCCGCAGTTCCAGACCTCTGCAGCTCCCGCGAGGGGCGTAATTTTGTCCTCAAGGTCATGGGAGTCACTGATCCTGTGAAATTGTGCCCTTGCCTTTACTTTTTCTCTTGATGGAATGATCTATTAAAAAAAATCCCAGGGTGCACTTGTAAATATTTTGGTCAAAGGTGGACTGGAAGAGAAATGAGCAGCATTGTCCAGGAATCGTTAACGCTTTGATGCAATGGCCAACTTCAACTATATTGGAATGCTAAAACAAAAAAATCAACTGGAAACCTTATGACACAACTTTGAAACCGAATGTGAAAATAGTGGCCGGAATTTTCCGATCCCGGCCGCTATGACTCTCACAAAGGTCCATTGACCTCGGGCGGAATTTTCTGGTCTTGGGTGAGCACAGCTGGAAAATGCCACCCGGTATGTCAGAGGGTGAACATGTATTTGGCAGTTACGTTAATTACACTGTGAGTATACTAAACCACCCCAGCTAAAAAAGGCCCAGGTTTGATCAGTGGGATGTACTAAGTTAGCTACTCACAGGAGCAATACTGGAGAAAATCTACCAGAGATCTCAATATCTCAAGCCTGGCAGGGGGCAAAACAAGTCACTTTTCTCATTCCTGATTGCTGCCCAGTGCTGTATGTATAAATCTGAAGGCAGGATCTGAATTGAGTTTTGAAGCCTTTTATGTTGAATTGCATACTGACATTCAAATAGTGAAAATCTGAGACCTCAACAAGAGTTCTGCAATAACTATTTCTGTTATGGTTCTTGGGGCTAAAGGGATTAAGGGATATGGGGGAAGATGGGATCAAGTTATTGAATTTCATGATCAGCCATGATCATAATGAATATCAGAGCAGGCTTGAAGGGCCAAATGACCTACTGCTCCACCTATTTTCTATGTTTCTATGTTTCTAACTTGAGCAAGAGATCAGCAGAATCTACCAGTACACAGTGAGGATTTGGTTGTCCTGTGTGTTCATTGTTTAAGGCATGCCTAGACTCAAACGTGACTGCTCGGACGAAGTTCTGCAGAGCTTCCAATATATGTGCAACCACACCGTCAAAGAATGTTGTAGATTCACCTCTTGTTTCCTGCCCCAGATCAGTAGTAAAATGATGAGCACAGTGCCGCCTGCCTCTATCACCGTATTTCAACATGGATTTTATCTCCCCACCCTTTCCAGAATATGTTCCAAGCCACTTACCCTGCCAGCTGCATTCAAATTTTGGCAAGGGATGCAGAATACTGTTCAATCTCCCTGTCCATTGCTCCCACCGTGCCAGTGGGGTGTGTTGCAGTCCCCGGGGGCAATGGTAGAAGTCCACCTAATGCCTCTTTTTGAAACAGAGGGCGCTGTAAAGGGTACCTGTCCCACCCGTTAGATGGTGTTCCCATAACCTTGTTAGGCTCCTGTTCAGTCAGAATCCCTCTGATCATTGGGGCACTGTGCCCTCAACACAACCTCATGTGTTACTGCAGCATTTCTACTGTACCGCTGTTGGAACTAGGGCAGGTGATGGCCTAGTGGTATTTTCGCTAGACTATTAATCCAAAAGCTCAGCTAATGTTCTAGGGACCTGGTTTCGAATCCCATCATGGCAGATGGTGGATTTGAATTCAATAAATAATATTTGGAATTAAGAGTCCACTGGTGACCATAATTGTTGATTGTCAAAAAAACGCTTCTGGCTCACTATTGTCCTTACCAGGTCAGGCCTACATGTGAGACCAGAGCCACAGCAATGTGGTTGACTCTCAACTGCCCTTTGAACAAGAGCAACTAGTGATGGGCAATAAATGCTGGCCAACCAGTGATGCCTATGTCCCACACATGAATAAAAACCGACTTCTCTTCACAGCAGCAGATTCCTGCCTGCTTCTGGGAACCAGGAGCCTACCTAGCACGCATAATGAGCTTACCCCAACAACATAGGTGGAGGGTGTCATTGAGGGACCAGGAGACCAGTGGAAGTTCATCAGTCCCGCCTTTGGCGGAGAGAGGGCAAATGAATCAATGTCTTCAAGTGAGAATGGGAGAAAATTGGGGTAATTTTTTAAAAAAGATTTAAGTGCTTGACTAACCTAATCTTGCTTAGAGGCAGACAAAGCTGTGTCCTAGTTTCAAAAGGGAGAATCAGAAGTCTGTCCTTGCCAGGCGTCCTGCAGAAACACACAATGGTACTTAGATTTTTTCAATAGATTTCCTGACAGCAGACAGCCAGTTTGACAGGCTGGTTTCCTACTGGGCAGGGAAATCTGACAGTGTGTCCCAGATTGGAGGCCGATGAGGGTGATAGTGTGCGGACTAGCTTGTTGGGGCAGAAAATGCTCCTGCTCCTGTTGGCCCACAAGCAGTACAATAAAGGTATTTATCCCATAGATCTGGCCTTCACAATTCCTTTAACAGGCTGGGACTCCCAAAGCCCAGAATCCCTGATCTCCATGAGTTAAACTCACACCTGAGGTTAAAATGGAGGCACCCAGCTTCCTCAAGTGGTATTAGTGGCTCACTGCCTCCTGAGAACAGGCCGAATCCTAGAATCCCTACAGAGCAGAAAGAGGCCATTTGGCCCATCGAGCCTGCACCGACAACAATCTCACCCAGGTCCCATCCCGTAACCCCACGTATTTACCTTGCTAATCCCCCTGACACTAAGGGACAACTTAGCATGGCCAATCCATCTAACCTGCACATCTTTGGGCTATGGGAGTAAACCGAAGCACCCAAAGGAAACCCATACAGACACGGGGGAGAATGTGCAAACTCCACATAGACGCTGACCCAAGCCAGGAATCGAACCTGGATATCTGACACTGTGAGGCAGCAGTGCTAACCACTGTGCCACTGTGCTACCTTATTGGTTGTCTGTACCCTGACCAACCCTCAATTACACTGGAAATGGAAGGGATGGTATCAGGTTGAGATTTTAAAATATTTGTCCTGCCCACCACCCACGCTCGCATCCTTGGGTGTTAAAATCTCCCTCCTGGTGTTTAGCAAATGCATGTCAGTCCAGGATAAGTTAAATTACTACTGAAGAAACAATGTCAATGTGTTATTAATGATGGAAAAAGCTCTGCATTTCAGTATGAAGCCAGCACACATGAATCTTTTAGCTGACATTTAAACAGGCTGGTAACAGCCAAGCCAGGCAACCGCTTTCTTCACTTGACAATAAATGATCTTTCGTAATACAGATTCCCAGTTGCCTAACGATGTGGTGCAGATTTCCTACAACTAGGCCAACGGGGAAATCAGACACAAATGTGTCGAATCTTCCAAAGAACTTAATGCAACCGCAGTTCCAAAATTTAAGTGGGAACGATCAGACTTCCTTTTTGATTTGATTTGATTTGATTTATTATTGTCACATGCATTGGGATATAGTGTTGTTCCTTGTGTGCTACACAGACAAAGCATACTGTTCATAGAGGACATAGGAGAGAAGAAAAGGAAAGGGTGCGGAATGTAGTGTTACAGTCATAGCTAGGGTGTAGAGAAAGATCAGCTTTGTGCGAGGTAGGTCCATTCAAAAGCCTGATGGCAGCAGGGATGAAACTGTTCTTGTCCTAACCAGATAACTGCAAGCTCACTTTTCTTGTCACTAAGTAGCCCGTGGAGCTGGCAAAAGGGGAGTTCCAGGAGGAAGAGATGAAAAATAGAATATGAGCCATTAACATGAGATATGGTCAGCCAGCCTATACAGCACCTCTGTGGTCTTGGTCCCTCTACCCACCCAAGTCTTAGCACAAGATGATACATGGATCAGAGTATTCACAACACTGAACAAAATGGGGAAGTGTACGGGGGAACGCACTGCCGCAGCAGACAACAAAATGAGTCACTGCGGCTTGTTAAGAATGACAAATGGATCGCAATGATCTTCCTTTGCTTTTTATTTGGGGAAGTCTTTTTTAAACCTGGCATGTGTTGCATTTTATGCAGATGCTGCTGCCCTTGAAATAGCAGAGTGACGAGGCAGACCCAAATTAGCATCAATGCCAAATCACGGATACGGGGGAAGAGGAGAATTCAGTGTTTGCACCCTCGCTCCCTGACTAGGAATGCAACCTTTAACACGAGTGATTAGCTCTTTGTGAGTTTTACTGCTGATCATAAATCTCCGGTTATATAAAACGTGCCCTCACACACAGCCAGTCAACAGTAGCAGCAATAACACTTTCAGGTCATAGCTCATGTGACTATTCATTTCCTAAAAGGTCCTGCCAGTCCAAGCTGACTATCCCGAATGATGCCCACGCTGCACATAAAACGACCAGGAATTCACGATACTGATGGAAATGCATCAATCGGGGACTGGATTTACTTTGACAGCACCTGGGCAACACTGCTCCTTAATCTCTGTGAAGCTTCATCAAAGGAAGGCCAGACACCCCCGCAGGAAACCTGTGGCTAGTAAATCAAGAGGGTAGAGTGATTAAACCTGAGAAAATATCAAGAGATTTCCTCCAAGAATAGTGCAATTTTTATGACCCAGGGGTAATATTGACTTGGGTGAGTGTAAAACAGATGAGTCAGCTGCATCTCCTACATCTCTTCTTCAAAGGAACACAAAGAGAGATGTATAACGGTGGCTAATTCGATTTCATTGTGTTTTTTATGCTCATCTAAATGACAAAATTTGGTGGTGGCAAAATATGCTTTGGAAAACAGTCTGTGGATTGTAGGAGTTGCATCATCTTAATGCTCTGAGAACAAATGAGGCAGAGTAGGGGACAAAGCATTGAAACTTGCCAATATATTTTTCTCTGATTACCAACATCTGACTCAAAAAAGTTGATGCGAATAGCAAATGGAAAAAAAATACATCCACTGGTCTCAACAAAATGGGGTAAAGGGAGAAAGGATAACTAACTTGGCAAATAACGTGTTTGCATTTTAAGAGAAACGAGGCAGGCTATCACACAGAAGAGCTCTCCTCATCAGATAATCGAAACAAAAGAGATGAGGGTGGAATATTTTACTGTCATGCCCACCACAGGAATCATAGTGGGCGGGACATGGATCGTAGGAAGGATAATTGACCTCAAGAGCAGGGTTTTCCAGTTCTGGGGCAAGTATGGCTGGAAAATCACAATCTGATCACTTTAGCATCAGGTCACATGTATTTGTGCCATATGTATTGGTGCCACATGTGTTGGTGCCACTTGTGTTGGTGCCCCATGTATTGCTGCCACATGTATTGATGCCACATGTATTGTTGCCACATGTATTGTGGCCACATTATTGCTGCTGCATGTATTGTTGCTACATGTGTTGGTGCCACATGTATTGGTGCCACATATATTGTTGCCACATGTATTCGTGCCGCATGTATTGGTGCCACATGTACTGGTGCCACATGTATTGGTGCCATATGTATTGTTGCCACATGTATTGGTGCTGTATGTATCGTTGCCACATGTATTGTTGCCACATGTATTGGTGCAGTTGAGAAATAAGCAGATTCTATAGCCGGAAGGGCACCACAATACGAGACATATATTGATGTTATTTATTGTGCTGCTTATCTATCCCAATGTCACATTTACTTAGACATAACCTCCCTTCAGATAAGACAGCATGCAAAATGTCGACGGACAAATTGCAGACTCTGAAATGTATGTTACCTCGGTTGCCCAAAGTCATGGTAACTGTCATAACAAAACTAATACAAGCTTGTGGCTGGATGAATGATTAAAAGTCCGGGGGTGGGGGAACAAAAATCAGAGCAGTTGTGTTCTTTGCCTTATTTGCAATGCTTTTGTTCCTGTGTATTTAATGAGAGAATGAGTTCAGTGTTTAGCCAAGTGAAACATAGAAATAATGGTCAAGTGAATTATCACTTAATGGCCAGCAGTGCACCATGTGCATGATGTTTTAAGCCTGCCTCAAACAATGCTCAGTGCTCACTAGAACAAATAGAATATCACCCCTGTCAAGTAAGGGTACATTATGGGCATTCTTTTACAATGAGAAAAGCCTTGAAACTGAAGTGCACACATAACTTACATGACTTGTGAGTTATGGGTCTCTGACTCTGTCACACACACAGTCCACTGCGGAAAATTTGGTTACATTTTTATCTGATTTGTTTATCTTTGTTTTATACAAAGTAAATTGAATTTATTCATTTTCCTCATGAAAGGACCTTCCAGAGAATCGAACATTTTAATGAGCTTTATTTCCCATTTCATAGGAAGTAAATTGAAAGGGACAGGGCAGTGATTCTACAATTTATTGACGGCTACAACGTTTGAAAGAGCTGGAGGATGGAAAACTTTCCATTTTAACAACCCAGTGTTCGCATCAAGTGCCCGCAGGTTAAGCATGACATTGCTATATGCTGAAGAAAGCTGCATTTTAACATTTTCTTTCATATTCATCTCTTTAAATTCATGAGCCTGAAACAACCATTTTCATTTTATGGGATGGCAACTCTGCCAATATCAATTTAGCTGAAAGCATCCTTTTGAAACTCCCTTGCCTCCTTTAAATCATCAGGACGATAGCCGCACATTAATGATACTTTATACAAGCATCTGGACTTGGTTCTTTTCTAAGTAAGGATTTGTCAACACTCCAAAGTTGTAATGATCAGAACTTGACTGTTACTGTCAATGGCTTGGTTTTTATATTCAAACCTGGGCAAAATGTAGGATTGGCAATGGACAATCTTTTTACTTTTGATTTTGATTTGATTTGTTACTGTTAAGTGTATTGAGATATAGTGAAAAGGCTTGTTTGTTGAGCACTTTACAGGCAAAACATGCCATTCAGAGAGTACATGGGGAGAAGGAAAAGGATAGGGTGTAGGATGTAGTGTTACAGTTACAGATAGGGTGAAGAGAAAGATCAGCTTAATATGTGATAGGGATATTCAAAAGTCTGACGGCAGCAGAGAAGAAGCTGTTCTTGAGTCAATTGGTACGCGTGTTCAGACATTTGTATCTTTTTCCCGACGAAGAAGGTGGAAGAGAGTGGGCGCAAAAACTCAGTGAAGTTGGGTGTGAAGTGACTAGCACGATCCATGTCCATCTCCGCGCCAGTTCCCTCTTTACCAAGGTCCAAAAATGGCCACGATTGGGACCTTGCCTGAAACAGGTGCAATGGTCATTTAAATGCATTTGCATGCATTTAAATTGACTTAATGGGTTGTACGCCCAATCTTATCAGCACTTCTCCCTTTATCGTCACGTTCGCCCATCCAGATTTGGCGCAAAACAGACATGCTCCGCAAAAGTCCAATTCGAATGCTCCAGTTAGTGAGGAAGTAAGTGCTGAGTGTCCAACAGCTCTCTGCTTGAGATCGGTGAGGGACAGGGGATGCGAAGGAGGGGTCCACTGCCTCTCTGCCTGAGATCAGTGAGGGGGTGGGGGGGGGGGGTCCACTGCCATTCTGCCTGAGATGTGGGGGGGCGAAGGGGGGAAGGGGCCCACGATCGGTCTGGATGACAGATGGGGTAGAGGAATAAGGGGGTCAGTAATGTTATGGGGGGGGGGAGGGGGGCAACATCTGTGGGGGCCAGGGGAAGTCCGGGCGCAATGTGGGCAGGCGAGTCACATTCTATCAGCTTGATCGGAGCTTCAGGATTTTGGGTGTGTTAAACCCCGACCACAGGCTTCCGCAGCGTGATTTGGAATTGCTGATATTTTTGCAGGCAGAGTGCATATGGGGGCACCTGAGAATGGGTCTAAAACACTTTCAGTTTCTAGTCCACCCAGCACTTAAGATCAAAATGGTAAAATAGGGCCCAGTACGTCAAGGGTGCGTGGGGTCCTTGATTATTCCCGCGGTAACGGGAAGTGTAGACAGAGTCAATGGATGGGAGGTTGGTTTGAGTGATGGACTGGGCTATGTTCACAACCCTTTGTAGTTCCTTGAAGTCTAGGTCAGAGTAGGAGCCATACCAAGCTGTAATACATCCAGAAAGAATGCTTTCTACCAAAGCATGATTTTAACCTTGGAAGGAACAGGAGGGTTACAATGATGATTGGGCAAGTTTTACTCTGATGTTGACAGTGAAATCTGGCAGCGAGCAAGCTTGTGGCCAGAAGGCGCTTTGATAAGGCAATAAAATTATTCAAATTTTTGATTCCTTAAAAGTTGGGAGGAATGTAAATACCTCTCCTGGGACCATAAAGAACATCTGAAGCTTCAGTGCTCCTCAGACCAAGATCCCCTCTCTGGCAGCCTCACCACTCACCCTCGGACTGTGCCTTCAAATCCCAGGTGGTGGCCTCTTGCTGGCGAGTTTTGAGGCTGATACATGGTAACAGATTTAAGAGCTTAAAATCACACAGGGCTCAGTACTACATCACCAATGGCATCCCCTGGCTGCCCCAACCTCAGAGGCTGCAGTCACAGCTGGAGAATTCCAGATCAGGCACTCCTAAATACGCAGTTACACCTCTCTGAATGAATTTGCCAATTTTTGCCAAATATAGATCGTTTAGTTCCATAAGACCAGACCCTGAATGCAACGTGCTCAAACTCATTTCAAGTAGGACATTTATAGCTTTGGCTATGTATCCAAGCTCCAGGAGGTGAAAGGTCAATGCTTAACTCACTGGATTTAAAAGCATGGGATAAAGGTCAAAAAATAAACCCATCTAATCAATGGGTGGAATATTCCCCCCAAAAAACTTCCATAAAAGCAAAATACCAGAGTGATCCTTGCCAGTCATTCAGGCAAACTCCGACCCGCCATCTTCCCACACTCAGTCACTTTTTGGTAGAATGGTGAGTCATGCATTGGTTCTCGGTGGAGGGGGGGAGGTCAGGACCTAAACACACCGGTTAGCCTGGCTACAGATCGATCGGGTGCTGTTTCACAAGGGAGCCCCGATTTCACAGTTCACTGGGAGATCCCCACCCTCCCCCCCACAGACATCGGGACCCCACCTCCACCTTCATTGGCGGCATGTTCTCCACCCCCTCCCCAACATGGGTCACTGCCATCAAGGCATTAGTACCCTCCAGGTCCCCTGGCTTGACCATTGGTGTGCCCCCTCCATTATGACCCACCTGCCATAACGTTATAGCTCCCCCACTTCATAGACCCCTCTGTCATTATCCCCATTGGTTCCACCATCTTAGAACTGCCCTGGCACACTGACAGTACCCAACTGGCACTACCAGGATATATGGCAGGTACTGCCAGGGTGTCCAGAGGGCGCTGCCAAACTGTCTGGTTGGCACTGCTCGGATGCCTAGTGGGCACTGCCAGACTGCCTGGTGGGCATTGCCAGGGTGCCTGGTGGTCATTGCTGGGGTGCCTAATGGGCATTGCCAGGTGAGCACTGCCTGGCCATGACCCCGAGCACCCAGGTACTTCACTGACCTCTGAGTCCCCCAGCATGGCCATCCACTGTTGGAGGCCAGTACTGGGAGGGGGGATGATCGCATGCTGAACTCACTAATGAGACTGAGATAAAGTCAACTTCATGCTAATCAACCAATTGGTTTGCACTAGTAGAAGGAGTCCATGACAATTGCAAACTGCTTGGTCACAGGCATGGAACCAATGTCCAGGCATGTATGCTATTTCCCAGCATTGGTGTGATCAGCGTCAGGCACGGCGAGGTTGGAAAATCACCCCCATTTCCAATATTCTCTAAAAGAGTTTAAATTTTCCAGTATATTCTGATGGTGAAGTATTTAAGCCTATTCTGAGTGTGGTCCTATCCCGTTACCATAAATAGTATAATACTGACTGATTCTTTTTCCAAACCTCAATTTTCAGTCTCTCCCTTGTATAAACAAGAACTGGCTGAGCTGTCGTTCTCTTTACACTTGCCAGAATGTCTACAGATGCTGATTACAATATCTTCAAGCTGGCTGGAGAGGAAATTCATGCAGTAGACTCACTCAGCCAGTAAATAAGCAGAGTCATGATAAATGTGCGTATGTGTGGGTGTCTATGTTTTGAGAGGGTTGGAAGCTGGCATGCTTATTTAGCCATGATTCCCAACTTGTGCCTAGCAACAGAAAAGAGCTGCCTACAGGTCCATATTTTAAGCATTCCCTAGTGCTGGAAATGCTGTGGCAATGTGATGGATCAGTCTGAAACTGGATAAACCAACAACTCAAATTGATACACCAGCAGATGTTAGCCTCAGCTTGTCCCTGCCCTTGT
Organism: Carcharhinus amblyrhynchos; assembly: GCF_965287045.1. Classification (NCBI taxonomy): domain Eukaryota; kingdom Metazoa; phylum Chordata; class Chondrichthyes; order Carcharhiniformes; family Carcharhinidae; genus Carcharhinus; species Carcharhinus amblyrhynchos. Next base: position 58,229,216 of record NC_137335.1, read on the forward strand.
CCATAAGGGTAATGCTAATACGTGGGCGCTACCTCTGCTGTAAGAACTGGTAGCTTACTACTCGTGAATGAGAAGAATGACTTCCGATCGGTAGGCCAGGCTGTCAACTCCAAACACAGCTTACTGCTTTTGTTCAGCTTTTAGAAGTAATGTTAAATGATTTTCGTCTCAGCGGCCAACATAAAAGATCCTCTGGCATTATTTCAAAGAAGCTCAAGGGAGTTAGAGTCCTATTGTCCTGGTCGATATTTATCCCTCAACTAGCATCATGATGAGCTGCACAGTGGCGCAGTGGTTAGCGCTGCTGCCTCACAGTGCCAGGGACCCGTGTTCAATTCCACGGCTTGGGTCACTGCCTGTGCGGATTTTGTATGCTCTTCCTGTGTCTGTGTGGGTTTCCTCTGGGCGTTCCGGTTTCCTTCCACAGTCCAAAAGTCGTGCTGGTCAGGTACAGCGGCCATGCTAAATTCTCCCTCAGTGCACCCGAACAGGCACCCAAGTGTGGTGACTCGGGGATTTTCACAGTAGCTTCTTTGTAGTGTTAATGTAAGCCTACTTGTGACACCAATAAATAAACTTAAAACTTAAAAAAAAAACAGCAGATTATCTGCTCATTACCACAGTGTTGTTTGTGAGAGTTTGGTGTGCACAATTGGGCCACTGCATTTCCCACGTGGCAACTGAGGCAGCCTCGGTGAATAAGTGCAGCACCCAGTGAGGGAAGAAAACACATTAGAATGGGAAGATCCCAGATTAAATCCCTGGTCTGTTCCAGGTTTGCTGCCTCAGCAGAGAGAGCTGCGGTGGTGCAACTATTAATTGTGCTTCTGCTGAGTAGTAAGAGGAAGAAATAAAGAAGCCCTCTCCAGATTGGTATCCACCTGAACGTTGAATGCATTTGGACATTGGGTGAGGAAATGATTTGGTTCGACAGAGATACCGCTCCACAATGAGGTAATCTGCGCACTCTAGGCTGGCCCAGTGAAACATTTATTTGGTAGCAAAAGGCACTAGCTTTCTAAGTGCTGCTTCTTCGACTCACCCGATGAAGAAGAAGCGCTTCGAAAGCCAGTGGCTTTTGCTACCAAATAAACCTGTTGGAATTTAACCTGGTGTTTTGAGCCGTCTTACTGTGTTTACCCCAGTCTAACGTTGGCATCTCCACATCAGTGAAACATGCCAGTTGGGGAAGAGGTATCAGCAGCTGGACATAACAACTCAACCATGTCCTGGCATGATCGGAACCCTGGGGAGGAAATGGTTGAAGAATCATATTGTCCAATTTCACCACCAGCAACGATGCTGCTACCCACTGCACTGAGGAAAAATTCATCTATTGTTTTGGATGGACAAAAGGATTTGCCACCAATATCACAGTTCACTAACATACTAATCACACAGATCACAGCCATAACATCCTTACCCATCAGGGAAACTTCCTCATCTTAGTCCGCTAATGTGTTGACAGATTGATTGTCCTTTAGTGCTTATCTCGATGTTGCATCTGCAATTAAGCTTTTCTATTGAGAACTCTGCAATAAACATTGGCATGTTGTGAAAGACATCAGTGAGGCAGAAGATAAGCTAGTGGTGAAGACTGGTTCTCTGGCAGCTGGGGTTCTCTTACAGCGTGAAGCTCATAGCCAGGATTTTCTGCTTCCGGCCATTCATTCTATCAGTGGATTGTCTGGGCTGAAACATTAATTCTATTGAACATCCACTCACCTTGTCCCATAGCAGAGTTTCAGGGGGATCAGCAGCAACAAGCAACCTAAGGCTTGATGCTAGCTGAGTCAAGCCTCCTACCCAAATCCTCACACCCAAAGAAATCAATATATCTGACTTTGGCTCACAATTAATTCTGATGGTTCCCTGATCCAAAATGAAATTGTAACAGCACACCACCATTCAGGTTTGGAATGCACTGCCTGGAAGTGTGGTGGAGGCAGATTCAACTGAGGCATTCAAGAGGACATTGTATGATTGTTTGAATAGACACAATGTGCAGGGAAACGGGGAAAAAGACAGGAGAACGGTACTAAAGCAAAATGTTCATTCAGAGAGCCGGTGCAGACAAAAAGGGATGAATGGGCTCATTCTGCACCGTAACAATTCTGTGATTCTGACACCACTCAGAAATGTGATAACCTAACTAATGGTAATTCTGGATAGAACCCCCTGAACACAGACTATTGTGGTGTGACTGCACAAAACAAGTCACGCCAGGGTGGATCAGGCAAAAAACGGGGTGGTACGGTGGCACAGTGGTTAGCATTGCTACCCCACAGAACCAGGGACCCAGATTCAATTCTGGCCTCAGGTCACTATCTGTGTGGAGTTTGCACATTCTCCGCATGTCTGTGTGGAGTTTCCTCCGGGTGCTCTGGTTTCCTCCCACAGTCCAAAGATGTGCAGGTTAGATGGATTGGCCATGCTAAATTGTCCCTTAGTGTCAGGGGGATTAGCAGGGTAAATTTGTGGGTTTACAGGGATAGGATGGGATTGTTGTTGGTGCAGACTCGATGGGCCTTCACTTGTACTGTGGGATTCTATGGAATTTACTATGAAAATCTTACTGGCTGTACCCATCAAGATGCTAAAATGGGCCAGAGTACCTGAGTCATAGTCCAGCTGTCCAGTGTCTGTAAAAAATGGATTTGCAATTAGGGGTTCAGAAAAATAATCATCCAAAAACAAAGATGTTTCTCCTTTATATGGCGGATTTATCTTTCAGTAGGACTGTCATCTGGCTTTTGGAAACCTTTTTTAACCAGCTGACATCCTCTTCTCCACTACGTCCTCCATGCCCCTCACCACCAAAGATTCCTTCTTCCTGACAGGCAAGCAGCATTTTAAATGCTGCACGCATTCAGGATACCTCCAGTGTTAACCTCATGTTCTCCAAGAACTTCCCAAGCAATACAAAGAGAGCAATTCATACACTGAATTCATTTTATTGGAAACTCAATTCATATTGGTCTAGACACGTGAAGTGCCATCAATATGGCTTTGCATTATTGGATCAAGTGAGTGTGAACGGTCGATTTAACGATGACAGTGGAAACCAGTTATGTTCTTACACAACATGCATTTCTTCCAGCAGGGGTCAGTAGGTAGCAAACCCATTGGATCCTTGTTTGAGTTTCCCTTCAAGTTCAGGTGCAATGAAGGAAATTGTAATACTTCGACCACGACTCTAAATGAGACCAACGCGTGGCCTTCAGCTGCCCCAGTTCCTACGGGTGGGATTTTACTGCCTCGCTCGAGCGAAACCGGAAATTCTTGCCCAAATTCCGTTGTCCGTTCCTCACCCACTCTGATTCTGTGGTGAGCAAGGCAGAAGAATTTCAGCATACATGTCTTCTACACGTCTTCAGAGTGTCTTTTGCCTAAGAGAGAGTTTCATCCCCTGGGGTAATTACCAACTCTCAGTCCCAATTGGTCCCTCAAGTCAGGTGACCCACTCTGCTGTGTTGCCCTGAAAGAGACAATCACCACAATCATCACTGGAACTTTTATAAGTGACACTTACAAATGTCAAACCAGCAGATCAGTGGCCTAACTGATTGAATCCCATGCTCCAATCAAGAATATCCCTCATTCTTGCACTTTAATTATGTGAATAATGTATATCTCCATCTCCAACCCCTCCAATCCCAGCGTCACCCCTTTTATTGAATGAAAGCAGCAAAAGCCACATTAAAAACAGATAGGTTGGAATTTTAAAGAGAAAGTTAGCCGAAGGTGGAACCCTCTTTTGTTTAATTTACTGATGGACCTGCTGTCCTTTTTGCAATGTTCTTTCATTCTTGATTTCAGATTTTCAGCACTTATCAAACCTTTGAAAAGAATAATCTTCATTTTTGCAGGAGCTCTGTTACTTGTTTTCTGGAATTTGGGTTTTAATTTATATGCCTTAGACTTGTCCTAAGCTGGGCAAAATAGTTGCACTTTCCTATGTTGTTGCAGGTAGATATTTCCTGCAGTTTGACTGTTGGTTACTGCGGAAGAAGCTTCAGACTATAATTGAATCAATAGTAAAATGGAAAGAGGGAGGAAGGTTGCATTGCCAAAGGAACTCTATCAACACTCAGGGCAAGGCAGCTGATCTCAGGGTTTGTTTACAACTACACTGTCTTGTACCAAATTACAGATTCCATATGGACTCCTCTGATTTATCTTTCAACTGCAATGAGTAACTGGAGGTCCAGAGGACATTCATCCAAGACTAGACTGCTGATTTACTACCCATGGCTGGCAAATTCCTCAGGGTTTTGACCTCTCCCCTGCAGCTATATTTTTTTCTGTGCTAGAACAGTGACATTGCAGTAGTCTGCAGTCAAATAGTAGCATGCAAACTAAGAGAACAGTATGTGCGGCCTAACTATAAAGCATCCATAGTTGATGTTGTATATATCGGGGACGTAACTTATACCCAATATCAGGTAAATAACATTTATTGTTGATTTATTTAATTATGCCTTTGAACTACCTTTCATTATTATTTTAAGCTTGAATCATTAACAATAAAGGAGGGGGGAAGAGATGCAGAATGGTAGGAATTATAGCGATAGACATGATTTTGTGAAAATTATAACAGTTGGGCTGAGCTGGTCTATGGCATAAACCCATGTTAGTCACAGCTCAGAGTGTGGATTGTGCTGAATCTTGTGACAGGACTGTTCTTCTTTCCCAACTTGAAAAAGCAACAAAGACATGGGTGACATGGTAGTACAGTGGTTAGCACTGCTGCCTCACAGCACCATGGACCCAAGTTCAATTCCAGCCTTGGGTGACTGTATGTGTGGAGTTTGCACTTTCTCCCCATGTCTGTGCGGGTTTCCTCCGGGTGCTCCAGTTTCTTCCCACAATCCAAAGATGTGCGGTTGATTGGCCATGCTAAATGCCCCTTAATGTCATGGGGACTAGCTAGGGTAAATATGTGAGTTTATGGGGATAGTGCCTTGGTGGGATTATTGTCAGTGCAGGCTTGATGGACCGAATGGACACCTTCGGCACTGTAGGATTCTGTGACATGAAAAGCTCACTTAGAGAGCTTCATCTGTATCACACGAGACCAAACCAAAGCCAATCCAGCAGCTCTCATCTTGACTTACAGTTCACCTTTAAAGAAAAAGTTGTGTTACAGACAGAAGTGTGAACTAGTTCTTTGTAATGGCCTAGAAGAGAAATGTAGATAGCTCAGCTGTGTTACTGAAGAGCTATAGATCCCGCTGCAGAAGATATGCTAGGGAGGGTGGCCATATATGGGGCTGAAGTTTTAAGTTTATATCTTAGTGTCAAAAGTAGGCTTACGTTAACACTGCAATGAAGTTACTGTGAAAATCCCCTAGCTGCCACATCCAGTGCCTGTTCGGGTACACTGAGGGAGAATTTAGCATGGCCAACGCACTTAACCTGCACGTCTTTTGGACTGTGGGGCGAAGCTGGAGCACCCAGAGACAACCCACATAGACATGGGGAGAACATGCATAGACAGTGACCCAAGTCGGGAATTGAACCTGGGTCCTTGGTACCATGAGGCATCAGTGCTAATCACTGTGTCACCAGTTCCCGTAAACCCTCAAGTAAGGGCATGATTGACAGCTGACTGAGTCAATGGCCCAGATTCAAATGATGAAAATGTTTGCTTCATCAAGAGGAAGCAAAGATAATTGGCTGGAATTTTCTGGGCATTCACACTGTCAGGAATTTCTGGTCCCATTGAAGTGAACGGAGATTTGGTTGAGTGCTAAATTCTCCATCCTTGCTTACAGAAACGGCAGGACGTGAGCCGTCAGAGAATTCTGGTCAATTATGTTCCTCTCATTATTCCCACAATTCATGAACATTAAGCATGACACAAACTTAAGCCGGGAAATCTCAGACTCTCTAAATGTACCGATGAAGGCATTGTACACAACCACTGTCCTTTTAGAGACATTCACTGTACCAGAACAGGTTAGCCTATTCTTCTTGCAGTTGGAGCTGATGGTTGAAGAACAGTTAAAAAGCAGTTCAGTCTCCCAGTTAGAGGTTCTGTTGTTGGATAGCTTCTCAGAGGGACTGGCAGCCATAAATGCAACAAGTGGCCAAATTCTACCAGAAACCGGTCTTGGTCTGAGCAGTATTGCCCCTTCCCCACAGACTTTCCCTTCCTTCACCATCTCCTTGGAGAGCAAGGCTGCACACTCAGCTTCCAGCCCTGCATGGGTTTTCTTCTGGGAGAAGCAAAGCTATACACAGCAGATGCTGATGACTTTTGACGTTTTCTTGTGTATGTGTGTGTGCGTGTTTGCATATGGGGGTGGAAGCAGGACGTGACAACTGATGCAGAACATTCAGCAAGTGGAATGATTAGAGTATTGAACAGTTCTATATAAAGCAGGCAAGTACACACACCACAAAAGGATACCTTGAATCAATCTCACATTCATTATTTTTCCACTGCAAACTCTCACACAACCAGATAAGCTTTTATATCTCAAGTGTAACCTCACTGTAGCAGGTTGTACACTCAAGCAGCAGCTCAATGGGAAGAGTGCTGAATCCAAACCTTCCAAGAATCTCTGAACATTAGAGCAGGAATAGACCATTTAGCCCCTCAAGTTTGTTCCACCATTCAACTGGACCAAGACTGACATGGATCTTAATACCAATTATCCAGCTTCTTGCCCAACTAAGCATTGCAACACGGTTTGAGTTTCAGGATGGACATACGGCAATCATTTTGTACTTCGGGGGATGCAGTAACATTAAATGTCCCCTGACAAATAAATCTGAAATCAGTATTGAAATTCAGATGATAACTGCATGGGATAAAGTTATTATCACTGACAAATTGTGCTACACATCAACCCAGTGCAAAGCATGTGACATTTTAAAAACTCCAGTGCCAATGGAATATTTTCAACCTCCATTGCAAATTGACATGGAAGAGAAGGAGGCAACTTTTACTTTTAAATACTCCTAAAAGCTATCCGGAGGTTTAGGGAGGGCCACTAACTACAGGCTCACCAATCCTCACCTCTGTGTGCATAATTCCAGTACATCAGGTAATGGGCTTCTGCCCCAGATAGTGGCTTGAGTGAGTGCTCAGAGTGCAGTAACAGTTGGAGGACATCCCCATCTCTTGTTTTCTCCTGTATTCTTTCACAGTCATTTTTTTCCCTCCTCGATCTGTATACTTTTCAGCCCATTTTTCTCTCACTTGGGTAAATTTAACAATCTCACATTCTCAGCAGGCAATCACAGCACTGGGAGTATGAACTGAAGAACTAGCATTAGAATGTTGAAGTGTCTATCTCCGACATTTAACCTTTTATAGAAAGGTCCTCAAAGTGAAGGACCTACCATATTTTTTACCTTTGGCTCTTATTTTCCTTGTCCTTTTCCTTCACTGTGGCTAATATGCAAGAACACAAGAAATAGAAGCGGGAGTAGGTCACTGGGCCCTTCAAGCCCACCCACCATTCAATACAAACATGGCTGATCTATGCCAGCCCCAACTCCTTTTCTATGCCATTTTCCTACAGCCTCTATTCCTCAATCTGTCAAATATTTCCACTTTGAATAATTCTAATAATCCAGCCTCCACCATCCTTTGGGGGCAAAGAATTTCAGATGTTCACCACCTTCTGCAGGGAGAAATTTCTACATATCTCAGTTTTAAGCGACTGATCCTTTTTGTTAGAGTCATAGAATCATAGAGATTTACAGCATGGAAACAGGCCCTTCCGCCCAACTTGTCCATGCTGCCTTTTTTTTAAAACCCTTAAGATAATCCCAATTGCCCGCATTTGGCCCATGTCCCTCTATATTACTGTATCCATGTAACTACCTAAATGCTTTTTAAAAGACAAAATTGTACCTGCCTCTACTACTTCTTCTGGTAGCTTGTTCCAGACACTCACCACCCTCTGTGTTATAGCTATATCCTTTTGTTTGAGACTCTCCCACTTGTGAAAACATTCCCCCATCTACCCTGTAAAGCCTCCTCAGGATCTTAAATGCTTGAATAAGGTCATCCCTCACTTTTCTGGACTCTAAGAAATATGGACCCAGACTATTTAGTCTCTCATGAGAGGGCAACCCTCTCATCCCAGAAATTAGTTTGCTGGATCTCCTTTGGACTGCCTTCAATGTTACTATATCCTTTTTTAAGTAAAGGGACCAAAATTATGTGCAGTATTCCAGGTGAGGCCTCACCAATACTCTGTACAATTGCAACAAAACCTTCCTATTTTTAAACTCCAACCTCTTTGTAATGAAGGCCAGAATACCTTTGCCTTCTTAACTACTTGTTGGACCTGCTTGCTAGCTTTTTAGGATTCATGCGCTAGAACATCCAGATCCCTCTGTATTTCACTCACCTGCAGTCTCTCCCCATTTAGATAATACTGTGCTTTTTGATTCATCCATGGCCTCACACTTCTCCACATCAAACTCCATTTGCCAGGTTTTCGCCCAGTCACCCAATCTATCTATATCCCCTTTCAGAATCACAATATCCTCATCACAACATGCCCTTCCATCTATCTTTGTATGAATGGCAAATTTGGAAACCTTTCATTCTGTTTCAATAATGTACATAGTGCAAGATTATGGGCTAAGAATTGATCCCTACGGTATTCCACTAATTACATCTTCTCACTCTGAAAAGGACCCATTTAATCTAATTCTCTGTTTTCCATGTAGCTGCCAGTTTTCAATCTAAGCTAACATGCTTCCTCCAACTCCATGGGCTTTTATTTTATGCACTAGCCTCTTATGTGGCGCCTTGTCAAATGCCTTTTGGAAGTCTGAATACACCAGAGCTACAGATTCCACTCCATCTACTCTCCCTGTTATATCCCCAAAGAATTCGAGCAAATTTGTCAAACATGATTTACCTTTCATAAAACCATGTTGCCCACGTTTGATTCTATTCAGCTTTCCTAAATGATTAGCTATTTACTCCCTGATTATTGACTCCAGCATCTTGTCAGTAATAGATGTTAAACTTATTGTGTCCCTGCCTTCTGCCTTGTTCCACTTTTGAACCAGGACTTCACATTGGCTATTTTCCAATCTTCTGGTACGCTCCCAGAATTTAGCAAGTAATTAAAAATTTCAACCAATGGATCTGCTATCTCTGCAGACAATTCCATTAAAACCCTAGCATGGAGTTCATCTGGTCCTGGCAATTTGTCCACCTTTAGCCCTCTTGAGTTTCTCTAATACTCTATCCCTTGTGATTGGGATTTTGGTAAGTTCTACCATGTTATTTGAAATCAGCCCAACTGATAACTTAGGGATATCTGCAATGTCTTCCAGGGTGAACATGATGTAGAGATGCCTGCGTTGGACTGGGGTGGGCACATTAAGAAATCTCACAACACCAGGTTAAAGTCCAACAGGTTTATTTGCAATCATGAGCTTTCAGAGTACTGCTTCTTCATCAGGTGAGTGGAACAGTAGGTTTCACTAATATAGCATATATGGACAGAGCAATTGTGTGGCTAGAATGTTGAGCACCAGTCCTGGTCACCCTTCAACCACAATTCTGTAGTAGTGAATACATATTGCAGCAGGTTTTAATGTGAGGATTCAGGTGGAGCAGTTTATTATTGGACACAACTGAGGATTGTTGGCAGTGCTGTAAAAGACATTTGTACAGCAAGAAACAATTTTCTGGGGTGCATTTTTAAAAAAAATTGTTCTGAGTATGCAAGTACAGGTGACGCTGACAAGTTTTGTCTCCCATCCCGAGTTGCCCCAAGTATTTGGTAGCAGACCTTCTTCTTGTGACTGTTTGTACAACTGACTGACTCCATTAATCGAGGCAGGAAGCAATAACTGCGTAGACCGAGCTGGATAGGCCAGATCAGATAGGGGTAGCCAATTCACTTCTCTGAAAGACAATTATGTAGTTTTTCCTGAATGATCCGATAGCTTTCAAAATAACGATTTTTTTATATGCTGGCCTACAAATTAAAATGATTAACTATGGTTTCAAAGCTTGCTAGCGCCCGGTTTGAACTCATTGCCTTTTGGTTGCTAATCCCATAGCATAATAAGAAACTTTGCTGGCAGCTCCTTTAGGTTTGGCACAAGGAGAACTCGGGGGCTTGGGGCCTAATCACTCATAGTCCCTGCATTTCCTTTGCCACAGATCAAGCACAAGCCTGGTTTCAGCAGTATGGGTGGCTGCCAAAAGCCGGACGGAAAGGTGGATAATTTCTTTGCAGAATCCGCAAGGGAGAAGTGCTGCCAACTGTTAAAGAAGCTGAATGGAAAAGATGTGTTTTACAGATGGCAGCACATCCCTTTGGGTCGAGCATTTTTTTTTAGGTTTCTCTCATGCTAATTCTGGAAGAAATCTGAAAACCTTACAGATCCCTTGGGATTCCCTTACATGCAGGCCTGAATTTTTCTGTCTGTGCTTTAGAGGGCTAATTTCATGGCTGGATGCTCACCAGAAAGATTGGCACTCTGAGGGTTGTGAAATTGTGGGCGTGCCTATTCTACCCATTAATATAATAGATGGAAAATCAAGCACTGTAATCCTGAATTTCACATTCAGTGCTGAGTGAAAGTGGCTCTCCTCACTGGGGAACACATGACTGCAGAATTTGATCTTTATATTTATTAACTACAAATTTATTGATCATGCCATGAATTCATTCATTCATTCAGAGCAGGATTCACGATCTCAATGCTTTAAGAAAATAGCCCCCAACTGTTTCAAGCACTGCAAAAACTGTTTTGTTTACACCTCCGATACGAAACGGTTTCAAAACTCCCTCCAGTAATTCAAGTCAGGCTATTAATTGAAGTCTGCTTTCAAGTTTGTATGGACATGTTTCTCATAAACCCAACAATGCTGTTTGTCCCTTTGTTGCATTTTTGAGGAAAGCCTTGCACGCTTCTCTGTGTGAAGGCAGGGAGTAGAGCAGCCTCAGTGACTCCGAATAGAAAAAAAAATTCTTCCAATCCCATTCCGCAGAAAATCAAAGCCACAATAAATCTTTGAACAAGCTCAATCCTGACAGGAGACATCGAAACACTGCCTTCAAAGCTTCCTGCATTTCTCGGGTGCTAATGGAGCTATTCAGCAGCAACTGCTTAATTCAGTTATTAAATAAAGCAAAAATGATGACTTACAGGTCTTAATGGGTTCTGCGGTTTGAGCAAATAGTGATTTGTAATTGACTTCTGTGCTTGGTTAGCCCCCGGTTTTTGAAATGTCTCCATGATGACTCAACTACAGCGAGATCACTCTGGTTTGTCGGCGTTTGCTTAGCTTGTTTCTAATTTGAAAATGGGTAGGACCAGTCATCGTTTAGCACAGAGACACTGAGGGAGAGGCAAACCAATAAACATCTGATGGTGATGCCTGCTGCCAATAAAAGTGCTTTAATGCGACCACATCAATTACATTGTGTTGTAACTGTACTCAGTCGATGCAATTCGACACTTTGGAAATTCTTCAGAAAGTCAATAGCACTGGAAAATTATTATGTCTAATTAACAAATCTGCCTGTTGGGCAAGGCGATTGGGGCCTACAGCTTCTGAATACTGTGCCTGGGCATGTTTGATTATCTGGGCACAACAGACAGGGGAGAATCGGGCAGACTCCACTATGGATGTGCAATCCTCCTTTTCCCAATTTTAATCTTATTCAATTGATCATAGAATCGGAAATTCCTACAGTGCAAAAGGAGGCCATTCAGCCCATCAAGTCTGCATCGACCACAATCCCACCCAGGTCCTATCCCCATAACTCCATGCATTTATCTTAGCTAGTCCCCCTGACACTAAGGGGTAATTTAGCATGGCCAATCCACCTAACCCGTACATTTTTGAACTGTGGGAGGAAACGGAGCATCTGGACAAAACCCACGCAGCCACAGGGAGAACATGCAAACTCTAAACAGACAGTGACCCAAGTCGGGAATCAAACCCAGATCCCAGGCACTGGAGGCAACAGTGCTAACCACTGCTTGTTAATGTAAAGCTCTGGTTCAACATGTTGCTGGAGGTTTCATCACAAGGTCTTCTGTCTCCAACTGCTTTGCCCACTCAAACAGACTTTTTCAAATATCCAGTATTCTAATAACAGATAAACCAAAATGTTGAAAGAAATGGTGAAGGGTTGGTGAAAAGAAAACATTCTGTTGTGGTTGAAGTTCTGTGCAATCTTTAATTTTGCATGCTTGATACCTAAAAAACCTCACTGACTGTGAAGAGTCTGCATGTTCTCCCCGTGTCTGCACGCTTTTTCTCTAGGTGCTCCGATTTTCTCCCACAGTGTGAAAGATGTGCTGGTTAGATGCATTGGCCATGCTAAGTTCTCCGTCAGTGTATCCAAACAGGGGCTGGAGTGTGGGGACTAGGGGATTTTCACAGTAACTTCATCGTGGTGTTAATGTAAGCCTACTTGGCAGCACTAATAAATAAATGTAAACATAAACTTACCGGTGATTATAGAAACAAAATTGCCAAAGAATTGCATAAACCAACTGAACAAATCTTTTTCTTTTGGTCATCCTACTAATTATTCCTGTTGTGCAAATTGATTATTGCCCAATTGCGATTGCAAAGTGAAGGCAACAAAAGATGCTGAGTAAAAATAATAATTATAAATCAATAGATTGATCCTGAAAATCTGTGGCCATTGTTAACCCCACCAAAGTTCACGGGGTCAGATAGGAAGTCACACAATTTGCATCGCTCGCTCATGAGCGGGTCTCTGAGGCGTCCATTCTGCTGAAGAGATCTGAAAATTTGAGTCCTATTTTTGGGGGCTGATGGGTCTTCCCAAGGAGGAAACTGGTTTGCTGCCAATTTTAACCTGTTTGCCATTTGAGAGACTGCGCTGAAATACGGCCCTGGAATCAGAGCTGAGTTTTATTTCTCTGAGGCAATCGTTCCGTCCCAGCGTTAACCTCACACCGGGACCAGGACACCATGACCGGAAGTTTACCATCCCTTTCGCCATGGGAATCGGAGCCAGTGAGGGGCAGACCCAACGGGAAGGTCCGTTGACCTCGGGTGGGATTTTACAGTTTTGGGACGAGCGAGACCATAAAATCCCACCCATAAATCAAATACGTGCAGCCTCCACTCACTTATGTTAATGATAATGTTTGGAGTGGTAGAGGGTATGTTCCTAACATTTCATTCAGTAAACTTTGTCACTGAGTCAAAACTTGACGTAACTTGGGCCTCAGTCAAGAGCCGGCAGTTCTGGCAAACCTTTGAAGGTACGATGAATGTAGCTATAGATTGCAGGCTGCTCTGCCCACCTTACACAAGTAACACTTGCCTACAGTACATGTTCCTGATTGGTTCACTTCCCTCTTGAGGTTGTTGAGACCTAGCAAGAATCTGATTCAACCAATCCTCTCTTTGGCTTGCTTTCATGTGTAAAGGTGGGGGTGTGCTTCGCTGGATTCTGGGGAAGTGCCGGAAGATCGGAAAACGGCTAATGTTACGCCGCTGTTTAAAAAAGGTAGCAGGCAAAAGGCAGGGAATTATAGGTCGGTTAGTTTAATGTCTGTCGTTGGAAAAATGCTGGAACCCGTCATCAAGAAGTAATAGCGAGGCACCTAGAGAAAAATTGTTTGATAGAGTAGATGAAGCACGGATTCATTAAGGGGAAGTCATGTTTGACAAATTTATTGGAATTCTATGAGGATGTGACTAGTGCAGTAGACAGAGGGGAACCGGTGGATGTGGTGTTTCTCGATTTTCAGAAGGGGATAATGAAGGGGATGGATAGGGTCGAGGTAGAGAGATTCTTCCTGCTCAGAAAGGACAGCAGGACTAGAGGGCACAGCCTCAAGATAACGGGGGGGGGGAGGCGGTTTAGAACGGAGTTGAGGAGGAACTTCTTCATTCAAAGGGTGGTGAATCTCTGGAATTCTCTGCCCGTTGAAGTGGTGGAGGCTACCTCGCTAAATATATTTAAGACACGGGTAGATAGGTAGGCAAGGGAATTAAGGGTTATGGGGAGAAAGCGGGAAAGTGGAACTGAGCCACTTCAGATCAGCCATGGTCTTATTGAATGGCGGGGCAGGCTCGAAGGGCTAGATGGCCTACTCCTGCTCCTATTTCTTATGTTCTTATGTTCTTACATGCTGAAACCCAATATTACACTCCTCTTAGTCCTGCTTATCTTTTTGACAATCAAACTGGCCCACTTTCTTGGTCAAATTTAGTATCCTGCTGGATTTCTCTGCCATAGGCCGAAAACCTCCCCTTAAGCGGGGCAGCATGGTGGCACAGTGGGCCTTGGAGGGAGTGCAGAGGAGGTTTACTAGGCTGATACCGGAGTTGAGGGGGTTGAGCTATGAGGAGAGGCTGAATAAACTAGGCTTGTACTCGTTAGAGTTTAGAAGAATGAGGGGAGATCTCATTGAGACGTATAAGATGATGAATGGGATGGATAGGATAGAGGTGGAAAGACTCTTCCCGCTCAAAAAAGACAGTAGGACTAGGGGGCACAGCCTCAAGATAAAGGGGGGGCGGTTCAGAACGGAGTTGAGGAGGAACTTCTTCACTCAAAGGGTGGTGAATCTCTGGAATTCTCTGCCCGTTGAAGTGGTGGAGGCTGCCTCGCTAAATATTTTTAAGAAGCGGGTTGATGGGTTTTTGATAAGAGAAGGGATTAAGGGTTATGGGGAGAGGGCGGGAAAGTGGAACTGAGCCACGACAGATCAGCCATGATCTTATTGAATGGCGGGGCAGGCTCGAAGGGCCAGATGGCCTACTTCTGCTCCTATTTCTTATGTTCTTATGATAGCACTGTTGCTTTGTGGTGCCAGGGACTGGCTTCAATTCTGGCCTCGGGTGGCTGTCTGTGTGGAGCTTGCACTTTCTCCCCATGTCTGTGTGAATTTCCTCCAGGTGCTCCAGTTTCCTCCCACAGTCCAAAGATGTGTGGGATTGGCTATACTAAATTGACCCTTAGTGTCGGGGGATTATCAAGGTAAATATATGGATTATCAGGGTAATACATGAGGTTACAGGGATAGGCTGTGGTTGGGAATGTTGTCGGTGCAGGCTCGATGGGCTGAACGGCCTCCTCGTGCACTGTAATGATTCTAAGTGAAAATTTTTGTCCAACTGCTGTCAAGAGGCTAACTTTCTCCCTAAGTCATTAAGTAGTACCTCCTGATTGGTTCGTAATTACACTATGGTGTTAACAAGCATTGGGGTGCCAAAGAGAAACTTTAAGATGTTCACTGAATGCATTGCCAGATTTCCAAAACCCTGTGCTACCTGTGAACCATTGCACCTAAACAGCAGTTTATCTGGAAATTGAAGGGTTCAATTCCAGCATTTCTCCCCATTCATAGCAATGGATGGAAAATTGTTGGCAGCGAAAGTCCAAAGATGTGTGGGTTAGGTTGATCGGCTATGCTAAAATTGTCCCTTAGTGTCCTGAGATGTGTAGGTTAGAGGGATTAGCAGGTGGATATGGGATAGGGCCTGGGTGGGAATGTGGTTGGTGCAGACTCGATGGCCTCTTTCTGCACTGTAGAGATTCTATGATTCTATGAAACCACAATTTTCAGCTAAGTCGGTGAGCTCCTATCAACGGCAAAAAAATACAACCCAAAGATCCATAAAGGCCCAAATCTCCCATTATGTTGAAATCTGCTCCTTCGGTGGCTTCTTTTGAACCATACGGCAGGACTAGAAATCTATCTTTGGAAAGGTTTTTGTTTAGTTTCAGGGCTCTATGTATTCACATTATTGGACACAGTCTATATACAACTGATAAAAAAAACAGCTGTTACGATTTAGGATTTAAATATAGTGCCTTCTCCCACATTCTTACTTCCTCATTGCCCATTGGCTTAATTCCCAGTTTTTTGATCTACAACCTCATTGAACTTCTTTGTTTATCTGGTTGCCTGCCTGTATTACCATAAAAACTGTGATGAAACTGTCAAACCCTGCAAAGCTTGAAATACTGCGCAGGCATCGCATTGTAAGCCCCAGAACTTAATGAACTCAATGAGTTCAATCCAGCATTCCACTTTGTTATTTGCTATTGTTTCACATCTGACTTTGGACACGTTTGAAATATGCTACGATTCAAATAAGAATATACCCGCGATTCTGTCAGACCGTGTGTGTTGGGACTCCAAGCCTGAGGTGAAACCGCCACTATCTCTGAGGGATGTTCTTCATATTTTCTTTATAGTGTTAACGGTATGATTGAACAGTGATAAGGTGCCCGTATAAACACCGCGGCAGATAGCAGAGCTCATCTTCAACTCCCCAGCCTACCCTCAGAATTTATATCATTATAATAGATAGTGAAATATATATCAGGTACAAAATATCTAACTGAACATTATCTAGAGGAAGAACCCTCCGGTCAGCTTCTCCAGTGTTGCAGTAGCTTAAGTTACTGCTTTGCTACGACATCAAAGCAGACAGATCAGGAAGCTCGCAGGTTCAATCCATACTCAGTGCCGAGTTTGTTGATCAGAACCACTTGTGTGGTGAATACCCTACAGGTGGCATCCATCTATCTAGGGAGACAATAGACTGTGCTTGGGATGTTTGCCAATTTTGGATTAAACATCTTCTGCTGGAGCTGTAAAGGCCGATTCGTGACTGGCATTTCCTTCTGCAGCTGGCACAGATGAATAGCGTGGACTCGAGGTTGACTGATGTGCTTTCCTTCCGGCTGCCTCCCTTTTTCACTACTTAGACATTTCCTTTCTCCTTTGCTTTCTTCACACCCTTCCTGACTATTTGGCTTCAGGTAGTTTGATCAGCAGCACGGACTTCCCATGCATTGATTCCAATCCTGGTCAACTTGAGGTCTCGCTTGCAGACATTACTATATTGCAGATCTGGGTGAGCTGTTGGTCATGTGCTGATAGCAAGCTGGCCATTGAGCATGTCATTGGGGATATGGCCATCACCCATATAGCTCACATGTCCCAGCCAACAGAGTCCCTGCTGAGTCAAGAGGCTAAAGATGTTGGGGATCACTGCACGTTGGTATCCTTCCATTTTCAACATGCTGTCCTGCTAGGAGATGTTTAAAGTTTATTTGTTAGCATCACAAGTAGGCTTACATTAACACTTCAATGATGTTAATATGAAAATCCTCTAGTTGCCACACTCTGGCATCTGTCCAGATACACTTAGGGAGAATTTAGCATGGCCAATACGCCTAACCAACATGTCTTTCAGGTGTGGAAGGGCAGAGCACCTGGGGGATACCAACGCAGACACAGGGAGAACGTGCAAGCTCTGTACAGACAGTGCCCCAACGCTGGAATTGAACCCAGGCCCCTGGCACTGTGAGGCAGCTTGGCTAACCACCGTGCCATCATGCCATCCCCAATGTTCATCTGAGGCACTGGAGGTCGTGCAGCTGTTTTTCTTGGTTTGTATAAATTGGCCATGCTTTGTTACTGTAATGAGAATACTAAACCAGGTATACACAGGGCTTTGAACACATCATCATTGTTGGCTTGAATAATGAGAGGAGAAAACAGACAGAGTTCCTACTGCTGAGTACTTGTCGCTCAATATCATGGAAAATCATAACTTTTTAAGACAAAAAAAACCAACAAGGGCTCTGACTGGGAGAATGGAGGGGCAGCAGGCCCCTGCCATCTTGAGAAAGAACAGAATATATCTCTCATTTAGTGACACAGATCTCCTAGCAAAGCAGCTGGAGCTGCCAGCAGAAGTTTCATTACTGTGGCCCTTTCTACAGCACTCATTGAGTGAACCACTGGTCCCACTGGATGATTCAGGTGCCCATCGGGCCAATGCAAGGACTCCCAAATGGTTGGAGCTGGATGGTTTCATGCTCTGTGCCTGTTTGTAGAGGCTCCCTGACAAGCAGCCCAGTACATTTAGGAGTTGTTGGTGCCACCGGCTTTCTTCTACAAATATCTCCATCAATGTAGCTCGGCAGCTGAACTCCCTCCAGCCAATTCCTCCAGTACAATTATCTATAGCCCCAGCCTTTGCTCCAGCACACCAGTACCAGATGTATCTTCATGTGGACCTATCTAACCTACCCATGGCCCAAGTATCTGTACTTGATACTGCAAAGCCAAAAGGGTTTCTATTTCCATAGTGCTGTTCTCCTCTTCCTTTGCTCTCTCCGACCCCTGGGCAGCTTTGGACTTGATGTCAAAGACAGGAACAGTCTATATCCAGGGTAAGCAGAGAGAAAGGCCATCACACGTAAACAAGTCGTATTTGTGCAGCATTCCAAAACCCTATCCCTTCCAGATATAAACTACATTTTTAAAATATGATTCTCTAGTTTAAATGTATTTCTTGTACACAACTGAACTTTAACTCTACCACCACATCTGGAGTACAATTGAATGCATATTGCTATCGAGACCCAAACCTATTTACTCTGCTTCGTGTAACCAATTTTGGTTTTCAAGGAACAGAATTTCATTTCAGCTGTTGCTTTTATCAAATGTACTGAGACAGTTGCCTTGATGCTGATAGTAATGTGACTAATTTCCACCCTGAACTGCTGTTCCTCGTAAATCAAGTTAGGGAGGCAAAGCAGTTGCAAGCTGATCCTATTAATCTCAGAGGTTTACAGAGTAACAGAAGTGGAAAGCTCTCTGACGTGGAGTACAGTACAACTTGATGTATTGTGGCACTATAAAGTTAACAACGAGAGTCTAAAACAGCAACATTGATAGACAAACAAACTGATAACTGACAGATTGTGAGGAAGTGTTTGCATGTGGACACACACATGTATTTTACAGAGAACACCCAGGGCTATATTATCTGGTGGGCATCAGGACCATTGTATCAGGCCCATAAGAGGGACAGAGCCCACCCATATCCTTGTGTTCCAATCGCCATGGGCCTTCTATGAAGCACTCACAATCCTATTTAGGAGAGTGGGTGGGTTCCCAATGCTTTGGGTTTGACCAACAGGCCAGCAGTGGTGCTAGGCCAATGGTCCTACTGGGGGGTGAGGTGCTGCCAAGGCAGTTGCCAAGCACAAAGACACCTTAACATAGAGGCGCCTTTGGCTGCCCGCAAAGAGATCTGAAGCTTGAAGGATCACTGATGGGCAGCTGAAACCCTCCACAGACCTATTCCTGAGCATGACTCTGGCCTTTCACCCCCACCGTCCTGTCATTGGGATATGATGTCCCAGGCTCCAGTGGTCTCTATGAGTGGAATTTTACAAAAAAATTGGAAGTATCCAGCTCACGTGAAAATGGGAGAGTTGTAGATCTGTATTTTGGGTGGGATTTTACTCTCAGTATTATGCACATAGTGCTTTAAAAAATGGGCTAGACTGTTTCTTGCTACTAGAGGAAGCGGACAGGGTTTAATTCACCAGAAAACCTGATCAGCCAGCAGAGGGAGCTATTATACTTGTGCAAGCATCTGTGTCTGCACATGTGCAAATTCAGTAAAAAGTCTGACAACACCAGGTTTTAGTCCAACCTATTTATTTGATAATATACTCGCAAGCTTTCGAGGGGTTACCCTCTTCGTCAGGTGAATGGAGAGTTCTGGCCTCAGACAGAGCATATAAAGCACATATGCTCTGTCTGAGGCCAGAACTCTCCATTCACCTGACGAAGAGGGTAACCCCTCGAAAGCTTGCGAGTATATTATCAAATAAATAGGTTGGACTAAAACCTGGTGTTGTCAGACTTTTTACTGTGTTTACGCCAGTCCAACGCCGGCATACCCACATCATGTGCAAATTCAACAGCAAAGGCCTGACAAAGAGAGAGTGAGATCTGTCAGGCCTCTTCTGCTGTAGACAGTCTCATCATAGCACCCCCTTCTGCAATTGCAGGGGCCCATGGCCGATTGCAAGCCCTATACTACCCAAAAATCTAGCCCCTTCACCTCTTTCAATGCCTAGACTGATTGCTCCCCCCCCCCACCCACGATCTCCTGCAGAGTGCGCAATGGGAGTTCCTCCCCCCTGCTGATCGCAGCTGCAGAGTGAGCAGCAGGGTCTCCCTCCCTCCCTCCTCAATTAGGCCACCCTGGCCTGGCCCTGCCACCATATGCTCCACCCTCTCCAGGCCCACTCCATATTCCCCACCCCACAAGGCCCTACCCCATACGCATTGCTGTTCCAGCCCTGCCTCATAGGCCCCACCCCTCCAGACCCCACCATTGCCAAGGTGCCCGGTGGTATTGCCAAGGTGCCAGGCTGGCACTGCCCAAGGCGTGCCCCCCTGCCCTTTGCTCCTGGTCTCCCGGGGGGGGGGGGACCCTCAATGGCCTCCAGATCCACCGGCGAGTCTAACACGAGTGTTTCCCATTCATGGGGTGCAGGTGTTTTCCTCGCCAGAGACAACCTCTCCCAGAGAGGCCATAAAGGCAAGTGAGTCCAGACAATGGACCAGCAGGTTCGTGAAGGACATGCAAATTAATATTAGACTAAATTTTAAATAATTTATTCAGCTTCTCAGTAGAAATGGGCGAGAGGCTGACCACACCGGAAATCTGTTTCCTGTAAGAGACGAGAGTTGAGAAATCGGGCGTGATCCTGATTTCTCAGGTCTCACGTGATCTTACTGGCTTGCTCCACCCGTCGATGGGCAGGGCAAACTGGAAAAACCGCAGCCTATATCCACCACTGGAAGACCATATCGATTGAGATGGCAACCCTCCATACAACGCATCCCCCAACTATTTCCCTGCCACCACCACCACTCCCCACAACCACCTCTACCCTTCATCTCTACCTCCAACCTCAAATCCTGGGATCTTCTACCTAAGTTCTTGAAAGAAGTGACTTGTGAGATAGTCGATGCACTGGTTTCAATTTTCCAAAATTCCCTGGACTCAGGGAAGGTGCCATCAGATTGGAAAACAGTAAACGTAACTCCTTTACTCAAAAAGGGAGGGAGACAGAGGGGAGACTTTTCCCATCCTGCCCACCACAGGGATCATAGCAGGCGGGGAGGTAGACTATGCAAAGGTCCATTGATTTTGGGTAGGATTTTCCAGCTTTGGGGCGAGCCCAGAAGGAAAATCCCACCCAGAAAGTGGGAATCTACAGATCAGTTAGTCTAACTTCTATCATCGGGAAGATGTTAGAAGCTTTATTGAAGATGTTATAGCTGAGCACTTCAAACAAAAAAGGCAATCAGGCAGAATCAACATGGTTTTGTGGAAGGGAAATCATGTTTAACAAATTTTTTTGAGTTCTTTGAAGGATTTGCATGTGCTGTGGATAAAGGAGAACCAGTGGATGTACCGTACTTAGATTCACAGAGACATTTGATAAGGTGCCATATCAAAGGTTATTGTGGAAAAGAAAAGTTCATGGTGTAGGGGCAACATATTGACATGGATAGAAGATTGGCTAGCTAACAGCAAACAGAGAGTTGGCATAAACGGGTCTTTGGTTGGTAGGATGTGATGAGGGGTGTGCCACAGGAATCAGTGCTGGGGCCTCAACTTTTCACAGTTTAAAAGAGTGGCTTAGGTGAAGAAACTGAAGACTTGACTGCTAAATTTGATGGCAACACAAAGGTAGGTAGGAAAATAAATTATGAAGAGGATATAAGGGTAAATGAGTGGGCAAAATTCTGGCAAATGCAGTATAATGTGGGCAAATGTGAAACACTACATTTTGGCAGGAAGAATAAAACAAAGCTTTTTATCCAAATGGTGAAAGATTGCAGAACTTTGAGATTCAGAGGGGCTTGAGGGTCCTAGTACATTAATCATAAATGGTTAGTATTCTGAGGGGCCTTGACAGGATGTATGTAGACAGGATGTTTTATCTTGTGGGGGAATCTAGAATTGGGGTCACTGTTTAAAAGTAAGGGATCACTCATTTAAGGTGGAGCCCTTGAAGGGCTATGGTGTTTGGGTCATTAGGTATGTTCAAAACTGAGATAGGCAGATTTTTAATCAGTAAAGAGATATGGAGATGAGGTGAGAAAGTGGGGTTGACGATTATCATTTGAGATCAGTCATGGTCACATTGAATGGTGGAGCAGCTATGATGGGCTGAATGGCCTTCTTCTGTTCCTACATCATTTCCACCGCTCGATTGTCCCATTTGGAATGACATAACAGAAGTAAGGCTTTTCCAGACATAGTTCTGTGTGCTCCTATGTCAGAGAGAGATCTGGAACTTGTTGTAAAATGGCACATACCCACATTTCCCTGAAATGTTCCAAAATACATCACATGCAATGAGTTAATCTAAAACGCAATTATTCTTATGTGGGTAACTGCAGCAGCCATAGGCAGACAGTAAGATTCCACAGTAACAATCAATTAAACTCTTTTCTTCTCCTCTTGGGATCTAGTTGCTTACCAGGACACCAGCAGAAACTCACCCCCGTCTTTCTCCAAATATTGTTTCATCAAAATGATGACACCTCTGATAATTCAACATTCACTTAGTGATCCATTGAAGTATGTCTGCTCCAGTCCTGGGAGGAGGTTTAAATTCAAATCCATCTTTCAGCTCAAGAGCTGAAATTGTTTATAAATGAGCCAAGTTGACAGGAGACTTTTTGAATGATGAGGGTATACAACATGTCATTCTGGATGTGTAAAATATGTTCTGGAATTGTTTGCCTTAATCTCCCATTTGCCACATTTCCCCTTGGGTGGAAAAAAATCTATGGGAACTACAAAAAGAAAAAAATTGTCACTTAGCTGTCGCCTTGCTGGTTTTGGCAAAATTCCCGTCCCATTAACGCCAGCTCTGAGATTAACTAATGGCCACCATATGTACGGCTCCCTCAATAACTGGAGGCTACCATGTGTGTGCGTTTAATTGGATCCACCCATCAAATTATTATTGGTCTTTTCCATGAGTTCCAGAATTTGATTTTTGATATTGTGAGTCTTTTATGGAGCATGATGGTGATGATTCGAAAAAGATGGGGACAATACCCGCGGGCCTGGGCTGATTGCCTTCATGATGTGGATATGCCGGCGCTGGACTGGGGTAAACACAGTAAAAAGTCTGACAACACCAGGTTTCAGTCCCACCGATTTATTTGATAGTAAACTCACTAGCTTTCGGGTTAGCCCCTTCGTCAGGTGAATTGCCTTCATCCAGGTTTGAGGTTTGGGTTTCAATGCAGCCTCGACTTCTCTCATATAGATGTCTCTCAACTTGTGGTTATCTACTGGATTGTCCCTGAAACCCTTGCCCATCCCTTAATTCTGAGCTGAACTGAACATGATCAATACCATACTGAGAATGAAGCAATGGTTTTGACTAAGCTGTGGGATCAAAATGTCCCAACACAAAGACTACGTTCTCTTATACTAGCAGACTGGAGCCAAAACCAAATGAGCTTCCCACCATTGGCATCTTTATGCCAACAGCATTGGAGACCCATTTTTGTTGTGGATTTTGCAAGTTGGCATTGGGTCTGTACTTAAATGTATAGGTATAACATTTGACTTCCTCCTTTGAATTTCGGATTACCATTTTGCAGCAACCTTCCTCAGGAGTGGGGCCAAGTATCAGACACAGGGTAATGTTCAGGCATCGCAGGTTTCCTCTGGAGGGCTTCCTTACCAGGATACCAGCCTGACGTAGGGTCAGAGGCCTGAAAGCTAGTGGCTTTTGCTACCAAATAAACCTGTTGGACTTTAATCTGGTGTTGTGAAACTTCTTACTGAGCTTGTAGAAAACAGAGAAATGTTTTTTTTATACTACAGGAGTGTAGCTGATAAAAGATGCATGGTCACCTTGCTCCTTGGTAATTGTTCTGGCATTTGTGGAACTGAACACATCATGAACACATTCGTATGACTGAAGGCGGAGAGCAATGCATGGAAGCCACAAATTTGCAGCTAAATTCAAAAACATTTTACCATGTGTCAAATGTTAGTGTGAAGCCTTCAGAACTGACTGCTAAAGACAACCCCAGTGCAATCCTTAAGTGATTAAGGGTGAATTGGCTTGAAAGAAACCATGCAGAAGACTCTGGACCCCTAGGGATGAATCTTGCCCACAGCCTTTCTTCTACTTACTGCCTGGAACCACCTTTTCTCCCTCTTAACCCCAAGAAGCTATTTGATATGAAGCATCACTAGTTGGACATGTGACTCTGAAGCTTTACAGTTTGAAATCCTACAGTAATCCCACAGGACAATTAAACCTGCTTGACCCCAGTGAGGGTCCCTTATTGTCAAGGCTGAATTGCAAATGAGGCTAACCTGTGAAACATTATATATAAAAAAGTTAGTTGAATGGTCTAGAAGGGGGCTTATTGTCCTGCCTGGATGAGTAGGGAACCCATGACAAAAGCAAAGGCATTTCACAGTAATTACTGCCAACTTTCTCACCATTATGTATGAAACTAGACAGAATGGTTAAAAAGAGTAATTAGAGTTTATCAGATGCGAGATAATGAGCTCCAGCTAATAAAACCCTTGGGCTGCCCATTTTTCCAGAGAGCACCTAGGAGCTTTCTATTGGCATTTACTAAAAAGACCAGCAGGAGGAAAGTTATCAGACTTCCCAAAAGCCACGCCAGTGCAGTTTGCTCCTAATGCAATGTCCTTAAGTGAACAAGCGACCTTTGGTGACCCCATAACAAAACAATTCAATATTCTGACACTGTAATCTCAAAACTTATTCCTACTTTCCAGAGAATGTTTGATTAAGCATAATTTAACCCTTAAATGAGATATTTTATATTGAAATAAGTTTAAATGGTTATAGCTGTATGAATGTATCTGTCTAAATCAACCCGTAAACTTGCTCTAGTGTTAAAAGTGAGGAGATCTCCTCTTATTGCTGGTAAATATACACTTTTAAAAATCAATACTTAAATTGTGCTCTCTCTACCCAACCGTAGTAAATAAGTGGAGAATAAATTTGTGGCATTCTGATCAGTTTGTTCATTTAAAAAACTAGAGAAAAAGATAATGGTAAAAGAACCCGGAGGGGATTTAGGCAAAATTATTTTGTATGGTGACTTGTCAAAATCTGGAATACACTGTCCAAAGGGTGGCAAATGCAGATTTAATAGCAACTTCCTAAACGGAATTGGATACATATTTCGAAAGGAAAATATTGCTGGACTGTGTTGAAAAAGAGCACTGAATGGGAACAAATGAATTGCTCTTTCAAAGGGCCAGTACTGGCAGATGGGCTGAATTGCCTCTTGTTGTGTAGTCATTTGTGAATTGGCACAATAACCATAAATGATTATAAAACTGATTCACTAATGCTCTTTGGGAAGGGAAGTTTGTCATCCCCAGTCCAATTGAGCTTACATGTGATTATAGGCCAAGTCTTATTTAATTATGAAGGTTTATGAATGGGATTTAAAATAAATTGATGTGAAACAGCATTTATATTGTGTTAATATTCAGTATATGTAAAGGCCTCAATCTTAACCCTAACCCCCTCCTGCCCATCAGAAACCAATGAGCAGTTAGGAATGAGCATATTATCTCTTTAGTCAGACTTCAACCCTTTTCTGCTGTGTCCGATGTTTACCTGCATGGTTCTACAGATAGATGTAACCCCCACCTAATTCCTCATAAATTGAACTGAATAAGGGCCCTATTATGTCAATTGGACCCTGATGGCATTTTAACTGGGGCCCGAATGGTGAGTAAATACAAACACCAGAGGAAGAGAAAGCTGAAAGAAAGAGAGGCCATGGGGAAGGAATAAATGGAAATCAAAGGATCCGGAGCAGAATGCAAAAGAGATGATCTGGCAATGCTGGCATTGGACTCGGGTGGAGACAGTAAGAAGTCTCACAACACCAGGTTAAAGTCCAACAGGTTTATTTGGTATCATGAGTTTTCGGAGCGCTGCTCCTTCATCAGGTGGGTGGAGAGTTGGGTTCACAAACAGGGCATATATAGACAAATATGGATTGCAATTGAGTGTTTGTCTATATATGTCTGTTTGTGAACCCAACTTCCACTCACCCAATGAAGGTGTGGAAAACTCATGATACCAAATAAACCTGTTGGACTTTAACCTGGAATTGTGAGACTTCTTATTGTACAAAAGAGATGGCAGAGATATACTTTAGGAACCCAAATACTGTGAGCAACTGAAACAATATACAAGCACAGGCCAAAAGGAAAGAAAGACTGTCCACAACTTTCATGCTTGTAAAACTGCATCAGGTGGGCAATACAGCAAATAACATCTGACGATTTATCCATCATGATAACCGTTGCTGTTCCTAAGGTGGTCTGAGCCTCAATCAGTGCATCAAAGTCCATCATCACATCGCTGCAGATGGATTTGGGGATCAATGGTGTTAATGATCTGCCTGGAATGATGGCCAGGAGATTATCCCAGCCTCCAGTCACACCCCCCCCTCCGGATGTGGCGACCATTAATGGTCTCTGCTCGCTCGCAAACATCCAAGAGCTAACAAACACATGCACTGAGAGTGTGGCTAAGAGTAATGTAACAATACATGCAAGAAGTTCTGGCTGGGAGTTGTGAGTGGGGAAGCCAGCAATCTAAATAAACACTTAAACAAAGAACATATTTCTTTTCTCTCAACTCAACATTGGGAAATTGGCAAGGAATCAGAAAATCACAGGTGCAGGGATGAAAACATTAGATGATGGCAGGGTACGTGAGCACAGATTGGCATGGATGCATAACAGTGGGAGCGTAGAGATCATGACCTAATCCACCAATTCCAAAAGGCAATAGAAGGCAGAATGCAGGAGCAGAGTGGATGTTCTCCCGGATACTCCAGTTTCCTCCCATAATCCAAAGATGTGCAGGTTAGGTGGATTGGCCATGCTAAATTGCCTCTTAGTGTCCCAGGATCTGTAGGTTAGGGGAATTAGTGGGATAAATGCATGCGGTTGTAGGGATATGGCCTGGGTAAGATGGTCTGTCAGAGAGTTGGTGCAGACTCGATGGATTGAATGGCCTCCTTTTTGCACTGTAGCGATTCTATGACAGGTAGGAACAACCAAACTGTTGGATGGGCACTGCAAAGCAGACTGAAGCTGAAGTTTCTGAAGACCTACATAGTTAGCAATGGTAGGTTTAAAAACCTCTTAAATACAAGCCTTATGTTCCAAACAAAAGCAAGACTCGGTGTTCCACACACTGTGCGACCAAATCTTGTCACAAAATCAGTACAAGTAGAAAGCGCGCAGCAGATTTTCTACATTACAACAATGAATACCCGTCAAAAATAACTGTAAAGCATTTTGAGACAGCTGGTGGTCATGACTTAAATGCAAATCTTTATTTTTAATTGATGTTTAACTTTTACATTTCAGGATGCAGCTTCAGACAGTGGGAATATCCATCTAAAATTTGAACTTGGGTATGTTCATTACTTTCGATTCATTGGAAGAAAGATGGACATTTATTTTTCTCTCATCATCAGTAAAATGAAGGAGATAGTCATCAATTTCAGGAAGCATAGTGAATGATATGCCCCTATTTACATCAATGTTGATGAAGTGGAAATGGTCGAGAGCTTCACATTTCTAAGTGTCCAGATTACCAACAACATGCCCTGGTCTATATTGCCAGTGCTATAGTTAAGAAAGCCCACCAACACCTCTACTTTCTCAGAAGGCAAAGGAAATTTGGCATGTCCACTACGAATCTCATCAACTTTACAGATGTACCATAGAAAGCATCCTTTCGGGATGTACCACAGCTTGGTATGGCTCCTGCTCTGACCAAGACCACAAGAAACTACAATAGGTTGTCAATGAAGCCCAGTCCATCACACAAACCAGCCTCCCATCCTTTCACACTGTCTACATTTCCCGTTACCTCAGGAAAGCAGCCAGCATAATGAAGGATCCCACGCCCCCTCCAGACATACTCTGTTCCACCATTTTCCATCAGGAAAAATATACAAAAGTCTGGAATCACGTACCAATCAACTCAAAAACATCTTCTTTCCTGCTGCCATCCGACTTTTCAATGGTCCTACCTTATATTAAGCTGGTCTTTCTCTTTACCCTACCTGTAACTGTGACACTATATTCTGCACCCTATCCTTTCGTTCTCCCCATGTACCCTATAAATGGTACGTTTTGTCTGTAACAGCTTGCAAGAAGCAATACTTTTCACTGTATCGCAATACATTTGACAATAATAAATCAATTCAACCCAATCAATAATATGCACCAACTTATGCAATGCTGAGGTAATCCAGAATCAATTGTGTGCTAAGCATCTTGCAGAGTTGTTATAACACCCATGTAGAGATACATATGCACGAACGGGAATCTATGGTGATACTGGTAATAACGACAATCCTTGACCAGTGCAAACGTTGACCCCTCATATCTGGGTTTTACCAAAAATACCTGTGTTTCACATGTATGTATTTTAATGTATGTATTAAATGTATGCATTTTAACATACATTCTTTGTTGTTAGCATTCTGAGAAAATATTTTGATTGATATCCAATGTAAGGGGCATTCATAATTGAATTAAAACATAATGAAAAGGGTAGCACTTTACAGCATTATGTCTGTGGTAACAATTTTATCTTCCTGTCAAGGTTTCAGTGCACGGTGGTATAGAATCCTACAGTTAATGTCTTTTGACTCAGGTCCTGCTAATGCATTTGCCACTTGACAAAAATTCCACTCAGGCTAAGGTACAAACAGCTAGCTGCTTTCTTCCACTTCAGGCCATGAAGTCTGCCTGGTTTTGTCATAACAAGTCTGTTCTCTGCAGGCTCAACTGCCAAAGGATCTTTTTTCATTCTGACTGCTCGAATAAACATCTCCACATTCTCTCAAGACACAAAATGCATCAGCTTCTGAGGGTTAAAATGTCTTGACTGTATGTGACTCCTCCAGCGTGGCTCTGCGTTGAATCAGCCTCACAGACTGTGTCCAAATATTTATTCAGAGTAAAGAAAAAAGAAATGGCTGTAATTGATTCCGGCCTCAAGGAGTGGCGCATCAAAGTACACTCAAACAAGTAGCCATTGTAGTATGTTGACTAATCATCACAATCCTTCCAGCAAACAGGGCTTTCAAAGAAAATCGGGCAAACCAAAAACGGGACCACGGGCATGTGAATTTCCAGAGATTGTGCAAAAAGTTGTACCAAGTACATTTTGAACAGGAGGCAAATTTTTAGAATCAAAAGGTGTCTTTGTGCCTATTGATGACTTAAGTTAGGCACACAGTGCCTACAGCAAACAGATTCTTCCATTCCACATACCAAATAATCCGTTGGAAAATAACTTCATGCGTGTCCATCCCTCCCTTTGCTCAGCAAGCTTGCTGCCAATAGATAGTAAAGTCTTTGCTGCTTTGACCCCATTCTGTGGAAATCCCTTCCTAAAACCCTCAGCCTCCTTTCTGGCTTCACATTTAAAGGCCTTCCACAAAGCCTGGTAAGCTTTCACCTCTCTTAGTTCTCACTCTATGGCTCAAAATCTGCTCCTTTTTAGACTTTTCTCTGCATAACTCCCTTGTGATATTTTCTTCTACTAAAGGTGTTATAGATATAGAAGGGGTTGTTGCTTTTTTTTTATTTGTTTGTGGGACACGGGGGTCACTAGTTGGCCAACATTTATTGCCCTTCCCTACTTGCCCTTGGACGGCAGTTGAGAGTCAACCACATTGTTGTGGCTCTGGAGTCACATGTAGGCCAGAGCAGGTAAGAACGGCAGATTTACTTCCCTAAAGGACATTAGTGAATGAGATGGGTTTTTCCAACAATTGACAATGGTCATCAGTAGATTCTTAATTCCAGAAATGTTTTATTGAATTCAAATTCTACCATCCGCCATGGTGGGATTTGAACCTGGGTCCCCAGAACATTAGCTCAGGTTCTGGATGAACAGTCTAGCGATAATACCATTAGGCAATCGCCTCCTCATTTGTTTGTGATGCTTATGGCCTCTCGTCCTCACCAAATTCTCTCAGTTTCTGCTTAATTTTGTCTTTGGCTAAATACCTGGGCAGACAGTTCTGGCAGGATTCTCCAGCCTTTCACGCCAGCGGGATTCTTCCATTTCGCTGCAGTGAATGGAGATTTGGCTGAGCACCAAATTCCCCATCCTCTCTCGTAGCAATGGTGGGGTGTGAGTGGCTGGAGAATTCTGGCCCCCATCAATGTTTGGCTGCAGAATAGATACAACAATAGATGATAAATCATAGAAAATGCTGGAAAATCTCAGCAGGTCTGACAGCATCTGCGGAGAGAGAATAGAGCCAGCCTATTCCAGCCTATTCTCTCCCCACAGGTACCATCAGACCTGCTGGGATTTTCCAGCAATTTCTGTTTTTGTTTCAGATTCCGGCATCCACATGATTTTGCTTTTACCTTGAGATAAATCACAATTGCGTCAATTTTGTGTGTGTGTGTGATTGTGTGTGTGTGTGTGTGTGTGTGTGTGTGTGTGTGTGTGTGTGTGTGTGTGTGTGTGTGTGTGTGTGTGTGTGTGTGTGTGTCTTTTATTGCAGATTATCTAGCTTTACCTATATTTCTAAAGTGATTTTATGCATAAAGTAAGCAACATCTGATTTCAATATATCGAAAATAATAGGATTTGGGTCATTGTAATTTACTTGAGGACTTCAGACAATTGAAGGTAACTTTAACCTAACCTGCCAGTGGAAGACTGTGGGTTCAGATCAGGCATCTGTTTTATACCTCATTCAAATCTACTTTTCATTGAAGTCAAACCTAAATTTTTAACAAGGGAATGGTTGAGTAATGAGGAAAGTCTTGAAAAACTAGAGCTTTGAAAAAAGACATCTGAGAGGCCACCTTGTAGAAGTATAAAGGTTAATGCTGAGGACTACTTCATCTTACACTAGAACATTACAACGCAGTCATAGATGAAAGTTGCTGAAAGGAAAGTTTAGGACAGATGTCAGGTATATATTCCTAATGCAAAATAAATGATCTTAAGTAGTATTGCAGAGACAATATCCTTAGACACATTCAATAGCCAATTAAATGTTGCGTTTACCATCACCTTGTACTCAGAACCCCACACTGGCTCCTGGTTGAGCAATGATTTCATTTTAAAATCCTCCTTGTTTTCAAATCCCTCCATCCCACCCTATCTTTGGAATCTCTTCCAGCCTTTTAATTGCCCCAGAATCATGGTTGTGCTTTAGCTGCCTGCATCCTAAGCTCTGGAATTCCCTTCCCAAACCTCTCTGCCACGTGCTCCCTTAAACCTGCCTCTTTGACCAAGCTTTTGGGCTTCTGTCCCATCTCTCTGTCTGTGGCTCACTGACTAGGGTTCAAGGGACCATCAGATCATAAGACCTTAAGATATAGGAACAGAATTAGGCTATTCAGCCCATCTAATCTGCTCTGCCATTCAATCATGGTTGATATGATTCTCATCCCCATTCTGCCTTTTCCC
Organism: Carcharhinus amblyrhynchos; assembly: GCF_965287045.1. Lineage (NCBI taxonomy): Eukaryota > Metazoa > Chordata > Chondrichthyes > Carcharhiniformes > Carcharhinidae > Carcharhinus > Carcharhinus amblyrhynchos. The sequence goes on from NC_137335.1 coordinate 58,260,559, forward strand.
TGTAACCCTTGATCCCCTCATCAGTTAAGAACTTATCTATCTCTGTCTTAAAGACCTGGCCTCCATTGTCCTCTGTGGCAATGAGTTCCACAGGTTCACCGCCCTCTAACTGAAGAAATTTCTCTGCCCCCCCGACAGACCCGGGACTCCACCCCTCCATCATTGGTTGAATGATTTCCCCTACCATCCAAACATAGGTCAGCAGCAGGATCCTCCTCTCTCCCCCGAACATTGTTGCCCTGCCAATGGGTTGCTTAATAAGCCCTGCCCTCTTCAAGCCCTGCCCCAACAGGCCCCACCCTCTTCATGCCCCATCCTTTGGCCAGGGGATAATGCCAGAGCACTGCCCTGCCATGTCCCCAACCACTCAGCTATAATGGCCTCCAAGCCCCCCCCCCCCCCCAACCAGTGTTGTCATCATGTCTGGTCTATGTGGAGACCAGTCGTGATTCCTGCTGGCACTATCTCATGCTCCTAATGGGTGGGAACAAATGACATTCCTGGAAGGTTTGATGTTAAGTCGATTTTGAATAGTTAAATACATTTAAATGTATGGTAATTAGATTCATGATCTCACTGGGCATGAACCTGATTACATTTGTTGGGAGAGCCCAGGAACAGCACAAAATGTTTTGCTTCCGGCTCAAGTCCTGTTTCAGGCCTTTCCCAGGATTTTCCCGACAGTGTGGGATTTGCGCCAGTCATAACATGGCCGGAAAATCACTCCCATTGACTTCGATTGCCATTTCCAAAGTGGTCAATTTCGACTCTGATTACAAAGGAAGCTCTTACATGGCCATCTTATCTCTTGGAGGCAAAACTGCAAACAACAATTCCACAAGGATGTCTCTTTATCTGGGATCGAATGTCATTACTGCACACCATTGGATCCTTCAATCACTAGTGACACACACCAAATGGGTCCATTACCTTTCCATGGATGAAGCAAGCATGTGACAGAGGTCTTGTTTTTAAGGGGAAATGTTCATTACTTGCCCATTGGAAGGGAGGCATGAGTGTGACAGGACATAAAATGACTCCAGGATGACAGGGATTCCCAAAGTGTGGTGAATTCTAGATGACACCTATACATTGTACGCAACAGTCAGCGAACTAGGTACTGACTGATGGCATCTAGGTCAGATGTCCTGAAGTGACAAAACAGGCAATCTTTCCTTGAAGCCACCGAGGCAACAGCCCAATTGGTTTGCCAGATATCTGATGGATCTGATGATGCCAGAGCCCTGTCGCACCCACAGGTGGAATTTTGTGCCATTGAGGGTGCGATTTTACCATTTTCATTCCAAGTGCTGAATCTGGACGGCAATTCAGATCTGTCTTGGAAACCTGTTCTCAGGCGCCCCCATACTCACTTAGCCTGAAAAAAAGAGTCGCGAGCCTGAATCACGCGGTGGGTGGGGCTTATTGCACCCATAATGCTGCAGCTCCAATTGGAGCTTTCAACTGCGCATGTGCAGTGAAAAAAATTTGAAAAACGCTCCCTTGTCACATCGCTCCCGGGCTGTAAAAAGCAGGTAAACTGGCCCAGGAGAGATGGCCCCCACAGACATGCCTCTAAGTGTATTCAGGCAGGGCAGCCTATCGTTAGAACTCCTATTGCGTGACACCCCGCTTCCCCTTTTCACTTTCATGGTCTTTCCTCCATTCGCAGAGTAAGTCCTGACTAAACAATCGTGTAGAATCGATCATTATATAATAATCTGCCACCTCACTCAGGCATCCCCCAAGAGCAGCATCTTTTAGTGTGCTCACCTTGGAGAGCGAAGCAAAAGGGATACGTTGCTTCATATGTACCTCCAGAATCACCATGTTCCTCCTCCAAAACACAACCTCATCAGACACAAGTGCCAGAAACCTCCAACCTTGCCCGCGGCTAGGATTCTCCAGTGCCGCTGCAGTGAATGGAGTTTTGGCTGAGCACCAAATTCTCCATTCGCACTGGCAGCAGGGGTGGGGTGAATTAGATCAGTGAATCCTGCCTATGGTACAGATGAAAGCCAAACACTGGTGTATTAAAGAACAATGGAGACAGGGAACTCTGTTCTGTTGTCACTGAGTTACATGTCCTGTTATTAAATAAAAGGGGATTTCAATCTTCACTTAAATTCATTCTGGTGATATGTCTGACTGGACCATTATTTATTGTCCATCCCGAGTTGAATTTATGGATTTAGGAGTGTGGTGTCTTTTTAAACTGTTGCAGTTTGTGTGATGAAAGTACTTCCATTGTGCTGTTAGGGAGCCGGTTTCAGGATTTTGACCAAGTGATTGTAACATGGCGATATATGTTCACTTCACAATGGTGTGTGACTTGGAGGTGATGTGCCTGCTGCCCTTATCCATGTGCTGGAGATCTCAAGCTGTGGAGATGCTGTCAAAAAAGCTTTGGTGAGTTGCTCTCAAGGACAACTAAGGATTGGCAATAAAAGATGGACTTGACAGTGATGTCCACATTCTGAGAACTCAGGTTTAAAAAATTGAGAATAACTCTTTCTGTATGAAGGTTAGGGATAATAGACCAGGATTCTCCAGCCCCTGAAAGGCTGGAAAATCCCTTCCCTCATTTCTGTACGTTTGTTGTTCTTCAATATGTCAGTGTTTCATTTACATCCACAGTTAGTTCTTTATTCACTCACGGAATGCGAGCATTGCTAGCAAGATCAATGTGATATAAATACAAGTTGTTAATTCCTTGTGATGGGTAATGCTAGATGCTTGGTTGCCTTTTGGTTGTATGCTGTGGTCTTCTAAATGTCCCATTGTTCAGGGAACCTACCACACCACTGACCCATCAAAACCTTGTTTTACTAATGGTTCCCCAGGTTGAGGGGAGTTGAGTCCTTTCACTTCATTAAGCTATTTGACAGCTGAACCTAATGTGAGCTGGCGCTTATATTAAAATAAATAGAGGAACACTCTTCCTAACCAGGGATAGTGGAGAAAAGGCAGTAAGTAATAGCTCCTTTCAATGATTGTTTAAACTGCAATCAGGGGGACCCCTATAGAATTTATCATTTGATCTTAAAACCAATGTTAAAACACCATAAAATTCACTGGGCAGTTTTGGCGGTGCCCTGATTTAATAGACTCCATGCAGTAAGTGGAGTGTGCTAATACTGACAGGCATGTTCAAATGTATAACCCTCTTATCTCCAATGATACCATGCTAAATCTGGAAAGAAGTTCAGTTTACTGTCACACTGTTGCCAGGAAATGTAACTTCGCTGAGCTGAAGTAATGTTTTGCAAAGCCAGCCTCCAATGACATTGTGCCAATATCTATCTGAAGTTTCCAGCTATGTGAATCTTAGTGTGCATTGATGCTGAGAATGTTAACTGTCTGCCAGGGATTGAAAGCAGTGGAAAAGAAGGTTGAATAGGCTCTGCTGATACCGAGTGTTACCTCCTCCTGTGTTTCACCACTACCTCTGAGTTTATTAAAGTGACCCAACACAGTGAAATCTCTGAGGCGTTTCACAAGCAATTATCAAACAGAATTTAACTCTGAGCAACATGAGGAGATAATTGGATAGACGACCAAAGCTTGTTCAAAAAGCTAGATTTTAAAGAGTATCTTAAAGGAAGAGACAGAGAGAGAGTGGAGAGTTTAAGAAGCAAATTCCTGAGATATGGGCCAGAATTCTCTGGCTGTTCACGCCGGCGAGATTCTCTGGTCCCAATGGCAGCATACCCCCGCTGCAGGTTTCCTTGCAGTCACAAAGACGCCTTATAATCACAGAAGATGATTCTATAATCATAGATGGAACCATTACCATGGACCATTCCCATTTCCTTTCTGCCACTGAGCCAATTTTCCATTCGACTCACCACTTTCCCTTGATTCTGACTAGTGTGTCATGTGGGACCTTGTCAAAACCTCGCCCAAATCAATGTGCAGCACACACCTTACCGTCATCAACCCTCCTTATTACTCCCTCAGAAAATTCAGTCATGTTTATCAGACACAGATTCGCTTCAACGAGCCGATACTTACTGTCCATGATTAATCTGTGCCTTTCTGAATAATGATTAATTACCCCCCCCAGGAGATTCAGAGGGAATTTGAGAAGAACCAAAATTCACTCAGATAGTGATGAGAATCTGGAATGCACTGCTTGGTAATGGAGACACCTTTATAAAATATTTGGATGAACATTTGAAATATCATAACATTCAAGGATGTGAGACTAGTGCTGGAAAATGGGAATAGTGCGTCTTTTTTGCACTGCTTGACTCTATGGCTCTATGACCCCGGGAGTTTGACCTATAATAACCTCATCTCCATCTGAATATAATTAGCGGGCTTCCTCGGCATATCGTGCCCCCACCTTTGGAATTCCTCCCTTGTTGCTATGTCATCACATCAACGAGCTTTACAACTGCTTTTCATAAACATGAAGAAGTTGAAGGAAGCCACCAGGAGCGCACAGTTAAGTAAAGTCCCCAGGGAAGAGAGACATGCCAGGGTAGCACTGCCAAGGTGTTAAGGAAGTTCATGGGGACAGTGCTGGGAAAATGCCATGGTGCCTGGGGAAAGTGCCAGGGTGGGCACTCCATGAGGGATGGCTTCCCCTTATATGTAGGAAGGATTCCTTTTTTATATCGGAGATTGGGTATTGTCCTTTAAAAAAGGCACCTGATCTCAGGATTCCCGGCTGCCAGGTCTTTTCGGCCCCACCTGCCAGTGTCATGGCGATAGCCACATCCAGTCCAACGCCGGCATATCCACATGATAGCCACATCTCCAGAATTTATTTCTTCAAACTGCTTAAAAATTCGGCGGGAAAAGCCAGCAGTGCATCTGGCGAGCTACACACAGCTTTTCTCACCTGAGCCAACTCTTTGTAAAAAGAATGGAAAATACCAGCACAGTTTTCCATTGGATTGGTCCTTGTTATACTTGGCTACATACTGCAGTGGTTTATTATTGATTAAGTGCACGCATTATTGTTTTAGCTATCCTTGGCATAGGTATGTTTGTGGTAAATAGAAGAACACAGCAGTAACTTATGTGTTCTAAACTCCCTCTATCACTTCCCTGAATACATGTCATTGCTCTGACACTGAGTTACTTTTAAGTAGCTGTTTCCTTTCTATTAATGCCAATTCACATTTTAGATTAGTAAAATTGGCCATAGCCCAGTTTCAAACTTTACTCTAGGTCTACTTCATATTAAATCTTACTGAATTACAATCACTGCCATAAAAAGGTCAGTATTTGTTCCTATCCTTGATTGCCCTTGATTTAAGTAGCTTACTAGGCCATTTCATAGAACACAGAACGTTACAGCACAATACAGGCCCTTCAGCCCTCAATGTTGTGCAGACCTGTGAAACCAATCTAAAACCCATCTAACCTACACTATTCCAATATCATCCATATGTTTATCCATATATTTCAGAGGCAACGACATTGCTGTGGGTTTGGAGTCACTTGTACACCAGACCAGGTAAGGATTTCCTTCCCTAAAGGATATTGGTAGGTTTTTACAATAATCAAGATGGCTGCAGTGGTCACCATTACTGAGATGAGATTTATATTCCAGATTTTTGAATTGAATTTAATTCCATCAGCTGCCTGCGTGGAATTTGAATCCGTGTTCCCAGAACCTGGGCTGCGGGATTGCAAGTCCAGTGACATGACCACAATGTGACCATCCCCCACTATTTCCATCTGCCTAACTTCATTCCATTGAACTAACTCCAGAATTGCCTCCTACACTACACCATCTCCTCTCTGATCCCTTTTGCACATTTTCCATTTTGGGCTCTGCTCTGTGGCTGATATTATTGCCCAGGGTTATGAGCTTACATTCCTCAATCAATGTTATTAATGTTGGCAGTAACCCATTTGAAATAGTTTCCATAGGTGAGCCCGTGTTCCCTGTCAACCGAAACCTCCAATCTTAAAACATGCAGTGAATACTCCAGACTTGTGTGATAACATTGCAATTAGATAGGATTCCGCTAAATCAAGCATAGTTTCACAAAGTTGATAATATCAAATATGCAAGATCCTTTTCATAATAGGCTAATCTACTTATCAGATTGACTTACAAATCTAATTCATTACAGAAGCACGCAACGCAGCTGAGGTATTAAAAAGCGGAACATAGCACGAAAGATCCGAAAGGATCTGACAAAGATAGCCAAAAAAGGGTAGCAGCCAATTGAAAAGGGGTGCCAAAGAGAGCACACAATTTCTGTGAGAGACCTCTGAACCTACCTGAAGGTGATTCAACAGAGCTGAGACCGCTGTATCTTTGTGAGGGGAAACTCAAAACAAATATTCCACGTGCCATATGGATGAAGGAGCACTGAGTGCCAACTCTCAGTCCAAAACTACAAACTAGTGCCACAAGATGTTCAATAGTCTAATGAGGGAAGGTAAGTTAAAGCATTGGCCATGTTTTCCAACCTCAAGAACTGATTTACTCCTCAACCTCAAAAAATTAATAGCCGCCCAACTGAACTCTTGCACTGTACTCTGTTTAAGAAATTATACAAACCCTACAGTGCAGAAAGAGGCCATTTAGCCCATCGAGTCTGCAACGACCACAATCCCACCCAGGCCCTACCCCTATATCCCTACATACTTACCCACTAATCCCTCTAAGCTACGCATCTCGGGACACTAAGGGGCAATTTAGCGTGACCAATCAACCTAAGCCGCACATCTTTGAACTTTAATGTGGATACTCATGCAGGATCTTACAGGAATTGTCACCATCTTTCCTAACAACAATTATTGCATGAAAAATCATAAGGCTCTTTCCTCCACTTTAAGAGGATGATACCACAGGGTTTCTTGTGTCAATGTTTGATGCCAGGTGGGACTAGAACCTTCAACTGCAATCCTTGCTCGAATTCGTTCAACATTATTATTAATGATCTTCCTTATACTGCCTGGAGTCTGTGTACACAATTCCTGAAAGAGACAGGCACAGGAGATGGTTGATATGCCAGACATCAGGGAATTCAACTGCAGGCCATTGTGTTATTGAAGTGGCACTCTACCCTGGTTATTGGCGTTGGTGAGGCCTGGGATAGCACGTTGGTACCAACCCAATGATTGCGCGTGTACATTGTCAGCCTGATCCTCTTAGAAACAACCAGTATCCTATGCAGTTACACCCATCTATTCTTAGCTTGCATCCTTTTATCCTCGACATTATCACAGCAGGGGGCATGATGAAGATGAGAAGAATCAATGAAGTATTATCCACGCAGGCTGCAATTATTGTCATGTCTCAGAATATTATGAACTTACAGTCCATGCTTCTGAACCAGACTATTGAAATGGCTTCTGAAAATCATGAGACTTTTAGCATTTGAGCTACAGATAGGCCTAAGTCTCAAGTCTAATTAAATATGGACATTCACTGCTATTGAAGGAATTCACACTTTTCTTTGTTTATGGATGAACTAACATAAAAAGACTGTTTCATTCTGGACAAAAGAGAACATTGCGACTTAACTTGTGGCAGATAGAAATGAATCGACCCCATCAATGTTCCATTGTATTATGATGGTTTCCCCCATTTATACGAGACTAGATTTACCTTAAAGGTGTTAAACAACAGCACAGGATGTCTGAATCAACATACACATCACATTTATTTTTGGAAGAAGTCTTTGAACTTGTAAAATTCACATGATGAGCGAGCCATGCTGCTGTCTGTCTTTTAAAAGAATCAACTAGAAGTTGTTTGCATGGTACAATTGCACCAAAGCCATCAAACTAGCTGAAAGCCATTTAAACAGCCGTAATAATGAACCAATTTCCAGGTTTCGCAGTATTTTACTTATAGTTAACAGCAATACCTGGTAAGATCCAATAGAAAGAAGGATTCCCCTTTATAGCATTGAAGTCATCCAAGAAACTACAGGTCTGTCATGTGAGAGCCTGAGATTGTAAAGCAGATTCTGAAATCATTGTAAACTATAACAGTTCCTTACTTTCACCTGTATCCAATATTTGTGTAAGACATTGGTCACACCCTGCTGGCGCTTCAAGCGAGGATGGTGAATTTGGCACTCAGCCAAATCTTCATTCACTGCAGTGGGATCAGAGAATCCCACCAGCTTAAAAGGATGGAAAATTCCACCCATGTGTTTAATTTTGGGTAGGTGTGTGAAAATAAATAATCTTTATTTTAAAATTCATAAGAGTTTGCTGCTCAAATTATTTAATTTGATAAAATGCTCTAAGGATAAGTAAACACACATTTCTCTCATTACAAAACATAGCGATTGTGGGCAACAAAGGAACACATCCATTCTGTCTATGGCAGAATGATGGTGACAGGAAAGGTGATGATGATGATAGCGCTGAAAAGGGAGGCCATGGGAAGAGCAAGTCCATCCGTGTATCCTTGGACCTTGATAACAGCCCCTGTTTCTTTATTGCAACTTTCATTAATCTCACCCTCACACCAGTTGCTTTCTCACCCTTAATCACCAGTTCAGTTATTTTCATCTGGGGATTAGGTCATCTAGAAATTTCAACTAGAAATTAGATAATATCAGAAAGAACATAATGGTGTTTCACAGAGAGCACGCGCCAGAAAAGCAGAGTAGTTATGTTAAAATTACACTTGGTTGGATCACATTTGAAAAACTATGAACAGTTCTGGTCTCCAAATTGTAAACATGTCAGTGACGTACTGAAATGGGGTTTACTAAAGTGGTATCAGAATTGAGAGGTGGCACAGTGATTAGCACTGTTGCCTCACAGAGCCAGGGACTTCGGTTCAATTCTGGCCTCGGATAACTGCATGGAGTTTTCATATTTTCCCTATGTCTTTGTGGGTCTCCTCTTTGTGCTCTGGCTTCCCCCCAAATTCCAAAAAGTGTGTGGGTTAGGTTGACTGGCCGTGCTAAATTGCCTCTTCGCATCAGGCAGATTAGCAGGGTGAATGCATAGGGTTATGGGGATAGTGCCTGGGTGGTATTGTTGTCGGTGTAGGCTTGGGCTTGATGGGCTGAATGGCCTTCTTTTGTAATATAGGGATTCCATGATTCTATGACATCTATCAACAAAGATTGAAAACATTTTCTCTTGAACTAGGAAGACTGAGAAATGACTTCTTTTAAAAGTATAACCTCATGCACTTTTTTTTCTTATTGGGCAGTAGTGGATGTATTCCCAGGTTGATCAGCCCATTGAACCACGTTGCGAACACTCTGTGACCAACAAGTCCTAGTGTGAGACATGAACCTAGAGCTTTTGATCCAGAGATAGGGGCGTGACCAAAGTGCTGCAAGATCTCCGGTGAGTGGCCTAATTGAGGACTTTAACATTATAAAAGTTCTTAAAGGGTAGATTGAGAAAAGATGTTTCCTGTTGTGAAGCAGACCAGGCTTGATGCCAAAGATTTAAGATAGTCAGTAATAAATCCAACAGGGATTTCAGGAGAGAACCCTCTGGCCAGATAGAGGTTAGAAAATGGAACTTGCTACTACAGAGAATGGCTGAGGTGGCAAGCAAAAATATGTTTAGGGAGAAGCTGGACAGCACATGAGAGTGAACGGAATATAATGAAACGTTGATGGGATTAAATGTGGAAGAAGACACGCGTGGACCTGTTGTGCTGAAAGATCTGTATGTAACTCAGCTGACTACCTGAAAAGGCAGTAATTCAGAGGCAAATGCAGGTCAATGTCTGTAAAAATTGTGAACGTATGTCCAGTGAATATACTGTGTCATTTTTCCTCTTCTATTTGCTTCATATGTCTTCAAAAAGTCAATCATTAACACATATAAATATTGAATAGTGTGAGAAGCAATACTTTAAGAGCAAATACTTCTTCATATCTAAAAGTTGAAGATAATTTAAGCTATTGATTAAATGCAAAACAAAATCTAAAACAAATATAATAGATTGCAGTTAAGCTTAATTGCTTTTTGCTTTGCCAAAACGCTGAAAACAACTAAAGAAGTGGTGGCACGATGGTTAACACTGCTGCCTCTCAGTGTCAAGGACCTGGGTTCGATTCCCAGTTTGGGACACTATGAGAAGTCTGCCATTCCTCCTGAGTCTGCGTTGGTTTCCTTTGGGTGCTCCAGATTTCTCCCACCATCCAAAAGATGTGCTGGTTAGGTTTATTGGCCACGCTAAATTCTCCCTCAGTGAACCTGAATAGGCGCTGGAGTTTGGCGACGAGGGGGTTTTCATAGTAATTTAACTGTAGTGTTAATGTAAGCCTGCTAATAAATAAACTTAAACTTTTCTCCTGCACTGTCAAGCTAAACTGCGTGGAACTTGGCAATTTGAATAATTAAACAAAGCCGAAGAAATTAGGTAAAATAAAAAGGCTTCTGAAAATAAAGTATCTCCACAAGCAGGACAGCTGGTTTGAAAAGATTGCGAGTGATTTCAGTCTCTGAGTTGTACACCGACCAGGGAGGTGTACATGTTGTAACAGAAATCTGAAAGGTGTTGTCCATACGGGAGGTATCTAGGGCAGAAACTTATCAGATTTGATAGTCTATCTGGAGTTGCGATCGGCCTTGAAGATAAAATGGGTCTTAAAGCATTAATTAAATGCTTTGCTTCTTCTGAATACACTCGGTATGCAATAGTTTGAGTTGCTGACATAATAATCCAACTGATTATTGCAAGGTAAACAGATTTTTGTGATGTTAACTAACATAGCACAATTATAATTTTCAGATCCAGCAGCCCCACTGAAAGCTGTCACTTGACCCACTGATGAACGAATATATGTTTCATCACCTTTTTCTTTTCTGCAAGGTCTCATATTTCACTGACAATACTCCAACTTGTCTGCAGATTTTAACGTCTAACTTTGCCCAACACCCGTTTCCCAATCATGGGTTAAAAAAAACTTTGCTGTATGCAATTCAGCTTTTCCATCTTTAGCAAGTAACTCCTTCATTGCTTTTTCATGGACTTAGTCGTTAAAACACACACTGGGCTAGAAAGACAGTCACCACCTGAAAATTCCCTCCAAGCCACACACCATCCAGACTTGGAAACACATCTTCGTTCCTTCACTTGTGGCTGGGTCAGAATCTTGGAACCCCCACCCTAACTGTGCTGTTGTAAAGATGCGCTTTCAGAGACTTTGTTAAAGAATACAAAGGGTATTTATTAATATGAATTGTACAGCAGCCTCTTGGCTGTAGCAAGCTCTCTTTGCCTAAGAAGTCTTTCCCATCATGGAAACACCGTCACACCAGCTGATTGGCATGGTGAGCTGGTAAAATCGCAAGAGAGGCAGAAAGTTGGGAAGAGCATGAGGCTGATTTAATATTTAAGTCTGTGTTTAAATATTCACAGTGAGTTCTGGACCACATTGTCCAGGCTCACTTATCTTAACATCCTCGCTGGTGGACCAAAGGCCACTGAAGCCATATGGGTGATGAGGGCCGGGGGCATTGCCAAACTAACGCTGTCGGCCTGGGACCCTGGCACTGCCTACCAGGCACCCTGGCACTGTACACCAGGCACCGGGCAATACTGACGGGCAGGCCATGATAGGGGTAAGGTCTAAGGGGTGGGGGCAAAACCAGTATTGGGGTGAGGACTAAGGAAGGGTGGGGAAGGCTGCACAGTGTGCAATCTGGGATTGGCTGGGGCAGCGATTGGCCAGGCTGGAGGAGGGGGTGAGGAGGGATGATTGGCTGGAGGTGGGGTTTGAGGCAGTGATAGTCCAGAGGTGGAGTGTTATTGAGGTGATATCCGGGGTGACGATAATGGGGAGAGATCCAGAGAAGTGGGAGAGACTGACAGATTTCTCTGTTCTATTGTACAGAACACTTAGTGCCCTCTAACTGTGAGCAGCTAGCTTTCCAGTGAGAATAGACTCCATCCACTCTTTCTACTGGCATGAATCACACTTTACCTCTTCTTTTGCATCAAGTGGCATAAGATCATGTCTGAAAGCTTACTGAAAAAATGGGAGCGATTCTCTCCCATGTTCACACTAATTCGGCACTTAGAGTTTCTTCGGTAAGATTGCCCCCCCTCCCCGAGTCCCAATTGGTGACAGCAGAGTAACTTTACTCTGCTGTGTTGCCCTTAAAGGAACAATCACCACAACTGTGGATGTACCTAAACCACATGGACTGCAGTGGTTCAAGAAGGGGACATGCAGCAAATGCTGGCCTCTCCAGCAATGCTCACCTCCCATGAAGGAATAAATTTAAAAATCACGCCCCTTAAAAAACGGCCAGGAGATGGGGTGGCAGGGGGTGACGGAGGGGGCAGGAGGGACATGTGGTGATGGGATGGGGTTCAATGGTTGGGGGAACAGGGGGTGGTGTACACATCAGGAAATTTCAGATAGACTCTCTGCAATTTTCCAGAGACATGCATTCAAAGTGATCAATCCTATTGTAAAACAAACTAAAGTGTTTTGAATTTGATGGAATGATGCTACTTATAGGAAAGCATCCAAACTGAACTCTGCTCCAGAAATACTGAAATATAAGCCAGAGACCAAAATGTACTTATTCTCAAGTTTTCAAAAATCTCAGTCTCGTGTTAAGGTCTTGCTGAATTACTATCATCATGGAATCCCTACAGTGTAGAAGGAGGCCATTCAGCCCATCAATCCTGCACCGGAAACAATCCCACCCAAGCTCTATCCTCATAACCCCACATATTTTATCCTGCTTGTCCCCCTGACACTAAGGGCCAATTTAGTGTAGCCAACCAACCTAACCTGCACATCTTTGGAAAGTGGGAGGAAACCAGAGCACCCCGAGGAAACCCACGCAGACACGGAGAATGTGCAAACTCCAGACAGACAGCTATCTGAGGCTGGAATTGAACCCGGGTCCCTGACACTGTGAGGCAGTAATGCTGACCACTGTGCCACCGCGCAGCCCGCCATCACTATGAGCTTAAGACATGGTTCTATCTTCTGTTTTGCTTCGACTCTGACCACTTGTCCAGTTTGGAAGTTAGAAAAGTATGGCAGCTATAACGGGTGTACATTCAGGGACGCGAATGTTCAATCTTTTGATCTGGATACATCTACATTGATGTATAATATAAAGAAACATTACAATTACTTAGCAGCACTTCTTTAAGGGTGTTACTCACTAGGTCAGTTCCCCTGATCAGTTCATACTGATTCAATTACGGTGCTCAGATTATGGTGCCAGCTCTTTATATCAGTAGACACCTGACTCCATTTCAATGCAATCCAACAACTGCAGAGCAAGGAGAGCGTCTGAGTACACACGGCTCAGGTGTTGTTGACAGGTTCTCACGTTTAGAGATGGGGAGACAATTCTGAAGTAATTAGGGAGTAATTGGTTATTCTAGCAGACCTGGCGGGCCTCTCATCATTCTCATGTACTGAAGCGTGACCATAAACAGCTGGAGTGCATCCCTTCCTGAACTGTATTCGACACTTCATTGAGCAGTGGGTTGGAACAAAAGAGGTGCTGGAATGTAATGATCTGCCCAACTAATAAAACCAGAGAATGGAAACCTGTTGAAAAGTTACAACAATTGCAGGAAGTTAAGTAAATACATCAACAAACCAATCCCGGTTCCCACACTCAGACTGTTAGATGCCCCGACTCATTTTATTAGCGTCCAGCAGATTGTTATAATGTATTTAGCTTTCAAACACAAGCTTTATATTAAGAGCAAGCTGGGATATGTCAAGTACATATTTCCCACCTCAACACCTCACACCAGCAACACCAATATGACTTTTCCCCCTTTATTCTTTCATTGCATGCTGATAAAGCCAGCATTTATTGCTCATCCCCAATTGCCTTTGAACTGAATTTTTCAGAGGGCAGTTAAGAGTTAATCGCATTGCTGTGGGTCTGGCGTCACACATAGGCCACCCTGAATAAGGATGGCAGATTTCCTTCCTTAATGGATGTTACTGAACCCAGTGAGTCTTCACAACAAATGATGGTAGCTTCATGGTCACCATTACTGAGACTAGCTTTATATTCCAGATACATTAATTAATGAATTCAAATTCCACTAGCTGCCATGACTGGATTTGAACCTATGTCTCCACAAGTAAGCCAGGGTATTTGAAGGGCCAGTGACTTTACCCCTAGGCCACCATCTCCCTCCCCGTAAGAGAATTTATTTCATTTACAATCACACTGTTTATGTCATAGAAACATAGTTAATAGGAGTAGGAGTTAGCCATTTGGCCCTTCCAGGCCATCGTCCAATTCAATAGCTTGATGCCACCTTCTCTCCATATCTTTTGATCCCTTTGCACCCTAACTCTTTCATGAAAACATTCAATGTTTTGGCCTCAATTGCTTTCTGTGGTAGCACATTCCACAGTCTTACCACTCTCTGGGTGAAGAAGTTTCTCCTCATCCCAGTCTGAAAGGTTTATCCCTTATCCATAAACTATGACCCCCTGGTTCTGGATACCCCCACCTTCAGAACATCCTTCCTGCATCTACCCTGTCTCGTCTATGCACTCCCCCCTCTTCTGAATTCCAGTGAATATAATCCTAACTGAATTAATCACTCCTCGTGCGTTAGTCCTGTCAGTGAAGGAATCAGTCTGGTAAATCTTCTCTGCACTCCCTCTTCTGGAAGAACGTCCTTCCACAGAGAAGGAGAGCAAAACCACACACAATATTCCAGGTATGGCCTCACCAAAGTCCTGTATAATTGGCACAAGGAATCCCTGTTCCTGTACTCCAATCCTCTTGCTATGAAGGCCAACATACCATTCGCCTATTTTACCGCCTGTTGCACCTGAATGCTTACTTTCAGCAACTGGTGGTCAAGTATACCCAAGTCTCATTGCACATTCCTCTCTCTCAGTTTATAGCCATTCAGATAGTATCCACCCAGATTTGTGTCGTCTGCAAATTTGGAGATACTGCATTTAGTTCACTCATCATCTATATAGTGAATAGCTGGGGCCCCAGCATTGATCCCTGCGGTATCCCACTAGTCATTGCCTGCCTTTTAGAAAAAAAAATTTCTGTTCTATTTTTCTTGTCTGCCAACCAGTTTTCTTTCCATCTCACTACATTACCCCCAATCCAATGCACTTTAATTTTACATGCTAATCTCTTATATGGGACTTCGTCGAAAGCCTTCCGAAAGTCCAAATAAAACACATCCTCTGGCTTTTCTTCATCGACGCTACTGATTACATCCTTGAAGAATTCCAGTAGATTTGTCAAGTATGAATTCCCTTTTATAAATCCATGCTGACTATGTCCAATTCTGGCATTGCTTTCCAAGTGCTCTGCTTTAAAATCTTTGATAATGGACTCTAGAGTTTTCCCCACTACCAATATCAGGCTGAATGATTTACAATTCCCTGTTTTCTCTCTACCTCCCTATTTAAAAAGTGGGTTACATTAGCTGCCCTTCAGTCCACAGGAACTGCCCTAGAGTCTACAGAATCTTCAAAGATGACCACCAATGCATCCGCTATTTCTGGGCCCACTTCCTTAAGTACTCTGGGATGTAGATTATCAGGCCCTAGGGATTTATTGACCTTCAATCTCATCAATTTCCCCAACTCCATTTCTCTACTAATACTGATTTCCTTCCACCCCCCTGCCCCCTCACTAAAGCCTGTGTTTCCCATCATTTCTGGTATGTTATTTGTGTCTTCCTTTGTGAAAACAGAACCAAAATATGTATTTAGTTGATCAGCCATTTCTTTGTTCCCCATTGTAAATTCTCCTGTTTCTGACTGTAAGGGACCTACATTCGTCTTCACCAATCTATCTCTCTTCACATGCCGATAGAAACTTATACAGTCAGTTTTTATGTCATAGAAACATAGTTAATAGGAGAAGGAGTTGGCCATTTGGCCCTTCAAGGCCAAACTCTTGTATTCTATTTTCCCCTTCTTAATCAATGCCTTGGCCTCCTTTGCTGAACTGCTCCCAATCCTCAGGTCTGTTTTTTTTTTCCTGGCCAATTTGTATGCGTCCTGCAAGCCATGGTTTGGCCACCTTTCTCATTTTACTTTTGTGTCAGACCAGAATGAACGAGTGTCCCAGTTCATCCATATACTCTCTTAATGTTTGCCATTGCCTATCCACTGTCATCCATTTAAGTAATATTTTCTAATCCATCATTGCCAAGTCGCATCTTCATGCCATTGTAGTGTCCTTTATTAAGATTCAGGAACCTAGCCTTAGAATCAACTATGGTTGCTGAACCCCAAGGGTTTCGGACAACTAGATTACCAATTATTCCTTTCTCATTAAACAAAACCCAGTCTATGGTGGCCTGTTCTCTAATTGGTTCCTCAACATTTTGGTCCAGAAAACCATCCCGTATACTCAGGCTAAAGAAGACGACATGTGACCAAATGTTTGGTTAAGGAGCATCTCAATGGAGGTCGAGAGAATAGAGAGTCACGGAGGTTTAGGGAGTGAGTTCCAGAGCATCAAGCCTTGATGGCTGAAGCCACGGCTACCTATTTTGGGGCAAATAGTGGAGATACAGAAAGGCCAGAGAATGGAGTGCAGTCTTCTCAGGTAGCTGTAGGCTGGAGGTGATTGCAGAGATAGGGAAGGGCGAGGCGCTGGGCTTTAAAAATGAGGATAGAAGTACCTCCTCAGTGCAGCGAGGAACTGAAGCTGGTCCTGCCAGCAATGCCCGCATCCTGAGAATGAATGAAATAATTCAATCTCTTTATCAGTCCTGAGATTTCCACTATCGTTTGCAATTCTTTCATTTCACAAGTTGCAGTGAACGTGCTTGCCTGTAAAATGATCTGCTGGTAAAGATAACCTAAGCTTTAAGGTGACAAAAACTGAGAATGTTTAAACTTATCAGTACTCAACAGAATGCACCAATGAACATGTTTTAAAGATATGGGAGTTTTAGGTAACCTTCATTTTATTGCTGGGACTGGAGGGGGTGGAATCTCTCCCCTGACCTCACCTGAAATCAGGTTGGTTAGTAACGGAATGAGGCAGTGAGGTCAACTGCACTCCTAACCTCACCAGAACTGCCACCGACTGCTCCTTCTCCACTCCCTTGAGAAAGGTGCCAGTAGAATCCAGGAAGCGCTGACCTAATCCAAAATGGCAAAGACCTTTATTATGTCATTCTCTCCCTTCATTCCTCCAACAGGATCTACTTGCCGAAAGTCCCAGTATCATCCAAGGCCTTCAGTGGCATAGTTCTGCCAAGTTCTTCTCTGTGTTACTACACTTGTGCCAGTTAGCAGAATATCTCTCTTTCACAGGCTGTGTTTCTACTTTGCTGGCAGCGAGTTGGTGCCCAATCTGCTTTCAGAGAAGCTGGGATGGGGTTGTTGAGTGATCATTACAGCCAGCTGAAGCTCTACCCCGGAGGAAGACCACAAATGGCATAATAACCCTGGCAGAGGTTTCTTGTGAAACTTATTCAGACAGATTCTCATTCTTTGGGTTTCAGATCTGACAAAGGAGCTGAGATGATTGGCATCTGCTCAGAAGCAGGCATGTTCCAACAATGAAATTAAGGTATCTCCAACCAGAAATTTAAGTGTGAACAGCTTTCCTTACAACATGGAATAGTTAATAGGCCAGCTACCCGAGTGTCAGTCAGGACTCAGGTCATAATGCTCTCCGCTCTTAATAAGAATGATGGGGGTTCCAGACCATTTCTAGGATTTGAGTACAAAAATGGAATGCAGCACTGAAGGAACACTGTATACTGTTGGAGGTGCTGGGTGAGAGGCCTGCCCACCCTCTCAAGTGAATGCAAAATAATCCATGGTGCTATTTTGAAGAAAAGCAGTGGCGATCTCCTTTGCACCCTGGCCAATATTGATCTCTCCCTATTGTTGTTGGGTTTTCCTGAATGATGTTGGGTGCCTTATCCTTCACAAGAGATCAGGCTGCAGGCAAAAATCCTTTTTCAAACTAACCTATATTTGCAGACTCAATTATGGGCAGGATTACAAAGCATGAGGATAGAGCCACTGCTCATTCCACAGATTCTTCTCATTCTCTTCTGTCTGACATTATTGTTACATATTTTCTTACTCACATACTCAGTCACTATTGTTACAGTCGTGGTAGAGTTAACCCTTTACTCTATACTCTCAATCAACATCAGACAGAGTATCTTGTCATTATCACATTGTTATTTGTGAGAATTTGCTATGCGCAAACTGGCTGCCACCTTTCCTATATTACACCATTGCTTACCCTTCTAAGGTACTTAGAATCCTCACAGTGTAAAAGGAAGCCATTCGGCCCATTGTGTTTGCACCAACTCTCTGACAACAGTCCCCAGCCAGACCCTATCCCCGTAACCCCACATATTTATCCTGCTAATTCCTCTGACTTTAAGGGACAATTTAGCATGGCCAATAATCTAACCTGCGTATCTTTGGACTGTGGGAAGAAACCGGAGCACCCGGAGGAAACACACACAAACACAAAGAGAATGTGCAAACTCCACACAGACAGTGACCCGAGCTTGGACTCTAACCTGCGTCCCTGGCACTGTGAAGCAGCAGTGCTAATTACTGTGCCACCATGCCACCTATAAGTACTTTGGGATGTCCAGTGGTCATGAAAGGTGCCACACAAATGCAAGCCTTTCTTTCCCACTTCATCCCTAATATCTTTTGCAGGGCTGTTGAACCTGCATCCCAGAAACATTAACCCCATTACTCACAGGGAGATTTGGAGGGTGCGGGTGATGTCAGACACAGAGGGGAAAGTTCCCCATCCCACCCGCCACAGGAATCGTAGTGGGCAGGCATCGGACTATGCAAAGATCCATTGACCTCAGGTGAGATTCTCTGGTTTTGAGGTGAGTGCAGCTGGAAAATCCCACCCAGCAAATTGGAGACACGGGTATTCTGCTGAATCTACATCTCTATTTTTGTTTCAGTTCCATTTTCCACTCAGCAGCTGGGTAAATTGACAGCACGACCGGCGGCTAGGATCGAAATCCAGCAGTAGGAGACCTCAAGTGGAGTCCCTTGGGGATACTTGGTGAGAATTAGCAGGTCAGCGGTGGGAGAAAGAGAGATGCTGCAGTCAGCAAAATGGGGAGAGAGGCCAAAGGCTTCCTTCAGTGACGGGAGCTCGAGGGAAACATTACTGCAGAAAAAGTCTCTTAATCTTGATGAGCTTTCCTTTCTTTCACTGCCAAGTGCCCTGCTCCTTTTCTAAAAATTAGGCTCCCAATTTTTTTTTCATTTATTCGTGGGACATGAGCATCACTGGCCAGGCCAGCATTTATTGCACATCCCTAGTTGCCCTTGAAACTGAATGGCTTGCTAGGCCATGTCAGAGAGTAGTTGAGAGTCAAAACCACATTGCTGTGGCTCTGGAGTCACATGTAGGCCAGACCAGGTAAGGACAAGCAGATTTCCTTCTCTAAAGGACATAAGTGAACCAGATGGATTTTTCCAACAGCTGAGAATGATTTCATGGTCGTCAGTAAATTCTTAATTCCAGATTTTTTTTTAAAGATTGAATTCAAATTGCACCATCTGCTGTGATGGGATTTGAACCCAGGTCCCCGGAACTGAGTTTCTGGATTAATAGTCTAGTGATAATAACACTAGGTCATCGCCTCCCCCATGTGCAATTGCACAGTCAGATCCCAGTTTAAATATGTTAATGGAGCATTCCTCCTCCCCCCTTCCCACTTGGTAGTCTTGTTCAGATTCACAATAGTGGGTAATCAGACCAAGACAGTCATAATGCAGACCTCAATAACTTTACAACTGCCGATACGTAATGTCGCAATGGAGGTTTGAATCTGTACATTATCTGGAATCACTTGAGAAGAGCGGCTGGGTGCTATTAATGTGGTATTTTCCCCAGAACTAACTGCATTATTTGTTGGAAATCGTGAGTAGTCCCCCTTAGCATCATCTGTGAGATAGCTTCCTGAGTAGCTGGAAGGATATTGAAACCCACATTACAATTGCCTTAATCTGATTATCCGCCATAGTGAGTCCTAACAAGACTACAATATAATAGGAGCTCAAGGCCTCGATGCCCATTCCGCAGGGAGATTATGTTTGTCCTTCGGATCAAAAGGACCTCAACTGCAATGGGTTCTGCAGTGGCCGCAATCTCCACAGTGGTCTGTCATTTTATTTGATAATCACACAGCAGTGCTTAGCCACAGTTACTGGATTCCTTCATACTTGCCCCCAGACCTTTCATGCTGCTTGGCACACTCTCAAAAGTCTCCAATAAATGTAATTGCTCAAATATCAAATTTTATAGGCAGGTCTTGTGAATTCTTAATCCCCACATTCTACAGGAGTTTCTGCATTGGCCTTCCAGGCAAAGAATGTACGAGCTTGCATTTATATTGCCCCTTACACATTCCAAGGTGCTTTCTGTCAATGAAGCTGTTACGATCCTGAAGGGTAGAGATGGAGAGGGTTTTTCCTCTTGTCAGAGAGTCTAGAACAAGGGGTCATTTTTTTAAAATAAGGAGTCGCTCACTCAAGACACAGAAGAGAATTTCTTTTCTCTCCAAGGGTCAGGGATGCCTGGAACTCTCTTCTTCAAAAGGCAGTGGAAGCAGAGTCCATGAATAATTTTAAAGGCAGAATGAAATAGATTCTGGATTACCAAGGGGGGGTGAAAGGTTATCTGGGGTAGGCAGCAATGTAGGGTTGAAGTTACAAGCAGATCAGCCATGATTTTATTGAATGGCTGACCAGGTTCAAGGGGCTAAGTGACCTACTCCTGCTCCTACTTCATATGTCCATATGAGGAAATTGTGGAGCTTCTTGTAATGTAGGGAAACATGGCTGTCAGTTTGCACATAGCACATTGCTACAAATATCCCAAAGAATAATGCTGCAATGACAGCCCTACAGTTCAGAACTAGTGTAAATGCAGGAAACTCATATTCTCTGCGATTGTACATGGGGAGTGGTGGGTGGCAGTGTGTGTGTGGGTAGGGGACAGGTACTCTGTAAATGAATAGAAATAGAATTGTCCTGTGTGACGGTGGAGGAAATTTAGGCACAAGTTAGAAATTGCTGCCATTTACTCACGCCCAACATTTCTTGGTTTTGTTTTGCATTGAAAATCAGCATTGTGTCCTGCTTACATCACCAGGAAAATCCAGGTCCAGTTTTTTTTTCACACTCAGACCTTTTGTGTACCACCAGTTTTTTGCACGTGATCTGTTTCATTCTTGAAAGAGGGTTAAAGTATTTCTTGCTGTTATTTATATTGGTTAAGCATAAACGGCTGATAGTTGATATTCATTCATTTATTAAAATGAAGTTTCATAAATGACAGAATGAATTAACATGAAACAATTGGAGTAATTGTTGAGAAACATGAAGGTAAATGCAAGACAATAAAGAGTGTAGAACTGAGAATACATTTTTCACAAATGCTCACTTTAGGAATTTTGAAGTCCAAAGAAGTAAGAATGAGAGGAATATCACACAAACTTATAAGATTCTAACAGGGTTAGACAGGGTAGATTTAAAAAGTATGTTCCCAATGGTGGCAGAGTCTCAGAACTAGGGGTCATAGTTTGAGGATAAGGGGTAAACCTTTTAGAACTGAGGTGAGGGGAAATTTCTTTGCCCAGAGAGTGGTGAATGTGTGGAATTCACTACCACAGAAATTAGTTGAGGCCAAAACTTTGTCTGATTTCAAGAAGAAATTAGATACAGCTTTTGGGGCTAAAGGGATCAAGAGATATGGGAGGAAGTGGGGTGCTCAGGATATTGAATTCAATGATTAGTCATGATCAAAATGAAGGTGGAGCAAGCTCGAAGGGCGATTGGCCTACTCCTGCTTCTGGTTTCTATGTTTCTAACATTAATGACTGGTATTGGATGATTTGCTTCATTGCTGGTGCCAGACACTATGCAATCATTCAAACAAAACCTCCTTCATGTCACAACACATCAACAAAGGGATCTGTCTTGGAATCATTTCAAAGATGCATTTCTAAGGCACAAAAATGCCAGTGACCTAGGCGCATTGGGCTGCTGATGATGAAAGGTGAGTAAACTCCAGGTACTGAACAATCTGGGTGGGCAACAATGAAAACCCTTACAAGATAAGAATGATTGCCCCATGCATTCACTATTCACACGGCACGTAGACTTACTTCTAACTTCCATTCAAAGTGAAGAAAAAAGAAAGCAGGTTTAAGGGAAGAAAAATGAGTTTCCTGAAGTGACATAAACATGCAGCATTTTTAAATATCAGTTTAGCATCAAGGCCTACCTGATAGTGTCCAGGCCAGAATCACTGAGGTTCAAAGAAAAAAATAATCAAATTCTATCAGTGGGTGGAAATTCCGGTAAATCATTCACTTAATGAGATCAGCGCAGAGTGGAAAAAATTGTTGGACAAGGACAAAGTCAATATTAGCGCTTTGTTATCTTAACTTAAACTTTATTTTTGTGTCTGTGTTTCAGGCCAGACGCCAGTGAGCTTTGTACTGTATATTTTCAGGACCGGCTACCAGTTTTCCCCAGTGAACTGATCCAAATAAACGTGCAGGTTTTCATCGCGTTGGAAACAAAATATCTTGAGCATTGCCCCACAGCCATTAAAACAAAGGCCATTGCTCATGTGCCAGCATAACCAGGGTACAGGATATCAAATGTCAGTGACATTTGCTTTCTTTGACCATTTTCTAACATGAAAACTATTTAATCAATGACTAGACTGTCATGCACTTCATCACTGGAATAAGGCATCATGTTCAAAAGGAATAATCCACTCCAGTTGGCATTGTTGGTATTCATTTGTATAGCTGCATGAATCAATGTTTTCATAAGCATTTCATTACACAGTAATGTCTTGTAGCTTAACTCCTGGGATGTAAAATAAAACTAAAGCAACTATTGGGAAACCTCTCTGAATATCCACTAACACTAAGATCTGAAACCTGGATTATGAACAGACCCTTTGATTCCATATGTAAGTAAATCAAAAGCAATGTTGATGACAAATTATGTAAAATTCTTGAGATTATATATTGGTTCCGTGTCAATGCAATACAGGCAAGCATCCTGGGAAATTGAAACATTATATATTATACACACAATGCTGTGATTCTGCGGCATATTGTGACTTTACTGTGTTGTTTGCGAGTCATTTAATGTTGCGAAGCCCACCTACAGGCTCTTCCAATGAATAATCCTGATTAAAAACAAATTCTGATGAAGGGGAATGGGATTTTCCAGCCGCTTTCGCCCCAAAACCAGAAAATCCCACCTGACGTCCATGGACCATCGTGTGGTCCTCCCCCTGCCCGCTACGCTTCTCATGGTGGGCAGGACGGGAAAATTCCGCAGGTCTCAATTCTAATTCTTTTCACTGAAATATGCTAATACTAAATGATTTGAGGGGATTTGAGAGTACAGTCGATGATGTTTCTTGAGCCTCATCTGCTTTAAAAGGGTCACAGTTAACTTGAAAGCAGATGTTTTCAAATAATCTGTTGTCCAGTCACAATATGATTGTTGTAAACTTGCACTCTCAACCCGTGATGTGACTGTATAGGAACTTTGCAGCAACACTGAAGATGAAACGATGCCAGCTTCAGTGCTTGGAGCAGCTTGCATTCCACTCCCATCACGTCTTTTAGAACTCCCAGCTGCTATTTTTCTACTCCAGTTCTGAATATTGTATGACACCCAAATCACTGCTTCAGTGCCATAGTCAAATCTTCCAGAATTTGATTACTAATAACCCAAGGGAAAATCCCTCTGCTTTTGGTAAAGGCATTTGGCAATTCTTTTCAAAGCTATTGAGCAGACAAGGTTGAGGTGACCAGTTCTGTGGCAGGTGGCAAAGTGACATGGCTACATTCTCAAAATTTCCTTAAGAAGACTGCAATGGTTTAATTAAGTGTCCAGGGAATTATATGTATATTAAATTAAATACTTGGCATGAGCGCTACAACTCTCACCAACTTCTACAGATGCACGATGGAAAATATTCATTCCGGTTGTATCACAGTTTTGTCCAAGACCGCAATAAGCTACAAAGGGTTGTGAACAAAGCCCAGTCCATCACACATGTGTTGCCATTGACACCGTAGTGTCAGAAAAGCAGTCAGCATAATCAAAGACCCCATGCAGCCTGGACATACTCTCTTCCACTTTCTTCCATCAGGAAAAAGATACATAAGTCTAAGGACATGTACCAATCAACTCAAAAACTACAAGTAGGGAAACTTTTTAGATGGCTGATATTGTTATCAGGGCCAATTCTCACTTAGGTCCAAGTCCAGTCTAAATAGTTAAGAATTGCCACTCATCCAAAAACATCAAATTGCACATTCTCCACTGTAAACGCACATACAATAATTATTCAGATAGAATCCAGATAGATTTAGTCTGGTAAAAATTCAAAATTCTGTGCAATCATGGTTAAAGGGATGGTGATAATAAAGCATGAGGTTACAACTAGGGGCAACATATCTGAAAGTCAGACTTCTCAATGCCATCGACATTAAATATTCCGATGCAAGTTGAATCCCTCCTTGACAACTATTGCTCTTGACCAGTCATTTGCAATGATATACAATTTCAGGCATTGGGAGGCTGAATTCATGACAGTGGCAGAATTGGTGTCAGATGGTATTGTGGTCATTCATAACCCCATTCACAGCTATCAAGCTTTATTCAATCTGTTACATCAACCTTTAATCCAAGTGCACCCATTCCCATTGAGAATAGGCTAGGTGCATTGGCCGTGCTAAATTCTCCCTTTGTGTATCTGAACAGGCGCTGGAGTGTGGGGAATAGGGGATTTTCACTGTAACTTCATTGCAATGTTAATGTAAGCCTATTTGTGACATTAATAAATAAATACATACATACACATATACATACTACTGAGGCACAAGGAGTGGTCATGGATTTCTCTGATTTCAGATTAATTACACTGCTTTGCCTATACTACCCCCCATGGTGAAGGTGAAAATTATACCCCATTGTTCCTAAACATGCTAAAAATATTCTTTCATTTTCTCATTATGGGAAGTGTGCATTTTGAAATGCTTAATCGCTTCCTTGGGTGGCATGGTGACACAGTGGTTAGCACTGCTGCCTCACAGCACCAGGGACCCAGATTCAATTCCCGGCTTGGGTACTGTCTGTGAGGAATCCGCATGTTCTCCCTGTGTCTGCATGGGTTTCCTCCAGGTGCTTGGACTCCAAAGATGTGCGGGTTAGGTTGAGTGGCCATGCTAAATTGACCCTTAGTATCAGGGAATTAGCAAGGTAAGTATGTGGGGTTATGGGAATAGAGCCTGGGTGGGATTGCAGTCGGTGCGGACTCGATGGGCCAAATGGCCTTCTGCACTGTAGGGATTCTTTGTCTCCCAGCTTATTACGGAATCTGTTTGATTTGCTCTCAAATGCTTATCAGTAGTGAGACTTGTTAAGAAGCAGCTGCCTAAACATGGATCGTGTGCCTTCAGAACGTTCTGACTTACTTTCATAAATGTGCCAAAATCAGCAGATTCATCTCAGCTGCTGAAAAAACGGTGTTCCTCTTTGGCAGTGAATATTTGAATATTACGGTTGCTGATACAAGGAATGATTTAACTTTAGAAAACCTTTCAACACACAGGGAGAATATAGCGGATATATCTGAGGATGGGTGGGTTAAGAAGCTTTGACAGCTTGTTGGGAAGCTGTTGGGAAGTTGTTCCCACCCACTGCCTTCCACCTTTAACTGTGGTGTGTTAGGCTGTGTGCAAACAACACTCTTCAGAGAGGTGGGTTGTTCATTACAATATGTCAATAATTAATTCAGGGTGATATTAACATGGGCTTTGGAATCTAACTCTGGGTTACCTGGAACTCACCACTGACAGCAAGGTGAGAACACTGCGGCAATTCAGAGGGGCTGCAGAAATGACCTGCAAACATTCCTATAAGTACTCAAATCTCACTGCCACGTTCTTGCCTAACTGTATGTAAAAGCTTTTGCTTATTAGTACCTGATTTGAGAGGTGACATTCACTACTTCAGAAGTTAACTTTCTTTACTTTGGAGATCTGACCTGCACTTACTCAGCTGTGAGCTATCAGATCAGACTATGCTGCATTAACTTGGACCTCAGGCGAGAACCAAAATGACGACCACCATTAACAGAGGCAGTGACAGCAACCTTCTCCTCACAGGCCTGCTGCTCCCCCCGAGCGGGAATGAGCAGCCTGCTATTCAGGGTGTAGTGGGTCAGTCCCAGCATGTTGGAGCTCTGGAGTTTCAGCAGTCTCTGGATTGCGTGTCAGCTGGGTGGACATGTGCAGCCTCCTGAAGATGGTCTCCTGCTGTGACCCTCGACCAGTGGCTGTCAAATGTCTTTAACGCCATTCCCTCTGGGTCCTTCCGCATATCTGTTGGATATATCTGAATAATCTCATGGTCAGAGGCAGTGGTGTAGTGGTATCGTCACAGAATGAGTAATTCAGAGACCCCAGGCAAGATCTGGGGACCGAAGTTCAAACCCTACCAGGGAATTAAAAGTCTAATGATGACCATGGAAACATTGTCGATTGTGTAAAAAACTCATCTGACTCACTAATGTCCTTTAGGGGAGGAAATCTGACATCCTTATCTGGTCTGACCTACATGTGACTCTAGACTCACAGCAATGTGGTTGACTCTCAAATGTCCTCTAAAATAGAGGGTAGTTAGGGATCGGCAATATATGCTGGCCCAGCCAGCGACACCTACTTCCCAGAAACGAATTTTAATGCCCACAATTGCATTATAGATTTGATTTGATTTATTATTGTCACATGTATTAACATACTGGGAAAAGTATTGTTTCTTGTTCACTATACAGAAAAACCATACCCTTCATAGAGAAGGAAAGGACAGAGTACAGAATGTTACAGTCATAGCTAGGATGTAGAAAAGATCAATTTAATGCGAGGTAGGTCCATTCAAAAGTCTGACAGCAGCAAGGAAGAAGCTGTTCTTGAGTCAGTTGGTACGTGACCTCAGATTTTTGTAATTTTTTCCGATGGCAGAAGGTGGAAGAGAGAATGTCTGGGGTGCATGGGGTCCTCAATTAAACTGGCAGAGGCAGTGGGAAGTGTAGACAGAGTCAATGGACAGGAGGCTGGTTTGCATGCTGGATTGGACTACATTCATGAGCTTTTGTAGTTCCTTGCGGTCTTGGGCAGAACAGGAGCCATACAAAGCTGTGATACAACCAGAAAGAATGTTTTCTATAGTGCGCCTGTAAAAGTTGGTGAGAGTCGTAGCTGACATGCCAAATTTCCTTAGTCTTCTGAGAAAGTAGAAGCGTTGGTGGGCTTTCTTAACTATAGGTGATTGATACCACATTTGCGAAGCGAGAGAAAGGAATTACTACTGTGTGCAGAGCAGGATGAACTGAGCTTGACATAGCAATTGAACATAATGCTTGTAAAAGTTGGTTTTGTTTTCAAAAGGAAGGGGACAGGACTGACTAGACATTTGGAGGGTTAAGGAACAAGGAGTCACCGAGGTCTTGGAAGTCGATTTTAGAATATTCAGACTGGTGGAACAATTTTTTAAAGACAACAGAAGATCCAAACCCGGGTCTGGCAACATCTGTGAGGAGAGAAAAGAGCTGATGTTTCGAGTCCAGATGATCAGAAAATTCAAGCTGGTGTGACAATGGGAAGGTGAGCCAGCTGGAAAGCTGGGAGGAACTGGGAACTTCATTGAGTGTTACTTCACAGCTGCCCAGGTGAGTAGCACTGTACTCACCTTTCCTGCCCTATTTTCCTCTCATTAACATGCTTCTTCCTCCTGTCACGAGCAAAGGGTTATTAACAAAACACTTATACACATCACAGAGCAAGAAAAAAGGTCTTAAACTCCACAGGTTGGAAACCCAGACTGTTGGAACAAGCTCAGACAAGTCTGAG
Source organism: Carcharhinus amblyrhynchos (assembly GCF_965287045.1). Taxonomy (NCBI): domain Eukaryota; kingdom Metazoa; phylum Chordata; class Chondrichthyes; order Carcharhiniformes; family Carcharhinidae; genus Carcharhinus; species Carcharhinus amblyrhynchos. The sequence continues at coordinate 58,288,421 of NC_137335.1, forward strand.
TGAGTCCCCAACCTGGCTCCCGATTGGACCAGTGGGTCACATGAACCTTTCAGGGGCACACTCCTTAAAGGGCTACGACACCACAGTCATCAACAAATGTTGACATTACATGAGGAATATTAGAGTACAAATGGTTAACATGTTCACATGCAACTACTTTGTTAACTTATGAAAAGCATTAACCTTTTAAAAAAGCAAGTTAAACATTGTTAAACTATCAGATAAATAAATTGCATATGAACACGTTAAGTCTATGTACAGTAGAATTCCAGAATGTAATTACAAAGCTAAATCTCCTACTTAATGGGGTAAATGGTCTGATCCAGGTGCAGCCTTGGAGAGAAGCAGGTGCACTCTGCTTCATGCCTGCCAATCTGGTTGGATGTGGGCCATGCTCAGATTTCTGCCTCATTATGTTTAAGCAAACAGCTTGTAAAACCTCTGCACCGAGAGCTTATGACTGTGAGTGAGAAATTTGGAATGTTGCAGGCTTTAAGAGCCTTCAGCTTGGCTGTAAAGAGGGAAGGTTTAATGAAGGCGCAATTTAGATAACAGTAACACAGAAGATGGAGCCCTCTGTAGATCTGGAGGAATCCTCAAAGAATGCAGTATCACATCATTTCCCATACCCTCAGCCCACATCACTGGGTATGTGCTCTTGCCTAGATTCAGGGTCACACAGTGATGAGCACAGATAGGCACACCCAAGCAATTGATCACAGATGTGGTAACTGAGGTCACTGATGGTTGGAGGACAATGGGAGATTAGGTCCATGTTGAACCAGGCTGATGACGGGCCTCTGGAGTCAGTGACATGGAACCTGCTGGAGCTGCAGTGCAAGATAAGGAAAGGCGGAGCCAGGATGTGTACAATGGAGGAGCCCATCCAGGCCTAGTATGCACATGGCTTCCTCCATGGAGTGTTAGACAAGGGGCTGTCTGGTAGCCACAGTTGGCCACTACTGGTACGCTGGTTGGGCACCGCCAGTGTGCCTGATGGGTACCACCCAGCCATGCTCTCGACAACCCGGGGGCTTCAGTGATCTCCGAGCCTTCTGGTGTGGCTATCGCACCAGGTCTCCGCTAGTAGTGATTCTCGAAGTTATCGCGTCACGCCTGATGGCCGGTGCATTCCGTGTGCTGGAATTTGAGTGGGCTATGCATATTTAAATGCTACATTACATATGCTAATCGGACTCCAGAGGGCAAAACAAAATATTATTTAACAATTCTGCAATAAGTTCAAGTAATGATATCTTTTTCTATTAAGTTCTGGAATAATAAATAATAAGAACGACTGGAAAGTTAAAAAGCAATAATGATTGTTTTCTTTTCATTCATGGGATGTGGACATCATTGGCTGGGCCAGCATTTATTGTCCATCCCTAACTGCCCTTCAACCAGAACATTTTAGAGGCAACAACATTGAGTCACAAGTAGGCCAGACCAGGTAAGGATGCAAGATTTTCCAGGAGACATTTATGAACCAGATGGCTTTTACAACAGTTGACTTTTAATTCAAAATTTTTATTGAATTCAAATTTCACCATCTGCTATGGTGGGATTTGAGCCGTATCCCCTCAGCATTATCCTGGGTCTCTAGATTACTAACCTAGTGACAACAACACCATTCCATCACCTCTCCACAAAGGGAGTTGTGATTTTATAACATAGTTGCCAGTTATAGCAGCATATAATTCTTCATTTATCTTTGGAGGGCGTTTTTATTGCCCTTATCAGTCCGAGGGTTAGCATTATAGGGCTAAGGAAATGTTCATAGAATCCTTATAGTGCAGAAGGAAACTACTTGGCCCATCGAGCCTGAACCAGCAACAATCCCACCCAGACCCTATCCCCATAACCCCACACATTTACCTAGACTCTAAGAGGCAATTTAGCATGACCAATCAACCTAACCCGTACATCTTTGGACTGTGGGAGGAAACCGGAGCACCCGAAGGAAACCCACATAGATACGGGGAGAATGTGCAGACTCCACAGACAAGTGACCCAAGCCAAGAATCAAACCCGGGTCCCTGGCACTGTAAAGCAGCGGTGCTAACCACTGTGCCATCGGGCTGCCCATGTTCTGCGGTTTTAAGCCCAGTGATCTCATCCAAACTTCCCTGGATATATATATATAATATTGTGTTCTAAACATAAGGTTAAAAGTTAAAGTCGCCGTAGTCCCAGATGTCCATTGGCTGCTCTCCCCTTTGAGGGGGAGAGCTGGCTGGTGATGATTTAACCTGAGAATCATCACACCTCAGGCAAGGGCACAAGGTTGAGAAGGCAGGGCCTTCATGAATAACCCTCATGAATATATAATATACATATTTAGCGCAAGAGTCAATGCAGCACTCTTATCTTGACAATGTGCATAAAACGCAACTACATTGAATAGTCCTTTATTTTAGTTGATGACATGAGCTATTCCAATAATGTTTCAATTGATGGCCTCCATGTGGGAAGATGGTTTATGCTCTGTCGATCCACTGAAGGTAATTTGTGTTGATCATTGCAGAATAAATGAACAATCATTTCATTTCAGTCAGGCAAACTAAACTGATTTCTTGTTGGTAGAGTTCCACAGTATGACTATCCATAATATAGCACAAATAATATTAAATTGGCAGCCTTTCTTTCTGAGATACTCTGATTACAGCTTCTGTGAGAACTGAAACTTCCGTTGTGTATTTCAAGTTGCATTTTGTGTGGTTATTGGAGATTTAACTTGCACCTGAGCACTGATATTCCTGATTGGGATGTGCCACTGGGGCCTGAATCTTACTGCAGACTTCAGGGCCCAGAAAGCAGCTTTTGTGCTGACACTTGCCTGCAGCAGGACTGGCCCAGAGATTTAACCCCATGTGTCGTAATTAGCTGCTTTTTAGTTAAGGACTGAGAGCAGATTCCTGACACTGCTAGCTCAATCAGAAAATCACCAGCTCTGGGATGGCATGGTGGCACAGTGGTTAACATGGCTGCCTCACAGCACCAGGGACCCAGGTTTGATTCCGGCCTCGGGTCACAATCTGTGTAGAGTTTGCACATTCTCCCAGTGTCTGTCTGGCTTTGTCTGTTTGCTCTAGTTTCCTCACACAGTCCAGGTTAGGTGGATTGGCCATGCTAAATTGACCCTAGGGCCTGGATGGGATAGCGGTCAGTGCAGACTCGAGAGGCTGAATGGCCTCCTTCTGCACTGTAGGGATTCTGTAGACTCAACAGTGTCAATCAGTAGGTAGGCACTGCTGAGGCAGGGTAGGTACATTGGAGCAACTCAAAATGAATTTGTCCATTTATTATTTGATTTGCAGGAATTTTATTTACATTTTTATACAATGCGTTTAAATGTCCATATCCCCTTTCTTGCTCAGCTGCTCATAGCTTCTGTGGTACCTGTTTCCTTTTCCCTGAGTCCACACCTAGGCTTAACCAATCAAGTACAGTGAGCATCTATAGTAAACAGACACACAGAATCAAAGATAGAACAATGGAACACCCTCAGGCTGGTCAGTAAAAATTAAAACTCAGAGATGGTGAGAAAACCCCACTGAGGGGTTGGTGGAACCATGGTTGCTGCCTTTCATGCCCATGACACCCTTCTTGGCCCATGGAGGCCTCAGCTCCAATGGCATCCATCCTCCAGCCCCTCAATTCCCCCGCACCACCCCCCCAACCCCAGGCTGCCGCAATCAAATCTTGAACCTGTGGACCTTCCCACATGGTGGAGCACTGCTGTAAAAGTGAAGCTGTAAGTCATTTTGCAAAAGGGTCTTTGATTATACATATTGGCTTCCTGTGGCAATGGAACAGGCAGCCATTTTGTTTCACAACCAGTCACTGAGAAACCTCCCCAATAGAAAAACTAGAGCTGAGAGACATCCTGAAGCAATTCCCCACGTACCAGCACCCTCCACCCCCACCCCGCTCCCCCCGCCACTCCCCATGTCTCACCCCCACCCCCATCTCTATGTCCACCATCTCCGGGCCAGTAAAATGTAGCCCTGGATGTTGAAAACAGATTTTTTGCTATAAAATTCTCTCCTTATCCGCATTGTTACGTTAACAATCAAATTAACAGATTTCCATATTCTGGATCATGCTAATAAGTGTACATAAATAAAGCTCTGCTGAATAAAAATGAGGGAGAGAGAGAAATAGGAGACATTATCAAAATATTTTTGCATTATTGCTATAAACATATCCGTTTTGGAATCAAAAACACTTCTGCCTGCCAATTGTTTAAGGACAAGTATAGTAACCTGATTAAAGAAGAAGATTGAATTGTCAGAAAGTATAGCACAATGAAGCCAACAGAAGAATGGGGAGGACATTGCATCCAGAGAAATTACAATTTTGTCTTTTAAAAGGTATTTAGATAGTTACATGGTAAGATGGGTATAGAGGTATATGGGCCAAATGCGGGCAGTTGGGACTAGCTTAGGGGTTAGAAAAAAGGGCAGCATGGACAAGTTGGGCCAAAGGCCCTGTTTCCATGTTGTAAACCTCTGTGACTCTATGACTCTATGAGGCAAGTGCTTTGGCCGATACAGCTGAGACAGTCCATATTAGCAGTGAGGACCTTCCGTATTGTGTTTGCAAGTTCTCCCATGTTTGTGTAGGTTTTCTCTGGGTCTCCGGTTTCCTCCCACAGTCCAAAGATGTGCGGGTGGATTGGCCATGTTACATTGCCCCTTAGTGTCAGAGGGATAATCAAGAGGATGAGGCCTGGATGGGATTGTTGTCAGTGCAGGCTCAATGGGCTGAACGGCTTCCTCCTGCACTGTAGGGATTCCATGAAAGTAAATTTTTGGTCCTCATTATAGCTCTTCAGGACATGAATAAATGTATATTTGCAGAAGATATGTAAAACAGGACAGAATTGATAGAGGCAATCTCAATTACCCAGATGGGGAAACAGCTGGGAAGAAGAGTGCAAGGCCCTGAAATTTTGCAGATCTTGTACAGTTCCCCTGTGGCAGAAACCTTAGAGAAACAAATATTGCCCTTTTCGGCTGTTTATGCCATTACCATTTGTGTATTAATGATCTCCCACTGGAGTTGCTGCAGAAGATTGGAGGACCCTCATGGAAATTCAGGGCTCATGTTTCCAGAGGCTATACATGATTTTATATATATTGAACACAAGGTTCAGTGAGCATATTGATGTTAATCTTTAATAATGAAACTAGCCTGATACATAGGGTTCCTCGCTATAAAAACATTCAGCAGTTTAAGGTGGCACTGCAGTGGAATAAAGCATGATTGTAAACCGTCAAATATTACCAGTCGTGACACAGTGGCACATCTGTTGTTCAGATGGGATTCCAGACAGTTTCTTAGACACAAGTGTGCCAGAGGAAAAAGGAACTATTTCTTCAGATGGTTAAAAAATGGTCAGAAGAATGGACCAGGACATCTGACAGAAACTGATGGTATTCTTATAAGCTACACTGTGCAATTGTCCTGGCTGCAGTGTTGCAAATTCAATGGCCTTACCAAGTGTACCAAGATCGGAGAGCCTCCTTAATTAATGGAAAATGAGATTTGTATCCTATGAGTATTTTCAAATGATGGCTTGCTGTGATTATCCATTAAGTACTGGGATATCACTTACAACAGCTCCCTTTCTCATTGACCAATAACATCATAAGGTAAAGACTACATACATAGCAGTATGAATTTACTTCATGTTGCTTGTCAAAGCTCAGTTTGATCCACAGATTCCCAAAAATTCTTTCCACTATGCAAAAAGGAACTTCTCAAATCGAAAGGGATTGTTTGAAAATCTCCCAGGAATCAGTTTGAAAAGAATTTGGCTGCCTGAAGCTCTGAAAACAATGAAAATTCACTTTGAATCCCTAAGAAACTATGGAAATAAATTAGCTAACCTTACTGGAACACAGCAGATACCTAACATGCTGTTTCCCACATTTTATTTCAGAGTAATTTCTTTTTGTCTGATTGATTCCATTCCTGCAGTCTTAGGAAATTTAAAGAAAAGAAAGTCTATTATTCAAAAGAGACATTTATGAAGAATTAGATATGTAAAGAATTACGATCTTATTACTGTGTCCACTCAGGATGGGCAAAAGGATATCTCCTGTAACTATATATTAACAGTATTATTTGTTTGCTACTGATAAACTTTATGGGTGGCACAGTGGTTAGCACTGCTGCCTCGCAACGCCAGGGACCCAGGTTCGATTTCTGGCTTGGGTCACTGCCTGTGCAGAGTCTACACATTCTACCTGTGTCTGTGTGGGTTTCCTCTGGGTGCTCCTTCCACAGTCTGCAAGACATGCTGGTTACGTGCATTGGCCATGTTAAATTCTCTGTCAATGGAGACAAACAGCCACTGGAGTGTGGCAACTAAGGGATTTTTCATAGTAACATCATTGCAGTGTTAGTGAAAGCCTACTTGTGACACTAAGCTTTACCTTCGAGAAAATGAATTCTTACTTTTTCAAACTTAAGATGAAGTCTGATGATGCATTTCACTGTTTTCAAAGTCTGGGTTGTTTCAATAGAACTGCAGAAGACCTGCAGAAGCTAAAAGCTATCGCCAGATATCCTGGGCATGTTATCAATAATGTATTGAGACATCCAGGCAAGGATAGGCACTCAAATGTGAGTTACATTTATGATCTAGAAGGGAGTTAAAGATTATGGGGGGCTGGCAGGAAAATGGGCTTAAAGCCACAATCAAATCAACCATGATCATATTAAATGGCAGAGCAGGCTAGTCGGGTAGAATAATCTACTTCTGCTTTCATTTCTTATGACTGTATGAAGAGTTAGTTCCAGAAATCTAAAACATTTTGCAGATTTTGCACAACACTGTCACATCAAGGTAAACTGAGAAATGAAAGGGCCATAACTTCTAGGCAGCTTCCATGCTGAACACCAGCTCTGGACAAGAAAATAATTGATCCTTTAGGGGCTGCCACTCATTGAATTTCCCAGAGGCTGCATCAGGATGTGTGGAGAGAGCCAGTCTGTCGTCAGCAGAAGGAAATCATACCAGGCTCCATTTAATTACTGGTGAGTGTCATGAAGCACTATCATGCACTATTCTCACCATCATGCACTATTTCTACCATCATGCACTATTTCAGACACTTTTGGGTCTATTTTTAACTCAAGTACTTTCCATCAATGTGCAAATTAGAAGGATAATAGCTGAGAAGCATAGGAAGAGATTAGTTACAACAGGGGAACTGACATAACCCCAAAGGAAATTCTGCCCACAATGCACGTTTCTGGTGTATGTTTGAAGTACTCAAAGTGTCGCACATATTGTTTCCAGTTGTGAATTCCATATGTGTACTTGTTCATAATTTGGCTTCAGCATGTCCAGGGTTCCCAGAACAATCCTTTAAATGGAAATGAATTTAAAGGGACAGCCAATAAGTGATATACAGACTGATTGTTTCAAGCTTTTTCCCACAAGTTTTATTGTGACTTGTTCAGCAGCTGGTTTCATCATTGCATGCTTTTGTATCACAGGGGGAACTTTCAACCTGAGAGAAGGGTTTGGGTGCAGGTGGTGTGGGGTCAAATCCAGCAACAATGTGGGTGCCAGGAAGTTAGCGTCAACCTACAACTTCCACATTTCACACAAACCTGGTAACAAAGAACAAAGAACAACCTGGCATGGGTTAGCCTGCATGTGCGCAACCTCTGGCAAGATGCAGGCAGTCAATTGTCTCACATTAATTGCTCATTTACAGTGATACTAAGAAGGAGTTTGCACAACTTTAACTTGGGATCCACAAGTTCCTGGCCTTCCTGGAAATCACGAATGGAAGCAAGGTGAGAACACACAGCACCAGTTGAGAGTGCTGAAAAGTGTGGAAATAATTACATAGCCCACTTACCTGCTGAAAGGGTTTGTTCACACTCGTGCCGAGCAGTTGCTTTACTCAGTTAGCCGTTAATTTTACACACTTTGGAGATTTCATCAACTCTTTAGAGCTCTGATCCATATATTTGACACATCTCTGTGTTAGATGAGACCTCCATTGAGCTTGATAGCCAGGTGCAGTAACAAGAGGCTATTTTTTAATTAAGTCACATAATACGAATGCCACTCGGCCAGGATTTAATCTTCATCCCAAATTGCCCTTCCGAAGGTGGTGATGAACTGCCTTTTGAACCAATGCAATCTATGTGATGAAGGTACAGTCACTGGCTGTTAGGGAAGGAGTCCCAAGATTTCAACCCAGTAGCAGTGAAGGATTTGTGATGTGTTTCCAAGTTGGGACACAGGTAGACTTGCAGATAATTCTGGCTGATCTTATCCCTGATGTGGGTATGCCGGCGTTGGACTGGCGTAAACACAGTAAAAAGTCTGACAACACCAGGTTTTAGTCCAACCTATTTATTTGATAATATACTCACAAGCTTTCGGGTTAGCCCCTTCGTCAGGTGAATGGAGAGTTCTGGCCTCAGACAGAGCATATAAAGCACAGACAGTTTAGAGATTACTGATTAGAATGCGAATCCTTACACCTAACCTGCTGTTCAAGACCTGAAGTGGCTGATAATGTGAGTGGAAGGAGCACTGATCACAGTTTAAAGAGATGTGTATTGTCTCCAGACAGTACAGTAAGTGAGGTTTTGCAAACCCAGGCAAGTCACGGGGATTACAGATAGTGCGACATGAACCCAAGATCCCTGTTGAGACCATCCTCATGTGTGCGGAACTTGGCTATCAGTCTCTGTTCAGCGACTCTGCGCTGTCGTGTGTCGTGAAGGCCGCCTTGGAGAATGCTTACCTGAAGGTCAGAGGCTGAATGCCCGTGACCACTGAAGTGTTCGCCAACAGGAAGGGAACAGTCTTGCCTGGTGACTGTCGAGTAATGTTCATTCATCCGTTGTCGTAGCGTCTGCAGAAGTGGGGGTGTGGGGATAGCCCTGGCGAGATGTTCGTCTTCATCAATGATATGTTGAAGACTCCGGAGAAGATGTCGTAGCTTCTCCGCTCCGGGGAAGTACTGGACGACGAAGGGTACTCTGTCCACTGTGTCCTGTGTTTGCCTTCTGAGGAGATCGGTGCGGTTTTTCGCTGTGGCGCATCGGAACTGCCGATCTATGAGTCGAGCACCATGTCCTGTTCTTATGAGGGCATCTTTCAGGGTCTGGAGGTGTCTGTCACGATCCTCCTCATCTGAGCAAATCCTGTGTATACAGAGGGCTTGTCCATAGGGAATGGCTTCTTTAACATGTTTAGGGTGGAAACTGGAGAAGTGGAGCATTGTGAGATTGTCTGTGGGCTTGCGGTACAGTGAGGTGCTGAGGTGACCGTCCTTAATGGAGATGCGTGTGTCCAAGAATGCAACTGATTCTGGGGAATAGTCCATGGTGAGTCTGATGGTGGGGTGGAATTTGTTGATATCATCATATAGTTGTTTCAGTGATTGTTCACCATGAGGCCAAAGGAAGAAAACGTCATCGATGTATCTAGTGTACAGCATCGGTTGAAGATTCTGTGCAGTGAAGAAGTCTTGTTCGAACCTGTGCATGAAGATGTTGGCATATTGAGGTGCAAATTTGGTCCCCATGGCTGTTCCATGTGTCTGGATGAAAAACTGGTTGTTGAAGGTGAAGACATTGTGGTCCAGGATAAAGTGGATGAGTAGATTCCGGAAGGCCGCTGCCCTCGACTAGACTTGTATGCCCAAACCATCAGGAGGTGCGTTAACACCAGATTCATCAGCCGCACTCACAAGACAGCCCCGAACATCACCCAAGCACAACGCAACGCCATCCACGCTCTCAAGACAAACCGCAACATTGTCATCAAACCAGCAGACAAAGGAGGGGCCATCGTCATACTGAACAGAACGGATTACTGTAAAGAAGTGTACCGGCAACTAAACAATGAGGAACACTACAGACAATTACCCACAGATCCGACCAAAGAACACACTCGTCAACTCAACAATCTGATCAAGACCTTTGATCCGGACCTTCAGAGCACCCTCCGTGCTCTCATTCCACGTACTCCCCGCATTGGAGATCTCTACTGCCTCCCAAAGATACACAAGGCAAACACACCTGGCCGTCCCATCGTATCGGGCAATGGAACTCTGTGTGAGAACCTCTCCGGCTACGTCGAGGGCATCCTGAAACCCATTGTACAAAGAACCCCCAGCTTTTGTCGCGACACTACGGACTTTCTACTGAAACTCAGCACTCACGGAGCAGTTGAACCAGGGACACTCCTTGTCACAATGGATGTCTCAGCGCTCTACACCAACATCCCCCACAACGATGGCATTGCTGCAACTGCCTCAGTACTCAATGCTGACAACTGCCAGTTTCCAGATGCAATTTTACAACTCATCCGCTTTATCCTGGACCACAATGTCTTCACCTTCAACAACCAGTTTTTCATCCAGACACATGGAACAGCCATGGGGACCAAATTTGCACCTCAATATGCCAACATCTTCATGCACAGGTTCGAACAAGACTTCTTCACTGCACAGAATCTTCAACCGATGCTGTACAGTAGATACATCGATGACATTTTCTTCCTTTGGCCTCATGGTGAACAATCACTGAAACAACTATATGATGATATCAACAAATTCCACCCCACCATCAGACTCACCATGGACTATTCCCCAGAATCAGTTGCATTCTTGGACACACGCATCTCCATTAAGGATGGTCACCTCAGCACCTCACTGTACCGCAAGCCCACAGACAATCTCACAATGCTCCACTTCTCCAGTTTCCACCCTAAACATGTTAAAGAAGCCATTCCCTATGGACAAGCCCTCCGTATACACAGGATTTGCTCAGATGAGGAGGATCGTGACAGACACCTCCAGACCCTGAAAGATGCCCTCATAAGAACAGGATATGGTGCTCGACTCATAGATCGGCAGTTCCGATGCGCCACAACGAAAAACCGCACCGATCTCCTCAGAAGGCAAACACAGGACAGAGTGGACAGAGTACCCTTCGTCGTCCAGTACTTCCCCGGAGCGGAGAAGCTACGACATCTTCTCCGGAGTCTTCAACATATCATTGATGAAGACGAACATCTCGCCAGGGCTATCCCCACACCCCCACTTCTTGCTTTCAGACAACCACACAACCTCAAACAGACCATTGTTCGCAGCAAACTACCCAGCCTTCAGGAGAACAGTGACCACAATACCACACAACCCTGCCACAGCAACCTCTGCAACACATGCCGGATCATCGACATGGATACCATCATCACACGTGAGAATACCGTCCACCAGGTACATGGTAAATACTCTTGCAACTCGGCCAACATTGTCTACCTGATACGTTGCAAGAAAGGATGTCCCGAAGCATGGTACATTGGGGAGACCATGCAGACGCTACGACAACGGATGAATGAACATCGCTCGACAGTCACCAGGCAAGACTGTTCCCTTCCTGTTGGCGAACACTTCAGTGGTCACGGGCATTCAGCCTCTGACCTTCGGGTAAGCATTCTCCAAGGCGGCCTTCACGACACACGACAGCGCAGAGTCGCTGAGCAGAGACTGATAGCCAAGTTCCGCACACATGAGGATGGTCTCAACAGGGATCTTGGGTTCATGTTGCACTATCTGTAACCCCCGTGACTTGCCTGGGTTTGCAAAACCTCACTTACTGTACTGTCTGGGGACAATACACATCTCCTTAAACTGTGATCAGTGCACCTTCCACTCACATTATCAGCCACTTCAGGTCTTGAACAGCAGGTTAGGTGTAAGGATTCGCATTCTAATCAGTAATCTCTAAACTGTCTGTGCTTTATATGCTCTGTCTGAGGCCAGAACTCTCCATTCACCTGACGAAGGGGCTAACCCGAAAGCTTGTGAGTATATTATCAAATAAATAGGTTGGACTAAAACCTGGTGTTGTCAGACTTTTTACTGATCTTATCCCTTCAGCTGTTGGAGGTTATGTCTTTGGGAAATACTCATGAAGAAGCTTTGGTGAGCTTCTGCAGTGCATCCTCTGGATGGTACATAGCTGCTGCAATGTGCAGCATTGCTGGAGGAAGTGAATGTTTAAGGTGGGGAATGGGGTTACAATAATGAGAGCTGCTTTATTCTGGATGGTACTGACATGCTTGCGTGTTGTTGGAGCTGCACTCATCCAGGCAAGTGCATAGCATTCCATTATATTTCTAACTTGTGCCTTGTAGATAACAAACTGATTCCGGTCTTGGGTGACTGTCTGTGTGGAGTTTGCACATTCTCCCTGTGCCTGCCTGGGTTTCCTCTGGGTGTTCCAGTTTCCTCCCAGAGTCAAAAGATGTGCAGGTTAGATGGGTTGGCGATGCTAAATTGCCCATAGTGTCAGGGAGATTAACAGGGTAAATACATGTCGTGCCAAACGTATTTGATGGGCCAAATGGCCTCCTTCCGCATTGTAAGGATTCTATGTTTCAAACAATGCCACAACACAGAGCCTTAAGTTATGTCTCCCCATTCAATGCCACACAACTGAAAAGGCCACTGGTCACTTTTATTGGGCTGCGATGAAAATTTTTTTTAAGAAAGTGGAAAGTTATCAATGAATTATTGTTTTATTTAGAAGATTTTTGCATGTCGCACTGTCAATACAGTGTTCATGTAGTGTTTCGTGTTTGGTGGAATTTTTTTGGCACACAAGTTAGCCCAAGTAGATGATGGTGGTGGCACAGAAGGGGCATCTCTGCCTTTCCCAAGCAACACCATCATAAAGGGAAGAGAGTGTGGATTTTGCACATTGGGAGTTCCAGCATCTTTGGCTCTCAGAGGGACTTAGCATATCATCAGTAGTTGTAGGGCCAAGTGTATAAGACAACCAAAGGATGGGAAACAGTCTCAACCGAGGGGGCAGGTTGAGGATCTTGATGTGGACCCTCAATTGTGAACAGAAAGATAAATATTGTTAAAATATTACCCATGAACTAAGTGGATCAATGGAGGAGCTTTATCTTTCTTTCCTGGGTGAGGGGTCTGGTCACTTCGATCATTCAGCTGCTTCTGTCACAGTGTGGGAGAGCTGCAGATATGCCCCGTATGGCTTGGGAACCCACGATTGGCATTCCAATGTAGTACTTCCCTACGCCCCACAAACCTCATATCAGGGATCCCAGGCAATCGCATCCCACCATTTACATCAGGTTGAGACCCATCCAGATCATAGGCTCTGTAGGTAGAAGATTCCCCAAATAAATCATATAAATGGCTAAAAGAAAGTTTGGTACCCGCTTTCCATCGGTGCTCAGTCAAAGTCACATCAGAAGAGAACCACACAGAAATTCCCTTCAGTAAATCAGGAAAATGTCGGAGAATTTATTTTTCCAAGTACTTTTGCCAAGGGAAAAGTTGAGTGATTTCTAAAAGCGTACGCAGCAAGTAGGATTCAGGTTAAAGGCAATTTTCCACTCTAAGAGCTGACATAAGGTGAACAGTTCTTGGTTAAATGCTGTTACCATTTTTTTAAAAATACTGCTAAATTATGTTTGAGATTCAGTAGAACAGTAACCTGAGTTTGTGCGACAGGACATTTCGGACAGGCATGCCATATAATCCAAAGATGCCAGCATTTTTAATGACAGAATCTGCCTAGAAGAAAATGACGCTTTTGAATGAAGTAGATGTATAAAATAAATAAACTTATTATATTTGGATAATGGACAAAGAGATACATTCACAAAGCCAAATAGTTATTGCAATTACTACAATGGGAGCCTCAATATCATGTCCACCAACTCCCCAGTGTAGAGAGTTTTACTTTTAGAACCTTTTTAGTTCCTATTTTGTCGGTTTGACCCTGTGCAATGGGTAAAGCCGGGAGGGAACTGCTACAGCGAGTCAGTTGATTTAGGAGGTCAGAAAGGCTGAAAAATCCACCACTCATTTCCTAAATAATAGGTTATTACCTTGTAATCTACCAGTGAAAGCATGTCAGACTGAACCTGCTCTTAAACATCTAACTAACCCAGTTTACTGCACACATGCACGTGGGATGATACAGAAATTAACATCAACCTTAACGAATGCATGTTGCCTTTGCCTGGAGCCCAGCATTCTGACTGCAAGATACTCTCAACACAAACATATTTAAGGTTAGAACAGTCTGCATGTTTCAGGGTAAGCGCGGCCACAACTAATTTGTTTCCATCAATATGTCCTCGACCTCCTTCCGTATAAAAGAAGCACGTAATTATGTGGGAACAGTCAGTGCTGTCTTGTACCATAAACAGTAAAGGTTAAAAGACAGACAAGATAATGACTGACCGCCACCAACTTTGGGTTAATTGCAATAATAAGTTCTTATTTTGCAATTACACCAATTGTAAACTTTAAACCTGAAAATTACGATTAGGCCATTGACCAACGAACATCGAAGCCTTGAAGCTCACAGTGTAATGACAGGTAATCAGGGACCACTGACAAAGCACATTTGCAAACAGTGATAATGTCACGTTATCACTTCAACTCTGGGCTCCAGAGAACTAACCCTGGAGCCCATGCCAAGTAAATTATTCCTTTCTAACACACAGCTTACAGCAGCCAGGATTTGGAGGCATTTTCCAAAGGTCTTTTGAGCTCAACAAGGTGCGATCCCGACTAATGACTGCCTTAGTCTCAAAACAGTGCATGCTATGTATCACTGTCAGTTTGACTTAAAGGGACGTACTGATTACAGAGACTGTGTTATCTGTCTAACATTATGTTTATCTTCAGTCTTCCTTGTACATGTTACACTTCTGATACAAGCTGAGAACAAGATTTGTCTTCCAGTATGTGATGGGTTCACATTTAGATTACAACACTGGCTCCAGTTGCAGCTATTTAAGAGGCAGTGTATACGATGACGGAGCCATCAAGACCCACAGAAGAGGTGGTTGTCTTTTTCGAACCCGATTCACTTTCTATTCAACAATGGTTAGCACATAAATTGTACAGAATTTGATATCCCAACAGATCACTTGAAAAGCAAATTCTATAGCTGTGTTAAAAATAAAATCAGTGGCTTAAATGTTTCAACCCAAAGATGTAAAGCAGCTCAGTGCTGTCAAAGCCATCATTATATTACAATGAGGTGGATTGGCTGCACATCCATATGTAACACCTAATTTTATGATAATGAGAAAAATAAGGCTGAATGCACAGGCTTAAAGTTTATTCATTATTGTCACAAGTATGCTTACATTAACATTGCAATGTAGTTACTGTGCACATCCCCTAGTTGTCATAATCTGCCACTTGTTCAGGTACAATGAGGGACAATTTAGCATGGCCAATACACCTAACCAGCATATCTTTCAGACTGTGGGAGGAAACCAGAGCACCCAGAGGAAACCCACATCGACACTGGAAGAACATGCAGACTTCACACAGACAGTGACCCGAGCATTGAACCAGGTCCCTGGTGCTGTGAGGCAGTAGTGCTAATCCCTGTGTCACTGTGCTGCTACCCACATCTGCAGCACAGGGGAACCTAGCCAAATCTTTCAGCAACATTCTTCAATCCTTTAACCTAAAGGGGCAAAGCGCAATTTCACCATCCATCCTCAATGTCTACCACGCAGGGACTCAGAAGGGAATATTTTGTTTTCACTCCTGCCTCCCTGACCTTGCATTTGAATGCTTCCAACATTTCATCCTTTTCAAAATAACAACATTTATATAGCACCCTTAACATAATAAAATGTGATGACTGCTGGAAACTGAAGCTAACTCCTGTAGATAGGGGTGTCAGCATTAGCCCAGTGTTATCAATTTCACCTCTCAGCCAGAAAGTTTGGGTTCAAGCTTCTCTCTGGAGAATTGAATAAATATCTGAGGCTGACTGGACAACAGACTGAAGGAGTATTGGACTGCTGGAGGTGTCATAACTTCCTAGAAAGGTTCCACCAAGGCCTTGGCTGTCTCTTCTATAGGTACGATCCAATGGTACTGTTTGAAGAACAGGCCGTTTTTACAATGTCCTGACCAATGCTTGACCAACATAACTGCCAAAGATGCACACAAATTCAACATTGGGTTTGAATCAAATGTAGTGCATTTCTTTCATCCACTCTGCAGTGTCTGACTATAATTGGTGTGCTTTGGGAAGATGTTTTCCATGGCTTGGTGGATTCAGTTAGTCATTGAACTGATTACTATCTAACCTGCTTTGCTTGTCATTCCCCTGATAACTGCTGGATTTATGTTGCCTTCTGACCTGAACTATAGAACCCTACAGTGCAAAAGGAGGCCATTCAGTCCATCAAATCTGCACCAACCACAATCTTACTCATGCCCCATCCCCACACTCCATGCATTTGCCCTGGTTAGTCCCCCTGACACTTAAGGGTCAATTTAGTTTGGCCAATCCATCTAACCCGCACATCTTTGGACTGTGGGAGGAAACTGGAGTACCCAGAGGAAATCCACACAGACACAGGGAGACTGTGCAAACTCCACGTAGGCAGTGACCCAAGCCAGGAATCGAACCCAGGTCCCTGGAGCTGTGAGGCAGCAGGCTAACCACTGTGCTACCCATGTCACCCATAGGGCATTTGAGTCAGTGCTGCAGTGACCACTGGTCCTGCCTCCTGTCTCGTTCCTCTGCTGTCACCTGTGCAGTGTTGCTTAATGGAACATGTATTACATTGACTGGAGGGTCAGCTGCCAGATCTGTGTATGCTTCAGATGCAACAGTCCTACCTGGCACTCCCTTAAAATGTCCACTGATCTTTGCAGAAGCTCAACTTTTGGCAGTTTAGAGGCTGTAGCTTTTCAACTTTACAAATAACATCTATAAGGTTGGAGCTAAAAGCCTCCACTTTGTCATGGCCTTTGCCAGTGAGGTCTCTAAGATCTGTAATGCATTGTGTGGTGGACTGCAATGCTGACAACTCTTCATTGATAAGTAGTCAGTGAAACCCACCAAACTACTCATCAGGCCTCATAGTGCATGTTGCATGGACACAAGTGGATCATCCTGCTCTAACTACTTGTTTCTCCTCACATGTGAACTGTAACTGATACTTATGTTTCCCCATCGACCCTATTATTTATGTCCTTCAGGAGTGCAGCATTGTGCTGGTGTTCGGCAGAGATGGCGACAGTGACTATACAGGAAGTAAGATCAATTGCAGGGGGAAGAGCCATTTTGGGTGATTCCAATGTGTGTCACTGGCATTTTTTTGGAGGCCTGGGAGGAAATTGACACGGTGGCACTGTGGTTAGCACTGCTGCCTCACAGTACCAGGAATCTGGGTTCGATTCCCAGCTTGGGTCACTGTGTGTGTGAAGTTTGGATATTCTCCCCATGTTTGCATGGGTTTCTTTTGGGTGCTCTGGTTTGCCCCTCAGTCTGAAAGGTGTGCAGGTTAGGTTGATTGGTTATGCTAAATTGCTCCTTAGTGTCAGGAGGACTAGCTAGGATAAATGCATGGGGTAATGGGGATAGAGCCTCAGTAGGATTGTGGCTGGTGTTGACTTGATGGGCCGACTGACCTTCTTCTGTACTGTAAGATTCCATGAAAAATTCCACCCTTTTTTCTTTGAATGGATTCTGCCACACAATGAATACCTAGAATGTACAGTTATAACTAAAATTAAAAGTTCAAATCCATCTCTCAACATTTTGACAAGATTTGCTGCCCTGCTAAAGGGATGGGTCGATATCATAATTTATAATAAAGAATAGAACATATTTGTGCATATCACTGGCTCACTGCCTCTGATTTGTAGGGAACTAACAAAAATAAGGAAAATTTGGGCAAAAAAATGACAATTTCTGACTTTGCAAAATGAGTAATCTGGCATGAAGTACATTCAGTAAAAAGTCTGACAACACCAGGTTTCAGTCCAACCGATTTATTTGATAGTAAATTCACTATCAAATAAATCGGTTGGACTTAAACCTGGTGTTGTCAGACTTTTTACTGTGTTTACCCCAGTCCAACGCCGGCATATCCACATCATGAAGTACATTGACAGAGCATGTTATAGGTCTACACTCACCGACATTTGAGAAGTTTAGCTCCCATGGAACCAGGAATTACACTTCCTTTAAGTGGCAAATTGCTTATTTACGAATTTAACTTCACAAATTTAGCAATGGGATGAACGCTAACATTGACTTGGTACAGGCCATCTTACTAAAATTGGTATATTTTATACCCACAAAACTGATGCAACACATACTAATCTCTAGTCTACTAGTTTCAGACACCTCAGTTTAGGAAGGTAAGTTTCAGAAGTGATTCACTTATGTAAACCCCCCACATCAGCAATATAAAAAATTACAACAGGTTTACTTATGACTCCCTAAATGTAGCACAGCACTCTGTATTAATAAACTAAGTAACAATTAGATTATTTTGTAATTCACGTTATTATACTTTGGTGGCATATTAAGGGATAACAAGATAACAACCTCAATACTTGATAATAGAAAAGCTTTAATGTTAAGAGACTAGCATATTTATGACATTCCCTGTTTATTTTAGATTTAACTATCTCAACATGTCACCCATTGCAATTCTGAGCAGTTGCATAATCAAAGATCAAAAGCAAACAGTTGTGATATCTCAGACACAAAACAAGACAGAGTTGTTTGTAAAATATGGTAAAGGCTGTCCTTTGACCTGGAAAACCAAACCTGTCCTTGGCAGAATGAGGCTATGACAGCAAATGTTCATCTAAACTGATCCTTATCATGTCTTGGATCCAGTTTGTCTCGAAAAAGGCTTTTGTATCTTGTCTACACACAAGTTATCAGTGACTAAAAACAGCAATGAGTGGAGATAAAGCTGACGCAATATGCAGAAAACTAGGCTTCAGAGTTATTGTGTAATCAAGTTTTCCAAATGATTTTTAATTGTAAGTAACTAAAGTCAATGGAAATATCAAGGATATTTTAGAGGGTGGTAGAAAACTCTATTTATTCTGTGAGGGAAAGGCAATAAAACGCTTGTAAGTCAAATCCCTGTCATAAATGACAAAAGGTTCAATTAAGCTACATTTCAAGAGGGATGGATTGAACTGACATTCTCCAAATCAATTTGATTTCTCCACAATGCTTGAGTCAAGATAGGACTTGTCAATATTAGGGGAATGGAATACCCAAATATTTGAAGGAGGTACAGTAGCAGCAGCTCAGAAACACTAATGCAAACAGGGAACCTGTGTGATAGGACAGCAAAGAAACAAACTGTGGTATTCAGGAATCCAGAATAACATGTCCTTGTGATGGTCAAATAGAACAGGAAGAATGGTTTGTTTGAGATCAGGGGTCAGAGACACATTTGGAATATGGTACACACTCTATGGAGAGAAGTGATTGTGGCAGTCAGAGCCACATCTTGGAATCCCAGCAGTTTAACAACAAGATAATAGAAGGAGATACCTGAGAGTTCCAGCATACCATCTGTCAAGACTTGAAGGGACTAACTGTGTCTGCCCTCCTGCCACTCAGTAGGCACCCAAACCCATGGCGTGACGCGAGGTTGTCAAATTTCATTGCTGATGACAGTTCATGTGCCTCTTTCTATCCAGTCCCCCAACCCCGATACCTCTTCAGCTCGATTTCATAGTGCAGGTCCAAGCTGCCCATGCACCTGTAATGGCAACACATCTCCAGTGAGGAAAAGACAAGTTCTAACCCTAACCCTGACCCTTTACAAGGCATCTTGGAAACTCTTGGAGGGAGCCCTAATGTAATTGAATTGCTGACAGGTCTTTCCTGATGGGTCTCCTGAGTTATGGAAATAAGCCAGCAGAATCTCTGCGACTGGGCCCTGGACTTCCTAACCCACAGCCCGCGATCAGTAAGGACAGTCAACCACACTCCCTCCATGATCATCCTCAACACTGGTGTTTTGCAAGGCTGTGTTCTTAGCCCCTTACTATATTCCTTAATCACTTATGACTGTGTAGGCAAATTCTCCTCCAACTCCTTTTTCAAAGTTGCTGATCACACCACTGTAGTAGGTTGGATGTCAAACAATGACAAGATGGAGTTTTGGAGGTAGAGAATTTGGTGAAATGGTGCAACAACAATAATCTGTCTCTCAGTGTTAGTAAAACGGAGGAGAGAGTCATTGACTTCAGGAAGCATAGTGGAGAATAGGCCCTTGTCAAAATCAATGGTAATGAAGTGGAAATGGTCAAGTGCTTCAAAATTCTAGGTGTCCAGATCACCTACAACCTGTCCTACTCCCTCCACACTGAGACTATAGTTAAGAAAGCCCACTAACATCTCTTCTTTCTCAGAAGGCTAAGGAAATTTGGCATGTCCATTATAACTCTCACCAATATTACAGATGCACCATGGAAAACATCCTTTCCAGATGTATCAAAGCTTGGTATGGCTCCTGCTCTGACCAAGACCACAATAAACTACAAAATGTTGTGTACGTAGTCCAGTCCATCATGCACAAGAACATAAAAACATAAGAAATAGGAGGAAGAGTAGGCCATCTAGCCCTTTGAGCCTGCCCCGCCATTCATTAAGATCATGGCTGATCTGAAGTGGATCAGTTCCACTTTCCCGCTTTTTCCCCATATCCCTTAATTCCCTTGTCTATCAGAAATCTATCTACCCATGACTTAAATATGTTCAACAAGGTAGCCTCCACCACTTTAATGGGCAGAGAATTCCAGAGATTCACCAACCTTTGAGTGAAGAAGTTCCTCTTCAACTCCGTTCTAAACTGACGCCCGCCCCCCTTATTTTGAGGCTGTGCCCTCTAGTTCTGTTTTCCTTTCTAAGTGGAAAGAATCTCTCTACCTCTACCCTATCTAGCCCCTTCATTATCTTATAAGTCTCTAGAAGATCCTCCCTCAGCCTTCTAAACTCCAACGAGTACAGGCCCAGTCTATTCAATCTCTCCTCATAAGCTAACCCCCTCATCTCCAGTATCAGCCTGGTGAACCTTCTCTGTACTCCCTCCAAGGCTAATACATCCTTATGCAAATAAGAGGACCAAAACTGCACACAGTACTCCAGTTGCGGCCTCACCAGTGCCCTGTACAGTTGCAGCAAGACCTCCCTGCTTTTATACTCTATCCCCCTCGCTATAAAGGCCAACATTCCATTCGCCTTCTTGATCACCTGCTGCACCTGCAGACTGGGTTTTTGTGATTTGTGCACAAGGACCCCCAGGTCCCTCTGCACCATAGCATGCTGCAGCTTTTCACTCTTTAAATAATATTCCATCCTACTATTATTTCTACCATAGTTGATAACCTCACATTTGCTAACATTATACTCCATCTGCCAGGTCCTCGCCTACTCACTCAGCCTATCCAGGTCTCTCTGCGGACTTTCCATGTCCACCACGCAATTCGCTTTTCCACCCATCTTCATGTCATCAGCAAATTTTGTTACCCTACACACCCCCTCCTCTAGATCGTCTATGTATATGGTAAGCAGTTGAGGCCCCGGCAACGATCCCTGTGGCACTCTACTGGTCACCAACTGCCAACCAGAAAAGCACCCATTGATTCCAACTCTCTGCTTCCCGTTAGATAATGAATCCTCAATCCGCGCTAACACTTTACCCCCAACTCCGTGTACTCTAACCTTCTGGAGCAACCTTTTGTGAGGCACCTTATCAAACACCTTCTGGAAATCTAAAAACACCACATCCACCGGTTCCCCTCTGTCTACCGCACTAGTCACATCTTCATAAAAATCCAGTAAATTCGTTAAACACGACTTCCCCTTCATGAACCCGTGTTGCGTCTGCTTGATCAAACCATTCTTTTCTAAGTGTCCTACTATTTCTTCTTTGATGACAGATTCTAGCATTTTTCCAACTACAGACGTTAAACTAACCAGCCTATAATTCCCTACCTTTTGTCTGCTACCTTTTTTAAACAGCGGCGTAACATTAGCTGTTTTCCAATCCGCCAGCACTTCCCCAGAGTCCAGCAAATTTTGATAAATAATTACTAAGGCATCTGATATTACTTCTGCCATTTCTTTCAGAACCCTGAGATGCATTCCATCTGGTCCTGGGGACTTGTCTACCTTCAGTCCCGTTAGTGTACCAAGCACTACCTCTCTAGTAACAGTAATTGTATTAAGGACCTCATCTCCTACCATCCTTCTATCTTTAATATTCGCTAAGCTATTTGTGTCCTCCTCCTTGAAGACCGACACAAAAAACTTACTTAAAGTCTCAGCCATTTCCTCATTACCCACTGTTAAATCCCCCCTCTCATCCTCCAAGGGTCCATTCACTCTAGCCAGTCTCTTCTTTCTTATATATTTGTAAAAACTTTTACTATCATTTCTTATATTTAGAGCTAGTTTAGCTTCATACTCTATCTTTCCTTTCTTTGTCACTTTCTTAGTCATTCCTCATTGTTTTTTAAATCTTTCCCAATCTTCTAATTCCCCACTATTTTTAGCCGTTCTGTACGCATCGGTTTTTAATTTAATACTCTCCTTTATTTCCTTCGATATCCACAGCTGGTTATCCCTTTTCTTAAAGTCCTTCTTTACCATTGGAATATATTTCTGCTGAGATCACCTTAAAAATCCTCCACTGTTCCTCAGCTGTCCTACCAACCAATCTGCGCCCCCAATCTACATTAGCCAATTCCGCCCTCATCTTATCATACTCTCCTCTGTTCAAGCAGAGAGCACTAGGTTGGGACCCTACTTTCTCACACTCCATCTGCATCAGAAATGCAAACCAGCCTCCCATTAATTGACTCTGTCTACACTTCCTGCTGCTTCAGAAACGCAGTCAGCATAATCAAGGACCCCACACGCCCTGGACATTCTTTTTTCCTCCTTCTTCTGGCGGGAAAAAGATACAAAAGTCTGAAGTACTAATCAACTCAAGAACAGTTTCTTTCCTGATGAACAACTTCTTCCCTGCTGCCATCAGACTTTTGAATGCACATACCCGTTGG
This sequence comes from Carcharhinus amblyrhynchos, assembly GCF_965287045.1. Lineage (NCBI taxonomy): Eukaryota > Metazoa > Chordata > Chondrichthyes > Carcharhiniformes > Carcharhinidae > Carcharhinus > Carcharhinus amblyrhynchos. The sequence continues at coordinate 58,311,325 of NC_137335.1, forward strand.
AACTCTACCACTTTGCCTGCCATGGAATTGAGTGAGCCAGAGTCCGACAATGGAAATCTCCATTGACCACAGGCGGAAATTCATGGTCTCACTAAGCAAGGCCATAAAATCCTGCCCACCATCTATTAAGTTAACCTTTCTCTTCACCCTAGCTATGACTGTATTCTGCACCCTCTCCTTTTCTTCTCCCCTATGTACTCTATGAACGGTATTCCTTGTCTGTATAGCACGCAAGAAACAATGCTTTTCACTGTATACATGTGACAGTAATAAATCAAATCAAATCAGGTTCATATGCTTAAAATGCTGCAGTTATACTAAGTTCAGACTGTGGAGAGTTAGATGTGCTGAATATACACATTATACGCTGGGTCTCAAACAAAACTTTTATTCTGGCATGTTCATATCTCCAGCTGTAAAGAGCAATGACACATAACCTTGTCAACATCACCCGGATATTTTCTAGCTGTGAACAGCGTCAAAGCCTTGTCAGTGGTAAGTTCACACTCTCAGATTCACTGACAATGCTTGCCTTTTTATACCGAAGAATGTCAGAGCTATTCTCACACTGTTGTCCAGCGCCTTGATGTTTGATATTAAAATGTATCCACAACTTGTCAGAGACACAGTGTAAAGGATGTCTGCTATTCAGTTTTGAGCTAGTTATTGAAATATGTCATGGGGCTTTATCAGTGCTGTGTGATTCCATAGTACTGAGGACTGATAGGCACATCTTAAGTTGAGTTCTTAGTGCTTTCAAGTAGACTAATGTTGTAAAACACTAAGTATCTTTGCCATATTGCGACATGCTGTGTGAGAAGATAACATTTTGAAAGGAACTATGTTGCCAGGAATGTCTGTCTGACTCATAGGCCTGATGTCTTGGTGGTTCAACCCACTTGAGTGCAGATTCTGGAGGTTTCATTCCTACTTATGAGTTGTATTGTCTGAACTTGTATAAGGAACAACAGAAGAGCAACAACAGGCGTATTACAATACAGCACTGCAATCAAAGTTGGATATCATTATCGGAATTCTACTGCCCCACTTGCCTGAGCTCATAAGATCCTGCGTGAGGATAACAGTAAATGCCATTCTACGAGCCCTCCCTGCCCCAATTCTGGGCCACACGTGCTGATAAAATTCTGGCCCATAGCTCACCAGGGCAACATCTTTCCCTTGGCTTTTCCCCCTTCTTTCCTGCAGGTGCTCACTCTTGGGGAATTAACTCCCTTACAGGCTTGCGCTGAAATTTCCTCACGGAGATGTATTCCAGTGCATATGGGATAGTAAAGTCACTGAAATAGGCAGCTATCAGAATCCCAAAATCATCCTGTCCTCTTCCATTTTCCCCAGGGAGGGTTTGAATGTGAGCTGGGAGCTTTCTTGGATCTATCAGGTAAATCATTAAGAAGGTATTGAGACTGTTAGAAAGGCAATTAAGAGTCAGCAGAGAGGGTTGGGAGTTAATACAAGCTTGTGTGGAGAAGTGGGAAAGATACTATGTGTGGAGGGTGACTGAGGCATGGATATGAGAAAGCAATAGGCTGTGAGTGTGAGCGTTGGCTTGCTCAGATGGGAGGTACCTGGAGAAAAAGGGATGAGTGGAGCTGCAAAGTGCGCTGACCTGAGCAGAGGAATGCTGGGAATGTCAAAGTCACTCACCATCCTGACTCGCAAATATATCGCCGTTCCTTCACTGGGTCACAATCCTGGAACTCCGCCCGAACAGCATTATGGGTAGATCTATGCCACATGGACTGCAGCAGTTCAGGAAGGCAGCTCATCACCATTTTAAGGATGGGCAATGAATGCTGGCCTGGCCAGTGAAGTCCACATTCATTGAGTGAATAAAACAAAATTCACCCTTCTGAGGTCGAGGATTCCGTTTGTACACTGTCTGCAGGCTGAATCTTTCTGTATTTATTTTGGATTTCCAACATTCACAGCATTCTGTTTTGTGGAATAAAGCAGCACTGTCCTCTTGTTGAATAACTCTCAGTCCATAACCTGTTGCAAATTCCCTATACCCAAGTGGGTAAAGATATTGCCCTTTCAGCACTAAATCATGCAAATTAAAAGTTCCAATTCTGATTCTGGTTTGTGCCGAGTAAGCTGATTCCAATGGGGACAGAACATTGGAACATGGAACATAGGTGAGTTCTGTGCACTTTGCCAGCACCGAGTGTCGTTCGGAGAATGGAAGGGTACAAGAGCAAGAGCTTTTTGATAGGAAAACTGTAGATAAGTAAACAATAACAAAAGAAATTTGGATAATGGAAAGTAAAAAGCTGTCAGGTAATCAGAGAGGCACTAACAGAAACACTGACCACAGTGTCCCAAACATTCTTAAACACAAGAGATGTGTCAGAGTACTGGAGGGCTGCCAATGTCACGCCACTGTTCAAAATGGACAGAAAACAGATCAGGTAACAATAGACTACCCAGCCGATTATCAATAATAGACAAGTTTCTGGAGGCTGCAATGCCTGTCTGGGGGAATAATTACAACTTAAGCAGCCCTGTGATGAGATGGAACCCGTTGGTCACTTTCCCATTTTCCTGCTTCTGGTTCAGTTGCAGCACTTAGCAGCATGTGCCGGAAACAAGAAGACTTTATCTGCTCATCCCAGTCTAGCTATCAGTGGTCACTGCTCCACAGGGAACTCAGCCCAATGGGAAGAATGAATTTGGTAAGAAGTCTCACAGCACCAAGTTAAAGTCCAACAAGTAGGTAAAATGTTAGAATCCGTCATCAAGGAGGAAATAGCGAGGCATCTTGAAGGGAATTGCTTGATAGAGCAGGCGCAGCACGGTTTCGTTAAAGGGAAGTCGTGTCTGACAAATTTACTGGAGTTCTATGAGGATGTGTCTAGGGCGGTGGATAGAGGAGAGCCGGTGGATGTGGTCTTTCTTGATTTTCAGAAGGCGTTTGACAAGGTACCTCACAAGAGGTTATTGCAGAAGGTCAGGGGGCATGGAGTTGGGGGTAGGGTGTTCGCGTGGATAGAGGACTGGTTGTCAAATAGGAGGCAGAGAGTGGGGGTCAATGGGTGCTATTCGGATTGGCGGATGGTGACTAGTGGAGTGCCCCAGGGGTCGGTGCTGGGGCCTCAGCTATTTACCATTTATATAGATGATCTGGAGGAGGGAACCGAGTGTAGGGTGTCAAAATTTGCTGATGACACCAAAATTGGTGGAAAGGCAAATTGTGCGGAGGGTGTGGAGAGTCTGCAGAAGGATTTAGATAGGCTGGGCGAATGGGCCAGGAAATGGCAAATGGAATTTAATGTTGGCAAGTGCGAGGTGGTCCACTTTGGTAGGAATAATGGTAGGAAGGATTATTACTTACGTGGAGAAAAACTGCAGCAGGCGACGGTGCAGAGGGACCTCGGGGTCCTTGTGCATGAGTCGCAAAAACCCAGCCTGCAGGTGCAGCAGGTGGTCAGGAAGGCAAATGGGATGCTGGCCTTCATCGCGAGGGGGATTGAATATAAAAGTAGGGAGGTCTTGCTGCGGCTGTATAGGGCATTGGTGAGGCCGCAGCTGGAGTACTGTGTGCAGTTTTGGGCACCGTACTTATGCAAGGATATTTTGGCCTTGGAGGGAGTGCAGAGGAGGTTTACTAGGCTGATGCCGGAGTTGAGGGGGTTGAGCTATGAGGAGAGGCTGAATAGATTAGGCTTGTACTCGTTAGAGTTTAGAAGAATGAGGGGAGATCTCATTGAGACGTATAAGATGATGAATGGGATGGATAGGATAGAGGTGGAGAGACTCTTCCCGCTCAAAAAGGATAGTAGGGCTAGGGGGCATAGCCTCAAGATAAAGGGGGAGCGGTTTAGAACGGAGTTGAGAAGGAACTTCTTCACTCAAAGGGTGGTGAATCTCTGGAATTCTCTGCCCGTTGAAGTGGTGGAGGCTGCCTCGCTAAATATTTTTAAGATGCGGGTTGATGGGTTTTTGATGAGAGAGGGGATTAAGGGTTATGGGGAGAGGGCGGGAATGTGGAACTGAGCCACGACAGATCAGCCATGATCTTATTGAATGGCGGGGCAGGCTCGAAGGGCTAGATGGCCTACTCCTGCTCCTATTTTCTTATGTTCTTAAGTTTATTTGATAGTAATCCCACAAGCTTTCAGAAACGCTGTTCCTTCATCAGGTGTGTGGAACTTTCCACACAGCTGACAAAGGAACAGCGTTTCCAAAAGCTTGTGGGATTACTATCAAATAAACTTGTTGGATTTTAACTTGGTGCTGTGAGACTTCTTACTGTGTTTACCCGAGTCCAACGCCGGGATCTCCACATCAGGAATGAATCTGTCCAGTATCTGCCCTTGGCAGTTGGTGCAAGCTACATGAGATGGTGGAGGGGGCAATTACAACCCCTCTGAAACATTATTGCTCCTCTTGGCTCCTTGGGGAGGTGTTCTCCAAGAAACAAGTTTTCTGAAACTTACAGATGGCGGTTGCTAGCATCATTGAAGAATCCTGACTAGAGCAGATTCAGAAACTGCCCCACTTGAGAGGTGACTATTCTTCAAATATTCAAGCATGGGATTTAGGCATCACTGGCTTTTATTGTCTATCCCTAATTACTCTTGAAAAGGTGGCACCTTCTTGAACTGCTGCGGTTTATGTAATGTAGGTGTACCTACAGTGCAGTTAGGGAGGGAATTCTAGTATTTTGACCCAGGAACAGTGAAGGAACAGCAATATATTTCCAAGTCAGGCTGGTGAGTGACTTTTGAGTGGAACTTGTAGATGGTGGTGTTCTCATGTGTCTGCTGTCCTTGTCCTTCTGGATTGTAGAGGTTGAGGGTTTGGAAGATGCTGTCAAAGGAGCTTTGGTGAGTTCAAGTGTATCATGTGGATGGTATACACTGCTGCCACTGTGCATCATTAGTGCAGAGCGTGAATGTTTAACCAAGTGGATGGAGTGCCATTTAGGTCACTTTGTCCTGGATGGTATTCAGCTTCTTGAATATTGAAGCAGCACTCATCCAGGCAAGTTCAGAGTATTCCATCACACTCCTGACTAATGCCTTGAAGATTATGGGCAGGCTTTGGAAGTGAGGAGGTGGGTTACTTGCCACATAATTCCTAGCCTCTGACCTGTTCTTGTAGCCACAGTATTTACATGGCTAGTCCAGTTAAGTTTCTAGTCAATTCTAAACCCCAGGATGTTGATAGTGGAGGATTCAGCAATGATGATGCCATTGAATGTCAAGAGGACAAGCTTAGATTCTTTCTTGTTGGAGAGGGTCATGGCTTGGCACTTGACAGCTCAAGCCTGGATATTGTCCAGGTCTTGCTACATATGGACACTGCTTCTGTGTCTGAGAAGTTGTGAAAGATGCTGAAAATTGTGTAATCATATGTGAATGAGTGTTTTTCTGGTAGCAATCAATGACTAGTGGCATACCTCAGGGATCAGTGTTGGGACCGCAATTGTTTACGACTTATATAAATGATTTGGAGTTGGGGATTAAGTATTGTGTGTTAAAATTCGCAGATGACACTAAGATGAGTGGCAGAGCAAAGTGTGCAGAGGACGCTGAAAGTCTGCAAAGGGATAAAATAGTCTAAGTGAGTAGGCAAGGGTCTGGCAGATGGAGAACAATGTTGGTAAATGTGTGCAGGGATCTGGATGTCCTTGTGCAGGAATCTCAAGGAGTTGTTTTGCAGGTGCAGCAGGTAATTAAGAAGGCAAATGAAATTTTATCCTCTATTGCAAGAGGGATGGAGTTTAAAAACAGCGAGGTAAAGTTGCAGCTGTATAAGGTGCTGGTGAGGCCACACACCTGGAGTACTGTGTACAGTTTTGGTCTCCTTAGAGAAAGGATATACTGGCACTGGAGGGAGTGCAGAGGAGATTCACTAGGTTGATTCTGGAGTTGAGAGAGTTGGCTTCTGAGGAGAGACTGAGTTGGTTTGGGGCTATACTCATTGGAATTCAGAAGAATGAGGGGTATCTTATAGAAATATATAAGATTATGAAGGAAATAGATAAAATAGAAGCAGGAAACTAGAACTAGGGGGCATAGCCTCAAAATAAGGGGAAGCAGATTTAGGACTAAGTTGAGGAGGAACTTCTTCACACAAAAGGTTGTGAATATGTGGAGCTCCCTGCCCAGTGAAGTAGTTGAGGCTACCTCATTGAATATTTTTAAGGCAAGGATAGATACATTTTTGAACAGTAAAGGAATTAAGGGTTATGGTGAGCGAGCGGGTAAGTGGAGCTGAGTCCACAAAAAGATCAGCCATGATCTTACTGAATGGTGGACGGGCTCCAGGGGCCGTATGGCTACTCCTGCTCCTAGTTCTTATGTTCTTAATGAAAACCAACCATCTAACCTTATAATAAAGAGAGGGTCATTGATGAGGGTCATTGCTAAAGATGGTTGGGTCTAGGACATTATCCTGAGGAACTCCTGCAGTGATGTCCTGGAGCTGAGATGATTGACCCTCAAAAACCAAAACCATCTTCCTTTGTGCCAGAAATGACTCCAAACAGTGGAAGGTTTCCCCCCTGATTCCCATTGACTCCAGTTTTGCTAGGGATCCTTGATGCCATATTAAGTCAAATGCTGTGTTGATGTCAAGGACAGTTACCCTCCTCTCACCTCATCAGATCAGCTCTTTTGTCTATGTTTGAACCAAGGCTGAAATGAATTCAGGAGCTGACTGGCGCTGGCAGAACACAAACTATGCATCAGTAAGCACGTTATTTCTGAGTAAGTGCCACTTGAAAGCGCTGTCAACGACAACTTTCATCACTTTACTGATGATCGAGAGTAGCCCGATGCAGCTGTATTTGGTCAGACTGAAGATGGAGATAATTGTGGAGCATCTTCCTCCAGCTAGTTATTTAACTGTCCACCAGTATTTACGACTGGATGTGGCAGGACTGGAGAGCATAGACCTAATCCATTGGTTGTGGGATTGCTTGTTTATGAAAGAGGACCCTTAACAGAAGTTACCATCTGTAATTTACATAGTCAAGGGTGATGGCGGAGTCTAGTATATTCACCGTAAGTTCTGATACAGTGAGTACAATTATGTTAGGCTGTTGTTTGTTTATGCACTCCCAAATTTAAGACAAGTACTCAGATATTAGTGAGGAGGACCTTGCAGAGTATGCTGATGTTGTTTCTGTTCGATAGGTCTATACAAGGTAATCTGTCCAGTTTTATTCCTTTCTGACTTTCCTTTGGGGGCTGATAAAACTGAGGGGATCCTCGGCCATTTGAGAGGACCGTGAAGAGTCAACCATATTGTGAGGGTTTGGAGTCACAGCACAGGTAAAGACAGACAAATCACATCCCAAAAGGACAGTAGATAACCTGAATGTTTTTCAAGATAAAATTCAGTAGTTCCATGGTCACCATTACCGAGACCAGGTTTAATTTCAGATTATTAATTAATTGAATTTAAATTCCACCCATTGCTTTGGCATTTGAATTTATAACTCCAGAGCATAGGCTGTGGGATTACTAATCCAGCAATATTATCACTATGCCACTTCCCCATTATAGCATGGGAGTGGCACCAAATAACAATTTATCCAAGATCAAAAATTATCAGTAAATTAGACCATTTAATTCTATAGCATTTCAGCCATGGCTCACATATTGCCTCCATCTTTGACTTTTAACTCCCATGGCTTGTTATGAAGAAAAGACCAAGCCCAGTCCTTATCGTTACAGTGTTGAATCCTGTGCAGTACAGTGGGGAAAAGTGGACAACGTGTTTGAACAGCGGATTGTAGACAAACCTATCCTTTGTTTGGTTAAGATAGCTGAGTCAAAGGATCGGTTTTCTGGGTCCTTTAGATTAGCAAAGATAATTTTGGTATTAAAATGGTGCAAAATCAGATATGGTTTTAAGCAGCATGAAGGTCAGGTCTTCCCTCAGAACTGCTTGATACAAATGTTTATTGCCCCTTTGTCTTCTCCTCATACACCTTGTGCGCCATCAGATGACCCATTGCTTTAAGTTCCCTAAACTGCTTTCTTTCAGATAGCTGCGTGGGTTTGAGTTTTCTTTGTTTCTTGTATATCAGTCTAATTTATGCATTGAGTGGAATGCCCATTATTTATGATCCAACACAAAAGGGACATTTCTTCATTAAATAAAATGAATGGCCTAATTGGACAAATACACATAACTGATTTTCTCAAGTTCTAAATCATAAAAGAGTTAGGAGGTCAAAATTGCGCTGCTAAACTGTCACTTGCCTATGAAAATACACTTATGGTAGTTTGGCATTTGTGAATCTCTAACGGCTTGAGATTTGTGAAGTGAGAAGTTATATTAACTGCCATTTTATTAATTGTATTTCTAAATAAACCCCCATTTTTCAGCTGTGGCAATAAACGTCATGTAAAAGATCCTGAGCAAATGCCCAGATCCAGATTTCTATTCAGTACTCAGTCTGCTCAGCCAACCGTATCAACACATATCCTATTTTGTATGAATAGCTGGAATCGTGTAGTGTTTGCGGCTGTAGCAAGTAGCCAGGATTTCTGTCTGTTTGTTGACTGAACTTTGTGTACATTCCAATGTTCAACACTGTGGTTTTAGTTGCTGACCCTATTCTACAAGGAGACTCTTTTAGAACCAACTCGTAGGTATGTACCACCACTGAACTTCCAAACTGCAACACGGAGTTTTATTTATCTCCATCTCCTGAAGTTGATGGCTTAATTTGAGGTGTTGTCCCGCAGGTAGCAGCAACCTTCCACTACCTCACAGAAAGATGAATACCCGAAAGCTATTTGCCATTGCGAGGCATCGCAGGCCACATTGCATTGCTTTGTTTTTGCAACTATTTTCAGTTGCACAAATCTACTTTGCTGGCAGAGTGTGAATAAAGCATGCATCAATGTTCCTAATACAGTGCACATAATACAGTGCACATAATGTAGTGTGAATGGGGTGAGCGTTAGACCTTAGTTCTCGGAAGGGTTTGTGACTATTCTGGTGAATGACGTATTTCTGGTGATAGACACAGTGCTCTGAACTCTAAACTCTTTGTTTAGTTTTAATTTGGGCCTAATACACTCCCATGGACTTTACAGCCTTTTTGAATGTTGATTTACAACTGTTTGGTGGGTCAGGTGCTTTGGACAGTTGTTTTTTCTTCATTGGGAAACCCAGATTTCAGTTTTTAGTTAGAAGCTGTTGGACTTCAGACTGCAAAGAGTGTATCTGTCTCTCTCCCTGGTTTGGGAAATTCTGCTTGCTAGGTGGAAACAGTCTTTTTTGCCTCTCTGAAGTGAAGATTTTGTTGTCAATGGTTTGCTGGCTAAAAGCTGGAGGCCAGCAGTGGCTCTATCTCAACCTCGAGGTGTGCTGGGAACTCCAGGATGGGGAGACAAAGTTTCAATTCTCCATCCAAAGAGGAAACCACAGAGGGGGTTGGAAAGTTGCCAGGCCCAGCATCACATGAGATTTATTATTTTCTGTGCTAAACTAGGGATGGGTATTAGTTTGTAAGAAGGTGGTTTGATTGGGATAGTACATTGAGCTGGTAAGGTTTATACAATATCATGGGGTTTCTTTTTCTTGTTTGTAATTGGTAAAAGTTCTTGCTAATTTTATTTCCATGTGTTACCTATATTCTTTGTTTGGTAAAAACTCCCTAGTGGGCCATTTGAATCATGCCTGGAGTGAAACATCTAATGCTTACCTGTGCCAAAATTGAAAGGGCAAAGCTTATGGCCTAGGCTGCCTTCATAAAATGCTTTGGAGTTTCTGACCTGGATTATAACACTTCCCTGAAGGACACTAGTGAACCAGATGGGTTTTCATGACAATGGAGATCAGTAGACTTTTAAATTCAATTTTTTTTTATTGAATTCAAATTTTGCCATCTGCTGTGGTGGGATTCAAACCTCAGTCCCTAGAGCATTGCCATGGGTCTCTGGATAACCAGTTCAGTGACAATACCACTATGCCATCGTCTCACCTTATCTACATATGGAATATTAACAATGAAGTGGCCCGATGTTGCCAATAGGCCGAAACTATGAACCAGATTTTGAGGAATTTCAGCTGGTTCCATCTCAGTGAGTGCATTCTGCTTCAAAGGAAGACATTTTTGGTAATTTGTTTTATTCATTCATGGGACATGGGTGTCTCTGGCTGGCCAGCATTTATTATCCATCTCTTGTTGCCCTTGGAGGGCAGTTGAGAGTCAACCATATTGTTGTGGCTCTGGAATCACATGTAGGCCAAACGAGGTGAGGATGGCAAATTATCTTCTCTAAAGGAGATTCATGAATCAGATCGGTTTTTCCTAACCATCGACAATGGTTCCATGGTCACCCAATAGTTTCTTAATCCTAGATTTTTTAAATATTGAATTCAAATTCTACTATCTACCATAGTGAGATTTGAACCCAGGTCCCCAGAACATAAGCTGAATTGATTATCTAGTGATAATACCATTAGGCCATCACTTCTCCTGAGTAATGCCAGGAGTCAAATTGATTGTGAGGGACAGATCGATTGTTTACTGCCCAAGTTCAATGTGTTGTTATGCTACAGATATGAAAACTCTCAGAAACATGCAGAATATCTATGAATTTTCTCAGTTTGAAAAAAGAAAGCAAAACCATAAATAATTTCATTTGTCTTAGTGATCACCTGGTCTAACCATGGCTTAGAAAATTTACTATTTTTAAAAAGCCTTTAATTCCTAGTTGGCATATTCTCAAGGCTGAAAATGTATCAATTTACAAGAATTTAGACAGAATAATTCAGCCAAGAATTTTCTTTTACCTCACTCTAAGGAGCAACAAATGTGCTTTCAAAGTAGTAAAGGTGCAGACTTTCAAAACATACACAGTAAATTTTGGTGTTGGGAACTTCTTCACTTTTACATTTTCCTCCTGTTCCCTGCTCCTCTCCTGAAAACAGAGGGTGGTTTATGACTACCAGCTGCCTGAGTCCTATTGGCTCAAACAGTCAACATTCAAATGCAAGTTGCCACAAGTTTCTTGACTATCCTCACCTCAGTCTCAGCGAATCTGGCCAGTTGTTGCTGACAACAAAGCAAACAGCATGAACTGAAGGCCCCTGCACCCTTACCATTACTGTTCTGATTCACACACTCACCCAGTCTATGTTACAGTCACTCAACCATATAACCCATAATCAAACTTCTTGTGAATTGAAACATGACTTCAGTATCTAGAATATTAATTCTAGGGACGACATGATGGCATAGTAGTGAGCACTGCTGTCTGACAGCACCAGGGATCCGGGTTCAATTCCAGCCTTGGGTGACTGTCTATCTGGAGTTCTCTGCATGAGATTCCTCCAGGTGCTCCAGTTTTCTCCCACAGTCCAAAGATGTGCTGGTTAGGTTGACTGGCCAAGCTAAATTGATCCTGGTGTCAGTGGGATTAGCAGGGTAAATATGTGGGGTTACAGAAATAGGGCCTGGGTGGGATTGTGGTCAGTGCAGACTTGATGGGCTGAATGGCCTCCTTCTGCATTATAGGGATTCTATGATTCTATGGATATTAGGTTTTCAGCTGAAGAATGAAGTAATTTATCACGGATATCTGGACTGGGAATAGTGCAGCAAACCTTCCCATGTACATTTGCTGGTCTGCTGATGGACAAACAGATTCACTTCTGTTTATTAAGAAAATGAAACAAAAGTATGAGAAAGAGAATTTATTAGATAGATTACAATGTATTTAACTTACTTTCACAGCATTTATTCAAAAGCACATACTGATGTCCCATCTACAGTTTTCTTTGGTAAATTTGGAGTATGCAAAGTTTGGAATGAAGAGAATCTTTCTTGAATGTCCTACTAGCCAATGGTAGAGAGCAGTGGAGGTAGAAATCACTGCAGAACATGAGACCAATGTGGAGAAGCCAGCATTGGACTGGGGTAAACACAGTAAGAAGTCTCACAACACCAAGTTAAAGTCCAACAAGTTTATTTGATAGAAAACCCACTAGCTTTCGGGGTTTGCCCCTTCGTCGCTCACCTGATGAAAGAGCAAACCCCGAAAGCTAGTGGGTTTTCTATCAAATAAACTTGTTGGGCTTTAACTTGGTGTTGTGAGACTTCTTACTGAACATGAGACCCCCATGGGGGATGCTGTCCACCAAAGTAGATTTCAAAGGCATAAGGATAGTCTGAGGGAGGATTGTGTCTTTTTAATTTCTTCTTTAGCCAGTGACTATAAGCAAAGTTGATTCACTGCCACTCATACCCGAATCTCTTCAAAACTGGCACAAGCGTGCAAAAAATGAAATAAATATTTTAAAATGATGAAGTTACTGGGATAGCTACCTGTGAAAAACATGCAATATGGTAATTCCTCTGATTGGAATAGACAAGGGGATCCTTTGGGTCTGTCACAATCATTACCTAAAAGTGGATATGAATACCAGATGCTGATATATCACCAGTGACAGTCCCCATCATGTTCAATCACAAATTACACACCAAGCAGTAGCAGGAATCTCCTGAGAAAAGGGCAGCACAAGATTTTTTTTAACAGCAAAAGTGTAGATCGTTAGTGCTTATGTTACAGTAGCAGATTAACGGAGTAACTGAGAACCAACAAAAGGTAATGAAAAGTGACCACCACTACAAGAAAATTCTTTGAATACACATCATTTGGCTGTGGACTGAGTGTTCAGTGTTGTTGCTATTATTGTCTCTGATTTCTCACGAACCCGTCCACATGCGCAAAACAACTTCAGGACGGCAGCAGGAGGTTGAGACCCCTAAGTGGGCATTATAGAATCATAGAATCCCTACAGTGCAGAAGGGGGCCATTTGGCCCATTGAATCTGCACTGATCCCAATCCCACCCAGGTGCAATTCCCGTGACCCCACATATTTACCCTGGTAATCTTCTGACACTAGGGTCAATTTAGCACAGCCAATTAATCTAACCTGCACATCTTTGGATTTTGGGTGGAAACAGAAGCACCTGGAAGAAATCCACACACATGGAGAGAATGTGCAAACTCCACACAGATAGTGACCCGAAGCCGGAATTGAACCCAAGCCCCTAGCACTATGAGACAGTAGTGCTAACCACTGCGCCACCCTGCTGCCCCATTGTTACATTTGTACCAACAATTTTAATTTTGTGGCTACATTGAAATTGTTATTGTTAAAATAAACAATTTCCTACATCATTGTTCAGTCAAAACCAAGTCTAGTCTTCAACTGAAAGAAGGAAAAAGAGTGGGAGATATTTTGACCAGGGATGCAGGTGTAATGCAGGTCCTATTTTAAAGTCATTGAAGACTACCTTTACATTCATGCAATGTTGGACTTTATGTTATTTAGTATACCAGAAATGCTGTTCCTTTGTGCATGTCCTGCTATCTTTTCAATTATAAATTCTGGTGTTCACATTTATAATGGTGATAGTAAAACTAAACTTGCCATGCTAGAAATATATCATTCTTAATGTGAAGATGTTGTGGGCATAATTAGTACCTGGGTATGAAGGCCATTCTGCAGTCTTTCCACCCTGGATTTAATGGGGGGCTGAGGACAGGAAGGCAGCAGGGCCTCCTCCTGGAATCCGCCCACCTGAGTAAATGTGTCCCCTCCCCCCGGGCCTTGAAGCTCGCCACCAGGGGAGGGGTATGAAGACATTAAATTCTTCCCCCCACCACCCCCCCCCCCACACACACACACACACACACACACTCACCTCTGTCTTCATGTTGGAATATAAAATGGGACTTCACCTGCCCTATCATGTGGATGGAATAGATTTCGGGGTACCACTTTGAGGAACAGCGGAGGAGTTCTTTCCAGTGGCCTGGCCAATTTTTACTCCCCTATCAACATCACCAAAAGCATCTGGTCATCATCATGTTTCTGCTTCTGAGAGCTCCCTTGTGTAAATGTCACATTTCCTACATTACAACGGTGACGAAACCTCCAAAGTCCTGTGGTCTTGAAAAATGCCAATCTCATAGAATCCCTACAGTGCATAAGGAGGCAATTCAGTCCATTAAGTCTGCACCAATAACAATCCCATCCAGGCCCTATCCCCATAACCCCATGTTTTTTCCCCGTTTAACCCCCCGACACTAAGGTTCAATTTCACATGATCAATTCACCATCTTTGGACTGTGGGTGGAAATCGAAGCACACAGAGGAAACCCACACAGACATGGGAGAATGTGCAAACTCCAAACAGACAATCACCCGAGGCTGGAATCAAACCAGTGTCCCTGGCATTGTGAGGCAGTAGTGCTAACCACTGTGCCACCATCCACTGTGCGCTGGAATGCAAGTCTTTTATAATATATATTTCTAGTGCCAGTAAGTGCAAATAATTTAGACAGCAGGTCACTGCTATGAACGGTATTATGCTTCAGTGTTGACCATTACACTCAATTTAAGAGGAACTGGTAGTTTGCAATTCAGGCAAACATTTACTTTGATGCCTTTACGGTGCTGTGGGACTGAAGGAAACCTCTTCCAGGATCTGTGATGAAATGGAAAGTTGAAGCTACTCACCAAAACAAACAACAAAATATTTTTTCTATGCCGTGCAGATTTTTGACCTGCTTTTGTCTTAGGTCCCTGGTTATTTTCCTGTAAATTATGGAAACAATGAAATCCTTGTGCTAAGTAATGAAGAAATACTGTTAATTATGTCCTGGAGACCGGATAAAGATTTGGGTTAGAATGCTATGCTTTCGCTCCTGGGATGCTAGCCTGGACTGCAAAAGATGAAATTCTCTTTCTTATGGCTGCAGGATCTTGTGAGTTTATCCAAGGTTAACAGTTCATGACGGACTGCTCCAAAGAACCACTCAGAATCCAACAAAGCCTTTGCAGCCTCGCCAAAGGATGGCTTGTGCAGCGACTGGACAAGTTAAGATTATAGAAAGAGATGCATTCCGCTGAGGTTCTGAGCGCACTTTTAGATTGTTTTATACCTGACCTGACTGAGATAGGCCCACTGGATTATAAAAGGGAAGGATTTTTTGGATGATGGGGATTGTCGCCCCAGCACACGAAGGCTCAGTGAAGAATTTGATGCTCTGAGAAGTGTTCCTTGGCTGGAGATGGGATTCCACCTGATTTACGGGTGTAAGTCCCTCCTCAGAGAGCTGGGGGTGCTGCCTAATTTGAAAAGGGAATGCTCCCAGTGGTGCTACCTGCAGTGGAGAGCTATTGGACTCTGATTTGCTGGTGGTTCTCAGGGTGGCGGGTTTCGACACCTGAGGTCCGAGGCCCAAGCAGCGTGACCTGTCAGGCTTCCTCCTGCCAGTCTCAAAGTTAGGAATGGGTGGGAAGCGTCCCTCAAGTGGTTAAAAAGAGTGGGCGAGCTACCCGAGGCCTCATTCCCCGCAACCGTATCCACCCAACAACCCTTCACCTCTCACCATCCTGCAGTAAAATTGGGGCCAGGAGGAGGCGAGGAAGGAGTGCCACCCAGAGAATTTAAGATTTTTAAAATTTTTATTAGTGTCACAAATATGCTTATGTTAACACTGCAATGAAGTTACTGTGAAAATCCCCCACTTGCCACATTCCGGTGCCTGTTCAGGTCCCCTGAGGGAGAATTTAGCATAACCAATGCACATAACCAGCACATCTTTCAGATTGTGGGAGGAAACCGGAGCACCTACAGGAAACCCACGCAGACACGGGGAGAACGTGCAGACTCCGCACAGTCAGTGACCCAAGCTGGGAATTGAACCTGGGTCCTTGGCACTGTGAGGCAGCAATGCTAACCACTGTGCAACATGCTGTGACCCTCCCCCTCACCCCAATAGGCACTCTCTCAGGCCATAAAATTCTGCCCCACCAAGTTCCTAATCACAGAACTGCCATTGCCACCATGACAAATGCAAACGTTTATGGTAACTTGTAACAAAATTAATATTTTGCAGAAACAGCTCTTAAATCTGTGAAATCAATGAAATAATGTGAACAACTCACATTGAAGCCTGGGCTATTTTAACCCCTGGGCCTTATAACCATTATCAGAGACTGATTCCCACTCAAATCTGATGGAAGCGACAAGGAGGCCAATGCATGGAATGGGATTTGGATGGGTGGCCATTGTTGGGGTCTTATGCTACCAGTCCTTGGCCCCAGCACAGGTCATTGGAAAATGATTGTGGTTCTAGGTGGCCATGGAAGCATGGAATCCCAGAGCAGTGGAAGCCCAAGTGTGATCAGTAAATCTCTTAAGAATAAACCTACCACTGGGCTGAACTGACAGGACCACACTCCACATAGTGCGTGATTCGCACAATCCCCTGAAATCTTTGACAATTTTACGGTACAAATAGAATGGCCAATTGGTTCTGGCCAAGTACTGGTTTATTTTACTGTGTACCTTGTGAGTTATAAGATTCATCCAATTTGGTATTTCACACTTACTACATAGTCTTCACACAGACTTTCAGTAGACATTGTGGTCTACTGGAAGACCATTAGAGGTCTATAAAATAATGAGGGGCACAGACAAAGTAAATAGTCAATATCTTTTCCCAAAGGTAGGGGAGTCTAAAACTAGAGGGCATAGGTTTAAAGTGAGAGGCGAGAGATACAAAAGTGTCCAGAGGGGCAATTTTTTTATACAGAGGGTGGTGAGTGTCTGGAACAAGCTGCCAGAGGTAATAGTAGAGGCGCGTACAATTTTATCTTTTAAAAAGCATTTAGACAGTTAAATTGGTACAATGGGTATAGAGGGTTATATGGGCCAAATGCAGGCAAATAGGATTAGCTCAGGGGTTTTAAAAAAAAAATAAGGGTGGCATGGACAAGTTGGGCCTGTTTCCATGCTGTAAACCTCTATTATTCTATGACTCTATGTCTCTATTGTGGGAAGAGCTGAAATGTGCAGAGAAGGAAGCTACAGAGCAAAATTGGATTCCCCTCTGTTATAAGGATGAATTTCCATTCTAAAGGCTGTTGCTCAATATAAAACTCCACTTAGCACAGTAACAATAGCACGCCCATTAAATACACTCACACTTTGAAAATGGACTGCAGATGAGAGCCGTGTGCTTTGTATAACGGGTAAGGAATCAGTCCTGCCCTGCCCTGCCAGTACCCCCATGCAGGGAAGACAGTTATCACCATAACCCTCAAGCAGCAGCAGTGTGTACTAGTGTATGGTATGCCTAAAGGAGGTGTGTCAGTTAGCCACTATACAGGCCTAACATTCATTCCTTGTAGTTCAGTGACAGAAGGAAATCTGACATTTCCCTCGGTCGGGAGTAGATAAAAACACAGGAAATTTTCAACACCTCCAGCGACCAGTTTTATGTTCAGGAACAGGCTGGATACCTGTCCATCTGACCTTTTGCCTATGGCTGACATGAGAATGTAAGAACTAGAAGCCATTTGGCCCATCTAGCCTGCTCCGCCATTCAATAAGATCATGGCTGATCTTCAATCTCAACGCACTTTCCCACATGATTGCCATTTCTGTTGATTCCCTTAGAGTCCAAACTCTATTAGCTGTTGTCCTGAATACTTTCTGCACCCGAATGTTCACAATTCGATTGGATATAGCGAATTCCAAAGTTTAAAAAAATGAATGATCCCTTATCTGGAGACAATGCTCTCTACTTTAAGACTAACCAGGCAGGGGAAATAATCCCACAGTGTCCATCCTGTCCAGCTCTCTCAGAATCTGATGTGTTTTAATAAGATCATTGTTCTAAATTCAATAGGCCCAGTCTCTCCTCAACATAGAAAACAATCCAGTAAACCATCATTCCAACATCCCTGAGGCAAATATTGTCTTTGTTAGGATAAATATGCAGCCAGTAATTAGTCCTTAAACTGTTTTATTTATGCGTGAGGTACTGGCAGCTTTCACGGGGATAAGCAGGAATCGATCGTCCTTCTCAGCCAGATGTGGCTGGTTAAACCAGCTGTTCACTAGATCCATTCAAGCATGTGACCCTTGGACTTATTGGAGTTGAGAGAGGGCCATAACAGTGGGAATGGCCATGGGGAGAGAGAGTAATCATTTAATGGAGACTAGGATGCCAAAAGTGGGGGTAATGGTGTGGTTGAAATGTTATGGTGAATGCAAGACCAAAGGATGAAGATTTGGGATTTTGAGAGGGCAGGTTGTAAGTGACTTGAGTGAGTGACTTTCCGATGGGCGATACGGAAGCATTCCTTCACTAGCATCTCACACACAAAGTAAAACAATTTAAGGATACTTAGAGCTCTGCTTGTCACTCAGTCAGTAAGTGCACCTTCCAGGGTGAACCTGGATCAAGGAAACGGGGTACGGGTTTTGTTTCTGAACTGAGTCAGCTGATCTCAGCCAGAGCAAGAGTAGAAGGTCGATAGATTGACTTGGTAAACTTTAGAGGGAAGCGATCAGCCAAGATGAGCACTCATATTTGGCTTTCTCTTGCTGGAAAGTGGATATTGAGTGAAGGCAGAATTGGACTGAGATGTAAGACTGTGATGGAAATGGGAAGCTTCCTCACAGTTTGGTTAGGGATCACCTGAAAGATGTTCCCAGAACTCTGCAATAGTGATACCAGAACCTGTGATAACACTTCTGTGAAGCACCTTGTGATGTTTTATCACATTGAAGACACAATATTGTTCAAGTTGTTGTTGTAGGCCTAGTTGCTACCCCCCAACCCCCCCAACCCCCAACTACCAGCAAAATTCCAACAGTCGAGTGGAAACATCTTCAAGGGAACCCTGGCCTTCAAGTCACTCAACATAAAGACTGCCCAGTTGGAGAAGCACCAGACAGCAGTTGGCATTCATGGAGAATTGGCAACTTTTAGAAAAAAGGGAAGAATATATGCAGGGGGAGAAAGCTATTTATTCCTATTAAAGGAATTAGATTCAGTCTGAGGTGTTTACTGCTGCATTGCTGAGTCCACCATCTGCATCTAAGCTAACACTAGTACAAAGTACTGAAACGGCATTTTTGCCAAGACTCTGTCTGCTTAATTTTGCAATGCAATTTGTAACCTCAGCTACTGGTCGCTTTCATTCAGCTGAAAACAAATTACATTCCTGCTCACACAGGGCAACTCACGTTTTACTCCAAAGCTATGGACTTTTGGATTGAAGAAGCACAGATACATAGATAGCCTTTCATAGTTTCATTAAAAAAGTATCAAGATACATTGTGAGAAATTGTACACCGATCAAATCTTTTTCTCAATCTATTTTCAAGGCAAGTGACTTTAATGGATTACAGTTGTTACCTTTGACTACCATACAACTAACTCCTTTGACAGATGCCAACAAAACATATCCTGAGAGCAAAAGGCTTTTGTGTAATGATTATAAAAACATGTCAGTGCAAAGATATTAAGCATTATTGCATAATCCTGTGCACGATCGTCAAGTGGAAGGCGGAAGAGCAGGAAAGCCATGATAGTCTCTGTGGGCCGTTGAATTTGGCCTAAAGCAGCAAGAACCATTTCCTGAGGAGGAGATGGACAACTTTTATTTCTTTCTGAGGTAAGGCAGCTTTACCAGTCGATGACTTTCTCAGACAAAGAGGAATGCTGAAATGCAGGAGTAAATGCTTGTGTTTTGATTTATTCTACAGTGGTTTCCAGTAGCTGCTGTTGGGTCTCAGGTTTTCACTGCTTAACCTCCCCCATGAGGGTAAATGGGATTGCAGGCAAACTCAAAGCAGCTCTGCCTCTGCTTCGGCTGCACCAACTCCATGCACTTTGACAGAGTGTCGACACCCACATGTCAGCAGAAATGTTCCTGGATGACATAATCGGTGCAAAAAGGCATTGCAGCGGAATAACGTTTCTGTCATTATCCAGAACTAATCCTACTGCAGGAAAATTGCTCTGCAAAAGTCATTTGACCATCAAGAACACAATATTCCAGTTGGTTTTTCTAACCAGCAACTGAACTATTCAAAATCAAGTATTACTTTGCACCCCCCCCCCCACCCACCCCCGCCAATCTCTAACCTATAATGGATAAGGTTTCAGCTCATGAATTCTGAAATGGGATCTGCCCTCCTCTCCATCCAGGACAAGAGGCTGAGGAATAACTGTGCGCTGAGTTAAACAGCAGCTGCTCTCAGGCCAGTACTGAGAAGTCAAGAGTCATAGAGGTTTACAGCATGGAAACAGCCCCTTCGGCCCAACTTGTCCATGCTGCCCCTTTTTTTTTAAAACACTAATCTAGTCCCAACTGCTCGTGTTTGGTCCATATACTTCTTTATCCATCTTACCCATGTAACTGTCTAAATGCTTTTTAAAAGACAAAATTGTACCCGCCTCTACTACTACATCTGGCAGCTTGTTCCAGACACTCACCACCCATAGTGTGAAAAAATTGCCCCTCTGGGCTCTTTTGTATCTCTCCCCTCTTACCTTAAACCTATGCCCTCTAGTTTTAGACTCTTCTACCTTTGGGAGCGTTGACTATCTAGCTGATCTATGCCCTCATTATTTTATAGACCTCTATAAGATCAGCCCTAAGTCTCCTACACACCAGGGAAAAAAGTGCCAGTCTATCCAGCCTCTCCTTATAACTCAAACCATCAAGTCCCAGTAGTATCCTGGTAAACCTTTTCTGCACTTAGAACAAAGAACAACACAGCACGGGAAACAGGCCCTTCGGCCCAACGAGCCCATGCTGCCATTTTAACATTATGAGTCCCCCCTCCATCTATGACCCTTGTCTATGCTTATGGGATTTCACATTGAGGGAAGATTAATTTAAGGACAATTTGTTACACCAATCAGCCTAACAGCACATCTTTGGGGTGTGGGAGGAAACCGGAGCACCTGGAGAAAACCCACACAAGCACTGGGAGGATGCGCAAACTCCCGCAGGCACTGGCCCGAATCCATGTATCTGCACAGCAAACAATGATAGTCACTGAGCTGTCATGTTGCCCAGCATCTGGTCCAGTTTAAGTGTACCCTAACAATGTGAAGTACTAGGCTGCTCTCGAAACAACCAAGAGCAGCCTTCGTACGACCCATCACGTGTATGCCCCTTGTTGGGCAACAAGGCGGACCGAAGCACCTGTGGATTAAAAGAGAAAACCATCAATACCACGCACATCCTTATACACACATTTAAGGGAATCCCCAGAAGCTCAAAAGTAAAACAAGTGAGCCAGAAAATATGTTGTAAGGTCTATAGGAATCAATTGATTCCCAGAGACGTCCCAAGACTCCTGAACCTTATTTAAAACAGCCTTCTATGTCCCTCCATCTCTATCCTGCTCATGTGCCAATCTAAGTAACTCTTAAACAACTCCAGCGTGCCTGCCTCCACCAACTTACTTGGCAGAGCATTCCATACCCCCACTACCCTCTGTGTGAAAAACCTCCCTCTAACATCCGAATTATACCTCACCCCCCTCACCCTAAGCCCGTGGCCCCTCATAATGTGTGTTTCCAATCTTGGAAAAAGCTTACCACTGTTTATCTATACCCTTCATAATCTTATATACCTCTATTAGATCTCCCCTCAGTCGCCGTCTTTCAAGGGAAAGCAGCCCCAATTTGCCCAATCTTTCCTCATAACCCAGTCCTTCCATACCAGGCAGCATCCTGGTAAACCTCCTCTGCACTCTCTCCAGGGTCTCCATGTCTTTCCAGTAGTAAGGCGACCAGAACTGGACGCAATACTCCAAATGCGGCCAAACCAATGTTCTATACAACTGCAACATTAGACTCCAGCTCTTATACTCTATACCCCTTCCTATAAAGGCTAACATACCATAAGCTTTCTTCACAACCTTCTCCACTTGTACTGCCACCTTCAAAGACTTGTGCACTTGCACCGCCAGGTCCCTCTGCGTTTCTATACTCTTTATAGGTCTCCCCTTTATCATATAACTCCCCCCTACATTATTTTTCCCAAAATGCATCACCTCACATTTATCAGGATTAAATTCCATCTGCCATTTATCTGCCCAATATACCAGCCTATCTATATCCCATTGTATTGCCTGACACTGCTCCTCACTGTCCGCCAATCCAGCCATCTTAGTGTCATCTGCAAATTTGCTGATCGCACCACTTACTCCCTCTTCCAAGTCACTTATGTATATTACAAATAGAAGAGGTCCCAGTACTGAGCCCTGAGGCACACCACTAGTGACAGGCCTCCAGCTAGAAAAGCTACTACTATTCTCTGTCTCCTATTACCAAGGAAACACAGCAAAAAGTCTGACAACACCAGGTTTTAGTCCAAGTGGAGAGGATCTCCAAGAAGATAAACTAGGTTGGACTAAAACCTGGTGTTGTCAGACTTTTTACTGTGTTTACGCCAGTCCAACGCCGGCATACCCACATCATCCTATTACCAAGCCAGTTATCAATCCATCTAGATACCTGTCCTTCTAATTTAATTTTTTTCTAATATGAAGAGGGTACTTTGAGAATGCTACCAAATTTTAAATGTAATTTTAACAACGGAAATTATTTCTCAGTCTGCTATTTACCTTTTCCACTTACAACCAAGAAATAACAAAACAGACACCGATAAGCAGGAAAAACTAACTCTTTACAAGTCAGCAGTAATGCCATCCTTGAGTTCATAAAATAGAATCATAGAATGCCTGCAGTGCAGAAAGAGGCCATTCAGCCCATCAAGTCTGCATTGACCACAATCCCACCCAGGCCCTAACTCCTCATATTTACCCTGCTAATCATCCTGACACCAAGACGCAATTTAGCATGGCCATTCACTAACCTGCACATCTTTCGACTGTGGGAGGAAATCGGAGCACCCAGAGGAAACCCATGCAGGCATGGGGAGAATGTACAAAGTCCACACACATAGTGACCTGAGGCCAGAATTGAACCAGGGTCCCTGGTGCTATGAGGCAGCAGTGCTACCCACTGTGCCACCCAAAGTTGCTTGGTGGACAGATCCTAATACGCTAGTAAGTGTGAAAAACAAAACCCCTCACTTTAATTTATTTTTCTGCTTAATAAATACTCTATTTGCTTGCAACATTGAGTTACTGACTTTACATGTATACTCCCATAGTCTGCAGTCCCAGTTGAGATTAGTACTCCAAGCAATTTTACTCTCATGACTGTTTTATCTACATGTTTCCTGCTCACATAAACCTTTTCCGTTTAGGCACACATCCACGAAGGCCTCCCCTGACCTGCTTCTAGTTTTCACACATAAGTAGGGGATGATTTACAGTTTAAAATACTGCAGACGCTGGACTCTGAAACAGAAACAAAAAGTGCTGGAAAATCTCAGCAGGTCTGACAGCCTCTGTGGGGAGAGAATAGAGCCAACGTTTTGAGTCTAAGTGACCCTTCATCAGAATTTACAGCTTCCCCAGCTAGTTAGTAATGGGGAGTGAATAATTGATCATGGTAAAAACTGCCTAGTTTCCAATCCATTGAAATCAATGCAGCAACTGATCTGGGTAGTGATGGTATGGAATTGTGGTTTTGAGGATACTGGGACAGCGGGCTATCTGCTCTGCCAGGTGGTGAAGTTGAAAATTACTCCCAAGCTAGTGGCAACATGGGGCAGAAAGTTAAGTTTCCCGCCAGCGAGTTTGCAGATGGGGAGGGGGGCAGGGTGGGGAGGGTGAGTGTAAAATTCCTCAGATTAGCTTCCCTCTAGGTTCCCCCTCACCCCGACCTCTCTTCGATTTTATGCAAGGGGGGGACGAGACAGCTGATGGTCAACCCACCTTTGCCCCAGCTGGGGCCCTTAAGTGGCCAATTATTGAGCATTTAAAAGTTGCATCTTTCCCTGTCTCAATGTTTGGTCCGGAAGGATAAGTTCCGGGGTATGGGGGAAATGTTCAAAAATACTCAGGATTAGGGACTTGAAAGTTGGAGAGAGCACCTCTCATAATTTTAACTTCGGGCAACCCCCCCTGAATTTGCCTCCCCATCTCCTTTGATTGGCCCCTCCACTGACACCCCAATCCTTCACTGTCCACAACCTCCAGGCCTCCCCTATCCTCCAAACCCTGGGATCATCAAAGCTTACAGCTGGGATTCTGTGCCCGTGGCAAATGTGACCATGGAGGGGTGGGGGGGTGGTGGGGAGGGGTGGTGAGACGCAGGGTGGGGGAAGGGATTGCCCATGTGCATCTGGGATGGTGTGCATGTCGGGAGGGCATATCTATGTGCATGTGGGGTGCCTCCATCTTCTGTTTAAATCAGATATCGGGACATTCTTTAAAAAGGGCACCCCGATCTCTATGATTATAAAAGCCAGCTGTGAAGCCATGAGGTTGCACGTCACTTTCCTCACCTGAGTAGGCACTTCGATGATAGAAGGATCAATTCTTACCTCTTCCTGGGATGCAGGCTCTGAGGACTGATCGCAGTTCCAGTTATGTCCACAGCAGCTTGAAGCGCTGTAGGGGCTAAAGAGCTGCTGGCCAATCAGATTGACTGGCAGCTCTCTGAATCAGATCTTTCTCCTGAGTGAAGGGCAAAAGTCCCACCTCCAGTCAATCAATGCTCATTGAAGCATGAAATCTCTGCGAGGTAGAGAGATGTGTCCCCTGCCCCTCTGTGGGTGGTGTAAAGGGGGACACAGCCATATATGCACATTTGGAGGAAAAGGGACTAGTTAGTGACAGGCAGCATGGTTTTGTACAGAGAAGGTCATGTCTCACCAACTTGATTGAGTTTTTTGAAGAGGTGACGAAGAAAATTGATGAGGGAAGGGCTGAGAATGTAGTTTTAATGGACTTTAGCAAGGCGTTTGACAAGGTTCCACATGACAAACTGGTACAGAAACTAAAATCACATGATATTTGAGATGGGCTGGCTAGATGGATGCAGAACTGGCTTGTTATGGAAGACAAAGAGTCGTAATGGAAGGGTGTTTTTCAGAATGGAGATCTGAAGCTGGTGATGCTCCGCAGGGATCAATGCTGGGACCCCTGTTGTTTGTAGTATATATAAATGATCTGGAGGAAAATGTGGGTAGTCTGATTAGTAAGTTTGTGTATGACACAAAGATTTGTGGAGTTGCTAATAGTGCCGGGGATTGTCAGAGGATAAAACGGCATATAGATAGACTGGAGACTTGGGCACAGACATGGCAGATGGAGTTTAATCCGGACAAATGCAAAGTGATGCATTTTGGAGGATCAAATTTAGGTGTAAATTATACTGTAAGTGGCAGAACCCTTAGGAACATTAACATACAGAGGGATCTGGGCATGCAAGTCCATAGTTCCCTAAAAGTGGCAATACAGGTGGCCAAGGTGGTTAAGAAGGCATATGGCACGCTTGCCTTCATCAGCTGGGGCATTGAGTATAGAAATTGGGAAATCATATTGCAGCTATATAAAATCTTGGTCAGGCCACATTTGGAATATTGTGTGCTGTTCTGGTCACCTTCACCATCACAAGGACGTGGAAGCTTTGGAGACAGTGCAAAGAAGGTTCACCAGGATATTGCCTGGTCTCGAGGGTACTGGCTGTTAGGAGAGGTTGAATAAGCTACAATTGTCTTCATTGGAAAGATGGAGGCAGAGGGCAGACCTGATAGAGCTTCACAAAATTATGAGAGGCATAGACAGGGTGGATAGGCAGAGGCTGTCTCCCAGGGGTGGAAGTGCCAATGGGCACAGGTTCAAGGTAAGAGGGGGAAAGTTTAAGGGAGATGTGCGAGGGAAGTTTTTCATGCAGAGAGTGGTCAATATCTGGAAAGTGTTACCAGTGAGGTGGTGAAAGCAGGCACATTAGCAACTTTTAAGAGGCAGCTGGATGGGTCATAAATAGGGAGGAATAGAGGGATAAGGACCGAGTAAGGGCAGAAGATTTTTTAGTTAGGCATCATGATCAGCACTGAGGGCTGAAAGGCCTGTTGCTATGCTGCACTTTTCTTTGTTCTTTATTCGTTCTAAGAATCCTGACCACTTGCACCAGGTGCCAATAAAGAAAAACTTACATTTATTTAACATCTTTCATGATCTCAGAGTGGCCCAAAGTGCTTTGCAACCGAAGTATTTCTGAGGTGCAGTCATTGTTGTAATGTAAGGAATGCAGTGAGCAATTGTGTAGAGCAAGCTCCCATAAACAGCACTGTGATAATAACCAGACCATTGTCAACTCAACTTTTTATCAGACCACAGTATCTTTCATTCTTATCTCATTGTGCATTTTTACAGGGATAATTAAAATGACCAATTGTCATATTTTGACTATTACACTCGAGTTAAGCCAAACTGTTAAATTTGGTTCTTATAATTAAATCATACCAATGACTAATTCGAGATCAATTAGCAAATGTAAAACATGCAAAAGGCTCAAGTTCTGTTTGGGAGAAAAAGTCCATAATTTTGATAATGCTGCAATGAACTCAAGGTCCGTAAATGGTAGCTGAAAAAGGCCAGTAGCTTTAAAGTGAGGTTGGGAGGGACACCAATGATCCTTATAACTCCATATTGAAAAGAAATTATTTTGGAAGGCACCTGATGTGGGCCTCTTAAGGGCCACCTGGTAAGCTTTAAATCAGTCTGGTTTTCTTGAAGGCAAACAGACCCAGCAACTGCTACCTTTATAGTGTGGTAATTAGGTAAAGAGGGCATCAGAAAAGAAAACCATGGGCCACTTTTGGCCAAGGCAGATGCCAGCTCCTATTCACTGCTCAACATCCTTCAGAGCACTGCCTCTATCCTCTCACTACCTTGACTCCTTCCTGCCCCATAGTCTTGCAAGAGTCATCTGACAGTCACCGCTGGTAACTCAGTAACTGGAACTTCAAATGATATTCCCTACTGAGCTGCCTGGAGATATCCAATAGGCTCTAGGTATAAATAAGATTCAAGAACGAACACCAGGTAGGCTAATTCAATGCAGGGAACCCCCACACTCACTTTGTAGGCCAGAAGCTTGGATTTCAATTACACGATTACTTAATTTCCTCTTCTACAAAGCACCGAGTAAAAGTCAATGGGCCACACAATGCACCAGCACTATGAGGAAGCAATATGGAAAGGCACTCTGTTTGCCACTGTGCAGATTCAAATATCAGCACAGAAAAGAAAGGACAGTCCAAAGATGTTCAGCTTGGCTTGATTGGCCATGTAAGATTGCCTCTTTCTGTCAGGGGGATTAGCAGGGTAAATACGGGAGAGGGGGGTGGTTACAGGGATAGAGCCTGGTGGAATTGTTTTCAATGCAAGCTCGCAGGCCAAATGGCCTACTCCTGCACTGGAGGGATTCTATTCTATGATTCTGTGATATTAGTATTGATATTAGTCCTGAGGATTGTGCAATTAAGAGTGATTTAAGTTTTTTAATCAGGTACACATGGACAGGACGTTTCCTGAAATAGCTGGGATCAGGCACTAAGGTAAATGGTTTCTATAAAAATACTTGACAAACCAATCCTCTTGGCTACACATCCTCATGGTCCACATATGCCTCCTGTTAACATAAGTACATGCGAACTGGGAGCAGGAGTAGGCCATCTGGCCCCTCGGGCTTGTTCCGCCATTTAGTAAGATTATAGTTGATCTTTTCGTGGAATCAACCCATTCACCATTACCCTTAATTCCTTTACTGTTCAAAAAGTTCCTCATCAACTCAGTCCTAAATCTGCTCCCCCCTTATTTTGAGGCTATATCCCCATGTTCTAGTTTCACCCACCAGTGGAAACAACCTTCCTGCTTCTATCTTATCTATTCCCTTCACAATTTTATATGCTTCTATAAGATCCCCCCTTATTCTTCTAAATTCCAAATAATAAAGTTCCAGTCTAGTCAGTCTCTCCTCTTAAGCCAACCCTCTCAACTCCAGAATCAACCTAGTGAATCTCCTCTGCACCCTCTCCAGTGCCAGTATATCCTCTCTCAAAGAAGGAGACCATAACGCAGTGTTCCAGGTGTGGCCTCACCAGCAAATTCCATCTGTCATTTTACCTACTGATCAAAGCAAATTACTGCGGATGCGGGAATCTGAAACCAAAAGAGAAAATGCTGGAAAATCTCAGCAGGTCTGGCAGCATCTGTAAAGAGAGAAAAGAGCTGATGTTTCGAGTGCAGATGACCTTTTGTCAAAGCTGCTCAACTTTGACAAAGGGTCATCTGAATTCAAAACATTAGCTCTTTTCTCTCCTTACAGGTGCTGCTAGATCTGCTGACATTTCCCAACATTTTCTCTTTTGCTTTCTTAACTACCTGCTGCACCTACAAACCAACCTTTTGTGATTCATGCACAAGGACTCCCAGGTCCCACTGCACAGCAGCATGCTGCAATTCTTTACTATTTAAATAATAGTCCATTTTGCTGTTATTCCTACCAAAATGGATGACCTCACATTCAGCAGCATTGTACTGTATCTGCCAGACCCTCGTCCACTTAGATTATCTATATCCCTTTGCAGATTTTCAGCATCCTCTGCACGCTTTGCTCTGCCACTCAACTTAGTGTCATCTGCGAATTTTGACACACTACACTTGGTCCCCAACTCCAAATCATCTATGTAAATTGTAAAATTCTAAATTCTGGTCAGGACACACCTTTATGACCACCAGCTGTGTTTGAGTTGATCTGCAGATCTTTCTTAAGCAGATGGTGATCCCTAATCCTGAATTCTGAATCGCCAGAAACAATGCTTGTTCAGTAATCCTTGTCAGGGCCTGTAGCTATAATGAGTGGCACAGTGGCAGCCTGCCCATGTCTCTGGTGCCATCTATTTCCGGCAGCCTTTCTCTGCTTCCATTTATCCTCCTTCTGTAAGTCAAGGGACAAGGGAGCACTGAAAGCGATTCCCATTTTAATAAGCTTTGTGCATACAGCAAATTGTCTGCAGCTAAGCTCCGTCCTGCTTATCGACATGCACAAAATCGCCTCAACCCATTTCATCTGTGTGGAAGATTTTGAATTTTGTGTGCTCTGCTTTATCCAGCAACAATCCTGGAATTAACGGCCTTAGTCAAGTTAATGCAGAATGTGCAGCTCCAGAGAACTGCCAATTCTACAGTGCTACAGCAATTTCCTGACCTGCAGACACCGGATGGGAGTTGAGTGAAATGACAGGCTCCCCAAATCACTTGCCAGTGATGCTAATTTGCCATCGGTGCAATACTTCATTTCATTGCCAGTTTCCAGGCTTGTAGTTCCAAGAAGTCAAATTGTGAACATTGTCTTGCCTGCTGGAATATTATTGAGTTTCACAGGAATTTCCAGAAACCAAAATCTTAATAAGAGGAAATGAGTAATTACACCAGCAGGGAGGAAAATGGAGCAAGAATGAATAGGAATCAGTGGTTTAACTTTAAGGCATTTACAACTCTAATACCAGAACATTGAAAATAACATTAACTTCATTCTGCCCTGAGAAAAAAAAATGCCAACATCATTTCCATGCAGCTGACTCAGAGAGGGGAAAGTAAAGACCAGGGTTAAAAACATTTACATTTAAAATAGATACATTAAACAATCATAAACATTTTGCAGAACTGCAAATATTAATAGTATGCGCTTATAACAAACTGTCAGTCATTTCAGGCAGGATCTTAGCTTGCTAGAGGCCGTAGCATCTACATTATGCTCTCAATCCAAGGTAACAGCACAACAATCTAACAATATATTTTATTGTTTCCACTATAATATGTCTTTTCTCCAATCATGTATATTGCTTAAGGTCAGATTTCTCTGAATATTTTTACCAGCTCTGCACGTCCAACAGTGATTTACATGTGACACTTAAGTTTTCTGGGCGCACAGTGGCACAATGGTTAGCACTACTACCTCATGGTGACAGGGACCCGGTTCAATTCCTGACTTGGGTCACTGTCTGTGCGGAGTCTGCACGTTTTCCCTGTGTCTGCGTGGGTTTCAGACTGGTGCTCTGGTTTCCTCCCACAGTCTGAAAGACATGCTGGTTAGATGCCTCAGATTGTGGCAATTAGGGGATTTTCACAGTAACTACATTGCAGTGTTAATGTAAGCCTATTTGTGACTAATAAATAAATAAACTTCAAAATTAATAATCATTGTGGCATTTACCATTTAATACTCAGACATCATAATCACAATTTAAACTGAGCTTTTAGCAGGGGAATTAACATTTTTATCAACTTAACGAAATATAGTGGGAGCTCACGAGGACATTTAAAAATTCAGGTTACATGTGTGCTGAACAAAAGTAGGACAAGTGATTTTTAGCTTAAGCTTGTGCTTTGAGAATTAATTTTTTTTTAGCAAATCAAATTTCAATTTATTTTGCAAAATGGTGGCAAAACCCAGAATTTCCTGCCCATTCTTAATTGCCCTCTGGAAGGCTGTGGTGAGCCACTTTCTGGAATGTAAACTGAGTGACTTTAGACCATTTCAGAGGGCCATTAAGTGTTAACCATATTTCTGTGGGTCATATAGTCACATGTAGGCTGAACGGAGAAAGAGGCAGCAGATCACATTTCCCAAAGGGGCATGAGTGATCCAAATAAGTTTCTACGACAATCTGGGAGTTCTGATTCCTAAGGGGCCCTTGCATTCTCCTGTCTGCCCGTCTCTCCCAGTGGAGCTGTTGGCAGAACATCAATATGAGCCCTCCCACTAGCCAAGCCAGTGCAAATCCTAGCCTGTCACATTTAATTGGGCAGTGCTCCCAGAGATGGTAAGATTGTGCAATTAATGGCAATGGAATCAGCCCCTGGCTTTGCCCCCCCTGTCCTAAATCCTGAAAATCTTTAAGGGTGGTTAGATTTCATTCCAGATTTATTCAATCATGTGCATTTAAATTCGCCAGCTACTGCGGTGGGATTTGAATTCATGGCTTCAGATTATTCCTTCAGCCATTTTTGAGTTACTGTGAGGCAGCAGTGCTAACCATAGTGCCACTATGTGCATGGGTATGTATCATGATGCTACTGCAGCCCATTATATTTGGTCAGGGATGGTGATGGGGGAGGAGGGGAAAGGGAATGAAGGTTACTTTTTGGATTTCTATGAGATTATGTTGGGCAAGTTATCTGTTGGTATCTGGAATATAAACACAATGTGAGTGTATGAATTTTAAAAAATGCACTTTTGTTGGGGTTCCAGGACAAAGTTGATTCATATTACCTTCTGTAACATTGCATCTTAATGGTAGAACAAGTTGCAAACAAACCACCTACACTCCCTTCCTCCTCCCAGCAAACTCACTGCTTAGAAATCCAGGCTGAGTTCACCTTATCCTTTTCTAACCTATCAAGCACATGTTGAACCCCCTTACTTCCCTAATGTCGAGGTTTGCATACTAACACCTAATACACATGGACCACTTCTCTCTGTCACACAATTTTTTCAGAAGCATTAGCCACAGTGGTTAGCACTGCTGCCTTACAGCGCAAGGGACCCGGGTACAATTCCTGGCTTGGGTCACTGTCTGTGTGGAATCTGCATGGATTTTGTTCTGGTTTTCTCTGAAAGACGTGCTGGTTAGGTGCATTGGCCACGCTAAGTTTGCCCTCAGTGTACCTGAACAGGCGCTGGCGTGTGGCGACTAGGGGGTTTTCACAGTAACTTAATTGCAGTGTTAATGTAAGCCTACTTGTGCCTAATAGATAAGCTTGAACGTGCACACACACAATAAACACATTAAAAGTTTGGATGCTGATTGGATGATTTATATTTGGTCGTTATTTTCAGGATTTAAAGGCAAGCTTGTTATCACCCAATTACTGCTTCCTGATTTACCTCCTTACCTTTCTTACCAACCTTGGTGGCCTTAATTCATAAATTTAAGCCAGGGTTTCCCAAACTTTCACAGCCACAGGATCCTTTAAGACTTCACAAAAATACTGTCAGAACCCCAAAGAAATACTTTTATTATGTTCAAGAGTAACACCACAGAAAATTAATTACTACGACACAATAGGAATAACATAAACAAATTTATCCAAGTTTCTCCATTTCTTATCTGTGTACATTTATTATAATTTAAAAGTTTTCTTTTCAATAAATACTTCCAAATCTTACCTTCCTTTTGTAATTTTTAATGCGAAGAGTGGTATTGATCTTTTGCTCACAAATCCATTTAGAATTGAGAATGCTGCTGGAGAGCTGGATTCTCAATTACACACACTGACACACTGACAAACACACACACTCTCACTCACTCACCTCTTTCTAACACAAAGGGCATGAATTTCCTATCCTCCCTGCCTGCCACAGGAATCATAATGGGCAGGACATGGGCTATGTAAAGGTCTGTTGATTTTAGGCAGGATCTTCCAACTTTGGAACACACGTAGCTGGAAAATTCCATCCATACTCTTTCCCCCCACCCCCCAACACTCATCCTGCTCTCATAAACATATGCTCACCTCTCTTTCTCTCACACACACACACATTCATCCCACACAGACTCACCTTTCTCAGGCCTCAAAGGCCCCAGCCCCTCTCGCCACCCCTCACTCCACTCCTGGCTCCCTGTGCACATCCATCTCACCACCTACCCCTCATTCCATCCTTCCTCCCTCATGATCCCCCAGCATCCCCTCCCACCTGGTTCCCTCCAGCCCTCCCCTTCATGGTCCCTCCTTTCACCCTCCCTCCTGCCCTCCCCCATCACTCTTTTCCACCCCCGTCACTCTTTCCCCTCCCCTTCCTTCCTCCCTCTTCCTCTCCCTCCTTCCTCCCTTCCCCGCCATCCCTCCTCTTCCTGCCCTTCCCTCACTCCCTTCCTTCCCTCCCCCTCCCCCCTCCCCCTCCCCCCTCCCCCTCCCCCCTCCCCCCCCTCCACCTCCCTCCACCTCCCTCCCCCCCCTCCCCCGTCCCTCCCACCCCTCCCCCCGCCCTCCCCCACTCCCTCCCTCCCCACTCCCCCCCTCCCCACTCCCCCCTCCCCCCCCACTCCCCCCTCCCCCCTCCCCCCCCCCCCTCCCCCCTCCTCCCCCACTCCCCCCTCCCCCTCCCCACGCCTCCCCTCCCCCCCCCCCCTCCCCCTCCCCTCCCCCCCCCCTCCCCTCCCTCCCCACTCCCCCCTCCTCCCCACTCCCCCTCCCCCCCCTCCCCACTCCCCCTCACTCCCACTCCCCCTCCCTCCCCACCCACTCCCCCTCCCCACCCACTCCCCTCCCTCCCCACTCCCCCTCCCCTCCCTCCCCACTCCCCCTCCCCCTCCCTCCCCACTCCCCCTCCCCCTCCCTCCCCCTCCCCTCCCCCCTTCCTCCCCCTCCCCCTCCACCCCTTCCCTCTCCCCTCCCCCTCCACCCCTTCCTCCCCCCCCCCCCCTTCCCTCCCCCTCCCCCTCCACCCCTTCCCTCCCCCTCCACCCCTTCCCTCCCCCCTCCACCCCTTCCCTCCCCCTCCCCCCCTTCCCTCCCCCTCCCCCTCCACCCCTTCCCTCCCCCTCCCCCTCCACCCCTTCCCTCCCCCCCTCCCCTCCACCCCTTCCCTCCCCCTCCACCCTTCCCCTCCCCCCTCCCCCTTCCTCCCTCCCCCCCCTCCCCACTCCCCCTCCCTCCCCACTCCCCCTCCCTCCCACTCCCCCTCCCTCCCCTTCCCTCCCCACTCCCCCCCCCTCCCTCCCCACTCCCCCCCCCTCCCTCCCCACTCCCCCCTCCCCCTCCCCACTCCCCCCTCCCCACTCCCCCTCCACCCCTCCCCACTCCCCCTCCACCCCTTGCCTCTCCACTCCCTCCCTACTCCCTCCCCTGCCCACCACTCCCTCCTCTGATCAAGTTAGAAAGGTATTTTTTTTTAGTTTATTAGGGCCAGACCAACCGTGGGAGGCAGTTTGGGAAACCCTGCCTGAAGCAGTATCAGTGGATTCAACTGGAAAGAATAAGCTCAGGTTCATTTATGTTATGTATAATCAGACCAGTCGAACACTGGCTGAGTAACAGGTGCCTAGAATTGGCACCCGTTTTAGCACTGATAGGGAGAGTGAAGAGTTTACAGTAAACACACGTTTCTATTCGGGTACTCTGAAAGTCAGCATGTGCGAGTCCAGCATGGAGCAGTGAAGTTCGCTTCCCTTTGCTGCATCTGATTCTCAGGCTGTTTATTACTGTGGCATGGCACCTCCTACTGGATAGGTGATTCTTCAGCTAAAGTCACCAGCACACTCAACGATTCTCTTGGTTGTAGCAGCTAGATATCAACATGAGTAGAATGAGAAAACAAATTCTAAAAGGAACCAATCACACATTCAGTACCGCACATCTGTCCATTTTTAGCTCATAGGAGAGAGGCTCATTGCTGCAATAAAGACATTTGGATATGGCATTGCTGGCTGGCCAGCATTTATTGTCCATCCCTAGTTACCCTTGGAGGGTAGTTGAGAGTCAATCATGTTGCTGTGGGTCTAGATTTACAGGTAGGCCAGACCAGCTCATTTCCTTCCCTAAAGGACATTAATGAATCAAATGGGTTTTCCAACAATAGTTTCATGGTCATCAGTGATTCTTAATTCCAGATTTTTTTAAAATTGAATTCAAATTCCACATCTGCTGTGGCAGGATTTGAACCTGAGTCCTCAGAATGTTTGCTGAGCTTCTGGAATAATAGGCTGGGGATAATATCACTAGGTCACCACCTCCCCCTGTTTGTGGTAACTGATCCAACCCAGTCAACCCCCCTCCACCCCTACCTTCTCTCAGCCACCCTCTATTATTTAAGTTTCTTGTAGTCATCCCCGAAATTCCAACTTGGGATTTATTAGGTCTATGTAACCTGATTGCCCACCCAGGGCAATGCAGTCAATGCTGCCACATTACCTGAAAATAATTAGACACTTGAGCAAAGCATGATTGCTTCTTAATGAACAAAGCTAATTATGTCGTTATCCCATCTCATTTAAATGAACTAAATGGGTATTTTCTCATTTTTGAACCTTTGTACCACAGAAGGCTAATTGTAACCATATTGGAGATTAGAGTTTAATAACTCTCTCAATGTTACAAATATGGAGATTAATCCAGTTAGTCCCATAAGACAAGCTGCCACTTTGAAAAACACTGCAGGGTGTGTACAGAGGCACAACCTCTTTATCTGGTGCTTCTACATAAGTTTTCTAATTGGTGCCAGGTAACAGGTATCATCTGAGGCTGACTGATGAGCTAGATCATAGAATCATTGAATCCCTACAGTGCAGAAGGAGACCATTCAGCCCATTGAGCCTGCAGCAACAACAATCCCATTCGGATCCTATCCCCATAACCCAGTGTATTTATCCTGCTAGTCCCCCCAACACTAAGGAGCAATTTAGCATGGCCAATCCACCTAACCTGCACATCTCCAGCTCGCGGAAGGAAAACAGAGCACCTAGAGGAAACCCATGCAGACGTGGGGAGAAAGTGCAAACTCCACACAACTCCATACACAGGTATGTGACTTTATTTCCCCTCTCCTTTTTGGCATCCAATTTGCACCATGATTTGTTGGGCCTGAACTCTCTCTTTCCGGCAATTCAGCTTCCATGTGTCTGATTCCCTGATAGCCTGGCAATGGAAATAAAATAAGCCTGGGTCTCGGTTAATTCTCGTGGCGAATGGGATGCTGGCCTTCATAGCGAAGGGGATTGAACATAAAAGTAGGGAGGTCTTGCTGCAGCTGTATAGGGCATTGGTGAGGCCGCAGCTGGAGTACTGTGTGCAGTTTTGGGCGCCGCACCTGCGCAAAGATATTTTGGCCTTGGAGGGAGTGCAGAGGAGGTTTACTAGGCTGATACCGGAGTTGAGGGGGTTGAACTATGAGGAGAGGCTGAATAAACTAGGCTTGTACTCGTTGGAGTTTAGAAGAATGAGGGGAGATCTCATTGAGACGTATAAGATGATGAATGGGATGGATAGGATAGAGGTGGAGAGACTCTTCCCACTGAAAAAAGACAGTAGGACTAGGGGGCACAGCCTCAAGATAAAGGGGGGGCGTTTTAGAACAGAGTTGAGGAGGAACTTCTTCACTCAAAGGGTGGTGAATCTCTGGAATTCTCTACCCATTGAAGTGGTGGAGGCTGCCTCGCTAAATATTTTCAAGAAGCGGGTTGATGGGTTTTTGATAAGAGAGGGGATTAAGGGTTATGGGGAGAGGGCCGGAAAGTGGAAATGAGCCACGACAGATCAGCCATGATCTTATTGAATGGCGGGGCAGGCTCGAAGGGCCAGATGGCCTACTCCTGCTCCTATTTCTTATGTTCTTATGAATGTAGCTTTATTCATGGGCCGTGTACACTGGTTTCCAACCTGGTCTGGATTGCGGTTTTGATCGTATGGACTGGATTTGAAAAGTCTGAACCTAGAATCATAGGATCCCCTTAGATGGAGGCCATTCAGTTCATTGCGTCTGCATCAACCACAATCCCACTCAGGCCCTATTCCCATAGACTTAGAACCGTACAATGCAGAAAGAGGCCCTTCGGCCCATTGAGTCTGCACCGAAAACAATCCCACCCAGGCCCTACCCCCATATCCCTACATATTATACTTACTAACCCCTCTAACCTACACATCCCTGGACACTAAGGGGCAATTTCTTAGCATGGCCAATCAACCTAACCTGCATTCTATAACCGTAACCCCACATTCTGCTAATTCCCCTGACATTAAGGTCAATTTAGCATGGCCAATCAACCTAACCTGCACATCTTTGGACTGTGGGAGGAAACCGGAGCACCCGGAGGAAACCCGTGCAGACACAGGGAGAACGTGCAGACTCCACACAGCCAGTCACCCAAGGCTGGAATTGAACCCGGGTCCTAGCTCCTGTGAGGTAGCAGTGCTAACCACCGTGCCACCATGCTGCCCTGTGAATGCTGTGGCCAAGCACGTCAAGGAATTTCAACCTCAGGGAATGGACATTATTGGACCTTGAGAAGTGCTGAAATCCCTTATCATATAACAGCAAACAATTATACTCTGGTGACCCGGACAACACAATAAAGCAGACAAAATGGCTGAAAGCACTTGAACATTCTGTTTAAAAAAGAATGCTGTAAAGTGTAATTTTACATCCAGGATTTTATCAAACTTTTAGATATTTTAATAGCATTTTTAAAAATTAAGTTGTGAATAGACATCTAAGATGAGAGAGGAGGTATACCATTAATAAACCAAAAAATGCTCCATTATGATGAACAATAACATATTGTAACCAAAGGATATTTTAGAATAAATTGAGAGTGAGTAGTTGGAAATGTGTTGAGATTAGTTCAATTTTCTGTAAAGTTCTAACAATTTTGTGATTGTTAAACATGATTATTTTTAGGGTAATTTAGCATTTTGCATTGTGACCTGGCTAGTAACTTGCCAAGCCAGAAAGTAAGTTATCCTTTCCCCCGCTTCTATTTTTAAAGTGACTGCAGACACAATAGCTTTCTTGTTTATCTCTGAGGCTGTTCAGTTTCTTCTGCATTTTGTGCCTCATTCGAACACTGCCTACCATTCCCCCGGCTCAGGGATCAGGAAATGGAAAACAGTTCCGAGTTCACAATATCGACAACTGGTTAATGTTTCCCCGTCTCCTTTGTCAAATTGGAAACAGTACCTTTGAACTGTGCTCTGATTTCAGTGGGAAACAGGAAACCCAAGCCAGTTTCACACTGTCATTTCAACCTTATGTGCCCAATTTATTTGCTTTAGTTATGGGTAGTAACACACTCCTTCAAAGATTTTCACTTCGCTATACTGGTACACTTTCGACAAAGCTTAGTCAAGCAACAAAGGGGCAACATGAACTGGAATTATATGCTAACTATATTTCCCCCAGTCCTGTAAAATCCAGTGCTTGGCCTTTGCAATCCACCTTCTACTGCCCTCCCGATCCTTCTCAAACTTTATGGGTCATTGGGGCAATTGGACAGCCCTTAAGCCTATTGAGGCCCTTATGTGGTCCCCAAGGTCATCCTGCCCCCTTTACTTTGCCCTGGGTGGCATAGTGGCGCAGTGGTCAGCACTGCTGCCTCACAGTGCCAGTGACCTGGGTTCAATTCCTGGCTTGGGTGACACCCTGCGTGTGGAGTCTACATGTTCTCCCTGTCTCTGTTTGGGTTTCCTCCGGGTGCTCCAGTTTCCTCCCACAGTATGAAAGATGTGCTGGTTAGGTGCATTGGCTATGTTAAATTCCCTGTAAGCATGCCCGAACAGATGCCTGAGTGTGGCGACTAGAGGATTTTCACAGCAACCTCATTGTGGTGTTAATGTAAGCCTACTTGTGACACTAATAAATAAACTAGAAGTTTTAACTCTCCAGGCCCACAAACCTGGACACCCATAGCCCCAGTCCCCTTACCAGGGTCCACCAACCCTGGCCAATGCAATACATCAAGTCCAGACCTCTCTTTGTTGGAGCTACCTTTTTAAAATTTTTTAAAACATTTTTATTCCATTCTTAAAGTTACAAAGCCAAAGCTCAGGATGGACCAAGCAAACCTGAATCCATTCCCTACTTCCTCCAAAAACCAAATCCAAAATCCAATTAAATCCAATTCATAGTCCCCACAAGAAAGACAAACAAGATCCAAGCTGGCAAGGTGAGGGCATTGCACCCCATCTTGGGCATG
Organism: Carcharhinus amblyrhynchos; assembly: GCF_965287045.1. Classification (NCBI taxonomy): domain Eukaryota; kingdom Metazoa; phylum Chordata; class Chondrichthyes; order Carcharhiniformes; family Carcharhinidae; genus Carcharhinus; species Carcharhinus amblyrhynchos. Next base: position 58,349,774 of record NC_137335.1, read on the forward strand.
ATCTGATGATGCATGATCTTCGCCAAAAGGCTCATGATGACCGCTTCTGCCAACTGGCACTATAGAGAATACAGAGCTGCTGGCCATCCAAGTTGGCTGGCAGCTCATAAAGATGAGACTTCCTCCTGAGATGGGGCAGATATCACACATTAAAGCAATTACCCCGGTCCCGAAGTTAAGTTGCCGAGGGGCAGCTGTTACTCTGGTGGGCAGGCTCGCCGTCATCCTTCTAACCCAGCAGTCAGGAACTTCCTGCCCTGTAAAGTATTTGTACGTATTTCAGAATGAGGATGGAAATATTGAACAATTACACACATATGCAGATATGATTGGACAGTGGTGGTATTAAACCTGTCCTAATCTGCCATCTAGTGGTGCTACAACAGATTGCAGGTTATTGAAAACAAGGATTGTAAGACATTGAAATAAGATTGGATGAAATGTTGGGTAATAATTACACAAGGAAACACAATTCACAGATGTGGTCACTAAAGTTACCAAGCAATCAAAGAGGATGAAAAAGTGTTTCTAAGACTCCAATAAATGGGGTGGCACAGTGGCAAGCACTGCTGCCAGGGTGCCAGGGTCCTGGGTTCAATTCCAGCCTCGGGTCACTGTCTGTGTGGAGCTTGCATACTCTGTGTCTGCATGGGTTTCCTCTGGGTGCTCTGGTTTCATCAGATGGACTCATTCTTAAATACACATACACCAGTGCTTATTATAATACTACTTGCTAAGATGAACTTTTGGCAGTGTGTAGTGTCCCTTTCCCTTTAGTTTAGATTGCTGGAGGAACAGTCTCTTCCCATTCCACAGAATTCTACAAAGGGAGGTGCCCATTTGGAAAACAAGGGCGTTATTTTCAACAAAGGAATCGGCTGTTGAGCACATAAAACCCAGGCTGGACTTTACACGGCGGTGAAATCCATGACGGCTGGGCTAGAAAGTTGATGGTGAGCCTGCCCACCATAGTAACAGCTGCCCCTCAGCAATTTAACTCTGGGACCAGGGGTAATTGCTTTAACGTGTGATATCTGCCCCATCTCAGGAGGAAGTCTCATCTTTATGAGCTGCCAGCCAACTTGGATGGCCAGAAGCTCTGTACTCTCCAAAGTCCAAAGATGTGTGGGTTAGGTTGATTGGCCACGCTAACATTGACCATTAGTGTTAGGGAGATTAGCAGGGTGAATGTATGGGATTATGGGGATAGGGCCTGGGTATGTTTGTGGTCAGTGTAGCCTTGATGGGCCAAATGGCCTCCTTCTGCACCACAGAGATTCTATGAACTGCAAATGCTGAAAAATCCTAAACAGAAATGGAACAACCTGGAAATGTTCAGCATCTGTGGAATAAAGGGATAAGTTCGCTGTCCAGATTTTCTGCTTGTAATGATGGCAAAACTGTCACCATTTTCCCTCTTTGTAAAACTGACTGCTGATTTTAGCTTTGGCACACACATGGTTAAGTGTGCAGTCCCAAATTTGCCGTCAATGATTTCCTGCTCTTCCACTGGGAGTGCTGTTGAAATCCTCTCAGACAGATAGCAATTAGATTTCACATGAGCTTCCACTCGATAAAACTATCGTTCTCATCGTAAAAACCTGAGAAAATTTCTGCTGAGCAACCTCTCCGGGTCTGAATTCTAATGATATATTTATGAAATGTCAAGTTTCTTCATTCCATGATTCATGTGCACAAACTTACACCCATTTTCACCCCCTCACACCCCTCTACACCACACCCACCTCCCCCCCACCCTGTCCTGACCCCGACATGTTCTGAGGACATAAAATTGCATGAACGAGATTCCCTCCAGAATAATGCCCACCTCAATCTGGTTGTAATTGTATGCTGAGGCTTGCAGGGTCTCAGTCGAGAAGCCTGCCCTGACCCCAATTAAGGTCCTTAAATGGCCTCTTAATGGCCACATAATGGCCTTTCCCTGCCCAGTCTCAGGTGGGGGGATAATGGATCAGGGCCCCCTTCTGACAGAGGACAGACACCCTCTCCTTAGAGCCCAGTGACCACTGGATGTCCCCCACTGCAGCCCGCTGCCCCACCCCAGTAACCCCTCCATAACTGGGCTTCATCCAGGAACAGAGGGGTGTATGATAGGATGAGAGCGGAATTGGCGAATGTAGATTGGGGGCGCAGATTGGTTGGTAGGACGGCTGAGGAACAGTGGAGGATTTTTAAGGAGATCTTTTTGGTACTCAGCAGAAATTTATTCCGATGGTAAAGAAGGACTGTAGGAGAAGGGATAACCAGCTGTGGTTATCTAAGGAAATAAAGGAGAGTATTAAATTAAAAGCTGATGCGTTCAGAGCGGCTAAAAATAGTGGGCAATTAGAAGATTAAGAAAGATTTAAAAATCAACAAAGAATGACTAAGAAGGTGATAAAGAAAGGAAAGATAGAGAATGAAGCTAAACTAGCTCTAAATATAAAAAATGACAGTAAAAGTTTTTACAAATATATAAAGAAGAAGAGATTGGCTAGAGTGAATGTTGGACCCTTGGAGGATGAGAGGGGGGATTTAGCGGTGGACGATGAGGAAATGGCTGAGGCTTTAAATAAGTTTTTTGCCTCGGTCTTCATGGAGGTGGACACAAATAGTTTGCCGGATATTAAAGATAGAAGGATGGTAGGAGATGATGGCCTTAATGCAATTATTGTCACTAGAGAGGTAGTGCTTGATAGACTAACGGGACTGAAGGTAGACAAGTCCCCAGGACCGGATGGAATGCATCCCAGGGTTCTGAAAGAAATGGCAGAGGTGATAGCGGATGCCTTAGTAATTATTTATCAAAATTCGCTGGACTCTGGGGAAGTGCCGGCGGATTGGAAAACAGCTAATGTTACGCCGCTGTTTAAAAAAGGTTACTCATCCGCTCTGAAACTCAGCCAATCATTCATAATGGCCTCAGCACAGTCCCAGAAGATGGAACCATTAAAAACTGAAAACCAGTTTTTTTGTACCTCTTTTCCAAATCAAATTGTTTGCCAATCATAGGGTTCCATGATGGCTGTTCGCTTTTTGGCCTAGGTTTCTCCTTTGGTTGCCATGAGACATATCTTGTAATGGAATGGACCTGCCTCCATTAAGATTGTGGGTGGGGCTGAACTTCCCAACCCCTAGACTAGAATTGGAAATGGTACTATATGTGGCCAGCCTCATCCTTATCCTCCACTGGCAAAAGATGATCAGAAATGGGAACAGAAGCAGGAATCCTGAAATCAGGTCCCACCCACTATATTTAAAGACCTTCTGCCTTGGCCTGACTCAGCAGGGATCCCAGCCAATGTCTCAAAGAAGAAGTAGTACATTGTGCTGTTTTAATATTTCCAATTATTTATCCTGATTCCGGCTCCTTTACACCAATTTCGAGTTTGAACATATCCTTGACATCTGCAATCATATGCTTAATCTAATTGAAATCCGTTTGAGAAGATTTCAACAGCACTTCCAGGAAAACAGCAGGGAATTGCTGATGGCAAGTTTGGGATTCCATACTTAAACATGTGTGTACCAATGCTAAAATCTGTAGTCAGTTTTGCAAAGTAAAGAGGGAAAATGCTGACAATTTTGTCATCTCTCCTTGGTTGAGTCCAAGGAAGAAACTCCCAACCTTGGCTATCCTGGGGCACTGACTCCACTGCCGTACATCTTGAAAACACAAAGCTACCGATATTTAGGCAATCCAGCATCAATAAAGCCACTTCATGAGAAAGAAATTTGCAAACAATAATTAATATTATTTGAAATAATCCAAGGACAGTTGTAAAGGAGAATAGTAATGCATGAGCCCCCCAGATTCACCATCTGAACATTCTGATCAAATTCTTGTTGGATGTTTTCGGCAACAGATCTACTTTGTGAAAAGCAGAGCAACCAATATTGTTGTGTACCTTTCCTACCTCCTGCTATATTTGATTTGATTTATTATTGTCAATTGTATTAACATGCAGTGAAAAGCATTATTTCTGCGTGTACACGGACAGAACATACCGTTCATAGTGAAGGAAATGAGAGAGTGCAGAATGTAGTGTTACATTCATAGCTAGGGTTGTAGAGGAAGATCAACTTAATGCAAGGTAAGTCCATTCAAATGTCTGACAGCAGCAGAGAAGAAGCTATTCTTGAGTTAGGAGGTGCACAACCTCAGATTTTGTATCTTTTTCCCAACAGAAAAAGTTGGAAGACAGAATGTCTGGGGTGGGTGGGGTCCTTAATTATGCTGGCTGCTTTACTGAGGCATCAGGAAGTGTAGACAGAGTCAATGGATGGGAGGCTGGTTTGTGCGATGGCTACATTCATGACTTTTGTAGTTCCTTGCAATGTTGGGCAGAGCAGGAGCCATTACAAGCTATGGCGCAACCAGAAAGAATGCTTTCTATGGAGCATTTGTAAAAGTTGGTGAGTGTCATAGCTGACATGCCAAATTTCCTTAGTCTTTTGAGAAAGTAGAGGTGTTGGAGGGCCTTCTTAACAATAGCGTTGGCATTTGGGGGGTGGGGAGGGGTACCAGGTCAGGTTGTTGATATGCTATATTGTATGTTAGCTTTTGCTCCATGCAAGGGTAAATAATGTAGAAATGGTGCAAGCTTGACCAGTGCAGGCATTGAGACCCTAATGCTCAGGTGCCTACCTATAGGGTGACACCAAACAAGACATCTGTGAGTTTACTGATTCAGAAACAGATCCGGAACTCAGCAGCTGCGACATGTGCAGTTTGACCTACAGCAATATGGCAATGTGCGTGACTATCCAAAAAGGCACAGAGATTGCTTTTCCATCTGGCCACTGTCAAGGTCTTCCAGGCTGAGAACAAATTCACTTTGGTGTGAATATTTTATCCATGCTGTGTCGACATCTTCAAAACAGGAAATGCTGGAAACGCTCAGCCAGTCAGGCATAATCCATAGATAGGGGAACAGAGTTAACACTTGGAAAGAGAAACTGAGGTAACGTTTCAGGACAGTGAGTTTTGATCAGAATTCTCTGATGAATACTCATCAGCAGTTCCGATGAAAGGTCTTTGCCCTGAAATGTTAACCCTGTCTGTCCACAGATTATGTCTGATCTGCTGAGTGTATCCAGCATTTCCTGTTTTTATTTCCTATTCCCAGCATCTGCTGTGTTGTGATTTTTTGTTGCTGTATAGATTTACCTCGCTGAGCTTCCTGAAGCTGTCAAACTTCTCATTCATCCATTCCCAGTTTCTGAGACTGTTGGAGACTTTCTTTTATTCATTCAAGGGACATGGGCTTCACTGGCTAGGCCAGAATTCATTGCCCATCCCTAACTGCCCTTGAGAGAGTGGTGATGAGCTGTCTTCTTGGACAACTGGAGCCCGTGTGGTGTAGGTGCATCCACAGTGCTGTTAGGGAGGGAATTCCAGGATTTTGACAATGAAAACGTGGTGATTTATTTCCAAGTCAGATTGGTGAGTGGCTTGGAGGGGAACCTCCAGGTGATGTTGCCCCATGCGTCTGCTGCTCTTCTCCAGAGCCTTCAAATGTCATTGATAAAGATGAACATCTCTCCAAGGCCATCCCCATACCCCCATTTCTTGCCTTCAAACAACCTCAAGCAGACCCTACTGCCTGCACTAGTAAAGCCATTATTAATGCAGCTACTGCAATTGCAGCACCACATCAGCCAATTTGGCAATTGCAATAATTTAAGTGAGATTCTGGGAGACTACTGTCTGTAGCCCAGCCCTTAATATTTGCCTTGCTAAATCCAGCAGATATCCTGCAGTGGAATCATAGACAAATGCCAAGTTCACACCAGCCTCACAGCATCAGTCAGCAGTATAACAGGACGGGACCAATAGATGATTTGCATGGTGCACCGGAACCCTGCTGTGATCCACTTCAGTCTACTCTATCCACAACATTACAATATACTCCTTATGTTGATTTAGCTGGCACAAGATTGGATTGTGAACTGCTCGTTTGTTTAGCTGACATTGACAATGAGTGCAGTCAGTGCTGCATGTAGGAACATCAGATTACTATATCAGCACATCATGGGTCGTGGGTGTGGAAGGTGTTGTTTCAGCCATATAGATGTGTATCTGGAAAATTTTATAGTCATGTTATATGATTGGGAACATTTTATTTGACTAACGTCATTACCTGAATGATTGCAATTTAAAATAAGAACAGATAAAAGCATATTTAGTGGATGAAATGTATCATTGAATACTTCTTTGCTGAGGTAAAAACGTCAACAATGTTATTGCTTCACTACCAGGTAGTTGTCCTGGTAGAATCTTTGGAAAGCATAATTCTTCACTTTATTCTTTGATATGATGTGGATGTCACTGGCAAGGCCAGCATTTGGTGCCCAGCCCTAATTGTCTTTGAACTGAGTGACTTGCTAAGCCATTTCAGAAGCAATTAGAAGTTAACAGGTAAGAATGGTAGATTTCCCCCCTTAAAGGATATTAGTGAGTAGTGGGAGAGGGGGAGGGGGGGTTGGGAGGATGTGGGGTGGCTGGGGGGGAGGTGGCGTGGGCTTGCAATTTTCATTTCTACCATTGACCAGAAACTGAACTGGACTCACCACATAAACACAGTGGCTACAAGAGCAGGTCATAGGCTAGGAATACTGTGGCGAGTAACTCACCTCCTGACTCCCCAAAGCCTATCCACCATCTGCACGGCACAAGTCAGGAGTGCGATGGGATACGCCCAACTTGCCTGGATGGGTGCAGCTCTGTTCTAGGACCCTTGCTGTTTGTCATTTTCATAAATGACCTGGATGAGGAAGTGGAGAGATGGGTAAGTAAGTTCGCTGATGACACGAAGGTCGGTGGTGTTGTGGATGGTCTGGAAGGATGTCAAAAGTTGCAGCAGGACATAAATAGGATGTAGGACTGGGCGGAGAAGTGGCAGATGGACTTCAACGCGGATAAATGCGTAGCCGTCCATTTTGGCAGAACCAACGGGATGAACGAGTACACTATCAAGGGCAGGAGTCTTAGTAGTGTTGAAGAGCAGAAGGATCTTGGGGTCCGGGTCCACAGGACTCTTAAATCGGCCTCGCAGGTGGAAGAGGTGGTTAAGAAGGCATATGATGTACTGGCCTTCATTAATCGAGGGATTGAGTTTAGGAGTCGGGAGGTAATGCTGCAACTTTATAAGACCCTTGTCAGGCCTCATTTGGAGTACTGTGCGCAGTTCTGGTCGCCTCACTATAGGAAAGACGTAGAAGCTATTGAAAGGGTACAGAGGAGATTTACAAGGATGTTGCGTGGACTGGGAGGCATGCCTTATGAAGTTAGGTTGAGGGAGCTGGGTCTCTTTTCCCTGGAGAGACGAAGGTTGAGAGGCGACCTGATAGAGGTTTATAAAATGTTGAGAGGAATGGATAGGGTGGATTCTCAGAGGCTATTTCCCCGGATTGAAATGGTCGCGACGAGAGGACACAGATTTAAGGTGCGGGGAGGAAAGTACAGAAGTGATGTTAGGGGTAAGTTTTTCACTCAGAGGGTGGTGAGTGAGTGGAATCGGCTGCCATCAGTGGTGGTGGAGGCGAACTCGCTGGGGTCTTTTAAAAGACTTCTGGATGAGTATATGGGGTTTTATGGGATTGGGGGTTATAGATAGGTGTTGATGTGATCGGCGCAACTCGTGGGCCGAAGGGCCTGTTTGTGCTGTAGTGTTCTATGTTCTATGTTCTATGTTCCAACAACACTCACAAACCTTAGCACCATCCAGGACAAAGTAGCCTGCTTGATTGGCACACCATCCACAAACATCCACTCCCTCTACTACTGATGTTCAGTTGCAGCAGCGTGTATTATCTACAAGATGCATTGCAGTAAACCCACGACCACTTTCACCCAAAAGGACAAGGGCAGCAGATACATGGGAACACCACCACCTGCAAGTTCCCCTCCAAGCCACACACAGTCCTGGCTTGGAAATATATCACTCTTCCTTTGCAGTCGCTGGGTCAAAATCCTGTAATTCCCTCCCCAATGGTAATTGTGGGTCAACCCACAGTACATGAACTGCAGCGATTCAAGAAGAAAGCTCACGACCACCTTCTCAAGGGCAACTACTGATTGGCAATAAATGCTGTAAGAAGTCTCACTACACCAGGTTGAAGTCTAACAGGTTTATTTGGTAGCTAAAGCCATCAGCTTTCAGAGCGCTGCCCTTTCGCCAGGTGAGTAGGAGTTCCACTCACAAACAGAGCATATAAAGACACAAACTCAATTCACAAAATAATGATTGGAATGTGAGTCTTTACAGGTAATCAAGTCTTAAAGGTGCAGACAATGCGAGTGGTGAGAGCGTTAAGCACAGGTTAAAGAGATGTGTATTGTCTCCAGACAGGACAGTTCGTGAGATTTTGCAAGCCCAGGCAATTCATGGGGGTTACAGATAGTGTGACATGAACCCAATATCCCGGTTGAGGCCATCCTCATGTGTGCAGAACTTGACTATCAGTCTCTGCTCAGCGACTCTGCGTTATCATGTGTCGTGAAGGCCGCCTTGGAGAATGCTTACCTGAAGGTCAGAGGCTGAATGCTCGTGACCGCTGAAGTGTTCCTGAACTGGAAGAGAACAGTCTTGCCTGGTGATTGTTCAGCGGTGTTCATTCATCCATTGTCGTAGCATCTGCACGGTCTCCCCAATGTACCATGCCTCGGGACGTTCTTTCCTGCAGTGTATCAGGGAGACAACTTTGGCCGAGTTGCAAGAGCATGTACTGTGTAGCTGGTGGATGATGTTCTCATGTGAGATGGTGGCATCCTTGTCGATGATTCGACACATCTTGCAGAGGTTGCTGTGGCTGGGTTGTATGGTGTCGTGGTCACTGTTCTCTTGAAGGCTATGTAGTTTGCTGCAGACAATGGCCTGTTTGAGGTTGTGCGGTTGTTTGAAGGCAAGAAGTGGGGGTGTGGGGATGGCCTTGGCAAAATATTTGTCTTCATCAATGACACGTTGAAGGCTCCGGAGAAGATGTCGTAGCTTCTCTGCTGCTGGGAAGTACTGGACAACTAAGGGTACTCTGTCAACCGTGTCCCATGTTTGTCTTCTGAGGAGGTCGGTGTGGTTTTTCACTGTAGCGTGTCGGAACTGTCGATCGATGAGTTGAGCACCATATCCTGTTCTTATGAGGACATCTTTCAGCATCTGGAGGTGTCTGTTGTGATCCTCCTCATCTGAGCAGATCCTTTGTATACAGAAGGCGTGTCTATAGGGATGGCTTCTTTAATGTATTTAGGGTGGAAGCTGGAGAAGCGGAGCATCGTGAGATTATCCATGGGCTTGGGATACAGTGAAGTGCAGAGATGACTGTCCTTAATGGAGATGACTGTCCTTAATGGCATGTGTCCAAGAATGAAACCGATTCCAGAGAGTAGTCCATGGTAAGTCTGATGGTGGGATGGACTTTAACCTGGTGTTGTGAGATTTCTTATTGTGTTTACCCCAGTCCAACGCTGGCATCTCCACATTAATAAATACTGGCCAGCCAATGGCACCCATGTCCCCTGAATAAATAAAAAAAAGCCCAGAACGTTTACTTTTATAGAAAAAACTGACAGTGCCACATACAGTAAAAGGGAAGGTTGCCATAATCCCAAATGACCATAGGCTGCTTTCCCACTTGTTGAGAGAAAAAGTAGATTGGTGGTGATTTAACCTGAGGATCACTGCACCTCAGGTGAAAGGCAAGGGTACAAAAGCGAGGCTTTTATGAATAACCTCAGCCGGAACAGAAGCCATGCTGCTGACATCACTCACTATTTATGATGACAATTATCTATGGTAAGGCTAACCAACAGTTTTTGCTGCATTAAAGAGGTGCCTCAAGAACCTCATTAGCAAATTTCAGTCTGTTCCACATCTCCTCATATTTATATCCATACAAAGGGGACAACTGAGCATTTCCTTGCACGCTTAGCCATACTACAGCAGAACACATATTCAATCTGCAAATTACAATGAAACCTCTTTCACAACAACATCATAATCAGGGTTCACCACAAATATTTGATGGCATGTCAATTAATTTGCTCAGATAATAGTTCTGATTCTCCAGTAGGTGGTTATTGGACCTGCTTTTAAAACTATCTTCATCTCAAGGTTACCACTCAGAAAATCTGCAAGCCACAATTCCACTGGTTCTTTCAGGATCATTCCCATCAGGGCCTTCACATTTTGTGAGGTTAGTGGGAGGACAGCTCAGTTACGTGGAACTAGCCAGTGTCTGCCTCACTACAGCCACATCATCAATGTTTGCCTGCCCCAACTCAGTCAGGACATCCTGAACCTACCAGTCAATAGAAGGGTTGACCAAGCTTCCCACAAAATCCAATGCATTCTCCCTCCACTCACCATGGTTCAATGAGGAGTTCAGGACAGCATTCCAGGAGCAATACCAGGCATACGAAAACATGAGGCATCAACTTGGTGAAGCTAAAGTGCAGGATGATTTGCATGCCAAACAGTTTAAGTAGCATTCCCCCAACAAAGGGATTAGATCTAAGTTCTGCAGACCTGCCGCTTCCAGTCATGAATGGTGGTGGACAATTAAACAAGGGGTGGCATAGTAGCATAGTTAACCATACTGCCTCATAACGCCGGGGATCCAGGTTCAATTCCAGCCTTGGGTCTGTGTGGAGTTTACACGTTCCCCATGTGTGCGTGGGTTTCCTCTGGGTGCTCAGGTTTCCTCCCACAGTACAAAGATGTGTATGTTAGGTGGATTAACCATGATAAATGCTTGGCTTTATGGGTATAAGGTGGGGGAGGGTGTGGTTGGGTGGACCTGGGTAAGATGCTCTGTTGGAGAGTTGATGCAGGTACAGCCAAAGATATGGCTGCAAGAGTAATTTGTCTGATTTCTCTAGCATCTTATTTATGGTCTTCTTTGTCCTGTTCCATCAAATCCATCAAGAGTGGGCTTCAAAACCAATCCCCATAGCTTTAAAAGGAATGTAAGTAAATAGAAATGCCAGTATTTTTCCCCCAATCCAATGTGCTTTTAATTTGCTTAGTAACCTTTGTAGAATTTTATCAAAGCCTTCTGAAAGTCCAGACAGAATACCCTTTACTGGTTCCCCCTTGTCTATTCTAGTAGTTACATCCTCAAAAAACTCCGAAAGGTTTGCCAAACATTATTCTCCTTTCATAAATCCATGTTGACTCTGCTCAATTCGATCATTATTTCCTCAGTGTCCAGTTCTCACATTCTTCATAATAGATTCCAGCATTTTCCCACTACTGATGTCAGGTTGGAGGCCGCAGCTGGAGTGCTGTGTGCAGTTTTGGGCGCCGTACTTACGCAAGGATATTTTGGCCTTGGAGGGAGTGCAGAGAAGGTTTACTAGGCTGATACCAGAGTTGAGGGGGTTGAGCTATGAGGAGAGGCTGAATAAACTAGGCTTGTACTCGTTAGAGTTTAGAAGAATGAGGGGAGATCTCATTGAGACATATAAGATGATGAATGGGATGGATAGGATAGAGGTGGAGAGACTCTTCCCGCTCAGAAAGGATAATAGGACTAGAGGGCACAGCCTCAAGATAAAGGGGGGGTGGTTTAGAACAGAGTTGAGGAAGAACTTCTTCACTCAAAGGGTGGTGAATCTCTGGAATTCTCTGCCCGTTGAAGTGGTGGAGGCTGCCTCGCTAAATATTTTTAAGACGCGGGTTGATGGGTTTTTGATAAGAGAGGGGATTAAGGGTTATGGGGAGAGGGCGGGAATGTGGAACTGAGCCACGACAGATCAGCCATGATCTTATTGAATGGCGGGGCAGGCTCGAAGGGCTAGATGGCCTACTCCTGCTCCTATTTCTTATGTTCTTATGTTCTTATGTTAACAGGTCTGTAGTTGCCCATTTTTTCTCTTCCTCCTTTCTTAAATGGTGGGGTTGCATTGTTTATCTTCCAACCTGCAGGAACTATTCAAAAATCTATAGTAAATTTGAAAATGGCAGCCGATGCATCCATTATCTTTATTGCCACTTCTTTCAACACTCTTGGATGTAGATCACCAGGTCCAGGGGTTTATCTGCTTCCAGTCCCATTATTTTTGCCAGTACATTTTTTCACTTTTTCACCAAGCCAAAGAGACCAAAAACTTCAGACATTGATTCATAGCCTGGGGAGGTGCAGGGGAAAAGCTGTCTCCAACAGTCTGTTGTTTCAAGGGATCTGTTACAATTTGAATAAAAAAGATTTTAATCTCCGACATCCCCCAATTCCCTACCTTTGAGATTGGATCCCTGCTGGAAGGGCCCCTTCCACTAACGTCAGCACTGTGCATATGGTAAGACTGCCAGAACAGCAGTAGATTGCTGGTTCTATTCCTTGCAAGAGAAATGGAGATTCAGGCAACTTATAGTTTATTTATTAGTGTCACAAGTAGGCTTACATCTGCATTGCAATGAAGTTACCGTGAAAATCCCCACGTCGCCACACTCCAGCACCTGCTCGGGTACTCTGAGGGACAATTTAGCATGGCTAATGCAGCTAACTAGCACATCTTTTAGACAGTGGCAGGAAACCAGAGTACCCAGAGGGAGCCTATGCATACATGGGGAGAACATGCAGACTCCTCACAGACAGTGGCCCAAGGTGGCTGTTGAACTCGGTCCCTTGCCTTGTGAGGCAGCAGTGCTAACCACTGCGCCACATTGTCGCCCCCAACTAAACACATTGAAGGGTTTAGAATTTACTGAAGTAAGTGCTGGATTTTCTGTAAGAACGTTGCAGAAATAAAGTTAAATTCTATTTTAACTACCTGGTTATGAACCAAGACAAACCTTCTGTACATCATATTGTAGAATCTGATATCTTTTATTGGTGCTTTTTATTTTAACTTAAGAGTGCAAATTACATTAATGGGGCAACATGGGAAATTCTTAGCATTACAGACAAACCCAATGTTCTCAGTAGTGGAATGATACGTCCCATAATGTCCAAGGACTTTGCGTCCTGTTCCAATTATCAGCATGAAACTCTGGTGCACTAATGAATAAGAATTCTTTTATTATTCCATCTTAATTCTTTTCCAAACCAAAAATAGGAACGTCAATATTATTTTTCCATTAGGCTCATTGTACTAATGAGGCACCATGGCACATGGCAGATCTATTAACTTCCTGGAACAGCAGTGGAGGAGGATTATAGTTTTTCATTGATTGCAATATTCCAAAGTCATTGTGAATCATTTTCTATCCTCAGTGGTCATCTCCAACACACTGAGACAATTTTCATGGATAGCATTCAATCTCTTTTAACTATCGAACCATAAAAAATGTTATGGTACAGAAAATGACCATTCAGCCCATCATGTCTGCACTGGCCAAAAAAGAGAAAGAAGAAACTAGCCTTTCAATTTAATCCTACTTTCCAACACCTGGTCCATAGCCTTTCAGCTTATAGCACTTCAGATGCAGATCCAGGTTTCTTTTAAATGAGTTGAGTGTTTTAGCCTCAATCACCAACTTAGGCAGTGAGTTCCAGTTGTCCACCACTCTATGGATTAAAAGGTTTTTCCTCATGTCCTCTTTAAACTTCTGACCAATCACCTTAAATCTATGGCAATTGGTCTCTCATCTACCCACCCCACCACCGCCTCATAATTTTGCACACCTCAATTAGGTCACTCTTCGGCCTCCTCTGTTCTAAGAAAATAACTCTAGCCTATCTAATCTCTCCTCATTGCTGCAGTGTTCAAGACCTGGCAACATTCTTGTAGATCTCCTCTGTACTTTCTGTCCTTCCTGTAATGTGGTAATCAGAACTGTCCACAAAACTCCAGCTGCGACCATACAAGCATTTATACAGTTCCTTCATTAAATCCCTGCATTTGTATTCAATACCTTATCCAAAAATAGAAAACATTGCATATGCCTTCTTAACATCTTATCTACCTAGCCTACCACCTTCAAGCACCTGTGAACATGCAAGGTCTCTTACTTCCTCAACCCCTCTCAATATCTTCCCGTATTCTTTCCGTAATTTTTATAGGCAAGTGCACCTCCGGCAAAACAGCAGCTTCCTCTTAACATGGGTGGGATATCCAGTTGACATGATGCAGAGTTAAAGTGGGCTTGCATCTCTTAAAGCAAAGATGTCTTCATTTCTGTGGCTGATTAAATCTTGGCACAAAACCTGAACGCCAAGGAACACCCCTTCAGCTGTGGAGGTCTTAGTGAGGCAGGTGAGTGGCTGGAAGGAGGTCAGATGGTTGCTCAAGCAGACCAGCTAGTAGGCTTGCAAAAGTAATAGAGAATGTCAATGCCTACAGCCTAATCCAGAGGAGGTAGATCAACAACCTGTTACTCCCCCATTGCATGTGCTCTTCTTTCAATGACAACATGACACTGAAACATCATACTCAGGATGGCACAGTGGCACGCATCGCTGCCTCACAGCGCCGGGGACCCGGGTTCGATTCCCAGCTTGATTCACTGTCTGTGCTGAGTCTGCACATTCTCCCCATGTCTGCATGGGTTTCCTCCCTCTGCCTGAAAGACGTGCTGGTTAGGTGCATTGGCCATGCTAAATTCTCCCTCAGTGTACCCGATCAGGCACCAGAGTGTGGCGAATAGGGGATTTTCAAGTAACTTCATTGCAGTGTTAACGTAAGCCTACTTAGGACATGAATAAGTAAACTTTAAACTTAATACTAGTCACCTGCGCTCCCTCAGACATGCGTACACTTTTACCTCTTAACAACTCGAATGCATTTCTATTAAGTGGGTTCAGACTTCTCATGATAGGAACATTCTTCCACATTCTCTTCTTGCTCATAATTTGGGACTTCTGCTTTTCAGCCTGCACAATATATACAGCTGTCTTACACATCTGCACAAGTCTTTTGCAAACACCACAGATTAGCTCACTTCTATTGCAGGGCAAGTTTAAAGCCAAAAACACTGAGGGTGTCAGATCTGGAGGAGGACAAGAGAGGATGGGAAAGGGTGAGAAGAGTGGAGAGGTAGACAAACATGCTCCCCAGAGAGTGACAAGGTGGGGTGGAAGATTGTGGGAAAGGCTGTGATGAAGATATTCAGCCAAGATACATGTCCTCAATCCAATGAAGGAAGTTGACTTAGAGAAACTCTGTATAGCATGGAAGATGGGAAGGTTGGTGACCAACTGCACAGAGTGCTTGATTAGTTTCTGTTCTCAAACAATTGTACAAACAGGCAGTCTTGCAATTGGTCTTTCAATTGCCGATTGACTCTGGGCCCTTTCTTTCTTAGGTCCACATGATGACTTGGGTCATACAATTAATCAGATAGGGAAGCAACCATATTCTCAAAGATTCTCACTTACCCTCCACCATGGAAACAGCACCTCTGATACTAAACAAGAGGGTGAGTGACTCTCTGAGCACAAGGGAGCAGGAATAGGTGCTTAAAGGATGGTGCTTAAAGGAGAATAGAAGTGCAGAATATCGGTCCCAGTGTTTGAAAGGGGAATTATTTCTGTGCAGCCTAAAGAATACATTGACCTGTCTTCGGTACCATGGTACAAAGTATGATGGAGCCAGCTTCTAACTTGTACAAGATTCTAGTGTATGGTTATCAGCATTCTGTGCTCCACCACCACATATGTGGTTCTGTCTGAGAAGATACAGCTGTGCCCACTTTATAGATGAAGGAGCAGCGCTCTGAAAGCTTGTGGCTTGTGCTACCAAATAAACCTGTCGGACTTTAACCTGGTGTTGTGAGACTTCTTACAGTACCTAAATTGCCCCAGAATTGGTTGACTCTCAACTGTCCTGTGAAATGTCTGAGCAAGCCATTCAGTTCAAGGGCATCTAGAGATGGAAAATGAATGCTGGCCAGTCAATAATGTCTAAATCCCATGAATTAATAAAAAGACAGTGGCCAAGACTCTGCAATCAGGCCTTCTCAGGCCAAGACCTTAGAGTTCAGTCTGCAAAGGCTAAGAAGCCCTCATTCAAGCACCTGCAGCAGCTCCTGCTTGCCATGAAGGAGCCACAATGAGAACACCCTAACCGAGTTATTGAATAAGACTGAAATCGGGGAAGAAATGTCCTACAGATTACCACCTGCTTGATGATTTAATTTCATGTCTTTGTATGCACCATTATAATTTTGTACCATTTGTTGATTATTTTATGAATGGCTTTTGCCGTTAGGATGCTTCTGCAGTCATTGGCAAAATCCTAAATAGCAATGTGGGTAAAATCAATCATATTCTGTACCTAGGAAATGAAAGGCACTGGCAAGTGATATCTACCTGCCGTACACCAAGCACACAAAGTAACTTGTTTATCCACCTCATCGGGCTTCAAGATTATATGTGTAGATGTATGTGTGTATCCAGGCTTAGGCTGTCTCCAATGGCCTGCCTTTAGTTGCTGAGACTCATCCACTGATTTGACAAGAAACTCCATCACCACCATCATGTTTGCAAACTTCAACGGCCTTTCCTGCTGATAGCACATTTCAACGGAGAACATATTATACTGGTCGATCTTTGTAAAGGGATTACCAGTCACCTACTTGATGCAGGCAATGGTTACAGATTGCTGTGGACTGGAAGGAGCCCAAGAAATATTAAGGGCTGTAGTGACTTGCATTCTCATAAGCAACAGAGTGCCAGCTGCAGTAGGTCATACAGCTGAGTATCATTATTATATCACGTTTCCAGGCATTAAAGGCAACCCATCCAATCTTACTGAAATGGTGTTAATCTATTGTCCAATGTGTCCCAAAATTGATTGACGGACTTGAAACTCATCTATATCACAAAATGTTTTCAAATGAATTAGGATTCATTAAAATTCAGCCAAGGAAATTGTCAAAGTCAACTTTCATGATCACACCTTACACATGTTTGTTCTGCAGAGAACTACGCTATGAAATTGTGAAATGTTTTCCCTGCAGTAACAGAGGACCATTATTAGCAAACCTCACTCAATGAGGAAAGACTGCATGGAATGAAAGTTCAAAATGTTCCTTTATTTTATTGACTGATGGCTTAACTATCAATCAAAGGTTATTAAGCTATTTTATTTTCACAAGTGGTTTCAGTTATAAAGCCTACACTATTAATGATAATTGAGTGAACCACACAGACTTATTTGACCATCTGAGAGGTGATCTTGTCTGAAGAAGCCATAATTTGATGAGTTAATGGTAAGCGGTAACTATCTGGCTGGAACTCAAGGTCTTGTCATTGAGTGCTGAGATCTTGTGACAGTAGCAGAGCCAGAGCAGTCAGCTGATGTAATTGGAGTTCACTATTATAAAAACAGGTTCTTATTCAAATGCTTTCACATGAATATTTTGATATGGTGTGTCTCAGAAATGATTAAATAGGATTTTTGAAAAATGCAGAAATCCAATCTGTGGAAATATCTTTGGCAGAACAAAAGAATGAATGAGATCATTATTAATGCAAACCCTTTCTCACAGACCTAGATGGACACAACAAAAAGCATTGAAAGTTTATTGAATGATATTAGCTGCAATGTTGGAGCTGATTTTCCAACCTCAGCGAAAACATACTGTGATTTACTTGTGTTGAATGTCATCTATTTTAAATACTGTGGTTACAAGAGCAGGTCAGAGGTTAGGAATTTCGAACTGATTAACTCATCTCCTGACTCCACAAAGCCTGTCCACCGTCTGCAAGGCGCAAGTCAGAAGTGTGATGGAATATTCTCCACTTGCCTGGATGAGTGCAGCTCCAACAACAATCAAGAAGCGCGACACCATCCTGTGTGTTCAGCACTCCATCACCATCTTAAACAATCATTTCCTCCATCACCAGCCCACACTGCCAGCATTTTCTATCATATACAAGATGCACTGCAGTAATTCACCAATTCTCCTTTGACAGCACTTCCAGGCCTGAAACGTCTACCATAGAGAAGGATGTGGGCAGCAGGTGCTTGGGAGCACCATCACCTGCAAGTTTTCTCCTAACTCTCATATCTTCCTGAATTGGAACTACATTGCCATTCCTTCAATGTTGCTGGGTCCAAATCCTGGAATGCCCTACCTAACAGTACTGTGATTGAACCTACACTAAATGGGATGCATGAAAACAATTCACTGCCACCTTATCAAGACAATTAGAGATGAGCAACAAATGCTGGTCATGCCAATGGCATATGCATCCCAAAAAAAGGGGGAAAAGATGTTAACAAGAGTGACCTTGGGCAGCTTTTTGATGTCAACTCATCTGAATGCACCCACAAGCTTTTAGCCCAGATCAGACCAGGAGCTGGAGCTTACTAACTGCTTAAACACGGTCTCCTGTGTAACACCAGTTATAAAGTGATAGTGTTGCTACTTAACTCATGAAGTTGCATACTGCTGGAAGCCTGATAAAGGAAGAACACTCAACAGCCGCATTATGTTTATAAAATATGCTGCATTTGAAGTTCAGCAAGACAAAAGGTTTATGGAAACAAATAAGAAAGAGTTTTGGCAGCATTTGAAAGATTACCAAGATAAGAGTACACAACTTTATCAACTCTAAACATATGGATAAATATGATGGCACAGAGAGTTTCCACATGACCTGGCGCAGTTTGACTGAGCTTGCAAGCTGCAAACTGAGACAACTTCTTATTTCTTTCATTAATGCATGTTTTGGAGGGTAAAAGATTCAAGTATTGCTGCACTTAAATCTTTAATTTTGTGTCCATAACGCAAGCTACCTGGAGATAAGCTCCAGGTAGAGCATATCTCACCTGGGAGCACTTGTACTTTGAATCTGGTGGTAGTAAAGGGGCCCAGATCTAGCACAGAACCAATCTCCATTTCTCCAACAGTGTTGCTTTGTGCAAACAAAAATGTACATCATTGGAGTAACTTTTTAATCTTCCATTTCTTCTTGCTAAAGACAGCTGAAGTATTGACTTTAAGTACTGGATTTTGGACAGATTGTATTGCATAATCGTGACTGTCAGAAATTGGACTGAACAACTTTTTGCTTAACATCTTTAGCAGCTGTCAGGGAGCATGAGGAAACTTTCACATTATCAGCATGGGTGGGCTGAACAGACAATTCCAATGCAATGTGGCAGACACCCAGATTCTCATTTCTGTGACTCATTAAAGCAGCATATGCAAGAATGGATTGCCCTGGCTCAATTATTTCATCTTCAACATGTAAATTAAATCCATTTTCACAATCAACAACATTTTTCCTATCTGGAGTATTGCTGATAAAGGAGATTTTGTTGAAACTTTTCATCTTGCACTCATCAAGACAATCGCAAGAATACCAACGCCAGGGGAAGAAAACAACTTTATACTGTATGAGAAGAGAGTGTTGATTGGTTGGCAAGTGGACTCTGATGTAGATGTGTTGCTATGGCAAATGCGTTAGGTAATAGTGGATAACAATTAACTGCTAAGCATTGTTCAAAAAGTTAAACCACGTGACCCTAATTAGTCAAGGCGATGAACCAATGAATGGCTACCATTTCTTTTATTTAGCTGAAACATAATGTGTGTACATGTTCTTTCTGTCTCCAAAGAACTCAGCCCTTTTTATTAATAGAGATAGCTCCGAGTACACACAAATGCACCATGTTGTGACCCCAACTGACAATCTCAAATTGGTTATCAGTATAATTTTTAGTATGCTGAGGATTATTTAGCAAATGTTGTCCAATCACAGAATCAGATCTAATGTGGGTGAGGTTTTTTTGGCCCTATCTGCTGCAACTTCTGGTCCTGCTGAAGGTGACTCCCTCTGTGATGGGTTCCCCGGTGTCAGGGTGGGTGAGCCATGCAAAGTGCTGTTGATATTTGTATATTGGTGGAACCAAAAGATCCTACCCCTTACATATTTCTGATTCATGGATGATATGTTTGCTACATTCAATTCCATAGCAGCATGTAATAATTTCCTTGCATGTCTTAATGGCTCCATTCTGCACTCAGATTCACCTTTGGAATGGAGCACTCAAATAAGCTACCTTTCCTGTTTCACTGGTTGAAAAATATGCCATAGGATCTCTACCTTGGTCTACTGCAAGCTTACCTTCTCTGGTCAATATACAGTTTGGGATTCCTGCAGTTCCACAGGCTATAAGATTGGTATTATTTAAATAGGGTTCAAGCCATTTGCTCACCATGCAAGTTTGATGCTGAAGGAGGGTGCATCAAAGGCATCCTGTGGGATAATAGCTTCCACGATCAGATCCTTTTGTGTTGTGTATCATGCAAACTCACGAACAGGCCCAAGGCCATCACATTTGGCCCTGAAAAATGTCTACCTCAGATAAAGATGAAGCCAGCTGTTTCACCCTGCGACCATGCAGTAACAACATGTGTGGTATTTGCCACTAACAGGATGCTGCCGTCCAGTCAAAAGGTCATTCCACCTATCACACAAATTAATGATGTGGTATCTGAATTTCATTGGCAATGTGATGCTTGCTATGTAGGCTGTATGTTCCAAACACTGGCAGATAGTATAAAACAGTATGTCCCTTCCCGCTGTTCACAACAATAAAGGTATGGTACAGACTGTACCCAACTAGTCTGTGCTTGCATAACTCAATACACAGCGTCCAACATTAGATTGGGACAACATTTGCTAAATAACCCTCAGAGTGCTAAACCTTCCACTGACAGCCAATTTAAGATTGTCAGTCAGAGTGACAGTGTGGCATATTTGCATTACTGGAAGTTACATATATTAACACACAGACCCCAGTTCTTTGCAGGCAGAAAGAATACGTGCAGACATTGTGCCTGTTTCAGCAAACAAAATAAGTGATAGCCGTTTACTGGAGCATTCCTCAGGGCAATGTCTTGAGCAATTGGAGTCAAACTGTCTCATTTAAAATTTCAAACAAAGCTTGGCAGTTAACTTTAAATCACCATTAACTGGTGCATTCTTCATGGCAGTGCCTCTGTCAATCAGAGTCCACTTGCTAATCAAATCAGCACTCTCTTCTCATACAGTATAAAGTTGTTGTTTCCTCTGACATTAGTATTCTTCTGATTGCCCTGATGAGTGCAGGACAAAATGCTTCGACAAAATGTCTTTTACAGCAATACTCAAGTCTTCATGACCAAACAACTATTTCCAATCTTGTACTGTTTTTGATGTAAGGGCTGCTGTGTTGAACTTGGGTCCCAGATGCAGATGTTTTGAAAGTATGTTTGTGAAGAACTGTGCTAAATTAAATGTAACTTTACTTTATCTCAAAGAATTTGCAACTTTGAAAATAAAGCTGCCTGGACTCTGAAGAAATATGGATGGAGGGGGATGGTGGGGAGGTTGGTGCTGTAATGTCAAAGGAGCCTTGATGTTGGAGCGTAGGTAAGAATGTTTGGAATGTGGTGTGGGGTTGTCAGAGGTCACTGCAGTTGGACTAATTGAATTTTATCCATCTGAGTCATGCATGGAGGACAGAACTGAAGATGATTAATGGGTATATCCTGTAATGGAATGTTCTGAAATGTTATGCTTATAGCAGCGCAGCAGGTAGGTTATATTCCTTTAGGAACAATTTGAATGTCTCTCAATCCTGTTTTATACCCAGGAAAACATTAGTCAAATTTTCAGCTGCCACTGAGCTAACATCAGCAAACTTCGTCTCTTTACACAGAAATCCTTGAAAAATCTTGACACATTCAGAATCCCAAAATGAAATCATTACCCCAAAGGGACAGAAATTTGTTACATGTGTGCTTCATCAGCCACAGTTATAGGTAAACAGTTCAACTCCATTTGACCTCTTCAAAGAACATACTTTTTGATATAATTCTTTGATCAAATGCTAGTTACTTTTCAAATTAGAGATAGTTCCTTTTTCTGGAAAGAAAATGCATTGTTAAGTGAATAACATAACTAGTGTAAGACCCCAACTTACATATTTACAAAGCCTAATGCCTTCTTCAGGCAGACAACTGGACAACTAAGGATTATTCAAGCTGCAATATAGTGTAGATTGAATGGGCAGACCAAGATGTAAAATCCAATTCTGAAAAAAAAATTAGGCAGGCACGAGCTGAATATCTCTCCCCAGATGCCACAAATAATCTTGTCACGTTGCAATTACACATTCTGGCTGGCTGGTGTTCATTCAGCCCATACACAACTTCACCAATTCTCCCTTTAAACCTAGCTTTGCCGTCGTGTTTTCTTTCTAGATGAGTATCTGTTGAAAGCTAAATTTGATTTGATTTGTTTCGATTTATTATTGTCACATGTATCAGTATACAGTGAAAAGTTTTGTTTCTTGTGCGCTATATAGACAAAGCATACTGTACATAGAGAAGGAAAGGAGAGAGTGCAGAATGTCATGTTACAATCATAGCAAGGGTGTAGAGAAAGATCAACTTAATGCAGGATAGATCCATTCGAAGGTCTGATGGCAGCAGGGAAGAAGTTACCTTTGAGTCAGTTGGTACGTGACCTCAGACTTTTTCCCGATGAAAGAAGGTGGAAGAGAGAATGTCTGCGGTGCGTGGGGCCCTTGATTATGCTTAATTAAAGGTGAATGTTCCTTTTTTTATGGCAATTTACTTTGAATTTCTGGGTCTAGACATTACATGGTACCCCACTAGATTTCTCATTACTCACCAAAAGTGCAGCACTGCCATGTTGAAGGCAAAAATATAAAACTGAAATAGGTGTGTGTCCTGTTGCATGTTCTACTAAGTTGAATATCCCTCAGCAAAACCTGTTTGATGATGCTTAGGCTTTGGGCCCAGTGTTATATACATCTCAGGCCTTTCTCTTCTGATACAGGGATTGTTCTGCACTTTTCCTGTTCCTTCATTTTTGGGTCAACTCAACTTTCTGGTCCTTTTATTTTCTTATCTTAGAATCAGTTTTAGTTCCTTTTCCCATTCTTTTCCCTTTAAAGCTTAGAAATACACATAGTTTTGTCATAGTCTCCTTTAAAGTTAGCATTACTATTTCCTTTGCCTTGACATTTTCTGCGGTCTAGTCAGAAAAATAATGCACTGAAACGCTAACAATAGCAATTGTTTAAATCAGTTTAACTAAATGAACAGTGCGTGTTGGAGCCGACGAGGGAGCGAGCTATCTTGGATCTGGTGTTATGTAATGAGGCGGGTAGAATTAGGGACCTTGTGGTGAAGGATCCTCTTGGGAAGAGTGATCATTGTATGGTGGAGTTTCTGATGCAGATGGAGGAGGAGAAAGTGGGTTCCCGGACATGTGTCCTTTGTTTGAACAGAGGGGAGAATGGTAGGATGAGAGAGGAATTGGCGAATGTTGATTGGGGGAGCGCGTTGGAAGGTAGGTCTGCTGAGGAACAGTGGAGGATCTTTAAGGAGATCTTTCTTGGTGCTCAGCAGAAATTTATTCCGATGGTTAAAAAGGATCGTAGGAGGAGAGGTAATCAGCCGTGGATAATGAAGGAGGTAAAGGAAAGTGTTAAATTAAAAGCGGATGCGTTTAGAGTAGCTAAGAGTAGTGGGCAAGAAGAGGATTGGGAGAGGTTTAAATGTCAACAAAGGATGACAAAGAAGTTGATAAAGAAGGGTAGGATAAACTATGAAGCTGGGCTAGCGCTTAATATAAAAAAGGATAGTAAGAGTTTTTATAAATATATAAAAAGGAAGAGGCTGGCTAGGGTGAACATTGGACTCTTAGAGGATGAGAGGGGGGACTTAGTGGTAGGGGATGGGGAAATGGCTGAGGCCTTGAATAACTTTTTTGTTTCGGTCTTCACAGAGGAGGACGTGAATAATTTGCTGGGTGTTAGCGATGGAAAGATGGTAGGAGTGGAGGGCCTGAATGACATTATTGTTACTAGAGAGGCAGTGCTCGACAGGCTGGAGGGACTGATTGTGGACAAGTCCCCAGGACCGGATGGAATGCATCCAAGGGTTCTGAAAGAAATGGAGGAGGTGATAGTGGATGCCTTGGTGATTATTTTCCAAACGTCGCTGGATTCCGGGGAAGTGCCGGAAGATTGGAAAACGGCTAATGTTACGCCGTTGTTTAAGAAGAGTGGCAGGCAAAAGGCAGGGAATTATAGGCCGGTTAGTTTAACGTCTGTTGTGGTAAAATGTTAGAATCCGTGATCAAGGAGAAAATGGCGAGGCATCTTGAGGAGAATTGTTTGATAGAGCAGACGCAGCACGGTTTCGTTAAGGGGAAGTCGTGTCTGACGAATTTATTGGAGTTCTATGAGGATGTGTCTAGGGCAGTGGATAGAGGAGAGCTGGTGGATGTGGTGTTTCTTGATTTTCAGAAGGCGTTTGACAAGGTGCCTCACAAGAGGTTATTACAGAAGGTCAGGGGGCATGGAGTTGGGGGTAAGGTGTTAGCGTGGATAGAGGATTGGCTGTCAAATAGGAGGCAGAGAGTGGGGGTCAATGGGTGCTATTCGGATTGGCAGTTGGTGACTAGTGGAGTGCCCCAGGGGTCAGTGCTGGGGCCTCAGCTATTTACCATTTATATAGATGATCTGGAGGAGGGAACCGAGTCTATGGTGTCGAAATTTGCTGATGACACCAAGATTGGTGGAACGGCAAATTGTGCGGAGGGTGTGGAGAGTCTGCAGAAGGATCTAGATAGGCTGGGCGAATGGGCCAGGAAATGGCAAATGGAATTTAATGTTGGCAAATGTGAGGTTGTCCACTTTGGTAGGAATAATGGTAGGAAGGACTATTACTTACATGGCGAAAAACTGCAGCACGCAACGGTGCAGAGAGACCTCGGGGTCCTTGTGCATGAGTCGCAAAAACCCAGCCTGCAGGTGCAGCAGGTGGTCAGGAAGGCAAATGGGATGCTGGCCTTCATAGCGAGGGGGATTGAATATAAAAGTAGGGAGGTCTTGCTGCAGCTGTATAGGGCAGTGGTGAGGCCGCAGCTGAAGTACTGTGTGCAGTTTTGGTCGCCGCACTTACGCAAGGATATTTTGGCCTTGGAGGGAGTGCAGAGGAGGTTCACTAGGCTGATACCGGAGTTGAGGGGGTTGAACTATGAGGAGAGGCTGAATAAACTAGACTTGTACTCGTTAGAGTTTAGAAGAATGAGGGGAGACCTCATTGAGACATATAAGTTGATGAATGGGATGGATAGGATAGAGGTGGAGAGGCTCTTCCCGCTCAGAAAGGACAGTAGGACTAGGGGGCACAGCCTCAAGATAAAGGGGGGGTGGTGTAGAACGGAGTTGAGGAGGAACTTCTTCACTCAAAGGGTGGTGAATCTCTGGAATTCTCTGCCCGTTGAAGTGGTGGAGGCTGCCTCGCTAAATATATTTAAGACGCGGATTGATAGGTTTTTGATAGGCAAGGGGATTAAGTGTTATGGGGGGAGGGAGGGAATGTGGAACTGAGACACGACAGATCAGCCATGATCTTATTGAATGGCGGGGCAGGCTCGAGGGGCTAGATGGCCTACTCCTGCTCCTATTTCTTATGTTCTTATGTTCTTAAATGCTACACATTCTTAATGGAAAATGAATGAAGTTCTACCCTTGGGGCATGGACCAGCACACATTTTGCTCCACTGTGAACAGTGCATCAGACCTACAAAAAAAGGCCTCATTAACTCACCAGACCCCATTAGAAGAATTGATCAATCAATCTCCTTCTTGAAGCATCAACCCTCATGGTTCTGATCATTGCATTTGCCCTGCCAGTATTATCATTGTAGATTGCCATTGAGTACTAAAGGCACAACTTTGCACTGCACAAAGTGATATGTTCAGTTCCCACGATGGCACAGTGGTTAGCACTGCTGCCTTATAGTGTCAGGGACATGGGTTCGATTTCCAGCTTGGGTCACTATTTGTGTGGATTCTGCATGTTCTCTCCTTGTCTATGTGGGTTTCCTCTGGGTGTTCCATTTTCCTCTCACAGTTCAAAAGATGTGTTGGTTAGGTGCATTGGCCATGCTAAATTTTCCCTTGGTGAACCTGAAAAGGTGCTGGAGAGTGGCAACTAGGGAATTTTCACAGCAACTTCATTGCAATGTTGATGTACTTGTGACACTAATAAATATACTTTATCTCTTAACCCCTCATCAAGCAGGAGCTCAATCATTGTTCTCTCAGCGACATGTCCATTACCCGTTGCCACCACCCTCTCCCCATCCTGAGCAATTCCTTCAATGTTTGTTTCCTCCACAACCCCACCCCTAAGTAAATGACCTTGCCATTTCCATCTTCATGAGGGTGAAATAATACATTCTGAGTGAATAGAGTCACCTCCCTTGAGCAAATAATCATGCATGGGGGCCAGCCCATCCTCAACCCAACTGGATGGCTAATCCGAGACAGCTCTTTTCTGTTGAGGGATTCACGCTCTTAATGGAAGGGAGGGAAGGTTGGGGGTTGCAGGAGTGGGACGAAGAATGGCAATAGAATGTAGAATACAATATCAGGGTAGAGAAGTAGAGACTGAAGAATTAAATGTTACTTGAAATTGGCCTGAATTGCACAAAATGTTTAACACTCAAGAATATGACAGAAAATGTTTATTGGACATATTGGTCGGTTTTGCCTTTTATTTAATTTGTTCAACTATTTGTCTACAAGTAGTTGAACAACCAGTGAACTGTAGTCAGCTGTCATTACGTTTTTGCTATCCTTCTGCAGTCAGATCCTTACAAGCCATCTGTAGCTGTCTAAGGATGTAATGGGGTTTATTAGATCTGAACAGGAATGCGTGTTACACTTCACATAATCACCCTGTGGAGCACTAAGCTATGACTACAAGTTTTTTCTCAATCTTTACAAATCGATGCAGCTGCTCTCTTCTGGCTCGTGTGACCATATTTTTGTGCACATTGGTTGTAATGGACTGCACATCATTTTATTTGGTGTTCCGGAAACCTAAGAACATAAGAGCTGGGGCGGATGTTGACAATTCAGCCCATCGAGCTTTCTCCGCCATTCAACATGATCATACCTGATCTCATCTCGGCCTCATCTCCATCTTCCTGCTCGCTCCCCACAACCCTAATTAAAAGCCTATCTATCACATCCTTAAATTTGTTCATTGTTCTGGCGTCCACTACATTTTGGGGTAGAGAATTCCACAGCAACACAATCTTTAAAATGAAATAATTTGTCCTCTCTCTCTACCCTGTTAAAACCTTTAGCAACCTACATATCTCAATTAGAAGGGGAATTTCCCCATCCTGCCCACCACGGGAATCGGAACGGGCGGCAGGTGGACCATGCAAAATCCATTGACCTCAGGCGGATTTTCCGGTTTTGGGGTGAGTACAGCCAGAAAATCCTGCCTTTGATCTCCACTCATTCTTCTAAAGTCCAGAAACTCCTGAACTGCTCAACCTCTCTTCATAAAACAAGTCCTTCATCGCTGGTATCAATCTTATGAACATTCTCTGAATTGCCTCTATTGCATTTACATCCTTCCTCAATGAAGGGGACCATAACTGTGCGCAGTACGATACGAAGGTTGGTGGTGTTGTGGATGGTCTGGAGGGATGTCAGAAGTTGCAGCGGGACATAGATAGGATGCAAGACTGGGCGGAGAAGTGGCAGATGAACTTCAACGCAGATAAATGTGTAGTGGTCCATTTTGGCAGGACCAATGGGATGAAGGAATACAATATCAAGGGTAGGAGTCTTAGCTGTGTTGAAGAGCAGAGGGATCTTGGGGTCCGGGTCCATAGGACTCTTAAATCGGCCTCGCAGGTGGAGGATGTGGTCAAGAAGGCGTATGGTGTACTGGCCTTCATTAATCGAGGGATTGAGTTTAGGAGTCGGGAGGTAATGCTGCAACTTTATAGGACCCTTGTCAGACCCCACTTGGAGTACTGTGTGCAGTTCTGGTCGCCTCACTATAGGAAGGACGTGGAAGCTATTGAAAGGGTGCAGAGGAGATTTACAAGGATGTTGCCTGGATTGGGAGGCATGCCTTATGAAGCTAGGTTGAGGGAGCTGGGACTCTTCTCCCTGGAGAGACGAAGGTTGAGAGGCGACCTGATAGAGTTTATAAGATGTTGAGAGGAATAGATAGGGTGGATTCTCGGAGGCTATTTCCTAGGACTGAAATGGTCGCTACGAGAGGACACAGATTTAAGGTGCAGGGAAGCAAGTACAGAGGAGATGTTAGGGGTAAGTTTTTCACTCAGAGGGTGGTGAGTGAATGGAATTGGCTGCTGTCGGTGGTGGTGGAGGTGAACTCGCTGGGGTCTTTTAAAAGACTTCTGGATGAGTATATGGGATCTAATGGGATAGGTCTATGGCTTAGTAGGTATACAAGTGATCGGCGCAACTAGTGGGCTAAAGGGCCTGTTTGTGCTGTAGTGTTCTATGTTCTATGTTCTAGCACTCAGATACAATCTCACTAATGACCTATCAAGTTGCAACAGCACCTCCCTACTTTTGTACTCTATTCCATTGGCAATGAATGCCAAAATTCCATTCACCTTCTTTATTACCAGCTGCACCTGCATACTAACATTCTGCAATTTATGAAATAAGAAGATTATATACGTTAGAACCTTCTGGACTTATAACATTCCTGGACATTGGAACCACTTCTGGGTTGTATCAGCAATGTACTTTTCAGTTCAATCTCACAAAAGGTTGCAAATTAACAGGCCATCTTTCTGTTCACCATCTAATTCACGATGGCGGTCAGGAGGAACCACATTTCAGAATGCTACATTTAAAGGGATGTTGACAGCCCTGTACCCTCAGTCCTGGCCTGCCCCCAAAACACCCAGTAATGACTGAGTCCCTCAAAGATGACCATCAATGTTTCACCCACCCATATCCCTGGCTCACTCACTACCCTCAAAGAGGTAATCTATTGATGGAGACTCATTTGTTTTAAACACTTTTTCTCTGTTTTGGGTTTCCAGCTGCTTCATGTTGAGGTTAGTACTACTTGGATTATTGCTACTGAGGGGGAACATGGCATGAACTATTTTCTCCTCATAGTCACTATGAAAGAAATCATTGATGTACTGACAACCTCAGACTTATCCTCAGACTCCATCTTGCTTATATCTCTTCATCTATCTTCTTAATGTTTCTTTCTTATCTGAAACATTAACCATCTTTTCTTTTTACATCCTCAGTTATAGTTTTTACCAGCTCTCCTTTGACCTCTGTTCATCCTCTTGTCATATCTCTGGATATTCTGCATTCATCCCAGTGAACATCCTTAGCTTGCCCTCTGTAAGATTTATAAATATGTTATTCTTCTGGTTAATTTATGAATTAATTTAACCCTGCCCTAAGCCTTACCTTTTATGCTTCTTTGGGCGGCATGGTGGCACAGTGGTTAGCACTGCTGACTCACAATTCCAGGGGCCCGGGTTCAATTCCAGCTTGGTTCACTGTCTGCGTGGAGTTTGTATGTTCTCCCCGTGTCTACACAGGGTTTTGCCAGGTGCTCCGGTTTCCTCCCACAGTCCAAAAGACATGCTGGTTAGGTGCAGTGGCCATGCTAAATTCTCTCTCAGGGTATCCGAACAGGCACTGGAGTGTGGCGACTCGGGGATTTTCACAGTAACTTCATTGCAGTGATAATGTAAGCCTACCTGTGACACCAATAAAAATAAACTTAAAATTGTTGACCTGAATGTCTGTCAGGTGCAGGCAATGATGACTCTCTACTGTGACTGTGCTTCAGTTGATCTGACAAGCTCCTAACACGGTGTGGGATCACAATGCATTAAAAAAAAATTACACTGGAAAAATGAGGGTTTATTTATTTATTAGTCACAAGTAGAGTTACATTCACACTGTAATGAAGTTACTGTGAAAATCTCCTAGTTGCCACACTTGGGTGTCTGTTCAGGTACACTGAGGGAAAATTTGACATGGCCAATTTGACATGGTTAAGCTGCACATCTTTGGACTGTGGGGGGAAACCTGAGTACCTGGAGGATACCCACGCAGACATGGGGAGAACATGCAAACTCCACACAGACAGTGACCCAAGCCAGAAATCGAACCTAGGTCCTTGTGAGGGAGCAATGTAACCACTGTGCCACCGTGCTGCCCTTGTACATACATTTTCTTCTCAGAATTGGGTTCCAGTCAGTGACAGTTGGGTAGCTCTTACAGCTGGAAACATATCTCTGGTAAAAGCGTATGGAGATGGGAACACAATTGAGGAAGCTGCCCAACACTTACCTTTCAGAATTTCCAGAGCCTCCCCTCCTCCAAAGCCACCTTCACAGAAATTTCCAGCCATAATGGACTTCACTGTGCACAGTTTTAGTCTCCTTATGTAAGGAAGGGTATACTTGCCTTGGAGGCAATGCAGTGAATGAATCCTGAAATGATAGGGTTACACCAAGACAAGAGGTGAGTAGAATAAGTCTATACTCTCCGGAGTTTAAAAGAATGTGAAGAGATCTCACTGAAACACAGAAGACCAAATTCTCCAATCCTTTTCACCCTGCCTCCGTTGCCAGCGAGAACGTAAAATTTGGCGTTTAGCCAAATCTTCGTTCAGTGCAGCATGACTGGAGAATCCCAGCCTTGGGCAAGGTCAGGGAACTCTGGCCTTAAGATTAATGGAGTGCTTGACAGGATAGATGATGAGAGGTTGTCCCCCCGGTAGCAGAATCTAGAACTACAGGAGGCACAATCTCAGGGCAAGGAGTCAATATTTTAAGACTGAAATGAAGAGGAAACGCTTCATTCATTGGGTTGTGAGGGTTTGGAATTCTCCAACCCAGGAGAATTCCCCAACCCAGGTCTGTTGGTTCTCAGTTGTTGAATATAATCAAGGCTGAGACTGTTACATGTTTGGACCTGGGGGATCCAAGGGATATGGGGATCAAGAGGTCAAAGATCCACTATGATTTTCTTGAATTGCAGAATAGGCTTTAGGGGGCCATAGGGGCCTACCCCGCTCCACTTTCTTCTGTTGTCACATTCTCTGCATGGGGCGCTATATTTTGTTAATAGTTAAAGTCACACAGAAAGAAAACAAAGGACAAAAGAAAAAGAGTTTTGCATTTATATAGCACCTTATGTAACTCCAGAAGATCCCATCGCATTTTATAGCTATTGAAATACTTTTGAAGGGAAGTTTTTGCTGTAACATAAAAGTTATTTGTCAGTTATATTAATGATTTGGATGAGAGTATAAGAGGCTTGGTTAGTAAGTTTGCAGATGACACTAAGATTGGTGGCATAGTGGACAGTGAAGAAAGTTATCTCCAATTGCAATGAGAGCTTGATCAATTGAGCCAGTGGGCTGACGAATAGCAGGTGGAGTTTAATTTAGACAAACGTGAGGTGATGCATTTTGGTAAATTGAACCAGGGCAGGACTTACTCAGTTAATGGTAGGGCGTTGGGGAGAGTTACAGAACAAAGAGATCTAAGGGCACATGTTCAAAGCTCCTTGAAAGTGGAGTCACAGGTGGACAGAGTGGTGAAGAAGGCATTCGGCATGCTTGGTTTCATCGGTCAGAACATTGAATACAAGAGTTGGAATGTCTTGTTGAAGTTGTACAAGACATTGGTAAGGCCACACTTGGAATACTGTGTGCAAATCTGGACACCCTATTATAGAAAGGATATTATTAAACTAGAAAGAGTGCAGAAAATATTTATTAGGATATTACCAAGACTTGATGGATTGAGTCATAAGGAATGGCTGAAACTTTTTTCTCTGGAGCATAGGAGGCTGAGGGGTGATCTTATAGAGTTCTACAAAATAATGAGGGGCACAGATCAGCTCAATAATTAATATCTTTTCCCAAAGGTAGGGGAGTCTAAAACTAGAGGGCATAGGTTTAAGGTGAGAGGGGAGAGATACAAAAGTGTCCAGAGGGGCAATTTTTTTCACACAGAGGGTGGTGAATGTCTGGAACAAGCTGCCAGAGGTACTAGTAGAGAAAGGTACAATTTTATCTTTTAAAAAGATACATGGGTTACATGGGTACGATGAGTATAGAAGGATATGGGCCAAATGTGGGTAGTTGGGATTAGCTTAGGGGTTTCAAAAAAAAGGGCAGCATGGACAAGTTAGGCCGAAGGGTCTGTTTCCATGCTGTAAATCTCTATGACTCTAAGCAAAGTACAGGAAGTCTGTTATCCACGTACGACTGTATAAATATAAAAAATACATAGTGGCAATAATAAACATAAAGGCATCGTTTATTGGTGGGTGAGATTTCATGCCAGGAATTATCTTTCCAATTAGCTTCACCCTTGCATTTCCCTTAACTGGATAGACATTAAAAGCTTACTCTATGGACAATACTGAGTGTGTGCCCATGTCTTACCAATAATACTGTAAAATTTCCATGTGTCCACCCCCCAGGGAAAACCTGCTCCAAATTTCTTTAAAGCAGACCTTCATAATAGCTGCGGAGGCCCTGTCCCACATGAGTGTGCTATAGTGCAACCCGATATTCCTACAAACCTGGTCTATGTCAAAATCAAACTGATTCAAATGCCAAATGAAAACTCAATAAAGCAGCAACTGTGTGAAAAAGTCTTTATTCCATTTGTTCACGCTTTACAGTGACCTGACCTTGTAAAAGGCCAGGGCTTTGCATTGAAAATGTTAGGAGTTAGCTCCAGAGAAACTCAGTAATTCTTTTTGACTTAGCGTGCGATTTTTGGACATGTGGGATACAGTAAGCCATGCTGTCAATGCCGTCAAACATGGTTTTGGACTTCCTAGCACTAGCTAGGGAAAGAGGCAGGGAACTGAGCAGATGGTCATTGAACTCTTCAGGGTCATCGGGCTACTTGGTTGAAGGACATACTATATCTACGATGGCATCATCTGTCAGTTCCATCACGCATTACACAGCATCATCCATCTCTTTGTACATTTCCATGGTTGGTTCTGCTGAAAGTTCCATGCCAGCCTCTCGCAGATGAGTAAAATGTCAGGTTGATTGGCCTTATCCTACTCCTTCACATTTTCATCATCTTGTGCTGTTCTAATCTGTTTGAACCCAGTATGGTGGAAGCGTTGACAACTATAGTGTCCATCCCCATTTTCCATACATTTTTCTTCATAAACATAGTCTCTAGTATAGTTGCATTGAATTTCTGCTTCTTATCAATCGCCTTGATGATCTGAGGGATCAACTTCTATTGGTAGTGGGTTTTCAGGTTCCTAATAAGCCCCTGATCCACTGGCTGGATCTTTGCTGTGGTATTGGGAAGCAAGGATATCAGTTCAATGCTCTTGAGGCCAGCAATGTTGTGATACACGGGCCAGTTTTCAGTAATGATAACAACCTTCCTTTTCTTTTGGTGACATGTTTTGTCCATTGTCCTCATCTACACTTCAAAAATGTTGGAGGTCATCCAGGCAGTTTTGTTAGCCTCACGCTTCACAAGATGGTGTCTTGACATTTGCAAAGCAATGTAGCTTCTTGAACTTTCCTGTCACAAGAAGTGGCAGCTTATTGGTGCCATCCATGTCGGCACAGACCTTCGCAGTAACCCATACTTCACTCCACTTTCCACCATTACATGTTTCACCTTTAAACATCAAAGATTGGTCTGGCAAAAAGTGGTTTCTTCCAGAGTAAAAGATTCTCTCAATGCAAACTCATTCAACACATGGGTGAGACCATTTTGGAGCCAATTATTTGTCTTTGCTGCAGTAACTGTCATACTCTCACTGCTTACTGTCTGGAAGATTAGACTGTGTGTTGTCTTGAATCACTACAGTTCTCCAATACTACAGATAAATTCCACGTGCACAATCTGACCTAGGGTATTCACGTCACGCTCCCGCTGTAGCCAGGTCTGAGAATTTGGCAGCCAGTCAAATTTCCATTCACTGTGGCGAGTTGAGAAAATTCCAGCCCATGTGTCCCAGCTTCTTTGTCAGGACAATTTTCCTACAGGATTGGACTGGGGATGAGAATGTTCTCTGTTCGGGCTGCCATGAACCACTTTGGCGAACCTTCTTCAATGTCAGAATAGGCAGCTGTTCTCATCTTGCTCCTTGCTGGAGAGAATCCTGATTGTTGAACTGCTTTAGGATGTTCATAATGGCAGACAAACCTGACGGTATAATCTACCATCACAATGTCCACTTTCTACTTCAAGCCAGTTTTCCACGTGATGTATTAATTTCACCGTCTCTCCGATTGACAACACATTTGACGTTCTCACAGATTTAGCTGCACTTACAGTCTTTAGTTGTCCTTGAGCAGTGAGATCTCAATATCAAATGATGGCTTGCCCAGCACTTCATGATATCTTGCTCCTGTGTGATCTCACTCAGCTCTTTCAGGTCAGTGCAGTGGTATGACATGCTTAGTCAAATAGACTAATCAAATTACCAGTGCAGAATTCCTCTTATTATAGGCATCGTTCCATGGGACTTGCTATTCTGTTGGCTGGAATAGTCGATGACTTCTACATAACAAGAATTTTCTGTCAACCGATTTTGATTCATCACAACTTCACTGTATCGAGGTGCTATGCCATCAAGTCTGTCAGTCACATACATTTACTTGTTTAAGTAGTTGCTACTATGCTAATAATGAAAGAGCTGTCTCATGCAAAGAATATTCTAGTGGGAAGGAATTAAAAAGGAAGGCTTGCATTTACATAGCACCATTAAATGACTGTGCAATGTCTTGTGAGTCCTTTATAGCTTATCTGTTTTTGAAGTTCCCCTTGTAATGTAGGAAAAGCAACAGCTAATTTGTGCACCCCCAAACAACAATCTGACAAAGATCATTTCATCTGTATCTAAGGTCACCATTGCAGATGGCAGAGCAGCTTTCTCGAAGGTCAACCCACGGAAAACGACTGACCTGGATGAGCACTCAGGTCCTGCGCGGATCAGCTGGCAGGGGAATTCGCAGACATCTTTGAACCTCTCTTTACAACAAGCTGAGGTCCCTATCTGCTTCAAGAAGACAACTATCCTAATACCAAAGAAATGCCAAGGCAATGTGCCTCAATGATTATCATCCAGTGGCTTCATCATTATGAAGAGCTTTGAAAGGTTAGTCATGGCACGAATCAATTCCAGCCTCCCAGACTTCCTGGATCCATTACAGTTTGCCTACCACTATAACAGGTCCACAGCAGACACCATTTACCTGGACCTGTATGCAACCCTGAAACACTTAGATAACAAGGACACCTATGTCAAACTCCTATTTGTTGACTACGGCTCAGCCTTCAACACCATTATTCTGACAAAACTCATCTCCAAATTCCATGGCCTGGACCTCGGCTCCTCCCTCTGTGACTGGATCCAAGACTTCCTAACCCACAGAGCGCAATCAGTAAGGAAAGGCAATAACACCTCCTCCATGATCATCCTCAACAGCGGTGCCCCACAAGGCTTGTTCTCAGTCCCCTACTAAACTCCTTATCCACCTATGACCAAATTCCCCTCCAACTTGATTTTCAAGTTTGCTGACAACACCACCATAGTGGGTTGGATCTCAAACAATCACGAGACAGAGTACAGGAATGAGACAGAATTTGGTGAACTGGTCAGCAACAATAATCTCTCCCTCAGTGTCAACAAAATGAAGGAGATTGTCATCGACTTCAGGAAGCATAAAGGAGAACGTGCTCCAGTATTCATCAATGGGGATGAAGTGGAAAGGGTTGGGAGCTTCAAGCTTTTAGGTGTCCAGATCATCAATAATCTGTGCTGGTCACCCCATTCTGACACTACAGTTAAGAAAGGCCATCAACATCTCTACTATCTCAGAAGACTAAGGAAATGTGGCATGCCAGCTATAGCTGTCACCAACTTTTACAGATATACCATAGAAAGCATTTCTTTTGGTCGTATCGCAGCTTGATATGGCTCCTACTCTACCCAAGACCACAAGAAATTACAAAAGATAGTGAATGTAGTCCAATCCATCACACAAACCAGCCTCCCATCCATTGACTCTATCTACTCTTCCTGCTGCCTCATATGGCCAAATGGGCCAGCTAAAATAGTGTTTTGTAAAGCACTCTGAGACAATTGGGCAAGAAACTAAAACGACAGGCGGCAGTTTAAAGACAGAGTCAAACAGGCTGCAACCCTGACGAGTGAATAAACAGGATATGGGTCATTTCCAAGATGAAAGGGATGTTATAGACACACTGGCTTGTTTCATCTCCAGGACGAAAGAGACTTTCTGGTCACATTGGGTTGTGTACCAGACATAAGGACACTGTGACCCCTTATTTAGGAGAGAGGTATACAACCTATGTGCCTCCAGCACCTACAGACATAGCCGTTGGGGACACACCCAGAGATCGGTGTGGTAGCACCTGATTGGACTCTTATCGATCAAGGGGATCAAGTCCTTGCCAATTGATTGGCAATGGCCAAAAAGGGGCGTGAAACCAAATGGGGTATAAAGAGTGCTGCACAACCAGGTATCTCTCTCTGTCTCTCTGACCCCACGAATGAGCTACAATAATGGTGACCATTGCCAGCGCCAACCAGCATGAGGAGAGCCACCACACCCAAGAAAGAAGGAAGAAAGACCAGAGCCAAAGTGCCATACTAGACCAAAGGACCACACTATGCAGATGTCTACCAAGACCAGTGCACAGATAAAGGCCAATATCTGCTTAGGTACTTGCCAGTCACGCAAAGTTAAGTCAAGGTCTTGTATTGGACTTGAACTTTAGTATTTTCCTGTAAGATAACTTATTGTTCGTTGGGTGGGTGTTTATTGATTGTGTGGGTTTAAATAAATATTGGTTGTACTAATAAGACGTCTACTCATAGTTATTTGCCCACTGTATAAGGAGTAAAACAGACTGCAGCAGGCAATACTCAGCAAAGCAGCCAGCATTATTAAGGACCCTGTGCACCCCAGACATTCTCTCTTCCACTTTCTTCCATCGGAAAAAAGATGGAAGTCTGAGGTCACCTACCAACTAATTCAAGAATAGCTTCTTTCTTGTTGCCATCAGACTTTTGAATGGACCTACCTTGCATTAAGTTGATCTTTCTTTATACCCTAGCTATGACTGTAATACTACACTCTCTGGGTTTCCTTCTCTATGTATGGTATGCTTTGTCTGTACAGTGCGCAAGAAACAATACTTTTCATTGTATGCTAATACACATGACAATAATAAATCAAATCAAATCAAATCAGCTATCTCTTGTGGTTGGTTGAGGTCACTGGGGAAACCTCTACCACTTTCCTTTGCAATAGTGCGATGAGATTTTTTATATCCACCTGAAGGCCTCAGTTTAATGCCTCACCCATAAAATGGCAGTTCTGACAATGTGGCACTCCCTCAGTATTGCAGCAAAGCATCAGGCTAGTCTTTTGATTAACGCTGGGAGAACAGTTTAAACATTGGATTTTAATTTTCTGTCAATGTTAATTCGCTATTGTGTTCCTGTAAGTGCAACTGATCATTTCAGCGAATTGCCATTAAAATCCAGCATTATTCTAACACTCAGTGAGCAATAGAAGAAATACAATCAGTTGGATGGAAAAAGGAACATATTTTCTTATGTGCACTGTCAAAGCTTACCATTCTCTCTGAGTTTTGTCACCTAGAAATTATTTTGGAAAAGGTGTTTAGGATTGAAGGACAACAGCTCCCACTTTATTAGATGTGAGTATTTCTCAGTGGATTCTTTATGCGAAGTGTTCTGCCAATTTCAATGGAATTATAGCCTTCGAGCAGAGAATATGTGCTTTGTTTATCGAGATTTCTTTTGGCAGAGCAAGACTTATTTCTTGCCTTGGATCCTCGGTAGTGTTCTAGATCTGGCTCAGTGTTATAGTCCGAAGCCATGCCAAGAATGTGCTGCATATAGCTTTCACAGGCTCATTGGAGAGGTCCACCTATTACTGATATGATTCATTTTTAACAAGTCCATGCTACTGATTATTGCCCCCTTAGAAGTCTTTTTTAAAAAAATAATGCCAGGCTAATGTCTTTAACATTTACCATGTCTGACTGATAGCTTACAATTGGTAATCTTCCTTTAGTTTAGCATTTGGACAAGAAGCTAAAGAATGTAAGGCAGCTAAAGCATTCAACGTTCAAATACTCTCCTGGAAAGCAAATTTCAGTGTGACTAATGACTTCATATGGAAAAGGCTTGAGGGAACGTCTGTTTATGTGTGAGTACCATCCATTTATGGTACATGTGGCCATTTATGGTAGATTCCTTTTGAGATATGTGTAGTTTAAAGGAGTCTGCTTTACTCTTTGCACTAAAGTTGGTTTTCTTAAAGAATGCAACAGTTTATCAAAGAAAGGGAGGCCATGTGACTTCTCTGTTTGAAAACTTCACCATGTTATAACTTAAATCTGCTTGAATTAATTTTGATGAAGTTATCACAACCCTCAGAACAAAAATATTTTGAGCTATCAACTCCCTGTTTCCTTTAAACAAATACGTCCATTAACAGGGTGCCCACTAGTCGGACCCCTCTCTCTACAGAAACATTTTCTCCTCTGAAAAGCTTTGGAAACCCCAGGCTGCATTGGCAAAAGAAGGTGAGATTATTTGAACTCCCCCCTCTTCCATAAAAAAGATTTATACCTGTCAGGTTTTAGTTGAAAATGAAATTAGATTTTCATCAAATTGAGTTCATCCAGCTTGCTGTCATTAATACAGAAAGGATTTCTGTTCATCACAGCGTTTTAGAGAGAAGTACTAAATGCCAAAGTCGCAATGCAGTGAACACAGTAACCCAGCTCAGAAAGTGAATTAAGAAGCTTCAACCCAACTAACGCTGAGATAGAAAGTGTGAAGAAAGCAACACCCTAGCTACTTGCCAACAGGCTATCTTGTCAATTAGCAGAGTTGGAATGCTACAGAGCAAAGGATCAGAATATCAACAAATCCAAAACAAGTTTTCACAATATTTTTTATTGATGCCAAGCATATTTGTACTGCAGCGGAACCCCACCCAACCAAACTAGCTACAGCCAAGATCTGTTGAATATGTCGGACATTCAGTGCTGTTTCAGTTCTGTTTTTAATTTCACTTACAGCTTTGTAAGTGTGTCAAAAATACATGCCTTGAAACACACAAGGCTGATGAAGTGATGATATCAGCTTAATGTCTACGTCTCACCACGACTTGATCAATTTGCCATCTGTGGACTTGGCTTCATTCTTTTGCAGCAAGTACCGCATGGGCACATCAAACACTGGGTTTCTATCTGTGAGGAGCACTTCCTTATCATCCTTTGTAGAGTAGCCTTAGGCTCCATCCTGAATCAAGGCAGTAAGATTTTAACGATAAACAAATTGCTGGTAGGTTGGGGCGCTAGAATAGCGGGTTGAATTTTAATGTGTGTGTGTGTTTGGTTGGGTGCCGGTGGGAAGATGGCTCCAATCCACCAAAATCTGCAATGGCCTCCTTTTTTCATAAATTATCGCATTCTTTAAGAAATGCTTGGCCATGCTCCCAACCACCCAGAGGCTTCAATGGCCTCCAATACCCTCTCACACCCCCTCACCACTCCCCCAGCATGGCTATCACATCTGGTGGGGACCAGCTATTATTCTCATCAGCAAGATCTCTTACCGATGAGGGGGAAACAACCAGGGGAAGTTGGAAACGGCCATGCCAGACACACTGTCATGAAATGTTCATGCTCTATCTTCCCGGATCAACTGGCACAGCGGGCCGTAAAAATCGTGTCCTTACGTCTATGAATGAATTCACAGTTAAAAGAATATTCTCGTTATTAAAACCCATTCACTACAATTAACTAATTTCAACTACTTAATCCCTTATAAAAACACAATAATTTGTTTTCATGGAATAAAAGCAAAATATTGTGGGTGCTGGGAATCTGAAATAGTTCCTTTAATTTTAAGGAAGAGCCATATGGCTCTTTAAAACTTTAACTCTGTTTCTCTTGCCAGAAAGTCTGCCAGACTTGCTAAATTTATCCAACATTTACTATTTTTATTTGTTTTCAAGGCTTTAATTCAAATACTCTCAACATATGGAGCGATTGATCAAACTGTGAACTGGCAAGTATTCCACTTCGATAGTGATGGGCTGTGAAATCAGTCATGGAGCACAAATATCATGATAGCCATTAAGTTTATGTGAATAGGAAAAGTGAAATAGCAATCGCTGATTTTTTAACAACTGCAGCTTTTTTTTCTAATTTAAAGGTCAGGAGATTTAAATCCCTTGACAGCTTGACAGTTCCCTTGACACTTTAACCATTCCTTTAAATAGCTTGACAGTGCATTGACAGTTTGGGAGCTCTGTTGGTAACTCTAGAGTTTTCTTAACGGCTTGACAATTCCAATGATCTCGACAGTTTTCCATTTTTATGCACATTCGTATATATTTTAAGAATTCTACAAGGCACTTAGCCTCTCCTACATGACATTTGATTTCTTCTAAATGTGTCCCTGAATGTATTCAAAAGGATGCCCATCTAAAGATCTATGGTAAGTTTAGGTCTTCTGAAAGTTCTAAAGCCCACAAGTCATCTTTTGGACATCCCACCACAGAAAATGGATCTGACTGAAGACAGCTGTATTTTAACACATGCCATTGCCTCCATGGACCATGGATGTGCAAAGATTCCCCTTACTGATGGTAAAAATGCTGGATGCTGGGTTTGGAGATATTGCTTTCAGAATTGGGTTTCCTGCACAATTTTAATAAGTCAGTCACCCTCTATACTTTGCAAAAGTTCAGATCTGTTTTCTTTTTATATTTAAAGGGCAGGAGGTTCAAATGCCTTGACCACTTTAGCAGTTCCAATGAGCTTTGACAGTTCTTTTGACAAGTTGACAGATGCAATGAGTTTACCCACTTTTTATCCACATTTATGTCTACTTCTAACATTCCCAAAGAACACCTTACTTTTTCCAAACGTGACCCTGGACCAAGATAAAATGGGCGCTTACCTCTCCAAAAGCATGCCCCATGCTTCCGAAGAATTCCATTTGTGTTAGACCCTCCACTGATGAGTCTAAAATGTACAAGTTATGTTTTGGATATTCCACTCAGGAAAATCAGGACTAACTGAAGGCAACTGCACTTTAATGTGTGCAACTGCCTCCATGAACAATGAAGGTATAAAGGGCAACCCACCCTATTCCCCTCTGCACCACCCCCAACAGTCAAAATGGTAGGTGCCAGGTTTGCAGTCAGGACTTCTGGATCTGGTCTCCTCCAGTACCATGTTGGGTAAGCCAGCGACTCTCTTGTTCCCTGCAAAAAATCCAGACTGAAGATTTCTTGCTTGATTTATAATTCCATTCTTTCTAACGAGTGCTCAACTTGTGAGACTTTCCTATACCATCTCCTGCTTTTGGATGTTTGACTGATAGTCAAGCATAGTTGCGGATGATTGTTTCAGATTTGTTTAATTATTTAGCAGTGGTATTAAGCATTATCATTGTGACTACGTATTGCAACAATCAATAAAGTTAAGCATTGGATTCACAATCTTGCTCAGATTATTTTCAGTGTTTCCTCTAACTAGTTCAGCAGAAGGCCCTAAGTATGACTCCCATTTTTTATTACAATTCCATTTGCAACGGTTCTTACCTGCAACAAGTTTTGTCTGAGTTCCTTATAGTTCATTAGTTGCCTTGCCGATCTAACTCCTGTCCTGAATTTGACCAATGTGCATTTCATCCCTTAGTCCATGTTGCTTATAAAGATTCAGAATTGCAGAGGTCTCAACATTGATGTCCTGGGAGCAGCTTTTGAATACTCAGACATCATAAACTTCAAAACTATTGCTGTCTTCCTGTCAATGCCTTATCCACCTCTCTGTTTCATTACTGCCTTCAGCAGAAGCCTTTCACGTGGAATGTGACCAAATGTGTATCAGATACCTAGCCACACAATATCATTGGACTTGCCATTGTCATCTTTGCCCCCAGTAATATGGAGAATTTCAGGCATTAATTTATTAGTCTTTTTCTGTTCTTTGTTCATTAAAGGAAATTAGTAATTCTTCGCTGTTATCAATTTGTGATCTTAAATATTGCTGAAAAGGGAGAGATGTTGCCAAAGTTTTTTATCCTGCACTCATCAGGACAAATACAAAATGCCAAACTTCAAACAATCACCACAATTTATACTACAGGAGGAAAAGAAACAGATTGATTGGCATGTCGACACTGGCAGAAGCATTGCCATGAAAGAAACAAGGAACTGTTGGCCTACAAGCTGTCAGGTAATTCAATAAAGGCACAAGGCTTGATCATTTTCCTCTTGTTTGCAGAGAACGGGTCCCTGAGAATTAATGTATGTCACTTCTAGCAAGCATAAATGAGCCATGTTATGAGCATGGTTGATTATCTTTAATTGGTTGCTTAGTGTAGCTAAGAGTGCACTCAGGAATGTTCAGCATGTGCTGCCCAATCATAGGATCACATTTAACAGTAGACATTTTGTTAATGGATTTTCAGACGCGCTCTTGACTATTCTAATGCAGTAGTTGTATCTGCTGAAGATACAACAGGAGAGTGAGAAATTTCTTCCTGTTATTCCCTGTAAGTGTGGTCAAAAGATTTTGAGTTTATAAATAAGTTCATAGAATACAAGAGCAAAGACTAACAGCTTTGTCTGAGTACCTTCGCCACGCAGACTGGAATAGTTGAAGAACCAGCTCACAGCCTTCCCAAAAGCAATTGCGGATATGCAGTAAAGCCTGCTATTGCCAGCAATGCCCACATCCTGTGAATGAAAATATTTGAAAAAGCTGATAATGAATTTTTATAGGACAATCGTCAGACTGTGGTGAGAATAACATGCGCTGTTTTGAGAACCCCAAAACCAAAGGTCATTAAAACTAAAAAGAGAGACAGTACAGCTTCACCACAGTGAAATCATATATAGAATACTAAGAAATAAATTGCAATACAAGGCTATTTTAACTCTATGATCTGTTATTCTAATTCTTATTAAATCAGACCTTGGAATTACTGGAAGCTAACATCCAGTTTTACAGGAAAATTGCATTTTATAAAGACTTTCTGAAAAAATTCCACAGGAATGGAAATATTTCGAATTGGCACATTTTCACAGGGTTTTCTTGAACTGAAAAGGTATGGATTACCAAATCATTCCCAGTTTCAGCTGAGATCTATCTTAAAGATCTTAAAGTGTTTCCTTTATTGTCTTTTTCTTTCTTCTTGTTAATTTTCCTACATGTTTGGTGGAAAAGTGCTAAGAAGATTCTAGTTAATTTTGGTCGAATGAAGATGGGAAGTCAATTATTTCTAGCTGGGGAGAGAGTGAGCAAAGGTCACTAATTTAACCTTGTCACCGAGAGAGTGGGAAGAGGGATGTGAGGAGAAATTGTTGCTGCATGGAAGATTTGTCATAGTTGAGACAGAGACCATTACATATTTTAAGGGAAACTTGGGTAACTATTTGAAGCAGAGGAAAATACAAGGCTCTGGGGAGACAGCAGCATTAGTTGTGAATTCCTCTAACAAAGAGCTGGTGCAGACACAATGAACCAAGTGTCTCCCATTCTGATGTAAATTTTTGTGGGCAAAAACCAAAGTTCGTAATCTACTATAAAACATCCACACAACAATTTGTATTCATTTGATGCCAATAATGTAGAAAATAAATTATATTTACAAAAAGATACTTGCTATTTTTTAAAACTTTAGCACAAACAAAATCAGTCCTTGACTTTACTGGAAGGCTATTCAAGTTTCACAGGAAAACTGGATTTTAAAAAAGAATTTCCAAAAAGCATCACATGCCAATAGAAATATATCAGTCTAAATGGCATATCTTCACAGGAGTTTCTTGAACCAGAAAAGTATGGATTCTCCTAATGAGTCATCGAGGTACAGAGGTTTACAGCATGGAAACAAGCCCTTTGGCCCCCCAGT
Organism: Carcharhinus amblyrhynchos; assembly: GCF_965287045.1. Lineage (NCBI taxonomy): Eukaryota > Metazoa > Chordata > Chondrichthyes > Carcharhiniformes > Carcharhinidae > Carcharhinus > Carcharhinus amblyrhynchos. The sequence goes on from NC_137335.1 coordinate 58,393,527, forward strand.
GATTGCCATATTCAGTTCAGGTTGTCTTTGGGTGAAATTTTCTCAGAAAAATTCTCGTGTCCAAGTGGCGAAAAAATGAGGTGTTTTCTTGCCTAGTTTCCCAGAGAGGAAAGTTATATGATTTTACAGAGCTGTGCAACACAAATACCGTAATCTTGCGGGGGTGGAGTGGGTGGGGGGGGGTTGCAATTCTCCCAGAAGTGCTAAATTGGTGGGAAAACTGATCTTGATCAAAACTGTTTTGTCAGTTCAACTTTTAAGCTGAATCTCCACAGCCTGCGCACTGTAGAAGTCCCAATCATGAACCTCATTAAAAACGCCTATTCGTGCCAGAGTTTAACAGCTCTGGAACTCTGTGCTTGCACAGTGACCCCAATCAGTCAGTCTTCCCATTTGTTGGCCAGCTCAATCACTGCCCAGCCTGGGACTCCCACAGTGCTGCCCCTCCAACACCCTCCATAGCCCGACTGCGATCCCCATAACAATTCCCGGGTCAGCCCTGAAGCCCCCCTGTCCTGGCGCACACCGATGTCCACTCCAACACCCACCCCCAATAGTGATGATCCCCCATCCCTCTCACGCCGGCAGACCCCACCCCCCCCCCGACTTGACGACCACCCCCAAAAGGCAGCTGCCCCACCTTGGCAGACTCCAACCACCAATCACCCCCAGCCCGCCCCAATTGCTGCCCTTCCTCCATCCCAGGCCGATCCCATTGCAGAGTGGCAGCGGGACCCCCCCATCCCCACTGATCACCCCCTCAGGGCCCTGTCCACAATAGACCCTGCCCCTTGGCACTGCCTGGTGCCCAATGGGCAGTGCCAAGGTGCCACTGAGCATGGGCACTTTGACCCTTGGGCAGTGCCAGGGACACAGGATGCCCATGCCCAGGGGGCATCACTCCCCCAATACCTGACCTTCGGGGGTGCTCTGATTGCCCCTCCTTCATTCCGGCAGGGTCTAATTCCCCGAACATGGGGAAATGCTCTAAACCCCGCTGGAATGAAATACTCCTGGTGAGGTGGGACATTCAATGAGGACTGGCAAGTTCCTGATAATTACATTTAAAATACATGTAAAACATATTAAAATAAGATTCAAATGACTTATCAGTCCTCCCCCTAGTTTCCAGCGGGGTTTGGTCTCCGAACAAGATGCGATGCGCATCTCCAACCCCAATCCGCCAGAAAAGTTGTGGGTTGGGATGGGAGAATCACTCCACCCGATTTCCATCAGTACAGGGTGGAATCTATTAATGTCGAGAAACCAGCTGAAGACTGCTAGACTCTGTGCTTTGCCAAAATTACATCAGGATCACAATTCCAGAAAACTTGCCTGTGTTTCTTATGTATTCTATTTTTGTCAGGGGCGGGGTGGAAGGGGGAGAATGTGATTCACACATCGGAGAAAACCCAAAGCCAATAAAACCATCCTGAACTCAGTGCTGAGTTTAAACAGATCCTACTTTTGCTGGAGTGAGGTGTGTTTCCTACAGTCCATGACTTGCAATTTTTAAGGGTAGACTTGGATATGCATAAAAAGTGGGTAAGACTTGTGGTATTGTCAAGTTATTTAAAAACCCTGCTCTTTAAACTTTGAAAAAAAACTAGCAGTGCCAGCCATGACACAGACTCTGTGCATGCTTTCCTTGGTTTTCCTCTAAATGTAATTGTGCATAGGCACAATACCTTAAAATGAAATCTTTGCATAAACTGACAGGGGCAGATTTTCCTCCACCTTGTTTTGTGATTTTAGGACCAAACTGCAATTGCCGAAGAGAATTGCCAGAACTTTACCATTCTGCCCACCACAGGAATTGGAGCAGGTGAGGGGCAGACCATGGAAAGTTCCATTGACCACAGGTGGGATTTTACACTTTTGTGATGAGCAAGGCCATAAAATCCTACCTAATTTATTTTTGAAACATAGCCCATTTGAGATTCCTTTGGCTGGATGTTCTCTATTCCTGTGCTGGATTTTTTATATTTAATGGGGGTAGGATCCTGAATTGGGAGAAAAGGGAAGTGAACTCATCACTGTTTCATTGCAGCTTTTCCAGGCTACTATTGTTTTAGCAGCTTGCATGCTGTATTAAAAGAGATTTCAAAAACGGTTATGCTAGTCAAATGATCTCTCTCCCATAATGATTTCAGAAGATATTTACTTAGCTGATTTCTGAAAAGACTAGTTTTAGTTCCATGGCTGAGATGGTTTGTAGCACTATCCATACGTGATTTACTTGCCCACATTCACCCTTTTAAGTCAAGTTGGCATGTTTTCAATTCTAAATGCTTGACTGAAATGTGGTGAGCTGCATGTGTTTCTCTTTAAGTTTAGATTTAACTTTGTCATGTTATTTTGTATTTGAGAACGGTTGGCCAAAAAGGTATTTGTATTATCAGAATATATGCACTCTAAAATCTAGAATAGAGGACATAGTAAATCGAAAAGTTGTGATTAGGTCAAACCAGAGTTAGATTTTAAAAACTTTTTGATGATGTTAGAAAGCAGGGACGTAAGCAGTTCCGCAGCTCAGAGCTTCAATAAATTACAACGAAGAAACGATGCAGTGATCCTGACAACTATACAGTGAACCTGTAGTCAGGAGAAAGCACAAAGAGTATAAGATACAGGTGGAATAAGGAAGAAAAGCTGAGAGGAGCGACCCCCGTAAGCAAGTGCTACAGATCGAGATTGGAGCAGATACCTTTCTTGCATCTAACACAAAAGTAATCCCCCACATTTAAGAACTCTTGCTCACAATAATCTGAAGCATGGCCTTGCATGCAATAAATTAAATTCTTCATCTGGGCAAGCAATGAACCTGTTTATTACCTTGTTGCTACTGTGCATAGACTTCACTGCTAGGTATTCAAATTCATTCTAATGTTAATTTCCAACTCTTAGATGAGCCCGGTGCTGAATCGCTCGGGCTTACTTGCCTTTGTGGCCTCTCTGGGAGAGATTCACTCAACGAGGAAAACATCTGCTCCCCATGAAGGGGGAATAGTCGTCCTAGCCTCGCCAGTGTAACTGGGTGCTACTGAGGCTCCCTGGCGATGCTGAGGGCAAAGGCGTTGTCCCTTGGGCAGTGCCACCCTGGCACAGTGGCACTCCCAGCCTGGCACCTTGGTAATGCTCACCAGGCACTTGGCACTGCCCACCGGTTGTGCCAGGTGGAAGGGCCTATTTGTGGTGGGGCCTATGGGGGGGCAGGGCCAATAGGTGGGCCTAGGGGCAGAACCTATGGGAGGAGAGGAGCCTATGGGGAGGGGCTTATATGGGCAGGACATGAAATGAGCAGGGCCTGAATGGGTGGCCCAATCAGGGAGGGAGGGGGGCTTGCTGCCACTCTGCATCACGATCAGACCAGGGATGGGGCGCCACTGCGTACTCTGTATCGCGATCGGACTGGTGGGAAGGTGGGCCTGCTGCCACTCTGCATCAAAATTGGATTGGGATGTGGGGCGTGATCAATCCAGACAGTGATAGGGGGTGGAGGGCATTCCATGAAAGTGCAGTGTGAGGCTCACAATCAGCCACAGGCCACTGCAATTGTGGTAGTGGGGTAGCTTGTGAGGCAACAGCAAGGGCCTGACAGCTCTCTCTCTCGCTCTCTGTCTGTCTGTCAGATGCCTGCTGTTGGAATAGCGCAAGTATAGAATCAGGAATGTGCACGAATGCAATATCTTCCTCTTACAGTTGCTATTGCACATGTGCAAACACAGTGGTACAGATATCTGTAGATGCGCAATGGCCCCTCTGCAGGCTGCCTGGTAAATTAAGCCCAACCCACTGCTTGCAACAGCCAGAAACAGTCTGGCCCATATTTTAGTGTCTAAGTCCATAAGATTGGGCATGAAAACTCATCCAAAAAATGGATCAGGAATTCTCCCATTTTCTTGCCAGCTGGACACTAAGAATCATTCCGCCCAGTCAGGAAATCATGACTGTCCTTTGCCCCCATTTAGTCTTCTCATCTCCGACTGCAATAGCTGTATAACCCACCTCCTGACAACATATCTTACGCCGGCGACCATTCCCTCAGGTCTCAGCAGTGGCCTTGTGTGCTCAGAGTGTGGCTGCCCGCCAGGTGGCAATACATGCACAGGGTTTGAATTGAATCAAAGGATCATAGAACCCTAACAGTGCAGAAACAGGCCCTTCGGCCCATCATGTCTGCACCAACCATAATACCACCCAGGCCCTACCCCGTATTCCTACATATTTGCCCACTAATCCCTCTAACCTTCGCATCTCAGAACACTAAGTGGCAATTTTAGCATGGCCAATCAACCCAACCTGTGGGAGGAATCCGGAGTACCCGGAGGAAACCCACGCAGGCATGAGGAGAGTTTGCAAACTCACACAGACAGTGACCCAAGCCGGGAATCAAACCCAGGTCCCTGGAGCTGTGAAGCAGCAGTGCTAACCACTGTGCTACCGTGCCGCCCTAGGTCAGATAGCAGTGAATAACTCAAAAATAGTGACACTGTTGTCACAGCTCAGCACCCTGCAACACAACTTGACACAATGCTACCTAAAGCAGAATCATCTTAATTTTGTGACGACATTACCAATTATGCCAGTTTATGAGCCGATGTATTCATTGATGCAGCTACATTTTCCCTTTGAAGAGCAAGCTCACGTATTCAAAGCTCAGCATAATCTAATACCATGAAGGTTAACAGTAGATTCATTCCTCCTTTTTCAGGCTACATAGCCCTAATCATTCATGCACACATGATACCTTCATCCACCTATGATATTTATAGGTGACCCATTGCTATATGTCAAATGACACACTTGGAATGCCAATGCCTGATGTGTTCTTTAACATTTCTTAATTGTGATTAAATGGAATTGTTCTATTAAATGGAATTATGTTTAGTTGCTCATTAATCAATTTGGTAGAATAAAGACAGTAAGGAAAAGATTATAGTGTATTTGATTTAATGCTTTATAACTAGGACGGCATAGTGGCATAGGGTTAGCACTGCTGCCTCACAGCACAAGGGACCTGCGTTCGACTCCCGGCTTGGGTCACTAGCTGTGCAGAACCTGCAGGTTCACCCCCTTTCTGTCTAGATTTCCTCTGGGTGCTCCAGTTTCCCCACACATTCCAAAAGACATAGAATGGCCGTACTAAATTCTCCCTCAGTGAACCCAAACAGGTGCCAGAATGTGGTGATTAAGGGATTTTCACACCAACTTCATTGCATTTTTAAGGTAAGCCTGCTTGTGACACTAATAAATAAGCTTAGTGGAATTATTTTATTTATGAGGTTTCTGGTCTTGCATCTGTCACCATCCTTCTCCTGGGAGAGTGAAATGGTTTAAGCCATAATACTGGGATTCTCCTCTTGGGGCAGACTTTCAGTAAGGACAGATTTCTGTCCAGCCCTGCCAATACATCCTGACGTTGATGCATTCTGCTGGCTGGACGTCAGTCAATGTGACAGGCTTCCAGTGGAAATCCTGCTGCCAAGCTGGAGCCCCCACTGCCCCAACTCTCTGCCCACTGAAAGGACAGAAAATCATTACGATGCCCACTGCCGCATCACAAGATGGTGGGGAAGGTAAAAAAGTTTAAAGGTGATAAACTGCCCTGATGATCAGTCTTCACGATCCGACACCCACCAGCTCCTTTATCAGGAATGTGTTTGGGAACAGAATAGGAAGAGAAATTAGCCACTGGCATTTTAATAATGGAAGAGAAACCATCCCATCTTCGTCCTGCCTGATTCCTTCGCAGATAGCATCAATTTAACACTGCAGTGTTTCTCTGATCCTGGTCATTTTGCTTCCTTCAGTCGGGAGCAGGCATAAATGTCACTCTCGAGCGAGAACCCACAAAACTCAGCTAACTCACTCATCTAGTCAAAGGCTGAGTTATAGGCCTCTGACCTTTCACTCCAAAGCGGTGAAATTAGAACAACGTGATGAGACAGCAGAATGTGGAAGGATTCCTTTTCCGAAGCATTCGCTACAACATGGAATATCTAGAATTGGCTCAATACCAAAGCTTAGCTTGGTTCAGTTCTGCAGATTGACATCTGCTGAACGGGAAATTAACCTTGTCAGATCATGTCTTCCAGTAAAGCTCAGCTGTCTTACTCGAGATGAAAAATGATCCTGCAGAGTAAATGTTAAATGGTGATGTCCTGACAGGAAAACAGGGAAAGTGCCGATGTAGCATTAAAATACCCAGAGTGGAGCTGCACCAAGCATTTATTATTTCACATTTCATCAACTCCCTCAGATTCCTTTTCACATCTACAATTTCTATCAGACAACTTCAATCTTTCGTTTTGTTTGTGTTTTAATAAATATCACTGAATTGAAACTAAATCATAAATTGTTAAAAATTTATATATTTTCGACTCATCAAAAGCAATTGTATCATTTTGCAGAAGACAGTCCACAAGGAAAGGAAATAGCAGGACATGTTTTCTTGTTTTTTGTTTGTCTTTATTCCAATTCAATTAAATCAAGTCCAATTCAGAGTCTCAACAAGTTGAGACATTCCCAATCCAAGCTGATAAGACAGGGCTCTCACCTCCTGTCTCGGGCTTGATCTATATGATCCAAGCTGATTGGAGTAGGCATAGCTCCTCCTCCAAGGCTTGATCTTATTTGCATCTTAGCCAAAAGGCTGAGATGCCGCTTTTAAAAATTGTTTCAGATGAAGCTGAATGTAACCTAATGACTTCAACCAAGCACAGCATGTCGATACTACACTTGATCTTAGCCAAAAGGCAATTAGGGTGTTCTGTTACTGTGTCACTGCTACTCTCGGCTAACATGTCAGCCCTGAAGCTAAAAGTGCCTTTGATCAGCTCCCCTCACAAAAAGGAAGCTAAATGGAATACCACTACAGAAAGAAGTGCCTCCACATACCGTAAAAGTATTATATTAGACACTTTAGTCTGTCAAATCCTTTGTTATTTGGGCTACCGAACAACACTATTACAGAACTGCTGAAATATTCCTGTCTTTGTCCAGAACAAGTTGCTGCTCATCATTCTCTTCCTCTGCCATTTTTCCTCTGTAATGATGGAGGATGAACCAATCACTCCAATTCAGAGAAACCTTACTGCAATCCCACTGTCCCTGAGTGTCCAAGCAACAATACGGGGGTTTGACAATTTTAGTGGTATGTTCTACTCTGACCCTGGTGTTGCCTAACTGATTCTGTTTTTGGCCTCTATCAGCCGAACAGCACTGGCATCCTGAACTGGCTGAGAGTAATTGAATTGTGGCTAGACTCCAGGTAGCATTTATTGCTCTGCAGAATAAGGTTGTTTGCATCATTGATTATCGCACACTCAGGGAACAAACTCCCTTCCTCCGATGAATGCGATTGCAATTTTAGACAAAACCTGGGGTAAGCAAGTGGATGCCTTCATTGGCACCATGTACTTATAGCTCAGAAGTTGTGATTCTTTTTTTTTGTATGCAAACTTGAGACCTAATTTGTCCATATTTTAACATGTTAAATTGGATTTTGCTGATTATTTTTCACTAACTGAATTCATCCTTCGTAGTTGGCTGTTAAGCAGCTTAGTTGGCTTGGTGACTAGCTTGTGGTTCCAAATAGCATCAACAGCATGGGTTCAATTCATATGGACTCCCTATCAAATAAGGGACAGAAGAAGGCTATTTGGCCCATTGAGCACAATCCCATCCAGTCCCTATCTCCCATGTTTTTACGCTGCTAATCCCCCCTGACAGTAAGGGGCAATTTAGCATGGCTAATCAACCTAACCTGCACATCTTTGGAGTGTGGGAGGAAACTGGAACACCCAGAGGAAACACACGCAGACAGAGAACATGCAAATTCCACAGACGATCACCTGAGGCTGGAAGTGAACCCGAGTCCCTGGCACTGTGAGGCAGCAGTACTAACTACTGCGCCATTATGCTGCCCAGTTATTCCAGATGAGGTAGATTTAGAAACTGCCTCCTTGCTCTGACCTGAGCGTCGAACAACGCAGAATTGCCGAGCAGAAACTGAAAGCCAAGTTCCACAAGCATGAGGACGGGCTCAACCGGGATCATGGGTTCACGTCACACTACGTGCAATCCCAATCATTTGGCCTGGGCTTGCAAAATCCTACCAACCGTCCTGGTTTGAGACAATTCAGACCTCTTTAAGTTGTGATTAAACGTCTTTCCATTCAGATTGTCTGGACCTGTAAAGACGTGGTTACCTGTTAAGACTTACATTCCAACCATTATCTTGCAATTGAGTCTTTGTCTGTATACGCATTGTTTGTGAATCTAACTCTCCACTCGTCTGATGAAGGAGCAGCGCTCCAAAAGCTCGTGATACCAAATAAGCCTGTTGGATTTTAACCTGGTGTTGCTGAGACTTCTTACTGAGCATAGACGCCAATGGCAAACCACAACTAACAAGACAAAAAAATGGTCAAGAAAATGACTCAGAATGAAGCATCCGCAGACAGTAAGCCACAGACCCATTTTTGGGTAGAGTACACATACCATACAATACCAAAGAGCTGCTGTTCATGTCAATCATAGCAGCCCCTTCCTGTTTTCACTTTGCCTTAAAAATGCAATTAAAGGTTTTTCCTTTCTGAGTCAGATGAGCATCAAAAGAGCAGAATCATAACTTCCAATTAGAAATGAAAATCAAGTGGTCTGTGTAATGGCCCATTGGTCCACAATGTCGGTTTCACACCCAGACAGAAAATTGAGAATCTACCACAGCATGTTTCAAATTGCTGATGTTCTGCTTCTTTCAGGCCACTTATCATCAAAAGAGCTGGTCACTGTGACAGCTGCCCATATTTTTTTGGCAAACTCTCAAGCCACTGGTGCTGTTTGAGATTAGAGTTTGGAATAAATACTCAATAAATGGATCACTAGCTGACTGTGGGAGTAACAGTTCAGCTGCAGCTTTCATAGGCAGGAGAAGGTAAATCGATCGCTACACTTCCTCAGTTTTATTTCTCATGCTCAAGTTAGGTCCGTTGGCCTCTCCTCCCTCCACGTCAACTGAACAATGTCTACATTCACAAATTAAAATGTGATGGTGAGGTATAATGTGAACAATTACCTCCTTTATCCCTGAGGTAATGAAGAGTACAGAATTACACAATATACTGTGTGAGAGCTTTCGGCTGTTCACAGTGGCTGGATTTTCCATTCCTGCCGACATGCCCCCCCTGTCATTGGTTTCCCAGTGGCGTGAGGTGGATTTGATGGGGTGTCCCATTGCCAGCCAATGATGTGCTGCCATTGCTGCTGAGAAACCGGCCTCAACTGAGATCTTGTGTTCAAGTCTCACGTTTGCCTGAGGTTCGTACAATCCCACCTGGGGCCAACGGAGAATGCCATTCCTTGATCCTCACCTGCCCCCGGAACTGGGCTGGCTGTGCTGGTAAAATTCCAGCCTTAATTTCAGATATTTTTTATTGAATTCGAGTCCCACCATCTTCCATGGTGGAATTCAAACTCTGGTCCCCAGAACATTAGTTGAGTTTCTGGATTAATAGCCTAATGATAATACCACAAGGCCATTGTCTCCCATTGTCTTGCCTTGTTTCCTCAACTATAAAGAAGTGTTCCCCAACAGTCATGGGCGTTCAGCCTCTGATTTCCGGGTAAGCGTTCTCCAAGGCGGCCTTCACGACACACGACAACGCAGAATCCCTGAACAGAGACTGATAGCCAAGTTCCACACACATAAGAATGGCCTCAACCGAGACCTTGGGTTCATGTCACACTATCTGTAACCTCCATGACTTGCCTGAACTTGCAACATCTCACTGTCCTGGCTGGAGATAATACACATCTCTTTAGCCTGTGCTTAACACTCTCTCCACTCACATTGTCTGTACCTTTAAGGCTTGATTAACTGTAAAGATTTGCATTCCAACCATTATTTTGTAAACTGAGTTTGTGTCTTTATATGCCCTGCTTACTAGTAGAACTCCCACTCATCCGATGAAGGGGCAATGCTCTGAAAGCTTGGGGCTTGTGCTACCAAATAAACCTGTTGGACTTTAACCTGGTGTTGTGAGACTTCCTACTGTGCTTACCCCAGTCCAATGCTGGCATCTCTACATCATGAATCGGGTAAGCCACAATATGTATCATGAATTAATCAGACTCAAAAATCCATACTGAGACAGCATGGAGGAGAAGTTAATTTGCATTGTGGTGCTATGCAAACTCACAATGATTCCCTAGCGTCAGCAGCACCTTTGGCTGCTACTTGCACAGCCCACACAATAGCAATATCATGAAGAATGTTATGCAGGCCAAACACTAGTCTGCCCAATGTCCCTTAAGAGCAGCACTACAAGAACAGATTTCTCCCCCACAGAATTGAAACTAGGTAGTGTAATTTGGAATATTTAATTCGATAAAATAAGTCACAGAAAGCAAATAACCAATAAGAAGGAAAGAGATGCCAAAAAAAAGGAATTGAAGCAAAATTTAAATTAAAAAATCTCCAGCAATAATTAACATCTGAAGGTGACACCACACTTGTAAATTTTCAGTACCAGAGAGGTAATTTGAGAGTAATTAAGGCTTCTCATGGCATTAAAAATTCACTTACACGTGAACAGACAAGTCCTAACTTTCTCTGGAATGTGTAAGTGGTAATTAATGGGTAAATGCAGAAATTTCACACTCTTTACATATTTGAATGCTGAGCCTCGGATGGCATGGTGGCATAATGGTTAGCATTGCTGTCTCACAGCGCCAGGGACCTGGGGTCGATTCTGGGCTTGGGTCACTGTCCGTATGGAGGCTGCACATTCTCCCTATGTCTGCGTGGGCTTGCTCCGGGTGCTCCGATGTCCTCCCACAGTCCGAAAGGCGTGCTGGTTAGGGTGCATTGGCCATACTAAATTCTCTTTCAGTGTACCCAAACAGGTGCAGTAGTGTGGCGACTAGGGGCTTTTCACAGTAACTTCATTGCAGTTTTAATGTAAGCCTACCAGTGACACTAATAAATAGACTTCAAACGTTTCTGTTTATTTGCAATTGTTGGACAATGCAGTGTAATTTACTCCTTAATCAGCTTCATGGTAGCACACCAATTCTTTCACTGAGAAGTGCAGGCTATTAACTTCCAGCAGAGTTTAAGACTTGCCTCGATATTAACTGCCCAGATGTGGTAAAAGCAAGGTGGGGAGGACTGGTAAAAAACATGAGTTGTGAAATCACACTGACACACACAACACATCCACAAAGAGTATTCGGGTATTCAATAGTTAAGTTGAGTTTGCACTTATTAATTTTATGTTCACTGTTCCTCTCAGAAGCCGCTGAGCTGAGTGTTGCTCAGGTAACGATTGAGCCATGAGCAGTGCCATTTAAAAATTCAAATGGCAGCTGGGGTAGATAGTGCTCCAGTCAAGCCTGCGCTTCCAGGCAGCCTTCTCTCACCAACCACAACAACGTTGAATTGGTTAAGTGTTTGAAAATGCAGTAAAATGCAAGTTGGCAGAATACAAATTTTTAGCTACATAGTTTTATCCATTCAGCTGCAGTTAATTAAACTAAATGCTACCCAGGCATTTGAACCCCTCCTCCACTCCCATCACCTCATGAAAAATTGCTACCTGTCTCTGAAAGCTGATTAACAAGATGTCAATAGATTTAACAAGCAGCGGCAGATCATTTTCCAAAACAGTGTTACTAGTTTCTCTTTTTTTGACAAATAGCAGGGGAAAAATTGCTAAATTCAGTTTATGGATGGAATTTTCTCCAAAAAACAGCCCCAGCAGTGTGATCTGGATTGTAACTTTTAAACACTTGGAAAAATATTTTTTTCCCCCATGTGAAAAATGTACCTAAGGCTTGGAGTGGCTGATTCACCCACCCTGGAGATCATCTGGGCACTTCAATGAAGGGGGCACTGCATTTAAACTGCTCCATAGTGCGCACTCTCATTCAAGTCAGGAGGATGGTAATGAGGAAATCTGCGCCTCAATTCGCGGATGGGGCCCTCATCCATATGCTGCATGACATGGAAGAGAAGTGGGCAACAATATACTCTTGTGCTGGCAGGGGCCAGCAGGATTACAAATTATGCCTGGGAGATGGTCTCAGCACTGGTTATTTAAGTTTACTTAAGAATATAGTTAACAATTGTAGTAAGAAAATTAGCAAAAATTTTATCAATTACAAATGAGAAACAAACAATCATGATAATGTATAATCCTTAAGAAAGATAACTACAATGTTCCAATCAAACCAATCCCATAGACAAAAGACCCTTTTCATAGCTTTACCATAGCACAGACTGATGCCCACGTGACACTGGAAATTGTGTCCTTTGGTTGAAGTCTGTAGTTCTCTGGATTCGCGCCAAACAGTTTGAAGACAAAGCAGCTTCCCAAAACACCAGCGGCTCTAGTCCAGTCCCCAACAATAGAAAACTTTCACTCTTCAGGAGAACAAAATCTTGTTTTCAGCTCACCAACAGAATTTTCAAAGCAACAGGAAAAGAGGGAAAACACTTCTTTTTAGCTTGCTGTCCCTTCTAAACCTAAAGCTCAAATCTGCAGTTCCAAACTGAAAGAAAACTGTCCAAAAACACCTGGACATCCTCCTAATAATGCAGGATCATAAAAGTAATCCCAGAGCAAACACAAACAACCCTTTTTAAGTGACTTAAGTAGCAATAAAAGGTCATTTCCAGTCAAGCCAGCAACAATGACATCACTGAAACAATGAACTAAGAAACTACTGAAGCTGTGAGAGCTGCAAAAACCCTGATTTTTTTTAAACAAAACCCTTCTTAAAGGAACACTAACATCACACTAATCTCAAGTACGTTCTGTGTATTCCAAATCCATGCCCTAGCTATGTATTAATACATGTCTAGGACATTTGGTAAGTGGCACACTTTCAAAAGTGTGTTAACCAGGGTTCAGGGTAAACACAGTTCTCTTAGAGTGAAGGGCAAGGCTGGCAGAAGTAGGAAACCCTGGATGAATCGGGATATCGAGGCCCTGGTCAAGAAGAAGAAAGAGGCTGGGATGAAATGTCGCAAGAAGCTGAATGACCTAGATCGTTCTGTCAGGGTAAGTGCTCCACATTTCCTCTCTGCATTCCACCTTGCTGTCATTCCTTGGAATGTGACCTCAATGCACCACATAGGGCCACAGAACCCAACCTCCTAAAAGTTTTCTCGCTCCCTGGCACTCCTCATCAGAACCCCTCCCTGTTTATGTACAGTGCCCACAGAGGTATTGTCAATATTTGATCTGCCAAGCGTCCAGCTCACATCATCCCCATTTGTGTTCCTGGAGAAGAAGCTTGCCCACAACCACCTCAAGTAAGAGGAGTCTGGTGATGGGATGACCGAGCTGAAGATCCTGACTCCTTTTGAGGAGCTTGCAGTAGAGAAGCAGGACTGGGTCTGTGTTGAGAGCGAGGTGGGTCTGAAAGAGAAATGTGAAGAGCCACTGCATATTCATCCAGATGACTAATGTTATGGTTCAGGTTAGAAACTCCAAAGTATTCCATGAAGCCTGCCTGCATCAAAAGTTTTGATCTTGAATGTGGCTAGGATAAGCATGAGATGTTTCACTTCAGGTATGATTTAAGTGACTCACTGGGGAGCTTTTATCAAACAAAGTTTATTTAAGAATATAGTTAACAATTGTAGTAAGAAAATTAGCAAAAATTTTATCAATTACAAATAAGAAACAAACAATCATGATAATGTATAACCCTTAACAAAGATAACTACAATGTTCCAATCAAACCAAACCCATAGACAAAAGACCCTTTTCATAGCTTTACCACAGCACAGACTGATGCCCACGTGATACTGGAAATTGTGTCCTTTGGTTGAAGTCTGTAGTTCTCTGGATTCGCACCAAACAGTTTGAAGACAAAACAGCTTCCCAAAACACCAGCAGCTCTAGTCCAGTCCCCAACAACAGAAAACTTTCACTCCTCAGGAAAACAAAATCTTGTTTCCAGCTCACTAACAGAATTTTCAAAGCAACAGGGAAAGAGGGAAAACACTTCTTTTTAGCTTGCTGTCCCTTCTAAATCTAAAGCTCAAATCTGCAGTTCCAAACTGAAAGAAAGCTGTCCAAAAACACATGGACATTCTCCTAATAATGCAGGATCATAAAAGTAATCCCAGAGTAAACACAAACAACCCTTTTTAAGTGACTTAAGTAGCAATAAAAGGTCATTTCCAGTCAAGCCAGCAACAATGACATCAGTGAAACTGTGAACTAAGAAACCACTGAAGCTGTGAGAGCTGCAAAAATCTTGATTTTTTAAACAAAACCTTTCTTAAAGGAACACTAACATCACACTAATCTCAAGTATATCCTGTGTATTCCAAACCCATGCCCTAACTATGTATTAATACATGTCTAGGACGTCTGGTAAGTGGCACACTTTCAAAAGTGTGTTAACCAGGGTTCAGGGTAAACACATTTCTCTCAGAGTGAAGGGCAACGCTGGCAGAAGTAGGAAACCCTGGATGAATTGGGATGAGGCCCTGGTCAAGAAGAAAGAGGCACATGATATGCATAGGCAGCTGGGATCAAGTGAATCCCTTGAAGAGTATAGAGGGTGTACGAGTAGAGTTAAGAGAGAAATCGAGAGGGTAAAAAGGGGACACAAGATTATTTTGGCAGATAAGGCAAAGGAGAATCCAAAGAGCTTCTACAAATACATAAAGGGCAAAGGAGTAACGAGGGAGAGAGTAGGGCATCTTAAGGATCAACAAGGTCATCTATGTGTGGATCCACAAGAGATGGGTGAGAACCTAAATGAATATTTCTCAACAGTATTTACTGTTGAGAAAAGCATAGATGTTAGGGAACTTGGGGAAATAACTAGTGATGGCTTGAGGAATGTACATATTACAGAGAAGGAGGTGCTGGAAGTCTTAAAGTGCATCAAGGTAGATAAATCCCCGGGACCTGATGAAGTGTATCCCAGCACATTGTGAGAGGTTAGGAAGGAAATTGCGGGTCCCTTAGCCGAGATATTTGAATCATTGATAGTCGCAGGTGAGGTGCCTGAAGATTGGAGAGTGGCAAATCTTGTGCCATTTTTAAAAGGGCTGCAGGGAAAAGCCTGGGAACTACAAGCCAGTGAGCCTCAAATCTGTGATGAGACACAGGATCTACAGGCATTTAGAGATGCAAGGACTGATTAGGGACAGTCAGCATGGCTTTGTGAGTGGAAAGTCATGTCTCACAAATTTGATTGAGTTTTTTAAAGGGGTAACCAAAAAGGTAGATGAGGGCAGTGCAGTTGATGTTGTCTACATGGACTTTAGCAAGGCCTTTGACTGCATGGTAGGTTATTGCATAAGGTTAAATCTCACAGGATCCAGGGTGAGGTATCTAAATGGGTACAAAATTGGCTTCTTGAAAGAAGCCAGAAGGTGGTTGTAGAGGATTGTTTTTCAGACTGAAAACCTGTGACCAGCAGTGTGCCTCAGGGATCAGTGCTGGGTCCACTGTTATTTGTCACTTATATTAATGAGTTGGGCGACAATATAGGAGGCATGGTTAGTAAGTTTGCAGATGACACTGAGATTGTGTCACCTGCAAACTTACTAACCATGCCTCCTATATTCTCATCCATAGTGGACAGTGAAGGAAGTTATCTCCAATTGCAACGGGATCTTAATCAATTGAGCCAGTGGGCTGACGAAAGGCAGATAGAGGTTAATTTAGACAAATTGAGGTGATGCATTTTGATGGATTGAGTCAGGGCAGGACGTACTCAGTTAATGGTAGGGCGTTGGGGCGAATTACAGAACAAAGAGATCTCAGGGTACATGTGCATAACCCCTTGAAAGTGGAGTCACAGGTGGACAGAGTGGCGAAGAAGGCATTCAGCCTGCTTGATTTCATCAGTCAGAACATTGAATACATGAGTTGGAATGTTTTGTTGAAGTTATACAAGACATTGTTAAGGCCACAATTGGAATACTATGTACAGTTCTGGTCACCCTATTATAGAAAGGATATTATTAAATAGAAAGAATGCAGAAAAGATTTACTAGGATGCTATTGGGACTTGATGGATTGAGTTATAAGGCGAGGCTGGATAGTCTGGGACCTTTTTCTCTGGAGTGTAGGAGGCTAAGGAATGATCTTATAGAGTTCTACAAAATAATGAGGGGCACAGATCAGCTAAATAGTCAATATTTTTTCCCAAAGGTAGAGGAGTCTGAAACTAGAGGACGTAGGTTTAAGGTGAGAGGGAAGAGATACAGAAGTGTCCACAGGTGCAATTTTTTCACGCACAGGGTAGTGAGTATCTGGAACAAGCTGCCAGAGGTAGTAGTTGAGGTGGGTGCAATTTTGTCTTTTAAAAAGCATTTAGATAGTTACATGGGTACGATGGGTATAGAGGGATATGGGCCAAATGCAGGCAATTGGGATTAGCTTATGGGTTTTAAAAATGAAAGGGCGGCATGGACAAGTAGGCTGAAGGGCCTGTTTCCATGCTGTAAACCTCTAAATCTCTATGACATGTCCCTTGCCTTACAGGAATACCACCCCAACACCCTGGTCCATCCACTAGCACTATCCCACCACTCACCCTCGACAAAACCTCAGGAATGTTGAAGAAGGTCACGGCCATCCACCAGCACAGAGTGAGCTTAGCGGGCAGGTTTCTGGGCCACTATCTGGTGAGCACAACATAGCTTCTGATTCACATCATGTAGCGGCAGAAAAGTCCCAAAGATTGGATAGTGGGAGGTCTTGTGGATGCCAGGATTCAGCTGTGCCCCAGCCAGGTGCTGTGCTTCTAAACACATCCGTCCCTCAGCTGCTTAAGATGCAAAGGAAAAGCTGGGAAATCCAGCAGCAGGTATCAGTGACACTCTGAGTGGGAAAATCCCATAGCCTTCTGTCACAGGAGATGGTGCCGGCAATATGAAGACTCTAAACATGGTTGAATTGGTGTGACTGAAAACATGGCCAAAAACAGCTTCAAGGATGTATCTGAAATAAAGAAATATGTCACAGCAGCTGCAAGTGGACTGAGTGGTTGACCTAATGGGTATTGTAGTATGAGTCACGTCCATTGCAGTTGTGCAAAGGGTGCGTCTTGTTGCTATCTGACACATCAGTGAACAGAAATTTGAATTGGTTGTGGGTATTATGCTTATAGGCAGCTACCTCTTACTTCACCACTAGAGACAGGGACTGATGGTGAGTACTTACACATATCAGTCTATATGCTGACGGAATCCAGCTGGGCAGCTTTAATGCTTGTGAGCCCTTGTCTCAAGGTTATATTGATGCAAACTCCCAACACGTTATCAGTGGCTGAGAGACCATCTTTAAATTTTGATCCCATTATTCATGAGTTATGGTCCCATTGCGGCTATGAGTTGCGCTTAGCTGTACATACCACAGGAGTTGCCAAGCATTTAATAGATGCATGCAATGCAGTCAACCAGTCATCCATGACTGTGCAGATCAAGCAGTGAACCCCTCCATATTCCTCACTAGATTTTGCACCATATTTAGAAGCAGATGTTTCTTTTGAATGATACTTTTAAGTCAGTAATCTCGCTTTATAAATAGGCTCTGTGAGATAGGCATGGTACTTTTACTAACTTACAGAAGGGGCTACATACTATCTGTCAACCGAAAATACTCTATTGAGTGTCTAAAATGCTTCTCTGGTTAATGCAGTGCCTATTCACCACTTTAGCTCTATAGCTGTTCATTTATCTGCTCTGAATTTGCTCCACCAGCCTCTCCATAACAGGAATCAAAACCTGCTGGAATTCTCCTTGATCCCAGACATCTTCGTCCAGCTCCAGAGAGTTGTTGCTCTATTAAGACCACAAAAAATGTATCCTTTATTTAATGCGCTGCAGGCCCTTAAGAACTGCTGTGCTGCCCAGTTTCCCACCTGTGGATTGTCAAACTTCTTCTGCGCTGCCTGTTCCATAGTGGCAGCTCACCCTAACCATGCAAGTGAGAGCACAAGGCCCCCGACAATCTCCTTCTTCATTCACCTCACCCACTTCACATGGGAGTTGGGAAACCATTGCAGGTACATATTTGCAATCAGCTTAGCAAACGCTTAGCCTTTAACAATGACAGCTTAATAGGTTTACCTACACAGATCATTCTCTGAAGTTGAACATCTTCTTTCATATTTTCTTCTAAATCTTGCCCATGTAACTGAATGCAATCCTTCCATGAGGATTCCTGCAAAAACCTATTGCACCAGTCACTTCTAATGGAAGGAGAGAATGATCCACTCCACTAGCCACTCCTTGTGGCAGAGTTTCAATAGTCAAATTAATTGCTTTCCTCAGCAGGCAGCAATGGTCTGGGAAAGTGCAATATTAACACCAATACTGGTCTCCCATGTGCCATTTCAGGAGTCGAAATGCCTTTTCAGTGCATCCTCTATCTTAATTAATTTGCTTCCCTAAATTAGACAATCCACCCCATAAAACCACATATTTCAGTGGGATCCATTAGTCCATCATTGTCAGGTACATATGGTAAATCAACAGAGGAATCTAAAACAACATCAAGCCTGCAGTTTCTGCAGGGGCGTTGTGTGGGGAGATGGGCCTGGATAGTCGGGATGTCCAGTCTCTGATCTATTGCCAAATTTGGAGATCCTGAAAGTAAAACACTGTGCACCATCCCGACAATAGAATAAATATCAACTTTGAAATTCTCATGGTACTAACTAAGGGAACTGACTCAAATCTGAAAATACAAACATTCCCATTGCTCAAAAGCAAAAACCTTTGCCAAGTACCTCAACGACAATGTCTTTGGTTACACCTGTTCTGATGGGAATTGTGCAGCTTTTCATCTTCAGAAATCAGTGACTAGAATATCTGTGATATTGCATCGTATCAAATCCACAGAGAAGCTACAAAACAATTCTGTATGCAATTTCTCCAAGGCTTCTGTCTATTTTCGATTGAAGCCACAACAAGAGGTCAGGGGAATCACAAGGAAAATCTTCCCCCTATCTCTGGCATTTACGACATATTTTAATTAAATTGCTTATTAAATACATTTGAGTAGGACGGATTAACTGGTGACCAGTTAATTAGTGAAAAATTGTTGGAAGGACCGAGATTTCTGAACATACCAGCTATTCTCCCATCAACTCTCATAGGATCATAGAATCCTACAGTGCAGATGGAGACGATTCAGCCCATTGTGTCTGCACCAACCACAATCCCACCTCAGCCCTATTCCCATAACCCCATGTATTTTTCCCAGCTAGTCACCCTGACACGCAGGGGCAATTTAGCATTGCCATCCCACCTAACCCGCACATCTTTGTACTGTGGGAGGAAACCGGGCCACCTGGAGGAAGCCCACGCAGACACAGGAAGAATATGCAGACCACACAGACAGTGACCAAAGCCGGGAATCGAACCTGGCTCCCTGGTACTGTGAGACAGCAGTGCGAACCATTGTGCCACCATGCCACTCACACCTCACCTCGCTCTCATCCCAGTAAAAATAAGTTAGATTAAAACTTACTTTACAAAATTCTGCCATGATCTTTTCAACATTTTATTTCTTTGAAGTGGAAATGATTGAGAGCTTTATGCTTCTAGGTGTCCAGATTACCAATTACCTGTCTTAGTCCCTCCACCCTAAGAAAGGCATCCAATGCCTCTATGTTCTCAGGTGGCTAAGGAAATTTGGCATGTTCACTACAAATCCCACCAATTTTTACAGATGCACCATAGAAAGCATTCTTTCCAGATATATCACAGCTTGGTAAGCCTCCTGCTCGGACCAAGACCGCAAGAAACTATGAAGAGTTGTGAATGCAATCCAGTCCATCACACAAACAGCCTCCCATTGACTTTGTAAACACGTCCCGCTGCTTCGGAAAAGCTGCCAGCATAATCAAGAACATATTCATATCCACTTTCTTCCACTGGAAAAAAGATAGAAAATTCTGAGACCACGTACCAACTGATTCAAGAACAGCTTCTTCCCTGCTGCCATTAGACTTTTGAATGGACCTAACATATATTAAGTTGATCTTTCTCTATCCGCTAACTATGACTGTAACTCTATATTCTGTGCCCTTGCCTTTCCTTCTCCCCAGATACTCAGTGAATGGTGTGTATTGTCAATATAGCACACAAGGAATTATATTTTTCACTGTATCCCAATAGACATGATAATAATAAATCAAATCAAATCAAATCCAATCAGTGCCTTAAGCCTTTTAATTAGAATCAAGTTATCTATGTAGCTCTGGTCAAGTTGGTCTTCTATCTCCTCATGGGCCATTGTTGATTTGTAACAAGTTCTGTATGATCAGTTTCACTGGAGATACAGATTTGTGCATTTTAAAATCAACTTTGTTGGGGTGAAGTCAGACAATTATTTTCAATGAAATTCATCATAAACAGCATGAATTTCTTATATTATGAACACAATAGTTTGCAAGGATCTGGTGTGAAAGAATAGCACTAATGATTAGCTCAAAGTAGAAAATACATCCAATACATCACATGTATTTTTCACAATATCATTGATGCAAACCTAAAGTACAACATGGGATATATTTTTGACTTTAATTAATTTGACTTTAATCTCAATTAACACATGCAATTAAGGTCTGTGGAGATCAGTTTCATCTGAGATTGCTTGAAGCAAAGGAAGCTTTACCAGAAATAGTTTGGGGTTTTATTAACTATGATAATACAAAAGAAGACGCATCATTTTGACTTTAATACTATTTTCCAGCCAATGAAAAAGAACTCTCCTGCTTCATAATCAGATGCATACAAATTGTGCTTCCAGGTTTACAAGGCTGTGTCTTTGAATAAAAATTAGTTAAATGGATACTCTGCAAATTTAATGCGTTTTTTTCAAGTTTTCAACCATTTCTATATTCTTGTTTGTTTCACTTTTATTTCTCTTTAGCCACTCAACATTTGTTATAATAGAAATTTGGGTGGAGGGCTCCCTGGAAGAATTTGAGTTAGATAATTTGGAGGAAGACCACAAGCAATAGCCACACCAGATTGCAACAGAGATTGTGCCTAAGCAGTGTAACCCTCCAAATCAGGCACACACATATAGGTGAACTTCTGGTGGAGTGTGAAATGTGTAGGTTAAAGTATACCAAGAGGCTGTGACAGATATCTAAAACACTAAACAAGTTTAAGTTTATTTATTCATGTCGCTGCAATGACATTACTGTGAAAATCCCCTAGTCGCCATTCTCTGGCACCAGCTTGGGTACACTGAGGGAGAATTTAGCATGGCCAATGCACCTAACTAGCGTGTCTTTCGGACTGTGGGAGGAAACCGGAGCACCCAGAGGAAACCAGTGCAGGCACGGGGAGAACGTGCAGTCTCCACACAGACGCTGACCCAAGCTGGGAATCAAACCCAGATCCCTGGTGCTGTGAGTCAGCAGTGCTAACCACTGTGCCGCTGTGCTGCCTGAAATTGAGCTACAGCCAAAACTTAGAACAGGCACAACCCCCAGTAGTTTTCACTTCAGCCACATCTTTTGTGCTTTGTACTTATACCATGTTGGCACAGCCAGGATTAACCAATCTGTAATGGATAGCTGTACTAAATAGTTAATGCCTTGTTCACCACAGTGGCCAACTTTATCACATCCTCTTCCTGATCCTGGTAGTAGATATAATTTATAGCAGCATGAATGTCATGGAATTGTACTTCAGGGTTTGTATTGGTGCAAATGACTGAGTGAATCGAGTTGAAGGTTAATACAAGCTGAGCTCTGAATTCTCCATTCCCTGCTACTGCAAAGGCCTCTCTTTCAAAAATCTCTTGGGTTGCTCCCTCAAAGTGAGAATGAAGATGTAGGTTGGAGGATCTGGCTGCTCTGTAAAGAGCTGAGTTTTCAAGGGTATGTTAAATGGGAATGAGGAGGTGTTCTTGCTTGATAGGGCAGACGCAACACGGTTTCATTAAAGGGAAGTCGTGTCTGACCAATTTACTGGAGTTCTATGAGGATGTGTCTAGGGCGGTGGATAGAGGAGAGCCGGTGGATGTGGTCTTTCTGGATTTTCAGAAGGCGTTTGATAAGGTACCTCACAAGAGGTTACTGCAGAAGGTCAGAGGACATGGAGTTGGGGGTAGGGTGTTAGCGTGGATAGAGGATTGGTTGTCAAATAGGAGGCAGAGAGTGGGGGTCAATGGGTGCTATTCGGATTGGCGGTTGGTGACTAGTGGGGTGCCCCAGGGGTCGGTGCTGGGGCCTCAGCTATTTACCATTTATATAGATGATCTGGAGGAGGGAACCGAGTGTAGGGTGTCGAAATTTGCTGATGACACCAAGATTGGGGGAAAGGCAAATTGTGCGGAGGGTGTGGAGAGTCTGCAGAAGGATCTAGATAGGCTGGGCGAATGGGCCAGGAAATGGCAAATGGAATTTAATGTTGGCAAGTGTGAGGTGGTCCACTTTGGTAGGAAGAATGGTAGGAAGGACTATTACTTACGTGGCGAAAAACTGCAGCAGGCGACGGTGCAGAGGGACCTCGGGGTCCTTGTGCATGAGTCGCAAAAACCCAGCCTGCAGGTGCAGCAGGTGGTCAGGAAGGCGAATGGGATGCTGGCCTTCATAGCGAGGGGGATTGAATATAAAAGTAGGGAGGTCTTGCTGCAGCTGTATAGGGCATTGGTGAGGCCGCAGCTGGAGTACTGTGTGCAGTTTTGGGCGCCGCACCTGCGCAAGGATATTTTGGCCTTGGAGGGAGTGCAGAGGAGGTTTACTAGGCTGATACCAGAGTTGAGGGGGTTGAGCTATGAGGAGAGGCTGAATAAACTAGGCTTGTACTCGTTAGAGTTTAGAAGAATGAGGGGAGATCTCATTGAGACGTATAAGATGATGAATGGGATGGATAGGATAGAGGTGGAAAGACTCTTCCCGCTCAAAAAAGACAGTAGGACTAGGGGGCACAGCCTCAAGATAAAGGGGGGGCAGTTCAGAACGGAGTTGAGGAGGAACTTCTTCACTCAAAGGGTGGTGAATCTCTGGAATTCTCTGCCCGTTGAAGTGGTGGAGGCTGCCTCGCTAAATATTTTTAAGAAGCGGGTTGATGGGTTTTTGATAAGAGAGGGGATTAAGGGTTATGGGGAGAGGGCGGGAAAGTGGAACTGAGCCATGACAGATCAGCCATGATCTTATTGAATGGCGGGGCAGGCTCGAAGGGCCAGATGGCCTACTCCTGCTCCTATTTCTTATGTTCTTATGTTTGTTCACTACCCAACCTTTGCCAGCCAAAAATTAAGCGGTCAGGTATTTTCCACCAGAGGGTGCTCTTATCATATTTCATTTATCAACTATAATTCATGAAGGCGAATGATAATTTGTATCAGGAATGTAAATCTTACAATTTTCAGTAACATTTCAGGATGTCTATTTGTGGCCTAAAAGAAAATATAATTGTTTCTTCCTTGTTTACTCAGTTTTCTGAATTAATAAGTCATAATGCAGGGAGGATGTTCCTGATGATGAGGGAGTCCAGAACCAGGCGTCACAGTCTGAGGATTCAGGGTAGACCACTTAGGATGAGGGTGAGGAGACATTTCTTCACCCAAAGAATGGTGAGCCTGTGGAATTCATTACCACAGGAAGTAGTTGATGCCAAAACTTTGAATGTATTCAAGAGGCGGCTGGATATAGCACTTGAGGTAAATGGGATCAAACGTTATGGGGAAAAGGCAGGGCTAGACTTGAGTTGGATGATTAGTCATGATTGTAATAAATGGCGGAGCAGGCTCACTGGGCCAAATGGCCTCCTCCTTCTATAATTCAGAAATTTGGGGGGAGGGCTCCCTGGAAGAATTTCTTTTGAGTTAGATAATTTGGAGGAAGACCACAAGCAATGAAGTTGGCTGAACCCATCTATATGGGTATCTATAGCCCTGTGTAGCTCACCTTATGAGATCTCTCTCT
The DNA here is from genome assembly GCF_965287045.1 of Carcharhinus amblyrhynchos. NCBI lineage: Eukaryota > Metazoa > Chordata > Chondrichthyes > Carcharhiniformes > Carcharhinidae > Carcharhinus > Carcharhinus amblyrhynchos. The sequence goes on from NC_137335.1 coordinate 58,417,467, forward strand.
GACCAATTCTCTGGAACTCCTCCCAGTTTTCTAGTTTCCTGAGAGTAAGAGAGGTACCAAAGGCTTATTCATCCTACCAGCTAAATCGCAGTGAGATTGTAGGGGGTTATTTTCCAACCTTTCTTCTATGTTTCTATACAAATTGTGAAAGACTAAATGATTGGCAACATCAGCGACTGTTTTGATCTCTTTAGATACTGAAGTTAATACTTTCAATTAGGAAAAAATTGTTAAATTGAATCATTACAAGAGACTGAATGGCCTCTTTCTGTGCTGTAGGATTCTATGATTCTAACACTTACATTCCTGGGTTAAAGAGGATAGAGAAAAGGTATATTTCCTGCTAAGAGGCTGAAACTTGCACTGAAATCTGATCCCATTGGATTTCCAACTTTGTTGAATGTCTGTTCTATTCTAGTCATGATGTGGATGTGCCAGCGTTGGACTGGGGTAAACACAGTAAAAGGTCTGACAACACCAGGTTTTAGTCCAATCGATTTATTTGATAGTAAACTCACAAGCTTTTGAGGGGACTCCCTCTTCGTCAGGTGAATGGAGAGTTCTGGCCTCGGACAGAGCATATAAAGCACAGACAGTTTAGAGATTACTGATTAGAATGCGAATCTTTACACCTAACCTGCTGTTCAAGTCCTAAAGTGGCCGACAATGTGTGTGGAAGGAGCACTGATCACAGGTTAAAGAGATGTGTATTGTCTCCAGACAGTACAGTGAGTGAGGTTTTGCAAACCCAGGCAAGCCACGGGGGTTACAGATAGTGCGACATGAACCCAAGATCCCTGTTGAGACCGTCCTCATGTGTGTGGAACTTGGCTATCAGTCTCTGCTCAGCGACTCTGCGCTGTCGTGTGTCATGAAGGCCACCTTGGAGAACGCTTACCCGAAGGTCAGAGGCTGAATGCCCGTGACCACTGAAGTGTTCGCCAACAGGAAGGGAACAGTCTTGCCTGGTGATTGTTGAGCGATGTTCATTCATCCGTTGTCGTAGCGTCTGCATGGTCTCCCCAATGTACCATGCTTCGGGACATCCTTTCTTGCAATGAATCAGGTAGACAATGTTGGCCGAGTTGCAAGAGTATTTACCGTGTACCTGGTGGATGGTATTCTCACATGTGATGATGGTATCCGTGTCGATGATCCGGCATGTCTTGCAGAGGTTGCTGTGACAGGGTTGTGTGGTATTGTGGTCACTGTTCTCCTGAAGGCTGGGTAGTTTGCTGCGAACAATGGTCTGTTTGAGGTTGTGTGGTTGTCTGAAGGCAAGAAGTGGGGGTGTGGGGATGGCCCTTGCGAGATGTTCGTCTTCATCAATGATATGTTGAAGACTCCGGAGAAGGTGTCGTAGCTTCTCCGCTCCGGGGAAGTACTGGACAACGAAGGGTACTCTGTCCACTGTGTCCCGTGTTTGTCTTCTGAGGAGATCAGTGCGGTTTTTCGCTGTGGCGCATCGGAACTGTTGATCTATGAGTCGAGCGCCATATCCTGTTCTTATGAGGGCATCTTTCAGCATCTGGAGGTGTCGGTCACCTCAGCACCTCACTGTACCGCAAGCCCACAGACAATCTCACAATGCTCCACTTCTCCAGCTTCCACCCTAAACATGTTAAAGAAGCCATTCCCTATGGACAAGCCCTCCGTATACACAGGATTTGCTCAGATGAGGAGGATCGTGACAGACACCTCCAGACACTGAAAGATGCCCTCATAAGAACAGGATATGGTGCTCGACTCATAGATCGACAGTTCCGATGCGCCACAGCGAAAAACCGCACCGATCTCCTCAGAAGACAAACACGGGACACAGTGGACAGAGTACCCTTCGTTGTCCAGTACTTCCCCGGAGCGGAGAAGCTACGACATCTTCTCCGGAGCCTTCAACATATCATTGATGAAGACGAACATCTCGCAAGGGCCATCCCCACACCCCCACTTCTTGCCTTCAGACAGCCACACAACCTCAAACAGACCATTGTTCGCAGCAAACTACCCAGTCTTCAGGAGAACAGTGACCACAACACCAGACAACCTTGCCACAGCAACCTCTGCAAGACATGCCGGATCATCGACACGGATACCATCATCACACGTGAGAATACCATCCACCAGGTACACGGTAAATACTCTTGCAATTCGGCCAACATTGTCTACTTGGTACGTTGCAAGAAAGGATGTCCCGAAGCATGGTACATTGGGGAGACCATGCAGACGCTATGACAACGGATGAATGAACATCGCTCAACAATCACCAGGCAAGACTGTTCCCTTCCTGTTGGCGAACACTTCAGTGGTCACGGGCATTCAGCCTCTGACCTTCGGGTAAGCGTTCTCCAAGGTGGCCTTCACGACACACGACAGCGCAGAGTCGCTGAGCAGAGACTGATAGCCAAGTTCCACACACATGAGGACGGTCTCAACAGGGATCTTGGGTTCATGTCGCACTATCTGTAACCCCCGTGGCTTGCCTGGGTTTGCAAAACCTCACTCACTGTGCTGTCTGGAGACAATACACATCTCTTTAACCTGTGATCAGTGCTCCTTCCACACACATTGTCGGCCACTTTAGGACTTGAACAGCAGGTTAGGTGTAAAGATTCGCATTCTAATCAGTAATCTCTAAACTGTCTGTGCTTTATATGCTCTGTCCGAGGCCAGAACTCTCCATTCACCTGACGAAGAGGCAGTCCCCTCAAAAGCTTGTGAGTTTACTATCAAATAAATCGGTTGGACTAAAACCTGGTGTTGTCAGACTTTTTACTGTTCTATTCTATGCAGCCAAAGGCAGGTGTGTCATCCAGCAATCCCTCTAGGTCAAGGAGGTTGCTGGGCTACTCATGTCTTTAATTCTTACATAAAGCCTCAGCTTTCCTTTGAGATGCTTGGAAAGACTCAAAAGTTTCTCACAATAAAAGTAATTGATACTTTTATTTAAATACCTCTTGGCTCCTTTTGGATATTAAAATTAATACACTTATATACTTTTTTCAATGGATCAGCAAGAGCCTCAGAGCCTACAGGAGTGAACGTGGGCTGTCCAAGTCTCCAGCAGCAGAATGGGGTGACCCTATGTTAATTCCTTGATGATAATGACCCTGGTGGTGTCCCTATTCCTGGGTTTGGGATGGGGTCTACACTCTTCGATATGGGCACACTAAAAGCCCATCCATCCACCAGCACAAATAGGATCCTGCAATTATGGCCCCTTACCATCTGGGCCCACATGAAGAATTGGCAGTGAGTTTCTCCCAGGTGATTGGCACCATTCAGGCTTCACCCTAGCATCAGTCACTACCTTCAAGTAAAAGAAAACTAGAGGAGAAGATTATTTACTTTTCAACTCTAATACGAAAATTGCAAACTCTCGCATGTAGATGTCAGAAAATACCAAATGTATGCACTCTTCCAAACACATGACCACAAGTGTGAGATCCTTCCCACTCCTTCCTTTATTCATCTCCCACATTCTGCTGCTCTATCTCATTTTTTTAATTTCAATCAGCTGTTGGACCTTTTGGGCCTTTTCTCCAAATTCCCTCTCCTCATGCATCCCTAATTAGATCTCCATTGTTGCATCCAAAATTCGGGGTAAACAATGACCGGAATGGATCGAGGAAAGGATCTCTGCAGTTTATTACATTTTATGTAATATTATTTAGTGCCAGAAGATACTATGGGCAGAATCTTCCCCTCCCACCATCAGTAAGATGCATGGCGAGTAGGGATGGAAGGTATGGGAGGGAGCAAATAATTCATTCCTCGAAGACAGTAAATCAGGTTAGGATGTCCATGGTGGGTGGATGGTAGACAGGTCTCCCACTGAAGCTTGGTGGAAACCCATTTTGCACCTTATACTTGCTCAATAAAACCCCAATTGACTGGAATTGTGCACCAGCTTCAAATCTTCCATCCCAACAGCAAAAATTTATACCATTCAGTTACCTGAATGCACATGGCAAAGGAGAATTTTAATGGCTGCACCACTGGCACTGATTGCAGGCATGGTGCAGGCAGAGGACACATTGGGGCAGAGGTCTGGAGGAGATGAGGGGGAGGTGTCTGGAGCAAATAAAGGCTGGGTAGGGAGAGGGGTGAGGAAGAAGGATCGCATGGAAGGGAATCATAAAATAGAATCATAGAATTCCTACGATGCAGAAGGAGGCCATTTGGCCTATCAAGTCTGTACTGATCACAATCCTACCCAGGCCATCTTCCCATAACCCTCATTTATGCTGCTAATCCACCTGACATTAGGGTCAATTTAGCATGGCCAATCAACCTAACCCGCACATCTTTGGACTGTGGGAGGAAACCGGAGCATCCGGAGGAAGCCCACACAGACATGGGGAGAAAGTGTAAACTCCACACAGACAGTGACCCAAGGTCAGAATTAAACCCAGGTCCCTGGCACTGTGAGGCAGTAGTGCTAACCATTGTACCACCATGCTGGAAAGGATGAGGGGAATAGGAATGAAGGGGTAGATGGAGGAAGAGTTAATGGGGGGGTGGGGGGTTTGGGCACAGTGTTTCAGAGGTTGGGGGGAATCAATCAAGTCAATGTTGGAATCCTGGGGGTTAAGCTGGTGATATGAGGGGACAATGCCTGTGAGAAGGAGAACTGGAATGTGATAGGTGGGAGGGTCAGGGTCTGGCTATGGTGAGTATAGTTCTCATCCAGGGGGTCATTGAAGGGGACAAAGATGGTGACACAGATTACAGGAGTGGGGATGAATCATGGTGGGCGTAGGCAGAGTGGCTAGGGTGGGCTTAGCGAGGAGGCTCGGCATATCCAAAATCACCACTCAAGGGCTCAAAGATAACCAAGGGAAGGATGAAGATGACTCGGGGGAGGGGTTGATGGTGATGGGTCGAAGTTGGCAGGTGACAGGAGTAGGATAAAAGGTGGTGAATTCTATAGCTGCTAGCTAACCTCGTAACTCCCCAAAATCCAACCACCATGTGCACAACACAAGTGGGGAATGAGAAGGAATACTCTCCATTTGCTTGAATACACGCAGCTCCAACAACACTTTGGAAGACTGACACCACCCAGGACAAAGCAGCCCATTTGATTGATGGCCCATCCAGCACCCTCAACATTCAGCCCATCTGCCACCAAGCAGTCTTCTATGGCTATCTCTGGGGAAATGGATGTCCTGCCTTCCCTGTGCTGCCTCAAGATGTCCCAGGGAAATATCACTGAAGCATGAAGCTGTGGCTTGCTGCCTTTTCCTGCTCACCTTTCTTCCCTTTAGTGAAGGCCTGTCCTGGTGCCTTTTAGATATGAGAATGGGGCACCAAAATTTCTGCCTGCCCCCACCACGGATTAAGCAAGCAATGCACATACATGGCTAATGAGATAGGGAACAGATTAGTGTGCATAAAAGCCTGCCCTGCTCCACCATGGGAAACACTCTGAATTTCCGATCCCACCAGGGAAGCCCACAGGCTTCTAAGGCCTACAAAAACTCACAAACTTCCATCCACTAATAAGAAAACTGCCAATGAGAGTTGCCGCTGACATCAAGTCCTCTTCTGCAGCTGGGCTGTGTGTAGGCTTGGTTTTCCTGCAAGCAGCTAAGGCTGGTGATAGCTGCTTTAGGGCAAAGCAATCTTGCAGTAAGTGATTTCATACTTGGATCTCTTTGTCACATTGGAGTGGGTGCCCTTGTTGCCTGCAATGTAACATTTCCTTCCCCATCATTTTGGCAGAGCGTTTAGCTACTTTGATTTCACCCCCTAGAAATGCTGTCCCTAAACTTTCCCATCTTCTCTCACAACTTTTCAAAAGACATTTTTCAAAACCCTTTACAGAGATCCTCAAAACGTTTACTCATCTCTCCCAATCTCTGACTGGCTTGGCCTCCATTCCCATTCCCTGAAGCCTACAAAGTGCTACACAAAGTTTAATTAATAATAAAATATCATTATACAAGAATAAAATTAATCTAAATTGAGCTGCCTGTGTTTGACCTGCTGTGGAGCTGCCCGCTGAGGCCAAATACAAACCAGGGCTCCAGATAACAAGATAGTTTTAAATTGACATTTGGACTCCTGTCATAAAGATGTTTGGTGGGCTACAGATTGTAATAGGTCTTCAGAGACAGAAATCCCTTTTTTTAACAATTCCAACAGTAGTACACAGACTGCTATCAGTCAACAGTCTACCTTCAGGAGTGTTAGAGGAACTGACACTCCCAGTTAAATACAAGGAAAAGATCACCTGACTGGCCCATCAATTGACTCCTTAATCAGGGACATCTTTTTGTGACTCCTTAATTCATATTCCAATAGGCTAACCTCAATGGCCTGATTGAAGTCATTACACAGATGTAGCTTCTTTCAGCTCCACCAAATGGTAAAGAAGTTAAAACATCATTAAAGATGTATGAATTCAGTTCACTCAGCCAGAGTATCCCTTTAAAACAAAACTGATGTCAATCTTTAAATTTGCATGTACACAGTGATTTTTATCATTATAGAGCAGACCATTGCTCATGTCCAAGGAAATGCAGCTGACCTGTAATATTAGCAATAGTTTGTAATAATATGATTTCTATATTACAATAAATACTACATATATGCAAAATATTAATGCTTATAATTGAATTAGTGATCAGGTTTGCATATATGTGTTATTGTTATTGAAGATATACGTGAATGATGTCCCCATTAAGATTAGCAAATTAATTAGTGAATTAATGAAGCATTTCCATTTTTTACACTATATTGGCAGATTACAGTAAAGTAGCAATCTGCCCCCCTCATGTCTTTCTTTGTTAATTAAGTTTCTAAATGAAATAGGGTTTGGGCATTATAATCACAGTTTCTTCCAATCCTCTCTCTATCAGTTTCAACCAGGAAAGTCAGAAAGAAGGCAGTTGTAGAAAAGGAAAACATTACACTGATCCCCTTTGGGTATATTATTGACACAGAGTACAATAGATTTTATACTGAAAGCTTTGCCTTATTAATCTGAACTGGACTTAAACCCAGGACTGAGAAATGAGCTGGAAAACCCTATCTATCCAGTTCCTAAATAGTAACAACTTTGACTAAAAAAAAATGCAAATTTCCTTTACTGACATTAAACACTTGAAATTTGTGTTGAACACATCAATTAATTGACAACATTCATTCCTAGTTTTTCTACTCTGATTTGAAAATGATACTGAAGGGAAATATGCAAGGCTTTTAAGGCAGTCTTATTACAAACATAAGAACCAGAAGCAGGAGCAGACCATATGGCTATTTGAACTTGTCCCATTAGTCAATAAGATCATTGCCGACCTTTGATCTCAGTTCTACTTTGACACCCAATATCATATCCCATTGATTCTCTTACAGTCTAAAAATCTGTCAATCTTAGCCTTTAATACATCTGAGCACCTGTGTCACTGTAGTGAATTTAGAAGATTCACAATTGTTACAAATACCAAGTTTATAAGATTGTTACATTTTGCGGCTATTTCTTTAAGGTAGAATGGATGAATGACCTGCTCTGAATTCTGCCTGATAACAATACTGGGTGACTTGGCTGCTAGGGATCCAAGAGAGGCCCAAGTCTAGTAACTTGCTGAGGAGGTGCATGACTTTTGCACCAGTAGGCAATAATAAATGCAGTTGTGCTGACTGTATTAGGCATAAATCTTTGCTCCCAAAGCAGATGCACAAGTTGGGAAAATTCCCAGCTTAGCGCATGAACTCGGCAGAAGCAGCCTCAAATGGCCAGATTTTCATTAAAGTATAGAACAGCATCAAAACAAATATTTATATTCATAACCCCATATTACAGATAGCTATTCTATAAATAACCTCTTGGAGCAGTTAATCAAACTGTTAACTTACTGTCTCCACCCCTCCCCCCACTATGATAATGATAGGTTGTGGAAGCATTCAAGCAGTAACAATGCTTTTCTTTTGACTGTCCAATTGATTCCTTGATTGAATGGAGATGAGGTCACTGGATAACCCATCAGCATCTCTGCCTGGATACAAGGTCCATGTTTACTCATAATGCCATGGTAATGAGTTTGAGCGGAAAAGGGTATACAGGAAACCATCAAGACATCAGGCTACAGGATTTTTTTACAACGTCACTGAAATCTCAGAGATTCCGCTGATCTACTGGGATCCAAGAGAAAGAGGAATAAAGAAGAGCCTTAAAGTCTCTGTGGGTCAACTGCAGGATGGTAAGTGGGAACTTTTGCGCAAATTGAAATTAAATTAATTAGGAGCCAGAATAAGGCAGGAAGATAGGTTCAGCCTGCACTGTGCTGAAAATGCTGCCCTGTAGTTTAAGTTATATTTTGAAAACAAAATAGTGTTAAGTCAAAAGTGCTTTAAATCATTTTGTTATAGTTAACGTGTAAAAATGTGAAATCTTGTTATGTCATCCATTCAGCTATGAACTGGAAGTTCAAATTTCTTTTAAAATGTTATCAGTGTAGACAGGAATTGTAACAATATTTTGTTTTAATAGATCATTGACCTCTAATTTTACAGAGCTTGAGTGACAACTTCAATACATTTCATTGTATCTTTGAATAAACATGTTATTCAAGACACTATTGTAAACAATATGATTACAGTATTCTGCTCTAAATCAAACACAAAGCTTAAATAACTCATACTGTTACCATGTGCTTCATCTCAGCACAATAGTTTGAGTAGTTTGCTTTGCTGAACTTCATTTACTACTGGCGCTATTGGGCAAGAATGTCTGAAACTGAATCCATCTGACAGTAAACTTAAATATAATGTCAAAATGAAACAACAGTAAACTCTTGCTGTTAGATTCTTTTGACACATCTGTTCATTATGGTGAAGGACTGAGTTTGATGAGCATGTTTATCAAAAAGTAACAACAGGACTGAGAAGGGAATACTTCACCCACGACAACTTAGAAATTGCTGTTGTAATGCACCTTTCTGGTATACATAGTAGCCATAAATATTAACGTGCAGTACAATACTTGCTTGCCATTTGCTTCCATTGTTAACAAAACAAAACAGTAAAAGCAAACCGATGTGAAAGCATGAATGCACTCAACTATGTGTTAGTTTAGTTAAGGCAGGGCACTTAAAGGAGAACATCAAGTTCCCACCTGAATGCAGGGTCAGAGGACTTACAGTTAAATTGTTTCAAATTTTCCTTTTGCAATCCAGGTTTTTGTGCAGTTCTGGCGACAGAATTAATGTGGCTCATTAGCCTCGGAGTTAGCAGAAGAGCTGCAAGAGTTGAAAGGGGTGACCAATAATGCCAGATGGCACATTTCAAGTCCATCCATTTCATGACACAGCAAATTGCATTGTGTTTCAAATGCGGCTCAATACGTTGCACCCTTGCCTTTAAGTCAAAAGGTGTCAGGTTGCAGTTCCTTTCAAGGGCTTGAATACAAGAACCAAGACTAATGGTCCACTGCACTGGAGTAGTGCTATTTTTTGGATGAGGTGTTAAACTAACCTGCCCTGTCAGATGGGTGTAAAGGATTCCATGGCACTATTTTGAAGAAGAGCAGGAGATTATCCAGTGCCCTGGTACAATATTCATCCCTCAATCAACACCACCAAAAACAGATAATCTGGACATTGTGATGATAGGGTGCTATTGACGTATTTTATGTATAAAGGGAGTGCTTAAGAAATCAGCTGTTTTCCATGGTAGTTGGTATGTCTGGGGGGCTCAGATGCTGGAAAGCTAGATAATTACTCATTTTGGCCATGTAGGCTTTACTTAGGAGAGAGCTGATGGATTTTTGTTTATAGGTGAAGATTTTCCGTGGGGTTTCGGATTATGTTGATTGACGGAGTCATGTACTAATGTGGTTTAATAGGGGAGCTAGATTTTAAGCACAGAAAGAGCTGCTTTCATTTCTGGTTGGGGTTTGTTTAAAGGCAGAGGAATCAAGCTGTTCTGAAAATCAAAACCTCTCTGAAAGCTTCAAGACTCTCTCCACTCCTTACAGAAAGCATATTTATGATTGCTAAAGTAGAATTTTAAGTCTGTAAGAAAATGTTGCTCATTTGGAATGGAAACAGTGATAATTAAAGTTGTTTCCTTTCTTTTTATTAACTATTGTTTAATTATTATTAGTTAAGCTGTGTCATTTGTTAGAATTATACATGAACTGTGTTATTAAATAAAGTTTGTTTTACAATAAAAGATCTCTTATTTGTAAGTGGGATTACTCCTGGAGTAAAGTATCCTATCCTCACATTAATGCCAAAATAAAAAGAAACTGTAGGGCCCTAGTCTCGCTTCTTTATATGATTTGGGATTCTCACAGCATTCTGTGCATAAATTGCCTGCTGCATTTCCTACATTTTAACAGTGACTGCACTTCAGGAAGTAATTCATTGACAGACGTATAAGATGATGAATGGGATGGATAGGATAGAGGTGGAGAGACTCTTCCCGCTCAAAAAAGACAGTAGGACTAGGGGGCACAGCCTCAAGATAAAGGGGAGGCGGTTTAGAACGGAGTTGAGGAGGAACTTCTTCACTCAAACGGTGGTGAATCTCTGGAATTCTCTGCCCGTTGAAGTGGTGGAGGCTGCCTCGCTAAATATTTTTAAGAAGCGGGTTGATGGGTTCTTGATAAGAGAGGGGATTAAGGGTTATGGGGAGAGGGCGGGAAAGTGGAACTGAGCCACAACAGATCAGCCATGATCTTATTGAATGGCGGGGCAGGCTCGAAGGGCTAGATGGCCTACTCCTGCTCCTATTTCTTATGTTCTTATGTTCTTATGTTCTATGAAGTGCTTTGAGATGCCCAATAATGTTGAAAAGTGCAATGTGAATGCAAATCTTTCTTTTTGTTTATACAAGATACCACTATTTTCTCATGACCATAGAAACATGCCTAACAAAGTTCAGGTTTAGTAGCGAAGCATTGACAATTACCTTCAAGAACAGTTGTTATCTGTATCTCTTCAAAAGTGGTTGTCATCCAATTCTTACAGTGTAGAATGAGGCCATTTGGCTATCAAGTCTGCACTGACTCTTCAAAAAAGCATCTCATCTAGGCCCTATCCTATAACCCCACTTACTTACTTCACTAATCCCCTAACCTATACTACTTGAGACACTCAGGAAAAATTTAGCATGGCCAATCCACCTAACCTGGACATCTTTGGACTGTGAGAGGAAATGGATGCACCCAGAGGAGTGTACACTCCACTCAGATAGTCACCCAAGGTCCAGAATTGGACCTGGGACCCTGTAGCTGGGAGGCAGCAGTGCTAACCACTGTGCCACCGTGCCACCCAAGTTGTCAAAGTTAGTATATTGCTCAGATATTAAGCATACATTTCTGCCAAGTTTGCACTGTGGATATGAGGCAGAATTTCATGCCATCCACAGGGTGAGTTTTGGTGTGGAACATTTAATTGAACTAGAAGGTGATGAGTGGAGATCCTGCTGCCTTTACAGCTCTGACCCAATTATGTCTATGTGGATAATACTCACTCGAGAGCCTCGTCCAAACTCATGAAGGGAACACATCATGCGGGATGCCTGAAGAGTTGCTGGGATGGGGTGTTGGTAATTTTTTCAAAGACACCCATTCACCTCAATGTGGGACTGGCATCAAGAAGCGCAGGCTGCTGAGTGACCTCCTCCCCTCCAACTTCGCTGTCAATCCCCAATCCTTATAACCCCCAATTCCCAATCTCTTTCCCATCATCACTGACCTGCGGCCTGGATCCCTCAGTGATCCTTAGCCTCTTGAGACTGCACTACTGACATCATCCACCACTGCCCCTGTGGTACTGCTGTGCAATGAAGAGCTGCCGGCCTCTGATTGGCCACTACTTCTGCCCCCCAGGTTCTTTGATCCCAGGGAAGGCTTACCACTGCCCAGAATAAATGTCTGACTGATAATTAATGCAGCAGGTTACCTCCGAGTAAGAAATCTGTGAGCTCAAGTTCTGAGGTTTGACCACAGAATCTAGGCAGATATTTTACTGCTCTTATTGAGGGATCACTGTAGTATCAGATATGTTAAGCCTTCCCTTTCAAGTGAACGTAAAGATCCTGTGAAGTGATGTCCGGAAAAAACCATGGGCTGGAATTTTACTACCCTGCCCACTACAGGAATCAGAGTGGACAATGGGAAGGTCCGTTGGCCTCGGGTGGGATTTTACAGTTTCAGGACGAGTGAGGCCATGAAATTCTATCCATACTTTTCTTTATTGATACACAGACCATGTGCTTGAAGATGTTCAAATGTTGCTTCAAATGCTGCTTCTAACTTATTCAAGTGGACCATTGGATGCTGTAATTAAGAAAAGTTTTTTGGTAAAATAATTCACGTGAAGGTTAGTGTTGGGAGACTTTATCCGGGGCAAAAACGTTACCTTCTTGAAGCAGAGAATTTATTTTGTGGGGGAAGGATTTCACCCTGGGATAGATTTGCCAGGGAATGGTTTTATTATGAGGCAATTACATAACATCATACTGGCTGCCAAACACATTTTTGACATTTTTGATACTTACACATATGAAGATAATTGCAGCAAAGATGGTTTAGTGGGGAGTGGGGAACAGCTTTTGGAAGAGGCAGGGATTTAATTTGCCAGCTTTACACATGTTTTAAATTACATGCTGTGTTTTTATGTGTAAGGTTCACTGAAACTAATCAGAAATGCTCAAGTCGAACAGTAAAATTAAGAACTTCTCAGTAAAACATTGATGGAACTGTCAAAACGTTTGCAAAATTTGATCCAATTTAAGCGTGTTGAACCTTTACTAAATCTAGCTGTCACTGTAAACAATGGCATATTCTTGCAGCTCATATTCCCTCTCCTTGTAAGACTAAACTTCTGACTGTAGATATTGTGACAAATTTGAAGCAAAAAAGGTGTTCTAAAATTCCTGGGAACATTCACCTAAAAGGACAAGGGCAGCAGGGGAAATAGCACCTGCAAGTCACACATCAGTCTAACTTGAAATATAGCTGTTCCTTCATTGTCACTGGGTCAAAATCCCTGACAGCACTATGGATGTACCTACACCACATGGACTGCAACAGTTCAAGAAGGCAACTTACAAACACCTCTCAGGAGAAATTATGGATGGATAACAACATGTTAGTTTTGCCAGTGACACTCACATCCTAAGAATGAACAAAAAAGAAACAATAATCTCCCCTGTAAAATGCTTAATTAAAATTTAGACATGTCCCAAAAAGGTTTACCCCTTGGATCTCCTAGGAATACCCATACTGGGATTGGGTTAATTGAAAGGAATCTGTGCGATTTTAAATTTAGTGCCTCTATGCCGCGTGTTAGGAATGGGTTAATAGACCTTCCAATTAAATCCTAATTTAGTACCAATTGTTCAGTAGATGTCACTGATACTTGTCACCTGTGTGCAGATTCTTAACTAGGGACTCCCAGGTTCATAGCCCTGTTCCCAAGGCTAATTCTCCATCACCACGTAACTTGACAAATGTATCTTGGTAGAAGCTGGTGTGTGACTTCAGTCACTGTGGGGACCTTGGGGTGCTGTCATTGTTCACATGGTCTTGATGGGTTGGTGGCCAGATTTTCATGATGTATTGAACCACAATGGCTGGGACTACCTTGTCGCGATGTGGCTATGCCGGCGTTGGACTGGGGTAAACACAGTAAAAAGTCTGACAACACCAGGTTTAAGTCCAACCGATTTATTTGATAGTAAATTCACTAGCTTTCTTCATCAATGAAGAGGGTAACCTCGCAAGCTAGTGAATTTACTATCAAATAAATCGGTTGGACTTAAACCTGGTGTTGTCAGGCTTTTTACTGTGTCCACCTTGTCACTACAGCTTTCTTCTGACTCAACAGTCAGTGAGATGCACAGTCTTCCTTCTCCCACTCTGCCATTGGGCGCTACTTGGAATGTACATTTTCTGACATTTCCCCTGACCTTTTGTCATTGGTGGCCCTAAGAGGAACACAGAGCTCCTGACAGCAAGAAATCATTGGCGCACACAAGCCTCCCCACCACATCAAGGTGGTAACTCAGAGGACCGTTTAGGTGAATACCTGGTTCCTAATTGCAATTCTTAGCTTATTAAAAGAATTAGTATTCCTCAACCCCTCTCTCAGATGGGAATCACCAAAGGCCTCTCAAACTCCAGGGAAATGATCCCAGCCAACCACTACTCAGCTTTCTCATTAAAAGAGTACCAAATAGGAATAATGGATCAGCAAACATGTTTGCTGGTAAAAGAATAGACATTTTTTAGATGTTATTGGATAAATTAACTTTCTAGCACTTGTTGAAAATGTGGGAGTATGTTTCCCCTCAATTAAACATGAATGATTTTCAGAGTTCTGAATGCATGCTTTCAGGAGTTTGAGTATGGCAGGGAAATACAGACTTCAGTTCTATGGAAAAACTTGACAGAAATTTTTGACAATGGTTTTGTAAAGATAAGGGGCGTGAACAGGCAAGTGTGAATGAATATTTGGTGAATTAAAATTTGTTCTGTCTGCTTTTCTCTGGCTGCCAGTTGACCTGTCCTCTGCCTTCTGCTTCCTATGTACCCTTCTCGTGCTCAGAGAAAATAGGTCCTTCCAGCTTTTCATTCCAACTTCTGGAAGCTGCAAGCTTTTCTTCATTGTGGTATTATATAGAACACAGCAGGATACATTAATTCTTCAGAGTCTTACCAGACAGTATTGCAAGGCTTCATGAGATTTATGCAGACACTTAAAATGGGACTAGAGATGTCTTCAAGTTTGTTTGCTCAGATGTCTTGCAGTGATGCAGGCCTTATCATATGGTTCCCTTCAGCCTGTTTTACTGGAGTCATCTGTCTGATTGTAGAGGAGATACTGTTCTTGGTCATGAGGGCTGCATAGTGGATTATCATCTGATGATAGTGTGCTGGATGCCAGCCATTGATATGAGAAGGTGATGGACATTATGTGCATGATTAGAATAAAAGCCTTCCTGACTCATAAAATTGCACTGGATTTCTATATAGGGCTTTCAGTGCCACATGTATTCTAACAATTGGCCTTTGCAAGAGGAGGTCAAAATAGGATGTGAGGGAAAGGCCAGAAAATTATAGGCCGGTCAGTTTGAATTTTGGTCGCGTGCAAATTATTGGAATCAATTCTGAGGCAAAATAAACTGTCACTTAGGCACATATTCATCAGGAATAATCAGCATGATTTTGTTAGGGGGAAAACATATCTTACCAACTAAATCAATTTTTTTGAGATTACCTAGGAGGATTGAGGGTAATACAGTAGATGTTGTCTACATAGATTTTAGTACGGCATTGTCCAATGTCCCACATAGCAGATCTGTCAAAAATGGATACGGGGGACGTGGCAGGTTGAATCCAAAATTGGCGCAGTGACAGGCAACAAAAGGTTATGGTTCGACATTTTTGTGACTGAAAAATGGTATCCAGTAACACTGCACAGGGTTCAAGTGATCAGGCTCTTGCTGTTTGTTATGCATAGTAATAATCTGGATTTAAATGCATGCTTGGGAAATTTGTTAAGCTATTAATGGGTGTCAGACAAGTAGTCTGACAATTTATTGAGTGGATGGTTAGGAAGAGTGGTTAAATACAGCTAGGTGTCATCAGCTTACATGTGGAGTGTTACGGTTTCAGATAATATCACTGAGGAGCAGCACGCGGATGAGAAACATGATGGGGCCAAAGATAGATCCTTGGGAGATACTAGAAGTAATGCTGTGAGAATAGGAAAAGAAGTCATTAATAGAGATTCGTTGGCTATGATTTGGTAGGTAAGATTGGAAAGAGCAGCATTATCCAGCTAGAAAAGAGTGGAGAAGCCTTAAAGGAGATGGTGCAGGTTGAGAAGGACAATCGTAGAATCCCTACAGTGCAGAAAGAGGCTACTTAGCCCATCACACCTGCACCGACAACAATCCTACCTAGGCCCTATCCCCGTAACCCTGGATATTTACGCTGCTAGTCCCCCAACACTAATGGGCAATTTATCATGGCCAATCAACCTAACCTGCACATCTTTGGAGTGTGGGAGGAAACTGGAGCACCTGGAGGAAACCCACGCTGACACGGGGAGAATGTGCAAACTCCACACAGAGAGTGACCCAAGGCCGGAATTGAACCCTGGTCCCTGGCACTGAGGCAGCAGTGCTTGCCACTTTGCCGCTCTTGAGATAGTTTACCTTTTAGGATGTTGTTTGCTATTTTGATAAGAGGTCTTGCTGTACCATCATGGTGGAAATCGTACTGAGGAATTCAAACATGAAGTTCAGGGAAAGATGGGCAGGAATTTTAAAGTATCTGCACCTTTGAGGAATTTGGAGAGAAAAGAGAGTTGGAGATGGGATGATGGTTTGCACAAATGGTGGAGTCAAGTTTTTTTTGAGGAAAAAAGTGATGGTGGCAAATTTGAAGGAGAATAGAACAGAACCTGAGGAGTCAGTGTTGTTAATCAGCTGTCATTAGAGATGGAAAGGAAGTTGTGTGATCAGCAGTTTGGTGCAAATAGGATCAAGAGACATGGGCAAGAGGGGAAGCTCATGATTCTCATGACACACTTCCAGAGAACCTGCTGTCGCTGTTTAAGGAGAATGGAGGAGTCCAGTTTCAACTTGGGACAAGGCATCCAGCAAAGTTTGAGTCCATCCTTCATGATAGAAGGGGTTTACAACTCTACAGTACAGTTCCTGATCTAACCATCCTTGCAGTACAAGCAGGAGCCACCCAACTTCTGAGTGCTGCAGTGGAAGCTCTGACTGAAGTTGAGATGCATGGTGCCATGCAAGCTAAGACTGTTGCCATCATTCCTGTGGATTTCAGTGCTCAAAAGCGGACTTACAGGTTGTCATAGCAGTATTTTGTTTTCCAATGCTTTCCTAAGATTGGTAAGGGACACCCTGGGCTGTAGCAGTGACTCCATGAAGCAGGAAAGGGCCATCCTCGCTCAGAATGTTTTAACAAATCATTCATGGGAAGTGGGCTTTGCTGGTTAGGCCAGCACTTACTGCCAATTGCCCTTAAGAATTATAGAATTCATAAAGTGCAGAAGGATGCCATTCGGCCCTATGGGTATACACTGACTTTCCAACAGACCATCACATCCAAGCCCCTTCCCTAAAGTCCCATGTACTTACCCTGCTAATTCTTCTAACCTATACATCTTGGAAAACTAAGGGGTAATTTAGCATGGTCAATCCACCTGACCTACACATCTTTGGACTGTGGGAGGAAGATGGAGCACTTGCAGGAAACCCATGCACAGGGAGAACATGCAAACTCTACACAGTTACCCAAGGCTGAAATTGAACCTGGATTCATGGTGCTGTGAGGCAGCAGTGCTAACTACTGTGCCACTTTGCTGCCCCACAGGAAGGTGGTGATTACCTGTCTTCTTGAACCACTGCAGCCCATGTGGTGTAGGTACACCCACCACACTTTCCAGGAGGGAGCTCCAGGATTTTGACCCAATAGCATGAAATAATGGTGAAATATTTTCAAGTCAGGGTGGTGAGTGGCTTGGAGGGCAACTTCTACGGTGGCAGCATCTGTGCTCTGACCACTCCCAGTGCACTTGCCTATCAGCCAGCCTGGTCAGAATGCTGCCACCCATGTGCAAGTGGGACAGTCTGAATTTGCGCCTTTAAGGCCCAGAACTACTTTGGGGTCATACTGCAAGGCTATTTGTAGTCCACTCTAAACCCTGCAAGTGAAAAATTCATCCTCACAAATATTTGCAAATAAGTTTCTGTTCTCTGTTCTAAACCGTGTATTTTTTATCTTGTCTCAATGGCCTTCAGTCTGGATCCCTCAGCTGCTGAAAGATATCTGCATCTATCTACCTGATTCCATTCTTTCACATTTCTATCACAGCAACCTGAAAGCTGCATTGTTCGGATGATAATGCAGGCCCAAGATGCCAAATGGCCTACTTCTGTGTTCATTTGTGTTAGTGTATCTATTTTCCCATTAGCTGATGGGGCAGTGATTAGGGAACATTGATTTAAGTTTATGGGCAAGAGATGCTGGAATAGTAGGTGGTATCTGAAGAACTTCTTCATGCAGTGAGTGGTAATGACCCGGAATCCCTACCTTGCACCCTCTTGCCCACACCAAACCACTCCACATGTTCCAAACCCGCCTCAGGGGACATTAAATTCTGCCCTGGGTGTAGTCTCTCCACTGCCCAAGACAGTCATACAAAAACCTTCCTACTTTTAGACTCCATCTCCCTGGCAATGGACACCAACATTCCATCATAATAGCAAAATACTGTGGGTGCTGGAATCTAAAACCAAAACAGAAAATGCTGGAAAATCTCAGCAGGTCTGACAGTATCTGTGTGGAGAGAATAGAACCAAAGTTTTGAGTCTAGATGACCCTTCATCAGAGAACTCCTCCCAGCCAACTTTCCATTTGCTTTCCTAATTATTTGCTATATCCTCCTGCTAGCTTTTTGGTACCAACACATGCCAGCCTTTGCCCTCCCACCACCACCAGTAATCCAGTAATGGAAGCCACTAGGGTAATGTCAACAGACAGAGTTAAATAGCAAGCAAGGATTTTTTTAACACTTAAATCTCCAAAGGCTTTCCAAACAAATTCACAAAGGAACATTCTCCACCATTTCAACCAGCTGCAGCACGATGCCACCATTAAATACATCTTCCCGTCACCCCATGTCAGCATTCTGCAGGTACCACTCCTTTCGTGACACTAGTTAACTCTTTCCAATTGTTCAGCCCATTCCCATGACCCCTTACCATAAAATTGCAGAAGGCTCATCACCTGCCTCTTTACCTCCTCCCTCTTCACTATTCAAGGGCCCAAACACTCCTTTCAGATGAATCATCATCTCACTTACACATCCTTCAATTTGGTGTACTGTGTTTGTTGCTCACAATGCAGTCTCCTCTACACTAGGGGGACTAAATGCACACTAGGTGACCAATTTGCAGAACACGTTTGCTCTGTCTGCAAGTATGGCCCCAATCTTATAGTCATTTGCCCATTTCAGCACATCATCTTGCTCTCATATCTACATGTCCATTCTCAGCCTGCTGCAATGTTCCACTGAATCTCAATACAAATTGGAAAAGCAACACGTCATTTTCCAATTCAGCACATTACAATTTTCTGGACTCAACATTGAGTTCAACAACTTGAGACTGTGAACTTTCCCTTCTATCCTGATCCTTTTTGTTTTTCAGTTGTCTTGGCTGTCCCAACACAACCCACCCTTCTCCCACATGGCCACCTGCCCCTTGTTATTCAGTTTTGCTCCTACTGAGCACTGATCTCTGTTTTCCTATTAATACATTTTGCTTTCCTACCTTTGCCGCTATTAAGTCTTCAGTCCCTAAGGACACCATTAACAGCCTCTTTATCTCATGTCCGTTACATCTTTGTCAATCTCTCCTTAATTCCAACTAATCACTGACTTTTCGTGCTGCCCCACCACCGCATCTGCACCCCGCACCCCCCCTCCCCCCGCCGTCTCCAAGTATATAATTAATCACATTTCTATCCCATTTCAGTTCTGTGGAGGGTCATATGGACTCAAAATGTTAATTGTGTTTCTCTCCCCATAGATCCTGCCAGACGTGCTGAGATTTTCCAGAATGTTCTGTTTACGTTTCATGAAGTTCAGACCTGCTCTTACCAGATCTAATCTGTTCTGTTGGTGTTTCGCACTCCTGAGTTCCCAAAATTCAACATGAGTGATAGCAGCTGATGATTTAAAGGGACTGCTATCTCCATGAAATGTGCATGCAGGAAATCTAAACTGTTCCCACCTTCCCCATTCCTGCCCTGCAAAAATGAGAAGTGCCGTGTTCGGGCTCAGAGTGGAACTTGCAATTTTTTAACACTACTCTTTTTTCTCCATGATGGAGAAGCTCTCTGGGTGTGGCAAAAATCCACATGCTTGTGGCCTCCTCATAACTTGCTTTCCTAACTATCTTTGTGCTGTCAGTAAATTTGCCTACAATTCACTCGGTCCTTTCCTCCAAGCCCTTGTAGATTGTAAACAGTTGAGGCCCCAACACTGATCCCTGCTAGTTACCATTTGCCAACTTGAAAATGACCCATTTATCCCAACTCTTTTGTTCTTGGCAAGATTTTGATGTTAACAATGCCAAAATTAGTCAGGAATGGCCCCATTTGCACCGTTTTTCTACTAAACTGGCACTTGCAGAGCAAAAACTATTGGCACCATGGAGACGAAGTCTGTGGCTGTGATATATAATAATTGAAACTGTTGCTGTTTTATCTGATGTAACAGTTACAAAAATGCATTCAATTATCACACAGTCAAAAACATTTCCTTAGATAACATGAGGACATTAGATTTCATCAACATACTATACAAAAGGAAGACTGTCAGGGACACACACTAATGTGTAATTTCTCACCCATCACGGCACAAAGTTTAATTTCCTCTGTCTTGGTTTCACAAACGTACTGTAATCAATTCATCTATACACTTCCCGCTCTGCAATCATCACCTTCTCCTTGGAATCATAAGGACTCAGTTTATAAAATGGTTTATCAGAGTTGCATGTGTGTTTCTTCAGGTCATTGTCAAATTACTCACCTCCATGATTAGTGCTGCTCATGGTGCAAAACAAAAGTAATGGGCTGCCTCCTTCCATTGCTGGCCACAGCCCAGTTAATAGTATCGGTGCCAGGCAGTGCTTAGGAAAGTGTGGAACACATTATTCTCAGAGTGGAATTTTCAGAACTGGCTCTTCCACATCTTAACAATGTGATGCAGACACTCCTTTTGAACATGGAAAATTGCCAGTGAGGTGTGTTATACTTTGTTCAGCAGTTTCATAAAAACTTTATCTCTTGCAAGTCTAATCCATGGATTGCAGCAAGCTCCGCAAGTTATGTGGAAAACTGCAGTATAAATTCTGTTCTTATAATAGAGATCCTTCTCTAAATTGCGCCATTGATAGCTAGCTCCCATGTCACACTCCCAGAGCCATTTGATGCAAACTATTCTCTACTTTTATTTGTAAAACCACATGTTACTGTCATTGACAGGATTAGGCTAGAAGAATCATCAATAAAGTGAAAATCAGATGCTGGAAATCTGAAATATAAATAGGAAACTCTGGAAATATACTCAGCAGTTCTGGCAGTACCTATGGAGAGGGAAGCATAGTGGCACAGTAGTTAGTTAGTATTGCTGCTTCACATTTCCAGGGACCTGGGTTCAATTCCAGCTTTGGGTCACTGTGTCAAGTCTACACATTCTTCCTGTGTCTGTGTGAGTTTCTTCCAGGTGCTCTGGTTTCGTCAAATAGTCCAAAGGTGTGCAGGTTGGGTAGATTGGCCAAGTTGAATTGCCCCTCAATGTCCCACAATATGTAGGTTAGCTTGATTAGCCATGGGAAATGTAGGGTTACAGGGATAGGCAGGGAATAGGGCTTGAGTAAGGTACTCTGTCAGAAAGTTGGTGCAGACTAGATAGACCGAATGGTCCCTATGCCCTGTAGGGATTCTATAAGAGAGAAACAGAGTTGAAGGCCAGGATTTTAACATTTCAGTCAAGGTCCCAACATCAGCCAGAAATGCATGCCAGCAAAGTGCAATGACCCTCAATTTTAAAGGCAGAAACTAATCATGTCATTTTTGATGGGTTGCTGTCTTATTGGGGACAACCTTATTACAATTGAGAGCTGATGGATCAATGACCCACCAAACCCACTATGCACAATGTGGGAGAAGGCGGGGGCCTGCAGCCTACAGCAGGTTAAACAAAGAAAATTGAACAAAGTAATAACATTGCTGTTGAGGAAACTACTAGGGCCATATGAGCATCTTCTCCTTCCCGTAACCCCTTCTTTGTTTTAAAAAATATTATTCATGGGCTGTTGCTCCCTTGTTGAGGCCATTGCTTATTTAAATTGGCTTCCAGCTTTCTTGTAGCTAGGCAACCTGTCCAATCTTGTTGCTGCCATTGGTAAAATTTGACGATGACGTAACTGGAGAGCGACCCACTATGGCTGCCCATGGTTGTACCGGCTTCTCCATCTTTTTCACCTTGTGGACTGGTAAGATTCTTCCCAAAGGGTGGAATTTTCCAGTCCCCCCGCAGTGTATTTTCTGGTGGTGGAAGCAGCCTGCCATTGCCACTGGTGGGAGCTTCCAGACCCAGCTGTCTCACCTGTGCTGCCACAAGAGAACCTGCTGTGGGCGTGGGCAGGGGAGGTCACCTTTGGCAGGACTGGAAAATCCTGCTGGTAGGAAATCCTACACAAAATATTGCCTTTTATCAGAACTGAAAAGATTTAGATTAAGATTTAGCAACAGGTTTTACGCGAGCACAAATCAACATACAAACATAAGAAATTGGAGAAGGAGGAAGCCGCTGGCCTCTCAAGACTCCTTCACCATTCAGTAACATTAAGGACTGATATGATTATGGCTTTAACTCCACTCTTCTGCCTACTGCACCCCACTGCCCCAATGTCACCCCACCCTGCAACCCTTGACTCTCAGTGACATCCCAGTGAGTTCATTGTAGTGTTAATGAAAACTTACTTGTGACTAATTAATAAACTTTACTCTGTTGTCAATCAAAGATCTTTCTAACTCAACCTTAAATGTGTTCAGTGACGCAACTTCCTCTGCACTGTATGAAAGAAAATTCCAAAGATTATCAAACCCTCAAAGAGAAGGAATTTGTCCTTGCTTCCATCTTAAATGGAAAAAATATTATTTTGAAACTATGCACCCCCACAAGGGGAAATATCCTCCCAGCATCTTCCCTGATGAACTCCTTCAGACAATCATATGTTTCAATTAGATCACCTCTTGTCCAATAAGCATATGCCCAATTTGCTCATCCTTTCCCCATGAGAAAAACCTCTCATCCCAAAATCAGCATAGTGAGCCTTCCTGAACTTCTCCCTCCTTTGGTAAGATGACCAAAACTGTACACATTACTCTAATGTGGTTTCACCTTTGCCCTATACAGCTGTAGCAAGACTTCACTATTTTTATACTTCATCCCCTTACAATATAAACAATAAAGAAGCATGTTATCAAAATTTTTCAGCTTGTACTCATCAGGACAGATTTGCAAAAAGACCAATTATGGTGGAAACAATAATTTATACTGCATGAGAAGAGAGTGCTGATTGGTTGGCAAATGGATTCTGATTGGTAGAGGCATTGCCATATTTTATTTCTCTATCCCACTTCTATTCTGACCTTTCTTTCCTTGACTTCCTACATTATTCCAATGAAGTTCAATATAATTTCAAGAAACAGGATCTCACCTTTCAGCTCAGCACTTTGCAGCCTTCCAAACTTAACACTGTATTCAAACATTTCAAATCATATTTGCTAAACTCCTTTTCTTCTTAGTTTGCATGTTCTTTTTATCTTATTTACTTTTTAACAATAGATGTTGGCAATGATATTGCTTTATCCATTTACATCTCCTCTAGTTTCGTCTTTTGTTTCTTTACTTGTCCCATTACCAGACAGTTTTGCCTTGCACCATCATCATTTTTGTCATTTAATTTCTTCTGCCTTCCACACAATCACACATATTTTTGTTCTTTCCACATCTTCCTCTTTCCCTGCCTCTGTACTTGTTTAAAACATGTTACTGAAAGGTCCTGTGACATCAATGACTATATTGGGGATGGATTATACACCTTTTCTCATACACATTGGGCCAGTTTTTGCTGTAGTTTCACATGAATGGAATCCACCACCTGTTAGACTTGCCCTTACCCATTTAATTTTTGTTATCTTTTGCACTTGATATTGATGTAGATTCAAATAGCGCACCAACATCCATAGGGCATTTGGGACTTCTATGCCTCCTTAACCAATCAGAGTCAAGTGTTATTAGTGAATAGCACAGAAATTGAAAGGAAGTAGAATCATAGAATCATTGAATCCCTGCAGTGCAGAAAGAGGCCATTCAGCCTATCAGGCCTGCATCAAAATCAATCCCACCCAGGTGCCATCCCCATAACCACACATATTTACCCTGCTAGTTGCCCTGACACTAAGAGGAAATTGAACATGGCCAATCAACCTAACCCACACATCTTTGAAGTGTGGGAGGAAACCAGAGCCCCTGGAGGAAATCCACACAGACACGGGGAGAATACACACTCCACACAGACAGTCACCCAAGGCTGGAGTTGAACCAGATCCCTGGCGCTGTGAGGCAGCAGTGCTAACCATTGTGTCACTGTGCTGTATAAGTTAGAATAATGAATTCAATGTCAAAACAGCTACAAAAAATGAAATAAACTGAAGGAAATAAATCTTAGAGAGAGGGAAAAATGTCAGAAAAATGTTCAAACCATTTAATTAATATTTTCAAAATCTGAAAGAATGATACTCTACATTTGTAACTTCATTTTCAATATTAAATGGTATTTTGGCAATAATTAAGATTGAACATACCATTATAAAGGCTACTTAGACCGGAATGGACTTGCTCTAACTTTTTATGCTCAGTTTCTACCATGCAATAGCAGGGATTTCACACTGATCAATATATTGAATAGGAAGCCAGATAACTGGTTCCTACTTTTGCACAATTCAGCAACTTCCCAATGTTCGCAGTTAACTGTGTTCATCTGATGTTGCTATCCGATTTCTGCATAAATGCCAGCGAGTGTTGTTAGGCTCACCCATTATTTTTATAGTGAATTCTGGCCCTCATATGATGTTGTGTTCATTTCTGAAATGCCGCCTTATATCAGCGTTATCAAATTTAATTCAGCGTTCCTTAAAATGCATCCTGAAGCAGACATGACCTGTGATGTGGCTGTGGAGTCACCTACCATAAGATGGCAGCAAAGTAATACCAGCGCAGGACATCATGGAAGGAGTGGGTGTTCAAAACAAGGTGTTTGCTGGATGAAGGGTAATTGTTGTACTTGTGTAGAGAGAATGGTGATGAATCATAATTGAATTCCCTGACAACAATTAACTCCATGCACTGATTCAGTTGGTTATTTTGATTAATTATAATTAGTAAAACACATTCACACTGTGCTTATGGTGAAGAAATATGATATTACTGGACCAGTCAGATGGACTACAATGTTTTCGGTTAGTCTGATACAATCATATCATTGAAATCTGTGAAAATACAACAAACAAATTCAGATTTCCCCTTTTTAAACAGAGTCTGCTCCAACAAACATTTAGTTCATGGAAGTCTAGTCCAACAAATTAATATTGTAACATCTCCAATAAAACCTCTTCCTCCCCCGAGCAAAACCTTCCCCAATTCGAATTGTTCCGACTACACAAGCAGTGTAGACCGCATAGGCTGGGAACTGATAGAGGTTGCTCAGTTGCAGTTTTTCCAAATGAAATTCTCATTAAAAGGATGCCTTTGATTACCAGGCCGATTTGAAATATTACACAGATGAAATGCGTTACATGTTCAGTGAGCTGATTTGTTCCAACAAAGTTCATAAATCCAAACACTTGAAAACATTCTAAGAGGCTTATGGAATAGTCTTACTTACTCTAACATGCAAAAGCTTTGATAAATGTTTGGGTTTCTACACATGTTCCTTAACACAGATATCTAAAAAGAATACTGTCACTATTTAGTGAGATTAGAATGTGATATTGAGAATAAATTCAGTGCGCTGTGATAGCAGCAGATGCTGGCTATGTAAAGGCTGCATGTCTGCTCATGTGCTGTGCAATGTGGTGAACAGAAAACCAAAAACATCTTGGGAGTGGTGGCTTTCTTCGGATCAAAAACAAATCATTTCTGAACAGACCAGACCCAATAATAGCATTATACAATATCTTCCGTTTCTCTACACATCCTTGTGTCACAATACTTTACTTGATGGACTTAACTCCATCAACTCCAAATCAATGTCTATTTGCTTCCTGCCTATGCTTCCCCATCCCCCAACAGGAAAAGCCTGGTATACAAAGATACGGTCAGCAGACACTAACTGCTGGCACTGACTCAAGTTATAAAGATTTTAAGCAAACTACTAAACTTCAAATGTTAGAATTCTGGTGAACCAAATTTTTAAAAATTATGTTTTATACTATGAAGATTCGTGTTTTATGTTGCGTGTACAATGTGCTCTCCAGAAGCAGCCTACCTTCCATGTATTAGCTTGGTTCAAATTATCCTATCCATCAACTAGCTACAAACCACTCACCATGCTCCATTTTATCCCACCTTCCAGGTTAACAGTTGTTCAAATGAACACATTCGACCAAAGTTTACATATTTTGAAGCAATAGCACATTCCTTTATTAAATTGTCATGAAGACTCACTGCATTTTTCTCAAATGGTAAACTAACCTCAAGCCACAGTGGTAGCACTGGTTCAAATGGAAACTGAAACTTCGCATTGGAATGCCAAAAGAAGTGGGGGGAAAAAAATGCTTATTTCACATTCAAAGTGAATTCCCATGAAAAGGAATTCTGATCTGGAAAGGAAATGATAAAGAAATTCTTTCCCAGACCTCCACTCATTTCCTGTCTTCTCCTATTAAAAGTCATTACTGGAAGAACAATGAATAATTCTAACCAAAGAATGCAGACTGATGTTAGGGAAAAAAATTACAAATTAACTGTACACTAAATAATGTCAGGTTTAGCACAAACCAAGGGTCACAATAGGGATCAAAATGCCAGGTGTGATGTTAAATTCTTTCATACTAGCTAGAATAGAATCATAGAATCCTTACAGTGCAGAAGAGGCTATTTGTCCTCTGGGCCGGTATTTTACGACCTCACGTGGGCGTAGCTTGTAAAATTCCACCCAAAACCAATGGAGAATTCCATTTTGCAAGCCTCACTCACCCCGAATTCTGGCAATGGAGTCTTCACCAACTCTCTGACAAACTATCTACCCAGGCCCTCTCCCCCACCCTATCCTGTAGCTCCACTCACCTACCATGGTCAATCCATCTAAAGTATGCATCTTGGGACACTAAGGGGCAATTTAGCATGGCCAATCATATCTTTGGACTGTGGGAAGAAACCGGAGCACCCAGAGGAAACCCATTCAGACATGGGAGAATGTGCAAACTCCACACAAATGGTGACCCAAGGCTGTAATTGAACCCAGGCCCCTGGATCCGTGAGGCAGCAGTGCTAAACACTGTGCTACCGGGCCACTCCACAGTGAAACTCACATTGGAATGCCAAAGAAGTGGGAAGAGAAAAGCTATATTCAGTTTCAAAGTCCAGTTCAGTGAATTACTTGGAAAAGGAATTCTGATCGGGAAAGGAAATGATAAAGAAACTTCATGACACAACATGAATAAAGCAACCCATTGAATATTTTATCTCTACACTGAACAGGCCTTGCTGCTTTCCAGTGAACATATTTTTTATGCTGCATTTTTATGAATTGCAAATGCAGGACTTTAGAAAATTTCACTGGAGAGATGTGAGAAACTGTTTTTTGTTTGTAAACTCTCTGTGTCATTTTAAAGAATCTAGGGACAGAAATTGGGCCTCATTGTGAGTAAATTTATTCAACAGTGAATAAATTTAAGGAGTAGTTAGATTTTAATTAGTAATGGGTTGAAAGCTTATGGGGAGAATGTAGGAAAATGGGGATGAGGAACATATCAGCCATGATCAAATGGCAGAGCGGACTCGATGGGCCGAATGGCCTAATTCTGCTCATATATCTTATAAATTTATGAACTCATTGCACCTGCAGCACATCTGTTAATCGATAAAATGACTGAAAATCATTGGGACGCGATCGAAAAATAATTTAATGTGATACAGAAATAGGTTATATTCCTTCCTGGCAATAGCTCTACTGTACTTGTCAAGAAGAGCAGTCGTGGTTGACTAATGAGTCATAAAGAGAGTATGAAAGGAAATGTGCAAGGATATCAAGATCAATGCCTTCTTTTAAACAATTATATTAGGTGATCAGAAGCAATGTAGGCTCCTTGGAACTAACAACAGCGGTTGACAATGAAAATAAGGAAATAGCAGACATGCTAAATAATTACTTTGGGTTAGATTTTTTTGCAGGCCTATTCGGGTGGAAACAGAGGTGGGCAGGCAGAAAAAATAGCAGCATCTGATGCAGCCGGACATCCAGCTGGAAAAAAGCACCACCAAGATGCAGCTCTTCTGAATGTACCTAGTAACAAGCAATACCAAGACTGTGACAAAACTAACAGGTAGACGCCCCCAGCAGCTCATAACTATTCCATAGAATGTGAGTGTCCCAAAAATGAGATTAGCAGGCTGTTGACAGACCACAGAAGAATACATTGTTAATTTCTTTAGAGCTACAGAAGCTGAGGGGACAGACAGCAAATACATAGAGAAAACACTCAAAGGGAAAAATAGTACAATAACATAATTGCCACCATTGGGAAGCAGGGCAGCAGCTTCCACCTAGCAGCCTGGAAGCCAGTCTAGCTAGCAGACAAGAAGCAACAGTGCAGAAACCTTTGTGGAGCCAGATAAACTGTATCTTTGCTGAACCAACGGGAGACATTTCCCAGAATAACTTCTCAATCATGTGCTGTGCAGTAACTACAAGTTGGCCTTCACTTATAGATCTATTGAAGTGGATGTTGTCTGGGAAGATGGAAGAGCTGAAAGAGTTAATATACTTCGGATTAAAAAGGGTTATTTCTACATAAACTGTGGATGTGTTTAGTAGTTCCTATACATAACTGTCTTAGATCATTAGTCCTGTTCGTGTATATTCTTTATTGTAGTAAATAATCTTTAACTGCATAATGAGTGCTGCCTGGCTGTGAGTTTTTTTTGGAATTGGGTGAAAACAGGGAGTTAGGTGAAACAGGCAGCAGAGGCCACAAGGAAGAGTGCTGATTGGTCAGTAAGGGAGAATGCTGACAAGTAAATAAAGGAGAGTGCTGATTGGTCAGTAAGGAAAGTGCTGATTGGTCAGTAAGGGAGAGTGCTGATTAGTAAGTAAGGGAGAGTGCTGATTGGTCAGTAAGGGACAGTGCTGATTGGACAGTAATGGAGAGTGCTGATTGGTAAGTAAGGGAGAGTGCTGAATGGTAAATAAGGGAGAGTGCTGGTTGGTCAGTAAGGGAGTGTGCTGATTGGTCAGTAATGGAGAGTGCTAAATAGTAAGTAAGGGAGAGTGCTGGTTGGTCAGTAAGGGAGCGTGCTGATTGGTCAGTTATGGAGAGTGCTGAGTGGTCAGTAAGGGAGAGTGCTGATTGGTCAGTAAGGGAGAGTGCTGATTGGTCAGTAAGGGAGAGTGCTGATTGGCCAGCAATGGAGAGTGCTAATTGGTCAGTAATGGAGAGTGCTGATTGGACAGTAAGCGTTACTCTTGAATCTCTGAAACTGACAATGAGTTGGGACTAAAATACTTAAAAGTGACATCACAGGAGGGCTGTGATTTGATTAGCTAATAGGGAGCAGTGCTAAATTTGAAAACCCATTTAAATTACTGGTTGGAAATTGTGTTGAGACTGAGGTAATAAGGAGATATATAACAAAAATAGTAAATTAAAAAATTAAAACCAAATTTAAAACTAGTTAAATAAAATAGAGATGGAGGGTGATTTGTTGTTCATGCATGATATGGGAGCTGGTGGACCCCATTGTGGTTCCCAGTGAGCATGTCTGTGTTGGTTGCTTGACAATGTCTGGCTCAGAGTAAATGGGCTGGATTCTGAGCTTTGGACTCAGGGAGGGGGAGAGATACCTGGACACTGTGTTCCAGGAGGCAATCACACCCCTCAGATTAAATACCTTGAATTCGATCAGTGGACAGGGACAGGAGGACATGGCTGCGAGTGAGGCAGATAGAGTGATCCAGGAGGTAGGGTTGCAGGAGTCTCAGTACCTGAACTTGTCCAACAGTTTTGAGATTCTTACTCCCTGTGTGAATGGGAACGGGTACAGTAGGGAGCAAACTGACTATGGCACTGTGGTACAGGGAGCCATTCAAGTCAGGGGAGAAAGAAGAAATGTAGTCGTAATTGGGGATAGTATAGTTAGGGGCATTGACACTGTTCTCTGTGACCATGATTGTGAATCCCGAATGTTGTGTTGCCTGCCTGGTGCTCCAATTCAGGATATCTCATTTGGGCTGCAGAGGAACTTGGTGTGGAGGGGTAAAGATCCAGTTGTTGTGGTTCACGTAGATACCAATGACGTAGCAGAACCTCTGTTTTTGTCTACCTAAGAGGAGGTATGAACTGCTCGGAGCTAAATTAAAAAGCAGAACCAAAAAGGTAATAATTTCTGGATTATTACCTGACCCACAAGCTAATTGGCACAGAGTCAATTAATCGATTAAGGAGGGAAATGCATGGCTCAAAGATTGGTGTGGGAATAATGGGTTTGAAATCATAGGACATTGGCACCAGTATTGGGGAAAAGGGGACCTGTTCCAATGGGACAGTTTTCTGAATCATGCTGGGACCAGAATCCATCTAACTAGGGCTGTAGTTAGAGCTTTAAACTAAATGGTGGAGTGGGAGGGCGGGGGTACAGTTGTATGGAGGATTAGAAAATCAAAGTTAAAGGAGAGGATAGAAGTGCAGGTTAATGGAGCTGAGGGCTTAGGAGAAGTTAGTAAAGTTTCCAGACCATGTAATAGAAAAGACAGTATAGAAGGCGGCAGGAATCTAACCTCAAGCAGGCAGAGCAAAAAAGGTGACAAATTTGAGAAGGAGGTGGGCAATGCAGGACTGCAGGTGTTGTACCTAAATGCGTGCAATATATGGAACAAGATAAATGAGCTTGTTGTGCACATTGAAATTGGCTGGTATGATGTTGTAGGCATCACAGAGACGTGACTGCAAAGGGATCAGGGCTGAGATCTAAATATCCAAGGACATGTGTCCTATCAGAAAGACAGGCAGATGGACAAAGGGAGCGGGTATGCATTGTTAGTAAGGAACTAAGTTAAATCAAAAGCAAGAAGTGATGTAGGCTCAGAAGGCATAGAATCTCTGTGGGTAGAGTTGAGGATTCACAAAGTTAAAAAGACTCTGATGGGTGTTATGTGTAGGCCCCCTAGCAGTGTGGGGCAGAAAATAAATCAGGAGATCGATATAAAAAAGGCAATATTACAATAATCATGGGGGACTTCAATATGCAGGTGGACTAGGAAAATCAGGTAGGTCATGGATCCCAAGAAAAGGAATTTGTAGAATGTCTAAGAGGTGATTTTTTGCAGCAGCTTGTGACACAGCCTACTAGGGAACACGCTATTCTGGATTTGGTGATGTGTAACGAGGCAGGCTTGATTAGAGAACTTAAGGTAAACGAACCCTTACGGAGTAGTGACCACAGTATGATAGAATTTGCCCTGGGGAGAAGCTGGAATCAGATGCAACGGTTTTACAATTAAATAAAGGTAACTACAAAGACATGAAGGAGTTGCTGGCCAGAGTTGATTGGAAAGGGAGCCGAGCAGGGAAGACAGTGAAACAGCAATGGCAGGAATTTTTCTGAGTTATTCGGGAGGCACAACAGAAATTTATCCCAAGGAGGAGGAAACATGCTAGAAGAGAATGAGGCATCCGTGGCTGATGAGGGAAGTCAAGGACAGCATAAAAACAAAAGTTAAAGCATACAGAGTGACAAAGATTAATGGGAAGCCAGGGAATTGGTAAGCATTTAAAAGCGAGCAGAGGACAACTAAAAAAGCAATAAAGGGGGAGGAGATGAAATATGAGTGTAAACTAGCTAGTTATATAAAAGAAGATAGGAAGAGTTTCTTTCAATATGTTATAGATAAGAGAGACAAAAATAGCCATTGAACCACTACAAAATGAGGCTGGAAAAGTAATAACAGGAAACAAAACAATGGCAGAGTAACTGAATAGTTACTTTGCATCAGTCTTCACGGTGGAAGACACCAGTGGGATGCCAGAACTCCAGAACAGTCAGGGGCACAGGTGAGTGTAGTGGCCATCACTAAGGAGAAGGTTCTGGGGAAACTGACAGGTCTGAAGGTGAATAAATCACCTGGACCCAATGAACTATACCCCAGGGTTCTAAACAAGATAGCTGAGGAAATTGTGGAGGCATTGGTGGTGATCTTCCAGGAATCACTGGAGGTAGGGAGGATCCCAGATGACTGAAAAGTAGCTAATGTAACACCGCTGTTTAAGAAGGGAGGGAGGCAGCAGACAGGAAATTATAGACCGGTTAGCTTAACTTCAGTCATTGGCAAGATTTTAGAGTCCAGTATTAGAGATGAGATCACAGAATACTTGGAAGTGCATGATAAAATAGGACTAAGTCAGCACAGCTTCATCAAGTGGGGGGGGGGGGGGGGATCGTGTCTGACAAATCTGTTAGAGCTCTTTGAGGATATAACATGGAAGTTAGTTAAAGGAGAACCAGTGGATGTGATTTATTTAGATTTCCAGAAGGCCTTTGACAAGATCCTGGCATGGGTAGAGGATTGGCTGACTGGCAGAAAGCAGAGAATGGGGAAAAAGGGGTATTTTTCAAAATGGTAGCTGGTTCTCAGTGGTGGACCTCAGGGGTCAGTGCTGGGATCACAACTTTTCACAATATACATTAATGATTTGAAGGAGGGAACCGAAGGTACTGTTGCTAAGTTTACAGATAGTATGAAGATATGTAGGGGGACAAATATTATTGAAGAAGCATGGGGGGTGCTGCAGAAAGACTTGGACATGTTAGGAGAATGGGCAAAGAAGTGGTAAATGGAATACAATGTGGAAAAATGTGAGGTTATACACTTTGGAAGGAGGAATGGAGGCATAGACTATTTTCTAAATAGGAAGATGCTTAGGAAATCAGAAACACAAAGGGACTTGGGAGTCATTGATCAAGATTCTCTTAAGGTTAACGTGCAGGTTCAGTCGAAGGAAGGCAAATGCAATGTTAGCATTCATGTTGAGAGAGCTAGAAATACAAGAGCAAGAATGTACTTCTGAGGCTGTATCAGGCTCTGGTCACAGCCCATTTGAAGTATTGTGAGCAGTTGTGGGCCCCATATCTAAGGAAGGATGTGCTGGCCTTGGAAAGGGTCCAGAGGGGGTTCACAAGAATGATTCCTGGAATGAAGAGCTTGTCATTGAGGACTCTGGGTCTGTACTCAGAGGATGAGGGAGGATTTTTTTGAAACTTACAGGATACTGCAAGGCATGGATAGAGTGGACATGGAGAGAATGTTTCCATTAGTAGGAAGACTAGAACCAGAGGGCACAACCTCAGGCTAAAGGGATGATCCTTTAAAGCAGAGATGAGGAGGAATTTCTTCAGCCATAGAGTGGTGAATCTGTGGAACTCTTTGCCGCAGAAGGCTGTGGAGGCTAGATCATTGCATGTCTTGAAGACAGAGATTGATAGGTTCTTGATTAATAAGGGGATCAGGGCTAATGGGTAAAGGCAGGAGAATGGGAACGTGAAAGATATCAGCCACGATTGAATGGTGGAGCAGACTCGATGGGCCGAGTGGTCTAATTCTGCTCCTATGTCTTATGGTTTTAATAAATACATAAGAACATAAGAAATAGGAGCAGGAGTAGGCCATCTAGCCCTTCGAGCCTGCCCCACCATTCAATAAGATCATGGCTGATCTGTCGTGGCTCAGTTCCACATTCCCGCCCTCTCCCCATAACCCTTAATCCCCTCTCTTATCAAAAACCCATCAACCCACGTCTTAAAAATATTTAGCGAGGCAGCCTCCACCACTTCAACGGGCAGAGAATTCCAGAGATTCACCACCCTTTGAGTGAAGAAGTTCCTCCTCAACTCCGTTCTAAACCGCCCCCCCTTTATCTTGAGGCTGTGCCCCCTTGTCCTACTATCCTTTCTGAGCTGGAAGAGTCTCTCCACCTCTATCCTATCCATCCCATTCGTCATCTTATACGTCTCAATGAGATCTCCCCTCATTCTTCTAAACTCAATTGAGTACAAGCCTAGTTTATTCAGCCTCTCCTCATAGCTCAACCCCCTCAACTCCAGCATCAGCCTAGTAAACCTCCTCTGCACTCCCTCCAAGGCCAAAATATCCTTGCGTAAGTACGGCGCCCAAAACTGCACACAGTACTCCAGCTGCGGCCTCACCAATGCTCTATACAGCCGCAGCAAGACCTCCGTACTTTTATATTCAATCCCCCTCGCTATGAAGGCCAGCATCCCAGTCGCCTTCCTGATCACCTGCTGCACCTGCAAGCTGGGTTTTTGCGACTCATGCACAAGGACCCCGAGGTCCCTCTGCACCGTCGCATGCTGCAGTTTTTCGCCATGTAAGTGATAATCCTTCCTACCATTATTCCTACCAAAGTGGACCACCTCGCACTTGCCAACATTAAATTCCATTTGCCATTTCCTGGCCCATTCGCCCAGCCTATCTAGATCCTTCTGTAGACTCTCAACATCCTCCGCACAATTTGCCTTTCCTCCAATCTTGGTGTCATCAGCAAATTTCGACACCCTACACTCGGTTCCCTCCTCCAGAGAGGAATTGCTTAATACAGCAGACGCAGCACGGTTTCATTAAAGGGAAGTCGTGTCTGACAAATTTACTGGAGTTCTATGAGGATGTGTCTAGGGTGGTGGATAGAGGAGAGCCGGTGGATGTGGTCTTTCTGGATTTTCAGAAGGCGTTTGACAAGGTACCTCACAGGAGGTTATTGCAGAAGGTCAGGGGACAGGGAGTTGGGTGTAGGGTGTTAGCGTGGATCGAGGATTGGTTGTCAAATAGGAGGCAGAGAGTGGGAGTCAATGGGTGCTATTCGGATTGGCGGATGGTGACTAGTGGAGTGCCTCAGGGGTCGGTGCTGGGGCCTCAGCTATTTACCATTTATATAGATGATCTGGAGGAATGTTATACTATAATTGGGCTGGTTACTTTCTCACCAGGATTTCCATGTGATTTTGCAAACCATTCCCATAAACAAAATGATATGCTGCCATGAACCAGTGAGACACCCTCAAAGATAATATTAGGCAGGTTTGTGACAAAGCAGACATCCAGTCATAAAAAATATTATGCTGGGCACAGCTTTGTTAGAAAGCTTAAAAGAGTTAAAATGAAGTTTTAGAAGAATAGAATGAGAGTAAAAGATAGAATTTGAGGGCAAAGTAGAAAGGGTCGAGAGCCTGTCCTGGTTCCCCCATGCTGACATTAAAGTTAAGAAAGCCCACCAACGCCTTTCCTTCCTCAGAAGACTAAGGAAATTTGGCATGTCAGCTACGACTCTCACCAACTTTTGCAGATACATCATAAAAAGCATTCTTTCTGGTTGTGTCATGGCTTGGTATGGCTTGGTATGGCTCCTGCTCTGCCCAAGACCGCAAGAAACTACAAAAGTTTGTGAATGTAGCCAAATCCATCATGCAAACCAGCCTCCCATCCATTGACTCTGTCTACACTTCCCACTGCCTCAGCAAAGCAGTCAGCATGATTAAGGACCCCATGCACCTCAGAAATTCTCTCTTCCACCTTCTTCTGTCGGGAAAAAGATATAGAAGTCTGAGATCACATACCAACCAACTCAAGAACAGCTTCTCCCCTGCTGCCTTCAGACTTTCGAATAGACCTACCTCACATTAAGTTGATCTTTCTCTACACTCTATCTATGACTGTAACACTACATTCTGCACTCTCTCCTTTTCTTCCCTATGTACAATATGCTTTGTCTGTATAGCACGCAATAAACAATACTTTTCACTGTATACTAATACATGTGACAATAATAAATCAAATCAATTCAAATAAAAATAGTAGCACCACATGCAACCAGACATCCAGCCAGTCCTCCATTTCCAGAGTCAATTATATTTCTGTCAGCAGAGGAGATTGCCTCACTGCCTCTGAATTCACCTGCGTTACAGGGCAATGAATCTTGTTAAAGGCTCATTAAAGGCCTACCTGGAGAAAATTCCTGCATTTTCCTGGAGGCAGACCCACACCAAATCAGGGATTCATTAGGAGTTCGGAAATCTTTATCAGGATCACTGTCATGGCAGCTCATAGATGAAAGGGTTTACCCTTTTGGGGAAAAAGTAAAAGAGGCATATCACAGGACAGGAGAGGAGTTGAAGAACTTTGGCAGTTCAAGAGATTGTCACCCTCCTGACTTTGCATTAGCATCAGAGTATCAATCAAAGCTGTGTGGATCTCTCTTGGGCTGGAAATAGGTGCTGTATCTTCATAAATCAAGGTCAGAAGAAGAAGAACAGAATGCCAGGCATCAGGAAGACACAGTGAGGGACAAGGGGCATGAAGGGAAAGGATTTACAACCCTGACCACAGAATATAGAGGCAGAGGCAAAGTGGCCTAGATATTTCCCAGTGCCAGTGGAGATTGTAACTTCCTCTGCAATTGGTCATAGGTTTCTGTGCCCTTCTCACCTCTTGTCAGTCATTACCATACGCCAGTAGCAGTCAAAGTAGCTGTGGTCTTGAATTTCTTTGTAGCTAAATCTCATCAAGGTTGAGATGTGGACCTCTCATAGGAGGCTGCACACTGCTGTCACCCAGGTGACAGTTTCCCTCTTCACCAAGGCTCAACACTATATCAGATTCACAACTGTTGGGACATTGCAAGCTCAGAGGGAATTGGGTTTCACCACCATCACCAGATTCCCTCAAGTGCAGGGTATCATTGACTGTACCCTGTTGCCATATAGGCGCTAGTGATCAATCAATCAGAAAGGTTTATTAACAGGCCTACCACTCCCTGAATGTCCAACTGACATGCAACCATAAGAGAAATTTCCTTCTTGTGCATACATGTTTTCCTGGCAATTGGTAGCTTCCATCACACTTTCATTCTCCATCAGTCCAGCCTTCCACAGCTATTCAATCCCAACAACTTCCCCACCATCCTATCCACCCAAGTCTGTGAATAGATCCTTTGAGAAGATGTGATAGCTCCTCAAACCTAGATGAGTGACACAAACAGAGGTAAAGAGGCATTACAGTGAGAGTCATCTGCTCACTGGGGAGTCCACCAATCTCCTGAAGAAGTATCTTTGCTGCCTGGAACAGTTAGGTAGGGGTCTGCAATACACACCCACAATCAAATGGTCTGTTGCACCTTTCATGAAATTGCTCAACAAAGTAACCCATGAAGATGCGAAACAGAAGAAGAATTGATCTCATTGGAGAAAGACAACCCATGGGACCTGGGAGAAATAGGGCAAGGGATGCAGAAGGGGAGTCTTTTGCTCTGCAAGGTGACCTGGCAGAACATGAACGTGTTTTTGCCTGGGCTGTCAAAAAGAACTCTTTTCAAAAAGCCACTAAAATGAAGGATCATTTGACTGAGCAAAGATTCAGCTATAATACTCCTGGGGGACATAGCAGATGCACATAAATGGTTCAAGCTTGCACTAACACAAGGAAAGATTATTATGCTTAAAGATGCTGGAATCTTATCAGAGAGTGGGAGACAGCAGGACCACCACCTGGAGTCCTCACTATCCCTGGTGAGTAGCTATTCTTTTGTCTGAATGTTTGCATAAAGTAGAACCTTCTATATCCATTTAACATTAAGTGCATTTATTTACTCTATACAGTTAGAATAAAAAGGCAACAATGCACATCAACATAAGACCACAGCAGTCCACTCAGTGGAGCACCTTCTCAGACACCTCTATGCAATGCCTCAGAGAAGGTGGAGGTAACCTGCTCATTTCTCTCACCTTCAGGCTGCAATGCATGTGGCAATTGTCATCAACATGGAAAGACACACTGGGCCTTCTCCTAGCACCGCTATAGCTGCAGCATTGCATGAGCAGCCTTCATCATCAGGCTCTGCTGCACAGATACCCCATCTGTCAGGGGCAGAGGAAACCGAAGATGATAATGGAGTTGTGAGCGGTATGACATCTTTATTCTCTTCGGTTACATTCTCAGACTGCCTGGTTGGCACTGCTGATGGTCATTGGGCCACCTGTACTGCTGAATCATTCAGCCTGAACAGCTCATCATGTATTCCATTGACATCATTCCTCAAATGCCGCTTTGATTGGTCCAGGCTGCATATTCCGCCATGCATTCTCTGTAGTGAGTTTGCTGTCCCTGCATACAGAATCGTAGCTTTATTACAGTGCAGAAGTAGGTCATCTGGTCCATCATGTCTGCACCAGTTCTCCAAATGAGCATTATGACTTTGTGCCATATCCCTGCCTTCCCCCATACCTCTGCACATTTTGTTTTGATTTAAGTAATTATCTAATGCCCTCTTGAATACCTCAATTGAAGCTGCTTCTACCGGATTTCCAGGTAGTGCATTCCAGACCCAAACACTTGTGTGAATATGTCCGGAGCAACTGCCGAAGAGAAGAGGCCTAGAGAAGGTATTCCAGTTAAACTGAAAATTTTGCTTACAGTGGGTTTTGCCAAAGATAAAACCATAGAAGGCACAACACAGATTCAACACCAATTAACATTTCAGTAATGTAACATTTTTAATTCTGTGGCTGCCACTTTATCATACATTTTAGAATATTTAATCTTTTGTTTCTAATTTATGAGTGTGTTTGCCAATTGCACAAGAACATGTAATAAACCATATATTATCTGTTCTCACTTTAAGATTACTTCTGCGAATGACCTCACTGATTGACATCTTCTATTTGGAAAAATGGGATTCAATCTGGTTGGAAATCTATGTTATAATAGAAACAGTAAGAGGTCTCTCAAACACCAGGTTAAAGTCCAACAGGTTTATTTGGAATCACGAGTTTTCAGAGCACTGGTCCTTCATCAGTGAGTGCCTGTTGGATTTTAACCTGGTGTTGTGAGACTTCTTACTATGCCCACCCCAGTCCAACTCTGGCATTTCCACATCATAATAGAAACATGGAAAATAGAAGCAGGAGTAGGTCATTCGGCCCTTCCAGTCTGCTCTGCCATTCGTTTTGATCATGGCTGATTGTCAAATTCAATATCCTGATCCCACCTTCCCCCAAATCCCTTGATCCCTTTAGTCCCAAAAGCTATATCTAATTTTTTCTTGAATTCACAAAATGTTTTGGCCTCAACTACTTTCTGTGGTAGTGAATTCCACAGATTCATCACTCTCTGGGTAAAGAAATTACTCCTCACCTCCGTTCTAGAAGGTTTACCTCTTATCCACAAACTATGACCTTTAGTTCTGGGTGTCCACACTATTGGGAACATACTTTCTGAATTGACCCTGTCTAAACCTGTTAGAATTTTATAAGTTTCTATGAGATCTCCTCTCACTCTTCTAAACTCCAATGAATACAATCCTAACCAACTTAGTCTCTCCTCATATGACAAACCTGCAATCAGCCCATCCCAGCAATCAGCCTGGTAAACCTTTGCTGTACTTCCTCTATAGCAAGTACATCCTTCCTCAAATGGCAGAAGATATGATAGTGGAAGATTTTTGAGTTTGGAAAATATTGTTTGCTTTGAGGTTCCAGGATTGTAAACTAATGTAATCTAGTTGTTTGGATTTATATGTGCAGCAGCTGACTATGATGATAGATAAAACCACCATTATCCAAAGCAAAGCATAAATGGTACATTTGCATTATAATTTAAGCTCTGTATAAAGAAGGATCTGCCTTGCTTACAAGAATGCAAACTTGCCGTCTGGCCTGTCCGTTTGTAATGTGATCCTTAGTGGTCAGTGTGTTGCCTAAGCTTACTTAAGCATCCGACCGTTAGCTTTCTCCAGGATTAAGTTTTTTCTGTTGTTTGCCAAGCACCTTTCCCAGAGAGTCCCTGATAAAGGCTAATATGTTTGATTTGGTTTTGGTAATGCTCATAGTGATATGATTGTCAGCCAACCTCTGATAAACCCCAGTTATATTCCCATTCATACTTCTCCCACGGTTTCAGCAGCTTCGTAAAAAGATGCTTAAGTTTTGAGTGGATGAGATAATTTCACTGAAACATCTGTCAACTAGATACTGAGTGATCAATCACCCTCCCTGTACTTGCACCCAACAAATAATTCCGAATATTTATTAGATGAGTAATGTTGGAATGAGGGTAACTTCTGAAAAAGGTGGCAAAGGACTCATTGTTGCCAGTCCCACTGTTCCTAATTTACATTGATGATGCCAATTTACAAACTCAAATGCAAATCAGTTAAATTTGCAAGTGATTCCAAACCAGATGGGGAAGTAGAATTGAAGGAAACAACTCAGAAATTGCAAAATGAATAAGAATCATACAATCGTAGGTTAGAATTTGATGCCCCAGATGTTTGGAAGCAGGGCCATTTATTTGGGCATCACAGCGCTGGCTAGGATCCCGGCCGCCTTCTTGCTTTTGGCCTTGAGTCTTCCCGGGAAGACTCAAGGACAACCTTCCCGGGAAGACTCAAGGACAACCTTCCCAACCAGACACAAACTGAGGTCTTTAAGTGGGCAATTAATGCCCACTTAAGGGTCTCATCCAGGTGTTGTTGGGATTGAACCAGCAGCAGGCAGAACAGCCTGGCATTTTTGTTTTTGAGCACCACGGTAGGGGTGTCGGATGGTGGTGGGGAGAGTGGGGGAGGGGGAGGAGGGGGTGATCCACACTTCCAGGCATTCAGTGTCTGATTGAGGGAACAGCATTGGCAAGTGGACTGGTCATTGAGAGCCACCCTCCAGCACTTTCGTCAGAATTCCCTCTCTCTTTCCCACTCTCCTTGAGACCCCCATCCTGCTCATATTCACCTTTAATCCAGGTCCCTCACTGATATTGCACTATTTGTGAGTTACCTTGCTGGCAGCTACCATCAGTGGCACTGATGGCAATGAGGCATTCTGGCCTGCAACTGTGGGGCAGGGAATTTCTTTACCCCAGTCCTTGATCCTGGAGAAGACCTGCAGCTGGCCATCATACTGTCTGACTGTAAGTAAGGTTGACTTTCTCCAAATGTGGCAAAGCAGGGTTCCCGCAGAATCTCCAGCCTGGATTATTTTCCTCCCAGAGAATGGTTACAGCGGAGAAAGAGACCATTCAGCTCATCGTGTCCTTATTGATTGCTTTTAAAGGCAATTTAGTTTGTCCCATACCCCTGCACTTTCTCATAACTCTGCAATTATATTTTCCCTTCAGGTGCTTATTTAATTTCCTTTTCAAGCCAGAGATGAATCTGCCTCCACCACACTCTCAGGCCGCACATTCCAAATCTTAACCATTCAATGCATGAAGAGGTTTCTC
Source organism: Carcharhinus amblyrhynchos (assembly GCF_965287045.1). Classification (NCBI taxonomy): domain Eukaryota; kingdom Metazoa; phylum Chordata; class Chondrichthyes; order Carcharhiniformes; family Carcharhinidae; genus Carcharhinus; species Carcharhinus amblyrhynchos. The sequence continues at coordinate 58,458,591 of NC_137335.1, forward strand.
TTCATGTTGCCAATCACCTTTAAGTTGGTGTCCTTTGGTTCTTGGTCCATCCTCCAATGACTTGATTGATATACAGTAAAAGTATTGTTCCTTGTGCGCTATACAGACAAAACATAATGTTCATAGAGTACATAGGGGAGAAGGAGAAGGTGCAGAATGTAGTGGTACAGTCATAGCTAGGGTGTAGAGAAAGATCAACTTAATATATGGTAGGTCCATTCAAAAGTCTGATGGCAGCAGATAAGGAGCTGTTCTTGAGTCAGTTGGTTTGTGTTCTCAGACTTTTGTGTCTTTTTCCTGACAGGAGAAGGTGGAAGAGAGTATGCCTGGGATGTGTGGGATCCTTGATTATGCTGACTGATTCAGGCTACACTTTCTGCTGCCTTGGAAAATCAATGGATGAGAGGCTGGTTTATGTGATGGACTGGGCTACATTCACAACCCTTTGTAGTTTCTTGCAGTCTTGATCATAGCAAGAGCTGTACCAAGTTGTGATATATCCGGAAGGGATGCTTTCTATGGTAGATCTGTAAAAATTGTTCCTTTTATGGGCTCTGAATAGATCCTTCTAAAATATTCTCCTTTCAACCTTCTTGTCTCAACGGGGAACAATCCCAGTTTCTCCGATCTATCATGTAACTGATATCCCACACTCCTGCAATCTTTCTTGTAAATCCTTTGCATCATTCCTAAAGAGTGGTACCAAGAATGGACACATGACTCCAGTTGAGGCTAAATTAGAGATTTATAAAGAATCTTCGCAAGATCCATTTTTTTGTCTTTAATTGCAAAACCCAGGAAACAGTATGCCTTTTCCACTTTGCCCTGCTGCCTTCAACAATTTGTGCACTCATATCTCTGTTCCTGCACCTCACTTAGAATTATACCCTTTAATGCCTCTCCTAGTTCTTCCTCCCAGAATATATCATTTCAAACTTCTCTGCACTAAATTTAATCTGCCACGAGTGTGCCCATTTCATTAGCCAGTCTATGCCCTCTTGAAGACTACCAATATCCTCTTCACAGTTCACAACGCTTCTCAACTTTGTCTCATCTACAAATTAAAATTCTGTCCTCCATACCAAGCCAAGGCTGTTAAAATCAAGGGAAGTAGAGTCCTAGCACTGACCCCGAGTGAACCACATTGTACACTACACTCCAGTCTGGAAAGCAGCCTTTCACAGTCACTCTGATTCCTGCCACTGTATCCATGTTGCGCTGACTCTTGTATTCCAGCGAACTTCAACTTTTCAAGCAGGCCTATTTGTGTCACTTCCATCAAATTTCTTTTGGAAGTCCATTGCCAGAATTCTACTGCTTCGCCTGCCATGGAATCGGAGCGGGCAAGGGGTGGACAGCGGAAATGTCTGTTAACTTCAGACAGGAATTTTTGGTCTCGCTCGAGTGAGGCTGTAAAATCCCCATGTGCATAACCTCATCCACATTACTTCATCAACCCTCTCTGATAACTCATCAAAAAAAACTCTACTGGCTTAGTGAAACACAATTTGACTTTAACTTATCCACATTGGCTTTCCTTAATTACCCCATACTTCTCCAAGTGACCGAAATCTCTGTCCCTAATTATCATTTCCATGTTTTTCCACCACTGAGGTTAAGCTGCCTAGCCTGTAGTTGTTGATATTATCCTCAGATCCTTTCTTGAATATCTGCAACTTCCAAGTCCCCTGACACCAGCCTGTACCTAAAAGGGATTGGAAATGAATAGTTAGTGTCTCCACAATTCCCGCCTTGACATCACTCAGCATCCTGAGATTGAACTCATCTGGTCCTGGTAACTTATCAGCTCTGAGCATAGATTGATTTTTTAATACCTGTTCTTCATTAATTTTTGCCCATCCAGTTACACCAGGATTTTGGCAGCATCTTCTTCCTTGGTAAAGATAGATGCTGATTTAGCAACTCAACCATATCCTGTGCCTCAATGCATTCATCCTCCTTTTGGTATAATTGGCCCCAGCTCTCCATTTAACATTCTTTTACTGTTTGTATGTCTATAGAAGACTTTTGGATTCCCTATTATGTTAGCTACTGGTTTCTTCTTATTCTATAAGAACATAAGAAATAGGAGCACGAGTAGGCCATCTAGCCCTTCGAGCCTGTCCTGCCATTCAATAAGATCATGGCTGATCTGTCTTGGCTCAGTTCCACATTCCCGCCCTCTCCCCATAACCCTTAATCCCCTCTCTTATCAAAAACCCATCAACCCGTGTCTTAAAAATATTTAGCGAGGGAGCCTCCACCACTTCAACGGGCAGAGAATTCCAGAGATTCACCAGAGATTCAATTCCGAGATTCTCTCGGTTTGCTTCTTTTTTTCTTATTTCACTTCTCCTCTGAGCTTTCTATATTCAGTCATGTTTCCACTGAGACACTTTTCAAATGCATCCTTTATCTATTTCATCATACTTTCTCTTTGTTTTTTTCATACATTCATGGTGTGTGAGCTTCTCAATATTTATTGCCCAGCCCTAATTGCCCTTGAGAAGATGGTGATGAGCTGCCTCCTTTAACCAACTAGTACATGTAGTGCAGGTACAACCACAGTGGTGTTGGGAAGGAAGTTCCAGGATTTTGACCCAGTGAAGGAACGGTAATATATTGCCAAGTCAGGATAAGTTTGCCTTCATTAATCGAGGGATTGAGTTTAGGAGTTGGGAGGTAATGCTACAACTTTATAAGACACTTGTCAGACCTTACTTAGAGTACTGTGCGCAGTTCTGGTCGCCTCACTACAGGAAGGATGTGGAAGCTATAGGGAGGGTGCAGAGGAGAATTACAAGGATGTTGCCTGGATTGGGAGGCATGCCTTATGAAGATAGGTTGAGGGAGCTAGGTCTCTTCTCCCTGGAGAGACGAAGGTTGAGAGGCAACCTGATAGAGGTTTATAAAATGTTGAGAGGGATAGATAGGGTGGATTCTCGGAGGCTATTTCCCAGGGCTGAAATGGTCGCTATGAGAGGATACAGGTTTAAGGTGCTGGGGAGCAGGTACAGAGGAGATGTCAGCGGTAAGTTTTTCACTCAGAGGGTGGTGAGTGAGTGGAATCGGCTGCCATCGGTGATGGTAGAGACAAACTCGCTGGGGTCTTTTAAAAGATTTCTGGATGAGTACATGGGATTGAATGGGATTGGGAGTTATAGATAGTTCTATGGCCTGGTAGATATGGATACGATCCGTGCAACTTGTGGGCCGAAGGCCCTGTTTGTGCTGTAGTGTCCTATGTTCCATGATAATGAGTGGCTTGGAGAGCAGCTGCCCAATAATGTTATTCCATGTGTCTGCTGCCCTTATTCTTCCAGATGGTAGAGGTTGTGTATTTGGAAGATGCTGTCGAAGGAGCCTTAGTGAATTTCTGCAGTACAAGTTGAAGATAGTACACACTGCTGCCACTGTGTGTCAGTTTGGAGGAAATGAATGTTTGTGGATAGGGTGCCAAACAAGTGGGCTGCTTTGCTCTGGATGATGTCAAGCTTCTTGAGTGCTGTCAGAGCTGCATCCAGACAATGGAGAGTATTCCATCACACTCCTGACTTGTGATGTGTAGATTGTGTCAGGCTTTAGGGAGTCAGAAGGTGAGTTACTCATTGCAGGATTCCTAGCCTCTAATCTGTTCTTGTAGCCACAGTATCTATATGGATGGTTTGGTTCAGTTTCAGGTGAATGGATGGAAGGAAGGTCATTGATGAAGCACCTAATTATGGTCAGGCATAGGACACGACTCTGAGGAATGACTGCAGTGATGTTTTGGAACTGAGATGCTTGACCTGTGGCAACCACAACCACCTTTCTTCATGCCATATACAGCTCAAACAGCAGAGCGTTTTCCCATTGACTCCAGTTTTGCTAGGGCTCTTTTGATGCGACTCTTGGTTAAATGCTGGCTTCCTGTCAAGTACAATCACTCCTGTATGACCTCTGGAGTGTAGTTCTTTAGTGCATGTTTGAACCAAGGCTGTATTGAGGCCTAGAGTGGTCCTGGTGGAACCCAAACTGAGCATTGGTGAGGAGATTATTTGCTAAGCAAGTGCTGCTTGATAGTACTATTGGTAACTTCTTCCATCACATTACTGATGGTCCAGAGTAGACTCATGGGGCAGTAAATAGCCATGTTTGATTTGTCCTGCTTTTTGTGTACTGGACATACGTACCCCCAGATGTTAGTCAGGTGGACTTTGCAGAGTTGACAGTGCTGAGTTTGCCATTGTCATTTCTGGTGCCGAGGTCAATGCTAGGTGATCTGTCCAATTTCATTCCTTCCAAACTTTTTAGCAATTTGGTACAACTGAACGGGTTACTAGGCCATTTCAGAGTCAACCACATTGATGTGGATCTGGAGTCACATGTAGGCCAACCATTTAAGGAGGGCAGATTTCCTTCACTAAGGACTATTAGTGGACCAAGATGAGTTTTTATAATAATCAACAAGGGTTTCATGGTCATCAATTGTCTTTTTTTTGGTATCAAAACTTGTTTATTGAATTGGAAATTAAGACAGAAAATAAATACAAATCACCAGAAAATGTGACCATTTGTAGGAGGACTTGGTGGGGTGGGAAGAAGAGGAAAGAAAACAGCTTGAAAATTTGGATTCACCATGTTGGAAATTACACTGGACACATTCTTCCTCATGTTTCCCTTTTGTATGTTGGTCAAAACAGAAATTACTTTTTATTTAAAGTAGCCTTTTACTTGGATCAACTGCATTTGAAACCCAATTGCTCATCCTCTTCAGTCAGATTTAAAAAAGAGGATGGCCACCTGGCCCAGGTAGAAATAGATGAATTGTTTTGTTTCATGAGTCACATAGCTGGCAAAGTTTCTATCCACAATACAGTGCCATGTGGGATTGTACTTTTTGTCAAATTCCTTTTTGATGTAAGCTGCTATGTCTTTTTCAATGTTGTATTTCTCTAGTGCTTGGGTAGCATATTCCACAGCTTCCTGCTGCATGTCTTCAGACATGTCAGCATTTTTAATTACAGCTTTTCTTTCAGACATGGTTTTACTGTTTTAATGATTCTCCACCTGGGAATGAGTGACTGGGCAGCGGACATTCCGAGCTCTCCTCAGCCGGTTCGCCACTCCTACCGTGCAGCCGAAGACTTCTAATTCTAGACTTTTTACTGAATTCAAATTCCCTCATCTGCTGCGGTGGGATTTGAACCTGGGCACCTGGAGCAATACCCTGGGGTTCTGGATTATTAGTCCAATCGTAACACCACTATGCCACTGCCTCCCCCTTGGGTTAGGCTTCGGTGGCCCTATCTTTTCCCTGTCTGGAACTGTTTTTCAACTGTACCCGAACAATCTCCTCTTTAAAGGCACAAAATTCTGTTTTGTTGTGCTTCTGCCTGCCAGTCTTTGATTCCAATTTACCAGGGACAGATCCATTCTCACCCCAGTGAAATTGGCCCTCCTCCAATTATTTTTCTTTTACTCTAGATTGCTCCTTGTCCTTACCTAAACCTTATGATACAATGATCATTTAAATGTGCAGTTTTGGGCGCCGCACCTGCGCAAAGATATTTTGGCCTTGGAGGGAGTGCAGAGGAGGTTTACCAGGCTGATACCGGAGTTGAGGGGGTTGAGCTATGAGGAGAGGCTGAATAAACTGGGCTTGTACTCATTAGAGTTTAGAAGAATGAGGGGAGATCTCATTGAGACGTATAAGATGATGAATGGGATGGATAGGATAGAGGTGGAAAGACTCTTCCCGCTCAAAAAAGACAGTAGGACTAGGGGGCACAGCCTCAAGATAAAAGGGGGGCGGTTTAGAACGGAGTTGAGGAGGAACTTCTTCACTCAAAGGGTGGTGAATCTCTGGAATTCTCTGCCCGTTGAAGTGGTGGAGGCTGCCTCGCTAAATATTTTTAAGACGCGGGTTGATGGGTTTTTGATAGGAGAGGGGATTAAGGGTTATGGGGAGAGGGCGGGAATGTGGAACTGAGCAGCGACAGATCAGCCATGATCTTATTGAATGGTGGGGCAGGCTCGAAGGGCTGGATGGCCTACTCCTGCTCCTATTTCTTATGTTCTTATGTTCTTAAATGTTCTGACACTTGATCCACCTGATTTCCCTAAAGCCAAATCCAGCAACGCTGCCTTCCATGTTGAGACATAATAATCAAGACAATTCTCTTAAATAGTAAATTTTAGAAACTCTTTTCTCTCTCTGCTTTTATGCTATTCCTAGCCCTGTCTACATTAGGATAAGTCTTCCATTAAAATACTATTTAGTTTTTTTTCATCTTTCTTCACATTAATTGATAGCCTGTAAAATGCAGACAATATTGTAATAGTATCTCTATTGTTTCTGAACTCTAACCAAATATATTCTGTTGTGGCCCCTCAGAACATTCTCCTACCCCCAGAACTATAATATTCTCCTTAATCAGTACTGCTGCCCCTAATCCTTTCTTTCCTTCACTATCTTTTCTGAACACCTTGTTTTCAGAAATATTTAATCTCCAGCTCTGCCCTTTTTTGAACCCAGTCTCTGTTACCACCAAGTCATCATATTCCCACGTGGTTACCTTCATCAGTAGATCACCAACCTTATTTAACACACTTGGTGTATTTACATAAATAGAGTGTAAACCTAATTTAGACTCATACTCTCTTAGCTACTAGTTCTCACTTTAGTACTCTGTGTCTCTCCCAATTCTTTGAGTACTTTATTCATCCCTTCTGACGCTACACCCTGGTTTCCATACCCGTGTCAAGTCAGAAAGGAGAGGAGAAGGTGGATAAGCATCCTGGATGGATAAATTAATATTTAGGAATGGATCTCCACAGTTATTTTTAGCACTTTGTACATCGAAGCTGAATAATACACAGACACAATGGATAGGAAGATCAATCTAATGCCACAGTCATTTCTCTGAACCAATGTTCAGAGGTCACAGTCAACAACTGTTCTAATACAAGCTCAAAAATAAACACTCATTTTTATTTCCCTGAGGCAAACTGATCAGCTTTACAAACTTTCCCTCTAAAGAAATTCATATGACAGGATTTTATTGTTGCAAAGTACAAATGTTTCTGTGTATAAGAGAAATAACAAGTGATATTCAAGTAAATGAGGTCAGGGAGGATCAGATGAAATGCAGACAACGACTGCACTGAGAAAAAAATCTAGAGGTAACAGATCAGAGCCAGAATGCAACAAAGCAAATGTTTGAACTAACTTCAATTAGAAGTCTAAGATGTGATGTTACATGCCTAAGTATTCATATGAACACCATCTGTTCTGCTTCTTCATGAACAATAACAACTATAAGAGAACAGCTTTGTACAGTGTAAACAAGAATGAAGTAACTTCCAACACCTTAGGTTATGATGTATCACCCAACTGGTAACATAAAATTTTGTCTGCATGATTTAAAAAAAAACACCTGCTGAGAATTTCCTCAGGAGCCCGTCTGATTCTCCACCATAATTTTAGCAGATGATTGGAGGAAAGCTCGCTCTGTTGTATCTATGATTTCTGCTTTCTGAGTTGCTCTAGACATTTGGGAGAATGCTTGAGTATCCATATGGAAAGAAATTCATCACTTATGTTTTACAAAAATGCCTAGTAATTGTCTCAGATGAAATCCCACAGAAACCTAGAAATTGGTTGACATGTACCCAAAGGGTAAAATGGGTTCCAAAATGTTCAATATAGAGAATGATGTGCATTTGTACATGTGCTACTGCAAGTCTGCCAGCCACCGTATTAAGACAGGCAGGAAAAGAGGTGTCGAGGGCTCATGCCTGAAACAGGCATTAAAGAGAGTTCCTGTTACACAAGAGTTGTTATGGCTTGAAATGTATTGCAATAAATGTGGTGGGAGCAGATTTGTTCACAGCTTTCAGAAGAGAATTAGATATATATTTGAAAAAGAAGCAGTTACAGGCCCATCAGGAAAGCAACCGGGGAATGGGACCGAATGAAGTGATAGCATAAGCATGTTGGGGCAGATGCAATTCTCTGTGTTGTAAGCTAGTTTCCCTGGAAAATGTTGCCACATGTGGCCTGGACAGCACTTTTTCAAAGGATGTGCTGGAGGCCAACAACAATAGAAAGAGATAAGTTTGCTCAAAACTATTCGACTGAATCTGAAGTTACAAGGAGCAGATGTGCTCCTTCTGCCTCCATTGCACTATCAAAGACCATGGCTAGCTTCCTCCACCGCCTCACAATCACCCCAACTTTGAGTGCCCATTTCCCTCACCACTTCAATCACTGCACCTCTCTCTCGATCACCTTCCCCACTCCCAGGAATTTCTTGAGAGCTGCTGCTGGCAACACAGTTACCTGAATTACAATGCTAAACTGGTTGGCAAGTTATCTGGGGTGTCCAAAATGTGTACACAGCTTGCAGGTCTCACTAAATGAAATACAAGGCCCAATACTGAGAGTGCCCCAGGCCTACACATTCCAGTGCAAATATCATTCTCTTCCTGCAGAACACTGAACCCCTTGATATATCTTGATTTCTCTGAATTCTTTTTGGTTTGTCAAAAGGATTTAAGAATGAGTCAAAGCATAGTTTTTTTTTATAGAGCGATTTTCCACAGGTTGAAAATAAGTCATTGGCTGCAGGCATTGAAGGTATGTATTAAAGCTGAGTAATCCAGTTGTGGAATGTTGCAATTTGTCATCAATATCAAACATAGATAATGAGTCATTTGTTTCAACATGGACTCATTAAAGCAAGTTTGTCCTAATTTATTCTGAGATTAACAAATGATCTTTGGTGTCCCACCTAAGGCAAAAGAGGCCTATTGGTAGCTTGCAGAAAACATCAAATGGATTGCAATGACAAACATTGACAATCAACTAATTAAAGGACACAATCTGGCCTGGAGAGGTGACACACATTCTTCCTAAACCCAGATTCAGTCGAGATTAAAAGTTTCCCAAGAAACATTAAGCGAGCCCACTAATGTGGATAATGTGACAGATTTTTAATTCAGTTTTTGGTCTCCAGGACAGTTCAATCATTAATTGAATCAATCTGATTATATCTATTACTTTGCAAAATCTCTCCTGTCTGACAAATATAGCAGTTTAATAGCTCTTTTCTGATTTTGTCTCTCTAAAGTATTTCAACCTGTATTAGAAGATTGGTCAAGCGCATGTTAGGGTATGTGCAAAGAACACAACATTCAGACAGATCACAATGAGTTCCTGTAATGACAACCTTGGATTATGCTTTTAGATAATTAGATATTGAACATTATAGGCACAGTTGTGAACATAAGCTGCCCAGAATACTTACAGGAGTGGCTGGCTTGCTGTAGCCAGGAGAATATTTAAGCCAGGCTGAAAATAAACTGATAAGCTGATTGTAAAATGGAGCAATGGATACATGATCTAACAGTTATACATTTAAATCCTTTGATGCCTTTATTGCCGCACTTGAACAGAATAATTTCTAAGTAGACATAGGATGAAGATGTCTTCTTGTGGAATAATTATTCAATTGCACTTTTTTAGCACCCAAAAAGAAGAGAAACAACAGGAGCGATTCTAAGTGTCAAATTCACATAAAAACTCGGGTAAATCATGCTGGCTTTTTTAGTGGGAATTTCAGAATGAATTCCCCAAACTCTATGCACTGCAGAGTGCACTAGTGTAAATCAATCCAAAAATCAGTGGACAGGGCCTTTTCCGGTGGAGGGTCCGGCAGCATAGCATTGAGCAGACCACCGTGTAGGTGCTGATCAGTCAGTGCCGATATTGGTGCATGAGCAGTGGCCCCTGTCTGCCAGCCTCCTGATCGCTGGCCAGCTTAATCACTGGTCAGCCCTGCAATCCCACATCGCTGCCCTTCTGACCCCGCCATAGCCTGATTGCTGGCCCCACAGACATGCGTAGGTCAACCTCAACCACCCCCTAATCCCCTAGCCCCACCTTGATATTCCCTCCATTCCCACAGCCCCGATCTCCCAATCTCCCTCACCAGACATTCCCCCCCAAACAGCAGTCCCAACCCCCATCCCAACAACCCCACCCCCCAGCAGGCTGCCATCATCCAACCCGCTGGCCAGCTCCGATCGCTGGCCTCCTTCCCTCTGTCAGTCGGCCCAAGTACAGAGTGGCAGCGGGAACCCCCACCCCACCGATCACCCCCAGTGACCCAGCCTCCGTCAGGCCCAGCCCCATCAGGCCCCACCCCCTTGCCACTGCCCTATGCCCGGTGGGCAATGCCAAGGTGCCCCCTGGGTATTGGCACTTTGTCCCTTGGGGAGTGCCAGTGGGCCCAGGCTGGCATTGCCTAGGTGGCAAAGCCCAGGGGTCCAGACCCAACCTCCTCAGGGTCTCAATTGCCTCCCTTCACTCTAGTGGGGTCGGGCTGCCAGCTCCCTGCAAGTGGGGAGCTGTACTAAACCCCACTGGAGTGCATCACTCCTGGCAGTGGTGGAAAGGCTAGAGGTCCCAGGCCCACTAATGATATTTAGAATAGATTATAATACGCATTTATGTAACGTATGCAGTTCCATGCCGATTTCCGGAAATCTGACTACTGGAGGCACACGGAGGCCATGGTGCTCAGCGGGGAGCCTGCAAAATGGGCTCAAGTCTGCTGGGCTACAGAAGCAGTGCAACAGGATAGGAGAATTGCCCCAACTTTCTTAGATTGCTCTGAACAAATCTGACCTGGGCTGTGGGAAGTGTCATGCTCCAGTGTATTATGAACTTTCAGATAATACTTCAAAATTTTGAACAAAAATAGACTGCTAAAGTATCCACAGTAAACCATGTGACCTTTGGTAGTAACAGCTCTGGATAGTCCTGAGACTCAAATACCAAATTATATGTGGACATTCACAGTCATCTTGGAAATTCACACATCCCTTTTTTCAAGGATGGAATGTCAACAGCAACATTCCAACCAACCCATCTTCTGGTTCACCATGAAAAAAAGACAGGTCAAAATTCCTTGTGCATTAGACAACTGTGAATAGACCCCATTGATTTCCCATTATATTGTGGCAGTCGTTCATCTGAGCCCAGATTGGGGAAGTATTCAAGTAACAACACAGCATGTTAATCAATCTGACCACCCATCTTATTTAGCAAAGGACTTTGGACTTGTGGCAGGTCCCAGAGGGACCTGCTTTTAAAACTGCAAGAAAACTGCAAAGACAGAGAAACTATGAAGAAGCTATTGGATTAGCTGTCAATCAAGCAACCAAAGTAATAAAAATAGCACCTTGAAAGTGGGAGAAGGAATCTCCCCAATCTGTTCCAACTTCAAGTTCACCTGCTAACCAACTCGCTGGAATTTCAACAACAAAGAGGTCTCATAGCTCTCCGAGAAACCTCTGCTTACAAGACCTTTACCTCAACTAAAAGCAATAACTCATCTAAGAAACTGCAGGCTTGCCACAAAAGAAACTTTGGATGAAGTTTTCTGATAGTTTTCTTAATATTGGTCTTGGTAAGAAAACCCGAAAGGATCCCGCTGGTGTTATTGGTGAGAAACGTCACCATACATTCAACCTCTTTAAGAAAAAAAATCATGAGTTTCATACAGCATCCATGGCAGCCTGCGTCTGCTTCATTCACTCTGTTACAACTTTATAAGACCATAAGACATAGGAGCAGAAGTAGGCCATTTGGCCTATTAAGTCAGCATCACCATTCAATGAGATCATGACTGATTGGTATAATCCTTAACTACACTCTTCCACCTTATCCCCATAACCCTTGATTCCTTTACTGATTAAAAGTCTGGCTTGAACATACGTAACAACCCAACCTTCACAGCTCTCTGCAATAAAGAATTCCACAGATTCACTACCCACTGAAAGAATCAATTCCTTCTCATTTCTGTCTCAAATGTTCTAGATTCTCCCACAAGGTGAATCAACCTCTCAGTATCCACCCTGTCAAGACCTTGAGAACCTGTATGTCTCAATAAGGTCACCTCTCATTCTTCTAAATCCCAATGAGTAAAAGCTCAACTTACTGAACCTCTCCTCATAAGAAAATCCCTCAATACTTGGAATAATCTAGTAAGCCTTCTCTGGACCACATCCAATGCCAGCATAATTCTCCTTAGATAAGGGGACCAAAATTGTTCACAGTATTTCAGGTCTGATCGAACTAGTGCCCTGTTTAGTTTTAGCAAGACTCCATTATTTTTGAAATTGAGGCCAACATCCGACTTGCTTTCCAAGTTACCTACTGAACTTACATGTGACTTATGCATGATTTTACTTTTCCTACTGAAGCGCATAACTTCACATTTTCCCACGTTTTTCCATCTGTCAAGCTTTTTCCCACTCTCCTAACCTAACTATATCCCTCTGTAGATTCTGAGTGCCATCCTCATCACTTGCTTTCCCACCTATTTTTGTGTCATCCATATACTTTGCAATTGTACATTTACTTCCCCTGTCCAAGTCCAATATATATTGTAAATAGTTGTGGCCCCAGCACTGATCACTATGGCAATTCACTAGTTACAGGTTGCCACTCTGAAAATGCTGCTTTTATCCTAACTCTCTGTCTTCTATCAGTGAACCAATCCTCTATCTATGCTATCTACAACCCCCAGCTCCATGGGTTATCTTAATACATAGCCTTTTTTGCAGTATCTTATTGAACTCTCTTTGGAAATCCAAGTACATTACATCTACTGGTTATCTATCCTGCTCATTACCATCTCAGAGAATTCTAATAAATTGGTCAGGCATGATATCCCTTCATGAAGCCATGCTGACTCTGTTTGATTATGTATTTCTAAATACTCTGGTATTACATCTTCCATAATGGATTCTAATATTTTACCAATGACAGAAATTAAGCTAATTGGCCTATAGTTACCTCTTTTTGTCCCCTCCCTTTTTGAATAGGAGTGTTACACTGGCAGTTTTCCAATCCTCTGGGACTTTTCTAGAGTTTAAAGATTCTTGCAAGATTACAACCTGTGCATTCACTACCCTATACTTCTTCCTTTAGTATTTTAGGATGCAACCCATCAGATCCAGGGAATTTAACATCTTTTAGTCCCATTAGTTTCCCTTGTACTTTTTCCTTAGTGTAAGCTATTGTATTCATTTTCTCTCCCCTCGCCCCTTGATTATTTAGTATTTTTGGAATGTCATTAATGTCTTCCACTGTGAAGACTGAGACAAAATATTTGTTTAACTCCTCTGCCATTTCCTGGTTTTCCATTATTGCTTCCATTATTACTTCTCATTCTCTAAGGAGCCTATGTTCTCCTCGGCTTCTGTCTCCCTTTCCTTATTGAAGAAGCTCTTGCTCTCTATCTTTACATTACTTGCTAACTTACCCTCATAGGTCACTCCTTCCTTTGTTTTTTGGTCATATTTTGTTGATTTTTAAAACTTTCTTAATCCTCTGGCTTACCACTAATTTTTTCCACATTATACATCTTTTCTTTCAGTTTAATAACTGCCTTGATTAACCACGGTTGATTTATCCCCTTCCTAGGATCCTTCTTTCTCACTGGGGTTTTTTTTGTGAGCCAGGAACCATTTTCATAAACGTCTGCCATTCCCGACCAACTGCCTTTTCTACTAAACTTCTTTCTCAGTCCACTCCAGCTAACTCTGCCCTTATTCCTTTACAATTAGTTAAGTGTCATACAGTTGTCTCCAGTAACAATGGCAAGAGGTGGCTGAGCTGACAGCTCTCTGATTGGGAGAAAGAAAGGTGAAAAATCTATACACTCTAATTGATAAGGCACTTAGCAGAGCTTAAGAATGACAAGATATTTGGCATTTTCTGGCCCTTCCCACTACCGGAATCATTCGATGGAATGATGGCTGGGCCACCAAATCTTCTGTGGTGAGTCCAGCATGACAGGGCCAGAAAAGCACAGCCATTGTGTGCTGATACAGAGATGAAATTGGGCAGTTGCACAACAAGGACATTAGTGAATAATCCATTTTAAATCCGACTTGATATATTTCCAGTGAGGACAATGGTAAAGAAAATCAAGAACTGGACTGCTAATTTTATCCATCTTTCCTTAAGAACAACATCAGGAGAGGTAGTGCTGTAGTGGACTAGTAATCCAGAGATTCAGGGGACCTGGGTTCAAACCCCAACATGGCAGATGGTGAAATTTAAATTCAATAGAAACCTGGAATTAAAAGTCTAAGGACTGTGGATTGTAAAAACACATCTGGTTCACTATTTAGGGAAGGAAGTCTAGACTCCAGATCCACAGCACTGTGGTTGACTCAGAAATGGCCTGGCAAGCCAAGTTCACGGGCAAATAGGGGTGAACAATAAATGTTGACTCAGCCAGTGATGCCTATGTCTCATGAATCAATAGAACAAAAAAAGCCCGTTGATTTTTACAGGATGGGAGTGTGCATAAAATGCCATAAAAAGGAAAGTTTATTCATTAGCTTTAAATATGAGACATTGAATACAATGCAAGGAGTATTATGTACAACACATAGGCTTGGATTGCTATAAGTGGCCAAGTGATAGCATTTGCCATTCACCTTGAGTACAGTTACCCAGAGGTTTTTCATAGCTTGACTGCAAATATTTCTCATTTTCAGCCATCTAAACCAATGCCGTACCAGTAAAGGGGATTGGTGTCATCTGAATAGAAACAGCAGTGAGGAGTTGTGTAACATGCAGACTACAAAGCAGGGAGGAAGGAAAATACGATATAAATTATTTTAATTCATTGTACAGATTCTAAATTAGGACATTTATGTGGGATTGAAGGTGAGACATAAAAAAGAAAAATGAAAAATATAAATTTGTTTTCTCCTTAATGAGACTCCAGATTTCTAAAATTAATTTTTTACACTAGGGAGATCGTGTAGCAGTAATTATCACTCAGATCACTGTTAAAATTCAGTCACCCTTGAATGTTATCGCATTGCTGACAATTCTGGGTACCCATTATCCAGAATGTATCATAGAATCCCGACAGTGCAGAAGGAGGCCATTTGGCCTATCAAGTCTGCACCAACAACAATCCCACCTAGGCCCTATCCCAATAACCCCTCGTATTTACCTTGTTAATTCCCCTATCATACACATCCCAGGATGCTAAGGGGCAATTTAACATGGTCAATCCACCTAAGCCGCACATCTTTGGACTGTGGAAGGAAACTGAAGCACCCGGAGGAAACCCATGCAGACCCGTATGGTCAAACTATGCACCATCAAGATCAGAGGTTTACGTGGTTGTAGGGACTTGCACTCAATCTGTAAGACTGTGAAATATTGCGAGGGGATGTTGGGCCACATCATGATGTCATTGTGCTCATGCAATAGTAAGGGGAAGAAATGGGAGTCAGAAACATGCCTGCTGACAAATTATCAGCCACTTTTACATTGCCTGTGCAATTTTGTACTCATTGTACAACCAACAAGAGCAGGCAATCATTCCGTATTTTCACCCTTCTCATCCAAGGGTAGAATATAAAGGGGCACTGAGTTGTTAGGAGTTCAGGTTAGAGCTACTACTTTATTGCTGAGTTTCATAACTTTTCCTGTGTTTTCTTCTGAGAGTTTTGATTTGCTAGCTTTGTTTGAGAACTCTTCTGTTCTGTCAACTCTCTTGGAGTATTTCTGCCTAGTGCAGCCTTCAGTACAAGGGCACTTACTTAGCAGCAGGCAGGGATTGTATAATCCAGTGGCAGGATCTTCTCTGATGAGGAAAAGAGGGGCAGAAAGGAAAGGATGCCAGTGTCTGCAAGCTGCATTTCAGGGAGAGACCAGTAGGAGGAGAGGTGCAGGCACAGGGGCTGCAGGGAGAGTAAAGGCAGAAGGGCCTGCAGAAGATGTAATCATCCTGCCATCAGAGTGTATAGGCAGCAATCCAGCTACTTTAACATATCCAATGTCAGGTGTCATAGGAAGCTCCGCCTCTTCGGAAACACAGTGACATAATTATTTCCCCGGGTTGAAATGGTCGCTACGAGAGGACACAGATTTAAGGTGCGGGGAGGAAAGTACAGAAGTGATGTTAGGGGTAAGTTTTTCACTCAGAGGGTGGTGAGTGAATGGAATCGGCTGCCGTCAGTGGTGGTGGAGGCGAACTCGCTGGGGTCTTTTAAAAGACTTCTGGATGAGTATATGGGGTTTTATGGGATTGGGGGTTATAGATAGGTCTATAGATTGGTAGGTGTTGATGTGATCGGCGCAACTCGTGGGCCAAAGGGCCTGTTTGTGCTGTAGTGTTCTATGTTCTATGTCAGATGATTAGGCCAGAGATCCTCTCTGAATGCATCGTTGGGCACCCAATATCAATGGCTCTAAAGGTCACAGCAGTACTCAAGTTTTTTGCATTTGGATCTTTCCAGGAGCCAGTGGGGGATCTGTGTGGCGTGTCATAATTTGCTGTCCCATAGTTGCATCAAACTTACCACTGACTTCTGTTTAGATGGGTCCTCAAAATAATTTATTACTGGACAGATGAAGCCAACCAGACTGAGTGAATCAGAGGCTTTGCAGCTACTACTGTGTTCCCTACAATCAGGTGCCATAAACTGTACTCATGTGGCCATCAAGGCACCAACCGGTCAGTTGGGTGCCTTTGTGAATTGAAAGGATTACTACTCCATGAATGTATTGACAAAATACAGCGATAAGACCCAGATTCATCAAGTCTTTGCAAGACAGGGCAACTGCCCTGACGCATAAGTGACAATCCAAGGTGCCAAGGGTGTTCTTGGCTCAAGCTCAGCTAGATCACTGGCTACTGGGTGACAAGAGGTATCCTTTGAAAAGATGGCTCATGATAGCACTCCAGCACCCTAGCACAGAGGCAAAAAAGAAGTACAATCAGAGTTACGCCTCCACAAGGATGGTGGTTGAGAAAATCTACTGAAAATGAATTTTTGCTGCATGGACCAATCAGGAGGTGCACTACAATATCCTCCAGAGAACATGTTGCTCCTCATCATTGTCTGCTGTGTCCTGCAAATTGTGGCATTTGTAAGGGGGACCCACTGGAGAAGGATAGCAAGGCGGTTCCATAAGCCTTAGAGGAAGACTTTATTGATGGATCTGATGAGCAGCCCAGGCAGGCACAGATTGAGGATGAGAATGCAGAGTTGAGGAAACCCCGGTGACACAGGGACACCAGAGAGGACTTAATTTAATGCACCTTTGGCTACGTTGCTAAGGCATGGTTCTGATTTGTGACAATTGAGGGAAGGAGTCTTGATTGCAGTTGAGTGAAGAAAACACAACTGTTTTTGTTAGAACAAAGGAAATTATCGTGCGATTTGATGAAAAGATGGGATGGAGGAAATAAAAAAACATGTTTTCAGTAATTCAAGGGTCCAGGACAAGTAGGCACAGTTAAAAGACACTGAAGATGAAGTTCTGCTGCCTGGACCAATCTAATATCCTCCAGAGAGCCTGTTACTTACTGTCATTGTCTGCTGCCCTCTGCACAATGTGTCACTTGCAATAAGGAATCAATTGGAGGATGACGATAGCAAGGCAGCTCCACAGGAGCAATCTGTTAGATAGGTAGTTATGGGTCCAAGGAAAGCACTAACAGAGTTAGTAATTGAAGCAGAGCCTATAGTTTAAATTCCAGAATAGGTTAGATAAATGGTTGAAGATAAAGGGAATAACAGATATGAAAACAGAGGATAACACCAGCATGGACGGAGTGAGACAAATAACCCATACCCATATTGTAACATCTATGTTGTTGTATCTGAAAATACAGTTGGATTCAAACTCATACAGGTCCAGTCATTGGGACAGACGATGTAATTTCTCTACAGATTTGTTGAAGTTAAAATCGATCACAATTCCGTATTTCTCTCACAAAGTTATTTATTTCAATCCATTATTCAGAAAAAGCTTTCATGCTTTTATGCCATGCAGCCAAAATGTTGTTTCCTAAAACACAGCAATGCTTCCTGCAGTAACAAAGTCAGTCCCATAAACCCCACCTGGCTACAGGCTTTAAGAAACTATGACTGAGAAATGATTATTCAGCCTATCAAAATGTATCTTTTTACAGAACATAATGTATAATGGACTCCATATCACAGGCTAGAAAGTTCTGCACTGGTAGTTAATACTCAGGGTAGAATTCAACCCACCCTTGAATAAAGCCTTGATCTCCTTCCAAATCAGGAATCAGGGTATTACTGTATAGTCAGTGGGCACTCAAGGCATTTTTGAGTGCAACTTAGGCACTTGCCTCAATGGAGGGGAAAGAATTTTATGCCAGCACCTTGACACATTGTAAGTGGAACAGCTGTGCAATTGAAGTTTTTTTTTGGATTACAGATCTGAATTTAGAATTTTCTGTTCAAAGGTAAACTTTTAAAATTCGACCATCGCAGAATCAGATTCTGATGCACTTAGCTAAGTCTTGTGGGTGTACAGTGTGTTGTGGGTAGGGAAATTTATTGAAGGGTCATCCCACCAATTCTTGTTTGTTGCCATGTAGTTCACATGGAGGTTGTTAGAATTTCCAAGCACATAAAGGAAATGAGTGATAGCAATCCAGAAGAGCTGGCACATTCTCCATATTCCTCTGTCCCTGCACAGAATGGGTGATTATTTTACCTCAGAACAGATACATTTTGGTGCTTGTAAACTGAATCTCCTGAATTATTTTTCCCCGTACTGTAAACTTCTATAATTCTAATTTTCCTCTGCTCTAATTAAATCAATTCTTTTTTTAATCAATTATTAGGAAATTTAGATAGTTTTGAGTAAATTATATTTGTATTTTTTGGGTGTTTGGAATAAGATATGGCTTTAATGTTTCTATATTTGTGTGTTAAGATGTCTACATTTTAATGAGTTTTAATGACTTCAAAGTAGGAAACAACTTGCAATTGCCTAACAACAAGGGGCCCACAAAGATAGAAAAGCAGTTTCAGTTTGAATGGAAGAAGGTGACCCAGGAGAAAACACCAGTTTACAGAAACTGGAACATGCACAATGTGAAAAAGAACAGAGAGCAAGTCCCAATCTAAAGAACAGAAAGATCCCAAAACCAGGAAAGAGGAACATCATAAGAAGAGATTGCAACCCTGGAGATGGATCCTTCTGAGACAAAGTGCATTTGGGAGAAGATTCCAAGATGTGTACTTTGAGAGCAAAGATTGGAAACCCTCATATGAAAGACTGCGTTCCAGTGAGACCCATTGGCTCACAGTGAGATGAATTTTCTTGTTCCATCTGCCATGGGAATCATAGCGGGCAAGGGGTGAACCATGGAAAGGTCCGTTGACCTTAGATGGGGGTTTCTGGTTTTAGGGTTAACGCGGCCAGAATTTCCTACCCCTCGCTCGTCCTGAAACCGTAAAATCTAGCCCAAGGTCAATGGATTTTTCCATGGTCCACCTCTCACCCGCTCTGATTCCTGTGGCAGGTAGGCCAATAAAATTCCAGCCAATGTGTCTGGGGGGCCTCGATGGGAAAACTGTAGAAGTTGTGTTGCATGGCGTTTATCAGTTGTTTCAGACTGTGGGTTGTCTGACCAGAGGTCACCTATTGATTTACACGGGCTGTGTACTTACTGAAGATATTAGAGTGTAAGATAAATTTTGTAACTTGTGTTATCCTTACAAATCTTTACATATCTGTAATGTATCATTGTGGGTGAAGGAGTAATGCCATATAGTTCTTTCATCATTTAAGAAAAGTTTTTATTCTTTGATTAAACGTTCATCAGCATTCTCCGTGACTAAGTTCAGCAGTCACCCTCCACATTTCTAAACAAAAAACAAAAGTTAGGATTGATCAAACCAGGTTCCAACCTGGGATCTGACTTGTCTAGTAGTAACATCAGCTGGAATTGTAACACTATAATGAAGCCCTTGTTTCAATAGTGAATTGTGATAAAGGCTTTCATATTCTAAAAGGCTTTTGTGTGGAAAAAGATTTCTTCTAAATTTAAAAAGTAATCAATCAATTTTTTTCCATTCATAAAACATTCATCTCAGCAGTAAGCGCATGGTTGAGATTTGAACAGACTAATTCAGCTCAAAGGTCAACTATTTCAGAGTGATAAAGGGAAACCCTGATGGATACTCAATGATCTGCTATTTCCATTATATTCTGACAAGGGAAAAGAGCTGAAGAACAAAGAGGGGTCCCTGTCATTGTGGCAAATAAAGTTCTAATTTAATCATAAATCTCAATGTTTCAACAAAACAAACTGGTTAGGTGGATCGGTCATGTTAAATTGCCCCTTAGTGTCAGAGAGATTAGTGGGTAAAATGCTTAGGGTTATGGGGATACGGCCTGGGTGGAATTGTTGTCGGGGCAGGCTCAAGGGATCAGTGGCCTCCTTCTGCACTGTAGGGATTCTGTGATTTTAAGACAAAGTAAGTCAAGCATTCTATGTTCACATTCTCTAAAAATTGAGCTGCTGTCTCATGAGTTAATTATTACCCTTCATTTCCAAAAAGCAAATCATGGACCTGGAAAGTCAATGATTACCTGATGCGTGTCCAAAGATAAGTTCTTAAGATTTCTGATTTGTTTTGTGGAATTGCTCCCCAACCAGACAAAGTGTGAACATTACACAGTGACAATTGAAGAAATGTTTATTGTGTGTTGAATCTCCAGAGGGAGATATCAAAAACACCCCATTTGTAATAATGCAGTGTTTCTCGCCAAACACATATTCAGCTCCAAGTGTGAAAACTGGCACTAAATCCAGACTTAGGGAAAGATTTTACCTTTTCTTGGCAAAACATAAGTCATTTACTAGAGCTGATTGTTTTTTCAGGTTGCCTGGAATATCAGACAAAGTATGGCATGTCAAAACATAAGTATAATAATCTCATAATACGTTTATGTGTCATTACCTCTCAGGGACAGTTGAGTGATTGTCAACTCTGATCTCCTAAGCTCAACCAATCTTTTTTTACTTAATGCGCTATAATGCTGAAAATAAAACAATTAAAATTTTTAAAAACTCAACTGTCAGTAGTAGATTAATTACGATAATTTTAAATATCAAACAATTTTATTTGAACATTATAAATATTATAAACAAGGCAAGGGAATACAGGATGAATGGCAGCAGTCTAGAAAGCACTGAGGATCTTCACTTGTCTCAAAGGGACCTTGGTTTGCAGGTTCCTTAAGATAGCAGAGAAGGTAGATAAAGGGAGTTAAGAAGGTACATGGTATACTTGCCTTTATTAGCCAAGGCTAATAGGAGGGATATATGCTAGAACTATATAAAACGTTGGTTAGGCTGCCACAAGAGTATTGTGTGCAGTTCTGGAATCCACATGATAGGATGGATATGATAGCATCGGAGAGAGTGCAGAGGAAATTTACCAGGATTGCGCAGAGGCTTAAGAGTTTTGGTTGTGAAGAGAGATTGGATAGACTCGGTTGTTTTCCTTGGAGCAGAGGAGACTGAGGGGGGATATGATTGAGATATATAAAATTATGAGGGGCACAGATAAACAGGAAGAAGCTTTTCCCCTTGGTGAAAGAATCAATGATTAGGAGGCATAAATTTAAAGTAAGGGGCAGAAGGTTTAGTGGGGATATGAGAAAAAACTTTTTCACCCAAAGGATGGTGGCGGTCTGGAACTCAGAGCTTGGAAGGTTGATAGAGGCAGAGATCCTCATAACACTTACAAAGTTTTTAGATGTGTACTTGCAATGCCAAGGTGCACAAGGCTATGGACCAAGTGCTGGAAAATGGAATTAGAATAATTAGGTGGTTTGCTTTTGACTGGTACAGATGCGATGAGCCAAAGGGTGCTTTTCTGTACCTCTATACCTCTAATTTGAACATCAAACCTTTTCATCCCATTAGTCTAATTTTCCCATTCCCTTTCTTAAATCTTTTTCCATTCTAATTTTTTTTTACATTAATTATGACTTGTTTCTGCCAATTTCACCTTGCCCAATTTTTCCCAAAAGCAAATCAGTTCAACATCTTTTGTGAATCTTTCTTTTTTTCCTGCTAGATCCCATTAATTTTAATGGTAGCCACTCATTGGCTCTGAAACTTGTTTCCCAGCCAATTGCAAGCCTACACTTGGAAATTTGGCATGCTGCAGGTCAGCCCTTGACTTGTTGACATGTATTAAATCAGAAAGAAGGTTGACAAATTAATTCTTTCATCAGCATCTCCTGGAGGCTAACAGACCCAGGATAAATGAACTCATGGCATAAATTCAGAAGCTCATTTGAAAGCTTGTCAAATTTTCAGACAATATGAAAGATGGGAAGGCAGCTGAGACTGCACAGCTGAACAATAAATAAGTTAGACAAAATGACTAGATCAATAAATAATAGGTTAAATTTAATTTGGGGAATTTTAAGATAGTCCATGCAGGAAGAACAACGAGTGAATAAAGATTAATCAAATAGCCTCAAAATGGTTAATGTTGAAGCTGAAGGAAATTAAAAATTTTAGTACACCTTTAAAACCAATATTCCCTCCTTCCCTCTATCAAACTTGATCTGATCTGAATCCACCTGTATTTCTGCATTCAGGCCATTTCAATAGCCACAGCACTTCCCCATATCTGTGCCTGAATTAAAGGGAGGAATGTAAATCATTGCTGCAGGCTTAGCTCGGCAGACAGGTGTAGAGGGGTAAAGAAGCAACTGGAACTAGCACTCAAGTCGTTCTCAGATCCCTAGATCTGAGAAAGCAGTGCACGATCAGAAAGCCTCGGTGTCGGTGAATGATCCACCATTTGTGCCTCAGTCAAGCAGAAACACAGAAAAATGAGGTGGAAAGTGTTGTGATGTCGCTCCCAATTGTTTCCACATACTTTAAATTCCATGAGCATAAGCAAAGAATAATCAGACCAGACCTCCTATGGCCATGTAATATAAATCACTAATCAACAAAGCAAATATAGTAAGTTGAGTGCAAATCAAAGGAATATAAGATAGTATCTGTAATAAAGATGGTAAAATTAGAATACTTCCTGAAAGCAAGCCATGATGCTAGGATAAGAGGGCAAAGGTTCGAATTGATAAAAGAATAAGGACTGATGTCAAGAAGTTGTTTTTCGGACTAGGAATAACCAACATGCAAGTGGACTTATACAGCAAAGCTTGTCAAAGTAATTTAAGAAGCACTTGAACATTATGAAAAGTAGAGTGTGGGGTATTTCCGGATGAATGAACAAAGAGGGGTTGAAAACGTTTTCTTATCTGAACCTGTCTTGTGATTTTCTGATCTTATGACCTGCAATTTTTGAGGATTAAAACTGCTGAGTCAAAATATAAATCTCAATTTGGAGCATGATATCTAATCACTTCGTGCTTGGGAAATCATAATGTCAAGATTTCACTGTTGAAAGGTAGTTTAGCAAACATGGCATGGCATATCTTACCAGTCATTACTAGCAACTATTGCACTCACAGGTTATTTAAACATTGTTCCTGATTCACTAAATTGAGAAACTATTACTTTGGAAAAAGAGTAGGGGGAATAAGGATAAACTCACAGAAACTCCTATATGATGATCAGCCTGTGTGGTAAATGAATACCTCACTTTAATGCAGGGCAGAAGGTACACTCAGACACCTCGAGCAAAGGCACAATGAATATGGAGACACCATTAAATTCTCTGCATTGTAGTTATGACAATGCAATATGAAGTTCAAACAGTGCGGCAGACTTGCACTTTGTGGGGCCCCACATTCACCTTCATTTCTGCCCCCCCCATGACATCATACCCCTCCTGACCCTGCCCACCCTTGTCCCACAGAATACAAAAGTGTAAGCCACAAACCACACAAACTGATCACTGCTTAACTTTAGTGCTTTTTGCAGATTCTGGACTCCTGCTCTATTTTTCAGTGGTTCTGACTTCTTTCACCAGCTGCCACCATGTTGTAAAGATTTATTCACTGTCTCACAAAAATGTTTGGAGGCTTGTAAGGTTAAACTTGTAAGGTTTAGCTATCCACATCTCCAATATTACCCTAGCTAGGTACTGTCTCCATGCTGGCTGCTGCTAGCCTAATACTGTACTCAGTCCTCAAGCAGTCGATTCTCTAAATTAGTATGTGCAATACTGTTGCTCCAGTCTCAGATTAGCTCATACTAAGCCAAACACCCTTGTATTACAATCTATTGGGGAGATATTGTTTTCCTTTGAAATTGATAAGGAGATATCGAAATACGTAAGGAAAAGAGCACTGTTGTAATATACTTGTAAAATATATTCATTCATGCGATGTGGGCAAGGCCAGGGTTTATTTTCCATCCTAATGCCCCTTGAAAAGATGGTGGTGAGTTGGCTCTTGAACTGCAGCAGTCCGTGTAGTGCAGGTGCACCTGAAGTGTTTTTAAATAGGGAGTTCCAGGATTTTGACCCAGCCATGAAGAAGAAATGATAATATGCATTCAAGTCAAGTTGGTATTTGATTTTGAGGCAAACTTGCAGATGGTGGTGTTCCCCTGTGCCTGCTGCCTCGTCCTAGATGACAGAGACCATATTTTGGGGGGGTCCTTTTGAAGAAACTTTGGTGACATACTGCAGTATGTCTTATAGATATTACATTTTGTGTAAATTTTGCAGCCATTTTGTGCTTGCGGTGGCTGGAATAAATGTTTAATTTGCTGGATGTGGTGCCTGATAAGCAGCTTGTTTCATCCTAGATAGTGTTGACTTTTTTGAGCTGCACTCATTTATATATCACAACTCTTATGTACGCCGAGTAGGTGGTGAAAAGAACATAAGAAATAGGAACATAAATAGACCATTTGGTCTCTTGAACTTGTTCCATCATTCAATACGATCATAGCTGATCTAATTTTCTTTCTTGTCTGTTCTCCATATCCCTTGACTCTATCAGAGATCAAAAATCTATTGATCTTAGTCTTGAATATGGTCAATGTGGAGCATATTCAACCCTCAGGAATAGGAATTCCAAAGATTCACAATCCTCTGAAAGATGAGATTTTACCTCAGCGCAGTCCTAAGTAATCAACTCTTTATCATGAGGATGCACCCTCATGTTCTAGATTCACTCTCAGTAGACAGAATTTTACAGCCCTGTCATGACAGGGGTGGGACTGGAAAATGCAGCAAGCCATTCAAAAGTCCATTGGCTTCGCCAGCACCAGAAAATCCTGCCGGTGGGAGGGCTGCAAAATTTCACCAGTGTCCAGTCTCTCAAACCCCTTCAAAATCTGGCACTGTATGTCTCAATGAGATCACTTCTCATTCTTCTCAACCTCCAGGGAGTGTAGGCCCAATTTATTCAGTCTTTCATCAAGTGATAATCGTCTCATCCCAGGAACTAATCAAACGAACCTTCACTATATCACTTCCAAGACAAGTATATACTTCTCTAGATATGGAGGCCAAAACTGTTCATTGTATTCCAGATGTGGTCTCACAAAGTCTTAGACAATTGCAGCATCCCGTCCTTATTACTGTACTCCAATCACCTTGAATAAATGTCAACTTGCCATTTGCCACCTAATTTCTTGCCATGCCTGCCTGATAACTTTTTCTGTTCCTCATATGAATATACTTGTCTTTTTGAACATCAAATTTGAAAAATCATGACTCCGAAAATATATTGCTTTTTATATTTTAATGAACAAGTTGAATAACCTCGAACTTCCCCACATTATACTCCATAAGCTATTATGTTGTCCACTTACTTAACTAAAGTCTTTGGGGAGTTAGGTACGTGAATTATTCATGCAGAATTTCTAACTTCTGACCTGCAGTTGTAACCATAGTGTTTATGTGGCTTGTTTGGTTAGGTTTCTGGTCAGTGTTAACCCCAGAATGTTGATGGTGGGGATTTGATATTGGTTAAGTCTAAGTTTATTTATTTATTAGTCACATTAACACTGCATTACATTAACACTGCAATGAAGTTACTGTGAAAATTCCTTAGTCACCACATTCTGGTGCCTGTTCAGGTACACTGAGGGAGAATTTAGTATGGCCAATTCACCTAACCTGCACATCTTTGGACTGTGGGAGGAAACCAGTGCATCTGAAGGAAACCCACACAGACACAGGGAGACTGTGCAAACACAACACAGACAGCAACCCAAGCCAGGAATCAAACCCAGGATCCTGGTGCTATGAGTCAGCAGTGCTAACCACTGTGCCATCTTGCCACCCCTAATAGTTATGCCATTAACTGTCAATCCTTTCTTATTAGAGAGGTCATTGCCTGGCATTGGTGTGCCATGAAGTTTAGTTGCCAGTTCATAGAATCATAGAATCCTACAGTGCAGAAGGAGGCCATTTGGCCCATTGAGTCTGCACCAACCACAATCCCACCCAGGCCCTACCTCCATAATCCCATGCATTTACCCTAGCTAGTCCCCCTGATGTAGGCAATTTATCATGGCCAGTCCACCGAACCTGCAATCTTTGGACTATTGGAGGAAACCGGAGTACCCGGAGAAAACCCACGCAGACACGGGAAGAATATGTAAACTCCACACAGACAGTGAGCCAGGCTAGGAATCGAACCTGGTCCCTGTGAGGCAGCAGCGCCAATCACTATGCCACCATGCCTCAGCAGTGCTAACCAATGTGCCACCTTCTCAGCCCAAGCCAACATAACGTCCAAATTTCATTTTATGAGGGACAGGAACTGCTTCCTTAATTGACAAAATACAATTTGAACTGATCACTGCAATTTCTACATCTGACCGTATGATGGACAAAAGATCGTTGACGAAGCAACTGAAGACTGTGGGACTAGTGCACTGCCCTGTGAAGCTCCAACAACATATTCCTGGAGCTGAGACAACTGTCCTTCAAAAACTACAATTAACCTAATATAAATATCTTACTTTCAACTCAGACTTGTTAGGGGGTCAATTAAGATGATCATAATCACAATGCATTTTAGACTAGAAATCTTCATCAACACATATATCCCCTTCATTGGCATTGTAACAGAACTGCTAGCAGGAGATTCAGTTCTGCACATAGGAGAAGTTATTGTTATAATGAGTTGTGTATTGAGTTTACATTGAGTTGTGAATACTAATCCATTGTTTCTTCTCAGCGTGGTCAATGTGAGAGGATCTGGAGAGTTTGTATCACATCTTTGAGTATTTCCTTCCAGCACTTCATTGTAACACTGAAACATGAATATTGGCCAACAATCCAATGAAGGATCAAGTTAACTGCAATGTAATTGTTGCAAACATTTGTGATTTGGCTCACATTTGCAAGGTGAGATATGGGATGACCAGCTGCACTATACATCAATAGAAACACAGAGATTTCATCTTAACTAAATATTGTAACGTCAGCCTACCTTAAGACATTGATTGCACAACTAGCTCTCTGCAGACACTGAGGCTCACTTAACCATGTGATGACGTTGGAGATTCAGGCTGGATGCCAAGTCTGGACTTATCAAGATGCAACCTAATTGACCAACGCACAGATTTAGTACAAGAAATCTCCATTTTCTGCAGGTTAAATCTTAGGGAATACTGGACATATGGAGAATCCAAAATTTCTGTTTCCCTTTCTCAAAGCCCTTCCCTTTTGAGGATTTTTAGTTGCATATTTTGATGTATTTCCCTCTAGCTTTTGTGGCTCCTGGTGTTTTCAGCCTGCTTCTAATCTTTGTTCTGTTTAGTTTCAGACTGACAGAGTTTCCTAGGCATGAAAAAAATTCCAACTGCTCTTCATTCCCCCAGTGTGATTTGTACCTATTCCAGTTTGGCTGGTGCAAAATCTTTGGGTAAGATTTGTTTTCTCTACCATTTCTTTGAGTCACTCTTGCATAGATTTACTGTTGTGGAACAAAATATAGTGCAATGAATCTGGAAAAGGAAAAAGAACAACCAGAAATATGGATCATGATTGAACTATAAATTTAAAGCCCCGACTATTATCAGAAACACTGTCAAATTTTCTACCTGTAGTGCAGTTTCAGGCTTCAATTGCACACATTAAAAATGATACAAAATACCTAGATCAACACACAATACACAGCAAATTATATTGAAATTTTTGTTAATTGAAGAATAAATTCAGGACTTTCCATACATATACAACATGTTATTGCTCAGCTTGCACTAGAATGTGTAACCTCATTTCAGTGATACATTTGTTACTAAGTGAGGAATTTCATGAGTTTGAGTATGAATCAATTCCAAGTTTGCACAATTGCAAAACAGGACTAGAGTAAATTGGAGCTTTTCTTAAACCATGGTAATTATCATTTTAGTTGCTGTTGATGTTTAGGTTTTTAGCAGCATTCTACTTTTGCACTGAATATTTTGCACATTTTTGTTTCCTTCCATATATCTGGCATTTTCCTGAAGCCTTTGCTACTATAGACCAGGGTTTGACCAGGCCATTGCAGGAATATATGTCAGATAAGTCAAAGTGCAATTCATATCCATATAAGTAAGCAACTAGATTCATGTTTGCCAAAGGGATCATTAATGGTCACTTTTCCAGTGGAATGGAGTCATTCATTCAAAGGATAATTTATTTTTAACCACCAGACAGGGTTGTTGAAAGTCCAAGATATTATAATGAAATGCTGTGGTCTGTAGTGTTCTGCACATCAACCTGAATGCACACAAGGAAAGGGATACAATTCCACATATCTTCAGATGTTTTCTATAATGGCACTGTGATCCAATAAGTTAATTCACATTTGTCAGTGGACAGCCATAACCCTTTCATTGTAAAACAGAGCATTTGTTGGCGTTACTTGAAGTCCTCAGAGAATAGTCAGGCTATTAGGTGAGCAGGACTACATTTTTTAGCCATGAATGATGACAGTCCAATTGCTGTCCGACTAGACAGCAAAGTAACATGTACAATGACGCCAACTGAAGTAGTATGGACCATGGCATTGTGAAGCTACTGTGCCTTTAAAAAGTGTATTTGTGATCATATTCTCTACAGTTTGCAAGCCTGTTTCTGTTTTGTTATTGGCACCATGAGGCTTGTAGTGGCATCTTTTATCATTACTAAGGTCATATAATAGGCTTTTATTTATTTTTAATGCACTCTCTTAGGGTTAAGACCTTTTGGAATTGTTGGGGAGATAAATGATTGACAGGTCAGGCAGCACGGTTTTTTTCTCACAAGAGTTCTTTACTTTCAATTTTGGCTGCTGGCTGGTTAGAAGGTGTTAGACTCTAGACTGTAAAGAGTGTTTTTGTCTCACTCCCTTGTATTGGAAATTCTGCTGGCTCAATGGAAGCAGTGTTTCTCGCCTTTCTGGAGTGAAAATTTTGCTGTTCCTGGTTTGCAACTGGAGATAAGCAGTGGCTCCACCTCTACCTCAAAGTTTGCTGGGAGTTCCAGGACGGGAAAGTCAGTTTCAAATCTCCATCCAAAGGACTAATTGGCAGCAGGTTTAGTGGAGCTGCATGATCCAGCACCAAGTGAGTGTATATATTTTCTATGGTAAACTGAAACCAGGGTTATTTGTTGGTAAGAATGTTGAGTTGGCACAGTATTCGTAGCCTTAAGGTTTATACAACATCATGGTTGTTTTTCTCTCATTAGTAATTGATGAAGTTATTGCTATTAGTCTTATTATCTATTAACTGTATTCTTAAATAAACTTTGTTTGATAAAAGCTCCCAATTGGGTCATTTGAAAATACTGGATTGAAACGTTTTATACTTTCCCTTGCCAAAATTCAAAGTGCTAAACCTATGATCAAGGCTGATTTCCTAAAATACCTTGGAGTTTCTGACTTGGATTATAACTTGGAGAAATTAAGGTATAGGGTGTATCGTTTGAGCTGCTCAGACAACGGTTCTCTGCTATAATCCAATAATCAAAGTCATCAATATCATCACTGCTGTGTTGTGTTACAAATCACTCAGGAAGACAGAATTGGTATGGCGCCGTGAACTTTTACACATATGTTATAGTCTGGAGTTATGGATAATGATGGTAGAGACTCCAACATTCTTTCCATCACATTTGACACAAACCTCTCCCACTTTTGCAAGTTCATACTCAACTTATTGAGTCCTGGGATGAGACTTGAACACAGTAAGAAATCTCACAACACCAGGTTAAAGTCCAACCGTTTTATTTCATAGTAAACCCAAAAGCTTTCGGAAACGCTGCTCCTTCATCAGGTGTGTGGAAAGTTCTGATCAGAGAAGTGCTTATAAAGGCAGAACTCTGATCAGAACTTTCCACACCTGACGAAGGATCAGCTTTTCCGAAAGTTTGTGGGTTTACTATCAAGTAAACTGGTTGGACTTTAACCTGGTGTTGTGAGATTTCTTACTGTGTTTACCCCAGTCCAATGCCAGCATCACCACATCATGAGACTTGAACCCAGAGATTCTGATTCAGATGCAAGGGCACTACCCTCTGTGCAATAAGACCTCCCATCACTGCTGTAGCCTGTACAATATTGCTATTCAAGGAGGAAAGAGCAGGCAACAAATTGATAAAAAGCCATGTGGGTGGCCACCACAGAAAGAGGCTTGAGGAAAATGAAAAGTATTTCAGTAGCACAAGACAATGCCTTCAAAGGAAGATAAGCTCATAGACGTTTTACAGTGCAATTTTTGCAACTGTTACACAACCTTAATCTTGATGGAAAGCAAAATGAAATAAACCAGAGAACTATCATGCCAGCTCCCTGCCCCTGAATGTCACTTCTGTGACATCCCACCCAATATTTAATTGGAAATATAATGCTTTGATTGAAATTTGAGCAGGCCTATCACAATGGAAAGCAAATGATAGATTGGCATTTGCTCTTGGGCAAAGCTGGTTGCAAGAAATGTTGGTGCAGACCTGGTCACCAATGTTGCAATGAGTTGCAGGTTTTATTCAAACTTTAATAGATCACTAATGTAATTAATCGCAGAAAAATTAAATGCCTTAGTCAGAGCAGCAATCGTAAAAGTTTAAACTTAAAAAAAGGGTTTCATTTTAAACCTGCACTGCCAGTCATGCTACGCTGCATCTACAATTGCCTCCTATGTATTTGTACCTTGCACTTGTTTCCATAGGTAAATTATTCTGGTCCCAAGAAATGGTTAAGGATAGGGGTACAAGGAAGGGGCAAGTGGAAATTCAATTCTGATAAATTGCATGGCATTATAGCTGAAGAGGATGATTGGCCCATCAGTGTATCATACAGCTTTTTAAAATTCATATATGGGATGTGGGCGTCGCTAGCTAGGGAAGCATTTATTGCCCGTCCCTAGTTGCCTTTGAGAAGGTGGTGGTGAGCTGCTTTCTTGAACCGTAGCAGTCCCTTGCTACTTAGCAAGTGTGGCCTCAATGGGGAAGAATAAGAGAGTGGGTTGGCAAGTAAATGGAGAGCATAACCTCTAAACAATCAGCTTTAATTAGTTGGAAAATTAACCAATTCATAATATTTCATTGTTGCAAATGTGCAGTTCCCTCCCGACGTAAAGAATTCTAAACATCAGAAAAATAGCACATGCAGGATTAGATCTAATCTGATTAGATGTTACAAACAAGCATTTTGAACAAGAGGTTTTGCACAAATTCTAAAATAAGATTGTGTTATCAGGAAAGGACATGAACATTTGTTAAAAATGGTGACATAAAGCTGAAAGAAGAGAAAACCGCTCAAAAGCAGTTAGTAAAATAATAATTTGCAGGCAGTTTTGATTGCTTGGACAGCATAAGTATACAAAAATAAGTACATTTCATGAGTATGCAAAACTTCATTACAGTGGAGTGGCACAGTGGTTAGCACTGCTGCCTCACAGCACCAAGGACCCGGGTTTGACTCCCAGCTTGGGTCACTGTCTGTGTAGAGTTTGAATGTGAATGTGTGGGTTCCTCCCATAGTCCAAAAGATGTGCTGGTTAGGTACATTGGCCATGCTAAATTCTCCCTCAGTGTACCCGAACAGGTGCTGGAGTGTGGCAACTAAGGGATTTTCACAGTAACTTCATTGCAGTGTTAATGTAAGCCTACTTGTGACAGTAATAAATAAACTTTAATCTTTTACATTTTTGAGCAGGATAACATTTAGATTTCACTCTGAATGTTTTAGTTATATCGTAAATGTAATCCGATAGAAATAAAGGTCGCGATTCGCTAATCACGATCCATGGCTTTTCTGGTGGGTTGTGGTGGGGAATGTGCATCGCCAGCCTTGTACCGGGATTTGCGCATGCACCAGGAACACATGCGCATCTCCTAGAGCTGGCGAACAGTCACCGGCCAGACCACGCTGGAAACCGGCAGGAAGGCAGGTAAATAACTCAAATCTTTTCAAAATGTATTTTAAATTTGTTTTATATTTAATTATCGGGAACTTTTGCATCCCAATTGAACATCATTCTGGCTGGGTTTACACTAGCTCCCCACATTCAGCTAACTAACGGGAGGCTGCACTGGAATGAAAAGGGAAGGTAATCGGGGCTCCCCAGGGGTTCAGCTGGCGGGGGGTGCCCTGTGGGCATGGGCATCCTGGCAGTGCCAGCCTCTGCCCCGGCACTGCCCAAGGGGCACCTTGGCACTGCCCATCAGGCATTGGGCAGTGCCAAGGAGGCGGGGCCTTTTATGGGCAGGACTTAGGGGCGATTGGTGGGGTTGGGGGGTCTGCAGATAGGATCAGTCTGGGATGGAGGGAGGGCAGCGATTGGAGCAGGTGGTCTGCTGGGGGGGCTGCCTCCAGGGGGTTGGTCTGGCAGGGTGAGGGGGATGGGGGGGATTACTGCTGCTGGGGGGAGTGGGCTGTGCATCGGGCATTCCGGTACAGGGTGGGAGAGGTCATGGCTGGCCTGGGAATTCTTGTGTGGGCTGCGATTGGGCCATGGGGAGGTTGGAGGGGCAGCACTGTGGGGGTCCCGGTTGGCCAGTGATTGAGCTGGCCAGCAAATGGGGAGTCTGACAGATTGAGACCACTGGGCATGCGCAGAGTTTCAGAACTGTCAGACTCTGGCACGAATAGGCTCTGCTTCTCTGGGTTTTTTAATGATATTCATGACTTGGACCTCTGCAGTGCACAGAGTGCGGAGATTCAGATGAGAAGCTGAACTGAGAAAACATTTGGGATCTAGAACAGTTTTTCCGCCAATTCAGCGCTTTTGGAAGAATTGCGGCCAAAATCTGTTCACCTACACTCGGGAAATAACAGAAGCAGGCACTGGGCTGACGCTAAAAACATAGTGTTCGGCATAGGAATAAACCATTTAGCTCTTAAGCCTGTTCCTTCATTCGATGAAATCATGGCTGATCCTCCATCTGCAGTGGCTAGCTCAAAATCTTCGACTAAAATAACCTACTGCACACAAATTCCACAAGATTCACCTGGTCCATTCAGTTGCCATATCTGGACATTGTCAATCTCACAGTCTGACCCTGAGCAAATGTTCTGAAGATCAAATGTTCTGAAGACTTTAAAATCCCCCACTGAACCACACCTGGGGCCCGTTTGGCCTACTTTCAGCATGTTGAGAAATCTCATTGTTAGTTGCAGGTTCCTCAGATTTCATTTCAAACAAGAAATGCAGGAAGGCACATTCCTGGACTTTAATACAACCAACTACTCGTCCACCACAAAAATGTGGAAAAAGAATCTGGAGGACATCAGCCAAGGAGAAATAAAAATACACTGACTGTACCTGTAGCCAGGACGTGTCTCCTTCCATCATACAGGCATGCCTTCTAATCTGTATTCCACGCCAACATGAGAAAAGGTGCAACTTGCTATATGATTCACTAACAAAATAAACTAATTTTTGAAAAAAAGAGCCAGTATTTATAAGTTTATTTTTAAGAAGAACTACATTACTTGCTCAAAGTCTTCTCAGTGCAATCTCTCTTCCAATGTGGCCAGAATAAAAGCAGTTTGATTAAAATGAACAAGTTATGGATACTGCAGAATAAATCACATTTAAAAAGCAACTTACAGGGAAGACACAGGAATTAGTTTATTCATTTATTAGTCACAAGTAGGCTTATATTAACACTGTAATAAAGTTACTGTGAAAATCACCTAGTCGCCACACTCTGGCGCCTGTTTGGCTACACTGAGGGAGAATTTAGCATGGTCAATGCACCTAACCTGCACATCTTTTGACTGTGGGAAGAAAGCGGAGCACCCGGGAGAAACCCACGCAGACATGGGGAGAATGTGCAAACTCCACACAGACAGTGACCCAAGCCAGGAAACGAATCTGGGTCACTGGCACTTTGAGGCAACAGTGCTAACCACTGTGTCACCGTGTCACCCTGTTTTGCACTAATATTCTTGCCCTAATATTCCAGATAAGGGTGGTTAAAGAAAAACATACTATGAAACTGTAGAAGTATAACTTCAAAATATCTGGTAATTTTTGCTGACTAAACACAAGAAAAGATTACTTCTTTTATTTTATTAATGTCACAAGTAGGCTTACATTAACTCTGTGAAAGAGAAATTTTCTGAAGGGTGTTCCCCTTGGGGTGCCCTGTATTTGTTGAACCTTACTCAACCAATACACAGACTGCGAAAGACAGCATATATTTAAAGAACGCAGAAGAATTTATTTGCTAATGCATGCATCAGGAGAGACACACAATCATTGAGGTTTGACTGTGCTCTCTGACCTAATATTTCAAGGTAAAGTTATTACATAATTCTTAATATTTCAATATCCTACCTAGTCTCATCAATCAGACTGGAAGGCCCAATCACAATATTCAACATTATTACCTTAGCCAATAATGTTCTGCCTGTCAACAGGAATAGGAGTTTATTAGCTTATTGCCCATTGAGGTTCCTTTTCCTTTACCTAGGAAACCTAACCCACATCATTACCAGTAACCAAGACTATTATTAACATCTGTGATGTTTAATTGGTGAAAGGAGTCACTCTTTTGCTGGAACCTGGGCCTCCTTTATCAGCTGGAGAGACTGCTCCAGCTTTGCTACCCATGAATGAATCCACTCCCTTACATACCAGGCCTGTGATTAAACTTGCCTTTGGCATATCCAAAAACAAATAACAGAAGCTGCTTTTCTGTGCTCCATTGTATTAACAGAATTTGGCCTGTCTACCACTGTGTTTCCCATCATGCTGCATTCAGAATGAAGTTGGCCAAAGTGTACAACACAGGATTGAAAATACAGTTTAAGCTTATAATACTTGGTTAATTTGTGGATATACAGTTTATAATCTTTGCAATTTAAAATACAGTTGCAATTTATAATACCTTTGCATGTATTATTCCAGGCACATTGTGAGTTCTTACTATAAGGCATTTCATAATTACCCAAACCTAGTTTACTTATTAAGGTAAAACTAAAATGAAGGGCCTGATACTAGAATTCTATACTACCCCCATCACATTGCAATGAAGTTACTGTGAAAATCCTCGAGTCACCATACTCCGGCACCTGTTCATGTATACAGAGAGAGAATTTAGCACCACCAAAGCACCAAACCAGTACATCTTTCAGACATTTTGTGACTAGCAAATGGGTTTCTTAAATAATTTATCATACAAACGATAGCAGAGAGAGCACAAAGAAATATTCTATCACCAGAAAACAATTATGCCACTTATCAGTTTGTGAAGAAGGGAATTCAGAGACATTAAACAAAATTTATATTGCTGAAAACAATAGCTGGTTAGCTTTTACTTGCAGTGAAATCCACTGCTGTGCACAATAATGTGCAATGAGCCACAACATATAATAAATATCAATCAGCTTGTTTATTGTATTGAGCACAGATAAAATGGATTATATTTTTGAGAAAGTGAATCTATGTATATAAATATCTATGCACATAAATGACTATCTTTCTAGTGCTACTCTAAAGACTATAGCGTTACAAAAAATGGGTTTGCTACAAATTTATGAAAACAGAAAAACAATTGTAAAAACTATAATGACTTCAGCCAGGCCATCAAGGTTGGCCTATTGGAGTATGAACTACTTGATTAAGGATCCAAATGATGGGTCAATCAAGGAGTCCTTGCCTTGTACTTAACTGGCAGTTCCTCTGACACCCCTGGAGGTAGCCTGCTAACTGCTAGTACTCTATGTATTGTTGTTAGAGTTTGTAAATAAAGGGATTTTGGTGAAGGGAATTCTGCCTCTGCAGACCTATTGCAAAAACCTTGCACAAAGTCAGCTTTGTGCAAAATTACTCCAAGTGGGAGAAAGTGTGAGTACCACTCACGGAGCCTGATTTTACGATCAAGTTGCCCCCACTTACAGGTGAGAAAACTTGGCAAAGTAGGGTGTGAGGCGAGTAGCATGATCCACAACTGTCACTGTGGCTGTTTCCCCTTTACCAATGGTTGAAAATGGCCACAATCGGAACTGCGCCCAAAATGAGCGCGACAGCAATTTAAATGCATTTGAATGCATTTAAATTGAATTAATGGGCTGGATGCCCAACTTTACCAGCACTTCCTTTATCACCGCATTCGCAAAGCGAGAATCGGGATGAATCAGACATGCTCAATAAAAGTCCAATTCGGGCCTGCCATCAGTGAGGGTTAGTGAGGAGGTAAGTACATTGCATCCGATGGCTGTCTGATACTCACGGGTGTTCTGTTGTTGCAACCGTTCTCTGTCTCGGGTCAATAGCGGCTCTATAAGTGCATGGGTGATGAGGTGCTGTTGCTTTGCAGGATTTCTGATGTCCGACGAAGCATGGACCTGGGTCTCGGACTGATCTTGGATCTTCCGGTGCTGCTGGGTCCTAGTGCACTCCACTTACCTCCAGCTGAAGGCAGCCTCTGCTACAGCCTCTCAACTTTGCAAGGAGCTGTGATTGTGGGAGCATATGGTTGGGGGAATGGGGTGGGGCTGTGATTGTGGGAGCATGTGGCTGGGGGAATGGGGTGGGGCTGTGATTGTGGGAGCATGTGGCTGGGGGAATGGGGTGGGGCTGTGATTGTGGAGCATGTGGTTGGGGGAATGGGGTGGGGCTGTGATTGTGGGGAGCATGTGGTTGGGGGAATGGGGTGGGGCTGTGATTGTGGAGCATGTGGTTGGGGGAATGGGGTGGGGCTGTGATTGTGGGGAGCATGTGGTTGGGGGAATGGGGTGGGGCTGTGATTGTGGAGCATGTGGCTGGGGGAATGGGGTGGGGCTGTGATTGTGGAGCATGTGGTTGGGGGAATGGGGTGGGGCTGTGATTGTGGGGAGCATGTGGTTGGGGGAATAGGGGGGCTGTGATTATTGAGAGTATGTGATTGGGGGAATGGGGGGCTGTGATTTTGGGGAACATGGGGGTGAATGGGGGGGGCGGTAGCCGTGACTGTTGATGTGCTCAGGGCAAGCAACATCCCTTAACTTTTACATGTGTTCCTCTCCATCTCACCACCCCCCCACTTCAGAGAGACAAGGTGGCTTCTGCGATGCAACCAATTGATCTTGCTGGTCTTTTGGTTGCTGCTGGAGCTGAGGAGAAGGAGCAGGAGGAAGAATTGAAGGCACAGGAGATCCAGGCCTTATCACTTGCAGGAGTAATGGGAGATGACCACCAGAGACAGGAGGTTGCCTCCACTCACCCAGAGGGGGTGGGGGCGCAGGAGAAGGAGGGAGCAGAGACCCCGGCAGTTCCGTGCATGAGTTTCATTTGAACAGATGTCAGACACCGTATGCTGTCGACATTTCTGCTTCCAAAAGGAGACAGTTCCATACCAGTGCAACCTGTTGCACAACCTGGCACCTAGAGGCGGGTGAGAGGTGGGGAGCACCCACTCTCGGTGGCTGTAAAATTGACAGCTGCTCTGAACATTTATGCGACTGGCTCCTTTCAGACCCCTAGCGAAGATGACTGTGGCATCTCCCAATCAGCCGTGCACACCTGTGTCAAGCAGGTCACAGAAGCCCTGTACGCTTGGGCAGGGCAGTACATCAAATTTAACCCGGACCAGGCCCATCAAGAAGCAGAGGCTGCAGGGTTTGCAGCCATTGCGGGGATGCCTAACGTACAGGGGGCCATTGACTGCACACACGTCACCTTCAAGGCTCCCCCTACAGAATCTGCGGAGATTCATCAACAGAAAGGGGTTTTACTCCCTGAATGTTCAACTCGTGTGTGACCATATCATGAACATCATGCATGTCTGTGTAAGACATCCAGGTAGTGAGCATGACAATTTCATTATCAGGAGCTCGGACATCCCAGAGGCATTTGAGGAGGAGCCTAGGCTGCGGGGGGTGGCTCATGGGTGACATGAATTACCTGTTGATGACACCTGTGCTCAGACCTTCTCCCTTCCTTCTCCCTTGAGGTTCCTGTGAGCCCCTGGGTCACTCCATGGGACAGTGGTGCTTCTGCAGTCAGCTCCAGAAGCTCCGGCATCACCTGGCACTGCCAGTCCTGGAGGACCACCTGTGTCCTACCATGGTGGTTGAACCCTCTGCAGTGGCCACTTGAGTTGGGGCCACCTCTCAATGGCTGCAGCAAATGCCGTCTGAGACTGGGCCACGCTCTGCAAGCCCTCAGCCATGACCCTCTGAGACTGGACCATATTCTCAATGGCTGCTGCCATAGCCCACTATGTCTCAGTGCTGTCCCGCTGGATCTCGTGCAAGCTCACGAGCCACTCAGTCATGGGCTGCAGAATTTCCTGAAGCCTGTTCAGTCCCTCAGTACTGCCCTGCTGTGACTCGGCCATCGCTTGGAACCTACCACTCATGGTGAGGATCCCCTGCCCCAGGCTTTCCACAGCAGACACCATCCTTGCAGTGTTGGCCTGGGAAGTACATAAGACAGGCAAAAGCTTTGGGACTCCTCCCAACACCTCGCAATCGGCCCAGTGTATCCATCTGCTCCTTCTGCATTCCTTGGCTCTGTTGCTGCATCTCTAGCAGCTGAGGGAGAAGTGATCGCAGAGGACCAGATTGTAGCCTGGGACCAAAAGAGAAAATGGTGGAAAATTGCATCTGTAAGGAGAGAAAAGAGTTGACATTTCGAGTCTAAACAATTGTTTGTCAAAGCATGTAGCCTGGGGCCAGCTGAATTCTCACCTCCAAGAAGCTCCCGCATGCCAGAGGCCTTGGACATTCCCTTCTCCACCTGATGTATATCAGCAGATGTGTTGTGCTCACCAGCAAGTGACCCAGAAGCCTCAACACTAACTGGACCCACCAACGTGTCTATATCTGGGATGGTGAGTCGTGAGGTGGCAGTTGACGCCAAAACAGTGCCACCCTTTGGAAGTTCCTTCACTCAAATCTTTTGAGGACTCATCTGAGCTGTCCTGACCAGGATGGACAGGAGCTGCAAGCCGGGGTCTGTAGTCCAGAAGGCCCCGGGGCATTCAGATCTTTCCCTGCAACACAGGACACAAGGTTAAGTGCAAGGGAGGGAGAGGAATCCGGGATGCCAAACACATAATTCGCATGTCTCCATTGAACATAAAGAACCAATAAAATTATATCACAGGAACAGGCCCTTTGGCCCTCCAAGCCTATAGCGACCAGGCTGTTCATCTGATTTGTAACCCCCTATCTTCCTGAGAAGCATATGCCTCTATTCCCATCCCATTCACATAGCTGCAGATATGCCCCTTAAAGACCACGATCGTATCTGCACCCACAATCTCCCCCGGCAGCAAGTTCCAGGCACTCACTACCCTCTTTGTGGAAATAAACATGCTTCATACATCTCGTTTAAACCTTGCCCCTCACACCAGAAACTCATACCCCCGAGAAGTTGCCTCAAAGTGATTGAAGCAATGAGAGGTTCTCACGTCTTGATGGCAGCCCGACCATGCTTTCGCTGATAGCCCGCATCTCCCCTTCCCTTAAGATCTCCAGCGCCTGCGCCTCAAAGTGGGTGAGGACCTGGAGGTCTGGCTCACCAACCCCGTCTTTGCCCTCTCATGGGTATTGTACCAGCTTAAGTCTGCTGTTTCCGAACCAGCTGGAGAGGGTGAAGTCCCAACAAGAAAGCCAAAAAAGAAATTACTATTCTGCAAGGACAGAAAGAATTTTCACACTGGGTGCCCAGGTGAAGGGGAAGTCTGCTGCCACTCTGCCTGAGATCATTGTGGGGGAAGGGGGGGAGAGGGCTGCAATCAGTCTGAGTGGCAGGCATGGTGGGGGGGTAAGGGGCTCAATAATGTTGTGGGGTTGGGCAATGTCTGTGAGAGCCAGGGAGAATCATTATCTGGGCCGGGTGCAATGTGGGATAGGGGAGCAGCATTCTATCATTGTTTTTTGTGAGTGTGCGCAGTTGGAGGAGCTGATTGGAGCAGCAGTGTTTCAGCATGTTAAGTCCCGCACACAGGCTTGTGCAGTACAATTCAGATTCGCTGACTTTTTTCATGCAGAGTGCGTATGGGAGCGCCAGAGAACAGGTTTAAAAGTTGGATCCAAAACACTCCCAAATTCAAGTTCGCTCAGCACTTAAAATGGTAAAATCGGCCCCTCCATGTTTGATGTAGAAATCAGCAGTTTTAGAGCTCTTTCACTTCACTGAAATTATAGTAGAAGGTGTGCACCCACACTGCAAGAAGGTCCTTTCTGCTGCTTAGTGGGACTGGGTCAGGCAGCGCAAACCAAACAGAGGATCTTCGTTTTTGGAGGGAGCGTTGCAGGCTTACCAATGCAGGTTTCTCCTCAGGTTCAATTTCAGCCTGGAGGTCAGCTTCTTCAATCTCTGTACATTCAGAGGGGCTACTACTATCCAGAGGGGCTAACATGAAGTCAACTTCGAGCTGGGGGCTGATACTGGCAACTGCCATCTTCATAGCAAGTAGTGAGCCCTGCTTGGGCATGGACTCCTCGGCTCTGAGGTGATCCAAGTGCTTCGACCGTGTAAGATATTGGTTCCATTTTCTGCAGAATGATCTCAGGGACCGAACTAGGACCAACCCTGAAACTTTTTACATGAGCCTGAGCATCCAGTGTGAAAATTCTTTCTGTCCTTGCAGAATGATAATTTCTTTTTTGGTTTTCTTGTTGGGACTTCATCCTCTCTGGCTAGTTTGGAAACAGCAGGCTCAATCTAGTACAAAGCCATCATCCCATTAACAGCTCCACTGGGGCAACACTTTTTGCTGTTTGTGGTGTGGTTATGTAATCAAACAAAAACTATGCCAGTTAGGCCTCCATGCTGTTTTTGAAGGTTTGAACCACCTCTTCTGCCAGTCTATTTGGCAGTGGGTGATAAGGTGCAGTTTGGGCATGTTGAATACCATTGGAGAGCACAAAGTTTTGGAAATCACCATGAGTAAAGGCCATACTGTTATTGGAAACCAGGACTTCTGGTATTCTACGTGTACTGAAGCTTTGTCATAACTTCTCGATCGTAGCCTGAGACATTGTGCAATTCATGTGGTGTACCACCAACAAGTATGCACCTACCATGATTAAAAATATGGAATTGATTAAAACATTGCTTTTCCTGGCGGAGGTCACATCACTTCACTAAACCTGTGATGTCAGAGTCAAGACCGGGCCACCAGATGTAACTCCTAGCCAGCATTTTCATTTTGGATACTCCTAATGCTCTTGGGGTCATCGCTGCCTTTCCTTGACTGTCTGGTGGTGACATTAGGGTTCCTATAACAAAAATAGACCTTTAATACTTTATTTACACAAGCACTCTCCATTGAAGACTGGTTAAATGAAGTCCCTCCACCTTGTTGGAGGATGTTGCTGCCTGATGCCCCTTGTAATTCCTGGGCTCCTTTTTTCTGCATTCTCAAATAATAAGACTATTTCAATGGTTTTTTTTAGTCCAGATTGGGTTATGTCAACAGCTTCTTTTGCAGGGGGTTAGGTTATTTATGTCACATACCAATCTATCTCACAACATTTCATTAAGAGGCAGTCCAAATGTGCAATGGCCAATTTCCACAACCTAGCAGAAGCTCAGTGATGCACTACAGGTAAAATAATATGACCTGCTTATCACTCATCAAAGGCACTCAGTTCCAGATCAAGGGATTCCATGCCAAGAAGGTGAGTGCCCACTGAGAACTACCCCTCTGCCCTAGCTGCTAATGCCCCTTCACCCCTCACCCGGCGAGTCCCATGCCATGATGCCACATCCCCCACATATTACTTACCTGTGGCCTGGGTCGCACAGTGATCCTCTGAATCTGATAGCTGTTTTTCTGCAGAACATGAGCTCCTGGCCATTGATTGGTAAGACCATCACTGGTAGAGTCTTGATTCCAGGCGAAGGTCATTGTTTGCCTCACCATTGGCTGATTGGTTTCAATGGGACTTCCCAAAAAGAAGCAGTGGTGTCTTCCCCGCCAGCACACGAGATCTCAACAGCAAAAAGTTTTCCCCCCATCTATGTATTAACTGTATAATATGCTAATGACACAATGTACATCATCACAGGAAGTGATGCAAGTCTTATGCCCTTGCACTCTTGTCGGATCCTGTGGCAAGGTGAAGCCACAGTAAATTGTTTCTTAATAAAGTTAGCATTTTCTTTACCTCAGCAGATTCTGTAAATATGCTGCAGTAGCACAATGATATTCTAAAAATCTGGTATGTGATTCAGCAAGATCTAACCCCCACCCCACCTTCACCTCAGAAGCAATTCCAGGCACCTAACTGAGCTCTGCTGTTGCTGTTATTTTCCAAGATCAAGAATTCCCACTCAGAACCCACTGACGGCAAAAAGGGATAATCCAGTGGAAGCACTGAGAAGGAAGGAAGGCACCTGACTGTGCCAACATGAGCTGAAAGGTGAATTTACTAGCATTTTGGATATGTGCTAAGAGACAGGAAGGCTGAGAATATGACATGCAGTTGTTGAATGACATGCCTGACATCTCCCTGACACCATGCCATTTTGTCAGTGACAGGAAAGATGACATTTAAGTGGCCAATTATGGGAAACCTAGGATATCTGTGGGTATTTTTTCTGTGCCGGGGGAACACATCACCACATGTGGAGATTTTGCAGTGAAACCAGCTGGTTAACAGTGGGCTGCGAAGGCAGAACTGCCTCTCCCCCTTCTCAACTGAAAGCCAATGCCTGCAAGCATGCCTGGTTCTGGCATCCCCAGAGCTCATTAATAATACTGTCATAAGCCATCCATTCTACTTCCACATTCATTAAGCAAACTACTTTCCTATTGCTGAAAAGAATTTCATTAAAAGGCATGCATTTATAGTTACTCATCCGTAAAGTTCCCTGTTGTTTCTGATTAGTTCTTAAACTTTTATTTTTGAAAAGGTAATTTCATTGTGTGAGAACAATTTCCACATAAAATATTCTCGCAGATGTTTTTCTTTGGGCAGGGGAATTATGAAATATTTTTCCTACCTTTTTGGGAAGTCTTTGTTTTCCTTCCTCATCAGCAGCCTGTTAGAAACGCACATAACAGATTTTTCCAAGCCTTTGCCAAGTATGAATATGTACACAGCAAGGATCTGAGAAAGAAAATGCAAGGTTTGTTTCCTTCTGGTCTCTACAAGAATCTTCCTTTCTATGGAACTGCCATTGAAGGTAATCTCTGCCTGAGGTTACTTTAACTGAACCTCACCACTGCAGCAAACTGAAATAGG
Source organism: Carcharhinus amblyrhynchos (assembly GCF_965287045.1). Taxonomy (NCBI): domain Eukaryota; kingdom Metazoa; phylum Chordata; class Chondrichthyes; order Carcharhiniformes; family Carcharhinidae; genus Carcharhinus; species Carcharhinus amblyrhynchos. The sequence goes on from NC_137335.1 coordinate 58,502,008, forward strand.
TATTTGCAGAGTTCCAAATATTTCTGTAAAATTGAGAAACCTAGTTGAATGGCCAGGTCCCACAATGCAGTTTGATTCCAAGGATGAAAAAGAGCACAGGGGACAAGTAGTAGTGAGCAGGTGACACCAGCTTTAGGGACCCCCTCTTACTGCTCACTCAAGCTGAGATGGGTAGTATATGACACAGTCTATTCTGTTCAATGCTGACGGGTAATCTTCCTATCCCCCTCTTCTGATTTGGATTGCATCCCTCCACCGCCACCACCCGTCCATTGGGCTGATATATCCATCATATGTCTCTGCCCTTTGGAACTCTTCCAAAACCATTTTATTTTGCTATTTTCTCATTGTTTTTGTAATCCATTTAAAAAAAAACTGGAGCCAGTTATCTATCACCACTCCAACTACCAATTGATTGAGAGAGAAGTGAAATTAGGCTAGAACGTGGCAGATTTAGGTATAGGCTTTCTCCGCCAGTTGCTCTGCCAGCAAGTTGATATGACCAATGAAGATACGTGTGCTGACCTGTTAGCTAGTATGTGTGACACTCACCCTGAATGTCTAACCCTGAGCTACAGTTTGGGTCTCCAAAGTACTCTTTGTACTCCTTATAAAGAGCACTGATGGAGTACTATGAGCTATATTCACAGAGGTGTACACATCCTCCTGGAATGAGCAACTAGCACCATATTTTGCATCCTCCCCTGCCATGAGCGAGTATTTAAGATCTCTACAGGCACAAGCATCCATTGGAATTACTAAAATAACTTACCTCAAACTCCACACAAGTTCCCAGCAAGTACATCATAGGACTGATGCCTGATGTTGCCCCATGGCCTTTGAGGGCTGTTGTCTTTTCCAAATACCAGTAGGTTTTCTCCACATTTTTAAAATGTCATAATTGAAAAAGGAATTATTTTAAATGAGCAACACCAATTAAGTGGCAGCTTCAGTCATCTAAACATATGTAGACTTACTTCACATGAAAACATTATCCACTTATAAGGTCACAAAATAAATATTGACAACAAAAGTCAATTTGAAAAAATCTGCATCTCCCACTTTATGGCATGGAATTGTTTTTTAATGTAGCCCAAGCCTAATTTGCTGTCTAGCAGGAAACCAAGTATAGACATCTGGGGTTCCCTTCTTAGCAGTGAGACTAAAAAATCCAGTGGAACTTGTTAGGCTAGAAGGAATATGTAGGTCCCCAACTGCAGTGATTTGGAAGATTGGCCTGCTTTGACAAGTCCAACCTCCACTGACATATAGTAGGAATTCCTAGAGTACAGGAAATCCTGGGGGAATGGAGAACTTTCTACTGGCCCTGCTTTCCCATTTTGCTAAGAGCAGATGATGTTCTACCTTCACTAAGCAATGGGAGTTTTGGGTGCAAGTATGTGGCATAACAAATTGTCAACCTAGTTTCTTGCCAAAGACTTCACTTTGGGTTCCTGGCAGTGTGAAATCTGGATCTGTCAAACTGCTGGGGCGGGCACTATAGAAGGCTGAATTCCTCCAAGTATGGGATTTAGCACCATCAGCCCCTTCTGAAGCAACATGCATTGCAACTCATGAGGAAAGATGCCTGTGAGTGTCCTGTGTGCCAGTAGCTTCCCAAGTGGCCAGATCATGATGTAAAACAGCCCTGCTGACTGATCTGATCCATGATTTACAAACATAGAGCACAGAGGCCATTCAATATCACTCATCAAAGAACATTTGCTGGAACGTGCACTCACCCATTTAATGGACCAGGCACACAAATTGCAGGTAACTTGATTTACACTAACCTCGGCTGGAAATGCCTGGAAGTTGTGTGAATTGTTTTTGGAGGAGTTGCAGTGAGTTGTTGGATTTTGCAGGGTGTGTTGCTGTGTCCTCACAGGAGAGCAGATGATTTGCTGACCTACCCACAGAAACAATACCACAGGAGCAGCAGCTGCATCGCTTCTATATCTGCAATATAACAGTGAGTTAGAGCAGAAGGTAAGGAGGGAGAAAGCTCTTTGCAATGCCCTCTGCAAAGTTGGAGATTGCTTCATGCTCCTTGACAAACAGAAGGCTGCTTGGTCAGCCAGTATTTTTGTGTATATCCTCGTCAGCATCCTCCTGTACATCAACCCGTTAAAATCCTCACCTGAGTCTTCTGCAGCAGACCTCATTTGTGACTGCCTCATGGGGATTTGGCACACAAAATACATTAAAACCAGAGCTTTTAGTTGACTGGAGTAACTTAAGTAAAATATAAATATGTGGAGAATGACGGATAGTGGAATCAACAAGTTTCCAAGTTTTTTTGATTAATGAACCATGAATGGTAGATAATTGTAAGACAATAATATTGACATTAACAACTACCACAAGATGTAACAACTTATTTCGCACATCTGACCGTAACAAGAAAAAATGTTAGGAGACTCGGCAACAAATTGCTTGTTCAACTTATTTTGCTGTTTGTGCACAGCACATAACCATACATTCATTAATGTATGAAAATAATGGACAGAAAAATAGACAAAGAGCCTGTTGAGTTGATGCCAGTGTCATTAACGTCATTAAGGGGACAACATGGTCGAATAGTGGTTAGCACTACTGGCCCACAGAGCCAGGGACCTGGGTTTGATTTTGTGGAATCTGTACATTCTCCCTGTGTCTGTGTGGGTTTCCTCCCAGTCTGAAAGACATGCTGGTTATTGCATTAGCTGTGCTAAATTCTCCCTCAGTGTACCCAAACAGGCACCAGATTGTGGCAACTAGGGGATTTCATTGCAGTCACTTTATTGCAGTATTAATGTAAGCCTACTTGTGACACAAATAAATAAACTTAAACTTAATGCACTGGAAATGCTTTTTAGAAGGAAGGCTAGATTTGGGTGCACAGATCTTCAGTATTAAAGTGCAATGTTGTCAGGACCTCTGTCCTTTGTGTGACCAATGCATTCAACCTTCTCTTTAATATCTGACAGTGCATACAGAATTGCCTAGATATTGGCAAATATAGTGATGAGGACCTCAGGAGGAGGCCAACGACATCACTTGTTGCTGATGATACTTGGAAACACTTTAGCCTTGCCTCTTGTACTCATGTGCTTGGCTCCACCAAAGTTGACAATACAGATTCTTACAGAGCCCCTCCTCCTGTTTTCTGCCTGACTGTATCCATCATCATTGTTAATGAGACATGGGAGAGCAATAGAGCTTTGCTCCAACTCATTAGTTGTAGTACTGCTTAGTTACATCTAAGGCTTGCTAATTTTGGAATGTGTATATACTCCTGTATTTTAGTTTTATTTGGTTGGTGCCTCGTCCAAACTATTTAAAAAATATAGTAATTTTTACCTGAAAATATTCCAATGCTTTCCTGCTGTGTCTTCGATTCTCTACAATTGTCAGCTTATCCAAAACTTTTATGCCTGTATTCTATCATGCATTAAACCCCAGATCATCTGTGAATGCTGCCCTTGTTGATATATATTGGTCCTTTCAAAGGAATAGAAAGAGACCTGACATTGGGAAGGGGGGAGGTGGAGGAATGCTGAGTGTCATGCCCCTGCCCTTTCTTCTGATACCTTCCCTCACCACCACCCTGCCAAAGACACCTTCCTTGCAACCCCACCTATCCTCACTCACTTTTGGCCTGGGTCCCTTGTGATTCCTCGGCCTCTGATGAGTGCATTACCAATCATTGCTCTCAATGGTGCGAATAGGTAGCATAGAGTTCCTGGCCTTTTATTGGCTGGCATCTCCAAAGGGTGTGAGATTTCCATCTCTGGGGTCCTGGATCCCAGGCAAGGTTGACGCTGGCCAATTAAGTTCTGGTAGTCACTTAGTTCCAGCAAGCCATCCCAATGGAGGTATCACAGAACTGCAAGTTCTCTAGTGACAGATAAGACACTGTCAAGAACATTAAATTTAGTCCACTGTCTCTAAGATGGCCAGAAGAGATATATAACTGAATTCCACTTTCCAAAGAGTAATGACAAATATTTTCAATATGCGATGAGGGTTTCTACCTTCACCACGCTTTTCAGATCCTCACCATCCTTTGGGTGAAAATAATCCTTCTCAACTCACCAATAATCATTCTGCCAATTAAATCTACACTTCATGGTTATTGATCTCTCAGCTAAAGTAACTAAGTGTTTCCTAGCCACTGTATCCAGGCCTCTCATAATTTTATATACTTCAATTAAATCTCCCTTCAACTTCCACTGTTCCAAAGAAAACATTTCCAGAAAACAATCCCAGTCTATTAAATCTTTCCTTATTGCTAAAACTCTCCTGTGCCATGTACCCTATCTAGTGCAATCAGATCCTTCCTTGTAATGTGATGAGCAGAACTATATGCAGTGCTGCAGCTGTGATGTAACTATGGTTTTATACAATTCTAGCATAACCTCCATCCTTTTATATTGTTTGCCTCAGCATTTACACTGCTATTCAAAAAAAAATTCTCAATAAAGATCATGTCTTGATTTGTTTTCCTTTTATATACATGAGGCTGAATAATACGGCTGCATTGCAGATAGCATACCTCTCCTCTCACTCCCATTGGAAACTATGACAACATGTACCATAGATTTCCAATGGTGCAGAAGAAGGCCATTCAGCCCATGGTGTCTGCACCGACTCTCCGATAGAACATCTGACCCACCAACTTCCTTCACACCCTCACACCCTGGAACCCCACATTTAGCATGGCCAATCCACCTAACCTGCACATCTTTGGACTTCAGGAGGAAACTGGGGCACCTGGAGGAAACCCATGCAGACATGGGGAGAATGTGCAAACTGCACAATACAGTCACCCAAGGCTGGAATTGAATATTGGTCCCTGGCTCTGTGAGGCAGCAGTGCTAACCACTGTGCCTCCCCTAGCAGACCTCTCCATGTTGACCCGCCCTACAGCCATAAAGCACTGTGGGGCTGATTAATGAGAACCCAGCGGAACTTCTGCTTCTTCTAGGGGCTGAAATTCTGCCCTCTGGAACTCCAGCCAATCGGATTGACTGTTTGCCCTATCTGTTCCAACAATGCCAGGAAAGCATCAGTGGCCGCTGCTGGAAATGCTGGTGAAGATAGAACCTCAGGGCTTTGGATCCCCAGAATAGGTAAGTCTGATGTCTTGAGCTGGGAAGGTTTTGAATAGATTAGGGAGAGGGGCAGTGGGTGGTGTGTGTGGGGTGGTTTAAGGGAAGGAGTGAGGGTTCAACCTAATGGAAGCCACCCTGCGATCAGCAAAGAGCAGCCGTCAAAGAGCCAAATACTCCTTTCCTTCCATCCTTTAAACATTTTTGTTTAAAAATTGGGCTTCCAGCTCCCAGCCTGCTGCCCATGCCAAAAGTTTTATCAGGGTCAATTGGCAGAAGAAACTTTTTAATTGCTTATTTAAATATGGCTGGCTGACAATTTTGGTGCTTGACACTTCCCCAGTATTATATGAGACAGCTCGGAGATGGTTGGGATGGTGGTGGGGTGGGCACCTACCTCATTTTATGTGTCCTCCCCCACCCCACCTCTGACCCCCAAGGGAAATACGCCCACCATGGGCACGTAAAATTCAGCCCGTGCAGTGCCAAAAATGTTTATTAATTACATTTTAACTCTTACTTTATTTAGATTAAAATTTCTTTAGTTAAGAACATACTGAATGTATATTGCCTTTGTTGATTATTGTTAAGTGAAGTAAATTAACTATAGTTTCATTCATTTATGGAAACATGGTAATTCTTTTAATATGTTGAAACTCAAGTTATTATATAATTCATTATTACTGAGATTTCGATTTGGAGAGAGGTAATCACGGAGGGTGTCAATATTTTTGGAGGCAGCAAATAAATCCTAAAATAATCCTCCTTACACAGTGCCCACTGTCTCAAAAGGTATTTTCTTATAATTGCCAGCTTCAGCATAAATTGAATGTTCATTGTCAGGAAAATTCGACAATCTTAGATAAAGAACTGCTGGAAACCTTGAATGAGGCTCACGTCAGAAATCATCGAAATGATGAGTTGGCAATGCTGGATGCCTCAAGGCATCTTGAATATTATCTAAACACTTTTCCTGCACAGCTTGAGCATTGCTCATGAGTAGATGAAGATCAGGCCCTAGGGAATATCACAAGCTGTAGCTTTTAAAGGGCTGCCATTGAAAGTTAAAGCATTGTGACCATGTGAAGGTAGGTTCATGATGATGATATTATGCATTGTAATCTTTGAAAAATGCTTCCGTCGATGTTCTAAGTGGGGAAAAAATGAGAATTAAAGGACACTAAATTAAATGTGGAGATATGTAAAAGTTTTAAAATATGCAGTGCTTTTCCCAGTGTCAGATATTCAGATTCTGACTGAAGCAGGTGCAAAGGTGATTGTCCTGTTAGGAACTATAAAGCCCCTTCTTGTGAGGATAACAGGAGATTTACACACTATTTATCTATACAGTACTAAACTTGACATCAGATGTAGGAAAGGAAAACTCAGTAAGAGCAAAGGGGTGGCGGGGGGGTGGGGTATGGGGGGGGCGGGTGCAGGTAAAAGAAGTGGCTGATAAATTCTAAAGGAGTGGTAAATGGTAAAAATGCATATAGCTGCAAAGAATCTGACTCTGTGGTCAAATGATGAAGCAGTGTAGTATCTGAAACCGTGTATTTGGTTGCTGGAGAAGTGGAGGTAAACGCAAACAAGACTTTCCTCATGGCACTAAGTGGCACAGTCCACACAGTACAGTCATACAATATACCTGGCTGGAAGTGGTATTGGGCCCTCTATCTGTAAACAGATGTGGAGGTCGGTGATATAGCATAAAGAAGCTGCTAAGTAACAGCCATTTAGCAGGTAGGTGATCCAAGTATGCTCATCACAGAGCTGTGCACCAATATCTTTCACATTTATTGCAGGCTGATCCAAGCCCTCACATCTCTTTCATTGCTTTTCATTAAAAGGTTACAGTGCAGAATGATTAAAGTGTATAATTAATCACACATTGCGCTTCAATGTGTTACAATGATTTTACATGTGAAATCTCTTAAGTCACCAGTGTCAACTTGAAGATACACTCTGTTGGAATATGGGCCCTCCTGGAGTCGATAGATTGCAGAAGTTGGGGTAGTTTTCCTTAGAAAAGAGAGCACTGAGAAATGTTCAAAATCAGGCCATCATGTCTATGCTATCTCTTAGCAACAGGATCACAACTAGCTCCACTCCCTTCTCCTTCCACTGTACAGTATTTTTTTTATTTCCAGGTGCTTATCCAATTCCCTTTTCAAAACCATGATTGAATCTGCCTCCACCACATTCTCAAGTGGCACAGCCTAGATCGTATCAACTCGTTGTGTAATATTTTTCTTCTCATGCTGCTGTTGGTTCTTTTGTCAATCACCTTAAATTGGTGTCCTTGAGACCTCGACTTTTTTGCTGATGGGAACAGTTTCTCTCTATCTAGATTTTTTATGATTTTGAATACCCCTAACATCTCTCAAGGTTCTCTTCTCTAAGGGTACAGTAAAAACTCTCACAACACCAGGTTAAAGTCCAACAGATTTATTTGGAATCATGAGCTTTTGGAGCGTTGCTCCTTCCTCAGATAAGTGAGGAAGCAGCTGCGCGCTGAAAGCTCGTGATTGCAAATAAACCTGTTGGACTTTAACCTGGTGTTGTGAGAGTTCTTCCTGTGCCCAGCTGAGTCCAACATCAGCATCTTCACATCATCTTTACTAAGGAAAACTACCCCAACTTCTCCAATTTATCAATTTCAGGAAGGTTTATATTCCAACAGGGTGTATCTTCAAACTGACATAGAAACTTAAAAGCATTTCACATATGAAATCATTGAAATACATTGTAGCACAATGTGTGGTTAATTACTGAATCACAAAATTGATAAAGAGAATTCAATAAAAGTACATATGAATTTTAAGAAGGTGCTCAACAAGGTGTCTCACAAAAATCTCTTACAAATTCAGGCAAATAAAAATTCAAGTAGGTGGAGAAATTTGCAGCAGGGTGAAAAAGCTGATTAATGACAGAAAAATTAAGGCATGGAGTTAATTTTGCACATATTAAAAAAATGATTCAAAGCTATGTACTCAGGGGACACTGCTTCAATACATATAGATAACTTGGTCTTGACCACAGGGAATATCCACTGATGACAAAATTAGTGAGTTTGGCACACATAAACACAGATTGTTCAAAACTTTAGGAAAATGCAAACAGACCAGAAGATTGACAAATAGATTGCAGATCCAATTCAATTTAGAGAAATCTGCAGTAATATGTTTTGGGGGAAGAAGCAAAATAAATGAGTATACACAAAATGGAAACATTCAATAGAGGTTCAGAGTGGTATAGGGATTCAAATATATAATACTAGAAAATGCAAATGCAGGTAAGTAAAGATATAAAAGATCAATAATATGTAGGTTTATAAATAGAAGCTCAAAGAGGTAGCAATAACTCTGTAAGATATTGATGAGAGCATGCTACATAGTATTGTGTGCAGCTTTTGGGCACTTGCACATAGAATGTCTCTTAAAGCCATGTCTCTTAAAGACATCACATATTCATCAGGATGACATCAGGGATGAGAACCTATAGTTGTGACAAAAGGCTTGTAATGGCCACCCAGAATATCCCGAGAACTTGCAAAACATTATAGGGACCCAAGAATGGTGTAAATTAAGGAAAGCAGAAGTTAAGCTGTAGGTGACTTTCACCGTTAGTTATGTCACTCCATACTGTCCTTGTCCTCTGTATACACAGTTATAAGGTGCCTTATGTCCAAAGCCCATTCAATTTATGAGATTGTTTTCAGAATTTAAATGACCCATTTTATCACGACTCACAGTGCTCAACTGGACTGGTCATGAACACAAACGTATCTTTAAAATAAAACAAGTATGTCTGCTCTGATAACCCTAATTTACTTCTTAATCATAATTGCTTCAATCAGTTACAAGTAAATTGATGGTACACATATTTGGGAAAAAGCATTTCAAACCATTAACTCAGATTTCCAACACTGCATTTTTCTTGTATTTAAGAAAATAAGTGTTGCATTTAAAAATATATTTTTGAGAAATTTAACTTAAAAAGACACTTTAAAGATATTCTTGAAAAAAGTTCTCAGCTGTGGCACAGTGGATAACAGTCTTGCCTTTCAGTCAAAAAGTTCTGGGTTCAAGTCCTGCACAGTAAAAAGTCTCACACAACAGGTTAACAGGTTTATTTGTAGAAATGCCACTGGCTTTCGGAATTGGCCGTTCCTTCGTCAGGTGGGTGGGTGTTGTAGGTGGGAACTCCCACCCATCTGACGAAGGAACAACCAGTTCTGAAAGCTGGTGGCGTTTGCTATAAATAAACCTGTTGAACTTTAACCTTTAACCTGTGAGACTTCTTACTGTGTTTACCCCAGTCCAACGCCGGTATCTCCACTTCAAGTCCTGCGCCAGATTGTGTGCAAAAATGAAGCTTTATACTCCAGTGCAATACTGAAGGAATGGTGCACTGTCAGATGTACCTTACAGATGAGATTTAAAACAAAACTTCATTTCTCTAATTGTGTGGGTATAAAACACCTCATGCTACAATTCATTTGAAGAGCAGTGGAGTTCTCCATAGCGTCTTGGCCAATATTTATCCCTTAATCAACATTACCAAAAAGAGATTATCAGTCCTTATATCACTTTCACAAACAAAGAGAAATGTTGGAAAGTCTCAGCAGGATCCCGACTCAACATTGGCTCTATTCTTTCTCCACAGATATCTGATATCATTTTGCTTTTTTTTTAGACCTTTAGGTACTTTCGTCAACCAAAAAAAATTAAATTAAATCCAATTCATGGTCCCCACATCAGGAACAAACAAGATCCAAACTGACAGGATGAGAGACATTGAAACCCATCTCGGGCTTGATCAGACGAGATCCAAGCTGACAGGATGAGACATTGCACCCCATGCCAGGTTGTGGAAGTTTGCTTTGTGCAAATTAACTGCCTTGTTTCTGACCTAACAGTGACTATACAGTTCAAAAGTAATTCACTTGCCTTAAGACATCCACTGAATGTGCAAAGCTATATATAGACTGAAGTGATTTGCATGGTGGCACAGTGGTTAGCATTGCTGCCTTGCAGCACCAGGGACCCAGGCTTGATCCCTGGCTTGGGTCATTGTCTGTGTGGAGTCTGCATGTTCTCCAAGTGTCTGTGTGGGTTTCCTCTGGATGCTCCCGTTTCCTCTAGATGCTCCAGTTTCCTCCCACAGTCTGAACGATGCACTGCCTAGGGTGCACTGGCCATGTTAAATTCTCCCTCGGTGTACCTGAACAGGTGCTGGAGTGTAGCGACTAAGGGACTTTCATGGTAAATTCACGGCAGAGTGAGAGCCTACCAGCAATGCTAATCAATGAACTTTTTTCCAGCATTTTCTCTTTTGGTTTCAGATTCCAGCATCCGCAGTCATTTGCTTTTAGTAAATAAAGTTGTGATTTTTTTTCAGTTGGAAGTGGAGTCCAAGGAAGGGAACGAAACTACAACACCCAGCAAGCATTGGGAGCAAGGCGTGCGCACGCGCAGTCTGGGGGACGGTGGCCGGCGAGGGAGGAGGGCGGCAGAGAGCGAGCGCGGTTTGAAAGTCGGGTTTCGAAAGGAGGGAGGGAAAGGCGAGTGACTTGTCGAACATCAGGCAGGCAGCGAGTGAGTGAGGTTGAGGCTGAGAGGGGTTTTTTTTTGCCATCGAGTGCGAATCGTGAACGCCGTGTCCGGGGAGGGAAGAGAGAGAAAAAAAAGAGAGGAAGAATTTAAATCGAGGCAATTAAATAACAGAAGCGAGCGGGAGAGAGAGGAGTGGGACGTACATTGAGCACGAAGCACAGCCGCACGGTTAAGCCTCCCTCCCTCCCCTGCGCGAGATGGACGGTTTCGCCGGCAGTTTGGGTGAGTTATTTGAAAGAAAAAGGGGAAAAAATACACACGCACACATAAGCCGCGAAGAAATGGCTGAGGTAAACTGTGTGTGGGCTCGAGTGAAAAGCTGAGGGAAAGGCAGGAGCCCGGGACACGGTTCTCCTCATAACTTGGTGTCATTAATTTTTAAACCCCCCCCCCCCCCGCGCGATCTAATTAGTGCTGGACTCGCTGCCCAGATTGCAGGAGGTGGACACTCAGAGCTGCCTTCTCCACGGCAGGGCAGGCCCCAGGGCTGGTGGTGGTGGGGGGGAGGGAGAGAAGCTTGTCTCGGTCTCTCTCTCTCTCTGATTTCTGGCCGGGCTCTCTCTTTTTTCAAAAGGGGTTTCCCTTATTTGCGGCTTGTGGATTTTGCGGTGTTACCGCAGCGCCAGAACCGTGTTCTCGAGTCCCAGCCGAGCGCCTCAGCACTGCTATTGCCTAGGGGGAAAGGCGGGGGGGGGGGGGGGAATGGTGGGGGAGAGTGGGGGGGTGTAACAGCACCCCGGGGGTCTGTTTTCGTGCCCACCTGGCACATACCACCCCTGCAACTTCAGTTCCAATCAGGACCTCCTCCCCCCACCCCCCCCACCCTTTCAGCTCGGTGACGAAGGGTCATCCGGACTCGAAATGTTGGTTCTATTCTCTCTCCACAGATGCTGTCAGATCTGCTGAGATCTCCCAGCGTTTTCTGTTTTTGTTTCTCTCTTATAGTTCTCTGATCGGGCAGTCGTGCGCCTCACAGCGCCAGCGTCCCGGGTTCGATTCCCTGCTTGGGTCACTGTGTGGAGTCTGCACGTTCTCCCTGTCTTCATGGGTTTCCTCTGAGTGCTCACGTTTGCTCCCACAGCCTGAAAGCAGTGCTGGTTAGGTGCATCAGCCATGCTAAATTCACTCTCAGTGTACCCAAACAGGCACCGGAGTGTGGCAACTAGGGGATTTTCACAGTAACTTCATTGCAGTGTTAATGTAAGCCTATTTGTGACACTAATAAACTTTAAATACTAGTGCCCTCATCACTATTAAAACCAAAATATTACAGATGCTGGAAACAGAAATAGAATATCCTATTACAGCACCCACCCACCCCCCCCCCACCACTACCCTCATAGTACAAATCTTTTCTGATTTTCTTTGCTGTTAGCTTTGATGATGGGTTATCTATACTCGAAACATATTGGTTCTCTTCTCCAGAGATCTTGTCAGACCTGCTGAGATTTTTCCAGCATTTTCTGCTCTTGTCTCCGTGCCTGTCAACATATCAACCCTGTCCGCTCGTGTGTGAACTTTGGTGAACGTCAGTGAACAATTTCATAGAATCATAGAATCCCTACAGTGCAGAAGAAGGCCATTTGGCCATCAAGCCTGCACCAACAACAATTCTACTGAGGATCTATCCCCTTAACCCCATTGAAATTTGAACTCAACAGTTTGAGTTCAAGAGACCTGACACAAAAAACAGAAAATGATAGAAAACCTCAGCAGGCCTGACAGCATTTGTGGACGGAGCATCTATTCTCTCTGCAGATACTATCAGACCTGCTGAGATTTTCCAGCATTTTCTGAATTCAGTTATCTCAGAAGTGCACTTCCCATCAAGGCGTGCCACAGAACAGACAATTTGGAACGGTGATCCTGACTGATTTTCTTATTAAATAAAAGCAAAATAATATGGATGCTGGAAATCTGAATTACAAACAGAAAATGCTGGCAGTATGTAATACGGAGAGTGAAGCACCATTAATGTTTCAAATCATATGACTTCTTCAGCTCTGAAGGAGAGTCATGTGGAATTGAGATGTTAACTCTGTGCCTGTCTCCACAGTGGCTACCAGACCTGCTGAGCTAATCCAGCATTTTCTGACTTATTTTCTGTTTCCTGAATAGAGTAGTCCTCAGCTATTAAGTCTATCCCTCTTCCTGGCAACTGCCTGAAACTTTGCAACTTGGTCTCATATTTGACTCAAAGGTGAACTTCTGATCACATTTGCTCTCTCACCAAGATTGCCTGTTTTCACTTTCAAAACATTGTTTGAGTTAACCGCTGCCTCAGCTCATTTGCTGTGCAATCATGCCTTTGTTATCCCTGTACTTGACTGTTCCAACATACTGCAGACAAACCGCATTCTACCCTCCATATACTTAAGATCATCTTAAATTCTTCTGCCTACGTCCAAACTTATCAAATTCTGTCACCCATCATCCATCTCCTTGTTGGCCTACTACAAAAGCAAAATATAAAACATTGGTTCAATCTTAATAGGAGCATTGGGCCCACTTCCTGGCACCACTCTTTAGGAAGTTTGTGAAAGTATTAGAGAGAGTGCAGAAAAGATTTATGAGAATCGTTCCAGAAATGAGGAACGTCAGTTATGATTTGGTGATGGTGGGAATGTTCTCCCTGGAGGAAGATTTGAGAGCAGATTTGATAGAGGTATTTAAAATCATCTGTGGTCTAGACAGAGTAGGTAAGGTGCTAAGATTGAGAACAGAAGGTCACAGATGGAAGGTAATTGACGAAGAAGTAATAATTTGAATTAATTTATTGGCACATATATTTGGTATCTTGTGAAAGATATTGTTTCTTACACACTATACAGACAAAACATATTGTTTATCGGGTACATAGGGGAGAAGGAAAGGCGAGGGTGCAGAATGTAGTGTCACAATCATAGCTAAATCATAGGTGTAAAAAAAAAGGTCAATTTAATCTATGGTAATCCAGGAATCTGGCAGCAGGGAAGAAGCTGATCTTGAGTTGGTTAGTACATGATCTCAGACTTTTGTGCCTTTTTCCTAACAGAAGAAGGTGAACGAGAGTATGTCTGGGTTGTGTGGCGTCCTTGTTTATGCTGGCTGCATTTCTGAGGCAGCGGGAGGTGTAGATGGAGTCAATGGATGAGAGGTTGGTTTGCATGATAGATTGGGCTATGTTGACCCTTTGTATTTCTTGCGTTCTTGGTCAGAACAGGGGGCACACAAGCTGTGATACATCTAGAAAGAATAATGTGGTGCATCTGTAAAAGTTGGTGAGAGTCATAACAGTCATATCAAATTTCCTTAGCCTGCTGAGCAAGTAGAGGTGTTGGTGGACTTTCTTAACTATAGTGTTGGCATGGAGGGACCAGGACAGGTTGTTGGTGATCCGGGCACCTAGAAACTTGAAGCTCTTGATATTTCCACTTCATCCTCATTGAAGTAACAGGGGCATGTCCTCCACTACGCTTCCTGAAGTCGCTGACTATCTCCTTCGTTTTACTAACACTGGGGGAGAGATAATTGTCATTGCATCATCTCACCAGATTCTCTATCTCTTTCTTGTACTTCGTCCCATCATTGTTTGAAATCTGACCGATTATGGTGGTCTCATCAGCAAACTTGAAAATGGAGTTGAAACGGAATTTGGCTACACAGTCATAAGTATATAAGGGGCTGAGGACACCGCCTTGCAGGACACCAGTGCTGAGCAGATTGTGGTGGAGATGTTGTTGCCTATCCTGACTGATTGTGATCTGTAGGCTAGGAAGTCTAGGATCCAGTTGCAGAGGGAGGAGCCAAGCCTTAGGTCATGAATTTTGGAGATGAGTTTTATAGGAATAATGGTGTTGAAGGCTGAGTTGTAGTTAGTTCTTTTCCAGTTGATGACCTCAAAGCTCCATAATTACTTCTACTTTGTAGGTTATCCTCAAGATTCCTTCTTTTGTCCAAAGCCAAACAAATATTCCAGCTTTGTCCACTTTGACAAAGGGTCATCTGGACTTGAAACGTGGGCCCTTTTCTCTCCTTACCGATGCTGCCAGACCTGCTGAGATTTTGCAGCATTTTCTCTTTTGGTTTCAGATTCCAGCATCCGCAGTAATTTGTTTTTTTCCAGCTTTATTTAAATTGTTAGGAACTAGGCCTTTCTAATCCAAGCATGAGCTCCCATTCACATTCTTGTGTGGTGAACCTTAGAGACCAGGGTTTACAGGCCGCAATTTCAAAATTGAATATGTGGATAATGCAAAACAGAACAGTGAGGAGAATAGTACAGAACTTCAGAAGAACAGAGTGACCATAGTTGGCGGAATGCTATAGACAGTTGGCAGCGAAAGTTCAGTGCAGAGAAATGTGAAGTGATTCAGTTTGATAGGAAGAACATGATGAGGAAATATAAAATAGATACAATTCTGAAGAAGGTGCAGAATTAGAGGGACTTGGATGTATATGTGTAAAAGTCATTGAAGGTAGCAGATCTGGTTGAGAATGAGGGTAATAAAGCAAACAGTAAGCTAGGTTTTATTGATAGGAACAGAGAGTACAAGAGCAAAGAGGTTATGTTAAACTTGTATCATAAACTAATTCAGCCTCAGATGGATTTATTGTGCCCAGTTCTTAAGGATGACGTTAAGGCATTGGGGAAAAAAAAATCATAGTTCCAGGGATGAGAAACTTTAGTTGTGAAGACAGATTGGAGAAGTTAGAACTGCTTTCTTTTGAGAAAAGAAGGACGAGAGGAGATTTGATGAAGGTAATGGAAATCATGAGAGATCTGGGCTTAGGAGATAGGGAGAAACTATTTCTACTCATGAAAAGATTGAGAATGTGAAGAAACAGAATTAAAATAATTGGGAAAACAAGCATAAGTGTCATGAGGAACATGCGGCAAGTGGTTAGGGTCTGGAATGCACTGCCTGAGAGTCAGGTGGAGGCCCGTTTAATTGAAGCATTCAAGAGGGAATGATTATGGTGTCTCTGCCTGCCTGTGTCCTCTTGCTCCCGCTCGTTCTGGCCACTCTCTCTCTCTCGGCATTTTTTTAAAAAGCCATTATATTTTGAAGCACTTGGGTATTGTGCCCAAGAACATGGGGATAGATTGCTGGCTTTGACCAAGATGGCTTATTTTTCTGACTACTTTTGCATTATCTGTGTATCTGATTTCCTGTACTCACGTGGAGCACCCGTTTTGCAGCAAGGTTTCCAGTGTTTCAGCAGGACAGTCTTGGCATGCACACTGTCTCCTTTTGCTCCATAAGAAACTGTACTTGTAGGTCAGACGCTCTTCCCCGGCCACTTGCAGCACTCACCCCAGTCAGAATTCAAACCCTCACGTTCCTGTAAGCTAACTTGAACGTGTGCAAGTTTCTCATGATTTTGTACTTCTGCTCAGCTACTCAATAGTATAATTTTTGCTGGCCGCAAGCATGTAAACAAAGTTTGCTCGCTGGCTGCATTGGAAGGAACCAGTGCCGATGAATTGCATATCATGATCTTGGCACTTATTTTCAGGCCTTCTTGAGTTTTGGGCTCGGGAAGTCTCCACTTGTGTGGAAGTCACCAAGAAATCAAATCAGGAACTTAACTGAAATTTCTTTACCCACAGATTGGTGAGGTTGTGGAACTTGAGACCATAGGGAGCAGCTGTGGCAAAATCTATAGGTTTGTTTAAATGGAAGCTCAATATGCGTATTTACAAGATGGGAATAAGCAGAGTGTTATGTTAAATGAGGATTCTCAAAATTGGGCATGAATGACAGCATTCACCGAATGGACTGAATAGCTCATTTTTGTGCAGTGCATTCTGTAATTTTATGTAATAAGGATTAGAACTTGCAATTGAAAGTCCATATTGGATTTAGTGATAAGTAACAGACCAAAAGTAATTAGCAATCTGATAGTATTGGATTTGCAAAAGGTAACCACAATATGATTGAATTTGATGTTAAGTTTAAGAGAAAGAGAAGTTAGAAACATGAGGCAGATTTTGTAGTGATGAGACATAAAAAGCACGGTAAACTGGATTGAACTATTTGGGGTAAAACCACAGATAAACAGTGGGCAGTAGTTGCATAAGTATTTTGCATCATAGAAAACCAGTATATACACCTGTAAGAAATATGGAAAAAGAGTGGTATCGGGAAAGATAGATGCTGATGCCATAGAGAATGCCAGATTTATTAAAGGTGTGCTTTGTATTCGTTTCAATTTGTAGGAAGTGGACAAACCACCAGTGGTGTTGGGTAATGTAAGAAAGGTCAGAGGGGGACTTACTGGATTTAGTGTAGGGTGTAGAAGTGGTAATGGAGAAAATAAGGTGGATTAAGGTAGTGTTTGTAGAATCGCAGAAGGCATGCAAGAGGCCGTTCAGCCCAATGGGGGCAATTCTCCCCAAAAATTTAAGTGTCAAATTCACGTAAAGAATGGAGTAAATAATACTTCTTTTTTCAGTGGGAGTTTGAAAATGAATTTCCCACACTCTGCACTGCAGAGTGCACGAGCATAAAACACTCCAGAAAATCAGGCGGTGGGGCCTATTCCTGCTGGAGAGAGTGCAGCATAGCGCTGAGCAGGCCACAGTGCATATGCCAGTCTCGCAGCATTGAGATTGGTGCTTGCACAGTGGCCCCTGTCTGCTGGCCAGTCCTGTGACCCCCACATCACCAGTCCTCCCACAGCCCGATTGTTAGCCCCCCAAACGTGTCCAGGCAAGCCTCAATCCCCGCCCCTCACAGTCCTGACCTCTCCCCCCCACAGCACCCCTTGCACCTCCAAAGCAGGCTGCCCCTTCACAATGACCAGCCCTGATGGCTGACCTCCCTCCCTCTGTCACTCAGCCCAAATACAGCCTAACAGTCGGACCACCATCGGAGACCCTGCCCCTTGGCATCATGCCTGGTAGGTAGTACCAAGGTGTCCCCTGGATGCACTTTGCCCTGAGGGCAGTGCCAGGGGACCCAGGCTGACACTGTCATGGTAGCAATACCCAGGGGGCACCCCCCTCCCCCACTGGCCAACCCTCTGAGGGGCTTTGATTGCCCCCCCCTCTTTATTCCAGCAGGGTCGGGCTGCCAGAACCCGTTAGTGGGGAGTTATTGTAAACCCTGCTGGAGTGAAATAGTCCTGGCTGGGGGTGGGAGGAGAGGCTAGCGGCCTGGAGATTTCAGTCCTGGGCCCGCTAATTAGATTTAAATGGCATGTAAATTAACATGTAAATAATTTAGGCAGCTCCACACCGATTTCCGGCACAGAGCTGATGGCGCCAGATATCCAGTGCTGGGAGACTTGTGGAGCCTGGCGCCCAGTGGGGAGCCTGTGAAATGGCCTCCACTCAAGTCTCCCAGCTGTTGCACTACAAAAGCAGCGCAGCGAGATGAGAGAATTGTCTATGTCCATGCCAGCCAAAAAAAAAGTTGCCAATTATATCTCACTCTTTAGCTGTGGATTGATAGTTTTGTACATTTTAATACTTTACACTTTAAAAGTACATTTTCATGTGAAATGGTATAAAAGTAACTTATGAATTCACAAATTAATGACTCCAAGCTTTTCAAACGGCTCTGTTTCAGGAATTACAACTTTTAAATCAAATGATTGCAAATGTCACTCATTATTGAAGGAGGGAGGGCAAATACTGGGTGCTGCGGATATTCATTGATCAGAGACTCAGCATCAATTTATGGAGGATAGCTCATGTCTGATCTCGGTGAATTTTGTAAGCAAATGATTAACATAGGGTATGGAAAGCCTGTAGAGTTGTTTATTGATCTAAAATTTCAGAAAGAATTTGGTATGGTTTTGCACAAGAGGTTAGTAATAAAAATTGAGAACATGCGGATTTGGGGGTTACGTTGGCACATATGTTGGAAGGTAGGAGTAAAGGGTTTGTTCTCTGGTCGCATGATGTTCTTCAGGGATCTGTTAGCAAAATAGGAAAAAATTGTGTTCTATCTGGGATCCACTTTGGATCTGGGTGGCACAAACTGGCATTCTATGGAATATTTATGAAAGGTGGTAGGCCGAAATTGCTTTGCTCTTGCACAGCTTTCGGTTGTCATATGCATAAATTGATGAATGCTAGTGGACAATTACAGAAGGGATAATGGAATGAATTTGTGCCATATCTCGAAGTAGTAGGATTTCAAAGTGAGTAAGTGATGCTTCAGTTGCATGAATCTTGGTCAGACCACATCTGAAATAATGTTCAATTTGGACACTGAACATCAGGGAAGAGATATTAGCCTCGTAAAGGGGATTTGGCAGATTCAGCGGGATTAGACCATGGTTAAAAAGGTTAAATTATGAGGATAGGTGTATGAATTTGACCATATTTTAAGGAGGTTGAGGAGTGATTTAATAAAGATGTAAAAAGAGGATCCATCTCCTTCAGTATAGGGAATCTAAAAGGAGAGAAGTTGGAAGAGGAAGATAGACAAGATCATAAACAGAGCATTGATTTAATGTAATTTACTTCTGAATTTGTATCTTCCTAATCTTGCCTTTCCCATTGTCCTCTCCCTTTCACCAAGCATTTAAACGTTATTTCTAATGAAATATCACAACAGCATTTTAAAAGTTTTTATTCAATTTAAGTATCTTTGTGTCTTAGTTCTTTGTTAGTGCTGGTACTGTCTTTTTGCTCTGGGGCTAATGCTCTGCTCTTTTGCTAATAGACCACATTTTTGATGAAATCATAATACAGGCAGTAATGATGAATTATTTGCAATTTTTGCAATCCAGATGTTATTGAACATGCAGTTTTCTAAATCTAGGCCCCTTGCACTTCCTGTTTGACATAATATTGTATCAATGGTGGTGGTATCAAATTCTTCATTAAATCTTGTGTGATTTTATACAGTGGTGATGCCTGTATTGTTATTTTGATGTATTATGAGTGGAGTTGTGATGTATCAATGCTGTTCCTCTTTTATTGTCTGTTTTCCCCAACTAGTGTAACTAAATTTCTAATCAAAATAATGTTATACAGCAACTGTAGCAATTGTTTATAATCTTGTTGTTTACGTAATACCATGTCATAATCATACTGTTGAAACAGCTATAATATTGTTCTCCTGAATGACACCTGACATTTGTACTTGACAATATACCAGCATTTATATTTCTGATGAAACTGTAACATTGCAACTGTTGCAGATTTTTGTAAGTGTGTCTTTTAAATTTTGTTAAAGTTTTGATAAAGTTTCTTGAAATAATATAAATAATATAATAATTAAATAAAATAAAACAATAATATAATAAATAATAATTGTGTAGTTATACTGACCACTTGCTTTGCTGTTGAACTCGTAAAAATAGGGCTTCCTGCTTTTAAATACAATAGTGCACTGTTTGCTAAAACGTGAAAGGAAAGTAAAACATGATAGTTGTTTCTCTCCATTTGTTGAAAATCTTACTTTTAAATTAAGAAAATATCCTTCTATTGCTTTCTGTTGCACTGTAGCTGAGATTTGATCCTAGAAAAAGTGGAAGGATGGAAATCTGGCATTGCTATAGCATACATTTTACATTAGTATCATGTGAGAAATTGCAAGACATGCAGTATAATTGCTCCATGAAACAAGGTTTAGGTAGGATATTGCCAGATAATTTCAGAATCCCTTACTGAAAATTGTATGGTCTTTTAACATTTTGGAATGCATTGAATTTAAGGAAACGTTAAAATTGTCTAGTGAAACTGTCCTTTTTGAAATAAATAACTTGCGTATAATTTCCTATCACAGGTTTGTCAGTATTGCTTTTAATTGCTACTAGGATTGTTTAAATATTGAGCGGTATGCAGTATCGATGGTGGTAAGGAGCAATGAGACTACTAATTTAATGTCAGAGTTCAGATGACCTCTGTAATGCACTTGAGCTTTGGTTTTCTGATTTATGATGTCAGTTGAAACCAGAGAGTAAATTACAGACCCAGTAAATGATGTGTGGGCACAAGTCAAAAGGCAGTAACACATTCAGAGAGCTGAGGAGGCACTGTAGTTGCAAAAAAAAAGATTTTGCAGTTAGTGAGCTGTGGCTTTGAAGTCATTAAGAAATTGTGTACAGCACAACATTTTAGAGCTAACTTTTTTAAGATCTGTTCTTTAAGTTTGAATGTTCCAAATGGCAGCATTGTAATTTTATCTTCGGTGTGACTCCGCACTTTTAGTTTATCACACTTGCCATTCAAACTTGGACCTGACAATCCCTTATTTTTGATGACTTTTTGTATGGGAATACTTGAAGTCAAAGACAATACTGGAATGAAGTGAAGCTGTTGCATGGTCATTGCTAAAGATATCACCAAAACAATAACATTCCTCTTTTGCAGTAAATCTATTCTTTTCCATCAATAGTTTCTAACACCACAAAGATTGTCATCAACTAATACTGCCCTCATTTCTGGGAAATACTTCAAGCCAACCATTTGTCATCTTGGACCGGATACCTAGCACAAAGGAAGATGATTGTGGTTGTTGGAGGACCAACAGGTCATTATTGCAAGAATTCCTCAGGGTACTGTCCAATGTCCAACCATCTTCAGCTGCTTCAATGGCCATTTTTTCATCAAAAGGTTAGAAGTGGAGATTGTCACTGTTGAGTATTGTGCACCATTTGTAACTCCTTATATATTGAAACAGTCCATGTCCAGATACAGCAAAACCTGGATAAAAACCACACAAGTGCCAGGTAATGACCACCTCTAACAAGAGATAATTTAGCCATCACCGCTGTGCATTCAGTGGTATTATCATTGCTGATTCCCCACTCTCAACATCCTGGAGGTTACCATTAATCAGAAATTGAAGTGGAAAAGTCATATAAATACTATGACTTAAAGAGCAGGTCAGGTGCCAGAAATTTTGCAGCCGTTAACTCGCCTGACTGTCTACAAGGTGCGAGCCAAGTGTGTCGGAATACTCTCCATTTGCCTAAATGAGTGCAGCTCCAACAGCACCGAAGAAGCTTCACACCCTCAAAGACAATGCAGCTTGCTTGATTGCAAATTCATTCACAAATATTTGCTCCCTTCACAACTAATGCACAGTTTATAAGAGGCACTGCAGAAACTCACCAGAATTCATTACGCATCCATGACTGCTACCATCTAGAAGGACAAGGGCAGAAAATGTCTGGGAACATCACCACCTGCAGTTCCTCCACTGTCAATGGGTCACAATCCTGGAACTCCTTTCCCAACAGCACTGAGTGTACCAACACCACTTGGATTACAGTGGTTCAAAAATGCAGCCTGGCACCATTTTCTCTCAAAGCAGTTAGAAATGGGCAATAAATGCTGACCTAACTGGTGATGCCCGCATCCCATGAATGAATTAAAAAAAAATACAGATAATGCCATGCCATCTGATAGGCAGTCTCTCTGTTAGTGTGTAACTTGTATTTCCCAACTTTATTAATGCTATGTTGGTCTGGTTACATTTAGATATTACTGACCCGTTCTTCAGTTCGATGAATACTTGAAGGGGATAGAGTGCACAGGTGTGATAAATGAACAGGAAAGTGGGACCAATTAGATAAATCTTTCAAAGAGCTGAATGGCCTCTTTCTGGGCTGTAAAATTCCATGATTCTGTTCTGATTTAAAACAGACAACTCTCTCTCTACGTGCTTTGTCTCTTCCCAACGGCCCCAGTACATTTAAGTCATAACTTGACTGCACTGCCTGAGTAACTAACCATACCTCCTTAGCCTTTTTTCCTGTAAGGATCAGTTTGTTGAAACCTTAATTTGTTGCAATCTAATTCCTTACTGATTTACTGAATTGTCCCTTTATTGTTTTTAATCTTTCTGGTGATTTGGCCTTGCACTGTAACTGGCTCAATTTAAAAACCAAAATCATGGAACAAAATTAGATGTTCAATCCCAAATTAAAGTATAATAGCATCTGTAAACATGAAGTAAAGATTTACCTTGATAACATTTTTCCTGCCTTTTCTGGTCCCTCTTACTTGACGCTGTTAAAGTTGCAGAAAAATGCTGCACTTTTTTGTGGTGAACGACGACACATCTATGTAAGTTTCTATTGCTGATGTAGAGATTGACCAGATGTGATTATAGCTTAGAAATCTGAAACAGTGCCCTGTGCTCTTGCCTAGGAAGGTCTTGCATATGCAAATGTCATAATTTCTGCCCTAATATGTAGAATAATATACAGTTTTATGTGTGTGACTTTCTTTTTAAATATAACAATTTATTGACATGATCAGATCATGTATTTTGGCTGTAATTGCAAAACTTGAGAAGGAGAGCAAGTTGGATTTATATTGTGCATCACATAGAATTGGAGTCTGCACTTTTTTGTTTCATGGCAGTGTAGTTAGAGTGGTTAGTCTTTGCAACAACATCAAATGTCTCAAAATATCTGGTCTATAGTGTAATTCATAAAATATAATTTATTGTGATTCAATTGATTTAATTAGCTGCAAGAACTCAGGCTTTCATATGAAATGATCTTCACACAAAAGGACAAATGCTTTCTGATGCTATTACTGCAAGCATAATAAAGAAATAGAGTGCCAGAAATTACTATCAACTGCCCTCAAAAATATAGAAGCTATCAACCTTTTTATCTTTGATTGAAAGAAAAAAACCTCTGTGAAAACATTGTAATATTAAATCTCTCTTTAATTAAAGGACATGTACTTTGTGCACTTGTGACCATTGTATCTCAATAGTTATTTTGGATGCAGTAATGTTTTGTGATCATTTCAGTAAAGAGAATAGGTAATTTTTTGCAAAGTGATACAATAAATGAGAGCAAGCGGGAGAGACTTAGTAACTCTGAAATGATTTATGGCTTGACTCAGCTGTGGTTGTATTTAAGCTGTCAGCCATCATGTATTCTATTTATAATATCTCCACGTGCCCATCTGAATACTTTATAATGTATATTCAGGATCATATGTGAATATGAAAACTCGTTATAGACAATACGGTGATTCAAGGACCATATTGTAGAACAACTTGTAGAGCAACTCCATAGACCACACTTGCAATGACACAGAAAAAAAAGTCTCAGTGGAAAGTTTATTTTGGTGATGAGTACGGATTCACCTCCACTCCAGTCACAATTTAGCTGCTTCATTTTTTTTGTTGAGAGTCAGGAGTAATTATTGAGTCCTTATGGAAGTACCCAAGAAAATTACAAATAACTTTGGGATGCTTCTTGTTCGTTGTAAGATTGTTTACAAGAGTATTTTAAGTTTCATTCTGTTTGTATCTAGCGGTAAATTAACCTAAATGGAAATGCAAGAATTGGGATGAATTATCTTAACTGTTAACTGCCTCCTAGGAGAGTGAGTTAAGAACTGATCACCTTAACAATAACTATTCCGTGGACTTGAGGGAAACACTTTATTAATATTTGTAACTTAATATTATAGCTAGAAATATGATTCAATATATATTTTATCACTGATTATCCAAAAGTATTATCAAGTAATATAACCTATTCTGTGTCTTAGTCACAACATTGAAGATTGTTTAATGATCACATCTCAAGTGTCAAACTTTGAACCCAGCCCGGACTGGACATTTCTTCTTTCTCTTCTGATTGTAAAGATCCTTTTTAAATTAAGTTTGTTATCTTAACTCAATATCTGATAGATCAAGATATATGGCAAATGTATCAAAAGCTGACAATAATCTCTCACACACATTAAGGATGGATGGTGTGGTGATATGCAACATTTCATATGGTTCAGCAGGACTTAATGTTCTGAAATTGGGATTAAAGGGAAAGAAAAATCTCTGCGGCGACTATTTTTAATCCTGCATACTATTCCCCATAGAAGGCAACAACTATCTTAGCAGAATTTCCTTTGGCATTTTAAGAAAAAAAATCTTTTATCAGTATATTAGAGAGACTCCTGCGTCTGTACCCATAAAGCACCCGATCAGTAATCTTTACCTTTCTGCAAAGCTGATCTGGTGACGTGCATTGTAGGGAGAATTCTGGAACTTCATACCATTGCAAGCAGCAGAACATGTACCTTCAAATTGACCCCTTGTTAGCTCCAGAACAGTCTGACTTCAGGATACTACAGGTAGGCTTGGTATGCAGATTTCACAACCTGCAGCATGGGATTCCATTGTGCCTTTCTAATTAAAGTTGCAGCCTTTGCCTGATGCAGAGGAGTTGCATTGGGTTACAAGAAGTTTCTCCAGTTGACTCCACCAGAACAGGATAACCAGGAGTGAGATCTTATTTAAGAGTTTCCATGGCAGAGCCAAAATCATTTATTTTAAAGGAAGAAGCCGGGCTAGCGCTAAATATAAAAAAGGATAGTAAGAGTTTTTATAAATATATAAAAAGGAAGAGGCTGGCTAGGGTGAACGTTGGACCCTTAGAGGATGAGAGGGGAGACTTAGTGGTAGGGGATGAGGAAATGGCTGAGGCCTTGAATAACTTTTTTGCTTCGGTCTTCACGGAGGAGGACGTGAATAGTTTGCCGGGTGTTAGCGATGGAAAGGTGGTAGGAGTGGAGGGCCTGAATGACATTATTGTTACTAGAGAGGCAGTGCTAGACAGACTAGAGGGACTGACTGTGGACAAGTCCCCAGGACCGGATGGAATGCATCCAAGGGTTCTGAAAGAAATGGTGGAGGTGATAGTGGATGCCTTGATGATTATTTTCCAAACCTCGCTGGATTCCGGGGAAGTGCCGGAAGATTGGAAAACGGCTAATGTTACGCCGTTGTTTAAAAGGGGTAGCAGGCAAAAGGCAGGGAATTATAGGCAGGTTAGTTTAACGTCTGTTGTAGGTAAAATGCTTGAATCCGTAATCAAGGAGAAAATAGCGAGGCATCTTGAGGAGAATTGTTTGATAGAGCAGACGCAGCACGGTTTCATTAAGGGGAAGTTGTGTCTGACGAATTTATTGGAATTCTGTGAGGATGTGTCCAGTGCGGTGGATAGAGGAGAACCGGTGGATGTGGTGTTTCTTGATTTTCAGAAGGCATTTGATAAGGTGCCCCGCAAGAGGTTGTTACAGAAGGTTAGGGGGCATGGAGTTGGGGGTAGGGTGTTAGCTTGGATAGGGGATTGGCAGTCAAATAGGAGGCAGAGAGTGGGGGTCAATGGGTGCTATTCGGATTGGCGGTTGGTGACTAGTGGAGTGCCCCAGGGATCGGTGCTGGGGCCTCAGCTATTTACCATTTTATATAGATGATCTGGAGGAGGGAACCGAGTGTATAGTGTCGAAATTTGCTGATGACACCAAGGTTGGTGGAACGGCAAATTGCGCGGAGGGTGTGGAAAGTCTGCAGAGGGATCTAGACAGGCTGGGCGAATGGGCAAGGAACTGGCAAATGGAATTTAATGTTGGCAAGTGTGAAGTTGTCCACTTTGGTAGGAATAATGGTAGGAAGGACTACTACTTACATGGCGAAAAACTGCAGCATGCTACGGTGCAGAGGGACCGCGGGGTCCTTGTGCATGAGTCGCAAAAACCCAGTCTGCAGGTGCAGCAGGTGGTCAGGAAGGCGAATGGGACGCTGGCCTTCATAGTGAGGGGGATTGAATATAAAAGTAGGGAGGTCTTGCTGCAACTGTACAGGGCACTGGTGAGGCTGCAGCGGGAGTACTGTGTGCAGTTTTGGTCGCCGCACTTACGCAAGGATATTTTGGCCTTGGAGGGAGTGCAGAGGAGGTTTACTAGGCTGATACCGGAGTTGAGGGGGTTGAGCTATGAGGAGAGGCTGAATAAACTAGGCTTGTACTCGTTAGAGTTTAGAAGGATGAGGGGAGATCTCATTAAGACGTACAAGATGATGAATCGGATGGATAGGGTAGAGGTGGAGAGGCTCTTCCCGCTCAGAAAGGACAGTCGGACTAGAGGGCACAGCCTCAAGATAAGGGGGGGGGGGGGGCAGTTTAGAACGGAGTTGAGGAGGAACTTCTTCACTCAAAGGGTGGTGAATCTTTGGAATTCTCTGCCCGTTGAAGTGGTGGAGGCTGCCTCGCTAAATATATTTAAGACGCGGGTAGATATGTTTTTGATAGACAAGGGGATTAAGGGTTATGGGGAGAAGGCGGGAAAGTGGAACTGAGCCACTTCAGATCAGCCATGATCTTATTGAATGGCGGGGCAGGCTCGAAGGGCTAGATGGCCTACTCCTGCTCCTATTTCTTATGTTCTTATTAAGAAATTTCTGGTTAGATCATTTATTATTTTTTGCAAAAAAGGGATGTCACATTGAGCCAATAGTAGCCTCAAACTTCCTTTCTACTTGAGGAACGTGCAGAAATATTACTGAATTTCTCTCTGCTTTTCCTCCAGCTCTTCCCAGTGGCAATTGCAACAGGAGATCACTCTGATGATGATGATTCTGTTCAGTACCTACCTTTTGTGAGAGGTGATCTCCCCGCTAGCCAAAAGAGGTCCTGACATCGCCTGATGAAATTCAACAAATTGCTATCCATCACAGAGTTTGCCAGTGATCAGTTTCTCTCTGGGAGATTCACCTCCTGACATTTAACAGGTCTTTCCTCGTGTAAATGAAAATTGTGCCCCCAATCTTATTTAAAACAAAATATCAAATCAGAACCATTTGTCACCATTATCACCTTTTTTGCAAACTTTCAGCAAATCAACCCTAAGTCAATGCTTCATCAGTGTGTAGTTCACAGCTGTTGTAGCCTGTCTTGACGCAAGTCTATCCTGGATTTCAGTCATCTTGCTTACTAGAGTTGTTGCAATGTTTAGTGTTGGACATTTTGGTAAAGACTGGTATTTCTAAACAATTTATTCAGTTACACTCTACATTTTGTGTTCAGTTCTGGTAATTTTTATTTATTATTTAAGGAAGGATGTTAAACCCCAGAGACAGTGCAAAGGAGATTTACTAGAATGATACCAGAATTAGGGATTTTAGGTAAAAGGAAAGATTAGAGAAATTTGGCTCATTCTCCTTGGAGCAGAGAAGATTAAGAATTGACCTTATTGAGGTGTTCAAAATTATGAACAATTTTGACTAGGTAAAGAAGGATATTCTGTTTCCAGTAGTTGGTATGCCAGTGACTAGGGATAACAATTTCAAGATGGTCAGTAAGAGAGCTAGGAGTGAAATGAGGAGAAACTTCTTTACTCAGTAATTATTGGGATTTGGAATGCATTGCCTGGGAGAGTGATGGAGGCAGATTCCATGGGTTTTAAAAGAGAGCTGGATACCTATTTGAAAGTGATGAATTTAGAGGGCAACAAAGATAGGGCTGGTGAATGGGACTAGCTGGGTAGTTCTTTAGGGAGCTGGTGCAGGCACAATGGGTCGAATAGCCTCTTTCTGTGTTATAAAATTGTATGATTCTATGACTTTGGAAGTGGCTGCCGCCTTTCAGAGAAGAAAGTCAAATGATGGCTGTTAGAATGTAATGGCCCAGACCTTCTGTGTAATGGCAATCAATATCATGTCCTCTCTCTGGTCAAACTTTTCAGTGCTTCAAAGATGCTCCGCATGTCTTGCTGGGTTATCTAAGCTTAGCTTCTCCAGAAATGCAGAGCACAGTGCCCATCAAGAAAGTCCATGGCAGTGCCGTAATGTCGGGGAAGACCAGACGTGACCCTTTGTACTGCACTAGCTGCTATATATGTTTGTAAGCCCAGATGCAATTGGAGGGCAGGAATTTGAGGTGGAAGTCAGAGGGGCGTTCATTGTGAATGACTGGGGTATTAGTTCTGTAGTTACCAAGGAGCTAGACGAGGATTTTTCTCTCGAACATTTCCTGCATAGCTATTCAGATAAGTCCTGTGGAACTGTCTGAAATTTTCCACTCTAGCTCAGAGTTGGGGACATTGAAGAAAGGTTCCAGGCAGCAAGGGAATTGCCTGTCTGAGGTTCGATTTTCTTGGGAAATTCCCGCAGATATCAGCATATTGGGACTTCTGTTGGACCAGAAGACTGAAAGATCTGGGCCATTATTACAGAAATTATTTTATAAACTTATTAGCATCCACATTAGAAAAAGAATATGCTATTCAAAAACAGCAACTATTTGCATTTAGTTAGCACCTTTAATGTAATAGAATAGCCCAAGGCACTTTACAGGAGAGATATAGAATAACAAAACTTGATACTGAGCCACATGAGGAGATATCAGCCAATGGACAAAAAACTCAGTCAAAGGGATAGATTTTATGGAGCCTTTTAAAGGAGAAAAGAGAGCGTGGAAGATTTAAGAAGGGAATTCCAAAGCTTAGGGCTTAGGCAACTGAAGGCACAGTTATCAATGGTGGAGTGATTAGTATTTGGATGCTTGGGAGATTAGCTGATATTTGTTCAAGTGCTCTGTCACTAAGTAAAATGACAGTTTCTTCTAGTAGCTTTCCCACAACTATTGTTAAATGTGGCGCAAAGTTAAATAATTTACTATATACAGGAAAACCAGAATGGAATAGCAACACTGAGTAGACAGCTTCAGGAGGTGGAAGATTGGGGCACATGATGAAACCTAATGGCATCTCTAGTTAGCCTGAACACAATGGCTACAAGTGCAAACAAATGTCAGAAGGGCCGCCTTATTAGATGTTTGGTAAGTGTGCGGTGAGGAATGGAGCTTAATAAAAATTGGCTTTAAAATTCATTATTTTATTTTCCCCATTGAAAACACATTACAAATATTATAAATAGTGCATTGGCCAACCATGTGATTTGATAAATCTGTCCACAGGCTGACCGGTCAGCTTCTCTTGTGGACAGATTTATCATATCACATGCTTGGCCCAGGGTATGGGCTATTTATAACTTTTGTAGTTTGTTTTTAATTTCTTGGGGAGGTGGGTGGTGATGGAATGGGGACGGGTAGGAAATCAAGGTTTTCTTTCCACTTAAGAAAACCTGGTTAAAAACTTTGTGATGCACTAAGTATGGAGTTAGGCTTTTTTATTTGCACTGGTATTTCTTCATAAATGTGGTGGCTTTTTGTTTGTGGTGTAATAATGGTTTGTTGAATTTCACAGGAAATTCCCAGAGGCCTACTCTTCGTCTTTATTGATGTTAGTTGGATTATGTAACGTCAATTTGCCGATGTAGAATTTTTCAAATAGTAGGCAAATAGTATTGCAGAGGCACATTTGGAAGGGTCCAGTGGAACTTGGCACTCAAGCACTGATTGACAAATGACCTTTAATACTGGTAAATACTAAGGTAATGTACTTTGGCATGCAGCACAAGTTGGAGCAGACAGTCTCATTTAGAGGCACTGCGGTTTTAAATATGATTATAAAATAAGCAATCAAGCCTCCATGAAGTGAGAGGTTAAAAAATACATTTATGGTGCTGTGTGGATCAGCACATGACATTGTTCCGTAGTAATTTGATTTCAGGCCATTCAGGGCAAATGTGCTTCATGCATGGTATTTTGTGAATTGCATGTTGTATTTTTTTCCTGAATTTCCTAACTTGCTGGCATATCTCTCCATACGAATAAACATTTCTTTAAGCATAGCACAATTTTCCTGCCTTTCAGAAGTTACTTCTTATTAATTCATGAGATATGGGTATCACTGGCAAGCCCAGAATTTATTGCCCTTCCCAAATTGTGCTTGAGCAAGTCTTGGTGAACTGCCTTCTTTAAGCACCACAATTCATGTGGTTAGGTATATCCATTGTGCTGATGGGGGAAGTTTCAAGGTTTTGATGCAGTGAAAGTGAAGGAGGGACGGTTTCTAAGTCTGGATGATGCATGACTTGGAGGAGATGTTAGGAATATAGGAATACAAGACTTGGGAATGGGAGTAAGCCATTCAGCTGAGTAGTTTTGTCTTCAATAACATCATAGCTGATCTGGTTGTGGTATCAATTTATTGTTTCCCCTGACATTGGTATTTTTGTGATTGTCCTGATGAGTGCAAGATGAAAAGCTTTTTTCAGCAATACTCGAAGTTTGTACCACCAGATGCTTCAAATATTGGACTTTGCGTAAAAGATGGAATCAAACATTTATAGAATTTTGTTAGGGAGAAAGACATATTGTTTGACAGTTGGAGGTTTTAATCAATATAGTTAGAAGGAACTTTAAAAATGAGAGCAAAATATTATTAATGGAAAAACGTAAAAGCAGTATATTGACTGTTTAGAATGACTGGAGAGCTGAACCAAAGCTTCCCATTGGAAGAACATGCCTGACTTGTCCAACATTCCAAGCCTGCTCATGATTAGAATGTAAGAACGTAAGAATTTAAGAACACATAAAATAGGAGCAGGATTGGACTGTCGAGCAAATTCCACCATGGAATATGATCACAGCTAATCTGCTTTAACTCCACATTCCCACTCTTTACATTCCTTGGTCCCTTGAAAGATGAAAAATGTAACTATTTCAGCATTCAATATACTTAATGGTGGAGCATCCATACCATGTTGGGTAGAGAATTTCAAAGATTTACAACTTTCTGAGTGAAGAAATGTTTTCATTATTGCATTCTTAAATCATCATGCCCCTATGTCTTACATTCCCCGGTCAGGGGAATAACCTCTTAAGCGTCTATCCTGTCAAGTCTTTTCAGAATTTTGTATGTTTCAATTAGATTACTGCTCATTCTTTTAAATTCCGGAGTATCGAGGTATAGTTTATTCAGCCTCTCATGTTAAGGCAACCCTCTCGTTCCGGGAATCGATCTAAAGAATCTTTGCTCTACTGTCCCCAATGTAAGTTCATTCTTCCTTAGATATGGAGACCGAAGCGACTCTCAGTAATCCAGATGTGGTCTCACCAAAGGTTTGTACAGTTGTAACATGACTTCTTTACTCATATACTCCAATCACCTTGCATGCCGTCTGCCTTTCTAATTGTCTGCTGTAATTGTATACTAATTTTCTATATTCCTTTTACAAGTATAGTGAAATCCCTCTGAACGTCAATATTTACAA
Source organism: Carcharhinus amblyrhynchos (assembly GCF_965287045.1). Lineage (NCBI taxonomy): Eukaryota > Metazoa > Chordata > Chondrichthyes > Carcharhiniformes > Carcharhinidae > Carcharhinus > Carcharhinus amblyrhynchos. The sequence continues at coordinate 58,533,592 of NC_137335.1, forward strand.
GTTTCCCACCTTCCTAAAAATTATTCTGTTTTTCTATTCTCGCGACTGTGTGAATAACCCTTCACCTAACTTTGTAGTGTCACAAATTTGGAGATATTGGGTGAGATTTTTTGGTCGTCCTCACCCCAAAACTGGAAAATCCTATCCAAAGTCAGAGGACCGTTCCATGGTCTGTCCCTTGTAGCATAAAACTCATCCCATTATCCTTGGTCTCTTCATTTAGATAATTAGTATAGAATGTAATGGCTGAGAGCCTACCACTGATCCTTGTGGCATGCTACTGATTACAGCTTGGCAACTTGAAATTGATTCATTTATCCCGACTCCTCGTCCATGCTAATCTATTAGTCCCAACTCCATGAGTCCTTGTGTATCAACTTTGAAGACAGGCGCACAATATTTTATTCAACATCTCTACCATTTCTTCATTTCCCATGATAATTTCTCCTGTCTTTGCCTGTAAAGGATCCAAGTTTAATGTAACTACTCTAGATGTTGGATGTTTCGAGAGTAGTCTAGTGCTTCACGTTGTTTGTGTACACTTAAACTGGACCAGCTGATGAGCAACAGGACAGCTCAGTGACTATCACTGTTTGCTGTGCAGATACATGGATTTGGGCCAGTGTCTGTGGGAGTTTGTGCATTCTCCCCGTGCTTGTGTGGGTTTTCTCTGGGTGCTCCAGTTTTTTCCCACACCCCAAAGATGTGCTCTTAGGCTAATTGGTGTGACAATTTGTCCCTAAATTAGTATCCCCTCAATCTGGTTTCCAATGTGGAGTGCCATTAGCGTAGGCATGGGTCATGGGTGGAAGAGGGATTCATAATGTTGAAATGGCGGCACGGGCTCATTGGGCCGAAGGGCCTGTTTCCTGCGCTGTGTTGTTCTTTGTTCTTATTTTATACAGGGGTATTTGTATATGGCTGCTGTCCCTAAAACCTATCATATGATATCTGGAGGTGGTGTGCAACTGGAGGGGGAGGGGAAGAAAGATCCAAAGTGATTGTTCTCTGTGACTGAAGTAGCTAACAATGGACATGGAAGTCTACAGGATTCTGGTGAAAAATATCTTGATTATGAAATCAACCGTTTATATCTCTGTAACTGAGAAATCTCAAAGACATGGATGAAGAAGATCATGTAGCTCGTCCATCCAGAAAACAGTTCTAATTTTATCTCTTGTTCTCCCACCCCACCTGATCCAGTTGTTTCTTAGTCAGGTACTTTCAAGCTTGAAAAGGGCCTGTATGTGCTGTAGTGTTCTATAACTCAGTCTTTGTGATTTCACTCTGTCTTGCCTCCAGGGCATAAATGATTGCCCATGTGTTGGTGACCAGAACAGGGCATGGTGTAAGCTAGCCAGTATTGCACAGTTTCACCAAAATTTTCTCCCACTTGTGTTTTGTCTGTTTTGATAGTTCTAAGCTAAAGGTTTAGGGAATCCTAGTTTTTTTGTGTGTGAAACTGACCAGATGCTGAGCTGGGACAACCATATAAATACTGTGGCTACAAAAGCAGACCAGAGGCAAGTAACTCCTGACTTCCTAAAGCCTGCCCACCATCTACAAAACACAAGTCAAGAGTGTGATGGAATACTCTTCACTTGCCTGGATAAGTGCAGCTTCAGAAATACTGAAGAAGCTCAACACGACCCAGGACCAAATAATCTGCTTGATTACACCTCACTGACAAACATTCACTCCCTCCGTCACTGGCGAACAGTGGCAGCAGTGTGTGCCACCTACAAAATGCACTGCAAGAACTCATCAAAGCTCCTTAGGCAGCACCTTGCGAACCCATGATCATTACTACCTCGAAAGACGAGAGCAGCATACACCTGGGAACATTATTACTTGAAGGTTTCTCTCTGAATTGCTCACCATCCTGACTTGGAAATAATAATCCCTGGGTCAAAGTCCTGGAACACTCTCCCTCACAGCATTGTGGGTGTATCGATTTGGCAGTGGTTCAAGAGGTGCTCACCATAATCATCTCCAGGGCAACTGGAGATGGGCAATAAATGTTGGGCTAATCTGCAATGCCTACATCCTGTAATTGAATTTTTAAAAATCAGTGTCTTATTATGTTTCTGTTCCTAATACTTTGTTCCTGAATTTTCTCCAAATTGCATCCTCAAAATGTGACTGGTTTCTTGCTTTCTGATAGATATAGGTTATTTATATCAGGATATACGTGAACTCAATCTACAGGCATTCCGTTTAGAACCTTTAATTTCTGTCATATTGTCTCTAACAGGACTATCTGCTTCTGTTATTACTCTACCTGGGAATTTTGTATGCAGAGATGTTTAATTGCTGACCCTGACTCAAGTGTATGACCATGGAAATTATTTTCATCAGTGATTCTAGTTCCTTGTGATTGTTTCTTCTACTTTTGGCAATTTCACATGCCATTCAGATTGATTTTTGTTTTGTTACTAAATTGCCCTGCTTAACTATTCAATCTTTCACCTTCCTTGCTTGGTTTTGTTTACTACAAATGTAGAACTCTCTTTCCACTCCCAACCTATTTCTTTAACCTTTGAGTTTTCCTTGTAAATTAGTTTACAGGTATGGAGGCTAAGTGGATTTAGTTAATCCTCACCGCAGCCAATTCTGGTTGGACATGTTGCTGGAGTTTCATCACATGACCTCCCACCTTAAACCATAATTCCTGCCCAGTCTAACAGCCTATTTTCCGATCTCCACTAGTTTCATAAATAATAAACAAAAGTTTTGACAAAACGATTTTAATGGGCCATATTTCTTTCTCTCAATTGTTCTTAGTAGTGCCCAGGATTTTATTCTTTGCTTTTTGTAGACTTAAGGACAATCCTGGGTGGCTGCTCTTTGCGATCAAGGCAAGCATGGAAAAATTGCTCACTCAACTACCAAAGTCCGGAGGCTTTAATTATGAACATGACCAGAGAAAGTGTTGTTCTTTTCAGTTGAACCAAAAAGGTTGAGGTGATATGGAAAACTGTTCAAAAGTTGAAATGTTAAATAAGGAAAAATATTTTCACTGGTGGTTGATTCACCAAATGTTTAATTTAAGATAATCAAAAGATTGAAGGGAGATGTTGAGAGGATTTTCTTTTACTCAGAGGATGTTCTACCAGAGAAAACAAAAGCAGAGTGAATAAGAACATATGAACATAAGAATATAAGAAATAGGAGCAGGAGTAGGCCTTCGAGCCTGCCCCGCCATTCAGTAAGATCATGGCTGATCTGAAGTGGCTCAATTCCACTTTCCCGCTTTCTCCCCATAACCCTTAATTCCCTTGCCTACCAAAAACCTATCTACCCGCGTCTTAAATATATTTAGCGAGGTAGCCTCCACCGCTTCAACGGGCAGAGAATTCCAGAGATTCACCACCCTTTGAGTGAAGAAGTTCCTCCTCAACTCTGTTCTAAACTGCACCCCCCCCCCCGCCCCGCCCCTTATCTTGAGGCTGTGCCCTCTAGTCCTGCTGTCCATTCTGAGCGGGAACAACCTCTCCACCTCTACCCTGTCCATCCCTTTCATCATCTTATATGTCTCAATAAGATCCCCCCCTCATCCTTCTAAACTCTAACGAGTACAAGCCCAGTCTATTCAGCCTCTCCTCATAGCTCAACCCCCTCAACTCCGGTATCAGCCTAGTGAACAAACTAAGTAATTGTAAAACATAAATTTCAAAGGGTAGGGAAAATGGGGCTGAGTACATTGTTTTTTTCAAAGAGCTGGCACATACATGATAAACCAAATGTGTTCCTTCTGTGCTGGAAAATTCAAGATCCCTCCAGTATCAAATCTCCTATTAACATTGCATTTCTTCACTTAATATGTTCTCCTCTGGGAGGAGATTTATGTGCAGGAACTCAGTGCTGGTCCCATGTTACTCTCCCCTTAGGTGATTGTTCTTGGGCCTAGTATTCGGAATTGAAAAGTTATTTGCCAAAAATATTCTCTCAACCTCCGCACTTCCTTCTTGCCACCCAAACAGTGATCATCACTTATTGCTAATCTTTTACTGTCGATCACTGTGTCCATTTGTGAAGTGACCATGTTCATAGAAATGTGTTCTAGAAACCTTTTGTACAGTGGAATGTTTCATCAAGCTCAGTAATGTTGAGTTTGAGTTGGGAATACTTGCTTTAATTGCAAGAGTTGCACAAAGAGCTGTAATTCTCCTGTTATTGTTAATCATATAGATTTATGAAGAATAACATTTCTATGATGTACTTTATTTGTCTTGATATTTTCCTAAATCTTTACAGCAGGCACTTCAGATCCTTTGTAAGATTTCTTCATTGTCTTGCTGTATATGAGTGGATGGTATGAAAGGTGAAAAGTTGGACAATATCACCAGGGAGAATACGAATGTTATAACAGCATATTAACATTTATTTTATTTGTTTTGAATGTGCCATTAATTTGATGCACTGAAAAGCAAATGCTTTTTAGTGCATTAAATTAGTGGCACCTTCAAAAAAACGTGGATACAGAGACGTACAGAAATGAAATTCTACTCCATCGAACATGACAAAAGAAGCTTATCGAGGAAAACATAATTGTGTAGAGCTTAATTCAAAAGGGCAAGGGGAAGTAGCTGCAAACCTAATCTGGTTGAAGGTTCAAACGAAGCTCAATCTCTTTCTGTAATTTGAACCAGAAGATTGAAATCACTTACAGATGTTGTAGTTTTTATAATGTACTGTCGATGTTATGAGTGAATTTGGTTCAAAATATAAATACAAATGAACCTCTTTTGTATCGTTCCAACTCTGTAATCTAGAGAAAATCTACAACTTCTGTCCTTAATCACAGCATTCGACCGCTTTTTAAATGATTCCATGTTCTTTTTCCTGCTGCAACGCAGAAGACTGTTTCATATGTTCATTGATTTTTTTTTGTCTGCAGAACTTCCTGTTGTCAGTTTCAAATTAGCCTTTTTCCAATTTGCTTCCTTGTTAGCTTTATCAGGTTAATTACTAATATTCCAGTTTTCATATTTTCTCTGCTGTTTTGCCATCTTTTACACTTCCATGTTTAAATATTCCATATATAAATCCATCTGACATAGACCCATTCTCTTATTTGCTGAAAAGTCTGGCAAATCCACATTCCATAACCATAACCTGCTGCTCTGTTGCCAGGAATTGGTTTCATGGCTTTTTGCTGTACCAACAATTCATTTTGATGAGAACCACTGTGCTTTGCTTCATATTACTGATGCATTATGAGAATTAATTACGAAGAGTTGGTACGTAATACTGAAAGTTTTATTGAGATCCTAGAAAATAATGCAGCCATATATTTATAAATAATTTGAGGAAGTATATAGATTGAAAGCAAAGTAAAATTCTTTGCATTACATTTTAACACAGATTCTTAAGGCAGTATTTTGAAATCCTAGAGCGATTGTAAAGCCAACTAAATGGATGAGACTGAAAAAGATTAAGGTGTTTGAATTTTGAAGGGAAAGCTGGGATAGAAAGATTGCTTATAATCATTAGTTTGGTGTTTGTCTGCAGGTAGGATTATAGTGGTGTGATAGAAGAGGCAGCTATAAGTGTTCTTTCTTATCTGTCAAATGAATAAATAAAAATCAACACTCGGCACTTTTCTATAAATATAGTACTTTTGCTAAAAACTTACGTTTAAAAACTGGCTAGTAAATGTGTGGTGACTTTAATTAAAATCCCTGGATGTCCTTTTAAATGAAAGCTGAATGCCTTTTAATTGGTTATCAATGAGCTTTGCTTTATAGTTTCTTTTGCACTTGGGGCCTGACATTGTCACTGATGCTTTTTCACTTACTCACCATCTCTTTCCTTCCAAATCTTCCTCAATCCATGATGTTTGTATTGCAGAAAATGTGAAGCATAAATTGCTTGTGTCTGCTTTTAGTGGCAGAACACCAGCATTCTCAGCTGCCTGCACCATTTCCTTTTCACTTTTAGTACGTTTTTTCAGCAGTAAAGCCATATTGCTTTGTACATTGCAACTTTCGGCATGGCACGGTGAAACAGTAGTTAGCATTGTTGCCTCACGGTGCCAGGAACCCAGGTTCAATTCCTGGCTTGGGTCACTCTGTGCAGAGTCTGCACGCTCTCCCCATGTCTGCGTGGGTTTCCTCCGGGTGCTCTGGTTTCGTCCCACAGTCCAAAAGATGTACAGGTTAGGTGAATTGGTCATGCTAAATTCTCCCTCAGTGTACCGGAACAGGTGCTGGAGTGTGGCGGCTACTGAATTTTCTCAGTAACTTCATTGCAGTGTTAATGTAAGCCTACTTGCGACACTAATAAATAAACTTCAAACTTTTTATATCATCGTATCTGACATAGAAAATATAAACCAGGAGCAGGAGTAGGCCATTCTAATCCAAAGATGTGCAGGTTAGGTTGATTGGCCATGCTAAAATTGACCCTTAGTGTCCTGAGATGCATAGATTAGAGGGATAAATGGGTAAATGTGTAGCGATGTGGGGATAGGGCCAGGGTGGGATTATGGGTGGTGCAGACTCGGTGGGCCAGATGGCCTCTTTCTGCACTGTAGGCTTTCTGTGATTCTGCCCTTTTGAACCTGCTGCACCATTCATTATGATCATGGCAGATCATATTCAATATACTATTCCCCCCCCCCCCCCCCCACCTTCTCCCCATATCCCTTTAGCCCCAAGATCTATGTCTCATTTCTTCTTGAAATCACACTGTTAAAATTCGGGCCTTTGACCATGAAGTGCTTTGGGATGACCAGAGGATCACAGAATTCCTACAGTGCAGTACAATGCTTTATCCCCACTAATCCCCCAACGCAGACATGTTTGGACATTAAAGGACAATTTAGCATGGACAATTCACCTAGCCTAACAAATGATTACAACTGATGTGAAAGACATAACTAAAACTAGTCTAATAGTAAATGCATTATTTAACCAAATTCACAAGTTTTTATTAACTTAGATGTAATTCTTCAGTATGTGTTTCTTTCCAAAGTGCAGATGCTTCCATTTGTTATAAATTTGCAACATGTTTTTGAGCAGTGAATACACTTAATTACTTGTTGAACACAGCTGTTTAATTTGAGCATAATTGCAACATTTCTTTGTTAAATTAAGCAGCCTTTATGGCTGTCATGACATACAACTTTTCTGAATCTCTATATTTTGTAAGAGAATAAGAACATTGAACATATTAATGAGAAATGTGACTCCATAAGTTTATTAATAATTGTTCATATTTAGCTGCAGGATTTTTCACTCGTATTACTGTTCATGTGTTCTAATATATCCAATTTATTGGGCACAATGTCAATTTGTTAAAGTTTTTCCTGCAGCGATTTCTCCCAGAGAAGTACAACTGTTAAATAATATCTTATAATAACACCAGATGGCGGTACCATTGGTATTTTTGGGCATTTTTATTTTTACAAGCGTACAAAATTAGAAGAAAGGCTATGGGCCCTAGGGCAGCGTGATGGCGCATTGGTTAGCGCTGCTGCCTCACAGCTCAAGGCCTTGGGATTTGGTTCTGGTTTCAGGTCTCTCTTTGTGGAGTTTGCACATTGTCCTCATATCCATGAGGATTTTCGTCAAGTGCTCTGATTTCCACCCACAGTCCAAAGATGTGCAGGTTAGGTGGATTGGCCACAGTAAAATTGAATCTCAAGTTGTGTGTGCGCATCCGCATCTTGGGTATACCCTGAGAAAAGCCCAGTGACTGGATAGGCTCTGACTCCCTGTGACCCTGAATTGGAGCAGGTGTTAGGTGACAGTGAAGTGAAGAAGCCAAGGGCCACAGCAGTATTCCAGCAATGGGACTTGCGTTCTGGAACTTGCTGCACTCCTAACCAAGCTGTTTGAGTGCAGCTAAGACACTGACATCTATATGGCAACATTGCCCACATATGCCCTGTACACAAAAAGCAGGACAAATCCAACCTGGCTGATTACTGCCCCATTAATCTACACTTGATTGTTGGTAAAGTGATGAAAGGGGTCATTAACAGCACTATTAAGCAGTATTTGCTTAGCAATAACCCGTTCTCTGATGCGCACTTTGGGTTCTGCCAAAGTCATTTAGTTGCTGACCACATTTTTGTAGCATTGGTTCAAACATGGATGAAAGAGCTGAATAAGGTGAGACAAGTTTGGCCGAAGGGCCTGTTTCCATGCTGTAAACCTCTATGACTGGCCTTGATATCAAGGCAACATTTGACTGATTTAGCTTCAAAGAGTCTGAGCAAAACTGGAGTCAGTAGGAATCATGGGGAAGCCCTCCACTGATTGGAAGCAATCATCTGTTCTCCAGGATGTCACTGCAGGAATTCCTTAGCTTAGTGTTCTAGGCCCAACCGTCTTCAACGACTTCCTCAGTGGCCTTCCTTTCATCATAAGGTCAGAAGAAGAGATGTTTGCTGATGATTGCATAATGTTCAGCACATTCATGACTTCTCAGTTACTGAAGCAGCCCATGTCCAAATGTACCGAGACCTGATGATATCCAGGCTTGGACTGACAAGTGGAAAGTAATATTGGCATCACACAAGAGCCAGGCAATGACCATCTCCAACATGAGAGAATCTAACCATCGCCCCCTTGACATTCAGTGGCATTACCATTACTGAATTCTGCTTTATCAACACCCTGGACGTTACTAATGACCAGAGACTGAACTGGACTAGATATAAAAATGCTGTGGCTACAAGAGCAAGTCAGAGACTAGGCATTCTGCGGCACGTAATGCACTTTGAGTCCTCAAAGGCTATCCACCATTTGCAAGCCACAGTTCAGGAAAGTGACGGAATACTCCCCACTTGCCTGGATGAGTACAGTTCCAGCAACACTCGAAGCTTGACAGCATGCATGACAAAGCAGCCTGCTTGATGGGCACTGTTACCACAAATATTCATTCCCTCTACCATCATCGTACAGGGGTGGCAGGGTCTACAAGATGTACTGTAGAAATTCTCCAAGGCTCCCTGACTTAGGCCACACCTCCCCAACTCTTGACCGCTACTATCACGAAGCACATTGGCAGCAGATACGTGGGAGCACCGCCATTTAGAAGTTCCCCTCCAAGTCATTCATCACTCTGACCTGGAAATATATCACTGTTCCTTCATTGTCACTGTGTCAAAATTCTGGAACACCCTCTCTAATAGCAGTGTGGGTATCCACATTAGAGGAACTGCAGTGGTTCAAGAAGGCAGCTCACCATCATCTTTTCAAGGGCAATTGGGAATGGGCAATAAATGCTGGCCTAGCCAGTGACACCCATGTCCTGTAAAATGAATTTTTATAAACGTAAGATTTAATTTCGTGCTCCCATTTAGGCAGACCCAAAAGTGAGATGTTCACAATACCTGGAACTGACCCTCAGGATGGTAATTAAACTTCCCAGAACTTCAGCAGGACCAGAACTTACTTGTGTGATGGAAAGCTCACCGTATCACACCTCTGGGAGATTCTGAACTAAGGGCTCAAAAATGCCTGCAATATTTACAGCTGGCATGATTGTTTATTTTTTTCAGAACAAAGAGGCGTGGCTGCAAGAAATTATATGGAATTCAAGAAAATTTCTAACATTTTTGTAGTCTTGGATCACTGACAAGGGTTTGCTCATAATTTTATCAGTAACACAATCTGTTCTGTTTCGTTATTATAAACAAGGATTCTGCGAGGCATAAAATTGGTTGTGCCCAATGTTGCGAGAGTATCCCAAAACCCAGAACAGTCTCCTGGAATACCAGTGTATAGTGGTGTATATGTTTTTTGCTATTATCTGGGGAATACTGTACAACCCAGTGAAGAAACAGTCCATTTGTTGAACAGTTAATTACAGTATAACTACAACTGCATCACCCTGCTTTGTTCCACCATATTTAAAACAAAAAACAAAGAATTATAAGTGTTGGTAGTGACAGCCCAATTATCATTGGTTAATTATATCCATTAATTGTGGCAGTCTCAGAAGTTTTCTTACAGTTAAGTAATCAACAGAAACTGAGGCAATTCCTCTCTTTGCAAGCTCTTCCAGAACAAAGTATGAATTCTGAAAAAACACAGTTTTGTTCACAGCTGCGCGTTTGTTTAAAAAAGTGATTGCCTAATTTTAAGAATTCTTACCTCAAGCACAAAATACCATAGAATTTATAGAATAGATCCCTACAGTGCAGAAACAGGCCCTTCGGCCCATCAAGTCTGCACTGGCAGACCCACCCAGCCCGTACCCCCATATCCCTACCCATTTACCTGCTGATCCATCTAACCTACGCATCCCAAGACACTAAGGGGCAATTTCTTACCATGGCCAATCAACCTAACCCGCACACTTTTGGACTGTGGAAGGAAACCGGAGCATCCGGAGGAAACCCATGCAGACACGAGGAGAATGTGCAAACTCCACACAGACAGTGACCGGAGCTGGGAATTGAACGCAGGTCCCTGGAGCTGTGAAGCAGCAGTGCTAACCACTGTGCTACCGTGCCGCCCAAATTTAACCACAGTATTCCAGGGATAACTAACTCAATGTTCTTTCCAAATAAGTAAAAGGGTTACTCAATATTCTCATTATTTGCAGCAGTTTTTAAAATAGATATTAATTTTCTTGATGTAGATGTCACTGGCAAGGCCAGCACTTATTGTAACCATCCCTGGTTGTACTCAAGAAGTGGTATTGAGCTGCCTTTTTGATCAACATTATCTATGTGGTTAAAGGTGATTGGTAGATAGAGGTTCCAGCATTTTGATCCAATAGTAATGAAGGCACAGTGGTTATATGATTATAGGGAAACTTGAATGTGATGGTGCTCCCAGGCATGTGCTACTTCCAGATGAAGATAGTGGACTTAAGAAATTCTTCTAAAAAAGCCTCACCATGTTGCTGCAGGACACCATTGGTATGCTGATAATGGGGAGAGTGGATATTTAGGCATTGATTGTGATGCAAATGTCTAGATATTTTGCTTTACCTGGATAGTGTGTAGCTTCTTGAGTGGTGTTGGAACCGCATCTCAGCATGTGGAGAGTATTTCATCACACTCCAGTTTTGTATTTGTAGCATTAGAGCGTTTCTGGGAACCTGGCAATGAGCTATATGCCACACATTTAACCCAGTCTGTTCACATTCACGTTTGTGTGTCTGATAAAGTTCATTTTCTGCTTCTGGTGACATTTCAGGATTTTGTTGGTGGGGGACTTGGCTGTGGTAATGCCATTGAATGTCATGGCAAGATGATTATGCTCAGTTTTGTTAAAGATGCTAATTTCTCCATTAGCAGCATCAGCCTGGACGTTACCTAGATCTTAATGCACGCACAAGTATATACTAGAAATTCACCCATCATGATCTTCTAATTTGGTGTTTATAAAGTAGCTACCAATAAGCTATCTTGTTCAGGAGCTCCATTCACTAAATTGTATTGTTGAGTGATTTTTATCAAATTGACAATAATAAATTAATTCAGTTGTGTGTTTTCTTAATATTTCATGGTCCATCTTTGATTTTTTTATGTCTAAAGATTACATGATTTTAGAACAAGGTATTTCCACAGTGATAGCTCTCATCGCTTTTCCTTGAGGAACAATAGTTGTTCTTTCTGTATTGCTCTGATCTCCATCAGTCCATTTAGATTAATATACAACTAGAATATTTAGTTGATGTTCAGTGGATAAGCTGATTGAATTCCTAGACACTTCATGTAATGTGCAAACATTTTATCTTGAGATACTAGTTGTCATTTGGTTGTCAGCAAAGGCGAATTTCCACACTCAAGGTTTCATTCATGATTTAAAATCCATACCTCGAGCTTCTGGGTGGATTAATGGTAGGTTTGCACCCCATTCCATGCTTGAATACAAAATCTAAACTGCCAGTCATGTGCAGTAGTGTTGGAAATGCTGACTTTCAGATGAGACTTTGAACTGGGTCCCCTTCTGCCTCTGAGGTAAATTTAGAAGGTCCGCAGTGCACTAGTCTGAAGACCATCAACACAGTCCTTGATGTTGTGGCCAATATTTATCGTTGAACTGACATCTTTTTAATACAGATTATTTGGTCATTGTCACATTGATGTTTGTTGACCTTTGTATGCAGTTGGCTGCTGTTTACTACAACTATACGCTTCAAAAATATTTCATTGACTGTAAAGTACTTTGGAATGTCTGAGGTCATTCTTTTTTTCATGAAGGAGTTTCTTGCATTTGCTTGGAGCTCCTGTTTCTCTATATAATAAATATTGCTTGAAGCAGTCTCGGAGCATATATTTGTTGTAATCACTTTTCAGTGACCGCATAAAAAAAAAAAAAATTTGTCACAGAGGCATGAGAAGAGGCTGCTCCACAGCTGTCTCCGTTCATAATGAAGTTTCCCACTAATGCCATTGTGTTATTGTAGAGGGAACCCTCCTTTTGGCTGACCAGCATTTTTAAAGTGTATGTATTGTGCAAGGCTGGTGGGGGAGGGAGCAGGGGTTGGAATTTAAACTCCCCCTGCCCTATGATACATTTTGCTGCTTGCATACTATCCTGTGGCTCCTTTTTATTATTGAATGATTGCAGGCATTTGTCTAACTGAAGCAGACATCTCATATACGCAGGTGCCACATAATCATTTGAAAATTAGAATCCTACCACTGAGAGAGACCCCGAGTTTAATTTAACTTGTATTGGCTGAGGCGCCCATTGTAACTGGGAGAGTTCAGGCATCCATCTGACTCAAGCAGATGTTTCATCAATAATGTCAGTGAAAATTGGGATCCTACCAAAAATCTAATTTCATTAACTTTTTATTAATGGTAATAATTTGGATGAATGAATTTTTAAGTGCTCAGTAAAATTCACATTTAATTAATTCCTTGCAACGTATAAAGTAGGTTTAACTGTAGAGTTAAATGGCTTAACGTAGAAAATAGGAGCAGGAGGAGGCATTTGGCCCTTCGAGTCTGTTCTGCCATTTGTTTTGATCATGACTGACGATCCAACTCAATAGCCTGATCCTGCAACACCACCACCAGCTGCCCCCCCCCCCCCCCCGGATTTCCTTTGCCTCAAGTGCTATATTAAACCGCTTCTTGAAAACAGACATCGTTTGGCCTCAACTACTTCCTGTGGTGGTGAATTCCACAGGCTGACTACTCTTTGGGTGGAAGAAATTTCTCTGTCCTAAATGGCCAACCCTATATTCTCAGACTGTGACCCTTGGTTCTTGAGAACCTCACCATTGGGAACATCCTTCTTGCAGCTTCCCTGTCTAGTCCTGTTAGAATTTTATACGTTCCTATGAGACCTCCCCTTATTCTTCTGAACTCCAGTAAATACAAGCGTAACTGACCCAATCTCTTTTTATACATCAGTCCTGCCATCCCAGAAATCAGGCAGGTAAACCTTTTCTGCACTCTCTCTAGAGCAAGAACATCCTTTCTCGGATAAGGAGGCAAAAACTGCGCACAATATTTGAAGTTTAGCCTCACCAGAGCCCTGCATAATTGCATCAAGCCATCCCTGCTCCTGTACTCAAATCCCCTCGCTACCAAGGCTAGCTTGCTTTTTTTTAACCTGCATGCTTACCTTCAGTGACCTTGGTCAATCTACGAGAATTCACTTCTTTGTAATCTATTAGACTACCAACATGTTTAATTTTCTATTATTGATGAAATGTCAAGAAAGCTCCAGCTTAGAAAGAATTCTTCTGTTTTGTTGGAACTTTAGTATTTAACATTATTGTGCCAGCACTTGTTGAGTAACTTATCATGTTTTACAGAAGTAATTGAAATGCTTTTCTATTTAATTGAATTACAAAGGTATCATGTATTCTGTACTATTAGGACCAGTAGAGATGCAACAGTGCTCTAATTGAAATCTGCCTCATCTTCGTGTGCTAGTGAAATATATGATTCTGAACAAATTTGCTTTTCGCTTAAGCTGCAGGAAAATACAAATGGTAAGAAAAATAGTAGTTCTTAGGGTTAGCTTGTTAGTTTTATAGATGGAAAGGGTTTGGTAAGCGAATGATATTCAGGATGGGCGTGGTTCTGAAAATTTTACTTTAATTGTGATAGTCTCTGCCAAATCCAATTTTGCCGGTGGTGTAACACAGATGATGCCTACCTTCTCCCTACTTTAAACAAAGTTGGATCAGGCAGTTTCACGGCAAACATGCCTTGGTCATTGCATTGGCAAGATGAATGAAAGTGGATAATGGCTATTAGAACTTCATGTTACCAATACCTTCTAGGGCAGATGTTGGCAGAAGGCTTCATGGTGCCATCTGAGATCTGAATACAGGCCCCAACCTGACCTGATAATCACCAGAAGATGTGATCTGTTCAGCATTCATCACACCCACACAAATCACTGCAATATTGATCACTTGCCTATTAGTAGCAGGGTTAAGGAGCAATCATGGAAAAGAAAGAGTACCAAACACAATGGTATTCTGCCCATCAATATTCCATACACAAGGGATGACATCAAGTGTCAGGAATTTTTAGATATTTCCTTTCACCTAAGGGTTCAATAGATAATGATGAAGCAAGCAAATCTCTGTAGTCAATCATCCATGAAGCTGCAGTAACCAATGTTTGACAAAGGAAGAAACAAAATTGGTTCAAGACAATCTTACAGAAGTGATTTCTGTCATTGAAGCTTGCACCCTTCTAACCCTAAAGCACATGACAGCCTCAAGCTAATGAAGGCAATTTTGTAGAAGACAGTAAGATTTTGTGCCAGAAAGTATTGGGTGAATCTGTGTGAAGAAATACAACTGGTAGTGACTGGTAAACTTTGTGCTGTGTATGATGTATCAAAAGAGTACTTGCCCCCATCAGCGCTAAATTTACAGTTTTGAAATCTGCAGATGCGGAAGTTCTCTCTGATGCAAATTGCCTGTTGGAGAAGCACTATTCCAACTTGTACTCCTGTGAGACAGATCTCTGCCTGTGCTTGATGATTATCTTCTTGAAGTTTACATTTTTTTTAGTCCAGCTTTTAATTGGCTACCTCTATATTCCATTCTCAATAGTTATTTCTTTGCACAGAAGACATTTTCATGTCTTGGCAAATATGAAGTTTCCTTCAGTAGGACTGAAGGAATACTTGAGATAGATGTAGAAGAGCCATTTCTGGAGATAACTGTTTAATAAAACAGTGCATTCCAAAAAGTAAATTGGACAAAAAAAAAGATTATTTTGCATTTCGAGGAAATATTGAGGAAACTAAGATGTAGAAAAGCGAATTCAATAGTTGCTGTATTCACTCTATAAGGGAACATTGCTGGGATGGGAGGCTAGTTTTGGTATGTGAAATTTTGCAAATTGTCAAAATGTGGCAAGTGATGTGGATCATGGATTTTACAGATCTGTAAAAATCATTCGCCTGGAAAGAAAGAGGAATAATATTTAAGTTTCAGAACACCAAATTATAATCTTTATAAACTGAGAGGATGATTGCAGGATGACATAGGTTCTGTGTTAGATGCAGGCCCATATAGAAAAATGAGAAATAATATATTTAGGGGGAAGAAAATGTGCCCTGAAATGATAAGAGTCTGGATAGACTGGAGGAAGTATTACATAGATTTTTAAATGAGAGTGTGCAAGGTGACAAAGCTTTAAACAAGCCAAATATGATTCTGAAGTTTGTATACAAGAACAATGAATGTAAAGGGGGAAAGCTTTTTGCACAAGGCATTGGTTAGACAACAATTCAAGTTTCAAATGTGGGATGTGTATATCTACATGCCATTGCAGGGGCCAGGAAAGGATGCAAAGAAGGCTCATGAAAATAATACCAGGAATAACGAGAGAATTCTATTGTTAGCCAGCACATAGGATTGAAATGTGTAGTTTGGTGGAGGGATCTTTTGAAGGTACTGATGAACAAATATGAAGGATTGCATAAATGGATTTGAGATGTCCCTTGCATTAAAAATCTTGAGTTTTGCCCATTTTTCGCATAATCTATGAACATCATCCACACCTTGAAACTTAGCCTTCAAAATACCTCAACAAACAACATGTAGGGTCATGTTAAAGACAAACTGGTGTTGGATTTGTGCCTGGACTCATGCCAATCAGGAACTGAAGAAGAACTGTCTATGCACAGGTTGTATACATCATCTACAGCCAGGAGCTTTGGGGAGACATTCATTTAAATCAGTCTGAACTCCTTATTCCCAAGTTTAAAAGGTGAAAGATGGCTAACGCTTACTTTATTCTATCCCCTCTGGCACCCTGAGGTTCCCCCAAACTATATGTGTGTATTCTTGTCTCTCTTTCTTTCTTCCATACCAATTCTCCCCACTATTGACTTCTTCACCATCATCATACTTCTTCCTTATGACTTGACTGAATCGTACCATTAATCTATTCTGTACTTGACTTAAACTGACTGCAAAGTTATTCTATTTTTGTTTTAATTGTGAGTTGTCAATCAGTTGACAATCCCACTTTCCTATCGACGCTTCATCACCAGCCTCTTTTCATCATAATCAACTCCTCTGCTTCTGCTGCAGTCTTTCTTCCTGCTCTACCCTGAATATTTTATGTCTACCTATCACTGATTACAAACTACACTTTCCTTTTCTGCATATGTTAGATCCAACATCAAATAACAAACTCCAAAGTAACCTACCTCTTTGAAAACATATCTTCCCCTTAAGCATGAGTTCCCAACTTCCTGTCTCTTGAAACAGTTACTATTGGACTCTCATCAACGTAAAACACAACCTGTTATCAGTACAGTCACAGTCACACAAATCTAAAATTCTTTAAATATTTTATACAACCAAACAATATTTATTACACTAACATGCCATAAACTAATTGCGGAACAGGTTTGAGGTACTCAATATCCAATCCTGTTCCTCTGAGTACAGAAAGGGGATAGAATAAAGTATGCATTAGCCATCTTTCACCTTTTAAACTTGGGAATAAGGAGTTCAGACTGATTTAAATGAATGTCTCCCCAAAGCTCCCGGCTGTAGATGATGTATACAACCTGTGCATAGACAGTTCTTCTTCAGTTCCTGATTGGCATGAGTCCAGGCACAAATCCGACACCAGTTTGTCTTTTACATGACCCTACATGTTGTTTGTTGAGGTATTTTGAAGGCAGTGTAACAGCATCTTTATGATGCATTTAACCATGTTATACCTAACCCAGAAGAACTTCATACTGACACTTCACTTGTGCGCAACATTTAATTCTTGTAAGTTTCTTTTACTGTGCTGCTTTATACAAATGTATATGTGTTCCACAGAGTAGAGATTGCTGATTAAGATCATTTTATAGGTAACTCGTGAATTTAAATTGAAGCACGTGCAGGTTAGTAAGCTACTTGGGTGCGCAGACCACTGAAGTGAATCTGAATCCTTTCTTTACCCACACACCGAAATAACTATCTGTGTGTTTTCAGCTTGGAGTCATTGGGTAGTGATCTGAAATAGGAACCCAAGCTGATTTTTCTAGTCCCTAACCCAAGGATTTTGAGGCGTGGTGTAGAATCTTTATTGCTCTCCTGTTTGGGATGAGCAAATTCACATCAAAAGTTGAACTTGGAATTTTCCTGACATGTACACCTTAGTCTCAAATTATGCATTGTATTTATTGATTAAAATATTGGGAAACTTAAACGTAGATAAATTTAAATACTTTTGTTTCTGTATTTAATTATGTAGTGGCATTCTTGTTTGGGTTGTATACTGTGTAATGCTATGCCTTTAAGCTCAATGGAGTCGTCTTATCTGAAATCACATTTTCTATTTTTAATGCTCAGTATGAAAACATCCCTCTTCAAATATCACATTGCAAACTCTGTCTGTTATAGAGATGATCTTAAATCTTCATAGAGGAGATCAAATTCCACAACTGCATTGCTTTCTATACTGTTTGTTGACCTTCAATCAGTGCTGCCAGGTTTATACTTTCTGTGGGAAGGAGTACAGATTGTAAATGAAATGTCCAAACATATTATTGTTTCTGGCAAAATGAATATGAGAAATTCATACAATGGGTTCTGAAAATATTTGAGATGTTTTGAATGTGTATAGTTGAAATGGGTACTAGTTTATTGGTCTATTAAAACTAATTAAATAGTATTTGAGCTGTGTTCTTGACAATACCTAGCCTGACCCTACTGTTATCTACAAATGCTGGTTGATCATCTGCACAGTTAGCTTCTCTTATACCACCTGACTTCACTGGTATGAACTTGTTCTCTTGGAGCACTGAATGGAGTAGGTTTTCAATGTTAGAAGCTGTTGCCACCAAGATCAGCTGGTGTTGGAACAGCTGATCTTCAGCATTTCTGCCTGATAGGTGGTTGAATTCTGCTCAAAAGGATCAGCTTGAAATTTGCCTGAAAGTATTTTGGATGCTACGCTTTACATTGGAAAGAAACATAGAAAATAGCCCAGAAGTAGGCCATTCAGCTCTTTGAGCCTATGCTGTCACTTACTATGAAAATGGCTGATCATCCAACTAAGTAATTGTTCCTGCTTTCCCCCAATAGCCTTTGATCCCTTTAGCCCCAACAGTAAATCCAACTCCTTGAAAACATACAATGTTTTGACCTCAACTGTTTTTACCAGTGGAGAATTCCACAGGCTCACCACTCTCTCCGTGAAGACATTTTTCCTTCTCACAGTCATAAAATGGAACTGAAACCCCTGGTTCTGGATAACCCTGCCATATCCTTCCTGGATCTACCCTGTCTAGTCCTGTTTGAATTTTATAGATTTCTATGAGATCCCCCCTCATTGTTCTAAACTTTAGTGAATCTAATTGAACCAACTCAATCTCTTTGTGCACACCAGTACTGCCATCCCAGGAATCAGTCTGGTAAACCTCACTGTATTTCCTCCATAACAAGTCTATCTTTCCTCAGATGAGATCAAAACTGTGCACAGTTTCGGTGTCCCTAAGACTCTGTGTTATTGCAGCAACAGCAGGTTAAAGTCCAACAAGTTTATTTGATAATAAACCCACAAGCTTTTGGGGTTTGCCCCTTCGTCAGGTTAGTGGAGAGTTCTGGTCTCAAACAGAGCATATAAAGGCACACACAGTTTACAGAATATTGATTAGAATGCGAGTCTTTACAGCTAATCAATATCAATAATAAAGACTCGCATTCTAATCAGTATTCTTTGTGTGCCTTTATATGCTCTGTTTGAGACCAGAACACTCCACTCACCTGATGAAGGTGCAAACCCTGAAAACTTGTGGTTTTACTATCAAATAAACTTGTTGGACTTTAACCTGGTGATTTTAGACTTCTTACTGTGTTTACCCCAGTCCATCGCCGGCATGTCCATATCATCATTGCAGCAAGACATCCCTGTTCCTGTACTTGAATTTTCTTGCTATGAAGCCCAACATACCACTTACCTTCATTGCCTGCTGCACCTGCATGTTTACTTTCAGTGACTGGTGTACAAGGACACCTAGGTCTTGTTGTATATTCCCCTCTGCCAATCTCAATTTATAGCCATTCAAATAATAGTATGTCTTCCTGTTTTGCTACCAAAGTGGATAACCTCACATTTATCTACATTATACTGAATCTGCCATGCATTTGTCCACTCAACTTGTCCAAATCACACTGAAACATTTCAGCATCCTCTTCACAGCTCACCCTCTCACCCAGCTTTGTGTCATCTTCAAATTTGGTCACATTACATTTAGTTCCCTCATCTAAATGATTAATATATAATGAATAGCTGGGGTCCGAGCACTGATCTCTATGGCACCTCACTAATTGTAATTTCCTGTATTTAGATTCAGGACCCTAGTCTCAGGATCAACTATGTCACTGTCTCTTGATGAAGTATTGTATCCTATTATGGTGTGGTGATACTGTGCCTTTAAGAGATGTATTTTAGGTATGTTTCTGTGCAAGATGTTTCTAGCAGTTCTTTCCATTTTATTAGAGCCTTTCTGTCTGAAACCGGTAACCTGTACTGTTAATATAGCAGCATAATTACTTAATCTGAACTAATGCTGCTCTTGGTGTTCCCTGGAATTGTGCAAAATGGGGTTTGATTGGGATAATTGACAGGTGTGGTCATCTGATGGGGTGAAGCTACAGAAATGGGGTGAAATACAGAATATTCAAGTGTAGATGCTGCTTTTGAGTTGAGAGAGAGCATTGTCTCTCTTTTCCTTTATGTAGTTGGGAATTGGAATCTGCCAGGAGATAGGTCACTTCTTCAGAGTTTCTGCTACATGAGAGTGGATCTTTCTCTGAGAGCTGCTGTTTTGGAAGCTGCAGAAAGAGAGAGAGTTATTCCTTTCTGTCTATGAACTGGGAGTTGTCAGAGACTAGGCTTACTTCTCTGAAGCTTTGCTGTTTTCAGGGTACATCCTCTTTTGAAAATTGTCGTCTGGATCTCTGTGGAGTAGTCAAAAAGCTGAAAATCTAGCATCGCATAATCACCTTCGGTTTCTGCGATAACTAATTCTGAAGAAGGGTGTGTGTCTATGGAGTATTGCTTTAAATTGGAACAGGAGAGATGGATAGCTATTAAGAATTAAACTTTGTCATGTTTAAGTATTTTAATTGGTGAAAGTTATGCCAATTTTTTTTTTGTTCATTCCTAACTGTGCTCTTAAATAAACTTTGTTTTGAACAAAAACTTCCAGTGCATCACCTGGATCATATCTTATGTTCACCCTAATGCCAAAATTAAATGCAAAAGTTAAGTTCTAGGCTAACTTCACAAAATACTTTTTGAGTTTCTGATCTAGTCCCTAACAAATTGGGGGCAATTTGCAGGATTAAAATCTATGTTCCTTGTTTGGTTTGAGATTATTGAGCTCAAAGACAGTGAGTGAGTTTGGTGGTGTTTTCAGGTCTTGCAGTCGGTGGTTTTAAATAGGAAGTGCCATGTGGAATAATGGCTCTTTCAATGGCTAAAAGCTTACTGGGTGTGGAAGAAGAGCTGTTGTCTAGAATGTTGATCCTTGTACATGAAATAATTTTTTTGTCTATCTGGAAAATTGGAATGGAGTTGAAGAATTTCTGGTAATTTTGTTACCTAAATGTAACCTTGTAGGAAATATGTTTAAATTACATCGTTACAGTGGACATCATGGCTTTAAAACCATATCCATTTCTAAGTGTAAGCTGAATTGTGTGTTATCTGAAAACTGGTTATCATCTCCTTTTTATCACTACACTTAAATCCGAATATAGACATTTTATTATGCACGTGTTGGTGGGTCTGCATTGAAGCCTAACTGGATGTGAAATAGCAATCGGAATGCTTTGTGGAAAGCCATTTAAGAGAAATTGGTCATATTTGACAATGCATTTGAATATATGATTGGGTTGCATTTGTAAAGCTACGTTTTAGTTCATTGTCTATTTTTTTTCAAATGTGTATTCAAGTAAGTGCCCTCATCTCATCCAACAGTCAATATCTCTAATAGTGTAGTCCATTATACTGCACTAAAATGTTTGCCTAGTGTTTGTGCTTCGTCTCTTTAGAGTTGCAGAATAAATTTTAGAAAATAAACTTTTAATGATTCTTAAATTTTAACATAAGAAACATAAGAAACATTAGGTCTGAAACTTGAAATTTGAATTGATGGTTAAACGAACTACTTCTCGATTTAATCTTTTAAAACTGAAGTCTGATGCATGTTCGCTGTTTACAATGTGTTTTATAGAGCAACTGTTGAAATATTACAATGAAGTTAAGTGAAAGGCTGGCATGTAAACAGCTGCCTAAAGTCAAATGAAGTGTTTTCAGGGCTCAATCCACAAATGGGAGAAATACATCATGTATTTCCCTCCCTAATGCTTTTTTGCAGTGCTGAGATACTGGGACCCCTGTGCTAGGTGGGGATTGGTTGGAAGGAATTTGCGAATGTATAGTTGGTTTGCATAATTAGGATCTGTTGATCTTTTTTGGAAAAAAAATGGTAATGTGTCTGCATAAAATTAAGCCTGTGGTGGAACTGAATAATGGGAAATGCCTGGATTCCAGGACCTGAAGGACATTGACTTGCCACTCTTTATCTGTATTATTCTTCCTATACCCACATATGGTTAGTTTCTAAATAAGGATTAATTATTTTCCAAAATGTAACAACTAATATTAATTATATGGTGTACTAAATTAGTTTGAGGTGTGCCCTCCACACTAAATGCCTTAGAATTTTAAAATATGTTTCTTTTATGTTGAGTACTGCTGTAGTCTTGGTAGAATGGAGTACATGATCTTATTACTTAACAACCATGAATATTAAGTCTGCCCAATAAAATATAACATTTCCCTGGTTAGTAACAACTGCATATCTGTAAATGACATGATGTAACCTGATTATTTTTAGGAGAAAAGAAAACCTGGGTGATTCTGTATTATAAAATGGATCTGGTGGAATGTGTTGCTGTATTCTATTCTTGTAGTGCAATACTGTGTCAACTTGTTTTCCTTTTATATAGATTACCAAGTTGCCAGGTCTTTTATCAATATCAACTGTTTCTCTTTAATCTGTGTCACAAAGCTTTTACTGTGTTACACACACCTCTTCCATGATGATAATGTACAAAAATAACTTTTTAGTAAATGGACTAAACATACAAGACATATTTTAGATAATACTCAAAGTCTTGGGGTGTTCTGCCGTTTAAGAACCTCTCAAACTTTTATGGCTTTAGGTTATAACAACGAGTTGAATTAGTTAACATATCAGTTCCCCGCCAATCATTTTTTTGTATAGACAAGATTTCCTGTGGAGTTGATAATGGTAAATCATAGATAAAAGCAAAATACTGCAAATGCTGAAATCTGAAACAAAAACAGAAAATGCTGGAAAGTCTCAGTATGTCTGACAGCATCTGTGAAGAGAGAACAGAACTAACATTTCAAGTCTGGCTTACTCATCTTTGAAATGAAGAAAATAGGACAAGATTCATACTGTTAAGATGAGGGGAGGTGGTGTGAGTGGTAATTGACAAAGATGTCATAGGCAAAAAGTCAAAGGGAATGTCAGTGATAATGATCATGGCTGAGAAAGATGCTAATAGTGGCCCATTAAAAGATCAGAATGCGTAAATGGCAGAACGGATGTAGAGTAGACTGCATTGGGTACAGCAAGTGCAATAGATCAGATTAAAGGAGGTGCATGTGAGACTGTTTGGGCCCTTGGATGGTGAGCATGATAAATCTATTGCAAGAATTTTAAGATTGTAACTAGTAGGGTCAGTTGGATGAAGGAGAACCAGTGGATTGTAATGTATTTGCAGTTTTGAAAGGCATTTGAAAAGATGCTGAACTTATACAAAATTGGGGCTCACGGAATTGGAGGTAATATATTAACACGGATTGAAAATTGGCTAACAGATTGAACACACATGGTCATTTTCATGTTAACGGGCTCTAATTAGTTGAGTACCATATGGAGCATTGTTTGGACTTTGATTTAGATGAAAGGAATGATTGTGATGTATCCAAGTTTGCTCATAATACATGGCATAGCTAGGTAGGAAAGTAAACTTTGTGATGAGGTTGCAAAGAACTTGTAAAAAGGGTTTGACAGGATAAGTGAATGGGCAAGAACATAGTGAATTAAATAAAATGTGGGGAAGTGTGAAGTTAGCCACTCTGATAGGAAAACTAGAAAAGCAGAATGTGTTTGAATAATGTGAGTTGTGGGAAATGGTGGCATTCAGAGAAGCCTAGATGGCCTTGTACAAGCATCACAAAGTTAATCAATTAGTCTTTATAATAAGGGACTAGAGTAAAGAATTCCTTAATTATATAGGGCGTAGGCAAGACCACATTGGGAGCGTAGTGTACAATTTTAGTGTCTCTATCGAAGAAATGATATACTTGTCTTCGAGGGGGGGAAAAACATGCAATGAACGTTTACCTGGGCAGAGCTGATTACGCTGTGAGAAGAGATTCACTGGATTGGTTCTATATTCCTAAGTTCATAAAAATGAAGTGGCCTTATTAAAACATATAAAATTCTTAAGGCACAGGACAGGGTAAATACTGGCAAGGTGCTTCCTCTAGCTTAGAGGCTCTAGCATTAGAGGTTACAGTGTCAGAATGAAGAGTTAGCCATTTAGGACTGAGTTGAGGCAAGATTTCTTCACCCTTAAAAAGTTATGGAATTCATTACCCCAGAGAACCGTGGTATTTATGTGTTGGATATATTCAATTTCAGAGATAGCCCTTTGAATATTAAAGGAATCTAGGGAAATGGGGATAGTGCAAAGTGCAACATGATCTTATTGAATGATTATTACACTTGGTGCCCGATGGCTTAGTCTTTTTTTATTTTGTTCCTATCAATCCTGCAGAAATTGGAAACAGTTTCTCCTCATTTTCTCTTTTTAAACCCATCATGATCTTAAACACCTCTATCGATCCTCTCTAAGCCTTCTCTGTCATCATTGGAGAGACTAACCCAAACATCTCCAGCCTATTAGTATAACTAACCCCTCATCCCTGGGGCCATTTGAGAAAATCTCTTTTGTCCCCTCTTGTTCTTCCTAAATTGTGGTGCCCAAAATTGGCACTTTTCTGAACTGGATTCGAGCTTGTGTTATAACTTTCTGGCTTTTATATTGTATGCGTCAGTTTATAAAGCCCAGGATCACATATACTTTATTAATGGCTTGGTTACCCTCTCCTGCTGGCTTCAAAGATTTGTGCACAAACACACAAGGTCTTTGCTCTTGCACCCACTTTAGAATTGTACCACTTAGATTGCATTGTCTTACGTCATCTTAAGTTATAGAAAAAGCCAAAACATATTTGTAACAAAAGATTTGAATTTGAAGTCAGTCACATCTTGACAATTTGCATAATTAAGATGTAATTGATTTGGTAGGACAAGATTCTGTATAATAGATCTCTGGAGACCCCCACTGGAATTTCAGGGCTTGTAATTTCTGAGGCACAGCTCAGATAAAGTCTGTTTTGTTACAAAGGTGATATCCTAGGCAAATTAAATAATTTTGATCTCTTCCATGTTGTTGGAACATTGATATTTGTGCTGAAAGTGGTGTACAACCTCAACTGCTCAAGAAGAGGACCTACAGAAAATAGAGATCAGGAAATTGTGTAATTTCTCAGCCCATTGTTTTTCTCTGCAGTACATCTGGCAGAGACTGCCATACTAGAATGGGGTTCTTGAACCATACCTGGCATTGCTTAACATAGAGTTGACTACCATGATGCAAAACAATGTCTTAGAGATGGAGAGCTGTCAATTGGGCACTTTTGTTTGTGGATCTTGTGAAGGAGGTAGAAGTGGCCTGTTTGGGATTGGAGAACTATGAGGTTAGAAGGCACAGAAGCAAGATCTTCGAAGAAGATGAGCTCAGTTACTGTCCTGGTAATAATAGCTTAATGTTAGTTGGTGGGATCGTGGTACGGGGGAAATAGAAAAGTGTTGGTGAGTTGATTGTTTGGAATTGAGGAAGTTAACAAGGTTGATAATTGAATTTGCGATGAAAATAAATTAACTAACAAGATTAGTATGCGTCTAGAGGAATAATGAGATGTGATTTGCCCAGTGACAAGATTAGCAGCTGATAAATTGAGGTGTGAATTGTCGTATGAGAAAAACCGTTTATCAAAGATCAGTGGTAACTTCTAGAGGCAAGGATTTTGAAAGAAGTAGACAGCCCAATACGCAGTGTAGCTTATCAAAGAAACTGAGCAATATAACTAATAGCATCCTCATTAGAAGGAAGCTAGTTTTCTATCCAACAATTGGACAGAGACCTGATCCAGCTAACATTTGAGCCATGGCAGATTGTAGCTACTCTCCTCTAGAATACGCAGTTTTGTGCTTTTGCTGAACTAGGAATCAGTTTTCCCAGACTTGGTCATCTCAGCTGTATTGTGTGGCAACTATTAGCTGGATTTGTCTTATGGAGTTACTAAGTTGGATGTTGTTTTGGAAAAAGGGTGTCTTTCTGAGTAAGAAGTCTCACAACACGATGTTAAAGTCCAACAGGTTTATTTGGTAGCAAACACCACTAGCTTTTGGGGCTGTGCTCCTTCATCAGGTGAGTGAGGAGTTCTGATCACAAACAGGGCATATAAAGACACACACCCAGTTTACAGAATACTAATTAGAATGTGAGTCTTTACAGCTAGTCAAGTCTTAAAGGTGCAGACAACA
Source organism: Carcharhinus amblyrhynchos (assembly GCF_965287045.1). NCBI lineage: Eukaryota > Metazoa > Chordata > Chondrichthyes > Carcharhiniformes > Carcharhinidae > Carcharhinus > Carcharhinus amblyrhynchos. The sequence goes on from NC_137335.1 coordinate 58,559,721, forward strand.
TCAGTGGAGATAGCATTAAGCATAGGTTAAAAAGATGTGTATTGTCTCCAGACAGGACAGTAAGTGAGATGTTGCAAGCCCAGGCAAGTCATGGGGGTTACAAATGGTGTGAAATGAACCCAAGATCCCAGTTGAGGCCGTCCTCATGCATGCGGAACTTGACTATCAGTCTCTGCTCACAACTGTGTTGTGAAGGCCGCCTTGGAGAACGCTTACCCGAAGATCAGAGGCCGAATGCCCGTGACCACTGAAGTCTTCGCCAACCGGAAGAGAACAGTCTCGCCTGGTGATTGAGCGGTGTTCATTCTTCCATTGTCGTAGCGTCTTCATGGTCTCCCCAGTGTACCATGCCTCGGGACATCCTTTCCTGTAGCATATTAGATAGGTGACATTGGCCGAGTTGCAAGAGTATGTACCTTGTACCTGGTGGATGGTGTTCTCACGTGAGATAGTGGCATCCATGTTGATGATCTGGCATGTCTTGCAGAGGTTGCTGTGGCAGGGTTGTGTGGTGTCATGGTCATTGTTCTCCTGAAGGCTGGGTAATTTTCTGCGGATAGTGGTCTGCTTCAGGTTGTGCGGTTGTTTGAAGGCAAGAAGTGGGGGTGTGGGGATGGCCCTGGCAAGATGTTCGTCTTTATCAATGATATGTTGAAGACTCCGGAGAAGATGTTGTAGCTTCTCCGCTCCGGGGAAGTACTGGACGACGAAGGGTACTCTGTCCACCGCACTCAGGACGCAGACCAGCTGCAAAACTCTGCCAAGCAGATGAGACAAAGAAACTACACCACCTACACGCACACCAAGAACAGGAAACTTGAAAAACTCAGCATCACCACCAGCAACAACCAAGCCTCCCCCGGCACCACAGTAGAAAACAGTACTACCACAGGGAGGTCCATTGCCAACTTGTTGGACTACACAGTTCAACCAGATGAAGTTGAAGTTCTCAGCCGAGGGCTCAATTTCTGCCCCACCACCAAAATGGACTCCATCAGTCTCGCAGCAGACACAGAGGAATTCATCGGGTGAATGAGGCTGCAGCAGTTTTTCCACAAACCCCAAGAGGCCAACGGTGAACACAATGAGACAGTCGACAGTGAGATCTGCAGTGCAGCAAACGAAGTGGAAGGAATCCAGTTGGATTCTTCTGGAAGGCCGCTGCCCTCGACTGGACATGTACGCCCAAACCATCAGGGGGTGCGTTAACACCAGATTCATCAGCCATGAGCATCACCCAAGCACAACACAACGTCATCCATGCTCTCAAGACCAACCGCAACATTGTCATCAAACCAGCAGACAAAGGAGGGGCCATCGTCATACTGAACAGAATGGATTACTGCAAAGAAGTGTACCAACAACTGAGCAATGAGGAACGCTACAGACAGTTACCTGCAGATCCGACCAAAGAACACACTCAATCGACTCAACACTGATCAAGACCTTTGATCCGGACCTTCAGAGCACCCTCCGTGCTCTCGTTCCACGTACTCCCCGCGTTGGAGATCTCTACTGCCTCCCAAAGATACACAAGGCAAACACACCCGGCCGTCCCATCGTATCGGGCAATGGGACCCTGTGCGAGAACCTCTCCGGCTATGTTGAGGGCATCCTGAAACCCATTGTACAAAGAACCCCCAGCTTTTGTCGCGACACTACGGACTTCCTATGGAAACTGAGCACACATGGAGCAGTTGAACCAGGGACACTCCTCATCACAATGGATGTCCCGGCACTCTACACCAACATCCCCCACGACAATGGCATTGCTGCAACTGCCTCAGTACTCAACGCTGACAACTGCCAGTTTCCAAATGCAATTTTACAACTCATCCGCTTTACCCTGGACCACAGTGTCTTCACCTTCAACAACCAGTTTTTCATCCAGACACACGGAACAGCCATGGGGACCAAATTTGCATCTCAATGTGCCAACATCTTCATGCACAGGTTCGAACAAGACTTCTTCACCGCACAGGACCTTCAACCGTTGCTATACACTAGATACATCAATGACATTTTCTTCCTTTTGGACACATGGTGAACAATCACTGAAACAACTATATGATGATATCAACAAGTTCCACCCCACTATCAGACTCACCATGGACTTTTCTCCAGAATTGGTTGCATTCTTGGACACGCGCATTTCCATCAAGGACGGTCACCTCAGCACCTCACTGTACCGCAAGCCCACAGACAAACCTCACAATGCTCCACTTCTCCAGCTTCCACCCTAAACACGTTAAAGAAGCCATCCCCTATGGACAAGCCCTCCGTATACACAGGATCTGCTCAGGTGAGGAAGATCGTGACAGACACCTCCAGACACTGAAAGATGACCTCATGAGAACAGGATATGGCACTCGACTCATCGATCGACAGTTCCGATGCGCCATAGCGAAGAACCGCACCAACCTCCTCAGAAGACAAACACGGGACACGGTGGACAGAGTACCCTTTGTTGCCCAGTATTTCCCCAGAGCGGAGAAGCTACGACATCTACTCCGGAGTCTTCAATATTATCATTGATGAAGACGAACATCTCGCCAGGGCCATCCCCACACCCCCACTTCATCAACATGGATGACATCATCACACGTGAGAATACCATCCACCAGGTACACAGTACACAACTTGCAACTCGGCCAACGTTGTCTACCTCATACACTGCAGGAAAGGATGTCCCGAGGCATGGTACATTGGGGAGACCATGCAGACGCTACGACAACGGATGAATGAACATCGCTTGACAATCACCAGGCAAGACTGTTCCCTTCCTGTTGGGGAACACTTCAGCAGTCACGGGCATTCAGCCTCTGACCTTCGGGTAAGCATTCTCCAAGGCGGCCTTCACAACACACGACAGCGCAGAGTCACTGAGCAGAGACTGATAGCCAAGTTCCGCACACATGAGGACAGTCTCAACAGGGATCTTGGGTTCATGTCGCACTATCTGTAACCCCCATGACTTGCCTGCGTTTGCAAAACCTCACTTACTGTACTGTCTGGAGACAATACGCATCTCTTTAACCTGTGCTTAATGCTCCTTCCACTCACATTGTTGGCCAGTTTAAGAGTTGAATAGCAGATTAATTGTAAAGATTTGCATTCTAATCAGTAATCTGTAAACTGTCTGTGCTGTTCTATGCTCTGAGGCCAGAACTCTCCGTTCACCTGAAGAAGGGACAAACCCCGAAAGCTTGAGTTTACTATCAAATAAATCGGTTGGACTTAAACCTGGTGTTGTCAGACTTCTTACTGTGTTTACCCCAGTCCAACGCCGGCATCTCCACATCATACCTAATATGGTGCAGGAAAGGATGTCCCGAGGCATGATACATTGGGGAGACCATGCAGATGCCATGACAACATATGAATGAACACCACTCGACAATCACCAGGCAAGACTGTTCTCTTCCTGTTCAGCAGTCACGGGCATTTGGCCTCTGATCTTCGGGTAAGCTTTCTCCAAGGCAGCCTTCACGACACACGACAATGCAGAATCACTGAGTGGAGACTAATAGCCAAGTTCCGCATGCATGAGGACAGCCTTAACAGGGATCTGTTTCACACTATTTGTAACCCCCATGACTTGTCTGGGCTTGCAACATCTCACTTACTGTCCTGTCTGGAGACAAGACGCATCTCTTTAACCTATGCTAAATGCTATCTCCACTCTCTTTGTCTGCACCTTTAAGACTTGATTAATTGTAAAGATTCACATTCTAATCAGTATTCTGTAAACTGAGTATGTGTCTTTCTATCAGAAGTTCCCACTCACCTGATGAAGGGGCAGAGCCCTGAAAGCTAGTGGTGTTTGCTACCAAATAAACCTATTGGACTTTAACCTGGTGTTGGGAGACTTCTTACTGTGTATACCACAGTCCAACGCTGGCATCTCCACATCATGTCTTACCAAGTCTAGGGCACATGGGTATATTTTGGGAACAAGAGTAATTTCACGTAAGTATATTGATAACTAAGCACACCATTTTAAGTGTCATAATATTTATTAGTCTTCCGTGTTGTGCTTTTCTTCTACTTTAATAAATACTCTTCATTAATTGTTTATACGATGGCTGGACTGGTTCCTCACTGGGTTGCACGTGATTCCTCACATAACACCATGAAGAACCAGTGTTTCAAGTTATCCTTGGGAGCTTTGAGACACTCCTACAGGTAACATCGGTGGGGGAAGGGTCCTTAACATTACATTTGCTAGGTAGAGATCAGTGTGCCTGGCAACAGCAATGTTAATGTAGGACCTGAGAGAATGGACTGCAACAAGTTGAGAGGAAGACAGGTTAGCATAAGTGAGGGGAGCGGGGAAATTGACTATGCTGATGTCAAACCAACAGTTCTCAATAAAAAGATCAAGAGCAGGCAAGAGGCCACAGAGAGGAGTCTAGGTGAAGGGAGAATACGGGAGACTGGGAACGGGTTAGCTGAGTGGGGAGGGGAGGACTCCTGGCCAATGTGCAATGGTGATGGAAGAAGACTTCAACATGCCAAGCTCAAAATTTATTAAGATGGGAGCCTAAGGAGTTAAAGCTAAGCTGCTTTAAGGACTAACTGTTCAACATCAAAGGGAAGGTTGGAATGTCTTGTGCAGAGATAATGAGAGATGAGATTAGAAGAGGGGATGGGGTCACAGGGAAGTGAAGGGGAAGAAAGATCTTGAGAGGCTTTGGCACCCATTTTTAAGGAATGGTAAGGTTAAACCAGTCACATCTTTTTGATTAGGTTATGAGCTTTTTTGCCATATTCCTTTTTTCTGTCTTGCACAAATTATCCATCGGGATGTTTCATTTCAATATTCTGGATTAATTCTAAATTTGGGAAGTGTAGATATGTTAAGCTAAAATAAGTAGCTTTTTGTTATGTAACCTTGAACTTATTCTCTTATTTAAATTTTATGTACTTTTCTGTCTGTGTTCTGTTTTGTCTAAGACAGCTGCATGACAAAATTTATTTTAAATTTAGGATTATGAACCATGTCATGTGGCTTTTATGAAAGAAGAATATTTACATGTATTATTTGTTCAATTAAATATTAAGTAGTTTGTTCTTTCCCTGTGCAGGGTCTTGGTTGGCCACTGCTAAAATATTATTTTGGTTTCTTCGCATGATGGTAACACTGAGGCCCTAAAAAGTTAATAGGAGTGCCTCTGGGTTGATGCCTTGTTAGAGGGCCCAGTGTGTTTGGGACTGTTTACTAAGCATACGTAAATATGATTTGAGGCCTCCAGACTAATGAAAAAGATTGGAAGACTCCTCTGTCTTGTGGATAACCTGTTGGATCTTTGGAACAAGTTGCTGGCATTGACAATGAGTTCAAATTTGCTGCAACCATTCAAAAAATAGTTGTAAGTGGAAAACATCGCTACGTATGGAAGGGTAGGTAGGTCATGAAGTCTATGTGTCAAGTCATCATGAAATCCTGGAACTTGTTTAGTCACTTTTGGATGTCAAAAAGGAATTTTCCTGCTTTTCTTTCTAAATTGATCTAATAATTTTTTATCTCTTGTCTTTTTCCAAAAAATACATAATTATGAAGATGATTATAGGTTACATCATACTGTGATGGGAACGGCACAATGGACCAGCTGGTCTTTTCCTATTCCATTCTTTTCATTTATTTAACTTTTTAAAAATTTCTGCTAATTTAAAGCAATATTGATTGACTGTTGGAGTGGTGGCATTTCCATTTACACTATTTTGATTAACATGGGCTTCAGAGTTACAGTTGAGATACAGGAGTCACATACTTTGATTTTCCACGATTAAGAGCTAATTCTTTAAAGGGTGTTATTTCATTGTAATACTTAGTACACCTTGAACTACAAACCAGAACAAACCTTTCCAGTGTAAAAGATGTGCTTCACTAATACTTGAATTAGTTGAAATAAAATAAATTTGAAATGACCGCTGCTTGGTACAAAACGGTTTGTTGGGGAACAATGGCATGGTGTTAAGTTTTTTTTTAATTATCTGTTAGCAAGAATGCTGCAGTAGGAATTCATAAAAGTCGTGATTCACATGGGTGGTACTGAATGGTTCTTTTACTTTGGTAACGTTTTAAAAATCCTTGGGCATTCCTGTATGCGCTCTCTCTTTGTGAAATATTTATTCATTCCCTTTTTTAAAACAAAATAAGGTGGCTGGAAAAATAAAAACCACAGCTATGAATTAAAGTATGTTAATGTCAACTCTGAGGGATAACCTCTTGCTGAGCTTTGCAGATCTCTGGAATATACTGCCACCTAGTGCAAATAAATACTGATACCTCTCAATTTGCCCAGGTAGAATTATGCATGTTAATATTTTTTCTGTTTCGAGTCAATGACTTTTTGACTTGTAGAGATATAAGCAAGTAGAGGCAGGAAAAGGGAGAAAGGTAGAGGATAGAAAGAGAGAAATCTGTGATAGACAGAATGACAAAGGCATGATGCTACAAAGCAATAGGTTATTGATATCAAGTAAAAGAAACAAGTAAAGATCAGACAGTGGGTCTAGATGAAGTATATTTGGGAAAAGCAGAATCATCACCAATAGCTGACATCCAAAATAAGCAAAGAAATGCATTATGAAATTGTTAGACACAGCATTTAGGAATTTCAGATCATAACCTTTCACCTGGCTATTTGCTTTTGAATGGTAGCTGTTGCTGATGATTTTGCTTTCCCCACTTAGAGATTCCCTCTGAAGTTATTTTTTTGTTAGTTGATATGTCCCATTTCCATTTTCCGTCTCCTATTGCCTTGCACCACCATCCCATTCATTTCTCTTGCCTTCCACATGATAATGGGCCCTTTTATTCTTCAGCCATTGCCCATTTTTTTCAGTTCCTTTATACTTGCCTGAGACCTGTTACTTATTTAATCAATGTTCCAGCTGTAATGAAAGTTCATCAATCTGAAACACTAACTCTATTTTTGTATTTCTCCACCAATTTTGTTTAAAAAGCTGAGCATTTCCAATATTTTGTTTTATTTCTAATACATTGGATGTTTAACCCAATGTCACAAATTTGAAATTCCCACTGCGGTGTTTAAATTTCTTCATGGACTCTTTTTTTTTGTAAGCCCTTAATTGTGTAAGGTGAATTCCCCTCTCTGCGATTGATGGCTATGCCTTCTGGACCGCCTAGCCCCATACTAGCTCCATACTTCCTTCCTGTTCCCTAAACTGCTCTTTGAGAAGTGTCCAATGACTTGGCTAATTATTTTTCGTCTTGGTATCCATTTTATCTCATCTTATGTTTCTGTGATGCTGTTCAGGATGGTTTTTATTTTAAAGGTATTTAATTGCAAGCTGCATTTGTTGAATAATTGCACACCCCTTTACCAACTGTAAACTGATATGGTTGCTCTAATTTATCAATAATTCCTTTACCCATATTGCACTGCCTTTTCCATTTTTCTCAAAAGTAATTGCTTTAGTTTAATATAGGAAGAACAAAACAAATCCAAATTAAAGTCCAGTGACAGATAATGAATTTGTAGTAATGATTAAGTAACTTTAAAAAAAATCCTGTACATTATCTGAAGTTTTGCATATCTTTAGAAATGAAATGTTTTACTTGCTATGTTTCCTGTCATCTTGGATGTTCTTTCCTTATGTAAATATGATTGGGTCTGAAAGTAAAGATCTGAAGGTATTCCTTGTAAACCAGTAATACAGTAGAATATGTGTGGTTGTTCAAATTTGTGACATTCAAACTTACGTAAACATCCAAAGCTTTGACATGTTGTTTTGGGCACCTCGCCACACCAAAGTGAACGTTCTTAATCACTGCAATTCATTTTAAGCCCTATGGGATGCCATGGCTTTAATTTTTTTTCTTTTACGCTACATTCACTTCATACAATTTCCCAATAGTCACAAAGTTTTTCTCTTTCCTGCCAAGTACATTGCATTTTTTTGAATTGCATGGGGAGAGCAAGGCTGGAGAAATGAATGTAGTAGCGCAAGTAAAGCTATTCTAACTAAGTATGTCATGGAACAAAATCATTTCTTTAACCATTTGCTTAACTCTTAAATAATTTTAGCTATACAAACTCACATATTGATTTTTCAAATATCAATCTTTACATTTGGGCTCTCAATACTTAAGTTTGAAATTTAACAATTTGCTAATACTGGTGTTGGATTCTAATTTATTTTCCAGTTTGGTTGACTCCTGATCAGGCATGCTGAACTAATTTTAACTTTTTGTTTGAAATAGAAGTGTGATAAGAGATGAGTCAGTCCTAAAATCAAGCTTTTCTTGAGCAGTTGTTCCAAAAAGTATTAGACATTGACTTGGTATTTTTGGCTTTGTTGTTTCTTTAATTTTATTGTCCAGCTAGGTAAACCTTGAATCTTTGGATGAGCGAATAGTGGGGGAGCGAAAAGGAGAAGAAATCAAAGCAAATACTTTTGAGTAAAAGTGGGAAAAGCAGTATGATGTGGGTAAAGGAATTGTTGATAAATTAGTGCAACCGTTCAGTTTACAACAAAAACAGAAAATTTTGGAAAATCTCAGCAGATCTGACTCTGCAGAGAGAGTATAGAGCCAATGTTTAGAGTCAGGATAAACACAGTAAAAAGTCTGACAACACCAGGTTTTAGTCCAACCGATTTATTTGATAATAGACTCAAGCTTTCGGGGTTAGTCCCTTCGTCAGGTGAATGACCTGGTGTTATCAGACTTTTTACTGTGTTTACGCCAGTCCAACGCCGGCATACCCACATCATAGAGTCAGGATGCCATAGCAGTTAACAGTTGGCAAAGGGGTGTGCAATTCAGCTTCTGTGAAGAAGTTACTCTGCAAATTAGATTCTTTTTTAATATATCACTGGCATCTGTTGAGAAATCCTTATCACTAAATCCTGGAAATAAGCTATAATTAGGCTTTAATTTCTTGGGCTGTAAGGAGATGGTTAATCAAACAGAAGGCTACTAATGACTTACCACCTTTGATTCCTCTCATATATTGCAGTAATATTGACCATTTTTGCCTGTTAAACAGGAAGAATAAGCCAGTTTAAAGCACCAGTAGGTTCCTAAACTAGGGATGACCCTGCAAGAATGTTCAGTTTCAGAATGAAGTAACACAGAGCCATTATCAGAAAAACTGTGTGATCCTATTCTGAATCATTTGATGGCAGGCTAAGAAAATAGTTGGTTGTTGTTAGGCAAATGGAGGTAGTAAGAGAAATATCTGAAAGCTAGCTTTTTTGTAATAAGTGTTTGGTTTCGGAAAGGCTCAAGCTACTGCGTTTAGAACTGAATCGTGTTTGTACCGCCCCGCCCAGCCCACCCAGTCATCATAAAGCGTGATTGCAAGACTATCTTAAGTGTCTGTTTATGTACTGCTGCATTTCGAATATATCTATCATATCCCATTTTCATTGTTTGTAAACCTTTTGATTTGAGAAGAAATATTATAAATCAGAATCATGCCTCAAACTGGACCATATGCAGTGTCCCTAAGTTTGATGTTAGCATACATAACAGGGTTACCAAATTTGGTTCAATATACATTTGTGCAGGGTACCTACAAAGACATAGTGAGTTGGATTTTCAGTGTATCCACCATGGCAAGATTTCTTGTAACTATTTGAAATACATAAGTTAACATGAAGAGAATGCAACATACGTTAAAAGTTTTGAACATGTGTTAAGAATTGAAACTAAATATCTTTGTTTCTTTCACTGCATTGCTGTCTGCTTAGTGAAGAAGGATGAGCTGTTTCTGATTTGAGAATGAATGTTCTGTGAAAACAATTTGCAGTATGTGCCTTGGAATTTCAGTCCGTGTCAAATTATTGTCATAAAAACCATTTGGCGCTTTGATGATTGGCAAAATTTTTAAATTGTTAAAACGAGTATTTACCATGTCTGTGCATTAGTAGCTCATATTTGGTGATAAACTCTGTATTTGTACTGGTGTGGCTACACAGATGTGTCAAGAACAGTGTAGAATATTATGGTTCCCAGACAAAAGGCAAGAATGTGATGTGAAAACCATCAGTGACTCTCAGAACCATACTTTGTCTTTTATTCTATATCAGTCATTGAAGCTTCTAAAGTTATTGACAGAATTTTGTGCTAAAGAGATGGAAGGGCAGCTGCAAAGAACTTTGATAATGAACTGACTGGGTAGAATGTTGATTGTACATGTTCTTAGCTTGTTCATGCCTTTTAGTAAAATGCCTTGAAGGTAAGAATGAATTGTTGGCTTAAATATTTCCATCTCTTAATATGAGAATTGTTCAAAGGCTGTTGGTGTGATAAAGAGGAAAGGAGGAAAGCTGAGCAAAATATGTAGCAAGTTTGAATTTTGGTGCCACAGTGTAGAATGTGCTGTTTCACTGATGTTCCTGTCTATTCAACTTCAGGTGTGAAAATCTGAAATAATGCACAAGATTGTGGTGTACAATTCAGAATACTGGTGGGAAAGTAGCTGGGGTGAGCTGAAAGAGGCTTAATTGTCTGAGTATGCTCAGCATTAAACCTGCCTGATTTGTTCTGCAGTCAGCGGAACCAATGTTGTATTAAATTACACACCTAAACTGTAGATTATAAATCAAGAAAATAAAATGATCAAGTCTTATAGTGCTTGATCCATATAATCCAACATGGATTATATTCCATGTTGAACGCTTGGCCCATTTCTGCTCAACAAGGGAAATAAGAAATATGCTTCAAGTGCTGTAAGTATTGTAAGGACGAAGAGGTGTGTAGCTATCCAAATTAAGACTTGGGCCCTATGAACTCAATTTGACTAATCAATAAAAAAAAGCATATAATCCACTAAACTAATAATTGTTTAGCATTCTGGCCAATATTTCACACATTTCAAAATTTCCATTTAAAAACTTGCTCAGGATTGAAAATCCACCCACCCTAATTAAAACAATGAGTATAAAAATTTTGACAACTTTTATTTACTACTTTAGACATGTCACACAGTCAAATTACAATGGTGAAATCAATCCTAACAAAACGGACTTGAATACTTGTCAAACCATAAAATAATGTAAATAATTCTTATTGGGAAAGCAATGAGGCTATTGGCACTTTGAAAGCACAAGCACTGTGGCAGTCAGTGGAAACAAAATAACTTAAGTATGGGAGACTCAATTCATTGCTTCTCAGTAGACAAGTACAAAGATTAGTTTTTCATTTACACTAGGTGAGGGTCGTGACCTGCAGATGGGTCATGGAATATTGAAAATAGGTCACTGGGTATATTCTCTATAAACTGCCCTATAAACTGATCCTGTTCAGGAAAAAGTGGGATTTTCTGTGATCCTGTTTAAAAGAATGAGAGATGTTCTGTGACCCCGGTACAAAAAAATGTGAAATGTTCTGTTTATAGTGCTCGTTTTGTAAAAGGCAGTATGACAATGAGGACCTTTCAGATGACATAGCTAATATGAGGACTGTTGATATGGAGGAAAAGTACTGCTTGATACAATCCAAGTTGCATGCACTTTGTTAAAGATAAAAGTAAGTATTAGGAGAGAGGTTTTATTTTTATATGTACAGTAAATCCCATTTAGATTGCAACTGTAGCAGTTGTACTGCAGCTAGCTTGGTCAGTGCTGCCTGAGTATTGAATTTTACACCATAAAGGCAGGCTGTAACTCCAGAGTTTGACAAGTATAGACATTATCTCACAATAATTATATTTCCCCTGTGTGCGTAAAAATATTTTGCTGTTGAATCAATTTCAAAATGAGATGACGTCTGAAAAATAGAACAACATTGCGACTTTTTTTAAAATTACGGCTGTATGTGAGAAAGGATCAACCACAGACTTCAGTAGATGCAGCAACATGTAGTTATAGATGTGACATATCCCACCTATCATGGAGGTTTATTGATGGGATGGTAGGTAATAGTTGGAGATAATTGGTGACTGCTGTACTATGTTTCCATCTAAAAGCACGTTGATCTGGTGAGCTCTGCAGTCCAAAAGTGCATCTTAAACAAGAAATCTGTCATAAATAAATGGCAGTCAATTTTCTGTGGATAGCTGATGATGGTACATTAGTGTATTATCTGATTTTTGGCCATTTATTTTGAATGTGCATGTTGACAAGAGTGGTTTGGAAAATATTGACGCTAATTTCCTTTGTGCCAGCATATGGCTTGAATAAATTGGAACATGGATCTGAAACTGACCCCCTGACATCTAATATACTGTATAATGTTAGTACAAAGTGGAAAGATCATATTTCATTACACACCCCACATGATGTGGGTTGTGAGGGATGGCCTTTTGGTAAGAGTAGGTCACTGGAAAAAAAGTTTGAAAAACACTGCTTTGTGGGTTATGTATGTAGCTAGCTACGCCAACATTTATTGTCTATCCCTAATTCCTGATGACGTGAGTTTTTGAAAATTCATTTTTGGGCTGTGGTTGTCACTGGCTAGGTGAGCATTTATTACCCAGCCTGAATTAGACAATTGCCACCTTGAATCATTGCAGTTCAAGTAGGTCAACCACAGTGCTATTAGGAAAGTAGTGCCTGGATTTCGACCCACTGACAGTCAAGAATCAGTGACATAAAGAGCAAAGAAAAGTACAGCATAGAAACAGGCTCTTTGGCCCTTCAAACCTGTGCCAACCATGATGCCCTAACTAAACTAGAAAAAGAACCCTCTGCCCTTACTTGATCCGTATCTCTCGATTCTCTCCCCATTCATGGTACCCATACAGATGCCATTTAAATGTTTCCAATGTGCCTGCTTCCACAATCTCCTTTAGTAGTGCGTTCCAAGCACTCACCACTCTGCATGAAAAACTTAGCCCGCACATCTCCCTTAAACTTTCCTCTGACTCTGAATCCAAAATGGACTCTGCAGATGAAGCCATGGCTACTCCTCTGTCACCTGAGGAAAGAGGCGAACTAGAACTCCAGCATTGACTACAAAAGAGATGGGCGCCTATCAGATACACCCCTCCAACACATAGTTCCAGGTCTGGATGCTGTGGCTTGGAGAGGAACTTGCAACTGGTGGTGTACCCCTGAATCTATTGCTTTTGTCCTATTAGGTGTTAGATATCGTGGGGGTTTGGAAGGTACAGTTGAAGGAGCAATGATAAACTGTTGCAGTGCATCTTGTTAATGGTGCATACAACTGTTATTGTGTGTTGATGGTGGAAAGAGTGAAAATTGAAGGTGGTGTGAAGGATGCCAATCAAGCTGGCTGCATTGTCCTGTGTAGTATTGAGCTTCTTGAGTGTTATTGTAGCTGAACTCAAGGCGTTGAGGTGTATTCCATCCTACTCCAGACTTGTGGCTTGCAGATCGTAGACAGGCTTTAGGCAGTCAGGAGGCAGTCTGCAGACTTCCCAATGTGTGACCTGTTCTTGCAGCCACAGTATTTTTATGATGATTAAGTTCACTAACTTGTCAGTGGTAACAGCCAGTATGTTTCTTGAGGATTTAGCGATGACAATGCCATTGAATGTCAAGGGGAGATGATTGGATTCTCTCTTGTTGGAAATGGTCTTTGCCTAGCACTTCAGCGACATGGACATTACTTACCACTGATCAGCCCAAGCCTGAATGTTGTCCAGGTTTTGCTGCATATGTTTCAATATCTGAAGGGCTGCAAATGGTGCTGAGCATTGTGCAATCATTAGCGAACATCCCCAATTCTGATCGTAAGATGAAGGAAGTTATTTGATAAAAGCAGTGACCTTATGATGAAGGGAAGGTCTTTGATGAAAGCAGTATGGGCAGCATGGTGGCATGGTGATTAGCACTGCTGCCTCACATCATCAATTCCAGCCTCAGATGACTGTGCAAACTCCACACAGACATTCTCCCCGTGTCTGCGTGGATTTCTTCTCTGGTTTCCTTCCACACTCTCTAAAGATGTGTTGGCTGGGTTGACTGGTCATGCTAAATTGCCCTTTGGTGTCAGGGGGATTATCAGGGTAAATATGTAGGGCTACGGGGAAAAGGTGTGGGTGGTATTGTCATCAGTGCAGGCTTGATGGCTGAATGGTGGCCGCCTGCGCTGTAAAAATTCTGATTCGATGATTCTATGAAGTAGTTGAAGATGGTTGGACCAAGGACAGTCTGCTGAGGCACTCCTACAGTGAAGCCTTGGTGGTCATGGAAGTATTGTTACAGTGTATGAAGAATTTGCTTGTTATGTTTTCTTCAAAAAACCCTTCGTAACAATTTGTGAATTGCATCCACAACAATTACTGAAGTGTATTACAGTACAAGCATGTGGATTTCTGAGCTGCCTCAGTACAATTGCAATTAAGCATGATTTTACATTATACATTCTATAACAAAGATGCAGCCTGAACAATTTTACATAGTACAGTGACAGGCTGCAAATTTTAACAGGAAAGCCTTAGATTGTATACTTGCCCTAAATGAGCCTTTGCCACAGCTGTCCCCTCCAGCTTTAGTACACCTCGAAGCACCTTGGATTTGGTATGTGCTGGTTTGCAACACTGTCATGGACAACTCTTTGAAAACCAACAGGTTTGGGCTGACCAAAGTACATCTTTTACCAAGTTGATGGCACTTCAGTAGCAGTTGATGTTTGCCTTCAGTGTGTCCCTGGGAATAGCTCATTGAGCAGAGTCTTGTGTCAAGCAGCTGTTTGGGATGAATACCGACAAAATCCACTGCATCTCTCTCCAGGTCGTCTTTGCACAGGCATATTCTAGAAGGAGATAGGTGACGGTCTCTTCCCTACCTTGGTAATGTGTGAAGGCAGTGAAACTCGAGGCATGCAAGAGTAATCAGACTGGGAGTGCTTATCTGACCAACAGCCAAACTAAATCTTGGTGCTTGTTTGAAAGTTCTGATGGTGAGGCATTCTGCCAAATGACTTCAACTGTCTACTCAGGGAACCATCCAACAAAATCCACCATTTCCTTTTCCTGCATGACTTTTAGGACGCTACGTGGGGACAGCTGCCTGATAGATTTGTGGTCAAAGATGCTTTTCTGCGCAAATGCCCTCATGCGGGACAAGTGGAATGGGAAGGTCCAGCTGGCTGGAGTGTTCTGTGATGGCATGGCCAGATCCTATCCTTCGCAACACCAGGGACGGTGGAATTTCAGCACGCATTGACACTTGGTGTTTGCATACTGAGAGTCTACACACAGCTTGATGCAGATACACGCAAAGGTGGCCACCAGAGTAAAGGTGGTGTTTGGATTTTTGTTTAAGGATGCGTTTATTGAAAGTTTTCATTTTACATTCAGAACAAGATGCAACAAATTCTCAAAATCTATTCAGTATAGATTAATCATTATTACCCATGAACACACAGAAAAGAGCAGCAAATATTCATTCAAATGATTCAAATTATCAAATCATTATAGCCGTAGTTGGTATCTCCTCCCGTATGGATCAAGAAAGGCTATTTGAAAGGGGGATCTCAGGATAACAGGGTAACATCATGAACTTATGGCCCCATGATGCATAGGATAACAGAGACAGAGCTACACAATATCCGGATTCCTTATTGAATAATATAGAATCAACTGGGGCCTAACTTAGTATCACAGGGCCTCTAAGCAATGAAAGGATAATCCAGAAAAGGGGAATGTCAGGAATACTGCTATTAGTACATAATGTGCTGTGGCTCAGGTATGGGATCCAGTAAGCCAAGGACTCGTACACCTCGCCTAGGCTCGCAACACAATAGATCTTTATCCTCTTCAACCATATTCAAGGCAGCATTCAGGCTGCCCCTCGCCAAAGAACTTAGATCACGTTCCACCAAGGAAACTGGGCTGACAAAGAGAAGCAGAATCATCAAGACACCCATCAACATGGTACCTTGGAGAGCAATACAATCCTCCCCCTCCTGACAAGACAAGGGAAACCCGTTAGGATTAACTATAACAAATCAGAGCCTAGATCAACACCCCACCTAGCTGGAAAAGAAAATGATTTTCCAAAGGGGGAGGAACATCAGACTTATCCAAAAATGGCAGAATACACTTTCACAGGAAGGGTACCAGGAACAGAGTAGTGTAATTCTCACATGCAACAGGATATGGACCCACCCCTGCAACTCAAACCTAGAAGACAATAAAACCACAGGAGTGACGACTCCTTTAACCAGCCTAATTTCTAACTGAAGAGAGACTCCAATAATGCTGAATCGAAGCACCCAGGATCAAACTCAGACCCAACAGCCAACGAGAAATTTAAAATCCAGCAGAGGAGGACAAAAGGTTTAATTTGGAAGGGGAAGATAGAATATAAGGGTAGGCTTTCAGAAAACAAAAGAACTGACTATAAAAGCTTTTAGGTACATTAGCAACATTTAAGAGGCATGTGGATGGACACATGAATAGGGAGGGAATAGAGGGATATAGACCGGTGATTTTTCTTTTAGTTTAGCTAGGGCATCATGATCAGTGCAGGCGTGGAGAGTTGAAGGGTCCTGTGCTATACATTTTTGTTCTTAATACCAAATAAATCAAGGCTCCTGACTTAATCTCTTAGCCCGTGGTCTTGAATTATTATAAAACATATTGCCATTGATTTTTTTCTGAAATGCAATAGTGCATCTTAATGACTAGATGTTTTTATCTAGCAACACTTAAGATAACATACACAGTAGACACAGAATCTTGAGCCAAAAACAACTTTCGATAAAGCAGTAGTATCTTTCACAAATCTATTTCCTATCACAGCTTGGCAGATTAGTTCTGTGTATCAATTCAAAACAGGATTCCATGTGACAGATTTAGTAAAACCTTTTGTACAAGCTTCCAAACATAAATAACAACAGTTTTGCTGCCAATGGGAGAGAAGTATTAAGCTTTGAATATTTTGATTGATACAACAAACTGATTCCATGTTGCGATATCTCCCTAACAGAATATATGTGGAATTTGGTGCTGAAGCTACTTTTTATAATCAGTTTTGCCATTGGGTATTTAAGTAGAATAAAAGCTTAAAAGATGTCACAACATTTCACTTAGTTTAAAATATTTAAAACAAATAGGATGTCAGAGGAAATCAAATTGCTTAAACATGAAATTTCTAAGCATAAGTGTAGCATTTAACAGCATCCATATAAGCAAAAACAGTCATTGTTTTTCTGCAACTTTCACCTTATTAAATTTATAGTGGAGCATGGATGAATTTTGTGTAATGTTGCTAGAATCACTTGGTGTTTTTCCTTCGTTTGATCATTTAAACTGATATGTTCGTAAATGATGCAAATTCAGCAACATGTAATTATGACCTTCTCGACTTCATTTTTGTACATTCATTAATCAAAATACATGCAACATTTTTGGTTGCAAATGTGCACTTGTCTTACTCAAGGGAATTAGCAATATTTTTTCTTGATAATGGTTGACTGAAAGGCAGTGTGATTATTAGCTGAATGACAAACACAAGGGGTCACAAGTTCAAGATAAGGGGCGGGGGGGCAAGGTTCAAAACAGAAATGCGGGGGATTTTTTTTACACAGAAGGTGGTGGGGGCCCGGAATGCACTACCAAGCAAGGTGGTTGAGGCAGACACGCTAGGATTATTTAAGACTTATCTAGGTGGCCACATGAACAGACTGGGAATAGAGGGATACAAACAGATGGTCTATTTAGGAACACACGATCTGTGCAGGCTTGGAGGGCTGAAAGGCCTGTTCCTGTGCTGTATTGTTCTTTTTTCTTGAATAAAACATGGCCAAAACGTCTTGTATTTCCTTTTTTACTAATCCTCAAAATTTCATTAACTGCAGTCTTCTAATAAACTGTAATATCTTCAGAGATTTTTCAACCGTTTACACTCTGTCCCCCTTCCCCCCCAACCTAAAAAATATGTCTGCACTTGGAGATTGTAGGGATTGATTCCCATCCTGTAGACCGGGAATTATTTGAGAGATTTTCAATGTGTAAAACTGATGCTGTGGATTGTTACCTGTAGTAGAACCTGTTTGATTTCCACATATATGTAGATTAGTAACTGCTAATCAAATTCTGTTATGATGTAAATTATTTTAGCTTTTTAAAAATCTATATCAAGTTTAGGCATGTAAATTTAGATGTCTAATTTGGTTTATGTGCTCCACCCTGTCCAAAATATTTTACTCGTTTTTAACCTGAAGCCAAGCTAGTTGCAAAATGTGTTAACTCTTTTATGACAAAATATTCAAAAATGAAGCCAGGGGATGTGGTTTAATAATTGCAAATCTAATTCAATACCATGAATATCATTGTAAGATTGAGGATTGAATACACGCTTAGAACATAAGAACATAAGAAATAGGAGCAGGAGTAGGCCAACTAGCCCCTCGAGCCTGCCCCGCCATTCAATAAGATCATGGCTGATGTGTTGTGGCTCAGTTCCACATTCCCGCCCTCTCCCCATAACCCTTAATCCCCTCTCTTATCAAAAACCCATCAACCCGCGTCTTAAAAAGGAATTCCATAGCAACTAAGTATCAGTAATTTCAGGCATAAATACATTTGAAGCGTTTTGCAGCATCTTGGATATAGCTGAATACTTTTGATAGTAAAGTTGAGTTTAATGTCAAATTGCTGTGTATAGCTTAGCAAATTTAGGTTTACAGTTTGTTTTTGACTTGCATCTCCATTTACTTCCTCTTGCAGCTTGCAAAATGTTGCCATCTTTGGCCATTATCTTTACTGTCTGGCCATTATCAATGTTATTTTCCGGAAAGCTGGTTGGTGAAGGATAGTACTGGAGCCAATCTTCATTCAGCCTAACAGTTATTTTTAGAGTTAAACAGCACAGGCATATATTTCCTAACTCAGCCATGCCACAGTTCAATAAGTATCTCTTTACGTGCACTGAAGTGAAACCCCAGTTAATGTCTATTATCTGCATGTAATTAATCACAATTTATATTGTATACAATTAATAATCATCTTGTCCAAACCTGATTGACTTTTGAATGCAGTATTCTTTTATAAAGTTACACACTTGGCGTAAAATATTTGCAGAAATTATTTTTTATTCCTCACCAGCATCTGCAGAAACTCTGAGGAAATGGCATAGACTTCTGTGGTTATAATGGATAATCTGGAAATTCTACCCGTTGGTCTTTGTTAACCTTATACCTTTCATTCTTGCTAGTTCCTCAGCTCAAGATTCCTGTTGTGGCGATAGGTTATACCCTGTTTGTGCGTGCTTAACCAAAAGTGCCGTAGCTAGGAATCCCAAGACTGACCCAAAATTGAACCTCTGGCCTCGCTGCAATAATCTAGATGACTTGTGGATACCTGTCATTGCCAAGCATCATTATAAGGCCTCCTGTCTCGCCTTTTCACCTTGATGGAGCAGACGCCGTGGACAAATTCTCTCTATCTAATCCTGTTTTAGGCCAAACTCTCCAGTTGTTGCCGTATATAGCCCTTGACCCTCATCTCCTTTTCTTTATCCTGCCTTGTGGTCTACCTACTTTCCCTTGTGGGTTCTGTGTGAGAGCTTGCCATGTAATGTAGTTCTGTGGCTTCCTCAAAATATGGCCTATCCAATTCCACTTTTACCTTTTGATTTGGAGGACCATTGGGTCTTAGTCTTGGAAAACCATAACCCTTGGGTTGAGTCCTCATGCTATTGAAAATGCAAAGGCTAAGATTCAGGACAAAGAAGGTATTCCCCCGACTTATCTTTGCTGGAAAACAGTTGGAGGATGGCCATACTAGGTAACAAGTGCCAGCTTACATGCCTAATATTGTTGATGGTTTTTGGCCAGTGCATACTCAAGTTCCTTCTAAGATGGAGGATTGGATTTTCATCAACATTGTTTGTTTTGGTGGTCCTCCACGTTCTGGAGCCATAAAGGAGAACATACTTTAATGTTGGAGCTGAAGATCTCTAGCGTTGTGACGTTGGTAATCTTTCTTGATTTCCAGATGTTGGAGAGAGTAACGAATATTGCTCGAGCCTTCCCAAGTCTGATCTTTACATTCTCAGCTGTCCCACCAGTAGTACTTACAACACCACCCAGATAGGTAAAGGACACTACTTTAACCAGCTCGGTGTTCCTTATCTTATTGGAGTTGTTGTCCCTGGTGCTTATCCGCATTATGTTTGTTTTCCCTGTATTGATGTTGAGGCCAATTTTGGCTGATATTTGCATCAGATGACAGGTTTTATTTTGTATCGCTATGTGGTTGTGTGATAATAAAGCCAAGTCATCTCCAAAGTCTAAATCTTCGAGCTGTTCAGTGAGACACCATTGTATGCCATTTCTTCTGTCTGATGTTGCTTGTCTCAAAATCCAACCAGTTGCTAGCAAAAATAGGAATGGTGATATCAGACATCCTTATCCTATGTGTACATTGAATTTGACGAACATTGCGCCAGGGCCATTCTCACACCCCCACTTCTTGCCTTCAAACAACCGCACAACCTCAAACAGACCACTGTTCGCAACAAACTACCCAGCCTTCAGGAGAACAGTGACCACAACACCACACAACCCTGCCACGGCAACCTCTACAAGATATGCCAGATCATCGACATGGATGACATCATCACACGTGAGAACACCAGGTACATGGCACATACTCTTGCAACTTGGCCAACGTTGTCTACCTATTACGCTGCAGGAAAGGATGTCCTGAAGCATGGTACATTGGGGATACCATGCAGACACTATGACAACGGATTAATGAACATCGCTCAATAATCACCAGCAAGACTGTTCCCTTCCTGTTGGCGAACACTTCAGTGGTCACGGGCATTCGGCCTCTGACCTTCGGGTAAGCGCTCTCCAAGGCGGCCTTCACAACACACAACAGCGCAGAGTCGCTGAGCAGAGACTGATAGCCAAGTTCCGCACACATGAGGACGGTCTGAGCCGGGATCTTGGGTTCATGTTGCACTATCTGTAACCCCCATGACTTACCTGGGTTTGCAAAACCTCACTTACTGTACTGTCTGGAGACAATATACATCTCTTTAACCTATGCATAATACCCTTTCCACTCTCATTGTCAGCAAGTTTAAGACTTGAATAGCAGATTAGTTGTAAAGACTCGCATTCTCATTAGTAATCTGTAAATTGTCTGTGCTGTTATATGCTCTGTCTGAGGCCAGAACTCTCCATTCACCTGAAGAAGGGGCAAACCCCGAAAGTTTGTGAGTTTACTATCAAATAAATTGGTTGGACTTAAACCTAGTGTTGTTGGACTTCTTACTGTGTTTACCCCAGTCCAACGCTGGCATTTCCACATCATGACTACATTGAATTTATCAGAGAAGACTCCACAATGCAAGACTTGACAGCTGATTCCATTGTAGGTGTTCTTCACAAGGGAGATTATTTTCCCTGGAATGCCATAGCTCATCATCAACTCTTGCAGTGTGTTTTGGTCAATGCTGTCAAATGCTGCGTTATAGTCTACAAAATTGATGTAGATTGTTGAATTCCATTCCAATGATTATTTGATTATAAACTGTAGGGTTACTATTTAATCCATGCATGATCTGCCTTGGCGAAATCCTATCCCTTAAGATTGTCCCTTAAAATATCTTACATTGCCTCTTTCATTCTATCCAGTAAGATGTGGTTCAGTACTTCCCCTGGCACAGACAGCAACATTATCCTACAATAGTTCATGCAAAATCTGAGGTTGCCCTTCTTCAGAGGCTTCACTTCCTTCACATAATCTTCCTTCCAATCTGATTGTAACCTTTCTTCGTCCCATGTTTTTCCACAGGAGTGCATAGAGCATAGTCATTAAAGTATTACTATCTGCCTTGAGAATTTCTGTTGGTGTGTTGTGCGCTTTAGCTGATATGCTACATTTCGGCGAAGATGGCCTTCTTGATAGTTCACAGCTGATATCTGGTAGCTTTTCTGACAGTTGTGTGTTAGCTAAGATATAGTTTGGATTTGGTTGAAATGTTCTGTTCAGCTCCTGAGCTGATTCTTTGTAAGAGTGAGAGGTTTTCCATCTCAGTCCCTAATCTGGGCATTTTTCTGTCTGAGTTTTGCTGATAGCTATTTAGTTGTTTTATAGAGCTTTTTCATATTATGCCTCACTGATCTTGGGTAAATTCTAAGAGGGGAAGAGCATCTGCTGTCTTGACTCTGTAAAACTTAAATAAAATGTACTTAACTCTTTGAATACAAAATATATTATGAATAAAATCTCATCTGTTTTTGAGTGCGTAATCTTATAGCAAATATAAAAATAATTTCCCTTCTGTCTTGTCTTTTTTTCACATTCTTTTGGCACATAATATTACATTCAGTTAGTTGTAGAGCTATTGCATGGGTGTGCCCTCTTTACACTAAAATCTCGATGTCTTTTGTAGGTAGTCTTTGCATCATGTGCTTTGTGACTGTTCATTTTAGTGGATTGAGTTGGCACAGAACTCTTTATTCTGTTTCTCATCAATTTTGACTCGTGCTCGGAAGGGAATGCTGCTTGAAGTGTCTGCATGGCCCATCTAAGAGAGTTTGTCACATTGTATGAACAAAATATCTAGTAGATCGAGAGTTTCCTGATGAAACTTGGCACAGTCAGAGCAGTTATTGGCTGCATTAATGTGGACCAATTAATTTTTGCTTTTCTATCCAGAATCTTTGAGAAAAAAATTGAAGGGAAAAGTAAATAACTCTAATGGAGCCACATCAAATCTATTGAACAATGAGGTATTATTGTGAAGTCACGACTTCTTAGAAGTTTTACTTTGTGTTGTGCAGCAAATCATTTGGGACATTTGGAGTAACTGTTGGAAAGTTCAGCCTATATCCTGCAGTGATGTGTCTTTTGGATGTCTTGCATGTCAGTTTGCAGAGCTATATGTTGAGCATTGTGATAATATCTGACTACCAAAATGTTATGACAGCTAGCTTCAAATCTCATTAACTGGCTAGCAACAACTAAATTATGGCCATAAACACCTGAAAACCCAAAGAGTTCTAAAGCATTACTAAACTAGTAATCCAGCAGCCTGGACAGGCATTTATTCAAAACATACAACAGCATCTGAAGTATTTAAATTCAGTCAATCAGCTTGATAAATCTATAATGTTGGCTGCGAAACTACTGGATTCCTAATTATAAAGAAAAAGAATGGGGTGTTATGTCCTTTGGGAAAGGAAATCTGTCTTTATCCAGCCTGACCTATAGGTGACTCTAGACCCACCGCAGTGTGGCTGATTGACTGTTAACTGCCCTCTTTGGCGAGGTCTTAAATGACCTCACCAAAAAATACAATAAGAAGAATTAAGGTCTGGAAGAGAGATAAGGTGGTTTTGGCGAAGTTCATCCGGAGCACCTCCGTGACACAGGACCCTGTGCTCTATGAACTGTTCCCTAGGACTCGGGACCCTGTATTCTATGGACTGTTCCGTAGGATTCAGGATCCTATGCTTTACGGACTATTCACTAGATCTCAGGACTTTGTGCTCTATGGACTGTTGCCTAGGACTCAGGACCCTGTGCTCAATGGACTGTTCCCTAGGACTTGGGACCCTGTGCTGTATGGACTGTTCCCTTGGACTCGGGACCCTGTGCTCTGCGGACTGTTCTCTAAGACTCAGGACCCTGTGCTTTATGAACTGTTCCCTCGGACTCAGGACGTTGTGCTCTCTGGACTCTTCCCTAGGACTCGGGACCCAATGCTCTACGGACTGTTCCCTAGGACTCAGGGTGTTGTGCTGTATGGACTGTTGCCTGGGACCTACTCAGAGACAAGAGTGCTGGAGAATCATCGACTCAGTGAAAGACACTCTTTGGTCTGCCCAAACCTTGTTGGTCTTCCAGCACAAGCAGTTGTCCCCGACTGCATGTTGCCGACTGGCGCATTCCAAAGCCCAGGACTACATGCTGAGAGACGCACTTAGCTTGGGGCAGCTGCCTCAGTGGCACAATGGGGAAGGTTACTGTCTAAGACCTTTCAACCACAGTGAACTAAGGGGAGCAGAACCTCCTTGAGCTAAATGACTCACTGAATGCATACACTGAATATTGCATGTATCCCTGTTGTACTGAAGAACCTCAGGGTGCAACTTGTTCTATGCAGACAACCTTTAAAATAACTTTGCAACATTTGTAAGACCATGTTTGAAATGTTTCTTTTACTGTATTGAAGCATTTCAGGAGTGCAACTTGATGTATGTAAAGAACCTGAATATTATTCCTATGTGTGGTGGCCATTTTGGATTACTTGTAATGTTTTTGCAGATTTCTTATGAATAAAGTATATTTTTGGCAAAACAAAACCTGACTGACCTTGGCATTGATTTAAGGGGCTTTGGATTCACACAGCCCAGTTGACCCAGAAAAATTCTCTTCACTGATATCCAAGAATTTGTGCCAAAATTGGGATAGCTGTCCCATAGTGTAGTCAAGCAACACCCTGACGTAGTTAGACTAGTGGGATCATACCTTGCAGCCAAGGTACCTCTCCCGCATTTAACAGAGGTGACAGCACAGTGGTGTTTAGTCAGGAGGGAATGGCTCTAGAAATCTTCAACATTGATTCTGGACCCCATGAAGTTTTGTGGCATCAGGTCAAATGTGGGCAAGAAAACCACTTGCTCAATACCACCTACTGCCCTTCCCCAGCCGATGAATCAGTACTTCTCCATGGACATATTTGCCAAACTGGGCCTGTGGCTGGTGGTGAGAGAACATGAGAGGAAAAACCTGCTGGACCCCATCTTCTCCAGTCTACCTGTTGCGGATGCATTTGCCCGTGAGGGTGACCATCTCAGAGTCCGAGTGAACTGTGAAGCTCCACCTTCACAGCCTTCATTGTGTTGTGTGACACTCGCACCATGCTAAATGGGATTGATTCAGAATAAATTTAGCAGCTCTCAGCTGGATGTTTGTGTGGGCCAGCTGGGGCTGCAAAATGAATTCCACTACAATCTGTACCTCAGGATCTGGCATATTTCTCACGCTGCCATCACCAGCATGATATGGGACCAACCCTAATTCAGTGTGAAGTGAAAAGCAGCATGGTAGGAGCTGTGTTAGAATTATCTTAAAAATAAATTGGGGTGCCAATGATTAATGTGACGCAACACAATGTCACATGCATGCCAAACAAGAGAAGCAGTACAGACTGAGCTAATTGATGCCCTAACTGACAGATCAGATCAATGCTTTGCAGTATGCCACATCCAGCCATGAATGGTGGTAGACAATCAAATCACTATTGGGAGCAGGAGGCACCATAAACATTCATTGTCAATGGTGAAAATAAGAATTAGGAGCAGGAATATAAAGTTTGTTTATTAGTCACATGTAAGGCTTACATTAATGCTGCAATGAAGTTACTGTGAAATTCCCCTAGTTGCCGCAGTCCGGCACCTCTTCAGGTCAGTGCAACTAACCAGCACATCTTTCAACCCTCAGTATGGCGCTCAAGCCTATTCTGTCATTTAATAAGATCATGGCTAATCCTGGACCTCATCTTCACTTTCCCACCTGATCCTATCCGCATCACCTTGATGGTGATATTGTTATAGTTCACTTAGAGAGTCAGAGTTGCAATGGCAACATGCACTTTTTATATGTACGTTGTGACCTGGAGGTAGGGATGGTGATATTAGAGGCTTTAGTGTTCTTTCCATTACATGAGGGATCATTCCTGCTCTTGTATCCTGCCATTGATGTCTGTTGGAAGGTTGATACTCAACTTGTGTTTTGAAAACACCCTCGTTGGTCACCACGTCCTGTGGTAACACTCAAATCTAGAACTTCTGGCTTAGAGGGAGGGACATTCTGCACCACAAGACCACTTGGATTCCCTGAGAGGGCAAACGTTTGTTGATCTTAGCCTTCGATATATTCTAACTGAGCATCCATAGCTCTCTGGGGTAGACAGAGAATTTTAATAATTTGAACCCTCTGAGTGAAGGAATGCCTTCTAATTTCCATTTGAAATGCGTGTCTTTTTATCCTGAAACTTTGTTTCTAGCTCTAGCTGTCCTGCTAGAAACTGCTCTTCGCATCTACCTTCTCAAACCAGATTGTAAATCTTTTAATTGTTTTTCATTCTTCTAAACTGCAGAGAGTAAAGGCCCATTCTATTCAATCTCTTCCTCTAGGACCACCCTCTCATCCCAGGAATCAGCCTAATGAACTACATTTCATCCCTCCCCATTTTAGATGTGACAACAGAATCCATACATGGTACTGCCAGTGTGATTTCACCAAAACCTTTATAATTATAGAAATACTTCGTTACTCTTGAAGAAACCTCCTTATAGTAAAGGCCAACATACCATTTATCATCCTAATGCTGTACCTACATGTTAACTTTTTGTCTCTTGTCAAGAAAATTTCTCTGAACATCTACCTTTCATAGTTTATCACCATTTAAAAGAAAGTTTTTATTCCAGCTACTAAAGTGAATAGCCTCGATAGTATAATCCATCTGCCAGCTTCTTGCCAATTCAGTTTTTAGACTTTTTGCATCATCTTCACAACCTATTTTCCTACCCAGCTTTGTATCATCAGTAGCCTTCCACTCAGTCCCTTCCAAATCAGTAGTATGTATTTGTAAATAGCTGAGGTCCCTGCACTGATCCTGTAGCACCCCACTAATAACATGTTGTAATTGAAAATGGGCCATTCATTTCTACTGCCTTTTTTGGCCTACTCTCATGCAGAAAATGAGGCTGGAGAAGTAATAATAGGAAGTATAGCAATGGCAGAGGAACTATTCAGCTATGCATGGTATTGGTATGGTGAAGTGCCCGATTGATTATTCCCTTCATTTGCATATATTCCTACATTCCAAGTGCCCCTTGATCCCACCTAACCTAGCTTGACTTGAACCACTTGATCCAAAATCCATCCAGAAGTGAAATCTGGCATGGCCTTGTTCCTGGGGCTACCGGTTTTGAGAAATTGTAGAATCTATGAAAATGTGATTATTTATAATCAAGTTTGGTACAAAATAAGTAATGTGTGCAGTGATGTTCTTAAGCACTGCAAAAAACACAAGGTGACAATGAGGTTAGGTGCATTAACCAAGAGTCTCAGGGTGGCTGCTAGTGTCCATTATCATGGCATGGAAATGATGAATATAGAAAATAGTAGAAGGAGTGGACCATATGGCCCTTGATCATGGCTGATCCTTCAACTCAATAGTGTGATCCACCACCAACCCTCCCCCTCTCCCACATATCTTTTGATCGCCCTCATTCCAAGAGTTATTTCTAACTTCTTTTTGAAAACATACAATGTTTTGACCTTAACCGTTTTCTGTGGTAGCGAATTCCACAGGCTTACCATTTGCGGGGTGAAGAATTATTTTTCTCATCTCAGTCCTAAAAATTTACTCCACATTCTTAAATTATGACCCTTGGTTCTGGACTTCTACCATCATTGGGAACAACCTTCCTGCATCTACCCTGTCCAGTCTTGTTAGAATTTAATAGGTTTCTATGGGATTTCCCTCCTCATTCTTTGGAATTCCAGCGAATTTAATCCTAATTAACTCAATCACTCATACCTCAGTCCCGCCATCCCAGGAATCAGTATGGTAATGGCGTGTATGGGGAAGGGAGGGGTAGTACCTCTGGTGGGGGAACGTGTTGCATCCTTTCATGGTGGTTTGTCCACCCTTTGCCCCCACCAGGCATTCAGCTCTCACTTGTGGCTCGCCGTAGCTGTTTGCATGCAACAGCAGCCACACCCCGGGCAATGGCTTCGACAAGCTGGCTAAACCAGGTGAGGGTAACCGACAGGTCTCAACTCTGTGAGATAGGGAGATGTCTATCCCAGCATGTGAAGACAGACTCCGGCGGATTGAGCGGACGAGACCAATGGAAGGTTCAACAGTCAAGAAGGCAGTCTCTGCAAACATCATGGAACGCAAAGAGCAGGACAAGACACAGAAGACGTCCTGGTCATCCACTGTGCCTAGTACCATTTCCAACTGTCTTGATTCTTGTCTTGCCACTGGATCTAGATGGGAATTGGGAAGAAAGAGCGAGGCTGACGCTGTGCAACTCTCCCTCACTTTAATCCAAATCCAGCGCTAGTCTCGACATCATCAGCATCATCAGTGTCCTGTTCATGCCTTGAAGTCCCGTGGCGATGGGCAAGTGATGAAGCAGCAGGTGCGGATGCACTGGGAGCTGTAGTCGTGGACCTGCACATAGGCAGCTCAGATCTAATGGTTGTTTTCCGCTGACCGAAGCAGCAGTGAAACTCGGTGTCTACCTGGGCGACTGAGCAGAGCTCTTCAAGAACACACTGCTCGCCTCTGTAGAATGAGAAAGGGGCTAGAAAAGGTGCCCTAAACATTGCCTGCTTCACTACATCCTGGCCAGTTTACCGCGGCTGGTGGGGATCCCACCTTGTGGTTGAACAAAATAAAACACAAGGTGACACCGCTCACCATTGGCACTTGGAACATGCGCACGCTTTTGGTCAATCCTACAACAGACAGACCAGAGAGAACAGCCTTAGTTGCCAGAGAGCTTGCAAGATACAACATTGACATTGCAGTCCTGAGTGAAACTTATCTTGCTAACGTAGATCAGTCGACTGAAACCGGAGGTGGATGCACCTTTTTTTCTGGAGCAGTCGCGGCAGTGATGAACATCATGATGCTGGAGTTGGGTTCGCTGTCGGGAGTCAACTTGTTCAGAAACTTGCTAGTCTACCCAAGAGTGTGAACGACTGGCTTATGACATTACAGCTTCTGCTACAGAACAGAAGTCAAGCCACCCTGATCAGCGCCCATGCCCCCACAAGGAAGAACCCGGACGAGATGAAAGACAAGTTCTATGAAGAACTAGATGCCCTACTACTGGCAGTGAGCAGTACTGACAAGCTGATCTTGCTTGGCGATTTCAATGCAAGAGTAGGGTGTGACTCTGCAATCTGGCAGGGAGTCATTAGGAGGCATGAAGTGGGCAAGTGTAACAGTAACAGCCTACTCTTAATGGAGACCTGTGCAGCACATGACCTCCTCATCACCAACACAACCTTCCATCTACCTATCCGTAACAAGACCTCTTGGATGCACCCCCATTCTAAGCATTGGCATCTTATCGACTATGTGATTGTCAGGAGAAAAGACAGGCAGGATGTCAGAGTGACCAAGGCCACGTGTGGTGCTGATTGTTGGACAGATCACAGGCTCCAAAATGAGGCTCCGCATCAGACCCAAGAGGTGACCACAAGGAAGCAAGGTTATGAAAAGAATCGAAGCGGCCAAGCTAAAGAACCCCAGCATAACTTCTGCTGAAGACTTAAAAATCAGGTTTGCTGACCTACACCTCGCAGGTAGCGCTGAGGATGGCTGGGAACGCTTCTTGGATACTGTCCGTACATCTGCAGTGAAGATGCTCAGGCCCTCTACCCGCAAGCAGCATGACTCTTTTGATGAGAATGATGAGAAGAAACAGGTTCTACTTACTGAAAAGCACTGTCTTCATCGAGCCTGTCAGAACAACCCATCATCAGTTGCCAAGAAAGATGTTTTTACTGTTGCTCGCAGGACAGTCCAGAATAAACTGCGTAAAATGCAGGATGCCTGGCTGAGCACCAAGGAAGATGAAATACAGGGATAGGCTGACAGAAATGACTTGAAACAGTTCTATGAAGCCCTCAGCACGATGGACCTCAATCTCTCGGGAGTTCCCCCCTCCTGAGTACAGATGGTACAACTCTCATTACAGAGAGGGCTCAGATCCTGCAGAGATGGACTGAACACTTTGAAGCCGTCCTCAACTAACTGTCATCTATTAATGATGAGCAATAGACAGGATTCTCCAGGTTGATATCAACAGCGCCATGGATAACCTACAGGTAGTAGCCAGCTATCCAGTGGCAAAGCCTTAGGGGCAGATGCCATACCCGTAGAGATCTACAAAGCTGCTGGTCCTGTACTTATTGAGAAGCTCACCGAGTTGTTCCAGTCCTTTTGGAAGCAAGGACCCATTCCTCAGCAACTTAAAGATGCTTCCACCATACACCTCTACAAGAGGGAAGGGCATTTGGCAAGTATGCGACAACCACCAAGGAATCTCGCTACTCTCCATCACAGGAAAAACCCTCGCAAGAGTCCTGCTAAATCTTCTGGTCACTCATTGGGAGCTGGGCCTGCTTCCAGAGTCACAGTGTGGCTTCCACAAAGGTTGCGGGACTATTGACATAATTTTTGCTGCGCGCCAACTTCAGGAGAAGTGTCAGGAGCAGAATCGCGAGCTGTACACACCCTTCGTTGACCTCGCAAAAGCCTTCGACACTGTAAGCTAACAAGGCCTGTGGAGGATCATATCAAGTTTGGCTGCCCCCCCGCCAAATTCATTCAGATGGTATGCCAGTTCCATGATGGCCAGAGTACTGGGTGGTGGAGAATCCTCTGAGGCATTCCCAGTCACCAATGGCATCAAACAGGGCTGCGTGCTCGCACCCACACTGTTCAGCATGATGTTTACTGCCATGTTTAGTGATGCCTTCCAGGACAGTGTTGCTGGAATCAGCTTCAAGTCCAGAGTGGATGGGAAGCTCTTCAACCTGACTTCAAGCTATTACCAAAGTGAAGGAGACTGTTCTGAGAGACTTCCTCTTTGCCGATGACTGCGCCCTACAGTATCTGTGTACTGTATACAGGTATGCAGTATATCTGTGTACTGGCTCAGAGCCAAAGATGCAAGTCAGTCTGGACAAATTTTCCATGGCTTGTGACAACTTTGGACTCACCATCAACATTAAAAAGATCGAAGTCATGCACCATACACAGAACCCATAATCACAATCAAAGGGCGGAAACTACAGGCAGTGGACCAGTTCACTTATCTTGGCAGCACCCTCTCCAAGTGGTGACGATTGATACGGAAGTTAACTGCAGAATAACAAAGGCAAGTTCTGCTTTTGGTAGATGGTGCTCCACTGTATGGAAACGTTGAGGAATCAGCCCAGCAACAAAACTGAAGGTCTACAGCGTCACTGTACTCACTACCCTCCTGTATGCCTGTGAAACGTGGATTGTGTATCAAAGGCATGCAAGACAGTCATTTCCACATGACTTCGCAGAATATTATGCATCAGATGGCAAAAGTACCAGACACTGAAGTTCTCTCTAGAGCAAGTCTACCATCAGTCCATACAGTGCTGATGAGAGTGCAGACCCTGTGGGCAGGTCATGTCATCCATATGTCAGATGAGCGCATTCTCAAGCACCTCCTTTTTGGGGAACTCCTCTGCTGGAAGACGCTCGAGTGGAGGGCAGAAGAAACATTTCAAAGACACACTTGAGGCCTCGCATATGCATGCAAGCACCACCTCTGGCAAGTTCCTCTCCAAGCTACACATTTGGAACTATATTACTGTTCCTTCACTGTCTGTGGGCCAAAATCCTAGATTCATAACAGCACTGAAGGTTTTCCTACACAACATGGACTGCAGTGGCTCACCACACGATTTCAAGGGCAATTAAAGATGGGCAATATATGCTTGCCTAGCCAGTAACACCCACATCCCATGAATAAATGGAACTATTTGTAGGTTAAAATATATTGTACAAATCATGTTTTATACAACAGAATTGCTGTATGGGAACCTTTTAATAGAATTATTCCTAAACTTGCAAGACAGTAGTTGAAGAACATTTATGGGAGTTGGTAAGTTACTAATTTGGAATACCTTTTGTGCAAGCAAAGTGATTTGCAATGTTTTACTATATTTAAGGATGCTTCATAAATGGAAGCTGCTCATAAATATGTAGAGCTAACATGAGTGAATCACTGAACTGATCCATTTGAGAGAACTAAGTTAACTTGTGTGAAGATGTATCATAGTACAAAAATATAAGAGGTTGTTAGTTGTCACCATAGCTTTAGAGGAGCCTCTGGTAGAGCCTTGCTTCTTCTCTGGCTTTCTTCCAGTCTTCGTCAGTCAATGTCTTAATATTATGCACCCAATCGATTTTTCTTCTTTCTCATCTGTTTTTATGCTTAATTGCATCTTTGATTGTTGCCTGACAAGTCTGTCAGGTCTTTGCTTCCAGTATCCATCCAGGAGTACCTGGCACGATTCTCTCTCTAACTATACTTAGCAGCTCTTTTGATTCCTGAACTTTCCTCCTGTTCTAATCCATTAATTTATCTTTCTATTCTTCCAGCTAATCCTGAGTATCCTCCACGCATGTTTCAAAAATTGTTGTCCTCTTATTTTTTTTTAAGAGTAGGAAATATGGCAACAAACGTTCCTTTGACCTTGAAAACATTCTCATTCTACAGATCATCTACAACATGATGCATTGAGGACAACCCCTCAGTTAATCACTAGAATCATAGAGGTTTACAGCATGGAAATAGGTCCTTCGGCCCAACTTGTCCATGCCTCCCTTTTTTTTTTAAACCCCTAAGCTAATCCAAATTGCCCGCGTTTGGCCCATAATCCCTCTATACCCATTGTAATCATGTAACTACCTAAATGTTTTTTAAAAGATAAAATTGTACCCGCCTCTACTATTACCTCTGGTAGCTTGTTCCAGACGTTCAGCATCCTCCGTGTGAAAAAAATGCCCCTTTGGACATATCTGTATCTCTCCCCTCTCACCTTAAACCTATGCCCTCTGGTTTTAAACTCCCTTTACTTTGGGAAAAGATATTGATTATCTAGCTGATCTGTACCCCTCATTATTTTATCAGATCTCTATAAGATCACCCCTCAGCCTTCTACACTCCAGAGGAAAAAGTCCCAGTTTATCCAGTGTCTCCTTATAACTCAATCCATCAAGTCCCGGTAGCGTTCTAGTAAATCTTCTCTGAGCTCTTTCTAGTTTAATAATATCCTTTCTATAATAGGGTGACCAGAATTGCACACAGTATTCCAAGTGTGGCCTTACACATTTGTTGTACAACTTCAAGACATTTCAACTTCTGTATTCAGTGTTCTGACCGATGAAACTAAGCATGCCAGTTCCTTCTTCACCATTCTGTCCACCTGTGACTCCACTTTCAAGGAGCTATGAACAAGTACCCATAGATCTCTTTTTTTCCGTAACTCTCCCCAACGCCCTACTATTAACTGAGTAAGTCCTGTTCTGGTTTAATCTACCAAAATGCATCACCTCGCATTTGTCTAAATTAAACTCCATCTGCCATTCGTCAGCCCACTGGCCCAATTGATCAAGATCCAGTTGCAGTTGGAGATAACTTTCTTCACTGTCCACTATGCCACCAATCTTAGTGTCATCTGCAAACTTACTAACCATGCCTCCTATGTTCTCATCCAAATCATTAATATAAATGAGAAATCATAGTGGACCCAACACTGATCTCCGAGGCACACTGCTGGTCCCAGGCCTCCAGTTAGAAAACAACTCTCTACAACCACCCTCTAGAAGCCAATTTTGTATCCATTTAGATACCTCACCCTGGATCCTGTGAGATTTAACCTTATGCAACAACCTACCATGTGGTACCTTGTCAAAGGCCTTGCTAAAGTCCATGTAGACCACATCAGCTGCACTGCCCTCATCTATCTTCTTGGTTACCCCTTCAAAAAACTCAATCAAATTTGTGAGACATGATTTTCCACTCACAAAGCCATGCTGACTGTCCCTAATCAGTCCTTGTATCTCTAAATGCCTGTAGATCCTGTCTCTCAAAATACCTTCCAACAATTTACCTACCACGGATGTGAAGCTCACTGGCCTGTAGTTCCCAGGCTTTTCCTTGCAGCCCTTTTTAAACAAAGATACAACCTTTGCCACTCCAATCTTCAGACACCTTACCCATGACTATTGATGATTCAAATATCTTGGCTAGGGGACCACAATTTCCTCCCTAGCTTCACACAATGTCCTGGGATACACTTCACCAGGTCCCAGGAATTTATCTATCTTGATGCACTTTCAGACTTCTAGTATCACCTCCTCTAATGTGTACACTCCTTCATTGTATGAAAATTTTCTTCGATTTCCAAAGCTATTCAAGGATTTCTGCCCTTTTACTTTCATTAATTAGACCTGCTTTCCATATGAATAATTTCCTCAAGCATGTCCATATTTGTTGCTATAACTGTCAAAACCATTTCTAATCAGATATTTATCTATAACCTGGATTTTGTGATCAGCATAAAACAACAGGATTCACAAGTCATTAAGTGTATACTTGCCCACAAAATTTCTGTGGGCTTCTGCACTGTGGTTTGAGGTTATTGTACAGTCAAAGCAGTGTGGTGTCCTTTGTGGGGTATCTGGACCTCTGTGAACAAGATGAGTGATAGTATCTACTTAAGTGATGAATCTTTATTGAGGCATGCACAACCTAAACCAGGAGGCACAAATTAGAATATTTAATTAAATATAATATCATGTGCCAATGGTGAAAGAAAGATGAGGCTGAGAGACAAATAAGTTTTTAAAAAATGTCAATAATAATTAAAATTTGAAAGGCTAAGCCTGTATGAAAATAGATAAGTCCCCTGGGCCGGATGGGATTTACCCTAGGAATCTCTGGGAGGCTACGGAGGAGAATGCAGAGCCTTTGGCTTTGTTCTTCATGTCGTCATTGGCTACAGGTATAGTAAAAAGTCTGACAACACAGGTATAGTGCCAGAAGACTGGAGGATAGCAAATGTTGTCCCCTTGTTCAAGAAGGGGAGTAGAGACCATCCTGGGAATTATAGACCAGTGAGCCTTATTTCTTTTGTGGGCAAAGTTTTGGAAAGAATTATAAGAGATAGGATTTATAATCATCCAGAGAGAAATGAATTGATTAGGGATAGTCAACACGGTTTTATGAAGGGTAGGTCGTGCCTCACAAACCTTATCGAGTTCCAAAGGGGTGGGTATGGGTAAGGTAGTTGACGTGGTGTATATGGATTTTAGCAAAGCATTTGATAAGGTTCCCCATGGTAGGCTACTGCAGAAAATGCAGATGCATGGGATTGAAGGTGACTTAGCAGTTTGGGTCAGGAATTTGCTAGCTGATAGAAGACAGAAGGTGGTGGTTGATGGGAAATATTCAACCTGGAGTTCGGTTACAAGTGGTGTGCCTCAGGGATCTGTTTTGGGGCCACTACTGTTTGTCATTTTTATAAGTGACCTAGATGAGGGTGTAGAAGGATGAGTTAGTAAATTTGCTGACGACACCAAAGTTGGAGGAGTTGTAGACAGTGAGGATGAATGTTACAGTTTACAGAGGGACATAGATAAGCTGCAGAGCTGGGCTGAGAGGTGGCAAATGGAGTTTAATGCGGAAAAGTGTGAGGTGATTCACTTTGGTAAGAGTAACAGGAGTACAGAATATAGGGCTAATGGAAGGACTCTTGGTAGTGTCAACGAGCAGAGAGATCTTGGTGTGCATGTGCATAGATCCCTGAAAGTTGGCATCCAGGTTGATAAGGTTGTTAAAAAGGTGTGCCGTGTATTAGCTTTTATTGGTAGAGGGATTGAATTTCGGAGCCGTGAGATCATGTTGCAACTGTACAAAACTCTGGGGCGGCCGCACTTGGAGTAGTATTGTGTACAGTTCTGGTCGCCGCTTTATAAGAAAGATGTGGAAGCGTTGGAAAGGGTGCAGAGGAGGTTTACCAGGATGTTGCCTGGTATGGTGGGAAGGTCTTATGAGGAAGGGCTGAGGGACTTGAGGTTATTTTCATTAGAGAGAAGAAGGTTAAGAGGTGACCTAATTGAGGCATACAAGATGATCAGAGGGTTAGATAAGGTGGACAGTAAAAGCCTTTTTCCTCGGATGGTGATGGCTAACTCGAGGGGACATAGCTTTAAATTGAGGGGTGGTAATTATAGGACAGATGTCAGAGGTAGGTTCTTTACTCAGAGGGTAGTAAAGGGTGGAATGCCCTGCCTGCAGCAGTTGTGGACTCACCAACTTTAAGGGCGTTCAAATGGTCAGTGGATAGGCATATGGATAACATTGGAATGGTTTAGGTTAGAGGGTCATTAGATTTGTTCCACTGGTTGGCGCAACATCGAGAGCTGAAGGGCCTGTACTGTGCTGTTATGTTCTATGTATATTTGTTGAAGTAAATTTTTAGTGCCAAGTAATTTGCTGGGAAGTAATTGAGACTCATCACAATATTTAGAAATTTGCCTGCACTTAAATGGACGATCTTTAACTTGATGTAGTGCTTTTTTAAAATTTGTTCTTGGGATATAGGCATTTCTGGCTTTGCCAACATTTATTGTCCTTCGTAAGTTGCCCTTGAGAAGTGGAAATCTAATGGATAAGTACCCAATTTCATATGTTCATGAATATGAATGTCTCACCAAAGTATTAGTGCAGCTCAGCTTGTGGAAGAACACAAATCAGGCAGCAACTTGCTGATTTCTGCGTTTGAGTGTGTATGTACAGATGCCAACAATTGCTGTTTCATTTACTCCTTTGTACTGCTGATAGTCTGACCATTATACTAACTGCAAAATCTGAGCTTTTGTGTATTAATTACTAATCATTTATATAAGCAGTGTCAAATAATCTATCTAGACATCTCAACAGAGTAGTATTTGTATGGATAGTTGCTTTTAGGAAGTGGAGGGAAAGGGGTGACAAAAGGGAAAATACAAAATGTGGACAGTGTTTCTATAGACAATTGAAATTGCTGTGCTTACTTTGGTTCAGCTTCAGATTATTACATCATATAAATTAACATTTTGTTTTGCTAACTACTGTGGT
Source organism: Carcharhinus amblyrhynchos (assembly GCF_965287045.1). Classification (NCBI taxonomy): domain Eukaryota; kingdom Metazoa; phylum Chordata; class Chondrichthyes; order Carcharhiniformes; family Carcharhinidae; genus Carcharhinus; species Carcharhinus amblyrhynchos. The sequence goes on from NC_137335.1 coordinate 58,596,337, forward strand.
TTATTTAACAAACTTTGCCAGAAATTATGAAAATTTTATCCCTCAAATAGAAAAAATGCTGTTTATTTTAAGCATAGTACACATTTCTGTAAATTTTAGTTAGATTTTTACATGTGAATATTTTATTTTCCTCATCTCAAATTTCACTTGAGCTTAATGAACTAGCTCCTGATCTAGTGCATGCAGATGGTTGCAGCACATTATATTTGTTAAGCTGATGCCACTGTGCATTTTAGTTTCTGATATAATCATTTACCGTACATGATATGATACTGTCACCTCTTGCCAACAATGGCCTTTAGTATAAACCAACATGATTGGCTCTTGCTCACACAAAAGGTTAAGTCTATTTGTAGTTTTGAATACAGGAAACTTTGTTTGCCAAAGTCCTAATTACATGACGTAGCCCAGTCAGGTTCCAACTGCCACACCTCTGTTAGCCTACTTTTCACTCATTCATTTTAACCTTTGTTCCTTTTCTCTGCAACTCATCTCGTTTAGTTTCCTGTTAAACATCGCAGGGGGATTCTACCTTATAATTGTTATACAGTGTACGAGACATGAATAAGCATATGCAGCTGTTTTAATGACCGGAAGTTTCTTTGGATATTTTTCTTTGAAATAAGATACTTTTTTTAAAAAAGCTGATTCAATGGCTGCACAGCTAGACTTTGTCTCCAGCAATTGTGGTAAGGATACATTTTATTTCATGCATTGAAACCATTTTCAACTGAGTGTCATGATTGTGTCTTGTTGGTTGAGGGGGAAAGGGAGAAGAAAGAGTTTTCTTCTCTCAAAACCAGGTGGATAAGGAGGAAGATTGATTGATGTAGCCTTTTTGTAATTGAGAAAACTGCAAGTATGTTCCTTAAGTAAATTTATCTGTGAGGTTTCGTCAAATGATTTGTTCTAACAAGTATGCATTGTATGCAGATCCTCTGAAGCCTGCTGTTATGGCAATCCATCAAAGTGCATGCCAAAAGAAAACAAATAGCATAGACAATTGAAGAAGTTTATTTATTCCACCTATTTGCTGTTGTTTCCAAGTGTAGAAACAGGCTTGAAATCCACTTTAGTGCAATGTTACACAAAAGTAACAAAACTTTTTTAGTACTTATCTATGCTCATAGAAGTTGGGGGCGAGGATTATTATTGAACAAGAAATTCAGCTGCTTATGTAATTAGGTTTTGGTATTAAAATAGTAATTTGGTTAACTAAGTATAACGTAATAGCAGAAGTTTAAATTGACGTAAAGCAGAACAGCAGTTTCGACCCTGTGTATGAAGGTATTAGTGCTCTTATAATATAACTTGAATGCTGCTGTCTCTATTTAACTATTTAGTCCCAGATAGGAGTTTTCCAGGATTGAAAAGTCACATTTGGACTTCAAAGATGGCAAGATTTTAAAAAGTGCATTCTTTAAGTGGTTCCAAAATTATACAAATTGTTATTATTATGTGGATTAATTATTTTAATTATATGCTCAAGAAAACCCTCCAAATTTTCTTCAAATCAAAATGTGGCTTAAAGACTTTTGAGGTAACTTCCTCCATTTCAACTTTTTTTTGCACAAAAATTGGGAAGTGTTATTTTGTTAATAGATATAAAGTTAGAGAATTGTGCTCATTTTTAATCAGTACACTTTGAATTCTTGCTACTCAAAGATTCACAATACTGCTTTGTTCCTGAAGGTTTAAACACCTAATGACTTATCAAACATCCCATTATGAGGGTGTTGATAGATTTGTTGATCATACTCATCTCAAGCCATAAGTCATAAACTCCATAAATCATCTGTTTGTAAGATATTTTCAGTTTCCAAAAATAAAACATGGACAGAATATGCAGGATGTTATATCTTGTATAGGCTGCATTTGGTGAAGTCTTTTATATACTCAATAGAAATTTCCACGCAAATATGATTGAGTTTTTCTTGAAAAGAGTTGAAAACTAAATCAAGGATACTGCAAAGACAATCTTAGCAAAACTGTAAAGCAGGATACAAGCTTAAAAATGGGCAGTTGTTACCTCCCATGTACATTTAGAAGGAAGATTGAGAAATCTACTGATGAATTATTTTAAACAGTGAAGCATGAAAGGTGCAATTTTATTATGAGATTAGATTACTAATTTCCAGCAAAGAGGAGTCCAGAGCAATGTTGTGTCTGTATTGGTAAGGGAGGATTCGGGCAGAACTCTAATCCAAGAGGCTGTCTTAATTTCAGGATATAATTATTTTTAGTTTTTTCCTTGACCTTGCCAGTTCACGTTGTGATGGATATTTGAACTAAATACAAGAAAAACGTCATCCTTTTGTATATTATTGGAAAGGTAGCACTCTGCAAGATGGAGTTGTCTTGTTATAGAAGTTATGTTGGCGGGCTTGTTGTTCAGAATATTCAACTTTAACTTTCCTGTAGGAATGTTTAAAAAAGAGAAGATCTGAGGAGGCAGAAGTGTGACGTTGTGTAGTTTGTATTAGAAAGTTAGAAAAGTTAATAGGAAGTTTGGGTTTATTCACCAGTTCAGATTGTATAAACACACTAAAAAAAATTCAAGAACAAGAGATGTAAACTGCTAAATAAAACTAGTAATTTTTTGGGACAAGTAGGAAAATGCAGCTGCAAAAGCTAGAAAATATCAAATTGAAACAGAAATTCAGGAAATAGACATCAGGTTAGTGAGTAACTGGTAAGAAGGAAAGACAGATTAACATGCAGGCATGAACTCCTTTGGGTTTGTAAAGCAGTGGGGGCCCCAAGTTTAATTGTTTGGTAAAAGTGTCCTTTGTTACCCAGATAGATTCAAAGAGCCGGGTCTGTTAGCCTTGGAATAGTTTAGACTTGGTGGGGGCAATTCTCCCATCCTACTGCTTTAATTTTTTAGTAAGAAGTCTCACAACACCAGGTTAGAGTCCAACCAGTTTATTTGGTAGTAATCTCACAAGCTTTCGGAAACGGTGTTCCTTCGTCAGGTGTGCGGAAAGTTCTGATGAATTGGTGGGGGAACGAGGGAAGCCAAGGATTGGGGTGGGTGGGAAACTGCAGGGGGGGCAGGGGCAAAGAACTGGAGATAAGGGTGGGTCTGGAGGTGGCTTTTGGGGCTGACCCTGGAATGGTTGGGGGGGCCAGCAATCAGGCCATGGGTGGGCGTAGGGCCAGTGTTGCGAGGATTGTGGGGCTGGCTACTGCGCATGTGTCAATCTTGGCGCTGACAGACTGGCACATGAGCATTGGGCTGCTCACCGTGACATTTTCAGCCTCTCCAGAGGGGATAGGCCACTGATTTATAATGATAAAAATGCTAGTGAGCTCTGCAGTGCACAGAGTGTGGGAGATTCTTCTCTGAACTCCCACTGAAAAAAACAGTGTGAATTACTCCAATTTTCATGCCAATTCGACGGTTGGAATTTTTTTGGGGGGAATTCTGGCTTGTGATTTGATTAGTGTTTGTAAAATGATGAAGAGACCAAATTATGTTTATAAGGATCAATTCTATAGCAGAAGTACATTACATGTTGGGCAATTTTTCTTTTCCCATATTGGATCTATGCAACAGGTTGGCAATTTGTTCAGTGAACATGGGTGTGTTTTATTTCCTCAAGAAAGCTGGATCTGTCTCCGGCTAGGGCAACATTCACTTTCTAAAACATCGGTGCCTCCATATAAATCTGAGTCTGTGTAATCTCTTGGACTAGCTTCAATTGCCCCCGTATCTATTATTTTCACATGTAAGAATTTCAGAATTAAATAACTTGTCTAATAAACAAAATAGTTTCCATCACAATCTGCTATTAGTTTATGATTTTTTTTGTTATTAAGCCTCTGTGAACTGCTGTAGAATGTTTTACCATGTTAAAGTATTGTTGTAGTTGCTCATTGTTCTGGGCATGGTCTGATGTACAAGATGTTACAAATGAATTATTCTCTGTTGCTCAAGAACTCCGTTTTCACAGATTTCTGCCACCCTCCTTTTTTGGGAGATTCCTGAAATTTTTGTTTAAAAGGAGTGGAAAATTTCACAAGGGATATATGGATGCAAATTCCCTACAGGAGGTTGAATTTCAAGTTGTAATAACAACACTCTCTATAATTTTGAAAGTGGAATAATATTATATAGGCAATAGTTTTATGAAGTCATATTGTTATGCTTACATTTCTGATAATCTGATTATTGAGCAAAAACATCTAGTTAAATGTTTTCCCTACAGGAAAACATTTTTAATCAACAGTCAAACCATAAAGCAAAACAAGCAAACTTAATATTTAAGGAAAGCAACACTGATGAAAGTAAACGTGGCCTCCTTGTGGCAAGCCTCAGGGGAACATTGTGGTGGTGAGAAGATGATCCTGATTATGAAATAAATGTATCTGTTCCCCAGCTTTTGTCAGCCAGAAACCTTACCCACACACTACTTCAAAGAATATGCTTTTCATTCCAGCAGTAATAAGCTTGCAAAAACTTTTGCCGAATCCCAACAGTTAATATTTTGCGACAATTAAAAATTGTAGGGATTATTGCCTCAAAATATTTATGTTTAAATTAACCCGCAGCTTGCATTTATATAACTAACATAATTAAGTACCCCAAGCTTATGACAGGAGTGTTACAAAACAAAATTTGACAAGCACCACATTGAGATATATTGGGATAGGTGATAAATGCTCGGTGTAATACACGGAACTAAATAGAATGTACAGCACAGAAACAATACTTTGGCCCAACCAATAGCTGTTGGCGTTTATGTTCCATTTGAGTGTCCTCCCATTGTTCCACATCGACATATTCCTTTCTCTGTCGTATGCTAATATTCACTTCAACCACTCCCTCTTGTATCAAGTTCCACATTCTTTGCGAAGTAAATTTGTTCTGAATTCTCTATATGATTCCTTGGTGACTATGTCATCTGCTTGCCTCTGGTTTTGCACATCTTCACAAGTGTCTTCACTCTGCACCTACTCTATCAAAACTTTCATCATTATAAAGGTATTTATTAGGTTACCCTTCAGCCTTTTCAAGAGAAAAGATATCCAGCTTGTTTATCCTTTCCTGACTGGTGTAACCTCACATTTTTGATATAATTGTAAATCATTAATGCACCTATCTTTTATATAATATGGCAACCCACAATTATACATAGAGTAGTCTAACTGAGATTCAATACAAGTTTAGCACAACTTTGCTACTTTTCAATTATTTTCTTAGAAATAAACCCTTATGTTTGCTTTACCTTTTTATGGCCTTGTTACCCTGATAGGTTTTAAGCTGATCCTTAAAAGAGGTGTAGGATGGGAATTCAGAGCTTAGGGCTTAGGCAGCTGAAGACACGACCAAGAGCATTTGTATTTACAATATATAGCACTTTTCATGAGATCTAGACATGTAAAGTATTTCACAGCCACAAATTTATATTTGAATTATGCAAATTGCAGGCAAAAACAGCAACACCCCATAAAAAGCAAATGAATACCGTGTAACAATGTTTTTGTTAGTGTTAGTTGTGTAATGTAAGTTGGCCAGAGAAATCCCCTGTTTTCTTCAATTTAAATACCCCACTTTGGTTTTAATGTCACAATGAATGATAGCACTTCTGACAGTATAACATTGAATTGTCAGCCAGATTATACGATCGAATCTTTGTCTTGGGCTTGAATGCATAACCACCTGACTGGTCAGGGTGATATCAACTGAGCCAAGCTGACCAGGTTCTGAACAGTAGAGCAAACTGTAAGCTGAAAGATGGAGCAAATGGGGTGCAAAGCTGTTTAGTTATAACTGGAAAAAAAAGTAGCGATCATCAATTTCTACAAAACAATTGAAACACAACTTGCAAATTTTAGTAGTATGTTCACTGTACCAACTTAAAAGAAACCGGAAAAGAAAGATAAAAAAAGATTGCCATGCCACTCAACTAAAGGCTTAACAATCCATTAAATATAACAAAAAATCTGCAAACTCTATACTATTCTAAAAGAATTATGATAATTTCGGGATTCTTTTACATTTAGCTAAAAGAAATGTTCTAAAGTAATTGCACTTTATGTAGAGATAAAGTTTCATATGCAGGTGAAGTGATATGAAGCAAAATGAGGAAAAACCTTTTCACACACATTGAGGAATCTAAAAAACTACCCCCACCCTCCCGCAACCAAAAAAAATTATAGGACAATTCCGCAATAAAGACTTGGATAAAATTTTGTTAGATGAAGATATTTGAGGAATTTTGAGCAAAATCCAACAAATTAAATTAAGGTGCAGATCAGACATGACCTGAATGACTGGCAGAGCAGGCTTGAAGGCTGAATTGCCTACTCCTGTCTGGTGAAGTTCTGCAGCTAAACAAGCCCAACATGAGCGCACATGCTCCACACTGGCAAGTATCAAAAGCTCCAAGTACCAACGAATGGTATTGGCTGCATGGCTTTTGAATCCCCACTTTGTTATGTGGTACTTCAACTAAAAATAGAGGACGTTTTTTGGAGTAAGTTTAATCATGCTAAGATTGGTGTACAAAATGGAAAAGCTTGTAGCATAGGTTAGTCATGCTGTATTGTGATGCATATCTAGTTTTAGCTGGGAAGCATCAGTAACCAAGTTGTTAACAACAGCAACTTTCATTTATATAGAACATTTCATGTTGGACAGCATCACAAGGCATTTCACCAGAGAGTTATCAAACAGTATTTGACATTTGAGTCATAGTGGAGAGTTCAGGTCCTAACTGACCTAAAGCTTGGTCAAAGCAGTTGATTTTAAGGAGTGCCTTAAAGAAGGAGAGAGGGGTGGAGGTTGAGGGATGGAATTCCAGAGTTGGGGCCTAATCAACTGAAAGCACTACTGCCAATGGTGGAATGGTTAAAATAGGGGATTTGCAAGAGTTGGAGGAACATATATTTCAGAGGCTTGTAGAGCCGGAGGAGGTTACGTAGATGAAATGACACAAGGCCATAGAGGACTTTTAACTGAAATGTTGTCAGACTAGGAGTCACTCACTATAAGTTGGTGAGCACAAAGGTGGAGTGAATTGAACTTGATTCGAGAAATTACATACAACAGTGTTTTTGATTAGCTTAGGTTTATAGGGAAGCAGACCAGTATAGTATTGAAATAGTCAAATATAGAGGTAACAAAGCCATGGATGAGGATTTTAGCATGAAATGAGCTGAGGCAATGGTGGAATTGGATAATGTTATAGGGATGGGAGTAGGCAATCTTTTGATCCAGATAAATGATTGGAACTCATCTGAGTCAAATATAGCACCAATGCTCTGACTGGTTTTGTTCAGCCTCAGACAGTTGCTAAAGAGATAAATGCAACTGGTGGCAGGGACCAAAGACAATGGCTTTAGCTTTTAAATTATTCAGTTGGAGGAAATTTCTAATTATCCAGAACTGGGCGGCATGGTAGCAAGTGATTAGCACTGCTGCTTCACAGCACCAGAGACCTGGGTTTGATTCTCAGTTTGGGTCTCTGTGTGGAGTTTGCACGTTCTCCTTCTGTCTGCGTGGGTTTCCTCTGGGTGCTCCGGTGACCTCCCACAATCCAAAGATATGCGGGTTAGGTTGATTGGCCATGCTAAAATTGTCCCTTAGTGTCATGAGATGTGTGGATTAGTGGATAAATATATAGGGATGTGGGGGTAGGGCCTGGGTGGGATTGTGGTTGGCGCAGACCCAATGGGCCGAATGGCCTCTCTCTGCACGATAGGGTTTCAATGATTTCTATGATTGAATTGGATGTTCGACAAGCAGTATGACAGAGGAGGGGTTTAGAAAGTTGATGGTGAGGTAGAACTAAGTTGTTGTCAGTCTGTGTGTGGAACCTGATATGTTTATAGCTGGTGTTGCCAAGAGGAACATGTCGATGAGAAATAAGAGGGTCCAAGAATAAATCCTTGAGGGACTCGAGGTACTGATGTGAGACTAGGGAAATGAGCTATTCAGTAGAGGAGTGGTGTTAGTAGGGGATGTTATGGTCAGCAGTGTCAAAGGCTGCAGACAGATTGAGAAGAGGAATAATTTAGCAGTCGTAAGTTGACATTTATGACTTTGAGTGCCATTTCAGTGTTTTGGTAGAGCTGGAACCCTAATTGGAAGGAGGCAAAGGTGAAATTCTGAGAAAGGTGAGCTTGAGTTTGGGAAGTGACAGTGCGTTTATGGATTTTTGGAGTAGCATTCGAGAACGAGGCAGGTGAGGTTGGTGAGCAAACTGCACACAGTACAGTGATGCAGCAGGACATTGGCAAAGAGAGGGGGAAAAGGAACGTAGTAGTGATTGGGGATAGTGGGGTGAAGGGTATTGACACTGTCCTTTGTCACAATGACAAAGTGCACAGAAGGGTGTGTTGTCTGCCTGGTGCTCGGGTACGGGATGTCGCAGCTGGGCTGCAGAGGAACCTGGAGTGGGAGGGTGAGAATCCGGTCGTTGTGGTACATGTGGGTGCCGGCGACGTAAGCAAAATGCAGACTGAGGATCTGGGGAGGGAGTATGAAAAGCTGGGAATGGAATTAAAAAGTAGAACCGACAAGGTGGTTATCTCTGGGCTACTGCCTGAACCGAGTGCAGACGGGCGTAGGGTTGACAGGATTAAGGAAGTGAATGGGTGGCTCAGGGATTGGTGTAGGAGGAATGGGTTTGAATTTATGGGGCATTGGCACCAGTATTGGGGTAGGTGGGACCTGTTCAGGCGGGATGGGGTTGGTCTGAACCGTGCTGGGACCAGAGTGCTGGCGCATCGAGTAAAGAGGACTGTAGACAGGGCTTTAAACTAATTGGGGGGAGGGGGGGGGGGTGGTAGGTGATGTTACGAGGTCTAAAGTTAAGGAGAGGGTACAGGTAAGGGAAGAGGCCGAGGATGTCGCAATAATAGAGGGAGTAGGGGGCGTGAGTATGGTTGGTGGCGTTACGGCAAATAGGGTCCAGGTGAAGGCTGGGATGAAAGCGCTTTATCTGAATGCACGAAGCATTCGGAATAAAGTGGATGAGCTGGTGGCGCAGATCGACACAAATGGATATGATCTGGTGGCCATTACAGAGACGTGGCTGCAGGGTGACAGGGACTGGGAGCTGAATGTACAGGGCTATCAAGTGTTTAGGAAGGATAGGCAGGAGGGAAAAGGGGGGGGCATAGCTCTGCTGATTAAGGATAGCATCACGGTGGTAGCAAAGGATGATATTGGAGCCAAGGAGCAGAACGTGGAATCGTTGTGGGTAGAGATTAAGAACAGCAAAGGGAGGAAGACGCTGGTGGGTGTCGTCTATAGGCCCCCGAATAATGATCTGGAGGTGGGGCGGGCTGTTAACGCGCAAATAAGTGCGGCGTGCAGGAATGGGACGGCCGTAGTTATGGGGGATTTCAATCTGCATATTGATTGGTCGACCCATGTTGGACGTGGTGGGCTTGAGGAGGAGTTCTTGGAATGCTGCCGGGATAGTTTCCTGGAACAGTGTGTGTTGGAGCCGACGAGGAAGCGAGCTATCTTGGATCTGGTGCTATGTAATGAGGTGGGTAGAATTAGGGACCTTGCGGTGAAGGATCCTCTTGGGGGGAGTGATCATTGTATGGTGGAGTTTCTGTTGCAGATGGAGGAGGAGAAAGTGGGTTCCCGGACACGCGTACTTTGTTTGAATAGAGGGGAGTACGGTAGGATGAGAGAAGAATTGGCAAATGTGGACTGGGGGAGCGCGTTGGAGGGAGGGTCTGCTGAGGAGCAGTGGAGGATCTTTAAGGAGATCTTTCTTGGTGCTCAGCAGAAATTTATTCCGATGGTCAAAAAGGACCGTAGGAGGAGAGGTAATAAGCCGTGGATAACGAAGGAGGTGAAGGAAAGTGTAAAATTAAAAGCGGAGGAATTTAGAGTAGCTAAGAGTAGTGGGCGAGAAGAGGATTGGGAGAGGTTTAAATGTCAACAAAGATTGACAAAGAAGTTGATAAAGAAGGGTAGGAGAAACTATGAAGCTGGGCTAGCGCTTAATATGAAAAAGGATAGCAAGAGTTTTTATAAATAGATAAAAAGGAAGAGGCTGGCTAGGGTGAACGTTGGTCCTTTAGAGGATGAGAAAGGGGACCTAGTGGTAGGGGATGGGGATATGGCTAAGGTATTGAATAACTTTTTTGTTTCTGTCTTCACGGAGGAGGACGTGAATAATTTGCCGGGTGTTAGCGATGGAAAGGTGGTAGGACTGGAGGGTCTTAATGACATTACTGTTACTAGAGAGGCAGTGCTCGACAGACTGGAGGGGCTGATTGTGGACAAGTCCCCAGGACCGGATGGACTGCATCCGAGGGTTCTGAAAGAAATGGCGGAGGTGATTGTGGATGCCTTGGTGGTTATTTTCCAGACGTCGCTGGATTCCAGGGAAGTGCCGGAGGATTGGAAAACGGCTAATGTTACGCCGTTGTTTAAGAAGGGTGCCAGGCAAAAGGCGGGGAATTATAGGCCGGTTAGTTTAACGTCTGTGGTAGGTAAAATGTTAAAATCTGTCATTAAGGAGGAAATTGCGAGGCATCTTGAAGGGAATTGCTTGATAGAGCAGACGCAGCACGGTTTCATTAAAGGGAAGTCGTGTCTGACAAATTTACTGGAGTTCTATGAGGATGTGTCTAGGGCAGTGGATAGAAGAGAGCCGGTGGATGTGGTCTTTCTAGATTTTCAGAAGGCGTTTGACAAAGTACCTCACAAGAGGTTATTGCAGAAGGTCGAGGGACATGGAGTTGGGGGTAGGGTGTTAGCGTGGATAGAGGATTGGTTGTCAAATAGGAGGCAGAGAGTGGGGGTCAACGGGTGCTATTTGGATTGGCGGATGGTGACTAGTGGAGTGCCCCAGGGTCGGTGCTGGGGCCTCAGCTTTTTACCATTTATATAGATGATCTGGAGGAGGGAACCGAGTGTAGGGTGTCGAAATTTGCTGATGACACCAAGATTGGGGGAACGGCAAATTGTGCGGAGGGTGTGGAGAGTCTGCAGAAGGATCTAGATAGGCTGGGCGAATGGGCCAGGAAATGGCAAATGGAATTTAATGTTGGCAAGTGTGAGGTGGTCCACTTTGGTAGGAATAATGGTAGGAAGGATTATTACTTACGTGGCGAAAAACTGCAGCAGGCGACGGTGCAGAGGGACCGCGGGGTCCTTGTGCATGAGTCGCAAAAACCCAGCTTGCAGGTGCAGCAGGTGGTCAGGAAGGCGAATGGGATGCTGGCCTTCATAGCGAGGGGGATTGAATATAAAAGTAGGAGGTCTTGCTGCAGCTGTATAGGGCATTGGTGAGGCCGCAGCTGGAGTACTGTGCGCAGGTGCGGCGCCCAAAAATGCACAAAGATATTTTGGCCTTGGAGGGAGTGCAGAGGAGGTTTACTAGGCTGATACCGGAGTTGAGGGGGTTGAGCTATGAGGAGAGGCTGAATAAACTAGGCTTGTACTCGTTAGAGTTTAGAAGAATGAGGGGAGATCTCATTGAGACGTATAAGATGATGAATGGGATGGATAGGATAGAGGTGGAGAGACTCTTCCCGCTCAAAAAAGATAGTAGGACTAGGGGGCACAGCCTCAAGATAAAGGGGGGGCGGTTTAGAACGGAGTTGAGGAGGAACTTCTTCACTCAAAGGGTGGTGAATCTCTGGAATTCTCTGCCCGTTGAAGTGGTGGAGGCTGCCTCGCTAAATATTTTTAAGACGCGGGTTGATGGGTTTTTGATAAGAGAGGGGATTAAGGGTTATGGGGAGAGGGCGGGAAAGTGGAACTGAGCCACGATAGATCAGCCATGATCTTATTGAATGGCGGGGCAGGCTCGAAGGGCTAGATGGCCTACTCCTGCTCCTATTTCTTATGTTCTTATGTTCTTATGAGACAAAGGATAGGAGTGAAGCATGTTTTCTTTTTAACTGAGAAATAATGATAGCAGTTAGGAAGCAGGTGGGCTAGTATCTGAAGAGAGCAAACCATCAGTTAAAATGGGGACTAGTTTGGTGGGAATAGGGTCAAGATGGGTTTCTTGGACAGAGACTCGGAAAGAGCAGAAGAGGAAATGGAAAAAAAAATAAAGATGTGACTTGGGGTTAGGGCATGCTGAACCTTAGAGGAAATTTGACCTGGTGAGCTAGGGGAAGGGAAGGAAATCTCAGAGCAGCCAAACGGATGGTATCAATCATTGTACACTTTCTTATTTTAAAAGAAAACAGTGTTCGCTACATACTATTTGAGTTTCTTGTATGTTAATGGTAGACTATTATATATTAGGGAGTGATAGCTTTGTGTTGATACTACTGGCCCAGTAACTTCGAGTCACAATCTGAAGATCCAAGTTCAAAATTTGCCCCTGCAACTGGAGAACTTAAATTTAGTTTATAAATCCAAAGTAAAAAGTTGCTATCAGCGACTATGCAACTGCTCAATTTCCCAAATATACTTAAGGAAAAGAAATCAACCTTCCTTTCCTGGTGTGGACGAGATGTGACTCCAGACCTGCAAGAGTATGGTGACTCTAACTGCCTAACAAGCCACTGATAAGTCCAATTTGGGACGGGCGATGAAGGTGGTTGCCAGCGACTCCCGCTTTTGGTGAATGATTTAAAAATTATCTAGGACATAGTCTTAAATTTTCTTATCAGATCTAAAGTTAAACTGTAAGGTACTTGAAACTGCAAGAAACATTTGCAACAGAAAAAAGCATAAAGTTCCTTTGTAAGACATCAGGATAATTTAGGCAATTTCTTTGCAAACCCAGTATTTTGGCAGTAGACATTTGGTTTCTTTGTTTAAAGTGTTGTATCATACAGGTGGATTGGGGCAGATAGTGTATTGTTTACAGTTTAAAAGGAGGTTTCTATGGCTAGGTTTGTGTAGTGTGATTGTACATGAACTGAGAGATCAAAATGTGGGCTTGGGCATTTTGCTTGCTGTATCACACTGAAAGCTAGGCATGTACATGACTTGGTCAGCACGCTCTCAAGCTCGAATAGTGCTCCTCTGTTAGCTTCTCTCCCTCTCCTCAAGAAATTTGATTCTGACATGCTGTGACTCCTCAAAACATTGAGACCAAAATCTGGCCCAGCCCCATCTTATGAATTAATTTACTTGTGCTTGTTATGTGAATTTAATGATCCAATGATGGACCAGCTTTCATTAATCTGTTTATTTCTGGTTTTTATTTGATTGTGCTAGAATGTTCGTTGGTATCCTTTTTATTGTCAGCTTGTGGTTTTGCTGTTCAGTTTTGCTATGCAGATTGTATGATGTCCTAAAAGGTTAAAATGCATGTTCTTCTAATTTGGATTCACTAGTTTAACATTTTTAATCTTCGGTTTTGAGAAATAGTTTAAAACTGAGAAATATTTGAAAATGATGCATTTTGGGTTATGAATGCATATTATGTTATTGGACTTTAGAGCTAATGTTGAACAGGACACTAGCAAATCAGTTAAGTTGCATTTAGATTTTCAAACTTCATTCCATATTAGGCCATAAGTGGATTTTATTTTTGTAAAACCTGGTAAATTTTGAGATTCCTGGTGATTATTTGTGAAACCTATTCCAGATGGAGAGCAAGTAAATTTGGATGCTGATTGTTATTGTAACTGTTTGTGAGTACATAATGTTCAAAATTTTAATTGTCAAAGTTAGAATGAAATATTTTCAAAAGGACTTTCTCACTTTTGCTGTTCAGAGAAGTCTGATAGCAATTGGAGCATGCTTGCTATAGGCCAGATGTATTGTTAGATTGGATTTCCGTTGCACCCACAGTTACTTTGAATATTATGTCGGCTCTGTAGAATTGTAAATGTAGAATCCTTTATTAGTGAAACATGTAGTAACAGACCTTACTTGTTTTGTATGTAAATACAGCATAAAAATTGCAGTTAAGCCAATACACCTTTTTATACAATGATCTTAACTTATCACAAATCACTCTCACAAATTAATGAAATGGCACAGCCAAAGTCTGCAGAGACCCGCAATCATTTTGTCACATCGAAGCACATGTTGAAATGCATGAGATTCTTCCCATCATTAGGATTTAAAAACAAAAAAATGTTGGAAATATTCAACAGATCAGGCAGCATCTCTGGAGAGAAACAGAGCTAGCGGGTGAAATTTTCCCATCAGGTGGGAATTTGCAGCCTTGGGGCAAGTGCAACCTGAAATGTTTCAGGTTGAGGTAACCTTTTAGTGTAACAGCTGCGAAGAAAGGTTAGCGTGACCTGAAATTATAGGCAAAAATCCACACCCAGTCATTTAGTGCTACAGTTATATTGCACAATTTCCATTAGAAATAGGTTGTTTTTCAAATGTATATAACATATGTAAACGTAGGGTGGCACAGTAGCGCAGTGATTAGCACTGCTGCCTAACAGCACCAGGGACCTGGGTTTGATTCCTGACTTGGTTGACTATCTGTCTGGAGTTCGCATGTTCTCCTGTGACTGTGTGGGTTTCCTCAAGTGCTTTGGTTTCCTTCCACAGTCCAAAGATGTGCAGGTTAGGTGGATTTGCCATACTAAGTTCTCCCACAGTATACACAAAGAGGCGCTGGAGAGTGACGACTAGGGGATCTTCGCTGTAACTTTATTTCAATGTTAATGTTAGTCTACTTGTGACACTAATAAGTAAACTTCAAATTAGTTCAATTTGCAGAATGTGCCAATATTAGTCCAAGTTGCCCTTGGCCTTTTTATGCTTTCTATCTCATTACACTGTAGCTTGGACCACAAAATGAATGGGGAGATGGAGCGGGTGCCAGTGAGCGTGATAGCACACCCAAATCCAAATGGATAATGAGGTTCTGCTGACCCTAACAGCAGAGTCTCTCTTAAATAAAAGGTGGCTGTTTCCCTTGACTCATCACCCCTTTTGTCATTTAGTGACTTCTGTCCTCCACATATCACACACTTCCCTTTTGTTCTTTCATGCTTTCCTTCCTTTGGTCTTGTTTAAAATTTGTATTTATTACATCTCTCATTTCTACCAGTTTTGATGAAAGTTTGACAACCTTTCATTAGAACTGGTAGAGGTTAGAAATATAACAAATACAGATTTAAACGGTTTTTTCTCTCTGCACGCACACCTTTAATTATCCTATCTACCTGTTACACATTTCTTTTTGTATCTGTTTGTGCATCTTTGTTTTGCATATTGAATGTCAATGTAAAGAAGCAAAATGGCAGAAAACACTGTTAAATTTTATCATGGTTTTGTATTTTTTTAAGGTGTAGTCACTTGTTTATGTAGCTGGTTAAGAGTTGCAAAGCTTGTAATTGTATAGTCATATAATGTGAATTCAAAAACCAATTCTTTTACTCGTGCATTACTTGTGACATTAAGTTGGCCAATTTAAAGTTTAAATCATATGTAAAGAATATGTAAGATTTAGTTTTATAGTAATTGCATACTGTGTTCAAGGTGGGAAGAGTAAAACATTGATTACCATAGAATTTTACAATTAAAGTTTTCAAATACACGATTTGCCATAAATGTCATGGTCTATGTCAGATACTTCTATATTTACTGAAAAAAAATTCAATTTGCAAGTGTCTAACTTCTGACTGCAGTTTTGTTTTGAGGTAAATACATTTACTTTATCAGCTGCACAGTAGTTTTCAATCCCTTAGCACATAAAATTCAACAGCTTTCAAAGACAAAAACACACTGCATATAAAATATGACATTTGTAAACCTATACTTTCTCTAGATTAATCCAGCTAATCTACACATCTTTGGACACTAAGGGACAATTTAGCATTGCCAATCCACCTAACCTGCGTATCTTTGGACTGCGGGAGAAAACCAGAGCACTAGTTTGCCCCTTGCAGATAGGGGCCAAACATCCAAACTTCACAGTCATCCAAGGTTGGAATTGAACCCAGGTCCCTGGCACTGTGAGGCAGCGGTGCTAACCACTGTACCACATGCCACCCTTTAGGAAGAATTATTTCATGAACAGAGATCATCATCTGGCATTTTGTTGAAATGGCTGTTATCCATCTGAGGCGAAGGCAATTTTACATGAAGGAGGATAACATTTGGGTCCATTTCTACCATTTCCTGTTTTCCATTTTCAGCAAAGATAATTGGATGACATTCAAAAATGCTCGCTGACTTATTTTCTTCTCCACCTCCCCTGTTTTGTTGGCTTGGAATGTTCAAGCTAATTGCAGGCACTTGGTTGAGAACAACAAACCCATTAAAAGATAAAGGATCAATTCTGCTATTTCTGGGTGAGCTCATGGAACCATCTTTTTAAAGTTTACTTATTAGTGTCAGAAGTAGGCTTACATTAACATTGTAATGGAGTTACTGTGAAAATACCCAAGTTGCCACACTCCAGTGCCTGTTTGGGTACACTGAGGGAGAATTTAGTATGCCCACACACCTAATCAGCACGTCTTTCGGACTGAAAGAGGAAACTGGAGCACCTGAGGGAAACCTGTGTAGACACTAGTCGAACGTGCAGGCTCCACACAGTGACCCAACCTGAGAATCAAACCTGGCACCATGAGGCAGCAGTGCTAACCATTGTGCTGAGTGTGATGTAGGCATTATTTGAATTCCCTAGGTGCACAGGACAAATTTGGGCATGTTCATTAGAAGCTTCAAGATGCAAGTTGACCACTGTAACATGTCAGCTGCTAATGTGGATTGTGTTCTTGTTTTCAGTTATAAAATTTAGGCACTGCTCAAAACATAAATACTGATCAAGTCCTGGTTCTGTCACAGCCCACCTTTATAGTGTAGGAGTAATCTCTCTTGTTCCTTATATTCTCATGTGGCATCATATCTGTTAAAATCTGTATGCGTATAGGCTGTTTGTGTAGTCCTTTGTATGTGATTGTATTCCAAGGCCTTATGGCGTTCTCTAATTTCAGTTTTTATCCTGGATTCAATGAAAGTGTATCTTTTGTAATGTGATATCGCTTCAAACTGCTCTCAGCATTGAAATTTAATAATAAAAGAAACATCATTGTAGTCTTTATAAAATGCAGTCAGTCGTAACGATAATTAAAATCCGAATTCACTTGTGCTTTCCAGAGCATGGTGCCATTATTATTTACTTGACTTCAGTCTGTCAAGGAAGTTCAAAGCTTATGTTGTGTGACGCATTTTAATACTTAAGTATTTTACTGGGAATTTTGACCATAGGCTGGCAACATCTGAGGCAAAGCCAAATGCATGTGCCTATATATATATAATCTATTACGTCTATTTTGAGTATCGTACTGAAATGAATGGAAAACAAAAGTACTTCCATGTGTTCTTTGGAGAATTGCTACGCCCATATATTTACAATTTGTTTTCTGAAGTGGCTTTCTTCAATTCTCGGTCCCAAAATTAATTTGTCTTAGATTTTATTTTTATAAATAAGTGTTGTTTGTAGATTCATGCTCCAAACATGAGAGAACCACATATGAAAATTTGTAGTACTGTTCTTGGTGATGCAAACCATTTTGGCTGAATGACTTAAAATATATTTCCCATCCTAACCATAAAGATAACCTGGAGGCTGATCTTGCCCTGCTTTATTGCTTTCATACCAGCAGCATGTATTTGTGTAGCACCTTGGATGATAACCATATGGACCAGTGATGCTAATTGGCTGGTACAGGATCGCTTCTCGGCCTTTTGGCTAAGATCAAGTGTAATATTGACATGCTGCACTTGGTTGAAGTCATTAGGTTACATTTTAGCTTCTTTTGAAGCAATTTTTTAAAGTGGCATCTTGGCCTTTTGGCTAAGATGCAAATAAGATCAAGCCTTGGAAGAGGAGTTACACCTATTCCAATCAGCTTGTATCATGTAGATCAAGCCCAAGACAGGTAGTGAGAGCCCTGTCTTGTCAGCTTGGATCGGGAATGTCTCAGCTTGTTGGGATTCTGAATTGGCTTTAATTTGACTTGATTGGATTGGAATAAAGTAAACAAAAAACCATATCACAAGAACATCGTCACTTGGCTTTTTGGCTAAGATTAAGTGTAGTTTCTGTTATCAGTTTTTGCAAAGAGCTAATGGATTTCAATGTGGATCATGGATTGAAGAAGACAGCGAGAAAAAAGACACAGGAGAAAACAATATTTGAGCTCTGCTGCTGTTGGTGGAACTCTCTATGCTGGTTTAAGCTTCTGGCTAGGACCTAACACCGATACAGCACAACTCAGTGTTTGAACTACGGCTGCAAAAGCTTGAGCACCAGGCCAAGGGGTGTGCAACACTCTCCGAGTAACAGTAAAGACATCAGGAAAAGATTTGTCTGGGGATCGAACCTACTTCGTGAAACAGATGCTTTTCAAGTTTTGCGGATACTTTGACATCACCTTCAGAAGTGTTAAGTGATGCATCCAGTTTCTGAACGCATTCAAGGAAAAAGGCAACTGGGTCCCCTGACCATTCTGGCTGTGGAACCTCTTTTCATCCTATTGCAGCAGAACCAAGTTGTTATATTCCACATTTACAACCCCCACGTCCTTGTGTTGGATGTGCTCACATTCCTCGCTAGATGTGTTGAGTTGAATGGAAACAGCACTGAAATGAAAGATAACTTTGAGTTTTGGATGAGCAAATGCCAGGTCAAGGTGATCTTGAGACTGGATGTGAATAGACCCATTCTGCAATCCTCCTTCCTCCCCCTCCAATTTCACTGTTGGAAGAAGCCGAGGCTACCTGTTGTATGCGGCACAGTCATGACTGTGTCGCGCTGTGGCAAAACTGGACATGTTGCTGCCAATTGCAGCGCGCCTTCTGTAGAAACTGCATGCAGGAGGGACACAGCCAAGGACTGTAAAGAAAGCAAGCTGCATGGGGAGACTGGCCATCTTTACAAGGCTTACCAAAAACGGGGTGTACGTATGCACAAAACATTAGCGGTGAAGCGAAAGAAGTCACCACAAAGGAAGTTCATGTGCCTCCGACAACAAGAACAAAGATGCTGCCTCACAAGATGCTGCAAAAGAAGATAAGGCATCTGAACAAAAGGTTGAGGCTCAGCACACCCAGAGACACATCCCCACCCCTACCAGAAGAGAAAGATTCAAGTGAAGAGGAAGCTACAAAATAAGAAGGGCCCTGACCAAGAGTGATTAGGAAAATTCAAAAGAGGAAAATGCTAAAGAAATTAAATGATTTTCTCGTAAACAGTAAAAAGCTTTCAGCTTGTGCCGCCAGGGTGGCTTCCTCCTCGGGTGAGGGAGGACAAGCTGGCCACCGCTGACAAAATAAGGTGAAATGGAAACCACTGAACCCTCAGACCATCGATGATGAGGGTAATGAAATGTCCAGGGAAACTCAATCTCAATTGAAGGGAGCAGCAATATGACCAAGCCCAGACCTTGGAAAATAAACACAAGGAGACACACCAGATCCACAAATCTGGGAGCAACAATATCTGAGGCTAAGATTAGCCTGCATTCCTAACACTTACTGTAGTGATCTCAAAAAAGTTGATCGCGATTGACGTGTTGGTCCTGGAGCCTGAATCAATTGTCATTGGCTGCCAGCAGTAGCTGAAAATGTTTGGGACACGGGCGTCTTGTGATGACAGGCAAATAAGCTCATTGGTTGTTGAACAGCTGCCAAAAATACAAAGTAATCTGGCTTCTCGTGAGGACGAGCGAAGCATCTCATTAACTGCTGAAACAAATGCTCCAAAACAGGAATGAAGCTGGGTGAAGACAGAACGATGAGCGAGGAGCCAGGGAGCTCCATGAGAGAAATCTACCATTTCCACAAGATATAGGAAAGTGAATTTCTTGTTTATGAATCTCATTTGTCTCATTTTAAGTAAAACATGAATAAATAAATGGCATTTTCCCTAGTTTCTACAGGATTTGTAATCAGAAATCAAATTAATTAGTTGCCTGAATTTGAAAAGCTGAGGTTGAAATTGCATCCAAACCTGAACCTCTGGAATGTAAGTTGCAGAGGTCAGAAAAAAGTGCATTGGAGCAGGTTCAGTATTGATTCTTGTAGTCTCTGGCCCATGTACATTTGGATCCAATCTGTATTGCTTAGTTTCAACAAAGCAAAGCATAGAATTAATCAAGTGTTTTGATGAAGTCAAGTGTTAATTTGGATTTAAAATCCACTTTAATGCATCAAACAACTCAATTGGATCCAAGACTCTTTGCAGTGGTGGTTTTAAATATCTGTTGCAGGAAATTTGTCTAATTTTCAAACCATTCCTATTCCTGAAAATACTTTAAGTTCTGTATATTTGAATCTGTGAATGTTGTAGAACACTTAATTCCCTAAATCAACTACTTGACCTAGCTAGTAGTGATTATAATTTAGAATGGAGAGTGATTTGAAAGGGAAGTGGCTGTAAATTTAGTGTTTAAAACTGTATGTGAAATATTTTTAACCGGACACTTTTGTCTTGAATTTAGTTAGTGTGAAGTCAATAAATTTTCTAAGCAATTTCAAAGTGGTCGTTATACATCAAATTTAAATAGTACAGAACCTTAATAAATAATGCACTTTGCACAAGCTAAACTGCTGGACCACTTTCTCCATGTTCTTCAGTGAAGCAGTGGGTATAAGTGCCAGGTAACCTTGATCCCCTCTCTGATCTCGCTCATATTTGTTCACATTGGAATGGCAGGGAGAATCTTGACAGTATTGCTTGATATAAATGGACAATGCCTATAAAAAGCATGCATACATACTAGACTATTTCATGTATATTCCTTATATCTAAAATGATTACACAAAACTCTTGTTAAAGAAAAATACTGTATAAAGTGGATATAAAGATCTTTTTGTCCACAGTTATCCAAATTTGGTAACTTCTGTGTTGAAAATGAGAATTTGTATTTGTGTAGCACCTTTCGTGTTTTCTAGTCCTCAGCAGCTGATTAGGAAGATAAATGGTATGCTGATCTTTATTGCAAGGGAATTACAGTGCAAGAATAAGGAAGTCTTGCTGCAATTATTACAGGGTTTTAGTGAGACCACGCCTGCAGTACTGTGTATAATTTGCTGTCCACATCTAAGGTAGGAGATACTAGCCTTACAAGTAGTGCAAC
Organism: Carcharhinus amblyrhynchos; assembly: GCF_965287045.1. Taxonomy (NCBI): domain Eukaryota; kingdom Metazoa; phylum Chordata; class Chondrichthyes; order Carcharhiniformes; family Carcharhinidae; genus Carcharhinus; species Carcharhinus amblyrhynchos. The sequence goes on from NC_137335.1 coordinate 58,617,346, forward strand.
AAAAGTTTGCTTGGTTTATTTCTGGGATAAGAGAATTGTCCAATAAGGAACGATTGAGTGGAATGGGCATTTGTTCTCTGGGCTTTAGAAAAATGAGAGGCGATCTCATTGAAACATGTAAGATGGGAGAACTACACCCTGTTTTTCTACAAAGTGCTGCAGGATCTTTGACTTCTACCTGAACAAGCACAAGGCTTCATCTGACCTAAATGATTGCACACCTGATGTTTGAAACAACTCTTAGTATGCATTGAAGTGTCAACATTGACAATGTGACCGAGCCCCAGAGTGGAGCATGAACTTCTGACTGGAAGGTGAATGTGTTACCACTAAGCCAAGCTGACATCTATCTCACGGTACAACTATTCTGCCAGTATTAAAATTTCGTCTTTATTATTGTTTGATCCCTAATAATTGGTTGTAATTCAGTAAACACAAAACTCAAAATTGAGAGTTCTCACAGTTGCCAAATTGTGCAGCTTTCTGCACCAGAGACTATAATGTAACATGAATTGGGAGTAAGGAGAACATGTGAAATATTTTTTCCCACAATCAATCAATCTACATCTCTGAAAGCAAAATTAAAAATAACTCAACCTTTCTCTTAAATTTCTCACACCAACTGATTTTTTAAAAAAGCTTTCTTCGCATATGTGTAGCTTCTCAAACATAGCTGCTACTGTTTTGTGCTTAATTTATTTGTAATTACCTGTTACTCCTAGCATCTTCTATCTGTCAGCATATTCATTGGAACACTGCTTACAGCTTTCGTGAACTGCTACATGTGTAAAGACCTGAATTTATCTTGTGCTCGTGCATTGGAATTGCCATCTACAACCTTTTTAAAAATTGGCTTTTATGTTCTGTCTACCGCAGAGTTAACTGATTTTAGCTAGATTTTTACCCCTGCTGTCTGACTAAAGAGGTGAATATTGACCAGGAATTTTTATACATTTTTTTTTACACGGGGCAATGGGTACCTGGAATTCGTTGCTATGGGAGGCAGTGGAAGCGGATACGGTAGTGACTTTTAAGGGGCGTCTTGACAAATACATGAATAAGATGGGCATAGAGGGATATGGTCCCCGAAGGATCAGGGATTAGTTAAATCAGGCAACACGGTCGGTGCAGGCTTGGAGGGCTGAAGGGCCTGTTCCTGTGCTGTAATTTTCTTTGTTCTTTGTTCTTTAAGATTGGTTGCAATTACTTTTGTTTGAGCTGCAAGGTTTTCCGTTCGTATATTAGCTTATTGACAACTCAGATAAGATAAGCTGATTCTTGTGTGAATGGAGATTGACAGTCTTGAGATCAGCTAGAAGGTAAAAATTACTTTATTTTAGTCTTGGTTCCGAATGAACATTGGGCAGAAAATATGTAGGGTGAACTGATACTTTTGGAAAGATGCATTTGAACATGCAAATATTTAAGTGTATGCACCTAAATACGTCAAGCATTGCTAAAATGTAGCTATAAAATAAATCCACAGAAGAATGTTCTGGTATCACCCTGTTCTTGTCTTTATCTCCCCAGAACTGGTCACTGGCATGTTTTGGAGGTACATATGTTGTGGTGTAAATACGGCAGCTTTCTTGCATTGAATCAAAAATGCTTAGGTTTGGAAATAAAATTAAGAACATAAGAACATAAATAGGAACAGGAGTAGGCCATCTAGCCCTTCGAGCCTGCCCCGCCATTCAGTAAGATCATGGCTGATCTGAAGTGGATCAGTTCCACTTTCCCGCTTTCTCCCCATAACCCTTACTTCCCTTGTCTGTCAGAAACCTATCTACCCGTGACTTAAATATATTTAGCGAGGTAGCCTCCACCACTTCAACAGGCAGAGAATTCCAGAGATTCACCACCCTTTGAGTGAAGAAGTTCCTCTTCAACTCTGTTCTAAACTGCCCCCCCTTACCTTGAGGCTGTGCCCTCTAGCCCTGCTGTCCTTTATAAGAACATAAGAAATAGGAGCAGGAGTAGGCCAACTAGCCCTTCGAGCCTGCCCCGCCATTCAATAAGATCATGGCTGATCTGTCGTGGCTCAGTTCCACATTCCCGCCCTCTCCCTGTAACCCTTAATCCCCTCTCTTATGGTTTGAAGAGTGATGTTTCATTGGATTTTTTTAAAACAAAAGCATTGAGGCTCCCATTTGGGGGAAAAGAGGCTCCATATTTTGGGCTTTACTAGGAGAATACTTGTATAAGATTGATTCCTGGGCCGAGAGAGGTGTCTTATGAAGAGAGATTGAGCAGCATAGGCCCATATCCTTTGGCGTTTAGAAGAATAAGCTGTGACCTCTTTGGATTGTATGAAGTTCTTTGAGGGTTTGCCAAGTTGTAAGACTGTTTCCCCTGGATGGAAGGTCTGGAACAAATGGATGTGCTCTCAGGGTAAGGGTCAGCTGTTTACAACTGAGATGAGGAATTTCTTCACTCAGAGAATTGCAAATCCTTGGAATTCTCTACCCCAGCAGGTGGTAGACACTCAGTTGTTAAGTGTATCTAAGGGTTGGAACTTCTTGGGCACTAGGGAAATCAAGGGCTAGGTCAGGAAAGTGGGGTTGATGTAAAACTCCAGCCACATCTTATTGAATAGCTGAGAATGCTCAATGGCTGTATGGTCTACTTGGAATGTTTCTATTTTCACAAAAGATAAACTATATGGATTCATGAAGGTCTCGCCACCTGATACTTTAAATTGGGCAGCTGAAGTTAAATGACATTGTAGGAGCATAAGACTTATTAAAAAGAAATTATCCAGTACTAGCCCTACCTTTTGTGTTGATGCAATATTTATTTTTAAACTTGGGGAAGGTTGAGGCTGATCTTATTTATGTGAGATTAAAGAGAGAACTGTGCAAACTTGTCTCGGTGCAATTCAAGATGTTTCTTCCTTCTCACAAGTTGTTCGAGGACATACAAGTAAATAATGTTCACGTTTAAAATTTGCTGGTGGTGTTTTGGCAGCAAAATTACGCCCAATGTATGGATGTGACTTTTCATCAAAATTAGGGCTTTGTTTAGTGATTTGATTTTCATCACCCTTTAAATAAATGTTTAAGCTGGATAAATCAATGTACTCTCAAATGCAGTTAATCTGTTGCCTATCTCGTGACAGTTGTGTAGCCTGCAACAGTGGACGATCTGCTAGGCAGCCAGTTCCATTTTCAATACAGTTGATGTAATTTGTAAAAAAAAATTCAGACCACAATTTAAGATTTGCAAATAGAATCATAGTGAAAGGAATTGGATGTTTTGAAGTGGTATTGAACTCTCTACAACTACTTTTTATATTCCTCTAAAAAACATCCCTGTAACCGTTTCAAGAAAAAATATCGTTGCCTTGTAAATCAGACTTGCACAAAAGAATCTACAGAAAAATAAATGTTCTAACCTAATTCAGCAATTGCTGGGAATCATACTTTTGTGTGCTTCAAGAGGTTTTCCTTTTGCTGTGTAAGTAATTGGACATAACTGCAGTTTAAGCAAGTCTGTGCCCCTCTCAAATTTCAGTGTCATGCATCATAAAGGTGAAATTCAGGGCTGTTTTCTTTTGCTGTGATGCTTCTCACAGTCAAATACATTGAGCCACACCATACATGTTCAACATGAAGAATAATTTAGGTGCGGTACTGAAGAACACATGACTCCTAAAGAACCTGATCCTGGAATCAGGTTGGAAGGCCCATTTAAATATTTGGGCAGCCCTTGGACATGTACCCTAGGAATATCATTCTTGAAAACCTACCATAAGTGCTAAAATCAAAAAATTTACTTCCCTACACGGCTAGTTTCCTTGTGAGTTTTTAACAAATGAGAAAAGCACATGCGTGGGCTAGTTGTGACATTTTGGCTGATGTACATGCATCTAACATTTGACATGATCTCAATAAGGAGGTTATGCATGGTGACATATGACTCAACACCGTGGTATTACCACTGAACTGTGCTGCCACAGCAATATGACTCTTTGACTGGTTGCATTGTGCGTTCTTAGGCCTTTTGGGATTGCTGAATTAGTACCAGTCATGGTGAATTAATGAGCAGTTTTGTGAAGAAGTCATAATCCCATGGAACTGGATCAAAACAGCCTCAACACAGCTTACAATCATTAGTAGATACCTAGCGATTTGCAGACCATGCTTCTGGGTTGAGTTTGACTCCAGTTTCCAGAGGTAAAATAGTTTGCTTCGCTGTTTCAAAGTTAAATTTTAATCTGCATTGTTTTCTGTCTGTATCCCTGCACATTCTTCTTTTTCGAGTAACAACCCAATTCTCTCTCTAGTGCCTCAACTGAATCTGCCTAACCGCACTCAGTGCATTCCAGATCTTAACCACTCACTGCGTGAAAAAATTCTTCCTCATGTTTTCATTGTTTCTTTGTTTCTCTTGTCAATTACCTTAATTTGTGCTATCTTGTTTTTGAAGAGTGAGAATGGATTTTCCCCATATAATCTATTCAAACCCCTCATGAATACATCTATCAAATCTCCCCCCAGCTTTTTCTTCACCGCACCTTGGGAAAAATATATTGGCCTTGGAGGGGTACAACGTGGATTTACAAGAATGATATGTGGAGTTCAAACGTTAAGTTATGAGGAGAGATTATACAAATTAGGCCTGTTTCTCCAGAATTTGGAAGCTTTGGGGTGTTCTGATCAAAGTCTTCAAGACATTAACAGGAAAAAACAGGGTAGATAAACTACTTCCATTGCTTTGGAGACTCTAGAACTAAAGTGCATTACCTAAAAATTAGGGCCAGACCATTTGGGAGAAATGTTAGGATGCACTTCACACAGAGGTTTGGAACTCTCTTCCACAAACAGAAGTTGATTTTAGGTCCATTGTTAATTTTAAATCTGAAACAGATAAATGTTTGTTCAGCGAAGATATTGAGGGATATGGGCCAAAGGCAGGCACGTGGAGTTATGCCACAGATCAGCCTTAATCTCATCTGAATGGTGGAACAGGTTCAAGGGGCTGAATGGCCTACTCCTGTTTGTATTTCTCTGAGGAAAACAGTCCCAAATTCTCTGATCTGTGTACATAACAAAGAGTTCCCTATTTCCTGTCACCATTCACAGGAATCTTTTCTGTAACCTCTCTAATATCTTCACATCCTCTCAAAAGTGGCACCAGAACTAGACTCATTACTCCAGTTGAGACCAAACCAGTGTTCTGTACAAGTTTTAACATTGCTTGTAAGTTCATAAGATATAGGAATAGAATTATGCCATTCAGTCCTCGAGTCTGCTCCACCATTCGATGATGGCTGATATACTCCTTATCCCCATTTTCCTACCTTATCCCTATGTCTCTTCAACTCATTACCAATTAAAAATCTGTCTAACTTCTCTTTAAATTTACTCACTATCCCAGTATCCACCGCACTTTGGGGTAGCGAATTCCACAAATTCACAATTCTTTGGGAGAAACTGTTTCTCCTCAACTGTTTTAAATTTGCTGTCCCTTATCCTAAGACTATGACCTGTTGTCCTAGAATGCCCCACAAAAGGAAGCATCCGCTTCACATCTACTTTATCCATACCTTTTATCATCCTAAATACTGCAGTTTGATCTCCCCTCATTCTTGTACATTCCAGAGAGTATAGGTCTAAGCTGTTCAATCTCTCTTCATATGACAAACCCCTCATCTCTGGAATCAATTGAGTGAACCTCCTCTGAACTGCTTCCAATGCTACTACATCTTTCCTCAAATAAGGGGACGAAAACTGTGCCTAACAGTACTTCCTTATCTTTATATTCTATTCCTTTAGCTATGAATCCCAACATTCCATCCACTTCCTTTATTAACTACTACATCTGTATGCTAGTTTTTAGTGACTCATGAACGAGGACACCCAGATTCCTCTGCATCAGAGCATCCCGAAATGTCTCCCCATTTAAATACGTTGCCTTCCCAAAGCTTCCTTGCTTTTGCACTCTCTGCCCCTGTCAATAAAACCTAGGATGATGCATGCTTTATTAACCATTCTCTCAACCTTCCCTGCCACCTTCAATGATTTGTGCACTCCTGCGTGCCCTCCTTAGACAGTAAAAAAAAATACAATTCTATCTATATTCTTCCCAGCAAAATGAATCACCACATTTTTCGACATTTCATCTGCCATTTCTCTGCCAGTGAAGTTTTACACTACCCTTCTCACAGCTCACAATACTTTGAAGTTTTGTATCGTTCACAGGTTTTGAAATTATGCCTTGTATACCAATGTCAAGGCCATTAATATATATCAAGAAGAGGAGGGGGCTTGGGGTAATCCAGCATAAATCTTACTGCAGTCTGAAAAGCATCTGTTAACCACTATATCTGTTAACCACTTCATAGCGAGGGGGATTGAATATAAAAGTAGGGAGGTCTTGCTGCAGCTGTATAGGGCATTGGTGAGGCCGCAGCTGGAGTACTGTGTGCAGTTTTGGGCGCCGCACCTGCGCAAGGATATTTTGGCCCTGGAGGGAGTGCAGAGGAGGTTTACTAGGCTGATACCGGAGTTGAGGGGATTGAGCTATGAGGAGAGGCTGAATAAACTAGGCTTGTACTCGTTAGAGTTTAGAAGAATGAGGGGAGATCTCATTGAGACGTATAAGATGATGAATGGGATGGATAGGATAGAGGTGGAGAGACTCTTCCCGCTCAAAAAAGACAGTAGGACTAGGGGGCACAGCCTCAAGATAAAGGGGAGGCGGTTTAGAACGGAGTTGAGGAGGAACTTCTTCACTCAAAGGGTGGTGAATCTCTGGAGTTCTCTGCCCGTTGAAGTGGTGGAGGCTGCCTCGCTAAATATTTTTAAGAAGCGGGTTGATGGGTTCTTGATAAGAGAGGGGATTAAGGGTTATGGGGAGAGGGCGGGAAAGTGGAGCTGAGCCACAACAGATCGGCCATGATCTTGTTGAATGGCGGGGCAGGCTCGAGGGGCTAGATGGCCTACTCCTACTCCTATTTCTTATGTTCTTATGTTCTTATACTATTTCCTGTCATTTGGCCAATTTTGTATCCATGTTGCTACTGTTGTGTTGCGTCAAATGCCTTTTGGAAATCTACGTACAACACATCCACACCATTGCCCTTTGGTCACCCCCCCCTCTGTTATTTCATCAAAAAAACTCCAATAGGTTAATTTTCCCTCAATAGATAATTTCTGGCTTTCTTAGTTAATCTGTATATCCTCAAATGACCATTCTTTTTATCCAATTATTTTGACTAGATGCTTATCCACCAGTGAAGTTAAACTGATTGGCTGTAGTTGCTAGGCTTATCTTTACACCTTTCTTCAGCAAGGGTGTAACAATTGCAATTTTCCAGTCATTTGGCACCACCCCTGATCTCAAGAAGATTGGAAAATTATGCCTGATGCCACTGCAATTTTTCACTGTCACTTCCTTTGATACATTTCATCCAGTTCAGGTACCTTATCAGCTTAAAGTATGGATTGTCAAAACAGCATCTATCCTTGTCAATTTTTAAACCCTTTTAAGTGTCTGAATAACCTCTTGTCCTGTGTCTTGGATAGCATCTTCTTCCTTGGTAAAGACAGATGCAAAGTATTCAGTTAATACTTTGGCCATGTCCTCCACCTCCATCTCTAAATGCTACTTTTACCCATCATCAGCCTCACTCTTCCTTTTACTGCCTTTTACTATTTATATTTATATTCCTCTCTGAGCCTTCTGTATTCAACTTGGTTCTCAGTTATATATTTCATCTGACATCAGTTGTTCGCACACTTTCTTTTCATCTTAATTCTTACCTCTATTGTCATCCAGGGAGCTCTGGATTTGTGAATCCTATGTCCTCTCTCTCCAGCCTTGCAATATTCTCTTTAATCAGCACTGCCACAAACCTCTCCTTTCCTATCTTTCCCGAACATTTTGCATCCAGGAATATTTAATACACAGTCCTATCTTTCTTTGGACCATGTCTCCGTTATAGCCACAACATACTTCCTCATGGCAGTCTGAGCCTGTAACTCACCAATCTTATTTATGACACACTGCTCATCCATCTATATGCACAGTAATCCTAATTTAGACTTTATTACTTTCTCCCTTTCCCTAAAACCATCTAACAATTTACTGTTTCCTACTCTAGTGCTATTTATGCACCTTGTTCCTTTCTGATATTACCTCCAAGTTCACACATCCCTGCCAAATTATTTTAAATCCTCTCCAATAGCCCAGCAAATCACCCTGTAAGGAAATTCATCCTGTGGATATTGGAGTAAGTTTCTAAATGTTTCATACAAAAATATTACCTGTAAAACTACAACGTTTCTATTATGTGAATCAAGAAATGTTCCAGTTTTCTACATTTCTCATTATTCTAGGAAAAACATAAGATTTTATAAAGTTGCTTATAGAAATTAAGTGTCTCTTTTAGAAGCAGTGTTTTCTGAAGTCCAACTGTTATGATCTATTATAGTTGTTTTTGTTTTTTTCCTCTAGTTTGTATTTCAACTCAACCCTGGAAATGCAGGAAAGAGTTAATTTCTGATGTTTACTCAGTTCTTCTCGCAGTAATAGTTCCTAAAGGTCTAACACATTAAATAATTCTTTGCCCAGATTGTTCGGCATAACTTAGGAATTGCCTTGACATTTCCCTAAGTGAAATAGACTCTATTACCTTGGGAGGCTGCTACTAAAAGAATGAACACATGTTGCATTCATTAGATCTAATTTGGCCCTAGCAGTTTGTTCTGAAGATAAAACCCTCTTGCACTGAGAAAGTTGTGGAGCATTTGCAATTCCAAGAATATTGTCCCAGAGGATTGCTGACGTTGCTGAGGATTGCTGCATTTAGCCAGGGCAGAAACGCTCCAAAGCTGTTCAAGGCTCGTGACTGAAGCTTCCAGGTAGCAAGTGGAGTTGTTTGTTGTTTAGAACATTTTTGTAATTGGGGTCTCGCCACTTCCCAAAGTGCCTAGGGCATTGACTGCTCCCCTCCTCCTGGCTCTTCAGTGCTTGGTGTGCTCAGACAGACAGAAAGAACGGGTGGATGTCTTGCTGGGTTCTTATTTGTGCCAACACAGAAGTGCTTTGTCACCAGCCATCTGGACTAGGAGGATATCCTTAGAATTCGAAGTATGTTGGAGCTATGCTTGCTGTGAAATCATTGGAAAGGAAGAGAAAAACAGACCAAACTAATTTGTACTTTACAGCAAGGCAAACATGGAAGACGATTTGCCCAATGTGCCCTCAATGTATGATGCCTCAACATTGCTCAACGTCTCCACTGGTAATTCATCAGCCTTTTAACAAATTCACATTTGAGTGTCACCTTTTCCAATAAATCTGAAATTTTAGACACTGACTTCTGCCTTCAAAATAATTTTGTGCATTGTATGCAATTTAGAACGGAAAAGTTGAAAGTACTTTGTGTAGAGCATTAATTAGAGATCGTATTGTTCCGTTTAAGGAGCTACAGACAGAAATAGTGAAGGTAAAATTGAAATCTACATGGAGTGTATAGAGAATATCTTAATTTATTATTGCAGTTTCCAATGTTAAACTTATGCAGACTTGTTCTGAGTTCTCGCTTGCATTTGTTAATCTCTTCTTCCCTACTCCCAAAATTGTAAATACATGAAACCTGTACCTGTTTTCAAACTTGGTTTTACTTCTGATTGTGTGTGTGTGTGTGTAAATTTGAATTGCCCCCATTTTATCTTAACTGCAATTAAGTTTATTTTTAAATCTGACTACAGTTTTGTCTGAGTCACAGTGCAAGTATTTGGATACATTAAGGACTAATTCATATTATCAATAGTATTTAGGAAGAATTAAAAGTAAGATGTTGAAAAGGAAAGTTTTATTTGTGATTTGAGTTTTAAGCTAATTCATTCCTTTTACCTGAAACCAATGTTACTTGTTTGAAAAGAAAAACTTTTTTTGCCACATATATCACTGTTTGATTAGATGACACAAAGATGTTTAAAGCTGAAATGACATTGTGTGAACATTAAATATGCAGCTACATGGATGATTTAAAAAATTGACTAGCGTGTTAGAAAACTGGTAACGGTATGCACTTATTTCTCTTAACCGCTGAAATAATTTGAAGGTGGAATTCAAATTTGTTCTTTGGATGTTTTCAGAAAACATACAAAAATTCATTGCCTGTCTCTGGAGTATTGATCCTATTCTAAGGAGAGCAACCATAAGTTTTCTTCCTCATAAATATCATATTGCTATTCTTACTCTGAGGTGGCTGCCCGGGTGTGTGCAGTGATACTGGGAATTCACTACTGCCTAACTATGCCTCTGTTAGTAGGGTTTGCAAGGTGGCTGAGTATCACCGAAACTTCAGACAATACAGACTCACAAAAGCCAGTATCCCAGTATCTCTAAAAGACTGAGGAAGCTGATCCCACACAATTAATTCTGACCATGACAGGGGCACTGAGTGCAAAGATATTCCTCCCTCAGCATGTATAGGAATGTGTGAGCAAACCCAACATTTAGATAAATTGGCAGTTCTAGCATAAGTGTACCCAAATGTAGGTAAGTATTGTATGCAGTTCCTGATAGACTGACTGTGTCAAAAATAGTAAATTCAACAACAAAAGAATAGAAAAGTCTGCAATCATTTTTGATGCTTATCAACTGACAGTCTCTATACTCTCCATATCTCCTGGCTGCTGGTCAACATTAATTTGATTTCATCTGAATCAAATTAAGAAAATGAAAATTTGGTTCCAGATCCACGCAACAATCACGATGCATTCAACTTCAGACCAGTTACTTGACAATTGCGGCTTGACTACATCGGTTGTTGTTTTCTCTTGACCTTGTAACTGTCTTGAAATCTTCGTACAAATTCTGTAAATATGAACAAAGTGCCTTCGGCACGTAAGTTAATATTACATTAACTGAATAATTTCTACTTCCTTTCTTCCAATATTTCCCTGATTTCCTGGTTTCTGATTTGGTGTAATCTAGTAACTCATCTGCAAATCCAAATTATCCCTACTATGCGGTTACAAGAGCCATGATGATCCCCTGTTCTATTGGATCATCTATTCATTGGGACAATTTTCTTAATACTGGATTGCTCATAAGATATGATTTCAGTTGTGTCCAGCGCCACCATCATGGACTGCACTTTCCTCTGATTAGGGCACATGTTTGTCCTGTGACAATCAAGCCAGCCCTTTTTTATCTGTGAGTTTTACTGTTACCTTACCTCCCAGTTAGGTAATTTAGGAATGTTTTCCTCTGCCAGTCTCATCCAATCTCTATGCTGCTCTTGAGAGAATGTAAACAATCTTCTAAATCTCTCATACGTTAAAATACTGCTCCTCTGCTAATTTCAAGTTCTCTTGCCCCCATTATTACAGCCTATGGGAGATGTATTGCCCTACCAGTCATCTATCAAAAGGATTCATTCTGTTCCTCGAGAAGGAGTAGCTCTCTGTCACAATATTGCAGGCAAAACCTGTAATCAATTTTTTCCTCCTCCTAAAATCACTTTGGCTAAACAATTCTTCAGTGTCCAGTTCATTTGATCTATCATTTTTGAGCTCTGGGGATGATATGGTATCTGAAACCTTAGTCTTATCCCTGACATTTGATAGACTTTCCTTAAAACTCTTCCTGTGAAATGAGTTCCCTGATCTCAGTCTAACTGAACAGGCATTCCCCAACTTGGTTGACAAAAGGCAGGGAATTATAGGCCGGTTAGTTTAACGTCTGTGGTTGGAAAAATGCTAGAATCCGTCATCAAAGAAGAAATAGTGAAGCACCTAGAAAAGAATGGTTTGATTGAGCAGACGCAGCACGGATTTGTTAAGGGGAAGTCGTGTTTAACGAATTTATTGGATTTCTTCGAGGATGTGACTAGTGTGGTAGACAGAGGGGAACCGGTGGATGTGGCGTTTTTAGGTTTCCAAAAGGCGCTTGATAAGGTACCTCACAAAAGGTTGCTGCAGAAGGTTAGGGTGCACGGAGTTGGGGGTAAGGTGTTAGCGTGGATAGAGGATTGGCTATCTAATAGGAAGCTGAGCGTTGGAATCAATGGGTGCTATTGTGGTTGGAAGTTGGTGACCAGTGAAGTGCCACAGGGATCGGTGCTGGGGCCTCAACTGTTTACCATTCACATAGATGATCTGGAGGAGGGGGCTGAGTGTAGGGTGATGAAATTTGCTGATGACACGAAGATGAGTGGAAAAGCAAATTGCGTGGAGGGTGTGGAAAGTCTGCAGAGAGATCTGGATAGGCTGATCAAGTGGGTGAAGACCTGGCAGATGGAGTATAATGTTAGCAAGTGCAAGGTTATCCACTTTGGTAGAAATAATAGTAGGAGGGATTATTATTTAAAAGGCGAAAAGCTGCAGCATGCTATGGTGCAGAGGGACCTGGGGTTCCTTGTGCATGAGTTGCAAAAACCCAGTCTGCAGGTGCAGCAGGTGATCAAGAAGGCGAATGGAATGTTGGCCTTTATAGTGAGAGGGATAGAATATAAAAGCAGGGAGGTCTTGCTGCAACTGTACAGGGTACTGGTGAGGCCGCAGCTGGAGTACTGTGTGCAGTTTTGGTTTTGCGGAAGGATATATTGGCCTTGGAGGGAGTGCAGAGAAGGTTCACTGGGCTGATACCAGAGATGAGGGGGTTAGCCTATGAAGAGAGACTGAATAGACTGGATCTGTACTCGGTGTTTAGAAGGCTGAGGGGGATCTTATAGAGACATATAAGATAATGAAGGGGATAGATAGGGTAGAGGTAGAGAGGTTCTTCCTGCTTAGAAAGGATAGCAGGACTAGAGGGTACAGCCGCAAGATAAGGGGGGAACAGTTTAGATCAGAGTTGAGGAGGAACTTCTTCACTCAAAGGGCGGTGAATCTCTGGAATTCTCTGCCCATTGAAGTGGTAGAGGCTACCTCGCTGAATATATTTAAGTCACGGGTAGATAGGTTCCTGATAGGGGAATTAAGGGTTATGGGGAGAAAGCGGGAAAGTTTAACTGATCCACTTCAGATCAGCCATGATCTTATTGAATGGCGGGGCAGGCTCGAAGGGCTAGATAGAACAAAGAACAACCCAGCACGGGAAACAGGCCCTTCGGCCCAACGAGCCCGCGCAGCCGCATCACCCTACACCTATTCTACTCTGCATGTCTACGAATGGAACCCTACTCAGTCAGATTCAGGGAGGAAATAGTGTCAATTTGGTAAAAACCGATTAGCCTAAGAGCACATCTTTGGGGTGTGGGAGGAAACCGGAACGCCCGGAGGAAACCCACGCAACCACAGGGAGAATGCGCAAACTCCCACAGACACAGGCCCAAATCCATGTGTCTGCACATCCAGCAGTGCTAGTCACTGAGCTGTTGTGGCGCCCACCTAGCTACCTGGCCTCGTATCCCATGCGCCTTAACCTTTTCTACCAGCCTACCGTGAGGGACTTTGTCAAACGCCTTACTGAAATCCATATAGATGACATCAACGGCTCTCCCATCGTCAACCGTTTTTGTCACCTCCTCAAAGAATTCTACCAGATTCGTAAGGCAAGACCTCCCTCTAACAAAGCCATGTTGCGTATCCCTAATCAGATCGCAACGCTCCAAATGCTCATACATCCTACCCCTAAGTATTTTTTCCATTAACTTCCCTACCACCGACGTCAAACTCACCGGTCTATAATTCCCAGGGTTATCCCTACTACCTTTTTTGAACAACGGGACCACATTTGCTACCCTCCAGTCTTCTGGGACCTCACCTGTGTCCAAAGAAGAGACAAAGATGTGCGCCAGAGGCCCAGCAATTTCATCTTTCGCCTCCCTAAGCAGCCTGGGATAAATACCATCAGGCCCCGGAGCTTTATCCGTCCTTACGCTACCTAACAGCCCTAGCACTTCCTCTCTCGTAATAACTATATCCTGCAACTGAACCTCCGCTCCCTCCAAGAGACCGCACGATTCCGAACCCCTCTCCTTCGTGAATACCGACGCAAAGTATTCATTCAGGAGCTCCCCCATTCCCTCCGACTCAATACACAACTCTCCACTCTTGTCCCTAAGAGGACCAATTTTCCCTCTAACTACTCTCTTGCCTCTAATATAGGAATAAAATGCCTTAGGATTTTCCTTAATCCTACCAGCCAAAGCCATCTCATGCCCTCTCTTCGCCCTTCTAATTCCCCTTTTTAGCTCCCTCCTACTCTCTCTATATTCCTCCAGCGCACTCTCCGTACCCATTTGTTTTGACCTAACATACGCCTCCCTCTTCTTCCTGACCAAGTCTTCAATATCCCCCGTAATCCATGGCTCTCTAATCCTACCTTTCCCATCCTTTTGCTTAACCGGAACATACCTCCCTTGCAACCATTTCATTTTGTCCCTAAAAGCCTCCCACTTGCCAACCGTGGACTTGCCAGCTAACAGTCCCTCCCAATCAGTTTGCTGCAGCTCCCTCCTAATCCTGCCATAGCTCGCCTTTCCCCAGTTCAGCACACTCCCGTTCGGACGGCACTCGTCCCTTTCCATTTTTTATCCTAAAGCAGACAGACTTGTAGCCACTGTTCGCCACATGTTCGCCTACCTCTACCTCACCCACCTGCCCCGGCTCGTTTCCCAACACTAAATCCAGTATAGCCCCTCCCCTAGTCGGGCTAGTTACATACTGTTCTAGCGACCCTTCCATAACACATTTCACAAACTCCTCTCCCTCCATACCCCCAGCTCTAGGCCCCCTCCAATTCACTCCGGGAAAATTAAAATCACCCACTACAACCACTCTATTCTTCCTGCACCTGTCCAAAATGCCCCTGCAAATGCCTTCCTCCACTGACTTTGGGCTGTTGGGTGGCCTATAGTACACCCCTAGCAATGTGATCTCTCCCTTTTTATTCCTCAACTCCACCCACACTGACTCAATCCCTATCTCTTCCATATCGTCCTCCCTCTGCACTACTGTGATGTTTTCCTTGACTAACAGTGCCACCCCTCCACCTCTCTTCAACCCTCCTCTGTCACACCTAAAACACTTGTACCCAGGAACATTCAGCTGCCAGTCCTGCCCTTCCCGTAACCACGTCTCCGTTACAGCCACCACATCTAACTGCCTCACAAACATCAAGGCCCTAAGCTCATCCGTTTTCCCTGCCACACTCCTAGCATTGAAACAGACACAGTTCAACCCACAAGTGTCCCTCGGAACCACCTTCTCCCTTTATAATTTTCCTTTCACCCGACTCTCTCCCAGCCACCTCCCCACCCCCCCTCCCTATTAGTTTAAATCATTCCTGAACACCCCAGCTAACCTCCCCGCTAAGACACTAGTCCCCCTCCCGTTCAAATCCTCCCCACCCCTCCTGTACAATTGCCTTTCTCTCCTAAACACCTCCCAGTGATCCACAAAAGTAAACCCCTCTACCCTACACCAGTCCCTCAACCATGCATTCAACTGCATGATCTCGTCATTCTTAGCCCTGCTCGTACTGGGCAGTAACCCAGACAGTGCCACCCTGGAGGTCCTGCTCTTTAGTTTGGCCCCCAACTCCCTAAATTGCCTACGGACCTCTCCCCTACTCCTCCTTCCTATGTCCCCCTCCCCTACGTGTACTATGACCTCTGCCTGGGTCCCCTCCCCTTTCAAAATTCCCTCTACCCTTTCTATTATATCCTTTACCCCTGCTCCAGGGAGGCAGACCACCATCCTGGAGTCGCGCCCCTGCCCACAGAACCTCTTATCAATCCCTCAGACCCTCCCATCCCCTACCACTATCACCTTACCAGCCCCCTTCCGTCCCTCTAAGTCAGTCTCCCCTTCCTTCCTATTTTTCTGTGCCCCTGCCGACGAACCTTGGGGGGCCTCCGGGGAGGCCGGGGGACCCTGACTACTCTTCTTCTTCCTCTTTCCCCTCCTAACAGTCGTCCATCCTCCCTTCTCTTCAGCCCTTGAGACCTCCTCCTGCTTATGGTTCCCAGCCATTATCTCCTCGTTCTCCCTGACTAGAAACGCATCTTCCAGCCGCCCCTCGAGTTGCCTGACCCGGGCCCTCAATCGCTGCAGTTCTAAACATTTACTGCAGATGTGTACCTTGGGGACTCGTGACACCACCAGGAACTCCCACATGTGGCACCTGACGCAACTTACATTCCTCCCTATATTCCCTACCATGTCCCAACCTCCTGTAAGTGCCCAAAGGTAAAAATCTGTCACTCACCTTCTCTAAGCCTACTCTCCCCTAAGCCCAGCAAGCCAAAGCCCTTCTCACTCAGTTCCCACTCACTCCGCTGCCCGCTCCCGACGCTGCCCACTCTATGCTGCTACCCCTTTTTTATACCCCCCGCTCCCCCTTAACGACAATCCCCTGGCCTAACTTCCGGTACGGAAGTAAACTACACTTTAACAAGCCCCGAGAACCGGAAGTAGAGGAAAAAAGCAGTTTTTAATTCAAATCAGTCACTCACCACAGCCACAGCCACCAGGTTCAATGCTCCGGAGAACAATGGCCTACTCCTGCTCCTATTTCTTATGTTATGTTCTTAGGTGTTATTTCATTTGCCAGTATCATAGCTATGGTTTTGGCTGTGGCATCTTTATGTGGGAATGCTTCAACCAATCGAGTAAATTGATCAATAATTACTAAACAGTAGGTCCGTAGTTAACATTTGAAATGTGTTTTATTTATTTTTCCTCAGAATCGCTTTAAATATCTCTTCATCACTTTTATCCATCAAACAAATCCCACCTTTAATTCTGTCCTACCCTGCTCACTATCAACTCTTCTATACCATCTCTTTCATTACCCTGTTCGCCTCCCCATAGCTCATCCGTACATCACATACCTGTTCCTTTCCTTCAATATTCATCTGTTCCATTAGGTTATTTTCTTCATCTCTCTAAAATAATCTGCCTGTTTAATATAGCTTTATTAAGTGCTGTTGCCCCTTCTGCTAGATTTTGATTTAGGCTAACAATTTCTGCTATATTGATAATCTGCAAATAAATTCTCATATGTCTTAAAGCTACTGCAAATCTTAAAACATAACCTGAGACAGAATAGGTTAATTCCCTGCTTTCAAAAGGGGGGGGGGGGTCAGTAAATTTCTCAAATGGACGTCATTACGTCATCACTCTTTTCCTTGGCAAACATGCAAAAAGCCCGGATTAATTCTCTTTTCAGAATCTAATTCTAGAATAATCTTTTCATTGCCTAAGGATGTAGCTTTGAACCTAACAAGAAGTTTGAATCCAGATTAATCCAAACAAGATTTATCGTAATCATTTCAAATATCCCTACCAAGTTAGGACTTCCACACTACTTACAATCTTTCCAGTTTAAGATTAAAATTTGCCCATTTTGTTTGTTTCCACAACTGTGCCCGGCACAGGTGGAGCCAGGGCCGTGCTCCCTTCCAATACCCCGGCACTGCATTACTTGTCCACCTGATCAGTGACTGGAAACTTCCTGTTCTTGCCCTGTGCTCCTGCTCCCAGATCATGGGCCTCATTCTCTCCTGCAGCTTCAGCCTCTGGTGATGGCTGCTTTGGCATCAAAACATGGCAGCGGCTGGCCTAGAGTGCAATGTGTCACTGGATGGAGTCATATTGCAGACAACGTAAAACTGAAAATGCTATTACAAATCAGAAAAACAGGTCCTAAAGAATAAACATTGTTAAGAGGGTGACTTAAAGCAAGGACTAACTGTAAATGGAGCATCTAATCAATGTTTTCCATAGTATTCTTGAAATTAGAATTTGGTATTTGATGAGATTTTCCATTGTGGTCTCCTACCAGGGAATTGTCACAGGAAGTGTGCAATGAATCCAGTTGATGGTCACGTTAATTTAAAAACTTCAACAGATTTTCCTTCAATAAATCATAATGTTGTGGAAGATTCCAGACCTTAATTATTCTGGGGAAAAAGGTGTAAGCAAAGGAAACATATTGGGATGTAAACAGTTGGAGCTATTGGTTATGATCTCTTCTAGCTCAATCACTTTTGAGCTTAGGAGTATTTAATTGTTCACACAATATGTATAGAGGCATGAAGATGTAGGATTTCTTTTTGGTTCTGAAGACTGCCAGTCTAGTGAATTGGGAGATACTAAATTGGCGTGATTCGTTACTTGTAACAAGCTGTCTGTTGTTGAACTTTCTCAAGGAGAGTAATGTTCTTAGCTTTGTCTGTGTCTCAAGCCACTATGCTGTACTTGTGTGGTCTACACAGTAAGAAGTCTGACAACACCAGGTTTAAGTCCAACCGATTTATTTGATAGTAAACTCGCAAGCTTTCGAGGTTTACCTCTTCGTCAGGTGAATGAAGAGTTCTGATCTCAGTCAGAGCATATAAGCACAGACAGTTTACAGATTACCGATTAGAATGCGAATCTTTACACCTAACCTGCTATTCAAGTCTTAAACAGGCCAACAATGTGAGTGGAAGGAGCACTGATCACAGGTTAAAGAGATGTGTATTGTCTCCAGACAGTAGAGTAAGTGAGGTTTTGCAAACCCAGGCAAGTCATGGGGGTTACAGATAGTGCGACATGAACCCAAGATCTCTGTTGAGACCATCCTCGTGTGCGGAACTTGGCTATCAGTCTCTCTCAGCGCCTCTGCGCTGTCGTGCGTGGTTGTCGTGAAGGCCGCCTTGGAGAACGCTTACCCGAAGGTCAGAGGCTGAATGCCCGTGACCACTGAAGCGTTCGCCAACAGGAGGGGAACAGTCTTGCCTGGTGATTGTCAAGCGATGTTCATTCATCCATTGTCTTAGCGTCTGCATGGTTTCCCCAATGTACCATGCTTCGGGACACCCTTTCTTGCAACGTATCAGGTAGACAACGTTGGCCGAGTTGCAAGAGTATGTACTGTGTATCTGGTGGATGGTATTCTCACGTGTGATGATGTCATCCATGTGGATGAACTGGCATGTCTTGCAGAGGTTGCTGTGGCAGGGTTGTGTGGTATTGTGGTCACTGTTCTCCTGAAGGCTGGGTAGTTTGCTGCGAACAGTGGTCTGTTTGAGGTTGCATGGTTGTCTGAAGGCAAGAAGTGGGGGTGTGGGGATGGGGATGGCCCTGGCGAGATGTTCGTCTTCATCAATGATATGTTGAAGACTCCGGAGAAGATATCGTAGCTTCTCCGCACCGGGGAAGTACTGGACGATGAAGATTGCACTCTTGGATACCCGCATCTCCATCAAGGACAGGCACCTCACTGTACCACAAGCCCACAGACAACCTCACAATGCTCCACTTCTCCAGCTTCCACCCTAAACATGTTAAAGAAGCCATCCCCTATGGACAAGCCCTCCGTATACACAGGATTTGCTCAAATGAGGAGGATTGTGATAGAGACGTCCAGACACTGAAAGATGCCCTCATAAGAACAGGATATGGCGCTCGACTCATCGACAGTTCTGATGCGCCACAGCGTAAAACCGCACCAACCTCCTCAGAAGACAAACACAGGACACGGCAGACAGAGTACCCTTCGTCATCCAGTACTTCCCCAGAGTGGAGAAGCTACAACATCTTCTCCGGAGTCTTCAACATATCATTGATGAAGACAAACATCTCGCCAGGGCCATCCCCACACCCCCACTTCTTGCCTTCAGACAACCACGCACGACAGTGCAGAGGCGCTGAGAGAGACTGATAGCCAAGTTCCGCACACATGAGGACAGTCTCAACAGAGATCTTGGGTTCATGTCGCACTATCTGTAACCCCCATGACTTGCCTGGGTTTGCAAAACCTCACTTACTCTACTGTCTGGAGGCAATACACATCTCTTTAACCTGTGATCAGTGCTCCTTCCACTCACATTGTTGGCCACTTTAAGACTTGAATAGCAGGTTAGGTGTAAAGATTCGCATTCTAATCAGTAATCTGTAAACCATCTGTGCTTTACGTGCTCTGTCTGAGGCCAGAACTCTTCATTCACCTGACGAAGAGGTGAATGTCGAAAGCTTGTGAGTTTACTATCAAATAAATCGGTTGAACTTAAACCTGGTGTTGTCAGACTTCTTACTGTGTTTACCCCAGTCCAACGTCGGCATCTCCACCTCGTGTGGCCTAAGCAGTTTCTGGTACAGTATTTCCTTTTCTGTAATTGAAGAGTGGTGGAAGTCCTGTTTCATGACCCTAAGCATTTTGGTTACAAAGAACAACACAGCACGGGAAACAGGCCCTTCGGCCCAACGAGCCCACGCCGCCGTCCCACTGTCTCAGTGTCCTATTCGTGATTTTAGTCTACGCCTAATGTGCGAGGATCAGGGAGGTCCAATTTAGGGACAATTTAGTACCCAATCAATCAGCCTAAAAGCACATCTTTGGGGATGTGGGAGGAAACCGGAGCACCCGGAGGAAACCCACGCAACCACGGGGAGAACGTGCAAACTCCCAGAGACACAGGCCCAAATCCATGTGTCCGCACAGCAACAGAGATAGTCTCTGAGCTGTCATGTTGCCCTCGAGATGGTCCAGTTTAAGCACACTAACGACATGAAGCAATAGGCAACTCCCGAAGCAACGTCCAAGAGCAGCCCACTACAACCTGCCGCATGCATGCCCCTTGCTGGACTTAAATGCCTGTGGAGACAAAAAAATTCATTATTAAACAGGCAAAGACTGTAACATCCTGAGGCAAAACGTATTCCCAAGCCTACAATGTTTAGTAAGGCCTACTATATCCCCCTATATGTAGCCCGCTCATGTGGCTGTCTAAGTGACTCTTAAACAACCCTAGCGTGCCTGCTTCCACCACCTTACTCGGCAGTGCATTCCACACCCCCACTACCCTTTGCGTGAAAAACTGCCCTCTAATATTTGTCTTATACCTAGCCCCCCTCACCCTAAGCCCGTGACCCCTCGTTCTATCCATTTCTAATAGCGGAAAAAGCTTACCACCATTTACTCTATCTATCCCCTTCATAATCTTATAAACCTCTATTAGATCCCCCCTCAGCCGACGTCTCTCAAGGGAAAACAGCCCAAGTTCATTCAATCTTTCCTCGTAAGACAGCCCTTCCGTACCAGGCAGCATCCTGGTAAATCTCCTCTGCACTCTCTCCAGGATCTCTACATCCTTCCGGTAGTACGGCGACCAGAACTGGACGCAGTACTCCAAGTGAGGCCTAACCAACGTTCTATATAACTGCAACATCAGACTCCTACTCTTATATTCTATACCTCTTCCTATGAAGGCTAACATACCATACGCTTTCCTCATCACATTCTGCACCTGCACCGACACCTTCAGGGACTTGTGCACTTGCACCCCCAGGTCTCTCTGCGTATCTATACTCCGGATAGTTCTACCTTTTATCGTATAACTCCCCTCCACATTATTCCGGCCAAAGTGCATCACCTCGCATTTCTCCGGATTAAATTCCATTTGCCATCTATCTGCCCAATCTACCAGCCTGTCTATGTCCTGTTGCATTGCCAGGCACTGCTCCTCAGTACCAGCCAATCCAACCATCTTAGTGTCATCAGCAAATTTGCTGATCACACCACCTACCCCCTCTTCCTTGGCTGTGTATTGACATTGTACATTCCATATTAAATTATTTTGGATGTGGATTCCTAAGTAACAGCATTATTGAGGAATATCAAGGGAGGGGGGTAATCGTGCATTGTATATTTAGATATTGGCATTGGGTATTGCTGACTAACAAGATGTTACGTTTCTCTGGTGTGAATTATATTCCCAATGTAGTGGCCCATTTGATGAGGTTACTTAGATCTTCCTGAAGGCTAACCTCACCCGCTTCAGTACTGGCTGTATAGACTAGATGGTCATTTGCAGAGTCTGATCTGGCTAGATATTCCATCCTGGATGTCATTTATAATCAGGAGAAACAGTTGTGACGCTATCTTGGGGCATACTGCTTAAGACAGTTTTTCAGTTTGAAGCTTCCCCTTCACTATGACTTTCTGTTGCCAGTAAAACACTATTGTGCTGAAATGCACATTATTATTCCTATTCCCTTGTGTACTCCAATGTCTCTGTGATTGATTGCATATGGAGGAAGCGGCCTTGTATAGTGCAACAGGTGATTGAAGTGATTGCTGCGAGATTAAAAATGGACTTGATGCTTCAATTCTGTTTGTAGAGCTTTTTTTAAGTCTTGAAATCTGTACCAACTGTACCTCGTTATTTTGAGGAGCAGTGAACTACTGTGGCTAACTCTTCATGCCTCAAAAGAGTGCAGGCAAATTCAGAATGTGTCTATTTTATAATAACAAATAACTAACAGTTAACAGTGATTTAGGCTTTATAATTTAAATTTGCTGAAATCATAAATTGTTTGAGCTTTCCACTTTTGCGGTTTCACTTCACTAGTACTGTTGTTAAAATACTCTGTTGTCCCTTCCTGTGAGTCATTAAATTTTGGGCTAACAATTGCTGAAGTGGCAGATTTGGCAGCAAAACATTCATTGGACTTTTAGGCCCACCATGAAAATTGCACTACATTTGTCTTGCAGATAGTTGGGGGTGTCTATTTGAAAGCAATGCAGTAAAGTCGATGTCCCACCTGGTGTCTCATGAGTTCAAAGACTTATCTTTTTGACCAAGGAAAGAAAAGGATAGAGAAAGAAACAAGTCAATAATGGAGGTGAATAATTAGAGTTGAACAAAAACTAGCTTAAAAAATGTGGATTCAGAAAGGGAGGAAGAAAAGGAGACAGAAAGGAAAAGTTTCTTTAAAAAAAAGGAAAGGACAAGTAGAAGAAAATATTGTTGGCTAGTTTTGTTTGGGAAATGGCTCATTGATCCTAAAGACATTAATGGCTGAATGGGAAGATAAATGTGTGAAATGTACAAACATTCTGGACCCATGAAGAACCAACAGCCTGGCCCAACAGGGACAGTGGTATGTTCAGTGAATATAGCATGTAGAACATAGAAACATAGAAAAACTACAGCACAAACAGGCCCTTTGGCCCACAAGTTGCACCTAACATGTCCCTACCTACTAGGCTTACCTATAACCCTCTCTCTTACTAAGTCCCATGTACTTACCCAAAAGTCTCTTAAAAGACCTTATGGAATCCACCTCCTCCACCACTGCCGGCAACCGATTCCACACATCCACCACCCCCTAAGTAAAAAACTTACCCCTGACATCTCCTCTGTACTACCTCCTCCCCGACACCCTAACCTGTGTCCTCTTGTGGCAGCCATTTCAGCCCTGGAAAAAGCCTCTGAGAATCCACTTGATCAATACCTCTCAACATCTTATATACCTCTATCAGGTCCCCTCTCATACTTCGTCTCTCTAAGGAGGAAAGACCGAGCTCTCTCAACCTATCCTCATATGGCATGCCACCTAATCCAGACAACATTCTTGTAAATCTCCTCTGCACCCTTTCTATGGCTTCCACATCCTTCCTGTAATGAGGCGGCCAGAACTGAGCACAGTACTCCAAGTGGGGTCTGACCAGGGTCTTATACAGCTGCAGCATTATCTCCCAACTCCTAAACTCAGTTTCTCAATTGATGAAGGCCACAAACCATATGCCTTCTTAACCACAACCTCTACCTGCGAAGCTGATTTGAGCGTCCTGTGAACCCAGACCCCAAGATCCTTCTGATCTTCCACACTGCCAAGAGTCTTGCCGTTATATTCCGTCATCCTATTTGACCTGCCAAAATGAATCACCACACACTTATCTGGGTTGAAGTCCATTTGCCACTTCTCCATCCAGTCTTGCATCCTATCTATATCTCATTGCAACTTCTGACACCCCTCCACACTATCCACAACACCTCCAACTTTTGTGTCATCGGCAAACTTACCAACTCATCCCTCCACTGTCCCATCCAGGTCATTTATAAAAATCACAAAGAGCAAGGGTCCCAGAACAGATCCATGGGACACTCCACTGGTGACCGACCTCCATGCAGAAAAAGACCCATCTACAACCACGCTTTGCCTTCTGTGGGCAAGCCAGTTCTGGATCCACAAAGCAATGTCCTCTTGGATCCCATGCCCCCTCACTTTCTCAATAAGCCTTGCATGGGGGACCTTATCAAACGCCTTGCTGGAGTCCATATAAACTACACTTACTGCTCTTCCTTTGTCAATGTGTTTAGTCACATCTTCAAAAAATTCAACCAGGCTCATAAGGCACAATCTGCCCTTGACAAAGCCATGCTGACTATTTTTGATCATACTATACCTTCCATAGGAACTTAACAAAAAGACACTGAGGTCCACCTAATTCACCTTCTGCCCTCCTTGTAGTCACACAACAAAGAGATATTAGAATTATTGATGCATCATAGCAATCAATCTCAATTTGCACAAACCCAAAAATAACAGGAGGAAAACACGAGAGATGGAAATATTTCAAATTGTTGAAATACTGTATCCCACAAGACTATTTTCCAAAGGCAGTCAATCTAAATTTTATTTGAATTCATGACCCTTCCCTCTGTTGAAACACTTTGCATTCTGAAAATGATCATCTTCCAATGTTAACTTGACTGGTACAAAAATACTGCCAAGGCAGATGAAGAGATGACAAATCTTCTAGGACTAATTCACTACTTGCTGCAGAAGTAGCTCACAGCTATTTTTGTCGTTTTATCGGCACCCAAGACCGTGCGTCACATCAAAGGTATCAATCATGTCATTAACGGGATCTTCTACGGCATTAATCTCAAAACATTAAAGAGAGAGGAAGAATGGTAGGAAGGACTATTACTTACGTGGCGAAAAACTGCAGCAGGCGACGGTGCAGAGGGACCTCGGGGTCCTTGTGCATGAGTCGCAGAAACCCAGCTTGCAGGTGCAGCAGGTGGTCAGGAAGGCGAATGGGATGCTGGCCTTCATAGCGAGGGGGATTGAATATAAAAGTAGGGAGGTCTTGCTGCAGCTGTATAGGGCATTGGTGAGGCCGCAGCTGGAGTACTGTGTGCAGTTTTGGGCGCCGCACCTGCGCAAGGATATTTTGGCCCTGGAGGGAGTGCAGAGGAGGTTTACTAGGCTGATACCGGAGTTGAGGGGATTGAGCTATGAGGAGAGGCTGAATAAACTGGGCTTGTACTCGTTAGAGTTTAGAAGAATGAGGGGAGATCTCATTGAGACGTATAAGATGATGAATGGGATGGATAGGATAGAGGTGGAGAGACTCTTCCTGCTCAAAAAAGACAGTAGGACTAGGGGGCACAGCCTCAAGATAAAGGGGAGGCAGTTTAGAACGGAGTTGAGGAGGAACTTCTTCACTCAAAGGGTGGTGAATCTCTGGAATTCTCTGCCCGTTGAAGTGGTGGAGGCTGCCTCGCTAAATATTTTTAAGAAGCGGGTTGATGGGTTTTTGATAAGAGAGGGGATTAAGGGTTATGGGGATCGGGCGGGAATGTGGAACTGAGCCACGACAGATCAGCCATGATCTTATTGAATGGCGGGGCAGGCTCGAAGGGCTAGATGGCCTACTCCTGCTCCTATTTCTTATGTTCTTATGTTCAATCAGAATTATGCCTGTTCTTATAAAATGCTGTCTCTTCCCAGTGTAACACTGTATTGGGGGGTTTATATTAGTCTGTATTACGTTTCTTAACAAAGTTCATATGCTTATTTCATGTCCAGTTGAACCATAGTTCACAGTTAAAGCAAAAGAACTAAATCAGAGAACCAGTTTGTGTAATAGTTTGGAGTACTTTGTGTAATTGTACAGGTCTGAAGCTTAACCAGGAGAAAGATATGATATCCTATGACAGTGGCCTTGATTTCATGGTGACAAAGACACTCGCTAACTTCTGAAAAAGCTACCATAAAGATCCAATAATTTTTGTGATGTGGGTTTGATCTCCAGGCATCCAGCAACAATAAGTTATCAATCAATGAAAGCAGCAGAATACTTTGAAATGCTTCCTCAAAAGCAAACAGAAAGCAAAATTCACTGATTATTCTTCACATTTTTCTTTAATTTTTGCAAACAACCAAACAAATGGTTGGGATATAGATGTGGTAGCAGCTGAAGTATAAATAATATACTTTTTAAAATAAAAATAGATTTTTTTATTGTGATGGTGATTTATCATTCTATAGATAGAAAAATAGTTGTTGGGCCAGAAAAATATTCCAATAGTAATTATGAACTTAGAATGCCATTTAAAAATCTAGTCGCACCTCATTCAACAATGTTTTAACCTTGTCAAATGTTTTTTCAGCAATACCAAAAGTTTAAGTTTACATATTAGTGTCACAAGTAGACCTACATTAACAGTGCAATGAAATGACTATGTAAATCTCCTTGTCGCCACACTCCAGCGCTGTTCAGGTATAGTGAGGGAGAATTTAGCATGGCCAATGCACCTAACTAGCACATCTTTCAGATTGTGGGAAGAAACCGGAACACCTGAAGAAAACCCACGCAGACACGGGGAGAATGTGCAGACCCTGCATAGACAGTGACCCAAGCCAGAAATTGAACCCAGGACCCTGGAGCTGTGACGCAGCAGTACTAATCACTGTGCCACTCTTCAAAATGTTGTCTGTTCAGTATTTTTAATTATTACACTAAGGGTGGAAACTTCAAAACCAGATACACTGGAGAAGTATAGATTTCCATGTTTAACTGCAGCTTTACAGATGCCAAACGTTGCTGTCAGATACAGAGGTGTAATGTCAGCGAATGTTTACAGTTTTGCCACAAAATCCAGGCCAGTCTGTTTTACTTACAGAACAGTAGAACTTGCTGATCAGAGGGCAGAATTTGTACATTTTCATTGTAAATTTGTTCCTCATCTGACAATTTTTACATTTCAAGAAGAAACTACAGAGATAAGGTTCTGCTTGGGCACAATTTGAAAATTGGGTGAAAATTTTTCTTTCAGTTGTGCTGTTTAGGTTCAGTTCAAGTTTCACTAAAGTGAATTTGTAATTTTTCACTGAAAGTAACTTTCAAAAATTGTACTAAAATATAAAGACTGTAAAACTTGCATGTTCACCCAAGGAAAGTTAATTTGAAGACTCTACTCAAATGGGTGCAATCAACAGAAATTTGCCATCATCCTTACTTTGATCTGATGGATAACCAGTATTTTTGAGGAGGACCAACTTAGTGCAACTATTTTTAAATGACCAGTAAATACCATGAAAACCCTGTCTGCTGCGTGATGCAACTTAATTACACTTGAGTTTAAACAATCTTTTGTGGGGACCCAGCTGATTGCCCTGATAGAACTTATGCAAACCTGAGGCTTGCTTGCAATAACTTAGGAGGGTAGAGGGAAGAAGTCACTTCTCTGTAATTTTCCTTTTTAAATGCAATGTTTCAAAATTCGAAGACATTTTGCATTCCATATACTGAGAGCTTCCATTCATGGCATAAGATGTCATGTGGGCACTGATCTACACCAGCTTCTGTTCTGGCAGCACCCTGATTTGTAAAAAATTCTCCTACTTGTTTTCAAATTCCATCAAGGCCTTGCCCCTCTCTATACCTCTAACTTCCTCTAGCCCTACAAAAGCGCTTTTCCTGCGCTTCTCCAGTTCTAAAGTCTTGCATTTTCCTGACTTTTACTGCTCCACCTTTGCCAGCTTTTCTTCAGCTACTGAAGTCCTAAACTCTGAAATTCTCTCCCTAAGACTTTCCAAATTTCTAATTCTCTATTCTTTTAAGATACAGCTTAAACCTATTTTTCAATAGACTTTTGGTCACCTGTCTCAATATCTCTTCACTTTGATAACGCATGAGTGGAGTGCCTGAAACATATCACCAAGCTGTTATTGTTGATGTTGCTGCAGGTGGACATTGAAGATCAATTTCAATTCTTGACTTTTAGTTTGATCCTGCATGTTCCATTGTATATTTCATATGTGCATTTTCCCTTGCTATGTTAATTTAGAAATCTTCACTTTAAATTTTCTTTAACTTTTTTTTAACATATTTATGCGGTGGCGTGTAAGACACATAATTGAATATCCACTGACCATTTGTTGTTCACTAGTTTGTGTGTTTGGGGTGAAAAATTGGTAAAAGATTAGTGTACTCTGTTTCCAATCAATATCACACAGTCAAAAAGCAGCATACAATTGCCTCCAAAATATACCTACGGCGTCGATGAAAGTAGAAATGATGGAGTGATTGTTGCGTAGCACATTAATCGAGAAGATGGGAAATGACTCTACCCAACTTAAAGAAAGCAAAAAATTAGCACATTATAAGCAGCTTGCACATTTATAGGAAGAAATAGAAATTGGAGATATGATGGTCTTTAACATTCAAAATTCTCAAACAACTCCTATAATTGTTTCAATGTAACCTGCATCTTTCCCCAGCTGCCGCTAAAGATCTTTTAATGCGCTGTCTAAATGACTACCTTCTGACTTCATTCTGCATTTGATTGATAGTATTAGGAATTTGTGAACAATGCATACAGAGACAAGAATGAGACAAAAAATCATCTCAGCCTTATTTATAGCTTTGTCCTTGATGCCTGCACCAAGTTCTGCGCTCCCATTACCTTTGTTGATATATGGTGGATCTTGGTTTTCTTACATCTCCAATCTTAAATCAGAGCTAAAACACTTCAATTCCCTTTTCAAACCTCATTGTTTTTTCAAAATCCATCTGGTGGTTTCAGAACCACATCAAATCTCACCTCATAGGAAAATGTTTTGAGTATTTTTCATCTCTTTCTTGGTTCAAGAGTAAATTCTTTATCTGAATATTCGTCTGTAAAAATGCCTTAGGATTTTTTTATGTTGCTGCAATTTTCCCTTTAAGTCAAACAGTTTGATAAAGAGAAGTCTGCATCCTTGTTCTGCTAATTTGAATTTAAGACCTTCTAATTTTTAGAAAAATTGTAGTTTCACATGGAGAACACAGTACTAACACAATGTAATTAATCTGTGCTTTGCTGTGGGTAAACTTTTCATACTTGTGTAACGTACATTTTCTATAAACAGAGACAGTATTAAGTGTGTAATTTTGGTACTGTATTTTGTTCAAGTCACAAAGAAGGAATGGAGATTTTGTGATGGATACTTTTTTGCCTCCATTGTACTGTTTTATGTTTTGTTTTAAAATGAAGAATAGTATGTAGGATAGGGCGTGTGTGTGTGTGATGGATACTGATATTGAATACTTTAGTCATGGCCATTGGACATGGTTATTGTAATCAAAGACAACCTTAACACTGTCAATTGACCAGACATGTTCCCAGAAAATGTCAGGATATGAGGATTTTTTTGAAATAAAACTCCTGCTGAGGATTACCTAAAATATGTTAAAATTTTAAAAAGATGTATTGGTGCCATAAATTATTTTTCCTGTATTTTTATTTTCTCGTATAAATTGATTTTGTGAAAAAAGACTTGACCACAATCTGTCATTGGTGTACAGCTGTGTAAATAAAACCCAGCATAGAAAGACATTCCATTCATATCAGGATGAAGGGGGTCAATTATAATCCAAAATGTGGATGCTTTCCAGAAGTTCCTGTGTACTGGGGCTTACTTTCAGTGTGAAATAGAGGCTTAGCAAACTGAACTATTGAGATTGTGGAGAAATGGCAGAATTGATTTACTTATGGCATAGATTTCTAATCTTTAATTAAAAAAAAGTTAATATATGGATTTTTGTGCGTCACTGAACTCTCTTTAAAATGAGCTTTTCAGCAGGGGATGTTTACAATTCTTATATCAACTCTACTGTGATAACGCACAAAAGCACTGTTCATCATTAGTGATATGTGGGTAGGTGCAATTGCCAGAAAAAAGTGTCTTAACCATGAACAAACTTCTTGTGCTCTGGTTTAGGAAATAAAAAATGGGCTGACCAGGAGTCATACCTGTTCAAAGAAACTAATGAAAGATGTTGAAAATACTATTCTGATGCATAGCTATGGGAAAGATTTAATGCCCAAGAGGGGAAGGTATATTGCATGAGAACATAGATCTGTTTGACAATGTTTTTGGTGACATGATAGGATTGTTCCCAGATTCCATCTCCTTCCCTGTTACAAGTGAGGCCAAGCACTGATATATCCTTGCCCCATCACTCTTCAGAATTTTATTTGCTGTTTTGCTCCATGTGAACTTCAATAATCTCAAAATAGGAGCCAAGGTAAAGTTCAGGCCAGCACTTCAACCAGTGATCCTTGGCCAGACCCCAGTTGTGGAGGAGATCCAATTTGGGGAGCAATAACAGTTTGTTTAAAGTATATGAAGTTTGAGATTCAAGAAACTTGCTCAATGAATAAAGCTGCAAGATTCCACGGATTGTTAACAACAAAACAAAATTCAGAAAGGCAAAATTATTATAATATCTATCTTATACTCTTAGCATTCAAATTAAGTATGAGATGCATGTGAATTAACAGACAAAATGTGGGCAGATACAATACAATACACAGTAAAAGACAAATTCGACCAACCATTTACTTAACACTGAGTCAACTGATCTTACCAACACTTCATCTCTCTCAGGAGTGTTTCCAATCTTATTCAAAGATCTTGTCTTGGAATTCACTCCAAAAGTAGCTCCGACTCAGATGGCTTCAACCCACCTAGCACGGTTTCAGTCTCACTTTCAGAGATTATAACACCCTGGATTTCTAAGTACAGTCTAGCATCAACTTACAAACACAACTTAAGATCTTTGGCCGTGCCTCGTTAAAGACCACTTTCCAAAACAGCACCTTTGCCCCAATGGCTTTCAGTGCAGAGTCACTAATCTTTGGCTAATGTCATGGATCTTCAGGACATCTTCTGAGCCTTCTTCAACAATCAATTAATTTATATATTTGTGTCACAATAGGCTTACATTAACACTGCAATGTAGTTACTGTGGAAATCCCCTAGTCACCACACTCTGCCTGTTCAGGCACAGAGGGAGAATCTAGCATGGCTAATGCACTTAACATCTCTTTTGGACTGTGGAAGGAAACTGGAGCCCTCAGGAAAAAAAACACACAGACACAGGGAGACGTACAGACTCCACATGGACAGTGACCCAAGCCAGGAATCAAACCCATGTCCCTGGTACTGAGAGATTGCAGTGCTAATGACTGTGCCACCAAGTCTTACCCCAAGCCCAGTTCACTAATGTTTGCTCCCTGCAGCCTTTTCTCTAACTTCGAGCTTGTTTCTCTGCTCCTTTTGTTTTATTTAAATAGGACCTGTTTCTATCCACTGTCATCATCCCTTATTTGGATCTTTGTTTTGGGACATCTTCCTAGGACACTTCTAATTAAAACTGAGTCCCCAAGAACTGCTGTTCACTGATTCAGTGACCTTGAGGGCTCTACCTTTGTTACTAGACAGGAGCAAGTGTAATAGAGAACAGAGCTAATGTTTTAAGTTGGGATAGTCTGCTTGGTTGAAAAGTCATCTGGACTTGAAATATTAATTCTGTTCTCTCTTCACAGATACTGTCAGAGCTGCTGAAATTTTCTGTATTTTGTTTGACTCCAGCATGCACAATAATTTGCTTTTAACTACAGTCACTCTGAATACAAGTACTTTGTCAAAAATTTCACAGAATTTATTAAGTTAATTACAATAAATACAAAATGCAATTCTTAGCAAAGGCAGTTTAGTCAGTTCACCCTGGAACACTAGGTCTCGAGTTCTTATTGATTGTGACACGCCCTCATTCTGTTCTTCAAGGTCTATCTTCTGTCTCCTGTTGCTACGTGCCTAGCTACTGAAAGCTTTTGCTTATTAACCCTTGCTAGCCATTACCTCTGCATTGTCAGTAGTCTCCTTCAGTTCTGATTGGCCTGTGCAGCACATGATCTGTTCCTGATTGAGGAAAGGGTGTATGATTAATGTCTGGTTGGTTTCTTAAGGATGATGGCACCTTACTGATGTTACTTCCCAATAACTGACTGGCTCCTTAAGATCTCATGCACATTTTTCACTTTATAGCTCTTCCCTGTTAAGTTTGTAGCTTTCCACTAAGATAATAAGGCACCGCAAGTAATTTGTGTGTCTGCTTATTTGTGGTAAGAGGATGTGTGGTGTCACATCCCAATGATTGATTCCCTGTGCATGTCATCCTAAATGTCCTAACTGATTTTTCTTGGGTTGTCTGGAAAGTTCAAATGCCTATAAGTAACTTTCTAGTGACTGCTGATTCCTGAAGCAAGTTATTTTTTAAAAAACAAGAGGTATACAATCTTACACTAGTACAGCAATTACAGAATTACTGCAATACATATAAAATATGATTTGTTACTTTTCAGCCAACATGGCACAAGATGGCTCATTATCCAACTATGTACAATCTGTAAGTGACCAACAATCACTCTAGGTCCTCTCCTGATTGAAGAGTCTTAGCTGAGATTGGCAGGCATGTCCACAGAACTGACATTTCATGTTGTCAGTGCTTGGAGGAACTTCTTTAGCTGCGCTATCTTTGGTTATCCACTGGGCATATTGGATTTTGCATGTTTGACCTAGGTGGTCCTCAAAGCATGCTGAGTTAAATTTTGGTCTTTGCCTCCAAATGGGCCAGTCAGCTGTAGTGATTTCTTAGGGGAGGTAGTCTGCAATATAGACATTTGTAAAGTTCTTTTCCAGGCTGGCCTTGTATCATTTGTACTGACCACCTTGATGCTATTTGTCTTAAGACAACTTGCCATAGAAGATCTGTTTGGTAATTCATCGTTATCCGTGTAGGATATGAATATTTCTACCTTGCCATCAACTGTTATATCAGGTGTTCTATAGTGTGTAACTGGTGCTAGAGTAGTGTAGTGGACTGGGAGATATCAGCAGAGGCCATTTAACGGGCTCCCCACTAGGTCTACAGCCTTCGTGCATCCCTGGCCGCCGGATTTCTGGTATCGTCAGCTCCACGCTGGAAATCAGTGGGAGATATTCAGGAGACCAGCGCTCGGGGCATGGGAGGGTCAGAAGGGCAGCATTGTGGAGCTGGCCAGCAATCGGGAGGCCGGCAATGCGGGGCTAATGTGCTGACGTCCGCTCTGACCGATCGGCACATGCACGATGGCCCGTTCAGCACTGTGTCCCGGATTTTTCATGTAAATCTCCCTGAATTACACTGCAGAGCTCAGAATGTGGGAGATTCATTTTGAAAATTCTGCTTAAAAAAAAAAGCATGAGTCACTCCGGTTTTACACAAATTCGGCACTTCGAATTCTTTTGGGAGAACCTGAGCCCATTTTAGAATTTTGTTTGCCATAATCTTTCTTTTGTCGACAACTAGGGCAAAGTCATCTGTATGTAGATGCTCTTTGAGTACTGTTTTTGTAGAGGGATGCAGTCTGGAGAGATTGAAGAGCTTCCCTGAACAGAATCTAATATTGATAACTGCATGCATGTTTCTGCTGGCTTCCTCAAGCATTACAACAAAGAAGCAATTGAAGAGTTGGGGATCAGTGGCGTTTCCTTGCTTTATGCATCTGGACACTGCCATAGGCACAAACACATCCAACCATGCCATCGTTTAGGAAATGTGGGATTTTGATCTAACTTGTTCAGACATCTTAGCTTGGAGAGCAACTGCCATGGACCAGGCCAACTCAGACCTAACTAAAGCTTTGACACTATGTACAGCGCAAAAAGCTCCTGATGGTGCTCTGTCCTTTTTCTTGTATCTGCAGCGAGTGGCTTAGCCCTGAAACCATCTGTAAGGCTATCAGCTGGACAGCTTAATTGGATCCTTGGACTGATCTTTCCTAAGGTTGAAAGAGAAGATTTATTCTTTTGTATTTGCTGCATATGTTTTTAGATTCTTTCTGCTTCCAGGCCTTTAGTTCCCATGGAACTTTCTCCTGATCCCAAATATTCTTGAAAACGACTTGATATCCCGGAATAAATTCAAAACCACTGCACTTCCAAATCTCTGCTGTGATGCCATCTGGGCCTGAGCTTTGCTTTGTTTGGTTGATTTGATTGCCTTTTATCACCTGCCTCTTCAGTGGAAAGCATCAACTGCCCAGTCGGAGGTCAATATTCTGCTGCAATGTGAGATTCTGTATTGGAGGAGCTCAGTGAAGTGCTCATGCCGCCATAACGTTACAAGTGCCTTATCAATGATTAATATGTTTTCATAAGTTGTTAGGATAGAAGTATAGATTGTGATGAGTGTGCTATAAACAGTCTTCAGTTTATTGTAAAAACATGGTCATGCCTCGCAACCAGGTGTTGCAACTCATCAGTTTTTACATTCTATCAATCATTCTCATTTCTCTTATAACTTCTTGGAGCTGTTGTTTGATATTTTTAAAGGCTTGATGTTTAGTTGTTGACAGTGGAGCTGTTAGAAGACTTGTGTGTGAGTCATTTTGGTTCTGAAAGATGGGAGATGTGAACATTTTTATCACAATGGCCTTGTCTGTACTTGCTATATTCCAGGATGTTTACTGAAATCTTGAGGATCTGATTATGGAGCTTTTCCCATTCGTCTTCCATGTCACTTGGGGAGGAAGATCAAATTGCCGAGTGTTGTTAAGTTTTGTCACAAGGTCTTGAGGAGTTTGATATTTAGCTTTGCCAGTGCCTGACAAGTTGACTTGCGATGCATCTGCTGGATCTTTGGACTGAGTTTGGTCTGTCCAGCCATCAACTCCTCACATGGCACAAGTTATCTTGACATTGGTCTTTATGCTTCTGTCTGATGTAGCCAACCAAAGCAATGTCCGGCGTAAATCGTGGGTGTCGCCAGGTTGTCAGGTATTTAAGGCAGGACATGATATTTGTTAAGGCAAGATAATATTTTGCACACAAAAGTAGGAGAGTTCCATTTGAGTTTCCTTTCCCAACTTCATGTTGATCAATGATGTCTGCCAATGTGATATGGTCATATCAAAACTGGCATTGAAATTGCACTTCAGAAATTCTGTTGTCTTTTGGCATTGATAGTAAGAGATGGCCCAGATCATTGTAGAATGTTTTCTTTACGTCGGCACTGTTGGTCATTGTGGGGCATGTGCTCTTATGTTGTGTGTTTCTTGTGTTGTCGTACAGGGAAGGCATAGAATCATCAGACACTCATTGATGCTTTTGGGTAGGTTTTCAAGACCCTTTGCAACTTTTCTTGATGGAAAATCCAATCCCTGCCTCTCTACATTTTGTCAGGAGTAGACTGCTCCAAAAGAAAATGTACACTGCTCCTATTTTCTTCAAGCTTACTGCTGCTAGTCTTGTCTCGCTACAGGCAGGTATCTCTACAGCTGCAAAGTTTCTTGGCTGCCAGAGCTCAACAGCATGCTCATCTACTGCTGGTTTGACATTCAAGCAAGTTGCAGACATTCAGCATATCACTGTCAGAGTGGTAACTTTGTGTTTACCTTTGTTTTCTTCTGTAGTTTCTTTTTTTACTTTATTTGATGGGATGTGGCTGTGCTGGTAAGACCAGCATTTATTGTCCATCTCTAACTGCCCTTGAACTGAATGGCTTGTTAGGCCATTGTAGCGGGCAACTAAAAGTCAACCACGTAGCTGTGGGTCAAAATGAGGATCATATGGAGCTTAGACCAGGTCCGGATGGCAGATTTCCTTCCCAGAAGGACTTTAGTGAATCAATTAAGTGTTTACAACAACCGATGATATTCACCGATTCTGATGTCTGGCTTTCAATTCTAGATTTTTTAAAAAATAATTGAATTTAATCCCACGGTTACAGCTGGTGGAATTTTGAACTGTGAGTATTAGTTTGCATTATTAGTTCAGTGATATTACCCCTACGCCACCATTTCTCTCTGCAAAATTGAGCCCTTCCCAGCTGCGGTATGTTGGCAGTAACATAAGAATCAAGCTTTGTTTAGGCCTCCTTTTATTGATCCCTTGGTGAAAACTGGCCAGCTGTGCTTAATAGGGAGCTGAGTTGTCATACATTAGGCAGCTGCCTAATGCTGATGTTGCTTCAGGGTGTATGTAACAACTAAATGTCATCAAAGGACCACTAACATTCGGTGTGTTTGCACCTTTGCCTCACCCATTTCCCCTCAGTATAGGATTTGGTTGTATGTCTGTAAATCACACTTTACAGCTAACCTACGCTAAGGAATTTGATGATAGGGAAGGAGGGATGTGTGCTGGTACCCTTACTCTGCTTTTTCATGATCTCAGAGGCAAGGAAGATCCAAGATATTTGGGTAGCTTGGCAACTGCTGTGGATGATCAATACAGGGTATTTCTCAGCTTTTGTCCTTTGCCGCAACCCACACAACATTACCATTGTACCATGTCCACATTGAGATACCATTATACTAGATCCAAAAAAGTACCAAATTCTTCCAAGTGTCACCTTCCAACATCTGTTCCTTCTCTGCAAGGTAGTGGTTAACCATGTAAAGGAGTGACTTTGACTGGAAGTAAGAAGCTATAGGTCCAGCGAGAATTTCCAATCAGAAATTAGTTTTGCTAATGAGGCATTAGCTGGGACCCATCCGGTAAGTAAGGTGAGAGTTGTCTCACAACCTTTGAACCCTTCAACTAACACGATATAGCATACACTTTTGACGGTAATATACACAATAAGTTACCTCAGGATGGCTCTGTGCAGCTTTGTTTCACTTACAAATTTCAACCAATAAACCAACAGTTATCAGGACGAATGGATAAACGTCTCCTCTTTGAGGAAAATCAGCTAATGATTGTCTGCAGCATCATGTATGACCACATGAGACGACCTTTGCTCCAAATTATTGAATACACTCTGCTGACAAAGTGGCATTTTTCTACATTTAAAAACCGCTCTTCAACATTTGTGTTTAAAAATATATTTTGACATCTAAGTTGCTTAGGTCAGAGGGATATAGTTAATTTTTCAAGGTCAATTTATGCTGCTTTCTCATTGTTTAGTTGGCCCATTGCAAGCACTAATGTCCTTTGTAGTGGTTGGTGTCCTTCCCCGTGAATGAACTGTCTATGTTTAGAGACTGTTGAGGAAGTGAGGTAAGGTTTTTTTTTCATATTAGAATGGTAATATTGCATTGGTAATTTCAATTTTAAGATTTGAAACAATGTGGCATTTTTTTTAGTATTTCAGCGCTCCTTACTGACCTTTAAGTCATATTTTAATTAAACCTGGCTCAAATCCTCCTTTATTTGAAAACCCTAATAGTTAGGTACTTTGTTAACAATGTAATATTTAAACATTAGTTGCTCCAGTATTGTGCTGGAGAATGGTGCTGAGAGTATAATGTGACAAGACATGTTATGTACAAGTGGGGCTCAATTAATGTAAAATGGCACATTCACTGTCTTGAGCCAATAGGTTGTTGTGTTATCTTTGACTTTCTTTCTAATTATTGCTGTACATCCATCCAACATTTCTTCCGGACAGCTGACTGAAAGGCGTGTATTGCATACATTCTCATGGTTAAAAATGAAATGAAGATTTGCAATTATCCAGCTTCTTCCCAACTTCAGGACATCCCCCAATATTTTATGACCATTGAAGCACTTCTGAAGTATATTTACTTATAATGTAGGTGGCATGTCAGTAAGACATGAGCAAAATCATAAACTCTGTAACTGAAACTATTAATTTTTACTTATTTAAAACTAAACATTGCTGAACAAAAGTATGGCTGCCACAAGTCACTTGATGCCTGGAATTGCAGGGTGCTTGTTAAGCCATTGCAATGGAGGCATGCCCTGACATGTTGCTCATAGAATCTTGTTCCTGGGGCTATCAAGGCCATTTCAAAAAGGAACTAGTGAAAGGAAATGGATGTAACTTGCATCTTGATAAACTTTACCCTAGCAGAGTACCAAGGTCTGCAAGACAATAGCTACCCGGAAGCGAGCTATTAGTATGGAAAATGACTCTTTCAGAGGCTAATGACTGGGACATTGTAAGTCATAAGACTTATGATGTTTTAAGTCAAAAGACTTATGATGTTTTAAGTCATAAGACTTATTCAGGCTCAAACATCAGATAAATATCGCTTTATGAAATCATTGTGAAGAAATGACATCACCTGACTCGAGTGACCATTTTTAAATCTCTATCTTCAGTTGAGAAATCATAAGCAAGCAGCCTGCTGATTTACCTCCAACCTGAAAAACCAATAGCAGGACTCTAGGTTAACCAAGCACCCTGCATCAAGTTTCAATCCCCTGAAGCCTTTTAACCTGGAAATCTCTGATCATCACCTGCCAGGCAGATCGAGTCTGTGTACAGCAATCTCATCATACTGCATCATCATCCATTTCAAAGAAATCCTGCGCTGCCATCTTCTGCCAGGAACCCACTAAAACTGAAACTTCTCTGAAAGAGCCCTGCATCTGAATTTTGATTTCCAGAGTCCTTAAAGTCATGTGAACTGATTTCCATTCCTTAAGTTATTCACATTCATTAAACTGTGCCAAGCTCCTGACATCTGACTGCCCCTCAAATCTTTACTACTTGTAAAAAAAAATCCTTCAATCATCTGATCTAACAGTTATCTCATTGTTGTGTTCATCATTTCAGTTTAAAAGAAGTACATGATCTCTGTCTGTCACAAGTTAATCACAGCGTAAACCTTCCTTACTGCTGAATGAGCATTACCTCCACTTTATCACACATTTAAAGTCTGCCAATTTCTGGCCAGATGATGTTGCCACATCTGTTCTTTGACCAGTTCATGACAACAGCAAGAGCCCCCCACCATTAAAGAGGGGCAGTTGTGATCCACTATCTATACTTGTGGTTTTGGATGATGCAAGGTTTCTGCACACCCAGTAAACACTAAAGCAAAATATTGCAGATGCTGGAAATGTTCGGGAAATCTGGCAGCATCTGTGGAGATGGGAACAAAATTAAAATTTCAGGCTTGTGACCTTTAAGTAGAACTGGGAGAAGTTAGGGATGTAATATACTTTAATTAAGCAATTAGAAGGGGAGTGTGGGAAGGGCTGCAATAGGGTAGACATAATAAAATGTGGCAAGGTCTGCCACACTTCATGGGAGTATAATTGGACAAAAATTTATGCTGATCCACAGAAGGAGATATGAAGATGGCTAACAAAAAGCCTGGATAAGAAGATTCTTGAAAGATAAGAGACAGGATGAGACTGCAAAAGCT
Source organism: Carcharhinus amblyrhynchos (assembly GCF_965287045.1). Taxonomy (NCBI): domain Eukaryota; kingdom Metazoa; phylum Chordata; class Chondrichthyes; order Carcharhiniformes; family Carcharhinidae; genus Carcharhinus; species Carcharhinus amblyrhynchos. The sequence goes on from NC_137335.1 coordinate 58,656,314, forward strand.
TATGCCATAAAGCTAAAAGCAGAGTGTAGGATAAAAGAAGTGGTGGCAGAGTTATGTAAATAACCAGAATTTGATGAATGTAGGGTTTTTAATGGTTGGAGAAGGTTACAGAAATACAGAAGGATAGATTTTGACATTTTATAATCAAAAGCTTTTTTTATATTGATTACCAGCATGGGAATGAAACAAAAAACATAGGTTATACTCAAACTTTGCAAAGTAAAATTTTGAAAGGAATGCATTGAATGTGCCAACACAAAACATGCTTTACTCAGACAGGTTTCTGTTATATTCTGTAGGTGTGTGTTTCAATATGGTGGTGGAGATATCAAAATAATTTGCCTAGAAATAGTTATTTCCAAAGCTAGGAAGATGTTTGAGAGGTAGAATACAGTGCAATACAATACACACTTTAGCCTTTGGAATGTTGGATGAAATTCATCTATTGGCTGTTTGCCTTAATGCTCTCTAAATTGTCTAAGATTTCCATTTTAAAATTCTCATCTATATTTTATCATTCTGAACTTCAAGCTAAAATGGCAGTTAAGGTATTTGGAGCTGGAATTTTTAAACTAAAACCAATGCATATTATAATCAACATGAAATTAATTGTATTGAAGTATCAGTTCTGTTGTTGTAAAATAACTTTATTTTTAAATACAAATCTGTGTTGGCACTCTTAACTTTTTGCAATAGTGGGTAGCACAATAGTTGGTACTGCTGCCCACAGCAGCAGGGACTTGGGTTGATTCCCTGTGTCTATGAGAGTTTATTCCAGGTACTCCGGTTTCCTCCCACAGTCCAAAGATGTGCAGATTAGGCGGATTAGCCATGGTGAATACTTGGGGCTACAGGGATAGGGTGGGGGAATGGATGGGTCTGGGTAAAATGAGAGTCGGTGCAGACTCGATGAGCTGAATGGCCTCCTTCTGCTCTGAAGGGAGTCTGTGATTTATTTCTATTATTTTCATAAGGCCAACTTGCTATAAAATGTGGTAGATCATTGGATAATTTCACTTGAGAGCACACTTTATTTTTACTTTGTATAGAAATGTTCGTTTAAAAGGATCTCTGTCTGGGTTCAAGTATTTTAAAGTAGCTGGTTGGAGAGGGAATATAGGTATTTAATTTTATGCAGTAAAAGGTCTTGAAAAGAAGCTGCTCGAGTTTACTTTGAGTTTTAAGAGCTGATGTTGAAAACCCAAAAAAATGCAAACTCATGTTCAGAAATCTTTTAAAAATGTATTCCACTAGACACACTGGGCCTGTAAATATTGACTGGATTCCCAAAACAGAGTACACATATTAAGTTTCTTTATCTTTATAGCCATTGCTATATAATAGTTTAGAACTTCAAAGTCGTGTTTCAGTTGTTAGAATTCTTTTCGATGGGGGCAGTTTGATTGGGGTGTTGACATTTGTTAATCACTTAATTATTTTTTAAATAAATAATGTAATTCAGTATAAGCTTTTTTTAAAGTATTGGACATATCCCAAAATGACACAATGAGGCGCAAGGTTAGAACTATAAAATATAGAAATGGGCATAAGTGGAAAAAATGTAAAGTAATAAGCGTGCGCAATAATTTTCTCCAAGTTTTCAGCATGAAATGCATGAGAGATTTGCAGCTCCCAGAATTACTAATCAAGGTGAATGAATTTGATATAAGTGGAAGAGAAGTTGTGAACAGACTAACAGAACTCAAAGCAAATGAATTCCACAGATTAACTGGTTTTACTTCCAAAAATACTGAGAGACTGAATAGGAAATATAAGATGCATTGACCACCATGGGAGAGTGACCATACACTGTAGCGGTACCTGGACTTGGCAGACAATTTAATGTAAACTCCGTTTCTAAAATGAGTGACTCCGATAATGGAATCAGGTATCAAGGATAAACATTATCATTCGTAAAATAACAATTGCTTCCATTTTCAAAATCATTCTAGTCCAAGGAAAGAAAAGAAACATTTTCATCCTCTCAGGGATATATTGTAGGGCAGCTAACTTTTGTGACAGCTGTAGAAACAGTGACCACAATACAATTAAATCAATTACTGAACCAACTGACCTCATTTTCCCTGATCCTACCACAATTTAGTGATGGCCCATTGATGAATGGAGGTCACAAGACTTCCCTGCATCTTCTGAAAGCTGCTGAATAAACCCTTAGGAGTTTGCGACTACTTCCCTGTTATGGGAATGGGGCTGGTTCCTTGCTTTGAATTCATTGAAAATCATCCCCATCACCTTGTGACCCCTTCTATGTGATTCTCAATCTACCTCCATTTCTCTTTCGTCTGGAATCCCATGATAATTCTGAAACATCCAGCTGTCACTTCTCTTGCTGGTGGTGGTGGCCTATGATTGGCCAACAGCTCTGAGCAGCCAGGACTTCTGCTGCTGCGACCTCAGTCGCTTGGAAAACCTGATATTGACCACCTGATTATGTCGGGCCACCCTCTTGGAACTGACTGTGTCCATGCCGGTTTACTGACCAGAGAGACAGCATGGACATAATCCCAGCCCTTCGATTAAAACCATTACTGTGTTCTTACTGAGTCTCTGTGGTGGTTTAAAAAGATACGCAGCAGGCTTCAAAGGTCCAAACAAACGAAGAGCTTTATTAAAAGGACGTTAACGTTGCAGACTGCTAACGTACGATGATGTCATTAGTGATGTCCACGTGATCGGTCTCTCAAAGTGTCCCTGTTCCACTGCAAAGCCATAAATGACATGAATACACAACACTTTTCCTTCCCCTTTAAATCATAGGTTCCTGACACCAATAACAGTCTAACATTAACAATCAAAATTTGCAATATGAACAACAGCCAATAGGTAAGAAGCTTCAGAGGCTGCTGTTCTGTATGGTTTTCAGTGAATCTCATGCATCTGCTTTTCAGTATTTACTGCAACCTCGCGTGTCTTTGACTTGGTTTGGACATTGTCCGTTGTTTTCTTAACCGAAGTTGGCATAGTGTTCTGAGATTGACTCGGTGTTGAAGTGTTCTCAACTGAGATGCTGTCTCCCCTAATTGGTTTAGGTAGTGTGAGGCTCTCAGGAAGGTTGAAGTCTTTTGTTGGCACAACTTGATGTGGACTCTCTGGCTCTTGTCTGTGGCAGATTTGTTCTTGTTGCCAAAAGTCGATTCACATGTCTTCTCCATGTTACATCATCTTGTGTTTGCACCATATATGAGACCGATCCTGTGTATATTAAGATGAGGGCAAGTATCCACTTTTCATCTGCGGTAAAGTACCTTGCTATAATTTTTTGACCCTGACGAAAAACACATTTCATTTGTTCTCCTTGTTCCATTGTATAACTTGATCTTACTGTTTTTTCTCGACAATTTCTCTTGTCTCGGTGGTTTAAGCAAATGAAACGCTATGAGTACTTGATGGTTAACCATGAACAATGCTATAGAAACTTAGATTATTGAGCTTGCAGTATTTCTAAACATCAGCAGGAATTGGCTCAATTCTTTAGACAATGAATCTTGCTCACTAGTTACCTTCAGCGAATGTTTCATCATCGCTACAAAGCATTCTGCCATCCCATTTGTGGCAGAATGTTAGGGAGTGGATCAGTTGTGCTGAATCCAGTTCTCTCTTAAATTCTTGCGGCATTAGCTGTGGTTCATTATCACTCATGAGTTGTTCAGGGTAATCAAATCTGCTGAAAATTTCATCCAGTCTTTCAGTTGTTCTCTCTGAAGACGTTGTCTTCACAATGGCAACTTCAGGCCATTTCGAGTGCACATCGCCCGGAATGAGAAATCTTGCAAACAGTCCAGAATAATCTGTATATACTATTTGCCAGGCCTCTTCTGGTCATTCCCATTGGTGTTATGGAACTAATGGTGGCAGGTTCCATATTTTTGTACAAGACAAACACATGCCTGCCTTCTCCTCGATTTCAGCATTAAGACCCGGCCACCAAAAATAGCTCCTAACTATCTCCTTCATCCTTACAGTGCCACAGTGGCCTTTGTATAATTGGTTTAATACACATTTTCTTAATAATGGTGGAATTGGAATGATGACTCTTATTCTCCAGAGGAGACGTACAGATAGTTTGAGTCTTCAGGTAGAATATAGCTTTAACTGAGAGTTTGCTCCCAAGGTCTTACCGAGAAGCACCATGTCCATGACTTCTGACAGTATTGGCTCATTCCTGGTATGTTTCTTCTCTTGTCCTGCGATTACAGGAGTGTTATCTCCTTAAATGAACGGTTTATTGAAGAATCATTGAGCACTGGGTATGGGTAGTTGGGAGTGTCCATTAGCATTCCCACACAAGTTTGACCTGCAATACTTTATGTATTGGTGTGCTGGCAACAGTAATGTCCACCTCTGCATCCTACTCACTGAGTGATGGAATCCCAATATGAGGCCCAAATATCATTGTCAGAGAACAATGGTCCATCAGTAAAGTAAGTTACCTCCCATACAGGAGGTCAAATGCTACGTCCCGCCGCTATCATGTTGGCTTGGATAAAATAGTTGAATCTGTCTGTATATGAGTTCCATCACTCTATATTCTCATTAAACACAACACCAAAACTTCCCACCATTTTTTACCATGGAATGGGCCTGCATGAGCATGACGTGCCACATAATTTTTTAGCACAACCTTGTTTCCTTTCTCCTCAAAGCAAGGTAGACTTGATCTGAACCTGCTTCCATTTGCGTTTTGTAACAGCCCCAGCTCTAATTTTTTTTGTTGCAAGGTACTTACTACTCACGGTGTTCCTGCTACTCACTGTACTCCCAGTACTGTTACAGACTTTTTCAGGCTGAGCACGTGGTCAGCTTCTTTCCAAAGTTGTTTTGTCCAGAATCTTCTATTTCTTTTGGTTCCTCTGGTGATCAACCATTGTTTGGCTCCCCTCTGTTGCCAGCTTTCATGTAGCAATGATTTCATTTATTAATGCCGCTGTCTACAATGCTGCCAAACGTGTTTCACTTTTTTTTTCTTTTGGGGTGGCTGCAAGTGTGGTCTGACTACCTCGTCGCCAGTTTTCTATGAGGTGGTTTTAAAGACAGGCTGTGGGTCTCAAAGGTTCAAACAAACAAAGAGCTTTATTGAAAAGATGTTAACGCTGCAGGCTGCTAAGATAGACTGCCTGTTTGCCTGTGCGAATAGCTGGTGTCATCATTGAAATCATGTGATCGGTCTCTTAGGGTCCCTGTTCCACTGCAAAGCTGCTGGTGAGAAAACACTACAAATAACTTGAATACACAACATTCTTCTTATTTTTAAATTATATCCCCAAGTTTTTAAACTCTTCTGGTTTGTCTATCTTCATTAGCTATTTATAAATATTTCAAAATCTCAATTGGCTCATTTCATCACCTTTTCTCTAATATTCAGCCCCGCTTTTAAATATTCCTTCATTAGGTAGTAGTTGTTAATTTCTGAACTCATTTTATGCAGTTCATTTTTGAAAACTTTCATATGATTTTAGCTATTTTTTTTCCTTTTTTTAGATGATAGCATCTCTGGTGCAAGCACATCTGATGTCCAAGACCGCCTTTCATCCCTTGAGTTAAGAGTCCAACAGCAGGAGGATGAGATCACAGTGCTGAAAGCAGCCTTGGCTGATGTACTGAGACGCTTGGCCTTATCCGAAGATCAGACTGCCTCCTTAAGGAAAACATCACCTGGCAAAGGTGAGGCTCTTTGTTGAACATGCCCGTACATAAATATGTACATTGATTTGTTCACTTGAAATGCTGTTGCTATAGATAAAGAATATGCAATAGAAAATGCTGATGTATTGATTTAGCAATGTCAAAAATATTTAATTATTTTTAAAGCACCATGAGACATGGGAGCAAAATTAGACCACTTGGTCCATTGAGTCTGCTCCGCCAGTCAGTCATGGCTGATTTTTTTTATCATCCTCATTCTCCTGCTTTTTCTCTATAACCCCTGAATCCCAATATTAATCAAGAACCTATCTATCTCTTTCTTAAAGACATTCAATGATCGTCCTCCACAGCCTTCTGTGGCAAAGAGTTCCACAGATTCACCACTCTTTGGCTGAAGAATTCCAGATTTTCCTCCTCATCTGTGTTAAAGGATCATCCTTTTAGCCTGAGGTTGTGCCCTCTGGTTCTAGTTTTTCCTACTATTGGAAACATCCTCTCCTTGTCCACTCTATCCAGGCCTTGCAGTATCCTGTAAGTTTCAAGAAGATCCACCTCATCCTTCAAAACTCCAACGAGTACAGACCCAGAGTCCTCAATGGTTCCTCACTCAACAAGCTCTTCATTCCAGGGATCATTCTTGTGAACCTCCTCTGGACTCTTTCCAAGGCCAACATATCCTTCCTTCAATACGGGGCCCACAACTGCTCACAGTACTTCAAATAGGGTCTTAATAAAGCCTTATACAGATTCAGAAGTACATCCCTGCTTTTGTATTCTGGCCCTCTCGACGTGAATGCTAACGTTGCATTTACCTTCCAATCTGCCGACTGAACCTTTTATGTTAACCTGAAGAGAATCTTGAACAAGGACTCCCAAGTCCCTTTTTGCTTCTGATTTCCTAAGCATTTTTCCATTTAGAAAATAGTCTATACCTCCATTCCTCCTTCCAAAGTGCATAACCTCACACTTTTCCACATTGTGTTCCATCTGTCACTTCTTTGCCCACTCTCCTTACATGTCCAGGTCCTTCTCAGTCCCCTCAGCACTACTTGTCCCTCTACATTGGACTGGACATTATTTTTCTTATCATGCTGACTTGGAATTTTTAGATCACATATTTATTGAATAGCATGTATTTGTGACTTGAAGAGCATGTCCACAAAGTATTATTCATTTACGATGCACGGATGTTTGACAACTCCTCATAGTTCATTTTTAATCAGAAGTTATTTAGGTTTCTTTTATTCATTTATGGAAGATGGGCGTTGCTGACTGGCTGGCATTTATTGCCATTCCTGATTGCTCTTGAGAAGACAAATGGTGAGCTGCCTTCTTGAACTGCTGCAGTCCATGTTGTGTAGGTACACCCACAGTGCTGTTAGGGTGGGAGTTCCAGGATTTTGACCTGGTGAGAGTAGAGGGACAGCGATATATTTCCAGGTCAGGATGATGAAAGCTTGGATGGGAATTTCCAGGTAGTGGTGTTAGAATGTGAAAAGTTTAGGGGTTTTTTTTAACGGTAAAGGCATTATCTTGCTTTTTTATGTGAAAAAGCTCCAATTTATTAAAACATTTCGTAACTGAAATCCCTCATTCATGTTAATATTCTAATTAATCTACATTGCATATTTTCAATTGCTTTTCTATCCTTATTGAAGTGCCCAAAACTGCTGACAAATTTTTAAATGCAGCTTAACTCAAAATTTGTACAAGTTCTCATTTTGTTTTTGTAGTCCTTCACAAAACTAAGGATTTATGGTCTCATCTGCTTGAACATGCCCCCTTTAAATAACTTGTATGTCTGCACACAAAGATCCCTCTGCTGTTTGGCTCCATTTGAAATATCAGTCTCTAATGTTTATTTATTTTTCCATATTTTTACTTAGAATCCTTAATATTCTTATCATTGGCATGTTTTCAGAGTGCTTTCTTTGTGAAAATGAAATATTTAAGGTAAAGAATAAAAATGTTAGTCATCCGTGATCAGTTCTGTTGCCAAGTCTGCCTTCTTAGAACTGTCGTCCTCAAAATGGCTGTCTGGCATGCCAGTACACCTCAGTTGTTTCCTGCTACATTAAATCCTGGAAGTAGTACATTGGTACATCACTACTTAGCCATTTCAGCACACTAATCTAAAGTGCCTAATAAAGTTAGCAACGTAAATTCATGCCACCTGCTTAACGCTGTTAAAGAACAAACCTGAGCAACAAACTTTTTAGATTTTGTCATTTAATTTAATGTGGAGTCTGAAACATTCCTTTGTTGCTGCAAAGTGATATCAATACCTATGGTTGAACAGTAATTTTGCTGCATTGTAATGCTAACACAGACCTTCAAGTGTGAGAAGTGAGTAAGTGTTACTGGTGCCAGTAATGTCATTTACATAAGACTCCTGGCCTCACTACTAGACTCCAAGGGTAATAGTAAAAATGTTATGTCTTGAGACCATTTTTCACCCTGACTTGTTGAAATTTCTAAGCCAGATGTCTAGTACATTATTCAATACAATTTATAGTTTGGCCTACAAAGTTATAATTTATATTAAACTCAAAAACAAATAAGAGAATTTTTGTCCACATTCTACTTTCTACACTGGAGTTTTTGGGTCTCAAAAGGTTTTCGGTGTATAATTAGGAAGATCACGTTCACTGAAAATAAGCCATCGTAAGCTGCTGAAAATCGTAAATAATGCCAATGTAAAAGGAAACTAGAATATTGTTCCAATTTTTAAACCTTCCAGTCAGGAATAACTACAGCCAATATGGTGGGCATGTTTAGTTTAATCAGAGTTTAAGACACAATGTAACATACTAGTTACACAGCAGAAGCATACGACTGTGACAAGTAATGCGTAATGGTCTAGCTCGGGTAAGACGGCTGGGATGTGCAAACATCTTTTTCTCTATTCTGTCGTTTGTCAGTGCCTCACATTTTCTTGACATCTCAAGCCATTTAGGAGTGGTGGACTGGAGACTGCTTTAAGAGTTCTTCCAAATCGTTTCACTGCACTGTGGTTCAGTCACATACTCTATACTCTTTTTCAGAGGTGGACACCTGGCTAGATTAATGATAGGCCCAATCGTTCCATCATTATTTCAAAATACCCTACAAAGCATCGTGTTCATTGTCTGAATGAGGAGTTGAAAAGCCTGTCTTTAATGTTATTGTCTTGCCATTAGTTTCTTTAACCACATACCTGCTGAACGATCCCTTACAAACATTGTTTATTATCTCACCTGAGGCAGTTCTCCCTAACCAGTTTCACCCTCCCAAGTAACATTCCACCTTCAGACTTCAAGGCCAACTTGCAAAAGTGTCATGAATTCATATCTCTCATATCACCACGTGACGAAAACTGGGCACATGGTCTATTAATGGACTATATATAATGGCTACCCAACAAACTAATGAACCAGGTTTTCTTTCACTAAACTAAATTCTCTTTTATCTCCACATACCAATGAACTTGCATATTTCAGCAAGGTTGGGAAATTTAAATGAAGCACCTAACACAGTGTGAGTGTATTTGTTTAAGCATCTACCAGTTGCTCTAGGTTGATTGTTGAAGCTTTGTCTTGCCAAAACCTTTTCCGGGCTAGGTAAACTGTCATCACCTAGGAATTAACATTCCACTGATATTTCTAGAGAAATCTTAAACAGCTTCCAGGAAAACAAAATTTATAGCACCACTCTAATCTTTTACCTATTTCAAACTGACTTATTCTAAACTCTTAACATAGTACCTAGCCCTCCTTCAGGGTGAAATCTTTAATCTGCTTCAAATCCAGACTAAATATATACCTGAAAGAACACTATAATATTTCTGGTAACATTCGTATCAACCATGTTCCTATTCTTAGCACTTGTCTAGCAAGGGCTATCTTAATTGTCCAGTATTTTTTTTCCTGTCCTACTCTCCCTATCTTCTCACTTGTTCGCCCCTCTCCTTTTTATTTGCTTCACTTCATTTCATTCTTCATTTTTTTGCTTCTTCCTGTCTCCCTTTGTCTGGCATGCTCTCCCTAAGCTCTTATCTGTCTTCCTCTCCTTTCTCTTTGTTCCTCTTCCTGTCTCTCTCCCTCCCTTTCTCTGTATCTTTGCTCCTTATCTTTCCCTCTCCCTCTTTCAATTCCCCTTCTTTGTAATTCATTCTCACTCAGTCACATTGTGTGTCTGTGTGTCTCTCTCTCTCACTCCTCCCTGTCTTAAAAGTCTAAATAAAAAGAATGTGATAAAGCATCAAGAGGTGAAAAGCAGACAAAACAGAAAAGATAATGATCTTGGCTAATTTGAAGTGAAAGTAATCACCAAAGGAAATATATTTTCTGGGCTGTTGGATTGAAATGAAGAAATTTCACGGTTAGTACGTCATTCAATACAGTTTATAGTTTGGCCTACAAAGGTATTAAACTCAAAAACGAATAAAAGAATTTTTGTCCCCCACACAAATTTCATGAAGAAATGGGATGGCACAGTCGCTAGCACTGCTGCCTCAGAGCGCCAGTGACTCAGGTTAGATTCCCAGCTTGGGTCACTGTCTGTGTGGAGTTTGCATGTTCTCCCCGTGTCTGCATGGGTTTCCTCTCACAGTCCAAAGATGTGCAAGTTAGGTGGATTGGCCACGCTAATTTGTTCCTTTATTGTCAGGTGGATTAGCTAGGGTAAATACGTGGGGTTATGGAGATAGGGCCTGGGTGCGATTGTGATTGGTGTGGACCCGATGGCCTCTTTCTGCACTGTAGGGATCCTACGATTCTAAGAAGCAGGAAAGAAAATCATGATGGCTAATACGAAAGCTGTATTTTTGTCTCGGTGCTTGAATATGGAGGACGTTTCTGCCTGAATTAATTGTATCCTACTTTTAAGATTTGCTACTAGAGAGAATAATTTCCAGTGGCATTATATTTGAGTTTTGGCTTCCTCCTTTCTGAAATGTCCTCTTTAAAGTAACATTTTCGTGCATAGTTCAATATAAATAACATTTAAACATGCTTTAAAGTTTATGGTTGTTGCATTTTTACCATTTGAATCTCTGGTTTTGTTAACGTCTGATTGATGGGATCAGTTCGTTTAAAAAAAATTATCCTTTGATTGGAAGTCATGATCTGATTTTAAAATCATATCCACTCCTATACATTTTGAAATAGTCAAAGCTTTAAGAATTTATGATTTCATAATTTATTAGAATCTCTTTTGTTGTGCCTAGCAACTATGGGGTCAGGAACAGCAATTCCATTTTATTATGCATTGACATCCAGATCTGGAATAGAGGGGAGCTGCCACATAACGACGGCCAACATCTGAACAAGCAGGGTGTTATTGTACTGGCAAATTAATTAACTAGGGAAGTCATATGTTTGTTACATGAGGAAGGATCGTGCTCTGGGATAACAAAAACAACCAGTTATTTATCATTCAAAAAATTCAGCTAGTTTGTTTGATATAAGTCGTCCTTTACTAATCGATTAATCCATAAACCCTTTTTTGAAAGTTTCAGTTTCAAATTTTAATAATTCTGTATTAGTCCAGACAAAACAACAATTATTTCAGTATTTTGTAATGATTTCCAAACTTCTGTGAACAGTCACTAGTTTAACCCCTTGGTTTTCTTTGTCTTGTTATCCAATATCCACTTTGTCTAAGGATTTTATTTGAATCAGGGTTATAACTTTTATTCTGAACCCTTTGCTTAACCTTATTTCAGCCTACACATTTGACCTCAGTGTTTATCATTACATTTTAAAGCAAAGATTCTCATTTAGACATTGCAGTTTCAGTTCTTGCAATTATTAGGATGTTGATGGAATCCAGAATTCACTTATGTTTTTACTTCTTTGAACTTCGACAGCTTGGCTTGGATCCTGGTCACCAGTTACTGAAGTTTATTTTACTTCTATCTTTGCATGTGGCTGCTGGCTTTTGAGAAAAATTGAGCTAAGTGCCTGACATTTTTCTGGTGATTTGCAGTATTGACATGGTGTGGCTAGTTAGTTTCGTATGAAAAATAAATATTTTTAGTACAAAGATTTTCAAATAATCCATGTTATTTCACCGGAAGGATTTTGACTTTCCAAACTGTGTATGTAATTTGACTTTCAGATATTTCATAATAGATCTTTAACATTTTATTTTCTGCATTGGGTGTATTTACTGGAGGCAGTAAGAAGCATCTTTTTTTAAATATAAAAACTGAAAATTCTGGAAATACTCAGCAGGGCTGGCAACATCTGTGGAATAGAGCAGTTAGTTTCATGCCCATGACCTTTTGTGAGCATTTTATTAGGATTAATTTTGAAGTGGTGAAGTTAGAATCAAGCATATTGTTGAGGGTTTTGGGGGGCTCACTTTTAGGTTTTAGTACCACATGGTTAAGTACTGTACAGTTTTCAAAATTCTGTTTTGAATTTAAACCAACAGAAAAATAGCAGCCTGAATTGTCATTATGCCCTAAAGTAGGTATGATTCTGATGACATACTGTGTTGAGGTACCAGAGGTTTGAGAATCATGAGTCTCATCAAAAGACGTTTAAGAAATTTAAAAAAAACAGGAGCGATGCAAAACAGGGTGTTGACTAACTATTACCCATTCTTTTACTCACGCTCGCAGGGTGTGAACTCCCATTTGTCATTAAGAGATTGCTTGATGAAAGGTTTTACGAATCTCTGTTCCATCCTAGGTTCGTCCCACCACGCACCACATGTTTAAAGTATATCAGAAGGTGGTAACCCTGTGTGGCTGAAGTCTTTCAGAGGTGGTGGGGGAGGAAGGTTTCCCAAGGGATGAGGATTGCCAATCATCTATTGTAACTTTGGCAAACAGATACATTAAAATTCCAGACTAACAGCAGAAAGACCTTTTGCTATAAAAGGGCTTGTGAGAAACCCAATCCTGTAACTTAAGTGCTTTGAGAAAACTGCTCTTGGGGTTTTGCTGTCACACTCTTTCATTTGGTGTTGCAATTTCTTATTTATTAATTACATTTTTCCATTTAATTTCCCTGTTTCACACCTCACACAAAAGTTACTTTAACAAAATACTGTTTACAAGTTTATTTAATACAAATTTAATAACATCATATGGAACCTGTGGGTAGGTTATATATTCAGTGTATAATGCATAAAGGAAAGATAGATTATGACGCTAAACTAGCTCTAAATATAAAAAATGATAGTAAAAGTTTTTACAAATATATAAAGAGGAGGAGACTGGCTAGAGTGAATGTTGGACCCTTGGAGGACGAGAGGAGGGCTTTAGCAGTGGGTAATGAGGAAATGGCTGAGACTTTAAATAAGTTTTTGTGTCAGTCTTCACAGAGGAGGACACAAATAGCTTGCCGAATATTAAAGATAGAAGGATGGTAGGAGATGAGGTTCTTAATTCAATTACTGTCACTAGAGAGGTAGTGCTTGATAGACTAACGGAACTGAAGGTAGACAAATCCCTGGGACCGGATGGAATGCATCCCAGGGTTCTGAAAGAAATGGTAGAAGTAATAGCAGATGCCTTAGTAATTATTTATCAAAATTCGCTGGATTCAGGGGAAGTGTTGGAGAATTGGAAAACAGCTAATGTTACACTGCTGTTTAAAAAAGGTAGCAGACAAAAGGCAGGGAATTGTAGGCCGGTTAGCTTAAGGTCAGTAGTTGGAAAAGTGCTAGAATCCATCATCAAAGAAGAAATAGCAAGACACCTAGAAAAGAACTGTTTGATCAAGCAGACGCAGAATGGATTCGTGAAGGGGAAGTCGTGTTTAACAAATTTATTGGATTTCTATGAAGATGTGACTAGTGCAGTAGGCAGAAGGGGAACCGGTGGATGTGGTGTTTTTAGATTTCCAGAAGGCGTTCGATAAGGTTCCTCACAAAAGGTTGCTGCAGAAAATTAGGGTGCACGGAGTTGGGGGTAAGGTGTTAGCGTGGATTGAGGATTGGTTATCTAACAGGAAGCAGAGAGTTGGAATCAATGGGTGCTTTTCTGGTTGGCAGTTGGTGACCAGTGGAGTGCCACAGGGATCGGTGCTGGGGCCTCAACTGTTTACCATTTACATAGACGATCTGGAGGAGGGGGCTGAGTGTAGGGTAACAAAATTTGCTGATGACACGAAGATGAGTGGAAAAGCAAGTTGTGTGGAGGGCGCAGAAAGAATGCAGAGAGACCTGGACAGGCTGAGTGAGTGGGCGAGGACCTGGCAGATGGAGTATAACGTCAGCAAATGTGAGGTTATCCACTTTGGTAGAAACAATAGTAGGAGGGATTATTATTTAAAGGGTGAAAAGCTGCAGCATGCTACCGTGCAGAGGGACCTGGGGGCCCTTGTGCATGAATTGCATAAACTCAGTCTGCAGGTGCAGCAAGTGATCAAGAAAGTGAATGGAATGTTGGCCTTTATAGTGAGGGGGATAGAATATAAAAGCAGGGAGGTCTTGCTGCAACTGTACAGGGCACTGGTGAGGCTGCAACTGGAGTGCTGTGTGCAGTTTTGGTCCCCTTATTTGCGAAAGGATATATTAGCCTTGGAGGGAGTACAAAGAAGGTTCACCAGGTTGATACCGAAGATGAGGGGGTTAGCTTATGAAGAGAGATTAGACTTTAGAAGGCTGAAGGAGGATCTTATAGAGACTTGCTAGATAGGGTAGAGGTAGAGAGATTCTACCCGCTTAGAAAGGATAGCAGAACTAGAGGGCACAGCCTCAAAATAAGTCGGGGGGGGGCACTTTAGAACGGAGTTGAGGAGGAACTTCTTCACTCAAAGGGTGATGAATCTCTGGAATTCTCTGCCCATTAAAGTGGTGGAGGCTACCTTGTTGAATATATTTAAGTCACGGGTGGGTAGATTTCTGATAGACAAGGGAATTAAGGGTTATGGGGAGAAAGCGGGAAAGCGGAGCTGATTCACTTCAGATCAGCCATGATCTTACTGAATGGCGGGGCAGGCTGAAAGGGCTAGATGGCCTACTCCTGCTCCTATTTCTTATGTTCTTAATTTCTTACCATGGGTCACTAGAGAGGTCAGAATGATGAGGTTGCTTTAGCTACTGTTGAATTGTAAATGTACCACTTTGTAGTGGTTTGTAGCCACTTTCCAAACATTTGATTGCTCTATAATTAATTAACTTTAGAGATCTCCACATTGGGCCTCCAGTTTCACTATTGCTACAGTCACTCTGTCTACTGCATGCAGGTGTAATAAGAGAAAGATAAAACCTACGTTTACACAGCACCTTTTATAATATTTCAAATCACTTTACAGGCAATTCAGTAGCTTTGAGTTGTAGTCACTGGAATAATGTAGATGATATCAAATGGCAGGGCAGGCCAAGCAGCCAAATGGTTTACTCCTCCTAATACATGTTCAAATGTCATCCTGGATGGATGAGATGAGCTGGACTAGATGGTCTTTGTTAGCCATCTTGTGAACCGAGGGTGGAATCATGACTGGAGTTTTGTTGTTATGTTGCCAATGAAAGTTGACTGTGAGCAAACTTTCTGGAATGAAATTGTCAGGACAGGAATGCATAATGGGCTCATAGTGTGTAAGTAGTGTTACAATGCACGTGATTCTCAAGAGTTTTTTTCCGTTGACTTCAACTGCATCCTTTTGCCTATAAACCTATTATCCCGCTCCACCTTGGTGCTTTTTATGAGTTTTCAAGGTTGAAATATTGTGATAAAGTGTGTTGCAATTTTAAAATTAATTCATGGGATAATAGCTGGGCCAGCATATATTAGGAAGATGATGGCAAGCTGCCTTATTGAACTGCTGCAGTCCATGCGGTGTCGGTACGCCCAGAGTACTGTTCGAGAATGAGTTCTAGGAGTTTGACCCAGCGACGTTCAAAGAATGGTGATATATTGCCAAGTCAGTGTGGTGAGTAGCTTGGAGGGGAACTTGAGCTGATGGTATTACCATGTGTCTGCTGCACTTGCTAATATAGATGGTAGCAATTGTGAGTTTGGAAGGTACTGACTAAGGAACTTTTAATAAGTTTCTGCGGTGCATCGATGTAAGTGGGAGAGTGTTTGCTCACACATCTCTCGTGCCTTGTTGATATTGCACAGGATTTGTGGACTCAGGTGGTGAATTCCTTGCCGCAGGAATCCTTGCTATGATCTGCTCTTGTGGTCATAATGTGTTTACATGGCTAGTCCAGTTGTGTTGTTGGTCGCTGGTAATCCCCAGAATGGATAATGGGGGATTCAGCAATGGTAATACCTTTGAATGTCAAGGGTGATAGTTAGATTCTCCCTTGCTGGTGATAGTCATTGCCTGGCACTTATGAGACTCAAATGTTCCTTGCCACTTGTCAGCCCAACCTTCTATATTATCCATGTCTTGCTGTGTTTGGACAAGGACTGCTTCGTTGGCCTTGCTATCCCATGAATGCATTAAAATAAGTGGCAATTTGTTTTAGCATGTACGTTTTACTGCTCAAGATTAATGTTAAAAGGACACAACTTAACCTGCAACCTACAGAATAAATAGGAACTAAATTCTGATTTATAAGATGAGCTGTAAATTGATATCCTTGTATCATTTGATTTCAGGACAGCCAGCTTTGCGGGAAGCTTATTCCTTGTCATGCATAACTAATGGGAGTCCAATGACTAGGAAACCAATGCATAGCTCAGCTTTGTCCATTGCCAGGAAAGAAACTCTCTCTTCTGCTGCTAAGAGGTATGTACTTTTTTATATATGAGGAAGTCGATTAGAGAAATGTACATAGAAATCTATAATGTTTTGTGTAGGGCTCCACATCATTAAAGAATAACATTTCTGTACATTTTTTAATTCACTGTAATGTGTTT
Organism: Carcharhinus amblyrhynchos; assembly: GCF_965287045.1. Classification (NCBI taxonomy): domain Eukaryota; kingdom Metazoa; phylum Chordata; class Chondrichthyes; order Carcharhiniformes; family Carcharhinidae; genus Carcharhinus; species Carcharhinus amblyrhynchos. Next base: position 58,672,785 of record NC_137335.1, read on the forward strand.
TACACTGTATGTGAACCTTTTGTAAGATATACTGAGATATTAACATTAGTGCAATGTTGAGGGGGGTGTGCATCTAGACTAGATACATGTATGCTAGATGGTAACAATCATACCTTGCACTGAAATGTAAGCTGCCTTTCATTGGTGAGATGCATGAGTTTTGCCACAAGTTCTTGCACTGAATAAATTTAACTTGCAATTAACACCCACTTATTACCCTGACTCTTTAAGACCAGCTCGCAAGTATTGCTTAAACCTGCTCCTTTTGAAGATCTGATTAAAATTAATGCTGGGGATTTTTGTAATTACTAGTTGCAAATCTTTTGATCTTTTGCAAATACAAAGAAAGAACTTGCATTCATACTGGTGACAGAGGGAGGGTGGAAGATGACCATTCCAGGTAGATGGTGATTCTAGCCATTTTTCCAAACTTGCAGTCAGCTGGCAGTTTTCAAGTCCAACTGGATAAAGGCCTCAGGGGTAGTGGGAGAAGTTTAGATTATGATGCATGGGAGGATTTGAAAATCTCATTGTTCAGCAGGTGTACAAGTGAAAGCCATGGACACAGGTGCTTAAATCATTGCCTGCCTTCTTCACACAGTTCTGTTGCCACAGAGTGCACGTAATATTTTTGTAATCTTGGGATTAGGAGGTGAGGATATGACAAAGAAGGGCAGTTATCATTAACAGCAGAGGAGGCCGCGATGCCAGCAGCAGACAGTACCAGAGAAACTGGTCAGGAGGTAAGCATCAAGGGAAGGCAACATAGGAGACCGGCATTACCAAGTACCATGTCTTCAATACAGAACTAATATCTGCAAATGTAGGAGAGGCAATTTCAGAGATGACTGAGGCTGTTCTGTAGAGCAACCACAGGTTGAATGCTGCAGCAAGATCTAAAGCCACGTGGACTTGTGGGATTCCCATGCCAGTGTCCCTCAGGGTGATTGTGGAACTCAATTTCTTTTCCCCAGCAGTAGTTTCCAGGGCTTGATGGATGATGTTTCACATGTGACATTTCTCAGGCTGCCCCACATAGGTACAGAAAGAAGGTGACCAATGTCCTATTCCGCTGTGTGAATGAATCCATAAGTTACTCCATGGATGAGGACTACTAGGTGGCAAGAAAATTGGTCTTCAGGGTTGTCACTTGTTCCCCTAGTGCAAGGGGTCATTGATTGCACTCGTGGCCACTAGAGTTCCCTGGGATCCACTGGGGCTATGCATCGCAAGGATTTTCACTCCTTGAATATGCAGCCACAGTCAGGAAGTTCTCTGACAGTTTAACTGACAGGTCTGAGTTTTTTAATCCCTAGCCCAGGTTGACGGCTGAACCTGCACGCCGAGGGCTATGCTTTCCAGACATCCTAGCGCAATATAAGAGCGGTACAAGTTGGGTCATGCCTCCACCAGAGCCATCATCGAGCAAATATTGTTGAAAATGTGCTTCTATTGCCTCGACTGACCTGGAGGGGCACTGCAGCATACACCACAGAGAGTATCACAACGTCTTAGATTCATACTTAGAACCCCGACATCACCAGCTGAGGTGAAGTCATTTTTATCAGTTTGTGCATTTTTTTTCATTCCCTTATTTGTAATTTTTTATCTAATTGTATTCTGTTGACTGGAAGCAGACTAACGTGTATAATTATTGTGTGTTTGGAACATAGGGCAGGATTTGCCAGCCACACTTGCCCTAAAACCAGAAAATCCCACTTGAGGTCAGTGGACCTTTGCATGGTTCGCCCTCGCTCGCTACGATTCCCTTAGCGGTCATAATGGGAGAATTCCCCCCAAAGTACTTCTGGCCAGAAACAGGACATTACTATATTATTAAATGGTAATGTTCATCAGTGCAAGAATCTTGGGCAAATTGAAGTCAGTTTAATTTTTAGTATGTTCTGCGGTGGTGTTCTTTAAAACCATGTTTAAGGTCAATTATCATGATTTAGCATGAATTTAAATATAGTTTGACTAGTTTAGTGAATGCAGAGTTCATACTGAAGTCACTGTGCATTATGATTATGTAGTCACTGGTGCCTTGCATTTTAAAAGTTCCATGATTTTGGAATTCTGATAACATATTAAATTAGTTGAACTTTGTCCTAATGGCGTATGATATTCATTAAGCTTATTAACTGTCTCCTATGCACTCAATGTTAACAAAATCTAAAAGGGATCGTAAACTAATTATTTTTGGTGCTGAATTCAATCAAATCCCTTATCAGCTGTTAATAATGAGAGTCACATTTTGGTGTTTAATTTAGTTTAACTTAATTCAGTCATTTATCCTGTTTCAGCTTTTGGTGGTTTTGTTTAATTTCAATGAGCTTAAACCAAAAACAATCACTATGAATTGTCTGGAGACGCTCGAGAAATGAATATTAGTTTTCTTAAGTTGAATCCAAAAAAAACAAATTTCTAATTTTGTCACATGGAAAAATTGAGAAAACCCAGAAAATAAAATCCAATAATTTAAACCGATACTCTTTAACTCCTTTTGATCCCTTTACTCAAGTTTTCTTTTTGTTTGTTCACATTAAAATGACTGAAGCAAAATATGTTTTTATTTTGTAGTTAGATTGGTTTTATAACAACAGATCATGATTGTGCTTGTAATTTTGCACTAATTTGATAGAGCTCAGAATATCCATTAGAAATTTTAGAATGTCAAACTGTAATCATGTACTTCCAAAATGTTTACATTTCTAATTGTATAAAATTAAATGTATTTGCACAGTCACAGAATGACTTTATTTTTTATTCACAGTTATGGTCTGAAAGAGCAAAAAAAGTAAGTTGTTTTATGTCTTTTAACGTAGGAAAATTGGCTTTCATATGTTTTCCATAGTGGCTAAAACTGCACAGGGCTGTCAGATAGAAATTAGTTAATAATGTAGAAAACAGTACAAGTTAATAATAACGGAATTGAATTATGTGCCCGTGTGATGATGGAGTTAAATTATTTTGAATTCCCAAATTTCAAAAGAATGTACTTCACCCTTTGAACACTGAATATGATCTGCGAGTTGAATTTATTATATTTTTAAAGGAGAAAAAAATTTAACTGCAAAATAATCTTCTACCATTTTATAACTATTCCCTAGAACTTGAGTAATGTAAATCCTGATAATTATGTTGACTAAATTGAACTATTGTAACCTGGCTTGGTTGAAAAGACATATTCCGTTGCCAAAGGGTTCAAATTACCAGTGTAACTGGTTTTATAAACTGCAAATATATTGCTGCACCCCAATGCATATTATTACTTTTAGAACAGACAACTTCAAACATAACTAAGTAGGAAGTTACACTTTTTCTTCAGTAATTTATTCTTCCTTTTATAGTATCTCAGTACAGTGCATTGTGACTGTGGATCTGCTCGCAAGCTTCCAGTAGTGCCACTGTTATAATCAGCAGCTAACACATGCAGAATTGCTGCTCAGAGTGACGAAGGTTCTTATTTCACCCCTCCCATAGTGTCACAAGTCCGAATTATACGTGGCTTCGACGGGATCAGGAACTCATTTGCAGCTCAGATTTTTCAACCTAGAAGTACTGAAGAGATGGTTCTGCATTCTGAATGTTTAACTGATCTCTAATTTATAAAGCAAGTTTGTTAGTGCTACACTTGAGATTCAAGGCATTAAAAACCATTATAGATTTTGCCCAAAGTTGAAGGTTAGATTTGGAAATAAACTATTGTCTTTCAAATTTGTTCTGTTGATATACCAATTTGAAGAAGTATATTTTCTGGAGTAAAAATGCAGCAATGGAATGCAAAATGCAGAATGCAGTCTGGCATTCTTAACATGGTTGTCTGATCAACTTGAACCTTCATGCACTCTACATCAGTTACTACAATTGGTTTTAATTTTTTACTTTCTTGGAATCTGACTAGAGACTTCTTTCATTTTCAGTTCATAAAACTTAAGAATTCTTTCTTTGAAGCTCCTGTTTTGGCATCCTTTTACTTCTTCCTGCCCAGAATGTTTATCCCTTGAGTGCAATTTCGATTTCCCCGTTGCCTCCCCATCCCCCAGTATTCCCAGCCCACCAGCCAATATTTTGGATAGCAGTGGTGGCCAAAACAGCTGAAACTTTGAAGTTTTTTTTAAAAAGTTCCAGCTTTTTGGGAACTCCCACATCCTTCCCTTGACATTTTGTTAACAACAGTTTCTCAGCAGGAAGTTGAAGATTTGAATTTTATTCAATGTTAGCTAGAAAATGAAAAACAAGTTTATCTTCAGACTATCAAAGCATATTTAATTTCATATTATGACCTCTGCTTGTGTAGTGTGTAGTCATGCAAAACAATATAACCCTTGTATGACTATCTTCTGCATTTAAGTTTACAAATCTGAGAGTGAAAGAATTCGGATTTCATGCTTAAAAATATATCTTTTGCATTTCTTGCTTATTTTGTTTTTAGCAAAATAAGAACATAAGAAATAGGAGCAGGAGTAGGCCATCTAGCCCTTCGAGCCTGCCCCGCCGTTCAGTAAGATCATGGCTGATCTTTCGTGGCTCAGTTCCACATTCCCGCCCTCTCCCCATTACCCTTAATCCCCTCTCTTATCAAAAACCTATCAACCCGCGTCTTAAAAATATTTAGCGAGGTAGCCTCCACCACTTCAACGGGCAGAGAATTCCAGAGATTCACCACCCTTTGAGTGAAGAAGTTCCTCCTCAACTCTGTTCTAAACCACCCCCCCTTTATCTTGAGGCTGTGCCCCCTAGTCCTACTACCCTTTCTGAGCGGGAAGAGTCTCTCCACCTCTATCCTATCCATCCCATTCATCATCTTATATGTCTCAATGAGATCTCCCCTCATTCTTCTAAACTCTAACGAGTACAAGCCTAATTTATTCAGCCTCTCCTCATAGCTCAACCCCCTCAACTCCGGCATCAGCCTAGTAAACCTCCTCTGCACTCTCTCCAAGGCCAAGATATCCTTGCGTAAGTACGGCGCCCAAAACTGCACACAGTACTCCAGTTGTGGCCTCACCAATGCCCTATACAGCCGCAGCAAGACCTCCCTACTTTTATATTCAATCCCCCTCGCTATGAAGGCCAGCATCCCATTCGCCTTCCTGACCACCTGCTGCACCTGCAAGCTGGGTTTTTGCAACTCATGCACAAGGACCCCGAGGTCCCTCTGCACCGTCGCCTGCTGCAGTTTTTCGCCACTTAAGTAATAACCCTTCCTACCATTATTCCTACCAAAGTGGACCACCTCGCACTTGCCAACATTAAATTCCATTTGCCATTTCCTGGCCCATTCACCCAGCCTATCTAGATCCTTCTGCAGACTCTCCACACCCTCTGCACAATTTGCCGTTCCACCAATCTTGGTGTCATCAGCAAATTTCGACACCCTACACTCGGTTCCCTCCTCCAGGTCATCTATATAAATGGTAAATAGCTGAGGCCCCAGCACCGACCCCTGGGGCACTCCACTAGTCACCATCCGTCAATCCGAATAGCACCCATTGTATCTTGCATCAGAAGAAGATACTTTTTAAACTTAAAATGAAATATTCATCTGTCCTGCCAGCATTTTGCAATAGTTTAATTGCAATACATGTTTACATAATTTTGCTTTTAGTGCATTTGTGCTGACCAATCAATATGATTTTTGTTCGAATTTTTGTCATCTGATGCATTTTTCCAGCAATCCGGAGAAAATTGAAAAACCCCAGGAAAAAGAGACTGATGGCGAAACTCAATCTAATCATCAAACTTCTCAGTCCTCACAATCTCCCCAATCGCAAAGACACACTCAAGAGAACAAGAATCCTACTTCAGCCAAAAGGTTTCCAGGATACAGTAATATGAAGTACAATAGGGTTGTAACGATATTAGAATTATTATTGGTGGAACAAAATCCTACAGTTATTAAAATTCACGTAATTTTGTCAAAGACTATTTATTACCTTTTTTATGTTTAAGAAAGGATTTAAGTCAGGCGCTGAAGTTTCAGTATTTCTTCAATTGTGTTACTGTTCTCTCTGTTTAAAACTCAATCAGAACAGCGGGGATTTAATATTAATTCATTTTTCTTGCCATTTATTATGAGTAATATACTTGATAGTTGCTAGTTTTGCTGATTCTAAACTGTGCATATAAATCCAGATTCAGGGACCTCCCAAATCTGAAGAAAAATGGAACAACATTCCTCAGTTTAGAATTATTTTGCACCACTTCCATTTGACAATTGAGTGTAAATCCAGTGGATGTTAAAGTGATGTAGAAAGATCGGTTTCACTGAACACTTATTTGGAAAGCATGGATTTCCAGCCCTTGCCACTTTCTAAGCGTTCAAATCTTTAATTATCAGGAGAAAGCTCTGCTCATACCCACACCCAGGCCTGTATACAGATCTGTTTCAGGCAAGACCAATATTATTCTAACCAGATATGAGCCAGGCATGTGAGTGCATTTCTATTTGACTGAAACAAGAGCTGCAGCTACTGATTCCTAAACCAGTAACAAATGGTGTCAATACACCCTAAATGAGCACATAATGACAGGAGGAATAAGGCATATCAAAAAAAAATACATGCCATGATTAAATGAAGACAAAAGTAAGGAAGACATGATCACTGGCTCGTCCACTTTCATTTAAGTTAACATTCCACACAAAGCATCAAAATGCTTCAATCTTTAAGAAGATTATGGGGTCATCTGTTCATTTTGGATGGCAGTGATTACTTTCTCTTTGAGTCTTGGGAAACCTATTAAAAATTGCAGTTTGGCTTAGTGGACTTGAGCACTTAAGGTATTTGGAAAATTGAACCACTTGAAATGACACAATATGGGTTGAAATTCAGTTTGAGATGAGAGCGTTGATGAGAGGTTAGAATTCTGATGTGTTGCATCACACAGTGAAAAGAAGTCAAGAGTTATCTGCATGGTAAGTTTTTGAATTCAGCTTCATTATCTATTATGGAGAACGCCAGATTGAGTCAAACTCTTGCATGCAGGAACTGAAATTTTTTATGGGAAGTGGGGGTGTGGTCACTGGCACTGTTCGGGCTCTTCATTACAGCTGGCTGTGGAACAGCTTTGCCAAAGGCCCGGCAGTAAGTTTTGTTTTTTTCAGTTAGGTACTGGCGAGTTGCAGGGAGACAAAAGAGAAAGTTAGTCAGGGTGATGTGTACAGAAATAGAGCTTTGAATTTTTGTACCTTTTTCACTAACAAAATACATGCATTTAAATTCATAATTTGCAATGTGCATAATTGATCATTTATTTATTAGGGAGAGAAAAAGAAATCACTAATTTCATCTGCCAATTTTCTGTAAAGTTGAGGAAGTCCAACTGGACTGCCCTGCTTTCCTAGTTGACCACAAATATAGGGTGATAGGAAGTTTTGCAGTACTGTGTTTGATAACCCAACTGAAAATCTTTTAAATGTGTAGATGTGATGCTCGCAGCTTTGAATGAAGTTAGTGTTTTACCTATATCCTGTCAGACAAGGTAGATTTAGCAATCTTTTGTTGCAAAATATTTATGATACCTGATTATCGTTACAACCCTACGTTCTTAAATTCTTTACTGTACAAAACTATTAAGAACTGACTTTAGTCCAGTGGTCTGGATCATCTCCTAACAAATAGTTTTAACAAACATTATTTGATGGCAAAACTGTGTGGTCTGTAACCTTGAATTGTAGATTCTATTTGGTAAGAGTTGTTAGTCTAAATCTGTAAAGATTGAAAATAAATTAATCCACATTATATGGAAATTAGGACTGTTTAGCAAGATATGAGTTTTAAAGTTGAAAACTATTGTAATAAAACTCTTTTAAAATGGTAAAGGCTTTTAGTCAACAAATTATGTTCATTGAATGAATGCTAACGTATTATATTTGTTTGCTATTCTGACAGAAATATAAAGGCTAGCCACCCATCAGCATAACAGTAAAAGGGATTTTACGCAATGCTTTCATTATTTGCGCAATACCATGCAGCATAATTTTCCGATTCTTTTGTTTTGAACCATGTTTTTCAGTATCTTAAATATTTTCAGCAGTACGAGTTTAGGCGCTGTAATGATGTAAAAATAAATTAATTGTCATCTCCAGTTAAGTTCATAGGATTGTCCAGTCCATAAATAATTGCTCATGCTCACGCCACTGTTTTTTCATCCCTTGCAACCAAAAACTCTGCCAAAATAATTGAAAATTCTTAGACTTCAGAATGCCAATTGTCCATTAAAGTTAGGATTTGAGCTCGAGTCTAATCATCAAGACTTTGGCATTGCAATTATGATACTGAATTTGTAATACTAATTTATAATATGATGAGATTAAAATCTTGCCTTTTGTAATAAACTGATCTTGCTATAAATAATAAACATGATTTTAAAATTGTTAAGAGTTGATCTAAACTATTGGCAGTTTTTAAGTTCTTGTTGGATATTAGCATATGACTCAGGGCCTTGTTTGCATACAGTGCGCATGCGCAGCTGGGCTTCTATTCTAAAACAGGCTATGCATGTTGCTACATTTCTCAAACTGGTCATTTGCTGTTGTTTTGATTGCCATGACTTTCAAATATACACTCAGAACTGCTGGTACACAGTTCAGGTTATGCATTCCATGCACTTATATTTTTGACTTGATTAACTTTGCATGACTCTACCTTTTTGCAGTATCTTTGTGATGTTAACAGAAACTACATGGGGAGGGGATGAAGCTTCTTTTTCACTATCTCAGTGCCCGATTATCATCATAATAATGCTTTTAGAATGACTGAGTGCAAGATAAAGTCACAGCAGGAAGTGCAACCAATCTGAAGCTCATTAAATAAATTGGGCCTGCTTACCTTTTATTCACTACAAAGCTAATGCTGACTTTTATTTTGGGGGAGAAGAAGGAAACGGGAATCAAATTCCAATATTTTAAAAAATCGAGATTACTGTACAAGAGAAGTGAAGCTGATATCAAGGGGAAAATCTCAATTCTCAAGGTTCTGTTTCCTGTAAAAAGATTATTGATACATGGGCTTCATTGTCTTTTTTTCTTCAATTGAGAAAGTTGAGTACTGCAAAAACGCAAACCAAATTACGTTATGCAGTTTTAATTCTAAGCAGATGTGTAATATATTTGGCAAGATTTGCCACATGTATTCATTGATTTACTTGGTGCAATCAGTGATACTTTGGATTTATCAAAATGCTTGAAGAACCTGCAAATTATAAAGGGGAGTTCACACATTCAGAAATTTTTTCAACAGCATATTCAAATATCAATCAAAATCTTGAAAAGTATAGTAATTCGTCATGATGTTAGTTAGATGTTTACTATCACAGTTAAATCTTTCTCTAGGCATTATTCTTAATGAATAGCTAGAACAACAAACAGTTCATACATAAAAAACTTTTATGGTGATGATCTCAACTTAGACTGTCATTTGGTGTTCAATCAATTCATCAGATTTACAGTTTAAACTTACAGTTTTTAGTTGCTTGCTTATAAATCCAGATGGAATTTTCCTTCAGAATTCCCCTTCATTTAAAATGTTGCCAATTCTTCTACCTTTTCTGATTTCCCTATTCCTCATTTTTGTGATGAATGATCTAATACTAACTTCACAAGAACAGGAATAGGATGGCATTAGCTTTTTACTGTCGTGTTCAAAAGTGATGTCTACAGAAGGTTACATAAAGTACTATGTGGTGGACAAACTGAATCTTGTCATTATCAAATTAAAGGCTCTAAATCCTGTGCATTTTTTTTTATCTCTATCAGTGTAGCTCACGCTATTTGAAACTGTACTCTTTAGGGTTTTGATCAAATTTTATAAATGGAATAAAAATTACAATTTTCTTCATTCGGCTTTGGTTAATACTTCCTGCTGCATAACTGTTATGACTTGCACTGCCTTTTTAACGCTTAACTCAAATGAGATGCTAGATTAATCTAACTTTTCCTTTTGTCCAGCTTTGAAGACTTGCTTCCACTGCTTCCTACCTGGTGCTTGGTATTTCAGTTACTTCAAGTATTATGTAATCTTTCTTCACACACTCTGATAATCTTTCTTTGCTTTTTGCAGTATAAAACGAGGTTCAACAATTGAAAGGTCACACAGCAGCAGCTGGGAAAGTTCTGATGAGCACCGTAACAAAATGTTAAAAGCGCATTCAACATCTAAGTTATTATCAAAACACAAAAGTACAGATAAGTAAGCACTTAATTTCATGTAAAATGTTAGTTTTTACTTATTTCATATCAGATCTTGGAAATGTAAAATATAGATTTCAAAATGACTTGGTGGTCTTGGGCAATGGTGAGAGGCAGGACATATAGGAAGCTGTGACATGTAAGAATGTTGGGTGAAAAACACCATTCAGTCAGTTATACAGGACCTCTTTAAAGATCAATGTAATTACTTTTTCAGTCATTTTTACTACTTATGCATTAGTAAAGAGGGATTGCAAGGTGATCAAGGCTGAGAAATAAATATTCCAGGGCACATTCAATTTTGGAAAGGGAGGTAGAATGACAAAGGAGGAGTAGTAGTCCTGATAATAAAGGGTGACATAAGAACATTAGTAAAAAATGATCTGGCCTCAGAAGATCATAAAATAGATTCAATATGCATGCAAATTAGAAATAGCAGCAGTCAAACTGCTGTTCGGAATAGTTAATGTCTCCCCCCTCCCGTAGTTATGAAATTGGATAGAGCATTAAACAAAGAACAAAGAGAACTACAGCACAGGAACAGACCTTTTGGCCTTTCAAGTCTGCACCGACCATGCTGCCTGAATGAACTAAAACCCCCAAAGACATTAGTAAACCAGATAGGTTTTTCTGACAATCCACAATAGTTTCATGGTCTCAGTAGATTCTGAATTCCAGATTTTTTTGAAAAATTGATTTCAAATTCCATCATCTGCTGCAGTGGAATTTGAACTTGGGTCCCTAGAACATCAGCTGAGTTTCTGGATTAATAGTCTAATGATAATATCACTAGGACATCATTCCTACCTTATTGGAGATTGTAACAAAGGTAATATAATAATGCTGGAGGAGGGGATGGGGGTTTTAATCTTCACATAGATTGGGACAATCAAATTGGCAAGAGTGATTTGGCTGATGAGTTTGTGGAATGTTTTTGTGACAATTTCCTGGAGCCATACATTGTGGAACCAACTAGAGACAAAATTATCTTAGATTTGGTATTGTGTAATGAGGTAGGGATAATTAATAATGTCATCGAATCACAAAGTTGGAATAGTTCACAAGAATGCCACTTGACCCATTATGCCTGAAGTAACTCTCCGAACAATCAACTCACTTAGTGACTTTTGCCCACCTTCTCCCTGTAATTTTGTAACTTGTTCACAACTGTTTCAACTTGAAAAAGGCCCTGGTGATAACTCTTAGGCACTATACCTTCCTCATCTGTCAATGTGTTGTTCAGAAAGTTTCTCCTATTTTATAGATCCACTTCAGATTTAATCATATTTAGACCCCTCACCCAAGTCCAGAAACTGCTCATGTAAGAACACTGCTGTGACTGCAGAACCTTTGGAATCATTTTTATTGCAGAAATGGAAAGATATTTTAAAAAACCTGCACTATGCTATCATACCATCAAACAACCTTTTAAATAATCAAATAATCTTAAATAATTGAAAGACTAAGTTTTTCTAATCCTTTCTAATTACTCAGTATTTTTACTTTGGAATCAACCTACTCCTTTATATACCCTGCATAAACTTCTGTAAATTCAATCTTAATTTTAGGCAAAACGTTAGGAAGTTGATTTTTACACAGGTAATATTTTCAAAGGATTTATTTCCCACTAAAAGGTAATTGAGACAAAAGGAAGCACCTGATCAGCACTCATCATTTGGGTAACTTGTCTGTGAGCAGTCTTAAACTGTGGAACTCAACTTTGTTTCCAAACGTGGGGTAAGGCTTAATCGGTCCATGACGATTCTTTTTTCCAGTCCCATGAAATAAGCTCACAGTTTTTCAGGTGTCATGGTCCACTTTTACTGTACTTATCTGGTGTTAGGTGAATATAATGACCCATCAACACAGTGCTTCCACTATAATTCTATTGAGGTATAAATGGCACAGTGACATGTATGGCACCACATGAATGGCGGCATGGTGGTACAGTGGTTAGTACTGCTGCCTCACATGCCAGGGACCCAATTTTGATTCCTGCCTTGGCCACTGTCTGTGCGGAGCCTGCACGTTCTCCCCATGTCTCCGTGGGTTTCCTCCCACAGTCCAAAGATGTGCTGATTAGGTGAACTGGCAATGCTAAATTCTCCCTCAGCATACCCAAACAGGTGTTGGAGCTTGGCAACTAGAGGGTTTTCACAGTAGCTTCATTGCAGAGTTAATGTAAGCCTACTTGTGACACTAATAAATAAACTTTAAATTTTGAAACTCAAACCCATTTCCTGATGTGTTTCATCAAACTGTGCTCTTGCTCCAGGGAGCCTCCCAAATCCCACAACATTTGAGTGGAAGCAGCAGCATCAGCTGATCCTGCAGGTTCACTGTTGCGCACAGATCAGGTGAAGGACAAGAAAGGGTCATGCAAAATGGCATGCCAGAGCTGTTTTAATAAATCATCTGCAAGTATGGTTTTTAATAATGAATTGAGGTATATGAAAAATTAAAGATTTTTTGACCAAAAGTCAGGAGTCAACTTTCACAGGTGATGGGCTATTACTCAAATATATATATTATGCTTTATCTTTATTTTTGAATTTGTACTTGAAAATTCTATTTGTGTAACAGCTGGTTATTTGAATTCCACTTAAATACTTAATTTTTCTTTGCCAGATCTAAGGAACCAGCTATCAGTCAAGGTAAAAGAAATCTTTAAACTTATTTAATGCTTGCAACTTTTTTCTTCAATAATCAGTACAGATTGTATTTGGTTAATATTAAAATAATAATTGAGTTAAGTTGATAGAAAATTTTAAAGCAGTAACGTGCTAAAATGTGTGAAGACATAAAGACCTGACTGTTGAAATAAGAAAGCACGAAGTGAAGACAATTATTTAAGGTTTAATGTAGGTCTGTTTATTTGAATCTATTGTTATTCATTAGATATGTACATTTCAATGTTTCAAAGATCTTTGTAGGGAATTGAACCTGGATTCCTGGCGCTGTGAAGCAGCACCGCTAACCATTGTGCCACTGTGCTGCCATGTCTTTGATGATGAGACATCACCCAAGTTATGATTTTCATATTTAAGGAAAATTTTCATGGAAGTTCCACATGAAAGCCTGCTACTTAGATTTAAAATCTGTTGAAATCTGAAGTAGAAAATAGGATTGGTTATTAAAATAGAAACAGAATACGTATGAGATGCGGTATCAGACCAATGGGGTATCAGACCGATGGGGTAAGTGGTTAGACACCTTTTATTTCTAATCCGCCTGAGGAGGTTATGCTGAGGGAGAAAATGGCAACAGCATTCCTGAAGAATTTTGATTTGTGATGCAGTTAGATGAATAGTAAATTAGATTTTTCACTGATAAATGCAAAGTTCTGCATGTAGTTCGAAAGCATTCATCATAGAATGCAGATAACCATATTGAATATTACAAAAGGATTTAGCAATTGACCTAATCATCATTTTCTACGTCTAGACATTGTGCTGAAATAGTTTTAAAAAGCTAATAGAGTGGTGGGAGACATAATCAGAACAGTGAAATAAAAGTCAACAGAAATCAAATTAAAGCTTTACAGCCTATGATTGAATCTCATAAATACTGGATTGGTTTCGCAGTCACCCACAACAAAGGTGTTTACTGGAAAGGGCAGAGAACAGCGCAACCAGAATAATTTCAAATCTAACACTGATAAGCTATCAGATCATATCAGAAGAAGTATCAGTTTTATATTTTAAAGTGAAGACGATGGGACTCCATCAAATAGATGAAGTTTAAAATTGTTAGATAAAGTAAATAAATTCAGTATGTTATTTTAAAACAAGCTAGGATCCAACAATAGAAATCAATAAGATTGCAAGACCAATTCAGAATCTATCAAATAAATTTTGAAAAATACTTGCCAGTTGGGTTAGGTAATACCAGATACATTGGGTAGTTTAAAGTTTATTTCGACAGTGTGATGGGCAAATATTAGAAAATGAGCACAATAAAATAAATAGGCTGTTATGATCTCTCTTTTTCTAATGTTACATCCATTTATTACTGTTTTCTTTCCTTCCATTCATCATTTTATTTTGAAAATTTAATTTGACGTTTTAGTTTGATGGTAGTTAGTGATTTGCATACGTTATGATTTGTTTTAAGTTTTTTTTTATTTCTATCTTATGATCAGCCCAAAGTTCACGGCGTGGAGCGTACAGCCAAGGTAAGTACCAGCCAAACATCATCCATTGACTTCTTGCTGACTGTAGCTTCCGCAGTCTGTTTTTGTGTTCCAATTTGCTGGGATCACATGAGTCATTATAAAGCATTTCCTGGAGAGCAATTAACTCCTGTTTAGGTGTTCGTTATTCCCACATGTACCTAAATGTATTGTTTTTTAATATATAATCTGGATGAATAACCATGAACAGTGCACAAACCATGTTTCTGCATTAAAATAAGAATCCAGGAATCAGTGCTTCCAAGGATAAATCAGTTATTTTCCTTTGTGCAACTGGTCATAAAATTTTTTGCATCTCTGGAACTCTAAGTCTTAAATGTGTAATTATTATTAAGATTATGTGGAGTGGTATTTCTGTGCATTTTGTTCATGTTGAAAGAGCTTGTTTCATCGTTGGTACGTTTAAATTTAGCTGAAGTCAGTGCCACTTAAATCTTAGTGTTCCCAACCACTTCAAATTTTTTGACAGGCACTTTGAGTATTCTCTTTCGTTGAATAGCACACTTCTTAAAAATACAAGAATTACCTTGGAACAACACATGGCAGTAACTCTAAGTATCGTTATTTCAGGCTTGTTTAGTTATATATTTAGCATATGCATGGTCACAAACCAACTAATAGCCTTTTGTCTGTGGCTCGATGGAGCTCTTTAAGCTTGCCTTCAAGTTTAGTGAGTCGACACTCCTTGACAATGTGCATGCATCACAGGCCTGGATGGTCTTGGCAACCCACTGATGTTGAGTAGTTGTACAGAGGCTTTGGCCAGTCTGGAAGGGCCCACTGTCATGGTGGGAAGTCAGAGCTGATTGGATGAACAGGTGGGATCCACAATCAGAAGATAATTTCTGGTGGATGTTTTCTCCTGCCAATCCTCCTGCCACTGGTCCACAACTGTTACTCCCCGACATGGTGGGTTTAACATTAGGTTGGTGTGAAGGAAGATGTACTGCAGGTGGGTTGAAAAGTCATTGAATAGGGGGGTTGGGGTAGATCTTCTCCAGTGGCTTGACTATTGCAATTGCCCCCCTCATATGAGTGGAAGGTAATGCTATTCAGGACTGGGTGGGGTGGAGAGGGGGGATGTTGGTAGAAGAGTACCTGTGATGGTGCATGCTGTTGAGTTGCAAGTCAGTAAGTTTGGCGTGGGCAGATTGATACCCTATTGGCGTGCAGTATTTTGCAGTTGATTATACAATGGCAAAAGCAGAATTCTTTAGAATCTTGGGCAGTGATCTCCATGACATACAAGGCAACGTACTGAAGTGCAGATTATAGATATTAATTTTTCCTATAGTCTTGATGAGATGCTGTAGTGTGTGAGGATTCTGTCAAGGATGATGTCTAGGTGATAGGGAGGGAATTGCGCTTCAGTCTCTGGTCGTCCAGGGTAATCAGACGAAACAAGTTCAGTTCGTTTAGAGGCACAGTTCAGCTGAACAGATACTTTCTTGAGAGCCACACACCAATATTGGAATCAGTTTTTAAACATTTCCCTCTATAAATCTTTAGCACTGCTGACTGTAAGATGTGATGTATGGTAATACGTAGCACACTAACCCACTTGCTACTGAATATGTAATATTTTTGATTTCCTGCATTCCAATAAAGAACTTGATTCTTGTTGATGTAAAGAGGTGACGAAAGTAATGGATTAACCTATTATATTTGGAAGAAAATGTTGAGTTTGAGTAACCTGGGTTTTTTTTTAATGCAAAAATATTGAATGTCAACTTGGGGTCACTTGACAGCATTTCATTTTGTGTGCATTATTGTTCCTGGCCCTGTACAATGTGTGGTATCAGGAAATACCATAAATCTGAGTATTCAGATACAATTTGTATTACAGCCGTCTGCAGAACTGGGATAAGAATTTGAATTCTTTGAAGGGAAATAAGATATTTTACTTAGTGTATTTTGGAAGGTGATCACAACATCCTTGCTTTTAGTTGAGTGGACATTGAGGACCAGTGAGAACAACTGTGTCCCAATTAAGAGAAGAACTAGGCCACTGGGAGGAGAGTTAAAGACTCTGAGGTGTTAAGGTAGTGAGCAACAAGAATACCTAATTCAGTGACATATCCAAATGTTACAAGTGACAATGTCCCCCAACTACTGGTGTCTAACTTCACCCATGCCCACACTTGCCTCTACAATTCCGTAAACTTGCATACCCATCCACCACGTGTATCTGTGTTTCCATGGTGCACTTCAGAGATGGAGAAGGCCTGCTGCTTTCCAATTCCTGTTGTCTGTGATGCGCAAGATAGGTGTCCTCTGGAGGGCAGAGACCTAAAGGTCCCCTGCCTATCTTTTAGGCATTGTGCCATCCTATTCTGCTGTGCTTCAGTTGCATCGGTTTCAGGAAGGGGTGATTTAGATTGGCTGCTCACTCCAGGTTTCCTGGATGGAAGGTGGGCTGTGCTCCAGCGATTCCTTCTCCCTCTGGGTGCTGTGGGCACCTGGGTTACTGCATGGGATGGAGAAGCAGCTGGAGTGAGCTCCAGAAGCCTCAACATCTGGCGCTGCCAGCTGTGGAGGCCCACCATTGTCAGAACCATGTAATTGAAGCCCTTGGCCATGCCCTTCAGGGACTGAGCCAAGCTACGGAGCTCTCCCATCATAGATCTGACATCCCAGCATTGCCATGCCTGATGCCACCCTTGCAGTGTTAGCTTGGGTGCCACGCAATGCCAGTACCATCTCCTGTGACAAATGGCTGTGTGACTCCTCCATTTGCCCTTGCAGTCACAGGAGTGTCACTGACACTAGCTCTTGGTATTCCTGACTCTGCCTTTGCATCTCCAGCAGCTGAAGGGCCAGTAACCAGAGACATAGCAGCTGGATGGAGCACAGCTGAATCCTGGGATCCAGCAGACCTCTGACAATCTGATCTCTGGGATGTTCCCACCTTCAACTGATGTGCATCAGAGCCTGTGTGGTGTTCACCAGATAGTGACCCAGAAGCCTGCCTGCTAAGATTATCCCCCGAAGTGTGTGCCTCTGTGTTGGTATGGGTGATGGCTGTGACACTTCTTTGGTGTCCTCCTCTGATATCTCCTGTCCAGGATCAGCAATGCGATACTGCTGGTGGACAGGCCAGGTTGTTGGGATGATATTCCTGCGAGGCAAAGACCATGATAGTAATGCATGGCTAGCTCATGGATTTGGAATACACAGACCTCACTTGAGTTTACTCACCTAGCTGAAGGTGCAGTGGCTCCTCAGCTTTCTCCCACAATCCACCATACTCTCAACACAGGCCTACTCCTGCTCCTCTCCTGCGAGCTCCAGGGCAATCTCCTCGAAATGAGTCAGCATCTTCAGCTCGGGCACCAGTGCTGATCTTCTGTCATTCACAGTGGTTATGGGAAAGCTTAACCTGCAGGAACACAATGGGGATGATGTAAGCTGGCTGCCTAACAGGCCATATAACACCTGGCATGTGTGGAAACTGCGTGGAAGCGGAATGTGTTCTGATGAGGAGTGCGAAAGGGTGAGGAAGTTTGTGGGAGGTCATGTGCTGTGGCCCAGTGAGATGGGATGTAAGATTGAGTGACATTCCAAGGGGTGATGGCAAGGTGGATTGCAGAGAGGAGACATGGAGCACTTACCCTGGCAAAACAAAGTGGGTCATTCATTTTCTTGCGACATTGCACCCTGCTCCTCTTGTGCAGGCTGCTGGCACTGACCAGTGCTGCAACTGTCTCTTAGATGGAATTCGTTATCATGCTGGAGGGTAAATTGTCGTCCATCTTTCCTCCATGACATCCAGCATACAGATGAGGGTCCCCTCCATGTAGCAAAAAGCATGCTTCCTCCCTACCATCTTCCTGACTTGAATGAGAGTAAGTGCTCTGTAGCCATTTTAAATGCAGCATCCCCTTCATTAAAGTGCTCAAATGACCCTAGGGCAAATACTTCATGCCTGAGGTGCAATGTTTTTCACATAGGGAACATTTTTTTCTCCAAAGTCCCTGAAAGTTGTGCAGGTTGCACTATCAATATCACACCGATTTTCGCTCCAAGAACGACGCTTTGTCATTTTTTTGGAAAATTCCGCCCTCAGAGACTGATGACAATCATGGAGGAAGTAAGACATCACACATATCCATTGACACACAAGTGAGCAAGAGTGTTACAAATAGATCAGATGCACAAATATCGGAGAGGGTGACAAATTGGACTGAAGTCAGCAAGCAATCCAATAACAAAGAAACTACAAAATAGTAATTGGGAGCTTCATTATCAAACTGATACAGACAGATATTTTAAAGCAAAAGGATGTCAGTCATACCAAAGGTCAGAAAAGCAGAACTTTGTGAGCAATACTATAGGAGAGATAAATAATTTGTGGGTTAATTTGAACTAGTGCAACAGCCATTCAGTGCTGTCGGACATTGTTTGCATTTCATTTTAAAATGTTTGGTGAAGATCACGACCTTTAGACAACTAATGTTTTCAATTAAAGCTATTTGGAACCTTTAGTCAAGCAGTAAGTGGACCTTTGCCCTTCATCCTGCTGCATATTTTACTGCTTCCTTATCACAGCAGTTCTGAAACACAAACATACTTCATTGTTCTGAATCTGCTTTGTTTATACTGCAGGATAAATTTGGAGATCATGAATCACTGTTTATATGCGATTTTAAAGTGACTGCCAGTTAGAAATCTCATTGAAATTTAGTTAGCGGAAACTTGCATTTTGACCTTGCCAGTCTGACTCTTTCCTCAATGTTGCAGATGGCCCATACAAGCCAACAATGTTAAATGGTGGGCTGCAAATTTAATCTACATTAGACCAGACTCAAATTACAGACCCAACTTAAGTTCTGATGGTAATAGCTTTTCATGTTTACTGGTATTTCCAAAAAGCAAAGTTGTGCTTTTATTTCAATATCTTTGTGCTCTTGTCATTAGAAGGCAAGAGCTTTGTTAAGAAGACAAAAGTAGCTCCAATAAATGAAGAATCAAAATATTTCATTATACTAAGGGAGTCTAATGTGCATATGGGTGCTATTTTCTTTTCAAGCCATAGGATGACCCATATTAGAAGCATCTTTCATTCCTGTTGATACTTAGGCTGAGAAATTTAATTGTTCCCAATATTGGGCTCAGTGGGAGTTTGGCACATGGATGAAGGGCATCTGCAAAGTTCACACTGGGACATCATGATCATGTATCAGGCTATCAACCCACACTGTGCATACTATTTGTTGGCTGAGAGTCTGGGCAGGTGAGAAATGAAGGAAATACCATCTCAAAAACTTACTCTGTAGAAACAACTCAGGCTTAACAGAAAAAAGCCTATTTAGAGTTGGGGACATAGTATGATCTGAATTGGGCAGAGGGCAAGGAGAAATTGGGTGGAGCAAGCTGTAGAGGCTGTGCCAAACAGATGGCATCAATTGTGTAAACAAAGTATGTGCCATTTTGCAAGATCTGTGATTATGGCAATGAGGATTGATTGAATATGTAAATTGTATATTTATTGTTAAACATGTAAAATTAAAGTGGTGTTTCACCATTTGTTTTAAACTTGATTAAAATTACTTTATTCTTTGTGAGAATTTTGAAAATGAAAAACAGGTAAAAAGCATTTCATTGAATAAGATGCAGGTATTATCAACACTACTTCTGTCAAGAAAACTGAACTTTTGTTTTGGAATGTGTAAAAGTTTAGAGCAAACTTAAAGCATTTACAATACAAATATTTTGAAACACTTTTTTTCACTGCTTCAAAAAATAAAAACAAGAAATTCAGTACAGAAGGGCGTTGCTAGATCTGTCCAGCAGGATATTATTTTTCAGTTAAAGTTCCTCCCAGTTTCCTGTTGTCCCTAGTCAGCTTTTGTTTAGCTGATTTCAGCAAGGGTGCTGTGCTTTGAATTATATTGCTGTACTACTAGTGGACCAAGACCTGAACTTTTCAGGAAACAAACACATGCTCAAATGGACAGGCGCATGCACACTTACTAAAATAGATAATTAGGGATGCTAATGGTATGTTGTACCTTTATTATATCTCTATGGCTCCAATAGGGTAAGCAGCTTAACAATTACATAAGAGGTTCCTGTCAACCACACATTTAATTTTGCGGGTTTCTCCGGTAATGAAGAAACTATGCATTGGCATAAAAAGAATCAAGAAAATTGCTATGGTATCATTGCTTGTTCTTTTCCTTTGCTTATGGATCGGTTGTAGTTTTTTAAAGTTGAACTGCTCTCTACTAATGAGGGGAAAGCATTGGTGTTAAAGTTCTGTATAATCTTCAAAGCAGCTGACACCCTGACAGCTACTGATGAGCCATTTTGTTTACCAGGCATAGGTACAAACATATGTACTCTTTTTTATGATGATCTTCTTTGGAAATAATATGTTAATTTTAAACTCCCCTTCATAGGGAAACTAAGATCTCTGCTTTCCTCTCCTACTATATTAGCCTGTCCCTCCCTCCACCCAACACAACTGACTACGTGCACCTTTCCCATAGGTCTGCATTTGTGGCCTTTTAGCCACACATTCAACCTGTAGTCAGTGACTTGATGTCATTGATACTAGGTGCAGGCAAGAATGATTGTACTATTTGAGGATAATTAATATATGATGGCCTTACTGTGAATGATTTTTTAAAAAATGAGGCCCCAAAGTTAAAATAGCCTTGGCCTCATGTTGATGAGCCAAGGCAAGCATGACTCTCGTGAATATAACCTCCCATTAACCTCCCAAGCATGACTCTTATGAATATAACCTCCCATTAAAATCAAGCTGTAATATTTGCATAGAGGCATAAGGATGATTCAACACAGTAACCAAAGGGTGAAACAAGGATCAGCCCTAATTATGCATCTGAATGCAAACCTCTATGCCTCTTCCTCCTCCAGAACCTGCAAATACACAGGAGTTCCAAGTGACAGGTGCCTGTGTGCAAATATCCCTGAGGAAATCATCTGACCTAACAAATGGAACACAAGCTTAAACTTAACAGACAGTGTCACAGCTATCCTGTGGGGAATGGCTATCCTAGAATCATAGAATCCCTACAGTGCAGGAGGAGGCCATTTGACCCATCAAGTGTGCACCGACAACAATCCCATCCAGGCCCTATCCCCGTAACCCCACATATTTACCCTGTTAGTCCCCTGACACTAAGGGGTAATTTAGTATGGTCAATCAATTTAATCTGCACATCTTTGGAATGTGGCAAGAAACTGGAGCACCCAGAAGAAAGCTACACAGACACAGGAAGAATGTGCAAACTCTACACAGACAGTCATCCAAGATCAGAATTGAACTGGGATCCCTGGCGCTGTGAGACAGCAGTGCTTGCCTGATCAGATCCTCGTTCTCTGTGCATCTCACAAACTGGCCAAGGACAAGTAACTTTGGCACTGTTGCTAAATTAAGAGAGACAATAGTGAGGTAGAGCAGGGTGTCATCATCTTCAAAGCTTTTACTCGAGAGCAAGGCAGATGGTAAACTCAGGAACTGTAGAGGTATAGGGATGTCTGAACTTGCAAACGTATAGATTTTTATAATCCGATTATGGGAAATGAGATTGTTAACAAGGCCAGCATTTGTTGCCCATCCTTAATTGCTCATGAGAAGGTAATGAGTGAGCCACCTTCTTGAACTTCTGCCACTCATGTGGTTAGCAGTAGCTGGACAGCTAGTTCATGATGCATTTAATTCCTGGATTGGCTGATGTTATTCATGAAGGCTTGCCTTCTCAATCTTGCCCCTCAACTGAGGTGTGGTGATTCTCAGGTTAAAGGAGAAACCAGCCTATGGTTACCTGGGATTATAGCGACTTTACATGACACCTACAGTGCTGTTAGGAAGGAACTTTCAGTTTTTTGATCTATTCGCCAATGAAGGAACAGTGTTACAGTTCCAAGTCAAGACCATGGGTGCCCCAGAGGGAGTCTTGCAGATTACGATGTTCCTATATGTCAGCTGCCCTTATCCTTCCAGGTAGTGGCATGTTTCGAGGATGCATAATTTGTGTTCTTAGTGCGAAGGTGCAACTTTGCCTCCAGAGGGACTTGCTGGTGGTCATTCATTCATGTACAATTCTATCTGCAACAGACATATTATGTTGTTCCATATTTAAATTGCTTTACTATCACATGATTTGATAGTAATGTCATTAGGGTGTTGCACAGCCTGCTGTTTTACTTTCAATTTTGTACTCTACAGGCCAGAGCTCCTAGAATAAATCTGTTACTGTTAGTTTGAATATAAGTGTGCAAACCACATCTCTTTTTGTGCAAAACCCACAACTCCTAACATAGTTAGAACATTGCAGATGTGGGAGATGTTAATTAGTTTCTTTTCTTCAGTTGGTTTTCTCATCACCTGCTGCAAGCCCAGTCTTGTAGGCATGGCCTTCAGGAACTTTAAGTTTTATTTGCATCATTCATGGGATGACGACATTGTTGGCTAAGCCAACATTTATTGCCCATCCCTAATTGCCCTTGAGAAGGTAATAGTGAGTTACCTTCTTGAAGTGCTGCAGCCCATTTGATGTAGGTACACCCATAGTGCAGTTAGGGAGGACATTGCAGGATTTTGACCCAGTGAAGATGAAGGAACGGCAATATATTTCCAACTCTGAATGGTTAGTGGCTTGGACCAGAACTTACAGGTAATGGTGTCTGCTGCTTGAGTCCTTCTAAGATGAAAGCTGTTGTGGTTTTGGAAGGTGCTGTCTGAGTCTTTGCGAATTCCAAGATGCAAAGTGCATCTTGTTGATGTTAAACACTGGAATAGTCTGGCTTGGTGAATAGTTCAATGCTGGCACAGTGGCTAGTAATGCTGCCTCACAGCGCCTGACATCCGGGTTCATTTCAGCCTTGGGTGACTGTGTGGACTTTACACGTTCTCTCCCTGTCTGCTTGGGTTTCCTCTGGTGCTCTGGTTTCCTCCCACAGTCCAAAGATTGGCCATGCTACATTGTCCCTTAGTGTCCCAAGTTGTATAGGTTAAGGCGATTGGTAAATATATGGGGTTGCCAGGATAGGGGCTGGGTGGAATTGTTGCTGGTGCAAGCTTGATGGGCTGAATGACCTCCTTTTGCACTGTAGGGATTCTATGATTCAATATGGCAGAGTGCTGATTCATCAGTTGAGGGAGAATGATTTGTTATAATCAACAGGAAGATCCAGAGTAAATATTGAGGACTCCCAGGTCCGTTCCCTCCCAATTCTATCACTGTGCTGCCAACATTTGGTGGGTTTAGTCTGTTGGCCGGAGTGGCCAAACCCAGGGATGTTGATGGAGGAATCTGGGACATTGGCTGTAAATTTGGTTATTATGACTGTCAAGCTGTGGGACAGCTCTCCCAGTTTTGGGACAAGTCCCAAGATACTGGTGTCATCTTGACAGGTTGTGCTTTTGTTGTCTCCATTGCTTAGTCAGATGTTGGCTGGGCTGCCTAGTTCTGTTTTCTGTAGTAGTTTCATGTAAATGTGTATTGAGTGCTCTCGCTTGAAATAAGAAGAAGCTGATGCATATGCAAATAGGAATCCTATTGCCAGTTGTTGGATCCCTTTTACAATTTTCAAGTACGAGTAGTAGTGCATGTTAAACCTTTGTACAGGGTCGTGAGCAGCTAGTTAATGGACCTGAAAAATGACTGGAACATATATTGCAGGAATTTTTGTTGACCCAA
This sequence comes from Carcharhinus amblyrhynchos, assembly GCF_965287045.1. Taxonomy (NCBI): domain Eukaryota; kingdom Metazoa; phylum Chordata; class Chondrichthyes; order Carcharhiniformes; family Carcharhinidae; genus Carcharhinus; species Carcharhinus amblyrhynchos. The sequence continues at coordinate 58,696,840 of NC_137335.1, forward strand.
CAATAATGCTGCGGGCTTGTTGCTGATTTCAGGTAGCCCCCAACAATTGACTTTCAATCTTCATTTCTCATAGTTACTGAATTTTCACCTGGTTAAGTCTGTTTTGCACATTGCCCTGCTTTTTTATTATTTTCTAATGCCATGTCCATAGAATTTTAGATTTGAAACACAGTTTAGCCTGAATGTCACCAGCATTTAAAGGTTGATTTGTAAAAAGGCATTCAATAACCAATCATGACATTTTAAATTATTCTAGATGCTAATTATTTCTCATTGTCCTAAGATTCCAAACTTTAGCTGTAATACTAATTAGTTCTCTATCTACTAGTTTTATACAAGTTAACTAGCACGTTTACAAATTGCAGTGTTTGAAATCAGTGGCACCAATTTGTTGCTCTGTTTCTTTACATAATTTCTGTAAGTCAGTCTAAATTGTGATTTGGCAAAATTTGAAAGAATTCTGTTCAAGTAATAATCAAATTCGTTTTAACACTATATTATTTAAATAATTTAATGAAATGTTGTATAGTGATTTGTGGAGTACGCATGAGCAATCTTTGGATCCTCAGGACTTGTGTATGCACGGAACTATTAAGGAAATACCATTCTTACAATACTGAAACAACACTTTTGTATAAAATATATTTTATATATAGTTAAAAATCCCGAACCAGTTAATCATCCAGAACACATTAAAAGTTGAACTGTTTTTAAATGAATTTTCACTGGTCTAAATCGTTCTGCATTTTAAGCATTTTTCTTCAGTTAAATGACAGAAAAATGCAACAAATAAATTTAATTACTGTTCAAATTCAACAGTTCACAACTTAGTGAAGGAAAGCTCTAATTTGTGTTTATTAAATGAAATTAATATTGACATTTTTAAAACTTTTCCTGAGAAATTTGTTGATATACCAACTTTCCATTTATTTTCTCTAAACAGTACTCTCTTTCCATTCTAATTCTCTCTCTTGTCAACCTATACTTAGAGGCAACAGTTTACAAGGCTGCTAAGTTTATTAAATGAACAATTTCCTAATGGATAAATGGGAAGAAAAAGCTGGGTTGCGCAGTGTTTCCCTCAGTTCTTATTTGCATGGTGCTTGCTTAATTTAATGTTGGCACTAATATCCAAATGGCTTGGCTGATTACATGCAAGCATTGAGATCTCCTTGGGTCATGACAGGATAAGCAGTGAGTTCATATAAATTAAATTGACAAATGTGGAATAAAACTTGAAAGCTCATTTTTAACTCAAAACCCAAAGCATGCCCTGCTTTTTGCATTCTTGGAGATTTATTTTCTATTCATAAATTCTGGAGGTAGATTTCTGTGATTTCAGTGAGGATGATTACTATTGGTTTGGTGCCAGTGCAAGGTGTAGATACTATAATCAGAACAGGCTCTGTGCACAGACTTAAACTAAATAACAAATAAAATGTGCGTAATAGCTATCTGTTTACTATTTCTAGTTCCATTCTTGCCTATCCAATTAGAGCTAGTTAATTATTTTAATGTTTTCCTCCCCTACGCCATTATCTCTAGAGTGCCAGAAGACAGAAGATTGTATCCTAGCTAGTGCCACCCACCCACTGAACCCCCTTTGCCTTGTCCCGATTTCCTAACTACTAGCAGAGATGATGTCTTGGTAATGTCACTGGACTTGTAATCCAGAGGTTCAGGCTAATGCTGTAGGGACATGGGTTCAAATCCCATCACAGCAGCTGATGGAATTTAAATCCATGAAATTGATAAATCTGGAATATAAAGCTTTCAGTAATGATGATCATGACAACAATCATTGATTGCTGCCCTTTAGGGAAGGAAATCTGCTACCTTTACTCTGGCCTAAGTGTAACTCTGACCCATAGATATGTGGCTGACTTTTAACTGCCCCCTGAAATGGCCTAGCAAGCTACTGAGTTCAAGGGCAATTAAAGATGAATAATAAGTGCTAACCTTTCCAGCAATGTATGGGCAATGTGGTGGCACAGTGGTTAGCACTATTACCTCACAGCACCAGGGACTTGGGTTCAGTTCCCAGCTTGGGTCACTGTCAGTGTGGGTTTCCTCCAGGTGCTCCGGTTTCCTCCCAACAGTCCGAAATATGTACTGGTTAGGTGCATTGGCCTTGCTAAATTCTCCCTCAATGTACCCAAACAGACACCAGAGTATAGTGACTAGGAGGCATGCAGTGTTAATCTAAGCCTACCTGTGATATTAGTAACACAACTTAATGCATTATGAAATAATTTTTAAAAACTACTTGCTGTCCCTTGCTAAAGCACAATATCAAGTTTATCATTTATACTGATGATTCTATAAGTGGCACTATTTGACCAGATGTTTTGCTGCTATGTTCTCACACAGCTTGTGTGCCATTTACCTCTGGTTGAGCTGAAATATTGTCCATTTAAATTATCAGAAGATGGAAGGCAAAGCCAGTGGGCAGGATTTTATGGCCTTGCTCAGGATTTTTGCTGTGGAATCCTCGTTCACATCAGTTCTGTGGCGGGCAAGGTGGTAGAGCTCTGGCCATTATCTTGGGACCTCATTGCAAACTATTCTCTATTCGTTACTTAGCTCAGGCTGAACGATTATATTCGCAACCTTGGCATCCTATTTATCAATGTGATAAATTTCCTCTTCTTCATAAAGACTGTCCACTTTGACCTCCTCACCGTTACCCATCTGTATCAAATCCTGCACCATCTATTCATCTCCTTCACCATTGTGCTCGTTGACATACATTGGCTCGTACTGCACCAACACATCAGTTTACTTTGATTTGTAAATTCTCATCCTCCAGTTTAGATCCCACCATAACCTCACCCCTCCCTATTTCCTTAATATTCTGCAACACAACAACCCTTTGAGAGCTCTGCATGCCTCCAAATGCACATTGTACATCACTCAATTCCTTCATGCCACCACTGTAAATTGTGTCTTAAGCCATCTACACCCTAAGCTCTGATTTCCCCCATTGACCTATCCCTCCCTTTAACTAGACTGCCTGTGCTGCAAACATGATATTTTGCTCAACTTGCCCATTTTAAATCAATAGCTCTGAAATTTGTGATTAACACTAGCATATATTTGCTTAGCCTGTCTATATGACCTTATGCCCATTAATTCAATTACATTGTTATCCAGTTCTTATGTCTAGTTTTGCAACTTAAAGCAAGTAAAGCTTATTGATTGGTCACAAGTAGGCCTACATTCACATTGCATTGTAGTTACTGTGAAAATAAGGATACAATTCCTGAAACGACTTTAGGGACTGTAGCTTTACCTTGCAAAAGAAATTACGTAGGAAACAAAAGAAAAGTTGGTTGTGTTGTCAGAAATCAATAAAAGATCATTTGCTGGTATAAATTGATATTTCTCGTTTGTATGTTAATAACTCAAAAGTAATTCGCTACAGCGAAAACACTTGATCTTGTCAACATGGTCTATGGTGTAACAGATATAAAGTTTCAAGTGTCATGACCCAAGATGTAACAATTGTATTGCAACAGCTTCAAATGCCTAATTGCTTTTTACTGTAAAAGTGCGTCATATTCTGCCTTGTTTGTGGCACATAGACTATCTTGTCCAATTACAAAACAATGGAATAGTTTTAAAGCTAACAGAAGTTTCTTTTATTTTGAATAGAGGGAGATATGATCAAGATGTTCATGCGTGGACGTCCGATCACAATGTACATTCCTTCTGATGTAACAAATTATGACGAAATGAAGTCAGAACTGCCTTCTGAGAAGCTGAAGCTGGAGTGGGTGTATCCTTGTCCTTTGGTTGGAAATCATTTTAAAATGACATGAATATGGAGGATACATAATGGGAGCCTGATGAATTTTTCATTCTATGTGCTTACATACCAAATTTGGGTAGAAACTGATTGGTAAGGTGAAGTCTCTTATTCATAATTCAGTGTGGTACCTTAGCTCATTGAAGAAAATAAAATCACCAGTCTCCTGTTCTGTTTACTAACCATTCCTAACTGACTGCCTTTCTCCCATTTTCAAGCATTTACCCTCTATCAAGCTCCCTGACTCTTGCTCAATTGTGCATAGCCATTGCAGCACATGTAAGTCATAATATATTAAAATCAAATTCTGCACTCAAGGCAACTGTACTGGTTGATGAGACATCTTTGTACATGGATTTATATTCTAGGCTTTCAGGTGAAAGCGTGAAGTGTATCTGGATCGACTTATACATCCGTATTGAGGATCACATGATAATGCACAGTTGGAGACAGTTTAGTCCATAGTGTACACAACTGTACAATATAAACAATGTACTTGCTAATAAGTAAAATACAGTAGATGTTGGATTTCGGACATGAAAACAAAATGCTGAAAATATTCAGATCTGGAGGCATTTGTTAAACATTTTGCGTCATTAGTTTTTCAGTAGAACTGGAAATAGTTAAAGAATGGACAGGTGTGTTTCTTTTTCGATTTCAAAAGCCAATAGTGGGTCCAGGTCTGTTTAGGCACGCTCCCCATGTATGCGGTGGGCCAGCCGGATGTCTTTGGGTATGATGGTAACTCGCTTGGCATGGATGGCGCACAGGTTGGTGTCCTCAAAGAGCCCCACCAGGTACTCCTTGCTGGCCTCCCGCAGGGTCATGACAGCCAAGCTCTGGAAGCGCAGGTCGATCTTGAAGTCCTGAGCGATCTCCTGCACCAGGCACTGGAAGGGCAGCTTGCGGATGATCAGCTCAGTGGATTTCTGTTAGCAGCGGATCTCCCGCAGAGCCACAGTGCCAGGCCAGTAGCAGTGAGGCTTCTTCCTTCCACCCGTGGCTGGACTGCTCTTGCGGGCAGCTTTGGTAGCCAGCTGCTTGCAGGGAGCTTTCCCTTGGTTGACTTGCGCACTGTCTGCTTGATTCTGGCCATCTTTTCAAACGCAGCAACTCAGAGCAGGGAAAGGTGGAGAAGAGGATAGACCAAAAGCTTAAATCTGTGATAGGATGGAAGACACTGACGATATGATAAAAGGATGATGATGCAAGACAACAGAGGTGATAATAGGACAAGAACAGAAACAAAAGATATGTCTACAGAGAGTGTAAAAGGGAAAGCAGAATCATCCTCAACATCTACCATCCAAAAACAAAACCAAAGGGCACAAAACAAAACGGGGACAAAAGTGATGATCTAAAATTGCTGAACTCAGTGCTGGTTCCAGAAGAATGTAAAGCATCTAATTGAAAGTCAATGTTCCTCGGGGTTTTGGTGAGCTTCAGTGGAACAGTGTAGGAGGTAGTGGTGGATGGGGACTGGTAGGGTCTCATTCAAGGAAGAAATGGAGAACCTTCAAACCGTCATGGTAGGGGGATAGATATGTAGAAAGATTCTATGTTCATAATGACAAGGTGACAGTTAAGGCCTGGTAACTCGAAACTATTAAGTGGTGGAGGATGTTGAAAGAGTTGTGGATGTGGGTGGGAAGAGATTGGACAATGGGAGAAATGCTAAATTTGAGATAGGAGAAATTAGTCTGTGGGTAAGAATAGTCTGAAATGATGGCTATACTAGACCGTTCCTGTTTAAAGAACTTGAGATAGAAGTGGGCTGTTTAGGCTCAGGGGAGTACGAAGTTAGAGGCCATGGAGAAAGATCTCCAGAAATGAGTCAGTGACAGTCTTGGAAATGGTGGATTGCGAATGATATGATTTGAGATCTGACTATTTGATACATATTCCATCCAGCAGGCACTGCTATATTTTCTGCTTTGTGCTATTGGCATGATAAGTAAGTAAATTTATATGCTGCAATGCCACTGCTTCATCTTTCGCTGGACATGTGCAATTGTCAGGTTTTTATTTTGAACTTTGTAATTGACTGACCAACAGCATCAGCTATAACTCCATAACAGCACTGTTGGTGTTGGCAGCACATGGATTTCAGTGGTTCAAGAAGGCAGCCTATCAGCACCACCTCGAGAGCAATTAGGAATGAGCAATAAATGTTGGTCTTGCTAATGACACCACTACATCCCATGAAATAATAAATAAAATAATATATGCAGTGTCTTATATATTTAAAATCCCGTGGCCTTTCACAAATAAAAGTGAAGGAAACAAATACTTATCAAGGACAGGAGAGATTACAAGTGGTGACCAAAGGCTGTGCCAAAAAGTTGGGGTTTAAGAAGATTTATAAAAGTGAGAGGCAAGTAGAATAGATTGGGTGGCTTAGGGTCAGGATTCTAAGAAGTGCAGAGGCCCAGCTGAAGTCTCTGCTACCAATGCTGGGGCAAAGGAAGGAGAAAGGCCACAGGGTTAGAGTTTGAGGAATAGTGAGTGGAGAAGGGAATATTAAGCTGAAGTCAATGAGAAAAGACAATGAAAGGATTTGGTAAATCTATATTGTCATAAGGGTATGTAATAATTATTTGGGAAACATCTTTAACTCAAAAAATGACTGCAACTGAGCTAATAGAAAAGTACCCTTCATATAAAATGACAATTATACATGATACATAGAAAAATAATCTTTTGAGGAACTAAGGTGTTCTAAAACCTATATAGTTGTAATTATTACAATCCCTCTGGAAAGTGATAAGTTTTGAAAGAATATTTCAATTTCTATTGACTGACTGGAAGGATCACACAAGATTTCGAGTTCCAAGACTTTTACTGTCATAAATAAACTAAAAGCACCATTATCTGACACCATTCAGTGGATAATTTGTGTCAGAATGCCCTTTTTCAATGACTGAAAATCTCTCCCATGATCACTCTGTCTCCTAAATGGACATTTCATTCTCGAGGAACCGGTCTAAAACTATTCTCAACTCCCTTGGCTTGATTCCTTTTTTTCTTTTCCAGCCCTGGTTAAATCCTCATGCACTTGATCTTTTCCATCTGAGTGTAAGCTCTCACCTGCATTCTGCATCGTGAACAATAGAAACTGGCTGGCTCCACCTCTTTGCTCACTCTCTCACAGATTCTTATAGAATGGCCTGTATGTGAGATTCGTGATATCTGAAGAAAGAACCTGTAACCCAATACTACTACAGTGGCTCTTCGCACCTCAAGGCCCTTCCCCATGGCAGTGTGAATCACATGGGCCTTGTATCCAGATAGAAATGTTGATTTGCTGTTGTTTACACACCCAATTCCAATCTCTCTTGAAACTAAATAGACTGTCTGAAGTATAACTGTTTGCAAAGCCTGACATTCCTAACATTTCCCTGTGAGATTTGGAGACTAGCAATCGACTCAGTCATCACAGATGTCCTTACAATTGTATACAAGTGTGAACTTCATGATCTTTTTCCCAGTAAGTCGATCTGGATCTCACTGTCCCCATAACAATCAAATTACCCATGTTTGTTGTCGAGCAGGATTCAGAAAAAATTACATGGCACCCTTCACTGTTTCATTTTTACCCTAAGTTAAAGAGACAGGCAAAAATATATTCTTATAAACTTCACATCTATAACAGTTGCTGTGCTTTGTAAAATTAGAGAGGGGGCTATACTGGATCTAGTACTGGGGAATGAGCTCAGTCAGGTCATCAAAGTTTCAGTAGGGGAGCATGTGGCAAATAGTGACCACAATTCTGTAAACTTTAGGGTAGTAATGGAAAAAGATGAGTGTTGTCCTTATGGGTAAGGTGCTGAATTGGGGGAAGGCTAACTACAGCCAGATTAGGCAGGATTTGGTGGCTGTTGATTGGGAGAGGCTGTTCGAGGGCATGTGGGAGTCTTTTAAGGAGCAGTTGATAGGGCTACAGGACAGGTATGTGCCTATAAAAAGGAAGGATAGGAAAGGTAGGATTCAAGAACCGTGGATAACCATTGAAATTATGGGTCTAATCAAAAAGAAGAGGCATACGTAAGGCGCAGGCAGCTAGAAATAGATGGAGTACTGGAAGAATACAGAGAAAGTAGAAAAGAACTCAAACAGTGAGTTAGAAGGGCAAAAAGGGGACACAAAATGTCCTTGGCAGACAGGATTAAGGAGAATCCTAAGGCATTTTATACATACATTACGAACAAGAGGGTTGTCAGGGAAAGAATCAGCCCTCTCGGGGACAAAGGAGGGGAATTATGCTTAGAACCCAAGGAAGTAGGTGAGATCCTAAACATATACTTTGCATCAGTATTCACAAAGGAGAGGGACGTGTTGACTGGTAGTGTCTCTGATGGATGTGTTGACCCGTTAGAAAAAAATCTCAATTACAAGGAAGTGTTAGGTTTTTTAGGAAACATTAAGACAGACAAATCCCCAGGGCCTGATGGCATCTATCCTAGGCTACTTGAGAAGACAAGAGATGAAATTGCTGGGGCCTCTAACAGAAATCTTTGTCTCTTCGCTGGACACTGATGAGGTCCCAGAGAATTGAAGGATAGCAAATGTGGTCCTGTTATTTAAGAAGGGTAGCAAGGGTAACCCGGGTAATTATAGGCCGGTGAGCTTGACGTCCGTGGTAGGGAGATTATTGGAGAAGATTATTAGAGATAGAATATATGTACATTTAGAACTGAATAATCTCATTAGCATGGTTTTGTATGAGGGAGGCCACACCTCATAAATTTGAGTTTTTTGAGGAGGTGACAAAAACGATTGACGAGGGAGGGGCCATGGATGTCGTCCATATGGATTTTAGTAGAGCGTTTGACAAGGTCCCTCATGGCAAGCTGTGCAAAAGGTTAAACCTCACGGGATAAAAGGTGAGCTAGCTAGATGGGTGGAGAACTGGCTTGGCCATAGAAGACAGAGGGTAGCAGTGGAGGGGTCTTTTTCTGGTTGGATGTCTGTGACTAGTGGTGTCCCACAGGGCTCTGTACTGGGACCTCTGCTGTTTGTGATATATATAAATGATTTGGAAGACGATGTAGCTGATGTGATCATAAGTTTGTGGACGACACGAAGATAGCTGGAGTTGCAGATAGTGATGAACATTGTCAGAGAATACAGCAGGATATAGATAGGCTGGAAAATTGGGTGGAGAAATGGCAGATGGAATTTAATCCAGATAAATGCAAAGTGATGCATTTTGGTAGATCTAATGTAGCAGGGAGCTATACAATAAATGGCAGAACCATCAGGAGTATAGATACACAGAGGGACCTGGGTGTGCAAGTCCACAGATCCTTAAAGGTGGCAGCACAGGTGGAGAGGGTGATAAAGAAGGCATATGGCATGCTTGCCTTTATTGGACGGGACATAGAGTATAAAAGTTGGCATATGATGTTGCAGCTATATGGAACATTGGTAAGGCCACATTTGGAATACTGTATCCAGTTCTGGCTGCCACGCTACCAGAAGGACGTGGAGGCTTTGGAGAGTGTACAGAAAAGGTTGTTCTCCCTGGAAAGGAGGATGATGAAGGGTGACCTAACAGGGGCATATAAAATTATGAAGAGCATGGATAAGGTGAACAGTGGGAAGCTTTTTCCCAGGTCGGAGGTGACAAACACAAGGGGTCACAACTTCAATGTGAGGGAGGGAAGGTTCAACACGGATGTCAGGGGATTGTATTTTACAGAGGGTGGTCGGGGCCTGGAGTGCACTGCCAAGCAAAGTGGTTGAGGTGGACATGCTGGGATCATTTAAGACTTATCTAGATAGCCACATGAGCAGACTAGGAATAGAGGGATACAAACGAATGGTCTAGTTGGGCTCATGAGTGGCGCAGGCTTGGAGGGCCGAAGGCCTGTTCCTATGCTGTATTGTTTTTTGTTCTTTGTTCTTTTTGGGGACAAACACTAAATAAATGTACCTGGAATATGCCTTGCAGAAGCTGTCATTCGAACCTAGTTTTTTGCAAAGGTTTACAAGCAGCAAAGAGAGAAGAAGTAACAACTCATTGGTTCTAAGTTTTGCCCTCTAATCAGTTTAATTTGTTCTGACACACACTAGTTCCAACATCTAGTGGATTTAATGGTTGATACTGGAAATGTCTACTCCCAGTGATTTGTTAAAAAACTAATTTTTGCATGGAAGAACTTACAAAAGGATTTAAAATGCTAATACATATGTGAGAAATTATTCTTTCATTAATACAATTAAATTTATTTTTGTTTTCTCTTTCACATTACTTTATTCTTTTTTCCCTTTCCTCCAAAAGGTATTTATTCCTTGTAGAGGTGAGATTGCACCCTTTACTAACTTCCCAATAAACATAATCCCAATTTGATTCTTCATGATATGTGCTTTCAGCAATTTGACTTCAGGGGACATTGCTGTTAAAACTGAGTTTTTCCTCACATAAAATATATTCTCAATGAAGGCCATTTGTTCTGCTTATGCCACTGTCTAGATATCAAGCTGGTACATTCCAGATCTATACAACTCAGCTGTTCACTGGATAAACTTGTTGAGACATTGAGCACAAAACTCAACATGCAATATATTTTTGTTTAATGTGGCCTTGACTAAGAGAAAATAGATATGGCTATCGAGGAAGGGACTGTCGTTCCAATATCTACCTCCTCCCAACTGGAGAAATTATCTATTTTATAGCATCTGTTGTGGTGCTGTACAATGTTGAGGAGAGGACTCAAAGGCATTATCTCGGGCACACTGATTGTGTTAAAAGGTAAGCTTATTTTCCTTCATAATTGTTAGCGGAGTTTGGTATGTTTACAGAAGTAACTTTTGTGTGAGAGTGCTGTAAAAGTCAATAGAAATTTCAAGGGCACTGTAACCTTAATGACCTGTAAGCATCATATGTTCACTGCTGACCACAAAATCTGGACAAATTTTAATTCTTTGGGTTTGTAGTTGTCACTGAGCTATTTGAAATCTTCACAAAATATATATAACATAAAACCTCCCAGGCAGTATTAAGTATTGGGAAAATAAAAAAAAAATTTGCATTTAGAGTTTCCGATTCTAAGAATGGATGCACCTTTCAACTGATTAGCTCCTACATGTATTGTTGCTTTCAGAATTGCAGGTTCGGATTTATTTTTTAATGTGATGTATAAATATGATCATCTGCATAGCCTGAATTACATGCTTTTACCAGTTTGTGTCTACCTTTCCCCAGTGGAAATTCCTATTGGCACACCCACAGTTATGCTTGTGCATTCATGCAAATTGGAGACTTTGTCCATTCTCCATTTTTGGTTTAAAATAATCTGCTTTGTAACAGGGTGGAGTTGTGAGATCAGGTGACTTCCTTTCTTTTGTGCCTGTATACATGCAATTATACGTGGTTGGAAAGTAGCATACTTGCCTGTACAGGGCATTAAAATGTAAACAACCTTTTGGGACATTCCACTGGGAAAGCATTAAAATACAACAGATCTTTTCCTGTAGATTTAATGTCTGCCATTGGTCAAGTACCTGCAGAAGCTAGTTCACAATGGCCCTGCGAATATCTTGGCTGCAAAATGGAATTCCATAGATTGGGTGTGACGAAAACCTCATTCTGTCACAAGGAAATGCAAATTGCTGAAGCTCAAACTCTGTCTGTGTTCGTGCTCTAGCTGTCAGAGACCATTTGTGTAGACAGTGGAAATACAGATAATATGGTCACCTGACAGAAATCAAGTTGTGATCAGAAACATTTATTAACACATATTTTGAGAGTAGCCGTAGTCAGTCTGGTAGTCGAGGAGACTCGAACAGATTCATCCCAGCAGAGGAAGGGGCCTGCCTAAAATCCACCCCACTTGGAAACGTGTCGTTTTTACGATCAGAACTCCCAGCCACCTGACGAAGGGACAGGCTGTCCCAAAAGCTTGGGGCTTTTGCTACAAATAAACCTGTTTGGACTTTAAACTGGTGTTGTGGGATTTCTTTCTGTAAAATCCACCGGCAGACAAAGAATTGGGACTGGCCTTTTACCTACTGATTTTCTTTGCCACAGGGCTGCACTGCCCCTTGACTGGAGTGATGCCACAAACTTGCTGCTACACACACTGTGAATTTCCTGATGCCCAAATTTTGTTGCAGCACTGTTGCCAGACAGCTTCTGCAACTCAATTAGGCCTCTGCATGGCTGTACTGATCTTCCCCTCCACCCCTGCCACCCACCTCAATTCCTTGTTTTACTGCGTTAAACTGGCAGCCAATGAATGTGTATACACGGTGCAAACCATTCCAACAGCCACTTTAACAACTTGTTCACATGAGTTAAAATTGAGGATTGCGGATTACTGACAATAATATGCACATTCCACAAAGCAAGCAGGAGGCTAAAAAGTGTTCAAGCAGTAAAATACCAAAGATATACTGTCTAGGCCCCTTTTGCGAAGATAGTCATCTAGCCTCTGAAGTCATGAGAACTTCTATTTATATATCGCAAAATATTTTGCGAATGCCTGTGCTGAGCACAATACTTGTAGTTCCAATTGGCAGTCAATAGCAGTGAGATTACTGTTGCTGGAAATGCACACGAAAGGAACATGAAATTGTTTAAAAACAGTTGAAATGGCAGAAAATTCCAACTTCAAAAGCTAGCCATTGAATCACAATGATCATCATCTCATTATCGGATTGACTTGCGAGTGAATTAGTAACTTTAAGGGATCAACAGAAATCTATAGAATAGATTTGGTTTCAAATGAAATGGAACTTTGCTTGAAGCATTTAGTTTCATTGACTTTGATACATTACGTATTTCAGCTGGGGCCAAAATTTGCAGTTGCATCCACCCAGAAAAGACTACACGTCAACGTATTGTATGATTGTCACATTTTTCATTTGACAACATATACAATGTGTGTCTTTAGAATATGCTTAAGATATTTAATACTCTTATTGCAATTTATTGCAGCCTTGCAGTTCATCCAGATAAAATCAAGATTGCAACAGGACAGATAGCTGGTGTAGATAAAGATGGAAGAGTAAGTACAGGTATACTTTTTTAAAAAATGTGTAAAATGCAAAACCTGCAATGCAACCAGGCTTTTGATGATGTGCCCAGTTTTAAAGTATAGCTTCCATTATCTGCCAAATCAATGTGATCTTCTGCTGGATAATCAAGTCCTAACTATTTAGTTTTTTTTCAGTCTTGCACATGTGAATGATTCAACCACATTGTGGAGGCAGGAGTGGAAAACTAGTACAATCCAACAATAAATTGAAATTAAATTTTCTTCAATTATAAGGTTTTCTTTGACTCAGATTAATATATTTCAGAAAGGCAAGAAGGCTAGTGGAGCTGTTCCATTCAGCAGTCATTCACAAGGCTTTGTACATGGATGTTTTGGATAATTGCAGCACAAATAATGTAGGTTCCTTTGAACTGTGAAGAAATCCCTGAAAAACTTAAAGCAAACCTTTCTCCCTTTTTTTCAGCTTCCGCATGCAAATAAGAAATGCCGTTGTCCTATATGGGGGCAGACTGGGTTGGAGGGAAATTTTCTTCTCCGTAACTGGGAGAGCAGTGCTGACTGTTTTCTGTACCTATTATATACCATGTCCCTCACCCATTCCACCCCACCTCTATTATAAACATTCTTGGAATTTAATATTTCTATCTGCTCAACATCACCCACCTCTGAATTTCCATCAACTGCCTGCACCACAAAAATTCTTAACTATACTTCTGGCACTTGGCTCTGACTTTCTCAGATCAATCATTAGTTACTAACACTAACATTTCATAAACATAATTACTCTTATGTTGTCTGAATTGCCTCATTATGCTTGGCTTTGCTGGCCTATACTAGCTCTCTGTTTCCCACCATTTAAAATGTAAACTGCTCATCTCCACTCTCTATACTATACTGCCTTGCTATACTCCCAATTGTACATCTTCCCTAGCCTTGTGTTCCTAGTATAAATTAATTTAAAGTTATTTAAGGCTAAGCTGCAGTGCTGAACTCTGACTTAACTTGACAGAGGGAGGGAGAGAGAGTCAGAGAGGGAGACAGTGAGACAGAGAGAAAGGAAGACAGAGGGAGAGAGAAAGAGACAGACAGAGACACAGAGAGGGAGAGAGACAGAGAGATGGAGACAAGGTGAGAGAGAGAGTGACAGGGAGACAGAGACCGAGACAGCAAGAAACAGAGAGAGAGATGGGGGAGACAGAGAGAGAGAGAGGCAGAGGGGGAGAGAAAGAGAGACACAGAAGGAAATAGAGTGCGAGACACAGTCACTCTGATAAATAACTGCAACTCTCTGCTTTTAAAAATATTTTTAATGTTTGCCATTCTTCTCATCATGGATCTCCCTTATATTAATCTCATCTCTCCACCTCCCCCGCCCCCCACCCCGTTCCTCTCAAGTTTCCTACCTTGCTCTCCCAATCACTTATGCTTCTTGTGTGAAACTTGATTGTGAGTGTTAGTATGCTGTTTGGTTGCAGCGGGCATGCAGTTCCCAAACTTGGTAATATTCTTGTCTTATTTGTGCTTCCAGTAGGGTTGCTACGTATTAGTCAGGAATGGAGTGCTCCCAAACTGAAAAAATTTTGAAGTTAATTGTGGTGATCCTAAACTGTCAGCCCAGGATCAGTTAACTCAGCACAGACAGGGCAAGCTGGGACCATCTTGGTCTGTAGTTTAGCTGGATAAATTTGCTGAGTTATTAGGGGGGCAATGTACTTTTAAAATTATACATTTGAAATTAATTTTACAGGTATCATAACATAAATTTTATGAAAAAATTATGAATTTTGCTTAGCACTTAATAGCATGCTTTAACTTGACTATGGAAAATCTGTTTGCATTAAATAAGCAATCGACCATATAATTCTCTTTTGGTCAAAACTCAAGCCTTGTAATTATTTCAATTCAGCCTCTACAGCCACATGTGCGAGTGTGGGATTCAGTTAGCCTAGCAACACTACAGATAATTGGTCTTGGAACTTTTGAACGAGGAGTTGGTTCATTGGCTTTCTCGAAAGCTGTAAGTATGAAAGCAATATTGCACTTCGGTAATTTATTGCAATATATTTTACATTTGTATTACCAGTGCCAATTGCTTCCAGGGCTGAACTGTTTTTACATTGAGTGTTTGCTCATTAGGAAAGAAAAATTGACAACGGTCTCAGTTTCTTTCATGAACTCTAACTCAAATGTTTAAAGGTGGAGCCATCTGATTCATTGTTGCAGAAACTGACACTATGAAAAATATAATTATTTTTCTTGATGAATGCGCATACCTTTTGCCTGTGTTCAAAGTTATTGGTTACTTTGACTCTGAAGTTATGTAACAGCAAAAGTTTAAAACTTTACGTTTTACCATATTTGTTCATCGTATCCAGATTTGATATACAGGAAAGGTTGTTGTAAACTGCAAACTGATCCAATTTTCTTTTAATTCACCCAGATTTTTGTTAACTTGTTTATACTGTAAAACTGAATTGGAAAATGCTTCACTACATTCATAGACAGAAATTCCTGTTGGTGTAATACCATGTCCTATCTGAAATAGTTTTATGTAGTCATAAGATAAATCATCGTAAGAGCCCATTATGATTTAGATGTGGAGATGCTGGTGTTGGACTGGGATGGACAAGATGAGAGGTCACACGACAGCAGAGTATTGTCCACTGGATTTATTTGAAGTCACAAGCTTTCAAAACACTACTCTTTCATCAGGTGAAGTGACTTTCATCTGATAAAGGAGCAGTGCTCCAAAAGCTTGTGATTTCAAATAAACCTGTTGGACGATAACCTGGTGTCATGTGACGTCTCATAGTGATTTAAAAGGGACTACTTTGAGTGAATCAGGCTTTTGATCTTGACGTTGTACTGTCGTAGTTGACCTCAACCTTGAACATGGAAGCATCAGAATTGACTGTGAGGTTAATGAAGTTTTCCCTTTTCAGTCAAGATTCTTCCTCCCAGCAGTGATTCAGTCACCACTGTTGAATATTCACACACTTGTGATGTCAAACAATCTAACAACAACTTTAAATTAAATAACATTGCATAAGATTAATCTAATCAAAATGCTTTGAAATTGACAGTAAGTATTGTCATCTCTAAGTGCAAGTTACAGGCATCGATTCAAGCTAATTCAATATAATCCCTGTTTGACAGGTATTTTACAAATGATCCATAAATTATCATTATGTGTACTATAATTAGAAAATTGTATGCAAAACTGGGCTCCAAAGAATTGAAGGAATTCTATCAGTACCACCTAAAGGAGCCCTGTGAGAACTGGTTAATAGTAATGTCACGAAAGACACTTGGCACTAATAAGGAATAAATTATTATGATTTGAATTTCCACGTTGCACTTCCTCACAACAATAACTTGCGTTTATGTACCATCTTTAAAATAGCGAAACATCCCAAATCACTTCACAGGAGCATGTTCAAAGAAAAGTTGATATTGAACTTCATAAGACACTATGCAGGTGTAAGCTTAGTCAAAGACGCAGAAGGCTGGCTGTGTTTCTGCAAACAATGGGGACTCATGACTTAGAGGTGAAATCCAAAACCAAGCAAGACTAGTTTCTTGTTTGAATTTAACATATTTGATGTTAAGACCAGAAATACAAAACTTGTCACCTGATACTACGTATATCTGTATATTCAATTTGCCATATATCTTTCAATGTTACAAGCTTTGTAAGGGTGAAGTTATGTGTCTTTTTGTCTTTTTTTTTAATCTTAGGATTCAGGTACTCATTTGTGTGTAGTGGATGACTCCAATGAACACATGCTAACTGTATGGGAATGGCAGAAAAAATCCAAAATTGCTGAAATAAAGGTAAGTCTTTTAACTGCACAGAAGTAAACATACTTAGTCATTTTTCTTTCACCAAGTTGCTCATTTAAATGAATGAAATATTCAGTTTAACATGTCTGTGAAAGTAAACTGATATACTGCATGTACAGTGAAGTATTACAAGCGGAAGTACTTTCAAGATTTTAACTGTTGCTAAATCACAGGAGATGATGACATGATGGTAATGTCACCGGGGATATGAATTCAATTAGTGCAGTAGTTGTGGAATTAACAACTAGCCTCAGCAATGGAGACCATGAAATTATAATGAATTGTCATTAAAAACCCATCAGGTTCATGAATGTTGTTACATAAGAACATAAGAAATAGGAGCAGGAGTAGGCCATCTAGCCCTTCGAGCCTGCCCCGCCATTCAACAAGATCATGGCTGATCTGTCGCTGCTCAGTTCCACTTTCCCGCTTTCTCCCCATAACCCTTAATCCCCTCTCTTATCAAAAACCCATCAACCCGCGTCTTAAAAATATTTAGCGAGGCAGCCTCCACCACTTCAACGGGCAGAGAATTCCAGAGATTCACCACCCTTTGAGTGAAGAAGTTCCTCCTCAACTCCGTTCTAAACCGCCCCCCTTTTATCTTGAGGCTGTGCCCCCTAGTCCTACTGTCTTTTTTGAGCGGGAAGAGTCTCTCCACCTCTATCCTGTCCATCCCATTCATCATCTTATACGTCTCAATGAGATCTCCCCTCATTCTTCTAAACTCTAACGAGTACAAGCCTAGTTTATTCAGCCTCTCCTCATAGCTCAACCCCCTCAACTCCGGTATCAGCCTAGTAAACCTCCTCTGCACTCCCTCCAAGGCCAAAATATCTTTGCGCAGGTGCGGCGCCCAAAACTGCACACAGTACTCCAGCTGCAGCCTCACCAATGCCCTATACAGCTGCAGCAATACCTCCCTACTTTTAGATTCAATCCCCCTCGCTATGAAGGCCAGCATCCCATTTGCCTTCCTGACCACCTGCTGCACCTGCAAGCTGGGTTTTTGCGACTCATGCACAAGGACCCCGAGGTCCCTCTGCACCGTCGCCTGCTGCAGTTTTTCGCCCCGTAAGTAATAGTCCTTCCTACCATTTTTCCTACCAAAGTGGACCACCTCACACTTGCCAACATTAAATTCCATTTGCCAGTTCCTGGCCCATTCGCCCAGCCTATCTAGATCCTTCTGCAGACTCTCCACACCCTCCGCACAATTTGCCGTTCCCCCAATCTTGGTGTCATCAGCAAATTTCGACACCCTGCACTCGGTTCCCTCCTCCAGATCATCTATATAAATGGTAAAAAGCTGAGGCCCCAGCACCGACCCCTGGGGCACTTCACTAGTCACCATCCGCCAATCCGAATAGCACCCGTTGACCCCCACTCTCTGCCTCCTATTAGACAACCAATCCTCTATCCACGCTAACACCCTATCCCCAACTCCATGTCCCTCGACCTTCTGCAATAACCTCTTGTGAGGTACTTTGTCAAACGCCTTCTGAAAATCTAGAAAGACCACATCCACCGGCTCTCCTCTATCCACCGCCCTAGACACATCCTCATAGAACTCCAGTAAATTTGTCAGATACGACTTCCCTTTAATGAAACCGTGTTGCGTCTGCTCTATCAAGCAATTCCCTTCAAGATGCCTCGCAATTTCCTCCTTAATGAGGGAAGGAAATCTTGCATCCTTACCTGCTCTGGCCCATATGTGACTTTGTACCTACAACAATGTGTTTGAACTCTTAACTGTTCTTTGAAATGATCTGGCAAGTCATTCAGTTCAAGGATAAATAGGGAAGGGCAACAAATGCCAACTTTGCTAGTGACATTCACATCTCATGCAAAATAAAATTGCCTTGGCTGTTGGTTTAATTAACCACTACAGTAGTGAAGTTGTGCAGAAATATGATTATGCTGTTTTGTCTCCGATGTACTAAACAGAAAAATCCTGCAACTTGTAACTGAACAATAAAAATCTCCATAAAGGTCACAAGGCACAAAGACAAGTAGAAAAGTAAGTTGTGAAAAGGACATAAAGAGGCTATAAAAAATATAAATAGGTTAAGTGAGTGGGTAAAAATCTGGCAGATGGAGTATAATGTGGCAAAGTGTGATATTGTCCATTTTGGCAAGAAGAATAAAAAGGCTATTATCTAAATGGGAGATTGTAGAGCTCTGAGATACAGATAGATCTGGATGTCCTAGTGCATGAATCAGCAAAAGGAGTATACAGCTGCAGGATTATTGCAGGATTTTTGTGTTTAGTACATCAAGCTCTTCGAAGCTTCAAGCAGACCACATGATTTCCATTTGTGCTGCAAGATTCTATGCCATTATGACACAAAATTCAGAGTCTCCTTGAGGATAAAAAATGGAATAAAAACCTGATAATCTAAGTAATCCTTTCTGAATTGCAGCAAAGCAGAAGTAGCCACTCTGAACTGGGAATGTAATGGGTGGAAAAAGCTGTTCTATTTCCTAGAATATGATACCCTTCATCTTAACTTTTATCACAAATCAAAATAAAATAAAGTGCTGAAAAGAATGCTTGTTATATCTTTATATTGACATATTGTGCAATAGAGGAATTAAAATTTCAAGTAAGACTTGTGAAAGAGTTTTATCAAACTTATTTTGTAATCAGTGAGAAAAAAATAGAAGTTTCTCACAAAGCATAATCATTCTGTTCATGTGACTAAGAAGAAAACATGCACTTAATTTTCATTTGCCAATCCATATCATTAATGCAATGCTTTTGTGTTCTGTTTTGAACAGAGTACCAATGAGTCAGTGCTTGCTGCTGATTTTCACCCTACAGACCCCAACACAATAGTAACGTGTGGCAAATCACATGTCTTTTTCTGGACATGGAATGGAAACTCACTTGCAAGAAAACAGGGAATTTTTGGAGTAAGTTTTGACATGTCCCAACTAAACACCAAGAGAATGCTGTGTTCAATGCTATCTTCTATCCACGTTTAAAAACGGATTAACTTTGCAAGCGAAAACTAAATTGTGTTAATCCCCGACTGGGGCTACAGGACATAACTCATTATAAATTGACATAAAATTCAGAATTTTGATGGAATTGGGAAATGGAAAGATTCACATTTGATTTTAAACAGAAAATGCTGGAAAATCTAGCAGGTATGACAGCAACAGTGGAGAGAGAACAGTCTGACTCAAAGTGTTAGTTCTGTTCTCCCTCTGCAGATGCTGTCAGACCTGCTGGGATTTTCCAACATTTTCTGTTTTTGTTTCAGATTCTAGTACCCGCAATAAGTTGCTTTTTATCTTCACATTGATATTACCAGGCGTGCTGTTCAAAACTTCATGCTGTTTGTCATGCTCTTCTTCAAAGAAGGGGCAAGCACTCTGTATGGGAGTCTTTGTTGCTCGCAGTACATGTCTGATCCATTTCCAAGAACTTGACATAGTTCAATTTTCAAAAGGAAACTAAACACACCTTATTATCTCTCCTGCTCTTCAAATATAGTTAAGAAGCGAGAAACTTGAATCAACAATCTTTGTAAGTGTGGTTGTAGTTTTTCTGTCACAGTTTGAATAGATCCATACTGCACTCATGTTGGTTCTCAAACTTTTGATTGCTTGAGAAACATAACTTTGCAACTGATATTTAGCTACTGAATACCCTTTGGGGGGGGAAAAAGAGACTTGCTCTAAAATGACATTGGGAGCAAATAGGGAGAATATGGGATAGGTTAAAGCTTTTAATCTTAGAAGTAGATTTAAGATTAATGGAAGCAGCATAGGATAAATGAGGCAATTGGTAAGCACAGATAAAATGAAACCAAGAAGAAAGAAGTTTCCCTGTCAGTAAATCCCTAGCACTGAATATTAGATAGACAAATCAGAACAATATGCAGAATGTGAATGTTCCTCTTTACACTTTAAGAAGCATTTAAGAAGTTTGCAAGCAAAATTGTGGAACCATCCATACTAGGTGCCAAAAGTCTCATATAATGTTATTAAAGCTGGATGGCCATGCACTCATCAAGGCAACACTGCTATGAAACTGACTTGCCTTTCTCTCCAAGGGTGGGGATGTTTCTGTTTGAAACCACAGCTACAGTCCCTGACAGTCTGCATGTTTTGGCATTTGCAGCATGTCTGCATATGCTGTGTTCTAGGTTTCTTCAGCTGCAGTAAAAGGACTCAGCCATTCTGATAGCAGTGCACCTACATGAAAAAGGCACATAAATATAGGCAGAATGAGGAGATAGTCTGTCTTAAAGATCACAGATCTGGGAGCAAAGAGGAGGACCTCTGGGAGAGGTCCCAGAGAGAGAAGCCAGGGAGAGGACATGGGTCCCATAGAGTGCAAAAACCGGAGAAGGAACCACTGGGACAGAGGAGGAGACTATAAGTCACCATTTGAAACAGTAGTGTTCTGCTTAGTGCAGCTGAAGAGCTGAAGTTGTGGTTGAGTTGGTTCTGGAGTGCAGACTTGAGAATTTGAGGAAAGGGGGTCTTGCCATTACGACAGCTCAAGTTGGAGCAACTTTTTGAGAGAATTCCAAGACCATCCCTTGGAATTTAAGAGTGAAGACTTGCGATTCCTCATCAGGGAAGCAAGACTTTTAATGAGATTGTGTATCTCAGTGAACGCTAACTAGGTGGGTTGCTGAGAAATCTGTGGGATCAGTCTTGATCACATAGACCATTTAGTGTGCAGTATGGGTGTTAGATTCCAATTTGTCTGTTAATTCACATTTACCTCAAAGTAACCCTAAATATTAGAGCATTAGTTACATATTATAAATTGGAACCATGGAAAACTACAGCTCAGAAACAGGCCCTTTGGCCCTTCTTGTCTGTGCCAAACCATTTTTTGCCTAGTCCCACTGACCTGCACTTTGGACCATATCCCTCCACACCCCTCTCGTCCATGAACTCGTCCAAGTTTTTCTTGAATGTTAAAAGGTTAATTTTAACCTTGGTTTTAACCTTGTCGAGTAAAGTTTGTTTTGTTTGTTCAAAAAACTGTGAAATCTTGTGGCTTTACTCTCTCAGCAAGTGTCTTAGATCTCAAACTTTGTCTACTTCAAATGGGAGATCATTGGTCCCTAACCGGATCTTACCAAAATTTGGGGGTCTTGTTCAGGATTATAACAACTAACAGAAATGCAGTTCAAGAGAAAAGC
Source organism: Carcharhinus amblyrhynchos (assembly GCF_965287045.1). Classification (NCBI taxonomy): domain Eukaryota; kingdom Metazoa; phylum Chordata; class Chondrichthyes; order Carcharhiniformes; family Carcharhinidae; genus Carcharhinus; species Carcharhinus amblyrhynchos. The sequence goes on from NC_137335.1 coordinate 58,718,664, forward strand.
AATATAACAAAGGTTCAGCCATTGGTCTGTCATTTGTCACAATACTTCCACAGCTGTCAAGTAGTTCAAATACTCATTTGCCTCCACATCTGATGCCCTTTTCTCCAGCAGAATTCTTTCTCTTTACCACTTCGGATGTTCCCTATCTAGAAACAACGCAGTGTGTGATTCAACCACCTAACTCTTTGGTCTTAGTTAGGCTGTTTAGGGGAGGTGTCACACATGCTGAGATGCTACACAGGATATTTGGAAAATGAGTTATCTAAATTCTACCTAACTTTCTCGAGGAGTTGTAGAACAAAATATAGCATCAGACGATAAACCGAAGCAAAACTAGAATGAAAGTAAGTTATGCTGCAGATGTAAAAGAGAAATTTGAGTTCAGAATTAATATTTCTAAGACCCTTGATGTTTATATCTTTCAGAAATATGAAAAACCAAAATTTGTACAGTGTTTAGCATTTTTGGAGAATGGTGATGTGCTAACAGGAGATTCTGGAGGGATTATGTTAATTTGGAATAGAACTACTGTGGAGTCCGCACAGGGGAAAGGACCCAAAGGTAAATGCAATTTTACAAAAATACAGCTCATTCAAAGTAGTGCAAGTTTACCTGTAATAGAATAATTATTCTAGTTGTTATATTTACTTTTAGGCAAGCTATTTGTAATGGTTAAAACAAATTACTTTAAAAGGCTTGTGGTTAACTATAGCTTCTATAGACAGTTTGTTTGAAGGTGAAATAATGGCTATATTACTGAGCTTGTAATCCGTAAAACTAGGACTAATGATTTGGAAACACGAGTTCAACTGATTGATGCAATGTTCCTTCGGTTATCTGCAGCGAGTTGACTCCTTAAAGCCTTTCCACCATCTCCAAGGCACATGTCAGGAGTGTAATGGAATAGTCTCCATTAGCCACAATCACTACAGTCCTGATATCATTCAGGAAGTGCAACATCATCCCGTTCAAAGCAGCCCACTTGATTGGAACCCTATCCACCATTTTAAACAGTCACTCCTGCCAATACTGCACACCATGGCTGCAGTGTCAATAAAACATACAGCATCCTGGGTTTTTATCAATATTGGCATGGAGTGCAAAAGCATTTTAAATGGGCATAGAACACTGGTTCAGCCTCAACTGGATTAATTAAGGGAGAATGTGAAAATATTAACGAGGGTGCAGAATGGACTCATGAGAATGGTTCTAGGGATGAGGAACTTCAGTTACATAAATGGAAAACATTAGAACTGCTTTCCTTGGAGAAGAGAAGGACGAAAACAGATTTGAAAGAATTATTCAAAATCATGAGGGGTTTGGACAGAATACTAGGAAGAAACTGTCCCCAGTGATGGAAGGATCGAAAACCAAAGGAAGCAGATCTAAGATAATTGTCAAAATAAGGAATAGTAACATGAGGAATAACTTTTCTAAGCAGCAAATAGATACAATCTGGAAGGAACTGCCTGACAGTGTCGTGGAAACAGCTTTGATTGAGGCATTTAAGAATGAACTGTGGATTTATAATCTAACAAAAAGAATGTGCAGTTAACAGTGAGAGTGATTATAATGGCTTTCAAGAGGATGTAGGCTGACATTGGTAGATGAAATTCAGTAGATGAATGTAAGGTGATACATTTTGTTAGGCAGAATAAGGAGATGGTCTGTTTTAAATGAAGGTGCAAGAACCCCAATTTGGAGTATTTTGTTCAACCCTGGGCACCAAACTTTCAGAAAGGTATGATGACTTTGAAGTGGGTATAGAATAGAGACACTAGAATAATTCCAGGGACTAAGAGTTACAGGGGAAAATTAGAAAAACTGAGTTGTTATTTTATGAAGGCTAAGAAAAAAAGATACAAGTTTTAAAACCATGAAGGGTTTAGATGGAATAAATAAAAATAATTGTTTCTATTGACTAAAGGGTTGATAACCAGAGGGCATAGATTTTAAGTAATTGGCAAAAAAAAATGAGGAACATCTATTTTCCCCAGCACATTGTTAAGATTTTGAATGTACTGGCCAATAGTGTAGTAGCTTCAGATTCAATGTAGCCATCAAAGAGAATGGGAAATATATTTAGAAGAGAAAAAAAATACAGAACCTATGGAAAAGATGAGAATGGGATTAAGTGGACTGCTCTTTTTGAAAGAGCTGGTGCAGACTCAGTGCATCAAATGGCCCTGAGGATCGCTAAATGTATTAAAAACCACTCCGTTCCCTAGAACTTATATCCGTTAACTTCATAGGCAAAATTTGATCCCTTAGTGAAGTCCAGTGTTACTTGTTTTTTTTTAAACTGTACAACCGTGCTGGGACCAGAGTCCTGGCGAATCGTTTAGGTAGGACTGTAGATAGGGCTTTAAACTAATTAGGGGGGGGAGGGTGCGAGGGTAGGTGACATTACAGGGTAGAAAGTAAAGGAGAGGGTACAGGTACGGGAAGAGGCCAAGGATGTCCCAATAATGAAGGGAGTAGGGAGCGTGAGTAAGGTTGGTGGCGTTCCGGCAAATAGGGTACAGGTGAAGGCTGGGATGAAGGCACTTTATCTGAATGCACGAAGCATTCGGAATAAAGTGAATGAGCTAGTGGCGCAGATCAGCACAAATGGATATGATCTGGTGGCCATTACAGAGACGTGGCTGCAAGGTGACAGGGACTGGGAGCTGAATGTCCAGGGGTATCAAGTGTTTAGGAAGGAAAGGCAGGAGGGAAAAGGGGGGGGCGTAGCTCTGCTGATTAAGGATAGCATCAGGGTGGTAGCAAGGGATGATATAGGAACCAAAGAGCAGAAAGTGGAATCATTGTGGGTGCATATTAGGAACAGCAAAGGGAGGAAGAGGCTGGTGGGTGTCGTCTATAGGCCCCCGAATAATGATCTGGAGGTGGGGCGGGCTGTTAACGCGCAAATAAGTGCGGCGTGCAGGAATGAAACGGCGATAATTGTGGGGGATTTCAATCTACATATTGATTGGTCGACCCATGTTGGACGCGGTGGGCTTGAGGAGGAGTTCTTGGAATGCTGCCGGGATAGTTTCCTTGAACAGTGTATGTTGGAGCCGACAAGGGAGCAAGCTATCTTGGATCTGGTGTTACATAAGAACATAAGAAATAGGAGCAGGAGTAGGCCATCTGGCCCTTGGAGCCTGCCCCGCCATTCAATAAGATCATGGCTGTTCTGTCATGGCTCAGTTCCACATTCCCACCCCCTCCCCATAACCCTTAATCCCCTCTCTTATCAAAAACCCATCAACCCGCATCTTAAAAATATTTAGCGAGGCAGCCTCCACCACCTCAACGGGCAGAGAATTCCAGAGATTCACCACCCTTTGAGTGAAGAAGTTCCTCCTCAACTCCGTTCTAAACCCTTTAACTTGAGGCTGTGCCCCCTAGTCCTACTGTCCTTTCTGAGCGGGAAGAGCCTCTCCACCTCTATCCTATCCCTCCCATTCATCATCTTATACATCTCAATGAGATCTCCCCTCATTCTTCCAAACTCTAACGAGTACAAGCCTAGTCTATCCAGCCTCTCCTCATAGCTCAACCCCCTCAACTCCGGCAACAGCCTTATGTAATGAGGCGGGTAGAATTAGGGACCTTGCGGTGAAGGATCCTCTTGGGGAGAGTGATCATTGTATGGTGGAGTTTCTGGTGCAGATGGAGGAGGAGAAAGTGCGTTCCCGGACACGTGTCCTTTGTTTGAACAGAGGGGAGTACGGTAGGATGAGAGAAGAATTGGCGAATGTTGACTGGGGGAGCGCGTTGGAAGGTAGGTCTGCTGAGGAGCAGTGGAGGATCTTTAAGGAGATCTTCCTTGGTGCTCAGCAGAAATTTATTCCGATGGTTAAAAAGGACCGTAGGAGGAGAGGTAATAAGCCGTGGATAACGAAGGAGGTGAAGGAAAGTGTTAAATTAAAAGCGGAGGCGTTTAGAGTAGCTAAGAGTAGTGGGCGAGAAGAGGATTGGGAGAGGTTTAAATGTCAACAAAGATTGACAAAGAAGTTGATAAAGAAGGGTAGGAGAAACTATGAAGCTGGGCTAGCGCTTAATATAAAAAAGGATAGCAAGAGTTTTTATAAATATATAAAAAGGAAGAGGCTGGCTAGGGTGAACGTTGGACCCTTAGAGGATGAGAGGGGGGACTTAGTGGTAGGGGATGGGGAAATGGCTGAGGTCTTGAATAACTTTTTTGTTTCTGTCTTCACGGAGGAGGACGTGAATAATTTGCCGGGTGCTGGCGATGGAAAGGTGGTAGGACTGGAGGGTCTCAATGACATTATGTTACTAGAGAGGTGGTGCTCAACAGACTGGAGGGACTGATTGTGGACAAGTACCCAGGACTGGATGGAATGCATCCGAGGGTTCTGAAAGAATTGGCGGAGGTGATAGTGGATGCCTTGGTGGTTATTTTCCAAACGTCGCTGGATTCCGGGGAAGTGCCGGAAGATTGGAAAACGGCTAATGTTACGCCGTTGTTTAAGAAGAGTGGCAGGCAAAAGGCAGGGAATTATAGGCCAGTTAGTTTAACGTCTGTTGTAGGTAAAATGTTAGAATCCGTCACCAAGGAGGAAATAGCGAGGCATCTTGAGAGGAATTGCTTGATAGAGCAGACGCAGCATGGTTTCGTTAAGGGGAAGTCGTGTCTGACAAATTTATTGGAGTTCTATGAGGATGTGTCTAGGGCGGTGGATAGAGGAGAGCTGGTGGATGTGGTGTTTCTTGATTTTCAGAAGGCGTTTGACAAAGTACCTCACAAGAGGTTATTGCAGAAGGTAAGGGGGCATGGAGTTGGGGGTAGGGTGTTAGCGTGGATAGAGGATTGGTTGTCAAATAGGAGGCAGAGAGTGGGGGTTAATGGGTGCTATTTGGATTGGCGGTTGGTGACTAGTGGAGTGCCCCAGGGGTCGGTGCTAGGGCCTCAGCTATTTACCATTTATATAGATGATCTGGAGGAGGGAACCGAGCGTATGGTGTCGAAATTTGCTGATGACACCAAGATTGGTGGAACGGCAACTTGTGTGGAGGGTGTGGAGAGTCTGCAGAAGGATCTAGATAGGCTGGGCGAATGGGCCAGGAACTGGCAAATGAAATTTAATGTTGGCAAGTGCGAGGTGGCCCACTTTGGTAGGAATAATGGTAGGAAGGACTATTACTTATGTGGCGAAAAACTGCAGCATGCGACGGTGCAGAGGGACCTCGGGGCCCTTGTGCATGAGTCACAAAAACCCAGCCTGCAGGTGCAGCAGGTGGTCAGGAAGGCAAATGGGATGCTGGCCTTCATAGCGAGGGGGATTGAATATAAAAGTAGGGAGGTCTTGCTGCAGCTGTATAGGGCTTTGGTGAGGCCGCAGCTGGAGTACTGTGTGCCGTTTTGGTCGCCACACTTACGCAAGGATATTTTGGCCTTGGAGGGAGTGCAGAGGAGGTTTACTAGGCTGATACCGGAGTTGAGGGGGTTGAGCTATGAGGAGAGGCTGAATAAACTAGGCTTGTACTCGTTAGAGTTTAGAAGAATGAGGGGAGATCTCATTGAGACATATAAGATGATCAATGGGATGGATAGGATAGAGGTGGAGAGACTCTTCCCGCTCAGAAAGGACAGTAGGACTAGGGGGCACAGCCTCAAGATAAAGGGGGGGCGGTTTAGAACGGAGTTGAGGAGGAACTTCTTCACTCAAAGGGTGGTGAATCTCTGGAATTCTCTGCCCGTTGAAGTGGTGGAGGCTGCCTCGCTAAATATTTTTAAGACGCGGGTTCATGGGTTTTTGATAAGCGAGGGGATTAAGGGTTATGGGGAGAGGGCGGGAATGTGGAACTGAGCCACGACAGATCAGCCATGATCTTATTGAATGGCGGGGCAGGCTCGAAGGGCTAGATGGCCTACTCCTCCTATTTCTTATGTTCTTATGAATAATTTGCCGGGTGTTAGCGATGGAAAGATGGTAGGAGTGGAGGGCCTGAATGACATTATTGTTACTAGAGAGGCAGTGCTCGAATGACTGGAGGGATGGATTGTGGACAGGTCCCCAGGACCGGATGGAATGCACCCAAGGGTTCTGAAAGAAATGGCGGAGGTGATAGTGGATGTCTTGATGATTATTTTCCAAACGTCGCTGGATTCCGGGGAAGTGCTGGAAGATTGGAAAACGGCTAATGTTACGCGGTTGTTTAAGAAGGGTGGCAGGCAAAAGGCAGGGAATTATAGGCCGGTTAGTTTAATGTGTGTTGTAGGTAAAATGTTAGAATCCGTGATCAAGGAGAAAATAGCGAGGCATCTTGAGGAGAATTGTTTGATAGAGCAGACGCAGCACGGCTTCGTTAAGGGGAAGTCGTGTCTGACGAATTTATTGGAGTTCTATGAGGATGTGTCTAGGGCGGTGGATAGAGGAGAGCCGGTGGATGTGGTGTTTCTTGATCTTCAGAAGGCGTTTGATAAGGTGCTGCACAAGAGGTTATTACAGAAGGTCAGGGGGCATGGAGTTGGGGGTAGGGTGTTAGCATGGATAAGAGATTGGCTGTCAAATAGGAGGCAGAGAGTGGGGGTCAGTGGGTGCTATTCGGATTGGCGGTTGGTGACTAGTGGAGTGCCCCAGGGGTCGGTGCTGGGGCCTCAGCTATTTACCATTTATATAGATGACCTGGAGGAGGGAACCGAGTGTATGGTGTCGAAATTTGCTGATGACACCAAGATTGGTGGAACGGCAAATTGTGCGGAGGGTGTGGAGAGTCTGCAGAAGGATCTAGATAGGCTGGGCGAATGGGCCAGGAACTAGCAAATGGAATTTAATGTTGGCAAGTGTGAAGTTGTCCACTTTGGTAGGAATAATGGTAGGAAGGACTATTACTTACGTGGCGAAAAACTGCAGCAGGCGACGGTGCAGAGGGACCTCGGGGCCCTTGTGCATGAGTCACCAAAACCCAGCCTGCAGGTGCAGCAGGTGGTCAGGAAGGCAAATGGGATGCTGGCCTTCATAGCGAGGGGGATTGAATATAAAAGTAGGGAGGTCTTGCTGCAACTGTACAGGGCACTGGTGAGGCCGCAGCTGGAGTACTGTGTGCCGTTTTGGTCGCCGCACTTACACAAGGATATTTTGGCCTTGGAGGGAGTGCAGAGGAGGTTTACTAGGCTGATACTGGAGTTGAGGGGATTGAACTATGAGGAGAGGCTGAATAAACTAGGCTTGTACTTGTTAGAGTTTAGAAGAATGAGGGGAGATCTCATTGAGACATATAAGATGATGAATGGGATGGATAGGATAGAGGTGGAGAGGCTCTTCCCGCTCAGAAAGGGTAGTAGGACTAGGGGGCACAGCCTCAAGTTAAAGGGGGGGCAGTTTAGGACGGAGTTGAGGAACTTTTTCTCTCAAAGGGTGGTGAATCTCTGGAATTCTCTGCCCGTTGAAATGATGGAGGTTGCCTCGCTCAATATATTTAAGACGCTGGTTGATAGGTTTTTAATAGGCAAGGGGATTAAGGGTTATGGGGAGAGGGTGGGAAGGTGGAACTGAGCCACGACAGATCAGCCATGATCTTATTGAATGGCGGGGCAGGCTCGAGGGGCTAGATGGCCTACTCCTGCTCCTATTTCTTATGTTCTTATTAATGAAAATTATTAGGAAATCTACATAATAACTAAACAATGTTTAATTTACCATCATTACTGTGCTCTTGCTAGTGCTTAAAAAGTGTTTTAACTTGTCACTTGCATTTGGTTCTGTTCATTATTTAGGAGTCTATCAGATCAGCAAACAAATTAAAGCACACGATGGCAGTGTATTTACCCTCTGCCAAATGAGAAATGGAATGCTGCTTACAGGGGGTGGAAAGGATCGTAAAATCATCCTGTGGGATCATGACCTCGTTGCAGAAAGGGAAATTGAGGTAAATCTGTGCTGCAGTCTAATAAGATTGTAAAAGCATTTAGTCATTTTCAGTTTTTAAAAAAATATTAAGTACACTGAAATGTTTGTTCCCGAACAAGCTCTCCTTTTCGTAAGTGAATTTTCAGCTAGCTTCAGGCACTATGAACAGGTAAGTCTGAAAAGTAACCTGTTGAATAAAGGAAAGACTCAGGGCGGGATTTTATGGCTCTTCCCACCAGCGGGAAGTTCTGGTCCCGCCAAAGATGATCCCATATGAGCTTCCTCAGTGGCAGGGTGTGCGAGCCACACAAAACGTCATAGACGTTGGGGATCAGAAGATCCCATCAGTTGTAAGCCACCTCAGCCATTGGAAAACACACTGCGCAGGGCCAGAAAATGCAATCTGTTGAGAATACAATGCTTTGAAAACTTCAATCATTACTTAACTTTCAGCAGGAAAATGTTTTCTCCTGGACTCTCTTTCTCTTAGAGTGATACCAAATGTACTTCGACAGCACCTCCCAGCTCTGCAGTCTCCACTACTGCAAGCAAGAGCGTCAATATTCTGGGAGCATCACAGTGCCCAAGTATTAAGGCTTCCTAGCATAGATATATTGTCACCATTTTCCATCATCAATATTTTGGGCTTTCTCTAGAAAACACTACTTTGGAGCATCATTGCCAGGACAATTGCAGAGTTCATTGAGTAGGCCCAACACCATCTTCTCAAAGCAACTTGGGATGATCAGTAAACCCACCATGCAGACTCATAACGTACATAGATGTAGGCACGTAATCTAGGTCAACATTCCCAATTCATCACTAAGGAAGTATAACAAAAGCACAGTCTTCCTTTGATGTGGATGGCTAAGATCCCAGAGTGCTATCAAAAAAGAGCAGGGCATCATTCCACACTCAATAAACTATTAGGAAACAGATTTCTTGCTTCTTTATTTCATTTGTCTTTCTATGACTTTGGTGTGTACAGCTTGCCTGCTGTTCATGCATCTTTAAGAATTATTTGCAACCTGATCATCATCATTTCCTAGATGTACACTATTCCCAAGTAATTGGTTGTGCAACTGAGTTGTTTCCTGAATGCTCAGTCCAGCACTATGCTTGCGAAAGATGTGGGTCAATTCTGATTTTTTGTCAGGAGATGCGTTCTTCAAACTTGCATCTGGCTAAGAAGGGGAACTGTTTATACAGGAAATCTTGAAGAGAGCCACCATCCTGCTATGTCATAACTTGACACTTTGGCTAGTAATGTGCTAGAAAGGCCTTAAAAATGATCTCTTTAGAATGTGCTTTCAGCTATAATAATCTGAATTTAGATTTAAAGAGCATTTCTGACTAAGGTGATTTGAAAGAACATATTTACGATTCTAATATCACTTCTGAATGAAATTATATATTAGTGTATGTGTTTCAATCACCTATTTAGCTGAAATGGAGGGTATATCACTTCTTCAATGGTTTAAGAATTTGTTTAATGTATACATAGTTCAATATGTTACTGGAGTGGTGCCACAGTGTGTGTATTAAGTGCAGTTCAGTGTCTAATTTTATATTGTTGGTCTAGGTTCCTGATCAGTTTGGAGCCATTCGAGCGGTAGCAGAGGGGAAGGGGGACCAGTTTCTGATTGGCACATCGCGCAATTTCATTTTAAGAGGAACATTCAATGATGGCTTCCAGATAGAAGTACAGGTGAGTGAAGTTTCATTTAAATAACAAGGTGTTATTTTGCTATGGAGGTGGTGTTTTTTGTAGGACAAGCTTGAGTGTGAGAGAGAGATTTTTCTCACAATGTTCTGAATAAAAATGCAGATGGTTCAAACTTTTGAGCCTACCATAGAAGTTTTATGCCATTTTGCACGTTTTAATTGTTATTGCAAATTAGGTTCACTAGAACTGGGTTCAGTTCCATTAAAATGTACTTAGTTTTATTTCAAAAATTTTTACTTTAAGTTATTGATCAGTTATTAAGTATTTTATGACATGCACTACTTATACACAATGCTCTTGCTTACTTTGTGTGTTTTAGTATAGAAAACTCAGATGTGAACATGTTGCTTTTGATAAGACCTTAGCTAATATTTCAGTGTTTCTTGATGAACTAATCAAATCATTCACAAGGTTTTTGAAAAATAAATTCTGCATTTTTCCTCATCATCTTGATTTTTAATGTCCAAAATAAAGATTTTAACAATTGAAACTATTTTTAAAAAATTACAGATTCCACCATTAATTATAGTAGTTTACTTTTTTGTCCTAATTTTTTCATATTGCACAATATATTTTAGCTGCAATATGCGCAACATGATAAATGCAAATAACAAAACTCATTTGGTTCTCTGAATTGGAAATAATTTGATGTAGTGAATAAATCTACATTGTTCACTGCAGAAGCTAAAGGGACCTCTTCTATTTTGTGTCTTGCATATTATTTTTAAAAATTAAAGCTGTAACAGGGAAACATATAAAATTCTGACTAGATCAGATATTGATTCTAATGCTCTCTGCTTGAATTGTGGCAGGGTCACACAGATGAACTTTGGGGTCTCGCGACACATCCTTTCAAGGACCTTTTCTTGACTTGTGCCCAAGATCGACAAGTTTGCTTGTGGAATTCTGTGGACCACACGCTTGAGTGGAACAAAATCTTGGATGTAATTATTTTCTGCATTCTCAATTTTGTAAAAATGTGAGATTGTGCGTATCAATTTTTATAAGCTAATTACAGATCCAATGTCACGGGGAGGGATAATTTTTTCTGCAAAATCTGAACCTTACAAAAGTCTTTTAGTACTAATTCCCCAATGTGAATGGGTCTGACTAACAGTTATGATGAAACAATATTGGAACAAACAATGCCATACATTGTCTTTTGATTTATTATTATGGGATTATTTTAATTATGGGTTGTTGTAAGTCTGTTGGGTTGCCTTTGTATGAAGTGGCATTCAACTCTTCCGAGAAAAACAAGTTTGTTATATTGACATACCAATAATGGGAATTAAATGAGAAATTATGAGCCCAAACAGTGGGATCAGTTTTAACGAGATGTCAGCGTACAATGTCGGAAAGAGCAGTCCAAGCACTGGACGTTACCCAGCTATTATGGGCATTGGTTTTTAACATGGATTTATGCAAGAAATGATTTTTGGTGGTGGCTCAAAAGCAGCAATTATTGGTCAGATTGATTGTAACCATATTGCATTTCAGGATTTTTTTTTGCTGTACAAATGGAAGGTATAAGCTTCTAGATAAAACATTTTTACAATTATGAGGTTTATAAGATTATGTTTTGAGACTGTGGGTGGGATTTGCAGTCCCTTGCCACTGGCTGGATCTTCTGGTCCTGCGGAGGTTGACCCCACATAGTAGATCCCTCAGTGGCCTGTGTCTTTAATTTATGATTAAGTGAAGAGGTCATGTGACCTGTTCTCCTAGATTTGAACCAGCATCAACTTTCCTGGTTTCGAAATTTGATTGCAACTCTGGCCTATTTGGTACAGAATCCAGGTGCTATAGCTAGGAAACTTAAAGATTTGAGAGAATGCATTAAAATTATGAACAAAGATATAATAATTTCTTTGGTCTTTCTTTAGGAACCAGGCCATTGTGCTGAATTCCATCCCAGTGGTGTGGTTGTTGCTATAGGAACACATTCGGGCAGGTAAATCTGATTGTGTGTGTGTGTGTGCGTGTGTACGTGTCTCACTAGAACAGATAGTTATAAACTCCACTGTTAACACTGAACTCAGATATTTTGCAACTGAAACCTTTATACACATGTCTGTGCTAGCACTGTTTCATTAAAAATGGAAAAAAAAGATAAAACTGAATAAATTTATTAACATAATAGATCAGATTGTTGACAGTAGTTAATTAGTTAGAGTGTGAACTCTGCATTGGTCATGTTACTGATATGAATTATATAGACTACAATTAAGATACTTTAGTGTTCCTGGAGCAAAATTGTTTTGTTTATGACCTGCAGCAATTTTCCAAGCAGAAAGGTAAAGTTGCTGTTTCAACTGAAATACTTTTGTTACCCTCCCTGGGCAATTATTCTGTGTGTGAGTAGCTTGCTCAGACTGTTGTTGTGCAATGCAACCAATCTACAGTCTAATCTATTTATGATATAGTGAGCGGTAGTAGGTTTTCTATTTCATTACATTTCCTCTTGACAGCAGCAATAAAAGGCATAATGATTGAATGTAAGATTAAAGTGAAAACCAGTACCCTTACAAAATGTTGCAACTGAAAAAAAGATGGCAGTTTTTAATTGGTGTGACTTCTGAAAGCTTTCATGAACTCAGGGAAGTTACTATCTGTACTCAGATCATTGACTTGTTTTAAGGCTTTCAAAGAGAATAGGAAGAAAGTGTAAATCTTTTCACAGAGAAAAAAACTGCTTTGGATCATTTTGCATGTAATAAATTGTGACACATGAGAAATCATAACTAGTTTTTTTTGTCTCGCAGTCAGGAAGCCACAGAGAACTTCAAATGCTGGGTAGTGCAGCTCTATGAATTTTATGTGGTTTGGCATTTGTGATTCTGACAATACAGATTAAAGAATATCCATATAATGATGAATGATTCAGTTTGTGGGTCTGGGCAGGGTAGAGAAATGCTGACAAGGGCTGGTCATATCCTGAATTTCATTATTATTTCAGTGCAGTGTAAAATAACTCCCTGGTTATTGTATTGGTATTGAGAATTTAAAGATGGGTAAAATCTGTTGAAGTATTAAATCTCAGCTTAAAAAAAACTTAATGTTGTGATATCTTAATTTAGTTAGTAGTGAAAAGAAAGAGTGCATCATTCAAAACACGTTTTGCTGTGATAGTTGGAGGTCTACAAGTAGAACTTTATATAAATGTTTCATTTCTTCTCAGAGTGTGTCATACAGTACTCAGTATGACTTACTACTGCATCGAGTTTGGAATACCATGGGGAAAATAGTTCATGCGTATTTAAACTTACTCGGGTCTGGAATGTATTTAAGTAAAGATCCATTAATTCAGGCCGTCACATGCCTGGAAGGGTCAGAAAACTGGGGCAAGATATATTCTAAAGTGAGCCTGAGGAAAGACATTTCTAATATAACTGATGTTTTGCTGGAGGTTTGTGGTCTCAATCACTTGTAAAAAATTAATAGTAGGCTTTCATTAACATTGCAACTAAGTTACTGTGAAAATCCCCTAGTCGCCACACTCCAGCACCTGTTCGGGTCCACTGAGGGAGAATTTAGCATGGCCAGTGCACCTAACCAGCATATCTCTTGGACTGTGGAAGAAAACCAGAGCACCTGGAGGAAATCTGGTCAGACATGGGGGAGAAAGTGCAGAATTTGCACAGTCACCAAATCCAGAAATCGAACCTGGGTCATAGAATCATAGAATCCCTACATTGCAAAAGGAGGCCATTTGGCCCATCGAGTCCGAATCAACCACAATTCCATCCAGGCCCTATTCCCGTAATCCCACATATTTACGTTGCTAACCCCTCGACACTAGGGTCAATTTAGTGTGGCCAATCAACCTAGCCCGCACATCTTTGGACTGTGGGAGGGAACCCACGCAGACACAGAGAAAGTGCAAACTCCATTCAATCAGTGACCTGAAACTGGAATTGGCCCCTGGTGCTGTGTGGCAGCAGCGCTAACCACTGCGCCATCATACTGCCCTTGCACATAATGCTATATTTTGACTGTTTGCAAACAATTTTAAAAGATTTCCAAGTAAGGGCAGATGGAAAAGATTGAGAAAGAAAAATTGAACGGTCATTGTGTACTAAACTTTTTGAGCAACAGAAAGCTTTATTGTGGTTCTCATCAATAGTTATATACTTTTCCTTAAAAAAGCTCCAGTGTTTGTCTAAAACTAGTATTGTTTGCCAAACCAATTCCTTCCACACTAGAGGAAGTTGCAAGGAATGAATAATAGGAAAATTAATATGTGTAAAAGAAGTTATGAATGATATTACATTAAAAAAGAGGTTTATAATACCGTGAAAAATAGGAGCAAGCCTAAGGGTTGGGAAAATTGTAGAAACAGCAAAAGATGACCTGGTAATTGATAAAAGAGGACCAAAAATAGGAAATAAGAATAAACCAGCAAGAAACGTAAATGTAAAAGTTTTAACAAACATGTAAAAAGGAAGAGAGTAGCAAAAGTAAACACTGACCCCTTTAGAGGCAAAGATCAGAGAAATTGTAATCAGGAACAAGGAAATGGAAAGATGTTTATAAAAATATACTTGTATCTATTTTCACAATGGAAGGCAAAAAGCTGCAACAACGGTGGACGTATTGGTTCTGGTTTTGGTTCTTCCAAAATTCAGCGCATCCTAGAACGGTCCTAGTAGATTGGGGGATGGCAAATGTAACATCACTCCTCAAAAAAGGAGGGTATTACAAGCCTGTTATCAGTCTGTTATCAGACACGATATCAGTCATGAAAAAATGCTGGACTTTATTTTTGAGGAATGAACAAACCACTCAATATGTTTAGGCAGAGTCAAAATAGTTTGGTGAAAGGAAAATTGTAACTATCAAGTTTTATAGAGATTTTTTAGACTGTAACTAACAACAAATAAAGGAGAACCAGTGAATGTTAGTCTGTTTGGATTTCCAAAAGCTATTCAACAAGGCGCCATGTAAAAGATTATTGCACGGGATAAGGGCTCATTGGGTGCTGAGAACTGAACTATTTGCAATTTACATTAATGCCCTATTTGAAAGTGCCAAGATTAATATATTCAAGTTTGCTAAAGATACAAAGCTATTGGAAATGATAAGGTGGATACAAAAAAGCAGCAAAAGGATATTAACAGATTAAGTGAGTGAACTAAAATAACGTATCAAATTTGGGGAAATGTGAGGTAATTCACTTCAACAGAATAGAAAAACAATTTTTTTTAAGTTGAGAGAGATTTTTAAATGTTGATATTTAAAGATTTGGATGTCTTACAAGAAAGCAAAGTTAAAATGACAGTACAGCAAGCAATGTGGAAGGCAAATGGTACATTGTTCTTTATTACAAAGGGGTTGGAGTAGAAGAAAAAGGAAATCTTGCTACAGTTGCACAGGGTCTTGGCGTGACTCCATCAAGAGTACTGTGCATAATTTTAAGTCTCCTTGCCTGCAGGAGAATGTGTTTTTACTACAGGTGATGCAATGGAGAATCATTAGATTGATTCCTGGGATGGGAGGATTGTTCTATAATGAGAGATTGAATAGAATTGGCTTATACTGTCTAGAGTTTCAGGGAATGAAGTGATCTCATTCTATCTTGTAAGATTCTGAGGGGACTTGGCAAGGTAGATCCTGTGAGGTTGGTTTTCCCTTGTTGGACAGTCTAGAACTAGGGGTCACAGTCTTAGGATAAGGGGTCAGTTTCTTCAGTGTGAGATGAGGAAGAATTGTTTTATTTGTGAATCTTTGAAGTTTCCCACCCCAGAGGTCTGTGGATACTCCACCATGGCATATGATTTAAAATAAATATAAAATGCAGAGATAGATAGATCTTTAGACTCTTGGGGATTGGGCAAGAAAGTGGAAATCAGATGAAAGATCTGCAGTGGTCATATTGAATGGTGAAGCATTAAAGGTACTATATAAATATAAGTTGTTGCGTGAGTTTCCAGCTACGTAGTACTTAAAATTCCTACAGTGCAGATGGAGGCCATTCCCCATGCATCAAGTCCCCAAAAGAACATCTGATCCAGGCCCACCACCCTTGCACATCTTTGGACTGTGGGAGGAAACCAGAGCACCTGGAGGAAACCAACGCAGTCACGGAGATACTGTGCAAACTCCACACAGACAGTCACCCAAGGCCAGAATCAAACCCAGGTCCCTGAAGCTGAGGTAGCAGTGCTAACCACTGTGCCATCTACTGACTCTCATTTAAATCTCCTTGACAAGGGGAAAGATGTGAGTGAGAGTGCCTACTTTACCAAATCATTTCTGTGAACAATTTTGTAAGTTAATGAAATACACTATCAAAACCCTGGCGAAATACACTATCAAAACCCTGGCAAAATACTACACATGCTGCAAATCTGAAATACAAGCCAAAAGTAGTGAAAATACTCAGCAAGTCTAACAGCATTTATGGAGAGAAGAGAAACAGAATTAACATTTCAGCTCATGTCCTTTCATCAAATCAGGGAAAAGTTAGAAATGTGATAGGTTTTAAGCAAGTGAAAGGGGGAAGGAAGAGAAAAAAAGAGAATGTCTGTGAAAGAGTAGAAGGGCCTTGTGCTATTAACTCTGTTTCTCTCTCCACAGATGCTGTTGGCCCAGCTGAGTGTTTCCAGCATTTTCTGTTTTTTTTTTAAACTTGATTTGATTGGGAACGTGCTTGATGTAATATCAAACCCACCTCCACTAGGATCCCTCCACTGGGATCTTTTATATAGTTTCTAGCCATTCAAGTTGGGATTTGCCTTTGGCCTTGTTAGGTTTGTTTTATATTGTTAAACTGAAATTGCTTACCAAGATGCAAAAGTATTCTTGTAACTGCACTATTAAAGGTGACTCAGTCTTTTTAAAATCATTTTAGTTTGGCTTTTTAAAAACTTATTTTAACTTATGGCAATCTACATTTTATAGACTTCATCCATGATTTTAATTTACTCTTATTCTAATAATTGCATTTGGCAGTTGGGGGTGAATCAGAAATTAATATCCACTGAACTATTGGGAAATGTTTCCAGGCATCCAATTTTCAGACACTGTTTTTATTGTTTCCTCTATAGTATTTCATTAAATGTTGAAAGTTTCATAGTCATGGCCAAGAAAAGCATTGAAATCTGTCAAACTGATGGAGAACTTTGGAATATAATCAGTGGGAAAGGAGTGATTGTCAAAAGTATGCCTTCACACAACTTGTCCTTTCTGAGAAATTTAAAGCAATACACCTCAACATTAGATTCTTTGGCTGACACTCAAGTAGCGCAATCTGTATGTATAAATTAAACTTTCTTTCACAATTAATGACAAAAGGGCAGGCATTTCTCTTCACTTTCAGGCTCAGCCCTGTGTAATTCAAGTAGAATGTTGACATTGCGCAGCTAAGTATGCAAAAGTGCTAATCAGAATGAATGATCTGATTAAAGGTAAAACTTAAAATGACTAATAGACTAAGGAAGATGTTTCCGAGAAAGAATAATATTTATTGATGCAAATGACAGTATAAATGTTTAAGTGGCAATGAATTTGATTTATTAATATTCTTCTTGTATAACAGGTGGTTTGTTTTAGATGCTGAAACAAAAGATTTGGTTTCAATACACACGGATGGAAACGAACAGCTGTCAGTGATGCGGTATTCTCCAGGTAATTGAAGTTGCCTTATCTTTGTTCCAATCAATGTACTATAAAACATTCAAAATGCTATGTTGCAATCATGAACAAAAGTGATGAGTGTAGTTTGTTTGGTGATGAAAAGTTCCCAAATATTTTCCTGTTCTTTTGAGCACTCACTGATGATCAGGGCTGATTGGCTCTGATAAACTCACTTCTAATCAGAGGGAACCAAAGGTGCAAATTGTAGCTTTGACTGATATAAGCGCTTGCCTTTCTCAGTTGAGCATTTGACCAGGTTTAGGCAGGTATATAATTCTGGAACAAAGTATTGCTTCTCAAGAAGAAAGTAAAATTGGCAGTATCAGACACACCCTAATCTTATCACAAAATGTCTGTTCTTGCAAAGGCGGCAGCATCACCAAACCAAATTTATCTTGCACTCCCTGATTATGTGCTAATATGGAAGGAATCCAGAATAGGAGTGAAAATATAAACAAATGAAATAGGCTAGATTTTACTTTAAATGGTAACTATTCCTTTATATAGTTGTGACCAATTTACACGGCATATTTGCCTTTCTGACTGATTTTCCTAATAGCCTGTTATAGAGGTGCGCACAGCATTAATACTAGACGGCAGTGAGATGGAGAGTTCAGTCCAGAAAATTTTTATTTCAAAAGTAACTCTTTAAATAAGCAGAGCAAAACATGAGTTACCTGCTTTGATATTTTGGAACCAGGAATACTTCTATACTTACTATTGGATTATAATGTATAATGGTTTGTATCATAGATTTCTAGCAAATTTTCATGAGTAAACTGGCATCAGCAGACATTTTCAGTACATATTTTCAATATAGGTAACATGATCCTGTTACCCAGTATACACCCTCTGTTTTATATCTTGACAACTGTTTGCTTTACTAGAAAGTTCCACGTATGCATTGTGCACACGGTCTTTAAATTGTCCATGTGTATTGGCTGTATATCTGAATGATGTTCTTTGTCCAGAGAGTGTTGGTCTCATGATCCTTACTGCCTTGGTGATCGCTGCATTTCCATTGCATTTGCTGGGGACTTGTGGATCTCTGGGTTTGATGGTAGTTCTGTACTCAGGCCGGTGAAGTTCCTTCTACCTGACTGCCTGATTGTTGTGAAGGAGCAGCTTTGCTAACTGAACACCTATTCCTGCAGTTTTGCCTGTATGTCTGGTTGAGATTTTTCAAATCCTGCTTTGAGTTGCATCTGTGGAATTGTGGGTCATTCTTCCCTCCTGGTACCTTTGTGTTGATCCTTGAAATTTGTTTGTTCAGAGCCCTCACAGTTTGGTTCTTTGAAGACTTGAGTTTATCATGCATTTTCACTGGTATGGACTCGATTGGAATTTTGCCCTTCAACTCTTCCAGTTCAGTTGTAATGTGAATGCTTTCCCGTGAAACTTTAACTTTGGTTCGTTCATTTCCTTGAATTGATGTGGTTGGCAACCATCTTATGGTTTACTTGAGTATCTCTCCCTCTGGGGTCTCCTGTCTTCCTCATACTGGAGTCTTTTGTTGCCCTTCCTCTGTAGTCATTTGTCTGGGGAGGGACTACCACAAAGTGTCTACCACTCTAAATACAACAGTTGAGTAACGAAAAACATGACAGATTTTGAAACCGTTGAATGAACTTTTTGAACCCTGAGTGTATGTTACATATGAACGATGTGTATTCAACACTGGGATTACTATTTAAAGGGCATCTTGAGGGTGACCAGCCCAAGCTTTAGATTTAAGAGTGACTGTTACACTCCATCTGAGACTCAAGATCTTGCTTCTTGCCATTGAGTTGGACTGTCAAACTAATATATCCTCTCAGTATTGTGCCATCATATAACTTCAATCTTATTTTTGAAGGTTTCATTTTCAGATCACCAGGTTGAGCCACATCTCTCAGATCTGTGAAAGTCAAGATGGTGCATGATGCACCTGTGTATATCTGACACTTCTTGTTCATTTGATGCTCTCCTTCTGTGATCATCATTGTAGCAGCTACGAACCATTTGTCACCTATAAATTTGACTAAACCAACCTGTTGTATCATGTATAGTTTTTTATCTTGTCTGCTAAAATCTCTTTAGTGACCATGTGTATCAATTTGTTTTATTTTTTTCTGGCCGAGCATTTGTTTGTGAAATGATTTTGCTTTTTGCAGTTAAAACACTGTTTTCCCCACACTTTTCGTATGCAGGCTGTCCTCTGCAGTATTTTTATCCTGCCCATTGTCTTTGATTGCTCAGCTCTTTTGCCTTGGACTGTCTTTCAGCATAATGTATCTACTGGTCTGCTCTGCCTTACATGTGTTCTAGCTTTTGTTTCACAATGTCAATTGCTTTCTTTAGTGTTAACTTCTCATCTTTCAGCAGACTTGCTTTCACTGAGGAGTCTTTCATGCCAAGGACCAATCTATCTTTAATTAGATCATCTTTTAACTGTTCAAATTCTCGTGGTTCTGCTAGCTGCATTACTGCCATGATATACTGCCTAGTGATTTTGCTTTTACCCTGAATTTTAGTGTTAGAACATAAGAACATAAGAAATAGGAGCAGGAGTAGGCCATCTAATCCTTCGAGCCTGCCCCGCCATTCAATAAGATCATGGCTGATCTGAAGTGGCTCAGTTCCACTTTCCTGCTTTCTCCCCATAACCCTTAATTCCCTTGTCTGTCAAAAACCTATCTACTTGTGACTTAAATATATTTAGCGAGGTAGCCTCCACCACTTCGACGGGCAGAGAATTCCAGAGATTCACCACCCTTTGAGTGAAGAAGTTGCTCCTCAACTCTGATCTAAACCGCATTCCCCCCCCCCCCCCCCCCCCAAGGCTGTGCCCTCTAGTCCCGCTATCCTTTCTGTGCGGGACGAATCTCTCTACCTCTACCCTATCCATCCCTTTCATTATCTTACACATCTCTATAAGATCCCCCCCCTCATCCTTCTAAACGCCATTGAGTACAGACCCAGTCTATTTAGTCTCTCTTCGTAGTCCAACCCCCTCATCTCTGGTATCAGCTTAGTGAACCTCCTCTGCACTCCCTCCAAGGCCAAAATATCCTTGCGCAAGTGCAGAAACCAAAACTGCACACAATACTCCAGCTGCGGCCTCACCAGTGCCCTGTAGAGTTGCAGCAAGACCTCCCTGCTTTTACATTCTATCCCCCTCGCTATAAAGGCCAGCATTCCATTTGCCTTCTTGATCACCTGCTGCACCTGCAGACTGGGTTTTTGCGACTCATGCACAAGGACCCCCAGGTCCCTCTGCACCATAGCATGCTGCAGCTTTTCGCCCTTTAAATAGTAATCCCAGTGTTGAATACACATCGTTCATATGTAACATACACTCAGGGTTCAAAAAGTTCATTCAACAGTTTCAAAATCTGTCATGTTTTTCGTTACTCACCTGTTATATTTAGAGTGGTAGACACTTTGTGGTAATCCCTCCCCAGCAGTGTTAAAAGCATAACTACTCTTGTCACTTCAGGCTTCTTAATGAAGTTTCTTGCAATTTCATAGTTTTGCCATTGTAATTGGAAAAATTGCCAGTTTTTCCATGCATCATTTTTCTACTAGACTGGAAATGGGATTGGAAAATTTACCATAGCCAGTTTTGCTCATTCAGTAATTTACACACAATCTTTATCTGTGCAACCCACAATAGATGAGAAGCATGTGAATATATAGAGGGAAAATGAATTTAATCATTTCAGTAAATTGCTTATTATGTTATTCAAACTTCTGCAAACCAGTTGTAGTATAATATTCAGCAGCAGCTCGTCTGTCTTGTATATTCCCTCGGAGCTTGTTGTGCTGAAAATGTGTGGTTATAATTTACTAATGTATGTATAGTTGAATGCTTCTTATTTCATTTACAGATGGTAATTACTTGGCAGTGGGGTCCCATGACAATTTTATTTACATCTACACAGTAGCTGAAAATGGCAGAAAATACAGCAGACAAGGAAAATGCACTGTGAGTGAGTACTAAAATGTTTAATATGAAGTGGAATTAATGAGAAATATGGACAATTATTGATCTCTCACAAAGTTGGCTCTTTAAATACATAGACTTTCAGACAATGCACTTCTAATTATCCTTTAACTTTGCTTATAGGACTATCGTTCCAAAAAATCTACACACATTTTTATCCAATTGACTCAGGAATGCAAATATAACACTTAGATTAGAGCAAGTATAGGAAAATGTCTTCCTGTGTTGAACTTTTTTATGCTTTCAGATTGCAAACCATTCATGTTGAAAGAAACGTAAAAAGCTACAAGAATATCCAATTTTAACCTTGCCCTACAAAATGTTGAACTAACTTTCAGTTAAGAAGATGATTACATTTACAATCAAATTATCACATGTAATGTTGAACATACATTCCACGTTGTTTGGCTAAATACATGTAGACCCCTGTGATTTGTATTTTAATCCCTTAGAAGTATATTTACCATTAGATGCAGACAAACTATGATCATAACAGCTGTGAAAAACTGTTGAGGGAGAAATTAATTAATATTTTTATGATACAGCTTTTCAGTGCCAATTAAGTACTTTGTAAGGTGCTATAAACATGATAAATTGATTTTGAGAAGTTTTAATCATTGCAGCACAGAAGAAAGCCACTCAGTCCATCAAGTCCATGCCGACTTTTTGTAGTGCAATCCATTCATTTCCATTCCCCCAAGTTCTATTCCTGTTGTCCTGCAATTTTGTTTCCCTCAAGTCCTCATCCAAATTTCTTTTGAAATCATTCATTGTCCCTGCCTCCACCACCTTTGTAGACTGCAGGTTTCAAATCATTGCCATTCGCTGTATAAATTAGCTCTTCTCTCATCATTGTGCATCTCTTGCTCAAATCCTTAAATATGTGTCCTCTCATCCTTATACCATCAGCAAATGGGATCTGCTTTCCTATGACTACCTTATCTAAATCTGTCATAATTATGTACACCTTTATCAAATCTCACTTCAACCTTCTTTGTTCCAATGAGAATCACCTCAACTGCTGCAACCTAAGCTTATAACTAAAATCCCCCATCCCTGGAACTATTCTGTTAAATCTTTTCTGCACCATGTCAGATATCGGCACAATGCTCTAGTTGGAGCCTAACTGCAGTTTTCAAAGGTTCAGCATAACTTTTGTATGCAAGATCCCATATGTTTTGATTACGCTCTCAGTATATCCTGCCGCCTTCGAATCAATGCTCGTGCACACCCAGGTCCCTATTTTCTGCACACCCTGTAGAACTGTGCCAGATTTACCTTTCCATCCTATTTACTGTATTATATATCTTCACAAGCCTGTTCAGTATTTCTTACATTACTCAGTCCATGAGCATTTTGAGTCAGTCTTCTACTATTTCTATCTTTACACAAGCCTGTTCAGCATTTCCGCATAACTGAATCGTCAAGCATTATAAATCAGTCATCTGACTTAAATGTTTTCCTTTCTCTGTTATCAGAGCTGATCATTCAAGGTGTGCCCTGACAAGAGCACTGTAGAATTTAAACATGACTTCCTCAAAACTGTCCACTATTAGTTTATTCTGTTCGGTCCATTTCTCCACAGTTGAATCTGCCTTCACCACACTCTTGGGCAGTGCATTCCAATCCTAACCATTTGCTGCATAAAAAATGTTTTTCTCATGTGACCATTGCTTCTTTTACCAATCACCTTAAATCTGTGCCAACGAAAGCAGTTTCTTTCGGCTCTGTCTAAATCCTTCATGATTTTGAACACCTCTATCCAATCTCTACTTATGCCTCTCTTCCAAGGAGAAAGTCCCAGCTTCTCCAATCAATTCATGTAACTGAAGTTACTCATCCCTGGGCACTCTCGTGAACCTTTTTTTAAATTAATTTATGGAATATAGGCATCAGTGTCTACATCAGCATTTATTGTCCGTCCCTGGTTGCCCTTGAGAAAGCAGTGGTTAGTTGCCTTCTTGAATCTCTACAGTCCTTGAGGTGTAGGTGCACCCATAGTGCTTTAGGGTGAGATTTCTAAGATATTGACGCAACGACAGTGAAAGAACAGCAATATATTTCCAAGTCAGGGTGGTGAGTGACTTGGAGGAGAACCTCCAGGCGGTGCTGATTCCAGGTATTTGCTGCCCTTGTCCTTCTGTATTGTAGTGGTTGCGGGTATGGAAGATGCTGCCTAAGGAGCCTTGGTGAATTCTTGCAGTACATCTTGTAAATTGTACACACTTCTGCCACTGTTTGTCGGTTATGGAGAGATTGAATATTTGTGGAAGGGGTACCAATTAAGCGCGCTGCTTTGTCCTGAATGTTGTAGAGCTATGTATGTTGTGGACCTTCAGTGTTGATCACACTCAACACTCATCCAGGCAAGTGGAGAGTATTACATCACACTCCTGACTTGTGCTTTATAGATGGTGGACTAGCTTAAAGTACTTTCAAATCAAAGTCATAAGTCACATCTGATTGAAACAAGAAAATACAAAATGTTACGTCTACATCATCCAAGCAATAGAGCTCCTTAGTCTTTTATCAGAATTATCAAGCCCTATTTTACATTATGCTTTTATACATATTTGTTAAATTGATTGGTATTAATGTATTATGGGTTCAAACTTTGCATTAATTTTGAACCATTGACATAAATATAAAATTTAGCTTCTTTGTGTACAAAGTCTTTGATTTTCATAATTTTGTTTTGGAATGGAGACATGCTGGTGTCAGTATAATTAAATCACAGCCTACAGGAACGTCCTACTATACAAACTGCTGTGCATACTCTATAACACAAACTTTCTTTTTCTTTATTTGTTATGTAGGAGTTTTTATCTTTAATGAACACTCATTGTAACTACACTGTATAGTTCCTATAACCCACAAATTATGAGAACTGACTCATTTATATTGTTGTTATGCTTATTGTAGTTAAGTTTAGTTTTTAACACAGGATTACAGTTTTAAAATGGTCACATGTTTGAAATGTTTACAGTAAAATTAAAATGGTTAATACAGATTTAACAGATTGAGAAAAGAAAACTCCAACAGCTACTTTATTTACTTCTCACAAGTCAACACTTCATTGAGACATTTGCTTCCACAAAGTAAGCACTTCTACAATTTCAAGCTGAAATAGGCTATTAGCTGCGGTCATACAATTTCAAGAAGTGACCATGCTTGTGATTAAATATTCTTGTCCCAAGGATCAGTCAGAATCTCTCTTTCCATCTCCAGGATCGCCTTTCAACAATTAGCAGGATCCTCAACTGCAGTATATATCTCCAATGTGTTCAACTGTTTATGCCTTTGACTACATTGACCAACCATACTATCCTATGAAACTTCTTTTAATAAACATGATGCCCAATTATGATCTGTGGCCTTTGTTTAAATCATAATTTTCATCCTCTCAGGAAGTTGTCCAGCTTTCTCTTTGTTTTCTCCAGTAATTTTCCATCCTGTTAAGCCAGGAAAAGATGTTTTTGCTGGAACACTGCTTCACCTTATCTTGATTCAAGGCCTGGTCTTCATAATTTAAATACTTGTGTCTCTGGCTAGCCTGTTAAAATCTGTGCTGTTTTCCTTGACAGCTTTTGTTTTGATTTCTCGACTTGAAGTTTATTTTAGAAAAACTGCAGAAGAGCTGTTTCTCGGTCCATGTCAATTAGTTGCGAAGTGTAATAGGAAGCATTTTCAGTCATTCCTCTGAATTCATTTTGCAGGGTGGTTTTTGTTGTATATAGTTAACATTCATAACAACTATTCAGAAAGGAACATTTGTCATTAGTAGAAGCTACTGAAGCAGTTAAAATAGTTACGGCACAGCAGAAGGCCTTTTAGCCCCCATTAAGCTTGCATTAGTTCCCTGTAAAAAAAAACTCCCACTCCTCTACCCTTTCCCAATAGCCCAGCAATTTCCTTTTTCCTTCAGGTGGATATCCGTTTTCCTTTTGAAAGCCAGGATTGAACCTGCCTTATTCAGCCTTTCCAAATTGTAACTACTTGCTACATAAAAAGCTTTTTCTCATGTCACCAATGGTTCTTTTGCCGATCGCTTTAAATTTGTGTCCTCTGGTTTTTTATCATTCCGCCAATGAAAATAGTTTCTCTTCATCTGCTTTCCTAGCCACCTCATGATTTTGAACGCTTCTATCAAATCTCATCTCAAACTCCTTTTTTTCTAAGGAGAGCAACTGCAGTTTCTCTAACATAGACATAACTGAAGACTTCTGAAACCATTCTTGTAAATCATTTCTGAACCCTCCCTAAAGTGTTTGCATTCTTCGTAAAGTATGGCACCAGAATTTGACATACAACTCCAGTTGAGGCCAAAACAGTGTTTTGTATAGGTTTGTCCTAACAATTTTGCTTTTATACGCTATGCCTTTAAAACTAGGAACCCCAAATGCCATTTTATCCACTTTCACAACCGCCCTACCTACTTTTAAGATTTATGCACACAAGTCCCCAGGTCTCTTTCTTCCCATATCCCCTTTAGAACTTATCCTTTATTATTTACTTGCATTCTTTCTACTAAAATGTATCACACTTATCTGTTTTAAATTTCAGCAGCCATATGTCCGCCCATTCCGGCAATCTCTCTGTCCTCTTGAGCTCTGTCACTATTCTACATTTCATGGATCACTTTCAGCATGGAAGGGAGCCATTTGACTATCCAGCCCATACTGGCACTCAGTGGAGCAATTCAGTCAGTTCCAGTCCTTCACTCAATCATCCTACGTCTGCAGATCTATTTCTTTCAAGTGCCCATCAGGTTTTCTTTTGAAATTATTGTTGATTTCCACTTCAGCCACACTTGTGCCCAACAGGTTCCAGGTCATTGCCACTCACTGCATAAAAAAAACTTTTCCTTGCCTTTCTCCTGCATCTCTTGCCCAAAACTTTAAATCTATTTCCTCCCATCCTTATACCACTACCTGATGGGAACACCTTTTCTTTGGCTATTTTATTCAAACCTGTCATAGTATTGTACACTTGTATCAAATATCTACTTAATCTTCTTTTCTCCAAAGACAGCAATCCCAACTATTCCAATCTATTCTTGTAACTAAAATCCCACATCCCTGGAACTATTCTGGTAAATCTTTTCTGCACCTTCTTAAGCATGGTGACCAAAACTGGATGCCTGGATGCAGTACTGTAGCTGGGGCCTAACCAGAGCTTTCAAAGGTTCAGCACAACTTTTCTCTGTACTCAATGGCCCAATTTTGCCATCAGGTTGCACCCATTTTCAGCTGCAAAAACTTGGTAAAGTCGGGCATGAAGCAGGTAGTGTGATCCGTGCCTGCTTCCCAACTGGTTCTCCCTTTACCAAGGCTCGAAAATGGCAGCAATCGAAACCTCACCCGAAACTAGCGCGAGGGCCATTTAACTGCATTTGCATGCATTTGAATTGACTTAATGGGCGGCACTTCCCCCTTTAACACTGTTCGCCCATCCAGAATCGGCATGAAACAGGCACGCACCACAAAAGTCCGAACTGGACGCTGCAGTTAGTGAGGAGGTGAGTGCCAAACATCCAGTGTGATCAGTGAGGGGGAACAGGGGTCTGCTGCCTGAGATCGTTAAAGGGGTGGGGCCTGCCATTGAACTGGGAGGCAGAGGGGGTGGGGGGATAAGGGGGTCCGTAATGTTGTGGGGGTGGGGCAATGTCTGTGCGGGCCAGGGTAGGAATTATCTGACCCGGGAGCGATGCGGCAGGGGAGCCGCATGCTATCAATTTTTTACTGCGCATGCGCAGTTGGAGGCACCAATCAGAGCTGCAGGATTTCGGGCCCTTTGAGCCCCGCCCACAGGCTTCAGCAACACGATTCGGAATTGCTGGTATTTTTTCAGGCAGAGTGCATATGGGGCAGCTGAGAACGGGTAAAAAAGTTGAAGTTGAAACTCTCTGTTTCAAGTCTGCCAGCACTTAAAATTAAAATGGTAAAATAGGGCCCAGTGTCTCTCTTTGTGAACCCCAGGGTCCCATATGTTTTGCTAACCATTCTCTTCAGTATATCCTGCTCCCTTCAATGATCGATGCTCATGCACCCCCAGGTCCCTCTTTTCCTGCGGATTCTTTAGAACTGTGCCAGGTTTACCTTTCCATACTATTTGCTATGATATCTATCTCCACACAAGCCAGTTCAGTATTTTCGCATAACTGAATCCTCAAGCATTATAAATCAATCATCTGGCTTAAATGTTTCCCTTCCTCTGTTATCAGAACTGATCATTCAAGGTGTGCCATGAAACGAACACTACAATTTAAGCATGACTTCTCCAAACTTTTCCTCCACTAGTTTGTTCAGTGCAGTATTTATTTTGTTGATTGCAGCGCGATTGAACGTGGCCATTCTAACTCTTAAATTCCTTTTTTGGAAAATCTGATCTTTATGTTTGTACGTGTAATATAGAAATCTGGATTTTTCATCAGTGAAGCCCAATAAACATAAATTGGTGATTTGCTGCCTTCTCAGTCAGAATGATTAGTCACAAAGGTTAAATCTCTGGCTTTCTTATACAAGAATCCAGCCTGCTTTCAAGGCTCAAATTTCAACCAGAGGAATTTTCTGCAGTTGCCAAATTTTTCACAGAATGGCAATAAGCTGCTCATGATGGTGTAAAAACATTTAACTTTGGAATTCAACTTCTGGATTGCAGGGAAATTAAACTGAATGTAAGATGAGCTGTGAAGTCTTATTAACTGAAGAATTTTGGCATAATTCTTATTAACAGTTCATCATTTGAGCTATAAGAATATCAACTTCATGAGATAAATTACATTTTTGTAATAATGTGCAAATATTGCTTTGGTTTAGGGACTGTCAGTTAATCAGTTAACTTTTGCAATAGGTGTATTAACCATTTTTGATGATTTATTTTTCAATGTCACAGTCAAAGAAGTTACCAAACCAAGTCTGTGATTTGCATGAGAATTCACAGCAGGGGAAACATGAGGCAGAGAGAAGCAGTGCAGTTATGTCATGCATGTTTTAATTAGCAGTTGGCAACATGTCAAGCAAAGAATGGACTCGGTGACCCACATGCTGAATGCCTTCAGCATCACTGGGGACCTCTGGTTTGTGTCTGTGCCACTAAAACCTTCATGTACAAAGTAGTCAGTGGCTTTGCTTGTTCTAATGATCTGAGTGCTTTAAACTACAATTTCTGTAATGCATACATCTGATTCTTGTGCAGTAATAGTTTGCAATCTGTGGATATTAAGGTGGGGAAGAGCTGCCAGAGCTCAGTAGATGCCTGCAATATCTTGTGTCGTAGAAATGGTTGTTCCAAGTCCTTGGTTTCCGTATTGTGCTTCTAATCTCAACTGACAACCGAGTAGCTTGCACTTTCAGATTGCAAGTTGAGGCTTGTGTTGGAAACTACTTGTTACAACTCCTATTTCTGCAATGCAAGTGATTCTCAAACTTTTCTCTTGAAGGATCTCTTGGATTAGTGATCAGAGGTTCCACTCCTCCCCTGTCCCGGCCATATCTAAATTATAATACTATATTGATGAAAATATTTGATATAGAGTAATTGGCAAATTTAATAACTGACACACTGGCACTTCAAATCAGTTCAGAAATCCCTGTTCCAGTGATCAGAGCAAGTCAGCAAAAATAAGCCAACCACTAAATGACCATTTACAATGCAAACCTTTATGCAGCTTTCAGCATTCCTCGTACCTAGTCCCTCCAACCCATTAGCTGACAGCCGCACTGCACTCCTACTTCATGCCAAGCCCATCTCCAGTTATTACTCATTCACCTACTCTGGACCATTTCCTGTGGTCATTCATTGCAAGCCTATAAACAAAAGCAGATAAGCTGACATCATTGATGCACCCCAGTTATTTTGAAAAGCTCCCTCTTTTTAAAGTCTCCGAATCTTACTCAGGATTATATCATGGACCCGCTGGAAAGTCTATGCAGATTCAGCTCTGAGAATCACTGTACTATGCCAAGTTTAAAGCTATTGTGTGACATTGGTGTATCTTTAAAAAATGTTTTTTTTTAAATCATGTATTTTGCAACTATCATAGTTTCAGATTTTTTCATTGTTGCCGCTGGTTGCTAGAGGTCCTTTTTGTTTTGCTCCTTCAATGGCTTAAATGGGCATTTGTTCATTTTTAATATAATCCTCAGGTACTTTCTGGGATTATTTTATGATCCTGCATTGTTCAGAGGAAGACTGGTTGGCAGGTCATGTGTTTTGGATAGTCTTTTTTCTTCATAATGAATTCGAGATTTCACTTTTAATGTGGTTTCTGGCAGCAGTAATTAAGAAGAGGGTGGACATCAAGCTGAAAAGAATTGTTTTTCTCTCTCTTTCCCTGGATTTGGAAATTCTGCTGTTTAGAAATAAGGTTCCTGGCATTCCTGGAGTGGAAAATCTACTGTTGGTGGTTGGCTTGCTGAGAGCCTCTCTCTCGCTCCTTGTGATTTTGGGAAGCTGTTCTGACTTCAAGCTGTTCTGGGTGTATATCCAGAGGGCTACTAGAAGTTACAAGGCTGGGAAGTCAGAGTTTCAATTCTCTAGCCAAAGATCTAAGTTCCAGCATCATGTGAGCATTCATATTTTGTGTATTAACCCTGTGGCAAAGGATTTGTTTCATTGGAACAGTGTTTGGCTGCTAAGGTTTATACTATATCATGTTTGCTTTTTTCCTGTTTGTAATTGGTAAAAATGATTGCTAATTTTCTTTATAAACATGGTAACTGTATACTTAAATAAACTTTGTTTCACAAAAGCTCTTTAGTGGGTCAGTTGAATCATACCTGAAGGGAAATATCTCATGCACACCCTAGCCAAATTCAGAGTGAAAAACTTAAGATCATAAAGTGCAAAACTTATGATCTAGGTGGACTTCATAAAACACTTCAGAGCTTCTGACCTGAATTATAACAATCGTTTTCTGATATGGTAGGCTAATTAATATGCCCAGTGGTATCTTTTAGCTGCTCCACAGTTGAAGATAGGTCTTTCCCCTGATTTCACCAAGTTCCTAGACTACTACTTTTAACAGAAATCGTCATGTATATGAGGTTTGGTATCTTGAAGACTATATAATTGATCAGTGTCTTTATGGATTAAACTTACTGTGCAGAAGAGATGTTTAAGAAGATCTAGCTCTGCATTCATTGAAAAAAAAACACAATTTCAATGACCTTACACTGCAACTGCACTGTTTTGTGCAAAGAATCACATTGGGCATCAGTAGTTACATAAATGTGAATGAATTTGGTGCAATAGCTATATTGATTGAATATCCAACAGCATCAAGATTAATTGTGACTTTATTTATCGCTTGTTAGCCCTAATCTTTCTCAAAGGATGTTGCTTTGTTAGATGGACCCTATCCACATAATTTCCTCCTGAATAAATTTATTGTTCCTTGGTTTCTCTTTTTAGGCTAAGGCAAATCTTATTACCCCAAATATATAACACAGGTGAAATTTAACATTAAAAGCATACTCCTTTACTTGTCATGTAAGTTGTACTTTCCTAAAACTGTTGTTTGGAAAGATTGATGTGATTCAGTTATCTTGTGTAATAAATTTATGCTAAGGCATGTGATATATTTTCTCAAATGAATAGTTAACATTTTACAGCAATTTCTAAAAAGGACAAAGCAAGGCTATAAAAATTCCTTTGCAACTGAAGCCTGTTTTTCCCCAAAAAATAAGCTTGTTAAACGTGTCAATTTTGTTTAAGGCTCTATTTTTTAAATGGTGCACAGACACATTTGAAAAGAGAAGAGATTTCTTCCCTTCCCCTAAAGAAAAGTTCTGTCCATGTTCATTCTGGTGGAACCTCATCACAAAGCCAGTGTTTGGGGAATCACAGACTTGTAGTAAAGTATTTTTCTTTCCGTATCAGTGGTTCATCTGTCACTTTTCTCATGCACCTACCTTTGAGGAAGTATATTTTGAAAAAAAAAGTAAACAGAAGTTTCTGATACTGATGCAGTTTAAACCCTAATGGCTAGTTGCAAGTTTTAGACAAACCCAAATAGGAAATGTACTAGTGGCACCCAGTTTACTTGTTAGCTCGTGTTATTTAAGATGAAGATGTGGAGGGGTGCATGAGGCAGTTGGAAATGGAAGCCAATGATTGCCTATAATTAAATTTAAAGGAAAACTGATGAAGGGAGCAACAACTATTAAAGCTTTTTGAAAGGCGCATTAGATATTTTAACCCCATTGGTTAACTTTGCTAAAATCAAAAGAGGAAAGAACTAAAAAGTGACTGGCAAAAATTAAAGGGAAGGAAACGCAGCAAGCTTCTAGGTAAGTGACATGACAGTCAAGCACATGATACTCCAGCTGATATGGAGATGGTGTGGCATGCAATGGTTGCAATAACCCTCTGACATTCTACTGCTACCATCATGTGGAAAATAGGATTAAGAGGAGGCCATTCGACCCTTCAAGCCTGTCCAGTTATTCATTATGACCATGGCTGAATTCCAGGTATCAAATTGGCGTAAAAATTGGGGTAAATCCTGCTGCTTTTTTAGCAGGATTTTCAAAATGAATCTCCCACACTCTGAGCGCTGCAATGCACCTCAGCCTAATTCACATTAAAAATCAGGGAACGGAGGCTTGTTCCCACTGGAGAGGCCGGCAGCAAAGCATTGAATGGGCCACTGCATATGCGCTGATCTGTCAGTGTGGAGATCAGTGCATGCGCGGTTGTTCCACACTGCTGGCCTCTGCCAGCCAGCCCTGCAACACCACCCCCATCGCTACCCCTACCTTTATCCGATGATCGCTGGCTTCCCAGACCTCACCAGGCCAGCACTGACAACCTTGCTGGCACTGCCAGGCTGGCAATGCCTGGGGATGTTAGATGTTAAATTGGCAGCTTAATTCTACAGGTGCAGGCAATTATATGCTGATTCTCTTTGATTCTCCCTTTTGTGTGTTTAGGCTGTCTGCATCTCTCTCATTCCGTGACTCTTGCTGCTAACGCTGGGTTTATCGTCAACAAGTTTTTAAATGGTTGAATACCATTTGACAGTCCTTTCTCTAGTTAGTGCTCTTTGAGTGATGCTGCCACACGGCTGAAACTTGGCACAACCTTTAGGATAGAATCTACTTGTGCCTAGAAATCTAAAAATATCTTTTTTGGTGGTGGGTTTTGGGAAGTCCCAAATGGCCTGTACTTTTTTATCTCATGGTACCATTTGGCCATGTTTCATTCTAGGTCCCAGATATAAATTTTGGACCTTAGCAAATTTCCTTTTTCCTAAATTCAGCATGAGATTGGCTCCTTCTATGGGTCACATAGTTCCTTTAGGTGGTGCAGATGCTCTTTCCAACCACTAAGCCATCAATGTATTCAGCATAGTAATTCAATCCTCGATCACTTTGTTCATGACCCTTTGAAAAGTTGCAGGGGTGTTCTTCATCCTGAAAGGCTTGACTTTGAATTGATAAAGTCCTTGTGGTGTCACAAAAGTGGAGATCTCTTTTGACCTCTTAGTTAAAGGTACTCCCCAATAGCTCTTTTTGTTATGAATTTGACCATCTGAAGCTTGGATGCGGCTTTCTCAACATGGAACAGGAAATGATTTCCTTTGGATATAACACTTACCTGCCCTTAGACCATGAACAAAGTCTGGGTTCCATTTGGTTTGGGCACTGTGACAATAGGGGAACTCCAACCACTGCAACTCAATTAAGTTATGTCATTCTGGAGCATATTCTCAAAATCCTTCTCTATCTGCGATAATTTAGCTGGATTTAACCTTATATGGATATTGTTTAATCAGTACGGTGTCCCCCACATTTACATCATGCATTGCCAATCCTATTCTACCTAATTTATTCCACTATACATTTGCAGTAACTCTGTTTGCTCCAGCTCTGATATGGAAGATGACTTAACCACTGTTTTAAATTCACTAGTGCTTCCTCATTGACCAAATGAATTATAAGGAAATCACTGTCGTAATTTGAACCCTTGTCTTCCCCTGCTTCATTACTAACAAAAGATCTCTAGCTTGTTCTCATCTCTAAGCCAGTATTTCTTTATTTCTTTAACATGTTCATGTGACACACCATGTGTGATTTGTGTGTGTCTAGGGTGCGTACCTGATAGTTTAGCTCACTCAATTTCCTTTCTGTGATCTGGCCCACTGAATCTAGCTTTCAGGGGTTTGCCTGACACAGGTAATAACAACAGCACTCTCCCCTTGTATAAAACAGAGTTTGGGTCTTCCTATCAGCATTGACTTTCATTCCCTGCTGGGCCTTTATATGTTTTCTCGCCAACTCTCAGGCTCCATTAAATTTGAGACATAGTTTGAAAGCATAGTCTCTGTCTTTGTGCTTAGCAACATTTCACAAATTAATTTCAGTGGTCCTCTGACCTCATGCCAGAGGACCAATTCAAGAGAACTACATTTCGTAGATCCATTTGGTGCATCCCTAATCACAAATAATAAAAATGGAATCTCCTTTGTCCCAATCATGAGTAGTCTTGTCTGTAAACTCTTATCATGTTTTCAAAGTCTAGTGCAACCTCCCTGCATGGTAGGCTGATCATTTATACTGTTTGATCCTCACAGTATTCATGACATCTTTGAATAGTCCTAATATAAAATTTAATCCTGATTTAATCTCCTTTGGTAAGCCATATCCAGTCAAGAATTTTGTTAACTCCCCTACTACTGTCCTAGCCATAATAGTTCTTATGGGTATGGTCAGGGAATCGAGTGGATATATTCATGATAGTAAGAAATATTGGTTTCCACTTTGTGTTCTTGGCAGTGGCCCTATGCAGTCGATTAGGACCAGGTAAATATTCTTCAAATGTTGAGATAGGGAGCAAAGGTGCTGGCTTGATTACCATTTGCGGTTTCCCTATTACCTGACAGAGATGACAAGCTCGACGAAAGGTGTCTACGTCCTTGTGTAATCCAGGCCAATAAAACTGTCTTTGGATTTTGTCTTGGGGCTTCTTTATTCCAAGGTTCCCCTCATGGAATCTCATGAGCTTTCCGATACTCGGAAGGTAATATGTTTTGGTGTACTTCTGCCCATTTGTCCTCTGTTCTAACGTGTGGTAGTTGCCATTTTCTCATTGATACATTCTCCTGTGCATAATAACACTTGGGAATGCATTGAGCTTCCAATGTTGCGTACACTGTCTGATAGAGTTGTTTTAATTTAGAATCACTCTGCTGCAGTTCAATCAACCTTTTTGAATGAAACACATCAGTGTCGTTCTGTGTCTAATTCTCATTTAGCTTGCTAGATAGTATATAACCTGATCTCACTGGTGTCGTCTTGGGCTTACAACTCCTCCGTCTTCTGTCTTAGCTTATGAGCCTGGGATTGCGTCACTACGAAAATCAGAAATATCCCAGTACGGTCTGTTTGTAATTTACTAGGCAGATCCATAACACCCTCAAGAAAATACTCCTCCATGCCAAGAGGGCAGAGTTCTGTCAAGATTCCCAACCATTTTTTGCAGCCAGATACTTAATTACAGCATTGCAAAGAGCATATGGCGGTGAAAAATTGACCCCCAGCTGTATTTATTATCTGGTCGGCATTTTGAAACTTGATTTGATAATCTTTGCACCCCTACTATTTTATTCCAAATTTGAAAAAGCATTGTGAATTGATTTTATGTTTTCTCCCTCTCTTCAGGGACATTCCAGTTATATTACACACCTTGACTGGTCACCAGATACAAATTTCATAATGTCTAACTCAGGAGACTATGAAATTCTATATTGTAAGTATTCTGATACTTCCAACCAAAAATTTTTTAAAAATTAAGGTAACGTTTGGTGCTTATTTGTTGCTTTCTTTGTTATTTGAATAGTATATTTTCTTTTAAACTAAATTGAAAAGTTTGTATCTTAATGACAGTCTTTCCACCTCAGAATTTGTAATTCACTGCTAGTGGACTGTACATTATTTAGACACCTAGGCACAGAACCAATTCATTATAAATTACCACTGAGCTGGATGAGTGCCAGATTGTAGTAAGACTGCTACAACTTCACGTTCTTTAGGGAATGCTAAATTTCACAGACATGTATGCACGGTCTGCCAACATAATGGCAGCTAACATATTTCAGTGGCATAGGTTTTGTTTTCCTTTCTCACCATATGGTCTCAAGTACACCGTCAAATAAATTTGAATGCATTTCTAATGTTTCACAAATGTTATTTGTCTCCATTATAGATATTTTTAATGTAAGCAGACCAGAGTGTCCTTCTATTGCAAACTAATCTGAAATAGTGTATAGCAACAGACTGCAATTGCCCGACTTTGTCTGAACGTTTGTCTCTAACCCTGGCTGACGCTGCCAATAATGATTGCTTATTCTTAACTACTATACTTCCTTCAATGTAGCAAAAGCGTCTCACTGTGTAATATGAAGCAGTGACAAACATTAATCAGGAACTGGAAGTAAAGTTAAAGGGATTGACTTAAATGTTTTAACCTTGGAATTTGCTGCATATGAGGGTGCTATAAGAACATAAGAAATAGGAGCAGGAGTAGGCCATCTAGCCCTTCGAGCCTGCCCCGCCATTCAATAAGATCATGGCTGATCTGTCGTGGCTCAGTTCCACTTTCCCGCCCTCTCCCCATAACCCTTAATCCCCTCTCTTATCAAGAACCCATCAACCCGCTTCTTAAAAATATTTAGCGAGGCAGCCTCCACCACTTCAACGGGCAGAGAATTCCAGAGATTCACCACCCTTTGAGTGAAGAAGTTCCTCCTCAACTCCGTTCTAAACCGCCTCCCCCTTATCTTGACGCTGTGCCCCCTAGTCCTACTGTCTTTTTTGAGCGGGAAGAGTCTCTCCACCTCTATCCTATCCATCCCATTCATCATCTTATACGTCTCAATGAGATCTCCCCTCATTCTTCTAAACTCTAACGAGTACAAGCCCAGTTTATTCAGCCTCTCCTCATAGCTCAATCCCCTCAACTCCGGTATCAGCCTAGTAAACCTCCTCTGCACTCCCTCCAGGGCCAAAATATCCTTGCGCAGGTGCGGCGCCCAAAACTGCACACAGTACTCCAGCTGAGGCCTCACCAATGCCCTATACAGCTGCAGCAAGACCTCCCTACTTTGATATTCAATCCCCCTCGCTATGAAGGCCAGCATCCCATTCGCCTTCCTGACCACCTGCTGCACCTGCAAGCTGGGTTTTTGCGACTCATGCACAAGGACCCCGAGGTCCCTCTGCACCGTCGCCTGCTGCAGTTTTTCGCCACGTAAGTAATAGTCCTTCCTACCATTCTTCCTACCAAAGTGGACCACCTCACACTTGCCAACATTAAATTCCATTTGCCAGTTCCTGGCCCATTCGCCCAGCCTATCTAGATCCTTCTGCAGACTCTCCACACCCTCCGCACAATTTGCCTTTCCCCCAATCTTGGTGTCATCAGCAAATTTCGACACCCTGCTCTCGGTTCCCTCCTCCAGATCATCTATATAAATGGTAAATAGCTGAGGCCCCAGCACCGACCCCTGGGGCACCCCACTAGTCACCAACCGCCAATCCAAATAGCACCCATTGACCCCCACTCTCTGCCTCCTATTTGACAACCAATCCTCTATCCACGCTAACACCCTACCCCCAACTCCATGTCCCCTGACCTTCTGCAATAACCTCTTGTGAGGTACCTTGTCAAACGCCTTCTGAAAATCCAGAAAGACCACATCCACCGGCTCTCCTCTATCCACTGCCCTAGACACATCCTCATAGAACTCCAGTAAATTTGTCAGACACGACTTCCCTTTAATGAAACCGTGTTGCGTCTGCCCTATCAAGCAATTCCCTTCAAGATGCCTCACAATTTCCTCCTTAATGACGGATTCTAACATTTTACCTACCACAGACGTTAAACTAACCGGCCTATAATTCCCCGCCTTTTGCCTGGCACCCTTCTTAAACAACGGCGTAACATTAGCCGTTTTCCAATCTTCCGGCACTTCCCCGGAATCCAGCGACGTCTGGAAAATAACCACCAAGGCATCCACTATAACCTCCGCCATTTCTTTCAGAACCCTCGGATGCATTCCATTCGGTCCTGGCGACTTGTCCACAATCAGCCCCTCCAGTCTGTCGAGCACCACCTCTCTAGTAACAGTAATGTCATTAAGACCCTCCAGTCCTACCACCTTTCCATCGCTAACACCCGGCAAATTATTCACGTCCTCCTCCGTGAAGACAGAAACAAAAAAGTTATTCAAGACCTTAGCCATTTCCCCATCCCCTACCACTAGGTCCCCTTTCTCATCCTCTAAAGGACCAACGTTCACCCTAGCCAGCCTCTTCCTTTTTATATATTTATAAAAACTCTTGCTATCCTTTTTTATATTAAGTGCTAGCCCAGCTTCATAGCTTCTCCTACCCTCCTTTATCAACTTCTTTGTCAATCTTTGTTGACATTTAAACCTTTCCCAATCCTCTTCTCGCCCACTGCTCTTAGCTACTCTAAATTCCTCCACTTTTAATTTAACACTTTCCTTCACCTCCTTCGTTATCCACGGCTTATTACCTCTCCTCCTACTGTCCTTTTTGACCATCGGAATAAATTTCTGCTGAGCACCAAGAAAGATCTCCTTAAAGATCCTCCACTGCTCCTCAGCAGACCTACCTTCCAACGCGCTCCCCCAGTCCACATTCGCCAATTCTTCTCTCATCCTACCATACTCCCCTCTATTCAAACAAAGGACGCGTGTCCAGGAACCCACTTTCTCCTCCTCCATCTGCAACAGAAACTCCACCATGCAATGATCACTCTCTCCAAGAGGATCCTTCACCGCAAGGTCCCTAATTCTACCCGCCTCATTACATAGCACCAGATCCAAGATAGCTCGCTCCCTCGTCGGCTCCAACACACACTGTTCAAGGAAATTATCCCGGCAGCATTCCAAGAACTCCTCCTCGAGCCCACCTCGTCCAACATGGGTCGACCAATCAATATGCAGATTGAAATCTCCCATAACTACTGCTGTCCCATTTCTGCACGCCGCACTTATTTGCGCGTTAACAGCCCGCCCCATCTCCAGATCATTATTTGGTGGCCTATAGACGACACCCACCAGCGTCTTCCTCCCTTTGCTGTTCCTAATCTCCACCCACAACGATTCCACTTTCTGCTCTTTGGCTCCGATATCATCCCTTGCTACCACCTTGATACTATCCTTAATCAGCAGAGCTACGCCACCCCCTCTTTCCTCCTGCCTATCCTTCCTAAACACTTGATAGCCCTGTACATTCATCTCCCAGTCCCTGTCACCTTGCAGCCACGTCTCTGTAATGGCCACCAGATCGTATCCATTTGTGTCGATCTGCGCCACCAGCTCATCCACTTTATTCCGAATGCTTCGTGCATTCAGATAAAGCGCTTTCATCCCAGCCTTCACCTGGACCCTATTTGCCGTAACGCCACCAATTGGGACATCCTCGGCCTCTTCCCTTACCTGTACCCTATCCTTAACTTTAGACCTCGTAGCGTCACCTACCCTCGCACCCTCCCCCCCCCCTAATTAGTTTAAAGCCCTGTCTACAGTCCTCTTTACTCGATTCGCCAACACTCTGGTCCCAGCACGGTTCAGACCAACCCCATCCCACCCGAACAAGTCCCACCTACCCCAATACTGGTGCCAATGCCCCATAAATTCGAACCCATTCCTCCCACACCAATCCCTGAGCCACCCATTCACTTCCTTTATCCTGTCAACCCTACGCCCGTCTGCACTCAGTTCAGGCAGTAGCCCAGAGACGACCACCTTGTCGGTTCTACTTTTTAATTCCATTCCCAGCTTTTCATACTCCCTCCCCAGATCCTCAGTCCGCACTTTGCCTACGTCGCCGGCACCCACATGTACCACAACGACCGGATTCTCACCCTCCCACTCCAGGTTCCTCTGCAGCCCAGCTGCGACATCCTGTACCCGAGCACCAGGCAGACAACACACCCTTCTGTGCACTTTGTCATTGTGACAAAGGACAGTGTCAATACCCTTCACCCCACTATCCCCAATCACTACTACGTTCCTTTTCCCCTTCTCTTTGCCTATGTCCTGCTGCATCACTGTACCGTGTGCAGTTTGCTCACCAACCTCACCTGCCTCGTTCTCTTCCAGACTGGAAGCAAGAACCTCAAACCTGTTATGCAGATTAAGAGGCTGAGGCCTCCGCTCCTCACCCCCCTTCCTCCTCCCAGCAGCCCCCTTTTGTCCCTGACCCTTAGATTTAGCCAGTCTAGGGGGGGTGGATGTCACTTGCACCCCATTGACAATGGCACCCTCTCTCCCCCTGATGAGCCTCAGTGTCTGTAGCTCAGAGGCCAGCTCATCCACCTTGAGCTGGAGCTCTTCCAGCAACCTGCACTTACTACAGACATGGTCACTGGGAAGGACCCTGGGGTCCACCAGTTCCCACATCATACAGAAACCACACATCACATGCCCCTCCATTATTCACTGTAATTTTTTATGGGGAAAAAAATTTTTTTCCTTGTTTCCTGCTGTAGTAGTTGAAAAAATTTTTTTTTCCTTGTTTTTTCAAACAAACTCACCTGGCCTTTTTCCTTCCAGCCCTTTTTGATATTAAGCCCTATTAACTCACTCTGCTTCCCACTCACTCCGCTGCCCGCTCAGACACTGCCCGCTGTCTACACCAGGCCTCCTTTTAAACCTGGCGCTGATTTAAAGCAGGCTGGTCCACAAATGCCTTTCAACCACTCCCTCAGAATTCTTAAAGCAGTAAATACAATAAATAAATGCTTTAAACAGTTCTACAAAGAGTAAAGTGCTTTAAACTTATTTTAAACAGGTTTTTAACAGGAAAAATCTTAGCTCTCTCTCTCTGCTCCAGCAATGATTCCAAAAGGAAATTAGATGGGCATTTGAAGGAAATTAACTTATAATTCTATGGGGATGGAATAGTGAAATGGGACTGATTGAATTGCTCGACAGGGAGTTGACATGGACTTGATGGGCCGAATGGCCTCTTTCTCTGTCCTGACGACTGACTCAAAATCCACCCCACAATATGAAGTTCAGTATTGAACCGTACTGTAAGGTTTCATATGAACCTATAGACGCTTGATAAATCACCTAGTGTTCTGCTTACCTTAATATCCTGTTAGATAACACCTCCAAATCACTCCTTTTCTTTTCCACCAAACCTACTTCCACTGAGAATCCAATGAAGTATACTTGGAAATTTCATCTTAAGGTGACAAAAATAAGTTGGCAAGAGTATTAGTAATGATGAGAGACTTTGTAGAAAATATGATCATGCAATGATGTAGATAATCGCTCAGAAACCAGCTAAATTCTACTACTTAGCCAAGAATCCATAATAGTTATTATACTTATCCATTCCATCAAAGTTATGTTTTGGGTTTATTCTACTAGCAATTTCTCTGCTGTATGCTTGTAGAGCTGCAAGTTGATTTCTCTCAGATGCCCATCTAACTTCCTCGTGAAATCATTAATTGTCTGCTGTTATTAGTCACGTACACAGCGAGTTTCAAGTCACTACCACTTGGTGCATAATAAAAATGTAATGCATTTGAAACTTAGTAAAATAGGTGGGCTTTTCCGTAATGCCTAGGCACTTGGAAACTGATATAAATGTTAATCCTATTCCTTATCGACATTCACACCATACGGTCCCTTCAACAGAAAATGGGTCGGTGTTAGTTTAGCCATCAGGGGAAGAAGTGGAAATGAAGAGGAATCTTTGAATGTTGCAATTAAGTTCATTTTGGCACATCATTCCAGTACTGTAACTAATGAAGCAAAATAAATGAGAAAAAAATAATTTTTTTGAAAGAAAAGCACAATGCAAATATGCTCACTTCATGTTCACACAGTAAAAAGTCTGACAACACCAGGTTTTAGTCCAACCTATTTATTTGATAATAAAACCTGGTGTTGTCAGACTTTTTACTGTGTTTACGCCAGTCCAACGCCGGCATACCCACTTCATGTTCTCCAGAGTTTTAGTGGGAATATTCCAAAACAGCAGCAAAGGAATTCATGCTTTCTGCCTTCTCTTGAATGTGACCGCTAGAGCATAGAAGTTGAATTTAAAAAAAAGACTGCCTGAAAGTTTAATAAGTGGAAAACCTGTGTTTTGACTAATCTGATGGTGTTGTACATTTAGGGGATATTCAGAACGGCTGCAAGCTGATCAGAAATCGCTCAGAGTGCAGAGATATGGAATGGTACACATATACATGTGTTCTGGGCTTTCATGTTTTTGGTAGGTAGTTTCATTATTACATAGTTTTCAGTATTTCTCCTTTGTTTTGGTTTTGTCCCACACTTAGAGATGCATAAGGCAGACAAAGACAAAGGATATTGTTAAATCAGTTTCCATAGCTTGTTTTCCCAGTTGCCGGTTTATTGCTTGAGGAACACCACTCCACATCAAGCATGGCTGACCAGGACACTCCCACTCTTATTACCAGCCATATTGGAAGGATTTACAGATAGACAACCATTTGTTTGCACCTTCCGTGGCATCAAATCCTGGAATGGGGCTCAACCCTGCAGAAAAAGTGGTTACCCACTGTGCCACAAGGCCTTTTATTTGGTATACCACTGCATCAATATTTATATATTTCATTAATGTATTATCATACAGGTTATGATGTAAGATGTAGCAATAGTTGGTGTGGTGGTTCACCTCTAATTGAAACACTAGCATGTTATGCCAAAAGTCATTTCAAGCATGTTATTATGAAAGATCAGTGGCAAAGGTCTGAGTCATGGTTCAATATATCATTCTGAGCAATTTGAGCAGGAAATGAGTTTCACACTGAAAAGTACAGAAACAATGTGTTATCGAAAGAATTAATGAAGACCAAAGGTCTAAATGATTTGATTCAAAATTATTTTTAATATTTTACTAATGTTGAAAAGTTAAATTGTCATTTTAACTTCATTTGAAGTCATCTAAGCATCATTATGTGATTTTTATACTTTAACTAAATTAATAAGTCAGAAATTTAAATTATGTAGCTTCTATCGAAATAATTACTGCTAATAATAAAATGATGCTCAACTATTGCCACCTTCTGGGCTCAGAAAAGCATTACTATGTTTTGGTATTGGTAAATGTTAATCTGAGTGTATTGCCAAGGATAAGAATTATTATTTGGTGTCTAAAGAGATTTTATCCACTAAGAATTGGCAAGCCGTTGTTATTCAGAGAATAGGCAAAAATCAGAAACTGTACAAAATACAACTTATGGATTGAATATATAACAGTTATGATTACCAATATCGGGTTTGATCTTGCTTTAAGTAAATGGTGTTAGGATCTCATGCTATGTTACACTTGTGAATAAATACTTCCCTCAAAGAATTTATTCTCTTTAAGAAATTGCATTATGCAATGATTGGGAACGAAGCCAATGACTGATCTCAATGTAAACTGAAATTCTACCAAGGAATAATGTATAGGTTAGTGCAATTTGCTGAATAATTAAAATGTGGAACGGTTTATATTTTCATATTCTGGTGAAGCATATGGGTCCAAAATGACATACTAACACGTTTAAATTTAGCAAAACATTTAAGACTTTTTCAGCTACTTTGTATGGAAAGGTGATCTACCATATTTTTATAAATGTCCCTGAGGCATCACTTACATACCTTACACAAGTGTAACTTCAGCCAACTTTCAGTTAAAGCTTGCATCATGAACCTGCTGCAGCCCCTTGGCCTTCCGTGTTGGAAGATTTGTTAGAATCAATGTTTTCTCGATTGCTTAGTTTGGAATCAGTTCACTAAATATTGCCTTTTTTTTCGTAATTTAAGATTTGCATTTTTTTT
Organism: Carcharhinus amblyrhynchos; assembly: GCF_965287045.1. Taxonomy (NCBI): domain Eukaryota; kingdom Metazoa; phylum Chordata; class Chondrichthyes; order Carcharhiniformes; family Carcharhinidae; genus Carcharhinus; species Carcharhinus amblyrhynchos. The sequence goes on from NC_137335.1 coordinate 58,761,722, forward strand.
AGGAAAGTTGTTTTACTGAGTCAAATAAATAAAGTTTTTTAATCCCAAAGGTTTTTTGACATTTTCTCTGTTTAACTTTCATTTTTCATTTCTGTACGAATGACTTGCCAGTTATTGAAATGCCCAATCACACCAAAGTTTCTTAATCAGTAATGTGTGATCATCTCAACAAGAAAAATATAACTCTAGATTTGCAAGAAAAAAAAACTGATGAAAACATCTATTCAAATATTCAGCAAAGGCTTTACCTTTTATCTCCTGAACACACATTCTAAATTTGGAACAAGCTTTACCGTTACTTTGTTGACTTCAACCAATTTTATAAATTATTGACACTTAGTTATGGCTTTCAATTTAAATTCTGAACATTTCATATAGATACCGTTCAATCAATGAGTAAGGCTGGCAGAGGAACAATTGCAACAACAAGAAACATTTACTTTGGTATTTGTAAAAAATTGCAGAAAGATTATGTCCACAGGAATGTGGAATCATACAAAACCAAAGCATAAGAATGTAAGAAATAGGAGCAGCAGCGGGGCTATATGTATGCTCTGCCATGCAAAACAATCACGGCTGAGCTGCTACCTCAGCTCCACTTTCCCATCTGCTCCACATATTCCACAAGAGACCTGCTGATCTCAGCCTTGAATAACGCTATGATGGAACATTCACAACATCTTGGGTAGAGAACCCCAAAGATTTACAGCCCCCTAAGATGAAGAAATTCTCCTCATCTCAGACCAAAGTGAGCAACTCCTTATCCTGTGACTATGTCCCCATATTCTAGATTTCCCAGCCAAGGGAAACAAGCTCTGTGCTTACAAACACATAGAATCCCTTCAGGTCTGCACTAACTGTCCAAAAGAGCATCTTACCCAGGCCCAACCCCCTTCCCTATCACCGTAACCCAGCGCATTTATCGTGGCTATTCCACTTAACATGCAAATCTTTGGACTGTGGGAGGAAACTGGAACACCCATCAACATATTAACAAGTTTCACTTGTGTTAAAAAATATTCTGCCTTTCAATTTTTACTCCTGAAGTAGATAACTCCACATTTCACATATGACACCGCCCTCCACCTTCCTGCCATTCACTTAACCTGTCTCTATCTCTTTGCAGCCTCTTTCTGGCCTCCTCACTGCCCGCATTTCCACCTAGCTTCGTATCATCACTAAACTTATTTACCCATGGTCTCCATCTAAGTCCTTTAAAGTAGATTGTAAATAACTGAGGCACTAACACTGATCCTTACGGCATTAGTTACAGCCTGCTAACTTGAAAATACTCCACTTATCCCTCTTTAATTCCTGTCCATTGGCCAATTCTCCATCCATGTTAAAAGATCAAATTAAAATCGTGAACCCTTATCTTGTATGTTCAACATTTGTGTGACCCCCTATTGAATGCCGTTTTGGAAATCCAATTGTAATGCATTTACTGACTCCTTTAGTTACCTAACTGGTGACATCCTTAAAAGAACTTTTAAGTTTGCCGAACAAAATTTGCCTTTCATAATGATTCTAAATGTATTAAGTCTGCCTTAATAATAGATTCTAACATGTTCCCAATGATAGGTTAACTCACCACTATTACTTTATCTTCTGTATCCTTTCTTTCTTGAGTGGAGTGTTACATTTGCTGCTTTCCAAACCCTGGAACCAATCTAGGATCTGGGGGGGTGGGGAGGTGCAGTTTAGGAGGGACTTCTTCACTCAGAGGGTGGTGAGTCTTTGGAATTCTCTGCCCATTGAAGTGGTGGAGGCTTCCTCGCTGAATATATTTAACTCACGGGTAGATAAGTTTCTGATAGACAAGGGAATTAAGGGTTATGAGGAGAAAGCGGGAAGGTGGAACTGATCCACTTCAGATCAGTCATGATCTTGTTGAATGGCGGGGCAAGCTCGAAGGGCTAGATGGCCTACTCCTGCTCCTATTTCTTATGTTCTTAAGAGTATTTTTGAAAATTGCAATTGATGCATTGTCTTTTGGAATTCTAAAAAAATGCATGTATAATAAGTGCATAGATTGAAACTCTATTTTATAACCAGGGCCTGGAACTCAATGGGCAATAATTCCTGAGTCTTCGTCCCATACTGTGTCAGCATTAATGATGTAACATGTTTTCTAAAGGCCCTAATTAGTTGAGAGGCAGGTTTAGAACATAGAACATTACAGCGCAGAACAGGCCCTTCGGCCCACGATGTTGCGCCGACCAGTTTTTAAAAAAAAACACTGACCCACTAATCTAAACCAATCCCTTTTCGTCCATAAACCTATCCACAGATCTCTTAAACGCCCCCAAACTAGGCGCATTTACAACCGCAGCAGGCAGGGCATTCCAATCCCTCACCACCCTCTGGGTAAAGAACCTACCCCTGACATCCGCCCTATAACTACCCCCCCTTAATTTAAAGCCATGCCCCCTCGTGCTAGCTTTCTCCATCCGAGGAAAAAGGCTATCACTATCCACCCTATCTAAACCTCTAATCATCTTATATGTTTCAATAAGATCCCCTCTTAGCTTCCTTCTTTCCAGCGAAAACAACCCCAAATCCCTCAGTCTCTCCTCATAGGACCTCCCCTCCATACCAAGCAACATCCTAGTAAACCTCCTCTGCACCCTCTCCAAAGCCTCCATGTCCTTCCTGTAATGTGGGGACCAGAACTGCACACAGTACTCCAAGTGCGGCCGCACCAGAGTTGTGTACAGTTGCAACATGACGCTGCGACTCCTAAATTCAATCCCCCTACCAATAAACGCCAAGACACCGTATGCCTTCTTAACAACCTTATCTACTTGATTCCCAACTTTCAGGGATCTATGTACACATACACCTAGATCCCTCTGCTCCTCCACACTATTCAAAGTCCTCCCGTTAGCCCTATACTCAACACATCTGTTACTCCTACCGAAATGAATTACCTCACACTTCTCTGCATTAAACTCCATCCGCCACCTCGCGGCCCAGCTCTGCAACTTGTCTATGACACCCTTCCTCACAATCTACCACACCTCCGACTTTGGTGTCATCAGCAAACTTACTAATCCACCCAACTATACCCTCATCCAGATCATTAATAAAAATTACAAACAGCAGTGGCCCCAAAACAGATCCCTGAGGCACACCACTCGTAACCGAACTCCATGACGAATATTCACCATTAACCACCACCCTCTGTCTCCTATCTGCTAGCCAATTCCTGATCCAAGTACCTAGATTACCCCCAATCCCATACATCTGCATTTTCTGCAGAAGCCTACCATGGTGAACCTTATCAAACGCCTTACTAAAATCCATATATACCACGTCAACTGCCTTACCCCTATCCACCTCTTTGGTCACTTTCTCAAAGAACTCAATAAGGTTAGTAAGGCACGACCTACCTGCTACAAAACCATGCTGACTGTCTCTAATCAATTCATTACTCTCCAAATAACTATAGATCCTATCCCTAATAATTCTTTCTAAAACCTTGCCCACAACAGAAGTAAGACTCACCGGTCTATAATTCCCAGGGAAGTCTCTGTTCCCCTTCTTAAACAATGGGACAACATTCGCTGTCCTCCAATCTTCCGGTACTATACCAGAGACCAACAATGACCTGAAGATCAGAGCCAGAGGCTCTGCAATCACCTCTCTAGCCTCCCAGAGAATCCTAGGGTAAATCCCGTCCGGACCAGGGGACTTATCTATTTTCAAGCCCTCTAGAATATCCAGCACATCCCCAGTATCAACTGCAGTACTTTCTATTTTACACCCCTGCACCCCAGTGTCCTCCTCAGCTACATTCATGTCCCCCTGCGTGAACACCGAAGAGTAATATTGGTTCAATGCCTCGCCAATCTCTTCCGGTTCCACACACAACTTCCCTCTACTGTCTGTAACTGGCCCTAATCTTGCCCTAACCAACCTTCTGTTCTTGACATACCTATAGAACGCCTTAGGATTCTCCTTAATCCTATCAGCCAAAGTCATCTCATGTCCTCTTTTAGCCCTTCTTAACTCCCTCTTCAACTCCCTCCTAGCCAATCTAAAGCTTTCTAATGCACTACCTGAGCCCTCAAGCCTCATCCGAACATAAGCCTCCTTTTTCTTCCTAACCAACGAATCAACTTTTTTAGTACACCACGGTTCCCTAGCCCTACCAAATCCTCCTTGCCTGACAGGGACATACCTATCACAGACCCGCAGTAGCTGCTCCTTGAAAAAATTCCACATTTCGGACGTTCCCAGTCCCTGTAATCTCCTAGTCCAACCTATGCTTCCTAATTCTCTCCTAGTAGCCTCATAATTACCCTTCCCCCAGCTAAAACTACTGACCCGAGGTTCATGCCTATCCCTTTCCATCATTAAGGTGAACGTAACCGAATTGTGGTCACTATCACCGAAATGCACACCAACTTCCAAGTCTAGCACCTGGTCTGGCTCATTACCCAGCACCAAATCCAATATAGCCTCACCTCTAGTTGGCCTATCTACATACTGAGTCAAAAAACCTTCCTGCACACTTCGAACAAAACCTGACCCCTCTAACGAGCTAGAGCTATAGCAATTCCAATCAATATTAGTAAAGTTAAAGTCCCCCATGACAATTACCCTATTACTTTCACTCCTAACCAGGATCGTCTCCGCAATCCTTTCCTCAACCTCTCTAGAACTTTTTGGAGGTTTATAAAAGACTCCCAGCAGGGTGACCTCTCCTCTCCTATTTCTAATCTCCACCCATACTACCTCAACAGACAAGTCCTCATCAAACTTCCTCTCTTTGCTCCTGACTCCACTAATTGGAAGCCAATCTAGAGATAGGACTTCATGCCAGAAGTCTTATTAGCAATGGGAGATTTGACAGATTTTAGTCCCTTAAGTTTTGCTGTTACTTTTTCTCTACTGATCGTTATCTTAAGTTCTGTGCTCTTAGTAGCGCCTTGGTTACCCTTTATTTCTGCTATGTAATTTGTGTATTCTACTGTGAAGAGAAACACATATATCTGTTCAACATCTTTGCCATTTCTTCATTCAGCTTAATCTCTCCTGTCTCTAAGGGACCACTTTAGCTACTTTTCTTCCATTTACTTCTAAAAACACGTCTTGTGTTTTATATTCCTGACTAGTTCATTCACATTTACATTCTGTTTTTCCCCTTATCAAATTTTAGTTGTCCTTTTGCTGATTTCTATAAATCTCCGATCTTCAAACTTTTATCTTTTGCAATATTATAAGCCTCGTGTTTTAATTTAGTGCAATCCTTGTTTTCCTTGGGAAGGCACAGATGGATCGTTTTCATTTTTTTGTATCAAATCATATTTTTGATAAATAGTGTGAAACATTTCTTTACATGTTTCTCACTGTTTATTTCCCACCCGGCCTTTTAATCCATTTACTCAATCAACCTTGGCAAGCTCTCCCTTCATATCCAGGAAATAGCCTTAATTTAAGGTTATTCGTTTAAACATGAAAATGTTGCTTTCAAACATAAATTAGGTGCATTTTACAGCCCCACCCGCCGAACATATTTTCAACAGGAGCATGTAAAATATGACAGCTTGCCCATTGCCTTCCTGCCAACTCCCAACTTGTGCCTGATAATACAGTGGATGAGTAAGGCAACCATTATGCTGCTTGCCCTTAGGTCCATTTGACTCAACTGCCCATTTAAATGACAATTAAGGACTTCAAACCACTTCCACTTCCATATTACTCTCACCAGTGAAAGCTGAACCTTCCAGGGGTCCACTGTGCATATTGCAGGCAACTCCCCACCACTCTGATAATGGTAACCCCTCCCCCTATCCCTCCTACTGTGGCCTTGAAAACTTGACCTCCACTAATTCTCCCTCAGGTGCCCAATCACTCCAGTCCAAAAAGCCCAGACTCAGCTCACTCAGAACTCCATGTTCTTTTTCATGCAACTACTTACAGTCAAAGCATGAGTTCTGGCGCTGCCTGAACTGAGAGCTGCCAGCATATCACATGCATGGCACTGAGGGATGGAAGCCCCATTCTCAACTTTTTAAAGTTACCTGCAATAGGATGTCACTGTGTGACAGTCCCCTTTAAATTTGGTCAGTTTGTGACCATCCTTTCTACAGGCGTGGGGGAATTCACACAATTCACCCCAATATGGAATTCAATTACATTATGATCACTTTTCCCAGAGAATATTTTATTATGCGATTACTAAATATCCCTGCCTCATTACACAATGCTCATCCTAAAATAGCTTTATCACTAATTGGTTCAATAACATATTGTTCTGGGAAGCTGTTGCGCAAGCATTCTACAAACTAATTTTCCAGATTACCTTTGCCAATTTGTCTTGTTCAATCTATATAAAGATTAAAGTTTTCCTTGTTTATTACATTGCTTTTGTTGCAAGTGTCAATTATTTCTTGCTGAACGCTCTTGGTCCAGCAATGATTTCTGACCTTTGTTGTTATTCTTCACCTTTGTAGATTCTGCACCCTGGTCATCTGATCCCTTTCTTACTACTTCTGCCCTTACGTCATCCTTTTAATAGAACTACTGCTGCTTCTTCTCTTGCATTCTGCTTGTCCTTTCTAAATGTTTCATCCCCTGAAATATTTTTTCCCAACCTTGTAGTCATATCTCTGTGATAGTAATTAATTCAAAACCATTTATCTGTGTCACTAGTTTGTCTTTCTTATTCCAAATGCTTGCTGTATTCAAATGAAGAGCCTTTTGTTTTATTTAACCACTGTTCTTTGCATGAAACTTACTTGCTGATGCACCAAGCCCATTAAACTCTGTCCCAGTCTGCTTGTCGTTACAAAAATTGATATACTGCTTTGTTGCCCCAACCATTTTTAGGATTCCTAAGTTTTCCTTGACTTGACATCTTCCCTTTCCTGCCATCAAACCCTCATCTCTTCTTTAAGGGAGCAGTTTCAATGCGTTGATTCCACGGCAATAAGAGATGAATTTAATGAACAGTGAACAATAAAAGAAAGAAAAATTGCAAGTGCTGGAACTCCAAAATAAGAACAAGAAATATTGAATGTCAGAAAACACTAATTATGGTATTTAGGTTGCATATCCCTTTAATGTAGGGACCACACCCAAAACATCATAAGCTGTCATTTCTCTTGTTTTTGATCATCATGTTGTCAAATGGTCAGTTAATAACACTGGGGCCAAGGACAAGTTTGTGAAACTTAGCAGCTTTTATCTTGAGAGATTTGTGCCAGATCCCAAAACACACATCTTGTGCAGAGAGCTGCAACTTGAACATTAACCCATAATGATTTGTGGCTTAGTATTGTTGGCTCCCCAGTATTATGCTCGATTTGTCATTGCTCGTGTGTAAATCTAGGCACTGTGAATAGGCTCTGTGGAGGGAATCATAGCTAAGTCTGAGCTGTCATCGCTTGATATTCATACATAGGTACATTATGCATCAAAGAGAAGTTCTGGCCATATTTTCCCTTGGTTCCCACCTCCCCACCCACCTCACAGCCACTTGTCAAATTGTTTTTTTCTTCATCTGTCAACCCAGCTCAGCAGCTGAATTAGTGTAGATCAAGGATTAAAGTGGATCCTTCTTGATCTATCACTAGAAATCACACTAACATTGAATTTTCATCAGGGTTCTCCTATTTTATCACCATAATTTCAATAGATGAGATGTGGAAACTTTTAGGAAAATTCTACACAAATGTTTTAGGTTTCTGTGGCATTTTCATCAAATTTATGGTGCTCAAGTGGGAGAGTACCAATGGAAATTCAGTGTTCATTTGTAGTTTTTTAATCAGTGGAGCTAAGTGTTATTTCTCTAATATGTTTACTCTGAATAAATATCCCAATAATCTATTACAGAATAGTTTTTCATCATGCATTGGTTCCCTTTGTCTGTACGCAATTGCATTCAAGAATATGAACACTCTAATCATATAAATACTGGCCAAAACATGAATCAACATTATGAAGCTACATATATTCTAAATAACACAAGTCAGAGACATGTTTTGAGCTATAACTTACTGTCCAGGTACAAATGTAAATTTATGAAATATTACAGCACAGAAACAAACTGCCTCGTATATATTTACTTGATTTTCTCCACAAGCTATCTAGTCCAATCTCATTTTCTGCTCACTTCCTATGTCCTTTAAGTTTTTGCTCTTTCAAGCCAGTGTCCAATTCCCTTTTATTTTTTATAATGGATCCTGCTTTAACAATGGCTATTATCGGAAAATTACAAATACCAACCACCTTCAAACCGATATTGTTTGAACCCACAGTTAGATTTATTGCATCATCATCACTCACATGTAGTTATCTTCTAATTAGTACAGTAAAAATAGCAAGGAAATGAGGTCTAGACTAATCATTCCTCACTTAGCCATAAAGGAAGTGATTAGCAGCATGTATTGATTTAGTTAAGCAGTACTGTAGATGTTTGAATTAAGCTTTGTCACATCACACTGGAAAAATAGAGGGTGTGTTTTGCAGCAGTGGGATCTTATGGTCCTGATGTTGTCTCAATGGGGTTTTCCATTGAGCCCCTTACCGCTGGGAAACATGCGCTTTCAGCAGGACAATAAGAACTCGCTGACGTAAACAGCAGCAAGATTTCAGCAAAAGACTTGGCTATGATCTTCAACCATTGTAATTGTAAACAGTATTTAACACTGCTCAGAAAAATGAATTGACAATTACCTAAAATCGACGCAATATGTTTTCAAACCTTCTGCCTTCGACAATTCAAGAAACTCAATTATAAAAGAAAAATTTGTGAAATAGTTGGTATTATAAAAGCAATGGGTATCAGAAAGTTACAAAGTACCAATTTCTTTTGGCAAATTCCAAAAGCATCCAGGTGTTTTTGTTTTGTTCCTAAGATTGAATGAAGTGTTAGGCTGTGGGAGCAGCAATACAAATACAGTGGTAAGCCCCCCACATTTCCTGATCTACTTACCCCCAACCCTCCAATACATCTATAAATTTAAATATTGCAGCTTCCTTAGTGCTATGTACACATGACAAGGTACTGTTATTCAGCATATAATTAGTTGCTTATTCTTATTAACATATCCAGCTTATAATACTTTTGTCAATACAGAAAGTGATAATTTCTGCAAGACATCCTTTGGAAGACTAATCCTTCTTTATGACTCAAGGATTCATTGGTTGCCATGATTACTTTCCATAAGACTGATAAACCAAGTAGATTTTTTAACTCACTTTTTAAAAGAACGTCCTTTCGTTGCTTGGAAACTGGTGGGAATATACATGATGCATGTTTTTTATTCCTCACAGGAGTGTGGCCTGAAGGCTCGGACGGAACAGATATTAATGCACTTTGCAGATCACATAGCAAAAAAGTGGTGGCTGTTGCTGACGATTTCTGCAAAGTCCACATCTTTCAATACCCCATTTCTAAGCCTAAGGTGAATAATATTTTGTTTCCTATGCATTCTTACTAAGCTAAAAGTTACAGTGCCACAGTCAAATCAGGGCTTAAATCCAGTGATGAAATTTAGATGAGTAAACCTGAACACCACTATACCATACCTTTTATTTTAAAGGTACGTCACTTTGTTTATATGTAAAACTTATTGTAATCAGTTTCTTTAATGCAAACTATACAATGGCACTATTCTCCAGATCTTTGGAAGCAGGGAACAATGACATAGTAATGCCATTACAAAGCTCCAGTTTCCCTGACTCAGTTTATCAATGTTCAACTTGAAAAGGAATTTTGAAGAATTACGCTGTTGACCGCAATAAGTGGGAATTGGGATTACTGCAGAGACTGTTTGTTCCCAATCTATTGCTAACAGTTTCAACTTTGGAATACAAAACGAAACCTTTACATTTGTGGATGATGCCAAATTGGGAGGGTTATTCAACCCTGAGGAGAATTGCAACAGGTTACAGCATTGCTGAATGGGCAAGTGGATTTCAACACACACAATTGTCAGGTACTGCATTTTGGTAAGAAAAATAAGGAACATATTAATTGAAAAACAAGAAGCTAAGTAGGCTAGAGGGGCATAAGGATCTTGAGTAGAAATACACAAATCACCAAAAGTTGCAGTGATCCCTGGACGAGGGGAAATAACCTCTTACTTCTATTCTGTCAAGCCTCCTCAGAATGATATAGATAATAAGATCACCTCAAAAGCAAACTGATCACTCAGTTTTGAAACGTAAAGAAGTTATGCTAAACATATTATTGGATAAATCACATCTGGAGAACTTGGTGCAATTTTGGTTGCCATTCTATAACCTGGATATGGAGGCGTTGGAGAGCAGAAAAATATAAAGGTATCTCTAACCACACTGGTTCTATAGGCAGAATCTTCCTAAAAATGTAGCGTGTTGGTTCAGGTGAGAAAACTGGTGTGAATCTTGCAGGCTTCACATCTGGCTTTCCTTGATGTAATAAACAACACCCTATATTTCAAAAGCAGAAGCGAGATTCACGCTGTCAGTTTGAGGGGTGAGCCCTAAAGACACCAGCAAAGACAAGAATCCCAAGAAAAGGACAAGCCAAACTCTGACTTAAATAAAATGTCTACCCCATTCTCTCCACCCCTGCCCCCCAACAGAGAGCCTCCCCCCATCTCCAACATCAGGGCACCTCCTCCCCCCTCCCCTGCCACAATGACAACATTCCCCACCTCATAGGCAATGCCTTTTTTGTCCCTGTCCCCACCACTCACAGGCATTGATTGGGATCTCTTGCCTGCCACACATAAGAACCACCACCCAATGGGGCTCCTCGCATGGCTCAGTCCCTGCCACTGCCAGGCCATGTCCCTCACCACCCAAGGGCTATACTTAGCTCTGTTCCCTTTGTGACGTCACACTGACTGGGTGGGCAAATAAGGCTTGGGTGGATATTATGACATCAAGGCTGGTATGTAGATGCTAATTTATTAAAATATTGGACATCAGGTTCACACTTTTCCCCTGATCATGTCATTGACAGGGGATGGGGAGATCTCAAACCAAGATTTAGGGGCCTTAATGGGATTTGTTCCCATGATCAATGGGGCAACTACGTCATGGCCAACATCTTGAGCTTTTGAGTCAAGATCATTTTTCATGACTGAACTTGCCTCATTCTTTATTAACAGGGCTACTTCACTTTCTTTTTCTTTCTTCCAATTTTTCTGGAGTGTCAGATAGCTTTGAACATTCAATTCCCAATCTTGGTCACCTACGAGTCATGTCTCAGCAATGGCTATTGTATCATATTCATTTATTTCTATTTGTGCTATCAATTCATCCACCTTGTTGTTAAATGCTATGAGCATTCAGATAAAGAGCCTCTAATGTAATTTTTTAAACCATTTTTCCCAACTCTTTCACCTTATTTGCTGGAATGTTTGTATGCGCTGTCACATTCTTTGGCTATTGTTCCTCATATCCTTTCCTGTAGTATTGCCTCATTAATATTTCTAAATCTCATCTCACATGAACTCTTGTTCCTGCTATTCAGTTTAAATCCCTCTCTAAAGCTCTAGTTATATATTTCACCAGAATGCAAAAGAGATTTACAAGGATGCTACCTCAGCTGAGGGTTATGCCTTTGAGGGAGAAATGAACAGCTTGGTTTCTTCAAGAGAAAAAGAAGGCTGAGGATTGTAAATCTTTGAATAGTACAGCACAGAAGGAGATTGTTTGACTCTTTGTGAAGAGGCTGTTTCTTCTCTCCCCCCAATCCTCCCCACCCCACTCCATAACATTGCAAGTTGTTCCTTTTGAAATATATATCCAGTATTCCTTTTTGGAAGTTACCATTGAAAAAGGGAAGGGGATTGTTTAAACCCAAATTGTCGCAGCTTAAACTCTTTATACTTGAGCAAATGGAATATGTCCCAATAGATTTCTATATTGGGTAGAGAAAATTTATTGCTGTGCTTCAGAAACTTTCAAACATCACGATGGCTTGCCACATGTGTTGGATACCTATCTGGCCTTAAAACAAAAGGCATTCTTCAGCTCTACATCTGCCAGTCATTTTATCCTTGAACAGTCCTTGACCAGTTGTGCTGTGTTCAAATGAATCATATTAAGAACCAATTTACAGAATGGTGTTCCCAGTTGCCTAATGGCAGACTGTGGAACTGAAAGCTGCAAGTAATGTGCATCATGGGATCCCTTTGCCTAATGTCTGTGAATATCTTTCCATTCACAAAATGATGGTTATTTGATCATAACACAAATAAGAACAGGAGAAGATGACATGGCCCTTTGAGCCTGCTCCACAATTTAATACAATCATGACTGATCATCTGCCTCAATTCCACTTTCCTGCTTAGTCCACATATTCCTTGATTCATTGAGAGATTAAATATTTATCTATATCAGCCTTCAATATACTCAACAATTGAGCAATTTTGATTAAATAGACTTTTGGGGAAGAGCAAAACTACATTCCATCGATATACTACTGTCATCAAAGAGCGAATTCAGGAAAAATTAGAATATTTTTTGTTCATGCAATATATGTTGCTGGCTAGGCCGGCATTTATTGCCCATCCCTGAGGGCATTTAAGAGTCAACTACGTTGCTGTGAACCTGCAGTCACACACAGGCCAGACCAGGTAAGGGCAACAAATTTCCTTCCACAAAGCAGATGGGTATTTATAATAATCAACATGGTTGTTATTAGACTTTTAATTCTAGATTTTTATTGAATTCAGATTCAGAATCTGCCATGGTGGGATATGAACCCCAGTCACTAGAGCATTACCGTGGATTACTAGTCTAGTGACAGAATACAACCACCTCCCCAAATACTGTAGCTTGAAAATAAAACTGCCTGTTAATAAAATAAAACGGCAGATCTAGGCACTGAATATAATCTGAGAAAGCTGCAAAGGTACTTACAGATTGAACACTACCAAAATTAGCCATATTGTGTAATTAAAACACATAAAACCACTTAGACTCAACATATGAGTGTAATCTTTTCTATATCTTTGCTTCAAAAATGTGGATGTCTGAAATTAGCCCAAAGATAGGGAAAAATTGGGTTTGTGATTGTGGTATTGGTTTTATTCAAAATGTCATATGTGATGTCCAATTAAACCGTTGTGAGCACAAATAAGATTTCTTTAAACCCAGTTTTTCCATATTAGTCCTAGACCAAAAATAGATTTACATGTGTTTTGATGTAAATACTTACAAAATCTTGGAAAGAACAACTTAACCCAATAACTTAACCCAATAACACCAAACTTCCTCCATGTTCATTCCATGTCCCACCAAATGCTGGCTAAAGTCATGTTAATGTTATGCTATGTAATTGTAATAAAAAGTTGCTCATACATATACGTTACTTGCATTAGTAAAAATACCCAAGCCACCTCAGTAATGGATCAGTCACTTCTGTGGGATAATTTTAACTTCTCAGAATACGCACACAGGTCTTTCTTTTACTTATCGATGTTTCTTTCTCTAATGTAATTCCAACCTATGTTCCTGAGTAGATATAAAAATGCTATGATGCAGTTTCATATATGCTGGAGTACAGTAACATCTACCTTTGAGATTTTCAAATAATAGTATTCAAACAGGAATGTTGACATCCTATGTTGCAGTATTGCCATCTCTATCATTGGAGATTGCCTGGTTATCCTTTACTCTATTTTTGAAACTGTCCATTTTCCGGACACCACACTAGATGTTTTATGTACTGGATTCCCATATTCAACATTTGCCTTGCAATATAAATAAATCTTCAATATCATGAAGGCTAACATACGTAGCTACATTGTTTTCTTGAAAGCCACAAGCCTTTGTGATTGCAGATAAATTGTGTATAAATATTAATTTCCCATTGTTCGTTGTATAATCCTTCAGTTACAAACTGTTTATGCATCTATAAATCCAGGTCTAGAGCCTCCATTGACCAAACCATCCTTTGTCATGTGTTTCCAGGCTCCAAGCCATGTTTACAGTGCACACAGTAGTCATGTGACCAATGTCAGCTTCACCTACAGTGATGGTCACCTAATTTCGACAGGAGGAAAAGACACCAGCATCATACAGTGGCGAGTGACAGAGAAAACACCATTACCATCAAATGGAAGCAGCATCGAGCAGAATGCTCCATCTTCTCCAGCAGACGGTCCAACCGAAAACGCGCCAGTGTCTTAAAATTTCAAAACAAATGAGGAGATTCTTGGCTTATATGATGAGGAATAGTGGCTGAGTATAGTGAATAGGGCTGCTGAATTTGTTTAATTCTGGTCTAATCTTCCATTGCAAAGATGGAAAGATTCCCAAGGGCATCACTTGCAAGGGTCGAGTGACTTTCATGACTGGCCAAAGTTCTTCTTGGGGAGAAATTGCAAACAGTTAAAGTAGGTATTAGTAAAAGAATTAATTAAATAAAGTCAGAAGTTACAGACTGTAAATACTGGAAAAAAACACTTCTGTGGTTGGGGTATGCTGAAATGAGTCTGCTTTGTATTATAAAGCATTTTTTTCAAGTTGAACTTAAATGATTGCATAATAAACAACTTCAACTGTTAACTTCAGTCAAAATTAATGGTCATTTTAGCAGGCCTGTTTGTGGCCAAGAATTGTGAATGAGATTGACTCTCAGAGTCTTCTGGTAAACCACGACTGCCATGAGCATGGCACTGCCTTCTTGAATACTAAATATGCAATGTCTTTATATCACCAGTGTCTGGTGATCCAGTAGACATTTTTGTGATCTCTTATTTGAAGTAGGCTTGCTTACTTTTGTTGTCAGATGAATTAAAACTATACCTCGTAAAGTGATCTCAAGTCTACACACATCTTCTGATTGTATTTTTTTTAATTTAAAAGTTAGTTTCCAGTAATGGACATGTATTAGGAGCAGTTCACCATCTTAAAGAAAATCAACCATTTGAAATAACTCTAGCATTCGGTCAAATAAAAACTGGCTGGTTGGTTATTCTTTCCTAGTCTGGTGAAGTTGGACAAGTTGATACCATGTTTATATTTTATGCTGCATCATCATGGAGTACACATCTTAACAGTTGCTATGTGTTAAATCTGGTCATGATCAGCCATGGAATAATGTGGTACTTAAAGTACACTATCAGGATATCAAAGTATAGATTTGTGTTTTCTGGGGTTTTTTTCCTATTTTTCTAGACCTGGGACATTGTTTAAAATTTAGATTCACTTTGTACTTGCTATACAAGAGGGCGAAAAACACTCACAATATGCAAGGGCAAGTGTCCAAATGAACTTATTTATACTTTGATTTGCATAGAATAAACGGCATCTTTATTTGATATGTTGATCCAATGCTTTTGGTTTAATGAGAAGTTATGATTAGTAATTCTAGATGTTGTTAAGTGTGCTTAAGTCTTAAGTGTGAATTCAAGTGTTTACCAGATCGTGCCATTCCAAAGTGGATCAGAACTGTCATTCCCTTTGAATCTGTACTCAGGATTAACTAATTACCAAGCATCCAGCAATCTAGAGAAAGTGCCTAGATGGGTTCTAAAAACATGTAGAGCTCCTTTAGTGTATAATAGGTGCTATCTGGGAATGCTGTTGACATACAAGAGCCTTACAGCTACCAACTAACAGTAAAACAACCATTGAATTGATGAATCGGTCTGCAATAACTTATGGAATTTAAGGTGGGAAATATGTTGCTGTATTAAAAACACTCAATGATTGTAAGGGAAATATGATTGACCAAGGGTTTTCCAATGTGTTGATGTTAGAACTTTGTGTTTTCATGCATTCCTGACAAATGCCATAAAAATTGATGCGGAAAAAAACAAATAAAAGTGATCAGAGTGAAAATTTGATTGTTGGTGACTTTTCAATATTCTCCGATCAAATCTTGTTACTCAGTTTCAAAGTTGGTTCTTGGGATATGGCAACGTTGGTAAGACTGTAATTGTTGTCCTGATAAGGTAGTGATAGGTCTTCCCTTTATCTGCTGCAGCCCATGTAATTAAGGCAAGGAGTTCCAAAATGTTGAATCAACAAGGAAGAAGAAATGTCATGCTGACTGGGTCATGTACCGAATGACTTGGGGATGAACCTGCAGGCCATGATGCTCCCATGGAATTGCTGCTGTAATAGAGATCAAAGAGGAGGAAGATGCTACTGTTTTAATCCCAACTGTTAATTCTGGACAGGTCAGGTCCCAGAGTGAAACCTGACTTGATGAATCCTAATTTGGTTTCTTTTAGTGGTAACTTACTGAACAAATGCATAAGAATTTGCTGCTGATGTTTTAACACAAAGAATAAATCATGTATTAAACAAGAAAAATAAGTTATATTACATCAGATAAAAAGATTGGAAAGACCTCAGTACTAACACAAGAAAATGATCAAGTCACACTGTTCCTTTACCCCAGCAATATCTTTGCAGACACATGCAAACGGCTAACTATCTTATACTCTAGCATAGGGTAAATATGAGATACATGTCACTTAACAGGAAAACTAATCAGACACGCCACACTCCAAAGTAAATGACAGATGCAGATTCCATGGATTTTCACAGCAACCCACCCAGACATTTGTCACATTGTGAGTCAACCCGTCTCATGAAAATTTTGTCTTAATGACAATGGTTTCACTGTCCACATTTGAAGATCTTGCCTTGGAATTCTCTGTAAATGTTGTTCCCCTCACTGCAACAACAATGGGTTTCAGTCTCTGAGAATCCTTTGCTCTAGGTTTCCAAGTACACTCAAATTTCACCTTCAAGCACAAATTTAGATTCTCAGCAGTGTCAAGCAGAATAGCACTGTGCCAAAAAGCCCATAAAATTAATTTATTAGTCACAAGTAAGGCTTACATTAATGCTGCAACCAAGTTACTGTGAAAATCCCCTAGTCGCCACAACTCCAGTGCCTTTTTGGGTCAATGTTCCTAACCAGCACATCTTTAAGACCTGAGGAACCAGAGCACCTGGAGGAAATCCTCGCAGACATGTGGAGAACATGCAAAGTCCACACAGACCCAAGCCGAGAATCAAACCCAGGTCCCTGGTGCTGTGAGGCAGCAGTGCTAATCACTGTGCCACCATAATAAGGAGTTGCTGACATTTGGTTGCCTGCTGACCTTTAGCTCTTTCTCATAGAACATAGAAAAACTACAACACAAACAGGCCCTTTGGCCCACAAGTTGCGCTGATGATATCCATACCTACTAGGCCTACCTATAACCCTCAATTCTATTAAGTTCCATGTACTCATCCAGAAATCTCTTGAAAGACCCTATCGAATTTGACTCCACTACCACCAACAGGCAGCCAATTCCACTCATCCACCAACATCTGAGTGAAAAACTTACTCCTGATATCTCCTCTGTACCTACTCCCCAGCACCTTAAACCTGTGTCCTCTTGTAGCAACCGCTCCAGCCCTTGGAAAAAGCCTCTGAGAATCCACCCGATCTATACCTCTCAACATCTTATACACTTCTATCATCCTTCGTCTCTCTAAGGAGAGAAGACCGAGCTCCTTCAACCTATCCTCATAAGGATACCCAATCCAGGTAACATCCTTGTAAATCTCCTCTGCACCCTTTCTATGGCTTCCGTATCCTTCCTGTAATGAGGCGACCAGAACTGAGCACAGTATTCCAAGAGATGTCTGACTAGGGTCTTATAAAGCTGCAACGTTATCTCCCGACTCCTAAACGCAATCCTTCGATTCTTGAAGGCCAGTACACCATACGCCACCTTAACCACATCCTCTACCTGCAAGGCTGATTTAAGAGTCCTATGGGCCCAGACCCCAAGATCTTTCTGATCTTCTACACTGCTAAGGGTCTTGATATTATACTCCTTCATCCCATTTGACCTGCCAAAATGAACCCACTACACATTTATCTGGGTTGAAGTCTATCTGCCACTTCTCTGCCCAGCCTTGCATCCTATCTATGTCACGCTGCAACCTCTGACATCTCTCCAAACTATCTACAACACCGCCAACCTTTGTGTCATCAGCAAACTTACCAACCCATCCCTCCACTTCCTCATCCAGGTCATTTATGAAAATTACAAACAGCAAGGGTCCCAGAACAGATCCCTGGGGCACTCCACTGGTGACTGACCTCCATGTACAACCACTCTCTGCCTTCTGCAGGCAAGCCAGTTCTGAATCCACAAGGCAACAGCCCCTTGGATCCCATGCCCTCTCACTTTCTCAAAAAGTCTTGCATGGGGGACCTTATCGAACGCCTTGCTGAAGTCTATATAAATCACATCTACCGCTCTTCTTTCATCAGTGTATTTAGTCACATTTTCAAAGAACTCAACCAGGCTTGTAAGGCACTATCTGCCTCTGACAAAGCCGTAATAACTCTCTTTAGCTTGGAGTCTATATCTGTACTTTCTTTCAACTTGACTGCTGTGACCTCTTTCTGACTGCTTTTATTGGTGATGATGGACATCAATATTCAGACCAGTGACAATTGTGTGAACTTTGTGGATGAAGTTGGACTGAATTTTGTGGCTACGCCCATGCAGTTTAATGACTGTTTTATCATAACTCTGAAGTGGAGATGCTGGGGAATCAGGCATGGATTCATTACAGGATGCAAGCTTCTGACTTACTCTTGCAGCCATTGTGTTCGTATCGCTGGTATAGCTAAGAATTCGTTGAATGTATACCTATATTGTTAGGAGCCTTGAGAGGAGGTATAGTAGAATCATTCAATTAATTGTTTTGACAAAAGATGCTTGCACTTTCTTGTCTCTTGACTTGTGTTGGACTTTAACATAGTTAAAGAGGATAATGTTCATTGATACTCCATTTATTGTTCGAGGTTGTTAACCACCATTCCTATTTAGATGTGGTCAGGCTACAGAGCTTTTCTCTGAACCATTGATAGGACAATGTTGTCCTGTCTATAACCTTCTTTTGGTGTTGTGATTCACCCTTGTCTCTAGATTCACCAAGGATTCTAAAGCTTGTCTACTGTTGCATCTAGCATGCTATTATATATTGCCCATCAAGTCAAGGTTGGTTCCAACCTTAATGGCTATCAAGAAATAAGGGATGTGCTGGACCACAAGAATTCAGTGGGGACAAGGGATCAAATGTGGGAAGATATAGAGACAAGGTAACAGGGAAAGATATTAATGTGGGAAATTATAAACAGAATGTGACAGGAAGGGATAGAGTACAAACTTAAGAGTAAAGTGACAGATAAAGCTAGAAGTTACAAAAATAATAAAAATGACAACAAAGCTTTGTAACTTAGGAAGAATAGGAATTTAGGAAACAGTGGAGGGAAGACTCTGTTAATTAAAGACAATATTATCACAATAAACCTAAGTTCAGAAAATCAGGCTATAGAAGTGATTTGGGTAAAGATAAGGAATGATAACGACAAAAAATCAATTGTGGGAGAATACAAGCCTCCTAACAGTAATCGCATGGTAGGACAAGGTATTAAAGAAGAAATAGTGGGAGCTTGTCAGAAAGGTATGGTGATTATCAGAGATATTTTCATCTACATACAGGCTAGAAAAATCAGATGCATAAAGGTACAGTTCAACTGATTGTTTTCAGGGTAATTTCTTAGTACATTCTGGAGTTAACCGGGGACTATACTAGACTTGGTATTGTGCAATGAGATGGGATTAATTAATGATCCCATAGTGAAGGTGCTCCTTGATAGCAGTGATTGTAGTATGAATGTGTTTTATATTTCATTTGAGGGAGAGAAGAGTGGGCCTAAGATTAATATCTTAAAGTTGAATAAGGGCAATTACAAGGCCATGAGAGTAGAGCTAGCGAAAGTGAATCAGCAACTTATAAGGGATAAGTCAATAAAGCTGCAGTGACAGACATTTAAGGAGATATTTAAGAATACACGTAGGTATATTCTACCATCTGTTGTTAACAAAAAATGCTACAGATAATTTCAAACTTAAAGAAACAACATATAATTGTGCAAAGGTGGATGGCAGGATAGAAGATTAGACAGTATATAAAAACAGTAAAGAACTAAAAAGTTAGTAAGGATTGAAAAATTAGAGTAAGATAGAAAACTGGGGTGTAATATAAAGACACAATAAGGGTTTCTATAGATATTTTTAAAATAAAACAGTTAAAGTGAGTGTTAGTCCTGTAGAACCGGAGCCTGGGGAATTAGTAATGGAAAATAAGGAGATGGCAGATGAATTGAACTAGTATTTTGCATTAGTCTTCACTACACAGGATACAAGTAATATCCCAGAAATAGCTGTAAATCAGTAATTGAGAGAGAGGAATTCAATTATATTCATCAGGGAAGTGGTACCTTGCAAATTATTGAACTGCTGGTTGACAAGTCCTGATGGATTTCATCCTGGAGTCTCAAAAAGAAGTCAGATAGTTGATGTGTTGGTTTCAAATTTCCGAAGTTCACTAGATTAAAGGAAGATTCCATTAGATTGGAAAATAGATAATGTAATTCCTTTATTCATTAATGGATTGTCTGTAATATGAATTGCACTTTGATTAAATTTATCAAAGATTTAATGTTTCTTTCTTGTAATTCTCAGTATTCCCAATAAAAGAGAGCAGGGAGAAAGGCAGTATGTTGCAATGTTTTTCTGGGCTCTTCAACTTGTCAAAGGAGAAGAACAGCAGCTGCCAGTAAATGCGTTCCAATGATTTTTCTATCACTGGGGGATGAACCTAGCTGCCATTTGGTGTTTTTTTTATCATAATGGCATAGTTGAGATTAGTAACTTGCCATTAACAGAATTGAGACTGTAAACTCAATTTCTATTAATCTGTAGCATGTGTTGGTCTGACAGTGGACTGCACTGGATACTGAGGCCAAACTGCTCTCCACTTCGGAGATCAGGTAATTCAACACGGAATGGAATCAAGTGTATTTACAACCTTTTCAAGATCCTTTCTCATGTATCATTTGCAACATTCAATAGATATGCAAACATTAAATGTCTGAAGTGCACTTTGCAGAAAATATCTTCAGATTTCATCTTATGACCATTTAAATCTTGCTTTACTATTTGCATAGGAATACATAGGAGTTCCTGCTGACAACAGGATATGCTGCACTGATTTTGAATTAATAATTACAAATCCAAACAATCTTTTTTGCTAAATTTAAATAATTTCATAATAGATAATATACTTGTTTTACATGTTTGTCTTTTGAAATAACAATTCTTAATTTTCACCAATGTTAAGATGTCTTGGGGACACTCTGTCTCTCATCTCTACCATCTCGCTCATGCTGGAAATTGAGGTAATTTTTTTAAAATTTTGTTTCTTGGGTTCACACGACTCTATTTTCAGGCAGGTATCAAAGTGGGGAAGCAGCAATCCTGAATCAGACAGGAGTGGTGTGGTGGCACAGTGGTTAGCACTGATGCCTCACAGCGCCAGGGACCCAGGTACAAGTCCCAGCTTGGGCCACTGTTTGTATGGAGTTTACATATTTTCCCCATATCTGCCTGGGTTTCCTCTGGGTGCTGCGGTTTCCTCCCATATTCCAAAGGATGTGCAGGTTAGGTGCATTGGCCATGCTAAATTCTCCTTCGGTGTGCTCGAACACGTGGCCGAGTGTGGCGACTAGGGGATTTTCATAGTAACTTCATTGCAGTGTGAATGTAAGCCTACTTGTGACTAATAAATAAACTTTTACTTTATTTAGGTGAAATCAATGCCCAAATCGCTACAGCCCTCTGTCATGTTTGCTTCCACCATACATTTCCCATTTTGCGCTAGCTGGTTCAACACTGGAGCCACAGAATGAGAATGATGCTGCCTGCACAACAATGAATAAGTCAAGTGAAAATAGCCCCATTTAAGTACTCTGTTTATGATAAACTGAAACCGTAGTCGCTTCTTTCCTTCCCTTGCGCAAAGGTGTGGAGGCCAATTGTATCTCTCCTACTGAGGTTAACTCATTCAACACTGACCAAACATTAAATATAAAAAAAAACTGCTACCTCTGTCTTTTTTTTGAATTTGATGTGTGTTCAATTACTATACTAAAGTCATTGATGTGACTGCGTAGGAAGACCATTCTTACCTTATAAAAGGATGTGGTAAGAGATCATCAGATATGACTGATTTCAAAGTGAATGGTCATGTTTGCCCGATGTTATTGAATTTCATAAGCTGTTTCTTGGAAGATTGAAACTCAACACATCCCATTTGCCTCATTTATCAAAAAATACTGTCAACTTGTCATGAAAGCAACAGGTGGAACAACTTTACAGTGTACAGGAGCAAATGATACTCTTTCATTCTTGATTTGGACTGTTCTATGATTGATAAACATCATACGATGTGGACAAGTGGTTAGCACTGCTACCTCACAGTGCCAGGGTGCCAGGTTTAATTCCGGCCTTGCGTCACTGTCTGTGCAGAGTTCTGCAGGTTCCCCCGGATCTGCAGGGGTTTCCTCCAGCTGCTCTGGTTTCCACCCACTGTCCAAAGATGTGCGGGTTAGGTGGATTGGCCATGCTAAATTGACCCTTAAGTGTCAAGGGATTAGCAGGGTAAATGTGTGGGGTTGCGGGAATAGGGCCCAGATGGGATCATAGAAGGTGCAGACTCGATGGGGCAAATGGCCTCCTTCTGCACTGTTGGGATTCTATGAAAAAAATAAGCTATTGATATTTGCCCATAGTGTTTTTCACCGATATGTGAAGACTTGGAATTTTCATTGAAGGTATGGCAGTCCACAAAAGATACCCATCTAGTGGCACTAAGCCACTTATCAGGTCATTTAAGTTACAATGATCTGGTTAACCTTCACTTGTTGCAAATGCCTTTAATTGGGACCATGCTTACTGAGAAGGAAATGGTCTGCTGTTGTAACCTTTGAAGGGTTGTAGCAGTTTAAAGGTTATGGCATCTATAAATTTAGATGCCATAGAAAAATGGCAGTGCAGAAAGAGGCCATTCAGCCCATCATGCCTGTTCTGGCAAACAAAGGGGAAAAAGATGAGCCAGTTATTTTAACCCCATTTCCCAGCACCTGCTCTGTAGCCTTGCAGGTTACAGCACTTCTGGTGCAGATCCAAATACTTTTTAAATGCCATCTTCCTTTGTATCCCATGAGATCTTACTTTTCTGACCAGCCTGCCATGTGGGAACTTGTTAAATGCCTTCCTGAAATTCACGTAGATAACATCCAATGCACTACCGTCATCAATCCTACTTGTTTCTTTTGCATAGAATTCAACTAAATTAGTAAGACTCAATTTTCCCCTAACAAACGCAGAAATACTTGCAACTGCTGTTCAAATAATTATGAGGTCAGCTCCAGGGTAGAAGCCCCTGACTTTGCAAGTTAGCATAAGAAGGAACTACTAAAAATAAAGATCCCAAGAAAAGCTTCAGTCGGTCAGTGGCAACGAATGGCAGGAAAGTATCAATTAAGTTACTGCACACACAGCCACTCAGTGCTGGAAAAAAGTTCAACAATCGTACCAGATCAGTCAAGGTAAGAAGAGCCAGTAATTCTTTTCAAAATATACTGTAATCAGCATGTCTTCTACTTGCAACAGTTTCATCCCTCACACCACATTATAAGTGCTTCAATTACTCACTGTTACTGCCCATGAACTAATGTGCTGCTCTGTACATTGCAGCCTTCTCCAGAAAGTGTTCTTCCATTCACAGACTCCACAAAAACTAACATATAAAATGTAATTGCTTATTGCATGCCCCTGTATTACACCCATTGGAAACTGTCACTGATACCTGGATTCAGATTAGTGATATCACTAATATGTGATTATAGACAAAAGAAATTCACAAAAAGTAGCAGCTTCCAATATTTGAGACTTCTCACCCAGCAATGGAAAATAATGAGACTAAATAACTAACGTGAGGGATTTCTGATACCTTTCCTAATTGGTTACGGACCATCAGTGGCAGCATGTTTCAGCATAATCCTATCACTTGCACTATATTTCCCAAGCATGAGTTGAGGCATGAGGGAATTAGACAGAGAGGTGGCAGGAAACGCATTGAATGATACACTAGGAATGATGGTCTAATATAGAGAGGAAGACTTTTATGACTGCAAGATCAGGGTACATTGCCTCAGCTGAAACATTACGATCTGTTGCTCGTTGTTGTTGTGCAAAAGCAAAAATGATGTGTTTGAAACATTAAATAGTTTGGCAGACATTGGGAATGTATTGGACAGTGTGCTACAGGTGGTGGAGAGGGTGAAATGGTGAAGAAAGAGTACACGCAATTTCATCTCTGGGGGGTTAGGAGGAGCAGGGTTCCACATTATTGCCCCAATACCAATGAAGGATAGCCAATATATATTCCAATCAAGATGGTGCGTGACCTGAAGAAAATCCTGGAAAATGATAGTGTTTCCACTATATCCTGCTCTAGTATTCCACTGTGGTAGAAGTTCAGAGCCAAGGGAGGATGTTCCTCAGTATTTTTTACTGAAATCTTTGAAGATAGTAGGAAAAGGTGATAAGGCATGCTTGACATATAGAGTGGTCAGTTTTATAAATAAGAATACAATTTTTTTATATTTGTTTGTGGGATGGGCGTCGCTGGCTAGCCAGCATTTATTGCCCATCCCTACTTGCCCTTGAGAACGTGGTGAACTGCCTTCTTCAATCACTGCAGTCCATGTGCTGTGGGTTGAAAGGAGAACAAAAAAATTGGACGTTATGTTAAATGTTCATTAAACACCCGTCAGGCATCAACTGGAGTACAATGGCCTTCGGTTTATAAAGGATGTCAAGGCCTTTGAGAGGATATTGACAAAATTTACCTGATTGAGAGCAGCAATGTAGGATTTTAGTAATGTGGAGAGACTAGAACAGCTTGCATTATTCTTCTTCTTTGGACCATTTTTTCCCCTGGTGGAGGTGTCAGTATCCAAGTGCACAGACTTAAGGGAATTGACAAAAAAAAATCAGAGGGGAGATGAGAATACTTTTACACAGTGAAATGTTATAATCTGAAAATGCACTGCATTCAAGAATGTGGATTCAATATCACCTTTCAAAGGGGAAGAACACATTTGCTTTCAAATGTACAATTTGCAAGACTATGCGGAAAAAGTAGGGGACTGGGATTAATTGAATAGCTCACTCAAGAAGCTGTTACAAGCATGAAGGGCAAATGCTTTCTTTTGTGCTTTAAGATTCTATGAAAACACTTTAGTCTCTCATTGTTAAATGGTAGTAAGTGTTGGGACAGAATAATGCAGCTGTCATTTCAAAGTCTTGCTAAGATCAACACTTCTACGTTAATTAGACACTATTGAAAAGTTTTGGGCTCATTGCCCAGTCTCACAAAAGCCTTTCAGCTGACAGGCGCCCATTGAAAAGTAATTAAAAAAATATTTGGACTTGGAGCTGAATGCATAATGCCCCCACTGTCCTGCTTCAGCTTTCTTCATAAGGCCAAATCCATTCTAACGATTGCAGCAATGGCATTGACCCATTGGATACTGGATGCAGCCCAATATTGAATTAAGTAACGGATCTCCACATTGGGAGATTCACCAAATCTTATGATAATAATTAATTGTGTGCGATAATCAAAATACTTCATTGGAGATGAGACGATGCCACTTCTGACTGCTGCTGCTAATCTGCACAGCTCTCTGACAGCTGGCAGTTGTCATTCATGGATTCATTTCATCTATAAGCATTATGCTGCAATTCTCTTCACCTCCACCTGTCTTCTTCTATTTTGAACTGCTGATATAATTAAAATTTCATAGCACAAACCAGATCACAAGTGCACCAATTAACAGCTCAGTTCAAACTTGTTTGATTTCTCAATGCTGTGGTTGAAAGTTAGAACAAAGTGATGTTGATTTAAACTGGCAAGGGAAAGAATTTAGTTCTGTGCCTTTATTTTATGGGACAGCTGTCCCAAGACAACGCCCATGTTATTAAAGTTGAATATTGTTTCACACTGAGTGGCTTTGAATTATCTGTGAAATGCTTTAGGCTATAAATGTTATTTACACACCTGGGAAACAAGAAGCAGTAGATTCTACAATCTGGGTGTGTTATATATTCTTTTCTGTTTGTAATCTTCATACTGTATTATGAAGTGTTACTTCATAATGATTCTGTAGAACAAGTGAGGGAACAGGTTGACCCTCATCTTGGAGAGGCAATGCCCTAGTGGTGTTATCACTAGACTATTAATCCAGAAACTCAGCTAATGTTCTGGGGACCCAGTTTGAATCCTGCCATGGCAGATGGTGGAATTTGAATTCATTAAAAAAAATCTGGAATTAAGAATTTATTGATGACCATGAAAGCATTGTCAATTGTCAGAAAAACCATCTGGTACACTAATGTCCTTTTGGGTATGAAATCTGCCATCTTTACCTGAATTGACCTGCAAATGACTCCAGAGACACAGCGATGTGGTTGACTCTCAATTGCCCTCTGAAATGGCCTAACAAACCATTCAGTTCAAGGACAATTAGAGACGGGCAACAAATCCTGGCCTGGCCAGCAACACCCATGTCCCACGAATGAATAAAAAAAGTCTGAATTCGAAAGACATCCACACAAAATGTGGAAATTCTTGCAGAAAATGCCAGTCTCAAAATCGCAGTTTTTAAATGGCGATGGGGTAGAAAAATATTAATTAGCCTGAAGAATAATAGGGCACATAGACCAACATTGATTCTAAATCATGAACTGTTTGGTCTCTGTTCCACTGAGTTGGATGTCGCCAAATAGATATCATACCATTGCAGTCTTATTGCAGTGAAACTCCTGCAGCAATAAGTTTTTGTGGCTGACTGGAAATGCCAGTGAAGTACATAATGACAGAAATAATAAATATGATTGTCACTTGCGGCTCCATTGGTGCCCATTTACATCTGACTCTTGGGCAGCCTGCATCATTTCTGTCCAGGATTTCTACATTTACACTGGAGAAGATAAAAACCCCCTGAGCAATATTGTCCCAATGGAGAGCTTGGGAAAAAGGGCAGCATGGTGGCACAGTGGTTAGCACTGCTGTCTCACAGTGTTAGGGACTCGGGTTCAACTCTGGCCTTGGATGCCTGTCGGTGTGGAGTTTGCACATTCTCCCCATGTCTGCATGAGTTTCCTCAGTGTGCTCTGGTTTCCTCCCACAGTACAAAGATGTGCAGGTTAGGTGGATTGACCATGCTAAATTGACCCTTGTGTCAGGGGATTAGAAGGGTAAATAGGGGTTACGGGAATAGGGCCTGAGTGGCACTGTGGTCTGTGCAGACTCAGTGGGCTGAATGGCCTTCTTCTGCACTGTAGGATACTATGATTCTATGAAAAAAGTAGAGGTGTACAAACAACCACAACTTACATGGAACAGATACCAATAAATACCAATGTAACATTCTTAGAGCATATTAGCCTGTTGAAGAATCCTGTCAGTAACGCAGCACAAGCTTGTTGAAATAGATTGAAGTGCTTGCCCAAATATTGTTCCAATATTCTGCTATTGTTGATCATGTAGTTGCAGTAAGTATCTTTCATACATCTTAGCCATGCATGTGCTGAGTATAAAATTCAAGTGCTTTGAATAAAGACCATGTTTAGACAGCTTCAATCTGTGAGAAAGACGTTTATTGGGGATATTAACAGAAACATATAAAATTTCAGAGTAGATGCAGTTCATTTGGCCCAACAGATCATGCTGATATTTGTAATCCACATGAGGCTCTCCCCACCTCATTTCAAATAACTCCATCTGCATATTCTTCCATTCCTTTCTCCCTTACATACATACCTAACTTCAGCATGACCCAGGTTCAATATTCTAACCACTCCTTATTGCATTTGTAATGACCACATTATCTTTATTACACTTAATTTTACACTCAGTCACAAGTGGAAACCCCATCACCATGTTGGTTGGTGCTATCCAACCCTTTCATAACAGTGAAGGCTCTCAAGCAAAAAGATCCCAGCCTGTTCAGTCCATCTATAACCCTTGAATTCTGCTTGTACTTTGTTCACTTTTCCTTTTGCACTTTCTTCCCTGTCTCTGTATCCTTTTTGTAATATGGAGACCAGAATAGTTTAAGATTTGTAATAATAAAGGTTCAATATGACTTGCATGTGAGCACCTGGTGGAAACCCACCCAGAAACAGGGAGAATGTACAAACTCTACACAAACAGTCATGCATGGCTGAGATCAAATCCATGTCCCTGGCACTCTGAGGTAGCAGTTTTAACCTCTGTGCCAACATGCTGCCAGATATGAAAGACTTATGTATGTATAATACAAGCCATTTCTTATAGAAACCAATAATTTAAAGCAACTGCCTGTTTCCTGTCCCTGATCGTTCAAAAATGTAAGTTCAAGATTGTATTTGTGACTGAAATCACCATTTTCACAGCTGCAATTAATTTTATTCTCATACCTAAAGTAACTGTATCCTTTCCAGGAAAATTGTTCTTTGGCCTGAAAAGCAATGGGTCCAAAATGCCATCAAATGCACCAGAAGAAATCTATGTTTTCTCAACGACAGAGTGAGCTAGAAAATGAATGCGAAGCCTGCAATAAAAGTGCTTGAATTTTGAATTTTAACTGTGACCTAAGTTATGATAGAGCCACATCCAGCTGAACTTTCAATCCAGCTCCTTGGCACAAGGTCTAAATTCCCGGCTGGTTTTCAGATCAGCATATTTTTTGGGGTCTTGGCAGTTTAAACTAGTTCTCCTAGATATGTATATGTAATAAAAATCCCTGGGCTTTATTGAAAAACAAAAGTAGTGAATTCCTGGTGTCTTAGCCAACATTCCTTCCTCAGCCATTGTTTGCCGTAATCATAACTGACCATTCACCTCATTGTTATTTCTGGACCCGTGAAGTTGCGAACCGGTTGTCAGTCTGCAGCAAAAGATGTTTATTGCGCATTAAGTGGTTTAAGGTGGCTCTGAGATGTGACAAGTTGAAGCCCTTTCCTCTATTAACCCAGCTTACTTCAGAAGTTGCTCATAACCTGAGTTTTATACAATAGAAATGTAAAAAGAATTTGAATATTTTAAAGAACTGATGGGGTTGCTGCATGTGATTTTTAGCCGAGATCCCAGATTCCTTTTTGAGACGTGCTAGCAAGAATGCTTCCAGAGATGGTTAGGGGCCAATGTCAGCATGTGACAGTCCAGCTCGGTCTCCATGCAGGTGAAAATTTGCTATTGTGCTTGAGTGAAAATCCACATTGCACCAATATGCCACTGCAACGTTTGTTCCAGCAAAACTTCCTGTTTGGTAAAACGCATAGTTTTGTGTAATTCTTTTCACTGGCCATTGTGTGGAAACCATATCCTTCCTCAGAAGCACAGGCAGGCGGATGTTTCCCACATTTTCTTTGTGTTAATAAGTCTGTGCAGGGAACTGCAGCGGAAATCTGCATCCCATCGCTGGTGCAGAAATCTGGAGCTCCGCGGAGTACCATTCTGCATGTTCTTCTGGACAGCAGTGTTTCACTTGCCTGAATAATGCGTGCTCAGAAAGCTCTGGAACGCCAGTAATGCGAAAAAGAATATGTTCTTTCACAGTTTGAATCAAGTGTCAGCGTCAGAAACACAGGACAAAGCTCCTTCAACTCTCTCTTTCTGAACCACCTAGATGGACCCAATTTTTGAAATGCCCTCTACTATTGCAGCATTGTTCCTTTCAATGAGTTAATTCCTGTTGGAATAGAGGCAATTGTGTACAATGGAATTGTGTTTTGTTGGAAAATTGGGGCGGGGAAATGGGGGGGAGTGGGGGGGGGGTAGTGGGGGGGGGGGGGTGGTAGAGGAGGGAGTGTGGTAGGTATTTAACATGTTCCAATTTTTTAAAGCAAGATAATAGATGTTATCCTAGCCAGGTTCAGCTCCCCAGACAGCCCCAGAAACGAAAGGGCAACTATCGTACAAACACCCAGTTCATTTTAGTTCTGGAAATTCCAGATAAATTGATCATCTCTCTCAGCTACCAACACTCAGGACACTACACTCTCCTGCACATCTCCCAGAGTGGAGGTAGAGAGGGAGGAAATAAGGATGTGTTTTATCTAAAAGGTTTCAGTTGTCCATTAGCCGGAAGCAGAAATGAAAATCTTGTATTGACATAGTGCCCGTCATGACTGCAGGACATTCCATTGAAGCAGTTTTGAAAAGTGGTCATTCTTGTTACATGGAAAATTTTGCAGCCAATTTGTGCACAGCTAGATCCCAATAAGCAGTATTGAACACAAGAAATAGAAGCAGCAGTTGGTCACTGGGTCCTTTGAGCTGCCCTACCTCTCAACATGATTATGGCTGTCTACGCTGACCTCAACTCCTTTTCTGTGCCATTTCCCCATAGGCTTCTATTCCTCAATATTAATCCATCTCCACTTCAAATATTTCTATTGATCCAACCTCCACTACCCTTTGGGGCAGAGAACTCCAGAGAGTCACCACCCTCTGTGAAAAGAAATTTCTATGCACCTTAGTTTCTAAATGACCGGCCCTTTATCTTGTAGCTATCTTGTAGTTTGGCATAACTATAAGGTTCATGGTGGGAGATGTAGGAAGGATGTCTGAGGTAGATTCTTCACTGAGAGTGGTTGGGGTGTGGAATAGACTGCCTGCTGTGATAGTGGAGTCGGATACTTTAGGAACTTTCAAACGGTTATTGGATAGGCACGTGGAGCACACCAGGATGATAAGGAGCGGGATAGCTTGATCTTGGGTTTGGACATAGCTCGGCACAACATTGAGGGCCGAAGGGCCTGTACTGTGCTGTACTGTTCTATGTTCTATGTCCCCTTGTTCAAAACTCTTCCACTAGTGAAAACATCTCACCATCTACCCTGACAAGCCCCCTGCAGGATCTCATTTGTTTGAATAAGATCACTTCTCACTCTTCTAAACTCCAAGGAATTCAGACCCAGACTATTTAGTCTCTCTTGATGGGACGACCATCTAATCCAGGAATTAACCTGGTGAATCTCCACTGTACTGTCTCCATTATTCTTTTTAAGGGGATTGTGATAACCATTAGTTAATCTGAATTTATACAGTTGATTGAGTGACAAATTTTGGCCAGGAAACAGGAATAGCTCCCCACCTTCTTCCTAATAATGCCATGTAGTCTTTGATATCCACCTGAGAGGACATTTAGGGCCTTAGTTTAACACTTCTAATAACCTTGGTCAGCCTTGAATTTTTGTTTGGTTCCCAAGTCCCAGGATGGAACTTGAAGCTACAACATTTTAACTTGAGTGTTATCAACCGAGCCATAATTAATACTGGCAACCTGATTCCGGAGAGTGACTAGTCCTTTGTATAAAGTTCTCAGCCCTGACAGGGTACAATGACACGTTGGAGCCCCAGTGCTCTCCTCACACAGAAATGGGATGCAGGTTTGTGCTGCAGTTGCTCTCATGTGGAAGTACTAAAAACAAATAAATAAACAGCTGGAAACTGAATTTTAAAAAAACAGGGAATGTAGGAGGTACGCAGCAACTAAGAGCATGTCAAAGTTATGATGAAAGGTCTAGATTTTGAATACAAACCCATCTCAAATGCTGACAGTCCAAGTCTGTGTTTGAAGCACTTGTTGTTTTAATTGCTGAGTTGCAGTTTGATAAAACCTTGGTTAGGCTGCACTTGGAGCATTGCATGCAGTTCTGGTCACCACACTACCAAAAGGATGTGGAAGCTTTGGGGAGAGGACAAAGAAGGTTCACCGGGATGTTGCCTGGTCTTGAGGATGTAGGCTATGAGGAGAGGTTAAGTAAACTAGGATTGTTTTCACTGGATAAGCAGAGGCTGAGGAGAGACCTGATAGAGGTCTACAAAATTATGAGAAGCATAGGCAGGGTGGCTTTTTCCCAGGGTGGAATTGTCCAACACTTATTTTTCCCAGGGGTGGAAATGAAGGGCTTTTTCCCAGGGTGGAACTGTCAATTACAAGGAGGCACAGGCTCACGGTGAGGGGATGAAAGTTTAAGGGAGATGGGCGGGGGAAATTTTTCAAGCAAAGAGTGGTGGGTGCCTGGAAGGCACTGCCAAAGGAAGTTATTTATTAACATCATAAGTAGGCTCACAATGAAGTTACTGTGAAAACCCCCGAGTCACCACACTCCGGCACCTGTTCGGGTACACTGAGGGAATATTTAGCATGGCCAATGCACCTAACCAGCATGTCTTTCAGAGTGTGAGAGGAAACTGGAGCCCCTGGAGGAAGCCCACACAGACACAGGGAGAATGTGCAGACTCTACACAGGCAGTGACCCAAGCCAAGAATCAAACCCTGGCCCCTGGAGCTGTGAGGCAGCAGTGCTAACCACTGTGCCACCATGCAAGGTGGTGGAAGCAGGCACATTAGCAACATTTAAGAATCATTTGGATGGGTACATGAACAGGGAGGGAATAGAGGGATACAGCCCGGGAAAGGGCAGAAGGTGTTTTTTCAGTGTAACTCTTGATCAGCACAGGCTTGGTTGGCCAAAGTGTCAGTCCCTGTGCCGTACTTTTCTTTGTTCTTTGCTCTTTGAATCCCAGACCTTTTCAGTACACCTAGCACAGACAAGCTCGAGAGCAGAATTGCTGGAGGCCTTCTCCGTTAAGCAAGATTTGTGGTTTCTACATCAGGGGAAGGGAAGAGAATGACTAGTTTGTACAAAATTTCAAGTTTTGATAAACAAGAGATTTTGCTGGAACAGATATTGCTGCAATGGAATGGTAGAGTGTGAATTTTGAACACGAGCGAAAGCTTCAAAGTAGTGTGAGCACTGAGACGTGCGCGCATGTTACCCAGCTTGATTACTTTTCCACTGTAATTTACATCCAGGTCTGCGCTGCCTCTGCTTTGCAAGCCTATTCTGCAGAGCGTATTGCAAAGCAAACCTTTGTACCAACACGTCAATGCACAGAAGTTGGCCAACTGTTTCAAACTGACTACTGCAGTAAATCTGACAGTTCAAAAACACAGAACAGAAACCAGTCACTAATGAAGACAAACTGATAGACTGGCTGAGGGTACAATGGGGCATAGCTTCTTCATATAGGCTGCAGGTTTCACTCAACTTTCCAACACTTACTGCATTACATCAAAGTACAATTGGCAGTAGTGGTGATTTTGAGATGATTGAACAGGGGGGTCAGTGCCAAAAACACATGAATCATTTTTTTGCGTCGGGGGCTGGGAAAGGGTGGGGGAGGGGTGATTGCTCCCGCACTGAACACCTTGGTTTTTGACATTTGGTTGTGGAAGCAGCAGTGACCTTCCTGACCTTTGTTTCGGGAAACTCAAAGAAATCAGAAATTCTGAAGGAAGGGTGCAGGTCAGAAAAACAGAGGAAGAGACCGATTAAATTAGGGGCAGGGTTCTCCAACGTTGTACGCGTGCCTCCGGTGAGAATGGAGAATCTGGTGCTCAGCTGCATTTGCAGTGGGACCGGAGAATCCCAGCTGCCGATGAGATCCAAGAATTCTGGCCAAGATTTGTCATTTCCGTTGCCCTGAGAATTCCAGATTCCCCAACTGTGTAAAGCAGAGTGAACTGCCCTGGCCCAGGAACAACAACAACAACTTCATAGAATCCCTACAGAGAGAGGCCATGCACCCCATCCAGCCTGCACCGACCACAATCTCACCCAGGCCCTATTCACATAACCCTTACCCTGACACCAGGGTCAATTTAGCATGGCCACGCAACCGAACCAGCACGTCTTTGGAATGTGGGAGGAAACCGGAGCACCCGGAGGAAACCCACACAGACATGGGGAAAATGTGCAAACTCCACACAGACAGTGACCCAAGGCCGGATTCGAACCCGGGTCCCTGGTGCTGTGAGGTAGCAGCGTGCATTTATTTAAACCCTTAACATAGCGAAACATTCCCCTGTTATCGTAGAAGAGCTGTCAAAATTAGAGACTGAGGAAAAAAGGAGACAATAGGACAGATGATCAAAAGCTTGTTCAAAGGGCCCTGTTTTAAAGGGCATCTTAAAGAAGAGAGAGGCTGATAGATTATAAGGAGCAGGCGGGATGCAGATTTAAAATTACTATCAGATCATAGAATTCCTACAGTACATCGGCCCATCAAGCCTATACCAACAACAGTCCCACCCAGGCCTATCCCCGTAATGCCATGAATTTACCCTGCCAACCCCCCTGGCATTAAGGGGCAATTTAGCACGGCTAATCAACTTAACCTGCACATCTTTGGGAGGAAACTGGAGCACCTGGAGGAAACCCACACAGACACGGGGAGAACGTGCAGTCCCCATGTGACAATGACCTGAGGCCGGAATTGAACCCGGGTCCTGAGACTGTGAGGCAGCAGTGCTAACCCCACTGTGCCATTGTGCCGCTCTCCTGATCTTACTAAATGGCGGTGCAGGATCAAGGGGCCAAATGGCCTGCTCCTGTTTCTTGTTCTTCTGTTTGTATGTTTGTGTGGAGTGAGGCTGAGGAAGTGTATTCCAGAGCTGAGAGCTTTGGCAGCTAAATCACAGCCACCAGTGATGGGGTGATTACAGTCAGGGGTGCTCAAGAGGTCAGTATTGGAATGTTTTATTGGAATGAAGTCTGAGGCACAATTTCAGGTGTCCATTGGGCCCTCGAGTGGGGGCATGCACTATGTGTGGAAAATGGCCCATAAGCAATCTCTGCTCCCGTTGCGTCCCAATGCTGCCTTTGCTTGTCTTTAACCTTTGTGGAATCTTATTGATAATACGAGGTATCTTTGTGTTTCTATTCAAGGCAGGACCTTCTACCTGTTGGCCTTTCTTGACGAATTTACAGAAATAAAAATACATTGCCTTTTTATTATCTCTGAGAAAATTTTCCTGTTGGTGTTAGATTCACAGCTGGGCTGTTTTCCGGAGGCCTTTAGCTTCTCTGAGACTTGTGGTTCAGCTTTTCGATCCACTCCAGCCAAAGAACACAGTTACACTTGCCAACAGGCTTTTGTTTGACTGTTAAAGGTATAGATCAATGTCACCTTTTCCAGTTACCAAACCTCCCAGCATTGTCTCTGCATGTTAAAGATTCATCTCTTGGATGCTGCCGTGAATAATCCAGGATAAAATTTATTGGCGTTATTTTAAAAAAGGAAGTGTTTTTTCCCCCTGTCCTTTGAATGATTTTGTCAATTAGTTATAAAAGTATTGGAAGTGGGGAAAAATGGTAATTATAGAAAGATTATGTTTTAAAACGATCAGGAATGTATCCGGGCAGCGTTGGAAACCCGAATTGAATCCTGACGCTTACAAAATTTGCATTTTAGTTTAATTCTCCATTGGCAACAACAAAGCAATAAATTATCAAAAGTATGAGTTCCCCAACTTCCCAGCAAGATGAGTCAGAAGGAATGAGCTAGAGGATAAATTCAGCAAGGTTTGAGGTGGGAAGGAATGTCCCCTGGGTGGAGTATGTGAAAGACATCGAGAAGGAGATTTTCCTTTCTGTTCTACTTGGGGAATGTATGTTCTGTTAGGTCTCTAGCCCCACAACACAGCCCTGCGGTTTCCACAGGTCCATCAAATGGATCGAATTGAGCCTGCACTTCACTGTTTGTATGCTGGAGATAGGAGGGATCAATCTCAGCTCATCTGTCTCACTTTCCTCTCAGGCTATCTCTAGAAATAGCCAGAAAGTGCCAATGTCAATAGTATAACCCCTGCTTCTCTACTCCAGCCACAGCATAAGATCTTTGAACACATGTTATGCACAGTGCACTTTCTTTCAGGCAGTTATAGATAGGTAGAATCCTACATTTCAGAAGGAGGCCACTTAGCCCATTGAGTCTGCACCAACTCTGACAGAGCATCCCGCCGAGACTCTATCCTCATAACCTCTGGCATTCACCTAACTAATCCCCCAAATTTACACATCTTGGGACACTAAGGGGCAATTTAGCATGGCCAAATCCACATAACCTGCACACCTTTGGACTATGGGAGGAAACCAGAGCACCCAGAGGAAACCCATGCAGACACGGGGAGAACATGCAAACTCTGCAGGTTGGGAATTGAACCCGGGTCCCTGGCACTGTGAGGCAGTAGTGCTAACCACTGTGCCACCGTGCTGCTCACCATGTCCAGAGAAGAAAATCAGTCCTAGGTTCTTAAAATTCACCTAATTTATCAACACAACAATTCCCTGAATAGAATCTTTCATACATTACAGTAACAATGAAAGAATATTGCTTCCTTCTCTGCAATATCTTTTTCAGTTGCACAATTATGCTCTTAGTTCAAATATCACCTTCAAGAAGAGAATCAGATCAATCAAATATAACCCCTTTCAAGGAAGTAACTATTTGGGTATTTTGTGATTGAGGATTGCAATATCTACAGCTGGAGGGTGCATTTATTAGGTACCAGTTTGCTTTGTGGAAGCAATACAATTTCGCTGTAAGTGTGCAGTTTGTCTGGTATTGGCCATCTGCTCCCCCCACACTCTGTCCCTGACAGAGATTATTTAGGTGTTTCCCTGCAGTGAAGTGCTGGAAATGATTCTCAAGAGTCCTCGAAAAATGCACATTTAATTTTAAAATATTTCAGGTTGATCCTACACACCTATGCTTGGCAGTAGGATACATTTAGCATTGTCTATCCTGTACAGATCAGCCTACCATGGCCAATCCACCCAACCTGCACACCTTTAGACACTAAGGGGCAATTTAACATGGCCAATTCACCTAACCTGCACATCGTTGGACACTAAGGGGCAATTCACCATGGCCAATCCACCTAACCTACATATCTTTGGAGGAAACCAGAGCACCCAGAGGAAACCCAGAATGGGACTGATGTGATTCATGAGAATAAAAGATCATTCTCATGATGGTAGGCTGTTTTGAGTGGGGTACCATAATGATCAGTACAGGTCCACAGCTATTCACAATCTATATAAATGATCGAACTGTAATATTTCCAAATTTATAGATAGCACCAGACTGGAATAAGTTGTGAGGAGGAGGCTTCAAGAGAATTGGACAGGCTGAGTGAATGGACATAGCAGATGGAATATAATGTGAATAAATGTGAAGCTTTGATGAATATTTCTGAAATAGTGAGAGGTTGGGAAGTGCAGGTGTCCAAAGGGACCTGGTTGTCCATGTTAATGAGACATTAAGTGTTATCTTGCAGGTGCAGTAAGCAATTTGGAAGACAATTGGTATGTTAGCCTTCATTGCAAGGAGATTTCAGTACAGGAGTAAAGATGTCTTGCCACAGTTGTATACAGCCTCAGTGAGACCTCATCTGAAGAGGATTGGAGAATAGCCAATGTTGTTCCTTTGTTTAAGAAGGGTAGCAAGAATAATCCAGGGAATTACAGGCCGGTGAGCCTTACGTCAGTGGTAGAGAAATTATTGGTGAGGCTTCTGCGAGACAGGATTTATTCTCGTTTGGAAATAAGTGGACGTATTAATGAGAGGCAATATGGTTTTGTGAAGGGCAAGTCGTGTCTCACGAACTTGATCGAGTTTTTCTGTGGAGTGACAAAGGTGAGGGTAGGGCAGTGGATGTTGTCTACATGGACTTCAGTAAGGCCTTTGACAAGGTCCCTCGTAGCAGACTGGTGCAGGAGGTGAAGTCGCATCGGATCAGATGTGAGCTGGCAAGGTGGATACAGAACTGGCTCGGTCAAAGAAGACAGAAGATAGCAGTGGAATGGTACGTTTCTGAATGGAGGGCTGTGACAAATGGTGTTCCTCAGGGATCTGTGTTCAGACCTTTGCTGTTTGTAATATATATAAATGATTTGAAGGAAAATGTAACTGGATTGATTAATAAGTTTGTGGATGACACAGAGGTTGGTGGATTTACGGATAGCAATGAGGACCATCAGAAGATACAGCAGGATATAGATCAGCTGGAGACTTGAGCAGAGAGATGGCAGATGGAGTTTAATCCAGACAAATATGAGGTAATGCATTTTGGAAGGTCTAATACAGATAGGAAATATGCAGTAAATGGCAGAACCCTTAGAAGTATTGATAGGCAAAGGGATCTGGGTGTCCAGGAACACAGGTCACTGAAAGTGGCAATGCAGTTGGAGAAGGTAATCGAGAATGCATATGGCATGCTTGCCTTCATCAGCCGGGGTATTGAGTTTAAAAATTGGCAAGTCATGTTGATGCTTTTAGAACCTTAGTGAGGCCACACTTGGAATAAAGTGGCCAATTCTGGTTGTCACATGATCAGAAGGGTGTGGAGGCTTTGGAGAGGCTACAGAAAAGATTTACCAGGATCTTGCCTAGTACAGAGGGCATGAGCTATGAGGAGAGGTTGGAGAAACTTGGTTTGTTCTCACTGGAGCGACGGAGATTGAGGGGAGACCCGATAGAAGTCTACAAGATTATGAGAGGCATGAATAGAGTGGATAGTCAGAAGCTTTTTCCCGGGTAGAAG
This sequence comes from Carcharhinus amblyrhynchos, assembly GCF_965287045.1. Lineage (NCBI taxonomy): Eukaryota > Metazoa > Chordata > Chondrichthyes > Carcharhiniformes > Carcharhinidae > Carcharhinus > Carcharhinus amblyrhynchos. The sequence continues at coordinate 58,800,063 of NC_137335.1, forward strand.
AGTCAATTACTAGGGGGCATAGGTTTAAGGTGCAAGGGGCAAGTTTTAAAAGAGATGTACGAGGCAGATTTTTTACACAGAGAACGGTGGTTGCCTGGAACTTGTTGTCGGGGGAGGTAGTGAAAGCGGATATGGTAGTGACTTTTAAGGGGCGTCTTGACAAATATATGAATCAGATGGGAATAGAGGGATATGGTCCCTGGAAGCGTAGGGGGTTTTAGTTAAGTCAGGTAGCATGGTCAGTGCAGGCTTGGAGGGCCGAAGGGCCTGTTCCTGTGCTGTAATTTGCTTTGTTCTTTGTTCTTTGTATTGTGTGCAGTTCTGGTCCCCTTACCTAAGGAGGGATATATTTGCCATAGAGGCGTGCAACAGAGGTTCACCGGACTATTCCCTGGGATGACGGGATTGCCTTAAGCGGAGAGATTGGATCTGATTTCATGAGAGCTTGGAAGGATGAGGGGTGACCTGATTGAAACTTACAGAATTCTTACAGGGTGTGACAGGGTGGATGGAAATAAGATATTTCTTCTTGCTGCTGAATCTAAAACCAAGGGACATAGCCTCAGGATAAAGGGTTGGCCAGTTAAAACTGAGTTGAGGAGGAATTTCTTCATTCAGAGGGTGGTGAATCTCTGGAATTCTCTACGCTACAGAAGCTCAATAACGGATGTTCTAGACAGAAATCAATAGACTTTGGGGACTAACAGTATCAAGCGATATTGTAGGAAGGTGGTGTTAAGGTAGATGATTAACCATGATCTAGTTGAATGGCGGCGCTGACTCAATGGGCTGAATGGCCTATTTCTGTTCCTATTGGATGAAGTGAACCCAAAGGATGTGCAGAAGCATGTACATATCTTTTCACATCCATTACCGTCATCATAGTAAAAGTCTTGTATGTTTACACTAGAATCGCTTCATGCATTACCTCTCTGTGATACTTAATTGTTTGAACCCACATTTATTTTAGTCATTGCCAATTAATTTCTGTGACGAAGTTTGAAGTTGAGCGATTCAGGCAAAACCTATTACTGCCTGGCTGATAAGGAGGTTATTTGTGAGTAGGGCTTGCTCAATGGAATTCTTAATGGCTCGTTCCATCACTTTATTGATATTTGGGAGAGCGTTGATTAGATTTATCCTATTGCTTCCTGGCCATTTGGCTGTGATCAAGCATTGGATCAAGCCCAAGATCCAGTGCTATGCCTTTTCTTGTCAGCTTGGATCTTGCCTGTCTCCCTTGTGGGGACCATGAATTAGTTTCAATTTGAATTGGTTTTTTAGAGCTAGCGAGGAGGTGGATGAAGGGCTTAGCCTGTCCTGTCTGCGATTTGTAATTTTAAGAGAGGGATCACCAACAATTTATCAGGAGTGGACAGGTCTGGTACACAGATGCTCAGCTTTACAGCCAAGTGGTTGTTGGTGGTCATGGAGTTTTCTGTGTGTCTGCTCCACTCAATCTCCTCTTAATGGGATGCGGATTGAAGAAGATTAACTGCATCTTGTTTTTTAAATGATAATTGGGCTGAGAAATGTTGAATCTTCTGACTATCAATGGAAGTTATAATAATTGTTGCTTTCAGCTATAAGTGTCAGTCGCCTGAAATAAGGCCCCTGTCAAAAAGTTGCAATTGCTGAGCAGTGAGTCAGCCTCTCTTTTTGTGTTATGTTTATCTACCACAGAAAAACGTTACGGCAGGCAGACAAATATTAGGCAAAATGCGGTGACCTGAGAGAGGATTTGGGATTGCCCAGGCCTGCTGTGCAGCTTTCTTTCCTGTACTCAGCCAAACACCGCAGCCAGCTACACAAGGTAGCACATCTCCTGGAGGAGCCTGGACATTGCCCAGCTGCAATCCAACACATACCGCTTTAAAGGAGATGTACGAGGCAAGTTTTTTACACAGAGGATGGTGGGTGCCTGGAACTCGCTGCTGAGGGAGGTAGTGGAAGCAGATACGATAGTGACTTTTAAGTGGCATATTGACAAATGCATGTATAGGATGGGAATAGAGGGATATGATCCTCAGAAGGGTAAGGGGTTTTAGTTCAGTTGGGCAGCATGGTCAGTGCAGGCTTGGAGGGCCGAAGGGCCTGTTCCTGTGCTGTAATTTTCTTTGATCTTTGTTCAGACTGGCCACGTAAAATTGCATCCCATTGGCCTCTAATTTGCTTGCTTGATTGTCAGCAAGCGCACTTGCGATTCTCGCATGTGTCTGTCAAACAAAATATTGTGTGAGTGCGTGATGATACCAGGATGGGTGCCCAAAGCTTTCTCCCACACTTTCACAGACTTCTAGTTTGGGCAAATCCCCACCTGAGCAAAGTAAAATCTGGCCCCTGTGTGTAATACCGAGACAGACTTGTGGTTATTCCATTTTCCACTTGGAATATACAAAGAAGGATTTAAAAACTGGCAAGACATTGCCCCAACATCTGCCAATGTGTGGTCAGTGAGGATAAGCAGCTGTAAGTTTTCACTCTGACAGTGTGGGATACAGAATCAGAAGCAGCACTAGGTCCTACAACATAGCTGTTCTTTTGCAGGTTAATCTCCAATCCTTCTCTCTTACTCAGGAAGTCAAGCCAGCCAATTAAAGAATCACAGCAGGAAAGGGAAGTGAAATCTCGGCCAAATCACAGAACACTGCAATCAAAGAACCAACTATTCACCTACTGTAGTCAAATCGTAATGGCTGCATGTTTCATCATCTACTCTTCATGAGTCAAGGACAGTTCCATGTAGCTTTTTATTTAGACTGAGTTACTACTGGACTCAGTTCTCACTTTAATCTGTATGAGTGCAGATACCATGCCTCTTATATTCTCATCCAAATCATTAATATAAATGACAAATAACAGTGGGCCCAGCACCGATCCCTGAGGCACATCACAGGTCACAGGCCTTCAGTTTGAAAAACAACTCTATAACCACCCACTGGCTTCTGTCAAGAGCAGTAAGAAGTCTCACAACATCAGGTTCAAGCCCAACAGGTTTATTTAGTAGTAAACGTTCCTAGCTTTCGGAATGCTGTTTTTTCCAACACTGGCATCTCCACATCGTTCTGTCAAGAAGCCAATTTTGTGTCCATTTAGATACCTCACTCTGGATCCCGTGAGATTTAACTTCATGCAACTTTATGTCCAGGGGTGTGAGGATGGTCTGGGCTGCTTGATTGCTTTCCCTGCAAGGGAAGGAAGATGGCATCAGTGCATCACAGGGGTTACAGAGGGAATATTGATTGCTCACTTGGGAGTTGTTGCCTTCCTCCTCTGCAATGAGCTTGCACTCATCAAGGCTGTCCCTGGCGGGGGTGTTGGCTTTGGGGGAGACATTCTCCTGAATCGGGGTAGAGTGCATCCCGCTTCTGCTCCACTCCATCGAAAAGTATGGTGAGGGCTCCTTCTAAGAATTGTGGCGTGACCTTCCAGGCTGCTGTCCTCTGTAGGCAGTGTGGTGGGCACTGCTGGGAGCTGTTTACATGCAGCACCCCAGTGATTAGTGCAATGAAGCTGAGAAGGCTCGGGTGAATCAGAGGGAGGCGACTGCGGGTGTGACGTTATTCTTGTTGCTATCTTTGGTTAATGAAGCTCAAGATCTGGTCAAAAATTAAACTGGAACCGTTGGTACGACGTATCATTGGTAGTTAACTTCACTGAATAACAACTCTTTCATCAGTAACAAGAAGGAATTCCTTAAACTACATTGTTTTGGAAATGACAGACAATTAAGGATCTATCTGCAAAGAAAGACTTCTTTTCCCAATGAGCGTTCAATTTTATTAATCAGACATTATGCAGTTTTTGTGCATTTTAAGGAAATAAATAAATTGAATAAATCTGAGGAAAACGTGGATGGAAAGTCAGTGTTGGAGGAGCGCTGTATAGTCTAACCCAGACAAAGACACAAGATGGAATGATGTAATACAGCTTCAATAAACTGAATCGTTCTGAATTGAAGATTGGATAATGTTTCAGTCGCACACGAGTTGGCTCCAAAGTAAAAATACATTATTTACAACGGAATCATGTATAAATACGTTTTAATCCTTTTACCATTCATCTGTTCTCCAGCTAAAAAGGCAATTAAGGACCAAACTGAGACATCTACAATCCAATTGAGTGTAATTTAGTCATGTTTAGCTTCATTTAATATTTTGAAAAATCGGTGACAATTATATTAAAATTCGGAGGGAGATGCAGATGTTGCCTTGAACTGATCGAACTGGACTCGCTAATGTGACCATTTTAACTACTGTCGCCATGGCAACAATTAGCTGATAGAGAACCTGCCCAAATTACACACTCTCCCACTTCACTGCAGAAGAATGTTGGGTGTGGTGCAAGCGAGCTGTTGATTTGCGACCACACACCCTCTGAAAATTAAAATTATTCCTGCGTGCATAAATGCTTTTTTCCAACACAATCAGGCTGTCTTAATGAGCCAAGTCTATGGATCGAGTGCTAAAAAATGGGATTAGAATAGATAGGCACTTGATGGTTAGCACAGACATGATGGGCCAAAGGGTCTCTTTCTGTGTGTAAAACTCTATGGAGGCGATCTTACTTTCTCGCCCCACAAGTCATGGAATAGAATCATAGAATCCTTACAGTGCAGAAGGAGGCCATTCAGCCCAGCGAGCCTGCGCCAATGACTATACCGCCCAGGCCCTATCCCTGTGACCCCACATATTTACCCTTCTAATCCCCTAGCACTAAAGGGCAATTTAACATGGCCAATCCACTTAGTTGATCTTAACGGCACCAAATGTCCAGCAAGATCAATCGAAAAGGATGCGAGGTTGATTGTAATACTTAAATTCATTGTAAATAGAATTTAAATATTACCAGTGAGCCTCAGGCACGACCATATGGGCTCACTTGCCTTGGCGTCCTTGCCGATTAGGGCTCTCAACACCGAGGATCATGTGTGGTCCCCATCAAGGGTTATCTGTCGTGATGACCCCGCCGGTAGGATGGTCCCTCGGGAGGTCGGGAACAGAGGGATGCCCCTTGGGCCATTTCAACTTGTCACCCTGGCAGTGCCCAACAGACACTGGGCTGTAACCACTGGGCAGGGGCTGAGAGGGTGGGGCCCGTAAGGAATGGAGAAGCAGATGGGGTCAGTGCATACTCTGCAACGAGCAATCATCCGGAATGGTATTGCCGATCCATTGGGCTGATCCATGTGGGGGATGTGGGTTAATCATCCAGTCTATACAGGGATGGGGGGGGCAATTGACTGGCCCATGTGACAGGGGGTTTATCGGTCATGGAGGCCAGCGAAAGCACAGAACAGAGACAGCTGCATATGCACAATGGTGCCCTGTGTTGTAATCTGCCGGTTTTTAGGTGAGTTTAGGCCCCCCCCCCCCCCCCTGCTGGCGGGAAAAACATTTTGCTTTTCTTTCCGCAGAATTTGGTAAAAATGGATTTTTAACTTGCCAAATAATCAGTGCGATTCTCTCCTGTTTTCACACTCGTCCAGCATTTAGAATGTTTTTGGTAAGATCGCCCCCTATGATTCCTTTGCTTCTTTAGAAGATGAGAAGGGGGATGTAATAACTGGAAATGAGAAAATGACTGAGGCATTGAACAGGTATTTTGCATCAGTTTCACAGTGGAAGACACAAATAACATGCCAAAAATTGATGACAGAAAGGCCAGGGCAGGTGAGGACCTAGAAACTAGCATTATCATGAAAGAGGTAGTGTTGGGCAAGCTAATGGGGCTAAAGGTAGACAAGTCTCCTGGCCCTGATGGAATGCATCCCAGGGTACTAAAAGAGATGGCGGGAGAAATAGCAAATGCACCAGCGATAATTTACCAAAATTCACTGGACTCTGAGGTGGTTCCCACAGATTGGAAAACAGCAGATGTGATGCCACTGTTTAAAAAAAAACGTAGACAAAAGGCAGGTAACTATAGGCTGGTTAACTTCTGTAGTAGGGAACACGCTTGAATTTATCATCAAGGAAGAAATAGCGAGACATCTGGATATAAATTGTCCCATTGGTGAGACGCAGCATGGGTTCACAAAGGGCAGGTCGTGTTTGACTAATTTGGTGGAATCTTTAAGAACATTACATGTGCAGTGGACAATGGGGAATCTTTGGATGTGGTGTATCTGGATTTCCAGAAGGCACTTGACAAGATGCTGCACCAAAGACTGCTTCATAAGGTAAAGGTGCACAGTGTTACAGGTAATGTACTAATACGGATTGAGGATTGATTAACTAACAGAAAGAAAAGAGTAGGAGTAAATGGGTATTTTTCTGGTTGGCGAACAGTGACTAGTGGTGTATCTCAGGGATCAGTGTTGGGACCGCAATTGTTTACAATTTACACAGATGATTTGAAATTGGGGATCGAGTGCGGTGTGTCAAAATTCGCAGATGACACTAAGGTAAGAACATAAGAACATAAGAAATAGGAGCAGGAGTAGGCCATCTAGCCCTTCGAGCCTGCCCCGCCATTCAATAAGATCATGGCTGATCTGTTGTGGCTCAGTTCCACATTCCCGCCCTCTCCCCATAACCCTTAATCCCCTCTCTTAGCAAAAACCCATCAACCCGCGTCTTAAAAATATTTAGCGAGGCAGCCTCCACCACTTCAACGGGCAGAGAATTCCAGAGATTCACCACCCTTTGAGTGAAGAAGTTCCTCCTCAACTCCGTTCTAAACCACCCCCCCTTTATCTTGAGGCTATGCCCCCTAGTCCTACTGTCCTTTCTGAGCGGGAAGAGTCTCTCCACCTCTATCCTATCCATCCCATTCATCATCTTATATGTCTCAATGAGATCTCCCCTCATTCTTCTAAACTCTAACGAGTACAAGCCTAGTTTATTCAGCCTCTCCTCATAGCTCAACCCCCTCAACTCCAGCATCAGCCTAAGTGGCAGAGCAACGTGTGCAGAGGACGCTGAAAGTCTGCAAAGGGATATAGATAATCTAAGTGAGTGGGCGAGGGTCTGGCAGATGGAGTACAATGTGAGATCATCTATTTTGGTAGGAATAACAGCAAAATGGTCTGTTATTTAAATGGTAAAAAATTGCAGCATGCTGCTGTGCAGAGGGACCTGGGTGTCCTTGTGCAGGAATCTCAAGGAGTTGGTTTGCAGGTGTAGCAGGTAATTAAGAAGGCAAGTGGAATGTTGTCCTTCATTGCTAGAGGGATGGAGTTTGAAAACAGCGAAGTTATGTTGCAGCTGTATAAGGTGCTGGTGAGACCACATCTGGAGTACTGTGTACAGTTTTGGTCTCCCTACTTGAGAAAGGATATACTGGCACTGGAGGGGGTGCAGAGGAGATTCACTAGGTTGATTCCGGAGTTGAGAGGATTGGCTTATGAGGAGAGACTGATTAGACTGAGGCTATATTCACTGGAATTCTGAAGAATGAGGGGGGATCTCATAGAAACATATAAGATTATGAAGGGAATAGATAAGACAGAAGCAGGGAGGTTGTTTCCACTGGCAGGTGAAACTAGCACTAGGGGGCATAGTCTCAAAATAAGGGGAAGTAGATTTTAGACTGAGTTGAGGAGGAACCTCTTCACACAAAGGGTTGTGAATCTATGGAATTCCCTGCCCAGTGAAGTAGTTGAGGCTACCTCATTAAATGTTTTTAAGGCAAGGATAGATAGATTTTTGAACAATAAAGGAATTAAAACTATGGTGAGTGGATGGGTAAGTGGAACTGAGTCCACAAAAAGATCAGCCATGATCTTACTGAATGGCGCAGCAGGCTTGAGGGGCTGGATGGCCTACTCCTGCTCCTAATTCTTATGTTCTTATGCCTCTCTTTGATTTCAACTTCACAATCATCTTTCCAATTATTTCAGAAATCGGGCCAGGCCAGTGTGTTTCCCCAGCTGGCCTGATCTCGCCGTAATCCTGACCCATTATCTGGGATCTGAGTTCATTTTGTACAGGATTAAATCCTGGTGGGTCTCCTGGCAACAGCAAGAAGTCAGTGTTTGTATGTGTGTGTTACTGTATGTGTCTGTGTGCATGTGTGTATCAATGTGTGTGTGTGTCAGTGTATATATGTCAGAATGTATCTGTGTCAGTGTGTGTGTCAAAGTGTGTGTCTGTGTGTATGTGTGTGAGCGTATGTGTGTCAGACTGTGTGTATAAGACAATGTGTCTATGAGACAATGTGTGTGTGTCAATGTGTGTGTCAGTGTGTGTGTGCATCAGTGTATGTGTGTGTGTCAGTATGTGTGTGTCAGTGTATCTATGTCTATGTGTATGTGTGTGTGCGCATGAGTGTGTGTGTATCAGTGTGTGTCAGAATGTGTATTTCAGTGTGTGTATGTTTATGTGTGTGTCAGTGTGTGTGTGTCAATATTTATCTCCGTGTGTGTGTTAGTGTGTGCATGTGAGTTTGTGTGTGAGTGTGTGTGTCAGTGTGCGTGTGTCTGTGTATGTGTGTCTGTGTGTGTCAGCATGTGTGTATGTCAGTGTGTGTGTGTTTGTGTGTGTGTGTCAATGTGTGTTTATGTCAGTGTGGGAGTGTGTTTGTGTGTCTCTGTGTGTAAGTGTATGTGTGTGTCAGTATGTGTGTGTCTCTGTGTGTAAGTGTGTGTGTGTGTGTGTGTGTCAGTGTCTGTGTGTGTGTGTGTCATTGTGTGTGTGTCAGTGTGTGTTTGTGTGTGTCAGTTTGTATGTGTGCCAGTGTGCGTGTGTCAGTGTGTATTGTCAGTGTGTATTGTCAGTGTGTGTGTGTCAGTGTGCGTTTGCATGTCCCTGTGTGTAAGTGTATGTGTATGTGTGTCTGTGTGTGTGTATGTCAGTGTGTGAGTGTATGTGCCTCTGTGTGTATGTGTGTGTGCCAGTGTGTGTGTCTCTGTGTGTAAGTGTGTGTGTCAGTATGTTTGTGTTTGTGTGTCAGTATCTGTATGTGTGTGTGTCAGTGTGTGTATCAGTGTGTGTGTGTGTGTGTGTTAGTTTCTGTATGTGTGTGTGTTTGTGTGTGTGTCTCAGTGTCTGTATGTGTGTGTGTGTATGTGTGTGTGTATGTGTGTCAGTGTCTGTGTGTGTTTGTGTGTGTGTGTGTGTGTCAGTGTCTGTGTGTGTGTGTGTCAGTGTGTGTGTGTGTCAGTGTCTGTGTGTGTTTGTATGTGTGTGTGTCAGTGTCTGTGTGTGTGTGTCAGTGTGTGTGTGTGTGTGTGTGTGTGTCAGTGTCTGTGTGTGTGTGTGTGTGTGTGTCAGTGTCTGTGTGTGTGTGTGTCAGTGTGTGTGTGTGTCAGTGTCTGTGTGTGTGTGTGTGTGTGTGTCAGTGTGTGTGTGTGTCTGTGTGTGTGTGTCTGTGTGTGTGTGTGTTTGTGTGTCTGTGTGTGTGTGTCTGTGTGTGTGTGTCAGTGTCTGTGTGTGTTTGTCTGTGTGTGTGTGTGTGTGTGTGTCAGTGTCTGTGTGTGTTTGTCTGTGTGTGTGTGTGTGTGTGTCAGTGTCTGTGTGTGTTTGTGTGTGTGTGTGTGTGTGTCTGTGTGTGTCAGTGTCTGTGTGTGTGTGTGTGTGTGTGTGTCAGTCTGTGTCTGTGTGTGTGTGTGTGTGTGTCAGTCTGTGTCTGTGTGTGTGTGTGTTTTCTTGCCTGTGCAGCGGTCCTTGAAAAAGTCTCCCGGGTTTTCCTGCCGAATGCAGCTTCTGATGGAAGTGTTGGCGCTTCCTCCCGTTCTCACCCAGTCAGTGCCTGTCAGAAGCAGAGAAAATCCTTGAATTAACTCTAATGCTGACTTTGTTCCAATGACTCAGGCTAGAGCAGCTTGACAGAAACATGTCAGCTTTGACGCTGTTGTGAAAAAATTCCTCTCAGAGTAAACAACAGGGAGAAAATTCTTTCATTCATATATTCCCTTTGCATTAAATAAAGAAAGGAAATTTCAGATAGGCATAACAAAAGGGCTAATACTCCCACCCCGCAGGCCGGGAGATTTCAGCAGGGTTGGATTAGCACGATCCTCGCTGGGCGTCTGACACTGGGCGCGTCTCCCAGCACCAGAATTCTGGCGCCATCAGTTCCATGCTGGAAACAGACACGGAGCTGCATTAGGCATGCAAAGGAGCAGGCAAATCTAATTAACATGTTATTAGCAGGCCCAGGGCTGAAGTCTCCAGGTCCACAAGCCTCCCCAACCCCATCGTCAGGAGTGGTTCACTCCAGTTGGTGGCCCGACCCCCCTGGAGCGAACGGGATCAATTAGATCCCCCAGAGGGTCAGGGGCCAGGGGTTGCCCCCTTGGCATTGGCATCCTGGCAGTGCCAGCCTGTGTTCCTGGCACTGTCCAAGGGGCAAAATGCCCATGCCCGGGGGGGGGCACCTTGACACTGCCCATCAAGGATGGGGCAGTGCCAAGGTGGTGGGGCTGAATGGAGACTGGGTCTGATGGTGTCAGGGCCTCTGGGGGTGATCAGTGGGGGTAGGGGTCCCGCTGCACTTTGTGATTGTTAGCAGAGGGAGGGAGGCCAGTGATTGGGCTGGCCATCACGATGAGGGGGTGGGGGTTGGTGGTTCAGCTGCTGGAAGTGGAGGGGATCGGGGGTGTTGAATGGGAAATTGGGCCTGGGGGGGGGCGGGGGATAGTGGGAGGGCAAAGATTGAGATAGGCCGGGGGTGCGGGGTTCAGGACTGGGCTCGGACATGCTGTGGGGAGGTGGGGGACGGGGGGCAGTGATCAAACCATGGTGGGGATGGTGGGCTGGATAGTGGGGCTGGCTAGAAATCAGGAGACTGGCAGTGCGGGGCTACTGCATATGTACGGATCTCGGCACTGGCAGATCAGCATATTTGCAGTGGCCTGCTAAATGTTATGCTGCCAGCCTCTCCAACAGGGAAGACCATGCCCCCTGGTTTCCAGCGAGATTCACTCTGAAGCACACTGCATTGAGTGTGGGAGATTCATCTTTAAACTGCTGCTGAAAACCCAGCAGGATTTACTCCAGTTTTCACGCAAATTCGAAACTTAGAATTTTTTTGGGGAGAATCGCCCCTCTCCAAGTAGTCAGGCTTTTTAACCAAGTGCTCGGGTCATTCCCAAGGCACTAAAGTGTAAGCTTGCTATTTTCTCATGAGGATTACATACATGTTTCTGGATCAGCGGAGCTTGTAATGCTGAGTGGAAAATGGAGCACTCGGACATTCTGCTTTTTACTTCCCTCTCAGCTCAGACCATTTTATCTTTTCGACTCCTCACTCGCATAAAAATAAAATACTGCGGGCGCTGGAAATCTGAAATCAAAACAGAAAATGCTGGAAAAGCTCAGCAGGTCTGTGGCAGCATCTGTGGAGAGACAAACGCAGTTAATATTTCGATTCATTTCTCTCTAAGCGAGCAGGAATGGAAAGATTGATATAGTTGGAGAGGGAGTTGTGGCAGAGTGGAAGGTCAGGGATAGGTTGAAGTTGAGAGGTTGAATTTCAGGCTTGATGTGATGCTGAACCCGTTTTCTGTTCACTTCTTTGGGCAGAAGTCCATCCCCCTTCCGTTCAGCAGATCCTTTCACCCGTCTTCAGCATTCCCTTCCCATCTAGACCCATCCCTTCAGTCTCTTACCTGCTCTTGATCTTTTCATCGACAACTGTCGGCGTGACAGACCCACACTAAGCTGCCTCCTTGTGAACTTGCTGTACTTGGCTCAGTCAGGTCCAACCCTTATCTTCATCAAAACTGCCGACAATTTGGGCTGTGGTTGCCTGGCGTTCTGACCTTTACCTGGCAGAGACTGCACACCAATCCTCAGACCTCCTCCTGGACCATGACCCCACCACTGAACATCAAACCCCAGGTTCCATGACTGTCATTGACCTCATCTCCTCCTGAGATCTTCCCTCCACAGCTTCCAACCTCGTGGTCTCCAAACACTGCAGGTTTCCTGCCAGTGTGGGGTTAAAGTCAATGGGAATTCCCATTGACAGTGGCAGGACCAGAGAATCCCACTGCTGGCAAACAACGTGCCACCTCCTACTGGTGGGAAACACGCGGCAGGCAGGCTGAAGAATCTCACCCCATATCCTCATGTTAGTGCCAGAATAGTAAATTGCTGGGGTCTAGCCTGACTTCAGAATATACCTTATGGTTTCTGACCTGGACAATGACAGTATCACACATTCTCCGGAGGCTGCTCACATCCTGAGGATGAATTAGAAATAAAGATAATCTCTCAGTGAAAAGTTAACAGGGAGAAGGTCAGATTCACGCACTTTACAAAGTTTTGTTTTTAAATGGCGATTTGGAAACTCTGGAACAATTTTCAAAATTGATCATAGAAAGGTAACTGAAATAGCTGTAAATGCATATCAGATTTATTACTCATTAAGACTCTCGATGAGCACTGGAAGATACTAAAATGGATTTTGTGGAGCTGAATGTGAGTGTGAGGCTGTGCGTTTGACTTCATTTCGTTAGAGTTTAGAAGAATGAGGGGAGATCTCATTGAGACGTATAAGATGATGAATGGGATGGATAGGATAGAGGTGGAGAGACTCTTCCCGCTCAAAAAAGACAGTAGGACTAGGGGGCACAGCCTCAAGATAAAGGGGGGGCGGTTTAGAACGGAGTTGAGGAGGAACTTCTTCACTCAAAGGGTGGTGAATCTCTGGAATTCTCTGCCCGTTGAAGTGGTGGAGGCTACCTCGCTAAATATTTTTAAGAAGCGGGTTGATGGGTTTTTGATAAGAGAGGGGATTAAGGGTTATGGGGAGAGGGCGGGAAAGTGGAACTGAGCCACGACAGATCAGCCATGATCTTATTGAATGGCGGGGCAGGCTCGAAGGGCCAGATGGCCTACTCCTGCTCCTATTTCTTATGTTCTTATGTTCTTATTTTAAAATGAACTTTAAAGCCTGTCTGCCTTCAATATAGGAGTTAAATCATTTATCGGTAAAAACAAATAACGTTTCATCAACCAGTATATTTTAGAAATACCATAATTTATGTATCAAGAATAACATCCATTTATCTTTTCCACAGTGAAATTACATTTTGATTTGAAGTAAATTTCACTTGCTGATCACTTGCTATTGACAAGGATTACAGGATGAATAGATATTGTTGGATTTGAGATTAAATTGATTGACTGTGATAATGTTGATGATTTGAAGAGATTTAAGTTGTCTCACTCTTCATAACATGACAGCTTCAAATAAATCCATCTTAAGATCTTTAGCAAAAAACTAATCTGTTGTTTTTGCCAATATTTTTCATTTCTCTCATCACAGGTTATTGCGAAACCATAAATTGCTTCTTTACTTTCAGGTTTTGTTCTCTGAGTAACAGGAGGGACAAACTTAATTTAGTGGCTATTGCTTCAATATTCAGTTACTGTGTAGGAAATGTAATGGGGTGACATGGTGGCACAGTGGTTAGCGCTGCTGCCTCACAGCACCAGGGACCCAGGTTTGATTCCCAGCTTGGGTTACTGTCTGTGCGGAGTTTGCACATTCTCCTTGGTTATCCGTGGGTTTCCTCCGGGTGCTCCAGTTTCCTCCCACAGCCGGAATGATGTGCTGGTTAGGTGCATTGACCCTAAACAGGAGCGTGACAACTAGGAATTTCACAGTAGCTTCATTGCAGTGTTAATGTAAGCCTTACTTGTGACTAATAAATAAACTTTACTTTAAAAACCAGCTGGAATTAATGGGCGTGATTCTCCGGCCGTTCATGCCAGCAGGATTCTCTGGTCCAACTGCAGTGAATGGAGATTTAACTGATTGCCAGATTCTCTATCCTCGCTGACAGTGGCTGTGGGAATGAATAGCCAGAGAATTCAGGCCAATATTTTTGTATCAGGCCTGTCTTGATACAATAGTGGTGATTTGATCTCCACTTTGCCAATAAAAATCAAGGTGTGGGCAGTTGTGATTGAAAATGTCCCCATCCGAGCTCCCCCCACCATTCTGCAATGTAACACAAACCAGGTCCTTTCTTTGGTTTGATAACACAACTTGCAATGTTAACTAGTGACCTGTACTGAGAAATCATTGTGTTTCCTGTCATGCAGTAAGAGTGAGAAGGTGATTCGGAGCCTACAGGTGTTCAAACAAACATATTGCTTTGTGCAACCAAGAGAAAGTTCTTAAGAGCTACTCCCATATCTTGTTGACAACTGCTCATGGTCTGACTTGAACAATGACCTGTCAGGTTGCTGCCTATACAGTCCAGGTTTACAGCGATGTAGAGATGCCAGCTGGGGTGGGCGCATTAAGAATTCTCACAACACCAGCTTAAAGTCCAACAGGTTTATTTAGAATTACGAGCTTTCGGAGCACTGCCCCTTTATCAGGTTCGGGAGCATATCACCGGGCAAAGAAGCAGCGCAGAGAAAGTTTGTGATTCCAAACAAATCTGTTGGACTTTAACCTGGCGTTGTGAGACTTCTTACAGGTTTACTATCATCACCTTCCTCCTAGTTTTGCAAGATGCTGTCTTTTTCTGATGGCAAACTTCTGGAGCATGCAACAAACCACACTAATCCCAGCAACTCAGGTGGATCCACACTAGAGCACACCCTTAGATCTATTATGGCATCTCAAGCAAAGCTTTGGAACGTTAATGAGCTGTTTTAATAACAACCCTTAGGCCGCCCTGAGTCTCACTGAATCTGTCGGTTTGGATGTTCTTGTACTCCACAACAGAAGCATAAGCCTTTGTTAGTGAGTCTCGGCCCCGGAGCTGTGAAAAGTGCTGAGATTTTAGATTGTCTTAAGACAAAAGAATCCTGACAACTCCCTGAGTTGCAAGACATTGACATTCATAGCGACATGCCCACCATTGTAAACCAGCAAGCAAGTGAAATTCTCCTCTACTAATGTCGTTTGTAGCACTCTGCAATGATGCACATATGGCACATGTGTGCCAGCAATGGTTTACTGGGTCTGGGATATCCAAGAGCTCTGCAAAAAAAAATCAAATTAATATTGATGCAGCATCTCTAACTAGCAGAGAGAATAGGAGCTACTGTGGAAAATAGATCACTGATAGCCTACTTTATGTAGTAGAGGTCTTTATGTCACATAGAGGATGAGCAAGGGAGAGTTTCACGCTATCGCAAGATAAATGTTTTATTTAACTTAACCTTCTTCCTTACGTTTCAATTTCATTCACTTGGTAATATACTGTCACTATTGACCTTCACGAGATTAATGCTGTTATGTATTCACTGGGTTGCCTTGCATCTCATAGACCTGATTTATCACAGAGCAATGCAAAAATGTCTCCAGTTCTAAATCCAAAGAGTTCAGTTACCGAACTTCAAAATATCTCAGAACTTACAAGATCTTGTACACGCAAAGGGAGTAATTTTACTTGCTCCGGCAGGTGTGTTGCACCTGGGGTTGGAGGGAATATGTAAAATGGGGTGCCTGCCCATCCCAGCACTTTCCCACCCACTCCAAACTCTCCCATATATTAAGGAAGGTGGGCAGGTGCTCTGGCATCCATGCAAACATGTGAGTGAGTGTTGAAAACCTGTGGACTATCTGAGAGGAAGTGACAAGTCCATGAAGATCTGCAGGAGACCTGGAGGCTAAGCACTGATGCTGTTTATCCATTGGTACCATGGTAATTATTGGGTTTTGATTTACAGATCAGTTTTATTTGTAACCTCAAAACTTGGAGTTAGGCTCAAGAGGACTTGAAATTTCACACGGAACACTGGTCACCCCAAGAGGTGAAGCAGCTGCAATTCAGCAGAAAGAGGCATGGGTCAGGGGAATGACCACCAGCCCAGTACCATGAATCAATGCAGAGAAGATGCACCAAAAATGTTGTATGGCATTTATCGAGAGCATAGAATCATAGAATCCTACACTGCAGAAGGAGGCCATTCAGCCCATCAAGTCTGCACCAACCACAATCCCATCCAAGTCCTATCCCCATAACCTCACATATTTACTCTTGCTAGTCCTCCTGACACTAAGGGGCAATTCAACATGGCCAATCCACCTAATGCACACATCTTTGGAGAGTTGGAGGAAACTGGAGCATCCAGAGGAAACCCACGCAGACACAAGGAGAACGTGCAAACTCCACACAGACAGTGACCCAAGGCTGGAAATGAACCCAGATCCTTGACGCTGTGAGGGCAGCAGTGTTAACCACTGTGCCACCGAAGTGCACGATGCTCCAAAATGTTTGGTTCCGCCAAACGAAATAAAATGTTTCAAAGTTTTATTTTATTTTCAATGCTCTTGTCTAAAAATTAACCAGAACTGATTTGTAACCTAGCTGGCCCATTCAAATCATTCAGGTTACATACTGGCCCTTGAGCCACCCAGATCCCATCGCTGAGGTTATTACACAGGTTTCTGGATAGGCAGAAAAGATATCTTCCCAAAATCAGACAGGTCCTTGCTTGATATAGCAAGGAGGAAACTATGTGATCCATTCTGCTGTGCTTTTTCTTTGAAGGGGATGTGAAATTAGTCCCAAGCCCCAAGCTCTTACACATTCATGCCACACTCCCACTATAGTGAGGTTGGGGAATTTGGCCCCCAGCCAAGTCTCTGTTCATTGCAGCGGAAAGGGAAAATCCTGCTGGTGTGAACAGTGGTGACATTATAAGAACATAAGAAATAGGAGCAGGAGTAGGTCATCTAGCCCTTCGAGCCTGCCCCGCCATTCAATAAGATCATGGCTGATCTGTCGTGGCTCAGTTCCACATTCCCGCCCTCTCCCCATAACCCTTAATCCCCTCTCTTATCAAAAACCTATCAACCCGCGTCTTAAAAATATTTAGTGAGGCAGCCTCCACCACTTCAGCGGGCAGAGAATTCCAGAGATTCACCACCCTTTGAGTGAAGAAGTTCCTCCTCAACTCTGTTCTAAACCACCCCCCCTTTATCTTGAGGCTGTGCCCTCTAGTCCTACTGTCCTTTCTGAGCGGGAAGAGTCTCTCCACCTCTAACCTATCCATCCCATTCAACATCTTATACGCCTCAATGAGATCTCCCCTCATTCTTCTAAACTCTAACGAGTACAAGCCTAGTTTATTCAGCCTCTCCTCATAGCTCAACCCCCTCAACTCCGGTATCAGCCTAGTAAACCTCCTCTGCACTCCCTCCAAGGCCAAAATATCCTTGCGTAAGTGCGGCGACCAAAACTGCACACAGTACTCCAGCTGCGGCCTCACCAGTGCCCTATACAGCTGCAGCAAGACCTCCCTACTTTTATATTCAATCCCCCTCACTATGAAGGCCAGCATCCCATTCGCCTTCCTGACCACCTGCTGCACCTGCAAGCTGGGTTTTTGCGACTCATGCACAAGGACCCCGAGGTCCCTCTGCACCGTCGCCTGCTGCAGTTTTTTGCCATGTAAGTAATAATCCTTCCTACCATTATTCCTACCAAAGTGGACCACCTCACACTTGCCAACATTAAATTCCATTATGGTCCCTGCCTTTTGCTCAACATTCCAATCAGGATCCCGCTATGCTCTTGTCTTTAACTGCAATTTTATCTTGGGCCTCAGCAGAGGACCCTGTTGTGGCTCCCATATCGGCCTGATGGACTTTCCAGTGAAGTGAAGTGGGCCATAACAGCTGAGGACTGGTCCTCCACAGGAGGGCTTTAGGCCTTTGTACCTGACCTTGTCAGAATCCCCTCCCTTCCAGGTACCCAAATGTTGGTGGGCAGCTACGGGATGACTGATTTTTCTGGAGGTCAGCAGTTCCACCTATTTTGTGGTCCTGCTGCTTCTGCACTCACAAAGGAAGGTTCCACCCTTTTTGGGCTTCTTCTTCCTTCTGACTTCTTTTACCCGGCAGGAATACCGCAGTGGCTTCCCTGTTCCGGCCCATCTCAGAGGGCCTATTGATGCAGTGGAACCGCATTTTCCCGAGTGCTCCACTTGAATTGGTCACCTCAGCTGTCTGTAGAACCCTGGTCACAAATAGAGAGAACAGGATGGAGTCCAGGTTGGTGAATAACACTCTCAAGTTTTAACTGTTTAAAGTTTATTTATTAGTGCCACAAGTAGGCTTATATTAACACTGCAATGAAGTTACTGTGAAAATTCCCTACTTGCCACACTCTGGCACCTGTTCGGGTACATTGAGGGAGAATTTAGTCTGGCCAATGCACCTAACCAGTGTGTCGTTTGGACTGTGGGAGGAAACTGGATCACCCAGAGGAAACCCATGCAGACATGTGGAGAACATGCAGACTTCACACAGATAGTGACCCAAGCCAGGAATCGAACCCTTATCCCTAGCGCTGTGAGGCAGCAGTGCTAACCACTGTACCACCTCAGGGCCACACTTTAGAGGCAATGGCTCTGCTATGTTCACCAATGATGATGGATTCAAATGTTTCTGGAGTACAAATGAGTCAGACACAGAGCACCTGCTTGCACACTTGAAGATATAATTTCAAACGACCCACTTTATAGGCAGGGGGAAAACTCACACATCTTTTTTCAATCAGTTCTGATCTTTCTATCGAAGAAAAAAGAAAGAAAATAACCACTAGGAGGAGCTATTGAGCTGCAACTAACACTCGTCTGAGAACTGAGTGAGGTTTGAACATGACGATGGTTGTGGGTTTCCAACAAGTTAGCAAAATTCATTCACCAGAACCTTTCTAAAAGCAACAATTTCTCACCCATGCTTTTATTGCTTTTCTGGCGTTGGAATTGTGAATAGACAGACAGAGCTCTGGGCTCCTGATTGCTGGTGTGA
This sequence comes from Carcharhinus amblyrhynchos, assembly GCF_965287045.1. Lineage (NCBI taxonomy): Eukaryota > Metazoa > Chordata > Chondrichthyes > Carcharhiniformes > Carcharhinidae > Carcharhinus > Carcharhinus amblyrhynchos. Next base: position 58,818,738 of record NC_137335.1, read on the forward strand.
ACATTCACTGTGATCACAGGGGGCTGACCCTGTCAACAATCTGGCACCATCTCATTTAAGTACACAGCGCCAGAGACCTGGGTTCGATTCCCGGCTTGAGTCACTGTCAGTGCGGAGTCTGCACATTCTCCCCGTGTCTGCGTGGGTTTCCTCCAGGTTCTCTGGTTTTCTCCCACAGTCCAATGATGTGCGGGTTAGGTCGATTGGCCATGCTAAATTGCCACTTAGTGTCAGGGGGACAAGGGGGTAAATATGTGGAGCTTTGGGGATAGGGGCTGGAAGGGATTATGGTTGGTGCAGAATCAATGGGCTGAATGGCATTCTTCTGTACTGCAGGGACTCTAAGTAAAAAGTACAGCTTTCAGGACCTGGATGGGGGTCCCAACAACTTCAACAGATATAAAAACTGTGAATGACCTGTGTGGAATTTTACAGCCCCTCCTATCCTGTCCTAGTCAATGGAGTTTTAAATGGTTCACCGTGCTTCACAGCCCATTCCACGCTACGAAGGGGCCATTGACTCTGCCTGTAAAATGGGTTGCAATCCATTAATACCTGATTTCTATCATTGCAGCAAGTCAAATTGCATAGTTACATTGGCCAGTATTTCCTCTTTCCACCAAAATTCTCACATAAAGTCAACAGACTATTGGTCATTTTCCAAATTACCTGGTTCCACCAGGTTGATCCAACCGCTGGTGAGTTAGGAATCAGCCAACCATGGTATTTACAGCACAGAGCCAGGCCATTTGACCAACACACCCACGCTAGTATTTTTATTTATTCATTTTACAGGATGTGGGCATTGCTGGCTGGATCCAACATTTATTGTCCATCCCTAATTGTCCTTCACTTCAGAGAGCATTTGAGAGTCAACCACATTGCCGTGGATCTGGAGTCACATGTAGGCCAGACCAGGTAAGGACAGCAGATTTCCTTCCCTAAAGGACATTAGTGAACCAGATGGGCTTTTACGACAATCAACAATGGTTTCATGATCATCATTAGACTTTTAATTCTAGATTTTTACTGAATTCAAACTTCACCATCTGCTACGGTGGGATTTGAACCTGGATCCCCAGAGCAATGCCCTATATCTTTCGATTCAAGTCCAGTGACAATACCACTATGCCACTGCCTCCCCTATTTTACATCCACAAGAGCCACCTTTCACCCATCCTCATCTGACCCCTCCACTACCCCCCACCCCTGTTCAATATATCCTTCTAATTTTTGGAATGGCACATTGGCACAGTGGTTAACGCTCACAGTGCCAGGGACCTGAGTCTGATTCCAACCTTGGGTGACTATTTGCGTAGAGTTTGCACGTTCTCTTCCGGATCCTCCCATTTTCTCCCACAGCCCAAAGATGTGCAGATTCGGTGGATTGGCCATTCTATATTGCCCCTTAGTGCTCCAGGATGTATAGATTAGTAGGATTAGTGGAGTAAATACGTGGTGTTACAGAGAATGGCCTGAACAAGATGCTCTGTCGAAGAGTTGGCGCTGAGTCAATGGGTTGAATGGCCTCTTCTGCACTGTAGAGATCCTATGTTTTGCTCCTCATGTGTTTATAAAGTTTTCCCTTAATACTTCTATACTATTCTCCTCAACTACCATTTTTATGACCCCCTAATTCTGATCTCTTTCCCAGCATTTTTTTTAACCCAATCATAATTTTAAAGACCTCCGTCAAGTCATCCTTTATTCTTCCCTTTTCTACAGAAAAGAGTTCCGACTTAGTTATTCTCATCTGATAAGTTCAGCCTCTTAGTTCTGGTATTATCTTAGTAAATCTTTTTGAGAAGATGGAGACCAGGACTATACATAGTGATTCCTGTGCCACAGCTTTGCACTAGTGTGCTTAAAGTGGTCCAGATGTTCACGTTGAAACAGAAGCAGGTGGGATTTAAAATGGTAGGTAGGACATGGTTCCGTGATTTCCACCCCCATTCCTGTCGTGTATAAGTTATAAGAGTGGGGGACAAGTAGTGTGCCCACATATAGCAATCCTGTCTGTGTTTATATCACTGAGAACTTCAGAACCACCCCCCACCTCTACTGTTTCCATGGAGCCAGGCTTGCTTTGGTAGACAATGCTATTCACAGCAGCTGAGTGGGGGAGGGGGGGGGGAGAGTAGGTGGGGCTCGTCAGGAGTCAAAAATCTTTTGACAGGTAAGTTCACATGTTATAATTTATATGATTTGTTGATTATATTTAGACTAGTGGTTAATGGTTGGCATTTAAAAAAAAAGGTCAGTGACCATTAAATCAGCCAGCATTGTGAAAGTGTTCAAATGCATTGGAGTACTTTATTCAGTAGATCAAGTGTTATTCTACATTGAACAGTATTAAGATTAAGATTTCAATTACCCAATTTTCCTGTGATTTAGGGAACGATCTTACCCCCCGCCCCCACACACCACGTTCCTGCTGCAGCAAAGATAGAAAAATCTTGGTTCAATGCAGTGGGATAGCGTTAACAGTCGGAAAATTCCAACCTTAATCTTTTCTTTGTTTAGCAATCCACCCATCTGTTGAACTTTTGAAATAACAGATTTTATTTCTTTAAAGGTGTTAATGCAGACAGACCTGGAGGCTTTGTTGATACAGCAGTGAATTGGAACACTATGATGAATAGGTTAAATCAGCAGGAGGTGTTGATTCAGCATGAAGGGGTCTGTGAACTTCGTTTTATGAAGAGTTAATATGCTAATGTTTTTGGAGTGATTCTTTACTGGCTGTTTGTTTACTTTGACAGCTCATGAGCACTTTGAGAGGATCATTTTTTAAAAAGGAGTTTGAATGGCCATGTTTCATTGGCAGTTTTGTAAGCTTCTGAGAGGATTAACGGCTTTTCTGAAGAAGCTGTTTTTTAGTTATCAGTTTCAAGTGCACTGCAAAGACTTCCCAGTGTTATTATTGGGCTCATGAGTTCTCTCCTTAGTTAATACACTGTGAATGGGCATAGTGGCAATTTGAGAGCACAAGGGGGTGATAGAGGGGGCATGAGGGTGGGTGGGGGTTTGAGGAGCAGTGAGGGGGAGGGAGTTTAACACTCATGTACAGAAGTGGGCTGATTTCCCATTGACGAAGGTGGGCCATCTAGTCTGTCAGTCCCAGCATCCGACTGTCTCTAATATCGTGGGCCTGCTTTGGGAAGCAGTGGGCCTCTGTGAAAATGGTGTGGGTTTCACTGCCAGGCAGAAGGCAGAATTACAATTCTGGGAAATGACTCAACTTGTACTTCCTGTCACGAGGATGAAAATCCTGACTAACTGCTCTGCTTTTCAATTCTACCCATAAAGAAATAAACCCAAATACTTAACTTTTTAGGAGCAGGCGTTGTAAATTTTAATGACGTGCATCATTACATTTAGACCTCTCTTTCCCTCCACTCCAAGTAAGTCCTAATTTCCAAGCAGAATGTGACTTCATTCGTTAGAGAGAAGAAGGTTAAAAGGTGACTTAATAGAGACATATAAGATGATCAGAGGATTAGATAGGGTGGACAGTGAGAGCCATTTTCCTCAGATGGAGGTGGCTAGCATGAGGGGACATGGCTTTAAATTGAGAGTGATAGATTTAGAACAAATGTCAGAGGTAGGTTCTTTACTCAGAGAGTAGTAAGGGTGTGGAATGCCCTGCCTGCAACAGTAGTGGACTCGCCAACATTAAGGGCATTTAAATAGTCAATGGATAAATGTATGGATGATATTGGAATAGTGTAGGTTAGATGAGATTTAGATTGGTTTCACAGGTCGGTGCAACATCGAGGGCCGAAGGGCCTGTACTGCGCTGTAATGTTCTTTGTTCATTGTTCTTGCTGCTAAAATATACCAGCTCACACTTAGCTACACTGCTTTTAATTTTCCAGTTTCTTCCTAACCTCTTGAGTTGATTATGGTCTTCCTGTATTTCGTCACAATCCTAACTATGCCTTAAACTTGTGCTTCCAATTCCCGTGTCTAAAGCATTTGAGTCAGCAGTGAACAAGTGGTTTCAGCGCCAATCCCTGTGGAAAATCACTTCCCAACTTTTATTAGTCTGAACAACTGCTGACAGCAATCTTCAAATGATATTGGCAAAACCATTCACGCTGACAGCCTTAACTCTTCCCATGCCTCGCAAATCTCAGATTAATAAAGATCCATTAAGGGTCCTTTTCTGACTTTACGTTGTTGTCGGGGACTCTGGCCTTGTACTGTACATTGTTTTCCAAACACAGAAAATTAATACTTCAAATAAATTATGGACTACGCACATCGAATATTTAAAGTGTTCTCCTAACGGGCAGGGTTCGCTGCCAGGGGAACAGGGTTAGAAAGTTACCTCTTCAGTATGGTACGCTGGTATGCCGTAGGGCTGCATGGTGGCACAGTAGTTAGCACTGCTGCCTCACAATGCCAGGGACCTGGGTTCGATTCCTGGCTTGGGTCGCTGTCTGTGTGGAGTTTGCACGTTCTCTCTGTCTCTACATGGGTTTCCTCTGGGTGCTCTGGTTTTCTCCCCACATTCCAAAGATGTGCGGGTTAGGTTGATTAGCCATGCTAAATTAACTCTAGTGTCAGGGTACATATGTGGATTTATGGGAGTAGGGTTTGTGGTTGGTGCAGACTCGATGGGCTGAATGGCCTCCTTCTGCACTGTAGGGATTCTATGACTTTAACCTGGAGGCCCCAGTTTGACTATTAAATGTAGAGCTATAGAACACAATAGTCAGTATCAATTCAGCAAGCTGTGAGTAATTTTATAAGATCCATTAGTTTTTATTGCATATTGCTGTTATGTAGCAATAGCCCGGTTCTCACTAATTTCTTTCACATGGGTGATACTTGGTAAATTGAATAATTTTAACAAGGGGCATTGGGCTGATGTTCCACCTGATCTGATTGTGCCCACTGGCATCATTGGGATGTGCAACGACTGACAAGTTGCACAAATTCTAATTTTGCTAGCTCGCTGTTTGACTTGTGCATCTGGCCTTTTCAGATTGTTTTGATATTCCCTCGCACGCAATGTTCGAACGCTGCAGTTTCGCAGCCAACTGAATGTTAATGAGCTGTTGCTGTTTAATTTCCCGAATTTGAAAGGTGGGATCACTCTGCATGCTCTGCCTCCGTGCGCAAGATAGACAGTAAAGGGCAGCCAAGCTCATGACACTCACCGAGTGATTCCTGAAAACTGTACTGGTGGAATTCTCACTGCTACCAGCCAACTTGTGAAGATAGATGTAGCGTTCTAGTTTTGATTTGAGTTATTATTGTCACGTGTATTAACATACAGTGAAAAATATTGTTTCTTGCACACTCCACAGACAAAGTATGCCATTCATAGAGAAGGAAACGGGAGAGTGCAGAATGTAGTGTTACAGTCATAAAAAAGTTAGAATGAAGTTTTAGAAGCATAGAATGAGAGTAAAAGATAGAATTAGAAGGTATACCTTGCAAGAAATCGCCTCACTCTGGCACCATCTTCTGACCTGGTCTCTCTATCTCTGAATTTTTGGTGCTTATCCCCGGCTTTGTTATCTCTTCACTTGACTACTCCAATGTATTCCTGTCTGACTGGATATTTTGGGTGTAATTTTCCCATCCCGCCTGCCAAGGGAATTGTAGCAGGCAGGGGCGGACCACGCAAAGGTCCAGACTTGGGGCAAGCATGGCCGGACAATCCCACCCTTCCTCTCCATAAATTTGGGGTCACACAAAATCTTGCTGTCCGTCACCTCACTCACATCAGGTCCCCCTCACCTATCTTCCCTGCGCTCACTAACTTACTTTGGCTGCTGATAGAGCAACATCTTGATTCTAAAATTCTCCACCATGATTTCCAATCCCTCTAACTGCCACAACCCACCCTATTTCTGAAATCTCCACGATCCTCTGTGACATGTACGTTCCTCTAATTCTGCCCTCCTGACCATCTCCGATTTTAATGGTTACACAACTGGTGACCACCCCTTCAGCCATCAGGTCCAGATCTAGAATTCCCTCACCCTGCCTCTCAACCTCTTTTTCCTCCTCTAAGACACTCCTCAAAATCTACCTCTGTCCAAGCTTTTCATCACCTTGTGACTTGGTGTCAAACTCTTCTTTAAAATGGTCCCATGAAGTAACTGTGGAAATTTTATTGCATTGAAGGCGCGTTATAAATTCAAATTGTTATTGGTGTCAGTGGTACTGCCAATGAGGTTACTATAATATAGATACTCAAGCTCATTCCTGATGATTAATTCCATTATTTCACATAGGTGCAATCCCAATTATAGGCATTTTATTGACTTGTTTACAAGATAGCAAGAAAGACTTATATTTATTTGACACCTTTCACAATCTCGGAATGTCCCAAAGTGCTACTTCAGAAGTGCAGTCACATTGCAAAGAAAAATATAATCGTATCTCCCTTCGTGTCCAGTGACTCCTTCATGACAGTTAGTTATATCTTACAAATTTACTCCTTAATCTTATTCAATGACATGAAGTAAATTCCTTTTGATTCATTTAGCTTTTGTCAGCCTGACCAATGTTCATATCGAAATCATTAACTTTACCTTGATTATTTTTGTTTGAGGAGGGCATATTGCTCCCTTGTGAATACTTGGAGTCTCTCAGAAGTTGAACTATTTTGCGTTTCTCCTCAGTATTGGTTCTGTTACGACTCTTATAAGATTTTCACCTCTTCTATCTTACAGCCTGACTGATTGGGAAAGAAATTTCACTGTGATGATTGTGGCGTTCTCAGTGTAAGGTTAGGTAATTATCATACTGTTATAGCAGGTTAAGTATTCTACATATAATTAGTTCACACTTGTGAAAATTAGATGAAGTATTAAGCTATCAAGAAGCACAAAGTAGCGAGGAAAAGTATAGAATGGCCAAGTATGAACATTTCCATGATGCAAAAGAGGTTGGCTAACAAAAGGACACCACAAGCCCATCCATACTACAGTTTATTTAAAGCCCAGGACAGTGATGCTGATAAGGCCCTTATTAGATTGAGAAAACAGAGGCCCCAACTTCCCAAATTCTTGAGCAAAGTAAGATTAGAAGAGGGCAGCTGAGAATAACAGCTGAAGTGTATGTGACTATCAGGCTGTCAGTATTTGAGCTTAAACAGCTTTGAGCTGTGGACAATAGGTCAGAAGGCCAGGAATCTGCCTGAGGGTTACAGTCTCCATCTAATGCAGGAAACGGGTAGCGTTCTTTAGTTCTTTATTATACTATTACAACAACAAGAGTATATATTTATATAGCACTTTGAAATGTAGTACAACAGCTTCACGGGATATTTATAAAACAAAATTGCCTGCCAAGTCACTTAAGATGACATTAGGGCAGATGGTCAAAATGGTTGGTTTTAAGGAGCATCTTGAAGGGAAAGCAAGAGGTAGAGAGGCAGAGAAAGGTTTAGGAAGGGAATTCCAGACTTGCAACCATGGGTATTAGAGGCACAGCTACCCATGAGGACGCAGTTCAAATCAGGGATGTAAAGGGACAAGAATTAAAAGATTGTGGGACTGGAAGAGATTGCAGAAATAATGAGTGGGTGAGGCATATTAGTATTTAAAAACGATGATTTTTTGTTGAAATGGAGGTCTTCTTAACCAGGTGCCAATATAGGCCAGCAAGCAGAGAGGTGATAGGTGACAGGACTTGGTTTGACTAAGGCCATGGGCAGTAGATTTTTTAATAACCTCCAGTTTATAGAGTTCGAATGTGGGCGAACAATCTGGAATGTTTTGGATTGATCCAGTCTGGAGCTGATGAAGATATGGATAGGGTTACAGCAGCAAGGCGGAGTTGGGCCTTAACTTTCTTGGAGTGGCAATCCGTGTCGGATTGCCACTCTGTGCCCAATTGCCTACTTGGATTTTATTCCGTGCCTGACTTGCCCAAACTTCTGAATCAGTCTGAGTGAGATGCCAGTGTGCAGGTGTCCCTGAGGCCCAGCCTCAGTGTCCAGTTCTGTCTGATTGAAGGAGAACACGCCTCCCTTTTTTACAGCACCAGTTGCCACAAACCAGGTAAGTTAAAAGTCCCATTGAAACTGACAGACTGGGGAGAAGGTGAGTATCAAAGGTAAATGGAAGGATTATTTTTGGGGCAAACGGGATTAAAGGTTATGGGGAGAAAGCAGGATTAGGCTATTGAATTGGATGATCAGCCATGATCATGATGAATGGTGGAGCAGGCTTGAAAGGCCAAATGGCCTCCTCCCACTCCTACCTCCTGTGTTTCTATGTTTTCATAAGATTTGGGAGTTTGTGGGGGCATCAGAGGTCATGTGGGTGGAAGTGGAAGTGAGGCCGGGAGGTGTCAGGCCTTGTTGGGGGTGGGGGGGCGGGGAATGATAGTGCAGGGTGTGGATTGGTAGGACTTTCAGTTGAGTGTGGGTGGGGTGTCCACAAGTAATCAGGTTTGGTCTATGGGGTATGGGGTCCAGTCTGGCCTGGGGGAGTTACATGGGGAGTGTCAGGAGGAAGTGGGGAATACTTCAGAAGAATGTGACGGTTAGTGGAGGTTGGTTAGTGGAAATGACGGTTGGGGAGGGGTTTGGGTGGGCAACGTGGGGATGTCAGTTTGAGTCTTTGCAAAAATTACCCAGATGTTGGAAGAGGTTTTAATTCCTCTAACCTTTTCTGGGTAGCAGTGGGTGCAACTGGAACCATCTGAAGTCACATTTTTGGATGGTTCCCAGTGAAACATAATTGCTCAGGGGAAGTCTGCACTTCTGGGCAATTGTGGCAGAAATCCTTACCTGGTATCTTCCCAGGGGGATCCAAAGGGCATCTTTGGAGCTCAGAAGTTATGGCTCAGGGTGTGAAGGCAGGCAGTCTTAGTGAGGATGGGGTGTGTGGTCTACAACTCATCTTAGGGTTAAATTTCACTCAAAGGTTGGTAACAGTCTACTGCTACCTTAAACAGTTGCCATGGAGAGATTGGTAGCTAGGGAACAGAGTTTGTAGTGAGTAACAAGGACAATGGCTTCGATCTTCCTAATAATTACTGCCTTAAACATTGAGTGTGTTGAGACTTATTAAATTCAATAAAAGACCATTTTTAACCAATTGGTGTCAAGTCTAAGTCAATCTTACTGATGAATTTGTGGACTTAACTTGGTATTCACCCCAAACTGATGACAATATCCTCTTATGATTGTCCAAAATGGCAGCAAGCTATGTGAGGCAGAGCATTATCACTGACTTTCTGAAAAACAATACACTCATTGGTGAAAAGTCACTGTTTCTAATCAACAATTAAATTACACCATGGAATTGTGTTAGCTGTGGTGCATTTGTCACACTTTCCTTGGGAGTCAAAGGTTGTGGGTTCAAGTCCCACTCCAGAAACCCCAGCACAAAATCTTGTGCAATATTTCAGTGCTGTAGCACCTCCAGTATCTTCTGGATGAGATGTCAAACCAAGGCTCCATCTGTCCTCTTGGGTGAATAAAATATAATCTTACGGTGGTTATCTTGAAAAATAAAAGAAGCTCCTCCTGTTGCCCTGACCGATACTTATCCTTCAACCAAAAACACTAAAAAACAGATAGTATTCACGCATTTCTGCTTGTGAGAACTTGCGGTACAAACTAGCTGCCAAGTTTGCTACATTACACTGATGGTTACACTTCCAAAATGTTTCATAGCATTCCAACAGAGCAGAAGGATGCCATTAGGCCCATCGAGCCTGCACCGACAACAATCCCACCCAGGCCCTATCCCATAACCCCATGTACTTACCCTGCTATCCTGCTGACACTAACGGGTAATTTAGCATGGCCAATCCACATAACCCATACCTCTTTTGTGGTGTGGGAGGAAACCAGAGCACCCGGAGGAAACCCATGCAGACCCAGGGAGAACTTACAAACTCCACACTGTCACCAAAGACTGGAATTGAACCCAGGTCCTTGATGCTGGGAAGCAGCAATGCTAGCCACTGTGCCACCCTTTCATCACTGTTTCAAACGCTTTGGAGTGTCCTGAGTTTGTGGAATGTGCTGTATAAGTTTTTCACTCTTTACTGAAGAAAAAAAACTCAATAATTACACAAAAGTTGATTATGGTTACTGGTGATTGAAAACCACCTCTATAACCCAAATTAAGTGAAAATAGGAAAGGTCTTACGGTTATGTTGAACTTCATAGGGTCATAAAATCCCTGCAGTGCAGAAACAGGCCATTCATTCCATCAATCCTGCACTGACAACAATCCCACCCAGACCCTAACCGCGTAACCCCACATAATTACCCTAGTTAGTCCCCCTGACACTAAGGGGAAATTTGGCATAGTCAATCAGCCTAACCCGCACATCTCTCAGCATATCAAGATAATGAATATGCAAGGCAAGGAAACATTGTCAAAGAAAGCTAAGAATTGAACAAAATTCAGGAGCAGTGTGGGCTGAGCTTTTGACCTCCTCTGGGAAGGGCTGTAAGGCCATCAAGGTGCCTTGACATAGGGTGCCCTCTGTCTCTGCAGCATCCTAAGTGCTCACACCTTTTGGTGGCAGTGCCAACGCTGCTGGGCTTTTAAGAAGCTACACCTGGATGGTGGTCTTGGCCATAGCCTCAAAGCTGCTGTCAGTAAAATCACACCCAGTGTCCTGCCATTCACTTGTATGGACTCAGACGCACTCCTGTTCCTGGCTACAGGACTGCCTAAATTTTGGTAAAATTTGGCCCAGTACCTACGACCAAAATGTCAACTTGTCTGCTTTCTCCAAGTAGGCTGACAGACCTGCTGGGGCAAATTTTACTGTACCCGCTCCCGAAATGGGAATTGGAGTGGGCAAGAGATGGACCATGGAAAGATCTGTAGACGTTGGGCAGGATTTTCCGGTTTTGGGGCGAGATTTCCAGTATCTGCAGGTATTGGTCCTTTACTTACAGGAAAGTACATTCCTTCTTCTCTATACAATCACTGTGAGTTGCTGATATGCTGTGAAGAAGCTATGGGTAGCAACACACCAGTCCTGTAAAGACAGGGGTGAAGGTGAGACTGGGAACAGTCCTGCAGATTATGGCGTGATCGTTGGGCCAACGCCTTCCCAACTCCATACGATCTTGTTGGAGTCTAGTGAATGGTAGCGGAGGTTGCTGCTTGGAACACTACCTATTAATGACCAATTAGGGGTTTAATGTGAGGAATGGGGAGGACTCTGTCGGGATTTTTCTAGTAGCAGAGACGGACTCCATTGAGGTTCAATCCTGGCATCTCCATGGAACTCAAGAGAGTCAGAATCACAGAGGTTTACAGCATAGAAACAGGCCCTTTGGCCCAACTTGTCCACGCCACCCAGTTTTTACCACTAAGCTAATCCCAATTGCCGCATTTGGCCCATTTCCCTCTATACCCATCTTATCCGTGTAACTGTCTCAATGCTTTTTAAAAGAAAAAATTGTACCCGCCTCTACTACTATCTCTGGCAGCTTGTTCCAGACACTCACCACCCTCTGTGTGAAAAAAATGCCCCTCTGGACCTTTTTGTATCTCTCCCCTCTCACCTTAAACCCATGCACTCCAGTTTTAGATTCCCCTAAGTTTGGGAAAAGATATTGACTATCTACCTTATCTATGCCTCTCATTATTTTATAGATCTCTATAAGATCACCCTTCAGCCTTCCATGCTCCAAGGAAAAAGTCCCTGTCCATCCAGCCTCTTCTTATAACTCAAACCATTAAGTCCCGGTAGTGGAGTCTGCTTCAATTCAGCAATCCCTACTGTCAACCACCACTCGATCTAAAGTCCCAAGTACCAGAGGGCATAGACTGTGTAATGGAGGGATTTCCCCCCCTGCACTGATGGACTGACAGTGGTGATCACACAGCTTTTTTGAAACATTAAGAGTGCCTCCATCTTGAGGTTCCATTGCGGTCTCTTGCCTACCAGAGCGGCGCCATTTTATCATAGTGGGAAGACATCACTGCAGGTCCCCTAGTTGGGTCTGCAGTCTCAGCAACCCATTCACTACCATTAACTGGTCAGCGAGCATGGAAGCAGTCAATTAGCCACCTCCTGAAGAATTGTTCTAGAATGTGCACGTCAGATCCATATGGGGTTAGGACTGGAAATGGTCTTGACTGCTGAAAATATTCTATCAGTACAAAATTATGCACAAAACTATGAATGCGATCTTGTTGAGGCTCTGGAGAGCTGGCAAGAGACCTACACCATCTCTATTGGGAAGGTCCACTGAATCAGAAACCATGCAATCAGATAGTAGCAAAGCCAGGCCTTCCCCTAGAACCGAAACCCTAGGGAGTGAAAGTCTTGCCTACTGAGTACTGCCAGATGATCAGCTTGTGCTCAGCAGTGCTAGAGGAGGAATGGTGGCTGTTGCCATTTACGGTCTAAACTTTACCCTCCATCTTGACTCCCTCTTTTGCTTGTTGATATTCAGTTTCCCTGGCTTGTCCCAAAACAGCCCATCGCCCCTCCTTCACAGTGCCACTGTTCCTTGTTGATCAGTTTTGCTCCCATAGAGCACTGACCTCTATTCTCCGGTGAACACATTTTGCTCTCCTACCTTTGCTGCTATTAACATCCTGCAGTCTGTAAGGGCATTATTAGCAACTCCTTTGTCTTATGTCCATGACACCTTTGTCAGTCCTCACATTAAGCTGATCTTTCTCTGCACTCTAGCTATGACTGTAACGCTACATTCTACACCTTCTCCATTCCTTCTCCCCTATGCACTTTTTGAATGGTACGTTTTGTCTATATAGCACTCAAGAAACAATACTTTTCACTGTATCCTAATACGTGGGGCAGAATAAATCAAATCAAATCAAATCTCTCCTTAATTCCAACTGACTTTCCATTCCTCCCCATCCCTCTCTCCAAGTATATAATTAAGCGCATTCTTTCCCTTCTCAGTTCTGTGGAAGGGTGATACGGACTCGAAACGTTAACTGTGTTTCTCTCCTCACAGATGCTGCCAGACCTGCTGAGTTTATCCAACATCTACAGTCATGTCCTGACAGGTTATATTAAAAGTGCTCGCTTGAGTTTTCCTCCTTTATGCTTTTGTCTCCTGCCTTGACAAAAAAAGAAATTCAAACCAAAGTGTGTGAAGAGCCGTAGAAGAGAGGCCTGTAATAAATAGTTTTGATGGGTAAATCTTTTTGGATCATTGGAAGTTCCTTGCTGTTGTATTAACGGAGTCGGACATTTTGATTTCTTTCACCAAGTTTTCTCACAAGCGATGTGAGTGAGATCGTCCAATTGGCACTGATCTGAGGGTAGTTTGCACTGGGATTCAGTGCCCACTGGGAAATACATTGAAACTGTCTGACCCAATTTTTGCTTTTTTAAAAATCGTTACCAGAGAGTGGATTTTCATCATATTTGTTTGGGCTAAATTGGAGCTAGGCTCTAGAAGTGGAAGGAGAGGATTCTAACCTCCATTGCCTCCGAATTGCTTTATTTAAAGTATTCTTTCTGTTAACTTGACTGTTTTCATTATTTATATCAAAAACCTCAAAGCAGGAGGAGCTTATAAATTAAATGAACTCAATATTTCACTGACCACATCTCGTGGTTTTGTACGCCCGATAATATTAAAGTCGTGTGACTGTGCGAGTGACATGATGTTGAATCAAATGCAATGAATGAACTTGTTAGCGAAGCTTCATCTCAAATCTCAGACAAGAGCTGATTGTAAGAGTGGTATGGGAGTCTCAGTGATTGACAGATGTGGGATTCAAATCCATAGCCATCTGGTTGGAAGACAACTAGCTACTCTATCTGTAATACTGGTGCACAAAGAAAACATAGCCAGCTTTAATAGTTGTGTGGTGAGATGCAGCTGGTGGAAGTGGTTTGAACAAAGAACAAAGAAAATTACAACACAGGAAACAGGCCCTTTGGCCCTCCAATCCTGTACTGACCATGCTGCCTGCATTACCCTACCCTTCCAGGGACCATATCCTTCTATTCCCATCCTATTCATGTATTTGTCCAGACGCCCTTTAAAAGTCACTATCGTATCTACTTCCACTACCTCCCTTGGCAGCGAGTTCCAGGCACTCACCACCTCTGTGTAAAAAACTTGCCTTGTACATCTCCTTTAGACCTTGCCCCTCATAGGTTAAACCTATGCCACCCCCGCCACCCCTGCCAACCCACCCACCAATAATTGATTCTTCCACCCTGGGAAAAAACTTCTGACTATTCATTCTGTCCATGCCCCTCATAATTTTGTAGATTCCTATCAGGTCGTCCCTCACCTCTGTGATTCGAGTGAGGACAAACCAAGTTTCTCTAACCTCTCCTCATAGCTTATGCCCTCCATACCAGGTAACACCCTAGTACATACAATTTGGAGTAGTTTAACCTTCCTAAGCTGCACGGGATGTAGAACACAAGTACAATTAAAACGGATGCTCATTGGAGAACACATTTTAACAAAATTTCTCCCACTCATTTTATTTTCAACCTGGCCAATACCAGTCATGTTAAGATTGTATCATGGTGTGTTATTTTGTGGAGAAAGCAAATATCATACATAAGAACTGCCAAGCTCCCCTTGAAGAGAACCAAACATTGACAAATTAAAGTGAGTTATGCACAAAAGACATCTCAGCATGAAACGCTGGCTGCCACCCAGCACTTGTCTGTTCTCTATTATTGACCAGTTCTATAGCCCTGTTTTAGCAGACACCATTGTCACAACTGTATGATAGCACAAACAAAAGATATACCTTAAAAATAATCACCGATAACCTGTGAAATTGTTTTGCGGTTATAAAAATTGATGCTGGATGCTGTTTTCTCACTGCAATTAGAAACATATTTATGATGTGACATTTTCATACATTCTTTATGGTCAGCTAGACATCTGATAGGGGAAGATGTCCATTACCATGTATGGCAGAGAATGTGGTAGCCACATAAGCACTAGTGAATGATCATTGTGATCAAGAGAAATTCCAACATCTCCCCATCAGCGATGCCATCATTGTTGAGCCCCTCAGTCAACTGCCACAATATTTGGTTCTGTAGCGCTGGCAGCTTAGTTGCTGCAAGAATGCATTGAGGAATCTGAACATCTCCACTTGATGTTCAGCGGCATTAGCATCGTCAAATCCCCAAAATCAAGATCTGTAAGGCAGACATTGACTGGATAAGTAACTAGACCAGTCATTGTGGCTATTTTGCATTAAGTCACTCAACACTTGACTCCCCAACATCACTCCACTATTGACAAGGTACAAATCAGGAATATTAAGGAAAATGTTCCACTTGCCAAGATTGCCACTTGCCACTTGCACAGCGGTACGGTACCAGAGTGGTTAGCACTGCTGTCTCACAGCGCCAGGGACCTGGGTTTGACTCCCAGCTTGGGTCACTGTCTGTGTGGAGTTTGCATGTTCTTTTCATGTCTGTGTGGGTTTCCTCCGGATGCTCTGGTTTTCTCTCACATTCTGAAAAATGTGCTGGTCAGCTGCATTGACCAGAACAGGCACTGGACTGTGGCGACTCAGGAAATTTCACAATAATTTCATTGCAGTGTTACTGTAAGCCTTACTTGTGACTAATAAATAAATATCTTTTTAGATCGGTACAGCTCCAACAACACTCGAGAGGCAGCATCCAGAATGAAGCAGTCACTTGATTGGCATCCTATCCACCTCAAACATTCACTGCCTCTCTTATTGGCACATCTTGGCCACAGTGTTTACCATGTAGAGGATGCACTGCAGCAATTTGCCAAGGCTTCTTTAACAGTATCTCCCAAATCCACAGCTTCTGTCATCTAGATTCAAGGTTCAAGGCAGCAGGTGAATGGGGATACCACCTCCCCTTGTAGGGCAAGCTCCCCTCCAAGTCACTCAGCTTGGAAATATATTGCCGTTCCTTCCCTGTCACTGGGTCATAATGCTGCCTCGTGGACAGACCTGTGGCTATATCTCCACTACACAGACATCAGCGATTGAAGGAGGCAGTTCACCACCACCTTCCCAAGGGCAATTAAGGATGGGCAAACGTAAATTGCAGATGATGGTCACATCCCATGAATGAATAAAAGTATTTTTTATAAAAAGCAACTAACAACTTCAGATAAAGTGTCTCCATATTGCCGTCATCTTCATATCACTGGAGGAAGATAAAAGATACCTCAGTGAATTGTGGCACCACTGACTGGAGAAGCAGACCTTCTCCAGTAGCTGCTCAACTTTCAAGTCAATTCCTAATCTGATCGCAAGCAAGAAAGTGAATAAGGCACTTGAGAGCCACTTCAAATGTTGCATTCTGGCATCCCATGCATAATATTAATCAGCCAGAACTACTGCAGATATTATTCAACAACAGTCCCCAACTCCCTTTATAATCAGGTAAAGCAGAGATATATACATGCGTTTACTGACACTCTAATCAGTGGAGCAATTTTTAATATTAATAAAGAGTCTTCTGGGTCTCGGGTTATTCCTCCGGATAAATATTCCAGTTCATTTCCCAGACATCTGTTTCTAGTCTACGCTGAGGATTGAGAATTTGTTGAATGGATCTGAGTCATAAGCTCAATAGGTTACTCAGAGGAACAGAAGTAGGCCATTCAGCCTCTCGAGCCTGTTCTCCCTCGCATGGTGGGCTCTGGCCTGATAAAATAGCCATTTGTACTGCACATTAACACTAGATATCACAGTGCTGTTTTATCAGATAAAGCTGTGCTCACACACAGTCAGAGTTCCATTTACAAGAACTTTAATCACAGGGTCTCTGTGAATTGGCAGAAAGGATGTCATTTTTGTTAGGTATCATTTCTTACTGAGTACAGTAACAAGGTGACAGTGGGTAGTATTGATGGAACCAATGGGAATATCAATGGACAAGAATCTCATGTAGGGACTTAACTGAACAGTGGTGAACCTTCCCCAGAACCATTGCTGATAGTAGCACCATAGGGAAAGCAGTTGCTGCTGTTGGTATTGTCGTTGGATTCCGGGCCACAGCTGAGCAATGATGGGAAGTGGGGGGGGTACCACGGAGGGTAAGCCATGTGGGAGTGGGTACAGCAAGGGCAGGGAATGGCTCTCAACAAACCTTCCCTTCCCAACACAGGGTTCCCCTTTCAGGCACTGGTGAGAATCCCTTCCCTTGCCCCTTGAGCCAGCAAGCTATCATTGATTGCCCACTAATGGGCCTCACTTGGTAATGAGGCAGAAAGGCCATCCACGGGCCTTCCCACTATGGACTTAATCAGGGATGTGGCGGGAAAGCAGTGGGGTCCCTACCAGCCACCCTCCCACCTGATTAAATGCTGCCACCATCAAACTTTCCAAGAAGGAAGGAATAAAATCCTTCCCAGTATCTCTGAAGAAGCTGACATTATGAAATGACTCGATCATATTTACGCATTTTTACCGCTAATAATTCGCTCAGTTGGTGACCTCAGTATAAACGTGTTGCGTTCACAACTATATCACCAGAAGCACCTGGTGTGATATATTTACATTCTGCAGAGTCACTCAATTATTTTTAATTATCATAATGTAAAGTCATCATTAATGAAGTTTTAATTAAGTAGCCATAATTCTACATCACTTTAATTGGAGTCTTAATTACTGCAGCTACGCTTGCTACAATTATAATTGTACTTACTGAAGTCACCAAAATGTCCTTGCTACCAATAATTGTTTCTTGGTTATAATGGGAATTTAGACAAATGAAATTGATATGAGAGCACGTCTGCTGTATTTTGTGTATGTATTTTGGAAAGGTTCCATAATCATCTGTGTTATTGCTAAGACCGCAGGAATAAGTAGACCTTTAAATTACAACTTTGATTACAATGAGCTAATATATTTCTGGTTGCTTGAAGAATTTCTTTGGAGGTAGTTCAAAGGAATTGTTGTTATGAAAAGTGCATCTTTCCACCTTCTGTGCAATAAAGTACTTACTGAAGTCATCATATTGCAGGTTAGATCTCATAGATCAATCAACAACAATGAAACAGAGCGAAACAATTGAGTACCAAATACATCCTCCTGCCCTTTCCTATAGCATTGCAATATTTAGTAAATTCAATTTTAAATCATATTATAGTCTTTGCTTTTGTATGTTTCTTGTGGTAAAGAATTCCATGTTCTAATAACCAACTGCATATAAACAATTCTTCTACCCAATGAGCATTTAGGACCTGGAAGCAGACAAGATCTTCCAGGACTCAAGGTCCCAAGTGGTCTGGAAGTGTGTCTGTCATGTTTGGTGCGAAAGCCAAGTTGGAAATATAGGCTGGGGCTGAGTCCAGGGCAAACGGGCCCATTACTGCTCCCTGAAGGACTCGGTCTTGTGCTTCAGAGGCAACCAGTACACACCTATATACAGTTCTGACCATATTAAGCACCCAGTCTGAGAGTGCGCAGGAGATGGATTATACAAAAAACATGGCTTTCAAAAGAGGACTGAATAAAGTTCAGGGATATGGAGAAAAGATGGATTGAGTGTGGTGGTTGAGCTGGGTTTGCAGAGAGCTTGCACCGGCGCAACAGGCGAAATGGCCTCGTTCTGTGCTCTAATCACTGTGGCCCCCCCCACTGGTCATCAGGTGCCAATTCAAAGCCTAATGGCTGGATTTTGATGTTGGAGGTAGAACTAATTTGCCATCACTTTCCCTCCCATCTTTCTTTTGAGGTTGCCAGCAGACAAGATCTTCCAGGACTCAAGATCCCAAGTGGCCTGGAAGTGGGTCTGTCATGTTTGGTGGGAAAGCCAAGTTGGAAATATAGGCTGGGGCTGAGTCCAGGGCAAACAGGCCCACAACTGCTCCCTGATGGACTTGGTCCAGTGCTTCAGAGGTAATCAGTATACACCTATATACAGTTCTGACCATATTAAGCACTCTCTGCAACCAGTCCCCTCACCCCCCACTCATTATTCAGTTTATGAACAGAACTCACAGAACCACAGAATCCTACAGTGCAGAAGAGGCCTTTTGACCCATCGAGACCACAACAATGCATGAAAGGCCCTGACCTTCCCACTTAATTCTATTTGCCAGCACTTGGCTGACAGCCTTGAATGTTATGGCGTGCCAAGTACTCATCCAGGTACCTTTTACTCACATGCCTCTCAGTTAGAAAGTATTGAGAAATCCATAAAAATGAGTAAACAGACTCTTCAAAGAAGCGATAAAAATGAGAAACACTTGTCAATAGATTAGGCACTTGGATTTCAACTAAGAGCTCCTAAACCTCCATGAATAAACAAACAGACTTCAGAATTGCTATCTCAGCTGGTGTATAGGCTGAGTACGTAAAATCAATGGGGAATGATTAAACATTTACACATTGTTATCATACTAAGTTATCCTTTTAATACTACGAAATGTACTCTACTTTTTTAAAAACTCACCTGGAGACTTTTCCATATTTACAATGTTGATCTTTTACTTGACAGCTTGCCTGTTTTCAGAAGTAAGAATTTGACAAAATCATTGCTTAAGAGGTAGTACATTTTCCAATCACAGCACTGTCATAGTTTACCTTACTGAAATTAGATACAACTCAGAAACATACAATTGTTACAGCACAGAAAGAGAAACCTAAGGTTGTCCAAGTACAGATCACTGCTCACATCTTCAAACTGATGTCTTTCATGTGCTCCCACACTTTGCTGTTTGTCCTTTAACCATGTAACTCCAAATATTTAAACAACAAAAATCGGTTTCAGGACCAGTGAGGCCGTAAAATCCTGCGCAGAGGGTGGAATTTAATGATCTTCCCTGAGGTAGTTTGGAGCTGAGGAGTATAAGCATTTAATCAGGCACAGGATGGGGACACTGCTGCCGTCCCACCTCTGTTGTAGTTAAGTGTGATGAGGGAGAACCTCAACTTGATTTCGCTGATATTCAACCAGGTGCGGTGAAGCCTGATCAAGGAAATCTGCAGTGGGGAGAGGGAGGCTGAGAGCCAGCCACTGCCATTCTTCTGATGCCCTGCTCCCATCTAGCTGATGACCTGTTCCCCTGCCTTTACACTATCTGTGGCTTAATTCCCTCATTGATCCAAGTGGTTGCATTGTTGGCAACTATCACCACTCCCGGGTGGCACAGCCGGCAATAAATAGGCTAGTAACTCTTGGTGGCTATGATTTCTGCCCCTGGGATCCATAGTCTCAGGGGAGCCTGCCATTGACTACTTAAGGGTCTGACTGTAACTTAGTTTGGTGGGCCTTCCTCGAAGGAGGTTATTTGGGATTCTTGCTGGATCTCCAGCCAATGGCTGAGATCCTGGTTGCCTGGATTAAATTTCACCCATAATGAAAGCTAATCACAATTTCCTGATAGCATTTGGCCTCCGGAGGATGAGTGCCTTGGACAGCATTAGAAGAGGAAAGCGGGAACAAAAAGCTCAGCTAATTGGGAAAATAGTCTAGGGAAAACTGAGACCAGAAAATCCTGCACGTCCCTCTGCAGTGAATGTGACAGAGACTGCCAAACCAGGTGGGGCTCCTGAATCCCACGAGGCAATGTTTGCACAAAGTTGACCAGTACAGCTCTAACCATTATCTTAAAAGACAGAAGGCTGCCACTACTGCCCTCTATGTGGTTTCACCCATTAATTGACTATATTTTTGTTTATGTGCCTATAATGTTTTATTTCCTTTTATGTTTTCTTCCAGAGTTCTTCAATGCACCCTTTTGATTTTCAGAATCTCACCTATCTTTTGCTGTGTTTTATTCTCATATTCCTGTATTATGCCTTTATGTTTAGCACAGGACGCTATTTTTAAAGCTAATCTGACTCCAATTCCTTTATTTATTCACAAAATCTCTACCTAGACTCTATTATTAGCTATCTGCAGCCATTGCAGAAGACTCATTTGAAATAAGTGGCCTGGATTTTACGATTAGTGATGAAGTAAGGATGCTGGCCTCAAAGAAACGTGCCCACAAACATTCAGCAATTTCTGTGACAGAAACCTGTCCTTTCCCGGCAGCAGGTTAAGCTGCCCACAGCCGGGATCATCCAGTCGATCCAAAAGCCAGTGGACTACTGACTGGCCTAAGCCAAGCATCAAATCCAGGAGGGTATGCTTTGGCATGCAGCAGCAATGATATCTATAAGCAGATAGTTAACCAAATCCACACACAGCATAACTCTGGAAAAGGCCTTCCCAATGACACTGAGGCATGAGATGCATCGATAGTTGTTCCAGATGCGCCTATAGTTGTTCCAATCCCCTCAATCACCTGAAAAGTTATTACGCTGAGAAAAATCAAGGAGATGGTGAGAGGGCTACACCGCCTAGAATTCTCTTAATAGTCAAAATAGTTGTATTAGCCTAGAATAAATATTTTCCAATGTTCCTACAAATATGTAATTTGGCCACATTCAATGCAGAGACATTTTTTAATTCATTTACGGGATGTGGGCATCACTTGCTGGGCCAGCGTCTATTGCCCATCCCTAATTGCCCTCCATTCAGAGGGCAATTCAGAGTCAATCACACTGGTGTGGATCTGGAGTCACATGTAGGGCAGACCAGGTAATTTCTTTTCCTAAAGGACATTAGTGAGCCAGATGGGTTTTTACAACAATTGACAACGGTTTCACAGTCATCATTGGACTTATATTTCTACTGAATTCAACTACCACCATCTGCCACGGTGAGATTCGAACCTGAGTCCCCAGTGGATTACCCTTGATCTCTGGAATACTAATACCAGTGACAATACCACTACACTACCATATTTTGAGGTGATTAAAGAACACTAGGCAAGAAATAGAGGAAAAGGATAAGGTGTGGGGGGGAGTGGGAGGGTCACAAAATCATTTCCTTTGTGTTGGGAAAGATAGCCTGGGAAGCTGAAATATAAAATCCCAGTACCTTTAAACAGTCCCCAGCGATGCCTAATCATACTACTCACCCACACCCTGGGCCCTCCCTCAGTTAGACTCCATAAAATGAACCATCTGCCTGGACACAGTGTTTAACATCATTATTTTTTAACAAGCTTTGATCAGTTGTAAATGAGATGAGGCAGAAGAAAAGACTTTAAAATAGTTTTTCTATGGGTTAAAAATGATTTTACATTGCTTTTTACCACATAAATCAGACAAGCAGATGGTCCAACACATCAAAAGGTTAAGGTGAAGCAAGCTCAGCTCCAGCTGTGTTTTTGCCTTGTGAAATGTCTTAAGGCATTCCAAAACATCTGTCCTCTCCTTTTGTGTTGATTTTGCATTATGGTAATACCTGTCAGTGCTGCACAATGTTTTACAGTCAAAGTGTTGAATATTTTTGAATTAAATTGAAAGGCTAGCTGCCAGGCACATGGTTATCAGCTAATTCATATGCAAGATTGATTGAGTAATTAACCTGGAATGCATTTTTAATTGGCTCAAAAATGGTTTAAGTGACTTAAAATATGTGCTATGCCTTAAGTATTGCACCAATGTTAACTTTTCAACACAACCATGTCAATAGACTATATTAAAAATTTTAAACCTGACTTTTTCTTTTTGACTATTTCTTTTTACACACATATTCTCCCCTTTCTGAAGTTGCCAGTGACTGAGAGGAAGGGTGGGGGGAATCTGCCGGTGCATTGTAACACTGGTCTAGTAAGGAGCTTTGCTCCAATTTCCCCTCCCTGACTGAGGTACTGGGCTTCTCTTGCCTCATGAGGCAGATGTCCCTTTACCAAAACCCAGATTTATTTACAATCGTTAGTAATGCTCAGATAGGTACTCCCCAGTGCAGGTAACCTGGATAATGTCACATTATATATCTCTGCAGGGCTCCCAGATTGCATAATATTAACAGTCTCAATTAGGAAGCTCATATTCCAACAGTCATTACGCCACTGACCCATTATTTTCTGACCAAGGACTTTGCGTTTTGATTCAAGTGAAGAAACCAGTTCACTACCCTGTTGGCTACCATAATGCCCCTCCAGCAACTGAGAAGACCTGGAAAAGGTGCATTCAGACCTTGTACTCCACTCCCAGTGCAAGAGCTCCCACTATCTCACACATATTTTGAGAGACGGGATCTACAGGCATTTAGAGATGTAAGGACTGACTAGGGACAGTCAGCATGGCTTTGAAGGGGTAACCAAGAAGGTAGATGAGGGCAGTACAGTTGATGTTATCTACATGGATTTTAGCAAGGCCTTTGATAAGGTACTGCATGGTAGGTTGTTGCATAAAGTTAAACCTCATGGGATCCAGGGTGAAATAGCTAAGTGGATACAAAATTGGCTTGATGACAGAAGCCAGAGGATGGGTTGTGGAGGGTTGTTTTTCAAACTGGAGGCCTGTGACCAGCGGTGTGCCTCAGGGATCTGTGCTAGATCCATTGTTATTTGTCATGTATATTAATGCTTTGGATGAGATACAGGAGGCATGGTTAGAAAGTTTGCAGATGATACCAAGATTAGTGGCATAGTGGACAGTGAGGAAGGTTATCTCGGATTGCAACGGGGTCTTGATCAATTGGGCCAGGGGGCTGATGAATGGCAGGTGGGGTTTAATTTAGATAAATGTGAGGCAATGCATTTTGGTAGATTGGACTAGGGCAGGACTTACTCAGTCAATGGTAGGCTGCTGGGGAGAGTTACAGAACAAAGAGGTTTAAGGGTACATGTTCATAGCTCCTTGAAAGTGGAGTCAAAAGTGGACAGAATGGTGAAGAGGGCATTCAGCATGCTTGGTTTCATTGGTCAGAACATTGAATACAAGAGTTGGGACGCCTTGTTGAAGTTGTACAAGACATTGGTAAGGCCACATTTGGAATACTGTGTACAGTTCTGGTCACCCTATTATAGAAAGGATATTATTGAACTAGAAAGAGTTCAGAAGAGATTTGCTGTTATACTGCTGGAACTTGATGGTTTGAGTTATAAGGAAAGGTTGGATAAACCTTTTTCTCTGAAGCGTAAGAGGCTGAGGCGTGATCTTATAGAGACCTATAAAATAATGAGGGGCATAGATCAGCTAGATAGTCAATATCTTTTCCCAAAGGTAGAGGAGTCTAAAGTTAGAGGGCATAGATTTAAGGTGAGAAGAAAGAGATACAAAAGGGTCCAGTGGGGCAATTTTTTTACACAGAGGGTAGTGAGTGTCTGCAACAAGCTGCAGATGTAGTAGTAGAGGTGGGTACAATTCTGTCTTTTAAAAAGCGTTTAGACAGTTACATGGGGAGGGATATGGGCCAAACGCAGGCAACTGGGACTAGCTGAAGTGTTTAAAAAAAAGGGTGGCATGCACATGTTGGGCCAGAGGGCCTGTTTCCATGCTGTAAACCTCTATGACTCTCTCTGTTGTTGATTATCTAAAGACTATTCCCCAAAAGGTGACCTTCAGACTCCATGTTCCTGCTCACAGGGGCATCTTCTGACTTTCTCCCCATTCTGAGGGGACTGGACACAGATATCTAGAATTTCTTTTATCCATTTGTGAGGTATGGGCACCACTGGCTGGTCACCATTTATTGCCCATTCCTAGTTGCCTGAAGGCAGTAGAGAGTCAATCACATTGCTGTGACTCTGAACTCACATGTAGGCCAGACCAGGCAAGGATGACAGATTTCCTTGCCAAAAGTACGTTAGTGAATTAGGTGGGTTTTTCTGACAATCAACAATGGTTTCATGGTCATCAGCAGATTCTCAATTCCAGATAGTTTTTATTGAATTCAAATTCCACCATCTGCTGTGGCAGGATTTGAACCTGAGTGCCTAGAACCTTAATTGAGTTTCTGGATTAATAGTCTAGCAATAATACTACTAAACCATCACCTTCCCATAATTCCAATACCTTCTCCTGCACATGGGTGTGGTGACTTTCACGCTGTGCCACACGATGTGCTCATATTTGCACTGGTGTATGTGCGCTAGTCTGATGTGATGCTGCCCCCTTGCATATCTCTTTCTTCCCCTGATGCCCAAGGAATGATCTGGCCCAGGGGGACAAAGGAACAGTATTGGGATCTGTGTGAGACACAAAAGGGATCATTTAGCTGTGAATGTATTCTCTGATGCTTGTTATTGCCTTAACCATTCTCTTGTTGCCCATATGATGTAACCCCATCATTGCATTCATGTTAACGTCTCATTGTACTCAGCAGAGTGGCATCATGACTTCCATCCCATGCCAAGGTAATGCCAACATTGCCTTTTTGACCCTTGCTAACAGTGATTCACCATCAACAACAAACTACTGTTCACATGTCCTAGCAACCTCTGTTGACCATCTGTTCCATGGGATGGATGCAACTCAGTTAGACTGACTTGTCCCCAGTCGCGGACATCTCCATGGCATTGTTCGCCCTTTTTTACTGCAAAGATAATGTGAATTTATGTTATGATATGTCGTGCAAGGAGGAATATTGTTTTTCATTGTGTCTGTGTATCACAGTGATCATCGATGTGGAGATGACAGCGTTGGACTGGGATGGGCCGAGCTTTTGGAGCACTGCTCCCGCATCAGGTGCAGCGCTCTGGAAGTTTGTGCTACCAAATAAACCTATTGGATGTTAATCTGGTGTTGTGTGAGACTTCTTACAATGATCATTCACACATGTTCTGTGTGCACCTACATGACTTGCGTATGTAGACATGCCTCAGTGCTGAAGCAGTGATATTTCCATGTCTCACTCCTTAGCTGCAGCCTGAATCATGACTCTTCCCTTCTCTGTGCGGATGAGCCAAGTTACTCACCCTACCGGAACACACAGGCCATTGAACCCATGGCGCTCTTCATCATTCATCCGCCAGAGTCTTGGCAGCTAACTACAGGACTGTCTGTACCAGGTGCTAGTGGCAAGATGATGCCATCTGCATGCCTGTTATTCTGAATCCACTCCATGCTTTCAGTGGTTCAGTAGAGTACACTTTGAATAGGCATCTTCAGCGACAATTCTCCAATGGAAAAGCCAGCCACCATAGACCACCCCTTCCACGGTCAGCTCATAGTTGGACAATATTTGCAGCTTGTACTCACCTGGAAAGGCACTGACATTGCCTTTGAGGCACAGGGATTTCAGCATTGATGATCTACCTCCCAAATGGATCTTTCAGGAGGCTCATTTTTCATTCACGCCCAGTTTTCTAACCAGCGCCAGACCCGCCTCTAACCCCTCACTACTCCTTTGGTTGCCCACCCTGATCTTTATCCTAGCTCACCATCCACTGTGTGCAGCATGGTGGCAACCAATGCTTAGCACTGCTGCCTCGCAGGGACCTGGTTTCGATTCCTGGCTTAGGTCACTGTGTGGAGTCTGCACGTTCTCCCCATATCTGTGTGGGTTTCCTCTGGGTGCTCGGTTTCCTCTCACAGTCTGAAAGACGTGCTAGTTAGATGCACCGGTTGTGCTAAATTCTCCCTCAGTGTAGCCGAACAAGTGTCGGAGTGTGACGACTAAGGGATTTTCACAGTAACTTCATTGCAGTGTTAGTGCAAGCCTATTTGTGACACTAACAAATACACTTTAAACCCTAAATTGAAAATCGAAAGTTCAGGCAGCCATTTTAGAGGTTGGGTTCATGAGACTGGGAATTTGCCTGTCGATGGGCACTTAGCCCTAGAGCCAGAAACCCCAGGCTTACTTTGGGGTATTTAAATATTTGTGGTTTCTTTGTTTTGACCATGAATTCCTCTTTTGAACTGTGTTTACCTGAGGAAACAGTATGCGTTAGTAATGGAACCATTTCTGATCTTGGCCCCTGCTCTCATAATTCCCTTGTTGAGTAATCCAATTTAACAGACCTTAATACACAGACATAGCATGAATGGATTTTTCATTAGTTAGGGACATTATTTAAAGACAGATTCTTTTCATGCTTATCTGGAAGTCCACATTGCATTAACCACTGACTTTATACATTTTGTTTCACTCACAGAGTGGATCCTTCTATCACACCAAGTAGTTCGGGTGAATCATGTAGATGCATTGAAAGGGAAACGAGATAAGTAAAATGGGATGAAGTCTGTAGACAGGAACACTGAGCACAGACATACTGAGCCTAATGACCTGGTTCTGTGATGTTGACAATATAATATCAAAGATGTGGGGGGAGGCAGGGGGGCGCAATTCTCCCAGCCTGCTGTGCGGCTCGAACAGCGCAATGGGTCGGGAGACATTAACAGAGGCCGTGTCGTGGGCTTCGCGCTGGGCACCACGACCTCCATGCGCCTCCAGCTAATCTCATTAGAAGTACCCAGGCTCACTAGCGTCTCCCCCTCTGCCAGGAGTGTTTCACTCCAGCAGGGTTTACAAAAGTTCCCCGTTAACAGGAAGCTGGCAGCCCGACCCTGTTGGAGCAAAGAGGAGGGCATGGAAGCGCCCCCAGGGGATAAGGGAGGGTGCCCCCGGGGCATTGCCACCTTGTCAATGCCAGCCTGGCCCCCTGGCACTGCCCAAGGAGCAAAGTGGTGCTGCCCACTGGGAATCAGGCAGTGTCAAGAGGGTGGGGCAAGAGCCTATTGGGGTGGGGCCTACTGGGGCGAGATTGTGGGGGTGGGGGAGTCCCATTACCACCCTGCATAGGGATCATGAACAGACAGAGAGAAGGGCTGATCGGGGCTGACCAATGGGATGGGGGTTAGCTGCCCAGGGGATTCGGCACGACAGGGGAGGGGTCGGGACTGAAGGGATGGTTGTAATCAGGAGATCAGTGCTGCCAGAGGTGTTTCAGGAGGGGTAAAATGTTGTAATTAAATGTTCTTCCAAGGCAAAGGTTAGATCACATTACTTGAACACTGTACATGGACTTTGGGGAACCAAGACTCATGGCTTTACAGGCACCAATCTTGAAGTATATCTGGTGGGAAACAGCAGAAGAAATGGAAACAAATTTTATAGGTCCATCAACATGCGGGCATGGGTGGGTTGAGGGGCACAAAATTGCGGTGAGCCATTCAAAACTCCATTGAATTTGGCGAGAATGGAAGAACCTGCGGTGGGAGGGTCTGTAAAATTTTGCTTCAAGTTGCTAACAGGATAGACCAGGTCCTCATCTTCCCTGTCCATCAAGGACCTTGTTGGGAACTGGGTTTTGTTTTGGTGGATCTTCTATGCACCCCAAACAAGGACACAAATATCTAAAGGAGTGGATTCCCAGACTGGGAGCTTATTCAACCCTAGTGTGGCAGAAGAGTTGACTGGTGCACCAGTTGAGAAAAGATGTGCCAGTCTGCAGGTCAACACACACTGGGCACATCAAAGGTTCCAGACTTGGATTCCCCAGCGGGTGAAAAGTTTTTAATAGCATTTTCCATTTAAATAGCTTTTGTTAAAGTGGTGCTGCATAGGACTATGGGGATAAGCTAGACATGTTTAAGCACTGAGCCTCAAGGGAGTTTAGGATATTATTTAGCGATGAACAAACTTAATTGCAGATTATGCAAACTCATTTCACAGGAATCAAACCTGGGCCCCTGGAGCTGTGAGGCAGCAGTGCTAACTAGTGTGCCACCGGAGTAACATATAGTGGTTATAATACTGATGATTTAGAGGCCTGGATGAATAATCCAGAGGATTTGAGTTCAAGTCCCACCAAGAATCTTTTAAAAACTTGGAATTAAGTGACTGTTATCAGTAAGAGTGACCAAAAAGCTTTAGGTTGTTTAAAAAAAAAGTCCAAATCGTTAGGAATGGGTTAACAGACCTTCCAATTAAGTACTAATTTGATGTCAATTATTCAATAGAAGTCACTGGTATATAAAGGGGCTACAGGTGGCTCTGGCTGTTGGTGGAGAATTGTATGTGGAGTTAAATCAAAGAACTAATGGTAGATTATGGGGAAGCAGAACTCATGTCTCCTTTACTGAACTGCAACCTAGAGGCTTAAACACAAATAGTTTTCTAGTATCTTTCAGGAAGGAAACTGCTATCCTTACCCAACTTAGCCTTCATGTGTTCCTCTGAAATGGTGCAGCAAGTTACCTAGTTAAGGCAACTAGGAATGGATAATAAAGGCCAGCTTTGCCAGCAACATATTCCAAAATGTGATTCCCCCTTCTAGTATTTTTAGTTATACACTGTATCATGTTCATATTCATGGGGGTGCCAGTTAGCTAAGTTGACTAGATGTCTAGTGTGTACATCAGACTAATAGCAACAGTGCTATTCTAGCTGAGGTCTACTCTGGTTCAATCTCCTTGCTGTAACCACTGTCAGAAGTCACAGCACATAATGGTGAATAATCACTGAGGGATGGACTTCAAGCAGAGAATGGAAGGAGATCATACTCATGTATTCTAACCTCATAGGTCATTCAAAAAGCCCTCTGGAAAGGTAGAAAGATATAGAAGAGACATATAATTAGAGAGAAAAAGTGTCTTTCCTCATTCTAATCTCTTTCTCTTTTACAAATGCAGTGAAATTACATTTTGAAATGAGCATTATTTCTGAGGGAAGGATATTAGGAGGGAGACTAGGAAGAGCAAGGTGGGGAGGGAAAGGTGGGATAAATCTTCCTGTCCCACTCACCGTGGGAATTATAGTGGGTGGGACAGACAAGGTGACAGACTGTTTAAAGGCCAGTTGACCTTGGGTAGGAATTTCTGGTGTTGGGGCAGGTGTGAATGGGACATGTCAGAGTATGAGCAGCTTCTGTGCATCAGCACCAGCCCTTGGGGCAGAAGCGGGAATGGGGGTAAGGTAAAGGTTGGTAGCAGAAAAGAAAAGGATATGGGATTTGAACATTATACCAAATGGAAGATAAGAGTGAGAAGATGGGGAGAGGGTGTTGAAATGTGAAGGGCTAAATGATGTGAAGGGAATCAGGAGAGAGGGAGAGAGAAAGAAATTGTGAGAGATGGTGGGCAGAATCTTCCCATCCTACAAAATACCCGGGTGGGATTTTCCAGTCTTGGGGCGAGTGTGGCTGGAAAATCCCGCCTGGTGGATAGGCTAGGAAAAGAACCACAAGGAATTTTACTATCATCCTTATTTTAAAAGCAGTCTGCAAGTATTGGTGGCTCCTTTCTCCATCCTATCACCATCAACCATCTTCTACTTGATAGGAAAGAAGAAAGAGAGGACAGAAATAGAAGGAAGAGAGAGTGAGAGAGAGATGAAGAAGGAAAGAGAAGAGGCAGGGTAAAAGAGAGATAGAGGCCATTCCCTGATTTACTGTCTGAGGTGGAAATGGATGATCATAAAATGTGTCAATCCATATCTCATGGGGCATATGGTCCTGACACATAATTGGTACCAGTGAAACCATTAATCCTAGACTTTCAACCAAAAGTCTTCCATGCATCATAATAAGCCGAAGAGATCAAATATTTTCCTAATTTATTATGAAAGCTGCGATTGGAGCCAAAAATGAGTTTGTGTGTCAGGAGATTGTGCCTCTGATCAAAGAGAATATGTCAGTGTTACGTGACTACAATTTTGCTACATTGAATCTTCGGACAGCAGAATACATTAAAATCTTCAGTCATTTCATTCAACCTCTGTAATTCCAAAAGTAAAGGGACGACTATCTTGAATTTATCCAACCGTACTGAAAATAATCACACTTATTAAAGATCATTTGATGTGTAGATATTTACAAGGCCATGTAGGAGTGTTTCAGGGTGTAAAATGTATATTGGCTGGTAATAGTTTTAATTCCCAAATGAAAGCCAGATGAAATCTGTTTTGGCATAAGTGATTGTTTGAATTTTCCCACGTGGATTTAACAGGCTGTTAAAATGTTAATGCTGGTGGCTCTACAGCAGCAATTAAATCAATTGGGAGGGTAGGGTAGATCTCATTAATTGTAGTCGCCAGTAAATCCTGAGCCATAACCCAGATTATAGTTAGACTCAATTCAGGCTTTGATTTAATGTCAGTAAGAATAATAGAAATCTTTTTTCATTGCCCAGTCGCAGTGATCAAAAGTCCAACCACGAAGGGAGGAGTCATTGACCAATGTCTACAAATAATGTGTGTTGCACGGGTTCCCAAACTGGGCTGTATGCAGAGGAGCCGAGGCCACAGGAGGGTGAGTGAGTGAGAGTATGGGGTGTGGAAAGGAGGTTGAGGGGGTGAAGGTTGATGGGGTGAGGTGTCTAAGGGTGAGCATGTAGGTGTGGGTGAGGGAATAAGGTTGAGGGAGTGAGGGTGGCTGTAGGTGAGGGGTGAGGGTGATTGGCTGTCAGTGAGGGATAAGCCTGAGGGGGTAAGGCTGAAATGGTGAGATTGACTGTAGCTGTGGATGAGGGTGGGAGTGTAGTTAGTGGGGCTGTGTGTGAGCAGATACTCCCATTAAAAATAACAAAAGAAGGCAAGACTTGGAAGTTTTTGTTGAATAATAAGAGTTACTTATTGATATAAATATATACATAAAAACATCTTTTAAGTTTGTTTTTGTTTCTATCCGAGGTGGCAGAGGAGTATTCTGGGAGAAGTCGGCTCAGTCACCGTGAGTGAACAGTGAATCATGGAAACATTCCCACCCCTCCCCAGTGATGAACAGGAGGAAGACCATCCCACTGAGGTGTCAGAGGAGTTTTACTAGGAGGATAATACATACAAATGAGATTGGGTTAAAGGGAGACATTCAAGAGAAAGAGCACAGAGGACATAAGTGATATGAATAGACTTACGAATGATACAAATTAGGAGCAAGGGTGGGCTATTTGGCTCCTTGAATCAGCTTTGCCATTTAATAAGATCATGGCAGACCTGATTTTGGCTTCAACTCCATTTCCCTGCCTTTACCCTTTGATCCCCTTGATACTAATCAAAAATCTAACTCAGCCTTAAAAATATTCAACAACCTTGCCTCCACTTCTCTCTGGAGAAGAGGATTCCACACAGCAATTGCACTTTTAAGAAAAAATAATTCTCTTCATCATCTAAAATAGGAGATACCTTCTTTTTAAACTGTGCCCCCTAGCTCTCGCCTCCCTCACTAGGGTAAACCACTTTGTCAGTTCTCCCAAGGATATGTTTCCATAAGACCCTCTCTCATGCTTCTAAATTCAAATGGATAGGGCCCATCCTTTCCTCATAGTATAATCCCTTAACACCAGGAATCAGTGACGGGAACCTGCTCTGAACTGGTTCTGAAACTATTATATCCTTTCTCAAGTAAAGGGATTGAAACTATACACAGTACTCTAAATATAGTCTCATCAATGTCTTATACAACACAGGAGAACTTTCCTACTTTTATATTCCACATCTCTTGCAATAAGCTACAGCATTCTGCTAGCCTCCCTAATTATTTGCTATATCTTCAGACTAACTTCTTGTGATTTATGTACCAGGGCACCCAGATCCCTCTGTAGCTCTGCAATCTCTCTCTATATAAATAATGTACTGGCTTTTATATTCTTCCTGCCAAAATGGACAAATTCCCATTTTCCCAAATTTTTTTACACGTAAAAAATGATAAAATTATTAAACTGTATAAATTGTTTGTCAGCTGAATATAGGCATTTACAAAAATTAGATACAGCTATTTGCTTTTGTTGTAAGTCGGAGAAATCCTGTGGTCACTTTGCAAATGTTCGGTGTTGGTCCTTTAATTTTGGACTTGGTCATGAAAGGATGGCAAATAATTAAAATTGCAGCACTGCAGCTTCCATTAAGTTGTTGGTAAATTTAGTGAACTAAACAGAGTAGAGTCATGAGTACCATGGTTTACAGACAGGCAAACGGAAAATCAACCTCGAGATTTCTGGAAAAAACAAGTTGTTTTCCAGTCAAGCTGCAGCGATTAGAAACTCAACAAATAAGTCCTGGTAATATCCATAAAAGTCCATTTCAACATTGCTGAACTATTGATCAGTGCGAAGGAGGTATGAGCCAGATGGGGAACACTATTTATCACAGACACTCCATTAATACTGCCCGTACATAAATGACAAGACTGGTAAATAATTACCATTGCCTGCAAATCTCTTGAAACGTTGGGGAGAGATTACAAAATGCTTGAATTTATTTCTTGTGCCTGACATCACCTTCACTAACTCTGTACTTTCTGTTCTTCTCATTTTTGCCTCTTGCGCATCCCCACTCCCATCTCTGACTCCAACATTCGATGTATCACAGGTTGGTATGGCTCCTGCTCCAAATAAGACCACAAGAAATGACAAAGTGTTGTGAACATAGCCCAGTCCATCATACAAACCAGCTTCACATCCAGTGACTCGGTGTACACTTCCCGCTGCCTTGGAAAAGCAGCTGGCATAATCAAGGACTCCACACACCCCGGACATACTCTCTTCCACCTTCTTCCAAAGAGACACAAAAGTCTGAGGACATGTAGCAACCAACTCAAGAACAGTCTCTTCCTTGCTGCCATCAGACTTTTGAATGGAGCTACCATCTATTAAGTTGATCTTTTTCTACACCCTAGCTTTGACTGTAACACTACTCTCTCCTTTCCTTCTCCCCATTTACTCTATGAATGGTATGCTTTGTCTGTATAGACTGTATAGTGCAAGAAACAATACTTTTCACTGTATTCCAATACATGTAACAATAATAAATTGAATCAAATCAAAATCAACATCTAGAGGCCGTTAAACACCCCTCAAAACTGCTCCAATTTCAAGACCTTTCTTAAAATCTAGCCTGCACCAGGATTTATGTCACCCCACCCGAATATCTCATGACTCTGCCTATACCTGCGCTGCCTCAGAAAAGCAGTCAGCAGAAAAGTCTGAGGTCACATAACAACCTCCTCAAGAACAGCTTCTTCCCTGCTGCCATCAGACTTCAGGAAGCATAGAGGAGAACATGCCCCTGTCTACGTCAATAGGGACAAAGTAGAAATAGGTCAAGAGCTTCAAGTTTTTAGGTGTCCAGATTACCAGCAACCTCTCCTGATCCCCCATGATGACACTATAATTAAGAAAGCCCACCAAAACCTCTACTTTCTCAGAGGATGAAGGAAATTTGGCACGTCAGCTACGATTCTCACCAACTTTTACAGAAGCAACATAGAAAGCATTCCTTCTGGTTGCATCACAGCTTGGAATAGCTCCACGATCGCAAAAAACTACAAAGGGTCCTGAATGAAGTCTAGTCCATCACATAAACCAACCTCTCACTCATTGACTCTGTCTACACTTCTTGATGCCTCGGCAAAGCAGCCAACATAACTAAGGACTCTACATACCCCGGACATTCTCTCTACTGCCTTCTTCCGTTGGGAAAAAGATACAAAAGTCTGAGATCACATACCAGCCGACACAAGAACAGTTTCTTCCCTGCTGCCATCAGACTTTTGAATGGCCTTACCTTGCATTAAGTTGATCTTTCTCTACAGCCTAGTTATAACTGTAACAGTACATTCTGCACTCTCTTGTTTCCTTCTCTATGAATGGTATGTTTGTCAATATAGCGCGCAAGAAGTAATGCTTTTCACTGTATGTTAATACATGTGGCAATGATAAATAAGTCAAATCAGAATATCTCCTCGATTGGCTTGGGAGTCATTTAAAAAATATATACATATGCTTTTGTAAAGCCTCCCTTAGATTACTTATCCAGTTTGAAGCTGATTACTTTGAAATATTCAAGATTCTGTGGGTTTGACAGGGTGGACATGGAGAGGTTGTATTCCCTGACTGGGAAATGTAGAACATGAGGGCCAAACATTTAGAACTGAGGTGAGGAGAAATGTCTTCACTCAAAGAGCTGTGATGTTTGGTATTCTCCCTGTGTAGAGCTGTGGGTGGTCCATCGCTGAATGTGTTTCAGGCTGAAACAGACAGATTTCGGCTCTTTCTGGAAATCAAAGAATTTGGGAATGTGTGGGGGAGTAGAGTTGGAACTGAATCGTAAAATCCTCCAGTGCAGAAGGAGGCCATTCAGCCCACCGAGCCTCCACCAATCACAATCCCACCCTGGCTCCTATTCCCATAACCCCACATATTTACCTTGCTAGCCTCCTAACACTAGGGTCAATTTAGCCAATCAACCTAACCTGCACATTTTGGATTGTGGGAGAAAACCCACGTAGGCAGAGAATGTGCAAACTCCACACTAACAGTGACCTGAGGCTGGAATTGAACCTGGGTCCCTGGCGCTGAGAGGCAGCAATGCCAACCACTGTGCCAAGATCAGCCGTGACATATTGAATGATGGGGCAGTCTCGGTCTATTCCTGTTCCTATTTGTTATGTTCTTAAAGTGCTACATACATCTTGTTTCCATTCAGATTGTAAGTTTCCATTGAAGAACTTTGTCACTAGCAGTACTTTAGTTCAACCATGCAAAAGATCTGGCAGTGAGATGGAATCTTCTTGCTGCTAAATAGCAGATTTTGATTTCCTTCTTTTGCTGGATATATCTCAATAGCTGGAGATGGTGCCTTCTGTTACTGCTGGATGTCTGGTCCATTGTGAACACATTCTAGAACGGCATTATCCTCTGCCAGTGAATGGACTGAAGCTAGAACTCAAATGATTTGAGATATTATTGACTCAGGGTCAAAGGGCAGGACTTTCCATGCCCCCCACACTGTGTTTCGGGGTGGTGGAGGAGGCCCACCATTGGTTGCCGGTGGGATCTTCTGGTCCCAACTGTCATCAATGGCGTTTCTCATTCAATGCACCCATCCATGCTCCAGGGACCCCAGGTTCAATTCCAGCCTTGGCTCACTGTCTGTGTGGAGTTTACCCATTCTCCCGTATCTGCATCGGTTTCCTCCAGGTGCTCCGGTTTCCTCCCATAGTTCAAAGATGTGTGGGTTAGGTAGATTGGCCATGCTAAATTGACCCTGGTGTCAGTGGAGTTAGCAGGTAAACATGTGGGATTACGGGAATAGGATCTGGGTGGGATTGTGGTCAGTGCAGACTTGATGGGCTGAATGGCCTCCTTCTGTACTGTAGGGATTCTGTGATTCTATGATCACCACCAGGAAACCCACTGGAGAATTCTGGCCAAAGAGTTGGGAAGTGGTAGGGAGTAAATTGCCAGTAAGGTTTGAGGAAGGGTGGTGGGGGGAAGGCTGCAATGTTTCCTTTATTGCATAATGCAGCCTTTGGCTTTACATCCTTTGAATTATAACACTGAAAATGACTGGTAGAATTATCATTCAATTTTAGGAATAGAAACCATCATTTTAAAAAAAAAATTAGAACCCTGATTGAATTAATTTTTAAGTTCGCTATCATTTATTTGATAGAAATTGTAATTTCCAAGAGGTTTAATCTGATCATTCCTTCCTCCCAAGTTAATGACCATTCTATTATTAAGAATCCTCGTCTGCAGGAGAAAAAAAGTTCAGTTTCTGAAGTACTCCCATTAGTGTCTCACAGGAAGAAATGACTAGTCCAGTAGCAATTGTATGGTCTATAGATTCTGCATTGTGGTATCATTTGAGTCATTTGCCGCAGCTGATTTCACTCTGCATATTTAACTCCATAATGGATGGGAGGCAAACTGAAATTGGAATCATTTCAAACCCATTCAGCAAGGCTGAGTTTGACTCTGATTCGGGTTCTTTGTGTAATTTTCAACAAAGGAAAAGCTGAGATTCTACGGCCAGAACTCTCTAGTCTCATTTGCCCCTCCCTCATTGCCAGCAAGAATGGAGAGGTTGGCACTCAACCACATGTCCATTCACAACAGCAGGAAAATCCCAAGCGGGGTCAGAGAATCCAGCCCCCCCCATCTTTAGAGGGATATATGTTTGTGTTAACATGATTATATGCATTTTGTCCTTGCCCAGTACAGGCATGTCATACTTTCACTCAATACTTTCAAAAATTGGACATAAATAAGTTGTTACAATGGTTATTGCAAATCATGCAATTTTAGGCATTTGGACTACAAACAGTATCAACTTTCTGGGAAATACCAAATTAAATATGGATATGGTTGAAAGTGCCTCACAGCTATTTATGGAATTCACACAACTCATTGTTTAAGGATGGGGTAACAGATAAGACTATGGCTTTTTCAGACTGCCTGACTCCATATTTCATACTAGGTGGCATGGAAGGTCAAAATTCCACAGCCACTCTCAACATCCCATTGTTTCACAATGCTCTCCCCCTCCAAACTAGACTGGGTGGACCTCAGAAGTGTTAACCCACTAGTCTTGTATTTGAAACTGGTTTCAGGGATTATACCCTCATTACCCCAGGACCCTATAGGATCACCAGTCATCAGCCAGTCTGAGAACCAGACTCAGAACCTAACTGTAAGTCTTTGGGTAGCCAGGGTACTTAACCTTTTCCAGTGTCCAAGTTCACCTGAGAAACAATGAGAAACAACCTGTGAATGCTCAAAACCAGAAATTCATTACAAATCTCCTACACCTTTTACTTTACAAGATGCTGACTTCAACTTTAAATCATTAAATCTACTCAGGAAACCACAGGCCTGCCAGGTGGGAGATCAGAAATCATAAATCAGAGACTGAATTAAATTTAATTATGACCTGTAAAATACACTATCTTTACTCAGTCTTCGCAAGTGTGTGCATGCACGTGACCGAGTCTGTGACAGTGCATTAATTTACGGTAATTGTGAGTGAACAAACAACCTTCTTTACTTTAAAGTTACAAAAGCTTGCTGCTGAATTAATTAATTGGAATACACTCGCCAAAGGTAGGAAAAAACTCACCCTTTTCCATATAACTCATATTGATTATGGGTAATAAGAGAGGAGATACTTTCTGTTTGTGACATCTCTAACATGCCAGCAACACTGTACCTGAGAATTGGGAAACTTTTAATTGTTGAATGTGGGTGAAACCACAGCTGCAAAAAATATAGTTGTAATTAAGAAGTAGGTATCATTATTTATTTGTGCTCTTAGATAGTGTCCAATCCCAACAATTGAGAATGTATCTATATCACCCAGCAATACTGGACTATTTTATTTATTAGTGTCACAAGTAGGCTTACATAAACACTGCAATGAAGTTACTGTGAAAATCCCTTAGTCACCACACTCCACAGCCTGTTTGGGTACACTGAGGGAGAATTTAACATGGCCAATGCACCTAACCAGCACGTCTTTTGGACTGTGGGAGGAAACTGAAGCACCCGACAGAAATCCATGCAGACACAGAGAGAATGTGCAGACTCCACACAGACAATGACCCAAGCCAAGAATCGAACCCGGGTCCCTGCTGCTGTGAGGCAGCAGTGTTAACCATTGTGTCATCGTGCCAGCCTATGCTATGAGAGCAGATGGGGAATATTCAATATCTTATGTGGTCCATGCACCAGCTGATGTCTGCCATCATAAAGAATGTATTTTGTTTCCCAAATGGGGTTGGGCCTCAATTATATTAAGTCTTCAAAACTAAAGTTATTCTCCACAAAAAGGCAACCTTATTTAAAAAACTGTGATGGTTGTACAAGGGTAACAAGATTGGATTAGTTATTCATATTGTGTCTTATTTATTAGTCCTTGTTTTACCTTTGCTATTCAATAAACTCAGTTCTAAGGTACCAGTAATGGTCTCCCTTAATCCAAAAACTCTTATTCTAAAATAAATCAGTCAAAGCCTTGACCCATCTTTTCTCACCTTTACAAAGCAAAATATATTGAATTCCTGTTAATTTTCCTTGATCTGCTAGGGTGGGGCAGGGCTGTCATTTTTCTTTGATCTATGTTGGTGAATACAGCCGTTACCATTGATGACTGTAGCTAATCAATGCAGGAGAAAATTGGGCATACATTCACCTTTGGCAGCAGAAATGAAAATATTGATCTGTTTTCCCAACTGCTTAATGGTTGCTATTTGGACGTTAACCAAAGGTAAGTTTTCTAATTGGCAAAGCAGGGATTTGACATCTGGATTTTACCAGCTTTTTGTGAAGGACAGACTTCAATCCAAAAAAATCCATATCAGTTTATTTTCCATTAAAACATCAAATAATTTGTCTGCGTAATACTTTTTCACACAAATCTAGGGAGTTAATGAACATAGCGGTCTAATGATGTAAACAGTGTCTTTTGAAAACAATATATTGATTCAGCACTGAACGCGCCAAGTGATACCAGCACAATTTAATAAACCATTAAGTTTGTGATTAACTTACGCAGTTATATGATCACCCTGTACAGTTAAATCTAGGAATGCATAAATGTCAATCATAAATTTAATAGTGATTATGAAGTACAGATGATGTTTATATTAAGGCTCTAGTCATTACTGGGTGTCTGCAGTCAAATACTGAAGCCATGATTTGCATATAAATAGGAAAGCTAAGAAACAGCGTTTCATAAATGAATTCATCATCACTTTAATCCTTTCGACCTTTCCCTGCAATCACTTCTGACCTTAATTAATGTCTGAAAACCACTGCAATAAATGCATGTTTCAGATGTTAAAATGCAGCCCCGCAAGATGTTGCATAACAAAGCTCCCAGTCAGAATCGGAATTAACCATTTGTTATCTGGTGTGGGAATGCTGCAGCTTACCACATGGATGTTTTAAATACAGCTGTTTTTTTTTATTAGTTTGCAGACCTAAGTGATAACTTCTAAAGAGTTGTAATCAATCAGACATAGTTGCAATAAGTATTTGTGATTGGATTTTCAGAAATTGCACCTGCTACTTCAATGATGAGAAAGGAATTGAGATTACTTCTTTTACCTATTGAAGTTTAGTGTCACAAGTAGGCTTACATTAACACTACAATGAAGTTACTATGAAAGTTCCTGAGTCACCACATCCCAGTGCCTATTTGGATTGCTGAGCGAGAATTTAGCATGGCCAATGCACTTAATCAGCGTGTCTTTCGGACTGTGGGAGGAAACCAGAGCATCCGGAGGAAACCCACGCAGACATGGGGAGAAAGTGCAGACTCTGTACAGACAGTCATCCAAGTGGGGAATCTAACCGGAGTCCATGGCACTGTGAGTTAGCAATGCTAACCACTGTGCCACCCTATCCTTCTGCTATACAATATGCGAGCACACAGTAAAATGTTAACCTAAATGTCAATCAACCATAATACATAATGCATTTATAACAGGATTAAAATAAAGAACTTTATTGCCAAACTGTCTTGTTTCTGCGGCTATTGAATTTTTATACTTGTTCTCCATTCTTTCTGTATGGCCTACAACTTTTTTAGCCCCATGATTGTGGCCAAGTGATTAAGGTCATGGGTTAGCAATCTACTGAGTCTTCCCACACCAAGTTTGAATCCTGCTGAGCATGTTGACCCTGGGTAGCTCAGTCGGTAGCGCATCAGGCTTTAAACTCTAGGGTCTAGGGATGACATCTCACCATCCGCCTCAAGGTGTTCACTCCTCGTGACAAAAGAATAATGAGCAATGTATGCTAACTGTTTCAAACAGAAGGGACTGGTATCCCTTTGGGGTTAGGCCAACAAACTAGGGGTTGCGGATTTATAGTAATTGATAAAAGATGTGGTTGCACATTTGTGACCTATTGTTAGATATTCAATACTGTTCTTCACTGGGCTGTGAGAAAGTACTGATAAAGACTCTCTTTTTTCATTTTCACTCTGCGGAGGAGTTTGGCTTCGATATCACTGCCTTCCCACAGCAGTACAGTGGAGGTTAGTAATTTAGTCAAGTTGACAATTCAATGTTACCACTCCATTAATGCTTCACCCAGTCTGTGATTTTGAGAACAAAAATACAGGTTGCCAGCTCATGTAACAGCATTACATTTGTCACATTGCAAAAAAAGCAACGTGGTAGACTGTCATCTTTACCAAGCGGGTATTTGGCATTCCTTGAGTGGAGCACGCTGAGGGAAATTGGACAGTAAGTCACGCAGCCCAGTAACTGAGCCTGCCTGTTTCTACTTCTATTTAAATTAATGGGTAAAGAATAAGCTGACTTCGCTCACCGACATTCCTCGTCACCTGATTGTCCACTCGGTGTTTCACTAAGATGCTTATTGACCAGGCAGTAAAGCTGAAAATCTGCCCCTAATTTAGCTTCTATTTACACATAGAATCCTTACAGTGCAGAAGGAGACCATTCTGCCCATCAAGCCTGCACCAACAACAATCCCACCCTCGCCCTACCCCAGTGAACGTATTTACACTGCTGATCCCCCTGACACCAGAAGGAAATTTACTATGGCCAATCAATCTAACCCACACATCTTTAGAGTGTAGGAGGAAAGCAGAGCACCCGGAGGAAAC
The DNA here is from genome assembly GCF_965287045.1 of Carcharhinus amblyrhynchos. Lineage (NCBI taxonomy): Eukaryota > Metazoa > Chordata > Chondrichthyes > Carcharhiniformes > Carcharhinidae > Carcharhinus > Carcharhinus amblyrhynchos. The sequence goes on from NC_137335.1 coordinate 58,859,796, forward strand.
TCACACTGACATGGGGAGAATATGCAAACTCCACACAGACAGTGACCCGAAGCCGGAATTGAACCCAGGTCCCCTGTGAGGCAGCAGTGCTAAGCACTGTGCCACCACACTGCTCTTACACAGGCAGAGAAAGCCTGGCAAGGCACATTTGAGATTTTTTTTCTTTCATTGTAGTTGTCAAATCAATTCTGGAAAATGAACAACTGCATAAAGTACAGAAATATGGCGACATCCCTTGTAGGAAGAAAAATTATTTCTAAAGTTGATGCATTGCTGAGCTATTTGCTGGTATGGCAAATGAAAGAAAGAAAGTTTATTTATTAGTGTCACAAATAAGGCCTAGATTAACACTGCAATGAAGTTACTGTGAAATTCCTCTAGTCGCCACACCCCGGCGTCTGTTTGGGTCAATGAACCTAACCAGCACGTCATTCAGACTGTGGGAGAAAGCCAGAGCACCCAGAGGAAACCCACACAGGCACAGGGAGAACACGTAAACTCCACGTAGACAAATGTGAACGAATTGGGAGATGGTATGGACAAAACCAAAGTGAAGAGTGGATTGAATTAAAATGAAATGGGTTTGATTAAACAAGTGAATGATAGGCTCAGGGAAATTTCCATCCATTGAGTTTTAGCAGCATGGAATGTTGTTTTGCAGGAAATAGTTGAGACAAAAGTGGGGGGAACAGTCATTTTTTGGTATTTTCAGGGTCACCCATTTAATCGGCATGGAGACAGTTTCTCCAATTGAAGGCATTGGTTTGGCTTGCAAAGCTAGAGGGTCAATTAGAGGGCTCCAACTTGAGAGGAGCAGCAGGCTGCAATGACCAGTAAGTAACTGAGAGGATGCTTCAACATGAAGGCATTCTCTTAACAACTGTTTTAAAATCTTCAAATACTTGGTGACCTGCATCTGCACCCAGAGAGGCATCTGTAAGTCTCCCTGGAGGGCTGGCAACCAGATGGCCATCACATGCCCATCTCCAGATAGTCAAACTGTCCCCCTCCTCCCATCACATCAGGAAATTGGAGGTTGACTGTAGAATACCAGTCAGTTTCCTCTTAAATGCCCTTCATAAATAAGGCTCTTAAATGAACTCAGTTGGCTACCTGTTTCATGGGGCTGCCCCAGATCTGAACCTGCCTTGGCCACAATGGCCAGTGCTGGGGATGGGGTCAGGAATCCGGCACGCTGGACCTATCCACATGTGTTCCCGAGCTCCTCAGAGCCCAGATATTCAACCTGTAATATCTGGTTGAAAGAATGCATTGTGGCTTCTCTAATAACATTGATTAAACTTTAAAATGATGTCAGAAATATTTCAAAGATTGCAAACATTACAGAGTGGTATCACTTTCAAAAATACTCAGCTCTGGAGAAGTAAGGATGACAATATTCCTTCCCCATGTGTCTAAAATCTATAAGGACATGTCTCTATTGTAGTTTGTTCTATTTACCATGCAATCATAAAAAATGACCTTTCAGTTTGGTCCAATTAGACTGTGTAATTAGTTTATAACATTTTAAGTATCAATCTTATACCATTAATCTTTTATCTGCATTTATTGACAAATTATGATGCTTCATATTGACACAAGTCCTAAAATCATCACCTTACACAATATGCAATTAATGTTACTCATTTTTATTAAAGTTTCAATTGTGGCTTTGGGTCACTGCCTGTCTAGAGTCTGCACATTCTCCCCATGTCTGCGTGGGTTTCCTCTGGGTAATCTGGTTTCCTCCCACAGTCCAAAGATGTATTGCTTAGGTGGATTGGCCATGATAAATTGCCCCTTAGTGTCCCAAGACGTGTGGGTTAGAGGGTTAGCGGGGTAAAATAAAATAATTTTTCCTTGGATGGTGATGGCTAACACAAGGGGACATAGCTTTAAATTGAGGGGTGATAAATATAGGACAGATGTCAGAGGTAGGTTCTTTACTCAGAGGGTAGTAAGGGTGTAGAATGCCCTGCCTGCAGCAGTTGTGGACTCGCCAACTTTATGGGCATTCAAATGGTCATTGGATAGGCATATGGATAATATTGGAATAGTTTAGGTAGAGGGTCATTAGACTGGTTCCACTTGTCAGCGCAACATTGAGGGCCAAAGGTCCTGTACTGCGCTGCAATGTTCTATGTTCTAAAATGCATGAGGTGATGAGGTTAGGGCCAGGGGAAGATGCTCTCTCAGAGAATTGGTGCAGACCCAATGGGCTGAATGGCCTCCTTCTGCACTATAGGATTCTATGATTAAATTTTTTTTTTTAAATTCTTAATTTGAATAGTATACTCTTAGATAAACTTGGGGAATTCCATGCAACAAGCCACTATTTATATCAGCAGATTACATGGAAACACATTAACACAACATCTTCCAAGTCTTTTGTTATGTCCCTGTAATATATAAATGTTTAATTCAGTATTAACACATTGATACACAAAAGGTATTGTATTAACACAAGGGTACTTAATGGAACTGTGAAGGTGACATATAAATGGCCTTGAATTAATGTTCAGATATTGTCAAGGAAAATGTTTTTTGAACTCAGTTTGGATTTTGAGTCTGCTAACCTTTTATGAATCAAGTGAATGCGAGACATCTCTTAATTTCAGCTGTGTTCTTTCATTCGGTGATAACAATTTGTTCAATGCCATTACAGCTAACAAGGTTCATCTGCACAAAAGACTCTGGATAGAATTAGACTCCATATTTCCACAGATCAGGCTGGGTTGTTATTGAGGAAGTGGGAAGGTCAAGTGGGGAAGTTTTCTGATTCGAGGTCCCTTCTCCTTTATAAAAAAAGACTGTGCCCACCATACTTTTGTCCTGGGAGACAAGGGCGGGATAGAGTCAGGCCCGAGGCCTCAGGAGGCAGGCTGGAGGTGGCAAAGGGGAGCAATGAGCAGTGAGGCTGGAAGGGTGGTACACCTACCTACGTTTATGCGATATTGGCACCATTGTAAGAATGAATGTCAGACCCCACCCCACATATCCTGTATGGTCTCTTTTTTGTCCATGCTCCCTCATATATCCATGCCCTGTTATTCTCTCTCCATGGCCTCTCCAAGCATGCTCATGTTCACCATATCCCTTCCATGCCTCCACTTATGCTCCATATCCACTCACCCCTTCCATTATGGGTAGACCTCAGAATATCTTTGAAATGGACATTATAACAAACTGCTACCATTCTAATGAAACCGTCGTTCAAATAAACTTCATACTGAAATAAACCTTACTCATAAGAGGCATTAGAATTAAATAACTAGTGGATAATCTGTGGTAAAAACAAATAATTCTTCACTTACCACATTCAAAGATAGACAATCCTTTTAGGGCTTCTTAAACTGTTAATTAATGTATGCACATAGTCCCCTGCTGAGATAAGTTGTTATTTAGATTTTGTACTTCAGCCAAGCATTCATAATAGACTCAGCTATAATTATAAACCCTGGAAAATCTAAACAATGGAATCTATTGAAATGTGGAAAACCAAATGACATTTTTCTTAAGCTACACCAATAACCCTATAAATCAAAGATGTCCTGGAACTGATGGCTTTGTTTGTCAGTGAAAAATTCTGAAGACATTTTTTTTCTCAATTTAAAAGAACTCTGGATATTTAAACCACCTCAGATTGTTACTCAGTTGTGAATACATAATACTTTTCCCTACTCTAATGCATGTCAAAATTTGCACAATGCTGATCAATTTAATGGTCAGGTTACCTTTGCAGGACAGAACTCATCATCAATCACTGCAATAAGAGCTAGCAATACAGATCTAATATTGAAAATGGAAGAACAAGTTTGCTTTGTATTTCAAAGTCTGCCAATGAAGGAATTCCAGGGTTTTTTTCCCAGTTTCCCCAGTATGGAACTGGGGTCCTGCAGTGACTTATAACTCCTTTGGGAGGCCATGAACCAAGTTTCCTGACTCCACTAAAGTTGGTGGAGCTGGGGAGGAGGTTTGAACTGCCCATTCCCACATTGGAACCAGCACGTTAGGAATATCCTATGTAGGCTGACTATCCATACAGCAGGCTGGTAAAAATTGCTAGATGCAGGAACAGGCAGTAATTTAGGAAGCTTACAGTAAGTTTTTATTCTACTTAGTGTTATCCTGTCCACAGTCATCAAATATTTAAACCACCTCTTCTTTTCAGGGATTGTAAATCCTAAATAAAAATGTATACACCCAAAAAATCCCAAAGACTAATCCTTTCAGTCAGGAGTTCTTCCTGGGTTTCTAACATCAAGATTCACAAACAAAACATAAATAAAACTGGAACCTTTTTTAACCTTACTTAACACAGAGATATGTAAACTGGGACATTGTTCCTAACACTTTCTCCTCCTTGGAGGAACTGTTCCATTCCTTCACATTTCCCTTGTTAAACTTATACCACTCTGGAGGTCCATGAAGACCACAGAAGATCACCACAATCTGAGAAACTCTTGAGGGAATGCATTGGGTGCACCCTCACCCAGTCAAGGCACTGAAACCTCATTTTCATGAGGGCAGTATGATGGGCCTTGTGCTGAGATGGCAGTCACTTTAGTGCCACAGGGCAGCACTGCTGCTTCCCAGAGCTAGGGACCCCCGGTTCGATTCCGGCCTTGGGTCACTACGCTGAGTCTGCACGTTCTCCCCGTGTCTGCGAAAGTTTCCTCCGGGTGCTCTGGTTTCCTCCCAAAGTCCAAAGATCTGTGGGTTAGGTGGATTAACCTATAGTAAATATGGAAGGAAGTTATGGGAATCAGGAGTGCAGACTGAATGGACCTCCTTCTGCACTGTCAGGATTCTATAGTTTCTGAGTCTCCATGAAAAGGTTGGGGGTAGTTTTCAGCAGCTATCTCTTCAATGGATAACCCTTGACCCTAGCAACTATGAGCATGTCAGCTGCCAGGAAACAACGCACACACTGTGAGAAACACTCGTGATGGTCACACCAGACACCGGTTGAAGGTTGAGAGGCTGGAATCCCTTTGTATTTCTAAAAAACATCTGGTTGTTCAACTGGTAACATAATGATCATATGCGTGCAGACAGCAATCCCCTGCACCTGAGGGAGACCAGCCATGACAGTAACTTTTCATCCTGCCCTCTGTGCCTGCTTGGATCCATCAGTGGAGAATACAATGTAATCCAAGTTAATCGCCTGTGACCTGCTTGCCTCTTGTTGTGAGGGCAGCTGATTGTGAGCTGCAGCAGGCAGGGTGTGCCTACGCAATCAGCAAGAAATGATATTCTCCTCCCGGAGGATGGATAATTTAATAAGTGCATTACCCAGCAACACTGGTATTCACTCAAGTGAGGAGTCCATTTTTTGTTGGTACATCCTATGATGATAACTTTGTGATGACCCTGCCCTTTGTGCATCACATCTGCATGTCTCAGGACCAGTGGGCTGTATTTTCTGCTGGGGCAGTCACTCCTCATTGCTGTTTTTTCCCAACTCAGTGTCTCAGCTCCGTGTGTAGAATTGCCCTACCTTGCCGGCAGATGCACCGTAACAGCTTGCCTGAACTCCTTCTGTTATAATCCCCCTGACTCTGAGAGGTTCACAAGCTCCACCTTGCCTGCCACAGATGGCACTGTCTAGGATTTTATCATTATATGCAACTGCATGAAGAGCTGTCTTCTCCTTTCCCCTTTTCTTCAAAGCTGTGAAATGCACCTGCCTCCACAGGTTTCTCAGTGTGTTACCACACGGTGCCATGTTCCCTGGGACTCCCCTACAAGCTCGCTTTCAATGAGTTCTCAATTGGCTTGTCTTCATACTGAATTGATGACCCAATACTTTTGGAAGGGTTCCTGCTTCACAGTATCCGATGCTGCTCTCAGAATGGCTGAGCAGAGGGCCCGTATCAGAAAGGCCACAAAGGGACGTGAAATTGCTGGCATGCCCCACCTTCAGTCCAATCTCCTCAGACCAGCCAAAATTCTGTCCTATGTGCTGGGGAGATTTACAAACACAAGACTTCTTTTTTGTAGCTGTGTGGGAAGCTTGGGGAACATATGTAGAAGTGGAACTGCATTAATTAGGGTTGACTTTCTCTTGATCTGTCGGCATCTTTTATCTGAGCGTGATTAGAATTTATTTATAAGGAATAATCTCAGGAGATACAGCAGCTGTCAGGTTCAAGGGTGCTTTATGGAAGCCAGTAGCTTTTTAACATGATGGTATCTTTCCTGCATTGAGGCATTGTGTATAAAATAAGTGAGATCATATGTTACAATATGATTAATTTTTGAAGCATAACGTTATTTGACTAAACAGTTTAGAGCTTTTTGTAGACCCGCTTCTGTTTAGGCCACTGTTCATTAATACTTTTTAATATAAAGGTGGACATCAGTTAATTACATTTCATCCAAGTTTTCTACTTTTGCAAGGTTGCAGATTATTTTTGAACTACCATTATGACTTGCATGAAGCTGAATGCATCAATAATATTAATTTTGAAAAGATAAGCTGATTCCCAATTACACCTTTTCAGGTTAGACCAAACTGGTTTCAGCAATGCACTTTTGCATGCGGGCAAGCAGACTGCGAGTCAGATGGGGATGAGCATGAAGTCCGTTAAATTATAACTTTGATACCAGGTTAGAGGGGTACATGAATCAGGCCTCAGTGTAAGCTACAGAAGCTAAGCACTACAGAGAGCCCTGCTATGTCAAATGGTGTGACAACTGATAAACAGGGTTGTGCGGGATCAAGCACATAACATTTAATGATTCTAATTAGAGTAAATTCAACTGAGTTTGAGGCAACTGCATCAGAATGGGCTATTGACCTTTGATGATACAAAGTGTGACATTGTGATTAAGTGGGAATCCCAGGAGAGGTTGCATTTTAAGAATCAATGGATAACAGGTCAAGAAGTACAGATTTATCTGAGAAATAATTATGTTGACAACACAAAGCCCAGGATTAAGAGATCACAGAAAAAAAAACAGAGAGAAGTGCTTCCTAATGGAAATATTAAATCCTCCGACTCATTTACATTTCCATGGCATTCTGATTGGACACTTTGGCACAATTTGTCGAAATTGTGTTTAAAGTATCTTGTGTGGAAATGACATGTTTCACCCTCTTGTCATTACCTGCTTAACAGCAGCTGCAGAAAACAATAGATTTAATTAAGAAGCAGAATTGCTTGATGGGGTCAAAGACTTTATCATTGAAAGACATGCAAGTAGGATTTCCCTCAGGATTAGAGTACTAGACAAATAATAATGCAGATGAATTCTGTACAAGCACTAGAAATACGATTGTACATCTGCTGGTACTTACAGCAGTTGGAAGCAAACTGATGTGTTTACATGAGCCCTTGTATCAGATGGAGCTGATTATATATCATGTGGAACATAAAACGGTGCATGGATGTGTAGCGTTGGTGATATTGTCAAGCAGATTTAAATTTGATGGCATGAGTACTGCAAAAGCTTTATAAAATATTCCAGTTTGTTCGTGACTGAAACCATTAAATAGAAAGCAAAAACAGCATTCAATGGCAGGTGTTGAGATGCCAGAAGAGACAGTTTTCTGAATTAAAAAAGAAAAGACATGACAAGATTTCACACTTTATGACTTTTACTGTAACCAACGGATTAAAAGCTCTGCTTGCTGAACATTTTTTGTAGGCAACATACACTTCAAGCTAAGGAACAGAATTGCCCCATTTTACTTCTAATGCCTCCAAAAAACACACTTCATAGGTAAACTTTACACTTTAAATAGACATTTAATTCTCATGAACCCAGTCCAAAGTGAATCATAGCTCACAAAGGTTTACTTTCATTCCTTTTCTTTCTCAACCTTATAACTTTTAGCACCAGAGCTGTCTTTCATAGTGAGAGATTTTCCTGATGATTCTCCGTCTAGGCAAGCAAGATGAATCTTCTAGCCACATTGTAAATTCTCACAAATTTAGTCTCTTACATCTGAGTGTGAGTTCTTATCTGCATTGCTGCACAATGAACAATAGGGACTTTCAGCCTTAAGTTGCTCTCCCTATGAGTTTCATAGATATATGAGGAACCATTCCCCTCTCAAAGCTTATCATCATGATAAAATGAATCACATGGGTCTTTAATCCAGGTAGGAAAGCTGATTAGCTATCCTTGAGATTCCAATTCCCTATCTTATAATTAAGTGGACAGGTTAACATACTTGTTTACAAACCAACATTTCCAACACCTCTCTGGGATTTTGCAGACGACCATTCTAACTGCTATGAGCATAAGTTCTTTTGCTATTGTCTCCAAGTGTGAACATATTAATTGTTTTTCCAGCAAAACTATCTTGTCCTCCCTTTAATCTTTATCAGCCAAGTTACCCAGGCCTCTTGTTTGGCAAAGTTCAGAACAGGTCACATGATCTTCTTCAGGTTATCCTAAATTAGAGACACAGGGCGGAATTTTCTGCGCAAACCGCCACGAGTTCTGCCTCAGTGGGAGGTGGTCTGCCATTAGCCAATGGCAGGAACATCTGCCCTGTCATTAACAACAGGGTTTCCCATTCAATGCTCTCCACGCTGCTGTGGAACCTGAGGCAGGGGTGCACTGTCGGTGTGACCAACAGATCCCGTTGGTGTAACTGGCTGGAAAGTCCTGGCCACTGTCCTGAATCTTATAAACCTCATAATTATAATGCAGTAATATAATAAATATTTAAATGCTGAGGTTGGATAGACAGCTTCGAGTTTTGCTGAAGCATTATTTATGTTGGCTTTCACACAGAGAAAGTGAACCTATCTGATGAAGCCCATGTAAGTGGATTGTTTTTGATTTGAGGCTTAATGAGTTGAACGGCCTTTTTAGACCAGTTTCTGTGAGATGATTAATTTACCTTCAATGTTTATTATTTCCTGAAGCATTGCAGCATAATTTCACTTTTAGATCTAAAAATCACTGTCTAAGTTAACCACAGTCTGAGGGCAGCACAGTGGCAGCGTTTAGCACTGCTGCCTCACAGTACCAGGAACCCAGGTCCAATTTCATCCTCGGGTGAGTGTGGAGTTTGTACATTCTCCCGTGTCCGTGTGGGTTTCCTCTGGGTGCTCCGGTTTCCTCCCACACTCCAAAGTTATGAGAGTTAGGTGGATTGGCCATGCTAAATTGCCACTTAGTGTTGGGGGATTAGCAGGGTAAATATGTTACGTGGAAAGGGCCTGGGTGGAATTGTTGTCGGTGCAGACTCAATGGGCTGAATGGCCTCCTTCTGTGCTGTAGAAGTTCATTGATTCCATTAAGTTTGCTTTGGTTGATGGTTGCATGTCAACATATCAACCATACCATCTGTAAGCCTGCCGCTTCCTAATTTCAATCTCAGCAAAGTAAAAGTAAGTGTGATGAGAGTAGTGTCCACCCTTCACCTTAACATAATGGTGGAATAAAATTAAAGCATTATGATTATTATTGCACGTTTAATGGCGAAACAAATGATGTCCTTTGATGCCAATGCTTAAATTTATGTTTATTTATTAGGATCACAAGTAGGCTTACATTAACACTACAATGAAGTTACTGTGAAAATCCCCGAGTCCCCACACTCTGGTTCCTGTTCGGGTACATTGAGGGAGAATTTAGTATGGCCAATGCACCTAATTGGCATGTCTTTCAGACTATTGGAAGAAATCAGAGAACGCAGAAGAAACCAATGCAGACACAGGGAGAACATGCAGACTCCACACAGACAATGGCCCAAGCTGGGAATCGAACCTGGGTCGCTGGAGCTGTGAGACAACTGTACTAACCAGTGTGCCACCATGCTGCCCTGTGTTGCAGGCTTCTTAAATTATTTTTGGTAACCATTTTCAAATTTGGAGGAGGTGTTTCTCAGAAGGAATCAGAGGCATGTGTGATTATATCAGAGATGTTCTGCCATATCCAGCTTTAGTCCAAGGGACTGGACTATAACCTAGGCAAAACCACCGAGGTAAATCATAGGAGACCTACTTTTGCCACTTGCACTTCATGGATGATGCAGAATCAAACATTCAAGCATATTAGCATGTGGGTGGCCATGAAAGTGATGACAGCCTTAAATTTCCTATACTACCGAGCCAGCACTGGCAATACATGCCCTATAAGTCAGCCCTCTGTGCATCAATGCATAAAGCTGGTGACAGAAAGATTACTTACCAAGGGAACCCTTTCTCTCTGGGAAAGGCAGCAGCACTAAGGTTTAGTGGCAGACTTGTCTGAAGCGCAAGGAATCATACATTATAGATTTTAAGAGTATTTCACAATATATTTTCAGTGAGAACAGTTGGAAAAACCGCTGATTGAATCTGTAAAGTTGATTTAAGTAGCTCCATAAAACCACAAGCTTCAAAAATCACGCACACAGCATTTTTTCTCACAGATTTTCAGTATTTGCTTACTTTTTTATAACCAATACATAATCATTACAAGTAAAGGAGCTTGAGCAATTGATGTCTAAGGCCTATGCAATCATGGGCATCAAGTAATGCTGCTAACCCTATAATACTTTCATTTTATTTCACTATTAATCAAAGAACAAGGGAGGCTGGACAGCTGGCTCCTTCTTATCTATGGATACTCTCCAAATGCTGACTGCTAACTCACTGAAAGTGCCACATAAGAGGATAAAGGATGCTATAATTGAGACATTGGACCTAATTTTACCATTTTCATTTGAAGTGCTGAATCTGGGCGTAATTCAGATCTGACTTGGAAATCCCATTAACACTCTGAGTGAAAAAAAATCACCAGTCCTATTCGTGCAGCCATGCCAAGGGAGCCCATACCAAGTTGTGATACAACCAGAAAGAATGCTTTCTGTGGTGCACCTGTAAAAGTTGGTGAGAATTGCAGAAGGCATACCAAGTTTCCTTAGCCTCCTGAGAAAGTAGAGGCATTGGTGGGCTTTCTTGACTTTAGTGTTGGCATAGAGGGACGAGGACAGAAACTTGAAGCTCTTGACCATTTCCAGTGCCTCATGATAGCACATTTAACCCAAGTGCTTAAGACTCGATGCAGAATCATCTGTGCTCAATGCAGTGTCCCATTAAACAATGTGTTCACCCTTGCATGTCCACCCGAATTCAGCAGCAATACCTGCACGTCTGCTGCTATTCTTCCCGTAGTGTAACTATTTTCTTTGCCTACAGGTAAGCATTATATCTAACAGTAACACCTTTCCAAGAATACTCTCCCTTGGCATAAGGGAAAGTATTCTTGGAAAATACTTTTTTCAAGTATTTTCTTGAAATACTTGAACTTAGCTAACAAGATAGTCACAAGGGAGGTCTTTGAGTTGACTGATGAGGCAGTGGTATTGACAATGTGGTGTTGATAATGCTCAACATATGATAGTGGGTTTGCAAAAGCTGATTGACCAGGAAATTGTGGCAGATGTATTTAATTTCTTCTTTTATGTAATGCTTTTTTTATGTCACAGTTGTTTATTTGTTGGGTTAATACTGTAAACATCCTGTTTGGGCAAAGACAAAATGAACTATTCATTTTTCATTTTGATACCATAAAAATTGCGTTTATGATTCTTTACAACATACATTCTTAATTATAAGGTCACAATCGGAGATCCAATAGGCAACAGCACAGGATAAAAAGTGTGTATTAGAGAAGCAACGTGGATTTCTTTGGATGTCACTGAAATGCAATGTGAGAATTTTCTCGATTTCAAAAATGTGCCTGAATCAGGAAGTGACAAGCATACGATCTCTCGTGCCTCAGTGCTCAGGCCAACAATATCCACCAGATGTGGTGGTGTTATATGTGTAGCAAATGTATGCTGCACTATTTAGGTTTTGACTGGGAGGCATCAGCTATGTCTTTGGAACAAGTTCCCATCCCCCACTGAAAACATTGTAGAATGAGTGGAAAAGTGAAGAAGTCAAATAATGAAAAACAAAGAGACTTATTTGGACAGAGCGGTGTTGTAATATAAAGGAATCAGCATGCAGCCCTGTAATAATGGCGGAAGGAAGGTCTGATCCTCCACGGTGTACAGTCACACTGGGGGGAAAGCAAAACAAGTGCTAAAAACATGCACACCCTACTTGTTTCAAGTGACCCAGGAAGGCAAGATAACAAATACATACATTATCCTCTCAGTGAAGTCTGCCCAGTCATTGGATGATCCACCCCACTGCCTCCCCACTCCCTCCCACCCCCGCGCCCACCCCCACCCCCTCCACCATCAACTATGGAAAGTGTTATATTTCGAAGGATAATTCTGATGATCATTTCAAATCAGGTACGGTGGCATTGGGGTGGCATGATGACACAGTGGTGAGCACTGCTGCTTCATAGCACCAGGGACCTGGGTTCAATTCTGGCCTCGGGTGACTTCCTGTGTGGAGTTTGCATGTTCTCCCCGTGTCTGCATGGGTTTTCTTCGGGTGCTCCGGTTTCCTTCCACGCTCCAAAAATGTATTGGTTAGATTGATTGGCCATGCTAAATTGTCCCTTAGTGTCAGGAAGAGAAATAAATCAGGGAGAGGGAAAGGAAATTTTGCAACTCTCACCAACTTTTACAGATACACCATTCTTTCTGGTTGTGTCACAGCTTGGTATCCTGCTCTGCCCAAGACCGCAAAGAACCACAAAACGTCATGAATGTAGCCCAATCCACCACACAAACCAGCCTCCCATCCATTGACTCTGTCTATACTTCCCACTGCCTCAGCAAAGCAGCCAGCATAATTAAGGACTCCAAGCACCCTGGACATTCTCTCCTCCACCTTCTTCCATTGGGAGAAAGATACAAAACCCTGAGGTTATGTATCAACCGACTCAAGAACAACTTCTTCCCCGCTCCTGACAAACTTTTGAATGGACTTATCTTGCATTAAGGTGATTCTTCTATAAATGCAAGCTATGACTGTAACACTACATTCTGCACTCTCTTGTTCCCTTCTCTGTGAACGGTATGCTTTGTCCTTATAGCGCGCCAGAAACAATATTTTTCACTGTATGTTAATACATGTGACGATAATAAATCAAATCAAAACCAAATGTGGGGTTATGGGGATAGGGCCTGGGTGGGATTGTTGTAGGTGCCAGCTCAATGGGCCAAATAGGCTCTTTCTGCAGTGTAAGGATTCTATGATTCTAAGATAACAGCCATTGACAACAGCAGCAAATGTTTTCATGATTGCAAAATGTATCTGCCTTAAACGCTGCCTCCTAGATTCCAAACCTCCTGAGTCTTGCTGCACACAAATTGAAAATGTCACCCTTGTTTTACTTCCATTTGTAATGCTTTCACCACATTAGCTAAGTGAGGATTCAGTAAGCTGAAAATAGATCCTCAGCCCAGGCTTGCTTTAAGCTCAGCAAGAAGACACCTGTTTTAGTGCGTGAGAGTGATTCCCATCAGTAGAAAATTTGCCAAGCAATGTTGCAAGAACAAATGTGTTTTTAATCTGGTCAGAACAAAATTCTAGTTGGGGCTTGTAGCAACTTCGAACATCCACTGCCTCTGAATGCTTTCTTTATTAATGTCAGGCAATGGAAAGCCCAACAAGTAATGTGGGAGTTGTTAATACTGTCACTCCTACAGCATTTAAAATAAATAAAGTTGACAAGCCTCCCTGATTAGACATTTCCCAGATTGAAGGTCACTTCCGGGGCATTGCTGCCTACAGCACAGGAGGAAAGCACTTCATCATTTACACACCTAAGCCACCTGGCTGTGTCTATTTACAGCCTCTACTGTAGCTGCAGTTCTGGCTGTTGCTTTCCAGTTCCACACCTTTCCGGTCCAAATGGTGAAGCTACCCCATTGGAATTGGCAGACTTTGGTCTCCCGAGTTGCATGGATTCCATATGTTAGGAAAGGTCACATTAAGAAAAGTTTGTAGATGTTACTCGTGGACTAATATTTACCTAATTCGCCTGATGGGAGGAGTGAGAGGGGATCTCATGGAAAATTATAAAATCCTAACAAGGTTAGACAGGGTAGATTCAGAAAGAATGCTCCTGATGATGGAGGAGCCCAGAACTTGGAGTCATAGTTTGAGGATAAGGAGTAAACCTTTCTGAACTGGGGTGAGGAGAGTGTGTGGAATTCATTACCACAGAATGTAGCTGAGGCCAAAACATCTGATTTCAAGAAGAAATTTGATATAGCTCCTGGGATCAAGGGAAATGCGGGGGAGGGGGGAATCAGGATATCAAACTTGATGATCAGCCATGATCAAAATGAATAACAGAGTAGGCTCGAAGGGCCAAATGGCCTGCTTCTAGTTTCTATGTTTCCATAAAGCAATTAGAAATAAAAACAGATATGGGCCATTTTCACAAAATAGGTGAATTGTGGAACAATTACATTCTATCACGAACATATGGAGGAGTCATCCTGAAAACTGGCTCCCTGTTAAGAAAAGAATTGGCAACCGTTGGACAATTTTATAAATGATTGATTGAAAATAAGTCGAAGGTGGAAGCCATCTGCAAGGGAAAAATGTGAATAAGCTGCAGATGTTCACATACAGCCTCTATTCCTGAAAAAAACACATCCTGGACTTGCTGGTGACTTTGCCAACTTTAAGTCAACGGGCCAAATACTTTGAAACGTTTTAATGTGCTGTTACAGCAACTTTACTGCCTTGTTGGAACACTTAACACAAAAAGTAATATTGTGTGTATATGTGATTCAGTGCTACACTGCACGCAAAGAAGGGTACATTGGCAGGATATTTGAAATTTAAGAGTATATAGAATTTATACTCAATCTACTTAAACTGGCGAGCCATTACACCACATACTTTGTTCAAATCGAGTATGTAGTTTAATATAAAGTTGAAAGGCAGCTGCAATACCTCTGCCAACTCCTAATTGTTCTACAGTACTTTCGAACAACATTGTTCTCAGTAGCAGCACCTACAGGAATTTAATGGAAATTGCAGCTGTGAATCCAACACACATTTTGACCCAATAGGTGGAATTTAATCTGTGGCATGCCATTCTCAATGGCCATTTCCGTATTTGTGGAAATTTAAAGGGCTGATGCCAGAGACGTGAAACAGGTGCAATTACATGACAAGGTATATTTTTATTGGAGGATTCCATCACCAGGTGACAGTTCAGCAAGTCTGGGCGGGCTATGAAACAGCCACACCTGGAGTGTGGTGACTAGGTAATTTTCACAGTAACTTCATTGCAGTGTTAATGCAAGCCCACATGTGACACTAAAACATAAATCTGGACAAGAAGGAGGCACTGCATTAAGTTCCCAACTTTCTTCTCCACCTCTTCTTTTGTTCTGTGCATCCTTTCAATCATCTCAGTGCTTCCTAAATTTATCCTCTATCGCTCCTCCCTCCCCCATCAATCTTTATCATTCTGGAATATTCCATCATGTCCAAACTCCCTTCATGTTATAGTGGGGATGTCAGAGTCAAAAGAGAGGCCAGCCTCATTGTTCAGTACTGTGTCTCTGCAGACACTCCTCCAGGAGGAAGGGAACGATGGGAGGTACTCAAAGTTAACACTGCAATGAGGTTACTGTGAAATTCCCTTAGTCGTCACACTCCAGCGCCTATTTGGGTCAATGCACACAACCAACACGTTTTTCAGACTATGGGAGGAAACTGGAGTACCCAGAGGAAACCCACGCAAACATGGGGAGAATGTGCAAACTCCACACAGAGAGTGACCCAAGCCAAGAATCAAACCTGAGTCCCTAGCGCTAACCAACAAAAGAACCTTTGGACAGATTGTGCCTGAATGATGGCAAACAGGAGAATCTTTGGACAGACTCTACCTCAACAATGGACAATAGGAGACTTCCCTGGCAGACTAAGGCAACCTAGATAGATTGCAGATCAGGTTAGCAACTGTGGGGTCTGCCGCAGATCCAGGGCCCAGTGCAGGGAAAGGGTCAATGACCTGATTTGAAATGCCCAGCTGAGTGGCATGGAGACTGTCTTTTGTGGGCCTCAGGTGATGTATTTATGTGCTCTTGTCCAGGGTCTAGTTGTTAACCTGGGCAGGGGCCTGGAAAAGCTCAGGGAGCTGTGTATTCTGTAATGTATAAAGTCATGAGAGCTCCCTGGGGAAGAAGCCCAGATCTGCATGATTCTTCTGCAGTTGAATGTTGGAGAATGGAATCCCTCGTGGTTCATAATTGCTGCTAGTTGTTCCAAGGGAGCTCGAATAGCAACAAGAGTGCGGTCAACGACCCTTTACACTCTAGGTAAATGACCTTGCCTGCCTGTCTGTCACCAGCAGTGTTGAGCCTGATGAAGACATTGGTATGATGGAAGAGAACATTGGCAACTTCTTTAATGTTCCTGCGTGTGACAGTCTGGGAAATGCCACACACCACCTGTGGAGCCCTGGAAGCAGCCAGTGGCAGAAAAGTTGAGTGGTGCAATCTCTGGCATAGTTTCTCGGGCATCTAAAGGCTGTTTGCCTGCAACCTGAAGGTGTGCTGATGCATCAGTGACAGCATTTTCTGATCCCTTTGCTCGATGGCTGTCTTCTAACTGCATCAGTGTTCGCCCCCCCCAGTCCCCCTCCCCCTGCACCCCACCACTCTCCTCCAACCCTTCCTCGGGTGCTGCTGGTCTTACTGCCTCTAATGCTGATTAAGGTCTTCTTTTGTCACATCCTGTCCTCCTCCTGAGCTTGTAGGAATATTGGGTGTATAAGACCCATGGCTGTTCCACCAAGTGAGTCGTGTGAAAAAGACAATGATATAAGAATATGTGTGCCCATGGATTTCATCCAGAAAATTGCTCATCAGTGAGATTTTCTACTCCTCTCATTGTCCACACCTAAAATTCCACCCACCCCATGCTGGCCTTCTCCCACTTGGATCTAACCCCTTGCAGCTGAAGTAAATTTTTGGACTTGCCCAGTGTTGTATTATGCGCTGCATGTGCTTAGCAGAGCAAGGGTTATTGTGGGATTGGAGAATAGCCAGGCCACTGTATGATGCATAGAGTCACAAGGTAACAGACTTAGAGAACACTTGAGAATCAGTACTTTAACTATAAATAGTTACAGATTAACAATAAACTGTTCATGTTTAAACATGCAAGTCTCAAGGTATCATTATTGGGTTGTCAAACAAACCCATAGTGCAACATGCTCAGTGATTGCATTTTGGTATAACCTAGTGGTAGAGGTGAGATAAAAGGTGGCTTTTTAAACAACGAACCTAGAACAAAATCCCAAGGGATGAGAGACCAAGTGCAGATGAAACCGGTGTAGAAAAGTTTAAGTTTGATAATTATTTACAATTAGCTTGTAGTTTAATTATTGACGTTAGTCAAATAATTGAAGTATGCCAATTCAATATGATTTTATGCTGAATTCT
Source organism: Carcharhinus amblyrhynchos (assembly GCF_965287045.1). Classification (NCBI taxonomy): domain Eukaryota; kingdom Metazoa; phylum Chordata; class Chondrichthyes; order Carcharhiniformes; family Carcharhinidae; genus Carcharhinus; species Carcharhinus amblyrhynchos. Next base: position 58,877,125 of record NC_137335.1, read on the forward strand.
GAGACAATAGTTCATCACACTTTATTAGAATCCTTTTTGGCCTCACCCTCCCACTTGACAAAAGGAAAAAACCATATAGCCCTGAAGCCGGTGATGCAAGATGCCAAGTTCTTGCTTGGAACCACCAATCTCTCTAGTAATTAAAATTTATCAGCTAAATTCAAAGACCTATTATACAAAGTAAAACAGATAGTAAAACATTCAGCCTTGTACATGGAGTTGGTGCAGTTATGATATTTAAAAGAAGTCACTTCCTTTCATGCAACTACCCTTGATTTTGTACATTTAGAACCGAGTTCTGTAATTAGCTTTTATAACCATCGTTCTTTTAACTTTCATTACTTTGGACGATATATCAATTGAATGTATTTTGTTATATTTAGCATATCAATCACTCTTAATTGCTGATTTTATATACACTTAGTGTAATTTCCGTAACTTTGTAAATATTGTAAAGCTATTCTGTATTTTGTAATTGACTGTATCAAACGCTAACAGATACAACTAAAACATATGGCAAAGCACTTCTCTCAATATAAACACATTAATAAGCATCTGATTTAATGAAGTTCTACAGGAGATACTGATAGATCAATTGGACATCTGGGCCAATGAATCCATGTTCCCAGCCATCATATGCTGTGTTACCTCAAATAAATCAAACATTGAGACCATTCTAAGGAGACTTTCAACACTGATTATGGCTATGCACTCATATTCTATACAGATTCTATATAACATTTAAATATTAAGCACTTCTTTGTTAGTTTTAAGGTTACAAGCAATTTTACCACTCTATCCTTTCTTTTAAAAATGACTAATTCCAGGTAACCAGTGAGAGAAAAGCATTAGCCCCCAAATGGCCTGTAAAAACTGTCACTGATAGGGGAACCTGATTTACCACCAATTAAGTGAGTCTAAGACAATAACTCAAAGTATTATTCATGCGAGTATGACAGCACACTTCCCCTATCCTGAATAAATGGGCGAAGTAGATACCATAAAACATCTTTTTATCTTGAGGCAAACAAGTTGATAATAAAGGGAAACACAGCTGAAAGAAGCAAATCGAATGGAGATAACCAAACGTAAGGAAACCCAGAATACCATTCCCATTTCTCCAATCATGTGGGACTGAGATGTGGGAGAACTAACAAGCCTCAAGATCGTGAGAATTTATAAAGTTTTGAAATTGGGGAAAGAGGGTTAAAAGTGAATCATATAAACCTTATAGTGCAGAAGAAAGCCATTCGACCCATCAAGTCTGCACTGATAACAAACCCACCAGTTTCTATTCCCACAACTCCACATATTTATCCTACTAATCCCTCTAACCTACGCATCCCGGGACACTAAAGGGCAATTTAGCCAGGCCAATCAACCTAACCTGCACTTTGAACTGTGGGAGGAAACCAGAGCATTTTGAGGAAACCCACGCAGACACAGGGAGAATGTACAAACTCCACACAGACAGTAACGCAAGACAGGAATCAAACCCAGGTTCCTAGAGCTGTGAGGCAGCAGTGCTAACCATTGTGCCACCGCGCTACTCTTAAAGATTGCATGACAAATAGTTGGAAGAAAGGGAAGATTTCTACTGAAAGGAAAGAGGGATGGTGTATTATGTGCCTCAATGCCATTGTAAAGAAAATGTGTTCAGCAGAGTTGAGGTTAATGTAAGATGGGAGAATAGCCCCGCCCATGTTATGAAGCATGGAGTCAGAGAGATCCCATGCGGCATTGACTCTATTCTGAAGGTAGGACTTAACTTCAAAAAGTTTCAAGAAAATGAGTGTACATGGCATGCAAACATATTACAAACAGGAACCCACCAAGGGATGGCTTGGGGTCTGAGCCACCACTGCCACATCATTGTCATTTTGAAATTTCAGCTCCCACACATTATTAACTCACCCTGTCTGCTCATGGAGTCATCATCAAATTCAGCCCAATGTGTTTTGTCAAAATGTTGGTAATGTGGAAAATCTTACAAAATGTACTCCGAGGTGATTGTGAGAATGTGAATGAAATGCATTCTAAATACCCGGACGGTTGGAGATCCCTTTCTTCTGCTCTGAACTGTAAGGTTAATACATGGGGTAGGTTTTAATATTTACCTATCTTTCAAGCTATTCAGCTGAGGTGAAAAAAATAGCAGGAACAAGGACATACATCAGAATGAAGGAGTGTGGTAATTTGAGCATGAGCAGTTTAAGGTTTAAGTTTTAAAGTCTAGTTTAAGGTGCTAAGGTCAGGTATTGCCTTGACCGAGGCTCTAGTGTCCTTGGGTTTTAATCTACAGCAGTTTACCTTGTCCGTGCTCATCTTTTGGAGACTCAAATTGAGCCAGTCATAATGAAGGGCTTCACCTTCAGGATGATGTTGTGTCTGAATCACCCAGTTCTCCCACTTGTGCCCAGGCAGCCACTGCAATCATATCCATGATCACTGTAGTTATAAAGCTATCCAAACTTCCATTCTTGTCAATGTAAGCTGCGAGAGATAACATGGGCATTAATCATTTGCCTTACTTCTGTCGAATTGCATTCGAGAGATAATAAACCTGTACTTGTCTTTATTGAGTTCGAATAAGAACAGGTAATCCTGCCACCTCATTATTATTCTTAAAGGGGAAGACTAGAGGAATCCTAGAATCCACTCACAGAGAGAACTAACTATAGGAGTTGAAACGTGTTAGAATATAAATTACATATTAACAGCATTAGATTGATGTTCAATGAATTTTATTATGATTTAATTTAAAAGAGCTTAATGACTAATAATTTATTTTATTTTTGTGACTTGTTACATAGCCTGATGCATACATTGAATTGTGGCAGGTCCAACCAAAAAGTTTCTTTTATTTATTAATGTCACAAGTAGGGTCACAGTAACACTGCAATGAAGTTAGTGTGACAATATCCTAGTCACTACACTCTGGTGCCTATTCGGGTACACTGAGGGAGAATTTAGCATGGCCAACGCACCTAACCACCACATTTTTCAGTCTATGGGAGGAAATCAGAGCACCTGGAGGAAACCCATGCGGACACAAAGAACGTACAGATTCTGCACAGACAGTGACCCAAGCTGGGAATTGAACTCAAGTCCCTGGCGCTGTGGTGCAGCAGTGCTTAACCACTGTGCCACCGTACAGCATCACATAGTGATAGTCAAGTAATGGCTATATATCTTCATAGGAGTTCTTTGAGCACTCCATAATGAAGACGTTATGAAGTTGGAAAGAAAGTATATTCACAGAATATTATGCATCCCCATGCAGTATCAGAAAATTAATCACATGGTGAATTGAACTGGATTAACTTTTTAAATTCCTGGCCAGTTTTTGACAATCAAGTTTTGGTGTAATTTCAAAATTTACCCACTGCAGCAAAAAGTAAGGGCCTGGGGTTGTGTGACTCCTGGGCCCCATTGTAATCTATGAGTGGATTTCCCATCTATTTTGCTTATTTCATAAGAACATGGAGCAGGAGAAGGCCATTTGGCCCCTCGAGCCTGCTCCACCATTCAATAAGGTCATGGCTGACCTTTTTGTGGACTCAGCTCCACTTACTCACCCGTTCACGATAACCTTTAATTCCTTTCCTGTTCAAAAATTTATCTATCCTTGCCTTAAAAACATTCAATGAAGTAGCCTCAACCATTTCACTGGGCAGGGAATTCCATAGATTCATAATCCTTTGTGTGACAAAGTTCCTCCTCAACTCAGTCCTAAATCTGCTCCCCCTTATTTTGAGAATATGCCCTCTAGCTCTAGTTTCATCCACCAGTGAAAACAACTTCCCTGCTTCTATCTTATCTATTCCCTCCATAATCTTATATGTTTCTATAAGATCTCCCCTCATTCTTCTGAATTCCAATGAGTATAGCCCCAGTCTACTCAGTCTCTCCTCATAAGCCAACCCTCTAAACACCAGAATCAACCTAGTGAATCTCCTCTGCACCCCTTTCAGTGCCAGTATACCCTTTCCCAAGCAAGGAGACCAAAACTGTACACAGTACTCCAGGTACAGTACAGCTACAACATAATCTCGTTATTTTTAAACTCCATCCCTCCAACAATGAACGACAAAATTCCATTTGTCTTCTTAATTACCTGCTGCACCTACAAACCAACTCCTTAAGATTCCTGCACAAGCACACCCAGGTCCCTCTGCACAGCAGCATGCTGCAATTTTTTAACCATTTAAATAATTGTCCATTTTGGTGTTGTTCCTACCAAAATGGATGACCTCACATTTGCCAACTTTGTACTTCCCATTGTCCTCATGGGAAACCCAACCATTATTAGTACACAATTACTGGCAAGAAAGAAGAGGTAAGCAAGCATGAAGACAACGGCTAGTCACTGAGTGCAGCTAGTTACAGTGTGTGAGTTTGGGAATTTGGTGAGTGAGGTTGGAGGTACTCTTCACTTAAGTAGCTATCGTAACCTTATGATTAAAAGAGAATAATAGACCATATTAAAAGAGTAAATCGGCATTGTTCTGAGAAAAATCAGAAGCATCGTAAGTCAGTAGTTGGTGAGTATTTTCCTCATTTATGTTTCAAAACTCAGGTAATTTAGTAGTAATTGTCAGATTTTATTATTAGTGGTAAGGATTATAAGCAACACTAAAGCTTATGAAGTGTAGTAGGGTCTAGACTTCCATTCTCCTGGTTTATAATAAAGTCTATAAGGTTAAAGCATGGCAGGGCAGCTCAGCTTCATGGAATGCCCATCCTGTAACATGTGGAAAATCATGATCACCCCCTTTGGCCTAGACAACCTTATCTGCATCAATTGCCACGACTGCAGGAACTTGAGCTCCAGGTTTCGGAACTGGGGCGATGGTTGATCCAAGAGGCTTGAACTATGTAAATATCAAGTTTATGAAGGTGGTCACATTGCAGGTTAAGGGCGCACAGACAGGGAGAGAAGGGATAACCAAAAGGCAGTTCAGAAGGATCTGGCAGATTGTGCAGGACTCTCCCGAGTCCATGGAAACATAGAAAATAGGAGCAGGGGTAGGCCATTCAGCCCTTCAAGTCTGCTTCACCATTTATTATGGTCATGGGTGGTCATCCAACCCAATCGCCTGATCTCGTTTCCCCTTGCCCCCATATTCTCAGATCACCTTCACCCTAGGAACTATATATAATTCCATCTCACTAATTGTTTTTCTATGAGGGTCCCTGAGTGGCTTGCTGGGCCATTTCAGAGGGCATTTAAGAGTCTACCACATTGCTGTGGGTCTGGAGTCACATGTAAGCCAGATAACTTAAGGACAGCAGATTTCCTTTCCTAAAGGACATTAGTGAATATGAAAGTAAACCAGTGAGTGTAATGTATGCACCTATTGACTTATGGTACCTAAAGGACCACAAGGTGGGCTTGGTACCTTGAGCACTGGGAGCTCTTTATTGTAGGTGTGCACTGCTCCGCTGTCAGATCTCAGACTGCTCAACTGGATCCTACACTAGGAGGAACTCATCCCCCAAGGGTCACCACTTAAAAGGGTAGTACGTAGCTCAAACCCCAACATACATTATATATATATATATATATAATAGTGAGAAACAAAGAAGGATAAGGAAATGGAAGAAAAACATCCTAGAATGTATCTTTACTAGAATCATAAAGTGGCTACATCACAAAAGGATGCCGTTCAGCGCATTGTCTTTGTATCAATTCTCTGTAACAATAAATCAGCAAGTCCCACTCCACCACCCTGTAACCCAGTAAAATCCTTTCTCTTCAGATAATTATACGAGTGCTTGTCTGAAAACTATAATTGAATCCATGTCTACCACACACTCAGACAGTGCATTCTAGGTCCAAACCATGTGTAATATTAACAGGTTTTTCCTCTTATCACCTCTAAATCTTTTATTAATCACTTTAGCGTTCTCAACTTTCTGCCAATGGGAACAGTTTCTCCCATTTACTCTTTCCAGCCCTCTCGTTATTTTGAACATGTCAAACAAAACTCCTCTCAACCTATTCTTCTCCAAGGAGAACAGCCCCAGCTTTGCCAACCTACCCACATAATAGAAGTCTCTAACTCCTGGAACATTTTTGTATATCTTTTCTGCACTCTTCCTAAAACCTTCACACGGACCCCATTGAGGCTGGTCCCGTGTTTAATGAAAGTTCATAACTTAGTTGCTTTTGTACTCTGTGTTGCTATGTATAAAACAAAGGATTTAGTATAATTTATTAACTGTTTTGTCAATCTGTCCTGGTGGCACAGTGATTAGCACTGTTGCCTCACAGTGCTAGGGACCTGGGTTCAATTCCTGGTTTGGGTCACTGTCTGTGTGGAATTTGCATATTCTCTTTGTGTCTGCATGTTTCCTCCGGGTGCTATGGTTTCATCCTTCAGTCTGAAAAATGTGCTGGTTGGGCGCATTGGCCATGCTAAATTCTCCCTCAGTGTAACTGCACAGGTGCCGGCGTGTGGCAAATGGGGGATTTTCACAGTAACTTCATCACAGTGTATATATAAACTACTTGTGACACTAATAAATAAACTTCAATGATTAATGCACAAATACACCCAGGGCCCTCCACTCCTGCATTCCCTTTGGAATTGTACCCTTTATTTTACGTCATTTCTTCTTGTTCTTCTGACCATAATGTACCACTTCACACTGTTTGCATTAACTTATGTCTGCCAAGTGTCTGCCTGTTCGACCAGCCTGTTCCTATCTATTAGAAGTCTGTCACAGTTCACAATACTTCTAAGTCTTGCAAAACTTTCAAATTTTGAAACGGTGACCTGTACAGCCAGGTCAGGGCAGCATAGTGGCACAGTGGATAGAATTGCTACTTCACAGTGCCAGGCACCCGAGTTTGATTTCTGCCTTGGGTGACTGTCTGTGTGGAGTCAGCACATTCTCCATGTCTGCGTGGATTTCCTCCGGTCTCCTCCCACACTCCAAAGATGTGCAGGTTAGGTGGATCTGCCATGCTAAATTGCCCCTTAGTGTCAAGAGATTACCAGGATAAATATGTGGGCTTACGGGGATAGGGTCTGGATGGGATAGTGGTCGGTGCAGGTTTGATAGGCTGAATGACCTCCTTATGTGCTGTCGGGATTCTATGATTTTAGATTATAAATCAAGAAAAACATTGACCCCTCCCCTCCATATACCAGCTCCTGGTCAGAAGTGGGCAAAGTGTTCTGTAATTCATGTTTTTAATAGGATTGAATTAAATAATTAAACTTACATTGTGGAATTCTGGCTATAAGAAAGAATAATGATACAAACTACCATATGGTTGGAAATAAAATGCCTGCTGGTACTAATATTTTTCACTTAAAAAGCATAATTTCCTGATGTTTGGGAGTAAAATTATTAATGCATCGGAAAAGAAGATTTAGTAGATTTAGAAATGATACGGCCAGCTCATTTCCTTAGAGCTCTGACACATTAACACTTTCCACTACACCACTGTACATACATGTACCTCTCAAACACACCTAAACATATTCACCCCACACACAAACACGTTCACCCCTCACATGGAGATATGTACACACAAAATAGGAGTGGAAATAGGCCATTCAGCCCCTTGGGCCTGCTCCACTATCCAATAAGATCATGACTGACCTGTTTGTTTATTGAATTCTACATCCCGATCAACCCCAATATCCTCTGATTCCCTTGACTAACAGGAATCTATCTAGGGATAAAGGGACAGTACAGGAGAATAGTGTCAAGGTAGAAGAAGATCAGCCCTCTTCTAACTGAATGATGCAGCAGGATAGAGAGGCTGAATGGCTAACTCCTTCAATTTTGTCTGTTCCCAGGTTTGTTTAAAGTGGGCTTGCCTTTCCTCCTGCAAGATTTAACTGTAGGACTAGGGGTACGAAGTCACTGGACCGGATTGTACCAGCCTTTGGGAAGAGAATGGCAGAAGAAGGTAGTGGATGCAGTGTCCATTGTCTTCCTGCTGCCATGCCATCTTGTGAGTGATGGGGAAGGTGACAGAAGGCCATACCCTTCAGAGGCCAATTAAACCACTGGGGAGCACCAATTAAAGATCTCTTCCCACCACTGCTGGCATATTGCTAGAGACCGGTGGAGGAGAAAGGGTTGTTATTCTCTACCATGTGTGGAAAGTGCCCGGCCTCCCAATGGGCATGGATGGTGTTCAGGCATTTCTTTACCAACGTGCTATGTATGTTACATACGTGTCACATATGTGTTATGTATGCTTTACCTACGTTCCCCTTTAAGGGACTGGGTCATGTGACCCTGGATGCCTGGTGATCTGCTGGGGACCCTCCTGGAAGGGCAGTAGGAGTTAGAAAGCATTGTGAGTGAGACCTGCAAATAAATATCTGTGTTATCCAATGTCTGTCTATGGAGTCAGTTCTTGGGATACTCTCCTGAATACACAACACAATGGGCTGCTCAGTGGCAGTGTGCCACCTGCCCTCACCATTACCCAGCACCTCTCAGTGGGGCCTACCTAGTGGGTCTGGATGCTTCGAGATCCCACTTAGCTGGTTTTGAAGGCTCCATCCATTCATAGCATCATTTTCTACCAGGTGCAACCCCAACAGTGGCCACTGTTAGGACCACTGAACTGCCTGCCCTCTAATTGACTGGCAGCACTTTGGGACCAGTGGTTATCCTGGGAAGGAATGGCTACTCTCGCAGCAGCCAAATAATTTCTTGCTGCTAACAAGATGCAGTCCTGTGCCCGTAGACGGTGAGGTGAGGCCGTTCCCCTCCACCACACATTACCTCCTGGCTTTCAGCCCCCTTAACTGACCCTCACTGCAAAGGCAATATCCAGCCAAACAAGCATATATATTATCCCTTTCCAACTGAACAGCTGTGAAATGGGTCACATTAATCTTTTAAACCTTACAATTTGCATTAGCTGGGAATCAGGTATTGCTAATGATATGGGACTAGGTTTTCCCAAAGAATCATACGGTGCAGAATGAGGCCATTTAGCCCATCCAGACTGCACCAACCACAATTCCACCCAGGCCCTATCCCTATAACCCCTACATTTATCCTAGCTAGTCCCCCTGATACTAATGGGCAATTTCACATGGCCAATTCACCTAAACCGCACACCTTTGGACTGTGGAGGAAACCAGAGCACCTGGAGGAAACCCACACAGACACTGGGAGAATGTGCAAACTCCACACAGACAGTGACCCAAGCCAGGAATCGAACCTGGGTCCCAGGAGCTGTGAGGCAGCAGTGCTGACCATTGTGCCACCGTGCTGCCTCTACAACTTAAGTCAGATTGCACAGCAACAGTTGGTGTGGACCATTTGAGTTGTTGCACTAAGTGGCACAGTTCACTGAAGCTGGATATGTGGTGTAATTGGTATGTAATAACTTCATAGGACCTTGGTTATGAACAAACACATCTCACTTTAACTGACTGACATGCACTTTCTGTGGGAACCTGGATGCAAACTTACTGCCCTGATTGTAAATTTAGCATTTCAGTAATTGCAGTTTTATTGTGCATATTAGTCATCTTCCCTTGTAGTTTTAAAAGTTGTTCATGCCACAACACTCTCAAAGTATAGTCGAAGCATAGTTGGAACTTAACCAATCCCCACACATACAAACACCCTTGTCCAGCCTGAATTGAACTATAGGTCCCTTCCAGGCACAGAAGTATTCAATTAAAACCACCTAAAACCATAACTTATTTCTGATGTTTATCATTACAAGTATAAATCCCTTAACACTATCTTTGTTTTCTGAACAATAGATTTTGAAACTTATGTTATCCTTACAAATCTGTATATATCTGTGAAGGGTAACATATTATAATTAATCTTTTTTTGATTAATAAATGTTTTATTTTGTTAAACATTCATCTGCTGACTCTTGTGACTATTCAGAAACAGTCTTCCACAGAACCAAACAAAAGAAAAATAGAAGTTGGCCTTCATCGAACCTGGTCCTACCCTGCCATTTGATTTGTACAGGAGAAGCATCAGCTGAAGTTGCAACGATAACTTTCTCTCCTTTTTTATTGTCACTGATTGTTCAATAAAAATGATTTTTTTCCCTACATATTATTTGGTATTGAGTCACTCATTCCTATTCCAGCTAGAGAATGGCTCCAAGCCTAAGTAAGACTCTGCAAGGAAGCCTTACACCCTACAAATTTGGTATGATGATTGGAGTGTGCTCCCTTTCTCAACTTCCAGAACCAGCACAATTTAAAATAGTATGAGGAAACTTCTGGCAAAAGTAATACTTGAATTGAAGTTCATCCATTTCAGAGTAGGGAACCATGTACTGAATTTTATTGGGACACAGCTATTTCTGGTTGCATGGATAAATGTCCACAAAGAACAAAGAAACATACAGCACAGGAACAAGCCCTTTGGCCCTCCAAGCCTGCGCTGATCACGAAGCCTGCCTACACTAAAACTGCATGCACTTACAGAGAGTGTATTCTTCCATTCCCATCCTATTCATATATTCGTCTAGTTGCCCCCTAAATACCACGATCGTATCTACTCCTACCGCCTCCTGGGCAGTGCGACCTAGATATTCACCACCCTCTGTGTAATAAACCTGCCTCGCACATCTCCCCTAAACATTTCCCCATGCACTTTAAACCTATGTCCCCCAGTACTTGACTTTTATGCCTTAGGAAAGAGCATCCAACAATCCAATCTGTCCATGCCACTCTTAATCATTCCATCTGTGTTAACAAATAATTCTGTGAGTGGCAAGGTTCGGTGGCTTCTGGATGGGATAGTGAAGAGTTTGGAATTACATTAGATGAGGAAGATCTACTTTTGCTACATATAGGCCAGAACTCTACCACCTCACCCGCCATGGAATCAGCGCAGGCAAGGGTCCAACAACGGAAATCTCTGTTGACATCTGACCGGAATTTCTGGTCTTGCCCAAGTGAGGCCGTAAAATCCCACCCATTCTGTGCAGCAGGGTATTTATGCTGATTGTTCCTTTCGGGATCAATCGGCAGAGTAAGGGTTACGTAACCCGGGGAACCAACCGGGGAACAGGGTAGGGGGATCACCCTGGTGAATTCGAGTTTCTGTTCCAGAACCTTCAGCCATGAGGCTGCAAGCCTCAGTGTGGCCTTTAGCTATAAATAAATGTGTTGTTTTTCGCTTAACTGGTGAATAAGAATTGTTATAGTATATTGCAACACATATTACTGCAATTGCAACCAATACAGTGGCACAATAGTTTAATGATTTCATCATATTAAAAGTTAAAATTTATTTATTAGTTGCAAGTAGGCTTACATTAACACTGCAATGAAGTTACTATAAAAATCCCCGAGTCACCACTCTCCCGTCTCTGTTTGGGTACACTGAGAGGAAATTTTAGCATGGCCTATACTCCTAACCAGCATGTCTTTCAGACTGTGGGAGGAAACCAGAGCACCCAGAGAAAACCTATGCAGACATGGGGAGAATATGCAAACTCCACACAGACAGTGACCCAAGCCAGGAATTTGAACCCAGGTCCCTGGAGCTGTGAGGTAGCACAATGCCAATCATTGTGCCACCGTGCCGCCCTATGTCTGCTATATCTGCTGAGGTAAAAGATCCCTGGTCAAATCTTTTTAGCGATGTCCCTGCATGAAGTATTTTCCTACGCTAAAATCCATAGTGTGTCCTACACAGATTTATGTATCACCGTTCTGTGTTCTGGTAACTTCAAATCCTCCTCTCTCCCACCATGCATTGCAAGACAATGGGAAGCTATGTTTAGAAGTGAGCTGAACACTAATGGGTATTTGATCTCTTTGTAGTAACTATACTTCAGGAGTAATTCATTAATTCAACAGTGAAGTCCGTGAAGATGTCTTGAGGGTGTGATGGTCGTGGTCACCTTAAGGTGCAATGTTTCAAAGTGATTTCTCTGCAGCACAATGTCATATCGTTCAGAACACTTGGCAGATCGGGGATCTTGTGTTTTGATTAAAGTATTGATCCATGTCAACTTGGGTAGAACTGATTCCCTTTCACTGTGTTATGTATTGTACACAAGAGTAAGGCTCCACCTACGAGTGTTACCTCATAAATATACTTGAATTTTGTGATATGAATGATGGATGAATGTATACAGAGTGTGCAGTTTTGTCATATTTGGTATAAAATCAAAAGCCCTATGATGTGTTCCTGGTGCTTAATACATGTCTATCCCTCCTCTGCCTTTTTGTAAAACTAAATTTCATGTATCATAAATAATTGAAACAAAATCTCTAATCATTTTTTTCATTATACATGTTCATGGGTGAAATATTTTTAAATCTGAAATATCATTTATTATTAAAATATTGACAAATGAGATCATAAAGAAAGAACTACCACAATAGTTAGAACTCTAGGATTTCTTAAAATGCAATCATTTTTCCAGTGGTATTGTTAATGGAGATTGGGTGATGAGCGGATTTAATATTGGCACTTTAACTCCAGGATCCTTTGATCAAATGCAAACCCAGGCAATTCGATGAAAGGTTCCATTTATTAATAACATCTTGAATTTTATTTTGATTCGCAACATTTAAAGTTTAATTATTAATGTCACAACTAGGCTTACATTAATACTGCAATGAAATTATTGTGAAAATCCCCACTCACCACATTTCAGAGCCTGAGGAAGAAATTTGCATGGCAATGCATGTCTTTCAGATTGTGGGGGCAAATTCACGCGGACACAGGGAGAACATTCAGAATCTGCACAGACAGTGACCCAAGCCAGGAATCGAACCTGGATCTCTAACTCTGTGAGTCAGCAGTGCTAACCACTGTGCCTCTGTGCTGCCCAATACTAACATTAAAACAATGACCCATAAATTCAAGCTTTCAGGGCCTTGTGTGGAGTAGGTTTGAGGATATTAACCAAATTAATAGTGGACAAGACAATCCAGCACTAAATTACAAATAATGTAGTACGAATTGTATCCCAGGCTGTTGAGTGAGACAAAGGAGGAAATAGCAGGGGTGCTGACAATAATTTTCAATTCCTCACTGGCCACAGGAGAATGCCAGAGCACTGGAGGACAGCCAGTGTGACACCATTATCCAAGAAGGGACAATGGATAAACTCTTGAATGCAATTCTAACAAATAGAATAAATCTGCATTTGGGGAGGCTGGGAGCTTACTCAACCCTTGTGTGGCAGAACAAGAGCTAACTGGTGCACCAGTTGAGAAAAGATGTGCCAACCTGCAGGCCAGCACATGTTGGGCACACCAGAGGTTCCGGGCTTGGATTCCCCAGAGAGTGAAAAGTTTTTAATAGCATTTTCCATTTAAACAGCATTTGTTAAAGTAGTGCTGCATAGGACTATGGGGATAAGCTGGACATGTTTAAGCACTGAACCTCAAGGGAGTTTAGAATGTTATTTAGAGATGAACAAGTTTAATTGCAGATTAAGCAAACTCATTTCACAAGGAATGGATGTAATCAAGATTATAGAGGCAGTAGAGACGGAGGTCATTTTTATATAGCTGCACTGCGGTGAGGAAACTTGTAATCCATAATGTATTTGAAAATTTAGAGATGTCACTAATGGCCTTATCTTGTGGTCAGCACAATTTACTGAGAGGCGCTGGTACATTACAACGCTCCTCTCCCAACCTGGCATTGTGGTGTCTGAAAATGATCCAAATCAGGTTTGCTGAAGGGCAGTGAAAAACCTTTGGTTCCCGTCATCATCAGTGCAGGGTTTATTAGTGAAATGTGTGTATGATTCTGGCAGCTTTTAGCTTGCAGTAACTGTTAAGTAGGTTTTAATTTTAATTAGATTCCCATCTTTTCTTTCTCAGCTCTTTATTTAATTTATCTAAGTGTCAAAGTTGCTATAACTTAATGAAACCACATTTGCATTCAATGCCACAGTATTATGAAGTCAGAGGACACGTTTGCTCAGACCCTTGGTTCCTCCAGCCTTAGGTCACTTATTTGAGAGGTGGGCTGGGTAATTTGCAGGCAACCCACATATCTAGGAAAGAAAGCTAATGAAGGCAGTTTCAATACTCTGCGATATTTTGATACAAGACTATTCTGCCAGCGTCACTTAAGCCCCGCACTCTTTCGATAGCCTCAGAGGAGATACACAATCAATAATCACCCACCCAACCAACAATAAGTTATCTTTACAGAAAATACTAAAGTTCATGTCCAATACAAGACCTTGACTTAACTTTGTGTGACTGGCAAGTACCCAAGCAGATATTGGCCTTTATCTGTGCAGTGGTCTCGATCGTCCTCTGCATAGTCTGCTCCTTTGGTATGGTCTGGCACACTGGCTCTGATCTTCCTTCCTTCTCGGATGTGATGGCTGTCCTCGTGCTAGTTATCAGTGGTGATGGTCACCATTGTTGTAGCTCACTCGTGGGGTCAGAGAGAGAGGGAGATTCTTGGCTGTGCAGCACCCTTTATACCCTGTTGAGTTTCGTGCCCCTTTTGGCCATTGCCAATCAATCGATCAGGACTTGATCACCCCGATTGATAAGGTCCAATCAGGTGCTGCCACACCAATCTCTGGGTGTGCCCCTAACAGCCATGTCTGTAGGTGCTGGGGGCACTAGAATACACACCTGCCTCCCAAATAAGGGGTTACGGCACCCCTATGTCTGGTAAACAACCCAGTTTGACCAGAAAGTCTCTTTTGGCCTGGAGATGGCCCATATCCTGTGTATTCACTCATCTGGGTTGCAGCCTGTTTATCTCTGATTTTTAGTTCTTGCCCAATTGTCCCAGAGTGCTTTACACATTGCCATTTTAGATGGCCTGTTTGGCCACAGTGGAGTTTGCACTTTCTCCTCGTGTCTGGGTTTCTTCTGGGTGCTCCAATTTCCTCTCACAGCCCAAAGATGTGCAGGTTAGGTTGATAGGTCATGCTAAATTGTCTGCGAGTGTCAGGGGGATTAGCAGGATAAATGTGTGGGGCTATGGTCATAGAGCCTGGGTGGTATTGTTGTTGGTGCAGGCACTATGGGCTGAATGGCCTCCTTCTGCACTGTATTCAAGATGCATTCCTGCGTTGTTTTCAATTCATTTGTGGGATATTGGTGTCATAGCATTTATTGCTTATCCTTAATTGACCTTCAGAAGGTGGTGACAAGCCGCCATCGTGAACTGTTGCAGTTTATGTGGTATAAATACACCCATGTCAAAGCTTTGTCATAAGTAGAGTGAAGATCTCCTGGAAACAAATTGCCTCTGATATTGCTGCAACTGATACAGTCCCTGATGGCATTTCCGTTACGTCCTTGTTACTCCTGCACTTGTCACTCATCTGCGTTGGCACTGGTGACATTATAAAGGCTGCCGGTCACCTTAGCAACCAGCCATGCTGCATCTACCTCCTGCCTTCGGAACCGACCTGTTGTCCTGAATTGGGCAGCATTCCGGAAAGTGTGGCTCAAGGAAGGTCGTTCCTTCCGTCCTTCCGCATCAAACAGGGTTGAGACCCGGAAAGGATTCCGTAACCAGAAATTTCAGATGATTCAGTGGTTTTGCTGACTGAATATTTAAGCAGGTTTTACTTCCCAAAAAATTCTGAAATCTTTCCTGGTTGAGACTTCTATGCGTGCAAAGAATTATAAAATCGGAGCGCTTCAGTTTTTTTCCCTATATTAGTAAGACCCTGAGCTGTAAACGTTCACACATCGCCATTCACAACACTCACAAAAACATCTATTTTATTGTCCAAGTTTGGTTTGATGGTTTTCTTGAGCCCATTAAGAATAAGCTAGGAGAGATGTAGTCGAGGAAGGCATTTATCTAAAGTTGGTAATTAGAACTCCCCTGATTGCCTGAAGCTAGATGCATTGTGATTTAATGCATTGCACCTTACAGATCAGCAACAGCCCATGTTTGATTCCTGTTCTGTGCTGAGATTAACTAATCTTAAGAAATCTTTGAAGGATTATTGTTGCATGGAATGGCATTGGGAGTGCAGCACTTCAATCAGTTGACTGGGTTTCCCAATATCCAGGGCTTCATTGTAAAGTGTCCTGATGACTGTTTAATCAAATAGTCATCAGGACACGTTACAATGATCCCGCCGTACTTAGGAATTGCAAAGAATTCCATTTCGTTAATGTCTAAATGGCCTCCAGCCACTACAAAAAGTGACAGCCGGATATTTCCTCTCCCTCTGTGACCAAGGCTCATCTTTCATTCCTGTTCAATATGAATGCAATGTTCTGCACTATACACAGCAAACTAGGATATTTTCTTGGGGCTGCAGATAGATTCTCACCTGATCTCCTGTTATCAGAAGTTGTGCTTCCATTAGGGTTTGGTTAGAGATGTGAGCCTCACTGGACTTCTTGTACGCTTTGGCATGAGGGACTCAGGCCGCTGGTAGTAGCCACAGCAATGTCTCTCCACATCTCACCTGCGCATTCCTCCTGTTCCAAGACAGAAGCATTGTGATTGCTTCAAGGGGATCTGGCAGTCATTTTCCTTAGTGGCTGGAGAACATCTGGACATTGATAAAATGGAATTCTTTGCAATTCATATATACCACAGGGCAGTTGTAATGAACATAAGAACACAAGAAATAGGAGCAAGAGTAGGCCATCTAGCCCCTCGAGCCTGCCCCGCCATTCAATAAGATCATGGCTGATCTGTTGTGTCTCAGTTCCACCTTCCCGCCCTCTCCCCATAATGCTTAATCCCCTCGCCTATCAAAAACCTATCAACTCGTGTCTTAAATATATTTAGCAAGGCAGCCTCCACCACTTCAACGGGCAGAGAATTCCAGAGATTCACCACCCTTTGAGTGAAGAATTTCCTCCTCAACTCCGTTCTAAACCGCCCCCCTTTTATCTTGAGGCTGTGCCCTCTAGTCCTAATGTGTTCTGAAGTGTATAGATTGCCATTACTGAGGCCTTGCACATTTGAAAACCCAGTCAACTGGTTGAAGTGTGCAAGCTCTGACATGTTCTCTCCATTCTCCTAGCAGTGACTGATCTGTCCAATTTTACCACTGGTAGCTTGAAATGTGGCAGTGATTGTCACAGAACCAGCCAGGCTGTCCCATTCTGGATGAGACCAGCAGTTAATGCTCTGCCTGCCCCCTCACCAGGCATGAGTGAACAGATCCAGGCCAGGGATAGGGGCTCTCAATATAAGGCTCTTTTTGCATGTAGTGATTGACCCACGTAAAGCAGGAGAAAACTGCTGGGATCATTCAAGATTAGAATGCAGCCTTTAGGATTCAGTTGTGCCTAAAGATTGCAGTATCACATTGGGACCACAGGAGAGAAGTGACAAAAATATTGCTCGGCCAGTTGACAATCAGTTGTCTTGACTGCATGTCACCTTGTGCTGGTGTCATTTTACACCATTTGTTAGCCCAGAATAACTTGGCAATGGTAACCAAATAAGGGCAAAGGACATGACACAGAGGCAGGGGAACAGATGCTGTTATTTTAGGGCTTGATTTGCAACAGCTCCTTGGTGGAAGAGAGGGAACGATGGATGTCATGGCAACACAGTTTCCAAAATGTTTACTTGTGATAAGTGAATAGAGTCGTGGCAAGCACTGAACGCACATACTCTTGCCTCTAGAATGGCAGACAAGTGTATCAGAAAGTTCAAATGACCTGATCAGGGAGGGACTTAAGGCGCCAACTACTTTCTCCTCCTCCTTGGGAAACCCTTTGCTCCCCTTCTGTTTGATAGGTGTGTCCAGTTGGTCAATAATGATTGCGATTGAGCCCATGTCAGTTTTATTTAGTGCAATACAAAACACCAATATCTGAGAATCAGCAAACGTGTACTTGTGAATATAGCTTATCCCCACCAGCAAATGACACTTCTGATTAAAACTGGCATAAAAGGTTGATATTACACAGTATTTTAGTTTTAATTATTTAAAGGGGCCCCTTACAACTGCTAATCATGCTACTTGGTGTGAATCCCAGAACCTTATTGGAAGTCGAATCTCCTTTATTTTGCATGCCCAGATTTATTTTCATCGACTGTTATTCTTATGGCCTCCAACAGAGGAAGCTATTACATTAAGAATATGCACTCTACTTCATTTTGTTATAAATTATCCCTTCCATCACAACATGAAAATCCCATTTCGAAAATCTTTACAAAAAAAATCCATTGTCTTCCCAATAACAACTACACCAATTATATGTATGAGTAATATTGTGAGGATATTTTGTTTTGAGATGTGACATATTCCTTTAATTCAGCCTAACTGTGCTCACAACAGCAAAAGTAATTGATACTAAGAATGACAGTGGAAAATTTCCCAATGCTAATTTGACTGCAGCTCCAGCAGCAGCCTTTGGTCTCGACTTAGCCAAAAGCCACAATGGCCCATTAGGTTGGGATCCCTTTGAATTCAATTGAGATTCCGGAGGGAGATCAGAGACTTGGAACTGGCCTCCAGCTGGAGCATGTCAATATGCATTTATAAAGCTGTGTGAATTTTCTCAGGGCCTATCCAGCTTGGCTACCAAAACTTGATTAGATTTATAACAGGGGAATCTCTTTTATCCGTTCATGGGATATGAGTGTTGCTGCCCACGTTTATTGTCCACCTCTGAGGACATTTGAGTGTCATTGCTGTGGGATCTGGAGTTGCATGTAGGCCAGACCAGGTAAGGACAGTAGATTTCCTTCCCTAAAGGACATTAGTGAATCAGATGTTTTTTTTTACAACAATGGTTTCATGGTCCTCAGCAGACTTTTTAAATTCAGGGGTAGAGACGTGATTCTCCCAGTTCGCTGCACTGCTCTAGCAGCACAACAGGTTGCGGGACATAAGTGAAGGCCGTTTAGTGGATTCCCCGTTGGGCACCATGGCCTCCGCATCCCTCAGGCCGCTGGATTGTCAACTCCACACCGGAAATTGGTGCAGACCGCGACTGAAGTCCTCACTTGCCTCTACCCCCCTGCCTGCCCCATTTCACCCACCCCCCTCCCCACTAATGGGGAGCTGGTGGCCCAACCCCGAAGAAGTGAAGGGAGGCCATGGAGGCCCCCAGGAGGTCAGGGGTAGGGGGGTGCCTCTTGGGCATTACCAAGCCCGGCAGTGCCAGCCTGGCCCATGACATTGCACAAGAGCAAAATGGCAATGCTCAGGAGGCACAATGGCACTACCCACTGGGCATTGGGCAGTGCCAATGCTGTGGGGCCAGAGGGGGCCAGGGCCTAATAGATGGGCGGAGACTCTGGGGACAATCAGTGAGGTGGGGAGGTCCTGCTACTACACTGCAGTCGGGATCGGTTGGTGGGGGGGAGAGAAGAGTCTGATCAGGGCTGGCCATCTGGTGGGTGGGGTTGGCCTGCTGGAGGGATGGGCCTCTGGTGGTAGGGTTGGGGGGTATTGGGAGAATGGGACTGCCAGTAGGGGTGGTGGGGGGGTTGCTGGAGATTGAGATGGGGCAGGGCGTGGGTGGGGTGAGGGCAGTTTGGTGGTCAGGGTTGACCCAGAGATGTCCGGATGGTCAGCGATCGGGCCTTAAGGGGATTGAAGGGGCAGTGATGGGTGGTTGCAGTGCTGCCAGTGATGCAAGGCCACTGTGCATACATTGATCTCTGCACTGACAGATCCGTGCATGCGCAGTGGCTCACTGAGCGCTATGCTGCTGGCCTCTCCAGGGGGAATAGGCCCCGTCCCCTGATTTTTGGAGTGATTCGCAATAGAGCTCTCTCACTAGAGTGTGGGAGATTCATTTTGAAAATCCTGCTAAAAAAAGCATTGGGGTTTACTCAGTTGTTATGCAAATTTGGCACTTAGAATTTTTTTGGGAGAATTCCAGCCAAGATTTTTATTGAATTCAAATTTCACCATCTGCTGTGATAGGATTACTAATCCCACGATAATTCCACTACATCGCTGTCTCTGAACAACAGCCAGCATTTAACAGAGGTGATGAGTGTCCTGCCTGCCAACTGCAAAACTCTTTTGGGAAAACCTGCCAAATTAAATGACCACTGGGTCCTTAAGTGGGGAGTGACAGGCTTTCAATCCCAGGGGGCAGAGGTCCAACCTGCTATGATCTATTAGTCAATGATAGCCAGCTGCTTGGCAGTGCCACTGGGAGACTGGAGGCTGCTGCCGGTATTACATCCACCCGAGGCCTGGGATTGGCAGTGGACATGATGTGGATGTGCCGGCGTTGGACTGGGGTAAACACAGTAAAAAGTCTGACAACACCAGGTTTTAGTCCAACCGATTTATTTGATAGTAAACGCACAAGCTTTCGGGTTAGTCCCTTCGTCAGGTGAATGGAGAGTCTGAGGCCTCTGTCTGAGGCCAGAACTCTCCATTCACTCTGTCTGAGGCCAGAACTCTCCATTCACCTGATGAAGGGACTAACCCGAAAGCTTGTGCGTTTACTATCAAATAAATCGGTTGGACTAAAACCTGGTGTTGTCAGGCTTTTTACTGGCAGTGGACCCAGGCGAAGTTGGGTTGCAGGGGGAGGGGGCCACGGGTTGGGTTTCGCCCAAGAGGGTGTTTAGTCGCAAGGGCAAAGGGGATGCTTTTAGTAGTCACCTACCTCCTTGAAGTTTGATCCTTCGACTGGAGCACTGTGCCTTTGAGCGAGGCATCCCGGCCCAGAAGCCTGCATATAACTCCAAAAAGATTTGCTTCTTCCACCAACCACCCCCGTGTTCACACACTCATTCATTCACATTCTCTCTCTGCACAGTTAACCCCTCTTCCTCCTCCCCCTGGTGGGAAAGAACAGCCCATTGTTCCTCTTCTCCGATACTCAACCATCTGCTAATGGCCTTGTTAAAATTTATTAATTGCATATTATACATTTACTGTGGGTACTTACATTTAATTGCCTGAATAAATTTAACACATCCAGACAGGATGATTTGCTCCATTTCTTTAATATGACTACACAATAATGGATTGCAAAACTGTGTACCCTATCCCACTATTTCTAACAAATGTGTATCCTTTCTTTTCAGCTTCTGAGTGTACTGCCTTCTGAATGAGCCAGGGTTTGTATGTCAGCCCGAGCAGTATATTGTTGGCAAGCTGTTTATAGTTTTGAATCAGGGAATTATAAAAGGGCACAAGTTCAAGGTAAGGGGAAAAAAGTTCAGTAGAGATGTGCGGGACAAGTATATTTTACACATAGGGTGGTGGGGGCCTGGAATGTACTGGCAAATGAGGTGGCTGAGACAGACACATTAGTGACATTTAAGACTTATCTGGCTAAACATATGAACAGGCAGGGAATACAAGGATACAGGCAGTTGGTCTAGATAGGACCACGCGATCAACGCAGGCTTGGTGGGCCAAAGGGCCTGTTCCTGTCCTGAAATGTTCTTTATTCTTTGGAAAGGAGGCCATTCAGTCCAAACTCAGTGTATCCCACTCCCCCATACCACGTAATGGTGAGCCATAGGATTCAGGCCTTACAACATCCACAGGTTAGGTTGATTGGCCATGCTAAATTGCTGCTTAGTGTCAGGGAAATTAACAGGGTAAATACATGGAGTTACGGAGTGGGGCCTGGGTTGGGATTGTTGTCAGTGCAGGCTTGTTGGGTCTTCTGCAGTGTAGAGATTCTATCAGAAGTCTCACAGCACCAGGTTGAAGTCCAATAGGTTTATTTGGTATGCTGCCCCTTCATAAGGTGACTGGGGATTCAGTTCACAAACATAAGAACATAAGAAATAGGAGCAGGAGTAGGCCATCTAGCCCTTCGAGCCTGCCCCGCCATTCAATAAGATCATGGCTGATCTGACGTGGCTCAGTTCCACATTCCCGCCCTCTCCCCATAACCCTTAATCCAAAAACCCATCAAAAACCTATCTACCCGCGTCTTAAATGTATTTAGCGAGGCAGCCTCCACCACTTCATCGGGCAGAGAATTCCAGAGATTCACCACCCTTTGAGTGAAGAAGTTCCTCCTCAACTCTGTTCTAAACTGTGCCCCCCCCTTATCTTGAGGCTGTGCCCTCTAGTCCTACTGTCCTTTCTGAGCGGGAAGAGCCTCTCCACCTCTATCCTATCCATCCCCTTCATCAGAGCATATAAAGTCACAAATTCAATTTACAAAATAATGGTTGGAATATGAGTCTTTGGTTGGAAGAAGTCTCACAACATCAGGTTAGAGTCCAACAGGCTTATTTGGTAGCACAAGCTACTTTAACCTGGTGTTGTGAGACTTCTCACTGTGTTTACCTCAGTCCAACACCAGCATCTCCACATCAGAGATTCGATGACCCACATGCTCACACAATCTTTGCAAAAGTTGATGAAAGTGATCAGAAACAACAACACTGGTTCATTTTGTTCTCATATCAAAGAGTGCTGGAATGTCTAGGAGCCAATGATTGCCCCTCCTGATGTGGAGATGCCAGCGTTGGATTGGGGGAAGCACAGTAAGAAATCTCACAGCACCAGTTGGGATTGTGGGTTTTAATTAAAGAAAAGGATGTGGTTTGCACGTGTTGATTCAAACTAACAATCAGGTTTTATTGAAAGAAACGTTCTCTGAAATGTACAGAGTACAAATGGGCAAATGCTTCAATGACATCACCATCAAATCATGCGATCAGTTCTTAAAACAATCCATACAACCCTTTTAAATGTATAACTTCATGGCCAGTGAAAGCTGCCGTTATTTCACAAGGACACCTTAATCTCATGGTGCACCTGGACACCAGACACTATCCCCCGCTTCATCAACACACACCCCCCTCATCGCACCCATCCAGGCCCCACTCCCTGGCGCACTGCACCCAGCACACTGGCGGTGCCTGATGCCCGCTGTATGGGAGCCTGACAGGCAATGCCAGGTGGGCACTGCCCAACAGACACTGTCCAACCATGCCCCCGGCCACTTGGGTCCTCGACGGCCTCTAAGCCCTCCTGGCGTGACCAGGTTGCTAGTTCTGCGCTGCTGCAGATCAGTAGTGATCCGCACCGGTGTGACTTCTCACAGGAGAGATGGGAAGTATCCGGGAGCGGGGCAAGCATGCGTGCCAAACTCCCCAATGATACTGAAATCCAGTCAATCTCGTGTTAATAAGCTAGATATCCGGAAAGGGCACAAAGCAGTTTGGAAAGGGGCCGTGAAGATAGCAAATCTTTTCATGCCGGGCACAAATTTGATTTTTACCCTCGCACGGTATTTTCTGAGCTCGCCATGCCGATCGCCGGGCACGGCGAGGTGCTAAAATCCCAACCATTATTTGTGTAAAATTTTTTCCTGAAAGGGTGATCTCAGATATTTGACTTTATAATGGCTCCATACATTATTACATTAAAATGTACATTTTACACACTTATTGCAGTGTGTGGGTAAAATTTATTTTCATCATTAACTTCAATGGAAAAGCAAATTGAGCACTGAGTAAAACAAGCTGCCAATTCTCCATGAGCTCCGCTCACAAACTAATGAAGGTCAATTCTGCTCCTGATAAACTCAGCTTAAGTGCTTATTACATATGCAAAGTAACCTGGTATTATTGTATTTGAAGATAGTTGATAAGTGACAATATTGTATATCTGCCACAGAATGCAAACAAACAGAGACTATAGTTAAAGGGATGTTAGTACAGAGATTGTTTTACATGATTTCTCTTTTAAGGAATAAATGTTTTTTCACTGCTTTGTAGTGATCTTTAACTCCATCCAGATGTAGAAAGATAATTGCCATGATCCACCATGATGCCATGATCTATCATCATGCCATGATCTGTGGGCAGCACAGTAGCACAGTGGTTAGCACTGCTGTGTCACAGCTTCAGGAACCTGGGTTTGATTCCCGGCTTGGGTCGCTGTCTGTGTGGAGTTTGCACATTTTCCTTATGTCTGCGTGGGTTTCCTCCGGGTGGTCCGGTTTCCCCTCACAGTCCAAAGATGCGCGGGTTAGGTTGATTGACCATGCTAAAAAAACATTGCCCCTTCGTATCCTGAGATGCATAGGTTAGAGGGATTGGTGGCTAACTATGTAGGGGGGATATGGGGGTGGGGCCTGGGTGGGATTGTGGTCAGCACAGACTCGATGAGCCAAATGGCCTCTTTCTGCGTTGTAGAGTATCTATGATCTTTGTGGAGATGCGGGCAGGGGAGTGTGGTCAGGCGACCCATGGTCTCCAGGATTGTTGTTGAAATATTGTTATTTTTCTATGAGCATGGATATGAACTCCAAATGTGGAAGCCAAGTTTAAACCCAGCCAGACTCTGCAATTTCCCAACTGCGGAGCGGGAACAGTTTTCAAAACAGTTTGCATGCAGCAAAGTCTTGGACAATCAGCTGCCCATCAAAACCAGACAGGCCTGGAACCGCCTGGCTAATGGCCACATTGTTTTAGGATGAACCGTTCCTGACTCCTCCAGTAGTACTGGATTGTGGGGACATCAAACTGAGGTTTATAAGAGGATAAAAGGTGCGGTCATAGTCTTAGTATAAGGGTTGGAAATTTAAAACAGAGTTGAGGAGAAACTATTTCTCCCAAAAGGGTTGGGAATCTGTGGAAATCGCTTCCCCAAAGTACAGTCGGTGCTGGGACAGTGAGTAAATTTAAGGAGGAGTTAGACAGATTTTTACTTGGTAATGGATTGAAGGGTTATGGGAGAAGGAAAGTGGGGATGTGGAGTACATTAGCCATGATCGAATGGTGGAGCAGACTCAATGGGCCGAATGGCCTAATTCTGCTCCTATATCTTATAAACTTATGAACTTACGTTAGAAGAATGCTATGAAGATTTGGTAGCACCCAGCTCAATCAGAGGCCAGAGGCTTACTGTGACAAGGATTGGACACAGATTACAGGTTCTTGCGGGAGGGAGTGATGACAGCAACCTGGAGTTCCAGCTCTCTCCACGTTTTGCATTTTCTTCAAAGGTATCTCCAGAGAGCACCTTCGATTGGCACAGCACTTCATGGTGAGCATCATCGGACTGACCAGATCCAGAAGACCACCCTGGTGAAATGAACCGAAGACCAGGTCCAATCTTAAATAAAAAAGCCCAAAATGACAACTGCAGACCATGAAATAACAGCCAACACTCAAAGGCTGAGGAACCGCCTGTCCCAGCTTTACTGAATGAGTATTACCAGTCTTTTCAGACAACCAGTTGAAATGGATAGGGTTTAGTGAATCCTTGGAAACACGTTAGAAGTAAATAGCTAGTGTAAATTTAAGACTGTTTTCTGAAGAGTCCTGTGAAGAGATTGCATGTTGGTTTTCCTTGATAAGGTGTCCAATAACATTGTGTTCGACCTTCACCTGACCCTTGTCCCCTTTGTCTCACAGTGAAAACATCGGAGTTAAAGAGATTTCCTGCAAACTGGTCAAGGTTAGTCAGGGTACATTTACTTATCTTTTTCATTTTACAACAAGAGTCGGGCAGAGTTTTGGAGGGAAGATGGGGAGCCTAGTAGTGGAAGCCCAGGAATATTAGATTGATAGTGCCTTTTCATCTTAATATCAGAGTCTCGTTTGAATAAAGTTCCCCAGAGTCCCATCAGACACCTGGCCAGATTGAATATATGGCCATCATAGAGTGGACTTGGTCATCTTAGCAGCAGGAGGCTGTCGCTGGGGCCACATGTGAACAGTACCAGGCAGTCAGCACAGGGTTGACCTGTGGAAATATCAGAAGGCAGGGAAGCTGTCAGCAGGAGTTAGAGCATGAAGGGTGGGAGGTAGATTGTCAACAGGGAGCCTGAGATGGGGAAAGATGTTGGCAGAATGTTGGAAGTGGGGAAGGACTTCCTAATGATCGAGTAGAGTGTGAGAAGACCTTCTCAAACCACAGCATCATAGAACGGTTACAGCCGTGAATGAGGCCTTCTAGTTCATCATTTCTACATCAAGTCACTGTAACAGCAACTCATCTCACTCTCCTCATCCTTCTCCAATAGCTACGCAAAGTTTGTTTCTTCAGATAATGATCCAGTTCCTTTCAAAAGTCACGATCAAATTTTCATCAACTATACTGCACGGTGGCACAGTGGTTAGCACTGCTGCCTCATGGCAACACAGACCTGGGTACAGTTCCTGGCTTGGGTCACTGACTGTGTGGAGTTTGCACTTTCTCCCCATGTCTGCGTGGGTTTTCTCCAGGCGATCCGGTTTCCTCCCACAGTCTAAAGATATGCAGGTTAGATTGATTAGCAGGCCATGCTAAATTACCTCTTGGTGTTTGGGGGACTAGTGTGAGGAATTACAGGAGTAGGGCCTGGGTGGGGTTGTGGTTGGTGCAAACTGGATGGGCTGAATGGCCTCCTTCTGTATTGTGGATATGCTATTCAATACGTTCCAAATCCTAACCTGCTTCAAAAGTTTGTCCTCACACCATCTCTGGTTCTTTTGCTAATTACCTTGCATACATGTCCTCTGCTTCTTGGCCTATCCATCAATAGGAACAGTTTCTCTTAGCCAATTCTGTCCGGACCCCTCACTATTTTGAACGCCTCTATCAAATCTCCCATCAGCCTTCTCTGAGGAACAATCCCAGCTCCTCCAATCCATTCACGTAACCAAAGTCTCTCATCCTTGGAATGATTTTTGTACGTCTTTTCTACACTCTCTCCAGTGTCTTCACATCCTTCTTAAGTGGGGACAGCATCCCAAAATGTGTAAACATGCTTTTCGGCTTCTACTGGCCTAAGGTTCAGATACTCACAGGTGTTACCAAACCTGGTTGAACTTGCTTATCAGGTACTGATGACATTACCAGATCTAAGCAGCAGATTAGGGATGAAGTGATTGGCATCATGTTATCTTCCTCCACCCTGCTTTCCAGCAGGTGGGAGAAATTAGAATTCGGGCCTATGTAACAAACTTAGCGCTACCCCTCGCCAACCCCCACCATGCTTGTTTATTCAGTGAGAAGGGCCCACATTTGGTGCTTGGGCAGTGCTGATTGCAGCCACGGATCACCATTAGGGGTTTATAAGCTGCTTGTGCATCATTGAGAGAGAGAAAAATGTCACTGCTGATTACTGTTCACCACATCTGCGGACGTTTTTGTAAATCATAGAATCCCTACAGGCAGCACGGTGGCACAATAGTTAGCACTGCTGCCTCACGCCGCCAGGGACCCGGGTTTCATTCCCAGCTTGGGTCACTATCTGTGCCGTGTCTGCATGTTCTCCCCATGTCTGCGTGGGTTTCCTCCAGGTCCTCCAGTTTCTTCTCCCAGTCTGAAAGACGTGCTGGTTAGGTGTGATGGCCATGCTAAATTTTTCCTCAGTGTACTCAAACAGATGCCAGAGTGTGGTGATTAGGGGATTTTCACTATAAGTTCGTTGCAGTGTTGATGTAAGCCTACTTGTGACAATAATAAATAAACTTTAATCTTTTAGAAAAGGCCATTCAGCCCATCTAGTTTGCACCAATTCTTGACATAGCATCTTACCCAGGCCCGACCTCTGTCCCATCCCTGCGTTTACCCCACTAATCCCCCTAACCTACACATCTTGGGACACTCAGGGACAGTTTAGTGTGGCCAACCCACCTAACCTTCACATCTTTGGACTGTGGGAGGAAACCGGAGCACCCGAGGGTAACCCGCGCAGACAATGGGAGAATGTGCAGATTCCACACAGGCAGTGACCGGGGCCAGGAATTGAACTGGGGCCCCTGGCACTTTGAGGCAGTAGTGCTAACCACTGTGCCATTGTGCTGTCCTTGAAGTGTTGGGCAAGGATTGGATTCTACTTAACCGTAATAACGACAGTTGAGTATCATGCCTGCTTGTTGCTGTTCAATGCAGATTCGAAGAATTAACCAGTCTTAGCAAAGAAATTCTGCAGCACTAGCAGGCAGTATTGGCTCCCTTCCACTGAAAGATTATTTCCAGTTTGGAGCAGCAGGACTTACTCCAAATGCGGGCACATGGGAAGCTCCTTAGAAGCACTGGACAACATCCCACTGTTCTAATGGGCCATTCACACAGATTGAATGACAACCCATTGTGCTTTTCTGTTCATTCTACTCTCATTTCCTTTACATCCAATTCTCTCCTGTCTTTTGCGTATTGAACTTTTCGCTACTTAAAATGCACAATTTTCACAAATAGTCTCTATTTATTTTTACTCTGCATCAGACGTTAATATAGCTGGAGTTTCAAATGATAAACATGGCTTCATTTTCTTTTTACTCAATTGTGAAAAGTTTGGCTGAATTGAGTCATGCGTGTGTCACAGGAGGTGCCTTTTGGAGTTACTAGAGAAATGCATTGTTAGTGACAGACGAAGAGAGCAGAATGTGTTAATAGCAAAACAACGTGTCAAAGGCTAACCTGTGACAGGTAACAGATAGCCCTAATGGGGTGGGATGGATGAGGAAAGGGGCATGGTGGTAATAGCAATAATGGTGGTAAATCTCTTAATGTGACACAATCAGCACCCTCCGTAGCCATGGTCACCACCATTTACATTCCCTCTGCCTTTTTGTCCACGACAACCTTTTCAATGGGATTTATCCCAGGTTACTGCGGGAGACAAGGGGAGAAATAGTTGGAGCCTTTACAGATATCTTCATATCCTCTTTGACCTCAGGCGAAGTTCCAGAAGACTGGAGAAAGCCAATGTTATTCCCTTCTTTAAGAAAGGAAGCAGGGATAACCCAGGAAATTATAGGCTGCTCAGCCTGATGTCAGAGGTGGGGAAGCTTTTGGAGAAGATACTGATGGACAGAATATGTGTGCACATTTGGAGGAAAATGGACTAGTTAGTGACGGGAGCATGGTTTTGTACGGGGAAGGTCATGTCCCACCAACTTAATTGAGTTTTTTAAAGAAGTTATGAAAATAATTGATGAGGGAAGGGCTGTGGCTGTAGTTTATATGGACTTTAGCAAGGCGTTTGACAAGGTCCCACATGGCAGACTGCTACAAGAACTAAAATCACATGGGATTTGGGTAGGCTGGCTAGATGAATACAGAATTGGCTTGGTCATGGAAGACAGAGTAGCAGTGGAAGGGTGTTTTTCAGGATGGTGATCTGGAGCTAGAGTTGTTTGTAGTATATATAAATGATCTGGAGGAAGATGTGGGTGTCTGATTAGTAAGGTTGCGGATGATACAAAGACTGGTGGAGTTGCTGATAGTGCCGAGGGTTGTCAGAGGGTACAACAGGATCTAGATAGATTGGAGACTTGGGCACAGACATGGCAGATGGAGTTTAGTCCGGATAAATGCAAGGTGCTCTGTTTTGGAAGATCAAAGTTAGGAGTAAATTATACTGTAAATGGCAAAACCCTTAAGAACATTAACATACAGAGGGATACCAGCGTGCTGTTCCTTAAAAGTGACAACAAAGGTGGCTAAGGTGATTAAGAAGGCATACAGCATACTTGCCTTCATCAGCCAAGGCATTGAGTACAAGAGTTGGAAAATCATATTGCAGCTATCTCAAATCTTGGTTAGGCCGCATTTGGAGTATTGTATGCAGTCCTGGTCACCACACTGCCAGAAAGACACGGGAGCTTTGGAGAGAGTGCACAGAAGGTTCACCAGGATGTTGCCTGGTCTCGAGGGTGTTGAAAAGAAGAAAGGTTAGGATTGTTAATAATAAACTAGGATTATTTTCACTGGAAGGAGGCTGAGGGCATACCTGATAGGAGTCTACAACATTGTGAGAGGCACAGGCAGAGTAGGTAGTCAGAGGCTTTTTCCCAGGATGTAAGTGTCAATTGCAAGGGTGCACTGGTTCAAGGTAAGAAGGGGAAAGTTTAAGGTAGATGTGAGGGAAGAAAGAGAGAGAGGGGTGGGTGCCTGGAATGTGCTGTCAGATGGAAGCAGGTACATTCGCAAGATTTAAGAGGCATCAGGATGGGTACATGAATAGGGAAAGAACAGAGGGATATGGTCTGAGTAAAGGCAGAAGGTTTTTTTTAGTGTAGTTAGGGCATCATGATCGGTACAGACTTGGAGGGCCAACGGGCCTGTCCCTGTGTTGTACTTTTCTTTGTTCTTTGTTCAAGCTCTCCCCAACCTCTACCTATTGCTGGCTCTCTGTCCAGCCCCTACTGTTGTGTCACACCCCCTCCCCCCTCCAACTCCTGCACCACCAACCCCCAACCCCTAAACAATATAAATCTCATTCTGTTTCCAATTTTCTTCCGCTCTGACAAACAGTCATCCAGTCCTAAAACCTTAGCTCTGTTCTCTGTCCACAGACGCTATCAGACCTGCTGGGATTTTCCAGCGTTTTCCACTTTAGCTTTAGATTTCAGCATCTGCCATAATTTGCTTTTATCTCAGAAATCTGTTTCTGTCAGCCACGGTCATTAGAATAGCGATTAATGACCATTAATATTCACCATGGGAGATTGACAGCTCCATTATCCGCAAAGTTTAAAAAGTTGTCTCAATTACATACCTTAATGGAATAGTGTTCAAAGAATTCCTTCCATCACTCATTAATTCAGAGCAAGTTATACAGAGACTAATAGTTATGTTCTGAGCATTTCCATTGGTGGAAAAATTGGGTCAAAATGAAGTAGTACAAATTTAAAAAGCTTTTAAACATGTTTTAAAAACAGAAAATTGCCAATTCCACTTGTATACATATTTGATATCTTTGCCACGATCTAGTTTATTTCCCACTTTGTCATTGACAGTGGTACTTCTGCTAGCCTTTGTGCATAAGATAAGGTTTCTAAGTAGATATTATAGCTCTCATTGATTTACTCATGTTACATGTTTCCACTACAGTTCCTTTATATGCAAGTGAGAAATTTCATTGGAACTACAGTCTGATCTATACTAGTCAGGATGGAATAATACAGATTGTAATATTTCATTGAAATTCTTTATTTGATTACCATCATGGGTCAGGATCTAATTTCACAGCAATTTAGGCTGAAAACCTTGCTTGTGGGTATTCACATTTCTCCAGTGGTTAATTAAGTTGAGTGATGTCCATGATAATGCAAATTAGACATGGAACTACCAAATGTAATGGACCAACTGGCATACTTCCCTCTGACTGGATGTGCTGTGTCAAATGGAAAATATCAGCTGAAACCTCACAGAAAATTAAGCCATTCACCCAAAGATGAAGCACCTCTGCGGCCAAGTGGTCTTGGTGCATTATCTTTCCATTTCAGTGGGACTTGGGTTTGAATGCAGCAAGAGGCTCTGGGACTAAAACTTGTTGAGCTGCAAGCTGTAAGGGGTGTGGGTGAACTGGATTAAGGCACACCTAGCCCCGATTGAGTCTGAGCCAGTGTCTGGGAATTGTGAATATTTCACATAAATTGGCAATTAACAATTTCTCTGTGCAAGGCCAGGTTACAAGGATGGCTGGCATGGGAAATGTAAAGAATTACACTTCTGCAACTGGTGGTGCTTGGGCTGAATTTGATCTTCAGACATTATTCAAACAGAATACAGAGAGCTTTGCTTTCTATCTCAAACAATAAAGAACAGGAACAGGCCCTTCAGCTCAGCAAGCCTGTGCAAATTTCTAATCCTGACTTAGACCTCTACTTATTCCGACCCCCTGTTCCTGTCCCGTACATGTGTCTATGAAATATGCCTTGAACATTGCTAATGTGCCTGCTTCCACTACACCCACTGGCAGTGCGTTCCAGGCACCCACCACCCTCTGTGTGAAAAATTTTCCCCGCACAACTCCCAAAACTTTCCCCTTCTCATCTTGAACCTGTGCCCTATTACAGTTGAAATTTCCACCCTGGGGAAAAGCCTCTGACTATCCATCCTATCTATGCATTCATTATTTTGTAGGCCTCGTTGGTATTATGTTTGACCAAAGATGCTTGTTGGTGACAATGGCTGCTTCAGATCGGAATAATGACTCACGCCCACAGCAGCAAAATCCTAATCTTTGATGAGCATCAAAATGTTTTCAGTTAAACTAAGGCTAACATTCTGTATAGAATTATCAATGATATAACGTATTGCCTAACAGTCTAATGAGTTATTAGCCTCTACGTCAATCAGAGGCGCCTAGGCAAGCATTCCATCCATTGTATTTTACATTTCACATAGAAAGCACGGAAATGAATGATCGATCTGCAAAGTTCAACCCCTTGAAATAAAGCTGCAAGCTTTTTAATTAACTTTAGGAATCAAACTAACAGTTTTGAATGACATGCCGAAATTATCATTGCTTGCTGAGAGTTGATAATAAAATTTGAAATAACTATTTTACTGAGTGCTCAGTGTACAGCATTATCATCAACTACTGTGAAGAACAATTGTCCACTCAGTGAATGTTAGAGACCTGAGGATGTTTAGTACTACAACTGGACAGTACACTTAACACATGAGAATGCAATGGTATTGACTTGTTGCAATGCCATACATGCTTGTACCAAAATGAACTTACGCAACTTACATTGAAGATTTGCAACAAAAATACTTAACCTGTAACTGTTTAAAAAAAAAGTGTTGTTCCCAGCACAGCAGAAATCATTGTAAATGGTATTGTTCCATGCTTGGACCAAGTCATTCCCAAATTTTGGAATTTTCTGGATTATGGAATGCTATTAGAATGCTTAACCACCAGTGTGTGAAGAGAAAGCGCCATAGATGTAAGTATTTACCTGTAACACCTAACAGTGATAAAATATTACAAAACGGTAATAAAAGTTGTTTGGTTCACTAAACACTAATCCATATTTCCACTCTCAAAGAACTGTAATAAAATGATGCCGAACAGATGAGTGGTGAGTCCATGAGTTTCTTGAGCCTGCTCAAAGCATTTCCAGATAATTGGTGTTTCTGGCTAATGTACTTCCAGACTACAAGGTTACATCGTATAAGATCATGCATTTTATCAGCCAGGAATTTGTGATAGAACCATTGTACCCATGGCACTGTCCACAGAAAAAATTATGCAGACCTGAGAGTAAGAGGGAAGCTTGATACAGACCAGGAGCATAGAACAGGTAGGAGCTGATGCTCATCAGACACAAGAATCATAGAATCCCTACAGTGCAGAAGGAGGCCATTTGGCCCATTGAGTCTGCACCAACCACAACCCCAACTAGACCTTATTCCCATAACCCTACATATTCATCCTGTTAATCCCCTGACACTAGGGTCAATTTACCATGGCCAATCAACCTTATCTTTGGAGTGTGGAAGGAAACCGGAGCACCTGGAGGAATCCCATGCAGACACAGGGAGAATGTGCAAACTCCTCACAGTCACCCGAGGCTTGAATTGAACCCTGAATGGTCTTTGGCTGCTGTAGCATCCAGGCATGCAGGATGGGCCGCCAGAAGCCTAAAGTGTCCCCTACTGCCTCTGTGAACTTGGAGGCTAGCCAGAATATCCCAGTCAGTCTCCTTTAATTGGCTTTAATGAACAGGGTCAGCTATCTACTGCACGCAGATGGGTAGCCCTGCCAGCTCTCATCCCACCTACGCAAAAATAGCCTGGGGGTTGGGTGGAGCTGGAGAACCCCCTGTTTTAGTATTTTAACTACCACACACTCCCTCTTCACCCCTAACCTTTGCTCCCAGCCCCAGCAGAACCCAGAGTGTTCACATAGGGGAAAATGGAATGCAAAATCAAATGCTGAAAAGCATGGAAATGGAGTAGTGAGCAACGGAATAGAGGAGAGGTGGACACAAGAGAGCAGAACAATAAAACTGTGCTGCTTGAATTATACTAAACAAGTGATTGATTCCATCAAGTGGTTATCATTGACCATTCAGTTCCTGCAGGAAGAATTCAATAATCGTATAAACTTCACAGTCATGTTTTATTATAATCATGCACTTAGTGCAATTATGTGTTATTAAAGATAATCAACCTTTAATAGTGTAGATTGCAATTGTAGTAAGTGTCATGAAAGTTCACTACACCTTTCCCAACTATCTACGGTATTGAACTTTTTAGGGAATATCTGTTTTTTAAAGAAATAAGTAAAGACATTGATTCAAAGATGTGCAGGTTAGATGTATTGGCCATGCTAAATTGCCCCTTAGTGTCCGGTGGACTAGCAGGGTAAATAGGAGGGGTTACAGGGATAGGGCCTGGGTGGGATTGTTGTCGGTGCAGCCTTGGTGGGCCCAATTGCCATCGGTGCACTGTAGGGATTCTATGATTCTATGATAGCTGATGCTGCAAAGTGATCATTTTCTGGAAAATCCCAATGTGGATTATACGGACAGACCTCCCTGGGAGGACATCGAATTTCACACCACTTCAAACACAAACACTTGTCCTCACATCACTAGTCCAGGAGATGGGTCTTTTGCATTTTCAATTTCTCTAACAGAGAGGACAACGGAATTAAAAATCCACTCAGCTGACGTGTTAGAAATGTGTGGAGAAATGAATGAGGGCTGAGAATCCTGAGATTGGGATTGAGACTAATACCCACACCCCACACACACACACTGACCCTCTCACACTCTGTTCAATATTATGATTTTTTTTTGAAATGAACAATTTATTGCTGTGATATTACTTTCCTTTTGCTCTGAAATGGTAGCCGTGATTTTCCGGCCACATTGCGCCAGCAGCAGATTGCACTAATCTGGGAAAATAGCACGCAGGCGCAAAGCCAGGTTTTGCAGGTTGGATCCCTCACACTTCCCAGGCAGGTTGGAACCCCCACTCCCAGTCTGACTGGACTCAACCCTGCCTCCATTTGCCCCACCTCCACTCTGGTCTGCCCCTGACTCCATCCCTCCTTTCCAGTCTCCTCCCCCGATTGTCTGAACCACTTAAATTTCAAACTTACCTTCTCTCTTTTAAATTGTCTCGTTAAGCTTCTCCTTTACAGCAGCTAGTGCTGTAAAAAAAGGGGCCATTCCCCTGTTCTCTGTGTCCCTTCACAAGGACGCAGCCAAGGGCATGCTTCACTGCTCCTGTCTCACCCAGCCGGAGTTAGGAAGGTTGGGCGATTCAGGAGCTTTGCAATCTGTATGTACTCTGATACTGGTCTAGTTAAGACTTTAGTCTTAACAATGTGCAAGTGCCATAAATATCAACCGACACTTACGAAGCCACATCCAGAAAGCAGCATCAGAGAAATGAAAAGATGATGCGCACAAAAGAACACTGGCAGAAGGAGAATAATAAAAGTTGCACTCATACATGTCCTAATTATTTAGAGCACAATGCAATATTCATGATGGCAAGTTTGGTGATGTGAATGTATCTCTCAAACTTTATGTAACAATGTTATTTTTCAGCATGGTTGGATTGTTCACCCAGGGTGGTACAATCTGAATAGAATTATTTCTATTCCCTTTTATACAGAACAGAATATGCTAAATGCCTTAGCGTTTTTAACACTTGTTTCCTTTTCACCTCTGCGACTATTATTCAGAAATAAGTAACCTGGATTGCAGATTGAAGTCTGCTCCATCACAACACACAAGAACACTAATCCTGGAACCATGGAACTAATAGCACTGGGAGAATGATCTAATGCTTTGTTTCCTAGTGGTTAGCACTGCTGCCTCACAGTGCCAAGGACCCGGGTTCAATTCCAGCCTTGGGTCACTGCCTGTGTAGAGTTTGTACATTCTCCCCATGAGTGTGTGGGTTTCCACCCACAGTCTAAAAATGTGCGGGTTAGGTTGATTGGCCATGCTAAATTACCCTTTAGTGTCCCAAGATGCGTAGGTTAGGGTGTTTTGCAGAGTCAGTACATGGGGTTACAGGGATATAGGGGCTGTTTGGGATTGTTGTTGGTACAGGCTTGATGGGCTGTATGGTCTCTTTCTGCATGGCAGGGATTCCACGATTCTATGATCTCCTGCAGCAATACAGGTTACAGTTTGGTGGAGGATGATTTACTGCCCCATTCCCACTGCCAGAATGGCCATTGGGGTGCCCGCATGAGGTAGGAAGTTAGCACTTCTCATGTACAGAGTCCTCTGATGTATAGTAACCAGTTGCAATGCTTCCCCAACTGAGTGCTCAAAAATCCTCCGCCAAGGAAATTCTACTTCAGTGTCACTATTCACAAACTACCCTGTCAGTCAAATGCTTAAAGGGTGCAAAACATATTGAAATTATAGGAGTAAAATTTCTGTGTTGGCTCTTGTTAGTGGAGAAGGTAAATATGAATAAAAGGTTCCACTGTTTTGTACCCAATCTACTTTTTTACTCAATTTAGCAAAATTAGGAACTTTCGGCTTTATATTCCATGTTCATATGCAACATAACGCATAACTACCACATTTTACATTTAATTTTAGTGTGGGCGTGTTCTTAATGTAATACAGAGCTGTAGAGATTATGAAGGATATGTGTTAGATCTATGCTGATGAGTTGTCAAAGATGGGAAGCAGTGGCAATGCTGAAATTAGTGTCTGTATTCTTAGGCAATGGGAGAGAAAATCCATCCAGGGTTACTCTCCTGTATCCAGCGTGAACATGGCCCCATAGTAGTTATTTTCTGCTCACACTTACTTTTGATTTGATTTATTATTCTCACATGTATTAGTATACAGTGAAAAGTTTTGTTTCTTGCACACTATACAAAGCATACCGTTCATAGAAAAGGTAATGAGACTGTGCAGAATGTAGTGTTACAGTCATAGCTAGGGTGTAGAGAAAGGTCAACTTAATGTGAAGTAGGTCCACTGGAAGAAGCTGATCTTGATTTTGTTGATACGTGACTTCAGACTTTTGTATCTTTTTCCTGACGGAGGAAGGTGGGAGAGAGTATGTCCAGTGCACATACTTGGTTATGTTGGCTGCTTTTTTGAGGAACAGGAACAGGATGGGAGGCTGGTTTGAGCGATGGATTGGATTTCGTTCACAAACCTTTGTAGTTTCTTGCAGTCTCGGACAGAGCAGGAGCCATCCCAAACTGTGATAAAACCAGAAATAATGTGTTTGATGATGCATCTGAAAAAGGTGGTGAGATCCATAAAAGGTGTGCCAAATTTACTTAGTCTCCTGCGAAAGTAGAGACGTTGGAGGGGTTTCTTAACTATAGCATCAGCATGGACAGACCAGGACAGGTTGTTGGTGATTTGGACATCTAAAAACATGAAGCTCTCGGCCATTTCTGCTTTGTCTCCATTGATGTAACAGGGGCATGTCTTCCACTACACTTTCTGAAGTCGATGACTATATCCTTCATTTTGTTGACATTGAGGGAGAGATTATTATCGTTGCACCAGCTCACCAGGTTCTTTATCTCTTTCCTCTGTACTCCGTCTCGTCATTGATTGAGATCTGACCCACTACGGTGGTGCCATCAGCAAACTTGAAAATTGAGTTGGAGAGGAATTTGGTTGCACTGGCTTGTGCAATCATTTTCTATTTAATTCAGATATTATATTCATGCTCAGCATTGGAAATCAGTCCAGTAAGTTAACGCTCACTCTGTCCCAATTGATATATAGAACATAGAACATAGAACATAGAACATTACAGCGCAGAACAGGCCCTTCGGCCCACGATGTTGCGCCGACCAGTTACAAAAACAATGACCCACTAGCCTATACCAATCCCTTTTCGTCCATAAACCTATCCAGAGATCTCTTAAACGCCCCCAAACTAGACGCATTTACAACTGCAGCAGGCAGGGCATTCCAATCCCTCACCACCCGCTGGGTAAAGAACCTACCCCTGACATCCGTCCTGTAGCTACCCCCCCTTAATTTAAAGCCGTGCCCCCTCGTGCTAGCTTTCTCCATCCGAGGAAAAAGGCTATCACTATCCACCCTATCTAAACCTCTAATCATCTTATATGTTTCAATAAGATCCCCTCTTAGCCGCCTTCTTTCCAACGAAAACAACCCTAAATCCCTCAGTCTCTCCTCATAGGACCTCCCCACCATACCAGGCAACATCCTAGTAAACCTCCTCTGCACCCTCTCCAACGCCTCCACATCCTTCTTGTAATGCGGGGACCAAAACTGCACACAGTACTCCAAGTGCGGCCGCACTAGAGTAGTGTACAGTTGCAACATTACACTGCGACTCCTAAATTCAATCCCCCTACCAATAAACGCCAAGACACCGTACGCCTTCTTAACAACCTTATCTACTTGATTCCCAACTTTCAGGGATCTATGTACACACACACCTAGATCCCTCTGTTCATCCACACTATTCAAAGTCCTCCCGTTAGCCCTATACTCGACACATCTGTTGTTCCTACCAAAGTGAATTACCTCACACTTCTCCGCATTAAATTCCATCCGCCACCTCTCGGCCCAGCTCTGCAACCTATCTAAGTCTCCCTGCAGACTATGACACCCTTCCTCACAATCACAATATGTCCTTGTACATACCGTATCTGGTTTTGTAACAATGTTCAGGCTCAAACAGAAGCCTTTCTCATTTGATTTAGTTTACAGATCTGTTACAACCCTTTCCATGAGCTCTAAGACTTTAAGCTCTGCCAGGCCACAGCTTAGGCAGTAAATAATGGAAAAGATATATTAGGAATCACAGAGAGGCACGGGCAAAGCAATACAGCTGTATCATTTTCACAGTATTTAGCCCTTCTTCTAGATTACAAAGTAACAAGGAATGGAATACTAACCAAATTTAATGTTACTAGAATTGTATTTCTGTAATAATTGCTGTTGGGCAAATACAACTGCAAAGTTTATTTACATATAACTATAATACAGAGGCTTGCAGCCTCATGACTGACAGTCAGCATCCAGGATTGATACAGACACCCACACTTGCCTGGGTGATTCTCCCACTCCCACCCTCACCCTGGTCCCCGATTGGTTACCCAGGTCACATAACCCTCTTGGTAGCTTGCCCCATAAAGGGGACAAGCGTCACATCCCTCCCCATGTAAGTTATTTTATATAAACATAGAACGACACAAACACAGAAACCCTACAGTACAGAAAGAGGCCATTCAGCCCATTGAATCCGCACTGACCACAATCCCACCCAGGCTCCACCCCCATATCCACCCAAATTTACCCAAAAATCCCCCTAACCTACTTATTTCAGGACACAAAGGGCAATTTTTTAGCATGGCCAATCAACCTAGCCCGCACATCTTTGGACTGTGGGAGGAAACCCACGCAAACATGAGGCAAATGTGCAAACTCCACATAGACAGTGACCCAAGTCAGGAACCGAACCCAGGTCCCTGGAGCTGTGAAGCAGCAGTGCTAACCACTGTGCTACCGTGCCAGTAATATACATTGATTTTAATTAAGTTACTCAACCCCCAATAATTAAAACACTAAACACATACATTCAGTCCATCATATATGTTCCGCAATATCTTTTGAAGTTCAAACACGAACCAAGGAAATCAAAAATATACCCCTCAAAATCAGATGATGTCAAACAGATATATACTTAAAGACAGGGTGGATTCGGTTCATTTTAACGTTAATTGGCAGAGCTAGGCGATAGTGAATCAGCAGCCAGTTTACACTTGTCCAGCTAAATTTGGCAAGGTGTACAACGGGCTACCCATTCACTGACATCTACTTTTTTGCACAAATAGTAATTAAAATTACCCCTGCTGTCTGTAGTCTGTATCTATTAGGCAACGGAGACAAATTCATTGCTTACCTCATTGCAAGTTGCTTTAATCTTGATGGACCATTTGCAGAATAATGTCAGCCGCTGTGCCAACTGCTTCTCAATTGAACGACTATCTCCGAAGGAGATTTGCAAACACAATGTATTTGTGCTTAAAGAACGTTCTGTCTTTTCAACAGAAAAGAAAGCCTTGGATTTCATCTGCAACAGTTTGTGCACTTTGCACTGAATGCTGACGTCGCATTAATTAAAATTTAAATCGAGAGGCAGTTTTGTGTGCTTAGATAGGCTAAGTGTTTGGATTTAATAATGATTAGACAGAAAAGTAACTTTCCCAATTTCTAGAATTGAGATATCAAGCAATGAAATGTGAATTTTCTTTTAAATTGCTGATAGCACCTTAAGAGGTGCAGGCTTAAGTGGATTCAGAAATGAATACAGAAATTGCTGCAAATACTCAGTAGGTCAGGCAGTATCTGGGCAGACAGAATCTGAGGGAAGACATCAGGACCTTGACATTGGGGTAATAGGTGAGTCCTGAGCCTGCATTTGCCAGTGGTGAGAGCACCTCGGCCATTTTGCCCCAGGCCGCCTGTGGGCCCGCCATCCAATTTAGGCTGGCAGGCAGGCTCCTGAGGCTGTTGACCCAGTTACAGGACTTCCAGGAGAAATGGTTGCTGCTGTGAAACCCAGGAGATCTCAGGCTTACAACAGGTAACTCATGCAAAAAAAAAATCACAGGGCCAAGTGTCAGAGAAGAACTTCCTCTAGTGAGGCTTGCTGGTGTCAGAGATGCTGCTTTCTCTGCCCAATGCCCTTTCTTTGGCCCATGGAGCCTTCCCAAGTGGCACTGTGCCTTCTTCAGATTCTTGTTCTTTGTCCCTTTGACTTCAATCTTTCTGGAAAGTCTCTTTAAATGTCATGGTTTCTAGAACTATCTTGTTGTAGGTAAAATAATACCTGAGACTGTTAGTGAGTCAAAATACAGTGGTTTTTATTTCAAAATTCTGGCATTTATTCCAGAGCTTTGGGAGAAATTGGTTCCCCACAATGGACTATCAAACTTCTCATAGAACACAAACACAAGTGGGCATTTATACATTATGAGGTCCAGCAGTAATCACAATTCAAAGTTCCAATTCCTGCCAGACCTCCGGGTCTTCCTTCCTTGGTCGTGATTCAGTCCCAGATTTAATCAGGAATCACTGTCCGGGAGTCACGGCACAGTCTTCAATCCAACCACGATTCAAACCCTTTCTGCCGCAGTACCAGCATCCCTGTCTTTGAAGTTACTTGTGTGAGTGTGGCTGTCCCAGGGGGACTCTTCCTGTTAAAACCTGTGTCGCGATCTGCCACCAGCAGCTGTCAAAAGTCGGTATCATAAACTACCATCTGTGTAACCATGTCCAACTAATACAAATAAGTAAGATTTGCAAAGTCTACAAAATAACAGCCATATTAAACTAGGTGTCTTTATAAAAATGAGAGTTAAAGCATGTAAGACATGAGCAAATAACTTATATTAATACCAGGAGCAGTATAAGCAGTATAAGCTTGAGGAGATCAGTCATGAGGAAGGGTTATGTTTGTGACATATTCTAGATACAAAATCCATTAACACTTTCCCTACTTCAATCTGTTCTCTAGCTTCTGGGACTTGCTTTCTTCCCTTTGCTCTGCTGTTCTGTCTCTCTACTGACAGGTTGAGCTGTTTTCTTATAGAATCCTACAACGCAGCAGGAGGCCCATTCAGCTGCACTGATCACAATCCCACCCAGTCACTATCTCCCATTATCCCATGCATTTACCCCAGCTCGTCCCCCAACACTAAGGGGCAATTTAGCATGGCCAATCCACCTAACCTGCACATCTTCTCAGGCATCTGGTTCAAACTGAACCACAATTGCTAATGCTTTTCAATTTGGGCCCTTGATTATTCAGCAACAACACAGTTTTTTTTAAACTCATGTTTCATGTTGTAAACCTTTAATTACAATGCAAGCCTTTTTTGTTCAACACGAAGCTAATTAAAGTTTTATCCCTTTCTTGCAAAGAGACATAAATTTAAACTTATTTAAAACTATGCGTTATTTCAATATTTGCAAATACAAATATAGGTTACA
Organism: Carcharhinus amblyrhynchos; assembly: GCF_965287045.1. Classification (NCBI taxonomy): domain Eukaryota; kingdom Metazoa; phylum Chordata; class Chondrichthyes; order Carcharhiniformes; family Carcharhinidae; genus Carcharhinus; species Carcharhinus amblyrhynchos. The sequence continues at coordinate 58,918,684 of NC_137335.1, forward strand.
TAAAACTACCTTTGTTTCCTGACAGCAAATTGTTTAAGAAAAATTACTTTCACACCTAGTACGGTGCTTTTTGATTGACTCGGCTCCATTTAGTGGCAGAGGTTGGGCATGCAGATCGCAGCTGAAGCCTCAGGGCCACCTGCACCGATAGAGTCTGCCACCAGATGGAGTCTGTGACTTCAGTGTGAGTTCGCAATGGATACCAGGAGCCAGAGGAGGATCTGCTGAAGAACACATCTGAGGGACTAAGGTGAGGTAAGAGGCTGGAAGGCAAGGCTGGGAGTTGGCAAGGGCAAGAGAGGCAATGCCAAGAAGCAAGGATGGCAGTGGGAGGAAGAGTGGCTGAGGGCTAGGGCAGAAGCACTGAGGGGCCACAGAGGGGGAAGTCTGTGGTAAGCTATGGTAAACTGAACTGGTAATGTTAAATGGATATTTTCACACTACTAATGACATTAGAGTAAAACAACATTAAGGGAGTCAATGTTAAGTGGTTGCATATGCTTGGGTCAATACTACAGAGCCCTCTGTAAATCAGCAAATTGCCAATTGCAGATTCCTAGGCTTTGATCTATGTCAGAGACATGTGCTACAATGTAATTCTCCTCAGGTTCTGCCCTTGTAACTCTTAAGAGAGATCATTATTTATGATGATAGTGAGGGATATGTTTTGTCATCGAGAAGCCACGACCATGAAGAGCTGAGGGTGGCCAAGATTCCTGAGGTCAAAGGTATCAAGGTAGCTTCAAGCGAAGGAAGCATTGCCGTGAAAGATTCTTTAAAATGTCAATCTGAACACTGAATTTTCGCCCAATTCCATTTCCTGCAAATTCAAACTGGGAGGATATATCCCGAGAAGTGAAATTTTCAGTCTGCGTTGGTGGGTGTGAGGCAGGTTAAAATTGGGAGTTGTGGTGGTTGGCCCTGAAAAGTTTACAAAGGCTGCCAGGTGGGGAGGTGAGCTGGGAGGAAGGCTGCTGGGGGGGAGGTGAGCTGGGTGGGGAGGTGAGCTGGGTGGGGAGGTGAGCTGGGTGGGGAGGTGAGCTGGGTGGAAGGCCCCTGGGTGGGGAGGTGAGCTGGGAGGAAGGCTGCTGGGGGGGAGGTGAGCTGGGTGGAAGGCCCCTGGGTGGGGAGGTGAGCTGGGTGGAAGGCTGCCGGGGGGGGGGTGGAGGTGAGCTGGGGGAAAGGCCCCTGGGTGGGGAGGTGAGCTGGGTGGAAGGCCCCTGGGTGGGGAGGTGAGCTGGAGGAAGGCTGCTGGGGGGGGAGGTGAGCTGGGGGAAAGCTGCCGGGTGGGGAGGTGAGCTGGGTGGGAGGTTGATGGGGTGGGGAGGTGAGCTGGAGGAAGGCCCCTGGGTGGGGCGGTGAGCTGGGAGGAAGGCTGCTGGGTGGGGAGGTGAGCTGGAGGAAGGCTGCTGGGTGGGGAGGTGAGCTGGGGGAAGGCTGCTGCGTGGGAAATGAGCTTTGAGACTGTGTCAGAGTTTCAAAAAGCGTAGAACAGTCGTCCAGCCCTCACAATCCCCATGCACCATCCATGTCAATCTGCGACAACGAATGCCCTCATATCCTATGCCCTCATATCCTATCCCCTCATATCCTATCCCCTCATATCCTATCCCCTCATCTGTGCCCTCAAATCCTATCCCCTCGAATCTATCCCCTCGAATCTATCCCCTCATCTATGCCCTCAAACTCTCTATGTCATTCTGTACCTCCCATTCATGCCCATGTCCCTTTCTAGCTCCAAAACAAACATAGTGCCCCCTGCCTACCGTCATGGCTCTTACACTTACCATGCCACATCACCGAGCATGGGTAGGCAACAGGGCCCAGACTGAGATTAGATAAAGCGAACTTCTTGAATGTCCATTGCAGAATTTGCTTCTGTGAAAAAAGACACTCTCATTCATAAAAACCCATTCATCGCGTTCACATAGAATGGAATCGATACAGGCAATAGGAGGCCTTTCGGCCCATTAAGTCTGTATCCATCGCAATCCCACCCAGGCCCTTCTCCTGTAACCCCACATATTTACCCTACTAATCCCCCTGACACTAGGGTCAATTTAGCATGGCCAATCAACCTAACCCGCACACTTTTGGACTATGGGAGGAAACCAGAACACTCAACACAAACACGGGGAGAATGTACAAACTTAACACAGATTGTGACCCAAGGCCAGAATTGAACCCGGGTCCCTAGTGTTGTGAGGCAGCAGTGCTAACTATTGTGCCACCATGCCGCCTTACATTAAGTCAACTACATAATCCCTTATAAAAGCAAACATTTAAACAGTTCTAAAGGGAGGTCTCATCCTGCAGGGTTACTTAATGAAGTTAGAGAAAGCATCAAACATAAGGATAAGCATACAACTGTGCAAAGATGAGTGGCAGGTCAGATAATTGGTCAGGATATAAATAACAGCAGAGAAAGATTAAGAGGTCAATTAGGGAAAGGTTAGAGTATGAAAGAAAGTTAACTGGAAATGGGAAACAAATAGCAAGAGTTTCTATAGATATTTAAAAAGCAAAAGAACAAGTAAAGTGAGGGTTGGTCCTCTGGAGATTGAGAATGACAAGTTAATAGTAGGTAACAAGGAAGTGATGGATGAAATGAACAAATATGGTTCTTCTGTCTTCATGGTAGAGGACACTAAAACATTCCAATAATGACTGTAAATCAGAAGACTGAACAGAGAGGAACCTTGATGAAATTACAATTACTAGGGAAGCTGTACTAAGCAAACTGATGGAGCTGACAGGTTTTGGATTGAGATTGATTTTATCGCAGAATCTTAAAAGTAGTGGCTAATGAGGTAGCAGATGCAATGGTGTTACTTTTCCAAAATTCCCTAGATTTGGAAAGGTTCCATCAGATATAACAAAATATAACCCCTCTATTCAAGCATGGAGAAAGGCAGAAAATAGGAAACGACAGGCCAGTTAGTTTGACATCTGTTATGGGAAGGTGTTAGAATCAATCGTTAAAGAGGTTATAGCAGGACCCTTAGAAAAACTCAAGGTAACTAGGAAGAGTCAGCGTGGTTTTGTGAAAGAGATATCATGTTTAACAAATTTATTAGAGTTTGTTGAAGGAGTAATATGTGCTATGGATTCGGGGGAGCCTTAAGACATAGTGTACTTGGATTTCCACAAGGCATTTGATACATCAAAAGTTATTGTGGAAAGTAAAAGCTTGTGGTGCAAGGGATTACATTTTAGCATGGCTAGGGATTGGCTGGCTGGCAGAAAACAGAGAGTATGCATAAATGGGTCTTTTTCTGATTGGCAGGATTTGACTAGTGAATTCCCGCAGGGGTCTGTGCTGGGGTCTCAACTTTTTACAATTTAGATCAATGACTTAGAGGGGGGAAGCAAAAACACAGTGGTTAAATTTGCAGATGACATCAAGATAGATAAGAAAGTATGTTGTGAAGAAGACATAAGGAGCGAGATCTTCTTGCTGTTCAAGCCGACGGATCTTCTGGTCCTGCAGACAGTGTAACAGCGTGGGCTGGATTCAATGGGAAATCCCACTGAGAGCAGCAGGACCAGGAGATCCTGCCACCAGCCAAGGGCGGGCCACCTCCCATCATCAAAAACCTCGCGGAGTGGAAGACAGAGAATTTCGCCTGAGGAGTTTGCAGGTGGATACAGATAGGCTGAGTAAGTGGCACAAAATCTAACAATTGGAGTATAATGTGAGGAAAATGGGGAATTGTACACTTTAACTGGAAGAATGAAAAAGCAGATAACTATATACAAAGAGAATGACTATAGAATTTCAAGGACCAAAGGGATCTCGGTGTTCTAGTGCATCAGTCACAAGTGGCTAATATGCAGGTACAGCACATAACCAAGAAGGTTAATGGAATGCTATCCCTTATTATGAAAGGAATTGAACATAAAAGTAAGGATGTTATTCTTCACTTATACATTGGTAAGGCTACATCTTGAATACTGTGGGCACTTTTGGCTTCCTTATTTATGGAAGGATTTAAATGCTTTAGAGGTGAGTCAGAGGAAGTTTACTAGATTGACACTTGGGATACGTGAGTTGTGCCATGAGGAAAAGTTGAGTAGAGTGGGTTTGTTTGCACTGGTGTCTAGAAGATTGAGGGGTGACTGGATTGAAGTATATAAGACCTTGAATTATCTTGATAAGGTGGATGCAGAAAGGATATTTCCTTTTGTGGGTGGGTCCAGAACAAGGGGACACTGTCCTAAAATTAGGGGTGCCCTCATAGGACAGGGCTGAGGAAATTCTTTTCTCTCTCAAAAGATTGTATGATTTTGGCCTCAGAAGATGGTAGAAGCAGGGTCACTAAATATTTTTTAAGGCAGTGATAGATATCTTCTTGTTAGGCAACAGAATCAGAGGTTACCGGGCTAGATAGAAATGTAGAAGTTGAAACATGAACAACTCAGTTATGATCTTATTGAATGGTGGAGCAGGCTCGATGAGTCAAATGGCCTACTTCTGTTTATAGTTTGTGTGCTTGTATGTTTATTCAAGCGCTTATGAAAGCAAATGTTTCATTCAACTACATAATATCTTACAAAAACAAGGTTTCATTCAAGTGCTTAATCCCTTCTAAAACAAACATTGGAATTCATAGACCCACATCGCAAAGCTATAAATACTTGTCACTGTCAATCACACAGTACAATGGCAGGCACCCCCGCTTTGCTGATGGAAGATTGTAAAATCAGTTATGCACGGCCAATGTAGTAAAACATCCTTTGAGCATGTATCAACAGACAGAATGAATTAGCAAGCACTATTTTTTAACGCTCTACATAGTTTTTCTTTCAAATATTTAACATGCAAGACTTTTAAATGCTTTTGGCGGTTGTTTTTGACAGTTTCCTTTTACAATTATTTTGACAGCTTTCTTGATACATTCAATGATTTTATTCAATAAAGTCCACATTTAACAATCTCAAAGGACACCTTATGTCACCCAACACACACATTACCTGCCCCAAAGGACATCTTTTGCCTGCCCTAAAGGTGGCCTGGGACTATATCCAATGGAATACACTTGCTGGAATACTCCTGCCTCGCCCACTACAGAATCAGAGAGGGCGAAGGGCAGACAGTGGAAATGTCTGTTGACCTCGGGCGGGAATTTCCGGTCTCATTCAAGCGAGGCCGTAAAACCCCACCCGCTGTCTTTCCAAAAGTCTACCACATTTCTCTAGAAGACAGTAAAGTTTAGATCCGTTCCTCTCCTGTCCAATCTGAATATTTCATGTGTCACTCTTCTTTAATCCATCCTCTCCTGCTCCAACTCCTCCTTTACTGACATTGCAAAGAAAGAAATTCTCCCTTGGACATGTAAGTGAGGGTGCTGGTAAAAATATTCTCACAAGTTATTAGGCAACTGGTTGCAAGAGCAGCTCCATTCAAGACAAGAAATAATCTACAACAGTCTCTAATAATTCTAGCAGTTATTCTTCCAAGCTGTCAGCTCCAAATTAAAGCCCGTCTGCCAGTCTCAGATGGTGCTGACATAGGCCAATTTCTTTTAACCCTGTCATTAGCTGCTCTTGGTGCAATGGGACTGTAAATGTTTTTTTGTTCCCCCTCAATAGCATTTAATTTAAGGATCACTGCCCCCGCCTCCCACAAGTACATTAATTTCCTCACCTTCCACATGCAACTACTCAGTAAAAATGCCAAATTGTTAGGATGTTGACCAATCCCAATTGAACCTTTTTATTTGAATCCCCCTTCATAAAAAATTCTATTGACAAGTGAATCAATCTGCACAGGAAACAGTTCTTAAAAATTTCAAAGCTCTTTGTATTCGCTGAGATGTAGGCGCAATGTGAGGACTTTATCTCACATGACAATGGACCCAGATGCTTTGTTCTTGTTCCATTGTAATTATAAATAGTTATTGCTTAATTAAGCATAGCACCATTTGAAATTGAACAGTGAGAGTGGTTGTGCCTCAGGCTGGAAGAATGTATGGAGGAAACCCCACCACCCCACAAAGATTGACCAGAAGTGTAGCATCTCTCAGCATTTTAGGGGAGCTTAATCTCTGTGGTTTTGGTAAAATTACACAGACACAAGTGTTAGCTGGGAAATGTTAATCATTCTATGATACATGTTTCCTTTTTTTTGCAATTTTAATCAGTTAGTTCAGACTCGATAGGATGAATAACCTCGTTTGCACTGTAGGGATTCAATGATTCTAGGAATTCAGTTTATTTGGAATCTCTGAACACCCAGTTCCCGGTGTAATGGTATTACAAAGAACAAAGAATAAAGAAAGTTACAGCACAAAAACAGCCCTTCGGCCCCCCAAGCTTGCACCAACCATGCTGCCTGTCTGAGCTAAAACCCCCTACCCTTCTGGGGACCAGACCCCTCTATTCCCATTCTGTTCATGTATTTGTCCAGACGCCCCTTAAAAGTCACTATCGTATCTGCTTCCACTACTTCCCCCAGCAGTGAGTTCCAGGCACCCATCACCCTCTGTGTAAAAGATTTGCCTCGTATATTTCCTTTAAACCTTGCCCCTCGTATCTTAAACCTACGCCCCCTAGCAATTGAGTCTTCCACCCTGGGAAAAAGCTTCTGACTATCCACTCTGTCTATGTCCTAAAGGTGGCCTGATTGAATCTTGTACACTTCAATCAGGTTGCTCCATCGTTCCAATGAGAACAAACCAAGTTTCTCCAATCTCTCCTCATAGCTAATGCCCTCCATACCAGGCAACATCCTGGTAAATCTTTTCTGTACCCTCTCCAAAACGTCCACATCCATCTGGTACTGAAACAGATAAATCTTGTTTCTTAATGGAACTGGTCAGATTAAAGAGGTGAAAGGGACAATCCTTTAAAACAGAGATGAGGAGGAATTTCTTCAGCCAGAGAGTGATTAATCTGTGGAACTATTTGCCGCAGAAGGCTGTGGACTCCAGATCATTGTATGTCTTTATGACAGAGACAGATAGGTTCTTGATTAATAAGGTGATCGGGGGTTATGGGGAAAAGGTAGGAGAATGGGGATGAGAAAAATATCAGCCATGATTGAATGGCAGAGCAGGCTCAATAGGTCAAGTGGCCTAATTCTGCTCCTATGTCTTATGGTTTTATGGTTTTATTAACCATTCATATTGATTTTGCAAATCAGTGCCAGTAAATTCATGAGAGATGAGAAACCAGGCGTGATCCTGATTGTTTTGCCCCACGCCCTATTTTACTAATTTGCCTTGACAGTTGACTGACGAGACAAACCAATAAGATCATGACCGAAATGTTTCCCACTGATGGCGCAGCGTATTTTCAGGATGAATCGTACGTCTCATTAGTAGTAATTTTTATGCCCATGGGTATCACGCCACACTTACAGCATGTTCTATCCGATTCACCATCCTGCAACAACTTAACCACTGCAAGCACTGAGGAAATCCATACAAACGGCTCCCCAGCACTTGTTCCACAATAACTGCAGGGGATGGCAGCCAAGAAGACAGCACTGTGCTTTTCAGAAGGGACCCTCACCAGGATGCTGGATGGAGTGAAGCAGGGATGAGACACACTCTAACCCAGTTCCATTCAATGGCCTCCCAGCTGGTTCACCACCCCCACCTGGGATGCAGTGGCAGCCCTGGCCAGTGCAAGCACAGTCCAGAAGGAGACAGGGCAGCAGTGTCGAAAGAAGATGAGTGATATGTATTGCTCAGCCAGGGTAAGTGAATCACTCCCAGTCTCTCAATGGATCCCCTCAGAAACCCCTTGTATCCCCATCCCCTTCTCTCACTCAGATACCTTGGTCTTTGCCAACACTGGGTACCAGGTTTCCCCCTCTGTCCCACTATTACCATGTTCCCCTAGTAGTTGCTATGCTCCTCACACTCCAGCTCCCACTCAAGCCTGACACATCTCATTACCATCTTAAATCTCCACAGTCCCACCCACATCCTTCCTCTCTGTGTCATTGCAGGAAACTCAACCACAACAAGTGTGAACAAGCGTGCCCAGCCAGAGTAAGGCCAAGGCTCGGAATCCCATTCGGGGAGAGAGCCCTTGAGCTAGCCGAGAGGAGGAAGAGCATGCCTGCTCTGATACTGAAATGGGGACAGCGGACAAATGTGAGAATCCTCAAGATACGCTGCCTTTCTCAAGTATCATGTGGATAATCATTGTTCCTTCCTTCATCCCCTGTAATGCAGCAATGCCATTTGCCTTCTCTTGCAAACAAAACAGTCAAAAGGATCAGGAATAAATGGGCACAGGTTTAAAGTAATTAGGGAATGAAAACTGAACTCCTTACCTAGTCTGCCCTATATGTGATTCAAGAACCACAGCAATGTGGTTGACTCTTAAATGATGGGCAATAAATACTGGCCTAACCAACAACACTCACATCCTATGAACAAATAAAAAAAAACTTCTTCTCCACTATTTGATGTTTCCACTGACCTGCTAAGGATATGGTAAGATATCAGTACAGGCCTATGGAATTTTGTAGCCAAGTTTAAACATTAAATGCAAGGCAAGCATTTATTAAAACGGTTTCTGGTGATGGGGTATACATTACATAGAAACATAGAAAATGGAACAGGCAGAGACCATTCAGCCCTTTGAGTCTGCTCCATTCATTATGATCATAGCTGATCATCCAACTCAATAGCCTGTTGCAGCCTCCCCTCCCCACCAATCCTTTGATCCCCTTCGCCTCCAAGAGCTTTATCTAACTGCTTCTTGAAAACATATAAAGTTTTGATCTCAACAACTTTCTGTGGTGGTGAATTCCACAGGCTAACCATTCTCTGAGCGAAGACATTTCTCTTCATCTCCGTCCTCAACGGTCTACCCCGTATCCTCAGACTGTGACCCCTGGTTCTGGGCATCCCCACCATGGGGAACATCCTTCTTACATTTACCCTGTCTAGTCTTGTTAGAATTTTATAGAGTTTCTATGAGATCTTCCCTCATTCTTCTGAACTCCAATGAATACAATCTTAACTGACTCTAGAACATAGAACATTACAGTGCAGTACACGCCCTTTGGCTCTCAGTGTTGCACCGACCTGTGAAACCAATCTAAAGCCCATCTAACTTACGCCATTCCAATATCATCCATATGTTTATCCAATGACCATTTAAATGCTCTTAATGTTGGCGAGTCCACTACCATTGCAGGCAGGGCATTCCACACCCTTACTCCTCTCTGAGTAAAGAACCTACCTCTGACATCTGTCCTATATCTATCACCCCTCAATTTAAAGCTATGTCCCCTTGTGCTAGCCATCACCATCTGAGGAAAAAGACTCTCACTGTCCACCTGATCTAATCCTCTGATCATCTTGTATGCCTCTATTAAGTCACCTCTTAACCTTCTCTCTAACGAAAACAGCCTGTAGTCTCTCAGCCTTTCCTGATAAGACCTTCCCACCATACCATGCAACATCCTGGTAAATCTCCTCTGCACCATGGACTCTATCTCTCCTCATACGTCAGTCCTGCCACCCTCTGCACTCGCCCTACAGTAAGAACATCCTTCCTCAGGTAAGAGACCCAAACCGTATACCATGTTCCAAGTGTGGCCTCACCCAGCCCTATGTAATTGCAGCAAGACATTGCTGCTCCTGCATCCCTCTATGAAGGCCAACATGACATTTGCCATTTTTACTGCCTGCTGCATCTGCATGTTTACCTTTAGTGACTGGTGTATGAGGGCACCCAGGTCTCACTGCACATTCCCCTCTCCTAATTTATGGCCATTCAGATAGTAATCTGCCTTCCTGTTTTTGCTACTGAAGTGAATAATGTCACATTTATCCACATTGTAATGCATCTGCCGTGCATTTGCCCACTCACTCAGCTTGTCCAAATCACACGCAAGGATCTCTGTATCCTCCTCACAGCTCATCCTTCCACCCAGCTTTGTGTCATCTGCAAACTTGCAGATATTACATTTAGTTCCCTCATCATTAATACATATGTAGTGAACAGCTGGGGTCTCAGCACTGATCCCTGTGGTACCCTACTAGTCACTGTCAGCAATTTGGAAAAAAAGACCCATTTATTCCTAGTCTTTGTTTCCTGTCTGCCAACCAATTTTCTATATATCTCAATACACTACCCCCAATCCCATGTGCTTACGCTTGACACATATGCATTACTTACACAAGTGAACAAGATTTTCTTACTGTCTACAAGTACAAGATTATTCCTTCCAGGTAACTGGTGGATGGAGAGATTGCTAGATAGGCAGGTGGATGAATGGATAGTAAAGGCAGAGGGATAAAAACTGATTCCACTGCTTTTAAATACTTCTGAAGCTGGAAGTCAATTATTATTTTTGACAGAACTCTGCTGTTCCATTTACTGCTAATTATTTCTTGAGCATAACTATTTAAACAACTAATCGAAGACACAGACCTTCACTTTAACAGCTCTGGTGGGTGAGAGCAGATTAAAATATCGGAATTGAGCAACCCGATCCCATTCCTGGTCATTGTAATATATACAGATGTTCTTCAAGTCTTGGGCATAGCTGAAAGCCAGTGGAAGCCCATTCAAAGATTGTGGTTAGATTAGACCCAGATAAGCTTGAAAATATTGCCTGTATTGCAGCTCCTTAAGGAGCATGTCTCCGAAGACTCAGAAGCCTTCAGCCTCTGCAGCACTGACCCACTTCCCAATCGCTATCATCAATGTGTTTCCACCTCCCAATCTCAACCAGAAGCAAGACCGTCCCTCATGAAAGTGACCTGAATCTTTTCTCACTCCCACCCTTGAGCGGCTCAGTGGTTAGCACCACAGCTTCACAGTGCCAGGGATATGGGTTCGATTCCCAACTTGGGTTATTGTCTGTGTGGAGTCTGCACACACTCCCCATTTCTGCATTGGCTTCTTCCGGAAGCTTCAGTTTCCTCCCACAATCTGAAAGACGCGCTGGTTAAATGCGTTGGCCATGCTAAATTTTCCCTGACTACCCAAATAGGCACAGGAGTGTGGTGACTAGGGGATTTTCACAGTAACTTCATTGCAGTTTTAATATAAGCCTACTTATGACTCTAATAAATAAACAAATTTATGACCTGAGGCACTCCCTGTGGCCATGGAGTGTGGGTGACCATTCCCATGTCCTCTGCTACATGTTTGTACTCTAGTCAGCTGGCAATATTACTGAATCCCTACAGTGCAGAAAGAGACCATTCAGCCCTTCAAATCTGCATTGACTCTCTTACCCAAGCCTTATCCCCTGCCCAATCCCTGTTACCCACATGCTTACCTTGGCTAATCCATTTAACCCGCACATCTTGAGACATTAAGAGGCAATTTATCCTTGCCAATCAATCTAATTTGCACATTTTTGGACTGTGGGAGAAAAACAGAGCACCCAGAGAAAACCCATGCAGACACAGGGACAATGTGCCAATCCCACACAGACAGCCACCCAAGGCCAGAATTGAGCCTGGGTCCCTAGCACTGAGGCAATAGAGCTAACATCCGCACCACTGATTGTCAGGTAGATGTCTGAGACAGAATTGTTTAAAAAGGCAAGCTGGGTTCTTCTCTAGCTATCAGGCTCCCCCCCGTCACACTATCCTCCCTTCTCTGTTAATATCAGCACCACAATAATTTCCCTTAGCTGTCTGTGAAAGGGAATTTCCAATTAATGCAGAGCAATATTGTGGAAAACAGAGAATGGTTGCAAAATATATTTATGATTTCAAGGCCTCATACACTTGGCAAGCTTTCACTACTTGTACTTTTAACTGCTTGTTCAAAGAATTACAAATCAAAATGGAACTAAAATTTAATTACAACGGGTAAAACAGAATTCAAAACAAATCGCAGTAATACAAAAATAAAAAACAGCAGATGCTTGAAATCTGAAAATAAAACAGAGCCCAATAGAAGATCATTGAGCTGAAATGTTAATTCTGGGGGGATGGAATTTAATGTTCCTGGTGTGGATCTTGCCTATTGAAGAACCAATGAGAAATCCACCTCATTCCCATGGGGAGGCTCAAATGAATTTAAGTATTTGTCCAGCACTAAACTGTCCTTTCCTGGGATTTAGGATTCCAGGACTGAAATTCCACTTCAGAGATCTGTTGGCCGATTAGAGACCACAGTAAAGTGTCTCACAACATCAGGTTAAAGTCCAATAGGTTTTTTTGGTAGCTGTAGCTTTTGGAGCCTCAGGCTCCTTCTTCAGATGAGTGAGGAGTTGTGTTCACAAACAGGACATATATAGATACAAACTCAAGTTACAAGATAATGGTTGGAATACGAGTCTTTACAGGTAATCAAGTCTTAAAGGTACAGACAATGTGAGTGGAAAGAGGGCCAAGCACAGTTTAAAGAGATGTGTATTGTTTCCAGCCTGGACAGTTAGTGAGGTTTCTCAAGCCCAGGCAAGTCGTGGGGGTTACAGATAGTGTAACATGAATCCAAGATCCCGGCTGAGGCCATCCTCATGTGTGCAGACCTTGGCTATCAGTTTCTGCTGAGCGATTCTGCGTTGTCGATTGGAGACCAGCAGTCTCTATTGTCAGCAGTGTTACCAGGACTGGGGACTGCCGCCAGGGTGATGTGATGGCACAGTGATTAGCACTACTCCTTCATAGCACTTGGCTTCTCTTCCCAGCTTGGGTCACTGTCTGTACGATGTCTGCACGTTCTCTCTGTGTCTGCGTGTGTTTCCTCCAGGTACTCTGGTTTCCTCCCATGGTCCAAAGACATGCTGATTTGATGCGTTTTCCATGCTAAATTCTCCCTCAGTGTACCCGAACAGGTGCCAGAGTATGGCAACTAGAGGATTTTCACAATAACTTCACTGCAGTGTTAATGTAAGCCTACTTGTGGCACTAGTAAATAAACACTACTGCTCCAGTGAGTTCAACTTGAATGAGGATGTGATAGCAGGATGAGGTTGTGTTGGGAGGTGAGAAGGGGTAAAAGTCCCTTGAAATACGCACTCAATGTTCTCAGTGAAACTGGATGCTGTGGGCATTGTCACATTGATTACATGATACAGAGTTCCATCTGTTCCGCAGGGCTCAGGAGATGAGGACATTCCTCACAGGTTCAACAGAACAAGTGCAATTAGATCACAAACAGTGAGCCCTGTGTCTGAAAATGGACCATTATGAATTTTTAGCCCAGTAGTTTTCATAACATTGAAATGCTCACTCATGGCAAGATTTGATTATATACAACTCGCAGTGAGATTTCTGTTACATTCACAACTGGATTGAGAAGTCTCATAAATTGTTCTAACCTTCAACTTCGAAGTGATGCATCGAACATTTATTTGACCATATACAGATATGCCCCAAGCAATTTCCCAAGCATTAGGAAAGCATTAGAGCAGAACGACATTGGCTGCTCGGTGAATATTACTGGATAGAGCTGCTGCATTTTAGAGCTTTTACATTAGACATTCTCCCTGGGATTGGCACCTCTGTCCATTTCCATACATTGCACCTGACTTTTCATCTCCAACAAACCAGTGCATGTCATTTCCTACTCAAAAACCAAGCATCCAAAAAAGTCTGTCCTCTGGCTTATTGCACTATACTTTGTGTGGCTATGCTAGCTCCTTGAACTGGCCCAAATTTTCTTCCCATACAATGTCTCCAAAAAGGAAAGCAGGTTGGTGTGTCTCTGAAGTACAGCTTAGGACTGACCTCGGAAGTCACCTCTATGCCTTGAGTAGAATCCAGGCACAGGCCCAGCTCTTGTCAAGGGCCTTCTCTCAGAATTGGGTCAGAAATTCAGCTACAACTATCTGTTGCAACAACAGTCCTGACAACCAGTGTTCAGGTTATCCATCCACTGACCGAAACAGTAGCCCAAAGACCACCAAGTTCAAAGACCCAAAGGCCACCTACAGGGAAAAAGTGCCACTTGTTTTGTTTTGGCTGCTATGTCCTCTTCCGTGTGCCCTCTAAATCAGGGGTGACCAAACTTACTGAAACTAAGAGCCAGCTATGATCATCTCCAGATGTCTGAGAGCCACTGGACATGAACAAACTTTACACTAGCTAATTCCTGACAGTGGAGGTCTTGTCATTTGAGAATTTGTACATGTTTCATGACTTGAGTATGAAATATCAGATCCTTTATCCATTCACTGGGGTATTCTCCCCGTCCTGCCTGCCACTGGAGTCAAAAGAATAAAGTGAAGGGGGGGATAAACCAACAAACTAGTACAATATCAAGACCTCACAATACATTAAAGGACAATCCCTTTACAACAATACAGTCCATTATAATTGACAGTAGAGTCCACTGTAAACAATAATTGAGTCCAATGTAAGTTATCTTAAAACCTTCTGGGGGCTTCACCTTTCAGTGCTTTAGCTTTCAGGGTTACGCCTACCGGGATCGCAAAGTTCATCTGAATACTTCCAAGGTTCCAACACGCGGGGCCAGATCTTCTGAGGTGTAACTGCTAGCGTTGCATCTTTTAGTGTTGGACCATGCAAAGATCCATTACCTCGGGCAGGATTCTCCAGTTTTGGGGGCGAGCACAGCCGGAGAATCCCATCCAGCATCTTCCATCTATGGATAGGATCCAAGAAAAGTGGTGATAGATTCTAACAGTTCCGCCAACCTATTTGAGTCATTGCTGGTTAACAACCACCTCCCAGTGCAATAGAAGGAGACGCTGTCAGACTTGTCAAGATCCAGCTCTGCAACAAATTTTTTGAACGATTGGTGAATCTTTCCATTTGAGCAGATTAAATTGACAATTTCAAAAAAATGTTCTTGAAATAAGATTTTAAGCTTGAAGTATCTGGCTTCTGCACGTTCACGATGAATGAAGCAACGAAGAAAGAGGAACTCCGGAAATTTGGGGTCACTTTTCAAGAGCGTTATTAGGCCTATCGAGTTTCCCACCATTGCTCCATCCCTTGCAACACTGATGAGTTTATACAATGGCACATCAGCATTCATCAGTGCTCCACCAAATATGCTTCTTATGTCAACACAAGCTGTTTCTTTTAGTGCCAGAGTCCAACATTTTTACTTTTATGATTGCATCCAAGTAGACATAAAACAAATGTCACCACTTGCTGGCTGTCTTGTATTTCTGTGGATTCATCAAGAGGTAATCAGAATGCAGGCGAATTCTTCAGATCACTATGTATCCTGCTTGCAATATCAGCACTAACCTGGCCTCAGTAACAACCTCTGCAAAGTGTGGCGTGAAATTGGAATTTGTGTTATTAGTTGCTGAAGTTTTGTGCTATTTGGAACAGCAACAACTTCAGCAATATTCTACTTAACAAATTCCCCGTCAGACTACTTCCCTGGATTCCCGAGTATACTATCACAAGCTCGATTTCAGCTCTCGGCCTCGCCAAGCTGAACACTACTTCTCCAAAGCGGTACCTTTGTCCCAACCGTCCACAGTACAGAGTCATCAACCTTCAGCCACCTTCTTGGACCTTCAAGGCTTCTCCTTAGCTATCTTCAATTGCCCCTTCAAAGTCTGTTCCTCACAGCACTTTCTTCAATTGGAGACTATTTCCCCTTATCTTAACTCAGCTGAAACCTGCTCCTGTCCCATGTTTCTTCCCGTGTCTCTGGGACACTTCCTAGGATTTCTTGCTTGTACTTCTCCCCGGGACAACTCCTGGATATGGTACTCTGCACCTGATCACCTAACCCGCGTTTTTACGCCTTTTTTCCCTACATGCAGGTGCGTGGTGCCTGAAGAATGAAAAGTTGCTGGAGTGTACACATGCAGCCCGTTCCTGGCCTGCGTCTTGGAGGGAATCATAGAATCCATGGAATCCCTACAATGCAGAAGAAGGCCATTTGGCCCATTGTATCTGTATTGACCCAGGCCTTATCCTTGTAACTGCACGTATTTATCCTTCTGATCCTTGACACTAAGGGGCAATTTAGCATAGCCAACCCACCCAACCTGCATATCTTTGGAAGTCTGAAGACTGTCAAGACTTGGAGTTCCCAACGAGAAGCCAAGTTTGCATTTCGTAAAACAGTTTATATTAAATTAAGATGCAAAAAAGTGTTCAGCCAATATTTTTGGGCATGCCTCACTTTGTGTTAAAGAGCTGCGTGCAACTCATGGACAAAAGTTTGGCCACGTCAGCTCTAAATGGCGCACTGGAGGAAATTGAGAGTTGAAATCCTGTTAGGCCCTTCCCTCCTCACTTACATGGCCGTGCCTGCTTAGGGATAACTGCTATAACCATCAACCCTGAATATCCCAGCGCAATATAGAAGGGGGAGACCTAGCATCACCAGTCCCTATCTTTCTGATCACTACTGTACAAACTGGACATCCCCATGGTACAAGGGAGGAGAATATCAGGGCCACACATTTATCAGAATGTAGTTTCAGCTATAAAGAGGAAAATAGATCAAAGACTAACAGTCATTACAAAGACTATGCTTACCAATTACACCTTCTACTAATCTCCCTGAAATGACAGAGCGACTGATTCATCTCCTTCCCTAACCATGAACACAAGACTCACCTTTGGAATACTGCGGTGATATAACTATTCATTACCGTAATGGGTGGACTGACCAGTGAATGGGGCAACTAAATATTTGGCCAATTTTAAACTGCTTGCCGTCATTTTCTCATCTGTAAAATAAGTGATCAGCAATTCATTGAGGATTTTGTGTGGCCAGTTGCTCATCTGAAACAGCATTCAGGTAGCCCTACAATGTGTGTCCAATATGTGCATCTTTTGCTTTGACCAGATCTGGCATTTGGTGACTATTAATGGGCTGTAACTTCCAAGCTCTAGGGTAACTAGGAGGAGGACCCAAAGATGCACTGAAGAGTTCCCAGGTAAGGATTTTATAGCAACTGCCCGGAAAGTGTGAAGTTTCAGTGGATGATTGCCCTGTACTGGAAACCACCTGAAAATGTGACTTAAGTCACAAACTTTGGATAACTCCAACCAGCCTTACATCAATAGTTGCCCAGGAAAAAAATAGAAATAAAACCACTTGCAGCTTCTCGGTAAATATTGTAGAGACCCATATTGATACCACCTCCCCACCCCTCCTCTTCTCCCCATGAGGCTCACACCAAACCCCAACAGGACTCTCACATGCCTGGACTCCCCCACACCCATACTACCTGACTCCCAACCTCCCCCCCTCAACAACGATACTCTCTGCCACCCACAGGGCTCCACACCACCCACTGTACTCCCCCCATGGAACTCCCACATCCAAAACCCCAGGAATTCCCACCAACATACTCCTACCTTACGTCCTACCTATCCCCTGCCATGGAAGTTTCCAAACACCTAAACTTCTAGGGGTCTCCCCTTGCCCTCCATGACAACTGCACCCCTAAGGGGTTCCCTCCAGTCTCTGAATCCCTGTGGGATACCCCCCCCACTCCCCGACTTCTACCCCCCATGGGAATAACCCCCTCCCCTATCCCAGCTATCTTGCTTAGCTTGACACAACCATTCCTTCCAACTGCCTGATCCCACCCCTGTTGACTGCCCAATCCTCCCACCTCCTAACATTCCCATTTCCATCTGGCAGACTCGGATTGCCACTCCATTTAATTTCAGGCCCCGATACGTTTGACCACTACTTGACTCACAGGAAGAAGCCGCAGATGAATATAAATGTATTTTACATACAAGCTATTACAGCTTATTTTTAACCCTGGGCATAAAGCAAACAACAACTAAGAATCCCAGAAATAATCCCACACTGATAGAGTGTTTTATTTTTGTTATTTTTGATACAAAAGGTTCCAGGGGGGCATTTTCTTCACCCAGAGGGTGGTGAGTGTCTAGAACGAGCTGCCAGAGGCAGTAGTAGAGGCAGGTACAGTTTCGTCTTTTAAAAGGTATTTAGACAGTTACATGGGTAAGATGGATATATAGGGATATGGGCCAAATGTGAGCAGTTGGGTCTAGCTTAGTGGGAAAAACTGGGCAGCATGGACAAGTTGGGCCTTTACATGCTGTAAACCTTTACGACTCCATATTGCTTACAGTAAGTGTCATTTGAAATTACATTTAAAATCATCAACTGTGGCTTAGCATAGTGACACAGTGGTTAGCATTGTTGCCTCACAACACCAGGGACCCCAGTTCGATTCCTAGCTTGGATCACTGTGCAGCGTCTGCATGTTTTCCCTGTGTCTGTATGGGTTTCCTCTGGGTGCTTTGGTTTCCTCCCACAGTTTGAAAGATGTGCTGGTTTGGTGCATTGGCCATGCTAAATTCTCCCTCAGTGTACTTGAATAGAGCGCCGGAGTGTGGCAACTAGGAGATTTTCACAGTAACTTCATTGCAGTGTTAGTGTAAGCCTGCTTCTGACACTAATAAATAGATAAATTAAACAGAACTTCTGATCTCGTACCCCAGTGATACCCCAGAAGGTGTGCTGGGGGATCTCTCAAAATCCCCATGCAAGGACTGTGTGACACTTGCCTGGGAAGTTGAAACTTCTGATTTAAATCGGAGACCTTGGATGGTTTCCACATCTCTTTGCAGAATAGCTACCCCAGAAAGGTTAGAAGGATTTAAACATGTCTCACTGGGTCCTGGGTGAGAAATGTGAGCTCCCGACTTGGGTAAATAACAGGATGACATATTCTCTCAGTTGCAGGATTGGCATGAACACCTTTAAGTGAAAATAACTGCCAAAAATCAAAGCACAATGACAACAATTTTGTTCAAATGTTAAGAAAAATTGTGTTTACCAGCATTTCCTTTGGCTCTCCACTTGTTAACTTCTTCTCGCTCTGGTTACGATTTCTACAAGCACAAATAGAGCCAATTTATATTTACCTAATTTCAACTTTGACATTAAATTGAGAGTGAACTTATTAAGCGTGAATGTTGTTAAACCAATAAGACCTTTCTGAAGTGAGAAGCAGACTCAAGGGGCTGAATGACCTACTCTTCTTCCAATGTAAGCAGACTGAGAAATCAGTTCTATCATGGGTTAATGACTATAAACTTTCCAGGCTCTTCAGTAATATATTGGCACAGCACATTTCTCTTGTAAGAGTGATTTTTAGTATGTATTTATGGCAGGTAGGCATGAATTGCAAATGACAAAGTAGGACAAAAAGGAATTCAGAATACTGAAATAAATGGAAGCAAATTAATGCTGATAGGTTCCCATTACACTGGGTTCTGTTCATAGGTTAAGAGCTTTGGTTTTTTCCTAACTCCAAGTTGAGACAAGCAGATATTAGGCTGAGGTCTCTCAGCGGTATAACTGTTTGCTGGCGGTTTTGACCTATTTTTCTATCCACCTCTGTTGGCGTTTTGCAAGGAAGGGCAACTCAACTTCCTGATTGTTCAGCGAGGTTACTAAATTGCTTATTGCTTTGAGCTGCCGCATGAAAAAATATCCATCAAGTGGATACCCACCGACGCCTCTACTTTCTCAGGAGGCTAAGGAAATTTGACATGTCCGCTACAACTCTCACCACCTTACAGATGTACCATAGAAAGCATCCTTTCCAAATGCATCACAGTTTGATACAGCTGCTGCTCTGATCAAGACCCCAAGAAACTACAAAGATTTGTGAACATAGCCTAGGCTAACACGCAAGCCAGCCTCCCAATCCATTGACTCTGTCTACTTCCTGCTGCCTAGAAAAGCAGCCAGCATAATCAAGGACCCCACATACTCCAGACGTACTGTCTTCCATCTTTCTCTGTTGGGAAAAAGATACAAAAATCTGAGATTATGAACCCCAACCGACTCAAGAACAGTTTCTTCCCTGTGATCATCAGACTTTTGAATGGGCCTACCTTATATTAAATTGATCTTTCCCTACACCGTAACTATGACTGTATCACTATACACTATATTCTGAACCTTCTCCTTTCCTTCTCCCCTATGTATTCTATGAATGGTATGCTTTGTCTGTATAGCATGCAAGAAACAATATTCTTCATTGTAACCCAATATATGCGGAGGCTTGCTGCTGTACTTTTCTTTGTTTATTTTTATTGGTCAGTCACTTTTTATGCACCCTGGTTTTACTAAATGTGCCTAAGAAAACCCAACAAGAAAGAGAAACTTCAAATATTTCGAATGAGTTCCTCACATATCAAATTAGTGGCATTGATCAGTCAATAGTACTTATTTTTCTGCTCTTCCTAGTGTCCTGTGAACATTTTCACAGAGATGTTCAACAATCCTTCATTATCTTCCCTGCCACACGTCACCTATTGACCATTAAAATCCAAGGTTGACAATTCTCAATCCAACTTCTTGCTTTCTCCATCGCTCGTATTGTTACCTATACTCCTCAAGTCTCCTGAATATTGGGGCCTTGACTCAAGTTCCTTAAAAAGCAATTATTCCCCTATAATCAACTATTGATCATCACTTCATCACAGTGATTATGTCTCATTGATTCTTTCATGTGGATAGTCTCATACAATGGTGTGTCGATTGTCAGAGTCTGCCAGGGGAGTTACAAATTGAAAATAGACCCAAAATTGATTAAAACAACTCCTGTGAGTGCAGATGTATTATAAAGATAATGGCTAACTTGGAATGACATCAATATTGGCCTAAAAATCGAATTACATTTCTAAACTAAGCTTCTGTGGTTAATGATGTCATTTGAATGACTTGACCATGTTACTTAATTCAGTATCCATTATTTTTAATTGCAGACAGTTACAATTTTAACCAACGTTACATTTCTATAATTTCAAGCATAATGCTGCCACAGGAAATAACAGTTCAGACCAGTATTCTATATTCCTGTTTTAATGGTGTTCCATTTGAAAACATACAAGAAGAGTTTAAATCAGTAATCTGATTTCCCTGTTATACAGTTTTCTTTTCCCTCCTGGGCCAAGCAGATGTTTAGCCCCATTCATCTTGTTTTTCTAATGTACTGGAATTCCCTCCCCCGAAATCTATCTCTTGTCCTCATAAGAAGTTTACTTATTAGTGTCACAAGTAGATTTACATTCACACTGCAATGAAGTGACTGTGAAAATCTCCTAGTCGTCACACTTCAACACCTGTTCGGGTATACTGAGGGAGAACGTTAGCATGGCCTATGCACCTTACCAGCGCGTCTTTCGGACTGTGTAAGGAAACCGGAGCACCCAGAGGAAATCCACGCAGGTAATGATCTGAACTGGTCTTGTATGCTTTAAAATGGAACAACATTAAAACAGGGAAATAGAACACTGACCTGAACTTTTATTTCCTGAAGTTTCCTGTGGAAGCATCATGCTTGAAGCTACTGGTCAGAATCATAACTGTCTGCGTGGGTTTCCTCTGGGTACTCCAGTTCCATCTCAGTGCAGATTCCACACAAAGGGGTATATGGTGGCACAGTGGTTAGCACTGCTGCCTGATTGCTGCCAGGGACCTAGGTTTGATTCCTGGCTTGGGTCACTGTGTGGAGTTTGCGCATTCTCCCCATGTCTGCGTGGGTTTGCTCTGGTTTCCTCCCACATATTGATATTGTGCTGCTTAAATGCATTGACCGGAGCAGGTGCCAGACTGTGGCGACTAGAGGAATTTCACAGTAACTTTATTGCAGTGATATTGTAAGCCTTACTTATGACTAATAAATAAGCTTTTAAAAAAAGACAGTAACCCAAGCTGGGAATCGAACCCAGGTCTCTGTGAGGCAGCAGTGCTAACCACTATGCCACTGTATTGCTGTCTTGTCTTAGACATCTTAGTGGAGTTCTCGTGGCAGAGTGGATAATGTCCCTGTCTTGGAGCTAGAAGCTCGAGATTCAAGTCCCAATGCAGGACTTGATAACCAAGGATAACCAATGTCCATAATGTGACCAAATAAGTTCAGTAAAAATCCTTCCAATGAACATCAATTGATCAGTCATGCAATGGATGAGAAAGTGCTGCAGGCTCCACCACCAACTAACTGTCGCCACAGGCTACAACATGCATGTGGAAGTGCCTGTTGCAACTGCAACCTGGGTGGACTGCAAAACTTGACCATTTAAATGTATAATGTTCATCTCAATGATTCTTGATGAGAAGGATATACAAAAAAACAAAGAAAATTCACACTGCAAGATTGGACCGACAATATAACAGAAAGATTTTGATTTGATTGGATTTATTATTGTCACATGTATTAGTGTACAGTGGAAAGTATTGTTTCTTGCATGCCATACAAACAAAGCATATCGTTCATAGAGGAGGATACAAGAGAGTGCAGAATGTAGTGTTACAGTCATAGCTAGGGTGCAGAGAAAGATCAACTTAATGTAAGATAAGTCCAGTTAAACGTCTGACAGCAGCACGGAAGAAGCAGTTCTTGAGTTGGTTGATATATGACCTCAAACTTTTGTGTCTTTTTCCTGACAGAAGAAGGTAGAAGAGAGAATGTCCAGGATGTGTGGGGTCCTTAATTATGCTGGCTGCTTTGCCAAGGCAGCAGGAAGTGTAGACAGAGCCAATGGATGGGAGGCTGGTTTGCCTGATGGATTGGACTACATTCATGATCTTTCGTAATTCCTTACAGTCTTCAGCAGAGCAGGAGCCATGCCAAGATGTGATACAACCAGAAAGAATGCTTTCTATGGTGCATCTGTAAAAGTTGGTGAGAATCGTAGCTGACATGCCAAATTTCCTTTGTCTTCTGAGAAAGTGGAGATGTTGATGGCTTTCTTAACTATGGTGTTGGCATGGACGGACTAAGACAGGTTGTTGGTGATCTGGACACTTAAAACTTGAAGCTCTCGACCCTTTCTACTTTGTTCTCATAGAAAGGGCACGTTCTCCTTTATGCTTCCTGAAGTCAATGACAATCTCTTTTGTTTTGTTGACACTGAGGGAGAGATTATTGTTGCTGCACCAGTTCACCAGATTCTCTGTCTCATTCCTGTATTCTGTCTCATCATTGTTTGAGATCCGACCCACTATGGTGGTGTCATCAGTAAACTTGAAAATCGAATTAGAGAGAAATTTGGCCACACAGTTATAGGTATAGAAGGAGTATAATAGGGGGCTGAGAACACAGCCATGAGGGGCACCAGTATTGAGGATGATCGTGGAGGAGGTGTTGTTGCCTGTCCTTACTGATTGTGGTCTGTGAGTTAGGAAGTTCAGGATCCAGTTGCAGACAGAGGTGCCAAGGCCCAGGCCACAGAGTTTAGAGATGAGGTTTGTGAGAATAATGGTAATGAAGGCTGAGGTTTAGTCAATAAATAGGAGTCTGACATAGGTGTCCTTGATATCTCGGTGTTTCAGGGTTGAGTGCAGGCCAGGGAAATGCCGTCTGCTGTGGACCTGTTGCAGCAGTGGGCAAATTATAGTGGATCCAGGTAGTCCGGGAGGCTGGAATTGACTCATGTCATGACTGGCTTTTTGAAGCACTTCATAATGATGGATGTCAGACCCACTTGCCGATGGTCATTAAGGCACGCTGCTTGGATTTTCTTGGTGCACACAGCAGGCCTGTACTCAACTTCAGATGTGGTGTTAAAATATATTCACTGTCATTTCACATGAAGAGACCTAGTTTCAAGTGGGACCATTCTCCAAAGGCATTTGGTCCGAATTTCCTCAGAATTTCTTCCGTTCTGCAGCCGAGGCTCCACAGCAAGTACAGCAGAAAACTTGTTTGCACAGAGCCTTCCACCGCACTTCCAATCATGGTAACAAAAGTGAGGCCGAGGAAATTCAGGGAAAATACCCTTTTGTTTCAAATGATACTAAGTGCTCTGAGATGCCGCCATTGCCAGTTTATTTTCCTGAGCCTGTTTTAGGACAACAGTGGGTGACTATGCAGATTGTGTATCGCACCAGGGCCTAAGAGTTAATAAACATTCAGGTCTCACTTTTTGCATTATTTCTCCCATTGCTGCTAATTACAGACTGAAACATTCACTATAATATTAATTTACACAACTCCCACACACTTAAATCATTTTAAATCTTTCAAAACAAATAACATAATAAATATTATTTCACTGACTTTTTTTTGAGTTGCTGTCTGACATCAGCCATTTCTGTCCATTTGCGTGCATGGACTTTTATATGCGTTATGGAGCAGATGATTTGCATAGAATCATAGAATCCCAACCGCGCAGGATCCATTTGATCCATCGAGCCTGCACCAACCACAATCCCACTCAGGCCCTATCCCCGTAAGCACACATATTTACCCTGCTAATCTCTGAAGGGTCAATTTAGCATGGTCGATCCAGCTAACCTGCACATCTTTGGACTGTGAGAGGAAACTGGAACACCTGGAGGAAACCCACACAGACATGGGGAGAATGTGCAGACTCCGTACAGCCAGTCACCCGAGACTGGGATTGAACCCATGTCACTAGTGCTATATGGCTGCAGTGCTAACCACTGTGCCGCCTTGTATGTTGACTTACATAGAAGAAGCAGCCACCTTCAGGATTCTACAGTTGCAAGGAAACTCAAAAGTGAACAAAAGGAATTGCTGATGAATACTGTATTAAAGATTATACTGGTGATTGTTCAGGAGAGATTAATATATTTTCCATTCATGATCCACATGACAATGAGGAAATGACAGAGACATTAAATAGCTATCTGTTGTCACAGTAAAGGACACAAAATAAAACATCAGATAAATAGTCTAACCAGAGTGAGGAACTTAAAGTCACAAATATTAGTAAAGAAAAGGTACTGGGGCTGAAAGCCAACAAATCCTTTGACCTGATGCCTTACCATCTCAAGGTTCCGAAAAAGATGGATAAGATAAAGTCACATTGGTGGGAAAGAGGCTGTGGAGAGGAGGGGTGGAGGCTAAGATATCAGCTTGCTTAGAGAATTGATTAAATGACAGAAAACAAAATAGGATAAAATACTTTACTTTCAGGTTGGTAGGGAGTTTACCAGTGAGGTACCACAAGGGTCAATGCAAGGACCTCTGCCAATTACACCAATGACTTAGATGAAGAGATTGAGTGTGATGTATCCAAGATAGCTGAGGGCACAAAGCTCAGTGGAAGCATAAACCGTAAGAAGATTTTTCCAAGGTCATCAGCACTGACAGGTCACTAAGTTTGACTGGGTGGAAGATGCCCGTGAAGATAGAATGTGGCCTTTAATTGGTAATTGAAATGGCTCAATTGGGATCCCTAATCGATGCCTAATTGGTGCCTAATCTGCCAACTTTGCATGCACTGGCAAATGACAAAAATGATGTGGCAGCCAGACACATCATGATGCCTTCCTGCACCAGTTGCCAGTCTTTATGCCTTACAGCCATCACTAAAGTTCTAGTAAATCTACAGCAGTTGTCTTGGTGAGGAAGTACCTGCTGTAATCACTCCCTCCTGCTGATCACTTTCATTACCATCACTAACCTCAGGTTCGACACATAGGCCGGAATTTTACCGGCATGCACACCCAAAGCTTGTGAGATTGCGTCCAAGGTGATCTTACGAGCTGTTCTGTGAACCTCGTCTGGTCTGACTTCGGGGCGGGCGTGCTGGTAAAATCAGGTCCATGGAGAGACAGAGATACTGTACAGTGCAGAAGGAGGCCATTCAGTCCATTGAGTCTGCACCAACAACAATCCCAACTAGGCTGTATCCCTATAACCCCACGTATTTTCCTTGCTATTCCCCCTACACTAAGGGACAATTTAACATGGCCAATCAACCTAACCTGCACATCTATGGACTGTGGGAGGAAACCAGACTACTCGGGGGAAACCCGTGCAGACACCAGGAGAATGTGCAAACACCACACAGATAGTGATCTAAGGCCAAAATTGAACTTGGGTCCCTGGCGCTGTGAGGCAGCAGTGCTAACCACTGTGGACTGGAATTAAACAGTTCTTTTGATGTGCCTTCAGATTTGTGGAATCGCCCGTGAATTCCTCTTACAAAGGAGCATCAAATTAAATGTTATTTTCTATAATGCTTTACTTGGGTTTGCTGCTGTTTTTGATGGATGTGCATTCACTGACAACACTAAACATTGATATTTACTTCATTCACATTTTCGCCTGACATTCCATCTCCCAATGCATGCATCAACCTTGCTTCCAAGATTGGGATTAGAATGTCATGTCCAAATTACTTGGTGGAAGCAAGTTTCCAAATTCCTTTCAAAGCTGAGTTTATATTATCCTCGCAAAATACTAACTATAATGACAGAGCATAAATTATTCTCATGGAACGGAACAGATTTCTCATAGAATCTCTACAGGGCAGAAGGAGGCCATTTGGCCATCGAGTCTGCACCGACCACAATCCCATCCAGGCCCCATAACTCCATTTATTTACCCTGCTAGTCCCTCTGACACTAAGGGGCAATTTACTATGGCCAATCAACCTATCCCGCACATCTTTGGGATGTGGGAGGAAACACACACAGACATGGAGAGAACGTGCAGACTCCACACAGACAGTGATCCAAGGCCAGAATTGAATCCGGGTCCCTGGCACTGTGAGGCAGCAGTGCTAACCACTGTACCACCATGCTTTGCCATTCTCCGCAAATTAATAATAAAACCAACAGCAGACACTCAAATGATACAAAAATCTTTGCAAGTTGGAGGGAAAATTTCCATTGTGTTGAAACATGACGTTGAAACCACAGAACTATTATTCATGAGTATCACAAGTGATATCTTTCTCCACAGGCTGTTTACTTTTCAAAGATTTCCATTGTCCATGATCAGTTTGTCTCAACACAGATGTCCATGGAAACAGAAATTCTAACTTTTGAAGTCTTTTTGAAGAACATTGCCCTGCAAATTGAATTTCCTTTTCGCCTATCAATGCACAATTATTTTGGTCGCCATGGCAGCGGAGGAATAAACAATATCCTCAGCTGACAAAGCTTTTATTTGTGTACATTTTCATTTTAAATGCCAAGGTACAAAATGCTTTCATCAGCAAACAAGTAACAGACTCATATAAACTCACACGTATCTGCAATTAATGTTCTGACTCAATGCTTAGGTGCTTTCAAAGATGCACTTTTAAATTAAATGACGGATTGTTCCTATCTGGATCCTGTGAATTAGAGACAAAAAAAAGAACTTGCCTTTGTAACACATCTGCCGTCCTCCCAAGTACACAAGTGTTTCATATTTTTGTGAAGGGCATGTACAATTATCATGTAAGTAACCGCAGCAGCTAATTTCTGCACAGCAAGGTTCCGCAACCAGGAAATCAGTTAACTGGCCAATTAATCTTATGTTAGGGTGATGTTGATTGAGGAATCAACATTGAACAGAGTGCGTGAGAACAACTCCCTTGCTGTTCTCTTAATAGCACCATGGAATTTTTCTTACATCCTATCTTAATGGACATGACTTCAAATTAACACCTCATCCAAAACAGTATCTCCAACAGTGCAGCATTCTCTCATTTCTTCATTAGGAAGTTAGCCACGAGTGCGACTTGAACTTACGAGGCAAGGTTTCATTGTTGATTTACAATTACTCAAACTTTAGAATCATTTCGCGTGGAACCTGTTGTTCCCTCATAAAAAAGGTTGTTTTTGATTTTTGTAGTGAGATTTATCGCACAATTAGACTCCTTACCAACATGATTGATGGAGACTAGTTAAAAAGGCACTTTAATACGAAGCATAAGACAAGAACACAGAACATTTATTATAAAATTAGTGGGTCCTCTTGAAACTAGACAGTGCAGAAAATACAGAGACATGTCCCTTTTATCTGCAGTGGAGAAGATTCTCACAAATCCTCACCAGCAAAGACATAATTCCAGAAACCCCCTGAAGCCCTACTGTATGGCAAGTTATCTCCTCCTGTCACTATCCAGGAAGAGGACCTCTGTCCTTTCTCTCACAGCTTCCAGCATTTGGTCCAGATTAGCATCGATGAAATGAAGCATTGCCTTGTCCAGGTGCCTCAGGCCTCCAGCTCCCGTGTGACGTCTCACTTCTCCACTGGCACCGTGGAGAGTTTTGGCACAAATTGCAAGATCTCTCCCTCAGGACAATCAGTGATGGTGACTGTGGTGTGTCTTAGTGAGTCCCACACTTTATCTGACCCACTTCTATTCCTGCCTCCACTGACTGTAAGTGGCAGGAAACCCTGTCTCCATATCTACTCACAAATCTTAATATAAGAACATAAGAAATAGGAGCAGGAGTAGGTCAACTAGCCCTTCGAGCCTGCCCCACCATTCAATAAGATCATGGCTGATCTGTCGTGGCTCAGTTCCACATTCCCGCCCTCTCCCCATAACCCTTAATCCCCTCTCTTATCAAAAACCCATCAACCCGCGTCTTAAAAATATTTAGCGAGGCAGCCTCCACCACCTCAACGGGCAGAGAATTCCAGAGATTCACCACCCTTTGAGTGAAGAAGTTCCTCCTCAACTCCGTTCTAAACCGCCCCCCCCTTTATCTTGAGGCTGTGCCCCCTAGTCCTACTGTCCTTTCTGAGCGGGAAGAGTCTCTCCACCTCTATCCTATCCATCCCATTCATCATCTTATACGTCTCAATGAGATCTCCCCTCATTCTTCTGAACTCTAACGAGTACAAGCCTAGTTTATTCAGCCTCTCCTATTCCCACCTGTAGCAGCATTCTGACAGGGGAAAAAAAAACTCAACACCTGTTTTCTGCCCCTGTGGCAAAGCTTCAGCCCAAGAAATGGGCAAGCAAGCGAGTAAGTGGGCCACATGAGTGGCCCTCCTTCATCTCAATGGGTCGCAAGATTATGGCATTGTGGGTCAACCCACAGAATATGGACTGCACCAATTCAAGAAGGCAGCTCACCACCACCTTCTCAAGGGCAACCAGGGATGAGCAATAAATGCTGGCCTAGCCAGCGACGCCCAGATCCCATGAACGAATAAAAAAAATTGAAATCGGGCTTGTTCACTAACCATGACCTTATGAATAAGATCAAATACATTTAATACACGCTGAATATCTCATAACAAGTTATAAAAAATGCTTAATCATTTATATATTAGTAGAATTTTCACTTGAAATTGTAAAATCAAAAGAAATATTTGGAAGCAGAGGTAAGGCACAGCTCTCACAGCCAATGTTCAGCACAACAACTTCACTTACCCTTGTTTTGCGTGTGTATCACTTCAGTCACACCACCAGGGAAAAAGCCACGCGGATGGAAATCAGTAGAATGTGGCAACTCTACGTATGGGCAATGGTCAACAAAATGTTTCATGGGCTACACTCAGTACCCAGATGGGCTGCATGCGGCCCTGGGTCATAAGAACATAAGAACGTAAGAAATAGGAGCAGGAGTAGCCCTTTGAGCCAGTAGGTTGTCGGGTCGTAGGTTGCCCACCGCTGCCATATGGCTATGTTGGGCGGGATATTCCAGCCCAAGAATGGAAATTCCCACCCAAGGTCAATGGGAAATTTTGTCCAGTGTCCATATCCATACAGCACAGAAGAAAGTAATTTCATCAAGTCGATCCTGGCTTGCTGTAGAACAATCTAGGCAGGCCAATTTCAAACCTCTTCATCATATAAGTTTATTTCTCTCAAGTACCCATTCACTTCCAGTGATATCTAATTCTGGCAAAATAATAACCATTCTACTCTACTAGAAATAGATCGCCTTCCTACACTTATGCTGTCACTAGTACTTTGCAATCAAAGGACACCTTCCCCAATTATAAGTAGCAATTCAAGTGTATTTTTTATTTGAGTTGTGTGCAATGCCAACAAGGCATTGTTTATTGCCCGTTCAGAGTGTGGAACCGGAGTCACATGTAAAATGTTCCATTATTCTTGACATTAACTGAGCAGTCATTCTTCTGGTGGCAGCTCGCAAACTACCAGATTTATTGAATTCAATTTCACAACTTGCTATATTGGGATTTGAACTCAAGACCTCTGAGTTACTAGCCAGTACCATTATCGCTTGGCTAGCAGGTTCCGCGACATATGTTGCAAGATATATCCATACCAGTCCATCATCCGCATATTATCACATCACTGGGGGAAAACAGGCCAACTGTCAATGCTGTAACAGATGAAATATTGGGTCCTGAGAATGCAGACAGAGTCATTCATCAGACAAGATTGAGGCAAAGGCAAAGTTCTGACAAAACAATTCAATTTGAGAATTTTCCAATGGTTTGCCACATGCACGTTCAGCTCATTTGACTTGACTATTAGTTACTGTACATTAACAAAGATCAAAATCCTTATTGTTTAGTTCTCATGGTGGAATATAAATGCCTTGAAAGATGCTTGTGTATGACTGAACCTGCCCAATATAACACACAGACTGCTGTCAAGTTCAAGGAAGTGATCGCCTTTTGGACTCTTAAACCCAGCATTAATATCACTCTCATAAACTCCTCAATTGTCAGGAATATTTCATCACTGTAGCATCAACCCTAAACTACAAAAATAAATCCTTCAGAATGATTTTTTACCAGAACAGAAGGGGCTGCAAATGACCAAGTACACTTTTTAAAAATGCCTATTAACAAAGAGTATGTTGACAAGTTAATTTGCTTGCTGCATCCTGAGAATGTTTCCAGGACTTAAGCTATCTTTCCTATGGGACATCTTTCTGAACGTCAGATGTTATTGCACCAAATAAGTGCAAGATAGAAAATAATACTCTTGGTGTTCAAGTTTGTTTTGATGGCATGATCACCATGTTTCGTTTTCTCTGAGGGATTCAACTTAATAGTAAATGTCTAGCAATAGTGGACTATAAGCACCAGTTAATGAGGGATTGTGTCAACTGTAATAAAGCTTTGATGACATTTATGCTGTAAGTCCTAATAGACCGGCATTTATTAAAATACATTGAGGAAATTTTGTCTCAATGAAGGTCAAAGTCTGAATAATTTCACAGGCATGTACTTTTCAAGGAGCAGGATGAAAAAAGGGTAACGGAAACGAGGGGGAGGAGGACTTCAGATCAGCATAACTTCATCGGGGGTGCAGAGGAAATCTTATTTATGTGCGTAAGCAGAGTTTTGATTATGTTACAGTGGAGCAGCAGCAGAAAGAGCAAGGAAGGTCAGGGTCATAATTTGCAATATGAAGCAGTAAAACTTGTTTGAAATCACTATAAATGTCATTCTGCTTCTATGGAAAGCAGGGGCTGCAGACAGTAAACTGCAAAATAATGAAGATTCAAAAGTGTAAAGGGAGCCCAGTAGCTAAAGGGACTGAGAATAGAAGCATGAGAATAACACTGCAGAGTCATGACTCCAAATATTAATCTGAAGCCAACTTCTGTGTGGGGAAGCTCCAATGACAACTGAGAAGGTCATCATCCGCAATCTCAACTCAACTATACCAATTAATTTTGACATCCAGACTTTGCATCTCTGAATTGCACAATGAGTGGGTGGCACAGTTGCACAGTAGTTAGCACTGCTGCCTTACGATGCCAGGGAACCGGGTTCAATTCCAGCCTCAGGTCACTATCTGTGTGGGGTCTGCATGTTCTCCCTGTGTTTGTGTGGGTTTCCTCCGGATGATCCAGTTTCCTCCCACAGTCCAAAGATGTGCAGGTCAGATTGATGGCCATGCTAAATTAACCTTAGTGTCAGGGGGATTAGCAGGGTAAATATGAGGAGTTACGGGAATAGAGTATGATGATCGGTGCCGACTCGATGGGCCGAATGGCTCCCTTCTGCACTGTTGGGATTCTATGAGTGTGATGCATGTCTATTTGACTCAATCTCACACGATCCTGCATACTTCAAGAGGTAGTCCACAAATTCTTTTGTTTTTTACTTGGTTCATGGGATGCAGGCATTGCTGGCTCATCCAGCATTTATTACCCATCCTGAATTGCCCTTGAGAAGGTGTTGGTGCGCAGCCTTCTTAATTGCTGTTTGTGGTGTCGGTACATCTACAGTGCTGTTAGGGAGGCCAAAAGAGAAAATGCTGGAAAATCTCAGCAAGTCTGGCAGCACCTGTGAGGAGGGAAAAGAGTTGACGTTTCAAGTTTAGATGACCATTTATCAAAGCTTGTCATTGAGGAAGTGAGGCTGTGGAAGCAAGTCTTGGTAAATACCTTGTCCAACATTAAGAGAGAAATGGAAAGCAGTGAAGGTGGATAGGGGGAGAGAGACATAGGGAAATCTTGTCGGAGAGAAGAGCAGTACTTCTTCAGAGTAGGCATTCATGGAAGAGAAGTGGCAGTGAGTTACACACTAGATAAAAGCAAATTACTGCGGATGCTGGAATCTGAAACCAGAAGAGAAAATGCTGGAAAATCTCAGCCGGTCTGGCAGCAGATGCCAGACCTGCTGAGATTTTCCAGCATTTTCTGTTTTGGTTTCAGATTCCAGCATCCGCAGTAATTTGCCGTTAAGGAGGGAGTGCCAGGATTTTGACCCATTGACAGCGAAGGAACAGCGATATATTACAAAGTCAGGATGGTCGATGGCTTAGAGGGAAATTTGCAGGAAGTGATGTTCCCAGACAGATCTACTCCCTTGTCCTTCCAGGTGTTAAAGATGGAAGTCTTGGAAGATGCTGTTAAAGGAGACTCTCTGAGTTCCTGCAGTATATCTTGTAGATGGTACATGCTACCATTGTTCACTGATGGAGAAAATGAAAGTTGAAGGTGGTGGGTGGATGTCAAACAAGCAGATGCTTTGTCCTGGCTGGTGTCAAGTTCTTTGAGTGTTGGAGCTGCATTCATATAGACAAATGGAAAGTATTCCATCACAATTATGACTTGTGCCTTGGAGATGGTGGGAAGGCTGTGGGAGTCAGGAGATCAGTTACTCACTGCAGAATTCCCTGCCCCTGACTTACTTTTATATCCATTATAATTACATAGCGGGTCCAGTTCAGTTTCTAGTTGATAGTCTGTTACTGTGGGTTTGCCTCAGGACGTACTGGCTTCTTTCTCTGGAACTTGCTGGATGCAAATTTTTTTTGCTCAAAATACCTTTATTTACATCACTATTTATAATGTTATAGAAAATCAGGACTTAGCTACAGGTAATCTTTGAGCTGTTTCTTACTCATCTTCTCTCAGTGAGTAACAGCATGATGACACAGCTCCTGACACACATACTCAGAAGCTATCATTAGAGTTAACCCTTCACTGTACAGCTTCTCTTGAGTCTTTATTTCTATCTTATTATCAACACATCCTCCTATACCTCAGTCCAAAGTACCTGCTTCCAAAATGTAAACCTCTTTGGTGGTTTCACCGATCTTTGAATGAGTGTGAAGCTCTTTTAAAGCAGTTTGGAATCTGTTTGCCCTGAGGTTAGTTCCTGGGGGTTCTCACACCTGGCTTCCATCATATGCAGTTCTGTAGTTGTGACCTTTTCTTGAGGTCAGGGCATGCAGCAGGCATGTTAATGGTTAATGGTTTTATGCTAATTAAAATCAGAGCAACTCAGTTCCTTTGAACCATGCCTGACTGTGTCTTGACCAGATATGATCTTGGTTGCTGTAGTTTCTCTATTACAGTACCTTCATGCTGCTGGCATTTAAACCACATCATCTCTCCCCTTTCTGGGAGCTGGAAGGTCATGAGTCCTCATCAGAACAAGAAATCTGACTTCTGTCTACCGCAAGACATTCCGCTTGTCTCCTTTCACATTCCTGAGTGTGTGATGGGGGAACTTCCATCTGGTCCACAGTTAGTCTGGTGGGGGTCACTGGTGATGCTGTGTTCTCCCCGATTCCCAGTAGAAGCGCTGGTGCCAGGAAGGGCAGATTCAGAAGGGCTAAAGACAGCCAGGACCTCCTTGGTGAAAAGCCTCAGGCTCTGCTCCAGTGCTTCCTCCTCCCTCGGGGTGCCTGGTGGCTGCCAGGTCACTCCATGAAAGGGAGGGGCAGCTAGAGTGAAATCCAGTTGCCTCAATGCCACCTCGTGATGCCAGTCCAGGAGGTCCTCTATAGTCTGTGCAATGCGGCCGATGCTGTCAGCCATGGTCCGGTGTGACTGGGCCAAGCTCTTGAGCACTGCTGCAATGTGCACCTGGGCTTTTGACATGCCTGTAAGACTGCTGGACATGCTATATTGGCCCTCAGCAATAGACAGCACAGACTGAGGCAGGCCTTGGACATCATCGGTCATTGCTTGGCCCTCTTGCTCCAGGCTGCCACCCTTGCAGTGTTGGCCTGGGTTGCACTCATTGCCAGCACCATCTCCTGTCACAGAAGGCTGGTGGACTCCTTCAGGTGGCTTTGCAGAAAGGTTCCTAAACACCCTCTCCTGAAAAGCATGGCATTGCTTCTGTATCTGTAACAGTGCTGCATTGAGCTTCCCCAGTGGATCAACACCTGCCTTCAGGGCAACAAGTTCCTGGGAGTCATCAGTCCTCCGAATGCCAGCTCTCCTGGACGTTCCTACCTCCTCCCGATGTGCAGCAACTGCTGTGTGGTGCTCACAAGAAAGTGCCTCAGAAACCTAACCACTAACATTTCCCACCAAGGTGGGTGTATCTGGGTTAGTGGATGTGCAGGTGACAGCAGTGCCAAGAGTTCAGTGTTGTTTCTGTGGTCTGGGGTGCTCTAAGGGGTTGGACAAGGGGGAGTGACCCCAAATGGCCCAGCCTCAATGCATGCTGACCCTGGAAGTGAGAGAACATGGGTTAGCTTTTGGGATCTTCAATGGTGTGGAGAATGTTAACCTCATCTGAGGTATGGATAAATGTGCTTTGGACTCTCACTTGCTCGGGCCATCACGACCTCACAGCTGGCTGCTGACCATTCCTAGTCCTCCCCGCCAGGGCCCTTTCTTTGAAGGGTGCAAGGACCCTCAATGTGGGTGTGCCCCCACCCAGCTTCCCTCTTTCCCTCCTGTTGTGTGCTATCTTTTGCTTTTGGGAAAGAAAAGGTGATTTTGAAAGGGTGGTCAGGTGGGTTTGGGGGCTTAACATCAGTGCCATGTGTGGAATCTGGGGCAAAATGGTGAGGGGTCATGATGAATGTCAGTGGGAGGGATTGATAATGATGGGAGTCATTGGGTAGAGAATGGGGGTGGGTTCTGAGACAGATGCTGGTAGGTCGGCTGGTTGAAACTGGAAGTGCTTATTGTAAGGTTGCTGCATTAGGGTTGGCACTGATGCCAGAGGAGGAGAAGTGGGTACTCACTCTTTAAGGAGATTGTTAATTTTCTTCCTGCACTGAATGGTTGCCCTCTGAATCAAACTGTTGTTGCTGACATCCGCAGCCACTGCCTCGCAGGCTTCTGCCAAGACATTAGCAGATGGGCTCCTGCCTACCCTGGACAATGGGGTGGCCCTCCTCTCATCCAACATCCAGGAAGCATGGGGCTGGTCTCTTTCAGGTCATCTTCCCTGGTGATGGGAGTGTGGGGTGTGCAGGGAGCGCTATTAAGCTGCTCCCTCTTGTTGCTGATTGAGGTGGTTCCCGACTCCAGCAAGACAGCCCTGCCGCTGGAGTCAGAGGATCCATGTGTTTCACCTGGGGGGGGGGGGCATTTAAATAAGCTGGGGGGCTTGTGAAAACCATTGCCAGTGGCAGTGTGGATCACCTTCCCGCGAGCAGGAGCACTTAGTCTCAAAACAGGAGAATTCCCCCCGTGTCCACAGTAATAGAATGGATCATTCTCAGATCAGGTGAAACACTCCCAAATGGACCAATGGAGCTACCTCTGTGCTGCCCCAAGCCTGTTCCTCTGCTCCAATCCCAGAAAAAAAGTATTATCTTGCTACTGCGGCTCTGTGTTCCTCCACTACTGCTGCAATGTCATCGGTGGATTATAAATTTACTGTTGCAATTTTCATTCCCACTAGGAATAGTTAAAGCTGTTTCCAATTCACTTCATGACAGCTGACAAAGGGAAGAGATTTCCATCACGTCAGTCAATTTGATTTGAACCCAAATCTTAGAACTAAAATGACTGTGTTCTATCCCACTGCATCACACCATCTCCACAAAGTTATACGTTTAAAAAGCACAATTTGATTTTGCTGAACCATACAGCGAATGTATTGGAAAATGAAATGCATTTTCACAAGTGGCTATTCAGGCAGAGTCAATCACGACATTAAAAGAGATTTACATAAAAAAGAATGTGAAAGAATAAAAGAGAAAAAAAGCATGGAAATAGAATGAGGCCAGTCAGCCGCAGTGGTGGGCTTGCATCAGCGAAGGGCATGCTGTCCTGAACTGAC
This sequence comes from Carcharhinus amblyrhynchos, assembly GCF_965287045.1. NCBI lineage: Eukaryota > Metazoa > Chordata > Chondrichthyes > Carcharhiniformes > Carcharhinidae > Carcharhinus > Carcharhinus amblyrhynchos. The sequence continues at coordinate 58,954,739 of NC_137335.1, forward strand.
TCCTGTCCTGAGATAACTTTGCGTTCCATATTCGGCTATTTTCTTACTTAACAAAAGCTAAACTTTAGTGAATTATTCTCAGTAGCACAGTGGTTCGCACTGCTGCCTCACAGCAAAAGGAACCCAGGCTCGATTCCTGGCTTGGGTCACTGTCTGTGTGGAATCTGCACATTCTCCCAGTGCCTGCGTGGGTTTCCTTCAGGAGCTCCAGTTCCCTCCCACAGTCTGAAAGGTCTGTTGATTAGATGCATTGGCCATCCTAAATTCCTGTGAGAATAGGTGTTGGAGTGTGGCAACTAAGGGATTTTCACAATAACTTCATTGCAGCATTAATATAAGCCTACTTGTGATACTAATAAATGAACTTAAAAAACAGGACTCAGTTGAATGAACCTTTTCTGAACAGCTTTGAATGCAATTTTGTCTTTTCATAATTGAGGAGACCCAAAACTGCGCATAGTCTTGAAATGGGGTCTCATAGCTGTAGTAACACTTTGCTACTTTTATACTCAATTCCCCTAACAAAAAAAGACCAGCACTCCATTTTCTTTCCTAATCACTTGCTGTACCATTTTGTGGATCAAGTGCCAGGACATCCAGGTCCCTCTGTAGTGCCTCTCCATTGAAATTATATCCTAATATTTTATTCCTCCTGCCAAAGTGAGGATGGATTGCGTCTCTGAGGGTCATTACTCTTTAAAATTCTCTTCCCAGAGACCAGTTAGAAGCTGGGTCATTGAATATACTTGAGGCTGATTTGGACACCAGTTTGATCAAGGGTTATGGGGTGAGTGTTAGGGGAGGTGTGGGCAGGTAAGTGAAGTTAAGGCCACGATCAGATCAGCATTATTCAACGGCAGAATAGGTTTGATGGTTCAAATGGATCTCTCCTGCTCCTGGTTCTCATGATCTTACACCTCCCTGTCTCCCCACCTTATTTCCCTTCTTTTATACACATCTCAAAACCTACCATCTTGATCCAGGTTTTGGCCACCTAATATATCTCCTGATGTGTTTCAGTATAAAACTTCATTTTATAATGCTCCTGCAAAATACCTTAAAATGTTTTATTATGTTGAAAGTGCTATTAAATTGTTCTTGATCTGAAATTGAGGGAAAACATCAAATTCATACCACTCATTGTGATATGCACAATTCCTGGGACATTAAGATTTACTGGAAGCATATTGTGTCAACATGCCTATCAATTATGAAGCAACTGTTCCTGCATAAGGCTTTATTGAATCTTCTGGGCATAGGGGAAAATTTAGATGGAGTGGTGGGGTAGGGGAGTTATGGTGTGATGAGGGGAAAGTCATGGTATTTAAGTATTGTCCTCAGGTGATCGATCCAATTCAACCAATTGCCTTGACAAAAGGATTGGCTTCCATGTAATATCTAGAAATCAACATAATTTGCACTCTCTCTTTTTCATGTATGCAAAGATATATATTTATGTGTTATGCACAGTGCAGAAGGAGGCCATTCAGCCCATCGAGTATGCACCGACCACAATCCTACCCAGGCTCTCTCCCCATAACCCTATGTATTTTTACCCTAGCAAGTCTCCCTGACACTAAGGGGCAATTTATCATAGCCAATCCACCTAACCCGTAATCTTTATACTGTGGGAGGAAACCAGAGCATCCAGAGGAAGCCCACGCAGACATAAGGAGAATGTGCAAACCACACACAGACAAATGGGCCAAGCCGGGAATTGAACCCAGGTCCCTGGCGCTGTGAAGCAGCAGTACTAACCACTGTGCCACCGTGCTGCCCTATGCTTGGTAATGAATAGACAACAACAAAATGATCTAAAAGCCAAAGTAAGTATCTTGGCATTAAGATTGTAAGCCTGTTCCATTCTCAGAAAAGATTTTATTCACTAGTTAATTTAGCAGCTGAATGTTTCACCAGTCAAGCAAATGTAATTCTTTTGTTTACAAGCGTCAGAATTTTAAAAACTCCCTCAGAATGCCACACACCCTGATCCAGAAACAATTTTATGGTGGGGCAGACATGGTTTCAGACTGGAAGCCTGTCCATGCGCTAATTCAGGCCGTTCAGTGGTCACTTTTCCACCCAGCCTCAATTTTCAGGCTGCCGGTTGCATGGAGAAATAGAAAAAGTTCTCACTCTTAATCTTGGGTGGGAAGGGGGACATCATCCCCTTTGGAAGGCCCCTTCAGACTAGCAGCACCCTCGCCTCATGGCCTGGAGACCTCCTACACTCCCCCCCTCCACCCAGTGACAGCGAGATTGCTGACTCATGACACCCAAAGGAGTCCCATATCCTCCTCTCCCCACAACCTATGGTACTTACCAGCACTGTGGTTTCCAGGACATGGCCTCAGGCATGGCTCTGCAGTACCTCTTCTGGACACTGCGGCGCTGTGACTGAATGGGGTGGAGAGCTGACAGCCTCTTATATTTAAGTGGTTGTATGATTGCTTTAAGAGATGGTCATATTATTTGATGGTGATATTGTTGGGGGCTTCATAGGTTCCTGTTCAGTTTCAGTTTCTACACTATACAGGCAACAGCTCCTACAATAAACATGTTGTTTTTTGAATCTATGAGTGCAAACCACATCTTTTGCTTTTTGTTTAAAACTCACAATCCTTAACAGAGTTAGGAAATTACAAAAAGAAAATTGGCAACGAGTCAGGATTTTATTTTGTTGAAAGCATCAAGAAAAGATTCTAAGTAGAAAAATTATCATGTGTCCTCACATTTCAAATATTAGAAGGTTGGGGAAAATCAACAACAGATTAAAGAGTCAAGTGCCAGTGAAAGTAGGCCAAGTAAGGAAAAAAAAGAAAAAAAGAGTATCATGTTTCCTGCTGGAAAAATAAACAGGCAGACTCCTCTGAGATGCAAGGTCTATGGAAATGTTGCAGTGCGTAGCGACAGAGTGGGGAGACTCACTACGCAGCTGAGGAAGGGTAGATGCTCTGTGTGTGGTTTTAGAAGAGGGTTTTTTTTCTCATTACAGAAGGATGAGATTGCAGGCAGTATCTGGCATATTTTAGAAGAAGGGACGCTTTGCTGGTGGCTGAAGCCATTGAGAAACAAATCAAATCAACAGATTCCAGGGTAGAAAAGAGCGAAATGGGAAGACAGTAAAAATATATACATATTTATATATAAACTGAGCAGAGTCGTGTTGCTAGTGCCTGCAAGAGAAATGGTACCTCAATTAGGAACTATTAGTCCTTTCAATGAAGAAAATGAATCACAGAGTTCCTGTGTAGAGCATTTTCAGTACTTTGTACAGGCAAATAAAGTTGCAAACAAACTGCTCATACCAACTTTTCTCGGTACAATAGGGAGTAAAACCTTCAATTTGCTCCGAATCTTGATTCATCCAGCAAAGCCAGGAACCAAAACCAATGATGACTTGACCAAGATTCTTGAAGAATATTACTCTCCAAAGCCACCGTGGAACAGTTTAGGTTCCATTGAAGGAATCAAATAGAAGGCGAGAGCATCGCTCAGTTTGCAGCAACCTTATAAAGGCTGGCGCAACATTGTGAGTTTGGTAAGTCATTGGAGCAATGATTCCCAACCTGTGTGCCGTGGCACACTGATGTGCCATGAAGACCCCCCGCTCACCTAATTGTGTCACAAAAATAGATTCAAAACGATTAAAAATTCATGTAATTAAACTAAAACTAACCTTCGCCTTGAACTCTGTGGTCGGCATCTCCGAGGTCTGATAAACATCAGGCCTCCTAGACAACATATGCACAGTTTAGATTTTTACTTTGGTTAGACGCGTGTGCCTGACTTGGAGCTGAAGGCAAAGCCCCTACATGCCTGTACAAAAAGCAAAAACTCAAAAAGAAAACCCTGGGAGAAGTGAGAGAGACAGAGGTAAAAAAAACATACGCTATTCTGAAAATTATAATATTGAACCATGCCAATAACTTGCATCTATGGTTATGTTTAGCTAATGCCTAGGTATGAGATTAGCATTATGATGATACTTCTGCCTGGCACTTCAACTTTCCCCTCTTTTTACATTATGTTACCATTTCTTCTGATATTTCATTTTACTACCTGAGGTAATCAAATTCAAATAATAATACCAAAGCAAAGTACTGCAGATGCTGGAATTCTGAGATAAGAAGAAAAGTGTTGGTAAAACTCAGATAATCAGGCAGCATCTGTGGAGAGAAGCAGTCACTGTTCATGTTGACAGCCATTTCAAAATATTAAAGCTTGTATGAATTGGATAAATTATTTGTGAACTGTGTTTTTAAGGAAATCAAGATTCTCTTTACACAGCTTACATTTATATTGTTTACATTTTTGAAGTCATTGGCCCAGGTTTTCTGATAACTGGGGAGGAAGCTATCAATGTTCAGCATTATTCGGGTGGAAATCAGATGCTGGCTTTCAGATATGCACAGTAAAACATGGTACGGTGGCACAGTGGTTCACACTGCTGCCTTACAGCACCAGTTTGATTCCCAGCTTGGGTCACTGTCTGTGCAGGGTCTGCACTTCTCCCCGTGTCTGTGTGAGTTTCCTCTGAGTGCTCTGGTTTCCACCCTCAGTCCGAAAAATGTACTGGTTAGGTGCAGTGGCCATACTAAATTCTCCCTCAGTGCACCCAAACAGGCACCAGAATGTGGTGACTAGGGGATTTTCAGAGTAGCTTTATTACAGTGTTAGTGTAAGCCTACCTGTGACACTAATAAATAAACTTTAAATTTTAAAATCGTGTTTTCCAATTTTGTCTGGATTTTCCACCCACATTGCCATTCACTCTGATGGAGAACAGAGGTTGAAAATTGCCCCAGGGAGTTGTTGGAGAATGAAGTATCTTCTTTTAAAACCAGCTGATGTGATTTAAGGAAAGATCGTGCTGTTAAAAAGTTACAGCATAGTCAAAGTAGAGTTGAGTGGACTAACAGCAGAATTGCCTCTCCATGTGGTTCGTGGCATTTTTCAAGCTTTATTTGGAGATTGTGGTTGGAGAAGATAAAGTTCACAGATTCCTGTTTAATTTCATTTTCTACTCTTTGCAGGCAACATCTCCTACAATAAGTCTGTGGTTGCTAGTTTGAATCTAAGTGTGCAAACCACATCTTTTCCTTTTTTGTTTAAAACCTCTTAACAGAGATAGGACACAAAGCCAATCTGATTGCCTATCCGAGAGCACTCAATTGTATGTAAAATAACAGCAGGCGTGTCAGAGTCAGTGGGGATGCCCCAAGCACCCATCATTCTGAAAAGTCAGCCCATAGATTTTTTCATCTTTGATTTTGATTTGATTTGATTGAATATTGTCACGTATTAGCATACAGTGAAAAGTATTGTTTCTTGCGCACTATACAGACAAAGCATATCCTTCATAGAGAAGGAAACAAGAGAGTACAGAATGTAGCATTGCAGTCATAGCAAGGGTGTAGAGAAAGATCAACTTAATACGAGATCCATTCAAAAGTCTGATGGCAGCAGAGAAGTTGTTTTTGAGTTGGCTGATACATGTCCTCAGGCTTTTGTATCTTTCTGATGATGGAAGAAGATGGAAGGGAGTATGTCCTGGCTGCGTGGAGTTCTTGATTATGCTGGCTGCTTTTCCAAGGCAGCGAGAAGTGTAGACAGAGTCAATGAGTAGGAGGCTGGTTTTCTTGATGGAATGGGCTTTGTTCAGGACACTTTGTAGTTTTTTATGGTCTTGGGAAGAGCAGGAGCCATAGCAAGCTGTGATACAACCAGAAAGAACGCTTTCTATGGTACATCTGTAAAAGTTGGTGACAGTCATAATGGACATGCCAAATTTCCTTAGCCTCTTGAGAAAGCAGGTGGGCTTTTTAAACTATAACACCGGCATGGAGAGGCCAGGACATGTTGTTGGTGATCTGGACAGCTAGAAACCTGAAGCTCTTAACCATTTCCACTTTGTCATCGTTGATATAAACAGGGGTATGTTCTACACAACCCTTCCTGAAGTCAATGACATTTATTGATAGTTTTGTGAGTTCAATATAATTGAAGCACATACAGAGGCCCATCTTCTGATGCACCTCTATTTTTCAGATTTGATCTTACTCTGTTGTAGGAAAATAAATGCTCTACAATATCTTTACAATAATACTCATTTTAAAGTTCCCAAAAAGTCTTACAGAGATTCTATTCTGTTCAGAAAGTGATATGCACAGTACAGCTGTATCTATTTAAAAATAATTATTCTACAGAATAATCAAACTAATTATATAACTGATCAACTGATCGTACACCAACCTAATTGAGAATGACAATGCTAAATTGATTTTACCACAACTTTGTTGCTTTTAAATTGTTGCTATAATTATTTTGGAATAAAAGTAAAGGTACACGGGGGACAGCTTCAATTGCTGTCATGAGATAGTTCTGGTAATTAAAGTGCCACCACTTTGCTTATGTAGAGTATTATCATCTCTCAGTTGCCTCGGATAGCCTTAGCTGTCTAACAGTAATGCAGTCTTCGAGCCATAAAATCCTTACAGTGCAAAAGGAGGCCTTTCAGCCCCTTGAGATTGCACCGACTCTCTGAAGGATCATCTTACCCAGGCTAACTCTCCTGCCCTACCCCCATAGCCGTGTACATTCACCACAGCTAATCCACCTAACCTACACGTCTTTGGACACTATGGGGCAATTTTTCATGGCAAAATCCACCTAATCTGCACATTATTAGATTGTGGGAGGAGACTGGAGCACCTGGAGGAAACCCATGCAGTCATGGGGAGAATGTACAAACTCCACATGGACAGTCACCCAAGAATGGATTCAACCAGGATCCCTGGTGCTGTGAGGCAGTGATTCTAACCACTGTGCCACCCTTCAAGGGGATTCATGCTATAGTTCTGCCCCAAAGAGCCAACCGTTAATACAGGATTTGCACGACTCACATCCAGGACAAAGCAGGATGAAAGCATTCGCCTGAAGTTATGTCTGGTGGTTGACTGTTGATAAAGAAATCAAAAGAATGTTCCATTAGTCCCCCAGTTGTGAAGCTCAAAAGGCCTTGCCACCACCAGAGAATATGCATGCTTGGGATTGGCCAGACAGTTCCTATGCAGGAGTACATACTTTGCAGCACCAATTATGGGTCATACGTTTCTAACATTAGTTGTCGTACATTCTAAATACTTAATATCCAATTGACGAAGTCCTCAATGGCCACTGAAACCACTGACAAATTGAGGAAAATTTTTATCATCCTCGGCGTCCTGATGGTCTTAGTGTCAGGCAATGGCACACTTTCACAGTGGAGGAGTTACAAACATGTATCAAAACAAATGGTTTTCATCATGTTAGGCCAGCACTTTACCACCCAGCTTCCAATGAGTTAGTGGAATGCACTGTACCAATGTTCAAATCATCATTGAAGAAATAAGTCAACTGGCCCCAACCACTACATATAATCACTAGCCTGTTGTCATACAGCAGCACACCAAATGCGACCACCAGGGTCATGCCAGCCGAGCTCGTAATGGGACACCGCTTATGGACACAGTTGGATATGATATTCCCAGTTTTGGTGGGGAAGATGGTGGGTCGGCAAGACTCCCTGAAAGAAAATCACAACTCCAGGAAAAAGGCAGAGGGCGGAATTTTACAAAACAAAATTCTAAAGAACAAATGAGAAAACTGGAGAGTTTCAGCGTCATTTTTTTGGATGAGTTTGAAAGTTAAATTGTATGGAATTTAATACAAAAGAAGTGAGAGGATACGATTCTTGCCACTGTATAGGGAGCCTAAGCTCACCAGTGAAGCTGGCTACTGAGCTCTAGGGATGCCATTGCGCAGGCGCCTCGATCTCTCGGTGTGCTGGGAGACCTCCTGCTGCCCACCCCCCCCTACCCATGGACATCAGGATGCCACCTCAGCAGAATTTCAAGGAGCCAGGTGGGTACTGCCAGGCTGGCACTGCCCCTAACCATCCAGGGGCCTCAATGGCCTCTGGTCCCCATGATGAGGCCATTATGTCTGGTCTCTGCTGGTAGAGACAATACACAATTCTCACTGGGGACACCTTGGCCGGTGAGGTGGTAGAGATAAGTGAGGCTGGATGATAATGTTCAGGACATGTTAATGATATGCTAAACAGTGCCAGTAAGATTTAGGAAGGTAAAAACTGGCACAAGCCTGATTTATCGGCTCCCGCCTGATCTTACCACCTCGCCTTGCCGAAAGCTGGGCAGGACAAGGCTGTAAGATTGCCACCGGAGTTTTCCAAATTGATGAGTTAGTTCTGGTCAGACACCTCACAGCAGGACCAACATGGGTGGCTGGTAAGATAATGGAAAGAATGGGAGCAGCCTCCTATGTTGTAGATATACAAGGTTATCATGTCAAGAAACATGTAAAACATCTGAGGAGGAGAGTAATGCCTGATACGGGGGAACAACAAGCCATCCCTGCAGTGGATTCGAGTTCACCAGGATTGGTATAGGGAGCCTGGTTGTAAACACGGAACCGGAGCAACCAGCGGTTTCTGTAACTGAGAAGACAACAGCTACTGAGGAGGATCGTGACCCTGGATTGATGCGTTTGCCTTTCGCGACCATCTGATCACGTTCCTCATTTCCAGAAAAGTCCAGCACGGAATTTACACATTCTACCAGGGTCCAGAAGTCTCTGGACCGACATATGATGAGTTTTGTTGGAAGATTCCTGATGTCTTTTGTAATTTGCTTCGCTGTGTTAAAGATTTTCTTTTTGTTTCATCCATAAGTGAATTCAGGAGTTAGGAGGGAAGGAGTGTGGTAGCGTGGCTCCTTTAAGGGGGCAATCCCTGAGGGCCACCTGATCAGACCTTGTGGAGGCAGGAAGCTGAGCCAATCAGGTGCAAGGACGTGTATCCCACGTCAGAGAGGAATTTTAATTGAAGCCAGGGAAGTGTGGAGAATAGTCACATAGTTAATTCCATCGGAGCCTTGTTTGTAAATCACCTTATGTCATTGGCAATAAAGCCTTTGTTACTTTGAGCCACATTGAGACACCTCTGATCCATTACAGTATCCCAGGTTGAAACCATGCCATTGGATCTTGCACTGAGGTCATTTGGAGCTGTTCTTTCCTCTGAAGTTTACTTTCCACTCCCCCTCTCTGTAAATTTGCCGAATTAATGCTGGCGTGTTTTCTTCTCTCATGTTTCAGAGCGCGCTCCCACCACATCGCCAGCTTCCTGTGATGTCACTTCCCCTGATGTCCCTCAGAATGTGTCAACCAGAGTTGGCAACTCTAATCTTCAGGAAACATGGTGAGCTGAGCGCTGTCCTGTATATTTATTGAAACCCCCAGTGCTCCGAGCTCTCTTTGTTGCTGATTCCATTACTTTCTACACAGTGATTAAATTCCCATCGGAAAGACAAGCAGCAATTGAATCACTGCAGGCAGCAAAGGAGAGAATTCAATCGCATGCACACAAACAATGTACCACTCTCATCCTGGGAAGAGCAAATCAAAAGCTGTCAACAAAACCTGACCAGCATCCATCTCGGCATGATCAAGCTACCAATCCCTTTTCTGTGACAACGATTACTATATTACAGACTACATCCAAATTATGTGGGCAAGTGCAGCCGGAACAAACTTCTAGAGAAGGGAAAACCCCACCTATCATCAGTGCCTATGTTATCCTGTGCTGCTAGACTGCTGCTCTCATTGGAGGAAACAGAAAACTCGAGGTAGATGTATTTTGCCCAGAGTTATGTCAGTGCATGAGTGAAATTCCAATGAATTGCTTCAGAATCACTCCATTGCTATGCATCACTTTGGAATATCCTTCAGGAAAAGAGAGAGAAGTGCATACACTCCCACCCATGTGGAAGGATGTGAAGAGATAAAGGCTAATTCGAACCCTGTAGGAGGGAGGGGAGAATCCCGGCATTGCTGGCCTCTATTCCACCGCCTTACACCTTCGCTCCCAGTGACACACAGTTGCAGTAATAGGGTGCGCTACAACAACTCACTAAGACTCCTTCAACAGCAACCTTCAGAGTACCTGGAACTCTACTGCCAGGGGAGGTGATGTAAGCAGATACAATAGTGACTTTTAATGAGCATCTTGACAAATACATGAATAGGATGGAAATGGGGGGATATGGTCCCTGAAAGGGTAGGGGGTTTTAGTTCAGTTGGGCAGCACGGTCGGTGCAGGCTTGGAGGGCTGTCATTTTCTTTGTTCTTTGTTCTAAACCCAGACCCACAATCACCAAGAAGGACAGGGGAATCGGATATGTGGGAACACTACCACCTGCAAGTTCCCCTTAAAGCTACACACCATCCTGACTTGGAAATATATTGCTCTTTCTTCATAGTTGCTGGGTCAAAATCGTGGAATTTCCTTTCTAACAACACATTGAATCTACCGACAAAAAGTGGGCTGCAGAGATTAAGGAAGGCATCTCACCACCACCTTCTCAAGGAGAATTCAGGATTGATAATAAATACTGGCCTGAACAGCAATGCCCACACTCTGACAGGCTGATACTCATGGGAATAGAGGGAGCTATTCTTTGATATGTGAGGTGACCTGTAGCATTCCCCTTACTAATTAAACCAGGAATGCTGGGTAAACCGCCCTGACATAGTAGGGATGCTGGCCTTCACCCCTTCCACCCTGAAACTTATAGATTTCTGTATTTGGGTGGGTGCTTTAACAATCAAATAAATTGAATTCCTAATATTCAGGGCAACAGTCATCTCAGCTCCTGGACATCACTGCAGGAGTTTCATCAATGACCTCCTTTCCGTCATAAGGTCAGCAGTGGGGATGTTCATTGATATTGTATAAAGTTTTGCACATTTAGCAACTCCTCAAAGCTGTCTACATCCAAATGCAAGAAGACCAAGACAATATGCAGGCTTGGGCTAACAAGTGGCAGGCATTGACCATCTCCAACAAGAGAGAACCCAAACATCACCCCTTGACTTTGAATGCATTACCATCTCTGAATCTCCCACTACAAAAATCCTGGGGATTACAATTGACCAGAAACTGAACTGGAATAACTATATAAATATCATGACTAGAAGAACAGATCAGAGGCTAGGAATCCTATGGTGAGTAACTCACTTCCTGATTTCCCAAAGCCTGTCCATCAACTACAAGGCACAAGTTAGAAGTGTGATGGAATACTCCCCATTTGCCTGAATGAATGCAGCTCCAACAACACTCAAGAAGCTCGACACCATCCTGAACCAAGCAACCCACTTGATTGGCATCCTTTCCACCAACATTTAGTTCCTCCACCACTGATGCACAGTGGCAGCAGGGTGTACCATCTACAAGGCATACTTCAGGAACTCACCAGGATTCCTCAAACAGCACCCTCCAACCACTACCATCCAGGAGAACAAGGTAGCAAATACATAGGGACACCACCACCTGGATGTTCTTCTCCAAGCCATTCACCATTCTGTCTTGGAATTATTTCACTTCACTGTTGCTGGGTCAAAATCCTGGAACTCTCTCCCTAACAGCACCGTGGGTGCACATACACCATGGGGACTGCAGTGGTTCAAGAAGGCAGCTCACCTTCTCAAGAGCAATTAGGGATAGGCAATGAAAGCTGGCTTATCCAGTGACACCGATATCCCGTAAATGAAATAAAAAGTTCAAATCCCAATTTATATCCCAATGCGAGCTCACCATTGCTAATTGTCAGAAAGATTTGGCTTCTGTGTACATAAATATTTCTGAAAGGTAGCCATGGCCATCTTCCCATGGGAGGAATTGGAACTTAAATATGCACACGTAGTCTCAAAAGAAAGCAGATACAATAATAATTGTACAGTGCTGTATTTTTATAAATGAACAGCAATTGTTTGCCATAGTGAACTGACATGAACATAAAAGCAATATACGGTGATACATATTCCACCCTGCAGTCATAACTGGTAGAATTATAATCACAAGTTTGATTGCAATGTAGCTGAGTTATATATACTCAAAAAATGAATAATACTTTGATCAAGCAGAATGAGCCAATGATAATCCATCACAGGGATGTATGCCTCCAGAAAATGCTTTGTCTCATACACTTTTTATGCTTTACAGCACCTTGCTGAATTTTATTTTCCTAAAGAAATGTTTGAGTTTAATTCATTGTACACCATGGAAAAGGAGCATTCACGACCCTAATATTGTTGTGTTGTGCTATCCACTGCAATATTTCCAGAGACCTTCCCTCTAGGCAGGCTAGTTTCCAGCCTCAATCAGTTGAGAATCTCATTACAACATCAAAACCAGGGTCTCGAGGCATATATATAATCCCAATGCAATTCCGAGGGACAGCTGGGGAGAGTACGGACCAGGGTGATGAAGGTGAGAAGGCCTGTAAAGGTAAATTCCAAATTTTTGTTGTGGGATCAAGAGGAGCACAGTTGTGTAGGATCAAGCAATAATCATTCCACTTCCCACATGGACTGCTCCAGTTCAAGAAGGCAGCTCACCGCCACCTTCTCAAGAGCAATTAGGGATAGGCTATGAATGCTGCCCTAGCCAGCGAAACCCACATTCCTTGAATTTTTGTTGAAACAGGTACCAATTCCAATTTACATCCCAATGTGAGCTCCCCACTGCTAATTGGAATCATAAAACAGAATCCCTACAGTACAGAAAGAGGCTGCTCGGCCCATCATGCCTGGACTGACCACAATCCCACTCAGGTCCTGTTCCTGTAACCCCTCACATTTATCCTGCTAATCTCACTGACACTAAGGTCAATTAACCTGCACATCTTTGGACTGTGGGAGGAAACAGGAGCACCCAGAGGAAACCCATGCAGTCACAAGGAGAATGTGCAAACTTCACACAGACAGTCCTGTAGACAGTCACCTGAGGCTGGAATTGAAGCTGGGTCCCTGATGGTCTGAGTAGCAATGCTAGCCGTTGTGCCACCGTGCTGCCCAAGAGTGGCTCAGTGGCTGTTGGCAAGATGAAGCTGCTAAGAACATTGATACTTCTGATGTGACCAGGCAACAGCATCTTTTCAAGGGAGGAAACTGAGAATGAAATGCGCATTTGTATTCTCAAGAGACAGCAACTGCAGTAATAATTTACCTGCCTGCTTATCCTGCTGATACTGTGCCATTCCAGAGGTGGCAAGCTGCTGTCAGATGCTCAATGAGGGTGGTAAACTTGCCACCAGCAAGGTAACGTGGCTCAGCCATTGAAATTGTCCAGCACCATCCCTGGCAGGAACTGATGGGCATTCCATTTGCTGACTGCCAGTTCTGTGTCTCGAGCTAAAATCTCTCCCATTGATGTTTGTTCAAATTGTTATGAAATGTTGTGAAAGGAATTTCTCTCTTTGGCAGAGAGTGAAGCTGAAATTAGGTTAGAATATTGCCAGAAAATATAACAATGTACACTTACATTAGAATTTTGAGAGTTGAAATGTTGAAGCATTAGTGCTTACTACATTTTTGTGCTTTTCCAAACCTTGCTTCATGTGAATCCCCAATTTTCCTTGCTCCGCCATTGATGGCCTTGTATACAGATGCCTAATCCCTAAATTCATAAAATTTCCTGCATAATCTATCTGCATTGTGACCTCTCCTTCTTTAAGGCACTCCTTAGAATGTACCTCTTCAGCCAAACCCTTAGTTACCAAAATACAGTGGCCGGAATTTTCCAGTGGGATTTTCCCATCCCACTGCAGTGAACGGAGATTTGCCTTTGCTCTTTTGGGAATGGAGATTTGCCTTGTCGCTAAATTCTCCATCTTCGCTGCAGCGGAAGCGTGGCGTGAATGGGCAGGTAGACTGCACCCAATGTCTTTATGTGGTCCGGCGCCAGGTTTTGTTGGGTAATCAATCCTGCGGAGCATTCTGAGATGCTCTACTACATTATAGGTGCTGTAGAAATGCAAGTTGTTGTTGTGGAACTGATTCTCCCTGACTGCCAAAAACAGATGTGGCACTGCGCTGTAATGTTCTACGTTCTATTAACAAATGTTGGCACTTTAAACTGTAACGTATCTCATTAGCTGTTGAGGAATGTGGAAGTATTATTGCCGCAATTGCATCATGATTGTCCAATTTTCTCTCTTGTGGCCCATGAAATCACAATCTTGGCTTTCACGTGTTGCTGTCAGTTCATTGATTTTGACAGAAAGAGACATTTGCCATTTCCAGATCAAATAGAGATGTCAGCCTCCAGGCCTGTGAAGTACTTCCACAGGCTTGTAATTACATGCTCAGGCACAGAATTCCTTCCTTTGCCTACAGTATTGTTTGCTTGATTGTCATCACAGAGGTTGCTGTGTGACATTTAGATGAACTCACCAAGTATAATGATTACTCACAGCAACTAACAGTAAGTACATCGCATGTGGTGAAACTGGTGCTGTGTCAGATCTAACCACGTTGGGCTATGATGCAGGGTCAAGCAGACTTGAAACATTGGCTCTATTCTCTCTCCGCAGATGCTGTCAGACCTGCTGAGATTTTCCAGCATTTTGGGCGGGACGTTACAGCCTCACTTGCGTGGAAATTCCTGCCCGACGACAATGGACAATTCCATTGTATGCTCCTCACTCACTCCAATTCTGTGGCGGGCAAGACGGTAGAATTTTGGCGTTTGTGTTTGTATCAGATTCCAGTATTTTGCCTTTTTCTAACTATGTTGGGGCTGTGCTAACCTCCCATTAAACTGCAACAAAAGGCAAGTTTGGGTAACTTTTCCCTAGTTGTAGTTTACTTCTGAGATGTTTGAAACTGATATGACAGTTAGTTGAAGTGAACAGTGGTGCATTTCCAGTGAGTGGGGCCCTGTGTTCAACTTCATTTTTGGCTCACTGGTGAGCCAATCAGCAGCAAACATATAGGGAGGAATTAGCCTGTGATTGGGTGAGCAGCTTTACCATAAGCGGCATTCTGGGACCATCCTGTCGTTTGGGGTCCCGTGCCTGGGCAGCATGTGTTTCATTGTAGACCCACCCCTGGAAATGAAGGGTATCATTTGCACAGGATTTTACATGCTGAATTCATAGCAATGTAGGTGCAGATTTGGAATCGTGCAAAAGGCAAACAATTGCAAGCAGGTGCAATTTAAAGATTGCCAGAAAGCATCGTTGAAAAAAAATCCCATCATCATGCACCATCACACCTTCTCTCTCTGACCTATTTGGTTTGGCAATCTATTAAAACTAAAATTCTAACCCCCTGCATTCAAATCCTTTAACCTCTGTAACCAACTTCAATCCAATAGCCTTCTGAAGCCTATGTGTTCCTCCAGCTCTGACACATCCCCAATTTGCTTGTACCACATTCAGCTGATGAAGGGTCAGAGCTCCGAAACTCGTGCTGCCAAATAAACCTGTTGGGCTTTAACCTTGTGTTGTGAAACTGCTTATTGTGCCAACCCCAGTCCAACGCCGGCAACTCCACATCATGGCTACCACCACTGGCAGACAAGTTTCAGCTACTTACATCCTAATTTCTAGGATTCCCTCCCTATCCCCACACTGCTTCTCTCTTCTCTTAAAGTGTTCTTTAAAACTTACCTCTTCAATCACATTTTTGTGCTAATACCTCTTCATGTGGTTCAATGTAAAATTTTGTTTGATAATGCCCCTGTGAAACACCTTGCAATATTTTACCAAGTTGCTCCCTCCGAAGGGCTCTGGAAAGAAGCTTCAGAAGGGGAAACGCTCTTCAATTCTAGGGATGACTGTCACGTCACAGCTGGATCATCCACTGCTACATCAAAGGCTGAAAAAGTGCCAAAGACCTCAGATTTCAATGAAGTTAGATGAAAAAGGGACAGCAAGACTGTCATGAAAAGATGAGATTTCCAAGTGATATTTCTCAATGGGTGTCTGCTTTTTGTAGCTAGTGAGCCACACTTCTCTCTCCATGAGATTGCTCCATTACAGACAAAGGAAGAATTACTGAGAATATGGAGACAAGACAGCTCATCTTTCTGTAATGAAACAAATTTCCTGTAGAGAATCAATTCAAGGTCATGATTGCTGTACGTGACTCTGCAGCTTCAGAAGTGCTAAAGATCCTGCCACAGCTCCTGTGCTGACCTCCAGCTCTGAACAGAAGGAGACGTTCAGCTGAGACTGAAGTATGGACGCAAATTGCCTTTCATTTGAGCAAGGTACCAGCTAATTCAGGTCCATAAGGTCTTCATGGGATGCTAAGTGCCTGCTGCAGTGCCTGCCTCATCCTCCACCTCTGGGCTTTGTTAAGAACGCAGAAATTCATAACCTCAGCATGTGAAAGAAAGGAAGTTACTGTTGAGTATATAACCTTCCTCAGCTGCTGAACTCCCACTGCTTCTAAATAAAAGATTGAAGATTTTTGTGTGAGAGTCTTCAGACAATCTGTGTGAAAGTTGCATGGTCTGCAGAAGGTCAGCGTATTTCATCCCAAACACCCACGTCAGTGCAATCACAGATTAACCCATCCTTCAGTACCTCATATCCGCAAAAAACTAGCGAGGCAATATAGATCAGATAGGAGTAATTCAAGTGATTCCCGGCTTTGGTCACTGTGTGGAGTTTGCAGATTCTCCCCATTCTGCATGGTTTTCCTCTCGGTGCTCCAATTTCCCCCCACAGTCCAAAAATGTGCGAATTAGGTGGATTGGGCAAGCTAAATTGCTCTTTAGTATTAGGGGGACTAGCTAGGGTAAATGCATGGGGTTATAGGGATAGAGCATGGATGGGATTGTGGTCGGTGCAGACTCGATGGGTTGAATGGCCCCCTTCAGCACTGTAGGGATTCTATGAATCCCCAGGTCATTGCAAACACCGGCTACAACTTTCTCATTTAAATACTAGGTTTTGCTTCAGGCTAAAAGTGCTGAAAGTTTTTAGTGCAGTACAAGGATATCCAGCATACCAAATGTTAATTTGGGTGGGAAACAATTGCCCAGAGTATGATGCAAAGAGACACATGACTAGAGTCAATGAAGGAATGGACAGAGACTTGTGTAGAAGCAAGCATGGATTCGTTTCATATTTTGGACTATACCCTGTATATATGTACATGCCTGTATGTTGTCACCTCTGCTTCAGATCTACTAAGCATGCAACATTCAACAATGTGGCAGTTAATGGAAAACCCAGAACCTCAGATAAACTGGAACACAAACTCAAAAGCTGGAAACTTAAAGTAGCAGCAATCTGATCTCCCAAAAGCACCCGAAGTGATGATACAGATGGAGGTTGCCTGAACAAAGATCCATTTTAGAATTTGAAGGAGATATCATAGAATCCTACAATGCAGAAGGAGGCCATTTGGCCCATTGAGTCTGCACCGATTACAATCCCACCTAGGCCCTATCCCCATAATCTCATGCATTTGCCTTAGCTCATTCCCCAGACACTACGGGGCAGTTTAGCACAACGAATCCACCTAACACACACATCTTTGTACTGTGGGAGGAAGCTGGAGCACCCAGGGGAAACCCACACAGGCACGGGGAGAACGAAATCCCAAAGAGGTGAGGGTCATCACTTTCACAGGAACCCAATCAAAATGTGACAAGCCTGGGGAAGATTCTTTGGGGAAAAAAAGCAACAATGGATAACAAATCAATATTGCTGGGCCAAGCTGGGCTGAACCAAGGGTTAGAAAAGACACAAAATTGGTTTCTTTGGTTGAAAAAATTCTTACAATACATGATAGCTTCAGGATTAGCTAAAAACACAGAAACTGAACTAATGAATGCACTACTTTATTCAGTAGGCCTGAAAGCTGATAATATTATTAGGATGCAAGGATTAAACAAATGTTCAGATAAATTTAATTAAGTTCTATGATTATCTGCTTCATGCTTTAATCTAGGAAATAGCACAATGTTAGAGTGAAATTCAACAAATGTGTCCCATAGCCGGAAAAACTGGTTGACTTTTATAATCTAGCAAATATTCCCCCTAAGGCATCAGTCCCAGTCATGCCCAGGTGTAACCTGTCCAGTTTGTACTGGTCCCACTTTCCCCAGAACTGGTCCCAGTGTCCCAGGGATCTGAAACCCTTCCCCCCACATCATCTCTTTAGCCACATATTGATTTGATATATCCTGCTATTTCCACTCTGACTGGCACATGGCACTGGTAGCATTCCTGAGATCGTTACCTTTGAAGTCCTACTTTTCAACTTGCTTCCTAACTCCCTATATTCTGCTTTTAGGACACATCCCTTTTTTTTAACTATTTCATTTGCACCAATGTGTATCATGACCACTGGCTGCTCACCATCCCCCTCCAGAATGTCCCCCAACTGCTCTGACTCTTCCTTGACCCTAGCAACAGAGAAGCAACATACCATCCTGTAATCTTGTTTGTGTCCTATCTATTCCCTTTACATATGAATTCCCTTGAAATATTGCATTCCCATACTTTGTGCTCTTCTTCTGTGCAGCAGAGCTAACCATGATTTGGCCATTGCTGCTTTCCCTGCAAGGTCATTCCCTTCAACAGTATCCAAAGTGGTATATCTGTTTTTGCAGGGGAATAGCCATGGAACATTCTTGCATTGCTACATGGACCTGTTCTCTGCCTGGTCACCCATTCCTTTCCTGCCTGTGGTGTCTGAGCCTGCAGTGTGACCACCTCAATACATGTGCTATCCACGAGACTCTCTACCTTGCGGATGCTGCACAGTGACCTCAGCTGCTGCTCCAGCTCCAAAACCCAACCTGCCAGGAGCTGAGGCTGGAGAGACTTCCAGTCACGGGCACTGGGAATGTCTCCGGCTTCCCACATGGAATACATGCACACCACGCCTTTGCGCTCTCCTGCCATGACTCACTCTTTAAATTGAACCTTTGGAAGATGCTTAATATCACATAAGATCAATTACTCTGGGGTGGTGGTCCTTGTTATACAGAATATAGCCCTTATAAACTATAAACTACAAAGAGGCCCTACAGGCCATAAGTGATAAAAGTAGTAAATATTTACCCGACCTTACCCACTACTCACCAGTCAGCTCTCTCGCCCCTGTAGCAGAATAAGACCATTCCGAAGATTAATTTGTTTAGAAAAAAAAGCAAATCGCATCTCTTTCTCTCCCCTTCATCCAAATTCACACTGTTTCAAATTCCCAATATCCACATTCACTCTGGCTTTGTCTCGCTCAGGATGAGGTCTCCCCCATTGCTTGTGTGTAAAGCTCTCTGGTCAAGGAAGGTCTGACTCTCGGTAAGGCCATCTAAATAGTCAGAGGCTAAAATCCGCCAATGGTAATGATCCATTTTATACGGCCAAAGCAAGGTAAGGCACAAAACAACGCCAACTGTCCAGCTTGTAAAGCACCAAAAGGGTAGGGAGACCCCAGCCAAGAAATTTAATACCCAAACTGATCATAACAGCGACAATGTCAACGCATCAAGCCAAGTAACCTCAGGTTGCAGCAATATCCAACTGTAACCACCAGGGAAACTTTGGAAAGCAATGCAAAGTTAAGATACCCAGAGAGGCAGAGGATCCCAAGACACTCAATGAGATTGAGCTGCCACACTAGAAAGTGATCCAACCATGCTTTTCGGGTGAGCTCAAGTATTCTGAATTCTCTTTTTGGAATGTAGCCTTGTTAGTAAACAGTCGCCTCACCACCTCCAAATTAGACATGGGAGCTAGTGTAACTCTCAGATAAGGAACTGTGACTGAGAGATCGCTGGCCACAAACAACAGTCACACCACTCTACAAGCCTGGAGGAATCCTTCTTCCTGTCAGAGGCATTGTCCTTGAATGACTAAAGTATGGCAACAAGTTGATAGTCAAAGTCATGTACGCCACCTTAAACTAATCTTTTTTTCTACTAAGCAGAGATGTTTGTTTCTCCCTGAACCTTGCTTAACAGAAGAGGTATGATTTGAAACAGCCCTGTTGTAGGGTGTTCCATCTTTACTTAAGTGATGAATTCCACAATGGAAGAAGGGACACAGGGATGAATTAATCTTATAAGCGCTGACATAGAAATTCTAATATTCCAATAGTACACAGTATAGTTAAGGGGTCACCAATTTACCTGGACAGAGATCTTTCTGCTTTGACCGGTTTGGTGGTAAAATGGTAAACTTCTTGGGTTCTGTTCCACACAGCAACATTACAGCTTCCAGCAGCTTGGGGTAGGTCATGTGACATACCTTCCATTCTTTTCCTGGACTTTGGACAAAAAATATATTTTTTCCAGGTCTGGAACCTTGAGATATTTAATAGAGGAGTCCTTTTGACCTTGTCTCCATGGGCCAGAACTCTGCCTTAAAAATGTAAAGTGTATTTGTGCATTTCTTCAGAATTTGATTTTCTGCAGTCACGAGGGTATTAGTACTTCTTTAAAGATAACGAGGTACCTGCTGGCTTTCTGAAGGCGAGAAATTACTCTGCTGTGAATCATAGCTAGTCAGGCATGTCAGGGAAAAGTATTTTTCTATTTTTAAAACAATAATTTTTGAAGTAGCCAGGACGATGTAGATACATATTTTCATTCCTGTTTCCAGGTGGGACAACATTTTTAAAACAGCAAAAGACGTCAAGACGACCTTTGTTGTCAACTACATGGAACTGTAATTTCCCAAGAGGCCCACGAGTAAAGACATCCTCAACTAGGACTTCAGCTCTGAATTGTCTTCACTCTTTTCAGAGACAGTTTGTCCAATTTCTTTGCAGGTGGTAGAATCCCCGCTTTTGTCAGATCGGCCAATCCTTCAGATGATTCCCACTGTACCTTGAGTGGAAGACACAGGGGAAAATGATCAGCAGCAAAAGAATGAAGGGTCAACACCAGGCCCCCAACAGCTGCTGTCACACAACTTGTGAACAGCATTGCACAGACACTGAAACCTCCGGCTAACACACAAAGCAGCAAGGAGATGCTGGAATAAGGAACTAGCAACCATCAACTCGCCACAGCACATCTCAGTGAGGCACAGAGTCACACACAATGTGTGATAACAGCCAAACTGGAAGGTGAGCCCACTGAGGAGGAACATTAACATGACAGGGAGAGACTCCCATAAAGATCATGGCATGACACAGTAAAGGGAAAAATGGGTTCATAACATAAATGGTCGGAGTGAACACTCTCTGGAAAGAGTGGGACAAGCTGGCGCAAGTGAACTTCTCTCTATTAACTCCCCATCATCTCTGCTCAGGGAAGAGAAGTTAGAGAGTTGATAAAGAGAAGTTCAATTCTAAGGAGCAGAAAAAAATGTAAGAGAGTTTCTGACCAATGCTAGAAACACAGAGTGCAACTCAAACTCCAATCAACATATATTGCTCAAGAACAGCCTACCACTTCCAAATGTGGCCAGATTGAGATCAGGAAGAACTGTCTAGCCTCCAGACCATTTCAATTTATAAATTCAGAGACTTGGGGGCAGATCTGGTAGCATGATTGTAATGTAAATATGTTGGGTAAAGACATAGGAGAGATATAGTATAAGAGTATTTGGCATAGCAAGGGTTAATCTGGGACTGGGAAACAATACCACTCGCAGTGTCGTGTAAAAAAACACATGAGACGAGAATCAGTTGCAGGCTGGACGGAGACCTATGTCAAAGCAAGCATGGAGTTATCTCATAGTTTGGGCCACATCCTGTAGATCCTGGCGCTGCTCAGGGCAAGAGAAAGTTCCAGAAGTCCCTGTGCTGGCCTTCAAAGCAGTTAAACAGGTCAGGCAAGGTACTGCTCACCAGGTGTGATCATTGTTACCTCTCTCCATTGTGTTCCCTTCTCCCAACAAAATCTTTCAAGCTGCTTTGAAAGATTTTCTCACTCTGTGGTTCCTTCTCTAACACTTTCCGACATCAATATCTCCATTACTACCACCATGTTCTGAGATGGTTTTTCGCATTTTGGCCTCTAGAATCATAGAATCCCTACAGTGCAGAAAGAGGCCATTCAGCCCATCGATCACAATCCCATCCAGGCCCTTTTCCTGTAACCCCACTTATTTATCCTGCTAACTAGTGTCAATTTGGCATGGCCAATCAACCTAACCCACATTTCTTTGGATTGTGGGAGGAAATTGGCACATCCGGAGGAAATCCATGCAGACATGGGGAGAATGTGCAAACTGTACACAGGCAGTGATCTGAGGCCGGAATTGAACCCAGGTCCCTGGCACTGCGAGGGAGCTGCCCGGGATGTGGGATTTAATTCTTTGACAGAATGTAGCTGTTCTCTAGTATCAGTTTAACACTTCGTTATTAGTATCACATCTGAATAGTTTACAGAGTAGGCACATTGCCCCTTCGGCATAATTCCAACCTCTCTCTCAGAAGTCTAACACGTGATTGAATGATGTCAGTAGTATATCATCATCCATGTCATATATAGAACAGCTACATTCTGGGTGGCATGGTGGCACAATGGTTAGCACTGCTGCCTCACAGTGCTAGAGACATGGGTTCAATTCCTGGTTTGGGTCATTGTATGGAATTTGCACATTCTCCACCATGTCTACGTGGGTTTCATCCCACACACCAAAGATACCTGGGTTGGGTGGATTGACCATTGTAAATTGACCCATCACATCTGGCAGACTAGCTAGGGTAAATGAATGGGGATATGGGGATAGAGCCCGGGTGGGATTGTGGTCGGTGCAGACTCGATGGGCCAAATGGCCTCCTTCTGTGCTGTAGAATTCTATGGTATTAGTATATCCCATCTATTAACCCTTTATACTACAGACAGTGCCATGAAGTGACGGGCAAAAACAAAGAGAAAGGAAATCCAACATTCACAGTAACTTCATTGCAGTATTAACGAAAGCCTACTTCTGACAATAAACTTTAAGGCTGCAAGCATTACCTGGTTTAATGGCAGCATGAGCAAAACTGATGCTGCAGCAGATGGTTGAAAAGGCTGGTGGGGGTGTGGGGAACCTGCTTATTTTCCACCGTACCAGCCCATCCCTCAATAGCACAGTATTCGTGGAAGGAAATGGAAGCAGATTTTGGGCCTAAATTTACTGATCTTGTCACTAGCTGTTACAGCCATACCCTGTTTGTCAGATAGTACAGAACTACATTTGCTTCCCAGCTAATCTGAAGCCCTTGAAGACAATTCCTCACTGTTGTTAGCAGGTAGCAGTTTCAGGAAAGATAGACCAAATCAATTGCACTGGCAGCTGCCCATGCTGGAGTGTAATGCTACTTAAAGCACAACACTGTAAGAATTGAGGAGCTAGTCAGCATTAGAGTTAATGGTTGCAAAATTGGACTCAGTAATACCTGTAGGTTCAGCACTGCGGGGTGGCACAGTGGCACTGCTGCCTCACAGTGTCCAGGACCTGGATTCGATTCCTGGCTTGGGTCACTGTCTGTGTGGAGTTTGCACATGCTCCCCATGTCTGTGTAGGTTTCCTCCAGGAGTTCCAGTTTACTCCCACTGTCTGAAAGATGTGTTGGTTAGATCCATTGAGCTGAACTGGCACCCATTAAGAATTTCAGGGTAACTTCATTGCAGTGCTATTATAAGCCTTACTTGTGATTAATAAATAAAATTTAAGTTTAGTTTAAGTTTAATTATGGTATTAACACTAAAATTGCACCCTTCCCATGTATGCACAAGTCCGGTATAGTGAGCAAAAAACATTGTGTTGGCAAGGGTGTTAGCATGGGGATTAGAAGCATACGCTGGAACTATGCAGAGTAGGCAGTATGTGATGCTAGTCAGCATGTTTACAGCACTGGGACATGGACCAGTAACTTTGGAGTTACCCATCTACAATCGCAACTGGCTCTGTTTAATTCTGTGGAAGGACTGGCTGGTTTGAACAGTGGAGTGACATTAATGAAGTCTGTAGAGAACCATGCTGCACGTGGAGAAGGTATTAATTGTGATTACAGGAAGGATTCTGATCAAATTACCCAGCCATGGGTGCGAAAGTTCCCCCTGGATTTCAGAACCAGACGGCGATGAAGCTGTTGCAGCTTCAGAAAAGGACAGGTGGCTCTGAGGAAGGGGAGGGTGAAAGACTCACAGCAGCAAGTTTTATTTACCTTGAATTTCCCAGGAGCACTTCTCTTACCGCCAACTGAATCAGCAGCAGTAAGATTGCATGTTGCCCGTGTTCTACGCATGTGGTGCTCACAGATATTGGCTATCTGTTGAAACCTGCTGCCTCAGAGAGGGCAAGAACAATGAAGGTGCACTGAATTTCTTTCCTGAAGTTCCAGCCTAAACAACAGCAAAAAAGGAGAAAAATAATGTGGATAAATTGCCCTAAAACTCTTCAATGCATTTTTCAACTATAGACTTTCAGTGACATTTTGTTTGTTCCAAGCTGACTTGCGAGCAATTCTGGAAACGCATTATCCATGGGTGAATTATGATTGGATGTCCTATGTGTTTTTCATGCCTGTTGGATGTTTCATAGATATTTTAAGGAAATTGTTGCCACTTCACTCACCTGATGAAGGAGCAGCGCTCCAAAAGCTCATGATTCCAAATAAACCTGTTGGACTTTAACCTGGTGTGGTGAGACTTCTTACGGTGCCCATCCCGGTCCAACTCCACATTTCCACATCATAGGTGTTTCAGAGTGGCACATCCTGCACTGGAGATGTGGCCACTGATCTCACAAGATCTATCTGCTGTGAAAGAAAGAGAGAGAGAGAAAAAGGGACAGTGCCTTTGTGACTGGGGAGAATAGCTGTGCAAAATTGGATAAAACCCAAATGGCTAGGGTATACTTTTTAATCAAATTCATACAGGAGAAGCAATATTTGTAAATCAGTCTGTGTTATCAACACATTGTGAGCATTTGGTGATTTTTCTATGTAGTGAAGCTCTCAACCAATTCTTTAACTGTGCCTTGAACATGGAAAGTGTTGTCATGGAGAAAAGACAACTTGTATTAATGCAATGAAACAACGGAAGGCCCAAGGCACTTAAATTGGAATCCAATCAATTCCAGTTTGAAGCATTGTAGCTGAGTATGGGGAAAAAGTTCAAGGGCGTACTTGCATTGTCACTACATCAGTGGCAGCAATGGAAGGATCCTCCTTCAAATCGAGTTGGATTGTTGTGGAAAACATTTGTCTGATAAGCAAGGATATAAATTTAGAATCGTACCCAGTGCTGCAGGGTAAGTTTTGCCGCACATATTTTTGAAGTGGTTTGAAGTCATGATCTGCCTGAATTGTCATTAAATTGAATTGTCATCAAAAATTGTGCATTCTGGTAATAATAATAATATAATTTTCAATTTAGCTTTGCTTCTTCAAAAACTACCTGAAGAATCATCCTGCCGCTTTGCTGTCTCCCATAACTCTCTATAGAGTTTTCTTCCACCCCTAATGAAGACATTGGGTTGAATTTTATGCATGGGTTTTGGCTCTGACCACCAGCTGGATGGTCAGGGGTGAGCCGGCCATCCTTGCTCTGAAATCGGCAATGCGAATTTGAGTGGCACCGGCAGTTTGTCTGAGGCTCCTGCCCCTTTGAGGGAAGATGTTCCACTTCCAGGAGCTGCCAGCCAATCAGATAGCCACCAGTTCTCCAGTCCCCAGCTTCACTGGAAGGCGTGGCCACTGCTGAACCTGCAGCCAGCCATTGGCAGGAGCAACACTGGAGGCCTGAGTTGAAATTTTGTGAGGTGGCCTCATTTGGGCCAGTCAGGCAGATCTTGGCGAGGGAGGGGTGGCTACCAGAAATTAGAGGCTGGGGCTACTACTGCTTGTATTGTTCCTGCTGCCAGGGAAATGCTGATAGTGCTGTGACTCCTGCCCTTGCCTCTTAGCAGAGCTGGGAGGTGCAACCACATAAGCAGCTCCCAAGCAGGCTGGCAGCAAGAAAGTGCAGCTGAATGCCGGTGAGGTACTGGACAGGTGAAATGCCTTCCATAAAGTTAGCAATCGCCTGTTAAAAACAGATGGCACTCAATGAAAGAATAAGTGTTTTGAACAGCAGTCTATCAATGGCCAGGGCTGGAGCGCTTCCATGTAACTGATAAAGCCTTCCCAGATTGTCAGTTTCACTGAGGCGTTCTTCCCCCTGTGCACTCACCTCAGCGATGTTGATGAAGTACAGACACATCATGGAAGTTGTTGAGAAAGAAGATATTAATGGTTAGAAATACTCTAATTTGGTTTGATTGTTTTCCATCCAGATGTTCCCTACAGGCCACAAGGAGTATAAGAACATGGGAAAGGGGGCAGATGACCATTCAGCCTGCCCGGCTTGCTTCACCATTCAATATGATCGTGGCTGATTTTGGGTTTCAACTTCATTTTCCTACCCACTTCCCATATCCCCTTTTCCGTCAGATCAAAAATCTGTCTATGTCTGCCTTAAATATATTCAATGCTGATGAATCTATAACTCTCCAGGCTAGAGAATTCCTAAGATTTACAAACCTTGAGTGAAGAAATTTCTCCTCGTCTCAGTCGTAAATATTTGACCTTTATCCTGAAACTTTTGTGTGAGATTCCCCAGTCAGAGACAATACCTCTCAGTACCTACCCTGCCAAGCCCTTTCAGCATTTTGTATGCTTCAATGAGATTTATTTCTTCTAAACTCCAGAGAATAATTTATTCAGCCTTTCATCACAAGGCAATGCTCTCATTCCAGGGACCAATCTTGTGAAATGTTGCTTTACTGCCTCCAGTACAAATATATCTTTACTTGAAGATCAAAATTTCACAAAATATTCCAGCTGTGGTTTTTTTATGTAGTTTACTCCCCTGCAATAAAGGCCAATGTATCATTTCCCTTTCTAATTTCTTGCTGTACCTGCACACTAATCATTTGTGTTCCTCATATCAGCCCACTCAAGTCTTTGCTACTTGAAGTTGATGACAATTCTATTAATATACAAATGATTCAGCATTTTCTATAACTTAGGAAATATTCTGCATGTATTAAATGCAAAGTTTAAAGTTTATTTATTAGTGCCACAGGTAAAGTTTACAATAATACTGAAATGAAGTTACTGTGAAATTCCCCTAGTCGCCACATTTTGGCACCTGTTCGGGTCATTGCACTTAACCAGCATGTCTTTCAGACTGTGGGAGGAAACTGGGGCACCCAGAGGAAACCCACGCAGACATGGGAAGAACGTGCAAACTTCACACAGACAGTGACCCAAGCCAAGAATCGAACTCGGGTCCCTGGTGCTGTGAGGCAGCAGTGCTAACCACTGTGCTATTGTGCCACCCCACATATTCAATTGTATCCAAGGGTCAAAATTAGTGAAAAAGCCTGATTTCAATCTTGCGGGCCCACTGAACTGAAGGAGGGCTACTCATGTGGCCCACTCACTAGCCTAGGTTTTTCATCACTGATATAAGGTCTAAGTGGACTAGACTCTGACAGATATTGGGGCTTGTTATGTTAATTGTTTGCCTGTGTGAGTGGTTTTAGAACTACTGAAAGCAACAAATTTACTCCAGGGTTATTCTAAGTTATTGTTCTAGCTAACCCCCAGCTTTCTATACAGAATGCCTAGATCATGTAGTTTGCACTCCCAATGAACCCAGCCTCCTTCTATTGTCTGTGAGATGAATCAAGGGAGCCATTATTATTTGACTGCAGGCCAAGTCCATTCACATTGATCCGTACATTGAAATGAAAATATTCTGTTTATTTTCCTTTGCTGAAATTGCAGCAATGTACGGCAATTAGTGTTCACAAATGAAAGGACACGGTGCGTGTACATAATGAAGCAAAACTTAATTAAATCAAACTGGAAAGCAAACCAACAAATAGATAAGCAACAATATATAATTACTGAAAATTAACCAGTCTGTGGGAACAGGTCACAAAGGATCCCATTTGCTTTTACAGATTGCTAGGAGCTATTTGCAATTGTGGAGGTTTGCTGTACGGACAGGAATATTCTTCAACCTTAACTGGTAAACAAAGCCCTTGAGACTCTTTTGTGTCTGCAAGATGAATTGGGAAAAAAATTTCACTCACTTTAATACAGCGTCACCTACAAGGAAATGCCAAATAGTGAATATAGGTTACACAAAAGTATTTCTACAGTGGGAATAAGAAGCCAAATAGATCACGGTGATATTTCTGGAAGCTGAAGAGCTTCATAATAGAGGATCACCACCTAATTTCAGCAATTGCTGCATACCCTACATGCTTAAGGAATTCCTAGGAGTATTCACATCTCCCCTTCCTCAAAGCAAACCAGTGCTTCTACATGTAACAGAAGAGTAGATTCCATTTCTCTGACTCTATATTGGATTACATAGAATGCACAATGCAGAAACAGGCCATTCGGCCCATGCAGGCATCTCTGCTCCACTTGAATCTCTTCCCATTTTTCCTCATCTCAATCTCTCATTACAAACATCTATTCCCTTCCCCCTCATATGCTTGCCTAGTTTCCCCTTCATTTCATTCCTGTGAATGTCCATCTCCAGGAATCAGAGAGGTGACCTAATAAATACATACAAGAGACATCACTGTCGAGGGACGGGGACAATTATGCTGAGACTTCCCACCAACATAAGATAGAAAGTCCCGGCCTATATTTACATTTATAAAGCCCAGAATGTAAGTGTTTTTTTAACCACTGTCTCTACTTATGTCCACATATACTCACCAAAGACCAAGGATTTGGTATGGAGTTTATTGCGTGCAGCTGCCCCATGCAGTTTAATCTTAATTAAGTTCACAGACACCCAGGCTGCTTGTATTTTCTGTGGCCTTGAGGAGTCCACATTGTACATGTACACAGTTGCAGGAGGCTCTTTTTTAGTTATTTGAAGGACGTGCTGCTCTAATGTTGATTGCACTTCAGCCCCAGACTGCAGACCTTTCAGCCACCCAGTGCAGAGGGAGTGGGCAATCTGGAAGACCTCCTTGTAAGCCTGCTCCCATGCCTGGCCAAGGTCACCATTAACAGGTCCGGGCTGCAAGTATCTGAGGGAGTCATTTGGCCTGACTATCTTTCCCTCTTCCGTAGCTACCTTCACACCTTGCTATTCCTGGAATGGGAGCATGC
Source organism: Carcharhinus amblyrhynchos (assembly GCF_965287045.1). Lineage (NCBI taxonomy): Eukaryota > Metazoa > Chordata > Chondrichthyes > Carcharhiniformes > Carcharhinidae > Carcharhinus > Carcharhinus amblyrhynchos. The sequence goes on from NC_137335.1 coordinate 58,983,680, forward strand.
AGTGTTGACCAGTGCGTCCATGACCATAGGGCAGCATGGTGGCACAGTGGTTAACACTGCTACCTCAAAGTGCCAGGGACGTGGGTTCAATTCCGGCCTTGGGCTACTGTCTGTGTGGAGTTTGCATGTTCTCCCCGTGTTTGCATAGGTTTCCTCCAGGTGCTCCAGTTTCCTCCCACACTCCAAAGACTTGCAGATTAGGTTGATTGGCCATGCTAAACTGACCCTAGTGTCAGGGGGATTAGCGGGATAAATATGTGAGGGTATGGGAATTGGGGCTGGGTGAGACTGTGGTCAGTGCAGATTCAATGGGATGAATGGCCTCCTTGTGCACTATAGGGATTCTGTGACCAGTAGGCAGTGTCAGAACTACAGTGAAATTTCAGTCCTGAAAACAACATTTCAATTTGTTTTGTTTGAAGATTTGTCTTTATGTTACAGTGTCCTTTTAAGGAGCTGTCAATTAGTTAATTGGTTTGCTTATTTTATATTTTTAAGAGTGTACCCACGAATGAAAGAATCAGCTCCTTTTAGAATCTATTGTCCACAAGGTCTACCTTAACACGGGAAGGCCCAGGCGAAGAGAATATGAGTAATTCTCAGGTAAAATGAGCAGCTTAGCATTTTGAAGATGATCATATTTCACTTGCTACTGATATCAAGTCAGCATGATTGAGTGTTGCATGATGTATGAGTCACTGATATTAGTCACCAGGTAGTTGGGAGGTCCCAATTTTCTTTTTTCCAGTACACAGGACTAACACAACATCATTTTTTTGCACGTTCACTTCTGCTGCTGGGTAATCTTTGAAGGAACATATCCAGTTGTCTCCCTGTCTCTTTGTCTCTTGTGTTTTGTGATCTCCTCTCCTGTGATGTGACATGGAACAAATCCATACGTGACTGTTATTTAAAGTTTAGTTTACTTATTAGTGTCACAAGGCTTACATTCACATTGCAAAGAAGTTACTGTGAAAAACCCCTCGTCGCCACATTCCAGGTACTCTGGGGGAGAATTTAGCATGGCTGATTCACCTAATCTATGGTACCTGATGAATTCAAAGCCAGTTCCAGAGCCTGTGTTTGTGAAACAAAACTTCCCCCTAACAATCCAGGTTTTTCTGGGGGAAGTTTCTTAATTGGTTTCTGCTGGCAGTGACACCTGATGCCTGAGAAATGAACCTGCACTCTTGGTTGCTAAGGAACGGAAGTCGGTTTGGAAGACTAAGGTATGGAGATCAAATTTCAGTCTGTGGACAGACACAGGGAAGGAAAACAAATAGTTTTGATGCGACGAGCTCAAACAGACTTCGAAACGGTGAGTATAAAGCAGCTAAGGTGGTGAGCCGTGGCGCAGCTGGTGAAGAGGATCAAGAAGAGGTGATCCTGGGAGCAATGAGTGTTGTGAAGGACCTAGAAAGATCAGTCTTTTGGTGCACATTCACCCCATGAAACCCAAGGGTAATAAAGCTGATGGTACTCTGGACCGAAAACCCTGAATGAATAAAGGAACTGCAACTCCACATGGAAGAATAGTGGAGATTAATACCATGTGTGGTGAAGGACATTTGTGAGATCTACCTTTGCTGTGTCGACTATTTAAGTTGTAGTTCATAGTTTCCACTGAAGTCAATTTGCTTGCAGATTCATGTTTAACATATGTAGATTTTGGTTTAATCATTACAGCAAAGGTTTCTGAAAAATGAAGTCTTGTCCATTGGTTCCTTCTGTTGGGCTGGTTTGCAAAATTCATGTTATTGGCCTCCACAGTAGTAGTAACAAAAGCATTGAGTGAGGTGACAATCAGAGAGAGACATCAGGTAGCATAAGCAACAGGGTGAATGGTTGTATGGATGGATAGATGGAGATATTAGGAAGTACATAGAAGGACAGATGGGTGGGTAGTTGGGAAGGCTGCTGTAATAGATTACATTAATTAACTATTACCTTAAACATCCATTCCCTCTACCACTGACACACAGTGGTAACAGGGTGTACCATATGCAAGATCCGTTGAAACAATCTAATGGGATGGCACAATGGCACAGCGGTTAGCACTGCTGCCTCATAGTGCCAGGGACCTGGGTTCAATTCCAGCCTCACGTCCCTGTCTGTGTGGAGTTTGCACATTCTCTCTGTGTCTGTTTGGGTTTCTTCCAGGTGCTCTGTTTTCCTCCCACACTCCACAGATGCGTGGGTCAGGTTGATTGGCCATGCTAAATTGTCCCTTAGTGTCAAGGGGATTAGTGGAATAAGATGTCGGGTTAACGGCATAGGGCCTGGCTGGGATTGTTGTCGGTGCAGACTCAATGAGCCAAATGCCCTGTTTCTGCACTGTAGGGATTCTATGATTGTGTGAACTTTCCAAGTTTCTTTGACAATACCTTTCAAAGCTGCAACCTTTACCACCTAGAAGGGGCAAGGGCAGTAAATGCATTGGAACATCACTACTTACAAGTTCTTCTCCATGTCACACACTATACTAGGGACAAAGTGTTGTTCCTTCATTATTACTGGATCAGAATCCTGGAACTCCAGTCCTAACAGGACTATGGTAGCGACTGCAACAGATGGACAGAAGCAGTTTAAGAAGGCAGCTCACCACCACCTTTTCGAGGTCAGTTAGAAATGTTGCCTTGGCAGTGTGACCCATATCCCAGGAAAGAATTTTTTAAAATAGCCCATGTTGCAAGTGCTCCTTGTCTCATGGGGAATCCACAGGGTAAACCCCAGCAGTGTCTCAGCGAGTTTTGCACATGGAAGCCTTCTTTAACTATGGCTAAATGTCATGTTTTGGAGGTTTGATACTTGGAAACAAGGAGATTTAAAACAACTGAGCTTAATTTACACTGTGTGATCTCTTCCATGGCTATTTCTTCTCTCTCTGTTTCCCATGCTACTCTTTATGTTGTCATTTCTGATGAATACATTAATACAACAGAGCTTGCCCAGAGCTAACAAGAATAAATGCAAATACATAACACAAAATGACTCCTTTTGCATTTCACACTGGTTCAGCTCTGTGCCCTCATCCCCCCGAGCTAGATCATCCCCAGGGACCAGGAGGAAAAAGAGATGTTTGAGGATGCAGCTTCACATCAAACAACCCAATAATCCGCCTCTCACCTGCTCTTATCTTAAACTTATAGAATTTCCAAAATGTGAGAAGATTTCTTCAGTGTGCATCAGGTAGTGAAATTGTAAATGTGTACTTTTGAAATTAATTTACATTTTCATTGCATATAGCTCATGGAAGAAATCTTTTGTTTAGAAGATTTTAGGGAGAATGATATCCTGCTGTACATTGGAAGCGCATGTTAGGAAAGTACACACCTCAAACCTAAGAGGCGTAAGTGTTTCGATTTGAATTGTAAGGAGAGGCTGGACTGGCTGGGACACTTTTTCCTGGAGCATAAGGAGGGTGACCTTATAGAGGTTTATAAAATCATGAGGGGCATTGATAAGGTGAATAGCCAAGGTCTCTTCCCCAGGGTAGGGGAGTCCAAAACTAGAGGGCATAGCTTTAAGGTGAGAGGGGAAAGATTTAAAAGGACCTAATGAGCAACTTGTTCACACAGACAGTGATGCGTATATGGAATAAGCTGCCATAGGGAGTGGTAGAGGTGGGTAGAATTATACAACATTTAAAAGACATTTGGACAAATACTTGGATGGGAAAGTTTTAGAGAGATATGGGCCAAACACAGGCAAATGGGACGAGTTCAGTTTAGGAAACCTGATCAGAATGGACGAGTCGAGCCAAAGGGCCTATTTCTGGGCTGTATATCCCTATGACTCTATGATGTATTCTTCTGAGAAACTGCCTTAATTCTTCATATGGATTTCTGCTGTGCAAAACACCAACCAGGCTGTGAGGTTTTCCCCAATGTCTTCTGAACAAAAACCCTTTCCTTCATATAAAATAAAAACAGAAAATGCTGGATAAATTCAACAGGTCTGGCAACAGAGAGAGAAACAGATTTAATGTTTCAAGAACATCTGACTGTTTTACAGAACTGAATTTTGCATTTATCCCATTTCCTTTATGATTTCTTTCATTTGAAATTGCTTATCTTTTTTATTTGAATTTCCATTTTTACATTCACTTGCTTAAAAATTGTCGTTATTTTGTTGATCCATCATCCTCAAGGTGTTTAATCCTTCATGGGATTCCATGTTTATTTCTCTGTCTTCATTCAGGATTAATGGCATTATATGCACTACTTAACTGAACCTCACAGTTGTCTCATCTATTAGAACTTTCAATCAGTAACACTCAGCAGCATATGTGTTTGTTTCTGTCGAGCCATTTGTAAAACAGTGACAATTCTTCACTATTTTTGCAAAGAAATGCTGCAAAATTGGACTGAATGCCCAGATTTCGCAAAAAGAAAATACCTTTTTTTGTTAAATGTTATTCCAAATAGTTCAGTCACGGTAAAGGTCGTTCAAGACCAAAGCTAAAAGTCAAAATAAAAGTCCTTTCATGTTTTCAAAGTGAAACCGAGAGTAAGTACACTGATCTTCCCACATCAGATGAAACGAAGAAAGTAAATAGCTCAACTCTCTTGGCAATAACAGAGCATCATCTCCCTGGGTCTAAGAAATTATCAAATCTGCTTGATGGAAATGGGGAACAAGTTTTAGCATGTGGTAGTATCGGGGCAGGAGGCCATAGCAGCAATTGGCTCTGCAGATACAGGTTTGAATAATGCTAAAACAATTAGATTTTGAATGCAAAAGGACCATCTTCGAACACAAGAGAGGGGTGAAGTGAGGAAAGGAAGCAATCAATGCAGTGGGAGTGACATCCAGGTAGAGATTAGATCAAAACATGACTCCGGGTTGACAAGCAATTTACTCTCAGGCTAATGAAATGGTCTTTCATTCACTGAAATATGTGCAGCAGCAGCACAGGTTGTCTTCTGTCCACATGGGCAGCATGATGGCACAATGGTTAGCACTGCTTCCTTACAGCACCAGAGATTTGGGTTCAATTCCTGACTTGGGTCACTGTCTATGTGGAGAGTGCATATTCTCCCCGTGTCTGTGTGGGTTTTCTCTGGGTGCCCTGGTTTCCTCCCACAGTCTGAAAGTCGTGCTGGTGAGGTACATTGGCCAAGCTAAATCCTCCCTCAGTGTACCCAAACAGAGTGTGGCAACTCAGGGATCTTCATAGTAAATTCATTGCAGTGTTAATGTAAGCATACTTGTGACACTAATAAATAAACTTTAAACACCTTCCTAAATCCTAGTCAGGATATCATTACTATCGTAAACGAGGACAGTAAACTTGGACAAAGGAATACTAAATTCCAACTAAGAATTGGAATGGGGCAGGGGGCACATAAATTTGGAGCAAGGTGAGGATGGGACATGGGGATGGTAACAAAAAACCCTGGCATTGCCAGCATGAGGCATGGGCACTTTTAACTCCAAGTTTCATTTTTACACAATTAATAGGCTGCCTGTTCGATTGCATCAGGAACTAATTTTCATTACATCGGTCAGCTGTGGCCTTGTTGACAAAGGAATGTACCTTTTAGCACAAGGCGACATTCCCTTTAGTCTGATTTTAATGGACAGTGTTATTTAAGAAGGTTGCCTGTCCAGAAGCCCTACTAGGGGGGAATCAGGACAAGAGGGGATCCTTTGCCTCATAGCCACAGGAACATCCCAAGGTTGAGTATGTAACGGGCATGGACAGGGTGTCAGTGCCACCAGCAGAATCATCCATAAGATATAGGAGCAGAATTAGGCTATTTGACCCATTGAGTCTGCTCTGCCATTCAATCATGGCTGATATGCTCCTTATCTCCATTTTTCTGCCTTAGCCCCATAATCCTTTAATTGATTATCAAATGAAAATCTCTCTAACTCCTCCTTAAATTTACTCACTATCTTAGCATCTTAGCACTTTGCGGTAGCGAATTCCAGATTCACAACCGTTTGGGAGAAATGATTTCTCCTCAACTCTGTTTTAAATTTGCTACCCCTTATCCTAAGACTATGACTTCTCATCCTAAAATACCCCACCAGCAGAAGCATTGGCTCCACATCTACTTTATCCTCTTGTATACCTCAATTTGATCTCTCATTCTTCTAAATTCCAGAGTATAGTCCTAAACTCTTCAATCTGTCTTCATACAACAAACCTCTTATCTCTGGAATCAACCTATTGACCTCCTCTGAATTGCCTCTAATGCCACTACCTCTTTCCTCAAATAAGGGGACCAAGGGGACCCAGGGCTTGAATTTGATGTGTGCTGACATTCAATTATTCTACAAATTCAGTAAGTGTGAGTATGCTTCATCTCTCCATTTTAACATTCCCTCTCACCTCAGCACTCTCCTCCATCATGTCCTTCACCAGACAATCACAGGGACACAATGCATTTGAAACACGCCTGCCTCTTCACTTCCTCTCGTCATGGCACCCACTAACTCCATTCTCTTCTCACATATAACACTAGTGGAACTTACTGCTCCTCCCAGCACTCCCTTCTACTTCACATTCCACACCTTTAATTTTATAATCAGTCCATCTTGCTCCTTCTCCACCTCACAGTGGGTGGGCTACATCTAAAACTCAGGCATCTCTCTTTCTCCATAAAACCAGGGAGAGGAACAAGGTCAGGGAAGAATATCTCCTATCATAGTCCGAACCCAAAGAGCTGGGGAATAGAAACCTGACAAAGCTCACAGGCAATGCAAGGGGAGAATGAAGCTGGGCAGCGTATCAGGGAAGAACGTTTGCAGATTACTTTGTTATGAGGAGCCCATTAGTGTGCCCAACTTGGTCAAGTTGTGGGGAGCGAGGTTTGTGGGGGGCAAGGAGGGAACATTTCATAACTTTGCGGGTTATCTTTGCCCCCAGTAGCCAGTCTGGAATGTTTTTGAAAATGTTGCATACTGGTGACATTGTTGAGTGTTACAGGATAAAAAGCATCATGTCAGTTGCCTGGGAACCTTGCAGAAACATCCACTATCCTGTTTCTGCAATCAGTGATGAGCTGCACAATAATTACAGGGTAGCCCTTTCTATTTGCAAAGATTGTTAGCCAGTGTTCTGGTGCCCGAACAGCAACCTCTGTGTTGTCTGAATGTGCAGTGAGACAGGTGCTGCTCCAAATCCCTAAATTAATTTTAGTTGGCCGTTGAAGTCAATGGGGAAAAGAGATGAAAAGAATATTGCTGATGTGTTGAATGCAGCTATGTCCTGCAGACTGGAACATGGGGGTGATGTTTCTTGGAGTGGCAAAGAAGTTAAGGATAGTGAAAGTGATATTGGGCTCAGATCACTGCGGAGTAAAAATAGTGAGCAAGGATTCACTGGGAAGAAAACGATACATTGTTTCTTCGAGTCTTGATTGTTCCAACATGCCTCAAGTGGGCCTCAAACATTCTATCTGTGAACTTGAGGCCATCCTAAGTTCTGATGCCCATGGCTCCACTTGCACCAAGCTCCATTCACCCATCAGCTCTTAGCCCAAGATCGACATTGGTTCTGGTCAAGCAATATTTTGGTTTTAAAATTCTCATCCTTGTTTTCCAATCCCTCCATGGCACGATGGCACAGTGGTTAGCACTGCTGCCTCACAGCACCAGGGACCTGGGTTTGATTGCCAGCTTGGGTAACAGTCTGTGTGGAGTCTGCACATTCTCCCTATGTCTGCATGGGTTCCTTCCGGGTGTTCCGGTTCCCTTCCACAATCTGAAAGACGTGGTGGTTAGATGCATTGGCCAAGCTAAATTCTCCCTCCACGTACCGGAACAGGTGCTGGAGTGTGGCAATGACAGTAACTTTCACAGTAACTTCATTGCCGTGTTAATGTAAGCCTTCTTGTGACGCCAGTAAATAAATAAACTCTCTCCTCCCTATTTCTGTAATCTCCAGCATCCCAGATTTAGCTTCAGGAATAGGCAAGTCTAGGGTAAACTCTGAGATATTTCTTCATTGAGACCTTGGTCAATAGCAGAGATGGGAAGACAGTAGGATTGCTATTCTGGAAGAATGTAACATTATCAGCTCAAGAGCCTTCTTCATTAAGGATGATCTTACGTGGTTGTTAAGTACTCAGAAGTACTCTGAACGCCCACTGTGTAATCATCATCCAAATTCCTCACATCTACAAAGAAATCTTTTCCAATCTAGCAGGTCAGTTTAAGGGATTGAACAGAAATATTTTATAAGCTTAAACTGGAATAAATGATTCCTGAAGAACTTAACATTCCACATTGGCAGTGATTATGAATCCCATTAATCAGCCTCAGATTTGGAATCATACAAATTATCCTATTTGATTTAATTTTGAGGTTTGTGGACTGGGAAGTATAAGATAAATGGGCTGTGTCTGCATCATCACTGCATGGGTGGTAACCTAGCTGAGTGGATCATTAGTCTGTTATAGAACTTGCTTCCTCCCTTCCTTCATTTCAGGAGAATAAAAGTTGAGCAGGTTCTATAGTGAACAGACAGTTTGCTCCTCCACATTATTGCCAATGTTGCAAAGATGAATATTTAACCCAGTTTGTACTTTGCAAAACTCAATCAACATAATTCCTGGTCACTTGCTATCAAGTTTAGAATATAGTAAGTGCCTGTTTTAAGTGTCCCCTTTTAAAGTGGTTTAATTTTAAGGGGCTTTATTTGTTCTGTTTGGGTTCCAGTTAAAGTACAGTATTTCCACTTTTAATGTGTGCCAGCAGTTGATGATGTCATTGTGTCTTGAGCACTTTGTGATCAGTGCCACTTTGTCCTTTCTGTACATTCAAGAAACATACATTTTTGGTGACCATCTGTATTAAACTAAACTTGTTTAAACTGTGTATCTTGAACTAGTTGAGGAACTCTGAATGTTGTTCTTTGAAGGAATTATCCACTGTATTGCATGATTAACTTTCTTTTATCAAATACCTTTGCTGCTGGTATAGTACGGAGCTCAGGAACTGCTGTGGCCTTCTGTTTGGGAAATAATTTTTTGCTATACGATGGCACTGCTCTGCTGCATACTGTGCAGTACCTGGATTTGAGAAACCTAAAATTGACGTGTCAAATCGGTTTCTGCTAGAATAAAGTCTGTACGTAAGGCAGCAATTTTAAAGACACTTAGTGCACTGTACGTTACAGTATTTCCAAACTGTATGGTACAGCGTTGCAATTTTTATGTTGATTTTTCTCAGCAAAAATTGTCCTCAGGAGCCGAACTCTGGCTTTAACATTGATTCATCTCGGAAAACATGTTTCACTGAAAGGGATTTCATTTAAAGTGGAGATTTTCAGGAATGGAATCACCACTTTAAGTGAGAACTCCCGGTAAATTGATTTGGTGACAAGGGACCAGCCCTGGTACACCTAACAGTAAGGTTGCAGTATTCTTCAGGTAGGCTCCTCCCCCAGCATCCTCCTCAGAATCAGCTTTCCTCTAAACTCCCCGAAGTCAACTGAGATACAGCAACCACAATATAAATTCTGCACTCATTTTTCCCACAAATCCGATCAAGTTGTGGATTTTCCTCTGGGTCCACTCCCACCCGCTGTCAAAAAAAAAACACTAGTTCCCTTTAAGGGCACACCATATTTTACTGAGATGAAGGAGGCACTGCTATAACTCCTCCAGCCCATCTTTCCAGTCCCAAGTAATGACTGCTAATATATCAGTGTCGATAAGAGCTGGTACCCCCATGGAACCCATCTTGAGCTGCTATTGGAACTTGTGGAGTGATGTTTACCCCAGCAGGAATGGGGCAGGTGAGTACATAAACACACTGCTGAACACTTACAACAACAACTTATATTTATATGGCACCTTTAATGTAAAGAAACATCTCCAAGGTGCTTCACAGATTATGAAGCAAAATTGAATACTGAGCCACGTAAGGCGATATTAGGGAGGGATGGGATGGCTAAAGCATGGTCAGAGAGGTGTGTTTTAAGGAGCATTGTAAAGGGAGAAAAAGTGGCAGAGACTTGGCTGAGCTCAGCAAGACAATTCCTGAGCCGAGGCAGCTGAAGGTAGTGCTAATGGAGGTGGGATGTCCAAAAGTCTGAATTAGATGAGCGTAGATATTTTGGCAGATTCTGGAGCTACAATGAAGCCGTGCCCTCTTGTAATATTGCTTGGCAGATTTATAAATATTATTCATGTGAGAGAATTTAATAGCTCCCTTATGTTGAAGCAGCTCAAACTGAATGCAATACGCTGTCAGCCTGACTAGATCTGGGGATAACTATGTAATGGATTTAACACTGTCACATAACCCCTTTCCTTCATTAGTAACTACCTCCTAACCTGTTAATGGCATTGCCAATATATTGGTAAGGATTCACTCCTAGCAAGATCTTGATTTTACAAAATCATGTCTATGGTTTTTGGTTAACAATCTTAGGCAGGGACTTTCCACTCTCATTTGTGATGGGAGGGTTCCCTGTCAGGAGTGAAATATATCAAGGCCTACCTTGCTTTCACATCGATGTAAAAGCAGGAAGCGATTGTCCCCTCCGCCCCCCTCAGTGAGTGGCAGACTGTGTTCATTGTCATAAATTAACATATTATCAGGCCCATATTCCAGAATCATTCCCCCATATCAAAAAATGCATCTGCGGTGGCATGATGTCAGTGGGTTTCCTCCAGCTACTCTGATTTCCTCCCACAGTCCAAAGATGTCCAGGTTAGATGGATTGGCCATGCTGATTTGATAGTGGGATGGACAAATTAGGAGCTTCCCATTAGTAAAGGATGTGGAACCCCAGCCTGCCTTGATTTTGCTCCATATCCTCCATCGCTTCTTGGTCTTTTGGCTAAGATCAAGTGTAGTATCGACGTGCTGTGCTTGGTTGAAGTCATTAGGTTACATTTCAGCTTTATTTGAAGCAATTTTTTAAAGCGGCATCTCGGCCTTTTGGCTAAGATGCAGATGAGATCAAGCCTTGGAGGAGGAGTTACACCTACTCCAATCAGCTTGGATCATGTAGATCAAGCCCGAGACAGGAGGTGAGGGCCCTGTCTTGTCAGCTTGGATTGGGAATGTCTCAGCTTGTTGGGACTCTGAATTGGCTTTAATTTGACTTGATTGGATTGGAATAAAGTAAACAAAAAAAAATCACATGATACAAAAACCGCCTTTGCTCACATTGGAAAAATTCCCAACCAGAGGAAATATTTCCGATCTGTTGTAAACTTGGCCACCATTTAGATATGGTGAGCAACACCACATCCCTATACACCTTTTAATTCACACGGCTAGTGTTACAAGTGGCAGGTTTATCAGAACAGTACGTCTTGAGACTGTGGGTGGGATTTTCTGGCCGTGCTCACCCCCAAAGCCAGAAAACCCAGCCCGAGATCAATGGATTTTTGCATGGTCCGTGTCCCACCCACGGTTTCTCCCACGGTTCCCCTGTGTCTTTAAAGTTAGGGTCAGTTATCACATACCAATTGCTCAGCAAAACCAACCCAACTAAACACTTCTCCTAGCCTCTCAATCATATTTTGTAATGAAGTCGACTTTATTATGATAGCTTCTGGCCACTTTTAATGAGCATCAACTGTTACCAAGAACACGTGTTCTTCGAAAGTCAAAGTGCATGCATTGCCGAGCCTCTTTCGGCAATCCCAGGGATGCAGCAGCACTAACATTGGCAGGTTTCATACCTTCACATAAGAAGAACACGTTCTATCTTTCTCTTCAATCTCCGTGTCCAACCCTGGCCACAGAAATAACTCCTCGCTATTCCTTTCATGCTCACAATTCTGATATGAACCTTATGAAATTTGTCTAACATTTGTCTTTTCAATTGTGGTGGAATGATCACTCTGAGCTGCCAAAAAAGACACCCTGGCTATACAGACGGGTCCAATCCTCCAGTGGAGTATGAGTCATAGAGGTTTACAGCATGGAAACAGGCCCTTCGGCCCAACTTGTCCATGCCTCCCTTTTTTTTAAACCGCTAAACTAATCCCAATTGCCCGCATTTGGCCCATATCCCTCGAGACCCATCGTACACATGTAACCATCTAAATGCTTTTTAAAAGACAAAATTGTACCCATCACTAGTATTACCTCTGGCAGCTTGTTCCAGACACTCACCCCCACTCTGTGTGAAAAAATTACCCCTTTGGACATTTTTGTATTTCTCCCCTCTCACATTAAACCTATATCCTCTAGTTTTAGACTCCCCTATCTTTGGAAAAGATATTGACTATCTAGCTGATCTGTGCCCCTCATTATTTTATAGACCTCTTTAAGATCACCCCTCAGCCTCCTATGCTCCAGAGAAAGAAGTCCCAGTCTATCCAGCCTCTCCTCATAACGCAAACCATCAAGTTCTGGTAACATCCTAGTAAATCTTTTCTGCGCCCTTTCTAGTTTAATAATATCCTTTCTATAATTGGGTGACCAGAACTGCACACAGTATTCCAAGTGTGGCCTTACCAATGTCTTGTACAACTTCAACAAGATGTCCCAGCTCCTCTATTCAATGTTCTGACCGATGAAACCAAGCATGCTGAATGCCTTCTTCATCACTCTATCCACCTGTGACTCCAATTTCAAGGAGCTATGAACATGTACTCCTAGATCCCTTTGTTCTGTAACTCTCCCCAACCCCCTACCATTAACTGAATGAGTCCTGCCCTCGTTCAATCTCCCAAAATGTATCACTTTGCACTTGTCTAAATTAAACTCCATCTGCCTTTCGTCAGTCTATTGACCCAATTGCTCAAGATTGGTTTCAAGTCAGGTTTTAGTTCTGAGATCTTGTCTCGAAGAACCATAATCATTACTTCAGAGAGTTTCGGGCAATAGCAGTTGAACCAGAAGCTCTGGGTTTGACTCCCATCCCAGGACTTGGTGGCCTTAGGGAGAGGTGCGTTTGTAACACAGTCAAACAGGCTGAGTCTGTCAATCGGCGATTCCTTCCAACACGCCAATGACTGGCGGTAAGAGCAGGAAAAAGTCCTGTCATCCATGTTTGATGTGGATTGGTGCCTCACAAGCTATAAGCCCATGGTGTCAGGCTAGCAACCTGCTCCAGGGTTACTAGCTATGGAAACAGATGAAAGTCTGCCTTAGTGCATCACTTGATGTGGGAAGAGAATTGGAATTCTGTGCCACAGTCCAGAGAAGAACTTTTGTTCAGCCTCCTGTCCCTTTGAACCTTCCAGCAGCACAAGAGTGCCTGACTGCTGTGCAGTGTCCTGAAATCCTACTGCCTTCTGTGATAGCTGCATTCTCTCCTTCAAAGATTCTCATTCAGAATCAAAAGATTTGTTCCTCTTGTGTATTAACACATGCAGACCTGTCAACTTTCACACAATGAATAGTGGGAAGCTTGAATACATAAAGAAAAAAAATTGAAAATTTCAGAACTGATTTCTGTATATAGGGCATTATGGATTACAGAACAAGACAGATGGCAGATCAGCCATGACCTATTTGAGTGGCAGACATGGTCAAGGGGCTGAATGGCCTACTTCCTATACTTCTATATTGGGAGCATGTGGCTAAAGCCTTGTGTTTAAAATTGGTGTGGTTCCATTTGCTGTGGGCAAGCATTAAGTTAACTTGGCAGCATGTTTGCCCACCAGAAACTCCCCGCAAGTTAAAATCCACCTCTTGGTCTTTCTGCAAACAATCATCACCTTTCAAATAAGTCCAAAGATGTGTGGGTTAGGTGGATTGACCATGCTAAGTTGCCCCTGAGTGTCAGGGAGACTAGATATGGTAAAATGCATGGGGTTATGGGGATAGGGCCTGGGGTGGGATTGTGGTCGGTGCAGATTCAATGGGCTGAATGGCCTCCTTCTGCACTGTAGTGATTCTATGACTGTGATTGCTGTAACATGCAAATATGCATTTTTTAGATGGTCAGTGTTAAAAGTAATGCGAATTGTTGGTCCTGCCAAATAATGTAATTTATGATGTCCTGAAATTCTTGCAGAAAGCAGATATTCCAAGACTTGACAAATTAGATGTTCTTACTATTAGCTTGAAAGAACTGCAATGTACAAAGATGAGAGCCACACTCAGCTTAAAAGCCACCCACAGTACCATGTGGGTGTTGCTTGTTGTACAGAGGACTCCCTGAAATCTGAGCTTCGCTGCCAAAACACAGGCTCCTTAATCACATCTCCCTGTCATTACCAGCGCCGAGAACAAGAGACTCACAGTTTAACCAATTCATTAGGTTTTGACAACTGACATGACAGCTCTATTCTGCATTTGCTGGTCTATCTGTGCCAAGTCCAATGCTAGAGTCCTGAACACAATCTCCCTCGTGATCCATAATCTAGGAATTTGGCACAAACTGCCGACCTTAAATAAAGGCTGCCTCACAATTATATCACACTGTTGGTGACCTTAACATGCAGGAATGGGACTTTGGCCCCTCCACAGTGGAGAATCCCGCCTTCGAGATCTAATGGCAGCTCTTTCAGTCCTAGTAGCTTCAATACTCCACACTGCCAGCTGTTCCATGAAGCAGATCAATGGTGACCAGACACTGTAAGTCTCAGGCTTTTTGGGATGGGAGGGGTCAGACACCAAGGAGGGGAGCGAGGGGACCGGGGAGGTGGGGGTCGTCCAACTTTTGAAGGCCAGCTGGGAGGTACAAAAGCAGAACACATTCTGTGGTGGGGGAGTGGTGGTTTGTGGGGCTCCCAGTATGCACAGGCCACCACCAAAAGTCTATACTCCCCACCACGCCCTCTTCACTCGGCTCCTTCACCAACTGTGATGCAAAAGCGGCCTTACCACTCCTGACCACCTTCCGCTGCCCAGCGTATTATGGCCTAAGGGTGGGTAGATTAGTGAGTGCCATTTCCCACCCCCCAATATTATGGGGTTGAGGGTCAGAGTGGGTAAGAAGATTATGGGCTACCCTCAAGGCCAATTTTATGTGCCCTCCAAACCGCCGCTGAAAACATACCTAGCAGGGGTGCGTATAATTCAGGCCTTGAATTGGGCAGCACAGTGGCACGGTGGTTAGCACCGCTGCCTCTGAGCGCCAGGGACCCCAGTTCAATTCCGGTCTCAGGTCGTTGCCTATGTGGAGTTTGCACATTCTCACTGTGTCTGCATGGGTTTCCTCTGGGTGCTCCGGTTTCCTCCCACGCGCCAAAAATGTGCAGGTTTGGTTAATTGGCCATGCTAAATTGATCTTGGTGCCAATGTGGGTTTACAGGAATAGGGCCTGGGTGAGATTGTGATTGGTGCAGACTCAATGGGCCCAATGGCCTCCTTCTGAACTGTAGGGTTTCCACTATGATTGTGTGAAGGGTGGAGAAGAGACATTAAGGGGCGATTCTCCCAGGCCAGTGTGCTGCTCTAGCTGTGCAGTGGGCCAGGAGACATGAGCGGAGGCCATACGGCAGCCTTCCAGCTGGGCACCACAGCCTCTGCGCATCTCCAACTATTGGATTTCCAGCGTCATAAACTCCGCACCAGAAATCTGCATGGAGCTGATTAAAATATTTAAATCTATATTTCAGTCTCACTTCAGTCCTGGGCCCGGTAGCCTCTGCCCCCCCGCCAGCTCCCCACTAATGGGGAATGAGCAGCCCAACCCCACTGGAGTGAAAGGGGACCATGGAAGCTGCCCCCCGCTAGAGGTCAGAGGTAAGAGGGAATGCCCCTGGGCACTGCCAGCCTGGCCCCCAGCACTGCCCAAGGGGCAAAGTGGCAATGCCTAATGGGCACCTTGACACTGCCAACCGAGCATCAGGCAGTACCAAGAGGGGGTGGGGCCTAAGGGACTCTGGGACGCGCAATAGGGTGGGGGATACCACTGCCACTCTGCAGTCAGGATTGGTGACAGAGGGAGGGAAGGAGGCCAGTGATGGCCATTGGGATGATGGGGGGGGGGGGGGGGGTGCGGGGGGGTTTGGCATTCTTGGGGAGGGGGGTGATGGTTGCAGGGGGATTGGGACTGCAGAGACTGAGACCACATGGGGGTCAGGGAGATGAGGACTGCCCACTGGGGGGTGTAGGGGGCGTAGGGGGCGATTGAGACTGCCGGGGGAGGTCAAGGAGATCGGGACTGCCCGGTGGGGGAGGGGTGGCGGGGGCGAGATCAAAGTGTGCTGGGGATGGCCATGAGACGTCTAGGAGTCCAGCATTCGAGGCGTGACAGGGTTGGAGGGGCCATGATGTAGGGTCACGGGGAAGGACAGCAATCGATGTGGGGTCACGGGGAAGGGCAGCAATCGATGTGGGGTCATGGGGAAGGGCAGCAATCGATGTGGGGTCACGGGGAAGGGCAGCAATCGATGTGGGGTCACGGGGAAGGGCAGCAATCGATGTGGGGTCACGGGGAAGGGCAGCAATCGATGTGGGGTCACGGGGAAGGGCAGCAATCGATGTAGGGTCACGGGGAAGGGCAGCAATCGATGTAGGGTCACGGGGAAGGGGCAGCAATCGATGTAGGGTCACGGGGAAGGGCAGCAATCGATGTAGGGTCACGGGGAAGGGCAGCAATCGATGTAGGGTCACGGGGAAGGGCAGCAATCGATGTGGGGTCACGGGGAAGGGCAGCAATCGATGTGGGGTCACGGGGAAGGGCAGCAATCGATGTGGGGTCACAGGGAAGGGCAGCAATCGATGTGGGGTCACGGGGAACGGTCGTGGAGCTGGCCAGCCATCAGGAGAACGGCAATCCGATCCCGGCACTGACAGATCGGCGCATGCGCAGTGGCCCACTCTGTGATACGTTGCCGGTTTCTCCAGCAGAGAGCTTTTCATGGTGATTCACATCAGGGTTCACTGTGATACATCGAGTATGGAAGCTTCATCTTGAAACCCCTGCTGATAAAAAGCAGTAGGATTCACTCTAGTTTTTACACAAATTCACCACTTTGGAAGAATCCTGGCCTAAATCTATTTGCCTGGAAATAGATCCTTTTGCTTTTTCACTGTAATGCCCTTTAATAACTGTCCCATGAGAACAACACAGATTGCCACTAATTTCCAACTCCGACATTCTTTCCCTGCTCACAGAAACCTAGTTAGGTCCAGACCAAAGCTTTATTTGAACGTGGTGCTGCAGTCCTGACATTATAGTTTCTAATTGCTTCATCACTATTGCCACAAAGCTTTACATTGGCAGCAAGCAATTATTTGAAGTTTGTTCTTTGCTCCTTAGAATGTCATCTCAACTCCTGAAATGTGAGACTCTCAGCCTGCGTGTCATCTTATACATATTGACCTTATTTAGCTTGGAACTTAACTTGTGGAATAGACTATCAAGTAGGCATATCTAACGAACCCACTGGCTGGTATTAAAACCAAAGATGCTTCATTAATCAGTTATCTCCCTAATGTAACACTGCTGCCTCACAGGTTATTGCAGAAGGTCGAGGGACATGGAGTTGGGGGTAGGGTGTTAGCGTGGATAGAGGATTGGCTGTCAAATAGGAGGCAGAGAGTGGGGGTCAATGGGTGCTATTCGGATTGGCGGATGGTGACTAGTGGAGTGCCCCAGGGGTCGGTGCTGGGGCCTCAGCTATTTACCATTTATATAGATGATCTGGAGGAGGGAACCGAGTGTATGGTGTCAAAATTTGCTGATGACACCAAGATTGGTGGAACGGCAAATTGCGCGGAGGGTGTGGAGAGTCTGCAGAAGGATCTAGATAGGCTGGGCGAATGGGCCAGGAAATGGCAAATGGAATTTAATGTTGGCAAGTGCGAGGTGGTCCACTTTGGTAGGAATAATGGTAGGAAGGACTATTACTTACGGGGCGACAAACTGCAGCAGGCAACGGTGCAGAGGGACCTCAGGGTCCTTGTGCATGAGTCGCAAAAACCCAGCTTGCAGGTGCAGCAGGTGGTCAGGAAGGCTAATGGGATGCTGGCCTTCATAGCAAGGGGGATTGAATATAAAAGTAGGGAGGTCTTGCTGCAGCTGTATAGGGCATTGGTGAGGCCGCAGCTGGAGTACTGTGTGCAGTTTTGGGCGCTGCACCTGCGTAAAGATATTTTGGCCTTGGAGGGAGTGCAGAGGAGGTTTACTAGGCTGATACCGGAGTTGAGGGGGTTGAGCTATGAGGAGAGGCTGAATAAACTAGGCTTGTACTCGTTAGAGTTTAGAAGAATGAGGGGAGATCTCATTGAGACGTACAAGATGATGAATGGGATGGATAGGATAGAGGTGGAGAGACTCTTCCCGCTCAAAAAAGACAGTAGGACTAGAGGGCACAGCCTCAAGATAAAGGGGGGGCGGTTTAGAACGGAGTTGAGGAGGAACTTCTTCACTCAAAGGGTGGTGAATCTCTGGAATTCTCTGCCCGTTGAAGTGGTGGAGGCTGCCTCGCTAAATATTTTTAAGACGCGGGTTGATGGGTTTTTGATAAGAGAGGGGATTAAGGGTTATGGGGAGAGGGCGGGAAAGTGGAACTGAGCCACGACAGATCAGCCATGATCTTATTGAATGGCGGGGCAGGCTCGAAGGGCTAGATGGCCTACTCCTGCTCCTATTTCTTATGTTCTTATGTTCTTATGAAAGCCTGATATTAATGAAGTCCCGACTGAAGTGTTTTTGAGCGACGTCAAGTGTATTTTTCTTTGTAGCTAAATCATATTCCAACAAAACGCCTTGTCCCAGTCTCAGAAGAATGCCCTAATCTTCACCATTGTGTTTGTGTCCTGTCTCGCTGAGACTGCCAGACTAGTGCTGAATTCTGAGGAGTTACCTGCGACAGCCTTACACTCACTCGCAGTCAGGATTTTTAAATGTAAAGATTGAGGACAATGTCAGATCATCTGCTGGGTTGTTGACGAGTGACAAAACCACCCAGTGCTGCAACAGCACGGCATTCACAGAATCACAGAATCCCACAGTGCTGAAGAGGCTGTCGAGCCCATTGGGTCTGTACCGACACCTCCCTGCCCATCTAATCCCACGTGCCAGCACTTGGTCCATAGCCGTGAATGTTATGACATGCCAAGTACTCATCCAGGTACTTCTTAAAAGATGTGAGCTATCCCACCTCCACCACCCTCCTAGGCAATGCAATCCAAACCGTCACCACCCTCTGAGTGGAAAAAGCTTTTCCTCAAATCCCCCTGAAACTTCCCACCCCTCACTTTGTGTCCCCTCGTAACTGACTCTTCAACTAAGGGGAACAGCTACTCCCTGTCCACCCTGCCCATGCCCCTCATAATCTTGAACACCTCAATCAGGTTGCCCCTCAGTCTTCTCTGCTCCAGAGAAAATAACCCAAGCCTATCCAACCTCTCTTTATAATTTTGAGGCATTGAGGAAAGTCAGGGTCGATATCTGACATGGGAATACAGCAGCTCCGAGGAATGCCCTAGACCCTGAGTTCTGCATCCCGTCTTCCCACGAATTTAGACATTTCTAGCGAGATCAGGACAAAAGGAAGTGGAGAAAACAGGAGGTAATTACTCTTCTTTGATGACTGAGCCTTTTTTCTCCCTCACGCCACGGGATTAGTTCTCTGAATCAAATCAGGCTGCAGAGGTACCTTTCTAAAGAGGCAGATGAATGAGGTGTGATGGTGTCAGCTGTCTGACAGAGACAGACAGAAATGGCAGATTCAGAATACAAAAAGACCTTCAGGGGAAGTACATCTTCTGCAGTAGAAAGCTACAACTTGAAAGCCATGGCTAAATACCAGATGATGAAAGCAGTCAGAATTTAAAGGGTCTCATTGCTGCTCTGATCACTGTCAGATTGAATTCATTAAAGGAGTTCCAGAAGATATAAAATTATACATAAAAGTGATTAATTTTTAGATTGGCACGGGTAGATTAAGGAATAATTATTACCCAAAGCGTTTTGTTGGTCACACCTTGCTGTTTATGCTACTCCTGTGTGTCAGTTGTGACTTAACTGCTAACACTCTCACCTCGGAATTAATATGTTGTGGATCTGAATCCCTTTCCAGGCCTTCAGAACAAAAATCGAACACCAGCGTTCCAGTGCAGCACCGAGAGCGTGCTGCACTGTCCGATGTACCATTGTTTGGATGAAATGCTAAACTGACCTCAGTCGGGGTATTAAGTATAAAAATTGGCAGGTCATCCTGCAGCTGCGCAGAACCTTTGTTAGGCCTTATTTAAAATATTGTGTACAATTCTGGTCGCCACACTAGCAGAAGGATGTGGATGCTTTGGAGAGGGTCCAGAAGAGCTTTACCAGGATGTTGCATGGTCTGGAGGATATTCCCTATGAGGAGAGGTTGGATAAACTCGGTTTATTCTCACTGGAACAATGGAGGTTGTGGGGTGATCTGATAAAGGTTTACAAGATTATGAGTGGCATGGACAGAGTCAATAGTCAGATGCTCTTTCCAAAGGTAGACAAGTCAAGTACTAGAGGACAAGTGCGTGGGAAAAAGTTTAGAGGAGATGTGCGAGGCAAGTTGTTTTACACAGAGGGTGGTGAATGTTGGAATGTGCTGCCCAGGTTGGTGGTAGGAGCAGATATTGCTAATGGCATTTAAGGAGAAACTAGACGAATACGTGAATAGGATGGGAATGGAGGATATGGACTCCATAAGTACATATAGTTTTAGATTAGGCAGGCATCATGATCAGTGCAGTCTTGGAGGGCAGAAAGGCCTGTTCCTGCACTGTACTGTTCTTTATTTGAGGTCCCATCTTCCCTCTGAGGAGGACATAAAAAGTCTCACGGCAATATTTTTGTAAAGTGCAGGGAAGTTATCCTTAGTGTCCTGATCAATATTTATCTCTCAATCAGCATCACAAGTGCAAGATATCTAATTACTATCACATTTCTATTGTGGGAACTTGCAGTATGTAAACTGACTGTTATTTTCCCCACATCATAACAGTGACTATACTGCAAAAGTACCTCACTGGCTGTAAAGTACTTTGGGTAATCTTATGGTCACAGAAGGTGCTATATGAATGTAAGCCCTCCTTATTTTTTACATGCATGCAAAGAGGTTGAAATTCAACCAGGGACACATAAACAGATGGTAGCATATCACCCACACATTATACACCCACCTAATGAACCTTTCAATTCAAGTGTAACTCATGGTCGATCCACTGCTGTCCGTTTTGGGGCTCTACAGAAATAACAGGGGCGATCTTCAGCCCACATTCGCCATCCACGGGAACGGTGACAGGGGCTCAGGATTCGGCGAAAACCCCTGAAGTCGCGGATCTCACCTGCTGGCTCCGATTGGCAGGGGGGAGCAGGGCGGCGAGGGGTTGCCTACTTTGATCAGGGAGATGAGGTTGAATGATATCTCCAATCGGTGGGGGGTGTGGGGTAAATACAGGAGGTGGTGAATGCTCTGTGCAGTGGGGCTTTGCCGGCATGTTAAGGCCTCGTCCTCCTACATGACGGTATGAAACATGCCCAGCTGTTTTTTTGTGGCAGAGTGTGGAGAGGAACACACCATTTTTCTTGCTGGAACCAACACTCTGCCATTTTGCCCAAATTTTCTTTAAAATAATGAGGGGCATAGATAAGGTAGGTAGTCAATATCTTTTCCCAAAGGCAGAGGAGTCTAAAACTAGAGGGCACAGGTTTAAGGTGAGAGGGAAGAAATACAAAAGGATCCAGAGGAGCAATTCTTTTCACTGAGAGGGTGATGAGTGTCTGGAACAAGTTGCCAGGGGTACTAGTAGAGGCAGGTGCAATTTCGTCTTTTAAAAAGTATTTAAACAATTACATGGGTAAGATGGGTATAGAGGGTATATACATGGGCCAAATGCGGGCAATTGGGACTGGCTTAGTGGTAAATACTGGGCGGCATGGATAAGTTGGGCCAAAAGGCCTGTTTCCATGCTGTCAGCTTCTATGACTCTATTATGCCATTCAAGTGTCCCAAAGGCCATCAAACTGTGAAGAAAGGAGTTTCCGAAACAGTAAATAGTTTAGTATTTCAATTTATGGGAAATTGAATTTCAGTGTTTAAATGTACCATTACGTTGCACATCATCAGCATTGCATTGGTCCCCAGCAAATCAAAATTCAATATTTGGTGCAAGTAACATCAATTCATCACAAAATCATCCAAATTCACTAAATCAAACCAGAGGTATTGTCACAAACGTTTTATTCCTTCCTTTAGCGGCAACAGAAAAGCTTCAAATTCAATACAACTGAGTGCTGACAACATTGAGGACAGGTTTGTGAAGATTTATACTGCTGCTTTTGAAAGCAGTTTTATTAATTACTTTTTCACAACCCAGCTGTAGAGAGTCTGGGTGGAATTCTCTGAAAAAATGTTATGTTCAGTCAGGAAACGGCCTGTTCCTCCCCAGAGAAACAAACAGCTTTCCTGACGAGATCTTCTGACACGTTGCCATTTTTTTTGAAAAGGTGTGTATTTTAGGGGTAGGATCTAAATATGCCAGCAAGCCCAACTCCATAGAGATCGGGGCGTTGTTTTTAACGTGCGCCCCAATTTAGGAGTGAAATTAAAGGTCCAAAGACGTTCCCACACCGCCATCTGCACAGATATTGGGATTGCTCCCCCCGCCGCACTTCATTGATCCCAGCTAGCCCCCGCAAGCATGGATCGCCAGCATGTGGGCTCTCTCTCAATGGTTCCCCCTTCATGTGCTGCCCCCTTCATGCCCTACCCTCTTGGCACTGTCATGTCCCTAACCACCTGGGAATAAAATGGCCTCTGAGCACCCCCCCTTCTTGACATGCTCATCACATCTGATGTCTGTTTGTGGATTCCCTCTGTAGTGATTCCTTCCAGCACCATGTTATGCTCACAGCTGGGAATTTTGTACATTCCCAGAAGATTTGGAGTCAAGACTCCTTTGCATATTAAAATCTATTTAAATGTAAGATAGGGAAGTTCATGCCCTTGTTGAGAATGAACCTGATTACGTCTGCTAAGGCAGCCCAGGAACATTGTGAACTGTTTGGCACCCGTCGCAAGTCCCACACCAGGGTTTGCCCAGTACTTCCTGACATACCAGGATTTGCACCAGGTACAACATGGCCAGAGAACTGCCCCCTGTATTTTTACAGGAAGGTCAGAATTCTTCGGTCCTGCCAGCAGCTCAGCCCCCCGACCCACGGCAGAGAGGTGACTTCAACGGGAAATCCCATTGAGAGTGGTAGCATCAGAGAAACCCGCCACAAACAGCACATTGTGTCCCACCGCCAGGAAACATGTGGCAGAGAGGCTAGAGAATTTCACAAAAGTTAATACAAATCCATACTTAAGATTTGAGACTCCAGTTGGCATTTTCCTGTCCAGCACACCATGGGAATCACTTTGATTGATTTGATTTATTACTGACACATGTATTAGTATACAGTGAAAAGTATTGTTTCTTGCGCACTACACAGACAAAGCATACTGTACGTAGAGAAGGAAAGGACAGAGGGTAAAATGTAGTGTTACAGTCATAGCTAGGATGTGGAGAAAGATCAACTTAATGCGAGGTAGGTCCATTCAAAAGTCTGACAGCAGCAGGGAAGAAGCTGTTTTTGAGTCGGTTGGTACGTGATCTCAGACTTTTGTATCTTTTTCCCGATGGAAGAAGTTGGAAGAGAGTATGTCCTTGATTATGCTGGCTGCTCTTCCGAGGCAGTGGGAAATGTAGACAGAGTTAATGGATAGGAATTGGTTTGAGTGATGGACATGACCCTTTATCGTGTCTTGCGGTCTTGGACAGAGCAGAAGCCATACCTAGCTGTGATACAGCCAGAAAGAATGCTTTCTACAGTGCATCTGACACTGTCAATGGACAGGAGGCTGGTTTAAATGATGGACTAGGCTTCATTCACAAGCCTTTGTAGTTTCTTGCAGTCTTGGACAGAACGGGAACCATACCATGAAGAATGTTTTCTGCAGTGCATCTGTAGATGTTGGTGAGAGTTGTAGTGAACATGCCAAATTTCCTTAGTCTCCTGACGAAAGTAGAGGCGCTGGTGGGCTTTCTTAATTATAGCATCTGCATGGAGGGACCAGAACAGGTTGTTGGTAATCTGGATACCTAGAAATCATAGTGGGCAGGATAGGACAATGCAAAGATCCATTGACCTCAGGTGGGATTTTCCTGTCTTAGAGCGAATGCAGCCAGAGACTGCCACCCTTCATCTTTTAATTCAATATTTCAGCTTTGAATCCCTCATCATTTGCCTATTTAGTGTCTTCAAGTATTTGTTAAACTGTTACATCTACAGCTCAGCTAACTCAGCTGCCGACTAAAGAACAAAAGAGATATCTTCAGAAGAAAGATGCAGACAGCTCAGAACTGAATCTGGTCTGAGAAGAATTTTTGGAGATTTTCCATAATGAGGGTACTTTACTTCTTCAGAGGAGATCTGATTCAGATCATTCTTAAAAGCTGCTTCGACCACAGCAGGTATAATTTTTCAAAAAAATAAAGTGAGGGTAACTATCGGTTGAAATGGCAATTAAGATTCTCCAGTTATTATACAGGCAGTGTTTCTAATTTTAATTAACCCTCATGGGACTTCTGGTCTAACGTAGAAGGTTGTCAAGGATTTTCTATTATACACTAAAAGCATGGGCATCAACAGCTCTGTGCAATTCACAGAATTGTGCTACTTAACAACACTGCTGCGATCAGGAGTTTCTTCTGACAGCAATTACTTATTGCAAGATTGCTGGAACAATTCTGACAGAGGGCAGAAATTTTATCCCGATGTTTATGGACCTGCTGCGTACTTCCAGAACTTTCTGCTCTTATTTGGGCTGGCATGGTGGCACAGTGGTTGGCACTGCTGCCTCACGGCGCCAGGGACCTAAGTTCAATTCCAGCCTCGGGTCATTGTCTGTGCGGAGTCTGCACATTCTCCCCTGTATCTGCATGCATTTCCTCTGGGTGCTCTGGTTTCCTTCCATATTCTGAAAGGCATGCTGTTTAAGTGCATTGACCCAAACTGGCGCCAGAGTATCGCGGCTGGGGGAATTTCACAGTGATTTCATTGCAGTGTTAATGTAAGCCTTACTTGTGACTAATAAGTAAACTTTTAAAACTTTAACTGCTGCCTCACAGTGCCAGGGACCCAAGTTCAATTCTGGCCTCGGTCCTCACTGTCTGTGTGGAATTTATATGTTCTTTGTGTGCCTGCATGGGTTTCCTCCAGGTGCTCCAGTTTCTTCCCACACTCCAAAGATGTGCGGGTTAGGTTGATTGGCCATGCTAAATTGACCCTACTGTCAGGGGGATTAGCAAGGTAGATATGTAAGGTTACAGGAATATGGCCTGGATGGGATTGTGATCGGTGCAGACTCAATGGGCCAAATGGCCACCTTCTGCACTGTTAGGATTCTGTGATTTTAGAGGGGGTTATTTTAGAAGCTTTGATTGAGCTGTTTGAAAAAGCCAGCCACAGTTTTAAGTTTCATTTCATATTAGTTAGCTTCATAATGGGAAATCAGATTTAATAAAATGCCTGCATTAGAACTCTACGAAAAGAAACACATTGCCAAAATGAAAATCTCTTTATCGGTCTAATCTTTCTGTTCAGAATGGACTATTGTTTCAACACAAAAAATATATTACAAAGAGGGATTCTCCCTCAGAAGTTTCATCCTGCAATTTTGATGTCATTATTGACTTGGAATCTTTTGTACAGTCGCAATGGTGTAAATAATGTTCCTGCAGTTTTATGTGCCATACAGAAGACATGTGAGGTTTCCGCATTCAATGAATGGGTCGCAAGTCTGGTGGAGCAGCAGAATTTGGGGAAAATCCTGCTGGCATGAACAATGGTGACACTCCGGTCTTTGTGTTCTGTATTTAAGTGGCTGCACAAATGCATTATGAGCTGGTCGCATGATTTGACGGGAATGTAATTGGGGTGTTCCAGAGACTTCTCATTGTTTCATTTTCTGGTCTGTACAAGCAAGAACTCCTACAATAAACTTTGTTGGTGGTACTCTGAATTTGTATGTCCAAACCACAGGCTGAATTCTCCCAAAAAAGATTCTAAGTGCCGAATTCATGTAAAAACTGGAGTAAATCCCACTGCTTTTTTCAGCGGGACTTCCAAAATTAAGCTCCCACATCCTGTGCATCTAGCATGAAACATGATAAGAAGCTATGGGTGGGGACTATTCCTACTGGAGATACTGGCAGCATAGCACCTCTGTGTATGTGCTGATCTATCAGAGCAGAGGTTGACACATGCGCAGCAGCCCTGCACTGTCTGCACCCCAATTGCTGGCCAACAGCCAGCCCCACAACCCTGGATCATTGGTCATGTGACCATCCCCTCCACCCCTGGTTGTTGGTCTCCCGGATGTGTCCAGGCCAGTCTTGACCCCACCCGACCCACCTTGAAAGTCTATTAAGACTCTTGAGGATACAAGATAGCAGGAAAGTGCATAAACAGGGACTTTGGAGGGCTAAAAGGGACATGAAATTTCTTTGGCAGGCAAGATTAAGGAGAATCCCAAACTTTTTGTGTATATATAAGGAGGAAGAAGGCAGCTAAGGAAAGGGTAGGTCCACTCAAGGACAGTGGAGAGAATTTGTGTGTGGTGCCAGATGAGGTTGGTGAGGTCCTTAACAAGTACTTCGCATCAGTATTCACAAAGGAGGAGAAAGTGATGGATGGTGAGTGTAGAAAGGAGGATGTTGACATTCTAGGATAAAAAGGGAGGAGGTATTGGAGGTTTTGAAAAACAGTAAGATGGACAAGTCCCCAGGGGCCAGATAAGTATCCCAGAATACTGAGAGAGGCAAGGGAAGAAATTTCTGAGGCCTTGGCCAAATCTTTGTATCCTCTTTAGCTGTGGGTGAGGTACCACAGAATTGGAGAGTGGCTAACAATTATTCCTCTGTTTGAGAAGGGCAGAAGAGATAATCCAGGAAGTTTTAGTCCTGTGAGCCTTGCATCAGTGGTGGGAAATTATTGGAGAAGATTCTTAGGACAAAATGTACTCATATCTGGAAGAGAATAGGCATATTAGTGATAGGCAGCATGGTTTTGTGAAGGGGAAGATATGTCTCTTGACTGAATTCTTTGAGGAAGTGACAAAAAAATTGATGAGGGCAGAGCAGTGGATGTTGTATGCATGGACTTCAGTAAAGTTTTCAATAAGGTTCCTTACGGCAGACTAATACAGAAGGTGAAATGAGGGATCCAAGGTGAGCTGGTAAGATGGATACAAAATTGGCTTGGGCATAGAAAGCAGAGAGTAGCAGTGGCAGGGTACTTTTCTAACTGGAGGCCTGTGACAAGCGGTGTTCCACAAGGATCAGTATTGGAGGTAAATGTAGGTGGTCTGATTAGTAAATTTGCAAATGATACAAAAATTGGAGGAATAGCGGTTAGTGGGGAGGATTGTCTGAGGATACAGCAGGATATAAATCAACTGGAGTCTTGGGCAGATGGAATTTGACCTGGACAAATGTGAGGTGATGCGATTTGGAAGGTCTACTGCAGAAGGAAAGTATAGAGAAAATAGTAATGCCCTTAGAAACATTAGCATACAGAGAGATCTATGCATGCAGATCCTCAATTCCCTGAAGGTGACAACTCAGGTGGACAAGAAGGTATAAGGCATGCTGGCCTTCATCAGCCTGTTGAGTATAGGAATTAGAAAATCATGTTGCAGCTGTAGAAGACTTTGGCTAGGCTGAATTTGGAGTATTGTGTACAAATCTGGTTGCCACACTATTGGAAGGATGTTGATGTAATGGAAAGGGTGCAGAAGAGATTTAACAGGATGCTGCCTGGTCTGGAAGATATGGACTATGGAGAAAGGTTGAACAGACTTGGAATGTTTTCATTGGAGCGTCGGAGGAAGAGGATCTGATAGAGGTTTACAAGATTATGACAGACTGGGATAGAATGGATAGTCAAAGTCTTTTTCCCAGGGTCAAAGGGTCAATTACTCAGGAGCATAGTTTGAGAGTGAGAGGGGGAAAGTTTAAAAGAGATGTAAGGGGCAAGTTTTTCACGCTGAGGGTGGTGGATGCCTGGAATGCACTGCCTGAGGAGGTGGTGGAAGCAGGATCTATAACAGTGTTCTAGAGGCATCTGGGTAGATACATGGATAGGCAGGGAATAAAGGGATATGGACCACACAGAGGCAAGCCAATATTGCATAAGAGGGGCATTGGACATGGTGGGCTGAAGGCCCTGTTTCTGTGCTGTACTGTCCTTAGTTTGTTGATCTCTACCCCCCTCCCCCACACCCCAATAGCCAGACTCAATCAGCCCTTCCCTCCCTCTGTCGTGGATCCCTATGCAGAGTGGCAGCAGGACTGCCCCACCACCACCGAACTCCCCGCAAAGGTCCGTCCCCCAGTAGACCCCACATCTGGCCTCGCTGCCTTGGCATCATCCAATGCCTGATGGGCAGTGCACAGATGCCCCTTGCATTACCATTTTGCCTTTGGGCAGTGCCAGGGAGCCAGACTTACCCCCACCTCCTGGGGGGACCTCCATGGTCCTCCATAACTCCAGTGAGGTCAGGCCTTCAGCTCCCCATTAGTGGGGAACTGTTGTAAACCCCTCTGGAGTGAAACACTCCTGGTGATGGGGGAGAGGCTAGTGGGTCTGGAGACTTCAATCCCCAGCCTGCGAATCATATTTAAGTGCAGATTTTAACATTTAAATCAGCTCCATGCCGATTTGCAATGTGGAACTGATGATGCTGGAATTCCGGCAGCTGGAGACACATAGAGATCTTGGTGCCTTGCGGGAGGCCCGCAATATGGCCTATGCTTATGTCTCCTGGTCCATTACTGTGCTACAGCAGCACAGCAGGCTGAAAGAAACACCCCCACATGTTCTTCTTCTTGTTTAAAAACTGCATGGTAAATATAATTTGGACATTACGCTTTGTCAGTGGAGTCTAACATGAGAGTCACCATCTGCTCCCGGAACAGCTATGGACCCTGCCTCCTCTGCAGTGCGCTGATCTGGCCAGATACACCAACATGTCAATGTCTCTGCTGCTATTCAATTGCAGCAAGTACAATAATTGACACAACTGATTTGCCTGTGACAAATTACTGATTTGTATAAAGACAATGTCAAGGCAGCACGGTGGCACAGTGGTTAGCACTGCTGCCTCACAGCACCAGGGACCCAGGTTCAATTCCAGCCTCGGGTCACTGTCTGAGCAGAGTCTGCACATTCTCCCCGTATTTATGTGGGTTTTGTCCGGGTGCTCTGGTTTCCTCCCACAGTCCAAAGATGTGTGGGTTAGGTTCAATGGCCATGCTAAATTGCTCTAGTGTCAGGGAATTAGCAGGGTAGATGTGTGGGGTTATGGGAATAGGGTCTGGATGGGATTGTGGTCGATATAGACTCAATGGGCTGAATGGCCTCCTTCATGATCTCACCAACAAGATTTCTGATTTTCTCCAGATTTTGCACCTTTGTTACTGATCCTACACATAGCTAATGCAGGCTAAAAATTGCCCTCTTTGGTTATTCCCTGGAATTAGTTTGGAAGATAAAGAGTTGATTTGACAAACATTTTCAAAACAGAAAGGGGAAACACTAGGGTAGATAGAAAGAGAGACTACTTCCTTGGTTAGACAGTCTGGGGCTAAAAGGCATAGTCTACCATTCAAACAGAACCCTTCAGCAGTGACATTAGGGAAAACCTACACATACAAAGGATGGTGGAAGTTTGGAACTCTCGATATAAAATGGCAATTAATGCTGCACTGTTAAATTTCTGTTAATTAAAGGTTTTGAGGGACGTGGGGCAAAGGCAGGGTTATGGATTGAGGTAACACATTAGCTCATTGAATGGTGTTGTAATGGACTCAAGGGGCTAAATGGTCTATTCCTGTACCGATATTTCGATGTTGTCTTTTTCATTGTTGGCTCGCAGCTTGTCTCCAGCTTGCAGCTCTCCCTACACTCAGCAGATGGACCAAAAATACCCAATTCACAATGCAAAATTATCACATCAACCGTTCTCAACTTACCTTCTGTCAGCTCCTACCACGTGACCCGAGCGCTGAGCCCACCAATGTCTTCTTAACTAACTCCACAGTTTTAGGATTGTAAGAACTTACTTCATGTCAAACTGTCCCATTTCTAAACCAGTGACCACTGAATCTGTAGCTTGCTCGCTTTGTGCTACATGCTCCTCGGAGATGTGCATCCTCTAGCCTTTCAATTAACCTGGATTCTTGTCCTCTCTCCCTGTGACCTCAATCCTGTGAATACAGGACAGCAAACTCCCTGATGCACAAAGCCCTTATTTTGTTGGGCCAAATTTAGGATAAAATGTCAAATCTCATTGAACTGATAAATCTGGCAAATATTTGCAATAACTAAGTTATCTATATTTTGCTGCATTCTGCCTGTTAACCTTCCACTTCCATTTATCCCTGTTTTATTTCATTTCTGTTTCTCTCTCTTGCTACAGATGAATGTGCAACCTGGTTTTCCCACTGGAAAATGGTAATCACACAGAATGCACTCCAGGAAATCAAAGGCAGTGTGACCTTGATTTCCCAAGGTGCCCTTTTTGCCAGCACCATTTCCCACTTGGTGCATCAGGTAGTGGGAATGCTCCTTCTCTGTTTATGGCTCTTTCTTCCACTCTCTGCTTTTTTGACCATCTTACAAAATTATATCCTGTGAAAAAATAAGATTAAAGATTATTTATTGGTGCCAAAAGTAGGGTTACATTAACACTGCATTGAAGTTACTATGAAAATCCCCTCGTCACTACACTCTGGTGCCTGTTCAGGTACATTGAGGAAGAATTTAGCATGGCCAGTGTACCTAACCAGCACTCCTTTTGGACTGTAGGAGGAAACTGGAGCACCCGGAGGAAATCCAGACAGACACAGGAAAGATGTGCGAATTCCACACAGTGACCCAAGCTAGGAAACGAACCTGGGTCCCTGGCGCAGTGAGGCAGCAGTGTTAACCACTGTGCCACCATGCCACCTTCAGAGACCAATTCAGAGATCAAAGGTGATATCAGAACTGAAATATGACAACCCTACAAAGTTTTATCATCTTGTTCCTCACACAGCCCAAAGTCATGGGATTCCTGGAAAATTAGTGTCGACTATTTCTTTTCCCCTTTGTGACTTCCAGGAATAAGTAAAATGGCGCCATTCCCAGCGATGTGGAGACTCGCCCAGCCTCTCAAAGGCTTGAATAAATGCCATTGTGGTTCTATCACACGGCTGGGATTGTAAACACATTTTTAAATTGCTAAATTGTTACATTGCCAAGTCCATCAGAAACACAGTTTTAATGTTTGCACTACAGCCTCATCGTGGGAGCTCCATCAGCATAATGACTGCAGCAGCTCAAGGAAAAAGCCCATCACCCCCACCCACTCAGGGCAACTCAGACTGGACAATAACTGGCAGCTTTGCTACAGCCACCCACATTCTGAGAACAAATACAAAAAGCAATAATCCTGAGGCTGCCAATGAATTCATGAAAGTGACCACCGCCCCCGCACCTGCTGACACCCCTTTGCAGGAACAAAGCTGCTCGAATACCAAGAGTAATCCGTTACTATAAAATTAGGCACAAGTGTTAAAATGAACAGCGTGCCCTCCAAATAAATGAACATTTTCACTTCTCAATATTTTTTGGCAGTTTTTCTTACTTTCTTATCTAAATCCAATTGCCCCTACTCTACTGCATTCCTACTCCCACTCTGCAGCTTAGAGATCAGGCCAACCTTAAAGTTTATTTATTAGTCACAAATAGGCTTGCATTAACACTGCAATGAAGCTACTGTGAGAATCCCCTAATTGCCACGTTCCGGCGCACTGAGGGAGAACTTAGCATGGCCAGTGCACCGAACCATCACGTCTTCCGGACTGTGGGTGGAAACCGGAGCACCAGAAGAAAACCCATGCAGACACAGGGAGAACGTGGAGACTCTGCACAGACAGTGAACCAAGCCAGGAATCAAACCCAGGTCCCTGGCATTGTGAGGTACCAGCGCTAATCATTGTGCCACTGCTTTTGAGTGCATTAAAAATGTTCAGATGTTGAGGTTGCAACACACACCTAGCCTGATGGTCATTACTTGACTGGTAAAGGCCTAGTGGTAATATCACTAAACTATTAATCAAGAAACTCAGCTAACGTTCTGGGGACCTGGTTTCAATCCCACCATGGTGGAATTGAATTTAGTTTTAAAAATCTGGAATTAGGAATCGACTGCCGATCATGGAACCATTGTCAATTGTTGAAAAAGCCCATCTGGTTCACTAATGTCCTTTAGGGAAGGAAATCTGCCATCCTTGCCTGGTCTGGCCTACACGTGACTCCAGAGCCACAGCAATGTGGTTGACTTTCAACTGCCAACAAGTAATAAATGTAGGTCAGCCAGTGATGCCTATGCTTCATGAATGAATAATAAAAAAGCAAAGGACACTACTGAGGCTCCAGGAGAACTGTAAACTCAGAAATAGTTTGGTAAATGTTAGAATTTAAGGTTTTGACCTAGTTTATTTGTAACTCTTTCTTCAAAACATGGCACTAGTTATAGCAATTAAAGCAATCCAGTCTCTTACACACATCAATCAGGTCTTATCAATAATCTAAGTGCTGAAAAACATAGCAGGTGCGTGGAGGGCTTATTCTCTGCAGGTATAAGTGTAATTCAACTGCTAACTATAAAAAAGTCTACTGCCCCTCATCATAGACAAATTAGAATGCCTAGTTTCATATCAGATATGTTTTTTGTTGCATATTTCGATGCTGCCAAAACACTTCAATGTTTATATAGTGATGTCATTGCCCTGCCTGATTTTCCTCAAAAATATAGTTTTTAACATTTTCCACTAATTCGTTTGAAGCCTGCACCAACTTTTTTTTCCCAGAAATTGATGATCACAGATTTTTTTTGAATAATTTTAATTCTTTGGGTTCTGCCCATTAACCTAAAGATGGACTGAATCACTGCTGCATCCCTTGTTTATGTTCTCATAGAAATTATAGAAACCCTACAGTGCAGAAGGAGGCCATTTGGCCAATCGAGTCTGCACCGGCAACAATCCCACCCCAGGCCCTATCCCCAAAACCTCACATACTTACCCTGCTAAACCCTCTAACATACACATCCCAGGACACTAAGGGTCAATCTAGCATGGCCAATCAACCTAGCGTGCATGTCTTTGGACTGTGGCAGGAAACCGGAGCACCCGGAGGAAACTCAAGGCAGAAATGGGGAGAACGTTCAAGCTCCACACACAGAGTGACCCAAGCCGGGAATCGCATCCAGGTTGCTGGAACTGTGAGACAGCAATGCTAACCACTGTGCCGCCCCTGACATGGGAATCTGGAGCAGAAGTAGGCACTTCAGCCCTTCGAGCCTGCTCTGCCATTCAATCAGATCATGGCTGATCTCTTCCTGGTCTCAAATCTACCTCCCTACCTGTTCTGCCAATGAGTTCTCACTGGCCTGCATACAGACCATGCATGGGCTTGAGAAACTGCCTTCCCATTGGCTTTACAATGTTACAAACTAGCCTGGATTCGATAATGGCAATGAACACATTCTAAAATTCATGTAATAAAAACAAATGCAAGATGTCAGTGAAGCGAATGATAGGGAAGAATTACACAGTTGTAATAGCCAATTTCTGATTAGGACCAGGGTGTTGCACCTCACTGTGGCATCTGATCAAACATCAAATCAATCTGTTGTTACAAATCAAATGGTTTGAATGCGGGATATTGCTGTGAAATCTCACCGAAAGCAGAATATAAAGCTTCTTATGTGAACAAGAATGACAAAAAGATCACTTACTAATGACTGAGATAATCTGGGTCGGATTTAAAGAATGTAATATATTTTGGGATTCAAATAATGATGATAAACTGCTTTGAGACTTACACTTTATGAAATAGGCTGACTTCAGTGTATCATCCAGCAGCCAATGTGTAAATTCAATACAATTCATATTGCTGCTGGATTTTTCAATTAATATTCAACCTTTTAAATTCATGTGTGTGTGGAATTTATTAGCTGTTGAAGTTGTTCATTTTACTTTGCAATGTGCATAGTAGTCAAATAGTTAAACTGTAGTCTGGATTGCTTTTCCAGACTATAAAAGGAAGATAACAGCCTTCCAAAATTCCTTGCTTTAAAACCCATTTTAAATTTTTAAAAAAATCTCACCAGACATTACTACCAGCTGCGATAATGATTGAACTGAGATGGGAACATCATTTGGAGCATTCCAGAGAATAGGTTTGCTGGAGATTGAAAGAGGCAGCTGACTGTTCATTCTGGTCCTAACATAAATTTTCACGTACAAATAGATAAAATAAAAACGGCAACAGAAACCGCAAAGTATCCTGTAATGAACTGGCGAGATGTGGCTTTCTGAGAGGAAGTGTTATTAAAGGAGACCTGGTTGCCAAGCAGCTAACCTCTCACTTGCAGTGCAGAGTGGGTGAGTTGTTGGGAGGGGTGGAGTGGGGGGGGGGGAATGATTGGAGCGAGATGAAAGTGTTCTCAAATCTGCCAGGAAAGTGGGTACAGGCCAGCATTCGCTGCCGGTGCACCAGTTACGCATCAATGAATTGGAGGCTGTCACGATTCATGCAGGCAGCGTGCAGGCTTCATCAGCAAAAGCAAACAGGAGTGCCATGTGTACAGTCGCTGAAACTCCAGACCTGGGAGAAACCCGCAATCGACACAAAGCCAGAACCATATCCTATCAGTTGTCCTGCATCTGTCACCTGCTTAATACCGGGTAGGAATTGAAAACTTAAAGATGTTGCTGATATCACCTGCTCCAGCGTAGGAGGAGCTGAGGCAAAGATGCTGAGAACCACACAGAAACAAACAATAATGTCAACTCTCTTGTGAGTGGCAGACATGAGGCAGTCCAACTCCGTATTCACCATCCTGGAGAAATACCTGCTCTTCTGAAAGTGCAGTGGTCATGCTTAAATTTTAGTGTTTTTTTTTACTTCACAAGCAGACTTACATTAACACTGCAATGAAGTTACTGTGAAAATCCCCTAGTCGCCACACTCCAGCGTCTGTTTGGGTACACTGAGGGAGAATTTAGCACCTAACCAGCACATCTTTCAGACTGTGAAAGGAATCTGGGGCCCACACACGCAGCTTGAAGTCTGGGATCCAAAATGGTAGCACCTGAAAAATGATGGGATTTAACTTACTGACCATTTGCCTCCAATGGTCACTGTATAATCAAGGGCCTACCGGTATACTTGGTCTTATGATGTACAAAGGACCTGAATAGCCATTTTAGGAATCCACCAGACAGGCCAGACACAGTTTCAGCTGGCTATCCAGCAATGAGGAGCCCAGAAGGTAGGTTTATATTGATTTATTCTGGATGGGCTGGGAGAAACAATGGTGCTTCTCCAGGCTCTGTGAATCAATTGGTTGCCTCAATGAGATGCCTGAACAATGCATGATTGCCCCAAGGCTGACATTTTCTTTCCGCAGCCACTGTCTGAATATTAATGAGGTCACGCTTTCAAAATGAACCTGCCCCCCCATTGGCAACCGTTAGCCACCCAAAATTCCACTACAAGTAAGGGTTTTCTCCAAGATCTCTTCCACTCAATCCTCCAACTCTATGGTTCTTCTGCCACTTCCCATTTTTAGGAAAAGAATATTGCCTGTTCACATCTAAGCTTGTGGAAGGATGACCAGCTCTGGTAGCCACAGTATTTATATGGTCCAGCTAAGATTCTGATCTATGATGATCCCCAGCATCTTGATGATGGATTATTTGGTGACAGTGGAAGATGTCCAGAGAGAAGACCGATGCCTTCGCATTGCCACAGAATATTTCCAAAGGCAGAAACAGCAGTGGCTTGGCTTCCCATAGACCAGAGATGAGCAACTGATTCATCCAATTAACAAGCCATATGATGGCCTTTTCACCACCCCGCCACATTTTACCAGCCCCACATGGTGAGACCGTCAGGTGGATCAAGGCAACCTCCCAGCAGCTTACCAGAAGGGCCTTCTTTTCTGGCCACTCCACATCCCAGGAAAGATCCACTGGAATCAATGGCTATTCCCATCACCCTCAGGCCACCACTTTGATTGCCAGAGCTGCCTGCCTGGCCTCGACACAGAAATTTCCCCTTTGCTTACCAAGGTGGAGCTGCCCCTCCATTCCTCCTTGAAACTTTAATAATCTCTTTATCTCTGGCATGACAGGACAGTTAGCCCTGTGATTGGGTCTACATCTCAGAGAGCTGGTACAGCATCCTTAACTGGACAGCAGTCCTGGCATGACCTATAGTGTGCAGGTAAAGTTCCAGTTATCCAGTGCAGACTACTAGATTAACACGAAGACTGTATCTATGATGGTGGAACTTCAGGAAAAGATTGAGATGGCTAATGAATGCTGCATTTCCAGCTTTATTCATTCATGGGATATGGGCGTCGCTGGCTGGCCAGTATTTATTGTCCATCATTATTGACAATTGAGAATCAACCACATTGCTGTGGCTCTGGAGTCACATATAGGCCAGATCAGGTAAGGACAGCAGATTTCCTTCCGTAAAGGAACCAGATGGGTTTTTTCAACCATTGATAATGGTTTCATGATCATCAGTAGATTCTTAATTGCAGATATTGGATTCAATTCCACCATCTACCGTGGTG
The DNA here is from genome assembly GCF_965287045.1 of Carcharhinus amblyrhynchos. Taxonomy (NCBI): domain Eukaryota; kingdom Metazoa; phylum Chordata; class Chondrichthyes; order Carcharhiniformes; family Carcharhinidae; genus Carcharhinus; species Carcharhinus amblyrhynchos. The sequence continues at coordinate 59,020,240 of NC_137335.1, forward strand.
GGATTCGAACCAGGGTCCCCAAAATATTAGCTGAATTTCTGGATGAACACCACTAAGGCATCACCCCCAGTTATGGCTGAAGGTGGTGTCAAGGATTTCAGCCATTACTTTTTGCACTGACTTGCTAGGTTCCACCATCATGGAAAAATAGAAAATAGAAGCAGGAATAGGCCATTTGGCCCTTCAAGCTTGCTCCACCATTCAACATGATCATGGCTGATCCTTAATCTTTACACCATACTCCAGCACTCATTAAAGTATGGGATGTTTATGGATCTTCTCCGTCATGTTAGTTGTTTAATTGTCCATCACCATTCATGATTGGATATGCAGGATGACAGAGCTTTAATTTGTTTATTGGTTGTGGGATCATGATGCCTATAGAATGCCACTTCCATTGTATGGAATGCATGTTTTTGTAAGTTCATTGGGTAATCAATGTAATCTCATTGTAGATATATCTGGTGCTGGTTCTGGTGTCCTCTTCTACACTCCTCATTGAAGCAGGGTTGGTCCACTGCCTTGATATAATATAAAAGTAGAGAAGTCTTGCTGCCTCACCAGTACAGGGTACTGGTGAGGCCGCAGCTGGAGGACTATGTGCAGTTTTGGTCGCCGCACTTGCGGAAGGATATATTAGCCTTGGAGGGAGTGCAGAGGAGGTTCACTAGGCTGATACCGGAAATGAGGGGGTTGGACTATGAAGAGAGACTGAATAGACTAGGTCTGTACTTGTTGGAGTTTAGAAGGATGAGGGGGGGATCTTATAGAGACATATAAGATAATGAAGGGGATGGATAGGGTAGAGGTAGAGAGATTCTTCCCGCTTAGAATGGATAGCAGGACTTGAGGGCACAGCCTCAAGATAAGGGGGGTGCAGTTTAGATCGGAGTTGAGGAGGAACTTCTTCACTCAAAGGGTGGTGAATCTCTGGAATTCTCTGCCCATTGAAGTGGTGGAGGCTACCTCTCTAAATATATTTAAGTCACGGGTAGATGGGTTTCTGATAGACAAGGGAATTAAGGGTTATGGGGAGACAGCGGGAAAGTGGAACTGATCCACTTCAGATCAGCCATGATCTTATTAAATGGCGGGGCAGGCTCAAAGGGCTAGATGGCCTACTCCTGCTCCTATTTCTTATGTTCTTATGTTGATGTTAATAGTAAGATGAAGGATATTCCTGGCCATGAAGATATCAAGTATGGCGTAAAGGTAAAGGATCAGCCATCATCATGTTGAGTGGTGGAGCAAGCTTGGAGGGCCAAATGGCCTATTCCTGCTTCTATTTTCTATTTTTCCATTAATACAATTCTGCTGATAATGATAACGGTCCACGGTATCTAATGAATGTCCAGTTTGAGTTGCTGGGTCTGTTCTGAATCTTTGCCATTGAACACAGTGGTAGTGCCAGACAACATCTTGGAGGATGGCCTCAGCGTGAAGGCAGGACTTTGGGCTGGATTCTCTGACCTCACTCACACCTGTAATTCTCCCATCTTGTTGCAGCGAATGAAAATTTGGCAATGCGCCAAATTCCCCGTCCTTGCTGGCCACCAGAGAATTTGAGCCTTTGTCTCCAATCCTTCTGGATCAATGGCAGCATGGTCAAATATATCTGCAAAGGTAACTTGGTGGTGACAAAGTCAAGTATATATTTTCACCACCTACCATTGACTCGGACTGTCAGTTATAACCTACAGGACATGACCAGTTTGGTCAGTAGTTGTGCTATTGAGCCATTCTTTATGTTGGACATTGAAGTTCCCCAATTAGAGTACATACTATGTCCTTGCTATACTCAGTGCTTCTATTAAGTCTTCAACGCGGAGGTGTATTGAAATATCATTCGGGACAGGGTGACAGCAATCAGGAGGCAGTTTCTTTGCCTGTGTTCAGCCTGAAGCTTTCAGGCGTCATGCGACTGGGAGCCAACGTTGATCAGTCCCCGGCCCTATCTTTATTGAATACCGCTGTGCTGTCCCCAAGGATGGCAATTGAGAAGCTGAGTTGGCTAAAAGGTAGGATTCTTTGAGAATGATTATGTCAGGCTATTGCTTGACTAGTTCATAAGACAATTCTCACAACTGTGGAAATGCCTACAGATGTTACTGAGGAAGACTTAGCAGGATTATTGGGTTGGGTGTGTGTCTTGTCATGTCCAATGCCTAGGTTGACATTGAATGGGTCCATCTAGCCTTTCTTATTATTTTCTGTAAAAGCTTGATACAACTAAATGGCATTCTCGGTCATTTCAGAGGTCTGCAAAGACTCAGTTGTACTGCTGTATGCCTGGAGTCACATATTGGTTAGACCATGTAATTTCCTTCCTTAAGTGACAATAACATTTAAAGTTTATTTGTTAGTCACAAGTAGTCTTACATTAACACTGCAATGAAGTTACTGTGAAAGTCCCCCAGTTGCCACACTCCAGCACCTGTTCGGGTACACTGGGGGAGCATGGCTAATGCACCTAACCAGCACGTCTCTGGAGGAGACCAGGGAAAACCCACAGAGACATGGGGAGAACGTGTAGTCTTCGCACAGACAGTGACCCAAGCCAGGAATCAAACCCGGGTCCTTGGCGCCGTGAGGTAGCAGTGCTCACCACTGTGCCACCATGCCACTTAGAGGACCAGACAGGTTTTTACATCAACCTAGTAATTTCTTGGTCATCATTATTAAGATTAACTTTTTATTCCACTGAAACATTTCCACTGAAATAACTGCCTTTTAAATTCCAACAGTTGTTAGAGTGGGTTTTAAACTCATGCCTGTGGTTCATTACTCTAGCCCTTGGACTACTACTTTCGAAACCCAAGCACTTTTCTACTGTGCGAGTATCTAATTACAATGGGCAGGCATCCAGTGATCAATCAAGCTTATTTTGGTATGTGCATTTTTTGTCCCTCTATTCCCCCTTTCACAGGTTATTGGAGAGGTGGAAAGAAGCTCCACGGGGCAAAGTAAGGGAAACTGTGAAATCATACATCTTTAATCCCACTTGCACAGCCAAATTTTTATTAGAAAGGGGAAGAAAATAACAAAACTTTAGTCTTGTAAAGTCTTCATCATACTTCAACATAAGAAGATGAAAAGCATCAAGAAGGTCTGTTTTCAGAGACTGTTGGAAGCAGTAACTAAAATGGTAAGGCCAACTGGCTTTGGGAGAAACTGTTATGTCATAATGAAGTTTCAGCTGTCAACAGCAGAGCAGGGAGAGAATAGAAAATGATCAGTAAGCTGGAGATAGACAAGTAGAGAATCCTTGCTAGATATACAGTTTGAGGTGTCTCAGAAACAGAGATGCAAGGCCATAAGGAAACTTGAGAATGAGGATAAGAATCTTTGAATTGCTCATCTCTAGAGAAGGGAGCAGAGAAGTACAATAAGGTTTAAAACATAGAACATAGAACATTACAGCGCAGAACAGGCCCTTCAGCCCACGATGTTGCGCCGACCAGTTACAAAACAATGACCCACTAACCTAAACCAATCCCTTCTCGTCCATAAACCTATCCACGGATCTCTTAAACGCCCCCAAACTAGGCGCATTTACAACTGCAGCAGGCAGGGCATTCCAATCCCTCACCACCCTCTGGGTAAAGAACCTACCCCTGACATCTGTCCTATAACTACCACCCCTTAATTTAAAGCCATGCCCCCTCGTGCTAGATTTCTCCATCAGAGGAAAAAGGCTATTACTATCCACCCTATCTAAACCTCTAATCATCTTATATGTTTCAATAAGATCCCCTCTTAGCCGCCTTCTTTCCAGCGAAAACAACCCCAAATCCCTCAGCCTCTCCTCATAGGACCTCCCCTCCATACCAGGCAACATCCTGGTAAACCTCCTCTGCACCCTCTCCAAAGCCTCCACATCCTTCCTGTAATGTGGGGACCAGAACTGCACACAGTACTCCAAGTGCGGCCGCACCAGAGTTGTGTACAGTTGCAACATGACGCTGCGACTCCTAAATTCAATCCCCCTACCAATAAACGCCAAGACACCGTATGCCCTCTTAACAACCTTATCTACTTGACTCCCAACTTTCAGGGATCTATGTACACATACACCTAGATCCCTCTGCTCATCCACACTATTCAAAGTCCTCCCGTTAGCCCTATACTCAACACATCTGTTATTTCTACCAAAGTGAATTACCTCACACTTCTCCGCATTAAACTCCATCCGCCACCTCTCGGCCCAGCTCTGCAACCTGTCTAAGTCTTCCTGCAAACTATGACACCCTTCATCACTATCTACCACACCTCCGACTTTGGTGTCATCAGCAAACTTACTAATCCACCCAACTATACCCTCATCCAGATCATTAATAAAAATTACAAACAGCAGTGGCCCCAAAACAGATCCCTGAGGCACACCACTCGAAACCGAACTCCATGATGAATATTTACCATCAACCACCACCCTCTGTCTCCTATCCGCTAGCCAATTCCTGATCCAATTCCCTAGATCACCCCCAATCCCATACATCTGCATTTTCTGCAGAAGCCTACCATGGTGAACCTTATCAAACGCCTTACTAAAATCCATATACACCACGTCCACTGCCTTACCCCCATCCACCTCTTTGGTCACTTTCTCAAAAAACTCAATAAGGTTAGTAAGGCACGACCTACCCGCCACAAAACCATGCTGACTATCTCCAATCAATTCTTTGCTCTCCAAATAACTATAAATCCTATCCCAAATAATTTTTTCTAAAACCTTGCCCACAACAGAAGTGAGACTCACCGGTCTATAATTCCCGGGGAAGTCTCTGTTCCCCTTCTTAAACAATGGGACAACATTCGCTAACCTCCAATCTTCCGGTACTATACCAGAGGCCAACGACGACCTGAAGATCAGAGCCAGAGGCTCTGCAATCACTTCTCTTGCCTCCCAGAGAATCCTGGGGTAAATCCCATCCGGACCAGGGGACTTATCTATTTTCAGACCCTCCAGAATATCTAGCACATCCTCCTTATCAACTGCAACACTGTCAATTCTACTCCCCTGCAATCCAGTGTCCTCCTCAGCTATATCCATGTCCCCTTGCGTGAACACCGAAGAGAAATATTGGTTCAATGCCTCTCCAATCTCCTCCGGTTCCACACATAACTTCCCTCTGCTGTCTATAACTGGCCCTAATCTTGCCCTAACCAACCTTCTGTTCTTAACATACCTATAGAACGCCTTAGGATTCTCCTTAATCCTATCAGCCAAAGTCTTCTCATGTCCTCTTTTAGCCCTTCTTAGCTCACTCTTCAACTCCCTCCTAGCCAATCTAAAGTTTTCTAGTGCACTACCCGAGCCCTCACGTCTCATCCGAACATAAGCCTCCTTTTTCCTCTTAACCAATTTCCTCTTAACCATTGTCTGTAACAATTCATCCTGAAGTTGTATTCTTTTCATTCATGTTTGCTGCAAACAACAACTTTCAGAGGCTGGCAGACACTTCCTATAAACTGAAGCAAGGCTCTTGACCTGAAATGCTAACTCTGTTCCTCTCTCTCCACAGATGTTGCCAGATGCACTGAGTATTTCCAGCATTTTCTGTTTTAACTTATAAACTGATACGTGACTTTGCACACTGCTAAATGTTGAGGATGACAGGTTACAGGGAAAACAATGAACACATCAGCAAGGCAAATTGGCTTGGGAAAGACTTGTTGTTAGCACTGAGTGCATCGGTAACAGCATAAAATCATTTTGCACGTCTCTTTACTGTGCCTGCACACTGGAATCAAACCCCACATCAAGTTTTATTCCTGTGTTAGTGTGATTTCAGTGTGGCGTGATCTACAACTGCTTTTGAAATGTGTGTGCCTGACAAGCTGAACTTCGAGGGGACCTCGGAGATGAGTACACAGAGTGTGAGGATTGACTGTAAGACATCAAGCAAGAGGTGCCACGCATCCACAGGGGTGGGGAGGGGGGCACAGGCAAGTCGCTTTTTCCAGGCTGGCTTTCAGCGCGGTGCCAGGCCAGGGCTCCAGTTCAGATGATGCTTGGGGGGGTGCTGGGGGCTAAGACAGCAAAGACTGATGGAAGTACGTAAGCACATGGCAGGGTGAGGGTGCTGGGTGGGGGGGACGTTGGGGGAAACAATGAGGGAAGTGGCCACATATGTGTAAAAGCTTGTCAGAAGTAAGCATTCTTCCACAGTTGAAACGATTCACAACCAGTTCCATTGACATTCTTGCAGTCATGTCTTTGAACCATTTCTGCCCATTCAAGCAATGCCAGAATACAAACCCGCCACCAAACGCTCCAGACACTGGGTGCTGACCACAAATTAATGTGAGTATTAAGGGACTGCAGAATAATTAGACGACTGGTCAAGTTGTAGCATCCCCCTGTGAAAGGTGGGCATGGAGCAGTGACTACATTTCTCTTTGTTTCCTCCATTTGGATGGCTTTCTGTGCCACGGTACGACGGTCCATTTGTTCATCCACTAACAACCCCCGCTCTCATCCAAATTAGCTGACAGAGACTAATGCCAATTGGACAACTGCAAAAACTGTGGCTCCCACACTCCTGCTCTCTGGGTCCCCTTACCTGCTTCACTCATAGATACACCCTCGGGTATCTGACCATTTACAAGACCAGAAGATGCCACCCTAAGTGGTACAATGATACAAAGCATCCATCCCCTGCCTCCCTAATGTGCCACAGTGTCTGCAGCTCAATGGCTCAGAGCTGAAATTCTTCAACTGACAAACAGTTAGCATAGACGTGTTTATCTGGATCACAGTCATATCCAGGAGCTTCCACATGCTACAGCCTTGACACATCAAGTGTTCTATTATCATTAATGTGTTTTAATTAACTATAATTTTCACTTATTTTCATTGTCAAATTAGAGAAGCAAAAAACATGAAGTGTCTCCTGCTTATACATCATTCATCTCTTTGCTAAGCAGACTGACATCATACAAGAACCAAGGAGAAAATCCAATTTCCTCTACGCCCGGACTCAATTCCATCAACCTCCATGATGTCATACATATGTCTAAGACATATATTGCTGATAAAAGAGACATGCTGTTGAAGCTTTTCATCTTGTACTTATCAGGACAGATCCAAGATTACCAAATTTCAAAGGGAGCAACAATTTATACTGTATGAGAAAAGAATGCAGACTGGTTGGCAAGTTGACTGATTGGTTGAGACCTTGCCATTGAGAATGCACTGGGGAAATATTGTCTCCACTGCTTTTGTTGAATTCAAAAAAGTCTCAATGCCTGGGCGAGTTCTTTATCCCTGCTGAGAAATGTCACTGCATATGAATATATGTAATTTCTAGCAAGTGTAAGTGAGGCAAATTGCAAACCCAAGTGACTATTTTAAATTGGCTGTTGGCATAATTCTTAGCACACTTGTGATTGTTCAGAAAGTGCTGTCTAATCACAGAATCACATCAAACATTGAAGATTATGTTCTGAGTTCTGCAAGCTTGGGCTGTTTGAGTACAGTTTGTTCTTAGCCTATTGCGAATAGCCAAAGGGGCTTACAGTTTGGGATTCCAACAGCTCCAAGTGCTATCGGATTGACCTTATTGACAACCTCAAAAATAGGGACCTTACAAGGTTGCCACCAAAATAGGCACAACAAAGCAAACCTGTGGGATAATGGCTACCCAAATTTGATCATTGCTCACTTTGCATTTTTTGTTATTCATTCATGGGACATGGGCATTGCTGGCTGGCCAGCATTTATTGTCCATTCCCAGTAACCCTTGTTCAGAGGGCAGTTGAGAGTCAACAACATTGCTGTCGCTCTGGAGTTATATATAGGCCAGATCAAGTAAGGACGGCAGATTTCCTGTATACTCACTAATGGACCAAAGACCATCACTTTGGGAATCTAAAAGTGCCCAGTCTACCACAAATGACCCTGTAAGATAGAACATCACAAAGATTTGGTTTATAAATGGTTTATAAATTTCAGTGCCAGTGTGATATCAGGTATGTAGATTGTCTGACATTCTTTCGATTGTCCTGAAGAGTACAAGATGACAAGCTTTAACAGCATGTCTCTTTTTTCAGCAATGCTCAAGTTCTGTATGATCAAGTAACTATTTGGAAGCCATATCCTTAATTTTTCCTCAACTGTGCCAAGTTTCAATAACCAGCATAATTTAATTTTATTACAAAAGGAGTGTGTGACATGACATTTATACCCAAACATGTATAACACACTAGACCTTTCAAATGTGGCAACATTCCCAAACTATCAGAATATTCTCACTTTGATAGACAGTGGGCTCCAAAGAATAATTGACTGTTTAAAACTGACTGGCAGACATTTCTCTGCAAATTTGAAATTTATCTCATATGGATTGGCTTATTAATAATTAAGCACATTCACCCTGAGCTTTGAAGTAGATAGCCATATATTTAATTGCAGGCAGCATTTGAGCATTTGGTCTATTTTTCTGAACTACTAGAGACTTGTTTGTGTTAAGTATGAAAGCCTGGGTGTACATGGAATTGGTTGCAAGCTTCCTTCATAGCCTCCAGGATTTGCATTACACAGGGTCTCCAAACTGTGCCATTTGGGATTTGTATGCTTGCAGGATAGCATGGGATTCTGAAATAAAGTGACATACATCCAGATCAAGTGTAATAAAGAGAAGGAAAATAAATCTTTGTTTAAGCAAATTGTCACGACCAGTAAACACAAATGAATGAGTGATCCATAATCCATGATCCCAGGTGACGTTGGTCTATTCACATCCTTAAAGCCAAAAATATGAAAAGGTATGTGCAAATTAAGTAGATTGGCCATGCCAAATAGCCCCTTGATGTCAGGGGGGATTAGGAGAATAAATATGTGGGATTAAAGGGATAGGGCCTGTGTGAGATTGTTGTCAATGCAGGTTCAATGGGCTGAATGGCCTCTTTCTGCACTGCAGGATTCTATGATTCTTCAGTAAGTTTAAGTTTTTAAGTTTATATATTGGTATCACAAGTTTACGGTAGCACTACAGTGAAGTTACTGTGAAAATCCCCTAGTCACTGCACTCCGGCGCCTGTTCAGGTACATTGAAGGAAAATTTAGCATGGCCAATGCACCCAACTAGCAAGTCTTTCAGACTGTGGGAGGAATCCGGAGGAAACTAGTAAACTGTTTCTGAGAATCTTGTTCGCAAATTTATCAACAATTCTACTGAATTGAAACTGATACCGATGGATAATATTCTAGTGACATATGTTGAAATCATTCACCAAAACCCACTCACCCTCCCGTTGTCTCACTTCATTTTTAAACATTATCTTGTGGACCCCTGCTTCCATATTTTGTGTATAATATCTTGAAAATGTCAACGTGTTCTGACAAATACAAAAAGGGACCACGGACAAAGCCTTTATTCGTGCTCAGTTCAAAGATTTAGCCACATTAATATTGCTATGCACTCCCGTTTCAATTATCAAGTCTTCTTATTGTTGACAGCTAATAAAAGACTCGGTACCCACCCGACAAACACAAATTAATCTTTCCAATAACGTTTCCACCTCCTCTTGCTGTGTTTTACTGCAGGATTGTTTGATACGACTTTAATTTCCCACCTACCCACAATGAAACTATTGTGTTGAGAATTTGATCTTCCATGGGATAGAGTTTAGATTCCAAAGTGCAATATTTTAATAATGTATTCACAAAGCAAAATATAGAGATCCAATCTCACTGAACAGCATCAAAAGGTTCCTCAAACTGCCAGCCAACATAGACATAATCCCCGATTCCCTTTATCCATCATCGTGAGAAATATATAAATATTCATCTTAAATTATTGAATTCCCTGTTTGTCCATCTGTCCTACATCTCATTTCAATGTTCGTTTAGTCCTAGAGCTGGCTGCCAGGAAGTGTGCGTTTGCAATCGGAGTCAATCATTTATTAGTTCACAGGAATGTTATTCACAGATAGATCAATATGTTCAGTAATTAATCCTTGTTGTTGTACCTCTCCATGTTAATATAGTGAGCAACATCTTCCAGTTACTCAGTGAGGTTTTAACTAAATATCGCATTCATCTGAACAAACCTTCAGGGTGGCACAATATTAGCACAGCTGAATGGCCTCTTTCTGCACTGCAGGATTCTGATTCTTCAGTAATTTTAAGTTTTTAAGTTTATATATTGGTATCACAAGGTTATGGTAGCACTACAGTGAAGTTACTGTGAAAATCCCCTAGCCACCACACTCCAGCGCCTGCTGCCATCAGATCTTTGAATGATTCTATCATATATCGAGCTGATCTTTCTCTACACCATAACTCTGACTGTAACACTATATTCTGCACCCTCCCTTTCCTTCTCCCATATATACTCTATGAACAGTATATTTTGTCTGTATAGCACACAAGGAACAATATTTTTCATTGTATACCATTACGTGACAATAATAAGTCAAATCAAATTTCAAACAAAGCAGTTCTTTTATTCACAGAACAAATTAATTTTCACAAATGATACAGCGCTCTACTCTTTCCCCACAAAACCCATCCATCTCTTGCCTAATACTGCCTTCACGGCGCCAGGGACCAGGGTTCAATTCCGACCTTGGGTGGCTGTCTTTGCAGAGTCTGCACGTTCTCCCCATGTCTGCGTGCGTTTCCCTGGGTGCTTCAGTTTCCTTCCGCAGTCCAAAGATGTGTGGGTTAAGTACGTTGGCCATGATAAATAGCCCCTTAGTATGTGAAGATGAGTAAGTTAGATGGATTAGCCATGCTCAATGTGTGTGGGATTACAGGGATAGGGTGTGGGAGAGGGCCTGGGTAAGATACTCTGTCTGAGAGTCGGTGCAGACTCGATGGATCGAATAGCCTCCTTCTACCTTGTAGGGATTCTATGATTCATTTTACATAGTCATTATGTCAGATGTTATTATTGCACTGTTACATTACCACCATTCAAGTATATGTTTACGTCATGCCTTCTATTGATATCATTTCACATCCTGAAAAATACGGTTATCACTTCTTTAGATCTGCACGGAGTTGAGAGAGGGACCAAGTTCACATACTGATTGCAGCTTCTTAGTAATGCTGGTAACATCTTGCTTTACATCTTTTAATGACTGCCACTTACATTTCATTTTACTGTTGTGATTTCCTCTCTTCCTAACAAAAGGATTTGAAATGTCCAACTTCTCTCCTCCACCACACCCCCCACTCTTCACACTCAGGATAGGGGATGGCTGTCCCCACGAGGGCTATTACTCAATACTGTTAGAATGGAAAAAGAGTTCTGGCAGCTGCATGCCCAAAGCAGGAAAACCAGGCAAAACAACCTAGGGCAAACCCAATAGCCAATGCATCTTGCCAGTGCGTCAACAGGCCACTTCCATTCTCTGTGGACCATTGCCAGTTGCTGTGCCTGACAGTTGCACTCTGATGCCACCACACAGATTTGAAAGACTTGCTTCACCATCACAACGGCTCTGTTTCATGCAAGTGACAGCAGCGTTCAAAATTTACAATTCCGCATCTTCTAAGCTGCCACAAGCAGCCTGTGTGACATTAGCCAAGAAACCTTCAGGTCGTCTACCATAAAAGTGACAGATTAAGTCTTTCACAGATGAATTCCTTGTTGTGGGGACCAATCCAAAGCAGCAGAGTCAGCAAAGTCTGCAAGATAGCACACACAAGGCAGTGAATGCTCCAACCAAGCATCCATTGGCATATATATGAAAAGGCAAGCATTCTATCCTCCAAATGACCTGTTCATCTGTCATACAAACTAGGTTGTGTCTTCACTTACTAAGGAAAAGAGCATTAGAGGACAGATTCTGCAGGGGCTTCATGGACTGATAGGTGATAGCAGCTACATCTCAGCATTACTTTCTTCAACTCACACTACTACAGACCAAGCGTTATGGCCAAAATAACAAAGCAAAACAAAGCTGCACAGTGTAAAGCAGCCAGCATAATCAAGGACCCCACACACGAAACCCAATCCATCACTCAAATCAGCTTCCCATTCACTGACACTGTCTACACTTCCCACTAGCCAGCCTAGTCAAGGACCCCATGCATGAAATGTAGTCCATCACTTAAACCAGCCTCCCATTCATTGACACTGTCTACACTTCCCGCTGTCTCGGAAAAACAGCCGGCATAATTAAGAGCCCCACGTGCCCCAGACATCCTCTCTTCAACCTTCTTCCATCAGGAAAAAAATACAAAAGTTTGAGATCATATGCCAACCGATTCTAGACCAGTTTCTTCCTTGCCACCATCAGACCTTTGAATGGTTCTATCATATATTAAGCTGATCTTTCTCTACACCATAGCTATGACTGTAACACTATATTCTGCACCATCTCCTTTCCTTCTCCCCTATATACTCTATGAATGGCATGCTTTGTCTGTATAGCACATAAGGAACAATATTTTTTATTGTATACCATTACATGACAATAAATCAAAACAAATTTCAAACAAGCAGTTCTTTTATTTACAGAACAAATTAATTTTCACAAATGATACAGCGCTCTATTCTTTCCTCACAAAAACACCCACCCATCTCTTGTCTAATACTGCCTTCCAGGCTGCTATCCTAGGGCTTCCTGAGGGCCAGTTGTGTGACAGGTGGGTTGTACATGCTGCACCTAAGAGCATGATATTGAGGTGACCTCAAACTTTAGCAACAAACTCCTATGAGCTGGCTGCTATTGATGATTCTCTTGCTGGTGTTCCTGGGCAGTTTAATCTTGCCCTTCATCATATGAGGACAGTGTGCTAAGTCAGAGCTCAGGCATGTGAAGGTGTCCTGAGAGAAGACAGGTTCAGTCAAAATAATTTCAGCCATTCCACTGAGGGCTGGATCTGCAGCCCGGCTGACTAATGGGATGCCTGATCTAAAACTGCAGTGGCCCTGGTCTGAAAGTTGCTGTGCTCCAATCTGTCCACAGTGGCTGCCAGAGCTGCAGCCTGTGTTTCCATTGGTGGCAACCTCCAGAGACCTTCTCTGACCATCTGGAGTTGCTGCAGATGTCACTGCAAATTCCACTTGCTGCATTTTTGCCTTCAAGGAAGACAAAGCCTCTGAGGAAATGCCACAAAGAATAGAGAGAAAAGTCAACAGGCACTCCTGCCACATGAGCTGGAGAATTGCTTTCAGAGATTATGCACAAATTTGGTGTTCCTCAATCATCCTTCCTTTGATGGTGGACCTGAATTCTGTGTTCCACCTCTCTGTCATCATTGGCAGCATTCTTGTTTTCAAATCTCTCCATGGCTTCGCCCCTCTCTATCTCTATAACATCTCCCAACCCTGTTGCCCTGCAAGATCGCTGTGCTCCTCCAGGTCTGCCCTCTAGTGGAGGCATGTTTATAGTGGCCAGGTTCAAACTCTGAAATTCCATCCCATACCTCTGTACCTCTCTTTCCCCTCCTTTATGAGACTCCTGTAACCTACCCCTTTACCAAGCATCTGTTCTATTGTCTCTTTAAGTGGCTTGATGTCGAATCTTCCGAAGTCAAAACCCAGCAAATGCTGGAAATCAGAAATATAAACAGAAAGTGCCGGAAATACTTGGCAGGTCTGACAGCATCTGTGGAGAAAGAGAAACAGGACACACTCTGCATTTTCCCTCTCCATAGATGCTGCCAGACCTACTGTGGGTGAGATTTTCTGGCCACGCTCGCCCAGAAGCCGGAAAATCCCACCAGAGATCAACAGACCTTTCCATGGTCTGTCCCTCGCTCGCTCCGATTCCTGTGGTGGGCGGAAGAGGAAAATTTGCCCAGCTAAGTTATTCCAGCAGTTTGTTTTCCCTCTGCTGCTGTCACATTTTGTTTGATAATTGCTCCGATAAAGCATGTTTTGTGGGATGTTTTGCTACATTAAGGACATGCGAGTTTCTTGTGAGCCAATCAATATTTACATCTTTACTTAACAGCAGCTCATTTGTTAATGAACGTCCCCAGGATATTTGGCATCTCACTCCCTCTGCTGGCGCGTGGCGTAACTGACATTAAGGAAATTCAGGGGCAAAGTTTGCCTCGGGCACGTTTACATTGCCGATGCCCATTAATATTACTTGCACTCCTTCTAAAAAGTATTTATCTACTAGATGCAACCTCCTGTTCCACACTGCTGTCAGTACAATGACAGAGTAAAGTACATTTTTAATCTCAAAACATATTTACAAAGGGAATAGTTCCCAGCTTTATCCATAAACGGTATATAATTTGCAGCATGAACAGATGTCACTGGTGTCACTCATGTGTGGGTCTCTCATAACAAGAATGAAGTTTGTTTCTTTCAGAATTAAGTGATTGAAATTCCAAACAGCAAAAAGTGATTATTTCCCCTCCACATCAGTGGGGAGCTATGATAGTTGAGTTACTTAATATACTTCCAGTCCTTGGTTGCAGACATTGCTGTCAATCTCTGCATATTCATCAATTACTCTTGCAATTCCATCTATAATTTACTGGAGCAACAGTTATATATTTTAAACAGCCCAGCATGATTGCAATCAAGTCACAGAGAACATTTTCTTTCTTGCAGCTAAAGCATTAAACTATATATAACTTTGCTCCCTCGGTAATGTTTTGCAAAGTTCATGTCAGGCAGTTGTGGAAACTTACACGTTGTAGGATTTATCTCTTGTTCACAAATCCTCACTCTGAAAGAGACAGAGAGCATATCCTCAACTCAATCATTTGGAGATTAGATTCAATGAATTCCTCATAATAAGCAATCAAGTAATCATTAAATCAATGGGCTGAATCATCCGCGAAGTGGCAATCACCATCAGATTCAGAAAAGAAAACATCACCATCGGATATTATTAAACTAGAAAGAGCGAAGAAGAGATTTACTAGGATGCTATCGGGACTTGATTGTTTGAGTTACAAGGAGAGGCTGGATAGACTGGGACTTTTCTCCCTGGGGCTTAGGTTACTTAGGAGTGATCTTATAGAGATCAATAAAATAATGAGTGGCATGGATCAACTAGACAGTCAACATCTTTTCTCAAAGGTAGGGGAGTCTAAAACTAGAGGGCATATGTTTAAGGTGAGAGGGGAGAGATACAAAAGCGTTCAGAGAAGCAACTTTTCACTCAGAGAATGGTGAGTGTCTGGAACAAGCTGCCAGAGGCAGTAATAAAGGCGGGTACAATTTTGTTTTTTAAAAAGTATTTAGCCAATTGCATGGGTAAGCTGGGTATAAAAGGATATGGGCCAAGCATGGGCAATTGGGACTAGCTTAGTGGTTATAAAAAAGGGCGGCATGGACAAGTTGGACTGAAGGGCCTGTTTCTATGCTGTAAACGTCTTTGACTCTATGACCATCGAATTCCAAAGGCTGTCCTACTTACTTGCGTTGTCACTACTTACTTGCGTAGACAATGTTTGAGGCTGGGTTTTTCTTTAAGCAGGAGATTGCAGTAGAGCAAAACTTCCTCTCGCCCCTGTGATGTCTGCACACCATCGTGGATCCACTGAAGTAGCCGTCTTTTGTTATGTGCGCCAGACTAATAGGAATGAACCCACTGCTCATTGATTAACCACTATTGAGAGGGAGAGAAATTCAATGCTTCAGCAGCATTTAAAATAGTGATTCACTGTTTAACTTGTAGAAATGAAGATATGAGAGCTTGTTAGGGCATGTGGATAGTTCATGTCAATTGTAAATTAATGATGTTTAATCATATGCAGGTGGAGGTTTGCTTATGCCCTATGTAGTCCTTCTATTGGAGTTCTACAAGAAAGCTGATCTATTAAATGCCAATGATGATATAGTGAGCAATACCTTCAAGATACCCACCCACTGAGGTTTTAACTAAATATCGCATTCATCTGCACAAACATCAGGAGCGCACGGTGACATAGTCGTTAGCACTGCTGCCTCACAGCGCCAGGGACTCGGGTTCAATTCTGGCCTTGGGTGATTGTCTGTGTGGAGTTTGCACATCCTCCTCATGTCTGCGATGGTTTCCTCCAGGTGCTCCGCTTTACTCCCGTAGTCCAAAGCAATGCCGGTAGGTTGATTGGTCATGCTAAATTGTCCCTTAGTATCCCATGATATAGGTTAGGGGGATTGTACGGATAGATATGCGGGGCTACGGGGATAGGGTCAGGGTGGGATTCTCTATCAGACTTGACTGGCTGCATGACCTCCTTCTGTACTGTAGGGATTCTATGATGCATGGTCAGATTTTGGTAAATTTCAGAAACAAGTGGAAGAATATATTGTCGATTTCAACAGGTTATGTAAAATATTGACAGATTTCAACTTTGGGATCTTTGGATCAATTTAAATAATTGGATTATGCTAAGGTGTTTCATATGGACAGCACACTGCCATGTAGTTTTCCCTTCTCAGAGGGAGAGATTCTGTTGGATCAGATGTCCAATGCTTTGAAAATATTTCTGGGCAAACAATTATTTTCTTCAGCCTTCATAGAGTAAATGGGACATTTAGTGATGCATGAAGAATAGAGGACTCAATGATAATGGGAAGTTATGGTAGTGGCATTGTGGTAGTCTCACTAGCTGAGTAACAAAGCGTAGACTAATGTTCTGGAGATATGGGTTCAAATCCCATCACAGCAGCTGATAAATTTCAAATTAATGAACTGAATTTAAAATCTATCAAGTTAGTCTTTGTGCTGGTGACTATGAAACCATTGTTGATTGTCGTAATAACCCTTCTAGTTCACTAATACTCTTAAAGGAAGAAAATCTGCCATCCTTACCTGGGCAAGCCTACGTGTTACTTCAGGCCCACAGCAATGTGGCTGAATTTTAAATGCCCTCTGAAATGGTCTTGCAAGCCACTCAATTGTATCAAACCATTTCAGAGCCTAAAAGGAATGAAACTGATTCGCTCACCCAGCATTTACCTAGACTCTGGAAATAACAATAGCAAACCCAGCTCTGTTGACCCTGCAAAGATCTCCTTACTAATGTCAGGGGGTCTGTGTCAAAATTGGGAGAGCTGTCCCAACAGACTGGTCAAGCTATGAAAAAGGCACAAATGAAGCCTGACGTGAAATATCATCAGGCAATTTTTTTTAGGGAGTTAGTGCATCTGCAGTAAGGACCTTAACAAAACCAGAGGTTTCTCAACAAAGTATTGGACAAGCATCAAGTGATACAAATCAGAGAGTCTTACTATTAGGTTATTTGCTCTCCCTACCTGTCAAAGGTTAAAAATCCTGCTCTAAGTTGTATGTGTGACTAATGAAGTAGATAAAAGGTTAATAGAGTTTTGTGAGAGGTGTGAAATCTGTAATATATATCACAGGGCACCACCATGCCCTATTATAAAACATCCAGTCGCACATGGCTTCAATGCAGTGGCCAGTATGAATCTAGGTGTATAGAATCACAGAATCTACAATGCAGAAAAAAATTATTCAGCCCATCGAGCCTATGCCAACAATAATTCCACGCAGGTTCCAACTTCATAACCCCACATATTTACCCTCCTAATCCCCCTGACACCAAGGGGCAAGTTAACATAGCCAATCAACCTAACCTGCACATTCTTGGACTGTGGGAGGACATCAGAGCTCCTGGAGGATACTCATGCAGGCACAGTGAGAATGTGCAGACTTCACACCAACAATGACCCTAGGTCTAAATTGAACCCAAGTCCCTCATGCTGTGAGGCAGCAGTGCTAACTACTGTGCCACTGTGATGAAGACAGAAATATTATATCGATCTGGCAATCAGATTTATGCTTGACAGTAAGTAATGACAATAAAGGGTTATTTCTGACACAATACAGAGGAATGAATAGGGACCAATCTTGGGACACCCAATAAAGAACTGATTTACAATGGTGAAATCAGAGACATGGGCCAGGAATTTTCAGCTAGTGGTGTTTCTCCGCCTGCATACAAGAAATTGGCGATGAACACATTCCTGCCTGTCTCACAGCCACCAAACCCGCCAATGAGCATTAATTGGATTGAGGGAGGCTTGCACCTCTCTTGCAGTTGGAAGGAAGTTAAGTTGTTAACCAATCTGATGATGCCAACCCCCCTCCCCCATTGCCCGCCTTCAAATACCATTATGAATCTAGGGATATAGAATCATAGAATCTACAGTGCAGAAGAAGACCCTTTGGCCCATCGAGCCTGCACCAACAATAATTCCACCCAGGTCCCAACACCATAACCCCACATATTTACATTCCTAATGCCCCTGGCACTAATACCTCGAGGGACCATAAAATCTACCCATTTTCTTTGCACCTCAGCTTCAACACATCGCTTTCACAGGTTGCCTAATGCCTAATCAGATTATTCAGTCTATTCTCACATGGAATAAAAATACCACTTCTAAGCCCGTGCCTCACACTACTGAGCTACAAGGAGTTAAAACAAATGTCCCTGTCTCTCATGAGGGAATGAACCTCTTTCTATTATCTGCGCATGAGGGAGATTCAGCCATAATCCCAGAAACCCCTCTCAAGGCACGATTAATATGGCCTTCAGGGATAGTAGCCTCAATGAGACGAGCGGCGTCTTGGTTCTTAGAAGCCCCAGAAACATGTCGCAGTCACTCACCTCTCAATTTTGTGTTGCTTAGTGAGCAGTGAATAAAAGTAAAAAATTAGAAACACAAGTTAGTAAGAATTTAAGTACAAGTTATCTCCGATTGCAACGGGCCAGGGGGCTGACAAATGGCTGATGGGGTTTAATTTAGATAACTGCGAGGTGATGTATTTTGGTAGATTGAACCAGGGCAGGACTTACTCAGTTAATGATAGGGTGTTGGGGAGAGTTACAGAACAAAGAGATCGAGAGGTACATGTTCATTGTTCCTTAAAAGTGGAGTCACAGGTGGACAGAATAATGAAGAAGGGGTTCGGTATGCTTGGTTTCATCGATCAGAACATTGAATACAGGAGTTGGGATGTCTTGTTGAAGTTGAACAAGACATTGGTAAGGCCACATTTGGAATACTATGTACAGTTCTGCTCACCCTATTATAGAAAGGATATTATTAAACTCTGAAGAGTGCAGAAGAGATTTGCTAGGATGCTACTGGGACTTGATGGTTTGAGTTATAAGAAGAGGCTGGATAGACTGAAACTTTTTTCTCTGGAGCATAGAATGCTGAGGATTGATTTTATAGAGGTCTATAAAATAATAAGGGGCACAGATCCGCTAGATAGTCAATATTTTTTCCCAAAGGTTGGACAGTCTAAAACTAGAGGGCTGCTCATCCTCATTCAGCAGCTGACATACTCATCAGTGGCCTCCAAGAGGGAAATCCAGCCTCTGGCTCACAGATGGAAGAGGAAATCCACACAATAGTCTTCTAGTCTATAAATTTTGCAAGATAGAAATCATTTTTAAATTTTTTTACTCCATCCTTAAAGTTACAAAGCCAATGTTCAGGTTGGACCGGGAAAACCCAAATCCATTCCCTGCTTGCTCCAAAAGGCAAATCGAAGATTCAAACTCAATCCAATTCATGGTTCCCACAAGAGAGACAGACAAGATCCAAAGCTGGCAAGATAAGGCATTGCATCCCATCTTGGGCTCGACCCCGTGCTTGATCAAAAGGCCAAGAAGAAACAAATACGGTAGTGATTTTTAAGGGGAGTCTTAACAAATACATGAATAGGATGGGAATAGAGGGATATGGTCCCCAGAAGGGTTGAGGTTTTAGTTCAGTTGGACAACCTGGTTGGTATAGGCTCAAAGGGCTGAAGGGCCTGTTCCTGTGCTGTAACTTTCTTTGTCCTTTATTCTTTATAAATGTCTTCTGAGGGCCTAACTCCAGACGCCTCCAATCAAGCCTTTCCTACTTTTTTTCTAAAAGAAATTGATAAAGAGAGAAATTGAGAAAAAGATAAACTGAGAAAGAGAGCGAGAAAGGTTTGCTTTTATAGAGCACTCTTCATGACCATCCCAAAGCATTTTTCAGATATTGAAGTACTTTTGAAATGCACTTACTGTTGCAATGTAGAAAATGTGGCAGCCAATTTGAACAAGATCAGCAATGTAATAATTTAATTAATGATGCTGAATGAGGGATGAATAAATATTGGATCGGACACTAGGGATAGCTTCCCTCCTCTGCTTTGTAATATATTCCCACGGGAGTTTTTACCACCTGCCTGAAAGGGCAGACAGTGTTTAATGTCTCATCCGAAAGACAATGGTTCCAACAGTGCAGCGCTCCTTCCAACTGCACTGGACTCTCAGCCTTGACTTCTGTGTGCCAAGCTAAAGAGAGGAAAATTCTCCATGGGAAATCCATTTGCCAATCCAAGAATGAGTTCTCTCCAGTACTCACTGTAATTGGCAGGAGACGATGTCAGAGAAGCTCCATATCAGCAAACAGCAAAAATGTAACTGATTCATAATGTTTCAGATATACAAGTGGCCACGGTTTCCTCAAATCTGTATCTGGCTCAAGGATACTGCTGAGTGCTTCACGCCTCTGACAGTATTGTAGCATGTTTCCTGGGGCTTGGTTAAAGCCCCAAGTTGGATAAAGTATCAAGGAGACCATGGATGGAGGAGGATGGAGTGGGATCAGGTGATGGTGACTTGTGGAGTTTTCAGTAAGTGTAATAATTTGTGGTGATAAGCTACACTGTCACATTTATTTTACCTTTTCATTTCAACTATAAAACTGTCCCAAAACAAGCAGTTAAATGAAACAGGGGGTGGGATAGCTTGATCTTGGGTTTGGACATAGCTCGGCACAACATTGAGGGCCGAAGGGCCTGTACTGTTCTGTAATGTCCTATGTTCTATGTTCTATGAAAGAAAGTATAGGGTGAAATTTTGCCAAATATGGACAAAGGCTGACAACAGGCGGGAAAAGCGATGTTGAAGCTGCTGGCAGCAAGAGCAGTTTTCTCCACCTTGTCATTCAGGGCATAGACTCAAACGCCTCATGGGGCAGGTCCCACAATCTAACATTGGCAGAGACCAACCCGCCAGCAAGTTAGTTTCTCGAGAATCGGGGTGCCATTGTTAAAGGCTGCCCCAAGACACAATAGTTCACTAGGAAACCCACCAACCACCCCCATCATGCACCTCCCTGACACTGAGTGTCATAGGGCAGTGCTGGGGACAGTGCCCAGGTAATGCCAGGACACTGCCCGGGCTTGATTGTCTTGAGTGACACACTCACCTAAGATCCTCTGGGAGGTCTGCTTGCCTAGTACAAGCCTTGAGAGACCAGTCAGGTGTCACGCCAGTCTGCCCTCAAGCCAACATGAATGAGCTTTCTTACAGGGCTGGTGGGGGAGTGATTCAGGCCTGCAGGCCTGATAATTATCTGCCAATGTATGGAAATGATGTCCCCAATGTTAATGCGCTATGTCACTGGTTCGGGGAGGGGACAATTATGTCACATTGTTTATGTTGGCGCAAAACATGATTTGGACTTCCTGTGAGATTTTCCACTCACCAAACCCACCCAAGGAAAACAGACGCAGAAAATCCCAGCCATAGCCTTTAGTGTTTAATTCTTTACTCTTTGCATTCAGCAAGGGAGCAACTTATACTTTAACTTTAAAATCAGCTGGATGTAAATGCCATAAGCAGCCTAGCTTCCAAAATAGTGTTTGTTTTTACCTAAATAAATGACAAATATGACTAACATAAAAGAAGATCAAAAATTGGAAGTACTACAGGTACATTGCAGGTTCATCAGCAACTGATTAAAGAAGATAGCATTTTGAATAAGGACTTTTGTGATCCCCTCCCAATCTATCTTTTGTTGTGCTAATGCTGACAGATCTGCTGTGTACAATTCAATACTTTCCATTTTCATTTCAGACTCTGGCATGCAGTTTTGAAGTTGTTTCCACAAGAAGAGATAGTTTCTTTATACACCTACATAATAGCAGTTCAAGCTAACTGCACTTGAATTCACGTAGCAAATGGATTGCTTAGCTATCAAGATCATTGCAACCATCATGAATAAGATCAGAAAGTAGCAACACTAATCACAAGCCCATTTAAACATACTGAGCTGTATTTATTTCTGAGTCAGATGGCATTGCCGGCAGGCTAGGCATGAGAACACATAACAAACACAGAAAATGCTGGAAATCTGAGCAGGTCTGACCGGATCTGTGGAGAGAAGCACCTGGAAGCACGTTGTAAGCATTCATGAACTTGGGCCAACGTTTCAAGTCTGGATGACCCTTCATCAGAGCGCTGACAACAGGTCATCCAGACTCAAAACATTGGCTCTGTTCTTTCTCCACAGATGCTGTCAGACCTGCTGAATTTCTCCAGTATTTGTTTCAGATTCCAGCATCTGCAGTATTTTGCCTTCATATGAGAACACATAATCCGGAGAAACACATGGACAACATGCAGACTTGGGCTGATAAGTGACAAACAACAATCATGCCACACAAATGTCAGCCAACGACCATCTCCAACAGGAGAGAATCTAACCATTTCCCCTTGACATTCAATAGCACTATCATCGCTGGATCTCCCACTATCAACATCCTAAGGTTTTCCATTGTGTTGTAGCTGTTGTGGCATCATCATGAGATTTCCAACTTTGTTAGGCGCAAGGAAGGTTTTTATTGATAATGAGAAGCTATGGTGCAGGAGGGTTTTACAACAAGAAGCTGCCTTGTACAGATTCCAAGTTCATGAATGTTTACAACATGCCTGAGTCAAGACTCCACCCTCTCAAATTCCAATGATCCGTCGAGTCAGGTGACTCACTTCTGCTATACTGTCTCAAAGAGATAGACACCACATGCACAACACATACTAATGAGCAGAATCTGAAGTGCGACTGCCATATAAATGCTGTGGCCCCAAGAATAGGCCAGAGGCTGAGATTTTTGCAGAGGGTAACTTATCTCCTGTCTCCCCAAAGCCTGCCCATCATCTACAAGACACAAGCCAGGACTATGACGGAATACTCTTCACTTGTCTGGATGAGGGCAGCTCCATCAACACTCAAGATGCTCTTGATAAGCATCAACTTGATGCTTCCACTTGACTGGCATCCAAAAAAAGATGGTGAGGTGACTCCTTGCGCATGTCCCCAGCATATCCTCTAATTCTATCCTTTACTCTAATTCTCTGCTTTTAAAACTGTACTCTAACCCCTTTAAACTTTCTAATAATGTTATATTCTGCACTCTCCTTTCTTTCCCCCTGTGTACTCTTCATACAGTATGTATTGTCTGTATAGTGTGCAAGGAACAACACTTTTCACTGTATCCCAATACAGACAATAATAAATCAAATCAAATCAGATCCACCATTGGTGCACAATGGAAGTAGTGTGTACCGTCTATACGAAGCCCTGCAGCGTCTCACCAAGGCTCCTTAAACAGTGCCTTCTACAGGTATGACCTGTGTTACATAGAAGGACAAAAGCAGCAGGTGCATGGGTACACCACCACTGGCCAGTTCCCCTCCAAGCTGCACACTATTCTGACTTGAACCTAAATTGCCATTCCTTCACTGCCACCGATTAAAAATCCTGGAATTCCCTTCCCAACATCTTTGAGTGTACTTATACCACATAGATTGCAATAGACAAGAGGGCAGCTCACCATCACCTTCTCAAGGGCATTAAGGGCAATAAATGCTGGCCAAGCCAGCGATGTCCACACCCCATGAAAGAATAAAAATTGACATGCCCATAGATTTGAAGTTCAGTCTTAATTCTACCATAACTGAGAATGAACAAAATTATATGGGATCTTTCATGCCCTTTGGATAACCCAAAGCACCAACAAAGTATTTTTGAAATAGTGACTGGGTAATACAGAACTTGAGTATTGCTTAAAAAAGAGGCATGCTGTTGAAGCTTTTCATTTTGCACTCATCAGGACAAGATTGAAAGAATACCAAATCTCAAAGGGAGGAACAATTTATATTGCGTCAGAAAAGGGACTAATCAGCACTAAGAGTGCAAATGCAAAGAACGCATGAAAAACTTCAGAGTAAGTTACATAACTGAATTAAAATGGAGGTAACACACTGCAAATTAATACCATAATAAATTGAATCTGAGAATGTTACTACATGAAATGTGATTAGAATTCAGTGGTGCTGGCAGGATGGTTGCCTGGAGCTTGCTAATCTTTAACACAGCACCAGCAGGCTCACTGTTTCTTGTTAGGATAAAGCCTGTTGCTATATTCAAAGTTGCAGAACAGACTTACATCAAGCTGAGTTGTTCCTTGTGCAGTGGGACTGGTTACACAAAGGGCAAAACTCGAGTGGGCTGATGCAGCAGTCTCCCTTAATCCCATCCTTAGAAGTATGCCTTGCTGCATCAGTATGAATGATTCAAATTTCCATCGTGGGATTTATCATCACTATTAATTGAGTTAATACTGTCAGACTCCTTTCATATGACACTCTTAGAAGCCCAGAGATGAAATGCACTGGGTTTTCACCTTTTCAATCCAGATAACAGTCCAAGCTGGGTTCAATCAATTCCCCAGTGATCAAAGCAACTCAGGAATAATTTCATGACCAGGAATTACAACAGGAACAATTTTTAAGCAACATTCCCTGTAAGCACTGCTTCTAACTCATGATGGAATCGTTCCTCATGTTCTGGTCGATGAGTTTACAAACTGCAGTTCCTGGATCTTTATGAAGCATGCCATGGGAATGGCAGAGTGTAACATCATCACATTTATACTCTTGTCTTGGCTCTGGACTTTCATCGAGTCGGGGGACTCAGTGGAGCTGTGCAAATGGCAGCCAGGACCCAATCCCGAGATTCCCGATTCCGTTCCCAGGATTTGCAATTTTCACCAGCACGATTTAGGGTTGTAGGTGGTTCACGTCATGAGTCTGCATACTGCAATCCTGACCTGACTGGTTCTATTGTAGGAATAGGCATGTCCTAAAGCTTTGCAATTTTCATGGAATCGGGTTAACTTTTAAATGACTTAAGGTTCACAGCACATCAGAGGTGCCATGAGCTATAGTCCAGATGCAGGAACCTTTTAAAAGGTAAGTTCCAATCATAATACCCATGCCCCTATGCCAAGCTATATGCCCACCCACCCACCCCCGGAAGCCCCTCATACACTCCATGCCAAGTGATTGCACTTCTGTGCCCATTTGTCCACCATACACTCTGTATGGAACAAATGAGCCCTAAAGTGACAATAGGATGTCTTAAATAAAGCTTTAGAAAAGTCATTTTAAAAATTGCATTTAGTAAGTCAAATAAAAATGTCAACGATCCAGGCCTTTAAAGTAACACTAGCAGAAACTGCAAGTGCTTGAAATCTCTTTATCTTGTGTAAATGAACATTGTAAAATTGGCAGAATAGATCAGAGCATGAGCTGTCAATGAAGCAATATTTTTCCTGGGGTGCAGGAGTTTCAGCACTTCAATGGATGTCTGGGCTATTAGTCAAGAATACATAATGACATAATCAGGGACCAAGGAAACAGGTGGTTGGAGGCATAGCTTGGCATGGAGGATAGAGATGCGATAGGGGACTGGGTGGAGGGCATAAGGGACCTTGGATGGGGCGTGAGGAATATGTTGAAGTGATGGGATGTGAGGGGTGAGGGCTCGAGCACCTTACTATTTGTATTGTAACTGGGATGGAGGTCCAAAGCACTAAAGTCAGCTTTTTAAACAATCTGTTTCAACATCTAGCAGTCCCTGTGTCTGCCTCTGGACCCAGCGAACCCAACTTCTGCTGGCACCTTCCTCATGGAATGAAAATGCCATCTTTGCAATCACTTTCTCCTGAGGCTGGAAGATTCCCAACTCCGGCTTCCTCCCTGAAGAATGAAAGTCCAACCCCATATTTCTTGTGACAAACTCAGCAGAGACCACTACCGTCTGAAATGAAATTAAAACTTCCAGTTACTAACAGGATGATTTAAGATTTTAAACAAAAATCTCCATTGTACAAGAGTTAAATAAAGGAGGTATTACTAGCTTGGCACTACATTTCATAAGCAATTAATTTATAAGCCCGAAAGTCTCAACAGAATCTTCCTGTTCTATTATTATTTCCAAGCAAATGTTCTTCTATTCCTTACAGGGACTCTCTATGGTTTGAGCAGGATAGTTAGAGGGTACCCCTTTATTTGATTCGAAATGGTTTTCTTTTTGTTTCACATGTGTGCTGAAGCCCCCCTCCCCAACGGATATTATCTAGCTTGTTTCTCAAATTGCATCGTCATTCTTAGGTAAATGCAAAAACAGTGCTGATGACTTTTGTGAGCGAGACCAGCTTTCAACTGCCCCTACAACCTGCCAAAATGCCTCCCACTCTACTCCATACTCAATGCCTCCTGATTCCCATTCCTCTGCTATCACTGTCCAATCCCCACCTGTTAACCTTGATCCCATTGTTGTTCGTGTAGATATTCCTGGTCTCTCCACTGAACTCTTTAATATTGATGTGTTCATGCCACTTTTCGACCAGACCCCTGCCCTTCACAAGGCTGCCTACTTTTCAGGATTACCCCCATGAGACTATTCAGTACTTGCTCCATAACCAGGTACTGACATTCAAGATCCAGATGCTTGGATGTCACTGTACCCTCATTCACACAATGCCATACCTCAAACTTCCAGGACCAAATGACTGATCATGCCTTACTAATCATACTATGTATGACACTCAATGCATTCAGGCACTTGCCCCTCTCCAAGAGCAGACAAAGACATCCATGCCCTGTAATATAGTCTGAATGACCCAGGCAAGGTTGTTTCAATATGGACTCAACAGCATGGCCACAACTACAAGACAATCTCTTCAATATGCCTCAACCAAGTGGCTTCAGCCCTAGAACAATCTCTTCAATATGCCTTTGACAACGTGGCCTCAATCCCAAGACAGTTTCTGATTCTTCCATGGGCTGTCTTATAACCCTTATCGCTGGTGAGTTTCACTACTCCACTGTGCTCCTTGACCATCTCCTAATCCTGAGCCTTTGTCTCACCACTCCCCACCCTGTGTTCTCACACGAACCCCAATCCTGTCTCCATCACCTCCTACCTCTCTCATGCCCTCCCCCTCAAGTCCTGCCTCCTTTGCCCAGCTTTGACATAGCTTTCGCTGGAAACCAATATTTCGCAGTTAACCATCTTAAACGAAGGCTAAAGCAGTGTCTACCGATCTCCAATTGATGGTTAAACTGAAACTCACTGGGTGTACGCAACATATATACAATTATAAATAGGGTCATTCTAATTATCCTCTGGAGGAGCACTTAATTTGGAGAGGGAGCTTATTTTTTTCCTTATTCATTTACGGGATGTGGGCACCACTGGTTGGGCCAATTCCAGTGAGTTGGCCTTTGAACAAACAGTCATGAGATGCAAATGAATACAAATATGGTTCCCAACATTGATCAGGGAAACCCAACCTGCCTTTAACCCACCCTTAATGTTGGGAGAACAAAACTGCTCTGGTGGGTAACCAGTTCTTCAATCACATCAAACTTAGTACCTGTGCCTGTCACAACTCCCATCGCTGGCAGGAGTGGAAAATTCTACCCTGGATACTTAAAAACCTGCCCTTGCTTCCTAGTTGCTTTCAAACACTTGCTTTGATCTGGAGAAGTTACATAAATAATGTAAACCTCTAAAGAGGACAACTGCGATATTAGCAGACTGGCAGACTCTATTAGGAAGCTAAGAGAGGGCCACCCATTGTTTATGGATTTTTACAACTCAAACCCTGTTAAGGAAACATGAACCACGTTTGATTTTTAATTAATTTCGGAATGTTTACCAGTTTCTCAAACCCAAGTTATTTATCTTACATTTAAAAATTCAATTCCACAAACTATAAGTTATAATTCTATAAGACATATGAATCATGACATTAGATATTTATAGCATTTTTTATTCATTTGATTATGGATGCATTTGAGCTAATACTCAGAATCCCATTCTACCATTTATAACTCACCAAATTGGAACACCCCATTCAACTCCAAATCTCAAGGAAGAGTCATTTGCCTGGTCTCGAGTGTGTTGACTTTGAAAAGAGGTTGAATAAACAAGGATTGTTTTCACTGGAAAGACAGAGGCTGAGGGAAGACCTAATAGAAGTCTACAAAATTATGAGAGGTAAACAGGGTCGATCATCAGAGGCTTTTTCCCGGGGTGGAAATGTCAGTTACAAGGGGACACAGGTTCAAGGTGAGCAGGGAAAAGTTTAAGGGTAATGCACAGGGGATGTTTGTCTTGCAGAGGATGGTGGGTGCCTGGAAGGTGCTGCCAGAGGAGGTGATGGAAGGAGTCACGTTACCAAGATTCAAGAGGCATCTGGATGTGTACATGAATAGGGAGGGAATAGAGGGAAATGAAGCGAGTAAGAGCAGAAAGTTTTTCTTTAGTTTATTTAGGGCATCATGATCTGCACAGGCTTGGAGGGCTGAAAGGCTTGTTCCTGTGCTGTACTGTTCTTTGTTCCTTATTCCTTTATCAACCATCAAATGCAGTTATTAAACATAAATTTAGTCGTAAACCTTTGTAAAATTAACAGGTGAAAATTACTTCACAACCCTTAGTTTTCAGAAGAGTTTTCACAAACCAATTGTCAGAGTCCAGCCCTCTGTATGATGTTAGTTGTTTCCCTTTAAACTTCTGACCTTATTTTTGTAATTCATTTCATGCTTCTGTGATGTCGTGCTGGCTTATATTTTCTTAGCATACAAATGGTAATTAACTAAGCAGTCAACTTCTTGAGTTAATTAGCCTCATAATTTGCTATGTTGTGATGTGGAAACTTTATAGCTTCTTTTTGACTCTGACCTAATATGTGATTTTCTGAATTGATAATGTAGTCTGCGCAAGTTAATAACACATTTTTCACTGTAAGAATCCTTCATTTTCCAGGTCTAGTTTTCTGTATTCCTGACGCCGACTCCATGATATATTAGTTTGTCAAATTAAAATCAGTGAAATAATTGGATGTGACTGTGACATGCTATAAATCTTTTGAGCTAACCAAATGGTTGTGAAATTTGATTTTGCTTTAAAAAATGCATCACGTACTAAATTGTTTTAGTTTGTTCCTACATAATTTATGTGGCCAATGCTATGCAATGCACAACTGTCATCATCTGAGCAAGCAAGGCATATGCTTCTAAAGAATAAATTAGCATGTCCCTAAATTTAAAGAATGAATAACGCATGTGTTTTTTTACATATAATTTACAATGCAGGAAAAGGCCTTTGGGCCCATCAGATCTATGCCGGTATTTATGCTCTATGTGAGCTCCCTCACATCTCACTTGGGCGGCACAGTGGTTAGCACTGCTGTCTCACAGCACCCTGGGACTCGGATTCGATTCCCGGCTTGGGTCACTGACTGTGCGGAGTCTGCACATTCTCCCCATGTTTGTGTGCGTTTCTCCGGGTGCTCAGGTTTCCTCCCACAGGCCGAAAGACATGCTGGTTAGATGCATTGGCCATGCTAAATTCTCCCTCATTCGCCAGAGTGTGGCGACCAGGGGCTTTTCACCGTAACTTCATTGCAGTGTTAAATCTACATGTGACACTAATAAATAAACTTAAAAACTTAAATAACCCCAAAGGTCACCTGACCTCCATCTAAGGTGTCCTGGGATCAGGTCCAAAGGGGAGCCTTACCTGTCCAAAGGGGTATCTTGGCTATCCAAAATATTCCACAAAGTTCAAATCTGCTCTTAGCTGATCAAATTTTCACATGTTCAGCTATAACTTCTGATCAGGGATGTAAATAACAAAGAAGGACAAACAATACAGCACAGGAACAGGCCCATCAGCCCTCCAAGCCTGCACCGAGCATGCGTTCCTAACTAGACCATCCATTTGTATCCCTCTATTCCCATGGCTCACTGGAACTACAAGAGTTTAAAGTGCTCTGACCTGCTCTAGAGAACATTGTTCAAACCTCTGTTGGATGACCTGCTTGAAGTCTGCAGTGACAGTGTCCCCAAAGGTCACTGAACTGTGCAATACCAGCGAGATCAGTGAGGCCACCATCCCTTTCTAACTACACTGGCTGCTGAAAAGCAGGTAGGTTTAAAGGTCCCAGTGTAACTGGCAGGCCAGGGAGAGGGTAAGTGGATGGGACTTGGCTGGTTGGGAGGATTGTGTTAGTAGAGGGTGGGGTGGGGTGGGATCGTGGGAGGGGTTCGGATGTCAGAAAAGGGGAGTCAGACATTGGAGGGTATTGGGGGCAGGGAAGTCGGACATTGTGGGGATGTGTTTGGGGGGGTTGGACATTGGCGTGGTGGAGGGGGGTGGGGAATTGACATTGGATAGAACCATGTCAATCTTGAAGGACATGGGTCAGGTCAGATGGGATGGGGATAGGCCTGGATTGGATTGGCGAGGGGGGTGCGATTGCGTCGGAGGAAAGGGGGGTATGTGAGATCTGGCCTGGGGAGAGTGAGGTCGAAGGGGATGGTGGGGAATCCTGTGCAGGTGGGAGTTTGGGTGCTTATTTGGGGGAGTGTGTTGAGGGTCATCTATGGGAGGCGGTCAGGAGTGTGAGGCGTGTCCCATGTGGGGTTCAGTCTAAGTCTTAAAATGGTTACACTGAAGTTATAAATGCTTTCTTTCTTTCTAACGCTTTCAGAGTAACTATTAGCGCAACAATAGCAGAAGCATCCAGATTTAATTATTTAAATTGCTTAGTTGGATGGTTCCCAGTGTCATTTTCACACCAAAGTCAAATGAAAAATGAGAAGTTCTCCAACATGGCAAAAATCTGGACCGCAGTTTCAGAATTAAGAAGTAGTGAACTTAATGCCGATTTGATTTATTATTGTCACATGTATTAACATATCGTGAAAAGTATTGTTTCTTGCGCGCTATACAGACAGAACATACCGTTCACAGAGAAAGAAATGAGACAATGCAGAGTGTAGTGTTACAATCATAGCTAGGGTGTCGAGAAAGGTCACCTTAATGCAAGGTAAGTCCATTCAAACTTCTGACAGCAGCAGGGAAGAAGCTGTTCTTGAGTCAGTTGGGACATGACCTTAGACTTTTGTATCTTATTCCCAATGGAAGAAGGTGGAAGGGAGGATGTCCAGGGTGAGTGGGGTCTGTCATTATGCTGGCTGCTTTGCCGAGGCAGTGGGAAGTGCAGACAGAGTCATGGATGGGAGGCTAGTTTGCGTGATGGATTGGGCTACATTCACGACCTTTTGCAGTTCCCATTCGTGACCTTTTGTATTGTCAAATCAGTTAAAGAAAGGAAAATAAAGAAGGATTAGATTAAGAGGGAAAGAAAAATGTGGCAGTTAGAAAAGGTCTGAAACAATTAAGAACTGAAGGAATTAAACTTCTGTCCAATACATTTCAATACGTGAGGCTAACATCAAGATGTTGTCTTCACAAAGCGAGAGGCAAAGTAGCACATCTCAGACAGCAATATCCATATTTTCAATCCTCAACCCACCCTATTGAAAAGTTTGACACAATCTGCATTCAGCAACATTCACTTACACTAACTTGACATCAACTGCATTCAAAAGTTATCATTTAACAGAGGTTGTACTAATGGTTATCATTTAGCTATTATTTAAATTCAGTTGTACTCAGTAGTTATCAATTAGCTATAATTTAACATTCCAAGCACTGGAACTAACATTAATATCATCAATTGATCCAAACATTTGCAATTAACAATATCACGTTAGTATTCAGACACCAAAAATGATCATAGAATTTATTTTCCATATTTCTGAACTTTGATAGCTTCAAGCATCATAAACCTGAACTAACTCGAAAAAGCAGACCCTGCTTTGATGAGGTAGTTTTACTTTTTTCTTTCTGACTTATAACTGATGCAGTACAAACCTATCCCCCCTCAGTCCCCTCGCTGACCCCTACCCCAGAGTAATTTTCATCCCCACTGCAACACATCGAGCAATATTCATTCCCACTGAGCAATATTGTTCTGCCCCACAAACATCCCACCCTGGAGAAACTTTCTTCTGCCCCTCCAAGCTTTTGAGAGTTTACTTTTTTGGGTGCAGTGAGGCAACATTAGTAGGTGTTAGATCATATCACCAAAAGCTTGGTTAAAGAGGTTAAAAGGGTTTTAAAAATTCAGGGAAAATCATGAACTGCTATCCCCATAACAGAAGCTTCTGAGTTCTATTTAACATTGATGTTGGGATCCTGTGGGGAAAATATGCCTGTGTGTCTGAAATAGAGGGAAGGATTTTCTGGTTGTTTCAGTGTTTGCATTTATCTCATAACACCAGGTTAAAGTCCAACAAGTTTATTTGGTATCATGAGCTTTTGGCCTCTTTTGGGTATCATGAGCTTTTGGAGTACTGCTCCTTCATCAGGTGAGGAGCAGTGCTCCGAGAGCTCATGATACCAAATAAACCTGATGGACTTTAATCTGGTGTTGTGAGGCTTCTTACTGGCCCACCCCAGTCTAATGCCAACATCCCCACATCATGCCTTTAGTTTGATAAGTGTGAAAATTCAAACCTGAACAAATACTCATTCCCTAACCCCCCAGATTGCAGTAGTTCCCTTCCTTCCTGCCCCAAACTATCTCTCTCCCCCCTCTCCACCCTTCCCTCTTTCCCCTCTGCCCCCACTCCCCTCTTTCCGAGCCCCACACTCAGTCACTCTCCACACCCCTAGCCACTTTCTCTCTATCCCTTCCACCACACAATATCTCTCCCTTGCCCCACCCCGTTCTCTCTACTCCCCCTCCCCAACTTACACTCTCTCCCAGCATCCTCAGCCCTCTGTCTTCCATCCACCATTCCCTCTCTCCCTCCCCAAAATCTCTCAACCTCGACCCCACTCTCTCCCTCAGTCCCCTATATTACTCTCTTACTCTCCACCCCTCCCTTCCCATTATCACTCTGTGCTTCCCATTTCCCTCACCCTTTTCCCTTCCCTCTTTTGCTTCATTCCCCCCTCCCCTCACCCCTTCCCACTTATTTCCCTATTTCACCTCCATCATTCCCTACCTTCCCCCCCCTCCCCTCTCCCTCCCTCCTGTTTCTTCCAACCTTCTCTCTCTCCCATCACCTCTCCACTTTCCCCTCTTTCCCCTCCCTCTCCCCTTACTCTCCCAACCCTTTCCCCCACTCATTACCCTTCCGCCTACCCTTCCCCACCCCTCCTTCCTCCCCCACTTCCTCCCTCTGCCCTCCTCCACCCCAGTCTCCCACCCTACTCCCCCACTCCCTACCTCCTTTTCCTTCCTGCTGTCCCCTCCCTCCATCTTCCTACCTTTTCCCCCTCATCTCTCCCCCCTCATCCCTCCCTCAGCTCTCCGACTCCTGTCTCCCCCTCTAGCTCTGCCCTCGTCCTCCCCAATCCCCAACCCCATTTCCCCACTCCCACCCTCCCCACTTCCTCCTCCCTCCCTCCTTC
The DNA here is from genome assembly GCF_965287045.1 of Carcharhinus amblyrhynchos. NCBI lineage: Eukaryota > Metazoa > Chordata > Chondrichthyes > Carcharhiniformes > Carcharhinidae > Carcharhinus > Carcharhinus amblyrhynchos. The sequence goes on from NC_137335.1 coordinate 59,053,575, forward strand.
CCTTCTCTCTCACCCCTCCCTCCCCCTCTCCCCTTCCTCCTCCTTTTTCTTCTCTTCCCTTCTTCCCTCTTCACAGCACTCTCCTCCCTCCCTCCCTTCCTACCCCTCCCCCTTCCCATCCTCTCTAACTTCCTCCCTCTCGCCCCCACATTTCTATTTCCCCCTTTCCCTCCCACCCCTTTAGAATCATTCAGTTGGGCACTTGAAACACTATAGCATACAAGGCTATGGACCAACTGATGGAAAATGGGATTAACATAGATAGGTACTTGATGGCCAGTGCAGGCATGATAGGCCAAAGGGCCTCTTTCTATATTGTAAAATTCTATATGACTCTACAGGGTGGGGTGGGGGGGTGACGTGGGGCGGGGGGGGGGGGGGGGGTGCGGAGGGGGGCGCGGGGGGGAGGGATTGTGGGATTCTCTGGCCACCCTACAGTCTGTTTCTCATGGTGGGTGATCCCACTATCTGTTAATGGGGTTTCCCGTTGACTGCACTGTATGCCGCTGGGAAACTCGCAGCAAGGGTGCATCGTCACCAGAACCAGAGGATCCCACCGGCATGAACAGCCAGAGAATTCTGGGCAGTGACTCTAACCGGAGATCTCCATTTACAGGGTCAAGAAGAAACAGCCAGCCCAGCTATATTGCACTGGGAGCACCAAGAATGGTTGGTAGTGCTGGGGAGGTTTGGGAGGTGGGGCAGAGAGATTTTAGGGGCAGAAAGATTTTAGGAAAAGAGGGTGGATTATTCAGGACAGAGAGTCCAGGGGATGGGTGAGAGGTTAAGAAAGAGAGGAAGGGAAGGAAGGGGGTAAGATTGGGAGGTGCTGGAGCACCTCAGCATCAGCAAATCCTAAGACCTGGAAATCTGGCGGGAAGGACCCGAGGAGAGTTTGGAGGCTGGAGGGACAGGGACAGAATTTGGAGGAAGGAGGGAGGGGGAAAGTTTGGAGGCTGAAGGGAGAGGAGGAAAGCTTGAAGGCTGGAGGGACAGAGGGGTGAATTTGGAGGATGGAAGGAGGGGAGGTAACTTGAGGATTATAGAGAGAAAGGAAGAGAGCCAAGACTGGAGGGGAGAGAGAAGGAAAAGTTTGGACCCTACTATTGGAGGTGATGGGAGAGATTTTAACCCTGAGACCTGGCATTGTGGAAGGGGAGAGTTTTGCCCTTGTTTGTTCTTTAGAATTTTCTTTGTTCTTTAGAGAGATATGGTCCCTGGAAGGGTAGGGGTTTTGATTCAGTCAGGCAGCATTGTCGGTGCAGGCTTGGAGTGCCGAAGTCCCTGTTCGTGTGCTGTAATTTTCTTTGCTTGTTCCTTAAGGTTGGGGAGGGGGAGAGTTTACACCCCGAACTTGGGGGATGGGTGGATGGAAAGTATAGACCTTGAGACTAAAATAAACAAAGAACTGATTGAAGTCAGGTGATGTTATTAAGCACATCCTGTACAGGGAACAATAAACAAAATGGAAAACAGAAATAAATTCAGAAATGTTTTCAGTTATTGATTTCCTTGTACTTTTCAATGGAGGTTGTTGACGTGTTTTGTAATTTAGAGCTTGCCGAATAACTTTGAGTGTACTGGGTAGCTTTGAATGTGCCAGACAGTTCTGAGCCACTGGTTAATTTTGAGACACTGGATAGTTTTGAAATCGTTGGATAGTTATGAGCACATTAGATAACTTTGAGAGTGCTGGACTCTTTGACCATATGGATAGTTTTGAACACGCATGGATAATTTGAGCGCAGTATCAAATGTTAAGTTAATTCCAAATTAGAACTTTTGATGTAAAATTGTAATTCAGCACACTTAACAACAAAAATGATGTTAAAATTTTCAAGTCGGAACAACAACCCTTGCGTGCATCTGCATGACATCTCCCTGAGATTTCTACATTCCATTACCTCTGGAGCATTCCTGATTTTAGCCATCCCATCACTGGTGGCTATTCCTTCAGCTGCTTTGGAAATAAGTTCTGGAATTATATCACTAAACTTCTCCTTCCTCTTAATCCCTTTTCTTTCTTTTAAAATGCTCCTTAAAATTTACATTGTTTGATTATCTGCCTTAATGTCTCCCTGTGTGACTCAGTGTCATTCATTTGATAAGGCTTGTCAAGTACCTTGAGGAGTTTTATTCTGTTAATGGTGCTATATAAATGCATGTTGTGAACTGTACATAAATAATGGTAAGACCAATGAATTAACGTCACCATTATTCTGATGGTAAATGTTAGCCCTATATCACATACATGATTAATAGCTGTAGGAGTACGGAGCCTAAACAAACAAGAGACGAATGCCTTCAGGAGATGAGGAAGGAAGGGGGAAAGAAGAGAAATAATAAATAACTAAGAAAATAACTGAATTAAAGATGCCTGCATCAATTTGATTCTTTTTTAATGATGATGGAAGCCCATGGAATTGGACATCAAGATGTAAGCTTTATTGTACAATTGCTGCTGATTTATAAATAACATAAAACTTCACAAATTAGCATGAAATTAAAAATTAAAGATTGTCCCAGAGAACAAGGAGTTAGAAGTCTCAGAGGGCCAGAAATTACTCACTGCCTGTTTTATTACAATAATCCATGGTATACTTTCTCTACATTGCACTAACACAATTTCCAAAGGCTCTAATTCTATATTTACAGCCTTTCTTTTCCCCTCTCTTTAGTAGTCAGTAATTCATATTCGAATGCCGTTATAAAGATAGCTCCCTCTATACCCCACCTAAGTGATTACTTTGCCTGTTCTAAGCTTGACAGAGAACGCCAGCAGGCTATTAGTATGTGCAAGTCGAATGAACTGTTCTCACCTGGCTTCCACAAGTGTATTTTCCAGCAGGGAGTAATGAAGAGGGAAGGGAATGCCCCTTCCTAAAGCACAGTGCACTGGATCCAATTGTTGAATGGACCTGATACTCCAAAAGTTGGGTTGGATTTCGAGTTCAGTAGTGAAGTACTCACCACCAAACTTGAAGAAAACAAAGATCTAGTGATCTAAGTGCAGATTTCTCCTTTGCCAATCTCAGTTTATTTTTAACAACACGTTAAAGAGACCACCAGGCATTCAGTAACAATGCTGCCATGAAGCAGAGAAGTAGTCAGTCGCAATGAAATATTCTCACAGACAGCAAACCCACTGAATCCCATCATTTATATTTTTAAATGTTACAGATAGCAAAATATACATTGGATGTGGGCATTTCTGGTTGGGTTAGCATTTATTACTCTTGAACTGAGGCCATTTAAGAGTCACAGAATATCTAAAGGCAGAAAGAGGCCATTCAGCCCATTGAGTCTGCACTGACCACAATCCCACCCAGGCCCTATTCTCATAACCCCACACATTTACCCTGCTAATCCCCTGACATTTGGGTCACTTTTGAATGGCCAATCAACATAAGCCACATATCTTTGGACGGCGGAAGGAAACTGGAGTACCCCGAGCAAACCCAAGCAGACAAGGGGAGAACGTGCAAACTCCAACAGACAGTGATCCAAGGCTGGAATTGAACCCAGGTTTCTGGTGCTGTGAGGCAGGAACTGTGCCACCCCTAATCCACATTACTGTGGATCTGGAGTCCCATGTTGACCAGGCCAGGTAAGGGTGGCAGATTTCCTTCCCTAAAGGACATTAGTGAACCAGATGGATCTTTACAACAAATGTTTCTTGGTCACAGACTTTTTAAAGATTTTTGTTGAACTCAGATTTCACCATCTGCCTTGGTGGAATTTGAATCAGGGTATCAGGAGTACTAAATCTCAGGGTTACTAGTCCAGTGACAATACCATTACACCGCTGCTTCATTATGCCTGGGACATCCACATGAGATCAAAATGTAAGATAAAATGTCATGAACAAACTTTAAAAAATTCATTCATTTAAAAAATGTATGGAATTTCTTACCACATTGGAGAAATTTGACTTGCAAAAAATATAAAACTATGCTTTCAGGGCCAGTAGGTCTGCTTAGCAACAGCAACAAACTTGTATACTGTTAAAAATCATGTTATATCTCACTGAACAAGACATTATTTTTGCAGCGGTTTTCACAGTGAGACTTTGCATGTAAGAGTGAGGTTCCTATCAGTTCAATGATTTGTTTGTTTGCAAATGGGGGGACAGGGGTATAAACGCAACAGCACCTACTCCAGAGAAGTACAGAATCACTGCCAGAAATGTCTGGTTTTCTGCATTTAACTGTACATGTTTAGACTCCCGTTGTTGTCAATTTCAGAGGAGTAGTGACAGTGAACACTGACAGTTTTGCTGTCTTTACTATCTCAGGTTTAGAAACAATAATGTATAAACAAATAGCATAGCTTTAATTGAGACTTGTCTGATACATCATGAAAACTGTGAACCATATTAAGCCCAATATAAAGCTGGTGATTTATAATATCACTGAAGAAGGGCTCATTCTACACTAATGTTGGCGATTATTGACCATTACTTTTGAAACATAAAACACTGAATAACACTAAAGCAAAGAAAGATTTAAGAGCCCACAGTAAACAACTAGTTTCGAGCACAGCATGCAGTACACAATGTATTGTCAGCAATTACAGTTAATATTAATATTGCATTATAATGTATTAACACATGGATCTAACGGCAACAAAGTCAGATAAAAAAATCAAGCTGAACCGTGAGAAATCCCCCCACGGGCTCCTGAAACTGCAATTCTCATGTGCTTCTTCAGAAAGCTTTCCTTCCAATGCCTGTGTCTCTCCATGAGCTTTCTATTATCTCTGTGGGATGCTACAAGAAACACAAAGATGATTGCCAACCACAGGAGTCTAGTTCTGTGTCAGCAATTTTGGAGTTTTCTCCAGCACTAAAGGAAATAAGGCAGCAAGGCGGCAATGGACCTCTGCCTTGCATCTATAATTAGCTCTATTTCCCCTCTGTTTCTGCCTCCCCATATGCCTCGGGCCTGTCTCGTATTTGGCTCAGTGATGGAATGCCGGTCTCTGATTGCAGTTACATACCTTTGGTATCTGCGGGTCAAAAGTCACAGGGTGGGATTTTACTGCCTCGCTCATCCCAAAACTGTAAAATCCCACCCGTGGTCAACAGACCTCTTCATCGTCTGCCCTTCACCCGCTCCTATTCCTGTGGCGGGTGAGGAGGTAAAATTCCAGCCACAATCTCAGGGCATAATCTAAATTCTCATAGCATGTGGGCAGATCTGTCTGTGACAGGTAGGTTGGTGAGGAGAAGTCCTTATGGCAGAATTTTCCCATCCCACCGACCAAGGGAATCATAGCAGTCGGGCACGGACCTTGCAAAAGTCTATTGATCTCGGACAGGATTTTCCTTTCTTAGAGTGAGCGCAGCTGGAAAATCCCAATTTAGTAGTAATTTTCATCGAATGAAGAATGTGGTGCTGCCCAAGATGGAAAGGGAGAGTGTGGTGACATGCTACCCTTTGCTGCCCTCATCAAGTGTTTTCACTTCCTTCAGCACTGCTGGTCAGTTCTTGGTGTGGAGACGCCGGTGTTGGACTCAGGTAAACACAGTAAGAAGTCTCACAATACCAGGTTAAAGTCCAGCAGATTTATTTGTAGCAAACACCACTCGTTTTCGGAACTGACTGTTCAGTTCCGAAAGAGAGTGGTGTTTGCCACAACTAAACCTGTTGGATTTTAACCTGGTGTTGTGAGACTTCTTACTGTGGTCAGTTCTTGGCACAGGGGAGTTGGAAGTGACCGCCAACACAAGACTTCCCCACTTGGTGAAGGAAAGATCCAGGACTGTAGGTTTGGTGGATGGATTGTTTGGGGGGCCCTCATCACAGAAACGTGGTGTGCTGTCCTTCTATGACTCCGAGTGAGAATGATAAAGCCCATTTAGACTGATGCCATTTAGTGATTTGTTCAAATTACCAGAGGAAGCACCGCTGCTGGCTGCTACTTGGCTGCTGGACAGTGTTCGGGTGCTGCCAGGAGTCTGTAGATTTAGTTTTGAAGAGTTACTCCAAAGTTGCATGGTAATTTTGAGGGAAAACAACTCACACAATTGGTGCACAAAGATTCTGCTTCAGTTGTGTCAGTATCACAGACTAATATCCATATTCCGCCAACATGTTTCTGGGTAGCACAGGCTAAACCAGGCTGAAATAGTAATCATAGAGTCATAAAGGTTAACAGTATGGAAACAGGCCCTTCAGCCCAACTTGTCCATGCTGCCCAGTTTTTACCACTTAGCTAGTTCCAATTGTCTGCATTTGGCACATATCCCTCTACACCCATTTTACCCATATAACTGTCTAAATGCATTTTAAAGGAAAAAATCACACCCACCTCTATTACTGCCACTGGCAGCTCATTCCAGACACCTCACCACCCTCTGGGTGAAGGAAATTGCCTCTCTGGACCCTTTTGTATCTCTCCCCTCTCACTTTAAACCTATGCCCTCTTGTTTTAGACTCCCCTACCTTTGGGATACGATGTTGACTATCTACCTTAATTATGCCCCTCATTATTTCATAGCTCTCTATAAGATAAGAACATAAGAACGTAAGAAATAGGAGCAGGAGTAGGTCATCTAGCCCTTCGAGCCTGCCCCGCCATTCAATAAGATCACGGCTGATCTGAAATGGATCAGTTCCACTTTCCCACTTTCTCCCCATAACCCTTAATGCCCTTGTCTGTCAAAAACCTATCTACCCGTGACTTAAATATATTTAGCGAGGTAGCCTCCACCACTTCAACGGGCAGAGAATTCCAGAGATTCACAACCCTTTGAGTGAAGAAGTTTCTCCTCAACTCCATTCTAAACTGCCTTCCCCCCTTATCTTGAGGCTGTGCCCTCTCGTCCTGCTGTCCTTTCTGAGCAGGAAGAATCTCTCTACCTCTACCCTATCCATCCCTTTCATTATTTTATAAGTCTCTATAAGATCCCCCCTCATCCTTCTAAACTCCAACGAGTACAGACCCAGTCTATTCAGTCTGTCTTCATAGTCCAACCCCCTCATCTCCGGATCACCCCTAAGCCTCCAGTGCTCCAGAGACAAAATCCCAGTCTATCCAATCTCTCCTTATATTCAAACTATCAAGTCCCAATAGCATCCTAGTAAATCTTTTCTTCACTCTTTCTAGTTCGGATCATACAAAAGTTTACACGGAAATAATCTAAACATTGGTCTTGAAAATTTCAAGAGATAGGACTATGACTATTTCCTTTGGCAGCTGTCCCATTCTGGAATTGATCTTGGGAAGAAAGATTCTTGATACTTTGTCAAGAAAAATAAATGTACTTTGTGTGAATGATGATCTTGTGTTTTGTCATTGCCAAAGGGCAATCTTTCAGTCAATTCCCACCATATTTTATGGAACACACTCAGTCTATTTTTCTCCCTCCCTCCCTGCTATAGTGATTCCCATTCTAAGCCTATTGTCAAGGATATGACACTGGTGTATATCCCATACTGATTTGTGCTGAACTGTGCAGCATGTCTTCGCGTCATTTCAGTCTAACTTATACCTTTCCCCATTCAAGGATCCCACGCACAACTTGAATATTCCAGAATTGGATGAACAGAGTTGAAACAATAATATTCAAACTGAAGTTACCTAAGGAAACACCTGGATAGCCCTACCTGCTGCAGAGCAGCAGAAGGGACAAAGAAAAGTGCAGTACAGCAAAACAGGCCCTTCAGCCCTCCAAAACTGTGCCCTAACTTGGACTGTATCCCTCTATTCCCTCCCTATTCATGTACCCCTCCAGATGCCTCTTAAATGTTGTTAATGTGCCTGCTTCTACCATCTCCTCCGGCAGCACGTCCCAGTCAACCGCCATTCTGCGTAAAAAACCTCCTCTGCACATCTCCCTTAAAATTTCCCCCCTCACCTTGAACCTGTGCACCATTGTAATTGATACTCCCACCCTTAAAAAAAGCCTCTGAATACCCACTATGCCTATGCCTCTCATGATTTTGTAGATCTCTATAGGTGCCCCTCAACTTTCGTCTTTCGAGTGAAAACAATTCTAGTTTATTCAACCTCTCCTCACAGCCAACACCTTTGAGACCAGGCCACAGGCTGATGAACCTTCTTCGCTCTCTCTCCAAAGCTTCCCTGTCCTTCGAGTGGTGTGGTGACCAGAACTGCACGCAATATTCCGAATTCCAATGTCTAACCTAACTTTCCAATTATACTGCGTACATTTACTTCTATCAAAGCAAACTGACAAGGCTCCTCCTCAGAACAACTCCCACTCCTCCAGTTATTGCACAAAAAATCCATGCATTTCCACATGTCTTCTGCCAAGTAACAGCAGTGGAATGAGTGCATCTCCATGGAATTTCTTTCTTTATGTTTCTGGGCATCATTTTATTTTATGTAATTTTCCACAACTCCCCCATTCTGAAAATAATATAAAATTCTGTAGCAGTATGGACAACATTGTGGCAAAGTGGTTAGCACTGCTGTCTCACAGCACCAGGGACCTGGGTTCGATTCTAGCCTGTCTATGTGGAGTTTGCATGTTCTCCCCATGTCTGCATGGGTTACCTCTGGGTGCTCTTGTTTCCTCCCATACTCCAAAAATATGTGGATTAGGTTGATTGGCCATGCTAAATTGCTAAAAATGTCAGGGGTCTAGCAGGGTAAATATATGGAGTTATGGCAATAGGTGGGATTGTTGTCAGTGCAGGCTCAGTGGGAGAATGGCCTCCTTCTGTACTGTGGAGCTCTTAAGATTCTATGTATGTATATCACCTGACTATCAATTCTTTATATATCACATAGTGAGTGTGGGCAGGCTATCCTACCACACCAGGCATCACAACTAATCCACAGGAGTAGTACATCCCTCTGTGGATATGCACAGCCTAGGAATATTGGCTTAGTTTCCTCTCCTTAAACCATGAATTCTGTGGAGAATTGTAGTCATTTACCAACTCCCCCAGCTAACCCAGCGCAGACTGGAAATTAAAGCTTCCGGTCAGTATCGCTCAGATGCCAATCAAATCATTATAGTACTCAGCGACCTGAATAAAACTCTAATTCTAATGTGACTTAGTACATTAATGTCAAACAAAGAAAGTAGGACACTACCAGTCTGTTGCAATCACCTCTCCCTAAGTATTTCATTAATTAGTGTTTTTATTACTGAAAAATTAAGATGAATGGTCAAGATTCTTGACACAACAAGGTTTGAAAAGATTTGGGGAGAAGAGAAATGAGGTAGCATGGTGGCACAATGGTTAGTACCACTGCCTCACAGTATCAGGGACTTGGGGTCAATTCCTGACTGTCTGTGCGGAGTCTGCATGTTCTCCCCATGTCTGCGTGGGTTTTCACCGGGTGTTCTGGTTTCCTCCCATTCTCCAAAGATGTACTGGTTAGGTGCTTTGGCCATGCAAAATTCTCCCTCAGTGTACCTGAATAGGTACCAGAGGGTGGCAACTGGGGTTTTTTTTTACAGTAACTTCATTGCAGTATTAATGTAACACTCCTTGTGACATTAATAAATAAACTTCAAATCAAGAAAGTTTGGTTTTAAAAGACTATAGTTGGAGAAAGGAGTTCCACTGATCTGAAATCTTGGGAAAGAATAACATTAATGGGATAAAGTTTCATGAAACAGAAAAAATACACAAAAACTAACAGTTGCGACTCATCAGAAAAAAGGTGCCTTTAATAGTCCTTAGGTCCATGGTGACTGACAGTCAGTCCCTTAATGCAAAATTTGCTACATGAACAGTGAGAGCAGCTACCAGCTCTGATGAAGGGTTAACATTGGCTCTATTCTCTCCCCACAGATGCTGTCAGACCTGCTGTGATTTTCTAACATCTTTTGTTTTTGTTTCAGATTCCAGCATCCACAACTTTTTGCCTTTATATCAGCTACCATCTTTGATCAACTTATGAAATGCACATAAATAACATCAAGCTGACCCTTAGGACCATGCTAGGGGTTTATAAGGCTTGTGTCTCAGCACCCTATTGTAGGATAACTTACAGCTACCAAAAACAGAAGTTCCGTATTTGATGCCTGTGGCACATTACGGGTAACATCCTGGCAGGACAACATCACAAATGCAGCAGTCTTCTCAGAGGCTGAGCTTCCAAGGTTGATAACGCTCATCAAATGGAAGCGGCTTCATTGACGGAGGACAGGTCTGCAGAATGGAAGACTGTCATAGACCCAAGGATTTTCCATACGGTATAGTATCCAGATGACAAGTGGGAGACCCAAAGTTCCGCTTCAAGGATGCTCGCAAGCATGCTAATGAAGGCCCCAAGCATTGACTACCACACTAGTTGACAACAGAAGGAAATAACAACAGCTCCAATGGCTTAGCATCAGACAGCAACAGTGAAAACAACAACCCACTTGGAAGCTTCACATGCGACACTTGCGGCAGATTGGCCCTTCAAGTATTGGCTTCTTCAATCATCGGCAAAGGTGCAGCATCTGAAGTTGCCCCATCTCAAATGGTTGAAAGGTTAGACACACCAAGCTTGTATCAGCTAGAGTTTAGAAGAGTAAGAGGCAACTTGATGAAAACATATAAGATCCTGAGGAGTCTTCACACAGTGAATGTGGAAAGGACATTTCCTCTTTTGGGAGAATCTAATACTCGGGGCCACTGTTTAAAAATAAGTGGTTTCCCATTTAGGACAGATACGAGGAGAATTATTTTCTCTTAGAGGCTATTGAGTATTTTGAACTCTGTTCCTCAAAAGGCAGTAGGAGTCATATTTTTAAGGCAAAGATTCTTAATAAGCAAGGAGGTGAAAGGTTATCGGGGTAGGTGGAAATGTGGGGTGGAGGTTACAATCAGATCAACCATGACCTTATTGAATGGCAGAGCAGGCTCTCAGAGTGTCCTACTCCTGTTAATTGTATGTTTATATGATCTTTAATAGAATGTGAACACTACCAATTAAGGATAATGAACAACATGGGAAGATAATGGTGAACAGTTATTGTCATTGGACTAGTAATCCACAGTAATCTGGGGATCTAGGTTAGAATCCCACCACAGCCACTGGTGAATGAAATAAAGTCTTGGAATTAAACATCTAATTATGACCATGAAACCATTGTCATAAAAATCCATTTGGTGCATTAATGTCCTTTAGGGAAGGAAGTCTTTCACCCTTACCTGGTCAAGCCTATATGTGACTCTAGACTCACAGTAATGTGGTTGACTCTTACTTGCCCTCAGAGATGAACAATGAATATCTGTGCAGCTAGTGATGTCCACATCCCTTGAATGAATAAAAGGAAAACAGTGCTGGACATGCACTAGTGGAAGCAAGTTGCATTCTATTGTACAATTTTGACAATTCTGCTCATTTTTAGGGTTTGTTGTTGGTCGATAACTATTGGTAAATCTATAGATTTTATTCTTTAACCACAGTTTAAATTAAAAGGATCAGTTTGAGTTTCTGTTAGTGAGACAAGGGACAGTCAAGGCAGTTGGGATTCTTTACAGAAAGGCTGTTATTTGTGAGAAACTACACTTAATTGTCTTGTGATTTTAAATTGCTTGAGAGTGTGGATTCAGCAGTTCTACACTTTAATTAAGAGTTTTCCAGTAAACTTTAAAAATGAGTTTGAACTTTTGATTACTTTAACTTCAAACAAATCTTATGCATTGATCTAATTAACATTGTGATAGGAAGGGCAGGTTTTTCTCATTCTTTAGCAGAGTGTGGCAATGGGCAGGAAAAACAGCACGAAACCCATAAGTCCCAGTGGTGGTTCCTCCACCGTATTGTGGGCAATATAGAAAGAATGTCCAAAGGGTTGGGTCCCATAACGTCACATTGGCAGGGCAGGATCTGAGTTGCCCTATCAGCAACTTAGCTTTTAAAAGTTTATAAAAGAGCACACAGAAAGAGAAAAATCAAAAATAGAACCGCCCCACGAGCTGCTCCAGAACAGCACCCCATGTGAGCACTCACAGTCCAAACTGCCCCACCCCGAATACCACCCCCCCTCAACAGTAGGCACCCCTCCCATAACAGAACAAGTGCTCACAGAACCCTCTCCCCAACCGCGGAACAGATCCCCACTGAACACCAGCCCATGGAATGCCCCTCTGACCCAACACCCCAATGAACATTGGGATTCCCATTACTCGATCATCGGTTGGGCTTGGGGCCAATTGCAATGGGAAATCCCATTGGCATTAATCACATCTTTGGACTTCAATGGGATTTTCCACTCCTCCCATTACCAATCCCTACCCACAACCCCCCGCCACGTCCCACACCCCGAAAATGGGAGAGGAGATTCTCCCTAAAGTGTTTTTGTCATTTTTTCTTATTAGATTTAGACTTTGTTGGGATGGGTTAGAGTATGCCCATGTGAATGTTTATGATAGGTGCATTATTGAAAAGAGGATGTGAATTTGTTTGTATCTCAAGGAAACGTGTTATTTATTTACAATGGAATGTAAACTCTGGAGGCCAGAGAAACAAGGAACGAACAATTATCTTTGGTCTATATGACTCCAATTACAGGAGTGGGGTGACATGAGATGACTTATAGACTAATTCAATGGAAGAGATGAACTGGGATTATTTCCATGAGAGATTTCTGTAAGGGGTTTCCATAAGGGATTTCCGTAAGGGATTCTGGAACAATGAGAAGTTGTGATAAAAGGTGGAAAGTTGTTGTTAACACGGTGATACCATGGCTTCAGGATATGACTCTTTTGGAAATGGTTCAACATCCCTTCAAGGATAAAGAGAAAGACATCGGGGGGGAATTCCCTCGGCCTTTCACACCACGGGGGGATTCTCCAGTCCCGCTGGCAGTGCACCTGTTCCCATGGGTTTCCCGACGGTGTGGATTGACATCAATGGGGAATCCCATTGATAATGCGGGACTAGAGAATCCCACCCCCAATGAACAGCACGCCACCGCTCGCCACCAAGAAACATGCAGCTGGGAAGCTGGAGAACTAGCCCCGAACCAACCCTCCCCCACCCCGCCCCAAACCCCGCCATCGCGTCTGCTGGAAATTCTAGGAACTTGAGGAATAAGAAATGTGTTTCTTGTTAAGTATGTATAAATCTCATTTAATAAATTCTGCTTGATTTATAAATACTAGTTATCCATACCATGTTAAATGAAGCATAACTGAGGACCCTCACGTTAGAAATTAAGGATCTGGAACATAGACATTTTAATTTGAAGTGTTTAACACCTCAAAACCCTAAAATCTGACACTATGACAAATAAATAAAAGATTATAAGATCAGAGTTGGAATTCCCTATGTACACAATTGGTGACATATGAGTACTGTTGGGTGTCAAGATCAGATTAACTGCTGGATTTAGTGTCAATCTATTGGCGACACAAGGACTCAATAAATGGGGAGGCTCTGACCAAAATGCATGGGCCTTCTTATAAAGCAACTCTGAAAGGTTTCCAACCTTCAATAATTGTGTGATTAGGCTGCCAGGCAACTGCAGCAGTTTGCAAAGTGATTGTAGTGTGGCTTAAAAAAAAGAGGTTATGGCTGACTGATAGAAATAAAAATGCACAGTCAATATCCCAAGTGAGGAAACGAAATGAAAAACAAAAGTGCTTCATAACGCTGTGGTTGAAGACATGGAGTGGCTAACAACAGGAGCAGATTGCAGAATATGATTTATGAATATAAAAATGAAAACCTGGTAATGTAGGTAATACCTCACAGCAAAGTATTCTAATCATTGATTAGACAAAGGAAAATGGAACTAACAATACAGACATACTGAAATGGATCCAATATATCACATTCCTTAATTAGGCATCACAGTAGCAAGTGGTTAGCTCTGCTACCTCACAGTGCCAGAGACCCAGGTTCAGTTACAGCTTCAGGTCTGTGTGGAGTTTGCATATTCTCCCCATGTCTGCATGGGTTTCCTCCAGATGCTCCCAGTTGCTTCCACAGTCCAAAAATGTGTGAGTTAGGTTGATGGGTCATGCTAAATTGACCCCTAGTGTCAGGGGGGCCAGCATGGTAAATATGTGAGATGAAAGGGCCTGAGTGGGATTGTTGACAGTGCAGGCTCAATGGGCCATATAGCCTCCTTCTGCACCTTTGGAATTCAGTAGATCAGTTATTTGTTACCACATAAGAATCAGACTGAAAGAAGCCATTTAGTCCCCTTGCCTCTAATTGAAAACATGGATTTGTTGGCTTCATTTATTCTATCTCCAATCTGCCCAGGTTCAAGACCTCTAGTTCCAAGTCTGCATCTCTATTCAGCTCCAAAGTCCATGGTCCTCTTCCCAGTGCCTGAAATTGTCCACTTCACTCTTTAACATGAATTTGCAAGCTTCCTTTTTTCCAGAGTCGTTGATATTTGTTCATGTGCGTGAATCAGTACACGGGTGGCATTAATAGGATTTGAAAACTATTCATTCAAAGGCTGAGAAATTAATTATTTTGTTTTCAGGGGAGAAAAGGAGTGAAATGAGAAAATTGGCCAGATGTACCTTTTAGCAGTAATTAAAAGAGAAATTATCATACTGGTACGATCCCCGTGGGGATCAATAATCCTCAAGCAATTACAAATGCAATTAAATCGGGTGGTGGGGAGGCGTTGGTGAGTGGGGGAGAGGGGGGGGCGGGTGTGGTGGATGGAGAAGGGAGCTTTGCAACCAAGGCCAGAATTTTCCGCGTCGCAGGTGGACCTGTGCCTGCAAAAGCCTGAGACATCATATGAGACGACATAGGGTATGCGTCTCAATGTCATTGCCCACTCACGCCACACTTCAGTCGGCGGAGGAGGGGGGTGCGGGGAGAGCAGGAGTCAGCTATCTGCCCGCCAGCAATTAAAACTCTACTTAAGCTTGTTAAAGGGGCAGTGGAGTGAAATTGCACATTGGCATTCAGGTTTTGGGTCAGCGCACGGGCAACATTGCCAGGCACCCGATACAATTTGGGCGAATTGTGATCTGAGGCTCGGACAAAACAAGGCAGGAGCACAGACAGGGTGAGTAGGCAGGAGCTAGTGAGAGATTGGTGTAGAGCTATTGTACAGATTTCCAACAGTTTCTGTGCTTTCTTGGGAGATTTTTGCCCGGCTCAATTTCTTCTTCAGTGTGGTCGGTTATTTCTGAGCCTTTTAACCCAATAGCACCGACAGTGCACAGGTCAGCCCCATCCCCTGAGGAGGAAGAGAGGGTCTGAAGGGAGAGGAGGTCAGGTGCCCAGATGGCATCACCTCAGGGTGCGAGCTCTGGGAGGAGGGCACAGGGCCAGCCAGGAGGCCAAGCAAGATGGACCTGCAGAAGATGTCAGGATCCAGCTGCCACGGTGTACAGGCAGAGATCCGGCCACCTCAACATGATAGAGATCCAGTGCCGTAAGAGACTCCGCTTTTCCAGGGAAATGGTCACTTGGGGGGGAAGCCGTTGGACAACGAGGACACCGAGGTAGATCCACACTTCTCGGAGGAAGATGACACAGAGAGTTAGGTGTAAATTCATGTCAGAGGAGAAACTGAGCTGAGCATACAACACCAGACCTTCCCTCCCTCACCTGGTGTCTGTTGGGCAGATTAAGGGTGAATGACTTTTCCAACCAATGTGGGACCCTTCTTGAATGTTGGAGCCTGCTCTGAGCTGTCACACTCCATTGCAGGAAGTGGGGGGGTGTCCATGATTGGCATTTCCAGTGAGCAGATCCTGAGAACTCTAATAAGATTAAAGACATACAGAATCTCAGAGCCATTTCCCATTGCTCAGATGAAGGCTAGACAAGTGACATGGTCCAGTGTCTGTTAGTTTTGCTCTTGTGTCAGTTGGTAAGATTTGTGTAAGAAAGGACCAGGTTATTTGCCTCATAATTCACTGTTTTTTACCTCACTTGCCTGTGGAAAAGCATTGACCTCAGTTCAACACCTGCATCTATTGCGAATAAAACCCTTGAAAGTGGAAATACAAGGTAATAATGAAGAGCTGGTAAATTTACCAGAAAGTTTTTTTAATCTTTCAGTGCACAAAATGACAAACAGAGATAATTATCATACCAGTTCTTTTCTAAAATTAGAGATTTCAGAAGTAGAAATTGAGAAATTTCAGAAATAGTCAGACACAAATGGATAATGTTCCGCGGTGTGAGTGTATACTATATTTCACACCGTGCCAAAATCTTGCTCTTTATTCTTTCATGGGATGCAGGCATTGATTGCAGGGCCATTTCAGAGGGATGCTGTGTGTTTGGAATAGGCTGGACCAAATCAGGATGATGTAGAGTCCAACCAGTTGGACTCTAACCTGGTGTTGTGAGACTTCTTACCAAATAAGGATGGCAGATTTCCTTCCCTAAAGGGCATTATTAGCGATGGATTTTAATGGCAATCACTAATACTGAGACTAGGTTTATAATAACAACACAAACCAGATTCCAGCATCTCCAGATTGTGGTCTATGCCACAGGCCTTCTGCTGCATTCCTTTGATTTACAATGATCAAGTGACAGAGATCCAATATAATTATTTCTGCTGAACATTAGAATTTGGCTTGAAATAATGTTTTAAGTGTTGATTTTTCTTGAGGCCATGAGCCCAAAGCCAAACATTCACTCAGCACAAATTAGTAGAAAATTATCACTGAGAATGACAAAGCAACAGGAGATGCGGAGCAAGTGGAAGGAATCCAAATGACGCAGAAGAAGGTATCACATTTCCAGGCTTCTCTCATATCCTGTACCAAAAATCTACCACCTATCGAAGTCCCAGTCTTTCCACAGCTGATGTCTGGAATGGGAGCAATACCCAGCAGTAATCAGAAACTTTTGTTATTGTAAAGGCAAAATACTGCAGATGCTGGAATCTGAAACAAAAACAGACAATGCTGGAAAATCTCAGCAGGTCTGACAGCATCTGTGGAGAGAGAATAAAGCCAATGTTTTGTATCAGGATGACCCTTCGTCAGAGCTGGAACGTTTGTTAGCAACCTTGGTTATTGTCGTTAGCTTATTGAGTACAACACATGTTCTGCCGTGGTCTTCTAAACTTTTCGAGAACAGTCGGAATACACAATCTACCAGGCTGTGATGTATACTAGAAATAACAGAACAAGGTAATTCAGTGACAGGAGAAAGTTAGCCATCAGCTAGCACTAGCTTGCCGCTCAGGGACATAGGCTTAAGTCTAGCTCATACTGATTAGATGAAAGTCTCTTTTGTCTCCTAGCTGCAAACATCCATTCTGACACAAATTTAGGAAGTTTCACTCCAGGTTCTGCTGCTCAAAATAACCTATCAAATCTCTTCTTAATTGTTTCTTCCACAGGACGAGTGACCCCAATGGCTTAAATCTTTTCCTGAGATTCTTCATCCCTGGGACCATTCATAGAAATCATAGAAACCCTGCAGTGCAGAAGGAGGCCATTCTGCCCATTCTGCACTGACAGCAATCTCACCCCAGGCTGTATCCCCACAACCTCACACATTTATGCTGTTAATCCCTCTAACCTACATATCCTAGGATACTATGGGGCAATTTAGCATGGCCAATCAACCTAACTCATACATCTAACCAGAGCACTCGGAGACAACTGTTGCGGGTGGGACAGACAATCTGATCGACCAGCTAAAGGTTCGTTGACCTTGGTTGGTATTTCTGGTCTCAGGGCAGGCCGTACCAGAATGTCCTGCCCTTAGAGCCCAATGCAAAAAAAATTCTAATAAATCATTCTAAAACATTGGTTTGGCCTCAACTGGAGTATTATGTACAGTTCTGGACACCACAATTTAGGAAGGATGTGAAGGGATTAGAAATGGTGCAGAAAATATTCAAAATTGGAGTGGCAGGGTGGTCAGAACTGCTGCCTCACAACTCGAGAGAATTTGCAAACTCCACACAGACAGTGATCCAAGCTGGGAATCGAACCTAGGTCCCAACCAGGGGTAACTAGAGGAGTATAGCTTGGCATGGAAGTCGGAGGAGTGATGAAATAAGTAGAGGACATGTGTTGGCATAGGGAGCATGGAGGGCCGTGGGGGTAGATAGAGGAGCATGAGTTGGTAAATGGAATACATAGGGTCATGGGGTAAATGGAGTGGCATGGGTGAGCATAGGGGATGTGTGAGGTTATGAAGTGTGGGTGGGGGTAATATGTTGGCATGGATGGGGCATGGTGAGACCACATCTGGAATAAATGATTACATTCTATTAGCTTTCCTAATGACTTGCTGTACCTATATATTAACCTTTCACCGCTCATGCATTAAGACACCCAGATCCCTCTGCAATTCAGAGCTCTGAAATCTCTCACATTTAGATAATTATACTTTTTTATTGTTTCAGTCACAGTACACAATTTCATATTTCCCACATTTCTCCATTCACCAGGGGTGGGATTCTCCAGCCACACTTGCCCCAAATCCAGAGAATCCCGTCCGTGATCAATGGACCTTTGCATGGTCCGCCCCTTGCCCGCTTCAATTCCTATGGCGGACGTGACAGGAGAATTTCCCCCCTCCTCAGATCTTTGCTCACTCACTTAAAGAATATCTATATCCTTTAGTCGCTTCCTTATGTCATACTGACAACTTATTTTCCCACCTACCTTTGTATCATCAGCAAATTTATCAAGCATATCTTCAGACTCTTCATCCAAATCATTTATATAAATTGTAAAAAATTGAAATTCCAGCACTGATCCCTGTGGTGCAGCACTCGTTTCATCTTGCCAACTTGAAAATTGCCCATTTAAACCTACTCTGTGTTTCCTGATTGCTCGCCAATCTTCTATCCATGCCAATGTGTTACCCTGTACATCAGGAGCTTTTACTTTCTGCAATAACCTTTGATGTGGCACCTCATCAGAGGTTTTCTGAAAATCTATGTGCATTAGATTTGGGTTCTTCTATCAGTTATTCACTTAAGTGGATGTAACTATAAAAAGAATAATTAGATTTTGAAGGGCAAAAGCTGACTGATACAAAAGAACAGACAAGTTTGGGAGCTCAGATTCACAAGACAATATATTTTATGGTCAATGATGAATGAATGGAGCCATCTGTTCATTTCAATTATACAGAACTTCTGTGGGTTTTTTGCACTGGAACCTGCAGGGTGTAGAAACCATTTCAATGCAGTGCTTTCTCCGTGGGAATCTTAAGTGAACATAGGAAGATAGAAGTAGGAATAGACAATTTGGCCTGTCGAACCTGTTCCATTATTCAATTAGATTATGGCTGATAATCTAGCTCAGTGCCAGTTTCCCACACTATTCCCATATCCTTTGTTATCTTTAGAATCCAGAAATCTTTCAAATTCTGTCTTGAACATGCCCAATAATTGACTTTCCACAGGCCTCTGTGGTCAAGAATTCCAAATATTCACCACCCTGCGAGTGAAGAAATTACTCCTTGTCTCAATTTTAAATGGCCCATCCCCTATTCTGAGACTGTGTCCCCGGTTTTTAACTCACCAGCCAAGGAAAACCTCCCTTCGATATTTACTCTGTCATGCCCTATAAGAATTTAAGAAGTTTCAATGAGATTACCACTCATTCTGTAAAACTCGACAGAACACAGGCCCAGTTTCCTCAATCTCTCCACATAAAACAATTCACCCATCCCAGGGATTAGTCTGGTGAACCTCAATTACACTCACTCAGTGGCAAGTATATATTTCCTTAGATGAGGAGACAAAAACTGTACACAATACTCCAGTTGCAGTCTCACCAAGGTATCATATAATTTCAGGAAGACACCTTCACTCTTGCTTTCAAATCCCCTTGCAATGAAGAGCAACAAAGCATTTGTCTTCCTAATTGCTTGCTGCACGTCCATTCCAGTTTTAATTCATTCATAAATAAATATAGCCAGGTGTATTGGAACACTAAAACTTCCCAACCTCTCACCACTGAAGAAATACTTTGCCTTTCTGCTTTTTCTGCTGCACAATGGCACATTGCTTAGCGCTGCTGCCTCACAGTGTCAGGGACCCGGGTTCAATTCCAGCCTCGGGTAACTGTCAATGTGGAATCTCCACATTCTCCCCAGATCTGAGTGGGTTTCCTTTGGGTGCTCCAATTTCCTCCCACAGTCCAAAAATATGCAAGGTAGATGCGTCGGCCATGCTAAATAGCCCCTTAGTGTCCAAAGATGTGTAGGTTAGGTGGATTGACCATGGTGCATGTGTTGGGATGTTCTTTTGGAGAATCAATGTGGACTTGATAGGCTGGATGGCCTCCTTCTACACATTAGGGATTGTATGGCTTCAAAGGCTTTTGCAATTTCTGTACAGACCCAGAATGATGAAGTCTCTGGAAATTTCGTTGATCATGGATGGAATGTCCCCCACCTTGCTCACCACCTCCCCCCACCCTCACTTCCCCTAAGCCCTTGAATGGACATATAGCAAGACAAAACCATTTATGGAATTCACACCACCCATTGTTTGTGGACTTACCCAGAATTCAAAATCAATGGACTCCAAAACCCACTGTCTTGGGCTTGCTCCGTTCATCATAAATAGGTGTGAGTGGCCACCATCCATTCCAAAACATGCAGCAATGGCTTCAAACTCAAATCATTCTGGCTGGACAATCAAAGAATGAATCATGTTTTCACCTAATTGAAACTGCCTTCAGACAACAACTCTTACCTACTCCAAGCACCAGGGAGGAACCAGTCAGTCTACAAACAACACAGCAAGAAACAACAGAAGCAACAAACGCACCAACATCAAACCTTAAAATTGGAGACGGCAACAGCATGTGGTCTCCAAGCCTCTTCCTTTTCAAGTCCAGAAAATTAACTTCCTAGTCATAAGACAACAAATGCTAACTTTGCAACCAGCTGAAATTCCACCTCCTTGAGGGAATCCTACATTGATTTTGGTATCTGTCTTCAGTTATTGAATTCACCTTGCTACACTGCAAGAGTGTAAAAGAACCTCTTCTTCATCAGGCCTGCACTGAGACTGCCAATCATATGATTTATGAACCATTCCTTTGCTTGTAACTTTGTAAAAGTGTACTATCCATTTTAAATGTATTTTCCCCTGAAGTGTGTGTGTGTGTGTGTGCATGTGCGTGTGTGTTTATGTGTGTATAAGTGTGAATGCATAGGTGTGTGTGTTTGTGTGCATGTGTGTTTATGTATGTGTGTGTGTGTTTGTGTGTATGTGTGTGTTTGTGTATGTGTGTGTTTGTATGTATGTGTGTGTGTGTTTATGTATGTCTGTGTACGTCTCTGTGTGTGTACATGTGTGCGTGTCTGTGTGTGTGTGTTTATGTGTCTATGTGTGTGCATATGTATGTGTGTGTACATGTGTGTTATGTGTGTGTCATACATGTATGTGTGTGTGTTTATGTGCGTATATGTATATGTGTGTGTGCATGTGTGTGACTGTTTGTATGTATGTGTGTGTGTTTATGAGTGTATATATGTATGTGTGTGTGTTTATGTGTGTATATATGTATGTGTGTGTGAGTGTGTGTTTATGTGTGTGTTGTGTGTGTGTGATGAGAGTGTAACACAGCGTTAGATTTTCAGGGTGAAGAAGTGAGTAAATAATCTTCTTTATTTAAACCCACGAAGATGTGCTGCTGGTTATTCAAACTGACCATACACGTATCGGTTAAGAAATGTATACACATCTTCCTTTTCAACCATCAACACTGTTACAGTAAGGAGAGGAGTTTCAGCTCTCCCAGCCCTTTCTGTAACAGTTCCATTCAAATGGAAAGCTAAATACATTTTAAAATTTCCATCCACCAAGCTCAGAGGAAAGCTCTTCTCAAAATTATTTAAATAATTTTTAAAATATTTTTCTTGATTATAAACATTGTGATTAAAACTGAGAGTACAATTGATTATTAATGCATGCTGAGTACTCAGTCTCAGCAATACTCATGTGGAGAAAGCCTTAGTGGAAGCCAGGTCTTCGGAATTGTGAATCAAATGGAAAGAAAAGCAAGAAGAAATGTGAGAGTGAGAAAAAGAACAAAAATAATCAGAGTGAGAGAACGAGAAAGCAAAAGAGAGGGAGAGAGCAGGAATGAGAGTGACAAGAGGAAGTAATGCCCCTATTAGAAACTGTGGCTCAAATTTTCTAGCTCCCTTAAGGATAGGATGGGAGGTCTGGTAAGATGATGTGGGAAGGTGTCCAGGATTGCTCAGCACTTTCTGTTACCGTGCCATTTTGCTCTGGTTGGTGAGGCAGCCCCCCTCCCCTCTCTTCCCCCACCCCTCCCCTCCCCTCCCCTCCCCTCCCTTCCCCCAACCCTCCCCTCCCTTCCCCCATCCCCCCCTCCCCCTCCCCTGTTTCCCCCCCCCCCTCCCCTGTCCCCCCCCTTTCCGGATTGGTTCCCTGTGTCATGTGACCCTTACTCTGCAGGTAGATTCTTAAAGGGGCAACCATCACACTTAGCATCATGGGAAAAACATAAGCGTCCATATTTATTTCCATTCACAATGGATGACTTTGCCTACAGCTCATTGACAGGACTGACAAAGCTCACCCTTGAAGCATAGCGACACAGGCAGCGTTACGTGAAGCAGAGATTGGAATCTGGGCATTTCAGTGTGAATTCTGTAGCACCAGAACACAGGCTGCTTGCTTCAATGATCCAGTTACAATTCATGAGCTTTTCGGAGAATATGCAGAAAATATAACTGACCAGGTTTAGCCAAAATTAAAATGTAGGCTGTTTCATGATATGTTGCTGGTGCATTTAAAAACAATATTATACAAGCTCTGTCTAAATCTATTCATAAGTTCGTTCAGAATAGGAGCCAAAGTAGGCCATATGGCCCCTAGAGCCTGCACTGCCAGTCAACAAGATTGTGACTGAATTTCTGTTTCAATTCCACTGTTTTGCCCGACCCCTATATCCCTTGACTTCCTCAGCATGTCAAAGAAAAATCTATTGGATTCTTTGTTTTGGCCTCGCACCCCAAATATTGCAAAATAAATCATATTTTTGGGAGCTCCAGTGTAATTTAAACTGTTCCTTTAAGCATTGTTAGCATATATTTTTTTAACAAAGCTAGTTAGGCATATTGCTAGCTTCCCAAGGTCATCCTATTCAATCGTTCCAGTAAGTTTCCAAGGTAACCATTCTTTTGAGAGGCTTCGAACTTCGCATTCATTGACTGCTACACTCATGATCAATTTGTATCCTCTAGTGAAGTCAATGGCTCCTCTCTGTGGGTTCTCCACCTGGTTTGAAATCAAATAATCTCACCATGCCCTTAAGTAATTGCCACTAACTCGCTGCTGACAGTGTCATCTGGGGAAAAAAAAGGATTGATGAGATTCATTGATTTGCCTTCCACAATGTCAGAAGCAATTAAGTAGGATGAGGTCAAAAAATTGAGACGGTTTAGTTTTGTGGGCTGGTTCATAGAATCATAGAATCCCAACAGGGCAAAAAGAGGCCATTCAGCCCATTGCGTCAGCACAGACAACAAACCCTCCCAGGCCCTATTCTCATAACCTCACGCATTTAACTTGGCCAATTAACCTAACCTGCACACCTTTGGATGGTGGGAGGAAACCAGAGCACGTGGAAGAAACCCACACAGACACGGGAGTGTTCCAGCTCTGTCCCTAGTTTTACAAATTTGGATTACTTGTATTTTTCTCAATTTTTCAAGTCTATGATTTTGGTACTTTGAGGCAATGGGCTGAATTTTCCAGTCCTGCCTGAAGTCGACAGACCTTTTGCTAGTCCGTCAAATTTTCCGTGTCACTGCAACAGTTCCCATGGTGAACAAGAGCGGAAAATGCTGTCCAGTAAAAATGATGCATACTTATCAACGCCTTACACATTTGTGAATTTATAATTTGTCGGTTATAAAATACTTATATGTTTTTCAAGTTCTGCTTCACCATCTTATGTTAAACCCAGCACTGCTTCTAAATAAGAAATAATTTAGGGATTTTTTTTTAACAGGAAAATCTGTTCAATTTAAGTCCCAAGGTAACTGGCCTGGAAAATTCACAGGATGTGTTTCAGCAATTGCATTGAGAATATACCCAGCTCACTACTCCATCTGATTCTGCCAATGTTTACAGGGCCAGGTGTAGGGCCTCCAGGCCTTTGGCAGTGTTGGAGAACGTCTGTGCCACTTTTTAGCAAAGACTTTGGAAATCCCCACAGAGGCTTCTTCTCCAAGACCAGCATGCCGCTTTCAAAGTGGAATGCTTCAACTCAATTATTTTGGGCTCCTTATATTGAGGGGTCCAGACTCCAATCTCTACCTGGCGCACAGCTGGAGCCTACTTACATCACAATTTGGCAGAGACAGGCACATCTGCGCCAGTTGGATACCAAGGCTAGAATTCTCCGAGCACTCTCCACTGCCAGCTAGGACGGAGAATTTGGCTATTTTTTACCTGACATTTGTTAAAAGATTTTTCCTCTCTTTTAATTCCTATCTCCTTTTCATTCAGGGAGCTCTGGATTTGTTTGCCTTACCTTTCCTTTTTAAGGAAATATACCTTGATTGTCTTTGAACAATTCCCTTTTTGAAGGTAACCCAGGGTTAATCTATAGCTTTTCCCACCAACCTTTCATTCCAGTCGAACTGGCCTAGATCCATTCTTGCCCCATTGAAATAGGTACTCCCCAGTTAATTATCTTTATTCTGGGTTGTCTATTTTCCTTTTCTGCTGTCATCCTAAACCATTTCAATGCAATGATCACTGTCTCCTAAATGTTTTCCACTGACACTTGATCTACTTAGCCCACCGCATTTCCAAGAACCAAGTCCAACAATGCATCCTTT
Source organism: Carcharhinus amblyrhynchos (assembly GCF_965287045.1). Classification (NCBI taxonomy): domain Eukaryota; kingdom Metazoa; phylum Chordata; class Chondrichthyes; order Carcharhiniformes; family Carcharhinidae; genus Carcharhinus; species Carcharhinus amblyrhynchos. Next base: position 59,078,301 of record NC_137335.1, read on the forward strand.
CTTGTTGGATTGGGCCCAAACTGCTGTAGAAAATTGTCCTGAATACAATTGAGGAACATTTGTCCTTCTCTGCCCTTCACACTGCCACTGTCCCAGTTTACATTTAGGTAATTAAAGACCCCCATTATGACAGCTCTATAATGTTGCATCTTTCTATCATTTTCTTTCAGATTTGTTCCTCTACATCCTTCTCATTAGCTGGCAGTCTATAAACTACATCGAACAATATAACCTCTACTGTCCTAGGAGAACAGTCCCAAGCTCTCCTGGAACCATTCGTGTAAACCTCTTTGCACCATCTCCAACGCTCTCACATCCTTCCTGAAGTGTCGTGTTCTGATCTCCAGCTGAAATCTAATTGGTCTCTTATATATGACACAATGGTTAGCACTGCTGCCATACAGTGCCAGGGACCTGGATTCAATTCCCTGCTTGGGTCACTATCTATGTGCAGTCAGCACGTCCTCCCTGCGTCTGTGTGGGTTTCCTCCGGGTGCTCCGATTTCCTCCCACAGTTCGAAAGACATGCTGGTTAGGTGCACTGGCCATCCTAAATTCTCCCTCAGTGTATCTGGAGTGTGGCACTTGGGGATTTTCACAGTAACTTAATTGCACAGTTGATGTAAGTCTACTTGTGACACTAATAAATAAACTTTAACTTTAATTTTAATTTTAAAACTGCTTTAGCCAAATTGATTCTGTCGTTGAACACTCTGGTACATCCTCTTTCTCCAGCACTGCTATGTTCTCCTTAACTAATATAGCCACTCCTCCTCCTTTCATTCCTTTCCTATCTTTTCTGCACAGCTTGTACCCAGGAATACTTAACATCCAGTCCTGCCCTTCCTGAAGCCAAGTCTCTATTACTGCAACAACATCATATTTCCACAATGCAATCTGCATTCCAATCTTATTCACCATACTCTGTGCATTCACATACATGTACAGTGACTTTGATTTAGACATAATTTATTTCGTCCTTACTCCAGCTTTACCCATTAACTTACTATTCTCTACTCCAGTGTTATCTGTCTCTCTCAGTATTTTGTGCACCCTGGTATTCCTCTCTCATATTTTCTGCTGGTTCCCACACCCGTGCCGAGCTAGCTTAAAGCCCTCCCAACAGCAGAGCTTCCTGAGTCTTACCCAGCAATGCCAAACACAGAGTTGACAACCATGGCGCAACCCATGGTCCTCCGTGATGTAAACCTGCCACAAATCTCCAGGGATTTCTTTAGATGATGCAGAATGGGTTAGCAAAGGATCAGTAGACACAGTGTATGGGGTAGTTCTGAGGAATGCCTTCTGAACTATTGTCAGGCTTCTACGCTGCAATTGGGTGTGGGTGGATGGACATCCTTTATCTGTGCCAGGGTTAGGCATTACTAGAGGTATGCAAGAGCCAGTTGTAATTCTGGGTATCTTGGTTTCATACTATAATATGCTCAATGTAAGAAATGGTTGTTTAACAAACTTACAAGATCTTAAGAAATGTATTGAAGGAACATTGTAGAAACATTCTCTATCTTGCTCTCTCTCTCTTTCTCCCTCATCAGAAAAATATTCTACAGTGACAGCTTTCCACACTGACAAATAAACAGTGTAAGCCTGTTATCTCTGGCAAGCATATAACTCTGGCACAGGCTCTGAAACAACATTCTTAAACCTGATAAGGTCAGATCTTATGATCCATTTGTAAACCAACTGTGTGAGTAAAGGCGAACTTGGGTGTCCTACCAAGCAGCAAGTCACCAGAATGACTTCAGGGGCAGAGTGATGGGAAAAGTGGAGGGGGTTTACTTTGAGTACTTGTCCTAAAGTAATTGGATAAATGGGATTAGACAAAACTCTTTAAAAAAAAAGTGTATGAATTAGTTTTGATTTAGTTTGATTTATTATTGTCACATGTATTGGGATATAGTGAAAAATATTATTTCTTACGCACGATACAAACAAAACATACCATTCATAGAATACATAGGGGAGAAGGAAAGAAGACAGTGCAGAATATAGTGTTACAGTCAGAGCTAGGGTATGGAGAAAGATCAACTTAATATATGGCTGGTCCATTCAAAAGTCTGATGGCAGCAGAGAATGTGCTGGGGAGGGAGGTTTTTAGTCTTCTGTTGACAGAAGGAAATGGGCAGAAAGCTGTCAACATGGTGGCACAATGGTTAGCACTGCTGCCTCAGGGGCCTGGGTTCGATTTCCAGCTTGGGTCACTGTCTATGCAGAGTCTGCACGTTCTCCCCGTGTCTCTGTGAATTTCCTCCGGGTGCTCCGGTTTCCTCCCACAGTCCAAAAGACATGTTGGTTAGATGCATTGGCTTTGCTAGCTTCTCCCTCAGTGTAACCAAACAGTTGCCGGAATGTGGCAACTAGGGGATTTTCACAGTAACTTAACTGTAGTCTTAATGTAAGCCTACTTGTGACACTAGCAAATAAAGGTTAAAACTTTAACAATTTGGTTAGCTCAAGAACACTGAGAGCTGATGGAACTGGCACCACCAACAAAGAGGTCAGCCCTCAGTCTGCATCATCCATCCAACTGTCCTCCGGGACCAGTAACCCTGACTCACTTGTCATGGATTGTGTGTCTTTCCTGCCTCTTTAGTTTCTACATCATACTTAAATTGTTCCTTCTTAATAAATTGCTTTAAAATCACTTGTATGCTTATCACCTATCTTTGGGTATTCTGTGAACCAAATTTTACATCAATCATTAATCAGGTGGCTCTCTGCATCTTATTCTTCACTGAACTGATGTGATGGTGCATTGACTTGTTCTTCAGCCCTTGTTTTCTGGAAGTGATCTGTCCAATCTGCTTAATAATTCAAATAGCCTTGGTACAAAGGATTGTCTGGAAAAATAACATTACATGTATATAGCCCTGTTAATGTAATAAGATGTTCTAACGCCCTTTACAGGAATGTTAGCAAACAAGATTTTGGCACAAAGCTACATAAGGTGACCTAGAGCTTGGTCAAAGAAGAATGTTTTAAGGCAAGTTTTAAAGGAAGAGAGAGGACATATAGGGGTGGAATTCTAAAAACCCGGAGTGAGAGCGAGAGATAGATATTGCCTTCTTCCACCAGCTTCTAACTGCAACTGAGGAAATAAAATTAAAAACTGGACTTTTCAATGGAAATAAGCATACCACCTGTCCTGTCAATCATCCCCAAATCATGCAGCACTCAACAATCTCCAAAGGACCATTAAACCACAGGACATTGCATTAGGCCAAATCAAAATCAGCATGATATCAATTATATTGCTTCAGTCACAATTAGAGGACACCACGGCATCCAATAAAATGCAAGAATCTTCCTAAAAAATCTACAGAGATGCATGATTGAAGTAAATTTCTTAAAGGCACAGGTTCAACACAAATTGGTAATGGTGATATGATGGGAGAGACATAAAGGAGTTATACCTGATGACTGGGAGGTAGGTAGAGGATTACCTCATCCTGTGATGTTGGTCATCAACATCGATACAATACATAGGAAACCCTTGTAATTCTCAAGTAAATAAACTGCATGCAAAAACATGAGTGCTATATGGACATGAACAGTAAACCCCTGAACTTTGAAAAGACTTGTGATACAGAAAGGATTGAAATACTTTCTCACTCAGCTTCCACGGGATAAATAATGAAGGTGTTTGCCCTGAAAGACAATGCATCAGTGATCTGCTTGACTGATATTGCTGATAGCCCTGACTTGGCTTAGAATGAGGCTGAGGCATAAATGTTTAGGGATATAATGACCTTTACTGACACTGGCAATGCCATCCCTGAGTAAATGATGCCTGCAGATCATATTCTAACAGATAGCTCAATTCCATCTCTGCCTCTGTGGTGAAGCAGTGGATGTGAATACAATTATCCTCTGACAATTTTCAGATGTGTGCCTCTGTCTGTATGCAAGGAAGTATAGGAAAGGGCAAATAGGTCAGTGCAGCTCTGGTGCAGATCAATCTGCTTCTCCTTCCTTCATTCACAATGGTGAGGAACACTCTCAGGAATTCCTGTACTCTGATCCATGATTGCTAAAGGGTCGACGAGAATCTCCAGCATCTGAAATTTGGCCACAAAGAAATCCAAGGATAAATAACAGATTGATGAAAACAATAACAGATTGGTGATGATGAAAACAAAAATGAGGGAATTTTCCTCTAAGTGTTCAAAACAACAAATATTGGACTTATTGCCATCGATAGGTAATACTCGTGACGTTAAATGATTTGTGTTGGCAGTTAATTGATTTATCACAGAAAATATTATGCATTGTTTTTAAATCTGACAATTTAGCTCATCTTTAAGTACAAAAATTCTAACAGTGGATTATTTCAAAAGTCCAGCATTTTTTTTCCAAATATCTAATGCATGACTGTTTTGTTTTGCCCTGGAGAGTTATCACACATCTATGCTTAATTCAAATCCTTTGCATACATTCCCCGAAGTTCGTTAAAATATTATCAGCATTTTCTTCAAAAATAAACAGGGTAATAATTCTATGATGGGAAAGCTAAATTACTTTTTAAAAGATTAGAAAACATAATAACATCTTATATAACAGGTCAATCCTGATACAAAGTAAACAAACTGTATAATCCATGTACAGAGACAAAGACATTTGTTAGCACTTACCTCCAGTAACTAAAAGGGAATCTCCAAAATAATTGTATTTCCAAAAATTAATTTTAATGGTGGCAGTTTTTTAAGGCCATTGAATCTGGTACACTAAGTGGTTCTTTCCATTAAACTAACTCCATATTTCATTTCATACTCATACTTTTGGATATTTTTAAGCAGTGGTTCAGCACATTAAGTTGTTTTTGGCAAACCCAAATCTACATAAATGATTTCAAAACAACCAGTGTTTAGTGGAATGAGAGCAGAAAAAATGTTGGAAACGCTCAGCAGGAGCTGCCCAGGAGCTTTTGTAAGAGAAGAGAGAAGGGGCACTAGCCTCAGACTGGGTGCCAGCTGGGTGCAGATTATATCATAGAATCCCTACAGTGCAGGCCATTCAGCCCATCAAGTCTGCACTGACCACAATCCCACCCTGGCCCTATCCCCACAACCCCAGCTAGTCCCTCTAACACTGAAGGCCAATTTAGCATGGCCAATCCAACTAACCTGCACATTAAAGCTTCTTTTCAATGCACAGACTATAATAAAATGTTTTTTCTCTAATATGTGTCAGGTCATTCTTACTGGGAAAATGTCACCTCATCCTGTTTATGTCTCAGCTTTGTGAGTGGCATGTGCCAGTGGGTGTTCATTGGAGACGTGCGGGATGCTCAGAAGAATCATTTCTAGATCAGGGCATCCCAAGTTTCCCTGGCATTCTGGGCTATGTGTTGCCAATTTGGCGCAAGCTCCTTACAGTACAGCCTGTTGTTCACCATCAGCCTCTTTCCCCGCTCTGACGAGGTGGTGTACTCTTCCCAGTGGTCCTCCTCCAGGTCCAAATCTCCCTGTTTGGCCACGTGACATGGCAGGCAGCAGACCAGCATGATGTGAGACATCCTTGAAGGGCCATATTGGAGGGCAGTCCCTGCCTAGTGAAGGCATCAGACCAACATCGGCTGGAAGCTGCTGAAATGGGTCACACTTCACATGGGAGTCCGTTGCCATCCTTTGCCCGCCAGGGGCCTTGGACGGAGGCCGCATAAGTGGAAAGAGCAGCTGCGGCACCTAGCAACTCTCTCAGGACCAATGCACCATGGCAACTCTCAGGAAAGCAATGAGCCTGAGCTGTTTTCTGTTTTTCTTACGTCCTGTACTTTCCCACTAGCTCACTTGTCTGTAAATCTATGATGGGACATAGTTACCAGGGACCTGGGCAGACAAAACACACCTGGGCGTACAGCCAATTAAAGTTATATTGTGTAGAAATGCTTCAGTCTGCTGAAGCATTCATCCTGAAATGCTTGAAATAGAATTTCCCATGTTCAGCATACTCCAGACTCTGAGTGGATTTTATCCACAACAGCTACAGCTAGAAGGTGTGCCCCTGCACCTCGAAGCCTAAGGCCCTCCGTCAGAGGGGTGCAAAGATCATCCATCACTCAGCTTGATAGGCACAGCCATTGGCCTCACTGGTGCACTGACATGCTCATGATTTTTGGCACTACTTCACGTCTTCTTGTCGCTCCTGCCCCTCACTCTGCACTTTTGATTTGATTTGATTTATTATTGTCATATGTATTAGCATTGTAGTGGGAAAAATCACAAAGATGGCTACCTGGCACATAAGAAAGTTACCTGGGAGAGAGACATTAAGCAGGCACTGACTCTTAGCGCAGACAGCTACTTGAAACTAAAAACATGCAGGGCAGACAGCTATTTAAAGTTAAACATGCAGGAATCAGATACTGCAGGAAGCCAGTAGAGAGCTTGAGGCATTTTTAAGATAAGGATAGACCTAGGACAATAAGGAGATTAGCCATAAATGGGAATGGGAATGCATAAATGCAGGAAAACCAATTACTGTGTGTATAGACTTAAACTAAGTCATCGATAGTCACTGATAGAGGAAATGTATCCAAATGAAACAATGCAATGTTAAATACCAATGTCTGTATATGTCTGGCTGTAACAATGTGCTAAACTATCAATCCTACTCAACTATAACGATGCGTTAAATGGCTAATGTCTGGACTATCCATTGTCTGAAAGGTATAAAAATAAACCGCTCCTATTGTATTATTGAGAGAAGACAGCTGCCCAGTACTGCCGAGTGCCAGTGCCTTTTCTCCATGAAGCTTCGTTAAATAAAACTGTATTGTTGTACCCCCAGTCTGACTCCAAAGTGGTAAGTTCCCACAACAGCATACAGTGAAAAGTATTGTTTCTTGCACACTATACAGACAAAGCATGCCCCTTCATGGAGAAGGAAAAGAGAGAGTGTAGAATGCAGTGTTATAGTCATAGCTAGAGTGTAGAGAAAGGTCAACTTAATGCAAGATACGTCCATTCAAATGCCTGATGCATCAGGAAAGAAGCTGTTCTTGAGTCAGTTGGTATGTGACCTCAGACTTCTGCATCTTTTTCCCGACGGCAGAAGGTGGAGAAAAATGCCTGGGGTGTGAGGGTCCTTAATTATGCTGGCTGCTTTATTGAGGCGGCGGGAAGTATAGACAGAATCAATGGATGGGAGGCTGGTTTGCATGATGGATTGGGCTACATTCATGATCTTTTGTAGTTTCTTGCAGTCTTGAGCAGAGCAGGAGCCATAACAAGCTGTGATACAACCAGAAAATTGCTTTCTATGGGGCGTCTATAAAAGTTGGTGAGAGTCATAACTGGCATGCCAAATTTCCTTAGTCTTCTGAGTCCTATGGGTTTCCCTGCACTTGGAGACTGCCTGTGTTTCAAAAGATGCTGCTACTCATAATCACCTGTTTCAGCTCATCTCTGAGTGAGTAGGCTACCCCACCGCCAACCCCGATCCCACGATCCCCCATTCACCCAACTCCCATCACATGTGCACACACACACAGCCATAAATACAACATGAACACAAGCAGCTCAGATGCAGAACCATCTGGCACTTTATTGTGACCCAATAAAGGATTAACATAGGAAGCATCTGATCCTGATGTAAGTACTGATGTAACTATGATGCAGGGTCACATGATTAAATGTGACAATACTGTACCGTTAAGAAATGTATTTTAATTATGTTTCTCTGCAGGAAGTTTATAGTAGTCCCTGGCATTTTATCTGAGCTGTTATGTCTAGAACCGATATTCTCTAATGTTGCTAAAGCAGTATAATCGTTACAATGTTTGTTTGAATCTGAACTAATGCAATATTCTGTTGTTTTAGTGTTCCCCTGGGACTGCAGAGGAGAGCTTGATTGGGATGATTGACAGGTGGACATATGATTGGAAACAGCTAAGCTTTCACAGGGAATTCCAGTTTGGTTGTTGTTTCAGATGCCATTTGGAGTTAAGAGAGAGAGAGAGCAGTGTCTCTTTTTTCCCTCTATGGAGTTAGACATTCTGCTGTCTGAGTGTTGCTGGTTTGGAAACTGCAGAGAGAAAGGTATTCTTTCCTGTCTCTGAAGTCTGAAGACTGGAAGTTGCAAAGAGACTAGGTCTACTTCTGTTTTGCTGTCTTGAGGACATATTCTTCTTTGAAAATTACTAATCGGATTTCTGTCCAGAAATGTTAAAAAGCTGGAATTTTAGTATCATGTGAGCATACTTGCTTTGGTGTTAAACAATTCTGAAGAGGAGTGTGTGTCTACGGAGTATTGCTTTAAATTGGAACAACAGAGATAGCTAGCTGTTAAGAATTATACTGTGTCATGTTTAAGTCTTGTAATTGGTAAAAGTTATGCTAATTATTTTTGTTATATTCTAACAGTGTTCTTAAATAAACTTTGTTTGGTAGAAGTTTCCTTGTGGGTCACTTGAATCATATCTGGAGTGAACACCTTATGCTCACGAATGACAAAATCAAATGTAAAACATAGAAATATAGGAGATAGGAGCAGAAGGAGGCCATTTGTCCCTTTGAGCCTGCTCCGCCATTCATCACGATCATGGCTGATTGTCCAACTCAGAAAGCTTAATCCTGCTTTCTCCCCACAACCTTTGATCCCATTCATCCCAAGTGCTATATCCAGCCACCTCTTGAACACATTCAATGTTTTGGCATCAACTACTTCCAAAAGACTCACAACTGTTTGGGTGAAGAAATGTCTCCTCATCTCCATCCTAGGGTCTAGGCTAACTTCACAATACACTTTGGGGTTTCTGGCCTGGCCTTAACATAAGTAATTGAGATCTGGTGGGAAGCAGAAGTACAACCTTGTGTAGAGTACTGAGATGTACATAGATCTGTAAATAAATAAGAATGGTTTTTAGGAATAACAGTCTACAGTAGAAATCTCAGGGTAACAGGCAAGCCCTAAAGTAACCCCATCTAAACCTTGAATGTCAGACAAAACAAAAAGCAACTAGGAAGTTAATAAAAACATGATTTCAACAAAAAGAAGTTGGAAATGTTGTTTGCAACTTTCGAAGATAAAACCTTCACACTTATTCAAGACAGAGGTAAGGTCGAGGGAAATAATAAAAGCTCTGGCAACCAGCAGACCTAACTATTAGTTTGGAAAAGGAGAATTTGTAGAAGGCCTCCTGCAGGAAACCTTCTGCTAACAATGGCACAGGCAGCACACAATGGTTAGAACTGCTGCCTCACAGTATCAGGGACCTGGGTTTGATTCTTGGGTTTGGGTGACTGCCTGTGTGGAGTCTGCACGTTCTCCCTGTGTCTGCATGGGTTTCCTCCAGGCACTCCAGTTTCATCCCACAATCTGAAAGAAGTGCTGTTTTGGTGCACTGGCCATGCTAAATTCTCCCTCAGTGTACCGGAACAGGCACCAGAGTATGACAGCTAGGGGATTTTTACAGTAACTTCATTGCAATGTTAATGTAAGCCTACTTGTGACATTAATAAACAAATAAACCTACTTCATCTCACTCTGTAAACATATTCTGCCAGTGTTTCGGCCCTCACAAATTGGTCTAAATTCTGCTAAATGCAATTCACCTCATCTACTGCATTGATGTCCACTTGTGACACCAATAAATAAAGTAGAACAGGAAACCAGCAGTGACACACTACTGTCAACAGCTGGAAACCAGATCAAGGTTCGAATTGTGTTCATGTAGCAAATGTATTCAGTTTGACAATTTGATCTAGTATTTGCTGAATATAAACAAATGAGTAAGAATCCTGGAATTATCATAGCAGGCCAATTGGTCCATTTAGCCTGGTTACTATGGCAACTCTACCATTTTATGCTCAATCCCTTACATTTTCCCTATAGAGATAGCGCAATGATTCAAGCTCCCCAATGAGAGATAGTGCTCAGGGGCAGATTATTTTGGAAAATTGCAGGCATGCAAACCGTGATTTTCAATCAATCATTTTAATGGAGGGGAAAGGACACAGAACATTCTCCCGCTTCTCTGCAATATTTTCTGTAAATACTGTCCTCTACTGAGAGTGCTTGATCATGGAAATACCCCTCACACCTCGTAACACCTTTATTTCCAAGTATTTATTTCCCTTTCAAAGCCCTGAATTGAATAGATCCATGTCTTTCTTGTTCAAGGGATTGTATTTTACTGGATTCACTTGTTTACTTCTAATTTAATGATCACATATCTTTTGGTTCTAAATTTTCCACCAATCTACCATTTCAATTTCTTTCATTAGGTTAAGCAGCTTAATTGCATCATCTATTAATCTCTTTATCTCCAGGGTATCTAACCCAATTTTTTTCATCATCCTACGAGTCTACTTGATGCTTGGTTGATAGATTTTCTCAAAGGCCAAGCAATCCTTTTTAAGATGGCGTGGTGAAAACTGAAGGCAATCCTCTAAGGAGGCAATTTTCCTTGGGGTTTCTTTTACTCTGCCAATGTAATTTCTGTATTAACTTTCTTTCATATTCTACAACTCTTGTGATGAAGTCAAGGGAGAGGTGTTAGAACTGTCTTTACTCAAAGTGTTATTGGAACTTTGTCACAGGGAATGGCTGAGAAACATTGCATTTTTAATGTGTCATAGGAGAACTGTGTGAAGCAGAGAGAGACAGGGAAAGAATAGGGCACTGAGATCAGTCCAACAGAGAGGATGTATAGATACTAAATGGCCTCCTTCTGTGCCATAAACCTCTAAGCTTCCAGAGTTCTAATGGCCTATTTATATGAATGTTTAAAATCCAATATCAACCAACTGCTTCCCCAATTAGACTGAGTTCCTGTCTGCCATTTTCGCGCTGTTACAACCAATTAGATTACAAGCTGAAACAGAAAGGGGGTAGGCTTTACTAGCCCAAAAATACACGTGTGGGCTGATTAATCTGTTCCTTCCAATACAGACAGCAGCTAACCTAATGCTGCCTGTTTATTCTTATGATAGCCCGGGAAACATGCCGTTCAGTGCCGACAGGTCTCAGCATGGGCTCAAAGGTCACGCAGGTTAACATCACTTAAGGATAATCCATGCAACTTAAAGTCAGCCTGCGAATACGGGAGAGATGCTGCAACTCTTTGTGGATGACACTAAGCAGGAAAAGAGTCAATTAGGGCACAATAGGGCAGCATATGCTTTGCATTTCTCTAACACTGCTTTGAGGTAGAGATTAAAGTTTTAAAGTTTAGTTATTATTGTCATGAGTAGGCTTACATTAACGTTGCAATGAAGTCATTGTGAAAATCCTCTAGTCGCCACACTCCAGCGCCTCTTTGAGTACACTGAGGGAGAATGTAGCATGGCCAATCGACCTAACCTGCACATCTTTGGACTGTGGGAGGAAACCAGAACACCTGGAGGAAACCCACGCAGACATGGGGAGAACATGCAGCCTCTGTACAGACCCAAGCCAGGAAGCTGATTCGTGCGCCCGCCATCATTTAGTGGGTTCAAAGGTTCCAGTGCCATATTTAAATACCACTCCAGCACACTTAGATCACTCTCTCCAGCCCAGCTGTCTACACCAGACTGTGCAAGATTTCAGCTACCCAGTAGGAAAAGGCTAGTCGCCTCCGGAAGAAGTCTGTTGATTCAACCACCTTCCCGAATCCATTCCCCAATTGGACTGATGCCCACCCAACCTGGAATCTGTGTTCATCTCCTTCCAGTAATCAATGTGGCATCCCTACGACCCTCTTGTTGTGAGCTTTTCATGCAGCCTTGTCGGATGCCAGCTTCTCTCCCCTCAGTCCTCCTTCTGCCTTCCATTATTCATCTTTTACATCCACTTCCTTGCCCCAACGCCTGCCATGATGAGCCCTCCCCTCCCTCTCTCCCTGCACAGCTATCCTTTCATATTGCCCCCTTGTCTTTGTCAGGTCATCACCACTCCCCACCCAGCCCACTGGCCTCACCTTGCACTACTCCCACCAACCCCCACCCCAATTGAACTTTGAAGCTTTGTTGCAATGGCTGCGTGAGTCTCAGAGAACAGTGTAGTTCAGATAGACACAGATATGTGGCCCCAGGGGCACGGAGACTTGTGTACTCACTAGCCCCTGCCACAATACTGATCCAAGATGGTGCCACAGGAGGGCCCATGGGGCCAGCAGCACAGTGCTGTCCATAAAAACCATTTCAGCATGGAGATGAAGGGCAGGAACTAGTTTGCCCCGGCACAGTGCATCAGGAGTAGCGCAGCACTGTGGCAGAAAGGCTTTGTTGCACTCACTTCAAAAGCCTTGTGCAAACAGACACCCATTGGCATTCGTGTTTCAGACTGATGTAATGTCACACTGGCGTGACACAAGATTGGAAGGCCTGACAGGATTCTGGCGGGCAGCTGTTTTAATAAGCATTCATGATCTACAAATGAATGCAAATAGCATTCATGCCACCATCCAGCGGAAAGACTGACCAACTTTAACCCGCCACTGGGAGAACTTCAACAAGATGGCTCCCACTGGATTCTCTGCTCCCGTCTGTCACCAACTCCGCCAGGAGAGGGATGGAAGTATTCTGCCCCAAGGTTTGGGTCCTCTCCATACCAACTGTAAATACACACACAGCTCAGTATTGTTAATATAGACTTCCTTGGAACCTAAACAAGTCTGCTTCATAGTGCCCAAGCAATATTCTCCAAGTGCAGCAACAACAGAATATATCATGGCATAAATCATCTATAATATCAGAGTCTCCCTTTGCCATTGCCTCGGCTGTTTGTCACTGGGGTGCAGGCATAACTGCCACAATGAGAAGGAGTGGGGTAAGTCTGCCCAAAGAGAGCAGTAGAGGCAGCACAGGGAAGCCTAGCCAGGGTTCAGCAGTAGCAGGATTGGGATGGGACTGGAGAGAGGAGAGCTATAGAGAAGGGACTAATCCTGATGGTGTCAAAGGGTGTTTCAACCAACAGACATTGTCTGCAAGCATAGTTTTTGCCACCAGGCATTGAGCTGACTGGTCCAGATCTCTGAGCAAGTACAGGAAGATTCTGCTGCTGGTGTTTTCACCCTGCAAGGAGTTAATCCTCCTTGCAGGGTGAAAGGCAAATAGAAATACTGCCATCAGATGCAAAAAGAGTATTACGTTCTGAAGTTTGCAAGACAAATCTCTGCTGGTTCTTTGTAAATCATCCTCATGGATTTCCTCAGAGTGTAGAAACTTAGAACATAGAACATTACAACGCAGTACAAGCCCTTCAGCCCTTGATGCTGCACTGACCTGTGAAACCAATCTAACCCCATTTAACTTACACTATTCCAATATCATCCGTATGTTTATCCAATGACCATTAAATGCCCTTAACGTTGGCGAGTCCACTACTGTTGCAGGCAGGGCATTCCACACCCTTACTACTCTCTGAGTGAAGAACCTACCTCTGACACCTGGCCTATATCTATCACCCTCAATTTAAAGCTATGTCCCCTCATGCTAGCCACCTCCATCCTAGGAAAAAGGCTCTCACTGTCCACCCTATCTAATCCTCTGATCATCTTATATGCTTCTATTAAGTGACCTCTTAACTTTCTTCTCTCTAACAAAAACAGCCTCAAGTCCCTCAGACTTTCCTCATAAGACCTTCCCACCACACCAAGCAACAGCCTGGTAAATCTCCTCTGCACCCTTTCCAATGCTTCCACATACGGCTACCAGAACTGTACGCAATACTCAAAGTGCGACCGCACCAGAGTTTTGTACAGCTGCAACATGACCTCATGGCTCCGAAACTCAAACTCTCTACCAATAAAGGTTAGAACACCGTACGCTTTCTTAACAACCCTATCAACCTGGATGCCAACTTTCAGGGATCTGTGCACCAAGGTCTCTCTGCTCATCTACACTACCAAGTATCTTACCATTAGCCCAGTACTCTGTATTCCTGTTACTCCTTCCAAAGTGAATCACTTCACACTTTTCTGCATTAAACTCCATTTGCCATCTCTCAGTCCATTGCTTATCTATGTCCCTCTGTAACCTGCAACATCCTTCTGCACTGTCCACAACTCCACCGACTTTAGTGTTATCTGCAAATTTACAAATCCACCCTTCTACACCCTCATCCAGGTCATTTATATAAGTGCCCATTGGCACATGGAACAGAAGAAACAGCAGAACAAATAATTTAGTGTCTGTGAGTTGTGTTCGTGGAAATTTAGGGTGAAATGCAGTATTCAAGAATAAAATGTATCATTTTTATATGAAATGTTTCTTGTTCATCCCTAATTACTAATAGTGCTGTAAAATGTTGCTGTAACAGGACATCTAATGGTGTTTATCATTTGTTAAAGTTCCCCTTGCAAATTTGGTTTTTAGTTCTTTTAGTGTGGCAAGTTGCTGTAAATGGAAGCTGATAATGACAGTGAGGGAAACAGGGCTGGAGTAAACAGTATCTTCTTAAACAATCAGTTTGCAGAACTGTGAAATAACCAGCAGAAGGATTGAAATGGAATTATAAATTAGAGTGAGTGAACTCAATGTGGAATCAGGTACTGGCACAGAAATAAAGAAAAAATATTGGTTTCAAAGGGGGACAGTAAAGAAACAAAGAAGTTTACTGAAATGTATTTATTAGTCACAAGTAGGCTTACATTAACACTGCAATGGAGTTACTCTGAAAATTCTCTAGTCGCCACATTCCAGCACCTGTTTGGGTACACTGAGGGAGAATTTAGCATGGCCAAATCCCCTAACCAGAACGTCTTTTGGATTGTGGGAGGAAACAGAGCTCCCAGAAGAAACCCATTCAGAAAGAAGGAGAGCGTGCAAACTCCACACAGTGACCCAAACTGGGAATTAAACCTGGCGCCCTTGGCACTATAAGGCAGCAGTGCTAACCACCATGCCACCATGCCACGAAAGGAAAAGTTTAAAAAAATGCAATTTTATATTTTTAAAATCTCCTGAATGAATGCAACTCCACATTTTTAATTTTGATGTAAAGGTTGATTTGAAGCCTGTAATGAATGTCACATCATTCAAAGGATATTCAACTGTGAAAAAAATTAGGAATTTGCATATTCTCCTCATGTCTGCTTGGTTTCCTCTGGGTGCTCTGGTTTCCTCCCACCGTCCAAAGATGTGCAGGTTAGGTTGATTGGCCATGTTAAATTGACCCTAATGTCAGGGTAATATGTGGGCTTATGGGAACAGAGCCTGGGTGGGACTGTGGTCAGTGCAGACTCGATGGGCCAAATGGTCTCCTTCTGCACTGTAGGGATTCTATAATTCTATGATTCTCTCACAAATTTTGGAACGCAGTGGTCTCCCACTGCGACCTCAGCCATTTGTGACAAGTTGGGTGTCAGTTACTCAAGTTCACAGCCAGCCTTTAAAGACCTGGCAAGCCCAGCACAGCGATTTCTAACTTTGGATCAAATTCGATATGGTCCAAACCTCACTCGCTTTCAAGATCTTCAGAATCTCTGTTCCGCAAGGCAGCCTGCCCCACCTAAAAAACATGTGTTTAGGAAAGAATGGCTTCTGGATTGGGATTATACTGCCTTCTGAAATAGAACACCAGAAATAAACATGAGACATGCACCACCACCTGTTCCAAACATTTCCCAATACACTATGGTGAGCTGAGTGATGTGAAACAGCACATTGTGGGACAACAACCCAGGGCAAACATCAGGGCAATTGCTAGTCTCGGGCAAAGAATCATCTTTCTCCTACAAATATTCTTCAGAGGCAGGAAGGATATAGCTGATTGGAGTGACAAGTGCATACCGTACAGTAAAACATGGAGACTTAGATCACACAAGGGGTTATTCCTTGAACTTAGACCTCAGTTGTACTCTGATTCCTCTTCCCCTGCTAAAAAAAACATCATGTGGACAGACAAAGGCAGAGCAAGTTGTTACAAACATTCTTAGCAAGTTGAATGCTTGGGTTGTTATCGAACTGAATCTTACCACCATGCCCCTCTCTTCTGTTCAGCCACTAAAACTTTAGATAAAGGAAATTGGAAGATGTACCTTTTTTGTGTACAAAGTACAAAGGACAGTGCAACACAGCAATAGTTGCTTTGGTCCACCAAACCTATGCTGACATATGACACCTTTCTAAAGACTTTTGCCTCTAGACAGTTCATATCCCTCTATTCCTGCCTTTTCATGTATCTGTCAAGAGCCTCTTAAACTTTGCTGTTGTATCTGCTTCCACCACCTCCTCCGGCATGCCAGGCACTTACCATTCTCTGTGTAAAAAACTTGTCTTTCATATCTCCTTTAAACTTCCCCCCTTTTACCTTAAACCTATGTCCCCTAGTGATTGGCATTTCTACCCTGGTCTTGCCCGGTAGTGCCTAAATTGCTGGCCTATGCTGAACATTGGTCTGCTAAGCCTGTTGTGGATCAGGTTCTGATAGCGCTGGGAAAGGAAGGATTGGTGGTGACAGGTTTTTCAACTGATAACACCAATGCCAGTTTTGGGATTCATCGCCCTCCATACACACAGTACTTTCTGGAAAAACGCAAAGCTTCACAAAATCATTAAGCTTGGCTCACATTGTCAGTGATGCATTCAAAGCAGGACAACACAAGTTAAATATTGATGTAGCTCCTGTGGTGATGAAAATATCTGGTCCACTTCCCTTCATGGGCTGTGCAATTTAAAAAAAAACACAAAAGAGATTGTAGACTTTGTTGACCTGGAGTGCAGTGAACTCTTCAAGCGGTTACACACTGGTTGGCACTGGGAAAAGTTGCAGATCTTATTTTGAAAGTGTGACTTACGTTATTCCCATACTTCAGTAGCACAGATTCTTCAAAGCATTTGCGGAGGCTCCTGATGATAGATGAAGAGCAGCAGGAAGGTGATAATGAATGTGTCAGTAGAAATGTTACCTCTGTAAGATAGTGATAATTCTACAAATTTTTAGAATCTGTAATATCTATGGATTTTATTCTGCAACCACAGTTCAAAATTAAATGGTTAAGTTTTGACTTATTGTTGGGCAATAAACAGTCAAGATAGTTAGGGAAATGGTAAAACAGATGTTGGTGAAGAAACAAACTTGTCTTTTTGTTTATGACTCATTTGAGACAAATTAAATTTGTCTTAATGGCTAAAACATGATTAGACGTTTCAAGTAAATCAGTTCAAGAGAATGGCTAAAACAGCATGAACTTCTCATGACAACTTATGTCTAAACAAACCATGTATTGCTTTAATGGATCTATACCAGGGAGGAAATCTTTATTCTCTGATATCAAGATAAGAGATAAGTCTCAACTATTGATTTTAATAGCTCTAGAGTAGGCTTGGGTTAAGATATATTAACAAGCGAATGTGACTATGTGGTGACTGTTCCTTTAAGGGCAACACAGCAGAGTAAGGGCCACATGGCCTGTGCAACCAATTGGGACTTAAGAGTGTGGAATCACCTCATGATGAGTAAGGCTTCTTAGGCAAAGCGACATTTGGGAGCAAGCTACAGCCATGAGGCTGCTGTAAAATTCTCATTAATAAATATATTTTCATGAATGAAGTCTGTGAAAGTACATCTTTACTGACTGTGGCTTCTCCATAGCTGGAAGGAGATGTGCACTTATTTGTGATGAAATGTAAATATATGATGTAGAGGGACCAGTTAGCTCATATGGCTGGAAGGCGAGTATATGCATCAGATTAACAACAGCTGCAGAGTGTTCAATCCCCATTCCAGCTGAGATAGACTTGGGGCCAGTCTCCTCTCACTAGTCATAAACATTACAGAACTGTGTAGGATTGGTATACATTTCAAGATGCAGTACTGTGGCTGAGTGTTCTAAGGCACTGGAATTAAAGCTCCAGCTCTGTCTGTGTTGGATGTGGCTTTGAATCTCACTCTGCCCAAAGTGCTTTGTAAAAATAAAGCAGGGGTCATTGCAAAGGTGAGATAACCCCAAGTGAATTGTGCCCTTTAGCCAGTAGGAAAAGTGAATTTGGACCATTTCCCGAGGAGGAATGGGAGACTGGGGGATGAAAGTTGAGAAATGATCATTTTCTTTAGCACAGTAAGACCATGGCTTCTGGGGCATTTTCTGGACATAATTCAATATCAGTTCAAAGACAAAGAAGAGAGATATTGTCTGTGCTGGCAACATCAAGGCTTCCTGGGATCCTGAGAGATGAGAAACTTCGATGTTGTTTTCACTGCTTTTTGTTAAGTGCATATGAAATCTTGCTTAATATTGCTGCTTGATTCAAAGATGCTAGTTATTTGTATCTTGTAGGTCAATAACAACTGAGGTCCCTAGTGTTAGAAAGTAAAAAGTCAGACAGTAAGTTTTTTTAATTGGAATAATTTTATAGCTCACAACCTTACACCACATCTACCTCATGTTCTATGCCAGCTTGTTCCTTTTATTTGAAGACAAACTAAAGCCACAGTCCATGGAAACTCCTGAGCTGGATGATGTCATCCAACAATCACACAGTAAGCCCTGCAGAAGATCAACTGATTATTTCTTCCTGATCGTCAAAGGGAAGAAAGATGAAGCAGCTTCATTCCTTGCACCCAGGCAGCAAGTTTCAAGTATCTTGAAAGGTGATTTGACCATTTATGGCAAGATTGCACATTAGCATCAAACTTTTATTGGGATTACTTACAGTAGGGATCATACAAAATCATACACCAACACAAAAATTATTTTTCACAATTCTCTTCCCGCACCTCGTGGTGCATTAAGGTAGACTTTTTGCCTTTTTCCATAGCTAGTAATTCCCAGAACAGATTTCTGACCTGTTGCCAGCGGTTTACAGTTTGAGGGGCGCCACTCCACATCAAGAGTAGCTGACTAGGTGTCTCTCCTGTATTTACTGCCAGCCACTGGCGTATATGAAAGGATTTGCCAGTTGACACAATCAGCTTGTTTGACTACATTATGAACATACCCAGTGGTCACCCTTTTATTTTGGCTCAAAGCAGGTGGCACAGCGTGGATGGCACAGTGGCACACTGGTTAACACTTCTGCCTCACAGCCTCAGGGACCCGGGTTCAATTCCACTTCGGGTGACTGTCTGTGTGGAGTTTGCATGTTCTCCCCATGTCTGAGCGGGTTTCCTCCGGGCGCTCCAGATTCCTCCCACGCTCCAAAGGTGTGCGAGTTAATTTGATTGACTATGCCAAATTCACCCTTAGTGTCCTGAGACGCGTAGGTTAAAGGAATTAGCGGTGTAAATATGTAGGGTTACGGGAATAGGGTCTGGGCAAGATGCTCTGTCAGAGAATCGGTGCAGACTGAAGGGGTCATCAGCCTCCTTCTACACTGTAGGGAGTCTATGAAAGTCACATGACACCACAGTTCCCTGCTGAACGAAGGCACTGTGAGTTCTGTCAGGATACCAGGCATCACCCTGAACGATTCACTGCCCATTCACCAGATTCATGTTGAAAAAATGCTTTGGTTGCAGTACAATAACAGGCAGCGGCCACAATGTGACATGCATGCAGTCAATGGCAGCCTGCATCACAGAAACTCTACAATCCTCACCCAGCCTGGTCCTCCTCGCTAGCAAGAGAGAATGAAATGTACTCAACTCTCCTGGAATACAAACCCTCAGCAATCTCCTTTCTGCTACCTTTGGATAGCAAACTGGAAACATTCCAAGTATTTACCTAAGTCAGTCTAGAAAGAACCAGGTGCATAAATGTTTATCGCCATGGATACCTTCAAAGCTACTAACGTTGCTATTCCCACCTTGCTCTCAACTGACTGATTCAGACACAAGCATTGCTTCCTGAACACCCTGGATAGATATCGTGTCTCACTGAGAGCTCTTCTTCCCTTCTTTGTCCTTCTACCTACTTGTTCTGCTCACACACATCTAATCATTTCCTTTCCAAAGGGTAATGAAGACTACTGCACCCACGTCAGGGAAAAAGTGCTTTGCACAGAATCTTTGAGATCAGGATTACATCTTTTAGCATATGCTACACCACTCCTTGCAGACTTCAGCAACTATAATAAATTCCAGAAACCACGAAACACTTCTACAAACTTAGCAATAGCCTATGAGAATGGACGAGATGGGCCAAAGGGCCTGTTTCGGTGCTGTATATCTCTATGACCTGGAAGTGTTGATGTTCCCTTTTAATAGCACTGGTACAAAGTCCTTCCTGTTCCTAGGTATTTTCAGTGTGAAAGATTAAGAAAGGTCATTCGTGTAATCTCTAAAATGGTAGTGCTGGCATCAAATCAGTGTTACACATGAACTGATATCACTCTGCATGCTAACACCTTGCAGTGAGGATGCATTCCAAACCATAATAACCCTGAGTAGAGCCACTCAACAGCAGCAGTTAAGGTTTGGGAAGCTCAATTCTCCCTTGAGCTTGATGAGTTGGACCATCCTAGATCATTCACGGCCATTTACTTATCCAGGAGTATTCCGCTCCTCTGTTAAAGTCATGGAAATGTTGGATTTCAACCTCAGTCAGTCAGATTTGAACAGTTAGATGATCCAATACTTTCCCAGCCCAAATTTATTTTTGATTTTGATTTTGATTTATTACTGTCACATGCATTAGTATATCGTTAAAAGTATTGTTTCTTACATGCATTAAAACCTTGTGTTTTCAGATCAGTGTTTCAACTATGGAGGGCATTGGGGTAATTACTCTTGTACAAGGTCAAACCATAGAGCTACTTTTAGTCACCAGCAATTGCAAGGAATGTTCTGCTATCCAACTTTAGCACAATGAAAGAAATCATGCAAAAGCAAAATAATCTTTCCTATTTTATGTTAATCCCATGCTTGATGGGCTCATAAAAAATGTGAACTTAGGTGAGTGTGTGTCTCTTTATCCTTCACATTCTGTAGCTAAACCTCTTTCTCAATTCAATTGAGCCAAAAGGAGTCAAGACCATTGCTCTTACTCAGTGGATGACTTCCAGCCGTGTTGCTTGCACCTGAACTTTTTCCTGGCGGTGCCCTTCAGCCCCACATAGAGCCAACCTCCTCTGATGCAGCCCCAGTTCTCCAATGTTAAAAAGTGCATTTCTCCTTTTTGCTGTATTGAGCAATTAGCCAGCTTTTCTGCTGTTATTACAATCTCACTTTAATAGTCTGACAAAGGCTGCTGGCTTGCCAGGTTTTATGGCTCTCCTTCACAGTCAACTGTGATTCACACCATAGCTCGACAAACATAAGTTTAGTTTATTTATTAGTGTCACAACTAGGCTTACGTTAACACTGCAATTAAGTTACATGTGTTTCACGTGTGGCAAAATGGCCTTGCATCACAAGATTGAAACAGGCTTGCCCTCTGAGCTGACAGTGTAGTTCAGGCATACAGTGCTATCGTTCTGATCCTGCCTTCCACTCTAATTTGAGGTTTCACACTTGCAAGGTAGAGATTAGTAAATGTAGCCTTATGAACCATCCAACACTGCGACAGTAAATGTCAACAATGAGTGTCTTTTAAACATAAATATTAGTAGTTCACTGCTTCATTGACTCAATTGTAGTCAATATTCAGCATCCCGTCAAAACATTTGAACATGATCAATGAAATGGCCTTCATCTATACAGTAGTCATTCCTGTCAGATATGTCCATTTTTTTTTCATGTACTGATTAAGAGACAAGTCTTGTAAATCAGTTATCTCTATGGACAGATTTTTCTGTTTGAAAGCATGACACTGTCTAGAGATTGCAAAAGTCAGACAATATTGTTTGAAAGGGCAATGTGGTAATTAGATACAAGAAAGTATTCTTTGCTCAAAATACAGAAATTGCACATGTTCCTTATTGATTGAAATAGCTGTCCTTTCTGAATTAGGAGAATGGGTTTTGCGAGCATGCAAATATATGACATGGAGCTGGAGTAGGCCATTCAGCCCCTCGAGGCTGGAGCCATTTAATAAAATTCATGAGGCTCACCACTCTCTTAATGGAAGAGACCTTGTGAAATTGTCCATTTTGGCAGGAAGAATAAAGAGAAGCGTATTATTTAAATGGTGATAGATTGCGGAGCTCTGAGGTGCAGAGGGATCTCGGTGTTCTAGTGCAGGAATCTCAAAAGGCAAGTATACAGAAAGAGCAAGTAATTAGAGAAGCTAATAGAATGCCATCATCTATTGCCTGGGGAATTGAATTCAAAAGTAGGGATGTTATGCCTCATTTGTACAGGGCAGTAGTGAGACTACATTTGGAGTAATGTGTACAGTATTGGTCTCCTTATTTAAGGAAGGATGTAAATGCATTGGAAGCAGCTCAGAGAAGCTTTACTAGATTAATATCCAGAATGAGTGGATTGTTTTATGAAGAATTGACTGAAGCAACTGTCCTTCTGAATTAGGAGGATGTTTTGTGAACATGCAAACATATGATGTGGAGCCGGAGTAGGCCATACAGCCCCTCGAGATGGCAGCCATTTAATAAGATCATAGGTGATGTGATCATGGCCCCAACTATACATTCCCTCCAAGCCCTGGTCAACAATCTATCTACTTCTGTCATAAAAATATTCCTAAAAAAACTATCAGCCCGCCTCCATTGCTTTCTAAGCTTTCAAAGACTCACGAACCTCAGACAAAAAATGTTTCTTCATCTGTGTTATAAATGGGAGACCCCTTATTTTAACACTGAGTCTCCTTATTCTAGTCTCTCTCATAAGGGGAAACATCCTTTCAGAATCTACCCTTTCAGGTTCCCTCTGGATCTTATATGTTTCAATTAAGTTACCTCTTACTCTTTTAAACTCCAGTGGATATAAACCCAGCTTGTCAATCCTTTTGTCAGGGTTCTGAAAGAAATGGCAGAGGTGATAGTGGATGCCTTAGTAATTATTTATCAAAATTCGCTGGACTTCGGGGAAGTGCCGGAAGATTGGAAAACGGCTAATGTTACACCGCTGTTTAAAAAAGGTAGCAGACAAAAGGCAGGGAATTATAGGCCGGTTAGTTTAACATCTGTAATTGGAAAAATGCTAGAACCCATCATCAAAGAAGAAATAGCGAGGCACCTTGAAAAGAATGGTTTGATCGAGCAGACGCAGCACGGATTCGTTAAGGGGAAGTCGTGTTTGACAAATTTATTGGATTTCTATGAGGATGTGACTAGTGTGGTAGACAGAGGGGAACCGTTGGATGTGGCGTTTTTAGATTTCCAAAAGGCGTTTGATAAGGTGCCTCACAAAAGGTTGCTACAGAAGGTTAGGGTGCACGGAGTTGGGGGTAAGGTGTTAGCGTGGATTGAGGATTGGTTGTCTAATAGGAAGCAAAGAGTTGGTATCAATGGGTACTATTCTGGTTGGCAGTTGGTGACTGGAGGAGTGCCGCAGGGATCGGTGCTGGGGCCTCAACTGTTTACCATTTACATAGATGATCTGGAGAAGGGAGCTGAGTGTAGGGTGACGAAATTTGCTGATGA
This sequence comes from Carcharhinus amblyrhynchos, assembly GCF_965287045.1. Classification (NCBI taxonomy): domain Eukaryota; kingdom Metazoa; phylum Chordata; class Chondrichthyes; order Carcharhiniformes; family Carcharhinidae; genus Carcharhinus; species Carcharhinus amblyrhynchos. The sequence continues at coordinate 59,101,670 of NC_137335.1, forward strand.
CACGAAGATGAGTGGAAAAAGAAATTGCGTGGAGGGTGTGGAAAGTCTGCAGAGAGATCTGGATAGGCTGAGCGAGTGGGGGAAGACCTGGCAGATGGAATATAATGTTAGCAAGTGAGAGGTTATCCACAGAAATAATAGTAGGAGGGAATATTATTTAAAAGGTGAAAAGCTGCAGCATGCTACGGTGCAGAGGGACCTGGGGGTCCTTGTGCATGTGTCGCAAAAACCCAGTCTGCAGGCGCAGCAGGTGATCAAGAAGGCGAATGGAATGTTGGCCTTTATAGCGAGGGGGATAGAATATAAAAGTAGGGAGGTCTTGCTGCAACTGTACAGGGTACTAGTGAGGCCGCAACTGGAGTACTGTGTGCAGTTTTGGTCACCGCACTTGCGGAAGGACATATTGGCCTTGGAGGGAGTGCAGAGGAGGTTCACAAGGCTGATACCGGAGATGAAGGGGTTGGCCTATTTTAGTCTGTCTAAATAGACTGGGTCTGTACTCGTTGGAGTTTAGAAGGATGAGGGGGGATCTTATAGAGATGTATAAGATAATGAAGGGGATGGATAGGGTAGAGGTAGAGAGATTCTTCCCGCTTAGAAAAGATAGCAGGACTAGAGGACACAGCCTCAAGATAAGGGGGGTGGCAGTTTAGATCAGAGTTGAGGAGGAACTTCTTCACTCAAAGGGTGGTGAATCTCTGGAATTCTCTGCCCGTTGAAGTGGTGGAGGCTACCTCGCTAAATATATTTCAGTTACGGGTAGATAGGTTTCTGATAGACAGGGGAATTAAGGGTTATGGGGAGAAAGAGGGAAAGTGGAACTGATCGACTTCAGATCAGCCATGATCTTATTGAATGGCGGGGCAGGCTCGAAGGGCTAGATGGCCTACTCCTGCTCCTATTTCTTATGTTCTTATGTCATAAAACAACCGACCCATTCCAGTTATTAATCTGGTAAAGCTCCTCTGAGCTACTTACAATGCATTTACATCCTTCCTTAAATAAGGAGACCAATACTGTACACATTACTCCAAATGTAGTCTCAGTATTGGTCTCACTAGAGGCATAACATCCCCACTTTTGTATTCAATTCCCCAGGCAACAGATTAAAGCATTCTATTAGCTTCTCTAATTACTTGCTGTATCTGTATACTAGTCTTTTGAGATTCATGCACTAGGGCACCTAGATCCCTCTGCACCTCAGAGCTCTGCAATCTATCACCATTTAAACAATATGTTTCTCTTTTATTCTTCCTGCTGAAATGGACAATTTCACAATGTCTCCTCCATTGAGAGAGTGGTGAGCCTCATGGAAAGTCACATGCAACACACAACTGAGTGAATGCATGAGGTGTGCACTAGACCTCTCCAATAGTACTGTTGAAATATGGGTAGGTAAAGTGCCCCTGAAATGCCTGAGGCCTGGCGTTCAACCACTCCAGGGAAAGAGGGTTGAGAAGGTCAGGTGGAAAAATTGGAGGAACAGATGCCTGAGGCCTTTGCGGGCTTTTCTTAAGGCACTCTTTACAATAATGGAGGATCCTCAAATCCCTGTGACAATGTCCCAAAGGCTGCATGAAGTCCTGATGACAGAAGTGGCCACCACATGGATGTATGTGACCATTACAGCCCTCTACCTCCAGCCCGTTATGTGCCAAGGCCCTCTAGGGATGAGGCAGCCTGAAGTTGTCCGTTGCAGCCATCTGATGCAACAGAGCAAAAAAGGCAGTAGCCTGCTTTCCCATCAACTGCAGGCCCATGGTAAGCACCATGTAGGACCACCTAGAAGCATTCACATGAAGCCACCTAGTTGTACATGGGATCCCACTGGAAGATAGTTTTTAATTGAATACTGACGTGTTAGATGTGTGTAAAAAATTAAAGGTCTTGTAATGCATTTTTTAACAGTTTGTCTGCTATTTCTACACCATTCAGTCATTACCAGATGGTTAGTACTTTGGATGGAGGCCATGAAATGAGTACAGAATGAGGACAATATTGATGGTAGTCTTGAGAATGATGTAACAATGAGGGCCATTGAGGTGGTAATGGCATTTAATGAAAAACCATCAAGATTACTTCACGGAGAAGACTGAACCATCTTGAGGAGTGATTAATTGTCTCTCAGGAGAAATGTGTACTTATGAGTGAGTTGCATCTCTCTCCGGTATGCATGTCAATGGTGATTTCAGACTTGTGGGCAAATTTCCACTATTGCCTTGTCTCAAACCTCTTAGAAGGAGGAGGGTGCAATGAGTTTAATGTGATTGCCATTCTCCAATGTAATAGCTCTCTGGATTGTTAGATTGTGCAGTGAGCAGCATATCACCACTTTACCTGGATGAGGCATATTGCACAGCTCCAGGCATCTGAGCATTATTTTTGTAAGTCCTATGGTATCTTCAATAGTGATCCTTGTGTCACATGACAGCTGTTGTAAATGTCCTCTGCCTTTGTGGAAGCCATATCTTTAGTAGGAACCCTTTGTCACCAGGTATCAACTCACAAATCTGTTTGGGTGGCCTGACGAGCTGAGGCACCTGCACTGTCTAACAATGTATGAATCCAGACAGATTCCTGGGGACCGTGCACAATCTTGCAGGATCCTCTTGTGGTAGTCGCAGATTAATTGAACATTCGATGAGAAGAGGCGCTCCTTGTTCACAAAGACTCCTGGTGAGTCTTGATGGCCACATGTTTGCAGTCAATAACCCCCTGAACCTAAGCAATACTGCCAAACCCAACTGTGCCCTTGACCTGACTGACCAGATTGGGGCATTACCGGATTCATTGTTCTGTCATCTGGAACATGACATCCCTCATCTGCATGTTGCGGAGATCTCCAGATGATCCCTGGAAAGATGCTGAGATTTACAGTTTGAGCACCACCATCACCTCCACCACAACAGGCAATGGGTGACCATTGGACTCATTCCTCCTCCAGCGTATTGCATAGCTCTTTTACCACCTGCCTGGACAGTCAGTGTTCAGAGAAAATGATGCTCTGACAGCTCCAAGATACAAAGCCTCTATCTCGAACCTGGTTTTACCAGGATAGCGCTTTTGTAAACATTAAGCTACATTATTACTCTTTTGTGTCCTCCCCATCTCATAAGGTGGCACAGTGGTTAGCACTGCTACCTCACAACTCCAGACACCTGGGTTTGATTCCTGGCTTGTGTCACTGTCTGCGCAGAGTCTGCATGTTATCCCCAGGTCTGCATGGGTTTTCTCCAGATGCTCAGTTTCCTTCCAAATTTTGAAAGACATGCTGGTTAGGTGCATTGGCCATAATAAATCTGCCCTCAGTATCATTGAGTTAGAGAGTCACAGAGGTTTACAGCATGGAAACAGGACCTTCGGCCCAACTTGTCCATGCAGCCCTTTCTTTAAACCCCTAAGTTAATCCCAATTGCCTGCATTTAGCCCACATCCTCTATACCCATCTTATCCATATAACTGTCTAAATGCTTTCTAAAAGACAAAATTGTACCCACCTCTACTACTACCTCTGGCAGCTTGTTCTAGATATTCACCACCCTCTGTAATGAAAGAATTGCCCCTCTGGACACTTTTGTATCTCTCCCCTCTCATCTTAAACATATGCTCTCTAGTTTTAGACTCCCCTACCTTTGGGAAAAGTATTGACTAGCAAGCTGATCTGAGCCCCTCATTATTTTATAGACCTCTATAAGATCAACGCTCAGTCTTCTATGCTCCAGAGAAAAAGTCCCAGTCTATCCAGCCTCTCCTTATAACTCAAACCATCATGTCCGCGTAGCATCCTAATAAATCTTTTCTGCACTCTTTCTAGATTAATAATAACCTTTCCTTAATAGGGTGACCAGGACTGTACACAGTATTCCAAGTGTGGCCTTAGCAATGTCTTGTACAACTTCAACAAGACGTCCCAACTCCTGTATTCAATGTTCTGACCGATGAAACCAAGCATGCTGAATGCCTTCTTCATCGCTCTGTCTACCTGTAACTCCACTTTCAAGGAGCTATGAGCATGTACCCGTACATCTCTTCATTCTGTAACTCTCCCCAACACCCTGCCATTAACTGAATAAGTTCTGCCCTGGTTCAATCTATCAAAATGCATCATCTCACATTTATCTAAATTAAATTTCATCTGCCATTCGTCAGCCCAGTGTATCCAAACAGGTGCCGGAGTGTGGCGACGAGAGGATTTTCACAACAATTTCATTGCAGTGTTACTATAAGCCTACTTGTGACACTAATAAATAAACTTTAAACATCTGTGTCATCTCACACCCCCATGAGGCTCGTTTCCTTTAGTAGGTGCAGTCCTCCACCGTGTGTCTGAACCTGTCTCACTCTCTCTCTCTCTCTCTCTCAATCTCCTCATTGGAGGAGTCAGAGCGCATAATACCCATTGGGAAATAAAGCCCTCAAGCCTCAAAGTCTTTTGCCCCCTAATGACATCGGCATTGGATCTGGAATACAGCCTTTCAATAAATGCTGACATTATGGACTCACATTGCTTAACTGAAACTCAACCTGGTTGTTGTAAAATGTATTTGAACTCAATGGTTGCCACCTCCAACCACCACTCACCTATTGCTAAAGTCTTGCCTCTGGTTAGCTGGTGAGATATGGACTGCTCTGTTTAACCCATGTGAAGGAAAATTTTCAAATCATTCACTGTCAATGGCTGATTAACAGCCTAAATAGCCTACTTTTCACCATCCTGTGCATCCCTGATCCTACTGCCTGACTGCACCTTGAAACTGTGTCCTGCAGCAGGAAGACATCTGGGTTTTGCTCTTGAGATGAACCCTTGTCATTTTATTGGCTCTCCTGCTTCCAAATCTATTGACATGGGGCCTATAGAATTGTACCCAAAGTGTTCACAAAAACAAGCAGAGATCAGGAAGCTCATCTACTTGTTTTAGAGTTAACCCTCATTGGGCAGGTATCCCAGGCCTCAAGAAACCTGACAGCTAAACAGAGGTAAGGATTGCCATGTGGAAGAGGGACATGCCTTTCCAATGCTGCCTGTGGACAAACAGCAATATGAATGTTTCTCCTTGGTTTCTCCATGCCTATGATCACCCTCTTGATTGATTGGACACTGCCCTCGCACCATAATCAGGCCCATCCCATGAATGGATCACCTTCTGCAATGTGTCAATGATTGGCATTCCATGATTGGGGTTCCATCCCTGTAATCCAATTTCCTGCCCCAAGATGTGATATTCCCTTGAGCAACAATGTCTCATTGAGCTGACCTGGGCAATCACTCCCTTCTTCCGATGAAATTCTCAGCAATTCCCAGCTGTGGTCCTTGCATTCCCCCTAACCCTCCTGATCTTTGCAACCTTCCAGCTTCCATCCTCCCTGCTTGTGTTCAATCCTTACCGTTTCCTTTGATCTTTACAGTCTCTGCTTAACCCTTTACTGTCTCCCTCTCCACTCCTACCCCCATTGATCTTTACAATCTCAGGCCACTGATATCAGCATCCCATCTACACCCAACCAACCTTTCAGTCCCTAGTCACCCTTCAATCAGGGCACCCCTAAATCTAAAATACATAAAATCCCTGCACAGCCTCCATCGACCCACATCCCCAAACAATGAACCTGATCTGAAAGGCGGGCTTCAAAAAGAAGTCAGAACTGTCAGACTGACAATTCTGATTTTTCGTAAAATTGCTCAGTCTGAACTCCATCTATAACACCAAGCCTGGATCCCCACATGCAAGTGCGAGAGATGCAACACCCATCCTTTCATCTCCTGCCTTCTCACTATCCAAGCCTCAAACACTCTTTCCACTCACCTGTGGAAGGAGCAGCACTCCGAAAGCTCGTGATTCCAAATAAACCTGTTGGACTTTAACCTGGTGTTGTGAGGATTCTTACTGTCCAACGCAGACATCTCCACATCACTCTTCCCAAGTGAAACTGAGATTTCCTTGTACTTTTAATTCAGATGAGAGGTCACATGACATCAGGTTAGAACACAACGGGTTTATTTGAAATCAGAGAAACATAATGGATTTCCCATTCAAGTGCCTAAGCTGCAGATCTCACCCCACCAATATCATCTTTTGTGATCTTCCCCTTATTATTTTTGACAGAGTATCAAAAAACGTAGCAAATAAAATCAGCAGTGCAACCAACCTGCTTTAACTGCCTGAGTTAACACTTTGCCAAATAATGGCAAGTTAACACTCCTTGTGTTTCTCCCCTTTTTTTTGATTTGCTGGGTTGCTCTTGTCATTTAATTCTTTATCCCTTTGTGTTACATTCAGGTGGTTGCTATGTAGTTACCTCATTAGGAGACAACTTTGTTTCTTTATAACTATCATCACTGTCGTGGTTTTGCATCTTTTGTTATCTTGTCTCTCCTGTCTTCCACCCTATCACAGATCTTCCCTTTGTTTTTCCTGAAACCTCCCTTTGACAAAAACCACCTCATCTCTCTCCAGGCTGCCTTTGCACAAGTGTGTTTCCTGAGGAGTTTGACAAAGATCTCCTCCCCACCATAGTCATCCCGAGGGCAATGGGTAGATGGGGTGAGATTGTTGGAATGACCTGATGGGGAGGACCTTTCTCACCACCAGCCAAGCTAGGACTTGGTGCTTGTTTGAAAGCTCCGGTGGTGAGATGTTCTGCCAAATTATAGAACAGTCTGAAAGGGACCCATCTGAACAATCCACCATCTCCTTTTCCTGTAGGTCTCTAGGACGTTACGTGCAGACCACTGCCTGATGGACTTGTGGTTAGAGATGTTTCTCTGTGTAAATTTTTCCACAGGAGAAAGGTAGTGCGGCACTTTCAACTACTTGGAGAATTTCACTGCAGCCTAGCCAGACCCATCCTTCACAACACTGAGAACTTCAACACGTAATCACACACGGTACAGGATTTCACAGTCACACTCGCCCCAAAACCAGAAAATCCCATGTGAAGTCAATAGACTTTTCCATGGCCTGCTCTCGCCTGCAACGTTCCTGTGGTGGACAGAATGAGAAAATTTGCCCCTGTGTACCACAGTTCTAAACACAGCTTGATGCATCCGCACACAAAAGTGACCATTAGGATTCGGGTGACGATGGGCACGTTTTTTTCCCCCTTTATTGTGGTCCATTTTTGACCCCCAGATGAAGCAGAAAATGACTTGGGCTATTACCACAGTGTAGAAGTGGGGAATGGGCCAGGACCTGCACCACATACAGCAACACTGAGAGTGCCTCACACCAGATGACCAGGTTCTTACCTGCAGCGAAAAGGGAGCAATGCTCAAGGAAAACATAAGCCCACCGGATTTGAAAGCCCCATAGCCAATATTTTGCAACTTTCAGCAGGTGAGCTCCAGATCATACATCTTTCCATTGCTGACAGCCAACCTCCTACTCAGAACAAATGGAAAATTTTCATTTGATCCAGAAATACGTTAAACAAAATCCTGAAAGTATCCAAACATGCAGGAAGATTTGCATGAAGCAGTCAGCACATTATGTAGACTCATCACTGTGCAAACAACATAACCATTTGAATTTCATATCAATCATTTAATTAATAAAGAAATTAAATTACTTTGAATTTTGAAACTGGAGTAGCCTTTCCAATCTCCGATTCAAAAGATAATGCCTGGAGTTTAAACGGAGCAAATTGACACAAGTAAATTTACACAGTTGCAGCACATGCAAAGAGGCACAGATGTCCAACCAGGCTTTTTCTCTCCCCAGTTCCACAGTACTTGTTTCTAATTTTACAGATATTAGCATTTGAATGAGTGCATTTCTGCACTCCACACCAGCAACGACAGACAGAATCTAACAGCAGCATGCTGAGACAGAAGACAGATTTCCAACATTGAGGAACAGTTTGTCACTCCTTTGTTCTATAACTAAATCAATAAATGAGTGGAAACATTATTTTCTGCAGTATTGTCTCTACAGTGGCAGGTGTTTTGCTGTTCATCTTTTGCCGTGGCAGAACAAAAGCTATTTGGAGTAAAAGAAAATCTGGCACAGGAAGAATTGGGCTGGCATGAACTTGGTACTGAATTTGTGACAGTTCCCCACTGGATTAACACAGCATCAGTCGTGAATGTTCTTAGTTGCTGCAACATTTCAAGCTGTTGTGAAATCCTTCTTGCACTTTTTATAACTATGCAATAGAAAACCAAAAAGGCCAATTTCCACTATCTGGCTTCATGTTACACACTTGCTGCACACTCAGAGTGGCCAGTAGCAACCTGATCATGTAGGCAAGATCTTTCTTTGATTTGATTTAATTTATTATTGTCACAGTTCGTATACAGTGAAAAGGATTGTTTCCTGTGCATTATACAGACAAAGCATACCATCCATAGAGATGGAAAGGAGTGCAGTATGTAATGTTACAGTCATAGCTAGGGTGTAGAAAAAGATCAACTTAACGTAAGGTAAGTCCATTCAAAAGTCTGATGGCAGCAAGGAAGAAGCTGTTCTTGAGTCGGCTGGTACGTCTTCTCAGGCTTCTGTGTCTTTTTCTTGACAGAAGAAGGTGGAAGATCATATGTCTGGGGTATGTGGAGTCCTTAATTAAGCTTGCTGCTTTTCCAAGGCTGAGGGAAGTGTAGACAGTGTCAGTGAGAGGGAGGTTGGTTTGAGTGATGGACTGGGCTTTGTTCACAACTCTTTGTAGTTTCTTGCAGTCTTGGACAGAGCAGGAGCCATAACAAGCTGTGATACAACCAGAAAGAATACTTTCTTGGTGCATCTGTAAAAGTTGGTGAGAGTTGTAGTGGACATGCTAAATCTCCTTAGTTTTCTGAGAAAGTGGAGACATTGGTGGGCTATCTTAACTACAGAGCAGCATGGAGGAACCAGGACGGGTTGTTGGTGATCTAGACACCCGAAAACGTGAAGCTGTCAACCGTTTCTACTTCATCCCCATTGATGTAGGCAAGAGCAAGTCCTCCACTATACTTCCTGATGTCAATGATTATCTCTTTCATATTGTTGACTTTGAGGGAGAGATTATTGTCGTCACTCTAGTTCACTCTAACACTTTCCTGTACTTCGTCTCATCATTGTTTGAGATCCAAACCACTGCAGTGTGTCATCAGCAATCTTGAAAATGGAGTTGGAGGGAACACAGTCATAGGTGTGTAAGGAGTATAGTGGGGGCTGAGGACAGTCTTGTGGAGCACTGGTGTTGAGGATGATCGTGGCAGAGGTGTTGTTGCCTATCCTTACTGATTGCAGTCTGTGGGTCAGGAAGTCTAGGATCCAGTCACAGAGGGAGGTGCCAAACCCCAGGCCACTGAGTTTATAGGATGCTTATTTGACTTCAAAGTAATGGAGACAGAAAAAAGAGTTTTAACCCCAAAGGCTAGCTGGGTTGGGAACATGTGCAAAGATAAAATTTCATACAGCTCCAACCTTTGCACTTCCATTTTTAAGGGAGAAGGGCCCAAAGGTGAGCAAATAACATTGTCTCAGCAAAGCAGCCAACATAATTAAGGACCCCACACAGCCCAGACATTCTTTCTTCCATCTTCTTTCTTCGGGAAAAAGATACAAAAGTCTGAGGACGCATACCAACCGACTCAAGAACAGCTTCTTTCCTGCTGTCAGACTTTTGAATGGACTTACCTTGCATTGATTTGATCTTTCTCTACGCCCTCGCTATGACTGTAACACTACATTTTGCATTCTCTTGTTTCCTTCCCTATGAACGGTATGTTTTGTCTGCCTGTGCACAAGAAACAATACTTTTCACTGTATGTTAATACGTGTGACAATAGTAAATCAAATCAAATCAAATCAAAACCTGCTCTCAGGAGACAGGTCACTCAATAAAATATTTTGATATGGCTAGAATGCCTCTGTCTTAACTGGATTTTCATATTTAATCCCCGATGGCCAGCCATGTTTTTCAATTCTCAGGAATCTGAGCCGGTGAAAGGAGTTGCAAAGACCAGCTCCATGCGGTAAATACTTTGTTCATTGGCGAAATCAAGGATGATGTCCATCAGGTTTGGTGAGTCTTCAGATGACTGAGGAGCCCAATTCTGGATCCACAGGTTTTGACACAATGGGGGCATGTTGTTGTGCGGGGGAGTGGATTTCGCAGCCCCGGATTGGCTTCCCAATCTTCCCTCTGCCCCTGCCATTCTGCCTCGTTGTCAAGTCCATCTTATTGCACTGTTTGTGGGTGAGGAGTATTTCCTCCAGTCCCAACAAGCTAATCTGAACACAGTTATAATTTGCTGAACCAAAACCTTTATTATCTGGCATATTCTCACCCACAATGTCAGTGATCCCACACTGTTCCACTCATAGAATCACAGAATCCCTACTTTACAGAAGGAGACTGTTCGGCTCATCAAGCTTGTATTGACAACAGTCCCATCCAGACCCTATCCCCTTCATCCTAGGTATTTACCCTTGTAATCCATCTGACACTAAGGGGTAATTTAGCATAGCCAGTGAACTTAGCCCGCACATCTTTGGAGTGTGGGAGGAAACTGGAGCATCCAGAGGAAACCCACGCAGACACAGGGAGAACATGCAAACTCCACACAAACAGTTACTCAAGGTCAGAATTGAACCTAGATCCCTGGCGCCGTAAGGCAGCAGTGCTAACTACTGTGCCACTGTCCCAAGGTATTAGCCTGTGATATTCTATCCCCCTGACAGCCAACCACAGAAACCAGCCACCCCAACAATACCCTGCAAAATATGACTTCCTCCTGAAGTCCCATCCCCTTGTATCTGACACCACCCTCCCCCCACCCATCCGCCATCCCCTATCTGTTCCCCACCCCACCTTGTCCATGATGACTTACTTAACAGCTACCCTCGCATTGGACAGACAGCCAAATCAACCTGGCTGCCTGTTGGACAGGAAAACTATTGAAAATAACTTCTGCAGAACATCCAGGGAAAAAGTTGGGTTTCTCCCCCACAACCATCCCCCCTACCAAAGGAAAACAACCCTGGTAAATTCCCTGCCTCACTCTCTAACCAGCCACAACCTGACTCAGTGCAATTCTCTCCCACTCCCAACCCTCCACCTTTATCCTTAGATGTACAAGAAGGAAAGAACCAATTCTAAAGCAACAGGTTTCCTCACTCAATAAAGTACCCCTCATGCCCTCTGATCATCAAAACATATTACTTTCAACATGTACTCACGCTTTTTTAGGTATCATTTGAACCAAGTTAGGGAAACCCCAAGCAGCACAGAAGAGGTGTTGAAAAATTGCAGACAGATTGGGGAAGGTTAATGAAACACCTACACAGTCACGGAGAATGTCACTGCAGTTTTTGATTTCAATCACTTTCAATGTCAGCTCCAGTGTGAGTGCAAGAGGGGGATGTTGGAGGTCAATAGGTCAGTGAGAAATGAACAGGAGATCTCATGGTGATCTCAAAAAGGACACGATTCAGGTGGGGTGGAAAGTACAGAAAGTCGTGAGTTCAGGCAAGGGGAGAGCAAAAGAGGAGATTTGACTCATTATCGGGACTGGGAAGGAAGGTGGGAGAAAAGTAGGGAAAGTAGCTGAATGGATGGTCTCAATGTTCATGAAGTGTTTCTCACATTTTTGCCAGAGGTGAACCTGGGGTCGGGGCAGGGGAAGACTGGGAGAGAGAGGGGGGTAATTTAAGTTGGTTGACAAAGCAATATTGACTAGGACACCAAGAGAACTCCCATAGCTTTTTAGTGGAGAGACAGAATGCCTCAATGAATCAGAGAAAGAGAGAGAGAAAGAGAGACTGACTTTAAGAAAGGAGATGAGCAATCAGCTGAGTAATGGTCTGACCAATCTGTGAAATACACATAAACTGTATGACCAGTCCCAGGTTCCTCAAAAGCTGTTGAGTCAAGCAAGGTCCCTCAATTTGTCACCGTCCAGTTGGGATACTTCTAAAGATCGTTACAAATCTGGGTGAGGAGGGGGTGACTGGCTCTATGTTTTTATTCAACCCAGTCTCTGTTGCTCACAGCAAAGGTTCAATCTAACAAGGTTCCCTTTCCCTTGGATATCTTTTCCTGACCCAATAGTTTTGTTTAAAAATGAGCCAAATTAACAAGATTTTCTTGAGTTAAGAGAGAGTTTATTAAGTACTAAAAAGTTAAGGAGAAGTGATAAAACACATGCATCTACACTTATTAGGGACAAGAGTTAAGTCCGAAAGTATGTAAATATGAATACAAAGTTATATGGGACAATCCTTGAGTTGCAAGAAGTAAGAACATAAGAACTAGGAGCAGGAGCTCTTCCAGTCTTTTGAGCCTGCCCCATCATTCAATAAGATCATGGTTGATCCGAAGTGGATCAGTTCCACTTTCCCGCTTTCTCCCCATAACTCTTAACTCCCTTGTCTATCAGAAACCTATCTTCCCGTGACTTAAATATATTCAGCGAGGTAGCCTCCACCACTTCAACGGGCAGAGAATTCCAGAGATTCATCACCCTTTGAGTGAAGAAGTTCCTCCTCAACTCTGATCTAAACTGCCACCCTCCTCATCTTGAGGCTGTGCCCTCTAGTCCTGCTATCCTTTCTAAGCAGGAAGAATCTCTCTACCTCTACCCTATCCATCCCCTTCATTATCTTATACATCTCTATAAGATCCCCCCTCATCCTTCTAAACTCCAATGAATACAGACTCAGTCTATTTAGTCTGTCCTCATAGGCCAACCCTCTCATCTCCGCTATTAGCCTAGTGAACCTCCTCTGCACTCCCTCCAAGGCCAATATATCCTTCCGCAAGTGCGGTGACCAAAACTGCACACAGTACTCCAGTTGCGGCCTCACTAGTACCCTGTACAGTTGCAGCAAGATCTCCTTACTTTTATATTCTATCCCCCTCGCTATAAAGGCCAACATCCCATTCGCCTTCTTGATCACCTGCTGCGCCTGCAGACTGGGTTTTTGCGACACGTGCACAAGGACCCCCAGGTCCCTCTGCATCGTAGCATGCTGCAGCTTTTCGCCTTTTAAATAATAATCCCTTTGCATTATTTCTGCAAAAGTGGATAACCTCACACTTGCTAACATTATGCTCCATCTGTCAGGTCCTCGCCCACTCGCTCAGCCTATTCAGATCTCTCTGCAGACTTTCCACACCCTCCACGCAATTTGCTTTTTGTCACCCTAACTCAGCCCCCTCCTCCAGATCATCTATGTAAATGGTAAACTTTTGAGGCCCCAGCACCGTTCCCTGCGGCACTCCACTAGTCATCAACTGCCAACCAGAATAGCACCCATTGATTCCAACTCTCTGCTTCCTATTAGATAGCCAATCCTCTATCCACGCTAACACCTTACCCCCAACTCCGTGCACCCTAACCTTCTGTAGCAACCTTTTGTGAGGCACCTTATCAAACGCCTTTTGGAAATCTAAAAACGCCACATCCACCGGTTCCCCTCTGTCTACCACACTAGTCACATTTTCATAGAAATCCAATAAATTTGTCAAACACGACTTCCCCTTAACGGATCAGTGCTGCATCTGCTTGATCAAACCATTCTTTTCGAGGTGCCTCGCTATTTCTTCTTTGATGATGGATTCTAGCATTTTTCCAACTACAGACATTAAACTAACCGGCCTATAATTCCCTGCCTTTTGTCTGCTACCTTTTTTAAACAGCGGCATAACATTAGCTGTTTTCCAATCTTCCGGCACTTCCCCAGAGTCCAGTGAATTTTGATAATGATGACGATGATGAAAATGATGAAGCATTGCAGCCGTTATGAACTGATTCCAGTACAGTTAACAACTGTAGGTGAATAGTTGATTCATCCATTCAGATGTTCTGTGATTTGGTTAAGATATTTCAGTTCTCTTTCAAGCTGTGATCCTTCTTTACTGCCTGTTTGATTTACACAGTCAGAGAGAGAGTTTTACGTAGTCCTGCAAAAGATGGCTATTTTTTGCAGGGGTCCTGCTTTGATTGCTGTGTCATAAATCTTTGGTGTGCAAAAATTCCAGCTTGTTTTCTTCACAGCACACACAGAGTGATTGACAGACCCAGACAGGCAGCAGCAGGCCCTGGAAAACTCTCTCAGTTAGCTATTTGTATATTCCAACTGAACCTGGAATACACTAGTCAGTCTAGGCAATTACAATCAGAAACTTTACAATGAGATGGCAATTATGTTCTTTTGTCTTTACCAGCAATGATAATCGGTCTTTGGATGGTTTTGCAAATGTCTTGTCGAGAAACACAGGGAAGGAGTTCATTTTCCTTTAGAGGAGCAACCTGGAGCCATTCCTGTCAGGGCCTAACTTGTATATTCTCAGCCATCTTCAGGGTTTGTGTACAATTTAAAATATAAAACTCAGGTCTTTTATAAAAATCTAATATTTCTGTGTATCATTCCATTGTTTTTCGGCCCATCATCATAAAAAAGCAAATGCCACTTAATGATCTTTGAAATTTTACCAACAGTGAAGTTAAGTATTGTTTAAAATTAACCAGAAGGGATTGTCTTGAATGCAAAGAAACTACATTTTCTAATGGGAAACGTGCTGGATTGGCACACAAATTGCAAACATCAGCTGGTTTAAGGAAGCAAAATGGATCTACATACAGCACTGAGTTTGCTGTTGCTCTCCTGCACAATCAGATAGCCAGCTCACTCCATCCAGGCTAATACATGGATAACGCTCAATTGGTTTAGCTGCTGATCGGTTGCTGTCACCATGTGCTCCTTCAGAACCAGTAGAGTACATGAAACAGACAGTGAAAAAAAAAGATAAATTGGTCAAAGAGAGAGAGATGTGAATTAGATCAATGTTCTTGCTGAAAGATGGCTGATGTTGTGGAGGTGTTCTACGAGATGATTGTAACACTCAGTGTACACATGAAACACAACTCATCTCTGTTTGATCTGGGAAGGTAATTGACTCAGACAACAATCAAGGTGTGGAACTTAATATTGTTTTTGACTGACCATGAAAAAGACAATGGTGAACATCTGGTCACAAAGACATTGGCATTACTGGTACAATGTATGCAAAGCTCAGTAGTAGAACTCATCCAAGTGATGTATAAAGCAAACAAAAACTGGATGCCTCCAATTCAAGTTTCAGTTGTTCTTAATTTGAAAATTTACTTGAGCCTTACTTCATCTTTAGTTTTTTTACTTGAGGTCAGGCTAAACTGTAATTCTTTATAGCAAGATTTTTTCTGCCACAACATTAAAATGTTACGTTAATTATTTCACAGAAGTAAACTAAGAAGCAACTAAGTATTACATTCTTTGTGAAACACTGGGAGCTTCAGGTTCAAGTCTAATTACAAATAAATAATTCAATTTATATCAATACATTTCTGACATTGAGAGTGGGCGGCACAGTGGCACAGTGGTTAGCACAGCTGCCTCACAGCTCCAGAGGCCTGGGTTTAATTCCAGCCTCGGGTGACTGTGTGGAGTTTGCACGTTCTCCCCATCTCTGAGTGGGTTTCCTCCTAGTGCTCTGGTTTCCTCCCACAGAGAAAAGATGTGCAGGTTAGGTTGATTGGCCTTTAGTGTTAGGGAAATGAGCAGGGTAAATACAGGGGTGTGGGGATAAGACTTGGGTGGGATTGTTGTTAGTGTAGGCTCGATGAGCCAATTGGCCTCCTTCTGCACTGTAGGATTCTATAACTTCGATGATGATTGATTGAAAGAAGACTTCACACAATCCCCTATTCGGGACTCTTTAGTTTTGGGTTCGGAACCCTGATCTTGAGAAAAGCTAGGCAGTTTGCAAAGCCAAGATTGACTAATCCTGTAGGGTGAACACAATTTGATTGTGTAATTAAAACTTTAAGCCAGTGTACAAACAGACATTGTAGAGTTTATTTTTGGAATAGAAATATTAATTACCATTGACCTGAGAAACACATTTATTTATCCTCATTAATTAAACAGTGGCAACTTAACTTTCAAATAGGTATTGTAGCCTAACAGTAATTTCATTACAGTTTACATGGTAACTGAATGAGGATAATGGAATATTGTTACTAAATAGGGCCCAACTATCTCAGAATTCCCCCCAAATCCACTCTGTGATCAGAAATGAAAATAAAACCTTGTTGTCATGGACGTGAAGTTCTGCTTGCTACAAGTCTGAAGAGCAAAAGATAAAAAAAACCCAGCAGTTTAATTAAGGTGGGTGAATTTTATCTGCAGTTGTTGAAGTGAATCCTGTGAGCCATCAAAAACTGACAACCATTTCTTTAATAACTAACAACGTTTACATGTATCAATGTACTGGCCAAAATAAATCTCATTAATTGAGTTCGACATCTGAAGTAATTGATTTGTTCTGTATTGGATGTGACTAATTTTCGACAGTTAATTAAAACTCCAGTTTCCATAAAGGCTGGAAGATGATAGTGTTTAAGTCTAAGGCATCAATGTTCCCCTTATACATTTGGAGTTTGATGCTTCATTAAGAATGATGGTCCAGAATGTCAGTGTTTCTAATGGTGTTCACCTCCAGTGTCATTTTTTAATGTGGTAATGTCTCAGCAGATCAGCCTTCAGTAGGATGTCCTTGGAGAACTCTCAGCATGCAAAAACAAAACTGACCAAAAAACAGAATGATCCCAATCAATTACATAGCCGTTAGATCATTCAAGCTGACAAGGGGATTGCTGCCTTCATAAATTTTTAGGCAAAGGTATTTCTAAGGAAATTGACACTGCAGACCAGAATTTAGTCCAGAGTAATTTCATGGCAATTGTGCATTCTCATTGGCCTGAATTTTTCAGATGGCAGGGTCCCCTTCCCTACCATAGAATCATAGAACTCTACAGTGCAGAAAGAGGCCCTTCGGCCCATCGAGTCTGCACTGACCACAATCCCAGCCAGGCCCTACCCCATATCCCTGCATATTTTACCTGCTAATCTCTCTAACCTAAGCATCTCAGTACACTAAGGGGCAATTTTAGCATGGTCAATCAACCTAACCCGCACATCTTTGGACCATCTGAAGAATCGGTGGGATATACATCCACGCTGACTTAGAGTGCCCCGCTACCAATTCACACTCAAAAGAACATTAAGGGGCTGTAGGTGGGACATCCGTCTCTCGCACAGGAGGAAGTCCCACCATGGAGTTCTGCCTGTCTGTTTGCCCGACAGCCCTCTGTTTCCTGTTGTGACAGCACTGAAGTGGACAGAAGAAAAAAATGCAGGAGGTGACCTGATAGTAAGTCTGGGAACTGGAGGCCCAGGTAAGTAGAAGAGGTCCCAGGACTGGGAGGGCAGAAAAGGACTGAGAGTCAATCAGGGTCTCTTGGAAGAGACCAAGGGTGAACAGGAGGTCTGAAGGCCATATGATGTTAAGGGGAGGCATCCAAGATGTAGTGTTGTTGCTCTTCAGTCTGCCCCCACAGATGTTCACTCTTGACACCAACCTAAAAATTGAAGCTGGGCAAGAAACAGCCCTTAAGTGGCCCTTAAATCTCTGCGTGATGGGGACAGCAGAGCGTTCTGAGAGAAGCCCATCCCTTCAAACTCATGCACCCCCTAACCTAAACACCATTGATGGGGGAACACAAAATTCTGACCATAGTATCTATCTAACTTGGCTCAATATGAGCACTGGGAGGGATCAGAAAGGGTCAGGTGAGAAGTTAAACTGGTGAAATCCAAACTCCTACCAGCAATTCACTACATTTCCAAATGCAATAAATTACAGTGGTGATTCCAATTCCTGACAAGGCTCCCACCAAAAGCAGGCTGGGCACTACTTACACTGCAAACATTACAATCCAGTGATGTTGTTCTTGTAACACTAGAATCAATGAAAGGGAGTCCCACACTCTCTGCTGCCTGGTGGGGGAAGCTGAATGACCAGGTGGCCAAATCCTGCATAGGACATTCCTAACCTGGCCTCCTCCCAATCACACAATGAACAAGCATTTCAATCCCTGCCTGATTCCATCATGAAGTGAGGATCTCCCTTTGCTCACTATGTATGGATCCACAACCATCTCCTATAGCCAAGTATCAATTCCAGCCCAGCAGCCAGGTAATGGAGCTGGATGGGCTTTTGGGAAGAGCCCAGGAGGTTTTAGGTAAATGAGGCTTTGTTGCTGAGACCAGCAGGGCTTCCTTGTCCCTGGTCTGTCCAAGTGCATGGTACACCTGTAAAAATTGAGACCTAGATGTCTAGAAGAAGTTGTCATGAATAGTCACCAACTAAAGATGAACTCACTAGAAACATCAACGAATTCAACTTTTTGGCTAGAAAATGCATATATTCCTTGGATCATCCTCTCTGAACTGCTTGTAGAATTCCAAAAATTGAAACATCTTTTTGCTTAGTAATACATAAGATAATCTTTTCAAGAATTTTATGGGAAGATAATGTTGGAAGTCCTCTAATATTTCCTTTAATATTGGTAAAAAATAAATTTATCTTAAAGATCTCTACTGCATATAAGCCACATACGTAATACATGGACATGAACTAATCAGATGTGAAGTGTGTAGAGTCCAACATTTACTTAGTTGACAGAATATAAATTCTTTGTCATGCACAAATTTTGCCAAAATCAAATTTAAATTCACAGTTTTTTTTATTTTTAGAGTTGAAAAGTTTATTTATTAGTATCATAGTAGGCTTACATTCATGCTGCAATGAAGTTGCTACATTCCAGCGCCTGTTTGGGTACACTGGGGGAGAATTAAGCATGGTCAATGCTCCTAACCAGCACGTCTTTCAGACTGTGGGGGAAAACCGGAGCACTTAGAGGAAACCTACACAGACATGGGAAGGATGTGCAAACTCCACACAGATAACCGAGCCAGGAGTTGAACCCAGGTCTCTGGCGCTGTGAGTGGCAGCGCTAACCATGCCATCCTGATTAATGTGACACCACTTGGTTACTTTTACTCCAATTTTTTCCCCAGAGAGTTGTACTAAATAAACATTGAGGCTTGCCCTATCAATTATAGGAAACAGTCTGGTCCATTTTGGTTCAAACGTGTGTTCCCTTATCACCTATGTAGTGTCTCCTTCTTGACATTGAAATGAATGCACTCTTTTTGCTGAAATATTAATTTATTTGATTTTTAGATTTTCTCAAGTTCCAAGCAACAAACTGATTCATCTGATTAACAAATTCCACCACTGTGTTTAACCATTCAGTTACAGATTCCCTATGTTCAGGGTTGGTGGGGTGGGGGGGTGGGGGGGGGGGGGAGCGGCAGCATTGATGCAAGTGAGTGCGCAAGCATCAAATATCCTGTCATTACCTGGTAAACCATAGAATCATAGAAACCCTGCAGTGCAGAAGGAGGCAATTCTGCCCACCGAGTGTGCACCAACCACAATCCCACCTAGGCCCCATCCCTGTAACCTCATGCATTTACCCTAACTAGTATCCCTGACACTAACGGGCAATTTAGCATTGCCAATTCACCTAACCTGCACACCTTTGGACCGTTAGAGGAAACCGGATCACCCGAGGAAACCCATGCAGACACAGGGAGAACGTGCAAACTCTACACAGACAGTGACCCAAGCTGGGAATCAAACCCAGGTCCCTGGCGCTGTGAGGCAGCAGTGCTGACCACTGTGCCACTATGTCACCCATTAACGTGAGATGCCTGTTGTTGGATGTTGATTGCATTGCGATCAAACATATTGATAACATATGAACCTTATGCTGGTGGGTAGGGGCAGGGGGAGGTGATCTGAAACATTGCTAGCATCGTTTTGAGAATCCTGAGGATTGGGGGTGGTGGAAGAAGTTTTATTTTTATTTGATTCCCAACAGTTCCTGTAATTCTGCGAACATTTTGGCGGTGAAATGTGACCTCGGTTCACTGCCCGTCCTGTATCAGCACTCCCCACCTGCAGATCACCTGCTTGTCGTAATATTTTGATTCGCTGCTCAGTGCCACATTTTTGTTTGCTAACACTCCACTGAAGTGCTTTGGGGCATTCTACCATGTTAAATAACGCTATATAAATACGCGTCGGTGAAATATTCGCATCTCTACTAAATTTCTACAGTGCGTTCCATCAGAGTGTTTTGATTAATGAGGGCCAAAATATTATCAAAATCTACTAATCAAGTCTGCCAAATGAATTATTCATTACCCACCTGTACAGCGCAATGATAAAACTATAAATAGATTCGGAAGTGGAACCTCAAGACTCCTTGGCTAATATTCTTACAGTTAGCTTGTTACTCGCATCTGTGACTGACCTCAAACTGCTGTTACATGACTGAAGCCTGTAATGTATACACTACTCTAACTTCAGTACTTGTGGTCATTAATCACCACTTCTGACAGCTTTTCAATAAGGCTCAGTGTGATTTTAAAACTGCCTGGCAGCCACAGTGCCTTTTGTTCAGAACTCGTACAGTTATTTAACACGAGATTCCCCGCCGTCCTTATTTATTTATTCATGCGCTTCAGAGCTGGAATTCCACTTCTGGTTGGCAGGAACTGAAGGGATAACCAGGTTCCTGCTCCCCAAGGTCCAGTGACATTCCCCAAGTTTATATTACAGAAGCAAATGACTACGAATGCCGCATGCCTGAAACCTCTGACAATTTCTGCTTTGCTAAGTGGTGGTAACTGCATTTGTGTGTTGAGGAGACATATCCAATACTGGAAATTGTCTTCCTAGGGAATTGTTTTCAGTCTTTCAGTCCTATGAGGGTGGCTAAAATGAGTACAATAGGTTAAGATTTGGAGAGAAAACAAGAAGCAGTGAACAATGCTTGTCATTCTGCATCTATCTTTGAATGACCCCCTGACTCTGCAGCAATCGACCAGGGGAACAGTTCTGCCCCTGAATAGAGAAGACATTGAAATTTTATTCAAGGACACTCTGCATTGTCGCGATGCAGCTCGACAGAGAGATAGAGTAAAATTTTAAAAAACACTACTAAGTGGGATAAATTACTCTGAATCTTGTTCAAGAGTGAAATGCAATTGACCATCATAAAATAAAACCAAATTCCTATAGCGTGCAAATGAAAATCGTGCAACATAAGCACACAGTGTTGCCCGGCAGGAATAGATCATCAAGGTTGCCCAGTCAACAGGGAGCAGCAGGGACTGTGATGGAGCTCTGATGAAAGGTCATCCTGACTCGAAACGTTGGCTCTATTCTCTCTCCACACATGCTGTCAGACCTGCTGAGATTTTCCAGCATTTTCTATTTTTGCTGCAGGAGGGGCTGTGTCTGGAGGATCCATCAAGCGCTGATGGTTCTCCAGCCAATAGGATCCAATGCAGCCAAACACATACAGCTTAATTTAGCAGTTTTCAATTCTAAAACCTGCTCTGTGCACAGAAATATCAAACAGTTTTTCTTTAAATTGATATTAAATAACTATTAAAACAGCATCAAATTATTTCGCTTTCACATTTCAGCCTCCACTTACCCTGCTAATGTTCCTGACTCTAAGGGGCAACTTAGCATGACCAATCAATCTAACCTGCACATCTTTGAGTGTGGGAGGAAACCGGAGCACCAGGAGGAAACCCACGCAGAAACCAAGGAGAACATGCAAACCGCTTGCTGTGTCATTTCCAGTGTTTGTTTTCTCTCCATTTTACCACCCAGCCTGACACTGTGACAAATCTCTTTGTCAACTCTTCCAAGCTAATCTTCCTATGTCTTGATTGAGTTCACTCTTAACAACGTACTTGCTACTGCAGCAGGATATTAGATTTTCCATCTCTGGGCACATCTGTCACGGAAAGACTTACATTTTCTTATTTATTTGTAACCTCACTCAAGTGAGTCACTTCTAAAATGTAATTTGACTCTATTGCTTTCTCTCCTGCACCAATGCAAATACATCAATTCCTTTGCTGAGTCCTTAGTCTAAAAGAGTTCTTTGTCAATTCCTATTATGCAGCTTTCCAATTTTAATTTTTTAATCATCATTTCCTTAATGTGTTGATGCAGCTCAGGCAGAATCCTGTGGTCATTGGCCACCTTCTGATGTCTGAGTCCTGGGAATTCTGGCTTTTTTTTTATGATGTGAAGATGCCAGCTTTGGACTGGGGTAATCTCAGTAAGAAGTCTCACAACACCAGGTTTAAGTCCAACAGGTTTATTTGATAGCACAAGCTTTCACCCAAAGAAGAAGTGACCCTCAGAAGGCTGTTGGGCTTTAACCTAGTTTTTTCTTTACCTAGGGAAGTCAACCTTTAAGATTGAGTTCAGCTGTGTTACCGAGATCAGCTATCTCAGCACAGACAGTTTTTTGTGGCCTATATGTTTGCTTTCTATATAGTTGCTGCAGCATTTCCCGACATTACAACTGTGAGTGCACTTCAGAAGTACTTCATTGGTTGTAAAGCACTTTGGAAGGTCCTGAATTCATGAAAAGATTACTTTAATTGATTTCATTTTTCATTCTCACATGCATTAGTATATAGTGAAAAGTATTGTTTCTCGCATACCATTCATGGAGAAGGAAGGGAGACAGTGCAAAATATAATGTTACAGTCATAGCTAGGATGTAGAGAAAGATCAATTTACTGGAAAGTAGGTCCATTCGAAAGTCTAATGGCAGCAGGGAAAAGGCTGTTCTTGAGTCGGTTTGTATGTGACCTCAAACTTTTGTATCTTTTTCCCGATGGAAGAACATAGAACATAGAACATAGAACATTGCAGCGCAGAACAGGCCCTTCGGCCCACGATGTTGCGCCGACCAGTTACAAAACAATGACCCACTAACCTAAACCAATCCCTTTTCGTCCATAAAGGTGAAAGAGAGTGTGTCCAGGATGCACGATGTCCTTAATTATGCTGGCTGCTTTTCCGAGGCAGCAGGAAGTGTAGACATAGTCAATGGATGGGAGGCTGATTTGTGTGATGGATTGGGCGACATTCATGACCCTTTATAGTTTCTTGTGGTCTTTAGCAGAGCAGAAAGCATACCAAGCAGTGATACAACCAAAAACAATGCTTTCTATGGTGCATTTGTAAAGTTAGTGAGAGTCATGGCTGATATGCCAAATTTCCTTAGTCTTCTGCAAAAGTAGAGGTGTTGGTGTTAACTATAGTGTTGGCACGGAGGGACCAGGACAGGTTGTTGGCAATCTGGATACCTAAAATCTTGAGGCTCTTGACCATTTCTACTTCATCCACATTGGTGTAGACAGGGGCATGTTGTACAAATGGCCCTGTCTTTCTTAGTCCCCATGCCACAATGCACTTAACTACTGAAAAATTCAGAGATCCTGATCAGTTCCATCCAGAAGCAAAATCTTATTTGTAACTAAAATTGCTTCTCTCTGAAAAATTATATTTTCACTCTTAATAAAAATTCTCTGGAGTTGAACTATCTTACTCAGTAAATCAGTGTGATGTTTCAGAGGGACTGTGCTCTTTGCCTGATAATGTCGGAGGGAAAGGGAAGATAATGGTATGGTAATATGCTACAAGTTACCATAGTGACAGCATCACTTCTGATACAGTAGCACTCAGTAAAAGCAAAGGTTGTAGGAGACAGCCAGGCTGACAGGAACAAATGGGGATTGGACAGTTTCAGAGGAGCTTGGACATGAATATCCTGCTTTAAAAAATGTCAAGACTGTAATAGCTGTGAATTGTTGTTACGTTCCGTGTCGCCAATGAGCCACTCTTTAATCAGAGACGTCAAAATGGTTACATAACAGTTTCAGACAAATATAAATTTAAACAAATTTTTCCTACCAAGTACAGCTGAAAAGTGACTGGGCTGGTTTTGAAGTTGCATTCTTATCGAGGTTAAGGTTGGAATTTTCCACTCTTGCCAATGATGGGAATCATGCTGGAAAGGGCACCAAATTTGACGTGATTGCAAAAATCAGAAAATTAGTTTAGAGTTTTGTTCTTCCAATTTTGATGGTGGGTTAAAGGCAGGTTGAGTTTTTCCAGCAAGTAATGTCGGGTACCTTGTTTTGCACTCATTTGTATCCCATGAATGCTCATTATAAGGCCAACTCACCAGAACTGAGTCCCCCTCCAAACTAAATGCCCCACCAGCGGATAATTAGAACAGTCTGTTTCCCAACTGTATATAAGTGCTACACACGTGATGAGCTTAAGATCACTCACTTAAGATCAACCCCATGCCCCACTGTAGTAAAAAAGCCTATCAACACCTCGACTTTCTTAGACGGCTAAGGAAGTTTGGCATGTCAGCTACGACTCTCAGCAACTTTTATAGGTGCACCATAGAAAGCATTCTTTCTGTTTGTATCACAGCTTGTATGGCTTCTGCTCTGTCCAAGACCACAAGAAACGACAAAGAGTCATGAATGTAGCCCAGTCCCTCACGCAAACCAGCCTCCCATCCATTAACTCTGTCTATCTACACTTCCCGATGCCTTGGAAAAGCAACCAGCATAATTAAGGACAGCACGCACCCCGGACATATTCTCTTCCACCTTCTTCCATCGGGAAAAAGATACAAAAGGCTGAGGTCAAATACCAACCGACTCAAGAACAGCTTCTTCCCTGCTGCCATCAGGCTTTTGAATGGATCTACCTCGCGTTATGTTGATCTTTCTCTACACCCTAGCTATGACTGTAACACTACATTCTGCACTCACTCCTCAAAGTTTGATTTTTCATCCTATCCTGGAATTCCCTCCCTAATAGCACAGTGGGTGTACCTACACCAGTTCAAGAAGGCAGCTCAGCATCACCTTGTCAAGTGCAATTAGCAATGGGTAATAAATGCTGGCCCAGCCAGGGATGCTCACACCCCACAAACGAACAAAAAAAGCCAAAGCCATTTCCTGTAAAGGTTGAATTTTTTTAGAAAATTGAGGACATTTTGATATAAACCAATGGTAATTAGCTAAGACCAAAAGAAACATCTGAATTTTGCACCAGCGTTAATAAGCAGATGGGATCTGTGCAGCTCGTAGGTGACTCAATGATTCTGCTACAGAGTGAGGAGCAACAACAAAACTTGCATTTATGTAGTGGCCAGAGTGGGTGCATGCCTGACCCTGCATAAAATCATATTAACATAAGTACAAATATTCCAAACCTAACAGAAACTTCAAAGTAATGAATGCAAATAACATCACCCACAATGTGCCCCTGTTGTTTTTAAGGTGCCGTAAACTTGTGCTGCATCTCAACCCACACTCCACCTCTCCCCCACCAACCCCCCCCCACCCCCTCCTGTCCCCCCTTCCCTACCCCCTCAATGGCAGTGGTATTGGAGGCAGCCTTGTTGACGTTGATATCTGTTGGCCGTGAAGTACTTAGAAAGGGTCCTTTGCCTATGTTGACTCCAGCTGCGAAGGAACATTCACCCCCATGGCTGGGCACTTGTCAGATGTCATATCATTGTCAGATATAGTGGGCTACTGGCAGAGGGACAAAGGGCTGCTACCCTGGCCAGGAACATTCAGAGAGGAGCCCTGAGAGACGACAGATAACTCATCCACTTGCATGAGATGTGTCTGTACCTCTCTGCTCACCATCGATGGACGGGTACCTAGCAGAGAGGATAGGTGCTTCATCCATTTCCCAACCCAGGCTCAACATAGCGCTCATGCTCCTCAATGACGGAAACAATGGCACGCAGACCGTCACGTATCTCCGGCAGATTTCCCTGCTCATTCCGCTGGACATAAAACATCTGCCACAATGGAAACTCAAAAGGCTCATCATTTGCCTCTGTCTCAGCATGGTCCTGCTCTTCAGTTGTGCTTCCACTGCCAGCATCCTGGGACCTCTCTGCCTCTGCCATCTCCTTACCCATGTATGGTGTGCTCTTAACACTATGCACTACTCACAGAGATGACAATCTAATGCCCACCAACCTGTGAGTATCTGCACTGTTGCCTGGTTCAGTGAGACAGAGTGACAAGAACAATGCCCTCCAGGTGTCTCTTGGGGAGTCCTCAGTGTCACCTGCGGCTGGTGTGGTTGGGTCATCTGTGGAAGGATGGCACGACACCAGTGAATTCAATCTTCACCATCACTCTACATGCTAGGTGGCCTGCTGACACAATGGAGAGATGCTGCCATCCACATTGCAGCTTCAATGGGCACTCTGGCTGGCCAGCTCATTAGAGATGTTTCCCATACCTGCATCTGACACCTGCGCTCTTACCTTCATCCCAGACCCGCATCTCATCGGGACCATGGGAGCAAGCTGGCTGGTGGCAGTCCAGTTCCAGAGCAACACTTGCTCCTGGTGAGGATATTGCAGATCGGGGACTCCTGCACTGCTTCAGAACTCTGCTGCATTATCACTTGTCTTCACCTGCCAGAGGACAGTGGAAAGGTGCATTAATGTTCCATCTTGTGGACTATTCCAGATGTTCACTCAGCCCCAATGTGGACCATTTCACTGTGATACACCTCCCTCCCTCCTCCAATGCACTGCGGATTATTGTGCTGAGAGTCCAGACTTGACAGTGCAGGCTTCATTGCCAGTTGGTACACACACTCAGACCCTTAAACATCCAGGGGAATGGATACCTGACTAAACCTTGCTGCATTGAGCCAAGCCACTTCTACACAGCTCCATGCCACCTTTGCACTTACTTTTCCTAATCACAGAAGATTGTTGAACTTTTTACAGCACTGAAGCCATGTTTGGCTCACAGTGCCCGCTGTCTTTGGCAGCAACCTCGGCCCGGACCTTTTTGGTCAGGTGGGGTGGCTTTCTTTTCCCATCCCTGAGCGCTGGGAGGCTCTAACCTCCTCCATCATCACAGACATCTGAGAAACATTTGGTGAATCAGTTCGCCCGACTTGCTCCCCCACTTTCCATGGCCTCCTTGCACTGGTGACATTTCTGGCGAGCAGCCTTTAGCCACACCGTGCCCACAGCCTCACCCAAAACTTTTGGCAACCTTCAGGGACCATAGAACCATAGAATCTCGATAGTGCAGAAAGAAGCCATCTAGCCCACCAAGTCTGCACCAACTTTCCATAAGAACATCCCAGCCAGACCTGCCCCTCCAGCCTATTCCCATAACATGGTGAATTTACCATAGTCGATCCACCCAATCTACACATCTTTGGATATTAAGAGTAGAGTTTTCCCATCCCATCCACCACAGGAATTGTAGCGGGCAGGGGGTGGTCTGTGCAAAGGTCCGTTGACCTTGGGTGGGATTTTCCAGTCTTGGGGCGAGCATGGCCAAAATATCCACCTCAAGGGCCAGTTTATCATGGCTGATCCACCTAACCTACACATCTTTGGACTGTGGGAGAAAACCGGAGCACCCAGAAAGAACTATGCAGACATGGAGAGAAGGTGCAAACTCCACACAGACAGTCACCCAAGGCCAGAATTGAACCCGGGTCGGAGGTGCTGTAAGACAGCAGTGCTAACCAGTGTGCCACCATCCTCCCCTTTAAAACCTCCCATCCACACAGGACCTGATACACTCCAAACCCCATCCGCACATAGACCGAACCAACAGACACATTAGCCTTAATTGGCCACCCAGCATAATATCACGTTAACAACACAATCTTGGGCAGATGTGGGTTTCACATCCACTCTGTGTCTGTGCCAATTTCAGGCATGCCCTAAATTTAAAATATAGGCCGTAATGCTCTTCATGTGGCAAAATACCCAAAGTGCTTCATGTTTACCAGCATGTTTCTGGGCAAGATCAGTAACTGTAATACAAAACGATAAATCTTGAAAAGCAAGAATTTCTGCTTTGCAATCCCAAAAATATTAACAGCACAGAATCCAAGGCTGGAATTGAACGCAGGTCCCTGGCACTGTGAAATAACAGTGCTAACCACTGTGCCACCATACCATGTTCTTAAGCCCCTGTTTTACTGCTTTTTCCTTCCAGGAAATGAAAGTAGAACGTCTACATGACAGCTCCCTTTCTCTTTTCCACTTCAGGTTATTATTAGTTGTGAAACAATTCAGGCACTGCAATCTCTGCTTAAAGGAAAATATCCTAGATTTTATTGTCAATATTTCTTTTCACATACGTAACTGCCTGTTCACTGTACTGATCCCAATGCTGTCATTTAGTTAAAGGATGTGGTTTATATTACAATAGATGCAGTTTGCCTAAGTAACAACAGGCACTGGACTTCAAGGTCATTCATTAATGTGAGATGTTTCTGAGAAGTATGATTAAAGAACTATAGAAATGCCCAAGTGATGGATGGCATTATTTTTTTCTTCACGCAATGGTTTCTGGATAATAGTCCATAAAATATTCATGACTTTTGCTGTTCCTGTTCTGCAAATCTAGCTGGAACTTGACTCATGAAGAAACTACATTTTGAGAAATTATACAATACAGCGTTAAAAATGAATTTTGTCTTTTCAGCTGTAGAATCTGTTCAATTATTCCTTTCACTTTTTGTTTGGCTAACAAATAATGGACTGGAGCTTGCAATATGTAAGATGACACTGACATAATCGAATCATAGAATTCCTACGGAATGAGGCCATTTGGCCCATCAAGCCTGTAGCAGCAACCATCCCACCCTCAGGCCCCATCCCCGTATTTACCCTCCTAACCCTCCTGAGACTAAGGGGCAATTTAGCATGGCCAATCAACCTAACCCGCACATCTTTGGAGTGTGGGAGGAAACTGGAGTACCCTGAGGAAACCCACACAGGGAAAACATACAAGCTCCTGTAAGTCTGGAATTGAATCTGGATCCCTCACACTGTGAGAAAACGGTGCATGTGACTACATATTTCCAGTTGTCCTTTCTCTTCATACACGTTGTTATATTCTTTGTTGACTTGCCAAGATAGACAACATTCAAATACATGGAAGGGTTTGAAGTTGTGGCTCACAGCTAACAGATACGCACTTGCCTCACCAGAAAATTAGAGCTCATTCCTTCAAGCGTAGGTGATTGTTTTAACAGCATAAGACTTAATTACTGCCAATCAACTCCTCTGGCACTGAAATTGACCTTTTAGGAACGTGGAGACTCAATCCCTCAGATTTTAATTGTCTTTGGAGATTCTGAAAAAAATAAGTTCTATTTTATAGTATTTTCTTTCTCTTTCATCTCTCCATCAACTACTCGCACGTTTCTTTCCCTCTCTTTATTTCACTTTATGGGGATCTGAATTGGTATTGGACCAACTATTCTAACAGTTTTCCTAGATGACATGCCCATTACAGGCAAGTCATATTATGAACTTTCAATCAATACTTTTAAAAATTGGACACAAACAAGCTGTTAAAATAGCTACTGCAAATCATGTGACACTTGGCATTTAGGCTACAAACAGTATCATGTCTCCATTGAGTATATAATTAAATATGGACTGAGGCCAGGGCACCTCATAGCCATATGCCCGTCTGTGAAATTCACATAACTCACTGTTTAAGGATGGGCCAACAGCTAAAGACTTCTAAAAAGGTCAAAAAACAATGGCTACTATCAACTTCCCATTGTATTGCAATGGCCTCCCTCATCTGAACTTAACTGGGTGAACCACAGAAGTGTTAACTCACCGGCCTTCTGATCGAAGCTCGTTCAAGAATTACATCCTTATTCCACCAGCAGATCAATTAGCCAGTCTGAGAACCAGACTCTGAAACTAGCTGCAAGTTATCAAACGGCCATAAATTCAGCTCCAAATTCTAGGAAAATAATGATTTTTGTAAACTTTTGTGATCATGTTGCAGCATAAGATTAACTTCAATTCTGTGAAATGTAGAGGTCAACTAATGATAAGATACAAAGTGTACGCAGTCTATTTGCAGGTTAAGTGAGACAAATAAATTCAAACAACGGGGTACTTTGAAGTATTTGATCCTAATTGCTGTAGTCACAAAGATGTATGGTATTAAATATCAATTAATGTTAATTAATCTTTCCCATTTCTGAATGCAATTTCTATAAATTTTAATGAGATCCTTGATGGGAAAGGTCTTCGAACATCTGCAGCTTCTCAGTTATTCTTCCCAATCAATCAGAACTAATTTAGCACAAAGAAATGTGGCCAGAAACTGTCCTTCTCCTTCTCTTTTATCACTAATTAAATTTTCTAGATTCTGTAAGTTTGACCTGGATGCCTGGAATTTTGCCCACGGGGTGGGTGCACAGGGTTAACAGAATTCCCACCTCTGCGAACACTAACTTTAAAAATGATAGTCTGGACATTGCATTTTCAGTCCAGGGTTAGATTAGAAGTCAGAACAGGCAACTCTGGAAGTGGTGAAAAGGACTAATAAAGAGGTGTGTTGCTTGGAGCTCTGGCACTATGTCCAAATATCTTTTTATAAGATTAAAACATCAAACACGCCTTCGGCCTTCATCCCTCACCCTACATACCCTCAAGCTTCATTCATGCTAACCTTTGCCACCTCATACCCTGTACTTACCCCTGTTGTCCCTTTGAGCATCTCTATCAACCTATATCCCTCTACTCACCCATCGTGGCTCTTCATACCCTCCATACCAACCAATGCACCTCCACCCACCACCTATGGCCCTTTTCCGCCCCTATGCTAAACTATGCCCTTCTATGCACCCCCATGCCCTTTCAGGCTCTATGCTAAATTAATGCCAATCCATGTTGCTGCCAGTCAACAGCCAGTATCTACTATGGCCAGACCTCAAGATCCATATAGAAATTAGGTAAAATTAAATCCTGAAAAATAAAGTTCTAAGCATCTATCGTAGACTTCACCATTTGAAAAAATATTCAAATTCATAAAAAGTTATTACGTTTACATTTCTTCATAATTACATAAAGCCTTATAGCAATAAACATTTCAGTCAAGTGCACAATCCTTTATAACAACAAAAGTTGGAGTCTCACTTCAAAGAGTCTACAACTACTTGTAACTATCAATTAAACAACGAAATGTAGACACCATACTGTAATAATGGGTTGTTGTGAAATCCATCATCTAACAGTAATCCAGTAATGGAAGCCCCCAGGTTTATGTTAATAGAATGAAGTAGCAAGCAATGTTTATTTTAACACTCTAGTCATATTTACGAACATTTAAAGGGCAGGGCATTCAAATGCTTTGACAGCTTGACAGTTCAGCTTGATATGTGGTTTTGACAGTTTCTATTGACATGTTTGATAGGTCCTCTAGACAGATCCTCTTGAAAGGGGCTTTTGACACTTTTGACAGGGCTTCTTGATAGATTGCCTTAAAAGGTACTTTTGACAGCCTTTGCAGTTCATTTTGACAGGTCCAATGAGCTTGTCAGTTATTGAGTTAATGCATTTTGTATTCACATTCATGTCTACTTTTAACACTCCCAAATTGCACTTGACCTCCAACAAAGGGCACGTGACCTCTTTCAAAGGCATCCTGGGACCAGATCCAGAGTGGTCCCTTACCTTTCCAGAGAGGTAGTCCGGACATCCAAATTAATCCAAAAAGTTCAGACTTATTCTTACCAGGCCTCCCCAGCATTCTTCAGGTTTCAGACTCCTGAGTTACTCCTTGGCTAATTAATTCCAACTTGAGTGGAGGCAGCTGATGATTAAATGTCGCTCTGCCATGACGAAAATCTAGGCCATAAAAGGACCTTCACAGAAATGACCAATAATGATCAGAAATGTCTTGGACAAAATTTCAGGTGATTGACTTGCCATTTTCAACTAGTTAGCCAATTACATTTTTATGCTACATTAAATAAAGAAATTTGAATGAACAGAGGTTTTTACAGCAACAGAACTTCTACCACCTGTCTTGTGAATGCAGAATGAAGGTGGATGTGTCCCTACAAGCTGCAGCTGAACAGAAACCACTTAGTGCAGTACAGCCTTCATATTACTGAACACCGGACAGATACAGTTACAGTGCATGTACTAATTTGGGAGCAGCACCTGCTGAAAATTATACCAGCTGACTTAAGTTATGTACCTCAAGCTTTATATCGTGCTCTGACTAAGGAATATAAAGCTCTGGTTAATTGTTAAGAGTTTGCATTTAGCATGTAGCCAAATATGCAACAGAGGCACTTGCAGTGACATTTTGGAAGATTTGCTTTAATCGTACCGTGGATCACAACAATTACTTTTAGAATTTAATACCTGGAACATTAACGCCTAGAAGTAGCAAAAGCATGCATGTACTTTAACATTTCTAACAAAAAGATAAGCTTCAAAAGTTACCAAGCAGATAGTTAAACCCTTTTTTAAAAAAATGGCTTTGCCCTGGTGCAGTTATGTTCAAGATGGTCTCATACTACTTGCTTCAGTTTAATTTTACACACAATTAAGCCTTGCAATTTTGTATTGGTGCAAAAATGAAACTGCTTTGCATTAACACAAAATAGAAAATGCAACTCAGGTGTAAGAGGCTCTGACTCAGAAGGGGCTGCAATGCAATGTGACCATGTCACCCGTCCAACATCCTTGTTGCCTAGAGAGTAGTGATGCTGGAATTAGGTCAAACTCCATGTTCCAGCAGAGTAGATTTTATGTTACAGAGCCACAAAATCCACAGCCAGATGAAAAATAACCTTTTGGCTTCACTGTAGAACTGTGTACAACAGGGGCTGCTTTAAATATTATATTAGCATGAGAGATTTACTAAATTACAACTGTTATGCAGTTTGATGTGAACACGATTCACTTCAGAAATAACATCATATGCTACATGGGTTTTAGAATGTTGAGGTGCTAGGCTCCAAATTCTAAAAGTTAAAAGAAATCTTCCAAAGTATCAGGAAGCTTTCTTGTTTAAAAGTTATTTATTAGTATCACAAGTAGGCTTACATTAACACTGTAATGAAGTCACTGTTCAGGTACACAAAGAGAAAATTTAGCATGGTCAATGCACCTAACTGGCACGTCTTTCAGACTGTGAAAAGAAACTAGACCACTCAGAGGAAACCTGTGCAGACACAGGGAGAACGTGCAAACTCCACACAGGCAGTGACCAAGCTGGGAATCCAACCCAGGTCCCTGGTGCTGTGATGCAGTAGTGCTAACCACTGTGCCACTGTGCCATCACAGATATTGCCCCTCTAATGCTCAGATGGTATCTGACCATTGAATCCTGATCCTTCATGTCAACGTTTATTTCTCATGGGACAACATTTATGACTTGTAGCAGTTCCCGATGGCTACATTATTTAAAATAACGTTGAAAGTGATCTATAAAGGAATGATTTGAGATGTATAATTTCTAAATAAGCATTTTCTTTCTTGCAATCAAGGGCAATTAGGAGCTAGTCTATCTGATAAGTTTGTGTTAAGATTCGAAGCAATTCAATAACTGACTTGGTTTATTGAACAGATCCAGTCATTCATACAATGTATCACCAAATGTAAGACCTGGGTGGGTATGTGGTCAGTGCAGACTTGATGGGCTGAATGGCCTCCTTCTACAGTGTAGGAATTCTATGATTCTATGAATTACAACTGAAGTTGCATAATTTATGTTCAACTGGGCTTGAACAATGGGCTTGTCATTGAATATCTACAGTGCAGAAGGTGGCCATTCAGCCCATTGAGTCTGGCACTAACAATAATGCCACCCACGCTTTATCCCCATAACCCAATGTATTTACCCTGCTAATTCCCATGACACTAAGAGGCAATTTAACATGGCCAACCAATCTAACATGCACATCTTTGGAGTGTGGGATGAAACTGAAGCACCCAGAGGAAACCCACGCAGACGCGGAGAAAATGTGCAAACTTCACACAGGCAGTCACCCAAGGCTGGAACTGAACCCAGGTCTCTGGCACTGTGAGCCAGCACTGTGATTTTCTATTCAGTCATGATGTGGAGTTGCTGGCATTGGGCTGGGATAAGCACAGTATATAGCCTCTCAACATCAGGTTAAAGTCCAACAAGTTTATTTGGTAGCATGGGCTTCTGAAGGTGAGTGAAGAGTTCAGTTCACAAACAGGGCATATATAGTCACAAACTCAATTACAAGATAATGGTTGGAATGTGAGTCTTAACAGGTAATCAAGTCTTTACAGATGCAGCCAATGTGAGTGGAGAGAGGGTTAAGCGCAGGTTAAAGAGGTGTGAATTGTCTCCAGCCAGGACAGTTAGTGAGATTTTGCAAACCCAGGCAAGTCGTGGGGGATACAGATAGTGCAACATGATCCAAGATCCCAATTGAGGCCGTCCTCATGTGTGCGGAACATGGCTATCAGTTTCTGCTCAGCGTTGCCATGTGTTGTGAAGGCCGCCTTAGAGAATGCTTACACGAATATTAGAGGCTGAATGCCCTTGAATGCATTCCAACCTTTATCTTGTAATTGAGTTTGTGTCTGTACATGCCCTGTTTCTGAACTGAACTCTTCACTCAACTGATGAAGGGGCAATGCTCCAAAAGCCTGCACTACCAAATAAGCCCGTTGGACTTTAATCTGGTGTTGTGAGACCACCTACTATTTCTATGCAGTGGCTTTTAATTCCTTCACCAGCAGTTTATATGGGCTACTCTCCATAATTTCAGATAAAAGCCAAGTTGGGGGTGGGGGTATCAGATGGGTCAATATGCATGTTGTAGGGTGGGGAGCTGCATAGTCAGTTCGAGAGCGTGGGTAGTCAGTTCGGGTGGGTAGTTGGGGATGTGGGCAGTTGGGTCAGGGACGGTTAGGATGGGCTGAGTTGGGAGTGTGCTGTTGGATGGAGGGGGGGGCATGTGATCAGGTCAAAGGATGTTTGGGGGATATGTGTAGGGAGGAAGTTAGATTGGGTTACACTGTTAGTCACTGAGTTACTCCAGAGATTAAACAGTGTAACAATTCTAAGATTAATACCTGAATAATAAGCACATAATTAGCCCAAGTGTCCAACACTGAACTCAGTCTGAAAGACGTGCAGGTTAGGTGCATTGGCCATGCTAAATTTTCCCGCAGTTTTCCCGAACAGGCATCAGCGTGTGGCAACCAGCAGATTTTTACAGTAACTTCATTGCAGTGCGAACTTTATTGCAGTTTCCTCCAAGTACTCTAGTTTCTTTTCACAGTCCGAAAGATGTTCTGGTTAGGTGCATTGACCATGCTAAATTCTCTCTTAGTGTATCTGAACAGTAACTTCGTTATAGTGTTAATGTAAGCCTTCTTGTGACACTAATAAATAAATTTTTAAAACAGTGCAAGAGCCATTTGTGGAAATTCCCAAGCAGCTCAAATCAGCCCATCAGAAGTTTAATTTTCTCAGGCAAGTGTAGCGCACGTGAGTGGGTCAGAAAGTCCGATGGTTGTAAAGTGCAGCAGCAGTGAGTGCCTCAATATTCGCTATTGTTGGCATCGGAAGATTTGTCCCAATATCTTTCTTTGCCCAGGACTGACCTGATGGTTTTCCTTTTAAATCCAGTCACTGTACTGAAGGGAATTTCCATTATACGGTGGGATTGGCATTATCAGTCACAAAATGGTGTTTCTCCACCATTGGGCAGCAGTTCCTGAATAATCCTGAGTGCACTCATAGCTGCACCAACAACCAATTTAAGATAATCAGTCAAGTTCATAACATGATTCATTCACTCTAGCCAGAAAGGAAATACATTCATGTGCAAGGCCCTGTTCTCTGCAAACAAAAGGAACATATTCAAGCCTAGCACCTTCTTTCAATTATGCATGGGCTTGGGGAACCTCTTGTGCCCCATTGTTATCTCCATGGCAATGCCTCAATTAATCAGAGTTGATTCGGCAACCAATCAGCACCCTTTCTTCTTGTGTTATAAATTGTTGTGATCATTTGAAATTTGGCATTCTTGCATTTGTTCTAATGACTGAAAGATGAAAAGTCTTCTGTGCAGTTGGGAAGCCATCTATCAAGAAATGATACATGTGGGATACATCCCACACATGTCATGTGGGATCTCGGCTACAAGAGGTTATTTTTTCAATTTGCTTCAGTTTGAATTCCATAATTGGGTCCAGGCCAGTCTGAGTAAACTGTACTTAAGTGTTTGTTGAAACAGAGCTGATTACCATTGAAAAGTCATGCCTTGATGTGGGCGCCGTGAAAACTGGGGGCTCCATGAGAAACGGCGTTTGTTTCAGTGCAATGTTACAGACATTTTCTCCCTGTTTACTTTCCAATTTCATGACAGATTGACCTTGGAGGGCTTCAGCAGAATAATGTAGGATTTTGTTTCACGCTAATAAGTTATTCAAGCACCAATTAACTCACCAAATTAGGAACAACCAGGATATGTTCCAAAAAAAACATAATCGGAACTGTTTTACCCAAGAGATCATATAGAAGGATATTGAATCTGTAAAGCAGATACAGACCAATTTGACTCAACTGATTTATGTTATGTTTACACTCCAGGCATGCCTCCTTTCACCCTAATCACTTTTTCCCCCATTCCCTCTCATCTTTTCTCCCTCATTTATGCTTGTGAACAAGTAACATTTATTTTGTGATAAAGACAGAAGCTGCTGGAAAGAAACAGCTGGTCCAGCAAGTTCTTTATTCCTGGGTGTGCACAAGTAAAAAACTGCCTTTTCTGAGCATAAATAATGACACAAAGTTTAAAGTTGGACGTAAAGACTTGAGTGAGGGGCAGCTGTCATGGGATATGACCCAGATTAAATCAAAACAGTGACTTTCTCTGGAAAACAAGGCTTTTAAAAAATATCTAATCAGCAAATTTATTTGTCACAAGTAGGCTTCCATTAACACTGCAATGAAGTTACTGTGAAATCCTCTAGTCGCCACACTCTGGCACGTATTCGGGTATACTGAGGGACAATGTAGCAATGCACCTCACCAGCATGTCTTTCAGACTGTGGGAGGAAACCGGAGCACCCAGAGGAAACCCACGCAGACACAGGGAGAATGTGCAGACTCTGTACAGACAGTGACCCAAGCTGGGAAATCGAACCCGGGTCCCTGGCATGGTGAGACAGCAGTGCTAACCACTGTGCCACCGTGCCGCCATAAATGTGCCAATTGCAAGGATATTTGATGTTTATCAAATGTAAAACGTGTCCATTCTGAAAATCTGCAGATGCCATCTCGAGTTATCAATGGAATTAAACAAATTATTTGACTTGCAACATTGATTGAAGAATTGTTTGAATTGAACTTTCCTCTCACATAATTCTAATATGTAGGAAATTTGTGCAAGTTTATTAAATAAAAGTTCATAAAGCATAGATCAGCTGAACTCGAAAAGGTAGCCTTTCAAAGTGGCAGAATGCCCTATGCAAGAAAAGAATTACTGCAAATCCCACAGAGACTATTAGCTGTTCTAATGACCCCTTTGCAGAAGAGACAGTGATAGCAAGAAAGATGTTAAATAGTCCATTAAGTAGATGACCCTGACAAATGAGAAGTCTTACGGTTTATAATGAGGATGTGTAATTGATTGGAGATCCTAAA
Organism: Carcharhinus amblyrhynchos; assembly: GCF_965287045.1. Classification (NCBI taxonomy): domain Eukaryota; kingdom Metazoa; phylum Chordata; class Chondrichthyes; order Carcharhiniformes; family Carcharhinidae; genus Carcharhinus; species Carcharhinus amblyrhynchos. Next base: position 59,138,923 of record NC_137335.1, read on the forward strand.
TTCTTAAGATCAGCTGTTTTATTTTGACCCACATTCACACACTCACGCTGAAACATAAACACAGGTAATATTAAAAACACGCATTCCACAAAGGACCCTTACAACCTACAGACTTCAATTCAAAGGCAGATATCCAACACAGGACAATGTATTCATTAAATGCAGTGACTGCATGAACTGATCGCCGTGTACAATTTATTTCAAATAAACAGTTTTTAATTGGATTTTGAATCTTCACTTTATCCAACTAAATATAGGCATGATATTTATTAGCTATCTGAAGCAGGTTAATTTAACTTACTATGTGGACAGTTACTGTCACTATACTCACACTTTGTAGTCCTAAATAAAATCAAAGATAACTAATTTAGCAAAGTTATGAAACTAGGGAAAAGTGCTAAATCCTATGTCCTGTCAGATGTTTGCAAGTTTGAAAAAAGTGTTAAACCAATAAGCGGTGATGAGGTACATCAAACTGGTTTTAAATGTCTGAAAATAGTTAAAGGAGGCAAAGAATGAGAGAAGTAATAGGTTCTACAATCTTCAGATCACAACAAAGAATGAGTTATATAATAGGAGATACGGCAATGAAATTACTTCAATACCATGAGGGTGTAAGGATCGAAAAGGGCATGCAGGCTGGCACTCTTAAATTGATAAGGAACAAAAGAAGGAGTTCCAGGGCAATTGGGAATCACCAGGTATAGCTGTAGCAATAAAATAAAGGAGGTAATGTTGCCATGGAATGAAGTCTAGTTTTGAGGAAAAGATTCATAGAACAGAATTGTAACAGTGCTGAAGGAGGCCATTTGGCCCTTTGTGTCTGCACCAGCTCTCCGAAACAGCATCATGACTTAGTGCTATTCCCCACCTTTTCCCTGTATCCCTGCATATTGTTTCTATTCAATTACTCATCTATTCACCTCTTGAATGCCTCGTTGAATCTGCCTCCACCACATTTCCAGGCAGTGCATTCTGGATCCCAACCACTCGTTGTGTGAAAAAGACTTTTCTCACATCACATTTGCTTCTTTTGCAAATCACTGTAAATCTGTGTCCTCTCATACATGATCCTTTTATGAGTGGGAACAGTTTCTCTCGATATTCTTTGTCCAGCTCCCTCATGATTTTGAACATCTCTATGAAATCTCCTCTCAGCCTTCTTCTCTCCAAGGAGAACAGTTCAAACGTCTCCAATCTATCCTCATAACTGAAGTTTCACATCCTTGGGACCACTCCTGTAAACCTCTTCTGCACTGTCTCCAATTGCCACATCTCCAACACCCATGTGTTCATTTTCATCCTCTTTCTTCCATGGTCTTGCTAGTCTGTAATTTTCTTCAACATTACTGAGAACTCGTGTTTCTCCAACACTTGCTTCTTAAATGTTTGTGATCTCTTTTACCTAAGCATATCAGAATTGTTACAGTCCATTCAGCCTCTCATGTCTGCACCGGCTCTCTGACTAAGCAAATCACCTAATTCCATTTCTCCACCTTTTCCCTGTAATCCTTTTCACCTAACAGTCCAATTCTCTTTTGAACGCTTCCATTGAAACAGTCTCTATCATACTCTCAGGGGTAATAATAACAATCTTTAATCAATGGCTATGCCTTCAGCCATCTAGACCCTATGCTCTGAATTCGCTCCTGAAACTTTTCTGTCCCCCTTTAAGACGATCCTTAAAACCTCTTCGACCAACTTCCAGTCATCTCTCCTAATTTCCCCTTCTTTGGCTTGATGTCAGTTTTTGTCTAATTATGATGCTATAAGACATTATGGGATGTTTGCCTACATAAGAAATATTACATACATGTAAGTCATTGTGCTTTCACAAGAGCCAGCTGTTTTTGTTTTATTTGTCCGGGAATGTGAGGGATTATTCTCTAAGTATTGCAGTAACATTTCAATCTTGACTTGAGCTTTCTTGAGATTTCAGAATTGTCAAAACAAAATGAAGTGATTTCCATGAATAATGAAGTCGAGTGTCTACAGGGCATCTTTAATAATAATGAACATTGTGAATATCATTTTGACTTCAGACAACATAGTGAAGCAAAAAATGTTGATCAAATAAACTGATACTTATGTGGAGCTCTTCACAACCTCAGGATCTCCCAAAGTGACCCACAGCATAAGAAATACATTTTGAATACTAGTCTAATGTAGTGAAAACTGGCAGATAATTTGTGCACAATTGAATTCTACAAACCGCTTCCACTATACAAGAAAGCCAGATACGATCTAAGGACAGCCACCAAAGATGCCAAAAGACAGTATCGGACTAAGCTAGAGTCCCAGGCTAGCTACATCGACCTGCACCAACTATGGCAAGATCTGCAATACACAACAGGCTACAAGATGAAGGCAAGTAAAATCACCAGCTCCAACACACCTCTCCCTGATGAGCTCAGTGCACCCTACGGTTATTTTGAGCAAGAGGTCAGCAAAAGCATGCCCTCCATCCTGGAAGCCTTGGATGAACCTGGATCTGTGGTCTCCATTGCAGATATCAGAGCAGTTTTCTTGAAGGTCAACCCACGGAAAGCAACTGGCCTGGATGGGGTACCCAGACATGCACTCAGATCCTGCACAGATCAGCTGGCAGAGGTATTCATGGAAATCTTCAACCTCTCTTTACAACAATCTGAGGTCCCTACTTGCTTCAAGAAGACGACCGTCATCCCGGTACCTAAGAAAAACCAAGCAGATTGCCTTAATGACTATCAGCCGATAGCTCTGACATCCATCATTATGAAGTGTTTCAAAAGGTTAGTCATTGCACGAATCAATTCCAGCCTCCCAGACTACCTGGATCCACTACAGTTTGCCTACCGCTGCAACAGGTCCACAGCAGACACCATTTCCCTGGCCCTGCACTCAACCCTGGAACACCTAGATTACAAGGACACCTATGTCAGCCTCCTATACTGGCTACTGCTCAGCCTTCAACACTATTATTTCCATGAAACACATCTCCAAACTCCGTGGCCTGGGCTTCGGCACCTCCTTCTGCAACTGGATCCTGAACTTCCTGACTCACAGATCACAACCAGTAAGGATCGGCAACAACACCTCTTCCACAATCATCCTCAACACTGGTGCCTCACAAGATTGTGTTCTCAGTCCCCTGCTATAGTCCTTGTACACCTCTGACTGTAAGGCCAGTTCTCCTCCAATTCCATTTTCAAGTTTGCTGACGACACCACTGTAATGGGTCGGATCTCAAACAATGACGAGACAGAGTACAGGAATGAGAATCTGGTGAACTGGTGTGGCAATAATAATCTCTCCTTCAATGTCAACAAAATGAAGGAGATTGTCATTGACATGCCCCTGTCTACATCAATGGGGATGAAGTAGAAAGGGTCAAAAGCTTCATGTTTTTAGGTGTTCTGATCACCAACAACCTGTCCTGGTCCCCCCATGCTGACAATATAGTTAAGAAAGCCCACTAACGCTTCTGCTTTCTCAGAAGACTAATGAAATTTGGCATGTCAGCTATGACTCTCACCAACTTTTACAGATGCACCATAAAAAGCATTCTTTCTCGTTCTATCACAGCTTGGTATGGTTCCTGTTCTGCCCAAGACTGCAATAAACTACAAAAGGTCATGAATGTAGCCCAATCCATCACGCAAACCAACCTCCCACCCATTGACTCTGTCAACACTTCCCGCTGCCTCGGCAAAGCAGCCAGCATAATTAAGGACCCTACGCACCCCCGATATTCTCCCTTCCACCTTCTTCCTTCAGGAAAAAGATACAGAATTTTGAAGTCACATACTAACTGACTCAAGAACAGCTTCTTCCCTGCTGCTGTCAGACTTTTGAATAGACTTACCTTGCATTAAGTTGGTCTTTCTCTACATCCTAGCTATGACTGTGACACCAGATTCTGCACTGTCTCGTTTTCTTCTCTATGAATGGTATGTTTCGGCTGTATGGTGCTGAAGAAACAATACTTTTCACTGTATGTTATCAATAAATCAAATCAAATCAAATCAGCAGTGAAACAAATAGCCAGATAATCTGTTTTTGTGACCTTTTTGTTTATTCTTCCATGCGATATGGGCATCGTTGACAAGTCCAGCGTTTGTTGCCCATCCCTAACTGTCCTTGAACTGAGTCGCTTGCTTGGAGGGGAAAGATTTAAAGGGGACCTGAGGGGTAATATTTTAACACAGAGGGTGGTTTGTATATAGAACGAGGTGGTAGAGGCGGGTCCAATTACAATGTTTAAAACACATTTAGGCAGGTGCATGGATAGGAAAGGTTTAGAGAGATATGGGCCAAACGCAGGCAAAAGGGATCAGTTCAGTTTCAGAAACCTGGTCAGCACGGACACGTTGGGCCGAAGGGCCTGTTTCCATGCTGTATATCTCTATGACTCTATGATTCTATTTCAGAGGGCATTTAAGAGTCAACCACATTGTTGTGTGGTCTGAAGTCACACATAGTCCAGACTGAATGAGGATGGCAGATTTCCTTCTCTAAAGGACATTAGCGAAGCAGATGGATTTTTCTGACAATTGATGATAGATTCATTGCCACCGTTGCTGAGGCTGGCTTTGAATTCCAGAATTTATTAATTGAATTATTTGAAATTCCACCCATTACAGTGGTGAAATTTGTTAGGTGGTGAAATATTGTTGGTTTAGATGCCAGGAGGAGTCCTCGACTTTTCTTTGAGCAATGCCACAGGGTCTTTTATATCCACTTCAGATGGCAGACATTCATTCAAAAAAGACAGAGTAAGGAGGGATCCATTAAAGAAGAGAAATGAGAAGAAATTATACCTTTTGGTCAGATTTGTAAGAGGCAGAAAGAACCTGGCACTAAAATTATATCGAAGTTCTAATCTCTCTCGCTGTATCTCCCTAAATTGGGAGTTCCTGCTGCTTAGGTTTATTCAGAACCCACAATTGCACAGCAGCTGGTGTGCAGCCTCTACAAGGGTGGATATGGGCTCTATGGTGGATTTCGAGCCAAACAACTGGCCAAGGTCCCAAAAACTTCAATGAAATCTTAGCACATTGTGGCCCTCTCCCTTACTCAGAGTTGGAATCAGAGTGAAACAATAGTGATTTCCTCCCTACTCTCCACAGCACGCTAGAGACAGAGCTTCAAGGACATGGAGCAATGTCAGCAACTCTATCCCCTTCTAATGAGGGCTCCTCTTACTGATCCTTTAAGCTTTGATAGAATCTGCACTAATGAGGGCACCAGTAATTATGATTCTGCGATAAATGCCAAGGTCACAACATCAGGAAGTACAAAGACACTGCCCTTGAAAAACTGAGAAAAAAACAAGCCTTCACTGCCCCATTGAAAGGCGTTTAGAAAATTGCAACATGCTAATATAGCCATTATACTTTAACAGGATTGGATGAAGTGAGTACGATGGAACAGTGGTTAGCACTGCTGCCTCACAGCGCCAGGGACCCAGGTTCAATTCAATTGGGTCACGGCCTGTGTGGGTTTGCACATTCTCCCTGTGTCTGTGTGGGTTTCCTCCAGGTGCTCTTTTTTCCTCCCACAATCCAAAAATGTGCAGATTAGGTTGTTTGGCCATGCTGAATTGACCCTTAGTGTCAGGGGATTAGCATGGTAAATATGTGGTGTTAGGGGAAAAGAGCCTGGGTGGGATTGTGGTCGGTGGGCCGAATGGCCTCCCTCTGCAGTGTAGGGATTCTATGAATCTATGAGCACTGAGGGTGTGCACTGTAGCAGAAGCTGATGAGCATGAGTGCAATCATTAACAAAAGAATAAAGAATGTTGGGCATTGTGTAGAGCGATTGTTTCTCAGGATAAGACTGCCTCTGAAAACAGGAACTGAGAATTAGACAAAAGGGAGCAAAAAGAAGGAACAAAAGCAATCAGGGGAAATACAGCCTGACATCCATTAGAGGGAAATTACTTAAAACTACTCCTCAGGAAATTATGAATGAACCAGTAGGATTAGAGAACTGAAAGAGGAATCCAGCATTGTTTTATAGGAGGGAGAGTTAAGCCACCTCTTGGAGTTCATTGAAGTCACAGAATTCAAGGAGGCCATCCAGCGCATCGGTATCTGCACCGTTATCTGAATGAGCACTTCACCTCGTGCCTTTCTCTCACCTTCTCCCTTGTAACATTCTTCCTTTTCAGATAACAGTCCAATTCCTTTTGAATGTCTCAATTGAACCTGCCTACACCATAGTCCAGACTTCAACTGTTCGCTGCAGGAAGGTATTTCCCCAATGCTGCTTTTGCTTGTTAAGGTTAAGTTTATTTATAAGAGTCACAAGTAGGCTTACATTAACAAAGCAATGAAATTACTGTGAAAATCCCCTAATCACCTCACTGTGGCACCAGTTCAGGTACATGGAGGGAGAATTTAGCATGGCCAATACACGTAACTAGCGCGCCTTTTGGACCATTGGAGGAAACCGGAGCACCCAAAGGAAACCCACGCAGGTACTGATAGAACATGCAGACTCCGCACAGGCAGTGACCAAGGCAGGAATCAAATCCAGGTCCTTGGCACTGTGAGGTAGCAGTGCTAAACACTGTGCCACCATGCCACCCTTGCACTAATTACTTTAAATCAGTGCCGTCTCAATTTTAAATACTTTCATGAGCGGGAAATGTTTCACCCCATCTAAACACTTGGAGCAGGAGGAGCTTGGTGAAGGTTGTTCATTTACATTTCTGCAAGACCACGCAGGAAATTAGTTCACAGGTTGGAAGCTGTAGTTTCCGTAGAGTGCTTCTGAAACATGTGAAACAAATTGATTAGAATGAACCATGGTTCAAGAAAAGGATGGTTGTACATGGAACAATACCAGCAGGTAACAAGTGGACTATCTCAAGGATTAGTCAAGATATTTGCTGTACATAAACTCCAAATTTGCAGATGATGATCAATTGAAGAGGACGCTGGGAAATGGGATTAGAATAGATCAGTGTTTGATGGCCAGTGCAGATGTGATGGGCCAAAGGGCCTCCTTCTATGCTGTAAAACTCTATGGACCCTATTTTACCATTTTGATTCTAAGTGCTGGGCAGACTTGAAACTGAGAGTGTTTCAGATCTGACTTTTAGACCCGCTCTGAGGTGCCCCCTTACACACTCTGCCTGCAAAAATATCAGAAAGTCAAAATTGCGCTGCACAAGCCTGTGGGCAGGGCTTAACGCGCCCGAACCCCTGCAGGTCCAACTGGTGCCTCCAAATGTATATGAGCAGAAGAAAAATAATAGAATGCTGCTCCCCTGCCACATCCCTTCCAAGCCAGATAATGCCTCTCCCTGACATCCACAAGCTTTGTCCTACTCCCCACAATATTACTGCTCCCCTTATCCCCCCACAACCCCAGCCACCCAGACTGATCACGGGCCCCTCCCACCTTCCCTCAGGCCCCATGACTTTATTACAAATAATTGGATCAGTACAGAAGGACTTGGATTTGTTGGGAAGCTCAGCTATTGAGTGGCAGGTGTGGAAAAATGTGGCTTTCTGACATTTGATAAGGATACAATGTCAGTATTAGCTAAATAATAATGTTCTACAGCAATGGCATGGGAGAAGAATTTAGCAGTATAAATCCACAGATTATTGAAGCCACTGGCAAATTGTGCCACAGCTGTCAAGAGAACCAAAAGGATTTTGGGAAGACAGCCAGAGAAATTTCAGGAAGCCATTCTGAGCTTGCACAGATTTCCACCAGGCTTCTGTCCAAACCAAAGTTAAAAATGACCCATAATATGCTTAACCCAATCACAGATTCGAGGGCGTAGCCCCAAATATGGAAGATGGAGGGTGAAAAGACAGTTCAGATGTCAATATTTTACACAGAGGTTGTTCCTTTCAGGTCCTAAACATTTCCAGAAAAGGTCGGAAGAAGTGAGAGACAATATCCTGCTGATTGCCTGAATAAGAGAGAAAGGGACTGAGGGTGATGCACTTAATTTAGTACTGACAGAGCGATTTGAGAAGAAACTAAGTTGCTGTAATCAACGAAAGCTTTTATGAGATGTCATATGTTGATAATTTGTTCATAACTACACATTAGCAGATTCTGTCTAAACCTTGGAAATATCCAGGGCCATGACAGACAATTTGTCAGTCTTCAAGATCAGAGCCAGAGACTATAAGCCAACCACCAGAGTCTGTCAGCATGCAGGTCATTGATTTGTGGATTCCACAAGTGAAACAGAGCACCAAAGCTTTGCATCTGAAATCATAAAATAACTGTTCCCCCCTCCCTTCCCCACCCACAGATGCTGATGGACCCACTGAGTATTTCCAACCTCTTAGCTGCACTGAATTACATTCGAAAACAAAACACAAAAGTTAGTTTTTAATAAAAAAAAGACAACAGGTGGCCAGCCTAAACAAGTCTGGAAGTAAATTAGATTTACTTGATTTGCTGTAAAGCACTTTTAGTACATTTCTAACACATTCGCTGCAAAAGTGGTAAGAATACTCAACGTCAGGCAATGTAACCTTTTACTTTCCAACACGTTATTTATTATCCTGCATTTAGTGCATTCATTCAGCAATGAGTAATGGAATCAGCATCCAAAAGAACATCTGACAACCATGTGAACAGATCACACAAAACTGCTTATTTTATTGACATGTATGTTCTATAGAAATCCATGCTGATCTGGTATGTAATGGGTCTCCATTAAAACCGTCTTTAAAACTGATATTGTACAGATTGCAAAGTTCAATTTAAAAAATGTACAAAACTCCGAGTACGGTGTCCTTCGCACAGAGGAGATGGAAAGAGTGGAGCTGACCCAATCACTTCAAACTTTCCCATTCTTAATACAGCACCATTGACTCCAGAGTTGCAATGACATTTTCAGAACACCAGTGTAAGATGTTATTGGTGCAGGCAATTATATCTCCAAGATGTGGTTCGGGTTTGTTTTATTGGCAAGCGGCTCTGAAGCACAGCCTGCCTTTCTGAAAATCCTCTTTCAAACTGTATCCGCCTTTTCATTTCTGAAAGAGAGATGACTCCTGACAATTAACCTCAGTCCAAAGGCTCCGAGTCAGAAGCCAGAAAGCGCACAACTAAGCACACATGGATGGAGCTCTGACATCTTGTCCTACAGCACAGAAATGTAAACAGTGTTAACAGTGAGTCACCCCTCACATTGCTTTTCAAGTGTTATTGGTAGCATATCAATGCTCACATGTTAGGCACTCCAATTCAATGTAAGTAAAATTCAGGGCAGTCAGAAAGCTCGTTCCTCTTCCTCACTTTAGTAATGATGTGGAGATGCTGGTGTTGGACTGGGGTGGGCACAGAAAGAAGTCACCAAGTTAAAGTCCAACAGGTTTATTTGGAACCACAAGCTTTCAGGATGTAGGAGCTGCACTCTGAAAGCTTGCGATTCCAAATAAACCTGTTGGGCTTTAACCTGGCGTTGTGAGATTTCTTACTCTGCTCACTTAAGTAACATTAAATTTTTTAACATTTTGAGTTTTATGTTCCACCTGAAAGACAGCACCTCTAATCATACAACACTTCCTCTACAATGCATTGTACTCAAGGTTTGAAATTGGACTTTTACTTCGGTTGTTTAGGGGTGTTTTTTCTGCCAGTTTTCCCCCTTCCCTTTTCCTGAAGTCCTCCTTTATTGTGCATGGTTCTATTTGAGTACCACTATCCTATCTAAACGCTATGCGTAAATGTCAGCTGTCTATCTTAACCCAACTTGATTCTGTCCTGATACCCACAGGTTTCCAGCAATAGTTCACTGTAATTGACAGAGGGAACCCTCTCTCCAGTCTAATATTCCTGCTGCCAACAGCAGGACATCCACTGTTGAGGTTAACTAGTTCAATAAAGAGCAGGGAAGAAAGCTTAATAGGATTCTCTGTCCTGCATGGCTCACATATTACAAACTGAGTCACTGGGGAAATAACCTCTTTGTTTTAATCATAAATCTCCTTGACAAATAAACAAGAAACGGATGTAACTGAGAACAGTCAAAGTATGGATCGTTTGATTTTTGTTCCCAACAAAAATCAAAAGACTGCAACTAAACAATGCGTCTGTAAAATGACAAAAGGAAAGAGTCTGAAATTTCATAGCATTTTATCATGTTTTTCAGAGACATCCAAAGGAATTACTTTGAAATGCTTTCATATTTGTTATGTGGGCAAATGCAGCAACTATTTTGTGTAAACTAGTGTACAACAAAATTGCAATGAAAGGCAAATTAAGGTGTTCTCAGTTCTGTCCATTGAGGATGAAATGTAACGTGATCAGTGCAGCAAAAAGGTAATTTCTCTTCCTAATTTAGTCACATGGACAATCAATCTAACCTGCGTATCTTTGGACTGCAGGGGGAAACCAGAGCGCCTGGAGGAAACTCACACATGCATGGGAAAAACATGCAAATTCCAGACAGACAATGACCCAAGGCTAGAATTGAACTCAGTTCCCTGGCATTGTGAGACTACTGATTAGAATGCGAATCCTTACACCTAACCTGCTGTTCAAGACCTGAAGTGGCTGATAATGTGAGTGGAAGGAGCACTGATCACAGTTTAAAGAGATGTGTATTGTCTCCAGACAGTACAGTAAGTGAGGTTTTGCAAACCCAGGCAAGTCACGGGGGTTACAGATAGTGCGACATGAACCCAAGATCCCTGTTGAGACCGTCCTCATGTGTGCGGAACTTGGCTATCAGTCTCTGTTCAGCGACTCTGCGCTGTCGTGTGTCGTGAAGGCCGCCTTGGAGAATGCTTACCCGAAGGTCAGAGGCTGAATGCCCGTGACCACTGAAGTGTTCGCCAACAGGAAGGGAACAGTCTTGCCTGGTGACTGTCGAGCGATGTTCATTCATCCGTTGTCGTAGCGTCTGCATGGTCTCCCCAATGTACCATGCTTCGGGACATCCTTTCTTGCAACGTATCAGGTAGATGGCCGAGTTGCAAGAGTATTTACCATGTACCTGGTGGACGGTATTCTAATCAGTAATCTCTAAACTGTCTGTGCTTTATATGCTCTGTCTGAGGCCAGAACTCTCCATTCACCTGACGAAGGGGCTAACCCGAAAGCTTGCGAGTATATTATCAAATAAATAGGTTGGACTAAAACCTGGTGTTGTCAGACTTTTTACTGTGTTTACACCAGTCCAACGCCGGCATACCCACATTGCGAGACAGCAGTGCTAACCACTTTGCCACTGTGCATTGAAATATCAGCTTCCATTGTAGTCAAGATCTGGAATTGGGCTTGAACTTACAACATTTTGAATCAGAGATGAGGCACCAAGTTAATCACCATTTCCATTGTACATGTGCAGATTATTACTTGAAGGCTGACCACAGTTTGCACCTGCAGTTCTGAAATGATGATTAAAAAGAGCTGATTTTTTGATTTTTGGTTTTTTCCATTCGTGTAACATTAATCTTTAACTCACAGTACCTTGTAAATCCTGCAACTCTTTTGATGATTTCTAAATGAAATTTCAAAATGATTCCAGAAAGACATCGTTAACAATAATTGCATATTTCTAATACTGAATATCAAAATTTAGTATTAGAGAAATGAAGAGAACTGTTGTAGTGAAAAATTAGCACAACCTATTATATTTTGCTTTGATTTAATATTTCTGTCATAAAGTGTTAAAGCCCTTCAGCTTCAATGTGACAATCAAGTGTGACATTTAATCATACTATCTAGAGGAGCCTTTAAACTGCGAGGGGTTTTCTTTTTATTCCTCTGGCCTCTGGATCATGATTATCTCTGAAGATTCAAGCCTTTTATCTTCATGACTCTTTCTGAAGAACCTACTGAACAAACTTTTTGGCCTTTGTGGTTTACTTGTGGCAAAATGTTCATTCTGATAAATTCAAAAGGACAAAAATGGAAAATGTCACAAAATGCTAATCTGTTAACGTTGTTAACAGAGTTGAAAGTAACCTTATGACATGTTGAGGATTGATTGGGAGGCAAGAGACAGCAAGGACAGTGAACTCTGGTTTGTAACAAGTGGTGTTCCCTTGGGATCTGTACTGCGTCTTCAAGTCTTCACTGTATATAGAATTAATGACTTGGATGAAGGAATGGAGGAGGATTGTATATCCAATTTTGCAATGGGCAGCAAGTCAGGAGACACAGTAAAATGTATAGTAAGACGGGGTAGGAATTTACAAAGAGTAACTGACCGCCCCCCCCCCAGAAAGAATGTGAATGCTAGTTCAATTGAATTTTTCAGAATTGATATTGATAGGTTTTCAATAAGTAAGGATATCAAGGGATATGGTCTAAAGGCAGGTAGATGGAGTTTAATTTCACATCAGTAATGATCTGATTGAACAGAGAAATCGGCTTGAGGGACTAATTGAGTTATCTTGTTCCTAGCTCTGTTGAACTGAAACCCCAAACCCTACTGCGGTGACATCGCCCTTTTAAGGGGAAATCCTTTGTACACTATATGATTGAGCCAGAGGGGCGGGGGGGGGGGGCAAGAGAAGTCAGACCAATCAGGAGTGTGGGTGTGCATCTTGGGAGGAGGAGGATCTTACTTTGGAGCCAGGCAAGAGAAGAGAGTTGACCTACATGTCAATTTTTTGTTTTATATGTATACTTACATTAGTTAATAAATACTTTGTTGTTGGGGCCACACTGAGGCGCCCCCAGTTATTAACTGGCGACAATGAGAATCTACATCAATTGTTTGGAGATTGCAGTGCACAGTTAAAGGGGGAGGATCATCAAAATTAAAAAGAAACAGGTACAGATGCCTTTAAAATACCTTTAATTGGGAAGACAGAATCATTTCACCCAGAAGTTGAGGGTTGGGAACAATGTATCGACCGGGTATGTTATTTATTTGAGCTAATGAAATCGCTGTGGAGGCAAAATGAAAGGTGATACTCGTCACAGTCTGTGACCCACAAACTTACAGACTGTGAGCTTCCTAGCATCACCTGACACTCCAGGCACAGAGGGCGGGATTTTACAGCCTTGCTCAAGTGAGACTCGAAATTCCCACCCGAGGTCAACAGGCATTTCTGCTGTCTGCTCCTCGCCCACTCCGATTCCATGGCGAGCAAGGCAGTAGAATTCCGGCGAAAGTCTTTCAATCAAATATTGGGATTGGTCAAATGCCAACTTAATCCCTGACCTTCAAAGTATCATATTGAGGTACAAGTTTCATTCGGCTATGAGGGAACTGGGGGAGATGGCCTCTGGGTTCTTGGCCTGACTAGGAGTTGGGGGAGATGTTAAGAGTCTGTTTAGTCTGTGGGATTAACAGCCTCACAATACAAAAACAGCTGCTGACTGAGACTAAAATCTCTTTGGAAAAAGTTGTAGAGATGGTCCAGGTGACTGAATGCATTGAGCAAGGTGTAAGTGAATTACAAGTTGTGCCCAATGAGGTGCACTGAGGAACAGCCCGAGTGAGGCTGTGGCAGAGCCTGAGGGTGGTACAACACCAGGGATGGATTCAGGATTTCAGTGTGGGGGAGAGCACTATAAGTTAACTGTGAACCAAGGAACCCAGATAGATTAATACCCCATTCCGAGGATTGGGGATCACTATGCAAAATTAGCAGGGGGCATTAAAAACATCAAGTTAGATCTCAGTCATGCATACAAGCAGCTGAAGCTGGTCGAAGACTGCCAAATTTGGTCACCATTAACACTAACAAAGGATTATATTTGTACATTTGTCTGCCATTTGGCACCTCAATGGCTTGTGCCATCCTCCAGCGCACCTTGTTGCAAAGTGGTTGTACTTAAGTGATGTCCTAATCACTGCAGTGCCCCCTGAGGAACATAGAACAAACCTAGATGAAGTCCTAAAAAGATTTAAAGCAGTAAGCATGTGCTAAAAAGAAGCAAAATGCTTCCAGGAAGATGAGACCACAAACCTTGACTTCAAAGTAGATACAAAGGGTTTGCATCCCCTAGGGGACAAGGCAAAAGTTTTCAAAGAAGTATCACAGAGTATGACAGAGCTAAAATCATTCCTCAGTGTGGTAAAATATTAAAAAAGGTTCCTCTAAAATATGTCCGGAACTCTGGCCCTGTTACACCAGCTTCTGATGAAGCATCAATGATCGAAATGGGGAGAGGCATGAAAAAATGTATTTGCTAAAGTAAAACAAGCCTTGCAGTCATCGACACTACTCATACATTTTAATCCAACCAAAACGTTGGCAGTACCTTGTGATCCATCACCATATGAAGTGGGGGCAGTCTTTTCCCACAAGATGTCAGACAGTATGGAGAGACTAATTGCATTCACATCAAGAACCTTATCCGAGGTTGAGAAGAAGTACCCTCAAATTGACAAGGAGAGTCTGGCAGCAATCTAATGCAGTGAAGAAGTTTCATCAATCTATACATGCGAGGCACTTCACTTTTGTATCACAAGCCTCTGTTAGATTTGTTTCAAGACGACAAACCAGTGCCACCAATTGCCTCTATGAGGGTACAGAGATAACTGTCGTTGTTGGCTGAGTTCAACTACTCCTCCCACCATCGACCAGGGATATGAATATCAAATGTAGGTGCACTCAGCCACTGTGGCCAAACGGGCCATCGAAAATGGCAATTTGTAAAGCACTCTGGGACAATTGGGCAAGAACTAAAACAAGAGGTGAAATTTAAAGATAGAGACAAATAGGCTGATGAGTGAATAAACAGGATGTGGGTCATCTCCAGGATGAAAGAGACTTTATGGTCACACTGGATTGTGTACCAGACATACAGGCACCGTGACCCCTTATTTAAGAGGAGGTATGTGACCTATGTGCCTCCAGCACCTACAGACATGGCCGTTGGGGACACACCCAGAGGTTGGTGTGGTAGCACCTGATTGGACTCTTATCGATCAGGGGGATCAGGTCCTGATCAATTGACTGGCATTGGCCAAAACGGGCGTGAAACCAAATGGGGTATAAAGGATGCTGCGCAACCAGGAATCTCTCTCTCTCTCTGACCCCATGAACGAGCTATAACAATGGTGACCAGCGATGACCAGCATGAGGAGAGCCACCACACCCAAGAAGGAAGGAGGGAAGATCAGGGCCAGAGTGCCAGACTAGACCAAAGGACCAGACTATGCAGACGATGGCCGAGACCAGCGCACAGATGAAAATATCTGTTTGGGTACTTGCCAGTCATGCAAAGTTAAGTCAAGGTCTCGTATTGGACTTGAACTTTAGTATTTTCCTGTAAGATAACTTACTGTTGGTTGGGTGGGTCATTATTGATTGTGTGGGTTTGAATAAATATTGGCTGTACTAATAAGACGTTTACTAGTAGTTATTTGTCCATTATATAAGAGTTAAAACAGACTGTGCGGCAGGCAACACCACCTCCCTCTGCTGCAGCCTCAACAATCTCCATCTGTGCCACAATAAATAGTATTGGTATTGCACCTGCCAAAGACATTGTCGGTTCAGCTGCCCCTTAAAATCTCAGACTGAACATAAGAACATAAGAAATAGGAGCAGGAGTAGGCCATCTAGCCCTTCGAGCCTGCCCCGCCATTCAATAAGATCATGGCTGATCTGTCGTGGCTCAGTTCCACATTCCCGCCCTCTCCCCATAACCCTTAATCCCCTCTCTTATCAAAAACCCATCAACCCGCGTCTTAAAAATATTTAGCGAGGCAGCTTCCACCACTTCAACGGGCAGAGAATTCCAGAGATTCACCACCCTTTGAGTGAAGAAGTTCCTCCTCAACTCTGTTCTAAACCGCTCCCCCTTTATCTTGAGGCTGTGCCCCCTAGTCCTACTATCCTTTCTGAGCGGGAAGAGTCTCTCCACCTCTATCCTATCCATCCCATTCATCATCTTATACGCCTCAATGAGATCTCCCCTCATTCTTCTAAACTCTAACAAGTACAAGCCTAGTTTATTCAGCCTCTCCTCATAGCTCAACCTCCTCAACTCCGGCATCAGCCTAGTAAACCTCCTCTGCACTCCCTCCAAGGCCAAAATATCCTTGCGCAAGTACGGTGCCCAAAACTGCACACAGTACTCCAGCTGCAGCCTCACCAATGCCCTATACAGCCACAGCAAGACCTCCCTACTTTCATATTCAATCCCCCTCGCTATGAAGGCCAGCATCCCATTCGCCTTCCTGACCACCTGCTGCACCTGCAAGCTGGGTTTTTGCGACTCATGCACAAGGACCCCGAGGTCCCTCTGCACCGTCGCCTGCTGCAGTTTTTCGCCACGTAAGTAATAATCCTTCCTACCATTATTCCTACCATAGTGGACCACCTCACACTTGCCAACATTAAATTCCATTTGCCATTTCCTGGCCCATTCGCCCAGCCTATCTAGATCCTTCTGCAGACTCTCCACACCCTCCGCACAATTTGCCGTTCCACCAATCTTGGTGTCATCAGCAAATTTCGACACCCTACACTCGGTTCCCTCCTCCAGATCATCTATATAAATGGTAAATAGCTGAGGCCCCAGCACCGACCCCTGGGGCACTCCACTAGTCACCATCCGCCAATCCGAATAGCACACATTGACCCCCACTCTCTGCCTCCTATTTGACAACCAATCCTCTATCCACGCTAACACCCTACCCCCAACTCCATGTCCCCTGACCTTCTGCAATAACCTCTTGTGAGGTACCTTGTCAAACACCTTCTGAAAATCCAGAAAGACCACATCTACCGGCTCTCCTCTATCCACCGCCCTAGACACATCCTCATAGAACTCCAGTAAATTTGTCAGACATGACTTCCCTTTAACGAAACCATGCTGCGTCTGCTCTATCAAGCAATTCCCCTCAAGATGCCTTGCTATTTCCTCCTTGATGACGGATTCTAACATTTTACCTACAACAGACGTTAAACTAACCGGCCTATAATTCCCTGCCTTTTGCCTGGCACCCTTCTTAAACAATGACTGAGAGGGAGCCATTGCTCTCCATAGTAAAGAGGATGGTGCTACAAAGTTGGTGCTATGACAAGTCGGAGAAAATCAGACCCTACCTGCAGTGTAGGAAGGAGATAATGTGTGAGGACAGTGTGTTATTGTAGGCGGCTCATGTTATAATGTCATTCCCGAGGGGATGGCTTTTACTTACGGGAATTACACAATGTACATCCACCCTGAGCAAAATAAGATGAAGGCACTGGCCGGCAGCTAGGTTTGGTGGCATCAATAAGAAGACTGAAGAAATGATTAGCCAGTGGCTGAGTTCTTAAACCCAGCAGTCATTGCCACCACCATCTAAAATGCATCCATGGCCGAGCCAGCCATGGTCGCGTTCACACATATACTTCACTGGATCATTCATGGGATGTATGTTCCTCACCCTGATTGATGCACATTCAAGAAGGCTAGATGTCCACCTAATGAAGTTTACAATGGCCATAGCCACCATTGGCAGGTTGCGACAGATCTTTGCCATTCGTGGCATCCCTAAGATCTTAGTGTCAGACAATGGCGCTGCATTTACAGTTGAGGAGTTCTACCAATTTGTCAAGTCAAATAGGATAAGCCTTGTTCATTCAGCTCCATATCACCCTGCCTCGAATTGCTTGCCACAGTAAGCCATACAAACATATAAGGCTTCAATGAAAAAGCAAGCTCACAGGCCATTGAATTTACGTTTGGCAAGTTTTTTGTTATCATACAGTACTACATCAAATGCTCCCACCTCGGTTACGCCAGTTGGATTATTATTGGGATGAACCTGCTTGGATTTGTTTTTTTTTCAGATTTGTTGGGGAGGGTGAAGGCTGGGCAAACTTTCCAGAATATACGTCATGATCAAAGAAAAGGGACAGAGCATTCAAGGCCAGTGACCTGCTCACAGTGAGAAACTTCACTGGTGGACTGGCCCAGGTGTTAGAAAGGATTGTAGAGAGAACGTGATCAGTTTCATAGATGTTAGAAATACAAGGTGACCGTGTGAAAAAACATGTGGATCATTTGGGGAAGTGAGCTGGGCCTTACCCAGAGACCAACGGGGCTTAGATGTGCCAGCTAAGGATATCTATGGTCCCTGTTGAGCCTAGACAACCCTTGGCTTCTGTAGCTGAGGAGGCAAAAGCCACTGGGAGGATGTCAACTTTGAGCTGATGAGTTTGACTTTCTTTTCTGCAGGACCAGATTCATTGCTTGCTGAGGAACGCTGAGTTGAATTGAGGCGATCCACAGAAATCTTGAAGTCTCTGGATCGATTGACTTTGTGACTGGACTTCCCTTGATCTCCCCATGTGACATTAAACCTATGTATAATGTTGTTCTCTTTTGTTTTCAGTCATAGGTGAACTCAAAGGCTGGCGGGGGAGGTGTCTGGTAATGTTGTCCTTTTAAAGCGTGATCCTTTGTGGGCACGTGATCAGGCCAAACCCTATGTAAAAGTCACGATGGAAGTCAGGCCAATGTGAAGTCTAGCTGCGCATGCTGGGAGGATGAGAACCTTCAATGGGAGCCAGGGAGGAGAAGAGAGTGGACTGTGCAGAATTTCTGTCAGACCTTATCTTGCATATATATTTATATTAGTTAATAAACCCTTTGTTGTTGGAGCCACATCAAGTTCCCTCCAGTTACTTGACCTATTTTCTCATAAAAGTTCTTTTTCTTTCTAAATGAGTTATTTGCCGATTTAAAATGCAATCAAATTAGTGGCCCATTAGTTTCCGCAGTGGAATTAGTAAACCTTTTTAAAATTCATTTATGGGACATAGACATGGTTGGCTAGGCCAGCATTTATTACCCATCCCTAGTTAACCTTGAGAAAGAGGTGGTGGGCCGCCTTCTTGAATCCCTGCAGTCAATGTGCTATGGGTTGACCCACAATGCCATTAGGGAGGGAATTCCAGGATTTTGACTCAGCGACTGTGAGGGAGCTGCGATATATTCCAAGTCAGGATGGTGAGTGGTTTGGAGAGGAACTTGCAGGTGATGGTTCTCCCATGAAGCTGCTGTCCTTGTCCTTCTTCATGGAAGTAGCCATGGGTTTGGAAGCTACTGTCAAAGGATCTTTGGTGTATTGCTGCAGTGCATCTTGTAGATAGTACACACTGCTGCTACTGAACATCAGTGGTGGAAGGAATGGATGTTTGTAGAGTTTTGACTCCATGGCCCCAAATACACAAAACTCAGTCAGTGAGTTACACTAGTCCTCAGCCAGATTAAATACCATGTGGAAATGGTTTGGGAGCAGAAGAACAGCATTTAATGGAGAAAAGAACAAAGTTAGAAACAGCAAAACACTGTGAAGTTTTTTTATAAGTGAAGTTACAAGTTATACACAAGATTTATGGGTTAGTTTTTCACGTTGTCTAAATTGAAAATAGTTGAATATCCTAAATTAATTTGCCAAGTGGAAGATTTTAAGAGGATACATAAAGAATGCAGAAAAAAGATCTTTCATAGAATCTCTGCAGTGCAGAAGGAGGCCATTCAGCCCATTGAGTCTGCACCAACAACAATTCCACCTAAGCCGTAACCCCACATATTTATCCCACTAATTCCTCTGACTTATGCATCCTGGGACACTAAGGTACAATTTAGCATGGCCAATTCAGTAACCCACACATCTTTGGACTGTGGCAGGAAACCCACACAGCCACAGGGAGAACATGCAAACTCTACACAAACAGTGACACAAGTCGGGAATCGAACACAGGTCCCTGGATCAATGAGGCAGCAGTATTAACCACTGTGACATCGTGCAGCCCAGTGGTACTGAGAAGTTGCAATCTCTAAATGATTTACAAATTCCTGATATCATGGGATGAATGAATTTTCAATTTCTCATAAGTTGCAAGGGTGGTATTCTTCACAAGCCTACTAACATGACAAAGTAAAAATACATTTTATTTACAATAAAAGTGCATTTTACCTTCTCCAGTCATGTGGTATGGCTAATACAGCAAAGGAACAGGCCCTTTGGCCCTCCAAACCTGCACTGACCATGCTGCCTGACTTAACTAAAACCCACTATGCTTCCGGGGACATAAGAACATAAGAACATAAGAAATAGGAGCAGGAGTAAGCCATCCAGCCCTTCGAGCCTGCCCCGCCATTCAATAAGATCATGGCTGATCTGTCGCTGCTCAGTTACACTTTCCCGCCCTCTCCCCATAACCCTTAATCCCCTCTCCTATCAAAAACCCATCAACCCACGTCTTAAAAATATTTAGCGAGGCAGCCTCCACCACTTCAACGGGCAGAGAATTCCAGAGATTCACCACCCTTTGAGTGAAGAAGTTCCTCCTCAACTCTGTTCTAAACCGCCCCCCTTTTATCTTGAGGCTGTGCCCCCTAGTCCTACTGTCTTTTTTGAGCGGGAAGAGTCTTTCCACCTCCATCCTATCCATCCCATTCATCATCTTATACGCTATTCCCATCTCATTCTTGTACCTGTCAAGACGCCCCTTAAAAGTCATTACCATATCCGCTTCCACTACCTCCCCCTGAAAAGTTCCAGGCACCCACTATTCTCTGCGTAAAAAATCTGCTTCATCTCTTTTAAAACTTGCCCCTCGCACCTTAAACCTACGCCCCCTAGTGACTGACTCTTCCACCCTGGGAAAAAGCTTCTGATTATCCATTTTGTCCATGCCTCTCATAATCTTGTAGACTTCTGTCCCCTAAACCTCCGTCGCTCCAGTGAGAACAAACCAAGTTTTTCCAACCTCTCCTCATAGCTAATTCCCTCCATACCAGGCACATCCTGGTAAATCTTTTCTGCACTGTCTCCAAAGCCTCCACATTCTTCTGGTTGTGTGGCGACCAGAATTGAACACTATATTCCAAACGCGGCCTCACTAAGGTTCTATAAAGCGTCAACATGACTTGCCAATTTTTAAACTCAATACCCCGGCCGATGAACGCAAGCATGCCGTATGCCTTCTTGACTACCTTCTCCACTTGCATTGCCACTTTCAGTG
Organism: Carcharhinus amblyrhynchos; assembly: GCF_965287045.1. Classification (NCBI taxonomy): domain Eukaryota; kingdom Metazoa; phylum Chordata; class Chondrichthyes; order Carcharhiniformes; family Carcharhinidae; genus Carcharhinus; species Carcharhinus amblyrhynchos. The sequence goes on from NC_137335.1 coordinate 59,159,826, forward strand.
ATCTGTGTACCTGTACATCCAGATCCCTTTGCCTATCAATGCTCCTAAGGGTTCTGCCATTTACTGTATATTTCCTATTTGTGTTAGACTTCCAATATGCATTACCTCACATTGTCTAGATTAAATTATATCTGCCATTTCTTCGCCCAAGTCTCCAACTGATTTATATCCTGCTGTATCCTCTGATGGTCCTCATCGCTGTCCGTAAATCCACCAACCTTTGTGTCATCCACAAACTTACTAATCAATCCAGTTACATTTTCGTCCAAATCATTTATATATATTACAAACAGCAAAGGTCCCAGCACTGATCATTGAGGAACACCACTTGTCACAGCCCTCCATTGAGAAATGCACCCTTCCACTGCGACCCTCTGTCGTCTTTGACCGAGCCAGTTTTGTATCCACCTTGCCAGCTCACCTCTGATCCCATGCGACTTCACCTTCTGTACCAGTCTGCCTTGACGGACCTTGGCAAAGGCCTTACTGAAGTCCATGTAGACAACCTCCACTGCCCTACCCTCATCAATGATCTTCGTCACTTCCTTGAAAAACTCTAACAAGTTTGTGAGACCCGATTTCCCTTTCACAAAATCATGTTGCCTCTCACTAATACGTCCACTTATTTCCAAGTTAATGTTAATGTTAATTAGTTAGTTAATTCTGACTCTAAAAATGCCACCAAACATTGCAGTCAGAAATTAACAGGATCTCTGGCCCTGAGTACAGCATCAACTCTTTATCAGTGTGTGGGCAAATTATTTAAGGACATGTCCCTTTTTTTTATATATGTGGTCACGCAGGCATGGTAATGTAAAAAGGCCTTCCATGGGGACTTCTGGCCCGCTGCTCTGCCAGCATAAAGGGAACATTGCTTGAGGTTAATATTGCTCCTAACAAATAATGTGCTGTAACTTGTTTAATTTGGAATTCTATTACCCAGAGTCTGTGACTATCTGACCATTCACTGGAAATGTTAAGAGCAGTGCATTTCGCACTTAATAAACTTGAAAAACTATTACTCTAGCAATCCAGTCTGGGATTTGTTCCGTTTGTCAAGGGAGAAGCATTTATCAAACTACAGTACTGGAGCATCGGAGCTCCCCCACCCCCGGCCATTTAATTCCCTCAACTAATGTTCCTATTTCAGTCAGTGCTGTGCTGATATGGATAGTGATAATGGGAATAGCTCAAGCAGACCGAATGAAGTTACGCATATTTGCCCCTCAGGTGTTGAGATCCTACTCAGCCCTGTCCCAAAGAACTATATATTTAAATGTAGTTGGAATTGTTGAAGGTCGATTACCTTTGCTCTGTGCCATTATATGAGGAAGACGGTCATAGATCTATGTTGGCTGTTTGAGTCTGACTTCCAGATGTGACCTAACGTGGGGATGTCGTTGCTGCAAAGTTTCCACACCTCAATTTTTCATACGACTACATATTCCCTAGGGACTGGCATTGATGACATTTGCTGATTTGTGTAGTCTTCAGTTCACAGATGCATAAACATGATGGATGCCTTGTGTTCAGCGGAAATGCTGTGCTCCCTTTCCCAGTGGAACAGAATCAACAGCATGAGAGGGCACAGAACTTTAATCTGATGGCAGGCTTCCCAAAAATGCAGCTTTCATTGACATTACACATACAACTATCAGAGCTACCAACAAGAGCAGTGTGGACATACATAGAATCATAGAATCCTACAGTGCAGAAGGAGGCCATTCAGCCCATCGAATCTCACCCAGGTCCTCTCCCTCTATGAATAGGAAAAATATTTATTCCACCAATGTGCAGGTTGCATCCGAGCACAGAAATACAATAACATTAGTTAATGTCTTGCACCCTGCCTACAATCAGGATGCTTTAATTTTCTGACTGTCCATTGTGTGTCATCGCGATTTCAATGAGTAGGAGTAGGTTGCTGGGGAACTTAAAATACCTGCTGCATTCCTGGATAATGATACTACTGAAAAGCAAATGTTGGAAGCCAGACACAGCAAAGCCAACTCCTGCACTGAAAATCTGGTGCTATTGGCATATTGTGCCTTCACGAGTGTTGTTACACCTCATTAGGTGCCCTCACATAAGACTGTTTCCTCATCAGCATTCCCACAAGGGAATTCCCAAACTTGATTTTTTTGTATTACAGCGGAAGAAAATTTAAAAAAACAGTAAAATGCAGAAGCACCACACTTCTCAGAAATGATAACAAATGCATGGAAAAAGAGACAAGAGGGTGGTCCATATATGGAAATGGGCTGCCAGAGAAATGGCTGTGGCAGGAAAATAGCAATGTTTAAAAAGCATTTGGATAAATACACGGATGGGAAAGGATTAGAGGGACATGAGTCAAATGCAGGCAATTGGGACTAGCTGGGAGGGCACCATAGTCTGCATGGACCTGTTGGGCCAAAGGGCATATTTCCATGCTGTATTTCTCTGTGACTCTATGAAATCTGAACTGGGACAACAAAAGAAAAATTCTCATTTTAGGGTTTCTTGAATTCTTGACTCTTCCTTCAAGAATTCAGCAGACCAGCCCAATGGATCAATTGTTCACCCTTTCTATATGGGCACAAGCAGCATCAGAGCTGATGTGAATCCAGAAAGAAATCTGAAACAGAGGGCGTTAACGTCCATATAATGTACACAGCCTCTGATGAGGATTGACTGGCCTTGCAGTGCATGTTCTTTCAACAGCCCTACATTTCTCTACAGAGATTGCTTGGTTCTTGCACATGGATCTACAGGATTGGTTTAATATTGTAAACTCAAGTCTTGCTCACAGAGAAAAGCTGAACAGAGAACAGAACCTTTTATATTGTCATACAGTGGGAAACATAAATGGCAATCTCTCCAGGAAATAAATTTCTCCGGTTAACACACAAGGCTCAGGCAAGCATACTTTCCCTTTTCCAATGAACAGCCCCCAGATGAAGTAATGCGTTCCTGAGCAATGTTATTAAAATTGTTTCAATTCATGAAGCTTGTCACCCAATATGTTAAAAGTCATTTCCATGTTGGAAGCTGTCTAAAGCATAAGCATGTACGGTCCAGAGTATGTAATGTAAGTCACCTTATGGAAAGGTGTATGCCAAATGTCTAAAAACTAACTACATATTATATATAACACTGATGGTACAGTAATGCTGCAGGGGCCATAACGACAATTCTAACTGACTGCTGCCTGATGTAGAATACGTGCAAGATTCAAGATTCATTATAAAGTTAAACAGCATTGTCTTAAATGCGTAACTGTTGGTTTAACACGGCATGGTGGCACACTGAACCCCCTCCACCCAAAGTCCCCATTTAACCCCCAACTCCTTCTCCCAATGACCCTGAGTCCCTCCCAACCACTGACCCACCCTCAACCCCACACTCCTAACTCAACCTGGCTTGCCCCTACTACCTGAAAAGCGCAACTCCTCCCCTGCCTCCCCCCTTGACCTGACCCACTTAGCCCTCACCACCTGACAACCCCCCAACCATCTCCCTGACCTGTCCTCACCAGTCTAACCACCCCGACTCTCCTCCAACCTGGCCTGACCTCACCACTGTATTCCCTTTCCCACTTATCTTACCATTCCTACCCACTTGCCCACTTACTTCACCCATCCATGCCTACTTATGTTACCTCCCAGGCCCCACTACACATTTACCTTCTCAAAAGAAGCTTTGGGACATTGAACCCCTATGGACCAGAATATGGCAACTACTGCTGGAAAAGGAGGTGTTGCTTCAGTGCAGATCCTCTTCACTGCTCCCTCCAAGGTTTCCTGTGCGTTTGGATTCTACAATGGAACACTGCCCTCAAAAATCAGAGGAAGGTAAAAGTGCATTTTTATTCTGTTCAGGGTTTGGCCCTGAAGAGAAAGCATGGGTCATTATTTATAAACAGTCAGCAGGATCTTCCAGCCCCCCTGCAATGGGAGCTTTCCAGCAGTGAAGGTGGTTCGCTAGTGACTGCAAGTGGGATCTTCCAGTCCCGCTGACGTCTGTGGCGTTTTTCATGGCTTACCCATTCCAATAACAGGGTACCTTCAGCAGGACTAGAAGATCCCACCAGTGGCAAGAGCAGGAAAATCCTGACCCATGTCAACCGTGGTTCAGCAGTGTGATGCCATATCCGTGGTAATTATATACACATGTTTTGTATTTGCAGTGTACATATGTGACTGGTAAAATATAAACAGCTGCAAATTTTGACCCTGCTACAGAATGCAAACTACATTTCCATCCTGGCTATTTTGCTGTGCTCCCGCACAATGGGTGGGACTTTCCTTCCTCTCTGTGGTGAGTTTTATGGCGGTGAGAGCACGCCACTCACTCCTGACAGGATCTTATAGTCCCATTGTCAACAAAGTTTCCTGTTGATCGCACCCCTTGCTGCCGAAAACACATGGCAGGGGTGCACCATTGGCAGGACCATAAGATTCTGCAGACATGATTGGCAGCAAGATTTTGGTGTGTGTGGCCCCAGATTCAGGTTAGAAAATATGAACTATGTTTGTGAATAAGCTGTTGGAATATTCGAAAAGGAAAGAAGCAGCTAAAACTGCAAAGTCAGTGGCTGGGATTTTCCAGCCCTTCCCACAAAAGTGGTTGCAGAAGTCACCTGACCTGTAAATTTTCAAGTTTTCCTAAGCCCCTGAATATGTCTCAGCAGTTCCCCTAATGGTCTTCACACCTGCGATCATCTGAATTCTCTGCTAAACATAAGCATAATGGGCCATCAGAATTTGTGACTCCAGGAAGTACAAGGAGCAAAGAAGGACCAATGAAAATCATTATGAGTGGAGGGCACTGAGGCTTTCCTATCCGTTTTGGTGGCTTGATCGCTTTGACAATGGAAGATTGAAGCTCCTTCAGTAATACTGAATTATGCGCCCATAGCCAGCTGTCTCTTAATTGGAACCCCACTTTTAAAGAGATACGGTTCCAAACTTGCCTGTTTGTTATGTAGAAAGGGATGCAGAATGCACCAAGGACTGCAGAATGTAACATCACCTCTTTCTCACTCTGCTGTGCTTAAGTATCTCCATTACACTTTGGAATACATCACACTGATGCACTTTGGAAAAAAAGATGGATTACAGTTTAAATGAAACTATCTCCGGAAAAACAACCAGCGTACATCACCTCAAACACCACTGGCATTTCAAGGCCAAAGAATGTATTTCTTTTTCACCTAACTTAAATTCTTATCATTTTCATCTCCTCCATCCTTTGACTTGTTCTATTTTGCAGGCTAGTATGTGTATGTCTGTGTTGTGAGATTCAAGACATGTCTTTACCTTTTTAATAAGACTTATACTTCTACTTGAGTGAGTTTTTTAACAATAAAAGTAACTCCTTGTTAACTCAAGGGATCTGACTGGCTTATTTCTTCATAAAGCTTTACAGATGGTCAAGCACATATTGAATTGCAACATCACAATTTTCTAAAAGTTCAAACTGCTATAACCAACCTCAGGGGTGGAAAAGAGAGGACTTTATTCACCCCTCTGGACTTGGTGGTAACACTATAAATTTTAATATTCACTGGAATCATCTGCCATGCTGTACAAACTCAGCTGATTCTACAAGATACTTATGTCAATATCTTTTTCCATAAACAACACAACTTATACCTTCATATATAACATAACAAAATAGGGGAAATGTTGGCAACAACGAAGTTTATAGGTGGCAATGAAGATTTCAAAACCAGAGGAATTCATACTTTCACTGAGAAAGAAGCTCCATGTATCAGCATCAGCCAACACTTGGGTGCTACGGCAGCAGTGGTTAGCACTGTTGCCTCACAGCCCCAGGGACCCAGGTTCGATTCTTGTCTTGGGTCACTGTGTGTGTGGAGTTTGTACACTCTTGCCATGTCTGTGTGGGTTCCCTCTGGGTGCTCGAGTTTCCTCCCACAGTCCAAAGATGTGCAGGTTAGGTGGATTAGCCATGCTAAATTCTCTCTTAGTGTGCCAAACAGGTGCCAGAGTGTAGTGACTAGAGGATTTTCACAGTAACTTCATTATAGTGTGAATGTAGGCCTACTTATGACTAATAAATGAATAAACTTTACAAGAGCAAAATAGTACAACAGTTGTTAAGAATTAAACATTAGCATCATTAAAATATAACAATATAAAATATAAAGAACCCTCCTGCATCATATGTATAAATACTTTAACACACAGGATTGACATCATTCACACATGAATCTTGTCTTCATTATTTGTTATTTTCCTTTCATGTTTGTCATTTTCCTTCCTGTGGTTCATCTTGAAGCCTTGTCTGCACTTCACCCAACTGGGCATTCTCATGTGTGAGCTGAGAAAACAAGCAGGAACGTTTTCTTTTATCATAAGAAGCATGAAGCCAAATCTGAACCTCTCAACTGATGCCCACATTTCAAACATAGGCCAGAGGATAATGATCGAGTGCAGGAACCCTTGTTGATTTCACTCGCCTTAACTCAGTCACAACATCTCTACTACCACTCTCAGTAGTTGAGTCAGAGACGATTATATCCTTTAAAAACATATAGGGTTTAGTTTGGATATTAATTATTGAAAGATTATTTGCCTTCAATCACAATAATGAAATATTGAAAGTTAACAGGGAGGAATATTGCAAGGGCAAACTGCACTCTGATCTTGCCTTGCCATTTTTGAGAAGTTTAATACAAAGAACTCAGGTTTACTAAGGAAGATTGTTTTTTTGGATGACCAATATTGTTTGGTAAATCTTCACCATCCATCCAGAAAGATCCAAATAAGCTATAAAAGTTGAACATTCACAAACATCCTCAGGATTTAATTGCGCAGAACTCCTCTGCAAGTCCACGTTGACCATTTATTAAGCTATGGCTACAGAGGTATAACTCAAACCCATCTCCTCTTGACAACTTCCATTATATTCCTTGCTTTGATATTAGACTAATGGCCCTGTAATTCCTTGGATCATATTTGACCTCTGTAGATACTGCTGCTATATTCGTCTTTAATCTTGAGGATTATCTCCAGTGCCCTGTAAGTCTTTCATAACTACATCAATGACTATAGCTAAACAAATTTCCTCCCTGGTCTCCCACAGGGACAAGGTATAATCTCAGTGACGAAACTCATAATCATGTTGTTCAGGACAATGCAAGTGTAATTGCTTTAATGCCCACTGTACACTAACAATATCTTGAGTCACAAATGAATGGAGCACTGAACTAAGAACAGCAATTGCCTGTTGAAGAAATATCCTATTTTAATACTTAAAAGGTAAATGGGCTGAAACAATGATTTAGGAGGATGCTATGAAATAATTGTGGAAGAAATGCCTGTAATCAAATAGACTCCAATGACATTTTCCATCACTGACTTTTGTTGATTTGAGAAAGTCAAGCTCATCTCTCATTCTTTCACATTACAAGTTGCCCTTCAATTTGAGGGGAATTATTTTCTTTTGCAGTAACATTTCAATTGATGTGTAATTACTTGGCATCATTTTGCCTTCAGAGTGTTTCAGCTTTCCGTACAATGGGATGGCTGAGACCTTGGTGGTTTCCATGGCAACTCTTGTGTAGTCAAGTTCACAGCACTCTGCCTATAAATCCTTTCACGTGTGAGCATTTACTGCCCAAAGTAGACATACGCTTACTTGTAAAAAAACATTGACTTATGTAATAACAAAGTGCTCTCGGGTGCAAAGTGACTTCATACATGCCGAAAGTAGAGCTCAGGAACAGGGAATAGACTGGGGCTTCAAACCTACCAAGTATATCAAAGTGTAACAACGGGTAAAATGTGGGTGCATCAAATATCAACCGACTTTTTAAGAACAAGGTTATCAATTTTCACTGAACTTTAAAGTGTAGTTTTGTTTATTGGATGGAGAAGAAGGAAAAAGATGATCAAGGTGAGCTTTGACAATCTGTGGGATCAAAACATTTGTTCATTAGTAGCAGCCAATGCCTGCATCAAAAAGTTGAGAGCTGAAAAACTAAATGTCAGATACAAAGCAACACTCCCTTCATCATTTGCACCACATTGGATGCCTTACCTCCGACCTCAGAAGAGCACTAGCTAGTAGCATTAATATTTATTTTTCTGCAGCTTTCTGTCTGAAAAAGCTCCAATTTAATTTATGGACTCAGTGCAATCCTTTAATTATTTTTGCTTAGGAATTTGGAAGTGCAGAAGTTGCATTCTTTGCAAAATTTATAACCCCATCAATGTTAGTTCTCACCATGGGAGGCTCTTTGAAAAGTGAGGGCAAGTAAGCTTAGGATGTCAAATGCAAGCAAAATATTATTTAATCTTCCACTGAAGACACTCATTTGCAAACTACTGGGGAACACTCCACCTTGTAATGAGTTGAAATACTCAGGCCCTGGTATTTAGGGGGTGGAACACTTGGCCTGTTTTTTTTGCGGGACGGGCATTTCTGAAGGAGACGAAGAGAAACTGATCCAAGAAAGGTAGCAGTATCACAATAGGATTATTATCATTTTTTAAATGTAAAACTTCAGTTTCTTGCCTACTAGCAGCCAGAATGAAAGACTGACTGGCTGTCAGTGAGAAAAGCCTGTGGTTAAGGGCTCTAACCACAGAATAGAACCAGAGAATCCCTACAGTGCAGAAGAATGCTATTCGGCCCATCATGTTTGTACCAACTCTCTGAAAGAGCATCTTACCCAGGCCCAGCCCACATCCCTGCCTATCCCCATAATCCCACACATTTACCATGGCCAATCCACCAAATCTGCAGACTTTGGAATGTGGGAGGAAACCGAAGCACCTGGAGGAAACCCACTCAGACATGGGGAGAATGTGCAAACTCCAGACAGTCATCCAAGGCTGGAATCGAAGCTGGGTCCCTGTCACTGTGAGGCAGCAGTGCTAAGCACTGTGCCACCTTTCCACATACTCCTTGAAAAGAACAAAAGGTGAATAAAAAGTGTCTCTTAGGAACAGGTCTGGGCAATTGGCAAAGCTGGTGGGACATCAAGGGTGAAGATCAGGAGAAAAAAATGCACAGCATCCAGGGAAAGGGATATAGCAAAGAGCTAAAGAAGCAGAGTTTTGTAAAAGATCACAGAGCATGGTGGGAGGTGGCAGTCACACCAACAATCAGTAAAGATTGCAGAACGTAAGTTTTGGCATCACAGGTTTGAAATGAGGGGTCAGCTAATTGAACCAAAAAATTTGCCTGAGGTGTCAGGAGTGGGGACGGAGGTGCAGCAAAGCTTTAAAGATCATTTACCTGCTTTAGCTGACTGTTCCTGCTTCCCTTTAGCTGCCAGATTTCCCGAGAAATATGGCCTGCTAGTGTTAAATTTGAATCAGACCTCCAATTGCACTGCGAGAGCCTGATTTAAATATTATAATAAGCTGTCCCACCTCTTAAAAGTATTGAACATGGCACGCAGCCAGCTGACATCAAAATGGCAACAAGTGTGATGAATTGGGAAGGCTTGTATTGTGTGATTTTTCATTTTTAACCCTCCATATACTCTTGGGGGAATTAATATCTCCAACTCCCCATCCCAATCTGTTAGCCAGTTTTAAGTGAGATATGGCAATCTAACCCAATCCAAAATCTATATGAGGACACAATTCTTCAGGCAACACTGGCTCGTAAACAGGGGCAAGGATATATTTTCTCTACTCTTCCAGGGATCTGAAACTGACTGTAACTGCCCCAGATAATGAAACACATACAGAAATAGAACATAAGTCTTTGATATCTGTTAATTTAATACCTGGGCACACGGTCACTTTGCTACAGTGGGTAATTATGTTTGTATGATAGTTCCTCAAATATCATGATGTAGTGTATGGAAGAAAACAAAATTGTAACATAATTCAATGAACGAGGGGCAAATTTCCTTTCCTGCTATGTTGACATTAAGCATCTGCCAGATGGATGTGCACAAAGCTTATTTGGTGAGAAATCTTTAACAATCTTGACTGAATCTTCTAGAGTTTCTGTTCATTTCAATTACACACAATCCTGACAGATTTTCCTCAAGACCTCATGAAAGACCTAATCTCTCTAGCTCTAAATCATTTAAAATTCACATTGTAATGCATATAACAATAGGACATTCATTAGAGTATATAAATCTGCCTTGCTGCACTTACTCAATGTTATTACAATTACACAGCTCTTCATTGAGGCTATTCTCGATTTGGTCAAGGTTCCATAAATACAAAGCTGGAAAACAAAATCACTTTTTAAGAGCTTCCACCACACTGAAGGGGCTTCAAGCTAATCCACATCCAACAACCTGCTTTGAAAGCTCTGCTCACATTTTGACAGCTGCGACAAATTCCACCCCAGCAACTGAGACAATCCACAACATTCTAAACAACCGATAACATTCTAAGTAATCCACTGCATTCTAAAAGAAAGTCAATTCACCCTACCTCCCAATATCAAATCTTATAAAGTTATAAAATTGTAATAATGTGTCTTTATTTGTGTATTCCAATCCTCTTGCAAAATGAGTCTAAATATCATTTACTTTCCTAATTGCTTGCTGCATCTGCATGCTAACTTCCTGTGGTCCTGGTATTCCTAATCGCCATCCATACTGACTCTACTTACTGATTTTCTGAGCCAAGATCTTTTCGCATTAATGTTTTTTCAGCCTTTTATCGTCAAGGCTATCCCCATCCCTTTCCCATTTGGCTTCTCACAGAATAAAGGAAAATTTGCTGCTGTGAAGCAAGCAGAAAAGAAGCAGAACTCTCTCAAGAACCGTTCTTCTCTGTTCTGTAAGGAATGATAGGGAACAGAGCCAGCCAAATCATTTAAAGGGGTTATATACAAGGGGTGCAATTTTGGTCCCCTTATTTGCGAAAGGATATATTGGCCTTGGAGGGAGTACAGAGAAGGTTTACCAGGTTGATATCGGAAATGAGGGAATTAGCTTATGAGGAGAGATTGAGTGGATTGAGCCTGTACTCAATGGAGTTTAGAAGGCTGAGGGGTGATCTTATAGAGACATATAAGATAATGAAGGGCCTAGATAGGGTAGAGGTAGTGAGATTCATTCCACTTAGAAAGGAAACCAGAACTAGAGGGCGCAGCCTCAAAATAAGGGGTATCAGTTTAGAACAGAGTTGAGAAGGAACTTCCTCTCTCAGAGGTGAGTGAATCTCTGGAGTTCTCTGCCCATTGAAGTGGTGGAGGCTACCTCATTGAATATGTTTAACTCATGGGTAGATAGATTTTTGACTGATAAGGGAATTAAGGGTTATGGGGAGCAGACGGGTAAGTGGAACTGATCCACTTCAGATCAGCCATGATCTTATTGAATGGCGGGGCAGGCTCGAGGGGCTAGATGGCCTATTCCTGCTCCTATTTCTTATGTTCTTATCTTTGCTATTCTGGATCATCCAGGAGAAGGGGAATTCATTGGGGTGTTCTTTGCTGACTTTACTTGTACTGTACCTGGAAAAGTCAAACAGTGTGGAATAATTTTTGCAGATGTACCATAGAAAGCATCCTTTCCAGATGTATCAAAGGTTGGTGTGGCTCCTGTTCTTACCAAGACCACAAGAAACTATAAAGAGTTGTAAACATAGCCCAGTCCATCACACAAACCAGCCTTCCATCCACTGACTCCATCTATACTTTGCACTGTCTCAAAAAAGCAGCTAGCATAATCAAGGACTCCGTACACCCCCGACATACTCTCTTCCAACTTCTTCCATCGGGGAAAAAGTACAAAAGTCTGAGATCACATAGCAACTAATTCAAGAACAGCTTCTTCCCTGCTGCCATCAGACTTTTGAGTGGACCTAATTGACATTAAGCTGAGCTTTCTCTACACTCTAGCTATGTCTGTTACACTACATTCTGCACACGCTTCTTTCGTTCTCCCCTATGTACTCCGTGAATGGTATGTTTTGTCTGTATAGTGCACAAGAAACAATACTTTTCACCATATACCAATACATATGACAATAAATCAAATCAAATGCCAAATGACACTGGAAGTTTCGACCTAGTGTTGGTAGAAGTGGTGAACTTTTACTGGAAAGCTGGAAGTGACATTGGACTTTCCATTAAATGCTACATGTCAGTAGCTTCGGAAAAAATAATTGTGGACAATATATTCTGGTTGTGCTTATTGGTCAATGTGAAAATTACCTTTTTCTTTAGTTTGATGTACCAGCTGCTTGTAAATTAATGTTTGATCTCTGTTGATTTTAGTTTGCTTGTAACAGTAAAAGTTTTAAAAAGTGAAATCTTGACCTTTGGTTATCCATGTTGGTGTTGTGGGGGATTCCATTCTTTTAAAAAGTTAATTTCTGTGAAGGGGGGCTGTGACAGCTTAAATTACTTCCATTCACAAAAGCACGATTAATCTGCACCTTGGAAGTATTTCTAGTTTCCTTTCATACAGACAGTATGGTCTGATGGAAGGTCATTGACCTGAAAAGTTGATTCTTTCCTATCTCTGCAGATAATGATGAGTATTTCCAGCATCTTCAGCTATTTCAATTTTCTGGCATCCCATGGTGTTTTGTTCAGTTAAACAGTGGAACAAAACTGTAGGAAGTGGAGAGCGCTAACATTAATTAGGCCGGTATTGACATTTAATCTTATTCCTACTTAGAACACTGTGACGGTCCTATTTTCCAGAGTTATAGAATCATATGGCAGGCAATGAAATGGAAAATACTGAATAATAAATATGGGAGAAAGTGTTACTGCTACCCAACAACTAAGCCACAAGCCTGCATTAGTGTATTATGAGGCAGGTCATATTTCTACACTTCCAGTATTCCAGCAGATCATTCTTGCATGGCTGCTGTTACAATTTTAATTGATTTGCTTTTTCAAAAAAAATTCCATCAGCCTCCAGTCAAGCAAACTATAACTTAATTTGTTTCAGCCTGAAATTATACCACTAGTCTCACTGTATATGTAATGTTAAAAGCTGAAGGGTCACTTATAATTATTCAACATTAATAATGTAACATCTCAGTGCACTTCAAAGGTGAAGTCCAACAAGAAACAGCAGCACAAGTGATATTATAAGAGGTGAATGAAGGCCTGCTGTGAGAAGTAAGTTTGAAAGGAAGAGCAGCAGAGAGGAAGGGTTTAGGGAGGGCATTCCAAAGTGTGCTTCACTTTAGTTGCAGAGCTTTCAGCCTTTGCCCCACAGGAAGATGCGAGGCAGAGAAATTGCAAAGGAAAACAGAGTAAGAAGAGTCAAACACTTGATTTAAATCACCCACACTGCTACTGGAGCCCATTAATGCTGCCTTCAACCGCAAACTTCCCGCAACACCTTATTCTTCAGCATTTGAAGGCTCTATCTCCCCATCCTATACCACGTCCCACACACCTGCCATCACCATAGATTCCCCACTCACAAACTGCTAATTTCAGATTTCTCATACATATTTCCAAATCCCTTCATGGCAATACCTGCCATACCTCCACAATCTTCTGCAGCCTGTCATCACTAATTGCAACCTCTCATCCTCCAACTGCTGTAGCTTCAACGTTTTCTCTAACCTAACTGGTAATTCAATTTTTAGCCTTCACAAAAAACTGGAATTATGCACTGTTACCAACTCTACCTTCTTGAAAGTCTACAGCCAGAATTCTCCAAAAATAGCAGGCGAGGAGCAAACAATGGGAAGTCAGTTGACCTGGGGTGGGATTTTCCAGTCTCATAATAAGAACATAAAAACAGGAGCAGGAGTAGGCCATCTGGCCCCTCGAGCCTGCTCCGCCATTCAATAAGATCATGGCTGATCTTTTTATGGAGTGACCTCCACTTACTTGCCCGCTCACCATAACCCTTAATTCCTTTACTGTTCAAATAATCTATCTATCCTTGACTTAAAAACATTCAATGAGGTCACCTCAACTGTTTCACTGGGCAGGGAATTCCACAGATTCACAACCCTTTGGGTGAAGAAAGTTCTTCCTCAACTCAGTCCTAAAGCTGCTCCCCCTTATTTTGTGGCCACGCCCCCTAATTCTAGTTTCGCCTGCCAGTGGAAACAACTTCCCTGCTTCTATCTCATTTATCCCCTTTATAATGTTTCTATAAGATATCCCCTGTTCCTCGGGTCCGGCAAGACTGTAAAATCCCGCCATACATCTTTAAGTAAGCCAATGGTCACCACCCAAATCTTCTACAGTGCTTATTCTCCACTGCCCTTTGCCATGAACAGTTTCACTACATTAAAAAGATATTATGACGCTGAGTTCGCTGTTGAAAGTATTATCTCAAAAGCCTCTACATGCAATGCAACTCGTATGTACAGTTGTTGAGTATTTGATGTATCATCTGGATCCAAAATTGAGAAATATTAACACTATTGAAAGTCCCATCTGAGACATTACAATAACTTAAGTTTTCAGTTGTTGATGCGTGTAGTAGGGAATGAGTTAAATGAACTTTGTAATACTTGAGAGAATGAGAAAAAATATCCAGTAGTCTAGATGAAGCCTGTTTATAGTCTAGATGCATATATTTCATATAAATGTAACTTTGTTTTCGTGTGCCTGGACTGCTCAGTGCCCTTGCTGTTGTACACAAGTTTCAGGTGACCCAGACAGGGAGATAGCAGCTGCTCTTGCTATTGTACACAAGTTTTATGGTATGCCTGCTTAGAAATGTAGTTGACCCAGCTTGTAGTTTTGTCGTGTCTTTAATTTCGTGGACTTTCACCTAATATAGGTGAAGCCTGTTTGTCCTAAATATATTTTATATATATATTCATTATATACTGCTTATGTGTCATGTACTAACATATTATAGTGCAGAGGAGGTTTACTAGGCTGATGCCGGAGTTGAGGGGGTTGAACTATGAGGAGAGGCTGAATAAATTAGGCTTGTACTCGTTAGAGTTTAGAAGAATGAGGGGAGATCTCATTGAGACGTATAAGATGATGAATGGGATGGATAGGATAGAGATGGAGAGACTCTTCCCGCTCAGAAAGGACAGTAGGACTAGGGGGCACAGCCTCAAGATAAAGGGAGGGCGGTTTAGAACGGAGTTGAGGAGGAACTTCTTCACTCAAAGGGTGGTGAATCTCTGGAATTCTCTGCCCGTTGAAGTGGTGGAGGCTACCTTGCTAAATATTTTTAAGACGTGGGTTGATGGGTTTTTGATAAGAGAGGGGATTAAGGGTTATGGGAGAGGGCGGGAATGTGGAACTGAGCCACGACAAATCAGCCATGATCTTATTGAATGGCGGGGCAGGCTCGAAGGGCTAGATGGCCTACTCCTGCTCCTTTTTCTTATGTTCTTATATGTTATACAACTTATGAGCATAGATTGTTATACTGGCCCGTTAAGTTTAACTTGTCTTGTCAGCCTGTACGTTAGCTAAGGGCTAATCACACACGTCAATTGCGGCCTTGAGATAACCACGAAGAAATGCCGAGGCAGCCATGTTCCCATGATGGAGGACAACCCACAGCCTGGGAACCTGCTGAGAATGAGAAGATGCGTATGTGACCGGGGGGTAATAAATATATGCTCTTAACTTGTATTCGGAGAGATGCCTGGGGAACCGCTGTTAGGTGCCAGGTGTATCTCCCAAAAGCTTTTGAATAAACTGCTGTACTTTGACTCACAATTAGTCTCAGAGGTATCTTTACCTACAACAATGCGCAATAGCTGCATTTTTGTTTCAGCATTCCACAATACCCTCTGCCCCTCTTGCTTGCAATGGAAATTAGAAACTACACATAAAATCAAAGGACCGAACTGTGAAAATATATGAAACGTTGCACACAATACAAATATGAAGGGCTGTCTGGCTCAATGATTAAAAAATAATTACTGCCACAACAGGTACAGATACCTGCAAGTCGTTATACAGTGGAACTTTAAAGGGTAGTATGGATTTACACATAGAGATCAACAATTCAGTCATCTATCACACTAACAATCACTGTTCCCAATTGGTCAAGAATATTGGTAGTTTATTTCACACATTACAGGACTGAGTTTGTTACACATATATATCAAGATCTCACGTTCTGAATCACTATCTTAGTCACCGTGGATCTTACTGTTACCATTTAGACTGAAAATGTCAAAATTTCTGATGTCAAATGCACAATTTTGAATCAGTCATAAAAGAATACTGGATGATGTTTTACAATAGCCAACTGTGTTCTTTTTTAAAAAAGGACATTATTCTCAATGCTGAGGAGTGTTTAAGACATGGTCAGAAGGTAAAGTGTATGGTACACAAAAAGGAACTTCCTGCTAATGGTGTTTTTTTCTTAATTTCATACTTAAACAATTTGCGTTGAAGAATCGTAGAATTTTACAGCACAGAAAGAGGCCCTTTGACTCACTGCATCTGTGCCGGCCATCATGCACCTATCTGTTCTAATCCTGTTTTTGCAGCACTTGGTCAGTAGCTTTGCATTCTATGGTGTTTCAAGTGCACATCCAAATGCTTCTCAAAACAGAGAGTTCCCACATCTACCACACATTCAGGCAGTGAGTTCCGGATTCCCGCCACCCCCCCGGGTGAAAAAGATGTTCATCAGATCCCCTCTAAATCTCCTGCCCATTACCTTAAATCTATGCCCCCTAGTTATGGAGTTCTTGACTAAGAATTTCTCCCTATGTCTTTCATAATTTTGTACAATTGTCCCCCTCAGCCTTCTCTGCTCCAAGGAGAACAACCCCAGTCAAACCAGCCTCTCTTCATAGCTGAAACACTGTAACGCAGACAACATCCTGGTGAAGCTCCTCTGCATCCTTTCTAACGCAATCACATCATTCCTTCGTAGGGAAAGAAAAAATAAGCTATTTTAATCTCCATTTTGTTCACCTCAGGTAAATTCCCAAAGTTTGAATAAATGGTGAAATCTATTTTCTGAACTCAATCAATCATACTTCTGTCTAGTATCAAAACTGCAAAGACTGCATCTCTTCGTTGCATGCAAACATTACTTGTGGTCTTTGCCTCAAAATGAAAAGTAGATTATCGACCTTCAGCAAATGCATGGCTTTGACAAAATCTCAGCTACAACAAACAAATACTAAAGATGGACAGTTAACACCTCTAGTCAGGCCAAGCAGAGAAGTTGCAGGAAGATATTCTTAGCCACAGATTTTATTGCCCTTTTATGAAAAAGGTAATGGTCAAACATGTTATGGCATTCATCTCCACAAACACAACAGTAAAGAGAAAAGTTTACAATGCTGACATTTAGGAAAGTGTGGCCTTGCTAGTAGCAGTCATCTTAACATAGTGCAACATGACAGGCTTCAAGGACAACATTTTTTAAAATTTGTGTAACTAGACAGATTAATTTGTTGTTTTGGTGACAACCGTGCACAAAGATTATATGCAAAAGACCTGAGGAAACACTACCAAAATCATTGTTGGAGCTTTATTTTAGCAGCAGAGACACAATTGCAATTGCACAAAGATTTACACCAGATCTTATGTTCATGGTGGTGAATATGAGAGTTTCTCCGGGGTTCCCCACAGATCCTGGTAGTCTTTGGGGCAAGTGTAAGAACTTTCATATTCCACCATCTGCGGCATTGTGTTCTATTCATCCTACTCACTTCTAAATACATTTTCTTGAACACTTTGCATGATTCAAAGTCAATTTCTAATTAACCTGATTATTATTTTTTCAGCAGCATCCCAGCTCTGAAATTCTCACCAACAGTCACAGGATAAAACTGATTGAAACAAACCGCAGTCAATCTCACGTACAGACATTAAAGAAACTGCTGTACCAGGAAATAAACCTGGAATGGCTTATAATTGTACAATGGGTTAGATGCCAGTTCTTGAGTTGAGGATTTCAGAAGTGCCAGTCACATCAACAGATTCTGCTCAGTTCTGCTTTTTGGGCTGGGCTGCCATAAAGAGTGCTACCAAGCAGTAAATGGCCCCTCCAACCGTCAATGCCATTGTGGTCCTATATAGTAGTCGATCAGGGACGCCTCGCTTTAGATGTACAGGCAAACCATCTGGCTTCTGGAGAGCAAAGATGATAAAGGCTTGAAATTAACACAGACCCCAACATGTACATGTACACAAAATTAACACGACAATCGCACTCATAGAAAACGTCCGTTACCAACGTTCCCTCAATGTTATGTGGCTGTTCAGTAATCTGGAAGCTCTCACAGCTCTTGCTGTTTGCAAGTTAGCCCCTTTTAACTTACCATGTGCGTGCAGCCAACAAAAATATTTTAATGCCCCACACACAATAAAAAAAACATTTAGAGGGAACAGTAAACACATCCTTTGGGAATAGTAATCAATGTACTACTGATGGTCCTGCCAACTTTTATAGTTAGACAAGCACGGAAGTATCACAGTCCAAATAAATATTGAAGAGGGACGGGGAGTTGGGGGGCAGAGATTTCCAAATAAGTCTTTTAGATAATCTGATTTGAAAATAGATGAACTGAATTTCTGGGGTTTGATATAGGTTTACAATCTGGAGACATGTAAAGCAAAGCCAATCTCTGTCGTCTCAGCTATAACCGTTCTAGTTGCTGAAGAATGAGTAATTGCTTCTCTTTGCTTTATGGTGACTGTTTATTGGTTTAAGTATGCCTTTAAAATAGTGCCGTTTGAGCAATAAATGATCATAAATGTGGTCTCTTAATTTCAAAATGCGTGACACTGACAAATAGCAGGTATAGTTAATATAGAGGAATGCATAAAATAAAGGAAGACACTAATAAACTTGCCGAATGGACATGCCATTGGAAAATAAACTCTAATACAGATAAATTTAACATAGTACATTTTGTTTGGAAGAATAAGTATATACTCTTTGGAAAATAACAATCTAAATGAGGTAGAGAAGTAGAGGGATTTGGGATCCAGATATAGTTTAAAAATTCACAAATGCGGTTACGTGATGGGATCTGGCCCTTCACTTTTTTCGACCATCAGCGAGCGGAATGATACAGTGGAGAAAGCGACCACTGGGGCCAATGCCACTTGACAAAAACTGGACTGGAAAATCCTCCCCAATCTTTCTAACATTTCCTCCTCAATTATAAATTGACATGAGGTAAAATCTTTTTTATAAAGCGAATCATTAGCATTTGGAGAATATTGGCAAATAACAAGGTGTATGAACAAAGGGAATTAGATAAGTACTTGGAGAAAAAA
Source organism: Carcharhinus amblyrhynchos (assembly GCF_965287045.1). NCBI lineage: Eukaryota > Metazoa > Chordata > Chondrichthyes > Carcharhiniformes > Carcharhinidae > Carcharhinus > Carcharhinus amblyrhynchos. The sequence goes on from NC_137335.1 coordinate 59,178,972, forward strand.
AATTGCAGGGATATGGAGAAAGAGTAGGAAGTAGGAGTAACTGGATTGCTCCTTGAAAGAGCTAAAGCAGACTTGTTGGGCTGAATGGCCTCCTTCTGTGCTGTATATATCTATGAGTCTGAAAGCACAGATTATTAAAATCACAAAAAGCAAGCATAGCACTAAGGTTTATTTCTCAAGGAATAGAATTGGAAACGAGAACCATTATGTTAAACTTGCATAGAACCATGGTTAGACCAGTGAGCATTTCTGGCCTCCATATTCTAGAAAGGATTTAGAGACATTGAAGAAGTGAGGTGTTATACCAATTAGGAAAACAAATAGGTCTGAGATATTTTCTCTTGAAAAGATTGAAGGGTGATGTCATAGAGGTCTTTAAGATGATGAAAGCAATGCTAGGGTAGATTTTAGATAATAAAAGCAAAATACTGCAGATGCTGGAAATCTGAAATAAAATAAAATGGAAAAACTCAGCAGGTCTGGCCGCATCTGTGGAGAGAGAAACAGAGTTAACATGAAGGAAAGAAAAGGGGAATGTGTTGATAGAGTTACAGGTGGGAGGAGGTCCATGTGGACCATAAACACAACATGGGCCAATTATGCTGTCTGGCCTGTTTCTGGGCTGTAAGGATTGGTATTGCTCATTCCCTAGCCTGTTCCCAATTGCTAGTCTCTTTTACAGTCCTTACATGATCTTTCCAGCAGTGTCAAAACAAACTTATTCAGTAGCTGATAGAGAGCTTTGATGAAATCAGTATCCTGTGAAACCAGTTTCAGTGAGAGCACTTACAGCAACAAATACTAAAATAAGCCTGGGCTCAAACTTTAAAAGAAAGTGCACTTAGCAAGCCAAGAAAACAGTATTTCACAGTGGTGTGGTATTTACCATCTGAAGGCTAGTTATTGAAAATTTTCCATTTCTAAACAAAATTAAAACCAGCATCAAGAAGTTTACAAATCTCAATGTTACAATACAGGTTACAGCTCAGACCTGAAATTGACGAGAACTTCAATGTTCCCAAGAGATCTGTTTTAGTTTTGTGCTTGCCCAAATTCAATTTGTTGTCAATTATTTTGCCTCCTACAATCCCTCCAGTTAATCACCAACCTTCACAATTCCCATGGTTCACTTGGAGTGAGACTTGAACCTACAACCTTCACTCTGAGACAAAATGCGTCCCCAGAGCCTAACAAACACCTGTGGCTTACAACTGCAAAGGCGATTGTTTCAAAAGCTCTATTACGGTTTCTTTTAGAATAAGCCAAGAGCTAAACCTGGTGGGACCCAACCGTAACTGTTGACATACATCCTTGTAACAAAACTGTAGCTTCATACTCAGTTCTGTATTGCCTGATTAGTGTGTAGAACAATTCCACATCTGCACAGCTCTAAAGGAAGGTCATTATCACCATCAATTAGCACACCAGTCACTTTTCACAGGTTGCTGATTTTGAAGAAGAAAACCTTTAAAGAGTTATTTCAGAATAATGACCATCTGTCTGCAGTTTAAAAGGGTAGAAAATAATCATCCTCCAGAAGTTAGACATGAAATTTTGGCAAATTAAAACATCAACACCACAGGCAACTGAAGAAGAATTCAGCTATGGAGATTTCAGAGAACCCCCTACAGTTGTTCTTGAAGACAGGTATTATAATTGCTAAGCACTGAACAACAACACTGCAAAAAGCACCTAGTTGGCTGAAGAATGATTAAGAACCTGCAGTCTACTGTGCACATTGTTGAAATTGCATCCTGTACGATGTAGCTCAGTGATCTGTATTATGTCTTTTGGCTTGGTCTGCATTGAATAATAAGAAAAGTTTATATTAAATGTTCTCCTGCATTCAATTTGAACAAATGAGAAGGAAGGACAAGATAGATGTGTGGAAATACAGTGGTGTCCGATTGCAGTTAAAACGCAGACACATTGCAGGGGCATCCCATCTGATCTGGCCAAGGTCCAGACTCAATCCATGAAGTTTAAAGAACTATACTGAAACTTTAACCACTTAAGTTTCCTTTCATGAGGAAAAAAATCATTACATTTGCAAAAGAATTCTTACAACAGTAGACACATTTTTGCTTCATTTCTTTTAGAGCAACAGATAGACATCCTCAGTAACAACCACTACACAGCTACAGTTAGAATTTCACAAATATACAGGATAAAATGAACATGACTCGGGGGCGTGGGGGGGAGGGATCAGCTTATATCCAGGATGACTCCTTTATCATTTATAAAACACAACTAGATTGTCCTTATCCATAATGAAAAACATTTCAGAATTTAGATTCATACCTGAAAAATCTGCTGGAAATCAGGCACCTTATTCCGTCCTAAAAAGTGAACTCCACCTCCTTCCAATTCTGATACTGATTTTGTTGGAGTGGCAAAAATCATAGTAGGGGATTCTGTGGAAACCAGAGGCTTCAAGCCCTACATGAATGATTAAAAAAATGCAAAACGTTACTACACATTAACTATACTGTGCAATTTAAAGAAAAAGACAACAGATTCATTAGAGCAGGACTGTCAACATTTTGTCTACATGGTCATATCAGCACACATCATGGCAGGAAAGACAAAGATTTAAAGTCCACATACCTATGAATTTACATAAATTATGATGCTAACAGAACATAAATTTTGATTTGGTGTTTATCCACCAATAGAGCGAGGAGGAGCCCAAACCAATTTCATACACCCAACAAATCAGAAGACGACAAATAGGATCACATGGTATTGAGAGAGAAAAAACATAGAAAATTAGTGGAGTGGGCCATTCAGCCCTTCAATCCTACGCCACCATTCAAAATGGTCAAGCACTTTCAGTATCCCAATCCCACTTTCTCTCCATACCCCTTGATCCCTTTAGCCAGGAGAGCCATGTCCAGCTGCCTCTTGAACATATCTAACAACTGGCCCCAACAGCTTTCTATGATAGAGAATTCCACAGGTTCACACTAATTTCTTCCTCATCTCAGTCCTGAATGGCTTACTCCTTATTCTTAGACTGTGACCAGTAGTTCTGGACTTCCCCAACTTTTGGAATATTCTTTCCACATCTAGTCCCATCAGGATTTTATATATTTCTATGAGATCCCCTCTCAGTTTTTGAAATTCCAGTGAGTACTGGCCCAGTTGATCCAATCTCTCATCATATGACAGTCCTGCCATTCCAGGAATTAGTTTGGTGAACCTTTGCTGGACTCCCTCAAGAGCAAGAATGTCCTTCCTCTGACTAGGAGACCAAAACTGCACACAATACTCAAGATGTGGCCTCACCAAGGTTCTGTATAATTGTAGCAAGACATATTTACTCCTCTACTCAAATCCTCTTGCTGTGAAGGCCAGCATGTCATTAACTTTCCTCACTGCCTACTGTACCTGCATGCCAATCTTCAGCGACTGTTCCATCATGATACCCAAGTCATGTTGCACTTCCGCTTTTCCTAAACTGCCAGCATTTAGGTAATAATCTTCCTTCCTGTTTTTTGCCACCAAAGTGGATAACCTCACATTTATCCACATTATATTTCATTTGCCAAGTATTTGCCCACTCAGCCAGCCTGCCACTGCTTCCTGTCGGCCAACCAGTTTCCTACCCAAGTCAATACATTCCCCCAGTACCATGAGCTTTAACTTTGCTCGCTAATCTGTGTGTGGGATCTTGTCAAAAGCTTTTGAAAGTCCAGATACACAACATCCACTGATCTACAAGTTAGATTGCCCCCAGGCAGCGTCAGTGAATAGGAATTACTAGTCAGTCACACATGGCTATAGTGATGTTTATTTAGCAGCATGCACTAATTTTAATAGAAAACTACTTGAATAACCTTAAATAATACAGGCTGAAACAATTGTTCACATGTATATCTGTACTTCAAAAACATCTACCACCACTTGGTAACAAAGCAAAGCTCTGAGTTTTTCATTTTTGGTTGTGTCATTTATTCAACAAATGCACCAAAAAGGCTAAAATACAAGAATATAAACGTGAATGAATATTGAGATCACAAAGCCAACTAATACTCAATTTTATTTACTAGTCAGGTATGCAAGCTGATATATATATGGATTCCTAATGAGCAACTGCTCTAAGACCATGGATGGCCTTCCCTATCTTAAGGGACTCGTATGAAACAAAATTTGGCCCAAAATAAAATTCTACATATAATAAAATTATATTAGCTGAACAAAGTTACAACTTTTGGATGAATAGTCTGATTTACTCTCTAGCTAAGAGTCAGCGATATTTCCTTTGCTATATTTAAAATGACGCACCTCTGTTTCACCGTTGCCAGAACAAGAAACAGATCCAATGGCCCATGAAATCAATTCTGCTTTTGTTAACTTTGGCAGTTCTTTTTAATCCCAACTCCTTTCATTTTCTTTCTATATTCTGAATACTCTCTCACTTCAAAAGTAACTATCTCTGTCTTTTAAATAGTAATTAGCTTTGCATTTATAGTCCTTTGAAGCAGTGCATTCCAAGGTCTCAATCTTTAAGACTGAATTTGCCCCGGATTTACTTTTAAACAGTTCAGTTCCTATTCAAGGTCATCATCATCGCTTGCTCAGAATTTTCCACTGAACAGAAGAATCAATTCCTCTATCCACTGTCAAACAATAGCCTTCACAGAGCCACACTGACCCTTTCAAATCATTTTACACATTTCTAAATTGGGATTCAAAAAACAGGAGAAATGAGTCACTCAAGTAGAGGAAATGAGCCATTTATTGCATTGCATAATGAAAGGCCACCTTTAAAAGGAATATTCCAAATGGGACATTTTCAGATTTAATTGGAGAGACTCAATAGTGAATCAAATAGTTTGTACAACTAACCCATTCTGTTGTAAAAGAAAAACTGGTGTTTCACGTTTAGTTAAACGTTACTTATTCTGATCTGTCATGTATCGCCTCCCCTCACATTTACGACACTGTTTTATTGTGAAGAAAGTGAGATTGCAACATTCAATGCATATCGATGATACCTACAGCAGGATTGCTCAAATTTTCCTCAAATATCCAAAAGATGTGCCAGTTCTTTGCAATCACTTCAAAAAAGATTGAACAATGCATGCAGATTAAGTAGATAGATCAAAGAAGAAAGACTTAAATGTTAGGCTTTGCCATATTCTCAATGAACGATACATCTGAAACACTGGCAAGGATTTTGCAATAGTAACAACAGTGGAACTGTCAGCATTCACCTTTAATACTGTTCTGAAGCTGACAGCAGCTTCTGGGGTCTGCACATGTACAGTTAAATGGGGAAATTCAGAGGCTGCAGTCAGTGCGGTGACACTTTCCCAAAAGGATCAATGTTGAAGTTCACACAGATTACAATCAAATAGAAAACCCTAAACCAACAAAAACTTGCCCTTTAGTCCCACTGTAAAAACCCTTGAAAGTTAGACCTTAACGAAAGAGGTCTCTGTGTTAATAATATACCGAGTTAATTTTTACAGGAGAGCTTCACAAATCCTAAAAAAACTTCACATTTGTTGAATGTTTTTATCTTAATGGGGAAAAAAAAGTTTCAAAACTATATTTTTTGAAAAAGTTTATCTTTTTCAAAAAAGCATCCATCTCAGTCCCATATATATGGCCAAGAATTTATTTTGCTCTCTGCAAGAGAAATGGACTGTAAAATTCAAGTACAGGGGTGTATTTTACCTCCTAATTTGCTGTCTGTGAGAATACTTCAATGTGATTATCTGTTTACCCTGTCTGATTACTTTGTTGCCTGGACATCTCTTTGCCACAGGCCCAGAATTAAAATCTGGAAAGAGGAAATCCATGCTACAGAGATCTTTGTGAGTAGCTTTGTTCAATGAGTGCTATCGCTTTGCTGCTGACTGCAAACTCCATGCGATAACTTTTTTGTTTGAACAGTTAAAGATATTTACAGGCTTCTTATTAAATTAAATTCATAGGTGCAGACCAAGACTTTCATAGGTAATTATAACTTTAACAGATTGTCATTTTTTTAATGCTCATAAATGATTAAGATTATAACTACCTACAAGCTAATTTATAAACTCCTGAAGAATAAATCTGAATATCAAAAGCATCTTTGCCATCTCATTAAACGCATCTTTTGCTGCCCAAGAGACAAACAGCAGCCTAAGTGGCAATAAAACGTGCCTTTTTGCCTGACATCATACCGAGATACGGGAAAAGGATGCAGAATGGAGTAACCATCAAAAATACAAAGCTTCATTTAAATTTTACAGTCCATTTCTAACTCATGCATGTCAGCCTGAATGGCAGTGGTTTTCCAGTACATCACAACTCTTCAACATACATATACAGCAATGTGTTCTTCCCCAACAGTAATCTGGATTCATTCATCCAGTAATCTGGAATAATAAGGGGGATCAGGGATTATGGGGAAAAGGCAGGAGAATGGGGATAAGAAAAACATCAGTCATGATTGAATGGCGGAGCAGACTCGATGGGCCGAGTGGCCTAATTCTGTTTCTATGTCTTGTAGTGTTATAAACTCCAATCAAATTTCCTCATTTTCAACAAATCCGTATTGGATATCATGTTAAAACTTACAAAATGCTTTTACACAAACCAAGAGAAATCCAAGTTTTATAGGGATCAAAAATACCAAAGAAATTACAACATAGATTGAAGTCATTTGTCCTCATATTCCTTAGTTCACCAAGAATCCAAAAATCTATAAATCTCTACCTTGAATATACTCAATAATTGAGCATCTATGCATCCCTGAGCTATGAAATTTTGCAAATTCACAACACTGAGTGAAGAAATTTCCCATCTCAGCTCTAATTTTTTTTCTTTATTTCTCAAATATCAACATGCCTACTGCTCTATCACCCACCCACACTTTGGCAAATCAGACCACAAAGCTGTGCTCCTGCTCCTGGCTTACAAGCAAAAACTGAACAACAAAGAAAGTCATGCAATGTTGGTCTGAGGAATCGGATGATCTCCTATGGGGCTGCTTGGAGTCAGTAGACTGGTCAGTATTTAAAAACTCTGCAACCAGCCTGAACGAATACACTACTACAGTAACTGAGTTCATCAGTAAGTGTGTAGAAGACTGTGTGCCAAAGAAGCAAATCTGTGTGTTCCCCAACTGTAAAACATGGATGAACAGGGATATCCATTGCTTGCTGAAGTCCAGGTCTGAAGCGTTCACGTCAGGTGACACTGACCTATACAAGATAAGATCCAAGGATATCCAAAGATGCCAAAGACAATAGCAGACCAAGTTAGAGTCCCAAGCTAACCACACTGACCCCACCGACTATAGCAAGGTCTGCCGCACATAACAGGCTACAAGATGAAGGCATGTAAAATCGCTGGCCCCAACGCACCTCTCCCTTATGAGCTCAATGCATTCTACGCCTATTTTAAGCAAGAGGTCAGTGTGAGCAAGCCTTCCACCCTGGAAGCCCCGTATAAACCTGTATCTGGGGTCACCATTGCAGATATCAGAGCAGCTTTCTCGAAGGTCAACCCATAGAAAGCAACTGACCTGGATGGGGTACCCGGAGTGCACTCAGATCCTGCGTGCATCAGTTGGCGGGGGTATTCACAGTTATCTTCAATCTTTCTTTACAACAATTTGAGGTCCCTATCTACTTCAAGAAGATGACCATTATCCTGGCACCTAAGAAAAACCACGCAGTGTGCCGTAATGACTATCAGCCAGTTGTTCCGACATCCATCATTACGAAGTGCTTCAAAAGGTTAGTCATGGCACGAATCAATTCCAGCCTCCCGGACTACCTGGAACCACTACAGTTTGCCTACCACCGCAACAGGTCCACAGCAGACACCATTTCCCTGGCCCTGCACTTAATCCTGGGATACCTAGATAACAAGGACACCTATGTCAGACTCATAGTTTATTGACTCCAGATCAGCCTTCAACACTATTATTCCCACAAAATTCATTTCCAAACGCCGTGGTCTGGGCCTCGGCATCGCCCTCTGCCACTGGATCCTGAATTTCCTAACTAACAGCCCACAATCAGTAAGGATAGGCAACAATACCTCCTCCACAATACCAGTGCCCCACAGGGCTGTGTTCTCAGCCCCCTACTAAACTCCTTATCCACCTATGACTGAGTGCCCAAATTCCCCTCCAATTCAATTTTAAAGTTTGCTGACAACACCACTGTTGTGGGTCGGATCTCAAACAATGACGAGACAGAGTATAGGAATGAGACAGAGAATCTGGTGAACTGCTGCGGCAACAATAATCTCTCCCTCAATGTCAACAAATCAAAGGAGATTGTCATCAACTTCAGGAAGCATAAAGGAGAACATGCCCCTGCCTACGTCAAAGGGCCGATAGTAGTCATGATGTGGATATGCCGGCGTTGGAATGGGGTAAACACAGTAAAAAGCCTGACAACACCAGGTTTAAGTCCAACCGATTTATTTGATAGTACACTCACTAGCTTTCGGGGTTAGTCCCTTCGTCACGCTTTTTACTGTGTTTACATCAACGGGGACAAAGTAGAAAGGGTCGAGAACTTCAAGTTTTGAGGTGTCCAGATCACCAACAACCTGTCCTGATCGCCCCATGCTGACACTATAGTTAAAAAAGCCCACCAATGCCTCTATTTATCAGAAGACTAAGGAAATTTGCCATGTCAGCTGTGACTGTCACCAAATTTTGCAGTAGGAAGTCTCACAACACCAGATTAAAGACCAACAAGTTTATTTGGTACCTGGCGTTGTGATACTTTTTACTGTGCTTACCCCAGTCCAACACCGGCATCTCCTCATCATGACCAACTTTTGCACCACAGAAAGCATTCTTTCTGGTTTTGTCACAGCTTGGTGTGGTTCCTGCTCTGCCCAAGACCACAAGGAACGATAAAAGGTCATGAATGTAGCCCAATCCATCACGCAAACCAGCCTCCCATTCATTGACTCTGCCTCAGCATAATTAAGGACCTCACACATCCCAGACATTCTATCTTCCATCTTTTTCTTTCGGGAAAAATTAAAAAGTCTGAGGTCCGACTCAAAAACAGCTTCTTCCCTGCTGCTGTCAGACTTTTGAATGGACCTACCTTGCGATAAGTTGCTCTACACCCTAGCTATGACTGTAACATTACATTCTGTATTCTCTGCTTTTCTTCCCTATGAATGGTATGTTTTGTCTGTATGGCACACGAGAAACAAAACTTTTCACTGAATATTAGTACATGTGACAAAAAATAAATCAAATCCAATAAGCAGCCAACCACTTATTCTGAGTCTGTGACCTCATGTTCTGGATTCCAAACCAAAGGAAACATCATCACAGCAGCTACTTATCAAATATGTTTCTTTATTCCAAATTCCAGGAAATATAGACCTAGCTCACTCAACTCTCCTCTTATAGATCAATCCATTCATCCCAGGAACCAACACAGTGGACCTTCATCAAACTCCCTTCCTCCAAAGTATATCCTACCTTAGGTAAGGAGACCAAAACTATATACAGTTTTCCAGATGTGGTCTCATCAAGACCCTTTATGATTGTAGGACTTCTTCACACCAACATTCCAAATCCTTTACAATAAAGGCTGACATATCATTTGCCTTCCTAATTATTTATTGTATCTGCATGTTAATTTTCAGTGATTTGCGTACATAGTAACTCAGGTCCCTCCGAACACCAACACTTCCCAGTATCAAATTATTTAAGAATTCTTGCTTTGCTATTTTTCTCAAAGTGGATAATTTCATGATACTCCACACTGTATTCCACCAGTATTGGTTTTGCTCACTCAGCCTATCCACATCCATTTGCTGTCTCTTTGAATCATCCTCTCAGATTACTTCTTCACCCAACTTTGTATCATCTGTAAATGTGGATACACTACACATTTTCTTCTAATCCTATCCAGCCATCTCTAAAGTGCAAACATGGCATGTACAAGATCAAGGTGGTCTCATCAGCAACTGTCCCCAAATGATGAACAACCCATCACTCTTCCTGCACTCGCTTTCAAAACAACCCAGTTAGGACATTCAGGTGAAAGAAATTTCCATTTTCCTCCCTCAGGACATCCTAAAACACTTGCAGTCAATAAAGTGTAGTCACTGTTGTAAAGTTGGAGAGTTGACAGCCTGACTGCAGCAAAATCCCAAAGCAAACAATCTACTTAAGATAAATTTTAGCCTGGGCCAGGGCAACTCTTTCACATGTCTGATTTTTCACCCAAGAGGGCAGATATCTATTGCCCATCCCTGACCCATTTAAGAGTCAACCACATTGCTGTGGATTGGGAGTCAGGACAGCAGATTTTCCTCCCTTAAGGACATTCGTGAACCAGAATTTTTTTTTTACAATCAATGGTTTCAAGGTCATCATTAGACTTTTAATTCCAGATTTTAATTCACATTTCGCCATCTGCCATGGTGGGATTCAATCCAAATCCACAGAGCATTGCCTAGGTCTCTGGATTACTAGTCAAGTGACAATACTACTACACTATTGCCCTCAGAATCAGAGGTGAAAACTGCCATAACTTCGCTGTGGATGACATCAAGGATGGTAGGGCTAAGCCAGGGCGACCCCAAAACTGGCCACTCTTCCACAGCAATGAGCCATCAATAACCGAGTATTACAAGGTGGCACATTCCAAGGTCTCGGCCTACTTCCTGGGGCATGCACTAAAATTTGAAAGTGACAGAGGCCATGAACGCTCAATAAGGAAAGGCCACTGTCCAAAGCCCTCCGGCCTTAATGTAACAAGGGGCTGGAAGCCATGTAAAATTTCTCAGGCTGTTAGGTTTGACATGAAATTATTGTAAATGCAACTGATAGTTGTAAAGTGTGGCAAGACATCATAGAGTGTCACATATTTTACTGAAAGAAACTGTTTAGAGCAGCAAAGTGGTATAGTATTTAGCACTGCTGCCTCACAGCATTAGGGTCTTGGGTTCAATTCCAGCCTCAGGACACTGTCCATGCGGAGCCTGCACATTCTCCCCATGTCTGCATGGATTTCCTCCGGGTGCTCCAGTCTCCTGCCACACTCCAAAGATGTGCAGGTTAGAGGGATTGACTATGCTGAATTGCCCGAGTGTCCGGGGATGACATGGAGATGCCGGCGTTGGAATGCGGTAAACACACTAAGAAGTCTCACAACACCAGGTTAAACTCCAATAGGTTTATTTTGATAGCAAACGCCACTAGTTTTCGGGGCTTTGCCCCTTCATCCCCACTCACCTGACGAAGGGGCAAAGCCCCAAAAACTAGTGGCGTTGGCATCTCAAATAAATCTGTTGCACTTTAACCTAGTGTTCTGAGACTTCTTATTATGTCACGGTAAACGTGAGGTTACGGGGATAGGGTCTGGGTGGATTGTCGGTGCAGGCTTGATGAGCTGAATGGCCTCCTTCCGCAACGTAGGAGTTCTGTGATTTGCTTTGCATTTTATGCATTGAATTGCACTGTTATGTCATACAATTTTTTTCTATAACTGGAGGGGAGGAAGGGGGAAGAGGCCGAGGTGACCTTGGTTCTGAGCGGTGGCGCCCTGCTTCCCCGTGTGCCTGGGCTCTGTCCCGGTGACCGTGTCAGAGGCTGAGGCTCTGCTCCGGCAAGGTCAAGCCGGGCAGCGCGGCCTTCACAACAGCGCGGCGGCCACCACTGCCGCCGCGGACAGTCAGCCATTCCCCCGGTCCCGTGCTCCTACCTGCGGGCAGTAGGCAGCCGGCCCGGCCCCGGCGCTCAGCCGCTGTGTGAAGCCGTTGAACCTGTAGTACATGACTGGAGGTCTCCTTCCCCGCGGCTCCTGCGACAGAAAGAACCCCCACCCGCTGGGGTCCATCCCCATCCGGTCGCCGCCGACAGGCATCATCACAGGTGTCTCCGCACCGCCTGACTGTGTCTGATTTCCATAAAGAGAACGCCCCCCACTCTGTGGTGGAAAATGGGGCAGTTTATGTTTTACAGGTTGAATAGGACAAAAGGTGATGTTTTTTTTTCTCCTTTATCCACTGAAGCTGCTGTGTTGAATCCAATAAATTTGAAGGAGAGGTGACTGCAAGGTAAGTGGCTAATTGACAGCTGCAGGGGAGGTTGGAGATGTTGTTTATGTTGAGTTTAGGGATATGCACCACCTCACTCACACTTATCTTTCAATGTGAGGCTAATATAGAGGTTTCTAATCTATGTTTTTTTTGTTCATGAAAGCTTACCAATCAAAACAATTCAATCTGTCCTAAAGAATCAAAAAAAAAGAAAATGCTGGAAAACATTAGCAGGTCTGACAGCATCTGTAGAGAGACAATAGAGCAAACAAAATCTTGACTTGAAATGTTAGCTCTATTCTTGCTCCACAGACACTGTCAGACCTGCTGAGATTTTTTATCATTTTCTGTTTTTTTTTCAGATTCCAGCATTATTTGGCCCAAAGAATGTTTGCCAAATAATCATAGGATGGTCAGAACACCAAAGAACATCATTTGCCCATTATTTCTCTATTTTGGCCCTCCAAATCAGCAAGAAGTCACCTGGTACCATTGCCCTACCTCCCGATAGGTCTGGAGTTGTTTTCCTTCTCCAGTAATGACCCAATTTCCTTTTGAATGCCTCTGTTGAAGGTGTATTCACCACACCACCACACTCTGAGACAGTACATTCCAGATCCTGACCACTCGTTGCTTTGGAAAGGTTTTATTTAGTCATGTTTGCCTCTTGTGTCAATTACCTTAAATCTGGTACTTGACTCTTCTATCAGTGAGAATAGTTCATCCTTATCTTTCTAGACCCTTCCTGATTTTGTATACCCCTATCAAATTTCCTCTCAGACTCTTCTGCTTCCAGGAATACAGTCCTAATTTTCCAAACTATCTATGTAACTTTTAATAATTTCTCAATAATTTTTTCTACAACCTTTTGAATGCCTTCATATATTTCTTAAAAGTGTGGTCCCCAGAACTGGAAGCAGTATTCCTGTTGAGGCCAAACTAATGATTTATACAGGTTTAACATAACTTCCATGCTTTTGTACCCTATGCCTCTGTTGATAAAGCCCAGGAAGCCATAGAATCCCTACAGTGCAGAAGGAGCCCATTGCATCTACGTCATTTGTTCTTAACAAATACATATTAGCTTTTCTTTAAATAACCTGCTCTAAATAAAGAATTATTTTCTTTAAATAATCCAAGTACTATTTTGGCTTTGTCCAGATTATTAGCCAGAATAATCCAGCTCCACCCCCACACCATCCCCCCTCTCAGATTTCCCCTTGATGGGACTGCAATCCATTGAAATTGCCGTTCATTTAGCTGGGACCAAAAAAACTTACTGGCATGAAGGACTGGAAAATTTCAGCAGCACAGTGGTTAGCACTGCTGCTTCACAGCTCCAGGGACCTGGGTTCAATTTCCGGCTGGGGTCACTGTCTGTGTGGAGTTTCACATTCTCCCTGTGTCTGCGTGGGTTTCCTCCGGGTGCTCCGGTTTCCACTCACTGTCCAAAGATGTGCAGCCATGCTAAATTGCCCCTTAGTGTCCTGGGTTGTGTAGGTTAGAGGGATTAGTTGGTAATATATGGGGATAGGACCTGGGCGAGATTGTGATCGGTGCAGACACAATGGGCCGAATGGCCTCTTTCTGCACTGTAGGGTTTCTATGATTTCTATCTCTGAAAGCCCCTCTTCTCCCCTCCCCTGCGCTGTTCTGCCTGCATTGCGTCAAGGTTGAACTGACTGAGATGTAGTTGCTGGATGTATCTTTGAACAAGGATGTAATATTTGCAATTCTCCAGGCCTCTGGCACCTGCCTGACTCTAAGGGAGATTGGAAAACTATGGCCTGCGTCTGTGCAATACCTTGTACCCAGGAATATTTAATACCCAGTCATTCTCTTCTTTGAGCCATGTCTTTGTTATCATCACAACATGTTCTATGTGTTTATCTGTACCTCCAACATTATTAACCACACTCTGTGCATTCACATACAAGCGCTGTAATCCTAATTTAAACTATTACTTTCCCTTTTATGCTGAACCAACCTAATACTTTACCAAACCTTACTAAAGCACTCTAATCGAAAAGTACATTTTCAGCAGCAGATGGCAATACAACAATTGTTTCAGTTGAATCAATATAATGTACTTTTCATAACCATGTCTTTGAGCTGATTATGAATAATCATATTTTTCTGTACAATTTAATGAAAACTAGTAAGCTCTAAATAAGCGAGTCATGTACTTGCTCAGAACTTGTGAAGAGTACATTTTAGTTAAGGGAACATGGCAGTGAAGTGGTAATGTCATTGGACTAGCTATCTAAAGTCCCAGACTAAAGCTTTGGGAACATAAATTCTGGAATATAAACCTGGAATCAGGTGAGACTACTATTCATTTTTGTGAAAATGTGTCTAGTTCACTAAAGTTCTTTAGAGAAGGAAATCTGCCATCCTTATCTAGTCTGGTGTACATACGACTCCCAACCCATAGCAATGTGGTTAATTCTTAACTGCCCTCTGAAACGACTGAGCAAGCCATTCAGTTTAAGGGCAGTTAGGAATGGGAAACCTGGCCTTGCCAGTGATGCTCACATCCCCTGTATCGATAAATTTTAAAAAGCATGTCTTGCATAGTAATATGTAAGACAAACTAAGATCTCAGCACATAATCTAGGCTGATATTTCAGAGTGGGCCCCCACCACCCCCATAATCTTGCGCATTTACCATGGCTGATTCATCTAACCTACATGTCTTTGGATACTAAGAGGCAATTTTTGCCTAACCGGCACATCATAAGAACATAAGAAATAGGAGCAGGAGTAGGCCATCTAGCCCTTCGAGCCTGCCCCGCCATTCAATAAGATCATGGCTGATCTGTTGTGGCTCAGTTCCACATTCCTGCCCTCTCCCCATAACCCTTAATCCCCTCTCTTATCAAAAACCCATCAACCCGCGTCTTAAAAATATTTAGCGAGGTAGCCTCCACCACTTCAACGGGCAGAGAATTCCAGAGATTCACCACCCTTTGAGTGAAGAAGTTCCTCCTCAACTCCGTTCTAAACCGCTCCCCCTTTATCTTGAGGCTGTGCCCCCTAGTCCTATTGTCCTTTCTGAGCGGGAAGAGTCTCTCCACCTCTATCCTATCCATCCCATTCATCATCTTATACGTCTCAATGAGATCTCCCCTCATTCTTCTAAACTCTAACAAGTACAAGCCTAGTTTATTCAGCCTCTCCTCATAGTTCAACCCCCTCAACTCCGGCATCAGCCTAGTAAACCTCCTCTGCACTCCCTCCAAGGCCAAAATATCCTTGCGTAAGTACGGCGCCCAAAACTGCACACAGTACTCCAGCTGCGGCCTCACCAATGCCCTATACAGCCGCAGCAAGACCTCCCTACTTTTATATTCAATCCCCCTCGCTATGAAGGCCAGCATCCCATTCGCCTTCCTGATCACCTGCTGCACCTGCAAGCTGGGTTTTTGTGACTCATGCACAAGGACCCCGAGGTCCCTCTGCACCGTCGTCTGCTGCAGTTTTTCGCCACGTAAGTGATCATCCTTCCTACCATTATTCCTACCAAAGTGGACCACCTCGCACTTGCCAACATTAAATTCCATTTGCCATTTCCTGGCCCATTCGCCCAGCCTATCTAGATCCTTCTGTAGACTCTCCACACCCTCCGCACAATTTGCCTTTCCTCCAATCCTGGTGTCATCAGCAAATTTTGACACCCTACACTCGGTTCCCTCCTCCAGATCATCTATATAAATGGTAAATAGCTGAGGCCCCAGCACCGACCCCTGAGGCACTCCACTAGTCACCATCCGCCAATCCGAATAGCACCCATTGACCCCCACTCTCTGCCTCCTATTTGACAACCAATCCTCTATCCACGCTAACACCCTACCCCCAACTCCCTGTCCCCTGACCTTCTGCAATAACCTCCTGTGAGGTACCTTGTCAAACGCCTTCTGAAAATCCAGAAAGACCACATCCACCGACATCGTTGGACTGTGGGAGAAAACCAGAGCACCTAAAGAAAACCCATGCAGACACGGGGAGAATGAGCAAACTCCACACAATCACCCAAGGCCAGAATTGAACCTAGGTCCCTGGCGCTTTGAGGCAGCAGTGCTAACCACTAATTCACCTGAGTCAGTATCATTAGAAAATGACTAAGTAGGTTAACGAGGCCAAAAAAAACATTGCCATACATTTAATGAGAAATAGAGTCAGAACGTAGAGACGTTTTTAATCTTGTGTAGAACTTTGGTTAGACTGCATTGAGTACTAAAGAAGCCGAAAGAACATTGTGTACACATCTGGTCTCCAGATTACAAAAAGATATCAGGCACTGCAGAAAGTGCAAAAGATATTTACGAGCATGATGCCAAAACTAACAAGTTTTCACCATCAGGAAAAACTGAACACACTGGGGCTCTTTTTTCAGAAAAGGAAAGGCTGAGGGAAGACCTAGTAAATGCCCTTAAAATGATGAAGATGTTTAATAGGATAGACATAAAGAAGATGTTTTCACTTGTGAAGCACTAAAACATCAAGATTCATAAATACAAAAGAATCTCTCATAGATCCAATGAAGAGTTCAGGAGAAATTGCTATATCCAGAGAGTTGCTAAAATCTGGGACCTGCTACCCTATGGCGTGGTTGAATCCAATTACTTGGATAAATTTAAGAAAAAGTCGGACAAGCAATGAGGAAAAAGTAGAGAAATGTAGGGGGAAGCTTGTGTGGAGAGCATAGACACTGGCATAGTCCACGTGGCTTGCTTCTGTTCTGTAAATTGAATGTAATGACTCACACTGCCCAAAATCTACCTGGGGATGTAACAATTTAATTGGAAAGGGTATTAGTGTCTTCTGCATGTTTCCTTCATCAAGCTCTCCAAAGGCAGACTGAGCCAATTCTTGGTGATATGAGGCTTGATATGAACCACTCAAGCAGTTTTATTTCAAATACATAATAAAATAGAGCAACAGTTTTGATCAGATGAACTTATTTCAGTTGGTACACTGCCTTCTTCACAGAATGGTACAAAATAAAAAAAAAGTATACTTCTCCACATCATTGGGATGTATTGCTTGACTTTAAACACTTTCCAATTAACCTCCAGAATTTCTAAGCTTGTTAACTTAGCAAAGGTGCTCACAGTGTCCATTTATAAAAACACAACTACCTCCAAGCCTGATTCCAAGGTCAGCTTTTATTTCAATGAACTACCTGTACCAACAACTCAAAAGTGGAATCTACCAACCTAATTTGGCAAAGCCATCTATGCCATTTTTGTGGCTGTTGTGAATGAGATTGATTGCTATAATGTTAAGCTACCTTTCACTGTCTCCAGCATGCTATCTCAGCCAGGACACCTGCATCTTAAACTAGATCCCTGCCTTGCTGTCCTGTGAATTTGGCCAGGTGTGCAAATGTTTAGTTCAATAATAATATGCTGAACATAACTTATCAAGGAGGCCCGACCCCAGCCATGATAATCAACTGGTCATTCATTTCATTGCTGTTTTTGGGAGCTGTGTGTGTGTGAAAATCGGCTGTCACATTTGCCTACACAACAGTGCCTAGAATTTAAGAGTAATTCATTGGTTGTGAAGTACTGGTGATGTCTTGAGAATTTGAAAGGTACTAAAAATGTGTAAGTCTTTCTATAGATTTTTAAAATTTACTTATTCACAGAATATTGATGTCACTGAGAAGATGGTGGTGAACTGTTGCTACCTGCATTGGGAAGGCACTCCTGCAATGTTCTTAGGCAGCGAGCTCCAGAATTTTGACTCTCTCATCTCCGGCAGGGCCAGAATATCCCACCAACAGGAAGGGCCATTAAATCCCACCCTAAGATTCCATTCCACAGCATTCAACTGTCCCTGAAATGAAGCCAAGATTTCTCCTCTACTACCCTTCCAACAGATATTTTCAATATTTTTATTCACTCTTTATGAAGGAGAACTTACTGATTCAAAGTCTGCCTTTTAGTTATTTGAAATTGGTCTCCCTTGCCCAACTGATGGCATCCTTGAAGTTGAACGGAAATCGATTTCTGTGTATTAATCTTTGGCAAGTACGATAACCTGCAGTAATTTATTAACAACTGCAGAAACATATGGAGATTATGCTTTGCAATGAGCCAGTTTCATAAAACATATAAGCGCCTTCCCTTCCCTGAGGCAGAAGAATGCTGTATTCCCTCAAGAAAACCTATTTAAGTAGAGGCAGCTTGTAATTCCTGACATGCTGAAGCATGTTCAGATCAAAGAAAAAGATTTGAACCCTACTGCCAAAACAAATGGCCTTTGAGGTTTAAAGTTGACGCATTGAAGGTAATTTTGAGAGACATTGATTAATGGTTTGCTTTCCTGCTTTCTACTTGGCATTGCCTACTTGCTCGGTTGTTATTTGTTGCAGTTTTCTGAATATGAAATTGGAGCCCATCTGGAGATGAGGTGCCTGAACTACCACATAGGAAGCATGAAAGTGATGGATAGAAAAAAATGTACTACTACACAAATGTATTTTAATACTGTCAGAAGATAGGTTACTGCTTTTGGTACTGAGATGTGCAAACTGGGGGAGAGATGTATATCTTCATTAAAATAATTTGGAAAATGGGATCTTGACAATTCTGCCATTGGAGAAAATATCCTTTGATTTGTCCTGGGAAAACAATTGGTTAGTGCTTTCCTTGCCTATTGCAGCTGAATAGCATGCCTGTATTTTTAATTATATAACATTGTACTTTTATAGAGTACAATATATATATATCAGCACATTAAGTAATTCTTATTCTGAACTCAGAATGTTTGCGTTTTGTTGTAAAGAAAAAGTTATGGATGAAAGGTGACCCTAAAATGTTGGCCTATTTGATTGCTACGCAGTTTGGTTTTACTTTGGTATGATAAGTTTTCATAACTTCTGATTAATTGCAAAGTTCTAGTATGTTGCTTCTGAAATAATTTAGACTTGTTTAAGCGATTTGATCCAATCTGTTTATTGGTAGATTTTGATGGGTACAATACTCACAATTACAGAGTTGTGATCTGTTGTCATTTTTGTATAACATCAAAGTGCCCAGCCAAAGTATGATATTTGAAAGATCAAATTAGAACAGTAAGTGTGACTTGAAACCCATTTAGCGTAAGTGTGAACATCCCTGAGCGATGCCACTAGTTGTGCAATGGACCCCTGCAGGGAGACCACCTGCAGTACCATTTAATATGGCTGACTGCGCAGTACCAATTTGTTCAACAGAGCCACAGACAAGTTGGTTGTGCACTTCTCCCCAGTCTCAAACATGTTGCAAGGAGTACAATGCATTCAGCAATTGCTAGAGAATGCATTTTTCTTTGAAAAGCTTAACCTAAAGTCTACATTACTGACCTCCTCTTCAGCAGAGCTGAAATCTGAGCTGAATCTCCAATGAGGCACTTCCTAGGATGTCTATTCCACCTGCTCACTTTTTGCTCTATTAATGTCAGGTTAACATGCTATCTGAAGTTACAAAAATAAAGTTATAGTGATTGCTTAAAAGCTTAGTTGAAAGTCCACTTAAAGTAATTCTCCTGTTCATTCTAAATCATTTCAAAAACACTAAAATTGAACTACTGCAATATTTTGCACAGACACAAGTTCTCTATTCAACTGAGAATAATGGATAAATGTCTGGAATTCAAACATAAACAAGAGCTGCAAAAATTGACGTGGCATTTGAAGTCTCAGTTATTTTCTCTGTCAGAGACAGACTGACAGCTTTTCTAATTTTAAAACAGTAATCCATACAAATTAATTTCCACGTTGAAATTTGTCTAGGGATGGAAATGAAAACTGGGCAGTTTCACAATATCAGATTTAGGCTCAGGCTACTCGTTATTTCCCACACACAGTCTGTTTCCTAGGTCTGTGTGCATGCGCACACATTTTTTTCTCATGCAGTCCCCTAAACACATACCTGCCCTTACTTTTGCATACACTTTCTCAGTGATACAAATAAAATAAAATAAAACAACTTTCTCTCTTATAGAGAACCTAAATGAGATATATTTTCTGTAAGAACCTAAGAAATAGAACATAAGAACATAAGAAATAGGAGCAGAAGTAGGCCATCTAGCCCTTCAAGCCTGCCCCGCCATTCAATAAGATCATGGCTGATCTGTCGCTGCTCAGTTCCACTTTCCCGCTTTCTCCCCATAACCCTCAATCCCCTCTCTTATCAAAAACCCATCAACCCGCGTCTTAAAAATATTTAGCGAGGCAGCCTCCACCACTTCAACGGGCAGAGAATTCCAGAGATTCACCACCCTTTGAGTGAAGAAGTTCCTCCTCAACTCCGTTCTAAACCGCCCCCCTTTTATCTTGAGGCTGTGCCCCCTAGTCCTACTGTCTTTTTTGAGCGGGAAGAGTCTCTCCGCCCCTATCCTATCCATCCCATTCATCATCTTATACGTCCCCCTCATTCTTCTAAACTCTAACGAGTACAAGCCCAGTTTATTCAGCCTCTCCTCATAGCTCAACCCCCTCAACTCCGGTATCAGCCTAGTAAACCTCCTCTGCACTCCCTCCAAGGCCAAAATATCTTTGCGCAGGTGCGACGCCCAAAATTGCACACAGTACTCCAGCTGCGGCCTCACCAATGCCCCATACAGCTGCAGCAAGACCTCCCTACTTTTATATTCAATCCCCCTCGCTATGAAGGCCAGCATCCCATTCGCCTTCCTGACCACCTGCTGCACCTGCAAGCTGGGTTTTTGCGACTCATGCACAAGGACCCCGAGGTCCCTCTGCACCGTCGCCTGCTGCAGTTTTTCGCCCTGTAAGTTATAGTCCTTCCTACCATTCTTCCTACCAAAGTGTACCACCTCACACTTGCCAACATTAAATTCCATTTGCCATTTCCTGGCCCATTCGCCCAGCCTATCTAGATCCTTCTGCAGACTCTCCACACCCTCCGCACAATTTGCCGTTCCCCCAATCTTGGTGTCATCAGCAAATTTCGACACCCTACACTCGGTTCCCTCCTCCAGATCATCTATATAAATGGTAAAAAGCTGAGGCCCCAGCACCGACCCCTGGGGCACTCCACTAGTCACCATCCGCCAATCCGAATAGCACCCGTTGACCCCCACTCTCTGCCTCCTATTTGACAACCAATCCTCTATCCACGCTAACACCCTACCCCCAACTCCATGTCCCTCGACCTTCTGCAATAACCTCTTGTGAGGTACTTTGTCAAACGCCTTCTGAAAATCCAGAAAGACCACATCCACCGGCTCTCCTCTATCCACCGCCCTAGACGCATCCTCATAGAACTCCAGTAAATTTGTCAGACACGACTTCCCTTTAATGAAACCGTGCTGCGTCTGCTCTATCAAGCAATTCCCTTCAAGATGCCTCTCAATTTCCTCCTTAATGACAGATTCTAACATTTTACCTACGACAGACATTAAACTAACCGGCCTATAATTCCCCGCCTTTTGCCTGGCACCCTTCTTAAACAACGGCGTAACATTCGCCGTTTTCCAATCATCCGGCACTTCCCCGGAATCCAGCGACGTCTGGAAAATAACCACCAAGGCATCCACTATCACCTCCGCCATTTCTTTCAGAACCCTCGGATGCATTCCATCCGGTCCTGGGGACTTGTCCACAATCAGCCCCTCCAGTCTGTCAAGCACCGCCTCTCTAGTAACTAATGTCATTAAGACCCTCCAGTCCTACTACCTTTCCATCGCTAACACCCAGCAAATTATTCACGTCCTCCTCCGTGAACAAGATTAAACCATATTTCCCTGTCAGCCTGCTTCACTATTGAATATGATCATGGCTAAACTTCTAAATTAACTCCACTCTCCCACCCTAATCCCCAGAGCCCTTGATGCCGTACTACTTTTCCTAAATTACTTTTCGTTATCCAAATAACTGATAGTTTTGTCCTGAATTATTGTCTCTAAAGGTTTTCTAGCCTTGGTAGTGACAAAGCTTTTAGAGATACTCAGTGACAAATTACCAGTCACTTGGACCAGTGTAGAGTAATTAGGGAAAACCAGCTCAAATTCATTTACAGAAAGTCATGTTTTGATGAGAATAACAGAGGGTAGAAGGTGTTATGGCACAGTGGTACAAAGAAAATTACGGCACAGGAACAGACCCTTCGGCCCTCCAAGCCTGCACTGACCACGCTGCCAATCTGAACTAAAACCTCCTACCTTTCTGGGGATCATATCCTTCTATTCCCAACCTATTTGTGTATTTGTCCAGACGCCCCTTAAAAGTTACTATCGTATCTGCTTCCACTACCTCCCCCAGCAGCAAGTTCCAGGTACCCACCACTGCACAAAAAACTTGCTATGTACATCATGGTGCCCCTACTGCTGGACTAGAAGCTTTGGATTTGAGTCCAATGCCTAACTTGTTGGCCATTGAAGGAACATTCATAATGCAGTTCAACAGGCAGATAAACAGCTTGGAAATCCTTCCACAACTTCCCGACTATTCCCCAAAGGGAGAAACAGTGTGGGTGGGAACATACGCTAAAGAAGAACAGAGTGGCTTGATGACAGTAAAGTTGTTGGTGTGGTGAATATAGACTTCCAAAAGACATTTGATAAAGTGCCACGTAGTAGACATATGAGATAAATTGAAGCCTATAGATTAAGAGAAATAGACAGTAGTGTCGAATGATTGTTTTGTGGACTAGAGGAAGGTATACACTGGGGTTTCACAAGAGTTGGCAGGTGGATCAGTGTTTTTCTTGGTATACATTAATGATATAAACTTGAGTGTGCAGACACAATTTCAA
Source organism: Carcharhinus amblyrhynchos (assembly GCF_965287045.1). Lineage (NCBI taxonomy): Eukaryota > Metazoa > Chordata > Chondrichthyes > Carcharhiniformes > Carcharhinidae > Carcharhinus > Carcharhinus amblyrhynchos. Next base: position 59,201,771 of record NC_137335.1, read on the forward strand.
ATTTTGCAGATAACACAAAAGTTGGATGAGTTGTGAAGTAAGAAGAAAATAGCATTTGACTTCACAGGACCTAAGACAGGCTAATGGGATGGGCAAACTGGAGGAGGGGGCTGAGTGTAGGGTAACGAAATTTGCCGATGACACGAAGATGAGTGGAAAAGCAAATTGCGTGGAAGGCACGAAAAGTCTGCAGAGAGATCTGGGTAGGCTGAGTGAGTGGGCAAGGACCTGGCAGATGGAGTATAATGTTAGCAAATGTAAGGTTATCCACTTTGGTAGAAATAATAGTAGGAGGGATTATTATTTAAAGGATGAAAAGCTGCAGCACGCTACGGTGCAGAGGGACCTGGGCGTCCTTGTGCACAAATCGCAAAAACCCAGTCTACAGGTGCAGCAGGTGATCAAGAAGGCGAATGGAATGTTGGCCTTTGTAGCGAGGGGGATAGAATATAAAAGCAAGGAGGTCTTGCTGCAACTGTACAGGGTGCTGGTGAGGCTGCAACTGGAGTACTGTGTGCAGTTTTGGTGGCCACATTTGCAAAAGGATATATTGGCCTTGGAGGGAGTGCAGGGAAGGTTCACGAGGCTGATAACAGAGATGAGGGGGTTAGCCTATGAAGAGAGATTGAATAGACTGGGTCTGTACTCCTTAGAGTTTAGAAGGCTGAGGGGGGGATCTTATAGAGACATTTAAGATAATGAAGGGGCTAGATAGGGTAGAGGTAGAGAGATTCTTCCTGCTTAGAAAGGATAGAAGAACTAGAGGGCACAGCCTCAAAATAAGGGGGGTGGAGCAGTTTAGATCGGAGTTGAGGAGGAACTTCTTCACTCAAAGGGTGGTGAGTCTCTGGAATTCTCTGCCCATTGAAGTGGTGGAGGCTACCTCGCTGAATATATTTAAGTCACGGGTAGATAGGTTTCTGATAGACAAGAGAATTAAGGGTAATGGGGAGAAAGCGGGAAAGTGGAACTGATCCACTTCAGATCAGCCATGATCTTATTGAATGGCGGGGCAGGCTCGAAGGGCTAGATGGCCTACTCCTGCTCCTATTTCTTATGTTCTTATCAAACATTTAATGCAGAGAGGTATGAAGTGATGTATTTGGTATGAAGAACGAGGAGAGGCAATATAAAATAAAAGTCACTGCTCTAAAGGAAGTGCAGGAACACAGAGGGGCACAAATCATTGAAGATGGTAGAGCAGTTTGAGATTAAAAAAGCACACAGGGTTCCTGAGTGTTATAATTGAGACATAGAGAGCAAAAGCAAGGGAGTTACGATGAACATTTATAAGATTTTGACTCAGTCTCAACAGGAGAATTGTGTCCAATTCTGGGCACTAGACTTTAGGAAGGACGTGAAGCCCTTAGAGAGGCAGAAAAAATTTGTGAGGATGATTTCACAGCTGGTGGACTTTGGTTACATGGATAGATTGGAACAGCTTTGTTTTTCTGCTTAGAGAAGCTTGAAAGGAGATTTAACTGTGATGCTCAAAATAATGAGTGATGTAGACAGAGTAGATAGATTGAAACTGTCCCCTTTGATGGAAAGGTTGAGAAGCAGAGATTACTGCTTTTAAGGTGTTGGTAAAAGCACCCAACAGATGAGGAAACTCTCTTTTATTTATGTAGTGATGTAACTTAAGAAAAGTTAAATGTTTCAAAGGACAAAGAAAATTACAGCACAGGAATAGGCCCTTTGGCAGCCCAAGCCTGCACCGACTATGCTGCCCGACTTAACTAAAACCCCCTACACTTTTGGGGACCATATCCCTCTATTCGCGTCCTATTCATGTACTTGTCAAAACGTCCCTTAAAAGTCCCTTACTGTATCCTCTTCCTCCACAGGCAACGAGTTCCAGGCACTCTATTCTCTGTGTAAAAAAAAAATCTACCTCGTACATCTCCTTTAAACCTTGCCCCTCGCACCTTAAACCTATGCCCCCTAGTAATTGACTCTTCTGCACTGGGAAAAAGCTTCTGACTATCCACTCTATTCATGCCTCTCATAATCTTGTAGACTTCTATCAGGTTGCCCCTAACCTCCATTGCTCCAGTGAGAACAAACCAAATTTCTCCAACCTCTCCTCATAGCTAAAGCTGTCCATACCAGGCAACATCCTGGTAAATCTTTTCTATACCCTCTCCAAAACCTCCACATCCTTCTGGTAGTGTGGCAACCAGAATTGAGCACTATATTCCAAGTGCGGCCTAACTAAGATTCTATAAAGCTTCAACGTGACTTGCCAATTTTTAAACTCAATACCCTGGCCGATGAAGGTAAACCTGCCTTCTTGACTACCTTCTCCGCCTGCATTGCCACTATCAGTGACCTGTGTACCTGTTCACTCAGATCCCTTTGCCTATCAATACTCTTAAGGGTTCTGCCATTGACATGCAACACTTTTTTTTTGTCTAGACAGTACAAGAGGCAGACTCACAAACAACAGCTTGAGGCAAAGACTGTTTTTGTAAAATAAGAACTAAAAACTGTATAATCTTTTAAATTTGAAACTTTGCCTGAAAAAAGCTATTGAAATTCCTCCTACAGCTTTTTGAAAACAATTTGGAAAAATTAAAGGAATTCAGAAATCCTGTTCAAAAATATAGGAGATATTTCAGTTGCATAGTGAAAGACTTACCAATTCACGATAGGAAACACAGCACTCTGCATGTATTCAGATCACTGCAGCAAGCTCCTTCTAAGTGTTGCAGTGACAGGTGTTAGAAAGTATCAGCTGTGAACCCATGTCTTTGAGTGAATCCTTTAAGTAAAAATCTTCAGGAAAATACTCCAAAACATAAAATATAACTTTGTTTTTATTTATTTTGTGGGATGTGAGTCTCTCTGACAAGGTCAGCATTTATTTTCCATCTCAATTTGGTCTTGAAAAAATGATGATGAGCAGACTTCCTGGAGATGCTCCCACATTGCTGTTCAGAACAAAATTCTAGAATTTTGAGTCAACAATGATGACGGAACCATAATACATTTCCAAGTCAGTATGGTGTGTAACTGGGAGAACTTAGGGGTAATGGCGTCACCATACGCCTGCTGTCCTTGTGGTTAGACAGATCATAGGTTTCAGAGATGCTGTCAAAGAAGCCTTGGAGAGTTGTTGCAGTGCATCTTTATTAGTAAGTTTATTCATCTTGTTATTTTAAATATGCTTTTATTGTTTGTTTTTGCATGAGAAATCCGAGTGATTTGAGCAGGTCTGATTTTTAACAAGTTTGCATAGAACTGATTCATAATCAATAACCTTAGATTACAGTAGATTTTTTTACATATCAACCAATGCGTTGCTAATTAAGCATAAAACAAGCAAACATGAATACAGCAGCATGTCACTGAGTGTGGCTATTCAGAGTATGAACTTGAAAATTTGGTGAGTGGGATTTTAAGTTTTAATTTTAAGGGTTAATCTCTTTTTCAAGTCTAGTCCAGTTTACATTTAAAATTTAACTACAATTTACTGTTAAAATGTCTTTCAGTCTTAGTCATGGATAAACAAGTTCTCTACTGGAGAGGCGGTTGCAATTCATTAATTAGATAGCTACTATGAACTGGCATCATGATGATAGGGATTATGATTAAGTAAGATCTATCCATAATTCCACAACACACCAAACAAAGTATTGCACTGTTTGAAAAGGACTTATTTTCTCAAAGCACACATGAAAAGATATTGACCAAAAACAGCTTCCACGAGTCACTCTCTGAGATTGTAAAATTTCCAGAAAAGGTTATTTTGTAATGTGGATTGCAGATTTGCTGACGTGTTCCTTGTGGAATTCCACATTTGGGGGTGTACGATTCACTTCAGAAGGGACTCTTGAACAGAAGGCTTTAAAAATGCAAACTGCTGAACTTTAATCAACTGTAATTCTGTCAAGACAATGGAAACTACTAACCAGCCAAAATCCTTGTGGAGGATGAAGTAACCCTATCTCCTTTTGGCTTCTACTATCTTAAAATGTGTCCAAAGTTTCTGAAATGAAATATCAAAAGTGCAATTGCCTGTTTGACCAAGAGAACTGCAAAACATGTTAATCAAATTCCTTCTTGGAATATACTGAAAGGGGGTTTAAGAATTGATTTTTGCCAAGCATAAACAGAAAGAAAAAAAGACTTCTGGAAACACAACTGGATAAGGACTCGCGCTCTCTCTCTGTAAAGTTAAGATTCACTCCAACAAGGTGCTAGTTACCTGAACTTCAATTTAACTCCAGGATTTTAAAGGAAACCAGCTACCTACAAACAGCAGCAACCTTCAAGAATCTACAAATCAAGGTCAAGCAAAGAAATTAATCATATATTCTTTTAATTTATTTGGACTCTTAACTTTTCTGACTCATGTATTGTTGTACCTTTTTTTTCTCGGTTTTAGTAACTAATAAACTTTTTCTTTGACTCAAGAAAACCTGGTTTTATTGGCTTCTTATTAACAAATAAATATATTGGGAATGGAGAAGGCATTTACAAGGAAAATAAATTTTTAAAAACCTTTTTGTTATGACCAACCAAGGGGGGCAATTCACCCCTCCTCACCCAGTTGTAACACTGGTTTATCTAATCAGCAGTGCTGACTCATCTCCTATACAGGATGGGGATGCTTTTCACTTGAGAAGTTACTTAGAGACTTCAAGAAAGAGCACAAGAGTGGTTGGTCAAGAACTTTGTGATAGAGCTAGCCCAGTTGTGGCTCCAGAGGGGACTAGCCAAGTTCTGGGAAAATCATTTGTAACATTACAGGAAAACAAGTAGTTAATTGATCAATGATTTTTCTCATTTACTTTTAAAAACTTGGGTAATTTTGTGAAGTGCAAGGTTTGGTTAGTCATTCTTATTATAGCTGTAAAGTTTATGAGGTTGGCTGTTGAGTCCCATATATCTTCACTGGAGAGTTTCAGTCAGGCTAAGTAGAACATTTATTGAAATAATAAGAATATTGCAAAGGCAGAAATAGACACTTTAATTCGAATGTACTCAGTACAATAACTATTTAATTAATTAATTAAATGTTTGTAGACACTTGTTTGATCCGAGGCAAACACACATCTGCAGTAAATGTCTGTGGATGGAGAAACGTAAGGTTCAGAGTCATTGAACAGGAGGTTGAACATAAGAACATAAGAACATAAGAAATAGGAGCAGGAGTAGGCCATCTAGCCCTTCGAGCCTGCCCCGCCATTCAATAAGATCATGGCTGATCTGTCGTGGCTCAGTTCCACTTTCCCGCCCTCTCCCCATAACCCTCAATCCCTTCTCTTATCAAAAACCCATCAACCCGCTTCTTAAAAATATTTAGCGAGGCAGCCTCCACCACTTCAACGGGCAGAGAATTCCAGAGATTCACCACCCTTTGAGTGAAGAAGTTCCTCCTCAACTCCGTTCTAAACCGCCTCCCCTTTATCTTGAGGCTGTGCCCCCTAGTCCTACTGTCTTTTTTGAGCGGGAAGAGTCTCTCCACCTCTATCCTATCCATCCCATTCATCATCTTATACGTCTCAATGAGATCTCCCCTCATTCTTCTAAACTCTAACGAGTACAAGCCTAGTTTATTCAGCCTCTCCTCATAGCTCAATCCCCTCAACTCCGGTATCAGCCTAGTAAACCTCCTCTGCACTCCCTCCAGGGCCAAAATATCCTTGCGCAGGTGCGGCGCCCAAAACTGCACACAGTACTCCAGCTGCGGCCTCACCAATGCCCTATACAGCTGCAGCAAGACCTCCCTACTTTTATATTCAATCCCCCTCGCTATGAAGGCCAGCATCCCATTCGCCTTCCTGACCACCTTCTGCACCTGCAAGCTGGGTTTTTGCGACTCATGCACAAGGACCCCGAGGTCCCTCTGCACCGTCGCCTGCTGCAGTTTTTCGCCACGTAAGTAATACTCCTTCCTACCATTCTTCCTACCAAAGTGGACCACCTCACACTTGCCAACATTAAATTCCATTACAGCACTGCAACATGTTAGAGAGGCGGAAGTTGCCTGGACACTTTGTTCCAGGAGGCAGGACAGGGTCATCTGATTGATCCATGGACACTGAGGAAATAATGGTCAAACTGGGCAGAGTCAAACATGGATTTATGAAAAGGAAATCATGTTTGACAAATCTGTTAGAGTTTTTCTCAGCATGTAATTGGCAGAATAGATAAAGGAGAACCATTGATGTGTATTTGCATTTTCAGACGGCTTTAGAGAAGAGGTTAGGAAATGAACTTAGAATGCATGTATTTGCGGGCATGGATTGAGGATTGGTTAGGACAGAAAACAAAGTAGAATAAATGGGTCATTCTTAACTTGGCAGGCTGTGACTAGTTGGGTACCACAAGGATGCTTGGGCAGCTGCTATTCACAATCTGTACATCAATGATTTGGATGCAGGGGCCACATGTAGTACAGGTACTGTACCCCATATCTGAGAAGCTCAGGATGGATGTGTGCAGGACATGGGGACTTTCTGGATTTTGGATATGGTTGGGGTGAGGGGAAATAAGATAGTAATTAATTGAAATTTTAAGCTAGGCTAATTTCTCCACCAAGCCATATCCAGCTTGGTTGAAAAGGGTTAAGAGGTGGACCAGTCTGCTTCTGCACTGTTAATTCCAACATGAAAATGTAAGGCCAGACCCAAAGAGCAGGAGATCAGTGTACCTGGATACAGAGTGTACTGGAAGTAGCCCTCCACTGCCAGCACTTCACACAAAATAAATCTTTTAAATTTAAAAGAACTAAAGGGTGATTGTAGGGAACAATTAATCATGCCGGGGTCCATCACTGGAATTCTGTGTTAATGAAAGGCATAACAGACAGCAATGCCTGATGGGATTGTACAGCAATTTCCAGTGTGGGTGTGTTACCAGCTTTGAACTTAGCCAGTTTTCAGGTCCTTCCAGAATTTGGGATGCTGGATATGGGGGTCCAGTACTTGAATCATAGAATCCCTACAGTGCAGAAGGAGGCCATTCGGCCCATCGAGTTTGCACCGACACCAATCCCACCCAGGCCTCATCCCCACTCAGTTACCCTGCTGATCCCTCTAACATCCCAGGCCACCAAAGGTTAATTTAGCATGTCCAATCAACCTAATCTGCACATCTTTGGACTGTGGGAGGAAACCTGTATTCCCAAGTTTGCTGATGACACAAAACTAGGTGGAAATGTGAGTGGTGAGAAAGGTGCAATGGAACGTTAAGGGGATTTTGATAGGCTAAATGAGTGGGCAGGAATATGGTGGAGGGAATATAATGTGGAAAATGTGAATGCATCCACTTTGTTAGAAAAAACAAAAATTTGAATACTTCTTAAATGGTGAGAGATTGGGAAGTGTTGATATCCAAAGAGACCTTGGTATCTTAATTCATAAAGCACTGAAAGTTAACATGCAGGTGCAACAAGCATGTTCAGAAGGAATATGCTAGAGGATTTCGGTACAGGAGTGAAGAGGTCATGCTGCAATTTTGATGTGATTGCATCTGGAGTAATATGTATAGTTTTTGTCTCCATACTAAGAATGGACTTCCTTACCTTACCATGAGGGGAATGCAACAAAGACTGATTCCTGCACTGATGGATTAGTCTTGAGGGGGGTTTGAGGAAACTGGGCCTGTATTCTTCAGAGCTTAGAACAGTTGTTCCCAAGCTTTTATATGGCATACCTCTGGACGTTAAAAAGAACTTTGAGACACACCTCTTATTCTCTCTCTGTCTTCTGCCCTTACTGGGAATTTCATTTTTCAATTCTCCCTGTCCTCTTTTTTTTTAAACCTCTCCATGTCTCTCTCGCTTCCCCCAGGGTTTTTGCGCCCTTTTTGAGCTTTGGCTTTCTGTGCAGGCGCGTGGGAATTTACTTCAGCTCCAAATCCTTTTGGTCCCGCACATGGCCCTGACCGACACAAAAATTCAAAACCGTGTCTGTGTGGCTGTTTCCCAGCTGGCATATGCATGGGAGGCCCAAGATTCATCCAGTCTTGGAGATGCCAACCACAAAGCTAAAGGCAAAGATTTGTTTTAGTTTAATTACATGAATTTTGAATCCTTTTTCACGGCACACTTGAGGGGTCTTCAGGGCACACCAGTGATTTAGAAGAAGCACTGGTTTGGAAAAATGAGAGGTGATCTCATTGAAGCATGCAAAATTGATTAGGGTGCAGCAAGGTAGATGCAGGATGATTCCCCAGGGTAGGAGGTCTTTAACTGGGGGCGCAGTCTCAGCATAAAAGGTCAGCCATTTACGCCTGAGATGAGGAGGAATTTCTTCATTCAGGGAATCGTAAGTCTGAAATTCTGTACCCTAGAGGGATATGGAGACGAATCATTGAGAATGTTCATGACAGAAATCAATAGATTTCTAGATATTAAATATATCATATGAAATGCAGGAAAATGCCTTGGGGCAGGAGATCAGCTATGATCTAGTTGAATGACAGACCTGGCTTGAGGGGCCAATGGCCTTCTGTGTTCCTATGTTCTTCCTAATTTATTCAGCCAGCCAGCTCAAAATGCAAAGCATTTTACCATGATTTTGCTTAAATTTGCTCATAAGATGGTGTGATGAAGGAATATATCAGAAGTTTGATGCCTGATGTTTGAACAGGAGGTGCATGCGATATTTGGGATGCCTTTTAGTGTGACCGTATCCAAAGTGAGGGTGAGTGCATCATTCAAAGTGAAAGGATGGAGTGGAATTGGGGTGAGGGTCTGGTAGGCAGCAGAACGTATAATGGAAAATTGATTTGGTTGTGAACAAACGGGAGGAAGTGTATGTGATGGGGGATGAGATAAGAATAGGGAAGGAGTTGCTGTTGCATTTTCCCCATAATTTCCATCCCAGATTAAAGCACGTCTCTTGTCACTCCCCCTGTCTGAAAGGAAAGAAATTGTGAAATGTTAAGAGGAGAGAAGCAAAAGGAAAAGAGACAGAAGAGTAGCGACAGATAGAGAGCAGCAACATAAAAACTGAGACAAGTGAAAGAGACCAAATTCTCTGACTTACTACGTGCAATGCAATGTATTGAAAATCTAGGTCTGACATTTCCAACAGTTACTCCTGATTCCCACCAGAACATCAGTGGAAATTGGCAAAACCCCTGAAAAAATGGTGGCAGTTTTCACTTCAAACTTATGGTGGAACTTCAGGATGTGACCTGTGCACACAAAACTTGTCAACTGTTTCCATTCTAAGTTCCGATATCTCTGTTTACAATGAAAACTGCTTCAGGCACAGCAGCAGAATGATATATTACTGGGATAGCCATCCATAGGGCTGATCTAATGCTGCAGAATCATGGCTTCAGATCCCAATTCTGGTGGCTCACCAGCCCCTTACCAAAGGCAATTGAGGATGGACAACAAAAGCCAGCCTTATTAACACTGCTTACATCCCAAGAATAATATGCTGTAATTACACCGTGCTGGCACAGTGGTTAGCACTTCTGTCTCACAGCGCCTGGACCTGAGTTCGATTCCCGGCTTGGGTCACATTCCACCTGTGTCTGCACGGTTTCCTCCGGGTGCTCCGGTTTCCTCCACAGTCCAAAAGATGTGCTGGTTAGGTGCATTGACCATGCTAAATTGTCCCAAAGGCACCGGAGTGTGGCGACTGGGGGATTTTCACAGTAACTTCATTGCAGTGTGAATGTAAGCCTACTTGTGACTAATAAATAAACTTTAACTTTACACCCTTCTTCCCAAGTGAACCTAAATATTCCCATTGTAAATGTTTAGATATGGGAATTCATGATAACATTGAATTCTGCCAGCCTTAGTCTACCTTGAGCCTGCTAACCCTGATTCACCTGAAGATTAGAATATTGTTCTGTCACCACATGGTATTTATGGAGAATGACAGATGTTTTTGCAATTTTAGTATTACAGTTTAGAAGTGGTTCATTTAGAAGGTAATTTCCAAACCCCGGGAAGGAACTTTGTTTAACCATTATAGCAGATGACAGGTATCTCCACAAATGCTCAGCTAAGAACTAGAATGGGAGAATTGAAATCCAGTTCATTAATAAATCTGAAATTAAATGCTAGTCTCATAAAATGACCAGTTTGCCATAAAAGCCTATTTAGTTCAGGAACGTCCTTCAGGGAAGGAAATCTACTTTCCTTACCTGATCTGGTTTACAAATGACTCCAGATCCATAGCAATGTGGTTGACTCTTAGCTGTCTACTGAAATGGCCAAGCAAGCACAGTGGCACAGTGGTTAGCACTGCTGCCTCACAGCATCAGAGACCTGGGTTTGATTTCCGGTTTGGGTCACTGTCTGTGTGGAGTTTGCACATTCTCCCTGTGTCTGAGTGGGTTTCTTCCAGGTTCTCCGGTTTCCTCCCTCAATCCAGAAGATGTGCAGGTTAGAAGAATTGGCCAAACTAGATTCTCCCTCAGTGTACCCGAACAGATGCTGGAGTGTGGTGACTAGGGAATTTTCACAGTAACTTCATTGCTGTGTGAATGTAAGTCTACTTGTGATTAATAAATAACTTCAACTTTAAGCCACTCAGTTGTACCAAATCACTGTAGGTGTACATATATGACATGGACTGCAGCAGTTCCAGAAGGTGGCTCCCTAGCACCTTACGAAGGGCAATTGGGGATGGAGAACAAAACTCAGCCTTGTCAGTTATGTTTACATCCCAAGAAAAACATGCTGTAATTACATCTTTCTCCCCCATTTGGGAATTCATGATAAGGTTATAAAAAGATTGAGTTCTGCCTGCCCTAGTCTACCTTCAGCCTTCTAACCCTGACTCACTTGAAGATTGGAATATAGACCTGCCATCTCACTTTATTTAGGGAGAGTGACTGGTGTTCTTTGCAATCTTATAGTTTAGAAGTAGTGCATTTAGCAGGTAATTTCCAAACTCCAAGAACGAACTTTGTTTCACCAATATAGCAGATGACAGTTCTTAATTGGAATATTTGTGGAAAGACCTAAGTTTAAAAAAGTGACCTTTCCTGAAACTGTTTTCAGTCTTACTTTGGTACTTTCTTTGAATGTTGTTTGTATAGGACACAATCATCCCATATTTGATTTTTACTCCTAAAACAGTGCATGCCCAGGTCATATGTGAAGAAAACAAATGATTCTGTGACAGCTGCAGGCTCGTTATAGCAAATAATTTTAATACTGTAAAATAAATTTTCTGTATACATTGTAAAACAGAATATCGAGGACCAAAATAAGCAAATATCTTTCACAGGAGTCTGAAACTGACTCGAATTTGTGTTGCATTGTGAATGGGGCTGAAGTCTACCAGAGCTTTCTCGCTGTTTGACCAGGGCACCTCGGCTCAGGTTCGACAGTCTGAGGCCAGTCTGCAGCCAGTCTCCCAGCATGGACCCTGATCCAATATTGAAGTGTTTTCACCTTCCAGTACAATCCACAGCAATATCTGAATACTGTGCAGCAACTCCCGGGGAATCATTCAAGTCGATTCTATTTGAATTGCATTTTCATTGCAACAACTGTTGGAATCATTCCAAAAGGACCTCCAAAAAATTGCTAGATCTTCAAAATTTATCAAAATACCCAGTTTCTTTGCAATTGTGAAAGTGCTAGATGCAAGACCTGGGCTGAAACCTCTAGTTACTCTCTGCAGCCTCCTTTATCCACTGGATTATTAGAAAAATTCACATTCAGTCTGCATCTTGGATCAGGGAATCCAGACAGCTTTGTCGGAGCCAAATGAAAAGAGGATAATCCTGGACCAGGTGATTTTGGGAGCCATCTGCGGTTTAGTAACTTTCCCACATTAGCTTTTTTTGGTACCTCACTGAGTTTTAAGGCAGGATGCAGAGTGGTGTCACATATTTCAAACCTTGTGTGAAAGATCTTGCCCTAAGATATGCTTGGAAGAGATGAAGAATTCTGGCTTCTCCCGTCTTCCCTTCCTCAGTCAATTTCAAGAAGACAGTAAGAGATGTTAGCGAATTTCAGGTCTAATTAATCACTTTCATTGCCTGTCCAATGATGAAATGTTCTGTTCCTTCCTACTGCCATTGAGGTTGGTACAATCATAGAACGTACAGTGCAGAAGGAGGACATTCGGTCCATCGAGTCTGCACCTACCACAACCCCACTCGGGTCCTATCCCCATAACCCCATGCATTTACCCTAGCTAGCCACCCCCCCCCCCCCCCCGACACTAAGGGGCAATTTAGCATGGCCAATCCACCGAACCCGCACATCTTTGGTGTCCATATGCAAACAACCTAACCGGATGCTGGGACAACTCCAACAACTGTCCAGTTCTGGTTTTGAATCTAACTTCAGGAACAAAACGAATATATTGTCCGCAGTCTGCCCGCTAAAATTCCAGTGACGGGCAGGGTGGGAGAATTCCGGTCTCAGTTGACAGTCGGGCGGAAGTTTCCGGCTTTTAGACCAGCGCAGCCGGTCAATTCCGACCATTATTGTCTCGGTTGCCAGGGCTATTTGGGGGAAACTTAGTTCCAGGTTGTCTCCTTCCCATTTCCACTCCCACTGTACCCGAGATTCCCTGAGCACGAATCGCATCCTCCTCGGAGAATCAGCATAGTTTGGGCCAATCCAATGGGCGGTTGGAATAATCGAGCTGGGGTTCAGGGACATGCTAGCGGGAAACGAGAGCTCTACCTGGCTTGTAATTCATGCTACACCGTACCTAGGAGCGCTAGAAGCATGGGGGAAATAGTTCATTACCCGCCCACATACCGAGTACCCACATGTGCCAAAAAACCAATCATTTGATTCTTGTTTTAACCCACTGGCCCTCTGCCTGCTGCACGCGAATCAGCCCTTGTCCAGCCCTAAGACAAGAAACTTCTTCAGCAAAGAAAACTGGGAATTTGACTAGGAGTATAGTGGAGGCATTTATTCGAAATACTTGATAGAAACTACTAAAATACTATTCCCGCTAAAGAATAAATAGGTTCCCTCCTCCCTAACCTTTGAACTAAGCATCTAATTTTGCCCATGCTAAAAGGAGCGTCGCTTTTGGCAAACCTTTTGCCCTAAGACTACAATATACTGTTTGTCCTCTTCTGCCACTGGCAAGCCTGCTCTGCGTGGAAATCAGCAGCCGCCCCAGTCTCAGTCCACACCATGTATATTTTTGCCATGGAGTTTGGTGTCGACTCCTCCTGGTCCATTTCACAGCCGTGACCAGAGGCTTGGTGTGTGCTGCCTTAGGTAAATTGTACGGAACTCGCTGTTGTAAATGAGTTTTAAGTATCACTGAAAAGGCTAAACCCCAAACAAAGACTTTAACTTTGCGGTTGCAGCATTGGGGTGGGCGGGAGCGGCTGTCAGTTAAATGGGCACATTTCTCAGCCCACTCTCCTGATGGAACATTCAATCTGCAGCAAGTTTAAAATGTTCCCCCCCCCCGCCCCCCCGCCGCCCCCGTCCGCTTCCTCCCCCTCAGCAAGTTGACTTTGTTTGTTTACAGAACTGTGAGCCGCTGGGCTGACCCTGGGAAATCAAAATGTTTACCAATCTCTGTTTATCTTGTTGTTCAGCAGATGGGGACAGTTTCAGATTTGCTGAGCCGACACTCGACCGCGCCAACTTTATCAATTCCCCCGGAGTTAAAGTCAATTAATTAGTTTGCTGTAAAACCATGAATTTTGTATGCACCGCGGAGATCTCCAAATCAGGTCTTCCGGCCACAGATACCTCAACCTGGATGAATGGGTCAGTGCACAGCCCCTGGGGAGGGTTTTTTTCCCCCCCAATCGCTTGCTCACACGGGGTCGCAATAAAGTCTACAGCACAGCAACAGGGCCATTCGGCCCCTCTGCTCTGTGCTGCCCTTCTCCACAGCAGCCTCTTCCCGCGTACTTGAACTCACTCCCATCAGTTCAGATATTCCAGTGATAAACTCCTGCCACAGCGAGCTGACCGGAATTTCAGCTCATGGTAACAGTGCACGAAGCTGTGGTAGATGAAAGTGATGGGTAGCGCCAGCAGGACGATGCCGCTGACCACACACATCCCCCCGAGGATCCGGCCGGGCACGGTGAATGGATACATGTCCCCGTAGCCCACCGTAGTCATGGAGATGATCACCCACCAGCAGGAGGCCGGGATGCTGGCGTAGGCTGTGTTCTTGTCTTCCAGGTCCAGTCCGCTCTCCAACAACTGGGCGAGGGCGCCGAAGATGGCCATGGCCACGCCGATAAACACCAGCAGCATGACCATCTCCTTGTAGCAGCGTTTGAGAGTCAAGCCCAGCGTCTGCAGCCCAATGAAGTGGCGAGCCAGTTTGATCACCCAGAAAATCCTCATCATCCTCAGCACCCTGAGGGTCACCCCAGCCCGCTGGAGCTGCGAGTTCTCGCCGGTGAACAGGGACATCAGCACCGAGATGTAATAGGGCGTAATGGCCAACAGGTCAATAATGTTCAGGGGCTTTCTCACGAAATCACACTTGTTCTTGGAGACGAGGAATCTGACGATGCACTCGGCGGTGAACCAACCCATGCAGATGGCCTCGATTATCCTGCACAGACCAACGGGAATGACAAAGTAAAACAAGCAACTTGGGGGTTGAAACACAATGTGATGCACAGTTTTTAAAAAAATGCCTGGATGAAATGCCAAAGGAACACAGATGGTAATAATTAGCTACAGAAAGTGAACTTCCATAACAATCACCCACGCAACGCCACCAATACCACTAAAACATGTGACATGCACAGAGGAAGCCCAATGTTTACCAAGCATTGGGGCTGCAATATCAGAGTGACCAAATCTTTCTGAAACAAAAGAAGGGGACGCCTGGACCATGGGATTTGGGGCGGGTGGGATGGTTCTGTTGACGAATTGAGAAGAGGCTTAGAGCACATTTCTAAATTCTGAACCTATACAGTTGTCTGGAAGTTTGAGATCTGTCTGAAGTCATTTTTCATAATGTACTTTTTATAGTCTTTTACTGAATAATCTCTTTAATATTTTGGCTGGCGGCGGAGGGTCTACTGGCGATGGCCATAACAGCGGGTGGGGGAGACGAGTGAAGTTTGCAACTTAATAAGAGCCAATTACTGTGGATGCTGGAATGTGAAACCCCAAGAGAAAAATGTTGGAAAATCTCAGCAAGTCTGGCAGCATCTGTAAGGAGAAAAAAGAGCTGACGTTTCGAGTCCAGATGGCCCTTTTGTCAGAGCCCAGACCTGCTGGGATTTTCCGGAATTTACAACTTTTCTTATGGAATCACACATTATACTCGCGAAACTGGCCAACTCTCAGACTCAGTAAGAAGTCTCACAACACCAGGTTAAAGTCTAACAGGTTTATTTGGTAGCAAACGCCACTAACTTTCGGAGCGCTGCTCCTTCGTCAGGTGAGTGGGCGAAGGAGCAGCGAAAGCTAGTGGCGTTTGCTACCAAATAAACCTGTTGGACTTTAACCTGGTGTTGTGAGACTTCTTACTGTGTTTACCCCAGTCCAACGCCGGCATCTTCACATTATAACTCTCGGACTTGCAGTCCTGCTCAAATCACCCAACTGTGACTCCCAGACTCGGTCTCCCACCAGGAATACAGTACTAAGGGCGTCCCTTAAGCACGTCGGACTAAATAGTCAAAATAAGGGCAATCATCCCTTTAAATACAGAACAGTCGGTCACCCTGATCAAAGGTGTCCTGCTATCTCTGCCAGAGTGAAGTAATTGCAAGTAATAGTGGAGTACATGATATTTGACATGGAGGTTCCCGATTGGGAAGGGGCCCTCCACACAGTCGAACCTGTATGAAATTAATCAGATTCAGTCTGATCGAGGAACAAGTACAAGGAACAGAGAGACGGTCCTGATCGTTGGAACACATCTGTAAGTTGATCTCTGAGCTTCGATGTTCCCCTTCTTTTCTAACCTCAAGACTTTTCGCGTTTCACCTAATTGTGTTTCTATCTCGGTCACAGTAAAAAGGCGCGTTCCTTTCAAATGTGTCTTTTGGTCTTGGAAGAAATCTTGGACCGTCTGCAGTGCGAAAGAAACGCGAATTTAGTTGCAACATCTGGCATGTCAAACACGCCACTAAATTTGTGCTAAACTAGTTAGTCACACTTTATACTTTGATTCCATCCCCGATCAACAATTGGATTTGCTTTTACAGGGCAGATTCCCATATGTATTCCAGAAAAGACGTCAAACTTGCCCCATATTAAGTCGTGGGCTATGTTTAACAGTAAAGCTATACAGAAAATCAGTAGTTTTTTCAACAATCCGTTGACGTCCCAACGCACTACAAGTTAAGTACATTGGAATTGGAATCGTCCTAATGTGAAAACCAGTCTCCTTCACATAGATGGCCGAATAATTTAATCCATTGAAGGATAAATATTGGTCAGGACACCAGGAGAACTCCCCATTCTTCTGGGGAAAAGCCTGTGAAATCTTTAAATCTGTTGGAGAGGCAGAGAACGTCTTAGTCTAAAGTCTAATCGGAAACATAGAAACTAGAACTAGGAATAGGCCATTCGGCCTTTCGCCATTCATGATGATCATGACTGATCATCAAATTTAATATCCCGATTTCTCCCTTACTCCCTTGATCCCTTTAGCCCCAAAAGCTATATCTAATTTCTTCTTGAAATCACACAGTTTTGGCCTCAACTACGTCCATAGAAAGATGACACGTCGCACAGTACAGTAAGCGCAATCGGCACATTTACCCAGAGAATGGTGCCACAATTGGGTCGGTTTGCTTCAAAGGCCAGGAGGTCATTTATATATCCATGGCTTCAGTGGTGTAGCACTTCTTCAATACCACCTGCAATGTCATTACATTGTGTGCTCAAACCTCTCTGGTGGTGGGACCTTAAGTTACAGCCTTCTCCCCAGAAGGGAGAGAAATATCCTGAGCGGTGACTTCACTGTGTTTTAATTAACGACAGGTTTTTACCTTAATTTGACATTGTGCCAGCGCATCTTGGCCAAATAGGAAAGAAAGAGGATCTGGAAAGTGCCAATCATTTTGGAGACATTTGGAGTACATTTTATAACAGCGGGGGCATTAACGTCTGCCGCACATGGATTTTGTTTGGGAATAATTTAAAGGGCATAATAAGGAAATCTGTGAACAGCAATTAAGCAACCAAGAAGCTCTTAAGTTTAGGCAGGTTTTTAAGCAAGTCGATTATTATTTAGCGCCCGGAGTTGTGTGGAGAGGAATATTTTACGGTACTCTGGACCATGGTGTCATTTAGTCCAGAATGCAATAGGTTTTGTACCTTAGTGACTTTTTCAGGTGTTTATGTATTAGTTAAGAGGAAGGACTCATTTGCTGACATTATATAAGCGACGGGACTTTGTTATGCTTGGGATTGTCCCTGTTATCAGCGAGCATATAAACTAGAATTGGAAGAGAACACGAGTTGTATGAACAAGATTTGAGAGATGTACGAGGCATTTTTTTTTACACAGAGGGTGGTGGGTGCCTTGAACTCGCTGCTGGGGGAGGTACTGGAAGCAGATCCGATACTGACTTTTAAGGGGCGTTTTAACAAACACATGAACAGGATGGGAATAGAGGGATGTGGTTCCCGGAAGGGTCGAGGGTTTTAGTTCAGTCGGGCAGAGTGGTCGGTGCAGGCTTGGAGGGCGGAAGGGCCTGTTCGTGTGCTGTAATCTTCTTTGTTCTGTTTGTATAGAGAGATTCATTTTTCGGGGGAAGCGTACTTTTCGCCTGCATTCAGTTAGAGCCCGAGTTCCTAATTGAAATGCACAAATTGAATGGAAAAATAGGATTGAATATTGGCCACACACCCTCAATCCCATCCAATCCATGTTCAATGCTGCACATTAAAAATAATTGCAGACCTCAGGTTGGATAATGCGGCGGAAACTTCCATCGATGTTTGTTTATACAGGGGGGCGGAGGTGCGACTTAAGTCCACCAAAGCTCTGACCTGGAAGCCAGTGAGCTAAGGCTGCCACCTTTAGAGAAAACTGAAAACAACTCTCCTATTTGCATGTGAAACTGACACTCTCTAAGTGTGAATAGCAACAGCGTGTGCGGTAGGTGAGAGGGAATTGTGCTTTGTGAAGTTTCGCTTGTGGAGTAGAGTCAAACATTCTGAAAAGAGACACAACAGAGTACATTACATATATAAATAAAATACTTTGAAACTGCATTCGTGGACAAAGGACATTCACATCCACTGAGCCACTCAACACCATAATTTAAGAAGGAGTTATAGATACCCTGATGGTCCCATTAAATGTTCTGTGTACCTGTGCTCCTCCACACTGTTGTTCTCGGCTGTTTTCCAGTCTGGGAGTGTGCTGGCGCACAACACCACCATGGAAACGATAACAAATACAACGGACACGATTGCCAGGATCTGGGCCGCCACAGACGAGGTGGGCTCCTCAAAAGTCCTCCTCATCCGATCCAGCCACTTCCTATTAGATGGCGAGTTCTTTTTCAATTCTTTTTTCTTCTGCTTTCTCAGCTCCTCTTCTTCCTCGGAGTAGAAGGTGTAGGTGTCGGACATTCTGTCGTCCAAGCGCCTTTGGCAGCAATATTCGAGGTTCGAGCGGTCCAGACCCCAGTAAATTAACTCGTTGTAAAAGGACAGCTCGCACATGTGGGGGACAAAGCGGAGCTTCCCGTACTTGACGTAAAGCATGATGAACCCAAAAGCCTCGGAGTGCCTGTCAAAGAAATACTCATTCCTTTCATGGTCATAGTCATCGCACACTTCCAGCACCTCTTTCTCGGACACACAGCTGTGAAGCCTGCTGACCCTCCTCAGGGGAAAGTCCTTGATCACGTCTTTGGGGAACGAGTAGCGGGTTCCCCCAACGTTCAGGATCAAGGGTCCGCTTCCAAACTTCATCTTCGAGCAACCCCCGAGGCTGGGCGGACTTTCGGCGAACGGGGGTGCATGGGCGCAGCGCCTGGGGACTTGGCCCTCACCGCTGGAGCACTGGCTTGCGCCCCTCCTCCGCCGGTTCCGCTCGAGTTTGCGGCGCCGACCAGGTGAAAAAGTTGTCAGTCATGTTCACTGGGGCTCAGCGTTTTCCTGGCGGCTGTCCTCCAGCGATGCTGGAGAGAAGGAGAAGGGAGGGAAGGGTGGGGTGAGGCGGGGGTGGGGGGGGGGGCTGCTGTTCAGTTACTGGCTGGATGCTGAAGCTGTTGTGTGTTGGTCCTTTCTCTTCTCTCCTCTCTCTGGTTCAGCCCCATACACACACACACACACACACAGGCTGCTGAGCGAGCAGGGCTCCGGCACTGGAATGACGCGCCCGAAAGGCTTCCACTAACCACAGCGCCCCTCCAAACACAACCCGCAATCGACAAACAAGACTCTGTAATCTCACATCCTCGGTACTGATCCGGGCTCGCACGTAATGTACACCTACATTCTGACTTCCTTATTTGGACCAGCCAGTGTTTACAACTCTTGTTGAAAACAATGATGCTCTTAATAAGTAACGAAAACGCTTCCAGTGACTTAATTCATTGCATCACGCTCGAGTTCTCTTTAAATAAAGCGAATCCTCTGTCTTTGCTAGACTTTCTTTTGGTTCTCAGTCCAATCCAAATGCTTTTAAAGTTGGAGCCACACAGCGAAAGTTAAAATAGCACTTTTACCCTCCCCTAAAGTGCGCTTCGTTCCTGCAACATGCTGAGCAAGAGGGGCAAAACGCCGAGAGTTAACGTGTTAATCCGGGCAGTGACAGCTATAGACTGACACTGATTCAGGGTGTGAGTTTTCCGATGTCTCTGTCACACGGAAGAAGTGATAACCCAGCGGAGTATCTCTTTTGTAATCAGATCGCAGATGGACAAGTTCCTGTCCTGGCCAGAATCTCCAGAGTCAAAGTGATGACAGCTTAATTATTCGAAGTCTCATGATTTTAGTGAGAAATGTTACATTGACAATTGAATAGATGCAGTCAATTAAATCGAGAAGGAGGACTGGTTATCGACAGACCTGGAACCATTGGCAGATACTTTGTTGGAACATAATGGTGGAACTTTCCGCTGAATGTGCCCCGGCCAACACATGTATGGCTGTTTCTTTTTTTTCCCCGAGGGAAAGTACAACCGACCATAGTTCCGATGTAATTTCCCATTGCAAACACAAATAAAACATACTTGCAATAAAAAGCAAAGAATAGATAGCAGCTTGTAATTGAAGAGGCAGTCCAGCGACAAAGGTGCGACGGTCCGCCTTGGTTTCAAAGCAGTTCAACTCACATCCAGATCGGGGGCGGGCGGGCGGAGAGGTGTACTTCGGCAGGAGGTGGGTGAAACCCCGCGTACATGCAGTGCCACAGCTGGAGGCACTCATCTATTTTCAGGGAGTGACAAAGCGTCAGAAGATCAGGAAAATAATACGAAGAACGAACATCGCCCTCCACATTTTTGTTGTCCTTTAACCTACCAAGTTCATTTAGGAGACAAGTAGTCCTCGTAAAATATGCTGATCATTTTTCCCGTTCGAGCAGACATGGATTTTAACGATGTGACACAAAGTACATTATTAAGAATTCAAAATCTATATTTTTTGCCTATTGCGATGCTAAGTCATTCAGGAATACTCCAATTCATGCTTTTAATACATTTTTAAAGCTTATTTATTAGTGTCACAATTAGGCGGTGTGATAGTGTTAATACACTGCAATGAAGTTACTGTGAAAATCCCCCCGTCCAGCACCTGTTGAGGTCAATGCACCTAACCAGCACATTTGATACTTTCCGCGGCGATGGTACAATGGCAGCACAGTGTGGACTGTAGTGAAGTGTAAAGCAAGAATTGATCACCCATTGCAGCTGCTAAGCCACCCTATGTCTCGGATTTTCCTTGCCTCTGCAATCATACAAAAACAGCAGAGTGAGGACAGCAGCACACACGCCCCTCCCCTATAATCAAATTCTTTAGTGTAAGTTTAGCTGTAAAGTGTGACCTACAGATACACAGTGATGGGAAGTGGGTGAAGTGAGAAGTGCAGTCACATTGGAAGTTGTAGTCCTTCACTTGTATGTTAGTGGTCCTTAGATGACATTTGTTATTAGATGTACACTGAAGCAGCATCAGCATTAAGCAGCACTACATGGCTGCCCTATTTAGCACAACTGGCCAGTTTTCATCCGAGGGACCAATAAAGTGAGTAAATAAAGCTGATTCTTATCTTACTGCCAACGTACCATAGCTGAAAGAAACTTCACCTCGTGACAAGAAGTTACAGAAGAGCTCAAGTTGTCATTTTGGGATTTTTAAAGGCCTTTTTTAATTCATTCGTGGGATGTCACTGGTTGGCCAGCACTTGTCCATCGCTAGTTACCCTTGGAGGGCAGTTGAGAGTCAGCCATATTGCTGTGGCTCTAGAGTCACATGTAGCCCAGACCGGGAAAGAATGGCAGGTTTCCTTCCCTAAAGAACATTGTTTAACCAGGTGGGTTTTTCCAACAATCGACAATGGTTTCATGGTCATCAGCAGATTCTCAATTCTAGATATTTTTATTGAATTCAAATTCAACCATCCCCCATGGTGAGATTTGAAACTGGGTCCCCAGAACATTAGCTGACATTCTGGATTAATAGTCTAGCATTAAAACCATTCAGCTATTGCCTCCCCTGGAATCCATGGTTTAACAAGAGAGGAGTAAAGATTTACTCAAATGGAATATGAGTCTTAAAATAAGTCAAGGGGACCATCTCAAAGCCTTTATAAAACTCTGGTTCAGCTTCAGCAGGAGTATTGCATCCAATTCTACATTTGAAAAGATGTAGAGACATGAGAGATGGGGTGGAAAAGGTTTTCAAGAATGGTTGTAGAGATGAGATAGTTCAGTTATGTGGATGGTTTGGCACAGTAAGAAGTCTCACAACATCAGGTTAAAGTCCAACAAGTTTATTTGGTAGCACAAGCTTTCGGAGCTTCACCCTTCATCAGGTGAGTGGAGAGTTGGGTTCACAAACACAGCATATATCGACACAGAATCAATTACAAGAGAATGGTTAGAATGCAAGTCTTAACAGGTAATCAAATCTTTACAGGTGCAGGCAATGTGAGTGGAGAGACAGTTAAGCACAGGTTATCCATCACATCGTTGGTAGTTTGGAGAAGCTGGGGATTTTCCTCTTTAGAGAACAGAAGCTTGAGTGGTGATTGATCGAAGTGTTCAAAATCATGAGACTCTGAGGCAGAGTAGATAGAGTGTAAACTGTTCCCATTAGCAAACCAGAGAATATTGAATTAAGGTGATTGACAATATAAACAACATGAGAAAGACCTTTTAATGCAGTGAGTGATTAGGATTTGGAGTGTACTGCCCAAGCGTGTGGTGGTGGCAGATTCCATGGTGGCTTTGAAAAGTGAATTGGTTAAGCAAGTGAAGAAAAATAAATTGCAGGGCTTTGAAGAAGGACAGAGATGGGGGACTAGGTGAGTTGTTTTTGCCCAGAGCTGGCAGGAACCTCTTAGGTTGAGTGGCCTCTCTCTCTCTGCTGTTACCATTCTATAATTCTGTTGTCAAAGTAATGACCTTGTATTTCCCAAATCCAACAATCTCAAGCAGAGGCTAGAAACCTTACCCAAAAAATACTCTAATTTTCAACAATATAGCATTTTGTTGTGATCTAAAAAAAAGTTTTATGTAGAGTATTTGAAATAGAATGCATGCAACATTAAAGAAATACTTCACATTGCCATTTTAAAAATAATATAAACAATATTAATGTATACATTATGAATGTATTCAAGAGGCGGCTGGATACAACACTTGGGGCGAATGGGATCAAAGATTATGGGGAAAAAGTAGTATTAGGCTATTGAGTTGAATGATCAGCCATGATTGGAATGAATAGTGGAGCAAGCTCGAAGGGCCCAATGGCCTCCTCCTGCTCCTGTCTTCTTTGTTTCTATTATAACTTGTCATTAATATCTAATCATTCAGCCAAATCTCCCATATTTAATTGTGGGTTTTATTAAAATAATGAAATGCTATTGTAGATTACACTGCATGCTAGGCCCCTTTTACAATAGATGTTGTTCTTAAGCCACCTTGTCTAAACTATCTACTTACAAGTGATAGTCAATAGCTTACTTTGAATTGACAGTCTGGAAAATGATTACACATCGCTGCGTGACAAATTTGAAAGAGATAATTAATGATTTTGATTTAACAGTCAGTGCAAAGACATGGTTACAGAGTGAACAGTTAGGAGGGAACGGAGGGGGGATGATGGCCTCGTGGTATTATCATTAGACTAGTGAGAAACTCAGCTAATGTTCGGGAGATCCAGGTTTGAACCCTGTTATGACAGCTGGTAGAATTTCAGTTCAATTTTAAAAAATGGAATTAAAACGATTGTTGATTGTTGGAAAAATCCATCTGGTTCACCAGTGTCCTTTTGGGAAGGAAATCTGCTGTTCTTACATGGTCTGGCCTACATGTGACTCCAGAGCCACATGAATGTCATTGATTCTCAACTGCCCTCGGGCAGCTAGGCATGGACAATAAAATGCTGGCCAGCCATGAGTGAATGAAGAAAAGGAATTGAATATTCCTGAATACATGACTTTTTGAAGGTGAAATTGAAAGGGGGGGTGGGGTCTTTGGCCCTGATAATAAAGGAGGATTTTAGTTCAGAAAGACAAGATATACAATCTATTTCAGTGGAGCTAGGAAACAACAAAGGGATCACTGTTGGGAGTAGTTTATAAGTCTCCTGACTGCTGTTGCAGTGTTGAGCAGAACAGAACTCAAGAAATTAGAGATGGATGTAATAATGATAATGCAGTAATCATGGGAGTCATTAGCCTTCATATAGATTAGCCATACCAAATTAGTGATGATAATGCGGAGGACAAATTCATACAATGCATCCAAAATAGATCAGTATGTTGTGGAATCAACTGTGAAACAGGTTACTTTAGATCTAGTAATGCGCATTGTCAAAGTGTTAATTAATAACCCTGTAATAAAGGAACCTGTAAAGAAGAGTGACCATAATATGATAAAATCCTACATTGAGTTTGAGCGATTTATTCAAGTCTGAACCCAGTGTCTTAAACGTATTCAAATCAAAATACATAGGTTTGAGGGCTGGATAGGCTGGGTTGTACTGGGAAACTAGATTAAAATATGATGGTGGATGAAAAATGGCAAAGATTTAAAAAGCATTGATAATTTGCCACAAACATATATTCCCTTAAGGGTTAAAAACCCCATGACTATAAGATAGAAATGGAATAGTTTATACATTTGCCAAAAAGGGTAGTAATCCCGAAGATTGGGAGGATTTTAGAATTCAGCAGAAATAATAAATGCCTAATTCCAAAAATTTTAAAACTGGACAATGACCTTTTAAAATGACAGAAGCTATGTCTGGCTGTAGCTAATCTGGCAGTTTCAAACAAATTTGCACCCCATTATCACTGAAGAAATGTTAATGACACTTACAGGCTGCAGAGACCAAATTCAAAGTGTTTCTACATTTCAGAAACCAGGTTTGGCCACCAAAGTCTACTATTCTGCTAGGACAAAGAGCCCTGCAACTGTTCTTTCAAATTCTTAATGATTGGAACATTGACAATCTCAGGAACACAGACAAAGGAATTTGCATCCTCTGTCAAAGCCAAAGTGGAGAGTGGAGATATGACCCTCCTCACTTGGAAAACCAGCTATACCTGTCTTGCTGTACTGAAAATCAGTCTGCTATCTACCAAGCAGTGACACAGGAAAGGGGCTGTCTCTGGATTTGAATGCCTAGCCCCCATTTACCCTGTTTTCTACTGGAACATCTGACCTTCTGTACTATCACCTATAAGATTAATTCATCGCTGCATGTAAATCTCATTGTGGAAGTAATGTCTACTGAAAAAGTGAATTGTCCAGCAACAGTTTTCAACCTGCCAATCTTTGTGAAGAAATATGCCATTGGACTTTGATTCTGGACTCAAACTCATTTAAAACAATATTGCTTTATTCTGGGTTCTTTGCCCTGTAAACCTTTCTTTCTCTATCCCTCATTTATTGTACGAATGTACAGGGGGCTACATAGCGACATCTCTTCCTGTGTTTTGAGTGTTTGAATAAACAAACCCTCTGAGTTCATCCTATCATAAGTATGCTGTGTTGTTGTTAATAGAAATTGAAATTGAATCACACCAGAACTAGGGGTTGTGAACCATGCCACCATTTATAAAGAAGGAAATCAAAATCACGGCACCTTTCTGTTTACAGATGGATGGCGAGAGGAGAAATCCAGGCTGTTTAAATTAAATCCACTTTTACCTGTAACAAATTGATGAAGAAAGAGAAAATAAAATGTGAACGTTAGAAAAAGACACAGAAACAGATTGTTAATATATTTACAGTGTGTAAAATGAAGAAATTAATGAAAGAATGTGTTCCTTATTGTCAGAGACAAGAAACATTACACTGGGGAGAAATTAAATGGTCGCGACGTTAAATGAATAGTTTATATCTATCTTCATAGTAAAAAAAAATCAGAAAGTAGTGAAGAACTAAGAGTTTAATGAGAATGAAAAATTTAGAGAGATTATTATAACTAAATGAATAGTATTGGAGAAACTAATGCTCCTAAATGTTTCTTTGGAAGTAACTCTTCAAATGCAGAGAATAAAAATATCACAAAACTTACTCCAACTTATTAATCAAAGAAAGGTTTAATAAAGAAACTTAATTACTCCAAATTTGGGACCACGCCCTCGGCCACTCCAAGCTCCCCACAATTATTTATAGTGAGTCACCTGGTCAACTGAGCAATACATCATTCTGTAATTGGTTCTATGGTTCACTGGGTCGGCTGACCCTTATGACTTGTTACTATTGGTCACATTACATCCAATACAAAGTTGTCACTGGTTACATTCTAACGCTAAACATCAACACATGGGCTCTAGCCTAAAAGAGGTATCTGCAGAGCTACTAGATGCATTGACTTTGACTTACAAAGAACAAAGAACAAAGAACAACCCAGCACGGGAAACAGGCCCTTCGGCCCAACGAGCCCGCGCCGCCGCATCGCCCTACACCTATTCTACCCTGCATGTCTACGAATGGGACCCTACTCAGTCAGATTCAGGGAAGAAATAGTGTCAATTTGGTGGAAACCAATTAGCCTAAGAGCACATCTTTGGGGTGTGGGAGGAAACCGGAGCGCCCGGAGGAAACCCACGCAACCACAGGGAGAATGCGCAAACTCCCACAGACACAGGCCCAAATCCATGTATCTGCACAGCTAGCAGTGCTAGTCACTGAGCTGTTGTGGAGCCCGTCTATCGGTCCAGGATCAAGCACACACACCGACATGAAGTACTAGGCCACTCCTGGACTTCCAAGAGCAGCCCACGCACAACCTGCCGTGTGCATGCCCCTCGCTTGACACGAGGTGGACCTCCACCTGTGGAATAAAGACAAAACATATTAGTTATACAGCCTGCCCTTCCGGTGTCTCCCGAGGTTTACCCTATTTAATAGCCCCTACCATATCCCTCCATTCCCGTTTCACTCATATGCCTATCTAACTGCATCTTAAACGAGTCCAACGTGCCTGCCTCCACCACCCTACTCGGTAGCGCATTCCAGACCCCCACAACTCTCTGTGTAAAGAACCTTCCTCTTACCTCCAAATTATACCTCCCCCCCCTCACCCTTAATTGATGACCTCTTGTGTTCGTACCCAGTCTAGGGAGCAGTCTCTCACTATTAACTCTATCTATTCCCTTCAGTATCTTATATACCTCTATCATGTCCCCTCTCAATCTCCTTCTTTCCAAGGAGAATAGCCCCAGTCTCTTCAGTCTCTCCGCGTAACCCAGTCCCCCCATGCCAGGCAACATCCTGGTAAACCTCCTCTGCACCCTTTCCAGAGACTCCACGTCCTTCCGGTAATAAGGTGACCAGAACTGGACGCAGTACTCCAAATGCGGTCTAACCAACGTTCTGTATAACTGAAGCATTAGACGGCAGCTTTTATACTCTAAGCCCCTTCCTATAAAGGCTAACATCCCATAAGCCTTCCTAACAACGTTCTCCACTTGTGACACAACCTTCATGGATTTGTGGACCTGCACTCCCAGGTCTCTCTGTACATCTATACTCCTAATCGGCCTACCTTTTATCACATAACTCCTCTCTGCATTATTCCTTCCAAAATGCATCACCTCGCATTTGTCAGGATTAAATGCCATCTGCCACCTATCTGCCCACTGCACCAACCTATCTATATCCTGTTGTATCACCTGACAATCCAGTTCTGTACCCGCCAACCCTGCCATCTTGGTGTCATCAGCAAACTTGCTGATCACACCACCTACTCCCTCTTCTAAGTCATTTATGTAGACTACAAAGAGGAGAGGTCCCAGTACCGAGCCCTGCGGCACACCACTGGTCACTGGCCTCCAGCCCGACAAGGTACCCTCCACAACTACCCTCTGTCTCCTATTTCCCAACCAGTTCTCAATCCACCTAACTACCTGGCCTCGTATCCCATGCGCCTTAACCTTTTCTACCAGCCTACCGTGAGGGACTTTGTCAAACGCCTTACTGAAATCCATGTAGATGACATCAACGGCTCTCCCATCGTCAACCGTTTTTGTCACCTCCTCAAAGAATTCCACCAGATTCGTAAGGCAAGACCTCCCTCTAACAAAGCCATGTTGCGTATCCCTAATCAGATCGCAACGCTCCAAATGCTCATACATCCTACCCCTAAGTATTTTTTCCATTAACTTCCCTACCACCGACGTCAAACTCACTGGCCTATAATTCCCAGGGTTATCCCTACTACCTTTTTTGAACAACGGGACCACATTTGCTACCCTCCAGTCTTCTGGGACCTCACCTGTGTCCAAAGAAGAGACAAAGATGTGCGCCAGAGGCCCAGCAATTTCATCTTTCGCCTCCCTAAGCAGCCTGGGATAAATACCATCAGGCCCCGGAGCTTTATCCGTCCTTACGCTACCTAAAAGCCCTAGCACTTCCTCTCTCGTAATAACTATATCCTGCAACTGAACCTCCGCTCCCTCCAAGAGACCGCACGATTCCGAACCCCTCTCCTTCGTGAATACCGACGCAAAGTATTCATTCAGGAGCTCCCCCATTCCCTCCGACTCAATACACAACTCTCCACTCTTGTCCCTAAGAGGACCAATTTTCCCTCTAACTACTCTCTTGCCTCTAATATAGGAATAAAATGCCTTAGGATTATCCTTAATCCTACCGGCCAAAGCCATCTCATGCCCTCTCTTCGCCCTTCTAATTCCCCTTTTTAGCTCCCTCCTACTCTCTCTATATTCCTCCAGCGCACACTCCGTACCCATTTGTTTTGACCTATCATACGCCTCCCTCTTCTTCCTAACCAAGTCTTCAATATCCCCCGTAATCCACGGCTCTCTAATCCTACCTTTCCCATCCTTTCGCTTAACCGGAACAAACCTCCCCTGCAACCATTTCATTTTGTCCCTAAAAGCCTCCCACTTGCCAACCGTGGACTTGCCAGCTAACAGTCCCTCCCAATCAGTTTGCTGCAGCTCCCTCCTAATCCTGCCATAGCTCGCCTTTCCCCAGTTCAGCACACTCCCGCTTGGACGGCACTCGTCCCTTTCCATTTTTATCCTAAAGTAGACGGACTTGTGGTCACTGTTCGCCACATGTTCGCCTACCTCTACCTCACCCACCTGCCCTGGCTCGTTTCCCAACACTAAATCCAGTATAGCCCCTCCCCTAGTCGGGCAAGTTACATACTGTTCTAGCGACCCTTCCATAACACATTTCACAAACTCCTCTCCCTCCGTACCCCCAGCTCTAGGCCCCCTCCAATTCACTCCGGGAAAATTAAAATCACCCACTACAACCACTCTATTCTTTCTGCACCTGTCCAAAATGCCCCTGCAAATTCCCTCCTCCACTGACTTTGGGCTGTTGGGTGGCCTATAGTACACCCCTAGCAGTGTGATCTCTCCCTTTTTATTCCTCAACTCCACCCACAGCGACTCAATCCCTATCTCTTCCATATCGCCCTCCCTCTGCACTACTGTGATGTTTTCCTTGACTAACAGTGCCACCCCTCCACCTCTCTTCAACCCTCCTCTGTCACACCTAAAACACCTGTACCCAGGAACATTCAGCTGCCAGTCCTGCCCTTCCCGTAACCACGTCTCCGTTACAGCCACCACATCCAACTGCCTCACAAACATCAAGGCCCTAAGCTCATCCGTTTTCCCTGCCACACTCCTAGCATTGAAACAGACACAGTTCAACCCACAAATGTCCCTCGGAACCACCTTCTCCCTTATAATTTTCCTTTCACCCGTCTCTCTCCCAGCCACCTCCCCACCCCCCTTCCCTATTAGTTTAAATCATTCCTGAACACCCCAGCTAACCTCCCTGCTAAGACACTAGTCCCCCTCCCGTTCAAATCCTCCCCACCCCTCCTGTACAGTTGCCTTTCTCTCCTAAACACCTCCCAATGATCTACATAAGTAAACCCCTCTACCCTACACCAGTCCCTCAACCATGCATTCAACTGCATGATCTCGTCATTCTTAGCCCTGCTCATACTGGGCAGCAACCCAGACAGTGCCACCCTAGAGGTCCTGCCCTTTAGTTTGGCCCCCAACTCCCTAAATTGCCTACGGACCTCTCCCCTACTCCTCCTTCCTATATCCCCCTCCCCTACGTGTACTATGACCTCTGCCTGGGTCCCCTCCCCTTTCAAAATTCCCTCTACCCTTTCCATTATATCTTTTACCCCTGCTCCAGGGAGGCAGACCACCATCTTGGAGTCGCGCCCTTGCCCACAGAACCTCCTATCAATCCCTCGGACCCTCCCATCCCCTACCACTATCACCTTACCAGACCCTTTCCGTCCCTCTAAATCAGTCTCCCCTTCCTTCCTATTTTTCTGTGCCCCTGCCGACGAACCTTGGGGGGCCTCCGGGGAGGCCGGGGGACCCTGACTACTCTTCTTCTTCCTCTTTCCCCTCCTAACAGTCGTCCATCCTCCCTTCTCTTCCGCCCTTGAGACCTCCTCCTGCTTATGGTTCCCAGCCATTATCTCCTCGTTCTCCCTGACTAGAAACGCATCTTCCAGTCGCCCCTCGAGTTGCCTGATCCGGGCCCTCAATTGCTGCAGTTCTAAACATTTACTGCAGATGTGTACCTTGGGGACCCGTGACACCACCAGGAACTCCCACATGTGGCACCGGACGCAACTTACATTCCTCCCTATATTCCCTGCCATGTCCCAACCTCCTGTAAGTGCCCAAGGTAGGAATCTGACTCTCACCTTCTCTAAGCCTGCACTCGCCTAAGCCCAGCAAGCCAAAGCCCTTCTCACTCAGTTCCCACTCACTCCGCTGCCCGCTCTATACTGCTACCCCTTTTTTATACCCCCCGCTCCCCCTTAACGACAATCCCCTGGCCTAACTTCCGGTACGGAAGTAAACTACACTCTAACAAGCCCCGAGAACCGGAAGTACAGGAAAAAAGCGGTTTTCACTTTAAATCAGTCACTCACCACAGCCACAGCCACCAGGTTCAATGCTCCGGAGAACAATGAGAACTTTCCAGAAATCCCTAGATTCTGCAACAGTCATCATGGATTAGAGGGAAGCAAACATAGCCCCAGTAGTCAAGAAGGTAGGGAGAGAAAATAATGGAACTATAGGCCAGTTAACCTCATATCAATAGTAGAATATAAAAATCTATTATTGAAGCATGGTAACAGGGAACTCATTATAATATTAATGGACATAGCCAGTGCAGATTTATGAAAGAGAAACCTTTGGATTTGGCAGACCCAAGATTTGTTTGAAGTTGCAAGTAGCAAGATAGATAAATGGGAACTTGTGAATGTAGCGTATTTGAATGTCCAAAAACATTCACTAACGTCCCACAGAAGAGGCTATTACACAAAATTAGGGCAGAGATTGAGGACTGGCTAACAGACTGAAAACATAAAGTAGGAAGAAACAAGCTATTTGCCAGTTCATAGGCTGTAAGTAGTGGGATACTGTGAGATCAGTGGTTAGGTTTCAGCTATTCACAATCTTCATCAATGACTTACATGAGAGGATCAAGTGTAAAGTATCCAAATCTACTGACAATGCAAAGTTAAGTGGGAAAGCAAGTTGTGAGGAGGCCACAGAGGCTGCAAAATAATATGGATAGGTTTAATCAGTAAGCAAGAAGATGCCAGATGAAATACAATATGAGGAACTATGAAAAATAGAAAAAAATTTGCAAATGATGAGAAACTGAGGTATTGATATTCAGATGGACTGAGGTGCCCTAGAAAGTTAGCATATAGTTACAGAAATTAGGAAAACAAATAGTATTTACCTTTTATTACAAAGGATTTGGAGTATAACTGTGAATGAGTGGGTGCCACAGTGGCACAGTGGTTAACACTGCTGCCTCAAGTGCCAGGAACCTGGGTTCAATTCTGACCTTGGGTGATTGTCTTTGTGGAGTTTGCACATTCTCCCTGTGTCTGCATGGGTTTTCTCCGGGTACTCTAGTTTTCTCCCACAGGTATGTAGGTTAGGTTGATTGGCTATGCCAAGTTGCTCCTTAATATCCCAAGATGAGTAGGTTAGTGGGGTAAATATGTGCAGTTACAGGGATAGAGCCTGGGTAAGATACTCTTTCAGGGAGTCAGTGCAGCCCAAATGGCCTCCTTCCGCGCTGTAAGGTTTCTATGATGACTCTATGAAGTATTATTTTAATTATATAGAGACTTAGTGAGACCATGTCTGGAATGCTGTATACAGTTTTGGTCTCCTTAGCTAAGAAATTATATACTTGCCTTGAAGATAATGAGATGAACCCTCACTAGACTAATTCTTAAGATGAGGAAATTATCTGCTAAGGTGAGATGCTATGCCTTTATTCCCTACAATTTGGTTGGGTGAAAGATAATCACAATGAAGCATGTAAAATTCTGAAGGGATTTGAAAGGGTGGATTCTGGAAAAATGTGTACCCTGGCTGTGGTCAGAATAAATAACAGAGATGAGAAGAAATAGCTTCACTCAAAGGATTGTGCATCTCTGAAACTCTCTTCTACCCCAAAAGCAATGGTTTCTCTTTTGTTGAGCATATTCAAGAAAGGGATCGATAGATTTTTAGATACACAGAGTATGTGTATAGCGCTTGATGGGAAATTGACGTAAAGATCAACCATGACCTTACTGAATGGCAGAGCAGGAACATTGAGTTGAATGACTTAGTTATGCCCCTATTTCTTACGTTCTTATATTATTATAATTAGGGTGATGCAGATTTGGTGGCACTATACACTGGAAAGAGGATCGGTATCCATTGTGCTTTACAGATAGCTATTAATAATTAAATGAAAAAGTTGACATGCAAGTGATACCTAAATGGAATTTGGCATTGCCTGACCACTATTGGAGTGATCTATTTGCCACTGTACATTCATTCCAATTGTTGTTGCATTTGTGCCAGATTTCATAGTAATAATTCCATTAAGTATATTTAAATAACTTGGATGACAGTTTTGAACACTTCTTAAAAATCCAGTGATGTGTAAATGTATATATTGGGAATTATTACACTTACAAAGGATAAGGGTTGTAGATGCTGAGGAATGGAATGCTTTTAAACTTTGGCACTGATAGTCAACCTTGAGCAATGTAAAGTCCATTTTGCTGCAATCCAACAATATACTTAACTCAGAATCTCAGAAGTAAACAGCTGTCATGTCAGTAAGAAGGTTTTATTAATCATCGTTAATTTTAAATTGCCATCTTTGGATTGAATTCGATTTTGAATTCAGCACTGCTCATTCCTATACTTTACATCATCAGACTGATTGGCAACGCATTTCGTTTGTTCAAATCACTGTAAAGAATAAAATACAATGAACAAGAAGAAAGTTCATTCTTATCTTCTCAGAGCAACTAGAGATGGATAATTAATGTTGACTTTTCCAGCAGTGTCCAGACCTTCGGAATGTATTTTAAAAATTACTGACTGGTTCTAGTTGACCATTTTTGTTTTGTTAAACGGATTTGAATGGTACAAATGTTTCAGAAATACAATCATGTATCTGCCATCTGATTGTCTTTTGCAATGTTCTGCATTTTCACTTCTCTCTTTATATGCTGGCACTCAGCGAATCCCATACTATTGTTATTAGTTACAAAACCTATTCCCTGATGTGACAGTATCTATTAATATACAGCCATGCTTTTCATTGTCTGCCTCTTGAATATTACTGTCAACTTTTCCAAATAATAACATTCTGTTTCTTATGAATAATGTGCCCAAAGGGTATATTTTGTCTTATTATGCAATTAACCACATCACTTCCCTCTTGTAGCCCTTTTAGCCCATTAGTTCGCAGGTCCCCTCATTCATAATTTTTCCTGTCCAGTTAATTTCCAACACATACATGAAGCATTGTGATTCAGATGTATCCAATCATCATATCTCAGCATTGACGGACCAGTTTTTACATCTACGCAATATTGTTTTCACATATCACTTAAGAATTCTACATCCTGTCACCAATTTTATTTTATAGTTGCACAGAAATTCATGCACTCTCTTAAATATCATTTCTACGATTCTTATACTCCCCTTATTTTTATTTGTGCTTCAGTCATCTGATGTTTTTGAACCGCCAAAAGAAACAGTTTTATCTACTTGTTGCAGAGGGACCTTGGGGTCCTTGTGCATGAGTCACAAAAACCCAGCTTGCAGGTGCAGCAGGTGGTCAGGAAGGCGAATGGGATGCTGGCCTTCATCGCGAGGGGGATTGAATATAAAAGTAGGGAGGTCTTACTGCGGCTGTATAGGGCATTGGTGAGGCCGCAGCTGGAGTACTGTGTGCAGTTTTGGGCGCCGTACTTACGCAAGGATATTTTAGCCTTGGAGGGAGTGCAGAGGAGGTTTACTAGGCTGATGCCAGAGTTGAGGGGGTTGAGCTATGAGGAGAGGCTGAATAA
Source organism: Carcharhinus amblyrhynchos (assembly GCF_965287045.1). NCBI lineage: Eukaryota > Metazoa > Chordata > Chondrichthyes > Carcharhiniformes > Carcharhinidae > Carcharhinus > Carcharhinus amblyrhynchos. The sequence goes on from NC_137335.1 coordinate 59,235,726, forward strand.
ATTAGGCTTGTACTCGTTAGAGTTTAGAAGAATGAGGGGAGATCTCATTGAGACGTATAAGATGATGAATGGGATGGATAGGATAGAGGTGGAGAGACTCTTCCCGCTCAGAAAGGATAGTAGGACTAGGGGGCACAGCCTCAAGATAAAGGGGGAGCGGTTTAGAACAGAGTTGAGGAGGAACTTCTTCACTCAAAGGGTGGTGAATCTCTGGAATTCTCTGCCCGTTGAAGTGGTGGAGGCTACCTCGCTAAATATTTTTAAGACGCGCGTTGATGGGTTTTTGATAAGAGAGGGGATTAAGGGTTATGGGGAGAGGGTGGGAATGTGGAACTGAGCCACGACAGATCAGCCATGATCTTATTGAATGGTGGGGCAGGCTTGAAGGGCTAGTTGGCCTACTCCTGCTCCTATTTCTTATGTTCTTATGTTCATCCTCATCCAAAGAAATTTGCAGGACAGCAGGAGGCTTTTCAGTCTATTATGTTCACTCAAGCACAGTTCCACAGTGTTGAATATTGGGAGGAATAAACAAGAGGAGAGATAATATGATCAATCAGGTTTTAATTATATCCCTGCATAATTTCTGTTGTTCATGTCAGCCTTTTCCCTCTGTTCCCATTCTTCCCTAGTTGTATTTAACTGTTCTTGGTATATTATTTCTAAATATATTCCAGTTTGCACTAACAGTGGATTGGCTCAAGGGATCAATGGATGGCAAGGTATTTGTTTTGTAATTATGAAGGAGGCTGTAAACAGTCTTACCAGCGTGAGAGTTACATTTTTGGAAGGAACATTTTTCGAAATTTCAGATAAGTCACTGATAGTTTGAGGGGAACAGACAAAATATTTGGCACAGAGAGAGATGCTTGAAGAAATGATTATCAAAACCAGTCATATCATTGTCACTTTGGAGACAGTTGGGACTGTGCCTAATGATTAATTAGTAGCTATTATAATTCAAATCTTGAAGAAAGAGATTTGGGCGAGCTAGAGAATACAAGCCAGTGAACCAACGTTTGTTAAAGATAACATGAACAAGAGGATTATGAAACACTGAGCTAGGTATGGTAAGAGGAAGTCACATGGATTTTTAAGATGGAGGTCTCATCTAACAAGTTTAGTGGAGTTCTTAAGGAAAATATGTACCTTGAGGACAACAAGAATTCCTTAGATCTGATAAATATGTGTCAGCAAGTCTTTTGATTCCATGTGACACAAGTGATTATTCCAAACGTGGTAATGCATGGAATAGGATACAATCTTCTGAGGTGAAATGAAAAATAGTTAAGCCAGAAAAAAATTGAAGGATAGTTGTAAATGGAGATGTCAACATGTCAAGTGATCACTAGTAGATGCCACAGTGATTGATTCTGGGACCATTGCTATTTATAGTATATAGAGATTATTCAATGCTGCAACAGAAACAAATCTGACTAAATTTGCAGATTAAGCCAAATAGGGAAAAGGGTTCAAACCAATAGGGAAATGGCAAATTGAACATTAAAAGTTGTAGGTAGGTTGGGGTGATTGGTTAATGAGAAGCAAATGACAGTTTGAATAAGGGCAATGCAATTAGGCAATATCTTTTTCCAAAAGTAGGGGAATCTAAAACTGGCGGGCATAGGTTTAACGTGAGAGGGGAGAGATAGAAAAGGGTCCAGAGGAGCATTTTTTTCACTCAGAAGGTTATGAGAAGCTGGAACGATCTGCCTGAGGCGGGTACAATTAAGTATTTTAAAAAGCATTTAGATAGTTACATGGGTAAGATGAGTACAGAGAAGTATGTGCCAACTGTTGGCAATTGGGACTAACTTAGTGGTAAAACTGGCAGCAGGGACAAGTTGGGCTAAAGGGCCTATTTCCATCCTGTAAACCTCTATGACTCTATAATTAGACTCAGAAAGGAAGATAAACTAAGATAATTTCAATAAAATAGCCTAGGAATTCCAGACTTTGGCTTGTCGACTACATGCAACGGTGTAGCAGCATGAGATTGGATTTTGAGGTGGAACTTAGGTGTGCCAATGTTGTAACTCACTTTTAACAGTGTATAAAAATTCAGGGTGGGGCCTGCAGGCTTATTTTCCACCTACACAGCTTAATATCCTGCCAGTTTTTGGTGTCATATCTAGAAATATTCTCCCATTTTTCCATCTAGCAGTTCTTTTTCCTGTTGTGGGCATAAAATAGGCTTAAACATGTGATTTAGCAAAAATAATTGATCCCTCTGAAACCGATTACCCTGTACATATTGTCCTTCCACTCCTTGTAGAACACAACAGAATTTTTGAACATTCCTTTTTGGCCCAATCAAGGCTTAAGTCTCAGTGCCTCGGAATGGTTGAGATTCAACTACATAGTAGGATAAGGCCTCTGTTATACCTCTTCAAGTATTGATAGTCTTCTCCAATCATCCCAATGTCCATGTTCATTCAATTTGGACAGGATTCTTATGAGTTCAAACTGGTAGGAGAAAGTTCTGTTATGCCCACTTTGCAATCTGATGGAACATACAAAAGCTCTACACCATTGGCTCTAAGCCACAGAATGCAATACCTGAAAGGAATCTCATGATGGATCACTCAGTAATCCTAACTGCACAGCCCATGGCAACCATAATGCAAACTAATTGGATCTTGGATTGTGGAGCCAGAGCACAATCTCAGAGGTGATAATAGAGGTAATTCTTAATTTTGTTGCCTAAATGGCAAGGTGATCAAGCAGACCACTCATCCAATGTTCAACCTCCTGCTCTGTATTTTGTTACTGAAATCAGTTCTGAACTTGCTTCACATTGCCAGTGTCTGAAGTCCTGTTTGTTTTTTGTTTAGATTGACTGACTTATTTAGTTAAATTACATTAATCCTATAGAGCTGCAGCAGTTACAATTGTGTGGAGATATTACCACTGTGAATGCGATAGAAGTCTGACCACCTGGAGGCGTCTATGGGAATGAGAATTTTAAATACCCTTTGCTGTTGTCTATTTTAAATGAATTGGGACTGTAGTTTGAGAAAATGCTCCTGTTCCTCCAACAGCCCCAGAAAAATCTTTAAAAACAAAATGAAAAAGGATCTTCAGAGAGAGGCCTACAATGGCTGATAGTCTTCCCCAATTATAGTGGAGTTTGCACATTCTCCCTGTATCTGTGTGGATTTTCTCTGGGTGCTCTGGTTTCCTCCCACAGTCCAAAGATGTGTGGTTTAGGTGGATTGGCCATGGAAAATTGCCCCTTGGTGTCAGGGGGACTAGCAGGGTAGGTATGTGGAATTATGGGGATAGGGCCTGGGTGGGATTGTTGTCCGTGTAGACTCGATAAGCTGAATGGCCTCCTGATGCACTGTAGGGATTCTATGATTCTATGATGATATTCTAAGGACCTTGTGCACTCAATTTGATCAGGGTTTTTATCCACTCGACACCTGGAGACAGTGAAGTTGAACTACCCACTTTGCCTTGAAAATTGCAAGAAACACCCATGTTTAAAAAGCTTCCAGTCTGTTTTGTTGGATGTGCTGAATGCTCATTTAAAAGTTGATTCAATAGGATATCAACAGATTTTCAATTGTCAGTCTCTTGATTTCAAGCTAGAAATGGGGGGTCAGCAGTTGGAAAGCTCTGTTGTTGTATTACAACTGGGAGGCCAGCAAAAATCTGTTGCCATTCTTCCTTTTGTTTCCAAGGTTTAAAAAACAAGCTTATCACATTTCATAGCTTCGCCACAGTTATAGTTCTTACCTGATACCGCATTTTTTTGTCACCGCTAAAATCAATTTTTGCTGGAGCTGTTTTGTCAAGTACTATTGATTTCAACAACGAAAATAATTGGATTGTTGGCCCAGCTTTCACTATAAATGCACTATTCACTCTTATTAATTATTCAACCCTTTATAATACTTGTTTGTTAATGCAGGGTCAGTTAAAGGTGTACATGGATAGTTGCTCTGTTTGGCACTTCAGGACACTCTCATCAACAGGACAAAGTGGTCATGTTCATTGCTGCATGCAAATCTGTGTATAGATATGTAAGAAGATGGCACCTAAAAGAAAACCACACAACAATTCAATTTTCCAGGGTCATGGCCAATCTGTAAAATTGTTGCCAAGAAACCTGCTGCACATTTACTGCTGGCTCATGCCAAGGAAATTGCAACTCATTTATTGCTGACCATAAATACTCGAAACACACGCATTACAGTTGTAACTTGGAATTGAAAGCCTTGAAGCACTAATTCCAAAATGATTCAGACATGAACACTGTAACACAACCTAGCTGTATGCTTTATCTTTGAAAACTGCACCTGAGAACTTAGTACAGGCTAGGACAAGATGTGGATATTCATGCCTTTATTGGCCTTAAAAGTTACGATTACAATACATTCCTGGCCAGCCTTCCATCACCCACCCTCAATAAACTTAATGTCATCCAAAATCCTTATAGCCATATCCTAACTCATGCCAAGACCGGTTCACCCATCACTCCTGTATTCATTGATCTACATTGGCTCCTGGTTGTGCAATACCTGTAGTTTAAAATTCTTATGCTTGTTTTCAAATCCCTCCTTGGTCTCGTCCCACCCTATTTCCATAACCTCCTCAGATTCCATGACCCTCCAGGTGGCCATACCTGCAGTTGCATGTAGCCTAAGTTCTGAAATTCCCTCACTAAACCTTTCCAGTTCTCTACTCTTCCCTCCTTCAAGACATTGCTTAAAACCACCTCTTTGACCAAGTTTTTGGTCATCTGTCTGAATATTTCCTTATGTGGCTCAGAGTCAATAAAGTTGATAAAGTTCTTGTGAAGGATCTAGGGAGATATTACAATGTTAAAAATATAAATGCAAGTTGTTGTTTTTATGCTGTATGATCCCTTTGTGGCACCCATAAGGAGTTACAGCTTACCACTTGTAATATGGTACTCCTTCGGCTTACATGGTCGAGCTACATCTCGCTGGTTTGACAAAATGACATTTAATACAAGGGAATAGACTCAAAGGAACAGACTCAAACTGAGGTGGGTCCAACAATTACAATTCCTTTGATGGCTGTGGAAGAGATATATATAATTAAAGCAGTGAGAGATGTTAGAAATGGTAAAACCATAGTTTCCCCAAACTTTAGACAACTAACAAAGAGCAAGGAACAGTACAGAACAGACACAGGCCCTTAAGCCCACCAATCCTGCGCCCATCATGATGATGCCTGCCTAAACTAAAACCACATGCACTTACAGAGTCCATATCACTCCATTCCCATCCTATTCATGTATTCATCTAGATGCCCCTTAAATGCTGCTATTGCACCTGCTCCCATCGCCTCCCCGGGCAGCATGTTCCAAACATTCATCAACATATGTGTAAAACACTTGCTTTGCGTATCTCCTCTAAACTATTTCCCACACACCTTAAAACTTGTCCCTCTAGTACTTGAGTTTTTCTACCCTAGGAAAGAGCATTTGACTATCCAATCTGTCCATGCCACTCATAACCTTGTCAACTTATGTCAGGTCACCCCTCAACCACTGTTGTTAACATAGAGAAGGAAAGGAGAGGGTGTAGAATGTAGTGTTACAGTCACAGCTAGGGTGTAAAGAAAGATCAACTTAATATAAGGTAGGTCCATTCAAAAATCTGATGGCAGCAGGGAAGAAGCTGTCCTAGAGTCAGTTGGTACATGGCCTCAGACTTTTGTATCTTTTTTCCTACGGAAGAAGGTGGAAGAGAGGATGAGCCGAGTTCTTCCAAAAAAATTCAAAGTGTTGAATTTGCGGGAGAACTGGAGTCATTCACGGTGTTTTTTTTCAGTGTGAGTTCACATTAGAATCTCCCACACTTTGTACAGTGCTGAGGCCATCTGCTTGAATATTATTAAGTTTCAGGGGGTAGGGACTATTCCCACTTGGGAGGCTGAAACCTGCATGTCCCTGTGCATACCCAGTGGCCCTGAACTGTTACCCTCCCTCTTTGCCGGCCAGCTTAATCACTGGCCAACCCTGCGACCCCCACAATGCTGTCTCCCCAACCATGCCATAGCACTGTCACTGCCCCCAACAATCATTCCTGGGCCCAGTACCAACACTCCTCCCATCCAGGAGCACCCTGATCTCAAGAACCCCACCCCCCAACTCCCCCCACAGTTCCTCCTAGCAGTCCCAATCCCAGCCCCAGGCAGTGCTGACGTCCCCAGCCCGCTTCAATCTCCTGACCCCCCTGCTTCCAGTATTGACCCCCCCACCACCCCCGCAGTGCAGACTCCCCAGGAAGCAGACCCCTGGTTGACCTCCCTCCCCTCTACCGACTGACTCTCTCCTCCAGCCCACCCCAATCACTGGCATTCTTCCTGCCCCTACTGATCCCAATGGCTGAGTGGCAGCAAGACTTCCCCACCGATTGCTCCCTAGGCCCCACCCCCATTCGGCCCCATTCTCTTTATACTGCCCCATGCCCAATGGGCTGTGCCAAGGTGCCTCCGGGCTTCTTCTAAATATTCCTCTCAGAGACAGCTGGTTTAGCTTGACAAGCTTTTGTGATGTGACCCATTTTGCACAAGTCTTGCATTGACTATTCTTGCTCCAGCCTTCACTCCTGACCTATTTTGGCACATCTGTGATATGCTTGTTGCTGTTTCAATTTCTTTTGAGCAATCCTAACTTGAGAATCTTCATTCCTGTACCAAATTGTGAAGTCTCTTTAGCAGCCAGTTCTGTTGACACTGCGATTTCTATTGCTGTCTTTAAAGTCAAAACAGTTCAATAGGCAATCTTCTTTGGAAAACCTCTTTTCGGAGACCACAAACCAGATGATGTCGAAGAGTATCTTTTAATGACTCACCATGTTCACAATGTTCTGCCAACCGGTTTACGGTTGCTTTCACCTTACACTTGATTCCTTCAATAGACCCTGAATTGTTCCATAATAATCAGTAGCTTTGCAAAGTAATATTCTTCAAGGTTCTTCATCAAATCATCATATGTTTTGATTCCTGGCTTTGCTGAATGAACCAAGCTTTGGAGCAAATTGAAGGTTTTGCTTCCTATTATACGAAGAAAAGCTAGCCTATTCGGAGCCTCATTTGTACGTACCTCCTGCCAATGTAATCCTTTACATTAGTTGAACTGTTCTGAATTACCCACATGTCGCAGGTGGAGCTAGTGTGACCGACATTACCCTCTGTTAGTTAATTATTTAAAATTAAAATTTAATTTGTGTGAACCCCTTTTTATTTAAGTGATAAGTAAATTGGATAGTTAATCAAGTCAATTACTCACTAAACTGTCACAATTAGTGCCCACTATAGTAAGAACTAATTAGAACTAAATATAATCTAAATCTTGTCTAAACCACTGCTTTATTCAGTCCCACACAGAGAGCTTACACTCTTTCTCAACTTTGTAGTGACTCTTCTGCTCTGCCACTGTAACATATGCACAGATCCTGCAGCTTACAGGCGTCTATCCAACTTCTTTTCCTGGTAAGGAATGCAATGTATTTTCCTTTCTTTTTCACACTTGTTCTTTTTTCATTGGCACTTCAATCTTCAATCTTCAATTCTGTTGTCAATCATCCCCAGCCTTCTGATATTCAAAGCGTGAGGACCCACAATGTTTTCTTTTACTTAGGATCTTTTCTCCATTTTCTTAATGAAACAAAATCCTGACTGTCACCAATGTTTTTTTTGTAATGGTCTAACTATGTTAGAGGCTGTGGGTTTTAAACAAAAGAAAAATAGTAAATTGCGTACATAGATTCAAAATAACAATAGGTTTATTGTATGGAACTGTGCCTTTTACGGAGTAGAAAATGAAAGTAAAACAGGAGCCTGTGAAACATCCCAATGATACCTTGTGACAGCTCTTAAAGCAATCATACAACCACTTAAATATATAACACTTATCCTCAGGGAAGTACCTAACCTTCAATGTTATCCTCCACTGACAAGATGGTTTATATAAGGAAAGATCTGTAGGAATGAACTCGTGATCCCCATATTCATCTCCATGTGTTCACATCTCAGGTGCTACAGAGAGAAAAAGTAAAAAGGGATCCATCACGTTGGGGTTCTGTGACTTTTACATTGCTTTTGGATTCATTTTGCGTCCTTGAGAGATGGATCTGGGCCAATACTCACAGTAGGTGCAGTCTTTCGCAGCCACTAAACTGAGATGGATGGGGCTGGGGCATAAATTTCCCCCTTGAAGCGGAAGACCTCCTGGAGGGTAGGGGATTGCGGCATGGGGCACCTGAATCAAGGTGTCACTGGACTATACAGATGATCTGATTCTGAGGTCTGGATAGACAGAGTGCAGTTCTGCTGTAATATGTCGGTTCAGTGTCCAGACAAAATGTTGGAAGGAAATAGGAGCTCTATATCTCACTTCTTATTCCCGCAAGTTAGCAATCAGTAAAATTCAAACTTTTGAGTATCTGCTTTCCTGTATCATTCCCTGATGACCAAGCCATCACATTAGTCAACAACATTCTTATTTAGTTGCATTTTGATCTATTACTTTCAGCTTTCATTATGACCAAAGTAATGTAGCCACAGAGTGCCATATATACTGAGATTGCAAAACTGATTACAAGAACTGATTTCTGATCTTGTTACGGTTAGTGAGCAGAGGAAATCTTCCACTTTATGTCATTTAAATACCTCTTTTGACATTCCTATTCTCCATTTAACTTCTTTGTTGCTTCAACAACCTAATGTTACTGGACTGCCCACAGTAGCAATTTTGTCTACTCATTTTATTTTCATATTGTTCACTCTCAGATCAATTTTTAAGAGACCCTCTTTCTTCTTGATGGCCACTGACTTCACCCTCTTAGAATTTATTTTCAATCTGTGTTCCAAACTTGCTTGATTTACCTTCCTATATCTTTCTAGTATTTGCAATCGGGACTGCACTGTCAGCATACCTTAGGCAGTTTATCAGTTTGCCATTGATCTTGAACCTAACTTCTCATCATGAAACTGCAGAGAAAGAATTGCACGATGTAACAAATTCATGTCACATTCTATTTTTGCAATTTGTCCAAATCTGTTAACTCATTCGCATCTCCAGCTGTTGTGTAGTGTTCCTAGTAAAGATTCAGATTGGGTCTGATGCCTTTCTCAAAAATCTAATTCATAAGGACATAAGAACTAGGAACAGGAGTAGGCCATCTGGCCCTCGAGCCTATCCGCCATTCAATAAGATCATGGTTGATCTTTTTGTGGACTCACTCCACTTACTTGCCGGCTCACCATAACCCTTACTTCTCTTACAGTTCAAAACTCTATCCAGCTTTGCCTTAAAAACATTCAATGAGGTAACCTTAACTGCTTCACGAGGCAGGGAATTCCACAGATTCACAACCCTTTGTGTGAGGAGGTTCCTCCTCAACTCAATCCTAAATCTGCTTCCCCTCATTTTGAGACTATGCCCCCTTGTTCTGGTTTCACCTGCCAGTAGAAACAATCTCCCTGCTTCTATCTTATCTATCCCCTTCATAATTTTATATGTTTCTTTAAGATCCCCCCCTCATTCTTCTGAATTACAATGATTATACGACCAGTCTACTCAATCTTTCCTCATAAGCCAACCCTCTCAACTCCAGAATCAATCTAGTGAATCTCCTCTGCACCTTCTCCAGTGCCATTATATCCTTTCACAAGTAAGGAGACCAAAACTATACACAGTATTCCAAGTGTAGCCTCGCAGCACCTTATACAACTGCAACGTAACCTCCCTGGCCCCTCCAGCAATGAAGGACTAAATTCCATTTGCTGTCTTAACTACCTGCTGCACCTGCATACCAACTTTTTGTGATTCATGCACAAGGGCACTCAAGGTACCTCTGCACAGCAGCATGCTGTAATTTTTACTATTTAAATAATAGTCCATTTTGCTGTTACTCCTGCCAAAATGGATGACCTCACATTTACCAACATTGTATTCCATCTGCCAGACTCTTGCTCACTCACATAGACTATCTATATTCTTTTGCAGACATTCAGTGTCTCTGCACACTTTGCCCTACCACTCATCTTAGTGTCATCTGTGAACTTTGACGCACTATACTTGGTCCCCAACTCCAAATCATCTATTTAAATTGTAAACAATAGCAGTTCCAACACTGATCCCTGAGGCACACCGCTAGTCACTGATCACCAACCAGAAAAGCACCCATTTACCGCCACTCTTTGCTTTCTGTTAGTTAACCAATCCTCTATCCATGTTAATACATTACCCGTAATATCGTGCACTCTTACCTTACACAGCAGCCTTTGGTGCGGCTCCTTGTCAAATGTGTCTGGAAATCCAGATACACCACATCCACCAGTTCCCTGTTGTCGACCATGCTCGTAATGTCCTCAAAGAACTCCACTAAATTAGTCAAACTTCTCTGAAATATAGCTACTCAACTTAAAACTAACTTCGAAAAATATATTTTCTTTAATCAGTAAAATGGTGTGACTCTTGAGTCTGACAGGTTGTGGAGGTGAGCTATTTAATTCATGAACTCTGCTGCGTTATTAACAGTGGAAAAAGCATTTTTTTTAACATTTATTTATTAGCGTCACAAGTGTGCTTACATTAACACTGCTTGAAGTACTGTGAAAATCCCCTAGTTGCCACAGTCCAGAGCCTGTTCAGGTACACTGAGGGAGAATTTACCACGGCCAATGAACCTAAGCAGCACGTCTTTCGGACTGTGGGAGGAAACTGGAGTACCAGGAGAAAACCCATGCAGACACAGGGAGAACGTGCAAACTTCACAGATGATAGCCCGAGCTGGGAATCAGATCCAGGTCCCTGGTGCAGTGAAGCACAGTAAGAAATCTCACAACAACAGAGAGGGGATTAAGGGTTATGAGGAGAGGGCGGGAATGTGGAACTGAGCCACGACAGATCAGCCATGATCTTATTGAATGGCGGGGCAGGCTCGAAGGGCCAGATGGCCTACTCCTGCTCCAATTTCTTATGTTCTTATGTTAGGTTCATTTGACAGCACAACCTTTCGGAGTGTTACTCCTTCAGATGAGTGAAGAGTTTGTTCACAAACAGGGCAGACATAGACTTCGACTCAATTTACAAGATAATGGTTGAAATGCGAGTCTTTACAGGTAACCAAGTCTTTACAGGTATAGACAATGGGAGTGGAGAGAAGGTTAAGCACAGGTTAAAGAGGTATGAATTGTCTCCAGCTAGGGCAGTTAGTAAGATTTTGCAAGCCCAGACAGGTCATGGGGTTACAGATAGTGTGACATGAACCCAATGCTATACACTAGATACATCGATGACATTTTTTTCCTTTGGATTCATGGCGAACAATCACTGAAACAACTATATAATGACATCAACAAGTTCCATCCCACCATCAGACTCACCATGGACTACCCTTGGGAATCAGTTGCATTCTTGGATACCATGCATCTCCATCAAGGAAGTCACCTCAGCATTTCACTGTACCGCAAGTCCACGGATAATCTCATGTTGCTCCACTTCTCCAGCTTCCATCCTAAACACGTTAAAGAAGCCATCCCCTACCAACAAGCCCTCTATATACACAGAATCTGCTCATTTGAGGAGGATCTCAACAGATACCTATCGATGTTGCAAGACACTCTCATAAGAACAGGACATGGCGCTCAACTCATCCATCGACAGAGCCGACACACCACAACAAAAAACCACACCAGCTTCCTCAGAAGACAAACACAGGACACAACGGACAGAGTACCCTTTGTCGCCCAGTTAATCCCTGGAGCGGGGAAGCTACGACATCTTCTCCAGAGCCTTCGACATGTCACCAATGAAGACAAACATCTCACCAAGGCCACTCCCACTTCTTGCCTTCAAACAACTGCACAACTTCAAACAGACCGTTGTCTGCAGCAAACTACCCAGCCTTCAAGAGCACAGTGACCATGACACCACACAACCCTGCCACAGCAACCTCTGCAAGACATACCGGATCATCGACACGGATGCCGTCATCTCACATGAGAACACCATCCACCAGGTACACAGTACATACTCTTGCGACTCGACCAACATTGTCTATCTGATATGCTGCAGGAATGTATGTGCCAAGGCATGGTGTATTGATGAGACCATGCAGACACTATGACAATGGACGAATGAACACTGCTCGACAATCACCAGGCAGGAAGTATTCTCTTCCTGTCGGGGAACACTTCAGCAATCACAGGCATTCAGCGTCGATCTTTGGGTAAGTGTTCTCCAAGGCAGCCTTCGTGACGCACAACAACGCAGAATTGCTGAGCACTATTGTGAGGCAGTAGTGCTAACCATCATGCCACTGTGATACTGCACCCGGTTTTCATGCATTCTTATTATTATCCAATGTCTCATAGCTCGGAATCAGATGATGTTATAATGGCCCACAATTGAGCATTTTACATCTACTGACTAGGCTCATGCATGAAGTTGATCCACTTGGGGGAGGCACCTTCACGGGAGGCGAAGAATTATTCGCAGTGTAATCTCAGCTATTTACCATTTATATAGATGATCTGGAGGAGGGAACCGAGTGTAAGGTGTCGAAATTTGCTGACGACACAAAGATTGGTGGAACGGCAAATTGTGCGGAGGGTGTGGAGAGTCTGCAGAGGGATCTAGATAGGCTGAGCGAGTGGGCGAGGACCTGGCAGATGGAATACAATGTTGGCAAGTGTGAGGTTATCCACTTTGGTAGGAATAATGGTAGGAAGGACTACTACTTACAGGGCGAAAAGCTGCAGCATGCTACGGTGCAGAGGGACCTCGGGGTCCTTGTACATGAGTCACAAAAACCCAGCCTACAGGTGCAGCAGGTGGTCAGGAAGGCAAATGGGATGCTGGCCTTCATAGCGAGGGGGATTGAATATAAAAGTAGGGAGGTCTTGCTGCAACTGTACAGGGCACTGGTGAGGCCGCAGCTGGAGTACTGTGTGCAGTTTTGGTCGCCGCACCTGCGCAAGGATATTTTGGCCTTGGAGGGAGTGCAGAGGAGGTTCACTAGGCTGATACTGGAATTGAGGGGGTTGAGCTATGAGGAGAGGCTGAATAAACTGGGCTTGTACTCGTTAGAGTTTAGAAGGATGAGGGGAGATCTCATTGAGACATATAAGATGATGAAAGGGATGGATAGGGTAGAGGTAGAGAGGTTCTTCCTGCTCAGAAAGGACAGCAGGACTAGAGGGCAGAGCCTCAAGATAAGGGGGGGGGGGGGGCAGTTTAGAACAGAGTTGAGGAGGAACTGCTTCACTCAAAGGGTGGTGAATCTCTGGAATTCTCTGCCCGTTGAAGTGGTTGAGGCTACCTCGCTAAATATATTTAAGACACGGGTAGATAGGTTTTTGGTAGGCAAGGGGATTAAGGGTTATGGGGAGAAAGCGGGAAAGTGGAACTGAGCCACTTCAGATCAGCCATGATCTTGTAGAATGGCGGGGCAGGCTCGAAGGGCTAGATGGCCTACTCCTGCTCCTATTTCTTATGTTCTTATCTATTGCCTTCGGCAAAAAAAGGAAAGAAAGTTGAGCAACCTAGTTGCTTAGGAAGGGAAAGAGGAACTCAAGAAAATTACAATCACCAGAGAAGTGGAACTTTGCTTTGTTGGAGCTGCAAGTTAACAAGCTCCTCAGTCCTGATGGATTTCATCCGAGAGTCTTAAAAGAAGTGGCTAGTGAAATTGTTGATGAGTTGGTTTTAATTTTCCAGAATTCATTAGATTCAGGGAAGGTTCCATTATATTGGAAAATAGCTAATGTATGTCTTTATTCAGGGAGAGGGAGGCAGAAAGCAGGAAACTATAGGCTGGCTGGCTTAACATCTGTCACAGGGAAAATATTAGAAGCTTTATTAAAGACATTATAACAGTGCAGTTCGAGAAACTCAATGTAATCAGGCAGAGTCAACATGGCTTTGCGTAAGGGAAATAATGTTTAACCAATTTATTGGAGTTCTTGAAAACATAACAGGAACTCTGGATAAAAGGGAACCAGTGGATATACTGTACTTAGATTTTAAGAAAACATTTGATTATGTGCAGGATGTTAAAGGTTATTGCAGGAAATTAAAACTCATAGTGCAGGGGCATGGATAGAAGATTGGTTAGCAAACGAAACAGAAAGTAGATAGAAATGGGTTGTTTTCTGATTGGTAGGATGTAATGGTGTGCCACAGAGATCATCAGTACCAGGGCCTCAATTCTTTGCAATTTACATAAATGATTTGAATGAAGAGACCAGTGCTATGTTTGTTAAATTTGCTGATGACACAAAAATAGGTAGGAAAGTAAGTTGTGAAAAGGACATAAGCAGAAGGGTATAGATAGGTTAGGTGAGTGGACAAAGATCCTGCAAATGGAATATAATGTGGGATAATTTAAGATTGTTCATTTTGGCAGGATGAATGAAAAGGAGACATCTTGTTTAAACAATAAGAGATTGCAAAGCTCTGAGGTATAGAGGGATCTGGGTGTTCTAATGCATGAACCTCAAAAGGTTAGCATGCAGGTGCAGCAAGTAATTAGCACAGCTAATAAAATGTTAGTGTTTATTTCAAAAGGAATTGATTCCAAGAGTAGCGAGGTTATGCTCCAGTTATCCTCAACACTGGTTCCCCACAAGGCTGTGTTCTCAGTCCCCTACTATACTCCTAGTAAACCTATGACTATGCAGCCGAATTCTCCTCCAATTCAATTTTCAAGTTTGCTAATGACATCACCGTAGTGAGTTGGATCTTAAACAATGACAAGACAGAGCACAGGAATGAAATAGAGAATCTGGTGAACCGGTATGGCAATAATAATGTCTCCCTCAATGTCAACAAAACGAAGGAGATTGTTATCGACTTCAGGAGAACATGCCCCTGTCTAGATTAATAGGATGAAGTAGAAAGGGTCAAGAGCTTCAAGTTTTTAGGTGTCCAGATCACCAACAACCTGTCAGTCCCCTCATGCCGACACTATGGTTAAGGAAGCCCACTAACACCTCTACTTTCTCAGAAGACTAAGGAAATTTGGCATGTCAGCTATGACTCTTACATAGAAAGCATTCTTTCTGGTTGCATCACAGCTTAGTATGGCTCCTGTTCTGCCCAAGACCACAAGGAACTACAAAAGATCGTGAATGTAGCCATCATGCAAACCAACCTCCCATCCATTGATGCTGTTTACACTTCCCACTGCCTTGGCAAAGCAGCCAGCATAATTAAGGACTTCACGCACCCCAGACATTCTCTCTTACACCTTCTTCCTTCAGAAAAAAGATACAAAAGTCTGAAGTCACATACAAACCAACTCAAGAACAGCTTCTTCCCTGCTGCTGTCAGACTTTTGAATGGACTTACCTTGCATTAAGTTGATCTTTCTCTACATCCTACCTATGACGGTAACACTACATTCTTCACTCTCTCGTTTTCTTCTCTATGAACGGTATGTTTTATCTGTATGGCGCACAAGAAAAATACTTTTCACTGTATATTAATACATGTGACAATAATAAATCAAATCAAGTCAAATACAAGCATTAGTGAGACCACATCTGGAGTATTGTGTACAGTATTGATCTCCTTATTTAATGGAAGATGTAAACATATTAGAAGCAGTTCAGAAAAGGTTTACTTGATTAAAATCTGGAATTTTTGGGTTGTCTTATGGGGACAGGCTAGGCTTGTATCCATTGGAGTTTAGAAAAGTAAGAGACATTTTGATTGAAACATATAAGATCCTGAGGAGACTTGACACTGTGAATGTGGAGAGGATGTTTCCTCTTGTGAGAAAATCTAGAATTTGGAGTCATTGTTTCAAAATAAGGTGTTGCCCATTTCAGACAGAGATAAGGAACATTTTTTTCTTTCAGGGGTTTGTGAGACTTTGGAATTCTCTTCCTTGAAAGGTAGTTGAGCCAGAATTCTTGAAATCTTTAAGGCAGAGGGAGATAAATTATTGATAAACAAGGGGATAAAACATATTGGGGAGCAGGAATGTGAAGTTGAAGTTAAAATCAGATCAGCCATGATCTTACTGAAGGCTTGAGAGGGCCAAGGGGCCTACTGCTCCTAATCTGTATGTCCATGTGTTGGTGTACACATAGGAAATGGACAAGATGGCATTAGTTATCTCTATCAAGATAGATAGGTTCTTATAGAAATAGATAAATTCTTGATTGATAAGGGAATCAAAGGTTGCAGGGAAATGTGAGAGAATGGACTTGAGAAACTTATCAACCATGATTGAATGGCGGAGCAGACTTGATGGGCTGAATGGCCTAATTCTGCTCCTACAACTTATGATCTTATATTCTATTTTTCTCTCCCTTGCTCAGAGGAAGTGTCTAACCTCTCAGTGACCTCCAGATTATCGGACAAAGTTCAGAAACTTATTACATGCAGAACTGCTTTGGAAGGTCCCATTTATTATCCTGCAGAACATCACTTCAGTGCTCTAACTCATAGTGGCACTGAACCACTTCCTTATTCTTTTAGACTGTCTACATGAGTGAATGTAATTTACAGATAATAAAACTAAACAGCATTGTTCTGTGATGTTAATGATTCATAGCTCAATATCATACACTAGGCATATTCTACTGCATTCACAAGAATGAGATGCAAGCTCCTTGGACAGTAATATCTTGACTGTTCTAAGATGAAAGATATCAATAAGGACGAATAAGAGATTCATGAAAGTAAGTACAAAATACATTGTGAAGTTAATACATGTTCCCAAAATTAAATTCCATGCAATGTGGGCAACAGGGAAATATTTTACTGTTGTTTAACCTTTTATAATCACAGTAGATGAAATATAATATTGGGAATAAAATAGAAAATAGTCAGAGATAATTCAATAAGATGGATGTAGTTTTTGAATGCTTTCATGTGTATTCCAATCATATAAGTAAAGTACAGACAAATGAACAATGGCACATAAATAATCTGGGATCTGTGCACTCTAAACAGAATTATTATTTGTGTGCACTTTTTGTATAGCCATCCTCACACCAAATGAAAGCATTAGGTCAATAGAAGTATAATTATAAATGTTCTATGATATTAGCATAACTTGTAGATGCAAATAAATATGATAGGCTTAATCTTATGTGTAGCAATGAGATACAGAGAAAATTGTAATGGTTATCTTGTTAAAGGTATAAAAAGTAAAAAGTCACAGAGAAGAACGTAGGGGCAATTAGAAAGTTTTTTAAAGTTGATTTATTAGTGTCACAAGTAGGCTTACATAACACTGCAATGAGTTACTGTGAAAATCCCCGAGTTGCCATATTCCGGCACCTGTTTGGATACACTGAGGGAGAATTTAGCGTGGCGAATGCACCTAACTAATACATCTTTCAGACTGTGGGAGGAAACTGGAGCACCCGGAGGAAACACGCAGACACGAGGAGAACGTGCAGACTCCGCACAGACAATGACCCAAGCTAGGAATCAAACTCGTGTACCTGGTGCTGTGAGGCAAAGTGCTAACCACTGTGCCACCATGAAGGGGTCTACATCATCTTATATAAAGGCATCACTACCCAGCAAGCTTTTAATAATGGAAGCTAAGGACAGGTTGGAATTCACAGAGGGAAATAAAAGGAATCATACTGAGCAGGAAAGCTCCAGTGACTAATGATTCTGCCAAATCTTTGAAATTGAAGACAGATCTTACCAAAGTTGACACTTGGAGAAGATTGGGTTTTCTGCAATTTCTCCCAGAACTCAATAACCAACTCTCACTATCTGTGCTGACTCATGAGTAAAGTCCAATTTGGTGTGATGTGATAAGGCACAAGCAACATACCAGTAGCCCAATGTGAGTTTGTGTTTTCAGGACAGAAAGGGAAAAAAAGACAACCAAATGGTATTAAAAATTAACTGAGGGAACAAACTGACATCCTTGCATCTGTTTAATGAATGCACAAAGGGCACAATAATGATGGATACAACATTTTGACAGCCCGTGTTTTTTTGACCTGTGTATTTGTCACTGTTAAATTTGTCTTGGCTTTCCTCTTAGATAAATGTGATGTTTGCCTCCAACTTGTGCGATTTTCATTTCAAAATGCAATGATGATCCTGTGTCTGTTTCAAGACCATTTGTTAAATTTCATAAGACTAGTTGGAACTTGCACAAGGCAGGCTCTGATTAGTTATTCTGGAGCTTTCGTGGCCAAACCAATGGGTCTTGAAGAGATCAAACGCAATGTTCAACAGATGCACTATCCCATCTTCAGTTACTGAATGAATAAGGGAAGGAATAAGGGAATCAAAAACAGGAGGAACACAGATTTCTCTCTCTGGTTCTGGTCCCCACATGTACATTCTTCACCTCTCTCTTTCTCCAGTTCATTCACTCTATTTCAAACCACAAGAACTGTGATTCTTGCTGAATCCTGAGGTATATACTCTATGCCATATAGCGCCATCAGAGCCTGATGCACATGGTTCTAATAACCTCTATTCTGTATGGTGGTGGTGGGGGGAGTGGGGTCAGTCTTATTGGCTGAGCCATTCTGAACATCAATCATTGGCCAAGTAGGATTCTCCAGCTCCTCCTTCCTTGCTTACCTTGTGCCAGGGCTCAGGTGAGAACTGTTTTGTTTTGTTGGAGCTTTCAAACCGTGAAGGTTTAGCTCTGTTTAAGTTGCTTATTGTAATGAAATAGCAAAGTTTAGCACACAAGGACATGGACTAGCCAGCTGCCTGTTGACCTGCAATTGCATGATATTGAGGAAGATCAAGAAATAGCCGTGTTTATTCTGCAGTGTTTCCTAGTTGAATTCACTCCTGGCTAGAGGCAACTGGAGCAAAAGGTAAGGTGAAGCGTCCCTTCCTGACCTGACCACCTCCCTCTCAATAACATGTGGCCCCTTCCCCAGCTTACATCCCAATCTCTTCCCTCTCAATGGTGAGTGGCCCTGGGAGTCGAACCTTTCCTAACCCAGCCTCCTCTCGCTCAATGGTGTATGTCTCATCTCGTGATTCACCTTGATGTGATTTCCAAAATGAATGTAAGCGACCAGGCAGAAGCAGATTTTCTCCACTGTACCTGGGCAAACACTCGTGGGTAAAGCACTGCAAAGCCCAGTGCTAGCAACAAGATGATGAATTAGATTGCAACTCATGAGTGAATATGTCCAACTGAAAGCTGTTAACTGGGCAGCTGTTACAAGGAGCCTACACTTAAATAGTCTTGTTCACCTTAATCATAGCGATTGAATAGAATCCTGTAGTAAGCAGAACCTAGTTGATGTTGTTATTGGGAAACATTAAAGCAATAATGATGTAATTCGACAGGTTAATTTGTATCTATCAAGTATTTATGTGGATTTGGTCAAGGATGTGGTCAAGGAGGATGAGGATGTGGTCAAGAAGGCGTATGGTGTACTGGCCTTCATTAATCGAGGGATTGAGTTTAGGAGTCGGGAGGTAATGCTGCAACTTTATAGGACCCTTGTCAGACCCCACGGAGTACTGTGCGCAGTTCTGGTCGCCTCACTACAGGAAGGATGTGGAAGCTATTGAGAGGGTGCAGAGGAGATTTACAAGGACGTTGCCTGGATTGGGAGGCATGCCTTATGAAGATAGATTGAGGGAGCTAGGTCTCTTCTCCCTGGAGAGACAAAGGTTGAGAAGCGACCTGATAGAGGTTTATAAAACGTTGAGAGGAATAGATAGGGTGGATTCTCGGAGGCTATTTCCCAGGGCTGAAATGGTCGCTACAAGAGGACACAGGTTTAAGGTGCTGGGAAGCAAGTACAGAGGAGATGTTAGGGGTAAGTTTTTCACTCAGAGGGTGGTGAGTGAGTGGAATCGGCTGTCGTCGGTGGTGGTAGAGGTGAACTCGCTGGGGTCTTTTAAAAGACTTCTGGATGAGTATATGGGATCTAATGGCATTGGAAGTTATAGATAGTTCTGTGGCCTGGTAGGTATAGATGTGATCGGCGCAACTTGTGGGCCGAAGGGCCTGTTTGTGCTGTGGTGTTCTATGTTCTATGTTCTATTTAGTGTACTGGGCTAGGCCCAATCTGACCACCTCCCTCTCAATGGTGTAGTGGAGCCTCTTCCTTGGCTTCCTGACCAGCCCTCCTCCCCTGACAGTGTGGTTCTGGTACCACTAATAATTGGTTTATTCAGAGCCTTTCACATCCTCACATGCTAGTGTCAGGGGATTAGCTAGAATAAATGCATGGCATTATGGGGATAGGGTCTGGGTGGGATTGTGGTCAGCACAGACCCTTTGGACCAAATGGCCTCCTTCTGCACTGTACGATTCTATGATACTTTATGATACTCTGATACAGCAGTCTCAACTACAGTGAAGCATTTTTATGGTTGATGTTATTGTGTGAGGAATTCTGTGACCGCATTTACAATTTCCAAGATTCACAAACAGAAGTGACCAGATGCTGGGATTGGGGTCAATTTTGGATTACTGGGTGGTGTGAATCTCGGTGTTCCGATATGAAGTTTGCTGTACATGCACCCCATTCTGATGCAAAGGGTACCATCTAGTGGCTGGATGCCATGTTAGTGAAAGATGAGTGATGTATTTCCCAGAGATATGCAATGTAGGCAGATTGTACATCAAACAGTGAGTCACATTGGTCTGTGCTGCCACTTTAGAGCGACAGACATCCTCCCTTGGACCTTCACACAAACCTGAACACATGTTCAACATGCATGATTAAGGGGAGGAATAAGGAGACCAGAAGTAGGAGGATTTCTCTCTCTGGTTCTGGTCGCCGCATTTACACTCTTCACCTCTCTCTTTCTCCAGCTCATTCACTCTATTTCAAAGCTGTCCAGATCCACACTTTCATTTCATCCTTCATCCAATGCTTTAGCAAAAAACTTCTTTCTCCCTCCCAGGTACTAAGGAAAGCAGATTCCAACAACTCATGAGTACGAACATCCCTCCAGAAAATTCCTCCCTTTCACTTACCTCTGACTCCAATCTTATTCTAATTCCACCACTAGCCATGTATTAACAATATCCTGTGACCTTTCCTGTCCTTGCCACTGAATGATCTGCTCTTAGTAAAGGACCCCGAAAGCTTGTGAGTTCACTATCAAATAAGTCAGTTGGACTTAAACCTGGTGTTGTCAGACTTTTTACTTAGTAAAGGACTCAGCCTTATCCTCTTGTGGCTCCGCCTCAATGAATTTGGAGCTCTGCATGATGTTGAACTCTTCCTTCCTTCTCACTTCCATGCTCACTTCTTTGGCTAAGAGTCCTCTGTCCAAATAGCAGACTCTTCTACCTGTCTTCAATATTCTTCCTCCATGTGGAATCAGCCCTCTGACCTCTCACCTACTATTGACAATTTCATTGAGAACTGTTTCACGTGACTTTGGCATTCTCAATTTCTCTGCTCTCCTCAGTCAGTCTTATCTGTCTCCCTCTGAACTTGCTGCCCTCTGATGTGGTTTGCATGGCCAGTACCTAGAAGACTGACAGGGAATCTACAGTTGCGATTTTGGATGAGAATTACAGAAGCTGAACAGTTCTGACTACCTGGACTGTAGCAGTTCAAGAAGGTGACTCACCAACTGGGTGACTAGTGATGAGCATAAAATGCTGGCCTTTCCAGTGACACTCACATCCATTGAGAGAATAAAGAAACAGTTCAATTTTCTCACGCCAATGACGTTTTCTTTTCGTTGATCTTTAAAGTGGTAGTATGCTTGGCAAAAGTCCCTGAGGAATCCGTGGCTCACATGGTGATCTTAATTCTGTCCTCCACCAACTCTACATTTCCCAGCAAGGTAACTGGATAATGATCATTCATGGCAGCCCCAGGTGAATCTTCCTATTCCTCGGCTCTGGGATCTGAAGATAATTGCAGCACCCAGCAATACTGAGGGTGGTATCAGCCAGCTGACTGGAACTGAATATCAGGCACTCCATCTAATGAGCATAAAGTATAAACACTGAGATATTAGGTCAGGTAACCAAAAACCTGGTCAAAGAGGTAGGCTTTAAGGAGAGTCTTAAAGAAGGCAAATGAGGTAGAGAGGCTGGGAGATGTGGGAAGGTCATTCGAGAGCTTTGTGTGTAGACAACTAGAGGTATAGCCAACATTGATGGAGTGATTAAAATTGGGGATGTACAAAATAATTAGAGTGAAGAAATATCAGAAAGTTGTGGTGCTGTAAGAGATTAATAGATAGGGAGGGGCAAGGACAGATGGAGAGATTTGAAAACAAGGATGAGCATTTTAAAATCAAGATGTTACTTGACAAGTAGTCAATGTAGGTCAATGAGCATAGAGGCAATAAGAGAACAGTACTTGCCCTGAGTTAGGAGCAGGGTTTTGGATGACCTTGATTTTGCAGAAGATAGTAAGAGGAAAACCATCCTGGTTGGAATTCCACTACTCCTGTTTGGAATAGTCAAGTTTAGAGGTAATGATGGCTTGAATGAGGCTTTCACCAACAGATGAGCAGGGACAGAGGCAAAGTCGGACAATGTTATGGAGATAGAAATAGGCAGTCATAGAGATAGCACAAGTATGAGATTGGCAGATCATTTCAGCATCAAATGTGACACCAAGATTGTGAACAGACTGCCAAGTCTCAGACTGTTCCTAGGCAATAGGAGTCAGTAACTAGGAAACTGAATTCAGAGTGGGGACCAAAAGCAGTGGCTTCAATCCTCCCAATGTTTAATTGGAGGAAACTTCTGCTTATCCGGTATTGTATGTCAGATAAGCAGTGGAGGAGTCGAGAGAAACAGTAATCAGATATAGTTGGAGGTTACCCCACATTCAGAAACTTGGAGAGAAAAAGAGACGGGATGGGAGTTTACAAGAGTGCTGGGGTCAAGGGTTAGCTTTTCGAGGAGGGGGTGATGAGGGCAGATTTAAAGGAGGGAGGGGCAGCACCTGAAGAGGGAGACCTAGAACAGAAAGTTCTATTCTTCAGTAAATTTAGCAAAACACAGTGCTCCCCAATTAAAGCTCACATCTACTTCACTAAAATACAGGAATTTCTTTTTCTTCTCACAAAGTGTTGTAATTTACCCACTGAGCCACATGAGGGAGCCCTTCTGTTCAAATCTCACCAAAAGCCCTTGTTTAGCATTTCTTATTAACCAATATATTTTGATCCTAATGCAACTATTGTGGAATGACATTGATTTCAGTTCTCCAAAGGCTACTGCACCCAAATGCCATTTAAGTAGTCCCAAATAGTTTTTCATCATTGAATAGCTAACAAATTACTACTAATTTATTGGTAATGTATAACCCCATCCCACTATATAACAGTTGACCAAAATAATCGATACTCATCCTTATGTTGATGCAGCTAAAAATGATCCTGGACTTAACACGGAGTTCTCAAGGAAGACTTGATCCATTGTTCAGCATAGGAGAACAGTACTTGCCCTGAGTTCAGACCAGGGTTTTGGATGACCATGAGTTTACAGGAGAAAAACCAGCCTGGTTGGAATTCTACTATTCCTGGTTGGAATAGTCAAGTTTAGAGATAATGATGACTTGAATGAGGCTTTCACCAATATCTTCGTGACTTTACGGCCTCCCTCGTCCCAAAGCCGTAAAATCCTGCCCGAGGTCAACGAACCTTCCCGTGGTCCGCCCCTCGCCCGCTCCAATTCCCAAGGCAGGCTGGGTGATAAAATTCCAGCCCATGTCTACAGAGTGCTCAGAAAGACCATTGATATACTATTCAACATGCACAATATTCCATGCATTAGCACGGAGTATTTGAGAAGGCCTGCAACTAAGTAAAATTCTACCCCTGTGTAAATTGCCCAAGGTACAATAGCTGGTACTTTAGTTGGTGTTACTTTACTTTCCACGTTATTTCACTACAAGTCTGCAAGATGGCTAGCAAAATGAGCCATAAGTGTCAAGGACGCCACTATTTCCAAAAAGAAGATGCAAATTATTACCTAAGAACAAAAATTAGAAGCGCTGCTTTGTGATGATACTGATGAGAAGGCATCAGCCAGGCTGAATTCACTTGGATTTCTGCTCATGACTGCATGCACCATCAAAAAGAACAAAAACTAAGATCAAGGCTAGTTTTTGTTTACTGATTGTTCATGGCATATAGCCAGCTGGGCTCAGCCAGCATTTATTGCCCACCTCTAGCTGCGCTTGAGAAAATTGGGCTGAGCTGCCTTCTTGAACCACTGCAGACCATGTGGTGTAGGTACACCCACAGTGCTGTTAGGGAGGGACAGTGAAGAATGGAGGGGAAGTTGCAGGTGGTGATGTTCTCATGCATCTGCTGCCATTGTCCTCCTGAATGCCACAGGGTTGGAAGGTGTCTTCGAAAGAGCTTTGGTGAGTTGCTGCAGTGCATCTTGTAGATAGAATGCACTGCTGCCAATGTGCATGGTACAGATAATAAATGCTTAAGGTGGTAGACAGGATGCCAGTCAAGGGGGCTGCTTTGTCCCAGATAGTGTTGAGATTCTTGAGTAATGTTAAAGATGCACTCATCCAGGCAAGTGGAGAATATTCCACAACAGTTCTGACTTGTGCTTTGCATATGGTGAACAGGCTTTGAGGAGCTAGGAGGTGAGTTACTTGCTGCAACATTCCCAGCTTCTGACTTGCTTTTGTAGCCATATATAGCGAGTGCAGTTCAGCTTCTGCTCAATGGTAACCCCTAGGATGTTCACAGTGATGATAATGTCATTGAATATCAAGGGAAGCTGGTTAGATTTTCTTTTACTGGAGACAGCCATTGCCTGGAACTTGTGTGGTGTGAATGTCACTTTCCCGTGTTATGATCCTTGGACAGACCCTGGAATGTGGGGAAAGATCTGGTTAGGAACTAATAATGTTTTGTATAAAATAGGTAAAGGATAAGTTTCAATACACCTGCTTTTGGATTAAAGCTATAAGATTCCACAGGATTTTAACGAACAAAAACAAACTTCACTATACAGGTTCAGAAAGATAAAACAATTTACAATATGTACCTTATAGTCACAGGGTAAGTATGAGGCATATGTGAATTAACAGATAAACTGTGATCAGACTACAGAACATCCCCCTTTCAGACATTATGTTGGAGAGAAGGTCATTGATGAAGCAGCTAAAGAGACAGATGCAACCAAAAATAGTTTCTATAGATAATGTCAACAAATCATCCAGATGCTAGTCCCATTTCAGCCATGCCAATCAGAACACCACAGCTCCGAAGGGATACCTGTGCCCAACTGGTCCACAGTATGGAGACAGACTTCTAACTTTGGCTCTTACTTTAATTTGAAGCTAATTTCTTTTCTTCCTTTCTCTTAACTTATATAATGGGACCTATTCCTGTCCCTGTGACTGAGACACTTTGGGCTAGCAGACTGCCTCAAGAAGAACTGACCTTTGAAATGATCAGGTGGCCCGCCAAAACACTTCCAGAGAGTCCCACCCTTGTTACTAGTCAGAAATGAATGTAACAAACATTGGGACATCCTGTAGCTTACTTAAATGTTATAATCTCCATTGGTTGCTAATTTAACACCCAGAGAAATGCAGATCAAGAGATTTCATGACACCACTTATCAGCCCAAGCCTGAATATTGTCCAGGTGTTGCAGTATATCAACACAGACTGCATCAGTATCTGAGCAGTTGCAAATGGTGTGAACAATGTGCAATCCTCAGTGAACATCCCCACTTCAAACCTTATGATGGAGAGAAGGTCATTGATGAAGTAGGTGAAGATGGTTGGACCCTGAGGGATTTCTGCAGCCCATGTCCCAGGACTGAGATGATTGATCTCCATCAACTATATCCGTCTTCCTTTATACTAGGTATGAATCTAATGACTGGAGAGTTTCCTCCCTGATTCCCATTGATTTTCCATTTTCCTGGGTTCCTTGATGCTATACACAGTCAAATGCTGCTCTGTCAGGGACAGTCACTCTTACCTCACTTCACCAAATGAGTTTAGCTCATTTGTCCATGTTTGAACGATTGTTATAAAAACCCATCTGGTTCACAAATGTTCTGTAGGAAAGAAAATCTGCCATCCTTACCTGGTCTGGCCTACACATGACTCCAGAATTTACAACAATGTGGTTGACTCTTAAAATGCCTTCCAAACAAGAGCAATTAGGGATGGACAATAAATACAGCACCGCCCACATTCCATGAACAAAATAAAGAAAAACAGGATCAGGAGTTGAGTGGCCCAGGCAGAAGCCAAATTGGGCATCAGTGAGTATGTTATTGCTGAGTAAGTGCCACTTAATAGCACTGTTGGCAACATCTTCCATCACTTTACTTTTATTAGAGAGTAGATTGATGGGATGATAATTGGCTATATTGAATTGTTACTGCTTTTTGTGGATGGAACATGCCAGACCTATTTTCCACATTGCTGGGTAGATGCCAGTGTTGTAGCTGTAGTGGAACAGCTGAGCTAGGACTGTGGCACGTTCTGGAACACTAGTCTTCAGTATCACTGCTGGAATATTATCAGGGCCCATTGCGTTTGCAGTATCCAATGCCTTTAGCCGTTTCTTGATATCAGGTGGAGTGAATTGAATTGGCAGGAGACTGGTGTCTCTAACACTGGAGACCTTAGGAGAAGGCTGAGATGGATCATCTACTCAGCACTTCTGGCTGAAAGTTGTCGCAAATGCTTTGGTGTTATATTTTACACTGATGTGCTGGTTTCCTCCATCATTGAGGAGGGGGATATTTGTGGAGCAGCCACCTCCAGTGAGTTGTTTAATTGTACACACCATTCACGAATGGGTGTGGCAGGACCGCAAAGATTAGATCTGTCTATCACATATTACTTTCACTGTATGGTATGTATGTAGTCCTGTGTTGTAGCTTCACCAGGTTGACACCTCTTAGGTATGTGTGGTCCTGCTCCAGGCATATCCTCCTGCAGTCTCTATTGAACCAGAATTGATTCCCCAGCAATTAATTCCTCAACCATTGTGGTAATGGTTGAGTGGGGAATGTGCTGGGCCATGGGGTTACAGATTGTGGTCACATACAGTTCTGCTGCTGCTGATGGACCATAAAGCCTCATGAATGCCCAGTTTTGAGTTGCTAACTCTGATCGAAATCTACCCCATCTAGCAACGTGGTAGTCCATGCAACACATTGGATGTCACCGTCAATGTGAAGATGGGACTCCCATCTCCACAAGGACTGTGTGGTGGTCACTCCTACAGATACATCTTCATCAATCACAGATGCATCTGTGACAAGTAGGTTTGTAAGGACAAGGCCAAGTAGATTTTTACTCTCTTGTCGATTCCCTTACCTCCAGTCACAAATCAGGTCTCTATGTCCTTTAGGACTCGGCTAACTCAGTCAGCAGCGGTGCTGGACATTTTAGCGATGGACATTGAAATCCCACATCCAGATTATATTCTGTATCCTTGCCAGCTGATGTTTAACATGGAGGAGTACTGATTCATAGCTGAGGGAGGGCAGTAGTTTGTAATTAGCAAGCAATTTCCTTGGCCGTGTTTGATGTGATTCCATGAAAATTCATGGGGTCGGAGTCAATGTTGAGAACTACCAGAGTAACTCTCTCCCAACTGTATACCACTGCTACACCACCTCTGGTGGGTCTGTCCTGTCAGTGGGACAGAACATACCCAGGGCTGATGATGGGGAGTGTCTGTACATTGTTTGCAAGATATAATTCCATGAATATGACTATGTCAAGCTCTTGCTTGACTAATCCGTAGAACATCTCTACCAATTTTGGCACAAGATTTCAGGGGCGGAATTTTTCCATCCTGCCCACCATGGGAATCAAAGCGGGCGGGACAGAAAATTTGGCAGACCATGCAAAAATCTGTTGACCTCGGGACGGAATTTCTGGCTTTGGGGCAAATGCAACCGGAAAATCCCATCCCAGATATTAGTAAGGAGGACTGTTTGGTCAAAATGCCACTACACTAAGCACGTTGATGATTACCCATTAGAAAATATGGAACAAATATTGAGTGCATAGATCAAGGCCCAGAAACAATGGAACATAAGAACATAAGAAATAGGAGCCGGAGTAGGCCAACTAGCCCTTCGAGCCTGCCCCGCCATTCAATAAGATCATGGCTGATCTGTCGTGGCTCAGTTCCACATTCCCGCCCTCTCCCCATAACCCTTAATCCCCTCTCTCATCAAAAACCCATCAACCCGCGTCTTAAAAATATTTAGCGAGGCAGCCTCCACCACTTCAACGGGCAGGGAATTCCAGAGATTCACCACCCTTTGAGTGAAGAAGTTCCTCCTCAACTCTGTTCTAAACCGCCCCCCCTTTATCTTGAGGCTATGCCCCCTAGTCCTACTGTCCTTTCTGAGCGGGAAGAGTCTCTCCACCTCTATCCTATCCATCCCATTCATCATCTTATACGTCTCAATGAGATCTCCCCTCATTCTTCTAAACTCTAACGAGTACAAGCCTAATCTATTCAGCCTCTCCTCATAGCTCAACCCCCTCAACTCCGGAATCAGCCTAGTAAACCTCCTCTGCACTCCCTCCAAGGCTAAAATATCCTTGCGCAAGTACGGCGCCCAAAACTGCACACAGTACTCCAGCTGCGGCCTCACCAACGCCCTATACAGCCGCAGCAAGACCTCCCTACTTTTATATTCAATCCCCCTCGCGATGAAAGTCAGCATCCCATTTGCCTTCCTGACCACCTGCTGCACCTGCAAGCTGGGTTTTTGCGACTCATGCACAAGGACCCCGAGGTCCCTCTGCACCGTCGCCTGCTGCAGTTTTTCTCCATGTAAGTAATAATCCTTCCTACCATTATTCCTACCAAAGTGGACCACCTCGCACTTACCAACATTAAATTCCATTTGCCATTTCCTGGCCCATTCGCCCAGCCTATCTAGATCCTTCTGTAGACGCTCCCCACCCTCCGCACAATTTGCCTTTCCACCAATTTTGGTGTCATCAGCAAATTTCGACACCCTACACTCCGTTCCCTCCTCCAGATCATCTATATAAATGGTAAATAGCTGAGGCCCCAGCACCGACCCCTGGGGCACTTCACTAGTCACCATCCACCAATCCGAATAGCACCCATTGACCCCCACTCTCTGCCTCCTATTTGACAACCAGTCCTCTATCCACGCTAACACCCTACCCCCAACTCCATGCCCCCTGACCTTCTGTAATAACCTCTTGTGAGGTACCTTGTCAAACGCCTTCTGAAAATCCAGGAAGACCACATCCACCGGCTCTCCTCTATCCACCTCCCTGGACACATCCTCATAGAACTCCAGTAAATTTGTCAGACACGACTTCCCTTTTAGGAAACCGTGCTGCATCTGATCTATCAAGCAGTTGCCCTCAAGATGCCTTGCTATTTCCTCCTTGCTGACGGATTCTAACATTTTACCTACAACAGACGTTAAACTAACCGGCCTATAATTCCCCGCCTTTTGCCTGGCACCCTTCTTAATCAACGGCGTAACATTAGTAGTTTTCCAATCTTCCGGCACTTCCCCGGAATCCAGCGACGTCTGGAAAATAACCACCAAGGCATCCACTATCACCTCCGCCATTTCTTTCAGGACCCTCGGATGCATTCCATCCGGTCCTGGGGACTTGTCCACAATCAGCCCCTCCAGCCTGTTGAGCACCACCTCTCTAGTAACAGTAATGACATCGAGACCCTCCAGTCCTACCACCTTTCCATCTCTAACATCCGGCAAATTATTCACGTCCTCCTCCGTGAAGACTGAAACAAAAAAGTTATTCAAGACCTCCGCCATATCCTCATCCCCTACCACTAAGTCCCCCTTCTCATCCTCTAAGGGACCAACGTTCACCCTAGCCAGCCTCTTCCTTTTTATATATTTATAAAAACTCTTGCTATCATGCCTTGGAACATGCCTTGGAACATGCCTGCAACCACAGTGACTATCCATAGAAAAGTTAAATGTGTTTAACAACCTAAAATAGCAAAAAGAATGAAAGTAAAACTGTCAACCTTGAACAGTGTATTGCATAAGATCTAAATGTTTGTCATATCAGGGCTTGCATTCTTAAACCACTATTTATCATACAAACATGAAACACATCACATTTATCAGCCAATTTGACAACTTGCATGGCTTTGATGAGCTATTTGAAGACAAAGTGACTATGCTGAATCAGGTAGGACTTTCTGAAGTGAACCAAGATAACATTGAATGGGTGCTGGAGTCCCCAGCAGAACAGTGGCTAGCGAAGAGCTGATGCAACTTCAGCAAGCAGGGGAAGATGAAGAAAAGAAGGAAGCATCAGAAACAAGCAACTAATATTCCAACACATGTCGAAAGCTTTCAAGCTCATCGAAGGAGCACTGAAAATTTCCCAACATAATGATCCTTCTTTGGAAATATGATCATTAGAGAGATTAAATGGGTCATCAGCTGCCGTGGGATGTTGTACCAAGAAAAGCAATGGTACAAAGGGCAACAATCCATTCAAGCATTCTTCAAAGCTGCTCAAGATGTACAGATATTATAAAGTAAGACAAAAGGAGACTCTCCAACTTCCATCATCATGTAACTCCTTCCCACCTCATTGACAGTGAGTTTTAGTTGTTTTTGTGTATGGTGCATTGTGCTTTGTTTATTTTTGCCTGATAAATAAATGTGTTTTATGTTTGTGTGATAAATCGTGGTTTGGGAATGCAAGCCCTGATATGACATACATTTAGATCAAAAAGCTTGCTTCAATATAAGAAGTTTCAATATAAAGTAATGGTTTCCAGATACATACTAGCTACCTAAAATGGGGTACCCCTGTACTTAAAGTCTTACCAATTAAATGTAACATGGAAATTGTAATTTGAACAGAGTGATGTGTACTGAGCATCCGAGTACATTTTATTCAAACATAGAACTCTCCTGGCCATTAAAAGTAATGAAATTGTAAATGCATTCAAAAGGATATAATTATGAGGTCACTAAATATAGGTGCCAGAGCAATTCTCCTCTCAATAGACCTCAGTTGGGAAAGGACACAATAAATTTCAAATTATATTTAATGAAATTTCTGAAATAAAAAAGGCAATGTAAAATTCTGCATTCTTACTCAAAGCTCTTGAAACATCTGAGCAGAACACCTTCACTATGAGCAAATGCGAGCTTTGAATTAATGACTAACTAAATCTAAATGTGCCGTAACATTGCTGCTGGAAGATTCAATTTGTATTAGCAAGGTGTAAATTGTATCAAAGCATGGTGTGCAAAAGAAGAAATAGAAGAAAGACTTGCATTTAAATGGTGCTATACGTCACTTCTGGATGTTCCAAACCATTTCATAGCCATCCATGTTTCGAAATACAATCATTGTTGTAATATAGGAAACACCAATAGAGAATTCAATTGACTAGTTGTATTGGAATTGTGTTGAAATCATAAGTAATATTATTAAAATACGCTAGTAAGCATCCAGGCATATAAAGTGGAGCCACTGCCTTTAGGAGACATGCAAAAGGCATATGGGGTGAGATTCTCCAGCCTCCCTCCCAGCATCGTGTTTCCCATCAGCAGGAAGTGGTGGGAAATACCAATGACATCAACCCATAGTATTGGGACCAGAGAATCCCGCCGGCTGGAGAATTCCGGCCATGAGGGATGAAGTAAAGAGATCTTGTTAAGGCAGTAACAGTTGCTGCAGTTGTGCTATGTTAGGAAATGTGTTACATAAGAGGTTGAAAAGGAAAGCACAAATCTTAGAAATCATAAAAGGAAATTTTTTTTAAATTATGAAAATGCACAAATTAATTACAGCCTAAAAAAAATTTCAGTTGTGACGTTTCTCTGAAATTTCTCTTGTCTGGCCACATCTACAGAGTGAAAATGTACAGTCTGATTTGTAGTAACTGAGCTACTCTTCCAAATTGGCATACTTGTGGATCTAATATGGCTCATTGTACAATAAGTACTTGTCTTTACATTATGCTTTGATTTGTAGACAGACAATTGTAGACAGACTGCAGATTCTGTGACAGAGAGGCCTTTGTCTCTCTGCAATTCTACATTAAAATTTCAATTTATTCAGAATTTTTAGGTTATTAACTTCATGATCACTTCAAAAAAGGGGGAGATGACAATTTCAGTTCTGCTGTCTTATTTTTGCTATTCTCCCAGTTGTCATTTGTCCTTTTTTTGAAGAAGCAGCCTTGCATCCAGCCCCACCCACTTGGAAGTTTAGTTGGACAGGCAGCAATCCTGTAGGCATTTGAAACAGAAAATGCTGGAAATACTCCGTGAGGCTGGCAGCCTTTTGTTGGGAGAGAAACAGGGGCCAGGATTTCTCGCTTCTCCCTGGCAGGCATAATGGCAGCAAAAGGGGAAAATATTGTGGGAGGTAAGAAATAAATTTCTGCATCATGTTTCCTGCTGCATAACGTCAGGAAGACCTATTGAATACATCGGAATGTCATGAATGCTCATTAACAAGGCAGCTTATTGGAATCATGCCCCACGCTGTGTCAAAAGGTCAGGCCGGTGTCTAATTAGACCAAAGTGCATCACGACCACATATAAACGATGTGCACCTTTCGAACTGCATTTCACTTGTGACTTCAAGGTATGTTCACCTACCTTGCATTGTACTGCATTCACACCTCTATAAGCTTTGTGCTAGACTTCAGCTCATCAGCTTTAGGAGTACTCAAGCTGCACAGGGTGTGAGGCAAGCTGGAGAGATCTAGGTGTGCACGGGAGAGTGAGTGGTGATGTTCCTTGTGGTGGCAGCGTGTGGAATCTCTGTGGAGTTTGATCCTGCAGATGTGTGAGGGGCTTGTAATAGTGTGAGCTGAGAGGCATTGGAATAGTGATTTACCCTGGTTGTGCGGCTGAGATAATTTCTGTGCTTCCTGCACTGGAAGCCCAATCTCCTCTGGGTGAAGTTGACACTCAGCGCCGCAGACACCTCCTCCGAAGCCAGGCTAGTTACCTTTGTGG
The DNA here is from genome assembly GCF_965287045.1 of Carcharhinus amblyrhynchos. Classification (NCBI taxonomy): domain Eukaryota; kingdom Metazoa; phylum Chordata; class Chondrichthyes; order Carcharhiniformes; family Carcharhinidae; genus Carcharhinus; species Carcharhinus amblyrhynchos. Next base: position 59,268,644 of record NC_137335.1, read on the forward strand.
TGCCTCTTGGGCCATGATGAGGGTGCACAAGGCCTCAGTGGGCCTTGACTTTGCCAAGTAGATGTTACAGCAAGGCATTGGTAAACATTGAAGCTGTATGCTTCTTCTCTTTGTGAGTATTCTCTGTCTTGCAGCAGTCTGAGGCTTCAGACATTGAAAGATGTATGTGCACATGTGGGCAGGTGATTCTCCCAAAAGTGCTGAATTGGCGGGAAAACTGTTCTAGATCACAACAGTTCTGACAGTTGAGCTTCTCAGCAGAATCTCCGCACTCTGTGCACTGCAGAAGTCCCTGTCATGAATCTCATTGCAAACCCAGGGGGCAGGGCCTATTCGCACTGGAGTCTGACAGCTCTGGAACTCTGCGCATGAGCAGTGGCCCCGATCTGTCAGTCTCTCTGTTTGCTGGCCAGCCCGAGACCCCTGCAGTACTGCCCCTCCAGCACCCACCCCACTCCCCTCCCACAGCCCATTTGGGGCTCCATAATAATTCCTGAGCCAGCCCTGATCCCCCTGTCCTTTGAACACTCCGATGCCCTTCAGCAGTGGCGATCCCCCACTCCCCTCACTCCCGCAGAACCCCCCCCCTCCCCGGCCCCTGCTGACACCCCCAGAGTCAGACCCCCTAGAGGCAGCCCCCCACCCTGCCAGACAATCCCCCTCCCAACCCACCCAAATCGCTGCCCTCCCTCCATCCCAGACCAATACCCATGCAGAGTGGCAGCAGGACCTCCCAACCCTACCAATCACACCTAGGCCCTGCCCACAATAGGCCCTGCTGCCTTGGCACTGCTCAATGCCCGACGGGCAATATCATGGTGCCCCCTTGGGCATGGGCACTTTGTCCTTTGGGCAGTGTCAGGGGGCACTGCCAGGTTGTGGAACCCTGATTTCTCCCCCTTCATTACAGTGGGGTCTCCCACGTGGGGAGCTGGTCTGAACCCCGCCAGAGTGAAGTACTTTTGGCAGGGAGGAAGATTTGATTGGGACCTGAAAAGTTTCCAGCATGGTCGCCAGCCCTGGGAGATGTGCAGGCATTCCCCACGCATGTACAAATCCCCATTCAAGGCCACAGACGCGCATCTCCTGGCCGGACCCACCAGAAAAGTGGTATGCGTGGATGGAAGAATCGCAGCCAGAGTTTCATGTCTGTAACCTTTCACTGGAACAGTTCTAATGAAGGGTCATCAGCCTGAAACATTAACTCAGTTTCTCTCTCCACAGATACTGCCAGACATGCTGAGTATTTCCAGCACTTTCTGTTTTTATTCCAGATCTCTGATTTACAGAACTTGGCCTTTGAAATCCTGTAGGTCTTTTTCTGCTTTCGCTAGCCATCAAGCCAGGATCGTGGGAGTTTTCTGACTTCTCATTTTGGATAAGAAGATCTCATCCAATATGCAGCTGCAGGTTAATGTATCTGAAGCGGCTAACTTTCTTCCCACTTCCAAACTCTTGGCTTGGCCAAGTAGTGAGTAGGTACCATGAGTACAGCTGGCCCATTCAGATGTAACAAAGTGGCAAAGTCAGAGGTACTGATGGCTGGACAATCACAGTGCATTTCAGGCATACAGTATCTGTGGCAGAAAGCGACCAGGGAAACCGGACCTGTTTTGTCCAGTGTAAATACTGATGGTAAACAGATTGTGTTCATGCTGAGCACACTACATTAATGAGGTTATCTTTTTGTTTACAGGATGCAGGGGCCTGCAGGATGGAAGCATCCACTGTGCTGAGAGAAACAATCTTGTCAAGCAACTGAATCATAAATATGTCAAAATGAAAACCATTTGATTCCTATTAAATTCTATTAAGAGAACATTTTTATTGTTTAAAAATTGTTTTGTGTCATTCTGTGAGAAACAATTGTTTTCAACCAGAATTTAGTGCACTTCTTTCCCATATTTGCCAGTCAATCAAAGATTGGTTCATGAAAATTGATGAGGTTAGTATCGTCTTGCTTGGAGAAGAGAAGGCAGGGAGCAGATTTGATGATTTACTCAAAACCATGAGGGTTCTGCACTGAGTAGAAAGGAAAAATGGACAACCAGAGGGCACAGATTAAAGGTAATTGGCAACAAAAATCAATGGCAACATGAGGGAAAAACTTTTTCATTCAACAAGTGGTAAAGGCCTGGTGTGCACTGTCTGAGAAGTGGTGGAAGCTGGTTCAATGGAAACATTCGTAAAGGGATTTGGACTGTTATCTGAAAAGTATAGTAAGAAGTCTCACAACACCAGGTTAAAGCCCAACAGGCATCTCCACATCATGGCTACCATTGACACAGCAAACTGGCGGCTCAAAGTGGAGAGGATCTCCAAGAAGATCGTACATATTGACACAGAGACTCACCTGATGAAGGGGCAGCACTGCAAAAGCTCGTGCCACCAAATAAACCTGTTGGACTTTAATCTGGTGTTGTGAGACTTTTTACTGTGCCCACCCCAATCCAACGCTGGCATCTCTACATCATCTGAAAAGTATGTGCAGAGTTATGGGGAGATTGGATGGTACTTGATGAATTGCTCATTCGAAGAGCTGGTACACAAGTGACGGGTCAAAGTGGCCTCCTTCTGTGCTGTAACATTTCAGTGGTTCTGTGAAAAGATATTTTGCTTTTGCTATTAATCAAAATCAATCTGTGAGACAAAATATGCACACATCCATGGGCACAAAAGCACACATATTTCAATGACATTTTCACAGGAGCAATTTTGCAATTACAACTTTATTCACTGAATTGTCTGGCAATTAAGCTACAGTAACTTAGCAGCCAACTTAATTGGCAGGAGAAGCTCTTTCGGGTGCAAGGAAGTGTTAATGGATGCAATTTGTATTCAAAACACAGAGGTAGCAAAATAGGGAGTTGCAGGATATTGATCCAGATAATGGCCGGAACTTTACCACTTTGTCCGCCCTGGAATCGAGGCGGGCAAGACTAGCAGAACGGAATTCTCCATTGGATTTTGCAAGCCTCGCCCAAGCAATGTCATAAAATAGCGGCAAATGAGGGAATGGTCATATGTGTCCAAGTCAAGGTACTGGGGAACTTGGCAGTGACAATATTCCTTCAATATTGCTGCTCCTGTTACTCACAACTGAATATATATTTATATCTAGCTGCATCTCACTTTGATATATCTCTGGAAAGATTGGAAATTGAACATGCAAAAGAACTCAGATAACTATGGGTTTCTGTGGTTACACCTCTGGGTTACACGATCTTGTAATAAGAATTGGGGCAATGTGAGCCCCCCCTTGATTCTAAGCCACTCAGACCACTTATGAGAATGACTGGCACTACTACACATTGGAGAGAATATCTAAATCTGAAACAGTTCCAATTAATGGTAATTTTCTAATAATTCATACCTTTAAATGAAACTATGAATAGCATCGTCCTATTTAAAATTTGGTATCAAATTAGATTTAATGAAATGATTCCCAGCCAAATTATGGATTAAATGGTCTGTACCCTGACTCACTGGACCTCCTGCTGAAATAGCTCTGTCTCGTCAAGAATATACTAATGGAATTTTCCCTTCCTCAATAGCCTGTAGTCTGTGTCGCCCTTTCTCTTTGTCATACCTATCGCATTCTTTTTTTTAGCCTTACGTTGTTCTTTCCCTACTTCAAGTTTCAGCAATCTGAATTGAAACTCCTGTTCTTTTATAATGTTTCCTCAGCAGTTTTAAGAGCTGACTTTGACTTTTTCCCTTTGTTATAATCAGCTGAGGAGAGGCAGAACTCTTCCTCACGCTCCCTACTCCCCATTTGACTGCACCAATCTTTGCACAATCTATCCAGTAGTTTCTAATCAGTTAATTCGTAAAGCTACTATTTGAAAAGGATGGCTTCATAATGTTATGGCCTGAATTTCACGCATGCCTGATGGTGGATTTACTGGATGTGGGTGGGGAGGGTGGGTGGGGCGGCGGGGATGTGGAGGGGGTGGGGTGCAGTAAGTGTAAAATCCTTTGGATTAGTTTCTTACTGGGTTCCCATCCACACCCAACTTCTGTGAAATTTAACATTGGGACACGTGAGGCCTTGGTCAGGTCATCTGGCCTTGCACCAGTTGAGGCCCTTAAGTGACAAATTATTGACCATTACAGGACAGCTTCCCACTCGGCCTCAATTTTTAGGTTGACGAGAAGAGTTTCCAGTTGTGGAAGAAGCCCTAAAATATTTGCGTTCAGGGTCTTGGGTGGGAAGAGTGGTTATGAGGGAGGTGGGAGAGGGCAGGTCGGGTGTGGTGGGCAGGCTGCCTCCTTTTAACTTTGGGCACCCACCCTTCAATTCAGGTCTAGTAATCACTGGACCTCCCTCCCCAGCACTCCAATTCCCACCCGGCCTGGCCCTCTCCTATCCTCCCCATCCTGATATTCCCATAACATACTTGGTCCTGAGATCCTGGGACTTAGACTCTGGGGAGCTTCTGACACTGCAGGGACAAGAGAACTGCCAGTTCATCTGATTGGCCAGCAGCTCCCTGAGGCAGGACTTCCTCCTGAGTGAGGGACAGAAGTCCCACCTCCAGCCACTTAACATTTGTTGGAGCATGAACTCAACACGGGGCAGTCAGTGTTCATGGGGATGTGTTCCTCAACAACTCCTTGGTTAGTGGGACAGGAGATGCTGCCATCCTAGACGCGCTGGCTTATGTTTGCAGTTAGATGTTACTGTATTCGATTATTCTTTTGCTTGTTTTAAAAATGACTTTTGGTCTGTGTATCACTACGGTCACTTGGTCAAATTCCTGGAACTCCCTCCCTAACAGCTCTATGGTTGTAACCATGCCACAGAAGGCGATGGCCTAATGGTATTATCACTAGACTATTAATCCAGAACCTCAGCTAATGTTGGGGACCTGAGTTTGAATCCCACCATGGCAGATGGTAGAATTTGAATTCAGAGAAAAATATCTGGAATTAAGAATCTACTAATTAATCTACTGAAACTCTTGTCCATTGTCTGAAAAACCCATCTGGTTCACTAATGTCCTTTAGGAAAGGAAATCTGCCATCCTAACCCGATCTGGCCTACATGTGACTCCAGAGCCACAGCAATATGGTTGAGTCTCAGCTGCCCTCGGACAACTAGGGATGGGCAATAACTGCTGGCCATCCAGCGACACCCATGTGAATAATAAAAAAGAAAGTGGTTCAAGAAGCCAGCTCACCACCACCTTCTCAAGGACAATTAGGGATGGGTAATAACTGGTGTCTTAGCAAACTATGCCTGCATCCATTAGTTCACAAGATATAGCAGCAGAATTAGGCTATTTGGCCTATCAAGTCCGCTCTGCCATTCAATCATAGCTCATATGCTCCTTTTCCCCATTTTTCTGCCTTCTCCCTACAACTCTTCAACCCATTACCAATTAAAAATCTGTCTCACTCCTCCCTAAATTTGTTCACTGGACACTGCAATAGACAAATAAATAAAAAACTGTAATAGTTCATCAATCCTGCCGCTATCACTGATATATCTTCTCCCCCTTTCACTCTCAATGCTTCCCTTCAATATTTTAAAATTTTTGTATTTCTTAGAATATTTTTACTGGCACCAATATCTAAATACATTTCTGATGGTTGACACAGGAAAACAAACTGAATACCTTTCAATAAGTTGCTTTAACGATGAGCTCCAAAGAACTCTCTTCCTTGTTTGTAAGGCAGTTCATTATCACAACAGAAGTCTTTATTTTCAGCTTCAACAAGGGATTGTATTAAGTAAACAGTTGAAGGACCCAATGCACAACAGTAATATAAAATATAACTACGAATGAAATATTTTATGCTCCTCTACTGCACAAGGTAAAAACAATAAGTGAAGCAACATTATAAAGAAAACCTGCAGATCCAGGTCGCATTAGGAGAAACAGCGAAAACAGCAATAGAAAAGAAGGATATGATGTTGAGTAAGTTCAGTATCTAAGGATACAATTCAGGTCATCAGTAGCTCTATAGTGAATACATTTGTTAGATCTAATTTGATCCAAGTTAAGAAATAAATCACAAGAGGTAATATCTTCATCAAGGCCTTTGAATTATTAGCAAACCACCATATGTTGAATAAAAAAGCCTGAAGTAAAAGGTTGATACAATTACTTAACAGTGGTTTTGCCACATTTATTCTTATTGATCTGACGGATCACACAGCCCTTGAAATTTTAAAATGTGCAATTCTTAATGCACATTAGTTAATCACAGAACGTAGAGGTCAAAAAATGAAGAAATTGCAGAAAACTTTTTACAGCTCAGTTTCTTTAACAAAATGGTTTTCCATGTCAACCCAATAAAAATAAATGATCTACAGTTTGCAGATGACTATACCATCATTATCTCCTCTGCACCATGTTTGCAAGCCATTCTCAATCTTTTCGCTTCTGCATACAAGAAAGTCAGCCTGTCTTTGAATGTTGCCAAAACAAAACTCATAGTAATCCGCGCCTGATTAGTCAAATATTCCATCTCCTGTATAAGTTGGAAGGAGACACTGTGGAATATGTTGAGCACATCCTCACTCAAAAGGCCACCATTGATAAGGAGATCCAACACTGGATCAGTTGCTCCAGCTCAGCCTTCTACAAACCACTTCAACAAAAGTCCAAGTGTAAGGAGCAGCTGTTGTCACCACATTCCAATACATCAGTGAGATCTGGGATGTGTATTAGCAACATGTAAAAATGCTAATTAAATTCCATCAGCAATGCCTCTTGCCCTATCCTGCAGATTCAATGAAAGGACCATTGAGCAAATGCTAGTGTCTCTCTGCAAGCCAGCTCCACAAGCATTCAGGCAAAGCTCCTGCAAAATCAATTTCAATTGACTGGACACTGTGGCTGGAATTTTACTTCTCTGCCTGCCAAGGAAATTGGTGATGGCAAGGGGCAGACAATAGAAAGGTTCATTGACATCAGGTAGGATTAGACAGTTTTGGCATGAGCGAGGCCGTAAAGTCTTGCCCTTTGGCTGGATAGCCAAAAACCATTTTTCCCATTAGGCCGTGTTTTCTCAACTCTCACATGGCCAGTTTTCCAGGAAGGATAAAGAAAATGCTTGAGGGACACTCTGAAGGTCTCCTTGAGGCACAGCAGCATTGACCTTAATGACTGGATGGAGTTTGCTACCAGTCTTTCATAATGTCAGGAACCTGTCCATCAAGCTGCATTGCGCTCAGAGTCACAAATTAATGATGAGGCAGAGCAATGGAAAAGGAGGAAGAAAAAGAAAGCAAATCCTGCACTTTGGGTCCGACCACCTCATGGGAAATTCTGCCCCAAATGTTCAATGATCCGTGGGTAAAGAATGAGCCTGGTTAGTCACATGAAGGCCCAGGGTAGAAATTTGCAGCACTGATTTCACATCATCCTCAAATCAAGACAAAATTGATGACGAATGCAGCAGGAAAGACACACTGAGTAGAAATGCATCCAGAGACATAAAATCTGTGGTCTTGTCCCAGGGTAAGACTTCATGGAGGGGCTAAGGTGCTATGACTGTAACAAGATTGGACACAGGCACAGGGAAATCCAAACCTGGGCATAAGACTGAAGATTGCAGATGTGTGTCAACATCCATTTCAAGCATTATGAAGACATTCAAATGCCCAATTTAAGAAAATGGTTATAAAAACAGAAAATGATGGAAAAGCTCTGCTGGTATGGCAGCATCTGTGGAGAGAGAAACAGAGTTAACATTTCCAGTCCTTATGACTCTTCTTCAGAGCTCAACATTAACTATGAGCTTTGATAATCTTTGATAAAGGGTCATCAGGACAGAAGTGTCAGCTTTCTTCTCTCCTTACAGATGCTGTCAGACCTGCTGAGATTTTCCAGCATTTTCTCTCTTTTGGGTTCAACATGAACTCTGTTTCTCTCTCCACAGGTGCTGCCAGACCTGCCGGATCTGTCCAGCATTTTCTGTTTTCATTTTGGATTTCCATCATCTGCTGGACTTTGCTTTATTTTCGAGATGGGTCAGTCCATTTAAAATAGGTCATGACATTTGAGGCAGAGGATTCTGTATCAATAGGCAGAGTCTTAGGCAGATTCCTAGGTTTAGTAATAGATGGGAAGGAAAGAGTTAAAATAAATTTACACCAAATCAGATAACATTGGCAGTTTACTCATATGTGAATGCTAAGCCTTATTAAAAGAAAATGAAAGACGATTTTAATATACAAATGTATTTATCATAAGAATAATGTATTAATATGAAAAGTTTAAAAGTTTTACAGCCAATGCGTAATGTTGCTGAGTCTAAGAAGTTCAAAAGTCCAGTGATCGAAGTTATTCGGTCAGCAAAAAAATACAATGGAGTATTAACATTCAGAACAAATGTTGTAACATTTAATGAAACATTTAATATTAAAAATCTAAAGGTTCATTGTTAACACATGGAAAGTATCAACTCTTTGGGCCCAAGAGGTGGTGCTAGCTATTGTTTTGGCATAATGCCGGTGGGAAAGATATTTGAGGAAAAGCATCATTAGAAACACAGCAACAAAGAAGTTACCCGGACTGGGGAGGGGGGGGGGGGGGGGCGGGTAAATGGTTTTAAGGGGAATGAATGAAAGATCATTGAGTCAAGCAGTGATTCATAATTGGCTGAGGTGTTTGTCTTGTATTGGACTTACATATTAATGTGAAATGGGATCAAGTCTAAGCTAATTAGAAGGAGAGCCTTAGATATCAGAAAGATATAATTGTAATGAATTTTGGCTCAGTGCCTCAGATCTTTGGAGAGGTCTTTAGCACCAGCAGGTGTTATTCAAACCTTCAAAGGACTCCCGTAGCCAAGGTTCAATGTTTTGTTTGTCTTGTATGTCTTTTATGTTTTAAAATAAAATTTTAAACGTCTTAAAACTGAAAGATATTGCCTTTGTGAAATGAATTTAAGTTCCCTTAAGTTTTTAAGTGAATCTGGCCACCAATAGAGAAATTCCCTACAACAACATTGAACATACATCAACATTAGTATGGAGCAACCAGCATCTTGTGGGTCGGATGGCCCACATTCACAGTCCAATTGGCTCAGTTTATGTTATGAACTGCTGGCTCCGGCACAAAGAGACAGAGGTGAAATGAATAGAGCTGTTGACACATGTATGCTCTTTGAGGTTCTGTTTGGAAAGGCTTTGAAGTAAAAGAGACACTCGCGGTTAAAAAGGAGAAGGCTTAATTAGATGCCTTGCTCCAGGGAAAGACTGTGAAATTAAATTGGACTAAGTTAACAGTTACAACAGGATCGTAGCAGTGAGCTCAGTGAATAAGAAACCTGAGGCAGCAGTCAGGTAGCGAGGTGAAAACGTTTATGCTGCTGCATGAGCACCAAGACATCCTAATATGTGAGAGAGCAAAGAGTTCACTGTTCATTCCCTGAGAACAAACAAATGTACATAAACCTTTAAACAAATGAAAATATCCTCCACAACACGGGGGGCTAGGGTTCACCTATAGTCTAGAGCGCAGAAAAAAAAAGCAAAAAAGTAAAGGAAGGGAAATTAACCAACGGCCAACGTACTTTATTTTAGAACAAAGCTGCAATGCAAGAATGGAGAAGAAAGTGAAAAGAATCTGTGCCAAGATACTTGCATCATTCTTAAAATGACGGATTTTCCCTGAAAAATGCAATGTCCCGTAGCAGGCAGAAGAAAATGGCATTCAGCCGCCAGATGCGATGATGGGCGTTCGCACCATTTTATGAGCTTCAGACTGCATTACTTATTCACCCAGGGGAAACATGCTGTATCGCTGACAGGTAGCTTCTGACTCGCCTACTATGCTCTGACCTTCATGTTCTTTAATTCCGGGTGCCATATTCAAAGGTGCCCCTACACAGCGTTGGCACTCTCTGCAGCTTAAGACAGCTTCCAAAGGCAGCAAACATGCTGCGCCTCAGTTCAGTGATGCCTCAATAGAGCTGCTCTTGGATAGAGTTGAGATCCATGTGATGTCCTCTACCCACCTCTGCCCACATGACTTCCAGTGAGGTGACCAATTGGGCTTAGAAGGTGGTTGCAGGTGATCAATACCAGTGCTCTGCAGAAGAGTTCAGCACCCTGTGGATGAATGATCTCCTTCCTTCTGACAGGATAAGTCAACCATCTCATCACTCCCAACCCATACTTAGGAGCCATCACACATTCACAAGGATCTTGCTCGCTGCCTCTCAAGGGGCATTACCACTCATTCTCGCATATCCTCCCATCTCCGTCTGATCTCACCTCCTTATCCTGCCCAAAGCTCAACTCACCAAACACATGTGCCAGGCATCCTTATCATTTGCCCTTGCGCGCACCTTCCTCACATTCTCTCCATCTGTCTTCATGCAGGACAAGCTGGCTCAGAATGAAAAGGAGAGGACCCAGACCAGGAGAGGATTCACTGAGACCAAAGTGCTTACAGACTTTGAAAACAGAATCATGCAACTGGCTGGAGAGGATGTGGTTCATGTCTACACTGATGGTGGGGTTGGCAGCACTCACTGAAGGCAGGATCCTGCACCACAACATCCATCAGGCAACCATACTGTGAGTCATTGTTTCACAATCCCCTGCCATGCACTAATTATCTCTCTTTTCCTTCGCACATACCTCTGAAAAGCTGTCGAGGGCTACCATGAGCTGAATCTTCGAGTCCAGCCCAGATGACACCCTGGATAAGGATTGTGAGGACATCACCTTTGAAGATCCATCACACCACTCACCCATTCTATAAACTTGTTGGTTTCCCAAATCACAGATGACAAGGACTTGTAACAGAAGAGTAGTTTATTCACCAGCTCAGCAAATACAAGACGTGCTCTGCCTGTTCTCCCAGTGATAAGTCCCATGCTCCTGACATGTGATCTCTTTAGTAGCAGCATCGTTACATTATCACATGACCACCCAGTCTACACACACCCTCCAACATTACAGAGACATGCATCTCGATGGGACCTGATTCCAGCACAGCCTCAGGGTCCCAATCTGGTGAGCACAGCGCACATTCTGATCCACAGCAGGCAGAGTTAGGGACTTCTGAGGGTGCTGGTCCTCTGGAGATTTCTGAAGGCTAGGAATCTTTTGAGTCTGAGTCAGATGACAACTCCATGGATTCGGTCCTAAATCAGTTGCATCAATGGCAGGCAAGGGAATATCAGGAAGGGATGTCAGCTGTACTCCTTACATGATGGAGGATCCCATCCACCTTTATTCTGAGGTGGTGTTAACACCAAGGTCAACACTGGAAGGCTGACAGCTTCTGTAGAGACTTTGATCCAGGACATTGGTCCTGCATTGCCACAGGAGCTGCACTCCATGGCTGTAGCCAATGGTGGCACCCATCAGTGTCAAAGCGAGAGTGCTGTGGGGCACCCCAGTCTCACTCCAGCTGCTTCTTCTCCTCTAGGAGTCAGCCAGCAACCTTCAGGCACACATAGAAAGAATACCAGCAGCTCAACACACCAGGGCCGTCGAGTGAGGTGATTCTGGAGTGTACCCTTTGTGCTCTGCCAGATCAGTCTAGGCTTTAGAGCTGCATTTTCAGTATCCCTACGATGTGTTCCACCAAAGTCTGAGTCACAGCATAAGCCTCATTACACCATCTCTCAGCAGGTGACCAGGGCCACCACATGGGCCTCACCGGCCACATCCTTTGCAGGCCACCCTTGTCCCCAAGGAGCCAACCCTGCATCCTGTGTAATCCCTGGAAGATGTCGGGGATCTGAGACCTAATAAGTATGTACGAATCGTGGATACTTCCTGCGTATCGAGTGCAAACCTGCAATCTACCTTTATTGTGGTCACACACTAGCTTGTACATTGATTGAATGGTAGTCTTTGCAGTTGATATTTTGGACTGCTTGTTGCTGGAAAGCTTTCATACCTGTGTGAGTGCAGTTAATAATAGCAACCTGCATCTATAGGCATCTAGAAATCTGAGCAAAGCCTGGTGCTGTTGTGTCCTGGCTTGCTTAATTTTTGTAAAAAATATATCAAAGTTATGGGCCTTACAAAAATGCTGTCTGTGACCTGCTGGATGCATTTGTGAGTGGGCACTTGGGAAATCCTGCAGATCTCCCCAGTGGAGCTCTGGAAAGAGCCTCTGTTATGGAAGTTGAGTGCAGACGTTATTTTCACTGCCACTGGCAATGGATATCCTCCTGGTTCCTGTCTCACCAATCCTGCCGAATCTGGCAAATGTGAGTGGCCAGATCCCTTGACAAAACAGTCATCAGTGACACTGGTGCCCACTCATTTGCAGCTAACACATGCAACATCTGTACACTGGGGGTTTAGCAAGGTGTTTGTGAATGACGGCACTCTGACAATCATCTTCTGCATCTGGAGGTGCTCTGCCCCTTGCTCTTGAGGGTCTAATCTCCCTTTGATATGAGACAAGTATCTCCTTCACATGCTTTCCCTTTTGTCTGCATATAAGCAACTATGCAAAGAGCAGCAATACCAGGTTCCATCTTCCTGAAAAAAACAAATTACTGCAGATGCTGAAATCTGAAACAAAAACAGAAAATGCTGGAAAATCTAATGAAAAGACATCCAGATTCAAAACTGTCTCCATAGTTGCTGTCAGACCTGCTGAGATCTTACAGCATTTTCTGTTTTTGTCCCACTTTCCTGATGGCCTCTTCACCGCAGTCCCAGAGAGATGGAAGAGGCGGCATTTGTTTCCAAAGGTTCACTTTTGGTCAAGGAATCATCTGCAGCTGTGGCTCAAGGTCTGTCCATGCGTGCCAGAGGGTCCTGGTGCCTGAAATGATGCCCAGTGTAGGCTGTGGTTAAACATTCACCCTAAACCCACCGTCCCATCCTTCACCACATCTCACATGACCGACTGTCGATTGTCGATAGTCGATAGTTCAGTGAGGTAACAGGATGTTCTGCTTTCTGCTTGGGAGCTGGGATCATCATTTCCTGCACTCCAAGATTGCACAGTTTGGGCTGACTGTGAGAGTGGCTTCTTATTGTCTGCATTACAATAATAAAGGGGTCAGCAACCTTCTCTTCTGTGGGTGTTCTGTGGCCACATTTCCAAGGGGGTCCTCAAGTTTGTCCAGTTGCTCAATAGTTCTGCAGTTCCATCATACTCTGGTGAATTGAAGGCTGAGCGTGAAGGAATAAAACTATGAGAATAATCATTGCCATTTTGAGGGATAAGTGTTGCTCAACTGGACACTACTGCTTCACTTGCCTGTCTCCCTGCATGTCAATTGAGCAGCTGCTAACCTGAGGACAGTGGCTGTGTCCTCATCTTGGAACTAACTTGTGAGTTGCATGGTCATTCAGTGCACCCACTCACATCATGTGTTTCTGTGCAACCTTCCCCATTCGTTGCCCCCAGTGGAGTCATTGCCCAGAGGCCCCTTCTATCCCTCCATTCTATCTGGCCTCTTCTCACTGGAGCCCATGCCCTGCAGTACAGTTAAATCCACCCCGGTATGCTCACTGTGGAGACTTGCCTGAGAGACCCTGCCTGCAACTGAGGTGGTGCAATCTATGAAGCCTGACATTGTGAGTGGTGTGTGATGCAAATTATATGAATTAACCTGAGTCCCAAGCAATGTGCAGATCACTAACTCCATGTCACTTCAATGCTGTTGTGAAACACATTGTTCTAATTGCCTTTGACATAGCTCTTAATATTGTATGGAGGGAATGTTCTGTGAGTAGGCATTGTAATGACATGCAAATACATGCAAATGATGTTCATGGCATTCAGCAGCAGGAAACATGCCTAGTAACCGTAAGGCCAAGAATTTAATAAACAAGGACTAGGATATGATCTGCCTAGATATAGCAGTAGCCAACATTCAAAGAGGATGATGAGATGTGACCTTTCTCAGTAACATGATTAGCAGGCATCCAGACAGAATCAGGCATAAATAGCTCTAGTGTCAGGAAACAGCTTACCTAGAAGACTGAGAGATCAGTGGAGGTATACAGGTGCTAATTTCAAATGTCACAGAATGTGAAAGATGCTGATAACCTAAATACACAGAGGGAGGAACCAAAGAGGATGCAGGGTATATTTACCAGTAACTGCAGTGTTTCAAATTGAGATACGTTCACAGATAACATTGCATGGTTTGTGACACTTGGCCTGCCTTTGGTGGGTGAAACACACAATCACTTCCTCATTTTATGCTTTAGAAATCCTGTCTTGGGTCTTCTCATGGTGGGAATGAGGTTACACTCTCATTCCCACCATGATACCCACCCTGATTGGGAATGAAAAATCTAGGCCAATGATTTACATTTATGGGTCTTAACCTCCAAGCTCCAGGGCAGTATAACTGAGGCAGGGGGTGAAAGCCCAAAGCCCAAAGATGCACTGGGAAACTCCCCACCAGAGGTTCCCAAATAAAGTTTGCATAGCAATTGCCTGGGAAGAGCACTTCAGAGGTTACAACTATTTTACATTAATAGTTATCCAGAAAAAGTTAGAAGGATTAAAACTACTTCTAAGTTCTGGGTAACCAACATATAGACACACACCAACCTCCTTATGAGACACCCATCATGCCCTCAAATCCCTAATTAATTCCCAACATCCACTGATCACCCTCCAAATGTGGATTCCTTATCCCCGTGAAAATTCCCCCAGGTCTCTTTTCTGGTATTAATTACCTTAATTTTCTCATGTTTATTAACCCCTAAGTTACTGTCTACATTGGTATGTAACTCATGAGTTCTACTGTGAAGGCAGACAAAAGATTTGTTCAGTATCTCTGCTATTTCCTTATTTTCCATGATAATTCCTCCTGTATCTGTTTCTAAGGAACTAATGTTTACTTTAGCTACTTTCTTCTTTTTTGTATATTTGGAATTCAACACTATTATGATCACTATTTCCCAGTGAGTATTTTGCTATGATAATACTAATTAATCCTGCCTCATTGCAAAATATTAGACCTAAAATAATTTCATCCCTAATTGACCTTACAACATATTACTCCAGGAAACTGTCATGAAAACATTTTGCAAACCTATTTTCCAGATCACTTTTGTCAATTTAATTTGTCCAGCCTCTATGAAGATTAACCTTCCCACAGCTATTTCTTCTGATACAAGCTCCAATCATTTCTTGTTTAAGTTCTGTCCCAACAGCAAAACTCCTGCTGGGTGCCTAAAAACTACTTCCACCAGAATTTTCTGATCCCTGCTACTGTTAATCTCTGTAAGAAGTCTCACAATACTAGGTTAAAGTCCAACAAATTTATTTGATAGTAAACCCACAAGCTTTCGGAACTCTGTTCCTTCGTCAGGTGAGTGACGAAGTGAGTGATGGGTGTCTCACCTGATGAAAGAACAGCATTCCGAAAGCTTGTGGGTTTACTATCAAATAAACTTGTTGGACTTTAACCTGGCATTGTGACATTTCTTACTGTGTTTACCCCAGTCCAACGCCAGCATCGCCACATCATGACTGTTAATCTCCACCAATACTGATTCTAATTCCTAATTTCCTAAGCCAGCATGCTTTCTCACAAATGTCCTTACATAATCCTTTACTAGCAGGGTTATTATTTTGCTTTTTCCATGCTGTCATTTTGAAATGTTGTGTACCTTGGAATATTTATGTTGCAACCCTGGTCACCTTGGAATCTGTATGTAGTTGTGATTACATCTAAACCATTTATCTCTGTTTGTGCTGTTAGTTGATCTATCATCCGCAGATGCTGCATACATTTAGATAAAGAGACTTCAATTTTATTTTTTACTACTATTCCCACATGGAACTGACTCTCTGATAGACTATTATCATTAAATTCTTTGCTTAATGACACTCAGTCATAATGCTCATTTGGGGAAGTGGTGCAGCCAAATGGCTTCCTTCTACACTGTACCAATTCAGTGATGCTGTGATACTTCCAATTGATTCAGAGATAACTGTGATGGCCAGGTAACTTGTGTTAACCTGTTTTTTTTAATTAGCTTGCAATGTAAAAGTTCTAAGTCAGAGTTTGACTACTAATAAGTTGATCAAATTTACCAGATATATTCTAACTGCACAAAATTCCCAAGTTAGCACACATTCCTCAGCAGACTCAGGCCTTATCAGCCTCCATTCTGTGCTCCATCATCAAGTTTATACAGATGGATGTAATGCTGGTAGGAGCTGAACATCAGTCTAGTTGAAGAGGATGAACATGAAGAGATAGACGATGCATATTACTCTACCTAGCTGCTAACTGGATATATGACTTGTTTTAAACTGCAAACTACTGCCTTGACATCTTCATATGTTAATCCCTGTCTTGTCCCTAATAAGAGATTTGCTGTAACCAATTGTTATCAAGTTTGAATACCTTAACTTCTGACAGCATCTGTAACTGACTCTTTATTAGCAACAATCCCAATTGCACCGTCCTCCTGTTTCATCAACCTTCTCATCCAATACCTCAGTTGATGGGTAAATTTCACCAGCTTCCTTCCCTTCGCACTGACCCCATCCACCACTGCCACTTTGGTCTCTGCTGCTGAATCAAGTTTCTGGTCTCACATTGCAGCAAAGATTACACCACTACTCCACTGGTGATAAGGCACTTTGAGACAGCCAGTTGTCATGAAAGTACTTTGTGAAAGCAAGTCTTTTTTCCCCCACTTTCCCCTCCACAATGTTTGAATCACTTAATTCTCCCTATCTAAGAAAGGCTGTACTTGACATTGAGGGAGTGGAGTAAAGGTTCACTCGGCTGATACCGGGGTTGTCGGGACTGACCTATAAAGAGATATTGGTTCGATTGGGCCTGTAATCACCGGAATTTAGAAGGATAAGATGAGATCTGATTGTAACATATAAAATTCTGACAGAGCTGGACAGACTAGATGCAGAGATGATGTTTTCCCTGGTTGGCGAATCTAGAACCAGGACACAGTCTCAGTATACAGGGAAGACCATTCAGGACTGAGACGAGGAAACATTGTTCCACTCAAAGTGAACCTATGGAATTCTCTACCACAGGAAGCTGTGGAGGTCAAGTCACTGAATGTATGCAAGAGAGAGATAGATTTTGTTTTGATTTTAATGACATCAAGGAGTATGGGGAGAAAACGGAGCATATGGCATTGAGATCAAAAACCAGCATGATCATGTTGAATGGCAGAGCAGGCTAAAAGGGTCGAATGGCCTACTCCTGCTCCTACTTTCTATTTTTCTAAACCTTTGACAGCCATGACCTTCTTGTGAATGACTGCAGTCACACTGGGGACTTGACTGAAACTTGTTTTTTAACTGAAGCTTCATAGCCCAGTTGTATTTTGTACTGCCAGGCCTCATAACCACAGCATTCGTGATAAGGCCCTTATCACAAGCTATAGTTAGTCACTCCCCCTACTGCCTTAACACGTTCACCTTCTCAAACATTTCACCCTGTTCTACCCCTCACCCCTCCTTCATGATTCTCCTTACAAGTTTCCATAAATACGTTCAGCATTATTGACATTTTAGTACAGATAATAAGTTTGCACATTACTACTGTTATCAGGCAAAGGCACGTGAGAATGCAGGACATAAAGACATGTATTTATCAAGTGTCTTTTACCGCCTCAGTACATCCCCAAGCACTTTGCAGCAATGAAGTGTTTTTTGAAATGTAGAGACTCTGGTATACAAAGAACAAAGAACAAAGAACAACCCAGCACGGGAAACAGGCCCTTCGGCCCAACGAGCCCGCGCCGCCGCATCGCCCTACACCTATTCTACCCTGCATGTCTACGAATGGGACCCTACTCAGTCAGATTCAGGGAAGAAATAGTGTCAATTTGGTGGAAACCAATTAGCCTAAGAGCACATCTTTGGGGTGTGGGAGGAAACCGGAGCGCCCGGAGGAAACCCACGCAACCACAGGGAGACTGCGCAAACTCCCACAGACACAGGCCCAAATCCATGTATCTGCACAGCTAGCAGTGCTAGTCACTGAGCTGTTGTGGAGCCCGTCTATCGGTCCAGGATCAAGCACACACACCGACATGAAGTACTAGGCCACTCCTGGACTTCCAAGAGCAGCCCACGCACAACCTGCCGTGTGCATGCCCCTCGCTTGACACGAGGTGGACCTCCACCTGTGGAATAAAGACAAAACATATTAGTTATACAG
Source organism: Carcharhinus amblyrhynchos (assembly GCF_965287045.1). Taxonomy (NCBI): domain Eukaryota; kingdom Metazoa; phylum Chordata; class Chondrichthyes; order Carcharhiniformes; family Carcharhinidae; genus Carcharhinus; species Carcharhinus amblyrhynchos. The sequence continues at coordinate 59,286,752 of NC_137335.1, forward strand.
CCTGCCCTTCCGGTGTCTCCCGAGGTTTACCCTATTTAATAGCCCCTACCATATCCCTCCATTCCCGTTTCACTCATATGCCTATCTAACTGCATCTTAAACGAGTCCAACGTGCCTGCCTCCACCACCCTACTCGGTAGCGCATTCCAGACCCCCACAACTCTCTGTGTAAAGAACCTTCCTCTTACCTCCAAATTATACCTCCCCCCCCTCACCCTTAATTGATGACCTCTTGTGTTCGTACCCAGTCTAGGGAGCAGTCTCTCACTATTAACTCTATCTATTCCCTTCAGTATCTTATATACCTCTATCATGTCCCCTCTCAATCTCCTTCTTTCCAAGGAGAATAGCCCCAGTCTCTTCAGTCTCTCCTCGTAACCCAGTCCCCCCATGCCAGGCAACATCCTGGTAAACCTCCTCTGCACCCTTTCCAGAGACTCCACGTCCTTCCGGTAATAAGGTGACCAGAACTGGACGCAGTACTCCAAATGCGGTCTAACCAACGTTCTGTATAACTGAAGCATTAGACGGCAGCTTTTATACTCTAAGCCCCTTCCTATAAAGGCTAACATCCCATAAGCCTTCCTAACAACGTTCTCCACTTGTGACACAACCTTCATGGATTTGTGGACCTGCACTCCCAGGTCTCTCTGTACATCTATACTCCTAATCGGCCTACCTTTTATCACATAACTCCTCTCTGCATTATTCCTTCCAAAATGCATCACCTCGCATTTGTCAGGATTAAATGCCATCTGCCACCTATCTGCCCACTGCACCAACCTATCTATATCCTGTTGTATCACCTGACAATCCAGTTCTGTACCCGCCAACCCTGCCATCTTGGTGTCATCAGCAAACTTGCTGATCACACCACCTACTCCCTCTTCTAAGTCATTTATGTAGACTACAAAGAGGAGAGGTCCCAGTACCGAGCCCTGCGGCACACCACTGGTCACTGGCCTCCAGCCCGACAAGGTACCCTCCACAACTACCCTCTGTCTCCTATTTCCCAACCAGTTCTCAATCCACCTAACTGCCTGGCCTCGTATCCCATGCGCCTTAACCTTTTCTACCAGCCTACCGTGAGGGACTTTGTCAAACGCCTTACTGAAATCCATGTAGATGACATCAACGGCTCTCCCATCGTCAACCGTTTTTGTCACCTCCTCAAAGAATTCCACCAGATTCGTAAGGCAAGACCTCCCTCTAACAAAGCCATGTTGCGTATCCCTAATCAGATCGCAACGCTCCAAATGCTCATACATCCTACCCCTAAGTATTTTTTCCATTAACTTCCCTACCACCGACGTCAAACTCACTGGCCTATAATTCCCAGGGTTATCCCTACTACCTTTTTTGAACAACGGGACCACATTTGCTACCCTCCAGTCTTCTGGGACCTCACCTGTGTCCAAAGAAGAGACAAAGATGTGCGCCAGAGGCCCAGCAATTTCATCTTTCGCCTCCCTAAGCAGCCTGGGATAAATACCATCAGGCCCCGGAGCTTTATCCGTCCTTACGCTACCTAAAAGCCCTAGCACTTCCTCTCTCGTAATAACTATATCCTGCAACTGAACCTCCGCTCCCTCCAAGAGTCCGCACGATTCCGAACCCCTCTCCTTCGTGAATACCGACGCAAAGTATTCATTCAGGAGCTCCCCCATTCCCTCCGACTCAATACACAACTCTCCACTCTTGTCCCTAAGAGGACCAATTTTCCCTCTAACTACTCTCTTGCCTCTAATATAGGAATAAAATGCCTTAGGATTATCCTTAATCCTACCGGCCAAAGCCATCTCATGCCCTCTCTTCGCCCTTCTAATTCCCCTTTTTAGCTCCCTCCTACTCTCTCTATATTCCTCCAGCGCACACTCCGTACCCATTTGTTTTGACCTATCATACGCCTCCCTCTTCTTCCTAACCAAGTCTTCAATATCCCCCGTAATCCACGGCTCTCTAATCCTACCTTTCCCATCCTTTCGCTTAACCGGAACAAACCTCCCCTGCAACCATTTCATTTTGTCCCTAAAAGCCTCCCACTTGCCAACCGTGGACTTGCCAGCTAACAGTCCTTCCCAGTCAGTTTGCTGCAGCTCCCTCCTAATCCTGCCATAGCTCGCCTTTCCCCAGTTCAGCACACTCCCGCTTGGACGGCACTCGTCCCTTTCCATTTTTATCCTAAAGTAGACGGACTTGTGGTCACTGTTCGCCACATGTTCGCCTACCTCTACCTCACCCACCTGCCCTGGCTCGTTTCCCAACACTAAATCCAGTATAGCCCCTCCCCTAGTCGGGCAAGTTACATACTGTTCTAGAGACCCTTCCATAACACATTTCACAAACTCCTCTCCCTCCGTACCCCCAGCTCTAGGCCCCCTCCAATTCACTCCGGGAAAATTAAAATCACCCACTACAACCACTCTATTCTTTCTGCACCTGTCCAAAATGCCCCTGCAAATTCCCTCCTCCACTGACTTTGGGCTGTTGGGTGGCCTATAGTACACCCCTAGCAGTGTGATCTCTCCCTTTTTATTCCTCAACTCCACCCACAGCGACTCAATCCCTATCTCTTCCATATCGCCCTCCCTCTGCACTACTGTGATGTTTTCCTTGACTAACAGTGCCACCCCTCCACCTCTCTTCAACCCTCCTCTGTCACACCTAAAACACCTGTACCCAGGAACATTCAGCTGCCAGTCCTGCCCTTCCCGTAACCACGTCTCCGTTACAGCCACCAGGTATGTTCTAATGTACTTAACTACACACAGTTAAAACATAATTTGAAAAAAATCTAAGTGACATTAGACAACGTAACTTATGTCAAAAGTAGAATCCAAAATCTAGTTCTTAAAGACTTATTTAAAAAAAACACTTTAACTTTCTTCTGTTCTCTATTGAAGTTAGTGTAATATGCGTGGGTTTCCTCAGGGTGCTCAAGTTTCCTTTCACATTCCGAAAGACATTAAGTGCATTAGCCATGCTAAATTCTCCCTCAGTATAGCTGAACAAGTGTTGGAGTGTGGCGACTAGGGGATTTTCACAGTAACTTCATTGCAGTGTTAATGTAAGTCTACTTGTGGGTAATAAATAAACTATACTTTAATTAATTAGCACTTTTCACGGTCACTTGGGGAGTTGACTAAAATCCACAAACATCAATTAACAGTGGTGCATGCTGTGTACAGCAAGATGGCAGAGTGATTAACCTGCACATACTGTGACATTATCAAGCGATTTTGACGTTGCAGCGATGGAAAGAGGGCAGCACAATTGCAATTGTCTGGAGGTTAGTGCATTCAATGAGGATGTGAGATCATCGGGACACCACTTTGGATTGACAAAGTTGACAGTTATTCTCCAAAACTGACTTTGATCGCAGGATTTTTTGCAGTACTGTAGTTCCAAACATATTGGAGCTCAGTGGCTTATTGTCTTGTTGCTTCCCAGAAACCAAGCCATTGGCTCTCAGCAACTTTAAGTTCAGAACCAACTCCTGATGTTGGTTAAGTGCCAGCAAGAAGAAAGGAGCCTATCACTTTCAACAGTTAATGGTTATGTCACTTACTTACTGATTACAATTCAAAGTATAAATATGATTTATTTTCTGAAAAATCAGCAAATGGGCAAAATGGTGAATAATTTATATAAAACATGTTTTGCCAATTAAAATTCTCCGATCTCGCCCGTGACTGGGATTTTCCGGTCCCGCTGCAGTGAATGGAGATTTGGCTGAGCGCCAAATTCTCCGTTCCCGCTGGCAGCAGTAACCAAACATACGAGACCGGAGAATATGCGAAATGCATGTCGAACCTTGGGCTTCAATTGTCGAGTACTCAACTGAGATCAACTACTTGATCATAAAAGCGCCAATTTACTTCCCATCTGTACATCACTACTTCCCAAACACTCGGGGCTTTCTGAAAGCTGCTGTTTATTGTTGGCTAGAATTGATTTGGTTAAAACAAACCAAAAATGAAACAGAGTTTTAAAGAAAGGATGGACGCCAGTGAGAAATATTTCCCTTTTTTTTCATTGCTTAGTGCTGAAACAACATCTGAAACATCAGCCTTGCTTGGTCCAGGCTTCTTGGTGGCCATGAATTCACAGACCTCACTTCATTTTAAAGGGGTCTATACTAGCTTTATTTATGGTCCCCAATGTGACAATTTTGTTCTGACTTCTGACTCCCCCTCAACCTTTTGCTTCATATCGCGACATTTTAAATGTACACTAAAATATCATAATCCTGACTTTGTGTCCATTTATTTTCAGAATCAATGTGCATATGCTACTTGTGGAATGTCTCAGTGTCCAATATTGCACCAAAATGTACAAAATGAGTGAATACAGGTGGAACCTGGCCAGGTGTCTTCTCAAACATAGAATCATAATATCCCTGCAGAAGGAGACCATTCATCCATCGAGCCTACACCGACCGCAATCCCACCCAGACTCTCGAGAGAAAGGAGTCACTGGTTGAAGCTTGTATTATGATGTTCCCACTTGCTGTCATAAATTGACTGTGATCTAATTTGGGGCGGCACAGTAGCACAGTGGTTAGCATGGTTGCTTCACAGCTCTAGGGACCCTGGGTTCGATTCTCGGCTCGGCTCACTATCTGTGTGGAGTTTGCACATTCTCCTTGTGTTTGTGTGGGTTTCCTCTGGGTGCTCCAGTTTCCTCCCACAGTCCAAAGATGTCCAGGTTAGGTTAATTGGCCATGCTTAAATTGCCCCTTAGTGTCCTGATGTGCATAGATTAGAGGGATTAGGGAGTAAAATATGTAGGGATATGGGGGTGGGGCCTGGGTGGTTGGTGCAGACTCCATGGGCCGCAGGGCCTCTTTCTGCACTGTAGGGACTCTATGATTTTAATTGGATGGTAAATGGTAGGGAGTCACTTACATAATTCAGAAAAGACTACTTCGACCTGAAGATGAAAACACAGAGATGAAAGTGAATTTTCAAACATGCTAAAATGTCATCATGTTACTTAAACTAGAAAAATGGTGTAGATACAACGCCAACATAAATGCATAATCTGCTTTTTGCCTATTTAAGGATCGCATCGTGCTGTTTTTAAAGCAGTGCTGAAAAACTATCAATCTCTACTATCCACACTCGCTAACAGCGTTGAAGTATAATTAGAGGCATTTTTGTGAAGCATGTCGGTGCAGGATCTTTCAAATAAAAATGGCGCTATGCTGTCATCTTCATTCAAATTCATTGCCAGTGTTGGGTTGGGGATATCTTCAAAGACTCCCGTCTGAATGATTGGAAACAGTCTATTCTATACTGTGTGAACAAATGCGATGTTAATTTAAAATGCTCCAGGATGGTTGAGCAGCAGGTAGGCCAGGTACAATGGAGTGCAGAGAGTCAATATACTCAGAGACCAACTGGCTCACTCCTCCAGCCGCCAGAAACATCCAGCTGCTGCTACCAGTAGTTTTACCAGCCGGCCTTTCCTGGACTTGGTGTTTTTTTCTAACAACAAAAGTAATTCGCTATGTGGACAAGGACGGAGGCCGTTCACTGAGTAAACTTTAGGGAGGTGTGTCGGTTGTGTGATTTTAAAAATATATAAAATCGCATTCTTCTCCAGATCATAGAATCATTGAAACCCTACAGTGCAGAAAGAGGCCATTTGGCCCATCGAGTCTGCACCGACCACAATGCCACTCAGGCCCTATCCCCATATCCCTACATATTTACCCACTAATCCCTCTAATCTACGCATCTCAGGACTCTATGGGGCAATTTTTAACATGGCCAATCAACCTAGCCCGCATATCTCTGGACTGTAGGAGGAAACCGGAGCGGAGGAAACCCACGCAGACACGACGAGAATGTGCAAACTCCACACAGACAGATCGCCTCCTCTTATTTTGGGTAGATGAATTGGTTGCAATAGGGAGTTAAGTGATCTGTTTTTCTCTCATTGCCTATTATTTGATAACATCTGACCGCTGCTTCTCATTGCCCGCGACCTTGTTGATCAAAATATAATCCCTCCAGAGACCATCCCAGCCTCCTCTCAGGTAAACAGAAAACAGACCGCGAAGCAGCCACTGGCCCCCTTCTTAATGTTTATTTAGTACGTTCATTGAGGCGCTCCGCCATGAGTAAATAAGCCGCTCAGGGGAAACCGTTCATTGCTCCTTGTGAAGGGAATCCCGAATCTGATCACAGTGCTACACACATCATGAATTCTGGGTCAAAGTTCACTCACTGTTTGGGCATTTCCTGCCACATCCCGACGTCAAATTAACCCCTGCACTGTTTTTTTGCTCTCTGCAACATGTATTTGTGCCCGTACAGCAACATCCTGTCTGCGTGCAAGGGCGAATGTACTGTTAAATGGTCGTGCTGCTCCAAGCTCAACCTGCTGCCAATATCATTGTTTGAAAAACAGGAGTGTGGTTGATGCCAGCCGATTGTTAGAACACATGGCTAAATCTCACTGGACAATACGTGAACTGGCGTCAGAGTAATGGGTGCAAGCCAAAATGTATATTTAGAACGTACATGTATTACTTATGAATTTCTAACAAGTGATGAATGGTATCGTTATCGGCCAGTGGGGCGCGCGAAAAGATCTACCATATTAAAAACTTGGCTCACGAGAAAGCCAGTCATTAATAATATTCACTTTCCAACTTCGAATTCGTCATTATCAACGTCCTGAATATTTTTCGTGTGACTTTTATTTCAACAAAGCCACACAAAGTATAGTTCACACGGCGTGGAATGCAGTGGCAAATCCATCCTAGCTCACAAGATAAGGCGGCTCACGTTAATAAACTCAGTGAGAGCACTCTGTACTGGGGCTCATTCCTAAACACGGGGAGGGAGGGAATGTTGTGTGGCCATGGAACCTCGGTTAAGCCACATTCGGAGCACCGTGTACTGTTCTGGATTCCAAACTATAACAACAGCATCGAAGCACTGGACAAAATGTAGAATGTATTCTAAAGCTGTCACCAGAATTGAGAGGATATATTTAACCGAATGGGCCTTCTTAAGGAGGAAGTGACGCCCCCTCCCCCCGCCTCCGAAAGAGGAATTTAAAATTATGACGGGGCGGGGGGGGGGAGGTGAGGAAGACTATTTGTACCGACAGCGAGCGACCCCATAGAGACAAGAAGCAGGACTGGGCCATTCGGCCCTTCAAACCTACTCCGCCATTCATTTTGGTCATGGCTGATCATCAAATTCAATATTCTAATCCCCCCATCCTCCATATCCCTTGATCTCTTTAGCCCCAGAACAAGAGATTTTAGACTCCAGAACTAGTGAGCACAAACAGAAGATGATTATTTACCCAGAGAGCAAGATGAACATGGAACTCCTTGTCACATGGATAATATTGCTGCATTTAAATTGCTTGATGGCAAATTATGAAGGAGGGAGTAATATATACTTTGGTGGATTAGAAGAATATGGCAGGGTAGGGAAGGATAATTAGTGTTAATGGGGCTTTAAGTGGAGCATCAAGAGCGGTATTGACTAGTTGGGCCGAATGGCTTTTTCTTGTCCATAGTCGATATAATCCTTTGCAGATTAATATTTAAAATTCATGTCGAATGCTGTTAATTAAGAGATTCTAACCTATGCTTTGCTGAAGATTTTGAGATGACAAGAAGTTTGACACCATATTTAGGTTACTTGGCAATATTCCATGTTACAAAGTGAAAGTGAAATCCACTTTCGTGACCCGCACTAGCTTAAGTTTTCAGACTTGAAACTATAAACAAACTCTATTCAAATACATCCTAATTGTTTTACATATCACAATGAACCGTACAATCTGACAAGACGCAAACATCCAGAGAGCAGTGGAAATAACTACTGGTAGGAGAATCCACGCTAAGATGTTTGGGTCATTGTATACAAATAATACACGCAAGGCTAAGTTACCGGTAGAAATATTGTTAAAAATAATCTGGTAGATGTTTGTATCGGAGGTTATCCTCAAGTGGTGCAAAATCATTGTTCGGAAAATAGCAGTTTCTCACCGATATATATTAATTGCTGTTATTCTTTGTAAAGCAATTCAGAATAAATTTGTCAGTCCTGGAATTCAAAGAAATTTAGCACAGTGGGCAGGAATTCAGTGACAGCTCTGAAGTTCCTCCTGAGTCCATACACTGTCACATTTCTGTTGAGACGTCTGGAGCTTACCTCTGGAGAGTAGGAGGCTTAGGGGTGATCTTATAGAGGTCTGTAAAATAATGAGGGGCACAGATAATCGAGATAGTCAATATCTTTTCTCAAAGGTAGGGGAGTCTAAAATTAGAGGGCATAAGTTTAAGGTGAGAGGCGAGAGATACAAAAACATCCAGAGGGGCAATGTTGTCCCACAGAGGATGGTAAGTGTCTGGAACGTGCTGCCAGAGGTAGTAGTAGAGGTGGGTATAATTTTGTCATTTAAAAAACGTTTAGTTACATGGGTAAAATAGGTATAGAGGGATATGGGCCAAGCACGGGCAATTGGGGTTTGTTTAGGAGTTTAAAAAGGGGTGGTATGGACAAGTTGGACCGAAGGCCCTGTTTCCATGCTGTAAACCCCTATGACTCTGACATTGAAACAATGTCTTATTCACTCTAGATGTTTAACACACACACACACACACATACATAGAGTGCTTTTGTAGAAAGGGTTAATTTGGAAATGATTTCTTTTACATTTTTAATACAGACTCAAACTATTGAAAGGGTTCAGAAGGTTCACTGAAAATTGAGACCATCACATTTCATCTCGAACGAGCATTAGTCTGCATTTGTACACAACTTTTGCCATTACACTTAATTAAATTAGCACCATAGAAACGCAGAGAACAATGTTCTTGCACTGCAATAAATTGCACGCTCAGGACGGGAGCACTTAAAACACCCAATACTTCACACCCAACATTCTGATTATGAAATGAACGGCCGAAAGAAATTGTCCAGTGTCTTCGCTCGCTTTTAATATAAGCTCGAAAATACAACAAATGACTCAGGTTTTGGAAAACATCTGATATTACATTTCCAGGCCGGTAAGCACTATCTCGAACAGCTGATTGGCTCTTACAGGAGTTCTGTGAGATGATTTTAAGGCGAGTGGTAAAAGTAAGTGCTCACTTACATGTTACAGAAGGGCTATTTTGCGAAAGGCACACTGCAGTAAACCTTTTCAAATCTACTTCAGGATTGGCAAACATCTGTTTCACATGTCCCTCCCCCGTGTTAAAAACTTATTTCCATAACAGCTACACTAACTAGACTTCTCCTGATAAAATCTGGACTTTAATGAAAAAATGTTGTTTTACATTGAAATTACATTTACTTTTTCGCACGCTGGTTCGCTGACCTAAATATATATTGTGTAGCCTCTGCACTAAACTAATCCATTTCAGTGCTGTAGCTGTATCGACAATACCGACTCTGGCACAGCATGCAGCTGTTGCAGAGTGAGCAGTGATAAGGGTTAAATAAAGGGCCGAACACAATGCACAGGGGCATTTTAAAGTTGATACGTCAATTATGACGCCTTTTATATAAAACTGATTTCGGGTCAAGAAAAATGCCTTTGCAATCTGTGAAAACTCGATCCAATAAGTTGTGTAAATATTGTTTTTGTTTCAATCATGTGCACCAGATTCTGTGTTTAAGCGGCACTGCGATGCCAGCGATGAAGGTGGCATTGTAAGATGTTCTTTGTGGCATTATCATTAACCCCGGAAGAATATTTTATGGTTCACTGATGTGCATTCACAAGCGGCAGACAGCCAGGTTCACAGCAAAAATAAGTTTGAGCGAGGGGCTGAATGTTATAGCCCCGTCGCGGAGAGGATGGGACTGGAAAATGAAGCGAGCCATTCAAAGGTCAATTGGCTTCAGCGGAGCGGAAAATCTCACCTGTGGAAAATTCCACCTGACTACCTTGAGTGACAAATGTGGCTTCCCCCGGTGAGCGCGATTCCCATAATGTGTGAACTCTGGCGGCATGTGATCCAAATCTAAACCCTGCTGTAAGCTGTATCACGGGAAGTGACCGCTGGAACTCTCCACAACTTTGTCTCGCGTTCATTAGCAATCAATTTCGTGTTACATACAGCGTGAATGATGCTTAGTTTATCTCTCAAGCCGAACAACCCGCCTTCAACTCAGGAGAGGTTTCCACAACTGACTATTCTTTCCAGGGATACGAACATCAGAATGTTTCATTCAGAACAAGGCCAGATTCCATCGGTTCAAAGCAGCCGTCCCTATCACCGCCGATAGTATTTATCATCAACGTTGATTCCAGATGCCACTTTTTAAAGGCTTTGCACTTTGTGTAAAATTATTCTCAAGGCCTAACCTTCACTGCAAGCTAAACATCCACCTCAGTTCAGATTGCGTTCATGAACGGATCAGAGACCATCACTGAAAATTGAATGTGGTGATATCAGGCCCACTGTTATTCTAGAGGGCCATCAAACAAGTACAGAGTAATTTGAGGCCACTGATTTTGGATGGTGTTAATAAAGCTTTACAATATTAAAATAAAGGCCTTCAATTGATGAGCAATGAAACCCGCTGCACCAGATTAAAACTCAATTCGTGAAACTTGGATGGCATTTTGGAAAATTTGGAAGAAATCTGTGATGTCTATCTTAGCCCACAACTTCCCCATTTCCAGTTGAACTGAGTCAAGATTAAGAATACAATCAAAATAAAATATTAGGCCGTTATCAACACATATATTCGCGACCAAATGCTTTAGTTTATAAATAGCGCTGTCATTACAAACCGCCATCCCTCTACAACAATCTTGTGGCTCCTAAATAAATAGACGCCCAACTTCACCGAATTGATAATGCATTAAAAATATAATGAAGGTAACAATCAGCCCACGCACTAAGTTCTCAATGACACCGTGAGATTCGATACTCCTGACACTATTCTGTCTCGCTATTATTTCAGGGCTAATGCTGGCTTTACTATCCCGCCTTTGCTGTGCCATTCTCCTCTCCGCATTTCTGTCAAGTGTAGAGTAGCATTGTATTTATTTACAAACACCAGCATGTTTATAAGTCCGCATTAATGTGCTGCATGCTTGCGACAGATTGCGAACATACCATGTGTTAAAACAATATACATTACTGTGTATACACCTTTAATCTCTGTTATGCAAATACTGATTTTGAAGCGTTGGAGTAATGTCACGGTGCTGGCATTCTGTCAGTTTTTGAGGGGATATGGCAATCTGAGTGTATAGTTCCCTGTATCTCATGTCGTTTCGACGGCCTGAATTTACTTGTTATTGCACTAAATCTCAAATTAAAGACACAGATATATATAATATAAACAAATAAAAAACAGTGAGAGTGCGGAAGAGTGAAGGGGAGTGGGAAATGGAAAGCAGGAGAGGGAAGGGGGAGAGTGGTGGAGGCTGCAGAAGGTAATGTGATGTGAGCGAAGGGGAAGGAAGGTAAAGGGGTTCCATAAAATCCCTACAGAGTGGGAGCAGGCCATTTGGTCCATCAAGTCTGTGCCGATCCTTCGAAAGAACATTTTATCTCGGCTCTTTCCCCGACCCTATCCCCATAACCTCACACATTTATCATAATTCACCTAACCTGCACATCTTTGGACTTGGGAGGAAACCAGAGCACCCGGAGCAAACCCACACAGAAGAACGTGCAAACTCCACACAGTAACTCAAGGCCATAATTGAATCTAAGTCCCTGGCGCAATGAAGCAGCAGTGCTAACCACTGTTCAAAAAGGGTGGATGGGGAGAGCGGAGGGCGAGAGCAAAGGGGAGGAGGAGAGGAGATGCATGGGGAAGGGGGAGGGAGGAAGTGTAGGTGGAGGAGAGCAGAAGTGTAAGGGTACAGGGAGGAAGAAAGGGCACAGAGAGGGAGAAAGGGGAGAGGGGAGATAGGAGACGGGAATGAAGGAAAAAGATGGGGAAGGGCAAGACAGAGGGGGGAAAGGGAAAAGTGAGAGGGAAGTGGAGGGACAAAGGGGTCATTGGGGTGAGGGAGAACAGGGAAGGAACGAAGAGGGAACACTGGGAATGGAATATGGGGAAGAACGAGGAGCACTGGGAAGAGGATATGGGGAGAAACTGGGGAGGGGACAAGAGAGAGCTATGGTGGGGACATGGGGACGGGGCATGGTGAGGGGACGTGAAGGGTTGGGAAAACAGGGGAGGCAGTGGGGGAGGAGGAATGAGGGACGGAAATTGAGGGGTGGGAGAATGGAACAGGGATAGCAGAAGAAGTGTGGGGGGGGGGAGCAGAGGGGACAGGAAGATGCATGGTGAAGAGTGGAGAGAGAGGGAGAGGGAGAATGGTAGAAATTTAAGGGAGAGTGGGAAGTGAAGAATGGAAGGGGGAACAAGACAGAAATAGGTTGGGAAGGGAGTAGGAGTAAGATCAGAGGGAATGGGAAGAGGGGGCAGGGGAGTGGGAAAAGGAGGGTAGAAGAGAGTAAACAGGTTGGGGGAATGGAAAAGATATGGGAGGTAGAAGGGAAAGAAGAGTAGGGGGCTGAAGGAGAGAGTGGGAAGAGAGAGGAGGGAGGAGATAACAGGGGAAGGGGGAAGGGGGAAGGCAAAGTGGGAAGTGGGGACAAGAAAGGTGCAGAGAGGAAAAAAGCATGAAGGAGAGAAGAAGGGGATGGGAGAGAAGGTTGGGTGATGGGGAAGACGGAGGGGGTAGGGAAGAGGGAGGTGGAATAGGGAGAAGGAAGAGGGTAGGGAATACGGAGTATGTTGGGGATAAGGAAGGGGATGGGGGAGGGGGTGATGGGGAAGACGGAGGGGGTAGGGAAGAGGGAGGTGGAATAGGGAGAAGGAAGAGGGTAGGGAATACGGAGTATGTTGGGGATAAGGAAGGGGATGGGGGAGGGGGTGATGGGGAAGACGGAGGGGGTAGGGAAGAGGGAGGTGGAATAGGGAGAAGGAAGAGGGTAGGGAATACGGAGTATGTTGGGGATAAGGAAGGGGATGGGGGAGGGGGTGATGGGGAAGAGGGAGTGAGGATGGAGAAGAGGAAGCGAGGATGGAGATAAGGGAATGGGCTGGGGAAACGGGGCCATGGGAAAGTGTGAGAAGAGGAAATGGGAGGAAGGGGGAACAAAAATAGAGAGGAAGTAGAGTGAATGGAATAGTAAGAAAGCTAGAGAGAAGAGGGGTGGGGGAGAATCATTGAAAGTAGGAGCAGGGCTAAGCTATTCGGCCCTTTGAGTCTGCCCCGCCATTCAACATAACCATGGCTAATCCTCACTGGTTTGGCTTCTACGACATACTGTGATAGAGAATTCCACAGGTTCACCACCCTCTGAGTGAATAAATTTCTTCTCATTTCAATCCAAAATGGCCTATCCCATATCTTGAGACTGTGACACCTTGTTTTAGATCTCCTGGCCAGAGGAAACAACATTCCTGCTTTCAGCCTGTCCAGCCCTGTCAGAAGTTTATATGTATTAATTAAATCCCCTCTAATTTTTCTAAATTCCAGTGAATAAAGGCCCAATCAACAAAATCTCCTCTCTTACAATATTCCTGCTATCCTTGGAATCAGTCTGAAGAACCTTTGCCGCATTCTATCTATGGCAAGTATATCTTTTCTAAGATAAGGAGACCAAACTGTACACAATACTCCAGGTGTGCTCCCACCAAGGCCCTGTATAGCTCCTGTGTTCAAGTCATCTTGTAATGAAAGCTAACATACCATATACCTCTCTAACTGCTTAATGTATCTGCATGCTTGCTCTCAGGACTGGAGTACTCAGACCCCCAGGTTCCTTTGTACGTTAACATTTCGCAATCCAGCATCAGGTAAATAATAGTCATTCTGTTTCTCCATTCAAAATGGTTAACTTCACATTGATCCATGACATACCGCATCTGCCTTGTATTTGCCTATACAACATTCAACTTGTCTAAATCATCTTGAAGCCTCTTATCATCCTCCTCACCACTCACATTCCCACCAAGTTTCATGACATCAGCAAATTTGGAAATTTACTTTGGTTCCCTCATTCAATCCATTAAAGTGTATTGTGAATAGCAGGACCCAAGCACTGATCCCTGCGAGACCCCAAAAGTCACTGTCTGCTAATTCAAAAAAGACCCATTTATTCCTACTCTCTGTTTCCTGTCTGCTAACCAGTTCTCGATCCACACAAATATATTACCCCCAATTCCACGCGTTTTAATTTTGCACATTAACTTCTTATGAGGGACCTTATCAAAAGCTTTTTGAAAAGTCAAAATACACCACCCATCCACTGGTTTACCCCATATCAATTATACTAGTTACATCCTCAAAAAGCTCTAGTACATTTGTCAAACATGATTTCCCTTTCATAAATCCATGTTGACTTTGTCTAATCCTGTTGATATTTTCTAAGTGTCTTGTTATCACATCCTTTATAACACGCTCCAGCATTTTCCCTGATACTGATGTTAGGGTAACCAGTCTGTAATTCCCTGCTTTTTCCCTCCCTCCTTTTTTAAATAGTGGGGTGACATTTACCACTTTCTACTCAATGGGACTGTTTCAGAATCTACAGGACTTTGGAAGGTGACAACCAATGCATCCATGATATGCATAGCCACCTCCTTTAGCGTCCTGGGATGTAGATTCTCAGGCCCTGGGGATTTGTCAGCTTTCAGTTCCACTGATTTCCCCGTCACTAGTTTTTTTAAGTCATATTAATTTTCTTCAATTTCCTCCTTCACATTAGACCCTTGATTCCTTAGCATTTCTGGGAAGTTATTTGCGTCTTCTTCCAAGAAGACAGAACAAAAATAGTTGTCTAAGTGCTCTGCATTTTCCTTGTCCTCTGTTATAAATACTCCTGTTTTGGACTGCAAGAGACTTACAATTGTCTTCACTAAACTTTTTCTTTTTCAATACTTACAGAAGCTTTTACAGTCTGCTTTCATGTTCCTTGCAAGTTTACCATCCTGTTCTATTTTCTCACTCTTAATCAATGTCTTTGTCCTCCTTTGCTGAATTCTGAACTTCTCCCAATCCTCAGGCTTGCTATTTTTTCTAGCAACTTTATAAGACTCCTCTTTGAATCTAAAATCCTTAATTTCCTTTGTAATCCATTGTTGGGTGCTCTTCTTGTGCTGTTTTTGCACCATTAAGGAATGGATAACTGTATGCATACATTTGTTCCTTAAATATTAATCATTGCCAATCCACCTTCATGCCTTTTGATGAAGTTCCCCAAGCTGTCTTAGCCAACTCATGCCTCATGGTTCCTTTGTTTATACATGGAGGCAGGGAGAGGGAGTGAAGAGCGGAAAGGAGACGGGAGAGGGAAGTGGTGAAATGGGTAGGGGGGAAGGGAAGAGCTGAGGAGAGGGAGGGATGACACAAGGCAAAATGGCTAGCATTGCTGACTCAGTGTCAGGGAGATCAGGTTTGATTCTGACCTTGGGTGACTGTGTGGAGTTTGCACATTCTTCACGTGTCTATATGGGTTTCCTTCAGGTGCTCCAGTTTCCTCCCACAGTCCAAAGATGTGTGGGTTAGGTGGATTAGCCCTGGTAAATGCACAGGGTTATGGGGATAGGGTAAAAGGGAGGGCCTGGATGGGATCCTCGTTTGAAGATTTGATGCGGACTCAATGGACGAGCGGCCCCCACCTGCACTGTGGGGATTCTATGGGACCTAAGGGGAGTAAGGTAAGCGGTGGGGGATGAAGGGGACAGCAGAAAGTTAGGGAAGTGTGGGGAGGAATAGGGTAAAAGTATGAAGGAGCAAAGGAGGTTGGGGGAGGGGAAAGAATATTGGAAGGGGAGGAAGAAATGGGGTGGGGGTGAGGGAGGAGCGTTTGGGCAATAGGGCAAGTTGGGAGATAGGGATGTCTGTGGGAGGGTACAAGTTGGGATATAGGAGGAAAGTCAGGAGGGGATTAGGGAAGGTTGAGGGGGGTGAAGGGTTGGGGTAGGCAGAGGCTGGTGTGGGCTGGTGACGAAAGGTTGTAGGTAGGTGAGGATGAAGGGTTATGTGGGCGAATGGCTGATGGGTGGACAGGGAGATGGAAGGGGATAAGGTGTGGGGTGGAGAGTGGATGAAGTGGTGAGCGTGGGGAAAAGAGGGTGGCTTGGGGGATGAACAGGGAAGGGTGGAGGGACATGAAGTAAGGAGGTGGATATTGTGGGAGATGAAGAGGTTTGTGCGATGGGATAGATTTGGTGGTGAGTGGGGATGAGGTACTTGGACTCAGGATAAAGGCGTATGTGCAGAGGAAATAGGTTGAGAAGGAAGTGGGTGAGGGGTTGGCAAAGGGGAGGTATGATGGAGGAAAGGGGATAAAGGGAGGAGAAGGAGTGGTGAGATGGAGTGGTTGAGGTGTGATAGGGAGTTAGAAAATGGGGAAATGTAGGGGAGGTGGAGACAGGAGTGGGGCAGGAGGAGGGAGTGAGTTTGGGATTGGGATTAGTTTTGGGGAGGGATGAGGGAGGAGATATGGTGTGGGCAGGGGGTCAGGGGATGGTGACAGGGCTGGCAGCAGGGGATGAGGGAGGTGATATGAGTGACAAACGTTGGAAAAGGGCAAAAAGAGGCAGATGAAGAAAGAGGAGGGAAAAGATGAGGAAAGGGGAGGGAAGGGAAGGGGAGGGGAGGTGAGGTGAGGAAAGAGGCGGGGGAAGATGAGGAGAGTGGCAGAGGAAGGGTGAGGTGAGGGGAGGGGCAGGGGAAGGTAAGGAGAGAGGCAGGGGAAAGTGAGGAGAGGGGCAGGGAAAGGTGAGGAGGGGGCATTAGAAAGTTAAGGGAGAGGAAGGAGAGGAAGGGGTAGAATGAGGAGGGGATGTGGGTATAGGAGGTCTGGGGATTGGGATGGATCAGGAGCTGGAGTTAGGGAAGAAGTTTGATGGGAGTCAGGATGGGGATGGGATGGAAGGGGGTAGGCAGTTGGCTGGAAATGGTGCAGGCGGACAGATTGTTAAGGGGTGTGAGAGGAAGGGGATACAAGGATGGGGGCTGCAGTTAGGTATGTGGGGTCGGTTGGAATGTCAGAAGAGCAAAGGAGGAGTCAGAGGGAGGAGGTGGGGTATCAGGTGGAAAGTGAGTGGGAGAGAAGTTGGATTCTCAGGAGGAGTGGATGGATGTCATGGGATGCGGGAACGTAATTAAAGGAGAGGGTGGGAGTCAAGGGTGAGGAAGGGAGTCACTGTGCAGGGGAGTGAGTCAGTGGGTGAAGGGGTGGGAACTTAAAGAGTGAGTAGGGATATCATGTGGACAGGAGAAAGGGATCTAGGCGGGGAGTGGAGACGATCAGAGGAGGGCAGTCAAGGATGTTGGGAGAGCAGTCAGGAGGTGAGGGGTGGGTGGGTGAGGGGACTTGGGGGTGGAGGGGAGGTGGTCAGGGAGTCAGTGGGTGGGGGAGATTAGGGGTGGTGGAGATCAGGGTGGGGGGGGTGCAGGGGCAGGAGTGGGAGCGGGGAGTGAACAGTCGGGATAGGGGAAGGGAGTCAAGGGCTGGGGGAGCCAAGTGGTGGGGAGAGGAGTGAGGGGGTGACCGGTGAGGGGGAAGGGGAGTGAGGGAGATCAGGGGGAGGGGGAGAGGGGTGAATGTGGGGGTGAGGGAGATCAGGAGGAGGGGAATGAGGTGGTGGAGGAGGGGTTGACCAGGGCCAGGTGGGGAAGAGGACTGAGGGGGAGGGATATGGAGTAGGTGTGACGAGGGAGAGGGGGGCAGGGGTTAGGAGGTGGGTTACAGGGGGTGTGGCAGGTGGGGGTGGGTGGGGAAGGGAGTGATCTGGGGGAGGGGATGATCGGGGGTGGGTGAGGGGGGAGGAGGTGATCAGCGGGGTGGATGACGAGGTTATGATCGGGGGGGGGGGGGGTGGTGGGGTGTATCAGGCGGGTGAGGGAGAGGGGTAATCAGAGGTGACCAGAGGGTAGGTGGGGTGATCAGGGGCTGGGAGGTGGGGTGATCAGGGGGTGGGAGGAGGGGTGACCAGGAGGTGTGTGGGAGGGGGATGGGTGATCAGGGGTGACCAGGGGGTTGGGAGGGAGGGGTGATCAGGGGATGACCAGGGTGGGGTAAAAGTGTGATCAGGGGGTGACCAGGGGGTTGGGGGTAAGGGGTCGGGGTGACCAGGAGGTAGGGGTGATCAGACGGTGTTTGGGGGGGGGGTAATCAGGGGTGACCTGGAGGTGGTGGGGGGGGGGGGCTGACCTGGGTGTGGGGGGAGGAGGGATGATCAGGGGGTGGGGTGGAGGGATAATGGGGGGGTGGGGTAATCAGAGGGTGTGGGGGGGGAGGGTTGATCAGGGAGTGACCTGGAGGTGATGGGGGGGGGGGGGTGACCTGGGTGTGGGGGGAGGGATGATCAGGGGGTGGGGTGGAGGGATAATGGGGTAATCAGAGGGTGTGGGGGGGGGAGGGATGATCAGGGAGTGACCAGGAGGTGGTGGTGGGGGGGGGCTGACCTGGGTGTGGGGGGGAGGGGTGATCAGGGGGTGGGGGGAGGGGTGATCAGGGGGTGACCTGGGGGTGGGGGGAGGGGTGATCAGGGGGTGGGGTGGAGGGATAATGGCGGGGGGGTGGGGTAATCAGAGGGTGTGGGGGGGGAGGGATGATCAGGGAGTGACCTGGAGGTGGTGGGGGGGGGCTGACCTGGGTGTGGGGGGGAGGGGTGATCAGGGGGTGGGGGGAGGGGTGATCAGGGGGTGGGGTGGAGGGATAATGGGGGGGTGGGGTAATCAGAGGGTGTGGGGGGGGAGGGATGATCAGGGAGTGACCAGGAGGTGGGGGGGTGGGGAGGGGTGACCTGGGAGTGTGAAGGAGGGGTGACCTGGGGGTGGGGGGGAGGGATGATCAGGGGGTGGGGGGGAGGGATAATGGGGGGGGTGGGGTAATCAGAGGGTGTGGGGGGGGAGGGATGATCAGGGAGTGACCTGGAGGTGGGGGGGGGAGGGGTGATCAGGGAGTGACCAGGAGGTGGGGGGGGAGGGGTGACCTGGGAGTGTGGAGGAGGGGAGATCAAGGGATGACCGGGGTGGGGGAGGCAGCCAGGTCACTGAATTACACCCCTCCCCTCCCCCCTCTCCCCTCCACCTTTCCCCTTTTCCGGCCAGGGTTCCGTCACTCAGCAGCGGGAGGTGACGGCGGCGGCGGCGGCAGGAGCAGGAAGCTCTCGCGGGCCGGGCTGGCAGCCTCCCTCCCTCCCTGTGAACAACCCCGAGAGGCAGGAAACCGGGAGAGGCACCGCCTCCCCCCCACCCCCCCTCTCACTCACTCACTCACACACACCCCGTCTCTAACCCCCCCCCCCCGGGAGCTCGTCTCCAACATCAGCTCCTCACCAACCCGGGGGCACACACACAAAAAAAAATCAAACAGAGGGGGCGGAATGGCGGCAAATATGTACAGGGTCGGAGGTAGGTGGCGGCTGTTTGTTTATTGATTGAAATGGGCCGGGGAGGGGGGGGAGGAGGAGGAGGTGATCAATTTGTTTTGTTTTTTAAAAAAAATAATAACCACAGACTCGCCGACACGATTGTTTATTAATTCCCCTCCTCGTGAAACTACAGATCCGGATAATACTTTTTTAAAAAAGATTATATATATATATACATATCATGAAGAAAATACAAGTGGGAAAGTTCAGCCTCTCAGGACTCAGTTGATCGAAGATTTCCAACCACCCCCCCCCCTTCTTTCCTCACCATCAAAAAAAAACCTCTTTAATATTTTTTGCAAAGTTGTGTGAAGTGGTTGTTTGACTTTTTTTTATTAGTTGTGTGTGAAGGTGGCGTGTGTGTGTGTGTGAGAGGAAGGGAGCGAGGAGGGTCAGTGACTCCTCATCAAACACACACACACTTCTTATCAGGAGAGGAAAATGGCGAAGTGACACTTACTCACCCTCAATGTTAGGCCTGTACCTCCCAAAGCCAGGGTGCCTCTGCCCATCTCGCTCCCTTTTTAATGGCAGAACAAAAGCCACCCCCAAATAATCACCCCCCTCTTTCCACATCCATCCCAATCCAGTGAAACTGTGCACCCCTCCCCCCCCAAAAAAAACAAAAGGCTAAAAGAAGAGAGCCACATTTTATTCCAAGTCATCTTCCCAATTACCTTTTTGTTTTCTTTTCCCCTTACAAAGATTTAGTCCCAAAATAGCAGCATCACCCACCTTTGCGCAGATAGATAGATAACCTCTTTCTTGCCTTTGGCAACCACCCTGTTTTCTGTTAACCTGTACATCATGCCCGCTGGCTTGATTGATCTCCCACCCACCTCTCTCTCTCTTTCTCTCATCGACCCAGAGATTTTTTTTCAGACAGCCATTTACTTAACAGCTTGTGTGTGAGAGAGAAAATCTTTTATGTCAGCACCAAAGCTAGAGGGAAAGGAACAACCGGTGTCCCAATGATATGAGGATGGGGATGGTGGCTAAAAATACATTTTAAGCAAAGGGAAAAAGTTAAATCTTTGTCAGTGTTTTTGTTGTTGTTGTATAAATATTGGAATTTCAAATGTGTTGTGTTCAATTAGGGGAAAAAGGTTATAGATGTTTTTTGTCACTTTGCTTCCCATTAAGCCAATGATGCTGTGAATGCAATCCATTAATATTCTGATTTTAGCCCCCCACCCCCTGCAAATTAATTCTGTTCACGTAGCTGGGAGCATTAAGAACAACAGGAGGCCACTCATCCTTTTAAGCTTGGTTTGCATTTATTTTTTTCCATAGAACTTGTGAAAAGTTACACACAGAAGGAGGCCATTTAGTCCATCTTGTCCATCAAGCCCAAGGACACCCTTGTGCCCTTTCTAATCGCCTGCACTGAGCCCATAGTCCTGGAGCTTGTAGCACTTAAGATGCAGATACAGGCACTTTTTAAAAGAGTTTAGGGCTTCCGCCTCCACCACCAAGTTGGGCAGCAAATCCCAGACACCCACCACCCTCTGCATAAAAAAAAGCTCTTCCTCGTGCTTCTACACCTTCTGGCACTTATCTTGAATCTATTACCCTTAGTTCTAGAATTCTCTGCCAAAGGAAACAATTTGATCCTATTTGCTCTATCTCTTTGCCTCATAATTTTGTACGCCTCAATCAAGTCACTCTTCAGCCTTTTTTTTTGAAGGAAAATAACCCCAACCTATCCAATCTCTCCTTATAGCTAGACTTTTCTAGCCCTGGCTACATTCTTGTAAACCTCCTCTGTGTTCTCTCCAGAGCAATTACGTTCTTCCTGTAGTGCGGTGACCAGAACTGCATGCAGTATTCCAGGTGTGTCTTCAGCAGTGTTTCATACAATTCCTATATTAAATTCTTGGTTTTATATTCTATATTTCCACCTATGAAAGTAACCCATTCCATGTAAATTTATAAATATATAAAAAGGAAGAGGCTGGCTAGGGTGAACGTTGGTCCTTTAGAGGATGAGAAAGGGGACCTAGTGGTAGGGGATGGGGATATGGCTAAGGTATTGAATAACTTTTTTGTTTCTGTCTTCACGGAGGAGGACGTGAATAATTTGCCGGGTGTTAGCGATGGAAAGGTGGTAGGACTGGAGGGTCTTAATGACATTACTGTTACTAGAGAGGCGGTGCTCGACAGACTGGAGGGGCTGTTTGTGGACAAGTCCCCAGGACCGGATGGAATGCATCCGAGGGTTCTGAAAGAAATGGCGGAGGTGATAGTGGATGCCTTGGTGGTTATTTTCCAAACGTCGCTGGATTCTGGGGAAGTGCCGGAAGATTGGAAAACGGCTAATGTTACGCTGTTGTTTAAGAAGGGTGCCAGGCAAAAGGCGGGGAATTATAGACCGGTTAGTTTAATGTCTGTGGTAGGTAAAATGTTAGAATCCGTCATTAAGGAGGAAATTGCGAGGCATCTTGAAGGCAATTGCTTGATAGAGCAGACGCAGCATGGTTTCATTAAAGGGAAGTCGTGTCTGACAAATTTACTGGAGTTCTATGAGGATGTGTCTAGGGCAGTGGATAGAGGAGAGCCAGTGGATGTGGTCTTTCTGGATTTTCAGAAGGCGTTTGACAAAGTACCTCACAAGAGGTTATTGCAGAAGGTCAGGGGACATGGAGTTGGGGGTAGGGTGTTAGCGTGGATAGAGGATTGGTTGTCAAATAGGAGGCAGAGAGTGGGGGTCAACGGGTGCTATTCGGATTGGCGGATGGTGACTAGTGGAGTGCCCCAGGGGTCGGTGCTGGGGCCTCAGCTTTTTACCATTTATATAGATGATCTGGAGGAGGGAACCGAGTGCAGGGTGTCGAAATTTGCTGATGACACCAAGATTGGGGGAACGGCAAATTGTGCGGAGGGTGTGGAGAGTCTGCAGAAGGATCTAGATAGGCTGGGCGAATGGGCCAGGAAATGGCAAATGGAATTTAATGTTGGCAAGTGTGAGGTGATCCACTTTGGTAGGAAGAATGGTAGGAAGGACTATTACTTACGTGGCGAAAAACTGCAGCAGGCGACGGTGCAGAGGGACCTCGGGGTCCTTGTGCATGAGTCGCAAAAACCCAGCTTGCAGGTGCAGCAGGTGGTCAGGAAGGCGAATGGGATGCTGGCCTTCATAGCGAGGGGGATTGAATATAAAAGCAGGGAGGTCTTGCTGCAGCTGTATAGGGCATTGGTGAGGCCGCAGCTGGAGTACTGTGTGCAGTTTTGGGCGCCGCACCTGCGCAAAGATATTTTGGCCTTGGAGGAAGTGCAGAGGAGGTTTACTAGGCTGATACCGGAGTTGAGGGGGTTGAGCTATGAGGAGAGGCTGAATAAACTAGGCTTGTACTCGTTAGAGTTTAGAAGAATGAGGGGAAATCTCATTGAGACGTATAAGATGATGAATGGGATGGATAGGATAGAGGTGGAGAGACTCTTCCTGCTCAAAAAAGACAGTAGGACTAGGGGGCACAGCCTCAAGATAAAGGGGGGGTGGTTTAGAACGGAGTTGAGGAGGAACTTCTTCACTCAAAGGGTGGTGAATCTCTGGAATTCTCTGCCCGTTGAAGTGGTGGAGGCTGCCTCGCTAAATATTTTTAAGACGCGGGTTGATAGGTTTTTGATAAGAGAGGGGATTAAGGGTTATGGGGAGAGGGTGGGAAAGTGGAACTGAGCCACGACAGATCAGCCATGATCTTATTGAATGGCGGGGCAGGCTCGAAGGGCTAGATGGCCTACTCCTCCTATTTCTTATGTGCCTTTTTTCAACCTTGTCTACTTGAATTGCTGCCTGTGTACCTGTGTGCCAAGATCTCTCACTTCATTTACCCCCTTAGTATATTCCCATTTATTGTGTATTCCCTATAACTGTTTGACCTCCCTAAATACATTTCCTCACACTTCTCTATGTTAAAACCCAGCTGTCGCTTTACTGCCCACTCAACCAACCCCTCTTTATTGTTTTGGAGTTAATATATAATGCAAACAGAAAGGGTCCCAACAGCGAGACCTATGGAATGCACCTGTAGCAACTTTCCATTTGTAAGGGTATCCATTAGTCATTACCCTTTGTTTCCTGTTATTAAGCCAACTTTTTATCCAGTTTGCCACTTTACACTGCATCCATAGGCATTTAATTTTTTGACCGATCTGCCATGTGGGACCTTGTCAGACACATTGCTAAAATCCAAGTACACGATACCCACTGCAGTACTTCCATCAACCTTTCTTTTCATTTCCTCAAGGAATTAAATCAAATTTGTGAGATAAGACCTTCCTTTAACAAATCCATGCTTAAAAAAAAACCTTCCTTTTTGGGGGGGCTGCCCCTTTCAATTTATCCCTAAGTTAATTTGAGTTTGTTTACTTGTTTGGCATGGAAAAGAGCATCATGCCTGACTCATCCATGTCTTTCTACGTGACAGTTATCCCTATCTCTCAGAATTGATTCTACTGTTTTACGCAACAATGATGAAAGACCAACTGGCCTAAATTGTTTGGCATTTCCTTCAATCCTTTTTTAAATGGTGGAATTATGTTTGCATTTCTCCGGTCCTCTGGTATCTCCCATATATCTAATAGGATTGGAAAATCTTCTCCCCAACCTCCTTCAGCAGCCTCAGAAATAATCCATCTGGTCCTGGCAACTTATGAACTTTTAAGGATTCTAGCTGTTTGAGTACTTGCTCTTTTATGATTATCCCGTCCAATATCTCACTGTTTTTCCTGGACTATTATATGTGCATCATCCCTTTTGTGAACAGAGACAAAAATAACCATTTTAAACCCTTCCCACAGCCTTTGCATCTACATATAAATTCCCTCCATTATCTCTGATAGATCCACTTTTTCCTTAACTAACCTTTTATCATTAATATATTGGTAAAAACGTCTTCGGGTTTCTTTAATTTTACTTGTTTTTTAATGCCTGCTCTTTGATTTCCTTATTGCCCTTTTTACTTTGTTCCTACGCTTCCTATATTTGCTTAGTGTGGAATTTGTATGCTTTCATTTTTTGTTTGGTCTTCTCCTGTAGTATTCTAGATAACTACGAGGGTCTAGATTTGGCATTATGACTTATTTTGGAGGGGACACGCCTATTTTGTATATATAGGATCTCCCTTTTTAGTGCTTTCCACTGATTTATCCTCCAGCAGTGCTGTCCAGTTCACCTCAGCCAAGTACTTTTTCATTGCTGCAAAATTTGCCTTCCCCTAGTTCAAAACTTTTACCCCTGCTTTATCTCTGTCCTTTCCCATGGTAATGCTAAATCTAACTGCATTGTGATCACTATTCCTGATGTGGTTGCCAACTGTCACTTCACCCGCTTGCCCTTTCTCACTCCACAAAACTAGGTCTAGAATTGCATCTCCTCTTGTTGGGTTTGTCACTAATTGATTGAAAAAACTTTCTTGGACACTGCATGAATGTTTCTCCCTCAGTGCCCCTTATATTATTCGAATTCCAGTTGATATTGGGATCGTTAAAATCTATTTTTGCCCCCTTTGCAAACAGAAATTTGCCTACATATTTGTTTTTCTATCTTCCTTTCACCCAGACCTTGGGGGTCTGTTGCATACTCCAGTAGTGTGACTGTCCTTTTTTAAAATCTCTTAAGATCAACTGAAAAAAGCCATTAGTGCTACTTCTCTTCCTTTTTTATCTCCCATTATATCGTATCTGAAGAATCTATAACTAGGGATATTGAACTGCCAATTTTGCTGCTCTTTAAAGCCAGGCTTCTGTTATAGCAGTGACACCCAGCTGTCATGTGTCTACCTGAGCCTTTGACATATTTACCTTGTTTGGCATACTCCTCACATTGAAATATAAACAATTTAACCTATCAATTTCCTTTGCAGGATACTTTTTAAACTTTACTTCTCCTGTAATTGCAAGTCTATCACTACATTTTCTACATCACTAGCTAATGTTCTACCTTCATTTTTCTGATTTCCATCCCCCTGCTGCACTAGTTTAAATACTCCTGAACAGAACTAGCAAAGTTCAAAGACTTTGGTCCCAGCTCTGCCTGGGTGCAGCCCATTTGGTTTGTACAAGTCCCATCTTCCTCAGAATTGGTTATAGTGGCTCAAGAATCTGAATCCCTTTCAGCTACACCATCTCTCCAGTCATGTGTTTATTTCGTCTATCCTCTTATTCCTGCTCTTGTTAGCCCGTGGAACTGTAATCCTGAGATTACTACATTTGAGGTCCTGCATTTTAATTTATTCCCTAACTTTCTGTATTCAGCTTGAAGATCCTCATCCCTTAGCTTACTTATGACATTGGCACCAATGTACACCACGATCACTGGCTGTTCACCTTCCCTCTCCAGAATGCTCTGCAGCTGCTCTGTGACATCCCGGACCCTGGCACCGGGGAGGCAACATACCATCCTTGATTCATGTTTGCAGCCACAGAAGTGTCTGTCAGTGCTTCTTACAGTATTGAAGCTCCTATCACTACAGCCCTGTTATTCATTTTACTCCTATCCCTTTGAGTAGCAGAGCCACCCGTGATGCCTTGAACTTGGCTGCTGCTGCTTTTCCCTGAGAGGCCAACCCCCAACAGTATCCAAATTGGTATTCTGTTTGA
Organism: Carcharhinus amblyrhynchos; assembly: GCF_965287045.1. NCBI lineage: Eukaryota > Metazoa > Chordata > Chondrichthyes > Carcharhiniformes > Carcharhinidae > Carcharhinus > Carcharhinus amblyrhynchos. The sequence goes on from NC_137335.1 coordinate 59,312,764, forward strand.
GAGGGGGATGACCAGAGGGTACTCCTGCATTGCTTTCTTCAGTCTTTTACAGTTCCTGATGGTCACCCATTCCCTTTCTGCCTATGCAATCCTTTCCTGTGGTGTGACTGCCTTGCTATACGTACTATCCACAACTTGCTCAATGTTTGTGGATATTCCACATTGAGTCCACCGCAGCTCCAGCTCTGAAATCTGGTGTGCTAGAAGCTACATTTATACACCCTCTGCACGTATGATCATCAGGGATGCTGGACGTGATCAGATTCATGTCTGATCTGTTGCTCAAATCTATTAACCTGCCATTGCGCTATCTCCATCAATCCCCTTGCCAAACAGAAATCTGTTGATTTCAATCTTGAAAAGTTGAATTGTCTAAACATTTGTTGCCTTTTGGTTAGAAAATTACAAAAGTCCCCCTGAATGACTAATTTTAAGATTATGCTTACATGTCATGCTTTCCACCACCAAAGGCAGTGATTTCTATCTAGAAAATTCTTTCAACATTTTGAACATCTCAATCAGGTTGCCCCATCAATACTCAAAGAATACAACCAAGTTTATGAAATTTTATAATTTAACCCTCAGAGCCCTGGTTATCATATACAAAGGACTTGATGCAAGTGGAGGTGCTGAATGAGTGTATCACCCAGAGTGTTGATCGTTTTTTTTAAACGTAAGGGACCTTGGGGCTGAAGGCTGTTTGGCTTATGATGGAAACCATTAGAACCAACCTCAAATGTACCTTCACTTCAGTCACCAGGTCAGCAGGAGGGGAAACTGGATGATTTAATTCTTCTTAACTTAGTAGTGCTGTGCTCATTTTTGGCACGTGCTCTGTTACTACCAGAATGGAGGTCAAGAAATTTTGGTCCTTAGCCATGAGCCTTTAGAGAGTTATATGGGAACAGTGTTGTTGGAACATTTATGTGACTTCACTGGATTTCATCTTTTTTTGTTACAGATTATGTTTACTTTGAAAACTCTTCCAGTAATCCTTACTTAATAAGAAGAATAGAGGAACTCAATAAGGTATTTTAAATGTGTGCGTAAGTTTTTTGAAGGTAATTCACTCTATAATTTTTCCCATCATTGTACTTTCTAGGTCATAGAATACTAGTAACTGAGAAGGCATGAAATTTGTAGCAAGCTTTTTGCCTGTTCTGGCTACTCCAGCTGTCACAAAGCATGTAAGAACATTGTTTTGTTTAGAACTACTTTATGTAACTGCTTGTCTCCAATTATAGTGAGAAGTCTCACAACACCAGGTTAAAGTCCAACAAGTTTATTTGGTAGCGCAATCCATTAACTTTCGGAGCACTGCTTCTTCATCAGATGAGTGGGATTTTAGTTCACAAACAGGGCATATAAAGACACAAACTCAATTTACAAAATAATGGTTGGAATGTGAGTCTTTACAGATAATCAAGTCTTAAAGATGCAGACAGTGTGAGAGGAGAGAGGGTGGAGCACAGGTTAAAGAGGTGTGTATTGTCTCCAGTCAGGACAGTTAGTGAGATTTTGCAAGCCCAGGCAAGTCGTGAGGTTACAGATAGTGTGACATGAACCTAAGATCCCGGTTGAGGCCGCCCTCGTGAGTGGAACTTGGCTATCAGTCTCTGCTCAGCGACTCTGCGCTATCATGTGTCGTGGAGGCTGCTTTGAGAATGCTTACCCGAAGATCGGAAGCCGAATGCCCATGACTGCTGAAGTGTTCTCCAACAGGAAGAGAACACTCTTGCCTGGTGATTCGAGCGGTGTTCGTTCATCCGTTGTCATAGCATCTGCATGGTCTCCCCCAATGTACTTTGCCTCGGACATCCTTTCTTGCAGCCTATCAGGTAGACAACGTTGGCCAAGTTGCAAACACATGTACCATGTACCTGGTGGATGGTGTTCTCGTGTGAGATGATGGCATCCATGTCAATGATCTGGCAGGTTTTGCAGAGGTTGCTGTGGCAGGGTTGTGTGGTGTCATGGTCACTGTTCTTCTGAAGGATGGGTAGTTTGCTGTCGACAGTGGTCTTTTTGAGGTTGTGCGATTGTTTGAAGGCAAGAAGTGGGGGTATGGGGATGGCCTTGGCAAGATGTTCGTCTTCATCAATGACATGTTGAAGGTTCCAGAGAAGATGTCGTAGCTTCTCTGCTCCGGGGAAGTACTGGATGACGACGCGTACTCTGTCCGCTGTGTCCCATGTTTGTCTTCTGAGGCGGTCGGTGCGGTTTTTCGCTGTGGCGCATCGGAACTGTTGATCGATGAGCCGAGCGCCATATCCTGCTCTTATGAAGGCATCTTTCAGCGTCTGGAGGTGTCTGTTCCAATCCTCCTCATCTGAGCAGATCCTGTGTATACGGAGGGCTTATCCATAGGGGATGGCTTCTTTAATGTGTTTAGGGTGGAAACTGGAGAAGTGGAGCATTGTGAGGTTACTCAACGACTTGCGGTACAGTGAAGTGCTGAGATGACCGACCTTGATGGAGATGTGTGTGTCCAAGAATGCAACCGATTCCAGAGAATAGTCCATGGTGAGTCTGATGATGGGATGGAACTTGTTGATGTTATCATATAGTTGTTTCAGTGATTGTTCACTATGAGTCCAAAGGAAGAAAATGTCATTGATGTATCTAATGTATAACATTGTTGAAGGTCCTGTGCGGAGAAGTCGTCTTGTTGAACCTGTGCATAAAGATGTTGGTGTATTGAAGTGTGAATTTGATCCCCATGGCTGTCCCATGTGTCTGGATGAAGAACCAGTTGTTGAAGGTGAAGACATTGTGGTCCAGGATGAAGTGGATGAGTTGTAAAATTGCATCTGGAGATTGGCAGTTATCTGCGTTGAATACTGAGGCAGTTGCAGCAATGTCATTGTTGTGGGAGATGCTGGTGTAGAGTGCCGAGAGATCCATTGTGAAGAGGAATGCTCCTGGTTCAACTGCTCCATGTGTGCTGAGTTTCTGTCGGAACTCCGTAGTGTTGCAACAAAAGCTGGGGGGTTCTTTGTACAATGGGTTTCAGGATACCCTCAACATAGCCGGAGAGATTCTCGCACAGGGTCCCATTGCTTGATACGATGGGACGGCTGGGTGTGTTTGCCTTGTGTAGCTTTGGGAGGCAGTAGAGATCTCCAATGCGGGGAGTACGTGGGATGAGAGCATGGAGGGTGCTCTGAAGGTCCGGATCAAATGTCTTGATCAGCCTGTTGAGTTGACGGGTGTGTTCTTTGGTCGGATCTGCGGGTAACTGTCTGTAGTGTTCCTTGTTGTTCGGTTGTTGGTACACTTCTTTGCAGTAATCCGTTCTGTTCAGTATGACGATGGCCCCACCTTTGCTGGTTTGATGACAATGTTGCGGTTGATCTTAAGAGTGCAGATGCCATTGCATTGTGCTTACATGATGTTTGGGGCTGTTTTGTGAGTGCAACTGATGAATCTGTCATTGACGCACCTCCTGACAGCTTGGGCATACATGTGAAGCCGAGGGCAGCGGCCTTCCGGAGGAGACCAATTTGACTCTTTCCTCTTTGGTTGCTGCACGGCGGATTTCTCTATCGGCTGTTCCAGTTCATTGGCTGTTTCGTTGTGTTCACTATTGGCCTCTCGGGGTTTGTGGAAGAATTCCCGCAGCCTCATTCGCCTGATGAATTCCTTTGTATCTGCTGCAAGACTGATGGGGTCTATTTTGGTGGTGGGGCAGAAATTGAGCCCTCGGCTGAGAACTTCGATTTCATCCGGTTGAAGTGTGTAGTCCGACAAGTTGACAGTGGACTTCCCTGCAGTGGTACTGCTCCCCACTGTGGTACTAGGGGAGGCTTGGTTGCTGCTGGTGGTGATGCCGAGTTTCTCAAGTTTCCTGTTCTTTGTGTGCAAGTAGATGGCATAGTTCCTTTATCTCATCTGCTTGGCAGAGTTTTGCAGCTGGTCTGCGTCCTGAGTGCAAGCTGAGAATATGGACTCTACCTTGGTTTCCAGGATGCGGTGTTTGCTGTAGAGCTGGTGTATGAGGTGGTTGAGGAGTGTGAGAGAGGTGCGACAGCAAAGTCTCTCAGCATTAGTCTTTGTTATTCAGTAGTAGTTTGTGTCTTTATATGTCCTGTTTGTGAATTGAAATCCCACTGATGAAGGAGCAACGCTTCAAAAGCTAGTGGCTTCTGCTGCCAAATAAATCTGTTGGACTTTAACCTGGTGTTGTGAGACTTCTTACTGTGTTTACCCCAGTCCAACGCCAGCATCTCCACATCATGTCACCAATTATGCCAGATTTGTTGTAGTGGGAACACTCCTGTTGCTGAGTCAGAAGGTCTCGAGTTCACTTGGCATTTCAGAGGTTTGAGCATGCAACTTAGACAACAGTTTCTACTTCAGCACTTAACATATCACTAATAGAAAGCATTTTTTGAGTTGAGGTGCAGTCTGCCTCCTCGGGTTCAGTTTTTTGGAAAAAAAAGCAGGGAGGTTCTCTTAACCAATGTCTCTAGAACAAATTATCAGGTTTTTTTCCCTTTTTTTATTGGTTCACAGGATGTGGGAGTCGCTGACTAGATTAGCTTTATTGTCCTTGAAGTGGTGGTGAATTACTGCCCCGAACTGCACCTGATGTTGGTGCACCTACAACATTATTAGGAAGGGAGTTCCAAGACTTTGACTGAGCAATAGTAAAGGAATGGCGATGTATTTCCATGGATATCAGGGTGGTACATAACTTGGAAGACAAGCTGCCCATGTCCTTGTAGGGGTCATGGGTTTGGAAGGTGCTGTCAAAAGAGCCTTGGTAAGCTGCTACATTGCATCTTGTAAATGGTTCACACTGTTGACACTCTTTGTTGGTGGTAGAGGGGGTGAATGTTGAAGCTGCTGAACGGGATGCCATTCAAGTAGGCCCCTTTGTCCTGGGGGCTGGGGGGGTCGTGTGGCTGAGCTGAGCATTACAAAATCATCAGCGAACATCTCCACTTCTGACCTTACGAGATCATTGATAAAGAGCTGAAGATGGTTGGGCCTCAGGCACTAACTTGGGGAACCCCTGCAGCAATAACCCGGGACTGAGATATTGACCTGCATCAACCACAACCATCTTTCTTTGTGCTGGACACGACTTCAACTGCTGGAGGGTTTTCCCTCTGATTCTTGTTGACTCCAGTTCTTACAGTTTTGCAAGGACTCCTTGATGCCACGTTCAGTGAGATCCTGCCATGATGTCAAGGGTTGTCACTTTCACCTCACCTCTTGAATTCAGCTCTTTTGCCTGTGTTTGGACCAAAGCTGTACTGAGGGCAGGAGCGAAGTGGCCACAATGTAACCCAAATTGAGTGTCAGTGAACCAGTTATTGTTGTGTAAGTGCCGCTTGATAGCAGTGTCAATGATCCCTCACTCACTTTACCAATGATCGAGAGTAGATTGATGAGGCTGTCATTGGTCTGGTTGTGTTTGAACTGCTTTTTGTATAGAGGACATACCTGGGCAATTTTCCACATTGCTAGGTAGATGCCAGTGTTGTAGCTGCACTGATGGGACAGTGATTGGCTGAGTTGGATTTGTCTTGCTGTTTGTAGACCCTTGTTTGTAAATGAATGCGAACATAATCACCATTCCACTGTACTAAGTTAATGAGAGATTTAAACATTTTCTTATGTTATGGTAACACTTTTCTTTCCACAAAATATTTGTTTAAAGCCTATTTGTTAATATTTCCTTGTTCTACATACTACTGAGTATGTTTTCAGGCATCTGCCAGGTATTTTGACAGTGGGTACCAAGAGTGCACAAGCTGTCTTGACATGGTGAAATTCTATTCCTAACTCCTTCCATTTTTAAACATACTCCCCACTCTTACGAATCTTTTGGCTACCCCAAGTAATATTACCTTTCTGATCTGTCATCCCTTTCACGTCTTCAAGACATTTTTCTATGTTAAAGATGCTATACAAATGCAAGTTAGATCAAGTTTTTAGTGGTGTTGGAATAATCAGAGTCCTGCTTTCATTGATCTTGGTGATGGCATTCTAACCATGGTTAGCACTTCCTTGAAGACTCTGCACATATTTACCAACTAGCACGAAGTGCTATTTGCATTCCTGTTACTGGATTCCACACTGATGATTAAAACTGTAGGATTCAATGTAACTGGAGACTGATAGAATTCCATGATTACGATTTCTGTGAATTCATGTGACACAGTTCAGAGTTTTGATGTTCCTCAGTCAGAGCATTTTACAGTGATGAAGTGTTACTCGTGTGAAATGAGTAAAGCGCAAGGAAGTAGCACTGTCAGTCCAATTTTGTTAGATGGTCAGTTCCATGTCAGCTGATTGTGAAACAGAATATGGTAGAAAAATCTGTCTGCTGCTTAGTTTACCTTTGAGTAGTTGAAAGTCTGATCCCTTTGTTGAGGATGCTGGATAGAAAATTACTTATCAGTACAGATATAAATTAATTATTTAGCTGTGAATAAAATGTTTCCAATGGATTATTTGCACTTTCGATGGATAAATGTTTAGTATTTGTAATAAGGATGAAGTTAGTAAACAATTAAAACAACATGGACTAACCAGTGACATTCATCACAAACATGTAACAGTTCATTTTTAAACATAAGAAAAAGAAATAAACAAAATTAACGATGATGACTGAGTGCATTTGCAGAACTTTCCAAGTTTTGCCAAAATATAATTAAGGATTGCGGAAAAAGTCATGTTAAGAGAGGGATGCAGAAACAAAAGAATGAGTCTGACTGTGCTGGTGCATGTTAACTTGCCTGGTTCTCTGGGATATTATTGTTAAAAGAAAAACTGCAGGCCATCAACCCTGCTCTGCCGTTCAGTATGAGCATGGCTGATCTACGGTTTCAATTCCACTTTCCCGGCTGTTCCCCATACCTCTTGATTCCCTGAGACACCAAAAATCTGTCTGTCTCAGCCTTAAGTATATTCAATGGTGGTGTACCCTTAACCCTCAGGAGTAGGGAATTCCAAAGATTTATGATCCTTTTCTAATGTTCTTGTGTTTGAGGTGCCATTAATAGCTATTATTGGAGTCTGCCAAGGTGGGGTTTGACATCAGCTTCATTCAGAACAGAACAAAGAATAACTACATCTAGAATGAAACTTCATTCTTGTCATGAGGCTGTCAGGGAGAACCCAATCATGCGATCTTGCATCACTTCCCCAAGATGAAGTGAACTGTCTCACATCAATCCTTCACGTGACATTTCCCCCCAAGTCTGACTTAATCTCTAATTCACAGAGGCTTTAAGCTGTCTACCCATCTGTGTTCTCAACTCTCTTGGAGGAAATTGAGAATTCAAGCTCTTCATGCATTCTCTTGAACTCTGTTGGTCAGGATGAGAATTGCTGGAGGATCAAAACAAAAACAGAAAATGCTGGAGAAACTTAGCAGTCCTAACTGCATTGTTGGAGAGAGATGACCCTTTGAGCTCTAATGAAGGATCTTCCAGACTCAAAATGCTGTCTCCATTCTCTCTCCACAGATGCTGTCATACCTGCTGAGTTTCTCCAGCATTTTCTGTTTTTGTTTGATTCCAGCATCTGCAGCGATTTGCTTTTATCAATTGTCAGAGGATGCCAGCTCATAGTTCAAGTCGTACTCCAGGTCTCTGGAAGAACTGATCAATTCTGTAAAAGATTCCCTCCTTGTAAAAACTACAATACTTCTGTTCCTTTGCACTGTATCATTTTCTGATTCCGCAAAGTAGGATCATGGGTGTGCTGTTTTCTCAAGAACTTGGCCTTGATTAAGTTGGTTACGAATCCACACTGATTCTCCAGGTTGGAGGTCTGATAGTTCATGTACGATCTGGCAATTGTTGTAGTTCTGTGTTTGATTGGAAAGGTTCTCTTCTTTCTTCTCCCACACCTTGTCCAAACCTGCTGCTGTCAGACACAGTGTAAATACGTGCACAAGATTAGAAAGCTGAGCCCTCAGCCTTCTTAATATTAAAAGCTTGCACGAAACTGTACCAGTCTGTTTGTGGGATAGAATGATAACTTAGCAGTGTCAGGTCAATATCATTGTTCTTTTTAAATTAAACCTTTTGACTTCACCATTGGCTTGCGCATAGCTTGGCGAGCTATTTGTGTGGGCAAACCTGCACCCTGAACTATCTGTTAGCAAAGTATGGACTGTTTGAAATGATGAGATTCCATGGGTGGCAAAATTTTCTTTGTGATGAAATGGCATCCATAGATGTATGATCATGTAGACCTTTTAACTTTTACCACTTTGAATAGTAGTCAGTCACTGTCAAAAAGTTTTCTCAAACTCAAAAAGATATATCCTGATATGTTCTCATGGTATGGGTGGAAATCTGGGTTCCCTCTGGTCCTGCTGATGGGTGATGTGATGCAATTGTATATAATCTCTTCTACTGATTCAGAGAACCCTGGCCACCAGATAGAATTACTTGCTCTTGATATCCCAAGTAACTTTAGTGGAACCTCTGAAGCATATTGAATTGTAGGGCCCTAGGTAATAGCAATCTCTCATTATGAATCAGCAAGTCATCCAAGACACAGGTTTTTTTGCTTAACATATTGCCTCGAAATAGAATTTTGTGGCGTATATTCCAGCCATCCTCTGATGATGTCCTCACAGATGGTTTGTAACGTTTGTGCATTTCTGGTCTCATTTAAGCCTTGTGTTATGTCTGGTAGATATTTGTTAGTGAAGTAAAGTTCTCTTCAACAAAACTTATTTCTCTAGTTCAGACCTAGCTAAAGCAATATGTGACAACACATTCGCTGTAGTCTGTTTCTTTGCGAGTAGCATGAACTCATATCAAAGTCGTTTGACATATTTGCACCCTTGGCAGCAAATCCTTTGCTAAATCGTTCGTATTCAATAGAGAAACCAAACTTTGTGGCCCATCTCAGTCAGTTGTGAACTTAAGGCCCAGGACATAGTCTGTAAGCTTTTCACAAGCCCGGGTAAGAGCTAACACATCATTTTCAATTACTCCAGAGCTCTGTTTTGTTTTAGGCTAAGAGTGAGATGCATAGTGTGCCAGTCTATGTTTACCATCCCTTTGAGTCAGGAAAAGTACAGCATCCAGCCCTCTCCATGATGCATCTGCAGCAACAGATCTGGATCAAAATGAGCCAATGTGCCTGTGATTTTAACATTTCCTTGATCTTTTTAAACATCTCCTTGATCTTTTTAAACATCTGTTGGGGCTTCTTGCCAGAACCAAACTTGGTCCTGTTTTAGCAGCTGATGTACCACTTCATTCACATTTACCAAGTTAGGTAATAATTTCCTTAGTTCCTTCACTGTTCCCATCACTGGAGCTCTGTGACATTTCAGGAAGGTGGAAATTCTTTGATTGTTTTAGTTTTCTGATGATCTGCACTGACCCCTGACGTTTATGTAATACGTCCTAGGAATTTAATAGTGGGTTTCGAGAGCCCCCATTTGCTTGTAGATATTGTAGCACAGCCTTCGTTTGGCACCATGCTTGTTTGTAATGGAACCATGGATTAGGACATCATCCATGTGGTAAATTCTTCCCTCCGATTCTTCCAGGGTACATGTCATTATCTGATGAAAAATCTGAGGTCCAGATATGACATTAAAAGGTAATCTGATAAAGCAATCCCTCCCAAATAATGTAAGTTATTTGCGTTCATCCTCTCGGTGTAATTGCCAAAAGTCAATATTTGTGTCTACCTTAGTGAAAATCAAAATCTTTCCCAGCTTCACCAGACTCTCATCTACAGATGACATTGGACAAATTTCCTTTTCAACAACTTTATTCAACTGTATGAGATCTACACAGAATGTAGTGATCCATTTGATTTCAATAATGGAATGTACCTGAACACCAACTTGTAGGCTTTGTTACAGGTGAGATTACTTCCTGTTGTAACATTTGAGTCAATTTCCTGTTTTATCAACCGCAGAAGTGGATGAGGAGCTTCCCTCGATGTGAACAAACACACTGACTTTGCTTTGAGCCAAAGGTGATGTAATAAGCTATTTTCAGCTTCCCAAACCCTTTGAACAATGGAAATTCAGCATAAAATTTTTAGACTGTTCTTAGTTTTCCAATTCCTCCACTCTATAGATCAATTGTAGATCAGTACAAGAACTTCCACTTAAATGCGAACAATCCTTCTGTTTTACTTGCAAGATTTTGCTGTTTCTCCTCTCTTTTGAAGTGTTCCAGTCATCTGTCCCATGACTTTGTTATATGCCTCTTGCCTCTTGATGGTTGCAGGAAATCTCATTCCAAACACAGCTCAGTGTTGGAAAGAACCAAAACTGCAGCGTCAGTGTCCAGTTTAAATCATGTTTTTTGTTCAGTGACTAAAATTACAGCACTCCAGGAATTTCCTGTTGCCACTTTTATCTCACCCAGAACTGGACTTCTCAATCATTAACATTTTCAATTCGTTGTTTTTTTTCAACCTTTTGCGGATTTTTCTTTTTGTTTCTGCAACGTAAACTTCTTGCAACGACACACTGCTTTAAAATGACCCATTTCACTCTGCAATTTTGGTGGGATAATTTCTCCATTTATGCTATCTTTTCCTACCACACTAATAACACTTGGTTATGGTGGGTTGCTGCGTACTGTTCAGGCTTCCTGTTTCTGTATTGTCACTGTTTTACTCTGAAACTTAATGAACTCCATTTTGTTGATGCTTCTTTGCAAATGAGTCTCCCTGTCAGCTTGAAGTTATGAGTAATTCTGTTCCCTAGCAACTGAACAGCCTCGCTGCAAGAAGTCTGACAAGTTTTCGTCTCGACTCCAACAACAATTCCACCTCTCAAATTAATTCTTCTTTTGAGTTAGCCCAACTGCAACACAAACTTGCTTGAAGCAATTTGGTAATGGCAATGACTTTTCCATTCCGTTCTTTTCTTAAATCTGCTGCTCGTTCACATGCTATTTGGTCGCTGGCTGTTTTCCTTTTGTCCCTTACCTGCTGTCACCATTTAATGTTCTTGTGTTCAAGGTACTGCTAATGACTTGTTGGTAAGGGTTAATATCAACTTTATTTAAAACATGAAATAGAATAACTATATCTAAAAAGAGATTTCATTCTTGCCAAGAAGCTGCAAGAGAGAACCTGATCGTGTGATCTTGCATCACTTCCACAAGATGATGTGAATTTTCTCCTTTACGTATTCGCATTAACTCTTTACACCACATCTTTGAGTTAAGACATTTCTCCTCATCTCAAGCTGTTGAGGCCAAGTCATTCAGTGTCTTTAAGGCAGAGATAGATAGGTTCTTGATTAATAAGGGGATTAGGGGTTATGAGGAAAAGGCAGGAGAATGGGGATGAGAAAAATATCAGCCATGACCGAATGGCGGAGCAGACTCAATGGGCCAAGTGGCCTAATTCCACCTCCCCCGCACCCCTGTCAGTTGAGTCCCCCTGAGTCAGTGGCTTCACCTGATTGAACCTGATTTCATCACTCTACCATGACCCTGCCACCCTGCCCTTCCCACAGCACCTACCCCCCTGCCACTGCACCTCAACAACACTCCTTCACTCACTGACACGCCAAAAAGCTATTTAAATGTCTCAGGTTTTGCAGTATGTGAATAACTGCAGACGTATCAGCTGATGCTATCAAAAGAGAGTGTGGCTTGGCTTCCCTTGACTTACGGCACAATGAGGAAGGACTCCCAGAACAGATTTGTTGCGCGTTTCTGAATATGGTAAGAGGGCCTACAAACCATTCCCACCAGTGTCTTCTGACTTTTGCTATTCCCGATCTCCATTCATCCTGATTCTACGCCTTGATTTTCTGAGCCAAGATCATGTCTCATTGATGTCCTAAACATCATCGTTTATTAACAGGGTTATCCTTTTCGATTCTGCATCTTTGAGAGAAGTGGATGTTGTGGTTGTATATACAGTCTTTGGTAATGTATATAAAAATGTTTGTTGCAAAGGTGAAATTATGTGATATTTAAGGGAATTTGTCCTCTGTCTGGGTAGGTGGAGTGAAATTCAAGGGTGTAGAATTAGTTGGAGTGAAATATCCATTGACCTTGTGACAAGTAAACCATGGATTGCTTTCTGTGGAAACAAATTTGGTTTGACATGATCGTGCAATCTGAAATTGAGGGGAAAGTGGAAAAGGAATGATGGCACTGAATTTTCAGTGAGTAAAAATCCAAGACTGCAACCGTACCCTGAGAACACAAGCTCACTCTTCAGCTTGAGATCCAACACGTACTTTTTGAAGAAGGTTGCATCAGGGAGAACTGAGTAGTTGTGAGGAGCTTAGAACACAAATGTATATTAAAGCCAGAGGCCGGAATGTTATGGGTGTTCACACCAGCAGAATTTTCCCATCCTGCTGCAGTGAGCGGAGATTTGGCTGGGCGCCAAATTCTCTGATCTCGCTGCAGTGGGAGCGTGGTGTGAGTGGCTGTATCATCACACCCAGAGATTAAATTTTTCTTTGGGTGCAACAGTAATATCTTGAGCTTGAGAAGTTTGAATCTGCTGCATTTGAGGTGCACATGGACTGTTGCTGATGTCAGCCCTGCTTTGCATGATAGGGCAAATCCCCGTTGAATCAAAAAGAGGAACTGTCTCAAGAGAATTGTATTTGAGATAGATGTGCACATTTTTAAAATATTAATATTGTTGCATGTGATCTCAGGAAAATATGTTGGTCTGAGTATTTTGTATAAATATTTTGAAAATAATGTCTTGGATATGTCCAAACCTGTCTGATTCTGCGCAAGCCTTATTCTACTGAGTTGAAACACAAAACCCAATTTTAACAGTTGTTGGCAAGCTTTGGATCGATGGGTGGCAAGACTATTTGAGAAGGCATTTGTTGCTCCAGTAATTAAGCATGGGTTAGAATAATTGCTGGGCCTCTATTAAACCCTGCTGGCTGATTTTGTGCCTGCAATCAACTGAAATGGAAAATAGAAGGGCCTGGAGATTGTAATTGGAAATGGCACTTTCTTGTGGTGTTTGGATGTGCTGCAGAAATGGTTGAACCTTTCCTTATCAAGTGCTGTGACGCTCCTTTTGGTCCTACTTGGCTGCCTTGGCCCCTTTCATTGCTGCTTCTTAGCTTAGCTTTTACTGTTCAGCCCACATGGTGTGACTGGGCCCTAACGTGATCTATTAAGAAGGCCTGGCTTGCATTGATCAGATATTATTGCTGCCGACTACGTAGAACATGTTAAAGTTGGGATTGTAGTTTCCTGATAGTTTTTTGATGAGTGCGTGACCTAGACAATTTTAACTGTTCACCCATTTGGCTTCCGCTGGGTGTGTAGGGTTAAAACCATTCCTACAGAATAATGAGAAAGTGCTGTCTAACTGAGGGAGAAAAATCGAAGGCAAATCAGCTCAAGCATCACTCTTGCGCATTTTTACTGAGTGAATTCAGACATCCTGTTGTTTTGGTTGAGTGGTAGGAATTTAAAAGGAGGGTGTAATTGTACGTGACGACAAGAAGAGTTATGAGATGGTTTTCTTTTTGACAGACAGAGAAGGTTACTTTCCAAGAGACATATTAAATGATATGCTAAATGCGTACCCCTCTTAATTTCTACTCCATAGTTGGCTTTCTCGGCAATGTTTTGTGTTGCTTTTCTACATTAAAAGTGCTCTACGAATGTAGGATGCTGTGAATGTGTTTTTAATAGTTTTTAAGCATCACTTGTGATCCATACACTTCTGTTAATTGATATTAAAATATGTCATAGAGGGCTATGCCCTCAAAAGCATGGTTTGATATTTTGTCTGTTCTTTCCAGACTGCAAGTGGCAATGTGGAAGCAAAGGTGGTCTGTTTTTACCGGCGCCGTGACATTTCAAACAGTCTAATAGTACTTGCCGATAAACATGCAAGTAAGTTTCATTTAAGACTTTAAGTGCTGAGTTGTTGATTAACTTTGTGACCAATGGCAGCAGATTTGCACCAAGTTAGACTTAACGGTTTAAAATATATTTATTCGGTAAAGTACCCATCCGAGAATGTTCTTAAGTCTTTCCATAAATGTCTCTGCAACAGTAAGATATCGCAGAACATTTTGGTTATATTTCATACAAAAGAATTGTGCTTGTTTTAAAGTCTTTATATTTGGTTTTCAAGATTTCACTATTTTAGAAAAATTTAAGTATCAGTTCGAGTACACAAAGGTATGAAGAACTTCTATGAGATAAAGGAAGTAGTGAGTTGTGAACAAGCATCCCACAACCCAGTAGTACAGTGCATTGCACCATGCCATCGTAACCTTTGGAGCATTTAAAAAAAAGTGTTGTAGAACAACTACATAAATATTATTTTGAATCTATTAGCAAAGCATTTTAAAGTTGTTTGACAATATTGCATTTGAGCACAATTTCTCTTTTTTATGTGCCTCCCCAAATAGCAGTTTGTTGAAGAATGATGGTCTGCGGCCTAATATAAAATTTAAAAAGTTATAAAAATAGGTTAGAATTTTTGGCCTCAGCTAATAATTACCTCGTGGTTTGAAAAACTACTTCAATAAGAATCTTTGTTGAACATTAAATTACTGATGCTGTGCATGACTACTTATCAACATAAATATCTCTTTGTAGATTACTTGTTTAATCTTAATATTTGAATCTTAATTTCCTCTTTCTACCTTTGAATTTGGTAATTTTTTTTTCTCACCAGACTCTCAAACCATGTGTCTAATTAGAGATGAATGTAGCTAGATTAGAAGGCAGAACTTAATTTGTACTTTGCAAAATTGCACCAATAATTTTAAGCGATGACACAAAAATCAATCTTTGTTTTTGAAAATATTGCCTGCAGTGTTTATGAGTAGGTCTATTCTATCATAAACCATCATTATTTGCCAGCTTGTTTAGCGAAGTTTGAAGCAAAATTTGTGTAGTCTGGTTTTTTGTTATATTTCAGCCTTAAAACACCTAAACTATGCTTTAAAAAGCCTGTGATCTCTCTGACCTAAATCTCACTCGTCAATTCCCTAGTCTTAACGTTTCGGAATCAGGGTACAAATATACACGAGTTTGTAGCCAGCATTTGACCTAGCTTGCAACATAAGTGAGTTAATTTGGCTAATGGAAATGTGGTTTTAATTCAGTACCCACGCATATTTTCTGTTTGTTTCATATAGATTGGCTTTGTCCAATGTGGTACATTTGCGCTTGCACATTGATAAGAGATTTGTGCACCGTTCTGCATAATGCTTATTGCATGTTTCATAAAGAACAACTGTATTAAAATTTGTGGCAGCTTTCCAATATTCCTTAAAAGTAAAACCTTTGTCTCTGCCATTTTGCAACCAAGTTCTGTTCAGTGCTACAGCTGTTGGCGATAGCAGCTTTTTTTATACTCTTTCATGGGTGCGGGCATCAGTGGCTAGGCTAGCATTTATTGTTCATCCCGAATTGATCTTGAGAAGGTGGTGATGAGCTGCCACCTTAAACCACTGTAATCCACATGTTGTAGGTGCACCCACAGTGTTGCTGGAAAGGGCGTCCTTGAATTTTGATCCAATGACAGTGAAGCAATTGCAGTATAGTTCCAATCAGGAACTATAGCGTGGCTGGAATGGGAACTTGCAGGTGGTGGTGTTCTCATGCATCTGGCTGTCCTTGTCCTTTGAAGTGGTAAAGGTCATGGATATGGAAGATGCTGTTGAAGGTGAGTTTCTGCAGTACATCTTGTAGACTGCTACCACTGTGCATTAGTATTGGAGAGAGTGAATGTTTAAGGTTGTGGTTAGGGCGCTAATCTAGCAGGCTCCTTTGTCCTGGATGGTGTTGAGCTTCTTCAGTGTTGTTGGAACTGCACACATCCAGGCAACCTGAGATTGTTCCATTCCACTCCTCACATGTGCCTTGTGGATGGTGGGACACGTTTTGGTGAATTGGTATTACTCTCTGCAGAATTCCCAGCCTCTAACATGCTGCCGTAGTCAGAGTATTTACACAGCTGGCCCAGTTCAGTTTCTTGTCAATGTAGCCCCCAGCATGTTGATAGAAGGGGATTCACCAGTGATGATGCCTTTAAATGCCAAAGAGTGGATGGACTGATTCTCTTGTTCGAAATGGACATTGCCTGGGTAATTGTGTGGCATGAATGTTACTTGCCAAGGCTGAATATTGCCCAGGACTTACTGCAAACGAACACGGACCACTTCTGCTAACTTGGTTTTAAGCTTGGAGAAATAATAAAGGGATAGCATGGTGACACAGTGGTTAGCACAGCTGTCTCACAGTGCAAGGAACCGGTTCGATTCCGATCTTGGTTGATTGTGTGGAGTTTGCATGTTCTCCGTGTTTGCGTGGGTTTCCTTTGGGTGCTCCGGTTTCCTCCCACAAATATGTGCAAGTTAGGTTGATTGACCATGCTAAATTGACCTTTAGCGTCCAAAGATGTGTAGGTTAGGTGGATTACCCATTGCAAATGCACAGTGGTCCTGAATAAGATGCACTTTCAGAAAATCGGCGTAAACTTGATGAGTTGAATGATTTGCTGCACTGCAGGGATTCTGTAACTGTAATGATTTTGGGATTAAGGGCAGATCATAATTTTAGAATTGAGTCCATTTTGGGGTCATGGAGAAATTTTCCAGGGATTTTTTTTTTCCGTAAACCGGACAACTAAATTTTCTTCTTAAAATCTTATGGCTGGGGACATAAGGATAGCTGGTAAACTATGCCATTGCAGGCTCAGGCGGCACGGTGGAAGAGTACTAGCACTGTTGCCTCAGTGCCAGGGACCCGGGTTCGATTCCGGGCTCAGGTGACTGTTTGGGTGGAGTTTGCACATTCTCCCCATGTCTGCGTGGGTTTCCTCTGGGTTCTCCGGTTTTCTCCTACAGTCCAAAGATGTGCTGGTTCGGTGGATTGGCTATGATAAATTGCCCCTCAGTGTCAAGGGAATTAGCAGATAAATATGTGGGATTAGGGGATAGGGCCTGGGTGGGATTGTTGTTGGTGCAGTCTCGATGGGTCAAATGGCCTCCTTCTGCACTGTAGGGATTCTATGATTCAAATCAACCAATTTTTAAAAATAAATAGCTGCTTCAGTGTAATCTGAATTCAGTGTACACATTGAATTCAATTTGTACACTGAAAAATACAAGGCAGCTATTTTAAAACTGCATCATTTTGGTTTTAATGGAGATTTTGTCTTTGGTAAGTATTTTTTACTTTGAACAAATAGTGATTATACAAAATTGAATCAGTCTATCCAATTTTATTTTAAAGAGAAGTTGCATTCTTACTAGTATCTTGCATTGACAGCTCACTGTATGGATGGCTCATTAAAGCTTATTCCAAATGTGTTCTAAAGTAATAAGCATAGTGGAAGCTTAACTTAATTTTAAAGTTGGAATTGCTAGTAGCTATTTATTTTAAAAAAAAATTGATGTAGGCATGAAATGTGATGTTGGTGCAATGACTTATCATGTTGGTCTATTAAAAAAAATCTTCATGTTGTGTGTGCTTTTATTGATAAATTTTTTGGTTGTGAAAATAACATGATTTCGGTTGACTACACGGTATATAGTCTTGCCCAGGAATTCGATCGAACTCCTTTGAGCTTGTATTCCTCTTAGAAGTTATAAAAAAAAAGCAAAAGACCAGCTGGTCCATATGAACCTGCAGTGGCATAAGGTTACCAGCACTCCTCATGCCCCCAGCCACAAGTTTTTGAGGAGAAGAAAATTTAGTTGTCTGGCTTGGGAAAAGAAATCGCTGGAAAATTTTTCTCTGACTGCTGAAGGAAGTGGAGGAAGCCCTAAGAGACCACATTGACTTGTGACATTACACCAGCTGCCCACAAACCTCTGTGTAGATGTTTACCAGACCCAAGAACTACATCAGCCCCTTTGTGAATTATTTTTCTAAAAATTGTACTCAGTGCAAATGCTGGTGATTTTCAACAAACACTTTTTCCAAAAAGAAGGAACATTTTCCATTAAGCTTAGTTCTGTTTTTTTCATAACTTATGCTTGTGTCTCTGGTCTTTCCTCAAGTATCCAGCTTAAATAGTTTAACTAAGTGGATTGAGTCTAATTGTTCCACTATTTAGCAGATTGTAATTGTATCTCCTTGAGGAAAATACTTGAATGAAATTAAAAACTTCAGGCCCCAAAGTCTATGATATGTGAATCCTTTTAAATAGGTATCAATCTGGTAGACCGCCTCTGAATCTTTTCAAGAGTATCTATACTGTACAATTTGAGGAGACACTAGTCAGAAATAGCATCTACATCTGACCTGATCAAACTGTGTACAAGGAGATTGCTTTTGATATAATTGTCTACGTTGCATATCCTGACACACTGTTTTCACAGTAGTTCAGCAGCATTACTCATAGACCTTGAATGATTTGTACTTAACTCAGCAGCCTTCAGCACAGCATCCTGCATTGTGTCTAACATATTTGAAGAATCCCTCTATCCAAGTCCATCATGATTATAACTTATCTGTGTTGAAAGACATTCACCATTCTGCCACCTTGCATCCCCAGCTTCATTGCATTTTGATTTGCATGCAGCGTTTTAATGGAAGGTCCTTGTTTCAGCACAAAACATTTTGTCTTAGCCACGAACTTGCAAATAATGTCCTCATTCCGATTGTTGGTAAAGATACTAAAGAGCAATTAATTGTCTTGACTATCTGTGCGAGGCTCCACTAGTGACTTATGCTCTCATACAACCTCCACCATTGGTAACTTGTGTCTTCTTATACAAATAGAATAGTTTCTGATCCAATCCGAGATCTGCTCGTCAGTCCACAAGATTCAGCCATTTTTACTATTTATGCTCCCTATGGAGAGCAATAATGTGAAAGTACCTAACTTCTCCGAAAACAATAACAAAAGAAAAACCCAATGGACAAGATAATTTTAGTTATAGCAGAAACCAAAACTAACATAACTTAGAACATAAGAAATAGAAGCAGGTGTAGGCCATCAACCCCTTGAGCCTGCCCCGCCATTCAATAAGATCATGGCTGATCTGAAGTGGCTCAGTTCCACTTTCCCGCTTTCTCCCCATAACCCTTAATCCCCTTGCCTACCAAAAACCTATCTACCCGCGTCTTAAATATATTTAGCGAGGTAGCCTCCACCACTTCAAAGGGCAGAGAATTCCAGAGATTCACCACCCTTTGAGTGAAGAAGTTCCTCCTCAACTCTGTTCTAAACTGCACCCCCCCCCTATTTGGGGCTGTGCCCTCTAGTCCTGCTGTCCTTTCTGAGCGGGAAGAATCTCTCCACCTCTACCCTATCCATCCCTTTCATCATCTTATACGTCTCAATAAGATCCCCCCTCATCCTTCTAAACTCTAACGAGTACAAGCCCAGTCTATTCAGCCTCTCTTCATAGCTCAACCCCTCAACTCCAGTATCAGCCTAGTGAACCTCCTCTGCACTTCCCTCCAAGGCCAAAATATCCTTGCGCAAGTGCGGCGACCAAAACTGTACACAGTACTCCAGCTGCGGCCTCACCAGTGCCCTGTACAGTTGCATCAAGACCTCCCTACTTTTATATTCAATCCCCCTCACTATGAAGCCAGCATCCCATTTGCCGTCCTGACCACCTGCTGCACCTGCAGACTGGGTTTTTGCGACTCATGCACAAGGATCCCCGGGTCCCTCTGCACTGTAGCATGCTGCAGCTTTTCGCCCTGTAAGTAGTAGTCCTTCCTACCATTATTCCTACCAAAGTGGATAACCTCACACTTGCCAACATTGTATTTCATCTGCCAGGTCCTCGCCCACTCGCTCAGCCTATCTAGATCCCTCTGCAGACTTTTGGCACCCTCCGCACAATTTGCTGCTCCACTTTGTGTCATCAGCAACTAAACAGTCATTAACAGACAAATAGTATTCAACAGAAATCATAAGCTGATATAACAAAGATTAGTTTCCAATTTTTTGGCAGCACGCTTAGCACATATATGGTACCATGTGCAGCCCTAATGTCTCTCACAACTCTATGTTCCTCGAGTAGAGTTCAACCACTCTTTGTCATGCAAGATCTGATCCTCAAGAAGTCTCTGACAATTGCATTACTCCATCTGAATTCCATGGATGCAATTGTCACCAACAAGGTGCATTCCTCTAGATCCTCTGTCACTGCTGACAGCTATCCAAACAGTCAGTACCACCAGAGTAAATAGAGTGGTCGTTTTTGATAAAAGCTAACCTCCTCAATGTGCCTTGACAGTTCCTGCAGCTTTTCAGAACCTCTCCCCTGTTTTGTCCACGAGCTGAAATCTGATCTGCCAACATTGTTTCTTTTTCCTAAATTAGCTCTCATTTGCCTATAAAGCAGAGACTAGTTTCTCAGAAGTCTGTCGTCACACTCAGGAAATCCAATTAAACAAACCCAGAAACCCAACTTTTCGGTTTCTGATTCAGTTAGGGACAGTTTCAAAAAACGGGCTTTGAAATCCTTTCATCACAACTTATCAAAGGTTACTTGAAGAGTTTTTGCACAATATCAACTGCAGTACCATCATTATAACTTGCTCAAAAACAAATTCAAGTTTGTGTCATAGTATCTTCCTTTCCTGAAGCCATGTTGAAATTTTGGAACACGTGCTTTGGTTGTGAAAGCTAATTCTAAGCAATTGAAGCCTGTGCTGTATCCTGACACTCTGTCTGAATCTTCCCTGCAAAATCCTTTAATCATTCTTCAAGAACTGTCACTCCGACCATGGATGGAAAGACCATGCTTTTCTAGTATACTGATGAGTATCCTTTGACTGTACCAAAATCCATATTTATTATTTTTAATGCCAGTTTTTAGAATTCTCAGAGTTATTCTATTTAAACATAAAAAATTCTACTTTAGCCCAATTTGCGTTTATGCAATTGACTAGTTAAGTATTTTTCTACCTTTAGCGCTTTGGAGGTGGTGGCGTATAATAAAGTCACTTATTCAATAATCCTGAGGCCCAGGCTACTGTTCTGTAGGCACAACTTAGATCTCATCTTGGCAACTAGTGGAGTTAAATTCCATCGATAATCTGGAGTTGAAAAGCTAGTCTCGGTAATAGTGAGCATGCAACCATTGTTGTAAAAACCTCCTGGTTTACTAATACTCTTCAGAGAAGAAAATCTGCCATCCTTGCCTGCTGAGATGTGACTCTAGACCAACAGCCATACGGTTGACTCCTAACTGCCCTCTTAAATGGTATGGCAAGCCACACCATTTCAAGGAAAATTAGGGATGGGCAACAGGTGCTCATGTTACCAGCAATGCCACACTCCAGAAAGACTTAAAAAATGCATGAGGATAGCTCAAAAAAAAATTTCATTTATCAGTTTTGTTGTTTGTGACAAGTAGGAATAACCAAGCAAATCTAACATCTGTCATCTTTGCAAATTTAGCTCTCTTATGATCTAGTGTTAACATTAAGCTTGCAGCAGCATTAATTTGAATGATCATCTGAAGGTGAATATTTCCCATGAATTTTGCCTCTTTATTCCATTTCATATTTTGACAGCTACGAGTGGTCAGAGACTCTGAAATAGGACTATGAATTCCAATGCTTGTTTTTATAAGAGATTAAACACTTCAACGAAATATATTTTCTTATAAGGGATTATGTGGTGAAGGAATGTAAATGTAGTGTATGGGCTTTTATGTATGAGAGTTTAAAAAAAGTCTGCAATTGACACTGAAATTTTACTTTAACTTGGCATAGTTACTGAGATCTGTTCATGGTGGATGTTAGGTGAGTTGGGCATGGTGTAAGTGAAAATAATGGTGGGTGGGGGGAATGAGGAGCTGGCCTTATTTGATACTTGATTATAAAGGGCTATGAGTGGTGGTTGGAGGGGCATTGGTTGCCATGGGGTGGATAAAGGGCATGAGGTGACATGGGTGGGGCATGAGGGTGTGAGGGCTGGGGGATTTTTTTCTTGTGTTCATGCTTTTTAGAAAGTCTTTGACGATGTGCTGCTGTACCAAGGCAGGTCTTCCATTCAGCCCACACCCACGCTTGGCAGCCTCCACAGCCATGCCGAGGTCACCCACTGTGGGGTAATAGGATTCACACACAATCCCATTACCCCGTAACAAAAATCCCATTTCCAAGCACTTTCTCCCAGATCAGGTTTGTGGAGCTATTGCTTGAACTAAAGTTTAGGCTTTTGTCAGTTTGCTCTTTTCGTAAAGGCAGTGATTCATGCATGGGTATCAGTGACCACCCAGTCGGTCCCTTGCCCAAATAGCCAGGCTCTACATGTCTGACAATGATGTTTGAATTTACCAGCCATTTCTTTCCCCATCTTGGACAGCTTCTGTGTAGTTCTCTTGAAAAAGTGCTAGTATGCTTTCTGCTAACTCTAAAGCCCTTTGGGCGTTTTCAGATACACGCCTAGCAGTATGTATGTTATTGTGTTTATGTCAAGTTACCAATGGAAATTGTCTGATGTAGTGGCAGTGGGCTTGAGAAGTGGTTTTGTATTTTTGGGATATTCAATATTGCTAAGGCACCAGAGAGGGTATTAGATTTTAATGGTAGCCGAACTTAGTCAAATTAATTACCAAGTGTGAAATTTGGAGAATAGCAAGAAAAAATGTAAAAGTCTGCTTTTTTTTTTAACTAACATTACAGCCCCACAGAATCATAGTAATTTAACTATTGGACCACTTGCACGCCTTGCATTGATTTGTACTGAAATTTTGTAAGAAGTGCAGCACAAGTATCCTAACTTATCCTGGCTGGATTGGAGAGAGATGGATAGGTGTGGAGACTGCACAATGGGTTTGGAAAATCCAGACCTTAGTGTCAGTGGACTATTTGAACATATGGCTTACCATAGCTGACATATGGCTACCCATACTTAGTGTTGACACCTTCATTGTTCAGCAGGACTAGGTAGATAACAATCAGGGGCAGTAAAGCTTTAAAGTTCTGATACATTCAGTATCAGTACATAGAGTTCTGATAAGGATGGCATGCTGGCACAGTGGCAAGGACTGCTGCCTGACAGCACCAGAGACCCTAGATCGATTCCCGCTTGGGTCACTGTCTGTGTGGAATCTGCATTTTCTCTCCATGTCTGTGTGGGTTTCCTTCAGGTGCTTTCTCCCATAGTCCAAAGATGTAAATTCTCCCTCAGTGTACCTGGACAGGTGCCAGAGTGTGGCATCTAGGGGATTTTCACAGTAATTTCATTACAGTGTGAATGTAAGCCTACTTGTGACTAAAATAAATAAACATAAACACGTAAATCTTTGAAAGTGGAAGGACAAGTGGTTAAAATTGTAACAAAAACTATATGGGATCCTATGTTTTATAAGTGGTTAGGCTCCAGTTAGAATATTGTATCTAGTGTCTGGTGTTAGTTTGGGAATGAATGCAAGGTCAGATGCAGAAGAGACTCGCTTTCATACCAAAAATGAAAGTAGACACTAGCTTATTAGAATATTACGCTAAAAGGAGAAGTGATAGAGGTGTTCAAAATTGTGAAAAGATTTTATTGAGATAAATAGTGGAAAAATTTCTCCTAGCTGCTGTGCATAGAAACAAGATAGGCAATTCAACCCTTTAATCTATTTCATCATTTATGGCTGAACTGTACCTCAACTCTGAACACCCACCTTTAATGTATCTTTATATCACTGATGATCCTGGCTCAAACCCCCAAATGTTTGGTATGATTGGTTAGGACCAGTACCTTTTTGTTTAGATAAGGCAAAGTTTCAGACTCAAGACACTTGCTATCATAATAACGCCATGAGATTCCATAGTTTTTCAACAAAGAAAAGATAATTTTACCATGCAAGGTCAGAAAGATAAAATGATTGACAATATCAATCTTGTACTCTAACATTCAGGGTTAATTTGAGATACATGTGTATTAACAGGCAACCTGTGGTCAAATATAGCACAAAATATGGAAAATGCAACCAAGACAGATTCGAGATTTTTCAATAACCCACCCAGGTATCAGTGCACACTTGTGAGTCAGCTAATTTCATTGAAACTCCGTCTTTGGATTGCAGTCTTTACCTTTGAAAGTCTCATCTTGGAATTCTTTCCAAAAGTCGCTCCAACTCAGATGGCCCGAATGACAGCCCACTGTGCAAGGTTTTAATCCCATCTCCTGAGACTCCTTCCCTGGAATCCCGCGGCTGACTCCAGCATCAATTCACAAGCACAACTTCAGTTCTTTGGCTGTTCCAAGCTGAATATTAGTGCTCCAAAGAGGCACCTTTGCCCCAACAACCCATAGTATGGCATCAGCTTCAGCCTACTTCAATCTTGAGGGCATCTCCTAAGGCCCTATTACTTAGACATTGTAAATTGCAGCCTTTTGTAAGCTTTCTTCTTTTAAATTTTGGGACCCTATCCCCTTCCTGGGACTTTTTATGCGGCTCCACTCCTGATCACATGATCAGATTTCCCTTTCATGCAGGCATGCCGGGAGTTGTAGTCCCAAGCCTCCTGAGGACACAGTAAGTCTCAATCTTCTAATAGACTTGTTACTCATACCTAATAAAAATCTTTGTATTGAAAATTAGCATATAACTCTTTAATCCTTCATCCAAGTCATGGGTAAACGATAGTGAAGGCTTGAAGCTCCAGTACAGCATTATCCCAACCTCCTCCTGAAACAAGTTTCAGTCCATGACGCAAGTAGCCTTCAATTTCATACATTTTTTGGTTAATTTGTTGTGCTGAATCTTATCTATTGCATTCTGGATAGGGATAAAATCCATAGCCACACCCTCATCTGCTACATTAGTGACTGTCTCAAAAAAACTCAATTAGTCAGACATGATTTACCCTTCAAAAGCCTTGTTTATTCTGATCAACTCAAACTTGTCTACTGTTCAAATCAATAAAAGGAAGATGGGAGAGGTTAAGGGAATTATTTTTACACTGTGTTGTTAGACTATAGGTCTCCTACTAGCAACAGTGGTAGAAACAATCCATATGCAAGTGGATAACTATTTAAAACTGAAAATTTTAAAAAAAGTTTGCAGAAAGGAGGCAAATGGGACTTAGTGGACAGCTCTTTAGAGAGCTGGCTGAGGTGTGATGGACTGCATGGCCTCCTGTAATATAAAATTGTGTGATTTTTATTTGTTATCCTTAGTAATGATCAGTTGTAATGCACTCCCATCTGACCAGGTTGAAACAATAATTACTCAATCCCGAACAGAAAGCATACCAGGATCATCTTGGTCTTCGTGACTCAGTGCTACCACATTATGTGTTGGACCATTTTTCTATGCTAAAGTTAAATGCTGCAATGAAGCATGGGAATTGGTGGGTACAAATAGATCTGGCTACTTATTTTGTGGTTGATGGCAGTAGAATAAATAATATCTTGGTGAGGAGTTAGTTGCTTATCATGAAGGGAATGAACATTTTTTACTTTTGGTGAAAGTGTTGTCTAAAAGGTTGGAAATTCTCTGCATTATGTTATATAACTGTAATTATCTAGTGTAATATATAGTTAGTTCTTGCTGAGGGAAACTCACTGTATAGGTAGCAAGGATATGTTGATTGGTTGTCTGGATTGAAACCATAGCCATCCGGGCAGTATGGTGGTACAGTGGTTAGCACTCCTAACACTTTTAACTTGTGTTCTGGGCATATAAGGACTGTTATGAACTGAATCCTATACCCTAATGCCTGTCATAAATGGGATACCATTTGAGAAGTGTTAGCACTGCTGCCTCACAGCACCAGGGACCTGGGTTCAATTCCTGCCTTGGGTGACTGTCTGTGTGGAATTTGCACATTCTCTCTGTGTTTGCATGGGTTACCTCTGGGTGCTCCAGTTTCCTCCCACATGTCCAAAGATGTGTGTGGTAGGTGAATTGGCCATGCTAAATAGCCTCTTAGTGTCCCAAGACATGCAGGTTAATGACATTGCGGGGATAGGGCTGTGTTGGAGAGGTGGTGCAGATTCGATAGGCCGAATGGTCTCCTCTGCAATGTCGGGATTCTATGAACACTAATTCAGTAAAACTAATAGAACAGGAAAGGTAAAGTTGCCAGAGCCCCAGACAACCATAGGGGAGAGCTGAGTGGTGGTGATTTAACCTGAGGATCACCACACCTCAGGCAAGGGGCAAAATTGAGAAGGCGGGGCTTTCATGAATATTCTTAGCCCATACGAGAATTGAACCTGTGCTGTTGGTGTTGCC
Source organism: Carcharhinus amblyrhynchos (assembly GCF_965287045.1). Lineage (NCBI taxonomy): Eukaryota > Metazoa > Chordata > Chondrichthyes > Carcharhiniformes > Carcharhinidae > Carcharhinus > Carcharhinus amblyrhynchos. Next base: position 59,338,892 of record NC_137335.1, read on the forward strand.
TTGCGTCATGAACCAAGTGTTCACTCAACTGAGTTAAACCGACTCCCAGTTGAATGATTATTCTTTGGAGAACTGTAGGTATTTTATGATGACTATTCATGTTTATCAAAATTGTTGTGTTGCTGACAGAAGTCAAAAATAAAGAATGCCAGATGGCCATAGCTAAAGCTCCATATTAAGTGTCATCAATGGTTGCTATCTTGATCAACTAAAAATTGAGATCAGATCAAGTGGACCAATTTGATCAAATGCATTGAATGATCAACAAAGACATCCATATCATTGAAGAACAGCCTAGTGATACCCAATTCCTTACTTTGTATCACTTGCCTAGCTCCATGTGTGATTTCCTGTGTAATGTCCAGCAAAGATGCCACTGAAAAGAACAACAAGAATTTTGGACTTTATTTTAAATCAGTTTATGAATCGTATTGCAATTTTAGCATCTCAATATGTCTTAATTTTATGATAGCTTATCTTTATTATATTATCTTTCTTGGAAGTAAGTTTATTAGTCATGAGAACTGGGTATGATGCCCACGTGATTGCCAGTATAGTTCACTATAGTTAAGAGACTGCTCAAATGGTATCCCATTTATGATAGTCATTAGGGTAGAAGGTTCAGTTCATAACAGTCTTTGTATTCCCTGAATACAAGTTAAAAATGTTAGGAGAAGGCTAAACCATAACAAATCATCGATTTTTTCCCAATTTGAATACAGTCTGGGATAGTGCATCTTAGTACCAATGCTTGTGATTGTACTGTGAACCTTTATATATTTGAGATTTCATCAACACTCATCATGCCTATGAACTTCAGAGTGAGTAGGGAGGGTCCTGTGTGAATTATATTTGGTAGCTTTAATTAACTTCAATAAGTTAGGTTAAAATCTAATTTTAGGGGTTTTAACTGAGAGGGAGTTTTAACCTGAACTAAATACAAAACTAAATTTGGTTGGCGCAAATTATGTGTCTTAAGTTATTTAATTATTTAGTGCTATTGAAACTTTTCAGCTTTCAACCCTGGGATTAATGGTACAAAGGAATTTTGGAAAACTATTGCAAACATAAAGGCCGAAATTCCCCCCAAAAAATTCTAAGTGTCAAATTTGCATGAAAACAGATGTAATTCACACTGTTATTTTTCACGCTGGAGTAATTTTCACGCTAGTGGGAGAAGAATCTCCCACATTCTGTGCATTGCAAAGGTCACTATCATGTATATCATTAAAAATAAGTGATTGGAACCTATTCCCGCTGCAGAGGCTGGCAGCATAGCGCTGAGGAAAGCCACTGCACATGCGCTGATCAGGCCACTGTGCATGCGCTGATCTGTCAGAGCTGGGATAGGTGCATGTGCAGTAACGCCATACTGCTAGCTTCCTGATTACTAAGCAGCTTGTTTGTTGGCCAGCTCTGCGATTTCCGTATTGCCTGTCTCTCCCCCACTCCACCCCCCAACTCTGCAGCCCCGATTGCTGTCCCCCCAACCATTCCCAGGCCCTGCGCCGATCCCTGGCCTTCCCTCACCGATCCTCTCAGCAGAGTGGCAGTGAGACTCCCCTACCCCCACCAATTGACCCATGAGGCCCAACCCCCCCCTCCCAATAGCAACACCCCCAATCCTGGTACTGCCCTATGCCTGACAGTGCCAAGGTGCCCCCTTGGCATTGACACTTTGTCCCTTGGGCAGTGACAGTGAGCTCAGGCTAACATTGCCAAGGTGACAGTGCCCAGGAGGCACTCTCCCTCACTCTCCCCCCCTCCCCCACTGCCTGATCCTCTGGGGGGGTCCTGATTGCCATCCCCCTTCCCTCCAGCAGGGTCGGGTCGTTGGTTCCTCATTATTGGGGAGCTAATGTAATCCCTGCTGGAGTGAACTGCTCTGGTAGGGAGGGGATAGATGCTTGTGGGGGGGTGGAATGCTAGTAGGCCCGGAGACTTCAGTCCCAGGTCCGCTAATCATATTTAATTTATATTAAAATGACCATTTAAATGGCCTTGGTTTCTCCCTGCTGATTTCTGGCGTGAAGTTGATGCTGCCAGGAATTCAATGCTGGGAGATGCTATCAAGATGCAATGGATGCGCGAATCCAGCGAATCGGTCGACACAAAAATGTCCCAACTAAATTGAATGGGAAAATTGTCTGCAACACATCAATAAATTCTTCAGAGTGTGTGGTTTTGCCCTGTGGCAGTAGTAGATGCTACAAAGGAGAGAGTTAATTGGTAAGCGGTGGGTAAGTGGTTTCTCTCCAATTTAAGGAAAGATAAGAGCCATAGCTTTTTTTCACAAAAATGTCTGAAATAATTTCCTACTTGGCATAAATTTAAGGTAAGAGTTGTTTAAGCTCAGAATATGTCTGTGAGCTCAGTCCCGCGTTTTGTACAGCCTGGAGCGTGTGGGAATTCCTGGACGTTCCGTGCCACACATGCAGAAAGTGCCACCGGCTTGACCAGCTTGAGAGCCGTGTTTTGGAGCTTGATCATCAGCTGGAGGCACAGTGATATATCCACAAAGCTGAGAGGCTTGTGGATAGCACGTTTATAGACGTAGTCATCCTGCAGCTTGAGGAAGTGCAGTCAGAGAGGCAATGAGTGACCAGTCAGAAAAAGGGGGGAAGCATGTAGGAAAGCCCCCGAGTGCATCGCACTCAAGAACCGTTTTTGTTTGGAAAACGGTGAGCGTGACAGTTCCTCTAGGGAGTGCAGCCAGAGCCAGGTTCACAGCACTGTGGGTGGCTCAGTTGCTCAATTCAGGAGGGGTAAGACTGGAAGAGCAATAGTGGTAGGAGACTTCAGGTGAGCTGGGAATGTGGGGCAGGGGAAGGTGTGTAAAAGAGGAGGTGATGTAGCAATATTGATCAAGGAGTCATTTACCGTGGTGAGGAAGGATAATATCTTGGCAGGCTCCTAAGTTGAGGTCACATGGGTGAAACTTATAAACAGAAAGGAGGTAATCACGTTACTGGGAGTGCACAATAAACTCCAGTCAGGGAGAGATAGAAGAGCAGATATGTAGGCAGATCTCAGAGAAATGGAAAATAATAGAGTTAAAGTAATGGAGATTTCAACTTCCTCAATATTAATTGGAGTAGGTAAAGTGTGAAAGGCTTAGAAGGGTCAGAATTCTTAAAGTTGCATTCAGGAGAGCTTTTTGAGCTAGCATGTAGAAAGTCCTACAAGAAAGGGGTGTGATACATGATCTAAATTTATGGAATGAAGCTGGGCATGTGGTAGAGATGTCAATGGAGGAGTATATTGGTGATGATGACCATAACTCGATAAGATTTAAGGTAGTGATGGAAAAGGACATCAATGGACCATGTATAAGGTTTTTGAACTCAGGGGAAGGCTGATTTTAATAGGATAAGATAGGATCTGGCCAATGAGAGAGAGAGAGAGTACAATGCCAACATGTTCCTGTAAAAATAAAGGGTGGGACCAACAAGCACAGAGAACCTCAGATGTCAAGGGATATACAGCATTGGGTAAGGGAAAAAAAGGAAGCTAATGGCAGATTCAGGGGCTCAAAACAGTAGATGACCTAAAGGAGCATAGAAAGTGCAGGGGGATACTTAAAAAATAATTTAAGAGAGCAAAGAGGGAGCATGAAGAAACGGTGTTCAGTATAACACCACTCATCACTCAACATCCAGGAGTGTTCTCTCCCTGTCAGGGAACACTTCAGCAGTCACGGACATTCAGACATTTTCGGGTAAGCGTTCTCAAGGCAGCCTTCACGACACATGACAATGCAGAATTGCTGAGCAGAAACTGATAGCCAAGTTCTGCACACATGAGGACGGCCTCAACCGGGATCTTGGGTTCACACTACCTGTAATGCTCACGACTTGCCTGGGCTTGCAAAATCCCACTAACTGTTCTGGCTGGAGACCATACACAGCCCTTTAACTTGTGCTTAACCCTCTCTCTGCTCACGTTGTCTGTACCTTTAAGACTTGATTACCTGTAAAGACTTGCATTCCAACCATTATCTTGTAAATTGAGTTTGTGTCTGTGTGTGCCCGGTTTGTGAACACAACTCCTCACTCACCTGAAGAAGGAGCGACACTCCGAAAGTTTGTGTTACCAAATAAACCTGTTGGACTTTAACCTGGTGTGGTGAGATTTCTTACTATGCTTACCCCAGTCCAACGCCGGCATCTCCACATCACAGAAGAATGCCAGAGCTTTTGAGGATAGCTAATGTTGTACCAAAATTCAGAAAGGGAAGAGCAGTTAATTACAGGCCAGTGGGTCGATAATCAGAGGTAGGGAAATTATTGGAAATCCCCTGAGGGACAGAATTAACCTGCACTTAGAAAGGCAAGGGTTAATCAAGGACAGTATTCATGCTTTTGTCGGGGGGGTGCGTAATCATGTCTAAGAAATTTGATTGAATTTTTCGAAGAGGTGACCAGGTGTGTAGATGAGGATAGTGCAGTTGATGTAGTCTACATGGATTTCAGTAAGTTTCTTGACAAGATCCTGCACGAGAGACTGATCAAGAAGGCCAGAGCCATGGGATCCACAGCAGTTTAGCAAATTGGACCCAAAATTGGCTTAGTGGCAGGAGGCAGAGGGCAATGGTCGAAGGTGGTTTTTCTGACTGGAAGTCTATATCCAGTCGTGTAGCACAGGGATCAGTGCTGGGTCCCTTGCTGTTTGTACTGTACATTAATGATCTAGTTGTGAATGTGAGCGGTATGATACTGAGTTTTCCACGCATGCATGAATGTACACTAGGCACGCAAGTGTTTAGTGGTATTGTTAATGTGCTGAATTATGTGAGATTTGTTTTATGTGAACAACATGTTAGACGTAGCCTATCTTGATGCTTCACAAAGTATTGACTTGAGAACAAACTAGAATGTTTGAATCCGTCATCAAGGAGGAAATAGCGAGGCATCTTGAGGGGAACTGCTTGATAGAGCAGACGCAGCACGGTTTCCTTAAAGGGAAGTCGTGTCTGACAAATTTACTGGAGTTCTATGAGGATGTGTCTAGGGCGGTGGATAGAGGAGAGCCGGTGGATGTGGTCTTTCTGGATTTTCAGAAGGCGTTTGACAAGGTACCTCTCAAGAGGTTATTACAGAAGGTCAGGGGGCATGGAGTTGGGGGTAGGGTGTTAGCATGGATAGACGACTGGTTGTCAAATAGGAGGCAGAGAGTGGGGGTCAATGGGTGCTATTCGGATTGGCGGATGGTGACTAGTGGAGTGCCCCAGGGGTCGGTGCTGGGGCCTCAGCTATTTACCATTTATATAGATGATCTGGAGGAGGGAACGGAGTGTAGGGTGTCGAAATTTGCTGATGACACCAAAATTGGTGGAAAGGCAAATTGTGCGGAGGGTGGGGAGAGTCTACAGAAGGATCTAGATAGGCTGGGCGAATGGGCCAGGAAATGGCAAATGGAATTTAATGTTGGCAAGTGCGAGGTGGTCCACTTTGGTAGGAATAATGGTAGGAAGGATTATTACTTACGTGGAGAAAAGCTGCAGCAGGCGATGGTGCAGAGGGACCTCGGGGTCCTTGTGCATGAGTCGCAAAAACCCAGCCTGGAGGTGCAGCAGGTGGTCAGGAAGGCGAATGGGATGCTGGCCTTCATCGCGAGGGGGATTGAATATAAAAGTAGGGAGGTCTTGCTGCGGCTGTATAGGGCGTTGGTGAGGCTGCAGCTGGAGTACTGTGTGCAGTTTTGGGCGCCGTACTTGCGCAAGGATATTTTAACCTTGGAGGGAGTGCAGAGGAGGTTTACTAGGCCGGAGTTGAGGGGGTTGAGCTATGAGGAGAGGCTGAATAGATTAGGATTGTACTCGTTAGAGTTTAGAAGAATGAGGGGAGATCTCATTGAGATGTATAAGATGATGAATGGGATGGATAGGATAGAGGTGGAGAGACTCTTCCCGCTCAGAAAGGATAGTAGGACTAGGGGGCATAGCCTCAAGATAAAGGGGGGGCGGTTTAGAACAGAGTTGAGGAGGAACTTCTTCACTCAAAGGGTGGTGAATCTCTGGAATTCTCTGCCCGTTGAAGTGGTGGAGGCTGCCTCGCTAAATATTTTTAAGACGCAGGTTGATGGGTTTTTGATGAGAGAGGGGATTAAGGGTTATGGAGAGAGGGTGGGAATGTGGAACTGAGCCACGACAGATCAGCCATGATCTTATTGAATGGCGGGGCAGGCTCGAAGGGCTAGTTGGCCTACTCCTGCTCCTATTTCTTATGTTCTTATGTTCTTAGAAGCAGTACTGTCATTTAAAACAGCTCCACGGTATTGTAGAAGTGCTCTTGTGGTAGTTAGCTTACTTTTTGTTTGTAAAATAAAGTGCCCAAAATTTGGATGTAGTGTTAATCACAGTAAACGAACATGTAATATCTGGAATGTTTCAACATGACAATCAGCTGGTACTGAATGGGTTAAGTACTGCTGCTGTTTTAATGTCAAGATGGCTGCCTGCCTAGAAAATCAAGCTGGATAGATGAAGGGGGAGGGGTAAGGACACAGGAAGCACAGTTTATCTCAGTCCTTGAAGTTGTGCAGCTTTGCAGGTCAGGGTCACATAATGACTGAAGGCTGTTCTTATCTGGAGTGCTATAGCGCTCTGTCATAACCTCCTGTTATTTTCTTTTGCTAACCAATATAGCATCTGATTTTTGAACTATGTTTTGCAACAAACCATGATCACGATGGAGACAATACTGATCATTACCAGTGTTATGTTAAATTTAGTTTTGGTTGATCATGTACAGACAAAGATAGCCTTGCCATTAGAGTGGCGACAGTGGTTAGGGCAAGATACCCATGCGGTCTATGTCTGTTAGGAACAGAGAAATACAAAACGCTGCAGCTGAAAATGGGAATCTGTTTAATTACAGTACTTAGTACTTCACAGGATTTAATTTCAGTCAGATTTTTACTATTTAAAATTAAGCTTATTTCCTTGATTTTTGTTTGCATTTTGGAAATCTGATTAAGAATTGAATGCAGTAGTTTAGCTATTGTTCCCAATGCTTATTGTCACTCTTTAATTTTTCTACTGTCCGTGCCTTTCCGTGGGAATCCTTTTGTTTAGATGGAAATCTGCAAGTCACATAGAACTACATTGAAAATATAAAGCATTTAACTCAACCAATCTGTCGATGTGTTTTATCTTTAATGCAAGTTGTGACCCGAATACCTGTTCCCATGTACCTTTAACAATCTATTCAACTTAAAATTAACTGATAATATGGTCTCTGCTGCAGTCACTAATTTCACTAATGCAGTCCAAAACCTTTTGCCCCAGAGAGAAAAATTCTGCTGTCTGTCTTTCTTACATTAAATTTTCTATATATGTTTGATTTGATTTATTATTATCATGTATTAACACACAGTGAAAAGTATTGTTTCTTGCATGCCATACAGACAAAACATACTGTTCACAGAGAAGGAAACGAGAGAGTGCAGAATGTAGTGTTACAGTTAAAGAACAAAGAAAATTACAGCGCAAGAACAGGCCCTTTGGGCTCCAAGCCGACCACGCTGCCCGACTTAACTAAAACCCGCTACACTTCCAAGGACCATGTCCCTCTGTTCCCATTCTATTCATGTATTTGTCAAAACGCCCTTAAAAGTCACTACCGTATCCCCTTCCACTACCTCCCCCGGCAACGAGTTCCAGGCACCCACCACCTTCTGTGTAAAAAAATCTGCCTCGCACATCTCTTTTAAACCCTGCCCCTCGCACCTTAAACCTGTGTCCCCTAATAATTGACTCTTCCACCCTGGGAGAAAGCTCCTGACTATCCACTCCATCTGTGCCCCTCATATTCTTGTAGACTTCTATCAGGTCGCCCCTCAACTTCCGTCGCTTCAGTGAGAACAAACCAAGTTTCTCCAACCTCTCTTCATAGCTAATGCCCTCCATACTAGGCAACATCCTGGGAAATCTTTTCTGTACCCTTTCCAAAGCCTCCACATCCTTCTGGTTGTGTGGCGACCAGAATTGAACACCATATTCCAAGTGTGGCCTAACTAAGGTTCTATAAAACTGCAACATGACTTGCCAATTTTTAAACTGAATGACCCAGCTGATGACGGCAAGCATGCTGTATGCCTTCTTGACTACTTTCTCCGCATGCATTGCAACGTTCAGTGACCTGTGTACCTGTACACTCAGATCCCTCTGCATATCAATACTCTTAAGGATTCTGCCATTTACTGTATATTTCCTATCTGTATTATACTTTCTAAAATGCATTACCTCGCATTTGTCCAGATTAATTTTATCTGCCATGTCTCCGCCAAGAATCCAACTATGTCCTGCTGTGTCCTCCGATGGTCCTCATTGCTGTCTGGAAATCCACCAACCTAGGTGCCGTCTGCAAACTTACTAATCAAACCAGTCACATTTTCCTCCAAATCATTTTTACAAACAGCAAAGGTCCCAGCACTGATCCCTGAGAAATGCTACTTATCACTGCTCTCCATTCGGAAACGCACCCTTCCACTGCTATCCTCTTTGACCAAACCAGTTTTGTATCCACCCTGCCAGCTCACTTCTGATGCCATGCGACTTCACCTTGAGGGACTTGTCAAAGGCCTTACTGAAGTCCATGTGGACACCATCCACTGACCTACCTGCAGCAGTCATCTTCGCCATTTCCTCGAAAAACTGAATCATGGCTAAGGTGTAGAGCAAGATCAACGTAATGCAAGTTAAGTCCCAATAGGGTCCAGGTGAAGGCTGGGATGAAAGCGCTTTATCTGAATGCACGAAGCATTCGGAATAAAGTGGATGAGCTGGTGGCGCAGATCGACACAAATGGATACGATCTGGTGGCCATTACAGAGACGTGGCTGCAAGGTGACAGGGACTGGGAGATGAATGTACAGGGCTATCAAGTGTTTAGGAAGGATAGGCAGGAGGAAAGAGGGGGTGGCGTAGCTCTGCTGATTAAGGATAGTATCAAGGTGGTAGCAAGGGATGATATCGGAGCCAAAGAGCAGAAAGTGGAATCGTTGTGGGTGGAGATTAGGAACAGCAAAGGGAGGAAGACGCTGGTGGGTGTCGTCTATAGGCCCCCGAATAATGATCTGGAGGTGGGGCGGGCTGTTAACGCGCAAATAAGTGCGGCGTGCAGGAATGGGACGGCAGTAGTTATGGGGGATTTCAATCTGCATATTGATTGGTCGACCCGTGTTGGACGAGGTGGGCTCGAGGAGGAGTTCTTGGAATGCTGCCGGGATAATTTCCTTGAACAGTGTGTGTTGGAGCCAACGAGGGAGCGAGCTATCTTGGATCTGGTGCTGTGTAATGAAGCGGGTAGAATTAGGGACCTTGCGGTGAAGGATCCTCTTGGAGAGAGTGATCATTGTATGGTGGAGTTTCTGTTGCAGATGGAGGAGGAGAAAGTGGGTTCCCGGACACGCGTCCTTTGTTTGAATAGAGGGGAGTATGGTAGGATGAGAGAAGAATTGGCGAATGTGGACTGGGGGAGCGCGTTGGAAGGTAGGTCTGCTGAGGAGCAGTGGAGGATCTTTAAGGAGATCTTTCTTGGTGCTCAGCAGAAATTTATTCCGATGGTCAAAAAGGACCGTAGGAGGAGAGGTAATAAGCCGTGGATAACGAAGGAGGTGAAGGAAAGTGTTAAATTAAAAGCGGAGGAATTTAGAGTAGCTAAGAGCAGTGGGCGAGAAGAGGATTGGGAAAGGTTTAAATGTCAACAAAGATTGACAAAGAAGTTGATAAAGGAGGGTAGGAGAAGCTATGAAGCTGGGCTAGCACTTAATATAAAAAAGGATAGGAAGAGTTTTTATAAATATATAAAAAGGAAGAGGCTGGCTAGGGTGAACGTTGGTCCTTTAGAGGATGAGAAAGGGGACCTAGTGGTAGGGGATGGGGATATGGCTAAGGTCTTGAATAACTTTTTTGTTTCTGTCTTCACGGAGGAGGACGTGAATAATTTGCCGGGTGTTAGCGATGGAAAGGTGGTAGGACTGGAGGGTCTTAATGACATTACTGTTACTAGAGAGGTGGTGCTCGACAGACTGGAGGGGCTGTTTGTGGACAAGTCCCCAGGACCGGATGGAATGCATCCGAGGGTTCTGAAAGAAATGGCGGAGGTGATAGTGGATGCCTTGGTGGTTATTTTCCAGACGTCGCTGGATTCCGGGGAAGTGCCGGAAGATTGGAAAACGGCTAATGTTACGCCGTTGTTTAAGAAGGGTGCCAGGCAAAAGGCGGGGAATTATAGGCCGGTTAGTTTAACGTCTGTGGTAGGTAAAATGTTAGAATCCGTCATTAAGGAGGAAATTGCGAGGCATCTTGGAGGCAATTGCTTGATAGGGCAGACGCAACACAGTTTCATTAAAGGGAAGTCGTGTCTGACAAATTTACTGGAGTTCTATGAGGATGTGTCTAGGGCAGTGGATAGAGGAGAGCCGGTGGATGTGGTCTTTCTTGATTTTCAGAAGGCGTTTGACAAGGTACCTCACAAGAGGTTATTGCAGAAGGTCAGGGGACATGGAGTTGGGGGTAGGGTGTTAGCGTGGATAGAGGATTGGCTGTCAAATAGGAGGCAGAGAGTGGGGGTCAATGGGTGCTATTCGGATTGGCGGTTGGTGACTAGTGGGGTGCCGCAGGGGTCGGTGCTGGGGCCTCAGCTATTTACCATTTATATAGATGATCTGGAGGAGGGAACCGAGTGTAGGGTGTCGAAATTTGCTGATGACACCAAGATTGGTGGAACAGCAAATTGTGCGGAGGGTGTGGAGAGTCTGCAGAAGGATCTAGATAGGCTGGGCGAATGGGCCAGGAAATGGCAAATGGAATTTAATGTTGGCAAGTGTGAGGTGGTCCACTTTGGTAGGAAGAATGGTAGGAAGGACTATTACTTACGTGGCGAAAAACTGCAGCAGGCGACGGTGCAGAGGGACCTCGGGGTCCTTGTGCATGAGTCGCAAAAACCCAGCTTGCAGGTGCAGCAGGTGGTCAGGAAGGCGAATGGGATGCTGGCCTTCATCGCGAGGGGGATTGAATATAAAAGTAGGGAGGTCTTGCTGCAGCTGTATAGGGCATTGGTGAGGCCGCAGCTGGAGTACTGTGTGCAGTTTTGGGCGCCGCACCTGCACAAGGATGTTTTGGCCTTGGAGGGAGTGCAGAGGAGGTTTACTAGGCTGATACCGGAGTTGAGGGGGTTGAGCTATGAGGAGAGGCTGAATAAACTAGGCTTGTACTCGTTAGCGTTTAGAAGAATGAGGGGAGATCTCATTGAGACGTATAAGATGATGAATGGGATGGATAGGATAGAGGTGGAGAGACTCTTCCCGCTCAAAAAAGACAGTAGGACTAGGGGGCACAGCCTCAAGATAAAGGGGAGGCGGTTTAGAACGGAGTTGAGGAGGAACTTCTTCACTCAAAGGGTGGTGAATCTCTGGAATTCTTTGCCCGTTGAAGTGGTGGAGGCTGCCTCGCTAAATATTTTTAAGAAGCGGGTTGATGGGTTCTTGATAAGAGAGGGGATTAAGGGTTATTGGGAGAGGGCGGGAAAGTGGAACTGAGCCACGACAGATCAGCCATGATCTTATTGAATGGCGGGGCAGGCTCGAAGGGCTAGATGGCCTACTCCTGCTCCTATTTCTTATGTTAGAAGTCTGACAGCAGCAGGGAAGAAGTTGTTCTTGAGTTGGTTGGTACGTGATCTCAGACTTTTGTACGTTTTTCCCGAAGGAAAAAGGTGGAAGAGAGAATGTCCAGGCTCATGGGGTCCTTAGTTATGCTGGCTGCTTTGCCGAGGCAGCGGGAAGTATAGACGGAGTTGATGGATGGAAGGCTGGTTTGCGTGATGGATTGGGCTACATTCACGACATTTTGTAGTTCCTTGCTGTTTTGGGCAGAGCAGGACCATACCAAGCTGTGAAACAACCAGAAGGAATACTTTCTATGGTGCATCTGTAAAAGTTGGTGAGAGTCATAGCTGACATGTCAAATTTCCTTCGTCTTCTGAGAAAATAGAGGCATTGATGGGCTTTCTTAACTGTAGTGTCGAGATATGGGGGACCAGGACAGGTTGTTGGTGATCTGGACACCTAAAACCTTTAAGCTCTTGACCCTTTCTACTTTGTCCCCGTTGATGTAGACAGGGACATGTTCTCCTTTACGCTTCCTGATGACTTTTCATCAGGAAATTACTATACTGTTCCTTCACAATTTAGGACACCTCCAGGCATCTCCTTTTGTTCAACAGTTACAGCTCAATTTTTGAGTATTTCTGTGTAATTGTATTTTCTTCATTCAGCATCCCCATGAATCTTAGCCATTGTAAAGTTTTGATGAACAAATCTAGTTGAATGTTAGAGGAGCTGACTAACATAGATAAATGAGTGTCAGTGGTTGTTGTTTATATGGACTTCAACAAAAGAGACTTAACAAAAATGAGAGCACCTAGAATTGGAGGAAACCTGTTAAATTGATTATGATAGAAAGTAAGGATAATGGCAGGCGCATTCAAATTGCAGGGTGTGACTAATAGTGTCCCCCAGGTATTTGCATGGTTTTAAACTTGATTGAGAAATTACTTGGATAAAAGAATAGATGGCCATATAATCTAGGTTTGCTGGCAGTATCAAGTTAGGTGGCACAATAAATAGTCTGGATGAAAACAGGAAGTTGGAATGGAACTCAAGTGGACAGAAATGTGGCAACAGCAGTTTAATTACAGGAAGTGTCATGTCATCCTTTTTCTTTGATTGATAAGAGTATTTTCAAAATGGTGAGAAGCTGGAAATTTGAGCAGCAGAGAGACTTAGTTGTCCAAATACAGAAATCATTAAAGGGTGGTGGACAAGTACAAAATATAATTTAAAAGGCTTGTGGCCTTATGTTGGGGTGCTGGAATCCAAAGATGATAGAAGTGTAGACAGAATCCATTGACTCTCGGCAAAGCAGCCAGCATAATTAAGGACTCCACGCACCCCAGACATTCTCTCTTCCACCTTCTTTTTATAGAGCTCTGGCTAGGCCCTACTTACACTATTTTCTGGCTATTGGTTGCACTATCCAGAGTTATGATCTCAATTGAGACTTGTTATGATCTGACAGGTGGCAATTGCTGTGCAAATCAAATCGTGAAGCGAAACATGGAAAGCTACCGTAGCGATTTTTAATGTGTATTTTATTGTAACAACATAAGTAAGCTGAGGTCAGGATTCACAAATTCCAATGCACTGTTGGAGATTCTAAATAGTAAATAAAAAATATTTTTGATCAAAAGAAAAGGAAACTTAAACACACAGTATTATATTTACACAGTTAAAAATTAGCCTTATAGACCATTTCCACAGCTGATTTTTGGTTAGAAATAAGTACTTCTTGAGACAACAGTTCTGTAGATACTTAACTTACTAAACAAATCAAGTAATACTGCCACAAAGTTCAACCCTCTGATGCTAGGGGGGAGATGTGTCACAGGGCTTCTTTCTTTTTCTCTTTCAGACTGGAAATCTTAAGGCTTTAAACAAATCCTACTTTCTGGAACAACAGACGTTGCTCTGGTAAAAGCAAATTACTGCGAATGCTGGAATCTGAAACTAAAAGAGAAAATGCTGGAAAATCTCAGTAGGTCAGGCAGCATCTGTAAGGAGAGAAGAAAGCTGATGTTTTAAGTCCAGATGACCCTTTGTCAAAGCTGATTGCTCTGGTTTGGTTGAAGGCTGCTGACTTCACTTCTTCATAGTTGTGTCCCATCACAGCACTTCGTTTAGGAATTCACAAGGCCACACCCCTGGCATAACTTCTGGCATATCTTTCACTATATCTTTCCCCTTTCATCTTTTCCTAATTGTCCTCCTTCTTCTTTGAAATTTACCATTCCCAGAATATTAAAATATTTTATATTCTTATCACCAAAACATTCAGGTAAAATCAAATTTCTTAACTCTGCCAAATTATGACAGTTATAAACTTCTTCTTGCCCCCACTTTGAAATCATTGCTAAAATCCAAATTCTCATTTATCCCCTAATGCAAATTATTAACCATGTTGTGTTTACTTGTAAATCATCAATCTTGGTCCTCATCACTTCAAATGCCTGCTTTGCATGCTTAGCCCTGCTGATTGTCTCAATTCTATTGGCACTCAGTTCCCAGCCTAATTAACATTCGCCTCTTTTTTAAAAGATGAAATCCAAAATCCCAGTGATAAAATAATGAAGCCATAAGACTCTACAAGAGTCAAAACAAAGCAAACACTACATACCAAGTATGTGACAACGTATACTGTAAAACCCAGGATCAACACAAGCTAAACATGAATTAACAGGCTAATTGCAGGCCTAAGTGAATTTGAAGCATATTTTTTTCCAGGAGAGGATGCAAAATAGAGTTAAGAAGAGGGGAAGATGGATGTGTTGGAGAGTGATGCAAGGAAGTGATCAAAGCTGTTCTTATCTGTTGACGGCAAGGTCAAGGGGTAGCCATGAATATGGGTGGGGGAATTTATATGGAGGTTGAGTTTAAGGGATTAAAGAAGATGGCATTTGCAATCCCGGTGAGCTATTCTATCCTGATTTAAGCTTTCAACCACGTACTGCATCAATAAGTCAGGCTATCCTCACCAATGTAACCATGACCACCTGTTTCCAATTAAAACTGTTCCTTGTATTGACTTAATGACCTTGACTCTCACTATTTATGGAGCCTATGAAAATTTGCAACTCTCCAAAACTCTGACTTTAGCGTCTTGTCATTCTCTCTCTCTCTCTGCTGTGCCGTTGATGACTCTGCCACCTGCTTTCTAAGCCCTACCCTCTATAATTCTCGCCATCTCCTCTGCTTTCAAAACCTCCTTAAAAATTGACAAATTATTTTTGGTCTGTCGCTGAATTTCTCCTTTCTTGAGATGATTTTTGTTTGATTGTACCTTGGGACACTTCATAATGTGGAAGGTGCTTTAGAAATGCAAATGTTGTAGATCAAACTAATATTTTAGCCTGTTTTTTGTTTGCTAACACAAGTAGATACCACGCTATTGTCATGCCCAACATTCTCTTAACTTTAAACATTAGACTGTGCTCATATGGAAGCTTCTGGAACTGCATTCATTTATTTCAAGAGGGACATTGATGAACTGTTAAGCTATCTCCAAGGGGTGAGATGATCCTTGCAACTTCAACACAGACTGTCAGACTTCTGGAATGTTCTGAATTGAATAATAATAGGTGTGGTATCTTGCCCCAGTCTAAACACACCTTTGTGGAATCCATGCCTGCTATTGTCAAAGCTTACTTGAAATCAAACAGTTTATTTGGTAGCACAAACTTTTGGAGCACTGCCCCTTCTTCTGGTGAGTGAAGAGTTGAGTTCACAAACAGGGGACATATAGGCACAGACTCAGTTTACAAGATAATGGTTGGAATGCGAGCCTTAACAGGTAATCAGGTTTTTACAGTTACAGATAATGCAAGTGGAGCGAGGGTTAAGCACAGGTTAAAGAGGTGTAAATTGTCTCAAGCCAGGACAGTTAGTGAGATTTTGCAACCCCAGGCATGTGGATGGTTACAGATAGTGTGACATGAACCCAAGATGCCGGTTGAGGCCATCCTCATGTGTGCGGAATTTGATTATCAATTGTAGCTCAGCGATTCTGCGTTGTGTGTTGTGAAAGCCGCCTTGGAGAATGCATATCTGAAGATCAAAGGCTGAATGCCTTGACTACTGAAGTGTTCCCCGACAGGAAGGGAGCAATCCTGCCTGATGATTGTCGAGTGGTGTCCATTCATCCGTTGTGGTAGCGTCTGCATGGCCTCGCCAATGCACCATGCCATGGGACATCCTTTTCTGTAGCATATCAGGTAGACAACGTTGGCTGAGTCCCAAGACTATCTACCATGTACCTGATGGATGGTGGTGTCACGTGAGATGATGGCATCCATGTCGATGATCCAGAGTGTCTTGCAGATGTTGCTGTAGCAGGGTTGTGTGGCATCATGGTCACTGTTCTCCTGAAGGCTGAGTAGTTTGTTGTGGACAGTGATCAGTTTGAGATTGCATGGTTGTTTGAAGGCAAGTAGTGAGGGTGTGGGGATGGCCTTGGCGAGATGTTTGTCTTCAGTGACGATATGTTGAAGGCTTTGGAGAAGATGTCGTAGCTTCTCCTCTCCGGAGAAGTACTGGATGACGAAGGGTATTCTGTCTGTCATATCCCGTGTTTGTCTTCTGAGAAGGTTGGTGCGATTTTTTGCTGTGGCGCATCAGAACTGTCGATTGATGAGTCGAGTGCCATATCCTGTTCTTATGAGGGCATCTTTCAACATCACCTCAGCACTTCACTGTACCGCAAGTTCATGGATAACCTCACAATGCTCCACTTCTGCAGCTTCCACCTTAAACACGTTAAAGAAGTCATCCCCTATGGACAAGCCCTTTTGTATACATAGGATCTGCTCAGATGGGGAGGCTCACAACAGACACCTACAGGTGCTGCAAAATAAGACAAATTTCTTCTTGTTGTCCAAGTTAAGAACAGGATATGGCGCTCGACTTATTGCTGACAGTTCTGACGCGCCACAGCATCTTTCAGCATCTGTAGGTGTCTGTTGAAACAATTTACACCTCTTTAACCTGTGCTTAATCCTCTCTCCACTCGCATTATCTCATAGAATCATAGAAACCCTACAGAACAGAAAGACGCCATTTGGCCCATTGAGTCTGCAATAACCACAACCCCCATATCCCTACATATTTACCCACTAATCCCTCTAACCGGTGCATCTCAGGACACTAAGGGGCAATTTTAGCATGGCCAATCACCCTGACTCGCACATCTTTGGATTGTACCTGTAAAGACCTGATTATCTGTTAAGACTCTCATTCCAACCATTATCTTGTAAATTGAGTCCATGCTTATATGTCCCCTGTTTGTGAACGCAACTCTTCACTCACCTGATGAAGGAGCAGCGCTCCAAAAGTTGTGCTACCAAATAAAGCTGTTGGGCTTTAACCTGGTGTCCTGAGACTTCTTACTGTGCCCACCCCCGTCCAATGCCGTATCTCCACATCATTACTTCAAATCACATAATCTCAGTTGTGAAACTATGTGATGTGTGAGACTGTGTGTAACTTCTTTTTGTACTCACCCCAGTCCAATGCCAACATCTCCACATCAAATCACATAGTCATCCTAGATTCAGTATCTATGTTTGAAATGTGACAAAGGAAAGCTAAAAAGACCAATTAGCCATAAGTGTGCTAATGATGTGATTTTGCTAAATTTCTTTGGTTGTGCCCTGAGGAATTCTTCCAATAGAATCAATTATCTTTTGCTTTCAGATATCTGTGAGCTCATTTTGTTCTGACTTCTTTCCTTGTGTTAAAAGTTCCCTTTGAAGAATGTAGACACAAAAGATATGCAATGGAGTTTTTAAATTGACTAGGATATTTCTATGCAGGATGGACGAGCTAATTTTCCTCAATACACAAGGCAGAAGGAACTTGATCATTTTTTTTGTTAAAATACAAAGGAAGTATAGCTTAAACTTAATGGCTGCACAAAGATATTGCTTTGATAAAGGTAACATTAGGTTCTGTCAAGATCAGCTTTTTTACTAGTCTCTTACTAATTGTTCCTCAAATCAAATGTAAAATTGAAGATCTGGGGCAGAATTTTCCCGACCCGCCCGCCGCAGGAATCATAGCAGGCGAGACAGGACCATGCAAAGGTCTGTTGACCTCGGGCAGGAATTTCCAGTCTTGGAATGAGCGCAGCCAAAAAATTCTGCCTGTGGTGTCAGTATTTAGGTATACGGAAAGAGGCCAGTATTAAGACCATGGTTTGATCAAAATTTAAATGAAACGTGGCACAGTAGCACAGTGGTTAGCACTGCTGCTTCATGGCTCCAGGGACCTGGATTCAATTCCTGGTTTGAGTCACTGTCTGTGTGGAGTTTGCACATTCTCCTCATGTCTGCATGGGTTTCCTCCAGGTACTCTGGTTTCCTCCCAAAGATATGCAGGTTAGGCTGTTTAGCCATGCTAAAATTGCCCCTTAGTGTCCTGAGATGCGTAGGTTAGAGGGATTAGTGGGTAAAATATGTAGGGATAGGGGGGTAGGGTCTGGGTGGGATTGTGGTTGGTGCAGACTCGATGGGCGGAATGGCCTATTTCTGTACTGTAGGGTTTCTGTGATTTCTATGATTCTTGAGAAAAATAAAAGGAAATAAACTAATGTAAATTCCCACCATCATTGCCGATTAAATTGTGCTGAAGATTGCACAATATTCAGCACTAGTTGCGACTTCATAGATACCGAAGTAGCGCACACTTATATGCAGCAAGACCTGGACAGCATTCAAGCTTTGGCTGGCATGTAACATTCACACCACACAAGTGCTAGGCAATGACCATCTCCAACAAGAGAGAATGCAACAATTTCCCCATGACATTCAATGGTTTAGCCATTGCTGAACCCCCCACTGTCAAAATCCTTGGGGATTACAATTGACCTGAGGCTGAACTGGATCAGCCATATAAATATTCTGGCTACAAGAGCAGGTCAAAGGTTGGGTGGAAAGTAGCTCACCTCCTGGCTCTCCAAAGCCTCTCCACTGTCTACAAGGCACAAGTTAGAAGTGTGATTGAATACTTTATGCTTGCTTGAATGAGTGCAGCTCCAACAATACTCAACAGACTTGACACCATTCAGGACAAAGCAGCCTGCTTGATTGGCACCCCATTCACCATCTTTAATGTTCACAGCCCCTCCCCACTCCTCAACCACCACCACCACCATCAACGTATATTGGCAGCAGTGTCTGTACCATTTACAAGATACACTGAAGCAACCAAGCAAGGCTCCTTTGACAGCACCTTCCAAACCCACAACCTTTATCTTGAAGAGCAAAGGCAGCGAATGCTTGCAAGTTCTCCTCCAAGCCACACACCACCCTAACTCGGAACTCTACTGCTGTCCTTTGACGATTTCTGGATAAAAATTCTGGAACTGCCTCTCTCTCAGCACTGTTGTGTACGTGTGCCACATGGCTTGCAGCGGGGGCAATTGGGCATCAGCAATAAATGCTGCCTCAATCAGTGATTCCCACGTGCCACTAAAGTATATTTTTAAAAATTACATGAGTAGGATAATGGGTGTTTTGATTCTCGCTCTGTAGATTTTGATTCTGTTGTTACTAACCTCAACACCGATGGCAAAAACTAATCTGTTAACCAAATGAGCAGAAGATACATCAGGAATGTTTAGAAAGATATTTCTTTTCAAGCCTTGTGCACTGTTGGTTGCAATCAATTTAGTTGAACAACTGAAAAGCAATATTTCAGTAATGCTTTTCTTAAAAAAACTGCAACACGGATGAAAAGACTATTTCCAGATAAAATGGAAACGATTTTTGCAGCATTTGTTTTGTGCTTGAATTCTAAACCATCTACGTTTTCGTTAGAAGAGTCAAATTTATGTCTTTGTTTTATAATTTAAAAATTATTTGACCATGCATTGATCAATGTATGCAGATT
Source organism: Carcharhinus amblyrhynchos (assembly GCF_965287045.1). Taxonomy (NCBI): domain Eukaryota; kingdom Metazoa; phylum Chordata; class Chondrichthyes; order Carcharhiniformes; family Carcharhinidae; genus Carcharhinus; species Carcharhinus amblyrhynchos. Next base: position 59,358,398 of record NC_137335.1, read on the forward strand.
TTCCTCTAAAAAATTAAACAAGTGACTACATTTTGTTGCAGAAAGCTTGCTGAGCTAAATGATTGATTTATCTGACTCATGTGATCGGGTGAACACTGGTTTAAAACTCTGCCCAATAACACTTTCCGTGATTTCAGTGGAGAGTGAATTGAGCAGGATGCCTTGTACCTGAACCATCAGATTTTTCAACAGATGGGTCAACTTGAAATGGCCTCACATACCTTCGTTTTGAGTTTTTATTTTTGAAATTAAAATCTGAAAGTCTGTAAGGCAAATAGGCTTTGATTTTTGTTACCTCTATTGGACCAATGGTTAGAAACTGTAATTCTAACTTTTCAAAGGTTGACAAGACACATGCACAGACTCACCCCCACAAGCACTTTCTTTCACAAAACCTATACACCAGTTTTATCAAGCCTGGAACACCGTCCTTTAGTGTGTTTTTGTTGTTGCCACTCCCTCATTGCCAAAGGGTCCCAAATCCATCAGTGAGCTGAACCCCACATGCCTCTTCCAATCTCAGATATTCCTCATATAGTTTTACCAAACTCAACCCTGATTTTAACCACCTTTCACTTCCCCCTATTCTTTCACCAAACCCATTGGGCCATGGCTGACATACCAAAGGAGAAATAATAGATTGGAAACATTATGAAAAAAGGAACAGTTTTTCATGGTTGATGACCAAAGTGACGCTGAATGATCATTAATTTTCATCTGGCTCACATAAGTTTGCAACAAAGATTTTCTGAGCTGGTAATTTGACAGATTTTAATTTATGTGAAAAAGAACTGGAGGTTATTTTGGAGAAAAAGTACAAAAACTGCATGGTGCTAACGCAACAAAGAAACTCTTTAAACTCTTTGAGAAGATATACTAAAGACCCTAGGTTTTAACTTATACTGTCTATTGCCAACTGGCTGCTCTAACATCATGTTGTAACAGGACCTTTTGTTAATTGTCAAAAATATCCACTTTAAAAATCAGAATTAACCATCATTTATTGAAGTAAAAATTATTGGCATCCCCCTATCCTCAAACCCCATAGTTTATCTTTATGCTTTCAGTAATCATAGGGATCAATTTCATAGTCTATCTGTCCTCATAATATATTCCAGATGCTACATACTGGATATTATACTGGATCATATTCAATTTATTTTTTGTTTTGGAACAGCGTGGAAGTACATCAGTCCAGCTAGATAGAGTAGGCAATTTTCATAATTGCACAATAAATTTGTTAGGAAAACAAAGATAGTTTTAAGAGATTTATATTTGTATTGATAAACATTAAAAATAAGGTATAGTTTTAAGTGCGTTTAAATTAACGTTCTGTGCCTGGAAGGGTAAATCCGATAATTAGAATCATGCCGGACAGAAACATCTATGTGTGGGGGTTGGTTTCAATTCTAACTGTGAATCTGTTGTGCGTAGAGAGGGTTACAGTGTGACGAATAAATAAAAGGCATGGCCATTGCTTAGCAACTGGGACCCTTTGTAAGATGGCAAGGCTTTTATGTTTTAATGGGATATTTAGCAGCTGGAGGCAGTTCAGAGAGGAGAGAACATCTCAGCCCTGCCAGGACAAGCTAGACAGGACAAGGGATTTGTAAATATGCAGGCTTCCTAAGGAACATATTACAGTCAGATACCCAGGGAATTGGGACTTAATGTCTTCAGAGGACTGAAATTAAGAGAACAAAGACCAAGATATTGTTCAGAAAGTGTTCTGAGTTAAAGAGGCAATTGCAGTAATCAGCTTTAAAATGGGACTTCAGAGGCAAATGAAATACCATTTTACTAGAGGCTGGAAATCAAGACTTGAAGCAGTTGTGAACAGTTTGTACAACAGTCTAGACAAAGAGTTCCCAAAGAGATTGGTGTAAAATCTGGACTGGATTTGCTGTTAAACGCAGAGCAGAAGTTTTGTTTTAAAGTAAATGGTTAAAAATTATAACATGTTACTGTGCAGAGGGACCTGGGGGTCCTTGTGCATGAATCGCAAAAACTCAGTCTGCAGGTGCAGCAGGTGATCAAGAAGACAAATGGAATGTTGGCCTTTATCGCGAGGGGGATAGAATATAAAAGCAAGGAGTTCTTGCTGCAACTGTACAAGGCACTGGTAAGGCCACAACTAGAGTACTGTGTGCAATTTTGGTCCCCTTATTTGCGAAAGGTTATATTGGCCTTGGAGGGAGTACAGAGAAGGTTCACCAGGTTGATACCGGAGATGAGGGGGTTAGCTTATGAGGAGAGATTGAGTAGATTGGGCCTGTACTCGTTGGAGTTTAGAGGGCTGAGGGGTGATCTTACAGAGACATATAAGATAATGAAGGGGCTAGATAGGATAGAGGTAGAGAGATTTTTTCCACTTAGAAAGGAAACCAGAACTAGAGGGCACAGCCTCAAAATAAGGGGAACCAGTTTAGAACAGAGTTGAGAACGAACTTCTCTCAGAGGGTAGTGAATCTCCGGAATTCGCTGCCCATTGAAGTGGTGGAGGCTACCTCGTTGAATATGTTTAAGTCACAGTTAGGTAGATTTCTGATTATTAAGGGTTATGGGGAGCAAGCGGGTAAGTGGAATTGATCCACTTCAGATCAGCCATGATCTTATTGAATGGCGGGGCAGGCTCGAAGGGCTAGATGGCCTACTCCTGCTCCTATTTCTTATGTTCTTATCATTTGGAAAACCCAGACCAGATTTTGTAATGTCAGCTGTTAATGGAAAGCATTTTTGTGAATGAAGATTTTAAATATGTTTTTTGGGAGTGGAGTTTGGAAATTTTCATGTGACAATCATCTGGGCGGATTCTGAGGAGAAATCCACAGACATTCACTTGGGAGTCAGAGTGGAGATTGTATTTGACCACATCCATCTTGTATTTTTAAAGGACCTTTGTGCCACAGATCATCATATCTTAAGATATACTTTGTAATCCATGTTAATTTTAAAATCTGTGGGAATTAGTTAAGCTAAGGGGGGAGTAAATGAATACAGCACCATCATCTAAGTTTTTCATGTTTAATAAATGTTTTTTCTTGTTAAAGCTAACTAGTGGTTCTATGACTATGTTCCTTCACTAATAAAAGTAAAAAGTTATGATCTTTTGAGCCAGGGTTTCATTCTGGGATCTTCCCCTCCAATTATAAGATCAACTGGTACCATAGCAAATTGATCTGGTCCATTGTCAAAAATATAATTTTCCCCTCAAAACAAGCTTTATTAGTTGTAAACCTCCTTATGAAAGTGATTTCTTCTGATAAGATGTTTTGTGTTTTATTCTGTGCAGAGGAAATGGAAGAAGAACTGGAAACACCAAGTATTTTAGATTTGACAGAGAAACAAAGACATCAACTTAAACACCGGGAGATATTTTTATCTCGCCAATACGAATCCCTTCCGGCTACACACATAAGGTATGCAATTGCACTACAAAAGAAGAAATAAATTTATGTTGAATCCTACCTTGTGAATTTTGTTGTTGAGCTAATAAAATGCATCTATGTCATCATTAATGGTTGTCATATTTGTCCATGGCACTGAAGTTGACCATGTTCTTCATCTGGGGTGTTGGGTAGGGTCTGGTGGGTAAGCAGGTGACTGCTAAGACTTTTCTGTACCCAGGATAGGATAATCGGTTACTACAGATGATTGTATTTTGGATGAGTTGCTGCCTTGTGATTTCCTCTCCTTGCGATTTTACTTTGTCTCTGATATGCGTTTGCTTTCAAAGAAAGCCACAGCTTTATTTATTTAGATACAGCAGGTACAGCAATCCTAGGTGAGCTTGAAGTCCATATCAAACTCCTAAGTGAAGCCTTAAAGAGTGACTTTGTATTACTCCCTTTGATTGCCATGAGAACCCATCCTGAACTTGAGCTCATCATAGAAAATTTGCTTTGGTAAATGAGTGTCAGGCATTCTGGCTATATAATTAGCAGTTGTAACTGCTTAATTTAGTGTGGATCTTTAGCATGTTCGTTCAAGTGAGGACCTCAGTGTCTGGTATTTTGTTCTGCCATCTGATATTCAGAAGTTTCCAAAGGTGGCTGAAGTGGAAGTGGTTGAGCTTCTTGGCATGATGTTGGTAGTCCAAACCTTGCATGGACAGGACTAGTGCTCTACAGACTTACAATTTGGTAGGCAGACTTATTCCCCTTCATTCGATGTTTGAAATCTACAGAAGGCTACACTTGCTTTGCCAATTCTTGTATGCGTCTTATCATAAATTGGACAGTTTGGGAGAGTATGCTACCGAAATCGTGAGCTTATCCACTGCTGACAGTTCTGGTCATGGACTGAAAGCTTAGGCTTGAGATAGGCTTTCCTGGAGCAGGCGTGGTACGTTACTTCACTGTTCATTGTGCTGTAAGACTGCAGTTGTTGCATACATTGGAGAAAAAGTCAATGCTACATTGTATGTTCAGCTCTGAACCAACAACTAGTGAACAGGAAATTGCTGTGATTATATTGCGTCACCATTGATGATACTTAAAGTCAATTAAGTTATTAAAATACAGTTATTTGCCAGAAGTTTATCTGTTTAAATTGTACTGTCTTTTAAAATTTTTAACTGATTATGTATTATGTGCTGTGTTCATGAAGAACATTTTTAGTAAGTTTATCACCAACAACTTGTATTTATATAGAACCTTTAACATAGAAAAATATCTCAAGACATTTCACTGGTACATTTTCAAACAAAGAATGACATTGAGCTACCTGGTCAAAGAGGAAGATTCTAAGGAAGATGGGTCTCATTTAGGAGTTGACAGCATGTTTAAAGACTTCTAAAGGAATAAAAGGTTAATAATGAGCTAGTTAACTGCCAGGATTGAGGGATCAAGTGTTGCTACCTGGGCTCGCAGGAGGAAGAGAAACAGTCGAGATTGCTGGTCAGATGGTTTCAATCTTAGCGGCAAATAAATCCATGAGATCATTGCTCTTGTTGGAGGTGAAGGTGACCACAGCAGAGGAGATGGGTTTAAGACAGCAATTTCCAGTAAAGAAAATAGACCGATTGTCACCTTTGCATTTCAAGCTCAGCCTGCAAGTCAGTGAGCAGTTTTGGCAGATGAGAGCAGGACCTGATGGTGCTTTATGCTTTAAGAAAATAAGCATTATACTTTGTGTGGTAGTTTAGTTACAGATGCATTTATCTTTGCTAGCTGAACATGTATGCATATTCCATAAGCCTTTTAATATTTAGGATTTATTCCCTTGCTTTGACACCATTTCTCTCTCTGTCAACTGTCTGCGGCTGAACCACAAACTGTTCATAATGTTGGTGCCATATCTAACCCCAAGATGAACTATTTACCTCCTAATTCTGTCCTCAATTTGACAGCATGTTTCTGACTATGTGGTATCATCTGACTCTGCCTCTGCCTCATCTCATGCTGAAACTCTCATCTGTGCCTTTCGTTACCTCTAAGCTTGGCTATTCCAAAACTGGCTTCCACGTTCATCCTTTGGAAAGCCTTAGGTCATCCAAAATTCTGCTGTCTGTGTCCTAGATCATAGAAATTCTCAGTGTTTGCTAGCTTGCAGTTCGCTCCTGGTTAAGCAAAGCCTTACTCTTAAAATTCTCATTCTTGCTTTCATTTTTCTCCATGATCTTATCCTTCCCTTTCTTTGTAACATCCTCCAACCCGACAACCCTCCAAGATCTGTGTTTCTATCATTCTGACCAATAGTGAATGCTTAAGTCTTCTCTTGCCCAGCTTTAGAATTCTCTCCCTCAACCTCTAGGCTTCTGTTTCTTCTTTTAAGACACTTGTTAAAATCCACTTCTTTGTCTAAACTTTTCTTTATTAACCCTCCTCTCTTACGTGACTGGGTGCCAGGTTTTGCTTCAAAATGCCCATGTGAAGCACCTTGGGAAGTTTCATTATGTTAGAGGATGTTATATAAAAATAGGTTGGTAAGAAATTCCTCCTCATGTCATCATTTGATCTATCAAGTGGCTGTCATTTTTATAACTCCATATTCCAGACTTCCTTTCAAAAGGAAACTTTTGTCACATCTATTCTAGTGAAACCCTTCATAATTTTAAAGACCTCTATCGGGTTTCCTCTTAGTTTTTTTTCGCAGTGAAAGAAGCCCAGCCTGCTCAATGTTTCCTGATAGTTAATCACCTGGTAACATTTTCCTAAATCCTTGTTGCACTTTTTCCAGCCTTTTTGTAATGTGGATGCCAGAACTGCATGTAGTCATCCAAGTTTGATCTAACCAAGGTTCGACATACATTTTACATTATTTCCTTGCTTTTATTTGCACTCTTTATGACCGTAAAAAATGTGTTGCTGTGGAAACGGTTCACATAGATGTATTCCTAGATCTCTATTCTCCAAGACCCCATTTAGTTTCTAGCCTTTCAAGGAATGTGGCCTTTGTATTGCTTTTCCTGATTAGAACCACGTCACTATGTTAAATGTTGTTTACTATTTATCTGCTCATTATGTGTCTGCCTTTATCTTGGTGCAAGCCTTTTCTTCACATGATTGGCATCTATAAAATCTTGACACCATACCTCTAATTTCTGATTCAAAACCAAATGCATATGGTGAACAACATGATTCCAGCACAAACCTTACAGGCATCACGCTCTACTTTCTACCAGGATGAGAAAGATTCTCCCCTCATTATTATTTCTACCCTCTCATCTACCCTCAACCTATTCTGTACTGGCCTCTGACTTTGTGCATCCTTACATATTGTGAGTCTTTTATATGCCAAATATGCCTCATCCATTGTGGTGCCCTTGTCTATTGTTTCTGTTGGCTCTTCAAATAGTTCAATAAGACTTCAATAAGACTTGCTGTTTTAAATTCAAATTAACTTTTTTGTTATTGCACTCTTTGCTTCTAGCATGTTTCCTACCACAGATATTAAAGTAACTGGTCTATAGTTTCTTGGATTACTTTCATTACTCCTTTTAAAGATATGAATTACATTTGATTCTTACCAGTCCAATGGCATTTTAGTTTTATATTGATTTTTTATATTAAGGATACCAGTGCCTTTGTTTTTGAAAGTATCTGTGGGCCCAATTTGTCAGAACCTGGTGCCTTAACTGGCTTTACAATGGGCCCTTCATTCTTAGCCCAACTGCTATCTCTCAATCCTCTCTCTACAAATGCATCTGGAGATTGAAACTTGTACTTTCACTAATATTGATGGAAAAAAATAAACTGGTAATTGCCACCTTATGCTTGCAAACATCTTTATGCTAATATAAATGGGAATTTCACGAGTTTTTCTGCTAACAATTTGAGGTGTTTGTTTCAATACCCTGTCCTGAATCCACGCTGGTTATTCTTTATCCTTGAAATTCTTTAATTAGGTGGATTTCTGTGTAACCAGTGTGATGATTGTGTGCCTATAGCAATGTTTCTTGATTATTTTTACCTCGTAATTATATCCGCTTTAGAGTAATTCAAGAAGTAAGTAGACATTGCAATGGTAGAATCATAAGTTTCAATGGATGAATGAGCTTGATGGGATAAATGGCTTCGCTCTCGTTATTTTGGTGATCTCAATCTTTGTGGTTATATTATCAGCAGAACAATATTCTTTGTCATGATGCTCATCTAAGTCAAATGCATAACACTCTGAAGATACTTATTATTTTGTGAAAAACTTATGCTAATGCCTGAGATCACCAGCATGTTTCAGGGCTCTCTCCCTGACTTTTGTTCACTTGCTTCCATGCATAACTGTGGTAATTGTCCCTTGAAGGACAACGCAACAGAAGATCACCTGGCTTCAGGGACGAATTGGAAAACTCCAGCAAGAGACAGTGGGCAATGTACAGGGAAATTGGATGGCAACTCTCAAACAAGGCCTATGAGCAGCCAAGACTTCAAGGAAGAGGCAACGCAAGACTTCAGGATTCAGTAAGACCTCAGGGAAGCGAAAACGTCTTGCCTCAGAGGCGCAAATGAAGATCTCAGGGAAAGGCAATGTAAGACTTCAGAAGAGGCAATAAGACCTTATGGGAGAGGAATTGCCAGATCTCAGAGGACGTAATGGTGACCTCAGGAAGAGGCAACGGTAGGCCCCAGAAAGATTCTAGTAAGAGGGAACTGAATGATCCTAGAAGAAGGGCAACAAAAGACACTAAATGATCAAATGACACATAATGAGAGAATCGCATTCCATTGGAGACCGACTCGACCAACAATGAAGCCAAAAAGTAGAAACGAAGGGGGCGATTCTCCTTTGTGACTCACAAATTTTCTGGCAGGTCCAGTCGGGAAAGTCACATGTTGGCCATTTTGCGGGATTCGCGCATGTGTTCCCGATGCACACGCATCTCCCAGAGCTGGAGAACAGTTGCAGTCGGGACCGTGCTGGAAACCAATGGGAAGAGAGGTAAGTCATTTGAATCTATACTAAATACATTTTAAATATAGTTTGTATGTGATTATCAGATCTGGCATGAAACTTGCCAGGCCCAATAGCATCTCCCACCCCGTCAGGTGTACTTGATTCCAGCAGGGTTTAGAGTAGCTCCCCATGTTTGGGGAACTAGTGGGAGACCCAGCCAGAGTGAAGGGGGGCAATTGGGGCCCTCCAGGGGGTCAGGCAGCAGGGGCATGGGCACCTTGGCAGTGCCAGTCTGTGCCCCTGGTACTGCCCAAGGGACAAAGTGCCCATGACCAGGGAGCACCGTGGCATTGCCCCACCAGTCATATTGGGTCTATTGTGGGCAGGGCCTAGGGGGCAATTGGTGGGTGTCAGGGGTTCCTGCTGCCACTCTGTGTGGGGATTGGTCTGGACTGGAGGGAGACCAGTGATCGGGGTGGGCTGGGGAGGGGTGGGTGGTGGGGGGGAGTTGGTCTGTCTGCGGAGGGGGCGGGGGAGGTATTGTCTGACCTGAGGGTGGGGGCGGTTTGCCAGATGAGGGGGTTGGGGAGTTGCCACTGCTGGGGGAGGACGGGCTGGACATTGGGGTGCTCTGGGTTGGGGTGGAGGGATTGGGTCTGGTCTGCGAATTGTTGTGGGGGCCATGAGGGATGTGGGGGCTGGAGAGGCAGCACTGTGAGTGTCCCAGGATCACTGGTCAGAAAATGGGGAGACTGACAGATCAGGGCCACTGTGCATACACAGGGTGTTCCAGAGCTGTCAGACTCTGGCGTGAATAGGCCCTGCCCCTGAGTTTTTAATGAAAAACAGTCGTGATCTAGGCTAGTTTTCTCACCAATTTAGCACTTTTGGGAGAATTGCTGCCCAAGATTTCATTTGTGAAATGTATATTGTAATAATGTGATGGATATACCTGGGAAGAAGTGCACCAATTAAAGACTTCAAGAGAAACTAGGAACTATTGAATTACGAGGAATCAGCAAAAAGAATTGCAGCTTTAGAGAAGACATTAAAGCAGCAAGATGAAATGATTGACAGCAAACTTGAAAGAAAAATCAAAAATTAAGTTAAGGAGAAGAATTTCATGGAACAATGGAAAATGAGCTGAGCTCTATGTTTCTTGCGTGCTATACAGACAAAACATATTTCTACTGAAATCGATAATGATGAATTTTCCTAATTTTGTCATTATACACAACAAGCGGGAGAAATGTTTGGTCCATTTTTAAGTCAATTGCCTAAAATTATAGATGTGGGAACAAAAAAATACATTTGGCTAGTGAATGAATTAAAGTTGTTCATGCATTTGCTGGAGTATTTTTGCCCGCATTTGCATTTCTAGACTGATTTTCCAGAACAGCAATGTCTTTGTTCTAAATCACCACAAATCGTAACTCACTTAATGGATAACATAGGCCTACTGTATTCCTGAGACGTGTTCTGATAACTACTTTCCAGTGAAGCGGCATGCTATTAACCTTAGAAGGTAAATTTAGGATCGTAGCAAACATGCTTGCTTTTGTAAGCGCCTCAGAATATTTTAGTGAATACAGCTACTGTGCAAGTAAATATTAGTCATGTAAAATAGACAAATTTACAGAGTTGGACAAATATGTTCTGACCCTAGAGGATAGCATAATTTATTTCAATCTCATTTCTGCACTAATTTATGTTGAAGTTTTATGGCAGGTTTCTATCCAAGTGAAACTGAAGAGGCTAATTGTTAGGGAAATTTTAGAGAATTGATGTCAAGACTTGTGTATCATTTTTGGATTTGTTTTAAGTTGCACCATTACGGTATTCGACATGGACAAAAACAAACTGGTTAGAATCATAGAATTCTTGCAGTGCAGAAGGAGACTGTTTGGCTCATTGAATCTGCACTGACCACAGTTCCATCCAGGCCCTATTCCCATAACCCCACATATTTACTCTGCTAGTCCCCCTGACACTAAAGGGCAATTTACCATGGCCAATCAACCTAACCCGCACATCTTTGGAGTGTGGGAGGAAACCCACGCAGGCATGTGGAAAATGTGCAAACTCCACACAAACTCCCAAGGCTGGAAATGAACCCAGGTCCCTGGCATGATGGGCAGCAGTGCTAACCATCGGAATATCTTTGGTTTGTCTAGCTAATTTAATTTTTAACTTGTAATAAATTCCTTCTTGTTTCCTTACATGCTTTTCACATGTGCTTCTTCACTGGAGTCGATTTAGATGCTTTTAGAATGGGAAAGGGAATGTGCAGCCCGAACTAAGACTGGAGTTTGAAATTAGAATGTTCAGCCTGGGATCTGATAGCATGCTGGCTTGGGAATGGTGTGATGGCTAGATCCTGGGGCTTTGCAAGACTTGGATGGTTGAACTGAGACTAAGCAAGAGTTGAAGGAACGGCTGACTTGAAAGGTATGGAAAGGAAAGATGAGTGGGGACTGAGATTTGTGAAGAATTTAGGGGGTGATAGTGCTGAGTTGACTGAGGCCATGGTAACACTGGAATGGAGGGGACTTTGGGTGCGGGGATACTTCAGGAAAGAGAAGAGGCCTCATTTGTACATCTAGAGTGTATGTTGATCAGTCAGGAATTTGATATCAATCAGAGCAGAGTGATAATAGTAGCATGGCATCATTAAGACAAATCAACAAAGTTTCATCTCTGATCTATTGCTTTCATAATGCTTTTGAAATCATCAGTCAGTCACATCGACCCATGAATCACTCTTTTCATGAGAGAAGTGATATTGAGCTGGATTTTATGGTCCTCTGCCTGCAAGTTTTGAAGGTAGGAGGCACGTAAAATCTGGTGGTGGTTTGCTTGCCATGCCGCCATTATAATTATACCAGTGACAGGAGTAGTCTCGGGCAGCTCGCCCATCAGTGGACCAGCTGAGACCTTTTAAGTGGCAGGTAATTAATCCTCAGATCTCACCATCACCATGTTAACCGATCATCTCGACTCGAGTGTTGCTGCAGGAGCTGTTTCTTCAGCTGCTTCATCAATAACCTTTCTTCAAATAAAGTCAGAAGTGGGGATGCTTACTGTTTATTGCATTGTGGTTTGTTCCATTTGCAACTCCTCAGATAATGAGACAGACCAGGTCCACATGCAACAAGACTGGCCAACATTCAGGCTCTGGCTGATAATGGCACATAATATTGGTACCACACAAATGGCAAGCAATCACCATCACCAATAAGAGACAGGTTAACCACCTCTCTTTGGCCAGCATTATCATTGCTGAATTATCCTACCATCAACATTCTGGGGGTCATGTTCCAGCGACTTTGGAAATGGCTGTGAGGGCAGGTCAGAGATTGGGAATTCTCTAATCAGCAACACAGCAATCTGACTCCACCATGTACAAGGCATAAACCAGGAATGTGATGGACTACTCCCCATGTTCATGGATGAGTGCAGCTCTAAGACTCAAGAAATTCGACACGATCCAGACAAAGGAAACTTGTTTGGCACCCAAGCCTCGCCTTAAATATTCACTCCTTGCATCCAAACATACCAATTAGGAGCAGTAGTTGGCTGCTCAGCCCCTTGAGCTCGCTCTGTCATTCAATAAGATCAGGGCTGATCTGCTTGTAACCTCAACCTCACATTCCCACCTACCCCCGATAACCTTTGAACCCTTGCTTATCACAGATCTATCTACCTCTGCCTCAGAAATAGTCAAAAACACTGCCTTTTGAGCAAAAGATTTCTTGAGAGAAAATAATTCTCCACACCTTTGTTTTAAATGGATGAACCTGTATTTTTGAACAATGTGCCCTAGTTCGAGATTCTGACACAAGAGGAAACATGTTTTCCACATCCACCCTGTCAAGACCCGTCAAGATTTTGTATTTTTTGATCAAATTGTCTTCCTCTTCTAAACTCCAGGGGATACAAGCCCAGCCTGTCAAACCTTCCTTCATAAAACAACCATGTCCATTCCGGTTACGAGTCCAGTGAACCTCTGAACTGTTTCTAACACATGTACATTCTTCCTTAACTAAGGAAACCAGTACTAATTTGCAGTACTCCAGATGTGGTCTCACCTGTGCCTATACACCAAAGGATAACCTCGCTATGTTTATATTCAATTCCTCTTGCAATAAAAGATAACATTCTATTGGCTTTTCTAATTACTTGCTGTACCTGCAAACTAGGCATTTGCATTTCATGCATTCAGACACCCAGATCCCCCTTCATCTCTGAACTCTGTAATCTTTCACCATTTTGATAACTTTTTTTTTATTCTTCTTGCCAAAATGGATAATTTCACATTTTCCCACGTTATACCCCATTTGTTAAATCTTTGCCCACTCACGTAGTCTATCAATATCCCTTTGTGTCTTTATGTCCGCTTACACAGAAGCCGGAGTAGACCTTTCGATATGTTGAGCCTCTCCGCCATTCAGGCAGATAATCCACCTCAACACCATTTTTTCCCACTATCCCTACATCCCTTAAATCTTATTGACATCCAGAAACCAATCTATTTCTCTCTTGAACATGTTTAATGATTGAGCTTCCGTTGCTCTGAGGTAGAGCATTCAAAAGATTCACCACCCTCTGAGTGAAAAAAATTCCTCCTCAACTTCGCCGAAAATGGCTTGCCCCTTTTTGTGAGGCTATGTCCCCTGTTCTAGACCCGCCAGCTAGGGGACCCTATAATGTCCTGTAAGAATTTTGTAATTTTATTGATATTAGCCTTTGTTCCCCAAAACTGTGGAGAATGCAGGCCCAGTTCCCTCAATCTCAATCTATAAACCTCTGTTAAATTCACTAAGCAATTATAACTTTCCATAGAGGAAATTCTGTGCACAAATCATGTAGAGGACAAATTTCTCTTCTTCTCTGAGGTTCCTTCCTGCTGTGTCATAGAATGGAGCACTATGTCTAGTACACAATTTGTGTTGAAAATAAGCGGAGAAAGGAAAGAATGAAATAATCAAAGAAAGGTAAAAACATGGAAAGAGTGAGAAATGTACAGTAGGCAAAATATGGGGCAAGGGGGAAAAGATGTGAGAGTAAACGGACAGAGAAAAAGCAAAGAATTGGAGCAAGGAATTTGCAAAAGCTTATTTGAAAACATGTAATACATGTACACTTTGATTTGCCTGAGCAGATGTATGGAAGATCAGCTAGTAAGACATAAAACCTTATAAGTCTGGGATTAGAAAATGTATTTATTCCATCCAAAGCATCTTTTGCAATACATAAAATATTCCTTTCTAACATCAAATTGAATTTTAAGAAATCCAAAGCTCTGAAATAACCACGAGGAGAATTTGTGTGCTAGAGTGATAGACTTTGAGGGTCTGAGTGCCTTTCCCCTTACGAATGATATTAAGTACAAAAGTTTTTCTTTTATTCTAAATTTTTGCAATGTTCATTTATGTCCTCTGATTTGAGTTTCTTATCCTTTTAAAGTAGTAATCTGGGTTTACCTCATCTATATATAGTTGCCCAGCCCCCATTTACAAATTAATTTCTTTCTGGCCTGTAAAGCTTAAGCTTCCCTAGTCATTACTCATAGATTATCCTCTTTACAACTGAGCTTTCCTCTGAAGTAAATATAGATCTATTTGTGTGTGGCACAGTAACTGAAACAAAGCTGTAAACTAAGTGTGCTTTGAAAAGTCCGATGTAGCATTGATTACCGTGGATTTATATTCTATTATATTGGCTCTTCTAGAATTATGTTCAAGCCTCTACGCTACCTTGTAATCTTTCTCAAAGCTTTTTTTTTAACCATGCTTTTGGTTTCATATCCTCATTCTTGTGATAACATGATGTGTGATCCATTTTATTTTCCTGGGCACGTGGGGATTACTTTCTGTGCTAAAGGTACTAAATAAAAACAAGCGCTTCTTGTGCAACAACAAAATGACTTGTATTTATATAGTTCCTTTAATGTAGACGGATGTCCCTAGGTGCTTCACAGTAATAAAGCAAGTCATATAAGGTAATATTACGGCCAATTAATAGAGGCTTGTTGAATGAGCTAAGTTTAAAGGAGCAAAAATAAAAAATGCTGGAAAGTTTCAGCATGTCTGACAGCATCTGTGGAAAGAGAATAAAGCTAATGTTTCAAGTCTGAATTACCCTTTGTTAGAGCTGAAGACGATAGAGAATAAGATGCTTTATGATGAGGAAAGGAACGGGGAGCTGTAAGAGCTGGATGCAGAGACAGGAGAGGTTGACAAAGATGTCATAGATAAAAGACAAAGGGAATGCAAATGGTAGTGATCATGGCTAAGAAGGGTGCTGATAGCAGCCCAGTAAGAGATTAGAATGTGTAATTGGCAAAACAAGTGTAAGCAGTGTGTCAAAGGACAACCTGAAACAAGTAACAGATGGTCCTAGTGGGGAGAGGGGCGACAGTGGTAATGGAAGAACATAAGAACATAAGAACATAAGAAATAGGAGCAGGAGTAGGCCATCTAGCCCTTCGAGCCTGCCCCGCCATTCAATAAGATCATGGCTGATCTGTTGTGGCTCAGTTCCACTTTCCCGCCCTCTCCCCATAACCCTCAATCCCCTCTCTTATCAAAAACCCATCAACCTGCTTCTTAAAAATATTTAGCGAGGCAGCCTCCACCACTTCAACGGGCAGAGAATTCCAGAGATTCACCACCCTTTGAGTGAAGAAGTTCCTCCTCAACTCCGTTCTAAACCGCCTCCCCTTTATCTTGAGGCTGTGCCCCCTAGTCCTACTGTCTTTTTTGAGCGGGAAGAGTCTCTCCACCTCTATCCTATCCATCCCATTCATCATCTTATACGTCTCAATGAGATCTCCCCTCATTCTTCTAAATGTTACGCCGTTGTTTAAGAAGGGTGCCAGGCAAAAGGCGGGGAATTATAGGCCGGTTAGTTTAACGTCTGTGGTAGGTAAAATGTTAGAATCCGTCATTAAGCAGGAAATTGCGAGGCATCTTGAAGGGAATTGCTTGATAGGGCGGACGCAACACGGTTTCATTAAAGGGAAGTCGTGTCTGACAAATTTACTGGAGTTCTATGAGGATGTGTCTAGGGCAGTGGATAGAGGAGAGCCGGTGGATGTGGTCTTTCTGGATTTTCAGAAGGCGTTTGACAAGGTACCTCACAAGAGGTTATTGCAGAAGGTCAGGGGACAGGGAGTTGGGGTTAGGGTGTTAGCGTGGATAGAGGATTGGTTGTCAAATAGGAGGCAGAGAGTGGGGGTCAATGGGTGCTATTCGGATTGGCGGTTGGTGACTAGTGGGGTGCCCCAGGGGTCGGTGCTGGGGCCTCAGCTATTTACCATTTATATAGATGATCTGGAGGAGGGAACCGAGTGCAGGGTGTCGAAATTTGCTGATGACACCAAGATTGGGGGAAAGGCAAATTGTGCGGAGGGTGTGGAGAGTCTGCAGAAGGATCTAGATAGGCTGGGCGAATGGGCCAGGAAATGGCAAATGGAATTTAATGTTGGCAAGTGTGAGGTGGTCCACTTTGGTAGGAAGAATGGTAGGAAGGACTATTACTTACGTGGCGAAAAACTGCAGCAGGCGACGGTGCAGAGGGACCTCGGGGTCCTTGTGCATGAGTCGCAAAAACCCAGCTTGCAGGTGCAGCAGGTGGTCAGGAAGGCGAATGGGATGCTGGCCTTCATAGCGAGGGGGATTGAATATAAAAGTAGGGAGGTCTTGCTGCAGCTGTATAGGGCATTGGTGAGGCCGCAGCTGGAATACTGTGTGCAGTTTTGGGCGCCGCACCTGTGCAAGGATATTTTGGCCCTGGAGGGAGTGCAGAGGAGGTTTACTAGGCTGATACCGGAGTTGAGGGGGTTGAGCTATGAGGAGAGGCTGAATAAACTAGGCTTGTACTTGCTAGAGTTTAAGAAAAATGGAAAGAGATTTTTTTTTAAAATTGAAAAATGAAATAATGGAAGAAATGAAAATAAATAAATTGATGGCAGTAGGCTGAAGGTGGAGGAGACTGTTCATGGTCTGAAATTGTTGAACTCAATGTTAAGTAGAAAGCATAAAATGCTTAATTGGAAGATAAGGAAGAGAAGAGTGTGTGTTGGGCTTCACTATAGCGTTACATAGAACACTACAGCACAAACAGGCCCTTCGGCCCACAAGTTGTGCCAATCACATCTATACCTACCAAGTCATAGAACTATCTGTAACTCCCAATCCCATTAGATCCCATATACTCATCCAGAAGTCTTTTAAAAGACCCCAGCGAGTTCGCCTCTACCACCACTGACGGCAGCCGATTCCACTCACTCACCACCCTCTGAGTGAAAAACTTTCCCCTAACATCTCCTCTGTACTTGCTTCCCAGCACCTTAACCCTGTGTCCTCTCATAGCGACCATTTGAGCCCTTGGAAATAGCCTCTGAGAATCCACCCTGTCTATTTCTCTCAACATTTTATAAACATCTATCAGGTCACCTCTCAACCTTCGTCTCTCCAGGGAGAAGAGACCTAGCTCCCTCAACCTATCTTCATAAGGCATGCCTCCCAATCCAGGCAACATCCTTGTAAATCTCCTCTGCACCTTCTCAATAACTTCCACATCCTTCCTGTAGTGAGGCGACCAGAACTGCGCACAGTACTCCAAGTGGGGTCTGACAAGGGTCTTATAAAGTTGCAGCATTACCTCCCAACTCCTAAACTCAATCCGTCGATTAATGAAGGCCAGTACACCATACGCCTTCTTGATCACATCCTCCACCTGCGAGGCCGATTTAAGAGTCCTGTGGACTCAGATCCCCAAGATCCTTCTGCTCTTCAACACAGCTAAGACTCCTATCCTTGATGTTGTACTCCTGCATTCCATTGGTCCTGCCAAAATGGACCACTACACATTTATCCGCGTTGAAGTCCATCTGCCACTTCTCCGGCCAGTCTTGCATCCTATCTATGTCACGCTGCAACTTCTGACATCCCTCCAGACTATCCACAACACCACCAACCTTCGTATCGTTGGCGAACTTACTAACCCATCCCTCCACTTCCTCATCCAGGTCATTTATGAAAATGACAAACAGCAAGGGTCCTAGAACAGATCCCTGGGGCACTCCACTGGTGACCGACCTCCATGCAGAAAAAGACCCATCCACAACCACTCTCTGCCTTCTGCAGGCAAGCCAGTTCTGGATCCACAAGGCCAAAGCCCTTTGGATACCATGCCCTCTCACCTTCTCAAGAAGTCTTGCTTGGGGATCTTATCAAACCTTATCTGTTACAACAGACCAAAGGTGGCAGTGTGAACATGAGAGCAGGATGGTGTGTTAAAATGGCAAGCAACAGGAAGGTCTGGGTCCTGCTTGTTGATGGACTAAAGATGTTCTGTCAAGTGGTCATCAAGTCTGTGATTGGTCTCTCCGATGTAGACTAGACCACATTGGGAGCAGTGACTGTAATAGACCAGATTAAAGGAGATGCACAAGAGTACTGCTTCACCTGAAAAGAGAGTTTCGGCCCTTGGATGGTGAGCAGGAATGGTCAGCAGGTAAAGGGGCCTTAAAAAACATAATATTGCAAAGATCTTGTGTAAAAATCGGACCTAGTTTTTCAGGGATCAAACAGCATTGTAACTGTTAATTGCTTACTGGTAATTACTGCGGATCATTAATTTAAAATTATGAGCAGGAACTTTTATATTCTAACAGCAATCTCCCAGTGGATCAACAAGACTAATGTGTACCACAAAATCTATCATGAGGCCTTTGTGTAAGAATAACAAATCTGTGGCTCAATTTAAGCTGGTCATGTCAAGAGAGTTAGAATACAAGAGCAGGAATGTACTTCTGAGGCTGTATAAGGCTCTGGTCAGACCCCATTTGGAGTATTGTGAACAGTTTTGGGCCCCATATCTAAGGAAGAATATGCTGGCCTTGGAAAGAGTCCAGAGGAGGTTCACAAGAATGATCCCTAGAATGAAGAGCTTGTCATATGAGGAACGGCTGAGGACTCTGGGGCTGTACCCGTTGGAGTTTAGAAGAATGGGGGCGGGGGGTGGGGGGGGGGCATCTTATTGAAAGTTACAGGAAACTGTGAGGCTTGCATAGAGTGGATGTGGAGAGGATGTTCCCACTAGTAGGAAAACTAGAATCAGAGGGCACAACCTCAGGCTAAAGGGACAATCCTTTAAAACAGAGATGAGGAGGAATATCTTCAGCCAGTGAGTGGTGAAACTGTGGAACTCTTTACCGCAGAAAGCTGTGGAGGCCAGGTCATTGAGTGTCTTTAAGACAGAGATAGATAGATCCTTGATTAATAAGGGGATCAGGGGTTATGGGGAAAAGGCAGGAGAATGGGGATGAGAAAATCATCAGCCATGATTGAATGGTGGAGCAGACCTGATGGGCCGAATGGCCTAATTCTGCTCCAATGTGTTATGGTCTTATGGAGAAAAATTTGGAAGAAATGATTAACAAGCATCAGCAGAAAGAGCATACTGCCAACGGAGCCGTCCGCATTATGCTGTCAGGGAAGTGAAGAATTATGGTATTTTCGAATTCAAGGGTATAGTTAAGTGGTGCACAAGATTCATGAAAAGACACGGTTAAAAATCTGCCACCTGTGCTCATGATAGATCATAAACTTCCACCATTTTGTTATTTGACATAGAGAGAGGAATGTGTATTGATTGGCTTGCGTTGAACAAATGGCTGAAACATCAATGAGCATCTACATGCCAGTAACAAAATGATTTCAAGAATAGTGAAAAAACTACCCTAGTAAAGATGGCTAGCCATGTAAAGATGTGGTTCAGAGTGGCTCTATATCTTGACAGATGGCACGAAATTAAGCTCATGTAATATTCCAGCACAAAGCTTTCCTAAGATACATTTCAGAATAGCGCTGTTTCTATGTTCACGAGGGAGGTTGGATGGATGATGGCAGTTGCAAGAAATGGGTCAAAACTGTATTAAGACCAGGAGGATTACAGAATGCTTCTTTCCAAGTTGAATCATAACGTTTCACCTGTTTTTTTTTCAAACCTTCAGCTGATCTTATGAGGTTTGTCATCATCTTGGGTATAAATTTAGTTCCTCCTCCTCTTTGCATTCACTCAATTTAACCAGTTGTACCATGAACTCTGACCCGTAGTTCTGAACTTCCCCCACTATTGGAAACATTCTTTCTGAATCTACCCTGTCTAACCCTGTTGGAATTTTATAAGTTTCTGTGAGATCTCCTCTCTTCTAAGCTCCAGTGAATCTAATCTTAACCGACTTAGTCTCTCCTCATATGACAGATCTGCCATCCCAGGAATCAGCCTGATAAACCTTTGCTGTACTCCCTCTATAGCAAGAACACCCTTCTTCAGATAAGGACACCAAAACTGCACACAATACTCCAGGTGCGGCCTCACCAACACCCTATTCAATTGCAGCAAAACATCCCTAAGCATATATTCAAATCAACATACCATTTGCCTTCTTTACTACCTGCTGTATTTGCATGCTTACTTTCAGCGACTGATGCACGCGGACACGTCTCACTGAATATCCACTTCTCTCAATTTACACCCATTCAAATAATAATGTTTTTCTACTATTGCTACCGAAGTGGATAATCTCACATTTATCCACATTATACTGCATCTATCATGCACCTGCCCACACACACAGCCTGTTCAAATCACATTGAAGCATCTCTGCATCCTCCTTACAGCTCACCCTTCCACCCAACTTTGTATCAATCTTCAAACACTGCTGGAACACAGGTGTTGCTGTTAGCTTTCTAAGTTTAAGTGTATTTATTAGTGTCACAAGTAGACTTACAGCAACACTGCAAAGAAGTTACTGTGAAAAAAGACGAGTAAGATACTGATGAGTGGGATCTAAGAGCTTGAGGGTTTTCTGATCTATAAATAACATTGGGTTACAATGAAAACCAGTCATGTTGGCACATAACAAGAATGTTAGCCTGTCCTTTGTGTCTCTAAACCCAGATGCTGTCATTTCTTCTTTGGATACTGAGTCCTATTTGACATTTTCTTCCCCAACGGACGAGTTTCACCCGTGTTGAAGATCTGCCCTGACTGGTACTGTGTCTCCTCAATTTATTTCTGCAGCTCCATGGGAAACTCTTCTTCAGCTGCATGACCAACTACTGCAGACTCCCCAATCAACCTCATGCTATGCAGACCAAAATGCTTTTTAAAGTGATCAAACCACCCTCTGCTGGCAGAGAATCCTCTGGAAGATGAAGGAGGGGCCCTTCTTCATCGTCACTACCCTTTTTATTACTTTTCATATGCTGATACAATGCAAGTGCCTTATTTTGAACAGCTGGGCCATTAATTGGGATCGTTTTTGATAATGCTATACCCACACATTAAGCAACTTCTCAAAGTTTCCTCCAAGTGTGATTTTTTTTTTTCTACCTGTAAAAGTTAACCTGGCAATATGACTACCAGAAATACTAATGCTGACCTTTATTTTATCTTCGGACTGCCTAATATACTTTGTAGATTCAATAACACTGTATTCCCTGGCCAACATGGTAGCTCGTTACGTTTTTCAGCCTATCTAACATTGCCACATTTTCAGCAAATATTAGTTTTCTAGCATGTTTATTGCTTGGATCAGATTCATTCACTTTGGAACAATGATAACTTGACTCAAGATTTCCCAGATACTAGATTACACTATGCTGTGCTGAAATCATAACAGCAATGAACACCGTGTACACACACTCCAATCAGCAAGGTGATAGACGACCTTCTAATCCAAAAAACATGTTTTGGACACCTTCTATATCATATGTTTAAGATACTAATTTAGAGCCTTTTCTATTTTATGACATTTCCTCCAACTTTTCATGTGTATTTTTTCTCTGAAAACCAAGTATAGTGAACATTCGACTGCAGCTGGTGAAATGGTGCACATAATGTTTTGCGCAGATAAGCAATTTCACATATGGCGAAGACTCATTTGAAAGAAGGAACTTCCTCTTTTACTGCCCTTAACTGTCATCGTATTGGGTGTTCAAGTTGTCATGGGATATGAACCCTGTAGGATATGTGACTCAGGCAAGGTCCTGAGTTTATGCCTTATCCAAATTAGCCAATCAAACCTGATGTAAGAGTGAGGGTTATACAATTAGCATTAGTGTTTCCAATCTACAGAAGAGGAAATATTCAATAACAGTTGACTGACTGATCTCTGACATACCGTTTGTGGAGTTATGTGTGTTCAGGTGACTAGATAATCTGTTTCAGTATTTTGCTTGAGACATAAGTATTGATCAGGATGCTGTGAGGTCTCCTCACTTTGTACAGTATTGTGATCATTTACTTTTGGGTTAATGTCTTGCCTGAAAGATTTCACTTAGCACATATGCAGCATTCTGTCTGTACTTCACTGACATGTCAGCATAGATTATGTGCCTAAATTGTGGAGTGGAAATGAACCTAGAACTTTCTGGTTAAGAGGAGAAAATGCTAAGCCAAGGGTCACGGATAAGCAAAACTTAGTTTAAATTGCAGGTTGAGATTGTTGATTCCAGTCAGGTCATGATCAGAACACCACAGTTCAATTTAGCATTTCTGGAGAAAAGGAAACCATTGGCAAAAATTCCTGCTCTTTTTCCAGCAATTATTCCTGGGAAGTGTACTTACATGACCAAAGAGAAATAAGGCTCAATTGTGATGACTTTATAGTTGAATGGCATGTCAAAATTCACTTTTTGAAGGGTGGTCATTTGATTGATGTACCAGGGGGCTACTGGAATCTATAAAAGTATGTTCTGTTCCTTGCCGGCCAAAACAAAACAGAAAAGGAGAATTTAGGAAGCTACTTAGGAGCTAGAGGAAGAATAGTAACAGTTAATTCAACATAATTCTGTGGAAGCTGGAAAGCTGAAATTAAAACAGAAAATACTGGAAATGCCATTTAGCATCTGTGGGAATTAAACAGTTAACATTTCAGGTTGATGACCTTTCATTAGAAAAGCAGAAGCCCTAATGATAACAGTGATGGATAAGCAAAGAGAGTAAGCCAAAAGGAGAAAGACGAACCAAAAACTGTTGACACTTTGAAACTATCAAAAGCTTAAATAAAACCAGGCAAATAGAAATGGGCAATTGGGACTAGCTTATTTGTTTTAAAAAAAAAAGGGCAGCATGGACAAGTTGGGCCAAAGGGCCTGTTTCCATGCTGTAAACTCTATGACTGTTGGAGTTGGTAGGCTACAAATAATGTCGCAGCAGTTCACAAGGGGTCAAAAACCTCTATTATTTTCCTGAATTCAAAGCTTATCATTTCACACTGCAAGAATAATTAATGTGTTTCTTGCTAATTGTGGGAAGGGGAAGGTATTCCCTTACCTTCTTTCACCTTTCAGGCAGCAGCGTAAATTGTATGGTTAACTAATTTAAATAAGCAGAGGTATACACGCTGTCCCGGGGAGAGGCACTCCAAGACCTGGTGCAGAAACAGGTATTATAAAAAGCTGCTGCTTTAGAAGGCAAGGGAGAAAGCAGGTAACTCAGTAACAAGATTGGTAGCCAGATCATAGCGACTCCAGTGCATGGGCTTTGCTTTAAATTCTTTTTTTTACTGAAAACAACTCGTGGCTTTATTTGGAATTTTGCTGAACTAAATGTATTTTTCCCCTTAGGGGCAAATGTGGTGTTTCACTTTTGAACGAAACCGAGTCAGTGGCCTGCTATTTGGAAAAAGAGGTAAAGTATTGACCAGTGTTTTTGATATTGTTATGACAGACATTTGCTCAAAAATATCTCCCAGTAACTTTTTGTGGATGCTGAAATTTTGACCAACTATCTTCGGTGTCTTTTCTATGTGGAAAGTAATATCGCTGCATTTGAAAAAATATAAATGTTGGTATGTTTGTGATTTAAATGGCACTGATATATTTATGTCACTGTATGCCATGTTATAATTAGTAATACAATGATTGGAATTCTCCAACATTTACAGAATAACATGGTTCATGGAGTGTTGGCACTTATCCATAATGAGCGAGAAGAAGGGTTGCTGATTTTACATAATATATAACTGATGTGTGAATTTCAAAACCCACAGCAGATCCCTCGAGTATTTCTTTAGAATAGAGACACTTGCGGCACAGAGGGAAGTCATCCTGCCAATCGTGTTCATGCCAGTTCTTTGCTAGAGCAATCCAATTCTAATCCCACTACATTGTGCCCTTTCCATAGTCCACATTTTTCTGTTTCAAACACTTGACCAGTTTTTCCTTGATGCTGTCGTGTTTCGTGATGCTATTCTGTGCTTCAATGTCCTATGTACAGAAATTTCTCTTGATCACCTTGTTTTAGTGACAGTTTTAAATTGACGGCCATTTATTACAGACTCCATACATAGTGGAAATAATCTTCCCCTATTCAGCCAATAAAAACCTTCATTAATTTAAAAAATGTAAATTAATCAATTTCTTAACCATGCCTATTTAACAGTAATGGCAACTTATATTTTAAATTACAGCAGTTCGTATATTTTTAAAAATCTGGGTTGAAGAATAGAAAATTAATCTCTGGCTGTGATTAAAAACAGCCAAGTTTGACATTTTAATGTTTTTAATTACCTGATTTAAAATTTAAAATGGTGCTTTGAGAGAGATGCTTCTGATAATTCTCAAAAAGCTGTAGCGGTTTACTTCCAATGTTTATCTTCGTAAGAAATAGGGGAGATTTATGTTGATGTACCTTATTACATTTGAATAATAATTTATTAAAATAAAATATAAATTATTTACTTGATTTTAACGACACTTACTAGCAGACAATAGGGAACCTTAATTTTTACACAGTAGCCACTCCGTGTAGCTTTTACTTCGCAATTTATGTGCATTTTAGGGCTGTCAGTTAGTTACAATTAACCCCTGGTTCATGCATTCATATTTTTGGTGATTAATGTTTTAAGGAATTAATTGTAGAAATTAAGCAGATATTACCAGTTTCAAAAAAAAGAGGTTTGATGCTAACTTCCTTATTGTGTTTTCAATTTAAAAACAAACAAAACTATTTCAGTTTACCTCACACTATAGGTGGGATTTTCCAGTCGTGTTTGCCCCAAGACCGGAAATTCTTGTCCAAGGTCAATAGACCTTTAAGTGGTTTGTCATATTTTCTGTCCCCCACCTGTGATGATTCTTGTTGTAGGCAGGACTGGAACATTTACCTTTATATATTATGACTAATTTTTTAAATGTTAAAACTGGACAGTGACCTATTAAAATGCCGGAAATGATATCTTGCTGTGACCCTCAAAACAATAACAACTATTTGGCAGTATCACAGAAACTTGTGCCTCATTATCTCAGAAGAGATGCTAACAACCTCTGTGTACTAGAGACCAAATGCAAAGGGAAATTACCAAGGCCATCTGCATTTTGAACTCAACCTGGCCAACTGGTGACACCTGGTCTGCTAGGACAAAGAGCCCTACAACTTTCTTTTCACATTCTTAATGTTTGGAACATTAACAACCTCATGAACCCAGACAAGGGAATATGCACGCTTTATCCAAACCAAAGTGGAGAGGTGGGAATCATATGACATTAACTCCTAGCTGGTGGAACCTGTAATATTTCCTTGTGGAGCTACAAAGCTCAATCTGCCATCTACCAAGTGGCAGTGGAGAAAAGGGGCTTAGTTCAGATTTGAATGCCTGACCCCCATCTACACTGTTTCTACCAAACTTTTGGTACCATAGTGTACAAGACTAATTCATTTCTGCATGCCTCACTCCTTGTGGAGGTCGATTCTACTGGAAAAGTGAATTATTCAGCATCATTCAGCCTCCCGCCCTCTGAAGGACTGCATCATTGAATTCTAATTCTGCATTCTGGATGGGTGAAACAATAATTATTTTCTCTGTGGTCTTCACCCAACCTTTCACTATCCTCCTCTGTTTTTAATTCGGTGAGTGAAAGGAAGCCCCGTTGTCCTGCCTTTGAGTGTGTGCACTCCCTATTTGTGTAGATGTTAATAGAAAATTTAATTTCACCAAAGCTGAGAGTTTGGGAAATACACAACTGCTTGTAAAGGGAGAAGCAAATCACTTTTTATGGTTAGTTGGCATGAGGAGAAATCAGCGCTATTTAATCTAACCCCCACCCCTGTCTGTAACAATACCTGACAAGGAATCTTTTCTTTTCAGCCTCTGTTGCTCTTGTTACCAGCCATAAGGATGAAAGTGAAGAACAAATACTAGAGATTAAATGAAATAAATTTTAAGTCTCAAAAAATTGGGCTGATGTTGAATGGCTGGAAGAGTGTTATTCTGGTTTGAGTGGTCAAATGGAAAGTCTCCATGGCCAGAATTTTACATGGCTGGGGCATGTGCACAATTTTGACGTTGATGGGCATGTATGTGAATTGGATGCGCGTCTGCTGACAACTGAATGGTGTAAGCCACTAAAGATCCAATTGACAGTGATTTTGCCTGTCTGATTCTTAGCTTGTTGCACAGGGAAAATATAAGGGTGCCCATTATGGTTTTGCCTTTCCTCATCTAGGGGCAGGATAAAATGCCACCTCAGCAGTAGCAGTGTCTCTGTGATAGAGTTGTAGCTGTATGAGTATAGAGTTTAGCCTAAATTTCCTAGAACATTACAGGGGGCCAGTGGGGAATCTGTACGTTATCTCTCAATCAGCCACACATAGTTATGTCTAACTAGTGAGTGGTGCTATCTTTAGACATGTCTGTATGTTCACTTACTGCTGGACAGAAGTGGACACCAGGCGGACAGAGCACAAGGATTCAGGGTTATAGCTGGATTTCCCCACAGCCAGGTTTCTATAGACTGCATGCATGTAGTCATCAGGGCATCAGCAGGAGAGCCAGAGGCTTTCATCAGCAGGAAGGGGCACTCAATGAATGTACAAATTGTCTGTGATCGTGGGACACAGATTCTTCAAGTATGTGCCCCTTATCTAGGGAGATCAGGTGTATTTTGCAGTGCTCCCAGGTATCAAGGCTATTTGTAGCTTCTGCAAGATTGGACGGTTGGCTTTCTGTGTGCCAAGAGCTATCCCTTGAAGAGGTGGCTGATGACCCCCTTCCCTCATGCCCTAAGGTTATGCAAGGTGTTATGTCAATGTTGGATGTTACTTTGCTTTTGTTGCTTGCTTTCTTTGTAAAATTCTCTCTTGCTCTGTCCAATCTCTTTTTGTTTTCTGTGATTTCTCCCAGACCATTAACTTGTTTTTCTTGTAATAATTCTACTTTATTGATATTTAAAATACTACATTTTTAAAGATGACAGTTTAATTATGCAATGTTTTGAAACTTGCTTGACCCACGATAAAATGGGAGTAGTGTTGTGGGAAGTGGATAGCATTGCTTATCTTTCTCATAACGGCAGAACTAATCAAGCTGCAGGAGTTAGAGGTAAGTTATTGGACTGATGATAATAACTACAGGTGACTTGATTGCTTTTGTTTAATTGGATTTTTTAACAATGAAAATAACAATTCACCTCGCTTCAATTATTTAATTTCATGATGGATTGTAATGAGTTGTCCACGTACAAGTGTGCTCCTAGAATTTGTCCTGTTTTAGAATTGAAGAAAGTTTTGGCTTAATCATAGAATGCTAGAAACCCTACAGTGCAGAAGGAGACCATTTAGCCCATGGAGCCTATGCTGACAACAATTCCACCCTATCCCCATAACCCCATATATTTACCCTGCTAATTCCCCCCGAAACTAAGGTCAATTTAGCATGGCCAATCAACCTAACACGCAGATCTTTGGACTGTGGTAGGAAACCCACGCAGACTCAGGAAGAACATGCACCTCTGTTTGTATACTTAATCCAGAAAATACATCTCTATAGATAATTACCAAAATTTGCCAAGCTCGAGTGTGTTCAAAGATTTTTCTTTAAAATTCATTCTTGGGAAGTGGGTGTCATGCTCCAGTATGTTATGAACTTTGAGACCATATTTTAAAATTTTGAATAAAAACTTCGCTGTTAAAAATGGCCACTGCAGCTCATGTGATATTTGTTGTAACAGTTCCATACAGACCTGTGGCTCCAGTAAATACCTAATTAAGTAAGGATATTCACAGCCATCCAAGAAATTCATACATCCCTTTGTTTAAGGATGGAACGTCAACAAAAGGGCCACAGTATTCCAATTGTCTTGTCTTTCTGCTTCATCACAGACAAAAGACACATTAAGTTTCAGTTTACGATAGACAAATATGAATGAATCCCCATCGACTTTCCATTGTATTACAATGCTCCCTCATTTAAGCCTAAACTGGATAAATTTCAAATTGTTAACTGACAACACAGGATGGGATGTAAGTTGACCTGATCACCTATCTTATTTGGAAAATATCTTTGGACATAACAGGTCATATAGATGAGAGAGGCATGTCTGTTGCCTGCTCTTGAGAAGGCATTAGGAAGCCATTGACCAGCTGCAGTCACCTAAGCAGCCAAGATAATAAATAAAAAATGTGGAAGTAGGAGAAAGACTCTTCCCAACCATCCCAACTTCAAGTTCACCTGAGAACCAACCTGCTAGAAATTCAACGACAAGAAGGACCTCAGCTCACTGAGAAACCTCTGCCTACGTAGACCCTCACTCCAACCAAAGCATCAACTCATCAAAGAAACTACAGGCCTGTTATGAAGGCAACTGTAAAAATCCCAAGTTGTAGTTTTTCCTTCATCTGTGCTTAATCTTGGTGTATGTTACAGTGTAAGTGAATCAAGTGATTTTAAAAAAAAAATGGCAAAAATTCACAAAAGAATTGCTGCTAGAATGATTTAAATTGGAAAGATCATTTGAAGATAAAATCTACACATTTCACAGAAAAATATATTGATCATGGACTGAAAGAAACCCATAAAATTCTGTCCATTGCGTAGGCAAGGCCAGCATTTATTGATAAATATCCTGAGAAGGTGATTGTAAGCAGCTGCCTTGTGTCACTGCAGTCCATCTGGCACAGTTACCCCAAAAGTGCTGTCAAGTTAGGGAGTTCCAGGTTTTGACCCAGTGACCATGAGGGACTGACAATATATTTCCAATTCCTATTGGTTTATAACTTGAAAGTGGTATTATTCCCATGTGCCTGCTGGTGGTAGTGGCCACAGATTTGAAAAGTGCTGTTGGAGGGGACCTGGCAAGTTACTGTCTTGCATTTTATAGATGGTACACAATACAACCAAGTTCTGTTGATAGCGGAGGGAGTGAATGATAAAAGTGACAGGGTGCCAATTGCCAATCATGTCAGCACCTTTGTACTAAATTATGTTGAACATCTTAAGTGTTGTTTGAGTTGTACTCATTCAGGCAAGTGGAAAGTATTCCACCGCACTCCTATCTAGTGCTTTGTAGTTCATGGAAATGCTTTGGGAAGTCAGGTGATGAGTTAGTTGCCATAAGGTACTCAACCTCTGACCTGATCTGATAGCAGTAAAAAGCCTGACAACACCAGGTTTTAGTCCAACCGATTTATTTGATAATACTCACAAGCTTTCGAGGTAGTATTATCAAATAAAGTATTATCAAATAAATCGGTTGGACTAAAACCTGGTGTTGTCAGACTTTGTACTGTGTTTACGCCAGTCCAACGCCGGCATACCCACATCTGATCTGATAGCTACAGTGTTTATGTGATTGGTCCTGTCTGGTTAATGGTAACCATCAGCATAATAATAGTGGAGGGGTGATGATAATGTCATTGAATCTCAAGGGGAGGTGGTTAGACTCTTCCTTGTTGTTGATGGTCATTATCTGGCTACTTGACAAATAATCTGTTTAAGCCTGCAAGTTGCTCAGGTCTTGAAGTATACTGGCACGGACTATATCATTACCTGAGGAGTTGCGAATATCACTAATCATTGCCATCATCCTTACCTTAGGATGGAGAACATCCAACGTAAGCTGAAACAGTTGAAGCTGGTTTGGTCTCAGACATTACCCTGAGGAACTCCTGCAATACTATCCTGAAGCTGAGAAGATTGGACTCCCAACAACCACAGTCATCTTTTGTTTTATTAGACATGACTCCTAACTAATGGAAAAATTTCCCCTAATTCCCATTGACTTCAGGTTTACTTGGTAAAATGCTGCCTTGACGTCAAAGACAGTCACTGTCCCTTATCTCTGTAACTTGTTTGGCTGTTGGCGTTCTAAGGATTGCGTGTTTCTGGTGGAACCCAACTTGAACATTTATGAGCTGGTTACAAGTGACTAAGTGCCACTTGGTAGCAGTGTTAACAAGCCCTAAAGCCCAGATTATCAAGTTTACAGCAACAATTTTATTGGAATCCAAGAATGATACAGTGAAGAATGAGCTCATTCAGCTCATTGTATCTGTGCCAGCTCTTTGATGCAGCAGTTCAATTACACCCACTCCCTTGTTCTTTTTCTCATTGCCCTGTAATTCTATTGTCTTAAACTGTTTGTGTAGATACCTCTTAAAAGTCACTACTCCATCTGTTCCCACCAGCCTTTCAGGCAGAATTCTCCAAATCATAATTTGCTGTACAATAAAGAAGAAATATTTCCATATCAAAACTGCTCACACTTCAGTAAGATCTCTCCATTCCTTTGCTTTAAGGAAAATATTCCCAGATTCTCTGGTCTCCCTTTCTAACTGAAGTTCTTCATCCTCAGTAACATTTTTGTACATCTTTTCTATAGCCTCAGGAAGACCTATCTAAAGTGTGGTACCCAGAACTGTCGAGCTGGTGCCTAACTAATGTTTTTAATAAAGGTTCGACACAACTTGCTTGCTGTTGTGCTCTATGCCACAAGCCAAGTACTGTGCCTAAATGTACTTCGTAGAATCCATAGAATCCTTACAGTGCTGAAGGAGGGCATTGAATCTGCACCAACTCTCAGACAGAGTGTCTTACCCAGGCTCTTTCCCCTGCCCCATCCCTGCAACCCCACACATTTGCCATGGCTAATCCGTCTAATTTACACATCTTAGGACACCTTAACCATGGCCAATCCACCTAACCTGCACATCTTTGGACTGGGAGGAAATCGGAGAACGTGAAGAAAACCCATGCAAACATGGGGAGAGTGTGCAAACTCCATATTCCACCCCCCCACCATTTAGACAGCAATGCAAACCACTGTGCTGCCCTTTTGGAAGGTTTCCAGGTTTGTCCAAATGTAGCTCCTGATCCAGTAAGGTGGTTGACTCTTAATTGTCCTCTGAAATATCTAGCAAGCCACTCAGTTCAACGGTAGCTGGGGATGGCAACAAATACTGGCCTTGTCAGCAACGCTCACATTCATGAAAGAATAAAAAAAACCCTATCTTTGTTAGATGTCATACTGCAATTTGGCAGCACTTCTGAATAATCCTGAGTGCTATATTATCAACCAATTTAAGATAATCAGTCAACATATAATATGTTCGTCTGTTCTTGCTGGAAAGGACGTTTATATGTACTGACTCGTTCTCTGAAAACAAAGGGTATGTTTAAACCTTGCTCCCTTTTTGAATTACCTGGGAGGGCTTGGCAAGTCTTTGGTTCCTTATTGTTTACCCCAGGGCAATGGGGAATCAGAATCGATCAGTCAGCACTCTCTTCTATAGTATAAATTGTGATTGTTTAAAATTTGGTCTGACGAGTGCAACACTACAACATGTCTCTTTTTTCAGTAATATCCTTGAATCTCTGCATTCTAGGATGAAACGTGGCTTTAGAATTTGGCTTCAGTTTCAGTTGACCATTGCTTATTGTGACAATGTACATAGTTGTCAATGACCATGCAAACGTAGGGCAGTGATGCACATCTTTGGACTGCCATCCTCTGTTATTCTATGGGCAATGAAATTTAATGTTCGCTTGGAGGTGATTTATGATTTGTAAAAATGTTTGTTTGTATGTTTGGCAATTTTCATATAGTAATTTTCAAATACTTCTTTTCTATTGTGTAGGATGGCTTTTTCTACTCCTTGGTCTATGATCCCTCACAGAAAACACTTTTAGCAGACAAAGGAGAAATAAGAGTAGGTTCTCGATATCAGGCAGATATTTCAGACATGCTGAATGAAGGTAAGAATGTTATTTTGTTGCACCACATGAGCCAGTATCTTGAAGAGAGAATGGCATTGTATTTGCACAGCTCATAAATCTAATTTAATCATATAACCAGCTTAATTTTAATAATTGCAGTACCACTTTAGTGCTTTAAAACATTCAAATATGATGTTTTATAGTACAAAATAACACTAAGTTCATTTTTGAGAAAATTAGAAAATTTTTAAAATTGTTCTGTTACTGTCACGCAAAAGAAATTTAATGAAATTGTAAAGCAGTATGCTGTGTGTCTGCAATTTCCCCTTGTACCTGCTGGTCAGTTTAGTGGCACGAAACAGAAAGTGAACATCAGCAGGGAGAAAAAATGGGAAAGGATTCCTACCTTTCAGTTGCAATTCTACATTTGGAAGAAGTGTGGGAAAAAGTTTTCATATTGCAATTGCATGTTTTCAGTTCTCCACCCCAATCTGAAATTTTGATGCTTCAATCTCAACACCTTTGTGCCTATTCCCTCTCCTGCACAAACAAAATGTTAGTTCCAAGTCTGCTAATGAAGAAAAATAATCATTTCCCACTTGTGCAGACACAGATTTGTCATCACCTTTACTCATGTTGTATTTATGGATGCTCTATGGTGGAAAACCTTCATTGTTGTGACAACTGCTAAAGTGGCTCTGTACTCAAAAGGTTAAATGTAAAGATTATGTAATGAAAATAACATAAAATTCTATGGAACATTCTAGCAATAAGAAGAAAGGAAAGTTAGATGGTGTGGACATTACAGGGGAAACCTTACCAAAGAAATTCTAAGTGCTGAACGAGCATGTGAACAGGAGAGAATCGCACTCATTTTTGGGGGGGTTCTCAGCATGGCATTTAGGAAAAAGAAAATGAAGCAAAGCATTATTCTGGCCAGAAAGAGGAGTGGGTGGAGTCTATTCACACAGGAAGTCAGCCACATGTATTCTGATCTCTGGAGACCATACGTGACCATCGCTGGTGAGGACCTCCATGAGGTCATGAGCCAATAAGATTGTCCCCGACATTTTTTTGGATACCAAGGAAGTTAAACAGGTTGATCCAAACTATTTGGCAAACCATTTTGGGTATTGTTCCATTTGACCATCAGTTGTAAGAGCAGAAGTAGGTTATTTGGCGCATAGAGTCTGTTCTGCCGTTCAATGAGATCATCATTGATCTGATATGATATCAACTCTACTTTCTTGCATTATTCCCATAATCCTTGATTCTCTTACTGATTAAAAACCTGTCTATCTCAGCCCTGAACATACTTAACAACCCATCCTTTATAGCCTTCTCTGGGAAAGAATGCAACAGATTCATCACCTTCTGAGAGAAGAGATTCCTCCTCATCTCTGTCTTAAATGGGTGACCCCTTACTCTGAGATTATGGTCTGGTCCTAGACTCTCCCACAAGGGGATACAAACTCTCAGCATCTGCCCTCTTAAGCTCCCTAAGAATCCTACATGTCTCAGTAAGGTCAGCTAGCCAGTCCTCTATCCATGTTAATATCTACTTCCAACACCAAAGGCTCTTATCTGATGGTGTAGCCTTTTGTGCAGCACCTTATTATGTCTAATGGTTCTCCTTTATCTATGCTTGTTACCACCTCAAAGAACCAAAAGATTTGTCAGGTCTGATTTCCCCTTCATGAAGCCATGCAAGCTCTGCTTGATTATATTATGTATTTCTAAATGCTGTGCTATTACATCCTTTGTAATGGACTCTAACATTTCCAATGAAAAATGTTAAGCTAACTGACCTATAGTTATCTGTTTTTGTCTCCCTGTTTGAGTATTGGTGTTATATAGGCAGTTTTCCAATCCTCTGGGACTTTTCCAGAACTTAAGGATTCTTGCAAGATTGTAACCAGTGCATCCACTATCTCTGTAGCCACTTCCTTTAATATCCTAGGATGTAACCCACCAGGTCTAGTGGACTTATCAACCCTTAGCCGATTTCATTTGAAAATGAAAGACTACCAGTAGGTCATGGCATAAAGTATTGCGTAAAGGATTTATTATTTAAAAAATTGAATAGTCTTGAAACAACAAAATAAGAATTGTGTTGTTCAATTGGTTAAATTTGATTTTATTTAATCTACCATGAGATGAGACTGTCACTGGCTAGACAAGCATTTCTTGATTATCCATAATTGTCCTTGAGAAGGTGAGAAGTTTTCATGAACTGCTACAATCCATCTGGCATAAGTATACCCACAGTGCTATTAGAAAGGGAATTTCAGGTTTGTGACCCAAAGACATGAAATGGGAGGCAATATAGTTTCCAGTCAGGATGCCTTGGAGGAAAACTTGCTGTTGTTGGTGTTCTCATTCGTCTGCTGCTCTTGTCCTCCTTGGTGGTAGAGACTGAAGGTTTGGAAGGTGGGGTTGAAGCAGATTTGGCCAGTTGCTGGTGTGTCTTTTGTAAATGGTGCACAGTACCATCACTGTGCATTGGTGGTGGATAGAATGAATATTTATGGTGTTGCATTGGGTGTCAGTCAAGTAGGCTGTTTTGTCCTGAATGACATTTGAGCTTTTTGACTACTGTTGGAGCTACACTCATCCAGATAAGTGTGCCTAATAGATGGTGGACAGCTTTGAGGAGTCCGGAAGTGAGTTGATTTACTATAGAAATCTAAACCTTTGACCTGCTCTTATAGCCACAATATTTATATAGCTGATCCAGTTAAGTTTCTGGTCAGTGGTAGGATGCCATGGTTGGAAATTTAGCAGTGGTGATTGCTTTATATTGTCACCGTGAACTGTGGACACTTGGTGAGGCTGTAGTTTATGGATGCTGATGCATGACTAGACTGTGGTCTCACTCTTGTACTTGATTTGAACTGGTTTGTTAACACTATATACAATATATTACAGAGTAGGCTTCTGTGTTCCATCTTTTCTTTCTCTTTCTTTTTCTGTCTTTTTCTCTCTCTCTTTATTGCGCTTTCTTTCAGGAATCTGGCATATGTCCCTAAGTCACTGTAAGGAGGGACTGAAGTTCCATATTGTTTTCAGTCCTTAGGGAAGATGTCTTGGAGATGTGAGGGTTTTCTTCTTTCCCTTGGACATCAGCGGCAAAATGGGACAGCAATTTTGCAGTGTTGCTAATAATCATCGAGTAGACTCCAGGACTGCAAAACTATAAGCACCATGGAACCATTGCAACGAGAGACTTATACAAGACAGAAGACTGGAGGACATCAGCCTTTGACTTTCTCTAACCAGAAGAGAAGGAATTAGGACCCTGGAGCCTTCTGTTCTGTCAAAGCACACTGGAAAAAGAGTTGAGAGGATAAATCATCATCAACTCCATCAAAGACAAAAAAGATTGAAGACCTGAGATTTTAATAAATCTGGACAACGAGGAAAAAAAAATAAAGTTCCTGTAAACGTTGCTGGAAAGGGAGAAGAGATGAGTTCCTGATGATATTTTGGATAGAATTCAGCTTTTAGTGGGCAGTGGTAACATTGCCACATTTTTCTCTGTGAGGCTGCTCCACCTTGGCAATTGGAAGAATTATTGGGGATATGATGATAAGAACACACCATTTTCGACAATGGGATGAATTCCTAAGGCAATATAAAAATAAATTTGTCATAAATAACTTACCTGGAAACTAGGTTCTTGTATACAAGTTTGCTAGTTCTAGTGGGAAGAACACTTTCAGTGGCAACTGCATCAATTGACTTTCAGCGCTAGAAACAAGCGCTACCAACTGTTTGGCACTGTGATCCTGTATAGACACAAACTTGGGGTTGAGCGTGACATTTTCCCAGGAAGACACTACATGGTCAGCATTAGTAGGTTCAGGGAGACGAGGATCTGAATGCTGTTCTGCCATTGAAACATTGCTGACTCCTCAAAGTCCAACAGAGACTTTGAATGAAATGATGGGCAAAACTTCTGGGATCTCATTATCCAGGCTATTCAGTTCTACAACAGCCTCGTCCTCATTACTTTCTTCAAGAAAGAGCCATTTTGCTCTACCAATGGCAGTTGGAAAAATTATTAAGAATATGACGATAAGACCACACCATTTTCTACAATGGGATGAATCCCTAAGCAATATAAAAACACATTTCTTGTAAATAAGTTACAAGGAAACAAGGTTCCTGTATATGTCCAACATACGGATGGTCACTGTTTGCTGCAGTGCTTTCTGTATCAGCAACCTCTGGCCTAGCTTTGGAAAGAACTGAAAGATTCTCCAACCTCAATATCCATCCAGAGAATGAAAAAAGACTCTGCTGATTGAATAAACCTCCTCAATGTTGTGGGGTGAAATTCCACAGGTTCTACTCAAAACTTTAAAAATCGTTCCAGGAAAGACATTGAATTGTTCAAATGCAGGTTATCACCTATTTTTTTTCTAGAATTCTTAGAAGTATGTCAGCATCTCACTTATTAAGGATGTGTGTTAACTGTGAGCAGAGAGTTTCAACAATCTGTCACTCCCTTATATTGTAGAGGAGCAATTATCCTGCCCTTGTTACTTGTTTTAAACTGGTTCATTAACTCTGTGTATAAACAGGTTGCAGTGTAGTATGTTGAACAGTTTTTCCATCCCCACCTTCTCTCAAGAATCTAGCATATGACTACTGATGTCAGTGACATTGATCATCGATATCACTCATTGGCATAACTATTTCCATTAATCCATCATTCTTCAGTAATGTTGACGTCAGGGAGAAATGGTTATATTTTCTCTAGTTAAATTTGGTTGGATATCCGGTACTTGTGTGGCATGCAAGTTACTTGCCACTTATCAGCCTAAGCCTGAATGTTGTCCAGGAGGACATGCACAGTCATGTGGATTGGTTCAGTTTCTGATGTATCATGAACAGTACTAAACACTGATGATTGGCCTCTGACGACCACAAACGTCTTCCTTTGTGCTTGGTATGATTCCAGCCAGTGGAGAGCTCATAAACTTGAAGCCTGTGGGCTTCATGTCTAAGTGGGTCAACCAAGACACTGCACAATTTGACTTCACAATGCTAACTGTTCCAGATGACATGCAGAGAATGGAAATTGTGATGCCCTTGGGTGATAAATTTGCGATGCTATCAAATTTGGCTATATATGCAATTAAGACATTCTGAGAATCAAAGGCCCAACTTCATGTGAATGAGAGTATAGCTCAGGTCACTTGATTGGAAAATTGGTAAATCGGTAAAGGATAAGTGGAATATATTTCCAATAGCATACTGCTGTAATAACTGGATAACACTATATCTTGGATTAACAACTGGAGGTTGAAATCATCCTAAAGGGAACAAAACAAGAAACTGCAGTAAGGAATAAAGATGAAAAGACTGAGGGGAATGAATAGAAACATATTGAAGAATGTGGTGTAAAAGA
This sequence comes from Carcharhinus amblyrhynchos, assembly GCF_965287045.1. NCBI lineage: Eukaryota > Metazoa > Chordata > Chondrichthyes > Carcharhiniformes > Carcharhinidae > Carcharhinus > Carcharhinus amblyrhynchos. The sequence continues at coordinate 59,395,159 of NC_137335.1, forward strand.
AAAAAAGAGCTTGCATTTATATAACATCTTTCACAATGTTAGAATATCCCAACATGCTTTCTAATAAAGTATTTTTTGAAGTATATTTTTGAAGTATAGCCTCTTTTGTAATGAAATGTGACAAACAATTGCAATGACAAGATATCAATTGAGTATTAACTCGCTTCCTCTTGAAGTCATTCCATGTATGTTTTTTGTCTTCTTGAGAGTTTAACGCTTCATCCTGAAAATGGCACCTCATTAAGAGTGGCATTGTAGAATTAACCTTGGCTTTTGCGTTCAAGTCCTAGAGCAGGACTTGATTCACAATCTTGTGACTCAGATGTCAGAGTGCTACCAACTGAGCCATTGCTGATCAAAGGGACAAAATGGAACCAAGAAGTGAGCATGGCTGTACTTGTATAAGTTCATAGTAAGAAATGTGTTCAGTACTTTAACAGCAAAAGGTTGATCAGAGACAAGAGGTAAGCAATCTAAACTTAACTTAGTTACAATGCCAAATAATTACTTCCCCAATATACTTACTAGAGAAGACAAAGTCATTTGAAAATCACATAAATGATGGCCCAAAATGAATAAATCCCTTCTAATAGATGTCAGTCGTGGCTTGCTGGGGGCCTTGAGGAATGACATTTGAAGTGGTGAGCTTAATTATAAGGGAGTGGATAGATATCCATGATAACATTTTTCAAAAAACATGTCAGGCAACTGCAGCTTCATCAGTCAGAAATCAGTATTTTGTAAAATTATGGAGTTAGCTATCGGATGTAAGATTAAGGACTACATTTGTGATGGTAACCTAATAAAAATCATTGGCCCATTAAGTCTGCACTAGCTTTTTTGAACCACAATTAGTCCCATTCCTCCACTTTTTTCCAATACTCCAGTGTTTTTTTCCCTTTCAACTATGTATTTGATTCCCTTTGAAGGCCAATACCAAATCTGTGTCACCACCTAATCAGGCTTTGAATTTCAAGTCCAAACCGCTTTGTGCACAAATATGCTTTTCTTCATGTTGCCTCTTTTTTTTGGCAATTACCTTAAACCTCTGCCGTCTGATTATCAGCCCTTCAGACATTGGAACAACTTCTGTTTATTTCCTCTACCTAAATGCCTAGTGATTTTAAACACATCCATGAAACCTCCTCTTGGCCTCAGCTATACAGAGCATACATCCAGTATCCTGTAATCACTCGTCTATAGAATCATCCTGGTAAATATTTTGTTTAATGTCACCAAAGCCTGTACTGCATGAGGAATTAATGCAAAAAGGCATTAGTTCTTATTTTTGACATTAGTTGAACAAAGACAATTGAATAATATAAAGCAACGTGCCCTTTAAAATTGAGTTGTTTTCAAACTGAGTTAGTTGCTGTTCAAAACAATAGCAGTCCTAGAAATTTAGGAGTGAATAGCCTGTGGTAGTAATGAATGGAATTATTTTGATTCTATTGTAAAGAGGAATAACCATGACCCTACAAGTGAATTTGTTGCCTTTGCTCACGAGCCCTGTAGCATTACTAATTACATGTCTGTTTTTCATCCTTCTATGAAATGCCTTGAGATATTTCTTGCTCTAGAGATGCTTTATTGATTAAAAATTGTTATGATAGTCTTTTGACATTTGCAAGAAAATACAACAACAATTGCATTATATTTGTGGAAAAATACCCCACTGTGCTTCTTTGAAACATTGGGTAAAAATGAAGTTCAGCTATGGGAACCTGCCCGTCCAGTAATTTGACAAATTTAATATTGTGTTTATTACCTTCTACTGCTGTCGCAAGCATTTTTATTTAACCACTAAGACTGCATGCCTAGTGACCGAAAGTCTTTTGAAGTAGGTTCCAGATGGTGACGTGAGGGCTGATGTTAAGATTAATAGTTGCTCAACAAGCCACTTTGCTTTGCACTGCAGAGTAGTGCAAGCTAATAATGTACAAAAGAAAATAAGAAATATTGGCAAAGAAATTAGTAATTTAGAGAGGTACAGTAAATGGATATTTTGCCATCAGCATTTCTCATCTCTTCTTGAAATTGGATTTTTAAAAGCTGAAGTAAGGGATGAAAACAGATAACATTTTCTATTTCAACAAAGCCAAATCTGCGCTGATGGTAACAACATGCCCCTGGAAAGCGTTCAGAGGCAGACATAATCTAGTTTTAAAAGGTTCACATCAGTGATCTGGGATTTTATCCCAGTTACACTATAAATCAATAACCGAGAAAAGCACTCTAGCCCTCACCCTTCACATCCCCTCCCTCAGCCTCATGCATTCTCCATACTGCGTCCATGCCAACTCACGGCACCCTGGGGCCCCTCATACCTGCCATGCCAAACTATGCCCCTCCACCATCGCCGGCACCTCATATCTTCCATATCCCTTCATATGATCAAAGCCAGCCTCTTGCACTTCAATGCCAGTTACCCAGTATATAGGCTATATACAAAATTTTATGCTAACAATAGCATGTATGAAAAATAATTTGAAAAGGTCATTCATTCTTAACTTTCTACTTCATAAAAATTATTTTACTGCAGCTCTATATAAGTCAATCATCCAGGTGCTTTAAAGTATCAATAGCCAAAACTGCAAGCACTTGCCATCTCTTTATCATGTGTAAATAATTAGTGTGCAATTGACATAATAGATCACAGAGAAATAGCTGTTAATCAAATAATGTTTTCCCTTGGGCGCAGCTGTTTCAACAAGCTAATGACTGTTTGGGTTCTCAGCCAATGCTTAGCTACTTTAAATGGTCAGGATGATTGACATTTACATGGTTATAAGTGCATTTTTTAAAAAATCGAAAGTTATGAATGAATGACTTTGTAAAAATCTTTTTGGCACATGCTGTTGTTACTGTAAGTTACAGTACAGAGCGTATACAGAGGACATGGAAGTGTCATGGGTTGACATTGAGGGTATGAAGGACCATGGAGGGATTGTTGGAAAGGCATAATTCGGCAAGGGAGCAGGGAAGAATTTGCCTTTGAGCAGGTTCCCTCATTCACACTATGGTTCATGAGGGGCAGTGAATCATAATACTCTGAAAGCTGGTCTGATAGTACAAAAGTTGTGGAGGGCTTGGAGATGACTATCACTGCAATGGAGCCAGCTAAGTCAGGAATGTAGGGTGAAGACTCATGGCTTGCACCAGCCCAAACCCTTATCCCGTGCTGGTGAAGTTTAGTGAAACGAGGCTGGGACACTGAAGTTTCACTAAACTTCACCATTTTTGCAAGTGGGTTTTCCCAACTGTGAAAATCCAAATTCCAAAATTAATTGGATGGGAACGTGAGAGGAATAGTTTATGGTTCTATAATGAGCATGATGGACTAAATAGCTTTGTTTCTTACTCTCACGTACTATGAGGAGAGTTTTCCCATCCCTTCTGCCTGGGAATCATAGAAAGGGGGAGGCGGACATTGTAAAGATCCGTTGTCCTCAGGTGAGATTTTCCGGTTTTGGGCAAGCATAGCTAGGAAATCCCACCCTTTGACTCTATTCCATGAACATTCGAATTAATGCAAGTTTTACATTGTTAAACTTGAGCTGTGGTACAGTTCTTCCCAAACTTTTTCCCACACTGGCTCCATTTTGAGGTTCCTAAATTGGTGTGAGCCCTTAGTGGAACCTGCAAAAGCACTGGAGGCATGGGGGTGGGGGAATGATCTGTGAGAGCAAGTTTGCTGTGGTGTGTAGGGAGACCTGAGAGAGCAGGGTGGGTGTGAGGGATGGAGAGACCTGTGAGAGCAGGGAGAGGAGGCTGAATTTTTAAGCTTCACAGGTTTTAAAAAGTTTACTTTTTTCAGTGTTTTATTTTGGAGTAGACCATAAGACATAGGAGCAGAATTAGGCCACTCAGCCCATTGCATCTGCTCCGCCATTCAGCCATGGCTGATACTTTTCTCACCCCCATTCTTCTGCCTCTTCCCTGTAACCCCTGATCCCCTTATTAATCAAGAACCTATCTATCTCTGTCTTAAAGACACTCAATGACCTGGCCTCCACAGCCTTGTGCGTCAAAGAGCTCCACAGATTCACCTCTCTGTGGCTGAAGAAATTCCTCCTCATCTCTGTTTCAAAGGATCGTCCCTTTAGCCTGAGGTTATGCCCTCTGGTTCTAGTTTCTCGTACAAGTGGAAGCATCCTCTCCACGTCCGCTGTTTCCAGGCCTCGCAGTATCCTGTAAGTTTCAATAAGGTTCCCCCCCACCCCCCTCCATCCTTCTAAACTCCGAGTACAGACCCAGAGTCCTCAACTGTTTCTCATACGACAAGCTCTTCATTCCAGGGATCATTCTTATGAACCTCCTCTGGACTCTTTCCAAGGTCAGCACGTCCTTCCTTAGATATGGTGCCCAAAGCTGCTCACAATACTCCAAATGGGGTCTGACCAGAGCCTTATGCATCCTCAGAAATACATCCCTACTCTTGTATTCTAGCCCTCTCAACATGAATGCTAACATTGCATTTGCCTTCCTAACTGCCAACTAAACCTGCACATTAATCTTAAGAGGATTTTGAACAAGGACTCCCAAGTCCCTTTGTGTTTCTGATTTCCTAAGCATTTCTCCATTTAGAAAATCGTCTTTGCCTCCACTCCTCCTTTCAAAGTGCATAAACTCACACTTTTCCACATTGTATTCCATCTGCCACTTCTTTGCCTACTCTCCTAATCTGTCTAAGTCCTTCTACAGTACCCCCCGCCCTGCTTCCTCAAAACTATCTGTCCCTCTACATATCTTTGTATCATCTGCCAACTTAGCAACAGTGCCTTCAACATAGATTGTTAAATCGTTAATATATATTGTGAAAGGTTGTGGTCCCAGTACTGACCCCTGAAGCACACCACTAGTCACTGGCTGCCATCCTGAAAAAGACCGCTTAATCCCCATTCTTTGCCTTCTGCCAGTCAGCCAATCCTCTATCCATGCCAGGACCTTACCCTCAACACCATGGAATCTTAACTTATTTAACAGACACCTTGCCAAAGGCCTTTTGGAAATCTAAGTAAATCATGTCCACTAATTCTTTATTATGTAACTTTTTTGTTACTGCCTCACAGAACTCTAACAGATTTGTCAGACATGGCCTTCCTTTGAAGAAACTGTGCTGACTCAGTTCTATTTTATCATGCCCTTCCAAGTACTCTGCGATCTCATCTTTAATAATGGACTCTAAAATCTTGCCAGTGACTGAAGTCAGGCTAACCTGCCTATAATTTCTCATCTGCTGCCTCCCTCCCTTCTTAAACAGTAGTGTTACATTAGCTACTTTCCAGTCCTCTGGGACCCTCCCTATCTCTAATGATTCCTGAAAGATCATCAATGCCTCCACAATTTCCTCAGCTATCTCTTTCAGAACTCTGAGGTGTAGTCCATCCGGTCCAGGTGATTTATCCACCTTCAAACCTTTCAGTTTCTCCAGAACCTTCTACTTTGTGATGGCCACCAAAGGCTTCCCAATCCTCTGGCTTGCTACCGATCTTTTCACTTTGTATGCTTTTTCTTTTGCCTTTATGCTGTCCTTGACTTCCCTTGTCAGCCATGAATGCCTTGTCCTCCCCTTAGCATGTTTCCCCTTCCTTGGGATGAATTTCTGTTGTGCCTCCCGAATAACCCCCAAAAACTCCTGCCATTGCTGTTCCACTGTCTTCTCTGCTGGGATCCCTTTCCAATCAACTCTGGCCAGTTCCTCCCTGAGGTTTTTGTAGTTACCTTTATTTAATTGTTATATGATTACATGTGTTTCCAGCTTCTCCCTTTCAAACTGCAGGGTAAATTATATCATATTGTGGTCACTGCTCTGTAAGGGCTCCTTCACCTTAAGTCTCCGTAATCAAGTCACCAAATCCAGAATTGCCTGTAGCCTAGTAGGCTCTGTCACAAGCTGCTCCAAAAAAAATCTCTTAGACATTCCACAAATTCCTTTTCTTGAGATCCACTACCTACTTGGTTTTCCCAGTCCATCTGCTTATTGAAGTTCCCCCATGATTATTGTAATATTGCCTTTTTTATATGCCTTTACTATCTCCTGATTTATTTTCTGACCGACATCTTGGCTACTGCTATGGGGCCTGTACATAACACCCATCAGGGTCTTTTAAACTTTGTGATTCCTCAACTCTGCCCACAGAGATTCTGTGCCTTCTGATCCTACATTGCTTCTTGCTATCGATTTAACTTCACTCCTTATGAATAATGCAACCCCGCCCCCTTTGCCCATCTGCCTATCCTTTCAATAGGACATATATTCTTGGATATTTAGATCCCAGCCCTGATCCCCTTGCAGCCACGTCTCCGAGATGCCCATAACATCATACCGGCAAATTTCATTGTGCGCAATTTACCTTGGCCTGCGCGTGTTTAAGTACCAACGCCCTTAGTTCTGCATCGACCACCTCCCTTCTCATACTTGTCACCTTTTTTGTCTGCCTGAGGTTAGATTCTGCCATCTTCTATACTCTTTGTCCTATTTGATTTGATTTGATCAAATCAAATTTGATTTGATTTATTATTATCACATGCATTAACATTCAGTGAAAAGTATTGTTTCTTGAGCGCTATACAGACAAAGCATACTGTTCATAGAGAAGGAAACGAGAGAGTGCAGTTGTAGTGTTACAGTCATAGCTAGGATGCAGAGCAAGATCAATTTAATGCAAGGCAAGTCTATTCAGAAGTCTGTCAGCAGCAGGGAAGAAGCTGTTCTTGATTTGGTACGTGACCTCGGACTTTTGCATCTTTTTCCGAAGGAAGATGGTGGAAGAGAGAATGTCTGGGGTGCTTGAGATCCTTAACTATGCTGGCTGCTTTGCCCAGGCAGCAGGAAGTGTAGAAAGAGAATATGTGAAATCATTCTATTACACGGTCTTGAAACTTTACTAATCTCTCCTGAGTCCTCGACTCCTTTGACTAGATGAAAGCCCTCATCATTGAACTACACTTCTACCTTCTCCTTTAACTTTGATTTTCTAATTCTCCATACAACTGAATCTTTCCCCCCACTAGTAGGAGTCTGGACTTGAGCAATGCCTATTTGGGCTGTGTCCAGTGTTTTTAAAAAAATGCGAGGATTTAGAGGGGCCTCATACTTTTAACACTCAGTCAGAGCTCAATGTCATTCATTGTTGCCACGGAGCCTACAACCCCAAAATCTCATCTCATGACCCTCAGTCTGGTAAGCTTTGTTCTAGTATATTGTTATATTTGCCCTTTGTAGAGTTGACCATCCTTTATAAAATTAATGCTTAACAGATCAGTGAGGCATAATCAAAATCATGTTTTTATTTGGAGAAGTAAGAAAGCTTCCACGATCATTTGAAAGTTATCATGGCACAAAAATAATAAAGTTGTTTAAACAAGGTCCAGCCACTAGAATTTTTTATCAGAACTGTTCAACCTGCTGTTTCTGGCTTAGAAAATATTTTAGCTTGATCTGCTTAATACTTTGTTTACCAGTTGGATCTCCATCAGTAAAGAGGGAATATTTCACTCATCTACCATAAAGAAGTGCTCACAATTTAGAATATCTATATGAAGAGAAAAGATAATGCCACTATAATAAAATTGCAGTGTCAACAATATAATGCCATTTCAAGTAAACCCACTTGGCTTTAGATAATGATGCTATTATGAATGGGATTGCTATTACCCTTTCAATATCTTGAAAGGTGCTTGTTACTGTATGATAATTTTTAAACATGTTTTAAGAAACACTTAAGAGACATGCTGGTTAGGTGCATTGGCCATGCTAAATTCTCCCTCAGTAACCCGAACAGGCTCTGGAGTTCAGTGACTAGGGGATTTTCCCAATAATTTCATGACAATGTTAATGTAATCCTACTTGTGACACTAATAAATACATTTTAAACTAAAGGAAACAACACATATAAATGTTTGTTTAATTTTCTAACTTTGTAAGTACCCCTCTGCTTCTTTTAACCCCATGTTCCAATAAACCTTTTGCAGTTATCACTAGAATATTAAAAAATGTTGTTACCAGAATAAAAACTAGGTTCACCATTAAGCATTGTTTTCACACTTAACATTCTATAATTCTATACTTCATAATTTACACACTCATGAAACACTGTTAATGAATTGTCCATGTTTATATTGTGATGAATATCTACTTCATGGTTCATGTTAATTTTTGAGGGGTAATTATTAGTTCTGGAAACATTGGTGTTGTGAAAATAAAGTAATTAAAATACTGGGCTTCCAAGAGTGCCAGAAGAAACAAGAAAGTGCCGGTTCAGAGGTTTACCAATGTTTGCTTAATAGAATCAAAGAGGAGATGGGGCCATAAAAAAGCAGACGGGTGTTCTTAACTGGAGATCTGCAGACATTGGGTGAGATTCTTGCGTGTTTCATGGTGGCGGGAGGTGGTGCATCATTGGCTGGTGGTGGGATTTTTTGGTCATGCCGCCATCAATGGGATTTCCCATTGATTCTACTTGTCATCGGGAAAACTGCGCTGAGGATGCGCAGTCGGCAGGACTGGAAGATACCTGTGAGGTGAAGAGCTGGAAGATTTTGTCCACTATGTTTACACTGCTTGCAAAAAAGTGCTGTCCAGAGAGTTTTGTTTTGGGAGTTTGAGCTAAATTTAAAATTAGTTCTAAGACATCCAGCAAACCCTGATAGACTGTGCCGTCATGGAGGTGGATGTACCTTAAAACGGTTCTCTTGTTTCAGTTTAGGTGAAGTCCTGGCAGCTTATTGAAGTTAGTGGTCTGCGAAAGATTAACATGTGCAGGCAATTAGAGGTGGAAATACAGCTTTGTAAAGCCCGGATAGCACAGTCTTAGGAGGATAGACTGAATCATTGCGAGTGAACAGTTATTGAGGTCGTCCAACTTGGTGTGGGTTTCAACAGAGCTCAAGAGGCTGGACCTTTTGGAGACAGAGTTTTAGTAAGATATTGTGACCCGGATGCCACTAAGATCTCGAAAGTTGCTGAGAAATCTGTGAGATCTACATCTGCCATTTAATGTGCAGTGTGGTGTGTCTGATCACAGTTTGTCGGTTAATTCACATTTACCTTGTTAATTCTGAATGTTATATGATGGATATTGTAGATTGTTTTCCTTTGCTGATCTTGCATAATAAAAGTTTAATTTGTTTGTTTCAAATTGTAGAATCTTGTGGCTTTACTCTCTTAGTAAGTCACTGGAATTTCAAATTTTGACTACTTTAATCAAGAAGTTACTAGTCTCAGTATTGATTTCTACATAGTCATGGCAGCTTTCTTCCGAGCATATAAGCTCTCTTGGACAAACTATTCCCAAAGTTTTTTTTCTTGCTTTAATTGTTAATTAAGCATAATTAAAGACCCCACGCACACCAGGCATTTTCTCTTCCACCTTCTTCCATCAGGAAAAGATGCAAAATCTGAGGTCACGTACCAACTAACACAAGAACAGCTGACTTCTTCAGGTTATAATACAGTTGGATAATACAACCCCCCTATCCCTTCCCCTGCACTAATTTCAGGCAGAGTGGCAGCGGATCCCTTCTTCCCTCTACTGAGTGGGCCCCTCTTCCCTGCTGCTGTCAGACTTTTGAATGGACCTACCCTGCATTCAGTTGACCTTCCTCTTCACAGCTACTTCATTGCAATGTTAATGTAAGCCTCACTTGTGATTAATAAACTTCATGACTGTAACACTGCATTCTGCACTCTCTCGTTTCCTTATCTGTGAACGGTATGCTTTGTACGTTTAGCGCACAAGAAACAATACTTTCAACTTTTTATATACACTAATACGTATGACATTAATAAATTAAATCAAATGTTACCACTGGTTCTACATATAATTTCAACTTTTGAAAGTAGTGGCCGAAAGTTGACTCTTTATGTGCAGGTTACTTTACTCCCATTTTAAATGTTATGGAGTCTCCTGTATCCATTTTTCCAACTATAACCTGAAGAAGTCATACAAACTCGAAGCATTAGCCCTGCTTCTCTCTTCATAGATGCTGCTGGACCTACTGGGTCTTTCCACCATTTCATGTTTTTATTAGGTACTATATAATCTCTCTTCACTTACGGAGCCCTATTTCACCATTTTGATTTGAAGTGCTGGGTGGATTTGAAACTGGAAGTATTTCAGATCCGACTTTTAGACTCGTTCTCAGGCGCCCCCATGCGCACGCCACCTGAAAAAATATCAGCAATTCTGAATCGCACTGCAGAAGCCTGTGGGTGGGGCTTAATGCACCCGAAACTCTGCAGCTCCAATCAGCACCTCCAACTAGACATGCGCAGAAAAAAAAGACGGAATGCGGCTCTTCTGCCGCATCGTTCCTGGGCTGGATATTGCCCCCCCGCCCCATAGACATTGCCCCACTCCCACAGCATCACTGACCCTCTTATCCCCCTATCCTCCCCCACCCAGACCGATTGCAGGCCCCTCCCCCCTTCCCCTCCACTGATCTCAGGCAGAGTGGCAGCGGATCCCACTTCCCCGCACTGATCTCAGGCAGAGTGGCAGTTGACCCATCTTCTCCCCCACTGTCTCAGGCAGAGTGGCAGTGGACTGCCCCTTCTCCCCCAATGACCTCAGGTAGAGTGGCAACAGACCCCTCTTCCCCGCCACCAATCTCAAGCAGAGGACCATTTTTGTGCCATGGTAAAGGGGGAACTGCCGTGGAGGCAAGCGCAGATCCCGCTACTCACCTCACGCCCGACTTTATCAAGTTTTCGAAAACAGATGCAACTTGATGCAATTTTAATGGTAAAATTGGGCCCACTGTGTCAATTCTTGGCATAAATGTACCATAATTTAAATATTCTTTACAGCTATTGCCCATTTGTGTCACTGCTGTGTAAATATCGATACAAAGACTAGTCACAAAGAAATGTGGTTGTGAACAGCTTTAGAATAATTTCCTTTATTCTTAACAAAATTCAGTGCAATGTTGTGAGAATACATTAATTGGTAAGTAAATTGTGTGACTCGGATCTGAAATACTTTAAGTTGATAAGCAGATTGATTACTTATGCTGTTTTTTTCATGATTACTGGAATTGATCATGATGCATTTATTATTTCTTAAAAGGTCTTTACATTGATTGCAGTAGAAAACATCTGGTATTGGTCTCAGTTTATTGATTTTGTTTTGAAAGAACACAAGTGTATACCTCATAAATATCAAATTGACATTGATAACTTGGATATGGTATGCAGGTTGGAAAAATTTAAATTCCTGTGCTGTTTACACATTATGAAGACTTTCCCAAATTGGAGGAATAAAGCACGTTTAGTGTCTTCTGTTTTAATTTAAAACATTATTGCCATTGCCCATATATCATTTTACAATCCAATTTAAAAACTTCATTAGCTAATTCATGTTTTAAGCAGAGTAAAAAAAAATACTTTTGGCATTCCAACAACCTTTATGTATCAGATCTTTACAACATGCTGACAAATAAAGTAAGCACTTATACATGTATTTATATATGTGTGGACATGCTTACCTTATTTGTCTGCATCTTGCATGTAAAATTAAAAGTTCTTGTTATTTTATTGCTTTCCAAGGAACAAAACTCTGAAGTGTTAATTCTGAATAATTGACTTGTACATGATAGCTGGACTTCTCCAATCTTCTGTTCCTCCCGATGGCGCACCCCGCGCTTGTGGGTTTCCAGCAGTCAGGTGGTGCATTCAGCTGGAAGCCCCATTGTTAACATTGGGACTGGAGGGTCCAACCTTCAATCAATGGCAGGCTGGTTCCACCACTGCGGACATGTGGCGGGTTGTTTGGAAAATCTTGGCCATAGTGCTGCAAAAAAGTGCCATTTTACATGGATGTAAGTGATTTCATGGCATTGTTTAGTGAAGTACTGAAGGTCTCCTCGTGTTGTCAACACCTTTCTTAAACAACAAGTTACATTTATGTTTACAGAGTGCCTTTAGTAAACAAAAATCCCAATGCACTTCACGGAAACTTAATCAGAAAATTAAATAGCAAGCCAAAGAAGGAGATATTAGAAGAAGAATGACAAAGAGCTTGTTTCATGAGTTGAATTTTGGGAGGAGAAGAAGAAGATTACGAACACAGCAAACAAATTGGAGAGTGTGATGTCCAAGGAAAGCACAACTAGCTTAGATAATTGGAATTTTTATGAATATGGGACTGCTAGCCATTCATGACCAAAGCAATAATGTTTTATGTGACAAATATATAAACATTATTCTGTGTTTAAAATACTATATTAATAAGAACTATGCATGAATTGTTAAAGGGTTGTTACCTTTAAATTACCTCTAATCAAAACTAGGTAACCTTTGTGACCGAAAGTTGGCTGAATTAAGAAGTCACCTATCCAATTTAGACATTGAATGCATTAAATCAGTTTTTTAATAATAAGTTAGAGTACATAACATATATAAATGCATCAATAGAAATTTCTAAGTACTAGCCAGTCACTTACATAGGAAAGGTTAGTCCATTCGGGCCCTTAAATTTGTTTTCCTATTCGATTAGATCATAGCTTATTTGCACCTCAATTTCATTTACTGACTTTGATCTATATGCCTTAACACCCTGAGCAAACAAAAATATATTAACCTCAGTCTTTGAAAATTTAAATTGACTTTGGGAACTATATGAAAGTTAAGTACAAAAGACATTGGCTTTGTCATCTGTTACAGGCCATAGAGATGTCTGTTTTACTATAGTGATCTATAATGCTTTGTTATGAAATCTAAGTCACCATTAAATATGGTGATGGTCAGGTTCTTGTCAAGTGGCAGGCTGTCAAGGGAAAGAAAGAATTGTGAAATTAGAAAAATCATTATACACCAGAGTTATTCCTAATTGTACAGTGTTGAAAATCCAGAAGTGGTTGCATGAAATTTCACCATTACTTTAGTTTTTTTTTGTTGAAGTTCTGTTCAGCTATTTGGTTGAATGCTTTGAATCTTTAACAGAGCTTCTGGCTCTGTTCAAAGGTTCTAATGGGTCGTGCTCATCAGGGTTTGTTGAAAAAGCTGTCGAGAGGAATATGAGTTTGTTTATTTTGGCAGATTTATGAGCTTACTTCCAAATGTTAAATAAGGCTTGAGGTGTTTTATCTATAGTGTGCATTGCGTAAATGAGTTGAGATGGTGAGTAACAGGCTGAGGGTTAGAGTGGCTTCACAGGTATCTCCAGAGAATTGGGCCAATGTCTTAGCAAATGGAGGTAGATCTTTGGAGGTGGACCTGACTGCCTCAGTATTGGCCAGCTTCCATTCAGCAGGCCTGACTCCATTCCGTCTCTACCTCCATTGGTTGAAAGCTGCAGTAGCAGGCACTGCTGGGTCAAAGGTGGAATTGCGACGTTGCTAAATGTTCCAGCTCCTGATTCCGACAGCAAAGATGAAAATTTGGCTCCCTGTCTTTACTGATGCAGAGTTCATACTTCAGAAATTATTATCCGTCTTTGTTGTTTATGTTGTTACTATCCCAATCGATATTGAGATAATTGAAACTGTCATTTGGGGGCGGCATGGTGCACAGTTGTTAGCACTGCTGCCCCACAGGTCCAGGGACCTGGGTTCCAGTCCCGGCTTGGGTCACTGTCTGTGTGGAGTTTGCATGTTCTCCCTGTGTTTGTGTGGGCTTCCACTGGGTACTCTGGTTTCCTCCCACACTCCAAAGATGTGCAGGTTAGGATGATTGGCCATGCTAAATTGCCCCTTGGTGTCCGGGATATGTAGCTTAGTGGGATTAGCAGGTTAAATATATGGGGTGTTGCAGATAGGGCCTGGGAGGGGTTGTTGTTGGTGTAGACTTGATGGGCCGAATGGCCTCCTCTGCACTGTAGGGTTTCTATGATTCATTATTGTTACTCTATCCTTAATGGTTATCCCAAATATTATTAATTGCAAAGCTTTTATTTCTAGAATTAATATACTAATTTGAGGTTGAGATGATAATCAGTCAATAAATCTATCCTGGTTTCAAATTAATTAATTTTTAAGATTGTTTCTTAATTTATTTACTCTTTTTAAAGTTAGTTATTTTTCAATCAGAGATAACCAAATGCAATTAAAATTATAGGATGTTTGCAGAATTGATTTACCGTAGTTTTCATGGGCTCCTCCACCAGGGCATCTGTGAAATCATGTTTTCAGAGTCTGCTTCCTTTCTTTGCCACACTGCTATTTAAATGCTTGTGGACACTCCTGTCGTGCTTGTACATCCTGGTGCTCATGTCCATATGCTATCTCAGTCATACCTGTTTGCTTTCCTTCTCGCAAAATATGCTTCTGAATCCTCAAACCAGATTCCCAAGTCACAAAATCTCTCAGATCCATAAACAAAGTGGTTTTCTCGTCTTGCTGAAACAACATTTATCCCCATTCCTTGGATTTTGGTATTGATGGTTTATTGTCCTGGGTTCATTCATCGGACGTGAATGCCTCTGCTTTCATACAATATCTGTTTAATTGTGTTATTCCTTCATGTGTCATGGTGACAGAAAACTGTGATCAAATGAGGGCTACCTACAACTTCACCTGTAAACCATGGACATATTGAACTGTTTAAAGAGGACCTATTTTTTAAAAAGAGGTAGGGGAGGCAGTGGTGTAGTGGTAATGTCACTGGACTAGTAATCCAGGGACCCAGGGTAACATTCTGGAGACCTGGGTTCGAATCCAGTCATGAAATTTGAATTCAATAAAAAAAATCTGGAATTAAAAGTCTAACCTAGACCATGAAGCCATTGTTGATTGCCTTAAAAATCCATCTAACTCACCAGTGAAATCTGCCATCCTTCCCTGGTCTGGCCGAGAAGTAACTTCAGATGCACAGCAATATAGTTGACTCTTAATTGTTCTCTGAAATGGCCTAGCAAACGACTTGGTTCAAGAGCAGATAGGGATGGAAAATAAATGCTGGCATTGTCGGTGATGCTCACATCCCATGAATAAATTTTTTAAAAAGTAATGAGAGAACTCATCTCTTTAATTACTTGGCAATAATCTGGAACAATGTACTTGATTTCACTGAGCTTTAATTTAACAGCTCAGCAGTGCTTCAAATCTGCTTGAAGATGCAATTCTTGAAGAACCTTGCAGGGTTGCAAATTACAAACCAAAGGATCAATGTATCTTGTAGTTGGAGGGTCCACGCAACTTGTGACCAATGTGGGTTGGATTTTTCTTTGGAGTTGTTTTGCTGCTGGCTCACAGGTTGAATGAAACTTCTGTTGTCAGTCCAACCACACTGTGACTATCTTTAGCTGTGAAAGTTAGTTATACCTCCAGCATGAGCTTCTGGTGTTATCTCTGGCATTGCAGATACTATATCTGTTGTAGCATCAGAAAGAGGAAAAAACATATTTAAAGGGATTAGAAGTACCTGGAAGATTTTAAATGACATTCGCAAAATACAGCAAGTGAGTATTGTATCCTTATTATCTTTATCTTGATGGTAGACCCTTGCCTTTGCGCCGATGATTGTGGCTTCAAACCCCCTTCCAGGACTTTTATCATTCATGCTTGGCTTACCTTTCAGTGCAGTACTGAAGAGATGCTATGTCAGAGGTGCCATTATTTGTGTGAGACATCAAATGAGGTTTCATTTCCCTCCTTGGGGTGAATGCAAAAGATAGTTTGGAACTATTCAGCAAGTAAATGAAGTTATAAGAACATAAGAAATAGGAGCAGGGGTAGGCCATCTAGCCCTTCGAGCCTGCCCCACCATTCAATAAGATCATGGCTGCTCTGAAGTGGATCAGTTCCACTTTCCCGCCTGCTCCCCATTACCCTTCTCTTATCTATCAGAAATCTAACTACCTGTGACTTAAACATATTCAACGAGGTAGTTTCCACCACTTCAATGGGCAGAGGATTCCAGAGATTCACCACCCTCTGAGTGAAGAAGTTTGTCCTCAACTCTGTTTTAAACTGCCCTCCCTTTATTATTAGGCTGTGCCGTCTAGTTCTGGTTTCCTTTCTAAGCGGAAAGAATCTTTCTACCTCTACCCTACCTAGCCCCTTCATTATCTTGTCTCTATAAGATCCCCCCTCAGCCTTCTAAACTCCCAACGAGTACAGGCCCAGTCTATTTAATCTCTCCTCATAAGCCAACCCCTTCATCTCCGGTAGCAGCCTGGTGAACTTTTTCTGTACTCCGTCCAAGGCCAATATATCCTTTTGCAAATAAGGGGACCAAAACTGCAAACAATACTCTAGTTGCAGCCTCACCAGTGCCTTGTACAGTTGCAGCAAGGCCTCTCTGCTTTTATATTCTATCCCCCTCGCGATTAAGGCCAATATTCCATTCACCTTCTTGATCACCTGCTGCACCTGCAGACTGAGTTTTTGTGATTCGTGCACAAGGACCCCCAGGTCCCTCTGCACAGTAGCATGCTGCAACTTTTCACCACTTAAATAATATTCCATCCTACTATTATTTCTTCCAAAGTGATAACCTCACATTTGCTAACGTTATACTCCATCTGCCAGGTCCTCGCCCACTCACTCAGCCTATCCAGATCTCTCTGCAGACTTTCGTGTCCTCCATGCAATTTGCTTTTCCATTCATCTTCGTGTCATCAGCAAATTTTGTTACCCTACACTCAGCCCCCTCCTCCAGATCGTCTATGTATATGGTAAGCAGTTGACGCCCCAACACTGATCCATGCGGCATGCCACTAGTCACCAACTGCCAACCAGAAAAGCACCCATTTATTCCAACTCTCTGCTTCCTGTTAGATAGCCAATCCTCAATCCATGCTAACACTTTACCCTCAACTCCGTGTACCCTAACCTTCTGCAGCAACCTTTTGTGAGCACCTTATCGAACACCTTCTGGAAATCTAAAAACACCACATCCACCGGTTCCCCTCTGTCTACCGCACTAGTCACATCTTCATAAAAATCCAGTAAATTTGTCATGACTTCCCCTTCACAGATCCATGCTGTGTCTGCTTCATCGAACTGTTCTTTTCTAGGTATCCTGCTATTTCTTCTTTAATGATGGATTCTAGCATTTTCCCAACTACGGACGTTAAGCTAACCAGCCTGTAGTTACCCACCTTTTGTCTGCTACCTTTTTAAAAGTTATCCTGTACCTTGGCTAAAATATATCCCACAGTTAACATTACAAAGAACAGATTATTAGATGAATAATTTATTTGTTGTTTGTGGGACCTTGTGTGTTGAACCAAGTATTATACTTCATCTTGAGGGCATGAAAGATGCTATTTAAATGTAACTATTTACATCCTTTTCAAGTATGAGGCAAATGAGAGGGAGAATGAACTATTAATGGGTTTCTGCTTCCATCAGAGTCTCCAGGCACTTCGTTTGTTGGTTATGCAAGTACTGCCAGTAGTCAGAAGCATGATATCAGGGAATTCTGACAGCTCCTCAGACCCTCTATGCCACCTCAATCCCATGATTTAAATGGAGCAGGGTGGTCAAGGAGTGAATGCCAAGGTGTCGGCTCGTGAGGAATTTATTGGTGGTTTCAGGTGTAGGTGCAAGCAGTATGGCTCATTTAAACACAATATTCCTGCTTTTTCACTACTTTACTGATTGACTTCAGGCCCATCTCACAGTAACTTAATATTTTTAGGGAACATTCCCACACAGAAAAGTTTCATAAGAACATAAGAAATAGGAGCAGGAGTAGGCCATCTAGCCCCTCGAGCCTGCCCCGCCATTCAATAAGATCATGGCTGATCTGTTGTGGCTCAGTTCCACATTCCCGCCCTCTCCCCATAACCCTTAATCCCCTTGCCTATCAAAAACCTATCAACCCGCACCTTAAAAATATTGAGCAAGGCAGCCTCCACCACTTCAACAGGCAGAGAATTCCAGAGATTCACCACCCTTTGAGTGAAGAAGTGCCTCCTCAACTCTGTTCTAAACCGCACCCCCTTTACCTTGAGGCTGTCCCATCTAGTCCTACTGTCCTTTCTGAGTGGGAGGAGCCTATCCATCCCATTCAACATCTTATATGTCTCAATGAGATCTCCCCTCATTCTTCTAAACTCCAACGAGTACAAGCCTAGTCTATTCAGCCTCTCCTCATAAGTTCAACCCTCTCAACTCCGGAATCAGCCTAGTAAACCTCCTCTGCACTCCCTCCAAGGCCAAAATATCCTTGCGTAAGTGTGGCGACCAGAACTGCACACAGTACTCCAGCTGCGGCCTCACCAGTGCCCTATACAGCTGCAGCAAGACCTCCCTACTTGTATATTCAATCCCCCTCGCTATGAAGGCCAGCATCCCATTCGCCTTCCTGACCACCTGCAAGCTGGGTTTTTGCAACTCATGCACAAGGATCCCGAGGCCCCTCTGCACCGTCGCATGCTGCAGTTTTTCGCCCCGTAAGTAATAGTCCTTCCTACCATTATTCCTACCAAAGTGGACAACCTCACATTTGCCAACATTAAATTCCATTTGCCATTTCCTGGCCCATTCGCCCAGCCTATCTAGATCCTTCTGCAGACTCTCCACACCCTCCGCACGATTTGCCGTTCCACCAATCTTGGTGTCATCAGCAAATTTCGACACCATACACTCGGTTCCCTCCTCCAGATCATCTATATAAATGGTAAATAGCTGAGGCCCTAGCACCGACCCCTGGGGCACTCCACTAGTCACCAACCGCCAATCCGAATAGCACCCATTGACACCCACTCTCTGCCTCCTATTTGACAGCCAATCCTCTATCCACACTAACACCCTACCCCCAACTCCATGCCCCCTTACCTTCTGTAATAACCTCTTGTGAGGCACCTTGTCAAACGCCTTCTGAAAATCAAGAAACACCACATCCTCCGGCTCTCCTCTATCCACCGCCCTAGACACATCCTCATAGAACTCAAATAAATTTGTCAGACACGACTTCCCCTTAACGAAACCGTGCTGCGTCTGCTCTACCAAACAATTCTCCTCAAGATTACTCGCAATTTTCTCCTTGATCACGGATTCTAACATTTTACCTACAACAGATGTTAAACTAACCGGCCTATAATTCCCCGCCTTTTGCCTGCCACCTTTCTTAAACAACGGCGTAACATTAGCCGTTTTCCAATCTTCCGGCACTTCCCCGGAATCCAGCGACGTTTGGAAAATAATCACCAAGGCATCCACTATCACCGCCGCCATTTCTTTCAGAACCCTCGGATGCATTCCATCCGGTCCTGGGGACTTGTCCACAATCAGTCCCTCCAGTCTGTCGAGCACCGCCTCTCTAGTAACAATAATGTCATTCAGGCCCTCCAGTCCTACCACCTTTCCATCGCTAACACCCGGCAAATTATTCACGTCCTCCTCCGTGAAGACCGAAACAAAAAAGTTATTCAAGACCTCAGCCATTTCCCCATCCCCTACCACTAAGTCCCCCCTCTCATCCTCTAAGGGTCCAACATTCACCCTAGCCAGCCTCTTCCTTTTTATATATTTATAAAAACTCTTGCTATCCTTTTTTATATTAAGCGCTAGCCCAGCTTCATAGTTTATCCTACCCTTCTTTATCAACTTCTTTGTCAATCTTTGTTGACATTTAAACCTCTCCCAATCCTCTTCTCGCCCACTACTCTTAGCTACCACTACTCTTTGGCCCACCAAGCCTGCATCAATCTCATTGTCCTATCTAGACCAACCACCTGTATCCCTCTATACCTCTCTCGTTCATGTGTCTATTCAGGTAAGTTTTAAATGTCGCTAATGTCTGCCTCAACCACCTCATTTACCAGTGCATTCCAGGCCCCACCACCCTCTGTGTAAAAAAAACTTCCCCAGGCATCTCCACTGAACTTTTCCCCATTACCTTGAACTTGTGCCCCCTTGTAATTGTCATTTCTGCTCTGGGAAAAAGCTTCCAACTGCTCACCTTATTTATGCCCCTCATAATTTTATAAACTTCTATCAAGTCGCCCCTTAGCCTCCATCTTTCTAGGGGGAACAATTCCAGTTTATTGAATTTCTCCTCATAGTTAATATCCTCCATATCAGGCAACATTCTGGTAAATTTTTTGTGTACTTCCTCCAAGTCCTTCTGATAGTGTGATGACCAAAATTGGACACAGTATCCTCTTCTTGCCCACTACTCTTAGCTACTCTAAACACATCCGCTTTTAATTTAACACTTCCCTTCACCTCCTTCGTTATCCACAGCTGATTATCTCTCCTCCTACGATCCTTTTTAACCATCGGAATAAATTTCTGCTGAGCACCAAGAAAGATCTTCTTAAAGATCCTCCACTGTTCCTCAGCAGACCTACCTTCCAACGCGCTCCCCAATCAACATTCGCCAATTCCTCTCTCATCCTACCGTACTCCCCTGTGTTCAAACAAAGGACACATGTCCGGGAACCCACTTTCTCCTCCTCCATCTGCATCAGAAACTCCACCATACAATGATCACTCTTCCCAAGAGGATCCTTCACCACAAGGTCCCTAATTCTACCCGCGTCATTACATAACACCAGATCCAAAATAGCTCGCTCCCTCGTCGGCTCCAACACACACTGTTCGAGGAAACTATCCCGGCAGCATTCCAAGAACTCCTCCTCAAGCCCACCGCGTCTAACATGGGTCGACCAATCAATATGTAGATTGAAATCCCCCATAATTATTGCCGTTCCATTCCTGCACGTTCATGCCCATTGTTTTACATTACATAGTGTTGGACCAATGTAATATTTTGTGAACTTTCCATATTTAGAAACTCAGTCCTGTTTTTTTTGCAATAAAACAGGGGACAAATCAAAGCTAATGGTGGAAGATAGTAAAAGGGAGGAAGGTTACTTAATGTTCCTGAGCTGAGAAATATTGGGTTGTATTTTACATGTCCGCACTGGGTATGTTTTTTGAGGGGGCACTTAAAGTAGGTCATGTGGCTAACCTACCATCGCCCTCATCCTATGATAAGTGGGCAGGTTCCAAAATGGGCAACTTGCCTGCTTCCTGTAATTAAGTTAATGGGCATTTAGGTTTGTTGGCAGTCTTTATTGACCTGAATGATATGCTGCCCATGCTTTTTACCTGGTGGGGTGGGAATGGGCAAGTCATTTTTAAATGCGAGCATGTTCAAAGGTGGGAAGGAAGTGGGGTGCACTGCATTCAGGAACAAACCCCGCCCCGCCCCATACTTCCGCACCACCTACCTGATGGAGCATGCCCTCCACCATCTTTCTCCCCTCCCTTAAGTTCTGGGCCTCTCCTTTCTTAACTTAAGCTTCTCAAGGCAACCATGTTCCTCTTCAAACCTTTTTCTGACAGTCCTGGCAGTTCCCACTAACTGATTCTAGTTCTGTTGGGCATGATAGAACTTCTAGCTAGTTGGATTACCCAACAACTCCAGAGTACAAGACTTCCTCTCAAATGAGGGACAGAAGTTCCACACTCCACCAATTTAACCTGCCCATTGTATATTATGGTTGGCAAGGAGCAAGTCAGCTTCTGCCCAACTTTGCTTCCGGGAAAGGGGGTTGGGGTGTGAGCGGTCTGCCCTACAGTAAAATGCAGCCATTGTTCTCAATGATCTTTCATTTCTCTCTGGAAGCCTCCAGGATGGAACGTCAGGAAATACTATTTATTTCAAAAATCATTGAGAAGTTGGGCGTAATGCTGGAAGCAGTTAACTTTTCCTTAAAAATTTATATATACTTGTCATCACTTCTTAAGTTTTATATAGTAATGGAAGCCTAAAATTAGAATTTAAATGAAAGCATAAATAATCTGTACGATTTTGGAAAAATTGGCAATGGCATGGATGGGAAATAATTACAAATAATGAAAAATTAATTTTTCCTTGTTCTTCCTATTTCACTGGATAATTTTTCACTGTTTTCATTGTTCAATGCCAAGTTAGCTATATATCTTTTTGAATGAAATAGACTCATTCATCCAGTGAATAGGGCCAACACTTTGTTAGCCTAGAACGTTTGGGCTAAGAAAAACCAATAGAAAAATATTTCCGGACTTTAAGTTTTCAGAAATGGCAAAATATTTAGCTTATTTCTTGCGGAATGGCCTAAAAACTCAACCTGACTCCAAGAAGGTTTATGTATTTCTATCTAAAACAGACTATCCTCTGACAACCTTTGAGAAGGCCTATGACCAGAATTGCATTATCACATGCTTTTATTGTTGCCAGCAGCAATTCAAAGTTGCCCTGAAAAAGCAAACTCAGAAGATGAGCAATCCTGTCATAAAGAATCATAAAATGCCACAGCACGGAAACAAATCATTTGACCCATCAGGTCTGGGGCTGGACTTACTTTTTTTTCCCCAAATGAATAACTTCACCTAGTCCCATTTTCTTGCCCACTTCCCAAAACTGCTAATATTTCGAGCACTGTTTTTTGTTTCTAAGACAGCCTATTACTATATGTTGTTAGGATGCTTTATGATCTAAAAGACTTGTTTCAGATGACCCCTCAAGCTTCTCGTATTTGGTGCAAAAGTCTCTAACTTCTCAAATTATCTTCATCATTGAATCCACTCAATTTTTAAGAATGTGCTAATGCCAGGTTTCCCAAACTTTTCTGGCTGTGATACTCTTTTGTTAGCCCAAGAGTACTAAAGGAACTCCTGAGAAACATTCATATTATATTGAAGAATTAAACCACAAAAAAATGATTATTGTTAAGCAAGAGGTACAAATGTACAAAAATGAACTTTAAAAATGTTTCTGTCTATACAGTTATTATAATAAGATCTGTTATTCAAATAATACTTTCAAGTCTTACCTTCAATTTATTATTTTTAATGGGAGCATCCACTCACCCATACACCCATTTTCACCCTCACCCTCTACTCTCACCCTCACCCACTCTCTCCCACTCATTCTCCAGCTTGCCCTCTTAACCCAAGCTCAGGCTGTCCTCAGGCCTCAGCTCCCCTCGGGTCAGGTGAGGGCGAGAGAGGGTTGGTTTAGGGAGTGTGTGTGAGTAAGTGCTCCCACTAAAAATGATAAAGGAAGTTAAGACTTAGAAGTATTTGTTGATAAATGTATACATATAAACCATAGAAACACCTGTTCTTGTATGTTTTGTACCTATTGCATAATAATAATTTGTCTGTGGTTGAATTCTTAAATGAAATAAGGATGTTTCTCAGGGCTTCCTTCAGTACTCTGAGGAGGTCAAAAGGGTTTCATGGTTTGAAAAGTTTGGAAAACCCTGATGCAGGATATTAAGTCAGACAGGTACTATAAGGGATGTTTTTTCAGGAAATCAAATCATTTGAACACATGATGAAGTAGTTTCCTGCATGGAAGGAACCCGCCGGATGGTCCAGTAGCCCTCTATTGTGTTTCTTTTGACTGTTTTGGTGTGTCTCCAATTGCTTTTCATCTATAGAATGCTTACCCAGAGTTTGAGGAACATAATGAAAAAGTGATGATGCCTTTCCATATGCTAATTTTGCCAATGATAAGTCTCATGGAATTTATTAGACTAGTTCTGGAGTATGAAAATCAAATTAATTGAAATGCAACGAAGAAATGCACTCTGCTTCTATGATATATTGGGTGGTTCTTACCTTCCTGAAGTGCACTGTAATTAAACTTTGGATGTAATCAACTCATATTACTTAACATGAAATTATTAATGAATTAATAACACTGTTAATATAAGCAGGGAATTGTAGACTGCTTAAATTAATAGCTGTTTTGATGTATATCTATTAAACTCTAGATAATTAATTTCAAGTTTGAGTTTCTCTTTATCCCTTTGCATTCTTTAAATACTTAGCAACCACATCTTCTCGAAACCGCCCCACCCCCCCTCACTACCTTCTTTAAAAATAAGATTCTCCCGGGGATGGTAATTATCTGTACCTTGGCTTGAGAACAAGTAACAATGCTTGAACTCAATGTTTGTGACATTTCAGATCTTGGTGTTCTATCAAGTTTAATACAATTTGTCACAGACAAAATGTATATGTTTTCTTTCACTGAGCGTGATTAGTATGTTTGTGTAATTGTGGTGTATTTCTTACCTTATGTGTGAGAATCCCAATCAAATAATTTCCAGCAGCAGGCTTTTTGTGAGCTTAAAGTAAAGGAGCTTATTTATTATGATACACTTGCCACAGAATTTAAAATGCAACGTCTCACACACATACATGAAGATTAGATACAGCTGAAGCTAAAAAGTACAGTTGTAATTGGTAATATCTGAGCCCTTTTTAAGCAATTTTCTTACATGGAGATGATGCTTTGAAGTATTAGTGCAAGTCTGATAAAGTGAAGGATTCTCAGTAAACTGCAAGGTTTCTTGTAGTCAAATTTCAAGGAATTTGGTTCATGGGTGAAATCTAAATTGGAAGAGGTTAGGGGATGTCTTTCTCCCATTTTCAAGGTATTGCTGATTATTATATTGCTTGGGTGACTTGCAGCTATTTTCAGTAGAGTTCTCGCTCTGTCTGCAAGCAACCTTTACTGATTGAGCAGACCACAAGCTAGGCTTTCCATCATGTAATTTTTGTATGTTCAAAGTCCTTTTTCCAAACAAAGGGTGGTATGTCAATTACATACCTTGTTTTGTTACTTGACACTTGCGCATTTGAGACAGCCAGTATCTTTGTGTTTCATTGACCCCTTCAATTTGAAGTTACTCTTTTGAGTTATTTTCAGGAAAAAGTATTGAATTAACATCAATATGGAAGATTCCTTTGGTTTGCTGTTAAGATAGGGGAGTGGTTTCAAACCACAGAATAAGTCAGGTGAACCTGGGGCAGGTATCTTTTACAGCTTTTTGATCAGTTTTTAAAAGTATGAGGTACTGATGCACTGGTTCACAATGTACTGAAACGTGACAAATTCCAAAGGCTAAAAGTAAAGAATACTTTTTTTGAAAAGCTATATCGTTAAAGAGAAACAGTTTTTTCTGTGTATTCAAGAGTTGTGGAAATCACTAGCAGAGCCAGTACTTCTTGACAATCCCTAATTTCTCTTGAGAAGGTGGTGGTGAGCAGCCTTCTTGAACTGTTATAGATACATCCACAGTGCAACAAGGGAGGGAATTCTAAAATGCTGATCCTGCAACACTGAGGAAACAGTGTCAGGAAAGTAAGTGATTTGGAGGTAAGCTTCCACGTGGTGGTATTGCCAGACATGTGCCTTGCTCTATAAAAGCAAATTACTGTGGACGCTGGAATCTGAAACCAAAAGAGAAAACACTGGAAAATCTCAGCAGGTCTGGCAGCATCTGTAAGGAGAGAAAAGAGCTGACGTTTCGAGTCCAGATGACCCTTTGTCAAAGCTTTTGTCATAGAAAGTGGGAGAAATTTATACTGCAGGGGAAGGGAATGAAAGATGAGTCAGAGCCATAGAAACCAGGGGAAAAAACTGCTAATGGCTGTCCACAAAGAGAGTAAAGTGCGTGATTCGCCAAATGGCAGAGAAGTTGTAAGCTGTGACAGATGGAGATGTTATGGGTGGTGGAGGGGAGGACAGGGGGGATAAAGGTAGAGTGTAGAAAAGGGGAAGAAAGGGAAGAAAAGATAAGGGAAGGAGGATGAAGTAGGAGGAAAGAGTTGGAGAGAAAGAAAAATGAAGAAAGACAACAGTAAAAAAATTAAATAAAATAGAATGAAAACAAAGAGGGCCAAGGTAAGGTAGAGCAAATCATCTGAAGTTGTTGAATTCGATGCTGAGACTAAAAGGCTGTAAAGTGCATAGCCGGAATATGAGATGCTGTTCCTCAGTTTGTGTTGAGCTTCACTGGAACATTGCAGCAAGCCAAGGACAGACATTTGGGAATGGAAGTCGGATTGTGTGTTAAAATGGCAAGCAACTGGAAGGTTAAGGTCCTGACTGCGCACAGACCAAAGATGCTCAGCAAAGCAATTTTTGGTTGGTGAGTAGACCTCACCCAGTCTACTCCAACAGAGGAGACCACATTGGGAGCAGCGAATGCAATACACCACATTGAAAGAGGTGCAAGGGAAACGCTGCTTAACCTAGAATGAAAGTTTTGGACCTTAGATGGTGAGCATTGAAGAGATAAAAGGACAGGTGCTGTACCTTGTACGATTGCATGGGAAGGTGCTATGAGTGAGGGAGAGGTGTTGGGTATAGTGGAAGAGTGGACTAGGTTATCCTGGAGGGAATGGTCTCTGCAAAATGCTGACAGCGAGTGAAGGGAAGATATGTTTGGTGGTGGCATCATGCTAAAGTTGGCAAAAATGGCACGCGGAGGCTGGCGGGGTGAAATGTGAGAACAAGGGGGACTCTATCCTTATTCTGGGAGGAAGGTGAGGGAGTGAGGGTCGTAGTGTGGGAGATGGACTGCATGCTGTTGAGAGCCCTGTTGACAGCTATAGAAAGGAATACACGGTTGAGGAAAAAGGAGCACATATTAGAAGCACCACTTTGGAAAGTGGCATCACTGGAACAAATGCAATGGAGGTGAAGGAGCTGAGCGAAAGGGATGGAGTCCTTACAGGATGTGTGGTGTGAAGAGTTGTGGTCCAGATAGCTGTAGGAATATCATCTTTCATTCCCTCCCCCTGCAGTCTAAATATCTCCCATTTTCTATGCCTTTCCTTTTTGACAAAGGATCGCCTGGACTCAAAACGTCAGCACTTTTCTCTCCTTACAGATGCTGCCAAACCTGCTGACATCTGCTTTGCTGTAAGTGTTAGAGGTTGACAGTTGGGAAAGTGCCACTGAAAGAGCCTTTTCAAGTTGCTGCAATGAAATGTGTATATCCTGCCACTGTGCACCAATGATGGAGACAGAAAATGTTTAAGTGGTGTCTGGGGTGCCATTCATGTGGGCTACATTGTCTTGAATGTTGTCAGACCACTTGAGAGTGGTTTGAGCTGCAATAATGTAGGCAGCTGGAGAGTATTCCATCACATTTGTGATCTGTGCTTGTAGATGATGTACAAATGTTGCGGAACCCAGAGACATGCTAGTTGCTGCAGAATTCCCAGCCTATTCTTGTGGCCACAGTATTTAAATGGCTGGTCCAGTTTCTGGTCAATGTCAGTGGCAACTCCCAGGTTGATAACGGAGAATTGAATGTCATGGGGAAATGTATAGATTCTTTCTGTTGGAGATAGTCATTGCTTGGCGCTTGTGTGGTATGAATGTTGCTTACCACTTATCAGTCCCAGCCTGAATTTATCCAGATCTCACAGCATGGCATAGACTGCTTCAATATGTGAAGTGTTGTCAATGCAAGCAAACATTATGAAATCATCAGCGAATATCCCCATTTCTGACCTTGTGGTAGGGAAGGTCACTGATGAAGCAACTGAAGACTGTTGGGCTTAGGACACTCACCTGAGGAACTGCAGTGATGCCGTGGAGCTAAGATGATTGTCCTCCATCTTCCAATGTGCTAAATATGACTCCAGCCAGTTTAGAGTGATTCTTCTAACTCCCATTGACGAGTTTTGTAGGGCCTCTTGGGGCTGCACTCGTTCAAATGCTGCATTAATGTCAAAGACCATCAATCTTGCATCAACTTTGGAATTCAACGATTTTACCCATGCTGTAATGAGGTCAGTTGGAGCCCAAACTGAGCATTAGTGAACGGATTATCAGTAAGTGCTGCTTGATAGCTCTCTTGGTGACATAGTTAATTACTTTGCTGATAATTGGAAGTACATTGTTTGATAGGTAATTGGCCTGAATGGATTTATCTTGCTTTTTGTGGGTGGGAAATATTTGCACAGTTTTTCATCTCATCGGGGGAGATATGTTCTAGCTGTATTACAACAGCTTACCTAGGGTTGTGGCTAGTTCTGGAGCACAAGTCTTCAGTGCTGCAGCTGGGATGCTACAAAGACCAGTAACCTTTGCAGTATTCAGCATTCTTGGTATCACATGAAGTGAATCAAATTGACTCGACTTTTTTCTGATGGTTGGGATCTTGGAAGGAGACAGAAATGGATCAACTACTCGGCACTTCTGCCTTAAAATTATACACTCAAAATTTTATCTATCACTTTAATTCACTTGAATGATGTAAGTTTCTGTTGTGGACCATATGCTAGTCATGAATAACAGAAAAATCAACTTGGTTCTTGATTTCTCTTAAAACAAATAGGAAGGTATAGGATTGGAAAAGACATTTCTGACTGTATCCCAAAAAAAAATCACTTGTTCAATCTTCCATCTCAATTTATGGAGCGTAGTTTTGAATTTGTTAATGTTCCTATGCATTTTCCAATTTGGAAAGAACTGTAATTGTCCTTGAAACAATATCCATGGCTGTTTATGTATAATGCTCCATATGTTAAGTAAGATGTGTTAATTGTTATTCTTGGTAGGTGAACCAGATACCAGAGATCAATCGAAGATGGAAGTTAAAGTCTGGGATCCTGACAACCCATTGAATGATCGACAGATAGATCAGTTCCTGGTAGTTGCACGGTGAGTTCAGGAAAAATGACTGGCACATTTATTTTGTTAACTAAGAGCACTTGAATAGATTAGTTAAGTAATACAAAGTGTATAAGTGGGTGAAATGATGACAAATAGTTTTAATAGGGATAAATATAAAATGCAGTGTGTTGGAAAAAGAATAGTGAACCTACATGTGTTAAGATCACTATAGAAACTGATGTCTTTTAGAAAGAAATATGAACTTCCAAATACAAATAGCTAAAAAGCTCACACAATGAGATTTCAAGTTTTAAAAGACTTTTATTGTACCACACAAAATTAGAGCAATATTGACCAAACACTATTTTGGTAGGCAATTTGTGCTCTAAACTACAGAAACGATCCCCCATTTAACATGTCAAACAACTGAAAATCTTCCATAGTTACACTTTACTTGGTTCCTTAAGTAGACATTCTCCTAGAAGAAATACGATGTGTTGTTTAGCTCTTTTCCATTTTCCCGCTGGATAGTTCCTAATCCCTGAATTGACTTTCATGCCATGAATTATCCTGGAGATACCTCCTTCAGGGTAAATCTTCCATCCTAATTTCAACTATCATGACCTCCATCTGCTGAATCCAAGTGCAAGTACCCACCTACATTATGTGTGGTGAATACTAGAGATTTGCTGCCTTTCCTTCCCTTTGCATACACTCACACTCATCCTCTCTCTCTCTCTCTAGCTGTGGGATCCTTGCACACTGCTGCTACTCTGATGTTCAGTTATATTTTCAGGAAATACCTACTTACAGTGGTTTCCTGTGGATTCTTCCCCTCTCAAAGCCAATTGTCATGGCAACGTGAATCACATGGGCTAATTAGTTATCCTCCAGACCCAACCCTAACTTCGAATAAAACAGGCAGTTTAATATATAACTGTTTACAAAATCTGACATTCCTAACACCTCCCTGTGACTTGGAGACAAGCTTATCTACCATCAGCACAGCTTCTCGGGCCACTGTTCACAAGTATGAAGATCTTGCACCTTCTTTCCAGTAGAAGAACCAGGCCCTCCCTTTTAAGCTTGAACTACCAAGGTTGTTGTCAGACAAAATTCAGAATGGGTCACATGATCCCCTTCATTCTTCTGTTTTACTCTATAAAGAGACAGTCCTGAACTGCAACAATCTTATAACCTTATATCTGTAACATGTGAATGGTCAAATTCAGAATGGGTCACATGATCCCCTTCATTCTTCTGTTTTACTCTATAAAGAGACAGTCCTGAACTGCAACAATCTTTATAACCTTATATCTGTAACATGTGAATGGTCTTAAAATAGCAAAGGATAAGGTTAAAACGAAACTAGGAGTTAACAGACTTAGTGCTCACATTAAAATACATCAGGCATCCAGAGAAAAGTAGAAAATCAAGGGGTAAGAGGGAGAGAGGAACTTAAAACAATCATGATCACTACAGAAAAATGTATTAAGAAAACAAATGGGTCAAAAGGTCCCCTGGACCTGATAGTCTGCAGCCTAGGATCCTGAAAGAAATGGCTGCAGAGATACTGGATACATTGGTTGTAGTCTTCAAAAATTCCCTAGGTCCTGCAAACATCTCAGCTGACTGGAAAAGTACAAATGTAACAACATGATTCGGAAAAGAAGGGGCAATGAAAGTTGGAAACTACACCACTTAGCCTCACATCATGGGGAAAATGCTAGAATCCATTGTTAAGGAGAAAGTAGCAGAATATTTAGAAAATCATTATATATTTAGACAGTCAGTATAGTTTTATGAAATAGGAATCATATTTTTAATATTATTTGATTATTTTGGGGATATAACAAGTAGAATGATTAGAGGGATATCAGCAGATGTTATGTATTTAGATTTCCAAAAGGAATTCAGTGAGGTGCCACATAAAAGTTTGCTGCACAAGGTAAGAGCATATAGTGTTGGGGGTAATATATCAGCATGAATAGAGGATTATCTAGCTAACAAGAAGCAGAGAATTGGGCTCACGTTGACGAACAATTATTAGTGAAGCACCCAATGATCAATGCTGAAGCCTCAACTACTTACAATCTATATTGATTATCTGGATGAAGGGACCAACATTTGTTGATAGTACAATTATATGTAGGAGAGCACGTTTTAAAAAGTTCTTTCACAGGATGTGGACATCACTGGCAGGGATGGTATTTGTTGCCCATCCTTTATTGCCCTTAAGTTAAGGACAATAAGGTGGTAAGCCGCCTTCTTGAGCCACTGACATCCTTGATGGTATAGATGCACCCTCAGTGCTGTTTTGAAGGGAATTACAGGAATTTTACATAGTGAAGGAAGAGCAAGTTGTCCCTAGATATGATGATGTGTGGCTTGGAGGTGGTGTTCCCATACATCTGCTGCCTTTGCCCTTCTAGGTGGTAGACATCACAGGTTTAACAAAAGAACATAAGAACTAGGAGCAGGAGTAAGCCATCTGGCCCCTCGAGCCTGCTCCGCCATTCAATAAGATCATGGCTGATCTTTTTGTGGACTCAGCTCCACTTACCCACCTGCTCACCATAACCCTTAATTCCTTTACTGTTCAAAAATGTTCTTATCCTTGCTTTAAAAACATTCAATGAGGTAGCCTCAACTGCTTCACTGGGCAGGAAATTCTACAGATTCACAACCCTTTGTGTGAAGAAATTCCTTCTCAACTCAGTGCTAAAGCTGCTTCCCCTTATTTTGAGGCAATGCCCCCTAGTTCTAGTTTCACCCGCCAGTGGAAACAACTTCCCCGCTTCTATCTTATCTGTTCCCTTCATAATCTTATATATTTTTATAAGATCTCCTCTCATTCTTCTGAATTCCAATGAGTACAGCCCCAGTCTACTCAGTCTCTCCTCATAAAACCTTTCAATCTCCTCTGCACCCCCCTCCAGTGCCGGTATATCCTTTCTCAAGTAAGGAGACCAAAACTATACACAGTACTCCAGGTGTAGCCTCACCAGCATCTTATACAGCTGCAACATAATCCCACTGTTTTTCAACTCCATCCCTCTAGCCATGAAGGACAAAATTCCTTCTTAATTAGCTGGTGCACCTGCAACTCCTTGAGATTCCTGCATAAGGACACCCAGGTCCCTCTGCACAGCAGCATGTTGCAATTTTTTACCATTTTTTGAAAGGAATGTTGAGGAGCTTTGGTGAGTTCTGTAGTGCATCTTGTTTTTGGTACACATTGCTGCCTTTATGCATTGGTGAAGTGAATGAATGTTTAAGTTGGTGGTTGGGATACCAATCAAGCAGGCTTGTTTGTACTGGATGGTGTTCAATTTCTTGAATGTTGTTGGAGCTACACTCATCTAGTCAAGTGAAGAGAATTCCCTCACACGCTTAAATTGTGCCTTGTAGCTGGTGGATATGCTTTGGGGATTTGAGGAGGAGGATACAAAGAGTCTTAAGAAACAATTATGAGTGGAGGAATGAGATACTACAAGTGGCGGCCAATTAAGTCATTTGAATAAAGGCACTGACATTTGTTGCTGATACAATTATTCGTAGGAAAGCAAGTTTTAAAAAATTCTTTCTTGGGCTGTGGACATCACTGGCCAGCCCAGTATTTGTTGCCCATGCTTTATTGCCCTTAAGAACAATAAGATAGTAAACCACCTTCGATTTCTCATCAAATTGAAACAAATATAGATAGGTTAAGTGAGTGATCAGAAGTTTGGCAGATGGAGTATGATATGGGAAAGTGTGAGCTTGTCCATTTTGGGTGGAAGAACAGAAAAGCAGATTATTTAACTGGAGACAGACTACAGAAGGCCTTAATACCGAAGGATCAGGGTGTCCCTGCACAGCAAGTAATTAGACAGGCAAATGGACTATAGGCGTTTATTACAAAGGGGGTGGAATTTACTAATAGGGCAATTTTGCCATTATTGAACATGGCCTTGATGAGACTACATCTAGAGTGCTGTATGCAGTTTTAGTTTCCTTATTCAAGGAGGGATTGGATGCAGTTCAGCAAAAGGTTTACTCTGCTGATTCCTAGGTTGAAGTGATTGTCTTAAGAGGAAAATGGAATATGTTGTGCCTATACGCATTGGGAGTTTAGAAAATGAGAGGTGACTTTATTGAAACATATAAGATTCTGAGAAGGATTGACAGGATATATACTAAGTGGGTGTTTCCCTCTTTAGGGGGAATCTAGAACTGGGGCACAGTTTCAAAATAAAGGGCCTCCCATTTAAGATGGGAGATGAGGAGGCATCTCTTCTCTGAGGGTTGTTGACATTTGGATGTATCATTGAATACCCTCAAGACTGAATTAAACAGAATTTTGATCCGCAAGTATAATAAAAGGTCATGAGACATACAAGAAAGTGGAGTCAAGGCCACAATCAGATCAGCTGTGATTTTATTGAATTGAAGAATAATGATTCCAAAGTAAATAAAAGTGAATCACCAACATCATTAAGTTGATCCTTATACAACTATAAATGATGAAGTCTCTTGTACAAAACAGTTGCAGAAATTATAATGGTTGTTTTTAAAGCAAACTTGTTACCAAGGATTGAATAGCAAATCATTTAAGCAGTATTCCCAATGTGATCTAACTAGGGGCTGTAATAGTTCAGTGTATCTCCCGTACTTTCCAATTCTGTCCATCTAGAAATCAATCCGGCACTTGATTTCTTTTTTATGCCCTTACCTGTATTTATACTTCTAGGGATTTGTGTATTTGTACTTACAGTTCCCTTTGTTTTTCCACTGTATTTAAATTCTTTTTTTCTGAGATTTTTTGACTGCCTTTATTTTTCTTAACAAAATGTGGCACTGCACACTTTTCTGTGTAAAAATTCATTTGCCAGTTATATCCTCATTCTACTCATTTATTAATGTTGTGTTGTAATTTATTGAAGTTGACCACAATATTGATTTATCCCAATTTTGTGTTATCTGCAAGTATAGACATTTTGGATTTCTAAAATTTCAGATTATTATATAAACAGTGAACAGCAGTAATTCACTACTTCCCCTTGGGGACTCTACCTTTCACCTTCTGTCATGCTGAGGAACTAGCCTTTACTCCTATCCTCTGCTTTTTATCTCACAGTCAGCTAAGCTATCCATTCTGCTACTTGTCCCCGACTGCACTGGCCTTATTCATTAGGTTTATTCAAGGACCAGGTTATTCCATCCATTCTATGCCTGTTTCTGAATATCTCTCGAGCAATTATTTTAGGCTGCCACATGGAGTAATTTTTACATGCATGGTTAGAAATTTGCCTATCCCAGCATTTGGAATCAGACACACATTGCACAAGCAATGTACGCCTCAACTGTGAGGCCAGAGGCCAAGCTGAAATCTTCTTTTGTACATGAACTGTTGCCATCTGTAGAATTTTCACAGGCAACTCCTGCATTACAAATGCCAAATATTAGCTCTTTGCCTCAAAGATAAGCTAAGGAGGAGAATTTGAAACCAACAACAGTGGGATGGGGGGATGTGGAAGGCATAAAATAGCTGTGGGATGAGGGAGCACTGGAAGTTTTTTTAAAAAATGAAAGTAATGTGCAATTTGTTGATAGCCACAGTAACCATTGAAAAATCCTGAAGAGGGTACTCCTGGCCTTTGTTACATTCATCATGAGCTAATTTTACAGAGGGATCCTTCATCAGGTATTAGTCTCTAATTGACATATGGAGTAAAGAAGTCATGCTGCATTTGAACTGAGTTTTAGTGAGCTGTGTCTGAAGTACTATGTGCAGTTGCAGTCTCCACATTTAAGAAAATGTATGCTTGCATTGGAGACAGTACAGCAAAGGTTCACTAAATGAGTCCCTCGAATGATGGGGTTTTCCTGTGATGAGAGGCTAAGCAAATTGGGTCTTTTTTCTCTAGAGTTTAAAAGAATCAGAGGTAATCTCATTGAAACGTTCAAGGGTGCTTGATAGGGTGGACACTGAGATTGCTTCCGCTGATCAAGAAGCACAAAATGTGGGGGCACCGTCTCAGTCTAAGAGGCTAGGGGGAATTATTTCATTCAAAGGATTGTGATTTACTTTGGAATTCTCTGCCCAGAAGATTGTGGATCTCCATAGTTTCTGGTGCCTCAGGGAATCAAGGAATATGGGGAATGAGCAAGATAGTGGAGTTGAAGCCCAAGGTCACCATGATCGTATTCATAGAATCATACTGCACTGACGAGGCCCTTTGGCCCATTGAATCTACATCAACACATCAGAAACACCTGAACTCCCACCTATTGAATGGCTGAGCAGGCTCAACAGGCCATATGGTCTACTCCTACTTCTTGTGTTTATAAGCATAAAGCAAGACAATTTATGCTTGCAAATCCTAATATTGCACTAATATGGTGGTGTTTGAAATGCAACAACTGATCAACCACCAAAATTACTTCCGTTTTCAACTGGAGAGCGAGTGAATAGATCAGTTTCTATCCCATACATGAATGGTTATTATAAAGGCTTGGTTCGCTGTACAAACCGGAGAATTTTTTCATGACAAATGTTGTTATTAGCTTCTCTGTAGGGATCTCTCTTCCTAAAATGTACTACCTCGATATGTTCCTAATTTATGCAGAGGATGCTTAAACGAAAGAAGAAAGTTCACCTCATAAGCTTGTCTTCATTCGTTCACTGCAAATATTAATCCTTATCCTCCAGTCACATTATCCTCGTCAGGCCCTGAGGGGACATAGATTTGTCTGGAGCTGGGTATATTAGTAATTTATTCAGCTTTTGTCTTCTCTAAAAAGAATAGATGAGTGTGCAGTTTTTGGTGCTTTTTTCCAATCGAGCGAGATCCTTCATGAAGGGTCCACAGTCTGAGCTCTGACTTTGTTTGAGGTTTTTACTGCCAATAATAAACAGGAGATAGAGTACATAGAATAATGATCTTATACATCATTTATTGTAACCACTTGGACAAGAAAGGCATAATTGTACTTGAATCTTGGACACTTCATAAATCATTATGTGGAATGTTTCTGTTGGCACAGTGTGATTTTGGAGTAATTTATGTGCTTTCAGCAAATATTATTGGCTTGATTTGAAAATGGTGTGGCAGTGCTATCCAGGTGGCATAATGCATTAATTTATAATACAAATCTTGCATCTGCATGCAGTTCCTGCCAACCTTTTCCTATGTTATGCTTATACAGCCAGATTTATTATACATTCTTATACAAATTATAAATATGAACACAGGATGTTTGAGTAGGAATATGAAAATATTTAATGTTTTCAGATGGCAGATATATTTAAAATGTCGGTGTCCATGGGTGAGGTGCTGGATGATTGAACGTTAGCTCATGTTGTTCTGTTGTTTAAAAAAGGCTCAAAAAGTAATCCGGGAAATTATAGGCTGGTAAGTTTGATGTCAGTAGTAGGTAAATTATTGGAAGGAGTACTAAGAGATAGGATCTACAAATACTTGGATGGACAGGGACTTATTGGGGGGAGTCAACATGGCTTTATGCATGGTAGGTCATGTTTAACCAATCTATTAGAGTTTTCCGAGGAGGTTACCAGGAAAGTGGATGAAGGGAAGGCAGTGGACGTTGTCTACATGGACTTCAGTAAGGCCTTTGACAAGGCCCCATATGAGAGGTTAGTTAGGAAGGTTCAGTCACTAGGTATACATGGAGAGGTAGTAAATTGGATTAGACATTGGCTCAATGGAAGAAGCCAGAGAGTGGTAGTGGAGGATTGCTTCTCTGCGTGGAGGCCTGTGACTAATCGTGTGCCACAGGGATCCATTGTTGTTTGTCATCTGAATCAATGATCTGGATGATAATGTGGTAAATTGGATCAGCAAATTTGCTGATGATACAAAGATTGGAGGTGTAGTGAACAGTGAGGAAGGTTTTCAAAGCTTGCAGAGGGATTTGAACCAGCCAGAAAAATGGGCTGAAAAATGGTAGATGGAGTTTAATGCAGACAAGTGTGAGGTATTGCACTTCGGAAGGACAAACCAATGTAGAACATACAAGGTAAATGGTAGGACATGAAGAGTGCAGTAGAACAGAGGGATCTGGGAATACAGATACATAATTCCTTAAAAGTGGCGTCACAGATAGATAGGGTCGTAAAGAGTGCTTTTGGTACATTGGCCTTTCTAAATCAAAGTTTTGAGTATAAGAATTGGACTGTTATGGTGAGGTTGTATAAGACATTGGTGAGGCCAAATTTAGAGTATCATGTGCAGTTCTGGTCACCTAATTACAGGAAGGATATTAATAAGGTTGAAAGAGTGCAGAGAAGGTTTACAAGATGTTGCCAGGACTTGAGAAACTGTGTTACAGAGAAAGGTTGAATAGGTTAGGACTTTATTCCCTGGAGCGTAGAAGAATGAGGGGAGATTTGATCGAGGTGTATAAAATTATGATGAGTATAGATAGAGTGAATGCAAGCAGGCATTTTCCACTGAGGCCAGGGAAGAAAAAAACTAGAAGACATGGGTTAAGGGTGAAGGAGGAAATGTTTAAAGGGAATATTAGTCGGGGGGGGGGGATGGTTCTTCATACAGAGTGTGGTGGGAGTGTGGAATGAGCTGCCAGATGAAGTGGTAAATGCGGGCTCACTTTTATCATTTAAGAAAAACTTGGACAGGTACATGGATGAGAGGCATATGGAGGGATTTGGTCCAGGTGCAGGCCAGTGGGCCTAGGCAGAAAAATGGTCCGGCGCAGCCAAGAAGGGCCAAAACGCCTGTTTTTGTGCTGTAATGTTCTATGGTTCTAAGGAAAAAATACATAATTGTTAAAGGAGATTTTCAATTACTTCGTATCCCTTGGTTCAATATTTCTTGCACTCTTTCCTCTCTTCATCTGAAGACTACGTATGGCTTTGATTCATTGTATGCAATGCCTTGGAATATTGACGATACTATATCGGAAGATCCATTTTGTACGTGCTGTTATCCCTTTGCATATGCTGTCAGTTTTGCCAGTTTAGTTTGCAGTGGGAGGGGAAGGATCCCATTTCTATGATCTATGTAGGTAACAGTGACTTCGGTAGAATGAGGAAAAAGTTTCTGCATAGACAGTTTTTGGAGCTCGGCACTAAATTAAACTGCAGAGCCTCCAAGGTTATAATCTATGGATGGAATCCAGGATCTACGAGCTGGAATAAGTATGATAGCCAGAAGTGATCTTGGATTAGAAGATGTAGAATACATATGGGTGCAGGTCAGAAAGAACAAGGCGAAGAAGACACTGGTGAGAGTAGTCTGTAGGTCCCCTACCAGTAACTATATTGTAGGACAGAGAATAAATCAGATGATAATAAGGGCATGTAAAAAAGCAGTACTCTAATCATGGGTGACTCTAGTCTTCATGTAGATTGGGAAAATCAAATTGGCAAAGGTAGCCATGAGGAAGAATTTATAGAGTGTATTCAGGACAGTTTCTTAGAACGATATGTTCTGGATCCAACCAGGAATCTAGCTATTTTGGATTTGGTAATGTGTAATGAGACAGGCTTAATAAACAATCTCGGCGTAAACGATTCTCTAAGGAAGCAGTGATCACGTATGGTAGAATGTAGCATTCAGTTTTGTATTCAGAAGCTTGAGTCGGAAACAACTGTGCTACACTTAAATAAGGATAATTAGTGGCAGATGTTTCTGAAAATAGTTCGTGACTAAGAACAAATACATACCCCAGTGACGAGAAGGATTCTAGGAAGGGGATGGTTAACCATGGAATAGTATTAAACTGATAGTAAATAGGATAGTATTAAATTGAAAGAAAAAAAAACATAATGTGGCAAAGACTAGTGGTAAGCCAAAGAATTGGTAAAATTTAAAAACCAACAAAAGATGACCAACCAGGAAGTAATATAAATACAGACATCAATATCTTCTTTAAATATATAAAAAGGAAGAGAGAGGCCAAAGTGAGAGAATAAGACTGGGAATTAGGAAATGAAATACTTTGCATCAGTGAGAGACAGTAATAACATTTGATAAATATTAAATCAATGGGCAGAAGTGACGGGTGGGGAGGGGGAATAAATGTAACAACAATCACTAGAGAAGAAGTAATAGGAACAAATGGATTAAATCCCTGGACCTGATGGATTGCATCCCAGGATATTAAAGGATTAGCTACAAAAATAACGGGTGCTCTGGCAGTAATCTTCCAAGAATCCTGAAATTCTGAAAAAGTCACAGCAGATTGATAAAAGATGTTGCAGTGGCAGTTTTCCAAAAAGGGAGCAGGACAATAAAGCCAGTTAACTTAATATTTTTCATTGGGAAAATATTAAAGAATCCATTACAAAGGATGTGATAGCAGAGCATTTAGAAATACATAATACAATCAAGCAGAGTCAGCTTGATTTCATGAAGATAAAATCATGCCCAACAAATTTATTACAATTTTTTGAGGTGGTAACGAGCAGGATAGATAAAGGGGAATTAGTAGATGTAAATAATGCACTTGGATTTCTAAAAAGTGTTTGATAAGGTACAACACAAAGGCCTGTGTAATAAATTAAGGGTCCTTTGGGGTTGTATATTAGCATGGATAGAGGATTGGCTAACTGACACAAGACAGTGAGTTGGAATAAGAGGTACATTTTCAGGATGGCAACTTGTAACTAGTAGAGTGCTACAGGGATCTGTGCTGGGGGCACAATTATTTACAATATGTATTAATGACTTGGATAAAGAAAATGAATCTATTGCCAAGTTTGCATATGACACAAAAGTAGGTGGGAAATCAAATGGTGAGAATGGTACAGAGTCTACAGAGGGACATAAGGTTAGGAGAGTGGGCAAAAGCTTGACAGCTGGAATATAATGTTGGAAATGGGAAGCCGTGCACTTTGATAGGAGTAATAAAGCAGTTGGGTATTATTTAAATGGAGAAAGACTGCAGAAAACTGCAGTACAGAGGGATTTGAGGGTCCTTATGTATAAATCACAAAAAGCTAGCATGCAAGTTCAGCAGGTTATAGGGAAGGCAAATGGAATGTTGGCCTTTATTTCAAAGGGAATGGAGTATAAAGATAGGGAAGTCATGCTAAAACGATACAAGGCATTAGTTAGACCGCACCTGGAGTACTGTGAACAGTTTTGGTCCCTTTCTCTAAGGAAAGTTTACTGGCATTAGAGGCAGTCCAGAGAAGGTACAATGATTGATCCCGGATATGGAGGGACTTCCTTAAGAGGAGAGGTTAAGTAAATTGGACTTGTACTCAATGGGACTAGAAGAATGAGAGG
The DNA here is from genome assembly GCF_965287045.1 of Carcharhinus amblyrhynchos. Classification (NCBI taxonomy): domain Eukaryota; kingdom Metazoa; phylum Chordata; class Chondrichthyes; order Carcharhiniformes; family Carcharhinidae; genus Carcharhinus; species Carcharhinus amblyrhynchos. Next base: position 59,434,729 of record NC_137335.1, read on the forward strand.
CAACTTTTTGAGACAGAGAGGATTCTCTGGGGGCTTGACAGGGTCAATGCTGAGAGAATATTTCCTCTTCTGGGAGAGTCTAGGACCAGAGGGCATAATTTCAGGATAAGGGGTTACCCAATTAAAACAAGAGATGAAGAATTTCCTGTCTCAGAGGTAGATAATCTGTGAATTTCTTTACCACTGGATCATTTAGTATGTTCACAGGCTGAGATAGGCAGATTTTTAATCAATGAGGGAATCAAGGGCTATGGGGATAAGATGGGAAAATTGCGTTGAGGAATATATCAGATCAGCCATGATCTTGTTGAATGGCAGAGCAGACTCTGCTCTGAATGGGCTACTTCTGTCCTTACATGTTACGGGCTTATGGTCTTATAAACTATTACTCGAGAAAAGATCATAGTGTGGCAAATTAAATATGCAGCATCCATTGTAATTAGGAATTGACAGTGAAATTAAAGCTGGAATATTTGGCATTAAAATGGCAACTACACGCCATTGTCTATAACTGTCTGCTGTTTAACTGTCTGTTGCACACCAGAATGATAAGGAGTGGGATAGTTTGATCTTGGGTTTGGACACAGCTCGGCACAACATCAAGGGCCGCAGGGCCTGTACTGTGCTGTACTGTTCTATGTTTCTATGTAACTCTTCATCTGAAGACTAGTTTGACCTTGACTTCCTGTGGTGATTATCACAAGAGATTGCCTTGTGTATAGTATGTTTTTGTGAAATATTTTACTTTTCACATGTAAGTTTCTGATTCCACTTTTATGTTTTTAAAAAAAAGAAAATTAATTTAAACCACATTAACATAAGAACATAAGAAATAGGAGCAGGAGTAGGCCATCTGGCCCTTCGAGCCTGCCCCGCTATTCAATAAGATCATGGCTGATCTGTCGTGGCTCAGTTCCACATTCCCGCCCTCTCCCCATAACCCTTAATCCCCTTGCTTATCAAAAACCCATCAACCCGCGTCTTAAAAATATTTAGCGAGGTAGCCTCCACCACTTCAACGGGCAGAGAATTCCAGAGATTCACCACCCTTTGAGTGAAGAAGTTGCTCCTCAACTCCGTTCTAAACTGCCCCCCCTTTATCTTGAGGCTGTGCCCCCTAGTCCTACTGTCCTTTCTGAGCGGGAAGAGTCTCTCCACCTCTATCCTATCCATCCCATTCATCATCTTATACGTCTCAATAAGAACATAAGAACATAAGAAATAGGAGCAGGAGTAGGCCATCTAGCCCTTCGAGCCTGCCCCGCCATTCAATAAGATCATGGCTGATCTGTCGTGGCTCAGTTCCACTTTCCCGCCCTCTCCCCATAACCCTTAATCCCTTCTCTTATCAAAAACCCATCAACCCGCTTCTTAAAAATATTTAGCGAGGCAGCCTCCACCACTTCAACAATGAGATCTCCCCTCATTCTTCTAAACTCTAACGAGTACAAGCCTGGTTTATTCAGCCTCTCCTCATAGCTCAACCCCCTCCACTCCGGTGTCAGCCTAGTAAACCTCCTCTGCACTCCCTCCAAGGCCAAAATATCCTTGCGTAAGTACGGCGCCCAAAACTGCACACAGTACTCCAGCTGCGGCCTCACCAATGCCCTATATAGCCGCAGCAAGACCTCCCTACTTTTATATTCAATCCCCCTCGCTATGAAGGCCAGCATCCCATTCGCCTTCCTGACCACCTGCTGCACCTGCAGGCTGGGTTTTTGCGACTCATGCACAAGGACCCCGAGGTCCCTCTGCACCGTCGCCTGCTGCAGTTTTTCGCCACGTAAGTAATAATCCTTCCTACCATTATTCCTACCAAAGTAGACCACCTCGCACTTGCCAACATTAAGTTCCATTTGCCATTTCCTGGCCCATTCGCCCAGCCTATCTAGATCCTTCTGTAGACTCTCCACACCCTCCGCGCAATTTGCCGTTCCACCAACCTTGGTGTCATCAGCAAATTTCGACACCATACACTCGGTTCCCTCCTCCAGATCATCTATATAAATGGTAAATAGCTGAGGCCCCAGCACCGACCCCTGGGGCACTCCACTAGTCACCAACCGCCAATCCGAATAGCACCCATTGACCCCCACTCTCTGCCTCCTATTTGACAACCAGTCCTCTATCCACGCTAACACCCTACCCTCAACTCCATGCCCCCTTACCTTCTGCAGTAACCTCTTGTGAGGTACCTTGTCAAACGCCTTCTGAAAATCAAGAAAGACCACATCCACCAGCTCTCCTCTATCCGCCGCCCTAGACACATCCTCATAGAACTTAATTAATAGTTAATAATTAATTTATAGACAATTTAGTTGCTGGTATATACCTCATTCATTGGACAAAGCACCCGTTTTCAAGGATTACTCAAGTTTAGGGATCCCTTTTGATGTTATTATTCTATGTGTTTGTCTATTTGCAGCTAAAATGTCCCAGAGGAGCAGTATCCTGGGCTCCCATGTTCCATCCCCATTTATCCAATCATGTCCAGACATTCTCCTAGGCCGTGGCCACTCTGCTGATTCCCTTGAATCCTTATTTCCTCCTTCTCTTCCTAGCCTGCTTGCTAACTTCATGTTATCCCAAACAATCACGTGCATAATCTCTCCAACAGTCTTTCCCCACCCTCGAGTTCAATTCATTCTGTGTGACATCCCATTTACCTGCAAAATCTACATCGTAAAAAGGCAAGAGAAACATGCAGAAGCATTCAAAAATGGAGAGGAGAGGGGTTTGGGAAAATATCAAAAAAGAACAATAGTAGCCCAGAGTAAATGGAAAGTGCCAAAGGGAGAACAAGTCATGTGAAGTATGGGAAAGAAACAGAGATTCATTGACAATAAGAGTTTTGTTTCCTGTGAGCAATCCAGCAGGGAAAGCCTATGGAATTGATTGGAAGAATAAGGAAGAGTTATGTTTCTTTTAACTTTGAATTTTTTTATGGTGCAACTCATAATTAAGTTTAATAATGCAAAGCTATCTAAATTCTGAATTCAATTAAATGAAAATTTGAATGTTTGATGAAGCTAATGTTGCCCTTAATACTTATATAAAATGATTCAATTTGGCAATTTCCCCAAGTTACAACATTTCGCTTTAGAGATTACACTGAACCCTGGGAAATGTCAAAGCACAATTTAAAAAAAATCTTTCCATGATAATCAGATCCCATTTTAAAAGATGTCAACAAATCATATAAGAAGTCCCACAACACCAGGTTAAAGTGCAACAGGTTCGGAATCACGAGCTTTCAGAGCACTGCTGCCTCATCAGGTAACTCACCTGATAAAGGAGCTGTGCTCTGAAAGCTCGTGATTCTAAATAAACCTGCTGGACTTCAAGAGACTTCTTACTGTGTTCACCTCAGCCCAGCGCTGGCATCTCCACATCATGGCAACAAATCACAGCGCTATCATTATATTTCCTTGACATAGCTAAATTAGAGCTACCTCAAAAGAGTTCTTCCTGCCTTAATATCTTTCATTTTGTAAATTGCACAAATATTCTACTTTCTCCAAAATAAGGTATTCAATGTAGAATACCTTTTGAATCAATTGTTGCCTCCTTTTGTGCCTTTCCAAACTCAGGTGAAGGTTATCAACCTGATATTTAGCTTGGCATAAAAAAGCACTTAGCTGCAAGGAACTTGCGGCCCCAGTGAAATCATAGAAACCCCACAGTACAGGAACAGGCCATTCAGTCCATCGAGTCTGCACCGTGGGTTTTTACTGCCTCACCCCCCATATCTCTACATATTTACTCACTAATCCCTCTAACCTATGTATCCCAGGACACTAAGGGCAATTTATTTTTACAAAAGAAAGTATTCAGTGTAGAATACCTGTTGAATCCATTGCTGCCTTCTATTGTGCCTTTCTAAACTAAGGTGAAGGTTGTCAACCTGATATTTAGCTTGGCATATAAAAAACACTTAGCTGCAAGGAACCTGCAGCCCCAGTGTATTCATTGAAATCCCACAGTACAGGAACAGGTCATTCAGCCCATTGAGTCTGCACCATGGGTTTTTACTGCCCCACTCCCATATCTCTACATATTTACCCACTAATCCCTCTAACCTTTGCATCCCAGGACACTTAGGTCAATTTTTAGCATGGGTAATCAACCTAACCCACACATTTTTGGACTGTGGGAGGAAACCAGGGCACCCAGAGTAAACCCACGCAGACATGAGGAGAATATGCAAACTCCACACGGGCAGTGACCCAAGCCAGGAATCAAACCAGGTCCCTATGACTGTGAAGCAGCAGTACTAACCACTGTGCTACCATGCCGCCCAAAAATGTTCTTTTAGTTTATTTATGAGTTGCAAGTAGGCTTACATTCACATTGCAATGAAGTTACTGTGAAAATCTAGTAGCCACACTCTTGGCGTGTGTTCAGGTACACTGAGGGAGAATTTACCATAGCCAATGCACCTAATCTGTGGGAGAAAACTGGAGCACCCAGAGGGAACCCGGAGTTGAGGAGGAACTTCTTCACTCAAAGGGTGGTGAATCTCTGGAATTCTCTGCCCGTTGAAGTGGTGGAGGCTGCCTTGCTAAATATTTTTAAGAAGCGGGTTGATGGGTTCTTGATAAGAGAGGGGATTAAGGGTTATGGGGAGAGGGCGGGAAAGTGGAACTGAGCCACAACAGATCAGCCATGATCTTATTGAATGGCGGGGCAGGCTCGAAGGGCTAGATGGCCTACTCCTGCTCCTATTTCTTATGTTCTTATGGAACACCCCCACACAGGGAGAAAGTGCAAACTCCACACAGGCAGTGACCTAAGCCTTGAATCGAACCCGGGTCCCTGGCGCTGTGAGGCAGCAGTGCTAACCACTGTGCCACCGTGCTGAAGTTAAAAATAAGTATACAATTTAAATAAGGATAGGTCTGCAAATGTGGATCATGCAATGCAATAATCCCACATCATGTTGGAAGGGTTAAAAGCTAAACACTCTTACTTTTACAGCTTAAAAGTCATTACTAGGCGTGAAAGGCATTATATAAGAAGTAAATACAGGAAATTGAGTAGAGCATTTAAAATATATTAAAAGGTTCTTTTTATTTGTAATCTTGATCTTGGCAGGACAGTTCCTTTAAAGATTGCTGTACAAAGGTGCTGGAATATACATTCGGGCCTGTTTTTTTGAATGGTTCCTTTTTCTCACATGATTAGGGGATATGTCACAAATTTCAAAACAGTGTAAATTGTTAGGCTACCCAGAGCATCCTTTAATTCATTTCTTATGTTATGGCTCAGGTCAGAAACTCCAAAGTGTTTTATGGACTCTGCCTGGATCATAGATTTTGCATCTTGAATTTGGCTAGGATAAGCACAATAGGTTTCACCTCAGGTATGATTTAAATGACCGATGAGGGAGCTTTTACCAAACAAGTTTATTTAAGAATATAGTTAACAACTGAAGCCAAATAAGGTCAGGTGTAAAGATTCGCATTCTAATCAGTAATCTGTAAACTGTCTGCTTTATATGCTCTGTCTGAGGCCAGAACTCTCCGTTCACCTGACGAAGGGGATAACCTCGAAAGCTAGTGAGTGTACTATCAAATAAATTGATTGGACTTAAACCTGGTGTTGTCAGACTTTTTACTGTGTTTACAACTGCAGAAAACATGATTTAGAAATCTCTTAAAGGTACACTAACATCATGCTTAGCACAGCAGGATACCCATCTAGGCTATTGGGTGAGAATGTTATATTGGTAATGGAACAATTAATAATGGGCCTAGTTTGAGTGCAGCAGGGCATCTGATGAGTTCTGCCATTAGTTAGACTGGTAATTGCATGTTTAGGTTTTTATTTTTCTTTGCATGGCAAGCCACTTAGAGCGGAAGCTGGTAATGTCACAGTGAGGGAAATCAGGCATCCAGGACCTGAGCAAATAGGCCAACTGTGTGTCTCCTTAAACAATCAGATTGTAAAATTGAGCAATTAGCAGCTCAAGTACTGAGAAGGAAGTGTAAATTAAACTGAGTGAATACATTGTCAAATCAGGTACAGAAACAGAAATAAGAGAGGGCAAGAATGATTGGATTAAGTGTGAAAAAAGATAAAAAGAGAAACTGAAACAAAAATGTTTTCATTTAACTTTGACACTTTTGGGACTCCACATGTAGTAGTTCATTTCCACTGCCAGAGAGCTTGTTCAGCAAGAGATTAACACCAATTATGCCATTAAATGGATATTTGTACTTAAAGTGATGAGCCTTAACTTTCTGCAGTGAGGTGTCATCAATCCCAGATTACTGAGAGAGATAAGAGAGGAAATTCCTGGGCCTCTAACGAAAATCTTTTGCAACAGGTGAGGTCCCAGAGGACTGGAGAATAGCCAATGTTGTCCTGTTATTTAAGAAGGGTAACAAGGATAGCCCGGGTAATTACAGGCCAGTGAACTTGATATCAGTGATAGTGAAATTGTTGGAGAAGGTTATTAGGAATAGAATCTACACATTTGGAACTGAATGATCTTACTAGTGACAGACAGTATGGTTTTGTATGAGGCAGGTCATATCTCACTAATTTGATTGAGTTTTTTGAGGAGGTGACAAAAATGATTGACAAGGGAAGGACTAGTGATGTCTACATGGATTTTAGTAAAGCAAGGTCCCTCATGGCAGCTGGTGCAAAAGGTTAAATCACACTGGATCAAGGGTGATCCTAGCCAGATGGATTCAGAGTTGTCTTGGCCACAAAAGACAGAGGGTAGCAGTGGAAGAGTATTTTTCTGTATGGAGGTCTGTAACTAGTGTTGTTCCACGGGGGTCAGTGCTTGGACCTCTGTTGTTTGTAATATATATAAATAACTTGGAAGCAAACATAGCTGGTCTGATTAGCAAGTTTATGGATGATACTAGGTTTCCTGGAGTTGCGGAAAGTGATGAAAATTTGTCAGAGACTGCATCAGGATATAAATGGGTGGAAAATTGGACAGAGAAAAAGGAGATGGAATTTAATCCAGACAAACGCAAGGTGGTGCATTTTGATACATCCATTTCAGGTGGGGAGCTATAATATGAATGGCAGAACCACCAGGAGCATAGACACACAAGAAAATCTGGGAGTATAGGTCCACAGACCCTCATAAGTGGCAGCACAGGTGGAAAAGATGCTGAAGAAAGGTTATGGCATGCTTGACTTCATAGACCAAGGCATCGAGTATAAAAGTTGGCAAATTATGGCAAGTTGACATATGATACTGTGTCCAATTTTGGTCATCACACTATCAGAAGGACGTGGAGGCATTGGAGGAAGTACAGAAAAGATTTACCAGAATGTTGCCTGATATGGAGGATATTAACTATGAGGAGAAATTCAATAAACTGGAATTGTTCCCCCTAGAAAGATGGAGGCTAAGGGGCGACTTGATAGAAGTTTATAAAATTATGAGGGGCATAAATAAGGTGAGCAGTTGGAAGCTTTTTCCCAGAGCAGAAATGACAATTACAAGGGGGCACAAGTTCAAGGTAATGGGGAAAAGTTCAGTGGAGATGCCTGGGGAAGTTTTTTTTACACAGAGGGTGGTGGGGCCTGGAATGCACTGGTAAATGAGGTGGTTGAGGCAGACATTAGCGACATTTAAAACTTACCTGAATAGACACATGAATGAGAGAGGTATAGAGGGATACAGGTGGTTGGTCTAGATAGGACAGTGAGATTGATGCAGGCTTAGTGGGCCAAAGAGTAGTGGTAGCTAAGAGTAGTGGGCGAGAAGAGGATTGGGAGAGGTTTAAATGTCAACAAAGATTGACAAAGAAGTTGATAAAGAAGGGTAGGATAAACTATGAAGCTGGGCTAGCGCTTAATATAAAAAAGGATAGCAAGAGTTTTTATAAATATATAAAAAGGAAGAGGCTGGCTAGGGTGAATGTTGGACCCTTAGAGGATGAGAGAGGGGACTTAGTGGTAGGGGATGGGGAAATGGCTGAGGTCTTGAATAACTTTTTTGTTTCGGTCTTCACAGAGGAGGACGTGAATAATTTGCCGGGTGTTAGCGATGGAAAGGTGGTAGGACTAGAGGGCCTGAATGACATTATTGTTACTAGAGAGGCGGTGCTCGACAGACTGGAGGGACTGATTGTGACAAGTCCCCAGGACCGGATGGAATGCATCCGAGGGTTCTGAAAGAAATGGCGGAGGTGATAGTGGATGCCTTGGTGGTTATTTTCCAGACGTCGCTGGATTCCGGGGAAGTGCCGGAAGATTGGAAAATGGCTAATGTTACGCTGTTGTTTAAGAAGGATGGCAGGCAAAAGGCGGGGAATTATAGGCCGGTTAGTTTAACGTCTTTTGTAGGAAAAATGTTAGAATCCATCATCAAGGAGGAAATAGCGAGGCATCTTGAGGGGAATTGCTTGATAGAGCAGATGCAGCACGGTTTCGTTAAGGGGAAGTCGTGTCTGACAAATTTATTGGAGTTCTATGAGGATGTGTCTAGGGCGGTGGATAGAGGAGAGCCGGTGGATGTGGTCTTTCTTGATTTTCAGAAGGCGTTTGACAAGGTACCTCACAAGAGGTTATTGCAGAAGGTAAGGGGGCATGGAGTTGGGGGTAGGGTGTTAGCGTGGATAGAGGATTGGTTGTCAAATAGGAGGCAGAGAGTGGGGGATAATGGGTGCTATTTGGATTGGCGGTTGGTGACTAGTGGAGTGCCCCAGGGGTCGGTGCTGAGGCCTCAGCTATTTACCATTTATATAGATGATCTGGAGGAGGGAACCGAGTGTATGGTGTCGAAATTTGCTGATGACACCAAGATTGGTGGAACGGCAAATTGCGCGGAGGGAGTGGAGAATCTGCAGAAGGATCTAGATAGGCTGGGCGAATGGGCCAGGAAATGGCAAATGGAATTCAATGTTGGCAAGTGCGAGGTGGTCCACTTTGGTAGGAAGAATGGTAGGAAGGACTGTTACTTAAGTGGCGAAAAACTGCAGCAGGCGACGGTGCAGAGGGACCTCGGGGTCCTTGTGCATGTGTCGCAAAAACCCAGCCTGCAGGTGCAGCAGGTGGTCAGGAAGGCGAATGGGATGCTGGCCTTCATAGTGAGGGGGATTGAATATAAAAGTAGGGAGGTCTTGCTGCAGCTGTATAGGGCATTGGTGAGGCCGCAGCTGGAGTACTGTGTGCAGTTTTGGTCGCCGCACTTGCGCAAGGATATTTTGGCCTTGGGGGGAGTGCAGAGGAGGTTTACTAGGCTGATACCGGAGTTGAGGGGGTTGAGCTATGAGGAGAGGCTGAATAAACCAGGCTTGTACTCGTTAGAGTTTAGAAGAATGAGGGGAGATCTCATTGAGACGTATAAGATGATGAATGGGATGGATAGGATAGAGGTGGAGAGACTCTTCCCGCTCAGAAAGGACAGTAGGACTAGGGGGCACAGCCTCAAGATAAAGGCGGGGGGCGGTTTAGAACGGAGTTGAGAGGAACTTCTTCACTCAAAGGGTGGTGAATCTCTGGAATTCTCTGCCCGTTGAAGTGGTGGAGGCTGCCTCGCTAAATATTTTTAAGACGCGGGTTGATGGGTTTCTGATAAGCAAGGGGATTAAGGGTTATGGGGAGAGGGCGGGAAGGTGGAACTGAGCCACGACAGATCAGCCATGATCTTATTGAATGGCGGGGCAGGCTCGAAGGGCTAGATGGCCTACTCCTGCTCCTATTTCTTATGTTCTTATGTTCAAAGGCCTGTTCCTGTGCTGTTCTTTGAGGGATGCAATTTATACAAAGATATTTAACTGTAAGTATTAAACCGTGTATCTCCCCTCACCTGAATTGCTGTACCATTGCACATAACTAATGGGAAGTGCCTTCTGCCTCCCTGTTATTTTGATGGCAAACTCTGGCCTAATATATAAAAGTAACAGAAAATGCTGGGAAATCTCAGCAAGTCTGATAGTGTCTATGGAGCAATACCAAAGCTAATGTTTTGAGTCTGGATGACCTTTCATCAGAACTGAAGACAAAGAAAAACATGTGATGTGATTTATACTGTGAGAGTAATTGACAAAAAGGCCATAGACAAAAAGACAAAGGAAATGTAAATAGTGATGATTAGGGTTCTGATTGCGGCTCATTTAAAGATCAGCATGTGTAAATGTCAGAACAAAGGTAAACTGAGTGTCAGAGTTTACCTGAGACATGTAGCAGATGGCACTAGTGGGGTGGGGGGGGGGCAACAAAATGGAAAGTGAGGTTTTAAAAAAAATGGAAGAAATGAAAAAAAAGCATATATAAAAGAATATAAATAAATAAGAAATAGAATAAAAGGAGCGGAGATGGAAGAGAGAGTTCATGCTCTGAAGTTGTTGAACTCAAGACTTTAAAGTGCCTAATTGGAAGATCAGGTGCTGTTCTTGCAGTTTGCATTGGGCTTCACTGTGTGGAGTTTGCACATCCTCCTTGTGTCTGTGTGGGTTTCCTCTGGGTGCTCCAGTTTCCTCCCACAGTCCAAAAATGTGTCGGTTAGGTTGATTGACCATGCTAAAAAATTGCCCGTTAGTGTCCTAAGATGCTTAGGTTAGAGGGATTAGCGGGTAATAATATGTAGGTAAATGGGAGTAGGACCTGGGTGGGATTGTGGTCGGTGCAGACTCGATGGGCCGAAGGGCGTCTTTCTGCACTGTAGGGTTCTGTGGAGCATTACAACAGGCCAAGGACCGACATGTGGGCATGAGAGCAGTTATGTTGAAATGGCAAGTAACAGGAAGGTCTGGGTCCTGCTTGCGAATGGACCAAAGGTGTTCCGCAAAGCAGTCAACCTGTCTGTGTTTGGCTTCACCAATTGGAAGCAGCAAATGCAATAGACCAGATTAAAGGCAGTGCAGGTGAAGCGTCACTTCACCTGTAAAGAGTATTTGGACTCTTAAATAGTGAGCAGGGAGGAGGTAGACGGGTAGTTGTTGCTTTTTCTACGATTGCATGGGAAGGTACCATCGGCGGTGGGGGAGATATTGGGTGTGATGGAGGAGTGGACCAGTGAATCACAGAGGGAATGGTCCCTGTAGAATGCTGACAGGGGGAGTGAGTGGAAGATATCTTTGGTGGAGGCATCATGCTGGAGATGACAGAAATGACAGAGGATGATCCTTTGAATGCAGAGGCTGGTGGGGTGAAAGGTGAAAACAAGAGGGACCGTATTGTAGTTCTGGGAGGAGGGAGAATTGGGTTGGAAATTATTTAAACCTGTCAACCATAGTGAGTGGGAAACCATGCTTAAGGAAGAAGGAAGACATATTATTTGCACCATTTTGGAAAATGACATCATTGGGACAAATGTAATGGAGGTGAAGGAACAGAGTGAATGGGATGGAGTCCTTACAGTACTTGGGGTGTGAAAAGCTGTAGTCAAGGTAGTTGTGGGAATCCAAAGGCTTGTAATGGATACTAGTGGACAATCTATGCCAGAAATTGAGACAGAAAGGTCAAGGTTGGTAAGTGTCAGAGATGGGCCATGTGAAGGTAATAGAGGGGTGAAAATTGGAAGTTGAAATTAGTACACTTTTCCAGGTCCAGGTGAGAGCATGAAGCAGTGCCAAAATAGTTGCCGATGTTCCAATGAAAGAGTTGTGGAGGGGGTCGGTGTAGGACTGGAACAGGGCATGTTCCACATGCCCCATAAAGAGATTAACGTAACTAGGACCATGTGCGTATCCATAGCCCACGTTTTATTTAGAGGAAGTGAGATAAGTTAAAGGAGAAATTGTTGAATGACAGTACAAGTTCAGCCAGATATTGGAGGGTGGTCATGGATGCAGTTTGTTCAGGTCTCTGTTTGAGGACAAAGTGAAGAGCTCTCGGAAGTGTAGAGGGTTTGGATATCTATGGTAAAGAGGAGGCGGTTTGGGTGAGGAGCCCTTACAGAATAAACCTCAAGCTATTTTCTTTGCCTTCTTTGACGAAGGATTGTTCAGACTTGAAACATTTGCTTTATTCTCTCCACAGATGCTGTCAGACCTGCTGAGATTTTCCAGCATTTTTTGTTTTTGTGACGGATTCCAGCATCTGCAGTAATTTACTTTGGTCAAGTACCAGTATCTGTAGACATTGGTGTATTGGAGACATTGGTGTATTGGAGACATTGATGTATTGTGAAATTTAATCCCTAAAACAAAGGCAAAATCCTAGCATACCATGAAATAAGGAATTAATTTGATTTGTTAGCTATCTAAATGATGTACGATGTGTTAGTATAGAACCCATTTTATAAATTAAATGAATCTGATTCACCATAAACAATTTGAAACTACTAAGGATTGATGTAAACAATCATCAAATATATAAATGGAATAAAGGAACGAGTTAGATAACTGAACGAATCAAGCAAGTTTGTGATTTTCCAGTACCAAAACTTATATTGCAAAAGGGTTTTAAACAAAATAAAAACAAATATCACATAATTCACAATTATGAGTAAATTTACATGTTGAATTAATTTTGTAACTTTCAATGTCTAGTTTGCACTTAGCCTTAGTCTATCTCAAAAGCCTAGATATTAACTAGATTTACTATAAAAGTATGGACAATGAACAACTATCAATCAGCACAAACAAATCTGATTGTTGAAGGCACTTTCGCTACTTCTTTCAGTGACTCCAAATTCTCTACCCAGAGCAATAACCCTTAAGTTTACAGTGGAATAGCCACAACAAATGTCAGCAGTTTAGAGGAAATAAACACCAAATCAGAGAAGGCTCAAGTGGAGGATAAACACTGGCGTAGACTGTTTGGGCCAAATTTTTCAATGCTGCATCGATCCAAATGCCAGTAAATTGACCCATCTTGACCTTCAGTAGTTTTGAAAGAGCTATCAACTTCTTTTTCTGAAAGTGATACTAAACACACAACTTTATTCCTTTTACAGCCAGATTTTTTTAGGAAATTGTTGAAAGGGACAGAAAACGAAATGCTGATATTTCAAACCTCAATTCGAGAAAGTAAATTTCGTTTGTTTTCATAGAACCATAGAATCATAGCACCCTACTGTGCAGAAAGAGGCCCTTTGGCCCATCGAGTCTGCACCAAACATAATCCCACCCAGGCCCTATCCCCATATCCCTCCATATTATACCCACTAATCCCTCTAACCTATGCATCCCTGGACACTAAGGGGAATTTCTTAGCATGGCCAGTCCACCTAACCTGCACATCTTTGGATTGTAGGAGGAAACCGGAGTACCCGGAGGAAACCCACATGGGCACGAGAAGAATGTGCAACCTCCACACAGACAGTGACCTGAGCTGGGCATCGAGCCCAGGACCCTGGAGCTGTGAAGCGGCAGTGCTAACCACTGTGTTACCGTGCTGCCTTTATGGCTATTCAAAATAGCCATAAAGGTAGCTATATATATACTTGGCTCCTAAAGGAATCCTGTGCTCCAATTCCAAACTAGAGAGCTGGGAACATGAGTGCTGCAGAAGAAGTCTGAAAATTGTTTGGTGTGGAAAAAGTTGTCTGAATTTATGCAGCACATCATCTCAAAAGCAAAGTAAAATCTAATTACAAAAACAAAACTCCGTGTGGATGCTAGAAATTTGAAATAAAAGTAATATCTGTTTGTCCACCAACAATGGTGTGCATAAGCTCTGAAGAGCAACATACTAACAAAGAACACACTTTGACCGTTTCCATTCTCTCTTTCTTCTGTCAGTGCTGTGGGTACATTTGCTCGAGCTCTGGACTGTAGCAGTTCTGTCAGACAACCCAGTTTACACATGAGTGCAGCAGCTGCTTCAAGAGACATTACCCTGGTAAGTTCAACACAGTTTTACTAGAGACTTACCAAGATTACCAGGTAACCATGTAGAAAAAAGGCAGTTTGTCGTATTGATAACCCGATACAAATGTCAATATCGTCACATTGCATACCATGTATGCATAAAACTTTAATGCTTAGTGCTGCGTATGTGACCATGAAAAACATCCTGAAATGTTCCAGTGATACTATAAGCATTCCAAGCAGTTCGATGATAAAATGAAGTCAGAAATGTATCTCCACAGTCTATATCCAAATCAAGAAATCTAGAGCAAAGTGATATTATCTTAAATTTAGAGTGAGGCCAATGGGAGTGAAATTAAGACACATTTTTCACATGAAGTGAAAATCTCAAACTATCTTCCTCATTTTGATGTGGATGCTGGAATCAGTTAAAATATCAAGTTGGAAATATATTTCTGCCCTGTAAGGATATCCAGAGAGATGGTGAAAGGCTGGTAAATGGAACTGAAGTACAAATCAACTACAATCGGCTTGGGGGTTGAATGGCCTTCTCCTGTTCCTATGTTCATTTAGTTCTCCTGTTTAAAGGAATACTTGGTTAGCATCTGCAAGTGAGGTCACAGCAATGGGTTATTGTAGTTTACTATAGGTGTTAAGCTTTGTTTGCACATCAAGGAAAAGAAAACATTTGTCAATAACCTAGCTGTGCAAAACCAGAAAGCAACCATAGCTGGGTGGGGATACTGATCTGCAAAGATTGATATACACTAGCTTGGTTTAGTTGTTGTGTTCATGTACTATAAAGGACCTAGGACATGTAGGTTTGACAGGAGTGGGATGGGGGAAGAAGTAGTCCACTGCTATAGTTTTCTGTGGACCTGTTCTTGAATCTAGTATACCCTTCTATCTGGGGTGATGAGGCTTGATAGGCCTCCTGATGCATGGGCATTGGTCTGTTCTTTTCCATGCATTTGGGAATGTCAAAAATTTGGATATTAATGTTGTGTCCCCATTGACAAGGACATGGATTTCTTTTTATATAGCTCTTTCTGAGTTCATCCTTATTAGGTAGAGCATTTGGCTTAACATGCTATTCTGCCTACAGTCTGTGTGGATATGTCTTGAGAGTTTTTCGGGCAATTTTTAGACTTCTGTCCTTGGGTCCAAATGTTCCTTTCTAAAGGTGCTAAATTTTCTGTGGCAGAGTGTCAAGTTGTACTGTAACTGTATCCTGTTATTTGTATCCCCTGAGGTTAGTATGCTGTAATCCTCCATGGGTTTTGAAGGTTAAAGCACTTTTGTCCAGCTCCCTGGTATGGAGAATGGCAAAGCAGCCCGTGCAGACAAATGGTATACTTTTGGACTTGAATGGAGTGAGCACTGTGTCAAGAGAATCCTGTGCTGTAACTCTTTATCCTTTGGGATCATCAGTTGCTCTAGCTAAGTTGTATTTACAGCCCTCTCTCAGTGCAGGGTTTCACCTTCGGTTGCTTATGCCCATGCCCTGGTGCTTCCTCCTGCCTTCCTTGCTCACCCACCTCATTTAAGTGGCTTTAAATTCCTGCCTCAATGTTCCTCATAAATCTCTTTGTCCTCATCTAGTTGAGGTTTGGCCCGTTGGCCAGATTTCCAGTTATTTACAAAGGCCACCTTGTTAGTTATATACTGTGTTGTTTAAACCTTCATCTCTGGATCAATTTTATTGCTTCCCAAATGTAAAAACAATAACAGAGTTGATCATTTACTTTCCCTTTTAATATTTGAGGCTGGCTGCATGTCAGTAAGTTTCAAGGAACCTATTTCTTTTTCTCTATGTCATTTGTTCCTTTATAGGTGACACCCTCACTTGGATTCTTCCGTTTTCTTTCAGTATCCCTCGGAACCTCACTTTGATAAGTTCTAATCTGGTCCAGATAGGCAGCACGTCATTCTGTAGATGTTGTTCATATGGTGAACATAGGTATCCGCTTTTCTTCGCAAATAGTACATTCAGTAGCAATCTGTCTACTTTCAAGCTGCTCCTTTGTTCAGGCTGACTGCACAGGTTTCCTTGTTATCTTCTATGATCCTGTTTTTTTCCTCCGTTCATGCACAGTTTCTGGTATTGTTTTCTAATTGTCATCTTTTGGGTTGCTTTACAGGCATTTCTTACTTCGCAAACTACTGCCAAATCCATCTGTAATCCCTATGTATATTTCAAGGCAATGCTTATCTTGGATGTATGAATCTTTAGCTCTGATTTGTGATGGTTTGCTAATGTTAGCTCAGTGAGCAGTCTGCTGGCTCTACCATCTGCACATTATCAGATATTTGGTATAAGGCATTCACTTCCTGTTCGTGAACCTGGTGTCATGTCATTATAATTTTTAGTCATTCTTTTCCATTACTATTTGCCACTATAAATTGCCATGTCAGCATTTTCCAATCAGTTTTATTTTAGCTGTTGTTCTGTTAGCTGCTCAGACTATAATGTATTTTCCCAATTCTGGCAACATCGTGAATAAACATACCTAGTTGATTAATTTAAATTGTATTTAATATGTACCGTACAGGCATTTACCTATAACTCTTAACTCATTTTTCAAAAGAAAATCAGACTAATTTCCATATGATCTGAATTTCTGATGTATGGAAACAAGCTGATTAATCAACTCTGTAAAAAGTAAAGTCACCATACTCTCAGAGGACCAAGGCTGCTCTCCTTTTTGAAGGGAAGAGCTGACGGGTGGCGGGGGTAAGGTTTTGACGGCAGGCCTTCATGTATCCTTCTGAAAGATTTTGGTGTAGCCAATCATTGAATAGCCACTGCTTTTGTCAACTCAAAACACATTAGTCATTCAAGCTGCTAAAATTGTTAACTAATGGTGACCCAGTAAGGGAACCAGGGCATCTGGAACCTAAGTAAAAGAACAAGAAACTGTGCATCCCCATAACCATCAAATTGTAGGATTGAGAAATAAAGTATTCAAGGACAAGAGAAAGAGGATTAAATTAGAGTGGGTGAATGCAATGTCAAATTAGAGACAGAAAGTGAAATAAACTGAGAGAAAGAAAGCTTGTGTTATAGCAGAAAGAAAACAAGAGACAGAAAGGAAAAGTTTTAAGTTAAGATTTTACATTCTTTCAAATCTTCAACAACAGTTAATACCTGAGGAAATGACACTCCACCTTGTAATAGTTATTTTTTAGTGCTTGAGAGGTTGGTTAATAGTAAGTAAAAATGATCATCTTAGGAAAAGGGCACCCAAAGACTCAATGCTGTCGAGAATGGCACGGGGGGGGCTAGCAGTCGGGGTCACACTAATATCTGTGTGGTTTGACGGTGGTGGGGGCAGTCAGGAGTTGTGGGTGTTCCCCTTGCCTGCCCAGAGGGTTGCGATGTCCATAGAGGGGCCCTGCAACCATTCTCTGAGATCTAGTCATCCTTTAAAAAAAGGTGTCCCGATCTACATGGAGCTGACCTTGCTGGCTCTGAGGCCCCGTCCGCCAGAATAGAAGTGCACATATGCATCCCTGTTTGTTTTTGACAAAATGCCAGAAGATCTGGAGTGAAAACCTGGCTGTGTTTCTGGGGAGAAACAAGCCCAGTTTTCAGTCAAAACCTGACACTTTGTCAGATTCTGACCATGATTTTTCTAGTTTGCTGAGTGGTTTGGCTTTGAAAAGCTTGTTAATCCTTTAGAAATCAGGTTTAATCTATTTTATATGCATACAGAGTTACAGTTTTTGTTACGTAAAACATCAAAATGGGTGAAGATTGTGCTACCAAATTATAGAGTAAACATAAGTGTTTACTGTAGTTTTCACATTGACTCTTGAGTCCACAGTTAACCTGAAAATTATGCACCAGGTAGAACCTGACATTTTGTCCCCAGTAAGAGAAGGAGAATGAGTGAAGTGTTTTAATAGCCTTCTTGTCAAAAGCAATTATGTACCTCCACTAGCTATGACAAACAAGAAAGCAACCATAGTTGTATTTTTGCTTTTATGTTTGCCAGCAAGTGTTTCTCTATCTATCAATTAAAGTGTTTGTGAGCAGTGTCATGGTCGGTGAGCATAAAAGCAGAGAGCCTTACCTCTTCTACTTTACAGTTTGAAAGTTATCAGTGCCTGGGGACTTGAGCTAATTAACAAATCTTATTATAGCAGGACTTCAGTCAACAAATTAATTAGTGAAGTTTTCATTTATTTTTTATGTTTAACCTTTCTGCAAAAGGATGTTGGGATGTGGTGTTCTGAATCATTTGATGTGAAGTATAGGCAGACTAATGAAAATAAGTAGCAAGTGAAATTCTACGAATATCAGTGGTGTAGTTCATCAGCAGGGAGCGTTTTGAAAAGGTTACTTTGAACAAACATTTGGGTGGATTTGTGAATCTCATACTATTTATTAAAGAAAGGTCCTTGTTGGAACAATATTGAATAAGGGCATATAGATCCAGCTGAATTAATTATTGAAGTTTGGATCAACAGATGTTTCCTGCTGATTGATGAATATTTTAAACCACACCTTTATGTTGAGCCCCTTCTGGAGCAACCACGTTTTTATTATTGTGTCATTAAGAATAATTGTCAGAGACATTGCGGGGGAGAGGGGAATGTAGAAGGGGCGGGTTAGAAGGTGCTGTGGAAGAATCTTGATGAGTTGCTGCAGTGCATATTTGTAAGAGGTACATGTTCTTACTGTCAGTTCTTGACTTTAGGATTTTTATAAAGGACCAACTTACATGGAATTGGTCATCATTGGAGAGCTGGCACTGTGTGCAACCTGTGAGATGTGGATGCTATGTGTGTGAGGGTAAAGGGAAGCGGATGAATGTCACCTATGATGTCTGACTGATAGAAATGGTTAATAGGTACGTGATTCGACCAGTAGCTGAGGCTGCTGGTGCTGTTGGTAGGATGTGACCTTTGATGTTCCAGTCATTGACCACTCATGTCAAGTCATTAAACTTCTTTTGGTACTACATACGGATTCTTGCAGCTTGATTAGTTCCCATTGCCTTTTATAATGTGTGTCTGGAGGGTTTCCTGTTCCTTGCAGATGTGACCCCTGCCTCCATTGGCACAGTAACACAGTGGTTAGCCCTGCTGCTCCACAGCGCCAGGGTCTCAGGTTCGATTCCCGGCTTGGGTCACTGTCTGTGTGGAGTTTGCATGTTCTCCTCATGTCTGCGTGGATTTCCTACAGGTGCTCCGATTTCTTCCCACATTCTGAAAGACATGTTGGTTCAGTGCATTGACCAGACAAAGCACTGGATTGTGGCAACTAGGGGAATTTCACTGTAACTTCATTGCAGTAAGCCTTACTTGTGACTAATAAATAAACTTTCCATTGTGCCATTCCTCATTCTTTCCCACATCAGACTTTCTTTAATCTCAATTCCCAGTAGTTACTATATCCAGAATGCATCTCCCTTTTAAGAAGTGCAGACTCAGTGACGCTAGTCAGTCACAGTATTAGCTCCCTGCTGATTAATCCAGCTAGTGAACATCATAGAGCTAGCAGGATGCAGAGTGCATTGAAAGGAGAAACAGCACAAAGGTGACATGCTAACTGCATTGCAGTGAACAAGTATGGGTTAATCACATGTTGTGATTCCTGTGGTATCTAATTTGACCCCTGAAGAATTGATACATTACAGCAGTTTTTCAGGGTGGTTCTTGCTTTTAGAACAAGTAAAACAAGTCTTCATAAATTTTGAACCTTAAATCCAGATTACAACTTGGGTTGAGAGGTGAATATGGGCAGGAGGACTTGCCTTGACTCACCAGCATGATGCCTATATATTTTTCACTCCTGAATCTCATTACCGTTAGGGTGCACATGGCTGCAAGTGGATTGGGAAGTGGGGGGTGGTCAAACACATTCAGGGGAGAGGAGAAATCCCAGTGTAAGAGAATCTCAAGATTTTCTTCTTAGACTCCACTCTTGCTTCCCATGGCCAACAAGGAAACTATGGGGAAACACCCCCCCCATATTTGGTGTTTCTGGCAAGGTGGACATTAGATGTCAAACACATGGCATGGTATTAAAATCATGTCAGGTCTTAACTAAATTACCAATAGCAGCATTTGAATTTCACTGAGGCCCTTGGCTTGGGCAAGGACATCTGACACTGTGCCAAATGTCAAAATAATGCAAATTATAAGCAACTGATGGTTATGGTGAAAACTTTGCTGTCTCAACTTTAACTCTCCTTGAATGAGATGCAAATGGGCTCCAGTTTGGCACATTCGCATCTGATTCTGAAGGTTGAGGGTTCAAGCCCCATTTCACAGACTTAAATTCAAGATGCATGTTGCCACTTCAGTGCCCCACTGTTAGCGGTGTGCTAACTTTCGGATTTATGTCAATCTGAGGCCCTTACTGCTCCCTTGGGTGATTGTAAAAGATCACATGGCAGTTTTGTTGTAGCTAATTTTTATCCTCCAACCAAAATGATTAAAACAAATTATTTGTTCATGATCACATTGTAATTTGCGGGTTCTTGCTGCCATGTTTCCTAAATTATAATGGTGACTGACAACTTCAAAATTAATTAATTTGTTTTAAGGTTGTGGAGGTCACTATTTAAATACAAGACTTTTTAAAATTCAAGCCTTTTGCATTGTGTATATCAAATTCTGTTGGAAAGTTTTATCATTCTAAGTGTTGTCATATACACATTAAAGTTCTGCACAACCTACCTATAATATTAATCAAAATAACTCCCAAAGGTAATGTTTTATTCAACTGAAAGACATCAGTTACTGTCACATTGAGCTAAACTAAAAATATATTTCTTTATGTTAATGATGAATTCGGTACCACCTTGCACTTTGAAAGGGTGCGACACTTACTTCTCTCATGGCTTTCTGTAACTGATGTAGAAGAGGAAAAAAGAACAAATCGATTTCTTCAAATAGAAACTAATTTCTGGTCTCCTTCATACCTTTTGTTAAGGGATTGTGTTGTCTTTAAAACATAGAAGTGAATTAATCTCAAATATGCTGTCAAAATGATTAGCTTGGGGAAGAAACTGTTAATAGAATTTTCAACGGTCAACTTAATGTATATATTTAATTGTAGAGTTGGTGGTATGTATGTGGCATTCAGTGTGTGATTTCTGATGATTTCACTTGTTCCAGCTAACATTGAACTAAAAGAACACGTGCAAAATGCTGACTTTAATCTGCATACTGTGCTTTATTTGCAAAGGAAACCACAGCAGTATGAGAGGTTAGTTGGTTGTGAAAGGTTAGGTAACTTCATTGAAAGGCATGATGGTGAATAGGCAATTGCAAATATTTAAGAAATGAATGTATGCGTTGTAACATTTATACGTTCCTCTCTGGCACAAAAACACATCAAACAAATTGGCCCAACCGTTAGATCCAAGATGGAGTCATATAATGTTGCCACAAAATGTAGCAAGCCTGAGGCTTACTACTTGAGTTCTGTCTTCACAGATGACACAGATAACTCCCAGAAATGCTAGGGAAGCAAGGGTCTCGTGAGAAGGAATTGAAGGAAATTAGTATTGGTAAAAAACTGAGTTCTAGAAAAATTAATGGGACTGAAAGCTAATAAATTCCCAGGACCTGATAATTTACATCCCAGGGCACTAATGGAGGTGGCCATGGAAATAGAGGATGCATTGGTTGTCATCTTCTAAAATTCTGTAGATTCTAGAATTTTCCCAGGAGAATGAAAAGTGGCAAATGTAATCCCATTATTTAAAGAAGGAGGAAGGGAGAAAACAGGGAATTACTGACTGGTTAGTTCAACATCAGTATTAGGGAAAGTACTCAAGTTTTTATAAAGATGTGATGACTTAGAAAATAGCAACAGGTTGGACAATGTCAACATGGGTTTATGAAAAGGAAATCACTGTTGACAAAACTACTGAAGTTTTTTGAGGACATAACTGACAGAATAGATGAGGGAGAACCATTGGATGTGGTGCATTGGATTTTCAAAAAAGTTTTTGGTAAAGTCACATATAACAGGTTAGCATGCAAAATTAAAGCACATGAGACAGGGAGTAATGTAATGGCATGGATTGAGAATTGGTTAGCAGACAAAAAACAGGGTAGGAATAAATGGGTCTTTTTCAGAGAGGAATACAGCGACTAGTGAGATCAGTGCTTGGGACACTTCTATTCCCAATATTATCACTGATTTCCAAATCTGTTGATGACATAAAATTAGGTGTGATTTAGACAAATTGGGTGACAAAGCAAATCCATGGCAGTTGCAGTATAACATGGATAAATGTGAAGTTATTGACCTCAGTGGGAAAAGCAGTATGACAAACTATTATTTAAATATGATATGTTGGGAAACATTGACGTAAAAGGGATCTGGGTTTCCCCGTACACCAGTCATTGAAAGCAAGCATGCTGATGCAGCAAGCAGTTAGAAAGGCAAGTAGTATGTTGGCATTCATTGCAAGAGGATTGAAGTAGTGGAACAACAATGTCTTATTGCAGCTGGACAGGACCTTGGGTGAGACCACATCTGTGTAAAAGCTCAGGTGTCTAGGGGATGCAAGAGATTGGGCCTCGTGATTGGGGACTCTACAGTTAAAGGGACGGATAGGAGAGTTGGTAGTAAGGGTAGGGATTCAGGGCTGGTGTGTTGCCTACCAGGGGCTGGGGTCCGGGATGTGTCAGAGAGGATATTCAAGACTCTTAGGGGAGAGGGTGATCAACCCCAAGTTATAATTCATGTGGGGACACATGACATAGGGAGGCTAAGGGAAGGGGATATTAAGCAGAGTTTCATGGAGTTGGGATGGAAACTAAAGGCCAAGTCAAACAGAGTGGTTATCTCTGGACTCTTGCCTGTGCCACGGGATAGTTTAGAGAGGAATAGGGAGAGGGAAAGTTTGAACTTGTGGCTGAGGGGATGGTGCAGGAGGGAGGGGTTTAATTACTTGAGCAATTGGGGCTCATTCTGGGGAAGATGGGATCTCTATAAGAGTGATGGTATACATCTGAACCAGAGGGGAACAAATATCCTGGGGGGTAAATTTGTGAAGGCTATGCGGAGTGGTTTAAACTGATTCAGAGGGGGGGTGGGATCCTGGGTAGAGGGGGTGAAAGTGAGGGGGGCATAGAAGAGGATGGCATTGCACGGCATTGTGAGGGTGGGGCGGAGCGAGGTTTGAAATGTATATACTTTAACACGAGGAGTATTCGCAATAAGGTGGATGAACTTGCAGCGTGGACCAGTACCTGGGACTTTGATGTTGTGGCCATTTCAGAGACGTGGATAGAGCAGGGTCAGGAATGGATGTTGCAGGTGCCAGGGTACAAGTGCTTTAGTCGGAGTAGAGAAGGAGGTAGAAGGGGGGGTGGAGTAGCATTATTGGTCAAGGACTATATCATAGTGTCAGAGAGGAAGTTTAATGAGGATTTGTCTGTTGAGGTAGTATGGGCAGAAATTAGAAATAGGAGAGGAGAGGTCACCCTGTTGGGAGTCTTTTATAGACCTCCAAAAAGTTCTAGAGAGGTTGAGGAAAGGATTGCAGAGACGATCCTGGTTAGGAGTGAAAGTAATAGGGTAATTGTTATGGGGGATTTTAACTTTACTAACATTGATTGGAATAGCTATAGCTCTAGCTCGTTAGAGGGGTCAGTTTTTGTTCAAAGTGTGCAGGAAGGTTTTTTAACTCAATATGTAGATAGGCCAACTAGAGGTGAGGCTATATTGGACTTGGTGCTGGGAAATGAGCCAGACCAGGTGCTAGACTTGGAAGTTGGTGTGCTTTTTGGTGATAGTGACCACAATTCGGTTACGTTCACCTTAGTGATGGAAAGGGATAGGCATGAACCTCGGGTCAGTAGTTTTAGCTGGGGGAAGGGTAACTATGAGGCCATTAGGAGAGAATTAGGAAGCATTGGTTGGACTAGGAGATTACAGGGACTAGGAACGTCTGAAATGTGGAGTTTGTTCAAGGAGCAGCTACTGTGGGTCTGTGATAGGTATGTCCCTGTCAGGCAAGGAGGAATTGGTAGGGCTAGGGAACCGTGGTGCACGAAAAAAGTTGATTTGTTGGTTAGGAAGAAGAAGGAGGCTTATGTTCGGATGAGGCTTGAGGGCTCGGGTAGTGCAGTAGAAAGCTTTAGATTGGCTAGGAGGGAGTTGAAGAGGGAGTTAAGAAGGGCTAGAAGAGGGCATGAGATGACTTTGGCTGATAGGATTAAGGAGAATCCTAAGGCGTTCTATAGGTATGTCAAGAATAGAAGGTTGGTCAGGGCAAGATTAGGGCCAGTTACAGACAGTAGGGGGAAGTTGTGTGTGGAACCGGAAGAGATTGGAGAGGCATTGAACCATTATTTCTCTTCGGTGTTCACACAGGACGATATGAATGTAGCTGAGGAGGTCACTGGGGTGAAGGGGTGTAAAATAGAAAGTATTGTAGTTGATACAGAGGATGTGTTGGATATTCTAGAAGGGTTGAAAATAGATAAGTCCCCTGGTCCTGACGGGATTTACCCTAGGATTCTATGGGAGGCAAGAGAGGTGATTGCAGAGCCACTGGCTCTGATCTTCAGGTCGTCGTTGGTCTCTGGTATAGTACCGGATGATTGGAGGACAGCGAATGTTGTCCCATTGTTTAAGAAGGGGAGCAGAGACTTCCCTGGGAATTATAGACCAGTGAGTCTTACTTCTGTAGTGGGCAAGGTTTTAGAAAGAATTATTAGGGATAGGATTTATAGTTATTTGGAGAGTAATGAATTGATTAGAGATAGTCAGCATGGTTTTGTAGCGGGAAGGTCGTGCCTTACTAACCTTATTGAGTTCTTTGAGAAGGTGACCAAAGAGGTGGATAGGGGTAAGGCAGTAGATGTGGTATATATGGATTTTAGTAAGGCGTTTGATAAGGTTCACCATGGTATGCTTCTGCAGAAAATGCAGATGTATGGGATTGGTGGTAATTTAGGTACTTGGATCAGGAATTGGTTAGCAGATAGGAGACAGAGGGTGGTGGTTGATGGTAATTATTCATCATGGAGTTCGGTTACGAGTGGTGTGCCTCAGGGATCTGTTTTGGGGCCACTGCTGTTCGTAATCTTTATTAATGATCTGGATGAGGGTATAGTTGGGTGGATTAGTAAGTTTGCTGATGACACCAAAGTCGGAGGTGTGGTAGATTGTGAGGAAGGGTGTCGAGGTTTGCAGGGTGACTTGGACAGGTTGCAGAGCTGGGCCGCGAGGTGGCGGATGGAGTTTAATGCGGAGAAGTGTGAGGTAATCCATTTCGGTAGGAATAACAGATGTGTTGAGTATAGGGCTAACGGGAGGACTTTGAATAGAGTGGAGGAGCAGAGGGATCTAGGTGTATGTGTACATAGATCCCTGAAAGTTGGGAATCAAGTAGATAAGGTTGTTAAGAAGGCATACGGTGTCTTGGCGTTTATTGGTAGGGGGATTGAATTTAGGAGTCGCAGCGTCATGTTGCAACTGTACACAACTCTGGTGCGGCCGCACTTGGAGTACTGTGTGCAGTTCTGGTCCCCACATTACAGGAAGGATGTGGAGGCTTTGGAGAGGGTGCAGAGGAGGTTTACCAGGATGTTGCCTGGTATGGAGGGGAGGTCCTATGAGGAGAGACTGAGGGATTTGGGGTTGTTTTCACTGGAAAGAAGGCGGCTAAGAGGGGATCTTATAGAAACATATAAGATGATTAGAGGTTCAGATAGGGTGGATGGTGATAGCCTGTTTCCTCGGATGGAGAAATCTAGCACGAGGGGGCATGGCTTTAAATTAAGGGGGGGTAGTTATAGGACGGATGTCAGGGGCAGGTTCTTTACCCAGAGGGTGGTGAGGGACTGGAATGCCCTGCCTGCTGCAGTTGTAAATGCGCCTAGTTTGGGGGCGTTTAAGAGATTGGTGGATAGGTTTATGGACGAAAAAGGAGTGGTTTAGATTAGTGGGTCAATGTTTTTTTTTAAAAATAAGACTGGTCGGCGCAACATTGTGGGCCGAAGGGCCTGTTCCGCGCTGTAATGTTCTATGTTCTATGTTCTATGTTCTATGTGTACGTTTTGACCTCATTACCGAAGGAAAAAATTGAGTGCAGCAAAAGTTCACCAGACTTATTCCAGGGATGGCAGAATCGTCATAAGAGGAGAAATTGGTCTACTGAACCTGTGTTTACTGGAGTTTAGAAGAATGAAAAGGGATCTTATTGAAATATATAAAATTCTGACAGGATTGCACAGACTGGATGCAAGGAGTGGGGGGTGGCGGGAGGGGTCTCATCAAGAACAAGGGATCGGGATTACCTCAGGGTGGTAAAGCTGTGGAGTTCTCTAATACATAATGCTGTGGGTGTTTAAAAAAGAAATAGATTTCTACACACTAAACACTAAAGGGTTTGATGAGAGAATGGGAAGTATGGTGTTGAGATAGAGGATCAGCCATATTCACATTGAATGAACCAAATGGCCTACTTCTGCTCTTATTTTCTATGTGTCAAACTAACTGATTTTCTGTGAGAAAATGTCAGTTTAAACTTTGCCTTGTTTAGTGTTTTGATGTACCCATCGAGTTTTCAGAAAACAAAAATGTAAGCTGGGAATACGCAACAGGTTACAGAGCATCTGTGAACAGACATTGTTCAGTTGATGTTTCAGGTCAAAGGTCCCTTTTCAGGATTGGAAGATGTTATAAAATAACAGCATTTTAATAAAGGAACGACTCAAGGGGGATAAAGGGAAAAAAACACTCACAAGAAAATAGAATGATCTGCCTGTGGGAGAAACTAGAGATGGTTAAATGCTGGAAGTGATGATGTTAGCAGAAGACAAAGAGAGATATAATGAAATAAATTAAAGATGTAAAGTGCATGCACAAAATCCAGGCACAGTGTGTGTGAGTAACTGAAGGAGAATAGATAGAAAAGGAATTGTGGAAAAACTGACAGGAGGGAACAGACTCCGATGGCCTTGGAATATGAAGTTGAAATTACAGTCAGACAATCATGATCTTATTGAATGGCAGAGCAGACATGAGGGCACGAGTGGTCTACTCCTGCTGCTTTAGTTTGTATGAGTCTAGTGGAAGTGAAACAGGTTGACACCACAGTTCAGACCACTCAGTGAGTAGTGTTCTGACTTGGCATTTCAACCTCAAGTTCATAGAATCCTACAGTGCAGAAGGAGGCCATTCGGCCCATCATGTCTGCACTGACCACAATCCTACCCAGACCCTATCCTCATAACCCCATGCATTTACCTAGCTAGTGCCCCAGACACTAAGGGTAACTTAGCATGGCCAAACCACCTAAGCTGCACATCTTCGGACTGTGGGAGGAAACCGAAGCAGTCAGAGGAAACCCATGCAGATATGGGGAGAATAGGCAAACTCCACTCAGACAGTGACCCAAGCCGGGAATCAAACCTGAGTCACTGGCACTGTGAGGCAACAGTGCTAACTACTGTGCCACCGTGCCTTCCCAAATTTAAAGTTCCAATTGTTTCCTTCCTCATGTTGAATTGAATTGATTTATTATTGTCATGTGTATTGGGATATGATGAAAAGTATTGTTTCTTGCACGCTACACAGACAAACACACCATTCATAGAGTACATCGGGGAGAAAGAAAGGATAGGGTGCAGAATATATAGTGTTGCAGTTAGCAATAGGGTAAAGAGAAAGACCAGTTTAATGTGTGATAGGACCATTCACAAGTTTGGTGGCAGCAGGAAAGAAGCTGTTCTTGAGTCAGTTGGTATGTGTTTTCAGACCTATGTATCTTTTTCCCTTTGAAAGAAGATGGAAGAGAGAATGTGCGAGCTGTGTGGGGTCTTTGGTTGTGCTGGCTGCTTTCCCGAGGCAGTGGGAAGTGTAGACAGAGACAGCGGATGGGAGGTTGGTTTGTGTGATGGACTGAGCTACGTTCACAACCCTTTGTAGTTTCTTGTAGTCTTGGTTAGAGAGGGAACTACATCAAGCTGTGATACAACCAGAAAGGATGCTTTCTAAGGTCATCTTTAGGAAATTGGTGAGAGTCATAGTGGACATGCTGAATTTCCTTGGCCTTCTGAGAATCTCTGATAAAACATCCCAACTACTTTCTCAGAGAGAAAGTGGAAACTGTAGGTGTGGGTTGAAGTCAATGTTAAGGCCATAAGGCTGCAAGAACCTTATGGAAAGGTGAGGTGCCACACTTGAAACTTACATTGAGATACTTTGGAATAGTATAGGGTGCCAAAGACAGAGAGCTGGTAATTATATATTTCACAAAGAAATAATTAAAATTGTCTATATGATGGTATTTCAGATGTCTTTGTGAATGTTTCTTGTTGGAAGCCTGTATCTGTTTCAGATGTCTGAAGTTTGAATTCATGACATTCCGTGAGGTTTAACCAGTTACTATGTACAAAGGTCACACTGGTGGGCCATTATTGTTAAATTGCCCCAATATTAATATGTTTATCAATCTGGTAGACTACAATTCTCAAATGTAGATTCAGGCTTTATTTTAGCAATCTAATACAGAAATGGGGAGGCAGGTTGACAAACAGGAAATCATGTTTACTCTGTGAATGATCAATCTTTTTGACAGTTATTTGAAAATATCTGATGATGTAAATGTCAGTTTTCTGAATAAAAAAAAGTAGCCTTCAGATCTACAAAAACAAAATTTGTCTTCAACATAATTTCCAACATAATTTGCTATGATACTAGTGCTGTTGTAGCCCCGTGGTTTTAAAACGCTTACCTCTCTCTCACTTCAACAGCCACTTGTGCTGTGCTCCAATCCCGAGCTCTTCCTAATTGCTTTCCTCCCACATGCTTCACTCCCCCATTCCTTCCTGTCCCCTATCTCTGGCCACTACACTCTGCATCTAGCTATCTTGTACTTCATTCCTTAGTCCCTTCAGTACACAATTTCTTGGCTAGGAATTAGATTGTTTGTCATAACCTCACTCTGTGAACAATACCAAGAGAAATTTGATAGAGTAATTAAACAATCTTTTATTTTTACAAAAGAATTCTAAT
Source organism: Carcharhinus amblyrhynchos (assembly GCF_965287045.1). Taxonomy (NCBI): domain Eukaryota; kingdom Metazoa; phylum Chordata; class Chondrichthyes; order Carcharhiniformes; family Carcharhinidae; genus Carcharhinus; species Carcharhinus amblyrhynchos. The sequence continues at coordinate 59,463,463 of NC_137335.1, forward strand.
ATTGATATATCATGATTATACACCTATAATAGATTATAAGTTTCCTTCTTTTGCACAAGTTACCTTATCTACTTTTGCATTTGTTTTCTTCCATTAGTTCCATGCAATGGACACATTGCACAAGCACAACTATGATTTGACAAATGCAATCAGCATTTTGGTACCTCAGGGTGGTCCTGTTCTCTGCAGAGATGAAATGGAAGAATGGTCTGCATCTGAAGCTAGCCTTTTTGAAGAGGCATTGGAAAAGTATGGCAAGGATTTTAATGACATACGGCAAGACTTTGTAAGCATATCAGAACTTTAAGTTTACCAATCATGACCTCATTGAGAAAGATTGGGTGGCACCGTAGAAATGGGATTCCTTTAAGCAGGTTAAGTTCTCAGGCAGCTTGTTATGATGACATGAAGGCTTCATCTCTGAGCTGCAAGGATTCTACATGCTGATAAGGTGTCTGCTCTTTAGACGTCAATGCATTCTTTTCCTGTGAATAAGAATAAATGAATGACAAGATAATAGAAAGTAGTTGCAAACAAGATTTAGTTTGTGCAAGAAGTATTATTCAAAGATCTACATTTTAAGTTTCCTATTCCTACATCCCCAGATCTTCCTCTACTGTTGAACACTTTGTGCAGGATTTTCCAACCACACTTCCCCCAAGAAAATCCCACCTGAGGTCAACTGACCTTTGTGTGATCCTGATCCGTCCACTACGATTCCCATGGCAGGTGGATTGCGAAAATTCAGCCTTTTACTATCCTGTCTTTTTCTTCTTGAGAATTCTCCACATCTGTCAACCACCTAAACACTTCCCGCTGCCCAAAGAAATAGCTCCTCACTTTAATCCCCTTCTTGGTTTTTGCATGAAATAACTCCTTATCTTTGGTTATTTCATGCGGCCTTAACTTTTACCCTTTGGTTATTTCACTAATTTCCTTTCCCTCTTTATTTCAAGCTCACCTCATGCCACCATATTCCTTCCTCTACCATATTCATACAAACAGGAGTCAGCTATGCAACCCTTTGAGCCTGTTCTGCCATTCGGCGAGATCATAGTGGAACTGCGGCATAACTCCACATTCCCAATTTTACACCAAATTCCTTAAATTTGAATAGCAAAAATTTTATCAATCTCAAATTTAAAATTTGTAATTGATCTAGCAAGACCCCCAAACTTCTACCATCCCTTCTATTATTGTTGTGGAGAAGTGTTTCCTAATTTCAGTCCTGAGAGGTCGAGCTCTAATTGTTAGGCTATGCTGGCCTAGTACCAGACTCTCCAGCCAGAGATAGTTTCTGTCTACTGTATCTGTTGCCCTTAGTATCTTGAAAATCATCTCTTAACCTTCTAAAATACTGTAGTTTGTCATATTTAAATCCTTGGTAAATGTTGCCCTCTCTCCATGGCCATATATATCTTTCCTAAGATGTAGTACCCATCCACTGTGAGATCATTACTTTGCTCTCATCACACATCGGTTTGAGATTTTTGTTACTGATTGGAATGCTGTAAGATTTTCTTATTTGCTTATATACTCTTCTTGAAATTTTTAGCTATTTCTGTTTTTCTTCCTCTTGTGAAAAACTACTGTCTTACTCTCATTTGGGCCCCTTTTTCTTTGGTGTGTTATCTCCCATGAAATTAACACCACTGATCATTTTGCTAATTGTCTGGCATCCACGTTTAAGGTCCCATCCTCTCAATTTCGCAAAATCTGCTTGAGTGCTCCCACTACCAGTACAGTGGCAACTTTGTAGTTTCAAATTCACACATTGGGCCTGATTTTACCATTTTCGTTCTAAGTGCCAAATCTGGGCACAATTCAGATCTGACTTCAGGCACCCCCAAATGCATTCAGTCTGGAAAAAAGAATTGCGGGTCTGAATCATGTTGTGGGTGGGACATAACACTCCCAAAACGATTGGAACTCTGAACTGTGCATGCGCAGTTAGAAAAAAATTTGAAAAAGTGCGCCTGTGTCCGATCGCTTGTGGACCGCAGAAATTGGAGAAAGTGGCCCGGGAGCAAAAAGCGTGAGCGATAGCCCCAAGACATCGCTGTACCCTTTATCCACCCCCACTGCGCTACCCACACCGATCGTGAACCCTTGCCCCTCCCCCCCCCCCCCCCCCCAAAGATCCATCTGCCCTCACCCACCAGTGAGTGATTGGGCCTCCACCCCCCCACCAGTGATACATCTTAGCTGCCTCCCTCCTCCTCATACACACCCCAACTCCCTGAGAATGATCTGGCTCCCTTCCCACCCCAGAGGAGCATTGGACCCAACAATTGCCCCGCCCCCCCCAACACGTGCAAGCACACACACACACACACACACACACACACACACACACACACACACACACACACAGCCAACCTGAGTCGGAGAGCCGTTGGAAGCTCTGAACTCGCCTCTTCAGCAGCTGGGGCACCCAATTCAGACTTCTATTCAGCATGTTCATTTCGGCACGATTCCAGATCGGCAAACGCGGCAGTAAAGGGGGAAATGCTAATAAAGTTGGGCAGGCAATTCGTTAATTCAATCTAAATGCATGCATGTGCGTTTAAATCACCATTGCGCCAGTTTTGGTCATGAATCGGATCGCGGCCATTCCCAGGCGTTGGTAAAGTGCCCATCTGCACAGACGTGGGCGCAGATCGCACTAATGGCCTCACACCCGACTTTACCATGTTTTCGTCCCAAAAACGGGCATGATGCAATGGTAAAATAGGGCCCATTGTGTATTCAAATGTGCTAAGCTTATGACTGTGGTATCCTGTCTTATTTGAATGTCAAGGTTCTTCTTCATTCCTTCTCACTGGCTAGATTCTGACTATAATTCCAGAATTACCATGGAAGAATGGAAACAATGCCCTACTGGCAATCATCTGCCTCCATCCTTTCTTCATTGTCTAAATGTAAGCAACCAGTGGATTTCATGCCCAAAATAAAAGAGCACATGTGCCTTCATTCTACTTATTCCATTCTGATCCTATGCCCCTTCCTCCTTATAAATTGTCTATCTATCTAATCTTTATTCCATTTACTTTTAATCTTCTAGCTTTATCAAATTCATCTTGCAGTCCATCTCCTGATCTTTTGCCCTACTTTTCATCCAACTTCCTTTCTTGCTGATATTCCTCTTATTTCTATTCCTTAGTATTGTCTGCACCCCTTGCAAAACACCCGTTCCCATCATCTTCTCCAAAATGCCCACCTTGAACCCTTCCATCCTCACTTACTGCTGCCTTATCTCAAATCTTCAAATGCATTATTTTATTACAGTGATATGACTATCTCCCACCAGATCCAACAATTTAGTTTATATCCTGCCCACAGCAAAGGAATTACTTTGTCAAATCATGAATAACTTCTTCTGCACTTTTGCCTGCTTTCACTGAAGCTTCACATCCGTGGTCATTCAATGCTTTTCAAACATAGCTCCTTAGCAGACCAGCTTAATGTAGTTGTTCTCACTATGTCCATTCGTAGTTGTCCTAATGACCTCATTACATGTTCTCCAATGATTTATCTGAAGAAGATTAAGTACTTTATGTCTTTATATCATAACTTGTATGTTATCCCATATCTTATGTCTTTGCATATGCTGGCATGCAGTATATTTCAGGCCGTTAGTGTCTAGAATCCAACTTACTTTTTCCTTTCTGAAATCCTACGGTATACAAATTTTATTAGTTAAATGTGAAAAGCATGAACTAATGTATATGTTTCATTTGAAAAGTTTGTTTTAAAAGACATAAAAGACACGTTTTAAAATGTTCTGAAGCCATTTGATAAGAATGAATTTTGCCTTATCTATAACTCAGTTGTTTGTCTGTATATTTTTAATAGTTACCATGGAAATCACTTACCAGCATCATAGAGTACTATTACATGTGGAAAACTACAGATAGATATGTACAGCAGGTATAAATATTTACGTGCATTTATGAATATTTACTAAATTATTTACAGTTTACAAAATTACTAATTTTTCATTTGAAATGTGTGATAATCATATTGTTCATGATAAAAATAATATTTAGTGAATGAAATTGCTCAATGCAAATTGAAAATATCCAGGAGTAAACAATTTTTAAACGTAAGAGAGGGGATTAAGGGTTATGGGGAGAGGGCAGGAATGTGGATCTGAGCCACGACAGATCAGCCATGATCTTATTGAATGGCGGGGCAGGCTCGAAGGGCTAGATGGCCTACTCCTGCTCCTATTTCTTATGTTCTTATGTTCTTATGTAAAATATACTTTAAAAAATGACATAGTTGGCTTATGCCAGCTGACAGAACTTTGAGATTATTATTTGTAGCAATTTCTTCCTTGCAAAATTAATACACCTATGAGATTCTTATTTATGAAATGGTCTGTTGAAAATAGTAGAGTTGGTGACATCTCTGTTCTGTTTATTTAGACAGCTTCAGTTAAATAAATCATATTTTTTATTTCCAGACAAAAAAAATTCTAATTATGCTGGCTCATATGAGTTCCATTCATCGTGGCAGAGCTACCTTGTTGATATGTATCAGGGTTCACTGAAATAGGCAAACCGTTTAGGACCAATATCACAAAATCACACTCCCACTCATTTTAATGGACAGAAAATAATTGGGAAAAATCAACTCTGAATTTCTTACGATGCACTCAGAGCAGGCGTGCACACTTCTATGAAATTGGCCTTTTATAAACCTCAGCCAAAGGCTTTTTTTGTGATGGTCAGAATTTCAAACTGGTAATAGTCCATTGTTTTTATACCTGAAATGTCCAAGATATTCTTTGTTCAGGGGACTGCCCAGAGAATAGGCAACGGTGCAGACAGTTAACCCAGTATTGACTGAAACAATTTTTCTTTTAAAATAATAGGTGAATGAGGATATAGCCTCTCAGGAGCACATTTTTTATTCACCCATGGGTTTGACATCACTGACAGGGCTATCATTTATTTCCCATCTCTAATTATGCTTGACAAGGTGACGGTGAGTTGCCTTTTTAGACTGTTGGAATCTGTGTAGTGTAAGCACACCCACAGTCCGCTTAAGGCAGGGAGTTTCAGAATAGTGCAAGAACAGCCATATAATTCAGTCAGGGTGGTGAGTGACTTGTAGGGGAATGTGCAGGTGGTGATGTTCCCATGTTCCTGTTGCTTTGGTTCTCCTGGGTAGTAGAGATCAGAGGTTTTTTTGGAAGTTTATGTTGAAGGAGCCTTGGCAAACTGTTGCTGTTACTTTTAACGGGGTCAACTTTTGTAGAAAAGTTTCTGGGTTGTTGAGGAGACAAAGACTGACCTTTTAAACAGGAAGTCAAAAGCAAGCTATGGTTAATTCAATGTTATTCCAAGTAAAGCAGGTTGTAAACCGTGTGGCTGCGTGGTAAAAAATGAAGTAATTCAGCTGAAAATTAGGTAACGTGTAATGATGATGAGATAATTTTGTCCTATAATTGTATTTTTTCTATTTTTAGAAGCGTCTTAAGGCAGCTGAGGCAGAGAGCAAACTGAAACAGGTGTACATCCCAACATAGTAAGTGCCTGTAAACCATTTTGCAGTTCTAACTATTAAAATGTCACGATGGAGAAAATATTTTGTAGGTTCCAAGTTTAAAATATTGGTTACAAGATTAATGGAGAGCCAAAATAGCCTTTTTCATTTATAGATCTACATGAATAAGAACAATAATCCACCATCTTTGAACCAGAAGATTGTCTGGGGGTAGTTTTCTTTGAGTTACAAGCTTTGTGGGTTGTAATTTACTGTCCCTGCCTCTTCCCCCTGGGGGAAGAATGGCTGACCTGCAAATTGTAAGTGTTTGGGGTAGGTAAGAGGGATGTGTTGGCAATTTAGAGACCATGTTGAGAGGAGAACCTGTGGGAGGGTGTTGCACCTTGGGAGGGCACATTGATGGGTCAAGGAATCCCATTAAGGAGGGATCCCCTTCCCCACCACCAGCCCACGTAGGGGAAAGATGTTGGGCTGGGTGTTTGCTGCAGGATTTAATGCCTGTTAAATCCCGACGGTAGTGGGATGAGGTCCTTAACTAAGCTTTAATTGCCAATTTAAGGGCCTCAATTAAGCCATTTGAAGTTTGGTAAAACTGTGTTGCGGGTGGTGCAAGATTGGTCAGTGGTAGGTAGTCTGGCTGCCCATTGGGTTTTACATACACCCTCAACCCCTCTATTTTCAAAGCTGCCAGCAGTGCAAAGTACAATCCAGCTAAATGAGCCTGTTTGGATGATCTCACTTCCTCTTCCGTCCATGTTCATTTTTGTAAAGAATTTAGTAGTTGGCTTGATTTTGCTCAGTTTGCTTGCTGCATTCTGCAATAGGCTTGGCTATTGGTCAGTGTATGATATGTTTGTGTTAAACACCTCAATTTTAAAATTCTCAACCTTGTTTTCAAATCAAGGGCCTTGCCCTTCCTATCTCTGTTATGTCTTGTGGCACTACAACATTCTAAGATATTGTTGCCCCTCCAATTCTGTGTTGTTTCAGATTGCCAAATTTAAGCACAAAATCACTGGTAGCTGTGCCACCAGATCCCAAGGCTTTCAGCCCTAAACCACACTGCTTTTTACTTCTCTTGCTTTAAGATATTTTTTAAAATCTATCTCTTTGATTGAGCTTTTGGCCATTCATTCCTGTGAAGTGCATTAGGAGTGCTATATAAATGCTAGTGTCATTGTTGTAAACTGATTATGTTTGACCAAATAGGTTTTCAGTGAGAAATATTTTAAGAGTCCACCCAAAATTTGGCAAAGCAACTTGTTCAAGTTTCATTCCTGGAGCTATAAGAATGCTTGTTTGCACGTGTACTTGAATCCTCTTCAGTGTTTGAGGAACACTGGACTTTGAGGGGTTTGTTCTGATTCAGTGATGGCGTCAATTTGTTTCAATGTGTACACTAAGTACTGAAATCCTTCCTAGTGACTGATTTTCATGCCATCTCCTTACCTTGAATTTCGACTTATGGCCCATACAGTCTGAAATCCCGGAGCCTTGCGGGAAACCTCAACATAATGTTCTTGCTCAGCAGAAGATGATTATGACAACAAAGTCCTCCAAAGCTCCTTTTTCTCCAGGTTGTCAAATGTCTCTCCAGCTCTACCTCATGTGCATGAGAAGGATTTCAGGAAGGGAAGTCAAAGGATCTGCTGACCGTGTTGTTCAGTGTACCACCTCACAGGTCTGGAGGAAGGTGCTGAATTTCTGGGAGTTATGTTACTCCTTTTGGCACTAGAGTAACAGGATTCTGAATTTTCTGAATGACAGGATTCTGCTATAAACCTGCAGTCAGCCGACACTAATATCAAGCATGTCACTAAAGCAAACTTGCCTTTGATCAACAAAAATGTCTTTGGCAGGAATTGCTAGTGTGCCACTTAATGCTTCAACTGAGGATTTTATTGTTTTGCTGCTTGAACTTCAAAAAAAGTTAATATTTCAGTGTTCAGAAAATAGCTGATTGGTGAGTAATTCAGTTAGTCTCGAGCACCTACAAATAGCAAAGCCTAAATGTTGTTATTGCCGTGGACCCCAAACCGAGTATGACCAGTCCATCCTGGAGTGCATGATGGGGGAATTCCATCCCTGAGTTACACTTTCAAGACTGGATTGATTCCTGAAAGGTTTGGCTTATGGGGAGAGATTGAGCAGAGTGGGCCTTTATTCTGTGGAGCAAGTGGGAGGCAAGAAGTCCCAAATCCATCGGATAACTGTCTGTTTGGAATCTGTAGGATTGCTTCCGAGGTTGGCATCCTCAACTCCCATCATTGGAAGCCCTACACCTCACCCACCCCAGGTCTGAAACCTGAGTACTCCAACCCCACCTGCACCCATGCATGGAGTTTCTTCCATCCTTTAGAATTTCTTCACCCTTCTTGCAACCAGAGACTTTTGCCCCCACCCCCCACTCTCACCTCACCCATTCAGAGTCTCCTCCTCACCGGTACGAAATGTCTCCTCCTCCTCCCAGTCTTCTGTCCTGAATTTTCCCTCCCATCCTTTGCAGTGTCTCCTTCCCTTCTCCCACTCCCTGTCACCAATATCTCCACTCACCACCTCCTCACAATCTCCCCCTTTCCTGTCCCCAGCATCTCTCTCTCTCTGCCACAAAGAAAGTGATTAGGCACATTGTGCCTTATTCCTGGAGCATGTTGCACTCACTGCCTTTTTAATATCTGTCTTTTCAGCAGCATTGAGGCTACCTCCCACAATCAGTTGGCGTTTGATGGCACTTGGACCTCAAACTAATTGTAACTGAGAGCTGCATATAGCCTGAGACCTGCCACTGAGATCTTGCTGCACAGGGTTGGAAGAAGATTTCAAATGTTTCTTTCTGAGATCAGGAAAACCATTTTTGGATCTCTCCTCACCTGGAGTTCCCTTCTCCTTCCCATTGATAAGATCCTTCCAGTCTCACATGCTGCACTCTTGCAAATAAATTAACTTCTATGTTGCAGCTCCAAGGAAATGAGTTCTGACTAAATTAGATTTTTTTTAAGCAAGGTCTATATTTTTAATTAGCATTTGATCAGTTTGCAGACACAGTCTTCAGATGGATTTGCAGTTTCAACTTTCAAGATGATGAGTCAAAGAGTTTTCATACTCAAAGCTTGTGTCTATGGAAGCAGCTCAGGTCACGTTTCGGCTTGCTGACTTTGATATTTATATCTGCCACTTTCTTAGCCTCTGCTTGGTATTGTTGTTTTAGGGCAGCCCTCACCGTTCGTAAGAGTGCTGAATGTAACTCAAGCCAGCCTGCCTCTAAAACGCTGCCATTGTCACCTCACTCCTTTCACTGCTGCAGCGAAGATGGCACCCAGCAAATTCTTGTCAATATCTAGTTTCAATTGATTGATTTTTGTTATAATCTGGGTAAGTTTCTAATTGGATAGTTTGTCCTTGTTTGAGTCATCGAGCTTCAGACAGGCTGTTGACCTTTTTTCACATGGTGCTGTAACCTGCTCCAACCTAAAATATATGAGAAATTAGGACTGTCATTACAGGACATTTTTGAGAGCTATTTCATAATCAGTACACCCTGTTGATTTAACATAATTCTAGTTGATGGTAATAACCCTGCTCTCCATTGAAAGCATTAGCTCAGTTGAAATAGCAAGTCAGTCCTACATTCGTGTAACCAATAGCAGGACATTTCCTGATTTCAGCTGATTAAAATAGGTTGTCACTTTCTGTTCAAAGTTTGATTGCTGTTATCAGTTAGGTAAAAAAACTGCCAATTTTAAACCCATTCTTAGGTCTTGGTTAAATTAATAAGAGATATTGTATCATATTAAAAACCCTTGGTAGATATTAAGTACTAGACAACAGTCTGCTAATGTGTCTGTGTCTAGCCTTCATTTTACTCACAGAGCCTTACTAGACCATGCTTATAATTGAGCTTTGATCAAGGTTGAAATCATCTATTCTGTACTCTGAAATGCAATTCCCATGGCATGGATTCACCTTAATATTTCAGATTGATGAACCTTGGTCATGGGCTTAAAGACTTAAATATGGGGAATTGTATCTTTGCTGGGTTGTTCAGTGTTTGTGGTATCACCCACGTCCTCTCCACCTCGGAGCCATATGCTTATCAACCTTTCTATTTCATGATGATCAATCTCCAAACATAATATTCTTTGCAAACCTAGGCTACAAAGCTGTTGGTGTATTCACAGTTTAAAAAAAATACATGTTGGAATCATTTTTAGAGAATGCTGACATCTAGATAGGTGTTCCACCCATGAGACAGGTGACCATGTCAATTTGTCACTACAAATTCATGTTTAAAACTTGTCAGTATTTGTAACTGGGAACTCCAGCTTTAATTGATAGGAATTAATTGTATCAAAATGATTTAGTTTCTTAAGAGATTGCTGCACATAATAGATGGATCACCTTAATATTGTTTTATTTCAGTTCAATACTTAAGGTAACACTCAGTTGACCCCCGATTATTTATTTAAATATGATAAGCATGTTGCCAAGTTCAGCGCCCACCCACACCACCTCCTCATATTATGGGGTGAGTTCTGGGGTAGGTGAGAAAATGGTAAGATGGGCACCTGCCCTATTTTATTTTGACTGGGTAAAATCCAGCCCACGGATGGGTAATGCTATAATGGAACTTAAACATGAGAATGAGAAACTTAATAAGAGGCATTGGGGAACTGGAAGTCAATATAAGTTGGCAAGATTGGGTGATTGATGAGTGATTTGGTGTGCAGTCATTTGGTAGGCAGCAGGGTTTGAGAGGAACGATTGAGAGCATGGGTAAGACGTGACAAACATGTTAATGATTTGGTTTCAACAGCATATGGGCTAAGGCAGGGTGGAGATGAGCAATATTTTGGAAATGGCAGAGGGCAGTAATGGTCTTTGTGATGGTGAGGATACAGTTGGAGGTTCATTTTGGGTTGAAGAGGACACTGATATACAATCTTGTTCAACTTGATACAGTGACTGGGAAAGTAAGAAGAGTACAGAGTTTGTGTTGGAATAAAGGTCATGGTTTTGACATTTAACTGGAGGAAATTGAGGGTCATCCAGTGTCTTGGACAAACAGTGTGACAAGATAGTGGAGGGTCTGAGACAGTTGTTGGAGAGGAAGAATTGGCAAATGACAGCATGCAAGTGAGAATGAGGAGATGTCCGTGGATAGATCCTTGAAGTGGTGGGAGACCTCCAGAAATGAAGTACAGAAGCGGGAGGAGAAGCAATTGCTGCTAGTTACAAATGAACATGTACACTACATCATAACTGCAAATCAAGATTAAATTATTCTTTTAATTTTAGATGTGTTTTTTATACAACATATATATGTACTGCAATAAATGTGTTGCATTATATCATCAATTAAAGGTAATTTAAAATCATAGCTTACTTCAAACACAAATTGAATTTTCCCCTTTGCTGAACTTGGTAGCATGTCAACATTTGACAAATTATTTTTAAATGCATTTGACACTGAAAAAACAAACTAATATTTCATATTGATAAATTGTGACTACTCATACAATACATTGACAAATAGGTATAATCGTCCAATATGTGCCTCATTCTTCAATTGGAGCACTTAATAGCACAAACACATTGGACTGGATTTTGTGGGGCAGATGGAGGTCTCACCCGCAGTTCAGAGGACAGGCAGGGGAACCCCTGCCAATTAAGTGGCTGCCATCAGGCCTCCCCCGACAGCAAAGGTGCTATCTGCTGAGAGTTGCCAGCCAATCAGACACTGCCAGCTTCTCTTCCCTACCTGCAGGATCAGTGGCTGGTGATGGCACTGCATCCATTAGAGACAAAGGAACATTGTGGCACATACACCAAAAGTCTACTCTGTTTACACTTCCTGCTGCCTCGGCAAAGCAGCCAGCATAGTTAAGAATCCCGCGCCCCCTTACATTCTCTTTTTCCCGATAGAAGAAGGTGGAAAAGATACAAAAGTCTGAGATCATGTCCCAACTGACACAAGAACAGCCTCTTCCCTGTTGCTGTCAGACTTTTGAATGGACCCACCTCGTATTAAGTTGATCTTTTTCTATACCCTAGTTATGACTGTAACACTACATTCTGTGCGCTTTCATTTCTTTCTCTATGAATGGTATGTTTTGTCTAAATAGCACAAGAAACAATACTTTTCACTGTATGTTAATACACGTGACAATAATAAATCAAACCAAATCCAAGTAAGCAAGGATGGGGAGAGGGGGGAGTGCAGCCAGAAATCTGAAATCCAACCTGAAAATGCTGGAAATACTCAGCAAGTCAGGCAGTGATAAACTGAGGTAATGGCAGTGATCTTACCAGCTGTTCACGCAACACTCCTACTGCAATGAGGTTGAAAAATTTGTCACACAGCCAAACCTCCATTCACTGTAGTGGAATGGGAAAGTCCCACCAGTGTGAACAATGGTGACATTCTGACCAGCGTTTCAGGTTGATGACCTTACGTTCTGATAAAAGGTGATTGAAATGAAATACTGGGCCCTATTTTACCATTTTGATTCCAAGTGCTGGGCAAACTTGGAACGGGGAGTGTTTCAAATCTGATTTTTAAATCCATTCTCAGGTGTCCCGATACGCACTCTGCCTGCAAAAATATCAGCGATTACAAATCATAATGCACAAACCTGTGAGCAGAGCTTAATACACCCCAGGTCCTGCAGCTCCGATCAGCACCTCCAACTGTGCATGCGCAGAAAAAGAATGATGAGTGCTGCTCCCCTGCCACATCCTCCTGGGCTGTATAATGCCTCCCCCTGGCCCTCTCAGATGTTGCCCCACCTCCACAACGTTACTGACCCCCTTATCTGCCACCCAGACTGATTGTGCCTCCCCCCCCCCCCCCCACCGATCTCAAGCAGAGTGACGGCAGAACCCCCTGCCTTCACTGCCACTGATCTCAAGCAGAATGACAGTGGGGCCCCTCCTCCCCCACCGATCTCAAGCAGAGAGCCGTCCGACACTAGGTGCCTACCTCCTCATTAACTGGAGCATCTGAATCAGATTTACATGGAGCATGTCTGTTTCGCAATGATTCTGGATGTGTGAATGCGGTGGTAAAAGGGGAAGGGCCGGCAAAGTTGGGTATGCAGCCGTTAAGTGAATTTAAATGCATGCAAATGCACTTAAATAGCTGTTGCGCCTGTTTTGGGTGCGGGCCTTGGTAAAGGGGGAACCAGTGTGGAGGCAGGCGTGGATCGCACTACTCGCCTCACGCCTGACTTTACCATGTTTTCACTCCCGAAAATGGGTGCAACACGATGGTAAAATTGGGCCCATTAGCTTTCTGCACAGGTGCTGCCAGATTTGCTGCGCACTTCCAGCATTTTGTTTTTTCAGCTGCTGTAATGCTTGGTCAAACTGTGAAGGCTTTTCCACAGCCTGGATCATCTGTTAAAACACTTTTTCAGATACAGCCAGGGTGCAAGCTACTGCAGAGGATAACAGAACTTTCTGATCTTTTTGCAACTGCAAATGATTTGTTCCGTTAGATGGGCTGAGCATGTTACCTCAATATATCTGGCTCACCCACTTGCTGAGCAATCATTTCATTGTGACGTGAATCTGAGCTGCAAAGATATTGAGCACCTGGAAGTTGGTTGTTTAACACTCTGATGTTGCTATTGTAGGAAGGGGACAATTTGCTGGAATTTAATGCTGGGCATATCAAAACTGATGTTACTACATGCACCTCCAAAGATGGTATTTTGCTGACTTTGTTTCAGTTTGTAATTTTTAATCACTCTGGTTTTTGGTGTACTGTTTCTCTCTAATGATTGAACATTTTTCTACTTCTACTTTTTAAATATAGCAATAAACCTAATCCCAATCAGATATCAAGCATTAATGGAAAGCCTGCTATGGTGAATGGTCCAACTGGGGGAGTGGTTTATCCACCCCAGAACTCGGGCATAGGCCGGCCCTGTGAGAGTTGTTACAGTGAGTACTGTCAAAACTAAATTATTTCAGAATAAGACCTGAAACAAGAGGATACTGCAGCCAGACATATTCTTTGTAAATTGACAGATATTTTTGCCTGCCAGGGGATTAATTGACCATTAATATTTTTGGTTTCTATGATTCTGTCTGACTCTACAACCCACAGCCTTTAGCTTCAGATGACAATTCTACAATGTCAGAGGAAGACATGCTTAAGTCAAACATTGAAATTTTTTAAAGACATATTTTGTTTGAAACTGACTAAAGTGATTTCAAATCTACAGCAAGATGGCCAAAGCTAACTGCGGCACTACATCAAAGACAACAAGTCTATGAATTTCAGTACATACAATGGCTTTTTTGGGGATTTGTAAACAATTCTCTTTCTGCCTTATCAAAGGTATCTATGGAGGCATCCACAGTGCTCAACAATGGAAAATGAACTATTCAGAGCCTGATTACATGAACAAAAGACCTTGATTCTTTCCTAAGATAGCTCTCCAGATGAGCTAATCAAGTTATCATCAAAAAATGCAATTATTTTTAGAAATTGAAGAGAGCTTTTTGTGTGTGTTTGAAGCATGCGCTTGGGGCAGAACATCAGCAGTTGAATGAAGAAAAGCCCCTTGCTCTCACTAGTGGCAGAGCATGAAGAAAAGGGGACATGTCCTCTCTCTGTCCAATCCCAAAAATCTCTGCATCTAAAGACTGAGCACTGCCTACTAAATTTAATTGTATCTTCATTAATTGGAGTAAATAAAAAGCTTTTAAAGAAATACTTCCATTTTCTGCATCATTGCCAGAGAAGAAGGAAACATCGGCTACATCTGTAAATTGGAACATCAAGACTGGCTGATTCTATCTGTTGCAGGAGAAGATAGCCTGCAATGAACTACGAACGTTTTATGTGAACTCTAACGTGACACAATCAAAGCCCTCCTACTCTGTCACCTGTATTTGTGTGCTGCATGTATGTGTTTGCACAAGCTTTACCTGGGTTAGATTTTAGTGTTTAAAAAAAAGTCTCACTTTCTTTAAGTTAAGAAAACCTGACCACAGGTCAAATATCCTTACCTGTAAATCCAAAATCTGAACACATCCAGAAACCGCACTTCGACCTTAAGCACGGGAAGCCTGTGATCTGAGCTGACACAAATCTTGCCGACTGCAACCAATCTATATTGTTCAGTGCTGCATTTCACTTTTTATTTCATTATGTCTGTTGTCATCAATACCACTAAAATTGGGCCTTGTGTTGGACCAGATCTCAAATATTGTGTTATAGTGAGCGTCTTGTATGCATACGCGGACAGAGATATATCATGTAGCCAATTGCCAACAAGAATACTAAAAGAATAAACTGCAATGTATAAATTACTCTCAACACTGAAGATATTATTAATGTGGAAGTTAAATTGACCTTATCTTCTTGAGCAGTCCCTTGGGACCGTGGATGACTTGCTTACCCTCCAGTTTGATGGGCTCTGAGATGGCTGATAAGTCCAGTACACAATCTGCAGATTCTGCCACATGTGGAGTAGGGGGTGTGAGAAGAGTTGGGTAATTGGGCTGTTTTGAGCTTTGTACCCTCCCACTGATGACTCCACTTTGTCACTGCACACTCCCAACAAAGTGTCTCTAAGTGCTCAGCGCCCTACCAAACATGCTTTCTCCATTTTGGATGTTCACAAGCCAGTATGTCCTATGAATCAGTAGTATGTTTGACCTTTTCGGGGATGATTTGAGGGCATTTACAGTTTCAGCTGCATTCTTGGATGTCCCCTGCCATGCCCAATCTCTGGGTCGAGCACTTGCTTCGGATGTCTGGTGTCAGGAATATAATGGAAAGATCCCACCTAGTGGAGCTGGTTTTGAGTGATTAGTGCTTTGCTGCTGGACAGGTTGGCCTGGACAGGATATTGCTGTTGGACCGTCTTTTGTGCCACCACAATGAAAGCACAGCTGGTGTTGCTTCTCTAGTGCTTTGAGGTGCCAACTATTGGCTGTCCAAGTTTCTGACATGTATTAGAGGGTATCCATTACTGCTGCAGTTTTGGGCGCCGTACTTACGCAAGGATATTTTGGCCTTGGAGGGAGTGCAGAGGAGGTTTACTAGGCTGATGCTGGAGTTGAGGGGGTTGAGCTATGAGGAGAGGCTGAATAAACTAGGCTTGTACTCGTTAGAGTTTAGAAGAATGAGGGGAGATCTCATTGAGACGTATAAGATGATGAATGGGATGGATAGGATAGAGGTGGAGAGACTCTTCCCGCTCAGAAAGGATAGTAGGACTAGGGGGCACAGCCTCAAGATAAAGGGGGGGCAGTTTAGAACGGAGTTGAGGAGGAACTTCTTCACTCAAAGGGTGGTGAATCTCTGGAATTCTCTGCCCGTTGAAGTGGTGGAGGCTACCTTGCTAAATATTTTTAAGATGTGGGTTGATGGGTTTTTGATAAGAGAGGGGATTAAGGGTTATGGGGAGAGGGCGGGAAGGTGGAACTGAGCCACGACAGATCAGCCATGATCTTATTGAATGGCGGGGCAGGCTCGAAGGGCTAGATGGCCTACTCCTGCTCCTATTTCTTATGTTCTTATGTTCTTAACCTCGGGTTTGGGATCCGAGCTCTCAGAGACTCTCTTCCTCCATTGACCAAAGGCTGATTAGAGGAGATGATGAATTTCATCAAGAAAAAGCTCCCAAGATACAAAATATAGTCCACATTTTCCAGGATCTCACCCGGGTTTGATTCCAGCCTTGAATGATTGTCTGTGTGGAGTTTGCACATTCTCCCTGTGTCTGCATGGGTTTCCTCTGGATGCTCCGGTTTCCTCCCACAGTCCAAAGATATGCAGGTTAGGTGGATTGGCTGTGGTAAGTTATCCCTTGGTGTTCAAAGATGTGTCGGCTGGCTGGATTAGCTGTGTAAAATGTGTGGGGTCATAGGAAAACTGTACCATCAAATTTACTCCTAATCATTGGATTTCATTGGAGC
Organism: Carcharhinus amblyrhynchos; assembly: GCF_965287045.1. Classification (NCBI taxonomy): domain Eukaryota; kingdom Metazoa; phylum Chordata; class Chondrichthyes; order Carcharhiniformes; family Carcharhinidae; genus Carcharhinus; species Carcharhinus amblyrhynchos. Next base: position 59,479,912 of record NC_137335.1, read on the forward strand.
AATTCCAATTTATTTTGGGTTTTGGACTTCTAGCAATCAGATGGAAAATAATTCAACAAATCACATAAACGTCGGAATAGTCAGAAAATTAGAAAATTAACAACTAATTTGGATTTTCTTGGAGATCTATACTTGTGATTGCAATTTCTTACAACGTTCCACAGTTTTAATAGGTAGTAATTCTTTTTATAGGCTGAAATATTCAAACCTTTTTCATAATTGGAATAAGTAACTTTTACTTTCCATTCTTCGCTTCTTTTTCAGTCACACAATCTCAACAGTGGTATTCATGGGGACCTCCGAATATGCAATGTAGACTTTGTGCTTCATGCTGGACGTACTGGAAGAAATATGGTGGTCTGAAGATGCCTACTCGAACAGAGGCAGAGAAAATGTCCCCCACGCACGATAATTCGGTAACAATGGGCAGAAAGATTTCAATTTTCCAAATTATTTCTACTGGTGATTAGCTGCTGAGACGTAGTGGTTCAAAGTATGATTGATGGATCAGCTTATGTTGTTTTCTACCAGAAGTAATTTCTGTCATTAATTTGTGGCAGTGGCAGATATTTTATTTATACTCTGCAAACTCCATTGCCTCCCGTTGTTCCTAATATATGCGTGACCTTAATAAGATTTCAAATTAATGCTGATTGGGCTCTCCAGTCTGGCTGTATAAAACTACTTTAGCATTTTGATCGATATTCTTTCTCATCTTTTCCTCCTTAATAGAGAAAAGGATACTGTACCTTTCTATCACGATGGCACAAGAACCCATTACAGCATAATCTTGTCATCTTACGTTTTAAAATGACTGCAAAGCCCCCACAAAGTATGACAGAGTAAAGTTAACATTAAGCTTCAAAATGTAGTGTTTACTCAGATGGTTGTAAACACTTCAGATAGCTGGGAATGTTACAGATGGCACGGTCAAGTTTATACTTCTCCTAAAGTGCCATTGATGTTATTTTGCATGTGTACAATGTAGGATTGTCTTAGCTTTATCCCATGGTACAAACTAGTCAGGTTAATCAGTCTTGAGTCTAGAATAAATTAAAATCAAACACGATAATAAAAAAAGTTTTGAGTGTGTTGGTAATGAGAAACTGATGTTCAATGTCTCTTTCACCTCCCAAATGGTGTTTGTTTGGCTTATCTTTCTTTCCTCCTAGTGTGTATTCAGAGGCTAAGGAATGTGGCTTTCCAAATTTGACTTACAAATGCTGTTTGTGGTAGTGCTTTTTGTTTTGCAATGTGCAATGCATTTACTGACTAACTATATTCTCTTTTTCTCCATATTTTGAAAAGGAGCCGCACATAAGAGGTGCCTTTCGTCATGGCCAACCTGGTGTGCCAATACACATCGATAGTCCGAAGTCTACTTTGAAGACCCGCCAATCTTTCTTCTTGCAGACAACACATCTTACAAAACTTGCCAGGCATGTCTGCAGAGATATTCTGCGACTGAAACAAGCAGCAAGGAGGCCATTTGTTCCAATTAACTGTGCTGCCATTAAGGCAGAATGTAAGAACTTTTTAAATTCCTAGCTTTGACTTTCATGCTTTCAACCATTCCCTGTCCTATTGTTTGCAATAAATGATACTTATGACTTACTACATTATTTATTTGTGTGGATTTTTTTTTGAATTTGCTCAAAAGTCTTCTGTTGTTGTATGTGTTATTCTGTGAACAACTTCAAGGAAGACTGTCTGCTTGAAAAAATTAAGAGTAATGTCTCAAAAATCCTATTTTTAAATAACTAAGAGGATTTGGATTAATAATGGAATTCATTTTTAACATTCAAAAAAGTTGCCTCATGCTAAACACAATCTTTATCACTGAGAAATGGTTTAGTTTTAATGCCATGTAAAGAAATCTGTTTACATGTCTTTAATTTTTTTGATTATGTAGTAATAGTTTAAGGGCCATAATAAATTGTCAAAATCTGATCTAATGCACACAATCATACCTTATCAGTAATGCTGGTAACATTCCAGTAGCCATATGTTTACAAGAAAAATATAAATTTGTTAAATCATATGATATATACTGAGCTGCAAAAATCTAGATTTTCCATTGCAGCATCATTTTCTTAAAAGAATTGATTGATGAGAGCAACTTTGAATTAAGAATAAGATGCATTAATCAACTGAATGGGCTGCAAAATGGATATTTTTGCAGACCTTCTTTCTTTAGGTTGATTTATATTGTGCTTCATATCTGCTGCTTTAGCTGCAATCAAGCCAATCTGGATGCAATTTGACTTCACAAAACTAAAGACTGAGATAACTATCAAAGGAATGAGATGAAATAAAAGACTGGCACTTACCCAGTTATAAGTAGGAAAAATAAATTTATAAACATGACAATAGTGACACTGCTCTTGGATTGTCTTTTCCACAAATATGATTTGATGATTCTGAATATTGTACAATTAGTATTCAGTTTACCTTTCCAGATGAAAATTATTATGAAAGCTTTAAATACAAGAATCCACTACAACAGTTTTCTAAAAAATAGTTCCAACTTTTGCTTTAAACTGAATACCTGTAATGTTGCAAGGCATATACAGATGACAAATGTGATGACTTCTTTTAGTAGAAAATGATTAGCACCTTTTGCAGCTGCACTTTGTTTGATTTCTCATCATTTGTGCCTGTTGTAAATCATGTGATTCCTTTAAAATGGTGCATGCAGCTTCTAATTTTACATAATCACAAGCCATCTTCATAAGTGTTCCATATTCTGTAACAGCCTCTGATTGACAGTAGTCTGCTCTTGCAATGCAGAGATTGCTTGATTAGCAATTTATCAAATGTAGAAAGGACTGGGAGTGAGACTTGCAAGTAATTATTTTGAACACGCTGACATTTTGTAATATCACAACTGAATGCCAATTAATTCAATAATACATAGATGTCTGTGGGATGCTTTTCATATTGTGGGAAAGCTCAACATAAATTTCCTGAATTTGTTGAACTGTAGAGGAACTCTTAAGCTTCACTGAAAATGTTGTGCTAATGTGAGTAAATGAATGGCTTAATTAAGCTTTGAAAGTACAAAATGTCAGCAGTTTCCCCTTTTTTATATAAAGGTAATAATGGTGTGACTTGTCAGCATGTTACGTTTTCAATTTAATTAGATGAGTAAAGATGTTACATGAGAACTGCTGACTTTTAGCAAAATCTATTATGATCAGACCTTTTTGTCAGATATGTTAGAGAGTATTTTAATATCCCATTATAGAGAGAGCAGGTAAAATGGAGTGGTGCCATTTCTCACTCTGTTCCTGCTGATTCCCTATTTTAATAGAGCTAGTTTTGGAAGCGAATGAGGCAGTTACCGCACTCTGCTTAAAATCTACCGGGCCTCCATTGAAGTCTCCTGAGCAGGATTTCTACCTGCATTTACCGGTTCCCCCCGAAGAGTTAAAATTGTCCAGCAAAGCATAAAATGCTGGAAACACTGAGCAGGTCTGACATCATTTGTGAAGAGAAAAACAGAGTTAATGTTTCGTGTGTCACTAGAACTAAGAAAAGTTAGAAATGTGTTAGACTTTGAGTAAACTTTGGAAAAGGGAAGGGTGGGATGAGGAACTAAGGGAAAGATCTAAGCTAGAGTGGAAGGCAGGTGAGATTAAATGACAAAAGATTTCATAGTACAAAGAGAATAGTAATAGGGTGAATAAAGAGACAAGATCTGTCTAGAGGAGGTGTGAATGACAGGATACCTGTCAGTTGAATGACAGAAACAGGAAAATTGACTAGCAAAAAAGAAACAAAATGGGAGTTGAAGTTATAATCTAAAATTGTGGAGATCAGAAGGCTGTAAAGTGTCCAGATGAAAGATGAGGTGCTATTCCTTGAACATCTCAATGAGCCAAAGACAGAAGCTTCAAAATAGGAACAAGATAGTGAATTAAACTGACAGGCAACTGGAAGCTCAGGGTCAAACTTGCAGACTGAACAGAGGCATTCTGCATAGCACTCACCCACTCTGTGTTTGGTCTCCCCCGTGCAGAGGAGGTGACATAGCAGTAAATACAGAATACTAAATTGAAATAAATATAACTAAATTGCTTATTAAATCAGAAAATGCTGGATAGACTCAGTAGATCTGGCGCCATCCGTGGAGAGAGAAACACAGTAAATGTTTCAAGTCCATATGACCAATTAAGTTGCTTTCTCACTTGGAAGAAGTGTTTCGGACCTTGGACAATGAGAAGGGAGGAATTAAAGGGACAGGTTTTTTATCTCCTGCACGTGCTTGGAGATGTACCGTTGAAAAGAGAGGGATGTTGGGGGTCACTGAGGATGGAATAGTCACTTTGGCCTAGTGAAAGGGGGGAGAAGAGAAAGATTTGTTTGGTGATGGCATCATTCTGAAGTTGATGGAAATGGCAGAGAATTATCGGTTAAATATGAAGGCTAAGTGAGGACGATGGGAATCCTGTCATGTTTCTGCGATGGAGGGGAAGAGGCGAGACTAGAAGTGCATAGAATAGAGCATAGTTGAAGACTGTGTCAATCATTTTAGGAAGGCATCCTTGATTGAAGAGAAAGGAATATGTGCCAGAAATGTTAGTTTGGATGGTTGCATCATCCGAACAGATTTGAGGGAGGTAAAGAAATTGGGAGAATAGAGTAACATCCAACAGGAAGTGGAACGTGAGGACACGTACACTAAGATAGCTTTGGGAATCTGTGGGCCGGTAGTGAATATTTAATGATAGCCTCTTCCTCAGAAATGGAGACAGAGCAAGGAGCAGAAGTGAAACGGATTGTGAAGGTGAGAAAAGGGTGGAAATTGGAAGCAAATTTGATTTAATTTTCCAGTTCAGGGCGGAACCAGGAAATAGCAGCAATATAGTCATGAATATATCAGAAAAAGAGGTGAGGCTATATACCACAAAAGATGGGTGTAGCCAGGATCCATGTGGGTAACCATGGCAACATATTTTATTTGGAGGAAGTGAGTTGAATTGAAAGAAAATATTTTTGAGAATGTTCATGTGAGAACAAATTCAGCTGGGTGCTGGTGGATGGGGACTGGTTGGGCAAGGAAGAGAATTGCTCCCAGACTTATGCTTGTGGGAGAGGCATAGAGAAGGATTGGCCAACCGTGGTGCAAAGGAGATGAGTAGGTCCAGCAAATAAAACTATTGGATGTGACAAAGGCCACCGAAGAGTCATGGATGTAGGTGGGAAGAGCCTGGATGTTGGGAGAAAAAATATAGTTGAGATGGAAAGTAAACTATTCAACAGGGCAGGAGTCTGTTGAAATGATGGATGGGCTCTTGTGGAGGCGATGGGGAGGTCCTGCCTGGTAGCTGGAGGACTGGAAACACCACCATATTGCTTCTTTTTTTGAGAAGGCCTGCAGCATCTTGTGGCACTCAGGCACTTGAAAGGTTAGTGGAAGGCTTTCTTTGGGATCAAGGAACCCCAGCAAGGATGTCCTGCCCAATGAGAACTGTGGGCCAGTTCAAGGGCTGCAGCTCTTCTATACTCAGCAGCACCAACAGGTGGTTGATGCTAGTACTACACCACCTCAGGCCTTAGATCAAGGAGAGACCCAGGCACTGGTGAATGATGGCAAGGCAGGGATCATGGGGGTGACCCTGCTTCTTATACATGGATACAAATTAGATATTGATCAGTTGGTAAGTTGGGCAGAGCAATGGCAGATGGAATTTAATCCTGATAAATGTGAGGTGATGCATGTTGGGAGATCTAATAAGGGTAGAATATATACAATGAACGGTCCCTAGGGAGTACAAGACCATAGATTCCTGAAGATAGCAGCAGAGGTAGATAGGATGGTGAAGAAGGCACATGAAATGTTTGTTTTCTTTAGTCGGGACATAAAATATAGGAGCAGGGAAATCTTGGTACAACTTTATAAAACCTTGATTAAATGGACCATTGTGTGCAGAGGATATTCACCAGGATGTTGCCTGGAATGGAAGGTTTCAGCTGTGAGGAGAGACTGGATAGGCTGGGCTTCTTTCCCCTGGAACAGAGGAGGCTGATGGGGTATCAGATAGAGATGTACAAAATTATGGGCGGCATACATAAGCAGATCATAAGAATATTTTCCTCATGGTAGAGACGTTGAAAATCAGAGGGCATAAATTTAAGGTGAGAAGTAGTTTAGATGGAACCTGAGGGAAAATAATTTCACCCAGAGGTGGGGATATATGGAACGCACTGGCTGAGAGGTGGTGGAGGCAGGAACTCTTGCTTTTCAGAAGCATCTGAACATGCATTTAAATCACCAAGACATAGCAGGCTATGGTCCAAGTGCTGGTAAATGAGATTAGTATAGATTGGTGTTGGATGGTTGGCATCAACATGGTGGGCCTGTTTCTGTGTTGTATGACTGAGGCCGCTGCAAAAGATCAGAGGAAATTAGATCAGTGACAATTCTGGAAACAATGGCCTGATGTTCAATAGAGGGGTCGTGGTGAGGTGAGAGGAAGTAACAGAGTTGATATTTGACCTCTGTGAGGTGAAAGTTGGTATGCCAAATAACAAAGCTTGTCAGTAGGCTTGAATATGTTGTTAAGATTGGACCCAAGAGAATGGATTGCTTTGCTGCAGGTTCAGAGGAAGATAAGTTAGAGTCCAAGGGGAGCAGAAAAAATGAAAAGCCTGATGCCAGTTTGGCAGTTCTCAATGAAAAGATTGAGAGAGGGTAAGAGGATGGATGAAAGTTTCCAATCGCAGAGACCAATATTGCTGATTCATAAAAGGATCTGCTGAGCAAGGAGGAAGTCTGGTCAAACAAATGGATGTGAAGGTAATGGAAGAAGAGCTTAGCGTTCTGTCTCGCTTGACATTCATTGTGGTGTGAGTCTAAGGGGATGAAGTTGAGACCTTTGCTAAGGATAGATCGTTCAGGGTTAGAGAGGGGAAATGTATCGTGAACACATCCGGGGTGAGATTCGAAGAAGGGAGAGGAGTCATATAAAGGGTGAAAAGATCCCAAAAATTGTTTGTACCCATGAGTTGTTGAAACTTGGGATCCTCCATGGTTTAAAGGAAGATAAAATTTGGATGAGGCAAAGGATGAAATGAAGCTTGAGACCTGGACAACTTTGTGATAATGGGCAGAATCTTGAGCTGTTGCTGGTGACAACCTTGGAGATGGGAAAGGCATGTAATTAGGCGGGATGGGTGTTGGAGCCCTGCCACATTTATACTTCTGCCAGAATTAAATTCCTTGCAGGAAGACCCATCGTCAACTTGTTGTCCCATTGCCAGTTGAGTTCCTTAAGAAGACAATTAATGATCACGTAAGGGCCTCGTCCTACTGCCACAGGTATTAACCCAGTAGTGGGTGAGCCTGTCAACATGCAGTGGGAATGACAAGTAAAGCTGTGGTCAGCTTGTCAATGTCAGAGGGTGGGGTTGCCCCTCAATCAAAGGCACTCAGTGCCTCTCAAAGTGAGTTGGGAGGAGGCAGGAATTCCCTGCTGCTGACCCTCCTGTACCCCTCTTCTTACCTTGGCCTGGGTTATTCTACAACTTGGGATTCTGGTGCCTGTCTTCCCAATAACAGCCAAGGCCTCCATTTACTCCTGATAGGCAAAACCATTTCCCCTTGAGTCTTGAATGGGATGTGGGTCGATGGACCTTCCTGAAAAGTGGTGGTGCGGGTCTCTCACTGGCTCTCCAGCTGGCAGGCAAGGCGCCTGATGCCTCAACAAGATTCTGCCCAGCAAGCTATTCACATCTCCCCTAGATACATATTTAGTTTTTGTCCCATTACCACTCCCTTGACTTTATACAATGAAACATTTCATTTAGTCTCTTCATCTCCTTCCATCACAGATCTTTTGTTCTTTTTCCCCATCCTTCCCTTTCACATTCAAAAAACCTGTTACATTTCTAACTTTTCTCAATCCTGAAACATTAGATTTGTTTCCCCACAGTGGCTGCTGGACGTGAAAGTTTCAGCATTTTCTGTTTCTAGGTTTTCAAAGTCTGCATTATTTTGCTTCTATGTTAAAATGGACCATATTCTATCAGGAAATACTAAAATCCTAAGAAGGCTGAGGAATATTTTGTCTCCTGATTATTATTTTTCAAGGCCACTGGGATTCCCGACATATCTTGGAAGACATGGTATGGAAAAATGCACTTAATTGTTAGAGTGGGACAGGTGTCTGCTCTTCTTTTCCTTCTGGTCTTCATAAAACAAAATGGAGGCACGGTGGCACAGTGATTAGCACCGCTGTCTCACAGCTCCAGAGACCTGGGTTTGATTCCTGGCTTGGGTCACTGTGTGGAGTTTGCACGTTCTTTCCGTGTCTGAGTGGGTTTCCTCCAGGTGCTCCGGTTTCCTCCCAAAGATGAGCAGGTTAGTTGCTTTGGCCATGCTAAATTGTTACTTAGTGTCTTGGGATTCGTAGGCTAGAGGGATTAGCTGGTGTTACAGGGTAGGGCCTAGGTGGGGTTGTTGTTGGTGTTGACTCAAGGGGCCAAATGGCCTTCTGCACTGTCGGGTTTCTGTATTTAAAAAAAAAGTTTGAATGTAAAAAGACTTTCAGGATAAGTAAAATTTCCAAGATTCCTTATACATTGAAGAAGGCATGGTAGCAACTTTGAAAGACATTTGGTATGATGAGAGATAAAACCCAAGAGTGGGTTGCAAAAGGAAAAACTTTGTTCCCAAATAACATCTTCAAGTCTAACTTGGCCATTGACCTTATATTTCCAGTATTCATTCCCAAGTAATTCAAGATTGTTCTTTCAGTAACACTGACTTCTCTCAATTCTATTTTTTCCAGCTATGATTCGAGGGTTGTTTTCTTAGTGAGCATGTCCCAACTGCGTTCTCAGATATGTAATATGATGGCAAGTGATACCCTGAAAGTAAATATTAGCAATACTTAGATTTTTTTTGTTTGGGATGTGAGGAGTGTATATGTGTTGTGAATAGTATAACCTGAAGATTATTCTTAATTAAGATTAGTTGTTCTTTAAATCCTATAATGCAAAGGTTATGTGCTAAATTGCTTAAGATTTATTGAATAGTTAATTATTCATGAACCATTTTCATATAAAGATGGAGTATTTTTGTTCAGGTTAAATCCTCTGATTTGGTATAAATTTAAGTGTTAAGTTATGCACAATTGTTAAGCTTTTTGTTTAGAATTGTGATGCCTTTACTGTTTAACAATTGTTCTTGACTTTCCACAAAGCCTGTATAGCTACCGCGTGTAATTTGAAATGTTTAATATTTCATGATGGTATTGCAGCTGAGAGCATGTAGCACTGAAGGAAAGAGGTTTTAGAGCAAGTTGCGTTGAAGGAGAGAAATTAGTGAAAATAATAATTAATTCAAGTTTTTCAAAACTACATCTTGAAATTTCAGTTTTAACCTTTTCAGACTGAAAGGAAGAATTCTTTCTCTGAGAATTGTTGATCTTTTCAACTGTCTGCTCCAGAAAGCAGTGAAGGTTGAGTAATTGAATATATTTAAGGCTGAGTTGGCAGAATTTTAGTTGACAAGGGGGTCCAAGGTTGCAGGGCAGGCAGGAAAGTGGCGTTAAGGCTATGAATGGTGGAGCAGGTTCAAGGGGCCAAATGGCCAACTCCACTTATTTCTTATGTTCATGAAATTCTAAGAAAAGCATTGGTGGGATAGGCAAAATTGAACTATTGTCTTTCATTTGCGTGACTATCCTATTTTTTTTTCCCTTGCGCATTTTGTTCACCTGTGCTCTTTTAATGGCAGAAGTTATATTGGGCTTTCCTTACCCTTTCTAGTTCTACAGTAAGTGGCAAAAAAGTACCTAAGTGCATTCAATAAAATGTTGACTTGGATTGTATGAATTGACTGTGGCTTGGGGAGTGGTGCTGGTACCCTGGGTATAACACAGCAATTCCAGAGAATGTACTGCTGCTATTGCAGTTGCTGAGCAATACAGTTGTTTAATATTTCAATGGAAGACAAGGGGCGGCAAGGTGGCACAGTGGTTAGTACTGCTGTCTCACAGTGCCAGGGACTCAGGTTCAATTCCCAGCTGGTCACTGTCTGTGCGGAGTTTATACATTCTTCCCACAGAAACTGAAAGACGTGCTGCTTAGGTGCATTGGCCACGCTAAATTTTCCCTCAGTATACCCAAACAGGCTAGTGTGGCGACGAGGAGATTTTCACAGTAACTTCATTGCAGTGTTAATGTAAGCTTACTTGTGACACTAATGAACTTTGAAAGTACAAAATAATACCATTGTTGTAACTGTGCAGAGATTTATGAATTACAAGAGGATTTTGTAACTCTTTGAATAGATCATAGAGTCTCAACAGATTGTGCATTTTGGCTTGTCTTGAACCAATTAGGCAAAGATTGAACTGCTATTCGGATTGGTGGCTGGTGACTAGTGGAGTGCCCCAGGGATCGGTGCTGGAGCCTCAGCTATTTACCATTTATATAGATGATCTGGAGGAGGGAGTCGAGTGTAAGGTGTCAAAATTTGCCGATGACACAAAGATAAGTGGAACAGCAAATTGTGCGGAGGGTGTGGAAAGTCTGCAGAGGGATCTAGATAGGCTGAGCGAGTGGGCGAGGACCTGGCAGATGGACTACAATGTTGGCAAGTGCGAGGTTATCCACTTTGGTAGGAATAATAGTAGGAAGGACTACTACTTACAGGGCGAAAAGCTGCAGCATGCTACGGTGCAGAAGGACCTGGGGGTCCTTGTGCGTGAGATGCAAAAACCCAGCCGACAGGTGCAGCAGGTGGTCAGGAAGGCAAATGGGATGCTGGCCTTCATAGCAAGGGGGATTGAATACAAAAGTAGGGAGATCTTGATGCAACTGTACAGGGCACTGGTGAAGCCGCAGCTGGAGTACTGTGTGTAGTTTTGGTCGCCGCACTTGCGCAAGGATATTTTGGCTTTGGAGGGAGTGCAGAGGAGGTTCAGTAGGTTGATACTGGAGTTGAGGGGGTTGAGCTATGAGGAGAGGCTGAATAGACGGGGCTTATACTCGTTAGAGTTTAGAAGGATGAGGGGGGATCTCATTGAGACGTATAAGATGATGAAAGGGATGGATAGGGTAGAGGTGGAGAGGTTCTTCCCGCTCAGAAAGGACAGCAGGACTAGAGGGCACAGCCTCAAGATAAGGGGGAGGCCAGTTTAGAACAGAGCTGAGGAGGAACTTCTTCACTCAAAGGGTGGTGAATCTCTGGAATTCTCTGCTCGTTGAAGTGGTGGAGGCTACCTCGCTAAATATATTTAAGACGCAGGTAGATATGTTTTTGGTAGGCAAGGGGATTAAGGGTTATGGGGAGAAAGCGGGAAAGTGGAACTGAGCCGCTTCAGATCAGCCATGATCTTATTGAATGGCGGGGCAGGCTCGAAGGGCTAGATGGCCTACTCCTGCTCCTATTTCTTATGTTGAATTAATTTGTCATACAGTTTTATATAAGTTTTTTATACATTATAAAGGTAGAAGATTAATGGCTAAAATTCAATTATAGTTTTATCCTGGGTAATTAATGTTTTAGCTGTATGGTACAGTTTTTGTTGTAACATATATAATTTTGAGAGGATATACATGTAAAGAAGTTTTAATTTTATACTATTGTTATTTCATGTTCCTGTTACGTTGAATGTCAAATATATTTAATTGGAAAAGTAATTTTGGAATACATATTAGAGTACTTCAATTAGTTTAAAGGCAATTATGCAGTTACAAATCTTCCAGCCTCCAGATGCATTGTAGGCCAGATGTGCAACTGAAGATACACATTGGGACCCTGTGGAAGTCCTAATGCACAGATTTACATGAGAATTGCCCCGGAAGCTTAAATCTCCAATAAACAATTCCCCATGCTGCCTGGAACCCTGCAGGGAAGTCACGAAGTTTGACTTAGATCTGTGAGATTTGTCTAGGTAGTTATGCAGGAAATGTTTAAAACTTAGCCTAAACCTTGAGCAACTTCACAACTGACCCAACACGACCACCTACCTACTTACCCACTTATCCGCCTCACCCACTTATCTGTGTCACTCATTCTCATTCGCAAACCCATCTATTCATCCTCTCACTCATTCACTAACATTCAAACTAGACATTTAAACTTGTCCCATGGCAACTAGTGCTGTAACATTGGGCAGGGGATGGGGAGTGCCTTGTTTTCCCCAATTTGCTCTGATGGAGCACCCAAGGGATTCTGCGCTGCATGTTTCTGTGAAAACTGGCTTTGGAACTCCCCAGTAGAAATGCACAGCAGTGTCTAGCATAGAGGGTTTAGGAGCTGCAATCTGACGATCATTGCCACTATTTGAAAGATTCAAGCCATACCTGGAATATTTGAAAGATTCAAATCAATTCAGGGTCTCAGATTCTGAGCATTCTGTAATTACATTCTTATTTCAAATCTGTATAAATATTTGCGTGTACTTTTGAAGTGTAGTCATTGTAATAACGTGGAGGATCAGAGCAACCATCTTGTATAAAAGGGGAGGGGTGGATTTTCTATCTCCATTTTGGGGGAGTAGATGGGAATGGCAGGAGTTGGGGGGGTGTGGAGGAGATGGGGAATTGAGTGGGAGACCCAAATAGCTTTTACACCAGCGAGATTTCTCTGCTTGATTGTTCTCAATCCCAGCCAATGGCGTAATGAGGTTCCCAACTTTAAAAGTTGTGACCCTCATTTACATCTAACTTACAATGTAGATCAGGCGCTTACACCTGATTGTCTGCTCGCATCTGACCACCCATTCACATCAGCGGGACAGGGTTCTGCAAGTTCTGTTTGAATATAAAAGTAGGGAGGTCTTGCTGCAGCTGTATAGGGCATTGGTGAGGCCGCAGCTGGAGTACTGTGTGCAGTTTTGGGCGCCGCACCTGCGCAAGGATATTTTGGCCCTGGAGGGAGTGCAGAGGAGGTTTACTAGGCTGATACCGGAGTTGAGGGGATTGAGCTATGAGGAGAGGCTGAATAAACTAGGCTTGTACTCGTTAGAGTTTAGAAGAATGAGGGGAGATCTCATTGAGACGTATAAGATGATGAATGGGATGGATAGGATAGAGGTGGAGAGACTCTTCCCGCTCAAAAAAGACAGTAGGACTAGGGGGCACAGCCTCAAGATAAAGGGGAGGCGGTTTAGAACGGAGTTGAGGAGGAACTTCTTCACTCAAAGGGTGGTGAATCTCTGGAATTCTCTGCCCGTTGAAGTGGTGGAGGCTGCCTCGCTAAATATTTTTAAGAAGCGGGTTGATGGGTTTTTGATAAGAGAGGGGATTAAGGGTTATGGGGAGAGGGCAGGAAAGTGGAACTGAGCCACAACAGATCAGCCATGATCTTATTGAATGGCGGGGCAGGCTCGAAGGGCTAGATGGCCTACTCCTGCTCCTATTTCTTATGTTCTTATGTTTCCATGGGTTGCATGCTTTCCTTAATTTTTTAACATGCTGGTGGATGGGTTCTGAATGAGCTCGCCCCACCAGCATGATGTTGTCAGACCCATCTCGTAAGTGTTAAAGAATATAGCGTGAAGAGCTAGCGGAGCAGCTGGCGGGCCAAACCCTCCTTTTCCCACCTGAGTTGACACCACCAAAATCAGAAAATTCTGCCCAAGATCCGAGATGCAGCAATATAATAAATGACCAGATAATTGCAATACTACAACAAATTGTAGTTGCATAATATCTTTAATTCATTGCAAAATGCCCTAGGTTTTTCAGACAGGCATTACAAAACCTAATATGGCACCAAGTCACACAACGAGATGTTTGGCTGGTGGCCAGAATATTGCTGAAGTCATTTAGGTTTTAAGGAGCCTCTTAAAAGAGGAAAGATAGAGAATTCACAAGGAAGAGAAGTTTAGGAAAGCAATTCTGGATGTTAGGGCCTGTTTAGCTGAAGCCACAACCGCTAATAGTAGAGCAATTTGAAACTGGGGATGCTGAAGAGACCAGAATTAGAGGAGCACAGATGTCTCGGAGGCTGGAGGAGATTACAGGAACAAGGAGGGTTGTGGCCATTGGAGAGATTTGGAAACAAGGATGAGAATTTAACTGGGAGCCAGTGTGTTGTGACTTAGTACACAGGTAGCAACGTTTTGAATGTGGGCGGTTGGTCAGAATGGTTAGACCTAGAGGTAACAAGACCATGGGTGAAAGTTTTAGCAGCACATGAGCTTCTCAAGGGCAACTGGGGATGAACAATAAATGCTGGCCATCCAGTGACACCCATGTCCCACGAATGAATAAAAAAACTGAGACAGGGATGCAGTCAGGTGATTTTCTGGAGATGGAAATAGATGGTTTTAGTGATAGAAACCTGCTCCCAAACTAACATAAGGGTTGTAAGCAGCCTGGCTTAGTTTCGGAAGTTACCAGAGAAAGGGATGGAGTTGGTGACTAGGAAGCAAAGGCAGTGGTTTTGGGCATCCCAATATTTGATTGTGGGAAAGTTCTGCTTCTCCAGTACTAGATAGTGGACGTGTAGCCTAACAATTTGGAGACAGTGGCAAGGTTGAGTGTGGTATAGAGATAGGGCTGGGTAGGCGTCATCAGCATATGTATAGGAGCAATTGTGTTTTTGAATGATGTTGCCAAGAGGCAGCGTGTAGATGAGAAATAGGATGGACCCAAGGTTAGATCCTTGGGGGACATAAGCGGTTGATGGCAATGGTTTTGGCAAGAGATAATTCTCTGGCTGTGAGTTAGAGACTTGGCTCAGAAATGTTTTACCCTGTAAATGCAAACTAATAACTCAGAATATAAAAACAGATAGCAAAAGTTTCTACAAATCTATTATATACAAAAATATAAAATGAAAAAGAGTGGCAAAAGTAAACATTGGTTCTTTAGAGGACAAAAAGGGGGATGTAATAACTGGAAATGAGAAAATGACTAAGGCATTGAACAGGTATTTTGTGTTGGTCTTCACAGTGGAAGACACAACATGCCAAAAATTGATGACAGGAAGGCTGTGGCAGGTGAGAACCTAGAAACTATCATTATCACGAAAGAGGTATAGTTGGGCAAGTTAATGGGACTTAAGGTCCTGGTCCTGATGGAATGCATCCTCAGGTACTAAAAGAGATGGCAGGAGAAACAGCAAATGCACCAGTGGTAATTTACCAAAATTCGCTGGACTCTGGGGTGGTTCCCGCTGATTGGAAAACAGCAAATGTGATGCCACTGTTTAAAAAAGGAGGGAGACAAAAGGCAGGTAACTATAGGCTGGTTAGCTTAAGTTCTGTAATAGGGACAATGCTTGAATCTATCATCAAGGAAGAATTAGCGGGTCATCTGGATATAAATTGTCTCATTGGTAAATTGCAGCATGGGTTCATGAAGGGCAGGTCATCTTTGAGTAATTTGGTGGAATTCTTGAAGAACAATGGGGAATCTGTGGATGTGGTGTATCTGGATTTCCAGAAAGCATTTGACAAGGTGCCGCACCAAACACTACTACATAAGATAAAGGTGCACAGTGTTACGGGTAATGTATTAGCATAGATAGAGGATTGGTTAACTAACAGAAAGAAAAGAGTGGGGGTAAATGGGTGTTTTTCTGGTTGGCGATCAATGACTAGTGGTGTACCTCAGGGATCAGTGTTGGGATCGCAATTTACATAGATGATTTGGAGTTGGGGACCAAGTGTAGTGTGTCAAAATTCGCAAATGACACTAAGATGGGTGGAAGAGCAAAGTGTGCAGAGGATGCTGAAAATCTGCAAAGGGAAATAGATAAGCGAGTGAGGATCTGGCAGATGGAATACAACGTTGGTAAATGTGACGTCATCCATTTTGGTAGGAATAACAGCAAAGTGGACTATTATTTAAATGATAAAAAAAATTGCAGCATGCTGCTTTGCAGAAAGACCTGTGTGTCCTTGTGCAGGAATCTCAAGGAGTTGGTTTGCACGTGCAGGTAATTAAGAAGGCAAATGAAATTTTGTCCTTCATTGCTAGAGGGATGGAGTTTAAAAACAGCGAGATTATGTTGCAGCTGTATAAGGTGCTGGTGAGACCACATCTGGAGTACTGTGTACAGTTTTGGTCTCCTTACTTGAGGAAGGATATACTGGCACTGGAGGAGGTGCAGAGGAGATTCACTAGGTTGATTCCTAGTTGAGAGGATTGGCTTATGAGGAGAGACTGATTAGACTGAGGCTATATTCACTGGAATTCTGAAGAATGAGGGGAGATCTTATAGAAACATATAAGATCATGAAGGGAATAGGTAAAATAGAAGCAGGGAAGATGTTTCCACTGGCATTCAAAACTAGAACTAGGGGGCACAGCCTCAAAATAAGGGGAAGCAGATTTAGGACTGAGTTGAGGAGGAACTTGGTTCGATTCCCAATTTGGGTCACTTTCTGTGCAGAATCTGCACGTTCTCCCTGTGTCTGTGTGGGTTTCCTCTGGGTGCTCCACACACATCCCAAAGATGTGCGGGTTAAGTGGATTGGCCATGATAAATTGCCTCTTAGTGTCAGGGGATTAGCAGGGTAAATATGTGGGGTCACGGGGATAGGGCCTTGGCGGGATTGTGGTTGGTGCCAATGGGCCTCCTTCTGCCCTGTAGGGATAGTGTGGATTCTGAATGTTCTACTCACACAGAAGCTCAGTTAGACTATTGTGTATAGTTCTAGACGCCACATTACAAAAAGAATATTGAGGCACAGGAGAAGGTAAAGACTATTTACACAGATAATGAGAGATTATACCTATCAGGACAAAAACTGAATTTGGCTGGGACTCTTTTTCACCAGAAGGTCTTAATAGAGGTCCTTAAGATTACGTAGTTTTTTTTAAAAGGTAGTTGTAGGTTGTGAAGGAGTCTTAAAATTCAATCATTGATATAAGTTAGTTAGCAATGAATCCAATAAGGAGTTCAGGAGAAACTTCTACATGCAGAGAGTGGTTAGAATGAGGAACCTGCTACCATATAGACTAGTTGAGATGGATGATTTTAAGGAAAAGCGAGATAAGAACGTGAGAAAGAATAGAATAGAAGGGTATATTGATTGGATTAGCTGCAGTAGGACAGGCAAAGGCTTGTGTGGCGTGTAAAACACCGGTGTAGACCAGTGGGCTGAAAGGCCTGTTTCTGTGCTGTAAATCCTATATAAAAGGAAGGAAGTATATCTCTTAGTAATACACTTAAGAACTATAGATGCAGGAGAAGCTACATGTACATAATGGCAATAAACTTACACTGCTGTGGAATGCATTTACTGCTTTTAAATTTCTGTTGGAGACAAAGTCTACAATGCAAATTGCTTTTTGTTCCTCTATATTTAACCTTTTAGATTTGAATTTTCAGATTGTGTTGCAGTTTCTAGAATATTTTACCACTGGAATTTATTTTAATTGTTGCAAAATGTAGTGTGAGAATTTTGACACTTGCAGACCATAGAATAGAGGTTGGGAAAAGACAAACTCAGGAATGCTCCCTCCTCTTTATTAGTAATGCAACTTTGAAGGGAGGCAAAAAGTATCCCAAAACAAATCTGCAGCTAAGTTTAGGCAAGTTTTGGGTCATTCCTATCTGGTTCTCTAAGGCAGTCAGGTTATTCATGATGCATTATTATTTAACCTTGCTTTGTTCCAATGTGTTTAGGAAATAGGACTGTATATTGACAATAAAACTGTTAGATTCCATCTGACCCTCATCTGGCATTACACCGCATTTTGCCTGTAGTACCGTTTTGTAGACTTGAGCCCCAAAAAGTATCCATCACCATTTTGAAATTTAGAACATTCACTTCCTTCCACTGTTCAAAGCAGGAATACTCCGAATATTCATCAATTGCTGTGCAAAGTAATTAGATCTTAACTGGTTATTCACTTCTGGTCTAAGCTTGAGTGTACACCCTCTTGTTCCAGAACATATGCAAATATTGACTATCATTCCATGATCCTTTTTATACTGTTTAATATCATAAATACATCAATAAGGCCACCCATAAGCTTCCCTTTTTCAATGGGAACATTGTCAGTGCCAGTAATCACTTCTCAAAATATCCTATTTAACAAAAGCTGTATTGCCTTCATAGATAGTGTTCCAAGGACTGGATATAAATCTCCCAGGTCTCAGTCTGTATTTCTTGCAGACTGTTGCCAATATATTTGTACTGCCACATTATTTCCCTTCCATATTTTGAATTTCTATTCATTTAATGACATTTCGGCCTAAGCTCCAAATTAATCCTTATCCTTTGACAGATGGTCCACTTGTTTCTTCTTGTATTCAACCTCTTTCAATTGGTTTTCCATTAACAGACTTGCAAGCCCTTATACCCATCCCTTCCACAAAACTGTTTTTATGCATTCAAAGATAACGATGGTCCCAGAACCACTCTGGTTCTTCCATGTTAATGTTTCGTTAATAACTATCTTTTGCAACTTCCGAATCAATGAAGTAGTTAGCTCTGTCTTTTTTGTGCTTTTCTATCCCATAATATCCCAGGCAAAAGGCGGGGAATTATAGGCCGGTTAGTTTAACGTCTGTGGTAGGTAAAATGTTAGAATCTGTCATTAAGGAGGAAATTGCGAGGCATCTTGAAGGGAATTGCTTGATAGAGCAGACGCAGCACGGTTTCATTAAAGGGAAGTCGTGTCTGACAAATTTACTGGAGTTCTGAGGATGTGTCTAGGGCGGTGGATAGAGGAGAGCCGGTGGATGTGGTCTTTCTAGATTTTCAGAAGGCGTTTGACAAAGTACCTCACAAGAGGTTATTGCAGAAGGTCGAGGGACATGGAGTTGGGGGTAGGGTGTTAGCGTGGATAGAGGATTGGTTGTCAGATAGGAGGCAGAGAGTGGGGGTCAACGGGTGCTACTCGGATTGGCGGATGGTGACTAGTGGAGTGCCCCAGGGGTCGGTGCTGGGGCCTCAGCTTTTTACCATTTATATAGATGATCTGGAGGAGGGAACCGAGTGGAGGGTGTCGAAATTTGCTGATGACACCAAGATTGGGGGAACGGCAAATTGTGCGGGGGGGTGTGGAGAGTCTGCAGAAGGATCTAGATAGGCTGGGCGAATGGGCCAGGAAATGGCAAATGGAATTGAATGTTGGCAAGTGTGAGGTGGTCCACTTTGGTAGGAAGGACTATTACTTACGGGGCGAAAAACTGCAGCAGGTGACGGTGCAGAGGGACCTCGGGGTCCTTGTGCATGAGTCGCAAAAACCCAGCTTGCAGGTGCAGCAGGTGGTCAGGAAGGCGAATGGGATGCTGGCCTTCATAGCGAGGGGGATTGAATATAAAAGTAGGGAGGTCTTGCTGCAGCTGTATAGGGCATTGGTGAGGCCGCAGCTGGAGTACTGTGTGCAGTTTTGGGCGCCGCACCTGCGCAAAGATATTTTGGCCTTGGAGGGAGTGCAGAGGAGGTTTACTAGGCTGATGCCGGAGTTGAGGGGGTTGAGCTATGAGGAGAGGCTGAATAAACTAGGCTTGTACTCGTTGGAGTTTAGAAGAATGAGGGGAGATCTCATTGAGACGTATAAGATGATGAATGGGATGGATAGGATAGAGGTGGAGAGACTCTTCCCGCTCAAAAAAGACAGTAGGACTAGGGGGCACGGCCTCAAGATAAAGGGGGAGCGGTTTAGAACGGAGTTGAGGAGGAACTTCTTCACTCAAAGGGTGGTGAATCTCTGGAATTCTCTGCCCGTTGAAGTGGTGGAGGCTGCCTCGCTAAATATTTTTAAGACGCGGGTTGATGGGTTTTTGATAAGAGAGGGGATTAAGGGTTATGGGGAGAGGGTGGGAAGGTGGAACTGAGCCACGACAGATCAGCCATGATCTTATTGAATGGCGGGGCAGGCTCGAAGGGCTAGATGGCCTACTCCTGCTCCTATTTTCTTATGTTCTTATGTTCTTCACACAAAGGGTAGTGAATCTTTGGAATTCCCTGCCCAGTGAAGCAGTTGAGGCTACCTCATTGAATGTTTTTAAGGCAAGGACGGATAAATTTTTGAACTGCAAAGGAATTAAAGGTTATGGTGAGTGGGCGGGTAAGTGGAGCTGAATCCACAAAAAGATCAGCCATGATCTTACTGAATGGCGGAGCAGGCTCAAGGGGCCAGATGGCCTACTCCTACTCCATGTTCTTATGTTTTTATAACAGTAGATGATCCTGGACCTTTACGAATAGCCCTTAGGAGGTGAGATAAAAGGCTTGAGTAGTAAAGAAGAGGGATGGGGAGGGGTGAAACTAAAGTGGGTGAATTAAATATCAAGAAAGAAAGATTGGCTGGAAAAGATAGTGACAGAAAAGGTAAAACAATAATCAAAATGCGAAATTTTCAAATCTTCAACAACCACTAACTACACAATGGAATTATTGTTTAGTTTCTGAGCCACCAAGGTCAATAGGAAGTCATTAACACTTATCAAGTTATTTAAAAAAAAGGTGCTCGGTGCTTTTAATTACTAACCTTTCTGTGCTGAGTTGATGCGCATCACAGCAATTCCAAGAAACTCATGGGAAGGTTCAGGGTGAAATATTATTCTTGTGAAGTTAAAGGCAGAGCAGTGTAACTTGTGATGATTTGCAACTCATGAGTTCTCTTTTCCATTCTACAGTTTACTGGCTGAATTGCATGTTAATAACAGTATGCATTGGTATTTTTCAGCCAAGTCTTTGTCATCTGTTATCTGGCCATGACTGAATTTTACCATAACTCAAGATTATTTTATTTTACCAGAAATATTTACTCATTTTTGGGATTTGGTTCCACTGATAGCAGACGTCCCCCGGTAAGCCATCCAGTCAGCCTTACTTATTTTGTGCTGGCTGACAGTTCTTATTGATGCTGAACTTAGCCGTAGGAGATTCCATTTTTTTCCCTGACACCCGCAGAAGAATCACTAGATAGCAGTCAGAAGCTCCCTTTCCGAACAAAGGGATAGTAAGGTTAATTAATGTGTCCCATTAGTTTGGAACAGATGGTTATGAAGTCAAACATGTCAATTTCTAAACCTGTATGTTTCAACTATTGAACAGAAAATTCTGCTGCACCTTAGGGTCAGTGTTATCAACTAATATAGCCTTCTCACTTTTCATATCCAATGCTTGTACACATAGAGCATAGAGTTTGGTTTGGCAATGCATAACAAATCCCTTAAATTTCAATACTTATGGCATGTAATTTCTTACTCAAATACTGAATTTTGCATGCAGATCTGAGGCTGTGACAGTGCTGGTATATGAGCAGTAAATTACTTGACATAACATATCACTTAACCCACACATATCCACAAACACTGCTGTTCCTTCCAATGGATTTAACATTTCATCACTTGATTGCGTTATTCAAACATGTAACATGTAAACAAAGAACAACAAAAGGAAACATTGAGAAATGTTTGTCCGGATACAGTGAGGCATTTAATTAGCAACCACCAATTTGTATTAATAAAGTTTCCCCAAATCCTTCATTTATTTTACAAAACTTAATGTAATAGGACAGATGACCAAAAAAGCATGATTAAAGAGAGGGGTTTTCAGGAACATCTTAAAGAAGGGGGAAAGGTTAGGAAAGGAATTTCAGAGCTTTGGGCCTTGGCAGCTGAAGGCACTACTGCCTGTGGTTGAGTGATTACAACTGGGGCTACTAATGAGGCCAGAATTGGAGACGAGCACAGATGTATTGGAGTTTTTACTGCTGCTTTTGAGGATAATTGATGTCCAGTTAGTGTTATGGAAGAAGCATTAAATCAGAAAACTGCTAAATAATACCAACATCAAGTATGTTAGCATTAATGTGATGAAATGCCTGCAATGCTGCATCTTTTGACAACCTTAAATGAAATAATGAATGTACAGTTATTTGTAGCAGTCCTGTGGTGGGTACCTTACAGCCCCCACAATACTTTTTGTGAACTAAACAAATTATGAAGTTTGACTTTGTTTCTGCTGATTTGTCTTATTTTATCTTTTAGTAATTGATGCAGAGCCCATCAAAGAGAAGTGGCCTACCTAAAGTATAAATCATCTTTGGTTATGTGATCTCTAATTACAGTTGCTCTTAAAATTGATCAATTTTGTGGAGAATGTCAGATGTCCAATACATCTTAGCTTGGAGTTTGATTTTATATAAATTAGATCAGATTAACAACCTGTAAAGTAGAAAGAAAAATGTTGATAGTGTGTACAAGTAGGTGAAATACAAGTCTGAAAATCATTGAAATAAGACCATGGGTGGCATGATGGCATAGCGGTTAGCACTGCTGCCTCACAGCGCCAGGGACCTGGGTTCGATTCGCCCTATGCCTCCGTGGGTTTCCTCAGGGTGCTCTGGTTTTCTCCCACAGTCCAAAGATTTGATTTGATTTGATTTATCATTGTCAATTGTATTAGTATAAAGTGAAAAGTTTTGTTTATTGTGCACTGTACAGACAAAACATACCTTTCATAAAGAAGGAGAGGAGAGAGTGCAGAATGTAGTGTTACAATCATCGCTAGGCTGTAGAGAAAGATCAACTTAATGGAAGATAAGTCCATTCAAAAGTCTCACAGCAGCAGGGAAGAAGCTGTTTTTGAGTCAATACGTGACCTCAGATTTTTGTATCTTTTTCTCAATGGAAGAAAGTGGAAGAGAGCATGTCTGGGGTGTGTAGGGTCCTTAATTATGCTGGCTGCTTTGCCAATGCAGTGGGCAGTGTAGGCAGAGTCAATGGATGGGAGGCTGATTTGCGTAATGGATTGGGCTACATTCATGACCTTTTGTAGTTTCTTGCGGTCTTGGGCAGAGCAGGAGCCATACCGAGCTGTGGTACAACCAGAAAGAATGCTTCCTATGGTGCATCTGTAAAAGTTTTTGAGAGTTGTAGCTGACATGCCAAATATGCACATATGCGGACGAGGTGGATTGGCCATGCTAAATTGTTCCTTAGTGTCAGGGGGACGAACAAGGGTAGGACAACGCATGGAGTCATAGGGATAGAGCCTGCAGACTTGATGGTCCGAGTAGCCTCCATGGGCACTATGATTCTATTATTAACTTAAAACGTGCATGAAAAATGAAATAACCCTGGACCAAGAGTTAGCTTCTGTTTGCTTTATTATTTCCTCAGGCAAACCCAGCATCTGTTGTCCATCTGTAATTGCCCTTGAGTTGAACACTTCAGATTGCTGTGGGCCTGGAGTCACATGAAGGCTGACCATTAGGGGTCTTATACACCCTCTCCCACCAGTGGGAATTTTTTAGTTCCGTCGAAGTTGATGGATTTTCAAACGTCTCACTGCATTTTTCAAACCCTACCTTCGCTGTGACGGGGCCGTAAAATATCACCCCAGGTGAGGATGGCAGATTTCCTTCCATAAAGGACATTAGTGATCCAGATGGGTCTTTATGAGAATCAATGATGGTTTCATAGCGAGCTTTGCATTCCAGATTTAATTATTGAATCTAAATTCCACCAGCTACCATGATGGGATTTGAACTCATGACTTTAGAATATTACTAGACCAGTGACATTACCCCTATGCCACCATCTCTCCCCCCACCCCTGTATAAGAATAAGAACAACAAAATAGAGTGACAGAGTGCGAGGATTGTGAAGCAGGTTAGCGTCATTATGAAGCAGACCGGAGGATTGTGAAACAGGTCAGCTTCATTGTAAAGCAGACCAGGAAGAGTGTGAAATAGGTCAGTGTCACAGTGAAGCAAACCGAAGGAGTGTGAAGCAGGTCAGTGTCACTGTGAAGCAGACCGGGAGGAGTGTAAAGCAGGTCAGCGTCACTGTGAAGAGACCAGGCGTGTGAAACAGATCAGTGTCAGTTTGAGGCAGACCGGGAGGAGTGTGAGGCAGGTCAGCATCGCTGAAGTGAGGGAAAATAAACAACTGTCAACATCACTGGAAAGCCATGAGTTGACTGATGAGTGACTATTGCTGCTGCTTTTCCTTTCTCCTTGGTGGATGTTAGGAAGCAGTGAGAGCAGAGTGGTGCCTAAAACACTGTGGAGAGAGCGAGCTTTCACATGGTGAGCAGCAGGGAGCAGTGAGAGCAGAACGTGGCTATCAACCGCCATCAGAAGCCTACCTGTGGATTGGAGTCCATGTTCATTCAGAAAAATTGTGATGTGAGATTATTGGGAAGCAGGTGGGTGATTGGTTGGTGAGTATTTCCTATTTATCTTATCTCAGTGATAGTATAACCACCTGAGTTCTCTTTTTTAAAGTAAGGTTTACTACGACCAGTAACGTTATCTTGAGCATTCGGATTTATTAGTTTTATTTAGGTTTAATAGTATTGGTAAGGTTTATTAATAGTATGAAGGTTACTGGTGCTGATAAAGGTTTATTAATGGCAGTAAGATTTATTTGCAGTAGCGAGGTTATTAACTAACACATAAAGGAGTTGGAGAACTGTGCTAGCTTCTCAAGTGCACATCCTGTGCTATGTGGGAACTCCAGGACACTTCCCATGAGATTGAGAGTTTTGTGAATAGCACAATTATAGGTGTGGTTACCCTGCAGCTTAAGAGTTTGCAAGGAGAGAAGGAATGGGTGACCACCAGGCAGTCCAATTAGAAACTGGCTGATCGCGGAAGAGTCGACGAAGTGCAAACCACTCTCCAACCAGTATTCAGTTCTGAATTATAACGGGAGTGCAGCCAGAGCCCCATCCATGGCACAGTGTGTGCAGAGATACACAAGCAAGACTAGAGGAGCATAATGATAGATGATTCAGTAGTTAGGAGAATAGGCAGGTATTTCTGTGAGTACAGAAGTGATTCCAGGATGATATGATGTCTCCCTTGTGTCATAATCAAGTATGTCAATGAACAACTATTGGGTGAGGTGATAAGGCAGTATTCATGGACACATTGGTATAAACAATATAGGCAGAAAGAGGATTATAGCATTGCTGTCAGAACTTAGGAAACTAGGTGGGAAATTAGCAAGCCAAACCTCAAAAGTAATAATCTGTAAATAATTCCAATTAATATAGGTAGGGGAATATTTAGGGGACACTGACCATTGCATCATAAGGTTTAGGCTGGCTTTAGAAAAAGACAGTGAATAATCCAAGAATAATTAACTCGGGTAAACCAACTTCACTGGAGTAAGAATGGATTGGGGCCGAATAATTTGACATCAAATGTTGGCAGGAAAATTACTAACAAGAAGAGATGCACAATGAAATGCACAATCAAGGTATATTCCCTTGAAAGGAAAATGTTGAATAAATAGATCCAGAAGCTCCTTGGACGATGAGAGATAGAGATTAAGATGATCAAAAAGTATGCTTATGGCAGATGTTAGGCAAATGATACAATGAAGAACCAGGCTGACTATCAAAGATTGTTAGAGAAAGTGAAAAAGCAAATAAGAGGAGCAAAGAGGCAGTATGAAAGGAGACTCACTGCTAAAATAAAAGAGAAACGCATTTAGGCACATGGTAAAAGGGTGGTAAAAGGAGGATTGGGGCTGTTTAAGGACCAAAGAAAGGATTTGTGCATTGAAACAGGGGCATTGCTGAGGTACTAAATGAATACTTTGCATCTGTCTTTACCAAAGAAGAAGATACAACAAGTGCCATGGTGAAAGACGAGCTAATTAATCCACAAGAAGTATTTAAAATTGATGAAGAGGTGGTTTTGGACAGGCTGTCTCTACTTAAAGACGCTAAAGCATCAGGACTGGGTGAGATGCATCCAAGGATACTGAGAGAAGTGGCAGTGGAAATTGCAGGGGCACTGTCTGTAATTTTCCAGCCTTCCTTAAAGTCGGATGGTTCCAGAAGACTGAAGAATCGCAAATGTTGTACCCTTGTTGAATAAAGATGTAAAGATAAGCTCAACAAATACAGGGTCAGTTAGTTTAACTTTGTTGATAGGGAAACTTCCAGAAACAAAGACAAGATTAATAGGCATTTGGACGAATGCGAGGTAAGTAAGAAAAGCCAGCATGGATTTGTTTAGGGAAAATTGTATTTGACTAACTTGATGAGTTTTTTGAAGAGGTAACAGAGACAGTTGATGAGGGCAGTTCTGTTGATGTGGTGTACATGGACCTAAGGCATTTGATACAGTGCCACTCAGCAGACTTGTGAGCAAAGTTATGGCTCATGGAGCAAAGGGGGAAGTAACAACATGGATATGAAATTGACTGGAAACATAGAGTGGTAGTTCGGGATTTTTTTTTGAACTGGAGGAATCTTTGTAATGGAATTCCCAGGGGTCAGTGTTGCGAGCCTTGGTCTTCCTGAAATATATTAATAACCTTGGTGTACAAGATGCAATTTCAAAACATGTGGATATTGCAAAACTTGGAAGCATTGTGAAATGTGAGGAGGATAGCATAGAACTTCAAAAGGACATTGACAAGTTGGTGGAATGGGCAACTGCATGACATGAAGCTCAATGCTGGAAATGTGAAATGATAGACTTGGGAAGGAAAATCAATATAAAATAAAGGATTCAATTCTAAATGGGGCTCATGATCAGAGGGATGAGGAAATATATGGAATACAATGTTGGCAAGTGTGAGGTTATCCACTTTGTTAGGAATAATAGTAGGAAGGACTACTACTTACAGGGCAAAAAGCTGCAGCATGCTACGGTGCAGAGGGACCTGGGGGTCCTTGTGCATGAGTCGCAAAAACCCAGCCTACAGGTGCAGCAGGTGGTCAGGAAGGCAAATGGGATGCTGGCCTTCATAGCGAGGGGGATTGAATATAAAAGTAGGGAGGTCTTGCTGCAGCTGTACAGGGCACTGGTGAGGCCGCAGCTGGAGTACTGTGCAGTTTTGGTCGCCGTACTTGCGCAAGGATATTTTGGCCTTGGAGGGAGTGCAGAGGAGGTTCACTAGGCTGATACCGGAGTTGAGGGGGTTGAGCTATGAGGAGAGGCTGAATAGACTGGGCTTGTACTCGTTAGAATTTAGAAGGATGAGGGGGGATCTCATTGAGACGTATAAGATGATGAAAGGGATGGATAGGGTAGAGGTGGAGAGGTTCTTCCCGCTCAGAAAGGACAGCAGGACTAGAGGGCACAGCCTCAAGATAAGGGGGGTGCAGTTTAGAATAGAGTTGAGGAGGAACTTCTTCACTCAAAGGGTGGTGAATCTCTGGAATTCTCTGCCCGTTGAAGTGGTGGAGGCTACCTCGCTAAATATATGTAAGACGCGGGTAGATAGGTTTTTGGTAGGCAAGGGGATTAAGGGTTGTGGGGAGAAAGCGGGAAAGTGGAACTGAGCTACTTCAGATCAGCCTGATCTTATTGAATGGCGGGGCAGGCTCAAAGGGCTAGATGGCCTACTCCTGCTCCTATTTCTTATGTTCTTATATGTGAATGAGCCAAGGAATCTGGCAGGACAGATTGAGAAAGCGGTTAACAAAGAATACACTATCTATCCTTTATTAATAGAACATAGAGTACAGGAGCAAGAGGCAATGTTGAACTTGTATAAAACACTGGTTCAGCCTCAGCTGGAGTATTATGTCTAGTTTTGGGTGTTGCATTTTCAGAAACATGTGAAGGTGCTGGAGGGAGTGTAGCGAAGATGCACACAAATGGTTCCAGCAATGAAATCTTCAGTTATGAAGAAGTTGAGACTGTTTTCCCCAGAATAGAGAAGGCTAAGAGGAGGTTTGTAAGAGGTGTTCAAAATCATGTGGGATCTGGACAGAATAGATAGGAAGAAACTGTCCCCACTCCTGAAAGGATTGAAAGGGGACAAATTTAAAGTAATTGGCAAAAGAAGCAAAAGCAACATGAGCAAAACCTTTTTCATGCGGTGAGTGGTTGGGGTCTGGAATGCAGTGCCTGAGATTGAACCTGCCTCCAGCAGAATCGAGGCATTCAAAAAGGAATTAGACAGTTACTGGAGAAGGAAGAATATGCAGCATTACAGGGAGAAGGCAGGGGAATGGTATTAGGTGAATTGTTCTTTTGGAGAGCTGATGCATACACAATGGGCCAAATGGCCTTCTGCACTGTAAAAAGTCTCAACACTGGGTTAAAGTCCAACCAGTTTATTTTAACCTGGTGTTGTGAGACTTTTTACTGTGGTTACCCCAGTCCAATTCTGGCATCTCCACATCACTTCTGCACTGTAACAGTCCTGGGATTCTGCAGCATACTGTTTAAGAAACTGCTGGATAGAAAAGAAGTCGACAGTGCGTAGAAGCATTAAGACACACGAGAACAGGTTTGTGCTGGTATTTGCTATAATTATAGTACTAAATTAAATAGCCAGCATGAATTCGACAGAAGATCTCACCTGACAAGCTCCCCTGGGATAATTTAGGGTATTAAAGCTAAAGTTGGTAGCAGCACTTGTTATACTGTAGTTTACTTAGGCTTTCAGTAAAGTTTTGTGAAGCTCCATCTGAATGATTTTTAATTAAACTAAAAACTACAGGAAGCTAAGATACATTGGTCTGGAAAAGAAGTTGATTTAAAAAAATTAGGAAACACACTTCTATAATATTTGAGCAAGATCAAAGTAATCCTGCAGGGTTGGTTGATGCTGAGGTTCTTTCTTACATCTAAACAGCTTTTAAGTGCTAACTTGGATCAGTGGATGCACCCTTGCTTCAAGGTCAGAAGATTAAGAGCTTAAGCCCCAACACAGATGCACATAATCTGACATTTTAATTTCAGTTGTATCACTGATATCGGTCAAGCGATGAATATTGGCCAAGGCACTGGCAGAACCAGCAGCTATTCTTAGATATAGGTTTCATGGGATCTTATGTCAGATAATCTCTTTGTACCTGTAGTTGAAGTCAAGTGAAGCATAAAAGAGCCCATGAAACCTACTCAGGGCAGGTAATTCAAAGATGGATAATCCTGAAATTTAAAAAGAAGTCTTTCCTTCCATACCTACTCTCCTCCCTAGCTACTATTTGACACAACAATGATAATCATGCATATGCAGGTTAAATTTGAGAGCTTTATGTGGAGTCTAGCTTAATTGTGTGCATGGATTGGAGAATTGGGGAGATGAAACTTTGGTGAAGATATTGCCACAGGAAACCAATTGACTAAACATCCATTGTCTGAAAAGTATTCCAAACATTTCAGAACTATACAGCTTTTATTATCTTGATAATTGAATGATCATTGGTTAAACTAGAGGCAACAACAGCTTATCATTTTAGTTTGTAATTTTTTTGTTATTCATTCGTGGAACATGGGGTTCCACTGGCTGGCCAGTATTTATTACCCATACCTAACTGCCTGAGGGCAGATGAGAGTCAACCACATTGCTATGATTCTGGAGTCACACGTTGACCAGACCAGGTAAGAATGGCAGATTTCCTTCCCTAAAGGACTTTAGTGAACCAGATGGATTTTTCTGATAATCAACGATGGTTTCTTAGTTAACAGTAGATTTTTGATTCCAAATATTTTTTACTAAATTCCAATTCCACCATCTGCTGTAGCGTGGAGCGTCAAGCATTCATTGAGTTTCTGGGTTAATCATCCAGTGATAATACCACCAGGCCACTGCCTCCCCATTTCTGTAAAGCTAAATTGAACGGATAACCGGTGGTACAAAGACTAATAACCTGAATGCGTTAACCTGCTGCTTGTAGAATGTGCTTCTGAGTGTTTGGTATATTTCAGAATTCCTGTTGGATTAAGTCTTCCATTTGACTCAAAATATTTTGCATGGGAGTTTCATATTCTGTGAATTTAAGTATTGTATATGTTTGGAGAATGGACAGAATATTCAAAGAGAAAGTTCCACTTGAAGAGTACTGTCTAACCATCTAGGTTTGCAGCAGCCGATGCATGTACATGAGATGTCTCCTCTTTCATCCTCAGGTACAATGAGATTTCCAGAGGAAGTAAAAAGACCACTAAATATCAAAGCTCCCTTGAGGAAGCCTCTGACAAGCATTATCAAGTATCTTGGTGGGTGCTGAAGTCTTCATAATGGTCTGCTGCTTAATTCGACTTCTGTTTCAGAAATCCTAATTGAAGTGTTGAGGAATCTATTTAGGTAGAATGATGATGTATATACCATCAAATATATCTAAATGAGGGTTAAGTTAGATCAAACGTAACAGATGATTCTCACAAATAAGACATGCAAGTGTGAAAATAATAGCACAATGTGATTTTGGAGCTATTAACATTACGTCATCCGAATTTTTATTTTTGTCATGTTTCAGGATACCATTGCTATGTTGAATGGCCATTAGCTCTGCACCCCCCACCCCAGCAACACACAGAACAATCATTTAGAAATGTTTAATATATTACTGATAAATCTACAGAGTGATTTTAATTAAGTATAATATTGATTCAACACCATAATTTTTAATAAATTAACTCTAGGATGAACTGAAGTTGGGGACATAGTGGTTAGCACTGCTGCTTCACAGTGCCAAGACCTGTGTTTGATTCCCGGCTTTGATCATTGTCTGTGTGGAGTCTGCACATTCTCCCTGTGTCTGCGTGGATTTCCTCCCGCAGTCCAAAAGACGTGCTAGCTAGGTGCATTAGCCATGCTAAATTCTCCCTCAGTGTACTTAAATGGGTGCTGGAGTGTGGAGACGAGGGGATTTTCGCAGATACTTCATTGCAGTGTTAGTGTAAGCCAACTTTTGACTTTAATAAAATAAACTTTTAAAAACTACAACTGTAGCACAAACTCCATAGAAACTTGTAAAAATATGGAGATAAGCTATCTGTGATGTATTCTGGGATATCATCGATTGATATTTAAGTATTCCTGCTTAAACCATGTAAACTGAGATCTTTGTCACGCGCATTAAGGGCAGTTAAAACAGCATAAAGCTGTACAAACTCAAGGTTCCCTCAATTTAAGAGTAGTTTTTTCAAAAAATAACAACTGCCATCCTGTTCTCCAACTGCCTTGATTGTCTATTATCTCACTGAACAGAAATTCAAACTGAACTATTTAATTTAAAATGTGATTGAAGAATAAAATCAGTAGATGTTACAAGTCAGCAATAAAACCTAAACAATAGTAGAATTATTAAAATTTTACATGTGGCAGCAGGTGAACTGAGGCAGGGCTGAGTTGAGCAATATTAAGGGGGTGATAAAAAGGTATTCTTAGCAATGGAGCAGATATTTGGTCAGAAGTTGACCTTGGTGTCAAATCTTGGGGCAAGGGAGAGTGATGGAGTTGGTCGCCAGAGAGTGGAATTTGTAGTGGGGAACTAATGACAGTGGCTTTGATCCCTCAGTAAGTAATTGGGGGAAGTTTCTGCTCAACCAGATATCGATCAAGTGGTTTGATTATTTAGAGTCTGCGGAGGAGTCAAGAGAGATGATGGTGAGGTTTTGTCAATGTACCTGTGAAAATTGAGACTACATATTAGCATATAGATAAGAAATAGGAGGGGTGATGGTGGTGGGAGGTAAGGATAGATCCTTGGGGGACATCAGTGGTAATAGTGCAGGAGTAGGAAGAGAAGCTATTGCAGATGAGTTTCTGGCTAAATTACTGAATAGGTAAGAGTGGAACTGAATTACATGTTCAAGTCTGTAATGCAAATAAACTTGGACAGTAGTGCTTCCAGCTAAGTCAAACTGATCCTTGACAAGATTGGAAATTGGGAATTTGAGAAGATGTTGGAACAGGAGCTGTGTGCTAGTTTTGTTTCCACATGATGATTGCAGAAAGGTTGAAGGAGGTGTGGTGCTGCAGACGTTAAGACAAATGTGGAAATGCCATAAATTGCTTTGCCCTAGATAGAAACCTCAGAGCTGTCAAGGTTTATGGTTGATCTGTGATTTGAGTGGGAGATTTAATGTGTAGGCTGAGATTGAGTGAAATAAGATGTGCAAAGGTGTCAGAGGAGTAGGCATGTACACGCTCCAAAGCTCAGCAGTAGATAGACAAGAGATGTCCCAATATTACAATATACATACTGTTAATTGTTGATAGAAATGCTTTAACATTGAAACAGCGCTTATTTAATGATGATCAATACAAGCAAGAATGTACTTTGACCCAAAGTGATCTGAAAAAAATTATTTAGTGATTTGTACACAACAATGCAATGCTTTGTAAGCTGCATCAGGTTAGTGCACACAGATAAATATTCACCAAGGATACCAAAAAGAACTCCTGTACCCTTTGAAGTATATCCCTGTGGAGCTCAGAAAAAATAGATTTCATCTCATTGAAATTTAACAGATCCTTAGTGGGCTTGTAGAGAGACTGTTTCATCTGGAGATTCTCAAATTTGGGGTCGTGGTGTCACAGTAAGGGGTTGGGCAATTAGTATTGAGAAAAGCAGAAATGTCTTTACTCAGACGATTGTGAATCTTCGGAATTCTCCATTATAGGGAGTTGTGAATGGTCAGTTGTTGAGTATGTTCCACAGATGCATAAATTTTTAAGTACTAAAGGACATCAAGAGAAATGGGTATAGGGTGGAAACATGGATTGGAGATAGAATATCAGTCCATGATCCTTACTGGGTTTCCTCCCACAGTGCAAAGATGTGCTGGGATATATAAAGGGGTTGCAGGTGGCACTGGGTATTGAGCGTGTGTATGCGGAGTTGTAAAAGAGAATAAAGAGTTGTGAAGAAGCTGGACTTGCATCATCTTTTATTACTGGACTGCAACTGAGAGGCTCAACATCCACAGGTTTCGTCCGGTTGCTCCCACAGTCCAAAGATGTGCTCGCTAGGCAGATTGACCATGTTAAATTATCCCTTAGTGTCCCAAGATGTGTAGGTTAGGGGGATTAGCCATGGGGTCCTTGGTAAGGTACTCTGTTGAAGAGTGAGTGCCTGAGCTGAATGGCTTCTTCTGCACTGTAGGGCTTCTATGATTCAATGCTCTTTATTGAATAGCAGAACAAACTTGAAGTTTGTACCCCAGCTCCTATTTCTCATGTTATTATGAGAATTACAAGGAGCAGTGTTTATTTTTTTTACAATATTTAAAACTTTCTATCAATAACCAAGATATGAATTGAAGTCGTCATCAACATTTCTGACCTGCTCTTTCTTCCACTTTCTCAATTGTCTAATTGCACATAACCTTTTTTTCTCAATACACAGAAGTGCATCCTGCTGTAAAGCCAAAGGTGTTAAGAAGGGTGCCAAGCTTCACTTCAGGGAACTCCAGTCAGTCACCAAAACGACTATTTGCAATTCAAAACCATGGCTCTCCAACAATTCTAGGAAAGCAAAGCTACAGCCGGCACAACGGAGTGGATGGTTAGTTTAACTCTCAAGTTTAATTACTAATAGTGTGTTCAATCAAATGATATATTCAGTTTTATTCATACAATTTTTAAATTGTTACGGACTCTCCTTGCTGTCTACATTTTTTCTGTTCTTCAGTAGGGAAGTGATTGTACAGTTTTACACTGAGTATTCCTGTGTCAGGAAATACTTCACAGGGTTCAGTACTGGCTAAAAATTAATTTTGAGCACTGATAATTTGACTGTCAGACAAGGCTGAGGTTTACATTTGCCATCACTTGGGATATGAGTCAAATTTTTCTGTAGATTTGAATAATCCAAAATCTTTTCTCATCATGGCTCAGGAGTTTCACGTAATATTCAAATGATTGAAATTAGACTGCCAGGTTAATTTTCTCTGATAAAGATGTACACAATAACAATTTTAATGAAAGTTCCAATGTGTATTATGCTGACTCGCAGACTTTCTGTTCACGAAAGTATATGGAACCATTTGATTGCTCTCAAAGTCACCTTTTCCAAACTGGCACAAACAAAATTAGACCAAAATTTGCCTTTTCAGACTGCAAGCCTCATTTCAATATATTGGTCTCTTAGGCCATCTTAGGCTTGCTTGATTGCAGTAATCCCTCTACTATTAACATCAATGGGGAAAATGTTGCCTATTTTGAGTGGGTGAACGCAGCAACTTAAGTGATCGACCACAAAGATCTGAAAGTCTGATTCCTGAACTAATTAGTTGATCTTGATGGTATTGTTGGGATTGGTCTGGGTGGCCTTATCAAAGAATAGAAACTCAGTCAAAGCTCCAGCCCGCTTGGCAGGTGTGCATGCCAGATGAGGGCAGGATGGATTGTGTTGGTTCCAACAGTAGGGAAGAAAAACAAACTTAAACTTTTTAAAAAGAAATATAAGATTCCGGGTCATGAAGTGATTCTGAGTTGAAATGTCAAAGTGGACCCTCCTTCCACCATGGTGCTGACCACTATACCTGCTTTCATGAGACACATAAGCACCTTTTGAGGACAGAGTCCATGGGAATTCCTCATGTATAGGCTGTCGCCTCCACCCTCCAGCCCTTTTACATCAGTGATTTTGTTTCGGCTGGGTGGAGGCCTGGTGCCCAGCCTGGCTCTGACTGTTAGGGCAGATTTAACCTGCAGTTGAAGGAGAGTGGACCTGATTTGCAACCCACCATCTTATCAACTTTTTGCTAGGCATGTGTTGTAGCTGGATTCTGCTGAGGGCTCAAAAGTGGGCATGTGGCTACAATTAGCCTGAAGGCCGTTTACATGATGTATTCCTGACTTGTATATATTAAGGCTACAGGTTCAATTATTGACCTTTGCTAATTTAAACAATCCCACTAGTACAGTGGGGTGGAGGGGGGAGTTTCTAGAATTGGTCCCAGTATCACCAGTTCGTGATCAGTTAAAATTGGAAACTGTCTGAAGAATTGTAGATGCAAGTTTGAGTGGTGGCGTGTCAACACTTGCCCAGGTGTGCAAATTAATTTTATATATACTGAGGCAGTATAAGCGGAATGAACAATTCCTGCTTCAGGGATACTTCCTCATTGGGACCAAAGGCTTATGATTATTTGGAGCTGGTGACAGTGATGTTGTGAGTTGAATGTGAACTATTGTTGTGTGAATAGTACAGTTTTGATGAATTCTGTACGTTGCAACGAGCACCAAATACCTGACATGAACTTAATTTCCATTTAGGAAGTGTGAAGAAACGACTGTTGATGCCCTATCGGGGTAAGATTTAATAATATCTACTTTTTTGATTTGATTTATTATTATCACATGTATTAGCATATAGTGAATAGTATTGTTTTTTGCACACTATACAGATAAAGCATACCATACATAGAGAAGGAAAGGAGAGGGTGCCGAATATGGTGTCATAGCTAAGATATAGAGAAAGATCAACTAAATATATGGTAGGTCCATTCAAAAATCTGATGTCAGCAGAGAAGAAGCTGTTCTTGAGTTGGTTGGTACGTGATCTCAAACTTCTGTATCTTTTTCCCAATGGAAGAAGATGGCTGAGAGTATTCCGGGATGCATGGGGGCCCTTGATTATGCTGGTTGCTTTTCCAAGGCAGTGGGAAGTGTAGACAGAGTCAATGGATGGGAGGCTGGTTTGCGTGATAGACTGGGCTTCTTTCACAATCCTTTTGTAGTTTTTTTGCTTAAGGCCTATGTTATATGTTATGTAGACATGATGTGGAGATGCCGACGTTGGACTGGGATAAACGCAGTAAGAAGTCTCACAACACCAGGTTAAAGTCTAACAGGTTTATTTGGTAGAAAATGCCACTAGCTTTTGGGCCTCTGACCCTTCATCAGGTGAGTGGAGAGTTCTGATCACAAACAGGGAATGTAAAAACACACACTCAGTTTACGGAATACTGATTAGAATGTGAGTTTTTACAGCTAATCAAGTCTTAAAGATGCAGACAACGTGAGTGGAGATAGCATTAAGCATAGGTTAAAGAGATGTGTATTGCCTCCAGATAGGACAGTAAGTGAGATTTTGCAAGCCCAGGCAAGTCATGGGGGTTACAGATAGTGTGACATGAACCCAAGATCCCAGTTGAGGGAGTGGATATCAAATTGGGGATTTGGACATTGGTGGATGGATCCAGAAACACAGTGTTGGGGGCGAAATGTTCAAGCATTGGGGTTGGAGGTGCAGTTTGTTATTGAGAGGAGGGTAGGATCAGACATCAATAGTGGGATGTTCAGATACTGGGGGGAATCAGACATCAGTGGGGAAAATAACATATCAACGAGATGTGGGGGGGAGGTGGCATGGGGAAGTATCAGGTAAAGGGAGGTCATTTACATTGGGGGTTGTCAGGCTGTTGTGGGGTTGGACCCGTTCAGGTAGGTTACTGGGGGACAGGGGTAGCAGGGAAATCCCATGTGTGTGAGGGCTGGTGAATACCGTGGGGTATGGAGTGCTAGTTGGAGTGGTGTGGGTGATCCCCTGGGGAGTAGGGTGTATGTGTATGTGTGTTGGGTGATCCATGCAGAACCCGGCCTAGCTGTTTAAAATAGCTACTTTGAAGTTAAAAGTACGACTTTTTCTTTTAACTCTTTTGGTGTAACAATTGGTGAAAATCTGGCAGAATAATTTGAAGGATTCCTTTGTTGGATGTTTCCCAGCCCAACGTAATTGTCCAGAGGAACTTACTGGGTAAACACTTACCTTGGAACTTCCAGGATGGATACCCCAGCACGTCTTTGGTACACTCCAAATTTGGCAGTGGGGAGCCATGAAGTTAAGCAAATCAATCCACAAAAATATTGTTAATAACCCTATATATCTCATAATGTTAATTCTTCACTGTATGCTAAATGCATCCCATGTTCTGTCAGTTGAATGCAGAAGATCTATATGATTCACTCATGCTAACATTGTTCAAGAGTTGTGCCATTCTCTTGGTATAGAGTAAGGTTAAGTAAGGCTTATTTTGTATCTATCTTTACTATACAGCACATTAAGGGCCTTAGTGAATAAGGGCACTCTAATTAAAGTTAAATTTAGGAAGGCTGAAAACAGGTTGGGCCCTTGTAATTAAAATCCTGTTCAAAAGTAGACATCATCATACAACACCATTCAAAACAAATCCTAACACTTACATTTCTGTAGTGGGTAATGGTTCTTTATTTTTAGAATTGTCTACGATATGTGGTGCAGTGCTGAGTTTGTCCCAACTGGTTTGGAGGAAATTAAAATCACCCTCAGTGACTCTGGTTTAAGAATGGGGGCAAAATCAGCAGGGCTTGTCATTTCTGACAGCTCATTAGGTAGTACTTGTTAAGTCAGGGCATTATGTGGCTCTGCCCTCTTGTTAAATAGTTTGACAGCAGTCATTGTCCAAGCTTAAGTTAAAAAAAAAGACCCACCTGGGGAATTACCCGCGTGACTGCCAGCAGCCAAACAATTATTCTTTTTTTTATTTGTTTGTAGGACATGGGCGTCGCTGGCTAAGCCAACATTTCTTGCCCATCCCTGATTGCTCTTGAGAAGGTGGTGGTGAGCCGCCTTCTTGAATCGCTGCAGTCCATGTGCTGTGAGTTGACCTACAATGCCGTTAGGGAGAGAATTTCAGGATTTTGACACAGCGACTGCAAAGGAAGGGTGTTATATTTCCAAGTCAGGATGGTGAATGGCTTGGAGGGGAACTTGCAGGTGGTGGTGTTCCCATGTATCTGCTGCCCTTATCCTTTTAAATGGAAGTGGTTGTGTGTTTGGAAGATAGTGTCTAAGGATCTTTGGTGAATTGCTGCAGTGCATCTTGTAGATGGTACACTGCTGCTACTGAGCATGGTGGAGTGGCAGTGGAGGGAGTCAGTGATTGTGGATGTGGTGCCAATCAAGTGGGCTGCTTTGCCCTGGATGGTATCAAGCTTCTTGAGTATTGTTGGAGATGCACTCACACAGGCATGTGGGGAGTATTCCATCATACTCCTGACTTGTGCCTTGTAGATGGTGGACAGGCTTTGGGGAATCAGGAGGTGAGCTACTTGCCACAGTATTGCTTAGCCTCTGACCTGCTCTTGTAGCCACTGTGTTTATGTAGCGAGTCGAGTTGAGTTTCTTGTCAATGGTAACCCCAAGGATGAACCACCACAAAAGTGAGATGAGGGATAATTGCAAAGACTGGACTAATGTCCTTGGTGAGTTTTTGCTATGACGTGGATGTGCCGGTGTTGGACTGGGGTAAACACAGTAAAAAGTCTGACAACGCCAGGTTTTAGTCCAACCGATTTATTTGATAGGAAGAGGGAGTCCCCTCGAAAGCTTACTATCAAACTATTAAATTACTATTAAACTGTGAGTTTACTATCAAATAAATCGGTTGGACTAAAACCCGGTGTTGTCAGACTTTTTACTGAGTTTTTGCTAACCAGGCATAATAAAGTATTAAAAAATATTTGCAAGAATAATCACAGCTTTGTAAGATAAATCACAGCAGATAAATAAAAATGTGTAACTTCCTGATGCAGTTGTTTTATTTTAAAGGAACTAATAGCTCGCCAAGTTATTCCCCATTAAAAAAAATTATTGATTTTCATCTAATAAGCAATTGTTATGATTAATATTTTAGTTAAGTTACAATCCAATATTAATGATCCACATGACCCTGTGTGTTGCAGTCCACTATGATGGTAAGCTGCCAATAAAAGAAATTAAATATTGAACAAAAAATTCATAATATATGTAATAATAATTAGGAAAAATACTTTAATGCAGTGATTTTCAAAGCTGTAATCTTCTCTGGGTTCACTTGAAGTTGGTTAACCATTTATATTTGACCCATGGCGTTTCAGTTATCATCTGAATTCCTTAATGAAAGGGTTACTTTCTGCCTACTCCCAGATTCTTTGATTTCATATTCATTGGTAATTGTGTACTTCACTTTGTTTCAAAAATATTGTTAATTAGGTTCAGAGCATATCTGAAATAATTAAATTAATTCCACAGCTTGGATTTAATCAGACTAAAGATAGATTGAATTCAATAGTTCAAGATTTATTTTGTTTGAATTTTGATAACATTAGAATTAAGAGGATTTAAATTCCACAGTTGGCACATAGCTTAATGTTAATTACTTGTGCTCACAAAAAGGGCTGAGCTTCATTTTGCTTTGTGCACACTGGTAACCAAACACAGTGCACCAGAAAGAAAGGGACTTTTGTATGTTTTATTCTTATTTGTTAGTATTGGTCACTCTTATGCGGTTCTGCATATTTACTCTAAGAAAACAACAATTAATTTATTGAGAATGTGTTCTATTCAATGTTGTTTTCTTTTGGAATGAACATGCAAGTCGTATACTTCAATATTTATCCAAATGTGCCTGTATATTTATCAGGGACCTGAGTTCGATTCTGGCCTTGGGTGACTGTCAGTGTGGCGTTTGCATGTTCTCCCCATGTCTGTGTGGGTTTCCTCCCAGTGCTCTGGTTTCCTCCCATAGTCAAAAAATGTGCAGATTAGCTGGATTAGTCATAGAGTCATAGAGGCTTACAGCATGAAAATAGGCCCTTCAACCCAACTTATCCATGCTACCCCCTCTTTTAATCCCGAAGCTAGTCCCAATTGCCTGCATTAGGCCCAAATCCCTCTATACCCATCTTACCCATGTAACAGTCCAAGCACTTTTAAAAAGACAAAATTGTGCTTGCCTGTACTACTATCTCTGACAGCTTGTTCCAGATGCTCATCAGCCTCTGTGGTCATGCTAAATTGGTCCTTAGTGTCCCAATCTGTATGATTTAGGTGGATTAGCCATGGTAAATGCATGGGTTTGCAAGGATGAAGTGGGGCTTGGGCCTGTGTAAAATGTGCCTTAGGAGAGTCAGTGCTCTTGAGACATGGTGGGGCTGAATGGCCACCTTCTGCACTGTAGGAATTCAATGGTTATTCTATGGATTTTTCCTTTGTGATATATCAGTCAATCAGCATTCTACTTTCCATTTTTTATATTTTTGATTTTCCCAATTTATAATTTCTGAATTAACCTGGTATGGACTTCCATTGTGATTTAACTCTAATACAGCCAATCTCAGTTGTGTGCATGTCATGCAATAA
The DNA here is from genome assembly GCF_965287045.1 of Carcharhinus amblyrhynchos. Classification (NCBI taxonomy): domain Eukaryota; kingdom Metazoa; phylum Chordata; class Chondrichthyes; order Carcharhiniformes; family Carcharhinidae; genus Carcharhinus; species Carcharhinus amblyrhynchos. The sequence goes on from NC_137335.1 coordinate 59,519,673, forward strand.
GGTACTATAATGTTATACACGATTGTAACTTCTTTTAATTTGTTAATCCTAATCTTCCAGATGTTACAAATCACGTACAAGGAGCACTAATGGTAAGTGTGTTATGTTAGGAATACTTAACAAAAACTGAACTAAGCCTGTGGTTATTCTGAGTTGTTTAATTCTGTTCAATGTATCATAAATGTTTAAGTACATAAAATTAATAGTTCCTAATAGAACTATTGCATGATAAATGCCTTTCCAGTGGTGCCCTACTTTCTTCCACTGATTTGGTTAAGCATTAAATCCCAGGTGGCATACCTTCCTGTGTTTGCTCCCATCTTTTAAATGAACTGAACTCAGCTGAGTTCAGCTGAAACAAAGCTAAGCTCTTGCAAAAAGTACCTCTGGACTTAAGCTGGGCCCCAGTGTTTTAAAAATGACCAGCAATCCATATAATCCATGCTTTGATTCCTAACAGAAATCAGAAGTGGCACTGCTGCCTCACGGGGTCAGGGACCCGAGTTCAATACCCGGCTTGGGTCACTGTCTGTGCGGAGTCTGCACATTCTCCTCATGTCTGTGTGGGTTTCCTCTGGGTGCTTCAGTTTCCTCCCACGGTCTGAAAGATGTGCTGGTTAGCTGCATTGGCCATGCTAAATTCTCCCTCAGGTTACCTGAACAGGCGCCAGAATGTGGCGATTAGGGGGTTTTCTCAGTAACTTAATTAATGTAATCATATTTGTGACACTAATAAATAAACTTTAAGCAATAGCATTACTCATTTGAACAAAGGTCAATTCTTTCAAACATTAAATGAACTTTTATTTCAGTCAGCAATTTGAGCACCTAATTTTTGGTTGGGGCTAGGGGTAAGAGAGATTATATAAAGTGGAGGGTGGAATTAAACCTTTCCTCCCAAAATATTTAAGATACTGAATTTTGCATTTTGTATTTTGGAGTTTAATTACATGTCACACTTGTTGCTAATGGAAACAGTCTCAAGATGTTTGGATAAACTTGTCCGTGTGAAAAAAACTGAACATTGAAAATAGTCAGTCATCTGCCATTCCTTGCAAATAATAATAAGTTGTTTTTACTTATTACAAATTGACAAGAGAAATGCTCACAAACAAATGCTTTTCATTTGGCTTAACTTTTGTTTGTTTGGTACAGTACAACATACACCCTTGTTATAATATTGCGCTTTATAAAATTTACTGAATATTTACCTCTATTTTAACTTTCTTCTTTATTCTTTCATGGTATGTGGGCACCACTGACAAGGCCAACTTTTGTTACCTATCCCTAAATTGCTGTTGAACTGAGTGTCTTGCTCGACTGTTTCAGAGGGAAGTTGAGAGTCAACCACATTTTTGGATCTGGAGTCGTGTGTGGGCCAGACTGGATATGAATGGCAGACTTCCTTTCCTAAAGGATATTTGTGAACCAGATGGGCCTTTTCATTAACAGATGATAGTTGTCATGGTTACCATTATATGAGGCTTCCTTTCTATTCCAGATTATTAATTAAATTCAAATTGCATCCGCTGCTATTGTGGGATTGGAATCCATGATCATGTGGATTTTTGGTCCAGTGACATTACTAATACGCTACTGTCTCCTCCAATTTTATACAAATTGCTATTCTAAATATATCCATCTAATTAAAAATCTGTAGTCATTGGGTAAAAATTACTGAACAAGTGGAATGAAAAGTTATATTTTAATTAATCAATCAAATATCTAATTGATTAAACATGAACATATGAAATACAATATGATTCAGCCCATAAGTAACAATAAGAAATCAGTAAGCAGCAGAAAGTTCAAGTGAATCCCCAGTTAATGCCCACCACTTGAATGTAATTAGATGCTTAATTAATATAGAATTAACATCTGCAAGTATCAAGTCATTGGAAAATGTCATGAAGTTGATTTGATCCATGATCCTAAATGTTTGCTGCACTGAAATGTAATATTCATCATATAAATCATTGAGAAAAATTCTGATTAAAATTCTTATGCCTGTACAATGTTTAAAATCTACTTTTGCAAAGTCCAAATATGGTGACCAGTTCCTGGATATCCTCGTATCTCCTGTGCCCTTGCCTATTTTGTCTCCTTCTTATGGCCAGTGCAAATATTTGGTGTCCTTCTTGTTGCTTTTGCTTCTCAGCCTCCTCATTTGAGAGTTTGAACAGTAAACCCTGTGACATGCCCATATTTAGGACTGTTTTAAGAAAAATCAGAGAGCGCTTGTTGTTCTCTACAAACACTCTCTTCCAAAGTTTTAATAATTAAACAATATCCAAAATGGCCATCAACTTTGGCCAATAGAACCCCTGCATGTTAACATAAGTAAGCAGTGATATTATCTAATTTAGGTTTTTTTATTCATTCATGGAACATTGTCTTTACTGGCTGGCCAACATTTATTGCCCATCTCTAGTTGCCTGAGGGCAGGTGAGAGTCAACCACAATGCTGAGGTGTGGAGTCACACGTAGGCCAGACCAGATAGGGACGACAGATTTCTTTTCACAAAGAACATTAGTGAACCAGATGGGTTTTTCCAGCAATCGACAATGATTTAATGGTCATCAGTAGATTCTTAATTCTAGGTAATTTTTATTGAATTCAAATTCCACCATCTGCCATGATGGGATTCAAACCAGTGTTAATACCATCAGGCCTTCACCCCTTTAAGGATTCCTTTAAGTTCTGGTTCTAAAAGCTCGTTCCCACATGCTCCTCCCATGATATGTTGGACAAGAACAGGAAATCCTGTTTGAAGCATACACGAGCAGTTCCAGAAAAGGGCTGTGATTCCGGGGTAGGACCGTAATGATATTTAAATGGATCCTGCATTTGCAGCAGATGACCAGAAGAGGTCACCTAGATCAGAGGGCCAGGGCTAGCATGGTGTAGCTGGCACCTTTGACACTTCATCAGTGCATTACATTGCACTCAAAAATTGGACTTCTAGCATCTATTCTGGACCCCAAAGTTTTCGTAAGAAGAATCACAAATTAAGTCCAGATAGTTGCAAAATAACCCATAGGATTTGGTTAGGCTGAAGACTTTGGGCGGTCTTATCATAATAGGCTCGGCGACAGTAATGAAGTACATTCTTTCTGGGATCATTGTCTGATATTTTTTGAAATTTGATCAGGAGCAAAGGAAGTGAAAAGTCTGCATTTCTCCAATTGATTGTCTCAAAGTTAAATCACGCACAGGGTTCTTTTTTCAAACTAAAATGGCAGAGGCACGATTATTTATAAGACCATAAGATATAGGAGCAGAATTAGGCCACTCAGCCCATCAGGTCTGCTCCGCCATTCAATCATGGCTGATATTTTTCTCATCCCTATTCTCCTGCTTTTTCCCCATTACTCCTGATCCCCTTATTAATCAAGAACCTATCTATCTCTGTTTTAAAGACACTCAATGACCTTATCTCCACAGCCTTTTGTGACAAAGAGCGCCTCAGATTCACCACTTCCTGGCTGAAGGAATTCCTCCTTATCTCTGCTTTAAAGGATCGTCCCTTTAGCCTGAGGTTGTGCCCTCTGGTCCTAGTTTTTCCTACTGGTGGAAACATCCTCTCCACGTCTACCCCACCTTTCTTTAAAAAAATAGTTTTTTCTTGTGTTCTTTCAACTTCTGTGCATTTCCAAAGGTAGAAAACTCCTGTAAGACAACTGTTTGCTAAAAGAGTCTTATATTTGTGACATGAATGCCTAGAAAGGATCCGAATTAATTTTGCAGTGGCAAAGTAAATTAAAGGCCTTATGAACCAAACACTAGTGATAACACACTAACAAGTGAGAGCGATCTTTAGTTTTGTCTGTCCCCTGTCGTTTATTTCAGAGTACTGACCAATTCTCATACCTGGCCAATGGGAAAGGAATGATGACTACCATCAATACAATCCAGCCTGGCACCATTCCCGTCACCAAGAGACAACGACCAAACTGGATTGATGCCCCGGATGATGGCTTTTTTATGGTTACTGAAGAAACAAGGTGACTTCCTTTTTGAAAGGAGTAAATGCAAAAATCCTATATTGATTTGATTTCTTATTGTCACATGCATTAGCATACAGTGAAAAGCATTGTTTCTGTACAGACAAAGCATACTCCTCATAGAGTACATAGGGGAGAAGGAAAAGAGAGGATGCAGAATGTACTGTTATAGCCATTGCTAGGGTGTGGAGAAAAATCAGCTTAATATATGGTAGGTCCATTCAAAAGTCTGATGGCAGCAGGGAAGAAGGTGTTCTTGAGTTGGTTGGTACGTGACCAAGGGAAGAGGTAGAAGTGAGTATATCTGGGATGCGTGGGGCCCTTGATTATGCTGGCTGCTTTCTCGAGGCAGTGGGAAATGTAGACAGTGTAAATGGATGGGAGGCTGGTTTACATGATGGACTGCCTTTGATCACACAGCAACAGCACATTGTACATGTGAAGTCCATTTGGTTTCTGGTAAGGAGTAGAATTCACTTGTGGCCTTTGCAAAGCAATATAGAACATAGAACATTACAGCGCAGAACAGGCCCTTCGGCCCACGATGTTGCACCGACCAGTTTTTTTAAAAAAAAACACTGACCCACTAATCTAAACCAATCCCTTTTCGTCCATAAACCTATCCACAGATCTCTTAAACGCCCCCAAACTAGGTGCATTTACAACTGCAGCAGGCAGGGCATTCCAGTCCCTCACCACCCTCTGGGTAAAGAACCAACCCCTGACATCCGTCCTATAACTACCCCCCCTTAATTTAAAGCCATGCCCCCTCGTGCTAGCTTTCTCCATCCGAGGAAAAAGGCTGTCACTATCCACCCTATCTAAACCTCTAATCATCTTATACGTTTCAATAAGATCCCCTCTTAGCCTCCTTCTTTCCAGCGAAAACAACCCCAAATCTCTCAGTCTCTCCTCATAGGACCTCCCCTCCATACCAGGCAACATCCTGGTAAACCTCCTCTGCACCCTCTCCAAAGCCTCCACGTCCTTCCTGTAATGTGGGGACCAGAACTGCACACAGTACTCCAAGTGCGGCCGCACCAGAGTTGTGTACAGTTGCAACATGACGCTGCGACTCCTAAATTCAATCCCCCTACCAATAAACGCCAAGACACCGTATGCCTTCTTAACAACCTTATCTACTTGATTCCCAACTTTCAGGGATCTATGTACACATACACCTAGATCCCTCTGCTCCTCCACACTATTCAAAGTCCTCCCGTTAGCCCTATACTCAACACATCTGTTACTCCTACCGAAATGAATTACCTCACACTTCTCTGCATTAAACTCCATCCGCCACCTCGCGGCCCAGCTCTGCAACCTGTCTAAGTCACCCTGCAAACTATGACACCCTTCCTCACAATCTACCACACCTCCGACTTTGGTGTCATCAGCAAACTTACTAATCCACCCAACTATACCCTCATCCAGATCATTAATAAAAATTACAAACAGCAGTGGCCCCAAAACAGATCCCTAAGGCACACCACTCGTAACCGAACTCCATGACAAATATTTACCATCAACCACCACCCTCTGTCTCCTATCTGCTAGCCAATTCCTGATCCAAGTACCTAGATTACCCCCAATCCCATACATCTGCATTTTCTGCAGAAGCCTACCATGGTGAACCTTATCAAACGCCTTACTAAAATCCATATATACCACGTCAACTGCCTTACCCCTATCCACCTCTTTGGTCACTTTCTCAAAGAACTCAGTAAGGTTAGTAAGGCACGACCTACCTGCTACAAAACCATGCTGACTGTCTCTAATCAATTCATTACTCTCCAAATAACTATAAATCCTATCCCTAATAATTCTTTCTAAAACCTTGCCCACAACAGAAGTAAGACTCACCGGTCTATAATTCCCGGGGAAGTCTCTGTTCCCCTTCTTAAACAATGGGACAACATTCGCTGTCCTCCAATCTTCCGGTACTATACCAGGGACCAACGATGACCTGAAGATCAGAGCCAGAGGCTCTGCAATCACCTCTCTAGCCTCCCAGAGAATCCTAGGGTAAATCCCGTCCGGACCAGGGGACTTATCTATTTTCAAGCCCTCTAGAATATCCAGCACATCCCCGCTATCAACTGCAATACTGTCTATTTTACACCCCTGCACCCCAGTGTCCTCCTCAGCTACATTCATGTCCCCCTGCGTGAACACCGAAGAGAAATATTGGTTCAATGCCTCTCCAATCTCTTCCGGTTCCACACACAACTTCCCTCTACTGTCTGTAACTGGCCCTAATCTTGCCCTAACCAACCTTCTGTTCTTGACATACCTATAGAACGCCTTAGGATTCTCCTTAATCCTATCAGCCAAAGTCATCTCATGTCCTCTTTTAGCCCTTCTTAACTCCCTCTTCAACTCCCTCCTAGCCAATCTAAAGCTTTCTAATGCACTACCTGAGCCCTCAAGCCTCATCCGAACATAAGCCTCCTTTTTCTTCCTAACCAACGAATCAACTTTTTTAGTACACCACGGTTCCCTAGCCCTACCAAATCCTCCTTGCCTGACAGGGACATACTTATCACAGACCCGCAGTAGCTGTTCCTTGAAAAAACTCCACATTTCGGACGTTCCCAGTCCCTGTAATCTCCTAGTCCAACCTATGCTTCCTAATTCTCTCCTAATAGCCTCATAATTACCCTTCCCCCAGCTAAAACTACTGACCCGAGGTTCATGCCTATCCCTTTCCATCACTAAGGTGAACGTAACCGAATTGTGGTCACTATCACCAAAATGCACACCAACTTCCAAGTCTAGCACCTGGTCTGGCTCATTACCCAGCACCAAATCCAATATAGCCTCACCTCTAGTTGGCCTATCTACATACTGAGTCAAAAAACCTTCCTGCACACTTTGAACAAAAACTGATCCCTCTAACGAGCTAGAGCTATAGCAATTCCAATCAATATTAGTAAAGTTAAAGTTCCCCATAACAATTACCCTATTACTTTCACTCCTAACCAGGATCGTCTCCGCAATCCTTTCCTCAACCTCTCTAGAACTTTTTGGAGGTCTATAAAAGACTCCCAGCAGGGTGACCTCTCCTCCTATTTCTAATCTCCGCCCATACTACCTCAACAGACAAGTCCTCATCAAACTTCCTCTCTGACACTGTGATACAGTCCTTGACCAATAATGCTACCCCACCCCCCTTTCTACCTCCTTCTCTACTCCGACTAAAGCATTTGTACCCCGAGACCTGCAACATCCATTCCTGACCCTGCTCTACCCATGTCTCTGAAATGGCCACAACATCAAAGTCCCAGGTACTGATCCACGCTGCAAGTTCATCCACTTTATTGCGAATACTCCTCGCATTAAAGTATACGCATTTCAAACCCTGCTCCGCCCCACCCCCACAATGCCGTGCGTTGCAGTCCCCATCTATGCCCCCCTCACTTTCACCCCCTCTACTCAGGATCCCACCCCCCCTCTGAATCAGTTTAAACCACTCCGCATAGCCTTCACAAATTTACCCCCCAGGATATTTGTTCCCCTCTGGTTCAGGTGTAAACCATCACTCTTATAGAGGTCCCACCTTCCCCAGAATGAGCCCCAATTGCTCAAGTACTTGAACCTCTCCCTCCTGCACCATCCCCTCAGCCACAAGTTCAAACTTTCCCTCTCTCTATTCCTCTCTAAACTATCCCGTGGCACAGGCAAGAGTCCAGAGATAACCACTCTGTCTGACTTGGCCTTTAGTTTCCACCCCAGCTCCATGAATCTCTGCTTAATATCCCCTTCCCTTAGCCTCCCTATGTCATGTGTCCCCACATGAATTATAACTTGGGGTTGATCTCCCTCTCCCCTAAGAGTCTTGAATATCCTCTCTGATACATCCCGGACCCCAGCCCCTGGTAGGCAACACACCAGCCCTGAGTCCCTACCATCACTACCGACTCTCCTATCCGTCCCCTTAACTGTGGAGTCCCCAATCACGAGGCCCAATCTTTTGCATCCCCTAACCACCTGAGCTTTTACAATAGGCTCACCCCCAGAGACCTGCTCCCTTTGGCTATCCCCAGTTGATTCCTCCTCAACTGTAGCCTCCAGGACCGAAAACCTATTTTGGAGGGGAACAGCCCCAGGGGATTGTCCCCCCACTTGCTTCTTTCCCCTCCTCTTGGCAGTGACCCAAGACTGATTTCTAGGAGTGACTATCTCCTTATAACTCCTATCAATGTCCACTTCTGCCTCCCGAATTATGTGGAGTTCCTCTAATTCCACCTCCAGCTCCTTTACACGCTCCTACAGAAGCTTCAATCTAACACACTTCTTACAAGTAAAATCCCCTGAAACACTACTGGAGTCCCTCACCACATACATCCCACAGGAGATGCAGCACACTGCCTGAACTGCCATCCCTGAAACAATTACCAGCAGAAAAAAAACTTTCCCACACTTATAATTTAGGTTACAGGAGGTGGGAGGGTGGGATTCTCTACCAGTGTAGAGGATCGGGTATCCTCTCTGCGCTAATTTATAGGATTAGGGGCTCAAGAAAAAAAAACTACAACTACCGGTAAGCGTCCTAGTGACGACTTCCAGTTTCTAACTAATTTTAAAAAAATGCCGAAAAACTCGCGACTTAAACTAGAAATAAACAGTTAAACAAAATAAACAGAAAAATGCACCTTTTTTGCTGCCTCTTCACACGCCCAAAAATCGCTGCCTCTGGATACTGCTCCTCAGGAACATATACTTGCAATTAGTGGAATCCTGCATCATGGGGATGCCTAACAATCCTAGTAATGCCACATTTTCTTCCTGGCAAGGGATATTGACATCGTTAGCTCACATTGAATATAGTCACCTCCCTGGTGTACAGGGGATGGCAAACCACAAGTTGTTGCTCATATCTCCAGTTGCAGTCTTGAAGGAGTCAGATGCATGAAAGTTCAATCCCAAGCTTGCTCTGAGGTTTAGTTGAGGCTACAGCAGATGACAAGTTTCAGTAAAGTGTTGTAATGGAAGCGCAGAAATCCCGCACTCTGTTTGTCACTAAGGCTGAAGTAAGAGAGTGGCTCCTTGGGCTAATATGCCATCCAATGAGAGCCCAATCCTTCCCCTCCCTCTTCTATCATCCTATTTTGCTCTTTAAGCTTGTGAGAGTGGCAGGGATTGTGGGGGGAGGTGCAGTGAAGGTGTTTATCATTCTAACTGTTAATACATATTCAGTTATACATACATGATTGAGAGGGTTGAGGCTGAAATGCTTAGCTTCATAATGACAGCACTGGTGTCATGATCTGTCTACTTTGCATACTTCTTGTGAGCATTCACTGCATATCTCACCAATCTGTCGCATTCGCACCTGGGATGACATTTTGGGCCCCAAAGAATAGTTGCTTACTGATCAGCATTTCTGACTGCCCAATTTCAAATTGTAACTTCTTTCAAATTTAGGTTTCTCTCCTCATTTGTTCTTCCCGAATTTCTGTGGTGTGGAGCAGTGAAAGGCAATACTATGGCCCTCTCTCTATAGATCTTTATCAACATAGCACCATAACTGAAAGATTAGCATCCTTCTATCTGTGAGCATGGGAATTGAACTTTAGAACTTTGGTGAGGACAAAGGAGGTCATCTGCTGACTGCTTTTAATGGCCAAGTATGTTGATTCTGGGAAAGCAAAGTCGGACACTAGTTATCTTTGTAGTTAATTGATTGGAAATACATAAAACTGCCCACACTGCAAGAAAGCATCTGGCCTGTGCCCATTTTACCTGCCATAATTTCAGTTTGTAAATTGTATAAATAATTCTATGTTCTTTCACTTTTGAACACTGGAATGACAGTGCATTGAGCCGCATCAGGCTTGATTTAATAATTATAATCAAAGAGAAAACTGAAAATGCAGAGAACTTTAAACATTAATAAAAATTCTAGACACATTCAGCTGTTTTAAAATGGGTCCATGCATTAACAAGTCTATTCTTTCCACATAAAATGACTGGCCTGAGAATTTCTAACTATTTGATATTGATTTGGAGTTGGGAAAGCTGTGCTGCATTCAATTATGTGTTAAATCCTAGGGGAAACTACAGTAGTACCAAGAAAATAAAGTTTCCCCTAGGAAACTACATTCCCCATTCCCAAAGTGACTGACTCATATAGTGTTGCAGTTCTATTGATGCAAACATCTTTTGAGTGCTACATTCAAGTACTACAAGCCCGATATTGGCAAGCCATTCACAGTCAAGTGCAATTTTCCATAAGAGCATTATTTTTTATTTGACATTGTTGTATGTTTTCAAGAAGGAGTTAGATATAGCTCTTGGGGCTAAGAGTTCATAGGATAGGGGGAGAAAGCGGGAGAAGGTTACTGAGTTTGCTGATCAGCCATGATCAAAATGAATGGCAGAGCAGGCTCAAAGGGCTGAATGGCCTACTCCTGCTCCTTTTTTTATGTTCCTATATTAGTGATCAGGAATGGGAATGTTGGCAGAATAGCCCCACAGTATTTCCAAGCCTACTCCACTGGATTGAAATTACTTACTTCAGCATAACCCACAAATTAAACCTGGGATGATCTTGATGCATGTGCATTAGGACAATCACCTGAATGATTGTTTGACTTCATTGTAGATTGTTGAAGAGTACTTCTTGGAATAGAGTATCTACCATTATTAATAGGTAGAGCAGAGACAATTAGAATGTAGTAAATGCTCAATCCCCTTTCCTGCTCTCAACCCCAAAAAACTTTACACCTACATTTTTCCTCTGATGATTTTGAGGGGTCAGCATAAAAGTGCATGTTTTAATTAAATTTTAAGGGGCAGCTTTACTATAGATTTTGTGTCGGTGTAACACAGCTCCACAAGATAAACTGCAGGTTTTGTAGTAGAGCACATCAAATGAACTGAATCATTGCGGAACAACCTAAGGCCAGTATTATAATTGCACTCAGCACTAAGCCAATTTTTATCACTTTTTAGGCAGTCCATTTAATTCCCTTTAAGTTTAACATGGAGCTTTTTGATTTTGGAACTGCTGAGGTAGTTCTGCTGAGGGACTTGAGGCCCTCCAGACACATGATTGGAAAACAGTGGGAGTAAATAGCCTTGCAAGTGATTGCCAAGAGTCAAACCCTGATCACCTGGATGCAATGCTGCAATGAGTTTAATGCCCTCGTGTGAGTGTTCAAGGTCAGTGAATTCATCTTCAAATGAAATATCTTACCAACTCCATTACTGGCTTCAAATCGTAGTCAATTCAACATCCTCACCACTCACCCAACAATTTCTATCAATCGGGACTCATACCGAACACTCATGTGTCACTGCACTTTCGTGTACTTAATATTGTTCCAGGCCACAGATCCACATCTCACAGTTTGCATGCTGTTCGAGAATGACAGACACATCATCTAAACGTATTTTGTGGCATTTACTGACCTCTCACTTAGAAGAGAAGGTAGCACACAACTAGAGGCAGTAGGAATTAACCAGCTAGTGAGAGTCCCATTTCCATGATCTTATCCACATGCTGGCACTGGCCCCTATTGGAAGAGTCAGTGTTAAAGCCATGGCCAGTGGTAGAGCTAAATCCATTAAGCATAATCATATCCTCATACCTAATGCTCCTTCTCACATACTACCTCTCCCTCATCCCATAATCTCTTATGACTGATGAGCAACAGATGGTGTTTTTTTTTGATCATGGCTGATCAGCAAACTCAGTAACCTTCTCCCGCTTTCTCCTCCTATCCTATGAACTCTTAGCCCCAAGAGCTATATCTAACTACTTCTTGAAAACATACAACAATGCCAAATAAAAAATAATGTTCCTATGCAAAATTGCGCTTGACTGAAAAAACATTTTTTTTTACTGTCCCCTCTGCCCTCAGCCTGGCCATACCTTCGTGCCTGTTCCCTTTCATATACCCAAGTGGTATAACCTACCCAGGAGGAACATTAAGAAGATATCGAGGAAAACACGTGACTTCACACTTACAGCCACCTATCCAGACATCACCTATATGAGCGGCATAGGGGCACGATTTGCACATGGTGAGACACTGAGTACAAGTGCACTGTGCTAGGATAGGGGCAGGAATAGCTGGAGGATGAGATGATAAACTAGTTCAGCATCAGAACATTCAAATTATAAATTTAATGGACCAGGCTACAGAAAAAAGCTTAATATATGTGTTTATTAATATATATAAAGGAAAGCATTGATAGTCTGTGTTCAATGTCAAAGGAGCATGCAACAGTCAGCATCAACTTGGCACAGGGCTTTGTGAACAACTTGAGCCCATCATTTCTGATGGCCAGTGCTACCAACACACTTGTGAACCTAACTATGCAATACAATGTCATGGTCAATGTCTCATTATGACATAGGCAGCTTCCACCAAAAGTCAGTAGAAGCATTCAAGCTCTGTCGTTTTGGCTATGGATACCAGTCTTTAAAGGAAGTGAAAGGGCATCACAGCAGCTCAGCAGTTTGCCCTCCATTTAGGCACCACCTTGAGGGCATAGTTCTGCAGAGCATGGGCCTGCTATCCTCTCTCAGGGTGATAGTATTCCTTATCCCACCCCTGTCATTCCACCAATGCCCTTGCTGTTTGTTGCCTGCTAGTTGGACTACCCAAACTTCCACCATCTGTGTGGGGATGATGTATACCATGGATGGGTCTTCCAGGCCCAGAACTCTAGAGATCAGCCTCCAAGATCATCTGCAGTCTCTCTTACTGCATATCAACAATCTTCCACTGAGGTTGCACTGAGACAAGCAAAGCCACATGAAAGACATGCACTAATGAATGTATAAAGTTTAAGTTTGATTTGTCTGGGTGTACATAAAATACAAGGTGATTACATTTAGAAATTTGATTTGCAATGTTAATTTTGTGTTGGCTTTTTTTTTGCACTATAGCCATGATGTGATGGTTAGTAGTAAAGGGAAGGTAAGGAGTGTGGGACTGTTGGTGAACAGGAAATTTGGATTTAGGTTACTGAGATCATAACTTGATTTGTTCTTCATGTGAAAGTTGGGAAGAAAGAGGATGCATAGCTTGCAGACTCCCTCTTTCTTCCTCCACTTCCATCTTCTCATCTTTCTCTTCTTCTCCTCCTCCTTATGCTGTTCTTCCTCAGCTGCTTGTCCTAAAAGGTGGCAGTAAGGACTACTCCTTCATGAAAACAGAGCTGTGTAGAATTCATCTTACTTCACAAATCTTGAGATCTGTTCAGTTGAATACGGCAGGGCTCCTCCACAACTATCCCAGCAGGGGAATTGTTGCTTCTGGATGCCAATGGACCACTCCTCACATTTCTTGCAATAAAATGGCTGCATGCTGCATGCTTGTGGGTGGGTTAAGAATTGGAGTCACCAGACGATATCCCTTTTCAAGCATCGTCACCCCACGGTTTGCATTGCTGAAAGACAGTTGACATACTGGATTGCTGCTGAATGAAGGCGTCATGACTATTGCCAGGATACCAAGTATTGACCTGATATCCCGGCAATATGGCCAGGCACCAGCTGGAGGTTGAGGAAAAAGAACCCCTTTCAGTTTGTGCACTTGGCAGAGTTGGCATGTGATACTTGCAGAGTAATGTGCTTGGAGTCAATGGCATCAATGCCATGGAGCACCTTGCTGAATCTTGTGCCCATTTGCCAGCTTTTCTCTAGCAAGAGGGAATTTAAGTTGTCTTACTTGGAAAAGGGAGCCTCAGTGCACTTCCTTTGGCAACAATGTGTTGGAAACTAGCTATTGCGGCTAATAGAAATTTGCCATCATGCGGGAACAGCCCTTTCCACAACTATCATCATCTAAGGCATAGAAGGAAAAAGAAGCATAAAAATTAATTGCCACAGTAACTTCACAACCATTGTCAATGTGGTCAGTCCTTGACGTGCTCTGAGGTTGCAGCACTGACTGCATTGATTACCTCCATAGTGAAGCACAGATGTCTCAAACATCAATTGTTGCTGACATTTAGATAGGAGAATTCCTCCCTGAACGCTCAAGACATATACGTCTCCTGCAAGTACCCTTTTCCCCCCACTCTCCCTGCTTTTTAGCCCTTTTTTGGCAGCTCATTTCATTTTGTATGGCCTCTGCTCTTCCTTATAGTTATGCTTGATTCTAAGATGATGTGCACTTTTGTCTAGGAGCACCTGGTCTTTGCAGAAGTCTTAAAGTCAACAATTGTCTGAGGACTTGTGACACTAATAAATAAACTTAAAAAAAACTCAAACAGCATGTCCCATATGGGAAATTATATAATCAGACTCTATATTATATAAATATTATATAAATTATATAAATAAATTATATATAAATTATATAACCAGATCATTTTATAATCAGACTATGTATCAGAAACATGTCATACCTGTTTCTCTGAAGCGCTGGATTAGTTAGGTTGTTATACATTTAGAATATTTCTCTGATAAATCACAAGGATGACGCAATAACTCTAGATGATGCATTAAATCACCTTCTGACATAATTGAATCTTCTGTTGAATCCAAGTTTGCTTTTTAAATCTGCTTCATTATTGCTAAATATTGTGCTGCATTGTACTATTTCTGACCAGGAATTGTAAAACTGATTTAGAAAGTAACATTCTTCTTCCATTGATGGATCACGTTTGTTAATCTCCCTCTATTTACTATGCCTGTCTCAATTTTGAGAAATATTGTCCCCCAGACAACAATTATTAGAAGCTTGCTTTCTTGAGCAGTCAGATGGTACACTGATTGGTGCATGAAAATACTGCATTATGGATTGAAGGATACAGTCAGCTTAAAAAAAAAAGCCCTCTGCTGAGTTGCTTTGATCGACAGGCCATCTATTAGAAAAAAAATTACCATGCAATTTCAATAGATTTCTTTGTCAATGGTCTCTAAGGGCTGCATTACAGTTTAGGTCGTTATGAATGCTTGGCTGAGTTTCAAAAGCAATTCACATTTTGATTGACACTTTAAAGAGTTGATTAAAGAATTAGTTGTTGTGTTTATGGATTCTAAGTTTGTTTGTGATTGTAACCAATTAAATACTTGAGGGAACTGTGGTTTCATAAATGGGAAGTATTTTCCCAGAATCAAATGTACATAATGGAGAGCTCTATTAGATTGTTAGATTTTTTTTCATCTCCACGTATCTCCTGAGGTCTGCCTGTGGCGGATACTGTATGAATGGCTATGGAGATGGCGTGGAGATATAAAGAGGCACCCATGCATCCATGGAGGATGCATGGGTGATTTGAGTGGGCATGGGGGTATGACTTGGCATGGAAAGGGCATGGGATTGGGTGGGAGCATGAAGTGTAATGAGGAGTGAGGGATGCAGGGCCCAACAGCTCCTAAAACAATTAGGGACAAAGTCCTGGAGAACTGAGGCGAGCCTTCTAACCAGCCTGCCCTTGTATCTTCCTACAATATGTTTTTGGGCCAGTGCAGCTGGCTTATTCCTGCTCCCACTTCCCTGGAGCAAACAAGATGTGTAAAGAGGTTCTCTGAACCAAGGCGGTTCTGCCAAGTCAAGAAATTACGCAGTACAAGCTACATACCTCAGCAGTGAAAATCTCAATTTATGGGTAGAATCCTCTGGATCTTGCAGGTCCACCAAAATCAATGAAGTCTTGAGAGGATTGCCATATTTTATGGCCCTATCTCTACCGCAACAAAATTGTAAAATTCTGCCCCACACCTTGCCATACTATCTACTTTCCAAATGGAGGGTGGAACTGCAGAGCATTTTGTGAATTAATGGGGATGATTTCAGTATGTTATAGTGTCTTGTAGTGCCTTGCTTTCATTTCCATTTTACTTGTGATTTTTGATCCTCATTTTCACATTCATTGCTCATTTAGATGTTTCACTCTAGAAATTACCAACCTTAGCAGATAATTGTTTAAAATCTTCAGAGGGTATTTCTCTGTTAGTAAAGGCATTAATTACATGAGCAGAAGAACATAGCAAATAGGAACAGTCGTAGACTGCAAGGCCCATTGAACCTATTTCACCATTCAATATGGTCATGGCTGACTTGGGCTTCAAGTTCATTCCCCTTCCTCCCACCCCATCCCTATTTCCTTTAATTCCCTGAGAGACCAAAAATCTATCTATCCAAGCTTTAAATGTAATCAATAAAGAAACATTCAGTTTCTGGGTAGACAATTCAAAGATTCACAATCATTTCAGTGAAGAAATTTCTCCTCACCCAATCCTAAATGATCAGCCCCTTATCCTGAGACTACTCCCATGTTTTATGTTCCTCAACTAATGGAAACAGAATCTCTCAACATGAACCCTATCAAGTCCTTTCAGAATCTTGCATGTTTTAATGAGATCACCTCTCATTCTTCTGAACTCGGAAGGCCAACTTCTCAGCCTCTTATCATAGGACACTGCCACCCTCAATCACAGGGACCAATTTCATGAGCCTTCAGTGTACCGCCTCCAATGCGAGCATATCCTTTCTTAAATGAGGAAATCAAAATTGCACACAGTATTCCAGGTGCAGTTTCAACAAGACCCAGTGCAACTTCTTCACTCCTGTACTCCAGCCCCCTTCTAATAAAATCCAACATGCTATTTGCCTTCCTAATTGTTTGCTGCATCTGCATGCTAACTTTCTGCATTCCTCGTCCAAACACAATCAAGTCGCTTTGAACATCAACACTTACAAGTTTCTCACCTTTCAAAAAACATTCTGCTGTTTTTTATTCTTATGACCAAAGTAAATAACTTCACATTTCCCTACATTATACTCCACCTGCCATTTTGTTGTCCACTCACCTAACCCTGTCTATATCTCTTTGTAGCCTCTCTGTGTCCTCTCCCTATTTAACCTTTCCACCTAGTTTGGTGTCATCAGCCAACTTAGATACTCTATTCTTTGTAATATGGATCAGCTAAGATTTGTTTTGATTGTCTTCATTACGTAACAGCCATATATTGATTTCACTGATTTAACAAAAATGTTCACTAGATACTTCAACAGGAAGTCTTACTCCTTCAAAGATCCGCGCACCTCCAAATCTAGCCTCCTGCACAACTTGGCTTGTAATTGCTGCCCCATTTGCAGCCATGTCTTCAACTACCTCGGCCCTAAACCCTGGAATTCCCTTCCTCCTCCTTTAAAATGCTCTTTTAAAACCCATCTCTTTCACCAAGCTTTTGGTCATCTTTCTTAATAGCTCCTGATGTGGCTTGGTGTCAATATCTTTAGATAAAGCTCCTGTGAGGCTCCCTAGGAGGTTTTACTATGTTAAAGGCGCTATATAAATGGAAATTATAGTTGCATGTTTAAGATCAGATGTTTTGATGAAATTCTACGCTCATCATGTAGAAGCTGCACATTCTTGGGGAAAACAATAATATTTTCCACTTGCCACACTGCAAATAGCATTGCAGATACCAAGGTCAGACATAGCACAAGTTTTACAGCTCCCTCTGCACTGCCCCAAAAGTATACCTTCACTCTTAAGATTTTTATTACATTCCCCACAACAGTTCTTTTGAGGCCTCTTTCATTGTAAGTGCTAATGAAGTTTTAATTGTTATGGCAGGCACAGTTTTGAACCTGGGGCTATGTATGTTTGAGCAGCAGGCTTGGGAGTACCCAGCCACATTTCAGCTGGAACTCTTATAGACAACACAGAGGAAGCTTTCATTCCATTAATTAAGTTGAATTCAAACTAAGTTCGCTGAGATGAAAGAATAGTTATGATCAATGTACCAGATAGAAATGTTTTTACTTTTTCAATCTTCTATACTCATTGTGCAATAATTAAGGGGAAATATACATCCACTTGCTTTGTAATCAGGACTATTTATGCATTTATGTAGTTCATCTGTTCTGAAATTACTGTGTCCAATTTCTTTAGAAATCAAATATTTTTAAATTTGGATTTGACCTCTTATTTTCCACATAATCATGGTACCATACAGCAGCTAAGGACTACATACACATTGTGTAGCCCTGACCATTCATTATTTTGCATGTAATTTCTTCATTCATAATACATTTCTAAATAAATTAATGCATTTACTAATATTTAACAACATTGAGTTAATCTTGAGAATTAACCTAGCGGTAAAATTTGACAATGCTTTAGATTCCACGTGGTTGCTGATGTACTATGCATATTACTTAATCGGTAGCTGTTGTTCGAGAAAAATTGATCTCTTTACCCCATGGAAAATGTATGATATATTTGTCCTTTTAAAATACAAGGAATATTTTGTTTACTTATTGTTGGAACTGGTTACTAATGAAGTTAATTCACAATTTTTAAAGCCTTTATTTTTCAAGTATGCTAAATGTTGTTCTTCCTTTCTAATTTCAATTATGAATTAACACTGTGTTGGCTTTTCCTTAGGTTCTTTCTGTAAACTTATGTTTTGAACCTTTAAAAGAACCCTTTCAAAAATACTTAATCTCAGTTTCAATACTTTCTCACTCCTGGTCAGTTTCCTTTGACAGATTACATGATGCGCTGCTCTACTTCTTAATCCTTAGTAGAGGAGATTACAGGTTGGCTGAATTTCAGTATATTTTGGAACTGACTTGAAATTGGCAAGTAGATTATTGGAAAAAGGATACCATAGATTTAAGTGGTAAAAAGAGACAGAATGAAGATTAAAACCTCAACCCAAGATCCGGCTTGGCTTGTTAAAATCTTGAGATTATTGAGTTGCTGGCTTTTAAGAAATTATTTTCCAGGCTGCTGCAGTGGGTAAATCCAAATTCTTACACATGAACATCAAGCTGCTGAGGAAATTCCTCTGGACTGGGAATCAGCTCCCCCTGCTGTTTAGTTTAACGTCAATGCAACCTGATTAAAATAAATCCTTATTCCTGGCTGCGGGGTGTTGGAAATATGTTTGTGAGTTCAGTGGAATAGTTTCAGGCTTGTATTTTAGGAACTCTGAACACTTAGAAAGTCAAGTCCAAGTAATGTTTTAAAAAGAAAACTCTGTCGGCCGGTGCTCAATTCCAAACGGTGAGAGTTAGCAGCAAGTAGGGAGTCCAGCTGTAAACCACCTGCCAAATCTGAACGGAATTGCTAGCTGCTTTGTCGATCACTTGTAAAGTGGAAAACGTTAAAAGAGAAGGGAAAGGTGTGTGTTGTTACATTGCCAGTTTGAAACACTGTTCTCTGACCAAGGGTCATTCAGTCTCAAAACATTGGCTCTAATCTCTCTCCACAGATGCTGTCAGACCTGCTGAGTTTCTCCAGCATTTTGAGTGTGAAACATTATTCATGTGGCTGTTCTATCACATTTTCACACACTTTAGTAGCGCAGATGCTTCAATAAATTGATTCCTAGGAGCTTCTGCTTTTTTTTGTAAAGGTGCAAAAAGAGTTTCTTAGCTGGCGTAAAGATCTATTTATTAAAATGGTCATTCAAAACCTTCCTCATACAGTTACTGAGTTATAGTCCCAAATATTGTTCTGACTTGGATTAAAGTAAGTTTAGGGTAATAGCTATTATTAAGAATGTGCCAACCTTGTTTGAGGTCAGCTGTAGAAGTTTATTATGGGCAGATGATGTATGATACTTTTGTTTTACAGATGGATGCCCAGTTCCAGTTTCCCTACAGTCAGGAAGTAAGTTGTGCATGTGGGAATGGCATCTATGCTGCCTCTGTATTTGTACGTGGTGTGAACAGGCGATTGTAAGAAAGCATTAGCTTTCATTTGTAGTGTCTTTCATGACCTCAGATTATCCCAATGTATATCATTAGCAATTCAAAATGTATTTTTAAAGTGTAGTCACTATTTTAAAGTGGGGAAATGCACAATTTGCACGCAGTCGAGTCTCACGGTCATCACTGAGATAAATGACTAGATAATCTGTTTTTTAGCAATCTGTTGGTGACTGGGGACAGAATAGGGCCCTTCCCTATCTCTTCTCACTCTCTAGTCTGCCCTGCTTCTCTCTTTGCCTAAAGAAGGAATGGATAAATATTTTTAAAACAAAAATAAGTCAATAAGATTTGGAGAAAGGTCAAGGGAATGGGGCTAAATGGAAATTCATATTATCATAGAATCCCTTCAGTGCAGAAGGAGGTCATTTGGCCCATTGAACCTGTGCCGACAACAATTCCACCCAGATCCTATCCCTGTAAAACCATGTATTTACCCTACTAATCCCCCTGACACTAATGGGCAATTTAGTACACCTAACCCACCTAACCTGCATACCTTGTGGGAGAAGACCAGAGTAAACCCACACAGACATGGGGAGAACGTGCAAACTCCACACAGGCAGTCACCCAAGGCTGGATTTGAACCTGGGTCCTTGATGCTGAGAGCAGTGCTAACCACAATTCTACTGTTATGGTTCAGGTAAAGGCCATTTAATAATTGTGTCTGCACCAACTCCATCCAATTGTTATCATATTATGAGTTTGGACAGTGTCAACCTAGCCCCCGTTGTACGCTGATCCAAAAAACAAAGCAGTCCCTAGTTTGCTGCAAAATTGTTAATTCACCAAGAAGCTATAGAATGGCTGGTATGAGAGATGCAACGTTGTCACACTGGAAGCAGGTTGATGCATTTGGGGCTGAGGAACATTTTTGGAATTGATGGAACTTATTGGCTTGCCTTGTTTATTTTTATATTCATTCTTGTTATCTCACTGTCTCTGGCAAGGTCAGCATTTGTAGCCCATATGAATTAGGAACAGGAGTAGGCCATTCAGCCCCTTGAGCATGCTCAGCCATTCAACAAGATCATGGCTGGTTGCGACTTCCTGCCTACCCTAATAATCTTTCACTCCCTTGCTTATCAAGAATCCATCTACTTCTGCCTTAAAAATGTTCAAAGACTCTGCTTCTACTGCCTTTTGAGGAAGAGAGTTCCAAAAAGTCAGGACCTTCTTCTGAGAGAAAAGAAACTTCTGATCTCTATCTTAAATGACTCTTGCCTTAATTGCCCTTGAAAATGTGATGTCGAACCACCACCACTAGATGAACACCATCTACACCATGAGATGTAGATACACCGTCAGTACTATAGCAGGAGCGTTCCGGGATTTTGACGCAATGACAAATGAAGGAATGGTGATGTAGTTGCAAATCAGGATGGTGTGTGACTTGGAGGGAAACTTGTAGGTGGTGGTGCTCCATACATCTGCTACCCTTGTCTTTCTAGATGATGGAGGTTCTGACTTTGGAAGTTGCTGTTGAATGAGGCTTTGGTGAGTTCACAGAATTACACAAATGTTATGGTGCAGATAAAGGCCGTTTAACGATTGTGTCTGCACTGACTCCCTGAACGACTTGTTGCAGTGTAGCTTCTGTATAGTACACACTGCTATCTATTGTATGCCAGTGGGGGATTCTCTCTTTCTGATGGTTCACTCCAGCAATGCCTGGGATCACATCTAGCAACAACTAACATTTTTATATCCCTTTTATTGTGATAAAATGTTCCAGGGTACGTCACACGGGGGGCTCTACTGGAGGAAATTTAAATTGGCAAGAACTTTTAAAGTTTCAAGTTTAGTTATTAGTGTCACAAGTAGGCCTGCATTAACACTGCAATGACATTACTGTGAAAATTCGCTAGTTGCCACACTTCAGCACCTGTTCGGGTACACTGAGGGAGAATTTAGCATGTCTCTTGGAATGTGGGAGGAAATCAGAGCACTGGGAGGAAACCCGTGCAGACACTGCCCATGTGGGGTATGTGCAGACCCCACATGGGCAGTGACCCAAGCTGGGGATCGAATCCGGGTCCCTGACGTTGTGAGGCAGCAGTGCTAACCACTGTGCCACCGTGTTAAACTTTTCCAGCTGGAATCAATAAAAATTAAATGCAAAATTAGGATTTAGGCTTAAATGTCCTGTTTCAAATTGCAGCATATTAACATTTCTCTATGCCCTTAATCCTTTCAAGTAGAATCTCAGGTATTCCCCAGCTGTTCCATACAGGCGCCATTAGTCATCTTCTACTATTTATATGTAAACTGTCCTTGTCTGGTGCTTGGAAAGGTCACTTTCTTAAAAAAAGCTCCATGAATACTTTCACGAGATTAATATTAATGGGGGCTTTAGATGAGTTGCTCCCCACCATCACCACCACCGCCGCCGCCAACCAAAAAACACAGATGCTAGGAACGTAATGTTCAATTTTTCCATTGTAAGAAGTCTCACAACACCAGGTTAAAGTCCTACAGGTTTATTTGGTATTGCGAGCTTTTGATGCACTGCTGCTTCATCAGGTGAGCAGTGCTCCAAAGCTCGTGATACCAAATAAGCCTGCTGGACTTGAACCTGGTGTAATGGGACTTCTTACTGTGCTTATCCCAGTCCAACGCTGGCATCACCACATCACGATTATTCTATGACTGTTCTTTGCAGTGGAAGCAGTATGCCAACTTTATGCTGTCTAAAACCTGATCATCTATAAAGCTGATTTGCATGATTTCAGTATCCTGCCAGCAATAATCATGCTGTTAATAGGTGGAATGCATCAGCAGGGGCCCATTTCATGAGTGGCTAGCACCAGCTAAACTCACACTGTAGTGTTTGCAGGATTTCCTACAGACTTGCATCTCTTAAAGAGGTGGTGCATTATATGACTGGAGAAGGTGGTGATAGCCATGTGGGAAGTTAATCTGACCTGGAAAACAGTGGCAAATGACACAACACAAGCAATAACTGGCGACAGAGTTTTCAGGCGCTCCCTCAGTGGAGGAAATAGAAAGCAGGAAAGATATTTTTTTTTGTTTATCCTTGGGGCATGGGCATTGCTGGCTGACATTTATTGCCCATCCCTAGTTGCCAGAGGACAGTTAAGAGTCAACCACATTGCTGTGGCTCTGGCATCACATGTAGGCCAGACCAGGTAAGGATAGCAGATTTTCTTCCCTAAGGGACAGTAGAGAATCAGATGAGTTTCTCCAGCAATCAGCAGTGGTTTCATGGTCATCAATAGATTCTTAATTCCAAATGTCTTTTTGTTGAATTCAAATTCCACCATCTGCCTTGGCGGGATTCTAACTTGGTTCCGCAGAAAATCAGCTGAGTTTCTGGATTAATAGTCTGGCGATAATACCACTAGATTATCACTTCCCCAGATTTGTAGGAAATCCTGCAGACACCAGCTCAAAATGCAGTGGGAATAGGTAGCCAAGGAAGTCAGAGCCAGAAGTCAACCATCATGGAGGAGACAGTGCTTGCCAATATTGAGATGCCATTGTAGCCAGTGGCAGGACTGAAACCATCAAAGATAATGGTAAGCTCATAGTTGATCCTTTTCCTGACAACCCACATCCCCCTTACCTCGTATCTCTTTTGGTTTGCAACCCGAAGGAGCTGTTCAGACAGCTCTGGTAATTTTGCTTTCAGGTTTTTCGGGTGCATTCAAAGTTTTTTTTTACTGTAGATTTTTGACTACTGGATGATTTTTTTTAAAAGACGGTTTTGCTTGTTGTTAGCAGCTGAGTTTGTGGCAGATATATTACTGACAATTTCTAAAATGTGGATATCAAGGTAATAATGACACAAATGTTCTTTGGTAATATAAAGACTTGCTTTGACAGAACGTAATCTCAAAATGACCCGAAGTGCTTTAGTGATTTTGAGAAATAAATTTGGTCCAGGACTCTGGAAGACTTTCCCTGCACTTCTTTGAATAATGTAATAAGATATTTTAAGTGCACCCGAGAGGGAAAAGAATTTAACCTCTTATTTGAAAAAAAACGCACCTTCATCAGTGCAATCTAGATTATGTGCTCAAGTTTCTGGAGCAAGACTTGAAACCCCAACTTCCTATTCAGATGTAAGAGTGTTACCACTACTGAGTGAAGACTGACAAATATGTGTACAATACAGAATGCATGCTTTATTGATTTAATGGCCCCATCATGTAAAGCAGAAATCCTCCACTGTGATAAGAGTTCAAATGGTTCTTTCTGAATTACTGAAGAGTAAGATCATTACCTGGATCTGTACAGAACTGCTATGTATATATCTTAAAATCATAAAATGTTGCAGCACATCAAAAGGCAATTCAGCCAGAGTGCCTTTTCCAGAACTGTGAAAGAGCTAGGCATTTAGTCCCATTACACTGCTGTTTCTCCACAGCACTGCAATTTCCCTCCTCAAGTATTTTCCTTTGGAAAGTTATTATTGAATCTGTTTCCACCACCCTCTCAGGCAGTGCATCCCATATTTTAACAAATTTCTATGCAAATACTTATTCTCCTCATGTCACTTCTGATTCTTTGCTAACTCTCTTAAATTTGTGTCCTCTAGTTATGCCAGCTCTTCTGCAATTGGAAGCAATTTCTATTCCATCAAACCTCTTTATAATCTTTAATAGCTCTATTCATTGTTTCCTTAATCCTCTTTTTACAGAAAACAACACCAGTCTTTCCAATCTTACTGCACCACTGAAACCCGGCATCACTGATACCATTTGAGTAAATTGCCTCGGCACCTCCTTAAGGCCTTGCCATCTTAAGTGTGTTACCAAGTATTATCCAAAGTATTCCAGCTGAGACTGATCAGTGATTAATTAAAAAAAATATAATTTTCTTTCTTTTGTACTCATAAGAACATAAGAAGTAGGAGCAGGATTAGGCCATCTGCCCCGCCATTCAATAAGATCATGGCTGATCTGAAGTGGCTCAGTTCCACTTTCCCGCTTTCTCCCCATAACCCTTAATTCCCTTGCCTACCAAAAACCTATCTACCCGTGACTTAAATATATTTAGCGAGGTAGCCTCCACCAGTTCAACGGGCAGAGAATTCCAGAGATTCACCACCCTTTGAGTGAAGAAGTTCCTCCTCAACTCCATTCTAAACTGCCCCCCCCTTATCTTGAGGCTGTGCCCTCTAGTCCTGCTGTCCTTTCTGAGCGGGAAGAATCTCTCTACCTCGACCCTATCCATCCCCTTCATTATCTTATACGTCTCTATAAGATCCCCCCTCATCCTTCTAAACTCCAATGAGTACAGACCCAGTCTATTTAGTCTCTCTTCATAGTCCAACCCCCTCATCTCCAGTATCAGCCTAGTGAACCTCCTCTGCACTCCCTCCAAGGCCAAAATATCCTTGCGCAAGTCTGGCGACCAAAACTGCACACATTACTCCAGCTGCAGCCTCACCAGTGCACTGTACTCTATGCCTTTGTTTATAAACCAAGGATCCCATACGCTTATTTTAACAACCTTCTCAACCTATCCTGCCACTTCCAAAGATTTCCATACATATAGCCTCAGATCGCTCTGTTTCCACTCTCCCTTTAAAGTTGTATCATTTGATATTGCCTCTCCTGATTCACTGTATCAAAATACATCACTTTGTACTGCTCTGCTCCAAATCTGCCCATTTCATATGTTCATATAGGTCCTCCCAAAGTCTCTTATTATCCTCTTTGCTGTTTACTACATTTCTGAGTTTTGTGTCATCTGCATTCATCTTTCATTTGAAATTTATAAGTATCAAGATGAGCAGTGAATGTAATAATCTTATTATTTTCTTCGACAGTCTCTCGGGATTAAGAATGACTTGCTTCCAGTTTGGTTTGATGGGTTTTGAGATGGTTGATAAGCTCAATGTGTGATCTATAATCTCTGCCACATGCAGGGCAGGAGGAGTCTTTGAAGGGTCAGGCAGGAGAGGTGATTGGAAATTAATGTGACCTCTCCATTGCCTTGACTTTGTGTTCTTGACAAAGCCTCTCAATGTGTTCACTTCCTTCCTGAAGGAACCTTCTCCATTTAGGTCAGTGGCAAGCCAGGGACTTCCATGAATTGGCACAGATGTTTGTTCTCTTCAGGGATGCTTTAAAAGCATCTGTAAAGTATTTCCGCTGCCTTCCTGGGATTTCCTGCCATGACCGAGTTCCAAATAGTGTCATTGCTTTGAGAACCTGGCATCAGGCATATGATCGACATGTCCTGCCTGGCAGAGCTGGTTTTGAATGGTTAGCGCTGGGCATGTTGGTTTGGGAGAGGACGCTGCTATCTTCTTTCTTGCCACCGAGTTTGAAGGATCTTGGGAAGGCATTGTTGGTGTTAATTCTCCAGTGCTTCAACATCAAGCAACTTGGGATACGTTCCATTCAGTTCAGGTGACTTTTCTACTTCGAATACTGTCACCTTTCTAACTTCCTGCTTGTTGGCTATTTTATCCTCTCCATTTCTCTACTGCATTCTTCTTTATTGTGAGATAAGCAGTACTCTCTGCTTCATATCTCAGGATAAGGAGTCAATCATTTAGGACTGAGATAAAGAGAAATTTTTTCACTCAGAGGGTTGTGAATCATTGAAAATGACTACCTTCAGAAGGCTGTAGATACTCTATCATTGAAGATATATAAAGCTGAGATAGACAGATTTTTGACCTTTGGGGGAATCTAGAATTTTTTGTCAACAGATGGAAGAAAAAGTGTTGAATCAGAAGGTCAACTATGATTGAATGGAATGGTGAGGCAAGCTCAAGAGGTAGTATAATCTTCTTGTGCTCCTATTTCTTATTCATAGAATCCCTATAGTGCAGAAAGAGGCTATTCAGCCCATTGAGTTTGCACCTATCCTCCAAAAGAGCACTTTACCTAGGCCCATTTCCCCATCCTATCCCCATAACCCTGCACATTGATCATGGCCAATCCACCTAACCTACACATCTTTGTTATATTGTTATGCTCTAGTGAATGTAGATGCAAACTCCTCATTTAATACCTCAGCCATGCCATTTACACCCACTAGAAGATCACTTTTTGGCCCCTAGTTGGCCCAATCTTTCATTTGAGTATCTTTTTGTTATTTGTATGTTTAGATGAATCCTTCAGGTTTCTTTCTTATGCCCCACTGAACACATCCTAGAAAATAAGACCACAAATGCCTTCCAAGAATGTTCAAAAATGTATCAAAATCAGAAGTGACAAGATTTATTGATAACGCTGGAGCAAAGGGAATATCAAGAAATAGTCCCAAAAGCTTGACTGATGAGGGAAGATAACTAGGAATACAGTGGTCAACTAGCCAAATCAAAAAAATGTTGGTCAGACACCAATCTGACACTTCCTCTTGGTGGGCCAGCAAGTTAAGGAAAATTGCCTGTACATAGAACTATTGCTAAATGACTTGATTGCTTGTGTCATTTCCGTGCTGAAGCAGTTGAACACCTTTCCACAGTAAGTATAGATCTTCACACATCACATGAAATAATTCATAGCTACAGTTATAAACAAGTCTGCTCATCATGACATAAGAGAGGGAATGTTAGCAATTAGAACCACATACTAATCTCTCTTGCGTAACAATGATGCAGCAATTTTTCCCCCCGAAATTAATTGCAGTATTTCAGTGACATTTAGAAAGTTATACCAATTATATTACAACCTAAGCAATACTCCTTTAAGGCTGATAATTTTTAAATTGCATTTAAATTTGTGTTTTATTGATGGCCAGAATTTATTCAATTAGTTTTAATGAAAAATAATTAATACTTTAGATTACCTGCTGTGAATATCCTTCCCAATGAAATTCTGACTCAGTGGCTGAGTAATTGGGCTCATTAACACCTTTTCTTTGGTGCTGCATGTGTCCTAAGAGCTCCAGATGAGTTGGATTGAGTCGGACTGGTGGTT
This sequence comes from Carcharhinus amblyrhynchos, assembly GCF_965287045.1. Classification (NCBI taxonomy): domain Eukaryota; kingdom Metazoa; phylum Chordata; class Chondrichthyes; order Carcharhiniformes; family Carcharhinidae; genus Carcharhinus; species Carcharhinus amblyrhynchos. The sequence goes on from NC_137335.1 coordinate 59,547,277, forward strand.
GCATTGGTGCACGTGCTGATAATATGTAGAGCAGGCAGGTCACAACATCAGTCAGCGTGCAGCATTGAGTTGATGCCAGCAGTGCCATTTTGGAGTTTTCTTTAGCTCACACAGCTAGCTTGTGACTGTAGACAGAGAATCACGCACATCATTACTCAATATCCTGACAGCAGTCACAATGCATTTATTCTGCCGCAGTTCACTGTGCCAGTTACATTGGGGCCGTCATGTCAAACCAAAGGGTGACTACTTGGCAAGGACAATCCACCGTTCACGTGGCTCACGACTCTGGTATGCAACCCAAGCACACATACAATAAAAGCCATGCTGCTGTACGAGATGCATAGTGCAGACCAATGACATGCTGGACCGCTCTGGAAGAACCCTGCAGGACTAATCGGAGAAAAAGTTTATTTATTAGTGTCACAGGTAGACTTGAATTAACCTGTAATGAAGTTACTGTGAAAACCCCCAGTCGCCACATACCGGCACCTGTTTGGGTACACTGAGGGAGAAGTTAGCATGGCCAATGCAACTAACCAGCCCGTTTTTCGGATTGTGGGAGGAAACCGGGGCACCTGGAGGAAACCGACATAGACACGGGAAGAACATGCAGACTCTGCATAGTCATTGACCCAAGCTGGGAATCAAACCCAGGTCCCTGGTGCTGTGAGGCAGAAGTACTAACTACCATGCTGTCCACAATGTCAAGATTCCTGATGGTATTTCATAGAGACAGGTGATGGCTCAGCAATCCTCATAATCTGTTGAAAGATAAATTTGCTGGATTGCTTTGACATCCTGCAAGCCCTCAGCACAATGCAATTCATAGCCAAGGTGGTAACAGTTTGACCTTGCATAACAGCAACCTGAGCTTCCGCTGCAGAATGGTGAGTGACTGTTGCCTATTCTGCAATGCAGGCTATCATCTCAACCATTAGACCTTTGAAACCTGTAAGTGCACAAACAGACCCTTCTGCACTGGAAAGGATGGGCCCCAGCTCTGCTAAAAGCTCTCTGCTAAGTTGTTGCTGGAGTCCTTTGTGCTACTTGACAATAAATGCAGGTTTTTTGGCAGCTTTCCCAATTCATCAAACATTTTGTTGCGTGTACTCTTCAGCACCCTGCTCCTGCTGCAGACTGCTCAGTTAAACTGCTCTTCTGAGTCTTCTCAGCAGAACCTGTTTGCCTCTTTGCCTGTGCGGAACTGGCACCTGATCTATTTTTGCTTCCTGCCCTGGCTGCTACTCACTTGTTGCAGATTCCGCCTGTGATCTATTCTCTAATATGTGCGCACTGCCAGTATTTGCGCTGGTGGCTGCGTACATGAGATCAAGAGATGGTTCTGTGTTTTCATCACTCTCTCCATTGTGTTCCTCGGCAGAAAATGGGGAGAAGGCCACTGGAGAGATTAAACAACATCTCAAAGCAATAGAGAGAGAAAAAGTTAACAGTTTAGGTCTATGAACTTTTCATTGGATCTGATGAAAGATCATTGATTTAAATGAGAGAAACTCTGTTTCTCTCCCTACAGATGCTGACTGACCTGTTGAGTGTTTTCAGTATTTTCAACTATTTCAGATTCCCTGCTTTGGCCCACAGAGTATTTTGCTAAAATGCACGCTAGTGTGGACTGACCCATTTCTGAAAGCAACTGCATTGTCCGATTTAAAACTCATTGTGGGAAATTTTGATTCGGTGGCCGGATATCCTTAGAAAAACTAAGTAATTCTGAAAATGCAAACTTCACAAAGGTAATACGATTCTGTTTTAAAAGCGTAACAGAGTTTATTTAAAACTAGTTTATTAAAACATAGAAAAATCAAACATGACATACAAAAAGGCAGAACGATAACTTCGGCCGAAGGGAGACCTCAGATTTGCCCACAGCACAACAGTACCACAGGGCTTTCTCAAAAGATCCCATCTTTCGTGCCAAAATATAAGTCATTAATAATCTTTTGTTATCTATAGTTCAACACATTAATTAGCTAAGTGTGATTTCATTTATTATTCAATATGTCAATTAATTATGACATATTTTAAATGAATTAAAATCTGCCACTTAAATAACGTAATTTCATTAGTTCATTCTGATTAATGGAAGTCCACCTCTTGGCATAGATTGCTCTCTTGTTACCATAGTATCCAAGAAACTTAGTTTGTTTAAATCAGCGCTAGCTAAATGCCAAAACTTGGTCTAATGCCAAATGTGGGCCCATCGTTCAGCATTATTCCAGGCTTTCATTCCAGGCCTGGGCAGCTTGAATCATATGAAATGTATCCTTAAATGTTCTTGCATACAGATATATTTTGAATGTAGTTCTTATGTTCTTGTATCTGTTTGCATCCATTGTTTCCTTAATGCAAGTTATACAGTTTTATATCAGATGTTGCAAAACCTTGTATCCTTTCATTAATGTTATTGATTTCTCTAGTCACAGTACTGATAAATTGCACACTTTTGCTTTATAAGCTTAATGGGTGGCACGGTAGCACAGTCATTAGCACTGTTGCTTCACAGCGCCATGGACCCGGGTTCGATTCCTGGCTTGGATCACTGTCTGTGTGGAGTTTGCACATTCTCCCCATGTCTGTGTGGGTTTCCTCCAGGTGCTCTGGTTTCCTCCCACATTCTGGTTGGGTGCGTTGACTCAAGCAGGTGTTGGACTATGGTGACTAGGGAAATTTCACAGGAACTTCAATGCTGTATTAATGTCATGCCTTACTTGTGACTAATAAATATACTTTACTTTTAATCCAATTCAATGGATTATTTTAATGTGACAGATTATTTCAAAATCATTATTATTGATTTCATTTATATAAAGCATGTAGCTCATGATTCAATTTCATTTCAAATCCTTTCACATATAATTAACTACTCACAATCCTAATGTTAGGTAAGATTGAATATATATATCTTTCTCTATCCTAATTGTTAGCTGCTATTAACCCCTTCTACAAAACTGCAGCCTATAAACTGAGGCTTATTATAAAATTCATGGAACACTGCTCATTTTTCGAATAGGTAGACTTTTAAAATTTCTCTAATCAATGTGGTCTAGTGTGGTGTTATAATACAGGGAGTGAAGACAAAGTTGTTTTGTGGGAGAGGGGAAGGGACTAATGGATCAGAGTGTGCAAAAACAATTCAACCTCCATTTCAAAGTCATACGTTATTCTTAAGGTTTATCGAAGTTTTATATAAATTGGACAACAGTTTGAAAAGAAGGACTTGGAGTTTCACTGTATAGCAATAGAACACACTGTAGGGCAGCAAGGTGGCACAGTGGTTAGCACTGCTGCCTCAAAGCGTTAGGGACCCGAGTTCGATTCTGGCTCTGAGTGACTGACTGTGTGGCACTCTTCCCTTTTCTGCATGTGTTTCCATTGGGTGCTGCAGTTTTCTCTCACAGGCCAAAAATGTACAGGTTAGGTGGATTGGCTATGCTAAATGGACCTCATATTCAAAAATGCGTAGGTTAGGTGGATCAGCCATGGTGAATGAGCAAGGTTTCGGGAATGGAAGAGAGAAGAGTTTTGGGGGAAGGGGGGTGGTGCAGGGAGGCAGGGGTTGGTGGTGGGGGGTGCTGTTGGGTAAGAGCTTGTCGGCACAGATTTAATGGGGCAAATGGCCTCCTTCTGCACTGTAGGGATTATATGGTTTGGACATCTGGAATTTCCTTACTAAACTTCTTTAAGATTCTCCTTAAAGCCTTACTTCTTTGACCAAGCTTTTGATTATCTTTGGAGTCAAATTTTATTGCTAATGTTCTTATGAAGTCATGATGCTATGTAAATTGTAATTATCCTTGGCTAGACCCCAAGACATGGGGTCAGGGAGATCTAGTTAAGAACCCATGACGTTCTGTTTAAAGTAAATAAAGTTTGACATTCAGGTAGCTTTATTCATTGCATAAGCATCAGGATTCCACACGTTTGGAGCAAACAAAATGAATTTTACTATCCAAGTCCAGAAAAATAAAACACTTTACAATATCTATCTTATACTGTAACATCCACAGTAAGTACGATGTGTATGTGAATTAGGCAAAGTGTGGTTGAACACGCCACACTACCCTGTGAGTGATGGGTGTGACCAAACCTCATTCCATTGATTTCTCAACAATTCACCCAGACTTTTGTTACATTGAGGGCCAACCAATCTCACTGCAACTTCACCTTTCTCACAAGGGTTTTAAATCTTCACATTTGAACATCCCACCATGTAATTCTCTCCAAACGTCTATCCCACTCTGTTGGTTTCAGCAATGACTCACCTTGCAAGGTTTTAGTCTTGCCTTCTGAGATGTCTTTCACCTGGATTTCACCTTCTAGCATAATTTCAGGCCTTTGGCCGTGCCAAGCAGAACAGTTCCTAAAGGGTAACTTTTCTCCAGTGACCCGCAACACGGAGTCACCAACCTTTAGCTGTCTCCTTGACCTTCAACGTGCTTGGTTGAGAGCCTACACGTCCATAAAGGCTTTCCTTGTTGAGGCAAGTGCACAGAAAAAAAAGCAATGCTTTGTTGACTGCTTTACAAGCTTTCTTTTCTATGATCTATTTTGTCATTGACTCATTAGTCATTCACACAAGATAAAGAGGTACCAAGTGCTTATAGTTTCTGTTATTGATACTTTAAATATCTGGATGATTGACACCTATATAAAGTTGTTCCAGCAGCAGTTTTTGAAGTAAGTTAGGAATGGTTGTTTTTGTAAGCATTTCCACATGTCAGTGTTACTGTAGGGTACATTGGTTCTGTAAAGCGTGTACAACTGGGCACAAAATTGCTAAGAGTTCATATGGAGAGTATGAGGGGCCATGGGGGGGGGGTGGCGGCGGCATTGGCATGGATAGGGCATGAGGAGTGGGAGTGGGTGATGTGATATGAGTGGTGAGGGCTTAATATTTAACAAAACATGTGAGACAAAATCTTAAAGAACGTAGGCAAGTCTTTCAAACAGCGTGCTTAACCAGTCAGCAGCCCCTGTGGGCCCCTCAGACCTGTGCCCAAATGCAAAAGTCACACCATTAGGGGCATTTTTTTCCCAAGATGGGTGTGTCAAGGCAAGGAATTTCCCAGTTTGACCTCTTCCCCCTCAATGGTGAAAGTCCAGGTCTTTGTCTCCCCAGCTTCTGTTACATCTACAAACCATCTGTAAGGGTTGGCTTTGGTCCACATAGACTAATAAATTGTCTTCTAAATAATTGCCACAGATCTTTGAATTGTATATTTTTGAGACTAAGCCAATTTTTCAAAGCTATTTATTTCATGAGTATTAAATTGAGCCACAGTTTCATACAAATTTAATCATCAGTTTAAGACGTGTGACAAAGAAACTGAATAATTTAAAAAATGCACAAGTTGAAGAGGACAAATTAATTAGATGGTTGTGTTTTGAAGCAGAATTGGACCATCAGTAGGTGAAAGTTAATGTCAAAAACTTCTAAACTATGTGTATTTTCATAGATATGTGAAAATGTGAGCATTGATTGGAAAAAATGTGAATGAAGGGCTCAATCATTCCCAGTCTCCTGAAGAGAATAGTCTCAGTTATGTGGACATGTTTTACTGATTTAAACGTTCTTTTTTTAGGTCGCCTGAGGTAAAGCCATTTCATTTCAGATTTGACATGAAGCACAAGTTCAGTAGCAACTGATGATGCACTGATCACCCAGGGGCTTCAGTGGCCCCTGAATCCCTTAGCGTGACCTTTGCATCAGGTCTCCGCTTGTGGAGACTAGTAGTGATCGCTGCCATTTTTGCACCGCATCCGAAAGCCAGAAAATTCTGTGTGCTGCATTTGAATGGGCTATGCAGATTTAAATACTAATTTAAATATGCTAATTACCCATGTGCCCTTTCTGGGCATGAACCATTGGAAAGGGGCTAGGAGAATCGTAAACTGTTTGGCGGCGGGTACGAATTTAATTTTAGATTTGCTTGCTATTCTCCGGGATCAGTGTGACCTGGCAAGGTTGGAAAATCACCCCTCCATATTTATTAATCGTGAGTTATACCCTGATTGCCAATTTGCTCTTCTCAATTCCTCCCTTGTTTTCCTGAAGCCACAGTACATAGTTTACCTGTACTATGGTTCCATTTTGAGATAGGGGAGAAAGATATATTCCAGATCTCCAGTGCCACATCTAATTGGCTATTCTTTATGTATCAGCAGAATGATTCACGATGAGTTCTTAGGCAGCACTTGGGAGTTGTAAGATTATGCTGGACAGTGGAAGAATGATGAAGGAGGACAGTAGTGCGATTGATTGTACCCAATGCTGTGGAGAAGCCACGCAACACCACAGTTGCAATCACAGTCACAAAGTCTGGGAAGTCCTGATACTGAGCGAATGCCAGATTTAAGGGATTTGAACAGCAGGTTTTGGGAAAGCTACAGAACCAGAGATGAATTACAGCAACCCTGTTACTGCAATCTAAAATTAATTGCATTGCCCTACCTTCTCCCTATCTTCCCATTTCATATTTTGTCCAGTTTTTTTCTGTTAAAGGATACAACGGTATCCTTAATGATACACTGCTTAAATGACTGGAAGTTTTCACAGTAACTTAATTGCAATTAATCCCACTAATAAATTTTTAAAAAAGTGTTCTTAACAATCTTATGTATAAAAAGATTTTCTCTTAACTTCCCCCTCACAAAATTTTAAATGGATGATTCTTCATTCGTATTTGAAAGGATTTCCTCATCTGTGTTCATTACATGGGTTACGATCTCTCATCACTTGCTTTGGAATTATCAGACTGTTCCACAAACAGGAATATGTATGTGCCCAATGTATGTTTTATATGGCACCAGTTGGGCAATAACTCTATTAGTTAACACTTTCAGAATTTGTTGTCCAATATCTAATTATTATCTAATAATGTCTGCACTTCCTGATATTTCTGTTTAATAATCAGCTTTCATCGCTTTTGTCAGAATTGCATTTTTAGGAAATAAACAGATGAAACATTTGTTTCCTGAATAAGTCTGTTTAGAATTTATTGGAAAAGTAGCTGGTTGTTAGAATGGATTTTATCTCCTATATAAAAAAAAGGACACTAGTCAGAACAGCCATGGTGGCAGCAGCTCCAGTTTTACGTTCCAGTGATCTGGTTTTGGGGGATGTTTATATTCTGGGGGAGCCTCAGGAGTAAACTAGAGGTACACATTTTCAAATAAAAGAAATTGTGGAGATTTTGGGAGTTTAGTTGTGCTATTGTTGCCAATATAGAAAAAAAGGCAAGTTTGCTTGCAAGTCGTATCTTGTACTTTGCTCTGTCACCTTGGGTAGTTAGTTACATTGCACCAAATTAGGCCCAAAACTCTCAAAATTCATGGATGTACTGATCAGAATTAGCATCCGTGTCCAATCCTTCAATAGTTGGTTGGATGAATGTAGATCATTTTAAAATGTAAGCACCACATCATGAAGGAAGGAGCGATGATTAAATTCAAAAGCGAGGCACATGATTTGATAATTAAAATGCAAGTCTTATCTTTAGATAAAATTGATTAGTGCTGTAAAGCCATTCCGTGAAGCTTAAAGCAGTGGCAGGAGTATTGATCATTTTCACTTAATTATATTGTAAAGAATGAATTGCTTTTGTTTCAGTAGCTCCCAATATGGCACTAATTTCAATCATTAAATATTTTGAAAAAAGTAGCCTTTGGATTTGTCAGTATGTGTCTGAATGATAACTTAGCTCCCTGCAGTGATGATTACAGTTTCCAAGTAATTCCTCTTGAATTAAATAAAAGCTATCAATGCAATTGTAAACATTGGTTGATTGATGTGTTAAAAGATGTAAACTATTACAATAGATAGCAGAAACAATTAATGCATAAGTTTGCATGTAATATTAAGCAAAATATTATATAAGCATCTTTCCCATATAATTGTAGTGCTTGATTACTTATAAAATAAGCCTCCTTAACTCTGTAACTCCCCCCAACTCTCCAACCCTCTGAGATCTCTGCGCTCCTCCAATTTCAACCTCTTGAACATTCCCCACTTGTTTTTACTCCACCATGACGTCAGCTGCAGGAGCTGTAAATGCTGAAGATCCCTGTCTTAACCTTCTCCATCTTTCAGATTGCTCCTTAACACTTACCTCTTTTGACCACATGCCCTCACTCCTGTGAAAATCGTCAATTAATGAGACTACATGAATGCAAGATATGGTTTATATTGTGTAAAACCTGTACCCTTTATAACTTTGCTATACTGAATACTCAGAACTGGGATTTTCACTTGTCAGCTAGCTGTGTGTATGGGGACTTTTTTGACCCACAAATTCAATGGTTTGCCTTTTACTGGATTTGTAGTATTGTTGTACTGAGTGCTTGGAAAGGATGTGCTGATATGTAGCAGTTTGAAGTAAAATAAAATGAAATGAGATTTTGTCTACATTTACCTTTCCGGTGAGACAATAACTTTACAGCTTTTGTTGAACCAATATTTTCCTGCACTAATGATGCATTGTCTGTGGGTCGCTAGATGAGATTACAGAGTCAAGAGTTCCGAGGCTTTGGAGCTCGGACTGATTTCTGATAGCTGCAATACCCCTTTAAATGTTTGTGTTTATTTGTTGGTGGGGGTGGCCTAATAGGCTGATCACTCAGTCCTATTTAACGCTGCAAAAATGCTTGTGAAAAGTTTTTTTTGTAGAAAGTTGATTTCTTCAATAATCAAATTATCTTGCCACAATGATTAGGATCACAATACATTAAGAATCATAATTTTATTGCAATAATAATTGGACACCTATTGCCTCAATAATATAGACCTTATTACATCAATGCTCAGAGTCCAACACATTAGTACTTGAGTTCCTATTGCATTAGGGTTAAGGTTAGAGTCTTACTACTTTATGATTCAGCATAGTACCACATTAATAATCAAAATACCATTACTTTAATAGTCTGGTGCCTGTTGCATCAACAATCAAGATCTTATTGCATAAATAATCAGCATCCTATTGCATTAACAATCAGGGTTCTATTGCATTAATAATCAGGATTGAGTTACATTAGTTATACAGATCCTATTACATTAATAATCAGCTACTTATTGCTTCAGTAATCAGCAATATATTGCATCAATAGTCAGGATGCTAATACATTAATAATCAATGTCCAAATACATTAGTAATTCATACATTCATTCATTAACCAATGACCTATTGCATCAATGATGTGGATCCTATAACACAAATCAAAGCCCCCACCACTCAACAGCTGAAGCTTTCCTGTCACACCCCCTCAACCCAAGTTCTCTTGAACCACGCACCCCCCCACTCTCCCCAAATCTTTACTCTGTAGTACACAAAGCCTGAAGCACTAAAATAGGATCACATTGCAGTAAAAGTTTTAGTTCCAAGGACTGGCCCAAGTGGTCATTGTTTATTGATTCACTTCCACACTACACCAAACTGTTGTGAGCATTATAAACATATGAAAACTTCTTGCCATCTAATATCCACACTATGCACTTGAATACCAAAATACAATCAGGAACAAAAAAAATGATAGATTCTAACCTCTATCACCCCTGCATCATCTGCTCCATGCACCTTCTTCCCCCCACCCAATTTCCTGGACCAGGAAGTGAGAGGCCAATTGTAGCGCCTGATTAAAAACAATTTAATATCTAGCAAGAAACCTGGTCCATATGACTTAACATATACCAAGTACTGACTTTCTCCACAAGCTGTGGTAACTGGCTAGTTTTTGCAGACATTTATGTAAATTGTGTGTGAAGGGATTAGATGCTGTAATTGGTTTTAATAAAGCCTTAGGAATTTGATATCCATACAGAATATAAACCCTCTGGATTCTCTTCCCACAAAATGATTGGTGAAAGATAAGCCTGGTGAGAGAAAGAACTTTCTGTTCAAAGTGCTTCTTGCCCATTTCACACTTTAATAAAATCATATGTAAAAATATAATTATGTTAAGATTTAGGAAAAATGTTCTTTTTTTAAAAGATTATTTTGGAGGCCAAGAGACTTTCCTCCACTTCCCTTTACAACTGCCCTGGTCGGACAAGTTGAGGTTGGTTTATACGTGTCCTCTCATGCAATCAGTTGATTTTTATTTTAATGGCAGACATTGCTTTGCAAAAGCTTTAGATTGATCCAGAGTCTAACCTTAAAAAACTCTTCTAGCTAATACTACTAGATTGAGAATTTTCTGCAGTTGGATAGCTTCAACCCAGCGACAGATAAGTCAGAAGCCGTAGCTGTCATTAATGTTACTGGTGAGTCTTTGGAATAGCCATGGAACCTTCACATAACCTGTGTCACCAAAATGCCTAAGGAGTGGAAACACCTCTGTCTATTTAACGAAAAGCACTACTTTAATGCTTTATGATTTTGGGAGGGAGAGATAAGGAAGTACTTTGTTTGGAAAGTACTGCTTGATTTTCCTTCCTCTTAGGCATTGCAATCTTTCATATTGCTCCTGATTTCTTTTTTAAACATTGTGCTCCTCAGAGATTTCCTGTGAGATCTCCGCCTGGAGTCTTTATGCATCCCCTTCTAGTAAACCACATGGTATCTCTTTGATGCCCTTGTTTGTAAGCTTTTCACGCACCTTGTCGGGATCCAGCTTCTCTTCCATCCAGCCTTCCCTCTGTTCATCTTCTCATCCTTGCCCCTCTGCATGCCATCGTGAGCCCTTGCTCTCTGCTCCCTGTACAGCCCTCCTACCACGTTGCCTCCTTTGCCTTTGTTAGGTCACACTAGCCCCCCTTTGCCACTGAGCCTCACCTCGCACTCCACCCTCCCCATTGGACCTTGGATCTTTGTCGCAGTGGCTGCATGAGTCCCACAGCACAGATTCTGTGTGGCACTATGGGCAAGGAGACGCCTGTAGTGCCCAACCCTAGGCACAGTACTGATCCAACTCAGTGACAAAGAAGGTCCATGGCTCCATCAGCACAGTACTGACTAGCTCAGCATGGAGATGGAGGGCAGGAACCAGTCTGCCCTGGCAGAGTGGTATACAGTGAAGCAGGAGCAGCACAGCATTATGGCAGAAGGTTGTTGCACTCACCACAGTCTCTGATTAACAGAGGACCACCTTGTGCACGTTATTCATTAGCAATCGGGTTTGGCGCTGACATAAATTCCTGCTGGTGTGATGCAAAATTGAAAGTTCTGATGGTGTGTTGGCAGGTAATGGTTCCAATGGACATTCATGAGATGTAAATGAATGCAAAATGACAACTATGCCAGCTGCTAGCAAGAAGAGTGACCCACCATTAACCCACCATTGGGAGAAATGCAACATGATTTTACACTGGCAGGTTTCTGACGTTTTGGCTCCTGCCAGATCAGCCACACCTGCCTGCCACCAAACCCATTGTGGGCTGATTGGGAGAATTCTCCCTCAGTATCAGAGTCAAGTATTACACAATCAGACAGAATGAAGTTCCCTGCATTCCACCCCAGTGAGATGTACCAGCTCCAGCCTCCAGTAAGAAATCCCTGCTGTACAACTGTCATATTGTTCTTTGATTTTCCACACTTTTTGAGAGAAATTATCAATTTATGCTGAATTAGGAACAGTGTTGTCTTGTCAGCTCAAAACCTTTAGGAACTGAATTGAGAATGTTAACCTCATTCCTCAAAAGACCTTTGTAGCCAAATAAATGTAGCTGAGTTTGAATTCGGACCCCAGAGGTGAAAGACCAGTGTCTAATCCACAACTGTTCTCCCATAGTTTTTGCATTTTACACTCTGTACTTCAGACTTCTTTGCATTTATTTTTAAGAGGCAAAATTAAAGGGAGTACTGCAAGTATGGTGATAAGAGTTGAAGTTTTGGAGTGTTGATCTTTTACCAATCAGAAATCTTTTGTTTTCTTCTTGTAGGAAGATTCGCAAACTTCTGTCACCTCCTGAGATGAGGAGAGCGTCTAGGCGACCTGGCCTCCCAGTTGTTGCACCATCTCGTCAATCCTCTTTTGCTCCCTCTAATCAATGCAAGTGACCTGACACTGCAGAAGCCATTGTCATTACAGACTGAGAACATGAAAACGTCAGACTGACAAACTTGTCACGAATAGAGCATTGATATAGTTCATATCGATTTCCTTTCAGGCCTTTATAACATTATTGTCTGTTGTTTGGTGTCAAGACCAATGAGCAAATCAATGTTTACATTTTGATGGCAGAGTTGCTTTCCACACTCTCAGCAGACAAACCGTTTCACTTATATTATTTCCTAGTGCTATCAGAACAGTGGTGCGAGCAAATATGTTACTGTCTTGTACAGTTTGTACATTAGATTGATTATACAAATAGTGCTGCTGTATATCTTTGTTAACATGCTTCTTTGAGAATACTTGTTTATGCGTACATAGATCAGGGACACCCAAACTCAGCTGTGGCTCAAGGCGCTTGAAACCAGACAACTCAATCCCATTTATCCTCATACTTCTCGTTTGCTGATTTGTCCTTTATGAATCTTGAGGGCCATGGATCTTGAAAAGGGCTGTCCTTAGTCTTCATCGTTGGATAAGTCTTAATTCAGCGCACCAGAACATCGTAACATCAGCAACTTCAGGGTAGACACAAGTTTGTGGAAGCACGATGAATTTTAACTTTAAATGTGGCCCCAAAGTTTGACAAAAATACCCCATGCAGTGCACAAAGATGAAATCTTGAAGATGAAAGCAGATGGAACATGGGCGGCACGGTCGCACTTTGGTTAGCACTGCTGCCTCACAACGCCAGGGACCTGAGTTCAATTCCGGCTTCAGGTCACTGTCTGTGCCGAGTCTGCACATTCTCTCCATGTCTGAGTGGGTTTCTTCCAGGTGCTTCAGTTTTCTTCTAGGTGCTTTGGTTTCCTCCCACAGCCCAAAGATATGAGAGTTAGGTTGATTGGCCATGCTAAATTGACCCTAGTGTCAGGGATCAGTAGGGCAAATATGTGGAGTTATGAGAATAGGTGGTGGTTGGGATTGTGGTCGGTTCAGACTTGATGAGCCGAATGGCTTCCTTCTGCACTGTAGGGATTCTATGAGTTCATGTTTTTCCCTCCTTATAAATTATTAAGATAAGAGAAACACAGTCCGGTACTTGTGTTCAGAGGGCCCTTTCAAACATGTTACATAGCTAGAAGATAAAGCCCCCATTTGTGATTATTTCAACAGCAAAGCTTTATGTTGAGCTCAGCCTGCTGGGTATTTGGATTACCAGCCCAGCAGAGCAGAGAGGTACACCATCTTGTGCATCACCTAATTCATGTAATTAGACAAATATATTGGTAAACTGCCAGTCCATAACTTGATATCTGGTCAATCTATGAGTATGAGAGATTACTGCGAATACAGCTGCTTACGTCGAAAGGCTTATGTCAAAATGTCAGGAGGCAATTATTAAAAATTAGGGAAATTTCACAAATGGAGAAACCTAGCAATACTTATATTGAATACCTTAAGATAATATGGAGTCTGCAGATGCTGATTCAAATACATTCTCATTTGTGTTTAAGAGAAAACTCAGTAGGAAATGTGATCAAAGCTATTAACGAATCCAGCATTATAGGTATGTATGGGCTAAAGTATTTTTCATTCAGTGATATAGTTACATTAATGGTGCATATGTAGGTTTACCTCTTTGATTCTTGCCCTGTACCAACATCAGACTTGAGCGGTTTGTACTAATATCTTTTGATATAATAGAGAAAAGCTCCCATATTGTCTAGCAGTCAGAACATCTGCCACAGATACATTCTAACACACTTTGGTATGTTTTTGTTGAGTGACACATGAAGAGTCACACTTTTTTTGGGTGGCACTCCCTATTTAAAGCCTCAAAAGCAACTTCATTTTGTTCAATGTGGAATTGTTTCACAGAATCATTGTGTAATTTTTAACACCAGTAAACCTTAAAGTTCATTAGCTGGTTTAAGCCCCTACATACTGAATGCAACAACTCATTTTAATAAGGCTTTAATCTATTTTCAGATCTTATTACATTTATGTTTCCTCATTCGTGAGATAATCTAGAGTTTCAACTATTTTCTTTTGTGTGTCTTGAATCAGACGCGGATTGGCAAGAGTGACTACAGTAGTTAAGGCTGTAACTGGTTACAAAAATCATTTGGTGTCAAACCAGTATGGTGGTGACTGTTTGCATGTTTCAGTTAATTGGTGGAACAAAATTAAAGCACTATTGGCTCTTACAATACACATGAGGAAATACTTCTCTTCCACACTGAGTCTAGAGAACTAAGGGGATAGATAGGTAAAGCCCTTTAATCTTCTTGCAGTTCTTGATTATGGTGGGCAATCCGTGGACCACATGTGGCGCATTAGGCTTCTGAATGCAGCCTGTAAGCCATTTTGTTGACCATTGTTCAGGGGATGGATTGCCAGACTCTGCTGTTTCTGACCATGTAGTTTCTTTCTGACCACTAAGTGTTACGCGCATAAAATGAGAGCATGTGAAGTCAGGTGCGTGCTGATTGTACATACTAATTGTGAGAACTGTGCATTCCCCCCATCTCCAATGACAGCGCAGCTACAGTTCAGTTGATACGCTCTGCAAAGTCTAGGTACACAAGTGCAGTTAGCAACACCACCCTATCCTGGGAGACTATTTTGGTTACAACACCAGTGAATGAGGGATGTTGCGCTTTTTTGTTACTTTTATACTTTTAATAAGGGAAGCAAAAATATTTATTTTGTTTTTACTATTAGAAGTTGATGACAGTTCTATTAATATCTGAATGATGAAGCACTTCCTGTAACTCATATGAAATATTTGGTATGTGTTAAGTGTATTTAATATTATTTACGGGGTCGTAGTTAGTAATCCTCCCCAATTTCAATCTTGCAGCCCACTGAGATGAAGGAGGGCAACTCACAAACCGAGGATGCCTTTTGGTAAGGTAGAGTTTATTATTGCTGTATCAATCTACTTTCTGCCATTTGTTCAATTGCCTTGTTTGGTTAATCCTTTTCAGTTTTCAAAAACTCACTGCACAACCTCAAGCAGATGCAGAGAACCCTTTGTTGTTGTTCTTGACATACTGAACAGGCTTATAGATAGTCATCCATTGGAGCATCTCATGGGAACTCCTGATCTGCTGAGACTCTCCTTATTTAAGTAGATGATTCTTGGCCAATTGGTTTCTGGAGCTTCCATTAATGTGGGAAGAGGAATCTTTATTTGACAGAGGTAATGTGATTTGGCCACCAAAAAGTAAATGATTAGATACTTGGATACAGCTTTGTTGCATTGTAAAAAGCTATTTTTAGGAGTAGGACAGTCATTCATCAGTTGTTATCTGAGCACTGTGCCCAGAAAGGAGAAACAAAGGGTGCGATTCTCCACCTCGCAGCCTCATGTTTCCCGCCGGCAGGAGGTGGCATGTTGTTTACTAGCAGCAGGATTCTCTGGTCCCACCACCGTCAATGGGAATTCCCATTGATGTCACCCCACGCAGCGGGGGGGTGGGCACTGCTGGTCGGACCGGAGAATCATGCCAGCGTAAATGGCTGGAGAATTACGGCCACAGTCTTTGGGAGGTAGCTGCTTGAATCTGTCAGTCACCATCTCTGCACCTACCCTATGGTTGTTACAGTTTGGAAAAAACTCCCTATGTTTCATGGATTCCATATATTTTGATGGTGATTATATATTCAGGCAAGTCCTGAACTCAAGGCATTTCCACTTTAAGCTTCCTTCATGTTTTCTTTGAATCTAATTTACTTTGAAAGAGTTATCTTTTAAACTTCCACTCAGTACGAATTTAGCCCCTTAAGATAGGTGGGTTCTCGATGCGTAAGGAGATAAGTTTTAACAAATTTTCAAATACCACTCCCACCCACCACTCCTGCATTTGATGGGTCTATGCAGATAAACCTACTTGTTGAAAGTTGGTCAATTATTGTCACATGCTGACAGGCATGTTTGAAGAGATTTGAACAGGGATTTGAATTTAACGTCCTGGTACAGGCTTTGTAACACTTGAGAAATGCATAAGTGGAACGTAGGCTAGTTTGAGCAGCACTTCCTGAGCAGGGAACGTTTCAAGTTCTGATTACCATGCTGCTCCCCTTTGGCAACTAATTTGCAGAGTGATCTTGCGGCCATTGACATGTTTCAGATGTTTTGAGGCTTCCAAATGGGGATCACGCTAGTGACTGCTCTTTGGACAGTTTCAATCGGATGAGACAGACAATCACCATCCACAGGAACAAGCTTGTGCTATGGTGGCACTTGGAGATCAGCAGTGAAACAGAGTGGAAAACAATGGAAATGAGAGCAATAGGTTATGAGAACAACCATCCACTTAAAAGGTCCACAGACAGACTCGGCTCCCTTGATTGATCTGATGGGTGGTGCTTCCACATGCACACGTTGACATCTATAACCTCCTTCAAGAAGAACTGTTCCCTTGGGTCCACAACTTGTCAGTCACTGTGAAAATCAACATTGACTTCAATTTCTTTGTCTTTGGCTCCTTGCAGTGCTCGCAGTTGGTTGCACTTAAATGGATATAGACGATGATGGATGGGTTATTTGCTCAGGTTTGACTTCCGTTAACTTCCATTGCAATAATAATAGCCAGAGATGGCAGGCAGCCAGATGTGCACCTTGACTGGCTTTCCACAGGTAAGGTTACCAACAATTAAACATTCCACCAATCCAAGGGATGAACAATTCAACCAGGATGTTTTATCAACTGCAGGAAATATCATTCCGCTAATGAACATCTTGTTTGCTCCCTCTGAGTAATCCCAGCAGTGAGGCACATGAGCATTACGACAAGAGGCACATGAGCCGGGCATGTCATAGAGCAAACCATCAGCGTATTGAAGATATTCTTCAGTGTGCCGAGGTGGCATTAGTACTTGCCAGTGAGGGATGTCTAGAATCCTAACATTCTGCAGAAGATTGCATAACACAGAGGGTGGAGGGTAGAAAACCACCGATCAATTTCTTTTGATGAAGCGACCATTGAAGAGGAGGAGAATAAAAAGCACCATGAAAATGGGTCACTATTTGCCAATCCAGCTATGCACATCGCTGCTTAGGGTTGCCCTAACAACTTGAAAGTTCCTCCGCTGACACGCAGGGAAAAAAATTAAATTCTTCAGCCCGCTTTCACCAACACAGGTCTTGCCCCAAAACAGTCCTTCAACCAATCATACCACCATTGCACAGCTGCCAGTGGCTCTTGTCATGTATTAATACTGATTATGAAGCAACTGGTAAGGTACTGAACATGATGATATAAAAGCAGTGCAAACTGTTGAATTGTACATGCAATTACAAGAAAAGGAAGCCTAACAATGTAATGTTTTGTCAAACACTCAAGTGGATACCTATGATAATTTATGAGAGCTTTCTCTTAATTCGCGGTCACTACAACACGGTGTGCTCTTTATGGCTTCAGGGTCCTATGCTGTCATTTTCTGTGTTCTTTCCAGAAGGGTAGGGGGTTTTAGTTCAGTCGGGCAGCCTGGTCAGTGCAGGCTTGGAGGGCTGAAGGGCCTGTTTCTGTGCTGTAATTTTCTTTGTTCTTTGAAAGGTAGGCTGTTCAGATCCCTGCCTGACTACTGAGATGCTTTGGCTCATGCCCTCTGGTTTTGGCACCAATGACTGCTGCACCTATGTATGCAGAGCAGTAGAGGGAGGGTAACTTGGCCATTAGGAGACACAGCAGCATGTTAAGTACTGACTGATGTGGACCACAGGTGAGAAGTGGGAGAGTTTGGAGTGGACTTCCCACCTTTTTGTTCCTTTCACCATCAACCCTGTTCTGGGTTAGTACCACATCACTCCTACCATTCTGTTGGAGAACAACCTTGTGGAGACACATGATGTATTGTAAAGCCAAGAATAAAATATCTATCACCAAGTTGAGGCAGCAGATATCTTCTGAATTGACTGATTTGAGATTTGTACTTGAAGTTCCAGGGGTTGACTACTCTCTCCATGGCACATATTCTACCAATCTATTCCTCTATCCTGTGCACTATCGGGGAGACTGAGAGTGTCACGTTTGTTAAAACCGCACAAAACTAGGGTAAACATTAGGATATTGTTCCTCTATCATTTTTCACCTCGATGATGGCCCTGCAGGATTCAGCAGCTGTGTCAAGTTGAGTAGAGTTTGGAGAGGAATGCATGTCCCATTCCCTTCGCAACACAGACGCCCTACAACTATTCCTCCCTGTAGTGTCTGTTCATGCTCACTTCTGCATGTTGCACCCTTGGGAGGAATGAGGTCCTCTGAAAAATCACCACCATGCATATCTATGGACACTTGCTGTACATACGAAGGCTTTGATAGAGAAGAGGTAGATATTGGTAGAGTACCATCCTTGAAAATAACCATGCCCAGACTTATACTTGTATAACTGATGGAGTAAATTCTGCATGTTAGTCATAGAAATTTCTGCCTGTGACCATTCATCTGGAAGATCTCCATCTCTGATTGACAGGGACATAGATGTCCTACTTATCTCTAGAGGCTTCTTCTTTGCATCGGTGAAGGCTGCACAAGTTGTGGCAGGCCACCTCCGATCCATTCCTTAATGTTTTGCACTCTCTTCTCTTCAAGAGGCAAATGAACAGATCTGTGGGTAAATACGTGTGTGGGGTTGAGGTTGGGGGGGGGGGCGGGGGGGGGGGGGGGGGGGCGGTGTCACATGTTCAAATAACAGTTGCAGTGCAATTGGTATGGTTGAACATCAGACAAAATTCGGCACATTGCAACGAGGGGCAGCAGTAGGTGGATAAATAAGAAGATGCTGACGTCCATTCAAAAGGGAGGAATGAGTCCTGTTTAAGTGGATGTGAGGAGTGATATGAGTGATATTAGGGGATGCAGTGATGTAATGGTATCATTGTTGGACTAGTAATTCAGTGATCCAGGATAATGCTCTGGGGACATGCATTCAAATCCCACCATGGCAGATGGTGAAATATGACTTCAATAAAAATCTGGAATTAAAAGTGTGATGATGATCATGAAACCATTATTGATTGTCATAAAAACCCATCTGGTCCACTGATGTCCTTATGTGGTCTGGCCTATATGTGATGCCAGATCCACAAGCAATGTGGTTGACTCTCAAGTGCCCTCAGGGATAAGCAATAAATACTGGCCCAGCCAGTGACGCTGACACTCCATGAGCAAATAAAAACATGGTATGCTTAGCAGTTTGTAGTTGAGGGGGAGGGAGGTGGTAGTGTGGGGTTTGGTGACTTATATACCACAGGATGTAGGTAAAGCTGAAACTGTACTCACTTTAGCTGACCTAGTTAGATCAATAAATCACTTTGTGGACTGAATTCATAAACTGGATACAGTGCTTCTACTGTTTATCTCGACAGACAGCTTCCATCACATCTTGATGATAGCAGCAGGTTTCTTTCAATGCTGTAGAAAACTATGTCCCAACTGCCACTGCCTCCATCAAGCAGTGAGTGGGGAGAAACCTTGGGCTGGCCTTGTTCACCAGGACTCCTTGATGAATATATCTCACCACCACTTTCCAAAGCCTCCCAACTCTTCCTAATTTCGTTTTTTGCCTGCCATCACATTAAGTGTGTTGGCGTTACACCTGCTATGCAGCCTGGAGTTGCAAAACCAGGAAGAAAAGAAATTAAGTAAGTGATCAAACTAAAAATCTGAAATTCTGATCTGCTAACTTCTGGACTTCACACAAACAATTTCTCTTCTTACTTGCTACCTGCCTTTGCCTTAATATTGTGGCCTATGTCACTGATGTTCATTTCACATTAGTTACACTTTTCAAATGTTTGAAAATACTGTCACAGTTAAGTCAGATGGTCATGAAACCACTGCAAATAATGTTGGCTACCTATTGGCAATACTTGATGGTTCTTCAATCATTTTTAAAACTACATAATGTAGTGGATTGGTGAGACGTTTGGAGCATATTTCATTACTCACCTTTATTTGGTGTGAGGCTGACAGAGAACCAATATTTGAAAGCTATCTACTCGTTTTTACTTTGCAAATTAGTAACTAAGCATTTCATTACAATTTGTATTAATCCGTCATATTTGTTAAGTGAGTAAAGCTAGCCAAAAGGTACATGAACATTGATAGATAAACACTGTATCTAATGGAATGCTGATATATTTTCTGCCTTGTCGTTTACTGCATTTTTTAAGTTAATGTTTCAAGTGACTATGATTTATTATAGTTGATTTAATAGTTACATCACAAGGTGAGAGGGGGTTGTAGGGAAAGTTTGTTTTAATTATTAACTAAAGTCGTAGCACTGAAGAGAAATAGTCGCTCTTGGTAACCATGGTGATTTTGAATCAGAATATCAGAATTTAGTGGGACTGGTCTTCCAACATAACATGCCATTTTGAGTTGGTATTGTAAAACCCTTACACGTTGCAGTATTAGATGATTGCGGTTGTAAATCGGTAAAAATCATTTAGATCAGTCATATTGTTAGCATGGCGATGATAATAAGTCTAACAATGTGTTGAAAGCCATCTGGGTGGAAATCAGGTCAGACGTCCCGCACGCTAGAATGGTGGGAGATGCGATACTGGGGAACAAGGCTCCCCTATTAATTTTAAACAAAGTGCCTACCTTTGAGAGGTGGGTGCCTCTTCTACCAGTAGTACCACCCACCAGAAATTATATCAGGGTTCCCAATCAGTGGAATTGCCGCTCATGTCAAGAAGGAAGATGTTGATGATGATCACAGATTCCAAGCACAGCTTTGCAATTCACCTCATTGAATTGTAGTGCCTTTTGTAAATGGATATGATGCACAGAACAAAGCAAGTCCTAATGAACAAACTCCTCTTCATTTTTTGATTTGATTTGATTTATTATTGTCACATGTATTAGCATACAGTGAAAAGTATTGTTTCTTGCATGCTGTTCAGACAAAGCATTTCATTCATACAGAAGGAAATGAGAGAGGGCAGAATGTAGTGTTACTTTCATAGCTAGGGTGTAGAGAAAGATCAGCTTATTGCGAGGTCCGTTCAAAAGTCTGATATGAGCAGGGAAGAAGGTGTTCTTGAGTTGGTTGGTACGTGACCTCAGACTTTTGTATCTTTTTCTGACGGAAGAAGGTGGAAGAGAGAATGTCTGGGGTGCGTGGGGTCCTTAATTATGCTGGCTGCTTTGCCGAGGCAACGGGAAGTGTAGACAGAGTAAATGAATGGGAGGGTGGTTTGCGTGATGGATTGGGCTACATTCACAACCTTTTGTAATTTCTGTGGTCTTGGGCAGAACAGGAGCCATACCAAGCTGTGATACAACCAGAAAGAATGCTTTCAATGATGCATCTGTAAAAGTTGGTGAGAGTCGTAGCTGACATGCCAAATTTCCTTGCTGCGTGCACCGTTGGGTGATTCCTTTGGTAAAAGCAAAATACTGCGGATGCTGCAATCTGAAAAAGAAACAGAAAATGCTGGGAAAATCTCAGCCGATCTGACAGCATCTGTGGGGAGAGGATAAAGCTAACGTTTCAAGTCTAGCTGACCCTTCGTCAGAGCAGCTCTGACAAAGGGTCATCTAGACTCAAAACATTGTCTCTATTCTCTCCGCAAAAATGCTGCTAAACCTGCTGAGATTTTCCAGCATTTTCTGTTTTTGTATGTGGGCGATTCCTTTATTTTCCTCTTTAAACTATTCTTAAGTAGTTGCAAGGGCTGATTAAAAGATCAAAATTTAAACTTTGATCATAGCTGCATCTAAATTTATTTTCTCAATTTTTTATCTTCATTTGCATTACTTAAAACTAAAGGCCTCATGATGACACTTTATGGTACTGTGTTACTTTAAATATACATTCACACTGATTTAGTATTTTTAATCCCTGAAATCCCAAGGGGCATATTTTCATGGAGTTGGGCTAACTTTGCGATCTTTAAAAATAGCGGCCGGGTCCCACAGTCTGAAGTCCTGTCCCCATTTCTGACATCTCCTTTTTGCCAACAGAAGGGGAAGGCACTTGAATGACACATTCGGGGCATCCAAACTCAACAGAGCCATTTATGGGCTGGGGCCGGGGGGACAGTAGCATAATGGTATTATCACTGGACTAAGTAATCCAGGGACCCAGGGTAATGCTGTGGCGATCCAGGTTTGACTCCCACTACAGCCGATGATGAAATGTGAACTCAGTAACAATCTAGATTTAAAAGTCTAATGCTGATCATGAAATCACTGTTCATTGTCATGAAAACCGATCTGATTTACTATTGTCCTTTAGGAAAGGAAATCTGCCACCCTTAGCTGTAACTCCAGACCCACAGCAATGTTGTTGACTCTTAAAATGCCCTCTGAAATAACCTAACAAGCCATTCCATTCAGGTGGACGATGAGGGATGGGCAATGCATGGTCAAATGCCAGAGATTGCTGTATCCCCTGAACAAAAAAAGAATTGAAGTGCTGAGTTCAGATAATCCCTACTTCCACTGATCCAACAGTATGGTAGTCATGAATTTATGGAGCAGATGAAAATGCTTTTGAAAGGTATTTACTGTCATGAAATGTAATTTTTTTAAAAATCCCCAGCCATTTAAATATGTCAAAAAAGGGTAGAAGTGGTCAGTTAGAGATTTAAAAATATTATCTATCAGCTGAAGTCATTATGAATATTTGACTGAGTTTCAAAAGTTACAAAATCACTTATCAAAGGGGGAGCGGGGGAGCAGAGGAGCTGAGACTACATTTTGACCGACAGTTTAAACAGGCTATTAAAGGATCAGCCATCTTTGATGTGGTTACTGAATAAAGGTTTGTTTTTAATAACAGATTGAATACGATGGGATTTAAAATCTTTAAATGAGTTTTCATGAATGAGAATTTTAACCAGTATCAAATATGTATGAGTGAGAGCTCTATTAGATTATTAAAAATTTAACTTATTTCATCCTTGCATGGCTTCTGAGGTCTCCCCTTTGGATACTGGGTGAATTGTTATTGAGGTAGCATGGAGAGATCATGAATTGACATAAAGGGGGTATGGGCTACGTGGGCTACATGATTGTGGTTGAGAGGAATGAATTTGCGTGGAGGGAATTGTGGATGCTGAGTGGGAGAGGGCCTAACATCTTCCAAAAAAACTGGGACAAGATGCCAGAGAATCAAGGCAGGCTTTCTAACTAGTCTGTCTCGGCATTCACTTATCCCTATGGTTGCCTGTGATCTGTTTCCAGAGTGAGCATCCCTAATTAGTCATAAAGTGTAGAAGTTTACAGTATGGAAACAGGTCCTTTGGCCCAACTTGTCTATGCCATCATCTTTTTTTTTTAACCATCAATCACGTCCCAGTTGCCCATGTTTGAAACATATCCTGCCCTGCTTCCCTGGAGCAGAAATTGGATGCAATGGGGCCCTTTAAACTGAGGCAAAATACTGCAGATGTGGGGAATCGAAATGAGAACAAAAATGATGGAAAGATTTAGCAGGTCAAGTAGCACCTGCAGGGAATAACAGAGTTGGGGGTGAGGGGATTCTCTGCACCCCCCATGGCGTATTTCTTGGCAGTGGGAGGTGGACCACCAGTGGTGGGATCTTCTCGCCCTGGAGCTGTCATTGGGATTCCCCATTTAATCCACCCCGTCGTCAACAGGAAAATCCAAGCCGGGGGATCACTGTCGATGGGACCAGAACATCCTGCTGGCAAGAAGCACTAAAAAATGCCACCCGGTGTTTCAGGCTGATGTTCTTTCATCAGAACTCCTTTAAACTGAGGCAGGTCTGGAAATTTCCTGACTCAGGCTATCTGCCTTGCTAGCAAAAACCCAGCCCCAGATTTCTGAATGCAGTAGTTTCCATAGTTTAGCAGAATGATAAAACTAGATGCTGAAAATCTAAAACAAGCCCTGAATTTGCTGGAAACAGGCAACAGGTGTGGAGAAAACAGGTGGGTTAAGATTTCAAAATTGACCCTTCATCTGAATTTGAGGTTAGACAAAAGGTTGATAGAAAACACTTTAACTTTAATACAGTTAGTTGGTATGTGTTAGATGAATGATGGTCTATACTGAGATGTGGCCAGTACTTCAACTGACAAAGCCATCTGCTGCTGGAACAGTTACAGCCCAGGACTGACATCCTGAGCAGCGTGGCACAACCTGCCATGCTCAGCTGGTGGCATGTCTGCTGCTGTATGGCTGGAGTCCAGGTTGGCATTGGTACTCATGGAAATATAGGGACTATGCCCAGAAGGGCTGGCCCTTCAGTAACAGTATTAATCTGTCCGCAAGCTAATATTCTGGGTTGGATAATGACTGATGTCAGGTCCTGCCAGGCCTCATGGAGATGCTGAAAGCAAAGAGTCTGCCTCCCAAAGCTGGAAAAGCTAAAGCCTTGAGGATCCTGACGTCTAATTTATTGTCCATCGGCAGTGTCCTGCTCCAGCCTTCAATTGCTGGATTGGCTCCCGGAGCTGTGCAATCCTAGTGTTGTGCAATTGCGGCGCTGTGCAATTCTGCTGCAGCTGATCATTACAGCAGGTGCTGAGGGCCAATTTGCCAAGGTTACCTATGTTCTCATTGACGAGATGCAAGGTCCTCAGTTTTTTTTTGGTGATCTATCAGGAGACACCTCTTTGAGCTGCAGCCATTGGTTCACCAAGTCCACAGCTGTCTTCTAGCCAGTCTCTGAAAGGAAGCACTTTCATTCCTCACCAACTCTGAGCTTTACCCATCCCCATTCCTGGAGAAAGATGCCTGGGGACTAATCCAGTGTGAATTACACTCTCAGCTCATTCTGCCAGGTTCATGGGAGTTGGCTGCTTGGGTGTATTTGGGGGTGAGGCTGCCACTCCCAGGAAGGAGTGTTGGTTGGAGCCCTAGCTTTATGGCCATTTCAGCATAAGCTGTCTGTTGAAGATGGGGACCTCTGCCTTTCTCCTTCTGAAGTTGTCCCACCTCATCATCCGATGCGCTCATTCCGTCTTCCACCTCTATTTCTTGTGAGCTTTCCACCACCAAATCATCTAAGACAGCAATTTTTACTCTTCTAACCTTCAGGGAGAAAGTCAGAAGGTTAAAATGGTTGCCCTTACCAGCGGTGAGATGACTCACGGAGCAGGGCAATGAAGATGGGTTTATGGAATTGTCCTGAACTGCAACATTGATAAGTGACATTGAGCATAGTGAGGAGGGCAAAACTGGAGTCCCCTTGCAGGCAGACTTCTCACTGGTACCTGTGCTGTCAGCTCTGAGAAGGAAAGGTTAGAGACGGTTCAAACTCTCAACAGATATAAGGTAAAAGTTTCCAGAACAGAGAGTTAGGTGTTATTTACCTTTCAATCTCCTGCCTCACTGAAAGAAGATATTTCTTCCTCGTCGCGTACTCCCTGCCCAAACATCATGATGCCCCATTGGCTTTGATCCAGTTAAGGGGAGGTGATGCCTTGTGGTATAATTGCTAAAACGTTAATCCAGAAACTGAACTACTGTTTTGGCGACCCAGGTACGAATCCTGCCACGGCAGTTGGTGGAATTTGAATTCAATAAAAAAATCTGGAATTAAGAATTTACTGATGACCATGAAACCATTGTTGATTGTTAAAAAACCCATCTGGTTCACTAATGTACTTTAGAGAAGGAAATCTTCAGTCCCTACCTGGTCTGGCCTACATGTGACTCCAGATCCACAGCAATGTGGTTGACTCTCAACTCGGGGGAACAAGGGATGGGCAATAAATGCTGGCCAGCCAGCAATGCCCATATCCCACAATTGAATAAAAAAATTAAGATTGCTCTGTTGGATTCTGCAAATTCATAAATCATTTCATATTTGGACTTATGAATAGTTTGCACTGAAACTTGGATGCAATTTCCTCTTGGCTAAATGACCATAACGCTGGGTACAATATCTCAACGTTGCCCAAAGAGAAACCAGTCAGCCTGTCCATTTAAGGTGGGCTATTCGTGGAATTGAATGCCTTTTAGCTCAGAAACATTCTGAATTATGACATTTACTCAACTGTAGAATCTGAAAAAGCGTGCGGCAATGATTGTCAATAAATACTGATCACAAGTGGGGAAAAAAACATTGAAGGAAACTAACCAAAGAAAGTAAAATCATTGTGATCCTCGCATTCACTTCTCACCTTCCCCCAGCTGAAGGCTATACAATATATAAGGCTATACCATAATATTATAGAAATAGATTATGTATTATTCTTTATTTGTTTAAAGTTACTTTAGAATGTCACTGTTATTTATAATTATTTAATATTTTTGTGCTTTAAGCCTGCATTAACAATCACAAAGTGTTCACAATTTATTCTTTGGCAATATAATTTATGTTTTCAATTACTCTATGTGAAACAATATAAGCACTAATATTTTGCAAA
This sequence comes from Carcharhinus amblyrhynchos, assembly GCF_965287045.1. Taxonomy (NCBI): domain Eukaryota; kingdom Metazoa; phylum Chordata; class Chondrichthyes; order Carcharhiniformes; family Carcharhinidae; genus Carcharhinus; species Carcharhinus amblyrhynchos. Next base: position 59,573,645 of record NC_137335.1, read on the forward strand.
AAAAAGACTTGCAGATGTAATGCATCAGATTTCTATTAGAGCTTACAAATGAAACAAAGTTGTCTTTTCCTTCAGGTCCAGCTTTGGCAATGGTGAGCACAGATCTAATTTTTCTATTTTAAAATATTTGCTTCTTCTATAAGGAAGAGATGAATACAAATATTCTGCTGTTATTGTTTTTAGCGGGTGGTAAATGCTTTGTACAGAACTGACAAAAAAAAATAAAGTTGACTCTTGTTTGTACCTATACTGTTTAAAGTTTTATTTCTGTAATTATTGTACACAACTAAAGTACCCAAATGCATAGCCTCGGGCTAGAATTCCCCCAAAAGTCTAAGTGTCATAATAGTGAGAAAACAGGAGTGATCTACACCAGTCTCTCAGGCACGCTCTGTATCACAATCTTTCAACACTGAGTCACTTTGTTGGAGAGCTGGGAGCTTGGCGGGGGTGGCGGAGTCTAAATACCCCCCCCTCCCCGCCCCGATCTCATCCCCAACAGACATAGGATCCCCCCACTTCATTGGCAGCATGTTCTCCCTCCCACTACCCTGCCCATGGAGTTACCTGATCCCTAAAGCAAGGCTCACTGGCATGGTTAGGCCACCCTCCGCCCCCCGCCCCCCCACAAACAAGTTCCTCAATACCAGTGCAAAACTTCTCAGTCTCCAAAAAAGTGACAAAGTGTGGGAGGATTGCAGTGCACATCATGTCGAAGAGACCCGCATGGATCACTCCATTATTCTTGCCATTATGTTGTTTTTTTTAGGAGATTTCTGCCCATGGGCATGAACCATTTCTTGAATGCACTATTAATTTTGCTTAAGATTAAGTACTTCAGATTTCTCCCATGTCTTTATTTCAATGTACATAGTAAGTAGAACTTGTGGATAAGACAGGAATCACAATTCTCACAAATTGCTCTGGAAACATGTCTACAAGTATCAGTCACAAGACATGTAGAATGTTGGGTTGCATAAGTAATACATTCTAAACCAAATATTTTAATGAGGTTATGGATTGATTATTAACTATTAAATTATAGTTTCTTGCTGTGCCTTGTCTCTGCTGTATCTCCTACTTGTCAATAATTTTGACAATTAGTCTTTAAGCAGTGATCTAATAATAGATCTTTGAGTAGATGGGAGAATGCAAATTGCACTCATTGGATCACTCAGATTTCCTGCTTCAATTAAGATCTGACTGTTAGTCCTGCAGCAGAGATGTTACCCGCTGATCATATAAAAGCACAGATGATGGTACTTGAAGCTTGTTTTTGGATCAGTATTTAGGTAAAGCCCCATCCATAACAAACCTCAGGTTTATGTATATGGGAATTTTTCTGTTCCTCCCGCCACGGGAATTGTAGCGGGGGTGGGGAACCATGCAAAGTTTCATTGACCTTAGGCAGAGTTTTCCGGTTTTGAGGCGAGCAGGTGCTGGATAATCCCGCTCATAGTTTGTTTATTTGAAGGTGCATTTTTTGTACTGTACCTCCTATCCCCCCCTTTCTGAAATTGGTAAGACGATCATATTGTTTGTAATTTTTATTAATGATCTGGATGAGGGTATAGTTGGGTGGATTAGTAAATTTGCTGATGACACCAAAATTGGAGGTGTGGTAGATTGTGAGGAAGGGTGTCATAGTCTGCAGGGAGACTTAGATAGGTTGCAGAGATGGGCCGAGAGGTGGCGGATGGAATTTAATGCGGAGAAGTGTGAGGTAATTCACTTTGGTAGGAGCAACAGATGTGTCGAGTATAGGGCTAACGGGAGGACTTTGAATAGTGTGGATGAACAGAGGGATCTAGGTGTGTGTGTACATAGATCCCTGAAAGTTGGGAATCAAGTAGATAAGGTTGTTAAGAAGGCGTACGGTGTCTTGGCGTTTATTGGTAGGGGGATTGAATTTAGGAGTCGCAGTGTAATGTTGCAACTGTACACTACTCTAGTGCGGCCGCACTTGGAGTACTGTGTGCAGTTCTGGTCCCCGCATTATAAGAAGGATGTGGAGGCGTTGGAGAGGGTGCAGAGGAGGTTTACTAGGATGTTGCCTGGTATGGTGGGGAGGTCCTATGAGGAGAGACTGAGGGATTTAGGGTTGTTTTCGTTGGAAAGAAGGCGGCTAAGAGGGGATCTTATTGAAACATATAAGATGATTAGAGGTTTAGATAGGGTGGATAGTGATAGCCTTTTTCCTCGGATGGAGAAAGCTAGCACGAGGGGGCATGGCTTTAAATTAAGGGGGGGTAGCTACAGGACGGATGTCAGGGGTAGGTTCTTTACCCAGAGGGTGGTGAGGGATTGGAATGCCCTGCCTGCTGCGGTTGTAAATGCGTCTAGTTTGGGGGCGTTTAAGAGATCTCTGGATAGGTTTATGGACGAAAAGGGATTGGTATAGGCTACTGGGTCATTGTTTTTGTAACTGGTCGGCGCAACATCGTGGGCCGAAGGGCCTGTTCTGCGCTGTAATGTTCTATGTTCTATGTTCTATGTTCTATATTTAATTTCTTTCTAACATGCTTTACCCGCATTGATAAATATTGAATAACTTCACATATTGACAACTTCTATTGACACTGCACCCCTTCTGTAAAGTAAACTGTCTCAGAAAATAAACTAAAATGGAATGATGGATACTGAATTGAAAATCTGGGGGCGGACGTTCAGTCCAAGAAGCGTTTGCTCGGATTTTGAAGGCACCAAGTTAAAGTGGTTTTGAGAGAAGATTTGAGGGCATTTGTGGCTCAGCAAGCACAGAAACTTACATATGTATAATAAGAACTAAGAAATAGGAGCAGGAGTAGGCCATCTAGCCTTTCGAGCCTGCCCCGCCATTCAGTAAGATCAGAAATGGATCAGTTTTACTTTCCTGCCTGCTCCCCATAACCCTTAATTCCCTTGTCTATCAGAAATCTATCTACCCGTGACTTAAACATATTCAATGAGGTAGCCTCCACCACTTCAATGGGCAGAGAATTCCAGAAATTCACCACCCTTTGAGTGAAGAAGTTCCTCCTCAACTCTGTTCTAAACTGCACCCCCCCCCCGCCTTATTTTGAGGCTGTGCCCTCTAGTTCTGGTTTCCTTTCTAAGTGGAAAGAATCTCTCTGTCTCTACCCTATCTAGCCCCTTCATTATCTTATATGTCTCTATAAGATCCCCCCTCAGCCTTCTAAACAGTACAGGCCCAGTCTATTTAATCTCTCCTCATAAGCCAACCCCCTCATCTCCGGTATCAGCCTAGAGAACCTTCTCTGCACTCCCTCCAAGGCTAATATAGTAGTATAGTAGTCCCAAACTTCAGGAAAAATCAAAGCCAAAATGTAGCTGTCAAAATAGGTTGAGATTATAGGTGCAGATGTCTACCAAGCTGCTGGAGACTGGAAAGGTTAGATTCATGCATGGGTAGTAGAGTGGTTAGCGCTGCTGCCTTACAGCAGCAGGGACACAGGTTCAATTCCAGCCTCAGGTTACTGTCTGTGTGGAGTCTGCACGTTCTCCATGTGTCTGCAGGGGTTTCCTCTGGGTGCTCCAGTTTCCACCCACAGTTCAAAGATGTGCAGATTAGGTTGATTGGTCATGCTAAATTGCCCCTTAGTGTCGGGGGATTAGGAAGGTAAATATATGGAGTTATAGGGATAGGGCCTGAATGGGATTGTTGTTGGTGGAGACTCGAAAAGCTGAATGGCCTCCTTTTGTACTGGAAAGTACTATGACCATGCAGTTGACTATATTGATTATGGCATGGATTACGTTGTGGGGTTCTCCAACAATTACAGCGGAGCTCTATGGGATCAATGGTGACACCAGATCTGAAGATCTGACTGGGATAAGAAGTTTTGTAAGTTTCAGTTTTAAAATACTGATTACAACCTAAATCTCTCCACCTTAGCGTGTTTAAAGTTTATTTATTAGTGTCACAAATAGGCTTACGTTAACACTGCAATGACGTTACTGTGAAAATCCCTTAGTCGCCACACTCTGCCTGTTCAGGTTCACTGAGGGAGAATTTAGCATGGCCAACACACATAACCAGCACATCTTTCAGACTGTGGGAGGAAACCAGAGCACCGGAGGAAACGCATGCAGACTCCGCACAGTCATCCAAGCAGAGGAATCAAACTCGGGTCTCTGGCCATGAGGCAGCAGTGCTAACCACTGTGCCACTGTGTATGGTAACCATCTCTGAGATAATGTCCATAATGTAATTAGATTTAGCATCACTATGCAAAGGGACAGCAATGCAACAAGTGTAAATTTCTAAATTGGGGAATGATAAATTTTACGAAGCTGAGAAGTGATTTGGCAAAAATGGTTTGATTCAGTGGCTGTAAGGAAAATCGTTGATATATCAGTGGGAGGCATTCACGAGTGAGAATCTTCAGGACAAGTGAAGACATATCCCCACAAAGAAAAAGGGTGGTGCTTGCCAAATCTAGAAACATCTAGTTATCCAGAGCAAACAGGGTAAGATAAAGCAGAAGAAATAAAGTTTATGATAGTCACAAACTTAATACTGTAGAAGGTTTAGAGTTGTATTGAAAGTACGGGGTGAAGTAGGAAATGGAATTAGGAAAGCAAAAAGAAGATATGAAAAAATATTGACGGGTAAAATCAAAGAAAACCCAAAGATGTTTCATCAGTATATTGAGAGGAAGAGGGTAGCTAAGGAAAGGCTAAGACCTATCGAGGATGTACAAGATAACTTTGGCGTTCGTGCAGAAGATATGGGCAGCGGTCTCGATGAGTATTTTATCTCTGTCTTCACGAAGGCCAGGGTTGCTATAGGCTTTACAGTTAAAGAGGAGGACTGCGAAATATTAGATATAATAAGCATAACGAGACAGGAAGTACTGGAATGACTGACATCTTTGAAAGTGGATAAAGCACCAAGGCCAGATGATTGTATCCAAGGCTGTTAAAGGAAGTCAGAGAGAAATTCATGGATGCGCTGAAGATCACTTTCCACTCCTCACTGGATACAAGTGGTTACTAGAGGATTAGAGATCTGCAAACATTATTGAAAAAGGGTACAAGGGAAATGTCAGAAAGCGATGGGTTAGTCGGTCTGACTTCGTTGGCGGGCAAATTATTAGAATCAATTCTGACAGACAGGCTAAACTGTCTTTTAGAAAATAATGGATTATTCAGGGATAGTCAGCATAGTTTTATTTGAGGAATGTCATGTTTTACTAATTTAATCAGATTCTTTGAGGATGTGAAAGGGACATGACAAGGAGGATTGATGAGGGTAGTGACTGGATGGATTTTAGTATGGCAATTGATAAGGTCCCACATGGTAGACTGGTCAGAAAGGTGAGATCTCACGGATCACAGGGGGACGCAGCAGGTTGGATCCAAAATTAGTTCAGTGACAGGAAACAATAGCAATGAATGTTGTGAATAGAAAGCAGTTTTCAGTTTTCAGAGTTGGATCTTTTGCTGTTTGTTGTGTATATTAATGATTTGGGTTTAAGTGTAGGAGGCATGATTGAGAAATTTGCAGATGACACAAGAATCAGCCATGTAGTTAGTAGTGAGGAGGATAGCTGTCAACTCCAGAATGATATCTGGGGTTTGGCTGAGTAGTTGGAAAAGTGGAAAATGGAATTCAATCCAGAGAAATGTGAGTTAATGCATTTAGTGAGGGCAAATAAAACTAGGGAATACACAAAAACGGGAGGATATTGAGAGGAGGAGTTAGAAACCTTGGAGTGTATGTCCACAGTCCCTGAAGCTCAGTTGGATAAGGCGGTAAAGAAATCATGTGGAATCATTTTCCTTTATTGGATGAGGTTTTAAATACAAAAGTAAGGATGTAACCCCGGAACTGCATAAAATGTTGGTTAGGCCACAGCTAGAATTTTGTGTACCGTTGTGGTCACCACTTTACAAGAAGGACATAATTGTTCTGCAGAAAGTGCAGAGGCATTTTAGAAGAATGTTGCCAGGGCTGGAAAATTACAGTAATGAGGAGCAAATGGATCAGCTGAGCTTGTTTTCCTTAGCACAGAGGAGACTGAGGGGTGACTTAATTAAGGTATACAAAATTACGAAGGGCCTAGATAGTGTAGACAGGAAAGATCCATTTCCCTGAGCAGAGAGACCAATTCCCGGGGGTATGGATTTAAGGTGACTGGGAAAAGGATTAGAGGAGTCATGAGGGAAAACTTCTTCACCCTGATGGCAGTGTGTGTTCGGAATTTGCTGCCTGATTTGGTGGTGGAGACAGAAACCCTTAACTCATTTCAAAGGTACCTGAATGTGGACCTGAATCTGAAGTGCTGGAACCTGCAAGACCAAGGACTGGACACTGGAAGGTGGGACTAGAATGGGTGGCTAGTTTTTTATTTTCCGCCCAGCACAGATATGATGGGATGAATGGCCTCTTTCTGTGCCATAACTTTTCTGTAGTTTTAAGACTTTTACCTGTCGCATTTGAAAGCTCAAAAATCTGCCTCTATCCACTTATCAGCTACCTCCCCAAATTATTCTTCTGCTCCTTGTCCTGCCTTTGATGATGCAAATGGGATGTTGTTTACTGCTTGAAAGGACAAGCCAAATGCAAATTGTAGTTACGGGTGATTTACGTTGACATTCAATAAATTAACAATATTATAAAGAAAACTTCAGGGAATGAGAATACTTATGAAAATTTATTCCTGGAATCCAGTGAACTTTTAAAATCCACCTGGTCTAAAATGAAAAAAAAACAAATTTCCACTGAACATTCATTTATCTTTTAACACAGCATGGTAGTGTTGTGTACAGTGAGAGGATCTTTCTCCAACAGCCCTTCATAGCTAGCACTTACAGCCCCACCATGTGTTGCTTATTGGAATATAAGCTCAGCAAAGTACAACACTAGCCTGGTAAGCTCTCCTTGATTCAGTCTCCAATGGACAGTAAAAAAGAAATGGGACATAGGTAGCATATTACTGATTTCTTAAGCATACTCTTACAAGGGAGTGTGATTAAATGGCCCAGATTTTCCCTTAGTGTGGCATCTTGTCGCAAGTTAGAGTTGTTCATGCACATTTAGATTTTAACAGTTTTTGCTCTCAAGGTTGCTGGAGTTTCGAGCAAGGATAACAAGGTGGCTGGGAACTTGGTGAATAACAGGACTCCAGAGAATCCCCATAAAACCCCTACAGTGCAGAAGGAGACCATTCGGCCCATTGAGTCATCAACAACCACAATCCCATCCAGCCCCTACCCCTGTAGCCCATATATTTACCCTGCTAGTCCCCCAGACACTAAATGGCAATTTGGTATGGTCAATCAGCCTGACCCGCACATCTTTGGACTGTGGGATGAAACGGGAGCACCTGGAGGAAACGTATACAGACACGGGGAGAACGTACAAACTCTATACAGACAGTGACCCGAGACTGGAATCAAGCACAGGTCCCTGACACTGTGAGGCAGCAGTGCTAACCACAGTGCCGCTGTGCCGCAAATAGTGTATCCCCTTAGCCAGTGAAATTAAAGGATTAAAGTGGCTAAATTGAATGTCAAATTGATGAAATGATAAATAAGTAAAGGGAGAAAAAGCAAGATTTGGTTGAAAGTGGTAGAAAAGAAACAAATGGGAAAATTTAACGTTTTAAAATCTCCAACAATTCACTCCCTGAAAGAATAAGATTCCACATTTTTAATTGTTCAATTTCAGAGGAAGGGAAGTTGATTTGTAATGACAATTTTGTAATTATTAATGATTGCTGGAGTACTTATGCTGTTGATTATTAGAATTAACTTTCATAGCCAAGATTAATGAGCAATTAATGTGCAAATGCCAAGAACTTCATAAAAATCAAGGGGTTGAGGCTGAGATACTGATTTCACAAGGCTAATTGTGGAGTGGCACAAATCAGCCACTCCACTATGGTAATTTCCAATTTGTCTGCTATCTCTTCCTTGATGCATGTTTCTGGCTGAGTTGCTTATTAATAATAGTCTGTGAATTTCAGATGCTGTTATTCTTTCAGCACATACCTCAAGCTGTGAAATGAAACGCTGTATTTTGTAACTGTGATATGCCGTGTTTGAAACCAAATCATTTACAACCTGTTATAACTCCAGAGTGGAACATAGTGCATTGTAAATGCTCAAAGCATAAAGTATATGTCGTTCCTCCCCACCCCCAAATACTTGGAGACCCTAACTCATTTTGATATATATTAAATGAAACCTTCCAGTTTTTACTGAGCTGATTGCCAAGGGATGACCTGAAGAAGGAAATAAACATTAACATTTGGCATGTCAGCTACGACTCTCACCAACCTTTACAGATGCATCATAGAAAACATTCTGTCTGGTTGTATCACAGCTTGATAAGGCTCTTGCTCTACCCAAAACTGCAAAGAACCACAAAAGTCATGAATCATAGAGTCATAATATGAATGCAGCCCAATCTATCGCGCAAACCAGCCTCCCTTCCGTTGACTCTGTCTACACTTCCCACTGTCTCGGCAAAGCAGCCAGCATAATTAAGGACCGCATGCACCCCGGACATTCTCTCTTCCACTTTTTTCCATCGGGAAAATGATACAAAAGTCTGAGGTCATGTACCAACCGCCTCAAGAACAGCTTCTTCCCTGCTACTGTCAGATTTTTGAATGGATTTACCTTGCATTAAGTTGATCTTTCTCTACACCCTAACTATGACTGTAGCACTACATTCTGCACCTTCTCGTTTCCTTCTGTATGAATGGTATGCTTTGTCTGTATAACGTGCGAGAAACAATACTTTTCACTGTATGTTAATGTGACAATAATAAATCAAATCAAACCTTAGCCATATTTTTTATCATTAGTTTCTCTCTTCCTGAAACCTCTGCATCTTGCTATTTCTCTTTATTCTTAAAAGCCTCTCCAAAACCCATCTGATGGGCTGTGCTTCACATCACTTCTTTGAGTCCTGATTGCTCTGCATCTGTTCTTCTTCTGTGGGGCATGCTTGAATATTTTATTACATGAAAGTGAATTGTTGCTCAGAACTCCAAGAGTAATCAAACAAAACTGCGGCCGTACTAACCCATCTGCATACGCACTGTCTTCGTTCACTTGTAATTGGCTTCCTCCCCCCACCCCACGCCAAACAACACTTGATCCCCACTTTCTATTCATACTTCAGCAGCAGAAATCCTGTTCAATATATGACCATCTCAATCGGTGCTTATTTTAATAGCCTTCAGTCCTTCATCCAAATCTTTCTTTACAACTTGCCATCGCTCTTCAATGATTGTGTGTGTGGGATGATGGGGGTGTGGGAATACATTGAGACTTCCTCCTACATCTTGCAGATTTGTTTCAAGCTTGCTTACACTGACAATTATCTGTGTGCAGAGCAGCAGAAATAAAGCTGCAACGTTGGTGTTCCAATTTTCCAAAGTGAGTGCTCAGCAAGTCAAGCTTTGCCTTGCAAGGGGAAGCTCGTAAAATTAACCAATATTCCAGATTAAAGTGCCTTTCTTATTTCCAAATTCAACCCTATTACTTTTTTTTAAAGCCCCAGTGTTTTTTAAATGAGCTCTGTCAGCGGTTTGGACGATGTTCCCAATCGCTTTCACTCTTCAAAATGCTCGGCTAATTCATTTATTTTTTGTCAGGTACAAGTCACGTTCTCTTATCTCGTGGCACAGTGGCACAGTGGTTTGCACTGCTGCCTCAGAGCACCAGGGACTTGGGTTTGATTCCCGGCTTGGGTCACTGTCTGTGCGGAGTCTGCATGTTCTCCCCATGTCTGTGTGGGTTTCCTCTGGGTGCTCTGGTTGCTTCCAACAGTCTGAAAGACTTGCTGGTTAGGTGCATTGGCCATGCTAAATTCTCCTTCAGTGTTCCCGAACAGGCGCCAAAGTATGGCGACAAGGGGATTTTCACAGTAACTTCATTGCACTGTTAATGTAAAATGACTTGTGACAGTAATAAATAAACTTTTTAAAAAAACTTTAACTTTTAACTACCTGCTTATCATTTCTTTCATTATTGTCCACAGGTATATTATTGATAGATCACCTAAAATCCGTAACTAATAGCAATTTTCTTCCATAATTCCTTTCAAGTGTTTAAATGCAGGTCACCTACCCCAGGAACTTTGTGGATATTGTTGTGAAACAACCTTGAAGCCAAAGTAAAATGTACCTATTATCCTTCACTTTCTATCAGTTTTGCTGAGTGTGAAGTAAAGATTGATTTGAAAACATCAGAAGCAGAAATAGCATAAAGAATATTTTCTGAAGTTTGTTGAGCATTTTCATTCATTTGAATTTTTTATCATAATGGAAACACTTGATATTGCATAAATTTAAAAAATATATATTCCAGTGCCGGAGAGATTGTTCAAGAGTAACTATTATTTGCTATGCCTGTTGTACCTCATTATCATTATTTTTTGTTGGGAGAAGGTGTAGCAGCAATGCTAAAATTGGAGGCTTTGCATCACTTCAGTAATTTCAAAAAATTGCTATCTGCTGTGACTTCAATGGGACACCCTGTGATGGAGCAGGCAATCACTGACAACAACTACTGGAATTCAGAGTTCATCTGCGTATATGCAGACTCTAGAGTTTGCTGTCAGTTCTCCAGGGTAGTTATGATGAATGCTGACAGTTTTAAGGATGGCACGGTGACACAGTGGTTAGCACTGCTGCCTCACAGCACTGGGGGCCTGCGTTCGATTCCCAGCTTGGATCACTGTCTTTGCAGAGTCTGCGCGTTCTCCCCATGTCTGCATGGAATTCCTTCGGGTGCTCCGGTTTCATCCCACAATCTAAAAAGACGTGCTGGTTAGGTGCATTGGCTATGTTAAATTCTCCCTCAGTGCACCCAAACATGCACCGGAGTGTAGCAACTAGGGGATTTTCACAGTAAATTCATTGCAGTGTTAATGTAAGCCTATTTGTGACACTAATAAATAAACTTAAAACTTTGTTATCATTCCAACTGCATAATTAAGGTCAAAATTTATCAGATGCTGCATGATATGACTATAAAATCTTTCAGTTTAAATATATGAAGAATAAATTATCAGTAAAAGTAGGAAATGTTGGATTACATGGCAGCTAGTTAAGTGTTTGAAAAGATAAATGAGTAATTTGGTTATAAATCCTAGAGTTATTCTTCCCTCTTAGAAAGGATAGCAGAACTGGAGGGCACAGCCTCAAGATAAGGGGGGCGCAGTTTAGATCAGAGTTGAGGAGGAACTTCTTCACTCAAAGGGTGGTGCATCTCTGGAATTCTCTGCCCGTTGAAGTGGTAGAGGCTACCTTGCTAAATATATTTAAGTCACAGGTAGATAGTTTTCTGATAGACAGGGGAATTAAGGGTTATGGGGAGAGAGCGGGAAAGTGGAACTGATCCACTTCAGATCAGCCATGATCTTATTGAATGGCGGGGCAGACTCGAAGGGCTAGATGGCCTACTCCTGCTGCTATTTCTTATGTTCTTATATTGGTATTGTTACAATTAGCTCTTTCATAACAGTGGTATTTTCTGCCGAGCGAGATAGAATCCTGAAAGAATTAAATTCCTGGCTTTGCTGCCGCACATGCCATCACTGCTGTTGGAGATCCATTAGTGTTTGCCAAACTGGAGCATTAAATCTGTGACTAACTCCTTCAGATGGACATGTAAAAAATTCATCACTAAAAAATCTGTAAGCATTGCACAGCATCAGAGAAGTTGAATTTGCAGGGGGCCTAGGATGTGATGGGATGTACATTTCATTTATAAAGTGATGAATGTAATTTCCTATTCACCTTAAACATGTCCATCCTCAAAGCCAAACTGGTGAGGCCAAGCAATGTTTCGAGGTGATTGTATTCCAACTGCGGTGAAAGTAAATCCAGACTCTTGACAGCTTCAGTTTCACCACTGTGCCATCTGTTTTATCCATGCATTTGATCCAGGCCAGCTAATCACTGTGGATTGATTGAGGGTATGCGCAATGCTGCCAGCTCAGGCATTGCCTTACACTGGAGAATAGCTGGCTTTCCAACACGGGCTGTTTGAAATTAAAGCTATTATTGATCTTAGTCAAGTGCAATGTGTGCACATTAATTGTAGCACACATTTGATGCTCACATTAGGATTCTACGTGCTCAGCCTATTTCCTATCTAATATTTGGCCATCCATATTACCTACTCTGTACACGAATTGAGACATATAGGATTCTCAGGGGTCTTGACAAGGTAAATGCTGAGAGGTTGTTTCCCCTTGTGGCAGAGTCTAAGACCAGATGTCATAATCACTAGTAAGGGGTCACCCATTTAAGACAGAGCTGAGGAGGAATTTCTTCTCTCGGCGGGTAGTGAATCTATGGCATTCTTTACCACAGACGCCTATTGAGGTTGGATTGTTAAGTATGTTGAAGGCTGAGATTGTCAGCTTTTTAATCAGTAAGGGAATCAAAGATTATGGGGATAAGGCAGGAAAGTGGAGTTGAGGGTTATCATATCGGATCAGCCATGATCTAATTGAATGGCAGAGCAAACTCAATGGGCTGAATGGCCTATTTCTGCTTCTATGCCTTATGGTCTTGTGCAATCACAGAACAGAAGTTCAGATGTGTGCTGCATACACTTTTTTGACTATTCCAATTTAAGATTGGAAAATTATGCAGCGTACATTGGCAAAAATTCTGATAATCCTTTACTGGGGAGGAACTCTCCTTCAATATCATGAAGTTGGAAACAATCCCTTGTCTTTATTCTTACTCATCATTCTTCAATCCTTTCCCAATCTTTTCCCTTTTATTACATATGAATAAAGCATCTGTGAAAAATTCCTTCATCTCTCTAAAACAACAAGAACTTATTTTTATGTAGTGCCATTCTCATCTTCAGGATGTCCCAATGCGTTTCATTGGACTCAGAACATAATATCTAATGATTGATGTGATTTTGCAATTGGACAGCATTTACTCAATAATCCCAAGTGTGCCATGAATTACATTAACAATCAATTTAAGATTAGCTGTTAGTCTCGCAATGCAGCTCACCTACACTTGCTGGAAGCTACATATATTCAGGGACTTGTCCTCTTCAGGCAAAAGGAATATGTCCAGACATTGTGCTTTTTTTTCTGAATTTAATATAAGCATGGGAGATAATAGCTCCCTGCTGCATTCTCCATGGCAACACCTCGACCAATCAGAGTTGACTTTCCAACCACTCATCACTTTTTTCTCATGTAGCAGAAATTGTTTTTCCCTTTGAAATTTGGCATTCTTGCATTTGTCTTGATGAGTGCAAGATGAAAAGTTTCAACAGCATGAAAATTCCTTATGCTATGTAAATTCAATTTCTTCACAATGAACTTTGTGTTATCCAACACTCTACCAACCAAAATTCTCTACTAGCTGAAATTTCGTACATTTCTCTAATACAGATCATCGAAAACAATTACAAAGTTTATGCAAACTTGAACATTTCACAGGCCATCTCAGGATGTCTAGGCCAGCTTCTAGTCAAGGCACTGGTAGTTCTGTTTGTGGTTGCCATTGTAATTTGCTAGTGCATGAATTATAAACCCCATCCTGCAATTCTGGTATCCGATAAACCAGGGAAAAGTCAAGATGAGAAACATGACAAAGTTGTTTGACACTAAAGCAGAAAATTAACATCAGTTGGTTGACATATTGAAAAGGGCAAGAATTGGAAGGTTTTGATGAGAGATTCTAATGTTGGTTCATTTACAATACATAATACCCAAAGATGAATAGGTTAGGTGGATTGGCTATGCTAAATTGCCCCTTAGTGTCAGGGGGATTAGGAGGAGAAATACCTGAGGTTATGGGGATAGGGTCTACATGGGATTGTTTTTGGTGCAGGGTCAATGGGCTGAATGGATTCCTTCTGCACTGTAGGGATTCTATGAATGTCAGGGTCAAGTTGAAGTTTTTTGCTAGTTTTGTATCAAATAAAGTTGCTGAAAGATGCCATATTCCTTGTGTGCTTAACTTAGAGCAGCTGGATCATATTTTACATGAATGGATTTTATTGAAACATCTGGAGGGTGTCCCTATCTCCCGACCATTGGCTTGAAAAAGCAACAAAGGTTTCATGAGAAAATGAAATTGACTGAAGCATGTGCATTTTCTGATGGATGGTTGGTGTTTTAAACTTTGTCACAGCATTAGAAGGTTTGATGTATCTGGTGAACAGAAATCAGCTTACAGTTATGATGCTGAAGAATACTGCAAAATTTTTAACAAATTGGTTGCTGAACTTAATCTATCCCTTGATCAAATTTATAATGCCAGTTATAATGGGGCTTGTACCAATGGTGAGCACTGCTGCCTCACAGCGTCACCAGGGATCTGGGTTCAATTCCAGCCTCAGGCAACTGTCTGTGCAGAATTTGCATGACTTTCCCGTGTCAGTGTGGGTTTCCTCCAGGTGCTGTGGTCTCCTCCCACAGTTTAGGTGCATTGACCATGCTAAATTGTCCGTCAGTGTCAGAGGGATCAGCAGGGTAAATGCGTGGGGTTACGGGAATAGGGTCTGGGTGGGATTGTTGGCAGTGTAGGCTCGCTGGGCCGAATGGCCTCCTTCTGCGATGTGGGGATTCTATGAAAACTGACTTATGTCGGCGATGTTTGCTGAATTCTTTGTGAATGGATTTAGTTCTGCTGATTTTAAGCAGAATGAAGATAGAATTACAGTGCTTATGTTTGCAAACACTGCAGGTCGACATAGAGTGAAGCTTTCAGTGGTTGGAAAGTGTATGCATCCTAGACCATTGAAAGCTGTTCCATAGCAACCTGTAATTTACAATGGGTGGATGGACAAAGATATTTTTTGGGAATGGTTTTGTCATGTTTTTGTGCCCGCAATGAAAGAACATTTCAGATAAATAAGGAAGTCTGAAGACAGTGAAGAAATTGTATTGCGAGACAATCTTCAAACTCACCCTTGTGAACCTGTGTTCGTGAATGGTAACATTTATAAAACCAATTTCCTGCTCTCCAGTATAACCTAATTATCTCAACTGATGCACTGCATGCCATCCAGAATATGAATTGTTATTATAGGAGCAATTTCACAAGAGAGTTTAATCAATTATAGGACACTACACAGAAATTTCAATCTGTTGATAGCAAAGAAGATTTGTGATTTTTAAGATAGTCTGTACCTGAATATCAGTAAAAAATGCAACATTGAGGAGGGCCGTAAATTAAAACGTTGCGTGTCGTGTTAATGGAAAACTCTTCCGACGAAGAAGATTTTGAAAGCGTTGGGCTTAGAACTTATGCATGATGGAAATTATGGACAAGAGCAAATTACTGTGCTGGAATCTGAAACCAAAAGAGAAAACGCTGGAAAATCTCAGCAGATCTGGCAGCATCTGTAAGGAGAGAAAAGTGGTGACGTTTCAGGTCCAGATGACCCCTTGTCAAAGCTAAAAGGCACAGAGAGTGGGAGATATTTATACTGTAAGGTGGAGGAATGAAAGATGAGTCATAGCCACAAAAACAAGGAGAACGGCTGCTAATGGCAGTCCATAGAGAGAATAGAAGATGTGAAAGGCCAAAGGGCAGACAAGCTGAAATCAGAAGATGAGCTGTGACAGATGAAGATGTCGGGGGGAGGGGGGAGATGGATGGGAGAGAGGTAAATTTGAGAATTTTAGCTCTCTGCCAAAGTTTAACAAAGGGTCATTGGGACTTGAAATGTCAGCTCTTTGCTCTCCTTACAGATGCTGCCAGACCTGCTGAGATTTTCCAGCATTTTCTCTTTTGGTGATGGGAATGATGAATTATACTACTTTTACATACCAAATCAGCAAACTTAATGGAAGTGAGATGGGAGAGTGGCTGGAAGCTGACAAAGAGGATGAAGTGACACATATTGTTGGCGATGCAGAAATGATGGAGAGTGCTGTGAATCATCAAAAGCCAAAGGAGACTGAAAACATCTCTAAAGAAGGAGACTGCAGTGAAAAGAGGAAGATAACTTGGGCCAATGCTGCTTCTGCTTTAGACATTGATTAAATTTGCTGCAAGGCCAATTTGTTATCCTGAACAAGAGCTTATTCAATTGCACATTCTGCAGTTTGATGCAGAAAAGGTAGGGTACTGATAGGCAAGCTGACATCAGGGATTTATTTCAGAAAACCTCCTGGGCTTGTACTGGAACCCAACCTCCCACACCTTCAACATTTTCAGGGGTAGTCATAAGAGATGCTGAGGATTTGTTTGACTGAACTGTATTATTTTATACTTTAAATTATGTTTTAATGTAGGGCTGAAAATTAGAAGTAAAAAAAATACGGTCCTTTATTTTCTGAGTACAGGCATTATTTCATTCCAGGGCCGGAATTCTCCCACCCTTCACACCGGCGGGATTCTCTGGTCCTGCCAATAGTGCACCCCCGCTCACTGGTTTCCTGCTGGCATGGGGTGACGTTAATGGGAATTCTCACTGACAGCAGCGGGATCAGAGAATCCCACTGCTAACAGACAAAACGCCACCTCCTGCCGATGGGAAACGTGTGGCTTGGAGGCCAGAGAATCTCGCCTTTTATTCTTTGAAAGCTCATGCTACACGTATACCACTGTATTACATCATTAAGTGGAACTCTCTGTCAGCCAGTATTTTTTGATTAACTGGCACCATTCATTCCCCATGCAAGCCAGATAATAAATATTTTACTATACTTCTTTAATATTGCCAGTCGTGGAGCTGGATCATCTTTTCCAGTACAGTTTTATTTCTATCCTGGAAGGGTTAGTGCAAGGCATCTAGATGTCACATCTATTGTGACCCATTCAAGACATTCGTACTTCGTCTCATAAACCTCCAAAAAGTCACATATCCAAAAATTAGCATTGGCCATAAGATTTGGTCTGCTAAGGCTTAAGAATGTTGTTTAGGTTCTATACTAAATTCAGTCTGGCATCGAGGTGGGTATCAAGTGCATCCTGCACAGTGGCACAGTGGTTAGCACTGCTGCCTCACAGCTCCAGGGACCCGGGTTCGATTCCCAGCTTGGGTCATTGTCTGTGTGGAGTTTGCACGTTCTTCCCGTGTCTGTGTGTGTTCCCTCCCACAGTCCAGAGACATGCAGGTTAGGCTGATTGGCCATGCTAAATTGCCCCTCAGTGTCCTGGGATGCGTGGGTTGGAGGGACTAATGGAGCAAATGTGTGTGATTATGAGGATAGGATGTGAGTGGGATCGTTGTCGACGCAGACTCGATGGTCTGAATGACTTCCTTCTGCACCATGGATTCTTGATTGTCTGTGATTCTATTAGGCAAAATCACTTTCCACATCATAAGAACATAAGAACATAAGAAATAGGAGCAGGAGTAGGCTATCTAGCCCTTCGAGCCTGCCCCGCCATTCAATAAGATCATGGCTGATCTGTCGTGGCTCAGTTCCACATTCCCGCCCTCTCCCCATAACTCTTAATCCCCTCTCCTATCAAAAACCCATCAACCCGTGTCTTAAAAATATTTAGCGAGGCAGCCTCCACCACCTCAACGGGCAGAGAATTCCAGAGATTCACCACCCTTTGAGTGAAGAAGTTCCTCCTCAACTCCATTCTAAACCGCCCCCCCTTTATCTTGAGGCTGTGCCCCCTAGTCCTACTGTCCTTTCTGAGCGGGAAGAGTCTCTCCACCTCTATCCTATCCATCCCATTCATCATCTTATGCGTCTCAATGAGATCTCCCCTCATTCTTCTAAACTCTAACGAGTACAAGCCTATTTTATTCAGCCTCTCCTCATAGCTCAACCCCCTCAACTCCGGTATCAGCCTAGTAAACCTCCTCTGCACTCCCTCCAAGGCCAAAATATCCTTGCGTAAGTACGGCAACCAAAACTGCACACGGTACTCCAGCTGTGGCCTCACCAATGCCCTATACAGCCGCAGCTAGACCTCCCTACTTTTATATTCAATCCCCCTCGCTATGAAGGCCAGCATCCCATTAGCCTTCCTGACCACGTGCTGCACCTGCAAGCTGGGTTTTTGCGACTCATGCACAAGGACCCCGAGGTCCCTCTGCACCATTGCCTGCTGCAGTTTTTCGCCACGTAAGTAATAGTCTTTCCTACCATTATTCCTACCAAAGTGGGCCACCTCGCACTTGCCAACATTAAATTCCATTTGCCAGTTCCTGGCCCATTCGCCCAGCCTATCTAGATCCTTCTGCAGACTCTCCACACCCTCGGCACAATTTGCCATTCCACCAGTCTTGGTGTCATCAGCAAATTTCAACACCATAGACTCGGTTCCCTCCTCCAGATCATCTATATAAATGGTAAATAGCTGAGGCCCCAGCACCGACCCCTGGGGCACTTCACTAGTCACCAACCACCAATCCAAATAGCACCCATTAACCTCCACTCTCTGCCTCCTATTTGACAACCAATCCTCTATCCACGCTAACACCCTACCCCCAACTCCATGCCCCCTCACCTTCTGCAATAACCTCTTGTGAGGTACCTTGTCAAACACCTTCTGAAAATCAAGAAAGACCACATCCACCGGCTCTCCTCTATCCACCACCCTAGACACATCCTCATAGAACTCCAATAAATTTGTCAGACACGACTTCCCCTTAACGAAACCGTGCTTCGTCTGCTCTATCAAGCAATTCCCCTCAAGATGCCTCGCTATTTCCTCCTTGATGACCAGTAGCTAAGAGTAGTGGGCGAGAAGAGGATTGGGAGAGGTTTAAATGTCAACAAAGATTGACAAAGAAGTTGATAAAGAAGGGTAGGAGAAACTATGAAGCTGGGCTAGCGCTTAATATAAAAAAGGATAGCAAGAGTTTTTATAAATATATAAAAAGGAAGAGGCTGGCTAGGGTGAATGTTGGACCCTTAGAGGATGAGAGGGGGGACTTAGTGGTAGGGGATGGGGAAATGGCTGAGGTCTTGAATAACTTTTTTGTTTCGGTCTTCACAGAGGAAGACGTGAATAATTTGCCGGGTGTTAGCGATGGAAAGGTGGTAGGACTGGAGGGTCTCAATGACATTATTGTTACTAGAGAGGCGGTGCTCGACAGACTGGAGGGACTGATTGTGGACAAGTCCCCAGGACCGGATGGAATGCATCCGAGGGTTCTGAAAGAAATGGCGGAGGTGATAGTGGATGCCTTGGTGGTTATTTTCCAAACGTTGCTGGATTCCGGGGAAGTGCCGGAAGATTGGAAAACGGCTAATGTTACGCCGTTGTTTAAGAAGGGTGCCAGGCAAAAGGCAGGGAATTATAGGCCGGTTAGTTTAACGTCTGTTGTAGGTAAAATGTTGGAATCCGTCATCATCATCAAATTCATATTGTGATAAGGGCGGTACGGTAGCCCAGTGGTTAGCACTGCTGCTTCGCAGTGCCAGGGAACCAGGTTCGATTCCTGACTTGGGTCAGTATCTGTGTGGAATTTGCATGTTCTTCCCTTGCCTGTGTGGGTTTCTTCCGGGTGCTCCGGTTTCCTCCCACATTCTGAAAGACGTGCTGGTTAGGTGCATTGACCCGAACAGGTGCCGGAGTGTGGCAACTCGGGAAATTTCGCAGTAAGTTCATTGCAGAATAAGGTGAGCCTTACTTGTGACTAATAAATGAACTTTAACTTTAAAACTTGTACCTGTCAAGCATTCACCAGGTGTTCGGGCTATCATAGCTGGGTTAGGTTGTGGCACGATTTGAATTCCCTGCTTCACTTCTGACAGAAATCCCTGAATTCCAGCTGTCTGCGTAAACCTTCAAAAACAGACGTAAACTGAATGCTTTGAAAATGATGAATCACCAAGGTACATCAGTTGAGCAGAATCCTCGGCACCCCACAATGCTAATTTCCATAGGCAAAGAATTGAAAGGATTTTCCATTTGTTTTCATACGTTAGATCATCAAAGTACATTCAAAATCTCCAAGTGATAATTCCATCACTTTCCTCTCCAGATGGCTATGATTATCTATAGGACAGCACTCTTATTTTTAAGCCAAGCTAATTAAAACCAAATCAGTGAAAAGCTATGTAACAAATATGGATTGGATAATACTAATCTTTCATGATTCCTTTGGTATATGTTTGTCAACTCAATTCTAGAAGTTCTCCCCCGCCCTTCTGTCTCATTTATTAAATGCCTGCAATACACCTTTTTGAAAACTACTTTCATGAATAAATAATTAATGTTTGGAATTCATTCATTTTAATTATCACCACATCCGTGCTATTGATCTCGCTGGCGCTGTCTTTGCTCAGCTGAGGCAGCCAGTTTGTCTCAGGAAATTCCTTCTCAATAATTTTACTTAATAGTTTCCTCAAGAAGGTAGCTGTACTAAGAGATACCTTGTAAACTGAAGACGCCCTGATTTGGTCCAAATGATCTTTCAGTAGAGGCATAGATAGGGTGGATAGTCAGAGGCTTTTTTCCAGGGTAGAAGTGTCAACTACAAGGGGACACAGGTTCGAAGTGAGAGGGGGAAAGTTTAAGGCAGATGTGCGGGGTAAGTTTTTCATGCAGTGACTGGTGGGTCCCTGGAAGGCACTTGTCAGAGGAGGTGGTGGAAGCAGGCATACTAGCAACACTTAAGAGGCATCTGGATGGGTACATGAATAGGGAGGGACTAGAGGGATACAGACCAAGTAAGGATACAAGGTTTTTTTTAGTTTAGTTAGAGCATCATGATCGGGACGGGCTTGGAGGGCTGAAGGGTCTGTTCCTGTGGCATGAAATGTCATCCAGACTTGAAATGTTAACTCTGTTCTCTCTCCGCAGATACTGCCAAACTTGCTGAGATTTTTCAGCATGTTTTGTGATTGAGAATGACAATTTGGGTGGGATAGTGAAGAGTTGTCTCCATAGAGCCATACCCAGCAAATGTCAGCATTTTAAGCATTGGACATTGAGAGTAAACCCCAGACAAATCACTGGATGTATCAGATCAAACTTGTGATTATTAATTGCTTTGGCTAACATCATACACTCCAAACTCAGGATTGAGTGGACTCAGCAATTGCATACTGACTGACATGAGTTATTTTATTAGGAGTAAGGATTAATCTTTGTCAACAACTTTCACCAAAGCCAAAAACTGATTAGATTTCTGATTAGAGACCAAACTGGAAGTTATAAAGATAAATGTAGATGGAGATAATCAATTATTCTTTTGGAATTAGATTCCTCAGACCAGTGAGGTTTGATGTAGCAGTGTTTGAATAGTGTAAGTGAAGGTATAGAAGATTAAATAATTGAGGCTTTAGACTTAATTAGATGAATTAAAAGAATGAAGTTGGTGGATAGAATTATCTTTTCTGATTGCCTTTATTTTTATCTGGTTATCATGAATTATTAATAATTAGTCAATATAACAATGTGCACTCCAAGGTAAAGATTGGTCCCAAGCAGAAAAATATCTGAACATTATTTCTTTTTACAATTTGTTCCTAGGTAAAACGGGCAAAGTGGCATCTATTGTCCAAGCCCAGTTACCGTAAGATTTATGCCTTGGCTTCCCTAGCACTACTCTTGGATTAATGTAGTGCCTTATTAACTGAGGCAAATATGATAAGAATATGACAGAGGAGCGATAGATTTAAATTAAGGGTAACACCCATTTTGGATTATGGCCACATCCCTATATAGACTACAGCCGAACAGATACAACAACTAAACAAATAAGAAGCATTATTTTCTTTTTACCTCATTTCAATTTTTGTATTTTTTAAGTGTAAAGACAACGGGGGGAATTTCCCATCCCTCCCGCTATGGTAATTATAGCAGGTGGCGGACGGACCATGCAAAGGTCCATTGACCTCAGGTGGGATTCTCCAGTTCTGGGGTGAGCACGCCCGGAGAACCCTGCCCCTAGATTGTTCATCAATGAGAAGCATTTTTTTCCCCATTTTAATACTTACTGTCAGTGTCAAACTTTCCCAGGTATGATATAGCATGGCTTGGTGCAAAGACATGTTCTGTTATATCCTGTAATGTGCCTTAACCCCAATCAAAGAACCCAACATGCAGCTTTCCATTGATGAATGATGGTGTCTTTCTACTTAAAAAAAATTGAAATAAAGTAGAACAAAAATAATGTTTCTTTTTTTTAGTTGCCTTATCTGTTTTGGATTATGGCCACAACCCCATATAGCCTCTCCTCATAGCTGATGCCCTCCATTTCAGGCAACATCCTGGTAAATCTCTTTTGCACCATCTCCATATGGGGATGTGGCCATAATTCAAAATGGGTGTTATCCTTAACTTATGTCTGTCAACAAGAATATCTCACTCCTCTGTCATACTCTTACTGTATTTGTCTCTTATAAAGCACAAAGAAAACAAAGAAAATTACAGCACAGGAACAGGGCCTTCGGTCCTCCAAGCTCACACTGACCATGCTGCCCATGTAAACAAAAACCCCCTACCCTTCTGGGGACCATAGCCCTCTATTCCCATCCTATTCATGTATTTGTCCAGACGCCCCTTAAAGGTCGCTATCGTATCTGCTTCCATGACCTCTCCTGGCAGTGAGTTCCAGGCAGCTACCACCCCCTGTGTAAAACACTTGCCTCGGACATATCCTTTAAATCTCACCCCTCACATCTTAAACCTATGCCCCCTAGTAATTGACTCTTCCACCCCGGGAAAAAGCTTCTGACTATCCATTCTGTTCATGCCCCTCGTAATCTTGTAGACTTCTGTCAGGTCACCCCTCAATCTCCGTCGTTCCAGTGAGGACAAACCAAGTTTCTCCAACCTCTCCTCATAGCTAATGCCCTCCACTTCAGACAACATCCTGGTAAATCTTTTCTGCACCATCTCCAAAACCTCCACATCCTTCTGGTATTGTGGCGACCAGAATTGAACATTATTTTCCAAGTGCAGCCTAACCAAGGTTCTATAAAGCCGCAATATGACTTGCCAATTTTTAAACTCAATGCCCCAGCTGATGAAGGCAAGCATGCCTTCTTGACTGCCTTCTCCACCTGTGTTGCCACTTTAGTGACCTATATTTTCATCTCTACAGCCTCGCTAAATTAGATTTTTAATTTAATACCAACTTATGCTAAATTGTGATCATTTTGTGCTGTGATCCTTGCCAATTAGGACTACCCAAATTCTAATTCAATCTAACAGTTTGGATGAGTTATAAATCCATCTTCCAGAGATGATTGGAGAGTATGCTTACACACTGCACTTTCTGGAATGCATTACAAAAACTGTTCCCACAATACAAATCAGAAGACCAATTAGAACATTCCATGGAAGTCAATTTGGGCAGCAGTGTTTTGTTTCTAGAACAAAAATGGAAAGGGATTGATTTGTTTTCAGCTGATTTACTTTCAGGTTTTTCAACAGAATCCTGGTAATTACTTCATTGAAATTTGGCTCATAATTGCACTTTCCATTGGCTTCATTTGATTGAAAATGAGTTGCAATTTGATATCTTTTGATTTATTGTCACACGTATTCGTACACAGTGAAACATACTGTTTTTTGCGCACTACACAGACAAAACATACCGTTCATAGAGTGCATAGGAAAGAAGGAAAGGAGAGGATGCAGAATGTAGTGTTACAGTCATAGCTAGGGTGCAGATAAAGGTCAACTTATATAAGTTAGGTCCATTGAAAGTCTGATATCAGCAGGGAAGAAGCTGCTTTTGAGTCGGTTGGTACGATATTTCAGAAGTCTATATCTTTTTCCCGACTGAAGAAGGTGGAAGAGAGGTATAAGGTGCGTGAGGTTCTTGATTATGCTGGCTGCTTTTCTGAGGCAGCAGGGAGTGTCGACAGGGTCAATAGGCTCCCCATAAGTACAAAAGGCACTATAGACAAGCTCGATTCTGTCATTACCTTGACATCAACACACCTGCAATGTTCAGTAGGAGCAATAGGAAGTCAGTGAGCATGCTCTGTTGCTGATTGTTGTTTACCTGGAATAAATGAATGAGTAATGTCCTTTGCCCTGCAATGCTGGATCGAAGAGCGAGGTTTATCATCGTGGTGGATTGAAATCAACTGGAAGCTGTTCATTGTTACATTACTCCTCCATACGTACATTACTCCTTAAGAGGTATGACTGACATCATTTATTCTTTGCCCTTGATGATCTTGTGTAATGTGATTCCTTCTACAGTTCTGCTTTATGCAGATTTGAATTGAATTCACTCAAGTAAGGTGTAAGTTTTGATTGTCTAGTCAGTGGTGACTATTTTGGTTATACCATGGGCAAATTTCATAAATTATAGAGAAAGAAAAACCAAAAGAGGCTTTGAAATTCAGAAATTACCAACAGAATAACAAGATATAAAGAGGAATTCTCCTGTGCTATCTCGGGGCTGTAGTATGTGACTAAAAGGGAAAGTGGACTTTATGAAGGAATTAACCATACTTTGTTCAGTCTCTGCAGCTGTTCACACACAATCACCACATCAAGTGCATGAAACGGACTTGGATCTTTGTGCTATGCCTGCAATCGATTCAAAATTTTAGAGAGCATCTTTGTATCTCAAGCTAATAGAGGAGTTCATTTTTTTAAAACTGTGGCATCTGTTAAACAAACAGTAAAAATGTATTGGAAACCTCAAGTGAAAGTCTCCTTTTATGTTTAATTTTATTTGTTAGTGTCACAAGTAGGCTCACGTGAACACTGCAGTGAAGTTATTCTGAAAGTTCTCTAGTCACCACATTCCGGCACCTATTCGGGTACACTGAGGGAGAATTTAGCATGGCCAATGCACCTAACCAGCACGTCTTTGGGACTGTGGGAGGAAACCGGAGACCTGGAGGAAACCCACACAGACACGGGGAGAACATGCAGATTCTGCATAGTGACCCAAGCCAGAAATCAAATCCGGATCCCTGGCACTGTGAGGCAGCGGTGCTAACCACTGGGTCACTATGTTCCCCTATTGTCTAAAACTGTATTGAAAGTTAAAAGCAAAAAGAGTATTGCACATTTATTTATTCTGTGACTTTAACCAAATTAACACAGTTTCAATGGCTCTATATTTCTTTGGCATTTCATGTTATTCTTTCTCAAAGATAATATCATTAAGTGCGAAAAATCTCCAGTGGAGTTTTCAGGTTTTGCGCTTTGAGCACTCAGCTGTGAACGGGTTAAAGGATTTTCTCTGGATTTCCTGGATACTATCTTTTATGACCTCCTTTAATGATTATATTGCACTGCGTCAGGTACAGGAAAACCACTGCCATCGGTGACAGGTACCTTCGAGCTAATTGTGTCATCTTTAAATCAATCGTCTGTTTAAATATTAGTTCTTACTTACACAGGTAGACTCAATATTTGCCTTCTGTTCCACGAGTGTAAGGGGCTGAAGGGCCTCCTATATTGTGTCATTCTATGATTCTATCATTGAATATTTTTTCAATAACTTGTAATCCTGACTTTTTTCCATGTTAAATATTTGCATATTCCTTGCCAGGAAAAACATAATTTCAAGTCTTCATATCCAAAAGTCACATGGAACTTCAAGCTTGCAAGATAAAAAAGCTATTGTTTTTTGTTGAATGAGAAATTTAATTTTGAATAAAACCCTTTGAACTTAATTGTCCCAAACATTTATGGGTGCCATGGTGGCACAGTGGTTAGCACTGCTGCCTTGCAGTGCCGAGGACCCGGGTTCAATTCCAGCTTTGGGTGACTGTGTGGAATCTGCACATTCTCCCCATATCTGTGTCGGTTTCCTTTGGGTGCTCTGGTTTCCAAGATATGCAGGCTATATTGATTGGCCATGTTAAATTGCTCATAAGTGTCAGGAAGAATAGCAAGGTAAATACGTGGGGCTACAGGGATAAGGCCTGGGTGGGACTGTTGCCAGTACAGGCTGAATGGGCTAAATGGCCTCCTTCTGCACTGCAGAGATTCCATGATTCAATGGTTCCATGAAACATCTGAATGGAGGAAATGTGATATCTGATTTCAGTCTAAAACTAGGCAAGTTAGAATCATGCTCTGTTAACTGATTTTAACCTGAGATAGAAAACTTCAGTTTCATGGATAGATTGGAGAAGCTGAGGTTAGAATCCCCAAAAGATCATCTTAACAAGACCCTATCCCTGTAACCCCATGTATTTACCCCACTAATCCCCCCTAATCTACACTACGCTGGAATGAGACACAAGGGGGCAATTTAGCATGGTCAATTTACCTAACCTGCACATCTTTGGAGTGTGGATGTAAACTGGAGCACCTGGAGGAAACCCACACAGACACGGGGAAAATGTGCAAACTCCACACAGACAGTCATCCAAGGTGGAAATTGAATGTCCCTGGCATTGTGAGGCAGCAGTGCTAACCACTGTGCCACTGCGCCACCCTAATCGAAGGCAGTACGATGCAACGATGCTACAGAATCCCCTTCAAGAAGGAAGTTGAAAGGAATATTGACAATGGTGGCAGACTGTTCACAGACAAAGATCATTGGGAGTTTTGTGGCCAAAGCTTTGCATTCTATTTGCGGATACTTCTGCTTTGGTTTGGACAATGCTCTTGACGCAAACTGTGTAAGCCTTTCACCTTGACTGGGAAAGATATGTGAAAGAATACTCCTAGCCCAACAGGACTTTCATCGATAGCAATCATTATCAACATTTCTGAGTCAAAATGTCTCAATATCCTGACATCTAAATAATTGCATCCTTTCCTTTTCATGATTACTCATAATTTCAGAGTCTCTTCTAACGCTGTGGTCAATGATGCAACTTTGTGAATAGATCCAGTGTGTAGTTCTGATAATTAAGCATCCCCAGATTTGGG
This sequence comes from Carcharhinus amblyrhynchos, assembly GCF_965287045.1. NCBI lineage: Eukaryota > Metazoa > Chordata > Chondrichthyes > Carcharhiniformes > Carcharhinidae > Carcharhinus > Carcharhinus amblyrhynchos. Next base: position 59,600,380 of record NC_137335.1, read on the forward strand.
GTGAGATTTAGTAGGCCCGTTTGCCATAGGTGAAAGCCCAGAAAGGGCGTGAACATGATTTGCATGAATTTAAATTGATTTAAATGTCATTATACAGCCTTATATGACTGGTGTCAAGGCACCACATTTTCAGAAATGATCCAACTCTTGTTCCATTTTCCCTTTTGTTGTGTAAGGAACTTTGTATAATATCAATTTCACAGTCACTTTTGTCTCAACATGCAAAATCTTGCCCAACTTCCCCTTAACCAACTTGGATTGCTTCTCCAACACATAATCACTGAGCCTTTGTATTTCTCTCCTGATCAGAGGCCTCTGATCCACAAATCTGCTGAGAGACTCCCACTTTAGACAAATTTCTGCCAACCAATCTCTAACCAGTAAAACTCACCTTAGCAAATCTAACTTTTATCTTCAACTTTCATAGAAACGTAGAATCCCTACAGTACAGAAGGAGGCCATTTGGCCCATCGAGCCTGCACCGACAACAGTCCCACCCAGGCCCTATCCCCATATATATTTACCCTATCAATCCACCTGAAACTAAGAGGCAATTTAGCATGGCCAATCCACCTAACCCACACATCTTTAGATTGTGGGAGGAAACCGGAGCACCCGGAGGAAATGCACGCAGTCACAGGGGGAACGTGCAAACTCCACACAGACAGTAATCCAAGGCGGGAATAGAACCTGGATTCCTGTTGCTGTGAGGCAGCAGTGCTAATCACTGTGCCACAATGCTGCCCAATTTACCTTACCTTTCCAGTGGGCTTGAAACTTTCACCTATGAAACTGACAAATGACTTGCCTGTTTCTAACTTAGGTAAATGGGCTAAGTTGGCTTCAGTTCGAAGCACTACCCTCTAAAGTTTGTCTCAGCTAACTGTATTGAATGCCACGATGCTATCTACAAATGTGGCATACAGGCTACACTTCTCCTGGATGTGCTAACATACTATAAAGCTACAGCTACGTCACGGGTGGAATTTTCCAAGAAAAAATGGCAAAATCATGTCTGTAGTTCCCCAACTGAGTTCAAATGCAAACTGACTTACAGGGGAGATTTTTTCAGATATGGTCAGAATTAGTCTGTTTAGATGCACCCTGGCCAGGATTTTGTCTGCATCAGAGAGTACATAGGTAGCTGTGTAATTTGAATAGTCGGACCTCTTTTTCTTGTATTTATAGAGGATGATAATCTCTGCATCTATAAGGTCCTGAGGCACTACCCTCTTCTCCAAACATGCTATAAAGAGATATGTAAGCCTATCAGACCTCAACTGGGATCCCATGTTATTCCAAGGGCTTTTGTGGGATTTTAATTGTGCTGTAACAGCTTTGATGTCTTCATGGGTTGGTGCTTCATCCAGCTCAGACTTGGCTTTCTCCTGGGAGAATTTTGGAATGGATGCTGCCTGCACCATTCTCTGCTCATCCAAGGAGGCTCTCAAAGTGTTTTGACCATCAGTGTAAGTTGGATTCTTCATCAGTGAGCAGGGTTGTGCCATCTAAAGATTGTGGTTGTTCCTGCACTTAGCAGGAAGATCCATTTACCCATCTTGAGGCGTAATGGAAAGATCTCCTGCCGCCCATATCTGCAAACATTTGTACCCTCTCAGTGTGTGGATGGTCTACAAACTGGTTTGTAGAGTTTCTTCATTTGTAAGCCTTTCTTTTTGGGTGATGGCTTGATTCTGAAGGCGACAGTTTGGTTTGAACTAGCCTTTGGTTGGTGTGACAGTCAGCACTTTGGAATGCAGTAGGTCCTGTATATCGTGCTGCCACACTGGAATCCAAAAGGTGCTGGTGCTTTGCACTTGAATGCCTCTGTGTGGTCTGCTGAAACACTCTGAATGCTAACCTCCAGGAGACAGTATATAGAGTGAAGTGCAGGTCCTGCTGAGCTTTGAGAAGAAGGAGGCTATTCAGCAACACAGGACATTCGCAGCAACAGTTGCAGACTTTGCTCCTTCTCCACTGCCACCATCTTGCAGTACCCATTTGTCTTCAAAAAAGACCCTAAAATTCAGCACCAAGCCCCCTCAGTATAAAACTTCCAAGTTAGCACTGTCTGATTTGGTAGAAGTGTTCAAAATCATGAGTGGTAAATAGAATAGAGAGCGAAAAACTGTTCCCGGTGACAAAAGGGGCAGAAATCAGAGAAGACAGATTTAAGGTGATTGGAAAAAGAACCAATAGTGACATGAGGAAAAGCATTGATATGTATCAAGTAGTTAGAATCTGGAATGCAGTGCCTGAAGGTATAGAAGGGGCGAATAGGCTTTCAGAAGGGATTTGGCTAAGCACCTAAATTGCAGGGTAACGGGAAAGTGCAGGTGAGTGGGACTAGTTGAGTTACTCTCACAGAAAGACTGCATGGAGACATTGGGCTAAATCTTTCTATGCTGCAACTATTCTATATCAATCACCTGATGAATATACTCACCTGATGAAAGAGCGGTGCTCTGAAAGCTCGTGGTACCAAATAAACCTGTTGGACTTGAACCTGGTGTTGTGAGACTACTAACTGTGCCTACCCCAGTCCAACACCAGCAATTCCACATCAGGTCTTTGATTGGAAAAGCTAGATGGCTCATAATCAAAACTGAAAATAACTAGGCTTGAAGTTTAGTCTTTAAAAGGCTCTTGGGAGTTGAAAAGACTGTAGGCGGTTATGATGGAATCCTTAGAGCTCAGAAGGAGGCCATTTGACCCATCAAGTCTGTACCAAATCTCCAAAAGAGCACCTCACCCAGGCCCTATCCCTCTGTATTTACCCCACTAATCCCCTAACCTATATATCTTGAGACTCTAAAGGGCAATTGAGCATGGCTAACCTAAACACCTTTGGACTGTGGGAGAAAACCAGAGCATCTGGAGGAAACCCACGTAGACATGGGGAAAATGTGCAAACTCTGCACAGTCACCCAAGGCTGGGATCAAACTCGGCACTCTGATGTTGCAAGGCAGCAGTGCTAACCACTGTGCAACCATGCTGCTCCTGACAGGCAATAGCTGTCAAAGTCCTGAGGTTCTCAGAAAGAATCAGTTCGAGGCTTTTGTGAGTCCCAATGTCAACACTCTGAGGATGTACGGTGCAGAAGGAGTCTATCAAACAGCACAAAACAAGAAATGCTGGAGAATCCTCAAAAGGTCAGGCAGCATCTGTGAAGACAGAAGCAGATTTAATGTTTCAGGTATTAGGTGGCAGAAGTGCAAGATAAATTTTGGTAGAATTTCTCCAGATGTGGGAACAGCATTCAAATCTTGAACAGACTTGAGATTTATCCAGAATTAAAAGTTAGTGGTAGAAAAGGATGTGTTTGGCTTCCTGGACACAGCTTTAATAGTGGAAGAGATGGACAATATTGATGTTAGAGAAGCCAAGGTTGGTAATAGCTGGAGGGTTCATTGTGATCAAGATAATAGAAAGCAGGTACTAATGTTTCTGCTGAGAAAGCAGACAGCTGAGTCCTATTAAAGATGCCGGTGGGCAGCTGTGATATAATTCTAGATTGGAATATTAATCATCATTTGCAGTCCTCAGGAAAACCAGTTGTACAGGGTTATAGCTAGCGCTGAGCGTGAAAGACAAATCAGGTTGATCAAAGGAACAATTATTAAGCTGCCTGCACCCATTTCTGCTATATGCGTTAAGCTAGCTCCCACATGTTGCCAAGTTCAAAATAACAATTACAGTCTTTTGTCATTGATTTTTCTTAAATTACCTATTCCAAATTCATCTGTCAATGATATTTGCTTGGCTAAATGAAAACAAACAGAAAGGCAGAAGTCAGCAAAATGATCTTTCAGGGCGGCACGGTGGCACAGTGGTTAGTACTGCTGCCGCACAGTGCCAGGGATCCAGGTTCCATTCTGGCATTGGTGACCATCTGTATGGAGTTTGCACGTTCTCCACGTGTCTGTGTGATTTTCCTCCGGGTGCTCCAGTTTTTTCCCACAGTCCAAAGATGTGCAAGTTAGAAGGATTAGTCTTCTAAAATTGTCCCTTAGTGTCAGGGGGATTAGCAGGGTGACTTATGGTGAATGGGCCTGGGTGGAATTGCTATCAGTGCCGTCTTCATGGGCCCAATGGCCTCTTTCTGCACTGTAGGAATTCTATGATTCTGTGAAGTTAATGGACATTCTATGTGGTTCTTTGCTCCAAATCCCCAGTATAGTAGGTAGATGGACCTCCAATGGTATTGAGATGTTAGAAATCAGGAAAGTAGGGGGTAGCCGCACTTCCTGCTATACTGAGAAGTTAGAGATCAGGAAAGTGGTCTCAGATTCAATCCTTACTCTGTGCTGAATTCACAGATCTCAGCTAAGGCACCTGTTATAACATTTCAATTAGCCAAACCATACATGAACGAAGGAAGGAAAAAATCTATAAAGGTGATCACATCTGATTACGACACAGCTAGATGCAGAGAAGTGGCATAACAGTGATCTCTTCTAAAATCAAATAGCCTTAAGATGAACATGGTCTACAGTTTGTGAATGACTGCATTGTTGTCAATCTGCACCAGATTTGCAAGCTCCTTTCAATCTCTTCATTTCTGTATACAGGAGACTTAGGCCATCCTTAAATGTTGGCAAAACAAACCCTTTTCAACATACACCTGCTCTGTTAAATACTTCACCTCCCAAATATGTTGGAAAGAGAATCTGGAATAGAGTATAAAGGGTTAATAGTGGGCTATGCTAAAGTATGCTGTACATGATGATGACACCAGTCAGTCATGTGTTTGAGTCTTTCTTGAGAGAGAATTTGGGATCATGCCTAGGATAAACATGCTTACTGTGTAACCTTTTTAGATGTGGTACTAATAGACTAATAATGTCTACAATCTGCCTCAGAACCAAGTCCCACACCTAGAAACTAAGGTAGAAGGACACACCTCAGAACACAATGGTAGCTATGAAGACAGTCGTGTTATCGCAGGACTGAAGAAACCTTTGATTGCAGTTGGTAAAGAGTTCAGTAGATGAAGGAGACACACTGGAGAGAGGTAACGATGACTGTAGCTGGTAAACAGTCCCCACCCTTACCTTTGCCCTACCTGTTTGATTGCCTTGAGGGCTCACAGAGAGATCAATAATGGGAGTTATGGAAATACCATTCTCTTTGTTACTAAGCAGTATCAGACTTCCAAGATAGGGAACTAAAGTTTCAGGTTAGTTAGATTCTTTATGCAGTGGATCCAAGAGCAAACAGCGTTCTCTTAAGGCAGGTGATGCAGGGGTACACTGTGGACTTTGAATCCATTCTTAAAGTCTTTGACACCTATTTTAACCTTCCCACAGGACCCTGTATGAACAGATGGTTCAGTGTGTGGATGACCCAAACTCCGAGATTGAATCTGGCTATGATCCGACGGGACTCTGAGATTTCACGTGACTCCATAGTTTGGGTAGGCCTGTGGGCAATGGTTCAACTTACAAGAAAGCCCACCAAACCAAGCCACAGGGCGCAGAAGGAAAATGAGTGTAGATGCCAGGATTTGCTGTCCTGATTAAAATGTTCCCTATTACAACACTTCTTACTTCCCCCACATGAATGCTTGGCAGATTTGCTGTCATCCACCCAAACAGTAAGAGCTCCTACAAGTTGGATAAGGATAAAGGCCAATGTTCCTCCAGCACTGCATCTGCCTGATTCACAATCACACACCCTCAAGTCCTTGACCTGATCTACACCACTACCACTAAGGGCATGATTGTCTCTTCAGTAAAAGTATCCATTAACTCTTTTATTAAGCCTTTTATTTATTCATTGCCTTTAAGCAAACTAATTAATCAGTTTGTTCAGGTTTTTGATTTAATAAAGTAGTAGTTACACTGTCCCTGTTCTTAGCCTGGTTTAAAGTGCAAACAAATGGTAATACTCACCAACCAGTCTGCTACCCCTTGAGCTGTGATTATTTTTTGCTCTCTTTCTGCTTCTATGTCTTTCACCCTCATCGCTCTTGACATCTGATCCTAGTCTTGCCCTAACATCAGGCCTCCACTTTTGTGTCTTGAATCCTTGTGATCCTTGGTTGGTGGTTCGGCTTACCCTGGCCATGGTTTTCCAGTCCTGGCACAGTGGTTCCCACCACTGCAGATGTGGAGAGCTAGGTAGGACTGGAAGGCCCCCACTAGCAGACGTAACAGGAAAATCCTGCCTACCGTCTTTCACACAGTGGCTGGAATTCTCCGGCCGTTCATGCCAACAGGATTCTCTGGTCCCGCCAAAGCAGTGCACCCCCGCCCATGAGTTTCCCGCCAGCATGGAGTGACGTCAATGGGAATTTCCATTGACAGAAGTAGGATCAAAAAATCCCGCCAACAGCAAACAACACACCACCTCCCACTGACAGGAAACTTATGGCCCCGAGGCTAGAGAATCTCGTCTGGTGAGTACATTGTATTTACTCCAATCAATTCCCTTCTGGGATTGTAATTGAGATCCTATGTATGTCAGAAGACTTCAATTTTTAATGGGTTGCCTTCTGAAATGGGCAGGCACTTTGGACACCCAAAGGTGCAGGCCCCCTCTCAAAATGGCGGCAGCTATAATGGGGATGTGAACAAGCTGGTAAGCATCGTATTGCCATTTTCATTGTATTATTGGTGAGGCCGCAGCTGGAGTACTGTGTGCAGTTTTGGTCGCCGTACTTACGCAAGGATATTTTGGCCTTGGAGGGAGTGCAGAGGAGGTTTACTAGGCTGATACCGGAGTTGAGGGGATTGAGCTATGAGGAGAGGCTGAATAAACTAGGCTTGTACTCGTTAGAGTTTAGAAGAATGAGGGGAGATCTCATTGAGACATATAAGATGATGAATGGGATGGATAGGATAGAGGTGGAGAGACTCTTCCTGCTCAGAAAGGACAGTAAGACTAGGGGGCACAGCCTCAAGATAAAGGGGGGGCGGTTTAGAATGGAGTTGAGGAGGAACTTCTTCACTCAAAGGGTGGTGAATCTCTGGAATTCTCTGTCCGTTGAGGTGATGGAGGCTGCCTTGCTAAATATTTTTAAGACGCAGGTTGATGGGTTTTTGATAAGCGAGGGGATTAAGGGTTATGGGGAGAGGGCGGGAATGTGGAACTGAGCCACGACAGATCAGCCATGATCTTATTGAATGGCGGGGCAGGCTCGAAGGGCCAGATGGCCTACTCCTGCTCCTATTTCTTATGTTCTTATGTTCTTATCATTTACACCATCTTGCGAGAAGTTAAAATCTAATTCAGGATAGCTTGTTCTTGACAAATGATCCCTTCATACTCAGTGAATCATAGGAGTTTCATTATGTCTTAAGTTAAAACACAATTACTGGTCAGGTTTAATCATTGAAAGTTATTTACAGAAGGAGCAGTACAAAGTCAGCTAATGAAGGAATACAAATACAACTGTCAGGACCAGTTCAAACTAGCAAGATAAGATCATTTGAAAACTTCCTTGTAGACTGGCTGGTAATAAAAAAAGGATAGAAACTGGAGGTAAGGGTAGGAATGGGAAAATGTACAAAAAAAATGATGTAGGAGGGGTGTAGATAAATACTTAGATAGAGGACAACATAAACCTCTTCACCAGTACTGCCAGTGTTGTCCTATACCTCTTAGAAGATGGGTAATGATGGGTCAGAATTTTCTACCTATAGATATTCCCTTGTTATTTATGACAAGTGCCCCCCTTGTTGCTTCCACTGGTTGCTTGGCTAATACCAGGAAGCATGGTCAATGTGCTTGCATTGTAGCACCCTGGGACACTTGCTGCTACTCTTCCTATAATGTTGTTTTCTGGCATTACATTCATTCTCATTGAGGTACTATATTCCTCAAATTTGTCTTGTGAGGGGAGGCAATGGCCTAGTGGTGTGATTGTCAGACTATTAATCCAGAAACTCAACTAATGTTCTGGGGATCTGGGTTAGCAGATGATAGAACTTGGATCCAATAAAAAATATCTGGGAATTAAGAAGCTAATGATGACCATGAAACTATTGTCAATTGTCGGGAAAAACTCATCTAGTTCACTTATGTCCTTCAGGGAAGGGAATCTGCCATCCTTACCTGGCTTGGCCTATATGCCTGAAGGCAGTTGACTGTCAACTGCCTTCAGGCAAGTAGGGGTGGTCAATAATGCTGGCCAGCCAGCAATATCCATGTCCCATGAAGGAATAAAAAAATGATTTTGTGAAATATACAGAAAGGAAAAATCTCTTTCATTGTGTCCAGGATACAAAGCCAACAAAACCTCATAGTGCAGAAAGGTAATGAGTCATCCATTGCCTGTTAGTGATTAGGAACATATTAGTTACATTATATTCTAAGATTAGCTGTTTAATCTTTATTTATAATGAAAAATGTAAGCAAAACACTGATTTCTTTTGGTAATGATGGAAACAGTTGATTTGATTAGCAGCTGGTTTTATTGACCTGAAACATTAGATAGGACAAAAATGAGAAAGACAAAGTAGATTTTAAACCAGTTTTTAATGTGGGCTTGAACTGAGTGCATTGTTTCATTTTGAGAGGAATTGTCTAAAACTGTTAGCACTGATGAACTGTAAAGCGGGATTGAGGTGAGGAATCTGTCAATTTAGATTAAAGATGCATAGTTTTAACACCAAAGTGCAAGATCAAGCTTCTGGAGCGAGCTGGTTTCAGCAAAGATGAGGCTACCTCCAAAAGTTTGACTGTTACTATTATGCCAACGTGATTTTTTCCAATTTGATGTCGTCCGTTCTTGAAGACCCTGACACATGTTGCTGTCAGGTTTGTGTTACTAGTAGTGGTCTGGTATCTTGCTCAAGTGCCCATTCTTGCTGTCTAAGATGAGTCAGTCAGTTGACACACTACCTGCCAGTGATGGTGGGGAAAAGATGTGGTAGGCACTGCAGTAAGGGCCCCTCCTATCCTTAACTGATGTTTCCACAAATGCACCTTGGGGACACTTTAATACATTAAAGGTACTATTTAAGTACAAACCGAAAGAGAAAATGCTGGAAAATCTCAGCAGGCCTGGCAGCATCTGTAAGGAGAGAAAAAAGCACATGTTTTGAGTTTGGATGACCCTTTGTCAAAGTTCCTTTATTTTTTGACAAAGTTTCATATGGACTCAAAACATCAGCTCTTTTCTCTCCTTACAGATGCTGCCAGACCTGCTGAGGTTTTCCAGTGTTTTCTCTTTTGGTTTTAGATTCCAGCGTTGGCAGTAATTTGCTTTTACCCTATATAAATACAAGTTTCGTTAATGCTAGTTAGGATATTTTGATGGTTGTTATTGAATGTAATCCTATTCTCTCCAGTGGAATTAATACCTTCTGTACTAATATCCATGAACAGTAATTTGCTGCCCAGTTGATCAAGGAAGCCATTGATCCAAGGCAACAACAACTAAAACATAATTTTAAAAATAAAACGTATTATGCTAAAAGAGTAATTATACATGTAGAAATATTAACAGAGATGCCTTTGTCATTCTTAATATTAACTGTTCTTAATTTAAAAAGTTATTTTATTGTGGGGATTTATTATTTCTCTGACCCGATGATGGAACAAGTTGTATTAGTTTTGTTTTTCTTTAGTACTGGACTAAAGTCTTCCAGTGTGAGAGTTTGTTGAGCGCAGGTTTTGTTCCGGATTCCTACATGGCTCAGTTAGTACATTAATTACTCAGTGTTCCTGAACCATTCGGAGCAGTTAATCTTCAGGTTTTCTTGTTGACCTGTGTTGAATTAGCTCCTTTCAGTAGCCTTGGTAACCAGAGCATGACAAATGGCTTCAGTGCCTTGGCCACTCTTCTTCTGAATTGGATACATTCATAGAATCATTGAATCCCTACAGTGCAGAAGAGGTCATTTGGCTCATTGAGTCTACACCAACTCTCTGACAGAGTATCTTAATCATGTTCTCTCCCCTGCCTTGTACTGTAATCCCATACATTAGTCATGGCTAATCCATCTAATCTAGACATTTTGGGGCAACTCAGCATGGCCAATCCACCTAACCTGTACATCTTTGGACTGTAGGAAGAAACTGGAGCACCCGGAGGAAACCCACGCAGACATGGGGAGAATGTGCTAACTCCACACAGTCACCCAAGGCTGGAAACGAAGCCGGGTCCCTGGCACCGTGAGGCAGCAGTGCTAACCATTGTGCCACTGCTGTTTTATGACATTGTTTTAGGAAAACATTGTTTTAGGAAACGATAGGACTTGGCTGTGATGCTTTCTGTAGTTGAATAGCTTAATGTCACACACTGGCAGGACTCCCACCTGTAGAAAACTGAAGCAGGTACTGGAGCTGGCACTCATAGAACCGTAATGCAGGATCTGTCGGATTCAAGAGACGGAGGAATAAAAGTGGAGGGGGGGGGGGGGGGGGGGTCGGGGGGTGGGGGGCACTACACAATTTTGCTTTAATTCCTATTTGCAACTCCTCAATGTCTACAGCTTTTTTAAAAAATTGCATAATCAAATCGAAAAGTGAAAATCCATCAAGCAACCCCCATGTGGCAAGATTTGTTTGATATCCCGGTGTACTAAGTCTGGTGTCATCTTGTGATGGGACCTGGTATTTACTGAAGAGAGGTAGTGTTAATATACTCCATGTTAATAATTTACAGAGACATGGGTTTTTACAAAAGGAAAAGGTTACTGCATCACAGTTAAAGTGTGGAGCTTGGTGCTATGAGAAGAGCATGTGGATCTGACAATTATATGGGAAACAAAATTTGAGGAGCTGCATCACAGAAAGGTGCTAGCGCCTTGGTTAAGGAGATAATTGGAGGTGAGAGACCAGTGGAAAAGATGTGAAAGGTGGAAATGTGAAGAGTGTGTGTTATGGAAGGAGCTACTGGGTTTCACGGGGTCATGAACGCCAGTGAGGGGATCAAAGGTGGGACTGGTATCAGATTGAATTTCTATTAAACATACAGAAATGGTGGACAGGAAAAAACCCATTAGTCCATTCAGTCGGCCCCATGTGGCCCATCACATGAGAAAAGATTTAGCTTAAGAATCATTGCAGGCATAAGTGGAGATGTCCACCTTCTGGCTTCTGATTGAACAGTAGTGCTGTAATTGTGAAACTGAAATAACAACATATGATATATTCCAACGATGAGAAAATAACTGGCCTTTCAGTAGATTATTTTTACTTTTAGTCAGTGATATATTTAATAGTTCGAATGATGTGCAGGTTAGGTGAATTGTCCATGCTAAATTGCCCCTTAGTACCCAAAGATGTGTAGGTTCAGGGGATTAGCAGGATAAATGTTTGGTTAAGACACAGGTTAAGACAGAGAGTCAGTTCAGACTTGATGGGCTGAATGGCCTCGTTCTGCACTGTAGGGATTCTATGAATCTTTGATTAAAACAGTATTAGTTCTATTGGTTAAAACAATTTCTTTATATCAAACACAAATGAGATAATTATTATTAAATCCTAAAACATGTATTGCTATGAGCATTGACTTTAGGCAAAAATGATATTACAGGTGTGTTTATAACTTTGATTCACTTTTTTAAGACGCTATAAATTTTCAGTTCTCTGAATGGGACAACATACACTGATATTCCCAGAAGTTTTAACAGGGAATAAAAAAACTGAGACTCTATTCAAAGAAAATTAAGAGGAAACTTAAAAGCTCTACAAAATATTGCGTGTCTGAGAAAGTCAGGGAGAAAAAGTTCTTTCCACTGGTTGTAAATTTAAGATCTTCCATATAAATTTTTGTTTAAAACATAGCGATTAGGTAGGACAAGGGAAGCTTTGACGGGAACAATTAGCAGAAGCAGAATCCAAGAAATATGCAAAAAAGAAATGCAACTTGAAAACTCTTTCAGTGATCCAGCGCAAATACGCAGAGCTGAATATTTTCCTTCTGTGCTGTATGCAGAAGGAAAATAACTTGTGATTGTGTTCTATAACTTGTGATTGTGACGTTAATAGGATCTGTCTTGCTATTGACAAAAGCACAGGGAAGTCTTTGGAATTGTCACAAATCTGCTATAATTGTAAAGTTTGTGACTGATCAGGAAAATATCTGAGCTTACATTCTCAGGGAAAAAGAAACTAAATTGTATAATGCATGTTACAAAGAAAGCCAATTACTGTATAAAGACAAATATGCAGAATGTATATATGTTACAGTAAAAGTGTGCTTGCATTCCGTAAGTTTGCAATAAACTGTGAAACAAGAAATAGCAACTAATTTCATTGGGCTGTTGTTCTTCCAACAATTTACTTGCTGTTTCAAATGTATTAAACATGAACAGAAAACTCTAATTTGAACAGGAAAGAAACTAAGATACCTTATGGGTGCAGGACAAGTGAGGATATTAAAGGACGAAAGGTGGCTGAAGATGTTATTTCAAAGCCATGAGGTGAAGGGGGTTATTCAATGTAAGTTTTCATAAAATTGTTGACATGACTTTCATGGACCCGCACCATCACAATAACAAGATGGATTCAGATGAGGGAGGATATCCAACTCATCTTATCATATACTTCCTGCTGAATGGTGGCACAGCGGTTAGCACTGCTGCCTCGCAGGGACCTGGGTTTGATCCTCGGCTTGGGTCAGTGTCTGTGTGGAATCTGCATGTTCTTCCTGTATCTGTGTGAGTTTCCTCCGGGTGTTCTGGTTTCCTCCCACAGTCCCAAAGACATGCTGCTTAGGTGCACTGGCCATGCTAAATTCTCACTCAGTGAACCCAAATAGTGTTGGAGTGTGGCAACTAGGAGATTTTCACAGTAACTTCATTGCGGTGTTAATGTCAGCCTACTTGTGGCACTAATAAATAACCTTTAAACTTCCCTTTGTCCCCAAATGACTTCCTCCATTCCTCCATACTCAAATCCATCTCTTGTGCTGATTATTATTAGTGTGACAGATAACATTTGGTGTTTAATGGGGTAAATCAAATCCCTTTTAACTGTATTGATTGGTGTGGGAGCTCCTAAAGATTCTAGCTGAGCTTGTCCATTCCATTTTCAAGGCACTTTGTCTTTTATTAAAATGTTACTGTTCAGTGTTCAGCAGGACTTTTGTAATTTTGCTTCATTAGTTATTGCAGAGTGACTATTCTCCATCCTATGTATCATTAACATTGTCAATGTTCTTCTACAGTCTGAAAGTTAAAACAGTGCCTGAAAAAGCGTGCTAAGAGGCTGCTGTACAGGATGGAGGCCCTGACTACATTTTCCAGATGGTATCTATATGCTATACACGGTTACTTTTGTGAGGTCATGTTTACAGCCGGATGGGAATTCATAGAAACTGCAAACTGGAAATTTCCAGGAGTCACCAGTGTGTGGTCTCTTTTTATCTACGGCACTTCGATCCTTATTGTGGAAAGAATGTACCTTTACCTCCGGACAAAGTGTAACATTCTAATAAGGTGCTTGATCTATACACTGTGGACATACATCTGGGAGTTTATGACTGGTTTCGTCCTCCAACAGTTTAATGCCTGTCCCTGGGATTATTCCTCTTTCCGAGGGAACTTTATGGGGCTAATTACTTTGGAGTATGCAATGCTGTGGTTCCTCGCTTCGATAGTTGCAGAGCAGATGGTGATTAAGAACACGTTGCGGTTACGTTTTGATGGACAGCAAGAGGCAGAGTCGAGTCAGAAAAGATGCAAAGTATATGTAGCTCATAAAAAGCTTTTGTGAATGTGAATGCATTGGATCTGTTTAATTACTTCAACCTTTTTAAACTTTTATTACTTAAAATACATCAATTAGTTTTATTATTTGTTGCTTATTTTGTTTTTCTTTCATCAATTATTCTGCTTTATCATTTTATCTTTTTCTGGTTTTCTCCCCCTTCATTCCCAAATGTATTAGATCTTGTTACAGTCCCATAATGCTCATAGGAACTTTCTTCAGATATAAATCTTGTTTATCAGGCCACTCTTAAGTATCCCTGATTTGAATTACTCCATCATTGATGGCCATACCTTCACTTGCTCTAGATTTGCCTCGCTAAGCCTCCCCACCCCTCTATCTCACTGTCCTCCTTACAGACAGTCTTTAAAACCACCTCGTTGTTCAAGCTTTTACTCATCTGACCCAATGTGTGGCTCTGTGCCATATGTTGTATTATAATGTTTAAAATTTATTTATTAATGTCACAAGTAGGCTTATATTAACACTGCAATGAGGTTACTGTGAAAATCCCTTAGTCCAGTGTTGGAGATCCTGGGTGCCAGCAACTTTAGGCACTGTTTGACTTGGGTACAGACAGTGCTAGACATCATGCACACCCAGGATGACACGGTGGCTCAGTGGTTGGCACTGCTGCCTCACAACACCAGGGACCCAGGTTTGATTCCCAGCTTGGGTCACTGTCTATGAGGAGTCTGCATGTTCTCCCTGTGTTTGCTTGGGTTTCTTCCAGATGTTCCAGTTTCCTCCTACACTCTGAAAGATGTGCTGGTTAGGTGCACTGGCCATGCTAAATTCTCCCTCAGTGCACCCAAACAGGCGCTGCAGTGTGGCAACTCAGGGATTTTCACAGTAACTTCATTGCAGTGTGAACGTAATCCTACTTGTGACTAATAAATAAACTTTACTTTTAATTGATATTATAGGCTTTAATTACTTGTGCACAATGAGAAACAGACTCACAGCCCCTCTACAAGTGTTTCTGCAAGTACAAACAAACAACGTGGTAATTATAGTCAATTACAGCAAATCAGAAACAAGCGTGTTTTCTAATCCTTCAGTTTTATACATATTCACCAATTTGCCCTTTCTTATTCAATGAAAAACTGTCTGCTGCTAATCCTCAATTTGCATAACATGTCCTCCTATCTTGCCTTTGGTATTTGTTATGGAAAACTCTGATCTTGCTCAACCTCTGGTGAAGGCCAAAAGACAGAACGTTATGGGGCTTATGCAGATGAAAGTTAGCCTGTTGATGCTGAACAGCAGTCACTGACCCCACCCGAAGACCTGTAAACCGATAAATGTTTTCCATTACTGTACAGAGAAAGCATGAAACTTTAATTTAGACAATTTAACTTCCACACTGGCACCTGTTTGGATACACTGAGGGAGAATTCAGCATGGCCAGTGCATTTAATCAGCATGTCTTTCAGACTTTGTGCAAGGAAACTGGAGTACCTGGAGGAAACCCATGCAGACACAGGGAGAACATGCGGACTCTGCACATACAGTGACCCAAAGCCAGAATCAAACCTGGGTGCCTGGTGCTGTGAGGCAGCAGGTACTAACCACTGTGCCAACATGCCAGCCAATGCTTCTGTGAAGTGCCTTGAAACATGTTGTTATATTAAAGATACTGTACAGCTGTTAAGTTACTGTTGTCATTCCATCATACATGGCATCACAGATGAACCTGGTTCTTTCCTCTCTAAGGTCCACCCACTTGCTTTATCAGCAGCTATCATTATGGTAACATACAGCAGCAACCTTGTTCGATTCTTCTCAATTTTGTTTTCCAGGCACTCAGACCTCAAATTCTGATCTGATTGAGATAGCTCCAATCTATATTAAATTCTAATCTGTTGTGTGGCTGAGTGCTGCAAAATAGGACCCCAAAAAACTTTGCACTCCATCCAGAGGAGCCCTAAAACCTATAATCTTCAATTATCTACTTCTTCAAGTATTCATCCAATTTGTCTTTTAGTATCTGGTAATGTTGATCACCCTGTGCAATCCATTTTTCCAGTTGTGGTGTACCTTTGACGTTCTGCCTGTTAGTGTAGCTATAACTTTTGTTCTCTTTAAGTAGCCAGACAAAGTCACAGAGTGGTTCTAAATGGTTTACTCTGAAGCTATAGGACTACTATCGTCCTATAGCTACAGAGCTATAGGACTATATATCTATATAGTGTACAGCAGTAAAAGTACAAGATTCCAGAATTTAGCAATACACAAACAGTTATAGTTTCAGATTCAATTATAAGTAATTAACATCAAGATATAGGAGTTATATGTATTCGTTCACAGCTGTTGATAAAGGTTACATCATGCATAAGATACAGATATTAAAACCAGTCACAATCTTTGCATGTCTGCTTAATTATATTATCCAATCAGTGTGAAGACTTAATCATGTTAACTGACATAGTTCATCAGTGTTACAGGTTATCATTGATGCCTGAGTTTATGTCTATTTGTGGATATCACTCCTTTTCCCGTGTCTAGATATTTGATTTAATGAATTTTCTCAGACTAAAGGGCTTGATGCTTATCTGTGTCAACTTTCATAAAGACCTCTAGTTTTTCTCAAGTGGCTTATGTGATTTTTAGAAGCTTTCCCTTTTTTTTGCATAAAACAGGCACATCTAAAATGTCTGTTTACCTACTCTCTTTTAAGTTTGAGCATCTTTTAAAGTTTATTCATTATTGTCACATTTGGCTTATAGCAACACTACAATGAAGTTGTTGTGAAAATCCCCTAGTCACCACGCTCGAATGCCTAGGGAGAATTTAACATGGTCAGTGCACCTAACTAGCACAGCTTTCAGACTGTGGGAGGAAACCGGAACATCTGGAGGAAAGCCACACAGACATGGAGACAATATGCAAACTCCACACAGATAATGAATCGGGCTGGGAGTCGAACCCAGGTCCTTGGCACTACGCCGCAGCAGTGCTAACCACTGTGCCACCATGCCACTCCCAGTTCCAGAGTTCCAAATAACCTCAAACATATTATCAGGGCTCAATCTAGCTTTGCTCTTAAACATTTTGAAAGCAAGTACATTCTTGCTGCCTGGAAATCCTGCAGATCTCAAAGTAATGTGATACTATCAGGGGATCAAGTAGTGTGCTGATGTACCTCTTTATTCTTCTACTCGTGGTGCTGTCCTGCCCTTTGAATCTTGCCCATTTGTTTGAGTTTCCCAAAAGTCCCTTATAAAAGATGACCTGTGTAGAATTATGATTTCTCAAATGTACATCCAACCGTATCTGGCTTTGTCCGGGACTTTTGTGTTTTACACAGCAATTGTTTGTGTAGAGAGTATTGGGGCCATGATGGAGCGTATGAGGGGTGTGGATGTGGCCTTGATTTTCCAACATGTTGACCCAGTGCCCAACATCATTTAAAAGCCCCACACCATTCACCTCTCATCTTCCCATGCCACCTGCAAGTCCCCTCAGAAGAGGGGAGGAAGGTGATGGCCTAGTGGTAATATCCCTATTAATCTAGAAACTATTCGGGGGGACCCGAATTTGAATCCCACCATGGCAGTTGGTGGAATTTGAATTCAACAAAAAATATTTGGGAATTAAAAATCTACTGATGACCATGAAATCATTGTCGATTGTTGGAAAAACCCATCTGGCCCTTCAGGGAAGGAAATCTGCTGTCCTTACCTGGTCTGGCCTACATGTGACTCCAAAGCCACAGAACAATGTGATTGATTCTCAACTGCCCTCCAACAGCAACACAGGATGGACAATAAATGCTGGCCAGCCAGCCAGTGATGCCCATATCCCATGAATGAATCAAAAAAAGAAAAAAAAACACCCTGTCACCCTATGCCCCCTTAGATGCCCCATGGCACTTTAATGCCTTCCATTGCCACTCACTCAGTACCCAACGTATAACGTCCTTAATGAGCTATGAAATAACTGTAAGGGAGTGAATGGTTAATGAACTGACTGCAAGGTCAGAAGAAGGCTAGTGACAGGGAAGCGGTAGTGAATAAGCTGGTGAGTAATCTCACAGAAGAACATGAGAAGTCACAATTCAAAAAGGCTAAATGGGAATGTGTGGAATAGTATCAATGTCAGTTGCCAGAATGTAAGTGGAAATGTAATGAATGGATAGAGAGAAAGACACAGAGAGGGTAAAGGGAGAGGAATAGGAAATCAAAGATCTAAAAGTTGTCTTTAGGACATTGCAAAATGAGTCACACAGTAAACTAGGGGTTCCCAAACTGGGTTTGAGTTTCATGCTGTTTCCAGCTCATCCAATCAGAGGCTGGATTGAGAATCCAGCCTCTGACTGGACGCTAGAAACAGCACAAAATTTAAATTATATTTGTCAGGGTGAGTGTAAACTACGGAGCAAATGTGAAAGTCTGGCCTAAGAGGGGGGAGACTGGGGCCTGTGAGGGGTTGAAGGATTCCAGGGTCTATGAGGAGTGGAGATTGGGACCTACAGATGAATGTAGTCGCTGAATCACAACCATTGCTTACCAACATTACTCATAACTATGTTTTTTGGTATAAAAGATTATCTTTTAGCATAACGCCCGCACCAGCACTATTCCTAAGATTGATGGATCAGGTTTTAAGTGGCCTCTCTGGTGTATAATGTTACCTGGATGACATTTAAATTACAGGGTCCAGTGAACAAGAGCACTTCAATAATGTAGAAGCAACATAGGACTATCTTCAAGCACAAGGTCTGAGTATCAAAAAAGAAAAGAACAATGTTTTCCAGACATCAATCCAGTATTTGGGTCACACTCTTGATAGTAAAGGCCTACATAAAGCACCTAAGAAAATGGACCCAATTTTAGAAGCACCATGTCTGATGAATGTGATGCAGTTGAGGTCCTTTTCAGGATTAGTAAATTATTATTATTATTAGTAAATTATTATTATTAAATTTGTTCCTAATTTAGCTACATTACTGAAGCCATTCCATAGTTTACTATGTCTGAGAAAGTAATGGGCTGGATAACAGACTGTGAGAAGGCATACACAGATGTCAAAGATGCTTTGCAGAAGTCTGAAGTATTGATTCATTTTAATCTGAAGCTATCATTTCTGCTTGCTTGTGATAATTCACCTTTTGGAGTAGGGTCTGTAGTTTCACACATTATAACTTCAGGAGAAAAACGACCAATAGCTTTCGCTTTGCATACTCTGACTAGTGCTGAATCTAACGATGCTCAGCTCGAGAAAGAAGCGTTGAGAGTAGTTTTTGGTGTGCAAAAGTTACATCATTGTTTATATGGTCAGCATTTCACACTATTTATTGATCATTGACCTTTAACTACTACTTTTGGCTATATAAAGGCATCCTGTCATTTGTTGCTAGCCAACCGCAAAGATGTCCACTGATCTTATCTGTATATTCACATGATATAAAGTCTATATCAATCAGAGTGCCATGCTAATGCACATGCATTATCACACTTACCTTTACCTATTGAGCAGGTACCACCAGCTAGTTTTGCTAATACTTGTTATTTTCTGTGAGTAAACCATTCGTCTGTGAGAGCTTCTCAAGTTCAGAGTCATACCAGAAATGATTCCAGGGTGGGAAGAGTATTGGATATGGTATTGAAAGGAACAACAGTTAAGGCACATCTTACATCTCCTCATTTTAAGCTTATGCTTCAAGAAAGCTTGAGGTGTGTGTCTATTGTGGAAAATCCAAGTGATCATTCCTCCAAGCCCCCATGAAAGAGTTCTTGAATGATTATACAAAGTACATCCTGGTATAGTCCAGATGAAGGAATTATAATATTGGTATTTTTGCTGGCTGGGTCTGGATGTTCAGATTGAAGTAGAAGTGGAACAATGTTATTCTTGTACAGGAATAAGAAATGCACCAACATTGTCTCCTTTACATCCTTGTGATTGATCTAAAATGCCATGACAATGATTGCATGTAGATTTTGCTGGTCCATTTGAGGGTTACACATTTTTAGTAATAAATACTGCATGCTCAAAATGGCCAGAAGTTGTCATCATGAGATCTACTACATTTGAAGAAACAATTGAAAAACATGACAAGTTTTTTGCAAGATTTAGTGAACCAGAACAGATTGTTAGTGACAATGCTTCACAGTTTACTTCACAGGAATTTGAGGATTATCTCTAAGTAAATGGTATTCAGCACATAAAATCTGCACCAAAAAATGGATAACACCAGAAAATGGAATAAAATGCTTGCAGTGCTAGCTCTGTGATGCCGAACTAAGGACAAAACTAATGAAATTGAAATTAGCTCCCAGCTGAGTGCCCAATAGGCCAAGTTGGCTGCTGTGTCAGTTGTTGTGACCCATCCTGTAGTACCTGATATTAAATGCACTGACTCTGTGTTCACCTACACTTATGTGCTGAGTATTTAGCCATCTGGATGCATAAAGAGTTTAAGCTGGCAGATGGGTGACCTTTGGCTACAATCCCAGTATTGACCATAATTTTCAAGATAACTAAAGCCAAAATGGGGTCAGTATTTGATTCACATAGTAAAAGCCAATTCCAAAGAAAGGGTGAAAATACTGGTTACAAGTTCAGAGAAGTGTTTGCTCTGTGAAAACTGGATGTGTGCAATACTTGCTAATTACATTGATACTTATTAATTCCAGTGATACGGCTGAATTGAATAGAATGATTTAAATCGAATAAGACATGTTATGTCACAGCAAATTGATGCAATCATCAAGGTTTGTTTGAAATCAGACAGGTAATCACAGGAATAGGAAACGTCCTTATATGGCTAAGACAATGGATGATAACTTGGGAATGTGTTAACTGATCTACAGCTGATCATTTACCCAACTCATCAATCCACACCAGATGACTGGGCATGAGTGCTTTCAAAAACTATGTGTAAGCTGCTGAAATGTTCCAGAAAGAAGGCAGACAATAGAATTGATGGGGAGCAATCAAAGAAAGAAACCAGGAGATATTTATCATTTGGAAAAGTCCTGGTGGACCAAGCAGGAAGCTCTCAGTCAAAGATCATTCCTAAGCGACTTAGTCTTCTCAAATTTACTACCGATGGGGCAGTATGATTTAATTGAAGCTGTTTTGTTTAAAATTTTCAATAAAGGTGTGATATTGTATCAATTCTGCACAATTTTTCCAAATCACCTCAATTCAAGCAATGGGAATTAGTTCAAAATCACTGGGGGAAACGCTTTTGATAATTTCATAAAATCCTGAATTCAAACTTTAATACTGAAAAGAAAAAGAGAACTACTTCAGTACAAAAAGGAATTTTAACCGTTCTAGGCCTACTAAATAGGTAACAAACAAGAAACCAGCTTCTTAAGCATGCCAGGCATTCTTGGATCAATATGCCTGAACTGAAGCCATTAACTGCTTTTGAAACTCACCCAAGCATTCATAATGGCCACAGCTGTCAGAGCATTGCCTGAAACTGACAGACAAAAATTGTGTCCCATTTCCATTTCAAATCAAAGGGAGCAGGTGCAGAGATATTGTGGTTCAGTTTTCAAAAGTGGTGTTTTGTTCAACAGCCAGACCTCTTAGGTAGTTCAAATCACAGCACAATACATGACAACAGAGGCTGACATGACTTGTTTTTATTTATATTTCATGATTGGACTAGTACTGGAATGCATTGCAAAGATTATGCAATGTTGGTCAATGTACTTGACATTCAATGACATAACCATTGTTGAATTGCACATTGTCATTATCCAGAACTTGAACTAAATTGATCATATAAATACTGTGGCTACCAGAGCAGGTCAAAGGCTACGAATTCTGCGGTGATTAACTAATCTCCTGATTCCCCAAAGTCTGTCCACCATCTACAAAGCACGAATCAGAGTGTAGTGGAATAATCTCCACTTGCCTGAGTGAGTGCAGCTCTAACAACATTCAAGAAGCTTGATAGCATCCAGGCCATAGCAGCAACTAGATTGCTCCCCTGCCACAAACATTCAATTCCTCTACCAGGTAGACAGAGGGGAACAGGTGGATGTGGTGTTTCTCGATTTTTCAAAAGGCGTTTGATAAGGTGCCACACAAAAGGTTGTTACAGAAGGTTAGGGGGCATGGAGTTGGGGGTAAGGTGTTAGCGTGGATAGAGGATTGGTTGTCTAATAGGAGGCAGAGAGTTGGTATCAATGGGTGCTATTCTGATTGGTGGTTGGTGACTAGTGGAGTGCCGCAGGGATCGGTGCTGGGGCCTCAACTATTTACCATTTATATAGGTGATCTGGAGGAGGGGGCTGAGTGTAGGGTGTTGAAATTTGCTGATGACACAAAGATAAGTGGAAAAGCAAATTGTGCGGAGGGTGTGGAAAGTCTGCAGAGGGATCTAGATAGGCTGAGCGAGTGGGCGAGGACCTGGCAGATGGAATGCAATGTTAGCAAGTGTGAGGTTATACACTTTGGCAGGAATAATAGTAGGAGGGATTACTATTTAAAGGGCGAAAAGCTGCAGCATGCTACGGTGCAGAGGGACCTGGGGGTCCTTGTGCATGAGTCGCAAAAACCCAGTCTGCAGGTGCAGCAGGTGGTCAAGAAGGCGAATGGGATGCTGGCCTTTATAGCGAGGGGGATAGAATATAAAAGCAGGGAGGTCTTGCTGCAACTGTACAGGGCACTGGTGAGGCTGCAGCTGGAGTGCTGTGTGCAGTTTTGGTTGCTGCACTTGCGCAAGGATATATTAGCCTCGGAGGGAGTGCAGAGGAGGTTCACTAGGCTGATACCGGAGATGAGGGGGCTGGACTATGAAGAGAGACTAAATAGGCTGGGTTTGTACTCGTTGAGTAGGGTAGAGGTAGAGAGATAGTGCTATCCAGTGACAAGTTCTTTTTATTCATTCATGGGACATGTGTGTCACTGGCTAGGCAGCATTTATTGCCTATCCCTAGATGCCCTTTGAAGGCAGTTGAGAGTCAACCACATTGCTGTGGAGTCACATGTAGACCAGACCAGGTAAGGGTGGCAGATTTCCTTTCCTATAAGACATTAGTGAACAATTGGCAATAGTTTCATGGTCATCAATAAATTCTAATTAACATTGCGCCACACAAGAGACAACAATGACCATCACCAACAAGGGAGAGAATCCAACCATCCTCCATTGACATTCAATTACATTAGCACCATTGAATCCTCTAACATCAACATTCTGGTGGTCACCATTGACCAGAAACTGAACTGGACCAACTGTAACATTGGTCCTTTAAAGGATGAGAAGGGGGATGTAATAACTGGAAATGAGAAAATGATTGTGGCACTGAGCAGATATTTTGTGTCGGTCTTCACAGTGGAAGACACAAATAACATGCCAAAAATTTATGACAGGAAGGCTATGGCAGGTGAGAACCTAGAAACTATCATTATCATGAAAGAGGCAGTGTTGGGCAAGTTAACGGGGGGTGGGGGGGGTGGGTAAAGGTGGACAAGTCTCCTGGTCCTGATGGAATGCATCCCAGGGAAATAAAAGAGATGGCAGGAGAAATAGCAAATGCACTAGTAGTAATTTACCAAAATTCACTGGACTCTGGGGTGGTTCCCGCAGATTGGAAAATGGCAAATGTGACACCACTGTTTAAAAAAGGAGGTAGACAAAAGGCAGGTAACTATAGGCTGGTTAGCTTAACTCCTGTAATAGGGACAATGCTTGAATCTATCATCAAGGAAGAAATAGCGAGACATCTGGATATAAATTGTCCCATTGCTAAGAGGCAGCATGGGTTTATGAAGGAAAGGTCATGTTTAACTAATTTGGTGGAATTCTTTGTGAACATTACATGTGCAGTGGACAATGGGGAAACTGTGGATGTGCTTGGGAATTCTGCGGTGATGAACTCACCTCCTGATTCTCCAATGCCTGTACTTGATCTACAAGGCTCAAGTCAGAAGTGTGATGGGATGCTCTCTACTTGCTGGAATGGGTGCAGCTCCAGCAACATCTAAAAAACCTGGGCACCATCCAGGACAAAGCAGCTGCTTGATTGGCACCCCATCCACCACCTTCAATATTCATTTCCTCCACCACTGATGCACAGTGGCAGCAAAAAGTACCATCCACAGGATGCACTGCAGCAACATAACAAGGCTGCTTCAACACCACCTTCCAAATCTGTGACCTCTACCACCTAGAAAGACAAGGACAGAAGGTGCATAGTAATACCCCTCATCTGGAAGTTCCCCTCCAAGCCACCCACCATCCTGACTTGGAACTGTATCACCATTGAATCACTCTCACTTGGTTTGTAAACCCTGAGCTCCTTGTAACAGCACTGTGAGTGTACCTAATGTGAGAGGGATGCAGCAGTTCAAGAACATATCTCACTGCTATCTTCTCAGGAGTAATTAGGGATGGGGAATAGATTCTGATCTAGCCAGCTACATCCACATCCTGCGAAAGAATAAAGAAATTCAAAGAGTCAAACCCCACCAAGTGACCATTCTATTATAAAAATAAACATACTCAGGTTCAATGACTAGATTAAAGGCATCCAAACTTTTAATAGCCTTTTAAAACTGTAAATGAAAATATAACCTCAGCTGTCCTGAGAGATAAGTGGTTTCTGAGCTTTTAAAAATCAACCAAACTTCTACAATGTGCTCAGGTGTAATAAGAGTCCCTGGATAATGTCAACAATGATCTCTACTGAAAGTGCAGGAATGGGTAGCAATCATTTATTCTGAGCTATACCACATGGTCTGTCAATCAAAGCAGTCACTTTGCATGTTGTTTTTCACTCTAACTGAATGACACAGCTTGGGTTTTTTGTGTTTGAAGGGCTGGTGATTTAAATAACTTCAGACCATGACACTTATCAGACCTTACAGGGAAGTGAAGGCAGGAGCGCAGTGGTATTGTCACTGGACTAGATAATGCTCTGGGAACCTGGGTTCAAATCCTACCGTCACAGATGGTGGAATTTAAATTCAGTAAAAATCTGAAGTTAAAAGTCTAATGAAACCATTGTCGATTATCGTAAAATCCCAAATGGTTGACTAATACCTTTTGGGGAAGGAAATCTGTTGTCCTGACCTGGTCTGGCCCAAGTGTGACTCCAGACCCACAGCAATGTGGTTGGCTCTTAAGTACCTTCAGGGATGGCAAATAAATGCTGGCCCAGCCAATGAAACCATGAACCAATAAAAAAGGACATTATCTGCCCTTCTAAAGCTTTAGTGTCTTCTCTATCAATATGTGGCTCCCGCATTGTGGGTCCCTCCTTTGGAATAGTACAAATGGGACCTAGAAATAGGACTAGATGGCACAACCTCAAGATAAGGGGGGGGCAGTTTAGAATGGAGTTGAGGAGGAACTTCTTCACTCAAAGGGTGGTGAATCTCTGGAATTCTCTGCCCGTTGAAGTGGTGGAGGCTGCCTCGCTAAATATATTTAAGTCACGGGTAGATAGGTTTTTGACAGACAAGGGAATTAAGGGTTATGGGGAGAAAGCGGGAAAGTGGAACTGATCCACTTCAGATCAGCCATGATCTTATTGAATGGTGGGGCAGGCTCGAAGGGCCAGATGGCCTACTCCTGCTCCTACTTCTTATGTTCTTATGACCAGTTTGGCCTCAGTTCTAATTTCAAATGGCCCTGCTGAGTTCTGGTTTCTATCAGTGTGATCCACGCCCACATTCTTCTCCTGCCAGCAAAAATAGGATATGTCATTGGCAGCCGGGTCTTGCCTACCATTCGTAGAGGCCAGATAGACTCAGCCCAATTCAGCAAAAATCTAGCTCAGTGTTTGAAGTTAACATGTGGTGCATTGAATATACTGCCCACGTGAACAGTCGTATCAATGGTTTCTGATGGGAACAGTGAAGGGCAATTTGCTGTACTTGATGGTTCTTTCCCTGGTACAGCTGGACAATACAATGGCCTTATGCTGGGTGCCTTGCTGCACTGTTACCTGGAGGCAAGTAGACCATTCTGAAAATAATTGAGCTGTTATCAGTAATGCTAGCATTCAATTTGCTACACCAACAGGTGTTTGAGCTTTCACCAAAACTGACGTAGCAATACTTTCAGTAGCTAATTCCTCACATGGTCTCCTGCTCCTATCAATTTCACAGCATAGTTTACGTTTTAAGTTTATTTATTTATTAGTCACAAGTAGGCTTATATTAACCCTGAATCAAAGTTATTGTGAAGATCCTGTAATCACCACACTCTTTGGGTACACAGAGGGAGAATTTAGCATGGTCAGTGCAGCACATCTTCCGGACTGTGGAAGGAAATGCGAACACCCGGAGGAAATCGATGCAGACACGGGGAGAACGTACAGCCTCCGCACAGACAGCGACCCAAGTCGGAAGTCGAACCCGGGTCTGTAGCACTGAGAGGCAGCAGTGCTAACCATTGTGCCATTGTGCTGCCCCATAGAGGCCTCAGGGCTTGACCACTTTATATGTTCGAAAAAGATGTTATGTTCCACAGAATGAACGAAATACCCATTCAGGAACAAATAGTGGAGGCAATTCTCCCATCCCAACCTGTAACTTCTCTGGCAGAGCGGGATGGGAGATGCGCGTCGTCGGGCTTGAGCAGGGATTTGCGCATGTGCCAGGAGAGCATTCACATCTCCCAGAGCCGGAGTACAGTCAGAGTCCAGATCACACTGGAAACTGGCAGAAAGACAGGTAAGTCCACAGAATCATAGAAAATTATAGCTCAGAAACAGGCCTTTTGGCCCTTCTTGTCTGTGCCGAACCATTTTTTGCCTAGTCCCACTGACCTGTACTTGAACCATATCCCTCCACATCCCTCTCATCCATGAACCCATCCAAGTATTTCTTAAATGTTAAAAGTGACCCCGCATTTACCACTTTATCCGGCAGCTCATTCCACACTCCCACCATTCTCTGTATGAAGAATCCCCCCTAATATTCCCTTTAAACTTTTCTCCTTTCACCCTTAACCCATGCCCTGTTTTTTTTCTCCCCTAGCCTCAGTGGAAAAAGCTTGCTTGCATTCACTCTATCTATACCCATCAAAATCTTATACACCTCTATCAAATCTCCCCTCATTCTTCTACATTCTAAGGAATAAAGTCCTAACCTATTCAATCCCTCTCTGTAACTCAGCTTCTCAAGTCCCGGCAACATCCTTGTGAACCTTCTCCGCACTCTTTCAACCTTATTTACATTCCTCCCGTAACTAGGTGACCAAAACTGTACGCAATACTCTAAATTCGGCCTCACCAATACAACCTTACCTTAACACTCCAACTTTTATACTCGATACTCCGATTTTTAAAGGCCAGTGCACCAAGAGCACTCTTTACGACCCTATCCACCTGTGACGTCACTTTTAGGGAATTCTGTACCTGTATTCCCAGGTCCCTCTGTTCAACTGCAGTCTTCAGAGTCCTACCATTTACCCTGTACGTTCTACTTTGGTTTGTCCTTCCAAAGTGCAATACCTCACACTTGTCGGTGTTAAATTCCATTTGTATTTTTTTTTAATATGTTTTAAATGTATTTTAAATGTAATTATCGGGAACTTAACGGTCCCGATTGAATCTCCCACCTCGCCAAGAGTACTTCATTCCGGTGGGGTTTAGCGTAGCTCTCCACGTTCGGGTAACTAGCGGGAGATCCCGCCAGAATGAAGCAAGAGCAATCGGGGCCCCAAGGGGGTCAGCAGGCAGAAGTGGTGCCCCCTGGGCATGGTCATCCTGGTAGTGCCAACCTGTGCCTCTGGCACTGCCCAAGGAGCAAAGTGCCCATGACCGGGGGCACCTTGGCACTCCCCATCAGGCATCGGCCAATGCCAAGGGGATGGGGCCTACTGTGGGTGGGATCCAGGAGGCAATCTGTGGGGGTGGGGGGTCCCACCGCCACTCTGTATGGGTTAGAGGGAGAACACAGTAAGAAGTCTGACAACACCAGGTTTAAGTTCAACCGATTTATGTGATAATAGACTCACAAGCTTTCGGGGTTTGTCCCTTTGTCAGGTGAATGGACAGTTCTGACCTCAGTCAGAGCATATAAAGCACAGACAGTTTAGAAATTACTGATTAGAATGCGAATCTTTACACTTAACCTGCTGTTCAAGTCCTAAAGTGGCCGACAATGTGAGTGGAAGGAGCACTGATCACAGGTTAAAGAGATGTGTATTGTCTCCAGACAGTACAGTAAGTGAGGTTTTGCAAACCCATGCAAGTCACGGGGGTTACAGATTGTGCGACATGAACCCAAGATCCCTGTTGAGACCGTCCTCATGTGTGTGGAACTTGGCTATCTGGGTTAGAGGGAGGGCAGCAACTGAGGTAGGGTGAGGGGTGGTGGTGGTCTACCGGGGGAGGGGGGGGGGGCCTGCCTCCCTGGCACGAGTCTGACCCCTGAGGGGGTCTACCGGAGTGAGGTGGCTGGGGGGATCACTACTCTGGGGGCGTGCGGTGGACATTGGGACACTCTGGGGCAGGGGCATCGGTTCTGACCTGAGAATTTTTGTGGGGGCCGTGATTGGACTGTGGGGGGTGCTGGGAGGGTAGCACTGTGGGTTCTCGGATTGGCCAGCGATTGAGCTGGCCAGCAAATGGAGAGTCTGAAAGATCAGGACCACTGCGCACGTGCAGAATTCCAGAACTATCAGGCTCCAGCACGAAGAGGGCCCTCCACCTCCTCCCCCCACCCCGGTTCTTACTGAGATTCACAATTGGGACCTCTGCATTGAAGAAATCTCACAAGACCAGCTTAAAGTCCAACAAATTTATTCGTAGCAAATGCCACAAGCTTTCGGAACATGTTGTTCCTTCATCAGCTGGGTGGAACTCTATAATAATGTACTCTGTAATATTCAAGGTTATGGGCCAAGTGTCGGCATGTGGGATTAGATGGGCAGGTCAGGATCTTTCCTCGGGTAACTAGGGGGATTTCATAATAATTTCATTGCAGTGTTAATGTAAGCCTTACTTGTGACTAATAGATAAACTTTACTTTCGTGCGTCGGTGCAGACTTGATGGGCCAAAGGGCCTCTTCTGCGTTGACGTAGTCTGTGATTGTGTGAGCCCGTCTACCCAATCTAAAGAGAGGTTGTACGTGTCCCCTTCCCAACCTGAAAATGTCAAACAAAATTCCAGGGTAGCTAAACTAACTTTACTTTCTTCATTGAACACTGATGATGAGTTGCCTTCTTTGGGAGTGCCAAGTGTGCCAAGTGTTTAGCAGATACATTTCCTAAATTTTAGCGACTTGGGTTAACTCTGTTTGAACCTTCAATATTTAGGACCTTTTAAGTCGGAAGATTTCTGAGCTGAACTCGAGGGCACTGATCCAACCTGTTTCCAACAAGCATATTGTAATCGAGAATCTGTCAGGATTATGTATGCAGAAAATGTACTTATTATTCACCAGTTTCTTTCACACCATTAATATTTATGTGTTAATATATTCTGACAAATTCAAATATTTTATGATTGAACATTATTTTCAAATTCTGCAGTAAAACACTTGACTTGCTTAGATTAATAAAGCATCGTGAAAAGGGAACAGGCTAACTTTTGTGCCAAATGTATTTGGTGACATAACAGTGTTATTAAAATATAAATCCAACAGAGTGGGGAACTTTTTCCAACTGTGAAATTAATAAATAAAAATATGGCAGTTAACACAGAGACATTTATTAAAGTATAAACCCCTGAGTGCAGTTCACGACACCAACCATGGGATTTTGCAGCCACGTTCACCCCAAGACCACAAAGTCCCACCCGAGGTCAATGGACCTTTGCATGGTCCACTGCCCTTCTCCCCCCCCACCCCTGGACGGGAAAACTCTGCCCCAAATCTCAGTTGGAGTTAACGCAGATGTAAATGCACACGTTTGTATCATTCTGTACCATCCATCTCTAATTTCTGACAACTGTGGAAAACTCCCAAACCAAAAGTAATCAGAAATAAAAAGAGGAAATGCTGTGAACACAGACTATGTCAAATAGAATCATTGAAACCCTACAGTGCAGAAAGAGGCCCTTCGGCCCATTGAGTCTGCACTGAACACGCTCCCACCCAGGCCCTACCCCCATATCCCTACATATTATACCCACTAATCCTTCCAACCCACACTTCCCTAAACAATAAGGGGCAATTTCTTAGCATTGCCAATCAACCTAACCTGCACATCTTTGGACTGTGGGAGGAAACCAGAGTACCCGGAGGAAACCCATGCAGACATGAGGAAAATGTGCAAACTCCACACAGAAAGTGACCCGAGCCGGGAATCGAACCCAGGACCCGTGCCGCCCTCAATAGGATCGGTGGAGAGAAAAACAGAGTTAATGGGGGTAACTTTAGCCCACAAATATGTGTGGATTTGGGTGGGGTTCAAACATTAAAGTTTTTAAGACCACATACTTGAATCCAACTCACCTTGAGCTGCCCATTCCAGTGTAATAGAGGTGGGACTAGGCGGGGGCAAGTAAGCTGTTCCCAGGAAAGAGTGGTTAATTTAAATAATCTAATATGTCTGCTCGGATTATAATTTTCTTGCAGCTTTAATACTGACCAGATAGACTCTCTTTGTTCCTCTGATGTTTTAATGCATGTTTCTCTTCCTTTTCGATTTGATTTATTATTATCATGTATTAGTATACAGTGAAAAGCATTGTTTCTTGCATGCTATACAGACAAAGCATTCTGTTCATAGAGAAGGAAAGGAGAAAGTGCAGAATGTAGTGCTACAATCATAGCTAGGGTGTAGAAAAAGATCAACTTCGTACGAGTTAGTCCATTCAAAAGTCTGATGGCAGCAGGGAAGAAGCTGTTCTTGAATCTCTTGATACGTAGACTTTTGTATCTTTTTCTTGATGGAAGAAGGTGGAAGAGAGTATGTCCAGGGAGCGTGGATCCCATGATTACGCTGGCTGCTTTTCTGAGGCAGTGGGAAGTGTAGACGGTGTCAATGGATGGGAGGCTGGTTTGAGTGATGGACTGGGCTTCTTTCACAACCCTTTATAGTTTATTGTGGTCTTGGACAGAGCAGGAGCTGTGATACAACTGGAAAGAATGCTTTTTGTGGTGCATTTGTAGAAATTGGTGAGGGTTGTAGTGGGCATACCAAATTTCCTTAGTCTCCTGAGAAAATAGAGGCATTGGTGGGCTTATTACAGCATCCAAATGGAAGGACCACGACAGGTTCTTGGTGATCTGAACACCTAAAAACCTGAAACTCTTAACCATTTCTAATTTGTCCTCATTGAGGGCATGCCCTCCACTAAACTCACTGAAGTCGATGGCTTTCTACTTCATTTTGTTGACATTGAAGGAGAGATTATTGCCGCATAGTTCACCTGACTTTTTATCTCTGAGGACACAGCCTCACGGAGCACCCATGTTGAAGATGATTATGGAGGTGGTATTGTTGTCTATCTTTACTCAGTGCAATTAGGAAGTGTAGGATCCAGTTGCAGAGGGAGGATCCAAGCCCCTGGCCATGAAGTTTGCTTGCATCTCTCAACTGTGAGAGGACATACAGATCACAGAAAGAGGTCATTAGGCCAATCATGCCTATGCCATCTCTTTGGAAGAGCTAACTATGAATCTCAACCCCCTACTCTTTCCCCACAGCCCCCACAAAAATGTTCCCTTTTGAGGCACATATCCAGTTCTATTCACAAATATTAATACCATGCTAAAACTTATAGAGTGGTGTGAGAAAGTGCAGGACGATTCTACTTCTGATTTGCAATTCCTCGCATGGTAGCATGTCTGATCTCCATGAAGTTGTGACGGAAATTGCCATGATGATGTGAATTTGTTGCTTCTGGCATTGAAAAGGCCGCAGCATTAGATTTGTCACACAGCCAGTGATTCACTAACTGGAAGTAAGAGCCACTCTGTGTTGCAATTCAGCATCTCCTGGAACATTTCAATTTAATAAAGGTTCTGGACAAAGATTTATTGACTGGGTATGCTCTTTGTCCCAAAACGCAAAGGAGTGCATACTCAGAATGAGGCTCGGCCAAACATGGCAAGCTTTAAAAACCATTTTTCCATATGTAGATATTTCCAAAGGACACACAGTACTTAGGGAGATAGTTCCAGTGCAGAGTATTTTCCAATCTGTATGATGGATATTCTGATTAATTTCAGCAGAAACCTGTTATTTGATTTTCTCTAAGGCTGCTTCCCTGCTTCTTTAACAATTATAAGAGGATAGCTTTTCAGTTTTATTGCAAATCTTCTCCTAAACTCCTTTCGACAATTTTCTTTCAGCTGGTTTCATCTCTCACAATAACAACTTTCATTGATATAGTTACTTTTAACATGGTAAAATGTTCCAAAGCATTTTTGAGTGGCATTATAAAACAAAAGTTGACATGAGCCATATAAGGAGCTGCTAGGATAGGTGACCACAAGGGGATACTGGATAATCTTACTGGCTTGTCCTACTGGTTAATCGATGTGGCAAGATCGCAAGAGAGATGAGATAGTGTCAATGATATCACCTTTTGAGATAATAATTCTCACTGTAAACCTCAAATAAAATCTCACCCATCTCCTGTGGATCCACACCTAGATGGCCTTGTTGATCCTTAGAAGGTCCTGCTCTCTCCCTGGTTGCTCTTTTGCCCTTTATGGAATCTCTTTGGATTCTCCTTTGCCTTGTCTGCTGGGCAGTCTCGGGTCTTCTTTTTGTCCTCCTGATTTCTCTCTTAGCTCTACTCCTACACTCTCTGTGCTCTTTGAGGGATCTATTTGATCCCAGCTGCCTGTGCATGTCATGTGCCTCCTTCTTCTTCTTGACCAGGGCCTCAGTATCCCAAGTCATCCAGGATTCCCTACTCCTACCAGCCTTGCCCTTCACTCTAAGAGGAGTTGCTTAACCTGAACCCCAGTTAATATAATTTTGAAAGCCTCCCACTTACCAGACATCCCTTTGCTTTCCCACAGACTCCCCCAATTAACTGTTAAAGTTCCTGCCTGACACCATCAATGTTCTGGTAACCTTATTATAGAAAGGATATTATTAAAATAGAAAGAACGCAGAAAAGGTTTACTAGGATGCAACTGGGATTTGATGGTTTGAGGTATAAGTTTAGGCTGAATAGACTGGGACTTTTTTCCTGGAGTGTAGGAGACTTAGGGGTGATCTTATAGAGGTTTATAAAATAACGAGGGGCATAGATCAGCTAGGTAGTCAACATCTTTTCCCAAAGATAGAGGAGTCTAAAACGAGAAGGCATTAAGGTGAGAGGGGAGAGATACAAAACGGTCCAGAGAGGCAATTTTTTCACACAGAGGATGGTGAGTGTCTGGAACGAGCTGCCAGATGTAGTAGTAGAGGTGGGTATAATTTCGTCTTTTAAAAGCATTTAGACAGTTACTTGGGTAAAATGGGTAAAGAGGGGTATGGGCCAAACACGGACAACTGGGACTAGCTTAGTGGTAAAAACTAAGCGGCAATTACATATTGGGTCGAAGGGCATGTTTCCATGCTGTAAACTCAATGACTCTATAAATACTCACCTGGTGGAATGATTTGTTTATTTAAAATAGTAGGCAAGATCTCCTTTATCACTTCTCTACAAAGCTATTATAATCTACATTAATTTTAGTCCGCGCGATGTACCTCTAAACAGACTGAGGGCGTGGGAGGAATTGTAAGACAGATTACTTAATATCTGCGAACTTGCATTTACAGAGAAATTGCATATTTATGACAGTCTGTTTATTTGAAAATTGCAATGTGCTGATTTAGTGAAATCGCTTGGATGGCAAATAAAAGTAGCGATTAAACACACTTGGTTGACTTGTTCTAACTGAGACAGACAGTGGAAGAAAGAAAGAGATCATAACAGAAGGAAGTACAACACTGAGCAGTCGTTAAAATATTATGGAGAGTCAAAAATCCCGCAGATTATTTGCAAGGAAAGGAGATGATAAGTGGCAAATGAGACCTGAGCCAAGAATTCCACCAGACTGTTGAAGAAATTGTATGGTTTGTTTAATTATTGAGAGTGGGTGCCTTGTATCCGTTGAGTTGCAACAGGGTTCTGCCCAATTTTACTGCTGGGAATTTGGATTAGAGCTCTGACACTCCAAAGGAAAGCCTGAGGACTTTCCTAAATCTGAAAATCAAACTGTCATCAAATTATTAAATGCCACAGGAAATCAATGTGTTACATATTGCTGTATTATTCATAAATATTGGTCATGAACAAGCTCAAATTATGATTAGTACAAACAATGACACAATCGTTAGCACTGCTACCTCACAGTGCCAGGGGCCTGGGTTCAATTCCAGCATATGTGTGGAGTTTGCACCTTCTCCCCGAATCTGCATGGGTTTGCACCAGGTGCTCCGGTTTCCGCTCACAGTCCAAAGATGTGCGAGTTTGGTTGATTGATAATGCTAAATTAATCCTTAAGCGTCAGGGAGATTAGTAGGGTAAATACATGAGATTATGGGGATAGGGCCTGGATGGGATTGTTGTTGGTGCAGGCTCGATGGGTCGAATAAACCCTTTCTGCACTGTAGGGATGCTATGATCTTGAAACCAAAGACTGTGGTGTATTGGGTGTACCCTCCTTAAGATATCATGCTCTCCTTCCTTCTGTGCCTCCTGTTTTCCAAATTCCAGCTCCCCTCCCACTTCCATGAGCTCCAAAGTCTCCCTGCCCTAAAATCCTGGGGCTTAACTTTCTAACCAGCCACCTTCCTTCTTACTGTTCCTGTAACTGAGCTCTGGCTCTGCTGCATCAGCTGGAGCTGCCAGCCAGTCAGATTGGCCAGCAACTCCTGAGAGTGGGACCTCCTCTCACTGAGAGGTGGAAGCCCCACTCTCAACCACTTAAGAGTTGTGGCTGTGGGTGTGACTTCTTTTGGGTGTCAGCTTCCGGCCAATTTTTCTTCTGGGGGACAAGCAGATACAGACAATGATTCCTTCCATTCATTCATTAAGTCAACAGCAGATACTGTAAAATATTTCCATTGGCTCACCTGTATTGGTGTTTCATCATCATTGCTTTTGCAAGGACTGTATTTCTTTCCTCAGTTTCCAAGTAAGCGCAACAATCTTTTTCTCTTTCACTCCCAGATAATGCTCAGTCCTTAACTTCATAACAGCCCTTCTGTATCATTCATTTCTTCCTCCCAAATGGATTGTCCTGCTGCTTGTATCAGTTGGATGAGATATTAAACTGAGGACCAGTCTGTCTGGTCATTTGGACATGAAAGTTCACATGGTGATTATTGGAGCAGATATTGTCATTCATCCAATAGCAAAGTAAATATATGGTCGGTCTCTATCTCATTGCTTTTTTGGAGCGGCATGGTGGCACAATGGTTAGCACTGCTGCCTCACAGCGCCAGGGACCCAGGTTCGATTCCTGGCTTGGGTCACTGTCAGTGTGGAGTTTACAAGTTCTCCCCGTGTCTGCGTGGGTTTCCTTCAGGTGCTCCGGTTTCTATCCACGGTCCAAAGATGGGGGGCTTAGGTGGATTGGCCATGCTCAATTGCACCTTACTGTCAGGGGAACTAACTAGGGTAAATGCATGGAGTTACGGGGATAGGGCCTGGGTAGGATTGTGGTTGGTACAGGCTCGATGGGCCAAATGGCCTCATTCTGTAATGTAGGATTCTATGATTCTATTTTGGGACTTACTGTGCACCAATTGGCTGCTTTATTTGTTTACATAGCAAGAGTGACCATACTTCAAACAAGCACTTTGCATAATCCTTCAGGTATGAAAAAAGCCATGTATTTTTTCTATTTTAAAAATTATACATACGTGAGCATTTTATATATATAAAAACTTACTGCTGTTGTGTTTATGTCATACTGTCATGACAACCTATTCCATTCTAAATCATTACATGCATCTTTGTAATGGAAACTGCCTATTTAAATGGCCTGCTATAAGTAGATTCTCCTGACAGTCATGGCACAGAATTGTTCCAGGTATGTGGTCTGTTCCCAAAATTCTGACATATTTTGCTATGTAAATCTAAACACTATAAAAACAAATGATTTATGAAAATGACAGACTTTAACATGAACATCTGCATTTACTATCCAGTTACCGACAGAGTGGCACAGTGGTTAACACTGCTGCCTCACAGCGCCAGAGGCCCGGGTTCAATTCCTGCCTCGGGTCCCGCTGTGTGTGTGGCATCTGCACATCCTCCCCGTGTCTGCGTGGGTCTCCTCCGAGTGTTTCAGTTTCCTCCCACAGTCTGAAAGATGTGCTGTTTAGGTGCATTGGCCATGCTAAATTCTCCCGAACAGGCGCCTGAGTAAGGCAACTAGGGGATTTTTATTGTAACTTCATTGCAGTGTTAACGTAAGTCCAATCGTAACACTAATAAATAAACTAAAAAAAACTGGCGTTCTCAGAGAACAGTGAGTCAGCGCAAGGTGCTGTCAAATGGGGCCATTGAGCTGATTAGTATCTAAAGGGAAGTGAGGTAGTTGAATGCGGGAGAAAGGAATGGAAAGATATGTTGATAGACTGAAGTGAGATGTAACCTCCTCTCCTATGTACTCTATGAACGATATACTTTGTTTGTATAGCACGCAAGAAACAATATTTTTCACCACATACCAATACATGTGACGATAATAAATTAAACCAAATCAAATGAATCCAAAACTAGGAGCCATAAACATGATGGTCAACCATAAACCCAGTAAAAAGGGTAGTACGGTGGCACCGTGGTTAGCAGGGTTGCCTCACAGAGCCAGGGATTTGGATTTGCTTCTGGTTTGGGTCACTGTCTGTGTAGAGTGTACACGTTCTCCCTATGTCTGCATGTTCTCCCCATGTCTGCACGGGTTTCCTTGAGGTGCTCTGGTTTCCTCCCACAATCCAAAAGACGCGCTGGTAACGTGCATTGGCCAAGCTATATTCTCGTTCAGTGTACCCAAAAAGTGCCAGAGTGTGGCGACTAGAGGATTTTTCTCAGTAACTTCATTGCAGTATTAATGTAAGTCTACCTGTGACAATTAAAAAAAAAACCTCCCCTTCACTCCAAACCCACATCAGTTGAAACCGTGTCTTCCCATTTGCAAGGAAGATCAAGTCTTGACATTAAGGTGCTTTGATTTGAAAAGCTTTATTCTACAGTCACTGGATGCTTTTGCATTGTTGGTGCATGTTGCAACCCACACTGACTGGTTATCAACAATTATATTATTACATCAGAAACAATAATTACCCAGGAAATCACTGGATCAATACATATCACATTCTGGTACTAATGAATTGAGCTCTTGTATCCTGAAACATTCTTCACATTCATCTCACTATTCAATCAATGGAGAATCTGATGGCTTTCTTTTTTGTTCCTATGTTACGTATTCAGAACTTGGAACATCTGAAGGTTATCATTATATTAACAAACGATTTGCTCCTTGTTCAGAGCTTGCATTGATAATAAATGTTGAGGATTCACTTCAAATTATTCCAATGACTGCACACACAGTGAAATGAAACAGATGAAGGCTGTGCCTTTTCGACTGTTATTTATCATAGGATTTCTTGAGTGCTGGATCCTGTACAACGTAAAGTGCAATCGTTCCTGCAGCTCTTTTCCAAACATACCTTATATAAAGAAAGGACAGCAAATTTAAGGTTAATGGATATGTATTTTTCATTTCAGTAGCAATAATATGTAAGGTTCTATTTATTTCTGGGACATGGGGAGCAGTGTAAGATTTTGATAAATTTATACCACTTGTTGTCGGTCTGCAACATCTATGCATTTTATTTTTAACCACATTTTAAATTAACTGGTTCAGTTTGAATTTCTGCTAATGAGACAATGGGGCAGTCCAGGCAGTCAGGATACTTTGCAGCTGTTGTTTGTGAGACATCACACCCAACTGTTTTATAACTTAAAGTTGCCGAGAGTTTGAGTTTAAAATCATAGAATCCTACAGTGCAGAAGGAGGCCACTCAGCCCATTGACTCCACACCAACCACAATCCCACCCAGGCTCTATCCCCATAACCCAATGCATTTACCCTAGCTAGTCCTCCTGACACAAAGGGGCAATTTTAGCATGGCCAATCCACCTAACCTGCACATCCTTGGACTGTGGGAGGAAACTGGGAGCACCTGGACGAAACCCACGCAGACACACGGAGAATGTGCAAACTCCACACAGACAGTGACGCAAGCTGGGAATCGAACCCAAGCCCTTGTTGCTATGAGATAGCAGTGCTAACCACTGCGCCACTGTGCTGCCTTTGAGCAACTGTCTGCCGTCTTTATTGTCCACAGTACAATTAAGGATTTTATTTATCAACTTTGAAAGGATGGTTAAAAGTAGTTTGAACTTTGGATGACTTTATTTTTAAATAAAACTGCACTGATTTAGTTGCTTAACTATATTTGTAGGGTAGAGCATCTTTCTGTGTTGACCTTATGGTAGGAAGTATTTTTAACATTTGTTCTTAATGGCCTGAGTATGTGTGGGGTTTGGATAAAAATATGTTGAAAAGGATGTGATTTTGTTTGTAAATGTTCTGGATCTAAATGAAATTTGTTATTTGTTGATAGGGGACCCAAGGAAAACAAGGGATGAACATTTGTCTTCATGGCTCCAGTTTCTGGGGTAGCATGACATGAGATGACTTGTATCCCTGGCCCATGGAAAGGGTGAATTTGGACTAGTTCTAAATAAGGGGTTGTGGAATAATGAGTGGTGGGGACAGAAATTGTAAACTTGGAATTTTTGTTGGGACAGTGTTACCATGGCTTCCAGGGTATGACTCTTCTGGACACAACGTCACTTAGAGAAAAACATCACCTGTACTGGAAATGTGTAAGGAAAGTGAGGATGTGTCTAGGGCGGTGGATAGAGGAGAGCCGGTGGATGTGGTCTTTCTTGATTTTCAGAAGGCGTTTGACAAGGTACCTCACAAGAGGTTATTGCAGAAGGTCAGGGGGCATGGAGTTGGGGGTAGGGTGTTAGCGTGGATAGAGGATTGGTTGTCAAATAGGAGGCAGAGAGTGGGGGTCAATGGGTGCTATTCGGATTGGCGGTTGGTGACTAGTGGAGTGCCCCAGGGGTCGGTGCTGGGGCCTCAGCTATTTACCATTTATATAGATGATCTGGAGGAGGGAACCGAGTGTATGGTGTTGAAATTTGCTGATGACACCAAGATTGGTGGAACGGCAAATTGCGCGGAGGGTGTGGAGAGTCTACAGCAGGATTTAGATAGGCTGGGCGAATGGGCTAGGAACTAGCAAATGGAATTTAATGTTGGCAAGTGCGAGGTGGTCCACTTTGGTAGGAATAATGGTAGGAAGGATTATTACTTACGTGGAGAAAAACTGCAGCAGGCAACGGTGCAGAGGGACCTCGGGGTCCTTGTGCATGAATCGCAAAAACCCAGCCTGCAGGTGCAGCACGTGGTCAGGAAGGCTAATGGGATGCTGGCCGTCATAGAGAGGGGGATTGAATATAAAAGTAGGGAGGTCTTGCTGTGGCTGTATAGGGCATTGGTGAGGCCGCAGCTGGAGTACTGTGTGCAGTTTTGGGCGCCGTACTTACGCAAGGATATTTTGGCCTTGGAGGGAGTGCAGAGGAGGTTTACTAGGCTGATACCGGAGTTGAGGGGGTTGAGCTATGAGGAGAGGCTGAATAAACTAGGCTTGTACTCGTTATAGTTAAGAAGAATGAGGGGAGATCTCATTGAGACATATAAGATGATGAATGGGATGGATAGGGTAGAGGTGGAGAGACTCTTCCCGCTTAGAAAGGGCAGTAGGACTAGGGGGCACAGCTTCAAGATAAAGGGGGGGCGGTTTAGAACGGAGTTGAGGAGGAACTTCTTCACTCAAAGGGTGGTGAATCTCTGGAATTCTCTGCCCGTTGAAGTGGTGGAGGCTACCTCGCTAAATATTTTTAAGACACGGGTTGATGGGTTTTTGATAAGAGAGGGGATTAAGGGTTATGGGGAGAGGGCGGGAATGTGGAACTGAGCCACGACAGATCAGCCATGATCTTACTGAATGGCGGGGCAGGCTCGAAGGGCTAGATGGCCTACTCCTGCTCCTATTTTTTATGGTCTTATGTAATTCTCAAAACTTGGGGGTTGAGGGAGTTCAATGTTGTCTTCACCGCTTTTGTTTAAGTATACATACAAGGTCGCGTAATAAATTCTGCTTCATTCATAAATACCCGTTGTTCATACCTTGTTAAGTCAAGCACACCTGAGAACCCTAGTGTTAGAAATTAAGAATTCCGAACTTAGAAATTTTATTTAGAAGGGTTTACACCTGAAAAACCCTACAATCTTACAGAAGTGACTTAAAATGTTTGATTTCTGCTCCTTGGTGAGTTAACGGATCTTAGTTGAGATGATGTTCCAGCGCTGTAATTAATCTTAGCATCTTGGAGCTACTAAGTGGGAAAGAAGAATAATCAAGTGGGTTTTTTTGCTCCCTATTATTATTCATTGACTCCAAGAGGAACATGTGGTCTTTAGCTAAGAATAGGATTGGCTTCAGTTGTGTTCCCCAAGCTACAATAGAATGACTTGCTGAAATTCGCAGTTTGGGTTTACATGAACATGCAAAGAAGGAGCAAGAGTAGGCCATTCAGCCCTTTGACTCTGTTCCGCCATTGAACAAGATCATGGCTGATCTGATAGTAACCTTAAATCTGCATCCTATCTACCCCTGATATCCTATCATTGCCTCCCCTTGCTTACCAAGAATCTATCCCTTTGCCTTAAAAATATTCAGAGCGCTGCTCCTTCATCAGATCAAGTGACCTGACGAAAGAACAGTGCTCCGAAAGCTTGTGTTTGCAAATAAATCTGCTGGACTTCAACCTGGTGTTGTGCGACCTCTCATCCTGTCCACCCCAGTCCAACACCAGCATCTCCACATCATTAAAAATATTCAAAGTCACTGCTTCAGGAAGAGAGTTCCAAAGACTCTCAATCCTCTGAGATAAAGAATTTCACTTCATCTCCACATTAAATTGGCAACCTCATTTTTAAACAGTGATCTCTAATTCTAGATTCTCCCATAATAGAGCCATTGAGGTTTATAGCATGGAAACAGGCCCTTCAGCCCAACCTGTCCATGCCACCTAGTTTTTACCACTAAGCTAGTCCCAATTGCCCACATTTAGCCCATATCCCTCTATACCCGTCTTACCTATGTAACTGTCTAAATGCTTTTTAAAAGACAAAATTCTACCTGCCTCTACTACTACCTCTGGCAGCTTGTTCCAGACACTCACCACCCTCTGTGTGAAAAAATTGCCCCTCTGGATCTTTTTGTATCTCTCCCCTCGCACCTTAAACCTATGCCCTCTAGTTTTAGACTCCCCTACCTTTGGGAAAAGATGTTGACTACCTAGCTGATCTATGCCCCTCATTATTTTATAGACCTCTATAAGATCACACCTAAGCATCCTCCGCCCCAGGGGAAAAAAGTCCCAGTCTTTCCAGCCCCTCCATATAACTCAAACCATCAAGCCCTATTAAGAGGAAACATCGTCCCCACATCCACCCTGTCAAGACCTCTTAAGACCTTATATGTCTCAATCAGGTTGCCACTGTTGTAGCAGTGTTACAGTAGAAATATAGGGGGCGATTCTCCCAAAAGTGCTGAATTGGCGGGAAAACTGTTCTAAATCCCGGCTGTTCTGACAGTTCAGTTCCTCGTTTGAATCTCCACACTCTGTGCACTGCAGAGGTCCCAGTCGTGAATGTCATTAAAAACCCAGGGGAGCAGGGCCTATTCGTGCCAGAGTTTAACAGTTCTGGAACTCTGTGCATGTGCAGTGGTCCTGATTTGTCAGACTCCCATTTGCTGGCCAGCTTGATCACTGGCCAGTCTGGGACCCCCCACAGTGCTGCCCCTCCAACCCCCACATCCCCACCATTCGCCCCCTAGGCCCCACCCACAATATGCCCCACACCCCCTTGGCACTGCCTGATGCCCAGTGGGCAGTGCCAAGCTGGCCCTTGAGCAGTGCCGGGGGCACAGACTGGTACTGCCAGGATGCCCACACAAGGGGGCACCACCCCCAGCAGCCCAACCCCGAGGGGGGGCCCTGATTGCCCCCCTTTCATTCCTGTGAGGTCTCCTGCTAGTTCCCCGAATGCAGGGAGCAAGTCTGAACCCCAATGGAATGAAGTACTCTTGGCGAGGTGGGAGATTCAATCAGGACCTAAAAGGTCCTAATAATGAACACGTATACATGCTTAAAATACATGCAGAAAATATTTAAATGACTTATCTGCCAGTTTCCAGCCTGGTCCGACCTGTGACTGTTCGCCAGTTTTGGGAGATACACAAGCTTTCCTGGCACATGCACAAATCCCTGATCAAGGCTGGCAACGTGTATCTCCCAGGCCAACCTGACAGAAAAGTTGTGGGTTGCAATGGGAGAAACGCGGCCATAATGCCAGAGTTCGATTGTATAAACAGGGAGGTGCAGGAATATTAGACCCAGTAGCAGCCCAGTTGAGAAGTCCATTTCCTTGAGGGGGTGTAATGTGAATCTAACAATATCAGAGAGTCAGCTGTCTTTGGCTACACTTACTTAGTCTCTAACGGGATGAGAAGGCTGTCTCCTGAAGTCAGATTGGTAGTTTTGCCATCCATCACCACAACAGATGAACCCTCCTGAAAAAGAGAATACTTTGGAAAAGTGTCTTTATGTGGAGCTTAGTTATGATCTTTCCCTCATGTTGAATACCCGGCTGGCACATACTGCCCAGACCATGGAGCACTGGTGACTATGTGAGGTTCTGGCCTCCTCATCCAATCTCTCCTAAATAAATCAGCTGTATACAAAATACAGTCACGTGATTTGGAACTGCATGAAATCACCCCAATTCACTCAAACAAATCTTTACCATTGGAGTTGCTTAAAAAACAGGCCATATAAAAATTCCTCAAGTCTGTAGAACAACAAGAGGGCCCTCAGATGGTCAAATTTAGAATTACAACCCACAGTTCTAGCGAAAGTCTGACAGCTGACTTCAAAGGAATATTATCATGACACAAGTAAGAACATTTTCTTCTTACAATTTTCTTCATTAATTTACATTTCCCACCACCTCATAAACTATTACATTGGTGGAGTGACACTCATCACCATATCATGCTTTAGTTACTCTTGATCATGCCATTCCCCTTCGCCTCTCTGTCTTCAGTACTGGATCACATTTGAGCTGTCCCTTGTATTCCTTTTTTCCCATTAGTCCTTTACAACACCCATTCCTTTTGTTGCGATGGAGCACACAAAGTAAAATGCATTGGATTATGAACAGTAATTAATCAAATGTCATACTCAGCCAGATATAAGCCATATATTAGTAGAAAGGCCAATGAGAAAACTGGAAGGAGAGTTTTTGTTTAATCTTCTGATCTGCTGATATAATGGGTTAATTTATTTGGTATGTTTTGAAACAAATTTAATGCAATGTGTGAAAAAAAAATCCCCAACTGAAAGAAATTCTTGAAAATAACTCATGAACATTTTGAAAATATTGAAAAAAATGTGTGAAAAATTCATTCACTGTAAACATTGAGGAGAAAACTGCTCCAATGCAGATGGAGCTTTCTTTATCCTCGTTCAAACTGTGCTTGGAAGGCAAAAAAAGCTCTTCACAATTTCATGGACAAAACTTGGGAAATTGTACCACATTCATGTGAATATTCTGAAGTAAAGTTTATTGATTAGTCACAAGCAGGCTTATGTTCACACTTTAATGAAGTTACTGTGAAAATCCTCTCGTCACCACGCTCCGGCACCTGTTCAGGTGCTTTGAAGGAGAATTTTAGCATGGCCAATGCACCTAACCAACACATCTTTCAGACCGTGGGAGGGAACCAGAGCAGCCGGAGGAAACACACACAGACATGGGGAGAATGTGCAAATTCCACACAAACAGTGACTCAAGCTGGGAATTGAACCCAGGTCCCTAGTGCTGTGAGGCAGCAGTGCTAATCACTGTGCCCCCTTGCTGCCCCGCTCCACATTCTAGGTTCTCATTGAGGAATTGACATGAAAGGTGCACTGGAGCAGACAAAATAATGTCTGATGGAAAACTGTCGTTGTAAGGAATTGGGCAGAAATATGTCTGAGGCGTCTGCTCATCTCATCCCCCATCCCTCTGCTCTGAACTGGGCCTGCACTGGCCATGGAAAACTTAGCCTCTTCTATGGAAAATTATGGCCCGGAAACAATGCCAATTTTGTTTGGTCTGGGCCACATGGTGCCAACAAGTTTTGAACTGTTTGCAGCATTGGCATCTGGATGCTTTTTTTTAAGCTTCAGTACATCTGACTGTCAGTGATGAGGAAAAATTAAAGCTTATATTGAAAACATATGGAAGAACAGAAAGTTTGATCTGGTTCATGCTTAAGAATGTCAGCGGAATATTACAGGATGAATCCAGAAGTCTCTCACCAGCTGCCATATCCAGGTGTCCGCACTCTCGCTTCCCTCACTCTCTCCAGTTGCATATACTACCGTCTGTCAGAACAACACAAATAGGCATTTTATAATTAAGAAGCATACACTGGATATAATATCAATAAATAGCACGCTACTGCTTTAAATTCCAAAGGCAAATATGCTCCCTTCATCGTGGATGGAATACTGCAAATGCTTATTGAAACCAAAACATTTGCAACAGAATTAAACTCCTTCTTTTACCTTGGTCTCAAATTGATCACCAAACATGTCGACAACCCCCTTCGTTTTAATATCTGGGCTGTGCTGGCGAAGCCAATCTTGGAGTGAAAATGGCTCCATAACAGTGCTGATAGTA
Source organism: Carcharhinus amblyrhynchos (assembly GCF_965287045.1). Taxonomy (NCBI): domain Eukaryota; kingdom Metazoa; phylum Chordata; class Chondrichthyes; order Carcharhiniformes; family Carcharhinidae; genus Carcharhinus; species Carcharhinus amblyrhynchos. The sequence continues at coordinate 59,644,812 of NC_137335.1, forward strand.
TTCAAACAAAATGGAATTTGTTTTCGTAGCTTGTCTATGAATGAAGCAAGACATACAATCACGGTTAATATTGTTTGTCCAAATATCCCAGGCAAAAGTTAAATGTTACCTATAATATTGTGACAGAGTACAGGGAGCTTCATTCCACATCTTTACATTATGGACGGCACGGTGGCACAGCGCCAGGGACCTGGCTTCAATTCCCGGCTTGGGTCACTGTCTGTGTGGAGTCTGTACATTCTCTCTGTGTCTGCGTGGGTTTCCTCCGGGTGCTCTGGTTTCCTCCCACAGTCCAAAGATGTACGGGGTTTGCGGATTGGCCATGCTGAATTGCCCCTTTAGTGTCAGGGGGACCAGCAAGGGTAAATGCATGAAGTTATGGGGATAGGGCCTGGGTAGGATTGTGGTTGGTGTGGACTCAATGGGCTGAATGGCCTCCTTCTGCATTGTAGGGATTCTATGACTCTTACCTGCAAGCATTCAGTGGTACTGCTAAGTGCAAAAATTGGGGAGACGATTGCGTTCTCCACTAATACCATTAAAAGTGTCGAGTATAAACTTCCACCAAAAAATTCAAATGAAAGAAGTATTCAAAGCCAAATATCAGCAGTACAGGTTTAAATTGTTTGGATTCTTTCTGTACCTGGATTTGGTTTCCCAGTCTTATATTCTTCAGAGCTGAAAAATCTGCAAGATAAAAAAGAATATTTTTCAATTGAGTTGAGCTGTGCTGGCTCTGCAGGTTTGTGTGTTGAAGGATATCCAGTGTCATTCTACTGAATAAGGTGAGCTACAATAGGATGGAAGTAGGACCATGTGGTGCCCAACACTGATGCAGAGTACATCCTGGGCCAAATGGCCCATTTCTATTCCATAATTCCAACAAAATATGTTCCACTACAACAATATGACTTGAAAATTGAAAGAAAAATAAGCAATTGTACATAGGTCAATATCAACAACTGTAATGAAGATAAAGCTCAAAGACATCATTGGGAAAATTCAATGAGGAACAAATCGACTTCAAGAGCAAAACAGCTTCACTCTGAATCTCAAAGCTTTTTATAAAGAATGGGTGTGTTGTTAATGGTGGAGATAGCCACCGAATAATCTGTAAAGTTAAAGTACTCAATAGAATCACAGAATCCCTACAGCGCAGAAAGAGGCCATTTGGCACATCAAGCCTGCACCGACAAGAATCCCACACTAGCCCTCTCCCCGAAACTCCATATAGTTACCCTGCAAATCCCCCTGATATCCTTCTAACACTAATCAATCTAACCCACACACCTTTGGACTGTGGAAGGAAACCGGAGCACCCGGAGGAAACACATGCAGAGGACGTGCAACTCCACACAGACAGTGACCCAAACCGGGAATTGAATCTGGGTCCCTGGCGCTGAGAGGCAGCAACGCTAAGCACTGTGCCACCATGCTGCCCGTCCCCTTCCAGGATATTAATTTTTTTAAAAAGAAAAAATCGTACACCAGTTCTGAAATAAACTTCAACTTCAAGACCAGATGCAATCATAGGGCCAAAGCTGTGCACATCAGTGTTGCTTCACTGTACTCTCCAGTATTTGACAGGAGTCACAAATGTGAGATTGTGAAAGAGCCACTGTCTGACAAGTCAGAGGATGCTCAGAGGGCAGAAATGTTGCAGCATCAATTGGGATAGTGAAACTTTGCTCTGAGGGTGTGTTAACACTACCACCGTGGTGTCGGGGTGAAGGTGTTGCACTGCACTCTGACTGTACAATTATAGTGTAAAGGCAACTTGAATCCAATGTCACTCCAGAACCTGACAACGGAACAAAGTAAAATAAAAGCAAAATGCAGCGGATGCTGGAACCTGAAACGAAAACAGAAAATGCTGGAAAATCTCAGCAGGTCTGAGGATAGAGAACCGAGTCTGAATCATCCAGACATTAGCTCTATAGATGCATTCCCCTGATGCTGTTTTTGTTTCAGATACCAGCAACCGCAGTAATTTGCTTTTATCTTACTCTGTTCCATTGTCAGGTTCTGTTTTGTAGCTTGTTAGCTGGATGGCTCTTGGTCTGACAAAGAGTCATCCTATACGAGGGATTCAATGATTCAGACTTGTAATGTTAGCTCTGTTCTCTTCTCATAGATGCTGTCAGACCTAATGGAACAAAGTAGTGATTCTGTGTGTGTGTATATATATATATATATATGCAGTCTAATAGCACGCTGCTGAGCAGTTAGGTAGGTCCATTACGCACAATTTATTCTCCACAGTGTTGGTGTGAAGTTGAAACAGCTTCACACTGATGCTAAATCTGCAGTGTAAGTACATTATTGGAGAGTTTTGTGCATTGGTTGATTAAAAAAATGTAGTCATGGGTTGTGGGTGATGCTGATAAGGTCCAAATTTATTGCCCATCCTTAACTGCCCTTTAAAGGTGGTGGTATGCCATCTTTCTGAATCACGACTTTCTGTGGTGGAGGTACTCCCAAAGTGATATTAGATAGACAGTCTCAGGAAGAAATCAGCAACATATTTCCAAGTGTGTGACTGACAGGGGAATGCGCCTACCTGTGTGTGGTAGAAGTCTGAGGTAGAGGTCTGACGAATGCCGTCAAAGCAGCCATGACAAGTCTACGCACTGCATCTTGTAGATGGAACACACTGTAGCCATGGGGTGTGGTGTTGGCAGGGGTGAATGATTAGGGTGGTTGATGTGAAATGGGTTGCTCTGACCAGGGAGCCACTCCTGACAAGTGGGGGAGATCACTGTATCCCACTCCTGAATTGCACCTTGTGGGCGTTATCAGTGAGTCATATGTTGCAGAACTCCCAACAATTCCAGTCAGTGGTAGAACCTTGTAACATTTTCCCTTCAATGCTTGACCCTGATAAATGAGTCACTTGAACAAGGCACTGGAGAACACACAGGCTTGTGGGATAGAACTCCATCAATAAGTCAATGTCTCCAGGGAGGGACAGAGTGAACAAAACTGCAGAATAAATACTTCAAAGAACACAGCGATGAACAAAACCATTGACGCTGACTTCATGTCTACATTCAGCAACTAAAAACCTAAACTGTGGTTCACAAACACAGATCAAAACCCGTGTTGTAAATGACAAGTGAACGCTTTTTCAGCTTATTTTGCAGAAGTAATGAAACAACACTTACTCCTTTATTATGGGCCCAAGCTGGGTTCCCAGGTTGTCACAGTAGAACCATTTTTCAAACAGCACATCAGTAGAATCACCTACATAGTACCTGTCAAAAGAACTGTAAGTATTAATCCTGGGATAGTTGCACCTTTCAGAGAAATATCACTGTGCATCACAAAAAATACAACAGCCCAACCCTGTCTGGCTGACAATCTTAAAAGTGTATTGTCGCAATCTAAGTGAAGGACTCAGTTATGCTCAAAGCTATAGAACAGCCTGCTTTGAAAGTGTATGAACATTATTGTGCTGGCAAACCCAGGGCAACAGGAGCTGATAAAGACTGTGGCGGTACGCACTGTTGGAATCTCTATCTTATCAAACAGAACCAATTCTTAACTGCCAAGCAACAATGAGGGACGATTTCCTTGGTGTGCTGGATATCGCAAAATTATAAACACATTTACTGGTTTATGATCGCATCATTGCACATTGTCCTTCCCAGGATATTACTCTGAATTTTTTTTAAACTTACTTTCTGATTTTTCTTTGTGAAATATACCTGTGGAATGCAGCTGCTCCATTGCTGGAGGTTGAGCTCGATATTCTTCAGTATTCCACTGCAGCTCTCTAACTAGCCACTAGAAGGTGTGAAAATGGCACTCTTATTCCTCACTGAGGATGGCATTGTTTGTGTATCCCCTTGCTGACTTCAGCTCTGTTTTTACCCCTTTTGGAAGGAAGCTCCTTTCCCAGTTTCCTGCAGCTCTAGCCTTCTTTATGGACTCTCTCTAATCATAGAAATCCTACAGTATGGAAAGAGGCCATTTGGCCCATCAAGTCTGCACCGACCACAATCCCACCCAGGCCCTACCCCCATATCCCTACATATTTTACCCTCTAATCTCTCTAACCTACACATCTCAGGACACTAAGGGGCAATTTAAGCATGGCCAATCAACCTAATCCTAACATCTTTGGACTGTGGGAGGAACCAGAGCAAACCCACACAGACACGAGGAGAATGTGCAAACTCCACACAGACAGTGAGCCAAGCCGGGAATCGAACCCTGGACCCTGGAGCTGTGAAGCAGCAGTGCTAACCATTGTGCTACCGTGTCACCCATGTATAATAATCTCTTGTATTCCTTTACTCTTTTCATTCAGATCTCTTCCACTGGATTACCCGTTAACCTGAGTCCCCAGCTTCCCTTCTTTATACTCAGTTTCCTTCCACACTCCAAAGATGTGCGGGTTAGGATGATTGGCCATGATAAGCTGCCCCGTGGTGTCAGGGAGATTGGCAGGGTAAACACATGGGGTTGCGGAGATAGGGTCTGGACGATATTGTTGCTGTGGGCTCGATTGGTGGAATGGCCTCCTTCTGCACTTTATGGATTCTATGATTCTAATCTTATTTTCTCCTAAACATCTCGTAATTGTTCCAGAAGTTCCAACCTCGACAATAAAGTTTATTTATTCATTAGTCACAAGTAAGGCTTACATTAACACTGTAATGTTACTGTGAAAGCCCCCTAGTCGCCACATTCTGGCGCCTGTTTGGGTCAATGCACCTAATCAGCACATCTTTCAGACTGTGGGAGGAAACCAGCGCACCTGGAAGAAACCCATACAGATACAGGGAGAATGTGCAAACTCCACACAGACAGTGACCCAAGCCGGGAATCGAACCTGGGTCTCTGGCACTGTGAAGCAGCAGTGCTAACCACTGTGTCAGCCCTGATGCCATTAGATCTGATGTTACATGGTGCAGGGGGTTTTAATTAGCCGAGATGGAAAAGAAAAAAGCTATGGGAGCGTATTAGTTACGCAATTAAACTTGTAATCCAGGAGAATTTAAGTAATAATCCAGAAAGCTCAAGTTCAAACCCAACATAGAAACTTGAGACACTAAAACCAGCTAAACACATTTGGAAATAAATAAGTTGCCAATAAAAATGATCATGGCATTGTTGGATATAAAATTTTATTAGGCTACGTTTAGAGCATTGCATTCAATTCTGGTTATCACATTACAGGAAGCACGTGGAGGCTTTGGAGGGGGTGCAGAAGAGGTTTACTAGAATGCTTTCTGGATAAGAGGGTATGAGCTATGAGGAGGGGCTGGACAAACTAGAGTTGTTTTTTCTGGAGCGATGGAGGCTGAAGGGAGACCAAATCGAAGTCTATAAAATTATGAGAGGCATAGATAGGATTGACAGTCAGAATCTTTTTCCCAGAGTTGAAATGTCAAGTACTAGGGGGCATGCATTTAAGGTGAGAGGGGGAAAGTTCAAAGGAGATGTGAGGGGCATGTTTTTTACACAGAGATAATAGGTGCCTGGAACGTGCTGCCAGGGGTGGTGGTGGAGGCACATGCGATAGGGGCATTTAAGGCCCTTTTAGATAAGCACATGAATATGCAATGAATAGAAGGATATGGACCAAAGGCAGGCAGAAGGGATTAGTTTAATTTGATATCATGTTCAGCACAACATCATGGACCGAAAGGCCTGGTCCTGTGCTGGATCGTTCTATGATTGTCACCAAAATCCAAGTGGCTCGTTATTTCACACAGTCTTCACATTCATTATATTTTTAATGAAGGGTATATTTAAATGGAGGATCCATGGATTTTGATTTTTGCAGCCCCTTGATTTACCTGAGTGCATCAAGCTCTGTCTTCAGCCTCATCCTCTCAAAAACCAGCCCCACAGTGTCTGCTTGTCGCTGAGGGGAATGAGGTATTCGAGCTGGTAGCAAAAACATCTAGGGGTAAGGTGGAAATGGCAAGAAATTCATATATAAACACAGTTTATATATTTAAGAACTCGACTGAATAGCGCCTGCACAGAAATACAATAGCGCCAGCTGAATATGAAAATAAAAGAAAAGGTGCTGTGAAAAATTATCTGGTGCAGCTGCAATTAAATATTATAAACTGGCTTGAAATTAATTTTGTATGAGATTAATAATAAGCAAAAATACAGAAAACGTCTCAGTTGTTGCTGTTCCCACTGGCCACGCAGAGCGTTAATCTATCATTATAATGCAAGATTAGTTTATTGGCATAACATTGTGGCACACCTGACACACTTTGTACGATATAGTACAAGCACATTGAGGCCAAAGGCAGGGCTATCTGGTGCCAGTAACTCTTAAAGGGCTGCTAGCCATCCTTAACTTCTATCTCACCTGTGTACTTAATTTTGGAACAAGTGAGGAAGGAAGTTGCTGATCTCAAAATTGCAAAGTGAGTACTGTCATGTTTTACTTTTATAAGTCTTTAACGACCCTTCATTTTAAGTTTAGAGGAGTATTGCAGAGAAAGAATGCACCACATTTTATTCACGTCCTTTTCAAAGGCCATCTTTTGCCAAGATGAGATGATGCCGGTGTTGGACTGGGGTGGGCACATTCAGAAGTGTCACAACACCAGATTAAATTCCAACAGGTTTATTTGGGATCTTTATTTGGAAGCCTTCAGAATGCTGCTCCTTCATCAGGTGAGTGGAGAGGTGGGTTCACAAACATGGCATATATCGGCAAAGACACAACTGCAAGATAATTACAGATTGGAATGTTAAGAATGATTGGAATGACAATTCGCACATCTTTAACCTGTGATTATCCCTCTTTCCATTCGCACTGTCCGTACCCGTAAAGACTTAATTACCTGTAAAGACTCACATTCCAACCATTCTTCACATTCCAATCTGTAATTATCTCGCGATTGTGTCTTTGATGCCTTATTTGTGAACCTTCCTCTCCACTCACTGATGAAGCAGCAGCGCTCCGAAAGCTCACGATTCCAAATAAACCTGTTGTTGTGAGACTTCTTACTGTATCTTTCACCAAGGCATTCTGCCTTACTGCCACAACAATGTCCCTGAAATTCCTCAGGGAACTCCAGCAGAGCCACAAGGGAAACACTGCAAATGGCTGGGGTTTGCAGTCTGACAGGGTTTCCACAGGAATAACAGTAAGGTAATCCCGATAGCATTTCAGGGCTGATGTGGTAATCTTGTGGCCCTTTGAATGCAATGAGTTTGAAGTATCCTATCTATACAAGGTTCCTTCATTTTTCATGGTCATACACTTTAATAAGATGGTGCTGAGCTAAGCAGTTGTATTACAAACATCCGTGCTCATGGCTTTTGGCTCCTCATGAGGAGAAGGCCCTAGAGATTCTGAGCCTGAAGGAGTGACAGAGCATGAGGTTAGAAACCTTCCCCAAGCTAAACTTGAGGATCCTTCACAGCCTTACCGACTCATTCACTTCATTATGTATAGGGGTGTAATGCAGTGCTCCAGCAAAAAGCACCAGAATGTCCAGCGTCATAAGTTCTGTTTCAAGAGGTTTCGTAATGCAACTTCACTGCCACCCTGGTGTACCAAGTTGATCTCTGGCCATGCTGAAAGGGTTCTCAGCCTCAAAGGAATAACAGAAGAGAAAAACTTCATCTGTATCATCTACAAGATGGGGTGCACTGCAGAAACACACCAAGGTTCCTTCTATATCTAGAAGAACAAGAGCAGCAGATATGTCGGAACACCACTATCTGGAGGTTCCTCTCCAAGTCACTCACCATCTTGACTTGGAAATATATCACTGTTCCTTCAGTGTTGCTGGATCAAAATCCTGGAACTCATTCCCCAAAGCAACCTGGGTGTACATACACCTCAGGGGCTGCAGCGATTCAAAGGGGCAGCTCACCACCACCTTCTGAAGGGTAACTAGGGATGGGTAACAAATGTTGGTCTAGCCACTGATGCCCACATCCCGTAAATGAATTTAAAAGAAAGAAAACAAGGTAATGCAAACAGCCTGTGCAATAACACCAATGCCATCAGAAGTTGCAAGGCTATCAATTTACTCAGTGTAAAGCAGTACTGACCAGCTTTCATCCCCAGTTGCTGATTTTTGCATAGAGGAATTAAGTGAGCAGCACAAGGGGGCATTGGTGGACATCTCACAGAATGGTACAAATGGTCAAGGAAATTTGGGTGCAGCAATGTTCCTCTCCCCTCTAAAAAGCAGTGAATTTCCTCAAAAATACCAAGAATACCACTCTTCCGTCAAAGTCATTATGAAAAGTCAAAGGAAATTTAAGGGCACCACTAACTGCTGTAAAATAAATAAATGATGACAATGACCAAGGTAGCAGGCATTAATTAAGTTTAAGTGCATTAGTGTCACAAGTAGGCTTACATCAACACTGTAATGAAGTTACTGTGGAAATCCCTTAGTTGCCATGCCTGTTTGGGTATACTGAGGGAAAATTTAGCATGGCTGAGGGAAAATTTAGCAGTGCCAATGCACCTAATCTTGCAGACCGTGGGGGGAAACCAGAGCACCCGGAGGAAACCCACACAGGTACATGGAGAATGTGCTAACTCCACACAGACAGTGATCCCAAGAATCAAACCAGGATCCTTGGTGATGTGAGGCAGCAGTGCTAAGCACTGTGCCACCGTGCCACATGATTCTCTGCTATATCTCACATGCAAGGAGTTTGACCCTCTTCTGTTCCTCAAGGAGTTGGCATTCAGTATATGGCTCATCAATCTCCCTGTGAACAATGTTCTGCATTGTGAGGATTCCTGTCAGATTAAAAACTGTGGAATTCTTGGCTGTTTTTCATGGGTAAATGTACAAAAACGCTAGCGTGGGCAAACAAGATAGACGTCACTAGCAAGGTGTATTTATACAAGGGAGTTTCTGAAGTTTGACAGGTTTTGTTTTGTGAATATCATGAAAAATAAAGGCAGCAATCACTTTGAAAGTCACTCATGTAACAATCATGCCCTGGATCTGTTATCTGGGCCTATTTGCAGAAGTCTGTGCTGTCATGTTACAGCATTCTTGAAGAATTGTAGGCCTCAATTTTACCACCCTTTCTGCAATCACTCATTGCCCCTCCTGCCCATTGCTTTAGCTGCCAATTTACCCACTGTTAAATGGGATGTACCCAACCATATTATAATGAGGCCAGTAGCGCCTCCATGAACATCTCCTTGGACATTGTTCTGCCACTGGGTCACAGGCTCTGCAGCAGATGTTCTCAGGCACATCCAGCTATGATCTTGGCTTAATAATTGAATAAAGCATATTGCTGGCTTTTTTTTAGCACCCACTGTGTAAATGCACGTGTGTGTGCCTCGCCTGTTCCTTCTCCAGAACTTCTGAACATTGATGGATGACCAGTTGGATAGTCAAAGATCCTAAGTTGGTTTAACACAATTATATTTTGATTGGCAAACATCTCCAAATGGGAAATAGAACATAGCTGAAAAGCTTCAGTACTGAAATCTTTTAAAACTCAAATCTCCAGATTTACAGCCAGCCACTGACAATAGAATGGCTTCAAGTACTGCCTGCACAAAAGAGGTGAGAGATTTTGTCTCCAGATTATTCAGTTCTTAGGGCTCAGTATTTTTTATCTGATGAATCAGGTCATTTGTAACTTATCCTTTTCCTTCACAGATGTTGAATGAATGGTTGTGTATTTCTCGCTGTTCTCCTTATATTTCCCATTTTCTACCATCTTTTCTTCTAAGAGAATAAGCGGGAATATTGTGTTGCACTCTTTCAACAGCCTCACATACAGAAATGATTGTTAAGCATTTGTAGATACAGTCAGTGCTCCTACTAATATTTTTTGTTATTTGCAGTCTATTTGTTTAAGTACAGGAGACCGCAACTTTTATTGTGGTTGCACGTGTGCAGTAACCTAAAGGGGCCGACTTGTGCTAAGTCCGCTTGGGAACCTTTGGCTTAATAGAAACATTGGACATGATACTTGTGAGACTAAGCGGATTACAGTTTACAGGTGTATTTGTGAAGAACTATAGTTAGTTTTCAGTTCCCCTCCACTGCATCCTTCTATATCATTTTTTAAAAATGATAGATGTGCTTTCAACTGTGATCATTAGTGCTTGTCAGAATTAATACATTGCTGGTTACTTGGGGAGAAACCAACTTTTCAACGCTTTTAGCCTCTTTGTTGGTTACAATTCCTTAGATATTCATCATTTCAATCTAGAAATTTTACCCCATCTCCAGAAAGTCAATCTGAGGTTGCATCCACAAATGTGAAGAATTCACCATTCCATCTATTCTCCTCATTTTTGAACTCATAAAAAAAATCTACCTCTCAATGACCAAGCTTTTCCCAAGCTTGTGAAATTCCTTGGGTAATTTTTACATGCTAATGAATCTATATATCTATGTACATGTAAGCTTTCCTTTTTATCATAGGGATTATTTATTATACTTAATAATTTAAAAAGACTTCTTGGAAATCTTTGAAGACTTTTGTCTGTGGAATGTATTAATAGTAATAAACACTTCCGAGAAGGAAGGCTTGTTAGATTGTTCTTTTGCCGGTTGGTAGGAAGGCATGCATGTTTCCTTGGAGAATAACTGACTTTCTAAAAAGCATTAACATTAAGCATTCACTGTAACCAGTTTTATCTCAGAGTCACATCCAATTGGACTGGATAACAACATTGATACTTTTCTAGCAAATGTAATGGAACATTTTAAAAAAGAACAGTTTACCAAGAGGTTTTATCTTAAGCTGAGGCCAAACTAGGAACACTGGTGATTTTACTAAATCACTAAAAGAACCTGTGTCTTGAAAAAACTCTACTGACCTCTCCTTCTCGAATGTGGATATCTTTATGTTTTCCTTTCTCTATGATCTTCAGGCACATGTCACCTTTCCACTGATAGAACAACTAAAAAGAGAATGAAAGAAAACACATATCTGGTCAGCAAAGTGAGTACTTGTACAGTAAAAGATGATTCCAGTTTTGTTGCACTAAAAGCTACTGGTTCATGTCAAGACTGTGAGAATACAAAGTGGAAATGGGCATAGGGTAAGAAACAGGCTAAGTGAAAGAAAACAGATGTTTCTAAGAGGAAATCTGTTGAATGGGTAAAAAATATTAGGCCGGTTCCCCAGGGCTCGATAGTGTAATAAATAGTTCCAATTTAAACCAATGACTTTGATCCAGAACCTCAATCCAACTTCATCAGTAAGAAGTCTCACAACACTAGGTTAAAGTCCAATAGGTTACTTGGTAGCACAAGCTTTCGGAGCGCTGCTGCCTCATCAGGTGAGTGAAGGACAAAGAAGAAAAGTTTATCTTCTTCATTATTACTAATCTACTATTATTTCTATGGCTAAATCTAGTCCAATAAAACTAATTTTATTAACGAATAATATTGTTTCAACTATCCACAAACGCTACGCTGGGTCACAATGATTAGATTTTAATAAGGAAATAATAATCACTGCTCCAGAGAAAATGGTAACTAGAATGTCATCCAGTTATAAAGTTAATATAGTGTTTGCTGCAGTATTTTCATACAGCTGGCTTGTATCCCTTTGTTTTCATCGAGTTTAAGTTAATACTTGTGTTGAGCTAACATGCAGTGAACTGCAATATTAAGCTGCTGAACAGTAAATACCTGACTGTCCAAAGAGACTACACAATATTTAGAGCAAGGGGCTTCAACAATGAGTAGAAAATAACTTATAAAAATGAAGAATAAAGACGTCTTACAGATTACTACCAGTAATACTGGGATGAGATTAATTCTGCTGAGTAACCCATACCAGCCAGTAACCCATACTGTTGACTGTCTGGACTTTGAATTCCTGTTGCCCAATGTGTTTTCTCAAGCATTTAGTAAATACTCTGACCTGCGGCATTTGCTCATTTAAGAACAGTTGTTTCAAATTGCTTAATATGAGGTTAACTGACCTAAAGTTGTAAGCCAAACAAGTAATTGTGTAATAGAATCCCTACAGTGCAGAAGCAGGCCATTGGCCCATTGAGTCTGTACCCACTCTCCAGCAAAACATCTCACCCAGATCCTAACCATGTAATCCCACGTATTTATCCCTATAACCCCTTAACCTACACAAGGCGGAACACTAATGGGCAATTTAGCACCGCCAATCTGCCTAACCTACACATCTTTGCACTTTGGGAGGAAACCAGAGCACCCGGACGAAACCTACACAAACATGGGGAGAGTGTGCAAACTCCACACAGACAGTCACCCAAGGCTGAAATTGAATTTGAGTCCCTGGCACTGTGAGGTATCAGTGCTAACCACCGTGCCACCCATCTTAAATTGAAACTGCTTAGGAATGAATTAGTTTAGCTTTTTCAATTAAACATATTGAAATTTCAAATAAAAATTTCAAGAGTACAGTACATTCAGATTCCACTATTTACAAAGACAAAAGATTTGAATACCATGGGGCAGAAATTTAAGATTCAAGAACCTCTTTCCATGGGCCCATAAAGCAAGAAATCTATAGTAGTGCCATGGGTATATAAATGAAACATCCTAAGCTTAATTATTGACTTGTGTTGATTTAGTTGATACCAACTGAAGAAGCAGTTTGGCTGCAACAACTGGCCTCAGCAATCCTAACTTAGAAAAAGAAAGAAAGCAAATAAAGTTCTTATTTCCATCCAATGATGGGGGTTACATCACCAAGGGAGGCACAGTGGCACTGCAGTGATTAGCACTGCTGCCTCACAGCACCAAGGACTCAGGTTCAATTCCGGCCTGGGGTCACCATCTGTATGGAGTTTGCACTTTTACCCACGTCTGCGTGGATTTACTCTGGGTGCTCAGGTTTCCTCCCATAGTCCAAAGATGTGCAGGTTAGGTTAATTGGCCATGCTAAACTGACCCTAGTGTCAGGGGGATTAACCGGATGAATGTGTGAGGTTGCGGAAATAGGCCCTGGGTGGAATTGTGGTCAGTACAGACTCGATGGGATGAATGGCCTCCTTCTGTACTGTAGGGATTCTATGATTGACCATGTTAAATTGCTTATTGGTGCCAGGGAATTAGCAAGATAGATACGTGGGGTTACGGGGGGTTACGGGGATAGGGCCAGGGTTGTTGATGCAGGCTCAATAGGCCAAATGGCCTCCTTCTTCACTGTAAGGGATTCTACGATGCCCTCTCCTCCCGTCCTTATTTGAAATTGTTCACATGTGAATATCACATGAAGACAAGAGTGAGTTTGCTCACAACTGAAACATATTTAGGGAAGGTGGAATGAAATGGAGATTAAATATGATCTGAAGTTATTGTATTCCCGAGTGTCCAGAGACCATTGAATAATTATGTTTTACCTCTTCTCCTTCTTCTATGTGATAATCTTTCCTTTCATTCGGTCCTCCAACAAACATAACCTTTAACTGGCCACTGTGCCTGAAAAGCATTATTGCAAAACAAAGTATTAGTCAAAGGCTTTCAGATCTAAGGAGGTAATTCAGAATTAATAACATATCAAGAAAAAGGTCAATAATAATGTTGAAGTAATCAGTATCAATTTATACAACCAGTTTAATAGGTGAAGACAATATATCCTGACTGTGTCAGTAATAACACTGTATGCCTCCTTTAAAATGTAAAAGCAAATTACTGTGAATACTGGAATCTGAAAACAAAAGAGAAAATGTTGGAAAATCTCAGCAGATCTGACAGTATCTGTAATGAGAGAAAAGAGCTGACATTTCAAGTCCAGACAAAGGGTCATGTGGACTCGAAACGTCAGCTCTTTTCTCTCCTTACAAATGCTGCCATACCTGCTGAGACTTCCCAGCATTTTGTCTCTTGATCTTCTTTCAAGTGTTATTCAATGATCATCAAATGATATAGAAGGAGGCCATTTGGCCCACTTTTGCCTGAGTCTAGCTATCTAAACAAAGGTACATATTTTAGGGTTTTACTGGATACAGTTTTACTTTTCATCATCACTAATTCAATATTCCCCACATTTCCAATGAGGTCCAGCATAGATGGGTGAGCCGAACAGAATTTACTATAACATTGAAAGAAAGAGCTTGTCCTTTACAATCTCAGGATGTCCTAATGCTTCTCAGATCTGTGATCAGTATAATGTTACAGGAAAGCAGAGCAGACAATTTTCATACAAACAGGATGAAAATGACCCCCTGGCATTCTTCAAATTGTACTAGTGCTCAGTTAATGTGCCTGAGAGGGCAGGTGGGTTTTGAAAAAACTTCTCACTCGAAAGTCAGCATTACCACCAACACAGCACTCTCACAGTACTTCACTGGAGTCTCAGCCTAGATTTTCTGATCAGCCCCTGGAGTAGGATTGGAAATCATAAGATTCTGACTCAGTGGTGAGACAATCAGTGAACTAAGACTAGTACACTATCATGCATAGATTCACAATGACTGCTGTCAGATTGACAATTGTCTTTTTGCTACAAGGACAGAAAAGATGGGGATGAAAATGGTCAGATTGTTGCAGTTGTGAGTGCCATTTCTGACTAAAGGTTTGTTTTATTATGGAATATAGTTCCAAGGGTATATGTAGCCTTGATTAAATTGAAGGAAGGGGGCACCTCTCCATTCCTTTGTCCCTTACCATACATCTCCTCTAGGTCTTATCTCACTTCAAGACCCTAAACAGCAATGTCAGCATTCTCTTCCACAGCACCCCTCCTCCCAGGCACTGCCCTAAGTTCTTAAATCTCTTGACACATTTATCTCTTGCTCCTCCTACAAGTTGCTCCTTGTTCAAGTTTTTAGTCACCTTGTCCCATTATCTCTTTATGTGATTTCTTGCCAAGTTCTGCCTAGTGCATTGAGGATAGCTTATAATATAAAACAATGTGAAAAAACAAATTGATGCTGGTTCCACGTTGTATTTTGTTTCCAGACAGGGGTGGGCTTTCTATGTTGTGACCCCAGGGAGACACTCAACCCAAGAAAATGGTTCTGTGGAAGTACATGAATCCCCCCAATCCCACTGAGGTGGTGCACTCACCCCACAGGGAGATCCAGTCGTACCTATTTAGGATTGTATCAGTGGGCTGCAGGACATGCATTGCCTTAAGCAAGATGAGCTCCCATAGGTCAAAGGTGCATGAGGAATGCTGACCCCTGTCCATGGGTTATATCATCAGCCATATAATTCAGCATAAACGTATCTATATTATGAACTGCAGATCATATGTTCCCTATAAAATGCAGCAATGCAAATTATCCTCTATAATGTGCTGCAAAACAGATTGCTATTCTGTGTGCAACAGACCATTACCTGCTGCTGTGTAACCATACGCCATACATTCACTATCCGTTTTGAAACCTACGTACAAACACGCTTCAGTCTGTAACTGACTTCTCTTGTTTGTAAAGACATAGAAGGGGTGTGCGAGCGAACGGCTACTTTACGAACGCATGGTTAAACTAAGAACGATAGTAAAACTATTATTGATAATAAATCTAAGCTTCCCCCGGCAGTCTTTAATACAGTTAGAATAGATTTAAGTGCAATGCCCATTAAAGGACTCCCATTAAAAGGAAGGAGTTTCGATGATTAAATTGAATGCATTATTGGGAAATCCCTTCCAAATAAATTATTGGTGTTGAATTAGGGGCATTACATTGGGCAGGAGGTGCACGGCTCGATAACAAACAATCAAACACCTTCTTGCCATTGTGTGATTTTGCCGCTGTATCGAAGGACATTACGTTCCTCTACAATGTAGTACACGTTATAGGCTCCTCTGGCTGACTTACATGAGTTTGTTGCAGACAGGAGGGTTAAAACATTTCTTGTTTTCTTCGATCCATTTGTCTACATTGTAAAACAGCCCCATCGTTTTGATATGAGGAGCTTAATGTTGGGAACAAAAAAATAGACGGGAAAGAAGTCCACTCAAAGGTCTTGATGCTGAACTTCGTTAAGAGTTGACTGGGCGTTTTATACTGATGATGACGAGCTATGGGCCCGCTTTTTGATTGGAAGCTTCCACGTTCGTGGGAAGGAAAATTGCTCTTTTTTAAAGGAGGGATTTGCTTGCAACAGATTTCAACAAATTCCAATCGGTCCCAGTCAAAACCTGCCCCCTTTTCACTCCAAAATATCCCAACATGGTGAAGGGGGCGAGGTTTAACTCAGATATCAGAGGGAGGTATTTTACACAGAGGGTGGTCGGGGGCCAAGCAGGATGGTGGAGGCGGGCTGGGATAGCCACATGAACAGACTGGGAATGGAGAGATACAAACGAATGGTCTAGTTGGACCAATGAACGGCGCAGGCTTGGAGGGCCTGTTTCCTGTGCTGTATTGTTCTTTGTTTGGTCCATTCTTTGATGGGACCTGAAAGTGATGATCTGCCTGTCCCCCCCCCCCCCCGTTCAGTTGACGACAGGACGGGACCTGCTGACAAAGTAATCACTATTCAAAAGTTAATTAGAGACCTGGTCTAGAGGGGTGCACCTCAGGTATGGGGATAACAAGCTCTGACCACAATCTTCTCAGTCCTGCTTGGATATGGGAGTGATGATGGAGGACTAGAGGGTTGCAGATAGTGAGGACCCTGTTCAAAAAAGGGAAAGGGATAAAACAACAGAGCACAGACATCGGGGGTGACAAATCCCACCGGAGACTATTTTTCAAGTCAAAATTAATTCTCTCTTAGAGAAGCAGAGGCTCAGGGACATCCGGCGCAGGTTTGTTAAAGGAAATTTGTGACTGATGAACTTGATGGAATATTTGACTCATTCGGAAAAGAAAAGCAAATGGTCTCAAAGGAATGATAACAACTTGTGTATATAATTGGTTAAGAGGTAGGTGGTAGAGAATATTGGAAAAGGATTTTCTTTGACTTGAGAAAGTATGTGTGGGTGTCCTGAGGTGGTGGAGGGTTGGGGGTGGAGTGGGCACAGTCAGTATTTAGCCCGTTGCTTTGTTGTTAACATAGATTTTTCTAGACTTGGATATCGGTAGCTCAATTTCAAAAAAATTGGCATGATACAAAGACTTGACAACATAGTAAAGAGAGAGTAGTGTTAAATTCTTTACTACTGCGGAGTATCCTCAAGAAATTACTCCACAGACAGGTATCAGGGGACACAGGTATTTATTGCAGATCCATTTCCATTTTGGTAAAGTTCTGACTGCCAGCAAGACTATTAAACAGGTCTTTGATAAGGGGCAACAGATACTGATCTGTGCATAAGTCAGGGTTCACAGTGACTTTAAAATCCCCACATAACCTCACTGAGCCATCTGTCTTCATGACAGGATCAATGGGTGTGACCCACTCACTTGTGGCCACTGGTTTCAATATTGCCAAGCCTACTAATCTCTTTGAGTTCAGGCCCCATCTTGGGTCTAATCGCATATGGCACTGGATGTGCTTTCAAGTTCTTTGGCCATGCATCTGGCTTCACTAGTAGGCTCACTTTCACTCCTTTCATCTCACCGAGGGTTTCATTAAACACCTTCTTGTATCTCTCCAAAACATCATTCCAACTCGAATGAGATTCTGTTAATCTGTTCACTACTTCCATGTTCAATTTCAATTGTTTCAGCCAGGATAGACTGAACGATGTGGGATAATCACCCCTAACAACATACAAAGGTAGATGCGCACACTGGTCCCTCAACTCTACCTCGATTGAGACATAGCCCTGCAGAGGAATGAAGTGTTTCATGTATGTCCTCAAAATGATGTTCACAGGTTCAGGGGAAGTTAATTCAACTTTTCCCTTTATATTGACCCTTGTATCAATGACACTGCCGCCTCCATGTCCACCTCCATCTTTACTATTTTCCCTTTGAGTTTGGGCATTGCCCAGAACCGTCTGCTTCACCCTGCACAGACAAAATATTTAAACTGTGTCTTCTCAGTCCGCTCTGTTCCATTTGCAGACCCCATGGACTCTTTATCCACATCTACATTGGCCACTTGCCACGTCCTGCTGGGTTTGGACTCTGACCACTTTAGCTTTATACTCTCCTGGGACATAGGTGCTCTGCAGTTTCAGACAATGTGGCCCTTCTTCTGACAGTTCCAGCACTGACCTTCCCTCATCCAGCAGCTGGACTCTGTGTGACCCACTTGGCCGTAATGGCCACAGTCATTGGACCATGATTGACTCTTCAGCATCTCTGCCAGCTTGTGCACCCTTGCACTAGCGATGAAGATCCCAATCCTTCACCTTACAAGCTGCCGGTCACTCCAACTTTGCCGTGTTAAATTCTTTACTACTGAGGAGTATCCTCAAGAACTCACTCCATAGACAGGCATCAGGGAACACAAGTATTTATTGCAAGTCTTACTTGTTCCACACTCCAAATGACAACTGCCCTCTCAGTTCAGTCCCTGGGTAGATCATCCCACAATCCAGGGTCATCTGACGTGTTCTCTGAAAGGGGCTATGCCCCAACATACTGGCACAGTGGTTAGCACAGCTGCCTCACAACGCCAAGGACCCTGGTTCGATTCCTGGTTTGGATCACTGTCTGTATGAAGTTTGTACATTCTCCTGTCATCTGCGTGAGTTTCCTCTGGGTGCTCTGGTTTCCTCCCACAAACCAAAGATGTTAGGTGGATTGGCCATGCTAAATTGCTCCTTAGTGTCAGAGGGACTAGCTTGGGTAAATGCATGGGGTTACGGGGATAGGGTCTGGGTGGGACTGTGGTCAGCGCAGGCTCAGTGGGCCGAACGTCTGTCTTCTGTACTGTGGGATTCTATGAGTCTATGATACATAACAAGCAGGATAAATATCAAAGTTCATGAGAATCTAGTCTGTTGAAATGGCCAGACACATGGGAAATACATTTTAATACGCTAAGAGTGAAATGACGCACTTTGGGAAAACCGACATGGGGAGATTGAGGCAATACAATCTAAATGGCACCATTTTGAAAAGAGGCTACAAGAGATAAAGAAGAGAAAGTTCAGGCACAGTCAAGGTATCTTCCTATGAGGGGCAAACAAATCCTGAGTGTCCTATGTGACAAAAGAGGTAGAGAGGTTGATGAAGCAGAGAAAGAGTGCACATGACAGATGTCAGGTAAATCAGGTACGAGGTATAAAGTTCAGAGGGGAATTGAAGAAGTAAATGAAGGAATAAGAAAAATAAAAGCAGAGGTAGTCTATGAAGTCTCTTGAACATGTTCTGCCATTCAATAAGATCATGGCTGATCTGATGACAGCCTTAATGTTAATTAAATTCTAACCTTAATTCCTGTCTGTCCCTATAACCCTTGAATCTCTTGTCAATCAAAAAAACTGTCTAAGCCTTGGATATATTTAATGAGCTAGCCTCCACTGTTCTCTGTCAAAGAGAATTCCAAAGATGAATGACTTCTTGAGAGAAGAAATTCCTCATCTTCATAAATGGGAAATCCCTTATATTTAAACTGTGGTTCCAGTTCTAGATTTCCCCACGAGAACAAACATTCTCTCAACAACTACCCTGTCTAGCCCTCTCAGAAGCATATATGCTTCATTGAGATTGCCTCTCATTTCTCAAAACTCAGGGCTTGATTTTACCATTGCATTGTCAGGCGCAAAAACTTGGTAACGTTGGGCATAAGGGGAGTAGTGCGATCCGCACCCACCTCCATGCCAGTTCCCTCTTTACCAAGGCCTGAAAATAGCCACGATCAGTACCATGCCCGATGACCATTTAAATGCATTTGCACGCACTTAAATTGACTTAATGGGCTGCACGTCCAACCTTATGCACTTCTCCCTTTACCACCGCGTTCGCCCATCCAGAATCGGTGTGAAAGACATGCTCCATAAAAGTCCAATTCTGGCACTCCAGTTAGTGAGGAGGTAAATACCGAGCATCCGATGGCTCTCTGCTTGGGATTGGTTGTAGGGGGGGGGGGGGGGGAGCGGTCCGCTGCCACTCTGCCTGAGCCTAAGATCAGTGGGGAGGAATGGGGGGGTGGTCCACTGCCACTCTGCCCGAGATCAGTGGGAGGGAATGGGTGGAGCGCCAGCGATTGGTCTGGGTGGTGGGGGGCTTGGCAGAATAAGGGGGTCAGTAATGTTGGGGGGGGTGCGGCAATGTCTGTGGGAGCCAGGCGGAGGCATTATCTGATCAGGGACGGATGTGGCAGGGGGATGGCATTCTATCTTTTTTTGTGTGCATATGCAGGCTTCGGTTGGAGCTGCAGTGTTTCGAGTGATAAGCCCCGCCCACAAGCTTCTACAACGCAGTTTGGAATCGCTGATATTTTTGCAGGCAGAGTGCATATGGGGGTGCCTCAGAACGGATCTGAAACACTCCCAATTTCAAGTTCGTCCAGCACTTATAATCAAAATGGTAAAATAGGGTCCCCAGTGCTGGCCCAGCCTGCTCAACCTTTCCTCATAAGGCAACCTCTTCATCCCAGGAAACAGACTCGAGAACTGTCTCTGATCTGTTTCCAATGCAAGTATATCTTTCCTTAAGTAAGGAGACCAATACTGTACACAGTATTCCAGGTGCAGTCTCATAATTGCCCTGTACATTTGTCGCAAATGTTCCCTACTTTTAAACTTATTAACGAAGAGAAAGAGACTGGCAGTGAATATAAAAGGAAATCCAAGGCTATGATTTTCCCAATAAAATGGGCACATCATAATGGAGAGAAAACCGGAGTGATCCGTGCCAAATGGTCTGGTATAGGCTGGACCGCAATCGTCCCACACTCAGTCATTTTTTGGGAGAGTGGTGAGTTGTGTGCTGGCTCTGGAAGGGGTGGGGCCTAAACACACCAATGGACTCAGCTGCAAAGCCATCGGACATGTTTTGATCTCCAATCTCAAAGCTCACAGGGAGACACCCTCCCTCCCCCACAGACAATGGGTCCCCCCCACCCAATGGATCATACTTCATGACCCCCATCATAGCTTCCCCCTCATGACCCCTGACATGTCCCATCACCCTTCATGACCTGCATTATGGCCCAGCCTTCATCACCACCGGGGTGGCAGGTGGATACTGCCAGAGTGTCAGATGGGCAGTGCCCAGCTATGTCTCCAATCACCCAGGGGTTCAATTGCCTCCAAATCCACCCCCTACCTCCGGGCATATCCATGACACTTGGTCTCCATCTGCGAGTGGAGACTTGAATATTTTATAGCCAATGAGGTATTCATATAGAATCCCTACAGTACAGAAGGAGACCATTCAGCCCATTCAGCCTGTACCAACCACAATTGCACCCTATCCCCAAACCCCACATATTTACCCTACTGATTTCCCCGAAACTAGGGTCAATTTAGAATGGCTAATCAACCTAACCTACACATCTTTGGAATATGGGAGGAAACTGGAGCATCTGGGGGAAACCCACACAGACACAGGGAGAATGTGCAAACTCCACACAGTGACCCAAGCTGGGAATCAAACTCGGGTCCTTGGTGCTGTGAGACAGTGCTAACCACTGCGCTACCGTGTCGCCCCAGTAGTGATTCTCACTGGGCTCACACTTTGCCCAAAGGTCAGTAGATCCTGGGCGCTGGTAGAATCTGGCGTTGAATGGGTTAAGCATATTTAAATACTACTTTAAATACGCTGATCGGTCTTATGCCCTTTCTGGATGTGTTCCGGATTGTGCTGGTATGAAGGGAGTGGGAGGATTGGAAACTTATTTTTTCAGGCCCACACACAATTTTCCAGGATCAGCCCTACTTGTGCCAGGCATAGCGAGATTGGAAAATGGCCCCTAGTATATTTTACATGCATATAATAGTAAAAAGATCGTCAAGGAGTGGGATTGTCTATGGGGGAGGGAGGGTGTCTCCCTGTGAACTTTGAGATTGGAGATCAAAAAGTGGATTTATCCATGGAGTTGGGGGCATAGCTGAGATAACAAGTAAACACTTTGCATCAAATTTTACCAATGAATAAGATGCTGCTCAGATTTGATTTATTATTCACACATATTAATATACAGTGAAAAGTGTTGTTTCTTGCATATTATACAAAGCATTCCATTCATAGACTATATAGGGGAGAAGGAAAGGAGAAGGTGCAGAACATAGTGTTACAGTCACAGATAGGGTGTAGAGAAAGATCAACTTAATGTATAGCAGATCCATTCAAAAGTCTGATAGCAGCAAAGAAGAAGGTGTTCTTGAGTCAGGTCATGGTGAAAGAGCAGTTTTTTTCATAGAATCCCTACAGTACAGAAGGAGGCCATTCAGTCCATCGAGACTGCACTGACAATCTCACCCAAGCCTTATACCCATAACCCCATGTATTTGCCCTGCTAATTCCCGACACTAAGGGGCAATTTAGCATAGCCAATCAATCTAAGCTACACATCTTTGGAGTGTGGGCGGAAACTGGAGCACCCGGAGGAAACCCACACAGACACAGGGAGAACATGTTAACTTCATACAGTCACCCAAGCTGGGAGCTGAACCCAGGTCCCTGATGCTGTGAGGCAGCAGTGCTAACATTGTGCCAGCCTTTGATTGGTTTAAACTTGAAAAGGAGTATTGGACAGGCTGACTATATTTAAATTTGGTATGACACCAGGACTAGTTGAATCCAAAGAGTCTGAGGGTGAAAATTGCTGAGATACTGGCTGCCATTTTCCAAGCCTCTTTTGACGAGATGGTTCCAGCAGATCGGAGAACTGCAAATGTTAAGTATAACATTTTACAATACCTGGAAAAAGTTTGAGAAGTGATGTTATACTCTTGTTCAAAAAGAATGTAAAGATAACCCAGCGGCTACAGGTCGTCTGTTGGTTGTGGTAAAGCATTTTAGAAGTGATAATTCAGGACAAAATTAAGTCATTTGGGCAAAGGTGGATTACTTAAGGAAAGCTGGCATTGATTTGCTAAGGGTAAATTGTGTTTAGTTAATCTACTTGAACTTTTTGATGAGGCAACAGAAATGGTTGATGATGGTAATGCTGTTGATGTGGTGCACATAGATTTCCAAAACATATCTGTTAAAGTACCACACATCAGACTTGTGAACAAAGTTAGAGCTCATGAAATAAAAGGAACAGTAGCAACATGGATATGAGATTGACTGAATGACAGGAAGCAGAGAGCAGTGGCAAATAGTTGTTTCTTGGTCTGGAAGAAAGCTTGCAGTGGAGTTCTCTAGGGGTCGATGTTAGAACCCCCTACTCTCCCTGATACATATTTGTATTTATATATTAAAACTTGGGTGCACAATTTCAAAATTTGTGGATGACGCAAAACTTGGAAATATTGGGAACACGTAAGGAGGAGAGTGTAAAATTTCCAGGGGACGTAGAAAGTTGGGGGAATAGGCAGACAAAGGGCAGATGGAATTTGATGCAGAAAAGTGTGAAATGGTTCACTTCGGTAGGTAGAACGCAGAGAGTCAATATAAAATAAAGAGTGCAATTCTAAAGGAGGAGCAGAGGAACCTGGGGGGTATGTGCTCTTTTTGAAAACCAGTAAGTCCATAAAAATAAACTAAAAAAGAGATGACAACTCCTAACTGGGTACTATAACAAAAATAAAACTTAAAAAAAGAAACTTAGTTAAATTAATTAAAATGGTGTTCCTGGGCTGACAATGCATCCTCATGTGCCACTGTTCCTGGCCTCAAGTGTACCAGTAGACACCATGTTCTCCTTCTCCAAGGCCACCCAGTTGCAAGCATAGCTGTGGAAGAGGGGCAGAAAGTCAGGTTGGATGAGACCTGGAGGTAAATGTGAAAAAAAAATTAAGGTGGCTGGATTGGTAGAGAGAGCAGTTAATAAAGTGTACAGGATCTAGGCCTTTATTAATAGCAGTTTAGAATACAAACATAAGGAAGTTATGATGAACCTATACAAAACATTAGTTCAACCCCAACTGAAATACTACATCTAGTTTTTAGCCCTACATTTTAGAATGAAGTTTTAGAAGCATAGCATGAGAGTAAAAGATAGAATTAGAAGGTATGCTGGGCACAGCTTGAAGAAGTTGCCTCACTCCGGCGCCATCTTGAGTTTTACATTTTAGGAAGGATGTGAAGGCATTAGAGAGGTCGCAGAAAAGATTCAAGCGAATGGATCCATGGATGAGGAACTTCAGTCACAAAGACAGACTGAAGACACTGGGACCGTTCTCCTCAGAAAAGGTTGAGCGGAGATTTGACTGAGATATTCACAATCATGGGTGGATCATGAATAGAACTCTCACTCACCTGACGAAGGGACAGTAAGCGCTCCAAAAGCTAGTGGCTTTTGCTACCAAATAAACCTGTTGGGACTTTAACCTGGTGTTGTGGACTTCTTACTGTGTTTACCCCAGTCCAACACTGGCATTTCCACATCAAGTGTTAAAGTAACCAGAGATCATAGATTTAGAATAACTGTCAGAAGAAATGGAGAGGAAATGAAAAGAACATTTCACAGTGGGTTGTTAAGATTTGAAAAAAAGATTTGAAAGAGTCATACTAGGAGATTTCACAGGAACTTTCTAAAGGCGATTGGACATGTACTTGATATGCAGTGTTACGGGGGAACAAAAGTCTGGGGTATGAGCCTAAATTAGACAGCTCAATCAAAGAGTCTGCACAGACACAATGGATCAAATGGCCTCCTTCTGTGGTGCAAATCTTTCTAAGTTGATGTTTTATCTTGACATGCCAGGCCCCACTACCAACAAGAACTGCCAGCATTTCATGTGTGGCATCTGATGCTCCCATCTGTAATGACTTCAACAAGGCCCATGAAGATGGCCTTTTGGGAGTATGAGCTCCTTAATTATGACTATTATTGCCTGCCCAATCAGTGAGCCTCACCTGTACATAAATATAAGAGTGTCAAATCTATTTTGTACCTGAAACACACGTAGGAGTGGAATTGTGTTTTTCTAAAACGTTTTAACCATGGTGAGCTGGATGCATACAGTGAATATTAAATGTATCTCAGTTGCACTACAGCACCTCAGGAGTGCAACTTGTTCTATGTAGACGATCAGTAAAATAACTTTGGAACATTTGTAAGACTATTGTAAAATGTATGGAATCATCTAAACTGGAAGGGCATAAATATTCCGGCTGGGAGATTTGCTAGTGTCACACGGGAGGACTTAAACTAGTTTGGGGTGGGAATCAAAGCAAAGGTGAATTAACTGAAGGGGAACCAGACAGTAGGGCCAGAAAGACTTAGAGGAAGAGCAGGCAGGGTGTGGTTGCTAATCAAAGAGGGTCTGGTGGACTGAAGTGCATTTGTTTCAATGCGAGAAGTGTAACAGGTAAGACACATGAACTGTTTGGATTAGTGACTGGAACTATGTCATTGTTGCTATTATAGAGACTTGGTTAAGGGAAGGACAGGATAGACAGCTCAATATCCCAGGATACAGATGTTTCAGCGGGATAGAGGGGGATATGAAAAGGATGGGGGAGTTGCACTACTGGTTAAGGAGAATATCACAGCTGTACTGCAGGAGGACACCTCGCACGGCTCATACAGTGAGGAAATATGGGTAGAGCTCAGGAATAGGAAGGGCGTAACCACAATTTACTATTGGGTGTTTACTACTGGGTGTTTACTATTGGCTGCCCAACTGCCAGCAGGAGATGGAGGAACAGATATGCAGGCAGATTTTGGCAAAGTATAAAAGTTACAGGGTTGTTGTGATGGGAGATTTTAACTTCCCCTATATTGACTGGGACTCACTTAGTGCTAGGGGCGTGGATGGGGCCGAGTTTGTAAGGAGCATCCAGGAAGGCTTCTTGAAACTGTACGTAGATAGTCCAATTAGGGAAGGGGCCATACTGGACCGGATACTGGGGAATGACCCCAGCCAGGTGGTCAATGTTTCAGTAGGAGAGCAGTTCGGGAAACAGTGACCACAATTTTGTCAGCTTTAAGGTACTGATGGATATAGAAAAGTGCAGTCCTCAAGTTAATTACAACAATATTAGGCAGGAACTGAAGAATGAAGATTGGTGGCAGATGTTTGAGGGCAAATCAACATCTGGCATGTGGGAGGCTTTCAAGTGTAAGTTGATAGGGATTTAGGACCGGCACATTCCTGTAAGGATGAAGGATAAGTGTAGCAAGTTTTGGGCACCTTGGGTAATGAGAGATATTGTGAGCCTAGTCAAATAAAAAAAGGAAGTACTTCTCAAAGCTAGGAGGCTGGGAACACATGAAGCAAGTGTGGAATACAAGGAAAGTAGAAAGAAACTTAAACAAGGAGTACGGAGGGCTAAAAAGGGTCAAATAAATTATTGGCCAGCAGGATTAAATCCCAAGGCTTTTTATACATATATAAAGAGCAAGAGGGTAACCAAGGAGAGGATTGGCCCGCTCAAGGACAGGGGAGGGAATCTATGTGTAGAGCCAGAGGAAATGGGCAAGATATTAAATGAATACTTTGAGTCAGTATTCACCAAAAAGGACTTGGTGGATGATGAGCAAGGATGTGTGGTTTGAGTCATGTTGAGATCAAAAAGAAATTATTGGGGTTCTTGAGAAACACTGAGGTAGACAAATCCGCAGGGCTTGATGGGATATAGTCCAGAATATTGAGAGAGGCAAGGGAGAAAATTGCTGGGGCCTAGAGTGAAATCTTTGTATCCTCACTGGCTACAGGAGAGGTCTCAAAGGATTGGAGAATAGTCAATGTTGTTCCTTTGTTTAAGAGTAGCAAGAATAATCCAGGTAATTACAGGTCAGTGAGCCTTACATCAGTGGTAGGGAAATTATTGGAGTGGATTCTTCAAGACAGGATTTATTCTCACTTGGAAATAAGTGGACATATTAGCACGAGGCAACATGGTTTCGTGAAGGAAAGGTCGTGTCTCACTAACTTGAGGCGTTTTTTGAGGAAGTGACAAAGATGATTGATGAGGGTAGGGGAGTGGATGTTGTCTACATGGATTTCAGTAAGGCCTTTGACAAGATCCCTCATAGCAGATTGGTGCAGAAGATGAAGTTGCATGGGATCAGAGGTGAACTGGCAAGGTGGATACAGAACTGGCTCGGTCATAGAAGACAGAGGGTAGCAGTGGAAGAACATAAGAACATAAGAACATAAGAAATAGGAGCAGGAGTAGGCCATCTAGCCCTTCGAGCCTGCCCCGCCATTCAATAAGATCATGGCTGATCTGTCGTGGCTCAGTTCCACTTTCCCGCCCTCTCCCCATAACCCTTAATCCCTTCTCTTATCAAAAACCCATCAACCCGCTTCTTAAAAATATTTAGCGAGGCAGCCTCCACCACTTCAACGGGCAGAGAATTCCAGAGATTCACCACCCTTTGAGTGAAGAAGTTCCTCCTCAACTCCGTTCTAAACCGCCTCCCCTTTATCTTGAGGCTGTGCCCCCTAGTCCTACTGTCTTTTTTGAGCGGGAAGAGTCTCTCCACCTCTATCCTATCCATCCCATTCATCATCTTATACGTCTCAATGAGATCTCCCCTCATTCTTCTAAACTCTAACGAGTACAAGCCCAGTTTATTCAGCCTCTCCTCATAGCTCAATCCCCTCAACTCCGGTATCAGCCTAGTAAACCTCCTCTGCACTCCCTCCAGGGCCAAAATATCCTTGCGCAGGTGCGGCGCCCAAAACTGCACACAGTACTCCAGCTGCGGCCTCACCAATGCCCTATACAGCTGCAGCAAGACCTCCCTACTTTTATATTCAATCCCCCTCGCTATGAAGGCCAGCATCCCATTCGCCTTCCTGACCACCTGCTGCACCTGCAAGCTGGGTTTTTGCGATTCATGCACAAGGACCCCGAGGTCCCTCTGCACCGTTGCCTGCTGCAGTTTTTCGCCACGTAAGTAATAGTCCTTCCTACCATTCTTCCTACCAAAGTGTACCACCTCACACTTGCCAACATTAAATTCCATTTGCCATTTCCTGGCCCATTCGCCCAGCCTATCTAGATCCTTCTGCAGACTCTCCACACCCTCCGCACAATTTGCCGTTCCCCCAATCTTGGTGTCATCAGCAAATTTCGACACCCTGCACTCGGTTCCCTCCTCCAGATCATCTATATAAATGGTAAATAGCTGAGGCCCCAGCACCGACCCCTGGGGCACCCCACTAGTCACCATCCGCCAATCCGAATAGCACCCATTGACCCCCACTCTCTGCCTCCTATTTGACAACCAATCCTCTATCCACGCTAACACCCTACCCCCAACTCCATGTCCCCTGACCTTCTGCAATAACGCATCTGAATGGAGGGCTGTGACAAGTGGCATTCTTTAGGGTCAGTGCTGGGACATTTGATGTTTGTAATATATATAAATGATTTGGAGGAAAACATAACTTGTTTGATTAGTAAGTGTGCGGACAACACAAAGGTTGGTGGATTTGCAGTTGGTGATGAGGACCATCAGATGATACAGCAGGATACTGATCCAGTTGGAGACTTGGGCGGAGAGATGGCAGATGAGTTTAATACAGACAAATGTGAGGTAATGCATTTTGGTCTAATACAGAGAGAAAATACACAGTAAATGGCAGAACCCTCAAGAATATTGATAGACAGAGGGATCTGAGTGTACAGATACACAAGTCACTGGAAGTGGCAATGCAGGTGGAAAAGGTAGTCAAGAAGGCATACAGCCTGCTTGCCTTCATCAGTCAGAGTGTTGTTTCAAAATTAGCAAGTCATGTTGCAGCTTTATAGTGCTATTGTGCCCCTAGCACTTAGTTAGGCCACACTTGGAATGTAGTGTTCAATTCTAGTCGCCTCACCACCAAAAGAACGTGGAAGCTTTAGAGAGGCTACAGGACAGATTTACCAGAATGTTGTCTGGAATGGCGGGCATTAGCTACGAGAGCTTGAAGAAACTTGGTTTGTTCTCACTGGAACGACGGAGGTTGAGGGGCGACCTTTTAGAAGTCAATAAGATTATGAGGGGCATGGACAGAATGGATAATCAGAAGCTTTTTCCCAGGGTGGAGAAGTCAATTACTAGGGGCATAGGTTTAAGGTGTGAGGGGCAAGGTTTAAAAGAGATGTTGAGACACATTTTTTACACAGAGGGTGGCGGGTGCCTGGAACTTGCTGCCAGGGGAGGTCGTGTAAGCAGATACGATAGTAACTTTTCACTAAAAAGGACTTGGTGGATGATGAGCAAGGATGTGTAGATAGTTTGAGTCATGTTGAGATCAAAAAGACAAATACATGAATAGGATGGGAATAGAGGGATATGGTCATCAGAAGGGTAGGGGGCTTAGTTCAGCAGGGTTGCATGATCGGTGCAGGCTTGGAGGGTCGAAGGATCTGTTCCTGTGCTGTAATTTTCTTGTTTTGTCTCAAGAGTGTTACTTGATGTAAGGAAAGAACCTGGACATTATTGCGTTTTGTGTGATTTGGTATTGGGGCATGACATGCCTCAAGAAACATCAACGTAGAAAGATTTGCAGCACAGAAGGAGGCCATTTAGTCTCTCATGCCTCTGCAGGCACTTTGAATGATTTAGGCTCACATCCTAGCCTTTTGTTCCCCCATAATACTGCGCGTTTACCCTCGACAAATACATGTCCAATTTCCTGTGAACTCTCTGAGCCTGGAAAATGTTTTTCAAATTTGGCTACGTTGGAATGTTGGTAATGTTCTTGCAAATATTTCATGAATAAAGTTTTGGAAAAAGGTTTGTAATGTTCTTGACAATATTTTATGAATTTATTTTTGGAAAAAAAGTTTGTAAACAAAGGGGATCTGATGAAGGGACATTAGCCCCTGAGGAGTTATTTCACCACCCAGCCAGACTCCAACTCAGAAAGTAAACTTGAGGAGACAGTGTCCATGGCCCAGTCTGTAGACCTTAGTCTCTTTGCCCACAGCCAGATCTGTCTGACCCTCCATTACACACAGTAATTACAACAGGTTTATGTGTAGCAGATGCCACTAGCTTTCAAGTGGGTGGGAGTTCTGATCACACACAGGGCATACAAAGACACAAACTCAATTTACATGAATAATGATTAGAATGTGAGTCTTTACAGCTAATCAAGTCTTAAAGGTACAGATAACGTGAATGGAGAGAGCATTAAGCACAGGTTAAAAAAGATGTGTATTGTTTCCAGACAGGAAAGTTAGTGAGATTTTCAAAGTCCAGGCAAGTTGTGGGGCTTACAGATAGTGTGACATGAACCCAAGATCCCGGTTGAGGCCATCCTCATGTGTGCGGAACTTGGCTAACAGTCTCTGCTTAGCGACTCTGCGCTGACGTGTGTCATGAAGGTCGCTTTGGAGAACACTTACCCGAAGATCAGAGACCTAACACCCGTGACCGCTAAAGTGTTCCCCAACAGGAAGAGAACAGTCTTGCCTGGTGATTGTCGAGCGGTATTCATTCACTGTTGTCATGGTGTCTGCATGGTCTCCCCAATGTACCATGCCTCGGGACATCCTTTCCTGCAGTGTATCAGGTAGACAACATTGGGCGAGTTGCAAGATTATGTACCATGTACCTGGTGGATGGTGTTCTGACGTGAGATGATGGCATCTATGTTGATGATCTGACACATTTTGCAGGGGTTGCTGTGGCAGGGTTGTGTGATGCCATGGTCACTGTTCTCCTGAAGGCTGGGTAGTTTAGGTTAAGTTAGGACCGCACATTCAACCAATGCTATACACAAGATACATCAATGACATTTTCCTCCTTTAGACTCATGGTGAACAATCACTGAAATGACTATATGATGAAATCAACAAGTTCCATCCCACCATCCGACTCACCATGGACTACTCTCCAGAATCAGTTACATTCTTGGACACAAGCATCTCCATTAAGGACAGTCATCTCACTGCCTCACTGTACCGCAAGCCCACGGACAACCTCACGATGCTTCAATTCTCCAGCTTCCGCCCTAAACACGTTAAGAAGCCATCTCCTACGGACAAGCCTTCTGTATACACAGGATCTGCTCAAATGAGGAGGATCGCAACAGACACCTCCAGATGCTGAAAGATGCCCTCATAAGAACAGGAAATGACACTCGACTCATCGATCGATAGTTCTGACACGTCACAGCCAAAAACCGCATCGACCTCAGAAGACAAACACGGGACATGGTGGACAGAGTAACCTTTGTCATCCAGTACTTCCATGGAGCAGAGAGACTACAACATCTTCTCCAGAGCCTTCAACATGTCACTGATGAAGACAAACATCTTGCCAAGGCCATCCCCACACCCCCACTTCTTGCCTTCAAACAACACAATCTCAATCAGACCATTGTCTGTAGCAAACTATCCAGCCTTCAGGAGAACAGTAACCATGGCACCC
Source organism: Carcharhinus amblyrhynchos (assembly GCF_965287045.1). Classification (NCBI taxonomy): domain Eukaryota; kingdom Metazoa; phylum Chordata; class Chondrichthyes; order Carcharhiniformes; family Carcharhinidae; genus Carcharhinus; species Carcharhinus amblyrhynchos. The sequence goes on from NC_137335.1 coordinate 59,676,014, forward strand.
CTGCCACAACAACCTCTGCAAGACGTGCTGGATCATCGACACGGATGCCATCGTCTCACATGAGAACACCATCCACCAGGTACACTGTACATACTCTTGCAACTCGGCCAACGTTGTCTACCTGATACGCTGCAGGAAAAGATGTCCCGAGGCATAGTACATTGGGGAGACCATGCCAATGCTATGACAACGGGTGAATGACCACCGCTGGACAATCACCAGGTAAGACTGGTGAGAGTCTACAGAAGGATCTAGATAGGCTGGGCGAATGGGCCAGGAAATGGCAAATGGAATTTAATGTTGGCAAGTGCGAGGTGGTCCACTTTGGTAGGATTAATGGTAGGAAGGATTATTACTTACGTGGAGAAAAACTGCAGCAGGCAACGGTGCAGAGGGACCTGGGGGTCCTTGTGCACGAGTTGCAAAAACCCAGCTTGCAGGTGCAGCAGGTGGTCAGGAAGGCGAATGGGATGCTGGCCTTCATCGCGAGGGGGATTGAATATAAAAGTAGGGAGGTCTTGCTGCGGCTGTGTAGGGCATTGGTGAGGCCGCAGCTGGAGTACTGTGTGCAGTTTTGGGCGCTGTACTTACGCAAGGATATTTTGGCCTTGGAGGGAGTGCAGGGGAGGTTTACTAGGCTGATGCAGGAGTTGAGGGGGTTGAGCTATGAGGAGAGGCTGAATAAATTAGGCTTGTACTCATTAGAGTTTAGAAGAATGAGGGGAGATCTCATTGAGACGTATAAGATGATGAATGGGATGGATAGGATAGAGGTGGAGAGACTCTTCCCGCTCAGAAAGGATAGTAGGACTAGGGGGCACAGCCTCAAGATAAAGGGGGGACGGTTTAGAACGGAGTTGAGGAGGAACTTCTTCACTCAAAGGGTGGTGAATCTCTGGAATTCTCTGCCCGTTGAAGTGGTGGAGGCTACCTCGCTAAATATTTTTAAGACGCGGGTTGATGGGTTTTTGATAAGAGAGGGGATTAAGGGTTATGGGGAGAGGGCAGGAATGTGGAACTGAGCCACAACAGATCAGCCGTGATCTTATTGAATGGCGGGGCAGGCTCGAAGGGCTAGTTGGCCTACTCCTGCTCCTATTTCTTATGTTCTTATGTTCTTAAGACTGTTCTCTTCCTGTCAGGGAACACTTCAGTGGTCACAGGCATTTGGCCTCTGATTTTCAGGTAAGCACTCTCCAAGACAGCCTTCACAACATACAACAGCGCAGAGTCACTAAGCAGAGACTGATAGCCAAGTTCCGCACACATGAGGACAGTCTCAACCGGGATCTTGGGTTCATGTTACATTGTGTGTGTAACCCCCCCACAACTTGCCTGGACTTGCAAAATTTCACTAACTTTCTTGTCTGGAAACAATACATATCTTTTTAACCGGTGCTTAGTGTTCTCTCCACTCACATTGCGTGTATCTTTAAGACTTGATTAGCCGTAATAACACACATTCCATTCATTATTCATGTAAATTGAGCTTGTGTTTTTGTATGCGCTGTTTGTGATCAGATCTCCCACCCACTTGAGGAAAGTACAGCCAGTTCCAAAAGTTAGTGGCGTTTGCTACAAATAAACCTGTTGGACTTTAACCTGGTGGTGTGAGACTTGTTACTATGTTTACCCCAATCCAACTCCATTGACACAGTCAGCCTCCCTCAGTCTCCACACAAGAGAAACGTGTCTCTCCACCACCACCTCCTCCCTCAGGGTCACAGGGACGCACACCCTCCCTCTCCCCGTCGAGGCGCCTTCGTGGCCTCTGGATTCCCTTTAGAAAAAAGTGTGAAAGAATAAACAATATGAACAAATGGCTGAAACCTCCGGCAGAGGCCCTCACTCACCCCCATCACCGCTTCCCCCCCTTACCCCGACAGCTCGGGGGCCCAGCCTGGGAGTGTAGGCCCCGGTCTCCGGCAAGAGGAGGCGGCGGCGGATGCTCGGCAGAAGCCAGCAGCGCAGGGGGCCGGGCTGGCTGCCGGTGTTGGGGCGGGGTGTGGTTTGCGGGTCCGGGTTGGGATGAACGGACAGCGGGGCGGCGGCGGTAGCGGAAGGCAGTCCGGAGAAGTGGGGGGAGAGAGAGAGAGTCCAGGCTGTGGCCGCCTCCCTCCGGGCCGAGGGTAGATGGGACATTTCTCGGGCGTTGATGTCAGAGCTCCAGTGGCGCAATCGGTTAGCGCGCGGTACTTATATGACAGTACATAGTGAGCAATGCCGAGGTTGTGAGTTCGAGCCTCACCTGGAGCACATGTTTTATGGGCAACCAAAAGAGGGGGAGAACAAAACCCCCCCCCAAAAATCTTCATTAAATTTACCCCCCCTTACCACCACCACCCGAAAAAAATTCAACCGTTTTTGTGGCAAAATTATTTTTAAAATATCCAAATTAAGAAACAGCTGCAACCTTAAAAAAAACTCAGCATTTTTTTAAACCCAGAATTACAGGATATTATTAATTTTTAATATTTCAATACTGCATGTTTTTGTAACAAAAAAACGAGCTTGCAAACAATGTATTCTCAGAATACAGAATGCTTCTGTGTCTTCCTAGCAGGTAAAAGATAGTTCAGATTTTAGCATATCTAAAAGTGTGGCAGAAAGGCTTCAGGACCAAATCTCTTGTTCAATGCAAATGGTGTTAAAACATATTTTGTATTTGTTTTATATTAAGTCCTGATCTTTAATTGCTAATTAGATTTCAACTTTTTTTCTGTCCCTTTATCAGGTTGTTAGAAAACAATGTAACATCGTTCATCAGCAGTGTTTAGAATTATTGGGCAACTCAGATCTCTTTAACTAGTGGACCTGATTTGGAATCCAGCTAAAGTTGGAAGTTTAGAAGCCTCACCCCCAACTCTTCTCCACCTATTTAAATGAGTTGGGATTGCTTGAACCGATTTGCCAGTCGGGGTGGGTCAACACTACCAAAATTTGTAGCATTGCTTTATTGTTGAATTACAGAGTGTCGGACTAATATAAAAATTGGGCACAGTTATGAAGTAGAGAGGGATAAGGGATAGTGGTGGTGGTCTGCTCAGGGGTGAAACCATGATCAGGCAGGGGACAAGGCTAGCTCATTGCACCGGGGATATGCTGATGCCTGCGGTCATGGTTTACCTAACCTGGAGTACAGTAAAGGATCAGGATAGTCAATGAGGTTAAACCAAAGCTTTACCTATGCAATTTTTCAAAGCCATCTTGGTCTTTTGGCTAAGATGAAGCTTTAGCTCAAGCCCGGGAGGGGGTGCAATGCCTCATCCTGTTAGCTTGGATCTTGTTTAATGGAGCCCAAGATGGGATGCAATGTCTTGCAGATTGGATCTTGTTTGTCCCGTGATTGGACTTAATTTAAATTGACTTTTTTGATTAGAATTAAAGTACCAAAAGGTACCAATTAAAAATAGGTGGGAGAGGCTGGATCATTAGAAGCATTTAGAGTGCAGGTGGATAAACATTTGATAGATCGAAGAATAGAGGCCTATGGGGAAATGGCATAGAAAAGGAGTTGAGGTCAGCATACGTCAGCCACGATTGTATTAAATGGTGGGACAGGCTTGAATGGCCTGGAGGCCTGCTCCTACTTTTATTTCTTGTGTTCTTATGTCCTTGTGCATTGGAAATCAAAGATTGGCAGACAAAACTAAAAAGGAACAAGCGGCTGCCTTTAAAGAGGAGAAGGTTTGGGTCCAATTCAGATGCATGCTCGGAAGAGGGAAAGGTTAGGGCAAACAAAGCCAGAGCTCCCGAATATTATTGCACTTTCTGAAATGGCCATTTTGAAATATTTGTCATGTTCTTTCAGATTTTTTTTGAATAAAGTATATTCTTTTAAAAAAGAAGCCAGAACCCTCTGGATGACAAAAGAGAGAGGTTCAAATTTTCCATTCCCTGGGATGAAGGGTCTATTAAATTGGGTGTTGTGGCATTGCCGCCATGTCCGCTGCCAACTCATCCAAAGCTATTTTGTTTGATCAAAGTGATTTTACCAATTACTGGCCTCCCCCTACCATCGTTAGCATTTTACCCATGGCAGGGGAGGCTGGCACCACATGTCCAATCTGATGAACTAGTGGCTGGGTAAGGGGGGAGGGGCAGGAGAGTTGCCTCCTTTTTGGGCTCTCTGCATATTGAATACCCTTCCTCCCCCCAGATAAATCTCCACCCACAGTTTCCTGCCCCCACTCCCGCCCTCACCTTGTGTTCCCCGTATCCTTTGCTGGACTTTGCCAGCCTGGTTCAAGACTTACCGTTAAGCCTGGGCTCAGACAGTGGCTCTCCTTTGAGACTACCTGCAGTCCCAGAAATGGCCACCACTGCCAGGGGTGCTGCCAGGGCAAGAGAGCTCCCAGTCTTCTGATTGGCTGGCAGCTCTTGCAGGTGGGGTTTCCTCTTCAATAGAGGTGGAAGTCCCCATTTGAGCCAATTAACTATTGAGCAGTCATAAAGTGGCTGTGCGGTGAGTCAGCCAACAGGAGGCAGGCTCAGTATCGGGGGGTGGAACCCAGTGCAAAGCATAAAATTCATAGAGTAAGATGAAGCAGGAAAATGGGTGCAAATATCAGGTTGATTATGCACGAGAGAAATAGGCTGATTATCGAACATTCAGATGGGAAGTTAAAATAAATAATAAAATAAGCAAAGAAAGAGTCTGAGAAAAGACTGGCAGCTAAAATTATAAGGGATCCAAAAGTCTTGTGTAGGCATTTAGTAAAAGAGTAAAAAAGCGAAATGGGCTGAATAAAGACCAAAATGGATTTATACATGGAGACGGAGAGCTGCAGCTGTCTTTACCAAGGAAGAAACTGTTGATGAAGTCATAGTGCAAGAGGAGGTAACTGTAAGAGCAGGTCAGAGACTGGGTATTGTGCAATGGGTGACTCAGCTCCTGACTCCCAAAGCTGCTCCACCATCTAATTGCACAAGCCATCGAATCATAGAATCCCTACAGTGCAGAAGGAAGCCATTCAGCCCATCAAGCCGGGATAGTCAGCACCGTTTCATGAGGCGTTAAGTCGTGCTTCACAAATTTGATTGAACTCTTTGCGGAGGTAACTAAGTGTGTAGATGAAGGTAGAGCAGTTGATGTCGTATACATGGATTTTAGTAAGGCATTTGATAAGATTCGCCAAGGTAGGCTCATGAAAAAAGTAAGGAGGTGTGGGATGGAAAGAAATTTAGCTGATTGGATAAGTAACTGGCTGTCTCATAGAAGACAGAGGGTGGTGGTGGAGAGAAAATTTTTCAGACTGGAGGCCAGTTACCAGCGGTGTACCACAGGGATCAGTGCTGGGTCCTCTGCTATTTGTGATTTTTATCAATGACTTGGAAGAGGGGGCTAAAGGGTGGGTTAGCAAATTTGCTGATGACACCAGGACTGGTGGAGTAGTGAATGAGGTGGAGGGCTCTTGTAGGCTGCAAGGAGACATTGATAGGACGCAGAGCTGGGCCGAAAAGTGGCAGATGGAGTTTAACTGTGATAAGTGCGAGGTGATTCATTTTGTTAGAACGAACTTGAATGCGGATTACAAGGTTAACCACAGGGTTCTGAGGAATGTGGAGGAGCAGAGAGATCTTGGTGATCATATCCACAGATCTCTGAAGGGTGCCATTCAAGTGAATAGAGCCGTGAAGAAGGCTCATAGTGTGTTAGTGTTTATTAATAGGGAGTTTGAGTTTAAGAGCCAAGGGGTTATGCTGCAATTATACCGGACCTTGGTGAGACCACATTTGGGATATTGTGTGCAGTTCTGGTCACCTCACTATAAGAAGGACGTGGAAGCATTGGAGAGAATACAGAAGAGATTTACCAGGATGCTGCCTGGTTTGGAGGGTAAGTCTTGTGAGGAAAGGTTGAGGGAGCTGGGGCTTTTCTCTTTAGAGCACAGGAGGATGAGAGGCGACTTAATAGAGGTTTATAAGACGATGAGGGGGATAGATAGAGTGAACATGCAAAGACTATTTCCTCAGGTGGATGTGGCTGTTACTCTGGGGCATAACTATAAGGTTCATGGTGGGTGATATAGGAGGGATGTCCAGGGTAGATTCTTTACTCAGAGAGTGGTTGACGTGTGGAATGCTCTGCCTGCTGTGATAGTGGAGTAAGACACTTTAGGAACTTTCAAGTGGTTAATGGATAGGCACATGGAGCACACCAGAATGATAAGGAGTGGGATAGCTTGATCTTGGGTTTGGACAAAGCTTGGCACAACATCGAGGGCCGAAGGGCCTGTACTGTGCTGTACTGCTCTATGTATCTATGTATCTATATGAACCTGCACCAACACCAATCCCACCCAGGTCCTATCTCTGTAACCCTACGTACTTACCCTGCTAATCTCCTTGACACTAATGGTCAATTTAGCATGGTCAATCAACCTAACTCGCACATCTTTGGACTGTGAGAGGAAACTGGAGCACCCGACGGAAACCCACGCAGACACGGGGAGAACATGTAAACTCCACACAGACACTGACCTGAGGTCGAAATTGAATCTGGCAGTCGGTTAACCACTGTGCCACTGTGCTGCCCCCAAGTCCAGAGTGTGATAGAGTATTCTCCGCTTTTTTGGATACGTGCAGCTTCAACAACATTCAAGAAGCTTGACACCATCCAGGACAAAGCAGCCTGTTTGATCGGCGTTGCATTTGCCACTTTAAACATACGTTCCTTCCATCATCCAACACACTTTGCCCACAAAGTGTAAAATATACTGCAGCAACACACTAAAGCTTCTTCAACAATACCTCCCAATACTTGCCTTGGAATGACAGGGACAGCAGGTGCATTGGAAACACCTTCACCTGAAAGTTCCCTTCCAAGTTACTCACCATCCTTGAAAGGGTTATTGATACAAGTTTAAATATCACATAAGCTGCTGTGAGAAAAAAGGTCCTCTAAAAGTCTTCAGAGATAAGCACAAGGCCTTTAGTCTGAGAGAATTCATTAAATCAGACATCTGTAACTGGAAAAAGGGAGTGGTATCCATAGACACAGACACAAACTGGAACATCAGTGATAACTCGCAACAATGATGGATGAGATCAACTAACATGATTAAGTCTTCAGGCTGATTGGGTGTTATAATTAAACAAGCGTGAGGTGATTGTGATTGGTTTTAATATCTGTACCTTTGAATGATGTCGATGACTGTGAGTGAATAGAGATAACTCCTATACCTTGATTGGTGTATGCCAATTACTTGTAATCGAATGTGAAACTATAATTGCTCATGTATTCCTGAATGCCGGACTCTGGCTAGTTACTGGCACTGACCTGTGACTTTCCAAGGTCTGAGCTATGTACCTTGCATTAAAATAGCTGTTTAACAGAACTCTGTGACTTGGTCTGGTTACTTGAAGGGTGAAGCTGGGGTCAATTAAAAGGCTGACATCAAAGCTTGCAACAATCCTGACTTGGAAATGTATCCCCGTTCCTTCAGTTTCTCTGGGTCAAATTCCTGAACTCCCTCCCCGACAGCACTGTGGGTGTACTTACACCAGATGGACTGTAGTGGTTCAGGAAGGCAGCTCAACTCCACCCCATCTTCTCAAGCGCAATTAGGGATGGGCAATGAATGTTGGCCTTGCCAGGGAAGTGCACATCCCATGAATGAATTAGAAAAACAAACCCGTGACAAAAATGAGCTCATAATGGAAAATGTTATGTATGTGTTAATCTAAAACTAATATAGAAATGTCAAGTTATGCCTTTGGGGGATTTGCTTTGATTTGTTACGATGAAACTACTGAGTCACACAGCAGGGCGTTGCTATATCATTACGAAGGTTTTCTGTTCCAGAATGAGCTGTTTTGAATTATTCTTCCATCAGACTGGATGCTGCACAGAGATTTCCTTCTCTAACTTGTACTGGAAATTCTGTTCTTCGTATGGGCATGCAAAAATTTCTAAACAGGACATCAAAAGTTTGCTTTTTTTAAAAAAATAAAAGCCAAAAGACCTCAAAGGGCTAGACAGGAGGAAAAGAACCAGCTAGGGTTCCTGCTTCCACTAGCTATCTAGTGATTTGCTCTGAAAAGTGGATAGTTGAGGGCAGATGCTGATGCGAGTGTGATGCCCCTACTAGTCTGCCAGCATTTCCAAGGGTACATCTTTCAAGCTAGGTGTCGTTGGGTCATTGTCCAATTTGGCTGTAGGTGGACAACAATGCGCGCTTTGATAGTCTGACTCTCCCAAAGAGCGGAAACTTCAGTGTGTGTATCAAAAGCAAAACACTGTGGATACAGGGACTCCAGAGGTGAAAGCAAGAGACTACTCAGCAGGTCAGTCAGCACTTGTGGAGAGAGAAACAGAGTCAATGGGCTGAAATCATCCTGGCCCATTGGAGGTGAACTCCTTGAGGAAATTCCTGTGGTGGGGGTGGGATGGAGTGGTGGGGAGGGGGAGGAATGGGGTCAGTTCTGGCCTTGCGAAGGGTGGGGGAGTGTGTTTGTGTGCCTCGGGATGCGTGAGGTGGGACCAAACAACTCAGGTCAGGCATTGGGAAGGGTCAGGCCTGGGAAGGGAAGGGAGGGAGTGAGAGCAATGTGGGAAGAGGGAGAGAAGAGTCCCCAGGGGGGTGGCAGGAATCCGTGGGTTGGGGGATTCCTGCCATGGGGCCACTTGGTGCAGAGCATTTAAAGGATGGAGAATTTGACCACCCATGAATGAAACCTCTTCGAAGTGTTGGGAACGATTGCACAGAGTAACACTAACATCCTAAGGGACTCCCCATCCCACACCATCCAACCTGCAGGGGACTTTTCCCTCTCACCCCCCCCCCCAACTACTCCATGCCCACCCTCCTCCCAACAGCAATCCCCCACACCCTTGCTCCACCCAGGGATCTGTACAACCTGCCCCTCCCCCCATGACTACCATCCCTCCTCCCCTCACCGGACTCTCCTCACCCCACAGTGGACTATGCCCCATGGCAGGAATTCCCCAGCTCACGGAATCCCGCCGTTCCATGGGGGCGCTTCGCTCCCCCCTCCCATTCCTCCTGACTCTCACTCCCCACCTTCCCCCAAGGCCTGAGCCTTCCCAATGCCTGTCCTGAGCTGATTCGTCCCCCTGTCCACCCCAAGGCGTACAAATAGATGTGACCCTCCCCCCACCTCTCGCGAGGTCAGACCTGATCCCATTCCCTCCCTCCGCCACCCCAGCCCAACCTAACCTGACAACCCACCCAGGGCCTGAATTGACCATCCCACGCCCAAGCCACATGTGACTTGACATCATCCCGTAAACCCCTGGGTCTGACACGCCCAGCTGAAAATTCCACCTGAAATCCTACCCATTGACCTTAGACACTTACCTTCTCCCCGGCCTGTCAAGACCATCAAACTTAACTGGACCTTTAACTGACCTGGTTTATGCCAGCTAATGCCATAACAGCGGGCCATGGCCTCCTTGCATTTGACAGAGCTGCCCTTGGTGCTCGGGCCCAGGGGGACGCGCTGCCTGGCCCGGATCTCATGCGGCCTGAGTCGGAAGGTTGGGTGAGACAGGATCTGAATATATTTTGTGTAAGAAAGTAGAAGCAGAGTGGCAACCTGGCGTGGATTGCCACTCCGAGGAAATTCAGGCCCAATTAGCTGCCTGATGTTTGTTCATGCACGTCCAAAGGCTGGGGAGCGGTAGACCACTGGCCTTCTGTGCAGGATAGGATATGAGTGTTATAGAGCTGTGGATAGATTGGAGTTCATGAGCAGTGGATGATGGGAGGCTAGCCAGGAGGTCATTCAATGAGTTGAGTAAGGGAACTTTTGTGTGGTGAGTGTTAGGGCATGAGGGTCCTAAAATGGAGGTAGGTGTTTTGGCATTGTGGAAGGTTATTGTGCCTTTGCAGCCATAGCGCAGGAGAGAGAGCCACAACCAGCTTATCATAGAATCCTACAGGACAGAAAGAGGCCATTCGGCCCATTGAGTCTGCACCAACCACAATCCCACCCAGGCCTATCCCCATATATATTTACCCACTAATCCCTCTAACCTATGCATCCCAGCTCACTAAGGGCAATTTAGAATGGCCAACCAACCTAGCCTACACATCTTTTGACAGTGGGAGGAAACCAGAGCACCTGGGGGAAGCCCACACAGATACAGGGAGAATGTGCAAACTCCACACAGACAGTGACCCGAGAATCACCTCCTGTGGCCTATTTAAGACTGGTTGTGGTGGAGCCTGGTGCGTGTTTGAGATCACCGTGGTGCCTGCGTTCTGATATTTGCTAAGGAGTATTAAACTTTATCAAACCCCAGGGGCATCTGCCATGAGGAGGGAGCAGAAACTCTGGCTTGGAATGTAATATAATGCAAGACTGCTGGTTCTACATTCGAAAGACACTTTTACATTTCTCTGGGCTTTTGAATGTGCTACTTTACTGGTTGTAATTTTGACTTTGGCCAACAATATAAAATGGGTGATATTGGATAATTGGACTATTCCCTCTCTCCCCCACCCCTTGAAAGTCCTCGTGCCAGAATCTTGGGTGCAATTCCACCCTCGGGTGACTGTCTGTGCAGAGATTGCACATTCTTCCTGCGTCTGTGTGGTTTCCTTCTGGTGCTGCGGTTTCCTCCCCTCACAGTCTAAAGACGTGTAGGTTATGTGCATTGGCAATGATAAATTGTCCCTTAGTGCCAGGGGAATTAGCATGTATTTATTCATTTATTTATTAGTGTCACAAGTAGGCTTACATTAACACTGCAATGATGTTACTGTGAAAATCCCCCAAATATGTGGGGTTATGGGGATAAGGTCTGGGTGGGATTCTTACCACTGCAGACTCGATGGGTCAAATAGCCTCTTTCTGCGGTGTAGACGACATCCTGTGATTCTATGATTTAAATCTGATGGAGTTTGCTCTACTCCACATGGCAGTTATCCTCTCCACTGCTGGTTGAATGCCAGTAATGGAGTAATGAAGCCCTCAAACAGACACTCAAGGCTGCATTTAGTATCTGGATGGGAAGGTTGTTCACCCCGGACTTAATTGGGCAGAGGCAGGGAGGTGGCAGGAACCCCATCCCATGCCCTCCTGCTAAACTAAATGCCCACTCCCAAACCTGGTGACGTAGGGAGAGCATTAAATTTCAACATGCTCAGGACCCTATGTGTCTATTTTGTTACTCAGTTCACAACATACCTCGAAAAGCACAGGTTTGCAATAACTGGCGACTAAGGGCTAGGAACAGTACAAGTTTATTGTTAAATCTGAGCAGCTCTTAGACGCTGTGTGTCTGCTTGCACTCTGGGGAGAACTCCTACCCTCCTGACACATGACCCCTTATGTATCCACACTATCTATAATACCTGTAGGAAGGTGGAGGCTCTCCAGCCTATCTCTGAAAACTGTCTTCTATCTCACAAGCCTGATTCACAGCGTGTGAATAGAAGTGGACCCGACACAGTGCAACATATCTAGCTGCCCCACAATAACGTTAGGTTGGCATGGTGGCACACTGGTTAGCACCGCTGCCTCACAGCACCAGGGACCTGGGTTCAATTCCCTGGCTTGGGTCACTGTCTGTGTGGAATTTGCACATTCTCCCTGTGCCTGCGTGGGCTTCCTCTGGGTGCTCCGGTTTCTCCCCACAGACAAAAGATGTATGGGTTAAGTGGATCTGCCATGCTAAAATGCCCCTTAGTGTCAGGGGAACTAGCTAGGGTAAATGCATGAGGTTATGGGGATAGGGCCTAGATAGGTTTGTAATTGGTGCAGACTTCATGAGTTGAATGGCCTCCTTCTGCGCTGTAGGGATTCTGTGATCCTATTCTATGATTTAGCTTTACAGCCCAAGCATGCTAATAAGATCATCAGACCATGAGACATAGCAGCAGAATTAGACCATTCTGCTCATTGAATCTCTTCCACCATTCAATCATGGCTGGTGTATTTTGCAACCCCATTCTCCTGCCTTTTCCCCACATCTTTTGATCCCCTTGCCAATCAGGGACCTATCCATCTCCGTCATAAATACGCTCAATGACTTGGCCTTTTTGTGGCAATGAATTCCACCAATTCACCACCCTCTGGTTGAAGCAATTCCTCCTCCCCTCGGTTCCAAAGGATCGTTCGTCCCTTTACTCTGAGACCATGCCCTCGCTCCCTAGTCTGTCCTACTAATGTAAACATTCCTCTCCAACTCCCCCCTTTCCAGGCTTTTCAGCATTTTTGGATAATGGATGGAACCATCTCCATGGTTGGTCGGAGAGCTAAGTCAGGCTAACCCAGTTGCCTGTAACACTTGAGTTAACGCAGGCTATCATATCTGACAATCTCATCAACTGTGTGAAATCAGCATTTTGCAATCAACGGCTTTGCATGTATTGGTCTCAAATCAGTCTGCACACTAAATGGTTCTCTCGCCATTTCCTTAAAAAAACTTCAGATATAATTACTGCTTGTGCATACAAGACATGTAAGCGCTCAGGTGTGGCAAGCAAACACCCAGAGATGGTCTGTGTGTGCACCAGGTCAATCAGGAAGTAATGCTTCAATCTAGGCTTCTGACTCACTTTACACAAAGGATCTTTACACAGTAAAGTGACTGTAAACAGGTAGGGCAGCCCTGCTGACTTTATTTTCAATGCTCTCAATGGTGCCTTTCATCAAAAGCTGTCATTGCTATGAAAACAATCTGCCAGCGTTTCGGAGATGTCACAATGTGGTGTCAAAAATAGCACTGTGGGACATTTTTACAACCTGAGAGGTGTTGCAAGTTGCATCATAAACTCTGGAGAATGGGAGATCACTGCATTAAGCCTGGCGCAAACTCTGGAATTCTTGTACAATTTCTGGAATTGTTGTATAATTTTTGCCCCTTTTTTCTCTTAAAGACACTGAGGCCAATTTTAATTTTTGGCAATAGTTTAAACTGAGCTGACTGGAATGAGCCTTTTTAAAACATTTTCTTTAGCATTAATGTGTTAGGATACAGTACAGTGGAGACCAGTGTTTGGTACATACATATGTTCAGCTTTCAGCTAGGAGTCCTAACAGGGAGTGTCCCAGTCTATTCTGTCAGACTCCTTCTGCACATTCCTCCCGACAATGCCTCTCAGCCCTCCTAACATCTGAGTCCATTCTCTTGTGCATCTCCTACTCCCAGTACCCAATTTATACTGACGGCCATCTGGGCCCTGATTCTCTGACATCTCCTTCCTATTCAGTTCCCCTCTTGCTTAATTCTCACTTCTCTCTTCCTGAAACCTGGCAGGCAGCAAGAGTTAGAAATGGGATGAGAATCAGTGACCAAGTACGAAGCAGGTTCAAAGCGGCATTGAAAATTAATTGATGGGAATATTAATTGATGGGAAACCCTGTGAAACTTCCCAATATCTGATACTCATAGTTCTGAAATGCACTCCAGGGGACGTTCATTTTAGTATCGCAGAATCATAGAATTCCTAGAGTGCAGGAGGAGACCATTCAGCCCATCAACTCTGCACCGTCAACAATCCCACCCAGGCCCTATTCCCATAATTCCACATATTTGCCCCTCTAATCCCCTTGACATTAGGGGGCAATTTAGCATGGCCAATCCACCTAACCTGCACATCTTTGGAGTATGGGAGGAAACCAGAGTGCCCGATGGAGACCCACGCAGGAGAATGTGCAAACTCCTTGCAGGCAGTCACCCAAGGCTGGAATTGAACCCGGGTCCCAGTTGCTGTGAGGCAGTCGGACTAACCACTGTGCCGCCTCAGGGAGCACTAATTTATAAAAGCTACCCTTAAATCCAACAGCTTGTGTACTTCAGTGCTGACACCCACAAATGCAGTGGCTGATGGGGCGTCTGGGCCATGGTCAGGGTGGCAATGCCAACAGGCGTCCCACTCCCTCATCCTCCTGACCCCCACATACCCTTCCAAAGCTGAGCGTGCTAAAACCAACCTTCCCTCCTTCAATCAGCCCTGACTAACTCAGCACAGGACAACAGCTACAATCAATTCTATTTGGAAAACAATGTGTTTCGACGGTTTGAAAATTTTCTGATCATTTTCTCTCTGAAATTAAAGCAGCTACAATTTTCAATCGCAATTCAATGAATCCAGCAGCAGAGGGTGCTAAAGGACAAGAATCTGACAGTGCTGTAAGGTGAATTAATGAATAGTTTAGTATTTCTTCTTTTGCAAATCAATTCCCCAAATGTGAACCGAGGATGAAGGTGTTATTTTTCTCCAGAAGTATACCTTATCCATTAAATTTTGCATAACAGTTCAAATTTGACATATTTAAATTACAATTAGGTTCAATTTATTTAGATTAAATATGTGGCACTCTGAGATTCCTCACAATTTCAAGTTATATTTGCAGCCTCCATTTATATTACATGTCAGACATTCTCTGGTGCATACAGTCCAAGGGAACTGATTCTGTGTTTCCAACAACTCTGCACTATGGCTTCAGGGCTTTGTAATGTCTCTTTTTCCCATTGAGCTTTTATGACTGCTGCCCTGAGCTATAGTGTGTTCCGCAGCACACACAGTCCTGGATCGTGAAAGGTGCCTGTCTGCAATACCCATTCATCAGCAGTTCTTTGCACTGGAAGATCAATAAGATTTGGGTGGGCGGACTTCCACACAGCTGGTGGTCCTCTATCGAGAGTTGATGTTAGTCTTGATGGGCATCCCTGGGACAGCCTGTGAGCACTTAGTCCTGCATTACAGAGCTGCTCTGTACGAACCTTAAAAGAAACCACTGCACCTCTTTACAGGACATCTAATCACAGAGTCATAGAGTTATACAGTACAGACAAGGCCCATCGGCCCATTACTCCAAAGGCACGTTTCAGAAGGAGGTGGACGCTAACGCTATAGTTAAGAAAGCCCACCAACTTTCTCAGAAGACTAAGGAAATTTGCATGTCAGCTACGACTCTCACCAACTTTTACAGATGCACCACAGAAAGCATTCTTTCTGTTGTATCATAACTTGTTATGGCCCCTGCTCTGACCAAGGCCGCAAGGAGTTACAAAGGATTGTCAATGTAGCCCAATCCATCACGCAAACCAGTCTCCCATTCATTGACTCTGTCTACACTTCCCACTGCCTCGGCAAAGCAGCCAGCATAATAAGGAACCCCACGTACTCCGGATATTCTCTCTCCCACCTTCTTCCATTGGGAAAAAGATACAAAAGTCTGAGGTCATGTACCCAACCGACTCAAGAACAGCTTCTTCCCTACTACCATCAAGCCTTTGAATGGTCCTACCATATATTAAGTTGATCTTTCCCTACACCCGAGCTAACTGTAACACTACATTCTGCAGTCTCTCCTTTCCTTCTCCCCTATGTACTCTTTGAACGCTATGATTAGTCTGTATAGCATTCAAGAAACAATGCTTTTCACTATCACAACACGTGACAATAATAAATCAAATCAAAGGGAATGCTTTATAGAAAATGTGAGTGGATCTTGTGTGTGGATGGGATCAGATTCAATACTAGTAGCCCAGTAATGAATAGTTAGCACCCTGATGCTCACTAAAATCAAATAAAAATCAATGGTCTCTTTCCCACTGGAAGTGACCAAGTTAGGTGTTGAAGTGAGTGATACTCTGGCCATGCAGGAAGGATCAGACAGACCGAGCCCATCTCCCCATCAGCCAAAGTAGCTCATTTGAAAGCTCTGACCTTGAGGCATTCTGTCAAATGTCATTGACTGGCTGCTCACAAACTTCCCCAGGAGGGGCAGGCAGTTGGTATGATCCAACTGGCTAACCATGGTAACACAGCCAGATCCATCCTTCACCTTGTGGAGATGCTAGCATTGGACTGGGGTTGGCATAGTAAGAAGTCTCACAACACCAGGTTAAAGTCCAACAGTTAGCACCCTGATGCTTACTCAAAGGAGCAGTGCTCTGAAAGCTCATGCTACCATGCTACCATGTTGTTCTTTAACTTGGTGCTGTGAGAATCCTTCACAACACCAGGGTCAGATTGCACCCTCCGACACAGAGTCACCCAGGTTGGCATTATCCCAAAAAATGACTAAAGGTGGGATTTTCCAACTGTGTAAGGCCCAGGACTGGGAAATCCTGGCTGTGGCCAAGAGTCTTTTAAATGGTCCTCCAAATTTTCTATCCCGCCTGCTACGATTCCTGCGATGGGCGTGACTGGAAAATTTAGCCTTCAATGTCATTTTGGGTCAGAAATGTAGTGAGGTTCACATTGGATTGAATCAGATCCCAATCTTCCCACACTTGGTCATTTTCTGGGAAGGGGACGAGTTTTGCTCCAGTTTGGACAGGAGCAGGGCCTAAACACACCAGCAAACCCCAGCTTCACTGAGATCAGGCGTCATGTTTACAGGGCACCAAGCATGCTGGTCTCCTCCCTGCGATGTTCCAATCCTGTGTAGCACCCACGCAGTCTGCATACGAGCGCACAGCGCCGGAAAAAGGTTAAGTTTAAAGTTTATTAGTCACAAGGAGAGCACATAGGAGAGGAGATTACACCTCACATTGCTTCATTTCAACCTATCAACAGGAGAAAACCCACGCAGACACAGGGAGAACATGCAGACAGTGACTCAAGCCGGGAATCAAACCCAGGTCGCTGGCACTTCAAGGCACAGTGCTAACCGCTGTGCCATCCTAAAAATCATCCATCTGATGTTTGCCTGGCACAGCTGCACACACAGTTGCCTGTCTGGGTGAGGGTGATGTTGGTATCTTTTCTGCCTTTTATCTGGAGGTTTCTGTTCCCTGGGCACTACCCATTTTCAATCTCCAGGTAAAGTGGAAGCTGGCTTCAGGTGACCACCCTGGAGCAGGAGGAAGGAGCCAGACGTGCATCATGTGGCCAGGTTCCCCAGTCACAATGGGGAGAGATTGTCTGCCGCCCCCAGCTTCCCCTGTGGCTTCCTCCTCATTTCTGGTGCATATCCTGGCCCCACACCCCATACTTTCAAGTAGTCAAAACTGAGAGTGAAGGAGACAAAGGATTAGGTGACCCAATTCCCAAATAATGGCCCCGTTTGGTTCCTTTACAGGATTAAGTGCAGTGTGAGTATGTGTGGGTCTTGTGGAGCTAAGGGCAATCCCAAAGGAAACTTGTCAGATTTGTGAGGGTCAGCACTTAGGGCCGCCTAGGTGGACAATCTACCAACTTTGTTTTGGAGTTACTGCCAACTGTGGATGACCCAAGTGTTTGGAGGCACCAGCTTGAATGTTTCTCAAAATGGAAGCAGGTTAAAAGGAAGCTACATGTCTACAGGAGTAGCTGAACCCCTCCTGCTCTTAACCAATGCTCACAGATGCGCATATCAACAAAAGCCACTGGATAAAGTTCAGCTTCAGGAACTGTGCCTGATGTTCCCTTTTCCTACCCTGGGGCACTAACTCTAGTTGAATCTATTGTCTTAATACCATGATTGCCATTAGATTACTCAGAACTGAACAAGGGTTGAAGCAATGACCTTCACAAGGCTATGAGGCTCAGATCCACATGGAAAGTGTGTTATGTGTGCTGGGGCATTGCCCCTTTAAGGGAATGGGTCATGTGACCTTGAGAGTAGGGTGAGCTGTTGGGATCCGCCCAGAGAGGGCAGTCAATGTTTAGAGTGTGGAGTCAATATATTGAATAAAGAGTTGTGTTCCCTGCCACCTGGCTGTGGAGTAGTTATTGAGGAGACACCTCAGTACAATAGGACAGACACAGAGCACGAACTGACAAAAATAAATCAGTAGAATTGATCCGAATTTTGTTTTAACCTTAATTTCATAATGTTCAATCTTTCACCCTGTTGACACAAACTGCTTTGGAAAGAAGTCACTTTTGAAGTGATTAAGTATTATCTCAGTGAGGATGGATGTGAAGATCACTCGAGGGTCAGAGGTTAGGAATGACGTTGCTCTATGCTGCAAGTATGGGACGGGCACAGAGTAAGGTTTGCCTTTCCTTTCACAATGTGTCCAAAGTCAGATAAATGTACCAATACTCCAACACGCTATCAGTCAGTGCAATTTCCGATCAGGTTAATGATCCTGGTCCCCCCATGCCAACACTATAGTTAAGAAAGCCCACCAATATCTCTACTTCCTCAGTAGACTATGGAAATGTGGCATGCTTGCTACGACTTTCACCAACTTCTACAGGTGCACCATAGAAAGCATTCTTTCCAGTTGTATCAGAACTTGGTATGGCTCCTGCTCTGCCCAGGGCTGCAAGAACTATAAAAGGTTGTGAATGTAGCCCAATCCATCACACAAACCAACCTCCCGTCCACTGACTGTCTACACTTCCCACTGCCTCGGCAAAGCAGCCAGCATAATTAAGGGCCAGACTTTCTCTCTTCCACCCCCTCCCATCAGGAAAAATTTACAAAAGTCTGAGGTCACGTACCAACCACCTCAAAGAGAGCTTCTTCCCTGCTGCTGTCAGATTTTTGGATGGACTTACCTTGTGTTAAGTTGATCTTTCTCTACGCCCTAGCTATGACTGTAACACTACATTCTGCACTCTCTCATTTCCTTCTCTATGAAAGACATGTTTTTTCTGTGTAGCGCACAAGAAACAGTACCTTTCACCATATACTAATACGTGTGACAATAATAAAGCAAATCAAATCAAATCAAACTTTGCTTCCTAACCTAACTGGTATTGCAAGACACCCAATGTACTGAAAGAATGTGGAGTGCTCAGCAGTGTATGAAGGATGCTGACAAGCAGGAATATGAACCATAAAGGAAGCATTTGCACAAGAGGCTTTACTGTAAGTGTGATTAGAATGTCATGTCATTCACTGGGAAAATCCCGGTGATAGCATTGCACTTAAACTTTCAATCAGTGACCAATTCTCCCACATCCAACCTGTCACGGCATATCACACAATCTCCTGAAAAATACCGGAAATATTCAGCAGGCCGGGTAGCTTCCATGGAGAGAAATAGAGCCAGCGATTTGGATCAATGAAGAGAAGTGGGGGCAACAGTTTGGGTCAATGGTGCCCCTTCATGAGGAAGCATCACCACTGACCTGAAACACTGACAATATAAATTTCAAGATTCACAGAATCATAGAATCCCTACAGTATAGGAGGAGGCCATTTGGCCCAATGAGCTTGCACTGACAACAACCCCACCCAAACCCCATCCCCATAACCCCAGGTATTCACCCTGCTAATCCCCTTGACACTAAGGGTCAATTTAGCATGGCCAATCCATGTAACCTGCACATCTTTGGACTGTGGGAGGAAACCGGAGCACCCGGAGGAAACCCACAAAGACATGGGGAGAACGTGCAGACTCCACACGGACAGTGACCCAAAGCTAGAATCAAGCCTGTGTCCCTGGTGCTGTGAGACAGCAATGTTAACCACTGTTAAAGTTTATTTGTTAGTGTCACAAATGGGCTTACATTAACACTGCAATGAAGTTGGTGTGAAATTCCCCTAGTCGTCACACTGCAGCACTTGTTTGGGCACATTGAGGGAGAATTTATCATGGCCAATCCACCTCACCAGCATGTCTTTAGGACTGTGGGATGAAAGTGGAGCACCCGTAGGGAACTCATGCAGACACAGGGAGAACGTGCAGACTCCGCACGGACAGTGACCCGAGCTGGGAATTGAACCAGGGTCCCTGGTGCTATGAGGCAGCAGTGCTAACCACTGTGCTGCCATGCCACCCACACAGTGCTAATGTTATATAAAAGCTGAATCACAGTGGATCATCTGCCTATCTTATACCTCGCTCCATTACCTTCTGTCCTGTCCCCTTTGTCTTTGGAAGTATTTTCTCCATGATGTGACTGGATGTCACCTCACCTGGGCAGGCTCACAGCTTCCCAATGCTTCAGCCTGACACATCCTGTACCTTTGGTACAGGAAACTAGCATTGTCCTAAACAGACTCGTACCCCGCTCTTTGTGTCTTCTCCTGTCCACTGTGCTCCTTGAGATACAACCTCAAGAAGGAGGGTCAGTCAGTGACCAATTCTCCCACATCCAACCTGTCACGGCATGTCACACAATCTCCTGAAAAATACCGGAAATATTCAGCAGGCCGGGTAGCTTCCATGGAGAGAAATAGAGCCAGCGATTTGGATCAATGAAGAGAAGTGGGGGCAACAGTTTGGGTCAATGGTGACCCTTCACGAGGAAGGATCACCATTGATCTGAAACACTGACAATGTAAATACATGTAATTCACAACAAGAGCAGCAGAGGGCACTCTTATTCTACATATCCAACTCAGTTCACCGCATTGTCCTTTGAGAATATTTGGAGAAACATGGCAGCATCGAGGAGTATTCCTGAAATGTATTTCTGCGCAGCGGGTTCCCTTCGATAAGTGAATAACAAAAAAGCTTTGCAGCAAATAAAAAGTGTATTTTTTTAAAGCTTCCTCCTTTTTTTGAAGGCACCTACCCCTGCTGAGGCCTAGTTGGCGTTGGGTGCGAGCAGCCCTTGGGACCTCAGCCAAATGGCCATTTTTCACAGGATTGATTGCAGCTAAGGGTGGAGTCGTGGAAAACGCGACTGAGGAAAACAAATTCCTTCCTATTTCGGGCCTTCGATTTTCAGATCAATTCTCTCTGGGCATGTTAATTTTCCCTTGGCCTGCCAATCAGTGGAATCATTCCTTGTTTGAGCCCAGACAGTGAATGCGGGGGCGGCGCTATTCGAAAGCCGAGAGCAGAGGCAAAGCCCGACCCATTTCTCCCTGGCAGCCACATGCATGCACTTTCCAGCAGAGGCCATTGTGTATTGTAATTGTAAGCCAGCACCCTGCTAGATTGCGATTCCCCCATACCCTGCCCTGAACTGTCCTACACTCTTGGCTTACATGGGGAGAGACAGAGGACCTCCTGGTGAACCTGCTCCTAGGCCTGGCCAGACTCACCATAAACAGGTCCAGGTAGCAGGCGACTGAGGGGGTTGCCCGACTCGACCGTCTGTCCCTCTACTGTGCCTGTATTCTTTGCTGGGTGTCCTTGGAGAGGGGGCGTGCGGAGTCCATGGGCACCATTGAGGCCTTCCATGCCTGTTGGGTCCTGTAGGGGCTGGGGTGTATTATTGACCCCCTTCAACCACATTTTAGTTTGATGTTTTAAGTTTCCTTTATGTTTTGTCTTTTGTTTGGGGCGGTTTCCTGTGTTTTGAGACCTGTCCTTTCTTGCTTTATCCCTAAGTTTGTTTGGTCTAGTTTATTTGATTGGCACAGAGAGAATGACCATGTCCTGAACTAGTGAGGGCTGCCACGCCAGCTGTTTCAGCTGGTTTGATCTGGATTCAGCACAGGTCAGGAATTAAACTGTGACCTCTGACCTGGGCAGTGACTTTACCCATAATGCTTCAGCGAAGTGTCTTTTGTAACGCACTGGTCTGTCTTTTTGTTTCTTTGAACTGATTGTGTCAGGAAGTGGTGGAGCTGCTAAAGAGTCTCCTCTTATCAGCTTAAGGCTGCAGCTTAAATATAAGCTGGGAAAGCTCTGCATAGAACATTCATCGAATCTACAGAGTAGGAAGAGGCCATTTGGCCCATCGAGTCTGCACCGACCACAATCCTACCCAGGCCCCATCCCCATAACCCCATGCATTTACCCCGCTAATCCCTCTGATACTAAGGGGCAATTTAGCGAGGCCAATGCACCCATCTTTGGACTGTGGGAGGAAACTGGAGCACCTGGAGGAAACCCGTGCAGACACGGGGAGAATGTACAAACTCCACACAGACACTGACCCAAGGGCCAGGAATCCCTGGCACTGTGAGGCAGCAGTGCTAACCACTGTGCCGCCGTAAATGGCGGGACGCGTTTGTGCAGAGGTTGCTGATTTTGTCCACTTCTCTTTTCAGAAGGCAGAAAGGCACATTTAGCAGTAATTTTCTGAATCCGTGCTCTTGGCAAAGAGCCAAGCCCACTGAGAGATTTTGTTGTGTCTTGTGAGCGATTATCCCGACAACTTAAATCAATTATCGGAAAATCAAAACATTGTGGAGTGCGGAATGAGAAAATTATCCTTGCTGTCTAGTCCCAGTATTTCCTATTTATAGATTTCCAACCTTCACGGCGATTTTTTTCTTCTCTTCCTAAGCAGTCGGGTGGTGGGGGTGCGGAAAAGTTCTGGTAAAAGTCAGCTATTATCCCGAAATTGAATATGTTCCAACCACAATATTCAGATTTAAAGAATCCCTACAGTACAGAAGGAGGCCATTTGACCCATCAAGCCTGTACCAACCACAATCCCACCCAGGCCCTATCCCCTTAACCCCACACATTACACTAGGGGCAATTTAGAATGGCCAATCTACCTAACCCTCACATCTCTGGACTGTGGGAGGAAACAGGAGCAACCCACACAGACACGGGGAGAATGTGCAAACTCCACACAGTGACCCAATTGAATTGAATCCAAGTCCCCGGAGCTGTGAGGCAGCAGTGCTAACCACTGTGCCACCGTGCCAGTGGGATCATTCCTTTCGTTAATGTTTCTTTCACCTGTTGTACTTTTCCCCTGTTGCACACTCTCAGATCTTCTCACATTGTGTAGCAGGCGACAGACAAAAAGCCTGGAGGTGGCTTTCTGCCAGGCTGCTGCTAATTCTGTGCTCTATCTGGGTGCCAGTAGGTGTGGGAATCACTGCCAGGAGCGGTGCTCCCTCAGATTTCCTCCCCTACACTTGGCACCTCATCTTGGCAGCGACTCTGAAACTGTAACATTGGCCTGTGAGCAATTACACGTCTGAATCCATATCCTACCCTTCCTCAGGACATTCATATTGGAGCTTGAATGTGCAATGATTCCCTGCCACATCTATGTATATATAAAAAACACACACATCTATATTGCCACATTCAGAGCTTTGGAAACAGTGAGGTTTTTTTTAAAGAGTGGAACCATAGTTTGCAAATCCAATGAAGAAATAGTGCTGAGGTTTTGTTTTTCATTGCGAAATAAACTCTTAACAAATCAACTACTGGAGATGTAGGATCCTGAGTATGTTTATTAAGCAGTTTACTTTGCTAAAACATTGTGAATGACATTGGCGAGGCAGCTTAGAGTCGTTGAGTCATTGAGCTTTACACCACAAGAGGCCCTTCGGCCCATACAGTCTGCAGTGGCCATCAAGCACCTATCTATTCCAATCCTATTTTCCAGCGCTTGGCCCATAGCCATAAATGCCGTTGTATTTCAAGTGCTCATCTAAAATGCTTCTGAAATGTTGTGAGGGTTCCTGTCTCTACCACCCTTTCAGGCAGTGAGTTCCAGATTCCCACCACCCTCTGGGCGAAAACATTTTTCCTCAAATCCCCTCCAAATCTCCTGCCCCTTACCTTAAATCTATGCCCCCCTGGTTATTGACCCCTCTATTAAGGAGAAAAATTTCCTCCTGACCGATGGCACAGTGGTTAGCACTCCTGTCTCACAGTGTCAGGGACACAGGTTCAATTCTAGCCTCAGGTGACTGCCTGTGTGGAGTTTGCACATTCTCCTCGTGTCTGCATGGGTTTCTTCCAGGTGCTTCGGTTTTCTCTCACACTCCAACAAGGTGCAGGCTAGGTTGATTGGCCATGATAAATTGCTCCTTGCTGTCAGGGGGATTAGGAGGGTAAATATACAGGGTTCCGGGGTTGGGACCTGGGTGGGATTGTTGTCAGTGCAGGCTTGATGGGCCAAATGGCCTCCTCTGCTTTGTAGATTCTATGAACTACCCTATCTATGTGCTGCCTAATTTTGTACACCTCAAGTCAGCCTTCTCTGCTCTAAGGAGAACAACCTCAGTCTAACCAACCTCTCTTCATAGCTAAAATACTCCAGTCCAGGCAACATCCTGGTGAATCTCCTCTGCACCCTTCCTAAAGCAATCACATCCTTCCTATAGTGTGGCGACCAGAACTACACACACTGCTCCAGCTGTGGCCTAGCAAATCTTTTATACAGCTCCATCATAGCCTCCCTATTCTTATATTCTGTGCCTTGGGTAATAAAGGCAAGTATCCCACTTGCCTTCTTGACCACCTTAACTACTGGTCCTTCAGGGATTTTTGGACTTGCGCCCCTTCTCTTCTGTGTCTGTACATGAACTATCCTGGAATAGGTCACCGGGTGGCTCACCTCCTTCTGAGACACACCCCCCCCTCCCCCCACCCCCCGAATTCAAGTCCCACTTCAGAATGTGTTGGTTATGAAAAGACCCCAGCCCCCTATGCGGCAGGATTAGCCAGCATATGCTGATCTGCAGCCTGGATAAATGGGGAGGGGTAGTGGCAGGAAGGGCAATCTGGTTATAAACCCGTTTACCATAACCAATGGTTAGTATGGAGCTGATTAACCCGAGTTGTAATTTGACCCCATGTAACATGGGGAAAGCCAAAAGAGAAGCCTGCCAGCCACGTACTTTATTTAGTCATCAGGTTCCTCTGACCTGCTAATTCCAGCCTCTTGAGTATCTCCAGTTTTAATGTCTCCACCATTGGTTGTGTCAATCTCTTAAAGGCCCTACGCTCTGGAATGTCCTGCCCACACATCTCACCTTCCAGTTTTAAGGCATTCCTGATAACCCATCTGGTCACCTGATCAAAAATCCCCTTCTACTGTCTGGTGCCACATTTTGTTTTATTTTACTCCTGTGAAAAGCTTGGGTTCTTTCATTATGTTATTATATAAATAGAAGTTGTTGTTTCTCTTAATGATTTGATGGTTTCCAAAAGGAAATATATTGAGCGGGATTTTTTCCAGCCGTTCCTGGAATCTTACAGTTCCACTGATGGCAACTTCCAATGCGGGTTCCCCAGCGGCGGAGGTTGTGGACAACAGGAAACCCCGTTGACAACGGTGGGACAGGAAGATCCCACCGCTGGGGAATGGTGGGCCACCTCTGCCACTGAGGGGTGGAGTGGAATCCCGCTCATTAACCTATTTACTGTTTCATCACATTTGATTAAAGATCACATTCAGGGGTAACATTGGTTCTCACTGAGAGAGTCACGCACGATGGGGGCGTGGGTCAAAGGTCAGGCTACATTGTTAACCATTCAGCCCAATTCACCACTGCACCCCCTAATACTCTGACCCATATGTCCTCTTAGAGGCGCTCTCCACTGGAAGCCGGGGAGCGCTGTGTTTACATTGAATTGTAGTGAAATGCACTGACAGTCACACCACATTTAGCCGATCGTGGCAGCACCCCCATCCCGCCAGAGTTGAATGGCCGGTTAATTTGGGTTTATTTTTGGTGGGTCAAGCTGAGAAAAGGATGCCAGGAAGAATCCGGGAAGGATTTGCCACCCTTCTTCAGTTAGTGTCATGAAATCTTGTGCATCAATCTGAACAGAAAGATGAGGGGGGTTCGGGATTGTCATTTTATCCAGTGAGGTTAGCGATCTGGTGATACAGAGCACCACGTTGGAATGTTAGCTCTGATGATGGGATCAGGTCCTGTCTTTAGTCTTTGGAGCACAAGACTCCTGGCACGGTTAAGACTGTTGCAAATGAAGCCAAAACTGATGGTGAAGGTGAGAAGCGAGATGCAGAGTAAATTAGCCAAGTTGTTGCAAATGTAAGTCTTTCATCTTTGCAATTGCAGCCTATATAATTCTTATCTCAATTGCTGATGATAAATATGTTTGTTTTATCTTATATTGCACATGTACCGTGTTAAGAAATTTAGTTTTCATTTTACAATCAATAACCTAGAAATGAAAAGAGACATTGTACTCCCTCCTTCACCACGTGTTTTGGAGGGGAGGGAGGGGGGGGTGAAAAGTCCAGGATTTATCACTTCTCCAGGTAGTTACAGGCTAACAGAGATATTCATTGTTTATCTTGGTTTGTTTTTAATATCCTTTGTATCGTAGTAAATAATCAACTGACCCATTTAAAGCAGTCGCAGGCCATTCTGTTCTGTTTATTTGAACTTTCAGCATTCAGTGTGACACGTAAGACGTATTAATAGCCACATGGATGTGTTTAATGATTGCTGACATTTGGAAAGTTAATGAACATGAGCTCTAATGGTTACGCGGGGTTAATACTAAAGCGGCGAGAGGAGGAAGGGCCTGGTTTGGTCCCTGTCGTCAGTGCTGAGGTAGCTATTCTCAACCAGTGCAGTGATAAAGGTGCTTTCATTGACCTCTGCGTTTGGGCATTGGGAGAGCTCGACCAGTATTTTAGCCCCAGTCGTCCCACAATGATAATTTTGCAATATTAATGTTTTGTGTGAAAGAATATATAGAAAGTGAATGAAATGACGGGTGTTCAAATGGTCTCCTCACTGTAAAGAAAAGCAGAATATTTTATTTGGTTTTATATAAATTATAAACATACTTTTTTTAAAATTTAATCATTTTGCTGTAAATAGCCATCAGTTAAACTTTATTGACAGTGTTGCTACACAGGGAGATAAGATGTGTGTTCCCACACTATGTAAATACTAATTTGACAGCACAATCCTGAGCTTGTCTTTGGCATTCAGAGTTGATTTTCCTGCTGTGCCGCTCAGGTCTCTTCCTTGTGTTCACACAAGTACACTCTTCACAGGGTGACAGTAATTTGAGTTGTTCAAAGTGGTTATGAATCCATTCAAAAATTAAGGGGAGCTTGGAGTTTTGGTGTGTTGGGACTCGTCTGAAGCCTTGTGCCCAGTATACCCTGGAAGGCTACATCACCAATCCCCAACATCGAGCTGCAGGCTGAGCAGAAATCAGATGCATCCCAACCGTCCCCACCTCAGGCAGTATGATAGCATAGTGGTTAGCACCGCTGCCTTGCAGCGCCGCTGACCTGGGTTCGATTCCCACCTTGGGTCACTGTCTGAGCAAAGTCTGCACATGCTGTGGTTTTCCCTCCAAGTGCTCCAGTTTCCTCCCACAGTCTGAAAGATGTGCATCGGCCATGCTTAAATTCTCTCTCAGCGTACCCGAATAGATGCCAGAGTGTGGTGAATAGGGGATTTTCACAGTAACTTCACTGCAATGTTAATGTCAGCCTATGTGTAACACTGATAAATAGAAACTTTGAATTCATCCCACCATCACAATCATGGGAAGAAAAAATTAGAAGGAAGAATCATTTCATGTTCATCCCATCAGCAGTAATCTTAATAGTTTTGGAATATGACTTATGCTGGGAAAGGTATGCAGTACTGGAGGATCCTGTGAGGAAGGGGAA
This sequence comes from Carcharhinus amblyrhynchos, assembly GCF_965287045.1. Lineage (NCBI taxonomy): Eukaryota > Metazoa > Chordata > Chondrichthyes > Carcharhiniformes > Carcharhinidae > Carcharhinus > Carcharhinus amblyrhynchos. Next base: position 59,703,145 of record NC_137335.1, read on the forward strand.
GATAGCTGGAGATAGATTTAAAACAATAAGAACCAGCTATCTTAATGTGCTGGATATTGGGCAAGATGCCACTAAATCATAGAAACTGATAAGTTTTTAAACGTTCTTTCCGGGAATGTGGGTGTCACTGAATGGGCCAACATTAATTGCCCATCCCTAATTCCCCTTGAACTTAGTGGCTTGCTAGGCCATTTCAGAGGGCAAGTCAAATCAAATTGCTCATGTATAGGCCAGACCAGCTAAGGATTGCAGATTTCCATCTCTAAAGGACATCAGTGAACCAAATGAATTTTTAGTAACATTCGATAATGGCGTTTGTGGTCATCGCTAGACCTTTAATTGAATTCAACTTTCACCATCTGCTGTGGTAGGATTCAAACCTGAGTCCTGAGAGGATCTCTGGATCATTAGTCCGAGGATAATACCACTAGGCCACAACCAGCCCTAGTTCAATACTTGGATTGTGTTGACTAGTCTGAAGTGAAACAATAATAAGGATATTGCCATATCTCACCATGTTTGCGTGGATTTCCTCCAGTGCTCCGGTTTCCTCCCACAGTCCAAAAATGTGCTGATTAGGCGGATTGGCCATGCTAAATTGCCTCTTAGTGTTGGGGGATTAGCTAGGGTAAATGCATGGGGTTACGGGAATAGGGCCTGGGTGGGATTGTGGTCAGCGCAGACACGATGGGCCGAATGGCCTCCTTCTGCACTGGAGGATTCTATGATTGGCTTCAGTATTTAGTGACTGGGAAGAAGAAAATCAACCAAAATTTCTGCTCCAGCTTTCTGTCCAGGGACCCCTGTGCACGTATTGAGCGAGGGTAGGCCAGCATCCTGACGCCTTACGTGGTCGAATATCCTTTCACTAGCCCTAGATGGGGCCAGTTGAATGAGATTTGGAACAGATGCTCGCCGCCGGAATTTAGCGTAAGTCAGAATAGAAAGAAAACTCCAGCGTAAAAAATGATGGGAAACTTAAGAAAATGCCCTATGTATTCGCGCAAGAGAATCAATTTGCAAGTTTTTAATAACTGAACAAACTGCCAGAGTAATGACATGAACTATTATTGGAAAATAACCAGAACAACTATTGATTCGGTAAAGGTTTGGAAAATGCACCTTGTTTGCAAAGTAAACATTGCTGGATGTAATTATCCAGAAGTTGTGCAGATCGTCACTGTTAAATAAACAAGGTAATCCGCCCGCTTTGCAATGCTCGATGTTGCTTTCATGTGACGATGACAGAAATGAAATGTCTGCTCCAAAATAAGTCGTTGAGGATAAGTATTATATCAGCCTATTTCTCCTGTTCACTTTCTGCTACACGTTGTTTACAGCCTTTCAACAGCCCCCCCGTCCCACCCCTCCGCTGCAATTTCAAAGCCCACAACCAATTTTATTTAAACCAGGGAGATCACAATAAGGTTTTCCGCATGACTGGCAAATGAATCAGCCAGGTGAGACAACAGCCTATTGTAGTGCAATGTGGCTGCAGTTCAAAGCATGCCACGGTTCCATGTTGTAAATCTGATAGCGCTGTCTGACTCTTGTCAACTTGTTGCGCAAGATCTTAACACTGTGCAAACAATTCGAGCCATTCCACTTCATTTGCTTTTTCTTTTCCCAGGGGCCGCTTTAAACTGAAATCTCATTTATGCTAACCAGTTCTATTTGTTTCTAATGAACATGCCAGGAACATGGTCCAGGAGTGAGGGACGCACTTGATATTCTCTGCTGAGTGCCTGGGGCGCCATTTTGTTTTCTTTCTAACTTTCAGACAGAAGTGGCACGGAACAGATCCATCGACGCAAAAATGAATTTGGGTAGCCAGTTTCCAGCACTAAGTTAAGATCAGTTATGAGGAGATGGGCGATAACTTTTAGCACAGTGGGACACCTAAGAATGGTTTCCATGATGATGGACATCCATAAGTGCGAAGGAGGAAAAAGGTTGACATGAATTACAGAGAATTGACATTACAGGGACAGGTCTATCAACCTGACCTGTTTTATCTTCTGGGTTTCAGAAGTTTGAAGTAATTGCACTTTAAAGCTCAAAATGCTGGGGGTTTTCATCGAGTGGATTTTTTGCTGTTCTCCATGTGGACTTTTACACTGTCACTCAGCACCTAACTGTACGGCGGCACGGTGGCACAGTGGTTAGCACTGTTGTCTTACAGTGCTAGAGAGTCGGGTTCAATTCTACTCTCCCTCTGTCTGGGGGGTTTTCTCTGGTTTCCTCCCACAGTCTGAAAGACGTGCTGGTTGGGTGTATTAACCATGCTAAATTCTCCCTCAATCTACCTGAAAAGGAGCCGGAGTGCAGCGCTGAGCGGATTTTCATAGTAACTTCACTGCAGTGTTAATGTCAGCCTACTTGTGACACTGGTAAATAAACTTAAAACAGTGCAGCAGTAAATGTCGCACACTGGATGCACATTCTCACAAAGGTTCCGAGCTCTTTATGAATAATGCAACAATGCAACACAGTCCTTGCCGGTATTGGTGTTCCGCTCAATCATCTCTCACATTTTTCCTCATCTAATTCTGCCAACATAACCCTCAATTCTTCCTCACATGCCAATCCAGCCTCCCCTTAAATATGTTTACGTTATTCACCTCAACTATTCCCTGTAGCGAGTTCTACATTCTCACTCGCTCTGGGTAATGAGGTTTTTGCTGGTCAAAATTGCCTAGTCAAAAAACATTTCATTAGTAACAGGAGTTGGCATAGGCCATGCTCCCACACAGCACCACCCAAGAGTGCAAAAAAGGTTCACCAGAGTGTTACCTGGTTTCAAGGGTGTTGGCTATGGGGAGATATTGAATACATTAGGATTGTTTTCACTGGAAAGACGGAGGCTGGGAGTAGACCTGATAGAGGTCTATAAAATTATGATTTGATTTGATTTATTATAGTCACATAGGAATCATAGTCATAGAAACCCTACAGTGCAGAAATATGTTGGTATACAGTGAAAGACATTGTTTCTTGTGCACTATACAAAGCACACTGTACATAGAGAAGAAAAGGAGGGAGCGCAGAGGCATATGAGACGCATTGACAGGTGGATAGTCAGAGGCTTTTCCCAAGGGTAAAGTGTCAATCACAAGGGGGCACAGGTTCAAGGTGAGAGGGGAAAAGTTTAAGGGAACTGTGTGGGAGAGTGGTGTGTGCCTGCAGTGTGCTGTCAGAGGAGGCAGTGGAAGCAGGCACATTAGCAACACTTAAGAAACATCTGGATGGGTATATGAATAGGGAGAAAATAAAGGGATATAGTCCGAATAAGGACAGAATTTTTTTTAGTTGAGTTAGAACGAGGGTTTGGAGGGCCAAAGGGCCTGTTTCTGTGCTGTACTTTTCTCTGATCTTTGTATCTTTCTGAAGGTGTAATAAATGGAGAATGTCATACTCATTAGGTACTGTGTGCTGTTTTGCAGCTACAGTTGGGGCAGAGCTGTGGTCAGCTCTCCATCCAACTGCCCTCCATCTGAACTGGGACTGCTTGAAGCTGGTGGGCACTTGAAATGGAAAAGAATCCCCTTGTTTTAATGGGAGCAAAACTAAGCTGTAAACTTGCTGGGATCTGCTCAGACTGCTGGCTGAAGACTCTTCATCTGACCTTACTGGTGGTCAACCTCTGTGAAGCCAGAACGTTTAATTCCCAGGATAAAAGCAAATTAATGCGGATGCTGGAATCTGAAACCAAAAGAGAAAACGCTGGAAAATCTTGGCAGGGTCAGGCATCATCTGTAAGGAGAGAAAAGAGTTGATGTTTCGAGTCCAGATGACTCTTCGTCCAAGTTTAGCTGTCAGTTGCACAATGGCCTGTGCGCTGGTAACAAGCCTCACTATGTATTGCACTAGATCCTTGAGTTTTATACCACAGCCAAACTGGTTTCTTATAATCATTCACCAATCAATCTCCCCCTTGCTTTGGCCTGACCGAGAAAAACCTGTCACCTGAATGGTGGAACCCCACAGTTTACAACTGATTGACCATTCACCTCCTTCTCTCATTACAGAGCATGTAGCAGAGCTGGGGGTGACTGTAAATGTATCCTGCTGTAAGATGCCGTGCCGAGGGTTCTACTGCAGTGAGCCACTGATCTTGAGGTCAGATGTATGTTGGTTCAAGTGCTGGACTCAGAGTTATACCAAATGCATCAGATGGTGTTTTGCTTGCGCAGATACTCATGAATCTATTTAATTGGCACAACTCCCCACCCACAAAACCAGATAGCGACTGTTTACCGTCGTGACCCTTGAATTCATGAATCAGCTTTCGAACACTGCCTTATCCATGTGCTGTAATCTGTGACTGAGCTCATTAGAGCGATTGAAATCCTGTGGTGACTGGGAGTTATCTGACTTTACTCTTTCATGTGTTTAGCCTCTTTTTATTTTGTTTGGTTTGTTTTGTGTCCCTAATTCCCGATGGATTGCACCCCAGTGTGATAAATACTGCACTACATAGGCTGTTGCTTGCTTTCTGACAGAACTGAATCAGATAAGGATTGCACAATAGGGGGGAAGATCACTGATAATGAGAGGATGGACTCAGTTTTGTGCAGTTCACAATACCTGACCAGGTGATTTAAATGATTGTGACTTTATCCACGATTGCAATGTCTCCTGAAAACAAGGTCACAGAATCCATGCTTGATTTTTGGTTATGTTTGATATTGTTTATCTCTTTCTGCATTCCCCTCCCCCCACCTTCCTCATGGCACTAGTTTTCCTTGGCACTGTCAGCCCCTCCAGTAAGTTGGCCAAGTTGCCTTGCTGTATGTGTGAATTTGACTTAACTGTCAACAAGCTGTTCCCCCTTAGAAGACATCACCATCCCATTTGTACAGCAACCATATACAAGCACTTTCCAGTTAGTGTCACGATGTATTGATTTGGTGGAGGCCAGTTTAGCTCAGTTGGCTGGATAGATGGTTCATAATACAGAGCTAAGGCTAACAGTGTAAGTTCAATTCCCGTGCTAGGAATTGTTAAGGCCTGTTTTCTCAACCTCCTGAGGTTAAATCACCACCAGTCATCTCTCCCCCTCAAAGGGGAAAGTAGTCTATAGTCATCGGGGACAATGGTGACTTTACCTTTATATTGATTCGGAGTAGAATCCCACCTGATTTCTGTTCATGAGAACGTAAGAAATAGGAGCCATTAGGCTCCTTGAACCTAGTTCCCCATTCAATAAGATCGTGGTTGATTTGCTATAAACGTAACTCCACATTCTTGCCTGCCCCACCACACCCCTAACTTGTTCAAAAAAATCTGCCTAATTCAGCCTTGAAACTTTTCAATGTCCCAGCTTCCACCATGGAACAGAATTCCAGACTCTAATCTAGCCGCTGGGAGATGAAATCCCCCCTCATCTCTGTTTGGAGATAATGCGCTACTCAGTTCCAGATTTCCCCAGAGAAGAAGCATCCTCTCAGCATTTACCCTGCCAAGCTTTCTCAGAATCTCATGTGTTTCTGAATCACTGAGCTGTTACAGTGCAGAAGGAGGCCATTTGGCCCATTGTGTCTGTACTGGCCCTTTGAATGAGGAATTCACTTTGAGCCATTCCCTCTGCACACCTGCACATTCGTCTTTTTCCGATAAGTGTTTAATTTTTTTTTGAATGTTACAGTTGAACTTGCCTCCTCCAAACTCTCAGGCAAAGCATTCCAGACCTTAAATGTTTGCTGTGTGTATAAGGTTTTCCTTGGGTTACTTTTGCTTCTTTTGCTAATTACTGCCAGTCTCTTTTCAAACTTCCTCTTTGCTTCTCCTATTTGCTTTTTCACCTCCCCTTTGAACCTTCTTTATTCAGCCTGGTTCTCAATTGTATTCTTTATCTGGCATCTGTCATGACCGCACCTTTTCTTCCTTATCTTAATTTCTATTTCCTTTTTGGATGAACGCGGTTTGCTCTCACTGAACAGACAGAAGTTGAGAGGCGACCTGGTAGAGGCTTACAAGGTTATGAGTGGCATGGACAGAGTGGATAGTCAGACGCTCTTTCCGAGGATAGAAAAGTCAAGTGTGAAGGGACATAGGGTAAAGCGTATTGGGGAAAGTTTAGAGGAGCTGTGGAAGGCAAGTGTTTTACACAGAGGATGGTGAATATCTGGAACATGCTGCCCGGGGAGGTGGTGGGAGCAGGTATGATAGTGGCATTTAAGGGGCATCTAGACAAATACATGAATAGGAGGGAATGGAAGGATAAGGACTCTTTAAGTGCATACAGTTTTAGTTTGGGCAGGCTTGGAGGGCCGAAGGGCCTGTTCCTATGTTGTACTGTTCTTTGTTCCTTGTTCTTTTTCACCCCAGGAATTCTGGATTTGTTTGCTGTCATCTTCCTTTGGAGGGAATATATCTTGACTACTCCTGAACTAACTTTTCTTTGCTCAGTCACTCGTTCTCCTGTAAAACTTTGACTGTAATTTATTTGGCCTACATCCGTTCTTAGCCACTGGAGTTTGTTTTTTCCTAATTAATTATTTTTACTCTGGGTTGCTTCTTATCCATTATCATAGTCAGCCTGAACCTTATAATGCAACTATCACTGCCCCTTAAATGCCCTACTATTGGTACTTGATCCACTTGACCCAAGAACCAAGTCCTGTTGTACTTGAAACATACTGCTATCAAAGTTTAGGACCCTTTGCCCTCTCTTCCCTTTGCAGTATCATTATCCCAATCTATATTTGCGTAATTAAAGTTCCCCCATTATAATTCTCAATATTTTTTGCACCTCTTTGAAGTTTCCTTGCATATTATTCCACTACATCCTTCCCACTAGTTGGTGGCCTATAGACCACACTGAGCAATGTAACTACACTTTTTTGTTCCTTAGCTCTACCGAATAGATTCTGTCCTTGGTCCCCCATGGGACATGCTTTTTCTCCAGCACTGCAATGCTCTCCTTAAACAATATCACAACCTATTCCCCTTTTCTTTTTTTCCTGTCTTTCCTGAACACCTTGCATCCAGGAATATTTAACACCCAGAACCAGTCTTTGAGCTATGTCTCTGTCATTGTAATGGCATCATGGCAATCTGTACCTTTAACTCACCGATTGTATTTGCTTCACTTTGTGTACTCACATCCACTCACTGTAACTCTGATTTAGACTTTATCACTTTTTCCCCTACTCCGACCCAACTTATTAACTTACTATTTCCTATTCTAGTGCTACCTATATCACTCCTGGCATATAATTCTCTCTGCTACTATGTCCTAGTTCCCACAGCCCAGCCAAGTTAGTTCAAACACTCCCCAGTAGCCCCAACAAAACTCAGTCCAGGGTTTATTTACGGACCTGTGCAGCAGGTCCCATCTCGCTCACAGCTGGTCCCAATGTCCAAAGAATCGAACGCCCATCCCCTGCACAATTTTCCCAGCCACACATTCATCTGCTTTACCCTCCTATTTCTGGTCTCACCTGTGTGTGGTAATCTGAGATCCTGCTTGCTAACTTCCTGCCTAGTCCCTGAAATTTAGATTGCAGGAACACATCCCTCTTTCTGCCATTGTTGTTTGTGCCAGTATGGGCCACAACTGCTGATTGTTCACATCATATTCCTCAGAATGTCCTGCAGTCGTTCAGTGACATCCTTGACCTTGGCACACATCAAGTGGAATTTTCCTGCCCCGCTTGCCACGGGAATCATAACGGGCGGTATACGGGCCATGGAAACATCAGTTGACCTTGGGTGATATTTTCCAGTCTTGGGTGAGCGCGCCGCAAAGTTCTGCCCACCATCCTGGGTTCATATCTGCAGAGTATCCATTTCCCTACTATCAGCGTCTGCCCTGAGACAGCCCTTCAGAACCTTACATGTTTCAATAAAATCACCTCTCATTCTTTTAAACTCCAATGAATGCGAGGTGGTGGGTTAGTGCTAATATCATGAGGATAGAAATCCCCTGAGTGAGACTCCGGTTCAAATCAGGTGGAATCTTAGTTCAATTAATAAATGTGGAATTGAAAGCTCATCTCAGTCACGGTGACCATAGAATCATAGAAATTATATAGCACAGAGGGGAGCTATTCAACCCATCTTGCCCATGCTGACCCAAAGCCACCCAGATGCCCTTTCTAAACCCATCATTCTGCACATGGCCCGTAGCCCTGCAGCTTACAGCATTTATGGTGTGGATGCAGAAGACTATCAGTGCTTGTCTTTAAAAAAGCTATGTGATTCTGTGTGACCTGGTTAACAAAAGCTCCTTTACGGAAGGAGCTTTGTTATCCTTACATGATTTGACGTATGTATGATTCAAGACCACAGCAAAGTGGTTGATTCATAACTGTCCTCTGCTCAAGAGCAATTAGGGTTAGGGCAACAAATGTTGGCCTTGTCTGTGATGTCTACATCCTGTGAAAGAATAAATTTAAAAATGAATAAAGGCCCAGCCTCTCAACCTTCTCTCACAAGACAAACCCTCATTCCAGAAATCAGTTCAGTGAGCCTTCTCTGAACTGTAACCCAGCAACAGCAATTTGCAGTCATTAGGATCCTTCGACAGCACCTTCCAAACCCGTGACCACGACTATCAAGAGGGGGAAGGGCATCAGTTACCACGACATGGAGATTCCGCCCCAAGTCACTCACCACACTTAATTGGAAATATACCACTGTTACTTCACTGTCACTGGGTCAACATTCTGCAACTCCCTCCCTCACACCACTGTGGGTGTACCTACACCACATAGACTGCAGTGATTCAAGAAGGCAGTTCACTGCCACCCTCTCATTGGCAATTAAGGATGGGCAATAAATGCTGGCATTGCCTGCATCCCTTGGAAGTGGCATGGCGGTGCAGGTTCAATTCTGGCTTTGGGTGACCTTCTGGGGGGAGTTTGCACGTGCTCCCCCTGCCTATGTGGATTTTCTCTGAGTGTTTCTGGTTTCCTCCCACAGTCTAAAGATATGTGGGTTTGGTGTATTGGCCATGTTAAATTGCCCCTTAGTGTCAGGAGGATTAGAAGGGTAAATACGTGTGGTTAAAGGGGTAGCGCCTGGGTGGGATTTTTGTCAGTACAGGCTCGATGGGCAGAATGGCCTCCTTCTGCACTGTAGGGATTCTGTAAATGGACATTTTTTCAGTGAAGACCCATGCTATGGTGTCATTGATCTCACTGACAACCATCTTTGTCTTGCACCAATTATTGTTCAAATTTTAAAACAATCTAATTTGTAACAATCATGATGATAAGAATCTGCAACATGATGAGGTTAATTTTTATTTTGAATAGTAGTAATTATCTCAGCTACCTAGTGAACAGCTGTCCTGATTTTCATAAGAACATATGATGTAGGAGCAGGAACAGGGCATTTGATCCTTTGAGCCTCTTTCACCATTGAACTTTATGGCTGATCTCTCACCTTCCCACACTTTATCCATTTCCCTTCTTTAACTTTTGTTGAAGTCGGGAGAGGTGTTTAATGCGTGACCAAGTTGATTATTGTGAGTTTTGCATGAATGTCTATAGTTAAAATGACCCTGCAGACGGTGGCATTAGTCTTTACTTAGCAGTATAGTGCAAATTCCTTTAGGGGGCAGCATTGATCTCTCAAAAAAGGCCGTGAGCTGAAAGATCCAGTGTTGTCTTTTGTAAACTAGGTCAATCCACCGCATTCTGTTTAAAGATCTGAGTCGAGTCCAAGGCTGCTACTCTTGCTTGTTGTTCCAACCCTCAATTAGGCTTTCAGATTGAAGATAGCACGACAATAAGGAATGGTTGGCAAAGAAGGGAAACTTGGCTAAAAACCTCCTTTTAAATTTTATTTATTTTGTTCGTGTCACAAATAGGCTTACATTAACACTGCAATGAAGTTACTGTGAAAATCTGCTGGCGTCCCCAGGATGGTGGCACAGTGGTTATCACTGCTATCTCACAGTGCCAGGGACCGGGGTTCAATTCCTGGCTCGGGTCACTGCCTGCGTGGAGTCTGCATGTTCTCCCCGCGACTGCGTGGGTTTCCTCCAGGTGCTCCGGTTTCCTCCCACAGTCTGAAAGACGTGCTCTGGTTAGGTGCATTGGCCATGCTAAGTTCTCCCTCAGTGTACCCGAACAGGTGCCAGAGTGTGGCGACTAGGAGAATTTCACACTAACTTCATTAACAGTGTTAATGTAAGCCTACTTGTGATACTTATAAACTTGTGAAGGCCTTGTCTTTCTCTCTTAAACCTTGACCCTGAACTTGCTTTACCTATCAGCTGGAGAACAGGCTAGAGTCAGTCCCTTCAGGATTGGGAAGGAGAAACGTGGTGGAAATCTGTGCGACAACTGAGACAAGACATTTTTAAAGTTGATGTATGTGAGGGTTTGGTTGCCAAGGGACAAGCAGTACCATGCAGAGTGGAAAGATTCCAGGTTCAATCTCTGATCTGTATTGAGTTAGTTATCTCTAAGGAAGGGATGATTAATCACTGTTTTCATTCCTAATTTTTATCCGATCATAAATACTGCTGGAAAGGGTACAAGAATAGAGAGCAGGTGGTCGCAGGATAAGGGGTGAGCACACTTGAATACTCAATAACACATGGTGTGTGACAGTGCAATTGGTCCCATCATTTTGGATTTAAGGTGCAAGAGAATGTGGGCAGCAAATAGAATCCCTGTGTAGAAAAGTTCAGCCCATCGAGTTTGCATTGAGTCTCCAAAAGAGCATCCCATCTGTAACTCCCTTCTGCCCTATCCCTGTAACCCCATGCATTTACCATGGGTAACTCACCCAATTTACCCGTCTTTTGACACTAAGGGACTATGTAACATGGCCAGTCCACCTTACCTGCACATCCTTGGAGGCAACCCATGATGACATAGGATGAAGGTGCAAGCTCTGCGCAGACAGTCACCCAAGGTTGGAATCGAGCGCGGGTCCCTAGTGCTGTGAGGCAGCAGTGCCAATCCCTGTGCCGCTGTGCCACCTCTAAAAATACTTGATCTTGGTAAATTGCTCATTGATTGTACACATGGAGCTCTCAGTAATGTGGCTCAAACACCTGGGCCTGAATTTTACAGTCCTTTGTTGGTGGACTTGTAGGTCACAGGGGATAGTGAAATTCTCTGGGTGATCTTCCAGCAGCTCTCCAGACCCGTCTGCAATTTTACATGGGGTAGGAAAGGCCTGGGACACCCTCACTCCAAATGAGACCACTTTTTGGCCACTTTTAAGGGCTGACCAGTCTCAATTTTAAGGCTGATAGGAGGAGTTGAGGGGTGGGAGGGGGGAGGGGGCATCATTCCGCTCAGACCTTGGGTGGGAAGGATGAGACTTGCCTCGAGGGTCCCCTTTTCAGTGTGGTCATGCCTCCCTCAAGGTCTACCCTTGGCGGATGCCTCCTTTCCCCTTTGACCTCTCCATCAAGACACCCGCCTAGACTGAGAATCTGGGGTCTGCTTGTCACCCCAGTCCTGACATTGTGCTGCTGGGACAGGGACTGTTCGGCTGGCAGCTTTCTGAGGTGGGACTTCCTGCTAGAGTCAGGGGTAGATGTCCTGTCTCCGGCCAGTTAACATTCCATGAAGCATTCAATAGCTGTGGGGCTGATAAGGGGATGGGGACGGGGGGGGGTGGGGGGAGGGGGTGTACTTTCTTTGCTGACTGTTAGTCCATGAAGTAGAAAAAAGATCCCATCCCTGAATCAAAGCTAACATAAATAAGAGCTTCAAGGGCAGAGAACAACAAGGATAATCGCCAACAACATGAACAACTGGACCTGGAATGTTGGCTCGATTCTTTCTCCACAGATGCTGTCAGACCTGCAGAGATTTTCCAGCATTTCCTGTTTTTGTTTCAGATTCCAGCATCTGCAGTATTTTGCTTTTATCGAACGTTGTTTTGTCCTGGCTATACCTCACCTTTCATTAAGATCATCTTTCATTCCTGCTCTTGGCCTCCTCAGGGCAATTTGTGAACAAAGTTGGTCTGCTGTCAGATCATTTTCTCCTCCAATGGCCATTTAATGGTTGCTTGATGTTCAAATCCGACATCCAAACCTGGAACGCGTTGCCTGGGAGGGTGACGGAAGCGGGTCGCCTCACATCCTTTGAAAAGTAATGACTTGAGCACTTAGCACGTCATAACATTCAAGGCTATGGGCCTAATGCTGGCAGTTGGGATTAGGTGGGAGATCAGGGGTGGAATTCTCTGGCCGTACTGGCTTAAAAGCCGGAAATTCCCGCTCGACAGTCAATAGGGTTTCATGTTGCCCGCAACCCACCCGCTAAAATTCCAGTGGCAGGCGGGATGGCCCAGTTATTTCTAATGTGTCAGTGCAGACTAGATGGCCAAAGGGTGTCTTCTGCAGCCTATGATTCTATGGGAGGAATTTTCCTATCCTGCCCATAGCAGGCAGGACATGGACCATGCAAAGGTTGTTTGACCTCAGGCAGGATTTCCTGCTTTGGGGGTGAGCGCGTCTTGACAATCTCTGATTCCAATATCTGACCTCAGTGGCCTCTGACTTCAAATTATTAGGCAAGACAGGCAGCACGTTGGCACAATGACTAGCACTGCTGCCTCACAGTGCCAGGGATCTGGGTTCAATTACTGGCCTCAGGTTACTGAGTTTGCACATTCTCTCTGTGTCTGCATGGGTTTCCTCCAGGTGCTCTGGTTTCCTCTCACAGTCCAAAGAAGTGTGGGTTAGGTTGATTGGCCATGCTAAACTGATCCTAATGTCAGGGGATTAGCAGGGTAAATGAGAGTTACGGGAATAGGGTCTGAGTGGGATTGTAGTCAGTACAGACTCGATGGGCCAAATGGTTTCGTTCTGTACTGTAGGGATTCTATGACTCTAAGACAACTGTGCGGAGCATCTAAATTCTCTGTGCCGCTGTCATAAGCTACCGGCGGCACGGTAGAACAGTGGTTAGCACTGCTACTTCACAGCACTAGGACCTAGGTTTCATTCCCGGTTTGGGTCACTGTGTGGAGATTGCACATTTTCCCCATGTCTGCGTGGGTTTGCTCCAGTTTCCTCCCACATTTTGCAAGACATGCTGGTTAGGTGCATTGACCAGAACAGGCGACCCAGACTGTGGCGACAAGGGGAATTTCACAGTAACTTCATTGCAGTGTGAATGTAAACCTTACTTGAGACTAACCAATAAACTTTAAGTTTATTTGTGAATAGTGACTCCACAGGGTGAGGACACCATAATTATCCCTCTGTCCCCCTTCTCCACTTCCCATTGTATATGGTTCATTGTACATTTCAGATATTATAAAGCATACTAACATTAAAGAGTTTGAAAGATATAAACTGTGGAATTACATGTGATGAATTACCTGTAATTAATTCATTGTTGAATTACACTGATGAACAAAGTGAAATTAAAAACCAGAGATGCTGGAAGTAATCAGTAAGTCAGGCAGCATTTGTGGAGAGTGAGAAAGAGAGTTTATGTTTCAGCTCCAGACGACCATTCATCAGAACATGTTCTTGAAGTGAAATATTGAATTCTGTTTCTCTCCATAGACCTGCTGAAGAATCACAGCACTTTTCAGCTGGATTTACAACTTTCACATTTCCAATACCCACTGTATTTTGCTTATGCAAAAAATTCAGCTTGGCCCCGTACATTTAGATTGTTGGAATATATTAGGATTTTAAAGTTTTTTCTCTGGCCTAGAGTTTCCTCTGCAAAATAGAAACAAAATGAGTGAGTTGGGAAAGAATCTTGGATGATAGCAGCACCATCTGTTACCTGAAGGTTAAATATCCCCAGTGTTTGCAGAGTTCTTGTTTAATGTTTTACTGCCAGTACCGGCATTCTTTGAAGTAGCAAAAACAGAAAGTGCCAGAAATACACAGCAGGTCTGGCAGCATCTGTGGAGAGAGAAACAGAACCAACAGTCGGAATTGTCTGACCTCGACTCCTGTAGCTGGGATTTTTCCAGTCCCACCACTGTGAGCTGAGATTTGGCTCAGCGCCAAATTCTCTGTTCTCGCTGGCAACAGGATGCGTGAGACCAGAGAATTCTGGGCAATGTTTCAGATCAACGATCTTTTCTCAGAACAGAGGTGTTCCGATGAAATGGCGCAGACCTGAAACAGTAACTGTCTGTCTCCCTTCACAGATGCTGCCAGACCTGCTGAGTATTTCCAGCACTTTCTGTTTTTCTAATTTCAGATTTAGAGCAGTATTTTGCTTTCATCTGATGCTGTGTTTGCCTTGGTGTTACTGCTTTATTTTTTTAAAAGAAGCAGGGCATAATTCCAACAGTACAAGGTACATGGATAATTACACATTGTTAAACTTATTTGTTTGGTGATGCACTCCTCACAATAGTTTCCTCTTTCTCGCCTCTCTTCTTCTGGGCCTGCTTATTGTGTGTAAGTTCGATTCCCGGCTTGAGTCACTATGCGGAGTCTGCACGCACCTCCTCCCGTATCTGCGTGAGTTTCCTTCAGATGCTACAGTTTCTTCCCACAGTCTGAAAGACGTGCTGGTTGGATGCATAGGCCATGCTAAATTCTCCTTCAGTGTACCCGAACAGGTGCCGGAGTGTGGCAGCTTGGGGATTTTGACAATAACTTCATTGCAGTGTTAATGTAAGCCTATTTGTGACACTGATAAATAAACTTAAAACTTGTCCACGTAAAATATAAAAAACAGCAGATGCTGAAAAGTTGCACTAAAAACGAATAATGGGAGAAACACATAGCACCTGCGGAGGGAAGAGGCAAGTCGGTACTTCAGATGGACACTTTTCTTCTGAACTCTGCTACTGCCCAAATTGAGATTAGCTGATAGTAAAAAAAACTCTCATAAACCCTGAGGGATTCAGCTTTCTAAATCTCATTATTTGGGGTGTAAGTTTGTAAAGCTGAAAAGCACGCAGGTCAGAATTTTCCAGCCATTCCTGCCCCGTTGTTGTTGACAGCGAGGATCCACCAAATCCCCACTGACAGCAGCGGGACTGGAGAATCCCAGCTGTGGGTGAGGTGGGAGAATCCGGCCCACAGTGTGAAGTTGGAAAACAGACAAATAGGTTTTAATGTACCAGCAATTAGTGAAGAAAAAAGCTTTCAGCGCTGCATTTCTTAATATTCACAAATGCTGGCCCAGCCAGCAATGCCCACAGCCCATGAATGAACATATAAAACAATAACAGGATGTTGTTGTGCAGTACAGTTTTATTCCAATTATCTCATGTTATGCTTCACTATATACACTTCCATCCTCATTTACTGAGTGTCCTCGGCATAGTTCATAGTTGTTTTGACGTCTTTTTAGACACTGGCCCGATTTGTGTTTTGCATTCTGTGGTCTTTGATTTGATGCTAATGAATTTTCTACAGGGGATCAAATCATGGAGGATGATCTAAGGGCCATACGTTTTGTTAGCATACTCCCCCTATTTTATTGAATAAAAAAACGCTCAGCACAATCTTTTTGCAGCTTTAGTTGCAACATTGATTCTATTGCCGACTTCCTTGTTGACTGCCCCCCAAAATTTGCGCCACTCTCACCCCCACCCCCCAATCCCCCGCCCTCCCCTCCCCCCCCATTGGTGTCGTTGATATCCCGCCACCGTAAAAACCAGAGAACATCCCTTGCTTCCCTTTTGTGGCAACCTTTTTTCTCCTCTGTGCTCCTTCCTGCAATCCTGGCAGTGCCCACTACTGCGAGACTGGGACTGCTGGAGCTGCCAGCTTATCAGGTTGGCTCTTGAGGGTGGGACACCCTCCCAATGGTGGACAGAAGATCCACTCCCAGCCGGTTCCGCTGCCCTTGGCATGTTATAGCTGCGGAAGGGCCTTCAATTCCCTATGGCCTGTGGGTGTGGGGGGAGCATCTTGTCCCCGTTCCCACCTCTCCCATAAAATGCTGTCTGTTGCTTCCTCTCCCTGCAGGCTTTTTCTTGCAGTCTTGTTCAGCAGTGTGAGAGGCAGCTTCCACAGAAATGGGAGCAGCACTGGGAGATCTTGCATAGACAAGCATATTATTGCAATAGTATAAACACGTGTGTCATAATGGAGATGTCATTAGCTGAATTAGAGGTTTGGCTGAAGTTCAAGAGGTGTTGCTCTTGGGTAAGAATTGTTGAGTATAATGTTGCAATAGTCTGATGAACAAAACCTTGTCCGTTCTCTGCTTCTCCACATTTACACCAATTGCAGAGTTGCAGTTTAGCCAGCCCAGGACTGGCGCTCATGGATGTACTGTCTAGATAAAGAGAAATACTTTAAAAAATCAAATTCTGGGGTAATGTTTCAGAGTTTTAGCAGGTCATTTGGGGTGGGTTGGTCTGGCTGCAACCAGCTAGAACAGATACTTGTGGAAGTAAGCAAGGCGTCCATGATGGTGATGTGGAATTGCTTGTAGCAAGTGATAAAAGCAGTGATAGATGCATCTCGGAAGATGATGGTAATGGCGGAGATCACGCTGCTAGCTCACTGAGGACAAGAGGATGATAGCATGACAGGGAATACATGGATGGGGTTGCATCATAAGGATAACATGAGCATGGTTAAAGGGAAGAGTCTGCAACAGAGAGGGCCTTCACTATAAGATGGGCAATTCTTAAGGAACTCTTTTTGTGTGTCAAACAAATCCCAGCATGGCTCCGACACCCCACCACCCCCCCCAACCACTCACCTCTGTTGCAAGATGTTATGTGTAGTTCAATAGGTCTCACAAAGATGTTCTGACCATTGTATTGTTTAAAAGTAAGTGTTGGTGGATTATTCATATCTATGTACATATATACAATATAAAGTCTCGGCTAGAAGCTGTCTCCATGCTTGCCTCTACACTGGTCCCTGTTCAGAAGAAGACTTCCCTCAAGATTCAGGTTATGTACTCTTTCAAATCACAGTGAGAGTAGTACTAGTACCCAGGTCCCACATCATCCATTTTTATGCCAGATCCTGATACTGCCATCCTCAGGCTACTTCATCGCTTGGGCATCAGGAGGAGGAAGAAATATTTGAGGAGGCATCTTCATATCTGACAAGTCCTCACAACTCCAACTCAGCTACCAGTGTGGTAAAAGGGTCTGGCATATTTTGGATTAATCTGGGACTGATTGCAGTACTACCCGCACAGTGTTGAAAGAGAAAACATGACCTGCAGTCAGAGTCATTGTGGTGTTTGATAGGGCTACGTACCAACCTAAACACGGAGACCAACTCCTAGTTTGTACCCTCATAGTATAAGAATATAAGAACATAAGAAATAGGAGCAGGAGTAGACCATCTAGCCCTTCGAGCCTACCCCGCCATTCAATAAGATCATGGCTGATCTGTCGTGGCTCAGTTCCACATTCCCGCTCTCTCCCCATAACCCTTAATCCCCTTGCCCATCAAAAACCTATCAACCCGCCTCTTAAAAACATTTAGCGAGGCAGCCTCCACCACTTCAACGGGCAGAGAATTCTAGAGATTCACCACCCTTTGAGTGAAGAAGTTCCTCCTCAACTCCGTTCTAAACTGCTCCCTCTTTATCTTGAGGCTGTGCCCTCTAGTCCTACTGTCCTTTCTGAGCGGGAAGAGACTCTCCACCTCTATCCTATCTATCCCATTCATCATCTTATATGTCTCAATGAGATCGCCCCTCATTCTTCTAAACTCTAACGAATACAAGCCTAGTTTATTCAGCCTCTCCTCATAGTTCAACCCCCTCAACTCTGGTATCAGCCTAGTAAACCTCCTCTGCACTCCCTCCACGGCCAAAATATCCTTGCGTAAGTGCGGCGACCAAAACTGCACACAGTACTCCAGCTGTGGCCTCACCAGTGCCCTATACAGCTGCAGCAAGACCTCCCTACTTTTATATTCAATACCCCTCGCTATGAAGGCCAGCATCCCATTTGCCTTCCTGACCACCTGCTGCACCTGTAGGCTGGGTTTTTGTGACTCATGCACAAGGACCCTGAGGTCCCTCTGCACCATCGCATGCTGCAGTTTTTCGCCACATAAGTAATAGTCCTTCCTACCATTATTCCTACCAAAGTGGACAACTTCACATTTGCCAACATTAAATTCCATTTGCCAGTTCCTGGCCCATTCGCCCAGCCTATCTAGATCCTTCTGCAGACTCTCCACACCCTCCGCACAATTTGCCATTCCACCAATCTTGGTGTCATCAACAAATTTCGACACCATACACTCGGTTCCCTCCTCCAGATCATCTATATAAATGGTAAATAGCAGAGGCCCCAGCACCGACCCCTGGGGCACTCCACTAGTCACCAACCGCCAATCCGAATAGCACCCATTGACCCCCACTCTCTGCCTCCTATTTGACAGCCAATCCTCTATCCATGCTAACACCCTACCCCCAACTCCATGCCCCCTGACCTTCTGTAATAACCTCTTGTGAGGCACCTTGTCAAACGCCTTCTGAAAATCAAGAAACACCACATCCACCGGCTCTCCTCTATCCACTGCCCTAGACACATCTTCATAGAACTCCAATAAATTCGTCAGACACGACTTTCCCTTAACGAAACCGTGCTGCGTCTGCTCTATCAAACAATTCTCCTCAAGATGCCTCGCCATTTTCTCCTTGATCACGGATTCTAACATTTTACCTACAACAGACGTTAAACTAACCGGCCTATAATTCCCTGCCTTTTGCCTGCCACCCTTCTTAAACAACGGCATAACATTAGCCATTTTCCAATCTTCCAGCACTTCCCCGGAATCCAGCGACATTTGGAAAATAATCACCAAGGCATCCACTATCACCTCCGCCATTTCTTTCAGAACCCTTGGATGCATTCCATCTGGTCCTGGGGACTTGTCCACAATCAGTTCCCCCCAGTCTGTTGAGCACCACCTCTCTAGTAACAATAATGTCCTTCAGGCCCTCCACTCCTACCATCTTTCCATCGCTAACACCCGGCAAATTATTCACGACCTCCTCCGTGAAGACCGAAACAAAAAAGTTATTCAAGGCCTCAGCCATTTCCCCATCCCCTACCACTAAGTCCCCCTTCTCATCTTGTAAGGGTCCAACGTTCACCCTAGCCAGCCTCTTCCTTTTTATATATTTATAAAAACTCTTGCTATCCTTTTTTATATTAAGTGCTAGCCCAGCTTCATAGTTTATCCTACCCTTCTTTATCAACTTCTTTGTCATTCTTTGTTGACATTTAAACCTCTCCCAATCCTCTTCTCGCCCACTACTCTTAGCTACTCTAAACACATCCGCTTTTAATTTAACACTTTCCTTTCCCTCCTTCGTTATCCACGGCTGATTATCTCTCCTCCTACGATCCTTTTTAACCATCGGAATAAATTTCTGCTGAGCACCAAGAAAGATCTCCTTAAAGATCCTCCACTGTTCCTCAGCAGACCTACCGTCCAACGCGCTCCCCCAATCAACATTCGCCAATTCCTCTCTCATCCTACCGTACTCCCCTCTGTTCAAACAAAGGACACATGTCCGGGAACCCACTTTCACCTCCTCCATCTGCATCAGAAACTCCACCATACAATGATCACTCTTCCCAAGAGGATCCTTCACCACAAGGTCCCTAATTCTACCCGCCTCATTACACAACACCAGATCCAAGATAGCTCGCTCCCTCGTCGGCTCCAACACACACTGTTCAAGGAAACTATCCCGGCAGCATTCCAAGAACTCCTCCTCAAGCCCATCGCGTCCAACATGGGTCGACCAATCAATATGTAGATTGAAATCCCCCATAATTATCGCCGTTCCATTCCTGCATGCCGCATTTATTTGCGTGTTAACAGCCCGCCCCACCTCCAGATCATTATTTGGGGGCCTATAAACAACACCTACCAGCGTCTTCTTCCCTTTGCTGTTCCTAATCTCCACCCACAACGATTCCACTTTCTGCTCTTTGGTTCCTATATCATCCCTTACTACCACCCTGATGCTATCCTTAATCAGCAGAGCTACGCCCCCCCTTTTTCCTCCTGCCTATCCTTCCTAAACACTTGATACCCCTGGACATTCAGTATCTGTGTAAAAAGTCCTAGTAGTTAATAAGGACTTCTGCTACAGACTACTGAGGTTTCATCAAACCTACAGAGATGTAAACAACAATCCACAGCAATCAGCACTTTGGAGGGATGGAACATATGTAAAGTTGGTAGCACAGGGTGAAAAGTGTAACACCAGGATGCAGGAGGAGGTGTCAGTGTCAGAGACATCTGTGCATACTGTCCCTAAGAGGAGGGAGGAAAGTTCCAATGATACCTCGGTGGGCAGGGATGTAGTGCCTTGGGAATCACCTTTTGGGGAACAGTATTTAGATAATCATTAGCAGATGTGAAGCATTTGGCAGAGTTACCTAGTTCTTCGGAGTAATCGGAGTTCTTGGACTGGGACCAGATGAATGAATTATACATTTTCCTAGCAGTTTAACTGTATGAGTTCTGATCATGAGATATTGGCCAACCGCACGGAGAGACACAGGCAGTAACACTTGCAGTGGTAGCATAAGCAGCATCTCATACAGGAAAGAGTGCAAACCCCATCAGTAGCCTGGAGCAGTCCACTCAGAGTATGAGTGATGACAACAACCTAATGCATGAGGAGCTGTTCACCCTTAACAGGATGCTTGCACTGTTCACACAATTGTTATTGGGATGGTTGATCATTGCCCACCATTAGCCAACCTCATCATTCTCATCTGAAGGCCAACCCAGGATTGTGCAGGTCACTGAAGAAGGTGAAGGTACTAAGAGTTCCTCAGCACCCTCCACTCCCTCCACTTCCCCAGCCTTTCCACCAGAGCCCTCACCTACTCTGTAGGCGACACTGACCACAGCTGCTCATGCACAGATCTCAGACCGCTGTCTGAGGGAAGTCGCCAATGGGTTCGTAGATCACTAGGCAAACTATTATGCTTCTTATTGCCATACAGACCAACAATCTCAATGAGAGTGTGAACATGATAAAAGGCATTCTTACCAGTGACACTGAAGGCAGCATATTAAGTTCCATCTTTAATAGAATCCCTGAAGTGCAGAAGGAGACCATTTGGCCAATTGAGCCTGCACCGACAACAATCCCACCAAGGTGCTATCCCTGTAACCCCACTTATTTACCCTGTTAATCCTTTGACACTAATGAGCAATGTGCCAATCAACCTAACCAGCCCATTTTTGGAGTGTGGGAGGAAACTGGAGAACCTGGAGGAAACCCACACAGACATGGGGAGAATGTGCAGACTCCACACAGACAGTGATCCGAGGTCGAAATTGAACCGGGGTCCCTGGCACTGTGAGACAGCAGTGCTAAGCACTGTGCCACCCTGCTGTCCTTGCACTGATGTCATGAGGAACAAGGATGTGACCTTATTTGTGAGACAGTGGAAGGTTTTTTCCTTCTCTGATGTTTCACACGAGGGAATAATGACCAATGCATCAAGGTCTGAGATGTTCCTTGCACATTCAGTGTCCATTCGTGCTAGCCTTTAAGGCAATGATCAGACTCTAAATACACATGGAGGTCAGCAGGCCCATCTGAAGAACGAGTTCAGGCTGCAAGGTGTTCAGTCAGTGTATAACATTGACTTAGTGTCGGCAGTGCAGCTCGAGATGACACATGTGCTCCAGCCAATATTGCTCATAAGCTGTTTTCCGTTGTTTTGGATCCTTTTCCATCCTCTAGAGGCTGAGGTTTGTGAGGGACCAAGGTTTATAAGAACTACATATGTTAAATAAATCGCTCGCTCCTGAAACTATCGTGGGGATGAATAGATGCTGTGAATCGTGATTCAAGGAGTTGCTGGTGCACAACCATGACCTCAGCCTGAGCAACATGCCTTACCTGCAGCTATACACAGGATCTTATCAGCAAGTATTGTGTGTGAAGGCATAATTCCCAACAGCATTATGAACATTTTTACAGTAGGTGGTGGTTTTGGCACCTCATTGACACTGGTGGTAATGTGAGGGGGCCAGGGTGTGTTGACAAGATGTTGAGGGCAATGGTGGCAGCCATCTTTGGTGGCTGAGTCAACTATTTGATGTCGCTTTTCTCTCTCACTAGGGGTGTGCGTTACCCTGAATAAATAGGGCTAGCCCGTTGAAGGTTCTGTGGGTGAAATATGCTCACCAGAGGCTGGAAAGTGTTTGACCTGAGGACCCTTATGTGAATCTGATGTACACAAAGTTGTGTCTGGTGATGAGTCCCTCCTGCGCAGAATCAACTCTGGCAACAAGATTCTGCCATTGCCATCCTTCTCTTTTCTGAGATTGAGGAGGAGCTTCCACCTCGTCCTCCTCATGTTCCCCATCACCTTCCTCAGAACTCCGTCTGTGGCATTATCTTGAGTTGCAGGCCCCTCTGCCGCACAATGTTATGCAACATGCAACATCCAGTTATAAATACCCTTCCTGGGAACGTGATACAGATCTCCACCTGAGCAATGAAGCACACCTTCAGGTTGCCCAGTGTCTTATTCTTCGGTACTCCTTATGGCCACATGTCTGCTGTTGCATCTGTGCCTGGGTTCAGTTTGCGGACTCCTAAATCATTGTCTCCCAGAAGCCATTCACAAGTCTATGTAGGTGGCTGAAACAGCTGAGGCAGTTGAGAACTCACTATAAAGGAGTCACGGCAGCTACCTGGGAAACTTATGCAAACTGGAAGGAAATCTTTGTTGTGGTCACAAACTAAATGCACTGTTACGACAGGTGAGGACGCATGCTAAGACTTGCCTTTTCTTTCTCACTCCATCGCTGATTGTAGCAGGGTTTTTGTGTAGTTTATAAGGACGAGGATATTATTGCAAAGTCTGTGCTTAACCATTTACATGCTGCAGTCCTACAGATCACCTTAAATTTAAACACAAAAAGGTTCATGGCCAAAAACCAACTGAGGTAAAGATATAGGGTGGAATTTTATTGGCACATCCGCCCGAGGTTTGTACAGTCCCGCCCAAGGCCAATGCAGAATGCCGTTCTCCGGGCCTTATCCGCCCCCAGAATTGGAATGGGCATGTCAGTAAAATTCTGGCCATAAGGTGGAATTTTCCCACCCTGCCCACCATGGAATCATCACGGGCAGGACAGGACCATGCAAAGTTATGTTGACCTTGGGCAGGAATTTTCGGATTTGGGCCGAGAACTGCCGTAAAATCTATCCATAAAGTTATTCAAAATGGTAAATCGCATCCGAACCTTCACAACACAGACATACACACAGACAGACAAACATACACACAGGCAGATAGACAGATGGACAGACACACAGACACACTCAGATATCACACACACTCACACAGACAAACACACACACACACACACAACCACAAACACGGACACAGACACACACACACACGGACAAATAAACACAGACACAGACACACACAGACAAACACACACAAACACAAACACGACCACAGACAGACAGACACATACACACACACACACACACACACACAGAGACAAACACAGACACATATACACATAGACAGACACACACACACACACAGACAAACACAGACACATATACACATAGATAGACAGACAGACACACACACACAGACAAACACAGGCACATGTATACACAGACAGACATACACACACAATCATGCAACATTACACAAGTTTTACAGTTTGCTTATGTCAGACTCCTCTTTATTGTCTACAACTCAGTTTTCAACACCATTATCCCAACAAAACTCATCTCCAAACCCTGCGGCCTAGGGCTCAGCTCCTCCCTCTGCAACATTTCCTAACCACAGACTGCAATCAGTGAGGATAAGCCATGACACCTCCTCCACCATTATCTTAAACAGCAGTGCCCCCCCCCCCCCAACAAGTCTGTGCCCTCAGCCCTTTACTTATGTGGCCAAATTCCACTCCAACTCCATTTTGAAATTTGCCGATGACACCACTGTAGTGGGTCGGATCTCAAACAATGATGAGATGGAATACAGGAAAGAAATTGAGAATTGGTACGATGACAATAATCTCTCTCTGTCAGTTAAAATGAAGGAGATTGTCATCGACTTCAGGAAGTGTAGTGGAGGACATGCCCCTGTCTATATCAATGCTGATGGAGTGGAAATGGTTGAAAGCTTTGAGTTTCTCAGTATATAGATCAACAACAAGTTCTTTTGAGGCTTCAGTGTAGGCACAGAGGTCATGATAGAAAAGTCAGGCTATATGTAGAGTGTACAGTTAATATGTCCAAACTCTCCCCACCCTCTCCAATCCCCTCCTCTCCCTTTCCCTCCTCTCCTTATCCTTTTTCACATCCATCTCTCCCTCCCTCCTGTACCTTCTTGTTTATAGAAACAGCAGAGCAATTGCATTAAAGTAATAAAAAATATTATTGACAGTTGTGTTAAAGATAAAAAATACATTTTATTGCAAAAAATTTGAAAAGATGAGGCAATTGAACAAAATGTCACAGTGCAGCTGCTGAAGCAAAATGTTTAGTCACATGTTATCATGGTATCAAAGTTTTGTATTTATAACATTACGTTTGTTAATAAATGTTTTCCATTAAACTTGCTTTAAATTTTACTGATGCTTCATTGAAACATTAAAACAAAACATTTAAATGTGAAATTATACAAATGCTTTATTGAAACATCAAATACGTCAGTTAAATGTGAGGTAATCATAAATGAAGTAAGCGAGGCAGAATAATACTAATGATAAACACATATGTTGGTTTAGATTTTCCACGGCCCAAGATGTGAACTCTCCTTTGCTCAACCTCATGCAATAAGGAATCCAAATCATGGTCTGAGAAGTTCTGATTTCTCTTCTTCCCAAATACATTTTCAGTTTCTATATTCCAAATTGAAACATATAAAGGCTTGTAAGTATGCCGCATGTAAAATTACATAATAATATAATGCAGATTTAAATAATAGTTTCCCAGATTTAAAACAAATGGCAAAACCTATGTTCGTTTATGTATATTAAAGAATACTTATCTTCAATCATAACAATAAAATTTAAAATTGTACTATAAATGAGCCACTAACAATAGGATTAACTGCTTAAAGACTGAAAAGGACAAACGTGTTCTCATTTTGCAAAGCATTCTGGAGAGGAAGGTTATGGATCTATACTCTAGCCTTTCAGAAGAACAATCTGCAGGTTATGAGGTAATTAAAATACATAATGCTTATGAGGTTGCCTCCAAAACATATCAGTTGTAATTTCAGACTTTAAAGAAAATACCAAATGAAATGTTTGCAGAATTTATTGGAGAGAAATAAATGTGGAGGAATCAGTGGTTTTGATCCCTGAAGTTAGAACAAATTTTTGAGAATGTGATGGAGCCAATGAAATTGAGAATCCTAATAGTGATTATATCACAACTGGAAGACATGAAGGTTTCTAAGGCATGGGAAGCAGTGGTTCTGGCAGATGGGTATGATATATCACACAGGCAGCTCAGGGGCAGAAGATCTCCACTGGTAAACGCACAGGGATGTTGATGGAATAGGAATGAGTCTAGCTTTATTGAAAAGGCAGAAGCTGTTTCAGTCAATCGAAACAATAGTGTACAGGATAAAAGTGACATGAAGAAACTCATATGCTTTTATTGCCATAAGTCAGGGCACCTTATTGTTTGAAGCTGTATGGTAAACCAGTACTAGTAATAGGAATCCTTAAGGAGCCTTTAGGAAAGACGGTAATGGATGTTAAAATAATGGTGCTGGTAATAGTCTCACAACACCAGATTAAAGTCCAACAAGTTTATTTGGTAGCACGAGCTTTTGGAGTGCTGCTCCTTCATCAGGTGAGTCATCAGACAATGCAACCTGGTGTTATGAGACTACTTACTCTGCTTACCCCCAGTCCACTGCTGGCAACTCCACATCAGTGGCACTGGTGCAAGTGGCAGCAATCTTCACACAGAAAGCTGCGCCAGAAAGTGAAACTTGTGAGAAACCCAATGCTGTGAATGCTTTTGCAGTAGGAATAGATGGAACTGAAAAACAGATTGTCAGGACTTTATATTGGAAGAGAAGTCACTCCATTTTCATCCGAGGGAGAACACAGAAAAAAAATTATACTAGAAGATAGAGATTTGGCTCAGAGCTTATTGTTAACAATGAATTGGACCTTGAAATCTAAATCATCCAAACAGGAACACCAAACCCTCCTGTGTGGTGTATCAATAACATTCTTGCAATGGTTAGAAGAGTTCTTGATCAGAACAGAAATTAAATGTAGGTGCGCTAAAAAGCCATTTTGACTTTATTGTCTTGAATTGAGAATTTATCACATCTGTGTTCATAAAATGAGCTTAAAGATTGAGTTATGTCTATAACTAATGAAAAAGGTGACAACTGGATTGTGGACTTCAATAAAACATTCTTCAGCAGGAAGTCACTGAATGGTAATGTATTAATACCCCTGACTATGGATCGGAAGGGTGTGCCTTACCCATTACACAAAATTAATTTAAGTTGTACTCCGATGAAGGGGCATTGTGTAATTGCAGTTTTCCTAAAATTACCTATTACAAATGTAGGCCAGAATTTTCCGGCCATTCACAATGGAGGGCTTCTCCAGACCTGCCGGCAGTGCGCCCCCACCCGCAGGAATTCCCCTGGACTTCCCATTGCCACCTTCCGCCAATGGGAAACACACAGCTGGGGGGGGGGGGGGGGGGGAGGTGGGGGGGAGGGGCGGGGGGGGGGGGGGCAGAAAATCTCACCTGAAGTCTTTATGATATAGCAGACCGTGTAGTTTCTCCACAACCTAGGATGGGATGTCACAGTTCCAGAGTTGTTTCTGTGAATAATAATTCATTGCCCAGTTGTGATCCGGCTGAGCAAGGAACTGATCCAAATAGCAATGCTGATGTATCCATCTCAGTAATGGACATCACCTCTGGAAGCAACTGAAGTGCATTCAGAATCGCAAGGTAGAACTTTTCAGACGAAATGACTGAGACCACAAAGTGATCCAGAAGGGCCAATGACAATGGATACCGAATTACAGATACTTCCAGTGTGGAGACACAGAGTACCACTCTTAAGTGGCTAGTTTGCAAAAGATCATTTAAAACCCCAGGAACCTTAGGATGACGTGGTTTGTGGATTTTTTTTTCAGAAGATTTAAAGATATTGGGAAGAAAAATAAAAGTCCAGAATAAGAAAGCAATTGGCTTTTCTTGTATAATTAAATTGAATAAAACCCATTTGAAAAGGGGATCAGACAAAACTGCAAGATCTAAAAGTGCCAAAAAATCATTCCAAACAGGAATACCAAACTCTCTTGTATGGTATATCAATAACATTCTTGAAATGGCTAGAAGAGTTTTTGATGAGAGGAGAAATTAAATGTAAATGTGCAAAAAAGCCATTTTGACTTTATTGCCTTGAATTGACAATTTACCACATTTGAGCTTAAAGATTGAGTTACATCTATAACTAATGAAAAAGGTAACAACCAGACTGCAGGCTTCCATAAACCATTCTTTGCCATGTTAACATTTATTAGCTTGCTGTCTGGACTCTGCTTTTCATTGCCTTGGGAAAATTTAGATCATCCAGGTATCATTATGTATGCTTAACTGAGAGCCCAGTCAGCTATTATATTATGAAAACACCTGGTCCCTTGAAACAATGTTTGATTGACAGCTCACTATCTCTGATCACTATGGTCAATTATTACGATGTTTGTTGACAGAAGTCAAGTGGTCTCAAGGGCCTGTGTTTTTTGAAACTTCAAAGGGACTGGATGATTGACACTTTTATTAACATGCTATCTAGACTTTTTCCCCATGGGAGTAATTTAGCAACGGATTACATTTCTTTCAAAATTATTATGCAGCCACTTTGGATGTCTGGGCCTACCTCCTATTAAATAAAAGGGCTGAATGGTCAGTGGGAAGGGACTGTCCAGCTCAGAGTCCACACTCAGAGAACAGTAAGAATGCAGCATAAGCTAAATGGCTGCGAGATCTTGGAGAACAAAAACACTATTAAGGAAGAGAGGAAGCCTAGCATATTCCCATAGCTACAAGTCGACAAAGCCTGCTCGGGCCTGGTTTCTGCTCCCATCAGGCTTGGCTGAGCAGAGTAAACACCACTGCTTCCCACTTTAGGTAAAAATAGCAGGCAGGCCCAGTTGGTGATGTTGGTCATAGGAAGTTATAGGCTATAGGAACCATTCTCTGCTATTTTCTTTTGGGCGACACATTGGCACAGTAGATAGCACTACTGCCTCACAGTGCCAGGGATCCAGGTTCAATTCCCGGCTTGGGTCACTGTCTGTGTGGAGTTTGCACATTCGCCCTGTGTCTGCATGGGTTTCCTCTGAATGCTCAGGTTTCCTCCCACAGTACAAAGATGTGCAAGTTAGATGGCTTGGCCATGCTAAATTGCTTCTTAGTGTCAGGGGGACTAGCTGGGATAATTACATGGGGTTATGGGGATAGGGCCTGGGTGGGATTGTGGTCCGCGGTCTCCTTCTGCATTGTGGGATTTTAAGATTCTAAGTGTGTCTAATTGCCCCCAGACCACATCTTCCCCAGTTACTGGCTAACACCCGGTGGAATCACTTCCTATAACCCAGGAGATCCAACCATAGCAATGCAAGCTTCCTACAGCTGCCTGCAAGCCATTGTTTATCATTTACAAGAATGGTATCAGTTACAGGAAATGACTGGGGAAAATTTGGCTTAGAAAAGAGAAGGTTAAGGGGAGAACCGATAAAGATGTTCTGAAGCATGAATGGTTTGATAGAGTAAATAAGGATAAACTGTTTACTGCCGAGACAAGATGTGGAGATTTTTTTTTAACGCAGCTCTGTCTTGCCCTGAAAAGGCTTTGGAAAGATAATTTGACAGATATTTGAAGGGAAAAATGATGCAGGACTGTAGCCAATGGTAGGGAAAAGGTTCCAGGTGGATACTGTTCCAGAGAGCTAACGTAACAACGTTGGGCTGAATGGCCTCCTGCACTGTTCTGAGATCTTATGAGTCTAATGCGACTTTAAGATCAATAATTTAGCTGTTTCCAATCTGGCAGATGTACACCTATCACTTCCATGAATTTAGATATACTCCTCTTGAATTCCAAACTGCTAACTGATAACTTACTTTTGTGTGGTAACCAGGCTCCAGAACATTCACTTGCTGTATCAAATTGATCAATGCAGGAAAAATACTGTCCTTATCTACAGAAACATTCACAGAATGTGTTTACTGAGATCCTCCCCAATGGGAAGGCGTATGCCAAGTCCCTTTCTTGTTTGATTTCCTCGTCTGTGAATAAATAAAAGTTGTGCTGTGAATCTTGCAAGATTCATGTGAACAGTATGTTGCCATTACGTTAATCTTTCCTGTGTAATCATGCTCAGAATTGCAGATAAGTTATGTTGGAGACTGATAGGATGGAAGTCTTCACTCTGCTGTCTCGAAAGGATTCTACAAGTCCAATTCCAGCACATCCCTGATTTTAATCGCTCTGTCATTTCCAGTTGTGCCTTCAGGCCTGAAGCTCAATCATTTTTCCAAATTTGGAGTAGCTCAGTTGGCGGCACTCACATCTAAGCCACAGATCCCACTCCAGGCCTTGGGTGCAAAAAACAAAGAAGGTACTCCAGTGCAATACTGATGGAGTGTTACAATATCAGAGTTGCTGTGGGCTGCACGGTGGCACAGTGGTTAGCACTGCTGCCTCACAGTGCCAGGGACCTGGGTTCAATTCCTGGCTTGGATCACTGTCTGTGCAGAGTCTGCACATTCTCCCTGTGTCTGCGTGGGTTTCCTCTGGGTGCTCTGATTTCCTCCCACAGTGTAGAAGACGTGCTGGTTAGACAGCGGCACTGTGGTTTATCACTGCTGCCTCACAGCGCCAGGGACCCGGGTACGATTCCTGACTGGGGTCACTGTCTGTGCGGAGCCTGCACGTTCTCCCCATGTCTGTGTGAGTTTCCTCTGGGTGCTCTGATTTCCTCCCACAGTCCAAAAGACATGCTGGTTAGGTGCACTGGCAATGCTAAATTCTCTCTCAGTCTACCCGAACATGTGCTGGAGTGTGGCGACTCGGGGATTTTCATAGTAACTTCATTGCATTGCTAATATAAGCCTACTTGTGACATTAATAAATAAAAACTTCTTAAAAATAGTTTGGTCGAGACATTAAATGGAGACCATACGTGCTACTCAGGTGGATGTAAATAGTACTATTTCAAAATAAAGCAGTGGGGAGTTAACCCCAGCGTCCAGGTCAATCTTTATGCCTCAATCAACATCACAAAGCAGACCGATAATCTTTTCATTCCAACATTGTGGCTTGTCAGTACTGCTGTGTGTATTTTGGCTTCTACGATTCCTACATTAGAACAGAGACTACACTTGAAATCGATCTTCACTGCCTGTAAAGCACATTGAGGTGACTAGTGGTGAGTTCTTCTTTCTTTAAAATTTATTAGTGTCCCAAGTAGGCTTATATTAACAATGTAATGAAGTTACTGCAAAAATCCCCTGGTCAACACACTCCAGTACCTGTTTGGGTACAC
The DNA here is from genome assembly GCF_965287045.1 of Carcharhinus amblyrhynchos. NCBI lineage: Eukaryota > Metazoa > Chordata > Chondrichthyes > Carcharhiniformes > Carcharhinidae > Carcharhinus > Carcharhinus amblyrhynchos. The sequence continues at coordinate 59,733,605 of NC_137335.1, forward strand.
AGAGGGAGAATTTAGCATGGCCAGTGCACCTAACCAGCCCGTCTTTTGGACTGTGGGTGGAAATTGGAGCACCCGGAGGAAACCCAAGCAGACATGGGGAGAATGTGCAGACTCCACACAGACAATGACCCAAGTCAAGAATCGAACCTGAGTCCCTTGTGCTGTGTGGCAGCAGTGCTAACTACTGTGCCACCCTTTTTAAAATCTCTTTGCCTCACTAACTCCTTGAGTATTCTTGCTTAAACTTAATTCTTAAATTGAACATTTGGTCATCCAACTAATAACTCCTTGTGTAACCTTTGACATAGTTGATTATAACATCCTGCTCCAAAGTTCTTCTCCCATCACCCAGTTAAGTGGAATAGCATGTATCTAATATACTTACTTATCCAGCTGTAGCCAGAATATCCCAATCATAAACTCTGATCCCTGCTTCCTGAGCTCCTTAGCATCAGATTTGGGAATAGCACTCCAAAGAAGTACAGGGGAACCTCTCTTGAAATTTCACAGGTCTGAATAATCCCCTCCCCCATTCCTGACGAGGTCTGACCTTCCTCCCTGAGGCCTGGCACAACCATCCACAAGATCCAACCCCAGTCCAAAGCCCGCACCCACCACCGCAGGGTCGTCAGCCCCTATGAAGTCTGGCTCATGGCCCATTGCTTTGAATGTTATGACATTCCGAATGCTCATCCATGTACTTTTTAAAGGTTGTGGGTGTCCAGCCTCTACCATCCTCCCAGGCAGTGCTTTCCAGACTCCCCCCACCCTCTCAGTGAAAATATTTTCCTCAAACCCCTCTAAATTTCCACCCAACATCTTAAATGTATGCCCTCTCATTATTGACCCTTCAATTAAGGGGAGCAGTTGCTTCCTGTTTACCATCATAATCCTATACACCCCAAGCAGCTTTCCCTTTAGCCTTCTCTGCTGTAAAGAAAACAACTCAAACTAATCCACGAGGTCCAAAACCTCCCAAGGGGTCTGGCCCCCTCTACCCATCCCACCGAGGTCAGTTTCCCTGCACTGAGCCCCAACACCCGCCCAAACTTTTGACCACTCCAGAAGTTGCCCCCTCCCCATTCCTCTGATGCACCCTCCCCCACCCGCCAAATCTTATCTACTTACCTGAGACACTTGCCTTCTCCCTAGCCTGTACACTCCAATGGGTCCTTTAACTGAGTTCATGGCAGCTAGCACCATATAGAGTATGTACTCTTCCGCTTCAATGGAGTCGGACTTAGACACTGGGCCTTGGGGGGTGAGTTGCACTGGGTTCTTGCCAGGCCTAAGTCAGAGGTTCGGGCGAGACCAGAAGAGTATTGGCGTAAGTAATTGGGCACAGAGTGGCAATCCAGTGCTGAATGCCACTCTGAAGAAGTTATGGACCCTTGTGTAGTCCACTTCAACTTCATCATGCCAAAAGCAAATCTGCTGATATGCCATCCTATTCCAAGGCACATTACCTCACAGGACTGGTCTACTGAACCAAGGGGCAAAGTAAGCATATATTCTTGTCGTCTGGAGTCAGCCTCTTTGATATTAGGCTGAATGAGTTTGAGTTGCTTTCTTTACAGCAGAGAAGGCTGAGGGGAAACCTGATTGAGGTGTATAAGATTATGAAGGCAAATAGGCAGCAACCGTTCCCTTTAGCTGAAGAGTCAATAATGAGGCAAATTTTAAGGTGAAGGAGAGGAACTTTAGAGGGGTTTGAGGAAGATCTTTTCACCCAGAGGGTGGGGGGAGTCTGGAATTCACTGTCTGGGAGGGAAAAAGAAGCGGAAAACCTCACAATCTTTAAAAAGTACATGGATGAGTGCTTGAAATGTTATAACATTCAAGGCAAGTGCTGGAAAGTGAGATTAGTGTAGATTTAATGTAGTTTCTTTTTGTTGGCATAGACTCAATGGGCCAAAGGACCTCTTCTGTACTGTATGATTCAATGACTGTGACTCTGTATAGAACTATGACATGAACATTTTCATTTACGTTTGGTGCAATGACATACTGTTGTGCAACAGAACAGACAAGATGATAGCAAGTTGCCCTCCATTTGTATGTCTGTGCTGAAGCAACAGGGCAGAAGGAAATGTGAAGCCATGTGGTGAAAGGAACCAGCCGCAATTCATTTGCTAAATTGGTTGACAGCAATGATAACCTTTTGTGGTGTGACAACATAGCAATCATACAGATGGTTAATATCATTACAGAAAATTGACTCTTGCATCAGCGCAGTCAGATAACATTATTTTTTATTTAGACATTTCACAGAAGGTAAGGTTTACATAAAGGATTTGGTAGATAGAAGCAAGGTTGACAAAGATTTTGCAGGGATTTACTTATGAAGCCGATGGTCATTTTAAATTAATCCTTTACAGCAGTTCTGGTCAAATATATGATTGCTTGAGTCCCACACTGAAGTGTTTGCAGCTTTTATGAGGCCTGATAGAAGCATAAAAGTTCAAGGCATTGGAATGAATTTAAAAGACGTACCTTTCTCTTGTGTCTAAAGCAGGGTTAAGTTGCCTTGTATATTTATACATGATGTGGCTGACAAAGTTCCTATGCTATTGAAATGCATTGAACTAAAATTGAAAGGCCAGCCACAACACTCATATAATAAAGCTCCTTTCACACTTTTCAACTAGTAATGCTGTCATTACATATATTGAATATTTTCTTTATCCAGTTGGAGAGTGCCAATAGCTCGCAATGTAGAAGATCAAAAAATTGAGGGTGGCCCGGTGGCACAATGGTTAGTGCTGCTGCCTCACAGTGGCAGGGACCTGGGTTTAGTTCCAGTCTCACTGTCTGTGTGGAATTTGCACATTCTCTGAATGGGTTTTCTCCGGGCGCTCCGATTTTTCTCTCCGTCCACAAAGATGTATAGGTTAAGTTGATTGGCCTTGAAAAATTGCCTCTTAGTATCAGAGGACCAGCAGGGTAAATACCCTGCTGTTAGACAAAGACATAGGGCCGGATTCTCCCACCTCACTTGCAGCCAGGATTGTCTGATCCCGCTGCAGTGAATGAAGAGTTGGCTGAGTGCCAAATTCTCCGTCCTCGCTGGCGGCGGGGCGTGAACGGCTGAAGAATCCCGGCCATGGCAGCTCGTTTACACACAGTAAAACTCAATAAAAAAACAACAGGTTCAGCTGTTTCTGGTGGTGGTGGTAGAGGTTGGAAAGAGATCTGAACAATCCAGTTACATTTTTAAAACTAAAATATGTCAGCTCCTCTCCAAATGTCAGAAGTTTCACAGCCTAAGATTGGCCTATTGTGAAAATTTTTAAAATGTCCAAATCGGTGGGAATACTTTGTTTCTTTTATTGTCCATGGGAGTATGGAGATGACATAGGGATTGGGTGAGAGGATGAGGGAATGTGATGTGTGTGAGGACTATAGGGCCTAACAGTCTTTAAGAAAACTGGGATAAAGTCACAGGCGGACATTCTAACCAACCCGGTGCCAAGTACTGTCTGTTAAGGGATAGGGCCTGGTGAGATTGTTGTCAGTACAGACTCGATTGGCCGAACGGCCTCCCTCTGCACTGTTGGGATTCTATGAAAAAGCACCTGATTGACTCACAATCGTCAGTCTTTCTCAAGATACAAGTCTCAAATTGTTAATATCCTTACGCAGGTCTGTACTCTACTGGATCGCAGCCCTCACTTGTGATTCGCGTTGGCTGACACAACACAGGTGTCAGTATGCTGAGATTTTTAACTATAATTTATTGTTAGCAATAATTACATGCTTTTGTGTTGATGCAGTTTTATTTCCATGATAGTCATCTCAGTTCCTTTAAAATATCTGCTCAAAGCCCCATGACAATGATTCACATGTATACCACAACATGCTGTCTTTAATAAGATACGACATTCATAATTCGACTTTCCACAACTCGGCGCCAAGTACTGTCTGTCAGGTTCAGCTTGGCTGGGTTAAGCCAAAGGATAATTCATTTGAATTTAATTATCTTGTCAAAAACCCAAAATAAGTGAAATAAATGTTTAAAATGTTTAATTTTTGAAAAGCAGTATTGCTATTCGGTTAATTCAAAGTTGTTTCTTCCCTTCATTTTTGATACCCAGCCTTATCACAGAATGACAAGTGATTAAATTAAAAAAATGAAGTCTTTTTAGAAGATAAGTGAAATCCATAATATGCCACGTAGTTGCTGTTACACTTTTCTATTGCAGTTTCACTTGGTTGAGTTGTAGCAAGGCTTTGCTTATTTTGAGACTAAGGACTAGATTTTTTGCCACTAGAATAGGAAGGTTGAGGTGGAAAATTTCCCCATTCAGCAGGTCCGATTCCAAACAAATGGCACTACTTCTGCTACAGGATGACAATGGCAGGATTGAGTTGGGCCTGTTGATCCTATAAGCTGTCAAAATGGGCTGGTCAGAATGGCAGCCTGTGACTTTGTCCCAGTTTTCTTAAAGACTGTTAGGCCCTATAGTCCTCACACACATCACATTCCCTCATCCTCTCATCCAATCCCTATGCCACCTCCATACTCCCATGGACAATAAAAGAAGCAAAGTAAGTTCCACCGCATTGGTGAGGCCGCAGCTGGAGTACTGTGTGCAGTTTTGGGCGCCGCACCTGCGCAAGGATATTTTGGCCTTGGAGGGAGTGCAGAGGAGGTTTACTAGGCTGATACCGGAGTTGAGGGGGTTGAGCTATGAGGAGAGGCTGAATAAACTAGGCTTGTACTCGTTAGAGTTTAGAAGAATGAGGGGAGATCTCATTGAGACGTATAAGATGATGAATGGGATGGATAGGATAGAGGTGGAGAGACTCTTCCCGCTCAAAAAAGACAGTAGGACTAGGGGGCACAGCCTCAAGATAAAGGGGGGGCGGTTTAGAACGGAGTTGAGGAGGAACTTCTTCACTCAAAGGGTGGTGAATATCTGGAATTCTCTGCCCGTTGAAGTGGTGGAGGCTGCCTCGCTAAATATTTTTAAGAAGCGGGTTGATGGGTTCTTGATAAGAGAGGGGATTAAGGGTTATGGGGAGAGGGCGGGAAAGTGGAACTGAGCCACGACAGATCAGCCATGATCTTATTGAATGGCGGGGCAGGCTCGAAGGGCTAGATGGCCTACTCCTGCTCCTATTTCTTATGTTCTTATGTTCTTAATTAGGACATTTTTAAAATTTTCACCATGGGCCAATCTTAGGCTGTGAAACGGCTGACATTTTGAGAGGAGCTGACATATTTTAGTTTTAAAAATATAACTCGATTGTTTAGACCTCTTTCCAACCTCTAACACTAGCCCCAGAAACAGCTGAATCTCTTGTTTTCTACTGAATTTTACTGTGTGTAAACGAGCTGCCATGGCCGGAATTCTCCAGGCATTCATGCTCCGCTGCCCGTGAGGATGGAGAATTTGGCGTTCACTGCAGTGGGACCGGAGAATCCCAGCTGACAGCGAGGTGGGAGAATCTGGCCCTATATCTTTGTCTAACAGTGTAAAGTGCAGCTCTCTAATGTGCAAAGCACTTTGAGGCTTTCAAGACGCTATATAAATGAATGTCTTCTTTTACCTTAATACACATTGCTCTTAGAAACAGGCACCACCCCATGGAATGTAAATGGTTTATATACGGTGTGAGAAATGAAAGATCCTGAACCCAATAGCGGTTAATTAGCAGAGATCAGCCACACTTTTTTGAGATTGGCTTCTGCTGTAAAATTTTTACGATCTTCATAATAATTTGGCTCATAGCGTTGGCTGCGTTAAATATTACTGCACTACATTATCATGGTAGGACATGGATTTACAGCTGTGATTCTGATCTTAGCCAATCCCTAAAGTGTCTGACACAAATGGAAGCTCGGCACGTCCAAAATGGGAGATCAACATAGGGGTAATCCAGACGTTTTTCACTTGTCGAGTGGATGGTCATATTGGAGCATGAGCAGAGACATTGATTTGATCTATTATTGCTGCATGTGTCGGTGCACAGTGAAAAGTATTGGGTGGGATTTTATGGCCTCGCTCATCCCGAAACTGTAAGATCCCACCTGAGGTCAATGGACCTTTCCATGATCCGCCCCTTGTCCGCTCCCGATTCCCGTGGCGGGCGGGACTGTAAAACTCTGGCCATTGTTTCTTGTACATTATAGAGACAAAGCATACTAGTCACAGAGTACACAGGGGGAGACGGAAAGCAGAGGGTGCAGAATGTAAAAGCACGGAACGAGAGTGGAAGATAGAATTGGAGAGTATACTGGAGGCAGTTCGCAGGAAGTCACCATGCTCTGACTGCATCTTGAATACTGAATATCTCACTCAACTGCCTATCCTATTGGCTAGTAAATAGTATTGGTACCTTTAAAACACTGCCACATCTGTTAAATGTTACAGCATTAATGTACCTTCATTTAAGATAAAGCAAGATAAATTCTGAGCTATGATAATGCAAGGGTCAGCTTGACTCAGTTGCTAGCATCCTGATATCTGAGCCAGCGGGTTGCCATTTATTCCCTGCTCTGGCAATTTCTGGCATGTGTGCGCCAGAAACTGTCTCAGAGTTCCAGCTGTTCTGTCACTGGGTTGTTTGCCGGAAACACTGTTAATGGAATAATAGCAATGGTGGAGAAGAAGCCCCCTGGTAAACTCCTGATGATCGTTGAAGTTGACATGCGGTAACACTGAAGGAATGCCGCACCCTTTGAATGATACATTAAAGTGAGGTTCCAGTGGCCATTGATGTTGCTATTAAAGATGCCATTGCATCATTTGTAACAGCACGATCCTCTCTGATGCTCTGGCCAACATTTTTTGCTCAAACTACATCAGCAAGAACTGTTCATTCCTCACACTGCTCTTTGTAAGATCTTCTGGCGTGAAGAATGGTTGCAGCATTCACCTACATTTCAATGGAGTGAAGGTGAAATGTTCTGAAACGATCAAACACTATATAAACATCAGTGTCCTTTTTTGATGTCTGTTGCCATCTATTTAACACATTAAATGACATGTTGTTACTAGAACTAGCAACTGAACTTATAATTACAGAGTATTTCTCCTATCTTCTTCAGTTCTCTGCCCAAAGGCAAATCCGACCCACAGCGCTACCATCTCCACCACACATAGGGCAAGGAGACAGGTCCCAATCCCATGCCAGCTGGAACTGGATGGGTGGGGGGGGGTTGAACCCCAAGCCATTGGCACCAATCTGAACCACACCAGTCATCCAACCAAGAACTATCAGGGCAAATCTCTCTGACTGTATACCACTGTGCTGCCACCATCTCTGCTGAGTCTGTCCTGCTGGTGGGACAGGATATACCCAGTGACGGTGATGGTGATGTCTGGAATATTATCAGTAAGGTATGATTATGTGAGTATGACTATGTCAGATGTTGTTTGACTAGTTTGTGGGACAGCTTTCTCAATTTTGGCACAGATCCCCAGACGTTAGTGAGGAGGACTTGGCAGGGTCAACAGGATTCGATTTGCCGTTATTGTTTTTGGCGCCTAGGTTGATGTCAGGGATCCATTTTGTTTGATTCCTTTTTGTTTCACTTCTAGCAGTTGGATACAACAGAGTGGCATGCTAGGCCATTTCAGATGGCACTTAAGAGTCAATCACATTGCTGTAGTCTGGAATCATATGCAGGCCAGGCCAGGCAAGGACAGCAGAAATCCTTCCCTGAATGACATGAGTTGTGGCTGCAGTAGGGCAACTTGTATAGTCAATGGCTGTCCTTGTGAATTAAGGGAAGCGATAGATTCACTGCCAATGAACTATTGACTGGCCAAGGAGCTTGAATTGACAAAGCATACATTAAATATTAAGATGAAGCACAAGCAAAGCTGGGATACCTGTAAGTGCAACTGAAACTCAGTCAGTTAGAATTCCCTAAGCTACTCTCCTCAGAAACCAAAGGAAAAAACAACAATTAAGATATAGATTCTTAGATCACTCCTTAGCAGTCAACTAAGCAAGCTGCTCTGAAAGAAAGATGCCTATCATGGTTCAATGTCTTGATGACCAAATGTCCGCACAGTAGTTAGCACTGCTGCCTCACAATGCCAGGGACCTGGGTTCGATTCCCAGCTTGGGTCACTGCCTGTGCAGAATCTGCGCGTTCTCCCCGTGTCTGAGTGGGTTTCCTCCAGGTGCTCAAGTTTCCTCCCACAGTCTGATAGATGTGCAGGTTAGGTCCACTGGCCGTGCTAAATTCTCCCTCAGTGTACCCGAAAAAGCGCCGGAGTGTGACGACTAGGGTATTTTCATAGTAACTTCACTGCGGTGTTAATGTAAGCCTACTTGTGGCACATTTAAGTAAACTTTAAATTTTAATGGGGTTGAGTGACAGCAACGCTTCCCAGTTACTTTGACAGCTCTTAGAGTCTTAATATGCTTAACGAGTCTTAATGTGCTTAACACATACAATCAAACAGGCAGAGGCGTGCCGCATTATAATTTGCGAGCATCAGACACACCACTGGCCTTATTGCCCTTGTGAATACATGCTGCCACACCCAAGGTACACCTGTGGATCCAACCACTCTATCTTATATGATATCTTTGAATTTCACAAAACCTTAGGGCAATGATGCAATAAAGTGGGAAATACTGTGTGTGTTTGAGGTATTTTTACATCAAGGATGATTTAGCTGTTCATGTATATATACAACACTTGGATCAAGATGAGATGATCTATGCTTCCATTATTCTTTGTTTTCAGAGGTCTAGCTGAAGGATCAAAGTCCAATGTGCATGCCTAAATGTATAAGTAACAGAGAGAATGAAATAAATCAAAACGTAGGAGTTAAATTTCAGGATGTTCTGTTTTAAAAGCTTGGAAATCCACATGCTTAATTAATTCCATTTTAAAATATTAAATATTGCAAATGCTCAGAACTTTATTTTGCCTTAAATTATGAAAATAAAAATAGAGTCTGTACTCCTGTTGGAATTTAAATTCTGGATTTAAAAGTCTAGTGATGAAATTGAAACCACTTTTATAGAGTCAAAGATGTTTACAGCATGGAAACAGACCCTTCGGCCCAACTTGTCCATGCCGCCCTTTTTTTTGTAACTGCTAAGCTAGTCCCAATTGCCCGAATTTGGCCCATATCCCTCTATATCTATCTTACCCACGTAACTGTCTAAATGCTTTTTAAAAGACAAAATTGTACCCACCTCTACTACTACCTCTGGCAGCTTGTTCCAGACACTCACTACTCTCTGTGTGAAAAAATTGGACCCTTTTGTATCTCTCCCCTCTCACCTTAAATCTATGCCTTCTAGTTTTAGATTCCTGTACCTTTGGGAAAAGATGTTGACTATCTAGCTGATCTATGCCCCTCATTATTTTATAGACCTCTAAAAGATCGCCCCCAAGTCTCCTATGTTCCAGAAAAAAAAGTCCCAGTCTATCCAGCTTCTCCTTATAACTCAAACCATCAAGGCCATCCTGGTAAATCTTTTGTGCACTCTTTCTAGTTTAATAATATATTTTACATAATAGGGTGACCAGAACTGTACATAGTCATTTGTCGTAAAAATTCATCAGGTGTCCTTACCTGGTCCAGCCTATATGTGAAGTCAGACACACAGCAGTGTGTTTGATTCTTAAATACCCTCTGAAATGGCATAGAAGCTACTCTGTTGTATCCAGCTGCTAAAAAAAGTCTCAAAGGTTTGAAACTGGACGCACCACCTGATATTGACCCAGGTGCCAGAAATGACAACAGCAAACTCAGCTATGCCACTCACTATCCTGACTTGGAAATACATCGCTGTTCCTTCACTGTTACTGGGTTAAAATCCTGTAATCGCACCCCCTCCCCCACCCTAATAGCACTCTGGGTGTACCTATGCCACATGGACTGCAGCGGTTGAAGACGGCAGCTCACCACCACTTTCTCAAAAGCAATTGGGGATGGGCAAAAATGCTGACATGGCCAGAGATGCCCGCATCCCACTCGGAAAGTAAACAAAATACTAAAACAGGGAAATAAGAATACTGGTCTCAATTGTTTCTTTCCTTCTGGGCATGACTGAATTAAAAACGAAATATAATGTTGGTGGCAGGAGTCTACCCTGCTGGCTGGAAAGCTGTGAAAGTCCTGCATCGCCCCTTTTGGGTTGGCCTACTGCTTTTAGTACTAATCAGACACTGAACCAGGTGAATTGGGCCTTTTCCGGGATCGAGGACCCCGGGGTGAAATCCTGCCCCGCAAGAACTGCTGGCTCTTCATTGCTCAACACTGCCCCCAGGGAAGTGGTGGTAGCTGCCAGTAATGCACCCACCCAAGGCCTACAATTGCTGAGGGACGCAGGCCAGAAGGGAGTGATGGGGGGACAGGATCATGGGGTTGGTGGGGGGGGTTGAGTGACGGCAGAAGATGGGGAAGAAGGTCCGGCAGGAAGGAAAAGGCAATGGCTCTCAGCAGACATCCCCCTTTCCTGATGCTGAGTTCCTTTGAGCAAAGATTCACCACTTCCCTCATAGCCGTCAAGCAACCCTGGCAGGATTTTCTTTTGATGTTTTCCATGTGGCAAATACTTCACCCACCGCTGGGTAAATACCAGCCCTTAAGTGGGAATTACTTGCCCACTATGGCCTCAATTGGCAAGGGAATGGGAAGACTGTCCACAATGCTTCTCACTATGAATCTAATCAGGGCAGAGGCAGAAAAACAGTGGAATCCTATTATATATTTAAGTAGTTGTATGATTGCTGTAAGAGCCAATCACATGATTTGATGGTGATGTCATTAACGTGTTGCACAGGCTGCTGTTTTAATTCTAGATTGTACTCTGTACAGGCAAGAAGCCCGGGAATAGGTTGTTCGTTTGAATCTACTTGTGCAAATCACAGCTTTTATCATTTTGTTTAAAACCCACAGCCCCCAACATAGTTATAGGCTCCGACCTGCCTCCCTCCTCCCTGATTAAAAGACCCTCACGACGGGGTGGTGTGGGGGTAGGAAGGGCATTCAATTCCTCCCTATGTGTACAAAAACACTGCTCAAATATTTGTGTTTTTTTTTAAAGAAAACATCCATGTGTTGCTAAACTGTTTTACCCAAAACAGGGCCTTCATTGCCAGTTTAAGGTAATTTGTGATCAAATTATTCTCCATTAGAGCAAGCTATCCAACGTTGTCAAGTCGCAATCATTCAGCTTTGAAATGTTCTGGCAGCACACAATGAGAGGTTTTATGTTGCCAAGCATTGCAGACTTGAAAATCTGGGAATACTAAAGATGAAGGTGGGCATTTGAGTCCACTCCAACTCTTACAGAAATTCTTTTTATACAGTCTCAAAGGTATAATCTTTGTGGAGCAGCTTTCAATGTGAAAGCTGCATTTTTAAGTGATCAGAAAAGGAACGAGCATCACAGTGAGATTAGATAACTGACCTAGATTTTTTTTCTCTTTCAGCAGTGAGTCACTGGTTTAACCCTAATGATGCTAACGCACAGTTTTTAACGCGTACACATTGGCCTGGTGCCTCTTATGTATTGTAGTTGTCTTCTTTGTCGGACTGTAGCAGGTGGTTTGTCAATCTGAGGCTGAATTGGCCTTTGTTTTCTTCCTAAACCGTGTGGCAGTCAAAAAGAAAACCAGACAAGGGATTTCAGTTACTGAGCTGGGAATAAGACCAGGTTCTCATCAGCAGCTTTCTTGCCAGTGGTTATGATGACAAAAAAAAGGGGCAATCAGCATGTGACCCAGTGATTGTTCCTGTCACAACTCTGCCCATTACAGCGCTGAGGAATTCTGGGGTAATAAGACATCCTTGATGAGCTCCAGCACGAAGCAAAACACATTTGTTAATTATTTTCCAATACCAGCACACTGTCATTATATAACAATTGAAACCTCTGTAAGCCTCTTGCCGTATCTCTTAATCAGTCAGCAAGGCTGTCAACGCCTTGCAGCTGACAGCAGCTAAGGCGTTCACTCTTCTGCCAACGCCATTTTCTTATTTATTAAAGAAAGTCTAAAAATGTCTTAAGTTTTGCTCTTTTACGCAGAAACAATACATGGCCAGATGTCCGACCCTTGACATACTTCTTCAGATGAATATAGTAGAACCCATGACTTTTCCTTGAAGAAGAACCGTGAGTTCTTGTGGTGTCCTGGTCAACATTCCTCCCTCAAGTAACATCACTGAAAACAACAGCTCAATTTTCTCTATCATGTGGTGGTGGGATCGCAGTCTAGCAGCTCAGAAAATTGAGTGGGGGCTGTTGGGGAAGGGGGGAATCCCACACTGGGATAGTTCCTTGAGCTCCTATCACTGGGTAGCCTTCCCCGGAGTGCTTCAGGAGCAGACTGGGCCACCTGTTCTGATTAGGATTGATTTTACAGCTTCTCAGTTATTTTGTTGGTGGTGGGGTGTCTCCCTCAGCCATGTGCAGCCCAGTTGGGGAGCTTCCATGTTAGGGCATTCCACGATTTGCCTCAGCAGGTCCCACCTTGATGATGCTGATACTCTGGAGTTCCCAGTCTTCTAATTGGGCCACTCTAGAGGCCCTGCTCACCTATCCATAATAGGATGGCAAGTTTGTAGGAAGCCAATTAAGAGTCTGTCTCTAGGAAGAATATAGAATCATAGAATTTCTACAGTGCAGAAGGAGGGCCATTTGGCCCACTGAACCTACACTGACAATTACTGAGCTAGACTCGCTGCTGGCAAGTGTAGGCTCAGGGCCCCCATTGTGGTCCCAATGCTGGGGTCCCAAAGCCCTGAGAAAATCCATGCCCCAGTATTTATCCACTCATTTCATTTGTTGCAGTGACAGTACCTGTACTTACTGACTGACTGACTTACTTACTTCTTTCTTCCTTTCTTTTTCCAGCTCTTCCTTAGAAAAAAAGACTCAGTCTCCCAGCATCATGTCCAGTTTACAGGTATGAGGAATTCTCCAGTATCTCGCTCTAGTAGTCTTTTTGAAACTGGAATATAGAATACACAAGACTTGTGTCTGCTGAGGATATCAGGGCTGATCTTGACCCGATTCTCACATATACTTGGGCAAAGTCACAATCGCTGTTTTGATTTTGGTCACTTAATAGCACAGGTAGCGAGGGTTCAGCTTGTGTATGACCTTGTAACAGATCAAAGTACACAAATTGTGATGCTGCACTGCTGGCGTGAGCGCTTGTTACACACAACTATGCACCACTGGACTGCAATGTTGCAACACTGTCTCTGACCTAAATTGTGTCCTGCACAGACTGGTTTAAGCTTTCACCTGATGGCCTTCCCACTAAGCCACCGGAAGCGTCTTGATGTTAATGATGTTTTTATATCAAGATTAATGGGTAGTTGGTTTGAATTAGTGTACGTAAGAACAAATTCATGGTATCAATATAAAAAAGTAGATTCCTATCTTAGCACGTTCTTCCAAATGCATACCAAGCATCTGGTATAAATGAAAATGCGATTTTCTATTGACACTCATCCATCTTTTTGACAGAGTCAAATCTTTAAATGCAGTTGCATCCTAATCTAGCTTAATTTTGTAACCATTCCAACTTGTTTGTTAGTTGGTGTGAGACAGTCTGTGTTTTTATCTTCCAAACACAGGTCCAGGATTCTGTACTCATTGGCACTTCCGATGAGTACATTGTATTCGGAGCCAATACTTCGAATTAAGCAACATATATAGCATAGCAAAATGTGAACTTAGTGTTTAAAAAAAATTGAACTGTCAGATAATTCCAATTAAATGGTTTTGAATTAAGAAGATTAGGCAACTGAGCAGATGGCCTGGTTGAGTATTTACTCAAAATGTTAACAACTGACGGGCATCTCTCCCTCACATAAAGTGAGAAGGAACTCTGTTTTGGTAGCACAGCAAACCATAATTAATGCCTCATTTTCCTCATCAAAGAAAAAAGGTTGATGAAAGGAATCACATCATCAAACCAAGTGGATATGAGTCTGGGCTTGTTACTAGGCCCAGGCTTTGTGCTTCAGAGGCACAGTGACTGAAACAAGTGGTCTGCATTGGAATACTGTGAGCAAGTTGCTACGCTGGTCTCGATTCCACGGGCAACTCACCTAACATTGTGGGGGGGGTGGGGAGCATCACTCTTGTGCCTTGCTGCTAGTAGTCCGCAGTTAGGGAAGTTTGGAGCAGGCTCTGTGGGGGTTGATGTGACTCCTTGAGTACCCCTGTTGCTTCTGGTTTCCTCGGGAATGTGTTTCTTAAAAACAAACCCCTACCTTTGGTTAGCAGCCGCAGGAGCAGCTGAAGAATCCAGAGCTTGGCTAGCGTCGGGCCCCATCGTATTTCGATGTGATTAACTGCTAACCCTCAATGTCATGGAGCTCGACCTGTAAGATTTTATCTTTAACAATTGTTTACCTAAAGGGTGGCCCATCAGAAAAAATGGCTGGAGATAAAGGAACAAAGCGTTAACCCAACTTTATTTATGTGGGCCTATAAGCAGTGAACTTTCATCATGCCAAAGGCAATTTACTTTGACGGATTAATGAAAACAATGTCCTCAACAATGCTTATTTGTAGTACCTTAATGGTATTGACTCTTAAGAAGGAGATGAATGAAATATGGCACATTGTGTGAAACATGTACAAGCCCGAAATGTTTTTAGCCCTCCACCCAGTACCACAGTGACTCATGTTTCAGATCACTTTCTGAAATTTGTTTTACATAGCACTGCTTCATGACTATTTGTAGTACAGATCCATCCAATTAGACAAGTTAATATAACATTTGTTGCACCATAATTGCAGGGTAGTGTTAAGGAGGACTGAAATGTTGCTCCCAGCTGAGTATAATGAAGCTCTCGTTTCACTTTTTCTCTTGAATCTATTAATTTCTGTAGATTTTATCGAACAATACATGGTTCTGTAGGCCGCTGTTTCCCTCAAGCTAGTATACCAGAATGTTTGGATGAGGGAGGGCCGTCTCCTTAGGATTTCCTCCTTTCTTAGCATGACACACAACCAGGCAGGCACTTAATTGCAGGCCTTCCTTGGGGTCAAATACCCATGGGAGCTCCCCCTCTCCCCCACCCCTCAGAGAGCTGCCAGCCAATCAGAGGCTGACAGCCGTGCATTGCTCGGCAGTGTCAGTTAGAGTGATGGCTGCGGCGCGTAACGCACCGATCCAAGGCCCAGACTCACCGAGGCACCCACGCTACAATGGCGAGTGATGGCAGGATGGGGGTTGTGGGGGTGTTGAAGTGTGGGGGAGGGATCAGCAGTAAGGGTGGTGATGGGATGGAGGGGGGGAGTTGGGGGGAAGGGTGATCTCTTGCCATGGGTCCCTTTTTCCTGAGGCATTGAGTACCTTTGAGTGGGGGACACACCAAAAAAGCAACCCCCCAATCATGGTTTGCCTTTTGGGCTTTCTGCATGGTGAGTCCCCTTCCCGCTGTTGGGTGAGTAGCAATGGTGGCGAGATGCAGCCATTAAGTGGATACGAATTGCTCACTCAAGGACCTCAACTGGTGATGAGGTGGGAAGAACGTACATGAGCTTTCCCACTTTAGACTTAATCAGGACAGAGTTGGGAAGGTGGTAGGGTCCACACTTGTCACCTCGTGATTCCCCCACCACTGAGCTCACCAAAGTGTGGGCATCGAATCCCACCCACAGATTCCATGATAGAGACACAACATGATTGCAAGTTGTTGCTCCAATGGAAGTTGTGAGCTTTCAATAAGCAGCGACTGGTATACAAACCAGCTTGGAGTCGGCATGGGAAGTTAAAAAATCTACCTGCTGTTGTTGGCACATACATCACTTACTGAAACCTCCCTTTGTGCTTCTGGTAAGGCACAGCAAATATAGGTTGTGTCAGAAGTTGGCCTCAGATCATTTAATATCACACGACCTATCTGGCTTTGATGCACCCGCAGGATTTAACAAAGATAGGTAAGTGGTTAAACTTGCACGTGTGTAACTTTTCAGAAGTCATGGTCGGGGCTTTTATTTTTGGCCACTGGGCATGATTCAATGCATGATCAACAATAGGAAATTGTAACACTGGTCAGCACAGGAAGGTTCAGTCAGAAATAATAGCAAGCGCCTTTGAAGTGCTGTTTATATTGTTGTGATGGCACCAGTTTGAAACTACTTGAGAAAACCACATCTTGGGGTAGATCTGCATCCTTTCAGAGGCATGCATGTTATTCACTCTACACTGCAGCTGCCGAGGTCAGCACTGTTAGCAGCACAGATGCTGTACGTTACATGTGATGCATTGCACTTATTTTAACCGACTGAGTAGCAATAGCTGCTGGAGTTTGCACATTCTACCCGTGTCTGCGTGGGTTTCCTCGCTCGGGTTTCCTCCCAGGTGCTCTGGTTTCCTCCCACAGTCCAAAAGATGTGCTGGTGAGGTTGATCGGCTGAGCTAAATTGCCCCTTATCAGGGTGACTAGCAGGGTAAATATGTGGGGTCTGGGTGGGGTTGTTGTCAGTGCAGGCTCGATGGGCCGAATGGCCTCCTTCTACACTGTAGGGATTCTATTATTCTATGAAGACTCTGAAATTACTTTAGTAAATGAGAAGCCGGGATGGACCTAGAATGGGAGATTACCATTGATAATGATAATCAATTGATAATGATAATCAGGGAGAACATGTGGATTCCACTCAGACAGTGATCCAAGCTGGAATGGAACCCAGTTACCTGTCGCTGTGAGGCAGCAGTGCCAACCACTGTGGTTAGCACTGCTGCCTCACAGCGACAGGTATCTGGGTTCCGTTCCAGCTTGGATCACTGTCTGAGTGGAATCCACATGTTCTCCCTGAGTCTCGTGGGTTTCCACCCAAAGTCCAAAGATGTGCAGGTTAGATTGATTGGCCATGGTAAATTGCCCCTTAATGTCAGGGGGATTCGCAGGGTAAATACTTGGGGTTATGATTCTGTGATTCCCCTCCCATGTTTCCAACCTGTCTGGCTCTACATATTAATATCATCCTCAGTTAAAATCGTGGCCAGGAATCAGTTTAAGTTTTAAGTTTATTTCTTACTGCCACAAGTAGGCTTATTTCAACACTGCAATGAAGTTACTGTGAAAATTCCCTAGTCTCCACATCAGGCACCTGTTTGGGTGCATTGAGGGAAAATTTAGCATAACCAATGCACCTAACCAGCATGCCTTTCAGACTGTGGGAGGAAACTGGAGCACCTGGAGGAAACCCACTCAGACACAGGGAGAATGTGCAGACTCTGCACAGACAGTGACCCAAGCTGGAATCGAACCTGGGTCCCTGGAGCTGTGAGTGCTAACCCAGGATTCTTTGCTCAAGTAGCAGAATACAATTCATTGATACACAAAGCAGCATGGGGAGCTTTAAGATAATCTTTAGTTGTGGTTCCTCATTTTTACGTTCAACAGAATGGTTTTGGATCATTTTTCAGATGGAAAAATTGATACAATAATGTGTGACAGGACGATGGCTACTTTCTTATTCTTGCAGGACTAAATGCCCGAGGAGTCAAGTCTGATATGCATACATCTCACATGTGACTAACAAAGTATTGAGTGTGTGCTTATGCAAATTTGGCAATAACAAGACCTGCTTTAAATCACCACTGTGAGAATTAACCTTCAATTTTCACTTTCACCAATTTATGTTAACTTCTTTCTCAGTTTTGCCCCTGTTTATCGAGTGCTTGTCGAATTGAATTTCAGGCCCTCTCCAAACTGAATGTGAACCATTGGTCCAGAAGTGTATCTCTGAATCAACGTGAGGTCTGAGACATATTTGATGCTATTGGAGCCACAAAGCTTTTGAAGTCAACCGCGTATACGAATTGGTCCGGTCTGACATGCATCTTGTGGTTAGTTTCGCAGCCTGAATGTAGTGTTTTATGTATGCAATGAAGTTTCTGCACCACCCTACTCTGCCAGTGTTTTTAATCTGCTTAACATAACAGGAACTTCCAAAATACCCCTGAGCCAGATAAAGTAAAGAAAGTGTCTGCTCCGTCAGCCTATTCGTCTAATTTTGTTTAGTTATGGAGTTAAGTGGAGCTCAGACAGGCTAAAAGCAGCAATTTTCTTTGACAGGATATTTGAGCTTTGCATAAACATATCACTGCACACAGCTAGGATCTGTTCATGGTGGGTCAACTTAGGGAGGTGGAAGGGTGGGAGGGATGGAGGAACTAGGGCTTTGATCTATCATATTGACCTAAAATGATGTCTGGAACCTACAGTGGCACGAGTGAGTTGCGCCCCTTAATTCGTGGAACACTAGGTGTGCGCGATTTTAAAGTTTATTTATTAGTCACAAGTAGGCTTACATTAGCACTGCAATGAAGTTGTTGTGAAAATCCTCTAGTCGCTACACTCCAGTACCTGTTCCGTTAACTGAGGGAGAATTTTCCATGGCCAATGCACTTAAGCAGCACGTCTTTCGGACTATGGGAGGAAACCACAGCCCCCGGAGGAAACCCATGCAGACAACTTGCAGACTCCACACAGACAGTGACCCAAGCCAGGAATCAAACCCGGGTCTCTGGCAATGTGAAGCAGCACTGCTAACCACTGTGCCACTGTGACGCCCTATCAAATATTCTTCAGTGAGACTTGCTGTAGATCATTGCTGCAAAAGTTTGGTTTTATCTTTTTTGCTGTTTTCTTCTTTGATCTTTCTTTCCTATCATTCTCTGCTCCATGGACCATAGACCTGATCATAAGCCGCTGCTAAAACTTCCTTTTAGGCAGTTGTTGCGAGGAGTTCATGCATATTCAGCTCCCTAGGCTTTCCTTTGACAAGTTTTGGTATGATCAGTCACAGTTCCAATTACCTCTTTAGGATGGTAATTTCATCAGCGGTGTCCTCTTAAACTTGGGCATGTACTACATGGGGTGACATGGTGACACAGTGATTAGCACTGCTGCCCTACAGCTCTAGGGACCTGGGTTCAATTCCCAGCATGAGTCTCTGTCTGTGTGGACTCTGCATGTTCTCCCCATGTCTACCTGGGTTTCCTCCAGGTGTTCCGTGTTCCTGTCACAGTCCAAAAGATGTGCTGGTTAGGTGAACTGGCCATGCTAAATTCTCCCTCAGCATCACCAAATAGGTGCCAGAGTGTGGCAACTAGGGGATTTTCACAGTAACTTCATTACAGTGTGAATGTGAGCCTACTTGTGACACTAATAAATAAGCTTTACTTTTTTACTAAAATGTCACTATATTCCGAAAGGAGAATTGTTTGTTACCAAGGATGAATGAACTCTGTTGTGACTCTAGTCACATGCATCCCTTCAAGAGTAAAAGTTGGGCATTTGGTTGAAGTTCAAAAATAAGTGGTCATTCATTTAAGACAGGCGAGGAAAAATTATTTCTCTCAGAGGGGCGTGTAGTCATTGAAACTCTCGTCCTCAAAAGCCAGTCGTAGCAGAGAGTATTTTTAAGGCAGAGCTGGATAGACTCCTGATCAACAAGGGAGGTGGTGGCATTGTGGTATTGTCACTGGACTGATAACTCAGAGAAACAGCGCAATGCTCTGGGGTTCAAATCTCATCATGGCAGACCACTCAGTTCAAGGGCAACTAGCAATGGGCAATGCGGGAGTGAAAAGTTATCAGGTTATAGGCAAGAATGTGGGATTGAATTAACAATCAAATTAGCAGTGATCTTATTGAATGGTGGTGAGGGACCAAATGGTCTATTCCTGCTCCTAATTTGTTTGTTCATGCAGTTATTTTTTAAATTTGATTTGATTTATTATTGTCACAAGCATTAGTATACAGTGAAAAGTATTGTTCCTTGGGTGCTATCCAGACAAAGCATACCATTCATAGAGAAGGAAAGGAGAGAGTGCAGAATGTAGTGTTACAGTCATAACTAGGGTGTAGAGAAAGATCAACTTAATATATGGTAGGCCCATTCAAAAGTCTGATGGCAGCAGGGAAGAAGCTGTTCTTGAGTTGGTGAAAGAGAGTATGTCAGGGTGTGTGGGGTCCTTAATTCTGTGTGGTTGCTTTTCTGAGGCAGTGGGAAGTACAGACAGAGTCAATGGATGACAGGCTGGTTTACGTGATGGACTGGGCTTCGTTCATGACCCTTTGTAATTCCTTAACAGCTTGTAGCCTGGTCAATGATTTGATTCACTCTAGTTTGAGAGGGATTTTGCAGATTCCTCACTCATTTAATTTGTCACAATAACTCTGTTTACATAGATTAATTTGATAATTTTACCTCCATGACTCCAAAATGAAGCTGGGAAATAAGAGTGTTCAACTGGGCTTGTGATGTCTGTCTAAAAATACTCTCTTTGGTATTTTGTGGAGAGATTGGCCTGTTTAAAAGGCAAACCTAAGAGCAATTGGTGCTATATTGCTCTTATTGGTAAAAAGGGTCAAAATTAAGTTGAGAAAATTTCCAGGAGGCTCACAGGAGAAGTGTTTTAAAGTGGGAATCTGTTTGAGTTATGCTGATTTACCCTGTGCTCTAAACGATGTGAAATTTTCTGATATATCAGGCGGGATTTTCTGGTTGCGCTTGCCCGAAAGCTGGAAAATTGTGTCCAAGGTCAACGGTCCGTGTCCTGCCCACTATGATTCCCGTGGCAAGTGGGACAGGAGCCCATCTTTACACAGGCACTGAAAATACTGTCTCGAGCTGCATTCTGCATGGACTTGAAGCCACACCCACAGGCTGGTGAAATGAACCCCCTTTACTGCTCAACATGCTTTCAACTTCACGATTTTGAAGATTCTTTGACTTGAATATTGAAAGAACTCGTTTTACAAAAAAAAAAGCCTCCCTTCAACTTTTTTTGTGGGACAAACCCTCAGCAGGGCTTTTGGCTTTGAAAGAATGGTTCTTTCGAGCAGTAGAAACTTGAATTTCACTGCAGCTGGTTAGCCCGTGGAATACAAAAATGGGCTCCTAACAAAGCTCTGATCCCGTAGTCTTTCAATCGGGAAATTTAGTTACGCTAAATAAAGGCCAGAAAAATCAACCACAGGCCTAATTACAAATTATCTTTAAAGTTAAAGCTTTTTTATTAGTCACAAGTCAGGCATACATTAACACCGCAATGAGGTTACTGTGAAATTAATGAAAAAAATAGTAATTTGACATTTATTATAGAATCTTATTGTTTTCTTACTTCTTGTGGGGCCTGACCACTGGTCTGGTGGGTAAAGACTTCTCTGCGACAACTCCGTGAAAGCCATGTGGTGCCGCCTGTGACATTGGCGCTGATTCCTGCGAGTGTTGTGGGATGCAAGGTAGGTGAGCGAACCTTGAATTCATAAGCGAAGAGCAAGTCGCCAGGTTCACATCGTTATATCCTGTCATGAAACACTTCATTTTAATTACATGCCGACACGCCATGATGCTCCAGCGTGCGGGGATAATTCCAGCGAGGAGGCCTTATAACAAGGTGCAAATCCATTGAAATGAAATTCCTGACGTTGCGTGCTGAGAAAGGTGGCCCACCACTAGAGGCTGCAACACAAAATGGTGAACCGGCTTTACAACACAGCAAAACCAATTTTTGGTTTCTTGTGATCCCCTCCCTCCATGAAACCTGCCACAAACTGGAGTGGGAAATCTCGACCTTTGAATATTTTCAAGGCAGAACCAGATTGATTCTTGATTATCAAAGATATTGGGGGAAGGAAGGAATTTGGAGTTCACGTTTCAAGCAGATCAACCACGATCTTACTGAATGGCGTAGCAGGCTTGAGGGGCCGAATGGCTTACTACTGCTCCCAATTCCTTCCTTCCATCACTCCTTCCTGCTGTCCCTTCTCCCCTTCCACCTGGAAGCAGATACAAAAGTCTGGGGTGATGGATCAACCGACCGAAGAACAGCTCCTTCCCTGCTGCCATCAGACTTTTGAATGGACCTACTATCCTATCTCTCTGCCCTAACTATGACTGTAACACTACATTCTGAACTCTCTCTTTTCCTTCTCTATGAAAAGTATAATGTGCGAGAAACAATACTTTTCACTGTATACCAATCCATGTGACAATAATAAATCAAAGACCTACTATATATAAAGTTGATCTTTCCCTAGCTATGACTGTAGCACTACATTCTGTACCCTCTCCTTTCCTTCTATCCTCTGTGGATGGTATATTTTATCTGTATAGTGTTCAAGAAACAATATTTTTCACTGTATACCAATACCTGTAACAATAATAAATCAAATCAAATCAAATTCCTCCCTCCTCTCCTTTCCTTCTTCCTTCCTTCCTTCCTTCGTTCATTTTTTCTTCCTTCCCTCCATCCCTCCCTCTTTCTCTCCCTTCCTCCCTCCCTCCCCTTTCTTCTCTCCCTCCCTTCCTTCATTCCAGTACACGTGACCATAATGAAACAAATCAAATCCCTTCCTCCCTACTCTCTCTCCCTCCCAACGTCCATTCTTTCCCTCCCTTCTCACTTTCTTTTTCATCCCTCCTCACCTTCCTTCCTTCCATCCCTCCTCACCTTCCTTCCTTCTCTCCCTCCTCACCTTCCTTCCTTCCATCCCTCCTCAACTTCCTTCCTTCTCTCCCTCCTCCCTTCCATCCCTCCTCACCTTCCTTCCTTCTCTCCCTCCTCACCTTCCTTCCTTCTCTCCCTCCTCACCTTCTTTCCCACCAACAATCCTCATCTTCTGTCCCTGGCTCCCTTCCCTCTTTCCTTCCTCCCTCCACCCTTCTTCCTTCCTTCTCCACTATCGGCAGAGTAAGAGTTGAGATCAGGTGCTAGAAATGAAGGAGAGTTAGAAAAGAGGAGCTACAGGACACTGTTACGAATTCTGTAATGCCGATGGAATAGCATCAACACAGAGGCCTTGGAATAGGGCACTTAATTATTTTCTTGGCTAAGATTTTGTGTGGGAGACCACAGAGGGGAAATGGAGAAAATAATGAAAATACTTCTTGCTAGTGAGCACTTTCAGCCCATGTTCTTCAGTAATCTTTCACAACCTGAAAATATTATTGAAAAGGATCAAATTTTGTGTGTTTTAATTCCATTTCAGTTTCAGTATGTGTGATACCATGGGCTGAGTACTCAAATTACAAATTGGACTTTCTATAATAAGAAGGTTACAGAATTTCTGATCCAACCATAACATTTCTTGGCAAACAATCTGGGCTTGACTGCAGTATGTTCTGAATGCTGTTGACCATGCCATATTTGTAAAGCCTGAAGGGAAGCAGAAAAGTTTTCTTTTTTAAAATGACATTTTTGTTGTATGCACCTCCATGAGGAATGTCTGTGCCAGGGAGCGAGAACAATTTTTCAGATCTAAGATCCCGACATGAGGTTTTGTTTTCTGGAGACACAGGTTGAAAGTTCAGATGCAAAGGCACCGTATATTTTCTATTTAATAAAGCTGATTTTATTGCACTGTGGCACAGTGATTAGCACTGCTGCCTCTCAGCACCAGGAACCCGAGTTCGATTCCCAGTCTTGGATCATTGATTGTGCGGAATCTGCACGTTTTCCCCGCGTCCGTGTGGGTTTCTTCCGGGTGCTCCATTTTCCTCCCATAAATCTGAAAGATGTGCTGGTTAAGTGCATTGGTGATGCTAAATTCCCCCTCAGTGTACCCAAATGTGCCAGAGTGTGGCGACTTGGAGATTTTCAGAGTAACTTCATTGCAGTGTTAATGTTAAGCCTACTTCTGACACTAATAAATAAACATTAAACTTAATGAGGAAGAAAGTGTGGGGGGCTCTTGTCTGAATTCCTGATGTGCATTGTCAATAGACAAAGCAGGGGTGTAAACTTATTAAATTACCACTTAGTTCTCCATGTTTTCCAATGAGTGGGGGGTGGGGCAGGAGGGCGCGGTGGTGGGGGAGAGGTGGTTGGGGGCAATAAGTTTGACTTATTGTGCAATATCGTCAACTTACTTTTACGTCTCCCCCAATCTCCTTTAAAGTCATGTTATCTTCCCTTTCAAAATCCAAAATAGTTTCTAATATTTTCTTTTCTTTGAAATATTTTGCCTTGAAGTAAGCCATTTCAAAAATTTTGCCCACTGCAGCAGATAAATTTGAGAAAGGAAAAATGAGAGGGAGAGAGATAAAGAAAGAGAAAGAGCTTTCACCCCTAGAATCTGGGTTGGATTCAAAGCCACAACCCCATAAAGGACAATGAACAGAGAGTGAATGCAGCGCACTAGCAAAATCTCCGGTTTCATTTAAAATATTCTTTCTTTAACAAAGTGAGAGGCAGAGCTTGTTTGTTTTTGAAACCACTTGATCTCTGTATCAAGTTTGAGTCTCAATCATGCTCATCTGAAAGGTTCTGGGGTCAAATTTTATCCTGTACCAGGGCACAGAAAGATTTAACCCCAGTGCCTCATGGAAAGGCTTATCATCTGGGTTTTCTGTACCAGATAGGTCTCCAAAAACCCTTGCTATTAACATTTGGTTAACAAGATCAGGTTCGGAATTGCTGCCCTGACCAGCTAAGTGGTATATTGACACGTAAGAGGCAATTTTCTCTGGCAAAGGCAAAGTCCTTACTAGATGTGCTAAATAATTTAGAGACAGAACTGTTGACCCAATTCCCCAACACACACACAACCCTGTCTGTGCTCCGTACTGGCAACAGGTGCATGCAAAATGGTCCCTTTTGCTGTCAAGCCTTAAACATGAGCAATAGTTACTCAGCTGAAATACAGCAGGCCAATAGCTGTCACATGTGGAGCCATCCCACAACAAGAATCAGAAGAGGGGAGAAAACTTGGCAAAGTAAGGAACAGAAGTGAGAGGATGATTTGGATGTAGGAGTCTTAGAACAGACTGTCCTTCAATACACTGCAACCTAAATTGACGCAACACAATCTGATGTGGGAGCAGAGCACCGTATGTTCCAATCATACAGCAGTTATTTTGAAGGAGGATTCCACAGTGTTTGGGCAACCAGACATTGGAATTGTTACTGTACTGACTTGGAAGCAAATGTCCAGCAAAATTTAGCTGTGCCACAAGTAAGTGTCACTCTTGCAAAAGTATTCCATAACGCTTCTTACTTCGTTTTGGCATCTCTGTCTCTTTGAAAACAATAGTGTTACTGAGCTGAATGTTCTTCACCCGTTCTGTACTTTCCTGCATCAGTTTTAATTTTTAATTTTGCTTTTTGACTTTTTGATTTTGATATATTATTGTCACGTGTTGGGATACAATATTGTTTCTTGCGCACTATACAGACAAAACATACCGTTCATAGAGTAAATAGGGGAGAAGCAAAGGTAAGGGTGCAGAGTATAGTGTTACAGTCATAGCAGAAAAAGGTCAACTTCATATTTGGTAGGCCCATTCAAAAGTCTGATGGTAGTGGGTGGAAATTTTGTTCCTAAGTCGATTGTTTAGTGATCTCAGGCTTTTGTATTTTTTTCCCAATGGAAGAAGGTGGAAGAGAGATTGTCTGGGGTGCATGGGGTTCTCGATTCTGCAGGCTGATTTTCCAAGGCAGCAGGAATGTAGATGAATTCAATGGATGGGAGTCTGGTTTGCATGATGGGCTGGGCTACGTTCACAACCCTTTGCAGTTCCTTGCAATCTTGGTCAGAGCAGGAGCCGTACCAAGCTGTAACACATCCGGAAAGGATGCTTTCTATGGTACATCTATAAAAATTGAAGAGAGTTCTTAGCCTCCTTAGAAAGTGGAGGTGTTGGTGGGCTTTCTTAACTATAGCGTCAGCATGGAGTGACCAGGACAAGTTGTTGGTGATCTGGACACCCAGAACCATGAAGCCCTTAACCATTTCCTCTTCATCATTGATGTTGACGGAGGCAAGTCCTTCACTACACTTCCTGAGGTCGATGACTATCTCCTTCATTTTACTGACCCTAAGGGAGAAATTATTGTCATCGCACCATTTCACCAGATTCTCTGGCTGGAATTTTCCCATTCTATTCACCACGGGAATTATAGCAGGTGGGGCAGCGGAGAATGCAAAGGTCCATTGATCTCAGGTGGGATTTTCCATCCTGGGGAGAGCTCAGCCATAAAATCCCACCCTCCGTCTCCTTCCTGTACTCTATCATGTCATTGTTTGAGATCCGACCCACTACACTGGTGTCATCAGCAAACTTGAAAATGGAGTCACCATTCCTTTTTACAAACTAGATGACATCCATTTTGCAAATATGACCTAAACTTTTCAAATCCATGTAGGAAATAGCTAGTTACATGATAATCAACTGCAGTCCATACCGTGTTCAGACAGTTTCACGGTTTCTTGAGTTTGTTTGAACATTAATTAGGGGAATGGTAACATAACTGGTTAATGTTTACGCTCCTGAGCTACCTGTGCATCAAGTTTTCATGATCATACTTAACTATGACAGCATCCAAAGACATATAGGCCAGAATTCTCCAGCTGTTCACACCGGTGGGATTCTCCGGCATGGGGTGACGTCAATGGAAACTTCCAGTGGAACCAGGGAATTGTGCCGCTAGCGAACAACATGCTACCTCCTGCTGGAGGGAAACACATGGTTGGGAGGCCAGAAAATCTCGCCAATAGACTGCCCTAACGCATGGGCCTCAGCTCAACATCAGAAGACCACTTGGGCATCAGAGGATGAATGCCACCTCTGGGTCTCATCAATGCGGTCAGGAGAGAAGGAAGGAAATTTGGTTGATAAATCGGAAAGACCAAGACTCCTGAGTTTAGGATGAATACCATTCATTGACTCTGAGGTAATCTGTTCAGAGTAAGCACCACGCAAGAACAAATTAAGCAGGTGCTAAAAGGGGTGGGAAAGGTCTGTGAAGGTAAAACAAATTATACATACCTTTGTGTTTAAGAAGATTAATTTAAACCCAAAAAAATTCAATGCTCTTACACAACAACTGCTCTTGGAACATTTAATTGATGGTTGCAGTCAGAAATATGAATGCGTAAAAAAGGTTTAATTGGGATGGTTCACCGAATCCCTCATGTTCAATCCTGCCTTCCTTTCCAGGAAAGGAAACAAGCAAATGCCAGAAAGAAACACGTAACCTCCAATTGTTGGCAAGTGGCACCAAGTCAAACCAGCAAGACTACTCATCAATATTAGTAAAGCCCAAAGACCCAGAAATTGGAGTGCTTCAGAGAACAATTCCCGTGCCGAGATGGTGAGTCAATAAAAGACGGAGGAGATCTTTGGACCGAAGTGGGTGTAAGCGATCCGGTTGAGAAGCAGTTGTGGTGGCGAGGAGGTGGTGTTTAGGGTTGTGAGCAATGAGTGGGAGAGGCCCTTGTTCTTTCAATATGGCGTCCCAACCCTCCTCCCATGTTGATTGCTGTCATTATGCCTTTGAAAACCTAACCGCCTCCTGGAGACCAAGGTTAAATGAGTTTTTGCAATGTTGATTCCCACATTGTCCTCACAACCATGCCAGGAAACCCAATATATTTTCCCACAAACAATGTGAGATCCAAATGAATTGACTTCACAAATTATGAGTGCCAAATTATGAAAAGTAGCAGTTACAAAAGAAGGGAAATTAAGTACAAAATATTCTGAAACTCAGCAACCTTATTTTCTGTTGCAATTTTCATGCTTTTGTTCATTTTAGTGAGGCAAATGTCAGATGATTCCGGATAGTTGTAAGTGAGATTGGGACAAGAATGCATTCCTGCTTGACTTGGAATTATTGATCAATCCTAATTTGAAAATATTGGCAAAATTGAGTGTTTCAGATGAAATGGCCCCATTTAAAGTAAGGAGGAATGTTTCAAATCTACAAATATTATCCCCGTTGACCAAATCAAATTCTTGAGCATCCTGAACCCTGGCTAACTGCCCAGAACACTTCCATTATCAAAGATGTGGCAGAGAAGTCTCTCAAATGTAAAGAAGTGGGACTGCACGGCTGCTTAAAAAATAACAAGTATGTTTACTGCTACAGGCAATATGTAACACATCATGTGGTGAGGGTTGGTACCCAATCCTGGCAGCACTCCACTGATACAATTTTACAATTTTTTGCAAAAACATGCAGTGCAAATAAACAGCACTTATGTGCACTTCTGAAAGAAAAGTATTTTTTTTAACCACTTAAAACCACTCCTGAATTTCAATGCCAGTAATTTCTAAATTGGGATGAAAATGTAATACATCCTAAGGCTGTTTTTTTTCCCTTGCTGCTTCTAAAACATTTATTTGTCGCTACGATTGATTAATTATAATTCATTATGACACCCTAAAGGCTTTTCTTACATAAAGGCAAAGGTGTGTCCAGGATAAAAGATTTGTTTTTCAAGGGCTTGTCTGTGAATAGATTAATCTTTATCAAATGTGAGCCACTTGCCTGAGAACCTTGACTTAAGTTTAAGTTGATTTATTAGTCTCACAAGTAGACTTACATTAACACTACAATGAAGCTACTGTGAAAGATCCCCAAGATTTTCAGAATTTTCAGGTGAAAGAGGCTGTACAATGTAGATAGATCTAACAAATGTTTTGCTCCTTTTTTATCCTTAATTTTCATCCTCCACTTTCATTAGATCAAAATCTTGGAACACCCTCCATTAAGTTGATCTTTCTCTATACCCTAGCTGTGACTGTAACACTACATTCTGCACCCTGTCCTTTCCTTCTCCCCTGTGTACTCTATGAACAGTATGCTTTGTCTGTATAGCACGCAAGAAACACTACTTTTCACTTTTTCCAATACATCTCACAATAATAAATCAAATCAAATCAAAAATACAGCACTGCGGGTGAGCCTACACCACAGGGGCGCTAGCAGTTCAAGAAGGCAACTCACCAACACCTTCTCAAGGGCAATTAGGGATGGGCGATAAAAATGCCAGCCGAGCTAGAGAGGCCCAAGTCCCGCGAAAGAATAAATAAAATTTTCCAGTGACAGCAATTACTTTTGCTCTCGCCTAGTACTGCCTTATTAAAGACTAGGAGGAGCATGGCTCCACTGTGTAGTTTTTTAACATCATAGGTAGGCAGCTGTGACTCTGCCTAAAGAAATATCTTCCTTTAAATACTGTTTTCTGAAATAATGAATGCTCCTTTGAAGATTCATGTGAAGCTTAGTTCTCCAGCTTTAATTTTGCCCATAACTCTTTCTTTTCTAATTTGCAGAGTTTGCCTTGATTGAAGAGGGATTCTGAGTACTGCAGAGTAAAGTCTTCCTGCACCTGAAGCAGATGCAGAAACAGTGGCAGAGGACTAAAGTTTCAATTTCTGATTAGTGTTGTTGTATTGAGGGAGTCACCTTCTGCGGGTTCAATGCGGTGGGCAATCCATTGCCATGTTCTGGTTCCAGATTACAAAAATCTGTGTAGTATTATCTCCTCATGTATTTCCTTCCATGAAACCATTGGATAAAATTACACTCGCACCAAATGTCCCCTAAAATGATCTCCAAGGAAAGCATCCTACTTCATGTACTAGCCCGGTGAATTTTGACAGGTCATCCAACTGTGAATCACAGTTGAACTCTGCCATTTTTTTCTAATATTTACACGTTTGCACTCCCAACATGGATCACTGGACAGAGAAAGAAGCCGGAATTCTGACAGATTTAATTATCCTTGGGATTCACAGCTCAAAAGAACGGAGTGTTTCATTAGCACCCTAACCATCGGAGTCATAATCCTCCTATTCTATGTTCCTGTTTGTTATGGTCTTCTAGTCTTATATTGCGATACAAATGGCGGCCCGGTGGCACAGTAGTTAGCACTGCTGCCTCACAGCGACAAGGACCCGGTTTCAATTCTAGCCTGAGATGACTGCCTGTGTGGAGTTTGCACGTTCACCCCATGTCTGCGTGGGATTCCTCTGGATGCTCCGGTTTCCTCCCACAGTCCAAAGATGGACACCAGGTTAGACTGATTGGCCATGCTAAACTGTCCCTTAGTGTCAGGAGGTAAATACATGGTTTTTCAGGATTAGGGCCTGGGTGGAATTGTTGTTGATGCAGACTCGATGGGTCAAGTGGCCTCCTTCTGCACTGTAAGGATTCAATGATTCTATGAAATGCTTAATATTTCCTGGGTAGAATTTTCCCATCCCACCCGTCCGTCACAGGAATCATGGAGGGGAGGCAGAAAATTTGGTGGACCATGCAAAGTCCGTTGACCCTGAGCATGAAATTCCAACTTTGGAGTGAGAGTGGCCAGAAAATCCCACCCTCTGTTTTTTTCTTTGATTGATTTCATGGATGTGAGTGGGTTAACTTTTATTAATCATTGGGCACTGCTGTCATCAGCTATAGCAAATGAAACTGTTTGAAGAAACCAGTAACATCATGAATTAATTCCAAACTTTTGGACTGATATTCCCACCCAACATGTTGGGAAATGTATGGTTGGTAGAAACCCGCGGGCTTGGGTCTATTTAAGGTTCCTGTGTGATGTTCAGGAATTTCCTCTGAAGTGAAGGGAAGAGGGAATGGGTGGCAGAATGCTTGAAGCAGGAACTGGCATCCCTTGCTCTCCCAGTTTATTTACCACCAATCCACACCTCCTGCACTGGGAAGGTGCCCAGAAGGCAGTAGCGAGAATGCCCTGAAGTCTTCAGCTACACTGCAACACTGTTGTGTTTGTGCACCTACTACCAGATGCAAAGACCTACCAAGGGGCTAGCTATGCCTGGAGTGGGTTGTGTCTTTGGTTAAAAATCTGCATATGGGGCGCAATCGTTGTGCTCAGTTGAACTGTCACCTCAGTGCCAGAAGAGAGAAATAGTACTCTTTGTAATTTTGTCACATGCAGACTGCAATAGTTCAAGAAGGCAGCTCAGCACCATCCGCTCAACGCCAGTTGGAGATGGGCAATAAATGGTCACCTAGCCAGCGATGCCGATATCCCATAAATGAATAAAAAACAAAAACTGGCATTCCACAAAATATAACTCATTAATAAGCATACCATTTACATTTTTGCTCAGAAAAGAGACATGCCGTTGAATTTTTCCAACTTGCACTCATCAGGACAGATGCGAGAAGACCAAATTTCAAAAGGAACAGGCATTTGTACTGTATGAGAAAAGTGTGCTGCTTGGTTGGCAAGTGGATTCTGACCAAGGCATCACCATGGAGAATGCACCAGGGAACAGTCCAAAGATATGCAGGTTAGGTGGATTGGCCATGTTAAAATTGCCTTGAGAGTCTAAAGATGTGTAGGTTCAGCTGATTAGCCATGGTAAATGCAAAAGGTTATGGTGTTAGGGCTGGGCTGGTGGGGGAGGTGAGGTGGGCCTGGGTAAGATATTTTTCAAAGAGTTGTGCAGACTCGATGGTCCGAATGGTCTACTTCTGTCATGTAGAGATTCTATTCTATGGTTATCCTCCAAGATTTTGTTTAAATTCAATGAAAGGCAAATCAACTCTGATTGGCTGAGCATTATCATGAGGAATGTACCAGGGAATAGTTGTCCCCCAAGCTTATGTTCAATTGAAAAATGCTACAATGCCTGGACAAATACTTTTTGGCTGTAGAGGCTAAGGTCCTGCCTATGAACATATGTAGCTTCTAACAAGTGGAAGCGAGCCACGTTGCAAGATGAACTGACAATATTAAATTGGCTGTTAGTATAATTCTTAGCACACTCGGGATTGTTTAGTAACTGTTGCCCAGTTATGGAATCACATCGTGGTTCACTGCTTCCTATTTTTTCCAGTCTACTCCATCAATTTGTGACTCTCACTCCTGTGGTTAAGGCCCTTTGAAACAGCACTAAGTTCAAAAGGTCCTGCTGAGTTTGGGTTTCCCACCTGCGTATAGTGTACTCTTCTCTTCTTCCACCAGCAAAAATTAGATCTGTTGGAAATGGAGGCATGTCTGCTGCATCTTAGCCGCCATTTTTAAAAATCCACAAAGCTTTCCCAACTGCGTGGAAATCTGAGCCAATGTGTGCGAAAGTGGGAGATTTATGAGGCAAAGTTCTCGTGTATCAATCAGCGTAACAAAGTTTGATATAGAAAACAAACAAAAACGCAACTACATAAACTTACATATATTTATGGCACAGTGCTGCTTCATAGGGCCATGGACAAGAGTTCGATTCCTGGCTTGGGTGATTGTCTGAGTGGAGTTTGCATGTTCCCCTGTGTCTGTGTGAGTTTCCTCTGGGTACTCCTGCACTCCAAAGAGGTTGATTGGCCATGCTAAATTGCCCCTAGTGTCAGGGCAACTAGTGGGGGAAATACATGGGGTTGCAGGGATGGGATTGTTGTTGATGCAGGCTCAATGGGCCTAATGGCCTCTTTCTGCACTGCAGGATTCTGTGATTTAACGAAAAACAACAAAGAACAACCCAGCACCGGAATCAGGCCCTTTGGCCCAACGAGCCCACGCCGCCATTTCAGCAAAGCATTTTCCTACACCTACCCTGCCCCGTGTGTATGTGAATGGTACCCCTAATGTACCATTCTATGATATTCTTCATATACAGAAATATGTAGATAAAAATAACCTGATCCTTTGCACAGAAGTGCAAGGATGAATGGATAGTGAACCAAAAGAGGGTTAGAGGGCTGAGTAAAGCTTGGTCAAAGAGTTTGACCACGGAATGTGATGACAGAATTGGTCATATGTCTCCCTTTATTAAATGGATATGATCAAAACTATCATTCAACAATTTATTTTCAATGATTTCACAAATCCTTCAAGTTATGGAGATTGTAATTAAAACTGATCCTATTTGGGGACTGAATCTATTGAACTGAGACTCAATTAACATTATGTTCTGATACCATTTGTATAGTCTTAACAGTGCTCCTTTCTAAGGTGTTATTTTCAAAAAGTATTTATTTTGATTACTTCCTCTGAGGCTTCCTGACATCATAGGCAATCCCAGGTGAGAGATGACAGATGACCTACATGTTTTCGCAACGTTGCTTTAACCAGTCAGTACGTGTTGTGCCCTGTGGTGTATAATTTTTCCCCAGACACACAGCCCCTTCCCCTCAGAAAGTGCTTGGTCTTTATCTCCCTATAAAAGCACAGTGAAATCAGGAATTACGTGGGGAATTACTGGAATGAACCACTTTTACTGGCAACACAATGTTAGTCTAACAGCAAGTCTTAAAGCGTTCTTGCTAAACTGCCGTAAATGCACAAAGTGAAATGAAATTCTGTGATATTCCCCGAGCCTCAGGTTTTGTGGAGCATCCAGAAGAAGAAACCTGTTTCAAAAAATGTGTCAACAGATTTTCCACAATGGACTCATTCAGATGAATCTTTTTTGGGCAGAGGCTGTCAGGACCAAAAGTGCAAGGTGACCTTGGGGCAAGCCCCTGAGTGGTGGCACTTTGCCATTGGCAGCCAATTCACCATTAGAGCTGCCATCAAACTGAGATCAGTGGCCTGCCCCCTAAGACCTGCCGGCACAGACAGAAAGCCAGCAGCTAGACAGCCTCGTCAGCATCATCACTGGGGTGCCCGTTACTGAGGCCGCAACTCCAGGGAGAGGGCACTTCAATGCTGATATGTCCTTGAAGCTGACTAAGTTTCTTAGGGGAAGGCCCAAGGTCAGGTGGGCAGGCCCCAGTGACTGCGGGAGGATGGATCAGTAGTGGTTACAGTGGTGGTGCCTTGGGTGGGGTGATGGATGCTGGGGAGCACATCCGTGAGCAATGGATTCCTCCCCAACTCTCCTCCATTGTGAGGTGGCCAGGGCTTACCAATGCAGGAAAAATCCCTGTGAGGGCTTGTAATGGCCCGAAACTGGGCCATTTAATGGCTCAATTGTTCAGCTCATGAGTGGCCATGCTACTCATGTTCCTGGCTCTGACAATATGTCTTAGCAGTGGAAAGATGTCAAGTGCACCTCATGACACCTTCACCTGCCATTTTGCCAGTCCTCCCACCTCGTAGCCCATGTCCAATGGGCAGACAAAGCCCATATTCCTTGAGTAGCATGAATTCTAATCTCTTTGATCTTTCCTAAGTGTTGCCTGTCATGACTGACACAGAAGTTATCCAGAACCGAACACTAATAAATCAAAGAATATTTTAATTTTGAGGTGTGCTGTCAACCATGATGCAGATTTGCCTCAAACATTCTTGATTTGATTTGATTATTGTCACATGTCTTGGTATACTGTGAAAAGTATTGTTTCTTGCGCGCTATACCGACAGAGCATGCCGTTCATAGAGAAGGAAAGGAGAGAGTGCAGAATGTAGTGTTAGAGTCATAGCTAGGGTGTAGAGGAAGATCAACGTAATGCGAGGTAAATCCATTCAAAAGTCTGATAGCAATAGGGAAGAATCTGTTCTTGAGTCAGTTGGTATGTGTCTTCAGACCTTTGTATCTTTTAGTGCTAGGCATGCTTTTAAAGCAATAATTGAGATTCAAAATTTACATACAGATTTTTAAAAACCTTTTACTTGGAACTATTTGCAACACTGTAATCTGCCTCGGTATCACAGCAGGCAGGAAAAAAAATGATAAACTTCTTGTTACTTCTGCTTCGGATTACTTAGAGCCCGAGGTAGGTGCTATGTCATGTGCAGTTTGTGGTATATGGAGGTGGGTGATGGATTTCAGCTTTGACTCGCTGATAACATTTGCATCTCTAAAGGTGATGGGTGCAAGCACCAGCACCCACCCAGAAACTTAACCACACAATCTAAACTCTGCGAATGTGAGTGTTGCTTTGAAAATTGGAGCTTACACAGGGGTATCAGTCAGAATTTATAATTTTGTTATAGAGTGAGTCTTTTCCTATGACTTGCACAATCACATAGTTGGTGGATCACTAAACTCATAGGGTTAGATTTTCCTGTCCCACTGAACACTAGAATCGTAGTGGGCAGGACAAAAAGTTTGGCGAACTATGCAAAGGTCCGTTGACCTCGGGAAGAAATTTCCACTCTTGGAATGTATGTGGCCGGAAAATTCTACCCATAGTGTATTATGTCTGCTGTGATTCCACAGTGGCATGTTTAATGGGAAGCTTGGGGAGAAAGGATAGATAATGAGAGGAAATAAATAAAATTGGAGGAGGCCCGTGTGGAGCCCGAACACTGTTTGGGCTGCTTGACCTGTTTCTCTGTGTACGTCCCAAGAAATTCAGTGTAACTTACGGTTTCTATGACGCTGAACTCAACATGGAATATTGACTGATACATTCGGATCTTCACTTTGGTCCCTGGTTTGAGGCGAATTAGCAGATCCCAACTGTGGTGGTAGGAGGAGTGCTAGAATGGGCCTCTGTGTCGCTATGTTCGTGTAGTGGGATTAGGTCAACAACTTGCGCAGAGTTGTCTCCCAGTCAGAGGACCAGCAGTCCTGAAGCCTTGGCAAGCCCATCGAGAGAAGTGGGCACTGCTAAGGCAGCTCAGGGATCGAGAGGAGCTCTCATTTTGGAGTAATAAATTCACATTTGGAGGAGCCACACCAGCAATAGCTCCTCTGGGTGGCCCCGAGGGGCTAGAAGCTTGGTCTTCCCGCCTTTCTGTGGCCCTTTCTTTGGGGGATGGAGCTTTCAGCTCCAATGGCCGCTCCCACTCCAAATGACCACTGGGTGGCCACCTCCTGGATCTGCCCAGCAGGGAAAGAGAGGGTGCTCTAGGCTGAGAAAATCACTCTGAACAGGTCCTTAGTTCCTTTAAAATGGCTGCCTGCCTGCATTTGGCAGGATCCGTTCTCGTTGTTAGGGAAATTCCCTGGCAGCGAGTAAGGCTGTGTCAGGAAGCTGACATCATTCTCCATTATTTTCATGTCTCCCTCCTCTCAGCCTGCCATCCCGGAACTGTGAAAAACCTGTCCAATCTGAGCAGGTGAATGAAACAGTAACAGGATTCGAAGTAGAAAGGAGAAAAGGGGGAGCCCAATTGTCATGAACAACACTTTATTTCCCTTAGCAGACCACATTTACCTGATCCCCTTTTTGATGGAAGACTGAATCAGAATTCTTAAGACACAGAAGGAGGCCATTCAGCCCATCAGAACTGCGTAAGACCATAAGACATAGGAGCAGAAATAGGCCTCTTGGCCCATCGAATGTGATCTGCCATTCGGCCATGGCTGATATTTTTCTCATCCTCATTCTCCTGCCTTTTCCCCATAATCCCTGCTGCCCTTATTAATCAAGAACCTATCTATCTCTGTCTTAAACGATCTGGCCTCCGCACTGACAGCAATCCCAGGCCCTATCCCCGTAACCTCACGTATTTACTCAAATGGTCCCCCTGATACTAAGGGGCAATTTATCATGGCCAATCCACGTAACCCACACATCTTTGGAATGCATGGCAATGGGTCAATTCGCCTGCTATTTGGCACCGCGTAGGAGAATCCATTTATTTGCGAACATCAGTTCACGCCTTGAAATGACAGAAATATTTTCAAATTGCGGAACTGTAATTCTCAACAACAATATCTGCGGCCAGGTCTGGGAATTGCATTGCCTTTAATGGCATTTTTGTTTACTTTTCTCAGGGGGGGCTGGGGGGAGGGGGGGAACTACCCTAAAAGCAAGAAGCATAATAAAGATTTGAACGCTGTATATCGGAGGCTGGGCGTGTCAAGGTTATAGAAGTTTACAATAACAGGAAACGAGAACCTGCTGAGCAAAGGACACCATGTTATAGAGAAGGAGTTCTGATACAATCAGCAGCACATACAACATTGCAGAGCACAGGAAGTTACAGCTGCTGGTAACAGTGCTTTCAAAACACAATCCACTTAACACCAGATGGTTCATTTAATAGAACTCCCCCCACGAATCCCAACCCTCACCCCACCCCCCCACCACCTCGCACCCCCACCAACCACCCTCAATTAACTCCTTTGATGTCACCTCCATGATCTTTAAATACTATTTTCCCATTCGACTGATCTTTCTCAGGAATTGAAATGCATCGAAGGAAAATTATTCAATGCGTCTTCCAATCTCAAACAAGGTTTGATAATTATTTATTTTTATTGAGAAACTGAAGAGGTAGGTCGAGGAACCCTAAAATTTGAGATGTGTAGGATCCAATTTCTAAATCAAATTTTTAAAGTTTATTTAGTCGTCACAAGTAGGCTTACATTCACACCGCAATGAAGTTACTGTGAAAATCCCCTAGTCACCTATTCAGGTACACTGAGGAAGAATTTAGCATGGCCAATTTACCTAACCTGGACCGTGGAAGGAAACCAGAGCACTTGGAGGAAACCCACACAGACATGGGGAGAATGTGCAAGCTCCACACATACAGCAACCCAAGCCAGGAATCGAATCTGAGTCCCTGGCGCTACGAAGCAGCAGTGTTAACCACTGTGCCACTGTGCATCGATGAGGTGGGTGTCCAGCTTGAGGTTCAGGGCTGGATTTAATGGAGGCAACAGGAGTCTTAGCAGTCGGCTAGAGAACTGGTTGGAGCTCCGCGTCACCTCTTTTAGAATCGGCTCACTGAACAGGCACTGAACAGGCCAGCTGCATGGCCTTCTCTCAGGATCAAGGACCCTGCTTGGCAGAGGTCGGAGTGGGGGGGGGCTCTGCACTCAGCAGCACCACTGGAGAGATGGTTGCTGCTGCCAGTACTCGAATCAAACAGGGAATCCAGGCCACAGGTGAGTAATGGGAAGGGATGGCTTTCAGCGCTTGCTTTCCGTCCCCCTTGCTTCTCAATGTGAGGTCTCTTGGCGCTTTTGAACGAGTGAGTCAATGCTTACTCTGCTCCCTGCACGGTGAGACCTATCACCCACTGCTAGGTTAATACCAGTCGCAGTACGATGAGGCCCTTAAGTGAAAATTAATTGGTCACTTAAGGATCTCAATTGGTGGGGGGGAGGAAAGACCATCCATGCACAGACCATCCACTTTTCGCAGAGT
This sequence comes from Carcharhinus amblyrhynchos, assembly GCF_965287045.1. Lineage (NCBI taxonomy): Eukaryota > Metazoa > Chordata > Chondrichthyes > Carcharhiniformes > Carcharhinidae > Carcharhinus > Carcharhinus amblyrhynchos. The sequence continues at coordinate 59,771,328 of NC_137335.1, forward strand.
GGCAGGAAAGTAACACAGTCCCCACCTGTCAACTTCATGCCTAATTAAATTCTCTCCACCGCCAACCCGCTGAGGCAGAGAGCATTAAACCCTGCCCTTTATGTCTGAGAGCATTACTTTACAAATATAAGACAGAGGAATATAGAAAAAGGGAAATGAGAGTAAAACAAAAGATCTTTCTATTCCACAGTTTCTAGTTCCGAACATCATCACATAGAGCATGTCCGTGTCTGTTTGTGATAAAGATAGGACATGATAAAAGAAAATGACAGATATTTGTACTTGCCTCTGTGTCGATTGTTCTATCTGATGAAGCCAGTCAGCTGGAATTTTTATGGAATTCCCTAATATCTTACCATAACACGGGCAGAAAATTGGTGGAACTTCCAGGAGTTCAATGCTGAAAGCATTTTAAAATATCTGTTTGCGCTGTGAATGTGGTAAATTAACATGGCAAGGACATTGCTCATCCTCCACCGAGGTTCTGGCAGGAGCGTGGGGGAACTCCACTGCAATCTCTTTGTTGCTTAGTTGGGTATCAGTTGACATGGTTCAATGGAGGCATTTTCACTTCTGGAGCTGTACTACTGCCTCACAGTGCCAGGGACCCGGGTTCAATTCCAGGATTGGGTCACTGTCCGTGTGGAGTTTGCACATTCTCCCCGTGTCTGCATGGGTTTCCTCCAGGTGCTCCGGTTTCCTCCCACGGTCCGAAGTACGTGCTGGATAGGTGCATTGGCCATGCTAAATTCTCCCTCAGTGTACCCGAACAGGCGCCGGAGTGTGGTGACTAGGAGATTTTCACAGTAACTTCATTGCAGTGTGAATGTAAGCCTACTTGTGACACTAATAAATATAAACTTGAGTAAAACTTCTGAGTCAGCAGGTTTCCAGGTCTCCTTCAGGAGCTTCAGTGCAAAATGTGGGCTGACAAACGGTGTAGTACTGAGGAAGTGCTGTACTGTCAGATTTACCTTCTATTGGGTAAGATATTAAATTTGATGCCTTGCCCTCTCTTTCAGTTGAGTGTAAAAGATGCTACGGAAGAATTTGAAGAAGAACAAGAGCAAGTTCTTTCAGCATCTTGGCCAACATTCATTCCTCATGAAACACCTTCAACAGATGAAGAAACAGAAAATGCAGGAAATACTCAATGGCCCTGGCAGCTTCTGTGAGAGAGATACAGAACTCAAGTTTTGGCCTGTGACCTTTCAGCACCTGAAATAGAGTACGTGCACACATTAGCTGCATTGCAACAGCATCTACAGTTTCAAAGTACTTCATTGCTTTGAGATGTTCTGAGGTTGTGAAAGGTGCTATATAACTGCCAGCTTGAATCATGGAATCTACAGTGCAGAAGGAAGCCATTCAGCCCATCCAGTCTGCATTGACCACAATCCTTGTAATCCCATGCATTTAACCCAGCTAATCCCCCTGACACAATGGGACAATTTAGCATGGCTAATCCACCCAACATGCACATCTTAGGAGTGCGGGAGGAAACTGGAGCGCCCAGAGGAAACACATGCAGACACGGGGAGAACGTGCAAACTCCACACAGACAGTAACCCAAGCTGGGAATCGAACCCAGGTCCCTGGTACTGTGAGGCAGCAGTGCTAACCACTGTGCTACCATGCCACTATTTTCTTTATTGTTAAAACTGGGTCGACAGTCTGTTTAAAAGTAGCTGATCTTTGCTTGGCCAGTTTTGTGCCCACTACAACTGCTTTCCATGTGGTGGAGTTTGTGGGTTTGAGTGAAGATGCATTGTCGAGCTGTTGAAATGGATGGAGATACTACACACTGCAGTCACGCTGCACCAACAGTGGAAGGACTGGATATTTAGGTTAACACTTACAGACCTCCTGATTTTCATTACTGCAGAGTAATCATTGCTTTCAAAAGATAATAAATCATTAAAATGCTTTGAGGCATTTTGACATGACAAGACACTAAAACCGCAAGTATTATTGAAATAACTTCTCATAGGCTGGTGGCCCTTCACCCAATTTCCTTTATTTACAAACTTATCTCGTTTCATTAGAGCGCTTCGGGTACAATGTTGGAATCTGGAGTGCCAGTGGACCTGATATGTATGAATATATATCATTCCTCAATATACACACAGGTAAGACTTTCTGATTTGGCAAGCAATCAGTAACTCAATCAGGGAGCTCATACTCCAAGAAGCCCACCTCATGGGCCTCACTGAAGGCATTACAATGATCATGCATGATCAATGTGTTGTGCTTTAATGTAGCTTTCCTTATTTTTGAATGGGCTAATGGGTAATTACAGCTTGTATTGGTTACTTAAATTAGATAAATTTTCCAGAACCCACCCCCTCCTTCCCCTCCCCAGTGGGAATCATACTTTAATTAGTTGAGGGATATGGGGACTGGGCAGGAAGTTTAAGTTTAAGGTTGTTTATTAGCGTCACAAGTAGCCTTACATTAACACTGTAATGAAGTTACAGTGAAAATCCCCCAGCTGCCACAATCCAGCATCTGTTTGAGTACACTGAGGGAGAATTTAGTACTTAACCAGCATATCTTTCGGACTGGGGTGGACTAGAGGTTGAGATGAGATTGGCCATGGTCGCATTGAGTGGCGGAGTAGGCTCAATGGGTTGAATAACCAACTCCTACTCATTGTTCTTAAGTTCCTTTGTTCAAATGACCTGGTAAGAATAGTCAGAGTGGGTTTACAATGAATGAAGTTAGTGGCATTTTGTCTTGAGATAACTCACTTAATGGATGAGGGTTACCTGCTGGCTACAATTAATTTGTGTTCTTAAAGACATTTCATAAAGTTCTATACGTCACATAAGGTTCACAAAGAAGACTGAGGCAAATAGAGTTAATGGGAAATTAATTAACTGATTGACAATTGGTTTGTCAGTGAGCATCAGAAAGTAACAGGACAGATGTATCCAGTTTTTAAAAAAAAGGATCTAAAGGACAGTTGAAAGCTACGTGGAACATCAAACTTCCAGTTGTTTCGGTACCAGAGTAACGCTATGGGGAGATTCTCTCAGCCCGCTGTGCTGCTGACGCCAAAGGACAAACTGACACTGCCAATGGGTGCCTTAGCACTGCCCACCAGGCATCGGGCAGTGCCAAGTGGGAATAGGCCCCGCCCCCTGACTCCCAGGGGGAATCCCACTGGGGCACACTTCAATGCATGGAGTGTCGGCGATTCATTCCGGAAATCCTGCTAAAAAGAATGATGTTTTCATGTGAATTGGAGACTTAGAATTTTTTGGGGAGAATTCCAGCCCATGCGTGGAATGCAGTCTACCAATGTTGACGAGCATAGATCCTTAAATTAGATTGATATTTCAAACATTAAGCTTTACTCTTCTGAGGGTTCAGGAAAATGGCCCAGTTGTGTCACCTCGGAACTCACCTTATTAACCACTGCCCTCATCCCCTTTACTTTAGTAAAAGTTACCAAATAAATTAGGAGCCGTCCACACCAGCGCAAATTGTATGTGGTCTATTGATAAGAGTTGTTTCGATGTATCCTGTCTTAAAAGGGTGTTGTGTTCTTAACCCTGACAGCTCATTTGATAAAGGCAATGTATGAATGAGTCATGAAGACCATAAAGTTCAGACTTCATTCTCAGCCGGCGCTGAGGTAGCTAATTACAGATGTGAGGCAGAAGCGGTATGACTCTTGACCTTCGGGTCGAAGATGTAGGAGGTGGAAATCACTAAGGAGTGAACACTACTGTTAGAACATGCACATGCGTGAATGTCAGATATGAAAAGGAATGGGATCATTTGTGATCCTTGCCAAGCTGGTCGACTACCAGAACTCATTGCCTAGACTCAGACATGAAGAATGGTGGTTTGGGCAAAGTTTTAGTGGGTGAGTTGATACTTACCAAACTCTTCAGGCAGGAGAAGCAGAGGAAATTGGCAAAAGAAGGCTTCGTGCTTCCAGTTGTTCACAAACATGCTGACACGCTATCAGTTTCAGCTCAGTATTTATCCAAGTGTTTGAAGCAAGGGATTAGAAACTGACAATACGCTTGGAGAGAACAGAAACACATACCTGGCCTGTAAAGAAATATTCAGCTTCTCTGAAGATTATATTCTCAATCAGACACAGGCCACAATTTTACGTTGCCTGATCTGGAAACATGTGAACTCACACTAGAAGACGTTGGCCACATCCTGACGCCATTGTGCACTGATGTGATATTTCAGTCAGCGGGCGCACACTGGAGTTAGGAATGTGCCCACTGACAACTAAGCGGGCAATTGTGCCTCTTAAGGAGTCAATTAAAAGCGGTTTTACGTGGCTCATCCATTTTTACAGTGGATGGCAGACCAATTGGCCAGGCTGCCTGCACATTTCTGCTACAACCTCAATCCAGGGCAGGGTGAAATGTCTGGGGTGAAATAAATTTTTAAAACACCCTCTGGGGCCTAAGAACTGAGTTTTGCTGTCAGATGTTTGAATGTGCAATCATAGACACAGTTTGTTGTGTTTTGTCATCACATTTAATTTGTACAGGTCTGCAGCTCCCTGAGATAGCTCCACAGCAGCTGTCCACATTGAAGAAGCTCATTAAAAGCGCCAGCCTGCACCCTCCCTTTTCCTGGTGCCCGCTCGCTTACCACCCATAGCATCCCCAGCAGCGCTGAACCTTTCTCAGTGCACGTTTCACACAGGCTGCCTGTTGACCGGCCAACCAGTGTGATGTCACATGCCAGGCCCGATGTTGGCCGAAAGCCTAACCTGTGTCCGTTTTTGCCAACCAAATGCAGGGAACCAACAAACACAAAATTCAGGTCCTTGACTCAGAAGACTGCAGAAGATGCAGAAGGCTGACAAAGCATTTGTTTACTTTTGTTTCCATCGCTTATTTTTCATGGGTTAGGTCACCAGTCCATCACCAGAGATTATAGCTTGAGCGGCACCACTCTGCATCACTCTTACCACCTAGCATGGATGTACTGAAAGAATTTACATATTGTTAACCAATCAGGGTGACCGTGTTATGAATACCCTTCCTTGGCCTTCAAACCCTGGCGTGAGATTCAAACCCAGAGATTCTAGCTCAGATAGAGTCATAGGGTCATAGAATCAGAGAGATTTATAGCATGGAAACAGGCCCTTCGGCCCAACTTGTCCATGCTGCCCCTTTTTTAATCCCTTAACTAGTTCCAATTGCCTATGTTTGGCCCATATCCCTCTATATCCATCTTACCCATGTAATTGTCGAAATGCTTTTTAAAAGACAAAATTGTACCCACCTCTATTACTACCTCTAGCAGCTTGTTCCAGACATTCACCACCCTCTGTGTGGAAAAATTGCCTCTCTGCACCCTTCTGTATCTCTCCCCTCTCACCTTAAACCTATGCCCTCTAGTTTTAGACTCCTCTACCTTTGGGAAAAGATATTGACTATTTAGGTGACTTATGCCCCTCATTATGTTACAAACCTCTATAAGATCACCCCTAAGCCTCCTATACTCCAGAGAAAAAAGTCCCAGTCTGTCCATTCTCTCCTTATAACTCAAACCATCAAGCCTCCTAGTAAATCTCTTCCACACTCTTTCTAGTTTAATAATATCCCTTCTATAATAGAGTGACCAGAACTGTACACAGTGATTACCAGAACTGTATAAAGGGATGCTCCCCACAATGCCACAAGACCTCCTATTGTTATAAATAAATCAATTTGCAAAAAATGTCCACATAGCCAATTTAGATGTCCTTTCAGGAAAATGTTCTAAGCAAAACAAATGATGACATAAAAATTATCTATAAGTTTGGTTATTTGATTTCTTAAGAAATGATGTGATATCATGAAAGAAAGACTTGCATTTGCATAGTTCCCCTCATCACTTCAGGATGATTGAAAGTAGTTTGCAACCAATTAAGTACTTTCAATGCACTGTCATGTAGGAAAAACAGCAGCCAATTTGCACACAGCATGGCCCCACTGACAACAATCAAATACATGACCAGATCACCTGTTTTTTGCTGTTGGTTGAGGATAAATGTTGACCAAGGCATGAAGACTATATTGCTTCTCTCCCTTTCCATCTTATATTTTTATTAATGACACTTGCTGTTGAGCAGAATCAGAATCCAGTTAGCTATCTGTTCACATCCGCTCTTATACCTCTAAGAAATGACAGTCCAGCCAACACTAATTGTGGGCTATTTGCATTGACACCAATGCATCCTCTGTAAGTTTGATAGTTTGTTTGTAATAAATGTTTATGCAGGGGACCATTACATGCCCTGCTCCAATGTTCGTCCACTTGAAAGACATTGAGATGCATGGAGCCGAGTGTGTCTTTATGTTAATTTGGGTGAGGTTTTGGAGTTTACTTTTGATTTCTCTCAAAATCTTCAGATTTTAATTTGGAAACTTCGAGTAAGTCCTTTCTTTTTTACAATCAAACAATCTCGTTTCTGGTTTTTGCCTGCCTGGGACTGCTTGTATTTCAGTAAATAGGCATCTTCATTTAATGCTTCTCCTTAATTTTGTAACTGGATGTCAAGAAGTTGAAAGGAAATCCTCATTGACAAACAGCTGAATGAAAAGCCACCCTCAGTTTAAATCATAGAAGTAGGCAATTTAAAGTTGGATACTTGGACTCAAGTTTCAACAAGCTGACTGTTCTGTGACTTTGGGCTTTCTACTGCAATCTCTTTGGAAGTTTGAGAGTTTCTAGCCAAAAAGTAGCCAGCTTCAGTTATGCAACATTTCAGACTGCATAAACATTTATTACAAACAAACTATCACTGCTGCATATGTACATAATGATTCATTTTGTTAATTTAGCCAAATTGGCAAAGATTAATTACACTGTGCTTTGTTAGTCGGATTGGGAGAAAAGCCAAAGGGCAAGATGGCTGATAGCCAGGGCAAAAGCAAGATTTATTGCTTTCAAGATAAAACATAAAACCGCATGGATTAAAAGATGGCAAACACACTTAATTGGATTTCACAATAAATACATACAGCCTTGATTGAGAAATGTGCAGTCCCCCCGTGCACACAACTTTGAGCCTGTAATAACATTATTTAAGAGCAAAAAGTAACATTTCAGTGAATTCCATGGAGAATCCTTCTCGTCAGTGCAATTGTATTTTCATTATGTGTGGCTGAAATGCTTGAGAACATTAGAGATGGCAAGATAAAGGTGGACGTAAATTGGAATAGGAATGGAATTTTCCATTGCTATGAGTCCAGGCAGAGAGAAAAAACTCCACTAATCAGGACAAAACTGGAGTTCAGCTGTTTACTCTTAAAATGTATTTTTACAGTTGTTCCTAATTTACTGATTAAACTGTCCTTGTTGCTTTCAATTTTGACTTTGTAGGGTCCGATTTGATTTCTGCTGTGACTGCTTAGCATATGAGCCAAAGTCCTTTTTATCTATTGACTTACAGCTTAGCTTGTTTGTCTTTCTGACTTGCAGGATGATTAGAGTGGCGTGATTGTTATTTTCTTACTTTGAGATTGAATACACTTTGTTTTCGCTGACTATTAATAAAGGACCTTAGTAAAGATTTATTTCTACCCCATAAGGTTGTGAACCCATCCCTGGCCGTGAGGACAACCCAACCATAAAGATCTCTAGGGACGAAATACTTCAGTTAGGTACATCATTCACTCAACTCTGCCTGCTATTTCATTTCCTCATTTTTGTTGATGTTTTTCCCAATGCGCATTCCACTTCTGCGCTGTGTGATCTGCTATTAAGATGCTCACCAGGTGGCTGAGGATTATCTGCCCTCAATTTTTCCATTTCTTTTTCCCTGTGGAGGATTAGCTGACCTCACTGTAATTTTCCCTTCCTCCCAACCTTTCACCAAGCAGTGGAGAACAATGTGGCATGTTTTTTAGTGAACGCTAAATCAAAATAATGAATCACGCTCATGTTAACGAATGTCATTAAAAATGGATTGATGGTCGTGTTAAGGTTCAGTGGTTTAAAATTCTTTGCTGTTATTAGCAGAATGCTTCAGTATGAAGGCACATCGAATAAACAGGATAACTCCAAATCGTGCGCAAGTTAAGTGTAAGCTGGAACTTGCCTTTTATTTAATGTGCGCAAGGTAAAATCTCCAGATAAAAGCAAAACGTTGCTGGAATATGAAATAAAAGCAGAAAATGCTGGAAAATCTCAACAGCTGAGATTTTCCAGCATTTTCTGTGGAAATCCCCAGAAATGATTCTCCCATGTTTCAGTGTTACATTATGATTACTTATTCTGGCTTTTGAAAAAAAAACTCCCCCAAGATTCATTGGTGATTTTACTTCTTTCTCCAGGGTGGCACGGCAGTTAGCACTGCCGCCTCACAGCGCCAGGGACCTGGGTTCGATTCCTGTCTTTGGTCACTGTCTGTGTGGAGTTTGCATGTTCTCCCTGTGCCTGTGTGAGTTTCTGCTGGGTGCTCCAGTTTCCTTCCACGGTACAAAAGACGTGCTGGTTAGATGCATTATTTTTTACTGTGTAGAAAAGATTAAAGAACAGCAAAGTCATCCAAAATGCCTTTGCTCAACTTCACCAGGCTGGATCCAAATAGAGCGAGCGTGATTTTGGTAAAAAAAAATCGATACTCAGTTGGTCAACGATTGACAAATCAAACGAGGGGCAAATCGTCAACTATTTTAACAAATCTTTAAAACCCCAACTGGCTGGCCAAACATCCCCTCAGCAAATAGTTAGGGTGTAGAGGCCAAGCTTTTGAATGTTGGAAATTTGCGATGGAGAACAGTTCCAGCCAAGATCTTGGAAGAAATCGGAGTCCCAGGAGGGTAGAAGACATTCAATTGTGCGTTCTAAAGGAGGGGGTGGGGGGTGGGGGGGGGGCCACCCTGGAGGACAAGTGCTGTGCAAAGAGAGGTGACAATGTGAAGGCAACAGAAAAAAAGGACTGACATACACAATCAAGAATTCACTGGTTGGAGAGTCTTTGCTTGGAATCTTCCTATCTCATTGAGCCGTTCGCCATCATGGCCTCCTTGGATCTGATGCGTTCCATTGTCCCTGCTTGCAGCTGCAAGATGGTGATCATTTGCAACTCCAGCATATCCTTCAGTCTCCCGGAGCCACCGTTCCTCCTGTAGAACCTTATCTGCTCTGCCACCTCCTCCTGCATGGGAGAGATTATGGCCAGCTCCCTTTCCGATAGGTACATTGATCGCCTTGACACAGTGGCACTCAAGGACTGTGAAGCATTCTCCATAAGGGGTGTCTGAGTGACTGGTGCTGGTCTCCTGGCTGAAGGTGTAGGTGGGATTTCAGCCCTGTTGGGTCACAGGTCTGTGGATGGTCTCCTGGCTGGAGGTGTAGTCCGGTTTTCAGTAACTCTGCAGTTGAGTCTGAGTTTTATCCTGTCATCAACCAGCACTCCTGGCCCTCTTGAAACTGCTGCAAACAAAAGCATTAGCCATGCTAAATTCTGTCTCAGTGTACCCGAACAGGCACTGGAGTGAAATGACTGGGGGATTTTCACAATAACCTCATTACAATGCTGATGTAAAACTACTTGTGATTAATAAATAAACTTTAAACTATTGAAGGTACCACTCTTTGCTGAGGTGACGGTTCTGTGGCACGATGACCACTGAGTTCCTTTTTGTTCGGAAGCACCAATAACATCCCCTTCCCTATGCTGCCCCCGCCATGCCCACACCCTCCATCAAATCACTATTTCCAACCATGCAACATTCCCTCTGTACTGCACTGAAGCGCTCATCGAAATTGTGTCCTAAAGTTCTAGAATGGGATTTCAAATTTGCAACTTTCTGACTCAGAAATCAGAGTGCAACAAGCTGTGTCAAGCTGACATGGACATGTGCACTGAGGAATTTAGGTGAACCTGCTTCCGGTTTGCAATTATTCCTGCCTATGTTTTCTCTTCTCTGGTTTGCCTGTATTGCAGTGTTGAAGTTAATATGATTATTTTTATGTTTCGGAATTGTGTCTTCAAAGCAAAATGGAGTGTGTCACATGACCTGCTCCGAAGTCTGCCTGACATCAACTCTGGAGGGTGGGGGGAGAGGGGGGCCAGGGGGAGGGGGTGGGCTTGTTGGGGAACAGTTTGTTTGTTAGAGATTGAAGCAGTGTCCAGATAGTTTTACTGGTAGAAGGTACAGATATGGCAATGGCAGCAGCCTCCGTTCCGACAACGGATAGATTGTGAGCATCTAAAACCCCAGAAAATATTGAGAATGTTAGGTTATAAACAGTTATGCTTTAAACTATCCAGTTATTTCCAAGATAAAAGAAAGCTGGGGTCTCAACGAGAACTAATCAGCATTTCTACCTTCATACAAGGCCTTATGATTTACATTGCTATGGAAATGGGCTTTGAAAAAAGAGGGGTTTCAAAGGTATTAGGTGTTTTAGCACTTTAATTCATGTTTGGGTTCTCAGCCAAGAATACAGCTTAACTGAGAGCCCAGAAATCCATTAGTCTGTTGAAACACCTGATTCCCAGTCATTCATTGATAGATTTCAGTGTTCTTAAAAAAACTCTTACCTACAACAGGTGAATATAAGTGTCAATCATCCAGATTCTTTAAGGTATCAGTAGCAGAAATTGCAGTTACTTGAAACTTCTTTATTTTTTGAAAATAAACATCCCTTGATTGACAGCTCTGGCTCCCTGATTTATTCTGTCAATATGTTGTAATATGTTGTGAACTACTGAAGACACATTTGGCGGAACTTTACGGCCTCGCTCAAGCGAGACCAGAAATTCCTGCCTGAGGTCAACGGACATTTCCGCTCCTTACCAACTCTGATCCCGTGGCAGGTGGAGGCTAGAACTCCAGCGACTATATCATGAGTGCTGGAACTTTCATTTACTACCCAAAGTAACTTCAAGTCAAATTTTGTTCTGCTTAGTGCCTTATGCAGTTTATGGAGTGTCAGCACAAGGAAATCAAAGGCCTTTCACCTATTAAAGCTCTTTATGATGACTAAGGGCCTTTCCCACCCAATTTTTAGGCGGGGGGGGAGCAGATGCAGGGAGGGTGGGAAACAGAGAAAAGTACTTTTCTCTATCTAGGATGGGAAAGGGGAGGATGGCACTTTAAGATTTGTGGCATCATCCCCTCCAGGACCTTGGAGCTCTGGGCCTCCCTCCCAACCAATACTCCAAAGTCACGATCACCCCCTTGACCCCCAAGCTTCCTATCTGCTCCCCGAACCCACACGACCTAAATTTCCAATGGTCCCGGAACTTGATTCCTCTTCTGGCCACTGCGGCACTGTGTCTGGCAAGATTACAGAACCGTCGGCCAAGGGTGGACATCTGCTGCCAATCAATGCTCAAGTAAGCATTTAATGGCAGTGGGCTGGTGAAAGTAAATGATGGCATGTCACGTGCTGACTCTCAGATGGCGAGTGCTGAACACACTCCATCCTTAAAGTTCTTCTCTGTGTTACAGTTCACCCAAAATTTTGAAATAGAAACCTTACAGTGAAGAAGGACGCCGTTTGGCCCATCAAGTCTGGACTGATAACGATCCCATCCAGGCCTGATCCCCGAAACCTCGCAAATTTACCCTGCTAGTTCCTCTAACATACACATCCCAGTACACTAGGGGACAACTTAGCATGGCCAGTCAACCTAATCGGCACATCTTTGGATTGTGGGAGGAAACCGGAGCACCTGAAGGAAACCCACACAGATATGGGGAAAATTTGCAAGCTAGGAATCGAACACAAATCCCTGGAGCTGTGAATCAGCAGTGCTAACTACTGTGCCACTGTGCTGCCCCAAGCTGACAGCTAACTGCCTGGCACTTAAAGTAAACATTTATCTTTTTGGGGTACAGCACAGCTCCCCTGACTAACTGAGAATTGTTTGGTCATTTGGAGATCATTGCTCTCTCTGTTAACAAAAGGCCCAGAATCTACTATGAATTGCACTCAATATTTTAATACTTGCAACCTTGCCCAACTTCTGCCCATTGATCTGGGCAGGTACCCGCTCTCAGACAATCTTCCAAACTGTTAAAAAGCAGTTGATACTTGAAAAGCATCTGGTTTCAGTTGAGACCGAATTGAAATTGTGCCAAGAAAGAGCACATCCGATGTTGAATGTCGTGAAGCTCCCAGGAGAAGGAAATGAGGCGAGTGGAGGCTCTTAATTGACCAGGAGGCAAAGTATGACGTCCCCATGGCAGGATGGAAGTAGTGCATTAAACTCGTGGTGGATTGACGGTTCAATTGCCCGTCCTCTGACCTATCGACATTGGAAAGCCAGCATAACTCTCGTGGAGTGTGGCATCAGTCATTGTGCCGACTGTTAGCAGAATTGCCCCTGTCAAGCGGATTCCTGGAAATGATGGACTCATAGAATTCTTCTGTCCAAACATTCAAATTGTAATTACTGTCAGAGTAACTGGGACACAATTCAATCTGTCTTTGCATATTGGAATAACATTCGCTGTTCTCTATTACCTCAGGAATGGCACTTTGTACTTATATGGCTCTCTGAATTATACCAATGAGGTCTTTTATCTAATTTTCTCACTGACTGCCTTGAGGAGTTTGCTTGCAAACACATCTGGTTAAAGTCCTTCATGATGAATGCTTCACTGACCTCTGGATGTGTCAGACATTTCTGAGCCAGTTTGGCAGGTTCTGGAATTTGTCCACTATCTTTGTTATTCAAATTGACATAAAGCATTAATTTAATACATCTGCAATTTTGTTTCAACGCACACGTTTAAAATGCTCGTCAACAATTCTCAGAAGGGTCGAACTACTTTCTCCTGCTTTTCCACTAACAAAGACATGAATGGGCATGAAAGATGGACATCGTACTTATCCTGAAAATCTGCACAAAAAAGCTTCCCCCAGTTGAACAATGGGATAAATGAATCCTCAGCAGCAGAACTAAATGGATGTTAGTGAATACATCATCTATTTCACATTTAAACCAATAGAAAATAAAGCTAGGAGTGGTGTAAAGAGTGGTTTCTGATTAACTTGCATATATTTGTGCTGCTGTGGCTTTGAGACAGGTCCCTTGTCCCTTGTCTGTAAGTCCCTTGTCCTTGTCTGTAGGGTGGCCATGACTTCCCAGATGCAGTAACGTACTATGAATTAAGAGATGCTGGTGATGTCACAGGGTCCAATCTGGAAGGACCTGGAGGCATGGAAACTGAGGGTTACAGTGACCTTGACGGACACCGGTGACTCCAGGCACAGGTTGGAGCAATGTTGCAGTTCTGTGATCTTTTTCTTGGTGAATTAAGATCAAATGTTGTTTTGTAGTCCTGCACTTGATAGAAGTCAAAGACGTTACACTGAGGCTTCATTTGAAGCAATTTATAAAAATGGCATCTTGACCTTTTAGTTAACTTGCAAATGAGATCGAGCATTGGAGAAGGCACCATGGCTGCTCCTATCAGTTTGGATCATGTAGATCAAGCCCAAGACAGGAAGAGACTTGCCTGTCTTGTCAGCTTAAATTGGTAATGTCTCACTAGTTGAGACTTTAAATTAGACTTTGATTGGATATAGCCAAGAACAAAATTGCTTCTCAGCCTTTCAGCTAAGATCAAGTGTTGGATCAAGCCCAAGATCAGGTGCAATACCTTCTCTTGTCAGCTTGGATCTTGCATGCCTCTCTGTGGGGACCATGAATTGGTTCGAATTTGGATTGGTTTTTGGAGCAAGAAAGGAGATGGATTCGGGCTTGCCTGGTCCATTCTGCGCATTGGCTTTGTAACTCTCCCTTTTTCTGTGAACAGCCTCTCCTCTCTGATGCCTCTGCTCCTTTAATCTCACACTGCAGCCCTAGAAAACCTTCAGCGATATCCCCCATGACACCCCTTTCACTATTTTAAGTGGTACATGAGCTACATACAGCTCTTAAAGAGAGATGGCTTTACTCTTACAAGGGGCTCACAAGTGCATTTATTTTGTTGTGGTGGTTTTGAGCACATTTTAGTCCAATTTCTTCCTTTAATCTCACAGAATCATAGGATCCCTGCAGTGCAGAGGGATTCGAGAGCTGAGAATTTCATTGTATGTTGACTGAAAACATTTGTTGCCTCTCTCAACAAGAGCACTATTTCCAGAAGTCTGCAGTAGGGGTCAAAAGCACCTCACCTGAAAGTTGAAAAGAAATCACATTAAATAGCATCTGGGGTGGTGGGGAAATCCCTCATGTTGTTTTAATGCATATTCACTTATGTGTGCTTCTGAGCGGGTGTTAACAACCTGCAAGTTCTGCAGGTTTGACGCATTTGCACCATGGCTGGATATTTGGGCACATTTTACACTTTGAATGCCTGAAGGGAATTGAATTCAGCAGAAAGTAATTGATTGTACTCGAAGTTTCACAAAGCTTATAATATATTTCTAATTTCTTGCTCCTCTCTTCAGCTGTCTCGGAAGCGATTGCCCACATTTTGCTGAGGATTTGCTGTGCAACAGTCTTTCTCTTCCCCGTTCCCTGCAGTGGATGGAATCTTGCTGGGAGCCCAACATAATTACTTAAATAAACCTACCCTGGTCAACCTCCCAGTGACAGGGTTGTAGTACATGGGCTGGATGCTAGTTCTGCTGCAGTGACTTTACACCACTGGAGGAGAGACATCCCCACTATTTCTGTTCTTTAGTGTCTGGGTAATAGATAACATAGTAAGAAGTCTCACAACACCAGGTTAAAGTCCAATAGGTTTACTTGGTAGCAAAAGCCACTAGCTTTCAGAGCACTTGATGGCCTTTCATCAGATGACACTCACCTGACGAAGAAGAAGCGAGCGTGCTGAAAGCTAATGGCTTTTGCTATCAAATAAACCTGTTGGACTTTAACCTGGTGTTGCGAGACTTCTTACTGTGTTTACCCCAGTCCAAATCCAGCATCTCCACATCATAATAGATAACATCGCATGGATAGTTTGAGAGATTGACTTACTCTTGCCTGGAGGTCACCATGCAGTTCACTTCTTGCTTTGAAATCTCATTTGTTAAGTTATAAAATTTTTCAGGTTAAAATGTTTGCCGGAAAGTAATTCAGACAAGCGCAAACAATATACAATATAATTTTGAAGCATCTGAGTTTCATGACTGCCCAGCTGCCAGTGCCTCAGGTGATGCTTAAGTATCTCAGGAACATTCAAAATTCTGCAAGTCAAAATGACAAAAAGGGACAAAAAAACACAGTTCCTGGTAAATGCAAGTCTATCATAAATGTGATACCTTGGTTTGGAGTATCTTCTGCTGCAGCACAAATTTGGCACAGTGGTTAGCATTGTTTCCTCACAAGCTAGGGACCTGGGTTCAATTCTGGCCTCAGGGTGACTCTGTGGAGTTTCACATTCTCCCTGTGACTGCGTGGGTTTCCTCTGGGTGCTCCAGTTTCCTCCTATGCTCCAAAGATATGTGGGTAAGGTTGATTGGCTATGCTAAATTGTCCTTTAGTGTCAGGGTGACTAGCAGGGTAAATATGTGGAGTTACCGGTTAGGGCCTGGGTGGGATAGTTGTCAGAATAGGCTCAAATGGGTTGAATGGCCACCTCTGCATAGGGATTCTATGATTCTGTGAGATTAAAGGAAGAAATTGGAGTAAAATGTGCTCAAAACCACCACAACAAAATAAATGCACTTGTGAGCCCCTTGTAAGAGTAAAGCTCTTAAAGTTTAAGAGCTGTATGTAGCTCATGTACAACTTCAAATAGTGAAAGGGGTGTATCTAAACATTCCAGTCCACTCCTTTCCATTTCATTCTCAAATAATTACCGCCAGTATATAATGGGTGAGAAGAACTGCTGCAAGGTATCATTGAGGTGAATGCAGGTGCTGAGAGAGGAAAAGCATGCTTAAGTCAGGAGATGAGTGATGCTGTCTGAGTGGGAGAGGATGTGTGGTGTCACTAGGGTTTTAACTTACCTTGGCCACCTAGTGAGATCATTAAACATCCCTCTCACTGACAACCTCTGCCACCTCCTCCCAGACAGCCTGTATCAGTCCCGCCTGGGGCCTCTTGCCCTCAGCTGGGCTAGCAGTGGAAGGATCAGAGAATGTGTGGGCGCATTCAGATGTTATGCAAAAACATTTTGCCTCAAAGTGATGCTGACCTCAGCCTTTTAAACCCTGCACCAGAAATTGTGTTTTTCTTTCTCTCCACCTCAGCCATGGTAAGCTGATATGGTGACCTCGAAACCTATTCTACATGGGCAACGAGTGAAGAGAGAGGAAATTGTGGGCGAACAGATTTTATATTGATGGGCATTTGGATTACCCAACTGCACATCAGTCAATGGGAGAAGAAGCTAGCTCATTGTTTCTGTTATAGAATGGTGGCCTTTGCAAATGATTCGATTGTTAAAGCCTCTTGTACTGCGGCTTCTCCTCAAGAACTCCTCCACAGTCAGGCATCAAGGAACACAGCTCTTAATTCAATCTGTTCGCTCCACACTCCAAATGTTGATTGCCCACTCTGGGCGGCTCTCAACAGCTCACCCCGAGGTTACATGACCTGTTCTCTTAAAGGGGGCAATGCCCCAACATATGTAACCCTGATAACATGCTGCAGAATTTGCCCCACGGATATCACTGTAACAATGGTTCAATTGTGCAATAATGCAAGTATGTCGTTAGTGGGCTTGGGTGCTGCTGATCAGGACTTTACTCCTAGAGCTTCTGGGCATGGGGTACCAGCTGAAATGTAAAGTAGGCCTCATTGCTTCTGCAGGTAGCATTAAACATTGTACCAAACAACATTGTGCATAATGAGCAGGTGTTATGCTTTCTATCCATTATCACATTGCTGTTTATGGTAACTTGTTATGTGCAAATTGGCTGTTGTGTTTTTCAACATTACAACACTTTGAAATTACATCATTGGCTGCTGGGTGGCATGGTAGCATAGTGGTTAGCACTTCTGCTTCACAGCGCCAGAGGCCCGGGTTTGCTTCCTGGCTTGGATCACTGCCCGTTCTCTGCGCGGGTTTCTTCCGGTTTCTGCCCACATTCTGAAAAAGACATGCTAGTTAGGTGCATTGACCCAGACAGCAGCTGGACTGTGGCGACTAGGGGAATTTCACAGTAACTTCATTGCAGTGGTAATGTAAGTCTTACTTATGACTAATAAATAAACTTTTTACTTTATTGGCTGTAAAACACTCCAGGCCTTGAGATCATAAAAGGCAAGAAATAAATGCAAATCTTTCTTTCTTGATTAACAATAAAAGTAAATTTTGCTTGAAGTACTTGAGGGCTTACAATGTTCTGGGAATAGTTACAGAGAAATGATTACAGAGCATTAATTTCAGATTTCTTAGGGGATGTTCAGGAAACAGGTCTCGAGGTGGCACAGTGGTTATCACTGCTGCCTCACAGCGCCAGGAATCCGGGTTTGATTCCTGGCTTGGGTCACTGTGTGAAGTTTGCACATTCTCCTCGTGTCTGCGTGCGTTTACTCCGGGTGCTCCAGTTTCCTCCCACACTCCAAAGATGTACGGGTTACGTTGCTTGAGCATGCTAAGTTGCCCCTTAATATCAGGGTAAATACATAGACAGGGCGATTGTTGTCAGTGTAGACTCGATGGGCCAAATGGCCCCCCACTAAACTGTATGGATTCTATGATTCTAAATATTTCTTTAGCTGTACATTTCCAGTCCAATGAGGAAGGAGGCACTGCTCAACCTGGTTGTTGGAAATGAAGTCCGCTAAATAGATCAACTGTCAGGAGGGGAACATCTGGGGAAGTGATCATTGTATCATTAGGTTTCAACTGACTATGGAAAAGAACAAGGAATGTCCAGAATAAACAATATCAACTGCAGGAAATCCAACTTCAATGAGATAAGAACAGATTTGGGCCAAATAAATTGGTGTCAAATGTTGGCAGAAAAATGATGGCTAGAATTCTCTGGTCTCATATGCCCCGCTACCTTGCTAGCAAGAATGGAAAACTTGACGCTCAGCCAACTCTTATTCACTGCAGTGGGTCCAGAGAATCCCGGCTATGGGCAAGGTTGGGGAATTCTGGACGATAGCTGATCAATAGGCTATCTTCAAAGAAGAGATTCAGGCACATTCAAGGAATATTCCCTTGAAATTCCCGCGATGCCATCTCCCTGGCCCTACACTCAACCCTGGAACACCGAGATAACAAAGACACTTATGTAAGACTCCAATTATTTGACGACAGCCCAACCTTAAACACCATTATTCCTACAAAGCTCATCTTCAAGCTCTGTGGCCTGGGCCTCGACTCCTCCCTCTGGATCCTGAACTTCCTCAGTATGATTCAGTAAGGATAGGCAACAACACCTCTTCCACGATCATCCTCAACACCGGTGCCCCACAAGGCTGTGTTCCCAGCCCCCTACTATACTCCTAACACACCTATGACTGTGTGGCCGAATTCCCCAGTAACTCGATTTTCAAGTTTGCTGACGACACCACCATAGTGGGTCGGATCTCAAGCAACGATGAGACAGAGTACAGGAATAAGATAGAAAATCTGGTGAACTGTTACAACGACAATTATCTCTCCCTCAACGTCAACAAAATGAAGGGAGATTGTCATCAACTTAAGGAAGTCTAGTGGAGAACATGTCCCTGTCCATATCAATGGCGATGAAGTAGAAATGGTTGAGTGCTTCCAGATGACCAACACCTGTCCTGGTACCCACATGCCGACACTATAGTTAAGAAAACTCATTTTTTCAGAAGGCTAAATAAATTTGGCATGTCAGCTATGACTCTCAACAACTTTTACACATGCACCATAGAAAGCATTCTTTCTGATTGTATCACAGCTTGGTATGCCTCCTGCTCTGCAAGGAACTACTAAAGGTTGCGAATGTAGCTCAATCCATCATGCAAACCAGCCTCCCATCCATTGACTCTGTCTGTACTTCCTGCTGCTTCCGCAAAGCAGCCAGCATAATTAAGGACCCCACACATTCTCTGTTCCACCTTCTTCTTTCAGGAAAAAGATACAAAAGTCTGAGGGCACCTACCAACCGACTCAAGAACAGCTTCTTCCCTGCTGCGAGGTAGGTCCCTGCTGAATGGACTTACCTGTCATTAAGTTGATCTTTCTCTGTACCCCAGCTATGACTGCAACATTACATTCTGCACTCTCTCATTTCCTTCTCTATGAACGGTATGCTTTGTATAGCGCGCAAGAAACAATACTTTTCACTGTAGACTTATACATTAGCATTAACAATAATAAATCAAATCAAATCAAAGAAAGGGAAAGTTTGAGCAAACAAATCTACAGCTACCCGGAGGACAAAGGAATATAAAAACTGAGATTAAACAATCCCACCCAATGGTTTCATGGTTTCAAGACTAGCTTCCTTTCAAAACAAATTCCAAATTGAATTTAAATTCCCTAAGCTGTCACAATGGGATTTGAACCCATGTCCAAAGAACATTAGAAATTCTGACAACACCAGTTTTAAGTCCAACCGATTTATTTGATAGTAAACTCACAAGCTTTCGGGGTTTGTCCCTTCGTCAGGTGAATGGAGAGTTCTTTTTACTGTGTTTACCCCAGTCCAATGCCGGCATATCCACATCAAAGAACATTAGCCTGGGCCTACTGGTGATATTCCAACCACATCGCTGCCTCTCCCCTCCTCCTGAGCCCTGACAACCTCAGTTTGAGCTGTAAACTGCGACTCACTTGAAGAAATTGGAAGTCATTGAAGAGACGACAGTTGTCAATATTGCTTAAAGCAATATTTTGCAGGGTAGCTGAATGAGAACATTCTTGGAGCGATGGATTTATCGGGAAGGAAGACGAAACATGACAGGGCTCGGTTGTTGACTGAAAAATAAACCAAGCAGTGGCATTAGGGGCACCATAACTCACAGCGAGAAAAGGAAAGTAATTGAAACTGGCCTGACTCACTTGGAGTTTATTTTTCTGTAAACCCGGAGCCCTGCAATGTATCTTGTTTATGTTTCATGTTGGCCGATTTTATGAGTTTATTTTGAGTTACCTTTTTCAAAATTCCGACAGCGTAGCAGCTTTATCCTGTCCGGATTTACCATCTCTGACGACTGCTGCGTGCTTTAAGAGACAGTCATGCCGCAGAATGATGTACTCAGTGTGGCTGCTTGTGGATTCAGTGTGGAAATAGCCTGCCTGCCGGAAATACCAGTGAGGCAAAGAAATCGGAGAAGTTATTACACTGCGGGGTTGCGGCCTTTTAAGATGTGGCACGGTGGCACAGTGGTCAGCACTGCTGCCTCGCAACACCAGGGATCTACATTCAATTCTGGCCTCGTGTCATTATCTGTGTGGAGTCTATACATTCTCCCTGTGTGTATGTGAGTTTCCTTTGGGTGCTCCACTTTCCACCCACAGTCCAATGATGTGCAGGTTAGGTTGGATTCAATGGGTGCTTTTCTGGTTGACAGTCGGTGACTAGTGGCGTGCCTCAGGGATCGGTGTTGGGGCCTCAACTGTTTACCATATACATAGACAATCTGGAGGAGGGGACCGAGTGTAGGGGAACAAAGTTTGCTGATGACACGAAGATGAGTGGGAAAGCAAATTGCGTGGAGGATGCGGAAAGTCTGCAGAGAGATTTGGATAGGCTAAGTGAGTGGGCGAGGACCTGGCAGCTGGAGTATAACGTTGGCAAATGTGAGGTTATCCACTTTGGAAGAAATAATAGTAAAATGGAATGTTATTTAAATGGTGAAAAATTACAGCATGCTACTGTGCAGAGGGACCTGGGGGTCCTTGTGCACGAATCGCAAAAACCCAGTCTGCAGGTGCAGCAAGTGATCAAGAAGGCGAATGGAATGTTGGCCTTTATAGCGAGGGGGATAGAATATAAAAGCAGGGAGGTCTTGCTGTAACTGTACAAGGCACTGGTGAGGCCGCAGCTGGCGTATTGTTTGCAGTTTTGGTCCCCTTATTTGCGAAAGGATATATTGGCCTTGGAGAGAGTGCAGAGAAGGTTCGCCAGGCTGTTACTGGAGATGAGGGGGTTGACTTATGAGGAGAGATTGAGTAGATTGGGCCTGTACTCATTGGAGTTTAGAAGTCAGAGGGGGGATCTTATAGAGACATATAAGATAATGAAGGGGATAGATAGAGTAGAGGTGGAGAGATTCTTTCCACTTAGAAAGGAAACCAGAACTCGAGCGCACAGCCTCAAAATAAGGGCGGGTCAGTTTAGAACAGAGTTGAGGGGGAACTTCTTCTCTCAGAGGGTCGTGAATCTCTGGAATTCTCTGCCCATTGAAGTGGTGGAGGCTACCTCGCTGAATATGTTTAAGTCACGGGTAGATAGATTTCTGATTGATAAGGGAATTAAGGGTTATGGGGAGCAGGCGGGAAAGTGGAACTGATCCGCTTCAGAGCAGCCATGATCTTATTGAATGGTGGGGCAGACTCGAGGGGCCAGATGGCCTACTCCTGCTCCCATTTCTTATGTTCTTATGTTAGTTGGCCGTACCACGTTGATCCTTAGTGTCAGGCAGATTAGTAGGGTAAATACATGGGGATCTGGCTGGGATTGTTGCGGGTGTGGGTTTGATGGACTGAATGGCCTCCTTCCGCACAGTGTTGATTCTAAGAAAGAAAAATTATATTTTAATTCAAACGCTTGCGATCTTCCTGGGGACAACCAATTAATGGCCAGAGTGCGGGTTTGGCCCAGTTAAGGACACACGTGGAATCTCAAAGCTGAAGGCTCAATCTGAGAAGTTGCAGCTTGAGAGAAGCAGCAGGGGAGGTTCAGTAAGTGCTAGAGGAGGCGTTGCTCACCAGTGTTTGAAAATATTTAATAAAAAAATCAATTTTGCAGTCAGGCCACCACAAGGAGTTCATAGAATAGATCATAGAATCCCCACAAGGAGGCCATTTGGCCCATCAAGTCTGCACTGGCCACCCAAGCCCTATCCCCATAATCCCATGTATCTAGCCTGCTGATCACCTGACACTAGGGTCAATTTAGCACGGCCAATCCACCTAACCTGCATAGCTTTGGAGTGTGGAAAGAAACCAGAGCACCCAGAAGAAACCCACGCAGACATGGGGAGAATGAGCAAACTTCACAGTGAGCCAAGGCTGGATTTGAACATGGGTCCCTGACGCTGTGAGGCAGCAGTGCTGATCACTGGGCCACTGTGCCATCGTGTTGGGGCAGGGTGTGGTGGGTGGAAGGGTGGGGTGGAGCTGGTTTGGGTATCGTGTGTGCATGGCCTTCTTTGGCTGCTTTACAAGGGCTGGGGAAGGTTTTTAGACCACACTGGAGTAATAATTACTCGTCTGTCACCAGGAGGCTACGTCCTGCCACCTAAATTGGGGGGAAGCTGGAAGCTGACTGGAAAATTCCAGTCTCCTTTGATTGGCCTCAGTGAAGAACTTAATGAGCCTGACTGGTTGCCCACCACATCCTTGATTCCTGCTGTACCCACACATCGCACTCTCCCCGCTCCCCAAAGCTGCCTCCGCCAAAATACCCTGAAGGTGGGGGGATGGTGCCAAGAGACTGGCATGCCAGTTGGCAGAGGTACCGTTAGTTCCTGTCTATCTGTGCTCCAGGCCCTGCCAGAGGCAGGAAATCCAGCCCCAGACACTTTACCATCCTATCTGGGTTGATAGTTTGTTCTGAAAATTCCCGGTACTTGAAAGATAATTTTCTGACTTTGCTGAGGGTGAATGCCAGAAGTGTGGGCAGGGGCTGAGCAAGATTTTCCAACCATTTGAATAAATAATGCCCGTGCAGTGTGGGCTTGAATTTCCCACACGCATCTTGCAGCACGACCTCATTCCCGAAATTTCCTCTGCAGCGTTCCCAGAAAATCAAGCAATTAAATCCCCGCCGCAAACAAAATCTGACCAGCATCTTAGGAACTGGCTTCTGCAATCCCACAGAAATAAATATGAAAATATTTTCACATTTATCATCAAGCTCCTTGGTCTGGGTGCTAAAATGGTGAATTGACTCTCTGATTATGCCTTGTTGCATAATTCAGTGTACTTGGTTGTTAGGCTGTTTAAAACGGGAGCTTTGCTGATGTTTCTGCAGACGCTGGAATCTGAAACCAAAAGAGAAAATGCTGGAAAATCTCAGCAGGTCTGGCAGCACCTGTAAGGAGAGAAAAGAGCTGACGTTTCGAGTCCAGATGACCCTTTGTCAAAGATAAAAGGCGCAGAAAGTGAGAGATACTTATACTGCAGGGGGAGGAAATGAAAGATGAGTCATAGCCATAGAAACCAGGGGAAAAGACTGCTAATAGCTGTCCACAGAGAGAGAGAGAGTAAAGGGTGTGAGTGGCTAAATGGCAAAGAAGCTGTAAGCTGTGATGGATGGACTTACTGGAGGGTAAACACAGTAAGAAGTCTCACAACACCAGGTTAAAGTCCAACAGGTTTATTTGATTGCAAACACCACTAGCTTTCAGAGTGCTGCTCCTTCGTCAGGTGGGTGGGAGTTCTGATCACAAACAGAGCATATAAAGACACAAACTCAATTTACAGAGTAATGATTGGAATGCAAGTCTTTTACAGCTAATCAAAAAGACTTGTTAGCTTTCAGAGGCTTATCAACAAAGATACCCAGGTCTCTTTGGCATCTATACTTCCCAATCTCTCACCATTTAAGAAATACTCTGTATTTCCTCTACCAAACGGGATAGCTTCACATTTTTCACATGGTGGGCTGGATTCTTTCCATTCCCTATTCTCACCAGTGCCATGGTTCTGTGGTATTCCTGTGAGCTTTTTTGTATCTTGTTCCATGATGACAGAAACAAATGGTGGAACTTCCAATTCCATCAGCACGGGTTGGGGGAAGAAAATCTGTTCCCGGACAACCAGATAAACTGCTTGTGTTTTATTCTTTCATGACTGGTTAAAGGTGGGCCAAGCTTCCCAACGAACAATATTGGGAACTCACTTGCATGTGTTAGCATCTCAGGCATGCTTATTAAAAGGCCACCATGCCGGAAGTAGGTTCTCCCTCCAAATTAAGTTCCCTGTCAATGAGCATTGAGAATGTTCACTTTTATAACTGTATATAAATGATGTGCATCTGGTGAGCTTTACCTCTTCTGCGACTTTGAGATCAGTAGATGCTGCTTTTGCCTTCTTGCCTTCCGGATCTATCAGACCCCACTCTGCCCTCCCATCTCCTGTACCCTGGGTTCATCCTCTCTCCAACTGCAGGGAGAGAGTGTCTTAGGGTGGGACCAGTGGGGTTGACGGTGGGTTCTAGAGGGTGAACCCAGGGTACTGGAGATAGGAGGACAGAGTGGGGTCTGCTAGGGTGGCAGATCCAGAATGAGAATCTAGTATTGAATGTCTCATAGTGAGGTAGAGGAGGGGTCATGGAGGAGGACCATAGATGTGGTTTGTATGATGGGAGTGGGCAAGGTCAGGGTGGGCATATGGATGGTAATGGACTTTGGCTCTGAGGAGAGGGAAGGCATGTTTAGGTGATTCGTTGCATCATAATAGGGACCAGGGTAACAGGGAAGGTTTAAGGGTGACAGAACAGAGAGGAATGGTGCTTCAAGAGTGATGGGAGGATATTGTTAGGTAACAGGGGAGGATAGAAGATGGCAGAGTGAATCTAGAATGCAACGTGCAACATCTAATTCTTATAAACTCTCGAACAATGATCTATTGCAATCTCTGACCACACACACCCTGGATGTTCTCTCTTCCACCTTCTCCCATCGGGAAAAAGATTCAAAAGCTTGAGGTCACGTACCAACTGACTCAAGAACAGCTTCTTCCCTACTGCTGTCAGACTTTTGAATGGACTTACCCTGTATTAAGTTGCTCTTTCTCTACACCCTAACTATGCCTGTAACACATTCCGCACTCTCTCCTTTCCTTCTCCCTGACTGGTATGCTTTGTATAGCACACAAGACACAATACTTTTCACTGTATACTGATACATGATGACAATTATAAATCAAATTAAATCAATTTTTCAAATCTGGCCTTGACCACACAATTAGTCAGCAAGTGAGACTCTTGAAGTAGGATGTTACAGACAGGAGAGGGACAGGCAAACTATATTTACTTCCTCCTGCCACCTGTCCATAAGCAGAAGGTTGTTGGAAATTATTTTTAAAGACCACGGTGGTGTGTTTTCCCAAACCCTTCGTTTCTATGTTCCGACTGATGAATAATCCACAGCAAACCCATGTTATGATTAACTCAGCCAGTTAGTTTATTTCACTTTGAAGGAGTTTTACCACCATGGATAGTAATAGTCCAAGAACCACAGAATGAATATTAGTCCATGTGTTTTCCTGAGGCCGGAATCAAAGGGAAATGAGGAATTCTTTCATGTGAGATCCCAAGTTCAGCTGGTTGAAGATTGGAGTTGTCGTGTTTGCTTTACCACTGGTGCCCATATAGCAAGGCGAAGTAGGTATACAGGGACTGGGTCAATTCTGCAGGCAATCGTAGGAACCCAAGCTTCAAGGAACAGACTGCTATTCTGCCTGAAGGTTTGATTCTTCAAGTCATAGAGTTATACAGTGCAGAAAAGTCCCTTTGGCACCGACAATAACTATCACTAAAGGCATGCTAATGCCATTTTCCTGCACTTGTCCCATATCCTTGAATGTTATGATATTTCAAGTGCTCATCCAAGTATTTTTAAATATTTCCAGACTCCACTACCTTCTGAGGTGATGCATTCTAGATTCCCACCATTCTCTGAGTGATTTTTTTTTCAAATCTCCTCTCAATCTCCTGCCCATTATTCTAAAATTATGCCCTCTCGTGATTGATGCGTCAACCTAGGGAAACAGCTGCTCCTTATTTATCCTGTCTATATCCCTCATAATTTTATAAACCTCAAATCATGTCCTCCCATAGCCTTCTCTGCTCTAATGAAAACAATTCAAGCCTATCCAGTCTCTGCTTACAGCTCTTGATAGTTCGACAATTAGATGTTAAACTGCAGACTGCCTGTGAGGCCAAAGATGTACTGTTAGAACTGTCCAAAAGGGCAGAGGTTTGGGTCATGTGACATGGCCCAGTAGTTAGCAGTTTCTGTGCTTCTGGCCAGAATTCCACTGTTTCTCCTGCGGAGTGGGACGAAGTGGTTATTAGTATTTCTTCCAGTTTAATGAGATTCAATCTCTCTCTTTTGTGATCGTTCAGGCTGGGTGAGCCAGTTTGCCTGCACTTGCTCTGCTTTTGTTAACTACAAGAGATCTGTGTGTGAGATTCCACAAGCTGAATGATGAATTTATTTGTTCTTGTAACTCCTGGCTGTAGTTCCCAAAACAAGGGATCAATTCTGTAGTCATGGAACTTGAAGCAGCCATCCTTTTTGGTTAATCAGAAAATAAATTAAAATAAATATCAAGAAGAATAAAGTTTTGAACACACAATGTTGGATTTCTTATTATGGCAGAGTAACCCAACAGGGAGAAGGGTCATGTTGAGTGGGCAAAGCACAAATTGGATATCCGAATAATTATGAGGCAACTGGAAGTCAACCATGTTCAATTGTTTTCTCCTCCTTATGATGATGCAGCAGGTTTGCCCTTGACTCTTGGGTCTCATAACATCAAGATCCCAGTAAGGTGTGGAGTTGCCATTCATTCTGTGCCATTTGCAGTCAAAGGCAGGGATGAAGGTAGGGAGGGAGGGAGGTAAATGTTTCCAATGGACATGGCTGGTGAATGGTAGCCAACTCGTGACTCCAAACCATTGACCCCCCCCAGTTGGATGGTCATAGTTGAGAAGGGTTCATGTAGTTGGTCTTTCCATGCTGTCAAGGCAATTGTCTCTCCGAAGAATCTGGAGGTAGTGGTGGCAGGTGGAGTAGTGTCAGTGGAAGGCTTCTTGCACATGGTTCTCATACAAATGAGTAAAGGCAGGCCCATGGTTGGTTGGTACAGGGCTAGAAGGAGCAAGAGCTTGAACAGAAAGAAGAAACCCAGCTTCAAGGAAGTCAACAAGCTGCCTAGCATGGTCCATTGCAATGGTGAGCATTGGCCTGGCCATGGGTGGATCACAGTCAAAGTTCTTAGCTTAAACAGAGTAAAAGGCAATGCTGGAGGGGCTCTCATTTATCCTCGGATGTGGTCCCTCCCACCTGCCAGCTTCTTTAGTATGAGCTGCCATGGTAAGACACTGGAGAAGTAATGCAGAGCTCCTGGCCCCTACTCAGTGAATGGCTGTGTGGGTGCCATTTAAATATGACACCAAAACCTTTGACCCCATGAGGTAATGGGAGGGCAGGCAACTTCCTGCCCAGCCCACCATGAAATTCACCACGATCTGTACAGATGCATAACTAATGAGCTGAAGAGCAGAAGACTGTCAAACAGGAATCACGCTGACTTTCCTGCTCGCCAACACATTTAGACTCCAGAATGAAAAATTCCACCCAAAGTATTTGTTTAGTTTCTCTGCCATTTCATTATTTCCCATGATAAATTCTCCCGCCTCAGCCTATATTGGGCCTACATTTGTCTTTGCTGATCTTTTCCTGTTTACATACCATAGGAACTTTTACAGTCTGTTTTTATGTTTCTGGCTACTTTACTTTCATATTCTATTTTCTTTTTCTTTATCAGTTTGTTGGTCCATCTTTGCTGAATTCTAAAATGCTTCCAATCCTTACTACTTTTTGGCCAATTTCATCAGTCTCTTCCTTTGATCTAATGTAACCTTTAACATCTCTTGTTAGCCATACTTGTATCACATTTCCTCCTGTGTTTGTGTGCCCCTAAGAAAGGTAAATCTGTTGTAAACCATGTATTAATTCTTTCAATGCTAACTATTGCGTATCCACCATCATATCTTTTAACATAGTTTCCCAATCTACCACAGCAAGATTTCCCCTCAAACCTTGGTAGTTTCCTTTTGTTTAGATGTGTGATCCTAATTTCAGATTGAATTCCATCACTTTATAAATCACATCAAATTTAGTATAAAATTCTCTCCTGTTTTGGTTACGCTTCCCTACAGTCTCCTTTACAGTGAGATTTTTAATTAGTCCTTTCTCAGTGCACAGCGTTAGGGCCGGACTTTTATTGCCCCACCTGCCATGGGAATCGGAGTGGATGGGGGCGATCAATGGAACCCTAACCCTATCACTGTGGCCTCGGGTAAGATTTTACTGTTTTGTGACGAGTGAGACCATAAAATCCTGCCCAAGATCTGAAATAACCATTCTAGAGTTGGTTCCTCAAATACCATTCTAGAAAGTCAACGCAAATTAATTCCAGGAATTCATCTTCTAATTAAGCTTATCCAGCCTTTATGATTTTCTGATTAAAACATTATCACTGCAGTTTGGTGGCCTATAAACATCTCCTACCAATGTTTGCTACTCTTGTGGTTTCTTAACTGCACTCAAACTGATTTTGCATCATAATCTTCCAATCTAAGATCCTCTCTACAAATGCATTTTTCTCATCATTTATTAACACTGCTCACTCACTTTCTTTTCCTCTGTACCTGTTATTGCTAAAGGTCAATCACTCTTGAACATTCAGTTCCCAGCCTTGGCCACCCTGCAGCCATGTCTCTGTAATGTTTACCTGTTAATTTCCATTCGTACCATCATTTGTGGGTGGCACAGTGATTAGCACTGCTGCTTCACAGCACCAGGGACCCGGTTTCGATTCCAGCCTTGGGCGACTGTCTATGTGGAGTTGGCACACTCTTCCTGTGTCTGTGTGGATTTCGTCTGGGTGTTCCGATTTCCTCCCACTGCCCATAGATGTGGAGGTTAGGTAGTTTGGCCATACTAAATTGCCTCTTAGTGTTCCAAGATGTTCAGGTTAGGAGTATTAGTGGGGTATATATGTGGGGTTACAGGGAAAGGACAGGATGGTGGGCCTGGGAATGATGCTCTGTCAGACAGTTGGTGCAGACTCAATGGGACAAATGGCCTCCTCCTTCATTGTTGGGATTCTACGATTCATCCAAGTTGTTCTGACTGCAGTGTGCATTCAGATAGAGTGCTTTTTATTCTGTCTTTTTATTATTATGGGTGGCACAGTGGTTAGCACTGTTGTCTCACATGCCAGGGACCCAGGTTTAATTCCTGGCTTAGGTCACTGTCTGTGTGGCGTCTGCACATTCTCCCCGTGTCTATGTGGGTTTCCTCTGGGTCCTCCGGTTTCCTCCCACAGTCTGAAAGACGTGCTGGTTAGGTGCATTAGCCGCGATAAATTCTCCCTCAGTGTACCTGAACACCGGAGTGTGGCGAACAGGTGATTTTCATAGTAACTTCATTGCAGTGTTAATGTAACCTACTTGTGACAATAATACATAAACTTTAAAATATCTTTTCACAACCTCTAGCCTTATCTGCTGGCACACAGTTAAATTTGTATACTTTGTCCCTTCCAGCCACACTCAGGGTATCAATTCCCTTATTGCTATCTTGCTGTCTTGCCTTTTTCTCTCTTGAATTTATCATAACTTCCCTCACCTGATCTCTTCCTTCTACGATTTGGTATAAAGCCCATGGCAGCACTCTTGTACTATGACTTGACAGAACACTGCTCCCGACATGGTGTAGGTGAAGCCTGTCCCAACAGAACACCCACTTTCCCCAGTACTGGCGTCAGTGCCCCACGAACTGAAAGCTATTTCTCCCACACCAATCTTCAGACCACACAGTTAACTTTGTAATCTTACTTACCTTACTTAATGCAGAGATTATTACCCTTGAGGCTTTGCTGTTTAATGTAGCCTCTAGCTGCTTATGTTCTCTAAGCAGAACCATTGCCTTTGCCCTACCCATGTCGTTGGTACTCATTGGGGCCACAACTGGATCTTTCCCTGTCCCACTGCAAGTTCTTCTCCAGCTCAGATCAGACGTCTCAAACCCTGGAAATGGGCAGCACAGCCGAACTCACACACTTGGCTGTGTCGCAGGGAACTGTTTCTATCCCCCTGACTATACTGTCCCCTACTACAACTACTTTCTTATTATCTCCCTCTGTTTTAATGGCTTCCTGTGCCATGGTGCTATGATCAGTTCATTCATCTAGCCTGCTTTCATCCAGATGGGCCGTAACAACAGCCTTGAACCTGTTGGGCAATTGCAAAGGTTGAGTGTCCCCACTTCTATCTTTCCGATCCTTATAGCTGCCTCACTCGCAGTCACGTTCTCCTGTCCCTGACCATGTGTTTAATCAGGTGATGCTATCCTGAGGCATCTGATTGCCTCCTGGAACAAAATACTGAGGTAATATTCTTTCACAGGATGTGGGCATCACTGGCACGGCCAGCATTTGTTACCCATCCATAATTGCCCCTGAAGTGAGTGATTTGATAGATTGTTTCAGAGGGTAGTTAAGAATCAACCAACACTGATATGTTGTGAGCCACGTGTAGACCAGACCAGATAAGGATGACAGATTTCTTTTCTTAAAGGACGTTCCCCCTCACTGACATGTTGCAGATCAAACTCCAGCTCAATGACTTGGACTGAAGTTCCTCCAGGCATAGACACTTACTGCAGATGGATTTGCCTTGGATCACACTGTTGTCCATAAGCACTCAAATTCTGCAACCACCTGGTCTGCCATGTTTATAGCATTTAATGAATTAATTATTTTACTGATTAAATTTTAACTAATGCCTCTAGTCCTGCCCATGTTCATGTTCCTTTTTATTTCAATAAATGTTTACTTTTCCCAGTTGAAATTCCCTAGTCAAAATAAATAGGAAACACTCACCAACTGATCTAATAAGTTTTACTGCTGCTAGTAAACATTTTACAACTAATAAAACTTTACAATTGCTAAAATGACCTGAATTTTGAAAGATAAGGAGGAAGACACTCACCAGCAAATTAACTTCCTGCTTTCCTGTAAAGTATCGCTTTGAATTTTCTCAGAACTCAGTCATTTTGCTCTGGAGTTACAGATTGGACTACACTGGATAGCTCTTTCAGGTTGCTGTCTCGCTCCCGATTCTCCTCTCTCCCATTCTTTTAGGTGGTGCTGTCTTTTCTCAGAGTCCTCTCTCCCATTCTTTTAGATGCTGCTGTCTGTCTCCGGGTCCACCTCTCTCCCACTTCTACCTCAATAATGGTTCCACAGTGATTTCTACAAATGTGCCTCAGTTACAGCTTCACAAACTGTGGGTAATGACCACCAATGAGACAAGATTTTGGGGTTGCAAACACCAAGGCAATAACGGCAGCTATGAAGCTTGAGCTGAATGCTAACAGCCCCTGCACCACTCCTCCCCTCTGTCAGGGAGTTGTAACCCTACCTTCCACCAGCTTCCCCCATTAGGGTCACATGAAGCCTGAGGCATTAAAATGGGGGTCACACTGAGGACAAGTTTGGCCCTAATTCAGATACAATTAATGGGATTTTCCTTTTATTTCATGAGGCTTTTAAGTTAGCTGAACAGTTGTCTATCACCCCCTTAACTAAGGACCTATTATTGGTAAATGTAAAGTTGCCTTCGTTCCTGGTAACCATAGTGTGCTCTCTCTTCTAAGGGGGAGAGCTGACTGGTGGCGATTTAACCTGAGGATCACCACACCTCAGGCAAGGGGCAAGTTTGAGAAGGCGAGGCTTTATGAATAACCTCAGCTGGTATGGGGAATTGAACCTGCGCTATTGGCAACATTCTGAATCATGAAGCAGCTGTCTAACTAAACTGAGCCCCCTATTATTGGTACAAGTCTATTCAAAGCTTTATGAATCACAATGGGATATGGACATCGGAAATGTGTACACTGCACACACCTGAATCACTGTTTCAAAATATTTTACTTGTAACATGTTTCTCAATATCAACCATTTATTGTGCATAAAAGTTAAGGCCAGTTCTCCAAAAGGGAAATTAAAGTAACTAACAATTCTACAATTGTAAATATGTCTCCTGAAATCTCTTTGGAGAAGGCAGGCGAAAGAGTCTAAGGCTTTATATGAGAGGGCCTTCCGTTAGCTGATCATGTTCTGGTGGATCCATTTCCTGAAGTAACTTGTTCCAAGACTTATTCACTACACATGCCCTCTCTACAACTCCCTGCTTCATCTTGAAGAAATACCCAACAATGACTTTACTGCACTCCAGGAAACTCCATCGAGCCAACAAGTAACAGATGTAACCAAACGTTTAATACGCAAGTTCTTTCAAGACACTCTGTATAATTTTAAGTTTTTAAGTTTATTTATTAGTGTCACAAGTAGGCTTACATTAACACTGCAATGAAGTTATTGTGAAAATCCCCTAGTCGCTACACTCTGGTGCCTGGTCATGTACACTGAGGGAGAATTAAGCGTGGTCAATGCACCTAACCAGCGCATCTTTCAACCTGTAAGGCGGAACCGGAGCACCTGATGGAAACCCACGCAGATACGGGGAGAACATGCAGACTCCGCACAGACAAGCTGGGAATTGAACTCGGGCCCCTAGCCCTGTTGCGCTCATAGAGGTTCACAGTTTGGAAACAGGCCCTTCAACCCAACTTGTCCATGTCGCCCAGCTTTTACCACTAAGCTAGTCCCAACTGCCCACATTTGGCCCATATCCCCCTATACTCATCTTACCCATGTAACCATCTAAATGCTTTTTCAAATACGAAATTGTACCTGGCTCTACTACTGCCTCTGGCAGCTGTTCCAGATGCTCACCACCCTCTGAATGATAAAATTGCCGATCTGGAGCCTTTTGTATCTCTCCCCTCTCGCCTTAAATCTATGCCCTCTAGTTTCAAACTCCCCTGCTGTGAGCAGCAATGCTAACCACTGTGCTGCAAGTTTCGGCAAATCGGCTTTTAACGAAGATGCTAAAGCCTGTTGCTGAGTGATAATTTTTCTGAATTCATTTCAGAAAACAGCAACACTGTTTGCATGTTCCTACCTTGTTCTAAAAACTGGCAAATGGGAGAAGATGTGGCTGCTGTAATGCCTCAACATCAATGGCTATTCCTTTATTTCGTGAAGGGGAAAAAAATGGTAAGATAAAGCAACTGTGATGCAAGACAGATAGCGGAAACAGATCATAGGCTACAGCCTGATGTCAGGAAAAACTTGATTGCAATCTGGAAAGACTGCGGTGATGAAATCTAATCTTAAATCAATTTATTTAGCGCCACGATCAATAAGAACAAAGCAATGCTCCCTTTCTGCATGTTTTCTTCAGCCTATTTTCACCGGTGTGAGGAGAAAAACAACAAAGAATGTGTATCGTACAGGAAGTAAACCTTACCTCTTTGACAAAGTTTTCAGTCATCTGACC
This sequence comes from Carcharhinus amblyrhynchos, assembly GCF_965287045.1. Classification (NCBI taxonomy): domain Eukaryota; kingdom Metazoa; phylum Chordata; class Chondrichthyes; order Carcharhiniformes; family Carcharhinidae; genus Carcharhinus; species Carcharhinus amblyrhynchos. Next base: position 59,804,526 of record NC_137335.1, read on the forward strand.
TAAAATCTCTTTCTGTGGCTTGGTGTCACATTTTGTTTTCCAGCACTCTGGTACTTCATTTTATATTTTAATGCACTGAAGAAGCTATACAAATAGAAGTTGTTGTTGAAATTGCTTTTGCTGAGGGCAACATGAAAGCTCAGTTTCATCAGACTATGCTGCTAAACAGAGAACCAACCACATATGTTTTATTTCAACAGGATACATTCACCAACCCCGATCTCCCAGCAGGGAAGGCACATGCAAAGGGAATGTGGCTGAGAGAACCAAGTCAAAGCAGTCCACTTGATTGGCACCCCATCCATGAACATTCACATCCTCCACCACTGGCACACAGCAGCAAGAGAGTGTATCTACAAGATGCACTGCAGGAACAGAGTTCATTAGATAGCACCTTCCAAACCCATCTAGAAGGACGTGGGGCATCGTATGCGTGAGAACCCTAACCTGGAAGTTCCCCTCCAAGCCACACACCACCCTGGCCTGGAAATATATTGCTGTTTCTTCAGTGTGGCTGAGTCAAAATCCTGGAATGCCCTCCCTAACAGCAAAGTGGGTGTACCTATACTACATGGACTACAATGATTCAAGAAGGCAGCTCCCCACTGCCTTTTCGAGGGCAATTAGGGATGTGCAATAAATGCTGGCCTAACCAGCAAAGCCCATATTCCTTGAACGCATGAAAAAAGGGAACTAGTGTGCATCTTCCTCCCAGCATTGCTCCCAAGTGCATTGTGGGAATTGTAAAGTATAGCCTTAAAAACTGCAAATATTTTTGAAGTGAATGGCATTGAGTTAATAAAATTACAGGGTCCCTGAAATACTGACCATCCATACCTGATGCAGACAGCTGGGTGAAGCTGCCATTGACATCACAAGAGGTGATTCCTGTCATCAAGAATCAGTAGGATGGAGACAGACCAGCATAATTACTGTGATCTGCAGGCTAGCATGAGACAATACAGCATTGGTGAGCCAAACAGGCAACAAAGCCCAGGCAACAATTGATGAACCCTGTCAAATTGTCTAAACTGAACTTGAGGGTAGGACTTTATATTCACAGGAATTTATATTGAATCATAGAATAGAATCATAGAACGCCTATAGTGCAGAAGGAGGCCATTCAGCCCATTGAGCCTTCACTGACGACAATCCTACCCCATTACCCCACATATTTACCCTGCTAGTCCCCTACACTAAGGAACAATTTAGCAAGACCAATCAACTTAACCTGCACATCTTTGGGGTGTGTGAGGAAATCAGAGGAGACCCACACAGATACAGGAGCTAGAATTTTACCGCCCCACCCTCCACAGGAATCGGAGCGCGTGAGGGGCGGACAACGGAAGATCCATTGACCTCAAGCAGAATTTTATGGTTTCGGGATGAGCAAAGCTGTAAAATCCCAACCAGGGTGAACATGCAAAGTCCACATGGACAAAGACCAGAGGCTGGAATTGAACCCGGGTCAAGGGCACTGTGAGGCAGCAGTGCTAACCATTGTGCCACCATGTCGACAATTAGTTTTTTTTTATTTGAATGTGCATGTGATATAAATGTCACTCTTGCCAAACATTTGCAATCTCGGTTCAGAGATGAAAACTGGCCTCATGGGAGGGCACTGGCACCTGTAAAATGTTTCCCAATAAAGGAAGAGACCATTTTCAAAAATAACATTCATGCTGACAGATTATTGCAGATTATTATATGTCTAATGACAAATAAACTCCTTCCTGCCAATCCTGATACTCCTTGTATGATGGCCTCCCACACTTGCACTGCTTTCTAACTATTGTTTAGGATAGCAGGAGAGTTCTTTGTGGTGCTCTGGCCAATATTTATCCCACAATCAGCATCACAAAAACAGATTATCTGGTCATTATGACATTGTGGGTGTTTGTTGTGTACACATTGTCTGCCGCATTTCCTCCATTGCAAAAGTAATGACACTTCGAAAGCACTTTATTGGTGTAAAGTCTTATGAAAGGTCCAATACTTGTGCAATTCTTAATTTTTTTATAGAAGTGGCTTGCTTCTCCATTATCACAACATCCACTATGATCGACAACAACATGGGTTGTCTCTGCAATTTTCCTTCTTTGCCTGCTTAGCAGCACTAGAGCCTTGATCAGTGTTGCATATTTTATAACTTGGAGCTATGTAGAGATGACATACCAGCTTGTGTATGTATAACAAGAATTTATTCAGGTACTTTAAAACGTCAGCTTAGTTTTTTGTAGCACCAAATTTCCAATGTGTTAGTACAAATGGTACCACTATTGTATTCACTCCATGACTATACCATACTAAAAGCAAATTATTGCAGATGCTGGAACATGAAACCAAAGGAGAAAATGCTGGAAAATCTCAGCAGGTCTGGCAGCATCTGTAAGAAGAGAAAAGAGCTGTTGTTTTGAGTTCAGATGACCCTTTGTCAAAGCTAAAAGGCAGAGAAAGTGGAAGATAGTTATACTGGAGGCTGAGGAAATGAAAGATGAGTCATGGCCACAGAAACCAGGGGAAAAGACTGTTAATGACTATGCTAGCTCTATTCCATTGCACCTCCACTGATAAGAACATAAGAACATAAGAACATAAGAAATAGGAGCAGGAGTAGGCCATCTAGCCCTTCGAGCCTGCCCCGCCATTCAATAAGATCATGGCTGATCTGTCGCTGCTCAGTTCCACTTTCCCGCTTTCTCCCCATAACCCTTAATCCCCTCTCTTATCAAAAACCCATCAACCCGCGTCTTAAAAATATTTAGCGAGGCAGCCTCCACCACTTCAACGGGCAGAGAATTCCAGAGATTCACCACCCTTTGAGTGAAGAAGTTCCTCCTCAACTCCGTTCTAAACCGCCCCCCTTTTATCTTGAGGCTGTGCCCCCTAGTCCTACTGTCTTCTTTGAGTGGGAAGAGTCTCTCCACCTCTATCCTATCCATCCCATTCATCATCTTATACGTCTCAATGAGATCTCCCCTCATTCTTCTAAACTCTAACGAGTACAAGCCCAGTTTATTCAGCCTCTCCTCATAGCTCAACCCCCTCAACTCCGGCATCAGCCTGGTAAACCTCCTCTGCACTCCCTCCAAGGCCAAAATATCTTTGCGCAGGTGCGGCGCCCAAAACTGCACACAGTACTCCAGCTGCGGCTGTCTATGCCATCCAGGTTTGACGATGAAGAGGCACTGGTGTTGAGTAAACCTTCAATCCAACATCTCACTGATGGCCCTCGAAGGCAAGTGAAAATATTCTATTTTCTGGAACTAGGTGTAGCAACAGTCCTCTTTCCAGACACTTCAAGGAAAGTCATTCCTCCCTTTCCCTTGAACCTGAAATTCCTCCCCATGATGTACCTGCTTGCCTGCAAGTCTACTGAATACTGGCTTCGAGTTGACCAAGCTGCTTCTTCTACCTGGTAGCCAGATACTTCTTTCAGCTTATTCTGTGGAGGCAGTTGACTGATGGTCTACAGATGAGTTAAAGTACTCTGGGACTCAAACTTCTGAGCCCATTCTCCCAGCCGCCTGACCCCTTCCTCGCACCCCCTCTACCCCAGCTTCTGTTTGCTGACTCAGTAAATTTTCGGAGGTTACCCTGACCCACGCTCTGTTAGCAGAACTTTGGAAACACATTCATCTTTCTTTGTAAACCGTCAGCTTGTTAACTTAGCATTTCTGTGTAGATTGTAATTTCAAAAGATCTCAATGTGATTCTGCAATCAAGTGTTTGAAGTTGTCGATTGCTGACGCAGGGCAAAGATTTGTGAAAAATGACATCTATATTGGACAAAGATTCAAAGTACTTGTTTGTTTGAGAATATAGTCAATTTAAAAATATCTTAAACATGCTTCTCACTTCCTCCCACTATGAAATAATCTTTCTCCCTCCTTTTGCTTCTGATGTATCAGTTTGGGTCCGTGGCAGCACTTTGGGATCACAAAGTTAGCTGACAAAAATTTTAAAAAGTCTTATTCAAAAATGAAGTTATTAAATGGCTGTTTCAAGGTGAAATATGGTAATCACATTTGCAAACTTATACTTCCTGTTCACCATATTGCACTAGCTCCACCATAGATGTCCAGGAGATGCTCCAGAAATATTAAAAATGCTCATATATTCATATAAAATTATATAACACTTATTCTAGGATTCTATTGTGAAATTGTTCTGCCCCAGTGTCTGACTCACCGCTTGATAAACACACGTGGTAATTTCTCAGGCTAACAGGCAACAATGAACCAACCAACAGTGGCACTGTTTAGAAGAGTTTATATATAAAGTCCATCCAAGTTTGGTCCCTGCTTTTAGGCTACTGGTTAACTTATGTGCACTTTCCACAACTGTACATGTGACATCACCTGATACATCTTTGCTAGTTCTGCACAGGAATCATACAGACGTGAAGCAATCACTCTCGTTTCTTGTTTTATACTCTTAAGGTATTGATAGGCAGAGGGATCTGGGTGTAAAGGTACACAGGTCATTGAAAGTGGGCAACGCAGGTGGAGAAGGTAGTCATACGGCATGCTTGCCTTCATCAGCCGGGGCATTGAGTTTAAAAATTGACAAGTTAAGTTGCAGTTTTATAGAACTTTAGTGAGGCCACACTTGGAATATAGTGTTCAATTCTGGTCACCACGCTACCAGAAAGATGTAAAGGCTTTGGAGAAGGTACAGAAAATATTTACCAGGATGGTGTCTGGTAGGGAGGTCATTAGCTATGAGGACAGGTTGGAGAAACTCGGTTTGTTCTCACTGGAGCGACGGAGATTGAGGAGAAACCTGATAGAAATCTACAAGATTATGAGGGGCATGGACAGAATGGATAGTCAGAAGCTTTTCCCTAGGGTGGAAGAGTCAATTACTAGGGGGCATATGTTTAAGGTGCGAGTGGCAAGGTTTATAGGAGATGTACGAGGCAGGTTTTTTACACAGAGGGTGATGGGTGCCTGGAATTCACTGGCAGGGGAGGTAGTGGAAGCAGATACGATAGTGAGTTTTAAGGGGTATCTGGACAAATACACGAATAGGATGGGAATAGAAGGATATGGTCCCTGGAAGGGTAGGGATTTTAGTTCAGTCGAGCGGCATGATTGGTGCAGGCTCAGAGGGCCGAAGGGCCTGTTCCTGTGCTGTAATTTTCTTTGTTCTTTGTTCTGCTCAGTGTGCTAAATTTGCTTGGTTCTTCCTGCATTTTCGGTCTTTATTTTCAATTTCCAGTGTAGGGTTTGCTCTCTTCTGAGAATAGATGCAGGCACAACTGATCTGAAGCAGGACCTCTTTTATTGATTAACATGACAGAAACGAAAGAGATTGATTTACTGGAAAGAGAGAGAGCAGCGAGAGAGAGAGAGGGGGGGCCCAGAAAGCTGGTCCCAATGCAGACTTGAACTTGAACTCATACAAGATTCAATACAATTGAATACACAGGTAATTATTACTTACAGTATATGAGCTCTTATTTGTGTTATGAAATTTTTAGGCACACATAGTCTGTAACTTTCAAAAACAATTTGCAACTGTGACCATAAAAGCTTGTTTATGAAAAGAATCATTTCTGCTAACATCGCATTTTCAAATGTAGTCAATTTCTAAGTTCATCCCAGAATTCCCAACTGAGTTTTAAAATGTGGCCAAGTTAGCTTTAAAGTTTAGCATAATTAGTTACATAGGCAGAAATACCTTAAAATGAAGCAATTTAACTAAAGAAAACAATACAAAGGATCCCATATCCAACCTCTGCAGTATTTTCTCTTTAAATTTTTGCCAGGGTTAGACTGACTTTGTCTACCCCCAAATCAGTTTTATTTCAGAAGCATGTTCGACTGGAGCTGCCTCAGGGCTGGAGGATGAATGGGATTAGCCTGGAAGATAGGAGTGGATACCTGTGCATCTTGCATGATGCCATGCCCACAATAGGACTTCTGCAAGTAGTTTACAAGCCTCAGCTTCATTGAGCAGCAGTGTGTGGGGCATCTTTGCCTTACCAAGGCGGTATTGCCATCCAGTTATGCCAACAGCTGCAGCCACCACTTTAGCCTCAAAGTAGGACAAGGCTGTGGCCCTTAACCTTTCTTCGATAGTTTCCTTCCAGACTGGAGTCAGCAGCATCAGTGACAGCTCCCAGCTTGCTGTGTGTTACTGTGTTCAACGGGTCATTGGGATTCGCTCCTTATGGATAAACGCTTTTTGTGTGACATGGATGTTGCTGGCTGGCCAGCATTTATTGCCCAACCCTAGTTGCCCGAGGGCAGTTGAGAGTCAGGCACATTGCTATGCCTCTGGAGTCACATGTATGCCAGACCAGGTAAGGACAGCAAACTTCCTTCCCTAAAGGATGTTAGTGAACCAGATGGGTTTTTCCAACAATCGACAATGGTTTTGCGGTCATCATTAGAATCTTAATTCCAGATATTTTTCATTGATTTCAAATTCCACAACTGCCATGGTGGGATTCGAACCCAAGTCCCCAGAACATTAGCTGAATTTCTAGATTAGTAGCCCAACAATAATACCACAAGACCATCCCTCCTCTTAACATGCAAATGTACATCTCTTGTGTAATAAATAAGAATTACTTTTGTACAATCCACATCTTATCCATTCACTTACCCAGCCAATACTCCCTCAAAGTGTCCCTCTGCCATTACTCCTACAAAGTTTATCCCTGTGGCTGCAGCTTGCTAGCTGGCAAACTACTGAACTTGCATTGTGGACATGTCAGGTAGACTTGGCGTGCAACCTCAAACAACTCTGGGCCCTGAGATCTGGGAGCAGACTGCAGAATCTCAGTATAGCCAGAGACAATCTGGCTGTGTGGCATTAACAATGGCACAGGCAAAAATGTGTGGCAGAGGAACAGGCATGCCGTCATCCTGAAATAGGACAGAAAGCTAAGCAAATAGAGGCAGCGCACTGGCACAGCAGTTAGTATTGCTGCCTCAAAGCACAAGGGATCTGTGTTCGATTCTTGGCTTGGGTCATTGTCTGTACGGAGTTTGCACGTTCTCCTTGTGTCTGTGTGGGTTTCCACTGGGCACTGCGGTTTCCTCCCACAGTACAAAGATGTGTAGATTAGGTTGATTGGCCATGGTAAGTTGTCACTTAATGTCAGAGGGACTAGCTAGAGTAAATGCGAGGGGTTTCGGGGATAGGGCCTGGGTGGGACTGCAGGCTCCATGGGCCGAATGGCCTCCTTCTGCACCGTAAGGAATCTATGATTCTATTCTATGAAAGCACCACTCTCTTTTGTGCCTGATTGTGCCTGAGCACACATACAGTGCTGCAGGAGATCAGATTGTCCTGGAAGGGACTCTGGACACCTCTGTCACCCAGTAGCACCAAGAACCAAGCTGACAGCCTTCTGAGCTGCCATTAGCAGCCGCGAGAGCTGTCTGCAGAGGCTCCTGTGGGCACCATCATCAAGTTCGTGGAGCTGACCACTCACCCCATGTAGGACAGAACTGACTTTATGTTCTGTAAGGAATCTGGACACCCTTGAGAAATCTCCTCTGCCATTGCCACTCATGACAGCCATGACATTCCCCCTGCCCGTGAAGGTTGGTATACCCTCTTACAGCGGGTAAAGGATGCGCAGCTGGGCTTGCCCTCTTTCTGTCATCACTTCTTGCTGAAGATTGTGCACAGCCTTCTCCTGGGTGAAATGATGTTCAAGTGATAACTTTATGAGTTGCTGAGAAAAGTCATGTGTGTCATGAGGGAAATGATGTTTGCAATAGTGTGAGATTAGGTGATGCAATGAGTGTGAGTAGGAGGAATGCGATGAGCTGATTGCCAGTGAATGAAGAGGAGGGGAGGCAGGTGGTTCGGCTGTGAAGAGAGCAGGTTACGAGGTGACCTAATTAAGATTTCCAAATTGATGAGAAATTTTGATAAAATAGAGAGAAAACCTACTCCCTCTGGCGAGTGGGCCAATAATCACGATCATAGTTATAAAATTAATGGCAGAAGATCTAGAGGAGAGATGAAGCGAGATGTTTTCACTTTGAGAATCGCTGGGAACTGGAACACTCTCCCTGAAAAGGTGATGGGAGCTGATTCAATAAAAAAAATTTGAAAAGAATTGGATAAGTGCTTGAGGATAAGGAACTTACAGGGTTATGGGGGTAAAGTGGGAGTGTGGGGCTTAAGCACGATCTCTTTTTCGAAAGGTAAGCTCAGTCACTAAATGTCAAATGACTCCCGACTGTGCAGTATGTTTGTGTGATTCTATGGCACGAATTGTAGAAAGTAATCTTAAAGCTGGATGGCACGGTGGTTAGCACTGCTGCCTCACAGGGACCCGGGTTCAATTCTGGCCTCGAGTGACTATCTGTGTGGAGTTTGCACATTCTCCCTGTATCTGCATGGATTTCCCTCGTCAGCTCCGGTTTCCTCCTATGGTTCAAAGATATGCGGGTTAGGCTGATTGGCCATGCTAAATTGCCCCTTAGTGTCAGGGGGATTAGCAAGGTAAATATGTGGGGTTATGGGGATAGGGCCTGGATGTTGTTGGTGCAGGCTCAATGGGCTGAATGTCCTCCTTCTGCACTGTAGAGATTCCGTGATTCTTTATTGATTCTTATTTCTCATATCATTTCTGTGGACATTGCCTGACCTGAAGTAAACATCTTCCCTAAGTCGATTCCTGCGCTGATATTGTCTCCTTGGTTGGAAGAGGTCAAACATACTCACCTTAGCCTGTTTAGACCAGCTTGATAGGAATCTCTAGTTTCGTAGCTCAAATCTGAATTGAGGTCAGGGGGTTTTATTCCAGTATGTAATCAGAGATCAGCGGACAGTGTAAGAGAGCTGAGTTAACATCAGTAAATATACTTATTAACTCGGGTGGTTCAGCAACCTTGTCATTGTAATTATGTGCATGTTGATTCAGATACCCTGTACTCTGTGACACAGGAACTCCCCCAAGCGAACCTTCCAGTGGCCATTAGTACTCATTGTTTAAATAAACCTTCTTAAAAACAACATGGCTGGGTATAAGTGAAGCAAAGCTGATGTGTACATTGATTATTGTAATGGTTTACGTTAGTTAAGTTCCATAAACATGCCCTAAAGAATCACTGGAATGCATAATCTTATCACTACGAAAAAATTAGCAAGCATTTTGAAAACAATTTTGTAAATCATAGTAATTACGTTTGTTCTGATGCCCGCTACTTGTAAACGAATTGTCTTTGTAGAGTTCAATGTGGCTGGATGATGGATAGTTTTGATGATAACTCTGTTCGTTATTCCAATATGGCGGTTCAGTGGTTATAATTTCTTTATTTGTCTCTTTTAAATTATTTTATTTTTGTTGCCACTGAGAGTGAGTTGTGATATTGAAATAAGTTTGCCGGTTTGAACAGCTTTTTTTCCCAATGTAGCATAGAAAACAAGGTTCATTGAATTAAACTGAATTTGATTTGATTTATTATCGTCACATGCATTGGAATGCAATGAAAAGTATTGTTTCTTACGTGCTACACAGACAAAACATACCGTTCTTAGGATAAACAGGGGAGAAAGAAAGGAAAGGGTGCGGAATATCATGCCACAGTTATAGCTGGGGTGTAGAGAAAGATCAGTTTAATATTTGGTAGGTCATTCAAAAGTCAGAGTACATAGTGGAGAAGGAAAGGAGAGAGTGCAGAATATAGTGTTACAATTATAGCTAAGGTGTAGAGAAAGATCAGAAAAGAACATTATTAGAAAGTTTAAAAGAGTTAGAGTACAATTTTAAGAGCATTGGATGAGAATAAAAAAATGGAATTAAAGGGCATACTGGGGACAGCTTTCAAGAAGTTGTTTCGACCCAGCGCCATCTTGAATCTTTGTATTGATTGTATTGGCCAAACAGCATTGACTGTATATATAACACCCATGAATTAGCCTTTGTGTGTTTTTGAAGTGGACATTGTCTGGCTGTTATGTTCTGAAATGATCTTGGATGTGGTAGTGTTACTACACATTTATCACTATGTATTCATACAGCTGGTAATGTAGTAATTACTACTCGTCTCCATTTCCCACGTACAATCTTAGCTGTGAAGGGAATTTCACATTATAGCTAAAACTCCAAAAACACTCAACTGTGAGGGGGTAAGGGGTGAGGGGTGGCATGCAGGGCAGGGTGTGAACAAAGGTAGTCAGAATAGTTGTTTCCCCCAAATCTAAAATCTCTGATTCATGCAAAACATACCATTCATAGAGTAAACAGCAGAGAAAGAAAGGAAAGGGTACAGAATATAGTGTTACAGTTATAGCTAGGGTGTAGAGAAAGATCAGAAAAGAGCATTATTGGAAAGTTAACATTTATAATCTGTTTAAATATACCTACCAATGGCTAGATGTAATGCCTAGGCTTGAAAGTTTGAAACTATTTTGTGAAATTGGTCCTCGATGCAAAATGGACAATATACTATTGGCAGTCTTCTTCACACCCTTCCACTGACTTCCTTTTCCATTGGTTTCAATTAGTCTCATCTAATTCAATCCGGTCATAGCTGGTGCCTCCTCAACTTCGTATACCTATTTTTGCTTCTTATTCCTTAATACAAATACTTACCCAAAATCAATTGCTCCCCTCAGAGAGACTTCCAGATCCCACAACTCTTTTGTGTGGAAAAGTGCTGCCTGATTTCACACCTTAACGGTTTTGTTTTAATTTTTAGATCATTTCCACTTGTTCTTATTTCAGAAAAAAAAGTTCCTCCATAACAAAAACAAACAATGATGGGGAAACTCAGCAGGTCTGACAGCATCTGTGGAGACGATAGAGGGTAGTTCCTCTGTTTCTGTCCTGTGGAATCCCTTTATTATTTTAAAGACTTCAATTAAATCATCTTTCAAATTCTAAACTCAATCATTGTTTTTTATTCAGTTGTGGGACGTGGGCATTGCTTTGCTGACCAGCATTAATTGCTCATCCCTCGTTGGCCAAAAGGCAGTTGAGAGTCAACCACATTGCTGTGGCTCTGGAGTCCCATGTAGGCCAGACCAGGTAAGGATGGAAGGATGGCACAGATTTCCTTCCCGAAAGGACATTAACGCACCAGATGGTTTTTCTGACAATGGTTTCATGGTCTTCTTTTTTCCAGGTTCTTTTTTTAAATTGAATTCAAATTCCCACCATCTGCCGTGGCAGGATTCGAACCCAGGTCCCCAAACGTTAGCTCAATTTCTGGATAAATTGTCTGGCAATAATACCACTAGGCCATTGCTTCCCCTATTGGCACCGAAAATGAAGTAATAGTTGGTACCTTAGAACTGGTAAACAATATTTAAAAGACCAAATGGTACTGTTGATAAACATTTAATGTCCTCACATGAATAGAAAAGATAATGGGCAGGATTTGCCATCTGTTTACACCAGTGAGAATTTCTAGGCCCACCAAAGGGCCTCCAGCAGTGGGACAGGTGAACCATGCAAAATGCCGTAGATATGGGTGTAATTTTTCTTTCCTCCTGGACATAAAACAAGTGGAGGAAGATTGAGTATACGTTGCAGAATCCTATTGATTTCTGTTTTTCGATGTTTAGGGAAAAACCCATTTAAAAGGTTGATGCTAAAAGCAGAGAAATAGACCCCCCCAAAATTTTGCTGGCAACAATAAAGCTCCTCAGAATTTTCTAGAACTTAATCTACCACAAAGCATCCCAAAATGACAACTTGGTTATATTAAAAAAAACCTCCAGAATCAACAGTCTACGATAAGCAGTTTATTAATGAAAGTTGTTGTGTCAATGCATTCCACTACAGAGCTTGAATCGTACTTTGTAAGCTTTGCACTTTACAATTTGACTGAGAAACAATGGTAAGAAGAGAGTTATTTAAATATCATTTACCGAATGGCAGAGAATTGATCCATGAAAGCTACAAACAAAAGTGCCTGCATCAATTAGATAACATTTATTCTACGGGTTGTCAGTACTTTAAACATATTCTTGCTGTTGGCTGTGCTGCAAAGACATATTACTCCATGGCCACAGCATGTTTGGAAAGTGAACCTAGATTATTGTTGCCCATTGTCGTGGGGGATGTCTGCTGACCTCAGCTTTTTTAGAATCCTTTGCTTTTGTGCTGACTTTACCTCAAGACTTGGTGCGTGACACAGAATTCTTTACACAATCTGAGAAGTGGAGGGTGCTAATAGATTTGACATTACCATCATGTGTTCTGCATTGTCTAGAGCTATTTCTTTTTAGCTTGTTGAAAGAAGACACTCCGGATCTGTAATACACCAAAAGTTGAATGGTGACATTCAACCTTTATTGTGCAGGTACCAGCTTCAGAACAGTAATGGCAGGCACTACAAGTTACATTGCTCATTCCATACTCAACAAAAGTAAAACTTCACACGTCTAACATTTGCCATTAGTTTTTACTGACCAACTTTAAAAATGTAGGCCCCAGTTTCATAGAATCACAGAATCCCTACAGCCCATTGAATCTGCACTGATTCTCCAACAGAGCAACTTACCCAAGCTCTATCTCCATAACCTCACGTACTTACTCCGCTAACCTACAGATCTTGGAACACTAAAGGGCAATTTAGCATGGCCAATCCACCTAACCTGCACATCTTTGGAGTGTGGGAAGAAACAGGAGCACTCAAAGGAAACCCACGCAGACACTGGGAGACGGTGCAAACTTCACACAGACAGTCACCTCTCCGGGACCCAGGTAATATGAGGCAGCAGTGCTAACCACAGTGCCACCAGTACACTGGAATTTTCTTGAGAAATTCAATGGATCCAATGAGAAAAAGGCAGGAACCTGGTCATACTTGACTTTTGTCAATGCTGGGAATTCCTGGTTGGATTTACAAAGAAGTGAAACAAATCGATTGCTACTCACAAGGTTAAGGAGCTCCTCATTCTTTAACTCAGAAGCAGTCCAGTTGTCAAGGTGGAGCCCAGCATTACAAGCTACAGGAGGCATTACAGCATGCAGGTTGGGGAAAATGACCCTTTTTGGTGGGGATGCAGTGGGGGAAGAGGTGGGACTGCAAGTGACAAGATGCACCAACCCCTGAAGAAAAATAACATTTGTTTTCGAAATATCTGAACTGGCTTCTCTAACAGTGTGTGGGGAATGGATTTCCTGTCACACTGGGGCAGGCCAAAGGGGGCATCTGTTGTAGTGCGCTTGCATAAATGAGGTGTTTTCTTACTGACCTCTCAAAGCTAGGTAGTGTTAGCACTGGCAGGCAGAGTTGTGGCAAAACTGCCCAAATCACAACCCATTGTTTTTGGATCCACAAAGGCTAAGGATTTACTTCAACTTTTCAGAACTAGAAAAGACATTTCAGTGTTGGATTCATGTATTAATCCTATTGATGTGAAGCATTAAACCTTCAGCACCTCCTTGTAGGTCAGGCTAGGAGATTTTATAAATTTATTTTATTAGTGTCACAAGTAGGCTTACATTAACACTGCAATGAAGTTACTGTGAAAATCCCCTAGTCGCCACACTCTAGTGCCTGTTTGGGTATATTGAAGGAGAATTTAACATGGCTAATGCACCGAACCAGCACAACTTTCGGACCGCGGGAGGAAACTGGAGTGCCTAGAGGAAACCCACGCAGATACAGGGCGAACGTGCAGACTCCGCACAGACAATGACCCCAGCTAGGTCTCTGGTGCTGTGAGGCAGCAGTGCTAACCACTGTGCCGCCCACATTTTCGCAGTAACTTCATCGCAGTATTAATGTAAGCCTACTTGTGACACTAATAAATAAACTTTCAACTTTAAATGCCAACAACAGAACCATGCAACCTGACAGCACAGAAGAAAATCATGTGTTTCATTGTACCTGTGCTGGAATTTGAATGAGTATTCATTCAGTCCCCTCTTGTCCTCTCATTCCCACAGTCCTGCAATGGTTCAAGCATGCACTAAATTATCTTTTGAAAAGTTACAATTGAATCTGCTTCACCACCCTTTCAGAGACAGTGGGCTCCAGATTACAATGACTGAATGCTTAAAGAAATTTCTCCTCATCTCCCCTGCAGGTCTTTCGACAATTATCTTTAATATATGTACCCTTTGGCTAACAACCCACCTGCCAGTGGAAACAGTTGATACTCATTAAAATTTATTGAAACCCCTCTTCATTTTGAACACCTTTGACCTATTTTTGCCCTGAAGGAGAACAATACCAGCTTCTCTAATCACTCCAAATAACTCATCGCTGGTCTTGTTCTGACAAATCTGCTGTGTACTCTCTGCAAGGCCCTGACATCCTTCATATAGTATAGTGTTTGGAATTTAGCACAATTCCCGGGGTCAGGTCTCAGGGTAAAGGTTTAACATAATTACAGAATACTGCCTGGCCAGCAGACAGAGCAAGTTAATTTTCATTCACATCTAATGAGAAGAAAATAAGTTTTAAGTTTATTCACTAGTGTCACAAGAAGGCTTATGGTAACACGGTAAATGAAGTTACTGTGAAAATGCCACAGATGCCACATCCGACACCTGATCGGGTACACTGAGGGAGAACTAAGCATGGTCAGTGCACCTAACCAGCACACCTTTCGGACTGTGGGAGGGAAGCGGAGTACCTGGAGGAAACCCATGCAGAGAACCTGTAGGCTCCGCACAGACAGTGACCCAAGTCGGGAATCGAACCCCGGTCCCGTGAGGGAAGGGTGCTAACCACTGTGCCATCAATACATGTTTCAAAAATAGAAGCAGAAATCTTTGTTATTTGCTGAGAGATTGAAGTAATCAAAGCAAGCAAAGATTCTGATAGGACAATGATTTTTGATAATATCAGAAGGCTGTAACTGTTTAACTGGAAAGCAAGGGGCAAAATACATGTGTACGTTGACAATCCATTGTTTGTCCTCAATAAAAATGTTTGAATAGGTGTGCCAGTGACATGAATTTCACTGAGATGTTGACCAAGAATTTAAAGACAGCTTGTTACTTCAAAATTTAAAACCAAAAATTTGTAACCTACAGCTGGGTAAACATTGCAGTCATGTTGACATACTCCACATAATCTTTAAATTGCAGTGTTCATTCAAAGGATTAAGCCGCGTCGCTTTTTCTCTGATGGCATCATTGCAGATAGCACATGTGTGTGTGAGGGCTGGAATGTAACTGCATCCAAAGCTTCGGGCACAGTCAAAAAAAAGGTATATGTGTCTGACAAAGCGTTTCTCACCGCTTGCGTGCAATGGAATGTACTGGAGACACCAACTTGTCTCCCATCCTCCTGGTTGGAACCTTGTGAAGGGGGCTGGGGTCTCGGGCTATGAGCTGCAGAGCTGGTAAGAGCCCAGTGTGGCCTGTTTTCAGGGAGGCCTGCCACATCCTGTGCCAATCAAGGACATGAAAGACCGGAGATGGACGTTCCCCAGGAATGGACCTGGAGGCAGGCGGTTCTATTGAACAACAGCTCCCCTGGGGAGGCGGTGGCTGCTTCTGGTACAACACCTGCCTGAGGCTGAAGATCATTGCTGGATTGCTGAACTGGAGATGAATGATGGTGGTGGGGATGATGGTGGTGGTAGTAGTAGGGGAAGGAGTGTGTGGGTGTTGGGGGATGGTGATTATGGGGAGTTGTGGGAAGTGGGGGTATCAGCAGCAAGGGCATACAGTTGCCCCTCAGCTGCCCTCCACCCTCACCTTCCTGATGCTAATTTCCTTGATCAGGTAGCACCCAAGTGACCCCGCAAAGATTTACTTGTCATGCTTTTGGGTTAGTGGTGGTGAGATGAGGGCCTTAAGAAGACATTACTAGGGGTGGCATGGTAGCACAGTGGTTAGCACTGCTGCCTCACAGCACCAGGGACCTGGGTTCGATTTCTGGCTTGAGTCACTGTCTGTGCAGAGACTGCACGTTCTCCCTGTGTCTGCGTGGGTTTCCTCTGGGCAGTCTGGTTTCCTCCCACAGTCTGAAAGACGTGCTGGTGAGGTGAATTGACCCGAACAGGTGCTGGAATGTGGTGACTAGGAGAATTTCATTGCAGTGTTAATGTAAGCCTACTTGTGACTAATAAATAAATATTAACTGCACATTTATGGACCTCAGTTGGTGGCAGGTTGGGAAAGTTGCCCATGTTAGTGAATCACTTCAAATTACGCCAGATAGTGAATCACTCCCATCACCCCAGAGAGTGAATCATTCCCATCACCCCAGGCAGTGAATCACCCCAATCACCCCAGACACTGAATCACCCCAATCACCCCAGGCAGTGAATCATCCCAATCACCCCAGAGAGTGAATCACCCCAATCACCCCAGACAGTGAATCACCCCAATCACCCCAGGGAGTGAATCACCCCAATCACCCCAGAGAGTGAATCACCCCAATCACCCCAGGCAGAATCACTCCAATCACCCCAGAGAATGAATCACTCCCATCACCCCAGGCAGTGAATCACCCCAATCACCCCAGAGAGTGAATCATTCCAATCACCCCAGAGAGTGAATCACCCCAATCACCTCAGAGAGTGAATCACTCCCATCACCCCAGAGAGTGAATCATTCCCATCACCCCAGGCAGTGAATCACCCCAATCACCCCAGAGAGTGAATCACCCCAATCACCCCAGACAGTGAATCACCCCAATCACCCCAGAGAGTGAATCACCCCAATCACCCCAGGGAGTGAATCACCCCAATCACCCCAGAGAGTGAATCACTCCAATCACCCCAGAGAGTGAATCACTCCCATCACCCCAGAGAGTGAATCATTCCCATCACCCCAGAGAGTGAATCACTCCCATCACCTCAGGCAGTGAATTACCCTAATCACCCCAGAGAGTGAATCACCCCAATCACCCCAGAGAGTGAATCACTCCCATCACCTCAGGCAGTGAATCACCCTAATCACCCCAGAGAGTGAATCATTTCAATCACCCCAGAGAGTGAATCACTCCCATCACCTCAGGCAGTGAATCACTCCAATCACCCCAGAGAGTGAATCACTCCCATCACCCCAGAGAGTGAATCATTCCCATTACCCCAGAGAGTGAATCACTCCCATCACCTCAGGCAGTGAATTACCCTAATCACCCCAGAGAGTGAATCACCCCAATCACCCCAGAGAGTGAATCACTCCCATCACCTCAGGCAGTGAATCACCCCAATCACCCCAGAGAGTGAATCATTCCAATCACCCCTGGCAGTGAATCACCCCAATCACCCCAGAGAGTGAATTACCCCAATCACTCCACTTCAGTTACACTGAGGGAGAATTTAGCATGGCCAATGCACCTTACTAGCATGTCTTTCAGACTGTGGGAGGAAACTGAAGCACCTGGAGGAAACCCACACAGACACAGGGAGAACACGCAAACCCTGCACAGACAGTCCAATTACCCCTGACAGTGAATCACTCCAATCACCCCAATCTGGCAACTTAGCTATTGTCCATTTTTATCGAAATATTTAGAATAATGACTGGTTCTAGCCTTTAATATTCAATCATAAGGCTAAATTATGGGCATTATGGAAAGATCAAGCATTTTCCATTGATAATTCTGAATGCTCAGAAGATGAAAAGATTAGCCAGATCACACCCCAGTTTTCAATCGCCTCCATTATCTCTATTCTTCGTGAATAAACTTTGTGGATACCAGATGTAGGAGACTATGCTGTTAGTCACCAGGATGTTATAGCGAGCTTAGAGTCACACATCAGCAGTAGTCACTGAGATGAGCACCAGGAAGGTAGTTGATGCAGTTTTACCCAGCACCTTCAGGGCAGAACAACAGATAATAGACATTAAAAATTGAAAAACTCAGCAAAACAACAATCTGCTCACATATAATGCCAGTAACTTTGGATTGGATTTTACATCAAGCCATTGGGTGCAGTGAGTGGATTCAGGACTATCTACCCCTCCAATCCAGTACTGTAGCCCTCCCGGTGATTTAATTCCATTGTGATTTAATTCCTTTGAAGTGAGATTTCCAATCCCATCTAGGGGGGATCTGTCAGAATTACCAAACAATCGGCTGGCTGAAAGCTCTTTGATGCAAGGTGACCGGGGTGGGGGTATCATTGGCATCTGCCAGCCTGTTCCAAGCAAGAGGGTACGAGGATAATTGGCTGCTAGAGCAGTGGCGAGGAGAAATGTGGACTTTCTCCAATCATAAGATGGGGTCTAAAAAGGGGACACCAGCACACTAACCTTCCCCATCTGAAATCTGAGCAGTGTTTACCTGTTGGGTTTCCTATCTGCTGATGGCCTCAGTCTCCCTCTCTTGAGGGGAGGAGGTATGTGGCCCTTAAGTGGACATTAACTAGCTTCTCTTGCCACTCATAATGTTTAGGTGGGGAAAGAGGAGGGGGCAAGGTCAAGTGGGTAGGCAATGGGAAATTAAGACACATGTGATGTCTTATGAGCCCCCCAGCTGCAAATTCATCCACAGAGGTGGGAAAATTCTGTGCATAATATAACATCCAAATACCTCTCATATCAGCTTATCAAACATATTTATACATTGAATCCCATAAACAGATATGAAGAAAGATACAGTTTTTAAGGAGCTTAAATCTCCCCTTAGAGGAGGAGAGGGTGGCATGGTGGTATAGTGGTTAGCACTGCTGCCTCACAGTGCCGGGGACCCAGGTTCGATTCCCGGCCTGGTCACTGTCTGTGCAGGGTTTGCGCATTCTCCCTGTGTCTGTGTGGGTTTCCTCCGGGTGCTTCAGTTTCCTCCCATAGTCTGAAAGACATGCTACTTAGGTGCATTGGCCATGCTAAATTCTCCCTCAGTGTAACCGAAGAGGCGCCAGAGTGTGGTGACTTGGGGATTTTCACATTAATTTCACTGCAGTGTTAATGTAAGCCTACTTGTGACACTAATGAATAAACTTTAATACTTTGAGAGAGAGCTAGAAAGGACGCTACGGTGAAGATGTGAATTCCAGGGCTTTGGGCTTAGGATCTGAAGGCATGGCAACCAATGGTGAAGAGATTGAATTGTCAGCATGTGCAGTAGCCCAGAACTGAAGGAGTGCAGAGATCTTGGCAAGTTGTATGGCTAGAAGAGGTTAGACAGATAGGGAGGGGAGAAGCCAAGGAAGGATTTGAAAATAGAATTTGGATTAAAAAACAGGCAACAGATACATCTGTTTTCTTGCAATGTGTGTCATTTTTATTTTTATTGCTCTTTCACAGCTGAACAAGGAATAGGCAAAACCTCAGCTTTCTTTCTTTTTCCCGATTACATTGACAGACTTGTGTGAGCTTTGTGCGGAAAACTTGTTGCAGAGGAAATGGCTATTTTGAGAAAAGGTTGTCCACTTAATTGTGAAAGTGTTGCGTTCTTGGAGCAGTCATGCGCATTTCAAGAGCATGAGAGTCAACATTAAGTAGCCAGATGTAAGGAGAGTAATAAAGAATGTCATTTAACCTTAGCGAGCAGGAAATAGCTGATGTAGGGAGGATGGGTGTTAAATCTCAAGGAAACAGCTCAGGCACCGTGTCATTGTTGATTAATGAAACTATTGTTGCAGGCCGATTCTTCAGGTCACAGGGTGATCACGCTGTCTGCTAAAAGGAGGCATCTCATTGTGATGCGTCCTTTCAGTAAAACATAGACAATCGGTAATGGAAACAAAGTGGTACTTCGTGCTAAATTCCAACAGTCAAGGCAATGCTAGCACGGCACCTGATCACATTACATTGCTGCTCTACTGGTTACAAAAAAGCAGCAATACTCCTTGTCCCACAAGAGGCATTTTTTCAGCCTCACCGTCTGTACTGAGAGGGCACATCAAGAAACAATTTACAAAAACAAACCACTTGGTTTTCACATGGCATCCAAAGCAATATTAAACAGCTCTCTAACTTTCTGTCAACCTCGCAAATAAAAAACACCGTAAGGCATTAAAATAAATGTTATCTTTGATTAACATTCTCCGTTACCCGCCCCCACCCCACCGCCGCCGCGGTGGGTTTTGTGGGGCAGGACGGAAAATCCAGCGGTGGCAAAGAGTCGGTGTAAAAATAGTTTGCAAACCTCCCGACGGTGCGTTAAGAGTGGGTCAGTTATCTGCTGACTGGTGGTGTGAATACAGTAAAAAGTCTGACAACACCAGGTTTTAGTCCAACCGGTTTATTTGATAGTAAACTCACTTGGATAGTAAACTCAAATCGGTTGGACTAAAACCTGGTGTTGTCAAGACTTTTTACTGTGTTTACCCCAGTCCAACGCCAGCATATCCACATCATGGTGGTGTGAATGCCATTTACATTCGTTAACATCTCAGGAACGCTGATTAGATGAACTTATTGCTGGAATCGTGTGCCGCCTTCCAATCTTACGTCATGCCAGTGGGAAGTCACATCGCCCTGATTCACCTTTGTGAAAAGGTGGGTGTGCACACATCGAAGCTCTTTTTGCACGCGACTTTGAAGTGAGTGCAACACAAGGGGCCTACCTTCCATGGCGATATTTAAGTTTACTTATTTGTCACAAGTGGGCTTACGTTAACACTGCAATGAAGTTACTGTGAAAATCCCCAAGTCACCACACTCTGGTGCCTGTTCGGGTGCACTGAGGGAGAATTAAGCATGAGCATTGCACCTAACCAGCATGTCTTTTGAAATATGGGAGGAAACACACGCAGACATGAGAAGGACATGCAGACTTTAAAACGGACAGTAACCCAAGCCGGGAATTGAGCCTGGGTTCCTGGTGCTGTGAGGCAGCAGTGCTAACCACTGTGCCACTGTCCCGTCCCCTTGTGCCAGTGTCGGTTGCAATGGCTGTGGCTGGAGGGCTGCTCTCCTCCCAGTAATTGGTCCACAGTCGCAAGGACACCACTGTGTATAATGGTATTCAGGCAGGGTGCAACTTTTAGACACTGAACACTTTTGTGACTTGGGGAAGGTGTGGGGTAGCCTGCTCCAGGTAAGTGCCTATTGTTTAGAAGAGAGACAGTACTGTGCAGTAGTGTTCTTCAGGGCTGAGTGGTCAGAAATGATCATATTGATGGGGAAAGAGGTTTGGAAGTGGGAGGGCTATCATGGGAAAAGGTAAACACATCGACAGCAGGGGTGAAGCAATGAAGAAGTGAAGCTTTCCTGATGGGGAGTGAACCTGAGTAGGTGACCCTGCACACACCCTCCAGTTAAGGAGGGAAGAGACCACATGGGCACTTCAGTAATGATAGGCTTAGGTGAGAGGGTAGGAATGTCCACTGCAACAACTTAGGGATGCAGTATTATTGGAGGAGGCTGAAGAATAACAGGAGGGAGCTGTATCTTCACATTGTAATGTTCCAGATAAAATATTGGTACAAGCACAGTCAACAAGGGAGTGTTGAAGCTCATTTTGAAACAGTAGGACAGGATTAACCATCTTGTAATGGAGTTATTGCTCAGTTTTAATTCAAAAGTAGAAGTGATTCAGAGAACAGCACTGCTGGACAAAGGGACCCTTTCTGAGGCCACTCTCTAACTTGATGTGGAGATGCCAGCATTGGACTGGGGTGGGCATAGTAAGAAGTCTAACACATCAGGTTAAAGTCCAACAGATTTATTTGGAATCATGAGCTTTCAGAGCAGCACAAATAAACCTGTTGGACTTTAACCTGGTTTTGTGAGACTTTTTACTGTAATCTCTAATGTGTAAGTGCTGCAAGAATAATCTGGAGTCTTATTTTATAGAAAGAAGAAGACGTCGTAACACAAACAGATTCAGCACTGAAAGAGGAATACGCATAACTGACTAGCTTCACATCAATGTTGCCACGTATCAGCAATAAGACATCTGAACGTATAGTTTGGCAATACAAGCAATCAGGGAGATTCCGTTAATGGGGACCAGACATGTTCTGTCTAGAATTAGCATGGCTAACCAGTCAAAGGGCTTCCAGTCATTCATCAGAAGCAATGTATTGTGAATTAGAATGCAAGATCATAGATCGGAGCACAGAACCAAGTTAGGTATCATTTGTCATTCACGTCCTCTCACACCAATCAAGGATTGAAAAGTCACTTTCCTGGGGTGGCATCTTCATGACTTTAGTGAGGGTGTTAACACCTCAAAGACAAGGCAGCATCAGTGACAATGCAAGTAGGGCTGAAACCATTATAGACCATTACAGAACCTAAAGGTTGTGAGCTTCACTGTGTCGAAGTGCACAACCTCATTCCTCATTAATTTCTTCAACGGCAAAGAAGAAATGAATCCAAGGCTCAACATTGCTTTTCTGGGGGCCTTAATGCATTAAAGAGATGAAGGAGGGGAGGTGTGGTGAGGCAGAGCACAGATCCATGAGGAAGCCTCATCTAATGTCCAGAGTCAAGGGACGCAAGAACAAGAACAAGAGGGCCAAAACGACAGAACGATTTGCCAGACCAAGGGTATACTGAAGAAGACTCCTATTTGCAAATGAATGAGAAATGAATGTTGGCATGTCTGCACTCGTCCCGAGCTCTGGTAGATCACATATGCCACATTCTTTGTGAAGACCCGATGCCACGTAGAGTGAGAGTTAGTGACTTTAAAGGTGACCATCACACTGTTAATTCTTTACAGGGATTAACAGTGACATCTGTGGCATCTCTCAGTCTGCAACATAAAGGTGCATGGAAGGGGTCACAGATGCTTTTTACAGGAAGCACATTAGTATGCTGGTTTTCTCTGGATGACAATAGCCAGGCTGTGAGATTCACCAGCTTTGCCACTTTTCCCAAGAGTGCAGGGTGCAATCGACTGTGCCCACGTGGCTTTAAAGGCTCCATAACAGAAGCCCCTAATCTTTATAAAGCACAAATGTAGCCATTCTCTCAACGTTCAATTGATGTGTGACCATCAGAAGCACATAATGAGTGTTAGTGCTGGATACCTGGGAGTTGCCATGCTTCCACATCCAGAGTCACTCCTGGGTGCATGAGAGTTTTGAGGGTACAGTTAATTGACAGGGATGGCTGCTTGAGGAGATTCACTGAAATGCTAGCTGATAACATTGATGTGTCACCCCCGGTCATTCTAAGGAGAAGTACAATGTTGCCCACAGTTCCATACATTCCCTGGTAGAGCAAGTTATAGGGATTCTGAAGATGTGCTTCAGATGCTTGGACAACTCATGTGGCTCACTACAATTCACTCCCGCATGATCAGAGTGTGTTGGCCCTTCTGTTAGCATTCTCTTGAGTAACAGCAAACAAAAGGCACTCAGTCGACTCCTTACAAAAGAAAGCATGAATTTTTAATCTGAAGACTTTAACTTCCGCACAATTTAACTTCCAAACTATGAACCTTCAATCTGAACTTTTTAACTTCCACACTTCATCATCAGGCAGTGCAAAGAAATAATCCCTTGCCAGTGGGTGAATGGGAACAGGATAAGAACTGAGTGGAGGTTGAAGATCTAGAGGCTCAGGAAACTCAAGAGGGTGCTGAGGGTCTGTATGAATGTGACGATGCCAAGTAAGAAGGAAGATGTGAGAGACGTGCCTGTGACACTTCAATTGCTCTCATCTTCCAGGCAAATGGAAATGACCACATTGTGCTTGGTCCTCAAGACATTCTCTATCATCTCAGGGGATATCCAACCATTCGCATCAATAACCAAACCCACATTCACACTTGTACCTTTTGGCCTCGTAAATTGCCTGGCTATGGAGTGGCACAGTGGCACAGTGGTTAGCACTGCTGCTTCAGAGCGCCAAGGACCAGGGTTCGACTCCCTGCATGGGCCACTATCTATGTGGAGTCTGCACATTCTCCCTGTGTCTGCGTGGGTTTCCTCTGGGTGCCCCAGTTTCCTCCCACAGTCCAAAAGACATGCTGGTTACGTGCATTGGCTTTGCTAAATTCTCCCTCACTGTACCTGGTGCCAGAGTGTGGCGACTAGAGGATTGCAGTGTTAATATAAGCCTATTTGTGACAATAATAAACAAACTTCTAAATTTTTTTATGATCTCCATGGTGCCCCGTGAATCCACTCACACTGGGCACTGAGAGTCCACTGAAGAACGAGAGTGAAGCGAGAGGTAGAATCACAGTATCTCTAGAGTGCAGAAGGAGGCCATTTGGCCCATCAAGTCTGCATTAACTACGATACCACCCAGGCCCTATCTCCCGTAGCCGCAAATATTTATCCTGTTAATCTCCCTGACACTAAGGAACAATTTAGCATGACCAAACAACCTAACCTGTGCATCTTTGGACTGTGGGAGGAAACTGGAACACCCAGAGGAAACCCATTCAGATACTGGGAGAATGTGCAGATTCCACACAGACAATGACCACGCTGGGAATTGAACCCTGGGCCCTGGCGCTGTGAGGCCACAATGCTAACCACTGTGTCACCATGGCGCCCCAGCTTGAAGCTTTTGTCACTAGATAAGATGAAAACACAGTGATCATTGAGATAAGGACATGCACAAGGATTTCCTTCCTCCAGTCCATGCCTTGTCTCTTACTACCACCCCTGAGGAGACACAATTGCTGCTAGTAACTCCAGGCTGATGAGCTGCCCTCACACAATGATCTTCTGTCAGGATGAAGGATTTGAAACACATAAATCACACACTTATGATAAAGATTTACACACATCGTGGCCACCATTCTGTCTAACGATTATTGCTCATCCCTACTTGTCCCTGGGGAGCAGTTGAGAGCCACATTGTTGTGGCTCTGGAATCACATGTAAGCCAGACCAGGTAAGGAGGCAGATTTCTTTCCCTAAAGGACTCGAGTGAATGAGATGGGCTTTTCTGATAACTGACAATGGTTTCATGGTCATCAGTAGATTCTTAATTCCAGATATTTTTAATTGAATTCAAATTCCACTATCTGCCATGGCGGGTTTTGAACCTGGATCTGCAGAACATTAGCTGAGTTTCTGGATTAATAGTCTAGTGCTAATAGCGCTAGGCCATTGCTTCCCCTAATGATGCCATGATGGGAGTTTGTTATTGGAGGGAGTTGCAGAATGACTTACCCTGACAGAGCAAGTGAGATCATTCATCGTCTTCCTGCATCGAATGGCGTTTTGGCTGCAATTGACATCCTCTGCGATGGCTTGCCAGGCCGAAGAGCAGAGGGAAGGCTGGTCTGCTTCCAGGATTCATCCCTGGGATATAGGATATGCTTGTGCACCCACACTCCTCTGATCAAACCTTTGGGGATCTGTGGTGGCGGAGGGGGCAGCGGTTGAAACAGGGTGCTGCCTTCTTCTTGAGCCTTGTAACCTTCTTCTTCTAGATGGAAGCCAACACTGTGTGTGCCCTGGAGAAGGTGGACTGGTGAGAGTGAGATGAATATGTTTGGTTGGCCTTTAAATATGGCAACTGGACATTCGACCCCACTAACAAATGGTGGGTAAAGAATCAACTCCCAACTCCAGGTGATTCAATCCAATACCTGCCTGTATATAATTAATGAGCTTCCCGCACAAAATCGGCATGTGTTCCCACCATTCCAAGCAGCGGGATATTTGCTGCTGAACTCATCCACCACCCCCCTTCACCTTAAAAAGAAAAACTTCACCCATAGAGTTGAATGGTCACATAACTAATTTATTCCTTTGATGGAAAGATGATGAAGTAAACTGTATTATTCCAAGTGAGTTCATTTCCCCCCCAAGGAATGGACAGCTGCAACTCACTGGGTTCCAGAGACGTGCCACAGGGACAGAACATTACAGCAGGCTTGACAATAGGAGTTATCCATTACAAAAAAGACGCAGTATTCTTTGCTGCTGTTATTGTTCTGGAAAGTGGCTTGTTAGCGTACGAGGTTGACGGTCAGTCCCAGTTTTGAACTTTGAATGTTTTGGAATAACTCTGCCTCACAATCTTGGAACCCTCTAGAAGCAAGAGCACATTGTATGATCGATGTTCCATCTTTCATTCTGGCAACCTTTGTACATGGTCCTTCTTGATTTTATCAGCGCCGCTTTGATCAGGTCTGTTTGAATGTTCCACTCCTGTTCTTCCAAAGCTGCTTCCAATTTTTAGTTTCCAAGGGGACTATCTCCATGGCTGGAGTGATGTTTAGTTATCTGTACTGTCCATAAATAGTGAATTTGTTTAGAAGAGCTGGCTCACCTCCATTTTCAGATTGATTTGTGTGTTTGTGGATGAACTTTTGAATGCTCCTGGAAAATTTCCTGTGATTTTCAGGCTGGTGTACAAAGGGGACGAAGCTGAACACAGCTATTGGCCAGATGGACGTACTCTGCTCTATTATCAACTGGCTCAATAGTAACCAACTTCCCTCTGGGTCATCTACTTTCTCAGGAGACTAAGGAAATTCAGCATGTCCACTACAACTCTCACCAATTTTTACAGATGCACCACAGGAAACACCCTTTCCAGATTGGTATGGCTCTTGCTCTGACCGAGACTGCAAGGAACTACAAAGGGTTGTGAACATAGCCCAGTCCATTACGAAAACCAGTCTGCCATCCATTGACTCCAACTGCACTTTCTGCTGCCTTGGGAACGCAGCCAGCGTAATCAAGGACACCATGCACCCTGGATATATTCTCTTCCACCTTCTTCCGTTTGGAAGATTTTACAAAAGCCTGAGATCACATATCAACCGACTCAAGAACAGCTTCTTCACTGCTGCCATCAGGCTTCTGTGTGGTCCTATCCTATATTAAGCTGACTTTCTTCTACACCCTAGCTATGACTGTAATACTACATTCTACACCCTTTCCTTTCCTTCTTCCCTATGTACTCTATGAACGTTATGTTTTGTCTGTATTGCATGCAAGTAACAATACTTTTCACTATATCCCAATACATGTGACAATAAATCAAATCAAAATCAAAAACCTGAAAAGCAGTAACTTCAAATTCCATTCAAAGACACATTCATAAAGTCTAACCTGACATTTTAGAGCAATGCTTCGGGTATTGCTCTTTTATCATCTACATTCATTTTTGGGTAACATGTTAACTGAAGGCCCTTCTGCCAGCTCTGTGGAATGTAAAAGATCTCATGGAACTAAACGGAGTAAAGAAGCTCTTCCATCTTCCCTTTGCATCATTTACCTCTCTAGTAATTCCATCAAAAAATATTAAGCAGTCATTTATATCATTGTGTTAGACTTTGCAATGTATAAATTAGAATCTCTGTTTCTCGAAAAAAAACAAGTAGCTACATTTCCAAAGTGATTGCCTGTAAAATCTTCTGGGAAATTTTGGGGCAGCATGGTAGCACAGTGGTTAGCACTGCTGCTTCACAGCTCCAGGGTCCTGGGTTCGATTCCGGGCTCGTGTCACTGCCTGTGTGGAGTTTGCATGTTCTCCTCGTGTCTGTGTGGGTTTCCTCTGGGTGCTCCGGTTTCCTCCCACAGTCCAAAGATGTGCAGGTTAGGTTGATTGGCCGTGCTAAGAAATTGCCCCTTAACGTCCAGGGATGCGTAGGTTAGAGGGATTAGTGGGTATAACATGTCAGGTTATGGGTGGGATTGAGTTCGGTGCAGACTCGATGGGCCAAAGGGCCTCTTACTGCACTGAAGGGATCTATGATTCTATGAAATCTTAAGGCAATGAAAGTTGATATAAAAGTTATTTCTTTCTAATGGCACGTATTTTGGAACCCTGTAAAAACAGTAAGAAGTCTCATAACACCAGATTGAAGTCCAACAGATTTATTTGGTATCATGAGTGCTGCTCCTTCATCAGGTGAGTGGAGAGTTGGGTTCACAAACTGGGTATATATGGACACAGACTCAGTTGCAGGATAATGGTTGGAATATGAATCTTTACAGGTAATCAAGTTTTTACAGGTACAGACAATGTGAGTGGTGAGAGGGATAAGTGCAGGTGAAAGAGGTGTGAATTGTCTCAAGCCAGGACAGTTAGTAAGTTTTTGCGAGCCTAGGCCAAATGGTGGGTGTTACACACAGTGTGACATGAACCCAAAATTCCAGTTGACGCTGTCCTCAGGCATACAGAACTTAGCTATCAGTTTGTGCTCGGTGATTCTGTGTTGTCGCGTCTTGAAGGCCGCCTTGGAGAATGCTTATCTGAAGATCGGAGGCTGAATGCCCTTGCCCGCTGAAGTGTTCCCCAACAGGAAGGAGGCACTCTGCTTGGTGATTGTCAATTGGTTGTTGTAGTGTCTGCATGGTCTTGCCGACGTACCATGGCCCATTGCATCATGGCTACCGCCGATACCGTAAACTTCTGGCTCAAACTGGAGAGGATCTCCAAGAAGATCACACATATCGACACAGACATCATGTTTCAACAAAAATGCAAAGAAGCAGACATGATCCCAAAAGGACTGCAGATCACAAACTCATTCAGGTCAACCTATAACACAGACTACGCTGAGAGACTTTACCGTCGCATCTCTCTCACACTCCTCAACCATCTCATACACCAGCTCTACAGTAAACGCCACATCCTGGAAACCAAGTTAGAGTCCATATTCTCAGCTTGCACACAGGACGCAGACCAGCTGCGAAACTCCGCCAAGCAGATGAGATAAAGGAACTACGCCATCTACGTGCACACCAAGAACAGGAAACTTGAGAAACTCGGCATCACCACCAGCAGCAACCAAGCCTCCCCTAGTACCACAGTGGGGAGCAGTACCACTGCAGGGAAGTCCACTGTCAACTTGTCGGACTACACACTTCAACCAGACGAAATCGAAGTTCTCAGCCGAGGGCTCAATTTCTGCCCCACCATCAAATTGCACTCCACCAGTCTTGCAGCAGATACAGAGGAATTTATCGGGCGGGAATTCTTCCACAAACCCCAAGAGGCCAACAGAGAATCCAATGAGACAGCCAATGAACTGGAACAGCCGACAGAGGGATCCACGGTGCAGCAACCGAAGAGGAAAGAGTCAAATTGGACTCCTCCGGAAGGCCGCTGCCCTCGGCTTCACATGTATGCCCAAGATGTCAGAAGTTGCATCAACGTTAGATTCATCAGCTGCACTCACAAGACAGTCCTGAATATCACCCAAGCACAGCGCAATGCCATCCGTGCTGTCAAGCTCAACCGCAACATTGTCATCAAACCAGCAGACAAAGGAAGGGCCACCGTCACACTGAACAGAATGGGTTACTGCAAAGAAGCCTGCCAACAACTGAACAATGAGGAGCACAACAGATAGTTAGCTGCAGATCCGACCAAAGAACACACCCGCCAACTCAACAGGCAGATCAAGACCTTTGATCCGGACCTACAGAGCACCGTTGGTACTCTTATCCCACGTACTCCCCATGTTGGAGATCTCTACTGCCTCCTAAAGATATACAAGGCCAACACACCCGGCCCCCATTATATCAGGCAATGGGACCTCTGGCTACATCGAGAGCATCCTGAAACCTGTTGTACAAGGAGCCCCCAGCTTCTGTCACAACACTATGGACTTCTTCTCAAAACTCAACACCCATGGAGCAGTTGAATACTCCATGTCCCAATGGACATCTTGGCACTCTACATCGGAAT
Source organism: Carcharhinus amblyrhynchos (assembly GCF_965287045.1). Classification (NCBI taxonomy): domain Eukaryota; kingdom Metazoa; phylum Chordata; class Chondrichthyes; order Carcharhiniformes; family Carcharhinidae; genus Carcharhinus; species Carcharhinus amblyrhynchos. The sequence goes on from NC_137335.1 coordinate 59,833,939, forward strand.
CCCCCACTTTGACAGCATTGCTGCAACTGCCTCAGTACCCAACATCGACAATTGCCAATTTCCAGATGCAATTCTACAAATCATCTGCTTCATCCTGGACCACAATGTCATCACCTTCAACAACAGTTCTTCGTCCAGACACAGGGAACAGCCATGAGAATCAACTTCACGCCTCAATATGCCAAAATCTTCATGCACAGGTTCGAACAAGACTTCCTCACCACACAGGACCTTCAATCAATTCTATACACTAGATAACATTTTCTTCCTTTGGACTCATGGTGAACAATCACTGAAACAACTATATGATGACATCAACAAGTTCCATTCCACCATCAGACTCACCATGGACTACTCTCCAGAATCAGTTACATTCTTGGACACACACACCTCCATCAAGGACGATCACCTCAGCACTTCACTGTATCACAAGCCCACGGATAACTTCACAATGCTCCACTTCTCCAGCTCCCACCCTAAACATATTAAAGAAGCCATCACTGATGGACAAACCATTCGTATACACAGGGTCTGCTCAGATGAAGAGCAATGCAACAGACACCTATGGACGCTGAAAGATGCCCTCGTAAGAACAGGATATGGGGCTCAACTCATCGATCAACTGAACCAACCTCTTCAGAAGACAAACACGGGACAGGGCCAACAGAGTACCCTTCTTTGTCCAGTACTTGCCCAGGGCGGAGAAGCTACAACATCTTCTTCAGAGACTGCAACATGTCATTGATGAAGATGAACATCTTACCAAGACCGTCCCCACACCCCCACTGCTTGCCTTTAAATAACTATGCAACTTCAAACAGACCATTGTTTGCAGCAAACTACCCAGCCTTCAGGAGAACAGTAACCACAACATCACATGACCCTGCCACAGCAACATCTGCAAGGCGCGTCGGATCATCAGCATGGATGCCATTAACGTAAGTGAGAATACCATCCACCAGGTACACGGTACATACTCATGCAACTCGGCCAACGTTGTCTACCTGATATGCTACAGGAAAGTATGCCCCGAGGCGTGGTACGTTGGGGAGACCATGCAGATGCTACGACAACGGCCGAATAGACACCACTCGACAATCACCAGGCAAGAATGTTCCCTTCCTGTTGGGGAACACTTCAGCAGACAAGGACATTCAGCCTCCAATCTTTGGGTAAGCATTCTCCAAGGCGACCTTCAAGACACACGACAATGCAGAGTCGCTGAGCGGAAACTGATAGCCAAGTTCTGCACATATGAGGACAGTGTCAATCGGAATCTTGGGTTCATATCACACTATCTGTAACACGCACCATTTGGGCTAGGCTCGCAAAATCTTACTAACTCTCCTAACTTGAGACAATTCACATCTCTTTAACCTGTGTTTATCCCTCTCTCCACTCGCACTGTCTATACCTGTAAAGACTTGGTTACCTGTAAAGATTCGCATTCCAGCCATTATCTTGCAATTGAATCTGTGTCTATATATGCTCTGTTTGGGAACCCAACTCTGCATTCACCTGATGAAGGAGCAGTGCTCTGAAAGCTTGTGATACCAAATATACCTGTTGGACTTTAAGCTAGTGTCATGAGACTTCTTACTGTGCCCAACCCAGTCCAACGCCAGCATCTCCACATCTTATAAACAGTGGTAACCATTGGGTTTGTATTAGAGCAGATTGCACTGTAACTTACCTTGTACTTGTACATCGCACAATGCTTGGCGTGGGAAATGGTGAATCGCTGATGAGTGTGTGTGTATTTTTGAGATTACAGAAAACCCACAAGATTCCTGCAAAATGTCACTGGTGCCTTTGACAGATCTTTAATTGTGGAGTAATGGGTGATGAAGCATGAAACTGCTCCTGTTGTGCAATATTTGAGCAGTAAATAATGTTATGTCCTAGTTCACAACAACAGAAAGGACATAGAGTATAACACCTTTGATATGTTGGGTCAATGTCAGTCAATAATTAATGCAGCACCATTTAAAGCTGGAATTTCCAGATATGATTGTGGTCAATTCCCGTTAAAAGTGGTCATTGATTATGACTAAAAATGTAGACCGGAATTCCCCCATCCTGCCCGTCACTAGAATTTTGGCAGGCGGATTGCAGACAATGTGAAACCCCACTAACGGTCAGGCGGGAATTTCCAGCTTTTAGACCAGTGCAGCTGGAGAACTCGGCCCATAGTCTCCAGTCCTCAGGAAATACTGTTCGATTAAAAATGAAAAAGCTTCAAAATTGAAATATCCTCAATGTAAGTCTTGAACAGGGCCCTTCCCAATAGGTCAGTGCTAGCATGCACAGAGCAGTATCATCTAAAGCCATGAGTAAATGATGACTGGTTAGCACTTCTGCCCTATCCATAAGCCTCAGCATCTTAAATATAATTCTGATGGATGTTGAGTAAGTTGATCATTCAGAGAATCAATGCATACTTAATGGTCTGAATGGTCTCCTTCTGCACTGTGGAATGCTATTGATTCTTCTTGGGGACTGCACACTGGAACAGTGGTTAGCACTGCTGCCCGGCAGCACCAGGGACCTGGGTTCAATTCCAGCCTTGGGTGACTGTGTGGAGTTTGCACATTCTCCTAGTTTTGCATGGATTTCCTCTGGGTGCTCCAGTTTCCTCCCACACTCTAAAAATGTGCAGGTTAGGTGGATTGGCTTTGGTAAATTGCCCCTTAGTGTCCCAAGATGTGTAGATTAGGGGAAGTAGCAGGGTAAATGAATGGGGTTATTTGGATAAAACCGGGGGAAGATGGGATAGAACCTGGGTAAGATGCTCTATTGGCGAGTCAGTGCAGACCCAATGGGCTGAATGGCCTCCTTCTGTATTATGGTCTTTCCTCAAGTATGCTGCCTGAACTGGATGTAGTACTCCAGATGAGGCCTAACCGTATGTAAAAGAGGCACATTGTCTTGTCATTTTTATTGATGCAACATTAGAAGTAGGTTCTGGAGTAGATCATTGATCCCCCTCAAGCTTGCTTTTCCATTCCCCCTGAGAGACAAAACTCCTCCTCGTCTTCATTTTAAATGGGACACCCCTTAATGTTAAAACAGTGGGTATGCCACCTATTCTGAAAAAAAAAACAAGATACATTCAAGGTGCCTTTTCGGGTTTAAGGTGCAAATGACTGTATCCTAGTCAATCACCAGAGCAGTTCACTGAGGAAATCCAAAAGTACTGCCATTATCCAAACCTTGGTATTTTTAAATACTCCTTCCCAACTTATATAAATAGCCCTTTCACAAATAATTGTCAAAGTCATGCGCTACCAAACAGTAAAGTGGTGACTAAATATATGGTTTGTATTCCTACCCTCCCACTAAAGCCTATCCATCCCACACTATCACCACAACTTTGGATGAGACATGCATATTGGGCTGGCAAGCGGACTCAGCCTTTCTCAGGCTGACATAACAATTCCTGCTCTTATCAACATGAACTGGCCACAGACTGAAACCAAACCAGAAAGGGTCATTGAGTCCTTCATGGAAGCTTCATTTCGTGGGAACCTGATGAATTGTTTCCCTGATCCTTCTGAAAATGAGCATGATATTTCCAATCATCTTTGCCGTATACTGACGCATTAGCCTACATTTTATCATAGCTTAGTGTAAACAATCTGTGCTGCTCAAAGACAAGAGTCCAGTCATAGTGCTAATTCCTGGCATGTCATAGAATCTGAGAAAAATAAAATTTTGGATTAAAAATGCCACTAAATGTCAAATAAACAAAGGCCTGTGAAAATGGAAGAAGACTAAAGTTTGTTTATGAATGTTGATGTCAACAAAATAAATCTCATGATTGAGGTCACTTGTCCCATTCCTATCCTGCCCATTTTCTCATTTTCAACTTGACAAAAAATTATAATTCTTTTCTTTTTCTTGTGAGGGGCAATGGCCTAGTGGTATTATCACCAGACTATTAACTCAGAAACTCAGCTAATGTTCTGGGGACCTGGGTTTGAATCTCACCATGACAGATGGCAGAATTTGAATTCGATTTAAAAAAATCTGGAATTAAGAATCTACTGGTGACAGTTGTCAAGGAAACTGACCTGGTTCACTAATCTCTTTTAGGGAAGGAATGGCTTCCTCCTGCATTGCAGAGATTTTATGATCTTTCCTCAATATGCTGCATCCATTTCCTTCCTTTAGGGAAAGAAATCTGCTGTCCTTACCTGGTCTGGCCTACATGTGGCTCCAGAGCCAGAGCAATGTGGTTGGCCTTCCACTGCCCCTCTGAAATAGCCAAGAGAGGCCCTCAGTTCAAGAGGCAACTAGGGATGGGAAATAAATCTTAGCGACTCCCATGTCCCACAAATGAATGAAAAAAAAGAACCTTTTTATGTTGACATGGCTGGCTAAGGTTTGGCATTTGTGCTTATATTATGTTGGATATTTACCAATATCGATTGTCAAAGCAGCCATTATGGCAATGGATGATGGACGGTCACTGGTGGAGGTACTGCGAGATCAATCCTGCTACTTACAATCTATATTAGAGACCTAGATGAGGAAACGTAAGATATCCAAATATACCAATGGTGATGGTGGCAAAATAAGTAATGAGGAGACGGTGAAGAGGCTGCATGCGGATATAGGCAGGTTAGGTGAATGGGCTAGAAAATGGCAGATGGAAATACAATGTGATGAAGTATGAAGTTATCCACATTGTTTGGAAAAGTTTCAAAAAGTTAGAAAAAAGGCAGAATAGTTTTTGAACGGTGAGAGACTGGAAAATGTCTGCATTCAGAGAGATCTGGGTGTGCATGAATGTTGACATGCAGGTATAGCAAGAAACTAGGAAGAGAGACAATATGCTAACTTTTGTTATGAAGGGTTTTTTGAGTTGGACAGAGAGAGGACAGGTCAACACGTCACCGTTTCCTCTTGCTCTGTCACTTTTCATTCAGCTCATGTCCAACCCTTGTTGCCCCATGTGATGCTTTACCCTTATGTTGTGGCTTGTTGTCTTTTTGCCCCCTAGAGCTTTTCCCTTTTTTTATATATTCATGTTAGTCTTTTCTTATGGATGGAGGGTTATTCATTATGAAGGAGTTAAGAGTATAAGAGCAAAAATGTCTGACTGTAATTGTACAGGGCAAGGTGAGGCCACACCTGGAGTATCATGTGCAATTTGACCTAGTTTAGGCTCATTTGTTAATGTCACAAGAAGGCTTACACTAACACTGTAATGAAGTTACTGTGAAAATCCCCTAGTCGCCTCCTTCCCTCCCCAGGTTCTCCCTCCCTCCCTCTCTAGGTTCCCTCTCCCCTCCTCCTCAAGGGAGAATTTACCACACACAATGCGCCTAACCAGCATGTCTTTCAGACTCTGGGAGGAAACCAGAGCACTCAAAGGAAACCCATGCAGACACGAGGAAAACATGCAGATCCTGCATAAGAAGTGACTCTTCTGTGAATTGAACCCAGGTCTCTGGTGCAGTGAGGTAGCAATGCTAACCACTGTGCCACCAAGCTGCCATCTAAGAAAGGACAGACTTGCCCTTGAGGGAGTGTGTCAAAAATTCACAAGACTGGTCCCTCGAATGGAAGAACTGCTCCATGAGGAGAGGTTGAGCAGACTAGGTCTATGTTTCCAAGAGTTTAGAAGAATATGAGATGATCCAATTGAAATATTTAAGGAGGTAGATACTGAAAGGTAGATACTGAGGACATGTTTCCCATTACTGGGGAATCTAAGTAGTGAGGTTACAGTCTCAGAATAAGGGGTGGTAATTCAGAACAACATGTATATTTATGTATTGCCTTCAAAATCATAAAACTCCAGACTGTTTCATAGGAGTAATTATACTGAGACACACACGAAGATATTAGATCAGATTGCCAAAAGTTTAGGAGAAGTGGCAGGTTTTATAGGGTGTCTTAAAAAAGGAAATTGAGGAAGAGAGAGGTATAGGCATGGTTTTCCAGAGCTTGGGGCCCAGGCAGCTGAAAGCATAACCATCCATAATGGAACAATTAAAATTGCTGATGAGGCCCGAATTAGATGGCCAGGTATCATGGAAAGATGTGGGGCTAGAGGAGATTACAGAGACGGGGAGAAGCAAGGACATGGAGAGATTTGAAAGCAAGGATGAGAATTTTAATTGTTTGCCTAGTAGTCATTGTAGGTCAGGGGTGATAGTTGAATGAGATTGCTGGGAGTTAGGGCATGGGCAGCAAAGGTTTGGGTGGTCTCAGGTTTAGGAAACGGAGTGAGTTGGAATAGTTGAATGTAAAGGTAACAAAGCCATGATTGAAAATTTCAGCAGCAACTAAGCTATGGCAGGGATGTTAAGGAAATTAAAAGGGAGTCTTAATGCTGGTACAAATATGTGGTCGGATTCTTCTTGGAGTCAAATATGGGTGGCACGGTGGCACACTACGCCAAGAATTCGGGTTCGATTCTGGCCTTGAGTGAATATCTCTGTGGAGTTTGCACCTTCTCCCTGTGTCTGCATGGGTTTCCTCTGGGTGTTCCAGTTTCTTCCCATTCTCCAAAGATGTGAAGGTTAGGTGAATTGGCCATGCTAAATTGCTCCTTAGTGCCAGGGGGACTAGCAGGGTAAATATGTGGGGTGACGGGGATAGGGCCTACGTGGTATCTTCTTCCCTACTGCTATCAGACTTTTGAATGGACCTACTTGCATTAAGTTGATCTTTCTCTGCACCCTAGCTATGACTGTAACATTACATTTTGCACTCTCTCCCTTCATTCTCTATGAACAGTATGCTTTGTCTGTACAGCACGCAAGAAACAATACTTTTCTCTGTATGTTATTACATGTGACAATAATAAATCAAAACAAATCAAAATCAAATCAGTTTGTAATGTTCTCCAGTTGGATTGTACTGAGTTGCCATTTAGTCTAATCACATATCAAATATTTGGTATCTTGTCGAAAGTGTTTGTAGTCTGAGTTATGCTATCATAAACAAATGTATTTAGCCCCCTTCTTACCGACTAAATAGAACCTGTAGGGACAACTTTCCGATGTCAAGATTGTGAGCTATGTTAGATTTTACTTCACAGGGATCAGAGTGAATTCCTTCTTAATCCTCAGACTCTCCAGATGTTGAACAAAGTTGCATGTTTGATGCCAGGGGCTTAACCACCCTATTGGTAATATTGTGGTACTAAAGAACTGTCAAGTCTTCATTCTGTTAAGAAACAGGGAAAGGTCACTGAGTCCAACATCCCGATCTTTTTATTGAGGTTTTCCCACCACATCTTCAAATCCTCTCTGGCCAGAAGCATAATCTAGGCGGATGAATTCGCCTCAGTGGCATACCCTGCAGTATTGTTACATTGTCCCACAACTTTCTCCTCTGCGCCTTCTTCAAATTAATGGCCATTAGTCATCATCCAGCATTATTGACTCTTTCTCTGATGCTGTTCTCCTCCATCTTATGGCTGAGGTGGGCAATCTGGCAGCCCCTCGACAGCCCTTAGCCTCGTGATCACGAGGGGATGGTGTTAGACATAAGACGGGTGCACACTGAGGGAGAGGGGCAAGGACCCTTCCGTGCATGGGGTTTGGGTGAGGAGCTCGGGAGTGGGGAGTGTGGGATTGATGCCAGCAGCAGTGCCATCTTACTGTGTTGCCTGTGTGGGAGGGACATGTCTCTACCATTCTCACGCCCCACAGGGATGAGCACAGTGGTTCCCCAAGCTTGGTGGCTTTGTGGGTGAACAAAGTGAATTTTAATGCCAAAAATTCAATATGAGTGTCTACAGTTTCTTAATCTTCCTCACCCTCACCCTACCTCTAGGTGTATCTCCAGGGATGCAGAGCTGAAGTTGAGGTGACCTGCTCACTTCCATGCCCTGTTTCCTGTGATGACCCTGGCAGGTGCCCCCCAGGGGATTGGGACCTGGAAGGCCCAGGCTTCTTTTTGGGCAGCGCATATGTTTAATTGTTGCTCTCCTCGGTGTGTGGGGTTGGAGGTGTGTCACTCACAGGGAGGGGAGTGTCAAATGAGCTAGACATCCCTCAGATCTCCTGGGTGGAGGGTGCTGGACTGCGATCCTGCCAATCCTTTCCCCTTCAGGTTCATCAGGGTCCCTGAACTCCTCAGTAGGATGGAAAGCAGCCAAAGTGAGATCCAGACGCTGCACCGTCCTCTGGCACTGTCCTCATGAATTCCCACCAGTGTCTGCACCATGTGAAGGCCTACACCTTGGAGCTCACGGCCCCAGACATGGAGGTCAGGAGTTGAGCCATGGTACAGATGTTTCCTGCCATGGAGTGTGCATCCTGTGCCAAGATCTCTGCCGCGGACGCCAGCGTTGCAGTGTTGGCTCAAAAGACGGCACCGTATCCTCAGAATCGGAACTCCTCCAGTTGGCCTGCAGTCTGAGGAGAAATGTTATCACCCCTTCCTGATGCTCGTGACTCTGCCTTCGCAGCTCCAGCAGCTGTGGGATGACCGAATCCAGGGACACATCATCAGCAATGGGCCCAGCAGAGTCCTGGCCTCCGGCATCCCTCTGACTGCTGGTTCCCTGAGATATCCCTGCCTCCACTTGCTGTGGATCTTCAGCTGTGAGATGCTCACCAGTGAGTGACCCAGAAGCCTGTCTACTTAGGGAGTCCACCGAGATGTGAATATCTGAGCTAATGCCAGCCTATTCAATGGTGGGATTGGAAAAGTCGCCCTTAGACTGCTCGTGTCTGGTGGGTCCTTGGGCCATAAGGGTACTCCGGGCTGCTTGGTTGCTTTGTCTGTAAGCGAAGGGCCATGGCATCAGTGCATTACAGGGGATACGGAGGGAACATTGATTACTCACTTGGGACTTGAGGAATGGCAGCACTTGCGTTGAGGATGCTCATGTTTTTCTACTTCCTTCACATCACCAACAGGGCAGGCCCGTTCTTCCTCCTCCCTGGCCAGCTCGAGGGCTCACTCTGTGAAGGGCGTGAGGACTCTAAACTCCGGCATGACTCCAGCTGAGTGTGGTTGAGTTTGTCCTGCAATGACACAGAGGGAGAGTGCAGGAGGGAGTGATGAGAGTGAAGATGGTGATGAGGTGTGACAGGCGTGGGGCTTGAGTGGGAGCTGGAGTGCACGGAGCGTAGCAATGACTGCGACATGGTGATTGCAGGAGGTGGGAGGAGTGCCTGGTGTTGGAAACCCCTGAGGTGGCTGGGTTACAAATAGAATCCATAGAATACCTGCAATGCAGAAGGAGGCCATTCGGCCCATCAAGACCGTAATCTCACCCAGGTCTTATTCCTGTAACCCCACATATTTACCCTGCCAACTCCCCCCCCGACACTGAGGTCAATTTAGCATGGCCAATCAACCTAGCCCGCATATCTTTGGACTGTGGGAGGAAACTGGAACACCCGGAGGATACCCATGCAGACACAGGGAGAATGTGCAAACTCCACACAGACAGTGACCCAAGGCTGGATTTGAACCTGGGTCCCTGGTGCTGTGGACAGCAGTGCTAACCACTGTGCTGCCTCATGGAGTTGAAGGCGGGAGGAGTATGCTAGGAGGGGGTGACCTGGGGTGTTTCACTTACCCTGACTGAGCGAAGAAAATAGTTCATCTTTTTCCGACACTTTTGCCTTATCCCCCTATGGAGTGCGCTCACCAGGGCTGTCACTGCATCCCAGGGGAGGTGGTGGTGACCCTGCTGGAAGGCCGCTTCTTGGGAAACGGGTAGAATGTATCCCGCCTCTGATCCACTCCATCCAGCATTCTGGTTAGCGTCTCCTTTGAAAAGCGAGGTGTAGACTTCTTGGCAGTTTTTCTGGAATGAGAGCTTGGGAATGCTGGGGAAACATTGATATAGAGAAACCCAGTGATTGCAGCATTTCAGGGCAGTCAAGTAAGAGGAAATATTCCCAATGAAGCTTAAGATTCGATCCAAAATCACACCAGTGCCTTCAGTGGGAATCACTCCATTTTTAGCTGGAACCAACACTCAGCCATTTTTTGGTACGATTTGGCCAATATCTTTTTCTTCTTTTAAGTTAAACCATCTGAAATATCGGTATGTCAAATCATTTCTTAGAGTTCAAAATGTCCATTTTTTCTAAATACAGAAACAATCTTTGAGATATGAAGGTTGCTGATGATTGCACTGAGACCTACAAATGTTAGGATGTGGTTTGATAAATTGGATGATCCATATTGGGGTCACTTATTGGAAAATAAATGTATCCTCATGCTTCGAAATATCCTGGTCTGCTCGCAATCAAGCATCTCACCTTCCTCTTTGCATTGTTGTCCAATCGATGAGTGTTGGCTTCCAGCAACCACTCGATCTGCTGTAGGTCCTTTTCGAGATGATGTGAGTTTATGTTCACGATGTGGTTGATGCAGAATTCACATTGTGGTTCCCAGAATAGAATCCCTACAGTAGAGAAGGAGGTAATTCGGCTCATCGAGTCTGCACCAATCACAATCCCACCCAGGTCCTATCCCCATAACCTGGCATATTTACCCTGCTAATTCCCCTGGGTCAATTTAGCGTGGCCAATAACGTAACTTTCACATCTGTGGATTGTGGGAAGAAACAGAGCACCCGGAGGAAACCCACGCAGACACAGGGAGAATGTGCAAACTCCACACAAACTTCCGAGGCCAGAATTGAACCCGGGTCCCCGGCGCTGTGAGGCAGCAGCGCTAACCACTGTGCCACCCATTCCTTGTGCATTTTCGCAAAAATACGTAAAAGTACACTTTCGCTATACTTTGTCACTTTGCGAGTTTTCTGTTTTCACTCTTGTTTTGTAGTTTGGTGGCGGTGATGGTTTAAGAAGTGTCAAAGGCATGAGAAAGCTATGACACATCCTGTGTTCAGTCAGTGTCCTCCTAGTCAGAGAGTGTGGGATGGTTCAATATGTGTGAAGTAGGATATGAATGGATTGTTCAAAAAAGTTTCCCTTCCAACATTAGTGCTCAGACTGTCCTTCATCACCCTGTTGAATCATTCAACACCATCATTTGATTGTGGGTTGTCTCACAATGTCAGCTGTTGACTAACTCCATTGATTGCTCGGGACTAATGGAAAACAAACTGAGGTCCATTGTCAGCAGTTGTAGTGTGCGGCAAAACCCAATTTGTAAACAAGTTGGCTGGAATGTTAATGGTGATTACGGAATTCATTGTAGTGCTTTCTGCCCATTTGCTATGTAGATCACGAAGAACAAGCAGAAAATGCTGATTGCTCGGAACTGTTTCCACTTCTCCAAAAATACCCATTTGGAGTTTGTTGCTGTGGCTTTGTTGATTGTAGGGTTGCTTGTAGATCATGACAATTAGTCAGTGCTTGATAATCAGAGAGTGAACTTTCTACCATGGAGATAGATGTGTCAATGTTCACAAGAGTGAATGAAGGCTAGAGCTTCCCTCTATACAAGAGAATATTTGTGTTGAGTTTTTAGAAATGGGTATCCTGCACAGGTGATTGATCATTTGCTTCTTTCAACTTACTGTGAGAGTACAACTCCAATTGCATTTCTTGAATCATCACTTGTGATGTATGTTTCCGCATGTGGGTTGAAATGCCATCTTCACCTTCAGTGGATAGCACTGCTGGTCACAGTATCAGGGATCCGGGTTCAATTCCGGCCTTGGGTCACTGTCTGTGTGGAGTTTGTACATTCTCCCTGTGTCTGCGCGGGTTTCCTTTGGGCACTCCAGTTTCCTCCCACAGTCCAAACATGTGCAGGTTAGGTTGATTGGCCATGCTAAACTAATCCTAGTAATGGGGGATTAGCAGAGTAAATGTGTGGGGTTACAGGAATTAGGATTGTGGTGAGTGCAGGCTTGATGGGCTGAATGGCTTCCTTCTGCACTGTAGGGATTCTATGTATCAAAATGCACTTTGCTGTGTGAATTTCCATTCCCATCCTTGTGTAATAGCTTCCAAAAAAGTTCCACAAGTCTGTGTGTTTAGGAACAAATCTGTGATAAAAGTTGAAAGTACCAAGGAACGATGTGTGACTGTGATGTTGTCGTGTGTAGGCTTTACTCCAGCTGTTGTCACTCTGTAGCCTAGAAAGTCAAGCTCCGTTGCCACAAATGTGGAGTTGTCCTTGCTGAAGATCAATTTGTGTTTTACAAGTCAAATGAGCACCGCTGATAACTGGTGATCATATTCTGCTTTGACCCTTTCACAGACATTGTTGTCAGGTGGGTTGACTGTCCCCTCGACATCTGACAGGACTGAATTATACTGAATCACAGGTAAATCACTCCATCATTCTGTACCAGCTCTCCAAGTGAGCTAATAATCGAGTGACTTACTCCCTTCCACATTCTTCCATCAGGAAAAAGATACAAAAGTCTGAGGATATGTACCAACTAACTCAAGAATGGCTTCTTTTCTGCTGCCACCAGATGTTTGAATGACCTACCTTATATTAAGCTGATCTTTCTCTACACCCTAGCTGTGACTGTAACACTACATTCTGCATCCCTCTCTCCTTTCCTTCTCTTCTATGTACTCTATGAATTGTCTGCTTTGTCTGCATCGGGCACATGAAAGAGTGCTTTTCACTTTATGCTAATACATGTGATGATAATAAATCAAATCAAGTCGGATCAAATCAAGAAATCAAACTCCCCGCCTTCCGACCATAACACTCACATTCCTCCTTTTCCAAAAATAGCCTGATCATCTTTTGAATGCCTGGATTGAAGAACTGATCTTCTGGAATATACTAAGCGCTGGACTTAGTTTATCAGGCACTCTGCAGTCTGCCATAAGTAACAGAAGCTGTAAGAATTGGCTTCGCTCCACAAGTAGAGAGCTCCATTGCATGCTGTGCTTTGGGAAGAATATAGAATCATGAAATGATGCCGATAATTTTTGAATCACAGGAAGCGGACACTTGTCTGAAATGATTGCTTTGTTTATCATCTTAATGTCGACAGGTAATAGCATTTTGACATCATGCAATGATTAGGCATGATATTCTTGGGGATGAGTTGTTTCACTCAATAAGTCCATTTGCTTCAAGTCATAGAATCTTAATATCCCTACTGTGCAGAAGGAGGTCAGTCAACCCATCTGTACTGACAACAATCCCATCCAGCCCCTTGTCCCGTAATCTCATATATTTGCCTTGCTAATCCCCCTAACCTACACATCTCAGGACACTAAGGGGCAATTTAGCAAGGCCAATCCACCTAACCTGCACACCTTTGGATGCTCCAGCTTCTGCGATATTTTGTTTTGGATTGCAAATGACAAAGATCTCAAATTTTGCGAACCTGGCAGAATTGACATGTCAACACGAGAAGCATGATAATCTGGGGTTAATCTCCATAATTCTAGTAAATAAAAAAGGATATGATTGTACATCAATCATTGTCTTTGATCACATTAATGTGTGCTCCTGTGGAATCTTCAAGTTTGGAGCCAAGCGTATCAAACAGGTTTACCTTTCATGGTAAGCTTGAGGAGTATCTGTTTTTAGGAACAAAAGAAGGTTGTGAAAAATAGCAGTAGTCAAGTTTGTTGCTCAACTCAGATACCCCCCTGCCAACAGTGATGAGGAACAACATTGAAAAGCCCACAATCTCTACTATGCAATATTTAAACCATCTGTGATGGAATACACATGACATATTTCTCTCATAGGAATAGATTCCTCCCTGTGTCAAATGGATTGAGTCTTTCTCTTTGGCCCCCTGCACCTCTTTGTGTCTTGATTCATTTCTGAGCATGAGTTGCACTTGTACCCTCCAGCTGGACACAGTGTTGTGTTTGTGTTGATGGGTCCACAATTATTTCTTGAGGGTACCTGACCTGGGCAGGGCAAATATTGATGAGATGATTGGCATCTCTTTGCCTGGAACCGTGGTGAGATTGGACAAGAGATCAAGAAATCATTTTTGAGCTGGTGTGAATTTCCAGCAGAATCTCCCACTGGTGTCCACTATGATAGTTCCTGGATCTTGCTGGGAAGAGTGTCTGTGGATGGATTGTCCATATTCAGAATCCTGGAAGAGGTCTATCTTAAGAACATAAGAACATAAGAACATAAGAACATAAGAAATAGGAGCAGGAGTAGGCCATCTGGCCCTTCGAGCCTGCCCCGCCATTCAATAAGATCATGGCTGATCTGTCGTGGCTCAGTTCCACTTTCCCGCCCTCTCCCCATAACCCTTAATCCCCTCTCTTATCAAAAACCCATCAACCCGCTTCTTAAAAATATTTAGCGAGGCAGCCTCCACCACTTCAACGGGCAGAGAATTCCAGAGATTCACCACCCTTTGAGTGAAGAAGTTCCTCCTCAACTCCGTTCTGAACCGCCCCCCCTTTATCTTGAGGCTGTGCCCCCTAGTCCTACTGTCTTTTTTGAGCGGGAAGAGTCTTTCCACCTCTATCCTATCCATCCCATTCATCATCTTATACGTCTCAATGAGATCTCCCCTCATTCTTCTAAACTCTAACGAGTACAAGCCTAGTTTATTCAGCCTCTCCTCATAGCTCAACCCCCTCAACTCCGGTATCAGCCTAGTAAACCTCCTCTGCACTCCCTCCAAGGCCAAAATATCCTTGCGCAGGTGCGGCGCCCAAAACTGCACACAGTACTCCAGCTGCGGCCTCACCAATGCCCTATACAGCTGCAGCAAGACCTCCCTACTTTTATATTCAATCCCCCTCGCTATGAAGGCCAGCATCCCATTCGCCTTCCTGACCACCTGCTGCACCTGCAGGCTGGGTTTTTGCGACTCATGCACAAGGACCCCGAGGTCCCTCTGCACCGTCGCCTGCTGCAGTTTTTCGCCCCGTAAGTAATAGTCCTTCCTACCATTCTTCCTACCAAAGTGGACCACCTCACACTTGCCAACATTAAATTCCATTTGCCATTTCCTGGCCCATTCGCCCAGCCTATCTAGATCCTTCTGCAGACTCTCCACACCCTCCGCACAATTTGCCTTTCCCCCAATCTTGGTGTCATCAGCAAATTTCGACACCCTACACTCGGTTCCCTCCTCCAGATCATCTATATAAATGGTAAATAGCTGAGGCCCCAGCACCGACCCCTGGGGCACCCCACTAGTCACCAACCGCCAATCCGAATAGCACCCATTGACCCCCACTCTCTGCCTCCTATTTGACAACCAATCCTCTATCCACGCTAACACCCTACCCCCAACTCCATGTCCTCTGACCTTCTGCAGTAACCTCTTGTGAGGTACCTTATCAAACGCCTTCTGAAAATCCAGAAAGACCACATCCACCGGCTCTCCTCTATCCACCGCCCTAGACACATCCTCATAGAACTCCAGTAAATTTGTCAGACACGACTTCCCTTTAATGAAACCGTGTTGCGTCTGCCCTATCAAGCAATTCCCTTCAAGATGCCTCGCAATTTCCTCCTTAATGACGGATTCTAACATTTTACCTACCACAGACGTTAAACTAACCGGCCTGTAATTCCCCGCCTTTTGCCTGGCACCCTTCTTAAACAACGGCGTAACATTAGCCGTTTTCCAATCCTCCGGCACTTCCCCGGAATCCAGCGACGTCTGGAAAATAACCACCAAGGCATCCACTATCACCTCCGCCATTTCTTTCAGAACCCTCGGATGCATTCCATCCGGTCCTGGGGACTTGTCCACAATCAGCCCCTCCAGTCTGTCGCGCACCACCTCTCTAGTAACAGTAATGTCATTAAGACCCTCCAGTCCTACCACCTTTCCATCGCTAACACCCGGCAAATTATTCACGTCCTCCTCCGTGAAGACAGAAACAAAAAAGTTATTCAAGACCTTAGCCATATCCCCATCCCCTACCACTAGGTCCCCTTTCTCATCCGCTAAGGGACCAACGTTCACCCTAGCCAGCCTCTTCCTTTTTATATATTTATAATATATATATTTATATATTTATATATTTATCTTCCAGCCTCAGAGTGTGCCAGAGATCAATCTTCATTTTCAGAAGGTTCATCTTCTTCCTTCAATAATGGGTCAGTGACGTTGGGTGCATTTTCAATATGGCAGACTTCACACCATCAGGCCTGCCCACCACAGTATACAATGTGAGACCCCCATTGCATAAGTAATAAGGTCAGGGCTGGAAGACATAACATAGATAAGGTCGATAGTCAACATCTTTTCCCAAAAGTAAGGGAGTCTAAAGATAGAGGGCATAGATTTAAGGTGGGAGGGGAGAAGTACAAAAGGGTCCAAAGGGGCAAGTGTTTCTCACAGAGGGTGCTGAGTGTCTGGGATGAGCTGCCAGAGGTAGTAGTAGAGGCGGGTACAATTTTGTCTTTTAAAAAATTTAAACAGTTAAATGGGTAAGATGGGTATAGAGGGATGTGGGCCAAATGCGGGCAATTGGGATTAGCCTAATGGTAAAAACTGGACAGCATGGACAAGTTGGGCCGAAGGGCCTGTTTCTATGCTGTAAACCTCTATGTTTGCCTGCTAGCCTCTGCAGCGAAAAACACTCCACAGTCTCACTCCAGCCTTAGTTCCCACTGTTCAATTCTGCCCTGTGTTTTGCACTTGGGGGATACTCAAGAGGTGACTCTCCCCGGTTCCATGTGTGAACAGGAGTTTTATGACAAGGCTTTTGAAATGTCTGTGGCCTCATCTTTATAGCTTAGTTTGGGTTTCCTAACAGCCACATCCACAGGCTTAACTAACAGCACACAGGACAGTGAACGGTCAACAGACATACACCATCAAACCACTGGATTTGAATAGTTGGACAGTACAGGGCCATTCCCGCTTTTCCATGAGATTATGGCTGATCTGTACCTCACATACCTACGGGCCAACTGTGTGTGAGAGCTGAACAAAATCAGTTCCCAGCCAATCCGGGTTCATCACTGGGATGTCCCATTGGCTCCCATCATCTTGTTGCTGTTAGTCACTGAGGCCTCAGGCCTAGAGCCAACACCCTCCAACCTGGAGAGCAACCACTTTGTTAACTGGCCACCTGTTTCAGGGCACAGTTCGAATTTCTCCCTGTTTGACTTTAATTAGCTGGATGGAATTGCCCTGCTTGACAGTTCAACTTTTCAATTTCATTCAGCAGAGAGGACGGGTCATTTGCTTGCTTGTTTTAGTTGACGTTCTGCATGTGATAGAAGAGAGATATCAGAAAACCCCCTGGGAGTTGGGGGGGGAGGGGCTATAATTTTCAAAATGGTGAAATCTTTCCTGGTATCATGGTGTGTTTTTCAAAGTCAGAGGTTAGTGTTACAGTTCATCTGTGGTGTGCAATGTTCTGTCGAGATATTGCTTCTGTTTATTTTTAGCGTATTTCGACAGCGACTTTGTTGCTATATTGGGGACATTAAGTACACTTATTGCAACACTCAGGTGTAACTGCTCTGCAAACGCAGCTTAACCTCATTGGCAGCTTAAGCTTGCACAGGGACAGACGGTAGGCCTCTGTGGCAGTGTGGAGAGTCAATGGCCAGGCAGGGGATGTTGCAAGACCACTCACTGCGCTTGGGGTGTGCTGATGTCTACGATCAAGGTTCCGTTTGCAAGGATCAGGGTAGCCAATGAGGTTGAACTGAGGCCTTAGCTGATGCAATTTTTTCCAAAGCCATCTCGGCCTTTTGGCTCAGACGAAGTGTCAGATCAAGTCTGGGACGGGGTGTGAAGGCTTCATCCTGTCAGCCCGGATTTTGTTTTGATTAAGCCCAAGACGGGATGTATACTCTTGTCCTGTCAGCTTGGATCTGGTTTGTCCCTTGTGTGGGATAAAGCACCAGAAAAAAATCTGTAGCAGATTTCCAATTTCATTTTACATTTGCTCCCTCTTCCGTTGAGCTGTGATTTGGCTTTTCAGGTGTCGTCGGCTGCCCTGTAGCTCATCCAGGTGGCCAGTTTTTCTACACAAACCTTGACACTGAATTATATACCAGGCACTGAATCCCAATGTCCATCAGCCGTGAAGACAGGGAGAGGGGGGGATCTGCCTGGGGGGGGATCACCAACTGATCAATTGGTGCTTAATGCTCTTCAAGCTGGATCTCTGCCCCCTCATGATCAGGAATTGTTTTGCCTCAGAGGCTGGTGGCCCTCCAGCACCTCGGGACAGAGGACGTATTTGGGTCAGTGTTTGGGGATCCCACACATCAAGTGGCTCCTGGAAATGGGGGGAACAGGTTGCTGGGTTCTAAGAGGCCGTTGGCGGAAGGGCATCATGGGGATGGGGCAACATCTAGACGGACAGGCTGCCCTCTAGATTGATAAAGATGACTCACATTGGGTGGGGGAGTTTAAAATCCAACCCAGTGACTAGCATCAGGCTATTCCAGTGCCAATGAGAGAGAGTGAAGCCTGATCTAGGCCTCAGTCAATGCCCTCTCCCACTCCCGTTTCACATAGAATAAAATCTCTACAGTGCAGACGGAGGCCATTCGGCACATCGGGCCTGCACCAACAAGAATCTCACCCCAGGCTCCATCCCCATAACCCCATGCATTCCCCCTGACACTGAGGTTAATTTAGCATGGCCAATCCACCTAAACCACAAATCTTTGGGATGTGGGAGGAAACCAGAGCACCCTGAGGAAACCCACACAGACACAGGGAGAACGTGCAACTCCACACAGACATAGATAGATCTTAACTTTGTGTGGTAATACAAAACAGCTGCTATCAAGTCAGCAACCTGTTTATATCAACCTCCTTTTGCGCTGTATGATTCTAAAATGAGGCAACACACATGATTCATTAATCCTTCAGAATTCATAAAGTTTAATTTTAAACCCGTCAACGTTCCAAATATAACAATACACTGTCCAAACTGCACATTTAAAAAGAAATTTGAAGCTAAATGGTAAAAACAAAATATTTAAGAGGTGAATGTGACTTTCTCTTCGTGCCCCTTTCAAAGATAAATGATGAATTTAGTTTCTGGAAATGTCTGCTGCTAGTTAAACCATAAATGTCAGGACTGGATAGTGCAGTGGCTTTAGTAAACTGTCCTTTCACCTCAAACATTTGAATTTGAATCTGGCCCACACCCAGAATCATAATTCTGAAAGCACTGTTAGATGGTGCTGTAGATATAGGTGGGAGTATCTTACAATGCTGACAGGCTGGAAAGTTGTAGTATTGGGCTGGCTGCCTTTTCAATACCTGATCTGAACTTATTCAACTCGTCTCACTTCCCACTACTCTGCAACTTTGAACTTTTCAAGTATACATTCAATTCCCTTTCAAAAGTTGCCATTGAATCTGCTTCAAACATTGCATTCCAGATCCTAACAATTGGCATCATATATTTTCTCTTCAGCTCTCTTTGGTTCTTTTGCTAATTATCTCAAATCTAATTATCTAAAAAAAAGTGCTCTGATGGAGTGTCTTTCTGCGCTGTTGGCATTCTATGAAACATTGTCTCTATTCTCTCTCCACAGATGCTGTCAGACCTGTTGAGTTTCTCCAGCATTTTGTTTCAGATTCCAGCATCCGCAGTATTTTGCCTTTACCTTAAATCTGTGCTGTTTAGTTACAATGGTCCACTCACAAGCAGAAACAGTTCTTCCTAGTTTATTCAATTAAAACTCTTCATAACGCCAACACCACTCTTAAATAAAAGGGTTACATGGTGGCACAGTGGTTAGCATTGCTGCCTCACAGCGCCAGGGACCCAGGTTTGATTTCCAGCTTGGATGACACGTCTGCATAGGCTTCCTTTGGGTACTCCAGTTTCCTCCCACAGCCCGAAAGACATGCTGATTGGGTGGATTGTCCATCGAGCCTGCTTCACCACTCACTCTCCTCATAGCTGATCCTCTATCTCAATGCCATATTGCCACTCTATCCCCATACCCCTTGACACCTATGGCGTCTGGAAAGCTATTTATTTATTTCTTAAATATAATCAGTGAGTCGACTTTCACAGCCTTATGTGATAGAGAATTCCACAGGTTTATCCCCCTCTGAATGAAGGAATTTTTCCTTAACACAGTCCTACCCTGTATCCTGAGATAACAGACAACTTCTGAAGCTTCCACAAGGCAGTGGAACTAACTATTCACCCATACTTAGGAGTTTGGTTTCATGGTATGTCCCATGCTGGTGGCCCTGAACACTGAGAGCCAAAGCTCCTCCATATTCCTCTTAAGCTTTAGACTGGGGCTACAAGGGACATGTGTCACTTCAGGCTGAGGACTTACTATTGGAGAGTTTGTGTACTGACAAGGAGAGACTTACGTGTTTGGTTCCCTTTATCGCATCGCTACTAGCTAGCATGGCAGGCTTAAGCTGAGAAGCAAACAAGCAGACAAAAATGGAAAGCAGGCTAAATCTCTTCATCCACATACTAGGTGCACCACATTGACATGTACTGTTGTAGCCTAACCTGCAATTTGCAGTTAGTCTTACTTCCCATTGCTCTGCAACTTTGAACTTTTCAAGTATACATTCAATTCCCTTTCAAAAGTTGCCATTGAATCTGCTTCAAACATTGCATTCCAGGTCCTAACAGTTGGCATCATTTCTTTTCTCTTCAGCTCTCTTTGGTTCTTTTGCGAATTATCTCAAATCTAATTACCAAAAAATAGTGCTCTGATGGAGTCTCTTTCTGCACTGTTGGCATTCTATGAAACATTGTCTCTATTCTCTCTCCACAGATGCTGTCAGACCTGTTGAGTTTCTCCAGCATTTTGTTTCAGATTCCAGCATCCGCAGTATTTTGCCTTTATCTTAAATCTGTGCTGTTTAGTTACAATGGTCCACTCACAAGCAGAAACAGTTCTTCCTTGTTTATTCAATCAAAACTCTTCAAATCACCAACGCCACTCTTAAATAAAAGGGTTACATGGTGGCACAGTGGTTAGCATTGCTGCCTCACAGCACCAGGGACCCGGGTTTGATTTCCAGCTTGACTGACATGTCTGCATAGGCTTCCTTTGGGTGCTCCAGTTTCCTCCCACAGCCCGAAAGACATGCTGGTTGGGTGGATTGTCCATGTTAAATTCACCCTCAATGTACCCGAACAGGTACTGGAGTGTGGTGACTAGCAGATTTTCACAGTAACTTCATTGCAGCGTCAATGTAAGCCTACTGGTGACACTAATAAATTAACTTCAAGTTTTAAATTTCCTCTTAACCAGCTTTGGTCTAAGGACAACAATCTATTATTCAGCATAGGTTCAGCATAACAGGTGGCACAGTGGTCAGCACTGCTGCATCACAGCTCCAGGGACCCGGGTTCAATTCCCCACTTGGGTCACTGTCTGTGTGGAGTTTGCACATTCTACCCATGTCTGCATGGGTTTCGTCCGGGTGCTTTGGTTTCTTCCCACAATCCAAAGATGTGCAGGTTAGGTTGATTGACCATGCTAAATTGTCCCTTAGTGTCCTGGGATGATTTTGATTTGATTTAGTATTGTCACATGCATTGGTATACAGTGAAAAGTATTGTTTCTTGCATGCTCTGCAGACAAAGCATACCATTCATAGAGAGGGAAAGGAGACAATGCAGGACGTAGTGTTACATTCATAGTCAGGGGGTAGAGAAAGATCAACTTAGTGTGAGGTAGGTCCATTCAAAAATCTGTACGTGTATGTCAAGGGGATTAGCAGGGTAAATATGTGGGGTTTTCGGAATAGTGTCTGGGTGGGATTGTGGTTGGTACAGACTTGATGAGCTGAATGGCCTCCTTTTGCACTGTAGGGCTTCTTTGATTCTATACAACCTCCATGCTTTAGAGGTTTATGGCTCTATTTTCAAGTCAAGAATCCCTTTGGACAAGCCACTTTAACTCAATCTGCCACCTTAAAAGATTGGGGTAAGTAAACCCCCGAGTTTATTTGTCACTGTACTCCTTTTAAAATTGTACCATTTATTGAGCGTAATTAGTACACCACTTCAATTCCAACAAAACATTGACCGTAAGACGAAAGCACACATGTACTGAGAGAAAGAGAAAAGGAATGACAGAGGGAGATGAGAGGCGGGACCTTGAGCCCACACTCAATGTCCTTGGAAATGGGGAGGGGGGTTCAACATCCAGCGAAACCCAGAATCTCGCCAGCGAGATTGCGGTTTCTGATTTTCACTACCCCTTGCTGGTGACATAATCAGGCACGTCACATGACAGTGTCAGCGGATCTGGAGAGAAAACCGGCCTGTTTCTCAGCAGAGAAAACACACCCGGTTTCCAGCCTGACCTTTCGTCAAATTCTGGTAAGATCGCCCTGAGAGAAATAAAATGAGAAAGGGAACTATTATGTTTTCCCACAATTTTGGAAATTGCCAATTTATACCAGCTTCATCCTCACCTGCAAACCGCAGCCCCCCCCCCCCCCCCACTCTCCCCCGCCTCCCCCTTCCCCCACCTCCACAACTGTCACCGTTACCAGCCCCTGAAATCTGACACAAAAGGTCAGTATGTTACACACCCTGGCCTAGCTGAATAATTTAAACAAATTGCGAGGATTTACGTTCTGTGTTGCTAACACAGCCCAGGCGATGAAATTGGCCTAATATGGGAAAGAACTTCAGCCTGTGAATGGTCGACTGACTAGCTGCTGGCAGGAGATGCTGGTGCTGTACCATGTTCGTAAGTTCTCACTGTGGTGATAAATGGCAACGTTGAAAGGTTTAAAATGTCAAGACACAATAGCTGGCTAAAAATTAACGCAGCGTTGGAGCACTCAGTGCTCCAACTTTGCTGACATTATTTTGTAACAAAAAGTCTTGTCGTGAAATATTGGATATTTCTGAGTTGCAATAAACATGAACAACAAGCCAATGATTAAAAAAAAAATGCATTAACTGGATTTATGTTCCTTTAAACTCCAAAGAGTTCAGCTTTATAAATATTTGCAACAAAGGCAAATCTTTGACGCACAGATTTAAGGGCTGTTTGTATTGATTTGGATCCTAACCTCTCCTGGTTTACGTTGCCAAAGGATAGTTTTGGTCAGACGGGTTCGCTAATGATCTCTTTTAGACAACTACATCCAGATTGTCTGGCAGACCTGCGGGTTTGTGCTGCTCACACGATTTTAACCTCGTGTATACTCTTTCGGATGTTGGGTAGTCCCGATTTCTTGTACACTGCCGGCTATTCACACTGGGACTGCAGACCTGAATGTGGGCTCCTTGACCTGACTGAAATGACGCATACCCCCCCTAATTGCGACTCGCTGATGAGAATATACAAAACCATATGGCAAATTGCTTCTTTCCTGACTTTTTTTTTCTGTGTGGCTCAGCACAAAGTGAACATATCAGCTTTTGTTGGCATTGACGGCCAGCCTATTGACAAATCAAACCACCAAATTGGACTCTGTCATGCTATTAAAGGGTGATGTAAATTTGTTTTGACTACATTAGACGCATGAGTCAAAAAGTCTACTGCATCTTGTATTACCACCAGCAACAGGCAGATGTTTGAAAGATGTGCTAATTTGGCTGGGTTGCACTGGCTCAATCAGGCCTCAGTTAAGTTCTCAGACATAACAATTTTGAAGTGAAACAGTTTAATTCCAAATGCCAGGGCCATGATTTTGCACACTGTGGTATGGTGACTGGCAATTTTTTTTAGATATTTTTAATCATCATGTGGGAAGGTTTACTATGGGCTGTATGTAACAGAATTGAAAGCTCATTCTTTATAAACCGGCCCATCGTTTCATTACATGTAAGTCACGGGGGTAAATCTTCAACCCTTTTTGGCCTTAATGGAACCAAACCGTGTGATTGTGGGCTGAATTTAGCGTAGTGGAATGAATGACTCATAGTATCCCTCCAGTCCAGAAGGAGGCCATTCAGCCCATCGAGCCTGCAGCAACAACAATCCCACACTATCCCTGTGACCCCATTTACCCTGCTAACCCCTCGCTGAAACTAGGGTCAATTGAGCATGGCCAATCACCCTAACCCGTACATCATTGGACTGTGGAAGGAAACTGGAGTACCTGGAGGAATCTCATGCAGACATGGGGAGAACATGCAAACTCCACAGTGTCTCAAGCCGGGAATCGAACTCCGGTCCCTGGCGCTGTGAGGCAGCACTGTTAACCACTGTGCCACTGAGCCACCCCATCTATGAATATGACTATGACTCATCTCAAAGTCCTGGGTTTGACAAAAAAGAAGATAGAAACTGGATATCTAAATGTTGACCGTGGCTCCCCGGTGCTGAATCTTTGCGTTTAAAATGATCATTTAATGACTGGCAAATGTTGGAACTATGCCCTTGCTGGATCTGCATCCTGAATCAACCACATATATTCAGAACAGCTAGCATTACGGCAGATTGCGCATGATCTGCAGAGAAAGTAGACTTCAAAGTGGCAAAAATGTTTATGCTTTCTTGTCTTAACAATTCAGGCAGCACGGTGGCACAATAGTTAGCACTGCTGCCTCAAAGCCCCAGGGACTGGGGTTCATTCCTGGCTTGGACCACTGTCTGTGTGGAGTCTGCACATCCTCCCCATGTCTGCGTGGGTTTCCTCTGGGTGCTCCAGTTTCCTTCTACAGTGCAAAAGTATGTCCTGGTTAGGTGCATCGGCCATGCTAAATTCTCCCTCAGAGTACCTGAACAGGTGCCGGACTGTGGCAACTAGGGGACTTTCACTGTAACTTTATTGCAGTGTTAATGTAACACTACTTGTGACACTAATAAATAAATGATATATTTATGTTAAAAAATGTTTCTGTGGTGGTTGTCCCTTGAAGGGCAACACAGCAGAGTATGGGTCACCTGGCTTGGGTGACCAATCGGGACTTAGAATGGGAGATCACACTGGGATGGGGCTGGGGGTTGGGGGTGGGGGTGGGAAATGTTCTCAAAGGCAGATTCACTTTAAAGCCATTATGCAGGAATAGGCAGCAGGGGCAGTTTGGACAGATAGGGTGGGAATTCACAGCCGCACTTGCCCCAAAGCTGGATAATCCCATCTGAGGTCAACGGACTTTTGCATGGTCCACCCTCACCCCTCTCACCCCAGCCTGCCACAATTCCTGTGGCGGATGGGGTGGGAAAATTTCCCCCCATAATATGATTTCTATATTTAAAAGGGCAGATAGAACAAGGGTTCAGGGATTAATTCAGCTGATTAAACACTGATTGTAGGAAAGATAATATAATCTTCAATCAAAGATGTAATTGAAAAATATCTCAAACCTGCGAATATAATTTCAATTTTCCAAAATTCACTCGGTTTGGGGATGGCTCCATTAGGTTAAAAAATATCGAATGTAACTCCATGAATGAGAAAAGGGAGGGAGGCAGAAAGTAGGTAACAATGGACAATTATCTTAATATCTGTCATAGGGAAAGTGTTAGAAAATATTATTAAATAGGTTATAGGAGGACACTTAGATAAATTCAAGGTAATCAGGCAGAATCAACATAGTTTTACAAAAGGAAAATCATGTTCAACTAATTTACAGGAGTTATTTGAAGCAGAGGCAGATAAAGGGGAACCAGTTGATGTGTAATATTTAGATGTCCAGAAGGCATGTCATATTGTGCCACATCAATAGTTATTTCAGAAAATAAAAGCTCATGGTGTACGGACTAACATATTGGCATGGATAGAAAACTGATCCATTAATAGGAAACAGAGAGGCGGCACAAATAGATCTTTTTCTGATTGGTAGGATGTGGTGAGTGGTGTACCACAGGAATCAGTGCTGGGGCTTCAGTTCTTTACAATCGATGTAAATGATTTGGAAAGGACCCAGTGGCATGGTTGCTAAATTTGCTGATGACACAAAGACAGGTAGGAAAGTATGTTGTGAAGAAGACATAATAAGGAGGCTACATAACGATATAGATAAGTTTGGTGAGTGAACAAGGATATGGCAAATTGTAAGGGAAATTGTAAGGTTGTCCACCTTGGTAGGATGGATAAGAAAGGAGCATATTATCAAAGGAGGATGCGTTAGGTATTCTAAAGTGCATTAAGGTAGACAAATCCCCAGGGCTGGATGGGATCTAGCCCAGGTTACTGTGGGAGGCAAGGGGAGAAATAGCTGCGGCCTTAACAGGTATCTTCATATCCTCTTTGGCCACAGGTGAGATTCCAGAAGATTGGAGAATAGCCAATGTTGTTCATTTGTTTAAGAACGGAATCAGGGATAATCCACGGAATTATAGGCCAGTGAGCCTGATGTCAGTGGTGAGGAAACTTTCGAGGGACAGGATATATGTGCATTTTGAAGAAAATGGACCAGTTCGTGATAGGCAGCATGGTTTTGTATGGGGAAGATCATGTCTCACCAACTTGTTTGAGATTTTGAAGAGGTGACAAAGATAATAGATGAGGGAGGGGCTGTGGATGTAGATTATATGGACTTTAGTAAGGTATTTGACAAGGCCCCACATGGTGGACTGGTACAAAAACTAAAATCACATGGGATTCGGGGCAGGCTGGCGAGATGGATACAGAACTGCCTTGGTTATAGAAGACAGAGAGTAGCGGTAGAAAGGTATTTTTCAGAATGGAAATCTGTAGCAAGTGATTTAGTGATGGAACCTCTGTTGTTTGTAGTATTTATAAATGATCTGGAGGAAAATGTGGGTGATCTGATTAGTAAGTTTGCTGATGACATGAAGATTGGCGGAGTTGCTGATAGTGCCAAGGATTGTCAGAGGAAACAACAGGATATAGATAGATTGGAAACTTGTGCACAGACATGGCAGATGGAGTTTAATCCAGACACATGCGAGTTGATGCATTTTGGAGGATTAAGTTTGGGTGCAAATTATACTGTAAATGGCAGAACTCTTGGGAACATTAACATACAGAGGGATATGGGAATGCAAGTTCACAGTTCCCTAAAAGTGGCAACACAGTTGGCCAAAGTGATTAAGAAAGCATATGGCATGCTTGCCTTCATCAGCCGGGCAGGAGTACAAGAGTTGGCAAATCATGTTACAGCTATATAAAACCTTGGTTAGGCTGCATTTGGAATATTGAGTGCAGTTCTGGTCACCATACTACCAGAAGGATGTGAAAGCTTTGAACAAAGTGCAAAGTAAGTGTTCACCAGGGTGTTGTCTGGTCTTGAAGGCATTGACTATGAGGAGAGGTTGAATATACTAGGGTTGTTTTCTCTCAAAAGACTGAGGCTAAAAGGAGACCTGAGGCATAGACAGGGTGAATAGTCAGGCGCTTTTTCCCAGGTGGAAGTGTCAGTTACAAGGGAGCACAGGTTCAAGGTGAGAGGGGGAAGGTCTAAGGGAGATATATGGGGGACGTTTTTCACGCAGAGAGTGGTGGATCCCTGCCATATGCAGTCAGTGGAAGTGATGGAAGCAGGCACATTAGCAACATTAAAGAGGCATCTGGATGGATATATGAATAGGGATGATGTGAGAGATATGGACCAAGTGAGGACAGAACTTTTTTTTAGTTCAGTAAGGGCATCATGATTGGCACAGGTTTAGAGGGCAGAAGGGCCTGTTCTTGTGCTGTAATTTTCTTTGTTCTTTGTTGTATTTGATTAGTGAGAGGTTGAAGAGCACTGAGATGCAGAGGGATCTCATTTTTCTTAGTGCATGAATCACAAAGGATTAGTATGTAGGAACAGCAAGTAATTAGGAAATCTAATAGAATGTTACTGTTTATTGCAAGGGAAATTGAAAACAGGAGTTGGATATCAAAATTGACCAGTGACCAGATTTGAATTTATTTTCAGGAAGTAAAGGAGCGAGTTCCCATTATCATTCCCTTCCCATGCCTAGTGGTGATCTAAGACAGAGTTTCATCTGTTTTATAGCTAGTAATTCCCGGAACAGGTCACGAGTCTGTTGCCAGGGACTTTTAGCTTGAAAACACCACTCCATATCAAGTGTGTCTGACCTGGAGTCTCTCCCACTCTTACTGTCAACCATTGGTATATTGGAAGTATTTACAGGTTGGCACACTCAACCTGTTTGACCACATCATGAAACTAGCGCCTCTGATCTTTGTGGGTGGACATTCCAAACCCCTCCAGCTTTGATGGAGTAGTGCTGACTTTCGCAGAAGGTATGATTCACCGCTTCTCTGAGGAGTCGTGAACCATGCAGGAAGACGGGTGTGGAGTCAGGAATCGTTTGACTGCTCAGTTCAAACACTGTTTCGATGGTAGATGACAAAATGATTTATAAATATTTAGATTTGTGATTAATGCTTAGTGTGGCTTTTAAGGACGGCATGGTGGTGCAGTGATTAGCACTGCTGTCTCACAGTGCCAGGGTCCTGGGTTCGATTCCCAGCTTGGGTGACTGTATGTGTGGAGTTTGCATGTTCTCCCCGTGTCTGTGTGGGTTTCCTCCGGGTGCTCCGGTTTCCTCCTACAGCCCAAAGATGTGCAAGTTATGTTGATTGGCCATGCTAAATTGCTCGTTAGTGTCAAGGGAATTAGGATGGTAAATATATGGGGCTACTGGGATAGAACTTGGGTGGGACTGTTGTCAGTGCAGGCTCAATAGGCCAAATGGCCTCCTTCTGCACTGTAGATTCTATGATACTTATGATTTGAATGTTTTCAATGCAATGATTGATCACTGGGCCCTGTCCTTCAAAGGTAAGAAACCATTAAACTGACTAGCATTTTGCAAGACTTTGGATGCTTTCGAATTTTTTAGAATTTGACTGACAAAGAATTAGATATGAATATATTTAAAGGACTCCGTGGCTTGATTTTCATGTTGATTTAATGTCCTGATGTCTGCAGACCCTTTAAAACATTCTTCCATTTGCACTCTCTTGTTTTCCTCTCTATGAACGGTTTGCTTTGTATAGCGTGCAAGAAACAATACTTCTCACTGTATGCTAATACATGTGACAATAATAAATCAAAGCAAATCAAACCATATCGACAAGATACAGGGCTAATAAGCCATGCAATAACATTGACAAATCTTTGAAATGCTTATAATTTTTTAAAAAATCTGGTATTCAACATTTCCTTTGACATAAAATCCACTTTTTACATTCTCCTAAAACTGTCAATCAGACAAAGCCAGTGAAAGCCCCACTGAGGAAACCTTTAATCCACATAACAACTCTCAACCTTATCCACGTAAACACACTGACATAAAAAAAACACTTTGAAGCAAGATAAAGTTATTATAATCTCATAAAACTGTCAATTAAACAAAGCAAATAGTGATCTTTATAGTTATGTAAACAGCCCCCTACCATATTGATTTCATTGGCCATTCTTTAAGCTCAGCCAAACACTCATAACGAGGCTATCTAGCAACCATATCAACAGAATTAAATGAAGGTGGCTTCATTACAAATGCTTGGCTAAGTTCCAAGAATGACTCATGGACTCAGCATGTGGAGATATGTTTACAGAGTTGCAAAATGAACTGTTAGTTTTATTTGATCAGAAGTTTTATGAGACTGCAATAAATTTATCTTTCTCTGAAGTGGCTTTTCAATGCCTGCGCATTTATTTGGACAAGGAAAAGAGTTGTGAAGGAGATCAAAGACTTCTTCTGTGCAACTTTGACTGGCTGTTTTATTGACAGTTTTATGAGTTTCTAAGAGAGACAAGTTCCTTCAAAGAGAATGTTGAAAACCTGCTGTTGTTGTTGTTACAGGGCTCATTGTTTCTGTATTTAGTAGAATCTAGAAGAGTGGATATGAGGGATGCATATGAATCACAGAATCCTACAGTGCAGAAAGAGGTCCTTCGGCCCATCGAGTCTGCACCAACCACAATCTCACCCAGGCCAGACCCCCATATCCCTACATATTTTACCCACTAATCCCTCCAACCTATGCATCTCAGGACACTAAGGGGCAATTTAGCATGGCCAATCAACCTAACCCGCACATCTTTGGACTGTGGGAGGAAACCGGAGCACCTGGAAGAAACCCACGCAGACACGAAGAGAATGTGCAAACTCCACACAGGCAGTGACCTGAGCCAGGAATCGAACTCAGATCCCTGGAGCTGTGAAGCAGAAGTGCTAACCAATGTGCCACCATGCCGCCCAATGAAGTTTGGAAGAAGCATACATATTACAATTTCTCACCAACATTAAGGGCATTTAAATGGTCATTGGATAAACATATGGATGGTATTGGAATAGTGTATGTTAGATGGGCTTTAGATTGGTTTCACAGGTTGGCGCAATATCAAGGGCCGAAGGGCCTGTACTGCACTGTAACGTTTTATAGTATGGAGGGGGAATAGACATGGGTGAGAGTGCTGAGGGATCAGGATTAAGGGGGGCTAAAAGTTGAAAACTGGGCTCATGCCCCAGTGCACAGAGATGGGCCCTCTAAATCTGAACTCAAGGATTAAGGGTCGGTCTTTTGGGTCAACTCAAGGATTAAGGGTAGCTGGTTAGACTGTCAAAATATGGGAAGTAGTGATCCAAAGGTGATGGAATCACTGTTGTTCACAATTTACATTAATGACTTAGGCTTGGGAATTGGAAGTACAATTTCAAACTTTGTTGATGACACTTAATGGGATGGGAGGGAGGGGGTGATTATTACAACGAAAGGTGGCTGCATCAAAATGCATGAAGATGGTAGCAGATTTTCAGAATGAATGTGCCAATGGTAAATTAGTGAGTCCGTGTATTTTGCTAGTAAGATTAAAGAGGCCATGTGCTGCTTGGATAATAAGGGCAGACTATAATGCCCTATTCCGTGATGGGTTTGATGATGGATACACTAAGGTCAGAGAGTGGCAGATTGGGGCCTGCCTACCCACCTCTGCCCCAATTAAGCCTGTGGCAGGAAGACTCACGGACGACTTTCCCCCGGCAGCCTGTTGAGTCATTTAATTGTGCGAAAAATGTAAGTGTTTATTATTTCATCCTGCCTGATAATATAAGCCTGTGGGGGAGCACTATAGATTGAATGCAGTGTAATTTATTTCACAGTCTTTCATTGTTACATGCCTGTCAGCTCACAGTTTGATTGACAGTTTCAAGTAGTTATAAACTCTTTGAAATGAGATTATGAATTCCAATGCTTGTTCTTACAAGGAATTAAAGAATGTTATACACAGTGATGGTTTTTTATCATGAGAGTGGTTTTTGTTTTGAGATAGTGAGTTCAGTAAAACCACTTCAGAACTCTATTTTATCCTAACGCAGGTACAGATGCCTGCGCATGGTGGACACCTATAGGCATGAGAGGTACAAGGGAAAAGGATGTTGGGGCAAGGATTGGCATGAGCTGTCACTTAGATGGCATAAAGTTGGCATAGACAGTATAAAGAGTGGCAAGAGGGCTATAGGTTGGCATGGAGGACATGAGGGGCCGTGGGGTTCGGTGGAGAGAATGAGATGGCATGTGTCGGCGTGGATGCCGCATAGGAAATGTATGTGGAGGATGAGGGGGTTTGAGTGGTGAGGACTGGAGGGCTTTTTTTTTTGTTTTGTTTTGTTCTGCATCAACAAAATGCCAGTACATTAAGGCAGTCCTTTCACCCAGCCTGCCTGACAGCCTCTGGCCACTTTCAGGAGTTGCCTGCCACAACTTCAATTTTCATCCACTCCTCCCAGACCAAAAATCCGACCTTCCCAGGCACTTTCTCCTGGGTTGGATTTGCAGAGCGGAGAGATGGCCGATCTGGGAGTGAAAATTCTGGCCAATGCTTTGCAGACGTTTGTCCATCTGTTCATCAATTCTAAACCTAGTTTCAAGTTTCAACTTCTACTGTAAAGGTAGTGGATGCAGCTTGCTAACCTAATGTGGTCTGTTGAAAATTTACAACCACTGATGTGCATTTACACATTTAAAAACAAAATAAATTAATCAAAATGTGTATGTTTGAGAGTAAGGTTGGTAAAACGAAGGGAGACTTTGCCATGTTAACATTGAATGCAAAAACAATGTTAAACCTTCCCAAATGACTGGCTTAGCCTCAGCCAGAGCATTTCATACAATTCTGAACACATTACTTTAGGAAGGATGTCAAGGTCTTGGAGAGAATACAAAGGTGATTTATGAGGTTGATATTGGGGTAAGTTACTTCAGTTACACGGAGAGACTGGAGAAGCCAGGACTGTTCTCCCTTGAACAGAGAAGCTTAAGGTAAGACCTAATAGAAGTATTCAAGGTTTAGGGAGGCTCTGATAGAGCAAATTGCAAGAAACTGGCTTCTCTGGTCAGTACGTTGGTAACCAGAGGTCTCGGGTATAAAATTGTTGGCATAAGAAACAGAAAATAAGAGCAGGAGGGAACAGTTTGTCCCTTCGAGCCTGCTTTGCCATTCATTATGACCATGGCTGATCATTCAACTCAAGAGTCCAGTCCCGCCTTCCCCCCATGTCCTTTGATCCCCTTTAACTCAAGAGCTTTATCTAACTATTTCTTGTGAACATTCAATGTTTTGGCCTTAAATACTTTCTGTGGGTAATGAATTCCACAGACTGGCCACTCTCTAGGTGATGAAATTTCTCCTCATCTCTGTCCTAAACATTCTATGCTATATCCTCAAACTGTGAGCCCTGGTTCTGGACACCCACATCGGGAACTGCATCTACCCTGTCTCGACTTGTTAGAATTTTATAGGTTTCTATGAGATCCTTCCTCATTCTTCTGAACTCCAGTGAATACAATCCTAACTGACTCAATTCCTACTCATATGTCAGTCCCACCATCCCAGGAATCAGTGTGGCAAACCTTCTCTGCACTCCCTCTAGAGTAAGAACATCCTTCCTCAGATACGGAAACCAAAACTGCACACAATATTCCAGGTGTAGCTTCACCAAGGCTCTGTATAAGTGTATCAAGCCATCCCTGCTCCTATGCTCAAATCCTTTCACCATTAAGGCTAACATATCATTTGCCTTTCTGACTGCTTGCTGCACCTGCATGCTTCCCTACAAGACTACTTGAATTAGGATAATTTTTTCACACAGAGAATCGTTAAGGTTTGGAATAACCTGTCTAAAAAAGTGGTGGAAGCAGATTCTATAGGAGCTTTCAAAAGGCTATTGAACGCATATTCTGAAAATTACTCCGCAAGTGTGGATCTGATGCATACGTTTGTCATAGCAAAATATTTCAAAACTGGCCTGTTAAACTCTATAAAGTTAGACACTGCTTACAGTTTTATTAGTCCACTCATTTTCTATTAGGGCAGTAGAGTGGGACTTACAAATGGTATCAGTCAATGGCAACGTCTGACTCAATGCCTAGCGATGAGGTCAGCCAACATGTGAGGGGTAAAAACCTCAGGGCCAATCACACAAAGTGAAAGGCACGGCACCTGTTACACAACTCGGAATGATTTAAAGAAATAATGCGAGGTAAGTAAGGTTTTTAATTTTTTAGATTCAATTTCCACATGAATGGCAGAATTCTTGCCAAAGTTACCTCTATCCCTATCAATTACTGAAACTTGACTTGCACTGGAGAAGTGATTTGGCTTCACAGGGAACTGATTTGTTAAGTGCAGGTGTTGCTGCCAGAAATAGCCCTTGAAATGAGGGCTACTTTTCCAGCACCTTTTAAATTCAAAAGAAGTGTTGTAACTATGGCGTTGTTCCAAATCTCATTGAATTTCTGCTCCTGCCGAACATTGAGATAGTTCAAAGCCCAGGTTGCTGCAGATTTGTTTTTAATTATAGTGCTTTGGTCATATGGGGATAAGAATGCACGTAGCTCAGAAAGCATGGTCGCTTCTAGTCAATGCAGGGTGATGTGTCTTTCAGTCACCTCTTTGTTCTCTGAGAAACCCTTGGATCAGGTCCAATCTGAATAACCCATGGCTCAGTGATCTTGGCCTCCTGCCTGCCTTGATTGAATTGTCCCACCTAAGATCAACAACTTATTTTCAAAATATCAGAGGAGTTGCTAATGATTAATGGTACACATGCAAATGAACATCGGACTGTACAAGAATGACACTGCCATTTTAGTTTCCCTGCATTCTAATTCCGTTGCCATCTCTGTGCTTCAGTCTAGAAGCCGCAAGGCATTAAACTGAGGACCAAAATAAATGCATTGCAGATCCAACTCTCTTGGGAAAACACTGCATCAAACCCACTCACGTGGAGTACTGACATTTGTCTCCATTTTTCTTTCATTTATGGGACATGGGTGTCGCTGGGTGGTCAGCATTTATTGCCCATCCCTAGATGTCATTGGAAGGCAGTTGAGAGTCAACCACAGTGCTTTGGCTCTGGAGTCACATGTAGGCCAGGCCAGGAAAAGACGGCAGATTTCCTTCCCTAAAGGACATTAGTGAACCAGATGGGTTTTTCCAACAATCGACAATGGTTTCAGTAGATTCTTAACTCCAGATATTTTTTAGTGAATTCAAATTCCACCATCTGTCATCACCCGGTCCCCAGAACATTGGCTGAGGTTCTGGATTAATAGTCTAGCGATAATACCACTAGACCATTGTGTGTTTCAAAGACAACCTATGCCAAACTCCCAACATCCGGCATGCCTAGAAGAAGGCCAGAAGTGCCCCAGCTGCAGAAGATCCTCTCAGCACCGACAACAGCAATATGAACTGTCAGTTCTCTGGAGGTCCATGCAAATTCCTCATTAGATTCTGTAGTCATGCCAAGATCCATGGAGAAACAAAGGCCAAGATGCTACACTCCCCGCTGATGGGCTTTGAGGCAGGCGGGTGTGAATTTGCATGGATTGGATTCCCTCTGGGATCTCGTCTCCCAGGATCCAGATATGATTTTACAATGAGTCGGCAGGGTCTTGAATGGGAACCTCATCCATACGCTTACTATGACTTTTGCTAAGTTTAAAGTTTATTTATTAGTGTCACAAGTAGGCTTACATTAACACTGGAACGATGCCACTGTGAAAATCCCCTAGTCGCCACACCCCGGCACCTGTTCTGGTACACTGATGGAGAATTAAGCATGGTCAATGGACCTACCCAGCACGTTTTTTAAACTGTGGGAGAAAACTGAATTACCCAGCGAAAACACACGCAGACATGAGCCGAACATGCAAACTCCACACAGACAGTGACCCAAGCCAGGTCGAACATGGGTCCCTGGTGCTGTAAGACAGTATAGCTAATCATTGTACCACTGTGCCACCCCACTGCTCAGTTATGGTTGTCCAGATTACACTAGTTTTTGCTATCTTGACCAAGTGATCATTCTGCGTATGCCACCTTAGACATTGGAGGTTGACGTATTATTCAATCATTAATATAGACAAATCTTCAGTATCTGGTAGATTTCACCCCATGCTATTAAAAGCTGTAGGTGAAGAAACTGCAGATGCATTAGTCAATCTCCGTACTGAGGAATTGTGCCATCGAATGGGAAAATTGCGAATGGTTCTCCATTATTTAAGCAGGATGTGAGGGAGAAACAAGGTAACTCCTGTGCTGTCAGCTCAATGCCGATTGTGAGAAAGTTACTGGAATCTAGCTTTAGAAGTTGGGTGACTGAGCAGATGGACAATAGGCAGTTGATCAAAAAGGTTGGCATGAATTTGTGAAATGTGGGTCATGTTCAAAGAATCCAGTTGTATTTTTTGAAGTCATTAACCTGACTACCATATCAATTCATAACTTGGATGAAAGAGTTGAGAATTGTATATCCAAGTTGAAAATGACATAATCATCCCTGTACACAAGTTGGGTTAAATGTAAGAAGTTGAGGAATGGTGTCGAAAAGAGGAGGCAGGTGAGCATCTGCAGCAACAGAGACAAGTCCATATTTCCACTACTCTTTGAAAAAATGTTTCCCGATTTCACTTCTAACTGGCCTAACTTTCATTCAAAGATTGTGTCTTGGATAAGACCTGAAATTACACAGTATGCAAAGAGTGTATGGAGATGTGTGATGTATTAAATGTCCCACTCAGGGCACAATGTCAAGCATGACTAAACAACCCAGCAAAGAGCTGGATTAAGTCTTTTGTTTCTACAAAGTGCACAGCCTATTAAATGCTCAGAATCCAGATCTGGAGTTATGTAATAATCGAGGCTGTTATTAACGTGAAAGGGAATATCTAAAGTTAACAATAATAACAACTAGGGTTTCATAATATCATTGCCAACTATCTTGGTTGTGTTGCCGTCTGGAGCCAGGCAACCTGATTCCAATTCACCTGCCTCAGTGCAGTCCGCGAGTTGCTTACAGTTTCTGTTTCAATGTAAGGTTGAGTGGGTGAGCAAACAAGGAGCTAATTTAAGGAAAATAAGACCAGCCATTAACATTAAGATATCTGGAGTCTTTCTGCTTTGCATTGGCTTAATACACAAAGTGATAAAGGCAATACCAACATGTGTTTCAATGTGGAGGCCAATTGCCATGAATTTCCAACATGCTCAATCAATTTATTAATATTTATCCTATTCAGAGGATCCTTTGTAGATTTCTTTGAACTTTCATCTCTTTATTTAGGTAGAACTTTGAATTTTGAAATTTTTAACAATCCAAAATTAAACCCATACAATTTTTGCTTTCTTGTTTTTGATCCTATCAGTGAACTGGCAGGGCAGTATACCTTGATTCTGCTGAAAGACAAATTCATCCTAAAAATCTCTTGCATGTATATTTAGGAACTTAAAGGATAGTTAAAGGCTTTCTCCCAGGGAGGTAGTGTCAATTACAAGGGGGCACAGGTTCAAAGTGAGAGGGGGGAAGTTTTAGGGAGATGTATGGAGTAAGGTTTTTACACAGAGATGGTGAGTGCATGGAACGCGCTGGCCAGAGGAGATGGCAGAAGAGGCACATTAGCAACATTTAAGAAGCATCTGGATGGGTACATTAATAGGGAGGGAATAGAGGGATATGGACCAAGTAAGGGCAGAAGGTTTTTTTTTGTCGTTTAGTTAGGGCATCATGATTGGCACAGGCTTGGAGGGCCAAAGGACCTGTAGACTTGCCCCAAAGCCGGGGAGTCCCTCCCAAGGTCAATGGGCCTTTGAATGGGTCTGTCCCCTGCCCACTACGATTCCCGTGGTGGGTGGGATGGGATAATTCTGCCCACAGGGTCTGCAGCTCATCAAGTTGTAGGAGGAGAGCACATAGCAGAGGTTGAAGCGGAAAGATAGATGTAACCATCAAATCATAGAATCCTTACAGTGCAGTACAAGGCCATTTGGCCCATCAAATCCACATCAACTCTTACCCAGGCTTACCACGTAACCCCACCTATTTACCCTGCTAATTCCCCAACCTATATATCTTTGAACACTAAGGGGCAATTTAGCATGGCCAATCCACCTAACCTTTGGAGTCTGGGAGGAAACCAGAGTACCCAGTGGAAAGCCACGCAGACACATGGAGAATGTGCAAACTCCATACAGACAGTG
Organism: Carcharhinus amblyrhynchos; assembly: GCF_965287045.1. Taxonomy (NCBI): domain Eukaryota; kingdom Metazoa; phylum Chordata; class Chondrichthyes; order Carcharhiniformes; family Carcharhinidae; genus Carcharhinus; species Carcharhinus amblyrhynchos. The sequence goes on from NC_137335.1 coordinate 59,871,156, forward strand.
ACCCCCGGCCGGAATTGAACCTAGGTCCCTGGTGCCGTGGGGCAGCAGTGCTAACCACTGTGCCACCGTGCTGCCGTGTCACACAGGGCAGTTCAGTTGTCTCTGTGGGATATAATCTCAGGCGACCTCCAATACACTGTGAATAATGGAGTATCTGCAGAGCCTGCATGTTCCTCTATGTCCCACAGAGTGGCAAACATCAAAATGAAAATGAACATTAAATAAAGATGGCTCACAAACACGTGATACAATAGTGTCCTACATAAAAGAGGAGCTGGCTAATGTTCCCCTTCCACCTCCAATGAGGCACACCAGCCTTGTTGGGTCCCTGACTAAGCAACTCCCAAAAGAAGATAGTGATGCCCAAAAGAATAAAGTGAAAACATTATATTGTGCAATATTTATGTGATAATGTGAATTTTGTAAGAGCACCCTGCCACCTTTCTACTCTCATAAATTCTTCAGATTTATTTTCTGATCATTATGTCTTGGTTTGTCCCTAACATCAGCAGCTGAAGTGGGGGTAGGTTGCTGAGTGATGCCCAGTTTTCTATGATCACATTGGTGGGCATTCTCCGGAATGTTGAGGGCTCTGGTTTATTGGAGGATGTTCTGCGCAGTTTCCGTGGCAACCTCCTCGATCATGCTTACTGATGGCAATAGGGTCAGCGGCAGAGGAGATGAGAAGAGGTTGTTCATCCTGGGAGTGCCCTCAGAGTAAACCCTCTGGGCAACCGGCATACCCTCCTCCTCCATCTGTGTATACAACGGCAGTCCCGTGTCTCGCTGAAAAGAAGGGGCACCTGGCTGGAGGCCTAAGTAGCGCACCTCCCTCTTGCTTAGCCATGGCTGTGTGGAGCCCATGGCCGGGAGGACTGGTTGCAGGTCAGAGAGGATGAATTTTTCTACCTGGCTCCCCCTGGCAACTTTTCCATTGAGGGGGCCATGTGCTGATATGCCTGAAACATGGCAGGACTCATGGCAGGCTTGGACTATTTCATGGTCCATGCAAAGCTGTGCGTGGACCATGGAGTAGACCATGGACCTAGCACCTCAATTATATAGAATCATGGATTCCATTCAGTGCAGAAGGAAGCCATTTAGGCCCATTGAGTCTGCACCAACCACAATCCCACCCAGGCCCTATTCCCATAATCTTACATATTTACCCTGTTAATCCTCCTAACACTAGGGTCAAGTTAGCAAGGCCAATCCACCTAACCTACACATGTATTCACTTAACTATTGTGGTTTTCCCCTCCTTGTGATGACTTAGTAGTTAACCAGTAAGGCATCTACAATGCACAAAAAGTTGGTTAACACAAAATTTCATTTCTTAAGGATTTGGAAAGTCGATAGTAGTATTTACACAGTGGGAAATCTTGTACAAGTCTTTGAGTTAGAAGCTTCCTCAGAACAAGCTGACACGAAGTCTGAATCATATTATTCTTTGCGTCAGATCTCCTCTAGTAATAGAGGGTAGAGTAAACATAACCACACCCACTTAAAGGTGCACGCAATACTTCCCTCTGTCGCATTTCCAGCAAGTTTCTTGTCCCATGACCAGGAGGCTGTCATCTGCCTGGGGCTCAGCGAGGAGACCTGTGTCCCACCAGCCCACCCAGTGTCTGAGACCTTGCCAGTCACGTCCCGGTCAGCTGCAGGGACATGCCTGTCCTGCGCTCGCTCGAAAGTGGCCCTAATTCTAAATCCTCTATGTCGGGGGTAAATGTACCTGCGATAGTGGAGGGTGCAGGATAGACAGGTGATGCATCCTTTGGGTCACTGGTCATTGATATCAAAGATGGAATCTTTGGTCCGCTGGACAGGCCGAGGTCTGGGGTTTGAGTGGCAGAGACCTGTAAAGGAGAACAAAAAGAAAACACGAAGAATGACTAATGCAGCGAAAGAAGTTACTTATCCATTGAAATTTAATTCCTTCTTTAATTATCATACAGTTGATTTGAGTAAAGGCAAAGCATGTGAAACTTTGCAAACAGATTCGCCTGTGAACATGAAGCACGTGTGGTGTTAACGTTTTCTTAGATCAACGAATAGGATGTTTCATCAAAGATACGTCCTTGTTAAACTTATTATGCTTTTTGTTACAATGGATCATAACAAAACAATTGTCCTTTTTGTAGGAGTTTAGATAATATATGAAAGCTGTCTTAGAAATGGGACAGGGTTTTGTCCTTTGGGTAGGCATCCTGATTTTGGCCCAGACTTTCTCTCTGTCTTTTCTTCTCTCGATGCATGTCCTCAGTGCCAGGAAATGTCTCAGCTTGCTGCATTCTCCTCAATAAAAAAATGCTCCAAACACAACAGTATCTTCATCTGGGGGGAGTTGAATGTTGGAATTAGGCTCAATGCCCCAAAAACAGTTTGGAGGCAGGTACGGGGTCGCCGAGGCAAGGGAGAACCCACCTTAGTGATCTGGGACTTGGTCCAACTTGTGTGGTTGAATGAAGGACCCCCTAATCCTTACCTCCCACCCTTCCTACTCACCCTACCCATTCCCCATGCCCTATCGATGCCAACTCATACCAACCCAGGCCCCCATGCATACCCAATGGTCCTTCATACCCCCTATGCCAACTCATCTTCCTCTATACAATCCAACTAACGCCTCTTATCCCCATGGCCACTTATTCCCCTGTGCCAAGTTAATGCAAAATCATGCAAACCCACACCACCAATGAGACCCTTTGCCCTCATTGCCGACTCATCCAGTATCCACCATGGGCAGAACACAGGAGCAATGCTGAGGTGAAATAAAATAAAGTTCTTAAGTACCTTTTACAGACTTCACAAGACAAAAAAAACCCACTTCCATTGATAAAAGCCATTTCAATACAATTAAACTCCTTTAAGTATTTCATCCATTATAAAAACAAACATTTGTATTCGTAGCCCCACATCAAGGACTGATAATCCTTTAATAACCTCTTGTTGCTGTCAATCAAACTATGAACTTACAGTCCCCCCACTGTGCAAATGAAAGGTTGTGGAATAATGTCAACAGTATAAATGCTGTAATGATAGCCCTCAGATTTATATTAATGACAGCTATTGAAATTACAAGCACTGATTCTTTTCAACTTAGAGACATAGAAGATTGCTTTTCCCCAAAGTTTAAAGGGCAGGGGATTGACAGTTCCAGAAATGTTATTCCCCTTTTACACACATTCACACTTACTCTTAAAAATCATTTATCATATACTATGGAAAACAGACCTCACGAGTGCAACAGGGCTTGTTTTAATTCAGCACTGCATTCAGATAAACCTGTGGAGTTTGGATTTGCTCCATGTGTAAATTATATTCTTCCCCCTTTTCCCCTCTGGAAAAAATAGGATCTCTCAGAAATTGGGATGGGCCTGCCAGATCCAGGTTCCTGGTGCTATTTTAATAATAGCATGGAGAGTGCATGCTTTCACAAAGGTCCAGGCCATCAAGATCAAATTGGAAGTCAGAACATTGTATCCTGTCAGGCCAGCAGCGATTTTCTCTCAAGTTCCAACTAAAGCCTAAGGCTCATCTTCCAATTAAGGATGGTAGATGAGATCTCAAGACTGATGGGCCAATAGGATCCATCCAGCATGGGAAAGGCAATAATCCTCCTTTTTGGAGGGAAAGCAGTGCCAAGATGTAGGTGCCCTTTGCCAACTTGTTAAATGTTAATAATAAAAAATAGACCCAGCTGCCAAGCTATCACACAGGGTAGCCTATGAGCGCAACTGAGGCCTGGCAGAAGGAGAGTGCCTCAAGTGCGGCCTGACGGTTGCCTCCAGCAGCTGGCCAAGTCTTCAATGCCACAGGAAGCCAGAATGGACCTTTAAAGAACTTAATTGGCTACTTGCCCTTTGTGGCTGGGTAGTCTTATCAACCTTCTGGGAGAATGGCTCGGTGTGCGGTGGTGCAGGCAAACTAACATGCCAACCAATAGCATGCATTCCCATGTCTACCCATATCCGTGCTCATCCCTCCACTGTGGGGTGGTGGTTAAAAATCCTACCCTAAGTGTAATATGCCTGAATCAAAAATCAACATTTATTTCATGTTACAATATGCCAACATTGATTCAAAAAAAGGAAAGTTGATGTAATGCTGACTCCCGGCCAAAAGATGTAGCTAGTGTCTTTGCAGAACTACACATTTTGTCATATTTATCATATATGATACTGATGCCATGATAATAATAGGGGGGAGGAGGGGAGAGCATGGGCAAATGTGGTAAGACCCAGCAATGTCTGAGATGTAGAAATCCTGTTGAGTTTAACAGCAGGGCCTCATTGACATGGCGCACTCCAGTCTCCTTGATGGATCAACCAGTCTGACTTAAATAGTGGATGGAAGCATCAACAAGCAGCAGGAGGCCACAGGACATATGGACGTTGGGAGAGTGGGTGATGGAGACATAAAATGGCACAAGGGAGGACCAAGATCTCCCTCTGAAGTCCAGGGTATTATGTATCCTTCAAGCTGTTGTTTTCATATGTCTGATTTAACTCAGAGCAAGGCAGAGATGAAATCAAACAGGTTTGTTTACAAAACATCTCAGAACTTACAGGATTTTCTCCACACACATCATGTCAGCCAGAACCCAGGGCGAGGATTTTATGGCTCCCACCACATGCCCACCGCTGGGTGAGAGGGGGGCTAAGCTTCTGGCCCAGGTCTTTTTTAAGAAGGTTCTCTATTTAATTAAACCTCTCACTTCACCCACAGGTTAAGCAATCAAGTACAGTTACAGAGATCAGAGAGCCGATGAACACAATAAACACAGATCTATCAAACCATTGAACACAGCACAAAGAAGTACTACACATTCTTAATATTGCAGATCAGAGACAGATGTAGCCACTTTAAAACATATTCTATTTGGAGTATCCCAGAATGAGTCACTGAGACAATAGATAGAAGGGATTTCTGTTTGTCAATACAGGTTTAATATGTTTTAATCACAGTTATATTTTAACCAGATTTAAAATTGAACATAAGAACATAAGAAATAGGAGCAGGAGTAGGCCATCTAGCCCTTCGAGCCTTCCCCGCCATTCAATAAGATCATGGCTGATCTGTCGTGGCTCAGTTCCACTTTCCCGCCCTCTCCCCATAACCCTTAATCCCCTCGCTTATCAAAAACCCATCAACCCGCGTCTTAAAAATATTTAGCGAGGCAGCCTCCACCACCTCAACGGGCAGAGAATTCCAGAGATTCACCACCCTTTGAGTGAAGAAGTTCCTCCTCAACTCCGTTCTAAACCGCCCCCCCTTTATCTTGAGGCTATGCCCCCTAGTCCTACTGTCCTTTCTGAGCGGGAAGAGTCTCTCTACCTCTATCCTATCCATCCCATTCATCATCTTATACGTCTCAATGAGATCTCCCCTCATTCTTCTAAACTCTAACGAGTACAAGCCTAGTTTATTCAGCCTCTCCTCATAGCTCAACCCCCTCAACTCCAGCATCAGCCTAGTAAACCTCCTCTGCACTCCCTCCAAGGCCAAAATATCCTTGCGTAAGTGCGGCGACCAAAACTGCACACAGTACTCCAGCTGCGGCCTCACCAATGCCCAATACAGCTGCAGCAAGACCTCCCTACTTTTATATTCAATCCCCCTCGCGATGAAGGCCAGCATCCCATTCGCCTTCCTGACCACCTGCTGCACCTGCAAGCTGGGTTTTTGCGACTCATGCACAAGGACCCCGAGGTCCCTCTGCACCGTCGCCTGCTGCAGTTTTTCGCCACGTAAGTAATAGTCCTTCCTACCATTATTCCTACCAAAGTGGACCACCTCGCACTTGCCAACATTAAATTCCATTTGCCAGTTCCTGGCTCATTTGCCCAGCCTATCTAGATCCTTCTGTAGACTCTCCACACCCTCCGCGCAATTTGCCGTTCCACCAATCTTGATGTCATCAGCAAATTTCGACACCCTACACTCGGTTCCCTCCTCCAGATCATCTATATAAATGGTAAATAGCTGAGGCCCCAGCACCGACCCCTGGGGCACTCCACTAGTCACCAGCCGCCAATCCGAATAGCACCCATTGACACCCACTCTCTGCCTCCTATTAGGCGGCCAGTCCTCTATCCACGCTAACACCCTACCCCCAACTCCATGCCCCCTGACCTTCTGAAATAACCTCTTGTGAGGCACCTTGTCAAACGCCTTCTGAAAATCAAGAAACACCACATCCACCGGCTCTCCTCTATCCACCGCCCTAGACACGTCCTAGACAAATTGAGTAAAGGTTATGCTGCACAAAGTGCAGTGTTTCTACATTGTTTGCATTCTCTGTAATTGAAACAGGCACCTGGTGTTGCAATAACAAGAAGAGGCTACCTCTGGGTTTTCCAGGATCTAAACTGTCCTGAGGCCGAAATAATTCCTATCAACGCAATCTTTTAAGTAGACATTTATACATCAGACTGAGTATTGACTGGCTACTGAATAACATCACATCCACACAGACATATTTTCCAATGGATGGTTTGTCGAAACTGATTTAAGAATAAATAGAAGCTAGGCTGTATCAGTACAAATTGAAACTTGGACCTTCCTGGTTTATATAGCTCAGTAGTAATTAAACAATCCATTAATTTACTGGCTATTCAGAATTGACCTTAAATAGACTCTTTAAGGTTTATATTGTAATCCCTGAACCATACATGTTAGAATTCTAGACTTCCTAAACTTGTCCAATGAGGAATATTATGAACATAGGAACATACAATCTAGAAGCTGGAATAGGCCGCCCAGTTCTTATAGCTCTGCCATTCAGTAAGATCATGGATGATCTGATTGTAACCTCAACTCCACATTTCCTTCGACCCCTGATAACCTTTCACCCCCTTGCTTATCAAAAATCTATCCAAGCCTCCGCTTTAAAAATGTTCAAAAATTGAAACTTCCACTTTCTCTTGAGGAAAACAGTTTCAAAGACTCACAACCAGAATCATAGAATCCATATGGTGCAGAAGGAGGCCATTCAGCCCATTGAGTCTGCACCAATTCCCCAGCAGAGCATCTCACCCAGTCCAATCCTCCGCCCTATCCCCATAACCCATGTATTTTCCTCACTAATCCCCCTAACCTACACATGTCTGGACAAGAGGCAGTTTATCATGGTCAATCCACCTAACCTGCACATCTTCGGACTGTGTGAAAAAACTGGAGCATGTGGAGGAAACCCACACAGACACGGGGAGAATGTGCAAGCTTTACACAGTCACCCAAGGTTGGAACCGAACCCAGGTGCCTGACATTATAAGTGTTAACTACTGCCACCCCCACTGGAAAGAAAAAATTCTCCTCATCTCTGTCTCAAATTGGGAACCCCTTATTTTCAGACGGTGATGCCAAGTTCTAAATTCTCCCACAAGGGGAAACATCCTCTTCGCATCCACCTTGTCAAGACCCCTCAGGATCTCATATGTTTCATATGAAACCGCTTCTTCTTGTTCTAAACTCCAATGGATACAAGCCTAGCCTGTCCAACGTTTCCTCAGAAAACAACCCACCCATTTCAGGTATTAATCTAGTAACCTTCTCTGAACTGCTTCCAATGCACTTCCATCCTTTCGAATTGATTTGTCAGTTGGCCAAAGTTATTGTTTGACTCAATCTTGACGTTCCCGTGCTCAGCTGGCTGACTCGAGAGGGAACAAAATTACCTGCAATGCAGTATAGGCAGTATGTTGCCGCAGCCACCTTGCTCAGTCTGAGTGCTTAAGACCTTACTCAGCACAGCAACTTAACTACCATTTAAATTTTCCATGAAAAAGGACAGTAAACAGGAAATGAAGCCACAAGGCTTTAATCTGATGTGAGCAAAACAATTAAGTCAAACAACTTTGCAGTAAAAGCTCCATTAAATCATTAGACACTTCAGGCAAAACTACATAAGAACACAAACCAGCCAAGGATATGAACTCTCATATAAGCTGTATAGCCACGTCTCTATCCTCAATGTTTTTTTTTGCTTTTTATTATTCAATGAACAGTTCCTGGCACTAAGATAATTGATAATGGCAAGATGGAGCTTAAACAGGATTGGAACGTTCCCACTCCTCTTAGCCCTGAAGGGAACTTTAAAAAAATGATTTCAAAAACATACGGCGGAGTATAGACAGGGTGAGTAGGGAGCAGCTATTCCCCTCGGTTGAAAGGTCAATCACAAGGGGGCATAGTTTCAGGGTAGGGGGCAAGAGATTCAGAGGGGATTTGAGAAAAACCTTTTTCACACACAGGATGGTGAGAATCTGGGGTGCCAGAAGCCTTACAACCTTTAAGAAGTGTTTGGATGAGCACTTGAAATAATATTACATTCAAGGATATGGGACAATGGAATTAGCATGCCTTCAGGGGAAGGTATTGTTGGTACAGACTCGATGGGCCGAAGGACCTTTTCTGCACTGTATGACTCTATGGGCAGAATTCTCATAGGTAATCATAGCAGGGGAAGGGGGGCAGACCATGCAAAGGTCTGTTGACTTTGGGTGGGAAATCCCAGCCTTGGGGCCAGTGCAGCTTGAAAATCCCGCCCCATGACTTTATGACTCTATAACAAAACCTGCTGAGCATCTTCTGGCCCTAGATTCACTTCCCAGATAGGGAAGCTATCAATGCTCCTCAAACCCAGACTCTGGCCTAATGTGGCAGTCGGGCCCTGGTGATGTCACTGGAGCATACTTAAAGGAGGATCCTACTGGTTTTGGGCTATATCTTACTTGCATTTTAAGACTGCAATAAACCAGCTCCGGGGGGGAGGTGGAGAGGGGGGGGGGAGGGGGGGGATGTCAGTGGGAAATGCCCTGTTGCTTGGCCCACCTCCCCATCTGTTTAATGTCGGTCTAGATTTCCAAGTATTTCCTTGATGGCCAAGAACTTTGGGATATCTGGAAGTCAGGCAAGGCGCTCCATGAAAGCAAAATTCCTTCAATTTTTAGGCAGGTTTTGACAGTGCGAGTCGAAACTGCAAGATCCTGAGCAGGGATCTGGTGGTGCAGATCACCCTCCTGTTTTGGGACAATGTAAATCCCTTGAAATTTATAATGAGCTGGTGAACACTTACTTTGCCAGATTACTGTGTGAAGACAAACATTTACCCCATTCCCTTTGCTTCACTTTCCTATTCCAGCTTTATTTTCTTTCATTAGTTTGTAGGAAGCAAATTACCTCTGGCGTGTATGAGACCTGTTGATAACTAACTGTCCATTTTATTTGCCTATCTAACTAATTCTAAGGGTCCAAGAGCCATGGGTTCAGAGCCAGATGCACCCACTGGTGACCCTAGTCCCTGCCAGAATATGTGGCGTGAGGCACAGATCCACCCAGTTGTGTACATGCAAGATGAACTCCCAGCTGTCTAAGGCCCTAGTGTTTTCTTCCTTTCCGATATTAAATCCTGACTGAGAGAGAGAAAAAAAGTGCACAGAGCTGTATTTTCACCGTGCCAGGATGACTTGGGAACATTTTAAAAATTGCAGAAAGGCCCTCAACTCTAGGATACATCATAGAAAACCTACAGTGCAGAAGGAGGCAATCTGGCCCATCGAGTTTGCACTGATGACAATCGCACCCAGGCCCTATTCCCGTAACTCCACTTATTTAGTCCATTAATCCCTCTAACCTATGCGCCCTGGGGACACTAAGAGGCAATTTCTTAGCATGGCCAATCAACCTAACCTTCACATCTTTGGACTGTGGGAGGAAACCATAGCATCCAGAGGAAACCCATGCCGACACGGGGAGAATGTGCAAACTCCACACAGAACAGTGACCCAAGCTGGGGATCAAACCGAGGTCCCCGGAGCTGTGAGACAGCAGTGCCAGCTGCAGTGCCACCATGCCACCCATTCCTGATCTTTCCCTGAGGTTTCTGATTTTTCGGGAGCGTCTTTCAATGGTAACGGCTGGTTTGGATCATGAGCCCACATCTTGCACTCCCAATCTGGCTGGCTGCATTGAAGGGATAGGAATGTTTTAGACCTCTGCATTTTTATGGAGTCGTGCCAGCCTTTCAAAGAGTCACATCACCTCATGTACAATAGGTGGGAATCTTTAAGATCCTTCTCATGCCCCTCATGCCAACCCAGGACAAGGTATGCTCCCAAAAATTTCCTGTGATGCCTAAGGCCCCTTATTCCAACCAATGCCCACTCAATACAACGCTAGTCTTTGGGATTTTTTGCTGGACGTTTTTGTACCTGGTACTCCGGCTTTCTACAGCTCACCATGGCTTTGTGAACTGCTTTAATGTATGACTGATGTGCTTTATTTAAATGAGTGGCATCGCCTTCATGTGACCATATTTTGGCTTGCCTTGTGGCAGGTCGTTCAGGTTATTTACACAGCATCAGTTCAGATCTGAATTACTGGCTTGTGAATGCCAGTGCAGGAAAAACTATATCACTGCAAACAACGTCCGTATTTTCTGATCATGTTTAATTACTTAAACTTTTCAGCCGGTCTGCACTCTTCATAAGTTTTGTTTTGCAAATCATGCGGTAAAAATAAGTAATGGATTTGAGTGCACAATCCAGATTCACTCTACAACTCAGCACTTAGGTCATGTTACATTGCTGGAAGCACAGTATTTCTGGTAAAGGTCTGGTTGAAGTTTATTTATTAGTGTCACATGTAGGCTTACATTAACACCGCAACTAACTTACTTCGAAAATCCCCTAATCGCCACACTCCGGCACCTGTTTGGGCACACTAAGGGAGAATTTAGCATGGCCAATGCACCTAACCAACGTGCCTTTTGGACTGCGAGAGGAAACCGGACCACCTGGAAGAAACCCACACAGACACGGGGAGAACGTACAGACTCCGCACAGACGGTGACCCAAGTCGGGAATCGAGCCCGGGTCCCTGGCACTGTGAGGCAGCAGGGTTAACCACTGTGCCACCGTACTGTCTTCAGATTGATGCAAACATAAGATGCCATGACACTATTTGAAGAAGAGAGGGGGTCTCTCTGTTTCCTGGTGAAAGCATTTCACAATAACAAAGAAATTATTGACCAATCATTTGTCTCATTTTCTAATTGTGGAACATACTTACAGTGAATTGGCTGCCATATTTGCTTTTAGAAAAGCCCAGCATTTCTATTGGTGGGGGGCTCTGTCGTGCAAACACTGATTAGACACTGTACACAAAAGAGATTTACACCTTCTGGATTTTCTGAAGAATTTGTTCCAATTATAAAGCATTGCTTTATATTGTCATTTCTTGGCAAACTATTTTTGGAGTGGCATGACTGTTGTTACTTATGTAAATATAGCAATCAGTCTGCATCAACAAGGTCCAGCAAACAGCAATGAGAGGAATTAAATATTTTTTTAACATGTATTTTGTGGAGGAATGATTGATGGTCCTGCCTACAGGAGAATTCTTATTTTATGCCAGTGTGAACAAGCTTATCCAAATAAGCTCCTCTCTGCCTCTCATCTGAAGCCTGAGATCTGTGACAATGCAGCACCCTTTCAGCAACACATTTGGGAAAGGGCTTCAAGGTACAAGAAAGGAGGACCATCAACTCGGTGAAAGATGCTCTTTGGTCTTCCCGAAACTTGTTGGTCTTTCAGTACAAAGAATTGTCCCCGACTGAGTTAAAACAAAGCAAATTACTGCAGATGTTGGAATCTGAAACCAAAGGAGAAAATGCTGGAAAATCTCAGCAGATCTGGCAACATCTGTAAGGAGAGAAAAGAGCTGATGTTTCGAGTCCAGATGACCCTTTGTCAAAGCTAAAAGGCAGAGAAAGTGGGAGATATTTATACTGTAGGGTGAGGAAATGAAAGATCAGCCATAGCCACAGAAATAAGGGGAAAGGCTGCTAATGGCAGTCCATAGGGAGAATAGAAGGTGTGAATAGCCAAACGCAGAGAACTGAAATCAGAGGGTGAGCTGTGACAGATGAAGATATGGCGGGGGAGAGGGGAGATGGGTGGGAGAGAGGTAATATTAAGAAAAAGGGGGAAAGGGGAAGTAAAGGGGGAGAAAAAGTAAGAAAAGGGGGGATAAAATGAGAGGAAAGAATGGGGGGAAGAAAAATAAAGAAAGACAATAAAGAAATAAAAGATGGAGAACAGTTAAAATTAAATAAAATGAAAACAAGGGGATCGAGGTGGGGTAGAGCTAATCATCTGGAGTTGTTGAATTCTATGTTGAGACCAGAAGGTTATAATGTGCCTCGCCAAAAGATGAGATGTTGTTCCTCCAGTTTGCATTGAGCTTCACTGGAACATTGCAGCAAGACAAGAACAGACATGTTTCTGCTAGATAGTCAATACCTTTTCCCAAAGATAGGGGAATCTAAAACTGGGGGGCATAGGTTTAAAGTGAGAGGGGAGAGATACAAAAGTGTCCAGAGGGGCACTTTTTTCACACAGAGGGTGGTGAATGACTGGAATGAGCTGCCAGAGATAGTAGTAGAGGCAGGTACAATTTTGCCTTTTAAAAAGCATTAGACAGTTACATGGGTACAATGGGTATACAGGGATATGGGCCAAATGTGGGCAATTGGGATTAGCTTAGGGGTTTTAAAAAATGGGCAGCATGGACAAGTTGGGCCAAAGGGCCTGTTTCCATGCTGTAAACATCTATTTGGGCCTGGGAGCGGGATTGTATGTTAAAATAGCAAGCAACTGGAAGGTCAGGGTCCTGGTTGCACGCAGACGGAAAGTGCTCCGCAAAGCAATCACCCAGTCTACGCTTGGTCTCCCCGGCATTGGGATCCCAGGGACAGGAAAATAGGGGAAGCCCTGAGAGACTGGGGGGGATTTGGTGGAGCAAAAATGGAGTTGCAGACTGGGCCAGCAGGGAGGGGATCGCGGAGATCCATCGTCCCAGAGTGGAGGGTTCTCCAACTCTGAGGGTGCCTTCAGAGGGAGGCGCAACCCCCCCACTTCCCACCCAAGATGGGAAAATATTTTCTGCACCCGCTCCCACCAGCTTAAAAATTAAGACTGGGCGGGAGAAGGCCATTAATCAGCCTCTAAAGAACCTTAATAGGTGAATGGGTGGGCCCGAGGCTCTGGCTGCCCAAGTGTGAAATTATATCTGGGTAACCATTGCTCTGACGAAGGGTCATCCAGATTCAAAACATTGGCTCTATTCTCTGTCCACAGATGCTGTCAGAACTGCCGAGATTTTCCAGCATTTTCCATTTTTATAAGCATTTCTCCGTTGGCCGCCTGACTTGCTTCAGCCCCACTCAAATCTCTCATGCTCCCAGGATCAGGCTGTCCTAGAAATATGGGATGAAGGAGTCACAAGGCAATCAGGGTGACTAACTGACCCTTATACCAGAATTGAGGGGGTTGAGCTATGAGGAGAGGCTGAATAAACTGGGCTTGTACTCGTTAGAGTTTAGAAGAATGAGGGGAGATCTCATTGAGACGTATAAGATGATGAATGGGATGGATAGGATGTCGCTAAATATTTTTAAGACGCGGGTTGATGGGTTTTTGATAGGAGAGGGGATTAAGGGTTATGGGGAGAGGGCGGGAAAGTGGAACTGAGCAGCGACAGATCAGCCATGATCTTATTGAATGGCGGGGCAGGCTCGAAGGGCTGGATGGCCTACTCCTGCTCCTATTTCTTATGTTCTTATGGGTGGGCAGGTTCCTAGGGAGAATCCCATCCATCATCAGGACCCACCTTGGGGGAGCACAAAATCCTGTCCTATATTTTTGACCAAACCGACGTACACTGGTCCTAATGCTTCCTAACGTGATATGGTATCAAATTTAGTCTGTTAAAGTTGTTTTGAATCACCTTGGGAATATTTTATAATGTTCAAGACACTGCATAAGTACCAGTTGCTATCATTTTTATATAGGCTTTTTTTACTTTGGTTTGAATTCATCCAGATTCATAAACAGGACTGAAAATGCTCAATATAGTCCAAGCCTCAGTTTGCTCATATCAAATTTTGATTATAATCAGCATTGATCTTCTGCCTCATTTCTGCAATCAATCATAACTTGATGCACAGTGTAGACCAATATGCCAGACACCAGCAACTAAAAGAATCGAACTCTATTTTTATTAGTTTTTATTAGTTAATCTTTTATAGCTGGCGATGTGTCCTTGAAGACATGACCATTTCTTTACGCAGAGTAAGCAGCTAAAATAAGACCAGAAATGGAACAATCTGATAAGAAAACTGTGCAGCTCAGCTTTCACGACCTGCTTGAAAACTCCCTGAGACACTGACACAGTCCCATTAAAATGATAGATTAACTGCATCGCAAATCGTTATTTAATTATTTAATAACTGACTGCATAATAGCTCCTCTAATGGCTCTGTTAATGAGTGTGGAAATGAACCAAGTATGTGCTGAGATATGTAATCTTATTCAAAAATAGTACTCGGGTGTGTTGCAATTGACCTGAGAGTTCCTGGGGTAGATATGGGAAAAAAAGGCTTCGCTCTTGCTTTGCTGCTGGGAAATGTACACATGTAAACACTACAGGGTAGGATTTCACTGAGAGTTCTGCCACACAATAACTTTGGTAGAAGGTCAGAGAGGACACCAGAGAAATGGGTGAATCGCCAGACAAATACTACCACCCACAGATGAATGGTAGGCAGTACTGAGGAAAAGTGTTGGTGAGAAATGACAGGCACCCGCCACATTTCATCCTCATCCATCTGCCCAATTTGGTGTCATCTACAGCCAATGCAGGAAGTGCCTGTCCAAATATGGGTGGTCATAGTTAAATGTGAAGTGTGATGATATTACGGAGTCCATTTTCTGTGTTTGGAAATCGAGCATGTTTGAAGAAGCGACTGCATGCATTGTTCTTGGAGATTTTTAATGGCCGAGATCTCCCAGGTAGCTAAGTCCCGAAAAGAAGCTAGTGCAGTCGTTACTGCGAGGACAGCCAGATAGAAGGAACGATGTAGGCTGCTATGCTAGGAGTGTCATGTAAGTACATTCCTTTCATGGGAAGTAGTTCTGCATGATTGCCAGGAAGTCAAACCAAGTCTGTAACTTGTCAATGCTGGACCAGAAGGCCTCCTTCACTCATGCAACCAGGGTCTTTACATCAGCAATCTGAGCACACGCAATGGTGGTGGGGGAAGGGAGTGCTTTTACATTGAGACAAAAAGATGCATGGGATTTTTAACGATAGGGGCATTTAAGTGGCTTTTAAATAGGTACATGAATATGCAAGGAATAGAGGGATAGGGACCAAATGCAGGCATAAGGGATTAGTTTAATTTGGCATCATGTTTGGTACAACATTGTGGGCCAAAGGGCCTGTGCAGTACTGTTTTATGTTCTCTGAGAAAGGTCAATGTCAAATCCTGAGAGCTGTAACATGCCTAATTGAAGGATGAGGTGCTGGCCCTCCAGCTTGTGTTGGGTTTCACTGGAGCATTGCAGCAGGCCAAGAATGGGCATGTGGGCATGACAGCAAGGTGCTGAGTTGAAATGGCAGGCAAGAGGGAGGTTGGGGTCATGTGGGCTGACTGATGGTGTTCCACAAAGTGGTCACTAGGTAAGCTAAGACGTCCCTTGAGCATTTGTGATTTGGCCTCTGCTGTAGCTTGGCCTGCAGACTACACGCCAGGACAGACTGCAGCATGGCAAAACTGTATGCTGTGGTGCCACATATGTGGACAAGTGAACTTCCCCAACTGACCTGCATTCTTGTAGATTGATTCAGGGTGTGTCCATGAGTTTAATAGTCTGCAATTTCCATTACTAGAGGGCATAGCTTTAAGGTGCAAGGGGCAAGATTTAAAGAAGATGTACAAAGCAGATTTTTTATACAGAGAGTAGTGAGTGCCTGGAACTTGTTGCCAGGGGAAGCAGATACGATAATGACTTTTAAGGGGTATCTTGACAAGTACATGAATAGGATGGGAATAGAGGGACATGGTCCCCGGAAGGGTAGGGGGTTTTAGTTAAGTTGGGCAGCATAGTTGTTGCACTCCTGGAGGGCCGAAGCGGCTGTTCCTGTGCTGTAATTTCCTTTGTTCTTTGTCATTTCCTTCTTTTAAAAGCTGAGTCCATCATCTTAATCTTGGGACTCGAGATCCAAAGGCCAATGTCATCTGACACTCTAAATCAGATGCTGCCTTAAATTCCCAAATTCCTTCTCCTGTGTGGGTCAATGTCTTCAGAGGACTATGAGATGAGTGTGGGATAGCACAGATAGAGGCCATTTTTCCCAATCTTCCTGTCCCAAGGAAGGGGAAAAAGTGCTTGCTTTAGCCCGTGGCAACGCCACAAACACCAAAATATCACTCCTTCCCTCCTTCTTGACATTTGCAGAAAGACACTCATCAAAGATTTTGGTCCTCATTGTTTTCAGATTATATACAGTCAAGAATTTGAATGCTGTCAAAGATGTGTTTGATTTGTTGTTGCTTTTACTATAGCAGAGTCTACTAATTGGAGATAACTATCACAAAAGCACAAGAACTCCAACTAAACAGGATATGGCTATTTTGAGATCTTTTGCGATTCTAGTTTTCTTGACTGTGTTTCTATATTAAGCTGCTGAAGTAACTCAAAACCACAGACCTAGATATTCCTTGATAATCTGGTGGAGTCATGATTCTGCTTTTTCCTTAAGGAACGCTGATTAAAAATACTGATTTATCTTCGGATGGGGTTCACGAACCCTACCTTTCCCCTCCCCTCCCAACAACATGTGTTCAGTGCCACGAGAAACAGCTCACGGCATTCTGCCTTGCAAATATCACTTGGAAAAATGAAATCATTCATTCAACATACGCATAATAAAGCTGAAGGTTAAGGCCTCACGTGAAAGGAAAATCACCCAATCTTTAAAGGATCTTATCAGCAACAAATGGATCCCTTTAGGGCTCTCTTTTGATAACAATCTGGTGCTTTGATCTTCTAGATCATATTGCAAGGAGAAAATCACAATTTAATATATTTGCACAGATTGCTGTTCATAACATGACGTAAGCCATTGACAAAAGAATGCATCGGAGTCTTTCTATCTATATTATTGCATTAAAAAATCGGGCATTATTTATTTCGCTTTGCCTTTACTACCTCTTTACATTTGCCAGTGGCAGGGAAGGTGGGCATTGAGGTTGAAATCTCTTTCACAGAAGTCATGACTCTTTTATCACTCAATTAACTTGGAGTGAGGGGGTTTATTCATATCAGCTCAGGCTTGATGAAAAAGCAGTTTCTTGACTTTGGGATGAACTTGAGGAATTCTGTTCTGGGAGGTGAAGAGGGTTCGGAGTCTAAAACCCGGAATGTGGGATGTAAAGGTTGGGAGTCTCAAACCTGGAGTATGGGTGAAGGAGGTTTGAAGTCTGAACCTGGAAGGTTGGGGTGAAGGAGATTCAGAGTCTGAAACCTGGAGTGTGGGGTGAAGAAAAGGTGCAGCCAGAAGCCATAAAGGAAAAACAGAGAGAGAGAAAACAGCAGCAAGGAGCAGAAGCAGAAGTGCGGGACTTGTGATTTGCAGGGCGGAAAAGCAAAGGTCATGCAGGTCAAAGCCCCTGACAGTGGCTAGAGAACAGGAAGTGTGAATTGGAGATCTAACCACATTGCCTAGGCAGGACCCCTGAGCCTGAGAAGCCAACAGGAGTGGAAGGTTCCTTTTGAGTCGGGTCCACATAATCTGGTTCACGTAACCACACGTGTTAGAGATTCATGTCATTCCTAATTGGAACAAGGCCACCTTAAGGGACCAATCATGTGACATCCTGATGACATTATCGGCCGTTTGCACAAGCAAACAGGCAGCCTACCTTAGCAGCCTGCAATGTTAACATCCTTTCAACAAAGCTCCTTGCTTGTTTAAACCTTTGAGGCTAGCAGCCTTATCTTTTGAAACCACCACGTAGAAAACTGGTGATGAAGTGGTCGACCACACTTGCAGCCGCCCCAAAAGACAAAGCGGAAAAAGCCTGGCAGCATTGTAAACATCTGAAAAGCAATTGCAGAAAATCAGTGAGAAAAGGGGAAAATCGGGCACATTGGACATGCCTGTTGGAGAGAGAAACAACAAATTCCTAGCAAGAACTACAAATATAAACTAGGAATCTGTCAGATGGGAAACCAAAGAGAGGAAAAAGTATCCATGTTATACAAAAAGGGTGTGAAAGAAGACCAGAGTCACAGTCAGAAGATGAACTGTCGTTGAACGTACTGACTGTTCTTGGTTAACTGGGTCATTCCTTTACTGGATAGACAGCTGGTTAAAAATGGAGGGAGATATTGGAACAACAGTTTCATTGGTATCAGAAACTGTTTACCAAGAAAAACTATAATAACATTGCCTTGAAACCCTCAAAGATAATATTAAAATCCCATACTGGTGAAGTAGTTGATTAAGGGACTGTATCAATGTGAAATGTGCAGTTGAAAGGACAGACCGCAGGCTTGTCCCTGCATATCATCAAAGGAAATTATCCAGCAACAGTGGGGAGAACCTGGCTGGAAAAGGTCAAATTAAACTCGGCTGAGGTGAATCTCATGTCAGGTTCTGAAGCAGGTCTATCGAAGATTTGAAAGAAATAGCAAGGTCAGGTTGTACAATGTGAGAACAGGGCTAAGCACTATGTTTTTCATCAAAATTAAGAAGTATTGGCAAGGAACTATATCGCCAGTGAGAAGTGAATACCTACCATCGCCTTTGCACAGATAGGACCAGTCTCCATCATGGTACAAACTTGAAACTATGTAATATGGAGAAGAAATGCAGATCAGCTTTTGGCAACTGGAAGCAGAGACAGAATCAATGGACAGTCCACAGCAAGCTACGCCAAATGAAGATCTGGACATCTGGATGGGTACGTGGATAGGGAAGGAATAGAGGGATATAGACCAAGGGCAGAAGGTTTTTTTTTGTAGATGAGTTAGGGCATCATGATTAGCATGGGCCTGGGGGGCCAAAGGGCCTGTTCTCTGTCCTGTTCTTTGTATATCTGAATTTCTGACAATACCTGAAACAATTGAGGAAGGCAGTACCTCAGTTCAGAACACTTCAACACCGAGTCAATCTCTGAACTCTACATCAACTCCAGTGAAGACAACCACGGACGACATCCACAAACACCAGAGGCTGCAGTCAACACGAGAAAGCTGATGCCTGAGGTTTACCGACGACCACACAGGAATCAACATCCTCCAAAATGTCTAACTTACTGTGCTTATGAATTGCTTACATTGAGAATTTTGATTGTTAACATTGTATTGTGTTTCATTGCAGGAACCTCTGAGGAAAGTGCTGTGTATTCATATTGTTCCGAGTTGGAAGAAGGGCACTTTAAGGGAGTGATCACGTGATATCCTGGTGACACCATTGGCCTTTTGCGCGTGCAAACGGGCTGTCTATCTGAGCAGCTTGGAGTGTTAACACCCTTTGAAAAAAGCCCAATGTTTGTTTGAAACTTCAAGGCCTGCAATCCATCTTCTAAAACCACCACACCAAGAAATTAAGAATTGGAGCTCTACGGAGTGAACTCTGCTACCTGGCTGGTCAGAGATCAGGAGTTCAGCTCTTGACAGTATCCTGGTACATCTGGAGTGTCAGCCAAGAATGCCCATTATAAATAGTTTGTTTCTCGGGAGTCAAAAGAATCCTTGTTTTATAACCTCCATGCAGCCCATGTGCGCAGATCAGACACAGAAAAAAGAAATAAAGAGAAGAATTTTAACTTTAAAGGGTGAAAGAGTTGAGGGGTGGGGTAGGGTGTGCAGCATGAGTGTTGGGTGGCGGTTTTGTGCAGGGTTGGGGTGGGACGATTAAAAGCATCAAAACATACTGCTGTGTCGGAAACTCCTCATGACCCCGCCACTTCCACTTTTAACTGGTCTGAGATTTACATGTGCAAAATTAAAGGATGATTTAATCCTGCTATCTGATTTTAATGGCCAGTGTTGAGTTAGTTGAAACTCGCCAGGGTCGACAAGACCAGGATGCAAGCTTAAAGCTCTGAGAAATTGACAAACTGGAAACCATGTAATGATTGAAATAGAACTGCCAGTTTACTGAGGGCGGTGTGGTGGCATAATGGTTAGCACTGCTGCCTCACAGCTCCAGATACATGGGTTTGATTCCCACTTGAGTCACTGTCTGTGTGGAGATTACACATTCTCCCCATGTGTGCGTGGGTTTCCTCCGAGTGCTCTGGTTTCCTTCCACAGACCAAAGATGTGCAGGTTAGGTGGATTGGCCATGCTAAATTGGCCCTTAGTGTCCTGGGATGTATAGGTTAGAGGGATCAGTGGGGTAGGACTTGGGTGGGATTGTTGTGGGTGCAGACTCGATGGGCTGAATGGCCTCCTTCTGCTCTGTAAGGATTCTATGATAATGCTAAAGGTCTTGCTCACAGGGCTTGTTCTGAGAGTGAGCTTTCACTGCTTGGAGGTGATTTCCACACAATTTGAAGGCTATTTCCGCTATCTTGGGCTTCCCTCACGTTGACCTGGATGACCCTGTGCTCAGACTTCAGCAGGACGGCTCATGAGCTCCAACTATGAATTCTGTGGAACGGTGGGAGCAATACCAACAACATGGGCAGCAGCAGCTGATGGCTCCTCCTCAGCCACATGCCATTCCATAAGGCAGGAGGGATGGGCACAGAGATCCAGCTTAAAGGAGGCAATGGGTGGTGAATTTCTGGAATTCTCTGCCCATTGAAGTGGTGGAGGCTGCCTCCCTAAATATATTTAAGACACAGGTAGATAGGTTTTTGGTAGACAAGGGGATTAAGGGTTATGGGGAGAAAGCGGGAAAGTGGAACTGAGCCACTTCAGATCAGCCATGATCTTATTGAATGGTGGGGCAGGCTCAAAGGGCTAGATGGCCTACTCCTGCTCCTATTTCTTATGTTCTTATATTCTTATGTCCACAACACAAAGGCTACAAGAAGATCTCTTGACCTGACTGAGCACTGGAGCCTCAGGAGGCTGAGGATTCTAGCAAGTGTGACAGAATAGCAAACAATGATTCCTGCTACAAAGTACAAAAGTCTCCCTGATTTTCATTGATTTAAGCCGAGAGTTTTGGGTTGTAAATTGATAGCAATTTATGCTGTTGATTGTACATTTGTTCTCTCCATATGTGTTCCATTTGGCATTTATTAAACCTGATTGGAAAACCAATCTAGCAATGGCACTTTAAAAAGCTGAGTCTTCACTCAGATTGAGGTTTCATGCTAAGATGTAAGTGAAGCGAAATCACCATAATTCACCTTCAAAAGGTGAATTCCAATTAAGAAAGAGCTGTATGGAGTCACCTCTACTTTCCACATTTCTCTCTTTTCACAGGGGTATCACAAGTGGGAACCAAAGGAAAAGATGCAGAATTTTGAATGCGGAATGCCAGAGACTCCAAAATCAAGGTCAGCTACAAGGCACAGAGGCGGATAGCCCAAGTGCTGGATGCCAGCAAGCATGTAGAAGGTGATGGTCCATTCCCTTTGTTGTGCAGAGGGCACCGCATTGTTAATGATGCTGGATGCCAGAGTGATGAAGACGTCTGCCATCTGCTACACCCAGGCCATTGCAGCTGACGTTGCAGAGATCGCCAAGGTTTTAATGGAAGGAACCAGAGCCGTAGCAATCGATTATTTGTTGTCACCTTCACTCCCACCGATGAGGTCTTGTGGCTCCAAGTCTTCGTGTAGCACTTCCACTGAAGCAGCCAATTGTTTTCTGGGTGAGGTCCAATTTGGACGTGCACAGCTCCTCTGGCAGTAAGTCCCTCAGTTGACATCTTATACTCTGTCACTTGCAATGGGAGTGGGATAATAGCAAGATAGATTCAGACTTCATCTGTGATGCTTTGGGGATGGGCAGTTCATCCTCTTTTAACATGCCAATGAGTTGGATTGGGATGGGATGAGAAGAAGGTTAGAATTCCTAAAATAAATTACCTTTATGCACTGAAGAATACTCTGAATAGCCTGCCAAAATTAAGAGAATTAATGAAACAAAGAGCATGAGTGAAACAGAGCCTTGAGAACAATTTCCTTGCTGCTGGTTTGATGCTCCATAGCTCTCATGACCTCTGTGTCGGCCTCTCAGGCTGACAATCAGCTAAGGGCCGTAAATCACATCAATACCAGGTCACCCGTGCCATTATTTTTCAGTCTAAATAGCTGCAGCATAAAAATGGGCATAAATCCAGCAAATGTACAATTGCCATTGACTGAAACCAAATGTTTTAATCAGCTTGTGGGTGAGTTTATCAGGAAACTGCGGGAATGTTCCAGTAAGCTATGCCCAAAATAAGTGAACTCACTCAGGCCATTAGTTGCTGGAGATTCACAGTTAAATAATTGTGCATGCCATTAATATATCGTTACTGTGGTGCAAACTTTCTTCAAATTCAAGTCCATTAAAGGTAATTGTGCCCCTACTGCCTTCGGTTAAGATCAGCTACCTCACATAATAAAAACAGAAAATGCTGGATAAACTCAGCAGATCTGGCAGCGTCTGTGGAGAGAGAAACAGAGTTAATGTTTTGAATTCACATGACTCTTCATCAGAGCTGAAGAAAGGCAGAAATATGATAAGATCATTGAATAGTGTAGAAGGCACTGACAACAATCCCACCCAGGCTCTATCCCTGTAACCCCATGTATTTACTCTGACACTCAGGGGCAATTTAGCTTGTCCAATCAACCCAATCTGCACTTGTTTGGACTGTGGGAAGAAACCGGAGCACCAGAAGGAAACCCAGGCAGACATGGGGAGAATGTGCAAACTCCACACAGGCAGACACCCAAGGCTGGAATTGAGCCCAGGTCCCTGGAAGCAATGCTAGCACAGTAAAAAGTCTGACAACACCAGGTTTAAGTCCAACCGATTTATTTGATAGTACACTCACTAGCTTTCGGGGTAAGTCCCTTCGTCAGGTGAATGGAGAGTTCTGGCCTCTGTAAACTGTCTGTGCTTTGTATGCTCTGTCTGAGGCCAGAACTCTCCATTCACCTGACGAAGGGACTAACCCTGAAAGCTAGTGAGTTTACTATCAAATAAATCGGTTGGACTTAAACCTGGTGTTGTCAGACTTTTTGCTGTGTTTACCCCAGTCCAACGCCGGCATATCCACATCAGCAATGCTAGCGACAGTGCTGCCCATGATGGATTATATAGTAGGAGGGGGGGATGGAGAAGGTGGAGCAGAGTAGAAGGTCAGGAATGGGTCAAAGCTAAAGAGAGATTGACCAAGATGCCATGGACACAAAACACAAAGGGGGTGAGTGCTCTCTTAGCCTGATTCCAGAAGTGATGCTGGGGACTTCTAGATCAGCTGGAACTGTTTTTACCAACTGAACCATGAGTGGAACATGGATTTATTTTCTGTTTCTAAATCCTTCCATTGCATGATTCAACGGATTATTTTTCAGCTGTAGCCAATCTAGCCGCGATCCAACAGGTGTGTGTATGATAAAGTCAAAGAAATGTCATAACAAATAGAAAATGGTGGAAATACTCTTCAGGTCAGACAACATCTGTGGAGAGAGAAATAGATCCAATATCGCAAGACAACGACTTTCATGAGAACTGGTTTGGAGTAAAAATGGCAGGCATTTGAGAAGAATTTGCAATTTTGCACATTTTGGAGTATTTGGAAAGAAGATAATTTTTGAGTGAGCACCACTCAAATGCCCAACATGGAAATTGTGTGCACGTGAATGATTTTTTTATATGTTCATGGGATGTGGGTGTCACTGTCTGGACCAGCGCTTATTGCCCATCCCTGAGGGCATTTGAGAGTCAATCACATTACTGTGGGTCTGGAGTCATAGAGTCATAAAATCCTTCAGTGCAGAACAAGGACCACCAAATCTGCATTGACCATAATCCCATCCAGCCTCTATCCCCATAACACCATGCATTTGCCCTAACTAGTCCCCTGACACTAAGGAGCAATTTAGCATGGCCAATTCACCTAACCTGTGCATCTTTGGATTCATGTAGGCCAGATTAGGTAAGGACGGTAGATTTCCTTCTCTACAGGACATTAGTGAACCTGATGGGTGTTTCTCACAACAATAGTTTCATGGTCATCATTAGATTTTCAATTCCAGATTTTTATTGAATTAAATTTCACCATCTTCTCTGGTGGGATTTGAACCAGGATCCCCAGCCCATTACCCTGGGTCTCTGGATTATTAATCCAGTGACAATACCGCTATGCCACTGCCTCCCCATGATGCAAAGCTCAATTCACTTGGGGTTTATCTGTATCTTCCTCTATTATGTGATATTAGCAGAAGGAAATAAGATTGAATGTACATATATTCCTACTGAACGTCACAGTCAAGGTGACCCTGCACTAACCTGAACCATCTTGGCCTTCAGATCACTTGTGCAGATATTTGTATAAACAGGCAGACGCCGCTGGATGGTGTCATCATGCCCAAATGTGTTTATAATTCTGAAATTAGCATCTTATGGTTTAATCCAGTTGGCACAGATATTCCATTAAGGAAAACTATTCTAAAATAAGTAAATTACTGAAGACATCCAGCAATCTTTCAAAGGTCAAACTTTTTTTTGAAGTATTTTCTATGGTTGCCATAGAAACAAAAGAATCTTTATTTCCACCAGTCGTTGTCTAGCCAGGCAGTCAATTTGAAAACACCTCTCACGGGTCTTTTATTTTTCTTTCTCAGTTGAAAATAACTGATGTTCTTTTCTGTACATTTTAAATGATGGTTGCGTTTTGTGAAAAGTAAGTGTGATTCTCTCCTCAAAAATTAATTTGAGTCTAGTGGCATTATTACGAGATTATTAATCCAGAAACCCAGCTGATGTTCTGGGGACCCGGTTACGAAACCCACCATGGCAGATGGTGGAATTTGAACTCAATAAAAAATATCTGGAATTAAGAAGCCATGAAGTCATTGTTGATAGTCGTAAGAATCCATCTGGTTCAGTAATGTTCTTTAGGGAAGGCAATCTGTCATCCTTACCTGGTCTGGCCTACCTGTGACTCCAGAACCACAGCAATGCGGTTGACTCTCAACTGCCCTCAAGAGCAACTAAGCATGGGTAATAAATACTGGCCAGCCAGCCATGTCCCATGAATGAATTTTTGAAAAAATTTGATTGTCAGGCATGTGATGACCCTTATTGTGGTTATTGGCCACAGGCGCAGTACACAAAAATGTCGACTTGGAGGCATGTAGTTTTAAAATCATTGGAGTAGTTTCTTTCTCTTAACAGCTTATCAATCATATAATACGTTTAATTCATGCTATCCTTGTACTACTTGCTGCTCCCCTTTCTCCTGCTTCCCCTTTGCTGATCCCTCCTCTGCTGCCTCCTTCTCTGTGGCTCCCCTTTCTTGTTGGTCTCCTCTTCATTGGCCCCCTCTTTCTGGCCCTTTATTGCTTGTTGATCCCCTCTTGCAGGCTTTCTCTTGCTGGTCTCCTCTCTGTTTGTCCTCGCTTTCTGGCTGTCTCTTGTTGATCTCCTCTCTGTTGGTTCCCTCTTGCTGGCCCTCTCTTGCTGATTCTTCTCTACCGGTCCTCTCTTGCTGGCTCTCTCTTGTTGGTTTTACTGGTCCCCTCTTGCTGGCTCTCTCTTGCTGGTTGTCTCCCTGTTGATCCCCTCTTGCTGGCTTTCCTTGCTGGTCTTCTCTCTGTTGGTCCCCTCTTGCAGGCTCTCTCTTTTTGGTCTCCTTTCTGTTGGTCCTCTTTTGCTGGCTGTCTCTTGCTGGTCACCTCTCTGTGTTGATTCCCCCTTTCTGGCTCTCTCTTATTGGTCTCTCTATTGATCCTGTCTTGCTGGCCCTCTCTTGCATATCCTTTGTCTGCTTTGCAGCTGCAAGTTTGCAAGCAGCGGGCTGCCGTGGGTATTGTTAGTGGTGTCGTTGATCTTCTCAGACAGCATAAGAGCATTGTACAGCAAACCCCTGACGTGTACAATATAACCCCTGAATCATACAACATAACCTCTCAGCAAAAGTGCCAAGAACAAACCCTTTCCCAACAGCCCACAAGAAAAACAGCTGTGCCACAGTGTTTCACTGAGATTGCTTCAGCCTCTTAATCGCTGTGGTCCACTTGCGTTGGACATTTCACTGGCAAGTTTCAGAAGTATATAAAACCCATGGACCCATCATTAAAGTTAAAACAATGGGTAAAACTTAGTCAGGTGATGGGGGTCTCACCCAATAGCTGGAGAACCAGTGAAAGCCCGCCCTGTCTCCGTTAAGAAAAGCCCACTCTATTCAGAGTCTATCAAGCAAATAAATGGCTATAAATAAATAAATCAGGGCTTCCGTGGGATTAAGGAGTTCTGACGGAGTTTGCTTTATGTGCTTCTCACATGGCAACTCCCCTGTCTACCACCATTTTTCAACTAACAGCAGTGGAATGAGAACCTTAAATAGCCATTAATTGCCCAGTTGAAGGTCTCAATTAGAGTCTTGGTAGGAAGGCTAACCATGAGTCTTCATGCCTTGAGCCTACTCAGGTGAAGACAGGAAAGAGATGGATGTCCACCTGACATCTTCCCACCCAACTAAATGTCCTCTTGTCTCTAAACCTGCCATCAAGGGGGCATTAAATGCCACCCAGTGTGTAAACATCACTTTGAATGATTATGGAATACTATACTCTCCTGAGGGGGTTGCACAAAGGCAGCCTGACGCACTCTAGTCAAATGCAGAAGCCAATGGGTTGAAGCCACCTTGCTGATGTGCTGTGGTTTTCATTGATTTTAGTTCTCATTCTCACCCAAACCCCTATACACTTCCACAATAAACTTCAGCCGCACATTAAGGCAGGGAAAGAGGGTGGAAGAAAGAGAGTAGGCTGCATAGTAACAAAGTGGTCAGCACTATTGCCTCACGATGCCAGGGATCCAGGTTCAATTCCAGCCTTGGGTTACTGTCAGTGTGGAGGTTGCACTTTCTCCCCATGTCAGTGTGGGTTTCCTCCTGGTGCTCCGGTTCCCTCTCATACTCCAAGACTTGCGGTTAGGTGGATTGGCCATGCTAAATTGCCCCTTAGTCTCAAGGAGATTAGCAGGATAAATATATGGGGTTATGGGGATAGAACCTGTGTGGGATGTTATTGGTATCGGTGTGATGGGACGAATGGCCTTCTTCTGCACTGTTGGGATTCTATGAAGCGAAGAACAAAGTGAAAGATCTGCCAAAGAGAGGGAGGCAAGCGTGATTAAACGAAGAGATGATAATGGATGGTAAGGGGACAAGTAAAGAAAACAAAGATGGGTCGAGAAGAGGTGTAAATGGCAAACAACAAAATCAAACTTGGCAACAGTGGTTATGATCTGAAATTGTTGAACTTAACGTTAAAACTGGAGTTTGTAATATTATTGAAAGATGATGAGCTGTTCCTCGACCTTCTTTTGAGCTTCATTGGAAGTCTGTATGGCTGAATACCAAGAAGTGGGATAAAGAATTAAAATGACATGTGGCCGAAAGCTCACACTTGTGGGCTGAACCAATTGCAAAGTATCTTTTCTTCACCAGTAGTAAAATCAGGATCTGGAAGCAACAATCAATTGCAAAGCTCCCTTCTACCTCCAGCATGGACCAGCCTTCCCTTTCCCCACCTCATGCTCAGGGGTAGCTGCCTGTTCAATGTCGTCATAAGGTGAAAATGTTGAGTGATTTTCATCCAAGCAAGAAATTAGTTCAAGAACCCTAGGCTGCTTGCTATTCAAACTCTCTTATCTAATTCAGATGCATTTTTATCGTTGAGTGCGTTCCATGTCAAAGTGATTCATTCTATCAAAGGTAAAAGTAGAGCTAATTCTGTTTGATTTACCTTGCTTGAATTGTGCTAATACTTACCTAAAGATTAACCTAACAACCCAACTGGAACTTAATGCTTGGTGTGGGCATTTTGAAAGGGGGGAGTAATAAGGAGAATACAAAATGTGTTCTGATAATTGAATACTTAGTTTGCTCCCACATTAATATCAATTGTTCAAACAATGTATCAAAGCCGAGATTAATTCAGCGCACATGAATGGAATAAGGAAAGCGATGGTTCATTTTCAGTAGTTATGAACCATTTAATAATCCTCCACTTACTGTTTATTGCACAAAATTTTTCTCTGTTTTGTATCCAGCTGTTAAGCAGTAACTCTTGCAAAGGATACGCCTTAAGTGTGAACCTAGACTAGGGAATGTTGATACTTGATTGAATGAGGGGTATTAATTCCCAGCCAAAGCTTTTCCCTTGTTGAGAGAATTGTCTAAAAGTTAATGCCAATGTTTGGAACAGTTAATAAGAATATCTATTTCCAGACATGACTGAATCCCAATGTTTTTAATTTAGATTAATAAGTTTTCGAAAGAGAAATGAATGTGGCAGTTTAATTTCCAGCATGTCGCAGCCTACATATTTCAGTGCTGGAGCTATTCTTAATATTGATTTTAACCCAGCATCGAGCAGCAGTTCATGGATCCCAGTGTATTTGTTTACTTATTCGTGTCACAAGTCAGCTTACATCAACTCTGCAGTGAAGTTACTGTGAAAATTCCCTTGTTGCCACACTCCAGTGCCTGTTCGGATACACTGAGGGAGAATTTAGCATAGCCAATGCACCTAACAAGCTCGTCTTTCGGAATGTGGAAGGAAATCAGAACACCCGGAGGGAACCCACACAGACATGGAGAAAATGTGTAGAACCCGCACAGACAGTCACCCAAGCTGGGAAGCGAACCCAGCTTGAGGCAGCAGTGCTAACCACTATACCACCGTGTATGCAACGATCTAGACTCCACATGCTCAATGCCTCACAATGCACAAAGCTCACGAACTTTAGGAAGCTGCTGGCATTAAGAATTTGGCATCTGTAACTAGCTAACTGTGCATACATATAGTCCTGATAAAGAGGCACAGCAAGCTGATTTATACTAGATTTTGGTATGCAGGCTGTACTTACAGGAGTGCACAGGCCTTTTACTGCATGAAAGGGTGAATTAAGGAATAATTAGTAGAAATTAATCTATCGCTTTTAAAGTCTCAAGGATCTGATGACTTATATTAAAATTAATTATATTAAAAAATGATTTTCATGAATGTTTTGGTGTACATATAAGGGATGTATGACTGTTTGATACATATTTTATGAAGCTATTATATAGTTTAAATGGGACTGGCAGAATGGATTGGCACCTTAGTTTTGTTGATGGAGCTGTACCTTTGTTGGAGGCAATAGTTACTTGCAAACTGAGGCACGTTACTTGGTTACATCCCCGGCAGTCTGCTTATGCTGGAGGTTCCAACTATAACGCTGATTGCCAGTGCTGGTGAGTAAGTCAGTCATCACTGAGCTGATACAAGCTTTCGGTAATTTATGGATGATGATTAAGACCTGCAATATTACTGTGCATTTGATTCCTGGTAGATTGAGTGTTGGGGGTGTACAAGGGAAGGCTTTAGCCAGCAAGACTCGAGAAGAGGGACCCAAACTGAGGCCATACGTGATATTGTTCAATGTCTGTTTGACATTTATTTGAAGGCCTGAATGCTACCAGCCTGCTCGCCACTGAATCGGAGCAGCGAGGAGTAGACCATGGAAAGGTTTGTTGACCTTATTTTAGGGTTTCGACACAAGCGAGGCCAAAGAAGCACACGCCATGACTGTATTTCCCAAATATCAGTGGAGGAGGACACGGGAAGGAAAGCTGTCAACTTATCCTTTTTTGTGGAGGGGACAATCTCGGCTTGCATTATGCCCATCCGTTAACTCATCAAAAAAACTTGATCATGTTGGTCGAACACTGGCTTTGTTTAATCAATCCGCATGTGTCCAAGTTACTTGAGTTTAGCCTAGATGATCACTTCTTACTACCATTGGACTGCGTTACTGAGTTTATCCTTACACCTTATCTTGAACAAAACTGGGGCATTTGCAATTCTCCACTCCTCACCACACTGCATCTAATGATTGGAAGATTATGATTAGGATTTCCTTCCTTGCTTCCTTCTTTGGATGCATCCCTGCCACTCTTGGTAAATGCTGGTCTTTTTAAATACTTCCTCTTGGTCAGTTCTGAGCCCATCCAATGCCTCAACTATCTCCTCTTTCACTATGAACTGCAGTGTCTTCTTTCGTGGTGATGTCAGATCTACACTACTCATCTGGTACCTCAGGCATGCCCTCTGCCTTCATGCATGGATCCATCCCCTCTTCAGCGTCAGATAGCATCTTCTTTTACTCTCTCTTTGCTTCTCTTTGACCCCTTTTCCTCTCTGAACTGTTCATATTCAACCTGGTTCTCACTTGTTTTATCAATCTGCAGTCTGTAGTATGCACCCCTCTTCAACTTCTCCAAAATCTCTTCAATCATCTGGGGAACTCTTGTTTCACCTCCCCTCTTGGGAATATACCTTGGCTCTATCCTAACCATCTCTTCTTTAAAGGTATCCCAATGTTCCGTTCCAGTTTTGGCTGCCAGTCTGTGATTTCAGTTTATCTGGGATAGGTTCTCCACCCTCTCAAAGTGGCCCTCCTCCGGTTAAGCAATTTGATTCTAGATTGCACCTTGTCTTCTTCCAGAATGAACCTAGAACCATGTGGTAAAATGCTTATTGCTCCCTAAATATTCCCTTGTTGACACCTGACCCATTCCATCCTGCAATACCGATCCATCAAACACTCTGAGAAACATGACAAGACACTGTCCACCAGCTTTCTTTACAATGAGAAGTACACATTGGGCGAGATTATCTGGCTCAGTTATGACAGGATTCCCACTGGGGGATGGAATGAGCCAACCAAAAGTCCGTTGTGTGATCAATTAGGTCAGTCATTAGAAAATGAGACTCTTAATTTCAGGATTATGTGTTTGAACCTCATATTGGGTGCCATTGTTTTAGCATGGCACAGTGGTTAGCACTGCTGCCTCACAGTGCCAGGGACCTGAGTTCAATTCCAGCCTTGGGTCACTATCTCCGCAGAGTCTGCATATTCGCCCTGTGTCTGCGTGGGTTTCCTTCGGGTGCTCCGGTTTCCTCCCACACTCCAAAGATTTGTGGGCTAGGTGGATTTCCCATGTTCAATAGCATTTAGTACCAGGGAGATTATCAGAGATAGGGCCAGGGTGGGATTGTTGTTGGTGGAGGCTCGATGGGCCAAATGGCCTCTTTCTGCAGTGTAGGGATTCCATGAGTCTATGACTTT
The DNA here is from genome assembly GCF_965287045.1 of Carcharhinus amblyrhynchos. Lineage (NCBI taxonomy): Eukaryota > Metazoa > Chordata > Chondrichthyes > Carcharhiniformes > Carcharhinidae > Carcharhinus > Carcharhinus amblyrhynchos. The sequence goes on from NC_137335.1 coordinate 59,902,313, forward strand.
GACAGGCAGGGCCCAAAAACTCTGGCCAGTTTTGCTACTAACAAAATTTAGGAGGTTCTGGACCACATTGCAGTGCAAGATGGGGATCCCTTCCAATGCCGAATTGATTGGTATGCCCCTTCTCACTGAAACAACCCCTCAGTCAGCAAGAACACTTTGATTCTCTTCGCATTCAATGATGAACTTCTATTGGTAGGGGTTCTACTGCAGTTCTTTCTCCCGTCTATTATTTTGTGTTGCTATGCTTTTAGGCGAACATTTGTTCCAGTTTGCTGTCCTATGTTTATCTGAAATCAACTCACAGCACAAAGGGTTGGAATGCTATAGCTACTTATCAAATGGAGGGTTGATGACTGTATACAGGAAGCATCCTGTGTCTTTGTATCCAATAGGTAGCAGATAACGGGATTCACAGAGCGTGAATATGACTCCTAGGCGATTAAATGCCATGTTTCCCCTGTCCATTTAGTTCAGAAAGATATAAATTGTGCTGTTGATAGAGACATTCAAGTAAACTCTTGTGAAATAAGATGCTATCCCAACTTTGATATCGGCAGGTTGGATAAGGCTTTATAGCTGTCTTTCCAGATACACCAGGATGAAAAACTGATAAGAAATAGATGTGGTGCCACACATTATACCATTTAAAACGATGAAGGCTGGAAATATGATTTCATCCTGTAAATATTATTGAACTCTGGCTCAAGGCAGCGTGACTCTTTTGTTCAAAGGGTTTTCTAATATAATTCTTAAGTCCCTTCTAATTCCAGGTTATGAATTGCTGTGGAGCCTAAAGCCAGTGAAAATGTCACATCAACCCCATTTCAATCCACTGGAATGTATAATCACAATCAGAGTGTCTCTTCCTCTCGGGATAAGAGAGTCAATTTCGAAAAGAATTGAGTGACTACGACGAGGCTCCTTCCAAAGGGGTCGGATTTTGTCAGTCCCAATGGCGGGTGAATTCTGAGTTGGCAACCTGGAAATGTGATTGGCAAGATATTGAATCTAATGATCCCAGAGCAGGCCAATTAAAAAGCTGGATCCTGGAGCCCTGTCCTACCAGGGACCAAGGCTGGCTTCCAGCGTCCAATCACCACAGCCCATGTCTTCACACTGTGAATGATGCCCAATCACAGGATCATAGAATCCCCACAGTGCGGAAGGAGGCCATTCAGCCCATCGAGTGTGCACCTACTCTCCCATAGAATATCCTACCCAAGTCCCATCACTGTAACCCCAAGTATTTACCCCATTAATCCCCTTAATCTACACACCTTTGGACACTAAGGCGCAATTTAGCATGGCCAATCAGCCTATCTGCACATCTTTGGAATGTGGGAGGAAACCCGGAGCACCTGGAGGAAACCCACATGGACATGAAGAGAACGTGCAAACTCCACACAGACAGTAACCCAAGAGTGGAGTTGAAGCTGCTCACCACTATGCCTCCATGCCACCGTGCCACTCATCAGGAGGAATGGCAGTAGTGACTTGAATGCATTTTCAGGGGGCAATGGACTAATTAATCCAATTAATTGGCCTGTTAACAACCATTTTATCAATACTGGAACGTCGCCTCTCCCTGCAATCTCAGTAATGGCCACCTCTATTGATATTGTTGCTGAACTGTTGGTCTTCTGACTGGGCTTGCAGCTCGGAGAATCAGACCACCATCTTTAAGCACATATGGTCTGGACGGCTTTCTCACAAGGGGTTGCTGCTAGCAAAATATACCCTCCGCCTTACTTGTGTGAACTTGGGACCTGGCAGTGGGACCCACAGTGCACTATTAAACCTCTGGCCCAAGTCTGCGGGGTGGGACTTGAACCCATCGCTGAGGCTGCAAATTGTGACACTATTTCGAGCTAGAGCAAGAGAGTTCTCCCCAGTGTGTTGGCCAACATTTATCTCTCAACTGACAGCACGAGCACAGATAATCTAGTTCTTGTCTGCGTGGGGTTTGCACATTCTCCCCACATCTGCGTGGGTTTTCTCTGGGTGCTCTGGTTTCCTCCCACATTCTGAAAGACATGCAGATTAGGTGCAGTGATCCAAATGGGCGCCAGAGTGTGGCGACTCGGGGAACTTCACAGTAACTTCATTGCAGTGTTAATATAAGCCTACTTGTGACTAATAAATAAACTTTACTTTAACTTTTGTCACGTTGCTGTTTGAGGGACTTTGCAGTACACACAATTGGCTGTCATGTTTCCAACATTATCACACACTTTAAAAGTATTTCACTTTGGCTCAGAGGCGAGACTGCGTCACTGACTGAACCGCAGCTGACACCTCCTGGCACCATGCCCTGTCAAAAGAAATTGGAGGCATGTAAAATGAAGAAAGGGAACGCACCCCCAGCTCATCCTCTGCTACGGTCAAGCATTGTGGAGCAAGGGCAAAACTTCTCAGCCACGAGAATGCAGACTGATTGGGAGTGAATCCTGACCTCAGCCACTTTTCCAGCAGGATACCTGGCCACCCAACCCTGTTGGCCCCCTACCAACCCCACCACTTTGCCACTCTAGCCGCCTACCTGATTGGCACAAATTTACTAGTGTAATGAAAAGTTTGTCAACTTAGAAACCCTATAGTGCAAAAGGAGACCACTTGGCCCATCAAGTCTGCATTGACAACAATCCCACCTAAGCCTTAACCCTGTAACCTCACATATTTACCCTGCTAACCCCTTTAACCAATGCATCCCAGCACACTAACTGGCAAATTAGCATGGCCATACATCTTTGGACTTTGGGAGGAAACTGGAAGAAACCCATTCAGAAATGGGGAGAATGTGCAAAATCCACACAGTGACCCAAGCCAGGAATCGAACTCTTATTTTGAACCGATAATGTTGTCCCAAAGTTCTTGACCTTGGTAGTGGATGAAGACTTACCAACATACGGCAATTAGTGCCTTAAAAAGGAGGTGTAGCATGGCTTCACCCAACAATACTGCCCAACAAGGACGGACTCCCAGAGTGGGTACATTCAAGTCTGGGCCAAAAATGAAGAGCTTCATCTTAATATAAAACACAGGAGCAAAGTGGGAATCTGACGGTGATTGCCACTGCTTAGAAAATCAGCCCTCTGTGTTTTTAAGTTTTCTTTCAGCATTTTGCATTGACCGTGAGTTGTGGTGGAGAGAAGTGGGAGGGGAGAGGGCTTATTGAATAGCAATCCTGTTTTCTTGGAGAAAGAGCTGTAATTGGAGCAATTGACCTTCGACCCTTAAGCCAGTACGGGAGAAAAATGGCCAGCTAGGGTTTCCAGTCCTGATTGCAATCTGATTCCCCTGTCAGAAAGGTTGTGTTTGTGGACATTAGGTGAGGTGAGATTAAGCCCGAGCTCTCACACCTGAACAGTCTGCTGACCCTCACTGTGGTCTGTGTAAGGTGTAACAGGACAGTTGAACCCCGCAGTCGTGTGCATTCAGCACAACAAATGATTTAAAATGATAAAATAAAACTTGCAGAAAAAAAACCCCAAAGGTGCTACGGTGGAAAACAGAAACAAGCCTAAACAGACTAGAGGAGGCAGGAAAGCTGAGGCAAGGATTACAGATGGAGGATACTTCTTCGCCAATGAAATGCTTTGTTTATTGAGCCCATCAGAACTGGAAAGCAACTTGCCCAAGGCTAGCTGAGTGGAATTTTCCACCCTATATACGTGCAGAGATTTTTCAAAAGAGGTTTCAAGTCAAGTACAGAGGACGAGTTTAATTTTGTTCTAGGGCTTTCAATAATACATTCCAAAAGTTGCAAAAAAAAACATAGCAACTCCCACATAACCTATCAGACTCTACCCTTCTGGCAATGGTTGTTAGTCATTACTGCAGTTAATTTTTCCCTTGTTATTAATGCTCGCAGAGCTGCTGTTTTAAAATGGTCAGCCAGCACAGTACAGCCTGTTTGGTGGAAAATGGAAGCAATGCTTAACTGACCTGTTTGTATTCACAAATGCCATGGCCCTTTCTCAGAGTCATAGAGGTTTACAGCATGGAAACAGGCCCTTTGGCCCAATTTGGCCAATTTTTACCATGAAGTTAGTCCCAGTTGCTCGCCAAAAGAGAAAACACTGGAAGGTCTCAGCAGGTCTGGCAGCATTTGTAAGGAGAGAAAAGAGCTGATGTTTCAAGTCCAGACAACCCTTTGTCAAAGCTTTGGACTTGAAACGTCCGCTCTTTTCTTTCCTTATGGATGCTGCCAGACCTGCTGAGATTTTCCAGTGTTTTCTCTTCTGGTTTCAGATTCCAGCATCCGCGGTAGTTTGCATTTATCCCAGTCGTTCACATTTGGCCCATATCGCCCTTTCCCAATTTTACCCATGTAACTGTCTAAATGCATTTTAAAAGACAAATTTGCAGCCTCTACCCCTCCTGAGTCATAGAATCAGAGACATATAGGATGGAATTTTACTGCCCTGCCTTACCCGCCATGGCAATCGGAGTGGGCGAGGGGTGGATAACAGAAAGGTCTTGGGCAGGACTTTACGGTTCAGGACAAGCGAGACCATAAAATCCTTCCCATAGAATCATAGAATCCCCACAGTGCAGAAGAGACCATTCAGCCCATCAGGTCTGCACCGACTCTCCGACAGAACATCTGACAGTCACATGCTCATTTCTCAATTGACTGGTAGAAGAGTTTTCTTCTCAAGTTGGTCATTTCCTAATGAAATAAGGAAGAACATTGGCCAACACGCAACCCATGGCCAACTCCTACAGGGTTAGTAGGGCTGAATAATGCGCAAGTAGTTGTCTTAACTTGGCGTTTCCCCAGCACGATGTGGCGGAGGTTGGAGAAAATTGATGTAACAAGCCCTCTTGATCCACTCTTTATCCCAAACATTGCATGGCAAAGCATGCTGGAGGAACCCTGCCAGCTTTGAACTGCTTTTATTTGGTCCAAATATGATTTTGATTCAGCTGCCTGATCTGGCATTTTAGCAAAGTCTGCAATGTCAGCAGGAAGTAGCAAATTTCACCATCTGCCGCCCCGCTCTGTATTCCTCAAGCTGACTTCTCAGCCGATTATATTATTGGTGCCTCTGTTTGCAACCTCAGTGAGGGAAGAAAAAACAGATTTGAAAATATACAGTATCCTCCAGGGACATTTGCAGCACCTACCTGCTGTGTTTCACTTCTTACACAGAAGGAGAACATCTGCCTGTTTCACAGTGGGCCAGTGGCACTACAAATTCACACAAAGGATTTTGCATCAAGGGCCTTCAGATCAGGATCTGGTAGAAGTTGGGGAGAGCGGGGGTGAGGGGGGAAAGTGTCCAGACAATGCTAAATACTGGGGCCTGGGGTCTGTTGGGGCTTGGGCCCAGGTTCGGTGTTTCAAAGCTGGGGAAAGGCTGAGGAGGACAGTGTTGGGGGAAAGGTTGGAGGAGGAATTGTGAGGAAGGTTGAATGGGAGAAGGGTGAAGTTTGGAGGGGGGATGGGGAGTTTGGAGGGAAAACGGGGGAAGTTTGGAGAGGGAGATGGGGGAAGGTTGAAATGCAGGTTGGGGGCACAGTTTTGAGGGGATTGGGGGAAGTTTGGAGGGAGGTTTGGGGATGTTTGAAGGGTGTGCTGTGGGCATGGTTTGGAGGAGATGGGGGGAAGGTTGGAGGGGGGTTTGGGGAAGGCTGGAGAGGGAGATTGGGGTGGTTGGGTTCGAGGTTTGAGGGAGTGTTGGAGGGGAGAGGCTGTGGGGAAATTAGGCACAGGTTTGAATTATAAACATAATGATTTCTTTGCAACCACTTTCCCAATATCAGATCATTGCTCTGCAGTCAATTACCTTAAAGAATCAGCATTGGGCCTCCAATGTCATGATTGTTACAATCACTCTGCTTACTGCATGCAGATATAATAAAAGAAAGATAAAACCTACATTTACACAACACCTTTCACAATGTCCTAAATCAGTTTACAGCCAATTAAGTACTTTTGAGTGCAGCCACTGGTATGATGTGGGCAATATTATTAAATGGCACAGGAGGCTCAAAGGCCTACTCTTGCTCCAAATACATGAATTCATATGTCATTTTTGGATGGATGAGATAAACTCTTAGCTCTGTTGAGGAGCAGAAGACTCTTAGCAGTATTGAGGAGCAGAAGGACCTTGGGGTCCGGGTCCACAGGGCTCTTAAATCGGCCTCGCAGGTGGAGGATGTGGTCAAGAAGGCGTATGGTGTGCTAGCCTTCATTAATCGAGGGATTGAGTTTAGGAGTTGGGAGGTAATGCTGCAACTTTATAAGACCCTTGTCAGAACCTTGGTGTACTGTGCGCAGTTCTGGTTGCCTCACATTAGAAGGATGTGGAAGCTATTGAAAGGGTGCAGAGGAGGTTTACAGGGATGTTGCCTGGATTGGGAGGCAGGCCTTATGAAGATAGGTTGAGGGAGCTAGGTCTCTTCTCCCTGGAGAGACAAAGGTTGAGAGGCGACCTGATAGAGGTTTATAAAATGTTGAGAGGTATAGATAGGGTGGATCCTCGAAGGCTATTTCCCAGGGCTGAAATGGTCACTACAAGAGGACACAGGTTTAAGGTGCTGGGGAGCTGGTACAGAGATGTCAGGGGTAAGTTTTTCACTCAGAGGGTGGTGAGTGAGTGGAATCGGCTGCCGTCAGTGGTAGTAGAGGTGAACTCGCTGGGGTCTTTTAAGAGACTTCTGGATGAGTACATGGGATTTAATAGGATTGAGAGTTATAGATAGGCCTGGTTTGGTATGGATATGATCGGCGCAACTTGTGGGCCGAAAGGCCTGTTTGTGCTGTAGTGTTCTATGTTCTAAACTGGGTCCGATGATGTTTGTTATCCATAATTATCTTGCAAGCGGAGGTTGGAATGGTGGATGGCGTCCTGTCTATTTTGTTGATAATGAACGTTTTCTGGGAACAGACTTTGTGGGATAAAAATTACCAGACAGGAGTGCGTCAGAGGCTCATGGTGAATTAGTAACCTGGTTTACACTGCATATGATTCTCAAAGGTCTTTTCCATTGACTTCAATCTTGTTCTTTTGTCTCCTTGCCTGTCTTAGTACTTTTTGAGTTTTTTTTGATGCACTGAAATATTGCAATGGAGTTGTGTGGCATTGTAGCTATTGGAAGTATATTGCAATGACGTTGCGTGACATTGTAGCGATTGAAAATATATCGCAATGGAGTTGTGTGGCATTGTAGCGATTGGAAATATATTGCAATGGAGTTGTGTGGCATTGTAGCGATTGGAAATATATCGCAATGGAGTTGTGTGGCATTGTAGCGATTGGAAATATATCGCAATGGAGTTGTGTGGCATTGTAGCGATTGGAAATATATCGCAATGGAGTTGTGTGGTATTGTAGCTATTGGAAATATATCACAATGAAAAGCAGCAATCAACAAAGGTTGAGTAAAAACACAGATCCAGCTGTGATTCAGTCTTTGTTCTCAGGCCCGTCAAACGTTGTGTTGCACAGACACACCTGAGGGCCCAGAAACAGGAGAACTAAGGCCCATGATCCCTCTCTGAATGTGCTCCAAATGCTTACTGATGTGAATGGAAATTACTGGTGATGTTTGACATCCAAAAAAAATCTTTTTTTCTCCTCCTCCAATTCTCAACCCTACTCCAGCTTGGGCATTTCCTCAGAGTTCTTCCTCCTCTGATGAAATGGCCTGGAGTAAAGGTCAGCGCAAGTGAACAGAGTCTGCGCTGAAAGTGTGGCGATGGGAGTCGGAGAAACGCGGAGGAAATTGGAGTCCTTCATTCTCATTCAGGGGTACAGTTGTTTTTGTTCTAGTTCTATCAGCTCCACAAACTTCAGCCACAATTTTCTCTGATATCTCACTGACATAATGATTCTTCATTTTGGAGCCAACAAGTGACTGCCAGCAAGTTATGCAATGGTAGAAGCATATTTGATCTTGTCTTCAACTGCTGTCCACATGCACACACTTAGAACCAGGAGACACCAGATAGCAATTGGGGAACTCTGGCCACCCCCTTTATCCCATTGGGAACGCGGACTGATTGTAGTCTCCTCATGAGTATTCAGACTGAGGTCAGCTCAATTTACACAGGCCGGGGATTGAACCTGGGATTTCCCAGTCTCTCCACTACATCACGCAGTGCATTTATCGGTCAAGACATCAGGCAACGAGATTCATTTCTAAGAAGTCTGCAAGTGATGCAATGTATTTCTCTGTAGTTGGTGAATAGAGAGTTAATCAGCTTCCTGGAATGTAATTATAGATTTATTTTTCTCTCAGTAAGCTTGTCTGACAGGTTGGGCCGTCTGACAGCACAACATTGACATGCACCATTTGAAGGCACGTAGCCCAGCTCAGATTTCTCCCGTCAAGATGTGGAACGTGATGCAACCTGCACCATTGCCTCGGGCGAAATCATTATCTTTCTTTTGTGGAGGGGAGTGGCAGAATGTTTCTGCTTCACTTCATTCCCACATGCACACTTAATAAATTGAACTTGTATTGCCCTAAGGTAGGGCAAGGTGAGGCTAGAAATGTCAGGTTAAGTGTTTTGAAAAGAAATTCAAACAAGTCACATCTCACTGATAAGCTCAAGGATGTTACTGGCAGTCCTAAACTGTGTATGAAAGAGCCATGATCATGCAATTCATCTTGACAGACAGGCAGTGGGAAATTGAAAAGACTTGTTCACTGACGTTCATTTGTTTATTTGCTGCAGTGAAAACTAAACTTTGCAAAGTCAACAATCTAAGATGGTGTGGAACAGTACTCATTGTATTGTGTGTCTTGTTCTGGTTTACCTAACTAGCTGCTTGTAACAAGTACTAACAGGCGCCTACTTCCTCCAGACTGGGGAATCAGTGCAGGCAGATCTTTCACTGGAGCATCCCTGTGCAAGTGGAATCCATTGCTCAGTTTTTTTTTGTTTTGTGAATTGGGTTTTCGTCAGATTTGCAGACTGTTTCAGTTTTTAATTTGTTCGTAGATCAGACCAAACGTAGAGCGAAGTTGCCTCTACTCTTTTTCATCAAAATGCCTCTTTCTCAGTTTTAAGTGAACACACCCTGGACCATGTCACTTTGATATTTCTCATTGTTTTGTCAACTTATTGCCTTATTACCAGTGTCCATGGATAACCGTGTGTGTGTGCATGCATGTGTGTGTATGTGTACGTGTGTGGGCGTGTGTGTGAGTGAGTGTGTGTGTATGTGTGTGCATTGTGGGTGTGGGTGTGTTTGTGCATGTGTGTGATGTGTGTGTGTGTAGGTGTGTGTGCACATGCGCTCCTGAGCATCTGTGCATGGATGTGTGTGAGTGTGTGCACACGTTTGTGTGTGTGTGTGTGTGTGTGTGTGTGTGTGTGTGTGTGTGTGTGTGCATGTGCACATGTGTGCATGCGCATGTGTGTGTGTGTGTGTGGATGTGCACATACATGTGTGTGTGTTAACAGAACAACAACACTGAAGTTTACTGCCTTCGGTTTATAAAATAAGATTTATGACAATTTGATGGCTACCCGCTTTTGTCAAGGGATTCTTCCCCATAACATCACTAATGCTTGGCAGATACCCTGCCACATAGCAAAACAATCTAGTATCCTTACAAAATAATGAACAGGCTTATGTTTAATAGTCACAGGAGACAATAAATTATTGGTCATACTTGTGTGTATTTTTTTTTGTCACAGAGTGTAGACCTACTCTTGTCCTAATCTTGCAGCAAGCCCTGTATACCCAGCATCGCTGTGCTCATTGACATACAATGTCATCCAGTCTGCCAACTAAAGTCTCCAATTTCACCCCAAATCCCTCAACCTACTTGCAACTTTCTATCTTGGTCACCTCTCCAACAGCTCGCCAATATTTTGTCCAGCCCTTCCATTTTCTCCATCATTCACGCTTTGCCCCAGTGGTGACAGCAATGCATTTCCCTTCCAAAATATCCCCAACTCTTCTCCTTTAAGATTTGCCTTCAAACCTACCTCTTTGCCAAAGCTGTTCGACACATCTCCTTGAAGTCAATAGAACGGATAGAGGGGCATACAGCCAAAGGCAACATGTTACTGCCTGTTTTGTGCTACTGCCCAAGACAATTCCCGTGGAATATAGCCTCCAAGTTGAGGGGAAGATAGATGAACATTCACTATGAGGAGCAAATTTACTGAATCCATGTAGATGCTAAATTGCCCTGGTACAAGTTCAAAAGGTTTGTACCTCGTCGGGCAGTTTTTGCTGAAGGCATCAAATATTTTGAAGTTTATTTATTTAATAGTCACAAGTAAGGCATACATTAACACTGCAATGAAGTTACAGTGAAATTCCCCTAGAAGTCACACTCCAGCGCCTGTTAGGGTCAGTGCACCTAACCAGCACGTCTTTCAGACTCTGGGGGAAACCAGAGCACCCAGAGGAAACCCACGCAGATACAGGGAGAACATGCAGACTTCAAACAGAGAGTGACCCAAGCCAGGAATCAAACCCAGGTCCCTGGCGCTGTGAGGCGGCAATGCTAACCACTGTGCCACCGTACATCTGAAATGAAAAGCATGCAGTTCTCAACACCTGATATTCCTGATTTAAAATGAACACAAAATATGGCAATACTCGGTCTATGAAAAAGGCAGCAAGCAACCAATATCATTGCCTTATTTGACACTTGGCAAGGTACACTGACAGTAATTACACAGTTGAATTAATTAATGATGATGTCAATGGAAATGAGCCTGATTTTGACCAATGTCTAACTCAGTGGGTCCATTGTCTAACAACCAAGAGCTACATTCATTGCAATTTTTAATTAAAACTGTTTTTTTTTTCCAGAGATCCTTCCGCTTATGGATGTATCTTTATTGGGCCAAGACTCCAAACTTGTATTTTCATGGAAAGTGAAGCTGCTATTTTTTAAGAAAAGAGAGTTTTAGATCAGCCCACACTTCCCACTGGGCCTTTCTTCCCCTTTGCGCAGCTGAAAGATTTTAATATGAAATAATGGGCCTATCATCAACGCAACAAAATAGCTGCAGCTGTGGTAGTAACTATTTTCCACTGGTGGGAAGCCAATAGCATCTTCCAACAGTAAAATCGGGTCCAATGTAGTTGTTTGCCCGTCTCTCTTTCTCTCTCTCTCTCTCTCGAGTGAAAAGCCAGTTAAAGGCCATGTGTGCTCTTTCATTTGCTTTCAGCAAGTAATTACAAGCTTGTAAACGGGCTCAGGTGACAATGTCATTCAGGAGGGTGGGCGCCATCGTGGCGAACACTTTGCCTTTGTCTCTGAATTTCCAAGGCTCTGAGCGATTAACTTTGAAAAAAAAACATAGCTTCAGTGTTAGAAAACAGCCTGTCGAGGTGACATGAGGACAGTTAATCATTAGCTCGTTTGGTTACTTTTTCCTAACTTATTACTTCATTGTACAATACGCTCATTCTAAAGACGCTGCGGTTTATAACGTTATTGACCTCGACACATACGCCTTCAGATTCATTTGAGGTTGTTTTACGGGATGGTCACTGTTGAATGGACCTGGGTACTAATACAATGTATGCATGACTACCCAGCTACCATATGACAATGAGGGTGGAGTGCACAATGAAACATATTATTACAGGGAGGAAAAGAGCTTTCAGAGCGACACTTAATCCATTTCTTCTTTTATACGTTACAGTAAAATTAAGCACCGTACAGATAGGGTGGCTGAAAAGGCAGGAATTATCCAGCTGCGGGGTTTTAGCATGTGGAAAATGTCTGCACTGAATCAGCTTCGCTAATGATTCAATAAATAAAAAACAGAATCACTGATATCCCCCCCTTCCCCGCTCACCCCGAGTCGAGTTTGAGTCCCGGTCAATAAACAGATGATGGGTCTCAGCTGGGAAGCAGCAAGTGTGCTACCCTTAGCATTCTTAGAATCATAGAAACCTACAGGGCAGAAGGAGGCCATTTGGTCCATCAAGTCTGCACTGACCATCATCCCATCCAGGCCCCATCCCCACAACTCCATACGTTTACTGTAGCTAGACCCCCTGACACTAAGGGGTAATTTAGTATGGCTAGTCCACCTGACCTGCACTTTTTTGCACATTCTTGCTGCCCTTCTGTTTAGATATGCTGCCTGGGTACTGAACTCTCTGTCTCGCTCACATATGAAGGAGACCTTTCTCTCATTCATTGCCCCATCATTGCTTTCTCATGGGCTTTTTGAGGGTGAATTTGCCCACTGTCCCTAAATATTTTGACCTCTGCTCCCCACCAAGCTAAAGTTCCCTCACAAAGCCGTGCTGACTCTTCCTAATCGGTCCTTGTGTCTCTAAATGATTGTAGACCCAGTCTCTCAAAATATCTTCCAACAACTTACCTACCACAGGTGTGAAGCTCTCTGGCTAGTAGTTTCCAAGCTTTTCCCTGTAGTCTTGAGTCGGTTGGTACGAAATCTCAGACTTTTGTATCTTTTTCCTGGTAGAAGAAGGTGGAAAAGAGTATGTCCAAAGTGTGTGAAATCCTTGATTATGCTGGCTGTTTATCCAAGGCAGCGGGAAGTGTAGATGGAGTCAATGGATGGGAGCTGGTTTGCATGCTGGATTGGGCCACATTCACAACCCTTAGTAGTTTGTTGTGGTCTTGGGCAGAGCAAGAGACATACCATGCTGTGATACAACCAGAAAGGATGCTTTCTATTGTGCATCTGAAGAAGTTGGTTAGCGTCATACCGGGCATGCAAATATCCTTAATCTCCTAAGAAAGTAGAGGCATTGGTCAGCTTTCTTACCTATACCTTAACTATAGTAAATCCTTGTGATGCATAAACTAAGCACTCGCTATCTGTTACTTTACTGAACTTAAGGTTGATTTCCACTCGCATATAGAACCTGGCCAGGATTTTGTCACATGGATATCAGCCTTTTCTTCTTACAGATGTTATCTTCTTCTGTGTGAGCTTTGGGTTTTCCACTGAGCACAAGTTCTTTTATGTTAGCATTCTTATACCCTAAAAGTTCCTTGACAACCAAGCAATGAATTGATTAAAAACCTGATTGCATTGTTTGATTAGACTAACCAAACAGATCCAGCACACAGGCTCGGGAACCTCCAGACCTTATCATGTTTAGGCCTTACTGCATCTAGCTTACATTCCAATGCCCATGTAGGCTCCAAACGTCTGTAAGCAACTGCTGCTGGGACCAAGCTGCTACATCCAGCATCTTGTGTCCTATGCTAAGTTTCAGGCCAGCTTGGCCACAGGAAATCCCAGCCTACTTAAAACAACTTTGGCCAAAAATCAGGTTTTGCTTGATTGACGATCTTTCAGCGTACTAAAAGTGAAATCTCTGCAGGCCATTCGGCCATACTATCCACTGGGTAAGGGCTGATGACTCTAACGTGCATCACTCACAAGTGCACAGTACGCAAAAAGATGGCAGCTGTGCTACCGCACAAAATGTGAAGGAGCAAGCTCTGGAGATGTCGGAGCAAATCTTTCACTGCCTGCGTTGTTCTGGATGAACCCTGCAGTGTGCAGCAGAGCTAGTGTCCAGAGCTGTGGCAGTCAGCTCCATCATGATGATGGTGGGGCGTGGAGGGGGGAGGTGGGGGCAGCCATTTCCTCCAGCTATAATGAAAGCAGACGAAGAATAGAAATATGAAGAGGAGGAAGAAGAAGAAAAGAAGGAAGTGAAAGGAAGGAGGAATAAAGGTAACCCATTTGGTCAGGCTTATCCGTGAAAAATTCATCCAAATGTAATATCAAAAACTGTAACCTCAATTTCCCATTTGCCAAAGTGCCATATCTTAACCTTCCTCTGTCACCTAACACTAACAGTGTCCATAAAGGCAAAATGCTGTGGATGTTGGAATCTGAAGCAAAAACAGAAAATGCTGGGAAATCTCAGCAGGGCTGAGAGCATCTGCGGAGAGAGAAGCGAGCCAACGTTTCGAGTCTGGATGACCCTTCATCAGAGCTGTACTAACAGTGTCCACTTGGTCAAAATGCAAAAATAAAAAGTGCCACAAGATGAACATTACGGATCAAATTTATAAATGCCGTGTTGCAAATAGGAGATAACTGATCACCCTTGTATTTTCCATATACCCTAGTCTCTCCTAATTCTCCAATGCGGCGCTACCCACGTTGCCATATGGTAGGCGGCATAGCAGTACAGTGGGTAGAACTATGGCCTCACAGCGCCAGGGATCCAGTTCAATTTCTGGCTTAGGCCACCATCTGCGTGAATTTGTACATTCTCCCCGTGTCTGCGTAGGTTTCCTTTGGGTCAGCATAAGTTTTCTCCCACACTCCAAAAGGCGTGCTGGTTAGATACATCGCCCATGCTAAAATCTCTCTCAGTGTATCCGAACAGGCACCAGAGTGTGGCGACTAGGGGATTTTCACAGTAACCTCATTGCAGTGTTAATGTAGGCCTACTTGTGACCAATAAATAAATAAATAAACATAGCATGGCTGGTGGAAGGCTGCTGTCTTTCACTGGGGGAAATGGGAATTGGCCTTGGAGACTTGCTGACACAGCAGGAATCCATGCACCAATGGAAAAATTTCAATCATTTGCCAGAATATAGACTGCCGGCCCTATTAAGTACAGCTCATCTGTATCCTCTGCACTGGAACCAATGTCCAGCCTTACCCTATATTTGCTCCCTGGATGCATGCCACTCGTGCCCGCTGTCTCATTAACTGTGGATCTTGCCTCTTATCAGCCCTACAAGGTGCAGGCAATCCGAGTTGGTCTTTGCGGGTGTCAAATCAAGTGATGGTGTGGCTTCTTCATCTCCATTCTCTGTTCAGTGTTTTGCCACTGCCTGGTCAGCTTGGGTACCTGAAAGGATAGAGACACAAGGATAAGATTGTGGTGTGGGCAGGCGGGGAGACAGTAACAAGTATGTTCTTGTTCCATTTGCAACTTGTAAATCACCACAGGCTGCAGTAAAGTGTGATGAGAGGAAGATTAAGTATGGAGTTAGAGTCATCTTCATGTTTTCCTCAGCAATGGCCATCCTAATCATGGCACAGTAAGAAGTCTCACAACGTCAGATTAAAGTCCAACAGATTTATTTGGTAGCACAAGCTTTCGGAATCTCGTTCCTTCTTCAGGTGTGTGAGGAGTTGTGCTCACAAACAGGGCATATATAGACACAAACTCAATTTACAAGATAATGATCGGAATGCGAGTCTTTACAAGTAATCAAGTCTTGAAGGTTTAGACAATATGAATGGAGAGAGGGTTAAGCACATGTTAAAGGGATGTGTATTGTCTCCAGCCAGGACAGTTAGTGAGATTTTGCAAGCCCAGGAAAGTCATGGGGGTTACAGAAAGTATGACATGAACCCAAGATCCTGGTTGAGGCCGTCCTCGTGTGTACAGAACTTGGCTATCAGTTTCTGCTCAGCGATTCTGCGTTGTGTGTCGTGAAGGTCGCCTTGGAGAATGCTTATCTGAAGATCAGAGGCTGAATGCCCGTGACTACTGAAGTGTTCCCCGACTGAAAGGGAACACTTCCGCCTGGTGACTGTCGAGCGGTGTTCATTCATCCGTTGTCGTAGCGTCTGCATGGTCTCGCCAATGTACCATGCCTCGGGACATTCTTTCCTACAGCGTATCAATGTTGACCCTTGTGACTCAACCAATGTTGTCTACCTAATACGCTGCAGGAAAGGATATCCTGAGACATGGTACATTGGCGAGACCATGCAGAAGCTACGACAGATGGTGGAATTTGAATTCAATAAAAAAAAATCTGGAATTAAGAATCTACTGACGATCATGAAACCATTGGAAAAAAATGCCCTTTAGGAAAGGAAATCTGCCATCCTTACCCGGTCTGGCCTACGTATGACTCCAGAGGCACAGCAATGTGGTTGATTCTAACTACCCTCCCAGAGCAACTAGGATTGGGCAATAAATGCTGGCCGCATTTGTTTCACAAATGAATAAAAAAAAGACACACTCAGCTCATGAAAATTCAGTTCAGTGACTCTTTATTCCACTGGCACAGACATACAAGAAGATTGTGGAGACATGCAATTAAAGGGGCTAAATGTCACATAACATCTCTAAAATAAATGAGATACCAACAAAACCGTTTAGAGCTCAGGCTACAAACTAACGCAGCAGTTGAGAGCCAGCTAACCATCCATCCTACACCCCAGCACCAAAGCTCTGCCCACTGATAACCGGTCAAAAATCCCTTCAGAACCTCAGGCACAAACCAACCCTGCCACCTTCACAGCCACTTGCTGGTGGAGCCCTGCTGGACCCAGCCGACAACCAACAGGCCAACTTTAATGGCCACCTTGACAACCATGGGCCCCAGCACAGTCTGGCAGAAGTTGAGGAGACAGCAAAACCCACCCATTGCAAAATTAAATGAAGCGAGATTGCAGAATGCTGTGCTATAGAGGGACATGGGCCTCCTCATACATGAGGCATTATTTTTTTCCAGATGTCACGTGACATTCAGCAAGCAATTAAGAAAGACAAACAAATGCCGGCCGTTATTACAAAGGAGAGAGAGTATCAAATAGGAAAGTATTGCTACAACTGTACAGGCCATTGATGAGATCACACATAGCGTATTGTGTAGACTTTTTGTCACCCTACTTCAGAAGGGACATACTTGCACTGGAAGCAGTCCAGAGAAGGTACACTAAACTGGATTATCTTTTGAGCAGGTTAAGCTTTTATACTTTTGCTCATTGCAGTTTAGAAAAATAGGTGATGACCTTATTGGAACATTTAAGATCTCAGGTGGCTTGACAGAGTAGATGCTGTGAGGATGATTCCTCTCAAGAGAGAATCTAGAAATAAGGGAAGCAGTTTCAAAATAAGATGTTTCTCCCATTTAAGATGGAGATGAGGATGAATTCCTTCTCTCAGGGTGTCCCTGGAATTCTGTCCGAGAAAGCAGGGGAGGCTGGTTATTGATTATATGAAAGCCTGAGTTAGATGGGTTTTTGCTTGATGAGGGAGTCAATTGCTTCGGGGCGTGAAAGTGGAGACAAGGCCACAATCCAATCAGCCATAATCTTATTGAAAGACATTGCAGGCTTAAGGGGCTGAATGGCCAGTGGGCTGACGAATGGCAGATGGGGTTTAATTTAGATAAATGCAAGGTGATGCATTTTGGTCAATCGAACCAGAGCAGGACTTAGCCAGTTAATGGTACGGTTTTGTGGAGAGTTATAGACTAAAAGATCTAGGAGTACAGGTTCATAGCTCCATGAAAGTGCAATTCAGGTGAACAGAGTGATGAAGAAACCATTCAGCATGTTTGGTTTCATTGATCATAACATTGTGGTCAGGAGTTGGGACATCTTGTTGAAGTTGTACAAGACATTGGTAAGACCATACTGTGGAATATTGTGTACAGTCCTGGTCACCCTACTATAGAAAGGATATTATTAAACTAGAAAAAGTGCAGAAAAGATTTATTAGGATGCTACCAAGACTTGATGGTTTGACTTATAAGGAAAGGTTGGATTTGACTGGGACTTTTTTCCCTAGAGCGTAGGAGACTTAGAAATTATCTTATAGAGGTCAATGAAATAATGGAGGGGCAGGGGGGCGGGGGAGGTGGGGGTGGGGGTGCAAAGAAGTTAGATAGTCAACATCTTTTCCTAAAGGTAGGGGAGTGTAAAACTAGAGGGCATAGGTTTAAGGTGAGAGGGGAAAGATACAAAAGTGTCCAGAGGGGCAATTTGTTCATACCCTCTTCACACTGAGGATGGTGAGTGTCTGGAACAAATTGCCAGAGGTAGTAGTAGAGGTGGGTACAATTTTGTCTTTTAAAAAGCATTTAGACAGTTACATGGATAAGATGGATATAAAGGGATATGGGCCAAACATGAGGAATTGGGACTAGTTTAGTAGTTAAAAAAAGGGCAGCGTGGGCAAGTTGGGCTGAAGGGTCTGTTTCCATTCTGTAAACCTCTCAGACTCTATGATCCGGCTCCTGTAACGTTCCTATTTGGAAGTATGTTTATTGCTGAGCCAAGCTGTGGCCTACCTGTATTTATAGTCCAATCGAAGTCAAATGTTAGCTATGAGCTTAAAAGGTAAAATGATCTTCTAGAATACGCACTCTTGGAAAACCACTAAAATTTATGGTGATGCGTCGGACAGTGTTGATGGATTTACTTTTCTGGGTTTAGCGTCATTGCAAAACGTTTTGAATGGAGTGAGTTAGGGTCTGGTTATATGGGACCTTGGTGTAAAACAGGCAAGACCTAAATATTTGGCTTACATCAAACATGCTCTGATTGCAGTATGTCACTGACAGCAGAGCTTGCCAACTCCCTGCAGTTTGAATCCATTTGATAGCATCATGGAGAATGCTTACGTTTCTAATAATACCCTTTCCTGATTTGGGTAGAAAAATCAATATGTGACATATTGTCCCACTCTGAGTAATCACTGTAATAAAAGCCAGATGTATCTTGTAACAAGAATAAAGAAACTCCTAGGCCAACCGCTTTCATATAAGCTTATAATGGTGTAAGTTTTCCTTCATATTTTCCCTTGACATTCTATGATTATGCTTGCTTTGGCAGGGGTGACCACCTGGACTTCAATATCTGAAAATAAAACTGTTTAAAGAAACTTCTCAGAGGCACGATGAAAGCTAAATAGAACTTTAGAAATCTTTGGATTTTGTGGAAACAGGTGACAAAGTATTTTATAAACAATTGATTGCTTTATTTAGAGCTCAAGTCAGTAAATGTATTTGCTGCATTTAATCATTTGGAGCTAAGGCTGCGGAGCTGCCAAAAAATGTTCTCCATGTTTCGGAAGGTGGGAATGCTAACTCATTTGATGCAGTCACTAAAGAGTCTTAAGTCAAACATGCATACCATGCTACTAAATTTTAATGAAAAAGTTACATGTCTAACCTGAAGGCATTAGGAAAACAAGACCTTGTGACAGATGTCAGGATCAGTTTGAAGGTGAACCGATATTCTACTGATGTTTAAATGCAGATTTTTTCTCTCCAGTTTTCTCCCTCAGGGTGGGATGCCATTGATACAGGATACCTTTTTACTCAAGTAGCCATTCATCACATACGGACCAAGATAGTAAGTCAATCCCAATTCTCATCTGGTATTTGCACACGTACCATTTCTCACACGGCTCGCTGCTAAGACTCTGGCTAACTACTTTCAGCTTCCAACTCAGAGTAAATTGAAGCCAAGTTTAATGCCCTACTGCTCCTCTGGCTGAGACCAATGAAGGTCAACTCACTCCGCATAAACTGGGACTCGAATGGGCACTTTCCTGGATGGCCCTTAATTTTGCACTGGACCGCAGGTTTAACCAACTGAACCACCAGAAGTTCAGCCAATGTTTCATGACCAAATCAATGCTGACAGAGCCATTTTTTGAGAGAAGGGAAGACCTCTGCCCATAGCCCAAGGCCATGAAGCCTCTGTTTTGAATCAGATCTTGTGGTTATATTATGAGCCAGAGACATAATCCAGACACTGTTTAGAATCTATGTGGATAAACTGAGAAGACGGATTATATTGCTTTTTCTCAGCAAGGTAGCAGAAGCCGGTAAATGCCCAGGAGTGTAAACAATTTAAATTCTTTACAAGTGTTTTGATCGAAGTAACAGTGCCAGGCAATACAGGGGCCGCTGTGGAGCAGAAAGGAAAGTTCTGTGAAACTGCACTGAGAAGAAATCACTTCTGCTAATTCTGACAAGGGATTAGTCTGATGCTAATATAAAACCAACCCATGAGACAGTTCACACTTTGTTAGGAAATACCAATTAACACCAATCTGTTGGTGAGATCTTCCGGTGCTGCTGAAGTCAATAGCCATTTGTGTTGCTCAGTGGCTGCACCAGGGAATGACCGCAGAGCAAGACTGGAAGATTCTGCTGGTGGGAAAGGCTGGAAAATCTAGTCCATAATTTAACCTGATCATAATAGATTTTGAAAAACAGATTTTAAACTATTCCAGCTTCTTGATGATAACTGAGAGTGAACAGAATCACGCAGTTGATTTCAACAGAGGTGTCACGAAGTGTGTTTTGCCTGGAAGAAAACACTTGCTGTAGTGTCATTCGCAACAGCAGGACATCTCAAAGTGCTTCATGGCAATGGATGACTTTTGAAGATTAAGTTCCGTCAGAATGTAGGAATGGAACAGCCAGTTGGGCTGGGGGCGGCCCAGTGGCACAGTGATTAGCACTGCTCTTCACAGCGCCAGGGACCTGGGTTCAATTCCAACCTTAGTTGATGTCTGTGAGGTGTTTGCCCATTCTCCCCGTGTCGGCCTGGGTTTCCTCCGGGTGCTCCAGTTTCCTCCCGCAATCCAAAGATATGCAGGTTAGGTTGACTGGCCATGATAATTTGCCTTTTAGGTAAATATGTGGGGTTATGGAATAAGGCCTGGGTTGGATTGTTATCAGTGAGGGCTGAACGGCCTCCTTCTGCACTGTAGGGATTCTATGATTTTGTGACTTAGTGCACAACGAGGTCCCACAAACAGCAATGCAATAATGAACAGATAATTTGTTTAGTGAAGATGTTGATTGAAGCATAAATACTGGTCAGGCCACTGGGGAGAGCTTTCCGACCCTTCTTCAAAATAATACCATGGGATCTTTTGATATCTACCTGAGAGAAAATAAGAACATAAGAAATAGGAGCAGGAGCACACCATCTAGCCCCGAGAATGATCCAACATTCAGTATGATCAAGGGTTATCTTTTGCCTCAACTTCACTCTCCTCCCTTGATTCCCCCAGAGACAAAACAATCTGTCTATTCCAGGCTTAAATTTATTCAATGATGGCAGACCTACAACCTTCTAAGGAAAGAAAATTCCAAAGGTTTACAAATGACTGAGTGAAGAAATTTCTCCTTATCTCAGGCTAAAATGATTGGTACTTTATCCTGAAACTGTACTACCTTGTTCTAGATTCCCCATTAGGGGAAATAGCCTTTCAGTAGTTGCGCTGTCAAGCCCCTTCACAATATTGAATATTGCAATGAGAGCACCTCTCATGCTTCCAAAGAAAAATGACCCAATTTACTCAACCTCTCATCTTGGGCCAACCTTCTCATCCTGTGGATCATTCTAGTGAACCTACGCTGTACTTCCAACAATGCAAGTGTATCTTTCCTTAAATATGGATGTAAAACTGCTCATAGTATAGCATCACCAAAGTCCTGTACAACTCTATCAAGAGTTTTACATTCTTGTACTTGAATATTCTTGTAATAAAGGGCAACATACCATTTTCTTTCTGAATTTCTTGTTGATGTTCTGTGTTCTTTGTATGAATTACACCAAATTCTTCTGAATGTAATTTGCAAATATCATATCTTTTTAAAAAAATCTGCTTTTCTATCCTTATCACCTAGCACTTCTCTATATCATATGCCACACTCCCATTGTTAGCCACTCGCTTAACCTGTCTGTATCATTTTTCAGCCTCTTTGTGTCCTACTCACAGCTTCCATTCCGTCAAGCTTTGTATCTTCAGCCAACTTAGATAGATGACTCTCTGTTTCTTCATCTAAGTCATTATTGTAGGGTATAAAAAGTTGAAGTCCCAGCACTAATCTTTGCTGCACTGCACTAGTCAAATTTAAAATTCCTCATTTATTCCTATTCTTAGTCTCCTGCCTGTTAATCCATCCTCTATCCGTACTGATATCACCTCTAAACTCCATGAGCCTTCAATTTATGTATTAATCTTTCCTGTGACACTTTACTAAATGCTTTTTTGGAAATCCATTATACTATATTTGCTAGTTCTCTTTATTGTCCCTACTGTCTACCTCCTCAAAAAAAATTTCTGATTCACAGTAGTTAGCACTGCTGGCTCACAACACCAGGGACCGGGGTTCAATCCTTAGTTTGGGTCACTGTCTGTGTGGAATTTGCATGTTCTCCCCCTGTCTGCACGTGTTTCCTCTGGGTGCTCCAGTTTCCTCCCACATTCCAAAAGATTTGTTGGTTAGGTGCATTGGCCATGCTAAATTCTCCCTCTGTGTACCTGAACAGGCGCTGGAAAATGGCAACTAGAGGATTTCCACAGTAACTTCATTACAGTGGTAATGTAAGCCTACTTGTGACACAAAAAATAAACTTTAAAACTTAGAATATGCAGCAAAGCTTCCTACAGAACTACTAAAAGAATGCACTAATCCAAATGTGATGAGTAGTCTCCAAGAAGGTGGGTGAGTACAGTGAGGGTAAGGTCACACTGGCAATCATGTCATTGGGATTGGTACAAGCTGTAACACTGAATGAGATGGCAAGTCTAGTGTCTAGAATGACAGGACAGCAGATAGTACTGATAGTAAATTAGCTCTATCCCAACTGGTCTTTGAGCACTGCATGTCTTTTAAGCACATTTAGACAGCAGTGATGTGGATTGATGCATAGGAACGAGATAGGGTTTCAAAACACTTGCAGACTCATGCCTTAGCTATGTGGCAAATATGGCACTGATTTCAAATGAGTCCACAAGAAAGCTGTACGAGCTAATTATCAAGGTTAGAGGTGAAGATAAATAAGATTTTTTTTCAGTTGGGAAGAGGCAGGGGATGGTTATTGTTTAGTTTCTCATCAGTAAAGATTTCAATCTGGGAGAAAAATGTGCCCTATTTCCAATTCATCAGATGTGATCGGAATCTTCATATGCAAACTTTTTTTTTGTTTTCAACAACTGAACATGATAAGAGAACACGTGCCTTTCAGCTTTCAACTTTGGTCTTGCCTTTCATTTATCACAAAAGGCATCGTTGCTTCATGTTAAGTTAAGGA
Organism: Carcharhinus amblyrhynchos; assembly: GCF_965287045.1. Classification (NCBI taxonomy): domain Eukaryota; kingdom Metazoa; phylum Chordata; class Chondrichthyes; order Carcharhiniformes; family Carcharhinidae; genus Carcharhinus; species Carcharhinus amblyrhynchos. The sequence continues at coordinate 59,925,069 of NC_137335.1, forward strand.
TCTTTTTAACTTATCACTGGAGGAGGTTTCCTGCTTGCGTAATGAATAGTTTCAAGCATTCAGCTGTTGAACAGATTTAGAAGATCATGGGGCACGTTTGAGTCCTTTGAAGTCTCGCTGAGATGAAGTTGTGCAGCAAAGGTTCTATTAGCACTGTCAAATGTAAAAAATGACATGCTATTCTTAGTCTTTAATGGGGCCTCTCCAACTCCCCACATTTGAAAGGGAGTTGTGCAATTTGACTGAAACTGTCCTGCTGAAAATCTCTTGCTGTGCAGAAAAATTCTTCCTCATTGGACAGTATACTGTGCAGAGTAATATACCCTGTTCCTGAACTTGATTGCTTTCCTTTTGTTAGTTTCTTTCTTTTACCTCTGAACTCTTGGGCTAATATGCCCCGATGTGGGTATGCTGGCGTTGGACTGGCGTAAACACAGTAAAAAGTCTGACAACACCAGGTTTTAGTCCAACCTATTTATTTGATAATATTTGAGAATATTATCAAATAAATAGGTTGGACTAAAACCTGGTGTTGTCAGACTTTTTACTAATATGCCCCCACAGACATTGCGCCCTCTCAGTGTTGTATCAATTCTTCAATGCTATTTCTCCACAATGGCTATGAAAAGGGAGTGCTTCCTATCTGAATCCCACACCTCTGCGTTTCCCAGCCAAGGTCACTGTATCAGAATTATAGAATCTCTGTAGTGCAGAATGAGGCCATTTGGCCCATCAGTTCTACACCGAATCTTTGACAGAGCATCTTACCCAGGCCCTATCCCCATGACCCCATGCTAATCTACCTAACGTACACATCTTGGGACAATTAGGGGCAATTTAGCACGGCCAATCTCCCTAGCCTACACATCTTGCAATACTAAGGGACAATTTAGCATAGCCAATCAATCTAACCTGCACATCTTTGGAATGTGAAGAAACCAGAATACCCGGAGGAAACCCATGCAGACATTGGGGAGAACGTGCAAACTCCACACAGACAGTGACCCAAGGATAGAATGGAACCCAGGTCCCTGGTGCTGTGAGGCAGCAGTGAATTTGACCTCTTCCTTGCTCAAAACTATGAAATGCCAAATGTAGCAAACATATTTGCTCCTATGAACTCAAAATGTGAACTCTGCTTCTCTCTCCACAGATACTGCCAGCCCAGCATTTTCCGTTCCTATTATAGAAAACCCATGACTAGTCTGGCTGAGATCAGCAAGCACAACACATTTCTTGGGCAATCCTGGCTTATCTCCATTTAAGAGATGGTTTGCTTCGTGGTCGCCAACTTTGTGTTAAATAGTGCCTCTGCGCAAGGCATAGGATCACTAAACCAGGAGGGGAACTTGCCCTAAAATGTGGAGATAAATTTTCTAACCAATAGGATGCAAATCAAACCTGCAGGGAACAATATTTTCAGTGATCATGCTTTTTCCCCGCAACACCTCCATCCCTACTTGCATTTCCAGCTGCCCTTCATGCCAGTGCACAGTGCTGTTGAGCTAGAGGAGAAGCATTCAAGCCTGGAACCTGCTTGCGACTAAAAGCTTTTATGCCAAATGAAGGATTTTGCAATCTTCAGCTGAAAGTCCCATCCAATGTTAACTCATCACATTCACAATGGAAGTTAGAGGATAGCTGTATAAGGAACGGAGCTCTGAACGGGACAAATGGCTGAATTCTGCCCCTATGTCTTATGGTCTTTCAAAACCTTTTTGAGAAGGATATTTCAAAAATGTTAACGTTAATGGAACAGTCAAATTGTCCTCAGAAATCGCCAAATATGCAGGAAGAGTTATCCCAGAAAACAAATTCACTTCACCTCAGGAAACTTTCGACTAACAAACTATAAGCTTCTCCCAGTCCACTGCCTTTCAGCAAGTTCATATGAAATGGGCTTACTTTCTCCAGTTTCCTAACCTCAGTATTTAATGCTTGAAGAGGTACAAGATGGAATACAGGAGACTCGGGAAATTAACTGACAACAGATCGGGCTTGTAACATCTGCGTTTATGGCACTAAAACTGCAGGTTTTGGCACAGCTGTCAACCAATGAAGGCGGGGAATTTGCGACCTTGTATCCAGGTCATTATGAAAGCACTTGGAGAGCTGTGTAATTTTCCAATAGCTCACTAATTCACCATTCTCCTCAACTCCTGTATGTCTACTCCTTACTGGATTCATCTGCAATCCCAAGACAAGCTATTGTACATAGGTTCACAGACTAAGTGACCAATAACGCAACAGTGCCAGCACTTATCACTTCTTCCCTATGGAATAGAAACACTGACATGATGTAATATTTCAGTTTTGGCTCACTTGGAGAACTTTAGCCTCAGACTCAGAAAGTCATGAGTTCAGGTTCCACTTTAGGGGCGGGATTTTCTGATCTTGCCCATCCTGATACCAGAAATTCCCACCTGAGGTCAATGGACCATCAAACTGTCTGTCCCACCTGCCATGATTCCCAAGGTGGGCAGGACTGAAAGATTCACCCCAAGATGCTTGAGGTCAGACTCCAGACTCACATTTTAGTGCAGTGCTGTATTGTTGGAGGTACTTCATTACAGATAAGACATTAATCTGAGGTCATATCTTCCTGAGTGGATGAAAAAGATCCAATGGCACGATTGAGGAAGGTAATTGATGGATAATTCTCTAGGTGTCTCGAATAATATTTATCCCTTAACCAACATTGTTGTGAGCACTGCTTGGGAGGTGGGTACTGATTTGCATGCGGCAGTGTCCCTAATCACTGGAAAGCTACACTTTGATGGGGTTGAAGTGATCTGTGTTTATCTAGGTCAAGATAATGTGCACAAAGCTGGCACAGCCAAATAGACTGGAAAATCTTTTGCTGTAAAATAGTTGTAATGCCATGGCATGCTGCTGTTGCTATTCACCAGGGAAGAAGCTGTGGTACCACCACTGAGTAATACTTCAGTCCCTTCTGCACATCCTGATGCATCCATCTAGCTTGAGATTACGCACTTAGTGCTTCTGACCTCATTATATTCCTTTGGTGACAATCTATGCTATTGTGAGGTGCAAGTGGGTCGTTGAGATGGGGAGGCAATAGTCACATGGTATTATTGCTTGACTATTAAACCAGAAACTCAGCTAATGTTCTGGGGACCCAAGTTCGAATCCTGCCACAGCAGACAGTGGAATTTGAATTCAATTAAAATATCTGGAAGTGAATTTCCTGATGACCATGTATTGTCAATTGTCAGAAAAGCCCATCTGGTTCGCTAATGTCCTATAGGGAAGGAAATTTGTCATCTTTACCCGGTCTGGCCTACGTGTGACTCCAGAGCCATACCAATGTGGTTGGTTCTCTTCTGCTGTCTGAAATGTCCTCGTAAGCCTCACAGTTAATGGCCAACTAGGGATGGGAAATAAATGCTGGCCAGCAGCGGTGCACATGTCCCGTGAATAAATAAAAAAAAGCATCTGCCAGGTCTCACAGGGATTTGCTTGAGATTGCGATACCATTGTTTTCGTTTCTGCTGAGTCATCTTGAACATTGAAAGCTTCCAAACAATTTACAAATATTGAAAGCAAATTACTGCGGGCTTGGAATCTGAAACCAGATTCTGAACTTTGACAAAGGGTCATCTGGACTTGAAATGGCAGCTCTTTACTCCCTTTACAGACGCTGCCAGCCCTGCTGAGATTTTCCAGCGTTTTCTCTTCTGGTTTCAATTTACAAATATTCCCGACTGAGCCAGGAGTTTTGGCAGATGTCTGTGTCTTAGTGCGTGTCACAGATGTTACAGACAAGGGAGAGATTGTAAGGTCATTCTCCCGTTTTTGTGCCACCCGACAACAAGATGTGTTTGTAAAGAAGTGTCTTAACTCCCTTGAGTGCTGTGACTGTCAAAAACAGTCACAGGACAGTCTTGCAAGTTGAGAAAAGAAAGAATGAATGTGTATAATCTCAGCATTCTAATGTGATCACCACAGCACCCACTCACATATGACACACATGCATAAGAAAAGGTGATTACAAAAGAGGTGGCGTGTACTTCAATGTCTAAAAGCCCAAAGATTCACCACTACTCTTGGTTTTTGAGATGGAGACTCAAAATAGTGCAGGTCTGATGATTTTCTTTAAGTCCCCTGAAGAAAATATTGGAAGTTACTGATGATGAACTCAGAGCGGCTTATGCCTCGCAACAGAGGGTTTCTGGTTATCCTCCGAGTGAGATTAAGTTGTGACCCATATTCAAAATCTGGATTGGTTCTGCAGATCAGTAGGTAAGGATAACCCCACTTCTCTCCATGTTAGTGAAATCTAGGCAGGTTCTTTTTGCTGGATGGGATCGTTCCCTCTATGAACTCTTCATCTCCCAGACCGATTGACTTTTGCTATTCTCAAGATGTGTGTTAATAAACGTACCACATCACAAGCTGGTTTCTGTCAGGTGAACAGTATATCAATGTTCCCATCGTCCACACAAAAGGGATTTGAATCTTGGTCATTTGTAATAGAATGATTTCTCTTCACAAATGTTTTGTGGAGTTTCGATCTGCACCCCAATAAGACTATGCGGTCATTGTTCATCGGTCTTTCTATGTATTGAGTCAATAATAACTGTTGAATCCATAGAAGAGATTTGTTACATGTCTTCTCAGGAGTGCTTCATAAAGGTCATTTACAGTTTAATGTCTTGTTTAGGCAAATGGTTACCTCTAGCCTTGGACAGCCACACGTAGATTTCAGGGGGAGAGAAGTCACCAGTGCTAGTAGCCCTGATGCTCCTCATTATATGTACACACAGGAGAGACTCCGTGATTACCTCAATCAAGGAGCTCATACTCCAAAAGGCCCATCTCACGGGCCTTGTTTAGGTCAGGGGAGATGGTAACGCAGTAGTATTGTTACTGGACTGGTAATCCAGAGGCCCAGGATCATGCTTTGGGGACCCAGATTTGAATCCCACCATGGTGGATGGTGAAATTTGAATTCAATAAAAATCTGGAATTAAAAATCTAATGATGACCATGAAACCATTGCCGATTATTGTAAAAACCCATCTGGTTCACCAATGTTTTTTAGGGAAGGAAATCTGCCATCCTTACCTGGCCTGGTCTCCATGTGACTCCAGACCCACAGCAATGTGGTTGATTTTTAAATGTTCTCGGAGATGGGCAATAAATACTGTCCCAGCCAGTGGTGCTCACATCCCATGAAAGAGTAAAAAATATATAGACTTCATGTTAAAAAGAAAGATATTTTAACTCCTGGGTGCTTTAATTGTCAGGAACAGACAAGTGACAGGTTTTTGTATGTTTTAAAAGCAAAATAAGCAGAAAGGGTGTTCTTGCTCAGTGCCCTAATATACATAACTGCACACATGCCCACACTCAAACTGATACCCATAGGCTGTGATTATAAAAATAACATGCGTTTACATTTCATGATTTCAAAAGTTCTCAGGTTTTATTCCTGATTCAGCTGGTGTTTTGGTGGAACTGCATAAAGATTGGCGAAATAACAATTCTGTTGATCTTATAAAATAGGTCTCAGTCAGCCAAAGAAGTAAAAGAGATTTATATGGGCTGTAAATGGAAGCAGGTCTGAGTGTGCAGGAGACAAAATTGTTTGGGGTGAAATTGTGTAATATATTCAGAATGTGGGAAACAATCACAGACTTCTGGATTTCCTCAAAGTGTCAGAAATGTTGGATAGCTGCAGCACTAAAATCATAGAATCCCTACAGTGCAGAATGAGGCCATTCAGCCCATCAAGTCTGCACCCACCACAATCCCACCCAGGCCCTATTCTCATAGCCCCACATATTTACCCAGCTAATTCTCCTGACACTAGGGGCAATTTAGCATGGCCAATCAACCTATCCTGAACATCTTAGGACTGTGGGAGGAAACCGGAGCACCCAGAGGAAACCTACGCAGACACGGGGAGAATGTGCCAACTCCACACAGACAGTGACCCGAGGCCAGAATTGAACCTGGGTCCCTGGCGTTGTGAGGCAGCAGTGCTAACCACTGTGCCACCGTACCGCCCAAAATATTGAGTTAAATAGAGTGGCACCATTGTACGCAGAGCAGGACAGGCAAAAAGAAAACTTCAATAGCTGAGAATAGATTTGATGACTAATTTTATTTTCAAAAATGTAATATGGCAAGGAGGAAGTCTTGTGGTGCAGAGGGTAGCATGCCTGCCTCTGAGCTAGAAGCTCTGGGCTCGAATCCCACCTTGGGACTGGGGTGGCCAAGAAAGGTGTATACATAACGTGACCAAACAGCTTGACTGTGTCAACCTGCAAATTCCTTCCAACATGCACCAAATTGCAGGCGGTAAGAGCGGGAAAGACTCATGGCCAGCCATGCTGGATGTGGAGTGGCGCCCCTCAAGCTACGAGCCTCAGCAAAAAGGCCTCATGACTTGTTCCAGGAAAAAGCTTGCTATGAGAACAGATGAAAGACTGCCTTGTGCACCACTAGGTACAGGATGAGCAACAGCAATATGGCATGGACTCCTTCAATATCTTGTTGGGTAATGCATTGTTTGCTCTTTGACTGAAACTACAAAGGGTTATGAACAAAACTCAGTCCAACATGCAAACCAGCTTCCAATCCATTGACTCTGTCTACGCTTTCCACTGCCTCGGAAAAACAGCCAGCATAATCAAGGACCCCACACAACCCGGACAAACTCTCTTCCACCTTCTTTCATTGGGAAAAAGATACAAAATTCTGAAGACGCGTACCAACCAACTCAAGAACAGTTTCTTCCTTACTGCCATCAGACTTTGAATGGTCCTCCCACATATTAAGCTGATCTTTCGCTACACTCTAGCTTTGACTGGAAGACTTCATTTTGCACCCTCTTTTCTCCTTCTCTTCTATGTGTATAGCACACAAGGAACAATACTTTTCACTGTAAGCCAAGACATGTGACAATAATAAATCAAAACCAATCAAAACATACAGGCCAGACCATGCCAGGTTTGGGCCCTATGATATACTGAGTTTGACTTTGGGGAGTGTGGATGGGGTGACCCTCCAATTAGTCTCAGTCACCCTTTGGTTTATTAGCCAGGGTCCCTAACCACGGTGGTGTGGAAAGTACAGCTGCCGGATACATGTTGGCAGCTTATGCTCCAATGCTTCCAGTAAGGGACTGAACTGTCAGGGAGAAGAGCAAACCAGGAAGGAAAAAGAAAACTAATGTGTACCATTCCGCTGCGGAAGAATTTCTCAATCAGCTAGTGTTTACTTTCAGAGGACCCCACTCCCTTTAAGTCAAGGACAAAGTCAAGCTGTGCGGAAAAGTTTACTGAGAATCAGCTGACTTGACCCTGACAAATTTGTTGACCATTTCCCCCCGCTTTGTTTGATTCACTGAACAATATCGTGCAGCCGTGTTCCTTAATATTCAGCAATTTGTTTGACATTATCTGCTGATATTACAGTTATTAAAAAGTCAAGCACAATAGCTGGTCATCTTTCAATATAGCCAGTGAACTCTGTTTGTAACAGTTGCCTGTTGTAGGAGCAGAAATCATTACAAAATCTAAAATTGATTGATTCAAAAATTTCCTGACAAAACATTGAATATGGTGGGTCTTGTTGACTAATCTTTGAGGGTGAGGTACTTATCCAACAAGGGGCATACACGCGGTGGGTCGTGCGAGGACTGCTTTTGGATGTTTCGAGAGTAGCCTAGTGCTTCACGTCGTTTGTGTACACTTAAACTGGACCAGATGCTGGGCAACATGACAGCTCAGTGACTATCACTGTTTGCTGTACAAATACATGGATTTGGGCCAGTGTCTGCGGGAGTTTGCGCATTCTCTCCGTGCTTGCATGGGTTTTCTCCGGGCGCTCCGGTTTCCTCCCACACCCCAAAGATGTGCTCTTAGGCTGATTGGTGTAACAAATTGCCCCTAAATTAGTCTTCCCTCAATCTGGTTTCCAATGTGGAGTGCCAAAAGCATAGGCAAGGGTCATGGGGGGAGAGGGGACTGACAGTGTTGAAATGGTGGTGTGGGCTCGTTGGGCCGAAGGGCCTGTTTCCCGTGCTGTGTTGTTCTTTGTTCTTTGTAACCTCTTCCATGCAACAGAGTGGAATCTATTCAAGCGCTCAGTTCAGTGAGTTGCAGCCACAGCTTTGTGGCCATGCAGTGGGTTGCGGCATGGTTGTGGTCTAATGTTCGGTCGAACAATTGTTCTTTGAATCTGAGCCCGGGCGGAGCACTCCCACTCATCCGGATTTCCCAATCATCTCAGCACATATACTTCTCTTAAACTTTCTTGCAAAATGAAACTGAAACAGAAAATACTGGAAATACTCAGCAGGGCAGGCAGCATCTATGAGTGAAAACTAAGGATTTTCCATACACTCCATGGTGTGTTTTACAGCAGCGGAGGTGGCTCACCATTGGCCGACGGAGAGGTCTACCGGTCCCGCTGCTGTCAATGGGGTTTCCCATTGATTGTGCGCCACGTCTCCGGGAGGGCCTGCAGTGGGGGAGGTGGGACATTGTCGGCGGGACTGGAAGATCCCACCGGTGGGAATGGACAGAAAATCCTGCCCCAGGAATAAAATATTAACTGTTAATCTCTCCACTGAAGCCCATTGACCTATGAGTATCTTCTGCTTTTATTTAAAAACTTATCTTGTTGGTCACAACTTGAATTAGCCCCTTTTGACCACCTGATGACCTTGTTTTGCTGAGTGTAGCTATCGTGTTCTTGCATATATAAAAGACAAGATGCCTGCCTCAACACATGTGAACATTTTGGTCCTGAGGGAAATGGGCGACAATGCAACTGTGGACTACAAGGCAGGCACTCCTCCTACCAAACATATTAAAGGCTTGGGGCACCAGAAATGAGGATCCCGCGGCTTAATTTCTAGCCCAATGACTGCTTCCATTCAACTAAAGTCAACATAAGTTAAATGTATCCAGAAGTTTTAGATAGACTGAAGCTCATCTTCAAAATTAAGTCAGCTTTCAACACCAAAGATAATGGAAATCAAAAGCTGAAGTTTGCACCCATGGGAGAGAGACAGAGACAAAGAACAAGTTCACCCAATTAGTCTGCACTGCTGTCACTCTCGTGTTCTGGAAGGTCAGTGTGTGTGAGTTACTCCACCACTGTGGTTTATGATGAATTGACAAGTGTTTTTTCTTGTTAATGAATAGATTGAAGATATAACTATGATTTCATGCCAATGGCTTTGGAGTGAGTCCAAAAATGAGTTGTGCAGTTAATTGTCTCAAATAAATCAAAGGCTAAATGTTTAGTAGTGCATTTCTTCAATTATATGAGGTGGCACTGACAGCGTTGGACTGGGGGTGGGCACAGTAAGAAGCCTCACAACACCAGGTTAAAGTCCAACAGGTTTATTTGAATCACAAATTTTCGGAGTGCAGCTCCTTCACCATTCCACTCACCTAATGAAGGAGCAGCGCTCCGAAAGCTCGCGATTCCAAATGAACCTGTTGGACTTTAAGCTGGTGTTGTGAGACCTCTTATTGTCTTCAATTACATTTTGACGGGCTGGCAGTGGGTGGGTGTGAACAATGGATGGCCGTTGCGAAGGAAACTCAGGCGGGTTATATAATGGCTGACCAATCTGCTGTTTCCCAACTTGTGCTCCGGTTAAAGTTGAATTCCGCCCCCACGCTGTTGGCAGGACTTTATTACGCAATAAATTTGGAAAATAATTTGGTTCATGTGAAGTTGTGGTAATGTAAATTAAACTGTTTTCCCTACTGAACTGAAATAATAAAGAACAGACACGTGAGGCGATGCCAGATTTGAAATTTCACGTCTCACAACCAATTATTGCTGTCTTTGCTTCTTGGTGTTAAAATCCCTGTACTCCTGTGAAAGTTACTCCAAAGCAAAGTCTGGCATTTGCAGTGGACCCAAGCAAATAGTTTCCTGGAACAGACTGATAGATCCACCAGAACGAACTAAGCTTGAACTCACTGGAATGAACTTATACAACAATAACCTTTTGTCAAGAGGCAAATCAAAATCAATGTCTCACTTTGAAGCCTCCCAGCCAAGAGGTAGAAGGTTTGCACCTGTGATTCACCACATGGTGGGCAGTTGCATATACTTTTCCACATAAAGAAGGGTGAGTATGAAGCAGACGGAACAGTAAGCGAGGGGATTAAGGGTTATGGGGAGAGGGCGGGAATGTGGAACTGAGCCACGACAGATCAGCCATGATCTTATTGAATGGCGGGGCAGGCTCGAAGGGCTGGATGGCCTACTCCTGCTCCTATTTCTTATGTTCTTATGTTCATGTCATGTGGAAGTTAACGTACATTAACAGGCACAGTTCATCAGTTTACGTAATATCACCCATAGTTCGATGTTGGGGGGGATGGTGGCATTGGCTCATAGAATTACAGAATCCTCACTGTACAGGAGGAGGCCATTTGGCCCACTGAACCAACACCGACAACAATCCCACCCAGGACCTATTCCCATAACCCCACATATTTACCTTGCTAATCTCCCCAACTAAGAGGCAATTTAACAAGGCTAAATCAACCTAACCAGAACATCTTTTGTAGCTTCAACGGGTGGATCTATTAGTCTGTTCAAATTTGTCAATAAATCAAATCAAATCATCATTCATCATCCAATGATCCTCTAATACTGATGGCCAGTGCCCCCTTAAATCTCACAGATGTTGGCAGTCCTCTGAAGTAATATTCTCGGGGAATTGATTGCATTTGAACCCTTTAGTTTACATAGATTTCCAGTTTATTCATATTGTTTTCATTTTTTGCTCACTGTTTTTGGGAACAGCATGTTGTTTGTGTCTTCCCTGGTGAATGTTTGCAGAAGGTAATCATTCAGAATAGCAGTTATCTTGTACTCAGTTATTATTCTCCTTGTAATGATTTTCACCTCCGCTCTGACTGGCCACTTCCAATTGGAATACTGAAGGAATGCTTTTACCACATTTAAATGAACGCACACTGAACCCCCCCCTCCCCTCCCCGCCCCTCATTCCCATGGGACTCCCACTAGGGCCCTCCCCTTGGCATAGGTTTGCATTGCCAGGCACTGCAAGCCTATGCAAGGAGCAGTGCCAGGGAGCATTGTCAGGCTACTGTCTGCCCACATGTTCCTTTCCCTCAGGGGCTAGGAAGACTGGAGTATAGGGATTAGGATTTGACTATAGGGATAGGGATATTTTGCTGGAACTGTATAGCATGTTGGTGAGGCCACACCTTGGAGTATTTTGTGCCGTCTTGGTGTCCTTATCTAAGGAAGGATGTCCTTGCAATGCAGTGAAGTACAGCGAAGCTTTACCAGGCTGATTTCTGGGATGGTAGATCTGTCATTTGAGGAGAGACTAAATCAGTTAGGGTTATATTCATTGGAGTTTAGAAGAATGAGTGGGGATCTCACAGGAATTTATAAAATTCAACAGGGGTAGACAGGCTAGATTCAGAATGAATGCTCCTGATAGTGGGGGAGTCAAGAACTAAGGGTCGTACTTTGAGGATAAGGGATAAGCCTTTGTGGATTAAGATGAGGAGAAATTTCTTTACCCAGAGAGAGATGAATATGTGGAATTCACTGCCACAGAATATTGTTGAGGCCAAAACATTGTCTGATTTCAAGAAGTTTGATATAGTTCTTGGGGTAAAGGGATCAAGGGATATAGTGGGGAGGGGGGATCAGTATATTGAATTCAATGATCAGCCATGATCAGAGTGAATGGTGGAGCAGACTTGAAGGGCTGAATGGCCTACTCCTGCTTCTAGCTTCTATGTTTCAAATGTAAGACAGGTCCATGTCTGTGTGAACCTGTTGTAAACCACACTGATGTGATGTCAAATCAGCGCGGTGTTGATATACAGTTGGGTTTCAATATCTAGCGATGGGGTGGATTACTTATATTAAGATCTATTCAAATGCATGTAAAGCAGATTCACACCTGTTATGGGCATGAACCAGATGACTTTGCTGGCGAGGGGCACAGAAGATCCAAAATCACGAACATTGGCGAGAACTGCAACTTCCGGATCTTGAGCCCCTGTCAGCATTCACACGGATGGCAAGCTTGGGCTCAAGATCACCTCTGATGTACCCTGCATGTTGAACATTGGCAGCGAGAAAAGATTTCGCCCCAGCTGGGATTCTCCGGTGCCGCTGCAGTGAATGGAGTTCTGGCTGAGCGCCAAATCCTCCATTCTCGCTGGCAGGATGAGATCAGAGAATCGCACCACCATTTAAAGATGGCCCACTTTACCTCAACTGTAACATTATTGAGTAATTTCTCCCAATTCATTGATTTGAGTTGTTCCCTATTATGCTGAATTCACCTCTGTAGAAGTTCTGCCTTGTTTCTGGTTTGGGTTTAGTTCTGACTTCCAGTTCATATTAAACTTGATCCTTCAGTGGTTATGTACCCCAGAGGTACAATGACTTGCACTTCCTATGCATTATCTGTCTCCATTACCCTTAATAATAACATTTTGTAACTGTTTGTTTTGTCGTAACAGATTTGCACTGAGAGAGATCCTCCTTTAGTGAAAGTACACTTTAGTTCCACACCCTAAGTACATTTTTCTCCATTTCCTGATGCTATGCGCACATAGGATCCAATAACCCCACTGCTGTTTAATTTTTCATGACTCAACAATATTTAATCCATGCACTCATGTTAAAAATTATGCAACTTGTCCACCGTGAAAAACTCGGAATTTATCACTCTTTCACCTACAATGAAATTCTTCCTTGCTCATTATCTCACACTGTGGTAAGCATGCGTGCAGAGAACATTTCCAAACATTTTGGAATGTTCCCACAGGCTTGGCAACATTTGATACAAAGGTCTTTCACACAATTGTGTCTCCAAGTGCTCAGCAAATGTGGTCAAAGTTGCAAAGCAGCTGTTCTGCATCTTTCTCACTTGAATTGTTAGTCCGACCGCCTAATTCTAAGCTGAAGCCATGACATTTGTACAACACAGGAACTGCAGCAGATATTTGGAGCTCAGGCTGAGCAAATGCTTGTGACACGGTCACTAAATCAATTTTCTGAAATGCGGTTCTGGACATGAGTCCAGCTGTCAGCAACTGGGTTGGGAATGAATGCAATACCCTTTGTGCAAATGCTTGATGCTCTCACAATCAAATTATTTCCTCCACCATTTGAATAGAGCGCTATTAGCCATTGCCTCGATGGACTCGAAAGGCCTTTCTCACTCCAGATGTTTTTTAAATAAAACTGCATTGAGGTGCACGACTTTACAGTTAGAATGAGTCCATGCAAGATGTAGTATCACAAACTACAATAACATATGTAAGGGCAGCACGGAGGCAGAGTGGTTAGCACTGCTGCCTCTCAGCGCCAGAGTTCCAGAGCTGAATTTTCCTATCAAAGGTACGTTGGCTTCGGGAGTGATTTCCCAGTTCCGGGGAGAGTACAACTGGAAAATCCCACCCCGGGTTCAATTCTTTGTGTGACTGTGTGTGTGTGGAGTTTGCACGTTCTCCCCAAGTCTGCGTGGTTTTTCTCCAGGTGCTCCGGTTACATCTCACAGTCCAAAAATGTACAGATTGTATGAATTGGCCATGTTAAATTGCCCTTAGTGCCCAAGATGTGTAGGTGAGGGAGTTTAGTGCAGTAAATATGTGGGTTTATGGGATTACGGTTTGGGTAAGGTACTCTGTCTGAGATCGCAGGCTCAATGGGTTGAATGGCCTCTTCTGCACTGGGGGAATTCTATGAAAGATATGGCAAACAACAAAACCCAACAGCAGATGGAAAGAAACTCACAGGCTGGAATTTTACCACCCTGCTTGGTGCAAGCAAGGGGCAGATCATGGAAAGGTCCATTGATGTTGGGTGGAATTGTACAGTTTTGGGACGAGCAAGGCCATAAAATCTCGCCCATGGTATCAAGAAAACTGCTGCCTTCTTCCAGAGTTATAAACTAAATAATCTTATTAAGGAAAACAGAAAAAATCTTAAAAGCCCTTTGTGGTGCATAATTTACCAAATACTATATCAATATATTTCTGACATTGGTTGGCACAAAAATTGTCCAAATATTCTAAGTATCAAAATGCACATTCTTTGTACTTTGCCATTGTCCATTCCTTTAATTAGATTGCTTGCATTGGTTTTTCATCTTAAAAAATCATCGAATTCCCTAAAAAACTGTTTACTAAATAACATATTAATTGATCAAAGGTTGTTTCCAGAAGTGAATGAAGTCTCTCATTTGTTCTTGCCTTGTATGGGGATCAATGGTAAGTAGCCATAAATTAACTGGAAACTTCACACATTCTTGTGCTAAACCTGTCCATCATTTCTCCTGCCCTCTCACTTTTCATAATTCACTTTTATGATAATACTCAATATTACTTACATGTGCCATCCTTCAAGTATAACTCCTTGAAATGATATGTGGGTAAATGCCACAGGATACTTAGAAAACAATGAGTAATAACTAACTACAAACAGTGATGATATAAGGACTTCCACTGAACCTTCAGTCAATTCTGAGATGACTGTGCTGATTCTTAGCAATGATGAAGAGGCTGTTTGGTAGCCCTATACTAGACAAGAAAGACAGATAGATAATTAAATTGTTATAACATCTTTGCAACATAAACTGTTATAGAATCATAGAATCCCTACAGTGCAGATGGAGGCTATTCTGCCAACTGAGTCTGCATCGACTCTCACATAGTATCTAAGCAAGGCCCGATTCCCACTCTATTGCTGCGAACCCACACATCTCCCATGGCTAATCCATTTAACTGAAACATTTTGGGACATTAAGGGGCAATTTAGCATGGTCAATCCACCCAACCTGCAACATCTTCGGACTGTGGGAGAAAACTGGGGCGCCTGGAGAAAACCCATGCAGACATGGGGAGAATGTGCAGATTCCATATAGACTATCACCCAAGGCTGGAATTGAACCCAGATTCCAAGTGTTGTGAGGCACTACTGACTACTGTGCCACTGTGCCACCCATGGGCACCTCTCTGGAGTGAATCAAAATTGGGCACTGAGTGAATTTGGCAATAGCAGGGCAGATAGCTGCAAGCTTGGTCAAAGAACTGGGTTTTAAGCAGTGCCTTAAAGTAGGAAGATAAGCTAGAGGGGTGGGGAAGTTTATGGAGGGAATTTGCAGAGCTTTGAGCCTAGGCAGCTGAAGGCATGGCAAATGTTGAATGGATTAGTGGGTAGAATTGGGCATGTTCAAGAGGCCAGAATTAGATGAGTGCAGAATCTCTAGGAAGGGTGTGGGACTGAGGGAAATTACAGAGATAGGGAGGAATGAGGCCATGGAGGGATTTGAAAACAAGGATAAGAATTTTAAATTTGAGGCATTATTAAGCCAGGAGCCAATGTAGATCCACTAGCACAGGGTAAACAAACTTGCTGTGAGTTAAGGCACAGGTAGCAGAGTTTTGGGTGACGTCAAGTTAATGGAGAATAGGATATTAGCAGTTGGCTAGAAGTGAGTCAGAATAGTCATGACTAGAGGCAACAATGGCATGAACAATGGTTTCAGCAACAGTTGAACTGAGGCAGGATGGATTCAGACAATTGGTGAAATTTCTGACCTACCTCTATACACATACCACTCATCCCCCTCTGCCCACCTATCCCCCTCCCCCCCACCCGCCCACCTTCCCCCCCCCCAACAACCTTCTCTCCACCCCCTCCCCACCCCAGGTACATGAAGAGGCTGTAAAATTGGGTGCCATGGCTGTAGCATTGTTCCTGTTGCCTTTCCATGCCTCCACTGGTGTTTTACCAGCAGCAGACAAAGTGTCAAGTGGCCTGTCCATTCTTTGGCCAATTGAGGCCCTAAAGTAGTCCCTTGGAGGGTCTCTTCCTGCTGCAGTGGGGGTTGTCCATGCCATGTGGCTTAGCCACTAGGTACAACCTGGTTTGCTCTTGAAGAAATTAAAGCCAATCAAAAACCACGTTTACCTCTTCACTTGGAATTCAGAAAGCAAAGGAATTAAAGCACATGTGTTTCAAATGCAAATAGTTACCATGATAACGTGCATATGTAAAAAGCTAAGTTACCTACTTGCTTCCCCATATGGCCAACTCCCTTAATGTTTCTTTCCTCCAAAAATGCCTTACATATCTGATTTTTCTTAGAACCATACAGAGATTTCATGAGTTCCAAATCATCAGAAGTTTTATTTGTAATATTTTAGAATATCACAGAATTCACAAGATTCTCCACATGCACATAGTCTCAGTACAGAGATACGATGTTTTCTGGAACCTCCTCAGTTTGCTTCTCTCACAGGCTTAATCAAGTAAATACAGTTACAAAGATCAGCTGCCAGGATAACATAATCAGACACAGATCAATCAGACCATTAAACATTACATCAAAATAGTCCAGCCCCTCCCTGCCATGTATTCCATCTCACCTTGCGAACTCAGCCCCCACTCCTTTGCCGGGGCCTACCAGCCCAGTGAAACCCAATTGCAAGTCTGGTAATATCGCTCCCTTTCAGTGGGTTTAGCCTGCAATCCCAGCAATGGCCATAGCTCCCAATGGTGCTTCTGGGACTTGAGGGTTTCTAGCCATTTGAATGGCCCTCTGTTGTCAGAGGTGAAATTTCCTCTCAGGTGGGGTTATCAGCCTCCTCCTGAGACAACGAACAGCCCGACAGCCATTATCTGCAGGATAACTTGACCAAATGGAGATGGGTTCATCTGCAACTTTTCAGGAAATATGAGTAGATGCCATTAGGAATTGCAACGATATGTGACCAACACATCAATAGAGAATTTTAAAACTTTGTTTTTCCAATCTTCTCTCTTCTCTCACCCTCTGACTCATTACATACAGCGGTTAGCACTGCTGCCTCACAGTGCCACAGACCCAGTTCAATTCCCAGCTTGGGTTACGGTCTGTGTGGAGTCTGCACATTCTCCCTGTATCTGTGTGGGTGCTGTGGTTTCTTCCCACACTCCGAAAGATGTGCTGATCAGATGCATGGGCAATGCTAAATTCTCCTTCAGTGTACCCGAACAGGCACCGGAGTGGGGCAACAGGGGGATTTTCACAGTAACTTCATTGCAGTGTTAATATAGGCCTACTTGTGACACCAGTAAATAAACTTTAAACTTTAGCTGCTGACTGGCTGTTGGTACCTCGTCCAAGTGGATGTTCTTTACGTGCACCTTTTTAGTTATATTCATAATGGATAAGTGCTTGAAGTGGCACGGTGGCACAGTGGTTAGCACTGTTGCCTCACAGCACCAGGGACCCGGGTTTGATTCCTGGCATGGGTCACTGAATGTGTGGAGTCTGCATATTCTCCCTGTATCTGCATGGGTTTCTTCCAAGTGCTCTGGTTTCCTTGCAGTCCAAAGATGTGCGGGCCAGGTGGATTGATATGCTAAATTGCCCCTCAGTGTCGGGGGATTAGTTAGAGTAAATGCATAGGGTTATGGGGACAGGCCTGGATGGGACTGTGGTCGGTGTAGACTCAATGGGCCAAATGGCCTCCTTCAGCACTGTAGGATTCTATGATTTTATTTCAGCAAAGCCTTTGTTTAGTTGGGTACTAAACTGATCATTGACGATCCAACATTTCAGACATTTTTGGAGGAAAGAAACATTAAGGGAGTTGGCCATATGGGGAAGCAAGTAGGTAACTTAGCTTTTTACATATGCACGTTATCATGGTAACTATTTGCATTTGAAACACATGTGCTTTAATTCCTTTGCTTTCTGAATTCCAAGTGAAGAGGTAAACGTGTTTTTTGATTGGCTTTAATTTCTTCAAGACAGCTGCCTTAGTCTGGAAATGGATATGTTTTAGCCTCTCTAATGAACACCATCTTGGAGCTGGTTTTCCCCTGTCCAAATAATACAGATTGGTGAAAAAAATAAGATCACGTTCATTTTAGTTTGTCAGGCAAGTGATGAATAACAGATGATATGGCCCAGATAATGTGACATGCTGTTAGCAAAGGTTGAAGGTAATCAGTAACAGAACCCTTGCGCTGCTTGACCAGTGCCTCACCAAAAAAATCAAATAATGGTCGATTTGATTCCCTGTTTAAATGTCCAGATCACTGATTTTAATCGAAAAGCGATGCCAAGATACTCAGTGTTGAATGTAGGCTTCATGTGGAAAAATGGCTTTTACATACTGCACCCATTAATGGACGATGCAATTGTTAGAATCACAGTTAAATAACTCCTTAGAGACCAGTGCCTCTTCACCAGACTCCTTTTATTTACAAAGTTAACTCCAGTGTTTCAGGTACAAAGTCAGAATCTGGAGTGCCAGTGGATCTGACACTCCCAGATTTATATGGAGCTGAAGCTCTTTGAATGGGCAGGCAATTATGGAGCTCATGCTCCAAAGAGGCCCTTCTTCGTGGCCCTCATTGAAGTCATTACACATGGCTTATAATCGCAGATACTTTTCCTTGTAAACACAACAGGGCAACACATACCCTGTGTGACAGGTGGGGCGGCATGATAGCACAGTGGTTAGCACTGATGCCTCACAGCGCCAGAGACTGGGTTCGATTCCTGGCTTGGGTCACTGTCTGTGTAGAGTCTGCATGTTGTCTGTGTCGGTTTCCTTCCACAGTTTGAAAGACGTGCTGGTTAGGTCCATTGGCCATGCTAAATTCTCCCTCAGTGTATCCGGAATGTGACGACTGGGGGGTTTCACAGTAACTTCATTGCCATATGAATGTAAGCCTACTGATAAATAAATTTTAAGTGTTGGAACGAGCTCTTTACAAGCAAGCCTGCAAAATTGTGACAGAGAATATCTTTCCTCCCGATGTAATTTTCTTCCGATTTGGAGTTTGGTACACTTTCCATGTCAAAGATGGGCAAGGTTCTCATTTTTGGCAGGTTTTATGCACCTTGTTATTGTCTCTAATCTTAACCCTTGCACAATGTGTTGATGTGTCTGAACAAGCTGTAAAATCCCTCCATGTCCATTCAAGATGGGGTGTTTCCACATGACTGCCCTGCCCGCACTCTCTCCCCTCATGCACAATATATTTACAGCTAATAAACACAAACAACTCTCCCGTGATTTTCCTCTCAGGTAATTTCTAGCGGGGCCCAGGAACTCCTGAAGGGTCCAGGGTAATCCATGAGAGTTGGCAACGCTATTCTGACATGCTGGCACGCGTGCATTGGCAGCTGCAAATTGCAGGGAGGATTCAGTGGGGAATTCTTTACTAGCTGTATTGACTGTGTATTGGAGACGTGTTGTTTCAATGTGAAAAAGATGAATATAAAAGCTGGGATTTTCCAAAGAGCTGCTTGCACTCTGTTGCCAAGGTCACTCAGAAACCTGCGCTGGAATTTGGCCGCCTCACCTGCCCGAGGCTCGGAAGATCCCGCTGGAGGAATACCATTCTGCACGCCCTGCCCAATCTGGGACGGCTGGGGCAGTAAGATTCCGGCTCTGGTCTCCACTGAATGGCCCGAGGAAATTTCCAGCAATGATTCTGAAAAACACGTTTGTTCCTAAATTCACAGCCGTGTGAGCTCAAAATGTCTGGGACAATGGGCAGGAGCAGGATTCTCAGCTGATTTCCTCTTTTCCCAACACTCCCATTCCCAGTTCATGGTCACTGAGGCCAAACTATAACACCTTTACTGATTTTAAACATCAGAAATTAACTGACTGAACCTAGATCAGTGATGACACCATGAATACGATGGTCTCTTTCGAGTCATAGGGACAAATTTTCTCATTTCGCCCGCCACGGGAACCGGATCATAGAAATGTCCGTTGACTTCGAGTGAGATTTTCCGGTTTTGGGGCGAACATAGCGGGAAAATCCCACCCATAGTGCATTTTGCAGCATGAAAAGAGTCCTTTGGCCCAC
The DNA here is from genome assembly GCF_965287045.1 of Carcharhinus amblyrhynchos. NCBI lineage: Eukaryota > Metazoa > Chordata > Chondrichthyes > Carcharhiniformes > Carcharhinidae > Carcharhinus > Carcharhinus amblyrhynchos. The sequence goes on from NC_137335.1 coordinate 59,944,953, forward strand.
TGGGTCTGCCCTGGCCATCAAACACAGATCTATTCTCATTCCATTTTCTAGCTCTTGGTCCATGGCTTTTTATGCTATTGTATTTCAAGTACTTATCTAAATGCTTCTTTAATGGGTGGCACGGTGGCACGATGGTTAACACTGCTGCCACACCGCTCCAGGGACCTGCATTCAATTCCTGGCTTGGATCACTGTCTGTGTGAAGTTTGCACATTCTCCTTGTAGCTGCGTGGGTTTCTTCCAGGTGCTCCGGTTTTCTCCCAGTTCAAAGGTGTGCGGGTTAGGTGCATTGGCCATGCTAAATTACACCTTAGTGTCCCAGGATGAGTAGGTTAGCAGGATTGGCGGGGTAAATATATGGTGTTAGTGGGATAGGGCCTGGATGGGATTGTTGTCGGTGCAGACTCCTTGGGCTAAATGGCCTCCTTCTGCACTGTAAGATTTCTATAAAACCTTTTCAAGCAGTGAGTTCCAGATTCCCACCATCATTTTGGTGGAAAGGGTTTTCCTCAAATCCTTCCTAAATCTCCTGCTCCTTGCTTTAAATCTATGCCCCCTGGTTATTGATCTCTCTACTAAAGGGGAAAGTTCCTTCCTATCTACTCTATCAATGTCCCTCACAACTTTGTATACATCAATTGTTTTGGTGCTCAATGACACCACATTGTTTCTTTGTTCATTAAACGATGGAGGGAGGATCGAGTCTCGTGATGCTGTCAATATTCTTGAATAATCTTGACCGGCAAGAAGCTTCAGGGAAGATTTCTTTACTTGAGAGAAGAGCTCAGTGGTCTTCTGGCTTTGACAGCTGAACACTTGAGCGTCGGTCACTGCAATGAGATGCATTTAGACTGTAGGCGACAAACAATTTGTCGAGCTGGATGCAAACTATGCTGATTATAACCATATGTTTGCAGCTATAGCTCATAATAAGGAACAGAATGACGAATTTCAGGAGAATAAGCACCGTGATGTCCCACTCAGCCAGTTTAACTTTGCTTGCACAGCTTTGGAAAGTTACATCATAGGAAGAAGGAAACTGAAGTGGAGATTGACCCAGACAATCGTAGCACCTATTTCAAGAGATCTTAAACTGGTTGCTGCACAATTCAATTAAGCAGAGTAATTAACACTCGCCTCACACTACTTTATCTTTCCATCCATATAGTTCTATGCTACAATATTCCAATTCCTCCCACTCCTCCAATAGCTCTACTTTCTCAGGAGACTAAGGAAGTTTGGCATGTTCGCTACGACTCCACCAATTTTTACAGATGCACCACAGAAAGCATTCTTTCCAGATGTATCACAGCTTGGTATGACCCCTGCTCTGACCAAGACTGCAAGAAACTACAAAGGGTCGTGAATGTAGCCCAGTCCATCATGCAAACCAGCTTCCCATCCGTTGACACTGTTTACACTACCCACTGCCTTGGAAAAGCAGCCAGCAGACACGACACTGGACATTCTCTCTTCCACCTTCTTCCGTCGGGAAAAAGATACAAAAGTCTGAAAACACCTACCAACCGAATCAAGAACAGTTTCTTCCCTGCTGTCATCAGACTTTTGAATGGACCTGCCTTACATTAAGTTGATCTTTCTCTACACCCTAGCTATGACTGTGACATGACATTCTGCACCCTCTCCTTTCCTTCTCCTCCTTCTCTATGAATGGTATGCTTTGTCTGTAGAGCGCAAGAAACAATACTTTTCACTGTATCCCAATACATGTGACAATAATAAATCAAGCCAAAGATCCTAGAGCCCTAATACCAATGTTTCAAGCAGAATAGAGTGAGGAAGATAGCAGAGGTGGCAAGGTGGCACAGTGATTAACACTGCTGCCTTACAGTGCAAAGGACCTGGGTTCAATTCATGGCTCGGGTCACTGTCTGTGTGGAGTTTGCACATTCTCCTCGTGTCTATATGAGTTTCCTCCAAGTGCTCCAGTTTCCTCCCACAGTTCAAAGGTGTGCTGGTTAGGTGGATTGACCATGATAAATTGCCCTTTAGTGTCAGGGGGACTAGCTGGGGTGAATGCATGGGCTCCTGGTGATAGGTCCTGGGTGGGATTGTGGTCAGTGCAGACTTGATGGGCTGAATGGCCTCTTTCTGCTCTACAGGATTCTGCAATTCAGACAGGGTTGAAGAATAAACTGAGAAAAAAAGCGAAAGGAATCAGCAAAGGAGGCAGGGATAAACAAATTAGCAAAAAAGATAAAGAGGGAAGAAGAATGTGACATGAATGAGAAAAGGGTGTGAGCAGAAAGGAAACAAACTAAGCTACAAAAAAAAAGCAAATTAAGACAGATCTGTCAAAGGGGAATCTCAGATGTCCCATGTGGTGATTATCAAGCAAAATATTCTGAAAATATTGTTCAGAGCTATTCCTAAATCTGTTACCGGCTTCTGCATCATCCTCCAGATTCATGGCCCATCCACCACCCTAAGCTCTTCACTCCTCCAACTCTGGCCTCTTGTGTGTCCACGCCCCCATCATCCCATTGCTTTGTTCTTGGTTGTACTGCCGTCTGCCTAGCTGGCTGGAATTCCTTCCCGACACCCACCCATATCTCCATCATATTTCTCTCCTCAAGATCCTTAACAAAAAAAGTTATCCATTCAATCAGGATCCTGGTCAGCCACATCTCTTTCTTTCCATTTTGATTTGAGTCCTCTTCTGTGGAGTGGCTTGCGTACAAAATGCAGATGGCTGTAAAAATATTTACAGACAATCAATGTCTCTCTTTATGTCTAACAACATCCCTAAATAGACATTTTGCCTTTTGTTATGTATTTAAGTGGTTGTATGTTTGTTTTAAGAGCTGATCACATGATTTGATGGTGATGTCATTAGGGTGTTGCACAGGCTATTGTTTAGTTTCAGTTTGTACCCTGCGCAGGCAACAGCTCCTAAAATAAACCTATTGTTATTCATTTAAGTCACGGTGTGCAAGCCATGTCTTTGTCTTTTTGTTTAAAACACACAACTCCTAACATAATTCAGACTGAGCCATCCTCCCATTCCGACCCGCTAATTTTTTGGTGGGTCAGGTTGGGAGACACGCATGTGCTGATTCGCGGGATTCGCACATGCATTCCCGATACATGTGCATCTCCCACTGTCGTACAGCAGGCACAGGGGTTGGGGGGAGCCACACTGGAAACTGACACCAAAGACCAGCTAATGGTAATGTAATATGCAATGTAATTTAAATGTGGTTATCAGGCCCAGGACGGAATTCTCCGAGTCCAATATCACCTCCCATCCCATCAGAAGTATTTCACATTGGTGGGGTTTAGAGTAGCTCCCCACTTTCGGGGAACTAGCGAGAGATCCTGCTGGAGTGAAGGGGAGACAATTGGGGCCCCCCCAGGGATCAGGGGGCGGGGGGTGGTGCCCCTGGGGCATGGACCTCCTGGCAGTGCCAGCCTGTGCCCCTTGGCACTGCTGAAGGAACAAAGTGTTAATGCACAGGGAGCACCTTGGCACTGCCCACCGGGCATTGGGCAGTGCCAAGGGGCGGGGGCCTACTGTGGGCGGGACTTGGGGGCGATCAGTGGAGGTGGGAGGGTCACACTGCCACTCTGCATGGGGGTTGATCGGGGCTGGTAGGAGTCCAGCGATCAGGGAGGCCTAGGGGAATGGTGGTCTGCCAGGGGTCTGCCGGGATGGAGAGGATCACTGCTTGGGGGTTTGTTGGAGATCAGGACACTCCAGAATAGGGGTGGTGGGATGAGGGCTGTCCCAGAAATGGTCAAGGGGGCCACAATCAGGCCACTGGGGGGGAGGCGGCTGGGGGGGGCAGCACTGTAGGGTTCCTGGGCTGGCCAGCAATTGAGCTGGCCAGCAAATTGCAGGCTGACAGATCAGGGCCACTGTGCATGCGCAGAGTCTTGGAACTGTCACATTCTGGTGTGAGTAGGCCTCGCTAACCCCCCAACCCCCCCGAGCTTTAAATGATATTCCCGATTGTGACCTCTGCATTTCACGGAGTGGGAGACTCGAGTCTGAACTCCCACTCAAAAAAAAACCATGAATTAACCACTTTTCCTGCCAATTCAGCACTTTGTAATTTTTTTGGGAGAATTGCCCCTACATCTTTGTTCTCTAATATTTTCCTGGTTAAGATGGCAACTCTCTACAACGTTCTACATTGTTCACCAGTTAGTTTGAAAAAAGGTTTTCGAACGGATGTTAACTTTGCAGAGGCACATGAACAGAGACTAGGTATGTTTCTGAGTATATTGTGAAGTTCTACTTTGAACCGGTGCACTTGGTCACTGCCTTTGTTCCTTCCGATGCAGTATACATGATCAGCTCCCCGATAAACAGCAGGCGTTCACTTGTCTGGAATACTCATTAGGAGCTATTTGTTGCAACGTGCCAGATGGGAAGCCCAACCCATTGAAAATTACCCTTCACAAACAATGCTCGTGAGGATTTTGGAGGGGATGCAAATGTTGGAGTGAACCTACTTCATCACTTTGTACATGCCGATGAAATAATTCTTTTCTTGACTCCTGCACTACTTCTACTTTTTGCTGGCACTTTAACTCAAGACCCTCCTGGCATCCCGTTTGGATGTTACTTTCTTCTCCTTGGCCATTTTTCAACGAAGATTGTAACTTTAAACCTTACTTGATGTCACTTTAGGGACAAGAGCTTCACTGTTTCCATTTCATTGCTTGCATTTAACAAAAAAGATGTGGTAATGTGTGGTACAAACCAATCATTGGTCAGCAGTTCATCAGCCGAATGTAATTTCCATTTGAAATACACTGCTCTGAGTATGTATTTCATAATTTTGACAAGTTTTCCACATTTTCTGTTCTCTCCTGATGCTGCAGGAGTTCCTTAGGGAAGTGTTGTCGGCCGCACCATCTTAAAATTAAAGTTTATTTATTAGTCACAAGTAGGCAATGAAGTTACCGTGAAAATCCCCTAGTCACCACACTCTGGCCCTTGTTCGGGTACACTGAGGGAGAACTTAGCATGGCCAATGCACCCAACCAGCACATCTTTGAACTGTGGGGAGCACCTGGAGGAAATCCACGCAGACACAGGAAGGATGTGCAAACTCTACACAGTCAGTGATCCAAGCCAGGAATCAAACCCAGGTCCCTGGTGCTGTGAGGCAGCAGTCCTAACCACTGTGCCACCATGCTGCACCTTCCTTTCATCATAAGGTCAGAAATTGGGGTATTTGCCGATGGTTCAGAGCTTCCACTTACCTACCGAAGGAGCAGCACTCTGAAAGCTAGTGGCTTTTGCTACCGAATAAATTTGTTGGACTTTAACCTGCTGTTGTGAGACTTCTTACTCTAAATGAACAAGACATGGACAATGTCCAGGCTTGGGCTGACAAGTGACAAGTAACATTCATGCCACTCAGCGCCAGGTGATGACCCTCTCCAACAAAGGAAGATCAAACCACCACCCCTTGACTTTCAACGGCACTGAACCCCCCCCTATTATCAACATCCTGGGGGTTACCATTGACCAGAAACTGAACTGGGGACTAGTCACATAAATATTGTGGCTGCAAGAATAGGTCGGAGGCTCGGAAATCTTGATGAGTGACTCATCTCCTGACTCCGCAAATCCTGTTCACCATCTACAAGGCACAGTTCCAGAGTGTAATGGAATACGCTTCCCTTGCCTGAATGACTGAAGCTCCAACAACACTCAAGAAACTTGGACAAAGTTTCTTGAGTGTTGTTGGAGCCTGGACAAAGCAGCCCACTTGATCGTCCGCACCCCCACCCCCCCCCAATCCACAAACATTCACTCCCTCCAGCGCCAATGCATAGTGGCAGCAGTGTTTACCTATTACATAATGCACTGCAGGAACTCCCTAATGTTCCTTAGGCAGCATCTTTCAAACCCATAACCACTACCATCAAGGACAGCAGGTACATGGCAACACTGTCATCCGGAAGTTCCCCTCCAAGTCATTCATTGTGCTGACTGGGAAATGTATTGTCATTCCTTCACTGTCGCTGAGTCAAAATCCTGGAATTGCCTCCCTTACTGCACCGTGGGTGTACCTACAGCACACAGATTTCAGCAGTTCAAGAAGGCAGCTCACCACCACCTTCTCAAGGGTAATTCAGGATGGGCAATGAATGCTGGCCGAGCTAGCAAAGTCCACATCCCTTGAAAGAATGAATAAAAAACACTGATGACTCACGGGGGGATTGTTCAAATTCACAACAGCAATCATGAAGCACGCTACTTCAGTGGCCAGTATTCAAGTGTGAGCCTAGCGTTGGCAGGTTAGCTGATCATGTCTCATTCTGCACACATTAGGCAGTCAAAGAAGTACAGATGTCCAGCAGAGGTCACTGGAGAGCAATCAGAAGCAGGAACGACGCCTGGCTTTTTCCTCCACCCAAGCCTGGAGACACTGAGGAACTGACTCAGTGCAGCCCAGGGATCAGACTTGGAACCTTCCTGCTTTGCATGGCTTGGTGCCAACCACACTCTGCAATGCATTTATCCAAATTTTTCAAGGGAAGTGGTATTTCAGAGTTCCTTGACAGTCTAGAATGTATTCTTTGTGAGACTGGGTGTACCGTTTACAACCACACAGGATTCTTATTTACAGCCTTCTCGTTATTGAGAGAAACAAGGACATTTAGTTATAAACTGCAATCCAGAAGCAGGATGAAAGCAAATTGGCTGAACCGCACTGTCCATGATATCGTGAATGCTCCCCCCAGCCCTCACCCCCATCCACCATTATGATGAGGATGAGATACTGATTGGGTATTTACAATGTCACAAGGATATTTAATGTTTTTGGAAGACTTCAAAACTCATTCATTGACTTAATTAAGCCAGATATCCATGTGGTATTGGGCAGGACACAGAAATCGGTTGAGGGCTGTCATGGTTCTCGTTACATTGGGCACGAGGTATTAGCACATAAATTTAGCGTGCAATGTGTGAAAAATAATCATCCACAAATAATTCTTGAATACAGACTGTGTTTCATTAAGATGGAGAGAACCATCTCCTGTCCATTTTCATAGAATCCCTACAGTGCACCAAGAGGCCATTTGGTCTATCGAGTCTGTACCAACCCTGTGAAGCACATCCACCATAGCTAATCCACATAACCTCCACTGTAGGGGCAATTACCACGGTCAAAAAAGAGGCCATTCAGCCCACTGACTCCCCACTAACTACAATCTCACCCAGGCCCTATCCCCACAACCTAATGCATTTACCCTAGCTCGTCCCCCTGACACTAGGGGGCAATTTAGCACGGCCTATCCACCTAACCCGCACATCTTTGGACTGTGGGAGGGAATTGGAGCACGTGGAGGAAACCCACGCAGACATGGGGAAAATGTGCAAACTCCACACAGACAGTTACCCAAGCTGCAAATCGAACCCGGGTCTCTGGCGCTGTGAGGCAGCAGTGCTGACCACTGTGCCACCGTGCCGCCCTAATTGATGGATAAACAATCCACTTCAATACAATATTTTTTCAGTGGGTTTTTTCCCTACACAAAGCCAACATTCTTCCCTCCCACTCCAAAAAAAAAATGCCAAATTTGTTGACAGTTAAGTTAAGGTTTAACCTTCAGGAGGCAAAGTTTGTCAGTAGTCCGCCTCAGACATTGAAGAAAGCGGGACTGGCTGTGAGCATTGATTCCAAGAAATTCCAAAGGTGTCTCGGAGTTTGGTTTAATTGCAAGGAGGTTTAAAAGGAGAGAGAGAGTGAGAGGGGGAGAGAAAATTCCCAAGATCGCTGTATATTTTTATACTGCTTGGAATAACTGTGCCTTTCACAAAGTGCCTAGCCAGCTGCTGGTGCTGCATTCCAACTCATATAATTTTAATTCCAGCAGTTCCACTGTGTTTTCCCAGCATGGGATTCACAGCTCTGCCAAGACCTCAAGTCTTATGACTGAGGTCTGTGCAAGGTCACACTGAGGTACAGATTTTAAAGCCAGTGTTTAGCTGGAGGCTAGCTACCCCCCAGGCCATTGTTCCGACCATTTCTTACCAACTTGGAAACATTTGTGAAACTTGTCATTTATATTTACAGCAGTTTCTAAAGTGAAGCCACCTTTAAAAGAAGCAAATCCATGTCTCAATTCTCGACATAAACTGACTCATTCAGAACATAAGGGCTGCATTTCAGTCAAAAAACGATTCCTCTGGGGCAACGAGAAATGTTCTGTAGGAATGAAACTGCATTTAACAAGGAAGCTGGAAGATTATTTTTTCCCCTTTGCCTTCCCTGGGTACTAATGATTCATTTAGTTAAGGGTATGGTTTCATATTGCTTCTGGTGCCTTGGTCAAATAGCTGCACTACAAGCCAGTGAGTCACAGCAAGCTGTTTGACTACAGGGAGCCTCACACCACAGCCCCGTTCTTTTCGCACGTGAGGACAGCTCGGTGGCACAGTGGTTAGCACTGCTGCCTCACAGTGCCAGGGACGTAGGTTCGACTCCTGGCTTGGGTCACTGTCTGTGTGGAGTTTACACATTCTCCCCGTGTCCACGTGGGTTTTCTCCGGGCGCTCCGGTTTCCTCCCACGTTCCAAAGATGTGCAGGATAGGTGGATTAGTCATGCTAAATTGCACCTTAATGTCAGGGGGACTAGTTGGGATAAATGCATGGGGTTGTGGGGATAGGACCGAGGTGGGATTGTGGTTGGCGCAGACTCGATGGGCTAAATGGCCTCCTTCTGCACTGTAGGATTCTGTGACTTTAGAACTGAAGGCATTGAATTCTCATGAGGAGTAAAAGCTGGGGACTCAGAGTAAGGGAGTGGGGTAGCTTGATCTTGGGATTGGACATAGCTCGGCACAACATTGAGGGCCAAATGGCCTGTACTGTGCTGTAATGTTCTACGTTCCATGTTCTAAGCCAAGGTTCCCAGACCATTTTATTGTGTCCATTGGACTGAGGAGTGGTCTCAGAGTCGGGGGTGTGTTTAATGGCGCAACAAGGCACAGATTGGACAGCCTATCACCTTCCTGACTGAACCCTAATTATTCCAAGGTGGGGAAGGTCAAAGTTGGCCTTTCCATCCTCTAGGCCAATTGAGGCTATTAAGTGGCTAGTGAAGGGCCACATCCCATGGCTAGTGGCATTGCCGGGCACCCATACCACATGGGCAGGTGTCTGCCTACGGGCCTTGGGGGACAGGATGGGGTGTCTCTCCTGTCCGGTCACCAACAGCAGGCCCCCCGGGCTGAGAACCCACCCTTCCCTGCCACCCAGCAGGTAATTGGTTGAGTGGGCTGAAATCTCATGGAACTCTTGGAAATGCTCATCGTGGAGCTGCCACTAGCTCTCTGGCCAGCAGACTGAGCCACCATCACAACATTAAGTTCAGTCCCAAGTCCAGAAATGCTGAGGTATAATTCGTTGGACGAGATCAACTAACCCAGTACCAGCTAGGGATTAAAGTCAGACATTCTGAGTACTCTCATTGCCCCACAATGGTGCAATTTTCTCTCCGAGGTATTCCAGGAGTCACATTGAAAAGTTTGAGGTGGAAGTATTTAACGTGCCTTTTCAACGAGGGCACAGTGCTGCCTCACAGTGCCAGGGACCTGGGTTCAATTCTCGGCTTGGGTAACTATATGGAGTTTGCACATTCCCTCCGTGTCTGCGTGGGTTTCGTCCCAGGTGCTCTGGTTTCCTCCCATGGTCTGAAAGATATGCTGGTTAGTTGCACTGGCCATGCTGAATTCTCCCTCTGTACCCAAACAGGCGACTAGGGGATTTTCACAATAACCTAATTGCAGTGTTGATGTAAGCCTACTTGTGACTAATAAATAAACTTTTACAATCAATTAAGGTCGTCATTTTATTTTTAATTATATTTTCGTGAACGTCTTGGTGCTGTGGTGATCATTGTCTGTGACTCACACATCTCAGACAGAGAAATAAAGTTGCAGTTTTAGCCTGTTGGAAATTCGGTATTATTAGCGATCTCAAAGATGAAGTTACTTAGCTGTATCTGGCGTTCACATGTGTTTCCTGTTTTTCCAGAGAGTTCTATGCTGCACCAGGCCTTTGGGAGTGAGTGTCCAGGATTTTCCTGAAAGGAAGGAATGCTTTGTTCATTGCTATCATGGGAATGTTTCAAATTTAGACATCTATAACAGAAGCCTCCTGCATTTCAAATGGGCTAATATTCTATTAGCACATGAAATCAGTATGTTTGAGAAGGTTTTATGAGAACAAGATTACATTAATCGACCGTAATCAGGATCTGATTGCTGGCAAGGCTGTTTAAAAAGTTATAGATAATGGTGTTGACATCTTAATAACTTATTACAGTCTTCTTCTGTGAAGTAAAATATAGCATTTCAAATCTTTAAAACAAGAATGGAGATACACCTTAAGGCTGGGTGTCTTGAACAAGGCAGACTCCAGGAGCCGATGTATTCTACACTTCCCGCTTCCTCGGAAAAGCAGCTAGTATAATCAAGGACCCTATGCCCCCCGGGCACATTCTCTTTCACCTTCTCCTGCTGGGAAATTGATGCAAAAGTCTGAGGTCACGTACCAACCGATTCAAGAACAACTTCTTCCCTGCTGCCATCAAACTTTTGAATGGACCTATCTCGCATTAAGTTGATCTTTCTCTACATGCTATGACAATAACACCATGACCTCCACTCTCTCCTTTCCTTCTCTGTGTATGGTATGCCTTGTCTGTATAGTGCACAAGAAACAATACTTTTGCTGTGTACTCATACACGTGATAATAATAAATTAAATCAAATCTAAAAAAGTATTCCCTGAATGAAGCATCCCCTCCCACTCTGAGTTTAATTCCACAGGATGTTGGATTACACACTTAAAAGCCTCAATTAGCAGTCGCTTGGAAAGACCATCCATGGGCCCATGTGATGTTAGTACACCCACAATGCTGTTAGGGAGGATTTTGACCCAGTGACAGTGAGGGTATGGCAATATATTTCCAAATCAGGATGGTGTGTGGCTTGGGGATGGTGTTCTCTGGAGTTTACTGCTCTTGTCTTTCTAGATGGTAGAGGTTGGGATTTGGAAGATGCTGTTGAAGGAACTATGGCAAACCATTGCGGTACATTTTTATAGATTGTGAATCCTATTGCCGCTGTCACCTGTGGTGGAAGGAGTACACTATAAAGTGGTGGATGGATTTGATTAGGCAGGTTGCTTTTTCCTGAACATAGTGTTAAACTTTTTAAGTGTTGTTGGAGCTATACTCATCCAGGCAAGCAGAGAATATTCCATCGTACTCCTAACTTGTGCAGTTAGATAGTGGACATGTTTTGGGGAGTCAGGAGGTGAATTACCATGGAATTCCTGGCCTCTGACCTGCTCTTGTAACCACAGAATTAATATGGCTGGTCCAGTTCAGTTTCTGGTCAATGATAACACCCAAGGGATTCAGCCATCATTATGCCATTAAATGTCAACAGTAATAAGATTCAAATTACAAGTATGTCCATTGTCCCAAAAATCTAAAATACTCCCAAAACACTTACTACCCACAGACAGAGATCGATAAGAGTATGGTTAGATTATCCAGATCTATGGACACAGTTCACTCACTGAGAGTGGAGGATCATTATAAAGAGGCAATTTTGTTATTTCAAAGTTTCTTCTCCTAAGTAAATGTGCATTAGTTTGTTGTTGGATTTCCTTAATAAGGAATACCATTAAAAGAAATAGATTCTTTAATTTTATTTCAGAATTGTAAAGATGATGCTGCATGGCGAAATCTAACATAGCTTTCATTCTCATTAACTGGGATTCTGTAAAAAGAGGGTGACCACACTGACTAATTCCATTTGAGCTGTTGTCCCAGGTGCTTGGAAACAATTGACGTAAAGTTGTTCCTTTTCACCTGGCCATGTGAGAAATTAGTGAAGGTTTTTCTGCAGGATTCATATGGTGAGTACAAGCTGTCTACTACACTACACTCCCACTCTCTGGAATTCCTGTTCAGTTCCCTCCATTTTATAATCTCCCTATCTTCCTTTCGTAAGAAGTCTCACAACACCAGGTTAAAGTTCAATAGGTTTATTTGGAATCATGAGCTTTTGGAGCACAGCCCCTTCATTAGATGAGCCAATCTGAGTGAGCTCATGATCTGTAGTCCTTTCGGGATCTTGTCTGCTTTCTTGCATCTTTGTAGAAACTTGATGTCTGTGTCGATATGCGCGACCCTCTTGAAGATCCTCTCCACTTTGAGTTTGTGACCTTGGTGGTAGCCATGATGTGGAGGTGCTGGCATTGCACTGGGATGGGCACAGTAAGAAGTATCACAATGCCAGGTTAAAGTCCAACAGGTTTATTTGGAATCATGAGCTTTTGGAGCACTGGTCCTTCATCAGGTCACCTGATGAAGGGTAGGTCTCTGAAAGCTCGTGATACCAAATAAACCTATTAGACTTTAACCTGGTGTTGTGACACTTCTTACTGTGCCCATCCCAGTCCAACACTGGCATCTTCAGATCATATCTACCTTTAGAAATGTCTCCCAACCTTTTGTCTTTTGCCCTTTAGCCTAATCTTTTCCATGGTGGGATCTGAAATGGGAGGGAGAAAAGCATGGATGGTGCTCCCTCTAGGATCCTCCCCGACCCAGATGTGATTTTACAGTGAGGCGGGCAAGTTCTCGAATGGGAAGCCCCCACCCTGTCCCTATTAAAGCTCTTAAAAGGCCATTAATGGCCATGCCTGAGAGTGGGAAACTGAAAAAGCTCATACCTTCAATCTCAGGTGGGTAGGCCCCTTCAAACATGGGGCATTTACCCTTCAGGGACCTAGGAGCTCCGGCCTTCCCTCCACCTGATCCTTCCTCCTTCTATTCCACCCGTCCCTTCCTCCCTCTCACCCCTGCCTGACTCCCTGACATTGAAATCCCCATCTGCCTCCCCTCCCTACCGTCCACTCCGTCTCTCCTTCCCCCTTCCCTTCCCCTTCCATCCCTCCCCTTCCTTCCATCCCTCCCCTCCCCTCACCTTTCACTCCTTCCCATCCCCCTCCTCTCCCCTTCTCCTCCCCCTCCCCTTCTCTCCTCCTTCCTCCCCCTCCTCTCCTCCTTCTCTCCCCCTCCTCTCCCCATTCCCTTCCCTCCCCTTCTCCTCCCCTCTCCCTCCTACTTCCCTTCCTCTACCCTCCCCTCCCCCCTCCCTTCCCTCCCCTCTCTTGCTCCCATCACTCTCCTCCTCCCTAGACTTCCATCTACCCCCCTGCTACTTCCCTCCTTGTCCCTTCCTTCCCTTGTCCCAAGGCCATTAACCTTGGTGGCTGGATCATTGTCCAGGCACATTACCATGCGGATGTCTGGGAGGGGAGCTATCGAGGGAACAGCTGGACATAGGGTTTTACCAATAAACTAAATGTAAAATCGATAGATTTTAACAGAGTACAATCCCATTAATGTTAAAGGGCTAATTCTTTCAGGATCAAGTCTCTTATTAATGGGTACTTCCAGCTTGGTGATGTATTTCTGTAAGCAAAGAGAAATAAAATGTCTGACCTTTTTCAAGGCCAATCATAAATCAACTATAATTCAAAAAAAAGTTTTAATGATTTAATCCCAGGTAGGTATTAACATTGAGGATTATTAATTCTTCTTACTGTTCGGAGATATTGAAGAGGTTGAGGATGGAGATTTCCCGTCCCGCCAGCCACGGGAATTGCAGCGGACCATGTAAAGGTTTGTTGACCTCGGGTGGGATTTTCCGGTCTTGGGACAAACGCGGCCAGAAAATCCTGCCCTGTGACGCTATGTCCAATCTTGTCCTTGGCCCCTGAATATGCCATTACCTCCCAGTTGTATTCTCTTACAACTTTCGGGTCAAAATCTTTCCACCTGATTTGCAGACTGATCAGATCACTGGGCCATTGTAGTCAAACTCACCTGTGATATCATCTCTGATTATAACCATGGTCCGTTATCCATCCTCAAGCTGTCCAGAGTGTTCTACATGGCCAATCATACTCCACCTTCATCAACCCGCCTCAATCCTTGACTGGTTCTGTTCCTATCCTGTCCCATTTTGATGAGTTTTCCTCCAGAATCCATTCTAGGGGCGGTACAGTGGCACAATGGTTAACATTGCTGCCTCATAGCACCACGGACCCGTGTTCAATTCCCGGCTGGGTTATTATCTGCGCGGAGTCTGCACATATTCCCTGTGTCTGCGTAGGTTTCTTCATACAGTCCGAAAGACGTGCTGGGTAGGTGCATTGGCCATGATAAATTCTTCCTCAGTGTACCCTAACAGGCGCCAAGAGTGTGGTAACTATGAGATTTTAACAGTAACTTCATTGTAGTGTTAATGCAAGGCTATTTGCGACACTAATAAATAAACCCTCCAGCACCTTTATTCTAGCCACATCTAGAATTTCCCAAGGATCCATCCTTGGCCGTATTCTTTTTGTGAGTTTAACAACATAAACTGTGGCCTGGGTTTGAGTTTCCACATGTACTCTGATAGCACCCAGCTGGGCCCCTCCACCACTTCTCTTAACCGTCATGGCCAGACTGTTCTCAGACTGGCATTAACTCATGAATGAGCCAAAATCTTCACCTAGATTTTATTACCAGGCAAAAAAAACCCATACCTTTAGCATTATTCCCATCCCCTTTTCTGGTTGTTCACTCAGACTGAAGCAGACTGCGTACAACTTTGACATTCTGTTTGATCTGTAGTTCAACTTCAAATCTCATATCCTTGTTTCACCCACTTTGTTCCACCTCTGTGTATTTCTTCCCTTCAGCTCAACCTTAGCTCAACTGTCACCAAAACTATTTCTCTCCTTTATCCACATTAGAACTGATGCTTCCAATATCCTCCTTGTGTGTCTCTTGGCCTTAATTCTCCATTGACTCCAAATCATTCACACCCAGCTGCCCATTAATCCCTGTCTATCAATATATCTGGACTGGCTATTTCCCTATCCTCCAAATGTATGGCATTGAAAATCATTGCCCAATAATACATACATAATTATCCCTCAACAGCCTATTGCTCTTTGTTCTTATTTCCTCTAGTCTTCTGACTCCAGTCTCCTGTCCACTCCCCAGCTTCACTTTCAGTTCCCAGACTCAAAAGACACCATGGCCCTTATCCTTGGAACTATTTCCTCAACCCTTTCTACCTTTCGGCCTTCTTTTCCACTTTTAAAAGCTTTTTGAACGTTTTTCAATCAAGATTTAGCTCACCTGTCCTAACTCTCATTCCTATTCTCCCTTATTCTGGGCCGTGGGACATATTTCCACATTAGGTGATATAAATGCAAGTTATCGTTATACTTGGATCACTGAGGAAAATCTGCCTGTAAGTCGAGTACCTGGAAATAGTACTCTCGCTGCAAGCAAAATCAACTTGAAAGCCTCCCGTCCCAGGGTGTACACAACCTTGTCATTCAACAGCTCCTCCACATCTTGGCAAGGGCCAACACATCCTGTATGCATTCTTCTTTCTCTCAGATTCCCAGGGTCATTACAACGTTGATGAAAGAGGGAGTTTGGGTGATTTGAATTGCTCAACCCTAGCCATGGAAACCATAGTTCTCTTGTCTCCTCTCCCTCCCGCAGTCCCATTCATTCGCCCTGCCACAGAGGGAGCACCAACTCTGCCAACAGCAGAGACTTGGCAGCTTGCCCTGCTCAGCTTTCAACTGATGTCCTAGTTATTGAAAGGAGCAGATTGAACAGGGGGAGGATGATTGATAGAATCCTGGCTTAAAGAACGCCTATCACTCAAAAGGTTTATTGTAAGGAATGGCAAAGGATAGGGAAGAAGAATTGTCCCCACCCCCATCACTACTCTGGCAGGCTTGTGTAGAATCCTCCCAATCTGTCAGATAGAGGTCTCAATGCCAGTCTCATCTGAGCTTTTGCATGAGGCATCCTATTTTTCGAAGAGAAGTTCAGTAAAGGGATACATTCCAGGGCAAGATTTTATTTTTGTGGTCTCTGTCAATAGCACGGCATTTAGGGAAAAAGACTACCTGATTCAGTGGTGCGTTGGGAAGATTAACAATGCTGGATAGGACATCACCAGGCTAATTAAAATGTATTTTTTGACATTCATAAACCCGCATCTGAGCAATAAACAGAAGACTGGAGAAACCGCCACACACACTACAGGGAATTTAAACAGCTATTTCCTCCCTAATCAACAAAAAGTTTTTCAAAATGACACTTAAAATAATTGGAAGTCCTTATCCCTTTGAGGTTAATGATCTGTAATTACATATTTTTTTTCCTTTGTTTGCTTAGTTGCCTAAATTTGAAAGAATTTGACTATCTGTTATTTTCCCGAGCAGTAAGAATCATGTGCTATGTGCCGCTCAAAAAAGGGCAGCCTAAAATTTTAGTGCTGCATTTGTGAGTATTATTTTATTTATTTAAAGTTTATTTGTTTATTAGTGTCAAAAATAGGCTTACATTAAAACTCTGTTACTGTGAAAATCTCCTAGTGGCCACACTCTGGCGCCTGTTTGGGTACATTGAGGGAGAATTTAGCATGGACAATGTACCTAACCAGCATGTCTTTCGAACTGTGGGAGGAAACGGGAGCACCCGGAGGAAACCTATGCAGGCACGGGGAGAACATGCAGGCTCAGCACAGCTGGTGCCTCAAACTGGGAATTGGACCCGGGTCTCTGGCACTGGGAGGCAGCAGTGCTAACCACAAAGCAATCTGATATTAACATGATTACAATCTGATTACCAGATCAGATCAAAGATGATTTAATTGAATGGCGGAGCAGATTCAATGGGCCAAGTGACCTACTTCTGATCCTATGACTTGTGGTCTAATAGCAAAAAGATGCAGGGGAATTTCCTTGTGCCATTCCTCATTTGTTGCCTTAACATTGGCAGAAACCCCATTTATAGGCATGAACAGAGATTCCTGAAATTCTGCTGAAGTTACGACAGTGAAGCGGTCAAAGCTATGAGCAAATTTATCCCTTCAAGCTGTATCTACTGTAATATTTTAACCTAGGCTGGAGTCGAAATTTCTGATATCTGGCAAATTCAAAATTCCTTGATGCAGGTTTTGCAACACCAAATCTATTCTTGCAAAATGTTACTGACGTCACCTTATGTGAGGGTGTTATGCAACATGAAGTTTCTCACATAAGGAATGGCATACTTTGTAGATGAGAATGAAACACTGCAGCAACACACGTACACATCCTGGAGATATTTCCAAGTCATTTACTTTCTATTATCATCTTCCTGTTCTGCTCAGCATTTACACGACCATCAATTAACATGACCCCACTTCACCACAATGTGCAAAATCCAGCCCAAGTATGCACACCCAACTCTGGCTTTTGATTGAGAAAGATTCAGGGTAAGATATACTCAGTAAGTCCTCCCTTTAAATTGACGCATATTATGTCATTTTAGGGGCAGCACAGCGTTAGCACTGCTGTCTCACAGGGACCCAGGTTCGATTCTGGTCTCAGGTCAATGTGTGTGTGGAGTTTGCACTTTCTCCCCATGTCTGCATGGGTTTCCCCCGGGTGCTCTGGTTTCCTCCCTGGGTCCAAAGATGTGCGGGTTAGTGGATTGGCCATGCTAAAATTGACCCTGGTGTCAGGGAGATTTGCAGGGTAAATACGTGGGGTTAAGGGGATGGGGCCTGGATGGTATTGTGGTCGGTACAGACTAGATAGGCTAAATGGCCCCCTTCCGTACTGTAGCAATTCTATGATTCTAAAGATGGTGACGCAAGGTTTTGATTTAAAGTCACACAGTTTTAGAGCCTGTATTCCTGATATATGTCTCAAGATTTGATTTTAAGTCATTTTGCGTCCTTTCAATTCCTTCATCATTCTGCATCATTTTGCATTATCTCGATCATGTTGTTCCATTTTCTCATTTCATGCAATGTCATTTTGTCTCACCATTTTGCATTGGTTTGACATTGGTTCCCATCTGCCAATCTGAATCGAATCCAAGGAGAGGAGTTGGCTTACACTCAATGGTACCATGATTTTCTTTTGTTCAAAAACTCTGGCCGGAATTTTTTTAGGCCACTCATGCCGGCGGGATCTTCCAGTCCCGCTGACGGCACACCGGTGCTGCAAATCTCCCGACGGCGAGGAGTGCATTTAAGGAGGAACCCTGTTGGACAGTGGCAGGACCAGAAGATCCTGCCACTGGCCAATGACGGGCTGCCTCCATCACCGTGAAATGTGTGGCGGGGTGCAGGGAAAATCCCACCCTCTGACACAAACTTTTCCAAGAAGAATTTCCAAATAAACAGGACTGTTTTGCAAGCAAGAAATGAAGCCTGGCCTGCTCATTGCTGACCAGACAAGGCCCATTTCTTGACTCTGCGAGCCAATTTAAATTTTGGAGTCACGGGTGTACCTGTTGGGGAATCTTACTTCAGGTGAGGTAACCATTTTCAACTCAGAGTGAGAGAGGTATTTGCTGCTATACGTGGATAAAGTTGCTTTCCATGTCTCATGGCTCAGAAAGGTTCAGTATTTAATCCCCAGGAGACCGATTCTGCCATCTTGGAGCCCCAAATATGGCAGATATTCGACTCTACAACAAATGAGGCAAGGCCAGAGGCCATTTTAACCCAGTGAGAGAGTCATTTACTTCTTCCAATTAAGCTAAAATGCCCAATATTGAGGCACTAATCACTCAAAGCCACCTGCACTGAAACACTTCAGGGGTGCCATCGAAAAATCCCTGAAAAGGTCAAACATCTCCACTGACTTACAGGGGGCGGCATGGTGGCAGAGTGCCAGGAACCCAGGTTCAATTCCGGCCTCGGATCACTCTCTGTGTGGAGTTTGCACATTCTCCCCGTGTCTGCGTGGGTTTCCTCTGCATTTTGTCCAGGTACGAAACATCGAAAGGATCCTATTGCAGGCTTCCGATTGTTTCTTAAGCCAACTGGTGATTCACTTAAAGTTGTGTCAAGGAGTGCAACTGCAACTTTACATGAGAATATATTGTCGTAACAAACAAAAGTTGCTTAACACCATTTTTCAACATGGGAGATTTCCTTTCAAAGAAAATTGTAAACATACACATAAAGAATGTGGTTATGGTCTTGCGACACCTGCCATGTTGAAAAGACTTACATCACAGTCTCCATTTATTTACGGGAGTTTGAGTCCACTGTGAGTCTAAAGTTTCAAATTTCCTGCTGTACTGAGAGTGGCACTGCAAGTTCTTCACTTTGCACTCAATGTGCTAGTCTAGAACTGTGCAGTTAATTTCTCACTAGGGTAATTTTGGAAGTATAGAAAAGGTATTAGTCACTGAACAACCCCTATGTTATCTGGCAAAGAGGCTGGAGAACAATGCTCAGACTTGGTCTTGAATTCCTGCCCTAGGCAGTGTCTGAATTCCGTATAGCTTTAAAATTACTGTGCCACCTTCCTATCTGTCGCCATATAAATATGGAATGAAAGGCAGGTATTATCAGATTGTTATCGTGTGAGCCATCTATAGTCACTTGGGTAGAACTAAAAATGTCACTCAACAGCCTCTTATGGAAATTAACAGAATAAGCCAGTTAACAAATTGTCCTAAATTTAAACTGTTTACTACATTGTCACCGATGACTGGGGAAGCAAATCCCCTCCTCCAGCAAGGTTGTGATGATTCCATAGAAGCCACTTTCTCCTCCTTATTCATTTTAGCAGCAAATTAGAAAGGCGCTTCTGGAGGAAAGGATTGACAACGCTCTTGGGTTTGAGAAAGCTGGGCCAAGAGAACGGGATCAAGTGGCGGTCAAAACCCTGCTGAATTGCGTGGGAACCAGTCAACCACGTAATCGTATTCCTCGAATTGGACAATCGTTCAATTCAGGACTGCACGTGGGCTGTTGATGGTGGAAGGCCAGCAGGAGGCCCTCCGGCTGGGAAGGGGATGAAATAGGCAGTCCCGGTAAGAGAGCGAGAGACAGCGCACCTCCAATTTGAGACACAAACTCTCCAACTTTTTAATCTTTGAAATTAAAAAAAAATGGCCTTGGCAGCTTAGGCGTCACTGTAAAGGGAGTGCCCTGGCACACGGCAGCCTGCTGCTGCAAGAGGGGAGGGTGTGAAAGCCTTGCTGGCATGCTGGCTTCCAGTTTGCCAGATGGAGGTTGGTCTAGTCCTTGGGGGAGGCCTCAGGCTGACTAGTAAATTCTAATTGGCTTCTGACAGACAGCTAACCCTACCGATTCCACACCCACCCATCTCCTTGTTTGCCCTCCTATATGCCCCCGAGTTAGTCAAGAACAAGATTTTGAAGAACCACTACAGCATTAATTAAAATGAATGGCACAGAGCACTTGCGTGTCCCAAGATGCAGGCATGACCACAACAGTATCATGTACCTGGACATGGTGAGGATGAATGGATTTAGGCTCAGCAGGAACACTGTGACTGATTTGTACCTTGTGATTGAAAAAGATCGACAGGAACAGTCTACCATTCACACTGTGCTACAGGGGAAATAAAGGTCAATGCTTTCAACGTTTTAACACCAGATCAGTCTGGATACCCACGGGGATCATCTGAAGAATGAAAAGCTTTGCATCACTCAATTAGGGAGGAAATTGAAAGATTGCATTGCCACACAGCCAGCTGCATAAACCAACATTGGCCAGTAGCAACAGCAAGCAAACAAAGTATTTTCCTACAGCACAGGGCACTACTGACTGTAACTGTTCAATGGCATTAACCATATCAGGGGCTGAACAATGCTTTCCTTCTGACATAGTCCAGTCTGTCACAATGTTTCGAAGAAGCAGGAAAAATGGATTCCTGGCTTCTTGGAATTATGAGTATGTGTAATATACAACCATGGTTCATGATACTGTTGTACAAAACACGAGGACAGTAAATGTGATGAACTCAGCCAGACTAAAGAGGTTGGTTCGCTAGAGTATGAACTACCTGATGAGTCCTACTTGATGGTTATATCAGGAAGCCTCATGTTCCCTATTTAAAGCAGGTGTGTCAGACCTCCAGCCTGCATTCAGCAGGGAGCAACTGGAGAGCTGGCTGTGTGCAGATGCATGGTGTTAATAAAGTAACTTGGTGATGGGACTTTCGCCTGCGTGGAGTTATTACACTAAGGCACATAGGAGAACTAGGGACGTTGGTCATTTTGACAGGTTCTGGCAAGTTAAAACAGGATTTAGCTGGTTTGTTCACTTTGTATCATCGGCGAGTGTGTGTGGTTCAGAATAATGACACCAAACAACGGGGTTTGATCCTTATTCTGGCTGAGGTAGGCTTGGGGCCTGCCTCCTCACCTAACCCTGTAGTAACATCATGACAGATAGTTACCCCTTCCCTTGCAATCGCAGAATGTGCAACACCTGCCCCTTTACCTACCCCCTGCTCACTGTCCAGGGTCCAGATACTCCTTTCAGGTGAAGCAGTGTTTCAGTTGTACCTCCTTTAATTTGGTCTGTTATACTCACTGCTCCCAATGTCATATCCTCCAAATGGGGGAGACTAAATGCAGATTTGGTGACCATTCTGAGGAGCATCTTCACTCAGTCCACAAGCATGATGCCAACTTTCCTGTCACTTGCCATCTTAATTCAGTATTTTGCTCTCGTGCCCACATGTCCATCCTCAGCCTGTTGCAATGCCCCAGTGAAGCCCAACACAAACTCGAGGAGCAGCACCTCATTTTCCAATTAGGTATGTTACAGCCCTTGAGATTCAACACTGAATTCACATTAGACTGTAACTTTTCTCCTCCACTTGACCACCACCACCCCCACTACCCACTCTCATTCACTGCACCATCTATCACTTGTTAAGTTTTGATCCCATTAGATGTTGGCCTCTGTTTTCCCATCAACGCATTCTGAAATCTTATGTTTAAGCCATTACTAGTACCTTCTACAGCCCTGCACACTGCCATTAACACTTCCTCTGTCTTGTGCCCTACACATTTTTGTTGCCATCTATCCCAGCTCCCAGCTATCACTGAATTTCTACTCTGTTCTAGCTGCCCCTCTTATACTGTATATAATCAGTCACATTTCTACCCCTCTTTAACCTGAGGAAGAGCCACGTGGACTTGAAACGTTAACTCTGTTCCTCTCTCCACAAATGCTGCCAGACCTGGTGACTTCTTCCAGCATTTTCTGTTCTTTTTTTCACAGCATTACCCGTGGTCTTGGCGACCCTCAAATAATTGAGTGTGCTACCTGGAGAAGAAGTGGATGTTTGGATCAGTTACGGGAAGGCTTTGCAACATACGCTTAAACTGGACCAATTGACGGGCAACACGACAGCTCAGTGACTATCACTGTTTGCTGCGCAGTTACAAGGATCTCCGGCTTGGGTCAATGTCTGTGGGAGTTTGCACAGTCTCCCCGTGCTTGCGTGGGTTTTTTCCGGGTGCTCCGGTTTCCTCCCAAACCCCAAAAAACATGCTCTTAGGCTGATTGGTGTCAATAAATTGTCCCGAAATTGGATCTCCCTTAACCTGGCGCACATACAATTCCCTAAATTTGCACCCCTTTATTGTGGAATCCTCTAGATGTAGACAGTTGTAGGTAGAAGAAGGACTTTAATAAGGCACTCACTGAGTGTTAAAATGGGTGGCGCGGGCTTGTAGGGCCAAAGGGCCTGTTTCCCGTGCTGTGCTGTTCTTTGTTCATACCACAGAGAAGCTGTGTTACCCTGTATGATGTTGATATTGATAGGCCAGGCCGTGGACTTGAATGGCACATCATGGAACAGAAGGAGAATGGGGAAATGTGGCAACCGCTGTCTACTGCTCAACCACTACAGGTAGGGAGATGGTTGCTGTTCGGAGCTTGTTGTCGTGTTCTTCCAGTTGGCCCCTGTTACTTTCATTTGAATGTAACCCCTAGAATCCTCACAGTGCAGAAGGAAGCTATTTGGCCCATCACATCTGCGCTGACCACAGTCCCACCCAGGCCCTGAGCCTATGTATTTACTGTACTAGTCCCCTTGACACTAAGTGGCAATTTAGCCTGGCAAATCCACCTAATCAGGACATCTTTGGACTGTGGGAGGAAACCTGAGCACCCGGAGGAACCCGTGCAGACAAAGAGAGAATGTGCAAACGCCACACAGACAGTGACTCAAGCTGGGAATTGAACCTTGGTCCCTGGCGCTGTGAGGCAGCAGTACTAACCACAGTGCCCACCATATCTACTGCAGCTGAACACTCCTTGCTTTACTTTAACTGAGAGAGCTGTGCATTCTCCATTAGATTTATTTTCTAAACAATGAGTATTTAATTCTCCGCACAAGTAAAAGAATGACAGCTTGCAGTAAGGTACATGGCAAAATGAATGAAGTATTTCACATTAGACTCCATGACTGTTATGTTTTGCTGGATCTTATTCCCTTTCAGCACTGTGAATTGCATTCTTCTCATTGTCCTGTATTCCTTTAGTTGAATCGATGATGAGTTGCTCTTTTTAACTCAGCAGTCCTACCAGCAGGGGTTGCTGAAGCCTCATTGTTTGTATCTGTAACTGGACCTTATCAATCTGAATCAATGCAAGACAGTGCCTTTGCATCCTTTATTCTACATGCTGTGCCTAATGTTGCTTGTGTATGACCTGTGTTAGCACAGAACTGGTACTAGCATAAGTACCAATCCTCATCTTCTATGCTACTCAACTCATGATATTGCTGGATGGGTGCTCCTTATAGTTCCTTCATGAGTACAGAATAGTGGGCATTTGTGATATCTCTGAGTTTTGTTTCATTATTCATTGGATTTGGGCGTCACTGACTGGGCCAGCATTCACTGCCCATTCCTAAATGCCCTTGAACTGAGGAGATTGCTAGGCCATTTAAGAGGTAACCATTGCTGTGGGTCTGGAGTCACACGTAGGCCAGACCAGGTAAGGGCGGCAGATTTCCTTCCCTAAAGGACATTAGTGAACTAGATGGACTTTTATGACAATAGACAATGGTTTCATGGTCATCATTATTCTACATTTGTTTAAGTCCTTCTCTTAAGACTGCATCTTCTGAATGAATGATGACAGTTTCTTATAGTTTGGCCTCAAATTTTTCAACAGCAACTGAAGAAGCATTTGACCTGATGAAGCAGCAGCGTTCTGAGAGCTCATGCTGCCAAATAGCCTGATGGACTTTAACTTGGTGTTGTGAGACTTCTTACTGTGAAGAAGCATCTGTGAGAAGTGCTACCCGGCCCCTGACCTTCATTCCACCATAATGCCCAATGGAAGATTACAATACAGACAATCAACATCATCTTCTATCATAATTTTGAAGGCAAATCACATGAAGGGGGCATGTGTTCTGATACATCCCTTTGGAAAGCAGGTTGAACGACACCTATGTTGCAAGTTTGGGTCAACCTTAAATAACAACTTAGGCTCCAGTGCTGCTGCTCACACTTGTAAGCAGTCTGATTACTTTTAGGAAAGTCTATTCTGTCCAATATCTACCCATACAACACCATAAGTGAGTGTGTAACACTAGGATCCCCTTTGATCTGCAATGAATATCATTTGTTCATGCCATGAAGTGAGTTCCTTTGTCCTTTCAGTATAAACAGTGCATTGAGGTTTGATCATTGTCAAAGCTTTGAAAATTAATTGATACACAATCTCACATCTTGCCATGGATCTTTCGTGGGTTGACTTACGATGGCCATGAAACCATTGTCGATTGTCATAAAAACCCATCTGGCTCACTAATGTGTTATTGGGAAGAAGTCTTCTGTCCTAATATGGTCTGGCGTACATGTGACTCCAGACTCACATGTGATTCTCGTCTCACAGCAACTCTTGAATGCCTTCTGAAATGGCTGGACAAGGGCAATTAGGGATGGACAACAAACACTGGCTCAGTCAGCAAAGCCCACATCCCATGAATGAATAAAGAAAATCATTTTAGTATGGCTTTTTTTCCTTCGACATTTTAATTTCCAGTCAGAACCCCAGCGTAGTCAGTTGTTGATAAACTGGCAGACTGCCCAAATGTTTCTCTTGTACTCCGAGGAACTGGAATGTCAGGACATCCAAATCCTTTCCCATTCAGGGTTTTGACAGCTTGCTTGTCACCCAAACAGACCTCTCCCTCTCCTGAGAGCATGTTATCAGCAATGCAGACACCTCCCGAATGTATTAAAAATTACCCACACTATGAGGTGATTGAATGAGATAATTACATAATGCACCTGGCTGCTATAGACAACAATAAATTTAGTTACCTCATTAATACACCAGCCCCTCCCTGTCCCTGTCTGCTTTTTTTAGACCTGTGTGAATTTACTCTGTTTTAATTGCTTATTAACATACCCATTTTCCAAATCATCTCAGAGAAGTCAAAATTCAACATGAGGCAGTGTGGTGGTGCAGTGGTTAACACTGCTGCTAGGGACCAGTTCAATTCCAGCCTCGGGTCACTGTCTGTATGAATTTTGCACACTTTCCCCATGTCTGCATGGGTTTCCTCTGGGCGCTCCAGTTTCCTCCCACACCAAAAAGATGTGTGGGTTAGGTTGATTGGCCATGCTAAATTGACACTAGTGTCAAGGGGATTAGCAGGGTAAATATGTGGGTTAAGGAAATAGGGCCTGGGTGAGATTCAGACTCGATGAGCTGAATGGCCTCCTTTTGCACTGTAGGGATTCTAAGAAACCTAAAACCTAATAATCTGCAACTCCTGGCATCTCAAAACTAGCATTCACAGTGGACTTTCACATTTGCATTAGTTTGCATACTTCAAGTCCTGCCTCTTTCACCATTGTCTTCACTTTCTCCCAATGACCAGTTTATTTCACCTCACACTTGCTCAGCCATATTTCTACGTACGATTGGCAAATGTGTCTTTCTGTGCTAGTGTGAGGTTCAGGTATAGGCTGAGTATGATCAGAAAGCTTGCCAAGCGGTTCTGTGCTCTCCTTATCCCTTTCCAGTCAGGAGAGAAAACAGTGCGTTATTGGGCTCGTTCCACCACCTTGCGTCATCAGTGATAAGTTGCATTGGCAGCAAATGCAATGCTGGAAATCAGGACATTTGATTGTCTGCTGGATGGAAAATCATGGCTGCAGTGATCCACAAGTACAAGTGTAAGCAGTATCCATTCTGGCACATCATTTTCCCCACTATTGCTCAATTCTCCACAATCAACAGGGAGAAGTTAATGTAGCAATTCACCAAAGGCAAGCTGTATAAGGTATTTGTGAACTGGCCTGTTAAGAACAGCGGTATCCACAGTCCTACAATGTTCTGGAGTCTCCCTCTCAGATGGAGCCTATTTGATCCTCATGTGACGCGACGGGATTCATTTTATATAGAATCATAGGATCCCCATGAAACAATTATATCCATTGGTGAAGCAATTGCAGTCAATTTGAGTCAACCACATTAGAATCATTTAGCAGTTTTGGGAAGAAAGGATAATTATTTGTATTTCATTGTGAAATATGGAATCATAGAAACCCTACGGTGCAGAAGGGAGGCCATTCAGCCCATCAAATCTGCACTGACAACAATCCCAGCTAGGCCTTATACTGTAGTCCCGCATATTTACCCTACTAATCCCTATAACCTATGTATCCCGGAACATTAAGGGGCAATTTAGCATGACCAATGCACCTAACCTGCGCATCTTTGGACTGTGTGAGGAATATAGACCATCAAACCTTGTTTCTCAGCTATTTCAGAACAAATATTGCAGATTTACTGCCTTATGAGTGACTTGAGAAGCATTTGATGGTCTATCTTGCAAATGTTTTGAAACTTTTTTTGTGCATTCAGTTAACTAATTTTGCATTCCAATAACTCCTCAATCTTGTTGTTTTGTTGGAAGATCCTAATCATTACAATAGATTAGATTTGATTTGAATTTATTATTGCCACATGTATTGGTATACAGAGAAAAGCATTGTTTCTTGCGCACTATACAGACAAAGTATACCTTTCATGGAGAAGGAATGGAAAGCGTGCAGAATGTAGTATTACAGGGGTGTAGAGAAAGATCAACTTAATGCGAGGCAGGTCCATTTGAAAGAGAAAAGGAGGCATTTAATGCCTTCACTTAAAAAAGAAAAATGTAGCCTTATGCAGGCTGATTTGAAATAGAGACCATTAGATTTAAGACTGATTATCATATTTTCAACCAGTCATTTGAATTTACCTTAAATAGACAGTGGTGGACTAGCAGCAGAGATATAATCCTTTCTTTTTATGAAATAAAATGTACTTTCTGATGACTACGGTCATTTGAGCATTAGAACGAAGGCAGGAAAGTTGGATTCCTTTTATTCAAAGTTTGCAATGTTGCTGTTTACTGCCCTTTTCAGCATTGTTTCTTAAGAAAGACTTTGGCTGAAACTTTGCAATGTCTTTATTATACGTGGTTTGACTTAAGGGATGGTTAAAAATAGTTTCAAAGCTCAGGTTGGAATTTTCCAGGTCTTCCCATTGGCAGGATCCCACCCATGCTGCTATTGGGGAACTCACGGCAAGGGTGGGCTTCAGCTGGACTGGAAGATCCAGGCAGCAGGGAGGGTTGGAGAATTCCAAAATTTCTTGTGTAGTGGTTGATCATCCAAATGAGGTATTTGGTAGTGCTACATTGACTCAGCTGCAGAAACACGGGGGACAATCGAAACCTAATCTGCCTTTTGGGGAAGTGTGCATTATTGGGATGGGGTGTGCATTGGGGCAGAGTGTGCTTTGGGATGGAGTGCCTTTTGGGAAACTGGCACGGACCTAATGCTGGTTTTACACTTTGTCCAGTTTTGCTTTCCATTGACGCCGGGTGGGTTAGGTAAAGTTGCCCCACTCATTTCAAAAATATGATGAAGAAATACTGCAAACTGTGTTTGGAAATACTGTGCAGTAATTAAAATATCTTTTCAAACTGGACTAAATGTTAAATGTGGCATTTTGGTTATATCTTTGAGTGCTTGATTCATTAATCATATTTGAGTAAAAATGACTTATGGTCATTCTCACTAGAAGGTGTGGCACAGTGGTTAGCACTGCTGCCTCACAGCGCCAGGGACCTGGGTTCAATTCTTGGCTTGGGTCACCAGCTGTGTGGAGTTTGCACATTCTCTCCGTGGGTTTCCTCCCACATTCCGAAAGGCACGCGGGTTAGATGCATTGGCCATGTTAAATTCTCCCTCAGTGTACCGCAACAGGCACCAGAATGTGGCAACAAGGGGATTTTCACAGTACCTTCACTGCAGTGTTGATGCAAGCCGACTTGTGACACTAACAAATAAACTTTAAGTAGAGTGCAAAATGTTGATCTTGGAGAAAATTAACTTTAGCAAGTGAAGTTATGCGGGATACTTTCCCAGTGAGGGACACTAGGTCAAGGCATACCCTGGAAATAGATTCCAGCACATCATTTGGAATAAGTGATTTGATTTTGCCTCTGATATCTCCCTCCACAAATAAACAGATTTAAATGCTTAACTGTTATTTTCCTACTTGAAAGTAATGAAGGTACCACATGGAGGAGCTGTAATCATACACAGAAAATTGAGTGAAAATCTCTTAAAGGGAAAGACATCCTTTTTGAATCTCTCATTCTCCTCTCACGATTAGTGTAGATAGTTAAGCCAATACATGCAGCTAACTTTCATTTTTGAGTTGCTGCGTGACAATTAAATCTGAAGTGAATTAAGCCCATGTTAAAATTTCCAACAAACAGTATGTCTTTCCATTCTGGAATGAATTTTTACAATGTTGTTACTGTTACGTTTTTCAGCACTTGATTCATAAATCACATTTGATTAAAATTATCTATGTACAGAGGTTTAGGATTCAAAGTAAACAGCATGCTTTAGGATGATTGTTTTACCTCCAAAAGCAACTAACATTTCCTAAAAATGAG
The DNA here is from genome assembly GCF_965287045.1 of Carcharhinus amblyrhynchos. Classification (NCBI taxonomy): domain Eukaryota; kingdom Metazoa; phylum Chordata; class Chondrichthyes; order Carcharhiniformes; family Carcharhinidae; genus Carcharhinus; species Carcharhinus amblyrhynchos. Next base: position 59,973,807 of record NC_137335.1, read on the forward strand.
ATATCCTCACTGAAGCCAAATAGAGTCTGTGTGAGAAAGTTTTTGTTTCCATTTGGCTAGTCATTGTGGGCACTTGGCCATATTTTCCCCGTTCAGTATATCGGATGAACATCTTGAACTAGATCTCGCTGCCATCAGCTCCTTGAGCCGTGCCTGAACAAGTCAGTGATAAACAATAGCTAATAGCCTGAGGGGGCTGGCAACTCTCGACTCATTTCCTGCTGATGTTTCACAAACGTCCATCCAAGCATCCCAGAGCACATACCGAAGCTTGTACCAAGTGTGTGTTGCAAACTGCAACCCGCCAAGCAGCTTTTTGCTAAAATAACTGAATAGTGGCAATTAAATATCTATAAGGCACTGTTCAGAGAATGGAAGTTATGCTCACGTAATATCCAGTCGCTGCAGCTTTGTGCTTTTAAGCAGTTCTTTGCATGGATGTAAGTAAGCCTCAAGCACTTAAAGTGGGGGCGGCTGTATCATCTTGCATTAAAGCTCCAAGGAGCTTAAACAGGGTATTTAATATGTCTGCATTCATATTCAACTAACATAACTTTTTTTGTATCTTTGAGCCACAGAGGAACAATCTACATCCAGAGTGGTTTAGCTTTGGGGTAGAGCAGAATGGTCTAAATTGCCACTGCATTCATGCAAAAATGCCATCATTTTGTGCGGCCATTGTTTGCACTTAAACCTGAAATCACACTGGCTCTACAGGGTAGTCGTTAGCTAGCTGTCACTCCTTTAAGCATAAAGTTGCAAACAAAAAGGGTACTTTAGAGTTTTGTTGACTCCCTTTTTCTGAGGTGAATTCTGTGCTGCGGCCCAGTCACATTTCACGAGTTAATTCAGGGCAGGATAAATGTGCTGTGTCTCTTTGCAATATCAGATAAGGATACGCCAGTCTTTCCACTCAGTGGGAGATGAGTGCAATGCAGGTCAGTGGTGTGGGTTTGCACGCTGCTGACCCAAGAGCTGAAAATAGAAGGATCACCGTACTTTAAATGAGGCCCTTTTATTGTGCAAGAGCAGCTTGCAAGACAAAATTGGCAGCTGCAAAGAGAGGGGTTATTTCTGATACAGAGGTGGGCCATATTGTCACCCAGTGCTGTGTTTCTGGTTTCTTTCAATATGTTTTCAGCTCAACTGGCTTTTGAAAGCCTGCAAGCTAATTTATTCGGTGAAAATTGTTGCATGTTCCATTTTGGAATTGCAAGACAAGGATTTTCTGGGTGGCACAGTGACACATTGATCAGGACTGCCGCCTCCTGGCACCAGGGATCAGGATTTGAGAGAGAAACAGACATAATGTTTCAAGTCCACATGGCTCTTCTTCTGAGCTGAAGAAGGTAGAAATGTGACTTATTATATACTGTATAAGAGGACGGCATGGTGGCACAGTGGTTAGTATTGCTGCCTCACAGCGCCAGGGACCCGTGTTCAATTCCCTGCTTGGGTCACTGTCTGTGTGGAGTCTGCATGTTTTCCCCATGTCTGCGTGGGTTTCCTCCGGGTGCTCTGGTTTTTTTCCCACATTCCAAAAGACGCGCTGGCTAGGTGTATTTGCCAAGCTAAATTCTCAGTATACCCGAACAGGCACCAGAGTGTGGCGACGAGGGGATTTTCACACTTCATTGAAGTGTTGATGTTAGCCTATTTGTGACACTAATAATTAAACTTTAAAGTCTTCTTTTCTCAGCTCTCATTTAGGTGTGACATGCTGGAGTACGAAGAACTGGGACATGGCAGGTTTAGAGCATAGCAGCTGAATTTCTCGTCTTGTCTGTACTCGCTGCCCTAGGGACAAGCTGTATTGAGTTCAGGCATCACCTCCCCAAGGAGAAGTGGTTGTGGTTGGGATTGGCGGGCTGTGGGTGGAAATTAGACAGTGAAACCTGGACTGCTCTGGTGTTGTTCCTAGTGGTTGACTCAGCGGGAAACTGGTGGACATCGGGGAGCAGCTTCTTCCATTCTTAGTGCAGAGCCTGGGCAGTTAGGGCAACTGGACAGATTTCAATGAAAGGTATTCTGACCCACACTCCATACCGCACAGAAATTTCCCAAGCCATGCCTTCCCATTGCTCCACAACACATACTACCGGACAATCTCTCCTCCATCCTCGACATTCTGATGTCATCAGGGATATACCGATCGTCAGGCCTTTCTCCTGCAAAATAGCCATTATCTTTCCCAGCCCCTTCCCCAAATGCTGATCACAAATCCTCTTTTCTGTCTGCAATTTTCACCAAGTCTCAAATTTCCTTTCCACTTGAAAATTATTGCCTCCCCGTGTCCAGATCAATTTAAAATGGGTGTCCTCATCTTGATAAAATGGGTATCCCCCAAGGCTTCATACTGATTCTAAATCAGTGACTCCTTCTGACATGTCCTTTAACTCACTGTGCTGATATCTGGCTGCCCCTTCTTCCCCACCTCCTATTCTCCATTAATATTAGCTGTTCTTTCAGTTATCATGCTCTGTCCTTCTTTCGTTGAAGCCTTCAGCCTTACTTCATATGTTCATAAGTTCATAAGATGTAGGAGCAGAATTAGACTGTTTGACGGCCCATCGAATCCTCTCTGCCATTCAATATGCTCCTCATCCTCATTTTCCTGCCTTCTCCCCATAACCCTTCAACCCATTACCAATTAAAAATCTGTCTAACTCCTCCTTAAATTTACTTACTATCCAGCATCCACCACACTTTGGGGTAGTGAATTCCACAGATTCACAGCCCTTTGGGCGAAGTAGTTTCTCCTCAACTCTGTTTTAAATTTGCTACCCGTTATCCTAAGACTATGAACTCTCGTCCTAGAATGCCCCATAAGAAGAAACATCCACTCCACATCTACTTTATCCATATCTTGCTCCCTTCTTGTCTTCTTCAATCCTTGTTCCAACTTCATATAGATCCAAGTAGCTACAAATATCATTGGGATCAACAGCAATGACCACAGAATTAAAGGTATCTAGGTTATCGATCGGACTGCTCAGTTTTTAAGTTTATCTATTAGTGTAACAAGTAGGTTTACATTAAAACTGCAATGAAGTTACTGTGAAAATCCCCTAGTCGCCATGCTCTGGCGCCTATTCCGATACACTGAAGGAGAATTTAGCATGGCCAATGCACTTAACTGGCACGTCTCCCAGACTGTGGAAGGAAACTAGAGCACCTGGAGGAAACCCATGTACACATGGGAAGAATGTGCAGACTCCGCACAGACAAGCCGGGAATCGAACCTGGGTCCATGCCGTTGTGAGGCAGCAGTGTTAACCACTGTGCTACCAAGATCAGAACAATGTGAAAAAAAATGATGTATGGCCCAAATGTCACAACAAGACAGATCTTGATTTTATGCCTTTGTGGATTTTAGTTAGGAGAGATATAGGGCTGGTGACTCACTATTACCACTTTGCACTCTGGCACAAAATTAATATCTTGCTCAGGATACCATCAAGGTCCCTGCAGCACCTGAACATTGAGTCCCTCTCTGGCCATTGCATCATATTGTTTAGTATGAAGAACATTTATGAAAATAGTTCATGACTTACTAAAAAAGACTATCCCAGTGGGGAAGAAGAATTCTAGAAAGAAGATAAAACATTATGGTTAAACAAGGAAGTTAAGGATAGTACTAATCTGAAAGAAAAAAATAATGTGGCAAAGATTAGTGGTAAACCTGAGGATTGGGAAAATTTTAAAAAACAACAAAGGATGACCAGAAAATAATAAAGAGGACTAAGAAGAGCAAGTAATATAAAAACAGACAGCAAGAGTTTCTTTAAATATGTAGAAAGAAAGAGAGACGCCAAAGTGAACATAGGTCCCTGAGAGAATGTGAGTGGAGAAATAATAATGGGGAATCAGGAAATGGCAGAAGAGTTAAACAACTATTTTGTGTCAGTCATCACAGTGGAAGACATGAATAACATTCCAAAAACTATTAAATAATCAAGAGGTAGAAGGTGTGGGGGAAGGCATGGGGGAAGGAAATAAATACACTAACTATCAATACAGAAAAAGAGAAGCTAATGGGGATAAAAGCAAACAAGTCCTCTGGATTTGATGGGCTGCATCCTAGGATATTAAGTAAGTCGCCACAGAGGTTGTGATCTTCCAAGAATTCTTAAATTCTGGAAATGTCCCAAAGGATTGGAAAACTGCCAATTAGCACCCTTATTCAAAAAACAAAGGAGACAGAAACAGGTAACTAGAGGCCATTCAACTTAACTTCTGTCATTGGGAAAATGTTACAACCCATTGTAAAGGATGTGATAGCAGACCATTTAGAAATGCATAATATAATCAAGCTGACCTAAAAATGCAAAATGCTGGAATCTCTCCACAGATCTGGCAGTGTCCATGGAGAGAGAAACAGAATTGACCTTTCAAGCCTGTGACTTTTCATTTGATCTGACGCATGAAGGGGAAATCATGCCCAACAAATTTATTAGAATTCTTTGAGGTTTTAAGAAGCAGGATAAAGGGGAACCAGTAAATGTAATATACTTGGATTTCCCAAACAGTGTTTGATAAGGTACCACACAAAAGGCCTCTTAATAAGATCAGAGCCCATGGAGTTGTGGGTAGTATTTTAGTAAGGATAGAGGATTTGCTTACTGATACAACGCAGGGAGTTGGAATAAGAGGTGCACTTTCAGGATGGTGATCTGTAACTAGTGGAGTGCTACTGGGGTTATAACTATTTGCAATATATATTGACTTGGATGAGGGAAGTGAATGTACTATTGCCAAGTTTGTAATGACACAAAAATAGATGGGAAGGAAAGTGATAAGGAAAGCAGAAAGAATCTACAGAGGGATAGAGACAGGTTAAGTGAGTGGGCAAAAATGTGGCAAATGGAATACAATATAGGAAAATACGAAGTTATGCACTTTCACAGAGGGAATGAAGAAGCTGAATGTTATTTCAATGGAGAAAGATTGCAGAAAGCTGCAGCACAGACAGATTTGGGGTGGGGGGGTTCTCATGCATAAATCATAAAAAGCTAATGTGTAAGCCCAGCAGGTAATTTGGAAGCCAAATGGAATACTGGCCTTTATTTCAAAGCGAATGTAATATAAACATAGGGAAGTCTTGCTAAAATGAAACAAGGCACTAGCTAGACCATGCCTGGAATACTGTCAACAGTTTTGGTCTCCTTTTCTAAAGAAATCTATACTGACATTTGAGACAGTCCCAGGTATGGAGGGATTTTCTTATGAGAAGAAGTTGAGTAGGTTGGGCCTGTACTCAAATGAGTTTAGAAGAATGAAACATGACCTTACTGAGGCATTTCAGATTCTCAAGAGGCTTGGCAGGGTGGAGATTGAGAGGTTTTTTCCCTTTGTGGGAGAGTGTAGGCCAGGGGACATAACCTCAGAGTAAGTGAGTCATCCATTTAAAACCGAGATGAGGAGGAATTTCTTCACTTCAAGAGTAGTGAACCTGTTGAATTCTTTACTGCAGGAAGCAGTAGAGGCTGATTTGATCAGTATGTTCCAAGGCTGAGATAGACAGATTTTTAATCAGTGAGGGAATCAAGGGTTATGGAGATAAGGCGAGAAATTGGAGTTGAGGATTATATCAGATGATCTCATGAAATTGCAGTGTAGACTTGATGGGCAGAATGACCTAATACTGTTCCTATGTCTTATGGTGCCAGCAACCCCTTTATCCTTCTCTTCCTCAAAATCAATAGCTCCAATGTTGTTCTCATATGGCATCCCAATCTCCACCTTGAGCTCCCCTAAACTTTGCCTCATGTATCCCGTACCAAATCCCATTCACTTATCACCCTCACTGACCTAATAACAGAAAATGTTGGAACTACTCAGTAGATCAGGCAGCGTCTATGAAGAGAGAAGTGGAGTTGACCTTTCAAGTCAGTGACCTTTCATTTGACCTGAGGCAAGTTTTAAAAAATGTGATAGGTTTTGAGCAAGTGAAAGGGGGAGAAAGGGAAGAAGAACAGAAGGAAAGGTCTGTGACACATCCCCAGAGTGGGGAGCAGGGGAGATTATATGAGAAAAGCTGCAACACCAGAGTAAGTGATAATGAGACAAGCTGAGAGACAAAAGATGTACCTCAAGGATGTGTGTGTAACAGGAATGGCACCGACCTACCTTGGCTCTCCATTTCCCCCTTCCCCCAATTACCTCTGAATTGAGAATCCTACCCTTGAGTTCGAGGGCTCTTCCTGGCCTTATTCCTCCCTTCCTCTGCACCCTCCTCCAGCCTTACAATTCTGTCTTTGACAAAATTTCTCTTCTGTCTCTCTCCTTTTGAACAAGTGCCCGCCTTTCAATCCATCATATGCAACCATGTTGTGAACTATCTATGCTGTAGAAATCCCTCCTTGGAATCATCTGCTTCTCCATCTCTCTTTTTCTCTCTTGTTAAGACCCTTCTGAAAGCCCACTTTCTTTGACCGCTCCTGCTGTATTGACTGTTTCTCCTTAAATCTTTGTCAATGTCTTGGAATGTCCCTCCTGACCCAGAGTTAAACCCATTATATAAATGCAGCTGGTTTGAGATGCAGGGCGCAGTCTTCAGCCCATCTGTCCACTGGTGTGGGATCCTCTGGTCCCGCAGTTCATCGAATCATAGAACCCTACAGTGCAGAAAGAGGCCCTTCAGCCCATTGAGTCTGCACCGACCACAATGCCACCCAGGCCCTACCCCCACATCCCCACATATTTTACCTGCTAATCCCTCTAACCTAAGCATTTTAGGACACTAAGGGGCAATTTTAGCATGGCCAATCAACCTAACTCACACATCTTTGGACTGTTGCACATTACACAAAGCACATTCTTGTCAGCGGGAATTTCCATTAAAGCCACCTTACGCCTCCGGGAATGTCTGTGGCAGGGGGTGCAGCCCTAGAGAACCCTGCCAGCGTGAACGCACAAAAAATCCAAGCCTTATCCTCTGACCCACCCGGTTAATATCACACCAGGGTCCAAATCATATCATCAGATCTCTATACGAACTTCCTCATCAGCACTTCCTCCTTTTAAGAGTGCATTTGCCATTGGAGTTGGTTCCAGAGTTAAAATGGCACTCAGTAGCTTTCTGGCAGGAAGGCATACTCAGTCAATTTTTATAGTTATAACCCATTCACCCACCAAGACAGTGGGCGGGTTGTGTTAAAATGGGGGCCCAGATTCTTTGATCTACTAATTACAGCTTCTATTGAAAACAGCTGTCGGAGTTCTCAGTTTGACAGCAAATTACTGAGTGCGGAGGCTGGCGGCGCTGATTGCCTGTCTGGCCTGAGTTAGCCGATCTCAGCTTGGGTGGCAGTGGGGATACGACCATTGGCCTTAGCACCCCAGGGCTAGGAGAAGAAAAAGTCAGCCAAGGTTCCCAGTACTGACAATGATCCAATGGCTTATACTGAAAAAAAAAGCCTGCGACTGCTGAGAGCGAGGACAGAATTGGAGGCAGCCGTAAACAGTTGAACAGCTTGCTGGTGTCCGTAGTCTGGACTCCAGCTTGTCACGGGCCTGTAACACTGCAGCAACAGTCAGCAACCTCAGAGAGGAGGAGAAAATAAAGATGGGAGACAGGGAGGGAAAAAGCCTTCTTCCTGTCAAAGTATTTTATAATTTACATGCCATTGTAAATCACAGTGACATTCAAGACCAATTGGGATTTCAATTCCTTGATGGAAAGAAGATGCTGTAAACTTGATACTGACAGTCATGGTACGTAAACACTCAAATGGAGTGCATCTGTTTCCACTGGAGTTCTTGCTGATTTCCAGCAGTCCCAGAAGAAAATCTTTTTTTTTATTATTTCTTGTAAATCTCTGTGCTTTCTTCCCCCCCTCTGTTTTTGCTCAAGGCTGGGCTAATTTATGTAACAACACGCCGTTGTCCAAACTCGGATAGTCAGGGGACGAAGGATAGAATATTGCAGCCTGGTCTTTATTCACTTTTATTTCAGGATGTACGTTGCAGCTCAAAGAACCAACCAAAAACCCGTCTTTCGGCTTGCTCTCATATACACATCTACATGTTTAGAAGCACAACAAACCCAAATTAATTACCCTGAAAACACAATGTGCACTTGAGAGAGAGGGGGGGACATCAGTCAATGATTCTGTGTGTGAGAGGGGGGAATATCACACAGGTTTTGTGTGTGCGAGACAGTTAACAATAGCAACACATTTTTTGTTATTCAATCATGGGACATAGGCGTCGCTGGCTGGGCCAGCATTTATTGCCCATCCCTAGTTGCCCGAGGACAGTTGAGAGTCAACTGTGGCTCTGGAGTCACATGTAATCCAGACCAAGTAAGGATGGCAGATTTCCTTCCCTAAAGGACATTAGTGAGGCAGATGGGTTTTTCTGACAATGGACAATGGTTTCATTGTCATCTGTACATTCTTAATTCCAGATTTTTAAAATTAAATTCAAATTCCGTCATCTGTCATGGTGGTATTTGAACTCGGGTCCCCAGAACATTAATTGAGTTTCTGGATTAATCATCTAATGATAATACATAGAACATAGAACATTACAGCACAGTACAGGCCCTTCAGTCCTCAATGTTGTGCTGAGCTATGCCCAATCCCAAGATCAAGCTATCCCCTCCCTGTATTCTGGTGTGCTCCATGTGCCTATCCAATAACTGCTTGAAAGTTCCTAAAGTGTCCGACTCCACTATCATAGCAGGCAGTCTATTCCACACCCCCAACCACTCTCTGAGTGAAGATAAATATCACTCAGCAATCACCTTCCCTGCCTGCTAGCTACATCTGGATGAACAACACATTTTCTCAATGTCTTCCCAGGAGGATATCTTTCAACAAGAAGGGAAATACTGGGAAAGAATTGAAATATTTTTTGTCAAATGTTCAACAGAGCCTTGTCTTTCCTACCCCTGTCACAGCACACAAGGGATTACCAGCTTCACTCACCAATTTTGGGCTTTATTTTAACTCTGGCGGGTTTCGGGCAGGTAGACGCTAAGTGAGGTGATGGCATCTTCCCTGACTTGAGTTTGAGGTGCAAGACATTTGACCTCTGCACCTTGCTGGTTAGTTGCCTACCAGAAGGGGAATAGAAAACAAAAATAGAAAATGCTGGAAGATCTCAGCAGCCCTGACAACATCTGTGGAGACAGATTAGACCCAACGATTCGAGTTGGGACCTGAGTCAACCTGAGTGTTGGCTCTCTCCACAGATGAGGACGCCAGTGATGGCTGTTTGGCAGCAACACTCTGCCATATTTTGGTAAGATTTAGCCCATAGAAATCAAAGGACAGGAGTAGGAGTGGGAAGGGGTGGCACGGTGGTGTACCGCTGCCTCACAGCGCCAGGGACCCAGGCGCCCAATTCCAGCCTCAGGTCACTGTCTGCGTGGAGTTTGCACTTTCTCATAGAATCCCTATGAGAGGCCATTTGGCCCATCGAGACTGCACCGACCACAATCTCACCCAAGACCTACCCCCATATCCCGACATATTTTAACCACTAATCTCTCTAACCTATGCATCTCAGGACACTAAGGGGCAATTTTAACATGGCCAATCAACCTAACCCGCACATCTTTGTACTGTGGGAGGAAACCCACACAGACACGAGGAGAACGTGCAAACTCCATACAGACAGCTACCCAAGCTAGGAATCAAACCTAGGTTCCTGGAGCTGTGAAGCTGCAATGCTAACCACTGTGCTACTATGGGTTTCCTTCCAGTGCTCTAGTTTTTCCCACAGTTCAAAGATATGTGGGTTAGGTGGATTGGCCATGATAAATTGACCCTAGCGTCAGGGGGATTAGCAGAGTAAATGAGGGTAATGGGACCTGGTCAGTACAGACTCAATGGGCCGATTGGTCTCCTTCTGTGTTATAGGGATTCCATGATTCAGCCCTTTCAGCCTGCTTTGTTATTAACTATGATCATGGTTGGTCCTCTATCTTAATGCCTCATTCCCGCTTTCTCCCCATACCCCTTGATGTCGTTAAAATCTAAGAAATTACCTATCTCTTTTTTAATAGATTCAGTGATTTGGCCTTCTGTGGTCTAGAATCCCACAGATTCACTTCTCTTTGAGTGAAAACATTTTCCCTCTTCTCAGTCCTAAATGGTCTCTCTTGTATCCTGACATTGTATCCCCTGGTTCTAGATTTCCCGATGTGGGTATGCCGGCGTTGGACTGGCGTAAACACAGTAAAAAGTCTGACAACACCAGGTTTTAGTCCAACCTATTTATTTGATAATATACTCGCAAGCTTTCGAGGGGTTACCCTCTTCGTCAGGTGAATGGAGAGTTCTGGCCTCAGACAGAGCATATAAAGCACAGACAGTTTAGAGATTACTGATTAAAATGCGAATCCTTACACCTAACCTGCTGTTCAAGACCTGAAGTGGCTGATAATGTGAGTGGTAGGAGCACTGATCACAGTTTAAAGAGATGTGTATTGTCTCCAGACAGTACAGTAAGTGAGGTTTTGCAAACCCAGGCAAGTCACGGGGGTTACAGATAGTGCGACATGAACCCAAGATCCCTGTTGAGACCGTCCTCATGTGTGCGGAACTTGGCTATCAGTCTCTGCTCAGCGACTCTGCGCTGTCGTGTGTTGTGAAGGCCGCCTTGGAGAATGCTTACCCGAAGGTCAGAGGCTGAATGCCCGTGACCACTGAAGTGTTCGCCAACAGGAAGGGAACAGTCTTGCCTGGTGACTGTCGAGCGATGTTCATTCATCCGTTGTCGTAGCGTCTGCATGGTCTCCCCAATGTACCATGCTTCGGGACATCCTTTCTTGCAACGTATCAGGTAGACAATGTTGGCCGAGTTGCAAGAGTATTTACCGTGTACCTGGTGGATGGTATTCTCACGTGTGATGATGGTATCCATGTCGATGATCCGGCATGTCTTGCAGAGGTTGCTGTGACAGGGTTGTGTGGTATTGTGGTCACTGTTTTCCTGAAGGCTGGGTAGTTTGCTGCGAACAATGGTCTGTTTGAGGTTGTGTGGTTGTCTGAAAGCAAGAAGTGGGGGTGCGGGGAGGGCCCTGGCGAGAGGGCCCTCCCCACACCCCCACTTCTTGCTTTCAGACAACCACACAACCTCAAACAGACCATTGTTCGCAGCAAACTACCCAGCCTTCAGGAAAACAGTGACCACAATACCACACAACCCTGTCACAGCAACCTCTGCAAGACATGCCGGATCATCGACATGGATACCATCATCACACGTGAGAATACCATCCACCAGGTACACGGTAAATACTCTTGCAACTCGGCCAACATTGTCTACCTGATACGTTGCAAGAAAGGATGTCCCGAAGCATGGTACATTGGGGAGACCATGCAGACGCTACGACAACGGATGAATGAACATCGCTCGACAGTCACCAGGCAAGACTGTTCCCTTCCTGTTGGCGAACACTTCAGTGGTCACGGGCATTCAGCCTCTGACCTTCGGGTAAGCATTCTCCAAGGCGGCCTTCACAACACACGACAGCGCAGAGTCGCTGAGCAGAGACTGATAGCCAAGTTCCGCACACATGAGGACGGTCTCAACAGGGATCTTGGGTTCATGTCGCACTATCTGTAACCCCCGTGACTTGCCTGGGTTTGCAAAACCTCACTTACTGTACTGTCTGGAGACAATACACATCTCTTTAAACTGTGATCAGTGCTCCTACCACTCACATTATCAGCCACTTCAGGTCTTGAACAGCAGGTTAGGTGTAAGGATTCGCATTTTAATCAGTAATCTCTAAACTGTCTGTGCTTTATATGCTCTGTCTGAGGCCAGAACTCTCCATTCACCTGACGAAGAGGGTAACCCCTCGAAAGCTTGCGAGTATATTATCAAATAAATAGGTTGGACTAAAACCTGGTGTTGTCAGACTTTTTACTCTAGATTTCCCAACCAGGGGAAAACATGCTCTCTGCGTCTTTGTCTGTCCAGCCTTGTTAGAATTTTATGTTTTAATCAGATCTCCTCCCACCTTTCTAAATTCTAGTGAATACAGGCCCAGTCAACTTGCTAATTGCCCTTTTAAATACCTTAATTGGCTATCTGCTGCTGTTGAAGGGCTAGCCAGTGCTGCTGGGAGCCCGCATCTGGGAAAAGCACATGGAGGTGGGAGTGAGTTAGGGAGCCACAAAATCGTCTCACTGTGGATTTCAGACAACGTTTTAGCTCCAGGCTGCTGCAGAATTTATCACTTGCATCTCCCAGTTTGCAGTACACAGCTGCATCAAGTAAATCACTGGAGCAGGTCATCTGGAGAGGGAATATACTAGACTGCTCCAACCTTCCTAGCCAGAGCAGATCTTTTGATTTGATTTGATTTATTATTGTCACATGTATTAGTCTACAGTGAAAAGGATTGCTTCTTGCTCACTGTACAGAGAAAGCGTACCGATCATAGAAAAGGAAAGGAGAGGGTGCAGAATGTAGAGTTACAGTCATAGCTAGGATGCAGAGAAAGATCAACTTAATGTAAGGTAGGTCATTCAAAAGTCTGATGGCAGCAGCAAAGAAGCTGTTCTTGAGTCAGTTGGTAGGTATCCTCAGACTTATATATCTTTTTCCTGACAGAAGGTGTCCAGGGTGTGGGGATCCTCAATTATGCTGGCACCATTTGTGAGGCAGCGGTAAGTGTAGATAGAGTCAGTGCACGGGAGGCGGGTTTATGTGATGGATTGGGCTTCATTCACAAGACTTTGTAGACTCTTGTGGTCTTGGCCAGAGGAGGAGCCATACCAAGTTGTGATACATCCAGAAAGGATGCTTCCTATAGTGCATTTGTAAAATGTTGCATCACAGGTTACCTCTGTGACGGATTCCAGAAGGCAGAATGAGAGAGCTGTGTAATTTGTAGCATTTGCCAGCTCCCTTCATGTCCAGATTCCACTGATTTAGCTGTCTGGGCACCAGAAGATGAGCCGACAGCTTAAGGTAACATAAAAGCTTTTCCACTGCATCCTTCTTCAACTGCTGTGTGATCACAACACTTTCATTCTGTGACATTTGTCCATCCTCCTACTAGTCCACACATCTGAAATAAACAAAGATGTGCGGGGTCAGGTGGATTGGCCATGCTAAATTGACCCTTAGTGTCCTAGGATGTGTAGGTTAGATGGATTAGCCATGGGAAATGTGTGGGGTTATGGTGATAGAGGGCCTGGGTAAGATGCTCTGTCAGAGAGCCGGTGTAAACTCAATGGGCCAATTCTATGGGGATTCTATGATCCTATGATCTGAATTTGGCTTCTGAGAAACCAGAAATAACCCTTACACATGTGGCTGATGACATCTCACCGCAACTTCATCAAAGTTGCAAATGTAATAAGGGTATTGCTTTTAATTTCATATACAGCATTCTAGTGAATTATTTTGTTCTCCTGGTAGTCAACTCATGGCGCTTTTCTTTACAGAAGGTTTCATCACTCTGGTACTCCTGTGATGTGCCACCCAGTGGCTTCAGCATAGCTGGTGAAAGGCTCATGTTGGCATCCTTGAGTTAACTTGTTGACACCATGATTAGCATTGGTTGAGAGGGTGTTGAGGGACCACACAGGCTAACAGGGTGAGCAAGAGCTACCATTCCCACTCATTGAGTAGTTTCACAATACCAGGTTAAAGTCCAACAGGTTTATTTGGTAGCATGAGCTTTCAGAGCATTGCCCCTTCATCACGTGATGAAGGGGCAATGCTCCAAAAGCTCGTGCTACCAAATAAACCTGTTGGACTTTAACTTGGTGCTGTGAGACTACTTAATGCGTCTACTCCAGTTCAACACCGGCAACTCCACATCATGACTCCCACTTGTGTGGGACCTGGGGCTTAGCACCTCAGCCTATTTGTAGGAGGGTAAACTGCAGGAGGTGAGGAACATCGTCAGAGGCCCAATCTCACCGAAGCAAATGTCTGCCTATCTCCAATCAGAGCACAAGTTCGAGATCAACTTTCAAAACTGAATAATGCTAGGGAGAAACTCTTATTCAAGTCAACTTAGCTCAAGCATGTGGAAGTGAAGTGATAAGAATAATGTCTTTGTTGCATGCCATGGCAAAGATGACTCAGCTATGAGGAAATGGAACATGAACTAACTCCTAACTGACTGTCAAGCAGGAAGTGTGGATCATTAAAAGTAAAACTTTAAGTCTTGTGATCTCCACTCTATTGTTCTCCCACTGAATTGATATCTCAAAATTACAACTGCAAAGAATCCTGAGAGATGTCATGTATTCCTGCCTGGATTAACCAGACACACAAACAGTTGGACTGTTGGAAACCAGTTGGCTTGAGACTTTGATGTTACTTTTATAAGACTAATAATTGTTATGTATTTCCTTAATTTATACAAGGGTACCACAATGGTTTTCCTTTCACTCATCCCATGCTTTGTTACAAAGTCAGACAATGCTGGAAACGTACAGTAGGTCAAATAACATCTGTGGAGGGAGAAACTGGGCTAATGTTGTAGGTCGATGATCACTCATCAGGGCTGGCAGGTGTGAATGAGTGAGCAAGTAGGGAGCTGCATGACCTATTCCCATGTTCCTATTACTATGAGTGTTTATCCTGTTATTACATTCCCTACCCAACACAATCTCTTCTGCAGCTCCTCCTGGGCTATTTACTTGGTGCTGGGGATCCAATGGCGGCACATCCAGGAGCCCAATTTTGTCTGATGAAGGGTCATCCAGATTCAAGAACAACTCCTTCCCTGCTGCCGTCAGACTTTTTGAATGGCCATATCTTGCACTCAGTTGATCTTTTTCTACACCCTAGCTCTGCCTGTCACACTACATTCTGCACCCTCCCCTTTCCTTCTCTATGAATGGTATGCTCTGTCTGTAAAGTGCGCAAGAAACAATACTTTCCACTGTATACCAATACATGCGACAATAATAAATCAAATCAAATCAAATCATGTTAGATCCATTCTCTCTCCACATATTCGTTAGAATTTTACTGCCCCGCCTGCCACAGAATTGGAGAGGGTGAAGGGTGGACAACGGAAACATCCGTTGACCTCTGGGGGAGGTGGTGGGTGGATTTTCCAGTTTCGCTTGAGCAAAGCCATAAAATCCTGCCCATGCTGTCACATCTGCTGAGATTTTTCAGCATTTTTGATTTCTGGTCCAATTTCAATAGCCGACCGTCACTTCCTGATGAAGTGGTAGCTGTTTCGATTGGAACGTCAAGCAAATGGTCCATTGTTGAACCAAGCCCCTCTTTTAAAACAGGCCGATTTCCCTTGTACCGGTTCTGGACAGGGCCTGGTGTTCGCTAGGCCATGTTCCAACCTAGGAGTTAAAATAAACCTTAAAGCAATGCATTAATGTATTGAGACCAGCCAGCAAAGGTTATGGGTGTGTGGCGGGTACTAGATTACTTGTACCAAGGCCTGTTAGAACTTGTTTATATCCACACACTCCCCCAGTTCAATTAATGTCACATGATACACTGTGGGGACAGAACTTTTGTCATCAGAGTCTGTTTATAGCCGTTCTTTTTTTAAACTGGCTCTATAGCAGATGCGAGGTATATTTGGTTCTGACAGCACTTCATCAAAAAGAGCCGTCCGAGGACAGAATGGGTTTAACATCTAAAGTCTCGGCTAATTAAAAGCCCTTTTATGAGCTCTCAAATGCAGTGCACTTTCTTTCAGTTAAATAGGAAGGAAAAATTCTGAGGCTGTACTTAATTGCTACTCTCCGCTTTGAATAGAAGAAATTGCCAATTAGATCACATATCCTGAAGATGCTCTACATATTTTAAGTAATTCCCCTAAATAATGGACATCGTTAGAACAGCCAAGAAGGTAGAAAGGCTCCACTCAATCTTTCGATATCATTAGAAATGGGACAATTTTTATCAGTAGGGTTCTGAACATTGTTATTGTCCTTCTGTAAAAACGGGAAGCATTTAGACTTTCCTTCCTCCTTAATAACCCATTAAAAATAAAATGTTTGACCTCTGAATCTTGTTGGAAGGTATTAATAAATGAATTATTGCATCACTGATGGCTGGCAGCCTCTGTATTTAAGTACACAGATCTGCTTTATGAAATAAACTTCACTGTACTTTTGCACACTACTACATTATGATGGGAATAAAGAAAGGCTTGTATGTGTACAGTACCCTTCACCACCACTGGATGCTCCAAAGTACATTCAAGTCCAATTAAATACTTTGAAGTGCCATCACTGTTGCAATGTTTTTAAGTTAAGTTTAAGTTTATTTTTTAGTGTCACAAGTAAGGCTTACATTAACACTGCAATGAAGCAAATGTGAAAACTTCTACTCGGGCACCTGTTCGGGTACACTGAGGGAGAATTTAGCCCGGCCAATGCACCTAACTAGCCTGTCTTTTGGACTTTGGGAGGAATCCAGGGAGCCCACAGGAAACCCACACAGACTTGAGGAGAACATGCAGACTCCGCATAGGCAATCACCCAAGCCGGAAATCGAACCTTGGTCCCTGGTACTGTGAGGCTGCAGTGCTAACTGCTGTGCCACCATGCCACCCACAGAAAAAAACATGGCAGCCAATTTGTACACAGCAAGCTCCCACAAATAGCAATGTGATAATGACCAGATAATCTGCTGACATGATGTTGAATTTGGGATGGTAAATGCAGGCCAGGACATTGGTCTTCATCTAAACAGTGACATGGAATCCAATGGGAGGGGCAATTCATGCTTCAGCTTAATCTCAGTGGGTGGGATAATTTAATTTGGCGTGAGGGGAAAAATCAGTTTCCCAACATCAAAATGAACTGCCAGAATTCTGTTCTTTGGACTTTAAAGGAGGGTTGAGCTTCCTGACTAACAATGTTAGCAAGTCTGTTTGCATACATTAGCACCTGATGCATGCTCATTAAAAGGCCAGCTTGCTGGAATAGCCTGCCAGCAGGAACTAAGATTGTTCCCCTTCATGAGTTTAGTTTACTTCTTAGTGTCACAAGTAGGCTTACGTTAACACTGCAATGAAGTTACTGTGAAAATCCCCTACTCGCCACACTCCGGCGCCTGTTTGGGTACACTAAGGGAAAATTTAGCATGGCCAATGCACCAAACCAGCACATCATTCAGTCTGTGGGAGGAAACTGGAGCGCCCAGTGGAAACCCATGCAGACACAGGGAGAACTTGCAGACTCTGCACAGACAGTGACCCAAGCCGGGAATCGAGCCCAGATCCCCAGCACTGTGAGGCAGCAGTGCTAATCGCTGCGCCACCGTGCTACCCAACCTCATATAAGTGGCTTGCATCTGGTAAGCGTCATGTCTTCCGTGACTTTGAGGTCAGCAGATTCTGCTTTCGCCTCTCTAGAGAACTTACATAACTTTGTTCGCATTCAGTGCTGGAAGCAAGAGTTGTGCGGCAACGGGAAGGGGGATGGGCTGGACCTGGGCAGCAGGCTAAAGGGGCAGTGGAGGGGGGAGGGAGGGAGACTATCCAGGTGCTCTTTGAATATGGCAGCATGACCTTCAAACGCAGGAAGTAAGGGGAGCCAGTGACTTCCTGTCTACCCCACCACTAGATTCACCGCGCTCCTCATGGATCCATAAGTAATAAGCGAAACAACTCCAGATTGTCTGTGTTCAGGCATCTTGCTCAAAACGTATCTCTACCCACACGCTGACCCCCCCAACACACACACACACACACACACACACACACACACACACACACACACACACACACACACACACACACACACCAGAATCACTCACACTTCTGTGCCTTCCACCGCACTTCGATTTCAGAGTGGAAAAAGTTCCACTTTTGGAGACAAGACTGAGCCATAACTGACTAATCACATTGAATCAATTTGGATAGGTAGGGTAAGGGGATTTCCAATAATAGTCACACCAAGTCAAATAAGTTCATGCAAATGATTTAGCGGTGCAACAAATAATGTAATTTTTTCCAATACAGAAAGGTCTGATTGAGAAAACCTCGGAGCTGCTCATTGTAGAGTAATGAATTAATGAGACCTTAATGCTCTGAGTGATGTAACTGTCACATCAGTGGCCAGATAACAGAGAGCCACAAAGAGAGAATACCATACGCACACTATGAGGTCTTTGTAATTAGTTTGTAACAAAAGTGGAAGTTAAACCATTCTAGCCATCCAAAGTCTGTCCAAAGGAAAGCAAAGCTTTATCAAGGTTAGTAAACCTGAACCATTAAGTGTTAGTAAATCTAACACTCATTTACAACAAAGAAAGCCTTCAAAACATGATGGCAGAAGCTGAGGTAAATACGTATTAACACACTCACTGTCAAGACTCCAACGAGTGCAGGACATCTCAGTGCAAGTTGAATCACCTACTCAGTGTGGAACATGGTAGGCATGTGGCTCACCCGTTGCTGGGTGCACCTGAAAATCACCCAGCGTGTCGATGCGTGGCCCAAATGTCTGCCTGACTTCCTCTCGCCTGATGGTTTTCAGGTGGGTCACGGGTGACCTGCCGTTGGACATTGCCTCAGCATGTCTGAGTTTTCTCCTCCAATCTGTGGCATTGATACTTTTTCACATCTTGCTTTTAGCTACTGTTGTGAACCTTATGTGCCTTGAAAAGATGTTCATTGATTCAATCCTTTCTCTGGACCTGACAATGTAACATTTTACAGTTCTATAAATTCTGGATGCTTTCAAATTTATATAGACATGTGGGATGAATGGAGGAAATGTGAATGGTTTCAAGTTATTTGGCTCCTCCTGTATGTAAGGTTTCAAAGTATGGTTTGGGATTGAGCTGTGATTGTATGAGTGATGGCACACACTTGCCATGGAGCTAAATCTTAACAATGATACTCTCATATCCTGAGGCAGTTATTAGGGCTATTCTTTTACTTTCTCTCTTCTAAAGATAAAAGGCAGAATTTCCTGGCTGCTCACACTGGCGGGATTTTCGATTTCCTCCGTAGTGAATGAAGATTTGGCTGAGCGCCAAATTCTCTGTCCTTGTCTGTACTGTCAGCAAGGGATGAATGGCCCATTAGATCACGCCCAAAGAGTAGCATTTTCCACCACATTGGCATGTTTTCCTGCAGCAGAGGCAAATCACCATTGGCAGCCATTGGCGTTGTCTGGTCCTGCCAATGTCTGCGGTGTTTTGCATGACTTGCACCCTCCATCTCTGGGGAAGCCGCCATGGTGGGGCCGCGCCATTGGTGGAACTGGAAGATCTTGCCAGCAGGAAAGGCCGAAAAATCCCAAACCAAATTTCCATTAATGCGCTACCAGCATGAAACCTCTTTGTCTGGCCTCACACATACAAATATTGTGCAGAAGCAACTTCAATTTTCAACCATTTCCACAGAAGTAGAACTGTTACCCTATAATAAGGGGATTTCTCTTGTCCCACCTGCGGGTTGAGGGAAGGTGCAGACTTTGCAAAGGTTCATAAGAACATAAGAAACAGGAGCAGGAGTAGGCCATCTAGCCCTTCGAGCCTGCCCCGCTATTCAATAAGATCATGGCTGATCTGTCGCTGCTCAGTTCCACTTTCCCGCTTTCTCCCCATAACCCTTAATCCCCTCTCTTATCAAAAACCCATCAACCCGCGTCTTAAAAATATTTAGCGAGGCAGCCTCCACCACTTCAACGGGCAGAGAATTCCAGAGATTCACCACCCTTTGAGTGAAGAAGTTCCTCCTCAACTCCGTTCTAAACCGCCCCCCTTTTATCTTGAGGCTGTGCCCCCTAGTCCTACTGTCTTTTTTGAGCGGGAAGAGTCTCTCCACCTCTATCCTATCCATCCCATTCATCATCTTATACGTCTCAATGAGATCTCCCCTCATTCTTCTAAACTCTAACGAGTACAAGCCTAGTTTATTCAGCCTCTCCTCATAGCTCAACCCCCTCAACTCCGGTATCAGCCTAGTAAACCTCCTCTGCACTCCCTCCAAGGCCAAAATATCTTTGCGCAGGTGCGGCGCCCAAAACTGCACACAGTACTCCAGCTGCGGCCTCACCAATGCCCTATACAGCTGCAGCAAGACCTCCCTACTTTTATATTCAATCCCCCTCACTATGAAGGCCAGCATCCCATTTGCCTTCCTGACCACCTGCTGCACCTGCAAGCTGGGTTTTTGCGACTCATGCACAAGGACCCCGAGGTCCCTCTGCACCGTCGCCTGCTGCAGTTTGTCGCCCCGTAAGTAATAGTCCTTCCTACCATTCTTCCTACCAAAGTGGACCACCTCACACTTGCCAACATTAAATTCCATTTGCCATTTCCTGGCCCATTCGCCCAGCCTATCTAGATCCTTCTGCAGACTCTCCACACCCTCCGCACAATTTGCCGTTCCCCCAATCTTGGTGTCATCAGCAAATTTCGACACCCTACACTCGGTTCCCTCTTCCAGATCATCTATATAAATGGTAAAAAGCTGAGGCCCCAGCACCGACCCCTGGGGCACTCCACTAGTCACCATCCGCCAATCCGAATAGCACCCGTTGACCCCCACTCTCTGCCTCCTATTTGACAGCCAATCCTCTATCCACGCTAACACCCTACCCCCAACTCCATGTCCCTCGACCTTCTGCAATAACCTCTTGTGAGGTACTTTGTCAAACGCCTTCTGAAAATCTAGAAAGACCACATCCACCGGCTCTCCTCTATCCACCGCCCTAGACACATCCTCATAGAACTCCAGTAAATTTGTCAGACACGACTTCCCTTTAATGAAACCGTGCTGCGTCTGCTCTATCAAGCAATTCCCTTCAAGATGCCTCGCAATTTCCTCCTTAATGACAGATTCTAACATTTTACCTACCACAGACGTTAAACTAACCGGCCTATAATTCCCCGCCTTTTGTCTGGCACCCTTCTTAAACAACGGCGTAACATTAGCCGTTTTCCAATCATCCGGCACTTCCCCGGAATCCAGCGACGTCTGGAAAATGTTCATTGACCTTGGTTGGGGATCTCCAGTTTTGGGGCACGTGCAGTCGAATCCCAGCCAATATCTACAACCATCTTGGTCGCAGCTTTCAATTTGCCTCAATGCTCCAGCCTTTTGGTTGTCTTGCATGCTGCAGCTTTGGCAGAATTCCTTCTTCTGAGCCAGAAGGTTGCGAGGTTCAGACCTAATCCAGGATGTCAATGCAAACCATCAGGATTGATATTACAGTGTCATGCTGCAAAAGTGCTTTTGTAGTTAAGATGTGACTTTTCTTCAGATGTGGCTTTAAGCTGATGCTCTTCCTGCTCACTCATGTGGATATAAAATATCGCACACAATTATTAAAAAAAGAGCATGGGAGTAATTCCTGCTGCGCTGATCAATATTTACCACTCAGTCCATACAATATCTAATTATTTAGTCATTATCACATTGCTGTTTGTGGGAGCTTGCTGCGTACAAATTGGCTGCTGTGTTTCCTACTTTGCAACAGTGTCTACTTTTCAAAGATATTTCATTGGCTGTAAAATCCTTTGGGATTGCTCGAGGTGGTGAAAGGCGCTATACAAATGCAAGTCTGTCTTGCACTGTGGGCCTCGACCATTCACGATTTTTTCTCAATAAGGCAGCCTTCATTCCAGTGTGTCTGCTGTGGGTTCAAGAGGGCGTGGAGGGAGTAACATTGCGACTGTGTCGGAGAAGTGTGGTTACATTGTCCTGTTAACTCATACGAATTGTGGCAGCTTAAACAAAGCCCGACGCGCACCTAAGAAATCTTCGCCCACTATCTTTCCGAGCTTTCATCTCCAACCCTATGACTCTTGCACCCACCATTGTTCCTCTAATTAATTACCGTTGATTGGTTTAATTTGCTGTTCATTGTTCTTGTGCATGATCAAAGACAAACCTCAATTAAGCCACTGAAGCAAATGTCAGATTAGCAAAATTCTTTCGTGTTATTACAGAGATTTTTCTCTCAAATTGGGGCTTGTCAGGAATGATTGCTGTAAAGTTCATCTCGGAGGTCACCGTGGCAATCAGGGTTTTCGGTCTTTAGAAGCAACAGGTTGTGTTGGGAATTTATGGTCGCTGCAAAAGTACAGATTCCATATTATTAAGGCAAGAATTTACCGCTCCAGTTGTTGCTGTTAAATACTATCCTGACATCTGAGTGGGGGATGGGAGGGGGAGGGATGTGGGGGACGGGGGGGTAGTTGGGCAGCAACCGGTATCATTAAACAGAATTCCCTTTATTTACAAGAAAAAAATGGATTGAAGACTGGAAAACAGTTAACACGTATTATTATATCCTATGATTGCGGATCTCTCAGTACGTTTTAGGTTTGTAATCTTTTCACAGCGCAGGAAGTCGTCTCTCAACACCAACCTGGTGTTGTGAGACTTCTTACTGTGCGTACCCCAGCCTAACACTGGCATCTCTACATTATAATTTCAAAGTAGACCAGTTAACATTTTTGATCTGTAGATGAAATGGGGAGAGGTTGGGGGCTGAGGGGGGAGGCTGGGAAGGGGGAGGGGGAGGAATTGCTCTTAATTGCTGGATGTAGAAATGCAGTGAATATGTTTTTTTTTAACAAATTGCCTTTATGTTGCTGCTCTGTGGAACAAGCACCAAAAATAAACGTTGTTGAAATGGATTGCACAAAGTTGGGCAATGTGAAGGTAATGCTGGGGTTTCAAGGCTCCGTCCCTGGCTGCGTCTATCTCACTCAAAGGGCAAACTGTAGAATGGATGGAAGTCGATGTTCCTGATTCCCGGAACTTCTTATATTCAAACCGTTGATTTCAATCTCACTGCCAGCCTGGTGCTCATTCTACATCTCAATCAGTGTGCCCTAGGCAAGAACAACTTGCCAGTAGTTTCAGCTATCGCTTTGATGTGTTCCGGCAATAGGTGGAGAGCTCCTCGTGATATTAAACACCAGCTACACATTTCAACCTGCATCATTTCAGAAACGCAGGTGGGAAAGATCAGAAAGGTCGTTACGTTGGCATCATTTTTTTTTTGCTAACTCCACATTATGCCCGTGCTATGTACATGATGGCAGCAGACTGCACTCCAATTGGCAGCTGTGATGAGACTTGCCTCTGTCTTTCAGAGATCTTTTCCTCACTTTCGCCGACGATCTGAGTGTGTGAGACGGCATTAACTAGAATTTCCAGCAATGCTATGCATTTCAGAAGGGTGGGATGGTTCCCTTCGCAATATGGCTACCTTTCTGCGTTGCGTTCCTCTCAATGAAAGATTTAAATTATGTTCAGAAAATGAAGCAATTCCAGGTGTTGTGAAACCATGCTTTAAATCAAAACTGATTTTTGAATTTATTGATTGGAAACCCATAATTAATTAGGGATCAAGGTCAAAAATAGCTGTACATTTGTATCACCTGTATCTTACGCTAAAACCATTGAAATTGAGACAACCAGTTTGCAAAGTCGCACTGGGAACAATAATCTTGATGGAGCAGAGACAAGGGCCATCCCCTATCTGATTAGCATTATGGCGACTAGGGGATTTTCACAGTAACTTCATTGCAGTGTTAATGTAAGCCTACTTTTGATACTAACAAATGACCTTCAAACAAAGCATCCAGATAATCAACAGGCTGCTCAACTTGGTGGAGGCAATCCACTAGCCATAATCAGAGCTCTGAATAAAAGTCATACAGACTCAAAACGTTAATTCTGTTTCTCTCTCAACAGATGTTGCCAGGCCCACTGAGTGTATCCAGCATTTCCTGTTTTTATTTCAGATTTCCAGCATTCTCAGTACTTTGCATTTATTTTAATGATTGGACAAAGAAAATATTTTTGCAATGTATAGAATGTAGGAATATAATCTGGTCATCTGTTCTGGCAATTGTCTTTTGTTCGGATGCATTCAGTATCCTGCTGTTGTTTGATTGATCTCTTGTAATTGCTTTTCTGTGGTTGTTAAGTGTTTAGTAACAAGCAATGTACATGCTCCCACTTCCTCAAGAGATTAAATCTTCCAGTTTGATTCTTTCCAGTGGTCATTTTAAGACTGCATCTGCAGGTCATTACTTCCTTTGAACATACTTAGTAACTGAATTGTATCTCCATGAGTGTCAGGCTAAAACATTGAAGCCTAGGAAGAATTTTTGCAATTTATTTTTAGATTAAGAAGATTTATCAAAGGCTTGTGATCAGTTTCAATTTTAAACTTGATCCTTTGGCATAACCAGAGAACTCTCATAGGCCCATGTGGCTGCTAATGCTTCTTTCTCAATGGTTGCATATCTCATTCTGTCTGGGAGAGATGTAGAATAACAAGGCTTCTTTGTCCATCTTTCTGAACTTGAAACAGCCCTGTGCCCAAGATTGCAGACAATGGGTGGGATTTTCTGGCTATGCTCACCCCAAGGCTGGAAAATCCTGCCTGAGGTCAACGGACCTTTTCTATAGTCATAGATCATCAATCATAGAGACCCTACAGTGCAGAAGGAGGCCATTCAGCCCAATGAGTCTCTACCGACGACAGCTCCACCTAGGCCCTATCCCCATAACCCCACACATTGATCCCACTAATCCTTCTAACCTATGCATCCTGGGACTCTAGGGCAATTTAGCAGCTAACACACACATCTTTGGACTGTGGGAGAAACCAGAGCACCTGGAGAAAACCCATGCAGACAAGGGGAGAACAAACAAACTCCACACCGACAGTGACCCAAACTGAGAATTGAATTCAGATCCCTGGAGCTGAGGCAGCAGTGCTGACCACTGTGCCACCATGCTGCCCCATGGCATTCATGTCCCTTGGTGGGTGCGACAGGAACATTCTGCCCAATGTGTCCACTGCTACAATTGTTGACAATTCTGGATCACAGTGCACGAGGATTTCTCGCAGTCTGAAGATTTTTGATCTTGTCAAAACTTTTTTGTTGGTCCATGTTCCAGCCCTACTGTTGACCCTTTCTCAACTGGTGTCATCATGGTTCATTGATATTCATCTAGCTTTCTGGGAGCCTACCTACTTGGTTGACTATCCTAAGATATTGTTGTAATTCTGTGATGGTTCTAAGCAGTGGAAACTCTACTCACCCTGGTTTCTGCAGGTTGGCATTAATTCTTGGATCTTACGAGAATTTAATCACAGGTTTTGCAAATTCACACGTGATTCCGTGTCCAATGTGATTCTTGCAGAACTTTGAGAACTGCTCTCAACTGACGGTCAAGTTGATTAATCACGTATAAGAAGTGGATTCAAACAACAATGTTATCTCTTCCATCCCTGCCAACGTCTGAGGCATCATACTCTGGAATATTCCAGGAGCAGAAGCAATTCTGAATGAAATCTCCTTAAGCCATAATGTTGAGAGATTTCTTACACCAGATTAATACCAGGTTTGTGCCCACCCCTGTCCAATGCTGGCATCTCCACATCATAAGCAGTAATGGCCAAATGGTGTGATTAAAAACAGATAACAATCTGGATTCTTTGTTCAGAAGCTACTGTCAAAAGCCGCTGCTTGCATACAATTTTGCAAAGAGGGTATTTTTGCTAATTTGGTGAGGCCTTCATCCACTGGTGCTATCAGGTGAATCTCAGTCTACTGACTTCTTTAACTGAGTCAAGTCCACACAGATTCTAATTCCATTTGACTTTGGTACTGTGATCATTTCAGAATACTACTTTGGTACGATGACTGAAAAGATTTTGTTGTTGTAACATGTGTTCAATCTCACTCTTGACTTTGTCTAAGGGCAAAGGTGAAGGACCTGTCTCACTACAGACTTATCATTTGCCCTTAGAATAACATGATGATATTCAGCTTTCCTAAGCCTGAAATGGAAATTGATTTCTGAATGCATTGTATAACTATTCATCAGCAATTTCATCAATTTTTTTATAAATTAATTTCAACTGCAATCCTTTTTTCGCTTAAGAATGATACCTGGTTACGTACAGGAGTTCAATAATTTCTTTATCCTTGCATCTTAATTTTGGCAAGTGTTGGCCTATTACTTACAACATAGTCCCTCCTGGACATTGCAACTGAATGGACTGTGTTATTTATTTTTAAGCCACTTTATCAGATAATACTGAAACACCTGTACCTTAATTTCTGTGGGGTGACCATCAACTTCTAATTTAATGCTTACATAAATCTCTGTTCCATTAACTTCTTCCAGGATAGGTATTCAGTGGCTCTTCACTTCCTGGATTTGATTTGACCTTGTTTTTCTTTCTTCTTATGATTGACTTGTACTTTAGATGAATGGACAATTATAAAATATCTGAATTAGGGAACCTAATAGAATGTTATCATTTATTGTGAGAGGAACTGATTACCAAGTAGGGGGGTTACGATTCAGTTATACTGGGCATTCGTGAGACAACATTTGGAATATAGTATTGGCCTCCTCTTTTAAGGAAACCTGTACGTGCATTAGAAACAGTTCAGAGAAGGTTTACTAGACTAACTACCAGGAACAGGCAGGTTGTCTAATGAGGAAAGATTAGACAAATTAGGTTTGTATCCACTGGAGTTTAGAGGAGTGAGAGATGACTTGATCAAAACCCTTAAGATCCTAAGGCGTGGATGTGGAGAGGATGCTTCGTCTTGCCATTGAATCTAGAACTAGGGGGTCACGGATTTAAAAATAAGGAGGTCACTCCGTTAAGACCGGGATAAGGAGAACTTTTTTTTTTCTCTGTGGGTTCTGACAGTCTGGAACTCTCTACCTCAAAAGGGGGGCACGGTAGCATAGTAGTTAGCACCAGTGCCAGAGACCTGGGTTCGATTCCCAACTTGGGTTACTGTCTGTGTGGAGTTTGCACGTTCTGTGTCTGTGTGAGTTTCCTCTGGATGTTCTGGTTTCCTCCCACAGCCCGAAAGACATATTGGTCCGATGCATTGACCTGAACAGGCACTGGGCTGTGATGACTGGGGGAGTTTCACAGTAACTTCATTGCAGTGTTAATATAAGTCTTAAATGTGACACTAATAAATAAACTTTTACTTTAGAGGAAACAGGGGGCAGGATTTTATGGCCTCGCTCATGCCAAACCAATAAGATCCTGCCATGAGGTCAACAGATCTTTCCATGTTCTGTCCCTCACATACTCTGATTCCCATGGCGGTTGCTAGCGGTAAAATTCTGGTCTGAATTTTTGAACATTTTTAAGAATGAACTTGATAGATTCTTGATTTTTGAAAGGTTATTGGGGATTGGCAGGAACATGAGGTTAAGGTTGCAATCAAATCAGCCATGATCACATTGAATGGTGGAGTAGGCTCAAGGGACTGAGTGGTCTACTCCTGATCCTAATTCATATGTTCTTATGTTCATAAGTATTTTCAAACATCAGAGTACGAACCAAAAACCGAGAGGACATTATTGTATGAGCTTGAATTGAATCCGAAATGAACAACACTTGAAGAAACCTCAATGGAAATACAAATAAAGTCAGTGTAGAATTGCCCACTGGAAAAGCAAATGATCAGATTCAAAATCTGAATCTCACTAAACCCAGCAATCGAGCTTCAGAACTCACTGAAGACAAGGAAACACCAGTCACCTGAAATTTAACCTCCTCAAAAACTCCAGCACTGAATTTAAATTTTCACTATATTCACAACTCGGAGCAAACTGTTTATCTATTATCACTAAAATAGTCCCAGAGGTTAGTGAAAGCCCAACCACTCCTACCCCCCCCCCTCCCCCCCCGAGATGATACCTGAGATATTTATACAGGAAAAGACCAAAGGTCGCAAGGTTTCTGAAATGAACACCTTCCCTAATCCCAGCCCCAACACTAAAAGAGATCTAATTATAACTGTGATTCATCCAAAAAGAGTGATGAGAATTTTGACCTTAAACAGAGCAGCATTGTTGCAGTGTAAGATTGATAACCAAGTGTTTGGGCATGAATGCATGCCTGTGCTTTTAGTAACCTTGTAATGTAATACTAACATCATAGCATTTCATTCTGCATGGTACGGACGTGTTGTGAAACCTTTATATCAAAACACGAGTTTTGAATTTATTGCCTTGAAACCCCTTATTTATTTGTTAAAGACTCAGCCACGTTCTAGTGACATGGGAATTGTGGTCAAAGATGGCTGCATATTTGTACCACTGAATCTTCTACATTCCAAAACCATTGAAATTGAGACAAAATGCCTGTAAAGCTGCACTAGGAACGGTGACATTGAAGAATTGGGGGTGGTGGGTAGCAAATGTCCAGGCAATTTCCTGGGTTTTCAACTGGATGGAAGCAAACCAGACATAATCACTTGGGCCATGGGACCCTGGCTGAGAGAAGAATTCCCAATCGTGATCTAATCAAGTTAGAGCTGGAATGCACTCACCATGACCATATTTGGGTAACTGTGTAACTGGAGAGTGATGATCACGCTACAAATCAACCCTTTGTGTTTTTGAGCAACTGTTCTTTTTTTTTCCCTGCAGAACAGGACCAGCAACTGAGTAGCTGGAGAAGCAAGATTTTGAGTCAGTTCCCTCTTTCGGTCTCTCTCGCTCTTCATCCAATTTGCAAGATTTGAACCCCGTCTGCTGATTTTGGACATAAAGTTGCTGCAGACAGATTTTAACATTAACTCAACTCAATGCTGTTGTCTTCCGAGGAACAGATAGATCATCTGCCTTCACCTTCAAACTACCTCAATGCTGAAAGCAGCAGGACCAATGTGTTCAACCAAAAGCTAACCAAGTACCCAAACTTTAAGAGCTGTATACCCCTGGAATTGTCTTGGAATGGCTTAATCTATCCTTCTGTCATTTATTTGTCTCTGTGTCAACTTTTGGTCCGTAAAGTTGCAGCTTTTTAAATTATTATTTTACTTGGACCAGGTTAAGGGCAATAAAAACTATCCTTCTTCCAAAACAGTCAAAAAAATCTGTCCAATTGTGTATTTTATGGTCACAGTACATTAACAGTCAAACTCTCAGAATTGGTTTCAGACGCCAACATCCGCAGTAATTTGCTTTTACTCAGAATTGGCAAGTATATTATGTTTTTAAATGCAATATGTTCTGGTCAAACAAGGAGAAGGAAAAGAAGGGGAAACCATTCAACCCTCTTCACCTGATCGAAGTGGTTTGCCTCCACCTTCACTGCCCATACAGTAAATTTGTCATGTCACTTTGATTGAGAAGGGAGCAGGAATTCTTTACCAGGAGGTTTGCATTCCACTTCGGAAGGTAATGATACCGACACCATTTCAGCCATTATTGCTTTCCTAATTTTGGTTTTACTTTGATTGTTTAATTACTGTGACCCCACCATTGCATTTTCATTGGGTTTGGTATTTTTTTCACCATTTTGGACACCTGAAGAAATTGACTTCCTCTATGAACCTTGGCTGTGAGTATAGACTGATGCCAGCAAGCAATTCGCCCCTGGGGGTAACAGTGCTAGGGACAATTGCAGCCAAATCAGGTCTTGTCCTGATTAAATATCCACATGCACACACTATCGAGCAAGGTTAAACCATAAACATGTCAGCTTACTGGAGCTGTACGGTCTGACTGTGGAGCTGTGCAGGCTGACTGTGGAGCTGTACAGTCTATAGATCTGAACAGGCTGACTATGGATCTTTACTGTTGATCTGGATTGTTGAAAACATATTAAAAACATTGCAACTCATTACAATTCAGCACCTGATGACAGGAGCAGAAGCTGGGTTTATAAGGGCATTGTCAATTCTAAATTTGCTATACGTTAGGCCTGCTCACAGCTGAATTTACACATCCCTCTTTAAGTGTAATTGTTGCTTTTAATGTGTTATAGACTTTTAGTCTGGACATTTTTCTGGTGTGAGATTTTCTGGGGTGGTGAGCTGGTGTTAGGTTGGGATGAATGTTGCAGGTAGCAAGCAGAGTTTAAATGCTGGCCTAGCCAGGGGTGCCCACATCCTATGAAAGATATGTTTTCTTCCTAACCTTAGAGCACTGAGGCCAAGAGAAATGCTGCAGCAGCTCCTCAATTCACTTAACATAGGCCAGATTTCAGATCTGGAATCTTGTTGCACTATACATTTCTGTGGACAACTCCAGCTCACCTCAGTACGTGGACTGTTCCTGCTTTCGGCTCGGGGACCCTGAACCGCAGCCAGAAACTTCAGTTGCATTCTCACATTAATCTGTATTTTATTTTTGCACAAAGCAGTAAACTCATGAGTTTTGTAAGAACTATGAATGTACGATGATTGCAGCTTGGCTGTTTACGCGACTATCTGACCTAACTTGCCAAGTCTGAAATATTCACAGCTCCGGGCTCAGTTCCAGACCCCATTTCCCCTTCCACCACCAATGCCCCCCAAAGTGCAGCGCCATCACCTCCCCCTGTCACACCACCACCACACTCCCCCAAAATCACATACACAGACATCCTTGATATCCCTAACAACCCTGACTAGTGATTACCCTCGTCACAGATGGAGCATTGTCAGTTGATTATGATGTTTGACATTGAAGTCAGCTGGGTTAAAATTAGCACCACAGCAATATTGGTTCACAAGGAATGTGATTTATATTTCTATGGGCCAGGGTTACAAATACTCCCGAGGGGGATTGAACCATTTCCTTCAAATCTGCAAAATGAAGGAAGGTCAGATTGCATCTGAATGGTTTTCCACATGCTTACAGAGGCAGTCCATCACTGGGACAAAGGATAGCCGAACAGCTGAAAAGCATTAACGTTCAGCTCAAGATGTTAAAAAAAATCTAATTTGTCACTTTCTTTTAAACCGTTTGACATCATTTTTATTTTAAATATCCTATTTGGCTCCACATGGATATAATTTGATCTTAGTGTTTTTTAACCTTTGTCAGAAAACCTATTTACCATCCCATAATGATGTTATTAAAGTGAGAGGATTCCTGATCTGCTTCCATTGCCTTCAAGTGCATGGAGATGTGAGCATTAAGTTGTGCGTTAGTGATGAAGCTGTGATTATTCCTTGACACTATTCTTTGTTGTTAAGAACCAGATTTTCCAACCTCGCCTGCTGCTGGGATACTCCGTTCCCACTGCTGTTAAAGGAGATTTGGCTGAGCGCCAAGTTCTGCGTTCTACGCAGCAGTGGGGTGCAGAATTCCGGCCAGAATGGAGGCTTCTCACACTTTTTAATTCAGGTCAGCGTGAAATACTCCTCGGCTAGATGCGCTGCGGGTTAGAGGTGACTGAATTTTATTGGCATGACATTAGGAAAGGGAGCCGGAAAGAGTTCTCGCTATTTAAAAGCAACCTCCCCATTCTTTGCTCTGAAGTCCTCCTTACTGCATTATGTCTCTTAAGTTGCTTTCATACTGCAGCCTGAGCTTTGGGAGAGCAACTTAACTGTACTCTTATTCCACATTTGCCAGTGATGGTGTAATCTTCCCATGGATGGTGGTTGTATTGCAATCTCTACATATTTTGCTTATGTTCAGGCACAATACTTTACCCAGTAAAAATATGCATAGTGTTGATGTCCTAATGCTACACCATCACACCCCAGTGGATGCAATAGCCATGTGCTATGGAGCAATGTCATGACATTGTGTCACAATAAATAAGTGTGCTGTTGATAATGGAACAGCATGTTCCATCGTTCATTTTCCATAACGTTGAACTTATCCAATTTTCATAAAGGCAAAATACTGCTGGAATTTGACATAAAAAAGCTGGAAAATCTCAGCAGATGTGACAGCATCTGTGGCTCTGTCCTCTCTCCAATGTTTCGGCTCCACAGATACTGTTGGACCAGCTGAGACTTTCCAGCTTTTTTCTGTTTTTATCCAATTCTCTGTTGACTCAAACCAAGTCCCATTTAGCCAAGACCCCTGAGCCTGCTGATAAGCTCACAGTCCAGCAATGCCTAGATTTCAAAATTCTTAATCCTTCTGCTGACATCCATTCATGGGTTCAAGTCTCCTTACCTCTGTAACCTTCTCTAGCACTACATCCCTCTGAGAACTCTGCATTCCTCCGCTTCTGCCCTTTTGTGCATCCTTGATTTTATTCACTCCCTTTGCGTTGTCTGTGTCTCCCAGCTACCTAATCCTGGTTGTTATCCTAAACTTAGCCACCTGTCACTTTTCCTTTAAGATGCCCCTGTCTGGTCTTCATATCTCCTAACATGACTTGGTGTCAAATTTGATCTGATAACTTTCATGTGAAGCACTATGAGGTAACACTAAAGGCACCCCATAAATGCAAGTTGTTATTGCTCTTCCTATTGACCAGAG
The DNA here is from genome assembly GCF_965287045.1 of Carcharhinus amblyrhynchos. Classification (NCBI taxonomy): domain Eukaryota; kingdom Metazoa; phylum Chordata; class Chondrichthyes; order Carcharhiniformes; family Carcharhinidae; genus Carcharhinus; species Carcharhinus amblyrhynchos. The sequence goes on from NC_137335.1 coordinate 60,005,962, forward strand.
GAGGATTAGTCCACAAAACAAGTCTGCGAGTCCAACAAGTTCAGTAAAATTAACTTCTTGCTGCCAAAGACTGCACAATGGCTGAAGAACAACAACTTCATAAGGTGTCTGAGCTTTGATCCTAGTTTTATGGCGTGTTGCATGAGATTAGTTCAAAATGCAACTTACAAAATGTGTTATATTTAAGGAGGGTTTTATAACAATGGTGGCCAACTTGAAAAGGTGCTTAATGGGCAATACTTAGGGAGGAAGAAAAGCTGGGTGCCATTTTCATTACCATGGCAGCATCTGGAAGTGATGTGACAGTTTGTTGTGATTTGTGCAAACTGTGTAGCTAATCCTGAAGATAATTCCCCATTTATACTCTCTGATGAAGGATCACCTAGATTTGAAATGTTGGCTCTGATCTGTCCCCACAGATGCTGTCAGACCTGCTGAGACTTTTCAGCATTTTCTGTTTTTGTTTCAGGTTCCTTTTGCTTTTATCCCCATTTATAATCTTTCTTCTGAACCACTTTCAATATTATAACAGCAGCTGGACTTCATCCCACTGGACTGGAGTCAACAGAAACACAGACTGACAGTGAGAAATGCCAAATAGTCTGGAGTATACTGTACTCAAGCTCTGTTATGCTTTAATTGAGTGTTCAGAGAAACAGGACACTGTGGGGTGAAATCTAGACAAGGATTTGAAATCATTAGTGTCACAGAAAAAGAAACTATGGCCTTTGAGAAGGTGTGCAATGATGACTCCACAGAGCCTTGTTCAGTGCTCCTCGCTCTCAGTCTAACTCCTGTATTACAAACTGAATTGTAATACAGGCACTTTTCCTGAAGAAAGTTCATACCTTTCCTTATTCGTACCGCTTTGCAGAGTCCAGTGTTGTCTCAGGCATTGATGTCATTCAAGTTGTCTTCATTTACAGAACGGCTTTTGAGGGAGGGTGGTGATGCTTCATCCCCACTGACAATAAAGTAATGTTTGGTTTTTAATGTTAAGTTTATGTACTGGCTAGTTGGCCTACTCCTGCTCCTAGTTCTTATGTTCTTATAAGTAGGCTTGCATTAACACTGCAATGAAGTTACCGTGAAAATCCTCTAGTTGCCACACTCCAGCGCCTGTTCGGGTACACTGAGAGAGAATCTAGCATGGCCAATGCACTTAACCAGCACATCTTTTGGATTGTGGGAGGAAACCGGAGCACCTGGAGGAAACCCACGCAGACTCGGGGAGAACATGCAGCCTCTGCACAGACAGTGACCCAAGCTGGGAATCGAACCCTAGTTCCTGCGCTGTGAGGCAGCAGTGCTAACCACTGTGCCAGTTGAAAGATCATCTCCTAAAATGAAAATCTGACTGTAACATCTGTCCGTCTTTTTAGTTTTTCACTCATGTGGCTTTTGTCTCCCTTTCAACAGTGCAAGTACGTAACATCTTCCATTACTGGGCATTTTATAATGTGCTTCCCACAGTACAAAAGCTGCCACTCAGAAGAATGATTTTATTTTTGTAACCACAGAGCTGGCTGGGATTAATGTGGCATATTGTATAATCAAAGTTCCAGGCACTTTTTAAATGTATAAACATTAAGGAACAAAATTCACCCATTCACAGTAAATCATAATCCATTTTTGTGTTCCCCTCAGATTGACCCCAAGCTGTTGTAAAGACTGAAGGAAGTGACCGTAGCCTTGCGATGATGTAGAGAAGATGACTGTCTAATCTAAGTATCGTGTCAACGCTTGTGAGTCCTATTTTTCGAGAGCCAATACCAGTGTTCATCTGCAGGCCATGGTTGTCATTGTTTGGGCATGTGTGCCGGATGTCTACAAAGTCATCTTCCATGGAAAATGCCGTGATTAACATCCTGAGGGAAAGAGACATCATGGGAGACTCAACAGGCCTGACATGTGCTGGATTGATGTGGTGTCAAAAGCCTGCGACCATCTGGGAGTAATGGAATACGAGGCCAAACACCTGATGGCTGGTTGGATGAGTCAGGGAGAAACTGATGTCAGCTTCACATCGCCTTATCATTTCTTGAGTCTAATGACTTCAAGCTGTGGCAGAGCCTCTTCTGTTTTTCGGGCTCTGCTATTAACAATATCCCATGTTAACAATGTCACACACAATGCTTAGAAGATTTGCACTGCCTATCAGTGTTGCAGCTCAGTGCCCTGCAGGATTCGAGGCTTGCTTCAAAACGTCGAGGACAGCGCTGCAAATGACAAAAACTAACCGATCACTTTTCAAATTGTTGTGATTCAAAAACTCTACAATCACCACCTTAGTATTTTTGGATTTCCTTCCACCAGCGAGAAACAAAATTTACTAAGTAACGCAACAGTTTTTTGCCATGTCGTTTCAAACATTTTGCAAACTAACGGGCTGGTAAATAAAAGCTTCTGAAATATCTGAGGACTTTGAGCAAAATGGAAATGTAGAGGTCAATTTGTTTTTCCGTATTAAAAATCCATTTGTCAAACAGCACTTACACTTTTATTGAGGGAGGCAATAATGTTTCGCTTGGCATGTCTTGAAATGCCAATATTTGTGTTAAAGAACATTAAAGTTTTGGACTCACTGGCTGTATTTACTTACTGGTAATACACACAAACAAAACGTGTAATGCGAAGACATGTGGTTCTAATTTTTTACCATCTCATCATGTGGCAGGCTTAATGTTCCCATTTATTTCCCGTGGGACATTAGACACTGGGTATCATTGGGCACATTCTTAAAAGGACCACAATTCCCCAAAGCGACAGGAATTACAATATCTGTTTATTAAACAGTGAAATTATGATAAATGCATGAGTAGTCTGCCAAAAAAAACTTACTTTGGATCAGACTTCAAATACTATTAAAACTAAATGCAAATGATGGAAGACTTCTTTTGATTGCCCTCATTTATTAAGGTTGCAAGAGGCATCCTGTGCAGCCGCAAACTGGATCTAGAACAGGGAGTTAAAGTTTCAAAGGCTCTTGTTAAAAGTGCAGAGATGTTTCATTTTTGGGGTTGGGGTTGGGGTTGGGGTTGGGGATGGGGGGGAGCGAAACAGGGGGAACATGACACTCATGCATTAAAGTGAGGCAAAGCTAAGGGTTAAGGGCTGGATTTGCCTCAGGATGGTTATACCACGGTAGGGCACGATTTCCATTTGACATTGTCGCAATTCATTTCTAAACATGCAAGAAGGGCACTGGGTCCAAAATTTGCCATCACGGCTCAATAACGAATACTTAAAAGACAATGTGGAACAAACTTTCCATAGAGTCGCATGGAAATCCCCTGGATGAATGTTTTTTTAATGCCATTTCTCCGAGGAATCTGTTAAAGTAACTGTCATGAGATTGGGAGAATCCAGACGAGATTCCACAATTTAATCTTCAGTAGGGGATTGAGGTACAGACGTTGATAATGTTTTAAAGTTTATTTATTTGCCACAAGTAAGATTGACATTAACACTGCAATGAAGTTACAATGAAATTCCCCTGGTTGCCACACTCCAGCACCTGTACAGGTCAATGCACCTAACCAGCACGCCTTTCAGACTGTGGGAGGAAACCAGAGTACCCGGAGGAAACCCACGCAGACACGGGGAAAATGTGCAAACTCCACACAGACAGTGACCCAAGCCGAGAATCGAATCCAGGTCTCTAGCTCTGTGAAGCAGCAGTGTTAACCATTGTGCCACCGTGCTGCCCCTAATCAGGGCATTTTGAGCGTGGAGACGAATAAGTGTGCACATACAGGGCTGAATCTTCATGCCATGGTGGCGTGGCTTTGTTGATGGGCATGCCAGCAATTTCTTGCCCCTGGCCAGTATGCCAGTTTGCCAACATGTTCATGGTTCCAGCCTATTTCCAAGGAGGCAGCTTTTGGCGGCATGATGTTTACCTGCCCAGTAGTGGCAGGTAGCCAATTAGGCCAATCAACAAGCCGATTTAGGGAAATCCTGTGGATTTTTCAGATGGTGGATGGGGCCCCCCTTTCCCAATGAAACTGGAACATGTAAATGAAATGGTGGTGGCCTCCCTGTGGCAGGCTTGGTTCGGGGGTGGCGGGGGAGGGGGGGGGGAGGTGGGGAAGTGGTGGGAGTGGTGTGTGTGGTGGGGGGGGGGGGTGGGGTTGGTGGGCAGAGGGGGGGCGTGGGCAGAGGTACACACTGAAAACCAGACCAGTGTGGTTCCACCCACCTGTGCAGGGCACAGCCACAACTGCAGGCCATTCTGTCAGAGGTGTTCCTGCTCCACTATGCTGGCCTGCCTCCCAAGGCTGCAGTATTGTAACAACTCCAAGACTTCAGATGGCACCTCCGTTGAGGTGCCCTTGCGTCTTCCCACCTACAGTGGCAGCACCCACGTCTCCCAGTGTAGCTGACAGTGACCCAGAGCCTCAGACTCTCTTTGTTCACCCTCCTGACTGGACAGGCCCCTTAACTGGCCACATCTTCAAAATTCTCTCCTCAGCGTTTCGCCACCATTGCAAAGCTCCCGAACTGCAGTAGTGTGCGTGTGCTGTGAGGGAATATTCAGGTTCACCCAACCGTTTTGACCTTTGATTTCCTTTGCAGATTTCCTTTGCTAATTGTTTTTGTTGATTGCCTCAACTTTAGGGCTTGAGACCACGACCCAAGCCTCGAACTTTAACTGGCCCCGTTCCCACCACTGAAGCAACCAGACCGTCTCCTTAACCTCACCCCAGTCTTTAACACAGCCAACAACATCATCTTCCTTTAACATTTCTCTCCAGCTCAGTCGGGCAACTTGGGAACTAAACATTTGGGAGACTCAACAAGTACAGCTCCCAGGGTTAAAAAGACCGAATCACGAAAAGTTAAAGAACTTTTGCAAATTGCAGGAGACAGATGCTGTATTATCAGCCTTTCAAAAAAAAATATACAGCAGTGTGTATAGAGAAGATTGTTTCAGCAACCTAAATCTTTTTATGAATCAGATTTCTGGTTGGATTTTTTTTGAGCAGAATGCAAATGCTCTGGGGTAAATTCCAATGTTTTTTTTGGCAGGACTAAAGAGGAAGTCAATCGCACTAAGAAAAGATACTATTCTTTAGAGGAAATGCAAAAGGCCTTGGGGACCTTCATATGTTTTTAATATTTCAGCCCACAATAGATGCAGTTTTTGCTCTGATTTCATTCTTGGCCTCGTTTCTATTTTTATAATTCCTCTCCTCCATTTTGTGAATTATATAGTTTGCTATTTATGACTCCACATCAAGTGGGGGGAACAAGCATTCTGCTCTCAGACTCCTTTTGCTGCTGCTGTAATATGACCGCGAGGAGGTGCTTGAGGATAGCTGTGGATCCTAACATTATCTTACTCGGTTCCTATGAGAAGAATGTCTGCACCACACCTCCTGGTGTAGTATGTAGGGTCTCATGAGAAGGAATCTAGGAGTTAGCACTGTACCAGTAGGCTTCAACTTTATTTTTGATTCTCCTCCTCTTCTTCCTCTTCACCTCATGAAGACAGTCATTTTTATAGAGGTACCTTCCAAGTGTGCAGGGAGCACTCCAATACATGCGAACGTGCATCTTAGGAGCATAAAAAAACGTATACTTAAGAGTAGCATATAACTAACAATTCACAAACAGGGCTTCTTCACACATGTACTTAGTAGGTGAAACATTTTGGCATTGTCATTGTGTAGAAGGCCCTGAGAAGAAGGCCACTCAACCCCTCAAGTTTGCAGCGTTATTTGATAGGATCGTGGCTGATCTGATGTGGCTTAATCTCTGCATTCCTCCCCACGTCTCACACCCTTAGTCTCCCTTGTGAATCAGGAATCTGTCTAACTCAACGTTAAAAATATTCAAGAACCCAGCTATCACTGCACCTTGAGGAAGAGCATTTCACAGATCCTCTGAAAGAGGAATGCAGTGGCACAGTGGTTAGCAGTGCTGCCTCACAGCGCCAGGGACCTGGGTTCAATTCCTGGCTTGGGTCAGTGTCTGTGCAGACTCTACACGTTCTTTTTGTGTCTGCGTGGGTTTCCTCCGAGTGCTCTAGTTTCCTCACATAGTCCAAAAGATATGCTGGTTCGATGCATTGGTCATGCTAAATTTTCCCTCGATGTACCCGAACAGGCGCTGGAGTGTGGCGACTAGGGGATTTTCGCAGTGTTAATGTAAGTTTACTTATGACTAATAAATAAACTTTAAGGAAGTCTTATTCGGGTAAAATTCTCTCAAGCCCCACCAATGGCTTTGATAGTCGTTGTGGGGGAGATTATAGTAGGAGGCTTAGAAATCGGCTGTCGTGAATTTACAGCAAGATCATCCACTGATACCCGCCATGGCAGGTCGCAAAGCCTGCCAGAGGCTGGTGTGGTTCTCACTTGCATCTGTTAATGGATGAAAACCGGACACTCAGATACTCTGTGATGCTGGCAGGAAAACACACCAGCATGAATCACATTTGGAACAACGTGACATGCAGATGTCAGGATTCACCTGAACAATGTCTCCAGAACTTAGGATTGTGGCAGCCGGCAACTCTGGACCCTGCCAGCAAGGATGGAGGATTTAGCGCTCAGCCAAATCTCCATTCACAGGAGTGGGTCCAGAGAATCCAAGATGCGGGCGAGATCAGAGAGATCCGACCCCTATGTCTCATGTTAGGCTCACTGGCGCACTTTCCATCTCTCTCCTTTCTTCAATGGAGGACTTATGTTTATATCCCAATCTGATGGGAGCTACAGATTGAGGAAATTATGAACAATTGCAACTAATTCTTCTATCATCTGAGGCAGCACGGTGGCACAGTGGTTAGCACTGCTACTTCACAGGGACCAGGGCTCAATTCTGGCCTTGGGTCACTGTCTGTTGGAGTTTGCACATTCTCCCCGTGTATGTGTGGGTTTTCTCTGGGTGCTCCGGTTTACTCCCACAGCCCAAAAATGTGCAAGTTAGGTTGATTGGCCATGATAAATTGACCCTAGTGTCAGGAGATTAGCAGGGTAAATATGTGGGGTTACGGGAATAGGGCCTGGGTGGGATTATGGTCAATGCAGACTCGATAGGCCAAATGCCTTCCTCCTGCACTGTGAGGATTCTCTCCTAGGATGAAGTCCACGTGGTCCTGGGAACTTATGAGTCTTCTGTTCAATCTGTTTACTTAGCACCCTCTCCTTGGTGATTGTAAATGCTTTAAATTCCACTCCCTTGCTTTCCTCTCTTTTTTGCAAGTATTTCTGGGATATTACTTATGTTTTCTATAGTGAAGACAGACAAAACATATCTGTTCAATGAATGCTTCTGCCTTTCCCTTATTCTCACTTCCCAGCAGACTAACACTCACTTTTGTTGTTGAAGGCAAAATACCGCGGAACTGGAATCTGAAACAAGAACAGAGAGTGCTGAGAAACTCAGCAAGTCTGACAGCAACTGTAGGGAGAGAGTTTTGAGTTTGTTCGACTCTTCTTCAGAATCAAAAGAGAAGGAAATTTGTTGGGTATTACATTGTATAAGGGGTGGAGCAGCTGGAGCAGTGAAAGATCGCAACAAAGATAGAGCAAATGTAAGAATAAGAGACAGATATTCTGGGGGGGAAGGGGAAAGGTTTTTACATTGAGACAAAAAAAATGTATGGGATATAAAAAAGGGATTAGAATGGAGGAGAAAGGTCACTGTCTAAAGTTGTTGAACTCAGTGCTGTGTCCTGAGGATTGTAACAAGTCTAATCAGAAGATGAGGTGCTGCTCCTCCAGCTTACATTGGACGTCACTGGAAAGTTAGTTAGGTATAATCGAAACAGATCGTGAGAGTTTCTACAAGTATTTAAAAAGGAAAAGAGTAATAAATTACACCCCGTTCTCTCAGTTTTTCTGCTTCCATTGCATCTGTTCTAGTGATGCCACCTTTGACAGTATGGTGTTGTGAAGGGGAGGTCGTACCTCACTAACTTGTTCGAGTTTTTCGAGGAAGTGATGAAGATGATGGATGAGGGAAAGGCAGTGGATGTTGTAAACATGGACTTCAGTAAAGCCTTTGATAAGGCACCTCATGGTAGACTGGTGCGAAAGGTGATGTAAACAAGGTCAGAAGAGAGCTGGCAAGATGGATACAGAATTGGCTTGGCCATAAAAGACAGAAGGTAGCAGTAGAGGTCTGTTTTTCAGAATGGAGGGCTGTGATTAGTGATGTTCCATATGAATCATTCTGGGACTTTTGTTGTTCGTAGTGTATATAAATGATTTGGAGGAAAATGTAGCTGGTCTGATTAGTAAGTTCATAGGCGACACAAAAATTAGTGGAGGTGCAGATTGTGAAGAGGGTTGTCAGAGGGTACAACAAGATATAGGCTGGTTGGAGACTTGGGCAGAAAAATGGCAGATGGAGTTTAATCCGGACAAATGTGAGATAATGCATTTTGGAAGGTCCATTGCACATAGAAATTATATAGTAAATGGTAGAACCCTTGGGAGTATTGACAGGCAGAAAGGTCTGGGCGTACATGTCCACTGATTACTGAAAGTGGCAATGCAGGTGGATAAGGTAGTCAAGAAGGCATACTGCATGCTTGCCTTTATTGGTCAGGGTGTTGAGTATAAAAATTGGCAGGTCATGCTGCAGCTGTACAGAACTTTAGTTAGGCCTCATTTAGAAAATTTAGAATTCAATTCTGGTTGCCACGCTACCAGTAGAATGTGGATGCTTTGGAGAGGATACAGAAAAAGTTTTACCAAGATGTTGCCTGGTCTGGAGGGTATTAGCTATGAGGAGAGGTTGGATAAACTCGGTTTGTTTTCACTGGAATGACGGAAGTTGAGGGGTGACCTAATAGAGATTTACAAGATTATGAATGGCATGGAGAGAGTAGATAGTCAGATGCACTTTCCTTGGGTAGAAAAGTCAATACAAGGGACATAGGTTTAAAGTGTGTGGGGATATGTTTACAGGAGATGTGCAAGGCAAGTTTTTTACACAGAGGGTGGTGAATGTCTGCAACTCACTGCCTGGGTGGGGTGGTGGGAGCAGGTACAATAGCAGCATTTAAGGGGCAACTAGATGAATACATGAATAGGATGGGAATGGAAGGATATGGATTCCAGTTTTAGTTTAGGTAGGCATCACTGTCCCTGAAGTCTCACTGTTTAATCCCTAAATCCTCATTGCTTTAACCCCAAAAATCTTACTATTTAAACCTCTAAAATTTCATTGTTTAACCCCTAAAACACACTGTTTTAACCCCCTAAACCCTCGCTGTTTAACCCCTAAATCCTCATTGCTTTAACCCCAAAAATCTCACTGTTTAACCCATAAGGTCTCTCTGGTTTAACCCTAAGAACTCTGGGGGAGATCTTACCAGCTCATCACGCCGATCAATCTCACTGTTGTCCAATGTCTAAATCTCTAAAGTTAAAACAGCGCTATTGTACTCGGGTTAGTATTGAAAAGTCCCATGTACAATTGCCCTTCCTTGTGCCCTTTTAAACTTTGCTTTTTCAAATATTCATCAGTGTTCCCTTTAAAAGCTATTCTGGATCCTATTTCTGCCACTGGTTTTGGTTGGCAATTTATGTCCCACAACCTACCATAGAAATTCACTTCTCTTACACTCACCCTTCATTATTTTTTGATGCTGTAGTTGTAGCAGATTGTAATTATACTTTCCTGAGAGAATTGGGAAATAAAGCTTATTCTGAAATGTAAACACACATACCTAGTTTGCAAAGTTTTCAGTCTAGCTGCTCCATTTTAGTTGTTTCAAGTGATGCTATAGTCATTGTGAGTTGTGGAGGCCTTGTGACACAGTAGTAGTGCCCCTAGCACTGAACCAGAAGCTCTGGGTTCGAATCCAAAGCCAGGATTTGTTGGCCAAGAAGGAGCATTCGACACGATTCAACAAACTGATAACCATCTTTCCACCACTTCTCCAAAGGGTAAAAAACAAATATGGGTGTGAAGATAAAATTACAATGTGCACTTTAGTGTTGTATATAACCACAGAAAATATAGATATATATTCGAGGTCAATATTCAGGTTAATGAATAATCATTTCACTGTAAATAATAACCAAGTGGTCAGATTTCCAGAACACAGTCCACCTCTAGATCAAAGCTGGAAGCTGTCTCATTGCGAATTCCTATTCATGCAAGCGGAGTTAAATCAAGCAGTAACTTTGCAATGTTATGACACAACTCCACCTTCCCCCTTTTCCCACATCTGTGTTTCGGGAAGGCAATGACCTAGTGGTATTATCGCTAGGCTATTAATCCAGAAACTCAGCTAATGCTCTGGGGGCGCGGGCTCAAATCCCGCCATAGCAGACAGTGGAATTTGAATTCAATTAAAAATATCTGGAATTAAGAATCTATTGATGTCTGTGAAACCACTGTCTATTGTTGGACAAACCCAGCTGGTTGACTAATGTCCTTTAGGGAAGGAAATCTGCTGTCTTTATCTTGCCTGGCCTACATGTGGCTCTAGACCCATGGCAATGTGGTTGACTCTCAATTGTCCTCGTGCAACTAGGAATGGACAATAAAATCTGGACAGCCAGCCACTCTCATGTCCCACGAACGAATAAAACAAAATGTAGTAGAGTGGACATTTCTCTTTACTGATTGAGCAAAAGATGGAAGAAAAATCAGGATGAGAAATATCAGAAATAAAGAACATCTAATTTTATTTCCATTCATTCTAAATTAATGGAGCTCCATGCACACTTGCGATCTTGCCACACAACTTTCTTCTACTATGTTCTCAGCCCAGGAAATTATCTAATGCCCAATGGCAAAAAAGGAAGCATTGACCTCAGTGATGACAATGTAGGTGGTATGCACTCAGGAAATCCTCCCCCAGCTGATTCTTCTTTGTATGGTCCACCCAGGTGATTATTTAGCCTCCGAACACAGAAGCAGAAAGAATGCTCACCACATGCTGGGCACAATTCCATCATCTTCAGTCACACTCTGCTATCTCTCTGAAGTTATCATTGTTTGTGTGTGTGTGTGTGTGTGTGTGTGTGTGTGTGTGTGTGTGTGTGTGTGTGTGTGTGTGTGTGTGTGTGTGTGTGTGTGTGTGTGTGTGTGTGTGTGTGCCATGGTGAGTGAGGTATGTGTAGGGGGATTGGGGTAATTTTGACATTACATGACTCAATAACCCATTTCAAATCTCATTTTTTTATTTCCATTGATGTCAATGGATGTAAAAATCAGGAGAGATATGAAATCAGGACGCTGATTCAAAGCACACATTTTACATTATTGCACAAAGTCAAATTTACCCCCAGTGACCACTAACATCTGCGAGTGACATCAAAATCAAACTCACTCCTGTCCTCATCCAAATTGCATATACATATGTATACATGTAGATACATGGGCACTTTCCCAAAGTATCTGCTGAAAAGAAACAGCAGGAATGAGAACTATGTATGATTGTTCACATCACTGATCTTTCAAAATTTCCCTTTGATGATGAACAACACTATAATTTCAGAATCCCCTATTTTAACATCCTGGGGGAGGGGGAGGGGTGTCTGGGTTTACCAAAACATGACACCATCCAGGACAAAGCGGTTCTCTTAATTGACACCCCGCCCAACAAACTAAGCAGTCACTCCCTCAACCACCAACACACTGTGCCAGCAGTGTTTACTATGTACAAGATACATGACAGCACCTTGCCAAGTATCCTTTGACTGCACCTTCCAAACCCATGACCTCTACCACCTGGAAAGACAAAGGCAACGGACACATGGGAATGCCACCAATTGCAAGTTCCCCTCCAAACCACACACCAGCCTGACTTGGAACAATATCGCCGTTCCTTCATTGTTACTAGGTCAAAATCCTGGAACTCCCTTCTTAAAAGCACTATGGGTGGGTGTACGTACACAACCTGAACTGCAGTGGTTCATGATGTTGACTCACCACCATCTTCTCAAGGGCAATTGGGGATGGCAGCAAATGTTGACCTTGCCAGTGAGGCCCACATCCCATGAAAGAATAAAAAGTATTATCTTTGTTTTGTGCCACCCTGTTTGCTTGAAGGCATCTTAAATTTATTTTGTGTGGCCATGCACAGATCTTAAAGGGACTAACTTGTGAGCAAGTCTGGCAGTATCGATGCTGAGAGAAGCAGGGTTAACATTTTGAGTTCAATTACTCTTCCTTGGAACTGGAGTTGTTTGGAATTTTTCAGGAAACACATCGCCAGACTCAAAACATTAACTTTGTTTCTTTCTCCACAGATGCTGCCAGACCTGCTGAGCTTTTCCAGCACTTTCTGTTTTATTTCAGATCTCCAGCATCTGTCGTATTTTGCTTACATATTCATATGTGACCAGGCCCTGCTATGTCTACATGCCCATGTGGTCAACTTACAGAAAACATCGGCTGGGATTTACTACTCTCACTTAAAGCAGGAACTGACTTCCAACAAACTGGGAAAACCCAGGCTGTGGGCGGGACTGGAACATCCCACCTGTCATCATTAATTCAGGAATGCTGAGACAGTTAAAGTGCTCCCTCTGGATCCCTGGTTAAAATCCACAAACTCAGGTCAGAAAAGTCTGTAATTGTCTGGTCTGCATGGACAGGGCTCGTGTATCTTCCAGTTCAACTAACATGGAGCAATAACGGTGACGCACGCAAGCACAGGGAGGGAAAAGGAGTGGGAGGAAGGAAGGGAGGGAAGGAGAGAGGGAAAGAGGGAGGGAGGGAAGGGGAGGATGCGTGGAAAGAAGGAAGGAAAGATGGAAGGGAGGGAGGAAGGGAGGGGTGAGAAAGGACGGAAGGAAGAGAGGCAAGGTGAGAGAGAGGAAGGAAGGAAGGAAGGAAGGAAAGAAGGAAGGAAGGAAGGAAGGGAGGAAGGAAAGAAGACAAGAGGAGGGAGGGAGGAAGGAACGAAGGGAGGGGGTAGACTGGGAGAAAGAAAGGAAGGGAGGGAGGGAGGGAAGGAAGGGAGAGAGGGAGGGAGAGCTGGAGGGAAGGAGGGAAGGAAGGAGGGAAGGAAGGAAAGAGGAAGGGAAGGAGGGAGGGAGATATAATGACGGAAAAATCTTCATTTTTCTCACACCTTTTGCAACCGTGTGGTATTGCAAAGCACGTTGCAGACAATTAAATACTTTTGAGCAGTTGTGATTGTTGTAATGGAAGGCATCAGAGAACAAACGGTGGAAAGCACATTAAATTTCACATTTTCTGAAATGTGCTTGTTTTTAAGCAGTTAATTGAATGTAATAATGACAAAATTACCCTTCATAAAACATGTGATCGAAGTAAAGCTGCAGGCAGCAACACCACATCATGAAAAGAAAACCACTATTAATGCATTTGCCATAAACCACCCATGAATTCCTGTAAGGATTACTCAGGTTTTCAATCCACTTACAGGAAAATAATAACTATTTATAGCATCATTATCAACAGGTCAATGTCATTCTGCTTGTAATAAACAAAATAATTATTAACTGCATTTTAAATCTAGACATTCTGCTGGATGATATAACAGTGAAAGGCTATCTGTGAGCAATTAAAATTTGATATACATTGTAAATAAATTGAAAATGTACATCTAATGGGCAGCATGCTGGCACAGTGGTTAGTACTGTTGTCTCACAGCACCAAGAACCCGGGTTCAATTCTTGGCTTGGGTGTCTGTGTGGAGTTTGCACATTCTCCCCATATGTCTGTGGGTTTCCACCAGGTGCTTTGGTTTCCTCCCACCGTCCAAAGGTGTGTGAGTTAGATGAATTGAACATACTAAATTGCCCCTTAGTCACCTCAGGGTGACTAGATGGGGAAAATACCTGGGGTTATGGGGATAGGGTCTGGGTGGGGTTGTGGTCAGTGCAGACTTGATGGGCCAAATGGCCTCCCTCTGAGCTGTAGGATTCGATGGTTCGTTTCTAAAATGTGACAATTCTGATAATGTTAAAATAAAGTTTATTTTTTATTATCCATAGCATCTCAGCCCATCTTTCATAAAAATACAAATCAGCATTATTGGATTCCTGATATTTCTGTTTATGTTGCAATAAATTTGTCATTTTTACTGTCAAACCTTGATTTGCAATTTGGTATAATTCAATAAAGCATTTCTGAGCTGTAAGCACTGGTCAAAATTAATAATTTGTGCCTAATTAATATTGTGTAAATTCACAACTTTCAATGCCTCTACTTTCTCGGGAGGCTAAGGAAATTTTGCATGTCCATTACGACTCACCAATTTTTACAGATACGCCATAAAAGTATCCATTCTAGATGTGTCATAGCTTGGTATGGCACCAGCTCTGACCAAGACTGCAAGAAACTACAAAGGATTGTGAACGTAGCCCAGTCTATCACACAAACCAGCCTGCCGTCCATCGACTCCACCTACACTTCCCGCTGCCTTGGCAAAGCAGCCAGCATAATTAAGGACCCCACATCGGACATCCTCTCTTCCGCCTTCTTCCTTCGGGAAAAAGGTCTAAGATCACGTACCAACCGACTCAAGAACAGTTTCTTCCCCGCTGCCATTGAACTTTTGAATGGACTTACCTTGCGTTAAGTTGATCTTTCTCTGCACCCGGAGCTATGACTGTAACTTTACATTCTGCAGTCTCTCATTTCCTTCTCTATGAACGGTATGTTTTGTCTGTATAATGCGCAAGAAACAATACTTTTCACTGTATGTTAATACATGTGAGAATAATAAATCATATCAAATTATGTGTAGTTCTTTTATCTGTCAGCTTCTATCCTTTAACATTGAACAGGAGATTTCAGACCACAAACATCAACACAAAATTATCAATTAAAAAGATTTGCATTTTCATAGTGCTGTTCAAGGCCATTGGATGTCTCAAAGCACTTCACAGCCAATGAAGTACTTCAAGTGCAGTCATTGTTGTAACGTAAGACACAAAGATGCCAACCTGTGCCTAACTCCCACAGACAGCAAAGTGATAATGACCAGGTAACCTGTTTTTTCAATGATGTTGATTGAGGGTTAAATAATTGCCTGCACATGGGGGATAATTCTCCTGCTTTTCTTCACGATATTGCCGTGAGATTTTTTATATTCACCTGAGGGCAGACATGACCTTGGTTTAACATCTCATCTGAAAGACCCTATTTCTATGTTCAAGTCATCGATTGGGCACTGAGTCCACAACCTTTTGACTCAAAAGTAAGATGGCTAGCAACTGGGCCACAGCTGACATATGCAAGGTTTGTCACAAAGACCTGATGTTGACTTTTATTTCCTGGTTACAGACCACACACCCCCCACCCCCAATGCTGAGGAATGTCCATAAAGTCCATATAGTGGTTAGCACTGCTGCCTCACAGTGCAGGGACCCAGGTCTGGTTCCGGCCTTGCGTGACTGTCTGTGTGGAGTTTTCACTTTCTCCCCTGTGTCTGCATGGGTTTTCTCCAGGTGCTCCGGTTTCCTCCCACAGTCTAAAGATGTGTAAGTTAGTTGGATTGGCCATGCTAAATTGCCCCTTAGCATCCAAACATGTGCAGGTTACATAGAACATAGAACATAGAACACTACAGCACAAACAGGCCCTTCGGCCCACGAGTTGCGCCAATCACATCAGCACCTACCAATCCATAGACCTATCTATAACCCCCAATCCCACTAAATCCCATATACTCATCCAGAAGTCTTTTAAAAGACACCAGCGAGTTCGCCTCCACCACCACTGACGGCAGCCGATTCCATTCACTCACCACCCTCTGAGTGAAAAACTTACCCCTAACATCACTTCTGTACTTGCCTCCCCGCACCTTAAATCTGTGTCCTCTCGTAGCGACCATTTCAACCCGGGGAAATAGCCTCTGAGAATCCACCCTATCCATTCCTCTCAACATTTTATAAACCTCTATCAGGTCGCCTGTCAACCTTCATCTCTCCAGGGAGAAGAGTCCCAGCTCCCTCAACCTATCTTCATAAGGCATGCCTCCCAATCCAGGCAACATCCTTGTAAATCTCCTCTGTACCCTTTCAATAGCTTCTATGTCATTCCTATAGTGAGGCGACCAGAACTGCGCACAGTACTCCAAGTGAGGCCTGACAAGGGTCTTATAAAGTTGCAGCATTACCTCCCGACTCCTAAACTCAATCCCTCGATTAATGAAGGCCAGTACACCATACGCCTTCTTGACCACATCCTCCACCTGCGAGGCCCATTTAAGAGTCCTGTGGACCCGGACCCCAAGATCCTTCTGCTCTTCAAAGGTTAGTTGGATTGGTCATGCTAAATTGCCCTAAGCATCCGAAGATATGCAGGTTAGAATCATAGAATCCTTACTGTGCAGAAAGAGACCATTTAGCCCATCAAGCCAGCAGCAACAACAATCTTATCCAGCCCCTATTCCCGTACCCCCCCCACGCCCATATTTACTATTTGCGAGTCCCCCTGACAGTGAGAGGCATTTTTGCATGGCCAATCCACCTAACCTTGCACATCTTTGGACTCAATTTCTCCTTAGCATCCAAAGATGTGTAGGTTAGGCAGATTGGTAAATGTGCAGGGTTATGGGGATAGGGCTGGGGGTTTAGATGCGCTTCGGTGCTGACCCAATGGGCCAAATGGCGCTCTTGAGGTTCTATGATGACCCACACAGAATGGCTGCTCAGCCTGCCCAGAACCATGTTAAAAATGGCGCACGTGCAGCAAATAATCTGTTTGCTATTGAGAGTGCAGGGAAAATAACTTGAGCTGGTACTCTGTGTTGTCTCAGACATGAACATTTAGGTTCTAGTGCTGATGTCGGGACTGCCTCTGCTGGCTGCCCTGTAATCTAAATGCAGCAGTAGTCATTGCAATTAGATTACTGGGACTAAAGGAGGTTATTTTGATGTTTTCTCGGCCATGATGTGAAAGAATGCATGTATCAGGTAGCCAGTTAACTACATCCTGCTACATACACTGTTTACACCCACCACCTATTCATCAGCTTTAATCACAGCTCTCCTTTGCTTTGGAATGGCAGTTCCTTTTACATGTTTAAGAATGATAAAATGCAGCATAAATATTTAATTACACGCTGTGGAAAGTATGCAATTAACAGACCTAATGTTAGGCTGACAGTCAAGCACTTATGTGTTTTTCCGAAAAATCCCAAACAACTTCAGTGAGAAAGTGCTTTCCAACATATGAAGAGGGTTAATGTTAATTGCCTCGAAATGACAGCTGCTAGCAAGAGTACTTCTGTGAGGGGGTAATGTAAATTAATACAGACTAGTGTGGCTGAAAGTAAGTCACCACTTTCCTGGCCTGAAGATAAAATGCTGGTAAATAGAAATGACACCCTTATAACAAATTACAATTCACGATTCTCCCTGCGGCTGAGCTGCAAAGACACTGCCCCGCATTGGGCTGAGTCACACTGAGTGAGGAACTCTCAGATTTGTTTGCTGCTCCATGCTGAGTTCTGGATTGCGCTGGGGCTGGGTGGTGGGCTGGAGTGGGGGTGTGGGTAGAGAGTGGTGTGGAGGGTGGGGGGGGCAGAGGGTATGGGCGGCAGAAGGTGTGGAGGGGGTAGGAGCGGAGGGTGTGGGAGGGTGGAAGGGTGTGGGGGTGGGTGGAGGGTGTGGGGGTGGGGGGAGGGTGGGGGGATGGGGGGGAGGGTGTAGGGTGTGAGGGGGCGGAGGAAGGGGGGAGAGGGTGCGGGGTTCGGGAGGGGCACAGGATGTGGGGATGCTGGGGGACGGAGGGTGTATGCAGGGTGCGGGGAGGTGGAGGATGTGAGGGGGGGGGGGGGCGCTTGGAGAGTGTGGGGGCAGGGGAGGGGGATGGCAGGGTGGAGAGTGCAGTGTGTGGGGGGGGAACGGAAGGTGAGGGAGGTAGGTGGAGGGTGTGGAGGTGAGAGGTGGGCTAATAGGGATGGAGGGTGGGGGGGATGATGGGGGCAGAGGGTGTGGGGGGATTGGATGGCTGGAGGATGGGGGGGTGTGGGGAGTGGTGGAGTGGGTGGAGGGTGTGTGAGGTGTGGAGACGGAGGGTGAGGTGGTGATGGTGGTGGAGGGTGGGGGGGTGGTCAGATGACAAATGCTCTTGTTCACGTTTGCCTTGTTTGTTTTGCTAAATGGTATTATCTTCTCCAGTGACACAGTTGCAGAGCCACAATTCTTATGGACGTGAATCTGCCATGACCTGAATTCAGCAAGGGCCAATTCAGAGACACTTTGACCTGGAGCTCATCCAAAGTGGCATTTGGAGTGCAGCAACTGCTGGCCTCAGTGCACCTGAGCAGGAGAAAGAAGTGAGCAATTAGGAATAGCATTTATAATGTTTTCATTTGCACATTTTTCTCCCCTCCCCTTTCCCTCCTCCTCTCTCCTCACTACGGCATGGTTTCCATGTGTCTGTTAATCGCTCATTCATTATCCAGTGTTCATTATCCATGACTGAAGCCAGACACTCTTTTCCTATTTGGTCTTGGGTTACATGATGAAGGCCAGCATTTCGTAAGCATCATTGTCCTGGAGAAGATGGTGGTGCTCTTGCCTTCTTGAACTGCTGCAGTCATGTGGTGAAGGTGGCCCCCAGTGCTGCTAGATATGGGACTTTGACCCAGCAGTTATGAAGGAATGGGCAGCATGATGGAGCAGTGGTTAGCACTACTGCCTCACAGCGCCAGGGACATGGGTTCAATTCCAGCCTCGGGTCACTGTCTGTGTGGAGTTTGCACATTCTCCTCATGTCTGCATGGGTTTCCTACGGATGCTCCACTTTCCTCCCATAGTCCAATGATGTGTGGATTAGGTTGATTGACTATGTTAAATTGACCTCAGTGTCAGGGGATTAGCAGGGTAAATATATGAGGTTATGGGAATAGAGCCTGGGTGGGATTGTGGTTAGTGCAGGCTCGATGGGCCAAATGGCCTTCCTCTGCGCAGTAGGGATTCTATGGATTTTATGGAATGGTCGATACATGTCAAAGTCAGGATGGAGGCAGACTTGGAGGTTGTCTCCTGGTGCCTAATGTCCCTGTCCTTTGAGATGGACGAAGCCACAGCTTGAGGAGCTGCTGCCAAAGATGCGATGGTGGTTTCAGAATGAAACTGACCATTGAGATATGTGGCACTGTCACACATGCCTCTACACGTGCATCTTCATCAGGACTGGCTGGAACGGGCCACCTGAATGAGTTAACCCACCACATGCCAGGGTTCAAACAGAATGGGTGCCACCACCTCCTGCTCTAACCACGAGTAAGAAAACTCCATTTGACTCAATTTCCAATTTCCAGCCTTCTCTTGCCTTCATCCACTCAATTTCTAACACTTCTCATCCCTTCCTTCAATTCTCTTTCTGCATTCTGGGGACAGGCTAGCAGCTAGCCTTCATCACAAATCCACAGACTCTGACAGGTATTTTGATGACACTTGCTCACACCCTACTTCCTATAAAGACTCCATTCCAGTTTCTCTGTTTGTGCTTCATCTGCAACCTCCCACACCAGCAGTTCGGAAATGTCTTCACTTTTCCTCAGCCGAGGATTCCCACCCAGCATGGCTGACAGCACCCTCTACACGACCAATCCATTTCATCACTTCTACTCTAACCCCTTCACCTCCCTCCCAGCACCCTGATCAGGCTCTCCTTGTCTTTGCCTCTGTCTCAACAACTTCTGCATATAATGGAACATGGTCCGTTATTTCCAGCAGTTCCAACATAATGCAACCACAAAACACATCTTAGCCAGTTCCCCCCTGTCAGCATTATAAAGGGAACCCTCCCTCCATGACACCTGGGTCTATTCTTCACTCAAACCTCATGCCCCCTTCCTTCCCAACAGCACTTTTCCATCCAGGTTCAGGAGATGCGACACCTTTTATCACCTCCCTTCTCACTGTCCTCAAGCATTCTTCCCAAGTGAAACTGAGATTTCCTTGTACTTCTTTCAATTTGGTATTCACAATGTCGCGTCCCTACATTGTAGAAACCAAACTCAGACTGGGTGATCGCATTGAAAAACACTTATATTTAGTCTGCAAGTGTGACCCTGAGCTTCTGGTGGGCAGCCATTTTAATTCTCCACCTCGCCCCTGTGTTGACCTTCCTGCCCATGATCAGCTATAGTGTTCCACTGAAGCTCAACACAAACTTGAGGAACACTGTGGGGCAGCATGGTGGCACTGTGATTGGCACTGCTGCCTCACTGCGCCCGGGTTCAATTCCAGTCTTGGGCCACTGTCTGTGTGGAGTTTACATACTGTGCTATATCTGTGTGGGTTTCCTCTGGGTCATCCGGTTTTCTCCCGCAGTCCAAAGATGTGCAAGTTAGGTTGATTGGCCATGTAATGTCGGGGGATTAGTGGGGTACATATGTGGGTTAAAGGGGTGGGATTGTGGTCAGTGCAAGCTTAGAATCTTATAGTGCAGAAGGAGACCATTCCTATCAAGTCTGCATTGGCCACAATCCCACCCAGGCCCTATCCCCATAACCTCATACATTTACCCTAGCTAATCCCCCTGATACTTAGTGGCAATTTAACATGGTCAATCCACCTAACCATTATCTGAATGACCTTCTTCTGCACTGGAGGGATTCTATGTTATTTCCCGACTTGGCACTCTACAGCTGTCGAGAACAGACTTTTACCATCCCACCAACCATGGGAATTGTTGCGGGGAGGGTCTCAGACCACGTAAAGGTCCATTGACCTCAGGAGGAATTTTCTGACCTCAGCAGGAGCGTGGACGGAAAATCCCGCCTGGACTCAACACTGAGTTCAATAGATTTGGACCCAATTATCCAGTCTCTAGATCGTACAAAACCATACATAAGCGTGAAGAAGCACAACAGGATCCTGTGGAAGTCCTGTCCCACGGACTGGGAAGTTTGAATGTCTAATGAGCAATTTCTCTGATTCCCTCGACAAAAATCTTCATCTCTGAGTTCGATTCGTAGAGAGGACTGTGGCATTTACCTGAATAGTTACCCAGGAAATCTGCAATAGATGAAAACCTAATCTAACCTGGGTAACTCCAAACATGTGCCTCCCCACAACCACTCCCCTAACTACCCCCTCTGACCTTTTTTTTATTAAAACTCGGATTAACCAGTTACCACCCAATTGGCACTACTACCTCTAACAATCCCCCAATCTGATCAGATTAACCGCTATCCCCATTTCAGAGTACCCCCACCACAGAATACCCCCCACCACAGAATAGTCCCACAACAGAGTATCCCACTACAGAGTACCCCCACCACAGAGTTCCTCCACCACAGAGTTCCTCCACCACAGAGTACCCCTACTGCAGTGTACGCCCACCACAGAGTTCCCCCACTGCAAAATTCCCCCATCACAGAGTACCCCTACCGCAAAGTATCCGTACCACAGAGTACCACCACAGAGTACCCCCACCACAGAGTACCCCCACCACAGAGCTCCCCCACCACAGAGTTCCCCCACTGCAAAATTTCCCCACCACAGAGTACTCCCACCACCGAGTACCCCCACCACAGAGTTCCTCCACTGCAGATTACGCCCACTGCAGAGTACCCCCACCGCAAAGTACCCCCACCACAGAGTACCCCCACCACTGAGTATCCCTACCACAGAGTACCCCCACCACAGAGTTCCTCCACTGCAGAGTACCCGCACCGCAAAGTACTCCCACTGCAGAGTACCCCCACCGCAAAGTACCCCCACTGCAGAGTACCCGCACCACAGAGTACCCCCATCACAGAGTACTCCCACCACAGAGTCTCCCACTACAGATACCCCCACTACAGAGGACCCCCACCTGCACAGTTCCAATTACTGTGTGAGAAACCCCTGACCAGGCCATCCTCAGACCACCCGACCAGGCCCTCACCTTATTGTGAGATAGCTATAAAACTTGGGCATGTTCTGTCTTTTCCCAGTCTATTTGGCTCTGATGGAGTTCCCTGAGGAACATTATGCTGCACATTTCTGCAACAGGAGGATCAGAAGGAAAATCCTGGAAGAAATTTGCTGCATCATCTAGTGGGAGGAATCTCCAAGCTGCCTTTGTTTCGTTATTATAACCATTTTCCTGGCTTTTCCGTTATGAAACGGTTGTTACTTAACCTCCCCTGCCCTACAGCTATCACAGGACTTCTCTTTCCTTCTTCCTGTCCCTCCCCTATCCTCTTCTGCGACTCAAAACCCTGAGATTCTATCTTACTTCAGTTCTTGCTGAAAAGTTATCTCCACCGGCTGGAATTTTACCAGGAATCAGAGCAGGTAAGGGGCGAAACATGGGAAGGGCTATTAACCTCAGGTGGGACATTATGCTTTTGGGGCGAGTGAGGCCATAAAATTCCACCCTTCGTTTCTCTCCACAGATGCTGCCTGACCTAATGTGCATTTCCATTAAATTTTTGCATTTATTTCAGATGTCCAGCTTCCACGCTATTTTGCTTTTGAATTAGTGCTCAAAACTTCCTCAGGCCCATTGGCACAGTTAAACTCACAGAATTATCCTTCTCTGACCAAGACCTCAAGAAACTACGCAGGGTTCTGAACGTAGCCCAGTCCGTCATGCAAACCAGCCTCCTATCCATTGACTCCATCTACACTTCCCGCTGCCTCAGAAAAGCAGCCAGTATAATCAAGGACCCCACACATCCCGGGACATTCTCTCTTCCACCATCTTCCGTCAGAAAAAGATGCAAAAGTCTGAGATCCCGTACCAACCAACTCAAGAATAGCTTCTTCCCTGCTGCCATCAGAACTTTAGAACGGACCTACCTTACGTTCACCCTAGCTATGACTGCAACACTACATTCTGCACCTTCTTTTCTTCTGTATGAAAGGTATGCTTTGTCTATATAGCGTGCAAGAAACAATACTTCTCACTGCGACAAAAATAAAACAAATCAAATTAAAATCAAATCAACACCTTAGTAATGGCTGTAATATTATATTCTACACCCTCTCCTTTCCTTCTCCTTTGTGTACTCTATCAACGGTATGTTTTGTCTGTACAGCGCGCAAGAAACAATTCTTTTCACTGTATCCCAATACATGTGACAATAAACAAATCAAATCAGATCAAATGCTTAATTGAAAATGTGAGTGGATGTTGTGTGTGGATGGGATCAGGTTCAATACTGATAGCCCTGAAATGAATAGTTAGCACCCCGACGCTCACTCTCTGAGCTTGCACACAAAGGGTAACCATATATAGCAATGAGTAATGGGTGATAACTGTGTAGCTACAACAACTTGAGTCGGGGTTACTCTGCCACTGCTCCTTTGATTCTTTTTATATTATGTTATTTCCATTTTTCTTTCAACTCTCAGTTGCACTGACGTTAATCGCCTTCTCCTTCAGCAGCAAGGGAATGCTGTCATCAAAGTTCTTTCGGATTTTTCCACTGGCTTCTCATGCTCAGGGAGTATTTTTGATCTGTTGGTGCAAGTGATGCCCCAGAAACCAGATGACAGATCGTCTGGGTGGAATATTAACTTTAAACTCAGATAAACATTTTCAATCTGTGGGAGAAAGAAGAAGAGTTTCTAAAAGGTATAAATAGAAGAACGCCAAACAATTTCTGTAATTAATAACCTACTAATGACATTGCATTTTTCAAAGTCAGGCATATCAAAAATATACATTAGCTCATAACCATTACCAGGTTCTTCCGTTCTCTCGTTTTTCATTAGCTTACAGTCTATTAGGGGAGGGGTGGATTTTCTGTAGGCTTCTGATTTCTAGTGGATTTATATTTCTTATTTTCATTAATTTTCTAAAATTTCCGTTGTAGTTTGTCAGAAAATGAAAGTACCTTTTCACTTGTCAACGTGGGTCAGTTTTAAGGCCAGCTGATATGACTGAGATTGATATTTGCTGTAATGGCCCTTAGAACTTCCAAAATACCAACTGAAAAGATATCAGAATGTATATCCTTACATGGCATGGTATGAAGTTGTTGTATGTATCAGGCATAAAAGCACTAAGCTTAACAGGAAAAAAGGGGTTTGTCCATTCCAGTGTAAGTAGCCTTTTAATGGCATAAATCTTAATGACTGCCAAATGACCTCTCTGGCACTGAAAATTAACTTTAACAATTGTGGCGTCTCATTCCGTTAGGTTTTAATTATTGTTGGAGATTTATAAGCGTATTTTTCTTTCTGTCTCTTTTATCTCTCTTTCTTAATCCAATTAAGAAATTGGGGAGTCAGAGTGGCACAATGGGGCATGGTGGCATGGTGGCACAGTGATTAGCTCTGCTGTCTCACAGCGCCAGGGACCTGGGTTCGATTCCTGGCTTGGGTCACTGTCTGTGTGGAGTTTGCACATTCCCCCCGTTTCTGTGCAAATTTCCTCCGGGAGCCCCAGTTTCCTCCCACAGTCCATAGATGTGTGGATTAGGTAGATTGGCCATGCTAAATTGCCCCTTAGTGTCAATGCATGGGCTTAGGGTAAATGCATGGGGTATGGGGATAGAGCCTGGGTGGGATTGTGGTCGTGCAGACCCAATGGGCCAAATGGCCTTCTTCTGTGCTGTAGGTTTTATGATTCTATGATTCAATCTTTCTCCCTCTCTCTCTACTTCATTATCTACTCCGGCTTTGATGTTGGATTAAATATTTTAACTGACATCTTCTGCTTCAGTCATTGCACTGCTCTGATTGATTTTTCATTCTGATTGGTTAAGTAGACACAAATTTACAGTGTGACATAGTCAACTCTAGACTCAAAACGTTGGTTCTGTTCTCTCTCCACAGATGCTGTCAGACCTGCTGAGATTTCCCAGTGTTTTCTGTTTGTGTTGCACACAGTTACTTGCCTGGTTTACATAGGCATAGTTGCCCTGAAGAGGGTATGGCAATTTGTTCAGGCTGATGGGTAACCTCCATTGTCCCATAAAGTGATTATTGGTACATGTGGTGGCATGGCTCCTTTAAGAGGAGAACCATGAACCATGTGACCACACGACCAAGTCAAAACCAATAGAGCGTGCAAACCTTGGGCCAATCGGGAGCAAGGGTGTGCATCCCTGGCTCTGGAAATCAGTAGAGTGAGTTGGGGAGTAGTTGGGAGCAGACTTGTATTGTTGTTTTGCAAATCCTTTTGTTGAAAATAGTCCCTTCTTGTTGGATGAAATTTCTTGCTTTATCTGTGCCATACCAAGTTGCCTTGAGTTATCACAGTAAGTGAAAGCATAATGGCTACCTGGAGCCATTCATTCACTACTAAATGCAAAATCTAACCCATTGTAACTGTAACCTGGGCTTATTCTTAACCTACATATGAGGTGCAATTCAGACATGCAGCTTGTGGAAGTATAGGTAATAAAATCTGATAAATCCATTTGAACACACGGCAGAAACCCAAGTGTAACAGGCTGCACGGTGGCACAGTGGTTGGTTAGCGCTACTGCCTCACAGCACCAAGGACCAGGCTCGTCTCTTGGCTTGGGTCACTGCCTGTCTGGTGTCTGCACATTCTCCCCATGTCTGCGTGGGTTTCCTCTGGGCACTCCGGTTTCCTCCCGCATTCCAAAAGACGTGCTGTTTAGGTGCATTGACCATACTAGGTTCTCCCTCCGTGTACCTGAACAGGTGCCAGAGTGTGGGGACTAGGGGGTTTTCACAATAACTTCTTGCAGTGTTAAAGTAAGCCTACTTGCGACACTAAAAATAAAATAAATAAAGATAATAATGATTGACAGAAGGCACAGTAAGAAGTCTCAGAATGCTAGGTTAAAGTCCAACAGGTTTATTTGATAGCACAAGCTTTTGGAGCACTGTTCCTTCACTAGGTGAGTCGCCTGATGAAGGAGCAGCGCTCTGAAAGCTCGTGCTACCAAATAAACCTGTTGGACTTTAACCTAGCATTCTGAGACTTCTTACTGTGCCCATCCCAGTTCAATGCCAACATCTCCATTTCATGGTTGATGCAAGGGGCAGCAAATCTGTGTTCTAATGGGTTCTCTTACTAATGTGAGTGGCAGAGGGGTGCAGTGCAGGGAAATCACACATCATGTTCACTGTTAAAAATCTTAAGTCCACCCACAATTTACGAAGGTAAGACTGACATGTTTATTTTTTAACAAATTGACCTTGGCCGCTGAGTCGAATGGAAAAGCAGCAATGCCAATCTTTCAGTGATACAAACATGGAATAAATCATAACCATAACGATATTTTATTTATGTGCCATTTACTTTTGCTGCGGTGGTGTGATGGAAGTTGGGGAGGAGTTGGAACTTAAAGGCTTTAGAGAATCAAGTGCAAGGTTTGAAATTAAGCCTACGGGCTTCTCTATGGGTGGCCCTCCTGGCATCAAAATTCAATAGTATAGCAAGAATAGGCATATGTCCTGATCCAGAGCCAAGAAGACATTTTGGTGGATTAGAGTTCCCACTGGAGACATTGGCTGCTCAAGTATGCTCACACTGTTCGCTGGGGGGGTATGCACAATGCATTGCATAAAAACCACAGTCCAGGGTGGTTGGGTGTGGTGTGTAGGACTGTGGGATCAGAACACAGTGCATTTAATAATGAATAGCATGCACCATGATCTGCAGACTCTTTACCACTAAGTAGGGCAGCGTGGGTTGATGACTTGGTCTTATAGTTTTTAAAATATATATATAGATGCTGAAAAAAATATGTTTTCATCCTATTTGAAAATTATAAGTATTGGTGTATTTGGAAAGAAGATTGTATGTTGCTGCAAAATAGCAAGTAAATGATCAGATAGACTAAATCATCCCAGCAAGCACTCGAACATGTTTACAGATGCCATCGCTATAACTTTGTGTTAACTCTTATTTACAGGGCTGAAGTGGAGCCACATGCAGATGACTACAGTCTGGGTCCAAGCTGCATCCTCTTGACAAAACAGATGAGTATGTGACCTTGATCGATGACAGAATGCATCAGTTCAATGTGCTGGCAACCCTTTTATAGAACGTAGCTTTTCTCAATTAAATTCTGTTCAATGATTCAACCCCATGGATCATTGATGGAACTGAGGGTTTGAAAACCGAATTAGCACAGCAAACTTAAAAAAAGGTCTTAATCATTATTATCCTCCAACTCTGACCTTTTGCTTAACAGTCGAAAGCTTGTGAGTATATTATCAAATAAATAGGTTGGACTAAAACCTGGTGTTGTCAGACTTTTTACTGTGTTTACGCCAGTCCAACGCCAGCATACCCACATCTTTTGCTTATCCCCAGTTTTTCCATGGGCAGCATGGTGGCACCGTGATTAGCACTGCTGCCTCGCATCACCAGGGTCTTGGGTTTCAATTCCGACCTCGAGTCACTGCCTGTGTGGAGTTTGCACATTCTCCCCATGTCTGTGTGGGTTTCCTCCAGGCGCTCTGGTTGCCTCCACAGTCCAAAGATGTGTAGGTTAGGTGGATTGGACATGGTGAATTGCCTTTTGGTGTCCCAAGATGTGTAGGTTAGGGGGGATCAGTGGGGTAAATATGTGGGGTTATGGGGATAGGCCTTGGATAAGATACTCTGTCAAAGAGTCGGTGCGGTCTCGATGGGCCAAATGGCCTCCATCTGCACTGGAGGGATTCTACAATGTAATCACAACACCACTGGTGGTTGCCTAGGCCTGAAACTCTGGATATTCCTCAATCCCAAAACTTCTTTACCTCTCTCTCCTCCTTTAAGACACTCCTTAAAACCCATACCTCTTTTTTCATTTTGGTCATCTTTCCTGATGTCTCTTTATGTGGCTCGATGACAAATTTTGCTTGTTAATGTCTTCTATGAGGCACTTTATTGATATGTCTAACCAGCTATAGAAATGCACTTTTTTTTAATATTGTAAGCTGCATCATGTGATGAAATAATCTCTGATCAATATTTTTCATCTGAGAACAAAAAAGTACTTTCGAAGAAAAAGATGTTCTCAGTTCACTAGGTGGTGGGAGTGGGGTAGGCCTGGCTGGGATGCTCTTTTTGAGATTTGATGCAGATGCATTGGGCCGGGTGGCCTCTTTCTGCACTGTAGGGATTCTATGGATTCTGTAACCCTGCATCAAAGGAAAAGCAATTGCATTGTTTTGTTTCTAACCAAAGAGAAGCAGGATACACGGGTGTGTGGCTTCACTAGGATAGCAGGATTTCGAATGACGTGGGGAACCATCGACTGCACACAGATGGCATTGTATGGTAGCTTCACACATTACTGAGCAGACATACAAGAACCATTGCTCTATTCATGTGCAGTTTGATGTGTGGCCAGTTTTGAGGTGTTCCAGATCACTAACAACCTGTCCCAGTTCTCCCATGCTGACACAAAAGCTAAGATCAGTATTCTCACGTGAGATGATGGCATCCGTGTCGATGATCTGGCACATTTTGCAGAGGTTGCTGTGGCAGGGTTGTGTGGTTTCGTGGCCACTGTTCTCCTGAAGGCTGGGTAGTTTGCTGCGGACAATGGTCTGTTTGAGGTTAGGTGGTTGTTTGAAGGCAAGAAGTGGGGCCGTGGGCATGGTGTGGAGAACACCATCCACCAGGTACATGGTACATACTCTTGAAACTTGGACAACTTTGTCTACCTGATACGCTGCTGGAAAGGATGTTCCGATGAATGGTATGTTAGGGAGACCATGCAGACGCTACAACAACGGATGAATGAACGTTGCTCGACAATCACCAGACAAGACTGTTCTCTTCCTATTGGGGAACACTTCAGCAGTCACGGGCATTCGGCCTCTGATCTTCAGGTAAGCGTTCCCCAAGGTGGCCTTCACGACATACAACAGCGCAGCGTCGCTGAGCAGAGACTGATCGCCAAGTTCTGCACCCATGAGGACGGCCTCAACTGGGACCTAGG
This sequence comes from Carcharhinus amblyrhynchos, assembly GCF_965287045.1. NCBI lineage: Eukaryota > Metazoa > Chordata > Chondrichthyes > Carcharhiniformes > Carcharhinidae > Carcharhinus > Carcharhinus amblyrhynchos. Next base: position 60,034,730 of record NC_137335.1, read on the forward strand.
GTTCATGTCACACTATCTGTAACCCCCACACCTTGTCTGGACTTGCTAAATCTCACTAACTGTCCTGTCTGGAGACAATGCACATCTCTTTAACCTGTACTTCACGCTCTCTCCACTCACATTGTCTGTACCTTTAAGACTTGATTATCTGTAAAGACTCGCATTCCAACCATTATTTTGTAAATTCAGTTTGTGTTTTTATATGCCCTGTTTGTGAATAGAACTCCCGCCCACCTGATGAAGGAGCAGTGCTCAGAAAGCGAGTGGCTTTTGCTACCAAATAAACCTGTTGGACTTTAACCTGGTGTTGCGAGACTTCTTACAGGGTATAGGCCTCCAGTTGAGCAAGAAGCCAGCCAGCAGGGTGGGATATACTCAGCTCCATGGAAATAAGGAGACAGCACAAAGCTAGCCAGCTTCCTGGCTCAACGGGAGTAGAGGCAAGCAGAGCATGCATCACAACGCATGTGCCTGAAAATGGGCACTAACAGACTTTTAGCCCGCAAAATGATTCCATAGCTCCACATCCTTTACCCTCTGTGTATCCTTTCAAACTTCAATCATCTGGTCCATGTGAGATTGATAGAAATAGGATGGTGAGTCCAGGCAGCTTAAGGTTGGATTTAAGCTTGAAGTTGATTTGTCCTAATGCAATACTAATAAATATGGCAAAAGTTACTCTAGGTGCCTTAAACCGAGTGCTGATGTTATACTTTAAGGCCTGAGTTCCAGCTTGTAGTATCTGTAACATATGTAAGAGCAATGCGAGCAGGCAACTGTGACACCCACTCACACTCAGTGAGTACAGACTCACCCAAAACATATTCTATTCATAAACCGCTGAGTGCTGATGAAATTTCTACTCAGTGATTTCAGGATTACTACCTGTACCACGTGCCAGTCAGAGAAGCAACAGGATTCATAGTATGGATACATGACTGAAAAGATGGTGTAAGTGGATTCCTAGGGCATTGGGACCGGTTCTGGGGGAAGGTGGGACCTGTACAAATTGGATGGGTTACACCTGGGCGGGATCAGAACTGATGTCTCTGCTAGAGTTTAAACTAATATGTCAGAAGAATGGGAACCTTTGAAAGGATTCAGAGCTGGGAGGTGGGGGTGGAATTTAGAACAAGAGGAAAAAACAGTAAGGAGAATAAGGAAAATGATAGGCAGAGAAATCAAGGATTAGAGTCAGATAAGGACCAGGAAAAAAACAGTAGGAAAAGGAAAAGAAATGTTAAAAGTGTCCACCTTAAGGTTTTGTACCTGAATGCTTGGAGCATTCGAAATGAAATGAATGAATTAGTTACACAGATAGGTGTAAAGGGATATGATATAGTTGGCATTACAGAGATGTAGCTCCAAGGTGAACAAGGATGTGAACTAAACATTGCAGGCTATTCAGTGTCTAGGAAGGACAGATGGAAAGGAAAAGGTGGTGGAGCTGCATTGTTGATTAAAGATGATATTAATATGATATCAAGGAAAGATATTAGCATAGATGATATGAAATCTGTATGGGTCGAGTTAAGAAACAAAAAGGGGAAAAAAATATTGGTGGTATTAAGACCACCAAACTGTTGTGGTAATGTTGGGAAAAACATTGGACAGGAAATCAGAAATGCATGTGTTAAAGGAACATTTGTGATAATGGGTGGCTTTATCTGCATTTAGATTGGGAGAGTCAAATTAATCACAGTACAATAGAGGAGGAGTTTCTGGAATGAATATGGGATGGTTTTTTGAAGCAATACATTGAGGAACCAACAAGGAAGCAGGCCATATTGGACTGGGTGTTGTGCAATGAGGAAGAATTAGTTGGCAATCTAGTTGTGAGAGAACAGTTGAAGTCGAGTGACCATAATATGGTAGAATTTTTTATCAAGATGGATAATGATTCTGAGACCAGGTCCTGAATCTCAATAAAGGTAACGATGATGGTATGAGGCACGAATTGGTCATGATGGACTGGGAAACATTACTGAAAGGAAAGACAGTGGATAGATAATGGCAGGCATTTAAAGAACAAATAGGTGAATTCCAGAAGTTGTTTATTCCTGTTTGGTGCAAGAGTGGTAAGGGAATTGTGGCGAAACCATGGCAATAGAAAGGAAATTTGAGACAGTATCAGTTCAAAGAAGAAGCTTACAAATTGGCAAGAAAAAAAGCAATAGACCTGAGAATTGGGAGCAGTTTAAAATTCAGCAAAGGATGATAAGAGATTGATTACAAAGGGAAAAAATAGCATAAGAAAGTCAGCTAGTGGGGAACATATAAACTGACTGTAAAAGTTTCTATGGATGTGTCTTATTGTCAGAAACAGGAGAATTTATAACCAGTAATAAAGAAATGGCACAGGAATTAAGTTTTTACTTTGCTTCAGTCTTCACAAAGGAAGACATGAATAATGTACCAGAAGTGCTGTGAGAAACATGTTTTAGTGAGGAGCTGAAGGAAATCAGCATTAGTAGAGAAATGGTTTTAGAGAAATGGATGGGATTGAAGGTGGATAAATCACCAGGTCCTGATAATTTTCATCCCAGAATATGTAAGGAAGTGGCCCTGCAAATAGTAGGTCCATTGGTGGTTATTTTCCAAAATTCTTTGGACTGTAGAATAGTTCCTATAGATTGGAGGGTACCACTATTTAAAAAGGGAGGAGGGGAGAAAACTGGGAACTACAGACCAATAAGCTTAACATCGGTACTGGGGAAGTTGCTAGAGTCCATTATCAAGGATTTCATAATCCAGCATTTGGAAGGCAGTGGTATAATCAGACAAAATCAGCATGGATTTACAAGAGGGAATCATGCTTGACAAATCTTTTGGAATTTTTTGAGGATGCAACTAGTAAAGTTGACTGAGGAGAACCAGTAGATGTGGTTTATTTAGATTTTCAGAAGGCTTTCAACAAGGTTTCACGTATCAGATGCAATGTAAAGTTAAAGCACATGGGATTGCAGCTAATGTCTTGAGATTGATAGAAAGCTGGTTAGCTGATAGGAAGCAAAGAGTCGGCATAAATGGCTCTCTTTCTGATTGGGAGTCAGTGACTAGTGAGGTTCAGCAGGGATCTGTGCTAGGACACCAAGTATTCATATTCGATATTAATGATTTTGAAGAGAGAACTGAATGTATTATCCCCAAATCTTCAGATGATACAAAGTTGGATAGGAGGATGAGCTGTGAGGAGGATGCACAGATGTTTCAATGTGATTTGGACAGGCTAAGTGTGTGGGCACCTGCATGGCAGGTGCAATATAATGTGGATAAATGTGAAGTTATCCACTTCGGTAGCAATAATAGGAAGACAGATTATTACTTGAATGGGTGTTAATTAAGAGGGGTGGATATTCAATGAGATCTTGGAGTCCTCATGCATCAGTTGCTGAAACTAAGTGCTCAGGTACAACAGGCAATAAAGGATGCAAATGGTATGTTGGCCTTCATAGTGAAAGAATTTAAGTATAGGGATTGGAATGTTTTGCTTCAAGTGCATAGGGCATTGGTGAGGCCATATCTGGAATATTGTGTACAGTTTTAATGTCCTTATTTGAGGAAGGATGTCTTTGCTATGGAGGGTTTGCAGCAAAGGTTTATTATGCTGATTCCTGAGATGGCACGTCTGTCATATAGGAGAGACTAAGTCGGTTAGTATTATATTCACTGGAATTTAGAAGAATGAGAGGGGATCACACAGAAATGTATAAAATTCTATTAGATTCGACAGGGTAGATTCAGTAAGAATGTTCCCAATAGTGGGAGAAGTCTAGAAGTAGGAGGTCATAGTTAAGGGACAAACATTTTAGAATTGAGGAGAAATTTCTTCACTCAGAGGGTGATAATGTATGGAATTCACCAGCACCAAATGTAACTGAAGGCAAAAAGTTGTGTGATTTCAAGAAAAAATTAGATCTAGCTCTTGGGACTAAAGGGATCAAGGGATGTAGGAGGAAAAGGGAGATCAGGATATTAAATTCGATAATCAGCCATGATCATAATGAATGGCAGAGCAGACTCAAAGGGCCAAATGCCTACTGCTGCTTCTACTTTGTATGTTTCTATTTTAGAGAGGAACTAATGGGCAAGTGACCATTTCCAGTAATTCGAAAGTGGACTGTGAATTTTAGGGTCTGTTCTCCATGAGTGCAATTCCTGTTTTGGCCGCTAAATCTCATGAGAGAGGGCCATAATGGGAATTGCGCCAGCAAGATTTCCCAGTGCTATGGTCCTAGGCTCTTCCAGATGATGCAGTCAAGTTCATGCCCTTTCAATTTGAATGAATTTAAATGTAATTAAACAGCTTTACACCATTGCTTTGGTCCATGTTGATGGACACTGGAGTGATTCCCACAGATTGGAAAACAGCAAATGTGATGCCACTGTTTAAAAAAGGAGGTAGACAAAAGGCAGGTAACTACATGCCAGTTAACCTGACTTTTGTAGCAGGGAAAATGCTTGAAAGAATTATCAAGGAAGAAATAGTGAGATATCTGGATATAAATTGTCCCATTGGTAAGACGCAGCATGGGTTCATGAAGGGCAGGTCATGTTTGACTAATTTGGTGGAATTCTTTGAGAACTTCACATGTGCAGTAGAAAATAGGGAACGTATGGATGTGGTGTATTTGGATTTCCAGAAGACATTTGACAAGGTGCCACACCAAAGATAAATGTGCACGGTGATACAGGTAATGTATTAGCATGGATAGAGGATTGGTTAATAACAGAAAGCAGAGTGGGGGTAAATGGGTGTTTTTCTGATTGGCGATCAGTGAATAGTGGTGTGCCTCAGGGATCAGTGTTAGAACTGCAATTGTTTACGATTTACGTAGGTGATTTGGAGTTGGGGACCAAGGGTAGTGTGTCAAATTCGCAGATGACACTAAGATGGGTGGAAGAACAAAGTGTCCAGAGGATGCTGAAAGTCTGCAAAGAGATATAGAAAATCTAACTGAGAGGTTAAGGGTCTGGCAGACGGAGTACACTGTTGGTAAATGTGTTGTCATCCATTTTGGTAGGAATAACAGCAAAATGGATTATTATTTAAATGGTAAAAAATTGCAGCATGCTGCTGTGCAGAGGGACCTGGGTGTCCTTGTGTAGGAATCTCAAGGAGTTGGTTTGCAGGTACTGCAAGTAATTAAGAAGGCAAATGGAATTTGATTCTTCATTGGTAGACAGATGGAGTTTAAAAACAGCAAGGTTATGTTGCAGCTGTATAAGGTGCTGGTGACACCACATCTGGAGTACTGTGTACAGTTTTGTCTCCTTACTTGAGAAAGGATATACTGGCACTGGAAGGGGTGCAGAGGAGATTCACTAGGTTGATTCTGGAGTTGAGAAGGTTGGCTTATGAGGAGAGACTGAGTGGATTGGGGCTATACTCATTGGAATTCAGAAGAATGAGGGGAGATCTTATAGGAACATGTAAGATTATGAAGGGAATAGATAAGATAGAAGCAGGGAAGTTGTTTCCACTGGCGGATGAAATTCGAACTAGGGGGCATAGTCTCAAAATAAGGGCAAGAAGATTTAGGACTGAGTTGAGGAGGAACTTCCTCACACAAAGGGTTGTGAATCTGCCCAGTGAAGCAGTTAAGGCTACCTCATTGTATGTTTTTAAGGCAAGGCTAGATAATTTTTTTGAACAGTAAAGGAATTAATGGTTATGGTGAGCAGGTGGGTAAGTGGAGCTGAGTCCAAAAAAAGATCAGCCATGACTTATTGAATGGTAGAACAGACTCGAGGGGTCAGATGGCCTACTCCAGCTCCTAATTCTTATGTTCTTATGTCAGATGCTTCCCTCACCACTGTGATGACACACTGGTGGGAATCACGACTGGTTTCTCTCCGTATCTGTGTGGGTTTCCTCCAGGGGTCCCGGCTTCCTCCCACAGTCCAAAGATGTGCAAGTTAGGTGGGTCGGCCACAGTGAATGTGTGGGTTTACAGGGAATGGGTAGGGTGATGGGCCTAGGTAAGATACGCTGTTAAAGAATTGGTACGGTCCTGATGGATACCTGATGCAGACCTTATTGTTTCATTTTAACTGGAGACACCAGAGACTATGGGCAATGAAACACTGGAGCAAGAATCGGATTTCCTGTGAACAACTGATAAAATATATTGTTGGGATTGTATTAATGGGAGCTTCACCATGCATTGAAACTGTGTTGTTATACACCTGAGTGTGCTTAACCCAATATTAGTTGTAGAAAAATGGCAAGTTCCACTCCACACATTGGTATTCTACATCTTGACAATGTTGTTTTTGACGTTACTATTCTTTGCCAGGAAAAACATGTGTTTGTTGTAAGTTATACAGTCACGGGTTGGTATTTGTTTCATCCGAAAATTCTTAGTCATCCCTCCCAGAACCTAAAGGAGTGTACCACCTCCCTCTCTTCCTTTAATGTAGGGAGCCAGCATATCTATCTTTATAAAAACAAATAACCAGTGTTGGTGCTGTCAGAATAAAGCACCTAATTCAGCTGCCTCGTAATATTCTTCTCATTCAGTTCTTTGGGTGTTACTGCAGCTCTGAAGAATTCAGCATTGCCGAGGGTTGTGAAATCAGTGGAATATGAAATTGAGCAGTCAATCACTTTCTGCCCATGATAAAAATTAACCCCGGGAATCAAAATAAACTCGATTTGGTACTGCTTGAAAACATACTATCGTTGCCTCGTACCTTGTTACCAGAGATGTTAATTTGATAAATAGTGAATAAAAGTCATCTACAGATTCATTGGTGTGTAACTCAGCTTGGTGAAATATGTTTTACATGTGATATTATGCTTGGGAGTGAAATAATCACTTAGGGCTCGATTAGTCTTATTGTGATTTTCATCATTTCCATTATCAAACCAATGAAATATACCTTGCAAATGTTTTCCCCCACAGTATAAAGGCATTTTTCGCTCACTTCTTCCACCATAAGGGAACTCAAGTGTTGATATTGTATAGGTCACATGAAGCTGAATAAGCAATGCCAGAGTTATAATTACTGGTAACATTGCATTTTCATTTATTTATTAGTGTCACAAGTAGGCTTACATTAATACTGCGATTAAGATACTGTGAAAATCCCCCAGTCGCCACACTCCGGCGCATGTTCGGGCACACGGAGGGAGAATTTATCACAGCCAATGCACCCAACCAGCATGTCTTTCAGACTGTGGGAGAAAGCTGGAGCACACGGAGAAACCCATGGGGTGACTGAGCAGACACCGCACAGTGATGCAAGCCAGGAATGAAACCTGGGATTCCTGGTGCTGTGAGGCAGTAGTGCTAACGACTGTGCCACCATTCTGTTGGACATGGGTAAATTGGGCACTGCTTAGTAATTTCTTGTGGGCAAAGAAACGCTTAGAGCTAAGCAGCTTGCGTCTAACATGCAGAAGATAATGTATCATAATATTCTGTTAAAATGTGGTGTTTGCTTTTATAAGTACTGTTTATTTCTGGACAGAAAATGTCCTTGACTGTTATAAACTTTACAAAGTTTTGACAGCAGACTCCTTCTTCTTGCCACAAAAGATTTCATGAAGACAATACAAGCAATGGTTTGAAACTCACTTAAACTAATGCAGATACTAGGTCAATGACACACTAAAGGTAATAATAGCAGTTATAGTATAAAGCTGACTAACACATGGTTCACACACTGTGTCACATAATGTTCCTCCACTGACCAATTTTGATTCACCTATTTGCAGTAGGAAACTGAAAAAATCCTCACGATTAAGAGCTTATATTGTGGTTTTTGTGGATGACTGGTGGTTAAGTGTTAATTGATTTTTTTAAAGGGAAAAAACATCCAGATTCTGATTACCTCATACCTGAGTCAGCAGAAGTTTCTTTTCACACCCTTCATCACAAATTGCCCGAGGTTACTTCAGTACAATGGGCTATTCTTTCTTGACATGGGTTTCATGGGCCTTTCGTTGTGGCGTGCTATGTTATGCTTCAAGAGGCTCAAAGCAATGTTTAATCTACTGTAACAAAAACATTTCTCATGGTACGTGGCGGTTCCTAAAAATTTATAATCTCCAGACCATTAATATAACAATGAGTGCTAGAGGTTAGTAAAGTTTTCCATTTGTATTGCTACGCTATGGCAACATGTAATGACTGGAACCATTTGCTGAGTATATAATTGTCCACTCAGAATGAATCATTAAAGAAACAAATTGCAAAAAGAAACCGATACAAGTTAAGCTAATCTTTATTTACCCCTTTCTTTTTTGGTTCAACATAAACAATGTACTTCAGTTGCCAAATATTAAGAGCTCTCAGGAATTTGTCTCCACACAAAGATTGTAAAGATTGTGCAAGGGATCTTGTGAGAGCTTTCAGAGCTTAATGTGCTTCTCAGCACTATGTCGCATTACTCCCTCTAACCCCATCGCAATGGTTAGCACTGCTGCCTCACAGCAGCAGAGACCTCCAGGTTCAATTCCCAGCTTGGGTCACTGTCTGTGCGTAGTCTGCACATTATCTCTGTGTCTGCGTTGTTTTCCCCTGGGTGCTCTGGTTTCCTCCCACAGTCCAAAAGACGTGCTGATTAGGTGCATTGGCCATGCTAAATTCTCCCTCAGTGTACCCGAACGGGCTCTGGAGTGTGGTGATTAGGGGAATTTCACAGTAGCTTCATTGCACTGTTAATGTAAGCCTACATTTGACAATAAATAAACTTTATAGTCTTACTGTGGTTCTCAGTAGAAGTAACTAATAATTCTGAAAACTATGGCTTTGAATTTTCTGTTCTCTTGCAAGCAGATACTTTTGACAGAGTAAGTGGCCTGCAGGCACCAGCCACACTCTCGGTGCAGATGTGATGGGCTAAATGGCCTTTTTCTGCACTGTAGGGATTCAGGACAGCATGGTGGCACACGTTTAGCATAGTGCCAGGGATCTGGATTTAATTCTGACCTCGGTCATTGTCTGTGTGGAGTTTGCATGTTGTCCTCATGTCTGCGTGGGTTTCCTCTGGGTGCTCTAGTTTCCTCCCACATCCAAAATATACAGGTTAGTCTGATTGGATATAGCAAATTGCCTCTTGGTGTTAGGGAAATATGTGGGGTAACAGGGATAAGGCCTGGGTGGGATTGTTGTCAGTGCAGGCTCGATGGGCCAAATAGCCCCCTTCTGGATTCTATGATACGATAGATAGCCTCTGGCCTGAATGACAACAAGTCACATGTGAATTCAGGCAAACAAAGTTAGAGGCCATTTTATCATGGGAGAATCCCTACTAAATCCAAAACATGTCTTCATCCAAAATTCCATCAAAAAGGTTAGGTGGATTGGCCATGATAAATTGCCTCTTGGTGTCAGGGGATTAATAGGAATAGAGCCTGGGTGGGATTGTTGTTGGTGCAGACTTGATTGGCCAAATGGCCAATCAAGTCTGCACTGCTGGGATGATTCTACAGATTCTGTGATTGGGACAGTAAGGTCCAATATAAGCACTTATTGTTCCTAAGAATTAACATCCACATATTCACCTTTTCTAATGGGAATAACTACATTACAATCTGGAATGGGAGCCATTGCTGAGATTTAGCCTTCTTTGTTCCAGGAAGACAATTGTACTGTTCTGTCCTAACCCAACCCATAGAACAACAAGAAATACAACATTCAATATGCCCGTGCTGGTATACAACAAGCAATGGCCTTAATTCCATGAGCCTACCATTTACCCCCCTTCCTTTCACCATCTACCAAACCCATCTTAGATATGGAGTGTGATCTTCCCAAACAAATTCTAAGGGCACGATCCTACCGTCTTGTCACACCAGTTAATTAGCATGGCGAGCTGGGAAGATAGCAGGGAGGATAAAAATCAGGTCCGCGCCTGGCACGAACTGGTTTGGTACCTTCCCAGGCCTGTTTTGCTGCCTTTTTGTGGACAGTTATAGTGTCACAGAACTAATGTTACATCACTGTTCAAGAAAGGAGTGAGGCCTAAACCAGGCAGTTGCAGGCCACTCAACCAAAGTGCTGGAAAGTTATTGGAAACTACTATCAAGGCACAGTAAACTATTATTTGGAAAGGCATGGGTTAATCAAGGAAGTCCATTAGGAATTAGTTGTATAGGGGAACCATGTCTGAATAAGTTGATTGAATCCTTTACTGGTTCAAAGAGGTATGAATAAGATCATGTGCAAGGTACTTGATAAAGTGCCACACAGAAGGCTTGTTATAAAAGTGGAAGGTCATGATATTAAGGGGAAAGTGACAATATGGATACAGAATTGGCTCAGCGACAGGGAGCAGACAGTATTGGTTAAGGATAGATGTTTTGCAGACAGAGGGCAGGGTGCTGGCAAAGGGTCAGTCTTTTACGCTTTTTAATTTCTATAATTAATTTAGATTTAGGTGCAGGAAGAAGTATCGATGAAGTTTGCACATGGTACAAAACTTGGCAATGTAGTAGGTATAAAGCACCAATAATAAACACTCATGTAATCAAATACAGAAAAACTGAACACTACAGTGCCAATTAACTCTCCTCCAGATACTCAACTCCATTCTATCTTGAAATTAAATAGATCGTTTAAAGCCTGACTATTAACAAAATCTAACATCTCCCTGTGACTTGGAGACTAACAATTTATACATTGTCAGCATAGCTGCCCTGGACGTTGTTCACAAGTTTTAAAAGATTACACCTTACAGTCCTACAGTGCAGAAGGAAGCCATTCAATGTATTGAGTCTACAACAACCACAATTCCACCCAGGCCCTATCCCGTAACCCCATGCATTTACCCTAGCTCGTCCCCATGACACTAAGGGGCAATTTAGCATGGCTAATCTAGTTAACCTTAACTTAACTTAATCTACTTAACCTTAAGACTTAATCTACATCTTTGGACTGTGGGAGGAAACCCGAGCACCTGGAGGAAACACATGCAGACACGGGGAGAATGTGCAAACTCCAAACAGGCAGTGACCCAAGCCGGGAATCGAACTAGGTCCCTGGAACTATGAGACAACAGTGTTAATGACTGTGCAACAGTGCTGCCCAATTCTTCCAACTAAGATAACCTGGGCCCCTGTTTAACCATTAACAGTCAAACTGTAATGACTTCAACGAGGTCCTTGAGTTGGATCTGCTAGAATATGAGCTCCTGAACTGAAGCCACTTAATTAGAACTAACTAAATGCTGCTTAATTAACTAACTGAATTCTGCTTAATTAGAGAGATCTACACAGGAAATAACGTGGAGTGTTTGAGTCACCAGCACTTGGGGTGAATGCTCTGTACTGTAAAGTACCAGCCTATATATTGCAAACTATTGTAAATAAATCAGTTTTGGTGAAAGGACACCGGTCTTTCAGAAGTTTCTTCACAAACCCACTCAAGCTTGTCATCAGGCAGAATTCAGGTCACGTGACTCTGTTCATTCCCCCATTTTACCATAAATTAAAGAGGCAACTGCACAACATGCCAATCTTACTAACTTCATATACATATAACACAATGAATGTGCAATTAAAAGCTCCCAGGACAATGAGGTTCTCATTCCGGTTGATTCCTCTGATCTGTTTACAGATGTTCCCTTCCATTTCCTAACCATAATGAGCCAGGGTGGGGGACATTCACAACCACAAAAGTGAAACAATTCCTTTGTTTCTCTTTGATCTCTTTAGTGATGTAAACTCTGTCTGAACTTCTTTATTTGTTCACATCAGTTCTCTTTACAACATGTAATCTCTCCATCACCAACATTGCAATTCTTTGTCCTTTCTTACCAATGCCGTCCCTCCTATATCCTGCTCCACTCCTTGATTTGAAGTGAAGTTTCTATTCAAGTTTAATGTTTGTTTATTAGTGTCACAAGTAGGCTTATATTAACACTGCGATTAAGTTACTGTGAAAATTCCCTAGTCACCAAACTCCAGCATCTGTTCGGGTTCACTGAGGGAGAATTTAGCATGGCTGATGCACCTAGCCAGCACGCCTTTCAGACTGTGGGAGGAAACCAGAGCACCCAGAGGAAACTCATGCAGACACAGGGAGACCGTGCAGACTCCGCACAGGCAGTGAGACCCACACAGACCTGAGCCGAGAATCGAACCCAGGCCCCTGGTGCTGTGAGGCAGCAGTGCTAACCACTGTGTCACAGTGCCGCTCCGCCCGCACCCCCCATTTGTGCTATTAAAGATATACCTTCCTGTGATGTAATTACTTATGATTCCCGCACTCTGAGCATTACAATGCATGCAATGCTTATTGTTTTCATTTCATATTTCTCCTTTCCCCTTGTTGACCCCTCCAAGCTAACACTTTAATACTTTGACCGTAATTTTACGCCCCCCTCCCCCCCAACCCGGCTCCCGGGACAGGTTTACTGGCAGCAGGGACAGCGCAAAATTGGCCCCCAGTGGGATCCTCTGGTCCTGCCAATGTCAATGGCAATATGTGTTGCTCAGTGGCCGCGCAGCTGGGGAACCTGCCACGGGCAGGATGTCCTCTATATCGGGACCAGAAGATCCCATCGGTGGGAAAATCCTGATCTTTTACCTTCCTCTTTTCCCTGGCTGTAATTGTTTTATCTGATTTACCAACTCAGCCACCTTTACCTTTTCTGCATGTTATCTTTTTTGCTAAATTTTTTATTCATATATATTTCACGTATGTGTCAATCCCGACTCAGTTGGTTAAAAGCAAAATACTCCAGATGCCGGGATCTGAAACAAAAGCAGAAAATGCTGGAAAAGCTCAGCGGGTCTGACAGCATCTGTGGAGGGGAGAATCGAGCCAACGTTTCAAGTCTGGATGACCCTTCATCAGAGCCCTAGACTCAAAACATTGGCTCCATTTTCGCTCCCCAGATGCTGTCAGACCTGCTGAGATTTTACAGCATTTTCCAGCTCAAATCATAGAATCCCAACTTAACATGGCCAGTGCACTTAATCTGCATATCTTTGGACTGTGAGAGGAAACCAGAGCACCTGGAGGAAACACTTGCAGACACAAGGAGAATGTGCAGACTCCACAGAGACAGTGACCAAGCCAGGAATCGAACCCAGGTCCCTGGGGGTGTGAGGCAGCAGTGCTACCCACTGTGCCATCATACCACCCATGACCATGACTCAGTTGTTATCACTCTCGCCTCTTGAGTCACAAGATTGTGTCTTTAAGTCCCATTCCAGGACTTGAGCACAATAATCAAAGCTAACACTTCAAGTGCAGTACTACAGGAATGCTTTGCTTTCAGAAGTGCCGTCAGTCGAAAGAGAGATTTGCTTTCTCAGGTGAATGTAAAACTTCCCACACCACGAGTTCAAAGAAGAGCGTAGGAACAATCCCTGGTGTACTGACCAATGTTTATCCCTCAATCGGAATCACAAAAAGGATTATCTGGTCGTTATCACCATTCTGTTTATGGAACTTTGTGTCCCAATTGATGGCCAGTCTTTCTGTATTATAGTAGTATCAGCACTTCTAAACTGTACTTCACTGACTATGTTGGTGAAAGGTATTATGCTAAATGTCCAAGTCTTGCTCTGGTTCATGCTGATGGGATCTTAAGGTCCTGCCGACAATGCATTCTCACATTGGTTTCTCAGTAGCAAGGGAGGCGTTCAACCCCATTGATAATGATGGGAGTGTAAAATCTCACTGCCAGTGAGTGCATGACACCTCCCACTGCTGTGAAACATGCCACAGAACGAGAGAAAACTCCCACTCCTCTCTTTTAATATCTATGCCTACTTAGGTCTACGTGCTCTTTCTGTTTGCTTTTCATTTTCTCTTTCTTTTTTCCTTTCTAATGAATCTACAATTCCCTGTTTGTTATTTTTTCCAGTTTATTTACTCCCTTTCCGCTCAGTGCCAGTGGGAGACCTTCCCACCTTCCCCAGAATTGATATCAATACCCCATAAAATGGAAACTGTCTTCTGACATTGTCCCTTAAGATTCCAATCTTATTATCCTTCCCTATTCTTGCGCATGGCCATTCGAGTATTTTAAGGATTAAGCCTCTGCTCATAGATTTATTTCCTGATTTCCAGAACTCCATGAGCTCAGCTTACGGTCTTTCTTCCCTTATCGTTGGCTCCCATATGGATCATGACCATTTCCACACTCAATTCTTCCTGATTTTTATACTCATTCCTGGTCTTTCGAATTTTTTCCTAGCATTTGCGAAGGCACAAAATATCCAGAAAAGGTGCTGTGAACCTCTCAAATGATAAATGGTTTATTAAATATCCTACCTGACTGCCGTGTACTGTATGTCCATTATAAAAGTAAGTTAACAGCAGAAATTAAAGTCAGAATCTCTTACATAAGGCACTTTCATCTGGAGCTTATCATATTGCTGCATCACTATTTCCTGCTTTAATATTGTCCAATGTTAGTAATACTGCACCATCAGCAGTTCAATTCATAGAATTGCCAATCATTGAATCCCTACAGTGCAGAAGGAGGTCATTCAGCCCATCAAACCTGCACCCACAACAATCCCATCCAAGCCCAATCCCCATAAAACTCACGTATTTATCCTGGTAATCCATGTCTTTACCCTAATAATCCTCCCAACACGAAGGTTCAATTTAGAATGGCCAATCCACCTAACCCCACGTCTTTGGAGTATGGGAGGAAACCAGAGCACCCGGAGGAAACCCACGCAGCCACGGGGAGAATGTGCAAACTCCACACAGGCAGTCACCCGAGGCCAGAATCAAACCCAGGTCCCTGGCGCTGTGAGGCAGCAATGCTAACCACTGTGCTGCCCAATATTCAATATCTTTTTTAATTTGTATTACTTTTATAGGCTGGGCTGCTACTGCTGATGTTAATGCTCCCGTGGGTTAAAGTGGTGGGGGGTATTAACAAAGTTACATAGGTGTTTGTCTACTGAGGATATCGGGGGAGGCGAGGGCCTAGTGATATTATCGCTAACCTATTAATCTAGAAACTCAGCTAACGGTCTGGGAACCTGGGTCAAATCCCATGACAGCAGATAGTGGAATTTGAATTCAATTTAAAAAATCTGGAATTGAGAATCTACTGATGACCATAAAACCATTGTCGATTGTTAGAAAAACCCATCTGGTTCACTAATGTCCTTTAGGGAAGGAAATCTGCTGACCTAATCTGGTCTGGCCTCCAGAGTCACAGCAATGTGGTTGGTTCTAAAACTGCCCTCTGAACAAGGGCAACAAGTGGTACAAGAGTTAGCACTGCCACTTCACAGTTCTAGGAACCTGGGTTTGATTTTTCAGCTTGTTCAGTGTCTGTGCGGGAGTTTGCACATTCCCTTCTTTTCTGTGTGGGCTTCCTCTGGGAGCTCCAGTTTCCTCCAACACTTTCAAGAGGTTGATTGACCATGCTAAATTGCCCTTTAGTGTCCCAGGATACGTAGATTAGAGGAATTAGCAGGGTAAATATGTGGGGTTCAAGGCATAGGACCTGGGTGGGATTGTTGTCAGTACAGGCTCCATGGGACAAATGGCCTTCTTTGGCACTGTAGCATTTCTATGACTCTATGAACCAGGGATGGGCAATATTTGCTAACCAGCCAGCGATGCCCATGTCTCACAAATGAATAAAAGGAGCATTGCATCAACTGTGGCATACTGAAAACCAGGATCTCAGACACATTTGTTTGAATATGGTTTGACCAGGTAAGAGTGATCCTTGTGTTCCCATGTGCAGGAGTGATCCTTGTGTTCCCATATGCTTTGTAACCTTGCACAACCAGCAGCAGAATTCTCAACCAAGTGCTATGAGTGATGCGGTTGCAATATCCTCCAAATCCAGTGACTGGAATGGTGCTCCTACAGCAGAGCTTACTCCCAAGTCAACATTCCCAACTTATCACTCAAAACCAGCTCCACTGTATGCAGTGGGTTCACATGTTTGACACTGGGCTCCATAGGTATTGCTCTACTCGGTTGTGGCAGGACTGTCCCACAAGGCCAAAGCTTTAATGGTGTCCTCATAACATCTCTGAAGAGGTCAAACAGTCGCACAATACATGGGAGCCCCTGGCTTGTGACTGGCTGAAATGAAGGAGGTTTAATTGGAATGCAGGGAGTACATCGAGAAACCTTGCTAGGAGCACGGGAAGGTGAAGTCGAGGGAAAGGGCCCACAAATACTCAAACATCTCACCCAGCAGTGGAGGGTGAGAACAATGGGAAACCTCGCTGATAGCAGCGGGATTGGAAGATTGCACGCCGGCCAGTGGTGAGCTGTTTCCCCCACAGTTTGCTTCTGATGGCCCAAGGACTCCCTAAAGGAAGGTTCTGCATGGCAGCAGCCCACACAGTAAAAGTTGGCGAACTACCCGCCTTGTCTCTGCCTTTCCCTGTCACATGTAAAATAGCTTTCATTCGCCACTTCAGGGCCTCAATACTTCCAGGGACAGACAGGCTGTGTGATGCCTTACCCAATCCCCAGTGATATTAGAGATAGATTGGGGTTGTTCGGAAGACAGTGAGAAAGCCAACTATTTTATTTTACCAGCTCCTTTGCCTTCAAATTCACTGTCAGGGTGGGTGGGGGGATGGAAGATAAAACACAAAATGTTAGTTGTGCCGGTGTACAATAAGAAAATACAACATTCGCAACTTGACTTGTTTATCCTTGATTTCTGTACAGCCAGGGGCTCCCATGTATTGTGCGAATGATTATTGCCTTGCTCTTTTCCATCGTTGGATTTTTTTTGGGACCCAGTTTTAACTTTGTCTTCGCAAAAGAGGTTGATTCATGGCTGGTCTGAACTTTGGACGGAATACCAGAGAATAAATTGTTATTGAATACCAATTGAATACCAGAGAATAAACTGTGGGCAGCTCAAGTGGCCTATCATCATAGGAATGATAATTTCAGCAGCTTGTTCAGCATGAGAAACCAACACAGCGGGGTCCAAACTTGATCTCAACCAATACTGATCGATGTTCACTTCCCTACAGGGGTCTGACAGTAGCAGGGACAATGGCCTACTCTTAATTGATTTTATTCCTTTCTAGTAGGCCGTGCTTTGATCTTTTATTTTATTCATTCGCGGAATGCGAGCCCCACTTCAAGATCAGAATTTATTGAAAATCCCTAATTAGACTTGAGAAGTGTGCACCTTCTTGAACCACTTGAGCCCAAGTGGTGTAGATATACCCATGGTGCTTTTATGGAAGGACTACCTGGAATTTGACTCTGCGGCAGTGAAGGAACGACGATTAGTTCCAGGTCTGGATGGTTTGTGATTTGGAGTGGAGTTTGCCTCTGGTGGTCTTCAGATGCAGATGCTGCCATTAGTCTTCTATGTGGTCAAGGTCAGAGGTTTGGGAGGTGCTGTCGAAGAAGCCTCGGCGAGTTGTTGCAACCTATCTTGTAGATGATACACATGGCTGTCACCGTGTGTTAGTGATGGAGAGAGTGAATGTTCAGTGTAGCGTATGAGATGCCAGTCAAGAGGGCTGTTTTGTCCTGGATGGTGCCAAGCTTCTTGAGTGTTGCTGGAGCTGTATTCATCCAGGGAAACAGAGAGTATTCCATTATAGTCCCGACTTGTGAACAGACTTTGGGGAGTCAGGAGGTGAGTTACTCACTGTAGAATTCCCAACCTCTGACCAGCTCTTGTGACCACAGTATCTATAGGCTCGTCCAGTTCAGTTTCTGGTCAGTGGTACTCCCCAGGATATTTATAGTAGGTGATTCAGTGCCAATAACTCCATTGAACATGAAGGAGGAGATGATTGGATTCTCTCGTAGAGATGGGCATTGCCTGGCACTTACGTGGCTCAAATATTACATCTTTGATTTGATGTGATTTGATTTTTTATTGTGACATGTATTAGTATACTGAGGAAAGTATTTGCTGTCTCACATGTGCTGGCTCAGCCAAGCAGCTAATTCAGTCCAAAAAACTCATCAAACTTGAAAATTCTGTTTGTGCAGCTCAGAACCATCTCTCCCTTTACAGCTTTTATACTAAGCAAGTTGTGCAGTGTTAAAAAAATGCCATTCACGTACAAATTTAATTGTTACAAATTATTAGCACTTAAAGGTTAAATGTCACACACATTGACTTTTATGGACTATCTTTAATGCTACAGCATGCTTTCAGTGTGGTAAAATTGAGAGGAGGCAATGACCTAGTGGTATTATCGCTGGACTATTAATCTAGAAATTCAGTGAATGTTCTGGGGACCCGGGTTCGCATCCTGCCACAGCAGATGGGGGAATTTGAATTCAATAAAAAATATCTGGAATTAAGAATCTAATGATGACCATGAAACCACTATCGATTGTCAGAAAAACCCATCTGGTGCACTAATATTCTTTAAGGAAGGGATAATGAAGGAGAAGCGCTCCAAAAGCTTGTGCTACCAAGTAAACCTGTTGGAATTTAACATGGTGTTGTGAGACTTCTTACTTTAAGGAAGGAAATCTGCTGTCCTCACTTGGTTTGACCTAAATGTGACTACAGAGCCACAGCGATATGTTTGTCTCTCAACTGCCCTCCAAGGGCAAGTAGGGATAGGCAATAAATCTGGCTGCCCAGTGACACCCATGTCCCACGAATTAATATAAAAATTATCAAAATAATTCCATATAAACAAGTATCCTTAATGTGTCTCCAAATTCTTCAGGCACAGTCCTTTGACAGAAACCAGTTTGCAATAAGTAACAGATCTATAATAATGCTGCTGAAATGATTTTTCTATTTTTTATGTTGACCCAAGAGCCAGGGCTTTGTTTTTTGTCCAAAACAAACTTGAGCTTCTCTCTTTTATTAATAACTTGGCACCGTGTCTGAGAACCATGGAGCAGGGATCGTGAAAGGCTGCGTATGCCTCAGATGTGATTACTGACGATAAACGCAGAACATTGTGTGACTATCTGCTGCAGCCCACTGATTCATTAGCCGAGACTCTACTTTTAGTTGCAAGCCAACTTTGATGGAGTAAAACCTGAAATAAGTAAATCTCTAGAAGGTAATGAGGGAGTTGGCGACTGACTGTTCACCGTACCATGGAGTGCACTCAACACATTCTGAAAATCCCAAGGCCACAAAGATTGTCTTCAGCAAGTCTGGCTTTCATTTTTGTTATAAATTCCATTGCTGTACTTGCAAGCGCAGATAAATATAGAATTTCACTCCCATCAGGGCAGTAATTCAACTTTTGAAGACTAAATGCAACGTTTGCAGAGCTGTTGACATTAGGGAAATAGTAAGAGTGAGATTTATTATCAAAAGGACCAAGACAGGTCGTTAACCCATTTAAACACGCAGAGCTGTGTTTATTTTTTAGAATAAAACATTTGAAAATAGGTCATATCTTTAAACCAAAAATGGCCAAAAGAGTGAGAACTGACAGGTCAGCATTTCTTCTACTAATCTTTCATCTTCAAATTCACTTACTCAATCTGAGTGAATTGAATGTAATTTTTAAATTATATTTCAAGCTGCAATGACTTACATGTGCTGATATTGACACAGATGAGCTGATTACTGTGCAAGAAATAAACAGAGGAGTACGATCATGATGCATAATATCAAACTGAATGTTCCCATTCTGTCTATCCTGACCACTGTTTGTATGAGGTCTCTGTTAAACTAGAAACTAGCAAAACATCTGGTCCCAATGTGACTAGATTATAATATCTTTAGCAGCAATCTTTTGCACATGTATGGGTATTTATCCTTTGGGTTTCCTCTGTTACCTTCCTCATATTTCTCTCCCTGACTTGGCTGCTGTCACAAGGACCAACAGCAACTGAATGTTTAACCTACTGATGACTTCTGAGGTATTTTCAACCATGGTGGACTAAATGACATAGAACATAGAACACTACAGCACAAACAGGCCCTTCGGCCCACAAGTTGCGCCGATCACATCAATACCTACCAATCCATAGACCTATCTATAACCCCCAATCCCATTAAATCCCATACACTCATCCAGAAGTCTTTTAAAAGACCCCAGCGAGTTCGCCTCCACCACCACTGACAGCAGCCGATTCCATTCACTCACCACCCTCTGAGTGAAAACTTACCCCTAACATCACCTCTGTACTTGCTTCCCTGCACCTTAAATCTGTGTCCTCTCGTAGCAACCATTTCAACCCGGGGAAATAGCCTCTGAGAATCCACCCTATCTATTCCTCTCAACATTTTATAAACCTCTATAAAACGACGATACATCATTCTGCGTATTTTATTTTCCATGTATTGTAATTTACAGATGGATTTACAAATTTACACTTTTATTCGTATAGGGTGGCACGGTGGCACAGTGTTACTCTGCTACCTCACAGCGCCAAGGACCCAGGTTCGATTCCAGTCTTGGGTCACAATCTGTGTGGTGTCTGCACGTTCTCCCCATGTCTGCGTGGGTTTCCTCTGGATGCTCCGGTTTCCTTCCACACTCCAAAGATGTGTGGGTTAGGTGGATTGGCCACGCTAATTTGCCCCTTAGTGTCAGGGGGATGAGGAGAGTAAATGTGTGGGGTTACGCGGATAGAGCCTGGGTGGGAATGTTGTCAGCGCAGGTTTGATGGGCTGAACGGTCTCCATCTGCACTTTAGATTCTATGATTCTTGCACATCTTACTCATCCTGCTGGTGTCCTTCCATTTATCTGGAGATTCTGTGAAATCAGAAAGGATTTTTATATAGGCACCTTATGTAAAATCATAGATGAGGATAAATTGAGGTAATTTGACCCATTGTGCCTCTAGATTTGCCTGACCAATCAATTATTCCCAAACTCCTGCCTTTACACCATAGCTCTGTAATGTTCCCCATGATGTGGAGATGCTGGTGTTGGACTGGGGTAAGCACAGTAAAAAGTCTCACAACACCAACAGGTTTATTTGGTAGCATGAGTTTTTGGAGGAGTCTCACTCCTTCTTCGGATGAGTGAAGAGTTGTGTTCACAAACCGGGCACATATAGACACAAACTCAATTTACAAGATAATGGTTGGAATGCGAGTCTTTACAGGTAATCAAGTCAAAAAGGTACAGACAATGTGAGTAGAGAGAGGGTTAAGCACAGGTTAAAGAGACGTGTATTGTCTCCAGCCAGGACAGTTAGTGAGACTTTGCAAGCCCAGGCAAGTCATGGGGGTTACAAATTGTGTGACATGAATCCAAGATCCTGATTGAGGCCGACGTTATACTTGGCTATCAGTTTCTGCTCAGCGATTCTGTGTTGATGTGTGTCATGAAGGCGCCGTTGGAGAAAGCTTACTCGAAGATCAGAGGCTGAATGCCCGTGACTGCTGAAGTGTTCCCCAACAGGAAGAGAACAGTCTTGCCTGGTGATTGTCGAGCGGTGTTCATTCATCCATTGTCGTAGCATCTGCATGGTCTCCCCAATGTACAATGCCTTGGGACATCCTTTCGTGCAGCGTATCAGGTAGACAACGTTGGCCGAGTCGCATGAGTATGTACAGTGTACCTGGTGGGTGGTGTTCTTTCGTGAGATGATGGCATCCATGTCGATGATCTGGCATGTCTTACAGAGTTGCTGTGGCAGGATTGTGTGGTGTCGTGGTCACTGTTCTCCTGAAGGCTGGGTAGTTTGCTGTGAAAGCTAGTGGCTTGTGCTACCAAATAATCCTGTTGGACTTTAACTGGGTGTTGTGAGACTTCTTACCTAGTTTGCTGTGGACAATGATCTGTTTGAGGTTGCGCAGTTGTTTGAGGGAAAGAAGTGGGAATGTGGGGATGACCTTGGTGAGATGTCCGTCTTCATTGATGACATGTTGAAGGCTCTGGAGAAATTTTGTAGCTTCTCTGCTCCGGGGAAGTACTAGATGACGAAGGGTATTCTGTCTGCCATGTCCTGTGTTTGTCTTCTGAGGAGATCAGAGCAGTTCTTCACTGTGGTGGCTCGGAACTGTCGATTGATGAGTCGAGCGCCATGTCCTGTTCTTATGAGACAGCATCTGTAGCTGTCTGTTGCGATCCTCCTCATCTGAGCAGATCCTGTGTACGGACGGCTTGTCCACATGGGATGGTTTCTTTAACATGTTTAGGGTGGAAGCTGGAGTATGGAGCATCATGAGGTTATCCGTGGGCTTGCGGTAAGTGAAATGCTGAGGTGACCGTCATGGAGATGCATGTGTCCAAGAATGCAACCGATTCCAGAGAGTAGACTATGGTGAGTCTGATGGTGGGATGGAACTTGTTGATGTCATCATGCAGTTGTTTCAATGATTGTTCACTAGGAGTCCAAAGGAAGAAAATGTCATCGATGTATCTAGTGTGTAGCGTCGGTTGAATGTCCTGTGCGGTGAAGAGGTCTTGTTCAAACCTGTGCATAAAGATGTTGGCATATTGAGGTGCGAATTTGGTCCATATGGATGTATCTGGATGAAGAACTAGTTGCTGAAAATGAGGACATTGTGGTCCAGGATGAAACAAATGAGTTGTAGAATTGCATTTGGAGATTGGCAGTTGTTGGTGTTGAGTACTAAGTCAGTTGCAGTAATGCCATCGTTGTGGGGGATGCTGGTGTCGAGCGCCGAGACATCCATTGTGACGAGGAGTGTCCCTGGTTCAACTGCTCCATGTGTGCTGAGTTTCTATAGGAAGTCCGTAGTGTCACAACAGAAGGTGGGGGTTCTAAATACAATGGTTTCAGGATGCCCTCGACGTAGCCGGAGAAGTTCTCACACAGGGTTCCATTGACTGATACGATGGGACGGCCGGGTGTGTTGGCCTTGTGTATCTTCGGGAGGCAGTAGAAATCTCCAACGTGGGGAGTACTCCCCACGTTGGAGATTTCTACTGCCTTCCAAAGATGAGAGCACGGAGGGTGCTCTGAATGTCCGGATGTTCCCCATGCATTGAGTTTGCTCCCTTGACCCTTTAAGATAGTGCCCTCCAGGTCAGAATAACGCTCTGCAGAACAATAAAATTTTCCTCATCGCACCCTCTTGTTTCTTTTATTTTTGCATCTTAACTTGGTCACTTCCAGTTATTGGGAGACTTAATGGCTGCAGAACCCATAAGCAAGTAGCTCTTGCCAAATTTAAGGTCACGGCCCGATTTAAGTTTGCTGCCTTTGTTTCTTGGCAGCTGGCAGCAAGTCTATCGGATAACCTGCCCTGGGGTTGCTCTGTGTGCCTTCCCGAGCGGGAAGCCAACCAGAGGTGGACAGAGGCAATTCCACCAGAAGGCCCCGAGGGAGGGTTGCTTGGGCATGGGCAGATTCAGCCATGAGGGGGCTGGAATTCAGGTTAAGTCATTGGCAATTGGGTCAACTATTTGCAAAGGTGATTGGGTTGGAAGATGGGGGGGCAGGGGCGTCGCACACAGCCATTGAGTCAGGTCCTTGGGCGGTGTGGCAGGTGTGGAGGAAGTGAGTTGCAGATTGGGGTGGGGGTGCGATCCAGACATTGGGGTTTTGATTGCTGATGTGGGAATTAAGATTAGAAACATCATATCATGGGGATGTGGGGGGAGATCTAATCACAGGAGGTGGGAAAATAAGTAAGCTTGAGAGGCATGGGGAGAGCACCTGCTTCTGGCCCACTAGCTGCGCTAGAAATGTGTTTGCCTGGTGGATCTGGCCCCTCTCACAACCCTTGATTGCCTGAAACTCAGGAAAGCAGGATTGCAGTTGGCAAAAGTTGTTAACCCGAAGGCTCATGGATTCAATAATAATTTTAGTCATGGGCCCACCCTCTGATAGAAGGTTCGTCAGCCACACGGGATCTCCCTCTCTCCACAACTGCCTGTCTCGCCAACCCCACCTTCATTTAAATCAGAAGTGGAGGTGAGTTGAGGGTCAAACGGCAGATTTTTAAAAAAATCAACCTCCCTTCCCATTGGCCCCCGTACATCGTAAAGGTGTAAAATTATTGCCCATCTGCCCTTTCGGAGGAGTTACATAAAGCCGCAGGGCCGCAACAGCTGACATACATTCCTCCATTTCTAATTAGTCTTGTGGTTACCCTGGCATGTGCATAACCATCGATTTAGGTCAGTGAAGGAAAAGCCTATTGAAGGTCCTTTCGATTCTGGACAGAAGGCCGTGTTTTGGACGAGATGCGTTGCATTTGAAATAGAATGAATGCAGCAACAAATGGCGTTAACTGGAACGTGGACGATGCTGTTGAAGAAATTAGAGCCGCTAGGGACATTCTGGTAAGTGTTTACCTACAAACATTCAAGTTCCTGTTCAGTGAAGTACATACTCAGGCTAATCAGACAAACATGATTCTGTTCCTTTAGCTGACTCCAATCCTTAGTAAATATTTGCACTGGCCATAGCCCCATTTGTTTATAGGCCATTTGCAGATTCAGGCTCATTAGAAAGTCTTGGTCAAGTATGTTATTACACACAAAGCTTCTCTGTATTTCCTACAGTGTGTTTGACTATTGCACCACCGCTTGGCATTTCTGGACAGCTTTCCTTGTTGAAAATAAACTACATTTATTTTACATTATAATCCTTCTCATAAAGATCTGGGACACATAAAGCTCCTACTATGAGTTTATCCAAAGCCTTGGCTGAAAGCATTTAATGCCTGAGGTACAGACTTGTATTTATCTTTTGGTGATAGATCAAGTCTAGGAAACTGTTATTTGGCAACATGCATTTTACAGGTGTAGACTTTCTGACCGTTCTCTCCATGGTGGTGCCAGCAAGGGCTGTGGGAATATGGTTCAAGTGGTTGGGTGACTATGGTTGCAAGTACATATCCCACCTGATTCCTTCAGCCCTCTGCTTCCTGGATGGACTGTTTCTCTGTACGGAGGCCTCTTGCACAGATGGGCAGCACGGTAGCACAGTGGCTAGCACTACTGCTTCACAGCTCCAGGGACCTGGGTTTGATTCCCAGCTTGATTCACTGTCTATGTGGAATTTGCACATTCTCCTCATGTCTGCGTGGGTTTCCTCCTGGTGCTCCAGTTTTGTCCCACAACCCAAAGATGTGCGGGTCAGGCTGATTAGACATAGAAACCTTGCAGCACAGAAAGAGGCCATTCGGCCCATCGAGTCTGCACCGACCACAATCCCACCCTGGCCCTACCCCCATATCCCCACATATTTACCCACTAATCCCTCTGACCTACGCATCTCAGGATGCTAAGGGAAATTTTAGCATGGCCAATCAACCTATTGATTGAGTCTGCATGTTAGGGGAATTAGAACTGTAAATATGTGGGATTACAGGGATGGGACATGTTGTTTAGAAGAATGAGATGTGATCTTCTTGAAACATACATGATTCTGAGGGTAGATGCTGAGAGGAAGATTCCCCCTGGAGGAACCCCTGGACACAGTTTTGAAATAAGGGGCCTCCCACTCAAGATGGAGATGAGACAAGAATTTCTTCTCTCAGAGAATCATTAGTGTCTGGAATTCCTACCCAAGTGAGCAGTGAGGGTTGGGTCATTTTTAGACAAATTTTTGTTTGACAAGGGAGGATTATGGGAGACAGTCAGGGAAGTGAAGTTACGGCCACAATCAAATCAGCCATGATCTTATTGAATGGCAGAAAAGGCTCGAGGGGCCAAATGGGTCTAACCTTCTCCTATTTCCTATGTTCTTGTGTCAGAATCATTACAGTTCATACACATACAAAAAAAAACAGAATAAAATGTCCACCTCTTCCATCAATAACCATGACCACACAAAAACCACAAGCCACCCCGAGTGAAACATAGAAACTCTTGGAATGGTGGTAACCCCTGTACCTCTTTGTATTGGGTCACAAAATGGCCCCACAGTTTCTTCTGATCTGCTGTAGGATACCTTGGAGCTAATGTTTGTGTTTTCCAGCGTATCTATTGTCATTTGAAAGGTCAGAGAAAAACGTTTCTGCTCTGTTTAAATTGGCATCGGAGAACTATAACCTGGTGTGGTGTGACCTCTCACCTTGTCCACACAGATAGATAACCAAGGCTGGAATTGAACCTGGATCCCTGGCGCTGAGAGATAGTGATGCAAACCACGATGCCACCATACCGCCATCATACTGTGTGTAGCTGCGCCATATCTGAATGGGGTTGGCTGATGGAGCAGACATTTTTGGTATATGCTTGTGTGAACCCTACTGCCACTTGATTTACTGTGAAATACGCCTTGCTTCCTCTTAGCATCTGAATGGATGATACAGTTAATCCTTGTGGTTATTTGTGAGTCATTTATATTGCTGTTCATCTCACCGCTTTCACGTCCTCAGTAGCATTATGTACCAGGGCAGAAGATGTCCTTAAACCGTCCGGAATCATCCCTCCAGATTTCCATCTCCCTCAAGTAGCAGTGGCATAATGGGTCGCCATACAAAAATTATACTCTATCTTTGAGCCGGTCACTTGCATCTTTTTATGTGTATGATGATTCCCCAATTAAATATCATGATGGCACAGTGGTTAGCACTGCTGCCTGACAACGCAAGGGACCCGGGTTCGATTCTGGCTTGGGTCGCTGTCTGTGCAGAATCTGCATGTTCTCGCTGTGTCTGTATGGGTTTCCTCTGGGTGCTCTGGTTTCCTCCCACAGTCTGAAAGACATGCTGGTTAGGTGCATAGGCCATGCTAAATTCTCCCTCAGTGTACCCAAACAAATGCCAGAGTGTGGTGACTAGGGGATTTCACAGTAACTTCATTACAGCGTTAATACAAGCCTACTTGTGACTAACAAATAAACTTTTAACTTTACTTTTATGTCCCCAAAATGGTTGGATTGAGGATAGGCACATCATAGTATAATAGAATCACTACAGTGCATTCAGCCCATCGAGTTTGCACTGACTTTGAAAGGATAACTTACCCTCACCCGCCCAATCCCTTGTATATTTGTATAAGTAGTCAGTAATGGCCTGTACTTCGGGGAAACCTGCCATTTAAAAAAAAACAGTGAATTTACAGAGGGCGGCTTTCCATGGGAAAGTGCGGAAACTGGTGTCAGTGCATCTGTCAACTGCTGCAAGCACTGGTGAACTGTTGATTAACTGTGTTGACATCTATTCCCTGAAGTGACTTGGAATAATTCAAAGATGTAAATGCTCAGGGCTCCATCAATCATGTCCGAAAGTCAAGCTGAAACATGTGACATAACTCTGTGAGTGCTTCACCGGTGAAGGGGTTACGGGGGACGGATCTCTTCAGGTACCTGCACTCTGAGCTATGGAAGACATGGTTTGGAGATGCCGATGTTGGACTGGGGTGGTCACAGTAAGAAGCTCAGCAATCTGGTTTTGTGAGCCTTCCTACTCGCCGTACAGACACTGTTCCTTGTGTAAGGATAGCCAAGAGGAATCTGCCTACGTGTTAAAGTTAGAAGAGCGGTCTCTCATACTTCTCCCATTATTTGTCCTCTGATAAAGGAGGAAAACAACCGAGTAGTCAATGTGTCTTGAATTTCAACTAAACTGCGTTACTTAGAAACGCAAAGCAGTAAGACACTTGATAAGAAGGATGGGAAAACTCACTCATGTCGCACAAACCTAAAATGCAAAATTGCAGTGAGGAACAGTATTATGATTTTTGTTCACAGATGCCTTTTCAAGATTACAAGCACTCAAAGATCACACGTACCTTTTCAACATTACTCATTTGTGTTGCAGGATTACGCAGCATACTCCCACTGAGTAACCCAGGGAGTCAACTTCACTGTAATTTGAATGCTATTCTTGAACTATTCATGAGGAAAAAGAAAAGTGCAGCAATAATTTTCACACTATTCCCAGGTTCCTGTTCATTGGTTTTGTGCTAGTGTCACTGGCTTCAATGGATCAGAAGATCAACCCCTTTAGGTTTCGGACTGTATCTGACCACATGACCTGATAGCTGCTTAAGAATCTGATCATTGGGTTAAAGATGATTAAACTGATTGACAAAAGGTGATTCCAAAATTAAGTCAAATCCATAAAAACGTTTGAATGTCATTGTTGACGTGCTGAATTTGTGCAGTGGTGATTTTTTTTTTATTCATTTGTGAGACATGGGGTATCGCTGGCTGGCCAGCAATTATTTCCCAACCGTAGTTGTCCCTGGAAGGAAGTTGAGAGTTGCTGTGGGTCTGGAGTCATGTGTGAACCAGACCAGGCAAGGACAGCAGATTTCCTTCCTTAAAGGGACATACATTAGTGAACCTGATGGGTTTTTCCAACAATCGACAATATTTCATGATCATCAGCAGATTTTTAATTCCATTTTTTTAAAGATCGAATTCTAATTCCACCATCTGCGTGGCGGGATTCAAACCCAGGTCCCCAGCACATTAGCTGAGTTTCTGGATTAATAGTTGAGTGATAATACCACTAGTGCACCACGTCCCTTACAGTTCCGTGGAAAAGAATGGGATTCCTACACACCAGAAGGAGGCCATTTGGCCCATCTAGCCTGCACTGACAACACTCAGGTCCTATCCCTGTAAACTCCCACGTATTTACCCTGCTAATCCCCCTGACACTAAGGGGCAATTTAGCATGGCCCATGAGCTGAACCCGCACATCATTGGACTGTGAGAGGAAACCAGAGCACCAGGAGGAAACCCACGCAGACACAGGGAGAACATGCAAACTCCCAGCTGCTCCAATGTAGTTTTACTCCTCTAGATGTCTGTGTTACATTCATGTGGCTGACCCAAGTCCCATGAAGATAATGTGGCAAAGTGAAATCCTTGCAGGATTATATTTCGCCAAGACAGTTGTGCGCACTTATTTCACAGAAGCAAAAGCGAAAATGTAACAGAATGTCAGAAATCAGAAATAAAAGGAGAAAGCGCTGGAAATGCTCAGGAGAAGGAGAAGGGTCATCAACCTTCGATGTTAACTCTGTTCCTTTGTCCAGGCCTGCTGAGTGTTCCACACATTTTCTCATATTTCTGAAGCTATATTTATTGCTAAAATTAAATGTTTCCGTTCAGATATGATTTCTCAGATTGAATCTGATTAGACCTCCAGTTACAAACATTTCAAGGTATTTTACTTTTCACCCAAGAAAGCACGTGCGCATCTGATATGAAGTTTCTTTTGATCCAAATGCAAGGAACCAGAAGATCTCATTATTTCATACAGCAGTATGGACTTGCTACAGAAACCCTATCATAGTGAGATTCACAAGTCTGAGGTTTAACCTTTAGAAATGTTTAGAAATGTTCTGTATTCTTGTCATCTTTATAACTGGAAAGTTTAGATTCTGTTAATTGTATAACCCTGCTTGGTTATCCTTTCAGTACATGTACAGAGAAATTGCAATTCCTACAATTCTGGTGAGGTGTACTGGCCGTACTAAATTCTCCCTCCGTGTACCTGAACCGACGCCAGAGTGTGGGGACTAGGGGACACAGTAGCTTCATTGCAGTGTTAATGCAAGCCTACTTGTGACCCTAATAAATAAACTTTTTTAAAAACTTTAAAATTCTATGAACCTGTTGCTACTGAAGAATTCAAACTAAAACTTTGCAGTGACCGGGATTTAACTCCGATTCCACCCCCCCAACCCCGCCCCCGAACATGGCATGGTGAGATTCCAGTGGCAGATGTCAGTCACCATTGGCAGTGTGGTCAGTTGCACAGTTGGTGACTTTCCAAGTGCTGTAACCAGTGAGCCCGTGCAAAAATGACATTGCCTTTGGCGGGACCGGAAAATCCTCCGCTGCTGGAAAACCCACCCACGGCCGGGGAGGGGAAGAGCAGAAAATCCCAGCCATTGTCCGTAAAAGAAAATACAAAATTTTTTTTTAAATGATTTATTCAAACGAACTACCATAGAATGAAACATTCAGCAAAGGAATGAAATGTTAAATACTGCAATAGTCGGTGCAAAAGATCATGAGAAGTCGGGAAAAAAGAATCTACTTCTGCATTAATATGTTAGCAGTTACAACGTGGGGTAGAATTTTCCATAATGGGATTTTTCCCTCCTGCCAGTCAATGGGCTTTTGAATGGCTCACCGCATTTTCCATAAAATTCAGCCCAATGTGTCTCTGATGTTTGGGTTGTACATTAGCAAATTATAAATTCAAAGCCTACTCCAGGGTTGAGCAATGTAAACTGACAATCCAGTCCATGACTGAAGGAATGCAATAATGTTGGTGGTGACATTCTTCAGATCAACTATTAAATTGAGGCCGTCTGCCCAGATGGATTGTTTAATGATTCTATTTGAAGAAGAGCAGAGAGTTCACTCAGTTGCCTGGCCAACATTCCTTCCTCAATCGACCTGGCCAAATTCAAATCAACTGGTCATTCATCACCCAAATGTTTGTGAGGCCTTAAAATGGACAAAACAACTGCTGCAAGGGTCCACATAATAGCAGTCACCACTTTATTCTTTTTAAGTACTTTTTTATTCATTGATGAGACATAGGAAGCATTTATTGCTCATCCCTAGTTGCCCGAGGGCAGTTGAGAGTCCATAAGACCATAAGATATAAGAACTGAATTAGGCCATTCAGCCCATCGAGTCTGCTCCGCCATTCAATCATGGCTGATTTGATTCTCATCCCTGTATTAGGCCATTCGGCCCACCGATTCTGCTCCACCATTCAATCATGGCTGATTTAATTCTCATCCCCATTCTCCTGCCTTCTCCCCATACCCCGTGATCCCCTTATTGATCAAGAAACTATCTATCTCTGTCTTAAAGACAGTCAATGACCTGGCCTCCACAGCCCTTTGTGGCAATGAATCCCACAGATTCACCACCCTACTGGCTGAAGAAATTCCTCCTCTTCTCAGTATTAAAGGAGCATCCCTTCTCTCTGAGGTTGTGCCCTCAAGTTCTAGTCTCTCCCACCAATGGGAACACCTTCTACATGTCCACTCTATCTAGGCCTCTCAATATTCTGTAAGTTTCAATTAGATCCCTCCTCACTCTTCTAAACTCCGTTGAGTATGGAAATTGCTGTGGTTCTGGAGTTAAATATAGGCCAGACCAGGTAAGGATGGCAGATTTCCTTCCCTAAAGGACCTTAGTGAACCAGATGGGTTTTTCTGACGATCGGCAATGGTTTCATGATCATCAGTAGATTCTTAATTCCATATATATTTTATTGACTTCAAATCCCACCATCTGCCATGGCAGGATTTGAACCCAGGTCCCCAGAGTTTCTAGCTTAATAGCTTAACGATAATGCCACTAGACCATCGCCTCCCCTTCTGAGAGGAAAGTATGGCATAAATTCAAATCTTTCTTTGGAGTACTTCTATTAACCTAAAGTCATTTGCCTTCTTTACTTCATTTCATTCCAGCATACAACAAGTTATTTCACAGAGTGCAGCTTCGAACAATGCTGGATGTTACTATTTGTCCGCAGCACTCTCCTACCATATTCTCATAAGTTACTGTATAGTGCGGAACATGAGTGGGTGAGATTGCATTTTGGTTAGCCCCTCAGAGGATGTGACTGTGGTTGCTATTGTCTTCTTCGTGGCCTGCTGTGCACTGTAGCTCTGTTGTAACTTTCCACATCGTTTTTGGCACTTCAGAAATAATAAACATCTGTTTTATTTAAGAGCCAGAAAATCCTATGGAATGATACTTTAACGCAGCTGCAGACCATCCGGCCCAGAATGCACTGCTAGACGACTGAAGACAAAGCTGCCACAATCACAGCCTTACTTAGTGGAAGATTGTGTCATGAAATTCAACACGTGATAGAGATTCTGTTCCTTAGGGTAATATTCTCACTGTAACGTAAACCCTTCAGTCTTTAACAAAATTGTTGGATTTGGGATTGCTTCCATATTTTTATAGGGTGATGAGTGTTGATGAATAAGGTTAGAAGGAGGTTCACATAGAGTATAAATGATGGGAGAGACCATTTGGTCCAAATGGCTTCGTTCTGCCTTTTATGCCTTATGTAGTAGACACAGTAAGAAGTCTCACAACACCAGGTTAAAGTCCAACCAGTTTATTTATCCAACCCACAAGCTTTCAGGGTTTGCCCGTTCCTTAGGGGCGAATTCTTGTGAGTCACCCCAGTCCAGCGCCGGCATCTCCACATTATGTAGTAGAGCTATAGAGGTTCATAGCATGGAAACAGGCACTTTGGCCCAACTTGTCCATGCCAGCCTTTTTTTTAACCACTGAGCCAGTCCCAATTGCCTGCGTTTGGTCCTATATATCCACCTTACCCATGTAACTGTCTAAATGCTTCTCGAAAGACAAAATTGTACCCACCTCTACTATTACCTCTGGCAGCTTGTTCCAGACACTCACCACCCTCTGTGTGAAAAAATTGCCCTGCTGGGCCCTTTTATATCTCTCCTCTCTCATCTTAAACCTATGCCCTCTAATTTTAAACTTCCCTATCTTTGAGAAAAAGATGTTGACTATCTAGCTGATTTATGCCCCTCATTATTTTATAGACCTCTAAGTCTCCTACGCTCCAGGGAAAAAAGCCCCAGTCTATCCAGTCTCTCCTTATAACTCAAACCATCAAGTCCCGTTATTACTAACAGTGGATGCAAAGCCCTGGTATCACCCATTGGTATGGAGATGCCGGTGTTCATCACCTGATGAAGGAGCAGTGCTCCGAAAGCTTGTGGCTTGTGCTACCAAATAAACCTGTTGGACTTTAACCTGGTGTTGTGAGACTTCTTACTGTGTCACCCATTGGTCCAGGTATGCAGGTACTGGGTTAGGAATCACTTATTAGGTTTTCATCCAATAGGTTCACATGAATTCAGCTTTCCTCTTGTTGACAAACTTTTTAAGTTTCGCTTTCGAGCAATACCTTCTGCTAAGATTACAAACTCCTTGGATCTTGGAAGTGAAACATGTGTGTGAGTGTATTAACTGCATTTGACTGGGCCAGTAGAAAATGTGGAGCTGCTAGGCAGACTCCCCAACACTGTGAACAGGTACAAGCCTCAAGCCTACAGCCGCAGGCCGTGCTATTAGTTCCACATACCAATGGTGAGCTGCTATCATTGTGCTCAGACTGGGCAGGATGCAGTGCAAATCGTAGACTTTGATTGGAATGTGAAATCAAGATTATTCCAGGTGCTACTGGTTACGAGAGAGATTGGCCTGGTGGGCCAGAACAGGAACAGCGGCCGAGTTGAGTGAGATATGATAATGGCATGATAATTAGGTCCTGCTGCAAGAGGTTAGAATCATTTTAAAAGCTGGGACATGCAGAACGCACGAATCATAACAAGCAAGATCTGGGTATCTCTTGTGGATATGGAAATAGACATCAGCAAGCCAACTATATGAAATGCCTAGAGGCCCATTATTACAGCAGCACTTAATTGTGAATGAACCAGGTCAGGGGCAGCCGTTATACTCATTTACTATTTATGAGTTCGAGGTGCATCTTCACTTTACCTGCATAAGTAGGAAAACAGAGGAAAACATGGGAGAAGATGCCTAGCGCACAGGAAAAAACCAACCATTTCTGATAAATAAGATTCAGATTGCTGCGATTACCCAACTGTGTCTGCTTTGGGCACATTACTGGAAGCAATTATAAAAGCTCACTGCATAAAGCAGAAGGTGGGTGTTCGGAAATAGGACATACCGTACCACCTTGTGTAACTAACATACACTAACTGCATGACTCATGAACCAATTGTTTCTCATGCTGTGAAGAACATTTAGTCTAATCTAACAGCAAAGTCATTATTAATGCAGGTAAAGTCCCTGCAGATCAAAACATTGCATGAGATTGGTAACAATGCAGGAGGTTTGGGTTATACCAGTAAAAGAATGGCCACTATTATATGTTGCTGTCTGTCAGTCCTATTGTCTGCATTATGTTTTGACTGGGTCATACACAGCCATAAAAAACTGGCTCAGAACTGGATTCAGATGTGGGCTGAATATTTATGAACATGTACCTTGAGTATGCCTATCAAGTGAAAATGCTCTGTCCATTATATTGCTAACTTTTCCATGTAACACTGACACCATTCCATTGCTGCTCATCTGAGTAAATTACAGTTTTGGGAGCTTGCTTATTTTCTCCAGAATAACTCGGATAGCAGAAAACTCTGTGTTCAGGAACCTTGTGATCAGTGCTATGTAATTTTAACCCATAAACACATTCTCTACGGACAGATGAAAGTTTAGGGCACATATGGTTTAAGTTCATGTTTGACATAACAATTTATCACACTGCCCACCATCCCCCACCCCACTTCCTCCCCCTTGGAACTTACTTTTTCCCCTTTGCTCTGATGCATTGTTCTTAACGTCCTAAAACTTTCAGATACGTTTCTGTGCATTAACCCAGCGCTGGATTAGCATGCACCAATTTATTTATATGTTATTACTGGGAATGGCATTGTTTATATTGCAGGTCAGTCAAACAGTAATTAATTAGGTTAGTTCTCGATCTCTCCATGCACTCTAGACCATTTGACGTGAGTTGGTCAAAACATTTCCCTAAATATAAATAAATGCGCATACCCTCAGTTTTAGTGTCATGTATTGAGAGGAAGTTCACCTTCAAAGCACTGTGGAGATGCACTGATGGCTTCCCTCTGCTGGCACAATGCAGACTCATAGCAAAATGGCAGCTGACTTTCCAAGGATCCTGATATTTCATGTTCATAGAATCCCTACAGTGAAGAAAGAGGTTGTTTGGCATGTTGAATTTGCACCGACTCTCTGACAGAGTCTCTTACCCAGGCTCTCTCCCCCACGCTATCTCTGTAACCCCTACCCCGCATATTTACCATGGTTAATCATTCTACACTCCTGAGGACACTAAGGGACAATCCACCTAACCTGTACATCTTTGATAGAGGGAGGAATCTTGAGCACCCGGAGGAAACCCATGAAGACATATTCTTCCAGTGAACTTTATAGAACAATTTTTCAAACCGTTTTCAGACACTCACTTACTAGACTCACCGTTACTTGGATTTGAAATTAAAAATCTTGGCAATATTTTCCAAAGCAATGGAAAATAAAAGCTGTAATTTTGCTATAAACACGTTTTGTGCTGCCTGTACAAATTGATTTCACCCCCATTTGGGCCTTTTTGAGAGTGGATTTATTGTGTAACAAAGAAAATCAAAAATGTTATCATAAATGAGACCTTCGATCCGTAATGAGGGCAGGAGATAAACACATGGTACAAACATAACAACATCTTTGTATTGGATTTGTGCACATGCATGAAAATGAGTATAACTCAGAACTGAATATGAATGAAAATGAGTGTAAATCTATCTTTCCTTGCTGGGCCCTTAGCCTCACGTTCCCAGAAAAAGAATTCATATTTTGGCCATCTTCGGCTGTCTCTTGCTTTGAGGGTGGCAGGTTTCTGTCAGAGCTTTTCATGCGATTGACCAGGTCAATTCCCATCCCACAGACCTTTGAGCACATGGGGCAAAATGTTCAACAATTAAGGTAGTGAGATCCGGAGAGCAAGATTTGTTTCATTTCCTTCCCTTCTCTTCCACAGCTTTGCCTCATTGCGAAATGTTGTGACTCAAAGCATGATGCAGCTTGATGGACAAGCTGTGGCCATTTGGAACAATCGGTTGCAAGTTATCAATGCTGCCATGCTTCAAGACGAGGCTCAGTGTGTCTTTGAAGCAATTGCGTTGCCCTCCCCTGGAAAATTGGCCATTTGAGAGTAGAGAAAACAGGACCTGTCAGGAGAGATGCGTTGTAGCCCTCCAGACATGGGCTGGAACTCGACCACCTCACCCACCCAGGATCGGAGCGGACAAGTGTCCGACAATACAAATCTCTGTTGATCTCTGACAGGAATTTCCGGTCTCGCCTGAGCGAGGCTGTAAAATCTTTCCCATACTATTCAGTCCATCAAAGTTGGTTTTCCTGGAGTTCTACCTTTATGGCTTCATGAAGAACATAAGATTTTCTTCAATGGTCCTCCCAGTGAATCTGGAGGATACATTGCTGATGGAATTGCTCCAGCATTTTTATATGTCACTGATACACAGCCTAAGTCATTAGGAGTGTGGTGTTGACAACTGCTCTGTACACAAGAACTCCTGTTGACTTGTATACAGGTCTTTGTTGTCAAACACATACTGCTGCAGTTTGTAGAAGACTGAACTGAAGCAGTTGATGTAGTGTAGAATCTCCTCATCAATGGTGGCTTTTAGAGAGAGCTGGCTGTCAAGCTAAGGGAGCTGCTCAACATATTCCAGGGTGTTTCCTTCCAATATATATGGAAGCTGGAATATCTGACTGACCGGGTGTGCGTTGATGGATGAAGTTTCTTTTGGCAACATTTAAGGACTGGCTTGAGTTTCTCATATGCAGAATTGAAGAGATCGAGGGTGGCAGGAAAATTTGGTGCAGAATGGGAATGAGACTGCAGCCATCCACAGACTGTGGATCATGTTTGGTGACAGTAGCCAGCTTAGTTTCGGCATGGAGATTACTGAGGTTATAGAGTTTTCCACTGAGGCGGTATTTAATACTGACACCAGAGGGTAGTTGATCTTTGAAGAGATGATTATTGTCAGGTAACCATTGTCAGGTAGACTGTAAAAGGCATGGGGGAATTCACACAAACTTTCTTGATCCCTGGTCACAAGTGTACATAATTAACAAGGCAACTGAAATTTTACATTTTGACCAAAGGCGGTTTCATTTACGCCTATGAATGCAACAGTGGCGTAATGGGAAATACCCTCTCCCCGAGACTGGTTTAATTCTAAGTTGCTGCAATCTTAACATTTGGCAGTAATTTCAGTGGCTGGACTTCTGTCAATGTTCAGCTCACTGGTTACATTTCTTTTCTTTAAAGAGTATCCTGATGTCTCGCCAATTTGTGGGGGGCAAATTTAAACCCAATTCGATGATAAAAGAGAAATGAGCCTTAATAAAATCAACTGCAAAAATCTCACTGGCGTTCACGCCAGCAGGGTCTTATAGTTCCGTTGACAGCGTACCGCCGGCATGGGGGTGAGGGGTGCGTTCCACGGGAATCCCCCACTGACAATGGCGGGATCCTGCTGACAACGAGGGGTGTGCCACCTCCCACCACTGCAAAACACACCGCGGAGAGGGAGAAAAGTCCTGCCCATTATTCTGAAAGTAATTAAAACTTGCTAGTTGTAGTGTCGGAGCTTGATGCCTATCATAAGAACATAACATAAGAAATAGGAGCAGGAGTAGGCCATCTGGCCCTTCGAGCCTGCCCCGCCATTCAATAAGATCATGGCTGATCTGTCGTGGCTCAGTTCCACTTTCCGGCCCTCTCCCCATAACCCTTAATCCCCTCTCTTATCAAAAACCCATCAACCCGCTTCTTGAAAATAT
The DNA here is from genome assembly GCF_965287045.1 of Carcharhinus amblyrhynchos. Taxonomy (NCBI): domain Eukaryota; kingdom Metazoa; phylum Chordata; class Chondrichthyes; order Carcharhiniformes; family Carcharhinidae; genus Carcharhinus; species Carcharhinus amblyrhynchos. The sequence goes on from NC_137335.1 coordinate 60,071,928, forward strand.
TTAGCGAGGCAGCCTCCACCACTTCAACGGGTAGAGAATTCCAGAGATTCACCACCCTTTGAGTGAAGAAGTTCCTCCTCAACTCCGTTCTAAACCGCCCCCCTTTTATCTTGAGGCTGTGCCCCCTAGTCCTAGTGTCTTTTTTGAGTGGGAAGAGTCTCTCCACCTCTATCCTATCCATCCCATTCATCATCTTATACGTCTCAATGAGATCTCCCCTCATTCTTCTAAACTCCAACGAGTACAAGCCTAGTTTATTCAGCCTCTCCTCATAGCTCAACCCCCTCAACTCCGGTATCAGCCTAGTAAACCTCCTCTGCACTCCCTCCAAGGCCAAAATATCTTTGCGCAGGTGCGGCGCCCAAAACTGCAGACAGTACTCCAGCTGCGGCCTCACCAATGCCCTATACAGCTGCAGCAAGACCTCCCTACTTTTATATTCAATCCCCTTCGCTATGAAGGCCAGCATCCCATTCGCCTTCCTGACCACCTGCTGACAACTGCTAAAGCTGCTAAATTGACCCTAGTGTCAGGGGATTAACAGAGTGAATACATGAGGTTACAGGAATAGGGCTTGGGTGGGATTGTGATTGGTGCAGACTCAATGGGCCAATGGCCTCCTTCTGCACTGTAGAGATTCTATGATTCTCAAACTTGTTGCAGACTAATTGTAATTGAGTTTATAAGTAATTAAAAATTGTACGCTGCGGTTTTATCAACCTTTCTTTGTCCATCCATTTTGTAAATGCTTTCAGTTAAGATCTCTGCTTGTGAATGGGTCAATTCAACTCCAAGATGTTATATCCTGGCATGTGCTTGTATGCAATATACCACATACTACACACTATATTAAACTTCTCGTACTGATCTACTAGATAGAGAAATTATTAAATACTTCCATTGGCAGAATTTCCAGCATCAAAGTAATCGAACTAACTCACTAAGGATGGGCCCTCCTATAGTAATGCTGTGTGTGGAGCCACCCACCATGTTCAGGTAGTTCCAAGTGGAAGGTGCTTTCTTTATCAGCTTTGATTTTTGATCCCACAGCAAAATCAAACTCTAACTTTAGATGACTTCGTTCCGACTGGCCTTTAGGTGCAGATGTTTGTAAAGGGATCGTCGACATTAACAGCTGGGATGCCTTGGGCAGTACCACCTACTATGTGATAGAGTTAAAGGTTTGAGACATGTATGGATTCTTTCTCTTCTAGACAGTGCACATGGCCTACATGATATTGGACAGGAATTTCCAAAAATGATCATTTATGTGATGAATGACATAGCTTCGAGTATTGGGTACCTGATCCTCCACTGGTGAACTGAAACATTGCACTGTATCATGCACTATTTATTCTTCATATGCTGAGGGAAAATCTGTGTAACCGGCCTCTCTTATTGATATAAATTTAAAACATCCTGATCTCAATTACAGGGCATTTCCTGTTGCAGCGGATTTGGTCTGAAATGATTGGCATTCATTCTCCACTATATAGCTATAAGTGCAATATAGCGGCATGGTGACACAGTGAGTTAAGCACGGCTGCCTCTCAGTGCCAGGGACCTGGGTTTGGTTCCTGGCTTGGGTCACTGTCTGTGTGGAGTCTGCACATTCTCCTCGTGTCTGTGTGGGCTTCCCCGGGTGCTCCAGTTTCCTCCCACCATCCAAAGTCCAAAGTGCATGAGTCGCAAAAACCCAGCCTGCAAGTGCAGCAGGTGGTCAGGAAGGCGAATGGGATGCTGGCCTTCATAGCGAGGGGGATTGAATATAAAAGTAGGGAGGTCTTGCTGCAGCTGTATAGGGCATTGGTGAGGCCGCAGCTGGAGTACTGTGTGCAGTTTTGGGCGCCGCACCTGCGCAAGGATGTTTTGGCCCTGGAGGGAGTGCAGAGGAGGTTTACTAGGCTGATACCGGAGTTGAGGGGGTTGAGCTATGAGGAGAGGCTGAATAAACTAGGCTTGTACTCGTTAGAGTTTAGAAGAATGAGGGGAGATCTCATTGAGACGTATAAGATGATGAATGGGATGGATAGGATAGAGGTGGAAAGACTCTTCCCGCTCAAAAAAGACAGTAGGACTAGGGGGCACAGCCTCAAGATAAAGGGGGGGCGGTTCAGAACGGAGTTGAGGAGGAACTTCTTCACTCAAAGGGTGGTGAATCTCTGGAATTCTCTGCCCGTTGAAGTGGTGGAGGCTGCCTCGCTAAATATTTTTAAGAAGCGGGTTGATGGGTTTTTGATAAGAGAGGGGATTAAGGGTTATGGGGAGAGGGCGGGAAATTGGAACTGAGCCACGACAGATCAGCCATGATCTTATTGAATGGCGGGGCAGGCTCGAAGGGCCAGATGGCCTACTCCTGCTCCTATTTCTTATGTTCTTATGTTCTTATGTAAAAGATGTGCGGATTAAGTGTATTGACCATGCTAGATTGCACCTTAGTGTATCCAAACAGGTGCCAGAGTGTGGCGACTGGGGGATTTTCACAGTAAATTCATTGCCTTGTTAATGTAAACCTACTTGCGACACCAATAAATAAATAAACTTTTAACAGGAGTTTGCTTGTGACCAGGTATGATACTGCAGATTTTTTTTGTTAACATTAATGCAACAACTTAAAATGCACGTTTACAAAATTCCAAAATTCTCTAACTTTGGATGAATGTTTTTAAGAGGTATAGTATTTTGTCCTCGTTCAATCATCAAGATCAGCAAAGACCTTCCGCAGTGACTCAGCCAGTCCAGACTGCAGACACCCATACTGACATCACCAATGTGGTATTGCTGCCATAGATAACTTCTGCTCAACAGATGTTCCAACCACACAATGGGGAGGGAGGAATCGGGGGCGAAAAACATCCGTGAGCCTGCATTAATTACACTTCTTATCTGGAGCAAAATTAAAAATTTTGCAAACTGTTGGGGAATCAGGCATAAGCATACTTGAGTGTCCTGCTGAAGTACAGAGTGCTGCAAGAACCATGTAGGACACCATACAGATCTTTCAAAATCTTTCAAAGCAATTATGTGATGTGGGCCATTAAAAATTATTAGGAATGGTTAAGAATATGTCTGCGGTCTTTCAGAAAGACCACGAGATATATAATTCTTCTTCTAAAATCTTCCCAAAGGCAATGCTTTGCAAGACTAATCACTCTCACAGGATCATAGAAACCCTACAGTGCAGAAGGAAGCCATTCAGCCCATTGTGTTTGCACTGACAATCCCACCCAGGCCCTATCCTCAAAACTGCACCTATCTACCCTGCTAATCCCTCTAACACACACATTTTGGGATACTAAGGGGCAACTTAGCATGACTAATCAACCTAACCTGCACATCTTTGGACTGTGGGAGGAAACTGGAGCACCCGGAGAAAACTCCTTTAGACACGGGGGAGAATGTGCAAACTCCACATGGACAGTGAGCCAAGCCGGGAATCGAACCCAGGTCCCCTGTGCTGTGAGGGAGCAGTGCTACCCACTGTGCCATCGTGTTGTCCCCTTCAAAATATCTTTCTGATTTTTCTTAGGCACATTTGAAAGTGCACTTGCTGACTGTATGGACACTGGAAGGACATCTTCAACATGCTAATCCCATATTCAGTGTTCCATTTGATCTATGCCTTCATGTCATTTTATATTTGTAAGATATTTGCAATCAAACAAAATGATCACATGAAATACATTTTGAAATCAGAAGCTCAAACATTCATCACATAGAGAAGTGAAGCAGAATGAAGATGTTAAGCACAGATCCAGGATAATTCATCGATATGTATCTAATTCTTTATTTTCTTATTTTTACAAAATCTCCACTCAAGCTAAAGCATCAATTCATCTAAGAAATTACACACTTGCCACAAATGAGACTGAAATCATTCCAAATTGTAATCATGATCGCGATTCTCCCATTGCAACCCGCAATCTTTCTGTGAAGTTGGGGTGGGGTGTCCCTGGCCTTGAACAGTGATTTGCATATGAACCGGGAACATATGCACATCTCCCAGAGCCGGAGAACAGTTGCCAGTCAGACCACACTGAAAACCAACTGGAAGGTGGGTAAGTAGTTAAAATTTTGTTTTAATATGTTTTAAATTTTTATATGTGTTCATTATCGGGAACTTTCAAGCCCCGATTGTATCTCCCACCCTGCCAGGAGTACTTCATTTCGGCGGGGTTCAGACTAGCCCCCCAACATTCGGTGAACTGGCAGGAGACCCTGCTGGAAAAAAGGGGTGGCAATCGGGGACCCCCAGGAGATCAGGTGGCAAGGGGGTGGTGCCCCCCGGACATGAGCACTTGGCACTGCCCAATGGGCATTGGGCAGTGCCAAGGGGACGGGGTCTACAGTGGGCAGGGCCTAGGGCCAATCAGTGGGGGATCCTGCTGCCACTCTGCAGGCAAGATGGGTCTGGGATGGAGGGGGGGGGGGCAGTGATTGGGGCGGGCTGGGCAGGGGTGGTCTGCGGTGGGGGGGGGGGGGGAGAGGGGCTGCCTCCCGGGTCAGAGGCTGTCTGACCCCGGGGCTGGGGTCAGCGGAGGGGGTCTGCTGAGGTGAGGGGGCAGATGGATCACCACTGCTGGTAGGGTGGGCTGTGCAGCGGGGCGCTCTGGGACAGGGGAGGGTCAGGGCTAGGCTGTGGAGGCCGCAGTTGGGAACTGGGGGGGTTGGAGGGGCAGCATTGCGGGGCACTGTGACTTTGATTGGGCCGGGAATCGGAAAGCCCACTGCAGGAGGAGGGAATACAGTTGGAAAATTCCGCCCATAGCATTCATCCTTAAAAAGTGTTTAGAGGGAGGTTATCACTATCTGATGTTCACCATTGGCCAGTGCACATAGGAAAACCAGTCGGTAATTTATTAATATGCACCAATGAAGTATATCATGTTAACTCAAAATAAAATACTGTGGATGCTGGAAAGCCAAAATAAGAATGGAAAATTATGGAAATACACCGCAAGTCTAACAGCATCTCTGGAGAGAAAAAAAAGTAATAGGCTTTATTTGGAACCCAATTTGCGGAATACTTTTGGGTCATGACACACGTAATGCATTCTTCAAATGCCTTAATGGAGCAGTAGGTGAGCTCAGAACGCAACTACCATTAACGGGAGGTGGGAGCTGCCTACCATGTTTGTGACAAGGCAAATGTCAGCCCTGATGAGGTATCCCGATGCCTTGTAGGGAAGTGGAGACTTTGCCTCAGAGCTCCAGCAGCCTCAATTCATACACAAGTGGCCATGAAATGGAAGGTAACGCACAAGGTTTGTGTGTGTACGGTCCAGTGCAAGATCCATTAGGTGGGAATTTTTTTCACCGCAAAAGGAAGTATTAATCTGACACTTGTGCGCTAGTGCCCACCAGACTCTGTGCTGAATAAAAATCACCTTCTCCCCTTTCTTGGCCCATCAAAAATCTCCTCAAGGTGCTCAATGGGCTGTTAATTGGAGGCGAACGGATCTGACCCTCCCTTTGAAAATTGTAGCGTGTTCCAGCTGCTGGTCTCTGGAGACACAACTTTCAAACTGTAGCCATGGGCTTTCCCATCCAAACCAGCAATCGACAATCTTGATTACAGACCACAGACATTGCATCAGAACCTTCCATGCTAACCTGCATTAACTGCAAGCTTCAGTCAGTCCACATTGGAAGATAACAGGTTTATTGGGCAAGGAATCTGAAGCAATATTTTAACAGCTCCCACCTAATTGCTTAGTAGTTTATTTTGAAAAGACTACATGGCATTAGTAATTGGTCACTGTTTTAACTCTGTACACTGACTCAATTGTTGCGGGCACAGTGGTTGAAAAATACTGATGTCATGCAACAAGTATCTCTTGTTATTGGAGGAGATTGGGCATGCTTAGAGATGTTTGTGAGTACTATACTGAAGGGTTTTGTTTCCCGAACCCTTGAGATTATGAAATGTCAAATGATTAATTTACAGGCAGCCAAATAAATGCAAATATTAACAGTGAGTTAGTTGGACCTTACAAAATATCTGCTCCCACACCCAGGGGAAAATGAACCATCTCATAGCTGATTTGGGAAAGATGTGGGTTTTTTAATTAGTTATATTTAATCTGATTATTGCTTAAAATAAAAAGGAAACTATGCAGAAAATAATCCATCTCAGGTTAATTTCCAAGGACACCTCAGTATGCGGTTATCAGGTAAAAGCCATTTGGTGCAATTAATACAACTTCAATTATTGACTAAACATCAAAACATCTTGGAACAATGCTGGATCTCTGCTTCACAACATTTTGCTCATTACACACCACCTCATATTCAAACTCTGTGGGATAGTTACCAACTGCCATGAATGGAGTTTTAGCTAAGTGCCAAATTCTCTGTTCTCACTGATAGTGGTGACAGGATGAATGAGGTCCGAGACTTCTGCCCACAATCTGAAAATGTTCACAGTGGGTTTCAGGCCTGATCATCAACATCGAGGTAATAGGTTGTGAAATGCACGGCCAGTCATATTAATACAAAATAACAGCAATAACGTCAGGTCCTGTGTGAAGGAGGGATGGTTAGTGGAGTTCTGACCTGAGAAGAATGGAAGAGGGAAATCCCGCTGGATTTCTGGGGCTCTACCAATGTTTCAATATTTAAAACCATCAGCTGCTTCTCCTCACAGCAATCACACGCACACACGCACACACACACACACACACACACATGGACACAGACATAGACACACACACACACACACACACACATGGACACAGACATAGACACACACACATACACACAGACACACGGACACAGACACACACACACACACACACACACACACACATGGACACAGACATAGACACACACACATACACACAGACACACGGACACAGACACACACACACACACACACACACATGGACACAGACATAGACACACACACATACACACAGACACACGGACACAGACACACACACACACACACACACACACATGGACACAGACATAGACACACACACATACACGCAAACACACGGACACAGACACACACACACACACACACACACACATGGACACAGACATAGACACACACACATACACACAAACACACGGACACAGACACACACACACACATACACACAAACACACGGACACAGACACACACACACACACACACACATGGACACAGACATAGACACACACATACACACAGACACACGGACACAGACACACACACACACACACACACACATGGACACAGACATAGACACACACACATACACACAGACACACGGACACAGACACACACACGCACACACACACACGGACACAGACACAGACACAGATACACACACACGGACACAGACACAGACACACACGGACACACACACACACACGGACACAGACACACGCACACACACACACGGACACAGACACACACACACATGCACACATGCACAGACACAGACACACACAGAAACACACACACAGACACATACACACACATACAAACACACACTCATAGACACTCACACATATGCACACGCACATGGGCACAGACACATACACATATACACGCACACACACACACACACATACAAACACATAGACACACTATACACGCACACGGACACACACACATACATGCACACACACACATACAAACACACATACTCATAGACACACACGCACATGCACGCACACACAGACACACACACATAAAAACACACACACATCAAAACAAACACACATGTACACACACACACACACACACACACACACACACACACACACACACACACACACACACACACACACACACACACACACGCACAGTGAGTAAGTCTTGGGTCTCTTTCTCTCTCACAGTTAGCTTTTTTGTGTATTCCAAGAGGAAACTAAAAGACACAAGCCCATCCAGGCAATTACACCACGGCTCTTTGAGAAGAGGCAATCATTATGTCCCTTTGTTTTTACAGGAGATGGTAATCGGTCTTCGGATGATTTTCTCTTGTCTGGAACCATAAGGAGGGGTTCCATTGTCCTTTTGCAAAATGCCCAGCAGCCATTCCGGTCAGTGGCTAACTGTACACTTCAGCTATCATTTTAAAATATAAAACTCAGATCTTTTTAAAATCCAATATTCCATGTATAATTCCATGGGTTTTATTTCTCCTACATCAGGACAAAAGTTTTGATGTCACCTCAGGGTCATAGGTGCTTATCACTGTGAATTAACTGCACTTTCTGAGAGCTATTCCATGGTCTTTGAATGTAACGGTCAGATAAAAACGTTTTTATTTCAATCTTTACAATCCTCCTACTCTAAGGTATCGATCTGCCTCACACTCAGAGTACCCCTTTTTAAAATTAGCATTCATGTGACGTCAACCTCAGTGCCACTTGGTACCTCACCCTTGTGTGTTGTTAGGGAGATGTGTGCAATTCTTTATTTGGTGTGTATGATGGTTGAGTTCTCAATCATTAGTCCTCAAGGGATAACAATAACTGAGAAGGCCTCATCATATATGTGACTCTCTCTGCCTCTAGGTTTCCTAACTGATAGTGTTGGAAACCATGACATGCTCTTTAGGATGAGAGCCCTTCGCTGGTCTGCACTTCCTTCACGGCAGTGTACGCATCCTTATATGACGTAGGAAGTGTCCAGCATCAACTCACATCGCTGTTTTTCCATGCTGGACTTTTTAAGTTAACAGAGGGAACACATTACAAGCACACCAATGACCACACCTAAGGTCTGACCCTATTGAGTCATCAGCATTTGAGGCTTAAATGTGTATTCAGGACTTGTCCCCTCAGCGATGGCTCGGCTATTCCTTCAGAAGTCACAAAATGGCTTGAGAGCTAGAGCGATGATCAGACTTTGATTAACTCCTCTTGGAACCTTTGAGCTATGACAGTATGGTAAGCATTCTTCCCTCCTCCATGGCCTCAGCACACTCACGTTGTTCTATGTCACCGGGCTTCCTGCACCTCCTCACCTTCATCGTCTGAGGGGGACTCCTTCTCCTCACATTTACCCTCTGGCATCGTTTCACCAGTAGTTGGCAAGCTACTTCTAGTGAGGTACAAGAATCATCACTGGCCCCTTGGCTATTTACAATCTATATTAATGACCCAGATGAAGGGACTGACTGTAATATATCCAGATTTTTTGATGATGAGTAATAGGTGGGAAATAGGTTGTATGAAGAACACAAAGGTGTGAATTTTAATTGAACATTAACAGGCAGATTTGGGGGAGATTGGTGGGTTAAATTCTTAAACCTGTTTCCTGCTGCAAACCCGCCTTCCACATGGACATCAAGAAACAGTCAACCCACTCCAAGGAAACAGAGTGAAACCTTAAATCTGATCAGAATCTGTGAGTCTCACTGTCATGCAGGCTTTCAGTTTGAGCTGCTTTCGACCAGATTTCCTGAGCAATGGGAAATCTGGCAGCTTCACCGAGGTGAGGACTTGGTGGATTCAGAAGATAAGTTCCATTATATTTAATTCCTGGACTAGAATGCCTGCCTGCAAAGCCTCCATAATCAGGCATCCTCCTTTCCCCTACAACCCACATCCCCATCCTGCCCCGGCCTCTGATCTCCGGTCCGCTGATTCACACTGACCCTATCTGGGACCTCTGAGCCATGACTTTACCAAATTGTGGAGCAGGCTTGAAGGACCATTTGGCTTCCTGTTGACCACTCCTGTTCCCTACATTGTTCTTTTGCTGTAGGTCACCTTTGCCACCCTTGACTACTAGCAACATTACCCTTGCTAACCATGAAGGTCAACAATAACCATTAGCATGTCAACTTTGGTCTGCAGAATGGCTCTTCATGTGTTCATGTAGTTGCCCTATCAAAGTGAACTTCACATTTCTACGTACTCTCTGCAAGACAAGGCCATTAGTGTAGAGAACAGAAAAGGGAGGAAAGACGTGCAGTTAACATCTCCTTGTTTTAGGGTACATGACATGAAGGCTGTGGGTACAGCACAGGGAATTTGTTTCTGTGCAATTGTGCATAGGGAATGATCGCGGATTGGCAGCCCATTTTGGCATCATCACACAAGGTCAGAGTTTGCTTCAGGGAGGAAGTTGGGTTCTGTGAGCAAGCAAGCAATCAGTTATGCTTTCCAAAGTCTGGAGCAAAAGACCAATCTGGAGTGGTGAACCTGCAAAAAAAATCTGGAGTTAAGAATCTGCTGATGACCATGAAACCATTGTCAATTGTCGGAAAAATCCATTTGGTTCACTAATGTCCTTTAGGGAAGAAAATCTGCCATCCTTACCTGGTCTGACCTACATGTGACTCCAGAGCCATGGCAACGTGGTTGACTCACAACTGCCCTTAGGCAAAGACAGATGGGCAATAAATAAACCTGTTAGACTTTAACCTGGTGTTGTGAAACTTCTTACAATAAATGCTAGCCAGCCAGCGATGCCCTTGTCTCACAAATGAATAATAAAAAAAATTCAAAGAGTATTTCATCACATCCAATAAGTTTGCCAAGAAACACCTGAAATGGAGTAGTTTCATCACGAAGATTACATCATATTCATTGATGTATTTTGTGATAAATAAATCAACTCCTTCTCCAGAAGTTTTGCCTCTTCCCATTAAGAGTGTTTCTCAAACTATCTTGTGTAAAGAATGGAAAATGGACTTGGCGATGTAAGCAGCCACTGTCAGTACGTGGAGTGAAATTCTCCATCATGATTTCCAAGTCACATCAATATTTGGAGAGATGTGCCAGCAATAGTGTGTTTGAGATCAAGAACAAAGTCCATGGGGTGACATGGTAGCACCGTGGTTAGCACTGCTGCCTCACAGCACCAGGGATCTGGGTTCAATTCCAGCCTCGGGTGACTGTCTATGGAGTTTGCACACTCTCCCCGTGTCTGCGTGGGTTTCCTTCGAGTGCTCTGGTTTCCTCCCACACTCCAAAGATGTGCAGGTAAGGTTGATTGGCTGTGCTAAATTGACACTGATTAGCAGGATAAATATGTGGGGCTACGGGGATAAGGCCTGGGTGGGATTGTTGTTGGTGCAGGCTCAATGGGCCAAATGGCGTCTTTCTGCTGTGTAGAGATTCTATGATTCCACAACAGCCACCTCTATTGGATAGATGGCACTAGCCATTTACCAATATCATGAGTCAATTACAAAGACTCTGCTTATAATACATTAAACACGTTGGCTGGAATTCCCGGCTGTTCACACCAATGGGATTCTCCGGTCCCGCTGGCTGTATATCCCCACCTACTGGTTTCCCACTGGTGTGGAGTGATGTCAATGGAATTCCTATTGACAGCAGCAGGACCAGAATATCCCACTGCTAGCAAACAACGTGCCAGCTCCCACCAATGAGAAATACATGACTGGAAGGCCAAAGAATCTTGCCCGTGGTCTACTTTGGGTAGCTGTTTCCATCTTTTGAATTCCACCAGCATATTTCAGAGGCCTGTTCATTGTAAAGACTGGAAAGAAAGAGGAAAACAGTAAATAGTCTTCTTTTATTCCATTCTCTTTTACAATGTATGGTTCACAAGGATCGAATCTCTCCAATTCACATAAAAAAAACTACTTGCATTTAAATAACACTGTTAAAGTAGGAAAACACCCCTAAGAAACCAAAGCAAGAGTATGGCTCCTTGAGCCTCTTTCATTATTCAAGAAAATCTTGGCCTCAACTCCACTTTCCTCCCTGATGTCCCAGTCACTGACACCGCTACTGTTCAAAAATCTGTCTATCTCAGTATTGAATATATTCAATGACTCCCTGCAATCTCTACAACTGTTCAGAGTAGAAAATTCCATAGATTCATGATCCTCTGAGATAGCATCTTCTTATCTCTATCTTAAATGGCACACCCGCCCGGGTGAGGCTCGCATAACGATATTCTCCATTGGCCTCAAGCTCAATCTTACAAGCCTCGGGTGGGTGTGTCAGGCGGGATTCTCTGAGCTTCAGGCGAGCACAGCTGGAGAATCCTGCCCTAGTATCCTACACTGCATCAATCATACCAGTGTTAGTTACTCTGCATCAATCATGCTAGTGTTAGTTACACTGCAATCATGCCAGTGTTACATACACTGCAACAGTGATGCCAGTGTTACTTACTCTGCATCAATCATGCCAGTGTTAGTTACACTGCATCAATCATGCCAGTGTTATATACACTGCATCAACAATGCCAGTGTTAGTTACTCTGCATCAATCATGCCAGTGTTAGTTACACTGCAATCATGCCAGTGTTACATACACTGCATCAATCATGCCAGTGTTAGTTACTCTGCATCAATCTTGCCAGTGTTAGTTACACTGCAATCATACCAGTGTTACATACACTGCATCAATGATGCCAGTGTTAGTTACTCTGCATCAATCATGCCAGTGTTAGTTACACTGCAATCATGCCAGTGTTACATACACTGCATCAATGATGCCAGTGTTAATTACACTGCATCAATCATGCCAGTGTTACATACACTGCATCAATCATGCCAGTGTTAGTTACTCTGCATCAATCATGCCAGTGTTAGTTACACTGCAATCATACCAGTGTTACATACACTGCATCAATGATGCCAGTGTTAGTTACTCTGCATCAATCATGCCAGTGTTAGTTACACTGCAATCATGCCAGTGTTACATACACTGCATCAATGATGCCAGTGTTAGTTACTCTGCATCAATCATGCCAGTGTTAGTTACACTGCAATCATGCCAGTGTTAAATACACCGCATCAATGACGCCAGTGTTAGTTACTCTGCATCAATCATGCCAGTGTTAGTTACACTGCAATTATGCCAGTGTTACATACACTGCATCAATGATGCCAGTGTTAGTTACTCTGCATCAATCATGCCAGTGTTATTAACACTGCATCAATCATGCCAGTGTTACTTACACTGCATCAATCATACCAATGTTAGTTACTCTGCATCAATCATGCCAGTGATAGTTACACTGCAATCATGCCAGTGTTACATACACTGCATTAACAATGCCAGTATTAGTTACTCTGCATCAATCATGCCAGTGTTAGTTACACTGCATCAATCATGCCAGTGTTAGTTACACTGCATCAATCATACCAGTGTTACATACACTGCATCAATCATGCCAGTGTTAGTTACACTGCATCAATCATGCCAGTGTTACTTACACTGCATCAATCATACCAGTGTTAGTTACTCTGCATCAATCATGCCAGTGTTAGTTACACCGCATCAATCACACCAGTGTTAGTTACACTGCATCAATCTTACCAGTGTTAGTTACACTACCTCAATCATACCAGTGTTACTTACACTGCATCAATCTTACCAGTGTTAGTTACACTGCATCAATCACACCAGTGTTAGTTACACTGCATCAATCATACCAGTGTTAGTTACACTGCATCAATCATACCAGTGTTAGTTACACTGCATCAATCATACCAGTGTTAGTTACACTGCATCAATCATGCCAATGTTAGTTACACTGCATCAATCATACCAGTGTTAACAAAGGCATGTATAAATAAGACTGCCTGACAGTTGCTGGCATGTTCGAATGAGTTGTGATTTGATGTTGAAACCTTGTATTTTTAAGATAATGGAAAATCACACAATTTCTTGACAATCCAAAAATCTTGCTGATTTTTTGTAACAAATTCCCAAAGCCCTGTCCACCTACAAATTACACATGCATCAGTGCAACAAGCTGAGACCATTCTGAACCAAAGCGCAGATCATATGACTCAGTTTTTCCCTTCCTTGGTCGTTTCAGCTGTTCCTGGTATCATACTTTGACAAACATAGAACTGTGTCAATGTTCAGCCTTGACTCTCCCTTATCATATCACTGCTGCTTGCTGACAGAGCGTAGAGGAATTATGGACTGGCTTTGTGATGTAATCTGTGCTGATAAGAACCCAGTGCTGTGGTGTTTTACTTTAATGCCAGCGTCTTGCGCAGTTTGTTTGTGACATCGAGATAAACAAACTATGTCAGAATAATAAACATTGAAAGAAAGGCCAATCCAATCAATATTTTCTGGAGGCTCTGTTTTATATACCAAAAGCATGGTAGGGGAATGTGAGTGAGTGTTTCATATTGCAGAGTTTGAAAGCATTTCACTTATCAAAGCTTTATGACAAATTGCTTCCCAACTGGATGATAATGAGGTCTAAATTATCTTTTGCTGTGTAATGCAATGCCACATTAATTGTCTGCAGGTTAGAAAGATTAGATTCTATGGTGCTTATACCTCTTCCTACAAGTTTAAGTTGTACTTATTAGTGTTACAAGTAGGCGCACATTAACATTGCACAAAGTTACTGTGAAAGTTCACTAGTTGCCGCACTCCAGTGCCTGTTCGGGTACACTGAGAGAGAATTTAGTGTGACCCATGCACCTAACCAGCATGTCTCCCGGACTGTGGGGGGAAACTGGAGCATGCGAAGGAAACCAACATACACACAGGGAGAGCATGCAAACTCTATACAGTGACCCAAGTTGGAAATCAAACCTGGATCCTTGGCGCCGTGAGGCTGCAGTGCTAACCACTCTGCCAAAATACTCTAACCATAATGTTAAGCTAACTGGTGCTACTTCCATTTTCCTCACAGACTGAATCTGATGGTCCATTACTTCAAACAATCTTATTTAATCTTAAACTCAGCTCCAAACTGCACAGTATGAAGGCTACCTACTTCTATACCCACTTTCCTACATAATGTCAACTGCCACAGCACCTTTTCCAGCTCCAGGCTTGACTAGATCAATGTGGTACTCAATAGCTTTTACAGTTCTGCTCTACAAACACTATTACTCATCTCAACCTCTCTTACTCACAACTGCTTCACCTGAACGTCTGCTCCCCTGTCACCCCGGCTCAGCAGTGGCACTCCCAACACAATGCATTCAATGGATCAAGAAAAGATCATCAATGGATCATGCAAATCAGTCTCTCCAATTGCTGGTAAAACAAGTTCCCCTATAGAATGCATAGAAACCTACCAGTGCAGAAGGAGGCCATTCAGTCCATCACATCTGCACTGACTCTCCGAGAGAGCATCCCACCCAGAAGACAGGGGATCATTTTAAGATCCGTGGAGCTTGAGTGTGAATTCCCAATCTTGGGGTGCATGCGGCCGGAGAATCCCACCCACAGTGTCTCAGTTGAGCATCTCACCCAAAGGACAGCCCCTTTGACGGTGCACCAGTCCCCTATCTCTGGTCTGAAGTGTCAGCCAAGATGCCGTAGCCGAGGCTCTGGAGTGGGCCTTGAGCTTGCAATCTCCAGACCCATAGAAACATAGGAACCATTGGAATCCTATAGTGCAGAAGGAGGCCTTTCAGCCCATTGAGCCTGCACCAACAAAAATCCCACACAGGTCCTATTCCCATAATTCCTACTTACGCTGCTAATCCATCTAACCTATGCATCCCAGGACACTAAGGGGCAATTTAACATGGCCAATGCACCTAACCTGCACATCTTTGGACTGTGAGAGGAAACTGGAGCACCTGGAGGAAACCCACACCGACACGGCAAGAACGTGCAAACACCACACAGACAATGACCCACGCGGGGAATTGAACCCAGGCCGCTGGAGCTATGAAGCAGCAGTGCTAACCACTGTGCCACCATGCCGCCAGGGGCAAGAGTGCTACCACTTATCTGAAATGCACACCGAATGGCTATATGCATAACCCTCTAGCCCATTTTGTATTCTGGATTTGATTACTTCTCCTGCTTTTGAAATTAGAATACTGAGCACAGGTTGTCTGCACCAGATTTGTCCCCCT
This sequence comes from Carcharhinus amblyrhynchos, assembly GCF_965287045.1. Taxonomy (NCBI): domain Eukaryota; kingdom Metazoa; phylum Chordata; class Chondrichthyes; order Carcharhiniformes; family Carcharhinidae; genus Carcharhinus; species Carcharhinus amblyrhynchos. The sequence goes on from NC_137335.1 coordinate 60,087,707, forward strand.
GCTGAAACACAAAATAGAACATTAAATTGCTTCCATGCTGGCAGAAGCAAACCCCCCAGTCCTCAATGCATCTCTCTTGACAACTGCTAATCTACCTACAGCAAATTCATTCAGCACCTCGGATATATTTATAAAGACCATTTGTCAGAAGGAATGTGTATGCCTTCAGTCCCTTTAATGTATTGGTAAACTGAGTGAGATGCAGCAGAAATGGCTCCAAAAAATATACACCTTCTGAAGAATGCGATTGTGATCTGCTGATCCCGTCGCTTCCTTTGTATTTGAAGTTTGAGGTCAGCCTATATTCTTACTTGCAGCTAAAAATAGATGAATGAAAATGTCTGCGCATAAAGTCCTGACTGCATGTCCACCAGCAAGTGTACACTGATTGGTAAAAATAGCTCAGATGAGCTGCATTTTTTACAGCAAATCTTAGCGTATGCGGATAGATATTCATCAAAGTATATATTTTTTATTCATTCATGGGACACGGGGTGTTGCTGGCTGGCCAGCATTTACTGCCCATCTCTGATTGCCTGAGGGCAGTTGAGAGTCAACCACATTGCGGTGGGTCTGGAGTCACATGTAGACTAGACCAGACTGCAGATTTCCTTCCCTGAAGGGCATTAGTGAACCAAATGGGTCTTTCTGACAATCAACAATGGTTTCATGGTCATCAGTAGATTCTTAATTCCAGATGTTCTTAAATTGAATTTGAATTCCACTATCTGTCGTGGCGGGATTCGAACCTGGATCCCACAGAACATTCGCTGAGTTTCTGGATTAATAGTCTAGTGATAATACCACTAGGCCATTGGCTCCCCTCATATCATTATTAAGTTATTTCCTTTGCAGATTATGGGCTTCAACATAAAGGCTGACAATGTGATCACCATCCTTGAAACCACCCTGTCAGTGCATTGAGACTGAAGGGAAAACACATAATTGGAAAAGCCCTTGATAAATGAAGGGCCAGATTCTCTTTGGCTAAGAGTCACCTGGACTTGAAACACCAGTTCTTTTCTCTCCTTACAGATGCTGCCAGACCTGTTGAGATTTTCCAGTGTTTTCTTTCTCTTGTGGCGAGATTCTCTGGCCTCCCCTCATTTTTCTCGCTGGTGTGAGGTGGCGCACCACTCACTGGTGGTGAGATACTCTGTTCCCGTTGGTGTCAATGGGAAATCCTTTCAAGCTACCCCAGGAAACCCACGGTAGGGTGTGCACCCCCGGCGGGAGCGGACAACCCCACTGGCACGAACGGCCGGAAAATTCCAACCTTCGGTAGGGGAAATTGAGCAAATTGGGTAATGTTCTCAACTACATCAATGTGTTTTAAAAAAACTGAAATATTGGTTTTATTCTTTTTAATTGCTTCACTCCCCACATTACATACATTTTCTCCTCAAAGGTACTCCCATAGCTGTCACTTCCCAAAGTCAAATGTCACTCTTGGGGAACTGACTAGGATAGAAATCTGGAAAATGTCTCATAGAGTCAGTTGCTAATGAATTTATTCACAAAACATTGAAAATAAGCTTGCATATATGAAAATAGATTCTGCGCTGGGGAAAACCAGCACTGATCCATGAGTTGGCAAATCATGTTGCAGCTATGTAAAACCTTGGTCAGGCCACATTTGGAGTATTGCGTGCTGTTTTGGTCACCACACTACCAGGGGATGTGGGAGGTTTGGAGAGAGTGCAAATAAGGTTCACCAGCATGTTTGTTGCCTGGTCCCGAGGGTGTTGGTTACGAGGAGAGGTTGAGTAAAATCAGAATTGTTTTCGCTGGAAAGACGGAGACTGGGGGGGGGGGGGTGACCTGTTAGAGGTCTGCAAAATTATGAGAGGCATAGGTAGGGTGGATAGTCAGAGACTTTTTGCAAGGGTGCAAGTGTCAATTACAAGGGGGCAGGGGGGGTGGGGGCGCAGGTTCAAGGTGAGAGGGGGAAAGCTTAAGGGAGATGTGCGGGGGAGGTCTTTCACGCAGAGAGTGGTGGGTGCCTGCAATGTGCCAGAGGAGATATGGAAGCCGGCACATTAGCAACACATAAGAGGCATCTGGATGGGTACACAAATAGAGAGGGAATAGAGGGATATGGTCCAAGTAAGGGCAGATGATTTCTTTTAGTTTAGTTAGGGTTGTCGTTATCGGCACAGATTTGGAGGGCTGAAGGGCCTGTTCCTGTGCTGTACTTTTCTTTGCTTTTTGTTATCACTGCCCTGCTCCCTCTGTAGTCCTGTACCTTCAGCATTTCCAAATATTTATCTAGTCTTCCCTTAAAAGGTGCCATGGTCTGCGCTTCAATTTACTCCCCATAACAGGGTGTTCCATGCTCCAAAAACGATCTGTACAAAGACATTTCTTCTATTCTTTCTCCTCACTTTTAAACTGATTACCCCTCATCACTGATTCTTTAACGCAGAGACAATACTCTTTTCCCCATCTTTATTGGGGACTCCCCAAAGCCTGTCCACCATCTTCAAGGCACAGTCAGGAGTGTGATGGAATACTCCCTGCTTGCCTGGCTGGGTGCAGTTCCAGCACTCAAGAAGCTTGGCACCATCCAGGACAAAGCAGCTTGCTTGATTGGCACCACATCTACAAATGTCCACCCTCTCCACCACCAATGCGCAGTAGCAGTAGTGTTTATTATCTACAAGATACATTACAGCAATTCACCAAAGATCCTTGGACAGCATCTTCCAAACCCACGGTCACTTCCGTCTGAAGGACAAAAGCAGCAGATGCATGGGACCATCACCTGCAAGTTCCCCTCCAAACTACTCACTTGGAAATATATCGCCATTCCTTCGCAGTCACTGGGTCAAAATCCTGGAATTCCCTCCCTGACGCATTGTGGGTCAACCCACAGCAAATGGACTGCAGTGATTCAAGAAGGCAGCCCACCACCCCTTTCTCAAGAGCAAACTAGGGATGGGCAATGAATGCTGGCCCAGCCAGCGATGCCCACATGCCAGGATTGAATTAAAAGAAATGGCAGTTTACTGACTGTGGTAAAGGTGGAACATGGTTATGGTAGGAGACTCCCAGGCCGTCAATCAACATGTTCTAGGGATGTCCTCAAATCATCCTTGAGGAGGTTAAACATCCCTGCTGACTCATGGGGGACTTGTGACCAACCAAAATAAGGAAGACACTGAAGACAGCGAGAGACACCGTTGCCTACAGAGGGGAAGTTGTAGGGAGTGCACACACCTCTAAACAACACGCCTAGCCAACCCTTCAAGAATCACCGACCCAGCATATGGCAGAGTCTGCAGATGGCACATTGGATTGATCAGCCATCTCAGAACTTGGCGGCATGGTGACACTGCAGGTGGCACAGTGGCAGTGGTTAAGCTCTGCTGCCTTACAGCGCAATGGACCTGAGTTCAATTCCCAGCTTGGGTCACTGTCTATGCAGAGTCTGCATGTTCTCCCCGTGTCTGCTTGGGTTTCGTCTAAAAGACGTGCTGGTTAGGTGCATTGGCCATGCTAAATTCTCCCTCAGTGTACCCGAGCAGGCACTGGGGTGTGGTGACTAGGAGATTTTCACAGTGACTTCATTGCAGTGTTAATCTAAGCCTACTTGTGACACTAATAAATGAACTTTTTAAATGTTAAAACTCATCAATGGAAACAAATCATTCCTGATGCTGAAGGACTGCCTAAGAAGGAGGGAAAGAGATTTCCAGTATGCCTCAAACTGGAAATTTTCTGTACCATATATTTTTAATGATAGCTTTACATTAAACAGCATAATGTGCTTTCAAAATCTTCTTCAGATGCATTTTTAACAGGTTATTTTGGCTTGATTCAAAACAGAGTTAAATTAACACCCAATAAATTATACTCCAATGTCCTTTTGAGAGGAGGGAGGAACATTTTGTCCAACTGGATGCTGGAGCAAAAAAGACCAGAGTTAATTTGGGTGGCACAGTGGCACAGTGTTTAGCACTCCTGCCTCATAGCTCCAGGGATCTGGGTTTGATTCCCGGCTTGGGTGACTGTCGGTGCAGAATCTGCACGTTCTCCCTGTATCTGCATGGGTTTCCTCCGGGTGCTCCGGTTTCCTCCCACAGCTCAAAGATGTGCAGGCTAGGTGCATTGGCCATGCTAAATTGCCCCTTAGTGAACATAAGAACATAAGAAATAGGAGCAGGAGTAGGCCATCCAGCCCTTCGAGCCTGCCCCGCCATTCAATAAGATCATGGCTGATCTGTCGCTGCTCAGTTCCACTTTCCCGCCCTCTCCCCATAACCCTTAATCCCCTCTCTTATCAAAAACCCATCAATCCGCGTCTTAAAAATATTTAGCGAGGCAGCCTCCACCACTTCAACGGGCAGAGAATTCCAGAGATTCACCACCCTTTGAGTGAAGAAGTTCCTCCTCAACTCTGTTCTAAACCACCCCCCTTTTATCTTGAGGCTGTGCCCCCTAGTCCTACTGTCTTTTTTGAGCGGGAAGAGTCTCTCCACCTCTATCCTATCCATCCCATTCATCATCTTATATGTCTCAATGAGATCTCCCCTCATTCTTCTAAACTCTAACGAGTACAAGCCTAGTTTATTCAGCCTCTCCTCATAGCTCAACCCCCTCAACTCCGGTATCAGCCTAGTAAACCTCCTCTGCACTCCCTCCAAGGCCAAAATATCTTTGCGCAGGTGCGGCGCCCAAAACCGCACTCAGTACTCCAGCTGCGGCCTCACCAATGCCCTATACAGCTGCAGCAAGACCTCCCTACTTTTATATTCAATCCCCCTCGCTATGAAGGCCAGCATCCCATTCGCCTTCCTGACCACCTGCTGCACCTGCAAGCTGGGTTTTTGCGACTCATGCACAAGGACCCCGAGGTCCCTCTGCACCGCCGCCTGCTGCAGTTTTTCACCCTGTAAGTAATAGTCCTTCCTACCATTCTTCCTACCAAAGTGGACCACCTCACACTTGCCAATATTAAATTCCATTTGCCATTTCCTGGCCCATTCGCCCAGCCTATCTAGATCCTTCTGCAGACTCTCCACACCCTCCGCACAATTTGCCGTTCCCCCAATCTTGGTGTCATCAGCAAATTTCGACACCCTACACTCGGTTCCCTCCTCCAGATCATCTATATAAATGGTAAAAAGCTGAGGCCAGTGTCCCGGGATGCCTAGGTTAGAGGGATTAGTGAGGTAAATATGTGGAATTAAGGGGATAGGGCCTGAATGGGATTGTTGTCAGTACAGACTCAATGGGCTAAATGGCCTCCTTCTGCAATGTAAGGATTCCATGATTCTAAGATTGTGGCGAAAAGTTATTAAAAGTTGCCACTTTAAGATAGGGTACATCCACCAGTAAATGACGTTATGCCAAAGAGAAAGTCACATGCTTCCCATGAAAGTTTATATTGCAGTTCCAGTGGGAGGTTTGCCAATGTTTGTGAGGGCAATGTCCAGGTTATTAGGACATAATCACTTACTCGTCATGGTGTTTTAAGGGAGAATCAGCTTGCTGTTGAACAAAAGTGTATGTGGGTAAACCGATCTTCAGCCGTTTTTGTATTCCACACCATTGCCCCTGGGTCCCCACGGAGTCAGCTACAGTCCTGAAGCAAACTGACAAAGTATCCAAACAGGCCAGTTTTTAATTTTGACCTGATCTTCCCAGTCGCCAAATGTGACGAGACGTTTTGACTCAGACGTGGGGGAGACCTGCAGTTTGAGGCCCAGCAGAACCAACACGTGGGTCTTGCAGAACAAAGCAGCTTTTATTCGGAGCGAGTCGGAAAGCTCACTTGTCAGCCTCATCAAACTGACATTGTGCGCAGCGACCCAAGCAAACGTGCAGTGTGCTTGTGAACAAAGCATTGCCAGACATTTATTTTTCTAAAAACGGTACCCCTTTAAAACATTGTAATCCCTTAGCAAACTGAGTCGAACAAAGACTTTGATCTCGCCTGTTGACATTAGGCAATACCGCACAGGCTATTTGAGGCCATCGCTTCTCCAATTACAATGCAGAAGGTGTTGAATCTGTCGCAAATCAATATAGACTTTGGATGTGGCTGATAATTACAATGCCATCATACAGAGAACTACCTTTTAATCTTTTTATTATTGTTAATAGATTCATAGAGTCATAGAGGTTTATAGCATGGAAAAGGCCCTTTGGCCCAACTTATCCATGCCGCCTTTTTTTTAAGCCCCTAAACTAATCCCAATTGCCCGCATTTGGCCCATATCCCTCTGTACCCATTGTACCCATGTAACTATCCTAATGCTTTTTAAAAGATAAAATTGTACCCATCTCTGTTACTACCTCTGGCAGCTTGTTCCAGACACTCACCACGCTGTGTGAAAAAATTGCTCATCAGGATACTTTTGTACCTCTTCCCTCTCACCGTAAACCTATGCCCTCTAGTTTTAGATTCCCTTAACTTTGGGAAAAGATATTGACTATCTACCTTCTCTATGATAGAGTCATAAAATCAAAACAAATTGTGATGTAATTGGAATTTGCTCTTGCTGCTTATCTGCCCTGGACTCAGCACCAGATCCTTCAGTAATCGGGCCTGGTAGTTGTGGCTGTAGGTTTCTCAATGTTTCCTTCTTCAACAGCAATATTAATGAGTATCTACTGAAGTCTCCATAATCTGGAGAAATAAGGAGTGGTTCAGAAGATTATCCGGACAATCCTCCCAGTAAGTGATCGCTTCTTGGCCTTTTGGTCATGAGATGGGGTGCAATGCCTGCTCTTTTCAGCTTGGATCTAGTTGCCGGACGTTTACTGCCACGCCCACCCTGGGATTGGGGCGAGGCTCAGAGAACAGAATTCTCCGTTGGCCTCGGGCGGGTTTTATAAGCCTCGCTCGAGTGAGGTTGTAAAATACAAGGCCAGTGTGTCTCACTTGTGTGGACCATGAATTGGATTTGATTTGACTTGTCTTTGGCACAAGTCTTTGGCACAAGCAAGGAGATGGATTGAAGTCTTGCCCTGTCCACTCTGCACATTGGCTTTGTAACTCTGAGAAAGAAATGTAATTTTTTATTTTAAATTCCACTGAGGATGAGCTTTGACATAGGGTCATCTGGACCTGAAACGCCAGTTCTTTTCTCTCCTTACAGACCTGCTGAGATTTTCCAACACTTTCTCTTTTGATTTCAGATGCCAGCATCCGCAGTAATCTACTTTTATGAGCAAACGTGGGGCCAGAGGCTGACATACCTCTAACAACAGGAAAGTGCTGGAAAACCTCAGCAGGTCTTACAGCATCTGTGGAGAGAGAGAGAGAGAGTAGAGCCAACATTTCAAGTCAATCTCGAAACATTGGCTCTATTCTCTCTCCACAGATGCTGTCAGACCTGCTGAGATTTTCTAGCACTTTACAGTTTTTGTTTTAAATTCCAGCATCCACAGTATTTTGCTTTTATTTGACATACCTCAATGCTATTTTACTAGCTAAAGCCCATATCTTTAATTAAGATAGGGTAACAACCTCAGCAAACATATTTTAGGAACACCAGCAGAAAACAATGTTTTAAAAAAATGACTGCTCTGCCACTTAATACTTGCCGCAGACGTACTTCAATGTTTATTGATAAGAGTAGGAAAGTAAATAAAAATCTGCAGGAAAGATGTGCAGGCTGTAAGGGGGGTAAAATAAAGTGGGATGTTCACTATTAAAGTGATGGAGCAAGTTAAACAAAATCTCAATTGCTTAAATCAGCCTAATTCCTTTGGTACTTTGCGTCTGTGCAAACCGGCCAGCAGGTCAATCAAATTGCAGGCACACAGAAAAAGATTTGCAGAATACATTTTAAGCAGAGCCAGAGATCAAAGACCTGGACTCCACCTGTTTTAACAACTCTTGCTTTTCTGATAGATGAACAATTAGCACAGTCTTGGAAACACCCCATTCAATTAAAGCAATTAGAAACCAGTCATTACACTGAACTGAACTGTACTTTAGCTGAATGACAAGTAATTGCTAAGTAATAGTCTCTTTATAAAATTATGGAGGCAAGCATTTTTAAAACTCACTCCTACGTAGCCCTATTTCCCTGTGTATTTTGGTGAAATTATATTCCATTTCGTACTTTCATCATTGCAGACAAAACAGTCCCAATTCTTCTTGCCATCTAGCCAATCTTATTTTGATATGTAATCGTGTATTGCCTTATCCAATATAAATAAAGGGGTTTATCTTTAGCGTGTGCTAATCTTTTCTCTCTTTTCCCAAACTCAGCCTTCAGCACAGAGTGATGGTAGATGTAGTCTGGATAATGGTTGACTAACCCTGTGTTGCCATGCAGTTTTGCACCATTCAAAGATTCCTTCAACCCAAGTTGCAAAATGTCAATCAGGGGGTTGCATTCTAACTTTATCCTGGTTCATAATGTTGCTGAACACTAGAAAAATCAGCGTTCTGACAACTGCAGAGTTACACAAGCTTTTAAGGGAATGGGCTGTGCTTAATTTTCTGATGGGAGTAATTTAGATACATAAAAAGCTTAACCTGCAGCGCACCATAGTATCCTGGCAGTGCAGAAAGTGGCCATTTAAGTCTTCATCGAATCTCCGAAAGAACATCTTACACATGCCACCGCACCCCATTCCCGTAATATTCTGCATTTTACGTGGCTAATCCATCTAAACCTACACATCTTTGGATACTAAACAGCAATTTAGTATGGCCAATTCACCTCATCTGCACATCATTAGACTGAGGGAGGAAACTGGAACACCTAGAGGAAACCCACACAGGAAGGATGTGCAAACAACAGGAAGAATGTGCAGATAGTGACTCAAACCCAGATTCCTGGTGCTGTGAGGCAGCAGTGCCACCGTGCCACCCCACACCTCGTCGGAGAGTGGAAGTATTCGCAAGGCAATAACCCTAGCACAAAATGAATTATTGACCAATTGGCTGGAATTCACTTGCCATTCATGCCCTACTGCTGGAAAATTTGACGTTAACCCAAATCTCTACAGTGGGACCAGAAAACCAGGTTGGAGAATTCTGGCCATTCCGTACAATGCCACAACGACACGTGGGTAACACTGAAATAAAAACAGAAAATGTTAGACATTCTTGACAGGCCAGGCAGCGTCTGTGAAGAGAGAAACACTGTTGATGTTCAGCTTGGCATCCTTTCATCAGAACTGGGAAAAATTAGAAGCAGAATAGGTTTTAAGCAATTGATAAAACAGAAAGCAGCAGGGGGCTGGTAGGAAAGGACAAAGGGAAATGTCAGTGATGGATGGTAGAAGATAGGAGTTAGAATACCTGAAGGAAAATGAATAGAAATGAGGAAATAGGAGGTTCGTAGGACTAAATGGATTACTCTTTGAAGGAGTTGGCAGAGACAAGTTTCTTTCTACACTGTCCTCTAATTTTATGAAAAGTTTGGGTGCCTGTAATATGAGGGGAGGTTTCCAACCGAATCAATGCATTCATTCATACTTCTTGTAGAAAAGTGAAGGTGGTCATACTCTTCCATCTTGTTTCCATTCTCTGTGCGGCCTCCGCAACCATGATGCAAAACTAAATTTGGAAATTCTGCACCCTGTTGGAAAAAAGTTGCATTCAAATAACACATCCAGTGACCGTCATAAGTCAACTCTTTGCTCCAACCCGGCTTCCACTGTCACCCACAACTCCCCACAAGCATACTGCATGATGACTTAACAGAATGGTGGCATTGAGTGCTCTTCGCAACCATTGAATACGGCAAAAGTTTTGGTCTAATATGGAAAATATGGTGCAAGGCTGATCTATGACTTAGCTAAAGACACATACCCAAATTTTCCTTTGATTTCATTTCTCTTTGTCATTTCTCAATTCCTAACTGCTTCAATCTTGTTAAAATGGTTAAAATGAGTTTTGACACTTTGAGAGATTTTGCCATCTGCCTTCCTCATCCCAGCACTATAGTGCTCCCCAGATCCGCCAAAGTCTGCACTTGAATCTTTCAATTAACATACAAAGTGAGCGAGCACATTGCAACAGGAGGCAGGATTTTCCAGCCCTTCCAGCCGGCAGGATTTCCAGTCTGCGATTTCCGTGGCAGTGGGATGGGTGAGCCATGCCAATTATCATTGACTTTGGCGAGACTGGAGGATCCTGCCTGCAGCCAATGGCGAGATGAGCCTGCTGTGGGAATCCCCACTGTGGGCGGGGGAGGGACGGGGCTGGAAAACTCTGGTCACATTTTCTTGTATTGTTCAGAGAAGTGGGGGGCAGAAAATTTTGGACATTTCTTGTTTGACCGGATCTCTGCCCGCTTGTGAGTCATACATTTGTCAGTAAACGTCAGACAGTAAAGGATGTGCAAGTCCAAATATTGGCAGGATCATTCAAATTGAGAAACATTAATGAACTGCCATTATACACCACATTTCTCATCACTGCAGCCATAGCAACACTGAATACAGGACATTTCAACAGCTGGTACTGCTGGTGGAATGACGGCAACATTTTAAATTCACATGACACGATTATCTGATTGATTTCTGCACATTGAAAACCCATATTTAGATTTTACCACTTTATCAGAAATGGGATTTTTGATTAGTTGTCCAATCTGCCCATCTTTTAAGCTGCAGCAGTCGTCTTGTCGACAGCACTCACCTTTGCCCCAAGTTCGCAATGTTAATGGGAATAGTGTTAAGGCAAAACTTGCCAAAAGTAACTAAACTAACAGGAACCTGAGAATTTTTCTTGAGATCAGCAGAAGATCCGACAAGAGTCGTCCCACTCAACCTGCCAGGAAAGTAAATCTGCGACCATTCTCTGGTAAGTGTGTGCCCGATGTTAATCATTAAGGACTGATTTCACATCAGTATAACCAATTAAGTACAACTGAAAAAGATAAATAAACCTGGACAATGTGCTCCATTGTATCACCTCACCCTTTCACAGCATTTAATCTAGTTTCACTTCAATTAAAGCTCTAAGCAAATTCAAACAGTACGGGGGGGGGAAGAGATAATAATGACAATGCTACGCTGATCACCAAAGGCAATGTTCCCAAAAAACATCACACATACCAAATAGTAAATTCAATACCCCTTGTTTAAACTGTGGACCACTGACTGCAATTGAAATTCTGCCCACACTTCCTTTCCCATTCAATCCTTTCGCACATTCTTTTGTAAGCTCTCTTACTCTAAAGAGCTCTCTTTTTTTAAAAGAAACTCCACGCTCAAAGTTGCAAAATCAATGCTCAAAGTGGACTGTGCGAATCCAAATACATTCCTTGCTTGCTCCAAAAATCAAATTCAAATTCCCGATTGAATCCAATCCATTCTCCCCACAAGAGAGACGAACAAGATCCAAGGTGACAAGATGAGGCTTTGCACCCCATCTTGGGCTTGGTCTTAGTCAAAAGGCCAAGAAGCACTTCTGAAAATAGGTGCAATCTGTTTCTGTCCGCAATAAAAAAAGTTACAAATCTGATATTTCACAAGGTGTGATCAAGGTGCTTACATGATAATCGATAATTTGTGAGGTGCAAACAAGCACAAATGCACATCACCTCAAAGCTATTTGAGTTGGTCGTGAATCTGTGGAATTCTTTAACGCAGAGAAAGATGTGCATGTCAGGTTGATTGGCTGTGCTAAATTGACCCTTAGTGTCAGGTGGGATAAACATGTGAGTTACAAGGATAGGACCTGGATGGGATTGTTATTGGTTAGACTTGATGGGCTGAGAGGGCAAGTTTAGAAATCAGGAGCTTGCTCACGACATGCAATTTGAAAGTAAGACACGCAGAATGTAGTAAAATGCTTTCAGGGTGGGATTTACAACAGTCATATTTCCCATTTTTTCATCAGGCAGCCTGTAATAGTGGGTTGTCTGAGGCCAGAGTTAAATCTTGGCACTGCAGTATTCTTTGGTGGCTGGAAGTGCTTCTTGGAAAGAGTTGATGTATTCTGGCTTAAATTCATGAGTTAAGGACTTGAGACTTCATTCAGAGAGGTCCATTTCTGCATTGCACCGTCGTAGAGGTCAGAGTGGTCCGTTAAATTAGGACAGAAATCCCAATCCAGGCTACGGTCGATGAGCTCCGATGCCGGATATCCGACCTTACTACTCTCAATCTTTGGACATGAACGCGCACAGCACCCTTAATTGGCCCAATTGGTGCTTTGCTTGGTGTCTTTGGGCACTGGTCACTCCCAGATGTGGTGTCCACATGCCATGCTTCTGTGCATTAAACCCGACCTGCTACTTTATGAGGAAAGGTTGGGCCTGTATCCACTGGAGTTTAAAACACTGAACAGTGATCTTTTAAAACATTAAGATCCTGAGGGGACTGATAGGGTGGATGCTAAGAGGACATTTCTCCTTGCGAGAGAGGCTAGAACTACAGGACAAAATTTAAAATTAAGTGGCCTCCCATTTAAGACAGAAATGAAGATTTTTTTTCTCTCTGTTTGAGGTTTGTTAGTTGCCAGAGGTAAGTTCATTGAATAGGCAGCACAGTGGTGCAGTGGCTGGCACTGCTGCCTCACAGCACCAGGGATCCAGGCTCAATTCCAGCTTCAGATTACTGCCTGTGTGGAGTTTGCACATTCTCCCCGTGTCTACGTGGGCTTCCATCGGCCACTCTGGTTTCCTCCCACACACCAAACATGTGTGATTAGGTCGATTGGCCATGTTAAATTGGCCCTAGTGTCATGGGGATTAGTGGGGTAAATATGGTGGCTAATGGGAATAGAACCACAGAACCATAGAAAATTACAGCTCAGAAACAGGCCTTTTGGCCCTTCTTGTCTGTGCTGAACCATTTTTTGCCTAGTCCCACTGACCTGCACTTGAACCATATCCCTCCACACCCATCTCATCCATGAACCCGTCCAAGTTTTTCTTAAATGTTAAAAGTGACCCTGCATTTACCCCTTTATCCGGCAGCTCATTCCACACTCCCACCACTCTCTGCGTGAAGAAGCCCCCCCTAATATTCCCTTTAAACTTTTCTCCTTTCACCCTTAACCCATGCCATCTGGCTTTTTTCTCCCTTAGCCTCCACTATAATAGGGCCTGGGTGGGATTGTGGTCGGTGCAGACTCGATGGGCTGAATGGCCTCCTTCTGCACTGTAGGGATTCTACGAAGCTACAGGAAAAAAAATGTTTCAGGCTGAGTTAGATGGACTCTTGATTGACAAGAGAGTCAAGGGGACGAAGGAAAGTGGGTGTTTGGCCACAATCAGATCAGCTATGATCTTATTGGACAGTGGAATAAACATGAGGAATTGAATGGCCAACTCTTGCTCCTAGTACATATGTTCATATATGTAGCAGAAATTACCACCTGGAATTTACACAATTTGTACTTTCCTTCCTCATTTAGATTGTGTTTATGTTGGAGATGTCACCATTGCCAAGAGAGAGGAGGTAGAACCTACTCATCCCACAATAAGTTTTAAAATGCTTTGCAAAATATATGATTTATAGTTTTACTGTGGCAGAAGTTAATTTGTAATCCTGTGAGTGGGAACTTTTGTTTCATAACACATAACAGACATTGTAAAAGCACAGAATCCAGTTTTATTTATATGGAGATCATTACTGTTTTGGAACATAAAGTCCAGAGCAAATCTTGCTTCAGTGACGCATGTTGCAAATTATTCAGCAGCTTTTGCTTTTTGATATCATTACACTATATACATTTTTAAACAAATTTTACTCTGCCATTAACGGCAACCACAGTGCTTAGCATTGCTGCCTCACAGTGCCAGGGACCTGGGTTCGATTCTTGGCTTGGTTCACTGTCTGTGTAGAGTTTGCATGTTCTTTGTGTGAGTTTCTTCCGGGTGTTGCGGTTTCCTCCCACGCTCCAAACATGTGCTGTTAGGTGCATTGGCCATGCTAAATTCTCCCTCAGTGTACCCGAACAGGCACTTAAGTGTGGCGACTAGGGGATTTTCACAGTTACCACATTGCAGTGTTAATGTAAACCGTACTTGTGATATTAATAAATAAACTTTTTAAAAAATGGCATTTGCTTCACTCCTTTAAATTATTTCTAGTCTACAGTACAAGTTTGGGATGAACATAAGTGCTAAAACTATATTTGTAGTTTTAATTTTTATTTGCCAGCTCTTCCAGATAATTGTTTGGGGTTGGGTGTACTTTCTGTTCTGTTTTATATATGATGTGGAGATGCCGGCGTTGGACTGGGGTAAGCACAGCAAGAAGTCTCACAACACCAGATTAAAGTCCAACAGGTTTATTTGGTAGAAAATGCCACTAGTTTTCGGAGCGCTGCTCCTTTGTCAGGTAAGTGGGACTTTAACTTGGTGTTGTGAGATTTCTTACAGTTTTATATATCCAGGATTTGCCTGCACAGATCATTAGTTCTCACAGATGTTACATGAAAGAGATTTTGAAAGCAAAAGATCTCCTTCAGGGCAGAGTGTGTAGAAGTGTATAATGGTGACAGAGTACTTGTTTCCACACTGTGTTGATTCTTATTGCGGAATGATCCATCTAGGTGGTATTTAATACTGACACCAGAGGGCAGTTGAACTTTGCTCTGGTGAATAGCCACTGGCAGGTAGATTGTAAATGGTATCACACATCATGATTTCACCGTGGGTTTTAAGGTGCCTGTTTCAGATCTCCCACACAGGACAGTGGCACAGTTGTTAGCACTGCTGCCTCACAGTGCCAGGGATCCGGTTCAATTCCCAGTTCGGGTCACTGTCTGCACGTTCTCCCAGTGTCTGCATGGGTTTCCTCTGGGTGTTTCGGGTTCCTCCTCCCAGTCTGAAAGACATGCTGTTAGGTGCCTTAGACATGCTAAATTCTCTCCCAGTGTACCCAAACAGGCGCCGGAGTGTGGCGACGACGGGGTTTTTACAGTACCTTCATTGCAGTGTTAATGTAAGCCTACTTGTGAATCTAATCAATAAATTAATAAACAGGACAGTGGCAGTCACACCTCAGGAGGCAATTGCAGGGTTGCGATGAAGTTTCTCAGACACCCAAATCCTGGCGTCCATCAAGATACATCATGCTTTGAGTCACAGTGGGGGGATTTCCCTGGTGTCCCAGCTGCATGTTTCTTGGAGGGTGATGGTTTAAAATTTATTTATTAGTTCACAAGTAGGCTTACAGTAACAGTGCAATGAGGTTACTGTGAAAATCCCCTAGTTGCCACACTCCCATGCCTTTTTGTGTGCACTGAGGGAGAATTTAGCATGGCCAATGCGCTTAACCTGAACGTCTTTCGGACTGTGGATGGAAGCTGAAGCATCCGGAGGAAACCCATGCAGGCAGGGGTGAACGTGCAGAGTCCCCACCGATAGTGACCCAAGTCAGGAATTGAACCCAGGTCCCTGGCGCTGTGAGTCAGCACTACTAACCATTGTGCCATCATGCCGCCCATCGTGCTTTGGTCACTGGCGACTGAAGTTCTCTGATCCCACCGCTGACAATGGGGTTTCCTATTGATGCCACCTCATCCTGCTATGAAATTCATGGGAGGGGGTGCACTGCCAACAGGACCAGAGAATCCCACTGGAGAACTCCCCCCCCACCTCCTCGCCAATGATGAGGCAGAGAGACAGTAGAGAAGTATCCTACTCCCTCAGGGGATGTCCTGACCAACATGATCAATGATCTGTGGGTCGCAAATCGGCCCGTTCAATCACATGATCACCCACGGCCGAAGCCTGTGACCCTGAATAAACCCCTCCTTGAATGGAGGGACAGTGGTGGCCTTGGCGACAGAATGATCTTTACATTTATCACAGAGTGCAGGCCTCCAATTAGGATGTGGTTTTGTTTACAGGTAGAATGTTGTCAGGCACCAAATGATTCCCAGCATAATTAAGTAGGCTTTGTATGATGGAAATGATTTGCTAAAAGGGATGATTTAATCTATACTAAGGCATATCAAATGAATAGCATTCAACTACACAAGATTAAGACTAGGAAGCACAGCCAATTTAAACAATAGCTCCATTCAGTGTTGATTGCCTCCAGCTATGGAGTATTTTTGTGATAGGGAAGTGGGAGGGAAGGCAGTGGGAACCTGGTCTCAGATTGTTCTGTGTTAAATGTTCAGGTCCTGGGGCTAAATACACATGCCTATTTAGTGCTGTACTGCTGCCAGTTTCAGCCCAGTGATCCATCTAAATGTTAAAGCTCTCCCAAGGTGCTGGAAATTAATATTACAGGATATCATTTCCATAAGTCTGTCCACTTCCATAGGGTTCACCAGCCTTGACACTGATACCTCCAACAAGCTGAAATTGTTTTTTTGGCACAGTTGCCTCCGGTCCCTGAATCACGATTTAACACAAGATTAATAGGCAACTTTAGACGTTATCTATCACAAAACCGCTGTGTGCATTCAACGATTAGTTGCAGACTGCAAGGAATTGCAAAGTTCAACGCTAATGATTGAATGTGTGGTCTCTGTTAGACTAATTGATGGGAAACAAGACTGTTTTTATTACCACTTTAATAGGTGGGAGGAAAGGGACTGTGCCCCTCTCAACCTAGTACCAGGTGAAGGCAACAATTTTATGCTCCCTGTGGTAATATGAGTTGTGGGGGATAAGTTTTCATCCCTCGTTGAAGCAGTAGATGGAGACAATAAGCCTGCCTCCCTGGTACTAATTGGGCCTGTGCATCTGGAGGGATATAAATTTTATTAATAAATATATCAGGGATATAAAGATGTGGTAGGAGATATACATTTGTGTCCCTGGTAATAAGAGGACGTGGATGAAATCAGCCTTTGTACATGGCTGCCTAATACTGATTAGTATTAACTTCTGTCCCCTGGCCAGTTCACAGAGGTTGGTTTACTGCTCTTGCTCATTGAATTCAATGCTAGTTTTACAACCAGGTTTTCTGGCCTGAGATCAAACTTGAACACTAATCTCTTCAGACTGTCATCGGATGACGGGTGGAAACATGTTCCATTCCCCTGCACCATCATCCCCCGCATTAATTAAAGCTGAGATATGTAGCAAAGATGGCCCAAAGCCATTTTTGAAACAAATTTCCTACAAGAATACCTGACAACGTCTCTTCTCTTACCAGCGTTTAAAGGTTAATGTTGGCAATGCATTGCCATCTGACAGAATGCCAAGATGCTACTTGTTGAAAATGAATTCAGTGAGGGCACGTCCTGGTTTTATTATTTGGTTTAAATAATATTTGAAGTGGCTTTAAAGATTTCTGACTTTTCATGCTCTGCCTTTGTAATTCAACAGGTAGAAAGCACAAAGGTTATTGTACTTTTTATTGCATGATGGATCTTGCTCAGGTTTCATCAACCGGTTGCACAATCACCTGATTTTTGACTGATTTTGTTCTTTTAAAAAAAGAAGGGTGCATTTCCCAGGTGACTGAAAGTTGTGTCTCTTGGCAGAGCTATTGTGAATCATTTCAGGTTGAAATATTTGTATTTCTCTGAACAAGATTTGAAAGAGGTGCAGGCAGATTTTTACCGTCCCAGGCAGGAGCTGAGGGGGCTGTAAAATGCCCACATCTGCCTTCCCTGATGCTTACCCGCCTGTAAAATGCTCTGTGAGATCCAGTGGTCAGAAAAACACCCTCTGAGCGCAAGTCTTGTTTTCTTTCTTTCCTTCAATTATTACCGCATTCTTTGAATGGTTATTTTGTCCACATCAAAATTATGTTTTCTGTCATACTTCAGCAAACACGTGTGGGCTTCTACAGCAAAAAGATTTCATAGAATCCTACAGTGCAGAAGGAGGCTATTCAACCCTTTGAGTCTGCACTGACCACAATCCCACCCAGGCCCTATCCCCATAACCCCATGCATTTACTCTAGCGAATCTCCCTGACACAAAGGGACAATTTATCATGGCCAATCCACCTAACCCACACATTTTTGGACTGTGGGAGCAAACCAGAGCACCTGGAGGAAACCCATGCTGACATAGGGAAAATGTGCAGATTCCATGTAGATAGTGACCCGAGGTGGGAATTGAACCCAGATCCCTGGCACTGTGAGGCAGCAGTGCTAACCACTGTGCCACCATGCCAGCCCTGCTGATCAATGATTTGATCAATGTCCTGTCCTCAGATTGTTGTTATCAACTAATGCAGCAGGAGGGACTCTGTAATTGGGCTCAATATCCCTGTTAGTCAGCCAGCAACCCCTGCTGCAAGTGTATACAGTGTGGGCTGAGGTTGGGTGAGGACAAAACTAGGCTTGGCTTAGATATCCCTGGTATAAGTGACTGCCAACATTCACTATCAAGGCTGCTACATGAATGATGGTCATCAGGGTGAGGTAATGGGAGGCAGCCAATGGCATGTAAAACCATAGTTCCGCAAGGAGTCATGGAGTTTAGGAGTGGAGAAAAAAAATTAATGAGGGAAAATAAGGTAAAGGTATTGAAACAAAACAAGGTTTCTATTTGTAATAGTACCTTTTGCAACCTCAGGGTGCCCCAAAAAACTTCACAGCCACTGAAGCACTTTTGAAGTACAGTCACTGTTGTAATGGAGGAAACACAGCAGCCAATTTATGCACAGCAACACCTCACAAAGAATAATGAAGGAATGGGCAGATACTTTCTCTGTTTTAGTGAAATTGCTTGACCAATAACTATTGGCCCACGCACCACGGAGGACCCCCTGCTCTTTATCACATTAGTGGAATTGGGATGTTAGAGGAAGGTAGAAATTCTTCATAGAATCAAAGAACCCCTGTAGTGCAGAAGAAGAGCATTTGGCCCATCAAGCTTGCACTGAAGACAATCCAACTCAAGTCCTATCCTTGTAACCCATGCAATTACCCTGCTAGTCTCTCCGACTCTGACAGTCAATTTGCCACAGCCAATCAACTCAATCTACACATCTTTGCAGAGTGGGACGAAACTGGAGCACCCAGAGGAAACCCATGCAGACACAGGGAGAACATGAAAACTCCACACAGGCAGTCACCCGGGATCGGAATTGAACCCCAGGTCCCTGGTGCTGTGAGGCCACAGTGCTAACCATTTAGCTACCATGCCATCCATACTGTGCCACCCACAATGACCATTCTCAAAGCTATCTTATGAATAAATTGACAGACACACAGGATATGAATGATACTGTTATGAATCGAGCTCATATACATCAGGGGCTGATCAGACAAAGTTAGTAGTGAAGTGTTCATTATATTGAAGGGGAAAAAAAGTTGAGTGCTTTCAGAAGCTGCACATCCTTTCGTTGGGTCATTCGTGGGCTCAGAAGTGGAGTAAATGTTAAAAAAGCTCTTGTTGAAGCAAGGCTGGTCAGTTCTGTGCATTCTCAGTTCAAGGTTGCAATGGAATGTGAGCCTTGGTTTAACACCTCTTCCAAGGATAGCACCCCTGATAATGCGACACTCCCTCAGTACTGCACCTGACTGGTATGTCAACTTTGTCCGCTAACTCCCAATTTTCTGAATCAGAAACAAGACAATGGCATTGGCATTTATTGCAAAGGGTCTAGAATATAAAAGTAGAGAAGTGTTGTTACAATTGTATAAGGCATTGGTGGATCTACACTTGGAGTCTTGTGTTCAGTTTTGGTCACCTTCTTTGAGGAAGGATGTGGTGACACTGGGGGCAGTTCAGAAGAAGTTCACTAGATTGATTCCAGGTTCGAAGGGGCTGTTGCATGCGGAACGACGGAGTAGTTTGGGCTTATACTTGCTGGAGTATAGAAGAATGAGGGTGGATTTGATTGAGGTTTATAAAATACTGAATGGGATTGATAAAGTAAATGGTAACCAAATGTTCCCCTCTAGAACAGCCTGGGACAAGAGATCATAGCTGTGGGATAAGAGGGGGAGATTCAAGGCAGAGATAAGGAGAAGCTACTTCTCACAGAAGGTTGTGAGTCTATGGAACTCACTGCCCCAGACTACAGTCGATGCAAAATTGATCAATGGATTCAAGAAAGAGATAGATAAATATTTGATCATAAGTTGGATAAAGGGTTATGGGGAAAAGGCAGGGAAGTAGAGTTAGGATGAGATGGAGATCAGCCATGATCATATAGAATGGCAGTGTGGGCTCAATTGCCTACTCTCACTCTTAATTCCCATGTTACTATATTCCTATGCCAATATGCCACAGTTTAATCTTCCAGTTTCTGATAATTGTACTCATGTATGTTAGAAGGTGAACACTTTTTTTTCTCTTATTAGTGTCACAAGTAAACTTACATTCACACTGCAATAAAGTTACTGTGAAAATTCCCAAGTCGCCGCACTCCGGCACCTGTTCGGCTACACTGAGGGAGAATTTAGCACGGCCAATGCTAAACCAGCACATCTTTCAGACTGTGGGAGAAAAACCCGGACGAAACCCACGCAGACATGAGGAGAATATGTAGACTCCATACAGGCAGTGACTCAAGGCCAGGAATCAAACCTGGATCCGTGGTGCTGTGAGGCAGCAGTGCTAACCACTGTGCCACAATGCTGCCTACGTGTGTAGGTATGTAGGCAGAAACATTAAGTGCCAAAGGATATATAATCTAAGGCTTTATTAAACAACATGGTTACTTTAGTGACCCGTCAGGACTGATTCCTTGGAATAAGCAGAATATCGCAGTGGCGACAGTTTCGGTTGAGGAACTGTTGCATACTGTGCGATAAATCAAGGGAAATACATGTTTGGCCTGCAAAAGCTTGATAAATAGAAAGGATGAAAGCAATCTCTTTATTAACTGCTTCTTCCATCACTTTGCTGATTATTGGGAAAGGCTGACAGGGTATTAAGTGGTTGTGTTGAATATGTGGATAAAACAATTGCTTCTTGGTCAGCAGATTTAGCGGTCAGTAGAAGAATTTACCACGATTGAGATTTCGCAATGGTGAGTTCCATTGCCAGCCCATTTAACAACACCAAGATATTTTGTTAATAAAGAAATGCCCAGAAAAAAGTACATTGAACTGGCTTC
Source organism: Carcharhinus amblyrhynchos (assembly GCF_965287045.1). Lineage (NCBI taxonomy): Eukaryota > Metazoa > Chordata > Chondrichthyes > Carcharhiniformes > Carcharhinidae > Carcharhinus > Carcharhinus amblyrhynchos. Next base: position 60,108,623 of record NC_137335.1, read on the forward strand.
CGAAATATGGTTTACTGTCATTTGTAGATCTGCGCATTATATGTAGCATACATTAACAGTCCATGGATTACTGGGTATTGCCATTCTATACAGTAACATTACATATGATTATGTAAGAGAAATGATACAGAAACAGGTCAATTGGCCCAGCCAATCCATATCGGTGTTTATGCAACACTTGTGCCTCCTCCCAACTTTTCCCATCTAAATCTACCATTGCAGCCACCTGCTCCCTTCTCCCTAAAATATCTGTCTAGCTTTCAGTGTGATCCATTTCACCGACTTCCTTTGTGGTAGCCAGTTCCATTTTTTTAGTACTTTTTGGGAAGTTTATCCTGAATTCCCCAGTCCATTTCTTGATGGCTGTCCTATATTGATGGCCTAGCCCACAAGAGAAAACATTTTCCCTACATCAAGATGTTTCATTGATTAAAGACCTCGATCATCCTCAAACCTTCTTTTCTCAAGAGCAGAGACCCAGCCTTTCTATCCTTTTCTGATATGTACGCTCTCACTTTCTTGTATTATCCTTGTAAATCTTCTCTGCACCCTCTCCAGTTCCTCTACACTTTTTTTTATAATATGACAATCAGAACTGCATGTCATACTCTAGATTGGTCTAATCAAGCATCAAAGTAGGTTTACCATAACTTCCCTACTTTCCAATTCTATCCCTCCAGAAATAAAGCCTCAAGATTGTATTTTTTATGTCCTTACCAAACTGTAGCATAATTTTTAGTACAGGATCATAAAATCCCTACAGTGCAGAAGGAGATCATTCGGTCCATCAAGTCTGCACCCACCATAATCCCACCCAAGCTCTATTCCCGTAACCCCACATATTTATTTTACTAATCCCCCTGACACCAGGATCTATTTAGCATGGCCAATCAAGCTAACCCACACATTTTTGCACTAAAGGAGGAAACCGGAGCGCCCAGAGGAAACCCATGCAGCCACGGGGAGAATATGCAAACTCCATACAGACAGTGGCCTGAGGCCAGAATTGAACCCGGGTTGCTGGCGCTGTGAGGCAGCAGTACTAACCACTGTGCCACTGTGTCACCCCAAATTGGGGCATTTTGGGGTATTTGCAATTGGGGTATTTGTATTCCAGGATCTCTTTGTTCCTCTATCCAACCAGGACTTGTACCTTCCAGTGATAAATAACTTCCTAATCAGACCAAAATGTAATTCCTCACATTTCTCTGTGCTCAACCTCATTTACCAATTATTTGTCCATTCTGCATATTAATGCCCTCCCGTAATCTCCCACAGCCCTCCCCAGTTTTGACTATCCCCCCACAACGTGGTGTCACCTACAAATTTGGAAATTGTATTTTTGATTTCAAAGTTCAAACTGTATTGTAAATTGTGAGCAGCAGTCGTCTCCAGAGACATTGATCCTTGCAGATCACCACCTCCCACCTTTGTCTCTTCCTTGGACACAGGTGAGGTCCCAGAGGACTGGAGGGTAGCTAATGTGGTACCGCTGTTTAAAAAGGGTAGTAGGGATAACCCTGGTAATTATAGACCAGTGAGTTTGACATCGGTGGTAGGAAAATTATTGGAAAAAATTCTTAGGGATAGGTTGTATGAGCATTTGGAGCATTGGTTGACGATGGGCGAGCCGTTGATGTCATCTATATGGATTTCAGAAAAGCGTTTGACAAAGTCCCTCACGGTAGGCTGGTAGAAAAGGTTAAGGCACATGGGATACAAGGACAGGTAGCTAGGTGGATTGAAAACTGGCTGGGCAATAGGAGACAGAGAGCAGTAGTGGAAGGCTCCTTTTCTGGCTGGAGGTCAGTCACCAGTGGTGTGCCACAGGGCTCAGTACTGGGACCTCTCCTCTTTGTAGTATATATAAACGACATGGAAGAGGGCGTCCGTGGTGTGATCAGCAAGTTTGTGGATGACACCAAGATGGTGGAGTTGGCAGATACTGAGGAGGACTGTCAGGTGACACAGCGGGATATAGCTAGGTTGGTATATTGGGCAGATAGATGGCAGATGGAATTTAATCCTGACAAATGCAAGGTAATGCATTTTGGAAGGAATAGTGCAGGGAGGAGTTACATGATAAAAGGTAGACCGATTAAGAGTATAGGAATACAGAGGGACCTGGGAGTGCAGGTGCACAAGTCTCTGAAGGTGTCAACACAGGTAGAGAAGGTTGTGAAGAAAGCTTATGGAATGCTAGCCTTTATAGGAAGGGGTATTGAGTATAAGAGCTGCCGTCTAATGCTTCAGTTGTACAGAACGTTGGTTAGGCCGCATTTGGAGTACTGCGTCCAGTTCTGGTCACCTTACTACCGGAAGGACGTGGAGACCCTGGAGAGGGTGCAGAGGAGGTTTACCAGGATGTTGCCTGGCTTGGAAGGACTGAGTTATGAGGAAAGGTTGGAGAAACTGAGACTTTTCTCCTTGGAAAGACGGAGATTAAGGGGGGATCTGATAGAGGTGTATAAAGTAATGAAGGGAATAGATAGAGTCAACAGTGGCAGGCTTTTCCCTAGATTGGGGACAATTACGAGAGGTCACGATCTAAGGGTGAGGGGGGAGAAGTATTATTTGGATTCTAGAGGAAGGTTTTTCACGCAGAGGGTCGTGGGGGTATGGAACACGCTACCAAGTAAGGTGGTGGAGGCAGGCTCGTTGGACTTGTTTAAGGTTTACTTAGATAGACACATGAGCGAAACAGGGATGGAGGGTTATAGTAGACGGTATTAAAAAGGGTCAGAGCCTCGGGACGACACCGGAAATGTAGTATTACATGTTAATGTTTTGTCTCTTTTAACCCACAGGTGTCGGTCCACCTTCTTGTCAAACAAGGGGCATGCACACGGTGGGTCGTGCGTGGGCTGCTCTTGGAGGTTCCGGGAGTGGCCTAGTATTTCGTGTCGTTGTGTGTGCTTAATCCTGGACCAGCAGGCGGGCACCGCAACAGCTCAGTGACTATCACTGCTAGCTGTGCAGATACATGGATTTGGGCCTGTGTCTGTGGGAGTTTGCGCATTCTCCCTGTGGTTGCGTGGGTTTCCTCCGGGCGCTCCGGTTTCCTCCCACACCCCAAAGATGTGTTCTTAGGCTGATTGGTGTACCAAATTGACCCTACACTATTCTCCCCTGAATCTGGCTACATTAGGGGTACCATTCACATACACACAGGGCAGGGTAGGTGTAGGAAAATGCTTTGTTGAAGGGATGGCGTGGGCTCGATGGGCCGAAGGGCCTGTTTCCCGTGCTGGGTTGTTCTTTGTTGTTTTGTTCTGTCACTCTGATTAACTATCCTTTACCCCCATTCTCTGCTTTGTGGTCAACTAGCAACATGTTCTGCCATTTGTCCCTGAATCCACATACATGGCCAATCTAAAGACTTTTCTGCCTCACCTGTGTATTGTATCATAGAATAGAATCCTTATGGTGCAGAAGGAGGCCATTCGGCCCATTGAGTATGCACCGATCCCAGCAGAGCATCCCAGACAAACATATTGTTCATAGAGAAGGAAATAAGAGACTGCAGAATGTAGTGCTACAGTCATAGTCAGGGTGTAGAGAAAGATCAACTTAATACAAGGTAGGTCTATTCAAAATTCTGATGGCAGCAGGGAAGAAAGCTATTCTTGAGTCAGTTGGTACATGACCTCAGACTTATGTATCTTTTTCCTGACGGAAGAAGATGGAAGAGAGAATGTCCGGGGTGCATGGGGGTCCTTAATTATGTTGGCTGCTTTGCAGAGGTATGGGATGTGTAGACAGAGTTTGATGGGAGGCTGGTTTGCATGATGGATTGGGCTACGTTCACAACCTTTTGTAGTTCCTTGCGGTCTTGGGCAGAGCAGGAGCCATACCAAGCTATGATACAGTCAGAAGGAATGCTTTCTATGGTGCACCTGTAAAAGTTGGTGAGAGTTGTTGCTGATGTGCCAAATTTCCTTTATCTTCTGAGAAAGTATAGGTGTTGGTGGGCTTTCTTAACTATAGTGTCAGCATGGGGGGACAAGGACAGGCTGTTGGTGATCTGGACATCTAAAAACTTGAAGCTTTCGACCATTTCTACTTCATCCCTATTGGTATAGACTGGGGCCTGTTCTCCACAATGACAAGCTTCTTCGTTTTGTTGACATTGAGGGAGAGATTATTGTCGCCCCAGCAGTTCACCAGGTTCTCTATCTCATTCCTGTACTCTGCCTCATCATTGTTTGAAATCCAACCCACTACAGTGGTGTCATCGGCAAACTTGAAAATTGAGTTGATGGGGAATTTGGCCACACAGTCATAGGTGTATAAGGAATATAGTAGGGGACTGAGAACACAGCCTTGTGGGGCACCAATGTTGAGGATGATCGTGGAGGAGGTGTTGTTGCCTATCCTTACTGATTGTGGTTAGGAAGTTCAGGATCCAGTCGTAGAGGATATATTGTCACTCTGAGTAATGTCTATTTTCACTCTGAGTAATGTATATTGCCAGTCTGTAGAATAGCTTGAGTTTTTGACCCACAAAATACTGTATATTGTTTGCCTGTGAAGTAGTGTGCTTCACTGGGCAATGTGCCTTGCCAAACTATTGATTGATGTGTTATTGCCACCCAATGGAATAGCAAGTGTTGCCAATGTAGCAGTGGTTGGCCAACATTTATTAGTGTAAATCTGCGAAACATTGCTTGATACTAGTATTGGAATAACATAAATCACCAGTCAATGGAGCAGTATTTATTGGCACTTTGTGAAATCATGTTCACTACCAGACCCAGTATTTTGAAATGCCAGTCTGTTAAGGATGAATCTTATTCTCCTGCAAGCAGTGATTTAGCACTTAATTGATGGTGGTACAACTGGAGGCGTTGACATCAATGGGATTAAAGTGAGTCATTTATGTTCTATTGTTTATTATGAGCACGTAGAATCATAGAATCCTACAGTGCAGAAGGAGGCCATTTGGCCCATTGAGTCTGCACCAACCATAAACCCTATTCCTATAACCCCTGACACTAAAGTCAATTTAGCATGACCAATCAATCTAACCTGCACATCTTTTGATTATGGGAGGAAACCGAAGTATCTGGAGGAAACCCACGCAGACAAGGGGAGAACGTGCAAACTCCAGACAGACAGTGACCTGAAGCCAGAATTGAATCTGGGCACTGTGAGGCAGCAGTGCTAACCACTGTGCCACAGTGCCACATGTCTGACATTTCTGAATTTGCATCTCATTGAGTGTTAAAATGTGCTGGAAATTAAAAAAATAAATGCAATCTATTTAAGCTTCATTTCAAGGTGTGCACTGGACATTCATCCTTTGAATTTGTGAGGTGAATTATTGGAACAGGAGATTTTGGGCGGGCAGTGTTCTTGGAAATTTCACATTATAATAGATATTGCAGTAATAATCCAAACTTTCACAGTGGAATTACTACAGCTCTGTATTTGTATCACCATAAAGAATAGCATCATTGAGTTTATAATCCCATCATTGTTCCTTGACCTGTTTACAAGGACATTAAGATGATTGAGTAGAAAAACACCACTCCTTTGTGTTAATGTAGAAACATAGAAATTAGAAGCAGGGGTAGGCCATTGGGCCCTTCGCGCCTATTCCGATATTCATTTTGATCATGGCTGATCATCAAATTCAATAACCCGATCGCACCTTCCCCTCATATCACTTGCTCACTTTTGCCCCAAGAGCTATATCTAATTTCTTCTTGAAATTAGGCAATGTTTTGGTCTCAACTACTTTCAGCTATAGTGAATTCCGCAGATTCACCATTCTCTGGGTGAAGAAGTTTCTCTTCACCTCGGTTCTAAAAGGTTTGTGGCTCCCCACCATTGGGAACATTCTTTCTGAATCTACCCTGCCTAACCCTGTTAGAATTTTCAAAATTTCTCTGAGATACTCTCTCTTTTTTCTAAATTCCAGTGATACAATCCTAACTGACTTAATCTCTCCTCATAAAACAGATCTGCCATCCCAGGAATCAGCCTGGTAAACCTTCACTGCACTCCCTCTATAGCAAGGACATCCTTCCTCAGGTAAGGACACCAAATCTGCACACAATACTCCAGATGTGGCTTCACCAATGCCCTACACAATTGCAGCAAAACATCCCTATTCCTATACGCAAATCCTCTTGCTATGAAGGCCAACACACCATTTGCCTTAAGCAAAAATGCTGGAAAACCTCAGCAGGTCTGTAGGGTGAGAAAAGGGCTGACGTTTTGAGTCCAGATGACCCTTTGTCAAAGCTAAAAGGCAGAGAAAGTGGGAGAAATCTATACTGTAGGGTGAGGGAACAGAGGGAAGAGTTTGAGATCCCAGTATTTGTAGTAATTTATGTTCATACCATTTGCCTTCTTTACTGTCTGCTATACCTGCATGCTTACTTTCAGTGATTGGTGTACAAAGATACCAAGGTGTTTCTAAGTATCCAACTCACTCTATTTACACTCATCACAATAACAATCTGCCTTCCGATTTTTGCTACCAAAGTGGATAATGGGTGTGAGGTAAGGCAGCTTGGATAAAACAGCAAACAAGAGGCATTACAAGCCAGAAATTAGAAATGATATGGGTGTAGCTTTGCCCCAGACTCTCTGGCTGCAGATCATGAACACAACAAAACATTCTCCAGATCTTGGCATACTAAAGAGCACCATCCCAGATCTGTATGCATTCTTCAATATGTTATGGTCTGCTTGATCACTGCTAACATCTGCTGGAAATATGACATTGCTGTTGGCCTTTAATGTAAGGTTTTTGATGGATGTCATCACCAAGTTTATAGTGTCACCTAGCAACCATATATTAAGTCTGCCTCCAGGTTTGAAGAGAGCAGAGAGCTTGGAATGCTGCCATCCTGGGAATCTTGTGCACATCTGCAGAAACAGAGTTCTGCGGTTGTACAACAGCTGCACATTGTCGGAGTGGAAGCTCCTGTGGTTGAATAGTCACCCTGGTTTCTCCTGAGTGCCGCAGGAGTGTGGGAGGGGAAAAGTTGCGCATTGGACAGCAGCAGGTAATGGGTGGCCATTTGGCCCAGCAGGTAGCAGGGCTTCTTCACTGAGGCTACAGATGACTGCCACCAGCTGATGTGATAGCCTCAGCTTCCTGAGACATTAACGTTTAGACAGATCATAGAATCCTACAGTGCAGGTGGAGGCCATTCGGCCCATTGAGTCCAGACCAACCACTATCACACCTAAGCCCTATCCCGATAATCTGTTGCACCTAGCTTGTCCCCCTGACACTAAAGGGCAATTTATCATGGCTAATCTACCTAACCTGCACATCTTTGGACTGTGGGAGTAAACTGGACCACCTGAAGGAAACCCATGCAGACATGGGGAGAATGTACAAACTCTTGACAGACAGTGACCCAAGCTGGGAATCGAACCAGGATCCCTGATGCTGTGAGGCAGCAGTGCTAATCACTGGGGCATGAAAACTGGCCCTGGGGTCATAGACCGTGTTTGGTATGAGATGATTGGTGAGGCCGCAGCTGGAGTACTGTGTGCAGTTTTGGGCGCCGCACCTGCGCAAGGATATTTTGGCCTTCGAGGGAGTGCAGAGGAGGTTTACTAGGCTGATACCGGAGTTGAGGGGGTTGAGCTATGAGGAGAGGCTGAATAAACTAGGCTTGTACTCGTTAGAGTTTAGAAGAATGAGAGGAGATCTCATTGAGACATATAAGATGATGAATGGGATGGATAGGATAGAGGTGGAGAGACTCTTCCCGCTCAAAAAAGACAGTAGGACTAGGGGGCACAGCCTCAAGATAAAGGAGAGGCGGTTTAGAACGGAGTTGAGGAGGAACTTCTTCACTCAAAGGGTGGTGAATCTCTGGAATTCTCTGCCCGTTGAAGTGGTGGAGGCTGCCTCGCTAAATATTTTTAAGAAGTGAGTTGATGGGTTCTTGATAAGAGAGGGGATTAAGGGTTATGGGGAGAGGGCGGGAAAGTGGAACTGAGCCACGACAGATCAGCCATGATCTTATTGAATGGCGGGGCAGGCTCGAAGGGCTAGATGGCCTACTTCTGCTCCTATTTCTTATGTTCTTATGAACCTGTCACAGGACTCTCCTCTGCTGTCTAACTACGAGTGAGTGACCAGCAGAATTCAGGTGCAGTTACTACTCCTGTTACTGGTCGTCTTCAGGCTCATGTGAACTCCAATCTAATGCTGGATAAACAGTATTCATTTCAGGTCTGAGAAAACCTTCATGCAGAAAGTAATCTAATGCCAAGAGTACTGTCAACAGATCCTTTTCCACTTGCAGTTAGGAGCAGCTGTGAGTATTGGGTATTTATTATCATATTTTCATGAAATTGATTCAGCCCCGTCAATTCCTGCTGTGCATTCACCCGGCTTTCATTGGCCAGTTTCCAGGAAGCTGGAAAACCCTGGACCTGCTGTTCAACTCAAAAGTGTCTCGAAATAACATTGGAATGGAATGATTAATGTATATAATTGACAGCCCACCTCTCCGATGGGACTGTGTGCACTCAAATGGGATGCTGAAACTGCCAGGTTTATTTCAGGGTCCAGATGACTGGCAGCTAAACTGAGGTGAGGACTTCCCAAACAGCAGGTAAATATTTTTCCTGCACTGCTTTGATGAAAGGTGATGAAGTGGAGTTGGTTGACAGCTTCAAGTTTCTAGGTGTCCAGATCATCAACAATCTCTCCTGACCCTCCATGTTGACACTATAGTTAAGAAAGCCCAATGATGCCTCTACTTTCTCAGAAGGCAAAGGAATTTTGGCATGTCCGCTACAACTCACACCAAATTTTACAGAGGCACCATAGAAAGTGTTCTTTCCAGATGCATCACAGCTTGGTATGGCTCCTGCTCTGACCAAAACTGCAAGAAACGACAAACGGTTGTGAACGTAGGCTGGTCCATCACGCAAACCAGCCTCCCATCCATTGGCTCCATCTGCACTTTCCGCCATCTCAGAAAAGCAGCCAGCATAATTAAGGATCCCGTGCACCCTGGACATTCTCCCTTCCACCTTCTTCCATCGGGAAAAAGATAAAAAGGTCTGAAATCACCAACCAATCACTCAGTCGGGGTGGCCAGTGGCACAGTGTCAGCACTGCTGCCTCACAGCGCCAGGGGTCCAGGTTCAATTCCTAGCTTGGATCACTGTGTGGAGTTTGCACATTCTCCTCATGTCTGCATGGGTTTCCTCGGGGTCCTCCGGTTTCCTCCCACAGACCCAAAAATGTGCTAGTTATGTGGATTGGCCATGCTAAAATTCTTTCTCAGTGTACCCAAACAGGAGTGTGGCGACTGGGAATTTTCACAGTGATTTCATTGCAGTGTTAATGTAAGGCCACTTGTGACAGTAAGTAAACTAAAGAACAGTTTCGTTCCTGCTACCATCAGATTTTTGAATGGTCCTATCAATATTGAGCTGATCTTTCTCTTCACCCTTTTGGTACTGTAACATATTCTGTGCCCTCTCTTTTTCTTTTCCCCTATGTACTCTGTGAATGGTATGCTTTGTCTGTATGGTGTGCCAGAAGCAATACTTTTTATTTTATCCCAAGACACGTGACTATAATAAATCAATCAATTGATCAATCAGTATGTGTCCCTTGCCCCAAATCGTCCATCCCAGGGTGGACACTTCTGCCCCACTCAAGCTCCATCCCAGGCAATCTCTCCTCCTGCGATCTACTGTCCATGACTTATTCCCCCTTCCCTTTCCCTTTCCCTTCCACCACTGCCATTTCCCCCTGACAGTTGGCCAGCCGCTCCATCTCACCAACTGCCAGCAGGAAAACAAATTCAAATGAGATCCAGTCATTAAATTCGACGACCCCTCCAACTTCCCCAGATTCCCTGGGATTGCCAGCCACTGAAAGTCAACCCCATTCTCTGCCTATGAATAGACAGACCAATAATGCTCCCTTTGTTTGTCTAAGTTGACTGGGTTTGACAACACATTGTGAATTGTGGGTAAGAAACATTCTGCTTGTGGTATCTCAGCTATGGGAGAAAATTTGAGCTATTTAAAAAGCCAAGTGATGACAAAGTGATATTTGTGTTACTGAAATCGGTTGTCATTTTTCATGGTTATTTAACACAACGTAACAAAATTACTGAGACTAAGTGGTGCTGTGTGTTATTGTCCATTCACTGTTGTTGGCAGATACAAAGTTCCTCACAGTCAACAACCCTCCCAAGCACAAAGAACCATAAATGACTTTCAAAATTTTTGTGGGTCTTGCAATCTGTTGTCAGAATCTAATGTTCCAGCCTCCTCAACATACAGAGTCAGTTCAATGCCTCATATGAATCATAGCAAAAATATGCAGACACACGCAACTGGCTCTGTATTAATGCACCCATATTCCATTGGCTTCTTGTGTTGACATAGTACAGGATTATCTAAGTTCATGTTTATACACAGGATCATTTAACCCAGCCTATATTGACTGGTAATGACTTACCTCTCTGCTGTGATATCGTTCTCTGACTGGAAGATATCTATAGAGTGCATCATAACAGAAGGATTCCGGCTTTATCCTAAATGGATGGCAGAAGATGATAATCCAAGCGTGAAGGACAGAGACATCAGAGCTCCAGTTTAGTGTTAGTTCTCCCTAAACATGTGCATAGAAAGTATTGACACTGCTTGTGATCCTCTTTGACAATCAGCAAAAATCCTAAGTTACATGAGTTCAAACAATCCCAGGCCCACAGCGGGGAAAATGAATGTAATTCATGAATTGGCTTTAACTCACACCCTGGCCGATTCCACTCAGACACATTGAGAGGGCACAGAAGGTTCAAATTATAGAATCTTACAATACAGAAGGAGGCCATTCAGCCCATCAGGTCTGCACTAATCACAACCCCGTGACATGCCTGAACTTGTAACATCTCACTTACTGTCCTGTCTGGAGACAACACAGATCTCTTTAACCTATGTTTAATGCTATCTCCACTCACATTGTCTGCACCTTTAAGACTTGAATAGCAGATTAGCTGTAAAGACTTGCATCCTAATCAGTATTTTGTTAAATGTGTGTGCCTTTATATGCCCTGTTTCTGATCAGAACCTTCCACTCACCTGATGAAGGAACAGCATTCCAAAAGCTTGTGGGTTTAACATAAGAACATAAGAACATAAGAAATAGAAGCCATCCAGAAGTAGGCCAACCAGCCCTTCGAGCCTGCCCCGCCATTAAATAAGATCATGGCTGATCTGTCGTGTCTCAGTTCCACATTCCCGCCCTCTCCCCATAACCCTTAATCCCCTCGCTTATCAAAAACCCATCAACCCGCGTCTTAAAAATATTTAGCGAGGCAGCCTCCACCACCTCAACGGTCAGAGAATTCCAGAGATTCACCACCCTTTGAGTGAAGAAGTTCCTCCTCAACTCCGTTCTAAACCGCCCCCCCCTTTATCTTGAGGCTGTGCCCCCTAGTCCTACTGTCCTTTCTGAGCGGGAAGAGTCTCTCCACCTCTATCCTATCCATCCCATTCATCATCTTATACGTCTCAATGAGATCTCCCCTCATTCTTCTAAACTCTAACGAGTACAAGCCTAGTGTGGCACATGTGGATGCCAACGACGTAGGCAAAATGCAAACTGAGGATCTGGGGAGGGAGTATGAAAAGCTGGGAATGGAATTAAAAAGTAGAACTGACAAGGTGGTTATCTCTGGACTACTGCCTGAACCGAGTGCAGACGGGCGTAAGGTTGATAAGATTAAGGAAGTGAATGGGTGGCTCAGGGATTGGTGTGGGAGGAATGGGTTCGAATTTATGGGGCATTGGCATCAGTATTGGGGTAGGTGGGACTTGTTCGGGCGGGATGGGGTTGGTCTGAACCGTGCTGGGACCAGAGTCCTGGCGAATCGTGTAAATAGGACTGTAGACAGGGCTTTAAACTAATTGTGGGGGGGAGGGTGCGAGGGTAGGTGACATTACGGGGGCTAAAGTTAAGGAGACGGTACAGACAGATAAGGGAAGAGGCCGAGGATGTCCCAATAATAAAGGGAGTAGGGGGCGTGAGTATGGCTGGTGGTGTTCTGGCAAATAGGGTCCAGGTGAAGGCTGGGATGAAGGCGCTTTATCTGAATGCACGAAGCATTCGGAATAAAGTGGATGAGCTGGTGGCGCAGATCAGCACAAATGGATATGATCTGGTGGCCATTACAGAGACGTGGCTGCAAGGTGACAGGGACTGGGAGCTGAATGTCCAGGGGTATCAAGTGTTTAGGAAGGATAGGCGAGAGGAAAAAGGGGGGAGCGTAGCTCTGCTGATTAAGGATAGCATCAGGGTGGTAGCAAGGGATGATATAGGAACCAAAGAGCAGAACGTGGAATCGTTGTGGGTGGAGATTAAGAACAGCAAAGGGAGGAAGACGCAGGTGGGTGTCGTCTATAGGCCCCCGAATAATGATCTGGAGATGGGGCGGGCTGTTAACGCGCAAATAAGTGCGGCGTGCAGGAATGGGACGGCCGTAGTTATGGGGGATTTCAATCTGCGTATTGATTGGTCGACCCATGTTGGATGCGGTGGGCTTGAGGAGGAGTTCTTGGAATGCTGCTGGGATAGTTTCCTTGAACAGTGTGTGTTGGAGCCAACGAGGGAGCGAGCTATCTTGGATCTGGTGTTATGTAATGAGGCGGGTAGAATTAGGGACCTTGTGGTGAAGGATCCTCTTGGGGAGAGTGACCATTGTATAGTGGAGTTTCTGGTGCAGATGGAGGAGGAGAAAGTGGGTTCCCGGACATGCGTCCTTTGTTTGAACAGAGGGGAGTATGGTAGGATGAGAGAAGAATTGGCGAATGTTGACTGGGGGAGCACGTTGGAAGGTAGGTCTGCTGAGGAGCAGTGGAGGATCTTTAAGGAGATCTTTCTTGGTGCTCAGCAGAAATTTATTCCGATGGTTAAAAAGGACCGTAGGAGGAGAGGTAGTAAGCCGTGGATAACGAAGGAGGTGAAGGAAAGTGTTAAATTAAAAGTGGAGGCGTTTAGAGTAGCTAAGAGTAGTGGGGGAGAAGAGGATTGGGAGAGGTTTAAATGTCAACAAAGATTGACAAAGAAGTTGATAAAGAAGGGTAGGAGAAACTATGAAGCTGGGCTAGTGCTTAATATAAAAAAGGATAGCAAGAGTTTTTATAAATATATAAAAAGGAAGAGGCTGGCTAGGATGAACGTTGGACCCTTAGAGGATGAGAGGGGGGACTTAGTGGTAGCGGATGGGGAAATGGCTGAGGTCTTGAATAACTTTTTTGCTTCGGTCTTCATGGAGGAGGACGTGAATAATTTGCCGGGTGTTAGCGATGGAAAGGTGGTAGGACTGGAGGGTCTCAATGACATTATTGTTACTAGAGAGGCGGTGCTCGACAGACTGGAGGGACTGATTGTGGACAAGTCACCAGGACCGGATGGAATGCATCCGAGGGTTCTGAAAGACATGGCGGAGGTGATAGTGGATGCCTTGGTGGTTATTTTCCAGACGCCACTGGATTCCGGGGAAGTGCCGGAAGATTGGAAAGCGGTTAATGTTACGCCGTTGTTTAAGAAGGGTGCCAGGCAAAAGGCAGGGAATTATAGGCCGGTTAGTTTAACGTCTGTTGTAGGTAAAATGTTAGAAATCGTCATCAAGGAGGAAATAGCGAGGCATCTTGAGGGGAATTGCTTGATAGAGCAGACGCAGCACGGTTTCGTTAAGGGGAAGTCGTGTCTGACAAATTTATTGGAGTTCTATGAGGATGTGTCTAGGACGGTGGATAGAGGAGTGTTGGACTTTAACCTGGTGTTGTGAGACTTCTTACTGTCTTTACCCCAGTCCAACGCTGGCATCTTTACATCCCAACCACATCCCATCCAGGCCCTATCCTCATAATCCCATGCATTTACCCTCCCAGTCTGCCTGACGCTAAGGGGCAATTTAGCATGGCCAATCAACCATAGCTTAGGTTGATTGTGGAGGGAAACCGGAGTACCCGGAGGAAACCCACGCAGACATGGGGAGAATGTGCAAACTCCACACGGACAGTGACCCTGGTGCTGTGAGGGAGCAGTGCTAATCACTGTGTTGCTGCGCTGACTTAATGTTCTAGTATAATACGAAAACAGCAGGGGTGGAGCAGGGAGCTGAAGTGGGGGCTGAGAGATAATAGCCAGCATATTATTCATGGAGGGGACAGCAGGGGAGGTGTGCAAGCAGCTCACGAAAGCAAAATTGGTGCGAAACTGACTCGCTGAACGTGAGCCTAACCTGCAGCCATAATGTACCATGGCTGCGCTAAATTGACTGCCAGTGGGACCCACTCCTCCCCTGGGTTGGAGGAGCTGCCAAATAATCAGATTGGTTGGCAGCTCCAGCAGTCTTGGCAAGATCAAGAGCACATTAATAGGCACTGCTCGGTCTGTGAATAGGCCCAAGAACATGGTCCATGGATCCTGGAGAGGCAGGGAGGGTTTTGGGCAGTTTATGGAGGGGGGTTGGGGATGCGTTCTGTTGATTAGGCAGGCAGAAGGAAAGAAGGAGGGCTTATACCTTAGTGGGGGCTGCTTCCCGACATACAAAGAGCACCTGCACAGACAGTGTCTCACTATATACCCCTCCTTGCCCCCCAACTACACGCCCTTTTAAAAAGTTTTTAAGAAGTTGATTGCCTGTCCTACTGCCCGTACCAACCATGTTATGGCACGGGAAGTGCATTATCAGGGTCAATTGACTTGTTAACAAACGCAATTGATCCTGAATCATTTCTTTAAATTTGGTGGGCTGATAGCTGATTTTGTGCCCAGTACCAAGTTTCCGTCAAGGTACTTCTGGAGTTTGGCAATTAAAACCACACAGTTTGCCACCACAGATCTCTGGCAGGCTTCTGGCTGTTTAGCAATGACCGCCACCATTAGAACTTTGACTTGCAGTGCTAGCTGCAACAACATGGGAAATGTCTCAACCTGCCAGTTGAAGGGTTACCTACCAGAGTCCCATTCATCAGTAAAGCTAGTCAATGCCCAACAGTACCCTGGAGAACAAACAATGCCTGGAATACCTAGAATTGGATTGGATTACCTAGCTGGTGGGTGGCATGGTGGCATAATGGTTAGCACTGCTGCCTTCCCAGAGGGCTTCCTCCCACAGTCCAAAGATGTAAAGGTTAGGTGGATTGGCCTCACTGAATTGCTCCTTATGGAATCCCTGCGGTGCAGAAGGAGATCATTCGGCCCATCGAGCCTGCACCGACAAACGATCCCACCCAGGCCCTATCCCCATAAACCCATTTATTTAACATGTTAGTTCCCCTGGCACTAAAAGGCAATTTTAGCATCGCCAATTCATCTAAACAGCACATCTTTGGATTGTAAGAGGAAATTGGAGCACCAGAGGATACCCATGCGGACATGAGGAGAATGTGCAAACTCCACACAAACAGTCACCCAAGGCCTGAATTGAATCTGGGTCCTTGGTGCTGTGAAGCAGCACTGCGAACCACTGTGCCACCGTGCTGCTCTTACTATCCCGGGATATGTCAGAGCATCCTACCCATGTCCTATCCCCATAACCCCACATAATGGGGATAGGGCCTGGGTAGAATGCTCTGACAGACAGTTGGTGCAGACTTAGTGGCCGAATTGCCTCCTTCTGCACTATAGGCATTCTATGATTGTATGATTTGTTTCCTGGGGTTGCCTCAGTTCCATCGGCAGGCATTTCATTTTGGAGAGGCTCTTGTTTTCCAATGCCACAGGAGTTGACTAAGGCAGCACTTCTTGGCAGCGATCAGTATGATATAGGGTCACAACAGCAGAGAAATTAGTCATCAGATGTTCCAGTCTGCTCCAGTCTGCGCTGCTATTTTTAACCATTGGACTACTGAGATTAAATCTTTAAAAGTTCTTCAACACGTAAAACATTTGTGTGGTTATTACTTTGCTGCCGTAAGTTTTAAAAATAGTATTTTGTCTTTATATGCACATTAAATAAAATAGATTAAAAATGAATTAAAGCAAAAATGTAAATATTTGGCTACTTCCCAAAAACAAAGCGGGATTTTGTGACTTGACAAATTTGCTGGTACCCATTTAATCCATGGGGCTACGCAGATAGGGCTTGCGTGGGATTGTTGTCAGTGCAGGCTTGATGGGTTGAATGGCCTCCTTCTGCACTTTAGGGATTCTATGATTCTATAATATTGGTACAATTGGGTGAGGTATCCCTGTTTCTTATCATTCCAAATGGGACATCCCAAACTGTTTGTAACCTACACATGTGAAGTGGATGTTCTTCACCTGTGACAGTAGAATTGGAACACCAGGCTAGCGCACTGGCCAAGACTGAACTTGGATTTTCACCCCTTTTCTTGTTTATTTTTGGAAGGAGAAATACACAAACGTGTCCTTCAGAACACATGTGCCCAAATTTTGGGATATAAGTAATGGCAGGTTTCTGCTGAGGTGGTAATCAGCTTCCGTTATCTCCACAGGAGATTACAGTTCCGTGTTTGTATCGCATCTGTTTTTTTGAAGTGTCTCTGTTTGAAAAGGGTACGAGATAATTTTGTCATCTTGCATTTAGCCAAAAAAGAACATCTGCCTTAGTAATCATTTGCTGCTAATTAAATTTACAAGAGAGCATCCACTATCGGCTGTCCTTTAACCTGATGATGATGTCTAATCTGAGCTTTAAGTTTCTGTCATGGGTCTGCAGGGGACTGAATGGGCCAATTCTTGACTCACAGAGTTTTGAGCACATAGGGCAGGATGTCCCATGTGTTTGCGGGATCCAGAATGCAGGATTTGCTTCCTTTTCTTTTCTTCTCTGCTGCTGCTGTACCCTTAGTGTTAAAGTGACTTGAAACATGATGCTGATTGATGAAAAAAATTGGTGACGTTTTGAGCAATTGGTAGCAAGCTCCTCCCAGTCATTAAAGTCCATGCTGCAATGCTTCAAAGAGAGTTTCACATGGCTGGGATTTCCACCCTTATTCCCCACCACCCCATCCCTGCTGAATGTTTTCCAGCAGTGGAGGGCGGCTCACCATTGACTTCTGGCAGCATCTTCCAGTCCTGCTGAGATTTATGGCATTTTGCATTGCTGGTCTGTCAAACCCACAAACCCAACATGGGGAGCGGTGGCGAGGAAGGGAATTGCCTTCAGCATGACTGGAAGATCCCACCAGACAGAAAGGGCTGGAAAATCCAGCCTAATGCCTTTGAAGCATTTTATTTGCCTTTCCCTTACCCTCCGGCTCTAAGAGTTGAGAAAATGAGACTCAACAAAGAATAAAGAAAATTACAGCACAGGAACAGGCCCTTCGGCCCTCCAAGCCTGCACTGACCATGCTGCCCAACTGAATTAAAACCCCTATTCTACCAGGGATCTTATCCCTCTATTCCCCATCCTATTCATGTATTTGTCAAGATGCTCCTTAAAAGTCACTATCATATTTGCAGATACGATAGTGAATTTTAAGAGGCATCTTTTTGCTGATACAATCGAGGCCTGGCAGAAAAATACTTTTAATCTGGAGACAGTGTCCTGTCCATCCCAGTTGATTTTGCAGGAGTTTTGCCTGAAAGGAATATAATTCAGCTACTTATAGCTTATATGGACAGAGATTTTAGCTCTGTGCTTTTTTAGCTTTTTGTTAAACAGAAGACTAGTGGTTTAATTGGATCTAAATTCTCGATTGGAGTTTTCGGACTCATCTAAGCTGGGACTGTGTCCAAAAATGTTGATGCTAAACTTGTACCTTCTTGCATCTGTCAAATCCGACATCTACGAGCAAATCTACTTGTCAAACTTAGCAAAGTTTCTATGGTTGGCCTCCGCTGAAGGTTGTCAGTTTGAAACTTTACCACAATTGCAGCTGTCCCAGCTTATGAGCTCAGCCCAAAGAATGGTGTGTGTTATGATGTATTACTGCTTTCCGCCATCCTCTGAGCCAGTATGTGTGAAGTGCATGTTACATCTGCTGGTACTGGCCCACTGTCTGAGAAATGTGTAACCCTGGGCTAAACTAAATAAAGGTAATCGGAGCAGTGCCTTGATGAGTCATGTTGGAACTTGGCCATTTGTGGTACACTCCCTTGATTAAGTGCAAAGATTTTATTAATAGATGAAGCCATCCTCCTGTCACCCTCTCTCCAACCATCACCTCCCCGCATCCCCAAAAAAGGCCAAATCTGGGTAGTTTTCAACACTTCTGGTGAATTTCCGTGAGAAAATAAGGCTCATACTTCCAAGCCCACTGAGAATGTGTGTGTGCGCGTGTGTGTGAATGTGTGTGCGCATGTATCTGCATGCGTGTGTGCGAGTGTGTGTGTGTGCACACGTGTGAGTGTGTGTTGTGTGTGTGTGCATATGTGCATGCATGTGTGTGTGTGTGTGTGAGTGGGAGAGAGTGCCTGTGTATGTGTATGTGTGTGTGTATGTGTATGACTGCGTGTGCTTGTGTGTGTGTTTGCGTGCGTGTGAGTGGGAGAGAGTGCATGTGTATGAGTGCATGTCTGTGACTGCGTGTGCATGTGTGTGTGTGTGTGTGTGTGTGCATCCATGTGTGTGTGAATGAGTGGGAGAGACTGCCTGTATATGTGTGTGTGTGAGTGTATGTGTGTGACTGCGTGTACGTGTATGCGTGCCTGTGCATGTGTGCGTGTGTGTGAGAGATAGGGAGAGAGTGAAGCACTTATTATTTTTCCGCTTTTTGCAGTCTAAGCATGTTCAGAGAGAGGGACAACTTGATGAATGGATGTTGAATGAATGACTTGCAGACGGTTTTGCCTTTACCGTCTCAGTGAATATGGAGAAAAGGCATGTTGAATATGCAGACGAAATGAATCCTTGCTATTTGAGAATACTCCCGGAGGTTGCTGTTCTGAGCTATTTATTGATGAACGTCACAGAGCCCAGTCTGGAGTTTGTATATGTGGCAGTGCAGGTGACATGAGGGTTAATGATGAGCTTTTCAGATTCAGTTTGGATTCAGCATTTATCCAGTGGGGCTTTTTTAGCTCCTGCTTATACGGTAAGGAAAAAAATAGAACTTTGGCAAGATACTCAGGTACTCTGCAACCATGGCCCCCACATGAGGGAGCCAAGACCTTCAAGAGAGGAAAGAAAGATGTTGAAGAAGAAAACTGAAGATAAAAACTGTAAAGACTGCGGGGACAATCTTACCAACCGTTCACGCCCCACTCCCACCGCAGCGAGGTCGGAAAATTTGGCGCCGGGCCAAATCTGCGGTCGCTGCAGTGGGATGAGAAAATCCCACCAGCGTGAACGGTCGTGAAGTTCCGGCCTGTGAGACACTGGTCGAAATTTTTCAGCCATTCTTGCGGCCGGTGACCCTTCGCCGTGGGGTCCCTGGCTATAGAGGGTGCAAACAATGGAAAAACCCATTGATAGCTGCCGGCCAACGGCAGCTGCCACCCCTGACACAAAAGCACCAAGTAGGGCAGGTAGAAAATCCCACCCTTTAGAAAGATTGTGAAAACTAAATGGAAGGGGCATGAACATTACCGACACGAGGAAACCTAATCATTGACTGCATTTCCACTGAACATGATGTCTTGGTGATTTTGAATAAGCTAGAGCTTATTAACATGCCGTCCCTGCACTCCTTGCCCAGAAAGTGTGTTAAGAGCAACTGATGGGCTCCAGAAAATCAAATGACCCATAGCTGCCTCCCAGCACTCAGGTAAGTGGATCCTGAGGAGTCTAGAGTAGTCAAGGTTGGAGGCAGGTAAGGGGTGGTGGTGGACATGGAGCTTGGAATAGGGGTATGCCTAAAGTTTCCTTGGGAGCATCAGATAAAACATCCTCCTGGCACAAAAAAGAGTGATAACCTCACATAAATATACCTGAAGAAGGCCCCTTCAGCTTTCCAATCACCTTCACCCTGTGGATAAGGCAGTTTCCCTGTTCTGGTCAAAGTTACAATTACCATTGGGGCCTGATAGTGTCATTGGGCCCTTGTTTCATATAGAACTCCACTAATGTTCTGTGTGTTACCTGTTCTTTGCTCCAGAAATATCAGTTAAAATAGGGTGGCATAGTGGCACAATGGTTAGCGCTGCTGCCTCACAGGGTGCCAGGGACACGGGTTCGATTCCCGGCTTGGGTCACTGCCTGTGCAGAGTCTTCACATTCTCCCCGTGTCTGTGTGGGTTTCCTCCAGGTGCTCTGGTTTTCTCCCAGATCCCCACATGTTGGTTAGAAGCCATGTTAAATTCTCTCTCGGTGTACCTGAACAGATGCGTGAGTGCGACAACTAGAGCATGTACACAGTAACTTCATTTGCAATGTTAATGTAAGCCTACTTGTAACACTAATAAATAAACTAAACTAAAATTGGAAATGTTGGGATCTGGGTGACTTTCTGGGCCTTTGAAGTGTCCTGTTTCTAACAAGCATTTAAGACAATCTCCACACCCTAATTTAACAATAGCACGGACACACACACACACACACACACACACACACACACACACACACACACACACACACACACACACACACACACACACACAGTACAACATTCGCATGCACACACGCTGCCCAGAGATGTGCAGGTTAGGGGGATTGGCCATGCTAAATTGCCACTGAGTGTTAGGGAACTAGCTAGGGTAAATGCATAGGGTTGTGGGAATGGGGCCTGGGTGGAATTGTGGTCAATGGGCTAAATGGCCTCCTTCTGCATTCCGTTCTAGCATTCTATTTTATCGAGACAATCATCACGACAAAGAAATTCTGCCAAAGCTAATTGATTAATGAGTTCACATTTGCAAAATAAAAATTGCTGAAAAAAATTGATGATTGAAGGCTGTCAAAATGGCTTCAATTTTATGCCATACTTATTAATAGTCACACTCCAGCGTCCTGTTTCCTTTGTAAGCTCTTCCTTTAAGTACTGCAGTAAACTGTTCAATGTATCAGCAAAGGGAAGAACAGCCAGTCTGGCTCAATTTTCAGTGAATATCACAATTTCTATAGAGCCCAATTTGTACCTGTTCTGCCACAGGTCTGGCCTTTATAGCCCAGTGTTGCTATTTACTTTGCAGTTGGTGCTACTTATTAGTGAAGAAATTATAGTCTCTGCACAATGGAAAGGTTAACTGACATTGTTTAAGGATTTGGAAACCTATTGGTTTGTTAATCTTCATTCCCCCCCCGCCACTCACCGGCTGCCACCACCACACACTCTACTGTTTCCTGGAGCTCAGTGCTTTAATATTCACCTGGCAGCAGAATCAACAATCCACAAAACCAACCTTGTGAACAACAATGAGATATCTAAAGAGCTGAAACAGCCCAGGGCATCCACTTAACAAGCAATGATATTGAAGAATGGAGTGTTGCAGACAAAGAGAAGTCAGGCTTAGTGACTGGACCTTAACTGGAAGGAGTTAGGAGTCGGGAGTTGACAGGAAAAATCTATGGCCCTGGTTCTACCGGCAAGGCGATTTCGGGGTGGGCAAGGCTTGCAGAACAGCATTGCCCGTGGGCCTCGGCCCCAATCTTACAAGCCTTGGGCAGCCGTGCCAGTAAAATCAGGGTCTATGGGTGGAATTCTCCCATCCCGAATGTGGTGGATTTGATTGTGGGCGGGAGTGGATAATCCAGCAGGAGCCAAAGAATAGGGAATCTGCCTGTGTAAAATCACGGGACCGATTCTCCCCAAAAAATTCCAAGCATCGAATTTGCGTAAAAACTGGAATAAATCCTGCTGGTCCTTTTTCAGCGGGATTTTCAAAATGAATGTCCCACACTCTGTGCACCGCAGAGTGCCTCAGCATGAATCTCGCAGAAAATCAGTGGAGAGGCCGGCAGCATAATGCTGAGTGGGCCATTGCGCATGCGCTGATCTGTCAGTGCTGAGATCGGTGCTTGTGCAGAGGCCCCTGTCTGCCAGCCTCCTGATTGCTGGCCAGCTTGATCCCGGTGGAGGCCATCCTCGTGTGTGTGGAACTTGGCTATCAGTCTCTGCTCAGCAACTCTATGTGGTCATCTGTTGTGAAGGCCACCTTGGAGAACAATTACCCGAAGATCAGAGGCTGAATGCCCGTGATTGCTGAAGTGTTCACCAATAGGGAGGGAACAGCCTGGCGATTGTCAAGTCGTGCTCATTCATCCATTGTAGCAGCGTCTGCATGGTCTCCCTAATGTACCATGCCTTGGGACATCCTTTCCTGCAGCGTATCAGGTAGACAACATTGGCTGAGTTTCAAGAGTGTGTACCATGTACCTGGTGGGTGGTGTTCTCACGTGAGATGATGGCATCCATGTTGATGATCCAGTATGTCTTGCAGATGTCGCTGTGACAGGGTTGTGTGGTGTCATGGTCACTGTTCTCCTGAAGGCTGGGTAGTTTGCTGCAGACTGTTTGAGGTTGTGCGGTTGTTTGAAGGCCAGAAGTTGGGGTGTGGGGATGGCCCTGGCGAGATGTTCGTCTTCATCAATGACATGTTGAAGGTTCTGGAGAAGATGTTGTAGCCTCTCCGCTCCGGGGAAGTACTGGACGACGAAGGGTACTCTGTCCGTCATGTCCATGTTTGTCTTCTGAGGAGGTCGGTGCGGATCTTTGCCGTGGCGCATCAGAACTATCGATCGATGAGCCGAGCATCATATCCTCTTCTTATAAGGGCATCTTTCAGTATCTGGAGGTGTCTGTTGCGATCCTCCTCATCTGAGCAGATCCTGTGTATACGGGGGGCTTGTCCGCAGGGGATGGCTTCTTTAACGTGTTTAGGTTGGAAGCTAGAGGAATGGAGTATCGTGAAGTTATCTGTGGGCTTGTGGTACAGTGAAGTGCTGAGGTGACCGTCCTTGATGGAGATGCATGTGTCCAGGAATGACCACGAGGGAGGTAATGACAGGATGAATCCATTATCGATGAGTTGTAAGAGTTAAATTTTCGATTAGGTCTATTATCAGACATATGAATCGCGATGGTGCAGTCACCTCATGAGAGATTGAAGCCAGTAGGCAAACTTTATGCTGCCTTTTCAACTCAGTGATGTGGAATTCAGCTAATCTCTGGATACACAGAAGGACCCCAGGTCAATTTTTTTGCTAGCCTGGCCAAAACTAATCTGCACTTCTTAAAGGTATCTGAAAAAGGAGGCACATTCCTGCCTCAGCAGCTGGTGGAACAGTTTCTAAAAGTGTTTCAGAGAAGGACTAAAAATATCAGTAGTGGGACTCAGGCTGGCGAAAGGGTTCCCAAGTTCATTGGTGGAGGGATTAGTCCAGGAGATGCAGAGAGGTCACTTTCTATGGGAGGCCTGGGGGCCCTTCAGGCGCATATCGCAAATGAGAGCAGAAGGCAAAGAATCTAGCCCAAAGAACCAGGTTTCACTTCCAGAAGAAGGTGAATAACCTCACGAGGGTGATCAAGGTCAGTGAATGCATTTTCAAATACTAGCACTGACACATTTCGCCACTGACCTGACCCACTGTTTGTTGTGTTACACAACCCATTGCTCATGTATCAGCAATCAGGACTCAAGACTAATATTCAAAGGTTCCGTCTCACCCTTTTACATTTACCAATACTACCAACATCATATCCACACCTTGCACCTATCACACACCTCCCAGCTATGGCAGACACATCACCCAGATATTTTACACCATAATCACTGTCACTTGTATTCACACACAGTGAAAAGTATTGTTTCTTGCACTATACAGATAAAACGTACTGTTCATTGAGAAGAAAATGAGAGAGTGCAGAATGTAGTGTTACAGTCATAGCTAGGGTACAGAGGGTACAACTTAATGCGAGGTAAGTCCATTCAAAAGTCTGACAGCAGCAGGGAAGAAGCTGTTTTTGAGTCGATTGGTAGGTAACCTTAAACTTTTGTATCTTTTTCCTGACGGAAGGAGCTGGAAAAGAGATTGTCTGGGGTGCTTGGGATCCTTAATTATGCTGGCTCTGTAAATGGCAAGCTGGCCACCACTTCTACATGGGAAAGACTTGCATTCTAATCAGTATTCTGTAAACTGTGTGTGTCTTTATATGTCCTTCTCTGATCAAAACCTTCCACACACCTGACGAAGGGACACCGTTTCCGAAAGCTTGTGGGATTACTATCAAATAAACTGGTTGGAAGAATGAGGGGAGATCTCATTGAGACGTATAAGATGATGAATGGGATGGATAGGATAGAGGTGGAGAGACTCTTCCCGCTCAAAAAAGACAGTAGGACTAGGGGGCACAGCCTCAAGATAAAGGGGAGGCGGTTTAGAACGGAGTTGAGGAGGAACTTCTTCACTCAAAGGGTGGTGAATCTCTGGAATTCTCTGCCCGTTGAAGTGGTGGAGGCTGCCTCGCTAAATATTTTTAAGAAGCGGGTTGATGGGTTCTTGATAAGAGAGGGGATTAAGGGTTATGGGGAGAGGGCGGGAAAGTGGAACTGAGCCACAACAGATCAGCCATGATCTTATTGAATGGCGGGGCAGGCTCGAAGGGCTAGATGGCCTACTCCTGCTCCTATTTCTTATGTTCCTATTTCTTATGTTCTAACCTGGCATTATGAGACTTCTTATTGTAGATGATGGACAGACGTTGGGGAGTTTGGAAGTGAGTTACTTGCCACAGAACTCTTGGTTCAATCTTATTACTCGTTCATGCCGCATTCCCACTACAGCGAGGTCAGAGGATTTGCAATGTGGATGGACATGCACATAACATGCTTGGTGCAGCGGTGTTAGCCAAGCCTCTGTTCACTATGTCGAAATGGGAAAATCCCAAAGTGAACAATAGTGAGATTCCAGCTCTAGCCTTTGACCTGCTCTAGTAGCCACACTATTTATAACTCATCCAGTTCAGTTTCTGGTCAATGGTAATCCCCAGAATGTTGTTAGTGAGGGATTCAGCAATGATAATGCCATTTGATATCAGAGATGATAGTTTGATCTTCTCTTGTTGCAGATTGTCATTTCTTGGTACTTGTGTGGTGCGAGTATTATTTGCCACCTGTCAGCCCAAGCCTGGCTATTGTCTAGCTCTTGCTGCATTTGGACATGGGCTGCTTCAATATTGGAGGAGTCGCGAATAATCATCAGTGTTCGTCCCCACTTCTGACCTTATGATGGAAGAAAGGTCGTTGACTGAGAGGCTGAAGGTGGTTAATATCTCTGCTGAATGAGTAGCGAAGTTCATGGTGGTTTAGGCAATATAGTGATTGGGAGTGAAAATGGTATCTCTGGATTCATCAATAAAAAGGCCAGGTTTCTTTTCGTCCAGGCATGTGAGACCAAGACGTAAGCCTGAAATGGAGTTTCCATGTCATCAAATCATAGAATTTCTGCAGTGCAGAAGCAGGCGATTCGGCCCATCAAATCTACACCAACCAGAATCCCACCCAGGCCCTATCCTCATAATCCCACCTATTTACTCTTCTAATCCCCTAAGGAGCCATTTAGCACTGACCAATCCATCTAACCTGCACTATCATTCTTCCCACGTAATGGACAATGGTTCAGTGTCTTCACTGACCTTGGTTTAATTTGTGAGGCTATCGAGCCTCTGTGTGGTCTGTTTTGAGATGGGGTGGAGGTTGAATTTATGTCATTTCCTGCACGCTTCAAAGTCTGAAGCCTCCTCTCTTCAGGTTTTCCACCCCTAACCTCATCACTCCCAGAGCATCCAACAACACAGGAGGAACTCAGGGAGAAGACCTTCCTATCAGTGACCGTGCTCCCCATCCCCAAGCTGTTCTTTCCTTATTCATTGCTGCATTGTTCTGCTGCTATTCCCTTGCAAAACTGTGCACCTCTTTAATTCTCTGCTTTGCACCCGTGAATTTCTTTGCATTTCACCGGTGTGCAGGCACTGCTCTACTTCCTCTGATGTTCAGGTCATTTGAACGGCTTAGTGGTGGGGTCAATTGCGTGGAATTAAGTCTTGCTCTGCAACTAATCCATGAATGGAAGAAGGATCCATTTGAATTTCATAAAAATCTGGAATTAAAAGTCTAATGGTGACTATGAAACCATTATTAAGTGACAATGGGAGACAGTGGTCTAGTCACTTGACTTTCAATCCAGAGATGCAGGGTAATTCTCCAGGTTCGAATCATGCCATGGGAGTTGGTGAAATTTGAATCCAATAACAATCTGAAATTAAAAGTCTAGCAACGACCATAAAACCATTGCTAATTGTTGTTAAAAGCCCATAAGGTTCATTAATGTCTTTCAGGAAGGAAACCTGCCAACCTTGTCTGGTTAGGCCTACATGTGACTCCAGATCTCCAGCAATGCAGTTGATTCTTAATACTCATTTCAAGGACTACTAGGGATGCCCACATCCCGTGAATGAATTTTTAAAAATGGCAAATGTCTGGAAACCAAGCTCCCCACTTTCCATTGGATGTGACGTCTTAAAGATTTGCATGACAAAAATTGCCAGGTGGTCTTTGCATCTTTTATTCTTTGCACTGTTAATTCTAAAAAAAAATTCATTCACTACTTGTTTGAGTAAGGAAGAGCATCCTTTCTCTCTGTCAGTGGAGGATTCTGTTTCATGCTTCAGTTGTGGTAGGCACAGTACAAAGTTCTTGGTGTTCAGGTCAATGGTGGGTGCAATTACTGGTGGTTGAGTGATTACACGCTCTGGTAACTGTCGTGGTGTGTGGGCGAGGGGTGGTGGGCAGGTATGCTTCTGATCTGTGTTGGTCTGATAGGAATGAGGTGCGGAATGCATTTAGTGTGGTCTGAAAGAGCAGAAATTATTGAGGAGACATTGGCTGAAGCATGATAAATAACTCAAATTTTAGGGTTTCTGAAGTTGAAACCGTGCAAACAGCTCAAATTCCCATTTCTAATTAGAGCTGAATAGCAGTGTTGCCAACAATTCAAGAATGTGCCATAAATGTGGCTTTAGACTTGCAGAAACTGCAGAAAACTGAAATAATTTGATATCTTTGTTCCTCTTACACTGGCACAAGACTGGGAATGGTTAGAAAAGGCTGAGATTAACATTATAAGTCTGAAACTGAGTTACTGCTTTTATCGATTGTTGCCTTGTGCTCCCAGCAATCCACGTGCACCAGACGCACCCATCATTCACAGATGCAAAACACTGCAGATGTTGCAAATCTGAAACAAAAACAGGAAATTAAAGTTTATTTATTAGTGGAACGAGGAGGCTTGCATGAGCACCACAATGAAGTTACCGTGAAAATCCCCTAGTTGCCCCTAGTGCACCTGTTCTGGTACACTGAGGGAGAATTTAGCATTGTCAATGTAACCTAACTCACACGCCTTTCAGATTGTGGGAGGAAATGGGAGCACCCAGAGGAAACCCACACAGACACAGGGAGAACATGCAGGCTCCACACAGACAGTGACCCAAGCCAGGAATCGAGCCTGGTGAGTGAGGCAGCACTGCTAATCACTGTGCCACTGTGCAGTCCTGGAAATGCACAGCATCAGTGGAGACAAAAATGCAATTAATGGGTTTGATTTTATCAGTCCAAGATGACGAGATTGGGGGAGGGGTAGGGAGGCCAATAAGATAGTGCGGAGTTGCGTGAGAATCTCTCCGAGGAAGCGGGAAGACGATTTACATTATCTAAGCCCTATTACTGACCAATTTATGGAGTTTCCAGTAGAGGTCCCCTATTGTGTGAGGAGGTTAGCAGCTTCCTGGAGATAGCGTCCTCTAAATACTCCAGGAATCCATTATACTTTGCGTTGCATTCTTGGCGTTGTGGGGTGTGAGAGCTTTGGGCAGGAAAGGCAAGGCCCATATCTCCAATAATGCCTCCTCCTGGAGGGGGTTCTCCCTACGAATGGTGGAGCCCTTGGCCATCCTGAAATTTAATTTGCACTTACCACAACGAGGCCCCCCATCTTCCACGTTCCCACTTCCCCCCCTTCCTTTCCAGATTCTCCAACCTTCCCTCATCAGTGAATCCTTCTTCTGGTGGGGTTGCTGTGGTGTTAGAGGGCCCAGCCCTCTCATTAGACAGCGGATCCACAGGCAGCCAATTAGGTGGTGCACTGTCAGCAAGTATGATTCAGCACCCACATTTTGTCCCAGGCTTCCTTGAAACCAGTGCTAAAATCCAGCCCAAGCTTTCAGGTTAATGAACTGTCAATATGCAAATTAAATGCAGCAATCTATCCATCTATCTTTAGATTCCAACTTCTCATGGCAAATACAGTGATTATCTGTGAGACCTACGTCAAATGTTAGTGGTCAGGTTTGCAGAATGGGTATGTCAACATTGTTTAGAGTTTAAAGTTTATTTATTAGTGTCACAAGTAGGCTTACATTAACACTGCGATGAAGTTACTGTGAAAATCCCCGAGTTGCCACACTCTGGTGCCAGTTCGGGTACACTGACGGAGAATTCAGCACAGCCAATACATCGAAACAGCCTTTCGGACTGTGGGAGGAAACAAGAACACCCGGAGGAAACCCACGCAGATACAGGGAGGATGTGCAAATTCCACACAGACAGTGACTCAAGTAAGGAATTGAACCTGGATCCCTAGCGCTATGAGGTAGCAGTGATAAGCACTGCGCTACCGTGCCGCCCCATTGTACATTGTAAAGAGGACTGGGGTAGAGGCTTCCTCTGGTGGAGAAATCAGACAATTGTTTTTGAGCACAGGTTGTTGCATTCTGCTCTGTTCAGTCAACCTGTTCCTGTTTCTAGTTCAGACCCGCAGCTACTTTTTTCTTTGTCTCTGTGGCTTTAACTTCCCAGATTGCTCTTGTTCTGTCAACATTAGCTGGGACTTTCTGACCCTGCTGTGGCGGGATTCACCGCCAATCAAACATTGGGCCCTGCCTTTCGATGGGACTGGAAGATCATGGCTGTGGGCTGGGGTCACAAAATCCCAGCCCTATCTCTGCCATCTTTCACCTCCTGTTTCTCATTTTAATTTCATCCATTCATCTCTCATGTATTTTTCATTACCCTATCTTGTCATAGATCTGTAATAAGTCCTCAGAGGCAGAATTTCCATCACCAAAATCTTTTTATTTACAAGTCTGACAAACAGCCTACAGAGTCCTTTCTGTTAGTGGTCTACACTAGGAGTCCCAGAGGAACTGACACTCCTGGTTAAGATGTGGAGATGCCGGTGTTGGACTGGGGTGGGCTCAGTAAGAAGTCTCACAACACCAGGTTAAGGTCCAACAGGTTTATTTGTTGTCACGAACTTTCAGAGTGCTGCTCCTTCCTCAGGTGACTCACCTGAGGTGGGTCACCCGAGAAAGGAGCAGCTCTCTGAAAGCTCATGATAGCAAATAAACCTGTTGGACTTCAAACTAGTGTTATGAAACTTTTTACTGTGCCCACTCCTGGTGAAGTACAGGTTCCCTGATTGGCCTATCAATTTGGCCCTTATTCAGGATGTTCATACTCTAACAGGCCCACCTCAATTGGCTGATTAAAGTCTTCACAGATCATAAAATCATACAGTATAGAACAGGCCCTTCAGCCCATTGAGTCTGCACCGATAGATGTGAAACACCTGACCTCCCACCTAATCCATTTTGCAACACTGGGTCCATTGCCTTGTTGTGCCATGTGCTCATCCAGGTCCCTGTAGAACACTTCCTATTCTTACCGTTTTCACTTGTGATGAAGGGTTAGATCCAAAAGGTTAACTCACCTATTCCCTTTGCACAAACTGTCCAATCTGCTGAGCGTTTCCAGCACGTTCTATTTCTGTATCAAATTTCCAGCAATGGCAGTATCTTTTGAGTCTTTGTCCAGGTTGTTAACTTCTTTCTCTGGCATTTCAGTTACTCACCATGGTGAAGAATTTGCTTGGATCAGCTCCATTAATGGCTGTCATAACCGTGAAAGCTTAGATTTGGCCAGCTCAGTGCCTTCTAATTCTGAAAAGATCAACAAAGCTCAGCTTCCTTAACCCTTTCTCAGGACTCAGTTTGTTGGAACCAAGCAGCCTTACTGTTTCCTCTCAAGGTTAACAATATGCTTCTTACAATTAGGTGACCAGAACTTTGCACAGAGTTCCCAGCTGGGATTTGACCCATCCCTTGGCAAAGAAATAAGCAGGGCTTATTTTTATGGCTGGCGGGATTGAGCCTCAGAACTCCTACCTACCTGACGAAGGAACAGTCAGTTCTGAAAGCTAGTGGCATTTGCTACAAATAAACCTGTTGAACTTTAACCTGGTGTTGTGAGACTTCTTACTGTATTTATCCCAGTCCAACGCCGGCGTCTCCACATTGGGATTGAACCTTCACATGTGGATGACATGAGCAGAGATAGCAGGAATGGAGAATTTGAATCATAGATTTCTTACAGTGCAGAAGGAGGCCATTTGACCCATTGTGCCTACACCAACAATAATCTGACCCAGGCCCTATTCCCTTAACCCCACGTATTTACCCTGACACTAAGGGGCAATCCAGCATGGCCAATCCACCTAACATGTACATCTTTGGGCTGCGGAAGGAATTCGGAGCACCTGGAGGAAACCCACACAGACACGAGGAGAATATGGAAACTCCACGCAGGCAATCATCCAAGGCCGGAATTGAACCCGGATCCCTGGCGCTGCGAGGCAGCCAAGCTTAATGACCGTGCCGCCAAATTTACACTTGTTCAGCCAAATCTCCATTCACTGCAGCAGAGTTGGAGAATCCGGCTCAATAAGTTGGAAAGTGGGATCCTTTCTTGATTTGCTTTGCACACAACTTTCTGGTTACTGAGGCCGGCTAAATGTGCTGCTACATACAATACCTGAGAGCCTGCTTCAAAGATTAATATGTATTTATATTAGGTACATCATGATCTTTAGGTTAACATCATGTTGTGTGGCCTGTATACCCATCTGGAATGGGTATGAAGAAGCTTTATATGCGGTGGAGCATGTCAAAGGTCAGACACGGTTCATTTTTGGTTCGGTAATACCTTTCTAAGCAGCAGGGACTTCTCAACATTTACTTTTCTTCTTGATTTCTGAAAATATTTTTCAATATTTATTTTCAGCCGGCCCTTTTCTGCTTCACGAAACACACGGGGAAAGTTTATGTTGTAATAAAACCACTGGACTGCAGAATGAAGTCAGCAGCATTGGCAAGAATTCAACAAAACAGATTAAAAGAAGACAAGATGTACAAAGGGGGTATTTGATACAAACTTTCCCATGGCTCAGGAAGCAACAAGGCTTCCAAGTGTGATATGAGAGAAAAAGCTTCTTCCACACAGCGAGTAGTTGGGGTCTGGAATGCACTGCCTGGAAGTGTGATGGAGGCAGGTTCAGTTGAGGCACTCAAGAGGTCATGAGATGGTTACTTGAATGGAAAAAAACAGGGGTATGGGGAAAACACAGTAAGAAGTCTCACAACACCAGGTTAAAGTCCAACAGGTTTATTTGGTAGCAAAAGCCATTACTTTTGGAGCGCTCGCTGCTCCTTCGTCAGGTGAGTAAGATTTCAGTTCACAAACAGAGCATATAAAGACACAAACTTAATTTACAAAATAATGGTTGGAATGCGATTCTTTGCAGGTAATCAAGTCTTATAGGTACAGACAACGTGAGTGGAGAGAGGGTTAAGCACAGGTTAAAGAGATGTGTATTGCCTCCAGCCGGGACAGTTAGTGAGATTTTGCAAGCCCAGGCAAATCGTGAGTGTTACAGATAGAGTGACATGAACACAAGACTCTGGTTGAGGCCGTCCTCATTTGTGTGGAACTTGGCTATCAGTCTCTGCTCAGTGACTGCGCTGACTGCCAAGTTCCTCACACGTGAAGACAGCCTAACTAGGTTCTTGGGTTTATGTCGCACTATCTGTAACCCCTACGAGTTGCCTGGGCTTGCAAAATCTCACTAACTGTCCTGGCTGGAGACAATACACATCTCTTTAACTTGTGCTTAACCCTCTCTCCACTCACATTGTCTGTACTTTTAAGACTTGATTACCTGTAAAGACTCGCATTCCAACCACTATTTTGTAAATTGAGTTTGTGTCTTTATATGCCCTGTTCATGAGCTGAAATCCCATTCACCTGACAAAGGACCAGCGCTCCGAAAGCTAGTGGCTTTTGCTACCAAATAACCCTGTTGAACTTTAACCTGGTGTTGTGAGACTTCTTACTGTGTTTACCCCATTCCAACGCCGGCATCTCCACATTATGGGGAAAAGGCAGGGAAATGGCACAAAGTCATGATGCTCGTTTGAGAGCCAGTGCAGATGTGATGGGCCAAATGGCCTTCTTCTGCACCATAGCAATTCTGTGATTTTGTGAAGTACAAAATACGAACATTCAAATTAGCAAGAGCAGTTGGCCTTTGGTCCCACAAGCCTGCATCGCACAATCTTTTTGAATTGATTTTTGATTGTTTTTTGATTCACCTGTATTGGTATACAGTGAAAAATATTGTTTCTTGCTTGCTACACAGACAAAGTGTGCCGTTTACAGAGAAGGAAACGAGAGAGTGCAAAATGTAGTGTTACAGTCATATCTAGGGTGTAGAGAAAGATCAACTTAGTGTGAGGTAGGTCCATTCAATAGTCTGATGGCGGCAGGGAAGAAGCTGTTCTGATTGTGGCCTGAACTCTACATTCAGCCTGCCACAAACCACCCTCCCCCCACCCCCACACCCATCCCCCCGCCGATCACCTTTGAACCTTTGTTAGCTGAGAGTCTGTCTACCTCAGCTTTCAAACTATCCGGTGACCCTGCCTCCGCTGTTCTCTGGGAAAGAGTGTAGACAAAAGTCAGAATCTTGTGGTTTTGAGTGGCAGTATTTCGTGGCTGTAGTGGAAAAGATGGAAGAAGGTACACCAGAGAGATCAGCAGTCACAAGGATTGGACCGGCCTGACTCACTATCTGCCACCAAACAGATCTGCAAGTTTTAACACCTTCCCTTTGCTGTGGTCAAGGGTAATGGACTCTGCAGGCTCTGGGTTAGCATAAATCAGTTACAGTGTCGAGCCTTGAGTTGTCAGAGTTACTCTGCACATAAGATGGCAGCAAAACCCATCAGCACCTCAATTTGACTGCCTCCAGCTCTTCTTTCTGGGTTGTTTGACAAGTCCAAATCAGCTATAAACAACAAGCATTAATCGAAATTGAGAACCACAGAAGTCTGAAAACACACTCCAACAGACTCAAGAACAGCTTCTTCCCTGCTGCCATCTGACTTTTGAACGGGCCTATCGCACATTAAGCTGAACTTTCTCTACACCCTATTGGTGACTGTAACTCTATATTCTGCACCCATCTTTTCCTTCTCCCCTGTGTACCCTATGAACGGTGTGTTTTGTCTGTAACAGCTTGCAAAAAAAAACTTTTCACTGTATCCCAATACATGTGACAATAATATTTCAATTCAATGCAATTCAATTCTCAAATGTGGATCCCTGAGCAAAATCCGTACTCTCTTAACAACCCCCTTCCCTGCCTTAAATATTTTGTGACAGGCTATCTGTGAGACACCATGTTACGAAGATCCACATACACTGATCCACATACACTCCACCTACTGCATTTCCTTTATCGATCCATTTGGTCACTTCTTTCAAAAGATCTTAATAAATTTGTCACACGTGACTTGCTGTCTTGCTGTTCTTGCTTAATCTGTGCATTTTAAAATGCACAATAATTTTAATTATGTATTGAAGAGTTTACCCATTCCTTCCATTACACTGTCATTTTCACTTTCCATATTTATTCTTGGAATACTTAGAGGTAGGTGTTGGCATTCTGGTAATGCCATTGGATTAGTAATCTAGAGGCCCAGGCTAATACTCTGTGTTGGGTTCAAATCCCACCATGGCAGTTGATGGGAATTTAAATTCAATTAATAAACCTGGTATTAAAAACTAGGTGTCCATTGTCCATTATTGTAACAACCCATCTGGTTCACTAATGTCCTTTGGGGAAGGTAATCTGCTATCCTTACCTGGTTTGCATGGTGGCACAGTGGTTAGCACTGCTGCCTCACAGTACCAGGGACCCAGGTTCAATTCCTGGCTTGGTGACTGTCTGTGTGCAGTCTGTATGTTTTCCCTGTTTTTGTGTGGGTGTTCTCCAAGTGCTCCAGTTACTTCCCACTATCCAAAGATGTACCGGATAGGTGTTTTGGCCATGTTAAATTCTCTCTTGGTGTAGCCGAAGAGGTGCCGGAGTGTGCTGACTAGAGGATTTTCACAGTAATTTCATTGCAGTGCTAATGTAAGCCTACTTGTGACAATAATTAAAAAATTACTTTTTAAAAACTTTGTGTGATTCCAAACTCATGGTGATGTGATTGACTCTAAAATACTCTTTGAATTGACTTAGAAAGCCGCTCCATTGTAATAACCTGCTGCAAATTCTGAATGGAATGAGGTATGATGGACCACCAAGACACCAGGAATGACACCCCTCCCAACTCCCCAAAATAGATCCACTACTTGGGCGGCATGGTGGCACAGTGGTTAGCACTGCTGCCTCACAGTGCCAGTGACCTGAGTTCAATTCCAGACACGGGTCACTGTCTGTGTGGAGGTTGCACATTCTCCCCATGTCTGCGTGGGTTTTCTGCGGGTGCTCTGGTTTCCATCCAAAGATGTGCGGATTAGGTTAATTAGCCATGCTAAATTGATCCTAGTGTCAGGGAGATTAGAAGGGTAAATACATGGAGTTACAGGAATAGAGTCTGGGTGGGATTGTGGTCAGTGCAGACTCGATGGGCTGAATGGCCTCCTTCTGCACTGTAGGAATTCTAAGATACTTCCTGCAATGCACAAATCAGGAATGTGATGGAGTATTGTCTATTTACCTGTATGAGTTCAGCCCCAACACACTCAAGAAGTTCAACACCATTCAGGACAGAGCAGTCCATTGAATCACACCCCCATCCACCATGTTCAACATCCACTCCCTCCACCAACAAACAGTGGCAGCAGTGAGTGCCATCCACAAGATACACTACAGCAACTTGGCAAGGCTTCTTCAACAGCATCTTCCAAACCAGGGCTGAACTCATACAGGCAAATAGAAAATATTCCATCACGTTCTTGATTTGTCTTTGCTGGTAGTATCATAGGATTCCTACAGTGCCATTCAGCCCATCGAGTCTGCACTGACCACAATCCCACCCAGACTCCATCCCTGTAACCCCCATATATCTACCCTGCTAATCTCCCTGACAGTAGGATCAATTTAGCAGCAGATGCATGGGAACACCACCTGCAAGATCCTTTGCAAGCCGCACACCAACCTGACTGAAAACTGCAGTGACACTGGGTCAAAATCCTGGAACTCTCTCCCAAACGGCACTGTGGGGTGTACCTACATGACATGGACTGCAGCGATCCGAGCAGAAAGCTCACCACCACCTTCTCAAAGGCAATTAAGAATGAGCAATAAATGCCCCAGTCAATGACGCTCACATCCCTTGAAAGAAATGTTTAAAAATTGGGCATTGCTGAAAATACTAGTAATTAATTCCCTTGACAAGGTGATGGCCAGCCTTCTTGAACTGCTGTACCGTGTAAAGAGCAGATGCTCCCACAATGCTGTTAAGTAGGAAGTTCTCAGATTTTAAGCAGGTGGTTTTAGTTTCGGGACTGCATCACCTAATGGATTCTTCACTCCCTTTGTGAAAAGAGATGTTACATTTATTATTATCCAGTCCCCCAGTACAGTTCATATACTATCATCTTCTTCCATACAGCAGCCAAACCCCGTCATTTCTCACTGGAGATGAACAGCAGCAGTGAAGTGCTTCAGACAAGCCAAAATGCTGGCTTTCCAGCTTAGAACAACCTGAAGGTTAAATGGAAGGAAAGCCTTTTTAATTAGTGCTGAAGGGGGCCATCAAGTCTGCACCGGTCCACAATCCCACCCAAGCCTTATTCCCATAGCCCCACACATTTACTCTGCTAATCCCCTAGCACTAGAAGCAATTTAGCATTGACAATCAACCCAACCCGCACGCACATCTTTGGACTGTGGGAGGAAACCGGAACACCCGGAGATAACTCACGCAGACACAGGAAGAGCGTGTAAACTCCACACAGACAGTGACCCAAGGCTGGAGTTGAACCCGGGTCCCTGGTGTTGTGAGCAGTGCTAAATATTGTGCCACCACACCGCTGCTGAGTAGGTGAGTATTGCTAAGAGGGAAGGAAGAATAGTAAGTGACTTGACCTCTAAGCAGCTTCGGGCATGGAGTGGTAAAGCATTGGCAAGCAAGGATGACAAGTCGGATGGTGGAGACAGAGTGCGCCTCGTGAGCTGAGGCCCTGCAGCTGACCGAGGGTCAGAGGATAGCAACATTAAGGTCCGGTGAGGCTATTGCGATAAATAACATTGCAAAAGACGGATCTCAAATCAATCAATAAAGGTTAGAGGAAGGGGAGAGGAGGGGCTAAATGGGATGAGTTAAACCTTATTGCATGCAATCTAAATGTCCACAATTCCAGAAATGGATTTGGATTTTATGAACCTTTATTAGAATTAGAGGCCCGTATTGAGTGTTAGAAAAAGTCAGCAGATGATTATTGCTAAAATAGTTTGTCATGCTTGTGCCTTTGAATAGATTAAATTTGGCACAGTCCCAGATGGCCATAAGCTGTTTTCCTGAGGTGAATTAACCTGAGAATCATCACACCTCAGGAAAGGGTCAAGGTTGAGAAAATGCAGCATTTATAGATAACTGCAGCTGGTACGGGGATTGAACCAGCACTGTTGGCTTCACTCTGTATCACAAACCAACTAACTGAGCTAAACATGCTGGTTGCCGGTGGCGGGTTCCTCTGGTCCTGCCGCTGTCAATGGGCATTCCCGCACTGCCAGGAAATGGCAGCACCACAAAGGGTGTGCTGCTGGCGGTACAGGGAATCCTGCCAGCATGAACAGGTGGAGAATTCCAGCCCACGTATTTATGGGCCTTGCCTGGTGAAAATGTTTGAACTCATAAAGCTTCTTGTGGAAAATCGTTGCTCTTAAAACAGGAGAATGTACTTTACTTTCTTGGGTGGGAATAAGGTTGGGTCAGGATTCAGCTTTGAGAAGTACAAAAGCAAATGTGTGTGTTTGTGAGCCAAACAACGTCCTTCCACATTCACTAATCTGTACCCTACAGGCATCCGTACTCTTGAGAAAATTCCCCAACCGCTCTTCCATTAAGATAAACGGTGGGATGGGGTGTGTATGTTTGTGTGTGTGTGTGTGTATATCTGTCTGTGTATGTGTTTGTGTGTGTGTGTGTCTATCTGTCTATGTGTGTGTGTGTGTATCTGTGTGTGTGTGTGTGTGTGTGTCTATCTGTCTATGTGCGTGTGTGTATCTGTCTGTGTATGTGTTTGTGTGTGTGTGTGTGTCTATCTGTCTATGTGCGTGTGTGTATCTGTCTGTGTATGTGTTTGTGTGTGTGTGTGTGTCTATCTGTCTATGTGTGTGTGTGTGTATCTGTGTGTGTGTGTGTGTGTCTATCTGTCTATGTGCGTGTGTGTATCTGTCTGTGTATGTGTTTGTGTGTGTGTGTGTGTCTATCTGTCTATGTGCGTGTGTGTATCTGTCTGTGTATGTGTTTGTGTGTGTGTGTGTGTCTATCTGTCTATGTGTGTGTGTGTATCGGTGTGTGTGTGTGTGTGTGTGTCTATCTGTCTATGTGTGTGTGTGTATCTGTGTGTGTGTGTGTATCTGTCTATGTGTGCCTATCTGTGTGTGTGTGTGTGTGTATCTGTCTATGTGTGTGTGTGTGTGTGTGTGTGTCTATCTGTCTATGTGTGTGTGTGTGTATCTGTCTATGTGTGTGTGTGTGTGTGTGTGTGTCTATCTGTCTATGTGTGTGTGTGTGTGTGTACAGTGGGGGGGGGGAAATGATTGAAGGAATCAAGATTTTCTAACTGAAAGTGAAGGGAAACATTAGAGTTTAAAAAAAATGTCTGCCTTTATGAGAATTACATTTGTTAAATCTGCAACTTGCGTGCACCAAAGGAGCAAGTAGTCTGCAGAGTTAATAGACTGAGTTCACATGTTGCATGTGGGTGGGTAAAATGCCTTCATGTCTGGTTCAGTGCTTTCGTTCACATCACTGAATCAAGATGTGAGATATTATCTCGCTGTCGATTAATCACTTTTTTTTTCTCTCTCTCTGTTGCTCTTGGAAGGAAAGCTCGCATCTTTTCAAAGCCAAATCATTTATCAGGGTCTGAAGCCCAAAGCTATTCCATTCAGAAAGCACATGTTTGGCTGTAAAGGGTGTGCTGGAATGCACTAATGGCTTTGTAGCTTTTAAAGAGGCGGAACTCAATCCCGGTATCCTTTGCCTTGGGCTTTATGGGACTTTCCAAAACTAAAAACGACCAGATGGTTCGACATTAAAAATAACCAGAGAAAATTAAACTGAATGTCAACGCTTAACAAAACATCTACAGTAAATTCCACAGCCGACTAAACACAATACTCCTTATAACTCCGGGTCAGTAAGCTAAATCTTGTGGTCAGTCAGAAGAACCATCTGGAAAATGAATAAAGTTTTCACATGGGTTTCTTACAGCTCTCGTTCTCATCTCTGAAACTTGCTTAAGAAAACAGGCGCT
This sequence comes from Carcharhinus amblyrhynchos, assembly GCF_965287045.1. NCBI lineage: Eukaryota > Metazoa > Chordata > Chondrichthyes > Carcharhiniformes > Carcharhinidae > Carcharhinus > Carcharhinus amblyrhynchos. Next base: position 60,147,153 of record NC_137335.1, read on the forward strand.
GACTTGTTTGTGAAACTGCATATTCTGACAGTTTGGTTGAGTACTGGAATTAATACTCTGAGTTGGGTTTAAAGTATGAACAATTATGTGACATTCCTTGTGCTTCAAAAAAAAAAGCAGTTCTTGTTTTTAATTTTGCATGTGTGGTGTACGAGGTGGAAAGTGATTAAAGACGACAACTACACTGGGAAGTAATCCTATTTAAATGGATTGGTTTCTGGAGAGAGAATGGTAAAATTTCTTCTTTAGCCTAAGACAGTTACAGCAACAGTTTCAGAAATAGTTTCCGAGACACAGAAAATAGACTTACAAAATAATCACATTTATGATTGTATCTCTTTTAATTCAAAATTGATTCAATGCCATCAAGTTATTAATAATCCAGGTCACCTCAAATGATATCTCAGGCCGGGATTTTTCCTGTGGCTGGCAAATGCCGAGGTCAAGCGGGAAAAATGGCATTGAAGCTGCTGATGGCAATGGCAGTTTTCTCAATGGTGATCATTAGTGTTCAGACATTTTATTTAGGTGATCAGAGACTCCACCACCCTGCTCCTCCCCATCAGTGTGGCAATGGGGGGATTTTCACAGTAACTTCATTGCAGTGTGAATGTAAGCCTACTTGTGACTAATAAATAAACATTACTTTTACACTCAGATAACACTCAGACAGCAGTGGATATTTCACTTGCTCAGAGATTATTATTGTGCCAACCCTTGAAACAAAATGTCACTCACAGGTTCCACGCCATATTGCAGATCTCCAGGTGCTGGATGCTATCTCCTGTCCTGCCAGCAAATCGGACACTCGAAGATAGAAAGAAAGAATGAAATATCTACAGTGTAGAGGAGGCCATTTGGCCCATTGTGTCAACGCCAACTTTTTGACTGAGTATCTGAACCAGGTCCTCTCCTCCACCCTATTCCCCTTAACCCCACACGTTTACCGAATCCATCTAACCTTGAGACACTAAGGGACAGTCTAGCCTGCCCAACCCACCTAACTTGCACAACTTTAGTCTCTGGGAGGAAACTGGAGCACCCAGAGGCAACCCACGCAGAGATGGGGAGAACGTGTGGACTCCGCACAGTCACCCGAGACTGCAATTGAACCCCTGTCCCTGGTGCTGTGAGGTAGGTGTTGTCAGACTGATGTTGTCAGACTTCTTGCTGTGAGGCAGCAGTGTTAACCACTGGGCAACCAGCTTTAATAATTTTTAAAGGCTGTCCCAGTGCACAGCTGGCAAACCAGTTCACCCAGTTCTCCCTGTCAGCCCTTGGCACTACTCTGGCATTAAGCCGGCACAATGCTGGCGTCAAGATGGTATCACCCAAACACTTTCAACATCTGTCCTGTTTTGCTTTTGCATCATCAACATTGCACCAGCCACAAACAAAATAATGCCAATTGCTGCTTGACAGGGCTTCAAACAGAAAGGTTTGAGAAATCCTCTAAAGGATTTGTACGCAAAGGAACAATGGTGATCATTAGTGTTTGAACATTTTATTTAGGTGGACAGAGACACCACCACCCTGCTCCTCCCCATCAGGATGGCAACAAGGGGACTTTCACAATAACTTCATTGCAGTGTGAATGTAAGCCTACTTGTGACTATCAAATAAACTTTACTTTTACACTCAGATAATGCTCAGACAGCAGTGGATATTTCACTTGCTCAGAGGTTATCACAAATGTCAGGGTCATTTGCAGCCATTGGACAATGCAACCCATTGAACAGTAATGCACTGTGAGTGAATTTTATCCCCACATTTGATGGATGCCAGGACCTTTGCAGGACAAACACTGTCCCTGATGATTGTATTTGAGTGGAGTCCTGAGAGTGAGTTGGCTAGTGAGCAACAGTTTCATAGAATCTCCCAACTAAAACACAACAAGGCATGGTGGCACACTGGTTAGCACTGCTGCCTCACAGTACCAAGGACTCAAGTTCAATTCCAATCTTGGGGCACTCTCTGTGTGAAGTTTGCACATTCTCCCCATATCTGCATGGGTTTCCTCCAGGTGCTCTGGTTTCCTTCCACAGTCCAAGGATATGAGGGTTAGATGGATTGGTCATGCTCAATTACCCCTTAGTGTCAAAGGGATTAGCAGGGTAAATATGTGATGTTACAGGGATAGGGCCTGGGAGGGATTGTTGTCAGTGTGGGCTTGATGGGCCAAGTGGCCTCCTTCAGCACTGTAGGGATCCTATCCTTTCTTCCAGGATAGAAAGGATAGGATCCCTTGTGTTCTCCATTGGACATTTCACTTTGTTATGGCATACCATGAGTAACAGCATTCCTTCTTGTCTGTGCGCATCGGAAGCATATTTAACTGGAATTCCCTCCCTAAACCTGTCTGTATCTCTCTCTCTCTCTCTGTCTCCTCCTTTTCAAATACTCTTCCAAATGTATTTCTTTGACTAATAGGTCACCCCTTCTAATTTCTCCTGGTGTGACTCTTTCAGATTTTGTTTGATGTTTTGGTGCACTTTGCGATATGGAAATGCAAGTTGTTGTAATTATTATCGTCGGATTTTGCAGGACAAACCAATCCATCCGGGTTTGATTCCCGGCTTGAGTGACTGTCTCTGTGGAGTTCGCACAATCTCCCTGTGTTTGTGTGGGTTTCCTCCCACAGTCCAAAGATGTGCGCGTTAGATAGATTAATCATGATAAATTGTCCAGTAGTGTCAGAGGGATTAGCAGGGTAAATATATGGGGTTACAGAGATAGGGCTTGGTAGGATCATGGTCGGTGCGGGTGCGATGGGCGGAATGGTGCTGTAGGGATTCTATGATTCATGGTATTTCCAGTGCACATTGCCAGTCAGAAATAAGAAGCGTGTGGCTGATTTCTGCCTTTCCTGAAGCTGATTGGTTCATCCCTGTAAGGAGAATTTCCACAAGACTGGAGAATGCCAGACTTCACATTAATTATTTCCTCCCAACCATCTCAAATAAATTTCACTCCATGCAGATCACAATTTCTTGTTGATTTCGGTTTCATGGAAAGAAACCTGAATCATTTACTCAGCAGTTTACTGATTCGGCAGTTGAAATGAAATTGACCTTGTGAACGTATTTGTAGCATTTTGATTGTTTTGCCTTGTTTAACTGACCATTGCGATTGAGGGTATTCACAGGACGTGTCTCCATTAAACAGAAAAATACACACAGAAAGCTCATTCTGTGGAGCCACTCAAGCAGCTGAATGTTAGGCTTGCTGTACAGTGTTACAAAACTCCCAGGTGCTGACTCTGCTAAATCAGCTGCCTTCACTTTGATCTTGGGACATTGTGTGACCCACCACCTCCAAAAGCTTCCCAAGCCAACAGCACAGTCGCTTGTCGCTTGCCCTGATGAGCTGGAAAACCGCATTTGTTATGTCTTCACAATTATGTTTCCATTCAGGATGGGGGTAGTGATGTGGGCACGCAGAAGGATTGTTGTCTCACTTAACACACATTCGGAAATTGCATTGCAAAGACACATTTCCTGCTCATCTCCCTGGGGCAAGTGGACACAGGCCTCTGGGGCTCAGCTGACAGTGAAGTTTTAAACTTTGTTTATTAGTGTCACAGGTAGGGTTACATTAACACTGCAATGAAATTACTGTGAAAATCCCCTAGTCGCCACATTCTGGTGCCTGTTCAGGTACACAGATGGAGAATTTAGTGTGGCCAATGCATCTAACCAGCAAGTCTTTCAAACTGTGCGAGGAAACTGGAGCACCTGGAGAAAACCCACGCAGACACAGGGGGAACGTGCAGACTCCACACAGACAGTAACCCAAGCTGGGAATTGAACCTGGGTCCCTGGCGTTGTGAGGCAGCAATGCTAACCATTGTGCCACAGTGAAGTTACCTCAGGAAATGTTTTTAGCTCCTATGGCTTTTGCTCAACCTCTTCCGCTGAGGGAAATTTTCCCCTCCTCACTTTTCCGCTAGTCGATGCAATCCATTCATTAGTTAGTTGTCTTGCAATATGGTGAAGGGTCTTTTGCTGCCATATTTATTTTTGGCAGAATAGAAGAAAATTAATTGAGAATTGACTCTTTTTTAGGAATATCTGAGAATATTTTTCATTTTGCTTTTTTCAACTAAACAACTCGATCTGTTTCAGCCAAGCATGGCCAATGTACCTGTCAAAGACAGAGGTACAATAGTGTAGTGTAATGTCTATCTTGGACTATCAGCATTGGTAGCATTGCTACCTCTGAGTCAGAAGGTTGTGGGTTCAAACCCCACTCTAATGCATGAGCATAGAAGTCTAAGCTGACAGTCCAGTGTGGTACTAGGGGAATGCTGCACTGTTGAAGGTGCTGTCTCTCAGATACAACATTAAACTATTCTCTCAGATAGATTTAAAACAGTCTAATGGTGCTTTTCGAAAAGAAAAGAGCGGATGTATTATCCCGAATATTGCAACCATCGCATTACTAAATAAAAACAGATTATTTGTTTTTGTCACATGATAACCATAATCTTCCTGTCCCACCCCCCCCCCCATGAGAATTATAGCAGGTGGGGTGGGGGGTGGAAAGCATGGGGTAGACCATTCAAAGGTCGTTGACCTCAGGCGGGATTTTCCGGATTTAGGGCGAGGCCGGCCAGAAAATTCCACCTCTTGTCTCTGGGAGCGTGCCATGGGCGGAATCTTCCCATATTTTTTCCACTCTGACTGAAAGCTGCACTTTTCAGAGCAGATTTTCTGGCGCTCAGTGGGTGCTGTGTTGTGCCATCACTGTGGTGGGCCATCAAGGCCGGCTCCATCGAGATTGGGTGGGGGGGGGGGGCCAACTTTAAAGGGTGCGCCAAACAGCACAGAAAGTAAATATCCCCCCTCCCCACACCCCCATTAACATGATGGACCCCCCCCCCCTTCTCTTACAGGAATTGGGCATGAATTGATTCCGCCACCCCTCCCCCCCCCACACCCCCTAGAGCACAAACAATGGGGCACTCTCACCTCGCCAACAAAGATAATGGGAACCACCCACTCCCCACAATGGGGCGACCCAGACCATCCACCCCCCTGGCACTGACCTCCTCCAGGCATTCATCATAATTTGTGTTTTGGGATGTCTTCACCTTGCTTTTGTTGCATCTCACTGCTCAGTCAGTGTGGAAGCAGTGTAACACCCTGGCGCGGTTAAAATGACATGATTACCTGTAAAGACTCACATTCCAACCATTATTTTGTAAATTGAGTTTGTGTCTTTATATGCCCTGTTTGTGAACAGAGCTCCCACTCGCCTGACGAAGGGGCAGCGCTCCGAAAGCTAGTGGTGTTTGCTACCAAATAAACCTGTTGGATTTTAACCTGGTGTTGTGAGGCTTCTTACTGTGTTTACCCCAGTCCAACACCGGCATCTCCACATCGCGGTTAAAATGACCATCCCAGTTGGAGTTAAATATCAACTCACTGGGCTCTTCTGAAATGATTTACATGCCCCCGGCAAGGATGGCCTTTTTTTTTCCCTGAACTGCTAAGTAGCATCTGGAAAAAGCTTCAAGGGATTAAAAAAAAGCACACAATACTCTGAGGGAAATGAAACTTGAAACTGGCTAGACAAGCGGACATCATGAGCAGCTGAGTCAGACTTCGGGAACTGAACAAATAGTCCGTGTGGATGTCTGGCAAACTTAATTGTTCATGATCGTACACCTCATCTGGTAGGCAGTGAGTCATTGGTCACATGGGGTACTACAATAAGGAGAGCTTATAACCAGCTCCAGGAAAAGATCACCACATGTGAATGATCACCCAGGTGAAAGCAGTTAAATGTACACCATTTAGCTGCTGACATTCGCCTTAGCTATCCACAATGCAAAGTGCTAAACATGATTCACATAGAATAGAAATCCTACAGTACAGGAGGAGGCCATTCAGCCCATCGAGTCTACAGTGACTCTCTGACAGAGCATCTTACCCAGGCCCTCTCCCCCATCCTATCCCCATAATCTCACACGTTTACCATCCAACAATCCATCTAACCTACCCATTCATCTTTGGACACCAAGGCGCAACTTAACATGGCCAACCCACCTAACCTGCACATCTTTGGGCTGTGGGAGGAAACTGGAGCATCCAGAGAAACCCACACAGACACAGGGAGAATGAGTAAACTCCATACAGTCACCTGAGGCCAGAATCAAATAGGGGTCCCTGGAGTTGTGAGGCAGCAGCGCTATCCACTGTGCCACCGTGCCATAACTCTTTATCACTATTTCTAGCAGCTTACCTTGCACAAAGTTGCAGTTTTCACTTAAAGGATTGGGTAAACACATTATTTATTCATTTAGACTATGCACAAGAGAAGAATTATTCAATGGTAGAAAGCTTGAAGATATCAGCAGCAGATCTGTGTGCATATGCTGTGCTCAAAATCAAATGTGAAACTAAGACTAGAAAACATGCTACACTCTCCTTTTTGTGATGCCATGCTGCTATTACTTGAAGGCACATTACAATATCTTCTACCTGTGCAGAGTCAAGGGGGAGGATGATTCCCCTATCCGCGCACGTTGCCCGATTCATGGGATTTGCACATGCATTCCCGATACGCACGTATCTCCCAGTGGAGGATATCCGGTGCAGTCAGACCACACTGGAAAGCAGCAGGAACAGCAGTTAAGTCATTTTAATCTATTTTTAATCGTATTTAAATGTGATTATTGGGCTCGGGACTGATGTCTCTGGGCCCAATAGCATCTCCCAATCCTACTAGTACAACTTCATTCCAGCAGGATCCAGACTAATTCCCCACTTTCAGGGGAGCTAGCGGCCCAACCCTGCTGGAGTGAAGTGGGGGGGGCAATCAGGGCCTGCAGAAGGTTGGGCGATGAGAGGGTGAAGTCCCCTGGGCATGGGCACCATGGCACTGCCAGCCTGTGTCCCCAGCCTTGCCCAAGGGGCAAAGTGCCCAAGCCCAGGGGGCGCCTTGGCAGTACTCATTTGACATGGGATGGTGCCAAGGGGTTGGGGCCTATTGTAGGCAGGGTCCTATGGGTGGGGACAACTGGGGGCAGGACCCAGGGGCGGTCAGTGGGGGTGGGGTGTCCCGCTGCCACTCTGCATTGGGATCGATCGGGGCTGGAGGGAGGCCAGCGATCAGAGTGGGTTGCGGGCTGCGGGTGGGGGTGCCTGCTGGGGGTCCTGCCTCCTGTGGAGGTGGGGGGAACCTGCCGGAGTGGGGGTTCGTCACTGCTGGGGGAGGAGCTGGGGACCAGGGCGCTCCTGGACGGGATGGGGGTTGGGGCTGGCCTGGGAATGCTCGTGGGGACTGCCATCAGGCCATGGGGGTGTGAGGAGTCCTGACATTGGCCAGCGATGGAACTGGTCAGCAAACGGCAGTCTGTCAGTTCGGGGCCTCTGCACACGCGCAGAGTTTCAGAACTGTCAGACTCTGGCGTGAATAGGCCCCGCCCCCCCCGAGCTTCTGCTGATATTCACTGTTGTGATCTCTGCATTGCACAGACTGTGGGAGATTCAAGTGTGAACTCCCACTGAAAAAACAATCATGATTTACACCAGTTTTCCTGCGAATACAGCACTTAGAACTTTTTTGGGAGAATCTCTCCCAAGGGCACTGTCCCACCAAGTGTAGAGTTCCCCTTTGTCCTGCACTCCTCTTATAAGGCTAGGATGATGCTTTGGAGGTAGCCATAACCAGCCTTCCGCAGTGTACCCACTATTATGTTTGAGGACTAATTCTGGACTATAACGAGACCATGAGGTAAGGAGGTGTAACTCATACAGGAACAGTGTATTCAATGTTGTAACAGTAGCACAGTCAGTACAAGACTAGCAAACTTCACCCAGGGTGGAGCTAGTGCCCTGGATCACCTGACCCACTCTCTTAAAGGGGCATATGCCCAATGATATACATAACACCCAACTCAATCCATATGTTCAATAACTGACAACTTCCAAAACCAATACATCCCTTTAAGAATCCCAGCCTCCCCCTTCAACAAGCTCTGTTTAGGTTTAATTGGTCACAGTCGGGAGGAGAGCAGATTCCTCTCCTGTCTTCACCCTCTGCCCTGGTGATTATTGCTTGCGCCAGGATCACCGTGACGTTGACATGCCTCTTATATGTCCATCTGAAAGAATTGATGAGGGCTTGGTTTAAACATCTCACCCTAAAGGTGGATGATAAAACACCACTGCCCATTCCAGTGTGTACTGTATAAGATAGGGTAAGTTTGTTCCATTGACATCTTAGCAACCTGATCCCAGAATATGTAATTACAATCACATTAATGGATGTTCCTTTGAATTCTGTGTGATTGCTTAACTGCACCAAGGTAGAAATACAGACACACATGAATAAGTCATGTAGCTTCTAGCACAAACTCACCAACCTGAAGCATTAACACTATTTCCCTTTCCACTGCCAGACCTGCTAAGAATGTCCTTTTTATTTCAGATTTCCAACATCTGCTATGCTTTGTTTTTGAAGAAGTTTTGTGGTCCCTCATGCATTTAGACCTCTCGCAGAGGCTAGTTTTATACAACGAGTTTTATACACTTCCCCTTTTCTTCCCCATATGTTATCAATCCTCTTTTTAAATATATTTCTTGATAAAATTGCCAGGATGTTTTTGAATGGGATAATTGAATCAGCATTAATCATCATTGCTGGTAAAGGCTTCCACATTCGGTTAACTCTTTCACCTTCCCTTGTTGTGAATCTACCTTGAGGTTGTGACTTTATTTTAAACCTCTCGACTGACTTTTAAAGGATTGATATATCTGCTGGCTTGGATTGTTTTGATCCTCCTCTGTTTTGAGAAATTTTCGATACCTCTTTTTTTATCCCCCTTTCCAAAATATTTTACGCCCCGCTTTCCTATCTTCAAACTGCAGCTGCCACTTGTCTCCCCAGTCTCACTGATAATGTCCTCTTCTTGTTTCCTGAATTCTACCCGACAGTTTGCTTGTTTCTGTAAGTTTGGTATCACAGTCTTGAAATTAGCTGGGGCTCAGTGCTATGCAACTGGTCATAGAATCATAGAAACCCTGCAGTGCACAAGGAGGCCATTCAGCCCATCAAGTCTGCACCTACAACAATCCCGTCCCTATCCCTGTGACCCCACATATTTACCCCACTAATCCCACTAACCTACGCATCCTGAGGCACTTAGGGGCAATTTAGCATGGCCAGTGCACGTAACCAGTACGTCTTTTGGACTGTAGGAGAAAACCGGAAAACCCGGAGGAAACTCATGCAGATACAGGGAGGACATGCAAACTCCACATAGACAGTGACCTAAGCCGGAAATTGAACCCAGGTCCCTGAAGCCGTGAGGCAGCAGTGCTAAACACTGTGCCACTGTGCCATCAAATTGCCATCATGTCGCAATCACGGTGTGATTAAAATCCAGAGGCTCGAGATAGTAACTTGGAAATGTCAAGTGACCCTCGGCAAATCAGCTTCTGATTCCATTGTCAAGAGCTTCAGTTTTGTATTCCTAATAATGATCAAAAGATAACCAAATCAATCCAGAAATAGTCACTGTGATTGTCTACAATCCTGTGCAAAGCAACAGCGGAATGGAATATCTATATTATTAACCTATAAACATGATGAATTTTCTCTTTCGAGAGGTACTACTTTGGGAAAGGTCAGCTGGACACTCCTTTTTTTAAAAATGTTATTCCTTTCTCAGAGCGACAAAGCCAATGCTCAGCATGGGCAGGGCAAGTCCTTAATCCATCTCCTTGTTTGTGCCGAAAACCAATTCAAATTCAAATTGAACCCAGTTCATTGTCCCCTCACAAAAGACATACCAAATCCAAGCTAACAAAAGCCGGCATTATACCTAATTTCGTGCTGCCCACCATCAATAAGACACAAGTCAGGAGTGTGATGGAATATTCCCCCCTTGCCTGGATGGGTGCAATTCCAACAAGACTCAAGAGGCTTGACACCATCCAGGCCAAAGCAACCCACTTGTTTGGGATGACATCCACAAACATCCACTCCCTCTACCACAGCAGCAGCAGTGTGTACTACCTACAAGATACACTGCAGAAATGCATCAAAGATCCTTAGACAGCACCTTCCAAACCCATGATCACTTCCATCTAAAAGGACAAGGGCAGCAGATACATGAGAACGCCATCAGTTGGAAGTTCCCCTCCAAAATACTCGCTGTCCTGATTTGGAACTATATCGTTGTTCCTTCACAGTCGCAGGGTCAAAATCCTGGAATTCCTCCCTAGTGGCATTGTGGATCAATGCACAGCACTGCAGTGTTTCAAGAAGGCAGCTCACCACCACCTGCTCAAGGGCAACCAGGGATGGGCAATAAATGCCCACGTCCCATGAATGAATGAAAAAAACATTCGAGGGCAAATTTTCCCATTCTGCTCGCCACGGGAATCATAGCAGACGGGGGGGGAGGGGGACCATGGAAATGTGCGTTGACCTCAGGTGGGATTTTCCAGTTTTGGGGCAAAAGCAGCTGGAAGATCCCGCCATTGATCTTAGCCAAATGAGACAATCAGTCCATTGTGGAATGGTAGTGCCCTCAGGGCCTGGTCACATACTGCACTCTGGTCACCAATATGTATTTAACAGCTTATCTTTCTCATCACGTGGCTTACTAGACAGCCGATCAAAAAAAATTGCTTACCATTTTCCTGACGCTCCAGGCCTCTCCAAAATGAATGTAAGAATTTATTAAGTTTCAACATAACCCAAACAAGTCTGTAATTTTTTACAGACCTGTAAATTTCAATTCTAAATGATTTATGGGAGATAACTATCAACTTAATGTACGTCTAAAACAGTTTCAGTTTCTTTCCTGATAAGGTTCACAAAAGTGCCGACAATTTTATTTGTCTTCATTGTTAGAAACCAGCCCCACAGAGATGAAAGGAGTCGATTTAGTTTTATATTAAGACAAATATCAACATAAAAGACAACACAATCATTTACAGGAATAGGACCATGTCTGGTTTTACTTTGCAGCGACAAATATTTAATGGCTGAAAGCAGGTCTCTGAGGTTCACCCCTTACATTGAAATTGAAATGGATTGTGCTTCAGATCTGTATGTTATTACACATTGAGAACAATGTCCTGCTTTCCACAAGCACAGAATATTTTTTGCTTGTTGGAAAGCATGAGTGCTGTGTCAGATACTCACATCTCCTGCCCTTACACACACACACACACACACACACACACACACACACACACACACACACACACACACACACACACACACACACACACACACACACACACACACCAGTTGTTAAAGGCAGTAAATATGTACTGCTGCCTGATCCATGGGCACATTTTCTGCTTTTGATTCAAAGTGCTGTCTCAGGCAGGAGGAGCTTTTCCTCCATTGCTGCCTCACAGCGACAGGGACCCGGGTTCGATTCCCAGCTTGGGTCTCTGTCTGTGTGGAGTCTGCACATTCTCCCCGTGTCTGTGTGGGTTTCCTCCGAGTGCTCACGTTTCCTCCCACAGTCTGAAAGATGTACTGGTTAGGTGCATTGGCCATGCTAAATTCTCCATCAGTGTACCCGAACAGGCGCTGGAGCGTGGCGACGGGGGGGATTTTCACAGTAACTTCACTGCAGTGTTAATTAAGCCTCCTAATTTGAAAAAAGCTTCTTGAGACCTGTCGGCTGCCTTACTTTACCCACCCAAGCTGCCAGCAACCTTGGCTTTCAAGAGTTTGGCGCGCTGCAATAAAAATTAAAAAAAAAACCCTCCCACACCCAAGGGCATGGGACTACCCCCACAGGCATGGGCCCCACCCCAAGTCCCAGGGGAACCTGAACCTAACCACAAAAGCTCCCCCTTCTCCCCTGGGCATTGCCCCAACGGAAATTCCTGGCCCACATCTTTGTTACCTCCAGGGGGATCTATTTCCGTGCTGTGTTGGCCACCCATCTTCCACTCTTCATATATTTGAATTCTGTACTAGACCACATCCAGTTCCCTTCAACCAACAACCCCAGGGTTGCTAGTCCTACATTGTCTCCCAGGCTTTGGGCTGCATATTATAATGGAGGCAGAGGGCCTGGCTGGACTGCATGTGAGCCCAAGAAGATGGTCCATGGACCTGTGAGAGACAAATCCACAATCCTGTCTTGGACAGGAAGGGTTTAGGAGTTCAGGGAGGAAGGAAGGGAGGTGAGGTGGGTGGAATTGGTGTATTTCACCCCACATTTTAAAAAAGGCTGGGAGGTCACCTTCATGTTGAAGCACCCTCCCAGTTATTTACCTTTTATTATGGCAGGATGCTCCTCTGAGGCTTGAAGGCCTCAGATTGACTCTTTAGCTTCAAGAGCTCTCTCATTGCCCTTAACTGGGCATAAAACTGTCTCCACGCCATTTAAGGGGATGCCTCCATCAAAATCCCAATTAGCAACCGTTTCCCCCTCCATGCCTCAGAACAGTTTGGGCAATCCAGAAGTAGTCCCGCCTCCATCCTCAAAATGAAAATGCAGCCTGGATATTTTTGCCAGATGAAGGGAAGTATCACAACGGGGAACCTGTGCTGACCCGCACTGCATCTCTGGCATGCTTGGTCTTTATTCCTCATTATGTGTATGCTTTCATGATTGATTTCTTAGCTGCATCAATAAAATTTGGGCGAAATAACATGTGCCTTGTAAAAGTGTTTGTTTCCCAAACGTATATTGTAAAAAATATATTCCAAACGTCGGAGTATTGTGGGCGGTTTCTCCTGTGATGGCAATTACTATTAATGAGCCGACCTGCGATCATTTAGTTGCAATTACAGAGTGTTTTTGATCGTGTTTAAATCCTGCAGATGGTTCTTGCAAAAACTGAGACGTGTTTTTGGAAACGACGAGATAAAATTTGGAAAAAATCCACATTAATCAGATCGCAGGACATGTTCTCCCATGTGGCAGTTTGATGTAATCATTTCACGCTGTCTGCATTTTTCCAGAAGATCCATTAAATGGTCCAGGTGTGGTAATGTGGCCAATGGAAAGTTTCCACTCTTAAACAAAATAGAGAAGAACAGAAAGGGCAGTTCAGCCTCTGGGCTTTGTGGCTGATGGACAGGATGCTGTCCTCTTGAGAATGGCCTATGCCCATATATCTGCTCGTTTTACTGGCAAAAAGGTACCTCATCATTGTATAGATGAGGTTCCTTGGCTGAGAATAACTGTGAAGTTGCATGCAACCACCCAAGCAGCAATTGGACCAAGTGTTCCCACTTCAGAGCCGCACTCCAATGTCTTGCTTGCAGTGCTGCATCTTGAATAATGGCATTAAAAACCCATTTATAGGCAACACATCTGCTAACAAATAGACTTGCATTTACCTAGCCCTCATCATAACTACTGGATGGCTTAAAGCCAATGAAGTACGCAAACCATCATGCAAGCCAGCCTCCCATTCATTGGGTCCATCTACATTTCCACTGTCTCGGAAAAGCAGCCAACATAATCAAGGACCCCACACACCCCAGACATTTGCTCTTCTACCTTCCATCGAGTAAAAGATATGAAAGTCTGACGTCACGCGCCAACTGGCTCAAGAACAGCTTCTTCCCTGCTGCCATCAGATTTTTGAATGGACTTACCTTATATTAAGCTGAACTTTCTCTGCACCCTAGCTATGACTATGACACTACATTCTGCACCCTCTCCTTTCCTTCTCTATGAACGCTATGCTTTGTCTGTATAGCGCACGAAAAACAGTACTTTTCACTTCATACCAATACATGGAACAGTAATAAATCAAATCAAAGAATACTTTCTGAACAACTGTCACTGCTGTGAATTTGGAAGAATGTGCTTTTCTCTGCCTTCATTAAAATATGCCAGTGTTTGATTCCACCATGGGAGGCATCTTACCATTTTAGTCCTTGTTGCAATTGCAGGAATATATCCACATCAGAAATCGAACCCCTTGGTGGTCATACTTCATGGTTACTCTTTCCCAGAGCAAACCATTTAACAGCCCACCTCTAGGTTCCCCAACCAATTCCATGGGCAGGCAATTGCCCAGTGCAACAACAGAGGATCTCTGTTTAATGGCGCCACTTGCTTTGGCAGCACTGCTTAGAGGAAAACAGTCAAGATCATGGATGCGTGTAATGGAAAGTAATGGAAAGGCTGTCCTCCCACTTCACATGACTCATCCCTGGGTGTGAGAGGATCCCGAGGCGTCCTGGGAGAAGGAGCTGCAGCCTGAAGATGCACCATTATGTGGTTCCTCTGCACCACCTGCCATCACTGTAACATTCACCTCGCTGGCTCATCTCTCAGGGCAGCGTACGCCATCACGTGTGAGCAGCGGCAGAGGCAGAGACATCAGCAGAGAGTCCTTGTTGAAGGATGGAGGACACTCCCAGCCCTGCTCAGCTAGGCACAGATATTGAATCTTGGGTGAGGGGAGAGTGGTGGTGGTGGTGGTGGTGGTGGGGAGGGGGGGGGGGGGGGGGGGGGGGGGCGTGGGGAGGGTGCGGTGGGGGGGAGCGAGGGGATGTGGAGGGGGGTGGTGGATATTGTGAAGCAGCGAAAGGAAATGTGCGTGCATCTGTCAGAACCTCCAGAGACTGTACATAGACAAAGCACAGTCGGGAATGAGGAAATTCCTGCTTAAAATAGCCTTTCCACCAGTCTCATGAATACCCTGCTTCACTTGTAACTCACCCCTGGGAAAGTTGCAAGAGGACCTTTGGATCTTGCTACAATGTCATTTTTCCAAACTCTCCCAGCCTGTTCACCTCCAATCTACTGCCTGAGAAAATTCTACACAACTTCTTATTCAATACTGTCAGGAAGGTGGCAGTTGTATGTCTAGCAGTGCTCAATCACAGCTCCTGTTCTGACAACAGCAAAGACAGAGTTCCAGTCTGGAAAGGCCACTAACTTCCAAAAGTAACAAACACTGCAGCAATGCACTGAACCAGCACTCATACAGACTATCACTCTGAGTGCACCTTGTAGATGGTATGCACCGCCACCACTCTCCATTGGAGGGAGTGAAGGTTTAAGTTAATGGATGAGGTGCCAATCAAACAGGCTATTTTCTCCTGGAAGTTGTTGTGTTTGTGTTGGAGCCGCACTCATCCGAGAGTCTTCCATCACACTCCTGACTTGTGCCTTGCAGTCGGTAAACGGACACTGGGGAGTCAGGAGGTGAGTTACTGTCCACAGGAGCCTCTGACCTGTTCTTGTAGCCACAGTAGCTGTGTGTATAGTTATGCCATTGAATGTCAATGTCAGATTCTGTATTGCTGGAGATGGTCATGGCCTTGCACTTGTGCCACTTGTCAGCCCAAGTCTGAATGTTGTCCATGTCTTGCTGTATATGGGGATGGACTGCTTCAGTGTCCGAGGAGTCACAAATGGTGCTGAACATTGCGCAATCATCAGCAAACCTTTCTACCTCTGACCTTATGATGGGAAGGCCATTGATGAAGCAGCTGAACTGAGGACACGGCAAGGAGCTCCTGCAGCGATATCCTGTAACAGATAAATAGCCTCCAATAACCACAGTCGCCTTCCATTATCTTTGGTATGACTCCAGCCAGTGAAGATTCCTCCCTGATTCCATAAGCCAAAAGGAACAGTGAGGGATATGCTACCATAAACATGATATTAGAATAGAGTCTCAAGTGGGTCAGGAATTTAAAGGAGTCTAGTGGAATCTGGATTTTACGGCAAAAGAAATGGAAAACAAAAGTCCAGCTGTAACATTGAATCTACATAAAACTTTAATGAGACTGCAGAGTGAGCATGGTGCATAGTTTTGGGTTCCACATTATAGGAAAGTTGGAAACAATAAAGTGGACACAGCATAGATCCATTAGAACCCTACCTAGATTGAGTGGATAGAAAAAAGGCATTAAAATCAGGGATGTTTCTTTTTGCCAGAATCATAGGATCCCTACAGTGCAGGGGAAGGCCGTTCGGCCCATCAAGTCTGCACTCACCTCAATCCCACCCAGGCCCTATTCCCACAACCCCTCAATTTATCCTGCTAATTCCCCTGATTCTAGGGACAATTTAGCATGGCCAATCAACCTACCCAGCACACCTTTGGATTGTAGGAGGAACCCACACAGACACAGGGAGAATGTGCAAACACCACACAGAGCAGATAGATGGCAAATGGAATTTAATCCGGAGAAATGCGAGGTGATGCACTTTGGCCGGAATAATGTGGAGGGGAGTTATACGATAAAAGGTAGAACTATCCGGAGTATAGATACGCAGAGAGACCTGGGGGTGCAAGTGCACAAGTCCCTGAAGGTGTCGGTACAGGTGCAGAATGTGATGAGGAAAGCGTATGGTATGTTAGCCTTCATAGGAAGAGGTATAGAATATAAGAGTAGGAGTCTGATGTTGCAGTTGTATAGAACGTTGGTTAGGCCTCACTTGGAGTACTGCGTCCAGTTCTGGTCGCCGTACTACCGGAAGGATGTAGAGATCCTGGAGAGAGTGCAGAGGAGATTTACCAGGATGTTGCCTGGTATGGAAGGGCTGTCTTACGAGGAAAGATTGAATGAACTTGGGCTGTTTTCCCTTGAGAGACGTCGGCTGAGGGGGGATCTAATAGAGGTTTATAAGATTATGAAGGGGATAGATAGAGTAAATGGTGGTAAGCTTTTTCCGCTATTAGAAATGGATAGAACGAGGGGTCACGGGCTTAGGGTGAGGGGGGCTAGGTATAAGACAAATATTAGAGGGCAGTTTTTCACGCAAAGGGTAGTGGGGGTGTGGAATGCACTGCCGAGTAAGGTGGTGGAAGCAGGCACGCTAGGGTTGTTTAAGAGTCACTTAGACAGCCATATGAGCGGGCTACATATAGGGGGATATAGTAGGCCTTACTAAACATTGTAGGCTTGGGAATACGTTTTGCCTCAGGGATGTTAGTCTTTGCCTGTTTAATAATGAATTTTTTTGTCTCCACAGGCATTTAAGTCCAGCAAGGGGCATGCATGCGGCAGGTTGTAGTGGGCTGCTCTTGGACGTTGCTTCGGGAGTTGCCTATTGCTTCATGTCGTTAGTGTGCTTAAACTGGACCATCTCGAGGGCAACATGACAGCTCAGAGACTATCTCTGTTGCTGTGCGGACACATGGATTTGGGCCTGTGTCTGTGGGAGTTTGCACGTTCTCCCCGTGGTTGCGTGGGTTTCCTCCGGGTGCTCCGGTTTCCTCCCACATCCCCCAAAGATGTGCTTTTAGGCTGATTGATTGGGTACTAAATTGTCCCTAAATTGGACCTCCCTGATCCTCGCACGTTAGGTGTAGACTAAAATCATGAATAGGTCACAGACAGTGGGACGGCGGCACGGGCTCGTTGGGCCGAAGGGCCTGTTTCCTGTGCTGTGTTGTTCTTTGTTCTTTTGTTCTTTGAGAGTGACCTGAGGCTGGAATTGAACCTGGGTCCTTGGTGCTACGAGGCAGCAGCGCTAACCACTGTGCCACGTGCCATCCACACCAGTGGGGTGTTTTATATTATGAAAGTTGTAGAGCGAATTGTTTCTCCAGTGGTTGAAATTTCTCGAATGAGAGGACATCAATA
Source organism: Carcharhinus amblyrhynchos (assembly GCF_965287045.1). Lineage (NCBI taxonomy): Eukaryota > Metazoa > Chordata > Chondrichthyes > Carcharhiniformes > Carcharhinidae > Carcharhinus > Carcharhinus amblyrhynchos. The sequence goes on from NC_137335.1 coordinate 60,164,703, forward strand.
TAAGATTGAACGTGAAAGATTTGGACAGGGAACAAGGAAACTTGATTTCACCAGATGGCTGTAGGGAATATACTCCAGCACACTTATCGAGCTGTTGTGCTGCAATTTGTAATTTCCATGTAATTCACAGAGAGGTGTCTGTAGCAAGTCTGGTAAAGCTGCAAATAAGAATCTCGCACATACACAGCTTACTGTGGTTGACAGATTTGACCCACAGCTTAAATTCAGCACAACAGGTATCAGTGTCAATCTATTTCCATCACAGAAGCATTATGATCGGGTAACAATATTCTGACATCCATTTTGAGCTCTAAGGGCTTGAGAATCATTAACTTTATTCAGCGGTCTTTACTGCGCTAATGAATTCACAAGAATAATTTTGTGCTGAGAAATTGGAGCACTGTTTTAAAGCAGGGTAGAATTTCCTTCTTACTTGCATGTTCAACTTCTATATTTACAGAGTTTAAATTCTATTTTAAATCGCATAGAACCAGCCCAAGGACAATGTCAAATGAAGGGTGAATGAACATGCAGTGTATATTAATGTAAGTGGAGATTCTGTAAATAATCAGGACATGCGGTGCCCTCGCTCTACCTTAACCAGATCAGATAAGCTCTCAGAGCCTAGGTTTTATTATTTAGCAGTGCGTAACTATTTTCCACTGTGTTGTGGGGTGATGCTTTTTTTAATCGCCAGCTGGTCGTGAAAGGTTTCCTCAGTTGATGTAATTGCTGCTTGCGTGGATAATCATTAATGTTGCTTTTGTATCACATCGTTTAGTATTGGAGGAAAACATGGTAATGGGGGCCTCCATTTTATTTTACCTCGGCTGGACTAAGCTTCCATTCTACCCACACATGGTAATAATGTTTGCCTGTATGGACCTGCTCTCAACTTTAAGCAATGACTCTTGTCAGAAGCCATTATGCTGACTATTTTATTGTTAGTGATCTGAAATATACCCAACAATGCCAACAGGGCCAGCCAAAACTCCAGTAGGTAAAATGCATGACTAAATTACTTCAACCAGAAGCAGATTTAAGCTAACATCCTGGTTTTGCAATCAAAATATTTTGAACCACTATTCCTGGTTGTGGTGCATTTTACAGGAGGTCGGGGTTCTATAAATTCATCATGAGGTAGAATGTTTCCCTGATTCCAGCAATAATTTTGGCCGTGATCTTCCCAAATCGGGATTAAGTGCCCACGCCAGTGGGAAAGTGCTTCCCGATTTCTAGGCCTTGTACCATGAGGATCAGTGAGGGGTAGGGGAGATGGTTGGGGGAGGTGGTAGGGTTTGATATGCTGGACAATGGAGCTCCTACACCTCAGCCCGGAGGCAATAAGAGCCTCCCTGCTCTGATGTCTCTGTCGGACCTTGGCCGCTGGATGCTCAGCCTCTCGGCATTCTCCTCTTCCTCCTCCATGTCAACCTGGTACTTCTCCTTTGGCGAGGCTGTGTGTTCCTCCTCCACCATGTTGCCCTGCTGTTGTATATGCTATCCTCTAGGTTATATTGTAGCGCCCCTCCAGAGAAGTCCAAATAGCAGGACCACACCTTGAGGAGGCCAATGCAGTGCTCGATGCTCTTGGTCGTTGAGTAAGCCTCATCGTAATGGGTTTCCCCCTTGGTCTGGGACATCCAGGCAGGCAATGCATAGCCCTTGCCCACCACTAACCATCCCCTCGATTGAGGTTGACGGTCGAAAATTTCGGGTGTCTCTGATTGCCCAGGAATGTAGGAATCGTGCGCCCTCTCAGGATAGTGTTCTACAGATGTGCATAATGTTCAAGAAGCAGTCGCACACCAGCTAAATATTCAAGGAGTGGAATTCCTTCCTGTTAATGAAGGATATCCCATTTCGAGATGGAGCTTCAAGGTTAACATGGGGGCCATCTATTGCCCCCTGAGCCTGGGGCATCCTGCCGCTGGCAGAGAATCCTTCAGCCCAGGCGTCTTGATGGGCCTGGTCCAGATGGAAAGTGATGTAATCAGATGCCCAGGCATACAGGGCACCCATCACTTCACAGAGGTTTGAGAAATTCCACCCAGGTCCCCAGTTGAGCCCTGGAACAATCAAGATAGGAATTCAAGGTAGCTGTGATCTTCATGGCCACTGGGAGTGGGTGTCCTCCTCCTCTTCTACAGCCAGGTGAGATTAAACCTGGCACAGATGCTGCACCATCTTGCTATGAAGGCACAGTCTTCAGCGGCAATGCCCAGTGCCTCCTGTACAGCCATGGCCTCTATTAGGGCTGTCTTCCTACCCCTTCCTCAGCCTGATGAGTGGCTGGCACCAGAGCCCCTGCAACAGCCCCCTGATGTCTGTGTTCTGGCTTCTGTGGTGCTGGGTCAGGCATGGATTGGCCCTAGTGCTGTCCCCAATACCTATCTGCCTTGGCAGCAGACAATACCATAAAGACCATAAAGGGGGGAATGGAGAAAGGGAGTGAGAGAGGGAGAGACAGAGACACTCAGCATTTTCAAGCACCCTGTTGCCCTTCAGTCCTCCCATATCTTTGAGTGTTATAGTGTTTGAAGAACAAGGAACCCTCTCCATCACAGCTGACCAATGCAGCTTGGCAGGGTCCCAACCATTGGCCCCTGCTCCCTCAGACCTGCCCATGGCCTCTTGGTCAGGTGATCCCTAACTTCGCTGGACGCCATCAAACTCCAAACTGATGTGCGGCCACACGAGGAACCGGCAAGTTTTCCACTCATGCCTGGCTGATACACACCTTGCCCCCCATCCCCTCAAGAAAGCCTGGGCATTCCATCACTCCCACCTCCACAGGACAATCCTCCCTCTCCAGGTGACACGGCAGCCATTCCTTGATTTGAATCCTCACTAACGCTGTCACCCACATGTCCACAACAACAAGGTCCTCACGATGGGCTTTGCTGAGCTCCTCTTGTGTTTCCCTGGAAGTGCAGTGAAGGTTGGCTCATGGAGGGACCCTGGCACCTACCAGCCACTGCTGAGGAGTAACGGGCACCACTGTGAATGTGGGACCACCTCCTGAAATGTGTTCACCTCTTGGGCTTGGCACTGCCAGAAGCAATTGTCAAGGATCAACAAGATTAAGCCCATAGCCTTTTTAAAGAAAATATTTAGGATGTGCAGTTTATAAGGATAACTATATGAAGGCACTAACTCAAACTGGAATATAATTCTACAATTGCAGCTGGCCTATCCCATACAGCCACCCCTCATTCAGGTCTTGGGCAAGACCAGATATTCCTGCCCGAGGTCAATGAAGATTTCTGTTGTCGGGTCTGCACTGATTCCGTGGTGGGCGAGATGTAGAGTTCCGGCCAATGATTGTTATTGAAATAGTGAAGCCTTTTTGGTAAAAGTGAATATGGAAAGACACTGGGAGCAATCTGCAGCCCGCATTCACCGTCCGTTAACCTGTCATCCTCCAGGACCAATATCCCAGTATGGAGGGCCCAGCAGCACCGTACCTTCAGCAGCATCACCACTAATGGTGGCCATCACTGAGGCTTCAGCTTCAGGGAGAGGGCAGCTCAGTAGCTGGGTGCCCTCGAAGAGCATTGAAGTAGATTTGAAGGCAGCCAGAATCACAGAGCCAGACCCAGGTAACTGGGGCAGGTGGTTATGTGGCACCAGCGGTGTTGCTGCCATGAGGATGGCCATTCCAACCAAGTGGGGGAACCTCAGTGGGTAGTAGCGTGCCCGCAGAGGAGAGAGCCTTCGTTCAGTCCGCTGGGAGGCCACCAGGTTTGACAGGGCAGTCTGCCCATAAGGCAGTGGGCCCTCTTGATGCAGGGAAAATGCCCACTTGAGGGGGAATGTGGCTCTTACCTCAATTGGCTTCTCAGTAGACATCCAAACCGCCATTGTTCTCAGCACTTGCAAAACAATGGCAGAATGGCAGGAAGATGTCGAGCCCTTCCTCATGCCTATCCCCACCACATTGCCAGTCTTCCCCCCTCTCAGACCATTCCCAAAGAGTCCTGAAAATTCCAGCACTTGTCTTCATTGTAAGGTTATAAATATAGATGATTATATATTACAAACTTTTGCTTGTAATACATAACCATTGATGTCATCTTACAATATAATGTTCTAGCTATCTTCTTCTTATCACAGTTCTGTGATTATATCTTCAGTTATAAAGCTGTTAGAACAATAGCTCTTCTGTATCTATGCTGTATATTATGTTACACTAATATGTTGTGACAAGCACAATGTCAGAGGATCGAAGATGCTAAATTGCACTTTTGTCACGGTGGCATGCTTTATGCTTGTGAAAAAAATGAATTAAAGAAACCAAGTTCCACCTAAATAACACTTTGGTCTAGAAAACAGTGAATTAAATGCAAAAAGTGGTAGTAAATTGTAGTATTGCTGCTGAGTAGAGTTGCAGCGTGAATGATTCAGTTCAGGCTGCCCTGTTACGGAGAGGAAATTATTTATCGAGAAAGGATTTATCGAGATCATGTCAAGGATTGCAGAGACAGGGGATGCTGGGAGTTTTTCTGGTTGAATGAAGAAGGATAGCAACAAATGGGCTTAATGGGATGGATTTTGCGACTTCGCTTGGGCAAGACCAGAAATTCCTGCCCAAGGTCAATGGAGATTTCTGTTGCCGAGCCCTTGCCCGTGCCAATTCTGTGATGGGCGAGGTGGTAGAGTTCCGGCCAATAATTACTATTGAAATTCCGAGGCCATTTTGGTAAGGGCGAATATGGAAAGACCCTGGGAGCAATCTGGAGCCCGTGTCCACTGTCCGTGCGAATATGGGGGACTCATAACCCAGAAGTCACACTTCTTGACAGTGAGGTCACGCTTTCAAATCTTACCTGCCCCTCGCCAGCTAGGTCATTAGGTTCACACTCGTAATGCCATTAACCTGCTTTGCATTTATTGGAATATATTTAAATGTTATTAACCCGTCCCCTCGCCAGACATCACTCCCCCTTCCCTGCCGTATGTGACACTGGGTCAACATGATGTCATGTCAGTGTGGTTTACAACGGATTCACACAGACGTGAACCTGGCATGTGATGGGCGGGGGGGGATCTTCCCAAATGGATAATAGTGAATATGGCCCCCAAGAGAGAGGGACATGTCCAGACAGTCCCTGAAAGTGCCCCCTGCACTGCTTCTTCCCATAGGTTAGCACTGCCAGGTTGGTGGAATCCGTCATGAGAGGTTTATTATACAGGTTACCCTCAAGACACCCTTTAAAGATGGCGCCCTGATCTCAGAGCAGCCAGATTTTGCCGCCATGTTTAGGCCCTGTCCCTTGTATGATGTCTTGATTTTTTTTGGCAGAGTGTTGTAAGATCTGAAGAGAAAACCGGCGCGTTTTCTGAAGAGAAACATGCCGATTTCCTCACAGGAAACAACACGCTGCCATTTTTTTGGTAATATTTCACCCATTCTGTGGTTGGGGAGTCGTTCACAAAGAGTCACCAAATTAAAAAGTTAGCATGAAGAGCATAAAAAGAGCTATTGGAGACATTACAAAATGGGCTGTTAAAGTCCTGGTGAATGGTCGAGGCAGAGGCCTTTGTGTATTTTTAAGGGGAAGATGAACAATTATTTGAAACAGAGAAAAGCCTAGGGCTGTCAGGGAAGGCATGATGGCATAATGGTTAGCACCGTTGCCTCACAGCGCCAGGGACCTGGGTTCAATTCTGGTCTCCGGTAAATATATGTCTAGAGTTTGCACATTCTCCCTGTGTCTGTGTGGGTTTCTTCCGTGTGCTCTGGTTTCTCCCCACAGTCTAAAGATGTGTCGGTTAGGTTGATTGTCCCTGCACAACTGCCCCTTAGTAGTAGGATAAACAAATGGGGTTATGGGGATAGGGCTTGGGTGGGATTCTTGTTGGTGCAGGTTCAATGGGCCGAGTGGCCTCCTTCTGCATTGTAGGGATTCTATTCTACTCTATAAAAGAATGGCAGTGGGATTTGTTTTAGCAAAGAGCTAGCACTGATATTACGGGCTAAATGGCCTGTGTTGTAAATTTTTGGCTTCTAATCTTAAAATAAAGGTTTCATATGCAACAAAAAAATTGCCTTCATATCTGGATATTGTTAACCATCGGTGCTCACAATTCCTGTCATTTACCTTGTTAATTTGACAGGAGAAACTCACATAAATAACCGTACTTAGTCTTTCCTTCAGCTTGCAAGTGACACTGAGATTTGAGATCCAGTTAAGAATGAACCGTTCTGGCTTGAGATATCTCCCCCTCAAACATCTTATCCAAACATTCCTCACTTACAGGAATTATTGGCATTCACTTACAACACTGTGCTTATTATTTTGCCTGCCTTTGCCTCACCCAAAATGATAAGTTAGAAAACATGCAGATTACTTTGTGCATAAACGGCACACATCGTAGTCCAGGAAAAAAAAATCTCCCAAGTCTGCATTGACAGGATAGCAATAAAAGGAATAATTCATGTGCCGTAGTAATAACAGTCGAGATTTGTGAAGGAGTGTAATAGGTTGAAACAAGCTGCAGCTTTAAGTTGCACACAGGTTTCTGACAAATATAAACAGCGGAGATTGATGGAACGAATGGTGCAGTAGTGCTGAACATTGGAATAGCAATATATAGAGCTCTGTGAGGGCATGCATCTAATCTCCGAATTCTACTCAGCTCCTGATCTTCTTGACACTGCGATGGAGAGACAAAAATTTGAACCTGCACCGTGTAGGTGGGAGGGAATCATGAAACGGGATAAAACAGGAAGGTTCTCATTGCTGGGCTGTTCCCTCGTGCCTCCTGGTACCTGGGACAAAGTAACATTAACAAAAGGGGCTTTCAGGAGACTTCTTTCGGTCAGTGAAGTGTCGAATGCAAGGAAAACTCGTGTTTAAGAGCCCGTGAACTAATTTAGTTATGAATCTACACTTGGCAGCCTTCTGTTAAACCATTGCACTATTTCCTGTGGCTCAGCTGGTCATATTCTCCCTTCTATGTCAGAAGGTTGCAGGTTCAAATCTCACTCCAGGACCTGAGCACAAGATTTAATGCAGACACTCCGATGCAGTGCTGAGGGAGTGCTGCATCTTTGGAGGTGCTGCCTTTCAGATCAAACACTAAACCAAAGCCACGCTTGCTCTCTCAGGGGAACACAAAAAAAATCCCATGGTCTGATTGTGAAGAAGAGCAAGGGAATTATCTACACTGTCCTGACAAATACCTATCCCTCAATAGCACAAAAGCAGATGATCTGATCATTATTACATGTTGCTTGTGGGAGCTTGCTGTGTATCGATAGGTGCTTTGTTTCTCATGTTACAACAGTGGGGCAAATTTTCCTGTTCTGCCCACCATGGGAATCAAAGCGGGTGAGGGGCGGGCCATGGAAATGTCCATTGACTTCAGGTGGGATTTTCCAGTTTCAGGGTGAGCGCAGCCAAAATATCCCGTCCAGTGACAACCTTTCAATTTTTTTCATTGGCTGCAAGATGCCTTGGGGACATCTTATGCTCATGAAAGGTGCTATATGAATGCAAGTATTTCTTTAACGTAAATCCAGATTTGACCATTTGATTTGGTAGAGCCCTTAGAAATATTAGCATACAGAGGGATCTAGGTGTGCAGATCTACAGTTCTGTAAAGGTGGCAATTCAGGTGGAGAAGGTGACCAAGGAGGCGTATGGCATACTGGCCTTCATCGGTTGGGGAGTTGAGTATAGGAATTGAAAAATCATGTTGCAGCTTTATAAGGCTTTAGTTAGGCCACATTTGGAGTATTGTGTACAATTTTGGTTGCCACACCACTGGAAGGATGTTGATGTATTGGAAAGGGTGCAGAAGAGATTTACTAGGATGTTGGCTGGTCTGGAGGATATGGGTTATGAAGAAAGGTTGAACAAACTTGGATTGTTTTCATTGGAGCGTCGGAGGATGAGTGGGAACCTGATAGATGTTTGCAAGATTATGAGCGGCTTAAATAGAGTGGACAGTCAGAGTTTTTTTCCCAGGGTTGAAGGGTTAATTACTCGCGAGCATAGGTTAAAAGTGAGACGGAGAAAGTTTAAAGGCTGGCGAATGCCTGGAACGTGCTACTGGTGGAGGTGGTAGAAACAGATTGTATAAAGTTCAAGAGACATCTGGATAGATACTTGAATAGGCAGACAATAGCGGGATATGGACCATGTCAAGGCAAGAAAATATTAGATTAGAGAGACATTTGTGTTTGCACAGACTTGGTGGGCCAAAGGGCCTGTTCCTGTGCTGATTGTTCTTTGTTCAGAAAGTTTTGGTGTATGTTGGGATCTCAGTTGTGCTCAACTGTGGAGTTTAACAAGCTAAAACCATGCAGGATACAATGCAGAGTATAAACCTTCTGCTGTGTATCCAGCTAAGACGATTCATTAGTAAACTGGCTTGCATAGAAGTCACAGAGCCTGCATAGAGCATTGATTTATATTTATGATTTCTATTGAGAAGCATCTTGGAGATATCTTTTCCCCCAGAATGTGATGTGTCTCTCTCTTATTGGTCATTAGTTGTTATGAGTGTCCCACAGCATGATAAATGCAGTTCCTCACAAGCAACATAATTCATCACGAAGTGTCCTGACCACAGTATAACCCAATTATGATCCTATGTTACAATACTTCAAAATTGGCTGTAAAGTACTTTGGGATGCCTGCAGATTGTGAAAGATACTACATAGAGAAAGTCTTCATGAGCAGAACCATAGAACCCCTACAGTGCAGAAGGACGCCATTTGACCCATCATGTCTGCACCATCTCTCCAAAATAGCATTTTAAGCCCAGCCTCCGCCCCAACTCTGTAACCATGGCTAATTCCCCTTTCCTACACAATTTGGGACACTGAGGGAGAATTTAGCATGGCCAATCCACCAAACTTACACATCTTTGGACTGTGGGAAGAAACCGGAGCACCTGGAGGAAATCCACGTAGACACGGGGAGAACATGCAAACTCCACACTGACAGTGATCCAAGGTTGGAATCAAATCCAGGTCCCTGGTGCTGTGAGGCAGCAGTGCCAACCACAGTGCCACCATGCTGCCCTCAAGCAAGCAAGCATCATCAAATATTCTCTTTCCCTGGGAATCGTTGCCCCTCATCTCAGTTTCCTGATCAGAAATGCGACAGGTCCTTTGCCTTCAATGTGGAGAAGAAGCTACTCGAAGCAATTTACGTCATACCTTGAAAAGTGAGGTGTCAAATTCTGTACTTCATACTAGGCGAAATCAGCAGCAACTGCATTATCCAGGTTGCCTGGTGAAGGGATTTAGCAAAGTGATACATTTTGTCACGACCAGCTCTCTTTGAACCTGGTGTTGTGAAAGGTAAAGGTAGGTTAAAATCCTCTCTGTTGCAAAATCAACCCATCGATTTCTTTGTGTTGGAGACTCAGGATTAGAGGAAATCTTTCTGCCGCTTGCCAAGAAGATGAACAAGAATATGGGCTGGAGGTACTTTATATGCCATTGATTTAACCACTGCACCAACTCATCATTCACGAGGCTGCACAGTGGCACACCAGCAACACTGCTGCCTCACAGTGCCAGGGACCCAGGTTCAATTCCCGGATTGGGTCACTGTCTGTGTGGCGTCTGCACGCTGTTTGCGTGGGTTTCCTCCAGGTGCTCCAATTTCCTCCCACAGTCCAAAAATGTGTGGGTTAGGTTGATTGGCCATGCTAAATTGCCCCTCAGTTTCTTAGAATGTGTAGGTTAGAGGGATTAGCAAGAGAAATATGTGGGGTTGTGGGATAGGCCCTGGGTGGGATTGTTGTTGGTGCAGACTCGATGGGCTGAATGGCCTCCTTCTGCACAGTAGGGATTCTATGAAAGGCCGCAACACTTTATAATCCCTTCTACATGTGAGCCAAGTGTGCTGGTGAGGTCATCATCTAATGAGATTCCCAGGTTCAAATACAAATCCAACAATGTAAATAGTTGCCCTCTACATTTTCCAATCAAGACATGTTATGGATGAAATACTAGCTTCTGCCAATGCACTCTCAAAGTGTCCAGGACCAGGTGAATCGTACATCGCACTGGCCTCACAAAACTCAATGAGTTCCTACTGGGACTTGTGACAATCTGCAGTGTCAGCTAAAGCCGTAACCTGCCCGCCACAAAGAGTAAAATCCAAGGCACTCCTTTCTGATTACTTTGCCAGTCTCTCATATACATGTCACACCAGCCTCAAGAACCATAGAATTCAGCAAGAGACTTCATGAGTTAGTTCCCTTTCTTGTAGTCAGTAAACAAGGAGTATGCACTGGAATACCAATGGCATGCATTCATCAAAAACAATCCTACTCTTCCCTCCCCACCTGTATTAGTTTTAGAAATACAATATACCAGTCACACTGACTGTGTTAACATTGGCTAGGCAACATAGTGCCGTTCTGACTTCTAATCAAAGTGATTCACAAAGTAGTACACCACGGTTGGCCTGTTTTCCTAATGTTCCTGCAGGTGGGGTCTTTATCATAACCTATTGGGTCAGATACCAAATCAGTAAAATGTGTTTTCTAAATCGCAAAGATGCATTCATGCATTTACCGGAGAGTGCACTTAACCTGTCAGTCACTGGCACCAACCTGGTGGAACCCCTGTGGCAAAGAGTAATGACAGTCTTCCATCCAGTAGAAAAAGAATGTAGGATTAGTTTTGTGCAATTTGCACTCTCAAGATGAACACAACTCATTCCAATTTTGACTCCCCAATAATCATAGAGTTTTACAGCGCAACAGGAAACCAGTAAGCACATTGTGCATGTAGATGGTTCTTTGCAAGAGCTATGCTATTAGTCCCACTCCTGCTCCCACTTTTCCTCATAGCTCTGCAATAACTCTCCTGACCTTACCTGAGTGTGCCTTTGCAGCAGCCTCTAATTGCTCCGAAGACTCATTGCACTCAAAATCTCACGTCAAATCATGTGATTGATGATTTTGTTTGGAATAATTCAACTCTGGAACTCGATGCAGATTTACTTTGTGATTCTTTTTGCACAAAGAGGAAAGCATCTGGTGTGAGAAGGTAAATCCGATGGAAAGGAAACTCCATCATGTAAAATGGCCAAGGGTCACAAAACTTTTTTGTTAGTGTCCCGGGATACGTAGGTTAGAGGGATTAGCGGGTAAAATATGTAGGGATATGGGGGTAGGGCCTGGGTGGCATTGTGGTCAGTAAAGACTCGATGGGCCGAAGGGCCTCTTTCTGCACTGTAGGGTTCTATGATTCTATGATTTTTAGACATTCTTCGTTTTCTGGGGAGAGAAGCAACGCACCAGACTGCCAAAGAATTTCTACACTTGAGTACAAAAACAGAAAATGCTGGAAAATCTCTGCAGGTCTGTCAGCATCTGTGGAGAGAGAATAGAGTCAACGTTTCGTGTCTTGGTCACCCTTCATCAGATTCCAGCATCCACAATCATTTGCTTTTCTTCTAAACTTTGACATTTATTTCCGTGACATTTCAGAAAGAAAATGTCTGCTTGGCTCAGCACTCTCATCTCTGAGTCAGAAGGTTGCAGGTTCAAGACTCATGCCAGGGACTTTATAATCTGTTGGCTGACACTTCAGTCTGGCACTGAGGGAGTGCTGAATCGATGAAGGTGTCACCACCTCTCAAGAGAGACATTGAACAAAGATCCTGTTTGCCTGTTTTAAAAAAAACTCATGGAAACAATTTGAAGAGGAACAGAAGGAGGTACTCATATTGTTCTTGTCAACATTTATTCCATATGTGATACCAAGAAAACATTTATGGGTATTTATGTCACTGTTGTTCCTGGAACCATATTGTGCTGGCCCACCAAACAAGTGACGATGCTTCAGAGCAAATTTATTGTCTACGAAACACTTTGGATATCTTGAATGTTTTGATGATGTTTTACCTACACTGTGGGCAGAATTTTCCCATCCCATTTTTGTGGGACGTGGACCATAAACATGTCCGTTGACCTCAGGCAGGATTTTCCGACCATGGGGCAAGCCCAGCCGGAAAATTCTGGCCAATGAGTGACTTTGAGGTAGTCAATATATAATTTTCCTTGAAGCTATTTATTTTGAACTATTTACATCCAAGACCTCATGGTAAGTACTTTGGATGCAGACTGTTGAGTCTTTCTCCCTTGGAGCTTCTTGGTTACTTGACCCCTGATGGCATGCTTGCATTCTCATTAACATCATTGCTTAATTAACATAACTGTTAACCATTTGGTGTACGCCAAGAGTGGAAAAGGCACACTCCAAATGCACATCTTTCTGTCATGGATGGATCAATGGGTATAAATAGAAATTTCAAGAGATTGTGAATCAAACTGACACAATCTCACCATAAATCCAACAGCTTTACTGCTGCAAACCTAACTTCAAACAATGCAAAGTGATTTAAAACAGTTACCACCCTAGAGCTGGTCAGACTAGTCGACTGCAGGCCAGAAGGAAGCATTGTGGCATAGTGGTAGCGCCCTTACTGCGAGACCAGAAGCTTCGGGTTTGAGTCCAATGCCAGGGTTTGTTGGCCATGGATGGAGCATTCAATACTTTTCAATGGGCTGATTATCAGCTCAGAAATCCTTCCACCACTTCCCCTACTATTTCCCAAAGGCTAATAAAACAGCATGGGTGTGAAGATTCCCAGTAAGTGTGATCGCATGCAAATTTGGCTAAACTGACCTCATGAGAGCTAAATGTAATTTCAATTGAATTAATAGAATCATAGAACCTCGACAGTGCAAAAGCAGGCCATGCTCCAACAGAGTATCCCACACAGACCCAACCCTGTAACTCAAGTATTTACCCCACCAGTCTCCCTAACCTACATATTCTGGGACTCAAAGGGGCGATTTAACATGGCTAATCCAACTAGCCTGCACATCTGTGGACTGTGTGAGGAAACCGGAGTACCTAGAGGAAACCTATACAGACACGGGGCAAACAATGCAAACTCCACACAGGCAGTCACCTAAGGCCAGAATTGAACATGGGTCCCTGGCACTGTGAAGCAGCAGTGCTATCCACTGTGCCTCCATGTTACATAAAAAGTCTGACAACACCAGGTTCAGACTTTTTACTGTGTTTACGCCAGTCCAACGCCGGCATCCCCACATCATGACCTCCATGTTACCCCAAGGAATAAAATGAATTTATCAATTTTCTGTCCCAGCTTTGCCCACCACTGAATGAATATGTTAGAAATTCTAGCAAGCACTTGAGATCTTGATACACTGTCAGAGTTGGCTAAATGGACAAACAAGTGCAGGCCAATTGAACTGGATCTGACTAGGACCAGTTAGCTTACAGCAGGGAGTCTCCTGTTGATGGTCTTACCCCTGACTGGGGAGTCTAGATGAGGGTGTTTAGCCTAATTCTATACCTTGGCTGTATGACAATTCATCTCATGCACCAACCCTCGGAGTCACTGGACTGGTCTCTGATTGGCATCTGGAGCGCGTGGCACCATGTTCCAAAAAGTGCCAGCTCAGTTACTCAGCAAATCCAAACAATTCTTAAAACATATTCTTACGTAACTGTGTCAAGGCATAATTGTCAATAAGCAACATACTTGGGCTACACTGCAGCACGAGATTCACATCTACAGGTCATGTGGCCCCTCCTTCAATCGTATTTCGTTGGATGTAAAGGAGCTAGTTCAAATCTACAAAAACCACTCAAGTACTTTTACAAAATTGTGCCTGGTGTGGTATATCACCAACTTGAGCACTCGCTAGGACTTCGAATGTACACGTCCTATAGTGGGCAAAGCTGGGACAGAAAATTGATAAATTAATGTTGCTTTTTGGGGCAGGCACGGTGGCACTGTGGTTAACATTACTGCTTCACCACACCAGGGACCCAGGTTCAATTCTGGCCTTGGGCAACTGCCTGAGTGGAGTTTGCCTGTTCCCCCCATGTCTGCGTGGATGGTCCCACAATCCAAAGATGTGCAGGTTAGATGGATTGCCCATGCTAAATTGGCCCTTAGAGTCCCAAGGTGTGTAAATCAGGGGGATTAGTGCAGTAAATATGTCACAGGGTTAGAGTCTGTGTGGGATACTCTGTTGGAGAGTCAGTGCGGACCCGATGGACCGAATGGCCTGCTTTCTGCAATGTCGGGATTGTATGATTCTATGAATTCCATTGAAATCATGTGTATTCTCACTGGGTCAGTTTAGCTAAATGAATGGCTGTAATGTACCCTTACTGAGGATCTGTGCACTGTAGAATAATCATACAGTCCTTACTGGACGAATGACCAGTACCATTCCAAACAATTTCAGGAACTGCGTTAGAGAAGAAAAGAAATAGCTTTGTTATCAACCCCAATGTTGAGAACCTGGGAGGAGCGGAGTGGCAGTACGTGTAAATGTTGTGCCAGAATGTATTTGTGCCAGAATATAATTGTTCACCCTTTATTAAATATCCTTCTGGTATGAGGGAGGAAGGAGAAAAGAAATCGCACGCCTCGTTACATAATATGCTTCCTTTTTCTCAATTTTGTTTGAGGGCTACAGCAAGGCTCCTTGAATAATGTAGAGTCGACAGCCTTGCTCCGTGGCAAAAGAAAATCGCTCATCTCCGACGCTTTTTTTAACAAATCACCTCTCCTTCAGTCTGTTAGGATTGAGCAATCGACCTATTTCCACACCCAACTCCGAAGCAAAGAAAGAAACCTTTCAATTGGCCTGGGGTGCAGCCATAGATAAAGTTACAAGCCGCCATGTGATTTATGAGGGTTCTGACAGCCACACCCAAATAATCTGAGTAAGACTTAATTTGCAAATGAAGGATTTCTGACAGCCTTGTTCAGTTTTCTTGGTTTTGCTTGCAGCAAGGTGACACACACACTGTCAGCCCATGCTGTGTAAAGTTATTGTAAAGAAACGGTAGGTTGGACAAATAAAAGATTCCATGGGTGTAACTGTCGATTGCAGCCAGCGCCTGTGGCACAATTATTTCAAACAGTGTTAGAATCAGAACTGATGATTCATACACATGAAGCAAGAATTAATGGTTACCAGCAGCACAGAATGTTCCAGAACGCACGGCAAGATGTGTTCAAGGCTCTACCAGGCACACAGTGCCAGATACAGCAAATTATTTATCTGGTAATGATGGGCTCCAGGCACATGAACTCTACTTTTCTTAAAAGCACAGTGGTTAACACTGCTGCTTCACAGCCAGGGGACCAGGTTCGATTCCCAGCTTGGGTCACTGTCTGTGTGGGAATGCACATTCTCCCCGTGCCTGCATGGGTTTGCTCCAGGTGCTCCGGTTTCCTCCCACATTCTGAAAGGCGTACAGGTTCGGTGCATTGACCCAAATCGGACTGTGGCAGCCAGGGGAATTTCACAGTAACTTCATTGCAGTGTTAATGCAAGCCTCACTTGTGACTAATAAATAAACTAATTTTAAAATGGATATAAGTAACTGTCACAACTGAGGTATCTTCCATATTGATTGCACTCACATAAAATAACAATAATTGCTCCTGAGAGAAAGAAAAATCTCTGCAATGTTAGTCCAGATGACACATACAATATCAGTTATCCTACTCGCTTCAGGCCTCATCTCGAAACTAGCTCAATTTTCTATTCACCAACAAAGGGCAAAAGAAAACTACCTTATCTTATCTTAAAAAAACCCAGCCTGCGGACAGGCAACTTTCCCTTCAGTGCATCTAAATTATTTTAGTTATTCTCTGTTGTCTGCTAATAAGAAATGGGAAGGATGGCCTACTAATCAGCTACTCTTAAGTTCAACAGGGTGAGAGGTGACACGACACCAGGTTATAGTCCAACAGGTTTATCCGATACCACAAGCTTTCGGAACGCTGCTCCTTCGTCAAGTGAAGTTCAACAGATGGTCAGGAGATTTATCTGGAATTTATTGCAATCAGGAAAACTCATGCACCTTCTGCATTTTATTCTACCTTTAGCTGATTTTGCCTCAGTCAATTTTTCTCCCTTTTACCCCCAAAAACGTTAGCTCCCTTCAACTGTTACAGTAATTTAGACATCGTGTTCCCTCTGTACCTTACCAAAGTGACCATCATTTCATCTATGTGCCTCAACAGTGATTATCAGGAAGCCATTCGTTAGGGAGGGAACATGGCATCAAGTTCAATCCTAAACAAATGCTCAAATGTGTTTCCGAGAAAGGGTGTGGATATCCCGAGCAATGTTCTCCACCTTAACTGAGAGGCATTGACATTAATTACATCTCCCTTACCAACATGATCTCTTCAGTTCTGTTTTGCAGACTACGGGGTGGATTTTCCCACTCACCCGCCATAGGAATCGTAGCGGGCAAGGGAAGGACAATGGAAAGGTCCATTGATCTCGGGCAGGATTTTACAGTTTCGGGGCGAGCACGGTGGCACAGTGGTGAGCACTGCTGCCTCACAGCGCCAGGGACCCGGGTTCAATTCTGGCCTCGGCTGTCTGTGTAGAGTTTGCACGGTCTCCCAGTGTCTGTGTAAGTTTCCTCCAGGTGCTCCGATTTACTCCCACAGTTCAAAGATGTGCAGGTTGGACATGGTAAATTGTCCAAGATGCATAAGTTAGATGGGATTATCATGGTAAATGTGTGGGATTGTAGGGATAAGGTGTGGGAAGAGGGTTTGGGTAAGATAATCTGCACTCACGATGGGCCTCTTCTGCACCATACAGATTATAATGATTCTATGAATCAAAAATTTGCATCAAAAATGAAATCACTAAAACTGTAAAAGCAGCAAAATTCATCAGGTTTACAGCAGTGCAACCAACCCTTGAAGTGGTCTTGATAGTGATATTGCCATCAGCTTAATCACTTTAACTACCTTTAATATATGATGATTGAAACACCATTTAAACCAATTATTAGGGATGGTCCAAACTGCTTGAAGCCAAAATGGCATTTTCTACATAATTGTGCTCCTTGTATTTAATAAACCTTAATGGAAGTGTCTATAAATAATAATGAGTTTGTTTATTCAACTGAGCAATGCCTCTTGCAAGCAAACTCCTTAGATCTGCAAAGAAACCTGCAAGAGCAGGGGAAAGGTGCAGAGTACAGCTCAAGTCAAATTGGGAAGGATTTCACTGGAAGACAGTTTGGAGAAAGAGGTAGCAAAACAGGGGACACTACTCAGATCAGAATTGTTTGGAGTCTCAGGAATACAGGGTGGGATTTTCCACCTCTGCCCGGTGGTGTGTTTTCCAGAGACAGAAGAAGCTCACCACTGGCCACCGTGGGATCTTCTGGTTCCATTAATGCCTATGCCATTTTGCATGCCTCATTCACCCATGCCCATGAGGAACCTCTTGTCGAGGGTCTGCCATTGCTGGGATGGGGAATTCCCACCTGCAGGAAGTTCCGGAAGATCCCCACCCACCGTATCCTTTGGATGTTATGAAACTTGCCCTGTGGTGTTGTTCGAGACCGTACAGATCCACAAACATGGCAAGTTTTATCCCAAAGCTGTACTAAGTTGATAAAGCTATGGTAAACTTGACCTTGTCTTTAGCGCTCATGGATTAATGAGGTTTGGTGGTGGGGGGGGGGAGATGGGTGCAATGGGGGTTGGCAATGGGTGAGGAAATGAACCAAACATGCCACTGGCAAAAGTTGCAGAGGTTGCAGATTCCTGTGGAAACATATCTTAGCATATTACTGCTTTTGGGAGAGAAAGGGAAAGAATTGGAGACAAAACAACTCGTTGATGTCTGTACTTCCTCCCCTATAGTTATTATAATAAATATTAAGGAGAATAAGTCCAAGTTAGGGTTTAATGGACAGCATGGATCAGTCAGAACATGTCTGCGAAAATTAAAACAACAGCTACTCTCCTGCTTTATCAAAGTAACTGGAATTGAAAAGACAATATACCGGGCAGGATGATTTCTGATCCGACTTGAATCCCTTCCACTCTGGATTTATTTTACCCCTCTTTTTTGTGTGTCTTATACCTTTTCATTGCCTGAATGTGATGACCATAATCAAGTAGTTTGTACACCTTTACAGTTTTATAAAACTGTTAAAGTCATTAAACCCTTCTTGGAGTTCAACATCTTGCAACTTTGCGATTTCCTGTTGTATCCCCTGTGTTATTCTGGTGTGGAGATGCCAGCATTGGACTGGGGTAAAAACAGTAAGAATTCTCACAACACCAGGTTAAAGTCCAACAGGTTTATTTGGTAGCACGAGCTTTAGGAGCGCTGCTCCTTCATCAGGTGAGTTCCACTGATTCCAGATAAACCCGTTGGACTTTAACCTGCTGTTGTGAGACTTCTTACTGTTTTATTCTGTTTAGTTTTCCAAAGGAGCGCCCAGATCCCACGTTCCTATTTTGATGAAGATCTATATTGCCCTACCTACCTTTCTAATAGATTCTGATCAACTTGTATTTCTCCAGCATCTTCTGCTTTGCTCTCCAGATGGAATATTCCATTTCCAATCCCTCCCCCTCATAGCGGGTTTAATAGCTGTGGGAAGAGGGGAGAGAGATGTTGGACGGTAGAATTGGCCGGGAGTAATGTGGCGTGAGCCGAAACTTCTCGCCAGCATAAACTGAGGATGGGAATGTGTTCTCCTGCTTGCCAGAGTGGCTCACCATTGCCGCCAGAGGCTGTGGTGAACGGTTTCTCCCCTCTTGTGTAGCCACTGCCAAAGCTCACCCATGGCTACAGTGTTAGAGTACAACCTGGCGCATATCTGGGGCAGAAACTGGGCATTCTGTTGGAGTAGGTTCTGTCGCATCCATCACCACCCCACGGAGACAAGTGCACATGTTAGCTGCACTTCATCAAGAGCAGCTGGCCAGACCCTTCACCCCGTGTGCCACTCTGTTGAGTGCCCCCAACACCTGATGTTCCCTCGTCTCCTGATCTCATAGAAATCCCACAGTACAGAGAGAGGCCATGTGGCCCATCGAGTCTGCACCGACCGCAATCCCACCTAGGCCCTACCCCCATATCCCTACATATTTACCCACTAATCCCCCTAACCTATGCATCTCAGGACACTAAGGGCAATTTTAGCACAGGCAATCAACCTAACCTGCACATCTTTGGACTGTGGGAGGAAACCGGAGAACCCGGAGGAAACCCACGTAAACACGAGGAGATTGTGCAAACTCCATACAGACAGTGACCCGAGCCAGGAATCGAACCCAGGTCGCTGGAGCTGTGAAGCAGCAGTGCTAACCACTGTGCTACCGTGCCACCCCAGCATCTCAGGCAGGGCCCATCCCAGAGGCTCATTATCTGACTTGGACATTTCATAGAATCCCTACAGTGCAGAAGGCGGCCATTCAGCCCATCAATCCTATGCCAACTACAATTCTACCCAGGCCCTATTCCCATAACCCTCATTTACTCTCCTGGTTCCTCTAACACTAGGGTCAATTTAGCATGGCTAATCAATCTCATCTACACATCATTGGGCTGTGAGGGGACACACGGAGGAAACCCATGCAGACACGGGGAGAATGTGCAAACTCCACACAGATAGTGACCCAAGCCAAGAATCGAACCCGGATCCCTGGTGCTGTGAGGTAGCAGCGCTAACCACCGTGCCGCCCTCATTGTGTCAACATCAGTGATGCCTCTTCCTCATTAGCCCTCTGAGTGTGAATGAGTTTGACCCTGACTCCTCCTGCTGTGAACACATGTCCGTATGGTGACCACTTGAATGTGAGACCCAACCTGAACTGGATCGAATGCCCACCGCAGTGTGTGTCTCTGGGCTGGTGAGGAGGTGCAGGTGACTGCTGTGACCACGCTGCAGGTGCACTTTCTTCCTCCGCCCCAGTACCCTCAGTCCTGTGTGGGCTGAGGACATGCTGGGCAAAGTTTCCTTTTCTGTCCTTCCCCTCTCCCTGCTGGCAGCTGTAAATGAGAGAGCAGAGAGCGAGTGATTACAGGAGCTGTCTCTAACTTGATTCTTAGGTTTCTGTGTGACTGGATCCTTACTGGATGGAGGCCACCCATTGACCACTCCAGCTGTGTGGGCTCGCTCTGGTTCTCCCCCTGCCAACTGGTCCGCCCACTCCTCAAAGCCAGTGAGATGTTTCAGGTCAGGCTGACCTGCTCTGTCCTCTCTCTCTCTCGCTCCTGGTGCCTCAACTTTTCCTACACAAAAGAAGATGATGCTGTTGAGAACAATTGGCCTTCAGTATCTTTCTCAAATTTTCGGTCTTACAAATAACCCTCTGCAAGGCGCGCCATGTGATTGATGCAGGTTGTCCACAAGAGTTTCTGGGACAGCATCTTCCAGAGCAGTGATCCCATAGAGATAGCAGGCTCACAGAGGCTTGTCATTAGTGGTGACCTCAACGCCTAACCCCCTTTCCCACCCACCCCTATTCCCAAGCGACACCTGTGCTGTGTGCCAGGATTGGGAACTCAGAGTGGCCTCCCCACCTGCAGGTTAGGTGAACTGCAGTAGGGCTATAAGGCAACATCTCGTCACACAGAATAGGTCTTTTATACAGGGAGCGCATGGATGGTGTCCTTGACCCTGGCGTCTATGTCCCCTTCACCATTCAGTGAGATGAATGTGAGCAGTTGAGGGTTCACTTACCCTGGTGGAATGGATGAGGTTATTCATCCCTTTGCAGCATTGCAGGCAGTCCTCTAGTGCAGGCCGTGGTCACTGACCCATCTGTACACTGCCTCCCATGCCGGGTTGGACTGAGAGCTCAACCTCCTCCTTCCATCCTCTGGGAAGTAGCTGCCCCTCCTGGACCGACAGGGCAGTGAGAAGGACCTCCAAGAAATCTGGGGGCCAGAGCTCCCTGTGATTGGCAAGCCATCTCCCCCTTCACTGGGGAGCAGGTTGACTTTCAGGCATCTTTTAAATATGGTGCCCAGATACAGAATCCAGCCCACCCTGCCACAAAAAAATCAGGAAATCCCACCTGGTCCCATGCAATATGGTGTGAATTCCCACAGACTCCATGGAAGGAAACATTCCCGATTCCCACCTCCATTCCTGAATGGAAAATTCCACCCTCTTGTGTTGGGATACAATTGTGTTATAGTTGATGCTCCCAATACCACATTTTGGAAACTTAGTTAAGTTTGGTTTAGTTTACTTATTAGTGTCGGGAGTAGGTTTACATTAACACTGCAATGAAGTTACTTACTGTGAAAATCCTCTAGTCGCCACACTCCAGCCCCTGTTTGGGTACACCAAGGGAGAACTTAGTGTGACCAATGCACTGAATCAACAAGTCTTTTGGACTGTGGGAGGAAACCGGAACACCTGGATGAAACCCATGCAGACATGGGGAGAATGTGCAGACTCCATACAAACTGTGACCTAAGCCAGGAATCAAACCCGAGTCCCTGGCACTGTGCGGTAGCATTGCTAACCACTGTGCCTGCTAATTTGCCGTTTCCAATTCTTTGTTCAATTTTAAGCAAAAAATGCAGCAACCCAATTAGGGTTTGAGTGAGAACATTAGAGAGGAATACTTTGGGAATTCAGATGGAGAAAGTGATTGAATGTGATGCCATTGAAAGAGCGAACATGTCATTGCACAATCCAATCTGGACAGAGCCGATGGGACATTGAACAAGAGGTCTTTCGAAAGCCTTACTTTATTTAAAATGTGTAAGCACTGTGTATAATCCGACTTAAGTTGTTCATTGCAGCGCATACCACTGCAGCCAAAAGCTTCTTTATTCTCTCCATAGCAACTACATAATCTGTAAACAAAGTAAGACATCTTGGTGGGTAACAGAAGTCAATATTGGATTTGCTGTACCTCCGTGCATTGTGTCAAGAAGTGCTATTAGAATGCTTCTTGTCTTGAGTTACCTTTTACTGACTTGGTTATCCAGTGACTGGCATTACTTCAACTTCACCTTTTTGTACTTTCAACAAAGGAGTCTCAGCCAGGCTTTTGTTAAGACTGGTTCTTTTGGTATGCCTTTGCACTGTGTAAATACAAAGCAGGAAACTGTAAAGAGAAATATTTGCCTAGATTAGCAGAGGCTTGTTCCTTCTTAATGTATTCCAAATACTGCAATTTACCCACAAGCTTGAAGAAACTGTTGTGTTTAAAAGGTCTTTTTCTTCCTTTGTCGCAGTTGGGCTTTGCCATCCTACGCAAGAAAGGTTTAAACATCCTTGCATGCTTCAATTTTATCCTTCTCTCCTCCCTGTCCCAACCCCTCCCCACCCTTAACCTTCATCTTGTATTATCTCACTATAAGAACATAAGAAATAGGAGCAGGAGTAGGCCAACCAGCCCTTCGAGCCTGCCCCGCCATTCAATAAGATCATGGCTGATCTGTCGTGGCTCAGTTCCACATTCCTGCCCTCTCCCCATAACCCTTAATCCCCTCACTTATCAAAAACCCATCAACCCGCGTCTTAAAAATATTTAGCGAGGCAGCCTCCACCACTTCAACGGGCAGAGAATTCCAGAGATTCACCACCCTTTGAGTGAAGAAGTTCCTCCTCAACTCCGTTCTAAACCGCCCCCCTTTTATCTTGAGGCTGTGCCCCCTAGTCCTACTGTCCTTTCTGTGTGGGAAGAGTCTCTCCATTCGGAATAAAGTGGATGAGCTGGTGGCGCAGATCGGCACAAATGGATATGATCTGGTGGCCATTACAGAGGCGTGGCTGCAAGGTGACAGGGACTGGGAGCTGAATGTCCAGGGGTATCAAGTGTTTAGGAAGGATAGGCGGGAGGAAAAAGGGGGGAGCGTAGCTCTGCTGATTAAGGATAGCATCAGGGTGGTAGCAAGGGATGATATAGGAACCAAAGAGCAGAACGTGGAATCGTTGTGGGTGGAGATTAAGAACAGCAAAGGGAGGAAGACGCTGGTGGGTGTCGTCTATAGGCCCCCGGATAATGATCTGGAGGTGGGGCGGGCTGTTAACGCGCAAATAAGTGCGGCGTGCAGGAATGGGACGGCCGTAATTATGGGAGATTTCAATCTACATATTGATTGGTCGACCCATGTTGGATGCGGTGGGCTCGAGGAGGAGTTCTTGGAATGCTGCCGGGATAGTTTCCTTGAACAGTGTGTGTTGGAGCCGACGAGGGAGCGAGCTATCTTGGATCTGGTATTATGTAATGAGGCGGGTAGAATTAGGGACCTTGTGGTGAAGGATCCTCTTGGGGAGAGTGATCATCGTATGGTGGAGTTTCTGGTGCAGATGGAGGAGGAGAAAGTGGGTTGCCGGACACACGTCCTTTGTTTGAACAGAGGGGAGTACAGTAGGATGAGAGAAGAATTGGCGAATGTTGACTGGGGGAGCACGTTGGAAGGAAGGTCTGCTGAGGAGCAGTGGAGGATCTTTAAGGAGATCTTTCTTGGTGCTCAGCAGAAATTTATTCCAGTGGTTAAAAAGGACCGTAGGAGGAGAGATAATAAGCCGTGGATAACAAAGGAGGTGAAGGAAAGTGTTAAATTAAAAGCGGAGGCGTTTAGAGTAGCTAAGAGTAGTGGGCAAGAGGAGGATTGGGAGAGGTTTAAATGTCAACAAAGATTGACAAAGAAGTTGATAAAGAAAGGTAGGAGAAACTATGAAGCTGGGCTAGCACTTAATATAAAAAAGGATAGCAAGAGTTTTTATAAATATATAAAAAGGAGGAGGCTGGCTAGGGTGAATGTTGGACCCTTAGAGGATGAGAGGGGGGACTTAGTGGTAGGGGATGGGGAAATGGCTGAGGTCTTGAATAACTTTTTTGTTTCTGTCTTCACGGAGGAAGACGTGAATAATTTGCCGGGTGTTAGCGATGGAAAGGTGGTAGGACTGGAGGGTCTTAATGACATTACTGTTACTAGAGAGGCGGTGCTCGACAGACTGGAGGGACTGATTGTGGACAAGTCCCCAGGACCGGATGGAATGCATCCGAGGGTTCTGAAAGAAATGGCGGAGGTGATAGTGGATGCCTTGGTGGTTATTTTCCAGACGTCGCTGGATTCCGGGGAAGTGCCGGAAGATTGGAAAGCGGCTAGTGTTACGCCGTTGTTTAAGAAGGGTGGCAGGCAAAAGGCAGGGAATTATAGGCCAGTTAGTTTAACGTCTGTTGTAGGTAAAATGTTAGAATCCGTCATCAAGGAGGAAATAGCGAGGCATCTTGAGGGGAATTGCTTGATAGAGCAGACGCAGCACGGTTTCGTTAAGGGGAAGTCGTGTCTGACAAATTTATTGGAGTTCTATGAGGATGTGTCTAGGGCAGAGGATAGAGGAGAGCCGGTGGATGTGGTCTTTCTTGATTTTCAGAAGGCGTTTGACAAGATACCTCGCAAAAGGTTATTGCAGAAGGTAAGGGGGCATGGAGTTGGGGGTAGGGTGTTAGCATGGATAGAGGATTGGTTGTCAAATAGGAGGCAGAGAGTGGGGGTTAATGGGTGTTATTCGGATTGGCGGTTGGTGACTAGTGGAGTGCCCCAGGGGTCGGTGCTGGGGCCTCAGCTATTTACCATTTATATAGATGATCTGGAGGAGGGAACCGAGTGTATGGTGTCGAAATTCAGGAACTGGTCCAAATGGGTATTATTTATATGTGAACCAGAGATGTGAAGTTTTTGGGTCATTCCACTATGCAAGGCATCACCATTATGTCTCATCAGGTCACAGGCCTGACCTGTTAACTTGATTTCTCTCCCCTCAGATGCTGCCAGACTTGCCGAGTGTTTCCAGCATTTTCTATTTCTACTGAATTTTAGCGATCAGTGTGCATTTGCCCCTCAATCTCTTTGAATGTCCACTGTTTCTAGTTTGTCACCATTTAAATAGTGCTTGGATCTATCATCTTAGGGTCCAAATTAGATAAACTTACATTAGTCTGAGTTGACATCCAGTTGGCAGCCACATCTTTGCCCACTCACTTATTCTATCTTTTTATAATTATATTTTCCTGCCTACATTACTTGTTCTGACACTAGTCTTTGTGTCATTGCAAGATGACACCTGACAAATAAATATAGCTCAGATTCCAGCACAAATCCTTGTGAGATGCCACTACTTTTCAATCTCTGCCCATTATTCCTGCTCCCTG
Organism: Carcharhinus amblyrhynchos; assembly: GCF_965287045.1. Taxonomy (NCBI): domain Eukaryota; kingdom Metazoa; phylum Chordata; class Chondrichthyes; order Carcharhiniformes; family Carcharhinidae; genus Carcharhinus; species Carcharhinus amblyrhynchos. Next base: position 60,189,704 of record NC_137335.1, read on the forward strand.
GCTTCCACCCCCTAACCAATGTCCTAACCAGGCCAATTCCATGAGCTACAATTTTAGCTTTTTAAGAACCTTCTAGATTGCTTCCTGGAAGACCAATCCAACTGCATCCATAAACATCCGCTTATTGACTTCCTCAAAACCTGTAGACATGAGGTGCCTTTTACAAATCTCTAATCTGTTCAGATTTCTCTGAATGTTCACTTTAACTTTAATGATAGATTCCAATAACTTGCCTACAACATTTGTTAGATGAACAATGGTGGTTCCCTGGATTCTCACACTGCTTTCTTAAATAAAAGAATTATATTCATATTCTCTGTCACAATGACTGTGGTACACCGGTCACTCTCATCCTTTTTCACCTCTGCATTCCTGGATGTGATCGATCTGACCAAATGTATGGGTGTTCATATAAATGCTCTTGAAGAATGGATAAGTTCTATTTAAGTGTCATTATCTGAAGTTTTTTAAATCCCCCGCTCTTTAAACATTATGTTGAAGTTCTCAATGAGAGTTTAAAGAAGTCCTTCTGCTGAATGGCCATCTGGTGTAGGTTAGAAAAAAACACTGCCATTGGATCATGCTTTTTCAAAGTCAGTTCTCCAAGGACTATGAATGCTTAGCTGAGTTTCAAAACTAGTATTTTTCAGAAATGATTTTCTGACTTCCGTTTGATTGACTGTTAAAATAGATGATTAAAGGATTAAATGTATTGGTGTGAGGTGTGAGCAGAATTTTTTTTACATAAGAAATTAAGCACCTGACAAGCTTTTGAATGGATTTCTTGAATAGGCTTTTTCATTATGAATTGTGTATGAGTGAAAGCTGTATTACATTGATGGAAGTTTAGTTTTTTTCGTCTCCATATGTCTCCATATGAGGTCGCAACAAGGTGGATGGTAGATACGTGGCTATGAAGGGTGCATGGGATGTTAGTTGGCATGGGAATATGAGAGGGTATGTGGGTGGTTGGGGGATGTGGCATGAGTTGACATGGTGGTGAGTAACGTAAGGGTGTGAGGGGCTAAGGGGGTGGGTGGAGACTGAGGGGGTATGAATGGTGATGGCTAGAGGACCTAGCAGTGTCTTAAACAACCGGGAAAAAGTTCTGAAGAACTGAGGAGGCCCTTATAGCCAGCCCACTTTGGCACCTACCCACTCCTATTGTCAACTTGGACTTGATTCTGGAGTTTGGTGGGCACAAATGTGACCCTACCCCCACCTCCCTAAAGTAAAACATTGGCTCTAAGGGGGTTCTCGAGCTACATCTGCCGTGTCAGGAAATTCCCTGATCTGAGCTAGCTTCAGAAGCTAAACTCTGACCTTTCATCTCTCATTAATGGCCAATTTTGTCCAAGTGGCAGTGCTCATGGATTTGAGAAATGCCACAGATCGGAAGAAGCCCTAATGAAAAAGAAATCTGTATTTCTATAGTGCCTTTTATGGCCACAGAATGACCCATCATGCTTTAAAACTTAGGTAATATTTTTGAATTGTAGTAACTGTTGTATTGTGGGAACAACTGAAGCCAGTTTATGTGCAGCACAAAGCTCCCACAAACAGCAATGTGATATTAAGCAGATTATTGATTTTTATAAAGTTGATTTGAGGGATAATATTGGGAAGGATACTACGGTTCTTCAAACTAGTGCCATGGGATATCTAGGATCAACTGAGGGGTTAGATAGGACCTTAGTTTTATATGTCATCTGAAATATTTCAAAGTGTGACTCTCCCTCAGTATTATACTGGACTGACAGACTTGATTTTTCTTCTGTGTTCAAGTCTAGATGTGGGACTTGATACCACAATCTTCTGATTCAGAGCCAAGAATGCTACCAACTATGGTTGACATAGTTGGTGAGTTTTAGCAGTGCATCAATAGTAAGCAATGCAGTTATGGTACATTGACAGTGGAAAGGGTGATGTTTAAATGAGAGGTTGAAGTGCAGATTCAGTGGACGTTTCTTTCTTGGATGGTATCACACATCTTGGGTGTTGGGAGAGTATTCCATCACAATCTTGACCTGTGCCTTGTACGTGATGGAGAGACAGGAAGTGGACCATTTAACTTACAATACCTAACCTCTCACCTGCTCGAGTCGCCATGGCATTTGTTTGGCTGGCCCAGTTAGCTTTCTGGTCAACGATGACCCCCCTCAGGATATTGATGGTGGAAAACTCTGTGAAGGGAATACCATTGAATGTGAAGAGTGTGTGATTGGGCTCTCTCCTGTTGGAGATTGTCATTATCTGGCACTTGTATAGCATTAATGTTCCGTGTGACTTATCAACCCAAAGCTGGATGTTGTCCAGGTCTTGCTGCATGTTTCATTTTCTGAAGAGTTGGTGAAAGGAATGGAACTCTTGAATTCTCTTTCTGTCTGAACCTGGTAACAGCCATTATCTTTTTGAACGAAAAACATTTCCCCTTCCTCCTAACCTTCTTATTTTTAATGTGTGTCCCCTGAACTGAACAAGGAAGTTGATTTCCGAACGTGATATCCAAATAAGATATGAGAGACAATTTCAGTGCGGTACTAGGATGATTCAAGCTTGTCCTGTTTGTATGATGCATTGTCTCCTTTTTCTTCCTTAACTTTGAGCACAGGAGATAAGATACCATATTTCTGCAAAACCCACGGACAAACAAAATCCTCATTGGACCTATGCAGCATAAGAGGACATTCAGCCCATCATATCTGTTTTAGCACAGTGTTAGAGGTATCAATTGGAGCCAATTCCTTTCTCTTTCCCCAAAACTGTGCATTTCTTTTTTCATTTCAAAGAGGAATTCAATTTTGTATTGAACATTACGGTTGAATCTTCTTCCACCACCGTTTATAAATAGTCCAATGCATTAAATAAAATCTTGTTCCTCCTGATTTTTAATCCGATCATTTTAAATCTCTGATTACTCACTGTCCTACCAGCACGTACAGTTTCATTCTATCTACTCTATCAAAACTGCAGAAATGCAAGCTATACTAAAGTTTATTTATTTATTAGTTACTTCTAGGTTTACATTAACACTGCAATGAAGTTACTGTGAAAACACCCGAGCGCCTCTGGCATCTGTTCAGGTACATTGAGGAAGAGTTCAGCGTGGCCAATCCACCTAACCAGCACGTCTTTCGAACTGTGAGAGGAAGGCTGATACCGGAGTTGAGGGGGTTGAGCTATGAGGAGAGGCTGAATAAACTAGGCTTGTACTCGTTAGAGTTTAGAAGAATGAGGGGAGATCTCATTGAGACGTATAAGATGATGAATGGGATGGATAGGATAGAAGTGGAGAGACTCTTCCCGCTCAAAAAAGACAATAGGACTAGGGGGCACACCTCAAGATAAAAGGGGGGCGGTTTAGAACGGAGTTGAGGAGGAACTTCTTCACTCAAAGGGTGGTGAATCTCTGGAATTCTCTGCCCGTTGAAGTGGTGGAGGCTGCCTCGCTAAATATTTTTAAGACGCGGGTTGATGGGTTTTTGATAAGAGAGGGGATTAAGGGTTATGGGGAGAAAGCGGGAAAGTGGAACTGAGCAGCGACAGATCAGCCATGATCTTATTGAATGGCGGGGCAGGCTCGAAGGGCTAGATGGCCTACTCCTGCTCCTATTTCTTATGTTCTTATGTTCTTAAATCAGAGCACCCAGAGGAAACCCACGCAGACACAGGGAGAATGTGCAAACTCCACAAAGACTGTGAACCAAGCCAAGAATCGAACCCTGGCACTGTGGGGTAGCAGTGCTAATCACTGTGCCACTATGCTGTCCCATGAGTTTTGTTATGAATGGATACTGACTTATAGTAATACTTTTTATGTCATTACTATTGCAGCTGCATCAGAATTGATCAGATTCAATGAGTTATGTTTACCTTGGTCATTGGCAGGTCAAGGGTCTAGAAAATTGCCAATTGCTGAGTAAAAGTTCAATGTATAGTAACTGTGGAAATTGACTGTTTCCCCCATAGTTTCAATGAAAATATAACACTTGTGTGACTTACTTTTTTCACTGTCTACAATCTGATCTCCTGATGTACTTTTTTCCTGCCTACCTCATTTCATACATTAAACACTATTCCTTTTCTAGGTGTTTATTAGCTGGTCTGCAAAAAGAAAGACTTTTTATGGTGCTTTTCAAGAACATAGATGTCGCAAAGCACTTTACAGCAAATGAGATACTTGTGAAGTGCAAAAACTGTTGTAATGTAGGAAACACGACAGCCAATTTGAATATATTGAACTCCCAAAGACAGCAATGTGACCAAGGCTAGGTGATCAGCTTTTGCCGTGTTGTTTGAGGGATGGATAATGGTTAGGACACAAGGCACACTTCCCCGGTGCTCCTTCAAAATAGGGCCATGGGATCTTTTGCATTCACTTAAGCAGGCAGATTGGGCCACAGTTTAACATCTTAGAGGAACTATCTCCAATTGTACACCATTCTGTAAACATTGCTGTGCAACGTTAGCCTTGATTATTTTGCTGAAGCCTTAGGTTGGGACATGAACCTAGAAACTTGTGACTCAAAGTATGCCCTACCAACATAACCACAGCTGACATGTACATTAAAGTTCACAATACAGCATCACCAATGCTGAGAGAGAAACCTTTATGATCATCTTGATCAAGACAGGTAGACATCAGAACAGCACAGATAAAGATCCCCCGCCCACCCCCACCACTCCATAGAAGGTAAGGCAATTCAGTTCAGGTCTCACTCCAGACTTCTGGTAAACATGAGGGTATGGATGCCAACTGAGCCTGTGGAACAATATTATCTGTGACCTTCATGTCCCTGGGTACACAGCAACATCAGCCTCAGAACCAATTCCCAGTTAGCACCAACTAATCACTGCTGAAATATATATGTGTACCAGGGACCTGGCAACTGTGTGTGTATATTTTGAATAGGAACAAGAAAAGGCTCTTCTTTGATGCCCCCCATGGTTTAATAGCCTGCTGGCATTCACAACAGGTGTCAAATAGTTCATTTGAATAGGAAACTAAAGGACCCCTGATGCTGGTGGCAGCTTACTCCATTATAATTCTGCATCGTCAACAGCTAGCAGATGACAACTGTAATGACAATACACATCGCAAGCAATCAGGTAATTCTATCTGTTCCAAATTCAGCAATTTCGTCCTTCTTTATTGTTTTAGACAGTGTGCTGCAATACAACGTGATTTTTGTCAGTCAAACTCTGGCAACCAGCTAATATGTTCTTTCTTCTTTCGACTTGTATAAGTCAAGTAGTGACACACACACAAATTCATGCATGCACTCAAACACACCCATGCGCACATGCACATATGCACATGCACACTCATGCACAAACATGCACTCATGCACAAACACACATAAACACACACAAGCACACACAGAGTAAAATCATGTATTCCACTGCACATTCACAGTCCAAATAAAATAGGCTTTGATTTTGGAGGATTGGATGCCACTGTGTGCTATAATCCTTGGATTTTAATGACCTGGAATTGTGTCTTGCTCAGGTGGATGAAATTAATGTTTCTTCTATTTATTAGCTGTTAATGCCTTTAAATAAAATTTGCTTTGAGCAGCCTCAATCCAGTTAGTCAGGCAAATGCAAATCATTCATTCAAAGTCTGTGAGAAAAAGAGGTAGAGCAGGAGGAAAATGGTCATTTTAGCAGAACAGAAGATTGTGTTTTAAAGGTTGGGTTGAAGCATCTTGCCAGGATGATCACATGGGGAGCCCACTTCACACTGAATTTGGCTTCTGAGTGCTTGACATTTTTACAAAGTAAAAAACAACAATAATATTGTGCTGATTTACTTGATCTTAGCAGCAGTCATGGGGCTATTAGCTAGTTGCCCTTGAATTGGGAGTAAGAACATTGGTTACCTCTATTGTTATCCAGTGAATTATCCTGAAGTGTGAGGATATTGGGTAAGAGTGGGATTGGATTGGACTGTGATGTCCTTTCCTTCATGTTTGACTAGTTTCCTGGCAATTGTATTGCCTCTTGTCTGGAGCATGGTCATTTGGTTGATGTCCTATAAATGACTATTAATTGTGAAAGCATTAAGATTCGTGGGAGAGGACAGTTCTGCTCAATATGAGCCTTCATCGTGGACATATACAATATTTTCAGGTGTAACCTAGCCAATGTTCAGTTGGAGGGCAGTATGCAACATAGATAATTTTCCAAACTCTGACCACCACCAGTGGTGACATGGAGATGCCAGTGTTGGACTAGGGTAAACACAGTAAGAAGTCTCACAATACCGGGTTAAAGTCCAACAGGTTCATTTGGTAGCAAATGCCACTAGCTTTCGAAGTGCTGCTCCTTCGTCAGGTGAGTGGGAGTTCTGTTCACACACAGGGCATATAAAGACACAAACTCAATTTACAAAATAATGATTGGAATGTGAGTCTTTACAGCTAATCAAGTCTTAAAGGTACAGACAATGTGAGTGGAGAGAGCTTTAAGCACAGGTTAAAGAGATGTGTACTGTTTCCAGACAGGACAGTTAGTGAGATTTTGCAAGTCCACTAGTGGCACAGTGGTTAGCACTGCGGCCTCACAGCACCCAGGACCCAGATTCAATTCAGCTTGGGTCACTGTCTGCGCAGGGTCTGCGTGTTCTCCCTGTGTCTATGTGGGTTTCTTCCGGGTGGTCCGGTTTCCTCCCACAGTCTGAAAGATGTGTTGGTGAGATGCATCGGCCATGCTAAATTCTCCGAGTGTAACCAAACAGGCACCAGAGTGTGACGACTAGTAACTTCACAGTAACGTCATTGCAGTGTTAATGCAAGACTACTTGTGACACTAATAAACAAAGTTTAATAATTCACAGTCAGCTGAGCCCCAGAGGTCCGTCCGCTCTTGCCCCAGGAAGATGAGTGGGAATTATGTCTTTGCAAAGCAATTTCCCAAAGTGTGTTAAGTGAGACATTTTTACCATACAATATTACGAACCAAACATTATGTGGCGAGGGAGAAACCTCATGGAATTGATACCACTTTAACTCAAGCCAGTATCTCATAATTAATTAAAAATAAACAATACAAACCTCATGATTTGCAAAAAAGAACTTGACCAAATGGAGGCTGGTTATGAATAATTTACACCCTCTCCCTGTGAATGCCTCTCCTCTTTGGGAGAAAAAATATCTCACAAATGGCCCTAATGTCATTTGGCGCGAAGATCAATACTTTCTCCACTGAACAATCATTGCCATTATGCAAAACCGCGCTGATAGCAACAAGTTCCATCAACATTAAATCTGATAACAAGTTTCACATCAAAAGAAGTCTCTTGTGACCAAGGTCCATTGAAATCAAATCTGATAACAGCAAGTTCTATTTGAAAGCAAGTCTGATAAGAACAATATTAATAAATGGCAGCACAGAAGAGAAATATGAAAAACAAACAAAAGGTCAGCAACCTGAAACATTGGGCGGAATTCTCCCGTCTCAGGATTGAGTCCCATAGTGGGAATGGGGTCAGGAACATGGCGTGTTTCCACCTGCAGAGGCCGGCAGGAAAACATGTCAAATCTTCTGGCACAGACCTCATTTGGAGGAAGTGGGACAGCACGGTGGCATAGTGGTGAGCACTGCTGCCTCACAGCGCCAGGGAGCAGGGTTCAATTCCAGTCTCAGGTGACTGTGTGGAGTCTGCACATTCTCCCCATGTCTGCATGGGTTTCCCCAGGGTGCTCCGGTTTCCTCCTATAGCCCAAAGAGGTGCAGGTTAAATTGATTGCCATGCTAAGTTGCCTCTTAGTTGCAGGGGGATTAGCAGGGTAAATATGAGGAGTTATGGGAATAGGACCTGGGTGAGTTGGAGCAGACTCGATGGGCCAAAAGGCCTCCTTCTGCACTGTAGAATTCTATGATTCTATTCTAATTATGCAACTGAGGGTTTTGGGCTGTATCTTGTGATGAGGCAGGGCTGATGGCACACAATTCCCTGCCTCTCTGGGTGCCAAATTGAAAAGGCGCCTAACTGCAATGACCCATTATTGGGGAAAGAATGTTGGCCTCTTGAAAATGAAGCTGGATTTCTGGGAGCATTCCAAGTCCGGAGGATGCACCCCACCCCTCTCTGGGACACCAAATCTTGAATGTCAATCTACTGGTGCTAACTTGGGGTCCAGCGTCACTTTATTGATGGTCTCCTTCTTGAACACTGAAGGCAGTCCCAGGCATCGGTCAGGTAAATCCCGGCATCAACACACCACCCCATGACAAATGTGCTTCGCGCCTGAGTGTTTTCCTACTGGCACCGCAGAAAATCAGGTGTGAGTGATCCGGCCTTCTCCTACATTCCATCTGTAGGATACAAATGAGATTCATGTCAGGGTTTTCTGATCTGCCATGGCAGGCAACAGCAGAAGATCCTGCTTTCAATTCACGCCAACTTAAAATGGATGTTTTTGACGTCCCACCAAATTCCACTCACAGTGCCTGCCGTTGAACTTGCCAGCAAGGATGTGGGAGAATTCTGTCTGTTAACTGTGTTTCTGTATCCACTGTTGCTACCTGACCCGTTAAGTGTTTCCAACATTTTCCACTGTTATTCCAGATTTTCAGCTTCTGCGGCTTTTGTGGCAGTTTAGAATTAACTGCAGTACGTAAGTGGTTAATCATAGAATCCATAGAATCTCCACAGTGTGGAAGGAGGCTGCACCTACTCCCTGAAACAGCATCTTACTCAGGCCCAACCCCCCGATCCTATCCCTGCAATCCCACAAATTAACCATGCCTAATCCATCTAACCTACACATCCTTGGACACTGAGGGACAATACAGCATGGCCAATCCACTTAACTTGTACATCTTTGGACTCTGGGAGGAAACCATAGCATCTGCTGGAAACCAACGCAGACATGGGGAGAATGTGTAAACTCCACACAGATGGTCACCCTAGGCTAATGAATGAGCCTAACAAACCCCTCAAGAAAGCATTGAGGGCAGATAGTATATATTTGAGAGGGGACTGGATGAACATTGTGAAGGGAAAGAACTGTCGGTTTTGAGAGAGCATAGCTCATTTTTCAAACTTTGGAATTGGAATTGAAAAGTACATTTGCCTCTTCTGGGTCTGGACATTCGTAAATTATTATATTCATTTGTAAAATGCTCCATTCAAGGGAGCTTTGAATTAACCTGTTCCCAATAAATTCTCGGCCATGAGTATAACATCATGTATAAGTATGACAACTGGCAAAAGAAACCAATATTTTAAAAAAACATAAATCATACTTTTTAAAATGGATCCCAAATGTTGAACACATTTAAGCCTCAAATATTTATCTTCAATACCATCGCCAGAATGTATGAACGGTTATGTTTGTGGTATCCTCTGAAAGTATTTAAATTACTAAACATTATTTAGAAAGTAATTAATCTATCACTCCAAACTGCCAACTAATTTTTCCATTTCCCTCTCTATTTATGAAGTGTTGCAGCCAGTTTTAGCTCTTGAACTGGGTGAACTCAGCGAAGGCGAGAGTTTGAATCTTTCTAGTCTAAATGGCTCTGCCAATAATTTGTTGAGCTCACAATTACAGTCGGGTGTCTGCCATTATTGTTCGGACATTTTTCATGTTTCTTCCTCTTCCATTTTTATCTTTTACCCTCTCCCCACCTTTCCACACCAACAACTTGTATAGGTTTCCAGGTCCAGCAGCACCTCAGAAATAAAATTATCATCCTCGGATCCAATTTCCTCCATGACCTTACCCTCTCTACCTCCGTAATTTCCTCCAGTCCTCAGATTTCTCTGTTTCTTCAAGTCCGCCTTCTGTATCATCCCCAATTTCCTTTGTCTTGCCATTGACAGTTGTGCCATCAATTGCCTGGGCCCCAGACTCTGAATGCCCTCCCTTGACAAATCCCTTCACTTGACATCTCTCTTCCTCCTCCTTAAAATCCACCTCTTTTACCAAGTTTTGCCCATGTAGCCTTTTTTTCAGCTTGCATGAAATTCTGTCAGATAATGCTCCTAGGAAGTGACTTGGAACATTTTGCTCTGTTAAGAAGATTAAGTGCAAATTGTTGCATCACTAAGACAACTTTAGCCTCATTCTACCACTGCTCCAGTGCAGTTGAAAATTAAAAGATGGTGGGATTTTCCGGTCACGCTCGCCTCAAAAGCAGAAAATCCTGTCTGAGGTCAACAGATCTTTCAATGGTCCCTCCTCGCCCGATACGATTTCCATGACAGAGGGAACATGAAAATATGCCCCAATATCTTTGAGGTGGGCCTCCTTCTGTTTCTATTTTCCCTTCTTTCATGATCTTTGTGTCTAGGATGGCACTGTTGAGATCCATGAGTTGTCAAACAATAAACAATGGCTATAAAATGGAGTCTGCCTCTTCTATGTGCACTGTTCTTCAACCCCAACACACCATTCTTTTAAATAATGTAATTCAATGGAACATGTAGTGGTCAGGAACAAACATTACCTATTTGCCCCTAAAGTTCTTTTGACTTCTGGAAGGAAATTGTTGCTTCAGCATATTGTCAGCATACTAAATTTTAGCTAAGTTAATTACTAGCCATCATAGTAACCAGAAAGGCCTAGGCCTGAATTTCAGTTGAGATGGAAAGCCACTCAGTCGTTACAAAAATGGCTGCAGAGGTCTGGACCCAAACATCCTGCCACTGAACGCAGCAACTACCATTATCACAGCGGGGGTTCCAAATTGCACCTTTATGGTTCACAGAGGCAGCTGGCCATGTACAATATTCATGTCAGATTTTAATCAGAGTGGCAAACACTGCAGATTAGACCTGGCAGAAGGAGGTCTAAAGTTTGCAGGGTCGCTTGAATAGATGGGCTACCCTTTTGGAGAGGTAAGGTATCCTTTTGCATATAGTGTCAGGACCTGGGGGAGTTATGTATCCTTTGGGAAAGAAAAGGTGTCTTTTGGGGTTGTTAAACGTAAACATAAATATGCATTAAAAAAGTACATAAACTCATTGCAACTATCAAACCCGTTATGTTTTTCACTCCAATATCTAGCCTTCCATTCAGCTGGCTCCAGTTACACATGTGGTGGCAAATCCTCCAGTCCCCTATCCAAGTTGGCATCATTTATGTGGGTCTACATGGTGACCTATGGCAAATTTATTCATTCATTGTGAGTGCAATGATGCACTGTGAGCAACTTCATTAGTGAACAAAAAGAGACTTACTTAGTGAGCTTTAAGAACCAGCAACATCATTGTATTTGGCTTTAAAATACATCTGGCTGAGGGAATTCCTCTCCCTAGGGTGATTCCCCAGTCTTGAGTCCCGAGTGGTCACCTAGGGAAGGTAACCCTTCACCTGCTATGTTGCTCTAACAGGGACAACGACCACAGTAAAGTAACAGCGTGGCTGAACCCTGACTCATCCACAAATATGTAATTTTCAACAGGATTACCCTGTAATGATCAAATCTGGGTGCCCTACTTGAATTATTTCACTGCAATAATCTCTCCCTCAATGTCAACAAAATGAAAGAGATTGTCATCAACTTCAGGAAGCATAGTGGAGAACATGCCTTTGTCTACATCAGTGGGGAGAGAGTATCGAGAACTTCAAGTTTTTAGGTGTCCAGATCTTGTCCTGGTCCCCTCATGCTGACACTATAGTTAAGAAAGCCCACCAACGCCTTCACTTTCTCAGAAGGCTAAGACAATGGCCTAGTTGTATTATCAGCTATGACTCTCACCAACTTTTACAGATGCACCATAGAAAGCATTCTTTCTGGTCGTATCACAGCTTGGTATGGCTCCTGCTCTGCCCAAGTCATGAATGTAACCCTATCCATCATGCAAGCCAGCCTCCCATCCATTGACTCTGTCTACACTTCCCACTGCCTCGGCAAAGCAGCCAGCATAATTAAGGATCCCATGCACCTCGGACATTCTCACTTCTGCCTTCCTCCGTTGGGAAAATGATACAAAACTCTGAGGTCACGTACCAACCGACTCAAGAACAGCTTCTTCACTGCTGCTGTCGGGCTTTCGAATGGACTTACCTTGCACTAAGTTGATCTTTCTCTACACCCTAGCTATGACTGTAACATCACATTCTGCACTCTCTCATTTCCTTATCTATGAACAATATGTTATGTATGTATAGCGCGCAAGAACAATACTTTTCTCTACATGTTAATACATAAGATAATAATAAATCAAATCTCTTTAGTTTCGGGATGCTGAAGCTCAAAATTGACCTAATTGATGTCCAAACCTAAATGAAGTAAGTACCCAAATGGGGGTTTAGACTATAACTTAGTGCTGTACTTCACAATGCATTTATTGATTGATCCTTCAAGGCAGAGATGCCAATAGTACGTGTGCAGTGGACTATAGGTGTCCTAGGCTGAGTCTTAGCCACAATCCTACCATTCAACCCTGTACAAAATGCAGTGTGAAAGGTTCTATCCAATTTTAAACTTTTAGACACTGCGCTTTCATTACTAATGGATTAGCTTTCCAATTTTAAAGTAATCTGCTACCTCAGTTATTTTTAAAGTAAACAGCTTAAAGTAATTTCCTGTGGCTTGTATTTGGAGTTTCAGTAACCTGGGAAACTTGCTACAACATGTAGCACAATTTCCCAGCATCCTGCAGTGTTGGAGTGACAAACAATCTAGTCTCAAATCATGGCTCGCTTTGTTATCATTGGTAACATTCCAAGATGCAAGGGGTCAGTCTTTGTTGGGAATGTCACATGGTTGGAGAAGCAGGCTCAGTCTCACGTGTCAAAACTAAACCTTTAGACAACATTACAACATTTTGTTAAGTCTGTACAGTGGTACAGTGGTTGGTGCTGCTACCTCACTGTGCCAGGGACCAATTCAGGGTTCAATTGCACCCTTGGGTCTGTGTGGAGTTTGAACATTCTCCCTGTGTCTGCATGTGTTTTCTCCGGGTGCTCCGGTTTCCTCCCACAGTCCAAAGGTGTGTAGGTTAGGTGCATTGGCCATGCTAAATTGTCCCTTAGTGTCCCAAGATGTTTAGGTTAGATGGATTAGTGGAGTAAATGCACGGGGTTACGGGGATAGGGTCCAGGTACGATTTAAAAATAGGTGGGTCGGCACAGACCTAATGGGCTGAATGGCCTCCTTCTGCACTGTGGGGAATTCTACATTGAATTAGACAAATTGTCCTAGGTTGACCATTCTCTTTACTGTGGGCTGGGTTTTCCAGTCCCTCTGCCTGATGGGATCTTCCAGTCTCTGTCCGCAGAGATTTAAATGGCTCACTGCATCTGTCGCAGGGAAACTTGCCACAACAGGGCTGGAAAACTTCAGCCTCTGTCTGAAGCTGGAAAAATATAATTGTGAACGTCTGAATTCCTGAGACCATAAAATTCTATTCAAAACAACCTTTTGAACAAAATAATTGCTTACTAATTAGGGGGAAAATTTTCTCAGCTCAACATGGTGACATCCTAAAAATAGCAGGAGATGTTCCATGTTGTGGTGTGGTATTCATTCAGAAAATGCCTACCATTTTACATGGATTGTCAGGCCAAAATGTTGCGTTAAATGAACAAGGGGACTAAGTAGCAGCTGAATAAAGTTATGGTTCAGCCTATTTCTGGCTATGCAGTCACCCATTGCTTTTTTACCATTAATATGACAAATATGTAACTCACAGTGACACAGTGGTTGACACTGCTGCCTCACAGCGCCGGGGACCCAGGTTTGGGTTACTGTCCTTGTGCAGTCCGCGCCTTCTCCCCGTGGCTCCGAGTGCTCCAGTTTCCTCCCACAGTCCGAAAGGTGTTCTGGTTAGATGCATTGGCCATGCTAAATTCTACCTGACACACAGGTACTGAGTGTGTCGACGAAGGGATTTTCACTGTAACTTCATTGCAGTGTTAATGTAAGTCTACTTCTGACACTAATAAGTAAACTTAATCTTAAAACTTAATCTTAATAAGGGATGATTGACTGTTAAGGATAATTTCTGTTATCTTGGGACCAATGCAGGACAGAATGCCACAGTCATTTAGAATATCTGAGTCAGTTTGTTGGGGAAGTCAAGCAGAGACATGAGTAGGAACAAAGAGTTGGCTTGCCAATATCGATAACTATACAAAACCTCACTACCCTGCGATATGGAAAAGAGCCATGAATCTGCATTTATTGTCGCATCCAACAATCTGTTTGCTTATCAGACTGATGATAGTTTTCCCAAAGCCACAATCCAAATATCACAATGGAGGTGGACGGAAAGTGTACACCAAAAGCCACCTTAAGATCCTGCAATATAAACCTTGACAAGTGGAAAGACATAGCCACAAGCTGATTACAATGGCATCATGTTGACTAGGTTGATTTAAGTGAATTTGAGGCTATGAGATTACACCTGACTGCCAGGGGCCTGCGATATGGAAGCCAACTCACCTCTCTTCCTCCTCTGCCTTTCCGCATAATGTGTGCAACAGTATGTTGGTGTACTGGGAGGTTGGCTGTCCCATTGACGTAACCGCAACAACTGAGACTCATCTGTCAATTTGATGGAAGACACCATCAATGTTGTCTAAAATAGCAAGCAGGTGAAATTTCCTTGCGATATGCTCCTAATATTATCCATAGAATAGAATTCCTACAGTACAGTAGGAGGCTATTCGGTCCATCGAGTCTGTACTGACCACAATCCCACCCAGGCCCTATCCCCGTAACCCCATACATTTACCCTGCTAATCCCCCTGACAGTAGGGTCAATGTGGCATGACCAATCAACATAACCCACACACCTTTGAACTGTGGGAGGAAACCAGAGCACCCAGAGGAAACTCATGCAGACACAGGGGAGAACACCCAAACTCCACACAGACACTGACCCGAGACCAGAATTGAACCCGGTTCCCTGGTGCTGTGAGACAGCAGTGCTAACCACTGTGCCACAGTGCCGCTCTGGTAAGCATAGTGGCTGATAGCATTGCCCATAGCATCCAAAGTTTTCAGGTCAAGTACTTGTACACAGACTGTGTGCAATGCTCACTTTGGCCTCATGTACCTTTTTAATTTATTTTAATGTGTTCATGGCATGTGGTTGGCAATGGCACATTTATTGTCCATCCCTAATTTCCTTTGAGAAAATGACGGTGGGCCACTTTCTGGGAACCCACATGGTGTGGGTGCACCTATAGGTCTCTTGAGGAGGAAGTTCCAAAATTTTGACCAAGTGACAGTGGAAGGAAAGCAATATATTTCTGTGTCAGGGTAGTATGTGACTTGGAGTGTTTGCAGTTCTGGTGTGACATTGCCTAGAGGAATGCAAACAGCAATGTCCTCCAACAAGCACCACTGTCTTCCATGGTGTTGCAGGCTGTGGGGGCATTTTCCCCCTGATTGCTATTGACTACCATTTTGCTAGGGCTCTTTGATGCCGCACTCAGTCAAGTGCTGCCTTTAAGTCAAGGAGTTACTCTCACCCCACCTACATTTGACCCAATATCTACTGTGATACTGAACAACAAGTAGGCTCATGAAAAACATTTGAATTTTCTTCCTAAGTCAGCCTCTCCTTCTAATGGGATCGACCTTCACAAGGAAACCTTGGGTCCACAGATCCAAAAGACTATTGTGAAAGTTTTTTTTATCTTACTGTAAAATCATGATGGCTTTTTAGGACAATATCAGCCATTCACCAATATAGAGTCATAGAATTCCACAGTGCAGAAGGTGGCCATTCAGCCCATCAACTGTCTGTCAGAGTATCTTACCCAGGCCGTAACCCCATAACCCCAGGTATTCACCCCGCTAATCTTCCTACCCATACTGGGACATTAAGGGGCAATTTAGCACGGCCAATCAACTTAACCTGCACATCTTTGAACTGTGGGAGGAAACTGGAACACACGGAGGAAACCCACGCAGTTGGGGGGGAGAATGTGCAAACTCCACACAGTCACTTAAGGCTGGAATTGAACCAAGGTCTTTGGCACTGTGAAGCAGCTGTGTAACAACTGTGCCACTGTGCCTCCCTTAATATCTGGGCCGGAATTTTACTGCCCTGCCCACCATGAGAATCGGAGTGGGCGAGGAGCGGACAATGGGAAGGTCCAGTTACCTCAGCTGGGATTTTACTCTTTCGGGATGAGTGAGGCTGTAAAATCCAGCCCATGGTGTCTGACATTCTGACTGTTGATCCTCAAGGTGTTTGTTGTTCATAGCGCTTTAGCAGTTGGGAGTGTGACAGCAATATCTAAATGAATTGACCTGACATTATTGAAGAAGCTCACTTAATGGGATGTAGGTACACGGAATTACACAGAAGCAGTGATCCTGGTCCCATAATGACCAGAGGGAATCGTAGAATCGAATCATAGACTCCCTACAGTGTGGAGGGAGGCCAGTCGGCCCATTGACTCAGAAACTCACCCAGGCCTTATCCCCATAATCCCTATTTACCCTTGCCAGTCCTCCTGACATGAAGGAACAAACTAGCATGACCAATCCACCGAACACGCACAACTTTGGACTGTGGGAGGAAACCGGAGCATCCAGAGGAAACTCACACAGTGAGGGGGAAAGTGTGCGAACTCTAGGTGGACAGTCGCTTGAGGCTGGAATTGAACCCGGGTCCCTGACGCTGTAAGACAGCGAACTACAAATGTCTCCTGTTCTCATTTGATAATTTGTCTCCATGAGGTGAGGGGGATATTCACTTTTATCTCTGTAGCAAGTGTCAATGCCACTCTGTGACTGACGTTCTGTCTAATTCCCAAGATGTGAAGATTAAAATGAAGGTACACTTATAACTCAACTGATAATTTCTTTTCGAGCAAATTTTAAGGTTGCAGCAGCTTTCAAGCACTGCAGCTGCATTAGAAGCTGCCTATGAAACCCTGAAAATATTTTGTTATGAATATGGAGGACTGAGCTAAGGATTTCGGAAGAATAGTTTTCTTAACTTCAAGGGAATATTTTGTCAGAGGGTTCCCAAAATCCACTTCAATAAGAATTATTTGTGGTTTGCATAAATTGTAATGTCATATACAGGCTATTGGCCACAGACTGTGATGTCTCTTTTTTTGTATATCTGACCTTTACCCTAATGTCTCACTCTTCTTCCAAAAGAAAAGTCATTTTGTTTTGGAAAGATATATCCATAAGTGAGCTCACTTTGGCTCTGTCAAGGGTATTTTAACTGAAGTTAGTAGAAGCTAAAAGGTCCTCTGAACAGTCAGAAGTTCACCAGTTTCAGAATGTTTGTCCCATTTCCTTCAAACTTTTCCATTCCATTACTTACGTCAAAAGCACTTCCTAAAATCTGTGCGATGCCATTGCACCCTGAGGCCAATGTACTTGAGTGCTTGTAACGTAGCATAGTTTCAAGTTTTCCTTCATCTTCACGTTTCTTTAGCTGCTTCCTTTTCTTTATAAAAAAATGAGAGACTTATGTATGATGATCCTACAGAACAACCCCAAGTTGAGTCAGAGAAGAATAGAATCAAAGTATCCCTACAGCACAGAAGGAGGCTAATCAGCCCATTCAGTCCGCACTGATCAACTTATTAAAAATCTTACCGAGGTCCTATCCCCATATATTAGTGGGGATAGGGCCTGGGTGAGATTTTTAAAAAGTGGGTTAGTAATCCCACAAACGTACACATCTTTGGACATTAAGGAGCAATTTAGCATGGTCAATCCACCAAACCTGCACATCTTTGGACTGTGGTAGGAAACTGTAGCACCCAAAGGAAACCCACACAGACATGGGAAAAATGTGCAAACTCCACGCACTCACCCAAGGCCGGAATTGAACCCAGGTCCCTGGCACTGTGAGGCAACAGCGCTACCATGCCAGCCACAAAACCAACTGGCAAATTCTCAAGGGTAGACCAAAAAATGGTGCGTATTCAAAAAATCTATCTTGGACTTGAAAACCCGTAGATTGGAGGAAAAGGAAAACAGCGGGAAAGGGAGGTTTCCCATTTGGAGGGGTTAGAAAAGGTTAAATGTAAGCCTGCCTGGTTGATTACCATGCAATGTCTCCACATTAGTGTGGGTACAAATCCCATTCCAAACACACATAATAAGAACATAAGGTTGTAAGAAATAGGAGCAATGGGTTTAGTCCTCGAACCAGCACTTAATATAATCATGGTTGACCGCTGGTCTTAACTCCACTTTCCTGGCCATTCCCCACATCACTTGATTCTCTGAGACCAAAAATACCTGCCAGCCTCTTGGTTGATCAAATACCACCCCATCACCAAATTCACCCCTGGGAGGAAGAGTATTCAATTACACCCTTTGTTACACTACAGCCCGAATCTTGTTTTTAAAATATATCACCCACGCACTGACTTAGTAGTTCACTGGAGATGCAGTCATCAAGGTGGTGATGAAAGAGGAGACAATTTGTTCTAGTTTTTCTTTATTGGCTGACCTAATGCAGCTACAAAACTATAAAACAGCCAGTGATGATGCAACCAATGGTCAGACTCCTTAACATAACATTTATCCATTAGCCTTGACTATGAAAGAATTATGCCATTGATAAATCACAGAATTTGGAATGATTTATGTTATATACCAATGGATAGAGTAGCAATTTAAAAATGAAGGCGTCTATAGGGAAGCATTTTAAAAATTAAAGTATTTAGGGCAGCACAGTAGTAGAGTGATTAGCACTGCTGCCTCACAGTGCCAGGGACCGGGTTCAATTCTGGCCTCAGGTCATTGTCTGCGTGGAGATTTGCATGTTCTCCCAGTATCTGCATGGGTTTACTCTAGGTGCTCCAGTTTCCTCCCACAGTCCAAAAACGTGCAGGTTAAGTTGATTGGTCATGCTAAATTGGCCCTTAGTGTCAGAGGCCAGCAGGGTAAACATATGGGGTTCAGGAGTGTAGGCCTGGGTGGTATTGTTGTCGGCGCAGGCTCAATGGGCCAAGTGGCTTCCTTCTGCACTGAAGGGATTCTATATTGTCTATTTTCCAAACTTACTAGAAGCAGATCTCCTTCCATAAACCTAGACAATTTGAATTAGACACTGACTATCTTCAACTGTTTTACAATATGTAAAAAACTCCCA
This sequence comes from Carcharhinus amblyrhynchos, assembly GCF_965287045.1. Taxonomy (NCBI): domain Eukaryota; kingdom Metazoa; phylum Chordata; class Chondrichthyes; order Carcharhiniformes; family Carcharhinidae; genus Carcharhinus; species Carcharhinus amblyrhynchos. The sequence goes on from NC_137335.1 coordinate 60,208,749, forward strand.
AAAGATATGTTTCTACAATCTAAAAGCCTAACCACCTCCATGGGTTTGGACAACTGATTACCCTTCGCAGTGATTTCATTCGTTCTGCACAAGTATACGTGAGTCTCTCCCTTCTTTAACAAACTTGCATCAACCCCTCTTAGGAACACAGGATCAGTGTGAGAGAGAGAGAGGGCTACTGTCATGCGCTGAGACCCTACTCTACGCTAAGCAAACACATGGAGGACAGAGCATGCCAAGTCAGCTCAGTACCCAATGCTGCCAAATTTCACATACCAGTGACGCCAAAGGTAGCTTTGAGTGAATGTTTTCTTGCCGACCATACTTCACATATCCATTTCAGGTTTATGGAATCGCTCTTTAATAACATGGCATCTTGCGGTTTTTTTAAACCAATGTTCCTTAGAGGTGCACTTCTTGATCCGTCCACATTTTTTTCCATAAACCAGTGGTCTTGAACATAACTAAACATCCTGATTGAAATAAGTGAAGATGTTGTCCTTTGCGTGAGCTGCAAGTTGCTATGCTCTGAATCATTAATTTGGATTTGTTGTTACATAAACAAACCCTATACCTGAAAGTGGTGTGGATGATATGTCTACTTACATCAGTGTACAATAAGGAGCCACTTTGAGATAAAGAACAACAGTCTTGAATTACAGCACCCATGTTGTAGGAGGTGTGTATATTATTTTCACTGTGGTTAATTGAGAACAGAGCCGTGTCAGATCTTTTATCCTGTTCCAATCATTTGAAGGACAAAGTGATTGTGTACTTCAGCTGTAAGCCTTAATTTTTTTTTATCGTACTCATAAAATATCTACGGCTTAGCAAATGATGCCTGAACTTGGTGGATAAAGTGGGCTGGAATTCTGCAAAAAGGCATTCTGGCTGTTACTCGCCATCCTCTGAGTGCTTGGTTTCCCTGTGCTTATCTTCACAGATTCAGTAAGAGAGGAAGCAACATGAACTACACCAGGGGAGTCTTGAGTTTATCCATACTATTGAACACAAGTAAACCTGCTGTATGAACAAGCAGGATGCTGGATTAAGAACATAAGAAATAGGAGCAGGAGTAGGCCACCTAGCCCCTCGAGCCTGCCCCACCATTCAATAAGATCATGGCTGATCTTGTAGTGGTTCAGTTCCACTTACCCGCCTGCTCCCCATAACCCTTAATTCTCTTATTGGCCAGAAATCTATCTACCTGTGACTTAAACACATTCAATGAGGTAGCCTCCACCGCTTCAATGGGCAGAGAATTCCAGAGATTCACTACCCTCTGAGAGAAGAAGTTCCTCCTCAACTCTGTTCTAAACTGACTCCCCCTTATTTTGAGGCTGTGTTCTCTCGTTCTTGTTTCCTTTCTAAGTGGAAAGAATCTCTCTGCCTCCACCCTATCTAGCCCCTTCATTATCTTATATGTCTCTATAAGATCATCCCTCAGCCTTCTAAACTACAATGAGTACAGGCACAGTCTACACAATCTCTCCCCATAAGCTAACCCCCTCATCTCCGGTATCAACTTGGTGAACTTTCTCTGCACCCCCTCCAAGGCCAATATATCCTTTCGCAAATAAAGGGACCAAAATTGTACACAGTACTCCAGTTGCCTCACCAGTACCCTGTACAATTGCGGCAAGACCTCCCTGGTTTTATACTCCATCCCCCTCACGATAAAGGCTAACATTCCATTTGCCTTCTTGATCACCTGCTGCACCTGCAAACTGACTTTTTGCGATTCATGGACAAGGACCCCCAGGTCCCTCTGCACAGTAGCATGTTGAAATTTATCACCATTTAAATAATAGTCCATTTTACTATTATTCCTTCCAAAGTGGATAACCTCACACTTGCTAATGTTATACTCCATCTGCCAGATCCTCGCCCACTCACTTAGCCTAGCCAAATCTCTCTGCAGACTTCCCGCGTGCTTCATGCAATTCGCTTTCCCACTCACCTTTGTGTCATCAGCAAACTTTGTTACCCTACACTCGGTCCCCTCCTCCAGATCGTCTTTGTATATGATAAATAGTTGAGGCCCCAGCACCGATCCCTGCGGCACACCACTAGTCACCAACTGCCAACCAAAAAAGCACCCATTTATTCCAAATATCTGCTTCCTGTTAGATAACCAATCCTCAATCCACGCTAACACTTTACCCCCAACTCCGTGTACCTTAATCTTCTGCAGCAACCCTTTGTGAGGCACCTATCGAACGCCTTCTGGAAATCTAAAAACATCACATCCACTGGTTCTCCTCTGTCAACCGCACTCGTTACATCTTCATAAAAATCCAGTAAGTTCATCAAACACGACTTTCCCTTCATGAATCCATGCTGTGTCTGCTTGATCAAACCACTCTTTTCCAGGTGTCCTGCTATTTCTTCTTTAATGATGGATTCCAGCATTTTCCCAACTACGGACGTTAAGCTAACTGGCCTGTAGTTACCCGCCTTTTGTCTATTTCTTTTTTTAAACAGTGGCGTCACATTAATTTTTTCCAATCAGCCAGCACTTCCCCAGAGTCCAGCGAATTGTGATAAATTACAACTAAGGCATCTGCTATTACTTCTGCCATTTCTCTCAGTACCCTGGGATGCATTCCATCCGGGCCTGGGGACTTGTCAACCTTTAGTCCCATTAGCCTACCAAGCACTACCCCTTCAGTAATAGTAATCATTTTAAGGACCTACAGTCCCACGACCGTCGATTTTTGGTAAGCTATTTGTGTCCTCTACCATGAAGACAAACACAAAAAACTTGTTTAAGGTCTCGGCCATTTCCTCGTTTCCCACCACTAAATCCCCCCTCTCGTCTTCTAAGGGTCCAACATTCACTTTAGCCACTCTTTTCCTTTTTATATATTTGTAAAAACTTTTACTATCAGTTTTTATGTTTTACACTAGTTTAGTTTCATAATCTATCTCTCCTTACTTTATCGCTTTCTTCGTTGTTCTTTGTTGTTTTTTAAAGCTTTCCCAATCTTCTGATTCCTCACTAGCTTTGGCCACTCTGTACGCATTGGTTTTTAATGTAATACTCTCCTTTATGTCCTTAGTTATCCAGGGCTGGTTATCCCTTTTCTTACATTCCTTCTTTATCACCGGAATATATTTTTGCTGAATACTGAGAAAAACCTCCTTAAAAATCCTCCACTGTTCCTCAGCTGTCCTACCAACTAGTCTGCGCTCTCAGCCTACATTACCCAATTCCACCCTCATCCTATCGTAATCCCTTCTGTTCAAGCAGGGGACACTCATTTGGGACCCTACTTTCTCACCCTCCATATGTATTAGAAATTCAACCATATTGTGGTTGCTTATTGTGAATGCTTTCGCGCTCAGTAAAGTGCATCATATAGTCCACCGACAGTAATAACGGCTTGTAAATCCTGCACTCTAGCACCATTTTAGCATGGCCAATCCGCCTAACCTGCACCTCTTTGGAGTGTGGGAGGAAACCGGAACACCCAGAGGACAGTCACACAGACAGAATATGCAACCTTTGCACAGACAGACACTCAAGGTGGGAATTGAACGTGGGTCCCCGGCTCTGTGAGGCAGCTGTGCAAACCATTGTGCCACCGTGCCGCCCGAAGTAAATTGTTCACGTCGCTTTTTCTTCCACCCAATTGCTAATTTCTCTCTTTTCATCCCTCACCCTCCCCGTCCCCTGCTTGCCCCTGTTTTGATCGTATTGTCTCTTTGTTGGTCTCACACTCCATGGGCACCAACCAGCCTTAGGAACCTTGCCCAAGTACCAAAGAGTGGCTGGCACGGTTCAATCAGAACCCAGAACGGATCACTGCTTTCAGGAGTGGCGGGCGCAAAATTGAATTTTAAAAATAAGTTTCAAGTTGCTTTCTTTGGCTTATTTAGCCGTGTTTCATATCAGTTTTCATAGCACCTTCTGATAGGATCAACTTTTCTTCAGACATAATGCTGCAAAAATTGGCCTGGTTTCAAGTGGAATTTTCTTGGCAAATTCTCTGAGTGCATTTGTGTTCATTTTCAATCAATAATTTATGACCAGTTTAGTTCACATCTGCAATCTCAGAGACTATAGAATTACAGCAGCATAAAGAAAGTCAATCAGGGAGCAAAGAGTTGGAGCTAAGAAGGGCTTATTTTTGGCACATGTTTATGTTATGAAACTGCTTTTTGGCACACTTTGAGATGCAGCACTTAGAAAAAAATGCTGCAAAGGATGTAAAAGTTCAGTGAAACGCACTGTAAGTTTGCCTGTGACCGTGGTATTTCTCAGGGATCTGCAGCTCCATTCATCTAATGGAACTTTAACTGCTGGGTGATGGGAAAGGAAAACACACGCACCCAACAGTAATTTTTCACACTGCTGTTTGTTTTCTCCAGTCTTTGGATGCCTGTACTGAACTTTCAGCTATGCAGTGCTCAAGACAAGTAACATTCCCAGCTCCAGTTCCCAGTGGCCCTTCACTTTGCAGACTCAAGACGTGTACAGATAAAGACTGAAGATTTTCCATAAGGCTCACGCCAATTTGTGTCATGAAATGTATCTGTTGTTGCTGCCATTCCCAGACTGAAGCAATGGGCTATATAGGTTAAACAGTGATAATTATAAATAAGTCTAGAAACATCACACAAAAAGAATTAGAAACAGGACGGAAACATAGAAACTAGAATCAGGAATAAGCCATTTGGCCCTTCGAGCCTGCTCAGCCACTCATTGTGATCATGGCTGATCATCAAATTCAATATCCTGATTCTCCCTTTCTCCCTCGATATCCTTTGATCCTTTTAGCCTCAAGAGCTATATCTAATTTCTTTTTGAAATCACACAATATTCTGGCCTCCACTGTGAATTCCATACATTCTCCATGCCTTTCTTTCTCAGTTCTAAGGAAATTTGGAATGTCAGCTACGACTCTCACCAACTTTTAGAGATGCACCATAGAAAGCATTCTGTCTAGTTGTATCACAGCTTGATATGGGTCCTGCCCTGCCCAAGACCACAAGGAATTACAAAAAGTCATGAATGTAGCCCAATCCATCACACGAACCAGCCTCCCATCCATTGACTCTGTCCACACTTCTTGCTGCCTTGGCAAAGCAGCCAGCATAATTGAGGACGCCACGCACCCTGGATTTTCTCTCTTCCACCTTTTTCTGTCAGGAAAAAATACAAAAGCCTGAGGTCATGTACCAACCAACTCAAGAACAGCTTCTTCCCTGTTGTTGACAGACTTTTGAATAGATCTACCTCACATTAAGTTGATTTTTCTCTGCACCCTCACTATGACTGTAACACTACATTCTACACAATCTCCTTTCCTTCTTTATGAACGGTATATTTTGTTGGTATGTGCTCAAGAATCAATGCTTTAAACTGTATGTTAATACATGGTGACAATAATAAATCAAATCCAATCAAACCAAGCATTCACCACCCAGTGGGTGAAAAAATTTCTCGTCACCTCTGTCCTAAAGGATTTACCCCTCAGTCTCAAAGCATGACCTCTAATTCTGGACTCCCCCACCATCTGAGACAGTCTTACAGAAAAAGGAGAAAAGTTCTATATCAGATATAGGATGAAGTTGATCCAATAGCTATCATGTTAACATTCAACATTACTTGGACCAATCCTAATGTTCTTATCCCTCTCATTTTGCCTGTCAAATTACTGCTGTTCTTGATTTCTTAAATTTGATTTTCATTCTTATCCATTTATTTCTTTTGCCTCTACCTTGCTTGTTTATTCTGGAGAGTTAAAGTTAAAGTTTACTTATTAGTGTCACAAGTAGATTTACATTAACATTGTAATGAAGTTACTGTGAGAATCTCCTAGTCATCTCTGTCCGATGTCTGTTTAGGTAGAATTTAGCATGGCTAATGCATCTAACCAGCATGCCTTTCAGGCTGTGGGAGGAAACCCATGCAGATGGGGAGAATGTACAGACTCCACACAGGCAGTGATCCAAGCAGTGAATCAAACCTGGGACCCTGGAGCTGTGAGGCAACAGTGCTAACCACTGTGCCACTGTGCCATTGTGCTTGAGATAAACCAATCAATATTTTGAATATATTTGAGCTCAAATCTCTCCACCTAACTTCTTTCCATGTTGTAACTTCCATGCTCCTCTAATCTAGCAGCTCAGTCCACTTGCATTTAGGTCCAGACTCGTATGGCTGACTTTTGCCATATAAACGTATCTTTTGTGTGATATGACAAACGATGACTAGAAACCGCACTCTGAACCTGAACTGACCCCTGTACCGTAAAGACTGCTCATAAGCATTGGACATGCATCATGATGTTCTATTCACCACCTAAGTTGCTTCATATCGAATAAGACATGTCTATTGACCAAACCCTCCTCCCCCCGCTGTGTTAATTCTGTTTCATTCTTAGGGTACGAATGACTCATTTTTCTGTGGTAAGACTTCACAATTGAGTGTTAACCTATTGCATGTCAGCCCGATTGTAGAATGCATTTTCAAATCACATTAAGAAAGATGGGAAAGATCTGTTGTTACAGCACAATCAAATTTTGACAAAGGCGCAATCAGATTCTCAAGAAATGGCTGGCATGTCCAAGGGTTTCTGACTGCATCTATCATGTTACAAATCCCTGTGTGAGAACTCAGTGAACTAGTGTGTAATTCAATCTAAAATCGCCACTAAAACATACTGAACAAATAAATAGTGATTCGATTTGACTTGATTTATTATTGTCATATGTATTAACATACAATAAAAAGTATTGTTTCTTGCACACTATACAGACAAAGCGTACCATTCATAGAGAAGGAAGTGAGAGACTGCAGAATCTAGTGTTACAGTCATAGCTAGGGTGTAGAGAAAGATCAATTTAATGCAAGGTAAGTCCATTCAAAAGTCTGATAGCAGTAGGGAAAAAGCTGTTCTTGAATTGGTTGGTACGTGACATCAGACTTTTGTATCTTTTTCCCGAAGGAAGAGGTGGAAGAGAGTATGTCCAGGATGCATGGGGTCCTTAATTACGCTGGCTGCTTTTCTGAGGCTGTGAGAAGTGCAGGCAGAGTCAGTGGCTGAGAGACTGGATGAATTGGGCTACATTCATGACCTTTTGTAGTTCTTTGCAGTCTTGAGCAGGGCAGAAGACATACCAAGCTGTGGGACTACGAGAAAGAATGCTTTCTATGATGCATCTGTAAAAATGGGTGAGAGTCATAGCTGACATGCCAAATTTCCTTAGTCTTTTGCATAAGAATGGTTAAGTATGCTGCCTCCACTCTTTTTTGCATATGCATCATGGAAATGACATAATTAAATTGAAGAGTCAGATTAGATTTATTTTTTTAAAGTGAAGTCTCAATACCAAAAATCAAATAGAGAATTTAGAAGAAACCTATTTATCCAGAGAGAGGTGGGAATGTGCAATTTGTTGCCACTGACTATGATTGAAATGAATTATATAAATGCGCTTAACAAAAAGTTAGATAACCTTCCGAGGGAAAAGGAATAGAGGGTTATAACTGATTGAGGTAGATGTGGACAGATAACAGGTTGACCTAAATTTCTGTGGGGATATAAGGGATCTCTGACTTAGCCAGAATGGTCTGGAATTGTAGATGTCCCAAAAACTAATAGCCACCATATTTGCTGGGGGAAATGGCTAGAGAGGATAGACATGGAGGGAACTGGAGGCAGCTGCATATGTGAAAGTGCAGCTGTCTTCAAACAGATACAATGTTCATTCATGCAAAACACATCTACTGGTTTTTGGACATTTGAGTGATAAGTCCAAATCAGCCAGATTCATTTGGAGAGTTTGGCATCTTTTTGCAGTATAACATGTCCTTTCGGATAGGTCCAAGGACCCCTTTGCAAGATGTAAAGTGTCCTTTGGGAGTAATCAATTGTCTGTTGGGATTGTTAAAAGTAGATAAGAATGTGCACAAAAGGTGGATAAACTCAATGGACATGTCAAGCTATCAAGACATTTAAATCTCCTGCCATTTAAAAGAACAGCTTGCTGTGACTACTGCAATTTCATTTGCTGTTTGATGACCTACATTTGAGGGTTATCATTTTAGGGCTAGTGCTGCTTGATTTATTCCACAACCTTTTATTATCACTACGGGGGACTTGGTTCAGGGTTTGGTTGACAAATAGTTATAAAGTGTTTGACGTGGCCTGTGGTTACAAATGGTTGTTTTGCCATTGGATTGATTACTTGAAGCAACTTAAATATGTGCAATGGATTTTTATCACCAGAAGTGTTTTAAAACAGTGAAGTCATCAATAAACATTTAGTTCCTTCCGAACGTGGCTCCTGAGTTCTGGCTTTGGATACTGGATGAGTTGACATGGAGGGTGTAAGTGTAAAGATGATGGTCTGAGAGTCATAGGTTGATGTGAGCTGGCATTAAATTGGCACAAGGACTATGAAGGGCTGTGGGAATACATTGAGGTGTATAGATTAGCATAAAGTATAGATGGGCCATAGGGGGCATAGGGTGCAAAGTGGCATAAGTTGGCATGGATGGGCAAAGGAAGTGTGTGGCAGGTTGAGGGGGTGTGAGGGATGAGTTAGAAGTTTGTAGTTTGCATTTTTTACAGCTAGCAGCCCCTAGGACTGTCTCTCCACTGTTCCACAGGCAATGGGACAGACTCCTATGAATACTTATCTTACACATCCCACCTGTATGAGATGAAACAAAAAAATTTGGGACACTTTTTCCTGTTTGGAGTTGCGAATTTTCCCAACTCTGCAGGTGCAGCAGGTGATCAAGAAGGTGAATGGGATGCTGGCCTTTATAGCAAGGGGGATAGAATATAAAAGCAGGGAGGTCTTGCTGCAACTGTACAGGGCACTGGTGAGGCCGCAGCTGGAGTACTGTGTGCAGTTTTGGTCGCCGCATTTGCGCAAGGATATTTTGGCCTTGGAGGGAGTGCAGAGGACGTTCACTAGGCTGATACCGGAGATGAGGGGGTTGGACTATGAAGAGAGACTAAATAGACTGGGTCTGTACTCGTTGGAGTTTAGAAGGATGAGGGGGGATCTTATAGAGACGTATAAGATAATGAAAGGGATGGGTAGGGTAGAGGTAGAGAGATTCTTCCTGGTCAGAAAAGACAGCAGGACTAGAGGGCACAGCCTTAAGATAAGGGGGGGCAGTTTAGAACGGAGTTGAGAAGGAACTTCTTCACTCAAAGGGTGGCGAATCTCTGGAATTCTCTGCCCGTTGAAGTGGTGGAGGCTACCTTGCTAAATATATTTAAGACACGGGTAGATAGGTTTTTGGTAGGCAAGGGAATTAAGGGTTATGAGGAGAAAGCAGGAAAGTGGAACTGATCCACTTCAGATCAGCCATGATCTTATTGAATGGCAGGGCAGGCTCGAAGGGCTAGATGGCCTACTCCTGCTCCTACTTCTTATGTTCTCATGCACTTGCGATTCGGGAGCTAAAATTGGGCCTGTTGGCCCAGATGCACCATAAACCCCAGCATCAACTGGCTTGACTGAATGACCCGTTTCTGTGCTGCATATTTTATGTAAACATTTAGAATAATAACCAGGAAGTTTCTACAATGGTCAGCAACTGCAAGTGATTTCTGATCACATCAGCTATGATTCAATGCTAAAATTTTGCCTGGAGCTCACTTCAAACTATAACTGTCTCACAATAAGATCCACTGGATCTTATTGTGGATCCAGTCCACTGGGCAACATGGTGGCACAGCGGTTAGCACTGCTGCCTCACAGTGCCAGGGACCTGGGTTCGATTCCCGGCTTGTGTGGGGATCAAACATGTTCTCCTTGTGTTTGTGTGGGCTTCCTTCGGGTGCTCTGGTTTCCTCCCTCAGTCCAAAAGATGCGTGCTGGTTAGGTGCATTGACCATGCTTAATTCTCCCTCAGTGTACCTGAACAGGCATCAGAGTCGGCCCACTAGCCGATTTTCACAATAGCTTCATCGCAGTGTTAATGTAAGCCTACTTGTGACACTAATAAATAAACCTTAAACCACTGAAATTATTAAAGGTGAGGCTTTAAACACAATACCTGGTCGAATAGCTGGTGCTGGCTTCAAACAAGAAATTTACTGATCTTTAGGCTGAGGTGCAGGAATTTGTACTGAGCTACAGATGAAGTAAGAAAGGGAAAATTTGAACTTACTTTACAAGCTCACACTGTCCCGAAGCACCTCATAACTCATTAAATTGATTTTCCTTTGAAAACTGAATAACTGTAGAATTCTGGGATAAAACCCTTGCAATGTTCGGGCATGTAAATATGCAGGTGAGTGCATTACCTGATGTGCTGCCAGGTCAAACTAATGAGGGCACATATTAATCCTTCACCCTCACTTTAGTGGTGACGGATTATTTGACATTTACTGATGAGCAGAGTGTCGCTTTAGCTGCCCAGTTATGCTCCAATGTCAAAAGAATGTAGGCAAATTCCCCCTTTTCTAAAATCATCAGCACAGTATGATGGGAGTTGATTTTAATGCCAAACAAAATGGTTAGAGATTGACGTTGGATTCCCCTCACTGACAGCTATGTGGCAGTGCGGTGGCACAGTGGTTAACACTGCTGTCTCACAGCACTAGGGATGCGCATTTGATTCCCAGCTTGGATCACAGTCTGTGCAAAGTCTGCACGCTCTCCCTGTGTCTGCATGGGTATCCACTGGGTGCTCCGATTTCCTCCCGCAGTCCAAATGATGTGCTGGTTCGGTGCATTGGCCATGCTAAATTCTCCCGCAGTGTACCCAAACAAGTGCCAGAGTGTGGTGACTAGGGGATTTGCACAGTAACTTCATTGCAGTGGTAATGTAATCCTACTTGTGATACGAATAAATCAACTTTATTGTTGTAGGTTATTAGGCATGGCGACTTTTAGCGCGTCTCAACACTGCAGGTAAGAATATTGTATAATATCTGTTGCCATGCAATAAGCCCAGTTGTTTCTTGTAATGTTTTGGAAAGGGAGGAAAAAGGGTATGAATCAGTGCCTGAGGACAGAGAGCGCACCTTCAAAATGTACTGACAGAGGGTAAACTATCCCCCCCTCATTAAGGATCATTGGATTGGGGGTCTCCAGCTGAACAGACTGGCAATCACTGTGACTTCCTGTGGAAGATGTGCAGATTCACTTTACACCACACACACAGCCTTACCTTTGACAGTAAGCTTTTGTATGACTGGGGCATTCCAGGCATCCACACGGGTATTATCCATTACGTTGTGCAGTGCATGGGAGATATCACAAAAGCATGAGCAGGTGCTGAGGCAGTTCAGTTTTGGCACAGCCCGAACCAACAGCAGAACAAAGCCCAGTTATATCAAATGGGTTTCTGAAGCCCCATAAATCCAATGGTCTGTGTGAAGAGGGAAGGATACCATTCACTCAGTGTGCAATTGATGTGAGGGCTGAAGAACATTCTGGACAACATAGCTCATGTTTCACAGAGAGCAGAATAACAGAGAGCATGTCTGAGCTATTTGAAACAGGTGATAGATTGGATGGATGATCTACGGGAAATGTGTCCCATATGCATTAAATCCCTGATTATTGACTTCTCGGCTGAATCCGAGGGCTGCAAACACAGATTAAATAGAATCAGGCAGATGGCTATACTGGGCCACCAACAGAGTGCACACTTGGGAGTCTAATGGAAGCCTTTGCAGGATGCTCCGAAGAAGCTGAACAAACTGATGTTGATACAATGGATTGGATTTTCGTTTCTGGGTCAGACGGGCAGAAGTGGGAGAATTCCAAGCTCTGCGAGTCTGATCTGTGTGCCCACAGGTCAGGTTTTTGATTCTTAGGGAGAGGACTTGATTGGAAAGGAGGCTCATCACTCCCCTCCCCCCTCCGCCGGAAGAGTGTGGAAGCTTCCTGATGCAGAGGTGGGCTGGGCAGAAGGCCTACCTCTACTCTCCAGCACTGTGATAATTTAAAGAAATGGAATGAATAAAACAAAACACAGCCCTCCAGACCTCACTGTTTCCGTACACTCCCCCTACTCCGCCTATGCCAACACATGCCCCCAATCACTCCCATGGGCCCTCATCTCCACTGTATCCTTACATTCCATTTCCCTTTATAGCCATATGCCAACTTATGCCAATGCATGCTTCCCCACTCAACACCTTTTGCATTACCCCCAACTCACTGAATATCTTTTGACATTTTCTTGACAGTTTTGGCAGCTTCTTAAGAGCTTTGCCAGCTTTGATGGTTACTTCGCAGCTGGACAGTTCCTTGACAGCTTGACAGTTCCAATAAGTTTATGGACGGAGTTTTTTAATGGACAATCATGCTTACTTCTTCAGAACTCATCTTACCCGGTTCCAAGTTTCTCACTTCTAGCCTACCAAAATCTCACTTCAATGGAGATAGCTGGTGAGTTAACAAGCTGCGTAAAACATGCTCATGCCAGAACGTTGGCCCGACTTCACTACCGCCCCCGCGAAAATGGAACGTGCCACGTTTGGGTATGGAACATTCCTGGGATCTGCTGCATCATGGTGTAGTTTTCAGCTCTCTCTCATGCCTAAGAATGAGCATCATCATCAGTGAGCCAAGCCTGAAGCTCCAGGATCCTTCAGCCACTAAGATTCTCAAGCAGGCAGAAGATCTACACTTTCTTTTTTTAACATCGCCATGAGTAACAGATAAATAATGGGATGTACGTGAAGAAACATAACGGCCGGTTCTGCACCTTAGCACTCCCAGCTGGAATCGCGTCTCTCAAAATCACAGATGTCAGGAGGTCACGGGTATAGGTTGAGAGGCAGTAGGCTGAAAACTGAGATGAGGAGGAACTACTTCTCGCAGAGGGTGGTGATTTTGTGGAACTGGCTGCCCCATAGTGCGATAGAGCCTGAATCATTAAATGATTTCAGGAGGGAGATAGGCATATTTCTATTAAAAAAGGGGTCAAAGGGATGTGAGGAACAGGTAGGGAGGTGGATTTGAGACCAGAGGGAAATCACCCATGATCTGATTGAATGGTGGAGCAGGCTCGAAGGGCTGAATTTGCCTGTTTCTGCTCCTAACTCCAATGTTCCTACGTGAAGCTTGTGATCTTCTGCCTGTGAATGGATAAGGAAGGACAGGCTAAGAGCCTGAGAGACAAGAGAGTGCGCTTCCCACTTGGGAGTGTCAAGTTGCAGAATCAGCCAAAAAGTTCCATTTCTGTAGATGTATACAGGAAGCAACCTATGTTTCAAACTGCAGAGCTTGCTTTATATTCCGTCCATTTTTGTTCTTGAAAAGGGGCAACACAATGGTTAGCACTGCTGCCTCACAGTGCCAGGGGCCTGGGTTCAATTCCGGCTTCAGGTTACGCTCCAAAGGTGTGCGGGTTAGGTGGATTGGCCATGATAAATTAACCCTTAGTGTCAGGGGGTTTGGCTGGACTAAATACATGGAGATATGGGGATAAGGCCTGGGTGAGATTGGTGTCGGTGCAGGCCCGATGAGCCAAATGGCCTCCTTCTGCCCTGTAGGGATTCTATGATTCTACAAAAACACGACAATACCAAGCTTCATAGATCATTATTTCCCTCTGGAAAGTATGAACGCCGACAGAGCATTGCCTGCTGCTGATGAACCTCAGATATTGCATCAAGGTTATTCATCTTTAAAACAGGTCTAGTCAGAGGCCAGTAATGTAGATTGCTGCAGCACCTCGGGGCCCCTTCAGTTCAACTATTTAATCCCTGAGCGCTCTTTGGGGCTTCTCTGGTGATGGTATGGACTGTGACGACCTGTCATGAAGGTCATTCACCCGTTGGGGGCATCTTTCAACGTAACTGCCAGTCATCTGCTTGGTTATTTATTCCAAAACACCAGAACCTCTGTGTCCACGTTCCAGGAGCAATTCTTCTTCTTAAACCCCACTACCACTCTCATGTCTCTGCACCTAGAAAACATCAGTGATATAAGGACGAACAGTCTAAAGAAATTACATAGATACACACCACACACACACACACACACACACACACGTGTACACACACACACAAACACATGCACACGCACACACAAGCACACACATACACACACATATACACATGCAAGCACGCACACACAATACAATTGTCTCAGCCAGAGAATGAGTGAACTTTCGGAGAAAGGATACAGAGGTCATGATGAGGAATCCAACTTTCCCAGTTGGAAAACCAATTTCGTTCCCGATTATTACTCATCTGTAAAGATTCAAGTACCCACAAGTGCAATCTGAAAGAATATCTGATAAACAAACAATAGAAGTCAAAGCATTCCTCAAAATAATCAAAGAAAGTTTCTCTGTTTTATAATAGCAAGTTGGAGGGAAAATGAAAGCAATTTGAGTCTGCAAGTGTCCACATCTAAAACAGTAAAAAGTCCCACAACACCAGATTAAAGTCCAACAGGTTTATTTGGAATCACGAGCTTTCGGAGCACATCTCCTCACCTGATGAAAGAGCAGCATTCTGAAAGCTCGTGATTCCAAGTAAACCTGTTGGACTTTAACCTGGTGTTGTGAGACGTCTTACTGTGCTCACCTCCATCCACCTCCACATTATCACATGTAAAGCAAGTGTCTAACATTGTAGGCGTTAATTGAGGAGTTGATTGAAATGTGTTTTGTTTATGCTGGCACTGGTCCTGTCTCAAGTATAGTTACCCTGCAGCCTGCTCAATGGGGGTCATTTTCAACCTAGCTTCCTGGGTGGTAACCAGGCACAGCAGGTTCCTCACTGGTGTACATAGGAGCATAGGAACTAGGTGCAGAAGTATGCAAATTTAGCCCTTCCAGCTTGCTCTGCCATTCAATCAGATCATGGCTGATCTCTCAAATCCACTCCCTACCTGTTCCCCATTTCCCTTTATCGCTTTTTTCATTCGAAAACCCACCACAATTCTCATCCTACTGACTTCAATGAGATGAAAATCTAGCAGTGGGCAGGTATCCGACAGTGCCAGTCTCCTGCCCAGCTGGCAAAGCTGGAAGTTAATCCTCAATGTTGAGTGATCTCCAGAGCTCCCCATCTTCTGCCCATTGCCTCTGCTCCCTGCACCATAAGGTGCAATTCAGCCATTCTGTTCCAAAAAATTGGTTATTTACCTTCATCTTTCTAAACAAAAGGGAGGCACGGTGGCACGGTGGTTAGCACTGCTGCCTCACAGTGTCAGGCACCCAGGTTCGAATCCCGACTTGGGTCACTGCCTGTGTGCCGTCTGCACATTCTCTCTGTATCTGCGATGGTTCCTTCCAAGTTTCCTCCCATGGTCCGAAAGACATGCTGACTAGAACAAAGGACAGTACAGCATAGGAACTCCAGCCCTCCATGCCTGCGCTGATCATGATACTTGCCAAAACTAAAACCATATGCACTTACGGAGTCCGTGTTCTTCCATTCCCATCCTATTCATGTATTAATCTAATTGCCCTTCAAATGCCACTATTGCACCTGCTCCCACCATCTCCCTGGGCAGCGCGTTCCAGACATTCACCACCCTCTGCGTTAAAAAACCTGCCTCGCGCATCTCCTCTAAACTTTTCCCCAGGCACCTTAAACCTGTGTCCCCTCATACTTGGAGAGATTCTTCACGTTTAGAAAGGAAAACAGAACTAGAGGGCACAGCCTCAAAATAAGGGGGGCGGTGGGGGCAGTTTATTATTCACTCAAAGGGTGGTGAATCTCTGAAATTCTCTGCCTGTTGAAGTGGTGGAGGCTACCGCGTTGAATATATTTAAGTCACAGGTAAATAGATTTCTGATAGACAAGGGAATTTCGGGTTATGGGGAGAAAGCGGGAAAGTGGAACTGATCCACTTCAGGTCAGCCACGATCTTATTGAATGGCGGGGCAGGCTCGAAGGGCTAGATGGCCTACTCCTGCTCCTATTTCTTATGTTCTTTCTACCCTAGGAAAGAGTATCTGACTATCTTAGGTGCACTGTTAAATAAAACAAAACAAAAACTTCTCCCTCAGTGTACCGGAACAGTCGCTGGAGTGCGATGAGTAGGAGATTTTCACAGTAACCTCATGGCAATGTTAAAAATGTAAGGCTACTTGAGACTCTAATGAATGAATAAACTTTAGAAAACAAAAGGAGCAATTGACTGTGGATTCCAGTGATTGGAAATCCCCATGGAAGGTTGTATTTTCCTTGCAATAGGAACCGCCCAACTGCAGTCAGGTTGACAAAGGACAAACTCACTGGCAGATGAGACAGTGACTGAGTCTGCTTCATTGTGAAATAGAATTGGCTCCAGTGTGAACAGGTGTTGGACAGTCAGGGCCAACTCATTGACACACTTGGTAGGGTTTTAGTTCTGTTCTTACTTCATGGGAGTGAGCGCTAGTCTTTGTTCCGTATCACTTCACCTCCCTTATTGGAAATCACGTCACAGGCTGCAATTTGTCTGGTTGACTGATGCCTTTATGCGACAGTAGATTCCTTCTGTGCTGAATCACTGTCCTGAAACCTTAAACCAAAACTGTTTTTGTGTTCATATTTATTACACTTTTTTACATTGCATGAGTAATGTTGCTGGGGTTTGGGGGGTGGGGGGTGGGGGTGCAGGGAGTGGTGTGGGGTGGGAGTGAGGGGCAGCGGGTAATTATTGTTAATGATGGAAATCTTTCTAACAGTCGCCATTTTGCTTCAGCAAATATGTATTATATCCTGGCAGCTTTTGAACTAGCCAAGCTGCTGTTGTTTTTCCTTTGGGATTGTGTAGAGTTTTGTTTTGTTTGGATGCTTTATGATCTCCATAAGAAACATTGTTCTCTTCACGTCCGTGACATTGCAAAGCCCCAGAGGTGGGATCGCGTCCACCGGATCCCCTGACGCACCAACGCAGCAGGAGATGCAAGATCGGTGACAAATACTCATTGGTGTTGCCGTCGTGTGATTGCCGTATCACAGGAGTTCAACATTTTAAAGCTTATTTATTACTGTCACAAGTAGGCTCACATTAACACTGCAATGAAGTTACTATGAAAATCCCCCAATTGCCACACTCTGGCACCTATTCGGGGACACTGAGGGAGAATTTAGCATAGCCAGTGTGCCTAACCAGCAAGTCTTTCAGACTGTGAGAGGAAACCGGAGCCCCCGGAGGAAACGCACACAGCCGTGGGAGAACAGGCAGACTTTACAGAGATATTGACCCAAACCGGGAATCGAACCCGGGTCCCTGGCGCTGTGAGACAGCAGTGCTAACCGCTGTGCCACCGTGTGAAAATCTTACATGGCAGGTCTTTCAAAAGCTGGAAGAGAAGAAGGATTCCATGAGATGGTTGAGGGAGCAGCAGGCAAATGCTGAACATATTTCAACAATGAGTTAACTGTCAGTGATGGTGACTCATGTCAGATGCATGCCTTGGGAAATGAAAGATCTGGCAGAGGGGGCCCCAATCAGGAGTGGTGCACTGCAAGGACAATGAAACGAAGAGCACAAAATGAAACCAATGCTGATCTACGTGCAGCCCTGGATGATATGCACTTTGCTTCACCCTACCCAATAATACTGGCCGCTCATGAAGGCAAAAAAGGTATTTGTGTCAACAATGGTGATAATGAGGATGCTGAGGAGGAAGAGGATGATAAGAATAAAGTTACACAGGAGGTACACAACCAAGTCCCCACTCCATGTTTTTGCTGCTCCAAACTGACATCAATTATCTTCTTCCTCCAGTGTACCAACTCAGATGAGGGAATGAGGAAGTGTCAGTGAGGTGTGTCACTGGGTGATCCACACAGCGTTGAACTGGAATTGTAGTGAGGAGGTGAAATCTCTTAGTGTGAGATGAGGAAAAGACGGGGGTCAGAATTCTCCAACCTCGCCCACGGCTGGGAGTTTTGCCAGCAAACGTGATGGGGGATAGGGCATTGGAGAATGCCGACCCATCTGTGGGTTCTGAGTTGTGAGACTAAAAAAGCTTTGAATACTCGCTGAGGGCGGTATCACCCTCCCTGTGCAGGGTCAAAGGTCAATGTGTGAGGTCTCCAGCAAAGGACACACACAATGGACAGGGTTGTCCCTGTGACATGTTTCATGGCAATAGTGGAGGAAGCCCACCACTGGTCGGCAGTGGGATCTTTTGTTCCCACCACCATAGTTTGCGTCCTTCCCTGCAGCAGGGTGGAGGTTTTTGCCATTTGTGGAATTGGAAGACCCCACTGGCAGAGACAGTTGGAAAATTCTGGCCAATGGAGATATTGAGTGAAAGAAACCACTAGGGATAAGATGGCGGTGAAAACTCCAGTGTCGTAGAGTTATAGAGGTTTACAGCATGAAAACAAGCCTTTCAGCCTAACTTGTCCATGTCACCCAGTTTTTATCACTAAGCCAGTCCCAATTGCCCGCATTTGGCCCATATCTCTCTCTATCCACTTACCCATGTCACTGTCTAAATGCTTTTTAAAAGACAAAAATGTACCCGCCTTGACTACTGCTTCCAGCAGTTCGTTCAAGGCACTCACCACCCTCTGAGTGAAAAATTACCCCCCAAACCCTTTTGTATCTCTCCCTTCTCACCTTAAACCCATGCCCTACTAGTGTTTACGTTGCTTTTCATTGCCAGTGGTGTTCAGGCAGATAGTTCTGGCTGTACGTAGCTGGTACAACACTTCATTGTTGATGCAGACTGCACCCGCAGACCCTCAGGTGATCTACATCGCCTGTGAATTCTTGCAGAGGGTGGAGTTATTTACTACCTGAATAATAAATCCTCCTCCAATCTTGGTTCTCCTGCTTTCCTTCATTCTGCTCTTTCTCCTCTTGCATTCCAACTGGCAACAAAAGGGGCTCTCTTTGGGGATAACATGGCAGTGGCTTTGACCTGTGGGTGTAGTCTCTGTCATCCCTGAACTCTAACAGGCACTCAGTTTGTCAAATGCACGTGCAGCTCTGCCCAGGTAGAACACAAAATTGAAATATATTCCTTTGATTGTTTATCTTCCTTACAAACTGTAAGATATCTTTAAGTCAATCCTTTCATCCTGCCATGTGTGTGTGGGGCACAGAGAATGTGTGTGAGATATGAATGAGAGTTACAATTCACCTAGTTTTTTTTAATTCAGAAAGTGGGAGCTCAATAAATTTATCTCATTCTTTTATTTGAGCTCAGAAAATTGTGGGTTTCGTCTGGATGCTGCGGTTTCCCCCCACAATCCAAAGATGTGGAGGTTAGGTTGATTGGCCACGCTAAATGCTAATTCCTAGTGTCAGGGAATTAGCAGGGTAAGGATGTGGGGTTATGGGAATAGGGCTTGGGTGGGATTGTGGTCAGTGCAGACTCGATGGGCCCAATGGCCTCCTTCTGCATTGTAGGATTCTACAATTCTATGAAAATCTATTTGATCAATTCTTTATAATCTGAAAGCATACATGGTATTTGGGGCAGCACGGTGGCACAGTGGTTAGCGCTGCTGCCTCTCAGTGCCAGGGACCCGGGTTCAATTCTGGTTTTAGGTGACTGTCTGTGTGGAGTTTGCACATTCTCCCCATGTCTGTGTGGGTTTCTCTGGGTGCTCCAGTTTCCTCCAACAGTCCAAAGATGTGCAGGTTAGGTGAATTGGCCATAATAAATTGCCCCTTGGTGTCCCAAGATGTGCAGGTTAGGTGGATTAGCCATTGCAAATGTGCAGAGTAATTGAGATGGGGGGTTGGGGGGGACAGCTGTCAATGCAGACTCGATGGGCTGAATGGCCTCCTTCTGCACTGTAGAAATTCTATAATTCTAATTCAATCGTGGGACTGCTGCGACATTGGCAAAGTGAATCCTTGCTAATTTCACAACTAACCCCATTACAGTCAGACCCCAAGCGGTAAATTAGGGGAGTCAAGTTTTATCCCTTCTCATGTGGTCGAAATAGCCAGTGAGACTGGAACTTTGTTCACTGTGACGTGGCCACAGTTGTGGCATAGGAGTTGACCCTCTGTGAAGGTTCCTTTAATTGCCACCATATCTGTTCAAAGGCTTGCCAAAACCCGAGAGAAATGGTATTAACAGCATTTACTTACGTCTTTGAGGTTGCCACAGAACTAGAGAAAGGGTATTAACAGCATTTACTTACGTCTTTGAGTTTTCCACAGAACTTCCACTGAAATTATGGCAGATAATCGGCAAAACCATCCAGACATTCAGCCATGTGTTCTCCAGAGGAGTGTGTCCACAAAATGCTTCAGCTGAGAATTTTTTAAAAATAATCTGCATGAGTGAAGTTGAAAGATAAAGCCAGGAGTCGGTTTTAAAACATGTGTCTGATCTTGATCAAATGTTATCGCTAGTCTAAATATTCCCTTATTTATGTTTTTCATGGCCGGTGTTGACCTTGAAACATTGAATCAGATGAGTTTGGCACCGATTTGCTGAGAGTTGGGTCCACAGATGCATTGTGGGAGAACATCTGGCAACAATGATCATAATGTTATCAGATTTTGGTTGATGGCCAAATCACTGCTGCAGATAATTTAATGCTAATATTAGATTTTAGATTATTTAAATTTGTGAGAATTAGCTAAGACTTGGATACAGTTGAGTAGGAGATGATGGGAGGTAGGGATAAATATAATGCAAATGACAAATGAATGACTGTCAGACCAATACTTGAGGTAATAGACGCAATTTTTAAAATCTCATATTATGAAGAAAGATGTATAGTGCAACTAAGGATGGCAAAGTCTTTCAGACCAGCCAAAAGATCAATGGAAAACAGGATTATGAATAAATTCATAGAATCCCTACAATGCAGAAAGAGGCCATTTGGCCCCTTGAGTATGTACTGACCATAATTCTACTCAAGCCTTATCCCCCTAACCGAACGTATTTACCCTGCTAATCCCCTTTGCACTAAGGGTCAATTTATCATGGCCAATCTGCCTAACCTGCACATCTTTGGAGTGTAGGAGGAAACCGGAGCACCTGTAGGAAGCCCATGCAGACATGATAAGAATGTACAGATTCCACACAGTCACTTAAGGCAGGAATTGACCCAGGTCTCTGGCGCTGTGAGGTAGCAGTGTTAACCACTGTGCCACAGTGCTGACATTTTGTATTAATAGATGTGATAGCAAAGCCTTCTTTAGTTACACTTTGTGAGGAGATACAGGGTGAGATATTAGACTCAGTATAGTGCCAGTTCTTTTGGTTCTGAATGCCCTTCAAGCTCCAAAATGGTGTCTATGGCCAGACACTTAAAGGACAAATTGCACTAGATGTCTTACTGATGCAGGTATTAGCACACATTAGCATTGTGTCCATATCCCATCAACAAATACAAAAAAATTAAAATGACACTTGATCAGATTTGAATGGGGAAGGAATAGTTAAGAGTCCCTCTCCATTTTATCTTGTTCAAGTCTCCCTGCAAATTGGTTTCAGGTGGCAAGAGTTATAATCAAGGCAGTCTTGATCAAACTGTGTTAGTCTTCATAGTAGATGATATATGGAGCATCTAACCCTTCTGAGTCCCACCTCATATGTATTAAAACAAAAACATCACATGGGTTCAAATCTACAAAACATGAGGGACCCAGGTTTGTACTTTGCATGCAACTACCAGTTCGGGCGCATGTTACACTCAAAGGCCGGAATTCTCCCATCCCGTCCGCCACTGGAATTTTAGCGGGCGGGTTGTAGACAATGTGAAATGCCATTGATGGTCAGGTGGGAATTTACGGTTTTTAAACCAGCGCGACTGGAGAATTCCACCCAAAATTGGGCGAGTGTTTTCTTTCCTTGAGTCTCTGCTTAAACTTATTTGCATTAAAATAATTCCTTGATATCGGAGTGGCAACTGCGTGCAGTTTTGCTAATACAACTAAAAATGGACTGCTCTCAAAAAAAAGATTTGTTTTAATCGGTGTGATTTCCACCACTAGTTATCTTAGTGTACTGTCGTGAATTTCTTAGTAAACGTGAAATAAAAAGGTGTCCATAAGGGTCCTTGAGCCTAATTTTTTAAAAAAGCTTCATTTTAAGAGCCTGTTGGAAGGGCAGCAAACAGACACAATTAAAGGACACTTGCAATGATAGTTAGTTCACCATGGACAGGACCTGCTTCTAGTATGGGTGCGATCTTACCGGCTGTTCATACCCGCTACCACTGCAGTGAGGACGGAGACTTTTGCACCCAGGCAAATCTCTGTTCACGGCTGTAAGATTCCAGCCAATGTCTTTTAAACTAGCTGAAATTTGATTTGCACTGGGTGTAACAAACTTGCACTTGGAATTCCTTGATCCTTTCCGCTTCCTTGGTTGAATTGCATTGAATGTGCAATTTAGTAGAAACCAGGCACTGATATTTTATTATCCATATTTGACACAATACAGCAGCATTGGCTGCAGCTTTGTCTTTTGTCTACTGTACGGCCCACCCCACTTATGAAGTACTTTACAACAGCAACTCTTATTTGTAGAGTGATTGGCGTCCAGCAGAAATATGTACAAATGTTTTAGTCAGAAATCTTTCCGTTGGGCAGTATTGTGGCAGAGTGGTTAACACTGCTGCCTCACAGCATCAGGGACCCAAGTTCGATTCCCGGTTGGGTCAGTATCTGTGTGGAGTTTGCACATTCTCCCGTGTCTGCATGGGTTTCCTCTGGGTGCTCCAGTTTCCTCCCACAGTCCAAAGGTGTGTGGGTAAGGTTGATTGGCCATGGTAAATTGTCCATATTGTCAGGGCAGTTAGCAGGCTAAATACACGGGGATTGGGCCTGGGTGGGATTATGGTTGGTGCAGACCTGATGGGCCGAACAGACTCCTTCTGTACTGTAGGGATTCTATGGTTTGGTGGCTAACTTGGGATATGAGACAACTGTGGTGCCCTTACCATCCCAGCTGAGGTCAACTGGTTCAGAACAAGACCTATGAACTGTGGACATGATTCCTCATTGGGTTAACTCACTAAGCCACCAGAGGCTCCAGAGAAATAAAGATCAATGTCTCCATGAAATAACAAGCACAAATGAAATGACATCCGGAGATACAGGATTTATAGAACTGTTATGGACCACTATCCAGTGTTTGAAGTGCAACTATAATTTTCAGAAAAGATGGGGATTGCATAAATGTCCTTGAAGATACTTCATGAAAACTCTTTATTCCCCAATCTAATCATCATGTTTTATAATCCATCGAGAAAAGGAACTGAATATCTCAGGCACTCCAGCACAGCAGTTAGCTAACTGCTGGAAAAGTATATGTACTTTTCAAACACAAAGCCATCAATGTATTATGATTAGGGCTGGCTCTACTAAGCTCTGTGGTTGCTGTTGTTTCTAATCACTCACTGACTGGAGGAATTGAAAGAGAGACAGATGGTTGTCTATCAGAATTAGCACAGCTAGCTGCACTTTATTGCCTTAAAACCCCCTTCATATTTCATTGTTTTGTTTAGGCTGGAAATACTTTTCAAGTATAGAATAAATATCCCTCTGGCGTGTGGGATTGAGATTGTGCTAGGCACATGATTCCACCACAGGTCCTCCACAGTCTATGAAGCATTGAAGTAAAAGTAACAGAATGCTACTTTGCTCTGTAGCTCTATATCCTTCCTTCTCTGTGTAGCAACCCCTTTCAAAACAAATGCCCTCCCTGTTACTGCGCTGTGTCTGATTTATTAGTCACAGTCTATATAAGTTTTCTAACTTCCACTTCTAAAACATTGAGCAGTGAGTGACTGAATGGCTACTTGGCCCATTCAGCCATTTGGTTCCTGTTCAACGAGGCTTTCTAATTACATTTAATAGCAGCTATTAGCTGTAGTAGACATTGATTATTTCCTGGTGCAACTGCTTTCTTTATTACACCTTTGTCACCTTTTAAATGCTGCACCACATTTGTGATCTGTTGGTGTTGGCTAAGGTATTTGAGCTCAGCGTAAGTAGAATCAATGGCTATCACTCTCTGTTAGCATTGGTGAAGAAAGAATATAGCTAAACAAAGTGGACAGTGTATCGTTGCAAAAATATCCAGATTTATCGTTGCTTGTTGCACTTTTTGCCATGTTGCTTTTTCCTTGTCATTGAGCAATGCAGGCAGTAGCTGCCAGTGGCAGAGGAAACTCCATCCGCAAGACCAGCTTCCCATCCTTTGATTCTTCCAGATGCCTTGGCAAAGCAGCCAGCATAATTAAGGACCCCACGCACCTCGGACTTTCTCTCTTCTACCTTCTTCCATTGGGAAAAAGATACAAAAGTCTGAGATCAAGTACCAACCCACTCAAGAACAGCTTCTTCCCTGCTGCCATCAGACTTTCTAATGGATCTACCTTGCATTAAGTTGTTCTTTGTCTATGCCCTAGCTATGGCTGTAACACTACATTTTGCACTCACTCCTTTCCTTCTCTACAAACGGAATGCTTTGTCTATATAACATACAAGAAACAATAATTTTCACTGTATACTAATAGATGTGACACTAATAAGCCAAATCAAATCAAATCAAAAACCTGATCCATCAGCCAGAGTAGTAAAACACATTGCAATGGACAGCACATTTAGATACATGCTTGCAACCTTCAAGATACAACAGTCATCTGGACATGTGCTTGATATCCATGCTCAATAAACCAGATCAATACCAAACCACTTAAGTACAACAGTCCCTGATGAACTTAACTTGCTTCATCCTCAGCATTTCATATCAATCATCCCAAATTTTAACCCTTGTACTCTGGTACAGGAACGTCCAGTGTGTTTTGCCCTGGATACCTCCTCTATGTATGGAGGAAGTGGCTGATGAATAACTAACGAGTCTGACTTTGCTCTGAGGGTTAGAAGTAGTTCTTGACTCTGATATTGACGTAATGGCTGTCTAGCCTTGAGTGCAACACATGCAACACATCACCCATTGGTGTGTTAAAGCACAAAATGCTGGAATAACTCAGCATTGGAGCAGATCAATGAAGTAAACTCTCCTGTGAGACATTTGCATCATTTGACTCAGTTCCTGCCATTATTCTGCTTTGGGATATTCCCTCAGTACAGCCAGAACAGACTACTAGACTGCTGAAGCCTATACTACCTGACTGTCCACATTTTGAATGCAGAGAAGACTACTTTAGATTCAAGCTCCACGTCTTTAGACCACTAGTTACAGTTGTTAGAGAGTAATACCTTGAGCAAGACTGCACCAGTACAGAAGGCCATTGTGTGGCCATGTCCTCCATTATGGTGAATAGCTTGTCAGGTAGTCATATTGCTCTGAACAGATGCATATAGTGGAATCCCTGTGCATATTCTCAAAATGTATAGGTTGCTTAATAAACCCTGAAATGACTGGACAAACTGACATTCACTTACTAATCTGGACTTGGACATGCAGCACTGGATACCAATCTGGAATAAGAAACTGGGTATGTTTTTCCTCATCGCCTGAACTGAAGGGAATGGAAAGAACTAGGGGCCAAAAATCTCCTGTCTTGTCCTCTGAAGGAATCATACTGTGCTTCTGAATCTGTAGAGGAATAGATTTCAATTAAAATTGTACATGCATGGAGAGTGGATTGATCTCGATGGAGATGCTTGACAAGTAATTTGCCAATGTGCAATGATAACTTACATTTACAAAGTGCTTTTAACATAGTTAAATGTCTTGAGGTGTTTCTCCGGACCGTTCTGAAACCAAAAAAGTCACCACAAACCTATGATGGAGAGATTAGTGGCACATGACCAAATACTTGATCAAAGAGGCAAGTAAGAAAGATTTTAGAGGAAGATAGAGAGGCAGTGTAGTATACAAGTTTGGGAAGAGAATTCCAGAACTTAATGCTGAGACAGCTGTTGGCACAATCTCAAATGGTAGGAAGTGAGGAATGTTCAAGAAGCCAATAATGGAGGAATTCAGATCTCTTGTAGGGTTATAGGCCTACAAAAGGTTACAGAGATTGAAAAGGGCAAGGTCCAGGAGGGATTTGAATAAAGCGGTGTGAATGCCCGAGGAGGAAAACAAGCAAACTAGAGCCCATATTTTAACTAGAGATATGTGGCCAATGTGATGAATATCAAACCCATCAACATGAAGCCTGAGCCATTTGAAATTCCAGCTTTTATTTTAAGAACTTAGGCCTGACTCCCACCTAAACTTGATGATCAATGGTGTGCCTCCAGTGGATGGGAAGAGATGAAGGTAACTGGAGGCTGCTACTGAAAGCCCAAAGAAACCTTCTTTAGCACAGAAAATGAAGGTAGTGGAGGAGCCAACATGTTCTGGAGAAACATCAGAAGCCAGGGGAAAATTAGGCCCAAGTCAGCCTAAGGGAGATCAGAGAAGCAGAAATGCTGGCAGGGAAACCTTTATAAAAAATTAAGAGCTCTCTTCCTCATATTTTTCTTGTGGTACTAAATTTCTTTGGTGAAGCTGACAAGATAAGGGGACATGTAGGCTGGAATTTTACCGCCCCCCCCCCCCCCCACCCCTCGCCACCACCCACCCCCCCACCCCCACCCCCCCGCCACGGGAATCAGAGCGGACAAAGGCCAGACAATGGAAAGGCCTGTTGACCACCAGTGGGGTTTTACTATTTCAGGATGAGCAAAACCATAAAATTCCACCCATACAGTCATAGAGTTACACGATGCAGAATAGGCCCTTTGGCCTTTCAAGTCCACAGCGACAATATCTACCACTAAAGGTGCACTAATCCTCTTCCTGCACTTGTCCCATATCCTTGAATATTGTAATTCAAGTGCTCATCTAAATGTTTTTTATAGGTTATAAGATGTCCGACCTCCACTACCTTCCCAGGCAGTGCATTCCAGATTCCCACCACCCTCTGAGTGAAAAAGTTGTTTTCAAGCCCCCTCTGAATCTTCTGCCCCTTACCTTACAACTATGTCCCCTCGCGATTGATCCCTCAACCAAAGGGAACAGCTGTTCCCCACTCACCCTCCCCATATCCTTCTATATCCTTGAATGAATACCACACTGCCAATATTACAAACCCTAAAATGTTCTATTTTCTCTGCACATGGAGGGGGGATTTGATGAGGTGAGGGCTTGCGATCAGTGTTTAAGAGCGTAAAAAGCATCCATGTGGCTGGCCTGCAAAACTCCTGATTTATTGAGAATGACTTAATTATACATACCCACAACTGACAGAACTTTATTTGGTTTGAGTTATTGCAGCTAGTGTTCGTTGCAGGTGGAGGGGTTCCAGATTAAAATCTGATATATGTTTTCTTTTGGTCTTTCAGCCAGTTAATAATAAGTCATAACGTTTGAACGTATCTAAGCATATCTTGCGCGTGCAGATGTTGACATCAGATGTAATGGTATCCTGTTTGCGGTTTGTTGGCCACAAGAATCTTCAGGACGTGAACCCAATGGATTTTGTAAGGTCTGTGAGAGGGCACCTAGTTTCAAACACTTCTTCAA
The DNA here is from genome assembly GCF_965287045.1 of Carcharhinus amblyrhynchos. Taxonomy (NCBI): domain Eukaryota; kingdom Metazoa; phylum Chordata; class Chondrichthyes; order Carcharhiniformes; family Carcharhinidae; genus Carcharhinus; species Carcharhinus amblyrhynchos. The sequence continues at coordinate 60,236,110 of NC_137335.1, forward strand.
ATATGTCTTTGGAAAACCCAGCATGTCCACTCTTAGTGGTGTGGAGGAGAGATTGGGAATGATGGGTCCCCTCCTCAACCTGGCATGGTTTCACAGTGGTCAGCACTGCTGCCTCGCGTGCTGGGGACCCAGCTTTGATTCCCAGCTTGGATCACTGTCTCTGTGGAGTTAGTACATTCCCCCCTGTGTGCGACCCAGCTTTGATTCCCAGCTTGGATCACTGTCTCTGTGGAGTTAGTACATTCTCTCCTGTGTGCGACCCAGCTTTGATTCCCAGCTTGGATCACTGTCTCTGTGGAGTTAGTACATTCCCCCCTGTGTGCGACCCAGCTTTGATTCCCAGCTTGGATCACTGTCTCCGTGGAGTTAGTACATTCTCTCCTGTGTGCATGGCTTTCCTCCCACACTCCAAAGATGTACAGGTTACATAGATTGACCATGTTAAATTGCCCCTTAGTGTCGTGGGGACTAGCTAGGATAAATGAGTCATGGATATAGAGCCTGGGTAGGATTGTGGTCGGTGCAGACTCGATGGCTTCTTCTGCACTGTCAGGATTCTAAGATTCTATAACCCTACTCCCTGGCCAATTGAGAGAATTTCTGAAAGAATTCCCTCTCTCTTCATTGATTCAAGCTATTGGTCTAGCCAGAAGACCCCACTTTCACCCTTCTGAAGGAAACATGTGATTTGGTCAAACCAGCTTCAAAGATCCACTGGTTCTTCTTCACTGGCCTTGCACTGAGGCAGCTCCGGGAACCTCTCTTTATTTCTTAATGGTAACGAGGAGTGTGAGACACCAGAGAGAGGGATGAATTGCCCCAGGAGCTTCTGCGTAGCCAGCCTTGGTTCAGTGGTGCCTCGATGTCTGTACAACCTCAGTTTGAGCCCCACCAGAGAGACTTGGGCTCATATGGCCTGCTTCTGCACTATAGGGATCCTATGATCCTATGAAATTGTTCAACCTTCCTGCAGTTCGTTCTGAGTTAGGTGTGTTTTTTATGTAATTTGCCACAGAAATTTGCCATATAACAGATGCATGGGGTTGAGAATTGGAACTGTGGCTCCGCTGCCTCTGGTTGGCAGGATCACCACGTAGTCATTTAACAGCCAACTGCAAACAACAGGAGCACCACTTAAGGAAGCCACTGGCCAATCAGAGGCTGGCAACTCTCCAGGCCTCCAGTTACGGCAGTGCCACTTGGAGCAATGACCATCATTGGTACCTTAAAGAGGCCTGTGGGAAGACATACTGCATTGGAACCAGGACCAGAGATAAGTCTGGGGAAGACCTTGATGGGCTTAGGGAGCCTAATAAGTCGGCACCCACCCACCCATGAGCACCATTAGCCCCCACAGTGAAAACTGCCAGGCTGGATGCTTGGCATGGGTATCTCCTGCCACTGGTTAAATGCAAGCGGTGGCAGAGGTGCTGAAGTGGCCACTACTTGAAACATGTTGCAGCAAAGGTGGGTAGGTGGATCCATGAGAGCATTCCAGCCATCACGCCACCCCACTCCACTTGCCAACCTGCTGCTAGGGAAAGTTAAAGCCCAGCCCATGACTTAGTTTTAATCCAAAGTTCTGCCTAAATGATCATGGAAGAGTTTGTGGAATTATAGAATCCCTAAGTGCAGAAGGAGGCCATTTGGCCCATTGAACCTGTAGAGACAACAATCCCACTCAGCCCCTATCTCCGCAAACCCATGTATTTACCCTGCTAATCCACCTCACGCTGGGGTCAACTAGCATTGGGTGGGACTGTATTCAGTGCAGATTTGATGGGCCAGATGATTTCCTGCCACATTTCAGGATTCTATGAGCAGGGCTTGGGGCTAGATGTATCAACACCCACTTTAAAAAGTTTATTTATTAGTAACAAGTAGGTTTGCATTAACACTGCAATGAAGTCACTGTGAAAATCCTCCAGTCTCCACACTCTGGCACCTGTTCGGGTACAATGAGGGAGAATTTAGCATGGCCAACACATCTAACTGGCATATCTTCTGGACTGTGGGAGGAAACTGGAGCATTGAGAGGAAAACACGCAGACATGGGGAAAAGGTCTAGGCTCTGCACAGGCAGTGACCCAAGACAGGAATCAAACCCAGGTCCCTGGTGTTGTGAGGCAGCAGTGCTGATCACTGTGCCACTGTGCTGCCCTAATCCTTGCATCTTCAATAATGTATAACCTCAGCTATCATTTCACAATGATTATTTTTTCGTTCATCAGCCCATTGAGGATACTCACTAGACAATGGTCCAGTGTCATCATGACAATAAGGGATAATGGGCACTTTCCCAAAATCATTAGAGCACATGCTTTCTGAACATGTATTCAGCTCAGGTCACTGAGACCCTAGAAACATCCAAAGCCTGGAGGCTGTGAGTAAGCTATGAGATGGGCTTGAATATCTTTAACCTTGAACAAAGGAAACTGAGAAAGGATCTTATAGTAGGGATAGTGAGCAGTATTTTCAATTTAAATCTACACCACTATTCCAAAGCACAAGGGGATAAGTATAAGTTGGCAGAATGTCAGTTTAGAACTGATCAATGCCTGACATAAAAGCAAATTACTACGGATGCTGGAATCTGAAACAAAAACAGAAAAAGCAGGAAAATCCCAGCAGGTCTGACAGTATCTTTGGAGAGAGAATAGAGCAACCATTTCAAGTCTAGATGACCCGCCATCTCTAACAAAGGGCCATCCGCATTCAAAACAGTGGCTCGATTCTCTCCTGATAGATGGGGCAGCATGATGGCACAATGGTTAGCACTGCTACCTCACAGCACCAGAGACCTGGGTTCGATTCCCAGCTTGGGTCACTGAAATTTTCACGTTCTCCCTGTGTCTGTGTGGGTTTCTTCTGGGTGCTCTGGTTTCCTCCCACAGTCTGAAAAGACATGCTGGTTTGGTGCATTGATCTGAACAGGTGCCAGAGTGAGGCGACTAGGGGAATGTCACAGTAACTTCATTTCAGTGTTAATATAAGCCTTACTTGTGACTAATAAATAAACTTTACTTTTTTTAATGCTGTGAGACCTGTTGAGGTTTTCCAGCATTTTCTGATCAATGCCTGGTGAGGTCTTCGAGGCCAGTTTTGGAGGTGCAAACTCTTGACTCACTGGTCCACCATAAGCTTGTGAGTGAGTGAGGCCAACTGAATTCAGAGAATCCCTACGGTACAGAAAGAGACCATCGAGACTGCATCCACAACAATCCTATCCCTGTAACCCCACACATTTACCCTGCTAGTCTCCTGATACTAAGTGACAATTTAGCATGGCCAATCAACCTAACAGTTTTTGGGCTGTTGGAGGAAACTGGAGTACCCAGAGGAAACACTTGCAGACAGGGTGCAATAATAATGTAATAAACCTCTTAGTAAGACTCTATTTTGCTGTCGGGCCTCTGATTGTCTGACTAGTGATGCTGCCTTCTCAAAAGTTTAGTCTTCTTTTGATTGCAGTAGGTCAGATAAGGTGCCATTGGTTACCCTGGTTATACGGCCTCAGATTTAAGATCCCCCTATTCACAATGTTTGGCTGGTTGATATAGGTCATTGATACAGATATCGACGGGTTCTCGAGGCTTCTGGACCCTTGTGTTAAACTTGACTTTTTCCGATTTCTTGTGACTCCACAGGTTAAAATAATTATCAAAGCTTTTAAGACCTCTTCGAATTTGTCTGATGTTTCATTGATACTTTGTCTTGCTATCACATCAACAGCAGCAATTGTTCCAGTAATGTATTAACTTGTTCAGCCTCTGATCTATTGTTTAATCCAGATGCAATTCTGAATCTTGAAAATCTTTTCCTCCATTGTGCCCAATTCTCTGTCGGACCTGGACCTTCCTAATGCCCAAATCAGTCTGGCAAGCTGAACTGAAAATCCATAGCTGTTTGAAGCTCTGAGGAGGTTTGCCTGGAAATTTCCACTGCAGTCATAGAGATTTTGCGTGCCGATCAGGCTGATATCCAGTGCATCTCTGACCCTCTTTGGTAATCGTTGGGGTGAATCAAAGGTTATGGGGAGAAAGCAGAATTAGGCTATTGAGTTAGCCGATTAGCCATGATCATGATGAATGGCAGAGCAGGTTCGAAGGGCCAAGTGGCCTCCTCCTGCCCCTATGTTCTAAGTTTCTATGTTCCCTATCTTGGCAGAATTTTGCAAAGATCACTGGAAGAAATTTTTAAGGACAGTCCATTGTTTTGGAGAATAATTTGGAGCATCCAATTTTAGTTTTTCAATTGTTACCACACGATCACTGCGTGTAATGACTCCCACCTCGGACCAAGTTGTAAGTGTATCAAAATCTGAGCTCATTAACTTGGAATTTCTCCCAATACTGCCTGAAGTTTGGGAGCCTTTTTCACAGTTTGCTCACCCTTCTCCAATCGCCACCATGTCCTTTGACTCTGCTGTTGGATTGGGACTTTTTCTGGACTACCATTTTAGCTAGATGAACAGCTAATTTTCTGATTTCATTTGATTTATTATTGTCACATGTATTAATATACAGTGAAAAGTATTGTTTCTTGAGTGCTATACAGACAAAGCATATCTTTCATAGAGAAGGAAATGGGAAGGTGCAGAATGTAGTGTTGCAGGCATAGCAAGGGTGTAGAGAAAGGTCAACTTAATATAAGGTGGGTCTATTCAAAAGCCTGATGGCAGAAGAGAAGAAGATATTCTTGAGTCAGTTGGCATGTGACTTCAGACTTTTGCATTTTTTCCTGATGAGAGAAGGTGGAAGAGAATATGTCTGGGGTGCGTGGGATCCTTGGTTATGCTGGCTGCTTTTCCGAGGGAACAGGAAGTGTAGACAGAGTCAATGGATGGGAGGCTGGTTTGCTTGATGGACTGAGCTTCATTCACAGCCTTTTGTAGTATCTTGCTGTCTTGATCAGAGCAGGAGCCATACCAAGCTGTGATACATCTAGAAAGATGGTGCATCTGTAAAAGTTGGTGAGAGTCATGGCAGACATGTCAAATTTCCTTAGCCTTCTGAGAAAGTAAAGGTGTTGGTGGGCTTTCTTAACTATAGCATCAGTGTGGATTTCTTCTATACCTCAGCCTCCACATCTTCTATGGCAGACTTTTCGCAATTTTCCAACTGTCTTACTGAAGTCTTCACTTGAGGCACCTTTCTTTTTGGATCAGATTTGCAAACTATTTTGGAGATTTTGGAGTCCTTCATTGCTGCCACCATGTTGTGTGTTGGTTGTGACTTGTGGAATGATTGTGGAGACATAGATATATATTTATTGTAAGAACGTAACCATCTTCATACATATAAAACCAGAGGTATTACTCTTTCTGAGCCATTAGATTTCTCCTTTTAGGTTCAGTCATGCGACTCTCTCTTTCCTCATCTTGAAGGTGGTACTGTTTGTCCAGTGCCTCATTAACCCTTTCAGCCCAATACATCCTAATACTACACTGTCTAAAAGCAAAAACATGAAAAGCAAGATTCAAACTGCTCATGGCAAAAATAATCACAAAAGAATCAAATGAATAAAACCCTTTTCTGCCCTCCCTTGGTTCTGAAGAAGAGTCAAATTTGACTTAAAATTTTAACTATCTCTCACTGTCTCCACAGATGTTGCCAGACCTGTTGAGTATATCCAGCATTTCCTGTTCCTATTGCTATTTTCAGAATCTACCTTCTTCCGTCGGGAAAAAGATACAAAATTCTGAGGTCATGTACCAAACGACTCAAGAACAGCTTCTTCCCTGCTGCCATCAGATTTTTGAATGGATCTGCCTCACACTAAGGCCAGAATTTTATTGGCATGCCTGCCCCGATTCCAGGGGCGGGCGAGGTTCAAAGAACAGCATTCTCTGTTGGCCTCGGGTAGGGTTGTACAAACCTTGGGTGGATGTGCCGGTAAAAATCTGCCCTAAGTTGATCGTTCTCCACACCCCAGCTATGACTGTAGCACCACATTCTGCACTCTATCCTATCCTTCTCCCCATGTGCTCTATGAACAGTGTGCCTTGTCTGTATAGCATGCAAGAAACAATACTTTTCATTGTATACGTGTGACAATAATAAATCAAATCAAAGAAGTTCCCATAAGGTTTGCATATGCTCAGGAAGGGAAGCAACAATCTTGCATTACAGTCTTGGAGGGACTTGATCACTTTGTCTAACTGGACCAAGACCAAATTTATTCCCCTGGACTGCACTCTCTGGAAGAGCTGAAGTAATTTATTAAATCACTGACATGATGAACCTGATTTTCTGTTGGCAGGGTTGCAAAAATGAGGTTACAACAGTCATTTATCACTGCTAAACACACAAATAAAAACTTATTTTTATATTTCTGTTATTGAAGCTGCAAAAACAGTATTTGAAAGTGAGATCCATGAGCACACTGAAGGCGAAAGAAATATTTTGACTGTGGTTAAAAATCCTTACAGCCTGACCATACTTCCAATTCCAAAAATTGCAGCAAGAATTAAAAGGAGAGGCTGGAATATTTTTTCCCGGAGTGTAGAAGATTGAGGGATGACCTTATAGAGATTTATAAAATCATGAGGGGCACAGATAAGTTGAATAGTAAAGGTCTAATGAGCTGCCAGAGGAGGTGGTAGAGATGGGTACAATTACAACTTTTAAAAGACATTTGGACAGGTATATGGATGGAAAGTTTTAGAGGGATATGGGCCAAATGCAGGAAAATGGGACTAGTTTGGTTTGGGAAACATGGTTGGCATGGAAGAGTTGGGCTGAAGGGCTTGTTTCCATGATGTATATCTCTCTAACTCTACGACTAAAAGTGAATTCATTTGCTGAATCAACAGAAGTCCTATAGTCTTTCAACAAATATGCCTTTACCTAATCCTTTAGAATCATGCTATTCATTAAAGTATCACTGATATAGAGGAGATAATGGGATATTTTCATGGGACATGTAATCTAGAGACCCAGGGTAATCCACTGGGGACCTGGGTTCAAATCCCACCACAGCAGATGGCGAAATATGAATGCAATAAAACTCTGGAATTAAAAGTTGAATGATGACCATGAAACCATTGTCGGTAATCATAAAAGCCCACCTGGTTCATGAGTACCCTTTAGGGAAGGAAATCTGCCTTCCGTACCTGGCCTGGCCTACATGTGACTCCAGATGAACAGCAATGTTATTGACTCTTAAGGCAGGATTTTCTGGCTGCGCTCGCCCAAAACCGAAGAATTCTGCCCGAGGTCAATGGACTTTTGCATGGTCTGCCCCTCACCAGCTACGATTCCTGTGGTGGGCAGGACTGGAGAATTCCCCCCTTAAAGTCCTATGAAATGGCCTAGAAAGCCACTCAGTTCAAGGGCAATTAGGAATGGGCAAGAAATGCTGGCCCAACCAGCGATATCACAACCCCTGAATGAACAAAAAAAAAATCAGCTTCTCATTATTGGACAATGCCAACTGCATGAGCAACAGAATCCTGAGAAGAACATTCCCTTTGGTGGCACATTAGGTTGATTTGGACACATGTTGCTGCTCCTTTGTCATTGCTAAGTTAGCATCCATCGAGTCACAGAATCCCTACAGTGCAGAAGGAGGTCACTCGGCCCATCGAGTCTGAACCAACAGCAATCCCACCCAGGCCCTATCCTTGTAACCCATGTCATCCCCCAACACTAAGAGACAATTCCACCCAGACCTGTTTCCTTCAACCACACTAATCCCCCTAACCTACGCATCTTGGGACACTAAGGGGCAATTTAACATGGCCAATTCACCAATGCTCCTAACCGACACATCTTTGGACTGTGGGAAGAAACCAGAGCACCTGGAGGAAACTCACGCAGACACGGGGAGAACGCACAAACTCCACACCGACAGTGACCCGAGATCGGAATTGAACCCGGGTCCCTGGCGTTGTGAGGCAGCAATGCTAACCACTGTGCCACCGTGATACCATAACACCATAGTAACAGCCAACCATGCCATGGAAGACTGCTGTGGCTCAAGAAACAGACCAGTAATTACCACTTCAGAGCAAGGAGGGATGTGGAATAAATACCAGCCTTGCCACTGTGGCTCACGTCCCCAGAGCAATTTTCTTTGAAAGCATCAATTCAGTTGAAATCATGTCACAAAATGATATGTCTGCTTAACTTGTTTCCGTGCTCACGGTCATGCATTTCACTGAGAGGTGAGTGTTGAAATGAGGCAATTGGCAAATAAACAGGCTTCTCTCCCCGGGGTTTGCATGTCTGTGGGGTTCTTTTGCGAACCGTATCTTATTGCTCGTTTGAAACGCATACATTTTTTGTTGCTTCGGTGATTTTGGTAGGAAATGGTCACGGGGGTGGTGGGGGGGGGTGGTGGAATGTGATTTCTCAAACCCATGTTCTTTGCAATCATCTCCTTAATTTCTGCAATGAAGTGATTTGTTCAGTTGCACAATCCTTCCAGTGGTGGACACCACAAAACTTATTCTCATCTACTTTCTGTCGGGACATTTTTTTTTCTCAAGCGACACATTACAGCTGTAAACAGGCTGAACTAGATTCGATTGGTGGATAAAAATAACGCTAAAATAGAACTGGATGTCTCAATCACCCTTACTACTATCTTCAGCAAATCCAGCTATTTGCTAAACTTTGGCCAGAAGTACGTGCCTGTCATTGTTAAGCTTGTATGGTAAGTGTTAGTGTCACAGAAGACATTACACACCTGCTAACAAACTGCACCAAATGACATGTTACAAGATGTTCTTGGCAAACATTCTAAGCAACAGACCTTTATATTCTGGACGATAGTGTCACCATCAACCATCTCAAAAGTTTAGGCAAACAAAGTCGATTAATATTGCAAAGTTGGCATATCTTAAATCTGTTTTAAACATAATCAATTTGAGAGACTGGGTGGCGTGATTAGGCAGGGGAGCACTGCCTGAGCTGGCATGGTGGCACAATGTTTAGCACTGCTTCCTCACCGCACCAGGGACCCGGGTTCGATTCCCGGCTTGCGTCACTGTCTGTGAGGAGACTGCACGTGCTCCGCGTGTCTGCGTGGGTTTCCTCCGGGTGATCTGGTTTCCTCCCAAAGCCCAAAAGTTAGGTGCGTTGGCCATGCTAAATTCTCCCTCAGTGTATTCAAGCAGACGCCAGAGTGTGGCGGCTAGGGGATTATCACAGTAACTTGATTGCAATGTTAATGTAAGCCTACTCGTGACACTAATAAACAAACTTTAGTGGGTAAAGTCGGTGTAATTTTAAGTCGTGCACGATAGAAAGACTCCAACATTAAATCTTTCTCCATATTGAGCAATCTGGTTCCTGGTCAATTCGAAACAGAAATGCTGCAGATCACCTGAGGGAAGACAAATGTTCCAATTCAACTTACCAAAAGCCTCAGCATTGGTAAGTGGCCTCAAAAGAGGAGGAGTGGAGATTGCAGCTGTGCTTTGGAGTGAAGAAGTTGGGAGTTTGACAAAGATAATGAGGATGGAATAGAGTGAGGAGTGACCTTGTAACTGTCTATAAAGTGACGAGGAGCATCGATAAAGTGAATAGCCAAGGTCTTTTCTCCAAGATAGGGCCGTCTAAAACTAGAGGGCATAGGTTTAAGAGGGGAAAGATTTAAAGGGGACCTGAGGGGCAAATGTTTCACATTGTGATGGTGTGTATATGGAATGAGCTGTCAGAGGAGATGATAGAGATGGGTAATTTACAACATGTAATATACGTTTGGGCAGGTACATGGATAAGAAAGGCTTAGAGGGATATGGGTCAACGCAGGCAAATGGGACTAGTTCAGTTGAGGAAACCAGGTCAGCATGGAGGAGTTGGGCCAAAGTGCCTGTTTCCATGCTGTATATATCTATAACTCTATGAGTGTAACAGGAAGACTACCAACGATGACCAAGTGGTGTGGGAATGCCAGTAAGAACTGAGACAGTTGGACAGCGGAAAAATTGCCAGCTTGAATGGCAGGCTGAGCAAATAGCAACATTATGAAACGGAGATTAACAAAACATCCAGCTGGAATTGGGTTAGCGCGGAGAAAGGTGGAATTTAGGGGGGCATCTAAAGTGCCGTGTAAAACAGGAAGTAAGAAGAATGTTCATTCTAACTAAGGGGGTCCAGGGTCAAAACTGGGGATGTATGAAGGATAAGAGTGTTTCTATGAAAGTGTGGTGAATTAGACAAAGTAAAGGTAAAATTTTTATGTTACTTTATTAGTGTCACAAGTAGGCTTACATTAACACTACAATGAAGTTAGTGTGAAAATCCCCTAGTCATCACACTCCGGTGTCTGTTCAGGGACATTGAAGGAGAATTTAGCATGGCCAATGCAGCTAACCAACACGTCTTTCAGACTGTGGGAGGAGACCAGAGCACCTGAGGAAACCCATGCAGACACAGGGGGTGGAATGTGCAGACTCTGCACATACATTTACCCAAGCTGGGAATCGAATCTGGGTCCCTGGCGCTGTGAGGCAGCAGTGCTAGCCACTGTGCCACCGCACCACTCTACTGTGCCACCATGCTGCCCTGTATAGTGTCACTGTGGACTGTAGGAGGTTGGAGTTGAGGGCATAACTGCCCACTAAACCTTTGGAAAAGTCCTCTTCCTGCCCTGCCTGAAGTGTAAATGTAACTTTTTAAAAATTTAAATTAAAACGTTTGGAAAGTGAAGTATTTTAAATTGGGATGAATGCATCATTTGAAATGCAAACATTCCAAATATTCTGAGGGGTAATGCCCCTGGACCCATTTTTGTTTTTGCACTTGGAATTCCCTATTTAGGGTTGTGCCCAGCCAGGCATTATTTAAAAGAAATGCCAATGAAGGATTATTGGTTGCACTTACAGCTTAAGTGGTAGCGCTCATGTAATGACTTGTTTTCACACGTCAGAGCTTTCTAATCAGAGTCATTCTCTCAGATTGTCTGTGATAGCACTGCCTAGCTAATGGACATTGTCTACTTTTGGCAGTAAGTGCCTAGGGGCCGCAGATCTCAAAATTGAGTGGAGCAAGGGAGCTGGAGGTACAGGGCTAGAATGGCTTTAGGCTTAAGCTGCTTCTATGCAAGAATCTCCTCTGGCTAATGTGCAATGCAACATTCCCTTTTCCTACCAAAGAAAATAGACAATGCACCCAGCAGCAAAGGACATCAAGTGAAATGTCAAAATGATAACGATCAAGTGCACTATCTCTCAAATGCCTTAGGTGAACAGAGTGTTCACTTCAACAATCGCCTCGACAACATTCATTTTCACAGTGATGGAATCCTGCAGAATTCCTGGATTGATACAGTTGGTTGGTATAGATAACACCAATCTTAGATAGGAGGTACGCTGAACTGAATGAGTTGTCTTCATTCCAGTTTTCCTTGCACTCTCAGGCTGAGTTAGTACTGCCAAAATGTTCATCTTAAGCATGGTGCAAGGAGTGGTTTGTTGGAACAGGAAAGGAATACTCTTAAGGGTATGGTAACTTGTATTTGTCATTCACGATAGCTAAGGATTGGAATAAACATGCTTTTGGAATCTGCCTCCAAACTGCTGTTCCTCTTTATGACTCCACCCTTGCAACATTGCAGCCCTTGGGAGCTGAACCATCTACGTGCTCGAACAAGTTCATTTTTCAGCAGCTGGTTATTTTAAAATGAGCCTGTTGTTTTTCAAGTTGTTAACTGCGTGAATGCCAGTTGGAGCTATCGATGGGGCTCACCAAATGCATACAGTGCAATTTTCATAATGTCCTTTCAAATGTTGATTTTTCCCCCAAATTTGATACCCTCATGGAGGGTTGGAAATGTGCTGAAGAACAAATCCTTGGCAGAAAGCAAGTCTTTAGTGTTTTGCCCAAAAGTCAATCTTTGTATTCTTTATATTCGCAACAGGGGATATGGACACTTACTGGCAAAGCTGACACATCTTGCACATGCCTAACTATCCTTACACAGGTCAGGAGGAAGGATATGAGGGTGGTAAGTGCAGGGCATGGGTTGGCATGATTTAACACTAAGTTGTCATGGGGGGGATAAAGGGCCATGGGGTGGGTTAGTTTAGTTTATTTATTAGTGTCACAAGTAGGCTTACATTAACACTACAATGAAGTTACTGTGGAAATCCCCTAGTCGCCACACTCCGTTGCCCGTTCGGGTACACTGAGGGAGAACTTAGCATGGCCAATTCACTGAACCAGCATGTCTTTCAGACTGTAGGAGGGAACTGGAGTGCCAGGAGGAAACCCCACGCAGACACGGGGAGAACGTGCAGTCTCTGTACAGGCAGTGACCCAAATTGGGAATCAAACCCAGGTCGCTGGCTCTGTGAGGCAGCAGTGCTAGCCATTGTGCCACTGTGCTGCGATTGACATAGAGGATATGAGGGATTAGGGGAAAGGATGGGGGCGTGAGGTGACATGGGTTAACATAGATGGGGCTTGGGGAGTGTGTGAAGAGGAGGCAAGGGCTGTTTTTTTGTTGACTCCATTCTTTACTTTTACATTTTGGGTTCAGTGTCAGTGGTAAACCTTCTGTTCTGCCTTCCTCCACACTCGACCACTGATGCCATTTGAAGCATGCATCACTTGATGATGATCAAGAGCAGGAACCTGAACTGAATTTATCCCTCCTTTGTTTAGTGCAGGAATATTGAGGCTATTGATGCCCAATGTGTTGTTTCTGTTCTTTTTTCAAACAGCTCCCCAGTAAGATACCTCGGGGGAGGGGAGCGGGGGTTGGGTGTGGTGGAGTGAGGGAGGAATTGGTCAACTCCAGTTGTGTAAAATGATTGACAGTGAGCTGACAGCTTGTTTTACCCGTCAACATTGAGGTCAATGAGAAAGAAAATCCGACCTGAGGTAAACTAGTTGGCAGTTTGCTAAAGCCCTCACCTCTTTGTGTCTCTCCCATCAGCCCTGCCATTTAAATTAGAAAGAAGTCATGCAAGTACCAAAAAATTCTCAACTTTCTCACGCCTCCAGTTAAATATAATGCCACGGGCATGAGTCCAAAAAGAATCAGTCTTTTTTTCGCTTTAGTGTCTGTCTACCTCTGCCTATTCATTTCTGATTTTTGCTTTCCCTTTCACTGCTCTTTTGCATTCTCCATTACCCATCAATTCTTTTTCATTTTCCCTTTGCCTTCCTCCTTTCTTGTTCCCACCTCTCCCTCTCCCCCCTGTTTCAACCATACCTTAAAACTGGTCTCCTCGCCTAGAATTTCAACCAACTCCATTTGTAACCACATCTACATCATCATTGAGACTCATGTCAGCCTTTCGATCCAGGTTTGACTTTACCAGTTCTCTCTTTGACAGGTCCCAAGCTCCCTTCTATATAAACGCCCACATGTCGAAATCCCTATCACCGACATCATCTCAGACCAAGAATTTTCACATTCACTCTCTTCTTGTAGGCTAGGTAGAAAACTGGCAAATGAAGTTCAGCGCGGATAAATGTGAGGTAGTACTCGGAAGGTGTAATTCTAGGTAGGATAGAGGAAAACAGGGATCCCAGAGTACAACTGCATTAATCGCTAAAAGTTGGCCTAGACCAGAAAGCAAACCAGGGACAGGAAATGAAACATGACTTCTGCCTCACAGCGCCAGGGGCCTGGATTCAATTCCCACCTTTGGTGACTGCCTGGGTGGAGTTTGCACATTCTCCCCGTGTCTGCGTGGGTTTCCTCCTGGCACTCTGGTTTCCTTCCACAGTCCAAAGACTAGCAAGTTAGGTGCTAAATTGCCCCATAGTGTCCATCTAGGATCCATTCATTCAACTGAATAGACAGGGGGACAGCAGGTGAGACGAGTTTTAAAATGGTTTTCTTTTATTGAACGAAACAATTAACGTGACAGAAACGAGAAGAGAGCAAACTTCTTAGCCAGGTCCTGTACAAAAACATGTACTGAGATGAGCAAAATCTGAGAACCGAACTGAACTGAATGTGTACTGAAATGAAAATTTTAATCCTCATCTTGTTATCCAAAGTGTTTTTCACATGCTGTCTCTGTCTGCAAATCAGAAAGAAATCCCACAACACCAATTTAAAGTCCAAACAGGTTTATTTGTAGCAAAAGCCGCAAGCTTTCAGGACAGCCTGTCCCTTCATCAGGTGGCTAGGAGTTACCTGATGAAGGGACAGGCTGTTTCAAAAGCTTGCAGCTTTTGCTACAAATAAACCTGTTTGGGCTTTAAACTGGTGTTGTGGGATTTCTTCCTGTCTTAGCCCAGTCCAACGCTAGCATCTCCACATCTGTCTGCAAATACAGTCCTTGCAGCTGCTATTATGAAAAGCTTGTTTTACCTACATTGTGCACCCTTTAGGAATGCAGTCAAATTCTAGCTAACCAAGTATGCCTTCTGAGTTTTAAAATTCAGTCAAGTTAGAAGTGTTAGTCAAACCCCTATAGTCTAGCATTTAAATGCAATCGAATAGGCAGAAATATCTTAAAATTAAGTCTTTGCATAGACTGAAACAAACATGACTACCATGCATCAAATCTCTCAGTCCCAAAATGTGTAGATCAGAGGGGTTAGTGGGGTAAATATGTGGGGTTATGGGGATAGGGCCTGGTTAAGACACAGTATAGGCACGTGGACCAAATGGTCTCCTTCTGCACTGTAGGAATTTTACGATGATTTTATGGAACTGACAGCATGTGCTATCACATGACAGGTGCTACAAAAATGCATTCAATAGTTTTCTAAGGACATCCAGGATATGTGCTGGCTTATTAGCAAAGAAGAAGTCTTAAGAAACCATTAGGGAAGAGGAGACTACGCCATATCTAATTAGAATTCAAAGCAGTAAGAACTGTCTACTTCTGATTCATCAGTTCTTGACATTGAACCTGTTCGAGCGTGGGCCACATTTCCTGCAAGAAATGACAAGCAGAATTATATCCGGATTTCCTGTTCAACAAGCTGCGCGGATGAACTGCCCACTTTTTCTCTTACTGAATAGCAGTCGATCCTAAAGAACTGGCAGGCCTGACATTGCCAAGAACACTGCTTACTTGTTGAATCCGATCAGTATGTGCTCCAAGTACTAACAGGTCTCCTTCCACAAACTGGATTTCACTCACAGTTGCTGGAAAATCTGTCTTGTTTATGAATGCACATGCACAGATACACGTGCAGCAGCCAATATACACACAGCTAATACACACAAACAGAAATAGCATCATGTCTGTATTTTGCAACGTTGATTGAGGGATAATTATTGGTCAGGATGCCAAAATAGTGCCATGGGACCTTTTATATCCACCTGAGAGGGCTTTGGTTGAATGCTTCATCTGACAGCACTGGAACTTATAAAGGTTGGATAGGAATACGGGTAGGATTTGATTTGATTTGATTTATTAATGCCACTTATATTAGTATACAGTGAAAAATATTGCTTCTTGTGCACTATTCAGACAAAACATACCATTCATAAGGTGCATAGGGGAGAAGGAAAGGAGAGGGTGCAGAATCTAGAGTCACAGTCACAGATAGGGTATAGAGAAAGATCAGCTTAATAGATGGTAGGTCCATTCAAAAGTCTGATGGCAGCAGGGAAGAAGCTGTTCTTGAGTCGGTTAATACATGACCTCAGAATTGTGTTTCTGTTTCCCAATGGAAGAAGGCTGAAGAGGGAACGTCCGGGGTGTATTGATTATGCTGGCTGCTTTGCCAAGGCAGCGGGAAATGTAGACAGATTTCTACAATGGAAGGGAGGCATGATTTTATAACACGGGTTTCATTGCATTCTTGGGCTGTAGCCTATTATCCGTCAAGCATTTAACCTCACTGCATCCGAAGACTACTCTTGGTTTTGACTTTTGGGGAGTCAGATAATCTCAACTTTGATCAATACTGTAGTATTAATGATAGCGAATAGCTTTATACCTGTCCTGATTTTTACTTTGATCGAAGCCAATAAAAACAAAATAGATACAGATGTAAAATGGGTTACTGATTCACAATCGCACACTGTGCTCTGTTGAACAGATGATCCCATCCCATACCTCGTGTTCAATGATGTTGACTAGTGCATTGTACATTCTAAAGTAAGAAGGGGGGTGACTCTGTCCAAGGTAAATCTCATATATTTTCCTTAGGAGAAACATGTCTTTGTCTTCATGATTAACCGCTTGCTGTGAGCCTGGGGTCACATATGGGCCAGTCAAGTTGAGGACAGCAGATTCTCTTGCCTAGATGGGTATTTTATGACCGGCCACATGATCATTGTTAATGAAATTAGCTTTTTATTCTAGATTTATTGAATTAACTGAATTTAAATTCCCCAGCTGAAGTGGTGTGATTTGAACTCTCAAAATGGATAGGAATACGGGCAGGATTTGATTTGATTTGATTTATTATAGCCAAGTGTATTAGTATACAATGAAAAGTATTGTTTTGTGCACACTATACAGACAAAACATACCATTCATAGGGTACAGAGGGGAGGAGGTAAGGAGAGGGTGCAGAATATAGGGTTACAGGACATTGGATTCCTGACTAAACATAAATCCGACCCTCTGGATTTCCAGTCCAGTTATATAACGACTATGTGCTGTACGCAGCACGATTAAAATCTGACTTCCTGAAAACGATTCCTTGCAAAAAGAGAAATATTTCTGTCAGCCATCACCTTGTAAAACTGACTAGCTTTTCACATGTTTTCGAAGGGGCCTGGCTGTACTGATTATAACAACAAGGAGCTTTTAACTTGGGATAGCTGGAGTGTTAGGTATAAATACATCAGTGAGAAGATAGATGAGGTGTAGCAGTCTGCATCCTGCCCTTCTATAACAGGGAGGATTTAAGGTGGTAAGAGACCGAACAGAGAGATCTATAAATGTGCTGGTGCTAAGCTTTAAATATCATTCAAAGAAAATGCTTGTTAGAACTTAACAATAATCGTTACAGTCAGCAAATAGACTAAACATCGGTAAGTTAGTGATTAGGATTTTCAATTTCTATTTTGACTAATATTGAAATTTGAAGAGTACGTTCTATTTGTGTTCGCCTCTCATCTATGTGGCAATATTACAACTCAAACTAGACATGCAGACAAACCGTTAAGGCCCTGTACCCAATGAGTCCTCATAAAAAGAAACTCTAACTATTGAAACTATGGAAGCAGTTAGAGCACTGAATGCGTAAAGCTCAAGGGAAACCTTTTGTTAACTAACAAGAAACATTAGACTACACAGGAGGTTGGGAAGCTCTTTCCTTTTTGAGAACAAATGGGTATTCATTGTACACAAACTTAGAAATGAAAGCTTTATAATGATATATTAGCATTGACCAAATATTATCTCCTCCAATTCCTGATACACACACACACAACACTTTGTAAGAATTGCCACACTGTTCTGTTGTAGTTTGAATATTTTGGCCAGTATTCTCCAGCACAGCTTTCCGAGAGATGACAGCAGGCTGCCTTTCGCAACAGATTATCATATGGAAATTTGAATTTCCATTAGTGAGCCCGGGACAGTAGTCTCTAGGCCTACTAACATCTACCCCCACTGCTGGGAGTGGGGTTTACAACTGCTGCCATTAATGGAGAGCAGGCGTCCTCAGCCCATTGATAGGGACAGAGGCCATTGAGAGTTCATGGGTAAAAGGGGCTGCCTCCTCGGTAGTGTCAGCCAGTAGATGTCAAAGATGCTCATTGTGTTTTCTCCATGGTGAAAACCATATTGCAGCAGGTTTGTTCCTGACTCATGGGTCCCATAACACACTGTAAGGTCTGGAACTGCCATCGGCTGCAGTCAGAGACAGGGATGGAGAGAGAGAAGTGGAATGTTGCCAAGGGGACACAGCTTGTGGAGGGCACCCAACTCATGACTCCATCCTTTTGGGTGAATGGTCATGGCTGACAAGAGCTCATGTGGGTAGTTTTTCTCTGCTGTCAAAGTAATGGTCTCTTTATAGAGCCTTGAGGAGCAGTAGAGACAAGTGGAACAATGTCAGAGGGAAGTGTCTTGCCCATGGCTCTTATCACCTTGGTCAAAGAGCAACGTCTCCATGCACAATCATGCATGAACATGGGGAACATAGAACATAAGAACATAAGAAATAGGAGCAGGAGTAGGCCAACTAGCCCTTCGAGCCTGCCCCGCCACTCAATAAGATCATGGCTGATCTGTCGTGGCTCAGTTCCACATTCCCGCCCTCTCCCCATAACCCTTAATCCCCTCTCTTATCAAAAACCCATCAACCTGCGTCTTAAAAATATTTAGCGAGGTAGCCTCCACCACTTCAACGGGCAGAGAATTCCAGAGATTCACCACCCTTTGAGTGAAGAAGTTCCTCCTCAACTCCGTTCTAAACCGCCGCCCCCCCTTTATCTTGAGGCTGTGCCCCCCTAGTCCTACTATCCTTTCTGAGTGGGAAGAGTCTCTCCACCTCTATCCTATCCATCCCATTCATCATCTTATACGTCTCAATGAGATCTCCCCTCATTCTTCTAAACTCTAAAGAGTACAAGCCTAATTTATTCAGCCTCTCCTCATAGCTCAACCCCCTCAACTCCGGCATCAGCCTAGTAAACCTCCTCTGCACTCCCTCCAAGGCCAAAATATCCTTGCGTAAGTACGGCGCCCAAAACTGCACACAGTACTCCAGCTGCGGCCTCACCAATGCCCTATACAGCCGCAGCAAGACCTCCCTATTTTTATATTCAATCCCCCTCGCGATGAAGGCCAGCATCTCATTCGCCTTCCTGACCACCTGCTGCACCTGCAAGCTGGGTTTTTGCGACTCATGCACAAGGACCCCGAGGTCCCTCTGCACCGTCGCCTGCTGCAGTTTTTCTCCACGTAAGTAATAATCCTTCCTACCATTATTCCTACCAAAGTGGACCACCTCGCACTTGCCAACATTAAATTCCATTTGCCATTTCCTGGCCCATTCTCCCAGCCTATCTAGATCCTTCTGTAGACTCTCACCACCCTCCGCACAATTTGCCTTTCCACCAATTTTGATGTCATCAGCAAATTTCGACACCCTACACTCGGTTCCCTCCTCCAGATCATCTATATAAATGGTAAATAGCTTTTATATAGATGATCTGGAGGAGGGAACCATTAAGCTCCTGTCCTCCAGGACAGGATGAACTTCACCTGCAAGGAATGGGGTGGGAGATGTCACATCTAGGTGGAGGCCAGACAAAGAGTTTAGCACTGGCCTACTGGCTTTAAGATGGAGGGAAACCTGAAAAGGACATGCTCATTGAATGTATCACTTCAACTCATTCACACATCCACTGACAGATATGTTGTCGATGCAGGCTGCAGTCAATACTGCCTTGGTAATGGCTCACATCCATTGCAAATTGGCACAGAGTCAGGGGGAGATAAGAGCCTGAATAGTGAGAGGCAGCACAGCCTCAAGAGGGTAAAGAGGTGGTGAACAGGATCCACTGCAATGGCAAGCATTGGGCTGATCATAGGCTTAATCACGGGTGTATCACTCACAGTGTTCTAAACTAGAAATGAGTGAAGGGCAATGCTGGAAGCACCTTCCTTTGTCCCAGGATGTGGTCACTCACATCTGCCGGCTTCTCCAATCTGAGCTGCAGCCGCAAGGACGCTGGAACATCTGGCTTATGTTGAGTGAATGGCTCTTAATGTCCTTTAAATATGGCATCTGGACCTTCGACCCCATGAGTTACTAGCAAGGCAGGTGACTTCCTGCCTGTCCACCACGAGATTTACCATGATCCTCACAGATGCATAATTAATGAGCTCAACAGCAGAAGATGGCGCATGTTCAGCTGTCCTGGTACCCAGCAGGAATCACACCCACTTTTCCGCCTGCCAGTAGACACCAAAATGGAAGATTTCACCCAGGATCAATTCTGCGTTGTAGGACTGTGTTACAGACCTTCTCGATTTGGATAGTACTGCCACAATAAATGTTGCGCTAACATTTACTCAGGGCGTAAGTTGCATCATTCCTCTGTTAAGAGTAACTTGCTTTGCTTTTGTAAACAAGCCCTTTCTGCAGCATGTCGCAATATTCAGTCACCTAACGCCCTGTGTCGGGACATGCTGGCAGCACCTCAGAATAAAACCCAATTTCGAGGTAGCATTTTGACAAGAGAGCTATGAATCAATACACAACACACTGATATCTGACAGCTTCTTGAACACACACACTAATACACTCACATTCACAGACACACTGCCACACACACACTCACATACACTGACGCACATACACACTTACAGATGCATGCACATGCACACACACAGACACACTCACAGACACGCACACACACGCACTGACACACACACATACTCAGACACACAATCACACTCACATGCGTGCACACATACACTCACGTACTCACAGACACACACACACACACACACACATGCACAGACACACACACAGGCACATACACGTGCACACACTGACACATGCAAACATGCTCAGACACACAAACACATTCACATGCGTGCACACATACACTCACATACTCACAGACACATGCACACACACATGCAGACACATGCACACACACATGCACAGACACACACACACACTGGCACATACACTGACACATACTCACACACACTGACACATGCACACATACTCAGGCACACAAACACACTCACATGCATGCACACATATACTCACAGACACACGCACACACACATGCACAGACACACGCACACACACATGCACAGACACACGCACACACTGGCACATACACTGACACACACACACTGGCACATGCACACACTGACACAGACACGCACACTGACACACACATGCACACTGACACATACACACACGCACACTGACACTCCCACCTCCCACCCCCACTCCTTGCTAAAGAATTCTCCAGAATGTACCAGTTGTCCCAGAGGAAAGCTGGTAGAACCTGCTGCGAAATAACATAAACCACTGATTTCAGGAGATTGTCAGAATTCACATGGAATTTTAGAGCCAATGAAGGTTTTGCATTTAAGAATTGTTTTTGCCAGCTCATGTGGTAAAAGGCAAACAATCCAGAGTAAAACAAAGAGAAGTTTCCCTTTAACCTTAACCTCCTTAATTGCTTTCAGTTAAATCATAACTCTATGATATGCTGGAAGCAATTTTCATTTGCCTTTACTTTCTAAGGGAGATTTGGGGTCACGGTGTCATACAGAAGTTTTGTCAGAAGCAGCTCTGTCCGCACACAGGAGGCAGTGCTCACCCCTGACACGGGAACCTATTTTTTTTCTCTCTGTGCGTGTCAGTTATCTTGCTAACTCCCAGTCCTCTACTCAGAGATTGGCCTTTTGCCGCTTTGCATGAGGACAGCATTTCCCTCCTGCTGTCTGTTACAAAAGCGCTCACATCGCACTCAAACAGGAAACTTACCCCTTGAACCGACAGTGCGGCCAGCAAATAAACCCAGCTCTTCGACCACTGTCAAAGACTAGCAACTCACGGTCAGCTAATTGCCTTCATTTTTATGATTTATGTGTAGCTGCTCCAAATGTCGACAAACGACTTGTCCTTTTCCTCCTTTTTCGGGTGGATTGAATGAAGACTGGAATATTACAAATGTCAATAACTATGCAACAAATGGAATTTAGTAAAAATTACATTTAGTACTGCAGGGGAACCTTTTTTTTAAAAAAAATCCTCATCTTAGTCTCATTAAATGTTTGATTCCTGTTGCATGCTTGACCTCATCTGTAATGCAAAGCTTAATAGACTAATCCTATGCTACTCTCAGTATGATACATATCCAGTGAAATTACTTACTGTATTAAAGGGTCAACATAATGGTAAACCCAGTTAGCCTCAACTTTAAATTCTGTTAGGAATTTTTAATTTGGGACCTGGAACCGATCGGCCAAAATGGGAATTTTTTTTCCGCGCAGTTGGGCTGGTGGAGCCCATGTCGGAGAACATTCCGTATTCTTTGCTGGCTGATTTTCCCGGTTTCTAGGTTTTATTTTACAAGTTTTTCACTCAGAGGGTGGGGAGTGAATGGAATCGGCTGCCGTCAGTGGTGGTGGAGGCAAACTCGCTGGGGTCTTTTAAGAGACTTCTGGATGAGTATACGGGATCTAATGGGATTGGGGGTTATAGATAGGTCTATGGCTTAGTAGGTATAGAAGTGACCGGCGCAACTTGTGGGCCGAAGGGCCTGTTTGTGCTGTGGTGTTCTATGTTCTATGTTCTATGTTCTCCTGCAGGGACATTGCTTGCTGTTGATTTGGTTTTATCTTCAGCCTCCTTATCCCGAGAGAATACTCTCACTACCGAGAAAACGCAAAAAACTATCGGGAAGAAAGCAAGAATTTTCCATTCAACAGCAATGCTTCTCTGTGATTGACTGGTACCTCTGTGCTTCTCCTGGGTGTGTAGTGGGGTAGGGGTGGGGAGATCGGGGGGGAGGGTGGATGGAGGTGGGGTGGAAGGAGGTGGTAGAGAGATGACCACAAAGGGGGAACCAATAAACTAGTTATGTGAGAACATAAGCAATAGGAGCAGGAGTAGGCCATCTAGCCCATCGAGCCTGCCTTGCCATTCAATAAGATCTGAAGTGGATCAGTTCCACTTTCCCGCTTTCTCCCCATAACCCTTAATTCCCTTGTCTATCAAAAATCTATCCACCCGTGACTTAAATATATTTAGCGAGGTAGCCTCTACCACTTCAATGGGCAGAGAATTCTAGACATTCACCACCCTTTGAGTGAAGACATATCAGGAGTTACATGTCAGGACAGAACAGTGACACAGTGGTTAGCACTGCTGCCTCACAGTGCCAGGGGCCTGGGTTTGATTCCCAGCTTGGATCACTGCCTGAGTGGAGTCTGCACATCTTCCTCGTGTCTGTATGGGTTTCCTCCAGGTGCTCTGGTCTCCTCCCACAGCCCAAAGATGTGCAGGTTAGATGGATTGGCAATGCTAAATTGACCCTTCGTGTCAGCTAGGGTGAATACATGGGGTTATGGGGATAGGGCCTGGGTGGGATTGTGTTCAGTGCAGACTCAATGGGCTGAATGGCCTCCTTCTGCACTGTGGAGTTTTAATTGCTAAACTGCATTCGCTGCTCATGATGTGGCCTCCTGTCTACTGGAGACACCAAATTAGATTGGAAAATGGCTTTGTGGAGCACCACCCCTCAGTCTGTAAGATGGACTCTGAGCTTTCAAGCGCTTGCTGTTAGAATTCTTTGCTGACTTCCCACCCTGACCTTTCTGTCTTTGACCTTTTACATTACTACCATGAGGCCCAACGCGAGTTCAAAGATCAGCACTTCATCTTTCGATTCAGCATTTTACCATCCTCTGGACTCAGTGTTGTACTCAATAATTTCACATCATAACCACTGCATCCAATTTTTCAGACAGTATTTATTGGTGATAATTCTGTTACTCCTGTTTACATCTCCTCTGGATACAACTTTTGTTTCTTCATTTGTCCCATTTTTACCACCATCATTCTTTCGCCACGGTATATCTCTTGTCTTCCACCCTGTCACAAAAATTCTCTTTTTTTTTGCTTTCCTCACTGCCCCAACACTCCCTTTTCCTTTTTGCTTTTGCTTAAAACAGTGCCAAATGTTTAAAATTAGCAGAGAAAACGCTGGAAAATCTCAGCTGCCCTGGCAGCATCAATAAGGAGAGAAAAAAGCTGATGTTTCGAGTCCAGATGACCCTTTGTCAAAGCTACCCTTAATTTGCCACTTGGCCCAAATTGGAGTGAAGGTGGGCAGGCTGCAATAGGCCTCACCTGTCCACCAGCGAATGTTTCTGACAGTTCAGGAGCTGAAAAGTGGGGTCACCCTGTGAATTTTATGGGTCTTCTGCGAGGACCTGTAAAATTCTGACCCTCGAGTGGGACCTTAACCCACAAAGTTCAGGTTCAGAAGTGAGAGTGCTGACAACTGAGCCATGGCTGATGCGAATAAAATGCAATGAGACAGCAATGTAATAAATAACCAGTTCACTAGTTTTAAATGTTGGTCAAGGCACTGGGAGATCTCCTCCGTATTTCTTTAGGTCCACTTGAGAGGTCGGCGTCTGCTTTATCATCTCAACCAGGAGGCAATGTCTATCTTTGGCAGTATAATCCTGCTTCAGTAACGGACTGAAGTGTCAGCCAAGATTGTGTGCTGGAGTCACTTTAGTGAGGTTTGAATCTTTTGACTCAGAACCAGGCATGCTAGAACAGAGCCAAGGCTGACACTTCCAGGCTAATGATGGATGAGTCACAATTTCCTCTGAGTTAACCTCCTGAAGGCTGAAGCCATCCTCTGTGGCTCTGTCACTCTCTCTGTTTCCTTGCTGCCGTACCATTCATCTCCCCTGCATGTAGAACTGAACGGTGGGAAATGTTGGTGTGATCATGACATAACGTCAGGAAAATGGTTCAGCGCACTGTTATGATTGAAGGGGTGGAGGGGAGCAGATTTTATAGTAATTGTCCGGGGATTTTGACCTGATGCAAATGAGCGAGCAAGGACCAGAAGGATATGCAAATAGGGTGACATAAAGCAAAGTGATGATGAGGCGACATGCGTGGAGCGTAACCTCCACCATGGACTAGCTGAGTCAAATGGTTTGGCTGTGCTGTGAATACTTCGTACTGCAAATATTTTCTTTTCGGGTATTGGTTAAAGCTTCCAAGAACTGAATTTCAATTCTATCCTTCACCAAAATGACTTATTTCAATGTACTCAGCGCTGCCCACCACTGATCCTATCTCAGCCCTTCTGCTACTTAAAGCCTGATCCAAATTTTCATTCAAATTTGCTTCTTTCTGGCCTCTCTCCCAAAAATCCTGACTTTTCTGAACACAACTACCCATACCTTGTCCAATATCAATCTCATTTGCCCATCACCGCTGTACTCGCTGACTGAACTGGCCTCATGTACTGAACATACTAAATTTAATTCTTTTGTCCTTGCCTTGAAATGTTTTCACGGCCTTGTCTCATCCTATCATTCCAATGTCCTCCAGCATTAGAATTTCATTCCATCATTTGGTCCCCTGATTTGATTCCAACCTTATCTTTTCTATCCCCATCCCTCCTTCACCTTGCCTTAATGTCAAGGCCTTTAGTTGGCTTGTCGCCACCTCCTGCAGTTCCACCTTGAAACTCTTTCGCCTGTCCTGTTCTTTGAACTGTGTCCTCAAAATACATCGGTTCCTGATTGCAGCGTGGTTTGGCTGATAAACGAGAGGCTGTAGAGAATCAGCCTTGTGGTGATGATACATCCATCAATCTGTGCACTACAAGCTGAAACTGTGGCTTATTACCCTGGCCCTTATCGCAGGTGAAGTTATCTTTTAACCCTGATTTCGGTAATCAATGAAACTCCTCCATTCTCTGTAATAGCTAACTATTCTGCTTAGGGGGAATCGTTGCATGCGACAAGGGAATGCAATTGAAGAAGCCATTAAAATTAGTTCACGGAAGTGTATGTTTGGTAAAGAGAGGAAACAACAGACATAGCGAGAATATAAATACTTCTAATGATCCAGCCTCCATCACCCTTTGGGGCAGAGAATTCCAACAATTCATCACCCTCTGTGAGAAGAAATTTCTACACATCTCAGTTTCAAATGACCCCCTTTATCTTGTAGCTATGTCCCTGTCAAGCTCCCTCAAGATCCCATATGTTTGAATGAAGTCATCCCTTACTTTCCTTAACTCCAAGGAATGCAGACCCAGACTATTTAGTCTCACTCTTTATAGGACAACCTTCTCATCCCAGGGATTAGCCTGCTGAATCTCCATTGGGCTGCCTCCGAGCTATATCCTTTTTAAGTAAGGGGACCAAAACTGTACGCACTGTATCCAGGTGAGGCCTCACTAACACCCTATACAATTACAACAGAACTTCACTATTTTTAAACCCCAAACCCTTTGCAATTAAGCTAAAAATGCCTTCTTAACTACTTGTTGGACCCAGCTTATTGTGATTCATGCCAATCCATGTTTCCTCATGCCCCCCCTCCACCCACCTCCCATGGCTCCTCATACCCTCCATGCCAACCTATGCACCCACCCACTATCCATGGCCTGTTATAGCCCTGATTCCAACCTGGTGCCAACCCATGCCCCCAACCACCACCCTTTGTCCTTACGCTTGTCGCATGAGCTGACCCAGGACCTATGCTGAGGTTAAGTGAAATAAAGTTCCAACTGTCTATTGCAGACTTTATTTAGTTAAAAAAAAACCTGCTTTGTGAAAGCCCATTGACAAAGCGCGAGATTTCCTGGCCTCCATTCAGCACTTTGCCACCATTCACTGGCAAATCCTCTGACACTGCTGCTGTCAATAGGACCAGAGAATCCCACCAGCATGGACAGTAGGAGAATACCAGCTGACATTTTTTTTCACCCATTCATGGGCCAGCATTTATTGCCTAATCCTTGTTGCCCTTGGAGGGCAATTGAGAGTCAACCACATTGCTGTGGCCCTGGAGTCAAATGTAGGCCAGACCAGGTAAGGATGGCAGATTTCCTGTCTTAAAGGACATTAGTGAACAACATGGGTTTTTCCGACAATCAACAATGGTTGCATGGTCATCAGTAGATTCTTAATTCCAGGTATATTTTATTGAATTTGTGTTCCACCAGGTAGAATTTGAACCCGGGTCCCCAGAACATTAGCTGAGTTTCTGGATTAATAGTCTAGTAATAATAGTCATCGGCCATTGCCTCCCCCTGAATTTATATTCCCACAACTACATTTTCCCTTATAATTAGAGACATTTCATTCAGTTGCATGACCAGCTTTCTATCCATTTCAAGACACTCCCCCCAATGCACTATGCTTTAATTTTACACGCTAATGTCTTATGTGGGACTTTGTCAAAAGCCTTCTGGAAGCCTAAATAAACCACATCCATTGGCTCCCCCTCTCTACAGGTTACATCCTCAAAGAGTTGCAATAGATTTGTCTTGCATGATTTCCTTTTCATAAATCCATGCTGAGTCCTCTGTCAGATTCTGCCACTGTTATCCTATAAAATCTTTGATAATGGACTCTAGAATTTTGTCCACCTAGGTTGACTGGTCTATGATTCCCTATTTTCTTTCTACCTCCCTTTTTAAATAGTGGGGTTACATTAGCTACCCTCCAATCTCTAGGAACTCCCCCTCCAGACACCCAGGATGGAATTTTTCCATTCCAAAAGCCATGGAATGGTCCATTGACCTCGGCGGTGGGGTTGGGTGGGGTGGGGGGTGGGGGTGGAGAGGTTTGCTGGTTTTGGGGTGAGTGCGGCCAGAAAATCCCACCCACAGAGTATGCTTCTGTGTTTTCAGCGTCTGCGTCAAATGCTTGAAGCATCAACATTGGCACAAGTGATCTGCAGTCTCCTTGGCCAGCAGAGCTATCCAAAGTTGAATGATAGGCCTGGTGACATTGTGCAGAAAGGGAGAGAAGGAGGGAGCGTGAGAGAAAAGAACCTCTGTTGGAAGAAAATAATGCAAGTGGGGACAAAGATGGTTATTCGATAATGTCAGCGTAAACCTGTCCATGTGATTTTTGGTTAGCAAAATACTGTGCTTCAGAAATGGAAATGTGATATTTATCCTCCACTTAGCTTCAGCACAAATCAATTTTGATTCTCATTTAACTTGGTTATTCAATGTTTCTTTTTGTTCCTGCATAATATTAATGATATATTGTATCGTATTTACAGGTAGAATAATGCATACCTGTAAGTCAATTAAAAATAAGCCATATGATCTTGGGTTTGGATGACATGATAAACAATGATTGTAATGCTTCAGTGCTCTAAGTACCATTCAATCCAAAGTAGTAGATTAGTTTTGAGCTCAACAGTTGGGTAGATGTGGTTAGATACTGAGTCTCCCCTGGAGTTGATCAAGTCAATAGCTAAGAGATGTTTGGTTTGATCACATTGTGCATGAATTAGTTGATCTCAGCTGTGACAATAGTCAAGTTTGTATTGGCCTCAGAATCCCTGTGCTCCCAAAGATGAAGTAAACCAACTGATCCCTTTGAAGGGTCAATAGTAGGGCAGCACGGTGGCACAGTGGTTAGCACTGTTGCCTCATAGCACCAGGGACCCAGGTTCGATTCCTGGCTTGAGCTACTGTCTGTGCAGAGTCTGCACAATTTCCCTGTGCCTGCATGGGTTTCCTCTGGTGTCCCCCCATAGCCTGAAAGACATACTTGTTAGGTGCATTGACCGCGCTAAATTCTCTGTCAGTTTACCCAAACAGGCACCGGAGTGTGGCGACTAGGAGATTTTCACAGTAACTTAATTGCAGTGTTAATATAAGCCTACTTGTGACACTGATAAATAAATATAAACTTAGTGGGAGCTCGAGGAAAAAACGTTTGGGTTTGGCTGTTAACCTGCATCAAATAGGTTACCAAAAATTGTCACTTAGGCAAGACATTGGAGGCTGCCAGGCAACCCTCTTCTGTTCTATTTGTCTCTGTTTTACATGGCCTCTTCATTTAAATCCATGGTGCCTTTAAATTTATCTGTGTGGCCTTGATTCGATTTGATTTATTATTGTCACAACATAGAGTGCAAAGTATTGTTTCTTGCTTTCTATACAGACAAAGCATATCGTTGATAGAGAAGGAAATGAGAAAATGCAGAATGCTTTGTCAGAGTCATAGTTGGGGAGTAGAGGAAGATCAACTTAATGCCCAGTAAGTCCACTCAAAAGTCTGACAGCAGCAGGGAAGGAGCTGTTCTTGAGTCGGTTGGTACGTGACCTCAGACTTTTGCATCATTTTCCCAACGGAGGAAGGCAGAAGAGAGGATGTCTGGTGTGCGTGAGACCTTCAATTATGCTGGCTGCTTTGCCGAGGCAGTGGGAAGTGTAGACAGAGTCAATGGATGGGAGGCTGGTTTGTTGATAGATTGGGCTACATTCACGACCTTTGGTATTTTCTTGCGGTCTTGGGCAGAGTAGGAGCCGTACCAAGCTGTGATACAACCAAAAAGAACGCTTTCTATGGTGCATCTGTAAAAGTTGGTGAGAGTCGTAGCTGACATGCTAAATTTCCTTAGTCTTCTGAAAAAATAGAGACGTTGGTCAGCTTTCTTAACCATGCTATGGCTAAGCGCTGAAAACCTCCCACCTCATTGGCAGCTGGGATTCTCCAGTCACGCTGCATTGAATGGAGTTTTGGCTGAGTGCCAAATTTCTCCATTTTTGTTGGCAGTAGGGCGGGAATGAATGAGATTGCTGAACCCTGCCCTTCATGAGTTCAGGAGTCAATTTGTCAGTGGAATGTTTTGAGTTGCTAAACAACTGCACATCCCTGTAGTTTAAAGGGAGCATTGATGTTCAGTGCAAAAATCTTCAGGAAAGGACAAGGGAACAGAAAATTATTCCCAGATAAATAGAGGACAAACATACATGCCCCATGCAATTATGTTGCGCATCATTCGATCCGTTGATTCGCAAAATGCTATTACCGTTGTTTGTGACTTTGTTACTACACTATCCACAAAAAATAACTTACATCTATCTGATCATACAGCACATTCATCTTCTTGGGAGGGTAAGATTGTATTCAAAAGCTAAGATAAAGGAATCTGAATCACTAGGTAATTTAGGATTTGGCATAGCCCTTGCTACTAGGCTGCTGGTGTACATGGACATATAACTATGAGAGTACATGGTCGCAGTAATCAAGATGTGGGTATGCCGGCGTTGGACTGGTGTAAACACAGTAAAAAGTCTGACAACACCAGGTTTTAGTCCAACCAATTTATTTGATAATAGACTCACAAGCTTTCGGGGTTAGTCCCTTCGTCAGGACTAACCCCGAAAGCTTGTGAGTCTATTATCAAATAAATCAGTTGGACTAAAACCTGGTGTTGTCAGACTTTTTACCGCAGTAATCAACACAGCAATAGTCTATCCGTGCTATGAGGCCTTTAAACCATATATATCAATAATATCTGGATATACAATTACTACTCATATTCATGGTGTTATGATTCCCCCAGAGAACTTTTTGAAAAGAAATTTGAACTTCCAGTTAAAAGCTGAACAGATAGCACAGCAAGGTTTAATCTTTCAATACTTTTACTGTAACAAAAGATTAATAACACTAAAGCCTAACACTACTTTTTTTTTAGCATATTTTACTTCACGGAGCCGAATATTCCCTTCTTACTTTTAGCATGACTGAAGAAACCATTTTGCAGATAAATGCTACACTGTCCTTTCAGTAAACGTGCAATTCTCCCGGAACCAATCCAAAGTGATTCTTTTCTCCCAAGTATTAACTCAGCTGTTCTTCTCTCTCAACCTGGCAACTTTTAACCTCAGAACAATCAATCACACTGAGAGTTTTCCTGGAGATCCTCCCTTTTGCACAAGCTGGGCAAATCTTCCAGCCTCTTTCTGATATTTCACAAGTTTGGCTTTTCCGATCCAAGTATGAGCTCCCTCCCACATTCCTGCACAGAGGCTTTCAATCTTTACTTGTATTCTCTTTTTTCTCAGGTCTTGGCAGACTGCCTGTCTTTCTGAGTTGCAAGCATTGCTTAGAAACAATTTCCATCTCAAAGACCATCTCCATGGCAATCTAAATCACATGGACCTTGTATCCAGATCAAAATGATGATTAATCATTCTTTAGATCCCAATTCTACTCCACACTGGAGACAAATGGACAGTTAACATTAGAAATGATTATGATCTGATTCCCAGCTCCCTCTTGATCTAAAGTTTATTTACCAGTGTCACAAGTAGGCTTACGTTAACATTGCAATGAAGTTACTATGCAAATCTCCTAGTCAGCACACTCCAGCGCCTGCTCAGGTACATCGAGGGAGAATTCAGTATGGCCAATGCACCTAACCAGCAAGTCTTTCGGACTGTGGGAGGAAACTGGAGCACTCGGAGGAAATCCATGCAGACACGGGGAGAATGTGCAGACTCCACGCAGAGAGCGACCCAAAGCTGAGAACTGGACCCAGGAATCTGGCACTGTAAGGCAGCAGTGCTAACCACAGTGCACTGTGGCTGCATGTTCCTGCAGTTTCCAGCTCACAGAACAATATGGTTACTAAGTGGTTGCCCAATAATCTGGGAGGAATCTGAGATGCAGCATACTGCTCCATAATGTGGAAACAGGTTACATGTGTCACCTATTCCCCACAGACAATTGTGATCACTTCCCGGACGGAAGTAGTAAACAATCATGCTGAACTCCCTCCTAGGGAGAGGACAGTAAGATGAATCATGCCAGGGATCATACATAGCAGTCTGGTAGATAGTTACAGAACCACAGGCCTTGAAACAAAATCAGCTGTTCATCTTCTTGGCTCAGAAATTCAGATAGCAAGAGTAGATTTGGGGAAGTTATATTAGGCAGACAGAATGCTGTACAGCGAACACTGCACACTGACACTCCCTGACAGCACTGCGGAGATACCCACACCACACCAGTTTCCATGCTTCAAGGTGCTGGCTTGCTCCCACCTTCTGAAGGGCAAATGGGGATGGGCAATGTCATGCAATGCCCCTTGCTTTGTGAGCGAGTATATAGAATGCGTTCTTTCTGGTTATATCACAGCTTTGTATGGCTCCTGCTCTGGGCAAGATCTTAAGGGACTACAAAAAGTTGTGAATGTAGCCCGATACATCACGCAAACCAGCCTCTCATCCATTGACTCTGTCTACACTTCCCACCGCCTCTGCAAAGCAGCCAGCATAGTTAAGGACCTCACGCACCCTGGACACTCTCTCTTCCGCCTTCTTCCGTTGGGAAAAAGATACAAAAGTCTAAGGTTATATACCAACCGACTAAAGAACAACTTCTTCCCTGCTGCTGTCAGATGTTTGAATGGACTTAACTTGCATTAAGTTGATCTTTCTCTACACCCTAGCTGTGACTGTAACACCACACTTTGAACCCTCCTTTCTTTCCCTATGAAGGGTATGCTTTGTCTGTATAGCGCACAAGAAACAATACTTTTCATTGGACGTTAATACACGTGACAATAATAAACCAAACCAAATCAAAGGTTTTCTTTTAAAAATCAAAATGTGTAGTTTTGCAACTGATATTTCATCATCGGCTTTTCCGATCTTTCACCAATCTGGCACTCAGAGACGGTAACCAGAGGAACAGACTAACATGAGGACTGAGCGCTACACTGCAAACATATGTGGAGTGGCAGAATTTACTGAACATTTCTAGCACGGTGAGATAAACTCTGATGAATGCATTTAGAAAGGAAGGGTATATTTTCAGATTATCTGTGATGTCCATCCACCATCCCCCCCTCCCCCCGCCCCCGGGCACCCGCCACGCTGCTCACAAACTCCCCAATTAATTGCCTCCTTCCTTGGCTGAATGCTGCCTACAAAATGGAACTCCTTGCAATCTCCTCTCTGAAGATGCCCTTTCCTGTAGCTGCAGTTTCACCCATGGACAGAAGATGGCAGCGATAGATACGGATTGAGCATCAACAGACATCCACAAAAGGGGATTTATTTTCTCTGACCAGCCATTTGCTTCTACGATATGATGGCTGCACTTTGACAATTCCACACTTACCACCCCCCCCAACCGAACTGAATAAAGTTAAAACTTTGTGCGCTGAAACAAAGCACTTTCTAAAGTCAACAAACCCATGGTTTTGAGTTCAAGTCCTGGGGACTGGCTGTCACATGAAGTGTCCCCCAACACGCTGCCCCCCCCCCCCCCCAACCCCCCACCAACTGGGGTCACTAGTTTCACCCTTCGAGTTCTCAGGATTCGCACAACCTTTACTTTGAGGAGGGGGAGGGATAGACAAAACCCCCCCAGCTGGGTACCAAGCGCACGTTCTCCCAGCGAAAACGCACCGAGATACAATTCTCAAAGCCCATGCCAGTGCTGTTAAATTCGCAACTAACTTTGCCAAGAAGTGTTGGGTCTGAGTCAGGAATTGTGCACTTGGATCCAGTTTTCTAACAACTGCAAGGGGGGGGAAAAGAATAGTTGGCATTTTTTTTTACCACCACCACCGCCACTGCAGTCCATTTAATTATTCATTCTGTGATTCAACCCTGCAGAGAGACCAGCGGACTGCACTGAATAAAGTCCCTTGTTTTATAGCAAAATAATTACATTTCCAAAAGGTATCTTTTTTTTGGAGCAATTTGGATATAGGCTTCAGCAGCTGGGTTCAGATGCCGAGCTTTTTTAAAAAATTGATCATTGACTTATTTGAATCAACAATTGTTATGTTAGGATGATGAATAAAAGGGACTTGATCTGCCTCCTTATGCTTCCCTGTGCTTCACTTAAGTACATCATTTATCAGAAATCCATCATGGTGAAGCTTTGTTTTTTTTTAACCTTTTGCTTCCTTTCCTGTTTTTTTTTCTGGTCATATTTGACGGTCGCACAGTGGTTAGCGCTGCTGCCTCACACCTGGTTTTGATTCCCGGCTTGGGCCAATGCCTGTGAGGAGTTTGCACATTCTCCCCATATCTGCGTGGGTTTCCTTTGGTTTGCTCCCTCAGTCTGAAAGAGGTGCTGGCTCGGTGCACTGGCCATGCTAAATTCTCCCTCAGTGTACCCGAACAAACACTAGAATGTGGCAACTGGGGGATTTTCATAGTAACTTCATTGCAGTGTTAATATGAGCCTACTTGTGACACTAATAAATAAACTTTTCCATAATGTTAGTTATCCTGCCATGGCTCATCCAAGTGGGCATTGTGAACCTTGGCATTGAATTTTTGGTGGCTTATTTGAACATTAAGGAAGAAATAATGTTGGCTTCTCCTGCATGTGCTCATGCAATGTTCATAGAGGTGCACTTTCCAGTAGGGGTCACTGGATAACAATCCTGACTCAGAATAATTTTTCTGTTCTAATTGTCCCACCCAACATAGAACAGACCAAGGACAAAACTGGGGCCAAATTGTCTTATGTGGTCAAAAGGGTGAACTTTCATTTAAATAGCTCCTTTCAGGTTCTCACAGAATCCCTACAATGCAGAAAGTGGCCATTCAGCCATTGAGTCGGCACCAACTGTCCAACAGAGCACCTTACCAGACCTATTCACGTGACTCCATGCACTTACTCAGCTAATCCCCCTAAACTACACTGAGAGGCGATTTAGCATGGCCAATACACCAAACCTGCACCCGTTTGGACTGTGGGAGGGAACTGGAGCACCCAAAGGAAACCCACACAGACTAGGGGAGAACATGCAAACTCCACACAGACAGTCACCCGAGGTCGGAATCGAACCAGGGTCCCTGGCACTCTGAGGCAGCAGTGCTAACCACTGTGTCACTGTGCTGCGATCTCAGGACATCCCAAAATGTTTCACAACCAATGAAATCCAGTTGAAGTGTGGTTACTGGTGCAATGGAGGGAAATCAAATGGCCAATTTGGATAATGCATACTTCTAACAAAGAATCTTTCTCCGAAAACCTCTGACCTCACCTCTGAGTGGGGAATGGAGTTTTGGCTGAGTGCCAAATTCTTGCTGCCAGGGGGCAGCAATGGATGAGATTGGAGAATTCTGCCCAAAAAGTTAATCCTTTTCGCATGATGTAATGTGATATGTAAATGCTTTCTGCATTGTCCACTGTGATACAACTTATGGCAGCCATTTTTGAATGAGGTTGGTCTCTCTTCCCTTTAAGTATGAAAAGTGACTCAAAGAGTAATCTATTTAAAACATCTGGAGAACATCTAATTCTTATAAGTTTCAAAACTAATTTCTGGAAACAATCAATTCACCGTATTGTATTTGTTAGTGTCTCCTGCAAACTCAAACTGCAAATTTTGATTATTTCTGAACTCAGTGTATCCTAATAAGTCTCTCTCCTCCCGCCTCAAAAATAAGGGTATACGAATTCCAAATGGCAGAGAAAAAATTCCTGTTCTAAAAATGGCCGATGGTTTATGTTACAGACACTAGGAAGTCACACATTGGCCTGTTTGTTCTTTGACACTCATCCTATCAACAAGGCCAGAGCAGCTGTGTCGAGTCGTGAGTGATGCCAGCCAAATGCCAATAGGTGTAAACGTGGTGTTAAGGTGTGGTGCCAAGGCAGTTCAGCTTTTGCTGTTCTCCTTCTCCTTCTGTGAAAAGCCTTTTTTCCCTCCCTTTGACAGTTCACTTCAAAGTGATTCTCAGGGTGTTTAGCAGCTCAGCAGTTGTGCCAAATGAACCCTCTCATTAACCCGCTCTTTGCCAAGTCCCTCAGGATTTTTGATAGCGCTCATTAAGCTTTATGTCCTCCTTGTTTGTTAAGAACTGTTTGTTAAGATGGCCATTTGTAGTGCTTTATAGACCGTAGTATAGTAACTATCCGTCTGGGTCCATGTCGGCTCCCAATTGCGTGTTGCAGTGAAGTGTTTGAAGTGAATATTATTTTACATTTTAACTTATGAAGCAAATCTTGATTTCATTTCTAAAAATGCATGTCGCTGACAAACATCTCGGTTCCTGGTTCGAAGGAATGGCAATACTTCATTGTCTACAGTCAGATCTGCGTGAATACCTGTATCAGGGCACCCATATCACATTGTAGTCAGATATATCATCGGAGCATGTTTCAAGCAGCTGATGGAAGATCTCATATGTCTTGTGGATTGATGTAGTTTTCATTCAGTGGGTGGGAATTCTGTCACACATTGCAGTGAGTCACAGAATCAAAAGCCAACTTCCAGTACACAATATTTTGTAAGCAAAGTTCAATTAAACATGTTAGTTCAATTGGTAATTCATAAAACTGGCAGACATTCTTTTCCTAATTGCTGCCCATTGAATCAGCTTTGGAACGCACAGATAGAATCATAGAATCCCTACAGTACAGAAGGAGATCACTCGGCCCATCAAGTCTGTACTGACCACAATCCCACCCATGCCCTACTCCCATAACCCCACACATTTACTCTGCTAATCCCCCCTGACACTAGGGTCAATTTAGCAGGGCCAATCAACCTAATCTGCACATCTTTGGACTGTGGGAGAAAACCCACCCAGACGTGGAGAGAGACCTGAGGCTGGTGTTGAATCCAAGTCCCTGGCGCTGTGAGACAGCAGTGCTAACTATTGTGCTGCCATTCCATCCACATGCATGTGTGTCAGGTGGAAACTTTACCAAGCTTTTGTGATGTATCCCCTACTAATCCCCCCTGCCTCTCCCCCCACCACCCTCCTGCCCACAACAGTGCTATAGTCGACTGGCACTCGTTATTAATGCTCACACATGAAGAATGTTCTCTTGGGCAATTGGAAGGTTTCCAATTGAACTTTCAACCCAACACCATTTAGCATTGAGTGTCCCCTCCAATTCTCCCTCTAAGGTGTTGACTGCAGATTGTTTACAACGTGCTATCTTGGCAATGAGGTGAAGCTTTCTACTTCCGTGTATCCTGTGGAAACAATTGCCATTCAGTTATTTCAATGATATTACCAAAGCAGTGGAGAAAACCTAACTCCAGCTTGAAAAAGTGCAAAATCTCTTGCGTTTCTTGCCTGTTCTAATCTAATCTAATGGATGTCTTGTGCGAAGTTTGGAAGAAAAAGTAAAATGTGGAATGGCGGCACAATAGTTAGCACTGCTGCCTCACAGCACTAGGGACTTGGGTTCAACGCCAGCCTCAGGTCACTGTCTGTGTGGGGTTTGCACTTACTCTCCGCATCTGGGTGGGTTTTCTCCCACAGTCCAAAGATGTGCAGATTAGGTTGATTGGCCCTGCTAAATTGACCCTAGTGTCAGGGGGGATTAGCAGAGTAAATGTGTGGGGTTATGGGAATAGAGCATGAGTGAGATTGTGGTCAGTACAGACTTGATGGGCTGAGCAGTCTCCTTCCATACTGTAGGGATTCTATGATTCTATCTGTGCGTTCCAAAGCTCATTCAATGGGCAGTAATTAAGAAAAGAATGTCTGCCAGTTTTATGAATTACCAATTGAACTAACGTGTCTTTCCGAAGTAATGGGGACCTCTTTGAAATAATTATAATGTGATTTGTTTAATATGATGATGGCACAGTGGTTAGCACTTGTCTCACAACACCAAGGACTTGGGTTCAATTCTGGCCTTGGGTGATTGTATGGAGTTTGCACATTGTGTGTGTGGGTTTGCTCCGGTTTTCTCCCACAGTCCAAAGATGCATGGGTTAGATAGATTAACCATGATAAATTGCTCTTTAGTGTTCCAAGATGTGTAGGTTAGTGGGGTAAATATGTGGGATGATAGGGATAGGGCCTGGCTATAATACTCTGTTGGACACTCAGTGCAGCTTGATAGGTCAACTGGCTTTCTCTACAATGTAGGGATTCTATGATATACAAATATTAACCATATTTATTTGACAGATTCTTATTTTGACATCTATTTCAGAATGGCAGTGAGACATCTAACTGTTATTTGAAAAACAGAGAACAGATTACTGTATATATTCATTGGAAAAACAGCCACTTTTCTTTTCCCCTTGCCGTCCACTGTCATGAATAACTTCGGGGGTTTCATTGTATGGGAACTGAGAAACCTCCAGTATTCATACGAATTCACTAGTGGGAACCTCTGGCGATCAAGCAGAAGTTAGAAGATGAGCACATTGTATTTTTTTTTCCATTTTTAGCCAAGAGGTACTATGGTCATTTGTAGAATTCACGCAATCGACTGAGATCAGCTAACGCGGTGCAATAACCAGGAAGGGATGCTGCAACGATGCCGCTCTGTGGACACAGTAACAACAACACAGGGCCTTCCACTTGGGCAAACCTCCCAAAATGTTCCATTCAGCATGGAAATTGATGCTGAGCCGCTGAGGTATTCAGAGTAAATTTGATCAAAGAGCTGAGGTTTATGAAGGGTCTGAAAAAAGGAGGGGCATTTGGGGAAGCCAGGGGTTTCAGGGAGATAAATTTATTCGCGGATGATGGGATCATAGAAT
Organism: Carcharhinus amblyrhynchos; assembly: GCF_965287045.1. Classification (NCBI taxonomy): domain Eukaryota; kingdom Metazoa; phylum Chordata; class Chondrichthyes; order Carcharhiniformes; family Carcharhinidae; genus Carcharhinus; species Carcharhinus amblyrhynchos. Next base: position 60,273,981 of record NC_137335.1, read on the forward strand.
CCCTACTATGCTGAAGGAGGCCATTCGGTCCATCGAATCTGCACCGACCACCATCCCACCCAGTGGGATATATGTAACCCCACATATTTACCCTGCTAATCCTCCTGACACCGAGGTCAATTTAACATTGAACAATAGATCACTTTTTAAAAATTGTTCTGTGGATGTGGTCATCAGTGGCTTTGCCAGCACTTAGTGACCATCCCTAATTGCCCTTGAGAAGGCGAGCTGGCTTCTTGGGACACGCTGTGGGAGCTTGAACCATTAAACTAAGGAGGGAGATATCTGTAATTGTTTTAAATTTTAGGTCGACTTGAGTCCCTCAGAAATGAATAGTAATTGCCTGCCCGACCAAAAGAACATTGTGTACCAAATTATTGCTTGTGTTTTGCCAATCATAATTGTAATCAATAAGAGTTCATGAGTTCAAATCCTACCTTGGCTGTTTGAGAATTTGAATTCATATTTAATTCTCTGGAAATGAAAATGCTGCCACAGTGGAGCTGTTAGGAACCAACTGGTTCACTAATGTCCTTTAGGGGAACAAGAGCATCCTTGCTTCGTGTGGCTTAAATCTAGCTCCAGATCCACACCACCATGGTTGTGCCCTCTTAAGTAATGCCACTAACTACTCAGTTGCCTCAAACCACTTGTGGTCTGGGGCAACTAGCAATAGGCATTAAATGCCAGTCTCTCTGTTAACAATGACCACATTCCAAAAAAGGCAAATTAAAACCATCCATTAGGTGTGCTGATGCTCACCACATTTATCCAGTGATTAGCCAAGCCATACAAGATGTCACTTTTGACCCTGGGTCTGAACTGAATTAGCTGGTTGTAGTCAGGCTGAGTGCACTGGCATTAGAGGTAGGGAGGACTGGGGGAGAATCAATCAAAGTTCTTAGTTGCCACTCAGTGACACCCTATTGTTTGACTGTTGGATGGTATTATGTATTAATGATGAGGCTTGGGAGTACAATTTCAAATTTTGTGGATGGCAGCATTGTGAGCAATCAGGAGGATAGCGATGGACTTCAAGAGAGCGTGGTTGGTGTGATGGTTGGCAAATAAATGGCAGATGAAACTTAATACAGAGAGTTAAGAAGTGATACATTTTGGTAGGGAGAACAAGGAGAGCCAACATAAAGTAAAGATTCCAACTCTAAAGGAGGAACAGAAACAGAGACATCTGGGGGTAAAAACAAGATATTCGGAAGCTGGAATCTAAAACAAAACAAAAACTGCTGGAAAATTTCATCAAATCTGAGAGCTTCTGTGAAAAGAGAATACAGCTGATGTTTCGATGATTCAAGGGTCATCCAGACTCGAAAGTTCGGCTTGAGACCTGGGGGTGTACATATACCAGTCATGGAAAGTGGCAGGGTAGGTTGAGAAAATGTAGACAGGATCCTGGGCTTTATAAATAGAGGCATAGAGCACAAAATCATGGAAGTTATGGTGAATCTTTATAAAACACTGGTTGGATCTCAACTGGAGTATCATCTCCAATTCTGGGCACTGCACCTTAGGAAGTATGTGCTTGTTTTAGAGAGGCTGCAGAAGAGATTGTTTCCAGGAATTTCAGTTATCTGGATGGATTGAAGAAGCTGGGTCTGTTCTCCTTCGGGAAGAGAAGGTTGAGAGGAAATTTGATAGAGGTGTCCAAAATTATGAGGGGTATGAACATCGTGGTGGTTACCATTGATTAAAAACTGAATTAGACTAGCCATATAAATACTGTGGCTACCAGGCAGGTCAAAGGCTAGGAATATTATGGCAGGCCACTCACCTTCTGACTCCCCAAAGCTTGTCCACCATCTACAAGGCACAAATCAGGAGTGTTATGGAATTACCTCTCCTGCCTGCATGAGTGCAACTCCAACAACACTCAAGAAGCTTGGTGCCATCCAGAACAGCCCACTTGATAGGCACCCCATCCACAAACATTCAGTACCTAATAATGATAAACAGTAGCAGCCCTGTGTACCATCTACAAGATGCACTGGAGAACTTACATTTGGCAGCAACTTTCAAACTCATGATCACTGCCATCTAGAAAGACAAGGGCAGCAGGTACATGGACACATCATCAGGTGGAAGTTCCACTCTAAGCTTCTCACCATCTTGACTTGGAAATATATTGCCATTCCTTCACTGTGGCTGGGTCAAAATCCTGGAACTTTTTTCCCTAACAGCACTGTGGATGTACCTGCAACACAGCCTGCAGCAGTCAAGAAGGCAGACCACCATCTATTGAAGGGCAACTAAGAATGGCCATAAATGCTGGCCTAGCCATTGACACCCACATTCTGTAAATGAATACAAAAAGATTTCAAAAAGGTTGAAAGAAACTGGTCCGACTAGTTTAATAGTCAAAAACCAGCTAGAGGACACCGAGTTATGGTGACTGACAGAAAAATAAATGCTGCAGCGAGTGAGTAGGATCTAGAAGATACTGCCCAAGGGTATGGTGTAGACAGATTCCAACATAGCATTCAAAAGGGGATTCGATTTGCTCCTGAAGAAAAAACAAATTGCAAGGCTGTGGGGAAGGGGTGAGGCAGACTAGCTTGAAGAGAGCCAGTATGGATAGAACAGGCCAAATGGCCTCCTTCTCTGTTTTGGCCATGATTCTATGATAATAGAATTGGCAAAGTTACATATTTAAACAGGCGGCCAACATTTGCCACCTGGACCATTTGGGCAAGGTAAGCCTGCAACTCAGGATTATGCTCAAGAATGGATTAGCACCTCCAGAAAGATGTGAAAGGGTAGAGCGGGCGTGGAGAGGATGTAGGAAAAGCTAGAATCAGAGGGCACAGCCTCAGGCTAAAGGGATGATCCTTTAAAACAGAGACGAGGAGGAATTTCTTTACGAGAGAGTGGTGAATCTGTGGAACTCTTTGCCGCAGAAGGCTGTGGAGGCCAGGTCTTTAAGGCAGGGATAGCTAGGTTCTTGATTAATAAGGGGATTGGGGTTAAGGGGAAAAGGTAGGAGAATGGGGATTAAAATAATATCAACCATGACTGAATGGCAGAGCAGACTCGATGGGCCAAGTGGCCTAATTCTACTCCTATGTCTTATGGTTTTATGGTCTAAAGGAAGTGAAAACTGGGTTCCTACTGCATTGCAGGAAAATTACAAATCAATTTTCTGTCCCGATAGATGCTGACAGATCTGTTGAGTTTTTCCAGTGTCCTCTGTTCTTGAATTAAATACAGGTATGGTTTATTAAAGCTGCTTTTTAAATTGCCAGGCACCCCTTTTGCACTATTTGCCTATTTCAATCTGGGAAAATAGTTTGCAAAGCAGATTCTTTCATTTTGATAATCAGTGATAGTGAGTTGCACAGAATGGGCTTGAGGCCAACAGAGTGCATTTCTTTCTCTCCTGTCCAGAAAATGCTGATTCTCGGTGGGATACAGACCCTACAGAGCTGCTCCATTACATCCCGCACTCTCCATATGAAGGCGATTATGGCGAGTTTTAGTAATATAGTCCCTGTTGTGGACGGATTCATTCACATCCCGTCTCCAAATTATATCAGCGCTTGTTCCATTTTCCTGAAATATCACTTTGTGGTGAACCTAAATGGAATCCTTTAGCTGCTTTTTATTCCCCCTCCCCCCCCCCCCCGCCCGTCATGAGGGACTGGAGTAATTGTGATACTTGTGGAACCTATCACAGCAAGAAAAAATGCCTTTGGGGGAAAGAGAGTGAAAATAGTTGGAGGTGAACAACAAACAGGTTTAAGAAAATGGACCCAGCAAACTTCAAACTCTAAATCCGCTGCACTGGCTAGAAGCATCTTGGGCAAGGGGGGGAGGTGCAGATAATCTATCTTTAGTCCACAGTCATGTGCTAAAGTAGAACTAAATTTTACTCACTCGTCCAATAGTCTGAAACTTCAACAAATTTAACTTTAACCAGTATTAGCCCTGCTCAAGGGGGATTTTCATAAGTCTATAAAATTGTTCCATCAGCGTTAATCATTGACTAAAATACTTTGCCCGACATTTCTAACATAATGGAAACGTGCCAAGCGAAAAATATTCCCAGAGTCGAACTGCATTTTCTGCTGTGATCAATTTGCTTTATTAAAAACGTTCGATGGAACCTGAGTTGGTCCAAAATTGCTCAGTCGCAAGAAGTGGGACGCTAAAAATCAACTGAGGATTTTTTTTTAAATCGACATTTTGCCCTGATTAAACAGAACACAGCTAACCTTGTGTACGGAGCTCTCCCTTAGAGTGAGATCATTCTGGAATATGTATCCTGCCAGGTTTTTTTTCGAGAAGGTATATAGACGGTTCCTTTAACGCTAGATTGTCACTGAAGTTTTATTAGATCTGTAAAATATCACCTCTTTCCTTCCGGCCTATAAAAGGACCTTCAGTTAATAAGTCAACTATTCCTAGGCAGTAGCCAACTGGAATCAGTGCTGGAGAAAGAGCGAGGTGGGGGTGGGGGTGTGGCGGGGGGTGGCGTGGGGGAAACTCGCTGCACTCTGCATGTGGGTTCATTTTCTTCCTGTCATATTGATTTTGTAGTGGTTAATCAGTCTCGCCCGTCAAATAAAGTAAACACGCTGCAGATAGACAGCTTCCTAAGTGCAGCACTGTGCCAAATTCACAGCTTAAATCTGTGCGCTTTCTGTTGGCTGACCCCAAGCAGCCAAGAGTTGCCTCACGTACAAAGCATACATCATGAAGGACACACTAAAGTTCATCCAGCCGCAAGTCCATTGCAAGTCAGCTTCAGTGCTTTATGATTTAATTAAATGCAATATTGTCGAATCAGCGAGTATGGTTGGGCGAAAGGGATTTTGCCACAGAAGGAAAAAAGACGCTTTAAAGCAGCGTTATTCCTACGGAAATATTGCAAGCCAATTTGATCTCTGTTGAATGAGCTGATCTGTTTTAATTGCTGATGTATGTGTACGGCCACGCCCTTAGAAAAATTGTTCTTCAGGCCTGCGCAGTGTCCAGTGAAACTGTGTGAAGTACAGCTTCTCCAATCAATAGGGAAGAAGAAGTGAAATCAGCCCAGGGTTCAGCTCCCATAGCCCCATTCCGCCAACTTCCTTCTGGAGAGTCCCAGTTCACAAATGGCGGATGACAGCAGAATCATGGAATAATACTGCACAGAAGGAGGCCATTCGGGTCATCGTGCTTGCGCCTGTTCCTGCTCTTTGATAGAGCTATCCAATTTATCCCATTTCCCTTGGCCTTCGCCGTAGTCTTGTAAGCCTTCATGTACCTGTCCAATTAACTTTACAAAGTTATTGCTGAATTGGTTTCCATCCATCCTTTCAGCCAGTGCACTCCAGATCGTTACAACTCGCTGCCGAAACTGCAAAACCTCTCATCTCACCTTTGGTTCTTAATTGCCCAATTCCTGAGGAAATGATTCATACAAGCAGGAATTTCCATGCAAACTGCCATGTGTTTCTCGCAGTGGATGTGGCTCACTGATGGCAGGATCTTCAAGCTCCCCTGTTGTTAATGGGGTTTCCCACTGAATGCATCCCTCGCCACCAGGAAACCCACAGCGGAGATGCACTGTTGGTGGCGGGACTGGAAGATCCCACTGGCATGAATAGCCAGAAAAGTTTAGCCATTATCTCTGTTTCTACATTGCCAGCTTGGTTTGCACAACTATATATTTCCAGGAGCGATTGCTGCTATATGCAGTGTTAAACACGAGACTTTTAGGTTTTATTGCTTTGACTCCCCCTTTTTTAATTGCCTCTGCACCCCCCCCCCCAACTCAGCTCACCCCACTCCCCTACCCCTGCCCCCCCTCTCCACGCAACCCCCCTCCCTTCCCGAAAATACTGTTTCATTCTGAAATAAGGTTTTGTAAGTACCGGAAGATTTCTGCTCTTTACCCAATTCAACACACGTGAACCTAAATGGTGAGTGTCAGCTGCCAGTGTGGCCACAGGGATAACAGCCTGGTGAACAGCATCAATATCCAACAGCACCATCTATCCAACTGAGTGGCAATCCAGGGTTGGCAAATGTTTTCTTCTTCACTGCAGGGGTATGACACCATCACCGAAGCCAATTTAAAGTTTATTTTGAGGTTAGTGTCACATGTAGGCTTACATTAACACTGCAATGAAGTTACTGCGAAAATCTTCTAGTCGCCACAATCCGGCGCCTGTTCACCTCAACCTTCTCTTTTCTGAGAACAAATCCAGCTTCTCCAATCTGTCCACAGAATCCAAGTCCCTCAGCTCTGAAACCGTTCTAGTAAATGTTTTCTGCACTGCCTCTAAGGCCTTCATATCCTTCCTATAGTGTGGGGCCCAGAGTTGAACAGGATACTCCATTAGTGACCAAACCATACTGTTATAAATTAAGACCCATCATCACTTCCTTGCCTTGGTGCTCTGTGCTCTATTTATAAATCCCAAAATCTGAGAAGCTTTTACATAGAAATCCTACAATACAGAAGGCCATTTGACCAATCAAGTCTGCACTGACTCTCTGACAAAGAGCGGGATTTTCCTGCCGTGCTCGTTCCAAAACTGGAAAATCCCACCTGAGGTCACCAGACCTTTGCATGGTCCTCCTCCCTCTACCAACACCTCACCCCCCCACCCCCACCAATTCCATTCACACATACACACACACACACACACACACAAGAAGTCCTGTGGTGGGCAGGATGGGAAAATTCCATCCAGAGTATCTTACCCAGGTCCTTTAAACCATCCTACCCCCATAACCCCACACATTTACCATGTCTAATTCATCTAATCTACAAATCTTTGGACACTAAGGCACAATTTTTACCATGACCAATCCACCAAAGTTGCACATGTTTGAGCTGAGGGAGGAAACCGGAGCATCCGGAGGAAACCCATGCAGACACAGGGAGAACATGCAAACTCCACACAGGCAGCCACCCTAACCACTGAGCCACCGTGCTGCCTTTTCTCAATAAGTCCTGTCATTTTCAGCAATTTGCACTCATAAACCCTCCAGGTGTCTATTTTCCTGCATCGCTTTACAACTGAACCTTTAGTTTATACTGCCTCACTTCTTTCCCCCTATCAAGATGAATCACTTTGCATCTCTCTGCATTCAATTTGATCTGCCACTTGTCCACCCATTCCACCAGTCTTCTATGTCCTCCTGAACTCCATCCCTGTCCTCCTCACTGTTCACCATGCTTCAAAGTTTTGTATCATCTGCAAATTTTGAAATTGTGTTTTGTACACCCAAGTCCAAATCGTGCATGTATTTCAAGAAAAGCAGTGGTCTTATCACCAGATAGCCCTTCCTGGATCACACCTTCCTCTAACCTGAAAAATAAATGCTCATCATTACTCTCTGTTTCCTGTCCTTGAATTCACTTTGTATTCTCTCTGCCACTCTCCCTATAATTCCACAGATTTCAGCTTTGCGCTCAAATCTATGCAGCATTTTATTAAACACCTTTATAACAGCACTGCCTTTATGAACGCACTCTTCAAATAAACTCAGGTTCATTAAACACGATTTACCTGTAACAAATCCATGCTGTCTTTCTTTTGTTCATCCTCACTTGTCCAAGTGACTGTTAATTTTGTCCCAGCTTTTTGTTTTTATGTGCCCCCCCCATCATCAGTGTATCATTTGATATTGTCCTGTCCGGAATTGGGGCTCATAGCTTGAGGATAAGGGGTAAACCTTTTAGAACTGAGGTGAGGAGAAGTTTCTTCACTCCGAAGGTGGAGAATGTGTGGAATTCACTACCACAGAATATAGTTGAGGCCAAAACATAGTGTGATTTCAAGAATAAATTACATATAACTCTTGGTGCTAAAGCAATCAAGGGATATGGGGGGAAGTGGGGTCAGGATATCAAATTTGATGATCAGCCATGATCAAAATGAATGACGGAGTAGGCTCCTGCTTCTATTTTTTGTGTTTCTATGTTTCTAGTCCTCTGACACAACTCCTGTATTGATGGAGGATTGGGGTATTATGGCCAGAACCCCAGCAATTTTCACTCTTATATCATAATACAGTATCAGATTCATTGAGCCATTGCCTTTCTGCCACCGTCCTCTCAGTTCTACCATGGGACTTTTGTGCTTCACCAAATCTGACCTCTTATGTATTGATGTTGTCCCAACTGCCTCAACCTCGGCTCTGGAATACCATCCTTCCCATCCTAAAACATTTCTCCCTCTCTCTCCTTTAAGATGTTCCTTAAAACCTACCTCATTTTGCCCTAATACCTGTTTATGTGGTTTGGTATTAAGAATTGTTTAAAAATACTCCTGTAAAGCATCTTATGGCCATTTACCACAAGGTACTATAAATGACAAGTTGTTATAAAAACAGGAAATGTGGAAATACTCAGCAGTTCAGAGATAGAAAGAAACAGAGTAAAGTTTCAGGTCAATGACCTTCTGTTGTTAGATTACACACTTGGTGCAGTAGATTCAGGGGTTGAAAAACAGAACAATAGTTTATAAAGTTTATTTATTTATTAGTCACAAGTAGTCTTACAGTAACACTGCAATGAAGTTACTGTGAAAATCCCCTAGTCACCACATTCCAGTGCCTTTACGGATACACTGAGGGAAAATTTAGCATGGCCAATTCCCCTAACCAACAAGTTTTTGGACTGTGGGGGGAAACCAGAGCACCCAGAGGAAACCCACGCAGTCACAGAGAGCACCTGCAGACTCCATGCAGACAGTGACCTAAGCCAGGAATCAAACTCGGGTCCCTGGTACTGTGAGGCAGTAGTGCTAACTACTGTGCCACCATGCCTCTCCAAGCTCCATCATATGCATTGCGATGCTGGAAGAAAGAAGGTAGCACCAGTGATTTCATTTGATCCTTGCAGCTCCTGTGTATATGCAGAGGAAGCTTTCACACAGAGTGTTGACACTGTGGAACACACTACTGTGTTCCTATCTACCCAATAGGCAAACCTATTGGGTAGATAGCTTTTTGACAGACAAGGGAATTAAGGGTTATGGGGAGACAGTGGGAAACTGGAACTGATCCACTTCAGATCAGCCGTGATCTTATTGAATGGCGGGGCAGGCTCGAAGGGCTAGATGGCCTACTCCTGCTCCTATTTCTTATGTTCTTATGTTCTTACTGGAGTTAGTGATTGAAACACACCATACCAAGATTTCAATATTAGAAAGGGCCTCCTACATTCCAAAGATTTGCAAGTTAATTTGATTGTCCATGCTAAATTGCCCCTTAGAGGCAGGGGGATTTGTGGGTAAAATACCTGGGGCTACAGGGATATGGATTGGTTGGGATTGTGATTGGTGCAGGCCCGATGGGCCAAATTGCTGCCTCCTGCACTGGAGGAATTCTATGGTTCTATGAACGAATGGATTGGGAAACAAGATGGGATATTTTGGAGATTAACGTTTTGTGTTTTAATTCATTCTTGCCATTACATTAACTTTGCTGTATGTGTTTGTGCACAGTTAAAGTTATTCACCTTACTATTGGCACAGCAACTTGGTGCCATTTTAAAATAGTGTTGTGTGGTATGTAGAATGATGGAAATACATCACAAAGCACAAAGGATTCAGATGACTCCGCTGATTATGGAGTGAATCACTGAATCAAGATTGTCATGCTTTTGATCGCTGTCAGAATAGTAATCTGATCCTAGCCTGCGCAGTGTTTGGGTTTCCACAATTCCCCTTAGCATTTCTCAGATTGGATGCAAAATAGGTAAAGATCTGTGTTTCTGATCAGCAGACACTGATCTCTGCTGCAAGTATCTAAAGAGAATGCAAACTGATGGTAAAGCCATCACATTTAGAGTTTGGCAATAAATGTTGGCCTAGCCAACGACACCCACATCCTGTAAATGAATAATTTAAAAAATTCCCCTTCTCTTTCACTCTAAAGAAGAGTGGTATGGACTTTAAACATTAACTTTGTTTCTCTCTCTCCACAGATGCTGCCAGACCTGTTGAGTTTTTCTGTTTTCAGATTGAATAAGAACTGGATTAGGTGTGATCTCTTGCTTGGCTGAATCAATGGTCACAATTTAGTGTTAAGCCTCTTAAAGAACGTTGCCATCCATTGGCAAAGCAATGGAGTGTAACCAAAGCTTGCAGCACTATACCATTAGAAGTGAGGGAGTGACAAGGAAAACAGTTGTAGTAAAAGTAATTTAGATGATGTTAGGCACAACAAAGAGAAGAGCTTGAGCATTTCATCAAAGCTTTTTAATCCCAAGATATATCACCAACTTTAAACATTGTTCTACAGATTCTTTAAAATACAATGAAAACTGTATTTGTGAAGGACAAAATCTATTTAGGATAGCCTTACCTCTCAATAGTGTTTCCCAAATCTCTCTATTCACTGTTGGTATGAGAACAAAAGGAATTCACATTTCTTTTCAAAGTGTATAGTGCTGGAGAACAGTGACTCAGAGGCACTTAAAGGAGAAGGCTGCAGAGGGGAAACCCACTCATCTTTGTTTAAGGATATTCACTCACCTTGCTGCAAAACTTTGGTGACATGTCAAAGGGGACAGTTCCCATATAGCGCAGAGATGTTGTATTCACTTGTGTATAATCTATTGCTTCAAGAACATAACAAAAAAATCCTCTGCTTGGTAAAAGGAGTACCAACTGGACAGTCTGTATCTGAGTTTCAGATCTCTCTTCTGCGATCATCCTTGTCCTGATATTACTGGGTGATGAGAAGGCAACTGTATTCACACATTGGACAGTGACAGTCACCACAGGTGAGGAACCAGAGGATTGGAGAGTAGCTAATATTGTTCCTCTGTTTAAGAAGGGCAGAAGAGACAATCCTGGAAATTTCAGGCCTGGGAGCCTTACATCAATGCTGGAGAAATTATTTGAGAAGATTCTTAGTGATAGGATACTGGATACACGTCTGGAAGAGAATAGACGTATGAGTGGTGACAGCATGGTTTTGTGAAGGGGAAATCGCGTCACCCAAACTTGATTGAGTTCTTTGAAGAAGTGACAAGAAAAATTGATCAGGGCAGGGCAGTGGATGTTGTGTACATGGAAGTTAGTAAAACCTTTGATAAGATTCCTAATGACAAGCTGAAGTCATATGGGATCCAAGGTGAGCTGGTAAGATGGATACTAAACCGGCTTGGGCACAGAACTGAGGCATGGTACATTGGGGAGACCATGCAAACGTTACAACAATGGATGAATGAACACCGCTCGACAATCACCAAGCAAGAGTGTTCTCTTCCTGTTGGTGAACTCCAGCGGTCATGGGCATTCGGCCTCTGATCTTCGGGTAAGCGTTCTCCAAGGCGGCCTTCACGACACACAACAATGCAGAATTGCTGAGCAGAAACTGATAGCCAAGTTCCACACACATGAGGATGGCCTCAACCGGGATCTTGTGTAACACTACCTCTAACGCCCATGACTTGCCTGGGCTTGCAAAATCTCACCAACTATCCTGGCTGAAGACAATACACATCTCTTTAACCTGTGCTTAACCCTCTCTCCACTCACATTGTCTGCACCTTTAAGACTTGATTACCTGTAAAGACTCGCATTCCAACTATTATTTTGTAAATTGAGTTTGTGTCTTTATATGCCCTGTTTGTGAACAGAACTCCCACTTACCTAACGAAAGAGCAGTGCTCCGAAGTCTAGTGGCTTTTGCTACCAAATAAACCTGTTGGACTTTAACCTGGTGTTGTGAGATGTCTTATTGGGCATAGAAAGCAGAGAGTAGTAGTGGAAGAGTATTTCTCTAACTGGAGGCCTGTGACAAACAATGTTCCATAAGGATCAGAGCAGAAGCCTCTGTTGTTTGTAATATATATAAATGATTTGGAGGAAAATGTCAGTAGTCTGATTAGCAAATTTGCAGATGGATAGTCGGAGTCTTTTTCTCAGGGTCAAAAAGTCAATTACTTGGGGGCATAGGTTGAAATTGTGGGGGGAAAGTTTAAAAGAAATGTAAGGGATAAATTTTTCACAGAGACAGTGTTGAATGCCTAAATTGCGCTGCCAGAGGAGGTGTTGGAAGCAGATTCAAAAACAACATTCAAGAGGCATCTGGATAGATATGTGAATGGACAGGAAATAGAGGGATATGGACCACACAAAAGCAAGAAAATATTAGATTAGAGAAGCATCTGTATCAGCACAGATGTGATGAGCTGAAGGGCTTATTCATGTGCTGCATTGTTGTTTGTTCTTTGGTTAGCACTGCTGCCTCACAGCGTCCTGGGTTCAATTCTGGCCTGGGGTGACTGTATGGAGTTTGCATTCTCCCTGTGTCTGCATGAGTTTCCTCTGGGTACTCCGATTTCCTCCCACAATCCAAAGATGTGCAAGTCAGGTTGATTGGCTGCTCTAAATTGCTCTTCAGTATCAGGGAGATTAGCACAGTAAATATGCGGGATTACGGGTTAGGGTCTGGGTGGGATTGTTGTCAGTGCAGGCTCAATAAGATGAATGGCCTCTTGCTGCAATACAGGGATTTATGATTCAATGACTTTCTTTTCAACATTATCAATTGCAGTTAAAAATATTATGGAATAGATTTTTAACATGCACCAACATACTGAAAGTTTTGGTTTGACCTTAAAAGAGGCCAACATACTGAAAGTTAAACTGTAAAGAAGTAGCTTCTTTTCAATGCCAGCTTTACATCTGGACAGCAAGGTAAAATCTACATATTGCACGTTCTCCCTGTGCCTGCATGGGTTTCGTCCAGGGGCTCCATTTTCCTCCCACAATACAAAGATGTAGGGGTCAGCTTGATCGGCCATGCTAAATTGTCCTCAGTGTCAGGGAGGTTAGCACAGTAAATACAATTACTTGGGGGCACGATGGCACCATGGTTAGCACTGCTGCCTCACAGTGTCAGGGACCCAGGTTCAATTCTGTTTGTGTGGAGTTTGTGTGTTCTCCTGTGTCTGCATGAGTTTTGTCCAGGTGCTCCAGTTTCCTCCCACACTCCAAAGATGTACAGGTTAGGTTGATTAGCTTTTCTTAATTGACCCTAGTGACAGAGGGTTAGTAGAGTAGATAAGTAGGGGTACAAGGATAGGGTCTGGGTGGGATTGCAGACTCAGTAGGCCAAATGGCCTTCTTCTGCACTGTAGAGTTTCTTTGATTCTAAGTAAGTGGGGTTTCGGCATAGAACCTTAATATATGGAGTTATTGATGGCAAGAGGGGCAATTACAGCCAAATCAGGGGGTATTAAAGAGTGAATTTCACTTTGCACATGAGTAGAACACTGGTCATTATAGGTTGGCCAATACGCAGTGCCAAATTTCTCTTTCTATTGGCTTTGCTGTTCTGACTGTAGATGAATTTGACCAGCAAGTGTGACACAGCGACACAAAATTCACATGGGCAGCCTCTATCAGGGTCACCAAACCCGGATGGACATGCATCTTCTGGGAGGGTCAGGACATATCCACCATCCTCCGCACCCAACATCAAACACCCAGTCAAGGACCTTTATTCCTCTAACTCTCAACATTTTGATAATGCAGCAACCAAAGAAAATGAATTTTTAAAAAAATTATTTTAACAACCCTAATAGTGTCCTTCCAAGATGTTCGCAGCAGTGTCCATGAAATTAAACTTCCGTTCCTGGAGATGCCAGGGGAATCCTGGAGAGCTGGCCAAATTTATATGGATCGTTCTCTGACAAAGGGAAAGTTCTGTCACCGGAAACTTACAGGTTAAATTGGAATACCTGTGACTGCACAGAGCAGGCACCCAGTGGATTCAATGTTGCTCCCACTCCATAACATTGAATCATATGGTCATGGGGGCCTGGAATGCACTGCCACGTGAGGCAGCTACATTAGCCATATTTAAGACCTATCTCAATATGAACAAAGAGGAGTAGAAGGATATAATCAGTTGGTCTAGACAGGTACACAAGAATGGCACAGGCTTGGAGAGCTGGAAGGCCTGTTTCTGTGCTGTACTGTTCTTTATTCTTGTTCATAGAATCCCTATAGTGCAGAAGGAGGGCATTCGGGCCATCAAGCCTGCACTGACAACAATCCCACCCAGGCCTTATCCCCGTAACCCCACAAATTTACCCTGCTAATTCTCCTGACATTAAGGGGCAATTTAGCATGGCCAATCAACCTAACCTGCACATCCAATGGCGCAGTTGCATAGTGGTTAGCACTACTACACCAGGATCCCAGTTTCAATTTGGCTTGTTGTCTGTGTGTAGTCTGCATGTCCTCCTTGTGTCTGTGAGGGTTTCCTCCGGGTGCTCTGATTTCCTCCCACACTCCAAAGATGTGCAGGTTACATTGATTGGCGATGCTAAACTGACCCTAGTGTCAGTGGATTAGCAGGGTAAATACATGGGGTTCAGGAATAGGGCCTGGGAGGGGGTGGGATTGTGGTCTGTGCAGACTCGATGGGCCAAATGGCTTCCTTCTTCATTGTAGGGATTCCATGATTCCATCTTTGGAGTGTGAGAAGAACTCAGAGCATCCAGAGGAAACCCACGCAGACACAGGGAGAATGTGCAAACTCCACACAGACAGTGACCCGTGGCCAGAATCGAACCCGGGTCCCTAGCACTGTGAGGCAGCAGTGCCAAGCACCGTGCCACCATAATAAGTAAACTCAGAGCACCAGCAGACTTGCTGTAATATAGAAAATGCTGGAAAAAACTCAGCTAGTCTGGCAGCAGGAAGGAGAAACAGTGAACGTTTCAAATTCAACATGACTCGCCTTCTGAAGAAACTCTGTTTGTTCCTCCACAAGTTTTGCCAAACCAAGAGTCATATTGGACATGAAACGTTAGCCATTTTTCTCACTCATCAGAAACTGCTAGTTGTTCCAGCATTTTATGTTTTTGTTTCCAATCTCCAGCATCCGCAGTATTTTGCATTCACTCTCTTGTAGAATTACTCCCATTCGAAGCAATTCTGCAACATTGACATGCTTTCGGGTAGAGTGACTGAAAGCAAACTGAGTTACCCAGTTCCAGGCTATAGCTTTCAGCAGTTAAGAGTAGCTTAAAAAGCTAACACCCTGTGATGTTTAACAGAAAATAAAATTGGTTGCACTCGGGCTGTTAATAGTGTCGAGTTCAGAAAAAGCTAATCTGGCCTCCTTTGCATTTGGGCAGCCTGTTTTCCTGGTAAACAAGCTGTCACGGGAAGCCCCAAGGACAGATGATGTATTGTCACAAGAAAACAGCTTTGACACACTAAGCCTGGTTGCTCTCTCAGGGGCAATGCTTAATAGCTTTCAGCCTGTTGTTTCAAGGTACAATGAATGGACTAGTAAGGTGTGCTTTTCCTCAACTCCCTGTTGTGTTGCTGACCTTTGCCTCTTCTTAGATTCTAAACCATGTGGTGGGAGGGGAGGGAGAATTGTTAGAGTATGTTGACCTGGAAAATCAGTGGAGGGGAGGAGGGTGGGGGTTGCGGCGGAGGAGGGGGAGGTGGGTGGTTGAGGCGGGGGGGTGGTTGCGGCACAGGGGGCTGCTCGGTACGTTCTGCATAATCTAATTGGTTACAACAAGGATATATAATCAGTTCTAAAGGAATCTTTCCCCGGTATCGGTGTAAACACATTATTAAGAGTCATTTACATTTAGTAGGGAGGGATGGCACACTCACTTTTAAATCTTCCCCTCCCCCGTATCCATACTCCAAATATGAGGTTGTTGAAATTCCTCTTACAGATCTCCTCTGTGTTGAACAGGAGTCAAGAGTTTTGCTCTTTTATATAGCTCTTTTGGAAGAAAGTTACTTGGCTGCATTAAAAGTAAAACTCAACTTAAATGACTTGCTGGTGAGTCCCTATGCAAAAGAATACTGGTTAAGCTAAACAGTCACTTCATATAAATAGCAACACTCTGTTACTGGGCAAGCTATCTGTTAACTATGCTATTCTGGGGAAAAATGGAGAAGCGTAGGCCAAACAGGGCTTTGCAGAGGAAGATCCATAGGCTATATTTCACAAAGTTAAAACCGGGAATGTGGAAGAGGATTAGGCCATTCAGCTTAGGCAGTTCCATAATTCAAGGAGATCATGGCAGGTTTAATGACAATGTTATGGTGAAATAACTGAAGACTGCAAGTTCAGAGGGAAGAAGGTTAGAGTGAATGAGGGAAGTGGAGAATTGAAGCTGTTGATGCCACATAATTCCCAATGAAATAATCTTAATTACATCCATTGGTGAGGCAGCCGCAGTCAACTTGAGTCAACCACATTAGAATCATTTAGCACTTCTGGAAGAAAGGGAAATTATTTGCATTTCATTGTGAAATGTAGAAGCATAGAAAGTCTACAGTGCAGAAGGAGACCATTCAGTCTATTGGGTCTACACTGACAACAATCCCACCAAGGCCCTATCCCCACTACTCCACATACTTAACCCGCTAATCGCTTTAAACTATGTATCCCAGGACATTAAGGGGCAATTCAGCATGTCTAATGCACCTAACCAGCACATCTTTTGGACTTTAGGAGGAAACCAGAGCACCCGGAGGAAACCCACACAGACATGGGGAGAACACGCAAAATCCACACAGACAGTGACCCAAGACGGGAATCAAAGCCGGGTCCCTGGCACTGTGAGGCAGCAGTGCTAACCACTGTGCCACTGTGCTGTCCCCATATGTGGAAGATACATGGATCTCCCTCTGTAAAGTCATGCTGTAAGCTGTTAATGCATGAGTTTGAGCTTTGGACTGAAATTGGCACTCTCCAACACACACACTATTTTTGAAATCTTTTCCCCATGAGTTCCTGCTGTAATTCATTTTAATATCTGGTTGCATTCTAAAACAGATGTTTTTATGAAACATTTTTTTATTTTTAAGAATGGTGACTTTGTGCTGTGTGATTAATACAATTGGAACCAAGAAGGGTAGGAGAAACTATGAAGCTGGGCTAGCGCTTAATATAAAAAAGGATAGCAAGAGTTTTTATAAATATATAAAAAGGAAGAGGCTGGCTAGGGTGAACGTTGGTCCTTTAGAGGATGAGAAAGGGGACCTAGTGGTAGGGGATGGGGAAATGGCTAAGGTATTGAATAACTTTTTTGTTTCTGTCTTCACGGAGGAGGACGTGAATAATTTGTCGGGTGTTAGTGATGGAAAGGTGGTAGGACTGGAGGGTCTTAATGACATTACTGTTACTAGAGAGGCGGTGCTCGACAGACTGGAGGGGCTGATTGTGGACAAGTCCCCAGGACCGGATGGAATGCATCTGAGGGTTCTGAAAGAAATGGCGGAGGTGATAGTGGATGCCTTGGTGGTTATTTTCCAGACGTTGCTGGACTCCGGGGAAGTGCCGGAAGATTGGAAAACGGCTAATGTTACACCGTTGTATAAGAAGGGTGCCAGGCAAAAGGCGGGGAATTATAGGCCGGTTAGTTTAACGTCTGTGGTAGGTAAAATGTTAGAATCCGTCATTAAGGAGGAAATTGCGAGGCATCTTGAAGGGAATTGCTTGATAGAGCGGACGCAGCACGGTTTCATTAAAGGGAAGTCGTGTCTGACAAATTTACTGGAGTTCTATGAGGATGTGTCTAGGGCGGTGGATAGAGGAGAGCCGGTGGATGTGGTCTTTCTGGATTTTCAGAAGGCGTTTGACAAAGTACCTCACAAGAGGTTACTGCAGAAGGTCAAGGGACATGGAGTTGGGGGTAGGGTGTTAGCGTGGATAGAGGATTGGTTGTCAAATAGGAGGCAGAGAGTGGGGGACAACGGGTGCTATTCGGATTGGCGGATGGTGACTAGTGGAGTGCCCCAGGGGTCGGTGCTGGGGCCTCAGCTTTTTACCATTTATATAGATGATCTGGAGGAGGGAACCGAGTGTAGGGTGTCGAAATTTGCTGATGACACCAAGATTGGGGGAACGGCAAATTGTGCGGAGGGTGTGGAGAGTCTGCAGAAGGATCTAGATAGGCTGGGCGAATGGGCCAGGAAATGGCAAATGGAATTTAATGTTGGCAAGTGTGAGGTGGTCCACTTTGGTAGGAAGAATGGTAGGAAGGACTATCACTTACGTGGCGAAAAACTGCAGCAGGCGACGGTGCAGAGGGACCTCGGGGTCCTTGTGCATGAGTCGCAAAAACCCAGCTTGCAGGTGCAGCAGGTGGTCAGGAAGGCGAATGGGATGCTGGCCTTCATAGCGAGGGGGATTGAATATAAAAGTAGGGAGGTCTTGCTGCAGCTGTGTAGGGCATTGGTGAGGCCGCAGCTGGAGTACTGTGCGTAGTTTTGGGCGCCGCACCTGCGCAAAGATATTTTGGCCTTGGAGGGAGTGCAGAGGAGGTTTACTAGGCTGATACCGGAGTTGAGGGGGTTGAGCTATGAGGAGAGGCTGAATAAACTAGGCTTGCACTCGTTGGAGTTTAGAAGAATGAGGGGAGATCTCATTGAGACATATAAGATGATGAATGGGATGGATAGGATAGAGGTGGAGAGACTCTTCCCGCTCAAAAAAGACAGTAGGACTAGGGGGCACAGCCTCAAGATAAAGGGGGGGCGGTTTAGAACGGAGTTGAGGAGGAACTTCTTCACTCAAAGGGTGGTGAATCTCTGGAATTCTCTGCCCGTTGAAGTGGTGGAGGCTGCCTTGCTAAATATTTTTAAGATGCGGGTTGATGGGTTTTTGATAAGAGAGGGGATTAAGGGTTATGGGGAGAGGGCGGGAAGGTGGAACTGAGCAGTGACAGATCAGCCATGATCTTATTGAATGGCGGGGCAGGCTCGAAGGGCTAGATGGCCTACTCCTGCTCCTATTTCTTATGTTCTTATGTTCTTATGTAACCGGGTTTATCATTAAAAACAAGTATTTTAAATCCCAGTGTCAGTGAGTCATCAGAATTTAAATGACTGGAAATGAGCTATAAAATTTAACAAAACAATTTTCTATTTCGATTGGGGTACAGTTGTGAGTTCCTGAATAAATTTAAGGATATAATCCAAGGGGTGAGGGTGATTCCCCCAGCTCTAGCTGGGAGACATAGGCAGAAGCTGTTTACTGAGCTTTCCGCTGGACACCACGGTCCTTGCGCATCTCTTGGCCCTGGACTTCTAGCTGAATCAGCTCTGCGTGGGAAATCGGCACGGAGCTGATTAAAATATTTAAATCATAATTTAATACTTATTCGCGAGCCCAAGACTGAAGTCTCCCAGGTCCTGATGAGATCCTGATGAATCTCTTCTGCATTTCCTCCAGTGTAATTACATCCTTCCTATAATGTGGCCTGCACACAGTGTTCTAGCTGTGGCCCCACCAAAGTTCTGTACAACTCCAACGTGGCTTCCCTGCTTTTGTAATCAATTGATAAAGGCAAGTGTTCCTTATGTCCTTCTTACCACTCTACTAACATGACCTTCCACCTTCAAAGACCTGAGGACAAAGACACCAAGGTCTCTTTGCTCGACAGAACTTCCCTGTGTCACGTAATTCAATGAATACTTCCTTGTCATGTTACCCTTTCCAAAGTGTATCGCCTCATACTTTTCAGGATTAAATTTCATCTGCCACTTATCTATTCATTTGAACCGTCTTCCCATAGCCCAGACACTCAAACTCACTGTTAACCACATGGCTGATCTTTGTGTCATCTACAAACATACTAATCCTACCCCCCACATAGTCATCTGTGTCATTTATATAATTGACGAACAATGGGGCATCCAGAACAGGTCCCTGTTGGACACCACTGGACACTGGTTTCAGTCACTAAAGCAGCCTTCTGTCGTCACTCTCTGTCTCCTGCAACCAAGCCAATTTTGAATCCACTTTATCAAATTACCCTTTGTCCCCTGTGCATTTGCCTTCTTTATAAGTCTTCCACGTGGGACCTTGTCAAAGGGTTTGCTGAAATCCATATAAACTATATCAACTGCACTGCCCTCATCTGCACACCTGGTCACCTCCTCAAAAAATTCAATCCAATTTGTTAGGTATGACCTCCCTCTTGCAAAGCCATGCTGACTATCCCTGATCAAGCTTTGCTTCTTCAAGTGGAGATAAATGTTCCCCTTCAGAATTTTCACCAATAGTTTCCAACCACTGACATGAGACTCACTGGTCCATAGTTGCCTAGTTTATTTCTACAACTCTTTTTAAACAGCGGAACCACATTAGCTATTCTCCAGTCCTCTGGCACCTCTCCTGTGGCCAGAGAGGAATTAAAAATTTGGGTCAGAACCCCTGGAATCTCCTCCCTTGCCTCCCACAGCAGCCTTGGCACAATTCATCCAGACTTGGTGATTGTCCATTTTTAAGGTTGCCAACTTCTCCAATACTTTGCCCTTCCCTATGCCAATTTGCTCAAGAAACTTCCAGTCTCTCTCCCTGAGTTCCATATCTTCATCCTCGTTCTCTTGGATGAAGAGGAATGTGAAGCATTCATTCAACACTCTACCAAAGTAGCTCTTGCTCCACCCACAGATTGCCTCCTTGGTCCTAAAGGGGCCCTACTTTTTCCCTGATTATCCTCTTCTCACTAATATACAATACCTTCCCACCAGTGGGATCCTCTAGCCCTACCAGAGCAGCATCCCTCGCAGTGGGATGGGTGAGCCATGCATACACCTCAGACATTGGTGAGACTGGAAAATGCCGCTGGCAACTGATGGTGAGCTGCCTCTGCTGCTGGAAAACATGCTGCAGAGGGTCCAGAAAATTCCTCCCATGTTGGCCCAATTATCCGGTTTTGGAGACACTGTGGCAAAAAGGCAATGCAATCGAGCAAGAGCTCAAAAGTTTTTATCAGTTCATTTATTAGTGTCACAAGTAGACTTACATTAACACAGCGACAAAGTTACTGTGAAAGTCCCCTAGTTGCCACACTCCAGCATCTCTTCAGGTGTACTGAGGGAGAATTTAGCATGGCTAATGCACTTAACAAGCATGTCTTTCAGACTGTGGGAGAAAACCCACCAGACACAGGGATAAGATGCAAACTCCGTGCAGACAGCGATCCAAGGCGAGAATCAAACCCGGGTCCTTGGGGCTGTGAGGCAGCACTGCTAACCACTGTGCCACCGTGCCATTACATTCTGTAACACGCATATAACACAAAAACTACTTTCTATTGATTCATAGGTATCATTAAATATAAATTGGTTTGTTGGTTTATCGGATTGCTGTGCAATCCATCTTCCAAAAATACAGGAGAAAGCAAGATCATAATTTGCACTGCACACAACGTATGAACAACTTTTAGAGTCCCAAAATCATCCTATCATTGGATAACAAAGATATTTTATTTCATTCATTCATGGGACATGAGCATTGCTGGCTGGCTAGCATTTATTATCCATCCTTAGCTTCCCAAGGACACTTGAGAGTCAACCGCATTGCTGTGGCACTGGAGTCACATGTTGACCACAGCAGGTAAGGATGGCAGATTTCCTTTGCTAAAGGACATTAGTGAACCAGATGGGCTTTTCTGACAATGGTTTCATGGTCATCAGTAGATTCTTAATTCCAGATAAACTATACTGAATTCAAATTCCACCATCTGCTGTGGTAGGATTCGAATGCAGGTTCCCAGAACATTAGCTAAGTTTCTGGATTCATAGTCTAGCGATAATACCACTAGACCATTGCCTCCCACATGCTTCTGATTGTAGAGGGGCACGAGATGTAGTGAAGGCAAACATCAGATTTTATCTTGTACACATCTGTGAATTTACATCCACCCACTAGAAGAGAGAAAGAACAAAAGGGGGCTGAATATGTAATATTAACCAAAAATTGGCTAATAATGCAATATTCAAATACTGGGAAAGAAACATATCTACAATTTGTTTTAAAAGAGCTAAATAAATACCTCGCCATACTTGTAAGCATGTCATTGCTTTTGTTTTGACTTTGTTGGAATGTATCCAACCTCATTGTAAATCCATATTGAGACTGTATCTTTTACCATCTCCTGGAAAGGTTTAATCACTGCCAAGAATGTCATTCTGCAACCATGCCTGCCCATTTAGGGCAGCACAGTGGCATAGTGGTTAGTACTGCTGCTTCGCAGTGCCAGAGACCTGGGTTCACTTCTTGGCTTGGATCACTGTGCGGAGTCTGCACATTCCCCCCCTATCTGCGTGGGTTTCCTCCAGGTGCTCTGGTTTCCTCCCACAGTCCGAAAGACGTGCTGGTTAGGTACATTGGCCATGCACCTTTCCTTCCCTATGTACGGTATGCTTTGTCTATATAACACACAAGAAGCAATACTTTTCACTGTACATGTGATAATAATAGATCAAATCAAAGCTAAATCCTCCCACAATGTACCCAAACAGGTGCCGGACTGTAGTGACTGGGGAATTTTCACAGTAACTTCATTGTAGTGTTAATATAATTCTACTTGTGACACTAATAAATAAACATTATCTTGGTGCAATATTTTGCTAAAATGAGCATCTTAAACTTGATTTCTGTGAGCATATTGGCAGAAAAGAGCAAAAGAACCACCAGACAGCTGTAAGAAACCTTTTTTAATTCATTCATGGGATGTTAGCATCCTTGAACTGTGGGCACATATAGGCCAGATCAGGTAAGGATGCAGAATTTCTTCCCTAAAGGACATTAGTGAACCAGACGGGTTTTTATGACAAATGATTTCATGGTTATCATTAGATTTTTAGTTCCAGATTTTCACTGAGTTCAAATTTCATCATTTGCCATTGTGGCATTTGAACCTAGGTCCCCAGAACATCACCCTCGGTCTCTGAACTATGAGGCAAGCAACAATTCCACAATACCACCCTGGCACAATAGATTTGACTGGGCATGAGAAACTAAACAATGGTAGAACAAATAGCTGTAAACAATACATGGCATTGATTTGGAGTATTTATGTTCTTATGCGCACAAATGAATTTAAGAAAAATTCTTTACAAGAGTATCATGGAGATTCTGATGGTGTTCTTGGGCTGAATATTACCGCCACCCAATTAAGGATGATGAGTAAGGCTCCTAATGCCCAATTAGGGGACTGGCAGCATTGATCAATCCCATTGGGAGAGGTGGGCGCTCCTAAGGTAGACAGAGGATCACGGAAATGCCTTAAGGCGGAAGCAGCCTTGTGGAGGTAAGTTCAAATGAAAATTCACAGGGAAAGCCACTGCTCAGACAAAACTTTCTCACGGGGGGAATGCTTGGGTTGCCTTTCATGTTTGAGGCCAGAATTCTCTGACTGTTCATTAGTGGTGGATTCTCTGATCCCACCGGCAGTGCACCCCTGCCGTGGGTTTTCCAGTGGTGTAGGATGACTACAATGGGAAGTCCCATTGGCCGCAGTGGGACCCTGCCACTAACGAAGGGCATGCTACTGAGAAACCCACTGATGGAAAGCCGGAAAATTCTGGCCTGAGCCTCAAGCTCCAATGGCCCCCTGGACCATCACAAAGGGTCATCTCCCCAAAGATGGTAACCTCCCCTTGCGGTCAGTGATGTCCCTGTCACCAACAAAATGTCAGTGACCCCATAAAATAGTCCTGAATGAAGCTATTGGTTATGCAAACGCTGCTCACTTCTGTCACATAACCCACCACTGGGAAACCTGGGTCTGCATCAGGAAGCGGCAAATTTACCAGCCCCTGTTCTCATTACTCAAAGGCTGGTAACATTTCTGCACCATTTCAACAAATGCAGTTCAATGTGGATACAACCTGAATGATACACAGCTACAAAGTGAGCCTACAGGATTGTACGAAAAGAATAGAGGAAGAATTTGGGGCAGTTCTAAAAGCCTCTGCACGTGCGCTGATTGCTCAGAAAATCAAATCCAAACTGAAAAGCTGGAAGGATAGGATGCATGCCCATGTTTCATGGTGAATGAATTCTGTATAATCCTCAATAGTTGCGAGGCCGCACTCTCACACAGGCTTGGGCTCAATTCCAGCCTCGGTCATTGTCTGTGTGGAGTTTGCATGTTCTCAATGTGTGTGAGTGGGTTTCCCCCGGGTGCTCCAGTCTGTACCCACAGTCCAAAGATAAGCAGGCTATGTTGATCGGCTATGCTACATTGCCCCTTAGCGCCAGGGGGATTAGTGGCAGGGTAAATACATGGGGTTCTGGGGATAGGGTGGGATTGTTGTCAGTATAGGCTCAATGGGCTGAATGGCCTCCTTCTGCACTGTAATGATTCTATGAACATTAACAACCGTGTCATTGCAAAAACTAAGACACTTTGGAAGAGGTATCGAGCTGAGCTCACCTGAGTGCAGGAGATCTGACGTGTCGATGATCTTGCTGAGAAAGGAACCTGCCGAAACATACTGCTGAGCATCACCCACAATCGACCCATGTCCCCGTAAAACACTTGAGTCTTAAAATAAAACTGACAAAGAAATTTAAGCTAAGACTATCACTTTCTACTATGAAAGGAGAGGGAAAGCTTCACAACATCCACCTTTCCCAGTCCTTTTCCTTCCCCTTTAAGCCCATGCAGGAGAGACCCTGGAAAACTGTTAGGAATAAATGAAGGCCAGAATTTTCCAGTCTCGCTGTTCCGTCACTGCTGGCGGGAATGGAAAATTTGACTCTTAGCCAAATCTCAGCATGCAGACGGTGACCCAAACCGGGAATTGAACGCCAGTCCCTGGCAATATGAGGCAACAGTGCCAACCACCGTGTTACCATGCTGCTATGCTAACCGCTGTGTCACTGTGCTGCCCTTTTAGCTACAATCAGAGGTCATTTCCCAGCATTGCACTGTTTGTGGGAGATTACTACATTGACTTCTAAAGCCACATTCATGGGCATCTGGATTCAAAGGCTTCAGAGCAACGGCAGTGCATTTCTGCTGGATATTGAAGAGGAATATGCACAGGACCACTCCTGAGAGGGCTGGCTGGCGTGACACCGAGCCAGAATTCTTGTCCTGAAACCTGTTGCCATAAATCAGTCAGGCCAGTGGCCCATCTGCCAGAAGCAGTGACCAAAAATAAGAAGGTACTGAACTTCAAAGCTGAACCCGGGGGGAGATCAAATCTCAGATAGCTACACAGATCAAAATCATGGGGGTGGGTGGGAGAGGGAGGAGGGGAGAACCACTTCAGCTACTCACTAAAACATCTGTAGTTTGGCTTTTATATCATATCAGTCACTTGACGGGCAGCTCCAGACAAGCACATACCTGCTTCAAACAAAATCCTTTCACAACCTAGCCTAGAATTTCAATGTCCCAAGTTATTTAATCTCCAATTCGACTGCAGAGAATTCCTGATCCGCATATAGTGCTTAAATACATAATCATCACTCAGGCATATTTCCCCCAATTATTGATGTTTTTAGTGCCAAGGACAATGAATCCATTCAAACCCTTGCCTCTCACACTCAAAACAGCAGCAAACTTGATCTTTTGAAAACTGGCACCTGTTTACATTTCAGTAGTTTGAGAGCACCGTAATGTTTTAATATCTGCAACTTCGATTCAGTTACAAAATGAATGACGCAGTGGGCTGAATCCGAGGCCGGGATTTTTTTAAGGGAAATGGAGATGTCAGATAAAAGTAAGGACGAAGATTTAAGGGGTGAATTTATGCATGGGTTCTCCCATTTGTCTGCTGTAACACCTTTTATGGTGTTTAATCCCAGAGTTTCCACAGCTTCGCTGCCAAATTTATGGCGTACAAGGAAGAAAATCGTTGTGGAAATTCATCGGCCAAGTTGAATTTACAAATAATTTCTTGGCTTCTTTTTCCACCTCCTCCACTGGAAGGATTAATCTTGGTCTGGACGTGCATGAGTTTGAGTCAATCTGCATGAGAATCGATTGAAAATTTCTCCTGATATCCTTAGCAAAGGTCCCCACAAGTTTAATGGTAGGCCCAGCACCTGGGCATGGCCCCATTCTATGCCAGAAAATGTACGCCATCCACACCAATTTCTACCTTGTTACCATGGGTTGCAGTATTCACAAACCATAGAATCCTTACAGTGCAGAAAGAGGCCATTTGGCCTGTTGAACCTGCACTGACAGCTATCCTGCCCTATGGCTAATTTCCCTGATACTAAGGGGCAATTGAGCGTGGCCAATCAACTTAACCCACCCATCTTTGGACTGTGGGAGGAAACTAGAGCACGCGGAGGAAACCCATACAAACATGGGGGAGAATATGCAAACTCCACATAGGCAGTGACTCAGGGCCAGAATTGAACCCAGGTCCCTGGAGCTGTGAGGCAGCAGTGCAATCCACTGTACCACAGTGCCGCCCTTTCTCAACTAGTCAAAGAGTCATTGATGTTTACAGCATGGAGACTGGCCCCTTTGGCCCAACTTGTCCATGCTGTCCCTTTATTTTAACCACTAAGCTAGTCCCAATTATCTGCGTTTGGACCATATCCTTCTGTACCCACTTTCAACAATTTGCACCCATATCTCTATTTTCCTGCATCCCTTTAGAATTGCACCCTTTAGTTTATACCGCCTCACCTCATTCCCCCCAGCAAGATGAATCACTTTGCACGTCTCTGCACTCAATTTCGTCTGCCACTTGTCCACCCATTCCACCAGTCTTCTATGTCCTCCTGAACTCTGTCCCTGTCCTCCTCACTGTTCACCATGCTTCAAAATTTTGATCAAATTTTGAAATTGTATTTTGTACACCCAAGAATGAATCGTAAATATATTTCAAGAAAAGCAATAGTCTGAGTACCAGGTAGCCCTTCCTGGATCACACCTCTGTACACCTTCTGCTAACCAGAGAAACAAAGGCTCATCATTACTCTCTGTTTCCTGTCCTTGAATTCATTTTGTGTTCTCTCTGCCACTCTCCCTTTAAGTCCACAGGCTTCAACTTTGCTCTCAAATCTATGTGGCAAATCTGTTAAACACCTTTGTAACTTCATTGTCTTTTCATCAACCCACTTTAAAAAGAAAATCAAGTCAGTTAGTTAAACAGAGTTTACCTTTAACAAATCCATGCTGCTTAGTCCAAGTGACTGTTAATTTTGTCCCAGATTATTGTTTTTAGAAGCTTCCCCAACACTGTGAGACAGCAGTGTTAACCACTGTGCCACCGTGCCACCCACGCTGATTCATACATGTGACGTTTCTTCATATCCCTGACCAGGTGGGCATTCTTCATGTCTGAAGCTTGGCAATGAATGCCAGCAGGCCAATTGACTGTGGAGAGGAACACGGCCAAACTCAATCCCTCCCCTAAACTGTTCACAGTTTGTATTTTCTGCAATCAGGATTTAAAACCCCTTTATCCTTCCCAGCCTCGGATCCTGGAAAAGAGGAATTAAATCCAAAGTAGTTCTCTCAGAGGAGCAAAATGAGGTACCAAATGGGCATCCCTCCAGGGAAAACGGTTAAACTGCAGGGGGGGGGGGGGGGGGGGGTAAGGGCAGAATAAGATCAGTGGCATATTTAAAGGACTTACCACTTGACTCAGGTGAGAATTTTAGCACCCAGGTTTCATTTTCTGGAAATTCCCATTTGAGATCAACAGACCCTTTGTCTGTTCGTCAAATTATCCGTCCTGGTAATGACGATTCCTCCTGGCGAGCGGGACCGAAAGACAGGATTCTTTATGGGTAGGAACAGGAGTAAGAAGCAAGTGGTGAATTTTTGCCCTTACACTTCCCACCATTAGCCCACCAATTGTGGCATGGTGGCACAGTGGTTAGCACTGCTGCCTCACAACATCAGGGATCCGGGTTCAATTCCGGCCTCGGGTCACTGTCAGTGCGGAGTTTGCACGTTATCCCTGTGGCTGCATGGGTTTTCTCCAGGTGCTCTGGTTTCCTCCCACACTCCAAGGATCATAGAATCCCTACAGTACAGAAGGAAGGCCTTCAGCCCATCAAGTCTACACTGACCACAATCCCACCCATAATTTATCCCCGTAACCTCACGTGTTTACCCCAGTAGTCCCCCTGACACTAGGGTCAATGTAGCATTGCCAAGCAACGTAACCCGCACATCTTTGGATGTGCAAGTTAGGTTAATTGGCCATGCTACATTGTCCCTTTGTGTCAGGGGGACTCTCAGGACGAATATGTAGTGCGACACGGATAGGGTTTGGGTGGGATTGTGGTCAGTGTAGGCTCGATGGTCCAGATGGCCTCCTTCTGCATTGTAGGGATTCTAGGAATACTGGCAGGGGAGCACAGAGTCAGGCTGCAGTGAAGGGAAAATGCATTCAAGTATTTGCACAAAGTGTGATCAACAGAGCTGGGTTATGAGGCTGGGATCTGATGACAGGTCATTTGATGTACGTAAAACATGGCTAGCTGCTGAAACAAAGACTGTAATGTTGGCATCCTGGACGGATAATTTTCAAAAGACTGAAGGACCTTGTCCATCCAGACCTATCTCATGATCTAGTGATATTAAGCCAATCTTCTGGTGCCTGTTTAGGCTGGATTGTGAGACATCAGAGTCAGTGAGCTGAGAACTAGGCCTCTGATTCTGCCTCTGTGATAAGGCAGCTCGATTGACTGCTGCAAATGTCTGCTGCTCGCTCACACAGGATAGCCTATCCTGCAATTCGCACAAAGCAACACTCAGTGTAAAAGTGGCTTTCAACAGCTGCCCTGTTCAAGGGTACAGACTTAAAAAAAAAGTTTACCTGAGAATGGATTTTATTTCTGGACTTGTAGGTCACACATTTACTGAAAATAAAGGCTGAGTAATTTAACTGTCCCCTGTTCACTTGTCACGAAACCATTTTAGTTAATCAACCATTCGTAACTGTACTGTTTGATTTCAGAAAGTATTTATGGATTATGTGTCAACAGACTTCCTTCAGCAGCACGCGTGGGCTGGGCTCATTAGACATATTCACGTTTAGCATTTCTGTCCTTTGGGTCGTGTGAGGTCTGTGCGTCTCCTACTTGGACAATCATCCCATGTTTCCTTGGATGTGCTGTTCGATTAGTAGGGTCAAGGGGAACCAAATTTAACAAACAGAACAACTGCATGGACAAAACTGAGGCAGAATCTGAATTTCAATACTATAAAAATGAAACACTGTTCGTGCTGGAGATCTCCAGGGATGTGTGGGTTAGGTTGATTGGCCATGCTAAGTTGCCCCTTAGTGTCAGGGAGTTGGTAGGGTAAATAAGTAGGGTTATGGGGACAGGGCCTGGGTGGGATTGTTGGTGCAGGCTCCATGGGCTGAAAGGGTACCTTCTGCACTGGAGGGATTCTATGATTCTATAACCTGGGTGAGAATTCCCCCAAGCCTCTGTTGGCGGATTCGATGGTGGGCAGGGGGCAGAGTATGGTAGGAGACCCACGAATTGGTGTCACGCCGCTGTGAGTTTGCAGCGGGACCTTCCGCTAGAGCCCGCCAGAGGCCAGCGTGAGCATCATTTGCATCCCTTAATGAATGCATTTGAAGACCCCGACCCCCATCCCATGTCAGATTCTCTGCGATGCCAGCAGGAAAACACGCCAACGTGAAACACGTTGTGAACAGCTTGGCATGCGGATGTCAGGACACACTCAAACAGTGCCTGGGGCTGCCTCCGGAGTTCAGGATGAAGTCTGGTGGCAAACCTGACGAAGGGGCTAACCCGAAAGCTTGTGAGTATATTATCAAATAAATCGGTTGGACTAAAACCTGGTGTTGTCAGACTTTTCACTGTGTTTACACCAGTCCAACGCCGGCATACCCACATCATGGCAAACCTGTATCCCAGAACACCAAGAGTAGGTGGGGGGAACATCTGCAGGTGGCTCTTCCAGCTTTGGTGCCCTGGAATGGGTCCATCTTCCAGCCTCACCATGTTCATGGAAAACAATCTTCTTTTTCAGGAGCAAAATGCTGGAAAATCTCAGCCGATCGGTCAGCATCTGTGGAGAGAGAATTGAGCCAATATTTCGAGACTGGATGACCCGCCAGCTCTGATGAAGGACCATCCACATTCAAAGCATTCGCTCGATTCTCTCTGCGGTCAGACCTGTTGAGATTGTCCAGCATTTCATGATCAAATTATTTTTCTATTCTTATTATTTTCATTGCTCTTAGCTCTGATGAAAGGCCAACCAGACTTAAAACATTGGCTCTATTCTCCCTCCACAGATGCTTCTCAGACCTGCTGAGATTTTCTACTATTTTCTGCAGATTCCGGCATCCACCGTATTTTGCTTTTATTCGTTCTCAGAATATTCATCTTCCAGTCATAGAATAGAACCATAGGACCTCTACAGTGCAGAAGGAGGCCACTTGGCCCATCGAGTCTGTGCTGAATACAATCCCACCCAAGCTTTATCTAGCTAATCACATGCATTTACCCCAGCCCGTGTCCCTGACACTAAGGGGAAATTTAACATGGCCAATCCACCTAGCCCACACATCTTTGGAGCATGGGAGGAAACCAGAGCATCAGGAGGAATCAGCAGACCCAGGGAGAAGATGCAGACACCGAACAGACAGTGATCCAAGCCAGGAATCGAACCCAGATCTCTGATGCTGTGCGGCAGCAGGGCTAATCACTGTGCCACTCCAGTCTTAGAACGCTCCTGGAGATCAATCTTCGTTTTCAGGCAGTCCACCTCTTTTCTTCGATAGGGGGTCAGTGATGTTGGACGCTTTTTCAATGTGGCGCCCAGCTAGGATGGCGAGCAACACGTCATCCAGACCTGCCCTGTCATGGAAGACAGTGAAAAACTCCGAGTGCACAATTAATGACACCGAGCCTGGAAGATTTGCCATGTTTGCCGTCGGACTCCGCAGTGGGAAACACTCCACGTTCTCGCCCCGTGACAGCACTTAGTGTCAAAACAGGAATTTTGCACCTCTGAGATAAAAACATATGAAGTGCTGGAAAAACTCAACAGGCCTGGCAGCATCTGTGGAGAGAGAAACGGAGTTAATGTTTGAGTCCAATATGACTCTTCTTCAGAACTGACGAGAGATAATCTGATTTACAAAAGCAATAAGCATGAAAGTGCATGTACAAATATGTGTTGTTTCTATAACCTTGAGGGATTGCCTGCAGCCATATTCTTTTCTCATCAATGGCACTCCCACGCACAAAGCAGTCTCCAGAGCTTTGACGGCATCGCTAACTCAGGTCCCCTTGGGTTTAGTGTGATCCTTGCTCTCCTCCAGATGTTGCTCATGTGGGCGCATAGAACCGGCCCATTCTTCACCTCCCGTCCCCTCCTGAAACGTTCCAAGGCATTAATGTCAGATGTGATGCTTCAGCTGCATGGATAATTGGGGGGGTGGGGGGCATGATTTTTTTTTAAACAGCAGAAAGGAATTAAGTGGCTAAATCGCATTTTAAATAATCACAGAGACCATTCTCTCCTGAATTCTGATTAGCGATACAAATGTGACTTTAATGCATACCATACGCGATTATGTCAGATGAGTCAGTTCCTGTGGTTTATATGCTGGGTGGATCCAGCAACAAGTTGTCATGTGCAGTGGCTGCTGAGCACATGCAGTTTCCCAGTGGTCACAGACTGAACCCTCACAGGCCCAATGAGTCCTGATGAAAGGTCACCGCCCTTAAACATTAAGTCCATTTTTCTCTTCACTGAGATTGCCAGATCTGTTGAGTCTTTCCAGCTTTCTCTGTGTTTGTTATTTTACATTCCTTGTGTTGCTGTGACATGGTTAGAGTTCTGACTTCATCTCAGCACAAAGCGAGGGCCAATGCTGGGACCTTCTTGATTAGTGAAGTTCACTTCCACTGAGGCCAGTGTACTTATCAACTGAGCAAATAGGGGTATTCATAATTTACCATGCAAATAGGTTGCACAGGGAGTGGCCTTTTCCTAAATACTTATTTCATTTACCCTCCATATAATACCACAGACCTCTTTGCGCTTAGTTTAGTTTAGTTTTAGTTTATTTATTATTGTCACAAGTAGGCTTACATTAACACTGCAATGAAGTTACTGTGAAAATCCCCTGGTTGCCTCACTCCGGCACCTGTTCGGGTTCACTGAGGGAGAATTTAGCCAATGCACCTAAACAGAACTTCTTTCAGACTGTGGGAGGAAACCACAGCACCCGGAGGAAACCCACACAGACACAGGAAGAACATGCAGACTTCACAGACAGTGACCCAAGCCAAGAATCAAACCAGGGTCCCTGGAACTATGAGGCAGTGCACCACTGTGTCACCCCTCTACCACCTTGTTGCCCCTGTACCACTGTGTTGCCTCTTGATATCTGTTACCACTTGCTGTGTTGATCTATGGCGGCGCAGTGGCACAGTGGTTAGCACCGCTGCCTCACAGCACTAGGGACACGGGTTCAATTCCAGCCTCGGGTGATTGCCTGTGTACAGTTTGCACATTCTCCCTCATTTGTGTGGATTTCCTGCGGGTGCTCCTGTTTCCTTCTGCAATCCAAAGATGTGCGGGTTAGGTGGATTAGTCATGCTAAGTTGTCCCTTAGCATCTTGGGAGATTAGTGGGGTTAAGGGGATAGGGCCTGGGTGGGATTGTTGTCGGTGCAGGCTCGATGGGCCAAATGGCCTCCTTCTGTACTGTAGGGATTCAATTCAGGGGACAGAATGTTACTGCATTTGTTGACACAAGTGTACGCTGTACTTTATGAAGCAATTATCCCTCAGCAGGCGGACGTGAAAAGCTGGCACGGTCCAGCTGAGCTACTCTTCTGGTAAGGGCTCATGCATGTACTAACACATCCAACTGTATTGATATTATATCAAAATCCATCTGGCTCAACTCATCTCTGCTCCTTGTGAGAGACTTACTGGCATCCGATTGACGGCCACATTCCCGATCGAGTCTCGAAATGCCAGGACCCGGGGGGGTGGCTAAAGACAACAGGAACAGGGAGTTGTCTGCACAATTCCCCTCTGGTAATATATTTTCCTGGATGATCTGACTTCCATTATGTGTCCCACCAAAGGCTCTTATTAGCCTAACAGACTTGAAATGTGTTTATTTTCACAAGCCAAGTGACATTTCACAGGCTTCAATCCCAGGCTGTATTTGGCCCTGTGGACTCAATCATAAAGCTCCTGCAGACTTTAACACAACCGAGGGGTATTAGAATCGAGCATAAACAAGCTATCCGAATTTACAAGGCAGCCTATAAAAAAAAAGGCATCCTAAGAAATAAATAAACTCTTTCAGACTCAGTGCTAAAGCCACTCGATGCTCACAGACTTAATGCAAAATGAAGTCTTGTTTGCCAACTTTCTATTTCCACGCAACCCGCTCCCGAAGGTGCCAATTTCTTCTTCAGTTCACTCCCCCATCCGAATTGCATGTGGCAATGAGATAGATCCCGGCAGCAAATGGATACAGATCAGTCGTGGAGCAGTCTTCATTCCGCAGCAACCCAGGTACTTTTGAATCACCGTCACAAACCAAAGGGTAGCTACTGGGCAACAATGACTATCTACTGGCCACATTGCTGATGACTCCATTCACAACACATGAACACACACGGATACACGGACACACACACACACACACACACACGGACAAATAGACACACACATACACACGCACATGGACACACAGACAAAAACACACAAACACACACATGGACACGTACGCACGTACACGGACAGCATGCATACAATGAAACAATATATGATTGTGAAAACCAGTTGTGTGGGTGAGTTGATCTGCTCCTACTGCCTGGACTGCTCTGGAGGAGCTCTGCTGTACTCGGCACAGTGAGCGGCAAGATCCCTGGTGGTCTTCTGCCTACTGCGCAATCTCAGCATTATTTAGCAACCACCCTCAGCACCAGTTTTTAACCCAGCAGCGAAGGAGCTTAAGGAGGCGTGGGAGACGGAAGAAGAGGGGAGGAGACAATTAAGCAACCCCATTTTTCTTAAGATGTCCATGAAGAACTCACCTGAGCACAACACCTGCACCAACACCCCAATTCTTCATTCACTAACAGTCCCACACCTTAACTTCTCTCTGTCACTCACTGCCACCGCACCACTTGCCCACAATGTAAAAATAAAAGTCACCACAAAATAAATATTCAAAGCTAAATTTATACATTCACTTAAGTCATGTTATATACAAATATCAACTCATCACCCTTGCTCACTCCCTGTCTTCCGTGGACAGTCGCCTGCCTACTGCTTTGACCAGAGTTCACCCCAGTGGGTGTAATATGGCTGGTGTGAGGCGGCTGACCTTCAGTGGAAGATTCTGCAGATCTTGAAGTATGACATTGAACAGTCCTTAACTTAGAAGGCCAGGCTGGGGACTATGCAATTTGGCAAGGGAGGGAGCATTCTGGCCTACGTGACTAACAGCGTCAGTGAGAGCACCAGAGAAGGAGAGACACGTGTCTATCTGAGAGTGGATAGCAAGGGTCATGATCCACGAGCCCATTCAGCCTGATTGGTATCTCAGCTCTGTTTGAGGACAGAGAGCTGAATGACTCTAATATTGTACAAGGCCCCTGCCTTTTGCCTTTCAGAGATATGAAAGCAGCATGATGGCATTATAAGCTTTCACTGCAACACGCAGGCATTGAGTGGGTGGCGCTTATATTGCACTGGAAGTTTTGTCAATAGCTATCAAACACTGCATTAAAATGGATCCCTAAGTTTCCAATCAGAGCTGACAACAGTCTCCATATTGATAAGAATGGGCTTCAATTCTGCATAAAGCCCTGTTTGGAGTTGGTGCTTAACCTCTCTGTTCTCACTGACATTGTAAGAAGTCTCACAACACCAGGTTAAAGTCCAACAGGATTATTTGGTAGCAATCACCACTAGCTTTCGGAGCTTTACCCCATTCATCAGGTGAGTCAGGAGAACTCCGCGCTCACCTAACAAAGGGGCAAAGTCCCGAAATCTAGAGGCGTTTGCTACCAAATAAACCTGTTGGACTTTAACCTGGTGTTGTGAGGCTTCTTATGTGTTTACCCCAGTCCAACGCCGGCATCTCCACATTCTCACTGACATTGACCAAAGGCTTTCTGGCTAGGCTTCCCAATACATCAAGCATTTCATTGTACTTACTCATCGGCCTTGTCCTGTAGACAGCCTCAACCAGGTGTTTATCTGAGCCCTGTGCAGCAATGCCCATGTACAACCTCTCCCTCTGGCGAATTGACATCTGTATTACCCTTAACCTTGCCTGACTGTCCACTGCCTTGCTGTGTCAATGCCATTTCCACATTGTCCCAAATGATGTAGCGTTAGTGTCTGACTATGAAATCAAGTGACGGTGCTGTGTCTTTGTCATCATTCCTCTCTTGGTGTCCCTTCACTGCCTGGCCAGGTGGCATTTCTTAGATATCTGAAAGGAAGAGGGCACAGTGAGGTTGTGCGGAGATCAGGGACAGAAGGTGGTAGTGCATGTTTCTGCCCTCAGTGACTGTAAGTTAGAAGATATTGTGGAAGGAAGGTGAAGTGTGATGTGAGAAGGAGGGTTAGGTAAGAAAAGACTATTATTTTCAATAGATTCAGTCCTGCTGCTGGCCACGTTCTCAGCAACGACCCTTCCAATAGGCCAGCACCATCTCCTGGCTGAGAGTTAGAGCATGCAGATTCACTTCTCCCCCCTCCAATTAGATCCTTTTGCCTCCAGCATCTCCTCCTTTAAGAGGGGAGAGGGGAATGTGTTAGTGAGTGTGGATACAATATGCTCAGATGATTCGGCTGCCACGGTTGAATAGCTGGCCATCTGCAAATCGTGAGATGTGGGTGTGGAAGATGAGGCTGTGCATGAGGATGACATGAGGTGAATGAGGCCTGGTTGTTAAAGGTTGTGGCAGGTGAGTGATGTCAGTATAGAGATTTGGGCGATGGCTGAGGCTAACGGTGCAGTTAGTCGGAATTAGCATTTGAAGATGCATTCTCCAGTCTCCGTCATTGAACAGGTCCTTGGGACTTGACTCCTGTCACTGACCTTCATGGCTATCTGTTCCCCCTGCCTTTTGAGCATCTATTGGAGAGCCTTCTGACGCCCCTAGAGACAAAGCGCATCTGTCCTTTTCAATTCTTCCAACAAGGCTTCCAGTGACAGGGAAATCCTTGGATGTGCTCCCTCAGATGTTGCCCTATTCTTCTATGTTTCCTCAAACAGATTCATAACTTGTATGGCTACCCCGATGCACCTTCCCTTTTCAGATGTGCAGGCTCACTTTAAGGAGGAGTTACAATTTTGGATCCATAGGTTGACACGTGTAGCCATCAATGGTGCAGTTAACATGGGCTGCGCATGGAAATCAAATTGGCTCGCTTCCGACATTGCAATGGAGAGGCACGAGTTACTTAAATCCCAAATGCCACTTTCATTTTTGGGGATTTAACAGTTGAACCCTCAGCGTTTACAGTAAAACAAAATTCTAAGTGGCAAATCATTTTGGTATTTCGCAACAGGGAAGACTTGCTGGGGAAGCTTCTGGTTGATAAAGGCCCTTTCTCTGCACATCACCAGTGTCCCTGGATCAAAAGCCAGTCACAGTTTATGGAGCTATCTACGTTTCTGGATGTCATCACCAGTGACAGCACACAGTTATTCACCAGACCACTGCAGTAAAGGATGACCTGAGTTCACTCACAGCCAGTTCAGTAACTTAGTATCTGTATTCATAGACTTTAGAAGATACCTTAAAGCCACCAATTTTCTTTTCTTGTTAAACAAATGCAGACATATTACTCAGTACTATAAATCACAAGAGAACAGTTCAAGTGCTCATAGTAATTCAGAAGGTCATTTTACAATTTTCTCTTAACCCCCACATCCCAAATTAAGACAATTAAATGTAATTTTAAGGGATTAATGCATGAAGGGAAAGGAATGTCTACTCCCCCCTCTCTGCTAGTCCCGCTAAGTGTCTGATCTCCCGCATAAAACCACTTATCTTGGACCAACTCAGCAATGAGTCTAATAGGGCAGTGAGGCTATCTTCTGGCCACTAATTGGCCAATTCAAGGAAAATCATAGTCGGGTGAGTATTTCCACTGGAGTGTGGGTTCTGATCCCCAATCGATGATGATGCATGGGTCAGTGAATTCCTACAGTGCAGAAGGAGGTCATTTGGCCCATTGAGTCTGCACTGACTTTCTGACAGAGTACCTGACCCAGGCTCTCTCTCCCTGCCCTATCCCTGTAACCCCATGCATTTACCATGGCCAATCCATCTAACCTACACATCTTGGGACACTAATGGGCAATTTAGCCTGGCCAATCCACCCAGTCTGGATCCTGCAACTCTTTGAGAAAATGCTGCCCACAGCTAGGCTCAAAAAGTGACATCTTGGGAAAGTTATGGGAAGGCTACTTTCACTCCACTAAATATAAGTTAGATGCTTCAGAAGAGAGTAGGAGAGTGTTGGAATGTGAAGGGAATGAAAGTATGTAAGCTATCTTCCCAAAATGAAGTCCTATTAGTGGTTGATTTTGCATTCATTCGTAATTCCCCTATCTTGTTGGCTGAAGACAAAAGATGATATCTGCAGAGCATTTCATATTTTTGTTGATCTTTCATTTATTTATCCTTTCTTTAAGTTTCCTCTTGATTGGTTACCTAACGATAGTGTGAGGTCATAAAATAAAATGAAAGGGTATGAGTGATTTTCTTGGCTTTGGCTGGATTCAGTTCCAGCCGAGGAATGAAGTGCTGGAGCCAACATTCAGAGGCAGCTTGTAAATGTCACAAATGGAAGTCTCATTCTACTGCCAATGGACATCAAGCCACATCCCATAGTGCAACACTGGAATTCAGCAGTTTGACTTTCACCTTCTAATAACTTCGAACTGACAGCTATTGAAACCTCTGTTAATACAAAAGACAGTTTTATTTCTTAAATCAGCAAACTGGAACGCCTATCTCGTTCTTGTTAAACATGTAATGGCACGGTGGCACAGTGGTTAGCACTGCTGTCTCACAGCACCAGGGAACTGGGTTCAATTCCAGCCTCGAGTGACAGCCTGTGTGGAGTTTGCACATTCTCCTGCGTGAGTTTTCTCTGGATGCTCCGGATTCCTCCCACAGTCCAAAAACGTGCAGTTTAGGTGGATTGGCCATGCTAAATTGCTCCAAAATATGTGCGTTAAGGGGATTAGCAGGGTAAATGTACGCGGTTAGAGGATATAGTATGTGTGGACAGGGATAAGATGCTTAGTTGATGCAGATCTGATTGGCCAAGTGGTCTCCTTCAATACTGTAAGAATTCTAAAATGTAAGCACCATATCTAAACAGTTACAATTAACTGAGTGCTGTTGGGAAGAGAGAAGGGGAAAGTGTGGTTAACTATTTGAAAGACAGTTTAGCACCTAGAACTAAAAGAGGCAACCAAGGAAGCATGAAGTTGACAAATTAGCGTTCTGTTCAGTCTTCTCACACTATCATTTGCTTGCGTTATATTTATTAGTATTAGATTGTCAACCCCTCTCCTGGAATGGTCGACAGAAATGCTTCCAAAGATTTGGAAGACCGGTGCCTCCTGTTGGGCTCAGAATTGGTAAATGGTGTCTTGGAGAAAGCCTGACCATACCACTTGTCAGAAAAATCAGCAGAGGGGAGGGGCCCAGGCGGGATGCTCTTTCAGAGAGTCAGTGCAAACTCGATGGGCCGGATGGCCTCTTTCTGCATTGTGGGGATTCTGCGGTTGTATGGTTTAAGGGGTTATCCGTTACAGATATAGGGATTGGGAATAGCCACGGAAGAATTCTAAGCAGAAGGATGGGACTTTTAAATTTGAAGCATTAGGGACGTGGAGAATTGATGGGTGAGTGGGACTTGGTGTGGGATAAGAATTTTGAAACAAAATTTTGAAGAAAATTTTGAAAGAGCTGGTAGCAGAATGGCCAGAAGATCATCAGAGTGATAGAGGTTGGAGAAGACCAATCTCTGGATGACAATTTCAGCAATGGAAAGAGAGAGATAAGGAAAGAGATGGCTAAAGTTAGGGAGGGCAAGATAACCTGCTTTAATTTACAGATATTCACTGGAATTTTCCTGTCTTGCCCACCATAGGAATCGTAGCAGACAGGGGGGTGGACCTTGCAAAGGTCTGTTGACATCAGTCGGGACTTGAAAATCCCACCTACTGTTTGAGGAACGAATATTAAACAGGCTACTACTATGGAGGAAAGATGAGTTTGGAGGCATGATTTGTGTTTGAGTAGGATGCTAAGGTTGTAAACAGTCTTATTCAACCTGAGGGAGAGTTCATGAACTAGGACAGAGTTAATTGTGAGAGTACATGTTATGACTGTTTTTGATCAAGTGTTGAAATGTTGTGAATATCTGGAGCTCAAGTTTATAATAAGTACAAGCTCCACCACACTTCAGGTTTCAAGACATCATAAGCCGATACTCAGTGAAACCTTTGATCATCGGTTTTTAGGGGGCTATTGATACTGTTTTACACTGAGCTGGAGTAAGGGGTGTGGGTGGACTGTGGGGGCGGGCATGTGGTACAGGAAATGGACTCACTGGTTCAGCATATCACTGCCTTTTCACAGAGGTTGTTGTGTCTTCTCACACCTAATGGTGCACAAGCAGATTCTCATCTGTTCCCACAGTGAGTCACTAGCCTCACACCAGAGGCTTATAGCTTGAGGAGCGGCCACTCTGCATCGAACATGTCCGACTAAGAGCCTCTCCTGTTCTTACCTCCTGCCATTGGATTTTGCATTTTGATACTCGCCTTGTTTGGTCATGTTATGAATACACCTTCTTTGACCGTCAAGTCCTAGCTACTGGCTCAGAGGCAGGAATGCTCCCCACTGTGCCACAATGCCTTTTTATCCAAAATAATTGACTGAAAGCTCTA
Source organism: Carcharhinus amblyrhynchos (assembly GCF_965287045.1). Classification (NCBI taxonomy): domain Eukaryota; kingdom Metazoa; phylum Chordata; class Chondrichthyes; order Carcharhiniformes; family Carcharhinidae; genus Carcharhinus; species Carcharhinus amblyrhynchos. The sequence goes on from NC_137335.1 coordinate 60,313,672, forward strand.
AGTTGGGAGGTCAATTAGTAATGTGGAACTAAAATTTAAACTTTTTTAAACAGTTGTGACTGAAAACATGAAGGTTCAAATCAGGTAAACACGCAGAAGAGTATCAGATATTATAAATAATTAATCTGATTTCTTGACAGACAGAGGAATGTAAGTTTTTGCATGGAATCCAAATAGCTTCTAGTTACCAATAACTTTTCTATTTACATTTAACTGCAATTTGCATGAAGGAAGATTAAGAGTTTGCATTTAGATTGCACCTTTTACAATCTCCTGGCTCACTTCCAACTTCAGCCAAAGCTATTTCAACACTGCTTGTGATTCTTGTATGTCCTCCATTTTTTCCTACTTACATACAATTGTCATAGTCGATTCAAGAATGAGCTTTACTCAGGGTCACAAGTCTCTGCCATGGGTCACCATGTGACTGAACAGGCCAACTCTTGACACACTGATCTTTAGGCACTTGGGGCAGGATTTCCTGTGAGATTGTGGGATCCAGAGTGCAGGATTTACTTTCTTGAATTCCTTTCTCTCCCACCATGCCTCAACATCAAGACGTTGTGACTCAAAGTGTGATGCAACTTGATGGACAAGTTGCTGCCATTCTGAACAATTGGTATACCACCCACCTCTGGTCAACCAAATATTCCACTTCCCATATATATGGAAGGAGCAATTCTGAAATATGTTGTGAACTTCCCTTACCTTGACAGCCATCCCTTTCAAATACTGCCATTACGGAGATCCATCACTGGAAAGCAGACTGATGGGCTGAATGGCTTACTTCTGCTCTTATGATTTTATAGTCTTATATTCTTATAGATCAGCTATTTAAGTCAGCTTTCCACAAACTATGGTAGCCAGCGTTTGACAACAAAAACCTTCACAAATCAATGAAAGCCCTCAGCCGGAATCTTACCACTGTTCACTCCGACGGGATTTTCCCAACCCGCCGCAGTGAAGAGTGATTTGGCTGGCCGCCAAATTCTCCGACCTCGCTGCAGTGGGAGTATGGCGCATACGGCCAGTAAAATTGTGCCCCGTGTGTACAGGGAGCAGTTGTCGTCACCACACTCCTGTCGTGCAACGGGACCTGAAATGTGGATCAACAATTATACGCAACACGTTACACTTGGCAGCATTATGCATTATCCACCATTGCTTAGCCCACGCATATTTCTGTTCAACTCCTTTGGGTGTCTCTTCAAGGTGGGAAGGAGAGGGATAAAAATCAGCTGAGAAAATTCGTTGAACAATCTTGTTTGTGACTTTCCGTTTTACGGCTGTGATTTTCTCCGTCTAACAACGAGATTGCTACACTCCATCAATGGGAAAGCAATTTTATTTACAATTACCATTAATGTTTATGCAGCTGCTTACATTTGTGTCCTCGGTGGTTTAGGAACAAAGGACTCGTTGAAATTTGGTGCCACCTCAGGCAATGGTAACACCTCATTTACATTGTAGCACTCCAATGTCAATGAAATGTTGGAAACGTTTCAAGCTGTGTGCTTTTCAGTTTAATTCAAATCCAATTTTTGCAAGTCTGAACCAAAGGAGACTTTCCATTTAAGCCTTGAGCACTATTCCATTTCATCATAGATACATAACGTTAAGTCTCCAGGTGCAACCCTTTGGGAATGTTGTTTTGCACGTTTGTACCCAAGTAGTGGACAGCTGTTGCCTCACAGCGTCAGTGACCCAGGTTCGATTCCCGTCTTGAGTCACTGTCTGTGCAGAGCCTGCACTTCTCCTTGTGTCTGCGTGGGTTTCCACAACGTGCTCCGGTTTCTTCCCGCAGTCCAAAAGATGTGCTGGTTAGGTGCATTGATCATGCTAAATTTTCCCTCCGTGTACCCGAACAGGCACCAGAGTGTGGCAACATGGGGATTTTCAGAGTAACTTCATTGCTGTGTTAACGTAAGCCCATTTGTGGCACTGATAAATAAATTAATTGCATGTGAGCATGGAGACCTGATAGCAATGATTATCTTCAGACCATTTGTATCCCAACTTTTCCAGATTATTGATGTCAGAAATCTTCCCTACACAATCTAATGTGTTTTCTTTTGCTGATGTTTCCTGTCATGCAAGCCTGAACTCCTATCGTTCTCTACTTTTTATCTCATCTCCTCCAAACACTTTCCTGGCTTATCTTGTCCATGAAACCCGATCTATTCTCTCAATCATATTCCCACTAAACTGCTGACCACCCAACTTCCCCTCCTAGTCCCCATGTTAACTGATATTGCAAAAGGTTCTCTTCTCTAATGTTGTCCCTCTCTCCTTTGCCCTCTCCTCAAAAGGCCAACCTTCAAATCTCCCATCCCCACATTCTATTACCTCATCTTCAACCTCCCTTTCCTTTCCAAAGTATTGAAAGCATCAGCTTCTAAATCTGTTCCATCTTTCCCAGAACTCCATGGTTGAGTCCCTCCAATCAAGTTTCCACCCCCTGCCACAATACCAAAATGGCTCCTGTCAAAGTGAAAACTGATACCCTATCTGACTGTGGTAAGTGTAAATTATCCCTCCTTGACCTGTTTGAACTGCCTGCAGTCTATTAGATAGGTAACCACAGCATCTTTCTCCAATGCCTTTCCACTGTCATCCAGTTGGTTGGGACTACTCTCACCTGGTTGCATTTTCAAAATGTGGAGATGCCAGCGTTGGACTGGGGTAAACACAGAAAGAAGTCTCACAACACCCTAGTGGCTTTTGCTACCAAACAAACCTGTTGGACTTTAACCTGGTGCTGTGAGACTTCTCACTGTGCATTTTCAAAGGCAGAATCACTTGCAATGACTCCTCTTCCTGTTCCTGCAATTTAACCCTGGCGTTCCCAAGTATTTAGCTTTGGCTTTCTCCTATTTTCCACCTACATGCTTTCCGTGGGTGACATTGGGTGGGATTTTTCAGGCCTTCCCACAGTGTGTCTCCTGGAGGCACGGGTGACTTGCCACTGTTTGCCGGCAGGATTTTCCAGTCACACCAATGGCGGTCATGCTTTGTTTGGCTCATCCATCCCTGGATGAACAGAAATTTCCCTCAGCTAAATGCTGGGAAGATGAAGCCATTGTTTTTTGCCCTCAATCCAAACTGTTCCCTAGTAGCTGCCTCCATTGCTGGCTATAATCTGAGACTAAATCAGGTCAGTTCACAATCCTGGTACAATGCTTGCCCCAAAATGAGCTTCTGGTCATATTTGCATGCCATCACTCAGGCCACCTAATTCCAGAATAAAGGTTCTGGTCACTCTATTATAGAAAAGATATTATTAAACTAGAAAGAGTGCAGAAGAGATTTATTTGGATGCTACCTGGACTTGATGGTTTGAGTTATAAGGAGAGGCTGGATAGACTGGGATTTTTTTCTCTGGAGTGTAGAAGGCTGAGCGGTGATCTAATAGCAGTCTATAAGATGAGGAGCATAGATCAATAGCTTTTCCCAAAGTTAGGGGAGTCTAAAACCAGAGGGCATAGGTTTAACGCGAGAGGGGAGAGATACAAAGTTTCAAGAAGGGCAGGTTTTCACACAGAGGGTAGTGAGTGTCTGGAACGAGCTGCCAGAGGTAGTAGTAGAGGCAGCTACAATTTTGTCTTTTAAAAAGCATTTAGATAACTGCATGGATAAGATAGGTATAGAGGGATGTGGGCCAAATGTGGGCAACTGGGACTCGTTTCGGGGTTTAAAGAAAGGGCAACATGGACAAGTTGGGCCAAAGGGCCTGTTTCCACGCAGTAAACCTCTACGACTCTATGACTTAGATTCCTGCAATTAGCAGAGAAACAGTGCATTGCATTTCACACAGTGGAAATCTGCTGTGGACTGTATCTGCTCACTCTCCTTCTCACAATATAAATCCTTATAAAACCCTGGGGCTAGAAGCTGGAGCTGGAGAGCAAGGGATCAGCTGACAACTCTTTGACAATAGGCCCATTGAAGATTGACCACAGATATAATTACACCTCTCCTTAGGGAGGAATTTATTTTCCGCTAATCCAAGGCCAACTAAATCACTCCATCAGTCCATGTTTGCCATATTACTCTCTGGGTATCTTTCATTCATAATTCTCTTCCTCCTCTCTGTCAGAACTGTGACCATGGGAAAGGAGAAAGATAAATGTCTGTTATCCATAATTGAAGCAGGCATTAGGTCCTTTGTCGATACAAATTAAGGACCTGCTTGAGCCTTCCCCTCCCTGAGATAGCCAAGCCCATCACTGGTTTGCACCTATAGGGAAGCCAGGAACAGGGATTACTTCTTGAACAAGAAGATATGTAATTTACGTGGTGCCAGGAACAGTCAGAGACCTCCCAACTTCACATAAAAGGAACTGATTAACACCATCCTCTCTTCCCCATCTCACATCCCTGACCAAACCCTGACCTCTCAACTTCCAGCTCCCAACCCAACTCTCAATCATTTCCACAAATCTCCATTCCTTACATCCTACCCCCTGACTCCAGTCTCTTCTACCAACTCTTGATCACACTTGACAACCCTTGGCTCCCACAATTCCTGAACCCCTAGTTGTCCGATTATGAAACTGACCCTTCACTCCGATCCTTAGTCACAATCTTGGCTTCATCCCTGTGCCCACTTACCTGAGGGTCACTGCGAGACTAGCAGAAATCGCACGTTGCCCAAATATTTGCCAGGAGCCCTCTTGCCAGAATGGCATTATTATAATTCAACGTTGGTGAACTACCTTCATTGGTAGCAAGCTCAAACACTATGAAGTTATGTCTACTTTGGTCACTTTGACAATGGGATACATAAGAAGCTTTCCAAGCAAGGGTAAACCTCCTCCTCAGCCTACCACTGAGACCATACCCTAAGAGACACAGGAGCAAGACATTCCATCTGACACCAGGGTAGATGTGGGGAAAGCAGTAGCTGGTATCTGTGACCTTCCCACTGGAGTTATTCATTGCTGTCAGAAAGGGGAGAAATCTGGTGAAAATGTTGGGTTCTGCCTCAGTTTTCTTTTCATTCATTCAAGAGGTGTAAGTGTTGCTGTCTAGGCCAGCATTTGTTGCTTATCCTTCATTGCCCTTGAATTGAATGGCTTGCTCAGAAAGTTCAGCAACTTCATTGCAGTGTTAATGTAAGCCTACTTGTGACACTGATAAATAAACCAAGCTATTTTTTGGTAAGATCTCACACAATGCTTTCAAGGACGTCATTAGACATTTAATTCTAGAACTGGCAGTGAATCCAGCACAATTAGGGATGGGTAATGGATATGGGCTTAGCCAGCAGCACCCACATCATGTAAATTAATTCAAATTTCACCATCATGGTGGGATTCAGAGCCAGATCCAGAGCATTACCCTGGGTCTCTGGATTACTCATCTTGTGACAGTGCCACAATGCCCCTATGTATGAAGGAATTTCAGGGTTTGTGTGCTTATCAGTACCACACAAAGCAACTTATGTTGAAAGGTGAAGTTTGCACATCATGCAAATTTCCTCTAAGTAGCAGATTATTTCTCCTATTCTCGGGTCACCGGTATTGTTTGTTGCTAACTTAACACAGGAACAGGAAAACAACTTGGAAGGTAAATATTTTAAAAACTGTGCTTATGGCATAAAGGTGTGAGCCGGAATTTTACGGCCCACCAGCTATGGGAATTGGAGCAGCCGAGGGGTGGAGCATGGGAAGGTCCATCGACCTCGGGCGGGCTTTTATGGTTTCGGGACAACCAAGGCCGTAAAATCCTGCCTGTGGTCTTAGAGAGGACTTGACTATTTTTGGGAATGGGAATAGTCCCATTTGCTTTACTGTCTGTTGTGGAGTTTGCTCATTGTAACATTCTGAAAATAAGTCAAACATATCCACCAACCTGACACAGCAGTTTGACTAAAAATGGTAAAACAAACTTACGCCAAACACGCCTAGCATCTGTTGCAAGCTATTAAAATGGAACAAAATGAATTTCAGAGTATAATCTAATCTCAGTATCACAATGATGCGTATGAATGATTCATGTCAGTTTAACTCTTAGACTAGCGCACTTCCTGCTATTCACTCATGTTTCTCACTTAAGTCATGAATAAATCAACTTTATCTTTTAATTAAATGCCATCTACCCTGGCTTAATGGACCCCACAATATGACAGGTCAGTCTGTTATCTGTACCTTCCCCATTATCCTGGGAGGATTTCAGAAGCATGGGTGGGTCGACAGTGCAATGAATGGCCGTCGACAGAGATATGAGCAAAGTACGAGCTAGGAAGAGAATGGCTGGTCCTATTTGTTCCAAAACACCAAGGAGGAGAGGTAAAGATGCAGACTAAGGTTTTCCATCCATCATAGGGAAGCACTGTGGCACAGCAGTTAACACTGCTGCCTCATAGCACCAGGGACCTGGGTTCGATTCCCACCTTGGGTCATTGTACGTGTGGAGTTTGCACGTTCTCCCCATGTCTGCATGGGTTTGCTCCGGGTGTTCTGGTTTCCCCCCACAGTCTGAAAGACATGCTGCTTAAGTGTGTTGATCTGAACAGATGACGGAATGTGGCGACTAGGGAAATTTCATAGTAACTTGATTACACTGAAAGCCTTACTTGTGACTAATAAATAAACTTCAACTTTATCTCTTGCAGTCAGGTTTTCTCTGTTTCAATGTCTTTGGAATATAGCAGATACACTAGGCAGAACTTCCCAGTCCCCCACCCCTACAGCAGGGTGCATGGGCGAGCAGGGAGGGGGTGGGGAAGGGGAAACCAATGTCGCAGGAGTCAAAAAATCTGTTTCCTGCTGGCTTAATTGGCAGCAGGAATATGTACTCCCACTTGCCATGGTGGATGGCCAAATCCCACCTGAGGCCAACATGAAACCATTTTGCATCCCGTTAATGGGATGCAGATGAAGGCCCAAGTAATATTTCCTACCCTTGCCCACTAACCCTGAACATGTTTGAAGATGGCCCAGGGTGGGCAACAGAAATCGTGGACCCTGGAGAACCACGTGTAGCATTGGGCCCAGCATCAACTTTATGGATCCTCTCGCTGCTGGGGCTTCCATGGATCTTCCAGCTGAAGATGAAGGGCTGCAGGAGGTCCTGTTGAATAGTGATGGTCTATAGAAGAGATGGGGCGATTAAGATATGGGGTGGCTGTGGAAGCCAAGAGTTGGGCAGTGGAGGTTGGGAGTTTTAGGAGAAAGAGACCAGTGCTGTGGGGGTCATGGGGATGCGGTGGGGGGGGGGGGGGGTCGTGGAATGGTTGAGGTGGTTTGTGGAGCTGGAAGGTGTGAAAGACCACGATGGAGTGTGGGCAGGATGCGGTTGTACAAATGTGAATGGGCATGAGTAAGGCAGGGGTAAATGCAGAAAGGCATTCCAAGGGAAAGATGCTAGTGCCACCACTGGTTTTCAGAAGAGCAGAGGAGTTCTCCACTACTTGCATCAAATCGTCAGCCAAAATCGTCAAACAAATGATCTGGTCATTGCCACATTACTGTTTGGCAGGTCTTGTTTTATGGGCTTTATTTAGTTACTGTGTTTCTTGCATTGCAACAGTGACTATACTTCAGCATTTCATTGGCTGTGAAGTTCTTTGGGGTGTCTTGGAAATCAGTGGTCAGAAAGTCCAAACTGCTTGTCAATTGATCTCAAATACAGAACAAAAATTGAGATGTGAACTTTATGCAAAAGGCTGGTGTTAATGTGCTATATTCATATCTGTGGGAGTTATAATGGTGTTCACCATGCTCCTGAGTTTCCCACCTGAGTGTGTTACCGTGAAGAGGTAAATGAACAGAGTCGAGCCGCTTACCCACAGAAACTGTAAGAAGTCTCACAGCACCAGGTTAAAGTCCAGCAGGTTTATTTGGTTTCATGAGTTTTTGGAGTGCTGTTCCTTCCTCAGGTGAGTGGACTTGTGATTCCAAATAAACCTGTTGAACTTTAACTTGGAGACTTCTTGCTGTGCCCAGCACAGTCCAACGCCAGCACCTCCACATCATGGCTACCAACAGGAGGGAGAGAGAGAGCTGTTTGGAGAGTCATATTCCACCTTGGGCCAGGTTTTCCTGGCCATACGCACGCATCATCTGGAAGATCCTGCCACTAGCCATGGGCAGAGATGGGAGGGGATTTGGGGTGGGGGGATGCAAAACTCCTTTCCCTCTGATGGGCCTCTTGGTATTTTATTCACAGTGGCAAACGTATGGCCCGGATGGTCCCTGGCAGCCAGCCTGGAACTCAGAAGAGAAGTTTCAGAGTTTATGGTTCCAGAAAGGAAGCCAACCGGCTCACATGGTGGATACCTGTAAAGCAAATGGATTTTCCAGCTGCTCCTGCCAGCGGGATCTTCCAGTCCCGCCGATGGCGAACCCGCCCTGCTGCAGATTCTCCAGCAACAGAGGGTGTGAACAATGGGAAATCCCATTGACAGTGGTGGCACTAGTGCCGGCCAGCGGCAGGCTGGCTCCACTGTTGCTAAGCACATGGCAGGAGTGAGGGGGAGAATCTTGCCCGTGAGGTGAGCACACTTGAAAGATGGCAAAGGTCTGAAGCAGAAGGAACCGCGAGGTGATGCTGGCAGGTCGAATACATAACTTGCTTTGTTTTTACGCAGCCGAGGATTGACTGAAGTAGGCCACATCCCGGTATGCTAACATTTGTTTTCTTCTTTTTTAAACAAACTGAAGCAAGTGATACTTAACCTTTTGTGTCCTGCAAGCGAAACCCTACACCAAGCTGCTCGAAACCAACAGGCGAATGTGACTCATTAACGGCAGCAACCCCACCGCTGCCCCAAGCCACCCCACCTCCGCAACCCCGGATCATATTCTCCGCGCCTCATTGTGAGAGGTGTCCCATTCTGTGGAGCAGTGCCCGCCTGTCCTTCAAGGGTTAAGTACGAGGCAGCTTTTGTTTCACCTAATCATTCCTTTTTTCATCCTCCGAGGCAGTAATTATTCAGTTGACCTGAATATCAGGGCTCTAAAAATACTGGGCCTGATGGAGCACAGATAACCACAATGAGCCCATTCTCTGATACAGGCTATCATTCGAGCCAAGCCAGTTGTCTCCTGAAATTGAGCTTTGAATCACACTTTTTCAGCACTGCAGGCGGGAGAGGGGATTGAGTTACAAAGCTGCACCCCGCTCACACAGGGCCTGTGTACACAGCAGCTGCAGAGAAAAAGGTGGGGTAGATTTAATCTGCACCCTTCACCTTTGGTCACAAAGGACATTTATTGAGAAGAAATGCTAGCGAAATGTGCTGCGCGCTTTCGGAAAGTTTTCAACAGAATGCACTAGCGTTTGGGGAAATTAAATGTTCACAATCATACCCTATTAATGTGAATACTGGGCAGAATCACTAAGACCAGCAATATTTTTGACATTTCATTTTAAGTTGTAAGAATGTTCACTTTTCGAGTTCCACCAAAGTGTGAGCTCCTGAATCTGTTCAGGATTTTGAGAAGCATCTCAGCAGCTTGCCATAAAACAAGAAACAGGCAACACAAGCAGATGACAGAGAGCATTTGTACTCGAGCCTAAACCCGGCCAAACTTGACATCAATCTTAGAACTACAGGATCATACCGTGCAGGAGGAGGCCATTCAGCCCATCGAGCCTGCACCGACAACAATCCCATCCAGGCCCCATCCTGTAACCCCACTTAATTACCCTGCTAATCCCCCTGACATCAAGGGGCAATTTAGCATGGCCAGTTAATCTAACCCGCCTTCCTACGGGTGCGTAGTGAACGATTCCAACCTCCCAACTTTTCCTGCCCCGTGCATAATGCCACATTGGCATGAACAGCTTTTGTTAGCACACTCAATGTAAATGTTGAAACTGTGATGAGCCAATTGTAGAGTCTATCTGGATGGCTGAATATGGACTGAATGACTTTCCTCACCTACACCCATTGCGTCACCCTGTGTTTAATGATCATAGGACTATGTTGGGCCACCACTTCTTTGGAGTGGCAATCACCATTAGATTGCCACTTAGTACCCACTTACCTGTGCCAATTTTCATCCGTGCCTATCTTGTCTTACCTTCCTGACTCAGGCCAGACAAAATCCTGGCAGCACAATGGGTTTCAGGTCGGATTAGAGTCTAAAAGAATTGGAGTGAAGGAGGACAATTCCACTCCCCACCCCCTCCCCCCACCCCCGCACCCCGCTTCCCCATACATGTTTTTACAGTCCCAGCTGCTGTAAAGCACGTGATTTTCCGATCCTGTTAAAAATGATAGGTCAGGGACGATGTTGAGGGATGTGGGGGGATCCAACATGACGGGAGGTTGGGGGTATCGGACGTCATGGAGGTGGGGGCTTTCGGACATCATGGGGATGGTGGGGGGGAGGCGAGAGTGGGGACATCAGACATGGGAACATTTGGACATTGGGGATAGATATTGGCAGAGTGGGGGGGATTGGATATTGGGTGGAAGGTTTCAGACATCGGGGACTGGGGGGGTTTCATGTGGGGGGATGGAGAGAGTCAGACATGGGGGGGATGCGGGTGTTGGACAATGGGGAGCTGGGAGTTGGTTGGAATTGGGTTGGTTCAGGTTAGGGGGTTGGCTGTGGGGAATTTCATTGAGGGGGTGCTTGGTAGGCATGGGGGAGTCCCTGTAGGAGTTAGGAGTGTATGGGATGTACCATGTGGGTCGGGGTCGATCTGAATGTCTAAAATAGTTATGCTGAAGATGGAAGAGGTTTTATTTCTTTTAACTTTTTCAAAGTTACTATTAGCGCTGGCAGAACTATCCAAAGTTAGCGATCTAAATGACTTTGGTGGATGGTTTCCAGTGTAATTGACCAGGAAAAATGAGCTCTTCTGGAGCTGGGTAACCCCTTAGCAGAGGGATTCTCCAGCCATCTTTGGGGTAACTCCCAAATCTGACACTGGGAGGCCAGGATGTTGTGAGTCGATGTGAATTGTCTGAATCTTTGTCAGCTATGGATTAATAGTTTTACCTTTCAGGAGGTTATGTTTTCAATCCCAAAGATTTGAGCATAATATTTAGGTTGAGACTTATGATATCATAGAACCCTACAGTGCAGAAAGAGGCCAGCTGGCCCATTGAGTCTGCATCCACCACAATTCCACCCAGGCCCTATCCCCCAATCCCTATGTATCTACCTGCTAATCCTTCAAACCTACGCATCACAGGACTCTAAGCGATAATTTTTAGTATGGCCAATCAACCTAACTTGTAGTAGAGAAAGAATGCTGTATTGTCACCAATGCCTATTTCCTAATAAGGTGGGGGGTGGGACGATGACCTAGTATTATAATTGTTAGACATTCAACCAGAAACTTAGCTAACATTCTGGGGACCTGGGTTTGAATTCTGCTATGGAAGTTGGTGGAATTTGAATTCAATAAAAATACCTGGAATTAAGAAACTATTGATGACCATGAATATATTTTCAATTGTTGAAAAGACCCATTTTGTTCACTAATGTCCTTTAGGGAAGGAAATTTGCTTTCCTTACCCGGTCTGGCCTGCATTTGGCTCCAGAACCATTGCAATGTGGTTGACTCTCAACTGTCCTCTTAAATGGCCCAGCAAGCCGTTAAGTTCAAGGCCGACTCGGGATGGGCAATAAATGCTGGCCAGCCTGTGACTCGCCTGTCCCACAAATTAACAATAATTTTAAAAAATGATATCTCCGCCTGCACTCTCAAGTGTGAAAGATCTTGCGGTGTTATTTTGAAGAAGAGCGGCACGGTGGCACAATGGTTAGCACTGCTGTCTCACAGCACCAGGGGCCCGGGTTCGATCACTGTGTGGAGTTTGCACATTCTCCCTGTGTCCGTGTGGGTTTCCTCCGGGCGCTCTGGTTTCCTCCCACAGTCTGAAAGACATGCTGGTTAGGTGCATTGGCCATGCTAAATTCTTCCTGAGTGCACTCGGACAGGCGCCGGAGCTTGGGGATTTTCACAGTATCATCATCACACTGTGCATGTAAGCCTACTTGTGACTAAAGTAAATAAATTTTAAGTCTCCTGACTAATATATATTAGTCACGAGTCAATAAAGAAGATTGAATGGCAAAGTGTCTCACTGCTGTTTCTTGGAACTTTGCTGTATGCAAACCGGCAGCTGCATTTCTGCATCACAATTGTGACTCGACTTCAAATTTATTTAATTGTGAAGTGTTTCTGGAAATCTTGAACCTGTGAAGTGTGCTTTATAAAAATAATTTTTTTTTCCCAGAACTTCCTTCGTTATTGTTCAGTGCAAACAAACACCTTCAGGCATGCTGAACATCCAAGTGAACATATTGCTCCTCTGCTGAAAAATTGGAATCACCGGTGTGATTCACCACAGTATGAATAGGTCAGCAGTCAACAGAATCGACTGATGACCATGAAACTATTATCAATTGTCAGAAAAACGTATCTGATTCACTAATGTTCTTTAGAGAAGGAAATCTGCCATCCAAACTCGGCCTGGCCAACATGTGGTTCCAGAGACACAACAATGTGATTGATTCTCAACTGCCTTCTGAAAATGGCCTGGCAAGTTACTCAGTTCAAGGACAACTAGAGATGGGCAATAAATGCTGGCCCAGCCAGCAGCACCCACGTCCCACGAATGAATAAAAAAATGCATCAGGAATGGGGTGTGAATCCAAGAGAAGTCTGTTGTGACTATTTCACTGTTCTGCGAGGTAACAGTTGAAGATTGGTGAATTGTAATCACGGGATATGCACACTACAATCAGCAGTGAGTGTGCTGGACATTCTTCTCATTTTAAGCTGACCAGCCTGTGAGTTGCTCCACGCTTTCTGTATCTTTAGGTGACCTCTGACCTCAAAACACTTACGGGATCCATCAGGGTGCAAGAGTAAACCGTAACATGCTGCTACCTTCAGATCATCGCTTTGTCATCAATGGTTGGCTATTGAATTATGTAAACATTTTTACTCTTTGAAGCTTTCAGCATGTTTATGGAGGATTGTGCAATGTGCTCTCCCACTCAGAGAAAAGATATGAGTGGCTTCATGGAGGACAGGGGTAGATAGTAAGAGAAATACAACAACAACTAGTAAGCAGGAATTGATATATGTAAATACATTGAAAACCTGGTAGGCAACAGGAGATAATGGAACCACTTATCATTTATCATTTAGGTTTATTTATTAGTGCCACAGGAAGGTTCACATTAACACTGCAATGAAGTTACTATGAAAATCCCCTAGTCGCCACACTCTGGCACCTGTACACTGAGGGAGAACTTAGCATGGCCAATGCACCTAACCAGCATGTCTTTTGGGCTATGGGAGGAAACTGGAGCACCCAGCAGGAAACCCACGCAGACATGGGGAGAATGTGCAGACTCCACACTCCACATTTAAAAAGGAGCCAAATGAATGATACCTTAGAACGCATTTGACATTACAAAGGGTGTGGTTTAGTATGACTGGATTATTGGTGGTAGCCACTGGAATACTGTGCTGTGTAACACAATGCTGTGTTCCTGGCAGCGGTGATCAAAACCAAAGGCAGGAGTAACGCAATACTCTGTTCTAAACTTCCAGATTTGGCACCTTGTGGTGCAGAACTTCGAGAACCTGAGCGCAATTATTGAAAAACCGGGCACAATCCCCACTCTCATTTTCTACCCATTAAAGTTAATGGATGGAAAATCACGAGCAGTTTGCACCTAATTTGCTGATGAATGTTTCCAACGCGTAGCACGCTGCTCAGGAAGAACTTTTCCACTGCCAATAATGTACTTTCATAAAATTTAGAATGATACATTACGTAGCAGTTCAAATTTAACATTAAGCAAAGTGCAAAACCGATCAGCTTCCTTCAATACATAACATGGCACTTTGAGATGCCTGCCTACACTTATATTTGCATTTTATGTTTATAATAGTTATTTCAGGGGTGATTTTCCGACCTTGCCGTGTCTTGTGCAGATCGCACAAATCTAGAAATTTGCACTTGGGCCTAAAAATCGGTCTCGTGTCTGGTGCCAGACAGTGAGCAATTGTCCCAGTCCCTTTCTAATGGCACAAATCAGATCGCACCCAGAAAGTGCAGGAAGACCAATTAGCATACTTAAAGTAGTGTTTGACCCCTGGCTCTCCCAGCTCCTGGCATCTTCCAAATCTTGGGCATGGTGCGAGACCAGTGAGGATCGCTACTGATCTCCTCTAGTGGAGACCAGATACGATGGCCACACTGGTGGAGGGGACTTAGAACCCATTGAAGCCCCTGGATGGTTGAGGACATAGGTGGGCAGTGCCCATGTGGCAGTCCCCACCTGACACCCTGGCGCAATGCCAGTTGTGCACTGCCAGTGCGCCAGGGTAATGCCAAGAGAGTGGGACCTGAGTGTGGGTGGGGTTTGAGCAGGGGTGGTTCCTCAGAGGGGTTATGACAGGTTATGGGGCTATGGTGACGGAGCTATGAAGGGATGGCTATGCAGGGGGAGCTATGAAGGAGAGAGATTGTGAATTGGGGGGGGGCACAAAGGGGGTGGGACATGTTGGGGGTCATGAAGGAGGGAGCCACTGGGGGGAACGTATTCCACTGATACTGCCAATCTATGTTGGGGAAGGGGTGGAGAGACATGCCGCTAATGAGGGCCAGGTAGCTTCCAATTTCTGTGGGGGGAGGGAGGGATGTATGTTGCAAAACTGTGTCCGATTGCTGTGCAGCTGGGCTCACTGGTGCTTGTTTAGTGCCCCCCAGCGCCCCCCACCCCTCCACGTCCCACCCCCCACACCTTCCCCCTCCACTCCCCACCTTTCACCCCCCACTCCCCTCAGAGCCAGTCCACAAATCACCTGTCATCCAAAACTGACTAAGTGTGGGATGATTGCGGTCAGTGCGGATCACTCCAACTTTTCTCACTGTTATGAAACCGAGGGTGAAATCTTTTAGCCATTCACGCTGGCTGGATTTTCTGGTCCCATTGCAGTGGACAGAGTGACATTTGGCTGAGCGCCAAGTTCTCCACCCTTGTTTGCAGCAGCAACGGGGCACGGACGGGCGGTAAAATCCTGCCCTTAGGCATTTTTTGGGAAAATCACAGTCCTCATGTCGGTATCCTATAGCGGGAGCAGGACCTTACACCCTATTGCACCTTTCGCAGTGATGGTCCATGCTTTAGTATGTCCCTCTACACACTAAATCCCAACCTTGGAATGTGCTGGTCTACATTGCTCAGGACACAGTTTGTTGCACTGGGTGAGCTACAGATGAAAGGTTGCCCTACATAAACTGGGCTTTACCTGAGCAGCCAATTGGCAGCCATCACCCTCCTGTAAAGCAGTCCCATTGAGATTGGGAGGTTTGACTATTCCAGAGAGAGGCCAAAATTCTGAACTACACTCCAACCTCAAAAAGCCAGCAATGGTTTTTAAATTCAATTTGCGAAATGATAAACAATGCTTCACGATCCCTACACAACTCTCTAAACTTCAGCTCTTAGGCTGTCCCGTGGCAAGCAAATGTTTCTTCACATGAAAAAAGGCAAGCGATCATTCTGTGCTTTATATATAAAGTAATGAATTTGTGTGTTAATTTTGTCTCCTGGTATGCTGAATAGTACAGTGGTTTTAGTACATTCTATTTTTATCTATGGAACCCAAGTTTGAATCCAGGCCAAGCTGATATGAATAGTCTTCAGCACTTAGAGATGTCTCAATCCAGTTCCTAGCTTTTTTTAAATTAATTCATGGGACATGCGTATCGCTGGCTGTCCAGCATTTATTGCCCACCCTCGTTGCCCTTGGAGGACAGTTGAGAGTCAACCACATTGCTGTGGCTCTGGGAGTTACATGTAGGCCAGAACAGGTAAAGATGGCAGATTTCCTTTCCTAAAGGGTATTACTGAACTAGATGGGTTTTTCTGGCAATTGGTTTCACGACTATCAGTAGATTCTTAATTCTAGACATTTTTTATTGAATTCAAGTTCCACCATCTGCCGAGGGCGGGATTCGAACCCAGGTCCCCAGAATATTAGTTGAGTTTTTAGATTAATAGTCTAGCGATAATGCCACTACGCCATCACCTCCACAGCTGGCAGCAGTTCACAACAGCCACTATTTTCCATTTAGTACATTTAGTCACATCTTTGGTGTTTGCGAGCTTTGTGATTAAAACGAAAGGGCTTCTGATTTCGTGGATTAATAGCTGAAGATGATTGAACTGGTGATCTTGCACAGCATCTTCTTGCTGGAACCAGAAGTATTGTCAGCTTATTTTGCTGGCATTGTCTTCACGCTCCACGATTCTGGAACCTGCTTGTCCATATCTTCAGATTGAAATCAGTAAGAGGTTGCTGATGCGTACGTGGGTTGTAATGCCAATGCTTAACCACAGCCAGCAGAGCTGGAATCAAAAGATGGCATTAACAGAGTAAATCTGATTCAAATGTCGTCTTCACTGCATCAGCTTGGAATAGGACTTGAATTTGCTTCTGAGTCACAGGCAATAGTCATAACAGCTGAGCCAAGCAGACTTGACATGAGCAAGAAATCTAACCAAGTAACTATTAATTTCACAAACCCTGAACTGTTTTTGGGTTCCAGTGAAATAAAATGATGTAATGCCAGGTCCACTGAAACTAACAGGAAATGAGTTATTATTATTATCATTGATGTGGAAACAAGCTGTAGCTCACTGGCACTGAGAGCCCTGAATTAACTCAAATGTTCTGCCAGATTCCCTCCCCGCAACTCCAGTGGGAGTCTGATGGAACCTTCCAGGAAAAACCATGATGGCGGGGCCATGCCGCCTCCGAGAGGCCCTGGTTGGCTGTCCCTCGCATGGTCGGTAACACCAGACAGGAAGAGCTAGGGCAGGGACTCTGGAAATTCGTAAAGGGTGCAAACCCAAGGGAGGCTGCCTGGGCACACAGAGAGGAAGCTTTGGAAAAATTTGTGTTGGTTCCCTGAAATTTTGAAAAGGCACCAGATATTTCTGCCACAAGGCGAGGGTGGAGGCTGAAGAAGTGCCTGTGAAGGCATGGGTACTGTGTAACTGACTTCTCCTGCTCAGCCTGCAAACAGCTCTGGTGCCAATGAGAGCAAAAGGGGGCAGTTATTCTCTCACATCTGTCAAGATTCTGGCCCATTGAATTTTTAGGGCCAGAACTATTAAAAATCTATGAATGGATGCCTCTACTTTCCCAGAAAACTAAGGAAATTTGGCATGTCCACTACGATCCTCATCAGTTTTTACAGATGCTCGATAGAAAGCATCCCTTCTGGATGTATCACAGCTTGGTATGGCTCCTGCTCTGACCAAGACCGCACGGAACTACAAAAGGATTGTGAAGGTAGCCCAATCCATCACGCAAACCAGCCTCCCATCCATCAACTCTGTCCACGCTTCCCACTGCCTCAGAAAAGCAACCAGCATAATTAAAGACTCCATGCACTCCAGACATTCTCTCTTCCACCTTCTTCCTTCAGGAAAAAGATACAAAAGTCTGAGGTCATGGACCAACTAATTCATCCGTCTTCTTCCCTGCTGCCATCAGACTTTTGAATGGTCCGATCACACATAAAACTAAGCTTTCTCTTCACCTATCAGTAGCTGCAACATTATATTCTGTACTTTATCCTTCCCTTCTCCCCTATGTACTCTAAGAACATTATGTTTCGTTTGTGTAGCATGCAAGGAACTATACTTTTCACTGTATCCCAATACACGTGACAATAATAAATCAAATCAATTCAACTCAAAACTCCAGGTGTATCTCAGGATTTTGATGCCCACTTAAACACCTTCCTTCATGTGCTGTTTGAGTGTATAGTGGTCACTTTCAGCTTCCCGGCCTTGGGCAGTCAGAATGGATTATCGGCCTATTGTAAACATTTCATTCCATTGGTTTCAACAGGACAAAAACCAGGCAGGTTTTACAAACCAACCTCCCATACATTGACTCTGTCTACACGTCCCACTGCCTCAGCAAAGCAGCCAGCATAATTATGGACCCCACGCACCCCAGACATTCTCTCTTCCATCTTCTTCCTTTGGGAAAAAGATACAAAAGTCTGAGATCACATACCAACCAACTCAAGAACAGCTTCTTCCCTGCTGCTGTCTTCCCTGCTTCTTCCCTGACTTTTGAATGGACTTACTTTGCATTAAGTTGATCTTTCTCTACACCATAGCTATGCCTGTAAATCTACATTCTGCACTCTCTCATTTCCTTCTCTATGAATGGTATGTTTTGTCTGAATAGCGCGCAAGGAACAATACTTTTCACTGTATGCTAATGCATGTGACAATAATATATCAAATCAAATCAAATCAAATGGGCAGCTGACCCATTCCTCCAAGCTATATCGCCCAGGAGTTCAAAATGGCCCACATAGCATCATGATTACATTATCACATCATGCTCTCACACAACTTGCATTGCTTCCCCAGTGAATAAAGATGCTCTATTTGTCTACATTAGTCATTTGTGTTATAAACACATATCAATGCTTCAGAGTCACTGCCTGCTCATCCAAGATGCTGATGTGAATCTGTGTGGACTTAAATGTCTGTATGTTTCTCTAAGCCTGCCCAAAGAGTGGTTTACTTCTTAGAACATAGAAAAACTACAGCACAAACAGGCCCCTCAGCCCACAAGTTGCGCCGATGTTATCCATACTTACTAGGCTTACCTATAACCCTCAATTCTATTAAGTTCCATGTACTCAACCAGAAGTCTCTTGAAAGACCCTACCGAATTTGCCTCCACCACCACCGACGGCAGCCCTTTCCACTCACCCACCACACTCTGAGCGAAAAACTTACACCTGACATCTCCTCTGTACCTACTCCCCAGTACCTTAAACCTGTGTCCTCTCGCAGTGACCATTCCAGCCCTTGGAAAAAGCCCCTGAGAATCCACCCGATGTGTCCCTCTCAACATCTTATACACTTTTATCAGGTCACCTCTCATCCTTTGTCTCTCTTCTGCACACACACTCTTGTACTATTTGGCCCCTACGTTTGGTGGGACATTGATGGTGAGGCAGAGAGCTGGATGTACATGGCTGGAATTCTGAATGCCACAGAGTTATTGTGGGATAATTGAACTGATAGCTGCAATGTCATTTCAATCAGTCACTCTTGAGGACATGATTACAAATGTTGGTTACAATAAATAAAGCTGATTGTAGTTTTAACAGTATCAGTTGTGGTTTGCCTAAAATCAGCATTTCATTTCAGTGAGATTCATAGAGTGTCAAAAGACCATAGAACTACAGGTGACACGGTGGCACAGTGGTTAGCACTGCTGCCTCACAGTTCCAGGGACCTGGATTCAATTCTTGACTTGTCACAGTCTGTGTGGAGTCTGTACGTTCTTCTCGTGTCTTTGTGGGTTTCCTCCAGGTGCTCCGGTTTCCTCCCACAGTTCAAAAGGTTAGGTGCATTGGCCGTGCTAAATTCTCCCTTAGAATCCCGAAACAGGTGCCCGAGTGTGGCTACTAGGGGATTTTCATAGTGATTTCATTGCAGTGTTAATGTAAGCCAACTCATGACACGAACAAAAAAACTTTAAAAAGAATCCTGACAGTGTAGGAGGAGGCTATTTGGCCCATCGAGTTGGCATCAACTCTCCAAAAGAGCATATTACCAAAGTCTATCAAATGAAGCAACCCTGTCTCCAACAGATTTAACTTGCTGCATCTCCGTATATAGATAGGAGGATCTTGGAATTGTGGAGTAAGATACAAATTAAACACTAATGCAATTAGAAGTTTCTCTTTGTAACTTTCTGCCTCCCGATGAGTCCAGCTTCGTGTTTAAAATATGGAACAGGTCTTTTAACTTGCTGTCAGGTACGAGATATTCAGGCAACGTTCACACGGTTTCCCATCCATTGGTGAGTAAGATACCCCTCGCTGCGTAGGAAGTGACTGTGCACATCCAAGTTGCTGATGTGAATCTGTGTGGACTCAAACGCCTGTATGTTTCTCTGAGCCTGCCCAAAGGGTGGTTTACTTCTGCACACACACTCTTGTGCTATTTGGCTCCTACATTTGGTGGGACATTGATGGTGAAGCAGACATGAAACTATTGTGGCTCAAGGGCCCCACTGCACATCAGCATGGGAAGTTCAAATCCGTGCTGGGGAAACTGGGATGCTCGGTTTGTACTAGTAACTGCTCACAATAAATGTGAAAAGTTACCATGTAAGAGTTAAATCCCCAGCAGAAGGCATTGGATGCTGTAAGATTCTATTGAAGTCTGTGGAACTATTTTACTATTATATAGCTATAACTCTTCCAAGATAAATTATCTTTGGTCTTTCAGGCAACATAATAGTTTACTCCAAAAAGCTGAAAAGTTAAATGTCAAAAATGTGAGTTTTGAGTGAGGAGTAATTTGTTCCTAAACCCCTCCAGAAAATAAGTCTTTATTCTTCAGTGCTTAAAACCTCTTTAGGAAATTTCTAATTCAGCCACGGCAGTTAACATTTTCTTGCAGGTCCCTCCTCAGTTCCTGCATTCTCGCTGGATGTAACAGGCCCGGGATTACATGATGAACACACCCTTTGCATTCATGGCGAAGCGTTTAATAATTAAAAAAACTTTAAAGGCTTCTTTTTAAATGTGTCAGATGCGGGAGATGGCTGTAGACTGGGTTGCAATTTATATTCGTTTGATGAGGCCCCAACTCTCAATCCAATTTCTTTGTATACATTGTGAACTGATACTGAATTAAACCAGAGACTGGCTGTAATCAGATTGGAGAAGGCATGATTACGGGACAATGGTAAATCTTTTCACACTCCGTAAAGTAAATTTCAGAAAATAAAAGGGTTTTTAAATGTCTGCCTTTCTATCTTCTTGGAACTTTTTTCTCCCTTAATGGTGGTGGCTTGCTCCGCAATTTAATGGCTGGCTGGTGGCTATCTTTCATGTTCAAGTCCCTCAGTAGAGTGTGTGAATATATAAAATGGGCAATAGGATATCTGCAGCACATTGCAGATCTCCACATTTTTAATTCCATCAAGGAAAGGAATTTTAATGACCAGGCCATCACTTCCCTCCAAGCTCTGCATGTGGTATGTTATCACTGTTCATTTTTCCATTGTCCAGTCCAGGAGTTAAAATCGAACTGCAGTATCTTACAGCGACTTAAATTGGCATTTGGAAGAAAGATTTGATTTGGTTTGATTTATTGTTGTCACATGTATTAGGATACAGTGAAAAGTATTGTTTCTTGAGCACTATACAGCCAAAACATACCATTCACAGGGGAGAAAGAAAGGAGAGGGTGCAGAATATAGTGTCACAGTCACAGCTAGGGTTTTTTAAATTTATTTATTAGTGTCACAAGTAGGCTTACATTAACACTGCAATGAAGCCACACTCTGGCACCTGTTCGGGCACACTGAGGGAGAATTTACCATGGCCAATACACCTAACCAGCACATCTTTCAGATGATGGGAGGAAACTGGAGCACCCAGAGGAAACCAACACAGACTTGGAGAGAACATGCAGGCAGTGACCTAAGCCAAGAATCGAACGTGGGTCCCTGGCGCTGTGAGGCAGCAGTGCTAACCACTGTGCCACCGTGCAGAAAAAGATCGGATTACTATATGAACAGATCATTGAAAACTCTGAATGCAGCAGGGAAGAAGCTGTTCTAGTTGAATCTGGCAAATAGAAAAAGTGAACTTTCTCAGTCTCGGGCGGGGAAGGGAGAGGGGGTGCCCCAATCTGAAGGCCCTTCCAAATTTGGGGCACCCTCATTTCAGGGACCTAGGAGCTCTGGCCTTCAACACTGAGATTGCCCGTCCTAACCCCGCCCAGGGCGTCCTCTATCCTCCTGCCCCAGGACCCCTGGGTACTTACCTAAAGTGCAATCCCAGGACTTTGACTCTGGCACAGCACTGCTGTATCTCTCCTGGCCACAGCAGCACTCTGCCGGGGGAGGTTGGAGAGCTGTTTGCCAATCTGATTGGTCGATAGCACTCCATGGCGTGACTTCCATCAAAGGCCAGCCGGAATTCCCACCTCCTGCCATTCAATGTTCCATTGACTGTAAGATGAGAGTCAGCCTGTCAGAGTTGGCGGGGATGCATTCTCAGGATGGCGAGTGCCAACTGGAAAACACAATTCATAGAGTGTAGGAGTTGATTGATTCTGTATTCATAATAAACCACAGAAAATGGAAATGTGAACTCCACAGAGGAGTATTGACCGGTTATGTTAACTCAAAGGGGGAGATGGCCACCCAGGGTAATTCAGTTAGGAACTTTCCAGAAGCTTGAGTTAGTCTGCGTTGAAGTTGCGAAAGTCACCTGACTTGGCCACATGATTGTATGAATTCCATGTTGCTTTAAATTTGAATAGCCAATGTTGTTCCTTTGCTTAAGAAGGGTAGCAAGAATAATCCAGTTAATTACAGGCTGGTGAGCCTTACGTCAGTGGTAGGGAAATTATTGGAGAGGGTTCTTCGAGGCAGGATTTACTCCCACTTGGAAATAAGTGGATATATTAGCAAGAGGCAATATGGTTTTGTGAAGGCAATGTTGTGTCTGACTAATTTGATTGAGTTTTTTGAGGAAGTGATGAAGATGATTTATAAGGGTGGGGCAGTGGATGCTGTCTACATGGACTTCAGTAAGGCCTTTGACAAGGTCCCTCATGGCAGACTGGTGCAGAAGGTGAAGTCGCATGGGATCAGAGGTGAGCTGGCAATGTGGGTACAGAATTGGCTTATTCATAGAAGACAAAGGGTTGCAGTGGAAGATACATTTCTGAGTGGAGGGCTGTGACAAGTGGTGTTCCTCAGGGATCAGTGCTGGGACCTTTGCTGTTTGTCATATATATAAATAATTTGGAAGAAAATGTGACTGGTTTAATTAGTAAGTTTGCGGACGACATAAAGGCTGGTGGATTTGTGGACAGTGACGAGGACCATCAGAGGATACAGCAGGATATGGATCAGTTGGAGACTTGGGCAGAGAAATGGCAGATGGAGTTTAATCTGTGAGGTAATGCATTTTGGAAGGTCTAATACAGATAGGGAACATACAGTAAATGGCAGAACCATTATAAGTATTGATAGGCAGAGGGATCTGGGTGTACAGGTGCACAGGTCACTGAAAGTGACAACACAGATGGAGAAGGTAGGTAAGAGGGTTTACGGCATGCTTGCCTTCTTTGGCTGGGCCATTGATTTTAAAAATTGGCAAATCATGTTGCAGCTTTATAGAACCATAGTTGGGCCGCACTTGGAATATAGTGTTTAATTCTGGTCTCCAAACTACCAGAAGGATGTGGAGGCTTTGAAGAGGCTACAGGAAAGATTTACCAGGATGTTGCCTGGTATGGAGGGCATTAGATATGAGGAGAGGTTGGAGAAATTTGATTTGTTCTCACTCGAATGAAAAAGGTTGAAAGATAACCTAATAGAAATCATGAGGAGCATGGACAGAGTGGATAGCCAGAAGCTTTTTCCCAGGGTGGAAGAGTTGATTACTCAGGGGCATAGATTTAAGGTGCGAGGGGCAAGATTTAAAGGGGATGTACAAGGCAAGTTTTTTATACAGAAGGTGGTGGGTGCCTGGAGCTCGCTGCCAAGGGAGGTAGTGGAAACAGATATGATAATGACCTTTAAGAGGCTTTGACAAATACATGAATAGGGTGGGAATGGAGGGATATGGTCCCCAGAAGGGTAGGAGGTTTTAGTTCAGTCCGGCAGCATGGTCAGTGCAGGCTTGGAGGGCCGAAGGGCCTGTTCCTGTGCTGTAATTTTCTTTGTTCTTTGTTCCTTGTTCTAAACTCTTACTAGTTCGTGGAGGCTGGTTAAACACACACGTAAATGATCGAATGGCTTGAATTATATTTGATCTTTCTTCTATTCCTGGAACAGTTACTTTTTTCAGTCAGTCTATTCGATTGAGTCACCGACTGCTGGATGACTAAGTGCAGTTTCAGAGTTCAGTTCATCCGGTTGCTTCCCAAAGTGCTGATTCATTGCTGGGGCACTGTTGAGTTTTAGCGGTCGTGTTGTGCAAAGCTGCACAATTGAATGTGCGCAAGAAGACTGTAATACCTTGCATTTCTCTAATGTTCCACACGTACAGAAAGCAAGGAACAGATAAAGCAGGCTGCCGGGGAAGAATGTTAAAAACTGTCGCCACAAACTCAAGCCACCTCAAGTCAGCCACTTCCAGTTTCACTGCAAGAGAGACAGGGTCAATCAAGCTGCTCCCGGGAGACAGATGACTCCTTCAAATATTTTAATGCGGGCACCATCAATTGTTTTTAAGCTTAAAGTTAATTTATTAGTGTCACAAGTAGGCTTACATTAACACTGCAATGAATTTACTGCGACGTCGCCACACTCCAGCTCCCGTTCGGGAGTGAGAATTTAGCAGGGCCAATGCACCCAGCCCACATGTTTTTCGGACTGTGGGAGGAAACTGGAGCACCTGGAGGAAACCCACGCAGACACGGGGAGAATGTACTGACTCCGCACAGACAGTGGCCCAAGCCGGGGATCAAACCCGGGTCGCTGGCGCTATGAGACAGCAATGCTAACCACTGTGTGTGACTGCATGGATGGAGGGAGAGTAGTTGGAGCGTTTGGAGGGCGGGCCAAAAGTTGGAGGGAGATGGTAGAGTTTGAGGGAACGGGTGGAGAATTGGGGAGGGACATTGAGAATGGAGGGAATGAGAGAGAGGACACAGAGCAATGAAGGAGCAATGGCGATGGGAGAGGGCACCTGGACAAAGAGAGTGGAGAGTGCATGGAGCCTGGATGGAGCAAGGAGGCATGTAGAAACAGGGGGGAGTAAGGGGGAACACAAAAGGTGGAGAGAGCAAAGGGACGGCGAGGGGGCAAGTTTAGACTCACAGAGACTTGGAGAGCAGGTGGGTGAGTGAGAGTTTAGATTCGGAGACTAAAATGAATGAACTGATGGAGATCAGGTGGTTCTCTCAAGCATGTATTACATCATGGACTAAATGATAAACTGAATAAATCATAATTTTCTTGCATTTTTAAGTGCAGGTTGCTGAGCGTATTTGATAACTTTGATAACATTTGCTAATGTAGAGTGTGGACTGGATAACTTTTAGAGTATTTGATAGCTTTGAGCAAGCATGGATAGTTTTGAGTGCACACAACAACTCTGAGTGCACACGATAAGTTTAAGAATTTTCTCAAATTTGATACGAATTAATTCCAAATAAAAACTATTGATGTCAAATTGTAACTGAGACCATTTGGTTCTCATGAAAGCAAACATGACCTCAACATTTTCAGGTAGGACTGCTCTTCTCCAAAATAGTGTGGAGGGGTCTTACACAACCACCCAAGAGGGTAGATGGGTCCCTGTTCAAACCTTATCTAAAGGACTGACCTCCAGGCATCTCACGTTAGGGCACTGGAAGGTCAACCTTGGTTTTTGCCTTCAAGTCCCTGGAGTTGGACTTGAACTCACAACCTTTGGACCCAAAGGTTTATGGATTGAGCCAAGGCTAATGTTCGCGTAATGGTGTGAAAGCACTTTTAGGATCAATGTTGCACTGCCTGTAAAGGGGTGCTAGTCAGATAATCAGCACCAAAATACTGTAGTCCTATCTGTATCCCTGTCAGCATTGTGATCCTGTTTTGCCAATTTATAGTCCTGTTTGAGCTTAGTACCTTATCAAGAGAGAAGAAGCACTGGATTTGTCATTCTTTGAAGATTACTACTGGATACAGGGAAGACTTCATTGTGCAGTCAGCATGGTATTAACACGACTCCCAGAAATTAAAGAGCATTTCAACATCTAGCCTCAGTGGCTCTGATTCCTTGGATGGTAGACTTTTGTCAACAGCAACTAATAACTAAAGTTCAAAGGTAAGGAATCCACTGGGTAGCATTTGCTTCTAGGGTTTGCAAAGAAAAATGTTTTGGTTCAAACATTGCCTGATTCCCAACCCTGGATAGAATTGCTTGGTACTGTAAATGAAACTATAGCACTTTGGATGTCGGGCAGGGAGGCATGTTTACATGGGCAATGACTAAAGTAGAAATGCCCATGTAAACATTATCACAAGAGTAATTTAAGTAATTATATGTGCCTGCAGTACCAGAGTGACTGGAATTGCTGCTATAGGCTGCACACAATATCTGCCAAAGGTTTGGCACCTTCCCATGAGGCATCTATTTTTATTTCCAGTGTAAACAGAAATAATTCTTTCTGTACATGTGAAATGAGTTGCTGGCATTCTTACTCTGCTCCCAGTGGACATAGTCCGAAAGCACAAAGATCACTTCAGACAGGCATTCTCACTGCAAAGGCCTGTTTTGAAAAAGAAAGATCATTTAAATGTGCAGAGGACACGATACTCCTAACAAACTCAACACAATACAATGTAATCTTGATCATTAATTACTCGCGATAACATTTTGATTAATTAAGTATTAGTGTCACAAGTAGGCTTACATTGTAAAACCATAAGACATAGGAGTAGAATTAGGCCACTCATCACATCGAGTCTGCTCTGTCATACAATCATGACTGATACTTTTGTCATCCCCACTATCCTGCCTTCTTCTCTTAACCCCTGATCCTCTTATTAATCAAGAACCTAACTATCTCTGTCTTAAAGACACGCAATGCCTTGGCTTCCACAGGCTTCTGCGGCAAAGAGTTCCCCAGATTCACCACTGTTCTGGCTGAAGAAATTCCTCGTGATCTCTATTTTAAAGGATTGCCCCTGCAGCCTGCAATGTAGCACCACAATGTAGTTGCTGTGAAAGTCTTCTAATCTCCACACTCCGGTGCCTGTTCAGGTACACTGAGAAAGAATTTAGCTTGGTCAATGCATCTAATCAGCACGTCTTTCAGACTGTGGGAGGAAACTGGAGCTCCAGGAGGAAACCCACACAGACATGGGGAGAACGTGCAGACTCTGTACAAACAGTGACCCAAGCTGGGAATCGAACCCTGATCCCTGGCATTGAGAGGTAGCAGTTCTAACCACTATGTCACCACTGCCATCATGCCACTAATGTGGAACAGTATGTAACTGAACCATTGAGATCAGGACAATAACAAGCTTGATCCCTGCTCTGTGACGAGTTAGCTAATCTTAGCAGATCCAATGTTTAAATAATTGCAATGGCTCCAGCACTGTTGGGTTAAATAGGGGAAATAGACTTTCAGCAGCCCTTCACCATCCAGTGATCCCTGCTGAATACTAAGGACAAGATCAATTTTAGTTATCTCCAATCAAATCCAATCAAAGTCCAATCAATGTCTCTACCAGCCAGACATTACAGATCCAAGCTAACAAGACAGGCCATCCTTTTTCCTGTATTGGACTTGATCTACATGATCCAAGCTGATTGGAACAGGCCTTGCACTCCCTCCAACACTTGATCTTATTTTCATCTTAGCCAATAGGCCTTGATGCCATTATTAAAAAATTGCTTCAAATGAAGCTTCAGTGTGACCTCATTGACTTCTCCCAAGTGCAGGACTACAAAACAACACTTGATCTCAGTCAAAAGGCCGAGGAGTGAAGTCTTGGACCTGATACTTTATTTGAACAAGTGTATTACCAACATTGACTGCCTAATAATAATAGCAACAAACTGTATTTATATGCCACCTTTAATTTAGAAAATATGTCGCAAGGTGCTTCACAAAGGTGTAATGAAGGAATGATTGCAACAGATAGCCAAAGGCTTGGTCAAAGCTATGCATTTAAGGAGAGTCTTGGAGGAAAAACAGCATACCTAGCTTGTCCAAAAATTAGCTTGTTTTTAGGAAAAGAATTTTCCACGTGTTTCTTAGAGAGGGAATTTGATATCTTTCAGCGTTCTGATGGCAACTAAGAAAGCAAAGAAAGATTTGACTTTTATCTCCCTTAATTTCTTTGATGAAGAAGAGGATATTTTTAAATTATTGTTTAACAATCTCCCTTTTGCAAATAACAGGGCTGATATCCTGTAACATTCAACAGGAATCCCTGAGGTTTTCACACATAGCACTCAACTTAATTTAATGCATGACAACAATCGGCTATCACATTGCTATCTGAGATTACATAGGGACAATGTATCCACATATCCTTCCCAGACAAGCGAACACAATGAAGAATTTCACAAACGATGATACCATGTAACACTTTAAAATTAATCATTGGCCTCCATTTCATGGCTTGAAAAAGTCAAGGAATGCTCCATGAGGCAGGATGAGTACAATTGATTCTTGCTTGAGAAAATATTCCATGTGTTCCTTTTTAATGTTACAGTCTGTGTCGGGTGGTACAAAATACAGAACCGATCCCTTAAAATAAACACAGTTCATTGTAAGATCTATTTCTGTTCCATATTGTGACACAATCCCCTCGATAAATCTACAGCTGAAAATGCTTTCAAAAAGATACAACTTTTACACAGCTTTAATAGCATAACCACATTGCCTTTAAACTGGTGTGGGTTGTTATTATGGAAAGTACTAAACACTGAGCATAATGCATAATTGAAATTTAGGTCAGACTATTTGATATTTAAATACGCTAATACAAAACAGCTGGGGAGCAGTAACAGCTCAAAAGCCTCTGCAAATGATTGTAGTGCAGAATCATCCCACAGAGCAGCAAGATTCACATGTATTAGGTCTCCAATGAACCCAGGGACCTTTATAAAAGGTTGATACAGAGTTCCCTCAACTTCACTTTCTGAAAGTGAACAAACTGCTAGACTTCCAGGGAATGCAGACACATCTCCACTACTAAAGAAATGCAGAACAGGGATAGAACAAGAGGGAAAAAGGCCTTTCATTCTTCTTTTCCGTTTTGCCTTCATTTTCGGAATGTTTTGTTGTCAGTAAGACTGACATGTATTGTCCATCCCTGTTTGGCTTTGAGAAGATGCTGTTGGACCATCTTCTTGAACTGCTGCAGTCCATGTAGCGAAGTGCATCCGCAATATTGTTAGGCATGATATCTCAGAGCTTTGATCAACCAATGACGAAGGAACTGTTCATGTCAAGGTGGCAAGTGACTAGGAGCGAAACATGGTGCTACAGGCTTGGAACATATTAAGAAGTTGCTGCAGTCCAATATGTAGATAATACACATTTGCTTTGGTATGCCAGTGATCAATATTTAGACTTCTGGGTGAAGTGCTGACTAAAGGCCGGCACAGTGGTTAGTACTGTTGCCCCACAGCGCCAGGGATCCACGTTCGATTCCCAGCATTGGGTGACTTTCTGTGTGGAGTTTGCACATTATCCCCATGTCTACGTGGGTTTCCTCCAGGTGCTCCAGTTTCCTTCTTCAGCCCAAACATGTGCGGGTTAGGTTGATTGGAAATGCTAAATTGCTCCTTAACTTCAGTGGGTTAGTAAGGTAAATACATAGAGTTATGGGGATCGGGTCTGGGTGGGATTGTATTCGGTGCAGACTCAATGGGCTAAATGGCCTCCTTCTGCACTGTAGGGATTCTGTGATTCTATGATGAAGAGTATTGCATTGTCCTGGTTGGGATTTTCATTCTGTATTGCCACAGCTTTATTCACCCAGATCAGATGAGAGTGACTGTCCTTGAGATCAAGGCAGCATTTAGCTTAGTGTGGCATCAAGGAACCATAGCCAAACTGGAATCAATGGGAATCAGGGGGAAAATCCTCCACTGATTGGAGTCATATCTGCCACAAAGGAAGATAGTTGTGGTTGTTGGAGGTCAATCTTCTTAGTTCCAGGACAACATTGCAGGAGTTCCTCAGGGGAGTATCCTAGTTCAAACCATCTTCAGCTGCTTCATCAGGGACCTTCCTTCCATCATAAGGTCAGAAGTGGAGATGTTCACAATATTCAGTATCATTTGTCACTCTTCAGATAGTGAAGCAGTCCATATCCTAATGCAGCAAGACCTAGACAATATCCAGACTTGAGGGATATGTGGCAAATAACATTTGTACCTCAAAAATGCCAGGCAATGACTATCTCCAACAGAAGAGAATATAACCATCCTCTTGACATTCAATGGCTTTGCCATTACTGAATACCCCACAATGGGGGTTACCATTGACCAGAAACAGAACTGGACTAGCCATTCACATATTGAGGCTTAAAGAGCAGGTCAGAGGCTAGGAATCCTGTGGCGAGTAGCTCCCCTCCTGATCCCCAAAGCATCTACAATCAGGAATGTGATGTAATACTCTCCACTTGCCTGGACGAGTGCAGCTCCAACAACAATCAAGAAGCTTAATATCATCTAGGGCAAAACCGCCCGCTTGTTTGGCACCACCACATCCACAATCCCCTGCACCACTGATGCACAGTGGCAGCAGTGTGTAACATCTACAAGATACAGTTCAGGAACTCACCAAGGCTCCTTTGACAGCACCTTCCAAAGCCATGACTACCACTTTCTAGAAGAACAAGGGCAACAGACACAAGGGAACACGACCACCTTGATATTCCTCTCCAAGTCACTCTCCATTCTGACTTAGAAATATATCAATTCACTGTTGTTGGGTTAAATCCTGAAACTCCCTCCCTAACAGCATTGTGGGTGTATCTATACCACACGGACCGCAGCAGTTCAACAAGGCAGCTCACCACCACCTTCTCAAGGTCAAATAGGGACGGGCAATAAATGCTGGCTTAATCAGCGGAGTCCACATTCCATTAATGAATTTTTAAAGAAATTCACCTATGGCTATCTCTTCTTTGCTATCTTGGGTTATTGATAAAAATGGGCTAACTGGGTAAGGATCGCAGAAGGTATTGACTGCAGGAAAGCAAGCACTTTTGGAGTCCTGGGGCAGAAAGCACATTTAACAGATTTTGAAAAGGAACAGCACTGAAACTTGGCCATTAATCGTGATTGATATTTTTGGAACTTCTCAAAAAAGAGAAGGATAATAAATTTTCCCTCCAAAATCTGGTGTCAAGCCCACCCCCAGGTCAATCTGCAATTGCAGGAGGTTTTGAACAAGGCTTACACTGGATAACAAATGGCAAACTACTGACAAGGGCAGCAATCTACTTAAATAGCTTCCAGTGAACCATTAAGCTTAATACAAATTTGATGCATTCATCTAATTCAAAATTGAGATGGAAAACCCCCAGTGCTGCAACCAATGATCATACATGGATGGTGCAGTTGTGCAATTCAGTCATCTCCCTTCTAAAGCAAGCAGTAAATGTGCATCTTTGGGTAATAAAGTGATCAGCTGCATTCTCAGAGCAGATGGTGTCTGTACCACCAGCCCACGTTCTAATTCCATATATTGAGTGCACAGGTGTACTTGCCTTTCATTTCCCCTCATTTATGTGCGTAGACTCATTCGATTGAGGCGTGACAAACCTCACTTTGATGTTCCGCCACCTCCTAAGCCATGTTTTCCTGCCCCATTTTGGGTTCTCTATCAAACAGCATAAACCCATAAAACGGCACCAGCTGCTATCCGGCAAAAGGCCTTTCTGTCTCTTTATCTCCTCTGACACTCCATCCTTTCCAGACTGCAACATATTCCGTTTTAGTGGAACCTCGTTACTGACATGTATAATGCTGACTTTCATTTGGGCTGGGAACCTGTACGGAGGGGGTGCTGGGGGTGGTGGGGGGGTGGGGTGCGGTGTGGTGGACAGAGTAATGTGGGGGTTTGGAAAAGGCAGGTGGATGATAAACAATGCTGACAGGAAACTAGATGGTGGGATGCCTGTGGACAACGGAGAAACCCCATTACTTCGGCTGGAGATCTGTAGGAAGTCCAGAAACGCGGGAAATGGCCACATTTCCAGGGAACTCGCCGAGCTACTGCTTTTGCTGGTCATAACTTTAACCCTCTTCCACAAGGAAGTCTCCGGCTTCATTTCTTGTTTCCGGCTGTTTTGCCAGTCTCACCACAAGATCCGTACAGGAGATAACACAATGTTATACCCCCAAGCCACGGAGTTTTAAAATTAGTCAAGATTCACGGACTCAACTAGTAACACCGGTGAGAAATATGTTGCCCCTGAAATTCAATAAATTAAAGCCCTTCAGGGCAGCCTGAGGTATCCATAGAACCCCTACAGCACAGAAGGAGGCCATTCAGCCTATCGAGTCTGTACTGGCCACAATCCCACACAGGCCCTATTCCCATAACCCCACTCATTTACCCTGTTAATCCCCCGACACTAGGTTCAATTTAGCATGGCCAATCAACCCAACCCAGACATCTTTGGAGTGTAGGAGCACCCGGAGGACACAGGGGAAAGTGTAAACTCCCACACAGACAGTGACCAAGGGTGCAATTGAACCCAGGTCCCTGGCACTTTGAGGCAGCAGTGCTAACCATTGTGCCACCGTGCTTCCCCAGTGAAAGGGCACTAGATAAGTTCAAGTCCTTTCCTATTCACTGTGGTTATCACTGCTGACTCACAGCAAAGGGACCCGGGTTGAATTATGGTCTGAGGTGACTGTCCGTGCGGAGTTTGTACGTTCTCGCCGTCTCTGCATAGCTTTCCTCTGGTCTCCTCCCACAATCCAAAAGATGTGTAGGTTGATCAGCCATGTTGAGTTGCCCCTTGGTTTAAGGGGGATTAGCAGAGTAAATATATGGAGTTACAGGGAACAGACCTGGATGGGATTGTCCATGTAGGCTGAATGGGTCAAACGGCCTCTTTCTGCACTGTAGAGATTCTATGATTCAAAGAGGCAGGAGTTTGATAAATTGTTGTCTCTGTCAGAATTAAAAAGCCACACTTTCCTCATAGGACCTATATCCCCAATAATCCTTCACAGCCAAACACTTCCCAGAACAACATTTACTTAAGTGCCAATTTTTCATTCCAATTTATGTCAGAACAACAAGAATGACTAATGTTTATATAGCACCTTAGTGGTTGTAATTTCTTGCCATTAGCAGTGAATTGTACTGATCTGAGCATCCTGTGCAAGATCATACCCATGACAACAGGACTAGCCAACAACTAAAACTTACAGTGAAAATTTAACAAGTAATGTGTATGAGGAAGTATTTGTGGAATAGAATAGAGTAGAATCATAGAATCCCTACAGTGCAGAAGGAGGCCATTCGGCCCATCGAGCCTGCACCGACAACAATCTCACCCAGGCTCTATGCCCGTAACCCCATGCATTTACCTTTCAAATCCCCCTAACTCTAAGGGGCAATTTAACATGGCCAATCAACCTAACCTGCACATCTTTGGACTGTGGGAGGAAACCAGAATATCCGGAGAAAACCCACACAGACACGGGGAGAAAGTGCAAACTCCAAGATTTATTTAGGAGGGAGAACGTGGAATTGCAAGGATCGAAGGTGCATGCAAAACTACTACTGCGAAGTGTTTTAAATGTTTATCCTCTAATTTGCATGAGATGTTACATTAACCCGAACAAATGAATGATATATGTAATGACAATTCGGTATCCAAATGACGGAACGTGCTGATGTATTCAAGATGTCCCATCTGATCTTTTTCAAGTCTTAGCTTGGCTCAGTGACAAGATTCTATTTTAGAATCGGGGAATAGATATTCAAGGCGCCACTGCAGACTTCAGGGCATCTCAGCTGACACGTCATTGCAGGACTGAAAGATTGATGCATTGTCAGAGTTGCCATTTTTATGGTGAGATATTAAAGTGACATACTATCTGTCAACTCAGTGGGGATGTATAAAGATCGCATGGAACAATTTGAAGAAAATGTCATGATCAATATTCTTCTTTCAAAATAACATTGCCAGACAAAAGTGGACTGAACAGGGGTCTGTACTCTCAGGGGTTTTTACATTCCACCCTGGATTGGAATGTATAATGACCTCAATGAGACATGAGTGAGCCTCTTGGAGTAGGAGCTCCCTGCTTGAGAAAATGATTGCCCGCCCAGTCAGAGAGTCTCAGCTGTATATACATATTAGCCATAATTTGGAATTGCCGGCATTGCGCTGGGGTGGGCATAGTACGAAGTCTCACAACACCAGGTTAAAGTCCAACAGGTTTATTTGGAATCATGAGCTTTCAGAAAGTTGCTCTTTCACGACTCACCTAATGAAAGAGCAGCGCTATGCATCGTGATTCATTTCAATCTGCAATACCAAGTGCCTGTGCCACTGCAAAAACTGGTGAGTCTACACTGAACTTTGCAAAGCTTTCCATGCAGCCAGATGGAAAGGCCACATTGGCAAGTATCAGTAGCTATTAAGAGAAACAAACATTGGATCCTCCACCCATCCACACAAGCATGTTTCTGATAAAGTTCAGATATAATTGCAGACTTCTCGTATAGATTGCTATTCATCAATACAATTTTTTATTGTTAATGTACACCTCAGTGCAGCGTATCAGATTCACATATTCACCAGAATTTTATCGCCCCACCCGCCACCAGTGAGGGGTGGGTGATGAGAAGGTCCGTTGACTTCGGGCAGGATTTTCCAGTTTTGGGACGAGAGAGGCAATAAAATCCCACCTATACTACCAATCTGTTTAGCACTGTATGAGGAAGGAATTGACACAACTCAAGTGAGGTCTGTTAGTTCCAAAATGAAGGTGTGAACTAAAATGTTTATTGCAATGAGTCAAATGTTGCAATCGTAATTACTGCAACTTGCAGGGGGTTGACGGCTTCCCCACTCTTAGTCCATTAGATGTTTTATTCCCTAGAACCCTGGAACTAAAAACATATTGCTACAAGACAGCTTCTTTTGAATGAGGTGGGAATTTTAACCATGTATTAAGTAAGCTTACTAATTTAGTCCTTGGGATTTCTGGATTTTTTTTACAGTGATCTTTAACTTGACTGGGACAAGGACCAAGTCTGCTCATCAGCATTTCACCAAGGATTCCTGTAAGTGTCGCGCTGGCCTGACTTCATACCTGAGTGAATTTTCTCATTGTAAGATGTGATAGTTACTTCATTTTGAACAGCAAGATGTCATCTCAAAGGGGGCATACCCAAACCCCAAGTAACCCTGTCCCTGTTGTGTGGGTGTTCATAAATGCGTATCTGCTGCTGTGATGAAATCCTGATGCTCCATCTTTACTTCAGTCCTATTCCTCAATGTTAATTTTAAATGATCTTTCCTTGCACCCATTAGCCCAGCTCCAATTGTTCATGAGCAAGTTTATATGTCAAGCTAAAGATCAGCAGAGTGATTTACTTCAGTTGGGAATTAGCTGTGAAATTTTGGAGTGAGTGATTTCCTTTGGCCTCTTGCTGTATCTTGCAGTGGCATGGTGGTGCAGTGGTTAGCACTGCTGCCTCACAGTGTTGGGGATCCAGGTTCAATTCCTGGCTTGGGTAAATGTATGTGGGGAGTTTGCATGTTCTCCTCGTGTCTGCGTGGACTTCCTTTGGGTGCTCTGGTTTCCTCCTACAGTCCAAAAGACGTGCTGGCTAAGTGCATTGGCCATGCTAAATTCTCCCTTGGGGTACCCGAACAGGTGCTGGAGTGTGATGACTGGGAAATTTTCACTGTAACTTTGTTGTGGTGTTAATGTAAGCCTACTTGTGACATTAATAAATAAAGTTTAAAACTTGCAAGTAGACCAGTGGTAATCCCAGGGTTACAATGGCAAACCAGACGAGTTTACCCTACCTCATAAAATTGCTGGGACCATTGTGTCTAGGTTGGATGACATCAATGGAGATTTTCTTTTGCACAGACCTGCTGAAAACTTTGAGTTGTAGAGCTACAGTTTCATAGGTCCGTGTAGTCTGCCAGTGCCTTGATCCAATTAAAGATGCATTGTTTCATGTATCAGTCAAGCCCACTAAGCTTTACCAGTAACAAGCAGCCTGATATTGTATTCACTCACAATCAGTTTCTAAGAAGTGTCACTGATAGCAACCAGAAGTAGAAGCCTTTGCTAATTTCCCCTCTAGACCAGAGATGTGCCAGGACAAAGGCAGCTATCTCGGCAAGTCCATTACTATCACAGCAGAAATGGGCTAATTCAGCACAGTCCAGGATTCAAAGTGAAATTTAATTCTTGCTGGTCAGTTTCAAAGTGTTCAATGCATTTGAACAACTGAGTCATCAAGGAAAGCAATGTTAGAGACCTGCATTTCTGCAACATTAGTGTATCTATTGTTCTTTCTTTGACTGTTGTATTTTTTTAAATAATAGGAAAATATCCTGAAATCTCTACCCTGGAAAACCTGCTGAATATTCAGACAGCATAGCTATACTGCCCCAGCAAACAAAGCATTGAAAGAGTGCAGCAAAGTCATACATGAACACTTTTAAAATGGAAAACCATCAAATCAAAGCTTTGGCATGGATTATGCTCAATGGTTTGGAAGTCCAAGAAACTTCATGGTGACTGCAACTGTGTGAGTGTGAAATAGATGCCTTCAAGATCTAGAGTGAAGTCAAGCAAGGCTGTGTGATTACCCCCATACTGTTTACAACGGGCCTTGCACTTCATCAAAGATCAACTTGCCCATAGCATCAGCATTAAATACTGTTTTGATGGAAAACTCTTCAACCTCAGTCACCTAACTAAACTGAGCACCAAAAACACACATGATGCAGAGTTTGCAGATGACTGCAGGGTCATTGCCCACTCTCCAACAGATTTGTAAGCCACTGCCAATTTCTTCAAATACTGCATAACTTAGCCAGTCCTTGAACGTTGCTCAAACAAAATTCATCCATCAACCCACACCTGGTCAGTTAAACAGTCCACCTGCCATATATGTTGATGTGGAGATGCTGGCGTTGGACTGGCATGGGCACAGTAAGAAGTCTCACAACACCAGGTTAAAGTCCAACAGGTTGATCTGGAATCATAAGCTTTTGGAGCACTGATCTTTCATCAGTGAGTGGACCCTGGAAACCAACTCATGACATTAATAAATAAAATAAACATTCCTGCTTTGTTTCCTGTTCCTGATTGAAATTGTCATGGGACATAATTTCTACTATTTCATGTGGACCTTTGGCTATACTCATATTCTCCATCATTGCCCTTATAAGATCTTGAATTTTATCAGAGAAAGATTAGCTCCTAGAATGGCAACATTTCAAGTGTAACTTACCAGCTGTGCATTTGGGTGAGAGTCACGCACAGACTGTAAAATTAAAGTTACATACATCAAAACAATGCCATGTGCAGTTAGTGTATTGTTGTTGAATGTCACCACACCCTTTAAAGGGGCGAGGATTGGAATCAGCAGTTATTACTGAGCCACTACCATTGGAAATGTGAAAGAGCAGTTAATTACGTAAAGGTATGAGGTGACACAATCTACCTTGGGAAAATATATTTCTCACATCATTTGTTTTGAAGACAATCAACTTTGTTTGCAGGTGAGATTGCTATCAGTCAGTAAATTGTATGTACTTAGAGATTATGGTACTTAACTGCAGTCTTTGTCCTTGGGTTCTGTATCATGTGATTGGTAGCTGTTTAGGACTAAAGAGGGGCGGTCACCATGATAAGTACACAACCCATTTATTACCCATATCAGTCTTTTCTGCAAGCAAAGTTAAATATCTTCAGTGTAGATAAGGACCAAGATTTCTACATGTAGTACATTATTTAAGTCTCCCCTTTATTAAAGCTCTTTTAAAAAACTCATACACCTTTTCCCTTGTTAATGTCTCCCTTGTCTGCCAAAAGTCTCAAGTGATTAATGCTTGGTTGAGGTTACTTTGATATTGATGACCTGCCCATGAGAATTCTTCATACACAGAAGCATGAAAATATGTTATATGTCATCACTGAGAGTGGTGCAAACAGAAAATCGTGGCAGTGAGCTGGGAGTCAAAGCAGCCACCTTGCTCTCAATAAGACAAGAGTATCTGTGTGTGACAGTGAGTTGTTAATTAGAGAGTGCATCCTTGCCCTGAGTAATTACATTGAATGTGGAACCACAGAATCCCAACAGTGCTGAAAGAGGCCAATCGGCTCATTGAGTCTGCGCTGACACTCTGAAAGAGCATCCCACCCAGGCCCTACTCCACCCTAATCCCACGCATTTTGCTAATCCATCTAACATCCACATCTTTGGACACTAAGGGGCAATTTAGCATAGTCAATCCACCTAACCAGCACATCATTGGAGTCTGGGAGGAAACCAGATCACCCAAAGGAAACCCATGCAGATACACTGCGAACATACAAACTCTATGCAGTCACCCAAAGTTGGAATTGAACCCAGGACCCTGGCGCTGTAAGGCAGCAGCGCTAACCACTGTGGCACTGTGCTGCCCTGGCTGTGAAATGCTTAGCATTATCCTGGATAGCTTCAATATAGATACACGTTCCTTCTATATATTGGGAGATCTGGAGAATCTGAGGTCAGTTTTAGTAGGAAATGGAGATTGGACGTGGCATGGATGAGGCAGTATTTTCATGGCTAGACCTCATTTGAATGTAATTGGCAACTGCCCTGTAGGGATCACAATTTCCGATTGGGAGAATGATGTTTCCAACAAAGTTTCCCACTCTTTAAGGACATTACATACCTCTTAACAGGTAGGCACACTTCTCATTGCTAGCTAGTGGCCATTTCTGAATGTTCTTGGTCTTTTGGCTGAGGTCAAGCATCCGATCAAGCCCAAAATGGGGTGCGATGCCTTATCTTGTCAGCCTGGATCTTGCTTGTCTCTCTTGTGGGGACCGTGAATCAGATTCAATTTGAATTTGTTTTTTAGAGCAAGTGAGGAGATGGATTCGGATCCTCCCGGTCCACTCTGTGCATTAGCTTTGCAGCTTTAAAAATGGAGTACTGAGAATTATTTCATTCGGGGCCTTCCGATCTTCTAAAGATGTTTCTGCGCATACAAGTGAGAAGCAGGAAAGAGGTCCTCTTTGCTTTGGGTATTGGGTACACAAATAAATTGGCTAAAAACAATAGAAGGAGGTGACAGAACCTTTAATCCTAGCAGATTTACATGCAGGACCTGCCCGCAGCATAGGAATGTAATGGCCTCCTGAGAGCTGCCAAGGTAAGATCTGATCCTCATCATATCATTCTTCATTGTTACAGTCAGTTGCCACCTCAGCACCAATAACTCTCCCGTCTCCCCTTCCCAGCATTCCCCTCTGAGCATAATGGAGCACTTCCTTCCGCCTATACTCGCATGCCGGTTTCCATCTATTGTCTTCACAGCTGCTTCTCCCCCGACATACTTTCTCATACCTCTTCCTTGCTTTATCCGTGCTCTCATTAACTTCACCATCCTTCCACAGTGCACACACAACCTACTTTCACTCATCGATTATGCACAATAGAAGAAGGAGAGCAAGGGCAGGAAGAGGCTGGCAGTGGAATGGTCGGCAGAGAGAGCACACAGCATTGGAGATGGTGTGATTGGAGGCCAGGCATAGCAGGATATTTGGACCTTCTCCCTCCCTTCATTCTTGGTTCATTATTCTCTTGCTTGTGTTCTTTGCATGACAATTTGGTGTGGCCTTGCACTGCTCCCCACCTACTCCACATTTATCTTGCCATTAATTACCAATCTATTTCCCTTTCCTCTCCTTTCTAGGTTCATCAAATGTCTTGGGCCTTAACAGTGATGGCACTCAATGAGGAAGACTCCTGAAGATGCATTGTTGTTTGTACTTGACCTTCTAGACACCAGCGTAGAAGCTGCTTTGTGGAAGCACAAACTGCTATGGACATTCTTGGTGACAGCCTGAAAGAGGCTCGAGACAAAGAAGTTGACGACAGGTAATGTGTGGTGGCTGTTGCAATTGGTTTAATTGTTCCAGCCTCCTGACAGAAGTACATAGCTGGATAGTCCTTTGTTGTCAGGGCCAGATTTTTCTGTCAGACTATCTTCTTTTATTTGCTCTCTTCAAACTCTGTTCGTTCCTTCCTCAAAATTCACTTCTTCCTCCTCATCTTGCCAAAGACACCCTGGGATGAAAATAGTGCATTGCCAGAAGCTGCTTAAGAAAATACAATGTTCTAAGGGCTCTTGAGGGCTCTTTGAAATCATTTGTAGCCAGAAACCACAGATGGAAGTAAAATGCCTGCTGGAGCTTTCCAACGTTTGACCTGGGAGCAACTGAAGATCCCTCTAAACATCGTTGACTTTTGCTACCTGTGGTTTGTGGGCAGGTTGTGTAATTTTCACATTCTTTGAAGCTTTGTCGCTCCGTCTTTCTCGCTTTCTCTACTACCATTAATGTCTGCACAGTCAAACTGTTTCGGGGGAGATGTTAAAACCTCCCACAAGATGTAGGAGAAGGGTGTAATGTTGGGTGGGTTGGGCGGGGGGAATGGTGGGAGTGGGGGAGGGGTGTGGCGGGGGTGGGGTGCGTGACAGTGGAGTGGCTCTGGCATGAGGTTAAGTTGTAAACACGTGAAATCAAGGCCTAGCCCACTCTGAATACACCTATATCTGGTTAAACTGCAGAGATTTTATGTGCTTCCAAGCAAGTCACTCATTGTAATATTTAAATGAGGTTTCGTTCCTCATATTTTGAGTGTTATCAGTTGGCAGTTGGTTTTCCCAGAACCCTAGCAACCAGGCGGCTAAAAGCTGGCAAAAGCCAGTGAGTGCTTTTTTTTAGCACTTCTTGTGGGCTAGGAAAAGGAAGAATTCTTCCCCCTCCCACAAAGCAAACCTTCTCTCCCTCCCTCCCTCCCTTCTCACTCCTGTGCTTCAAATCTTCCTCCCTGCCACCTTCCTCTCAATCTTCAACTGCTGGGCCCTATCTCAGCAGACCACCTATTGTCAGCTTTCTCACCTAGCTGTCGCCCAACCTCTCAATCTGACTGGTTGCCATTTGGGAAACAGAGTAATAAAATGTTAATGAGGATCTACCTTCAACTCTTGCAGGACCACGTGGCATGTCTGTGTTTCTTGTTTGCTGACACATTCTCCCATCTCCCCATAAATATCAGGGCCTGTGTTTTTCCCCTCCTGGAATTCCCCAGAGCAAAATCCACCACTTGCCATCTTCCTCTCAACTTTCAAATGTCCTCACACACTCTGTCCTCTCATTTCCTTAGTATTTATTTCCCTCCCACACCATCCCCACCTCCGAATTTAAAGCACTTTGAGGCATCTACCTGAGTGTAGGGCACTGAAGAACTGTGAATTGTTGCATTACCTATATTTATACAGCACCTTTCACAAAGTCAGGATGTCCCAGAATACTTTAAACCAGTGAAGAACTTTCAAAGTGTAGTCATTGTTGTAACCTAGAAAACATGGTAGCTAATTTGCACACAGCAAGCTTCCACAAGCAGCAACAAAATAATGACCATATCATCTGTTGGTTGCATGTCGGCGGAGGGATAATGACTGGCTGGGGCAATCAAAGATCATCCCTTTTCATCTTCACACAGTGCCCACTGAAAGATGGCAGGGGCAATTCTCCCAGCCTGCTGCGCTGCTTTTGTAGTGGAGGCTATTTCGCGGGCTTCCCATTGGGTGCCACAGCCAGACATGTTCGGAGGAGGCGGGGTGGGGGGGGTGTGCAAGTGGGAGGAGGTGGGGACAGCAATCGGGCCATGGTGAGGGGGGAGGAGTCAGAGGGGCAGCATTGCAGGGTCATGGAGCTGGCCAGTGATCGGTCTGGCCAGCGATTGGGAGGCCAGCAGTGTGGGGCAACTGCGCATGTGCTGATCTTGACAGATTGGCACGAGCCGCCAGTCCCTCCAGCGGGAATAGGCCCTGCCTCCTGAATTTTCATGGGATTTACACTAGTGCACTCTGCAGTGCGCAGAGTGTGGGAGATTCATTTTGAAATTCCAGTGGGATTTTTGGGCGAATCGCCCCCAGTACTTCCAATAGTTCTGCACTCTCACTGTCTCCATTGTATTGCTTTCTATCCATATAAAAACCAAGTGGTATGTGCATGCATTGTGCCATAACTGACAGTAGGTACTGTAACCGTATGTTACCCAATTCACAGTTATGACGCATTTGAAGTGACCACCTAGAATTCCAAATGTTGGCGGCACGGTGGCACAGTGGTTAGCACTGCTGCCTCACAGCGCCAGGAAGCCAAGTTCGATTCCAGCCTCGGGTGACTGTGTGTGTGGAGTTTGCACATTCTCCCCGTGTCTGCGTGGATTTCCTCTGGGTGCTTCAGTTTTCTCCCACAGTCCAAAGATGTGCAGGTTAGGTGGATTGGCCATGATAAATTGCCCCTTAGTGTCAGGGGATGAGCAGTGTAAAAACGTGGGGTTATGAGGATAGGGCCTTGTGGGGATTGTTGTCGGTGTTGTTCGATGGGCCAAATGGCCTCCTTCTGCACTGCAAGGGTTCTATAATTCTATCATTCAATGAAATCATACAGATCGGAGCAGGTGTTTCTGAGCAAGAATCAAGCATTAACCTGTGATTCGATCTCCATTGTTCAAAAAGGCTATCATTTCAACTGTATTGTCTGCTGCCCGCATTTTGTAATCATTCCTTCACCACATTTAGGGAAAAGTGCCAAGAATTTCACAATAGGAAATCTCAATGTTAATGAGCACAGATAGTGGGAAACGATATACTGGGTCACCCCAGCTGACCTGTATGTTAACGCTACATTAAGCACATTCTTTCATATCAGTGAAGCAGTCTCCAACACGACAGTAAACAACAACACTTGTAAAGGCTAGGTTAAAAATTACACACATTGATTCAAGGGCAGGTGTAGCAGTACGACAAAAGTGAAGCCTGATATCTGATGTGAGCTTAGGCAATGCCAGTCCATTTAAATGTCGTTAGTATTTATGGCCAGAAGTCTATATATTGGTTAAATCTCCAGGGCCATACTGAAGGACTTATGTGTAGTTGGAGTGGAGGTGAACCTTAGTTAACATCAGAATAACTGCTTCAATTATTTTCCCCCTGCGTTATCGAAAAGGAGTTTACTTTGTGCTGTTAAATTGATATTCAGAGTATTGTTTCAAGTTTTTCCAATTTTATCAGTGGGAGAAGGAAGGACGTTGTGAAACTGAGGCATCGATCCCTGACTGCCCAAAATAATGAAATGCAGGGATTGGCTTCAGCGGCCTTAGGCCAAGGAGGGCTTCCATCAGCTGTTGATCACTATCTAATAACCCTGCTGCAAAAAATGCGTGTGCCGATATCAATAGCTGCATTCACATTGGGTTCAGAGTGGACCAAGGCCCATTGACTCCTAACTTATCTGGCAGCAGTTCTAAATTACAGGATTATCTAACGCTGGTGGCCCATCCACCTAAAGTCAACAAAGCTATTGTCATTATAGGCTCAGTCTCGAAGGAAGTAAGCCACCCTGACTCTTCCTCCGAGGCAAATTCCCAGTACCTTATTAACTAAACGCACCATTAGAATAAAATTTAGAAGCCATGGGTACTAGTCTATATTGTTTCCAAGTCTATGTGCACTAGCAGGCCAGGAAGGATTGGGAGATCAGCCTTCTTCTCTGTGACCCATCACTGACTTTAGCTGGAAAGTCATTGATAGAGCAAATCTTTTCTTTTCCAGTGCAATGCTGATACGCCCGCCCGTCATCATTTAAAGGACAAGAGCAGCAGATAGAGTCATAGAGCTTTGCAGCATAGAAACAGGCCCTTCGACCCAACTGAGTACCTGGGAACACCACCACCTGGATGCTCCCCTCCAAGCCACTCACCATCCTGACTTGGAAATATGTCACCGTTTCTTCACTGTTGCTGGGTCAATCCTGGAACTCCCTCCCTAACAGTACTGTGGCTGATATCTACAGCCCATGGACTGCAGCTGTTCAGGAAGACAGATCACCACCACTTTCTCAAGGGCAATTAGAGATGGGTAATCAATGCTGGCCTAGCTACTGAGGCCCACATGAATAATACAAAACCTGAAGATGTCCTGTTGGGCTCCCACAAAAACATTTTTACATCAGGCACTGACTTAACCCTTCCCACTGATCACTAAGGTGAAACCTGCTGGGACTCTTAAATTTTTATTGTTGGTCAGACAGCGAGTGATTGTGAATTGCCTGCCTGGTTTACACCCTTCCCAGATTTCTTTTCAAGTATAAGGCCTTCCAGTTCCATGAGCCATTTTCGCTGGTGAGAAAAGTTAACAAGACCTCCGAGAACTGTGAAACTATGGACGTGCCAAGCATAGGAGGGCAATGGGTCTGTGTTCATCGAAAACTTTGCTTGCTGCACTGTAACTTACAATAAATTCCAATGACACAATACCCCAGTGCTTGTTAACTTGAGTTGGTTTCCATTAAGCCTCCATTATAAAACTCTCAATGTTGTTTTCAAATCCTTCCATTCCCTCGCATATGCCTAGCTCTGTTATCTCCTCCAACCTTCTCTGTGCTCACAGATGGACAATATTATGAAAATAGAAATTGGTAATCACTTGTGATGGATATGGGGTGAAATTTTCC
This sequence comes from Carcharhinus amblyrhynchos, assembly GCF_965287045.1. NCBI lineage: Eukaryota > Metazoa > Chordata > Chondrichthyes > Carcharhiniformes > Carcharhinidae > Carcharhinus > Carcharhinus amblyrhynchos. The sequence goes on from NC_137335.1 coordinate 60,357,947, forward strand.
CATCCCGCCTGCCACGGGAATAGTAGCAGGCAGGTCACGGGCCATGCAGAGGTCCATTGATCTTGGGCAGGATTTTCCAGTCATGGGGTGAATGCGGTTGTAAAATCCCACCCGACAGCTGGAATTTTACCACCTTGCTCGCCCCAGAATTGGGGTGGGCAGGGCTCGCAGAACAGAAATCTCCATTGGCCTCCGGTGGGATCTTACGATTTCGGCTGAGCATGGCTCTCTGAGTCCAGAAGTTCAGCTTGTGGTCAAGAGGACAACAGTCTGATTCAACCTGGCTGAATGGTGGGAGAAGGGGAGGGGTGAATACTGCCCAGCTAGTGCAAAATTGACTTTGGTCTTCTCATTGTTTAGCCCTTCCTCAGCACCTTCACTGAACTCAGGAGCAGGAAGTGTGAAGGAGATAAGGTTGCACTCATCGCTTGTATTTTGCAATTTAAGAATGTTTGGAGGTGTTTTCCCATGTTTCTGAATCCTTTTGCTGTTTCCTCCACCCTCCCCACACGATTACTTTTCTGCATTGTGTCTCGGAACAGCACTGTGCATACAGGTTTCAGGAGGGCTTATTCTACTCCTCTTGCAACTGCACTAATTAGCTGGGATGGGGTAAGAAGAATAATTGTAAATTAGTCAAAAGGTCAGGAACAGAGTGTTTCACAAGTCAGATGTTTTGCTCGTCAGTGCCTGCATCACTGGCACAGAGCCTAGGGAATTTGCCTTCCGAGGATCAGTGCAGTCAGTGGTTTGGCTATTGTGCGCGTTCTGTCCTCAGCTACCCCCAGGATCTTTAACGTTCTGTTAGTCGATTTGTGTAAATTGTACTGTAAATATTTGCATGTAATGCTGAAACAAGGAAATTCCTCATAGTGTTATGTGAAGACAAAACGTTCTCGCATCCCAGTGGACTGAGTAATATTCTAGCTAATAAGTGTCAGCAGCATTTGTTGTCCTTTTAATATGTTCAGATGGAAGGTCATCAATCTAAAATGTTGACTCAGCTTCTTTCTCTGCACAAGCAACCAGATTTGCAGTGTATTCCCAGCATTTTCTGTTCCTGTTTCGGATGTCCAGCATTCACAGTGTTTTGCTATTGCTTTCATAATGCAAGAATCCTGATTTGCTTCTATTTAAACCTAGAAGTTGTCTCTTTGAAATACTTTTGCAATCTTCTTCCACAGAATCCCTTCAATGCAAAAGAAAGCCATTCGGCCCATCAAGACTGCACTGACACTCTGAAACAGCGTCTTACTCATGCCTAACCATCACTCCAGTCAGATCCTTGTAATCCCAGGCAATTTTGCATCGCCAGTATGCCTAACCTATACATCTTTGGACATTGGGAGGAAACTGAAGGAAACCCATGGGGAGAATGTGCAAACTCCACACAGTCACCCAAGGCTGGAATTGAACCCAGGTCCCTGGTGCTGTGAGGCAGCAGCGCTAATCGCTGTGCCACTCACCTGCTGATTACATAGAACCCTACAGTGTAGAAACAGGCCCTTCGGCCCACTGAGTCTGCACCGACCACAATCCCACCCAGGCCCGATCCCCATACCCCTATACATGTACCCACTAATCCCAGGACACTAAGGGGCAATTTTAGCATGGCCAATCAACCTAACCCGCACATCTTTGGACTGTGGACCCACACAGACAAGAGGAGAATGCGTAAACTCCACACAGACAGTGACCTGAGCCGGGAATCGAACCCAGGACCCTGGGGCTGTGAAGCAGCAGTGCTAACCACCGTGCTACCGTGCTGCCCATTTGTGCTAAGATATGATTTCAAGGATTCCACTCATGCTGTGGCACCTCATCAAAGAGACCCAACCTCCAGCAGACTATCTGATCATGAGCTGAGCCCAGTCCTATTCTCACCTATTGCCAGAACATGCATATTTTTATTATGTTAACCAAGGAAGATGTAGTTCAGCTGGCAGCAAGCAAGGGCGATTGGGCTTTCAGGGCAGAGTCTGGTGGAGAGGGGAGAGGGTCTGGAAGTGTCTGTTCCTTGAGGTGAAGACACCCCCAGTCAAAATGGGATTTCAGGTGGAGATGCATCTCACTACCTCTGCCCCCTCCCGCCCCACAGCCCCTGTCTCCCACCACTCAACTTCCCACCTGAAATATAGGGTTTTAAAAAACTTCTATTTCCTCCCTGATCTATCTGGCAGCCGCTGTCTAAAATTGAGCTTGGGTGGGAAAAGGCCCTTCTGTCACCATTAAGTGGCCACTTAAGGGCCTTAAGTGTAGACTTCCCACACAAGGCCTTGTCCCAGCATAAAATTGCCTCCAGATCGGGGCAGGAGGAAATTCCATCCGTGCAATTTTATGCTCCCCGGCCTCCTCAAAACCAGCCGGTGGGTGGTGGGGGAACATCGAATTCAGGCCTTTAAATTATCTTGATGTCACACGGCCAGCCAACTGGTTGGCACGATTCCAAATTCAGATCACACAGATTCATTCATTCATCTTCTGAGACTCAGCAGGAGGCTGCAAGACAGCAGACTCTCACTTAAAGGACCAGGCACCCAAATTGGAGGTAAGGACACTCTGGCTACATTTCCGATTGCAAAATGTTCAGGAGATCTCTGGAATGTTCGCAGAGCTCTTTAGTCTTGATCTCCTGGATCTTGCTGCAGAGTGTTGCTGTATCCTCACAGGAATGGCAGATACGGAGTGACCTGTCCACACGAAAGCTGCGACAGGGACAGGAACAGCCAAGGCAATATCTCAGGGCCTGTGATGTGAAAGGGTGTTGCAGCAGAGGCTGCAGAAAGGCCGAGTGTGCACAATACCCCCTGTCAAACTGGAACCAGACTACTCCAGTGCCTTGATCAGTGACTGCCAATCTGCCAATGCACCCAGCATCTCAGTGTACATATCCGCTGATACGGTCCTTATTTTGAGTGCTGTGTTGTACAATACTTCTATGACCTCTGGAGTGCTGGCAAGCAAGCAATCATATGCCCTTGGCTTGGCTGCAATGCAAACGTGTCCGAGTGACTCACCACATGCTAATTTCTGTATTAGACTTCAGAGGACCTGGAATGAAAATCCCCGAGTTGGCACAGTGAGTGCCAGATAACGGGGCAGGGCCATGGTGTCGTTCTCTGTCTCATCCTCCTTGGGCTGTGGCTGTGCCCAGATGACAGTTCTTAAGTGTCTAAAAGCAAGCCTCACAAGAGAAAAGTTGGGGTGAGGTAGATTTGTTGGGGTGACGAGCAAGAGGTCCATGTTCACGCTAATGGCAGCAGCTTGCTCATCTGGCCAGAGAGCAGGGTAGGGTTGAGCTGGGAGTTTGGAAGGATCTAAGGCAGGGACATGCCATCATCCTCAGTATTCCCGATGACACTGGATTTCAGGGCCCCATCACAACTGGCCACAAGATACAGAGAGCCATTTCCTCTCTCAGATTCAGGAGATGGTCCCTCAGCCTCTGCTCTGCTCCTTCTGATTTGTACTAACTTATCCTGCAAGAGGGAGGGTAGAATGTTAGTGATCATGGAACACTGCACTTGGGTGATGTGCCAGACATGGTTAAATAGTTGGTGGCATGTGGGGGAGCAAGAACTGGCTGTAAGGTTGGCAACATTAATAGACATGTGAAGGTGGGTATCTGAATATTAAGCATTAGCCCTGAGTCCCAGGGAATGTTCCTGGGTTAATAAGGGGTCATTGAGCAGTGTGAGAATTGGAAACTGTGGTCAGTCAGGGATGTCATATTAAGATGCATTCACTGACCCTGACCAGCGGTGTGACACCATTGGGCCCCTTGTGGTAATGCTGCCAGCTTCTTATGGGCAAAATCCAGGGGTTAACCTCCTGGTCAATTGGTGGCAACTCATGGTTTCCAATGTTACTCTGTCCATCTGCTGAGCACAGGCGGTGGCGGGGTGGTGGGGGGGTGGGGGAGAAGCAGCATGGGTGCCACACTGAGGTCTATGCTGGCATCTTTCAGGTGGGCTGGTTGTGCCAAATTTGAGCTTCGCAGGAGCATTATAAAGCAATTTATGACACCAAGCCATAAGGAGATAACTTCTGAGGAAGGTTTTAAGAAATGTCTTAAAGGAGGCAAAGGAGATAGAGATAGGAGATATGGGTGGCACGGTGGCACAGTGGTTAGCACTGCTGCCTCACAGTGCCAGAGGCCTGGGTTCAATTGCAGCCTTGGGTCACTGTCGGTGTAAAGTTTGCATATTCTCCCTGTGTCTGCGTGGGTTTCCTCCGGGTGCCCCAATTCCCTCCCATACTCCAAAGATGTGTGGGTTTGGTTAATTGGCCATATTAAATTAACTCTAGTATCAGGGGGATTAGCAGGGTAAAATGAGGGGTTGCGGGAGTAGGGCCTGAGTGGGATTGTGGTTGGTGTAGACTCAATGGGCCAAATGGCCTACTTTTGTGCTGTGGGGATTCTATAATGTTCTATAAGAGGCAGTGTAGGAAGGGAATTTCAGAGCCTGAGGCCTAGACAGCTGAATGCATGACCACCAACTGTAATTGGGAGTAATTATAATTGGGGGATGCAAAAGAGACCAGCATTAGATGAATGCAGGTGTCTTGGAGGCTTGTGAGGTTAGAGGAGATTACAGAGAGAGGAGGGGCCAGGTCCTGGAGGGATATAAAAACAAGACTGAAAATTTAAAAATCAAAATCTTGCTTGGCCAGGAGCCAATGTAGGTCCATGAGGACAGGACTACTACAGGGTTGGGCTTTGTAGCGAGTCCAGACATGGGCAGCAAAGTTTTAGCTGTCCTCAAGTCTATGTGGAGTAGAACGTGAAAGACAAGCCAGAGACGCATTGGAATAGTGAGTCGAGAGGTAACAAAGGATTGGGTGAGGATTTCAGCAGCGGGGGAGCTGAGATAGGGTGGAGTTGGGCAACGTTACGACATAAGCTAGCAACAATGACCTGTGCAGAATGGTGGGATGTAAGCACAGCTGACCTTCCCTATCGCAGAACTAGTCAAAGGGATATTGGGATCATTTCAGTCTAACTCAGGAATGAGAGATCAGGTGGGAATGCCTGTTTTAAAAATACCTCCCCAGAGGGAAGAACAAATAAAATGGGGAAATGACTGGGACAGATCCAAACTGGTCTTCCACACCTTAAAATGGAACTCCTGTTTGAATCAGTCCTGGTCATTTCTAAGTTTTATTCGTCTTTTCTTCTGGGTCATTGACATTTCCTAATGTTTAATTACACCAGTAAGCATCTGTGCACTTCCAGTTAGGAAATGCCCGACTTTTAAGAAATAATTTTCTCTTTAGCATCCCGTAACTGCTTCCCAGAAATGGGTGTCTTGGAGCTGAGGTGCACTCCCATTTTAAAAGCCAATACCTTTCACCCACTACTCACTCCCCAGCTCCCCCATTACTGAGAGTTAAACTTCTGCCCCTCCTCATGTCTAAACAAATCCAGCACACAAAATAAAAAGTACATTGCGAATTAAAGCTTGCAGTCTTCACTGTCTGAACAGAGTGCGTGCTTACACAGCTATAGGCAAGCCTAAATGAAAAATACCGCCAGTGTCAACATCATTTATAATCAGAGTGACCCAGTTTTGATCACACAAAGACCACAATGGTTTCTTTTCATATCTACAACAAGGCCTGACCAATATCTGTGTCCCAACTAGCTGAATCACTTTGGAACAGCATATTTGTAATATCCCTCACTGCTCCGTAATGTATGCGAGGAAAAGAAAAATTCACCGGAACGTCATCTAATAGCAGGGTTGGGCCTTTTGCTGTCCTGCAATCATAGATACATTTTTGTTACATGAAAGAATATTTTTCTTTCCTCACAAACAAGTAACTGGAGCTGACTGCTCGGAAAGGCTCCTTGTATTTCATTAGGAAAACAGATGCTCTTTGACATAGGACAAGAAACCTTGGAATTTCAGTATACAGGTTTACAAATGCCAATTACTTGTCAAGTGTCTATCCGGGTTGCAGAGAAAGGGTGAAAGGATCTTTGATGGCAGCTGAATTGGACTTAGTCAGCTGTCGGACGAATTTTACCTCAAAGCTTCCCTGATGTCCCCCGTTACCTGGGTTTGTTTTGTCAACACCCATTCAAGGTTTTAACCTCCGGCAGATCTGAGTCACTATATGTTGGTTCTAACTTGATGAAATGTTTCAAGAAGGTAGCAAGGAGGGTCGATGAGGACAGTGTTTTTGATGTAGACTACCTGGATTTTAGCAAAGCTTTTGATAAGGTGCCACATGGTAGACAGCTCAAAAAATTGAAGGATTAACACAGTGGCAGGAAGCAAAGGATAATGATCAATGGGGCATTTTTGACTCTGGCAGGACTCCACCATTGCTTTTTTATAGTTTATATAACAATGATTAAGAAATTTGCAGGTTATATGAAAATTTCCCATGTGATGGATAGTGAGGAAGGAAGCTGTGTGCTGTAGGAAAATATCAATATGTGGACAGGGGAGTGGCAAATGCATTTCACTCTGAAGTAATGCAGTGCAGTAGGGCAAAACAGGCAAGGAACGCTCAATAAATGGGACCTTGGAGTGCAAGTCTGCAGATCCCTGAAGGTAATAGGGCAGACTAGATAAGACCATGAAGAAGACAGAAGGGATACTTGCCTCCATTTGCCTAAGCATAGAATGAAAGAGGAGGGAGGTTAAACTAGAACAGTGTGAAAGTCTAGTTAGACTACAACTTTAACTGGCCTCTTTCTGGTCCTTGCATTACAGTAAGGATATGATCACATTAGAAAGGGTATGAGTAGATTAACGAATGTGTTGCCAGAATGAGAAAGTCTGTGTTGCCCAGGGATGTTTTCTCTGAGGAGACTGAGGGAAGAGGTAGTTGATGTGTATATAATTGTAGGAAGGGCCTATGTTTGTTAGCAGAGGTCAATAACCAGGGGCATAGATTTAAGATAATTGGTAGAAGGATTAGAGGACTGCTGGGGAGTAATGTTTCACCCAGAACTTGGTAGGAGTCAGAACCTCACTAGCTGAGAAACATGATAGAGGCAGAAACCTTCATTGCATTAAAAAAGCTGGAAAGTGAGATTAACCAGAACTGCTCTCTTTTTTGGTTAACCCAGGCACAATGGACGCATGGTCTCCTCTGAGCCCTGAATGTTCCATATTTCTAAATGGTTCTGGTAGGTGCTGCAAAACTTGGACTTTTTGAGGTCAACTTCAGGTGAAACTTTGACTTAGTGCAGAGAGCAAAGAATTGCATTAATTTTACATTTCTCTTCTTAAATATAGAGTTCGAATTACGAATGGCACAATCTCACGCGATATCCAACTCCTTTATTGAGAATTTTCAACAAAACAGTTTCAATTAATTTACACAGCTGCCCCTCAGGGTGGACAGTCTGAGATGACTGGAGGTTGCTTCAGAGTTACCTTTAACCATGGCCTTCCTGCTTGGTTCACTGGGACTTGGCAATGATGCATATCTTCTGTCTGCTTTCTTAAGCACTGCTGTTTGGGACCACTCAGGGGTTTCCACCCAGAATGCAGAAATTGAAAGATGCACAATCTTTTTGTGGATATGATCGGCTAGTTGGGTGCATGAGCAGCTATTGGTTAGTGTATTCTCAAGTTGTCTTCCATTAGCTTAGCCATATGGGGACATCTTCCCATCCCGTGGACATTCCCTGTCTGGTTTCAGTTAGCCTCCTCTCCTTTCTTGCTGTGCTGAACAATTCTATTCAATTCAAATTATTCAGTTTAATTCATCAATTTCAGTGCAGCTAACAAGTGGTGATGTAATTAGCAAGTAACACACCCATCCAGTTTCCACATCACAAATACTGCTTTGAACTTATAGCCAGTCCGTTAACGCTTTCCATAGAACTAGAAGGTGAAATTGGACCTGGCACGTCTCCATCTTTAAGATATTCCGTATAACCCCAGCACTCGAACTTTCCCCGTCCCGCTCACCATGGGAATCATAGTTGGTGGGGCTGGACCATGCAAAGGTCTGTTGACCTCGGGCGGGAATTTCCAGCCTTGGGACGAGCTAGAAAATCGCGCCCCTTAGTTCTGTTCTCTCTCTATAAATATTGTTAGACCTGCTAAGATTTTCCAACATTGTCTGTTTTTGATTCAGATTCCAGCATCCACCACAATTGGCTTTAATCTTCCATAAAATCATGTTTGACTAAGGGGGCTGATGGCAATTTATTGCTGATGTCAGAGGCCCAAGTTAATGCTCTGGGGTCAGAAATCCATATCCCACCATATTTGCTAGTGAAGTTTAATAAAATCAATCAATAAATCAGCAATATAAAGCTCCTCTCAGTAATAGTAACCCTGTAAAAACATTTCTGGTTCACAGGTGTGAGTGGCATGGTAGCACTGCTGCTTGACAGCTCCAGGGACCTGGGTTCAAATCCTGGCTTGGGTCACCATCTTTGTGCACATTCTCCCTCTGTCTGCGTGGATTTCCTCCCACAGTCCAAAGATGTGCAGGCTAGGTTGATTGGCCATTCTAAATTGCCCCTTAGTGCCCTGGAATGCATAGGTTAGAGGGATCATTGGGTAAAAAATGGGGATAGGGCCTGGGTAGGATTGTGGTTGGTGCAGTCTTGATGGGGCGAATGGCCTTTTCCTACACTGTAGGATTCTATGAGGTGTCCTTTAGGAAAGGAAGCCCAACATCCATATCTGGTGTACATGTGACTCCAGACCAGGGTCATCATCTGTCCTGGATTTTTTTAGAGATTATCCTGTCATTAGGATTTGCATTCCAGGTCAGGCCTTCCCAGGATGTGTTTTCCGCCCTGGTATCCTCTTTTGCAGGAGACTTTGTTTCTGTGCATGCATCAAGTCCATAGAATCATAGAGTGAAGAAGGAGGCCATACAGCCCATTGGGTCTGCATCAACCACAATCCCACCCAGGCCCTAACTCCATTACCCCATACATTTACCCTAGCTAGTTCCCCTGCTACAAAGGGGCAATTAAGTATGGCCAATCCACCTAACCTGCACATCTTTAGAATGTAGGAGGCAACTGGAGCACCCAGAGGACACCCACGCAGACACGGGGAGAATGTGCAAACTCCACACAAAAGTGACCCAAGCTGGGAATCGAACCCAAGTCCATGGTGCTGTGAGGCAGCAGTGCTAACCACTGTGCCACTGTGCTGCCCCATCCAGCGTGTACTTCTTTTCTTCCTGCACATGGGTTGAGACAGCACTTACATAGCTTATGTTCCGCAATGTCCTGCAGCTAAATGGATGGCTGGTGGCAAGTTTCTCCCTCATTCCAACGATTCACCACCCTGCCACCCACCTCCCCCCCACACCCCCCCCACCATCCCACTCCTCCCACCCCATCTCCTCTTCCCCCTCCACTGCCCCCTTGCAAAAGTGTACCTCACATTTTTTGCTGGAGGTTGGTCACCCTGCTCCAGACCCACCACAATCTAGTTCATTCTTAACTGCTCTCAGTTCAAGGGCAACCAGGAATGGATAACAAATACTGGTTTTGCCAATGCCAGCTGTGTCTCCCAAAAAAATTTTGTCTACTTGTCTAATGTCTACTCATGTGACTTGATGTCAAATTTTCATAGAAATCAGAGAATCCTACAATGCAGAAGGAGGCCATTTGGCCAATCAAGTCTGCACTGACCACAATCCCACCCAAACCCTATCCCCATAACCCCATACACCTACCCTGCTAATCCCCATGACACTAAGGGGCAATTTAGCATTGGACAATCCACCTAACCCGCACATCTTTCAGACTGTGGGAGGAAACCAGAGCACCCAGAGGAAATCCACTCAGACATGGGGAGGATGTACAGACAGTGACACAAGCCGGGGGGTCAAACAGGGGGTCACTGGCACTGTGGCTCGGCAGTGCTAACCACTGTGCCACCATGCCGCCCAGGATTTTGTTTGATTGTTCTTGTGAAGCTTCTTGGAACATGTTACTATGCAAAAGGTAACTATATAAATGAAAGTCAGTGTGGGCGATTGGGGCAGGGCTCGGTACAGAGAGCACTGCAGCACTGTCAGCACCAATACAGTTTTGTCCTCAAATATTTCAGCTTCAGGAAAAGAGAAAAGAGAAATGGAAAAATTAAAAATGGAAAAAAAGATGATTGAAAGAAAGGAGACAAACTTATTTTGGAGAAACTCATTTTCATAATTTTACCAAAATATTAATTCTATAATGATGGGCCTACTGCTAATATCATAATTGCTTTTTTGCTGTAATGTCAAATAACTCCAGGGCATCAGACCGTGTTGAATGAACAAGTTAAAAGGTTGCTCTTGCTGAACATGGCTCTCTAGAGATGCCAGCATGAAAGGTTTAACCACGGTCAAAGTTGACTGAAGTCATTGTTCTGTAAAACAAAGAAAAGTAACGTAGTAACGCCTTTAAAATTTGCTCAACCTTAAGTAACCTTTTGTGTTTTATCAGACACCATTTTCTAATGCATGGCTCAGAGAGTTCAGCATTGCCCTGGATCCAATCCAAGTCAGACAATTGGGATGAAAGTCTCCTTTATCTGATCGCCATAAAAGCCATAAACAAAATGAGTTTGGGCAATCCCAGTTACAACACCAAGAGAAGGTGTGAGGATGTGTGAGAATGGAAATGTTTACTGAGGCAATGCCAATGATCTCCTAGACCTGGGAGCAAAGTAACTGAGAAAAAAATAATGACTTGCTTTTATATAAAAATTTTCATGGCTGCCTGAAGTTTCAAAGTGCTTTATAAGCCAATGAAGTACTTTCAAAGTCACTGCTGTAATATAGGAAACACAGTAAGAAGTCTCACAACACCCGGTTAAAGTCCAACAGGTTTATTTGATAGTAAACGCCACAAGCATCAGGTGAGTGGAGAGTGTTGTGTGACTTCTTACTGTGTTTACCCCAGTCCAACACTGGCATCGCCACATCGTAACGTCGGAAACTCAGAAGCCAATCTGCACACAGCAAGCTCCTGCAAATTTTGATTTGATTTGATTTATTATTGTCACATATATTGGTAAACTGTGAAAAGTACTGTTTCTTGTGCGCTATACAGAAAAAGCATACCATTCATAGCGAAGGAAACAAGAAAATGCAGAATGTAGCATTACAGTCAGAGCTAGGGTGTAGAGAAAGATCAACTTAATGCAAGGTAAGTCCATTCAAAAGTCTTGTGGCAGCAGGGAAGAAGCCGTTATTGAGTCGGTTGGTACGTGACCTCAGATTTCTTTTTCCCGAAGGAAGAAGTACAAACAGCAAAGTGATAATGACCAGATTGCTGGTTTCTGTGATTTTATTTGAGGGATAAATGGTGGTTGTGACAGTGGGGATAACTCCTCTGCTCTTCTAGTAAATGGAATCGTGGCATTGTTTACGTCAACCTGAGCAGGTAGATGGCACCTTGGTTCAACAACTCTTCCAGATTCTGCGTCTCCAAGAGAACAGCACTCCTGAAAAGGACGACTGGGAACATTGAATTGTATGGAAACCGTCTCTTACATGGCCTAATAGTCTCAGATCCTGGTGTGGCCCAAGGTGAGTAATTGTCAAAGATAGACGGATAGCATCAGAAACAAGCCATAGAATCATAGAATCCCTACAGCACAGAAGGAGGCCAACTGGCCCATCAAAACTGCACCAATGATAAGCCCACCTAGGCCTAATCCCTATGGCCACATGCATTTACCCCACTAATCCCCCTGACACTAAGGGGCAATTTGGCATGGCCAATCCACCTAACCTGCACATCTTTGGAGTGTGGGAGGAAACTAGAGCATCCACGCAGACATGGGGTGAACGTGGAAACTCCACACAGTCACCCAAGGCCAGAATTGAACCTGGCTCCCTGGTGCTGTGAGGCAGCAATGCTCACCACTGTGCCATTGTGCCACCCTTTGTGCCTATTCACTCATTTAATTACATTATAGTTGATCGGTGCTTCAATTTACTTGCCTTTATTCCATATCTCTCCCTCCCTGAACACAAATCTAGCAATCTCAGACTTGAAAATTTCTCTTGGTCCGGGTGGACCTCTGAGATCAGGATGCTGGGGCTTCTTAGTTGAAGGATAATATTTGCTATCCCTCGGGCCAAAAATGAGCCGCCAGCTCGCCTTCCATGTCCATTTACATTCAAAGCATTGACACCACCATGGGCTCACTAATGAAACCCCCACACAGATAGGCTACATTGGCTAGTGCTTGGGAAGGAGAGTCAATGCAGTGTGAAAGAGGTGGCAGCATCTGAGGAAGAGGGTCCATACTCAATGTCCCTTGTTGCTCTAGCCCCTGGGAGGTGGTGTCTAAAAAAGGAAAAAAACAAAAATGAACAGATGAACTGCAAGACAGCCATAACTCCTCCAGAATTATGACAGATTACATTTGTACTGTAGGAGATGAATAGACAATGAAAGTTGTGCAATCTGCAGATAGAACCTCCAGTGCATTGTGTTCACTCTGCCTGTCCAGGAGTTCCAGAACTTTCCCTTCAGAAGAGACCAAACACTGGAGACTCTGACACTTGTGGCAATTCTTTGCTGTTAATTCTGAACTGTTTTGAGCTTGGTATGCAGTGCAAAACCTTGTTGCTTGTCAGCTTATGGATGCAACTCAAGTATTGAGTAAGCATTCCTTAATGGAAGCATTGGAATAATCAGCTGAGACTTACTACTTTCCTTCGTGTTTGGTTGAGAGTAGAACTGTGTCCCTTGCAAGGGAAGAAAGAGAGGGCTTCATGGTCTTTCGTGGACTTTTTAGGTAAGTTGTAGGTGGTACAGTCTGGGTAAGGTGGATGGAAGATGGCCTGTTGAATCGCAGTGCATTGATAAGACCTTGTAGCTAATGCGGTGGTGTCATCCAGCTTCATCTGGCATTGAATAATCAGCTAAGAGTAGTTGGATGTGGCACTCACTGCCAAAGCCATCTCCTTTTCCTAATCCTGGAACAGGATTTTCTCATCCAATGTTAAATAATTGTTGCTTTGTTTGTCTGACATCAGTTCATCACAAATTCTATGTATGTATCAGAAACATGGGGCTTCTGGTCCTGTTGTGGCATTCCCAGAGATGTTTTATTCTGTATTTCAAATTCTTGCACCCAGATAACCTGTGGCATGGCCCTTCCAGCTGTGCCACCATTTACATGCTATTGTATGAGCGGGGACTAGATTTTAGGCCCTGATGGGGGCTAACATGGAGACAGGCTGACACAAAATTTCCTACAGTGAGTCAGTGTGCTGGTTTACCAGCACCATCCTGTGCCTGTGGCATTTTTCTAGAGGTGGCAGGGCTACCCACCCATACATGATGGATGGCCAATTGAACTCACTAAAGACCAATTAAGGTCTATTATCTAATTACTTTCCTTCATCTTTGGCCAAGACTAGAAATGTATCACTTGCAGGGGAAGAAGGTGAGTGCTTCATGGACTCTCATGGATGTTTAGATAAGTTGTAGATGGTACAGCCAGGGTAATGTGGATGGAAGACTGCCTGTTGTATTACAGTGCATTAATATAACGTTTTAGCAAATTTGGTGGGAGAGCGACTGGAATTGGAGAAGGGTGCTGCAAAGTGCTTTGGGATGACCTGAGAGGTTGTGAAAGGTGCTTTATAAATGCAGGTTATTTCTTTATTGCATTTACCAAATGATCATTGAAGTAGGAATTATATTTTCCAAGTACCGACTTAAGTTTTTCTATCGTTGCAATTTTCTTCCATTCTTCCCCTCGAGGAGATTGGTTCTCCGCTGGAAGTCAGTCATTATCTGTTGCCTCCCTCAAGTTGCAACTTCCTACATATGAGCCACTCCACTGAGGGGCAATTATAGGAGGATGACGCCACACCTCATTTCCATACACACAGCAGTTGTTGCCAGCTTGTGAGTAGAAATAAGAGTCTTGATCGGGGATGTTGAGCTCAGCTATATCACATCAAATTCTGTTTCAGCTGAGAATAGTTATATGAGCACGTACCAGAGGGCAAATCTGGGACCTTGCTGGGCTATGAACTTTAAAACCACTAAACCACCTGAGGCATTTCCGGAGTCAATGATGAACAGTTAATTATGATTATTTGTGTAACTTTAGCTAATTTAAATTCCCATCACAAATATTGAACACCCAAATATTCTTCTTCGATTACCTTCCCTACACCATAATGTCAGAAGTGGGGATTTTCCTCATGACTGCACATTGTTCGGTACCATTTATGTTGAATGGCATGGTAACACAGTGGTTAACACTGCTGCCTCACAGCACCAGGGACTCAGGTTCAATTCCCGGCTTGGGTCACTTGGGTCTGTGCAGAGTTTGCATGTTCTCCCCATGTCTGCGTGGGTTTCCTCCGGGTACTCCGGTTTCCTCCCACACTCCAAAGATGTGCTGGCTAGGTGCATTGGCCATACTGAATTGTCCCTCAGTGTACCCGAACAGGTGCTGGAGTGTGGCTACTAGGGGATTTGCACAGTAACTTCATTGCAGTATTGATGTAAGCCTACTTGTGGCTAATAAATAGACTTTAGTTTTATCTCCTCTGATACTACAACCATGTGCAGCAAGACATGAACAAAATTCAGGCCTGGGCTGATATATGGAAAGTAGCATAAGTGCCAGGCAATGACCATCTCTCTTTGACATTCAGTGGCATTACCATCACTAGATCTCCAACTATCAACCATCTGCAGGGGTTTCATCGACAAGGAGCCTAACTGGAATATCTATTTAAATACTATGGCAATAAGAACAGGCTGGGAATTCTGTGGTAACTCATCTCCTGACTCCTCAAGGCCTATCCACCGTAACAAGACACAAGCCAAGAATACCTTCCACTTGCTTGGATGAGCGCAGCTCCAACAACACTCAAACATAACACCATCCAGAATAAAGCAGCCTGCACAATTAGTACCGCATCCATCCAGTTAAACATTCACTCCCTCCACATCCAGTGCACAGTGGTAATAGTTTTTCCCATATGAAAGGTGCACTGCAGCAACTTGCCAATCTTCTTTTGACAGTGCCTTCCTAAACCATAACCTCTACCACTTAGAAGGACAACAGCAACAGATACATGGGAACACCAGTACCTGCAGGTTCCCCTCCAAGCCACCCACGATTCTGCCTTGAAAATACATCACTGTTCCTTTACTATCATTGAGTCAAAATCCTAGAACTCCCTTCCTAACAACACTAGGTGTGCCATCAGACTTTTGAGTGGACCTATCATATGTTAAGCTGAACTTTATTCACACCCTAGCTGTGACTGTAACATTATATTCCGCACTCTCTCCTTTCCTTTCCCTTCTATGAACAGTATGCTTTGTCTGTACAGCACGCAAGAAATGGTACTTTTCACTGTATCTGAATAATAAAGCAAATCAAACCAAAGGTGGACTGCAGCAGTTCAAGAAGGCAGCTCACCACTACCTTCTAAAGCACAGTTAGGGATGGGCAATAAATATTGTCCTTGCCAGTGACCCTCACATCCCAGGAATGAAGAAAAAAAGTTTGGGAAGGACGGGTCAAACTTGCAGGAAATGACTGTGAATATTACCATAACGCCCATCAAATATTGGTTATTGTTCACCTCCTGAGTGTTTTTCCGCTTTGTCGAGTGATTGGGAAGCTGGTTAGCTCAATTATCCAGATTCAGCGTTAGTTTCAGAATAACATCAATAGCACGGCATTCAATCCCAGTGTCAGCTGGAGTAGACTTAGCGCCTGCCTCCTTGCCCAACACCATCCATGCTAATATCACAGCATCAGCCCTGGCTTGGCAATCCTCAAATAGTCAAGGATGCCACCTGGAGAAGAAGTACCTGCTTGAATCTTTGGGAAATTCTAAAGGATCAGACAAGTTGGGAAGCCAGTCAGACTTAACATTCAGTTTCATAAACCTCTGGACTATTATTTTTCCTGCATTGGCTCATCTGCTGCTGAAACCCTCATTGATACTTTTGTTATCTTTTGATCTGACTATTCCAACCACTTCCAACTGATGTCAAGTATCCATCCTTCCCTGAAGATCATTAAAAACCCTGCTCCCTATATACGAACGCACGTCAAGTTCTGTTTACTCATCACTCCTGTTCTCCATGACCCACACTGGCTCCCAGTCAAGCAATGGCTTGATTTTAAAATTCTCATCATTGTTTTCAAATCCCTGCAGGGCCTGACCCCCGGATCTCTGCAACCTCCTCCAGTTTAAGTTCATTTATTAGTGTCACAGGTAGGCTTACATTAACACTGCAATGAAGTTACTGTGAAGATCTCCTAGTCGCCACATTCTGATGCCTTTTGTGATACATTGAGGGAGAATTTAGCATAGCCAAGGTACCTAACCAGCACATCTTTTGGACTGTGGGAGGAAATAGCACAGCCTCAAGATAAAGGGGAGGCAGTTTAGAACGGAGTTGAGGAGGAACTTCTTCACTCAAAGGGTGGTGAATCTCTGGAATTCTCTGCCCATTGAAGTGGTGGAGGCTGCCTCACTAAATATATTTAAGACGCGGGTTGATAGGTTTTTGATAGGCAAGGGGAATAAGGGTTATGGGGAGAGGGCGGGAAAGTGGAACTGAGCCACGACAGATCAGCCGTGATCTTATTGAATGGCGGGGCAGGCTCGAAGGGCTAGATGGCCTACTCCTGCTCCTATTTCTTATGTTCTTATGTTCTTATAAACTGGAGTACCTGGAAGAAATCCACATAGACACAGGGAGAATGTGCAGACTCCGCACAGACAGTGACCCAAGCCTGGCGCTGTGAAGCAGCTGTGCTAACCACTGTACCACTATGCCATCCAATCCTTAAAACTTACCAGCCAGAATTTTATCGTTCCGCCCCTCAAGGGAATGGAGCGGACAAGGGGCAGAACGTTTAAAGGTCCGTTGACCTCGGGTGGGACTTTATGATTTCGGGACGAGCAAGACCATAAAATCCTGCCCATCAAGTTTTTTGCAATGTCGCCCAATGTCGCCTAATGACTTGGTATCAAATTTTGCTCTATAGCACTTCTGTGAAGCACCTTAGGATATCTTATTAATTTAAAGATGCTGGTGCTGTGTAAATTGGGTGAAGGTGAGATCAGAATATTGGCTTGATGATCAGTACTGATAATGAATGGCAGAACAGACTCGAAGGGCCGAATGGCCTACTCCTACTTATATTTCCTATGTTTCTGAAAATAACTCGCTGCTGTGTACATAAAATTAAGAAATGAAACGATGGAGTTTTAATGGTGATTATATTGTGCTGGATGTTTAACCTTTTCGGCTCTTGGAACAGTATTCAGGAAAATATAACCACTTATGCATGTTGTGTTCTGGTTCACCTGAGTGTAAGTTGCTGTGACAACATGCACATTGGAGCCTAGAGCTATGGATGATGATAGTCGAGGCTCCAACTTTCTTTCCATAACAAGACTGAACAGGAATCTCTCCTATTCAGCACTGGT
Organism: Carcharhinus amblyrhynchos; assembly: GCF_965287045.1. Classification (NCBI taxonomy): domain Eukaryota; kingdom Metazoa; phylum Chordata; class Chondrichthyes; order Carcharhiniformes; family Carcharhinidae; genus Carcharhinus; species Carcharhinus amblyrhynchos. Next base: position 60,375,371 of record NC_137335.1, read on the forward strand.
GCCTGTTAGAAGGATTTGCAGGTTGATATCTATTTGGTCCCTTCATGGAAACACTTTCCTTGACCATCAAGTCCTGCATGGGGTGGGACTCAGAGCGTGTGACTCAGAGACAGGGGCACTACCCACTGTGCCACCAGGCCTCCAAACATATACAGCCACTTTACAAAGGAGTTATTTTCGGTGGTAAAAATCACTTCTGTTTGCCTGCAATATAAGCAAATGTTTGCCTATAAAATATAGATTCTATATTCCACCAATATAGAATCACTATAGTGCAGAAGGAAGTCATTTTGCACATCGAGCCTGCACCGATAACAATCCCACCTGGGCCCTATCCCCATAACCCCATGTATTTACCCTGGTAGCTCCCCCCCCCCCGACATTAAGGGGCAATTTAACATGGCCAATCCACCTAACCCGCACATCTTTGGAGTGCGTGAGGAAACCGGAGCACCCGGAAGAAGCCCACACAAACACGGGGAGAATGGGCAAGCTCCGCAGAGACAGTGACCCAAGCTGGGAATCGAACTCGGACCCTAGCACTCTGAGACAGCAGTGCTAACCACTGTGCCACCCTGCCAGCCAATATGTATTTGATGCTGAAGTAGGATTATGAAGGCAGTTTAATTATTTTATATGAAGAGAAATGTTTAATGCTGTCACGTGGATTTGTTAGCTAATAATGCAACATTTCTCGGATGATTAGGGGGCAGAAATGTTCTTCTTTCAGCTTCTGGTTTGTTCTTTTGTGAAAGCACAGTAAGAAGTAAAACAAGCAAGCCCTATTTCTTTTCCACTGGCTGTAAACATTTCAGCTCTTTCATTTTGATGTGGCATGGTTTGGCACATGTCTGCAGTGCTTAATGAAAGATCTGCTTTGTTGTGTGGAAGTGCCTGTGTGTTTCGAGCCAAAGACATAACAACACAAGAGCTAAACAGGTGGGGGAGATGGAGGGGGAGGGGGAATCCGTGTGCCTGTCTACTGTTTATGGGGGTGATCTGTTGTCTGAAATTAAGAGGCATTTCCTGACACCTCGATCTGATGTTAAAAGAAGTTGATGTTTGCAACTCACTGTGCCATATATCATAATCATAGATGATGGTGGTCCATCTGGCATCAACATTAACCCTCTTCATACAATAGGAAGTGTTCTAGGCTAGCAAGAAAACAAAACGCTGTTTGAAAAGTTTTGGACAACTATCAGACAGCGGCAGATGGTGGAAATCTTTGGCAACCTTAAACTTGGCTGAGAGTTTTGTTGTGCTTGTGCTAAACCCTGACATGAAGGGGAAAAGGTGGAATAATGCCTTTTCCTCTGTCAGATGATGTCCAGAAATCCCTGTTTCGTTCAAGGAAATGATATATAATCACATGTACTTATACTCAAAGGGCCAGTCGGCCACTGTAAGAATTTCCATTTTGGAGGTCCAGTGAAGAGCCCCGTGAGCAGTTTACAAACATGCTTGGTAATCCAACGACAAATCAATGGAGTGGCATGCTGGCACAGTGGTTAGCACTGCTGCCTCACAATGCGAGGGACCCAGATTCAAATCCCGGCTTGGGTCACTGTCTGTGTGGAGTCTGCATGTCCTCCCTGTGCGTGTGTGGGTTTCCTCTGGGTGCTCCAGTTTCATCCCACAGTGCAAAAGACGTGTTAGTTAGGCGCTTTGGCCATGTTAAATTCCCCCTCACTGTCCCCGGACAGGTGCCGGAGTGTGGCGACTAGGGGATTTTCACGTTAACTTCATTGCAGTGTTAATGTAAGCCTACTTGTGACACTAATAAATAACCTGTAAAAAAAGAATCCCTACAGTGCAGAAAGAGGCCACGTGGCCCATCGAGCCTGCACACCACCAACAATCCCACCTGGGTCCTATCCCCACGTATTTACCCTGCTAATCCCCCTGGCAATAGTGGGCAATTTGACATGGTCAATCCTCCTAATCCTCCGAACCATCTTTGGAGCGTGGGAGGAAAGCGGAGCATCTGGAGGAAACCTACACGGAGATGGAGGAGAACCTGCAAACTCCCCTCAGTCGCTCGAGGCCGGAATTACACCCCGATCCCTGGCGCTGTGAGGAAGGAGTGCTGATCACTTTGCCTTCCTTTCCTTTGGAAAAAATAACAGAGAACAAATGATTGACATTTAGTAACCAAAGATGGATTTGTAAATTGTAAGTTTAAGTGAGTAATAAATTAACAAGTAAAGCACAACACTGAGACCTTTGTGTAGTCTTGTGTTCAGTATATATCAGATGACTACATACACTCTCCTGGTTCATTAACAACATGGGTTTTTTTTTAATAGTGTCAATGAGGTGGAATCAAACCCAGTTGCGCTCTAGAAAAGACTGAATAAACACATGACAAACTGCAGAAACTGATGAGTCGGTTCACATTTCGTGCGTCTTTTTTCCAACGATGTAACAGCCCAGAAAATATTAAAGGCAGTAACCACTGCCATGTGTTTCTAGTTTCGGAGCTCGTAAATAAATAATAGGCTGCAGGATAGCATACGATTACTGAACTAACATGTGGTTCAACTGCTGTAAGAATGGGATGAGATTTTGGGGTTGGTAACTGGCGTCATTAATCAGATGTGATGGTGAAACTAGCTTTAAAGCTTATGGAGCCATGACATTAGAAGAGTCTGCCTCCTAATGTTTCAACTAATAGTCAGATAAATTGCTTATTTTACACAATTACTTTCCCATTGATGTCACCCAAAAAGCACAATTCGTGGAGTACAAAAATAGTAATTCTGCTAAATTGCAGTTTGTTTGCCCTATTCCACACAGTTACAAAAAGCTAGAGAGCAAGTCTTCAGTTTGTACCACTCCTCTGGATATCGCAGTGACAAAACCTTCCACGTATGGAGCATCAAATCGGGGAGATTATACACAAACATGTCATTGCCTCAAAATTTGTCTTCTCATCCAAAATGTTGAGCCAATATCGTTAACTATTTGTTGTGAAATTCCTTTCGAAGGATCACATATTTAACAAAAGTGGGTATGATTCTCTGCACTTCCTCCATGGGATCCTCACAGTTTGCTGTTCATCTCCTCGAAGTGGGATGAACAGCCTTTGACAATAAGCTCAGCAACAGAGTGAAAAATACCTCCTCTTCAGAGAGAAATTTCTTCTCATTGACAGCTCGGGCTAGCACTGAAAAAACTTCATGTCTTCACTTGTACCTATTTCTTAACCCCAACAATAGCTCCCCACCCAACCCCATGGCCATTTTACCTGCACTGCTAATTTTTAGCATTGAGTTTTTTTGATCTGATTTATTATTGTCATGTGTATTAGCATACAGTGAAAAGTAACGTTTCTTGCGTGCTATACAGACAAAGCATCCCCTTCATAGAAAAGGATCCAAGAGAGTGCAGCATGTAGTGTTATAGTCATAGGTAGGGTGTAGAGAAAGATCAGCTTAACATATGGTAGGTCCATTCAAAAGTCTAATGGCAGCAGAGAAGAAGCTGTTTTCTTGAGTCAGTTGGTACGTGACCTCAAGTATATCAACGTTCTTTGCACTTTCAGTTGGAAGTTCGCATTTGTCTGGCAGGGAAATCTGGGGTAGGACTTCCCCAAACTTGGCTTCACAACCCTGAGGTCACCCAACTGTAATTTTCCCCAAATTAGCCAATCAGGAGCTGGCTATTGAAGCTTCCTCAGCACTAAAGAAATAACAAGCTGCGTTTTCAGTCGAGAGAGATAGAGGCACCCTCTTTCTTTTAGCCCCCACGATGAAATGTGGGTGAACCTACAGCACATAGGCTGCAATGGTTCAAGATGATGGCTCTCCACCATCTTTTCAAGTGCAGTTAGAGATGGGCTATAAATGCCGGCCTAGCCAGTGAGGCCCTCATCCCATGAATGAACAAATAAAAACAATGCTCTGGGCCCTCTAACATGTAGGTCTGGTGGTAGTGAGGTAAAGGGAACTAGGCATACGGCAAATCTGAGATTGCACTGCTGGAGATGCTCTAGCTTTGATCTGCTGGGTATGAGTGGATGTTCAATCCAGGCAATGGAGGGGAGCTGTAGGTTGGGAATAGGATGATTAACTGTTGGAAATGGTGGAGGAAATTTGAGGGGAATGAGAAGGGTGAATATACCGCAGGTACACAGAGTTTGGATCTCACATTGGTTAGGACCATTTCAGTGACGTGGCAAGAGTGGAAATCAAATGGAAAGGACAGACACAGAGAGTTGCTGGAAAATGGGACAGGATTTAAGAGAGGGAAATACAATCAACGAAGAGAAAAGAGAGGTTGAAATGGAATAGCAGTTTGCAAGGATCATGGGTTGATGGTGAATTTTTGAGAAGTGGGTTTGAAATATCGAGGATCAATGCTGACAAGAGGCAACTATTTACAAAATTAGCTTGCATAATGGTCCCGGGGAAGGAGGTGTACCCCTCGCTTGGAAAGGTAGGTGAACCTACAGCACATAGGCTGCAATGGTTCAAGATCAAGTGCAGTTAGAGATGGGCAATAAATGTCGGCCTAGCCAGTGAGGCTCTCATCCCATGACTGAACAAATAAAAAACAATGGTCTGGGCCCTCCAACTTGTAGGCCTGGTGGTAGTGAGGTAAAGGGAACCAGATGTATAGCAAATCTGTGAGAATGCACTGCTGGAGATGGAGCAGGGGTTAAATCCAGATAAATTTGGAAGGTCAAAGGGCACTAGGTTACCCAGGCGCTCATCTGGGAAACTGTGGGACACTTAGTCCACCCCCAACATGCCTACTCCCGACTTCCATAACCTCCCGCTGCTAATGCCGTTACTGGACTACAGGAAATTTACCAGATTTAATCAACACTGCTTCCTCGACTTTCCCGACAGCAAGTCCTTCAGATAACTGCCTCCTCAGAACTTAAACAGGACCCAGCACCTGCCGTGGTCCCACCCCTGCTCAGCACAAGTCCAAGCGCCAGACGCCTTACACTTGGGGCGGGTCTTATTTGGTCACTCAGCGTCATATGGGGTCAACAAGGCAATCTCAGGCAGGAGCAGGTTGGACATCCATTTCCCACCCATGACTCCTTTGGGCATAAAGTTCAAGTCTAGGTTCTGTTTCATGTTATCCAGGAAGAATAACCAATGTAAGGCATACTCAATAGATATTCCAGTAATTAACTTGGGTAAAACCACTGCAAAATGTAGGGATGTTATTCAGCACTGTAGTTTTGTTAAATTTATCACTCTGCTCTCCAGAAGGTTTTGATTCTTCCCTGAGATAGTGTTCCACAAATGATCATCACCCTCTGGCTCCGCATCCATAGTGGCAATTATTCATGTGTGAGTTTTGACAGTGCATTTCAATATTTCAACAATGGGGATAGTGCAGTTAAGCTCACTCCGATTCTCATGCCATGTTCAAACACAGACTCCCTGCAGCACAGTAATCAAGAGTTGTTCCCCTTCCTAATCTAAGGTGTCAGTGCAACCATCCAACCGTGCCCTTCCTAACCCAGGGTGCCAGTATAAACATCCAAGCAGATTGGACATTTTTGCCTATTATTTTTAGCTTTCTGCGGGTAATTATCGAATGACTGAAGAATGAAAACAGCACTGCCACCCATGTAATTGAACCAGAATGCAACAGGGACTGTAGCACATTTGCGACTTCAAAGAGCCGGGACTTATCAGGCTGACTGCAGCCCTCCAAATAGAAAAAAAACATTCCAGTGCCCTGAAGCTTACCCTCTGTTAGTCATTACTATTGTTCCAGTTTCCAAATGTGAGGGCACATTTGCTCAATGGATGGAGGCTGCTCGAGCTCATTTCACTTCTGATATTTACCAGTCCTCAGACAGGAAATGGTAATTCCTACCATCTGTGCTGACTGCGTTCCTTGGAGAGAAAGGCAGAACTTGAAATAACTGCATAATTCTGGCCACAATTAAAACAAACAAACCCCACCTTGGGTTGCATGCTGAAAACGCTCTTTCTACAGAAGGACTGTGTCATGGTTTCGGGGAGTCTCTGGACGTTAAATGCCTGTTCTGTGCCTATGGAGAAAGTGGTAATGCAGACCTCCAAAATGGCTCAGTTTGGGAATTAACATTTAGTGCGGAACCAATTCCTGAACCTTGCTGATTTAGTTGATCTCAGCAGTTGTGACAGAAGTGACATTATGATTGATTTCAGTGCTAATGAGTTTTAATGCACATTTTTCCACGTCTGACATGATCAACAATCACGTTTGCAGATCTTTTAATGGATGTTAAAAGATGCGTTTTTAACCAGGCTGTTACCGCAACAAGTGAGGCTTATTATTCATTCATGGGGTGTGCATTTCACTGGCAAAGCCAGCACTTATTACCCATTCCTCGTTGTCATTGAGATAGTGGCGGTGAGCCGTCTTCTTGAAGTCTAAGTGCTGTAGGTACACTCACACTTGTCAAGGGTGTTTTAAGATTTAGACACAGATGCGAGGAACAAACGTTGATGACATAACCCCCACGAGGTCCATGGGGAATCACTGACTGATACATTCAGTATGGGTTCCCCTGGTAACAGGCAGTGGCCTGCCCAGTTGAAACTCATCACCAGGACAGGGCCTGCTGAACTGCAGCCCCAGGCGGAGGAGACCAGTGTGTGTACACCGCGGTAGCGGTTTTACCTTACATTCTGTAATGAACTATGTTCCTTTCCAGTTAGGTTTCCTGAGTCATTACATTTGCAAAGGAAGTAAATATGATGTGAAAAAAACTTCTTCACGTAGTGAGTGGTTCGGGGATCTAGAATGCACTGCCTGGAAGTGTGGTGGAGGCAGGTTCAACCAAGGAAATCGAGAGACCTTGAATGGGAACAATGTGTAGGATTACAGGGAAAAAGCAGGGGAATGGCACTAAGTCATAATGCTTATTCAGAGTGCCAGCGCGAACATAATGGGCCAAAAACCTCCTTCTGCGCTGTAACAATTCTGTGCTTCTGTGAATGTTGTTTTTCAGATTGGAAGAAGGTATACAGTGGAGTTTCCTAGCAGTTGATGCTCACTTACTTTTCTTGGGATATACTAATGACCCTGACCTGGGTATGCAAGGCACAAGTTTAATATTTGTTAATGAACGAAAACTTGGAAGCATTGTGAACTGTGAGGAGGAGAGTGATAAACTTCATGTGGGCATGGACTGGTTAGTGAAATGGGCAGACAAGTGGCTGATGAAATTTAATGCAGAAAAGTGTGAAGTAATGTGCTTCATCACATAACCCTGCACAGTCTTCATTTTCAAATAACAGCTTAATTTCTGTTTAACGGAGCAGGGCTCCAAAAGGTCGTGATTCCAAATAAACCTGTTGGGCTTTAACCTGGGGCTTGAGACTTCTTACTGTGCCCATCCCAGTCCAACGCCAGCATTTCCACATCATAACTCCTGTTTGAATACTTCAGTTGACCCCATCTCCACTATACTCATCAGGCTCTGCATTTCAGACCCTAACCACCAGCTGCAGCCAAAGGTTTCTCCTCATGTCACTTTTGCCTGTTTTGGCAATCACATTATCTATTTATTAGTCACAAGTAGGTTTACATTAATGTTGCAATGAAGTTACTGTGAAAATCCCCTAATCGCCACACTCAGTTTGGGTACACTGAGTGAGAACTTAGCACGGCCAATGCTCCTATCCAGCACGTCTTTCAGACTGTGGAAGGAAACCGGGGCACCTGAAGGAAACCCACACAGACACTTGGAGAACGTGCAGACTCTGCACAGACAGTGATCTGAGGTGGGAATTGAACCCGGGTCTCTGGCACTGTGAGGCAGCAGTGCTAACCACTGTGTCACTGTGCCACTCACTTTAAATCTGTAAAATCTTTAGATTCTTGAACCTTTCAGGAATGGGAATAATTTTTCCTGTTCTACTTTGTCCAGGCCTCTCATGATTTTGAATATCTCTCCTCTCAATCTTCTTTCTCTGAGGAAACTAGTCCTAACTTCCCCAACCTATGTTCAACTGGTCAGTTGTCACTAACGTCTGTCAAAATGCACAGCAGGGGGTTCTGCTCCCTTTCTTTCCTCTTTCTTTCCTGAAGGCACTGGTTGTTACTGGGCTTCAGGTCAATGACCCCAACAACTCACCAGTGTTTTGGCCGAGTGACAATTCTTCACACTTGAAGTAGGCCAGAGGTTGACATCAGACTATTCAACCAAGGGAATCATCGTAGCCCTGATGTGACCTGCCTTCGACTCAGAAACACGATTAGGGATCAGAGATAGCGATCATAGAGCAGAAATTTTGCCAGCCCTGTTCCCCATTCTAACCATGGCTGAGGTCAAGTCAAGCTGTTGTTACATTCCTCGGCTGTCAGTTCCCACACCGGAGATATTCTGCAGCTGACAGCCACATCAGACATACACACCTGCCAGATTTGTTTCTTAGAATGACAAGGGCAACACGTTTTTTTCTACTGGGTGTTAGTCTTGCAAATATGATTTCTCACTTCCCTGGCCCTGTTAATGTAATAGTTTCATAGGCACCTTAAATGAAATGCCTGTGGGAGGAAACCTGTAGGATACATGCACTCTCAACCTGAGCACACATACTCCCACCCACAATATCTAACTCTTCAGTGCCAGTAAAGGTTGAGTTGATGACGTTGTATTGTGAGTTCACAACTTGTGAATGTCTCAGTGGACTCTGCCTTGACCAAGTCTGAGCCAAGATTTGATTGGTGATGAGGCTGATTCTCACAAAGCATAAACCTAAACAAGGTGTGAATTGTATATTGTATATTGTGTTTAAATGTATGCAAATGGCAGGCATTGACTTGAGTCCCTTTTAATAGACACAGGTCTGTAAATAAATGTGGGTAGCAGAATGTAAAGATTGGCTCCAGTACTATCCTTCACCAACTGGTTTCCTGGATTATTAGAGCAAGATAGAAGCCCAGTCCTCTCAAGACCTGGATGGAGTGCCCCTCTATCAGCCACTTTTGCTAAGGTTTGCTAATTCAACCATGCATCATAGAACTCCTTACAGTACAGAAGAAGGCCATTCAGCCCATCAGGTCTGCACCAACCACAATCTCACCCAGGCCCTATCCCTATAACCCCATGTATTTAGTCTAGCTAGTCTCCCTGACACTGCCTGGACAATCCGCCTAACCCGCAAATCTTTGGACTGTGGAAGGAAACCAGAGCATCTGGAGGAAAGCCATGCAGACATGGAGAGAATGTGCAGACTCCGCACAGACAGTGACCCAAGCTGGGAATCGAACCTGGGTCCCTGGCGCTGTGAAGCAGCAGTGCTAACCACTGTGCCACCAAAGTCAACTTTGGCATTTCAGCGACAATGAATCAAATTCATAAAGACTTGACATCGTAGAAATTATTTATTTATTAGTATCACAATTAGGCTTACATTAACACTGCAATGAAGCCACTGTGAAAATCCCCGAATCACCACTCTCCAGCGTTTGGATGCATTGAGAGAAAATTTAGCATGGCCAAAGCTCCTAACCAGCACATCTTTCAGGCTGTGGGAGGAAACAGGAGCACCCGGAGGAAACCCAGGCAATCATGGGGCGAATGTGCAGATTCTGCACAAACAGTGACCAAGCCAGGAATCAAACCCGGGTCTCTGGCTATGCTACCCTGCTACCCATACAAAACAAAAAATTCTCTCCAGGGGGATGTTTCTGAACCCTAACCACTAACTGAAAAGAAAATAAGTGAGTAAGAAAAGTTTTATTGGCAAATAGGAGATTATTAGCAGATGCCAGGACAAAAAAAGATGGAAAATATGGAAGTAAAATGAATGTAAAGCTAGTCATTTATGATGAGTCATTAATAATTATAGTGACTGATCAACTGGTTGAACTAAGAACATAGATTTTAATGAAATGTTATACTTCACCTCATGATGTAACTGTTCCCTTTGTGTTACAGCATACCACCAGTTTGATCATGAAACAATAACTTCAGTAATGTTCTCAAGCTGAGTCATAGAATCATAGGTGAATTGAGTATCACATTAGGAAATTCCCCTGGCTTTCAAATATGTGACTGACATGAAACTAGCACGTCGGCTTCAAACGTTTAAGGTTCTGAATGCATTCTTTTATTTAATGTAAACATAAATTGCTGTTGGATAATTTGTGGAAATAGCGCAGTGATATTACAACTGGATGATATAATGATATATGTGATCAGCATTTTATTTGCATGGCTTGGATGCCCCTTGAACTGTGCCAGTGTCTTCACAGTGTTGAAGAGTGCTCTTAAGCAACCTTTATTTCTCACTCAACAATGCACTGTGACAAAGCTCCTGTAGCACCCAGACTATTGCTCTGTAGATATAAGATCAAATCTCACTGCAACAACTGAGAAGGAGTTACATTCAATTAATAAATCAGCAATAAAATGTTAGCCTCATTAACAATGTTAATGGAACTATCTGACTGTGATGCAAACTCATCTGATACACGAATGACCTTCACAGGAGATGTGCCAACCTTGGCTGGTTTAGCTTACGCAGATTCACACCAGTATGGTTGAAAGTGATGGAGCGAACCATTCAGTTATAGTATTATACAAGAACACATTGTGGATTTGCTTACACTATGTGGACTCAAAAATAGCTGCTTCCCTGCTGCCATCAGACTTCTGAATGGACCTAGTTCATATTAAGCTGATTTTTCTCTACACCCTGGCTATGATTGTAACACTGTATTCTACATCCTTTCCTTCCTTCTCACTTAGGTACTCTATGAACAGCATGCTTTGTCTGTATCGTGCACAAGAAACACTACTTTTCACTGTATACTAATACGTGTGACAATAATAAATCAAATCAAATCAAATGGACTGCAACAATTCAAGAAGGTGGCTCACCATCAACTTTCCAAGGGTCATTAGGGATGGGCAATAAATGCTGGCCTTACCAGCAGTGATCACATCCCATAAATAAAAAAGACCACTGAACAATTGAATTTAAGGCTCACCTGATACATTTATCTTGCCAAAATATAAACTTGAGCCAAGAGATCCCTGGGTTTCAATGCTACCAACTCAACCAAACTGACCTAAAATTAAAGTGAGGGCCCCTGTCGCATTGAGTCATAGAGTCATTGAGGTTTAGAGCATGGAAACAGATCCTTCAGCCCAAATTGTCCATACTGCTCTTTGTTTTTAACCCCAAAGCTAATCTCAATTACCCGCATTTGGCCCATATCCCTCTATACCCATCTAATCCATGTGAATATCTAAATGCTTCTTAAAAGACAGAATTGTACCCGCGTCTCCTATTACCTCTGGCAGATTCTTCCAGACACTAATCACCCTCTGTGTGAAAAAATTACCCCACTGGACACTTCTGTGTCTCTCCCTTCTCACCTTAAGCCTCTGCCTTCTAGTTTTAGACTCCCCTACTTTTGGGAAAAGATATTGATAACTGAACAATGCCCCTCATTATTTTGTAGACCTCTATAAGATCACCCCTCAGCCTCCTACGCTCTAGAGAAAAAAGTCCCTGTCTATCCAGCATCATCTTATAACTCAAACTATCAAGTCCCAATAGCATCCTAATAAATTTTTTCTGCACTTTTTCTAGTTTAATAATATGCTTTCTAAAATAAGGTGACCAGAACTGCACACAGTATTCCAAGTGTGGTCTTGTACAACTTCAACAAGACGTCCTAACTCCTGTATTCAATGTTCTGACTAATGAAGCCAAGCATGCCCAAATGACTTCTCCACCACTCTGTCTACCTGTGACTCCACTTTCAAGGAGCTATGAACATATAGCCCTCGATCTATTTGTTCTGTAACTCTCCCCAATGCCCTAACATTAACTGAGTAAGTCTTGCCCTGGTTTAATCTACCAAAGTGGGTCACCTTGCATTGGCCTAAACTAAACTCCATCTGCCATTCGTCAGCCCACTGGCCCAATTGATCAAGATCCCGTTACAATTGAAGATAACTTTCTTCATTGTCCACTATGCCGCCAATCTTGGTATCATCTGCAAATTTACTAACCATGCCCCCTATATTCTCATGCTAATCGATAATGTAAATGACAAATAACAGTGGATCTAGCACTGATCCCTGAGGCACGTCACTGGCACAGGCGTCCAGTTTGAAAAACAACCGTGTACAACCACCCTCTGGCTTCTGTCAAGAAGCCAATTTTGTATCCATTTAGATACCTCACCCTGGATCCCATGAGATTTAACCTTATGTAGCAATCTACCATGCGGTACTTTGTCAAAGGCCTTGCTAAAGTCATGTAGACAACATCAACTGCACTGTCCTCATCTACCTTCTTGGTTACCCCTTCAAAAAACTCAATCAAATTTGTGAGACATGATTTTCCACCCATAAAGACATACTGACTGTCCCTAATCAGTGTCACTCAAAATACCTTCTAATTACTTACCCACCACAGATGTGAGGCTCACTGGCCTGTAGTTCCCAAGCTTTTCCCTGCAGCCCTTTTTAAACAAAGGCACAACATTTGCCACTCTCCAATCTCCAATAGGTCAGTTTTCAAAATTCGAAGGTACCAATACAACTTTAAGTCTTCTTTTTCTCACTAGCAGTAATAGAAGTGAAGGAAGTGGCAACCAAAACCCAGGCCAGTACCAGCCTGACCAGACAACATCCTTCTGCTACCTGTATATTCACAATGCAATGGTTGACTTCGCAGTTAGAAAACTGCTGGTTTTTTTTCCCAACTGTGTGAAAAGTGTAAGAGAAAAAACCAATTACAAACACAAGCGTGATGCAAGTGTGCATGGGCGGCACACGCATGTGTTTGGCAATGTTTCCTCACACAAGTGCTTTGTTGAAAGTGCATGTGAAGTGATCATGCTAGCAGCGATTGGGCAAGTGAGGAAGCGTTCCGTCACCGTGTTTCTTGGGCTACTGCTTTGATTTCCTGTTATTCAGAAAACGATTCCACATCAGGCAAGGAGTTGTTTAATCATCTTGAGAGTGAATGCTTCAAAATGACATGAGATATTCTGCTATAGACTGAGTATAACATTGGATGGAAACTATTAAGAAACTGGATGTAACAGGATTGCAATTAATTCTAAGCATTATTTTTCTCTTTAGCCAGCTCCACAAAGCTCCCATTACCATGTGCAAGAGATCTTCAAACTTGTAAAGATTGTTTATTAGTGTCACAAGTAGGATTACATTAACACTGCAATGAAGTTACTGTGAAAATCCCCTAGTTGCTACACTCTGGGGCCTGTGCGGGCACACTGAGGGAAAATTTAGCATGGCTAATGCACCTAACCAGCACGTCTTTCGGAATTTGGGTGGAAACCGGAGCACACGGAGGAAACCCACACAGACATAGGACAAACTCCAAACTCCGGCAATCACGGACTCAGTTTCTGGTTGTGCATTGTCTTTTCAAGGAACACTTACACAGTTCTAGAGGGCTTGGGTGTAGATCGGCATGAGCCAAAACTCAGACAAGCCCAACTATGTCCAGTAATATTGCTGGAAGTTATGGGCTCTTGTATCATTTGTCCACTTGGACCACCTTACTTGTTCGCACTTTGGTTTGCAGCATTATTTAGAGACAAGTGCCAGCAATCCTAAACACCAGTGACCTGTTCCGACAATTTCCACAAATGGGCCAAATTGGCTGGTCAAACAATAATATCGCCTTGAGGCACTGCTGAGCTGCCTAGCTCAGGTATTTGATTACTAAGTCTACCACAGAGGCTTGAATCAAATCCAAGTTTCCATTGCCAGTCAAATCATCTCAATTTCAAAGTAAGACAGAAATTAATATTCACTTAAGAGCCTTCCCAGTGGTTCAACGAGTAAATTCTTTGCACGGTGTAGCCTAATCCACACAGATTTGCAAAGTTTACATTGAATGTTTGATTTGTGCTGGATTACCAAGATAAAGGATGCAACAATTAGCCGCAGGGAAAGATCAGTCTGGCTGCTGTCTGCTGGCACCTCCTGGAATGAACATTTGTTTGGGTAGCTGGTAAGTTGCCCTTTTGTGATGATCACTGCAAGACCCTGTCTTCCTTCTGTCAAAGTTATTTAAAAGTTATTTAACATTATTTTGCTCCTTCTTTTAGGCTACCTACTGATGGTCAGAATTTCTGCTACAATTCTCCTGCTTATCCTCTTTAACTCCAGCAGAAGATACACAGAAATGCTGGGTAAACAAGGAAGGTGCCACCTTTCTGAGGTTTTGGCAGATGAATGGGAGTTCCCCATCAGGAATTCATCCTTTGAATAATTTTCCGACCTACGTGAGTGACAGTAAATGGCCCTGACACTCTCAGCAAGATACATGTATGAGATATGTGAGGATGAACATGTATTCCTCTCTTTATCTCCTTGGGACTCACCGCACGCATGCTGATGCAACATCTGACAATTGGCTGGGCTGCAATCGGAAGTCCAAAGACATATACAGCATCTGATCAATTGGATGCCACAGTTCAAAGGGATGTTGGCCACCAGCACCTTTGGTGGTGCCTTACTGTGAGAGGGGGAGAAAGAATTGGTTGGGGGGTGAGGTGGGGAAAGAGGCAAAAGAGAGAGAGGGAGACAGAGAGAGAGAGAGAAAGCCTGAAGGGAAAGGAGGTGAAGATAATTGGAAGAGATGCAAAAGCAGAATATTAGAGATAAAAGAACATATGTTTTCCATGGTTTCTATAGACAATCAAATTTATTCCAAAAATACTCAAAAGAACTTTGGTTCCTTAAAAGCTTAACTGAATCATTGGATTTACATTGTGAACGGAGAGCATAATCTCATCTTCTCATTAAACAAATTTACAACTAAAAGAGGGGTCCATTCAATGACTGACTCAAACATTTATTGAAGCATGTGACCGCACAGACTTTTCAGTTTCTCCTGTCCACATCATATTTTACTGTACTGGGTCATTCTAAAGGCAGGATGAAGCTGGGAGAACTGATACTCTGTTCACTTCAAACTCTTGCTTCTTTTTTCATCTGGAAGCAGCATTTTTTTTTAACTTTCTGTGATGGATTAGTGAAAGGATTTCCTGACAGTCACAAAAAATGTTGAACCTCTGCCAGAAATATTCCAGTCTGCTGCTGAATCACTGCAAACAATGCAGGCCTTCTTTAAGTCCCTGTGTGATGCATTTGGCACTAAATGGAAACGCCTACACTTGGTTAAAATTGTGGCTTTTCGCTGAAGTTCCATTGCGGGTGATAATATTTTAGAATGGTTATTATCAGGTTAATGCTGATCCAGTTTTACTTTTCCTATGTTTTGTTTTCCCTCCTGTTTTTAATTGTTTTTGAAGGTAATAAGGACTCTGTTTAGAGTAAGGTTATAGCTCGTCACTGCTACCCCATGAATACATAAACTCATAGAATGGAGCATGGAAACAGGCCCTTTGGTCCAATTTGTCCATACTACCCATTTTTTTAACAATTAAGCTAGTCCCAATTGCCCACCTTTGGCCCATGTCCCTCTATACCCATCTTACCCATGTAACTGTTTAAATGTTTTTTTAAAAGACAAAATTGTACCAGCCTCTACTACAGCCTCTGGCAGCTTGTCCCAGCACTCACCACCCTCTGAGTGAAAAAAATGCCCCTCAGGACCCTTTTGTATCTCTCCCCTTTCACCCTAAACCTATGCCCCCTGGTTTTAGGCTCCCCTACCTTTGGGAAAAGATGTTGACGATCTACCACATCTCTGCTCCTCATTACTTCATAGACCTCTATAAGATCACACCCTAAGCCTCCTGCGCTCCAGGGGAAAAAGTCCCAGTCTAGTCAGCCTCTCCTCACAACTCAAACCATCAAGTCCCCAGGAGGTCATTCTTCAAATAGGAATCTATTGAACTCCAGAGCACCACCCATTCCAATCATGTCTTCATTGGCACCCACACGGAATCATAAAATCATACAAGACATAAAGCAGTTATTCAATCTATTTATAATGCTCACTCTTTGAAAGAGCTGTCCTATTTAATCCCACAATAATTTTTCCTCATAACCAAAGTAGTCCTCTTCAAGAATGTGCTTAGTTGCCTCTTGAATGTTTTGATGGAATCTACATCTACCATTGGACATTCCAGATCATTGCCGTGTCTGGAAAAATTCGCTTTTCTCCACGTGTCCATTTGCAGGTTATTTTTAATCAGCCTCTGATCACTGTTCCAAGAACCAATTTTCACCGAATCACTCTGGCAAAACTCCTCATGATTTGACTACTTGTATTAGAACATCCCTTCACCTTCTCAGCTGTAAGGGGACCAATCCTGGCTTCTTCAGCCTTTCCAAGTAACTGAGATCCCTCACTCCCGCCAGCGTCCTAAAAAAGAACTCTGGGCCAGATTTTCTGCAATCGCCCCCACTCCCCACACCAGCCCCCTCCCCCAGGGGGTATGTTTCGCGGAGGTACCTGGCCATTGGGGAATGTATGACAGGATATGCCCTCGGTGGGACTGGAAGATCCCACTGGCATGAAGATTCTGGCCCATGTCTGTGTCCTGCCCAAGGCTTCGGAAACATTCATTACATGTGTTACCCATGTTCCTTATGAGAGCAGTTAGCACTGCTGCCTCACAGCGCCAGGGACTCAGATTCAATTCCTGGCTTGGGTCACTGTGTGGAGTTTGCATGTTCTCCTTGAGTCTGCATGGTTTCCTTTGAGTGCTTCGATTTCCTCCCACAGTCTGAAAGACATGCTGGTTAGATGCATTGGCCAAGCTAAATTTTCACAATAACTTGATTGCAGTGTTAATGTAAGCCTACTTATAACACTAATAAATAAACTTAAACTTAAACTCATGCATGTCATGAGCACCCCTGTGCTGGTGCATTGGCAGCTAGTGAGACTGACTATATATTCCCAGCATCAGGTTTGCATCTGAGCAGATAGACTGCAGCCTAGGTACCTATATGAAGCAATTGACTAGAGACAGTGAAGATTCCACCTGCTTTATCTGCCCCCTAATACCAATAAAGTAATAAATGCCTACGCTTGCCTTCAGCCCACCTTTCCTGTACATCCACCTCCTTCTTCTTAGGCAGTCCCTTGGGACTGAGGGTAACTTGCTTTCCACCCCTATATAATGATTCTGAGACGGTTGCTAAGTCCAATGGCTGACCTGCAGACTGCCACATGTAAGGCAGGCGTTGCTTGAAGGGTTTGGGTAAATGGGTTGTTTGAAGGTTGATTCTGCCCTTCCAAAGTTTCGACTATGTCTTTGCATATTCCCAACAAAGTCTATCGATGTTTTTCAATGTCTTCTCAAATGACACTTCTCCATTTTGATCAGTTACAATCTGTTGCGTTTTTATAATGATATAAAGAAACCAATCACTCATAAGAAGTTGGGTAAACATGTTGTAAGTTAACTTATTTATACGAGGAGCAAGAAAACAAATATACATGGCAGAAGTTTGAAAATATCAGCAGCAGAGCTGTGTATGCTGTGCTCTGCACGCAGGCAAAAGTAAAACTGAGACTGGATAACATGACATACTTCCCTTCTAGTGATAATGTGCTACCATGCCTTAAAGACAAACTACAACAAAGCCAGGTATACCAATGTGTTGACATGTAGGTTTGACCTCTTCAGATGTGTGGTGACAATGCTGCTCTTCAGATCAAGGCAGCTGTTGACTGGATGTGCCATTAAGGAACTCCAGCAAAACTTGACTCAATGGAATCAGGAGGACAAACTTTCCACTGGTTGGAGCCATACCTAGCACAAAGGAAGATGGTTGTATTTGTTGGAGGTCAGCTCAATTCCAGGGCAACACTGAGGGAGATCCTTAGGGTAGTGCCCTTAGCCAATCTATATTTAGCTGCTTCATCAATGACCTTCCCTCCATCATAAGGTCAGAAGTAGGGGATGTTCGCTGATGGTTATACAATGTTCAGCACCTCACGACTTCTCAGATACTGAAGCAGTCATTGTCCATATGCAGCAACATCTGAACAACATTCCAGCTTGGAATGATAAGTGGCAAGTAACATCCAGGGCACACAATTGCCAGGAAATGACCATCCCCAACAGGACAGAAACCAATGCTCTCTCCCCTGATATTAGCATTACCATCGTTGAATCCCCCACTCCTGAGGATTACCATTAACTAGAAATGGAACTGGACCAGCCACATAAACACTACAAGTGCAGGTCAGAAGCTAGGGATTCTGTAAAGCCTTTTCAGAGTCTACAAGGCACGAGTCAGGACCGTGATGGAACACTCTTCACTTGCCTGGATGGGTGCAGTTCCAACAACACTCAGGAAGCTCAACACCATCCAAAACAAAGCAATCCACTTGAATGGCAACCAATCCACTCGCTCCATCCATCACAAAGGTACGGGGCAGCAGCGTATACCATCCACTTCAGCACAGTAAGTGTACCTACACCACATGGGCTGCAGCGGTTTATGAATGTAGCTCACAACCACTTCTCCAGGGCAGTTAGAGATGGGCAATAAATGGTGGCCTCAGCAACAATGCCCAAATTCCATGCAAGAATAATAAAATAAATGCCTCGAGGGTGTTCACTGGCCCTCTGGGATCCTCTTGCTGTGACTAGGTTCTGGATAGCGCAGTTGCTTCAGGAATCTGGTGTCAGGTGTACAAATGACATGTCCTGCCCAGTGGAGCTGGTTTTGAGTGGCTAGCCCCCTGATACGGGACAAGATAACCAGGGAGAGGATGCTGCTAAGAGGCCATTTTTCTTGCCACTGAATTTGAAGTGTCTTGCAAAGGCACCACTAGTGATAATTGCCCATTGCCTTGAGGTGCTTACCATGTTCTCCAAGTCACTTTCCAGTATATGGAAACACGGTGACTATTGCTGCCTGGTAAACCATGATCTCAGATTTGACATCTTGGTCTTCACAAACACTTTACATCAGTTAGTCAAAGCTAATCTAGCACATTGGCGGAAATGATGGATTTCTTATTGGAGGAGGCGAGCTAAATATGAAACATGGTCAATATTTTCCAAGGTCTTGCCATTGATGTTAATTGACTGGGATACATATTGTGCTGTGGGGTGCTGGTTGAAAGAGGGCCTTATTTTTCCAAGTGTTCAGTGCAAGCCTCACTTACACATATGCTTCAGAGGAGGTGCTAACAATGACCTCAAACTCAGTTTGTGAGAGAGCACGCACACAAGCGTCATCTTCATACTAGAGGCGGCACGTGGCGCAGTGGTTAGTACTGCTGCTTCACAAGGCCAAGTACCCGAGTTCAATTCCAACCTCCAGTCACTGTCTGTGTGGAGTCTGCACGTTCTCCCCATGTCTGTGTGGGTTTCCTCTGGATGCTCTGGTTTTCTTCCACAGTCCAAAGACATGCGTGTTAGGTTGAGTGGCTGTGCTAAATCGACCCTTAGTGTCAGAGGGATTAGCAGGGTAAATATGAGGGGTTATGGGGATAGGGAGCGGGTGGGATTGTGGTTGGTACAGACTTGATGGGCCGAATGGTTTCTTTCTGCACTGTAGGGATTTTATAATTCTATGACAGACCTGAATGAGGTGGAAATGGTTTTGTTTTTGAATTGAAGACAGTGTTGGTTGAACAGTTTTTCATCCAGATTATCCCTACACCTGTGAACAACTTGCTGGAAGTGGGGTGCGATATTGCAGTGAAGAGAATGGAGAAGACAGTCAGTGCAATGACACAGCCTTACTTGCCCCCAGTTTTCACTGAGATTGGGGTTTCTGGTGGTTCTGTTGGTTAGGACCACAGCATTGTGGATTAGGTGGAGAGTGGTGACAAATCTCTGCAAGCAGCCAAACTCGAGGAGGATACTTCACAAGCCATCAAAGTTGACGGAAGTCAAAGCTTCCTGAACATCCACCACAGCAATAGAGGGGCACAAGAGGCAGGAAGATGAAGATAAAAAAGAAACAGAGGAGAAGCAGGATAGTCCATTGTTCCCCCTCATCACACTCAATGATGATGATCGGAGGAAGGGGAGGATCAGGTCATATAAAAGTGACAGCGGCTTCAGTCTATAGTCCTCACTGCCCCTCCTTCAGCCCCACATGCACAGCCAAAATGACTGAAGCCAATTTCACTGCCTGAGCTCAATCACTGAAAACCAAAGATCTAACTGAGGAAGTCTAATGAGCTCAATTAAACACTGAGGAAACTGACCGATGATTGCTCTGCAGTGAAAGCTTGAAATAACATAGTGTGCACAAAGAGCTCAGGATGAGATGGATACAGCAAAGAACAGTGAGAGTTTACTAATAAAGTGCACTCTCAATGACAACCAATGTAACTTGTTACAATGCATTGAGCAATTTTAAGTTAATGCATTTCATCAGTTAAAAAGTGTTTCTTTTTTCTGAAAGAAGGGCATGATAGGAGCCAAGTCTCAGACCTTTGTTGTGTCTTGGCAATCAGGTTGGAAAACAAAAGGAAAATCCCCTCAGGGTAGGAAGAGTCTGGCTGGGTCAGATATTTCAGTAAGTTGTGACGTTTCATTTATCAGGAACCTGCTGCAAAAAAAAGAGCTTTATTATTTTAAAGTCACGGTCATTTTTAATTGCTTCTTACCCTGTCATCACTGACAATCACACGCTCTACGAAAAGTAGAAAGAAATAAACATACGACTGTTAAAAACATAAAATGTCTATGGTGTATTTTTGTCAGCTGTAAGGTGGCACAATGGTCAGCACTCACAGCACCAGGAATCCAGGTTCGGTTCCGGCTTGGGTCACTGTCTGTGCCTTATTTGACCCCAGTTTTCACTGAGGTTGGGGTTTTTGGTGATTCTGTTGGTTAGGCCCACAGTATTGTGGATTAGGTGGAGAGGGGAGACAAATCTTTGCAAGCAGCCAAACTGAGTGGCTTTCCTCCGGGTCTCCCGGTTTCCTCCAACACTCCAAAAGACGTGCTGGTTAGATGCATTGGCCATGTTAAATTCTCTCTCAGCGAACCAGAACAGGCGCCGGAATGTGGCGACTAGGGGATTTTCACAGTAACTTCACTGCAGTGCTAATATAAGCCTACTTGTGATGCAAATAAATAAACTTAAAAAAAACTTTTGCTTTACAAATGACTTCTGGTGAGTTTAAGAGTGTAATTCGTTCACAGTTTGTGCTGACGTTAATAAGCCACTCAAGTTTCTCGCACAGTTGTGATTCCAGTGCAATTAGTGAACTAAATTCCAGCCTCATAACATTGGACAAACTAACAATTTTTCTTTTATTTTATCCACTTTGCTCAATTTTCCTCCCTCTCTGAATGCTCTTTCAAGTGTGAGTGAGAGGTCACAGAAAGTATCATAGTTATCTAAAACAGTCTTCACCTCAAGGAGGAAAAATTCAGATTTATATTGGGAGGGATTTTCCAGTTGAGAGACTGGAGACTGAAGACTTCAACTCGAGGTCGACCAAATTTTCCATCCCGCCAGCAACATTTTCCATGGCGGTGGGACCGGAAAATTTGCTCCATAATGCCTTTCACAACTCAGGATTCTTGTGTTATAGAATCATTGAATACCAACAGGGTAGAAGAAGGTCATTTGGCCCATCGAATCTACACCAACCACAATCCCACCCAGGCCCTACTCCCATAATCCCACACATTTACTCTGTTAATCCCCTGACAGTAGGGTCAATTTAGCACGGCCAGTCAACCTAACCCACACATCTTTGGGACTATGGGAGGAAACCGGAGCACCCGAAGGAAACCCATGCAGACACAGGGAGAAAGTGCAAACTCCACACAGACAGTGACCCGAGGCTGGAACTGAACCCGGGTCCCTGGCGCTGTGAGGCAGCAGTGATAACCACTGTGCCACCGTGCCACCAAGGTTAGAAACCTCGGCAGGCAGATTGCACTCAGCAAGCTCTGATAAACATCAAGGCCAGGACACCAATCACACCAATCGAAGGAGAGTACTGAAGTATTTAGGGACACTGTCTTGAAGGCTCGGATGACCCCGTGGACTTTGAGAATGAGGTGGTGTACCCTGGGAAGGGAGGAAATCCTCAACTGCCAGCCTCAGACCACAGTGGCGCATATTGCCGGGAAGGCCAATGCCCATAGTCTGGCCCCAAGGATGTGGCAGCAGTACTAGAAGTGCAATGTTGTCAAACAGATGGGCAATGTGAGCGAAAGCATGTTGACGTGATTTCTCACACGCATCGCTTTACCAGCCTCTGAACACTGCTTAGTTACCATACCCTATCACTCATCTGGCAGCCTTTCCTGGCACTGCACCAGCTTGGCTAGGGCAGCAACAGTCAGGGCTGGCAGGCAAAAAAAGGAGGCATTCGTGGCAGGGAGGAGGACTATTATGGTGCCGAGAGGGAACAGCCTGTTCGAGAGCCATGGAAACCATTGCCAGTCCCATTGGGCAGCACTTCAGCAATCCTGGTAAACTGTTGAAAAGACAGATTGCTGTAAGAATCTGCCAGCCCCCTTCAGTAACTGCACGTGACAGCAAGGTGCACTTGCATGGCACCAAGCGGAGATTGTACAAAGGCTCACACTGCCTTCATCAGTTTCATGATGTGGAGATGCCGGCGTTGGACTGGGGTAAACACAGTAAGAAGTCTGACACCATCTGCCTGTGCTTTATATGCTCTGTCTGAGGCCAGAACTCTCCATTCACCTGACAAAGGGGCAAACCCCAAAAGCTTGTGAGTTTACTATCAAATAAATTGGTTGGACTTAAACCTGGTGTTGTTAGACTTCTTACTATGTTCATCAGTTTCTCCAGAGGGCCTCCAGTGCCCATGTCATGAAGGAGCACTTTTGTCTCATCCTTTTCAAGAAAGGGAACAGGGATACCCCGGGAAATTACCGACCGGTGAGTCTAACCTCAGTGGTTGGTAAGTTGATGGAGAGGATTCTGAGGGACAAGATTTATGAGCATTTAGAGAAGTTTAGAATGATCAGGAATGGTCAGCACGGCTTTGTCAAGGGCAGGTCATGCCTTACAAGCCTAGTTGAGTTCTTTGAAAATGTGACTGAACACATTGACGAAGGAAGAGCGGTGGATGTGGTTTACATGGACTTCAGCAAGGCGTTTGATAAGGTCCCCCATGCAAGACTTCTTGAGAAGGTGAGAGGGCAAGGGATTCAAGGGACTTTGGCCTTGTGGATCCAGAACTGGCTTGGTGTTGTCAGACTTTTTACTGTGTTGTCTGCAGAAGGCAGAGAGTGGTTGTGGATGGGTCTTTTTCTGCATGGAGGTCAGTCACCAGTGGAGTGCCCCAGGGATCTGTTCTAGGACCCTTGCTGTTTGTCATTTTCATAAATGACCTGGATGAGGAAGTGGAGGGATGGGTTAGTAAGTTCGCCGACAATACGAAGGTTGATGGTGCTGTGGATAGTCTGGAGGGATGTCAGAAGTTGCAGCGTGACATAGATAGGATGCAAGACTGGGCAGAGAAGTGGCAGATGGACTTCAACGTGGATAAATGTGTAGTGGTCCATTTTGGCAGGACCAACGGGATGCAGGAGTACAATATCAAGGGTAGAAGTCTTAGCTGTGTTGAAGAGCAGAAGGATCTTGGGGTCCGGGTCCATAGGACTCTTAAATCGGCCTCGCAGGTGGAGGATGTGGTCAAGAAGGCGTATGGTGTACTGGCCTTCATTAATCGAGGGATTGAGTTTAGGAGTCGGGAGGTAATGCTGCAACTTTATAAGACCCTTGTCAGACCCCACTTGGAGTACTGTGCGCAGTTCTGGTCGCCTCACTACAGGAAGGATGTGGAAGCTATTGAGAGGGTGCAGAGGAGATTTACAAGGATGTTGCCTGGATTGGGAGGCATGCCTTATGAAGGCAGGTTGAGGGAGCTCGGTCTCTTCTCCCTGGAGAGACGAAGGTTGAGAGGCGACCTGATAGAGGTTTATAAAATGTTGAGAGGAATAGATAGGGTGGATTCTCGGTGGCTATTTTCCAAGGCTGAAATGGTCGCTACGAGAGGACACAGGTTTAAGGTGCTGGGAAGCAAGTACAGAGGAGATGTTAGGGGAAAGTCTTTCATTCAGAGGGTGGTGAGTGAGTGGAATCGGCTGCCGTCGGTGGTGGTAGAGGTGAACTCGCTGGGGTCTTTTAAAAGACTTCTGGATGAGTATATGGGATCTAATGGCATTGGCAGTTATAGATAGTTCTATGGCTTGGTAGGTATGTGATCGGTGCAACTTGTAGGCCGAAGGGCCTGTTTGTGCTGTAGTGTTCTATGTTCTATTCCTTCAACAAGGCCTTCAAGATTACTTCAGAGAACACTGGAGCAAGCCCTCTGCCAGGTTGCGGCATATTCACTTATCATGCAGATCATCTACCCTTTTCCAGCCACTTCCAGCATCTGTAGCAGCCAGAATGTACCCCCTCTTTAAGGAAGGCAGACTGGCTTTAAATAATGGAGATAAGTGGTGCTGGATACCCATAAACCCCTACTGATGCAGTCAGCTGCTCAGCAGTTCATTCAGTGCTTGGCTGTATCCTACTATCATTTAAATCAGCAAGCAGCATAATGTCCACGGTGGCACAGTGGTTAGCACTGCTGTCTCACAGTGGTTAGCACTGCTGTCTCACAGTGTCAGGGACTTGGGTTCGATTCCTGTGCTTGAGTCACTGCCTGTGCAAAGTTTGTACATTCTCCCTGAGTGGGATTCTTCCGGATGCTCCAGTTTCCTCTCACAGTCCAAAGACGTGATGGTTAGATGCATTGGCCATGCTAAATTCTCCCTCAGTGTACCCGAACAGCACAAGCGTGCGGTGACTAGGGGAACTTCATTGCAATGTGAATGTAAGCCTACTAGTGACTAATAAATAAATAAACTTACTACGTGCTGTTATATTACAAAAGAACAGGCACGAGTTAATACTGTATCATGAGACCCTCACAATTCTTCAGCCTTATTCAAATTTTCTTTCCAAATTTTTTTGAAGATCCATACAGCACTAAGTTTGATGTCAGCCAAATAAAAATTAGGATGGAAGACCGACAAGTCGATTTTGTCTTATAGTCATCACACCTGTGTTGACTGTCACAAGATCCGCATGCTACTGAACAATATATGAATGGATGTGTTAATGTGTAACGTACAGTTGCCTTACATAATGATTAACGGGGACAAGTTGTCAACTTCAATAAATCACTGCTGATGTGGTATGATTGCAAAGTCATTTTCCGCAGGCCACAACAGCCTTCCAGGAGTGCTAACAATATCCGAGCACCAACTTTAACTCATGGCACAATACCGTTGTCAGTGTAGGGGTGGAGTGGGAGTGGGATGAGTGTGAGGCTTGCGTGGTCATGATGTGTGAAGTCCGGGCCATCTTAACCCACAGCCCTCATTGGTGTCCTGGAGCCAAGTATTCTGCCCAAGCCGAGGTCATTGCCCAACAGGCGGGAATAGGATTTCAGATGACGAGAGATCGCTGCCAGAGACTGGAGCAAAATAATCCCCTGTACTGGGCAGTGACTGAGTCTTTCCTGGGATCAAGGACCTTGGGGGGCAGTCATTCCGAGGCCGGCAGCTCTTCATTGGTGAGCAGTGCTAATGCAAAGGCAATACCAGGCAATGCACCCACTGGGACCCAGGGTTACTGAACCCAGGCACAAGTAAATGATGGTGGGATAGGGAGGGATTTGGAGGGGGACTTCGGCTTGGTGGGGAGGGTGATTGCTGTGTGGGGCTTGTGGGAAGGGGGAATGGCAGGGTCAGCAGCAAGAGTAGGGGGTTTGGCTTTCACGGGTTCTCAGTCCCCAACTCCTGATGTTGGATCCTTTAATTAGACACTGAGTGCCTTTGATTGAGGGGCCCTTCTAGAAGTCAACGAGCAACCCTGGTAGGGTTTGCTTTTCAGACTTTCCACAGGGCAAGACCCCACCTTCCACTAGGTGACTATCAGTGTTGATGGGATGAAACCCTTAAGTGGCCATTCATTTCCCAGTTAAGGGCTCAATTCACAGCATGGTGAGAAGACTGTCCTAAAGGCCTTCCTTCCTTGAGCTTAATTAGAGTAGAGGCAGGAAGACAGTCATCTCCCCAACTAGCTCACACCCACCCTATTAAATGTCTCCCTGGCACTAAATGTACCACAGGAAGGGCATTAAATTCCACCCAATTTTATTTTGAATTTTGTTTGTGAAATTTCAGCTTCTACCTTGCGCATGTCCCAGACACCTCATTCTCTCTCGGTAAAATGTAATTAAGTGTGAAGAATACCGGTGCATTTTACTTCCTGGTTTGCTGTTGGTGAGAATACTTCAGTATGATGGGCTGCTTGCCCGGCTTGATGGTAGCACTATTGCTGGATGCCTGGTGACCCTCTGTCTTTGACACCGGATTGAAATTGACATCTCCATCTCTCTTAACATCACCATGGAGCTCAACATCAGGCTGTCATCTTGACGTGAATTCACTGGGGAGCCAGAAGAGATTGGCAAAGAATGAAATAATAGGAATTCAAGCATTTTAGAAGCGGATACTCAAAAGTGAAACTCCAGATTAGCTGAAATGTTAGCAAGGTCTGAGGCAGACAGGCCAGCAAGGTGGAAGCTGTCCTCATTCATAATTATCTAGCGATCATGTGGAAATAACATTGAACAGTTGACTTCAGCACCATCCACTGTATGATCTCATGGAATTAGGTCAACAAAAATACATAATTGTTCGCTCACAATCAAATGTACCCTTGTGACTTGGTCTTATCGGTTGACTTGTACAAAGGTCAAAAACATCATAAATTTCCTTCTGCCATGGCTGTGTCCCCAGCAGATTCTGATAGTTCATGAATGCCGATGACAGGGCCAACATAGTTGTTCCTTTCTCATTCTGGAACAACTCCTGACATGTATTCAATTCCAGTGTGAAATTTGCGGAAGAACCTGTTACCATTGGCATCAAACTCATCAATAAAATGTATGCCTCTGACCGCAGCTTTCTTGCATTCACAATGAATCCTGTACATTGTGTCAGAATTTTGACCTTTGTACAAAGCGAAGATAAGGCTATGCCATTCGAAATCGCACCGACTCTGAGTGTGATGTTGAAACAGTGCTAATGTGCATCTGAAAACATGTCAATTTAGGGTCATATTATTAACACCCCCTAGCAAGCAAACACATCAATATAACAGGTTCATTCGTCCCGTCATCTATCCTTTGCACCTGGAGGGTTGGATTTTGAGATCTGAGATATGAAGGATTATAAAAACCAATCAACAACTCATTAACGAATGCAGCACAACTTTGACGTTATCTTGGCTCTGTGTCCACACTCGAGTCAGTCCAGAGCTAATAATGATTTGAACACACCCACCTGCACTTTGTGACTGTTTCTGTTAATATTGTTGAGTCATGCTTGAATGATCATGATGCATGGGAGACATATGCTGGAGACATATAGGTAGCAATTTCTCTCAAACACACAGACAGCAATCACTAATCAATTATCTACTTGTGGAGTACACGCTATTCCAAACAATCCAATTCACGCAGTGAATATTTACGCTGTGGAAGCCAAAGAGCTAGGTTCAACAGAGCCTACTGTCGATTTCTTAGGAAATTTAACTTAAGCATCATTGGACTTTTTCACTGTTTTTAAGTCATTATTTAAATGCAAGGTCTTTGAGTAGATTCTTTAGCGCTGATGAAGGGTCATCTGGACTCAAAATGTTGGCTCTATTCTCTCTCCACAGGTGCTGTCAGGCTTGCTGAGATTTTCCAGCACTTTCCGTTTCTGCTTCAGGTTCCAGTAATCGATTGCACACATGTGGCTTTGAGAGCTCCATGACAACGGCCCCTGAAGCTTATTGACAGGAAAGGGTTCCACGCCCTAAAATGGTGTGTGATCATCAGAAGAACATCATGCACGTTGGCGCTGGGTAACCTGAGAGTTCCCATGACCGATGATTCATCCTGAGGTAACTCACGTGTTTGAAGGGCCGCAGTGTTGACAGGGTTTGTTGCCGGGTGCTAGTGGTAACCAGCTGAAAAGATGGCTTCTGACACCTGTGTATTGTGCTCAAAGTGCCTTGGAAGAGAGAAGCAACACAGCACATCAACGGGATTGATCATAGAGCAGACCATTAGCATCCTAACGATGCGTTGTTTGGACTGTTCAAATGGGGTCTGCAGTACTCTCCCCAGGGGGTATCATGCATAATAGCGGCACGTTGCGCCTGTACAACCTGGCCCTTCAAGAGGAGATGACTTGCCACAGGGGAACATGGAGGATGCTAAGATGGCCTTGGATGACAAAGAATTAAAAGGATATGAGCTGTGGCTAAACCTGGACACATTCTCCTAGCTCTTTAATCCCATGTCTGGAACTTCTGCCCATACAGGTGGGCTGCAGAGAGTAATGTTTGTGTTCAGGTGGTGTTTAAACACGGTACCAGGAACTTCGACTCCATAAGGTGGATGAACGAATCGGTGCCCACCCTGCCATGTGATTCAGCGAGTGGCTCATCTATGCATGAGGTTTCAGGTAGAAGATTGGACGTGAAAACGCAACCCACCAATCAGCAGGAAACTCGCTGCTAGTCCCACACACCACTGGGCTTAGTTACCAGAAGGGAAAATTCCACCCATTAACACGGTACTTAATGAGTGCTGCACTGCAGCGTTCTCTCTTCAGGCCTCACCTGCCCTTTCAGGTGGGTGTAAAATACAGCAGCATTTCAACGAGCAGGGGTGTTCTCTCCCAGGTGGTGCCAGGGGCCAGTGCCTGAGCAGTGCCAGGGGGCATTGCCTCAGTAGTGCCAGGGGCCAGTGCCTGAGCAGTGCCAGGTGCCAGTGCCAGGGCAGTGCTAGGGGCCAGTGGCTGGTCAGTGCCAGGGATCAGTACTCGAATGGTGACCCAACAGTACCTGGGCATTACTGGGGACAGTGCCCAAGTAGTGCTCTAGCATTGCCCAGACATTGTTGGGGCATCGCCTGAGTGGTGTTCCAGCAGTGCCCTGACATTAGAGGGGGCAGTGCCCAAGTGATAACCCAGCACTGCCCAGGCATTGTTCGGGAGGTTGCCCAAGAGGTGACTAGCAGTGCCTAGGCATGACCTTTCTCTCTGAGTGTAGCATTCAACTGAGATCTTCTGGAACGTTTGCTTGTCAGATGCACTCCCTGGAAGCCCAATCAGATTTCATGCCATTCTGCCCTCACTTCACTGTGAATGGGCTTCGTGTCGGGGAGGTGGGAGGAGTGGGGTGTGGGGTGGGGATGGGGTTTGGGTGGGGTGGGGCGTGAGGGGCAAGGTGTGAATCAGGCATAGAGGCCTGATAATGAGATGATAATATATTCGTATGATGTTTCAATGCTCAGCATTGGGAAATGCGCTCCGCTATTGACAGGAGGAAGGGTCAATCATATCACGCTGGCGTCAAACATGACTTATCACGATATTTTCTACTCCTGTCGCCAAATCCACCCAGAAGCGGGAAATCCCAGCTATTGCTTTTTTTTATCTTTAGCGGATTAGTTGGGAAACGGTGGAAGGATTCCCGAGTTAGTTATTAGTCCATTGAACTGGGTTCCGAACATTCATCCCATGGCCAAGAAGTCCTGGCTTGCCGTGAATCTGGAGCTTCTGTGTCAGCGGCAGGGGCTCTGCCACTGTGCAACAAGGCGTGACTCCTCATACCTAAGCTCAGCAAGACATGGACAAGCTTGAGCTGACAAGTGACAAGTAATTTGCACCACACAAGTACCAGACAATAACCAATTCCAACAAGAGAGAATTTGACCATCGCACCTTGACATTTAATGGTATTACCATCATTGAATCCTCCACATTCTGGGCGTTGCCAGTGACCAGAAATAAAAAAATAGCAAAAACAACCAAAAATACAAGAAACGTATGACCAGAATAATGAAGCAGTGAGGATAAGCATTCGAAGACACAATCAAAACTGGCAATGGCTCCAGAAACAATAAAGTCAAAGCACAAAATGAGTAAAGATAAATAATAAAATATAATAGTAAAGTTAAAACAATTTTTTTTAAAAATGCTTCAGAATAAAAGCAGAATATCCAGCTATGCTGAATCGAAGTTCGCAGTGGCCTACTGGGCATGATCCCATTCATTACCAGTTTTACAGGTTTCAGAGCTCTGAATTCAGGGATTTTGGTTGGCCAAATCCCATGATGTGCTGGTATTCCCTGGTACTTAGCTTACTTGTTTGTCCTTCTGGGCAGAAACTCAACTGGACTAACCATAATAAGTATAAGAGCAGGCTAGAGTCGCAAAATCCTATGGTAAGTAATTCACCTCCTGACTCCCCGAAAGCCTACCCACTGTCTACAAGGCACAAGTCAAGAGTGTGATGGAACACTCCACACTTGCCTGGATGGGTGCAGCTCCTACAACACTCATGAGTCATGACACCATCCAGGACAAAACAGCCCACGTGATTGGCATTCCTTCCACAAACATTCCCCAAACCGATGAACAGTGACAGCAGTGTGTACGACATACAAGATGCACTGAAACCAAGGCTCCATTGACAGCACCTTCCAAACCTACAACCACTACCATCTAGAAGGAAAAAGGCAGCAGACACATGGAAACAGTATCACCTGGGAGGTCCCCTCCAAGCCATACACCATCCTTGGAAATATATTGCTATTTTTTCACTGTGGCTGGGTCCAAATCCTGGAACTCCCCCCAACAGCATTGAGAGCATACCTACACCATAGTAATTGCAGCAGTTCATGAAGGCAGCTTACTACCATCTTCTCAAGAGCAATTCGCAATGGGCAATGAAAACTGGTCTGGCCAGCGAAGCCCAAGTCCCTTGAAGGAATAAAACTAAACTTGCCCACGAGCGACTTGCTGGTTAGCACTGCTGCCTCACAGCCCCAGGGATTCAGGTCTGATTCCAGCCTTGGGTGATTGTGTGGAGTTTGCACATTCGCCCCGTGTCAGCATGGGTTCCAGCCGGATGCTCCGGTTTCCTCCCAGAGTCCACAGATGTGAAGATTAGGTGGACTGGCAATGCCAAATTGCCCCTTGGTATTCCAAAACATGTAGGTTAGAGAATTAGTGAGGTAAATCCATGGGGTTACAGGGATATGTGGGCCTGGATAAGATGCTCTGTTGGAGAATTGATGCAGACGGAATGGGCTGAATGACCTCCTTTTGAACAGTAGGGATTCTATGATTCCATGTGTAACCATTTCCCCAGAGAAAAACATAGAGGGGGATTTTGAATTTACATCCTTTGTGTTGCTTGTCTGATCCCGTGACCATGAGGCTACATTAGCCAAGGGAAGTGGCCCGTAATGTATTAGCGAGCAGTGAATCCTCATTATACTACAATTCAGCCTGAATCAATGTATTCAACAGAGAGGGATAGAATGTGGGTAATGAGTAGGATTTGGAGGTGGGTGAAGTGAAATTTACTGGAGTAAGCACACGACTAACCTAGTTCTGACTATAATCAGAATAGTGTCATCTCAAACTTGCACAGTTTTGTAAACTTCACACGATCTTGTTTAAATGTTGCTCATTTTTCTGCTAAGGTAAATCAAAGAGATACAAATCAAAGGAAAAAGAGTCATCAGTAATGCTGATGCATTCCAAGCAGAATTAGCAGAAACCAATCCCAGGTCAGGGAATTTTAAACCTAACTGAATTATACCCCAAACCCGCCCACGTTTGTGTTTTCTGTAATCTCTGCTGATTTACGATTCAATTTGCTCCAGTTGGGTGCCACATTCAAAGCTGGCCACAACTCGGGTAAGATTTGCATTGACAAGGAAAGGCTTCTCAGATTGTAACATTTTCTTAGGTGCACAGACGCCAGTAGGCATGCTTTAGAAGCGATTTCTCAAACCAGAAACAATTCATTTATCAAGAAACTGATTAGTATACACTGATGAAACTATTAAATGATTCATTGTGTTTCTTATATGAATCATAGGATCCGACAGTGCAGAAGGAGGCCATTCAGCCTATCGAATCTGCACCGGCCATAAACACATCTTCCCTTCACTCCCTCTGTCAGCATTCTTCAGAGACCGTTCCCTCTGGGATAGCCTAATCCACTCCTCCACTATACCCAACACCTCTCCCGTCACTCATGGCACCTTCCCATGCAATTGCAGAAGGTACAACACCTGTCCTTTACTTCTTCTATGCTCACCATCTTAGGTCCAAAACATTCATTCCAGGTTAAGCAGCATTTCAATTGCACTTTTTTCAATTTGGTGTATTGCATTCGCTGCTCCCAATATGGTCTCTTCCAAATCAGAGAGACCAAGCATAGACTGGGTGATGCTTTGCTTAGCACCTTTGGTCTGTGCGCAGTCAGGACCCTGGCCTTCCAGTTGCTTGTCATTTTAACACACAATCCTACTCCCATGCCCAGGTGTCTGTCCTTGGCCCGTTGCAATGTTCCAGTGAAGCTCAACGCAAACTGGAGGAATAGCATCGCATCTTTCGCCTTGGCACTTTACAGCTTTCCGGTCTCAATACCAAATTTAACAACTTCAGATCATTTGCTCTACCCCACCTCGGCCCCTTTTGTTTTTATTGTATTTTATTCAATTTTGTACAGTTCTCTACCTTTTTTTTAATTCTTTTTCTTCATTTTTCTTTCCCTCCCCCACTTCATCCCCTTCCCTTACATTTTCTTCCCCCATGCCCCTTTTCCACATTCTACCTCTGTCCCATTTTGCTCCCATCACCACCACCCCTCCCCCCCAGCCCCCCAAACATCTCCCTCTGTCACAGCTTGCAGCTTCTCTGCCACTTGGCTCTTTATTTCATCTGTGGACAGCTAGTAACAGTCATTTCCCCTGATTTCTAAGCCAAGACTCATCTTTCATTCTCTCCCCTGCTGCATAAATATCTCCCACTCTCTATGCCTTTTAGCTTTGACAAAGGGTCATCTGGACTTAAAACGTCAGCTCTTTTCTCTCCTTACAGATGCTGCCAGACCTGCTGAGATTTTCCAGCGTTTTCTCTTGCACCGACCAGAATCTCACCCAGGCCCTATCCCCATAACCCCATGCATTTACCCTAGCTAATTCCCCTGACATTAAGGGGCAATGTAACATAGCCAATCCACCTAACTCACACATTTTTGAACTGTGGGAGGAAATTGGAGCACCCAGAGGAAACCCACACAGACATGGGGAGAATGTGCAAACTCCACACAGACAGTGATCCGAGCCAGGATTCAAACCCGGGACGTTGGCGCTGTGAGTTAGCAGTGCTAACCACTGTGTTACTGTGCCCTTTCAATGATTTCAACTGAGGTTACTCACAGATAGAGGGCTGCATGCACTAATTGGGGTGGCGTTGCCTTTTTAAGGCTTGATCCTTTGGTGACCAGATGACTGAGCTCGAACCAATGGAGCGCCAGTGCATGAATCTTGGCCAATCGAGAGTAAGGACGTATATCCCCGAGGCAGAGCGTGTTGGGGAGCTGTGTTGTGTTGCAAATCCTTTAATTGTAAATAGATTCTTTTTTTTGAATAAATCTTGTTTTATACCTGCCATACCGAGTCACCTCACAGTAACAATGCTTATTATTGATGATGAACTCATTTCCAGCTAAAATAATAGATAAAAATGCATCTGGTTACCACTCTTCAGTACACTAAGGAAAGCTTTTTGAATGGCAAGAGATTTTGGCTGGAATTCTTCCATCTTGTCTGTGGTTGGGATTTTCCAGTCCCGCTGCACTGAACGGAGATTCGGTTGAGTGCCAAGTTCTCCGTTCTTGCTGGCAATGGTGGCAAGGTGTACGACATCGGAGAATTCTGGCTTTTATGTTTGTGGTTAAGCAAATTAATGTTATCAGTAACATAAACAGTTTGGAATGCATTTCGGATGCAATTCCCTGATTGTGCCTGAAACAGAATCCTTCCTAGGAATAACTCTGCCATATATCTCCCTGTCTGTCTAGATCGTATATCTATTGGGTGGCACCGTGGATAGCACTAGGGTCTTGGGTTCAATTCTAGTCTTGGGTCTGTGTGGAGTTTGCACGTTCTCCCTATGTAGGTGTGGGCTTTCTTCAGCTTTTGTGGATTTTCCTCCCACAGTCCAAAGATGTGTGGGTTAGGTGAATCATAGAAACCCTGCAGTGCAGAAGGAGGCCCATCAAGCCTGCACCAGCAACAATCCCACCCAGGCCCTATTCCCATAACCCCACGTATTTACCCTGTTAATCCCTCTGGCACTAAGAAGCAATTTATCATGGTCAATCCACCTAACTCGCACATCTTTGGACTATGGGAGGAAACCGCACCCAGACATGGGGAGAATGCGCAAACTCCACATAGACAGTGACCCAAGGCTGGAATTGAACTCAGGTCCTTGATGCTGTGAGGCAGCATTGCTAACCACTGTGCCAATGTGCTACCCAGCTATGTGGGCTATGTTAAATTGCCCCTTAGTGTTCTAAGATGTGTAAGGTTACGGGGATAGATTCTGGACAAGATATTCAGTTGGAGAGGCAGTGCGGACTCGATGGCTCAATGGCCTTCCTCTCCACTGCAGGGATTCTATGATTAACAATGTGTGTTGCAGTTTGATATCCCATTTTGGTTCAAGAAAAAGTTCCCAGCTTTTGAATTCTGGATACAAGCGTGGGCAATACTTTTGCCCAATATTTGATAGTAAAAAGAATACTTTACACTTCACAGAATTTTGAGAATTGTGCTTTCTGGAACAGCTGGTGATGGTAGGAGAGGTTACAAAATGACCTGTGCTTCAGATAAGCTCACAATCCTCTGCTGGGTATACATCTCCATGCTGCTCAGAGGGTTTCACCACTATGTAAACATAAACCTAGCAGAGTTTGTGAGGGTCTCTTCCAGACAGCCTAAAACAGGACCTCAGAAGAATGACAGCCCCTCTGGCAATGGTATTTACATTATTTTGTCAGCCTGCAGCAATGTCTTAACATCACAAAGACCCTCCCTCTGCATCGGACAGTATGAAAGGCAAAGGTGAAATTGTGTGGCAGAATGAAGTACAGCTTTGATCTTGTCAAAAAAAACAATAATTAAAGAGGTCAAATTGCTTCAGATTTTGGCAACATATTGCTTTCGTCACAGCAGCACCTTGCAAAATACCTCCTCGGGTTTTATGACCCTTTCCTTCAAATCAAATATGGAATTAAGTTTGAAAATGGTTTTGTAAAAGGTCTCATGATGAAAAAGAAAGCTTAGGAACACTTTTTTAATTCTTCTTTTAGATACAAAGGCATACGATACTTTGAAAGACAGAACTGTATGTGTTATATATTTATGAAAAGAATGTAAAGCACTTTATTCCAAATGAGTATAACAGCGGCACAGTGGTTAGCACTGCTGCCTCACAGCGCCAGGGACCCAGGTCCAATTCCAGCCTCAGGTCTCTGTCTGCGTGGAGTTTTCACATTCTCTCCGTGTCTACATGGGTTTCCTCCGGGTGCTCCAGTTTTATTTATTTATGTTTTATTTATCACAAATAGGCTTACGCTAATGTGGTCATGAAGTTCTTGTGAAAGTCCCCGAAAATCCCTCCCGATTTCCTCTCACAGTCCACAGATGCGTGGGTTAGGTTGATTGGCCATGTTATGTTGACCCTAGTGTGTCAGGGGGATTAGCAGGGTAAATATGTGGGGTTAGAAGAAAGAGGCCTGGGTGGGATTGTAGTCAGTGCAGATCCGATGGGCCAAATAGCCTCCTTCTGCACCGTAGGGATTCTATGATATACTGAACACGTTCTCCCTCTCGTGCAATGCTGTTACTACAACTGGGTGGGCTGAGATGGTCCTTCACTCTGCTGTTTGCAGTCTGAGTCTACCACAGCCCAAGCCAGTGCTTTGGGAAGAGATTGATTTGGAAGGTAAGAGTGGTATTCGGAAGGGTATCATCATTGAGTAGGGGCAGTCTAGCCGTGCAAATTAATGAAATGTTGCATCAGTAAAATAACAGCTTTTTCAAAAAAGTAATTCAGGAGAGGAGAGAGGCCTTCTCCCAGAACAGGAATGGGAGCAGAACAAAGACTACTACCATACTCATTCTCCCTAACAGAGTTATCAAAGCGTCCCCCCTTGTTGCTGCATTATTTAGCACCAACCCACTTCTGCTAGTACCTGGAGGTTGTAATAATTCAGGCAGAAGGTAAGGAAACTAGACCTATTTTCACTGTCATTTCAGTGCAGTGCATCCTCACTGACTGGGCAACTAAGTTTCCTGTTGAAAGGTGGCAGGAATCTTAGAATCCTACAGTGCAGAAGGAGGCCATTTGACTTATCAAGTCTGCACTGACCACTATCCCATCCAGGCCCTATCCCCATAACCCCATGCTTTTATCCTAGTTAGTCCCCCTGACACTATAAGGGGGCAATTTTGCATAGCCAATCCGCCTAACTCACACATCTTTGGACTGTGGGAGGAAACCGGAGCACCCGGAGGAAACCCACACAGACACGGGGCGAATGTGCCCACTCCACACAGGCAGTGACCCAAGCCAAGGATCGAACCCAGGTGTCTGGCACTGTGAGGCAGCAGTGCTTACCATTGTGTCACTGCAAAGGATCCTGGCCTCACCCAATATATGTGTACCTTCCATTAGGGAAGGAAGTGTGGATAGTTGGGAAGGGTTGGAGGGATAGTAGTTGGAGGCATCACTGACTGAATGGTGATTGTGATAGAGATGTTTTTCTCCTCACTAGCCTAGTTGGCCTTTGAGCTCATTAGTACTTCCTTTCCTGCTCAAGCTCTGGTCAAAGCTTAGCTCAGATTATATAAAGGAAGGTAGGAAGGAACAGGAGGCCGTGGGAACAGAAGGTGGCCATGCATTCCTTAAGCATGTCCTGCGTATAGTTACATCATGTCTGATGTGTATCTGTAACTCCATCTGCTTGTCTTGGTTCCGTAACCTTCAACATTCTTGCGTAACAAAAATCTATCAAGCTCAACGTTAAAATTTTAGCTTGGCCTTCTCTCAACAACTCTTTTCCAAGACAGTGTTTCTGATTTCCCCTATCTCTTGTATGAAAGAACGCTTTTGGACAAATCACCCTTGAATGGTTTGGATCTAATTTGAAGGTTGTAGCCAATAGGTTATCTCCTAACAGAGGAAATACTTTCTCTTTATCTATCCTGGCAGTTTGGGAATCAGGTCTGTCCCTTGCCTTGATCTTGGAACAAGCTTTGAATAAATAATGAGGTCATACTGGATCACATGCAAAGGAATATTTGTGATACCATGCAATGGTGGGATATCTCAGCCAAACCTGATCCTGGGTTTCCTTAAATTTGCACACTTTTCAGCACATTGATTGGAACAGGACCCTTTGTTGGATTGTTTCTCCTTGTTAACCGGAGAGGTTTAAAACCAAATTTAATGCCATCACCTGTCTTTTTTGGTTTGATTTATTATTGTCACATGTATTAACATACAGTGAAAAGTATTGTTTCTTGTGCGCTATATTGACAAAGCATACTGTTCATAGAGAAGGGAACGAGAGAGTGCAGAATGCATTGTTACAGTTATAGCTAGGGTATGGAGAAGGATCAACTTGGTGCAAGGTAGGTCCATTCAACAGTTTGACGGCAGCAGGGAAGAAGCTGTTTTTGAGTTGGTTGGTACGTGATCTCAGACTAAGAGCAGCTAATTCATTTGGATCAAGTCAGAAAGCTTTCAGGGATGTTTGGCGTAGGTTTGAACCTTGCAGATCAGGAAGTTCCCAGTTAGATGATCTCAACTGTGGTTAGTAGTGTGGTTTATGGGCTGTGGAAGTTAGCCCACATGACCCTCAGCAAAGGATAAGGAAGGTTGAATCAACATCACACTTGATCATTAACCAGTGACTACTTTTAGAAGTGCACGTTTACTGTATACATGGATACTGCCAATCTT
Organism: Carcharhinus amblyrhynchos; assembly: GCF_965287045.1. Classification (NCBI taxonomy): domain Eukaryota; kingdom Metazoa; phylum Chordata; class Chondrichthyes; order Carcharhiniformes; family Carcharhinidae; genus Carcharhinus; species Carcharhinus amblyrhynchos. The sequence continues at coordinate 60,413,174 of NC_137335.1, forward strand.
GCTTATAATAGTCCGTATAGTCATATAGCCTAGCAATTTCTATACTGCGGCCTGTAGGCCCTGAAGATTCTGAGCCATTGAATCCAGCCTTTGATTTCAGACAACTCTGTCCTAATTACATTTATATTTTTTTTGCTGTTTTGTCTGTTTTTTTCAAATCTGAAATAGGACATCAGAATAGAAATAATAACTTACTAAGCAATAGTTTCAAATTTCTGCTATATTAAATATATAAATGCTTGTGGCAGGATCAGGACAATGATCTGAACAAAGAAAATAAGAAATCTCACAACACCCGGTTAAAATCCAACAGTTTATTTGGCAGCACTAGCTTTTGGAGCCTCAAATTCCTTCTTCAGGTGAGTGAGGACTTGTGTTCAGAAACAGGGCATATAAAGACACAAACTCAATTTACAAAATAATTGTTGAAATGCGAGCCTTTACAGATAATCGAGTCTTAAAGGTTCAGACAATGTGAGCAGAGAGAGGGCTAAGCACAGATTAAAGAGATGTGTACTGTCTCCAGCCAGGACAGTTAGTGAGATTTTGCAAGCCCAGGCAAGTCATGGGGGTTATAGATAGTTGACATGAACCCAAGATCCCGGTTGAGGCCGTCCTCGTGTGTGCAGAACTTGGCTATCAGTTTCTGTTCAGCGATTCTGCGTTGTCGCGTGTCGTGAAGGCCACCTTGGAGAACGCTAACCTGAAGATCATAGGCTGAAGTGTTCTCCAACAGGAAGAGAACACTCTTGCCTGGTGTTCATCCGTTGTTGTAGTGTCTGCATGGTCTCCCTAATGTACTATGCCTCGGGACAGCTTATAAATCAAAGAAAAGGTTCAATAAAGAAACTGCATTACTCCAAACTTGAGGCTTCACCCTGGGCCATTCCAAGCTACCCCAAAATGCCCAACATGTTCTAATTTATACTAAGTCAGCGGGTCAGCTTATCATCACATCCTTCTGTCATTGGTTATGTGGTTTACTGGGTCAGCTGACCCTTACAGCTTGTTATCATTGGTCACATGACAACAGATCCAACGTTATCACTGGTTACATTCTAATGCCTGAGGCCTGAAGGATTGAGTGGACATCTTTCTCCATGGTAGTCAAAATGACTTTGACACTGAATTTTTCTGCATCTGGAACATTCCAGAGGTTTGCTGCTGACATCTGCCGGATTTCACAATCTGCCACCCACATTGGCATTACTCCGGTATACAGCATCGGACAGCATCAGGTCCAAAGTGGAATGGGTCAGACAGATCCTGAGGGCAGTCACATCCCTCTTCAATTTTCCTGGTGCAGTTGTGATAGACTGCATTCATGTGATTACCTTGGCACTGTCAGATCAATGTGGTTTTTTGCTTTTCACTACATATATCCCTGATGCAAAGGAAGAAATGTTTCCACATTTGTAGATGACACAAAGCTTGGAGACTGTCTGCGAGAAGGACAAGGACAGCAGACACATGGGAACAGCATGTCCTGAAGGTTCCCCTCCAAGGCACACACCATTCTGACTTGGAAATATGTTGTTGTTCCTTCACTGTCAATCGGTTAAAATCGTAGAGCACCCTCTCTAACAGCTCTGTGGATGCACCTGCAGCCGCACAACCTCAAACAGACCATTGTCCATAGCAAACTACCCAGCCTTCAGGAGAACAGTGACCATGACACCACACAACCTGCCACAGCAACCTCTGCAAGATGTGCCTGAGCATCAACACGGATGCCATCATCTCACATGAGAATACTATCCACCAGGTACACGGTACATATTTTTGCAACTCGGCCAACATTGTCTACCTGATATACTGGAAAGGATGTCCCGAGGCATGGTAGACAATGCAGATGCTACGACAATAGATGAATGAACGCTGCTCGATAATCACCAGGCAAGGAAGTTCTCTTCCTGTTGGGGAATACTTCGGCGGTCATGGGCATTCGGCCTCTGATCTTTGGATAAGCGTCTCCAGGGCAGCCTTCACGAGACATGATAGCGCAGAGTCACTGAGCAGAAAATGATAGCCAAGCTCAGCATACATGAGGACAGCCTCAACAGGGATCTTGGGTTCATATCACACTATCTGTAACCCCCACAACTTACCTGGGCTTGCAAAATTTCACTTACTGTCCTGTCTGGGGACAATACATATCTCTACCCTGTGCTTAATGCTCTCACCACTCACATTATCTGTACCTTTAAGACTTGATTACCAGTAAAGACTCGCATTCCAATCATTATTTTGTAAATTGAGATTGTGTCTTTATATGCCCTGTTTGTGAACAGAATTCTCACTCACCTGATGAAATAGCAGCAAGCACTCCGGAAGCTAGTGGCTTTTGTTACCAAATAAACCTGACGGACTTTAACCTGGTGTTGTGAGACTTCTTACGGTGATGTACCTGCACCACATGGACCATAGTGATTCAAGAAGGCAGCTCACCATCATCTTCTCAAGGGCAATTAGAGATAGGCAATAAGTGCTGGCCTAACTAGCGATGCCCACATCCTGTGAAATGAATAGAAAAAGAAATAAGATGGGATCCCAAGGCTGCAAAAGGACATAGACAAAAGTAATGGCGAGAAACAAACCAGGATAGATGGAGTTCAAATGTGGGGAAGTGTGAGGGACCCACTCTTGATCAAGACAAGGCATTTCAGAAGATTTTCTTAATTGTGAGAAACAAGGAGTGATGGAGGAACAGAAAGATTCTGATGTTAATGACCTCAAAGTATTGTGTCTGGATCTCTTTGGCACATTGCCATTTCAGGAGTTCTGCCTGATAGCATTACTTGTGGTTCCCCCAGTTTGGAGAGTTTATTCATTCCTTCAGTGAACCGACACCACTTAGCAGCCTGATTCAATGCATCAACTCCAGCTTTATTTGGGTATGTGGTAAATTAGTTATCCCTTCAATTTGTAAATGCCCCTGAGACATTCTTCTGACAATGCATCCAACAGTCACTTTTAAACAGAAAAGAAATGATTCAAGAAATCGACGGGAAATGTGAAAATCGATCCAAGTGCTTTCTGACTTCCTCCTTTCGCAGGACATTTATTTAGTACACACTGAATGGGAACAGAGAATGTGGAACCATACAGGAATTTGTTTGAAGATTTTAATTGTGTACACTTGAGCCATATGTACTTCAGAGGAGAGGACTGAATTGCCCCGCAGCTCCCCAAACAGGATATGCAGTGTGTGGAAAGAAAGCTTTCAAATTTTAATAGTGCTTAAGGGTATACCCAATTAGACATCTGAGATCTTACGTCATGCGACTTTACCCACTAGTCCTTCCAAAATAATCTGTGGCAGAATGTCATGTAGGACTTCACTGAACAAGTCGGTGAAAATCTCAACATGGAGTCCTACTTTGTATAAGAAATGTCAACAATCCAACCAATGATACAAGGTATAGCTGATCAAAGCACCTTTTTATTCATTGATACTCGTAATTTAGACATTTATGAATGCATAGACGTAAAGAGAGAACCTCACAGACCACAACCAACGCCCCCATCCCTGCTGCAGTTAAAAATTACAACTAACAACACGTCCCAGCTCCACCATCATAATTCACTGGGTTGCTTGATTATCAGTTTTTCACAGATACGATGAATGTGTGGCATGGTGGCACAGTGGCTAGCGCTGCTGCCTCACAGCAGTAGGGACCCGGGTTCAATTCCGGCCTCGGGTCACTGTTTGTGTGGAGTTTGCTCGTTCCCCTCCGTGTCTGCGTGGGTTTCTTCCGGGTGCTCCGGTTTCCTCCTACAGTCCAAAGATGTGTGGGTTAGGTTGATTGGCCGTGCTAAATTGACTCTAGTCAGAGGGGATTGACAGGGCAAAAATATGTGGTTATGAGGGTGAGGCCTGTGTGGGATTGTGGTCAGTGCTGACTCGATGGGCCAAGTGGCTTCCTTCTGCATGTGGGGATTCTATGAAGATCTAGTGCTCCTTTCTCAAGTGGGCACAAAGTATCTTGTGGTAATGTTCTGAAGAAGTATTGGAGACTACCCCCAGTGTCCCGCCCAGTAGACATCGGGAGAAAAATGATTATCAGGTTGGTATCATAGAATCCCTACAGCGCAGAAGAGGCTATTCGGCCCATCGAGCCTACACTGACTCTCATGTTGCTGCTTGTGGGAACTTGCTGTGTTCTCAACATTTTAAAAAGCCATTGATTGCCTACCATTCAAAAGCCATTGATGGTCAAGCACTGTGGGACCTCCCCAGGTTGTGAAAGGTGATATATACATTCACAAAAACCAGAAAATGCTGCCGAAATTCAGCAAGACTGACAGCATCTGTAGAGAGAGAATAGAGCCAATGTTTCAAGTCCGGGTGACGGTCACAGCTTTCTCTGCTGGTGTTCAGTTCTCTTATGAAGGGTCATCCAGCACTTTTCCAGTATTTTCTGTTTTCGTTTCAGATTCCAGCATCCGCAGCGTTTTGCCTTTATATGTACATTCACGTTTGTTTTGATGTGACCTTAAGTTAATCGACCATGAAGATCCTTGGTTAAACATTTAAGTGGTGATTCTAGTGGGAAGTCATGTTAGCTGGATACAGGATCAGAATTGTGACTATAACATTCAAACCCACCCTCAGATCAAAACTCTCAGTAAATCCAATTGCCCACTGGGAGCATGTGATCACCCCCAGTTTACAGTATTACGATTTGATTTGATTTATTATTGTCACATGTTTTAGGATGCAGTGAAAAGTATTGTTTCTTGCATGCTATACAGACAAAGCATACTGTTCATAGAGAAGGAAACAAGAGAGTGCAGAATGTAGTGTTATAGACATAGCTAGGGTGTAGAGAAAGATCAACTTAGTGTGAGGTAGATCCATTCAAAAGTCTGATGGCAGCAGGGAAAAAGCTGTTCTCGTGTCATTTGGTACGCGATCTCAAATGCGGAAGAGAGTGTGCCCGGGTCGTTGATTAAGTTGGCTGCTTTTCAGAGGTAGCAGGAAGTGTTGACAGTATCAATGGATGGGAGACTGGTTTTGCGTGATGGACTGGGCTTTGTTCATGGCCCTTTGTAGCTCTTGTGGTCTTGGACAGAGCAAGAACCATACCAAGCTGTGATACAACCTGAAAGAATGCTTTCGATGATAGTGAGTTTGCACAAGAAGCAGTCAGTCCTCCTGTGTCAAGGCCAGGGATGGAAATATTGAACAAGGTTTACTCCCCCGATCGTTATTCTTTGACTGCGAGTAGAGGCACGTGCACGGCAATGCTTGAGAAGAATCAAATCCGTTTTAATGGTCCCTGGATCCACATGGACTGTGAAATCCCAGTAACATAGCTCAAATGCATGGTTAAAATAGGAAATACTGGAAATAGTCAGCAGGGCTGGCATTAGCTGTAGAGAGAGAAACTGAGAGAGAAACATTTCAGAACCTTTTTCCACAACATGGCGAATGACCGGTTGTATTCGCTCAAGCTCTGATGCGCATAATTTAAGAGATGGTGGTGTCATTGTGTACTATAACTACTGCTGGAACTATTGCCCAGCTTGGTGATTGCTGCGTATGTTCGAAGAAAAGTGTTATTATCACTGGACTAGTAATCCAGAGACCAGGGTAATGCTCTGGGGACCCAGGTTCGAATCCCACCATGGCAGATGGTGGAATTTGAATTCATTAGGAAAATCAAATGATAACCGTGAAACCAGAGTTAATTCTTGTCAAAACCCATCTAGTTCAGGGACACCTTATAGAGAAGAAAATTTGCCATCCTTACCTGGCCTGGCCTGTATGTGACTCTAAACAGAGTAAGAAGTCTCACAACACCAGGTTAAAGTCCAACAGGTTTATTTGGTAGTAAAAACCACTAGCTTTCGGGGTTTGCCCCTTTAACCTGGTGTTGTGAGACTTCTTACCCCAGTCCAATGCCGGCATCTCCACATCGTGACTCCAAACCCACAGCAATGGTGTTGACTCTTAAACGCCCTCTCAATTGTATCAAACCGCTGCAGAAAATTGGATAAAGAATGGAACCGGATGGAACGCCTTGGCACCAGAAATGACAGCAGCAAACTCAGCCCTGTCGATCCCGCAAACCCCTCCTTACTAACATGTGGGGACTTGGGAGAGCTGTCTCAAAGACTCATTAAACAGCAGCCTGACATGGTCATACTCACGGAATCATCCTTTACAGATAATGTCCCAGACACCGCCATCACCAACCTAGGGTATGTCCTGTCAAAAAAGAACAAAGAACAGGAGAGTCTTCGGCCCTCCAAGCCTGCGCTGATGATATTGTCCGATCTAGACCAACGTCTTATATCCCTCTATTCCCTGTTTGTTCATCTGTCTATTAAGATAAGTCTTAAACGTAGCTAACCTAACTGCCTCAATCACCTCACTTGGCAGTGCATTCCAGGCTCCCACCACCCTCTGTGTAAAAAAACTTCCCCCGCACATCTCCACTGAATCTTTCCCCACTAATCTTGAACTTGTGCCCCCTTGTAATTGTCATTTCTGCCCTGGGAAAAAGCTTCCAACTGTTCACCCTATCCATACCTCTCATAATTTTATAAACATCTATCAGGCTACCCCTCAGCCTCCATCTTTCAGGGAGAACAATTGCAGCTTATTCAATCTCTCCTCATGGTTAATACTCTCCATACCAAGCAACATCCCGATTAACCTTTTCTGTACTCTTTCCAAAGCCGACACATCCTTCTGGTAGTGTGGTGACCAGAATTGGACGCAGAATTCCAAATGTGGCCTATCCAACGTTTCATATAACTGTAAAATAACTTGCCAACTTTTATATTCGATGCTCCAGCTGATGAAGGCAAGCATGCCATATGCTTTCTTCCCAACTGTGCTGCTGGGTCTGTCCTACTGGCAGGACAGTTGTATACAGTCAAGAGGAAATTGGCTTCATCATTGATTCAGGACCCCATGAAATTTCATACATGGGCAAGGAAACCTTTTACTGATTACTGTGTACCACCCACTACTCCCATCAATCCCATACCCTTGCCACTCTCTTCAGCCCCACTCACCGCCAATAACACCCCCAATGAATTAGTGCTCCTCCACGTTGAACACCACTCAGAAAAAGTAGTGAGGGTGGCATGGGTGCAGAAGGTACTCTGGGTAAGGGAGCTCAGTGTCCATCCATCATCAAGAGTGGCTCGAGATTGCCATGATAGACCAAACTGGCTGATTCCTAAATGCCCTAAAGGTCATAGCAGCTACATTGGGTCTGAGGCAACCAACACAAGGGAAAAACAAACTTGATCTCATCCTCACCAATCTGCTACAGGTACATCTGTCCATGACAGTATTGGTGGCATGACCGCCACACAGTCCTTGTGGAGATGTAGTCCCGTCTTCAGATTCAGGATGCCCTCCGTGATGTTGTGTGGCATGCTAAATAGATGGGTAACTCAAAATTGGGCATCCATGAGGCACTTGGGTCATGAGCAGCAGCAGAATTGTACACAACCACAATCTATATAATCTTCTGGCCCAGAGTATCTCCCAATCTCCCACTACCACCATGCCTGGGATTCAACCCTGGTTCAATGGAGAGTGCAGGAAGGCAAGCCAGGAGCAGGCACACCTGAAAATGAAATTTCAACCTAGTGAAGTGACAACACTGGACTACTTGTGTGCCAAACAGCATAACCAGCAAGCAACAGACAAAGCTAAATGATGCCACAACCAAGGAGCAGATCTAAACTCTAAAGTCCAGCCACATCCAGTCATGAATGGTGGTGAACAATTAAACAGCTCCACAAATCGCCCCATCCCCAGTGATCGGGAGGTCAGCACATCAATGCAAAGGATAAGGCTGAAGCATTTGCAACAATCTTCAATCAGAAGTGCCGAATGGATGGTCCACCTCAGCCTCGTGCAGACATCCCTAACGTCATGAATGCAAGTCTTCAGCTAATTTGGTCCACTTCATGTGATATCAAGGAATGGCTGAAGGCACTGGTTACTGTAAAGGCTATGGGCCCTGACAACATTCTGGCAATTGTACTGAAGGTACAGATCTTGCTGCAACCCTAGCCAAGCTGTTCTAGTACAGCGACAACACTGGCATCTACCCAACAATGTGGAAAATCGCCCAGGGGCACAGTGGCATAGGACCAGGGATCTGGGGTCAAATCTGCCCTCAGGTCACTATTGATGTGGAGTTTTGCACATTCTCTGCATACCTATATGGGTTTCCTCCAGATGCACTGGTTTCCTCCCACAGTGTAGAAATGTGCGGGTTAGGTTGATTGGCTGTGCTAAATTGCCCCTAGGCTGTATGGTAAGGGGGATATGTCCTGGGTGGGATTGTTATCAGTGCAGGCTCAGTGGGCCAAATGACTTCCTTCTGCATTGTAGGGATTCTATGATTCTATGAAGTTTGTCCTGAAAAAAAAACTGGACAACTCCAATCCAGAGAAGTATTACCCCATCAGTCTACTCTTGAACATCAGTAAAGTGATTGGAGAGGTCATTAACAGTGCTATTATTTGTTAAGCAATTGCTGATTGATGTTCCATTTGGGTTGTGCCAGGGCTATTCAGCTCCTGACCTCATTACATCCTTGATTCAAACACAGACAAAAGACTGAACTCCAGAGGTGAGGGTGACTACCCTCAGCATTTGACTGAGTATGCCATCAAGGAGCCCTCACAAAACATGAGTCAATGGGAATCGGGGGAAAAGCCCTTCACTGGTTGAGTCATACCTGGCACAAAGGAAATGGTTGTGGTTATTTGCGGCCAATCATTTCAGTTCCAGGCCCGCACTGTAGGAGTTCCTCAGGGAATGTTCAAGGTCCAACAATCTTCAGCTGCTTCATGAGTGACGTAATGTTCAGCACTATTAGAGAATCCTCAGATACCGAAACAATCTGCGTCCAAATGCAAGAAGACCAAGATAATATCCAGGCTTGGGCTGACAAGTGGCAAATAACATCTGCTTCACACAGGTTGCAGGCAGTGATACCAACAAGAGAGAATCTAAAATTTGCCCCTTGACATTCAATGGCATTACCATCACTGAATCCCCGGCTGTCATTGACCAGAAACTGAACTGGACTAGCCATATAAATACTAAGGCTAAGGAATAGGTCTGAGGCTCGAAGTCCTGCAGTGAATAACTCACCTCCTGACTCCCCAAAGCCATCCACCATCTACAAGGCACAAGTCCAGAGTGATAACACAACTCTACATTTGCCAAATGTGTGCCAACAATCCACAAGAAACTCAATGCCATCCAGGACAAAGCAATCCACTTGATTGGCATCCCTTCCACAAACATTCATTCCTTCCAGCAACAAAGCACAGGAGTAGCCGTGTGTGCCATTTACAAAATGCACTGCAGGAACTCACCAGTCCTCTTTCAGCAGCTCCCCTCCAAACTACCCACCATCCTGACTTGGAAATATATCATTGTTCCTTCTCCATCGCTGAGTCAAAGCCCTAGAATTCCCTTCCTAGTAACACTATGGATGGACCTACATGATGCAGACTGCAGCACTTCAGGAAGGCAATTCAGCACCACCTCCTCCAGGGCAATTAGGGGTGGGCAATAAATGCTGGCATCGCCAGCAATGCCCACAACCCATCAAAGAATAAAGAGACACACCCTCACTTAATTTACCCTCTCAATAAAAAAGGGCAAATTAGATAAGAAAACCAAGGTTTCAAACATAAGTTTATGACTTTCCAATCTGTCTCTGATGATATCTTCTGAGAAAATGATGAGCAGGAGAATCCTCTCGGCAGTATTTGGGATGTTGGTTTAGATGGTTTACTTATTCCTGCAGTAAATAGGAGCTGAGTTGAAATATTTGATGCTGATAACCAGTGACCCGAATTACTTCAGCTTTTTAGCTGGTAAAATGCTAATTCAGTAATTGTTCCCTTTAGATTATAACCCCTTTACGCTTCAGCGTGTCATCAGCACTTATTGCTTAACCAAAACAAATAACAATGTGATGTGTGAAAATCGATCCCAGTGCTTTCTGACTCCTTCTCTAAGCAGACCATGTATTTAGGGTAAACTGAGGGGGGAACAGAGAATGTGGAACGGTACAGGAATTTGTTTGAAGACTTTAATTTTATGCACTTAAGCCATATGCACTTCAGAGGAGGAGATTGAATTGCCCTTCAGCTTTTCAAACAGGATATGCAGTGTGAGAAAAAAAGCTTTCAAATCTGTATCCGTGGCTTCATCACTAATGCTGTAGTAAAGAGGATTATCAAACAAGAATGGGTCTCGTTGATTCATCAATACCTGAATGGGTGCACTACTTAAAGGCACTTTTATGTTGATAGAGTACCTTCGATGGCGAGTGCAAAGTTCTCCCACTGTGACAACACTCTGTTATATAAAGTGGGAGAAGTCCAGGACTCTAATTGCAGGGGAGACCTGTCCTTTTTTTTGTAGATGCCATGAACTACTGTAAGGGTTGTACTTGAATCAAAAGTACATGGGGCCAGATTCACTTTTTTATTCATTGACTGTGTGAGTCTGAACCTTCCACGCGGCCTTTAATTGCTAGCCGTGGCAGAAAAGACAAACAAGAGAAAAACCGCTCACAGGAATCACGGGCGCTGTGTTAACTGTGCCTTAACAGCAAGCGCAGCCAGTAATGAATGGAGTCAAAGCCTTCCTTTTATTCACAATGCACAAGTACCTGATGCAGGGGTCGCTTGTGGGAAGAATTCAAATTTAAATCTTCAAAGTTTTGTGCTTCCTGCTGTGAGGCCCATGAGTAAAAGTCCACAGCCAAGAGCCATTAATACCATCGGGACCCAGCAAACATACACTGACCAAGGACCATGTCCTTACTGCCGGCAATAAAATTCCAGCTGTTCAGTTCCCGGAGACCCCAGGGCAGTTCATCGAACCGGGGGGCGGGGGGAATCGGACAGGTAATTGCTGTTTTATCAGCCCACCAAATACGGTTAAAACCACTATCAACATTCGCTGATTGTGGATTCATTCCAGGATTAGTAATCATTCATTTATATATCTCCTTATTTATACATTTATATAACTTTATAAGCACAGTTACATGGAATTACTAAAGTATAAGTTACACTTTCCTGTGCCAGTGTAACATATCCAATTTCCCGTAACTACCATCCTTATTGATGCCGAGTGAAGTTGCTTACTTACAGAGGAATTAAAGGCATTTCTGCAGGGTGAATTTACAGCTATTGTAAACCAGATTTAAACAGTTCAATTTCTCCTTTGAGTTTCAATTCGAATGCTTAGCCCCAAGTGGAGAAGCCACTTTCAATTAATTCATTTTGGACTTGAACTCGTGACAAAATTCAAAAGATGGTGTCTGCCTCCATCCTGAGTAATAATGGCATTCAGAATTAAATCGGGGGCTTGCTATATTCCTCCTATAGTTAAGCGAATGCCTTTGTCACTTGCACGAACCTTTCTCTTACACTCATGAAATGGTAATGGCGTAGATTGTTACCAATGATTGAAGTAGTTTCCCTTCGCAAGAGTTGCCTGCAGTGTAAAATACAAAACTATCGCAGCTCTCTTTAAATAGACAAGTGATTTTAACTGATTTCAGAGCTGAAAATGATTCCTCCTTAGCATTTTCAGTGTTGAAAACTGATTTGTTAACATACAGCAAATGCTGTAATAGTGACACAATAGTTAGCACTACTGCCTCATAGCGCCAAGGGTCCCGGGTTCAATTCCCGGTTTGGGTTTCTGTTTGTGCAGAGTCTGCATGTACTCCGTGTCTGCGTGGGTTTCCTCCGGGTGCTCCGGTTTCCACCCACGGTCCAAAGGACATGCTGGTTAGGTGCATTGGCCACGCTAAATTCTCCCTCAGTGGACCCGAACAGGCGACTTGGGGGATTTTCACAGTAGCTTAATTGCAGTGTTAAAGTAAGCTTATTTGTGAGACGAATAAATAAACAGTGCAAGCCATAATGGAAAGCATTTATTAACAGAATAATGTTCATCCTGAGCTAAAAATTAAAAATGTTAGCAGTATAAACAGAGGTAATTGGACATTTTGAATAATGCAAGTTGCCTGGACACACGCTGGCTTCGTCCTGTGTGTTGAAAATAAAAAGGTCCTTGGAGATCTTTATGTATACTGAAAGAAATGATTTTGTTTGGCACATTCTCTGCACATTCCGCAGCACTGGCAAACATAACCATACCATCACTCAGCTGCCACAGAGGAGTGCCAGGGATGAACAGTTCAGGAGTAGATCTCGATTTAAGCTTGCTGTGTACATTTAGAGGACACCATTTACTTTGTGAGCTGCTCATGGTGCTTTATATCTTTGGGCTTTACCGCACTCACTAGCAGCAACGTTCACTCGCTGCCTCTCATCCTCCCTGTTGTTCCAGGTTCAGTATTCACAGGGGGATACTGACTGCCTTGGCCTCAGGCTTGATTTTCTTTCTAAGCCTAAAAGTAAGAAGGATGTTTCCAAAGTTGAGTTAACATTCTGGTGGCACGCTACTTCTGGAGGTTATTCAACGTTTTTTTTTTAAGAAAGTGAAAGCTTTTTAGATTCAAACCTGAATTTTTAGAGCTCCTGCCTCACCTCCTGTGTTAAGTGGGTACGGCGCAGCCAGGAATTGGGGAGGGGGGGGGGCACCTCTGGTGCTGTCTGTGGCTGCATGCCAGGCACCCACCCCAGGCAAGTGGGGGTCCTAATTAAAAGGTCAAAGTGGCGCTCTCAAGAGCAGCTGCAGCAGTCACCATTAAGTGAGGAATACCTGGGGGATGGAGAGGAAGGAGCAGGGAAAGGATGGGGGGGTTGGTGGGGAACATCAGCATTCTGCAACAAGGGATGTCAGGGATCAACTCACAGCTCAGTGATTCTGCAGCGCTTCTCACACTCTGCCCTGAAAACGTTTCAGAGAGCCAACCCCCCACGACAGAACAGAACGCATTCTTTCTCATTCCCTTTGACCTGTTTTGGAGAACAAAGGAAGAAAGACTTGCATTTGTATAGTGCTTTTCATGTGGGAGCTTGCAGTGTTGTAATGTTGGAAATGCGGCAGTCAATATGTGCACAGCAAGTTCCGACAAGCAGCGATGTGATAACAACAACTTATATTTATACAGCTTGCTTTCAGTGATTGACATACAAGGACACCCAGTCCCTTTGTACGTCAACACTTCCCACTCTATCACCGTTTAACTAATTCTGTTTTTTCCTACCGAAATGGATAAGTTCACACTTCTCCCTGTTGTACTGCACCTGTCATTTATTTGCCCATTCACTCAACTTATCTAAATTGCCTTGAAACCTCTTAACCACTCATATTCCCGCCAAGCTTCATGTCATCTGTAAACTTGGAAATATTACTTTCGGTTATATATTTAGTGAATACCTGGGGCCCAAGCAATGATCAGTGTGGGACCCCACTAGTCAGCGCCTGCCACTCTGGAAAAAGATCTATTTATACACTGTTTCCTGTCTGCAGTTCTCAATCCATGTCAATATATTACCCCCAATCCCAAATGCTTCAATTTTGCACGCTGACCTCTTATGTGGGACTTTATCAAAAGCTTTCTGAAAACCTTACTACTTCTACTCATTATATTCTCAAAATTCCAGTGCTTTTGTCAAACACGATTTTCCTTTCATAAATCCATGTTGACTATTTAATTCCGTTGATATTTTCAAAGTATCCTGCTATCACATCTTTTATAACAGATTCTAGCATTTTTCCTGCTACTGATGTTAGGCTAACCAATCTGTAATTCCCTACTTTCTCCCTCCCTGCTTTTTTAAATAGTGGGGTTACATTTGCCACCTTCCAACCTGCAGACACTGTTCCAGAAGCTACAGAAATTTTGGGTGATTACAACCACTCCATCAGCTATTCCCCTGGCCACCTCCTTTAGTACCCTGGGATGTAGATAACTCAGTGCCATTAATTTCTCAGCACAATTTTTATAGTGATACTAATTTCGTATAATTCCTCCTTTTTACTAGATCCTTGGTTCCTCAGGATTTCTGGTGAATTATTTGTGTCTTCCTCCGAGAAGACAAAACTAAACTAATTGTTTCATTGTTCAGCCATTTCTTTGGCTGAACAATTTCAATTATAAATTTACCCTTTTTGAAACGTAAGGGACCTACATTTGTCTTCACCAGTGTTTTTATTTTTGTGTACTTATAGAAAATGTAACAATCTGTTTTTGTGTTCATTGCAAGTTTACTTGCTTGCACTATTTTGTCCCTCTTACGGTGTGATTAAGCAGCCGGACTGTGGTGTCATATGGCTTTCAGTGATATCAGAATGACATCATCGGAAGAGAAATGTGTGTCATGTGATCCAGTCTTAGTCTCACTTTTTCTTTAAGCAGAGCACAAACACAGTTCTAATGTCTTCAAACTTTATACCTATGTATAACTGGTCTCATGTCCCTGGTTTTAATAAATGATGTGGAGGTGCCGGCGTTGGACTGGGGTAAACACAGTAAGAAGTCTTACAATACCAGGTCAAAGTCCAACAGGTTTATTTGGTAGCAAAAGAACTCCCACTCACCTGACGAAGGGGCAGCGCTCCGAAAGCTAGTGGCTTTTGCTACCAAATAAACCTGTTGGACTTTAACCTGGTGTTATAAAACTTCTTACTTAATAAATAAACCAGCATGTCTACTCAATCCCTTATGAGCAATTGGAGCCTTGTGTCTTCTATATTGAATAAGCCAAAGATACTAATTGTATCTTTCCTCTAGCATGCCAGACTCACTCAAGCAACAGTATGTAAAATGCAGGTTGATGTTGCTAAGTTTGTTGCATCTGAGTTGAGTTGGTGACAGAATAAAGTAACATGCTGGGTACATGACCAGCCTCTCCTAACCTATGGCTCATGACCCTATGAGGGCCAGGGATCTCCAATGCTTACTGCTTTGTATGTGTGTGGGAGTGCAATGATGCTAGGGACCCCTGTATTATGATCAATGTCTTGAGAAAAGGGAGGGTGAGAATTGGCAAGTGCATGTTGACAAGAAATATAGGATTTAAGCAGAAGGAAAGTGGACTGGGCAAATCATCAATGTAAATTCAAATGTGTATAATGAGAAGTGAGGCCACAGTGCTGGGAGGAGTTGGTTGTAAAAGTACTTGGATGTGAGAAGAGAAAGGTCGTGCATGAACAGAAGGACACAAGAAATAGGAGCAGGAGAATACAATGTGGCCCATCAAGCCTGTTCCGCCATTCAATATATTCATTGCTGATCTCAGGCTTTAACTCAACTTTCCCAACCATTTTCTGAATGCCTTGATTCCTTGACAGACCAGAAATCTACCTGTCAAGTCTTAAACATATTCAAAGATGGAGCATCCACAACCCATGGGGATAAAGAATTTCAAAGATTCACAAAACTTAGAGTGAAGTAATTTCTCCTCAACTCAGTTCTAAATGATCAGCCCCTTATTCTGAGATGATGTCTTGTGTTTTAGATTCCCCAGTCAACAGAAACAATCTCTCAGTGTCAACCCTACCAAGCCCCATCAGAAACTTCTTTCATTGAGCACAACTCTTGTTCTTTTCAACTCCAGAGAATATAGGTTCCACTTACTCAGCCTCTCATCCCAGAGGCAAATCTCATGAACTTTCACTGTAGCATCTCTAATTCAAATATCCTTCTATATTTCCGAAAACTAGAACTGTGCACAATATTCCAGGTGCAACAAGTAGTCAGCTTACATTAGGAGGCCAGTCTTACAAGTAAATGCTTGGGAGAGAGTTTGGATCTCTTTTAATATGTTTGACATTAAGCAATGTCCTCCTTCCCCTTCTCCAAATCTTGAATTGTTTCCGCTAATCCGGCTTTTCATGGTGATCTGAAGCCAGCTCTTTATTTTTTAAGTTAATGGCCTGTACCGACTTCTCTAGTTTCTGAGGCATGTCAAGTGAACAAAAAACAAAATCTGAAAGTGCTTTTTTTTCAATAAATGTGCACAGGGAAGCTGTTGCTCCAGCTCTGTGAAGGCTATCCTGTAATATTATAGAACCCCTACAGTGCAGAAGGAGGTCATTCAGCCCATCGAGTCTGTGCTGAACACAATCCCACCCAGGCCCTATTCCCATAACTCCACATTATATTTTCCTGCTAATTCCTTGACACTAGGGTCAATTTAGCACGGCCTATCAACCTAACCCGCACATCTTTGGATTGGGGCGAAGCCGAAGGAAAATCACACAGACAATGATCCGAGCTGGAATTGAATGTGGATCCGTGGTGCTGTGAGATAGCAGTGCCAACCATTGTGCCACCGTGCCAGTGACAGACTGTGCAGAATATGCTATCATGATCTAAACTCCAGATTAAATCTTTACTAAAAGCTGCTCTTTAATATAAACCTGGATGAGACAATGAACAACTGACCATGGAACAGTAATTAAATCTGGGGCTTCCTTGGTCTGGGGTGCCTCAGAAACACACAGTGTTGTGTATTTATTCACTCAACAGTCCTTCAGCCTTTTCACTCAAACCTTAATGACTCAGTAATCGTTAATCCATATTGATTCTCATTTTTCCGTGATAAAAACAGATGTGATTCCCAAAATACTGATGAAATCCCACGTTTCAGAATGGAATTTGTCTTGTTCTGTTACCATAAGCCCATGGCCTGGTGGATGAATAGCTTGTTTTTTTTCTACTTCCTGTACGATGACCAAACTCTCAGCAAGTCTCTCCTTCATTGCCGCCCTCTGTGCCATTTCCATGATGTAATCTGTTCATGTCAGGCAGTAAACCTAATGTATTCTCCATTTCCTTGCACCATGGTGTCGCTTCACGAGGTTTAGGAAGGTATTAGATAGTGTGCGGGTGGGTAAGTGCCAAGCCACCATGGTGTGGTCACCCTGAGGCTTGGCCTACTGTAACGTTGGAGCCTCCTTAGTATCTAAAAGGAGGGCTGTCATCCCCATTGTGCATAGGATCAGGATTTCTACACACATAAGCTACACTTTTTAACATTTTAAAGACCAGAACTTGATAGAAGGGGCGATCACAGTCAGACTGCCACCCTGCTCCTTTTCACTTAAGCAGGAGTGGCACATTTCTCATCTGACCTTCCGACTCAGGCCTGCTGTGAAAGGTGCAGTCCTTTCTTGAGGCATTCGGTCTGGAGCAGTAACATCAGGGGGAAGTGAAGCCATGCCCTCTTTTAGAGGTCTGACAACACCAGGTTTTAGTCTAACCGATTTATTTGATAATAGACTCACAAGCTTTCGGGGTTAGTCCCTTCGTCAGGTGAATGGAGACTTCTCACCTGATGAAGGGACTAACCCCAAAAGCTTGTGAGTCTATTATCAAATAAATCGGTTGGACTAAAACCTGGTGTTGTCAGACTTTTTACTGTGTTTACGCCAGTCCAACGCCGGCATACCCACATCATCTCTTTTAGAGGTGCCAGCTGTCATAAAACATGTAGGTATAAAAGTCTCAGCCACTTTGAGAAACCAGGGAGAAGGTAAGTGTGTAAGCGAAGTGGGTGGGATGACAATGTCCTCTCCACCAAAGGAATAGTTACCTGCACATGCGCCAGCAAAATAGCATTCTCATTTGGAAAGCCTTAGTGTTGCTTTGAGCAATCATTTAATGTTTAATTTTTTATATATAAACAGAAATGCTCCAACACAGGACGAATACACTCTGCTGCTTTGAATGAAGCAATAGATTTTTGCTTTATCAGTTTTCTTCTTTCCTGTCCTGAACATAGGAACAGGAATAGGTCATTTTGCTCCTCAAATCATGATGATACCAATGTTTGCTTGAGCAGATCTTATAGATGGCAGAAGCCAAAAACCAAGAGGCTTTCTTCAAGGGTTGATGCTGGACAGAGGGGATCAATAAGTCAACTTACTGTTGGATACATCATCTGAGGCCTGATCCTCTTCACATTCAATATCTATGTGTGCAATTATAGGGGAAATGAATCTGTATATCAGGAACCTCCCTCTTGACATACACCTCTCTTGGCTGCCCTGATGTGATCTGCAAGTAAAGCTCAGCCCAGATTAGGCATCAGGCCAAATATCTTTGTCTGTGCCACCCGGGGCAGTCTTTTCACCAACCAGGCCAGCAGAAAGTGCACAGCGCCAAGTTTATAGCTCCAAAGGACTTCAAAGTGCCTCCTATACATCGCTGCATCTCTTCACACTGTTTCTCTTCACCAAGTGTTAATGAGGCAATTCAGCTGGCTCAATCCTCCATGGAAAACTGCAGACCTGCTAGGATAGCATTCAACTGCATCTTTAATGAATACACAGGTTTTGTTGTAGTGAGATATAGAGGATTCTCAGGGGGCTTGAAACAGTAGATGCTGAGAGGCTGTTTCCCCTTGTGGGACAGCATTGGAGCAGGGGGCATAATCTTAGAGTAAGGGGTTACCCACTCTCCCACTCTCCATTCACCTGACGAAGGGGCTAACCCGAAAGCTTGCGAGTATATTATCAAATAAATAGGTTGGACTAAAACCTGGTGTTGTCAGACTTTTTACTGTGTTTACGCCAGTCCAACGCCGGCATACCCACATCATTACCCACTTAAGACAGAGCTGAGGAAGAATTTCTTCTTTCAGGAGGCAGTGAATCTGTGGAACTTTTTTACTGTAGACGACTATAGAGCTTGGATTGTTAAGCATGTTTAAGGCTAAGTTATGATGTGGAGATGCCAACGTTGGGCTGGGGTGAATGCAATCTGAAGTCTCACAACACCAGGTTAAAGTCCAACAGGTTTATTTGGTAGCAAACGCCACTAATGTTTGCTACACAGAGCCCTGAAAGCTAGTGGCATTTGCTACCAAATAAACCTATTGGAATTTAACCTGGTGTTGTGAGACTTCTTACTAAGGCTAAGTTAGGCAGATTTTTAATCAGTAAGGGAATCAAGGGTTATGGGGATAAAGCGGGAAAATGGAGTTGAGGATTTTATCAGATCAGTCATGACCTCATTGTATGGTGGAGCAGACCTGATGGGCTGAATGGCCTACTTCTGCTCCTATGTCTTATGGCCTTATGGTTATCCAACTTGGAAAACCATTCCAGGCATTAATCATTCTCGTTGCTTCAACCCATCCTCTTGATTTCAGTTCTGAACTTGTCGAATGGATGGAGTTGAGGTATTATTTTACAGATTGTTATTTTCCATTCGTTCATTTATTTTTATATTCTCCACCTGGGGCTCTCCCTGAGACTCAAAGGATAAGTGTATCCCCCAAAGGGTTAATGCACTGTACATTTTCAGGAAAGGCCCAGATCTATGTTAAGTTGGATTATCTCAGCCAGAGTGATAGTATGGGGGGGGTGGGGGGCGGGTGGGGCACACTTGGATTCCCATTTGTTTGATATGGTGAGAAGACAAAAATCAAGTTCCTGCTCCTAATTGCCAATTCTGAGCACTGCACTTTAGGAAGGTTGGTAAGGCTTTGGAAAGGCTGCAGAAGAGATTGACCAGACTGGTATCATGTGTACAAGGTTTCAGTTATGTGGAGACACGGGACAAACTAGGATTTTTCTCTGCAGAGGAAAGAAGATTGGGGGATATTTGATAGACGTGCTCAAATTTCAAGGCAGCAAGAAACTACAAAGGGTTGTGAACGAAACCCTGTCCATTACGCAAACCGGCCTCCCATCCATTGACTCTGTCTACACTTCCTGCTGCCTCAGGAAAGCAGTCAGCATGATTGAAGACCCCACAGTCCCCAGACTCTCTTTTCCACCTTCTTCCGTTGGGGAACAATACAAAAATCTGAGATCATGTACCAACCAACTCAAGAACAGCTTCTCTCCTGCTGCCATCAGACTTTAAAATGGACCTATCTCGCATTAAGTTGATCTTTCTCTGCACCCTACCAATGACTGTAACACTACATACAGCACTCTCTCCTTTCCTTCTCTGTGAACCATATGCATTGTCTGTATAGCACACAAGAAACAATACTTTTCACTGTATATTAATACATGTGACAATAATAAATCAAACCAAATCAAATTTAAGAAGGCTTTTGATAGAGCAAACTGGGAGAAGTTGATTCCCCTTTTGCTGGGTGTGGGGGGTGGGGGCAGTTTGGCAAATATATGACACAGATATTAGGCTCATCAGTGAATAAGGGACTATGGAGAAAGAGTAGGAGTGTGGGAATAATTGGGTAGCTCTGTTACAATGCCTGCACAGACCCAATGGGCTGAATGGCCTCTTGCTGAACTGTTGGCTTCTATATTCAGTCATTGAATTAGGCTGCTCCACAGATCCTGGAGCTAAACTCTTAATATTGGCTGACATAAGATCAAGAATTATTAGGGTTGGATTTTCCAGCCACGCTCGCCTCAAAACTGGGAAATCCCGCTCGAGGTCAATGGACCTTTCCACGGTCCGCCCGTCACTCGTTATAATTTCCATGTCGGGCAGGATGGGAAAATTCGCCCCATAAGTGACTGTTACCTCGCCCTTCTTTGTCCTAAGCTACTCAGTTGCCGCCGCTGTAAAATATGCGTGCAGGTAGTACATTGGATTTGGGCTCAGGTATATCTGCTGATGGCCAAGAAGAGCAAAAATGCAATCAGTACACTCAAGTGTACAACTTCTCTGTAATTGAAAGCCAGCACAAGTTAGGACCCCAAAATCAGGATGAGTAGGACAAATTTTCCGGTGGCTGTTAACAGCCTGGCCAAACTATCCACAATTGGCCCTCTCCAGCAGGAAATCTTGGTTCTGTCTGAGACTTGATTGAAACCTGATGTTCATCAATGCTGCGGACTAATACAGTGCGAGTAAATTTAAATCAAGATATTATCCACTGGGTACTAATCCCATTAACATGGATGAAATCAAACTTGATTTCTGGTGGCTAATGAATACAGAAAGTAGGAGGAAGTAAAACTGAAACAGAGTCATTCCAGGCTTTTTGAGTTCTAGTGAAACCATAAGGAACATCAGGAGAGGGTTTATAAATAATCCCTTTTGCTTTCCTGTATTGCTTTAGTGTTCCTGAAAGAAATTAAAACTCACTTATAGAGTCATAGAGGTTTACAGCTTGGAAACAGGTCCTTTGGCCCAACTTGTCCATGCCGCCCTTTTTTTTTTAAAAACCCCTAAGCTAATACCAATTGCCCGCATTTGGCCCATATCCCTCTATACCCATCACACCCATGTGACTATCTAAATGGTTTTAAAAGACAAAATTGTACCCGCCTCTACTACTGCCTCTGGGTGATAAGGTGAGTTGGGAGTTTGTTGATATGGAGTGGATGGGTGATAAGGTGAGTTGGGAGTTTGTTGATATGGAGTGGGTGGGTGATAAGGTGAGTTGGGAGTTTGTTGATATGGAGTGGGTGGGTGATAAGGTGAGTTGGGAGTTTGTTGATATGGAGTGGGTGGGTGATAAGGTGAGTTGGGAGTTGGTGGATATGGAGTGGGTGGGTGATAAGGTGAGTTGGGAGTTTGTTGATATGGAGTGGGTGGGTGATAAGGTGAGTTGGGAGTTGGTGGATATGGAGTAGGTGGATGATAAGGTGAGTTGGTGGATGTGGAGTGGATGGGTGATAATGTGAGCTGTGAGTTGGTAGATATGGAGTGGGTGGATGATAAGATGAGTTGGTGGATATGGAGTGGATGAGTCCAATGTTTCCATGTATATTTCCAACGTCTCCACCATCATAACACCATAGGCATAGTATATATAAACTATTTGAGTTGCTCTTTAATCTCATGAAGAGGGAAGAAAGACTGTGGGTGGGATTTTACAGCCTTGTTCATCCCAAAACCATAAAATTGCACCCAATGTCTATGGACTTTTCCATGTCCATCTCTCACCCACTCTGATCCCTGTGGCGGGTGTGGTGGTAAAATTCTGGCCTGTATTTGTTATCAACATGGCAAAAGGTGTTTATATATGCCTTCCATAATGTCCCAAAGTGCAATCCAGAAGTTAAATACTTTTGTGGTGTATTTAATGTATGAAATGCAGCAGCATTTCACAACAAGTTCCAACAAAGAGCAAGGAAATAAATGACCAGTTCATATGTTTGAATTGTAGATTGATGGATAGATCTGGATTGGAATGCTATCACCCCTTCTCTAATCTTTGAATAATACAATAGGTTCATGTCAAGCCATTGAAGACCTAGATGTCAGATTACCCTCTCACCCCAAAGATGATATTTCTGATGGTGCACTATCTTCTCAATGCTGGACTAACCTAACAAAATGAAGTGTAAAATATTCAAAGAATTGCACAAAAATGAGCATTTCAGCATCCCAACAATTATTTTTTGCAAAAAGCAGCTCTCCTTAATTCACAGAATAAAATGCATTCTGCATCTTGTACAAAAGCGAATCGATCATATGTTGTCAGGTTGAATGCCTTAAATTCTCATCATGTATATAGCGAACTGAGCCATCTTGTATGCTATTCGTTCCACATCTTATTTGCAGAATGGTGCATTTTCTCCTTAACCCCATCATACATTTACTTTTCTGTGGTGTGCCAAGAGATAGCAGCAACAGGAGGTGACATTCAAGAGTTTTCTACTCAAGTCTAGACAGAGCTTTTCCCATCTTTCAGCAAGGGAACACATTTGATTATATCAAAGTAGGGTGCCTAGAACCCATTTTGAAACCTTTTTGAGTTTACTCACACGCTCTTCGTTAAGTCCAGCATTCCAAACAGTCACTGCCTATTCAGTCACTGCCTAGTCTTAAGTAACTATTAAACACAGCGAGTAGGTCACTTTGAGATAGGCTGGAATAGTTAAAAGTCAAAAGTGAAGGGTGGGAGGTTTAGGGGAGATTTGAGGAAAAACTTTTTTACTCAGAGGGTGTTGACAGTTTGGATTGCATTGCCTCTGAGGGTAGTGGAGGTGGGATGCCTCACGTCCTTTAAAAAGTACCTGGATGAGTATTTGGCATGCCATAACATTTGAGGCTATGGACCAAGTGCTGGCAAGTGGGATTGGATGGGCAGGTCAGGGCAATTCATGCATCAGTGCAGACTTGATGGGCCGAAGGGCCTCTTCTGCACTGTGGTATTCTGTGATTCTGCAGGTGTAAAGTGCAAAGTCTTCCATTTGCTCTCTTAAACATTGAATCATAGAAATAAAAATCATAGAAAGCCTACAGTTCAGAAGGAGGCCATTTGCCCATCAAGTCTGCATTAACAGCTATTCCACCTTGGCCTTATCCCCGAAACCCCATATATTTACCCCGCTGATCTCTCTAACCTACGCATCTCAGGACTCTAAGGGGCAATTTAACATGGCCAATGCACCAAACCCACACATCTTTGGACTGTGGGAGGAAACCGAAGTACCCAGAGGAAACCCATGCAGACACGGGGGGAATGCGCAAACTCCACACAGACAGTGACCCAAGCTGAGAATCAAACCCAGGTCTCTGGAGCTGAGAGGCAGCAGTGCTAACCACTGTGCCATCGTGCCACCCCCAATGGGTCTTAAGCATCTATTAGACACAGTGAATAGGTCATTTAACACACTTAGCAATTCCATTTGAGATCATTTGGAATGTAGATTCCTAATGATTTAATGCACACTTGTTGCTCAATCTCAGCACTGCCTGATGGCAGGAGAATCAGGAGAGTTGTGCATGAAACATAATTCCACAGCATTGTCCTTTTGGGATTTCAGCCTCATGTGATTCGATGTTGCCCATCAATGAAGTGATTGCCCCTTGCATATGAGGTACATCACCTTGATTGTGACCTCCAAGAGAGTGGAAACCAATGTAGAACAGTAAAGAGAGGTTAATGTAGAGAATTCCAGAACCTCGGGCCCATGGGCAGCTGAACTCATGGTTGTTAATGGTGAAGCAATTACAATAAGAGATACACAAGAGATAGGAAGTGAAGAAGCCCAGACATCTCAGAAGGGTAGAAATGAGGTCCAAGGATTGGAATCTTTGCAGTTTATTTGTCTTGCAGGTGAATTGGAGAATAATTATCTTCGCACATCAGGATTCCTGGAAGGCAATTTTAGAAAAGGGGAAAAACGTAAAAACATTGCCTTCACCACAGGAGCGCATGGAATATCTGGCATGTGCTGCTGGAGCACAAATGTTCATTTTTGTGGTTGTTGGCATTGTAAAATTGGATGACGGCTAAATGCTTTCTAACTGGCAACACAAAAGTAGCAAACCGCTTTAAATTGTACATTTTATTAGAGCATTATTCACCATGTGATACCGTATACCTTCATGACACTTCTTCATCTATAGTAAGTTGCCTCCATTTGCCATCACCATAAGAGCAAAGAACTAAAAATGTGCCACAATGTGGATGTAAAATAACACCCCTGCTCACAAGATAATGACTATTTTTAGTTATGGTGATAAAAGACTGAGTTTCATATTTTTGAAATGGACACAGACACTGAAGATGGAAGGGTCTTTGAACATGTTTAGATGCATTAAGTCACAAGTTTGTAACTCCAGTCCATATCCTGAGTTCCTTAACATCATTACAGTTTTAGAACTGACTCTCATCAGCTATAAATGTCAGCTTTCATAGCTGGAAATAGCCTGTAATAATCGGCCGTCCATCCGCTTTGTGGTTTGCGTTAAGAGCATCCTTGTTCCATTCATGAGGGAATCCAAAAGCAGGGAACACTCTTACAAATAATCACTAATAAAGCTATGGAGAGGTAGTGGTCTAGCGGTATTATCACTAGACTAGTAATCTAGAGACTCAGGGTAATGCTCTGGGGACTTGCATTCAAATCCCATCATTTGATTTATTATTGTCACACATATATTGAATACAGTGAAAAGTATTGTTTCTTGCGCGCTATACAGACAAAAGATATCTTGTATATAGAGAAGGAAAAGAGACAGTGCAGAATATAGTGTTACAGTCATAGCTAGGGTGTAGAGAAAGATCAATTTAATGCGAGTTAGGTCCATTCAAAAGTCTGACAACAGCAGGGAAGAAGCTGTTCATGAGTCAGTTGGTACATGCCTCAGACTTTTGTATCCTTCTTCCGATGGAAGAATCATAGAATTCCTATAGTGCAAAAGGAGGCCATTTGGCTAATCGAGCCTGCACGACAACATCCCACCCAGGCCCTCTCCCCATAACAACATATATTTACTAATCTCCCTGACATCCCCCGAACACTAAGGAACAATTTAGCATGGCCAATCAACCTAACCCACACACTTTTGGACTGCAGGAGGAAACCAGAGCACCCAGAAGAAACCTACGCTGACACAGAAAGAATGTGCAAACTCAACACAGACAGTGGCCCAAGCCAGGAATCGAACCCGGATCCCTGGCATTGTGTGACGGCAGTGCTAACCACTGTGCCACCATCCTGCCCCAACTGTGCCACCATGCCGTCCCAAAGAAGGAGGAGGAGAGTGTGTCCTGGCTGGCTGCTTTTTCGAGGCAGTGGGAAGTGTAGTGTGAGTGGATGGGAGGTTGGTTTGAGTGATGAACTGGGCTTTGTTCACGACCCTTTGCAGTTTCTTGTGGTCTTGGACAGAGCAGGAGCCATACCAAGCTGTGATACAACCAGAAAGAATGCTTTCTATGGTGCATCTGTGCTGAGAGTTGCAGCGGACATGTCAAATTTCCTTTGTCTACTGAGAAGGTGGAGGTGTTAGTGGGCTTTCTTAACAATAGCATCAGCATGGAGCGACCAGGGCAGGTTTTTGGTGATCTGGACAGCTAAAAACTTGAAGCTCTCGACCATTCTACTTCATCCTATTGATGTAGACAGGGGCATGTTCTCCACTATGCTTCCTGAACTCAATGACTATCTCCTTCCTCTTATTGACATTGAGTGCGAGGTTATTGTTGTCGCACCAGCTCACCAGGTTCTCTATCTTATCCCTGTACTCTGTCCCGTCATTGTTTGAGAGTTAACCCATTACAGTGGTGTCATCAGCAAACTTGAAGACCTAGTTGGAGGGGGAATTTAGCATTACAGTCATAGGTGAGATCACAGCCTTTTGGGGCTCTGGTGTTGAGGATGATTGTGGAGGAGGTGTTATTGTCTATCCTTACTGATTGCGGCCCGTGTGTTAGGAAATAGGATCCAGTCACAGAAGGAGGAGCCGAGTCCCAGGCCGTGGAGTTTGAAGATGAGTTTCGTAGGAATAATGGTGTTGAAGGCTGAACTACAGAAGATAAATAGGAGTTTGACATAGGTGCCTTTGTTATCTAGGTGTTCCAGGGTTGAGCACAGAGCCAGGGAGATGGCATCTGCTGTGGACTTGTTGCGCCAGTAGGTGACTTGGCATAGTTCCCAGGCAGTCTGGGAGGCCAGAATTGGTTCATGCCAAGACTAACCTTTTGAAGCTCTTCATAATGATGGAAGTCAGAGCGACCGGATGATAGGCGTTAAGACATGCTGCTTGGCTTTTCTTTGGTACTGGGATGATGGTCATCTTCTTGAAGCAGGAAGGGACCTCAAGATTGTTATAAAGAGCGAATACCCCTGTTAGTTGATCCATGCAGAGTCTGAGTGCTCTCCGGGTATCCCATCCGGGCCAGTTGCTTCATGGCGGATGGTGAAATGTGAATCCAATAAAAACCTGGAATTAAAAGTCTAATGGTGACCATGAAACCATTGTCTATTGTCGTTAAAATGTATCTGATTCACTAATGTCCTTTAGGGAAGGAAATCTGTTGTCCTTATCAGGCCTGGCCTACATGTGAAATGAGTTAGGGATGGGCAGTAAAATGTTGGCCCAGCCAGAAACACCCATTCACTCCCATGAATGAGTAATACAAAAAAATTCAGAAGAGACCTCTCTTTGCTCAGAGAGACGTGAGAATGTGGAAACGGCTACAAATGAAGAAGTTGAAACAAACAGCTACATTTAAGAGGAATGTAGAGAAGTACAATTAAAATGAACTATCCAACCCCAACTCATCTCCAAACCTCCCATTTCTGCTTTTAATGGAGGCGGTTAGGGGAAAATGGACAACCAATCTGTCTCAGGTCATGGGCTGGTCAGTAGAATCTTTGATGGAGGCTTACGTGTGTCCAATTTAACTGAATGTTTCATCTTAAAGGCAATAGCTTAGGTTTCCTGAGCTTGGGGACATCAAACACTTGATGGGAAAGGTGAGCAACTGATCCATTGCTTAAGAGTCTTTACAGCACTGCTGGTGGACCAGGAAAGATGTTGCTTCCTCACCAATAACAATCCCCCCCACCCACCCAGCAAAAAGCTGTAAAGTTCCACTGGGTGTGTTCAAACCTGCTTGAAAATGTCAGAAATTCCCCCACCCACCCTGGAGAGCTGTCCAATGCCCTCCCTCCAATTCCCGACGATCTGTGCAGCCAACCAAATGACTTCCCTCATGGCCTTATGCCTCAGACCGACCAGGCTGACAGTCCGGTTACTCACAGGTTCCTGACCATTAAAACCCCCCATTTGCAACCATCCTTGTGATTATCACATTTTCTACACCCATCCAATGCATAATTTCAAGCACCTCTCTCTGATCTCTTCACAGATTTGCCTTTCAAAATAATAACCTATCAAAATAACGGTGTCCTTCTGGTTTGGACTACATTACACCATTCACGGTGACAAGTTCTACATGGTCTGTGTTCTCTGACTTATCAGAAGCAATCTGGCAATTCATGGGATCATAGCATCTATGGCATGGACACAAACTGGTCCATGCCCACCAAAATGCCCATCTAAGCTAACACCATTTGTCTGCATTTGGCCCATATCCCTCCAAACCTTTCCTATCCATGAATCTGTCCAAATGCCTTTTAAATGTTGTCAATGTCCCTGCCTCGACCACTTCCTCCGGCAGCCCATCCCACATACGTATCACTTTGTCAGGTTCCCATTAATTCTTTCCCCACTTAACTTAAACCTCATTCTCAATTCCCCAACCCTGGGGAAAAAAACTGAGTGCATTCACCCTATCCATGCCTCTCATGATCTTATACACCTCTATAAGATCACCCTTTAAGATCAATTCAGTTTAAAAGATCAATTCAAGCTACAATTTGACGGAAATAAATAGGTTCTTGTTCCTCTGCCCCCTCACTCCAACTCCTAAAACCCCACTTAGCAAAGCAAGTGAAGAGCCAGTTAGGTCATTTGACTAAGAATATGGTGCAGAATAATACCAACATTGTGGATCCAATCCCTAGACCAGCTGAGATAATTCTTGGGGCCCACTTTCCTACCTTGCCCCATTAGCAACACTTTTTGCGCACCAGGAAAGGGAGGAAACAAAGAAATACCCTGTCCTACCCAGACAGCTTGGATCCTCCTTGTTTCTGGGAGCATGTGAAGGCAGCAGAGAGCGTGCCAGAAGCAGCAAATACCCCGGCAATCAAATTCCTTAGCATCGGTTTAGCACTTAAAAAAAAACTTTGAAATCATTAACAAAGAACAAGAACAAAGAACAAAGCCCGGGAAACAGGCCCTTCGGCCCAACGAGCCCGCACCACCATTTTAACATTACCAGTCCCCCCCTCCACCCAAATGCTTATGGCATTTCACATTGAGGGAAACTAATTTAGGGACAATTTATTACCTCCAATCAGCCTAATAGCACATCTTTGGGGTGTGGGAGGAAACCGGAGCACCTGGAGAAAACCCACGCAAGCACGGGGAGAATGCGCAAACTCCCACAGACACAGGCCCAAATCCATGTGTCTGCACAGCAAACAGTGATAGTCACTGAGCTGTCGTGTTGCCCAGCATCTGGTCCAGTTTAAGCACACACTAATGACATGAAGCACTAGGCTATTCTCGAACACCCAAGAGCAGCCCTAGTACGACCCATCTCGTGTATGCCCCTCGTTGGACAACAAGGCGGACCGACTTAAAACCTGTGAATTAAAAGAGAAAAACATTAGTATCATTCCACATCCTTTTACGTTACCAGGGACGTCCCAATACTAATGAACCTTATTTAAAACAATCTCCTATATCCTCCCATCTTCAACCCACAACTTGGACATACGTGAACAGCGAGGAATCTACCACCAGGAAAGGCTGGATTCTCCGATCTCATCTGTGCCTGCCCCATTGTCAGTGAGAATGGAGAATTTGGCACTCAGCCAAAACTTCATTCACTGCCACGGCACAGAGAATCCCAGTCGTGGATGAGGTCAAACATATTTGGCGAAAAAATCTCCAAGCGGATGTAGTTATGTTCAGTGACTGGGCAAAAAGTTTGTTAGGTGGAATAGGAAGATGTGTGGTTGGCTGTTTGGCAGGAAGAACAGAAAAGCAGAGCATTATTTAAATGAGAGAACCTGCAGAACGCTGCAGTACAGAGGGATCTGGGTGTCCTAGCACATAAATCACAAACAAAGTTCGAATGTAGGCACTCTAAACATTTAGGGAGTCAAACAGAATGTTAGCCTATATAAGGGGCAGGGGTGAAGTTCTGAAGTCGTGCTCCAACTGTAGGGCATTGGTGAGCCCACAACTTGAGTACCATATACTGTTTTAGCCTCCTTATATAAGGAGGGATATATTTGCATTGGAGACAGAAAGGTTCACTTGGCTGATTCTTGGGATGAAGGGATTGTCTTATGATTTGATTTGATTTGATTTAATTTGATTCATTATGTTACATGTCTTAGGATACAGTGAAAAGTATTGTTTCTTGCACATTATACAGACAAAGCACACCGCTCACAGAGAAGGTAAGGGGAGAGTGTAGAATGTAGTGTTACAGTCATAGCTAGGGTGTAGAAAATGAGCAACTTAGGTCCATGTGAAAGCCTGATGGCAGTAAGGAAGAAGCTGTTCTTGAGTCGGTTGTTACATGTCCTCTTTTCTCTGACAGAAGAAAATGAAAGAGACAATGTCCAGCTTGCGTGCTGTCCCTAACTATGCCGAGACAGCGGGAAGTGTAGACGGAGTCAATGGATGGGAGGCTGGTTTGCATAATGGACTGGGCTACATTCATGACCCTTTGTAGTTTCTTGCAGTTTTATGCAGAGCAGAAGCCACAACAAGCTGTGATACAACTAGAAAGAATGTTTTCTATGGTGCATCTGTAAAAGTTGGTGAGACTAATAGCTGAAATGCCAAATTTCCTTCATCTTTTGAGAAAGTGGAGGCATTGGTGGGCTTTCTTAACTATAGTGTCGGAGTGAGGGGACCAGGACAGGTTGTTGCTGTTCTGGACATCTAAAAATTACACTTCTTGAAGTCATTCATAGAGTCATATAATTCCTGCGCACTGAACCTGCACCATCAACATTCCCACTCAGGCCCTATCCCCATAACCCAAGTATTTACCTTGCTTACCCCCCTGACACTAAGGGGCAATTTAGCATGGCCAATCCATCTAACCTGCACATCTTTGGACTGTGGGAGGAAATAGGAGCACCCAAGCAGACATGGGGAGAATGTGCAAACTCCACACGGACAGTCACCCAAGGCCGGAATTGAATGTGGGTCCCGAACGCTGTGAGGCAGCAGTGGCACAATGCTGCCTATTCACAGGCAACATTTTCCATTGAGCAGAACAATAAGAGCTGGGGAATAGATAGAAAAAATGTCGGTGAGGTTTACAGTGGTGCGGTGTATTTCAATACAACCTGCGTGTTATGTAGCTACTTAAAGAGCACAATGCAACAGTCTTAACTGAAATATCATCACCACCCCATTGCCACAACGAACAAAACATTCTCTTTGTCCAATTGTTCCCCTCAGGCAAATATGGTGTTTTGTGTGGGGATTAGTGTGGCCCCATGGTGTGGTACATTAGCTCCTTGTCAGGGAGCAGTGGGGCACAGGTATTTTCCTGCAGTTCCCCACCCACTCAATTCCTCCCTGCAGCTGAACCATCTGCTAGCCCCTTTCGTATTACAAAATGGTTGGTGCTGTTGAATCATTTCCATTTCCATTATACTGGCAACAACAGAGCAACAACGGTACATATGTAACAGCTTGAAAGTCATGAATTTCGGCTGGTGCCTCTGATTTTTACAAAGAGCTGGGGAATGTCACAAAAAGCACTGATACTTATGGCTGATTGCAAGACCACAGAATCCTTACAGTGCAGAAGGAGGGTGTTCAGCCCATCAAGTTTGCACTGCTTCTCTGCAAAAAGCTTCCTTTCCCAGTCCTACTCACCTGCCTTATCCCCGTAACCATAAGACCATAAGATGTAGAAACAGAATGAGGCCATTTGGCCCATCGAGTCTGCTCTGCCATTCAATCACGGCTGATATGATTCTCACCCCCACATTCTTTCTTTTCAGAGAACAACCCAATTCCCTTTTGAATGCCTCGATCGAACCTGCCTCCACCATCCTCTGAGGAAGTTCGTTCCAGAGCCCAACCCCTTCTGAGTGAAAAATAAATCCTCAATTCATTTTTATTCCCTTTGCCAATTATTTTGAATCTGTGCCCCCTAAAAAAGTTACAGTTTATTTCTTAGTCACAAGTAAGGCTTACATAAACACCACAATGAAGTTAATGTGAAATTCTCCTTGTCGTCACACTCGGCACCTGTTCAGGTCAATGCACCTAACCAGCACGTCTTTCAGGCTGTACAGTACGTACTTCATAGCAAATGCTTCCCTCATCTATGAATCACAGTCAAAAGTCTCACAACACTAGGTTAAAGTCCAATAGGTTTATTTGGAATCACGAGCTTTCGGAGCGCTGCTCCTTCATCAGGTGAGTGGACCTGATGAATGATGGCAAGTTTGCCATGTGCCATTTAGCTGGTCTGTATGACATTTATATGGGTGATAACCCTGAACCTCAAACAAAAACTACCATGATAAAATGATGGGGTTTTGTCTTTTGCAGCACCCTAGGTCGCCAACAATTCTCTATATTACTCCAGTTGAGGCTGTCGGTAATAGCTGTTCACATTGACAAATTGCTTGCAGCTCTTGCGATGAGCTGCAGAAAAATATAACTCATTTCCTTCAGCCAAGTGAACTAAGCCATGTCTTCACAGCACCACCATCAGCTGCAGGGAAACAGCAGATGCTGCAAATACTCAGAAAATCTGGCAGCATCTGTGGAGAGAAAAACAGAGGAAACATTTCAGCTTGATGACCTTCCAGTTCTGACCAGAGTCTTTTTTTTACATTTTTCTTTCTCCATGGACGCTGCCAGATCTGCTGAGTATTTTCCAGAATATTTTCTTTTTATTTCACATCTTCAGCATTTTCACTACTTTGCCTTCTGTCATTGTTTATCTTTGATGGAACGGTTCTGCAAAAAAAAACCCCTGAAGTTTTCACTCCTTTCAATATCACTTGCCTTGATGTGACGAAGTTCAATTAACCCCCTTAGACTTTGCACCTTTTTTTACACCGAGACCACATTTACAATAAATGGATTGTCAGTAGTTATACATATTTGCACATCAAGTGCTGCCAGCTTTAATTCCATTTCTGTTGTTTCAAGTGTTTATCCCACCTCAAAACCCAAACCCAAAATCTCATATAGAAACAACAGCCATATTTCAGTGCATCAAAGATAGAAATTTAATTAGGGACCAAAATGGTCATAGATTTAAGTTAAGAGGCAGGTAGGTTTATACAGGATGTACAGGAGAAACATTTTCACCCAGAGTGTGGTGGGAGTCTGGAATTCACTGCTTGATAGAGTGGTGGAGGCAGAGACCCTTGTAACATTTAAGAAGTATTTAGATATACACTTGTAATGCCAAGACAAGGTTATGGGCCCAAGTGCTGGAAAACGGGATTAGAATAGTTTTTGACCGGTGCAGACATGAGGGGCTGAAGGGCCTTTTTCATGCTGTAGACCAGCAGTCTCCAAACTCCAATCTGGATGCGGCCTGCTGCGGGCCGGATGTGACCCACGGGCCGTAGTTTGGAGACCCCTGCTGTAGACCTAATGTTTTATAGCAAAATGCTCCTGAATAATTTAAAGTGTGGAAACCATACAAGGGTACACTCATCTTCGAGATTCCAGCTCAGATAAAGAGCCCACTCCCTAAGCAGTCCAATCTCCTCACAGATGTTGATATTTTCTGTTTTTATTGTTCACATTTATTCATTTGGCTCTTTACATTCTCCCAGTGTGCCTTGGATTTTTGGAATAGACTATATACCAGTTGCTCTCACTGCAATGTCTTATTGTATTTCTCTCCATCTCTACTGGGTCCTTTAGACTGTGGACTTTCCCACACTCTCTCTTTCAACCATATTGAGCAGTTGGTGGGGGTTAGGGGTGGGGGTGTATTCTGAGTTGATTGAGTAAATTTTTGAGTAAATTTTGGG
The DNA here is from genome assembly GCF_965287045.1 of Carcharhinus amblyrhynchos. Taxonomy (NCBI): domain Eukaryota; kingdom Metazoa; phylum Chordata; class Chondrichthyes; order Carcharhiniformes; family Carcharhinidae; genus Carcharhinus; species Carcharhinus amblyrhynchos. The sequence continues at coordinate 60,446,394 of NC_137335.1, forward strand.
CGCCGCACCTGCGCAAAGATATTTTGGCCTTGGAGGGAGTGCAGAGGAGGTTTACTAGGCTGATACCGGAGTTGAGGGGGTTGAGCTATGAGGAGAGGCTGAATAAACTAGGCTTGTACTCGTTAGAGTTTAGAAGAATGAGGGGAGATCTCATTGAGACGTATAAGATGATGAATGGGATGGATAGGATAGAGGTGGAGAGACTCTTCCCGCTCAAAAAAGACAGTAGGACTAGGGGGCACAGCCTCAAGATAAAAGGGGGGCGGTTTAGAACGGAGTTGAGGAGGAACTTCTTCACTCAAAGGGTGGTGAATCTCTGGAATTCTCTGCCCGTTGAAGTGGTGGAGGCTGCCTCGCTAAATATTTTTAAGACGCGGGTTGATGGGTTTTTGATAAGAGAGGGGATTAAGGGTTATGGGGAGAGGGCGGGAAAGTGGAACTGAGCAGCGACAGATCAGCCATGATCTTATTGAATGGCGGGGCAGGCTCGAAGGGCTAGATGGCCTACTCCTGCTCCTATTTCTTATGTTCTTATGTTCTTATGTAAATTACCTCCATTTTGTTTTCACTCTCCAAATATTTTACTTCCTCACAACTCCACCCAACACTCTTAAGTGGGACGACAGCTTCTCTGGCTGGTACAATAAAGTTGTGGTAGGCAACCCTTGGACTGGAAACTTGACATGGCCTAGAGACAACTCATCCAACCTGTTTGGCCTGTCGGAAAGTGCTTGATGAAGAGCTGTCACGGAAATGGAATAAACTCCTGACAAATAGAGGGTACGGGATGGTTTTTTTCCTTCTGGAAACACTGCCCAACTCGTTGGATGTCAAATTGTTAAACTGCTTTTAGGCTGAAGATTCTTTTTATCAGATTCAGGAGATTGATATCATAGAATCGTTGCAGTGCAGAAAGAGGCCATTCAGCCCATCGAGTCGGCTCCAAAAAAGCATCCCACCCAGGCCATCTCTTCAGCTCCATCCCTGGGACCCCCCCACCATGACTAATCCACCCAACTCACACATCTTTAAACAATAAGGGGAAATTTGCATGGACAAATCACGAACTTGCACATCTTTGGACTGTGGGAGGAAACTGGAGCACCTGGAGGAAACCCATGTAGACATGGGGAGAATGTGCAAGCTCCACACAGACAGTCACCTGAGGTCAGAATTGAACCCGGGTCCCTGGCTCTGTGAGGCAGCCGTGCTAACCACTGTGTCACCATGCCGACCTCATCTGCTAATGAGCTCCTGATATTTAAACTACAGTACAAAGTCAGGCTCCTTTATCACAGTTGCAGGCAGGGATGTACAATTGTTTTTTTTGCAGGAATATAGAAGTTTTTTTGTGAGATACAAACCCAACTGCCAAATCAATCTTATTCAACATTATTGATCATCATCTCAGCATTACTTGCTAAAAATAAATATTATGCATATGAATGAACGTATGATGTATGTGATTTCCCCCGGCTTTCTGACTTGCCTACACTACTCATGTAATATACATCACATGCTTAGCAAGAAACAATCAAATCCTAGAACAACAAAGGTAGCAATGCCAGCTTTGGGTGACAAGGTGGCACTTCTGCCCCACAGCGCCAGGGATCCGGGTTCAATTCTGGCTTCAGGTGATTGTCTGTGTGGAGTCTGCACATTCTCCCTGTGTCTGTGTGGGTTTCCTCTGGGTATTCCGGTTTCCTCCCACAGTCCAAAAATGTGTGGTTAAGTGGATTGGCCTTGACAAATTGACACTAGTGTCGGGGGACTTAACAAGTTAAATATGTGGGTTATGGGGATAGGGACTGGGTGAGATTGTTGTCGGTGCAGGTTAGATGGGCCAAATGGTCTCCTTCTGCATTGTACGAATTCTATTCTCTGATTCTCCATCACCACTTATGAGTAATGCTTGCATAATATGTTATTTGGAAGTAACTGTCAGGATTGATTGGCACAAAACATTGGATTTTGTTTCTCCCTCCACAGATGTTCCCTGATATAATATCTCCAGCATTTTCTGTTTTCATTTCAGATTTCCAGCATCTGCAGTATTTGTGCTCATTTTGATTCCTATTGATTGGGTTTCACGGTGGTCAACAAATATCTTGTAGAATGCTTATTGCTTGACTGTGGCAGTCAGTTCTTTCTCATTACAAATGGAGATATTAAAAAGGCAAAGACCTCACCTCTGTCCAATAAAGAAGTCATTGATAAGCGTATTTTTTTGATTCATTAATGGGACATGAGCATCTCTGGAGCCGTGGAGGGATTTGAACCCGGGTCCCCAGCTCAGTTTCTAATAGTCTAGCAATAATACACTAGGTCATTGCCTCCACATATGATGGAGGGAGCCCTACTCTATTAGAAATGCCATCTTTAGGATGAAACATTAACCCAAGGCCCCAGCTGCCTCCAGTGGATGCAGATCCCATAGCATTATTTCGAAGTAGATTCAAGGAGTTACCCTCGGTGTCCCAGCCAGGGCCTATCCTGCAGTCAACATGACAAATGCAGGGTGATTATCACAGTGCTGTTTGTGAGAGTTTGCTGTCAGCATATTGGTTGCTATGTTTCCTACATCACTACAGTGGCCACACTTTAAAAAGTACCTAATTAGCTGTGGGGTGTTTTGAGATATTCGATGGTTGTGAAAAGCACAGTATAAATAACTTTTGTTTCTTTCATTTACAGATCAAGTAGTGTGTTCAGTGATCTGTTAAGGCATCCACGATTGTTTTCAGCATCCAAAGATTACAAGGCTAAAAGCAAACCAGAGATGCTATCCAATGAAAAGGCATATTTGTAGCAAAGAGTGTGGAATCAGCTGTCATGCCTTCTAAAGTCAAATAGCTTTCTGAGATTTGCACATAAGAAACAGTTGTGGAATTCTCCCATACCTCCACTGGTTTGCTCAATGAGGGGTGGGGGAGGGAGAGAATTCAGCAGGAGTCAAAAAAACAATTTCATGCCAGCAAATGGTTAGCATTGCTGCCTCACAGCGCCAGGGACCCCGGTTCAATTCCTGGCTTGGGTGACTGTGTAGAGTTTGTATGTTCTCCATGTGTCTGTGTGGGTTTCCTCCAGGTTTAGGTCAAGTGGGGGTAAATGTATAGGGTATCGGAGACAGGGCCTGTGTGAGATTGTGGTTGGTGCAAACTCGATGGGCCAAATAGCCTCCTTCTGCACTGTAGGATTGTATGATGTTGTGAATTTCCCATGGGATCTTCTGCTGGTGCCTGCTATAGCAGATCAGGAAATCTGCTGGAAGCTGGCGTGAAACTGATTTGCATTCCGCTGATGGGATACTGATGTAGTACTGACCCAAATATTACCCTTTCCCTGCTGGCAACGCTTGAATCTCCGCAATGCCAACAGGAAAACACACTGGCCAAGAGCACGCTTGGCACAACATGGCGTGCAGGAGTCGAGACTCACCTGAACAATGCCCAGAGCCCCATAATTCCGGATGGAGGCCACCAGCAACCCTGGATCCTGGAATACCACAGCAGCTGGTGGGGGCGCATCGATGTTCAGATGAATCTTCCAGCTTCATTGGCATCGAGGAAGCCCATCTTCCAGCCTCAAGGCCTTTCTGGAGATCCACCTTTTTCTCAGGATGTCCACCTTCTTTCTTCAATGGTGGGTCAGTGATGTTGGGCGCCTTTTCAACATGGTGTCTGGATACGATGGCGGGACGTACGTCATCATGTCCTCCCCACCACGGGTAACAGCGCCAAACCCCGATTGGCATAATGAATGTGGTCAGGGCTGGAATGCATGGCATGCTTTCCCACCAGCCTCTGTAATGGGAATCACTCCATATCCCTTTCAACTACCTCCCCGTGGGCATTTTCCCGGGTGGGATTGATTTAGGTTGTTGCAGGGCTGCCAGGCTGGTGAAACTTTATCCATGAGCTTGCACTTTCAGAAGAGCAGACAGAACGATTCGAGTAAACTGTTGTTTCTTCTTTGACTCCTGACTTCCGGAAACTCATCAATAAAGTGAGTTTTACTTAAAACCAGTCTGAAATAGCGTAACTTACAGTGATTCAGAAATGAATCATGGACTGATTTGCCTGCCGTTTACTGTTATAAGCAAGGTGTAAAGAAAACGATAGTCATTTTTGCTTCCACTGCCAGTTTCTGCTGTTCAAGTTTAATTAGATTATTTGCATCAACATTTAAAATTGAATGGCCTGCACTGAGGAAAAAGAAATCAATTTTATTTGGCAGCAAGCGATGCTGATTACTTGACACAATTTACTAGTGTTGCAACACCAATAAAATGTAGCCTCTCTATCAGCTGGCACTGAATAAAAGTTTGCCAGCTCAGCATATACCGATGTATCTTTTTATACTGGCCTATCCAAACCAGCAGGGTGTGCGGACTTCATCCTCACGGGCAGTTCAATAGACCGCAGGGCATTTCAACTGTGCGCTGTAACCGCTTTTAGAATGGCTGAAAGGCTATTCTCCCGCCGTTGACAAGTGGGCTTCACACAGTCAGCAGCAACCACCAAGCAATAGTGTTGAATTTGCCGTGAGGACCCTGGTGAAAATAAACAGTGCGGCCTCCGATCCAGACACAGGCAGACCAGATTGGAGATTGAGGCCCGGAGTGCCACACTAATTTTGCGTGGAGTCTGCCCATTCTCCCTGTGTCTGCGTGGGTTTCCTCCGAGTGCTCTGGTTTCCTCCCACAGCCCAAAGATATGGGGGTTTGGTTGATTGACCATGCTAAATTGCCTCTTTGTGTCAGGTGGATTAGTGGGGTTACAGGGATAGGGCCTGGGTGGGATTGTTGTCAATGTGGGCTGTTGTGGCCCCCTTCTGCATTGTAGGGGTCCTATGATTCTAAATTTATCCTTGGGCAACAATATTATCATTGGGGGAGTGGTGAGGGGGAATGGTGGGGGTGAGGCATGGAGGCAGGAGGAGTGTATTGCTGCCTGATGGAGTTCCACTTTTCCCAATTTCAGGAATGGGTCTGGAATTAAGAGCAGGATTCTCACCAATGTATGGGTAGGGAGGGGGGCCTCCATGGACAGCAGGAAATAAGGCTTTGTTGAACTCAGCAATGATTCAGAAGTAAGTCCAAATTTGTCACAGATCTTTCTGCTACTTTTTTTCATTTGTTCATGGGACATGGGCATCGCTGGCTGGCCGGCATTTATTATGTAGATGTGCTGGTGTTGGACTGGGGTAAACACAGTAAAAAGTCTGACAACACCAGGTTTTAGTCCAACCGATTTATTTGATAGTAAACTCACAAGCTTTCGAGGTTTCCCTCTTCGTCAGGTGAATGGAGAGTTCTGGCCTCGGACAGAGCACATAAAGCACAGACAGTTTAGAAATTACTGATTAGAATGCGAATCTTTACACCTAACCTGCTGTTCAAGTCCTAAAGTGGCCGACAATGTGTGTGGAAGGAGCGCTGATCACAGGTTAAAGAGAACCACATGTGTGTGGAACCCACATGCACTATCTGTAACCCCCGTGGCTTGCCTGGGCTTGCAAAACCTCACTTACTGTACTGTCTGGAGACAATACACATCTCTTTAACCTGTGATCAGCGCTCCTTCCACTCACATTGTCGGCCACTTTAGGACTTGAACAGCAGGTTAGGTGTAAAGATTCACATTCTAATCAGTAATCTCTAAACTGTCTGTGCTTTATATGCTCTGTCCGAGGCCAGAACTCTCCATTCACCTGACGAAGAGGAAAACCTCGAAAGCTTGTGAGTTTACTATCAAATAAATCGGTTGGACTAAAACCAGGTGTTGTCAGACTTTTTACGGCATTTATTTCCCATCCTTCTTTGCCCGAGGGCAGTTAAGAATCAACCACATTGCCATAGCTCTAGAGTCATTCATGGGCCAGACTAGGTAAGGACGGCAGATTTCCTTCCCTAAAAGACATTAGTGAACCAAATGGCTTTTTCCAACAATGGTTTCATGGTCGTCTGCAGGTTCTTAATTCCAGATATTTTTCATTGAATTCAAATTCCACCATCTGTCATGGCAGGATTTGAACCTGGGTCCCCAGAACATTACCCTGGGTCTATTGAATTACTAGTCCAGTGACAGTACCACTGTGCCACTGGTCCCCCCAACTACTTAGTAGATGGTGGGGCACCTACTGCCCTGTTTTACTGAGGCCTCCAGAGAATCCACCCAACTGCCTGCCTTTGCAGCAGAAATGACACTAGTTTAAAGTTGTCAGCTTGTCTTCCAGGATTTTCTTGCAGTCTCAAGCAATTAAGGATCAGTCACCAGGGCGCTATTGCAAGTAATCCAGGAGAAAGTAAACCATACCTGCGTTAAAATAAGTGTATGATTTAGTCATTCCCTTTTAAGGCTTTAATTTGCATCTTTCTCCAGTTTCTCTCCTACCTCCAGTCATGACTGCTCTGAGCTCTTATCACCCAGAGAGGCTTTGTCCAAAACACAAACCTCCTGTTTCCTCGACCCCATTCCCACTTTACTGCCGGCCACCCAGCTTCCCTTTCTGGTCCCCATCTTATCCAACATAGTTCCTGCTTCCCTTTCTTTGAGTGCTGTCCCCCTCTCCTTTCAATCTGTCGAGATCATTCCACAAAAACACAACATACATTGGCTCTAGGTCAAACAAAGTCATAGAACCATAGAATTCACACACGGCAGAAGGAGGCCATTTGGCCCATTGAGTCTGCACTGAGCCTACGACAAAGCATCTTAGCCAGGCCAACCCTCCTGTCCTATTCTCATAACCCCCCACATTTATGCTGCCAGATCCCCAAACCTACACATCTTTGGACATCAAGAAGCAATTTAGCATGGTCAATCCATCTAACCTGCACATCTTTGGACTGTGGGTGGAAACCGGAGCACCTGGAGGAAACCCACACAAAAACGGGGAGAGCATACAAACTCCACACAGTCACCCAAGGCTGGAATGGAACCTGAGCCCCTGGTGCAGCAATGCCATCGTGCTGCCCCTACAATGTATAGATTTTAGAATTCTCAACCACCACCCCCAACCCCCGAATGTCTCGCCCCCTCCTTATTTCTGTCTTCCCCAGCCTCACAGACTCACAGCCTCACAAACAACTGATATTTGTACTCATCCAATCCTAATCTCTTGGGCAACACCAATTTTAATTTCCCCCACAATGACAACTGTACCTTCAGTTGTTTAGGGCCCACGCTCTGGGAAGTTCTTGCTACATTTTTCTGCCTCTCCACCTCGTTTTCTCCTTTAAGACGCTCCTAAAAAACTTCCTGTTTGGTAGCATTTGATCATTGGCTTTAATATCTCATTGTGTGACAGTGCCACATTTTGTTTTGCAACTTGCACCATGGGCCATTCTATTACTTGAAAGGCGCTATATAAATGTACATTTGCGTTGTTGTTATTAGTTATTAAATACTGAAGTCGATGAGAAAGTTTGTTGACTTGGTGAGACGCTCAAAGGTAGAGGATTGTTTGAAGATTAAGGGGTTTTTAGATAAGGACATGAATATGCAAGGAATAGAGGGGAACAGACCAAGGGATATGAGCGGCACAGTGGCACAGCGACATGCTGGTTAGCACTGCTGCCTCACAGCGCTAAAGATCCATGTTCAGTTCCTGGCTTGGGTCACTGTCTGTGTGGAGTCTGTATGGTTTCCCCTTGTCTGTGTGGGTTTCCCCCATGTGCTCCGGCTTCCTCCCACAATCCAAAAGATATGCTGGTTAGGTACATTGGCCATGTTAAATTCTCCCTCAGTGTACCTGAACAGGCGCTGGAGTGTGGAGATTTTCACAGTACTTTATTGCAGTGTTGATGTAAGCCTACTTGTGACAGTAAGAAATAAATCTTTAAAAAGGACAGGCAGAAGGGATTAGTTTAATTTGGTGTCATGTTCGGCACAACACTGTGGGCCGAAGGGCTTGTTCCTGTGCTGTACTGTTCTATGTTCTCTGTTTTGAGCGTCCCCCTGATCAGAGTTGTCAACTCTATGGTGGCAGTGCACAGGTCTGGCACTATAGAGAAGAAAAATCTTTATTCCACAGGCTCTCCACAGATTGCAAACAAACTCTGCTACAGGTGAAAAAAATGTAAAGGCCTCAACAAGGTCCAGAGGGATTCAATGCTGAGAGACAATAATGTGCTTAATGGCTCGTGAATTGGAGTGTGGATAAAAATAAGTAGCTTAGACCTATAGCGACAAATCAATGATGAAGGATTACGCATTTCACAGAAGTGTATGGTGTGCATCCTTTTTCCTCCATTGTTACCACTCTTTGACGATCCATGTCTGGCTATAAACAGGATGTAGAGCCGCAATCACTGCCCCCCTTCCCCACCACCCCCCAACCCCCCCTGCAATGCAATTCTGCACCGCTGTCTTTATTTCGACTCGCAATGTGCTTCCTCTTCTGAACAGCTGCTTCACATCACTGTTACATTACCTCAGCGAGAGGCCTCCACTTTGGAGCCAAAATGCAGAAGGCTCTTAAAGGAACTGAAAGAGAGAGAGAGAGAGGGAGATAGAGAGCAAAAAAAAAAGAAACGTGTTGGCACACTCCAAACCATGCAAGATTGCTTCATTTCGGACTTTATGCTGTCTTATATTTAACATTTGTTTTCTGTGCTTGTGTTGAGCACGGTGATGGTGTAGTCCTTTTGGTAATGGAGTGACCGTAACTGGGCGCTGTGGGTGATGTGCTGTAACAGCCGGCACACTGCTCTCTTGAGTCAAGTGATGATAGATATATATTGGAAGTCTGTTTATTTCAATTCAGTGAAGGAATGTTTTATTTGGTCTGAAAGGTGTTGTTGGAAATTTAGACGGTGTGAATTCTTTGTCGGTTTGGCCTGAGTAACGTTTACTTAAATTTGGTTAATGTGTGCAGCTGGAATCCATAAACGGTGTCAGAAATAGTTGCATAATGTGTTTACAGATACTGGAGGAAAAAGGTTAGAAGTGTTACACTTGTAGTTTAATTCACATTTGCTGTAAGTCAAACTCTACTGGGGGAAAGGTTAGAGATGCTACATTTGTGTTTTTTTTATCTGCATTTAAAGTAAGTTAAACTATCAGTCATGATACAACAGAAAAATTATGGCCTTGAATGTTTTTTATACTTACTGTCTACTCTATGACAAGAAACAAACTATCATGAGACACAAGGGCAGATGTGCTGACTGGCGGGAAAAGTCCCCCAAGCTGCGAGCACAAGGCTCAGGAAATTAGGCGTCTATCACCGAATCACAAAGTGCGGAAGAGGCCCTTCGGCCCATCGAATTTGCACTAACATGTGAGAAACACCTTGACCTGCTATCTAATCCCATTTACCAGCACTTGGCCCAGGGCCGTGAATGTTAAGATGTGCCAGGTACTTTTTAAAGGATGTGAGGCAGCCCGCCTCCACCACCCTCCCAGGCATCGCATTCCAGACCGTCACTATCCTCTGGGTAAAAAGTTGTGCCTCACATCCTCCCTAAACGTCCTGCCCCTCACCTTGAACTTGTGTTCCCTCGTGACTGACATTTCAACAAAGGGGAACTCATGCCAATATTGTTGACGCGATAGGCAACCCTGCTATCTTCTCCATGTAATTTGCAGTGGGCCACACACGGCCTACTTCAGGCTGAAAGCGAGGTTATACTTCCTGCTACCTTGGATAGAACTCCCATTGTGGTGATGAGTCATAGGGCTGCATGGCCCTCCCCCCGCTGCCCAAACCACCCCCACCCCACCCCTCCCCAGCAGCGTTCCAGGTGTCTCCCTACTAGTCCTGGTGGAGGTGGTCACAGCAGAAAGGACACACTGCTCCCCCCAGCACCTACAGCAACATCTCTGATACAACTCTCCAACAGGCCCAGACACACATTGCTGATAGAGTCAGTGCCCCTGACATGATACCCAAAACCTCGGGTCCACCACTGTAACACTAGTTAATAACCAAGAGAAGCAAGTACCCTTCATCTCTCCATGTCTCACCTAAAGTCATGTCCTTCAATCACCCTTTTTTTTAACTCTTTCACAGGATGTGTACAGCGCTGGTTAGGCCAGCTATGTTGCCTATCCCTAGTTGCCTTTGTGAATATGGTCGTGAGCTTGCCTTCCTGAACCCTTGCATTCTATGTGGTGCAGGTACACCCTCAGCGTTGTTAGGAAGGGATTTCCTGGATTTCCTGGATTTTGATCCAGTGACAGCAAAGAAACAGTGATTTTTTTTTTTCAAAATATACTTTATTCATGTAGGAGGCAATGACCTGGTGATATTATCACTAGACTATTAATCCAGAAATTCAACTGATGTTCTGGGGTCCTGGGTTCAAATCCCACTGCGGCAGATGGTGGAATTTGATTTCAATGAAAATATTTGGAATTAAGAATCTACTGATGACCATTGTCAATCCTCGGGAAAACCCATCTGGTTCACTAATGTCCTTTAGGGAAGGAAGTCTGCCATCCTTACCTGATCTGGCCTACGTGTGACTCTAGAGCTACAGCAATGTGGTTTACTCTCCACTGCCCTCCATGGGCAACTAGGGATGGGCAATAAGTGCTGAACAGCCAGCGATACGCATGTCCCACGAATGAATTAAAAACATATATACAATCTGAAAAACATTACAGAAATATTTCTGATCATTACAATAGTAAAAAGTGATCATATTTACATTTCCCTTGAGATCAAAATTTTACACTGTGTCCAGTATAAGAACATTACATACAAATCCAAAGTTCTTTATGAAACTATGCGAATTCATCAAATTGCACTTTGTGCTGATTTAATCGAATAAGAGACAGCCTGAGGGTTTTTTCCAGTTAGTAACCCCTTGGCCTAGACACTTCTGGCTGAAGATTGTTGCAAATGCGTCAGTCTTGTCTTTTGCAGTGACGTACTAGGCTCCCCCATCATTGAGAGTGGAGATGTTTGTGGAGCCTTCTCTTCCAGTTAGCTTTTTAACTGTTCACCCACCACTCATAATTGGATTGCAGCGTTTAAATCGACTCCATTGGTGGTGGGATCTCTTCACTCTGTCGCATGCTACCGACCCTGTTTGCCACACATGTGATCCACTCTTCCCATCGGATCGGAATCACACACTGGGACATTGTCCTGCTAAGGGAGCCAATGACATTCAACTCTTCTGGGCTCAATTGCTGATTGGATTCTGTGCTGAAGGCTTCAATCCAGGATGTTCCCTAAAATGTGGCCGTTACGAATGGAGATGGTCAGATTAAATATCCTTCGCTTCATTGATCCAAAATGGGGTGGGAATCCATTCTAGCCAGAATCTGCCCCAACATTATAAACCCCCCCTCCTTCCTCCACCTCATAACTTTTGCTCCCACACCATCTCCTGAATTGAATTACCTTGAGTGGTGGGTTTCCCGAGAGTCAGCGCCTATGTCACATGAAGATGTCCTATGGAGATCCCATTATTTACTCTTTAACTCAAATCTGATATAAAATTCTGGCTCTCTCTCAATATCCCATTTGTTTTCACCTAGGAACTTTCTTCTGGCACAGTAGTTAGCACTGCTGCCTCACAGCACCAGGGATCCAGGTTCGATTCCTGGTTTGGGTTACTATCTATGCGGATTCTGCACATTCTCCCAGTGTCTGCATGGGTTTGCTCCGGGTGCTCCAATTTTCTTTCGAAAGACGTGCTGGTTAGGTGGGAATTAGCCATACTAAATTCTCCCTCAGTGTACCCAAACAGACGCCAGCCAGAGTGTGGCCACTAGGGGACTTTCACAGTAACTTCACTGCAGTGTTAATGTAAGCCTACTTGTGACACTAATAAATAGACGTTTAAACTAATGTGTTCTGCCCTTCCCCCCACCCCCATCCCCAACCTAACCCTCAGCAAAAATGTTTACCATGCAGAAGCAATCAACTTCCAAGTACATTGGCTGGATGGCTGTTATTTGGTTATGAGTTTTAATAATAAGTCTCACATCACCAGATTAAAGTCCAAAACAAGTTTATTTGGAATCACGGGCTTTTGGAGCACTGCTCTTTCATCAGCTTGTGACATAATTAATGAAGATCCCATTATTTGCTCTTTAACTCAAATCTAATATAAAAATTATGACTCTCTCTCAATATCACATTTGATATAATTTTTATATCAGATTTGCGTTAAAGAGCAAATAATGGGATCTCCATAGTGGATCTTCATGTGACTTTTTCCTGGAATCAAGAGCTTTCGGAGCACTGCACCTTCAGCAGGAGAGTGGATCATTCATCTGATGAAGGGGCAGCATTCTGAAAGCTCATGATTCCAAATAAATTGTTGGACTTACTATGCCCATCCCAGTCCAATGCCGACATCTCCACATTATGGTTTTAATAATGTGTGTGAGTTGACTGAACTGAACAAGAGAGGCATCAGAGCCTTTCCTGATCTCACTCAGTGTCCCACAGGCACACATCCACGGGATTGGGATACTGATCAGGGGCCGAACTCTGGCCAATTGCTTCCCTCCCAAATCAAGGTGCTATTGCCCTTGTAAGGGCTGTGATTGCCTGATTCGGGACAAACTGGGACGTAAACCTTGGCTGTCTTGAGCCTGTACAGTTTAGTCACTCCTGTATCAACACATTGAGCCAGTGGGACATTTAGGTGCTTTTCATCTTGTTATTCTCTTCATGTATGGCATTTCCCGAGCTATCTGTTTCACTTCTCCACATCCTGTTTCCCCCTTGCCTGAATTTCAGTGAAAGGCTAACTGGTAAATCATTTAACCAGAGCTGTCAATCTCTGGCATTGTTGTGAGACAAAGCACTACCATTTAACCCCAGCCACTGCAGATTCATTCCATGGGGGAAGAAAGGGACAATAAAATCTGATGGGCAGCATAACAATCTGAGGGTAATTTCATGCAGTGTTCCACTGTTTTCTTCCCCCCAACCCCCCAGTCCTTTCTTTGAATCAACAGGGTGTAATGTTGAGGGGAGGGAGACTGGTGCTTGTTTATCAACAGGGTTGCTCTGCTTGAGTGACCCCCATTGGCCATTTACAGCACCAATCAGCCAACAGATTAATGGCAGCACTTGCTCTGGATAGTAAATGTGAAGGTTTTGTTGCCTCCGAATTATCAGAAACAAATCCCTGCAGTGAGCTTCTGAACCTCTCATATCTGACTCCAGCCTCAAGTCCACTTTAAGCTAAGAGAGGAGCTGAAGAAGGAGACAGCAAAATGATGTTGGCGCAAACAGTTGGAGCCCTCATACTCCTGATTTTGCCACCATCGATTGAGGGCAGCACGGTGACACAGTGGTTAACACTTCTGCCTGACAGTGCCAGGGGCCTGGATTGATTCCCACCTTGAGTCACTGTTTGTGCGGAGTCTGCACATTCTCCCCGTGTCTGCGTGGGTTTCCTCCGGACGCTCCGGTTTCCTCCCACAGTCCGGAAAACATGCTGGTCAGGTGCATTGACTGTGCTAAATTCTCCCTCAGTGTACCCGAATAGGCACTGCAGTGTGGTGACTAGGGGGTATTCACAGTACTTCATTGCAGCACTAAAGTAAGCCTGCTTATGACACTAATAAATAAACTTAAACTTAGGACCGCTGCCTCAATTCTGACCTTGGGTGACTGTCTGAGTGGAGAACGAATGTTCTCCATGTGTCTACGTGGGTTTCATGTCTGAGGACATGTACCAACCAACTCAAGAACAGCTTCTTCCCTGCTGCCATCAGACTTTTGAATGGACCTACTTCATAGTAAGTTAATCTTCCTCTACACCCTAGCTATGACTGTAATGCTACATTCTGCACTGTCTCCCTTCCTTCCCTATGAATGGTATGCTGGCTGCATAGCATGCAAGAAACAATACTTTTCACTGTATACTAATACATGTGACAATAATAAATCAAATCAAATCAAATAAAAGAAGGTGGGCTTTATGGTAGGAGTGTAAATTTCTGAAGTGAAGTTGGTTGGGATTTCCTTTCCCTCACCATGATGCTGTCCAAATCCTGGGAGGGTGTGCTCACTTGGATAACAGGAATGAGAACTTCCAGACCAGAAACAGGGCCCTTGTTAACAGAGCCAGTGGAACTTCAAAGCAGTCCTGGTGTTTTTTCATTCAGATGGGTTTATGTTCATTTGGCCCAGGTGGTGAACTGAATTTTTTTTTGCCTCAATTGCTCTGTTTCACAAGGCAGCATTGATTTTTCCTTGTTGAGTTAAGTGCTATTTTGGACCAGCTTACAGCCAGAGTTTGTGAATAGAGCGCTTGCTTCATGCAGATGTGCTTGTTACTTCTGTGCAAACAGCTACACTGATGGACCTTTGAGCCCTGCACACCACCAGTCCCATTCTCAAAAGTGTAACTTGATGAGGGAGAGGGACATCAAAAGGTTTCCTTTGTATCTGTCCTGTACTGTTCCTGAAGCATCAACATGTGATGCTAACAGTGGTTGCTAAATGTGATTGGTATTCCTATGCACTAGGTTTGATAGAGTAGATCATTTTGCGTTAATCCAGTGATAGTTGTTTTTAATTTTTTTTAAAGTTTATTTATTTGTGTCACGAGTAGGCTTACATTAACTCTGCAATGAAGTTACTGTGAAAATCCCTGAGTCACCACAACCCGGTGCCTGTTCGGTACACTGAGGATGAATTTAGCATGGCTTATGCACTATTGACCATCCTTACTTTGATTGGCATGGGTTCTAGAACTGATGCTCCCATAACATTGCTGAGCTGCACACACGTAAATAAATCCAAACTATTTCAAAGAACGAGACATGCCAATGTGGAGAAGTGTAAACTAGATGATCTTACCAATTTGCCTTTAATGTAACATGTTGTGTGATGTAGGCACCATCTTATCCCACATTATAGCTTTAAATTAAGGGGTGGTAGTTATAGGACAGATGTCAGAGGTAGGTTCTTTACTCAGAAGGTAGTAAGGGTGTGGAATGCCCTGCCTGCAGCAGTTGTGGACTCGCCAACTTTAAGGGCATTCAAATGGTCAGTGGATAGGCATATGGATAACACTAGAATAGCTTAGGTTAGAGGGTCATTAGATTGGTTCCACTGGTTGGCGCAACATCGAGGGCCGAAGGGCCTGTACTGTGCTGTAATGCTCTATGTTCTATGTAGTTCTCTCGTAATAGTCTATTTTTGGATTTAACGCAGCATGGCAAACTGTCCTTTTGTTAAATTAGACAGATTGAGACCGTTAACTATTTCCCTAGGTATTCCCCCTTCAAAGTTTGGCCAACTGTAAACAGGATGTGGTAATATCCGCGAAACCTTGATGGTGTATAGAATCCTAATCTACATAACAAATCTTGAAACACAAGTATCGTATATTTTCTTCAGAAAGTTTTGCAAGTTTTCACTAACTCGGTGATTTCCGATCCTTGCTGCCTTAGCCTGTCGATTAAACAAAAGAACTTTCATTCATACGCGACCGCACAATGTCCCCAAGATCTCCCGAAGCACATTTCACCAATGGATTGTTTCTGGAGTGGAGCAGAGGATGATCAGTTAAAATGACTGGTAGGGCACAGGATCTTCAGTCTGCTTATTCTCTTCCTTCAATAATGTTGCCATGGGGTGGAAAGATCGCCGGCTAGCAAAAGATCAACATAATGGCTCAGTAACCAAACAGTTCGATTCTCATCCATTCTGTGTGGAAACGCTGCAGTTTTAATCCTGATTTGCATGGATCAACAGTCGTCTGACTCCCATTGGCCCAATATGTCTGAGCAAGTGAGGGTCACAAAACTGGCCATGGGTTCCTAGCATGGAGTCCGTGCAGTGACTCACGCTGGAAAATGTACAAAAATGGATGCCGAGTGTGGTCATCCCTAGTTAAATACTCAATACAAAAGCAGCCAGCATAATTAAGCGCCTCACGCACTCCAGACATTCTCTCTTCCTCCTTCTTCCGTCAGGAAGATGGTACAAAAATCTGAGGACATGTACCAACTGACTCAAGAACAGCTCCTTCCCTGCTGCCATTAGACTTTTGAATGGATCTACCTTGCATTAAGTTGATCCTTCTCTACACCCTAGCTATGACATTCTGCACTCTCTCCTTTCCTTTCCAATGTACAGGGTATGCTTTGTCTATATAGTGCGCAAGAAACAGTACTTTTCACTGTGACAATAATAAATCAAAGCAAATCAAATCATTGACAAAACAAAAGTAATTGGGCAAGGGGCCAGTGCAGCTGACATTTTGTAAGCATTATTTCCTCATTTTCAAGTGAGAAAAGGGACATGGAGAAAAATAGGGCATATTGTCATCATGGTCAAAGACTTTTGCCTCCTTTATTGAGTTTGTGAATGCTGATACTCAATACAGAGACAAATGATGCAGTGAGACTGTTCCACTATTGATCTGCACAGAGATTGAATCAACCTGTTCTTTTTTCTTCAAAAGAAAACACAAAGACATCCATGAAGAAACATCACGGCAATTTTTGGTGACCATTTTGGCAAGTGTGAAATGAAGATTTCTGTGGAGTGACAGCTCCTTGAACTGACCCTAGTACAAATCCCTTCCCAGGAACAGAACGATGCCCTCTTCACAGCACGATGTTTCACTTGGAAAGGGCTTTTATTTTTCTTTCTTCGGCTATAGACTTCAACATTTGAACTGATCCAAGACCCTCATGCGTTGCAAGAGATGTTTGTAACTGCTTATTGCCTAATAAAGTTCCATTTGATTTTTGATACTTACTGTACTCTGCTCCACGGGTTATTGAAGGCAAGTGTCTTGCAGTAGTTTATGCTTGTGTACAATGATGTGGACCGGTATTAATCATGGCATGGGAACTCACTGACAAGTTTATTTTGTTCCAAAACCGTATGCGCTTATAAAAGGAATCAGCTGCATAATTCATGGCAATCATATTATTGCAATAGTACTTTTGTTTATATTCTCTCGGTTTGATGCATTTCAAAGGACTTTACACAATTAGTTATTTCAGAAGTGCAGTGACAGTGTATAGGAGAAGGAGTCGAGTTGCAAAAATCAATATATAAAGGCTTTGTGTCCTGCAGTGGAGGTAGGAGAGTAGTGTGTGATTATGGTAACATCTTAGAACAGTCCAAGTTGTTACCATGGGGATAGCATCTCTGCATGAAAATCATCCTGAATACCAAACTGGGACGGTTCAGTAAAATGCAGGAGAGCAGCAGACAATGCAGCTACTTGTTGCGTACAATCTTTGAGAAGTTTAACTCGGCTTCATAAAAAACTTTGCAAAAGAAAGTCATGCCTCTATGGCTTCTAAAAAGTAAACTAAAAAGCAAATGGAGCAAACTTCCATTTTATTTGGCCATCACCTTTAAGAGGTGAGTGTCTAGCAGCTGTAAAGCATATGCCCTAATTTTGTACATAAAACAAGTTCTTTCTGAATTATTGCACGAGCTTCTAGACTGAAATCCAAAAGTTCACATTGACCCTTTTATTAATGATCATTAACTTGCACAGCAAAGGAAAAGCTGTTCAGTCCACTGTATTCACGTCAGTTCTCTGAAACTGTGACACAGAGGCATAGTTGTTAGCACAGCTGCCTCGCAGAGTCAGGAACTTGGTTTTCATTCCCAGCTTGGGTCACTGTCTATGCAGAGTTTGCACGCTCTCCTTGTGTCTGCCTGGGTTTCTTCTGGCTTCCTCCGACAGTCCAAAAGATGTACTGGTTAGGTGCACTGGCCATGCTAAATTCTCCCTCAGTGTACCCATATGCCAGGCTAGGGGATTTTCATAATAACTTCATTGCAGTGTTAATGTAAGCCTAATTGTGACACTAACTAATAAACTTAAGCCATTTATTGCTACTCCCCCATCCTTTACCCTTACTCTTTTATTGATCTGTTTTTCAAAACTATGGCCAGAATTTTAAGCATTCCCCCATCAATCCCTGAAGTCCTGATGTGGCAGGGAGCATGAAATTGGATGGAAGGGCTTCCCTCTGGGTTCCTGCCTGCCTGCCTTGACCTCACAGCGATTTTATGTTGACAGGCTGAGCCCCAGCCTAATCTCACAGCGATTTTATGCTGGGACAGGCTGAGTCTCAGATGGGAAGCCTGCCTTTCCCTCAGTGAAGGTCACTTAATGGCTACTTCAGGCTTATTTCCCATCCAGTCTCAATTTTTCAGCTGGAGGTGGCAGCTGAAGAGGGAAATGCATAAATAGCAACTAACCACATCTCATGAGTCAGCACCTTCCAAACTTCTGGGCACTTCCACCTAGAAGGACAAGGGCAGCAGACACATGGGTACACCACCAGCTGGAAGTTCCCCTCCAAGCTACTCACCATCCTGACTTAGAAATATATCACTGTTCCTTCACAGTAGCAGGGACAAAATCTAGAACTCCCTCCCTAACAGAACTGCACCTCCTCTGAGTGGACTGTAGTGGTTCAAGATAGCAACTCACCATCATCTTCTCAAGGACACTTGAGGATGGGCAATGAATGCTGGTCTAACCAGTGACACTCAAATCACCATGAGTTCAATAAAAAAAATAGTTGGAACCCGGGTGGGAAGGAACGCATCAGCCTGACTGGGGACACCCACCGCTTAAATCCCATGGACTTCCAGTTCCCAACTGCCTCCTGCCCGACCTTCCAGGTGTTGTCTATCCACCCTGCCAAGTGAATTGGCCAGCAGCTGTCCAAGGTGGAACTTGCTCCCAAGTGAGAGATGGAAGTCCCGCCATGTGCCAAACAATGCTCATAGGAGCATAATATGGCTTTGAGGTTGCTGGGATTGGCAGGGAAGTATTTCCCGTTCACTCCAGAAAGGCTTTGACGGAGCCCCCTCTATCCTGAAAAGTTCGGAGCATATCCACATCTCTTTAAAACCTATTATGGATTCAGCTTCCAATATTGTTTCTGATGGAGAATAATATCCTAACAAATCCCTGCTTAAAAAAAATCTCCGAACCTCTTTCTGCATTCTCCTTAAATTATGTCTTGACTCACCAAATAATTTGTCCTAAAGATGTCTAATCAAAGTCCCCCCAAAACAATAGTGTTCTTGACCTTCTTTATACTAATGAAAAGAGCCTCAGTTTCTCTAGCCGTGCTGCTTTTCTACCTGATGCCATCTTTTATATACATCAGATAACATATCTTTTTGTGGTGTATCATTTGATACCATTTGATGGCAGTCTTGTGACACAGTGGGCCACATCCCTGCCTCTGACCTAGAAGTTCTGGATTCAAGTCCCATCCCAGGAATTATAAGAACATAAGAAATAGGAGCAGGAGTAGGCCATCTAGCCCTTCGAGCCTGCCCCGCCATTCAATAAGATCATGGCTGATCTGTCGTGGCTCAGTTCCACTTTCCCGCCCTCTCCCCATAACCCTTAATCCCCTCTCTTATCAAAAACCCATCAACCCGCTTCTTAAAAATATTTAGCGAGGCAGCCTCCACCACTTCAACGGGCAGAGAATTCCAGAGATTCACCACCCTTTGAGTGAAGAAGTTCCTCCTCAACTCCGTTCTAAACCGCCCCCCTTTTATCTTGAGGCTGTGCCCCCTAGTCCTACTGTCTTTTTTGAGCGGGAAGAGTCTCTCCACCTCTATCCTATCCATCCCATTCATCATCTTATACGTCTCAATGAGATCTCCCCTCATTCTTCTAAACTCTAACGAGTACAAGCCTAGTTTATTCAACCTCTCCTCATAGCTCAACCCCCTCAACTCCGGTATCAGCCTAGTAAACCTCCTCTGCACTCCCTCCAAGGCCAAAATATCTTTGCGCAGGTGCGGCGCCCAAAACTGCACACAGTACTCCAGCTGCGGCCTCACCAATGCCCTATACAGCTGCAGCAAGACCTCCCTACTTTTATATTCAATCCCCCTCGCTATGAAGGCCAGCATCCCATTCGCCTTCCTGACCACCTGCTGCACCTGCAAGCTGGGTTTTTGCGACTCATGCACAAGGACCCCGAGGTCCCTCTGCACCGTCGCCTGCTGCAGTTTTTCGCCACGTAAGTAATAGTCCTTCCTACCATTATTCCTACCAAAGTGGACCACCTCACACTTGCCAACATTAAATTCCATTTGCCATTTCCTGGGTTCACAACACGACCAAATAGGTTGAGTGTCAAACCTAAATCTTTCCAACATGACAGGTGGTAAGAACAGGAGAGGTTCCTGAAGGGAAGAACATGGGAGCCTTTATCATCACTCTACATAGCTCCAGGCTACAACATGTAAGTTGCCACAACAACTCACACACCTGGGGTCGGTGGGGGAGTGGTGCGGTTGGCTCAGTTACCCAACTGTTATCTATCAGATTGATGCCAACAGCAGGGGGTTTGATCCCCATTTTGGCTGGGGTGGATTCAGAACTACCTCCTCACCTTACCAGTCTTGGCATTGTGAATCAGAATTGCCTTTGGGCTAAGAACAGAGGAAGAAGATAGCTTAGTTAGCTTGTCCTGCTGATTTTAAAAATCTGAAATCCTCTCTGCTCCTCTACACCTTTTAATCATTTACAATCCATGTCCTCATTTCCCCTCATTCTCGCTCCAAAAGTCCGTTACACAATCCACTCAACTGCATATCTTTCTGAAGCTACATGTAGGTTTTTTCGGAATTAATCAGTCTCTATCTTTCAAAACGCTGACAGAATGTTGAAACTATCTTTCAGGAGACTGAATTGCTCAGAAATGAGATGTGGTTTGAATGTTTAATAGCTCATTTTCTGCAACCAAGTTCTTCACATTGTGCAAGCAAAGGCCCAGCCAGTCAAAATCAAATGTCCTTCTATAATTACCCTCACAATTTGCAAGTCCTGATCACACTCATGATTAATGATGTGACATATTTGGATACATTCTTCCTTTTACTGTTCCTACCGCACTCCACCAACCCCCCCACCCCTTGCTCCCTGCAAAGTTGCTGGCCAAGAATAAGGCTCAAATCCACAGTGAATGTTGCCCCCACTGGTACCCAAATCAATAAAAAGTCTCACAACACCAGATTGAAGTCCAACCAGTTTATTTGTTAGTAAACCCACAAGCTTTCGGGGTTTGCCCCTTCGTCAGGTGAGTGGAAAGCTCTGGTCTCAGACCTGTCCAGTTCTGTTCGGACCAGTTCCGGTCTGAGCCGGCAACTCCACACCCAAACCAGTAGCCATTTTGGATCTGGGCAGTGAGACTAAGAGCCAAGCTCTAAATGTTTCTCCATTTGGGCATCTGGAAGTTTATGGTTTCCGAGTTATCAAGAGCAAGGAAACCTGGCGTTGATTCTCCAGCTCAAGACTGCTGACCTCAGTTGTGCTGCACCAACTCTGCTGCCCGACTGAGTGCAGCTAGCTCAGCACAGAGTGAGTTTGCTGACTTCAGCCAGGACAGAAATGACGGTTGATTACATTTCCAATAAACAGTTCCTCCAGTGCGTTTCACAACATGGGCTGTTTTTATTAAAATAGCACTGCGTGACTAAGAGCGCACCAGAATGCTAACAATAACAGTAACAGCAGCACCTTCAGCATAGCAAAATGTTACTTCTTAAAAGCACATTCAGACAAACATTGACCCAACAAACCATCAAGGCTTCAATGTTGTTGCAGGACCTCGTTTGAGTTATTTTCTTTTACAAATCGCCGGGAAAAAGAAATAATTCTCCACTGATAATTGAATATATATTTTCCTTTACTGGACCGTTCAAAACATTCACCAGACATGGCACCAGCATAATTGAGGTTTAGTATGGCTTAAATGTTTTATAGAAGCAGTTAAATGCAAGTCTGTATTGTTGTTTACTAGCAATTCATGGGCTAAATCAGGTAAATCTCCTTTAGATTGCAAATCCCCTTCCTCTCATTACGCTGGGCTTGTGCTGCCAGGATTATGGCTAGCCCAGGCACACAGGGGAAGTAAGAGTGCTTTTCTCTGTGTGTGTGTGGGGTTTGTGGTGCTGCAGGGGGCCACCCTGCTTCACTGAACTGTAGCAGTCTATGTCTGTGGGATTAGATCCATTATTCTACAGCCATGCAAGCTGCAACAGGGCCTTTTGCAAGAACATTGCAAAGACGTGCTGCACTACCCATAGAAGATGTAGCATTTGCGCACTCACATCCATCCCATTAAATCCAAATATATCAATATAAGTAACTACACACTAACACCCTGTGCACACAGCCTGCAGACAAACAGGTACAAATGAAAAACATTTGTGTTCATATATTTCAAGTCCTTAGGGTAACTCAAAGGATTTTATAGGCAATGATTTGTAACCACTTGTTTTGGAGGCAAATATATAAAATTCCATTCCGATCTCATTTATTTTTAAGGAAGCTTTCTTTCCCAACTCTTTCCTTCACTGTTATACTCACCAACTTTTACAGATGCACCATAGAAAATATTCTTTCTGGTTGCATCACAGCTTGGTATGGCTCCTGCTCTGCCCAAGAACTACAAAAGTTTGTGAATGTAGCTCAATCCATCACACAAACCAGCCTTCCATCCATTGACTCTGTATACAATTCCCGCTGCAAAATAGCCAGCGTAATTAAGGACCCCACGCACCCCGGACATTCCCTCTTCCACCTTCTTCTGTCGGGAAAATGATACAAAAGGCTAAGATCATGTACCAACCGACTCAAGAACAGCTTCTTCCTTACTGCTATCAGATTTTTGAATGGACTTACCTTGCATTAAGTTAATCTTTCTCTACACCCCAGCTATGATTGTAACACATTCTGCACTGTCTCATTTCCTTCTCTATGAACGGTACACTTTGTCTGTATAGCACGCAAGGAACAATACTTTTCACTGTATGCTAATATATGTGACAATAATAAATCAAATCAAATCAAATCAAATCATATGCCTTATCTTACGAAGGTATGTCAATACTTTCCTGACGTACAGTTCCACACGTGTTGGTCACTTCACCCAAACAGCAGTTAATCATGCTTTAACATTGACAATGAGTACTGGTGGCTGTTCAGTTGCTTGGGTCATCACAGTCCTGGCCTAGCCCTATGGTCAGACATCTCCTCACCATTACATCACCTCTGAAACCCCCATCTATGTACTTTCCCGCACAGACAGAGCTGGTGCTTAAGTGTAGGATCCTGTCTGACTTTCCCTCTGTGCTTTATATGTCTGTCTGAGGCCAGAACTCTCCATTCACCTGACGAAGGGGCTAACCCCGAAAGCTTGTGAGTATATTATCAAATAAATAGGTTGGACTAAAACCTGGTGTTGTCAGACTTTTTACTGTGTTTCCCTCCCCAGCCCAGGGGCAATGGTGCTAATTGTAGCTCCCATGCTCCAGTTGAGGTTCAGCTCAGTACAGACGAAGGACTGAATGTGGGATCTTTTCAGAACCCATTTATTGTCTTAACCAGCAGAATCAAAATGGCAGCTTTGTTAGTCAAGTTAGTCAACTCTTCCAGTGGAATAAAAAAACTTTGCTATTTCCTACGTTACAGTAAGAAGTCTCACAACACCAGGTTAGAGCCCAACAGGTTTATTTGGAATCATGATCTTTCGAAGCACTTCTCCTTTATCAGGTGAGTGGAGAGGCATATAGACAGAGACACAATAGCAAGATAATGATTGGAATTAGAGTCTTTACAGGTAAAAGTTAAAGTTTATTCATTAGACACAAGAAAGGCTTACAGTAGCACTGCAATGAAGTTACTGTGAAATTCCCTTTTAATCAAGTCTTCAACAAGTATAGACAATGCAAGTGGAGAGAGGAATAAGCACGGGTTAAAGAGGTGTGAATTGTCTCAAACCAGGACATTAGTAGGATTTTGCAAGCCCAGGCCAAATGGTGGGGATTACACATAGCGTGACATGAACCCAAGATCCCTGGCTGAGGCCATCCTGATGCATGCGGAACTTGACTATCAGTTTCTGTTCAGCGATTCTGCATTGTGTGTCTTGAAGGCCACCTTGGAGAACGCTTACATAAGAACATAAGAACATAAGAAATAGGAGCAGGAGTAGGCCATCTAGCCCTTCGAGCCTGCCCCGCCATTCAATAAGATCATGGCTGATCTGTCGCTGCTCAGTTCCACATTCCTGCCCTCTCCCCATAACCCTTAATCCCCTCTCTTATCAAAAACCCATCAACCCGCGTCTTAAAAATATTTAGCGAGGCAGCCTCCACCACTTCAACGGGCAGAGAATTCCAGAGATTCACCACCCTTTGAGTGAAGAAGTTCCTCCTCAACTCCGTTCTAAACCGCCCCCCCTTTATCTTGAGGCTGTGCCCCCTAGTCCTACTGTCTTTTTTGAGCGGGAAGAGTCTCTCCACCTCTATCCTATCCATCCCATAGGCTGAATGTAGCTGTCCTACATTACGGTAGTGACTGCATATATAAAGAAAAACTTGGTAGCAAACACACATCCACCTACCTGAAGTCATGAAAAGTGCTATATAAAAATGTCTTTCTTCTCTAAATATCCCATGTTACATTTTCTAGTCTTTGTGGAAATACTGTTGGCAAGGCAGTTTTTGCGTGGCGTGGTTACAGAGGCACAAACTTTGGTAGTCAAGGATATTGAGGGATATGGAATAGCGGTAGGTGGGTTGGAGTACAGGACAGCCATAACGGTGCCCCTCACGTATGACAAGATGACCCATTTCCATGTGACTTAAATAAATAATGGTAAACGTCTCCGCTATGTTGTGTTCTTGCGGACAAAGAAAATGGCCAAATCGGTTATTCATGGAAATGCCCTTTCAAGACCTTAATTGCCCCCCGCGCCCCCCCCACCTCTTTTCCTTTTTACAGTTCAGGAGCAGGAGTCATCCATCACTGTAACATCTTCAACTGTAGCAGAGAAAAAAAACTGTAAACAAAAAAATACTGCTCCGTAAACCGCCTGTGAAAACAACTTTCTAATGATGGCGAGAAAGTAATAAAGATGTCCCTGCTGTGAGATTATAGACTTGCTGGTGTGTGAAACTCAGAGCTCACCTTCTTAAGTCAAAATCAAATATTTTATAACCAGCATGGGGAAAAGATAATAGCATATTATTTTTCAAGTGTATCACCAACATGTCTTATCATGGAACTACACTAGTCAGGAGCTATCTAAGTCCTTTACTTCTGTAGCTTACATCTCACGGGAGAAAACATAATTGAATTTTTAAACAGGGCCCTCAGCTTTCACAAGTTTAGAGTCTTGATGATATTTACTCTTAGCGAATCAATCTCTCCCAATGAGTTCCCACTTCTTTTTGAAAAAGTGCAGCTTCGATTCAAAGCCTTCCTGTATTCTTTTGTGCGCTGGCTTTTGTTGTCATTCAATGAACTAACAGATTGAGAAGACAATAAAATCTTAAAGGGACAAAGCTTTAGAATGGCCCGCCATTTCCCTCCCTCAGGAGGGACTGCCTTGCACTTTGTGCTTCATCCAGAAAGTTGCTCTTGAACATATAGTCACATCACAACATTGTGTTATAGCAGCAACATAATGCTTTGTTTTTTTTTCCCCTCCTTGTGTTCTCCTCCAGACTGGTTCTCAGGCTGAAATAGGATAGGAACTTGTCTGAACAAAAAAACCCCACTGAATTAAAAAAAAACTTTATTGTTTGCTTTCTGCTCATTTTTGCACAGGACATTTTGTGTGAAACCAATCTCTGCGTGTGTACGTTCTGAAAGGGACTGTATAAGGAATGCTAAGTGACCCTCGATCCAAGGGTCAAACCCTCATTTCACTATTCAAACCCTTTGACCCTCATTATAGCCAAGAGAGAAAAAAAATCCTCTGTCATTTGAGACAATTCAGTGAGGTTTCAGAAAAACAACCCCTCTAATCATCCCGTAATACCTTGCAAGCTAACACAGGCAGAAAAGAATAGGGCACTTTTAAGAAGACTTTTAGGTTTCTCGAACCATTTTTTGAGTTGCTTCCCATATTTCAGTTTAAAGCAATGTACCAACAATACTAAAAGATTAAAGTTACATGCTGGTCCTCTGCGATCATTTCTCCCTCAGCCGTTGGAGATGCAGCAACAGAGTTGGGGAATGCAGGAGGGGCTGACAGCAACACTGGACCCACCGCAAGGATGTTGGGAGGAGTCCCAAAGCTTTCAGGTGGACCAGCTATTGCCTGCCTTGCATGGTACAAGGGTGGCATCTGCGGTGGAAAACCTGGGGCAGGGAATCCTTAACATGAGGGGCAGGGTCCAAATGTGGCCTCAACAGGCTTCTCGAGATTCTGCGGCCCATGGCTGAGATGCTTAAGAGCTTGCAGGAGATCCAACGGGACAGTGCTGAGACACATCGGACTCTGGTAGCAGCCTTTGAGAACATGGCCAAGTCACAGAGGGTCATGGCTGAGGGGCTGCAGAGTGTGGCCCAGTGTCAGAGGGCACTTGCTGCTTGCTGCCATTTACAGGTGGCCCCCAACTCAGAGGGCGATCACAGAGGGCTCGACCACCATGGCAAGAACACAGGAGGTCCTCCAAGACTGGTAATGCCACCTGTGCCAGAGCTTCTGGAGCTCACTGCAGAAACACCATCATCCCATGGAGTGAGCCAGGAGCTCACAGGAAGCCTGAGGGAGGAGGAAGGGCTTGGGCCTGTGCCGAGGCTTTCCACCCAGGAGACTACAGCTGTGGCTGCACCTTCTGACTGCCCCCTTCCTGACACCCTAGCTATGACTAAAATATTATATTCTGTACCCCCTCCTTTCCTTCTCTGCTCTGTACTCTATGAACGGTATGTTTTGTCTCTATAGCATACAAGAAACAACTCTTTTTACTGTATCCCAATACATGTGATAATAACAAATCAAATCAAATCAAATCCCTACTCCATATGGGTTTCCCTCTATGCACTCCATGTTATCCACCAAATTATTTCATAAGGGGCGTACGATGGTGATACAACTGATTTCCCTTCCCCATTTATGGCCTCATTAGAATTGTTACTTTACCTTAACAATCTGAAAAAGACTGAACTGTTTACTTGGGGACCAAAGGGTAAGAACCAACATCCACCGGAGTGTGGCACAGTTCTTTCGTCGATTCATCAACTATGTTGGCTGGTTGTGTTAAAATCATTTGTTTTAATAAGGTTTTCCAATGTGTAACTGTGTCATAGCAGAATTCTATTGCAAACTATCTTTGGATTAGATCAGGTACTTCTGTTGAAGACTTGAAGTAGTTGTGAGTATCTCATAGCTGATAAATATATTCATTGATCAATAATAGATCTCTTTTTCCCCTCTTCTTTACCCACTCCTCGCCTATTCTTAAGAATTGATGGTTTCTATTTTACTCGCTAACTTCAAAAGTATACATTCCACAGTCATATAATCACTTTTATGGAAAAGTTTCTCCTCTTCTCTGTCTTTCCAAACATTAACATTTCTATTGCCTTAGTTGCTAAGGAGACATCAAATGTGATGCATTATTTACTTACTCCTAGCTGGATGTAATCTTCTGATGCTTACCCTGGTCCAAACTAGATATTTATTAAGATTCTTCCAACTCAATTGTGTATGATGAGTTGTCCTCATGTTTGATTAGGCTCCTGATGCTAAGTGGGTTGCCCAGATGTGCGACGAGTCTGATTGATGTTTCATGAGTCTCTGCCTGATGAGTTTTCCTGATGGTCGGGCAAGGCTCCTGAATGTTTAGTGAGTTTCACTGACTGGTATTTAGTGAGTCTGCCTTTCTCTGTCTGCTGTGTCCACCGGTGTAAAGATTACCGTCAGAACTTCTCTGCAACCAAGGCACAGTGGTTAGCACTGCAGCCCCACAGCGCCAAGGACCTGGACTCAATTCCGACCTCGGGTCACTGTCTGTGTGGAGTTTGCACGTTCTCCCCGTGTCTGCGTGGGTTTCTTCTGGGTGCTCAGGTTTCCTCCCACAATCCAAAGATGTGCATGTTAGCTTGATTGGCCACATTAAATTGCCCCATGGTGTCGGGGGGACTAGCAAGGTAAATACGCCACGGAAAATATTCCCATCCCGCCAAGGGAATAATCGTGATGGGGGGAGGGAGCATGCAAAGGTCCATTGACCTCAGGCAGGATTTTCCGGGTTGGGGGTGAGCGTGGCGAAAAAATCCCACACATGGGATTATGGGCACAGGGCCTGGGTGGGATTGTTTATACTGTAGGCTCAATGGGCCCAATGGCCTCTTTCTGCACTGTAAGGATTCAATGATTCTGCACTGCTACCCTGAGACACCCCCTCACTCCACTCTCCCCTGCCTACCCTCCCAACAACTGCATGCCCAGATCTGGCAGATTGAAATGTTGTAAACTTGCAGATTATTTTTCCAAACTTGCAGCTCTGTCTGTTCCAATTGAACATTTGCATCACAATGAAACAAAAGTGTACAATCCATTCACTTCTTTCAAGAAATCATTTCCAAGGCATTGAAACAAAGTGTAAGCTGTGAAGAGATGGAGGGAGAGGGGGATGGGGAAGGGGGAAGGGGGTTGGGGGGGGGTGGGGGCAGGAGTGTTATTCACCTGTCATTGCTAATAATCTCACTGTGATTCATTTTTGGAAGCCGGTCGTTGCCGAGACGGTCATGGAAATTGTTGCTTTCATTGTGAAAAACACTTGTAGAGTCACTCGAAAATAGGTAGCATGGGAATTTTATGTCTTTTTTGTTTGTGTGTCTGTGTGTCAGGGAGGCCAATGAATAGGGAAATTTCCTCAGAAACCACCGTAACCTTTGTCGCAGCAACGAGGCAGCGGTGAAAGTTTTTTAATTAGTGGTTTGTGAATGGAGTTTGGGTTTTTTCCCCTCTGTGAAGCAGTCTGAACTTGTGCAACTGTAGCTAATTTGGCAGCAAGTGAAAGTGCAGGTTCACATCAGCACTGCCAAAAGCAAGACTACCACCACACCCTCCACCCCCCCCCCCCCCAAACACCCCCACTTCCCCGAACACCCCACTCCCCACCCTGTTCCTGCAGGCTCTCCTCACACGCAGAGGTCCTGCTTACCAATGCGCATTTTAACACCCGTTTAACTTCAGGACAATACTTTATCTTTTGTCTCGGAGGGGGGAGGGAGGGACGCAGATCTCTGGTGGTGGGAATTGATTCTGCCCGCACAGCATGCTTCCAAAGAAGCTAAACTTTTACTGCTCATATTTATAATCAATCTGCAAACATGTCGGTCATTTGACGGGTTTGGGGCGGGGGGAGAAGCAAGATGAAAGCAAGAGGTTGTTGGAAGGAAGCTGTTGTTTTATTGTGTTTTTTTAAAATATATTTTACTTCATTAAGCAAGACAGAGTCGTGCTTCCAATTTTAAGGCTTGCCTTATCCTCCCCCTGTTTTAGCTTTTGTCAGAGTCAAAATCAGATCCAAGCTTCA
The DNA here is from genome assembly GCF_965287045.1 of Carcharhinus amblyrhynchos. Taxonomy (NCBI): domain Eukaryota; kingdom Metazoa; phylum Chordata; class Chondrichthyes; order Carcharhiniformes; family Carcharhinidae; genus Carcharhinus; species Carcharhinus amblyrhynchos. The sequence goes on from NC_137335.1 coordinate 60,475,683, forward strand.
GGGGGAAAGAAAATTGCTAAATCTTATCTGATGTGGTCATTTTTTTTTTAATCCAGAGCAGGTTTCAGGCAGGCAGAGACCAAAACACTCTTCGCCGGCCAAAAACTTCAAGCTCGGGATAATTTTAACTATCAGGGCTCGTTTCAATTAGTCTGGCAGGTCTGCCACCCAACCGCAATGGGATAGGGGAAGCTGGCCCATTTTCAAAGAGCGCAATTTCCAGCAGGGAGGGTTAAAGTGGGAACGCATTAATAAAGGAGAAACTGCACTCCCTGTTGCCAAGCTCGTCCCTGGAACCTGGGCAAGAAGATTTTGTGTATCAAATGAATGTAGCTATTGTAGGAAGAGATTCCCGGCTTGGGTCACTGTCTGTACGGAGTTTGCACACTCCCCTGTCCATGTCTGCATGGGTTTCCTCCAGATGCTCTGGTTTCCTTCCATATTCTAGAGATGTGCAGGTTAGGTTGATTGGTCGTGGAAACTTGCCCCTTAGTGTTCCACGATGCTTAGATTAGAGGGACTAGTGGGGTGACAGGGATAGGGCCTGGGTGGGATTGTTGTCGTGCAAACTCAATGGGCCAAATGGCCTCCTTCTGCACTGTAGGGCTTCTATGATATCTATGAGAAGGGCCATTCAGCCCCTCGGGCTTGGTCTGACTTTCACATCCCTAGATATCCTTAGCTAACAAAAAAATCGACCTTTATCTGAACTGTTTCAATCAATCCAATATTTGCAGCCCAATCTGCGGAGAAAATTGGAGATTTCCAATGCCCCATTAGATTCATTTCTCGGAATTCACCGATGAATGATCTAGCTCTAATTTTGAGGTTATGTCTTATTGTTCCAGATTCCCCACCAGAGGAAATAGTTTCTCTGAGCTGGGATTTTCCACAACCCCTCCCCCCCTTCTCCACCCTCCCCGTGGTGTGATTTCTGGCAGCGGAGGCCGTTCGCCATTGGCCGCAGGCAGGATCTTCCAGCCCTGCCGAAGTCTATGGAATTTTGTATAACTCGTCTGCCCCACCGCCAGGGAACTTACCATGGGGGGTGAGGGGGTTGGGCGGGGGAGGAGGGATGGGGGTATCCACCTTCAGTGGAACGGAAAAATCTCACCCACAGGAAGGGCTGGAGAATATTGCCTCCGTATCTGTTCTATTGAAACATTTGATGATTTTAAATACCTCACTCCTCTGCCTTATAAACCCAAGAGAACACAAGTTAAGGCAATGTGTTACGCAATATTAGTAGTTTGGCACTGTGTCCCTTCAAAAACCAATATATCATTTCTAAAGTGCGATGTCTGACACTAAGTGCAGTGCACCAGTTGAACTGTGGCTCTGTACAACAGAGGCATAACTTATTCTTCATTTTTGAATTCCAAATTGCTTAAATTAAACTCTATTTTTCAGATTCTGCAAACAGAGAACATTCCTTTAATAAAAGCAAAATGCTGTAGATGCTGGAGATCAGAAATAAAAACAAAAAGTGCTGCAAAAACCAGTTCCAAGCAAAGTGCCATATTGAACTTGAAATGTGAATGCTGTTTTTCTCTTTAAGATGCAGACAGACCTGTTTTATTTTTATAACATTCTTTTTATACCTGCTATCCGAATCCTACCAGTTATCAACCAATGCCAGAGGTTACCTCCAAATAGACAAGCAGCAAGTTTCTGGAACTTTCCAAGAGTTCCTAGTCAAAGAGGTGGAGATGGACAAGATAGTTCTCTTACTGCATCTGTTGAAAGAGAATAGAGCCAACGTTTTGAGTCTGGATGACCGTTTTTCAGATTGACAAAGGGTCATCCAGACTCAAATTGTTGGCTCTATTCTCTCACAGAATCATAGAATCCTACAATGCAGAAGGAGACCATTCAGCCCAGCGAGTCAGCACCGACCCAATCCCAGCCAGGCCCTATCCCCATAACCTCATGCATTTATCCTAGTTGGTTCCCCTGACACGAAAGGGCAATTTAACATGGCCAATCCACCTAACCACATATCTTTGGACTGTGGGAGGAAACCCACGCAGTCACAGGGAGAATGTATGAACTCCACACAGACAGTGACTTAAGCCAGGAATCGAACCTAGGTCCTTGGCAGTTGAGGCACCAGTGCTCACCACTGTGCCACCGTGCTGCCCCACTGTGCCACACTCCACAGATGTTGTCAGACTAGCTGAGTTTCCCCACCATTTCTTATTTTTGTTTCCAATTCCAGCATCCCCAGGGTTTCACCTTTATATTAGGGAGGTTCTCTTTCCTGTCATTGGCAGAAAGATACGTGAGGGTCTGTTGAGAGGGGCTGAGGTGGTCAATTCCGAGAGTATCAACCACAAAGCCTGGGTTCTCTGCGGAAACAGTGCGATCTTCCAATAATTTGGCAACAGGAGTTATTTCCCTCTCCTGCTCTGAACAAATCCCAATCCTGTCCTTCAGCTCACCTCCTGCAATCTTTTCACCTATGTCTGGCACTTTGATCTGCAGGGTCTTCCAAGAGCAGCTTTCTAAGCAGCTTTACATCATCCTTTGTTCATATAAAAATTGACTGCATGGTTTCAATGCTCCTTAAGATTAATAAGGAAACAATGACTATTATTCCAGAGGGGCTTTGTGTTGTCTTTTCAGGAGACAGGAATGAGCAAGTCACAAGAATCTCTATCCCATCAACTGATCCCTGGCTGCTTGGTTGCATTCTTTAATTTCTCCCTTACTATCATCTGAGGCTTCTGCACCAGTTGGTGACTCTTCCTCTTGTTCTGCAACCCTCCAACTGCAATTCTCTCTGTGTCACAATGTTGTGTAATATACACTGTGCAGAGGGAAGCTCCCAGATCTATTGAGGCTCTTAGGTTTTCTTATGCTTCTGGAAGGAAGGAATAGTGTCAGTTGGATCAGCCTTGCAGAATAAAGCTCCCTGCAAATCTGGCACAAACATGCATTATTCTTCTGGGTCTAAAACACTGAGTGATAGCCCTTCAATCTGCTAGCTTGCCTTCACTGAATCATAGAATCCTGGAATCCCTACAGTGCAGAAGGAGGCCATTCAGCCCATCAAGTCTGCACCAACAACAATCTCACACAGCTCCTATCCCTGTCACCCCATATATTTACCCCACTAATCCCCCTGACACTAAGGGGCACTACAGCATGACCAGTCAATCTAACCTGCACATCTTCGGAGCATGGGAGGAAACCAGAGCATCCAGAGGAAACTCACCCAGACAGGGGGAGATCATACAAATTCCACAAAGATAGTCACCCGAGGCCAGAATCGAACCCAGGTACCTGACGATGTAAGGCAGCATGCTTACCACTCTGCCAATATCTTCATGACTATATGAGTGCAGTCTACAGTGCCCTGCATACAAAAAGGAGCTGGGCATCTTACAGCTTTCTCAATTTACTTTTTGGTGTTCTCATGAAGGGGGAAAGGCAGGATCAGGATATTGAATTTGATTATCAACCATGACCATAATGAATGGCCGAGCAGGCGTAATGGGCTGAATGGTATCCTCCTGCTTCTAGTTTCTATGTATTGGTTTTCTCTACAGATAGGGCATCAGTGCTTTGCTTGCTGGAAACGTACATTGCAGACTGGGTGATATGAGTGATAATATTCTATGTTTCTTTAACCCCTACAATAAACCAGAAGGTGCTTGAAGCAAAAAGTTCAAGAAAAGTGGTAACTTTGATATCCACTTATGCAGCCTATAGACAGCAAGCGCTGTGGCAGGAGGCTGCAGAGCTTAGTGACAGCCTGCATGGCTAAAGTGCAACTTTTCTCACTCAACGCAGGGAAGATGACACTTGACCAAACTATGAGCTGGTTCAGCTCATCTCTGAGCAAACCCTGCCCTCAGCTGCTAGCGACTAACAGGCCTGACTGTTGCTTGTCCTCACTGAGGCTGCTGCGAGCTCCTTTTCCTCCAACGGATCCTCCATTCAAAGCAATAAGCAAAAAATGTCACCCGTAATAAACAGCGAGGGCTTAATCGGAGTGAATAGGGCACAGAAAAAAAGAGGAACAATCAATCTCCAAGCTCCAAAGTCCCCTGGAATTCCACCAAGCACAATGCCACATTCTTATGCATCCCCTTCCCTTCATTCACCTCAGGCTTTCCAGTTTCACCCCGAAACCCTTCTTATCTTTCAATCTCCCTCTCTTCCTTCAAGGCCCTCCGTGACCAAGACTTTTGTCATCACTCCTCACCACTCCTTTGGGCGCAAATTCTATCCTTTTTGGTCCAAATATAAATGTCACTGCATTTGAAATCCAAACACAATTTGACCTTTCAGATCACAAAATACATATGGATAAGGAAGATCATTTGCCCCGTTCTAGCATCCACGCAACAAAGGAACTAGTCTCGGATCGAGGCACCCAACTGTTTCTTAAATTATTTCAGGCTTTCTCTCACTGCTGCTTCCCAGGAGCCCTGGGTCACGGCATTTTCTGGGAATAATTTTGCTAATGACTGAATTTTCAACTCTTCCCGATAGGCGTATTTTATGTAACATTTACGGGGCATGGCTCTGGGAGAAACAATCCTTATCTTCATACACATGATGGATTATTCACTTTTCCACTGGAGAACTGACCACTGAAACAAAAAAATTCAAATACTTTCCAGCTCCAGGCTTAATAACTGCTCTTCTTTGAAAAAAAAACTGGTTACTGTAGCAGGCCATTCCACCATGAGTAAGTAATTCTATTTTAAATGACTAGCAAGATTTAATGGAACTGGAATATAATATGTTACGTAAGTCGAAAAAAGAAATCTGCTCAGGGTTTTATGAATGTGTTTTCCACTCGCAAATTCCACAAATCCAATTACTTGGATCGTATTGGCTTCCGGTGGAACAAACCCTGCCTTCAAGAAGCTAACGTGACATCGTTTCATAATTTACAGCTCATCTTTATGGCCCTGCCTCAAACCACTCGATCAGCCAGAGACAAGTTTGGGAACATTAGAGAGAGGAGGTTCAGTCACGTACATCTTAGCCCGTGTCAAAGGTCGTGATGTGGTTTGCAGTCCCAGAACACTCTCCAAATGAGAACCAGCTTTTGGGAACACGACTGCAGGAGAGTCCAATCAGGTACATCTCAGCTCACATCAAAGGCCATTATGTAATTTCCTGTGCCGGAACACTTTCTAAACGAGGACCAGCTTTGGGGAGGCTACAGCGAAAAAAAAATAATAATCAGGTACAGCTGAGCTCAATTTAAAAAAAAAGAGAACTTTTCAATGAGTGCAACAAAGTTCACTCTCCACCAAAATAAAAGGTTAATTTATTTGTCTTCGTCCCAGCTGCTTTCTGGTCCAGGTGGCAAGGTATGGATCTCTATATTTAAATGCACCATTGACAGTGTTCAGCCAGTTGGGTCAGTCATGGTGTCAGCTGCGATTCCGCCTGTGGTGCTCTCTCCAACCCCCAACCCCTATCCTATCGATTCATAAAGTTCCGAGTTTGAATCTCACTCCAGGGTTTGGGGTCAAAATTCAAGTGCACTTCAGTGCATTACTGAGGGAGTGATGCATGGTCAGAGGTACTGATTTCAGATGAGGTGGTAAACCCAGGCTCCATCTGCCTGCTTGGGTAGACAAAACAGAGCCCATGGCAACAAACAAAGAACAGTACAGCTCAGGAATAGGCCCTTCGGCCCACCAAATCTACGCCGACACAAGTGCTTCTGTAATCTAATTTTTTTTGCCTCCATATGGTCCATATCCCTCCATTCCCTGTCTATTCATGTATCTATCTTGAATGTTGTTATCGAATGTGCTTCCGCCACCTCCTTCAGCTGCATATTCTAAGCATTCAGCACTCTCTGTGTGAACAGTATGGCACTGTTCTGATCAACAACAAGAGAGTTATCCCTTGTGACTTGCTCAATATTGGTCTTTCAGTCAAAATCACTAAAACAGATGATCTGGTCATGATCCCAGTTTTGTTTGTGGGATAAAAACAGAAAAACTGGAAAAATGCAGCTAGTCTGGCAGCATCTATGGAGAGAGAAACAGAGACAATGGCTGGAATCAGAGCGGGTGATGGGCAGACAATAGAAAGGTCCATAGACAGGATTTTATGGTTTCGGGATGAACGAAAGGGAAATTGTGTTTGACTAATTCATTGGAATTCTTTAAGGAAGTAGATAGATGGGTTCCAGCTATTGTGCTGAACTTAGATTTCCATAAGGCATTTGACAATAAGTCATGTGAATGATTACTTCACAAAGTAAGAGCTATATTAGCATGGATAGAGAGTTAGCTAACAACTTTAAATAGACCGGATAAATGGGTCATTTTCATGACAGCAAACTGTCATGTAGTGGAGTACCACAGAGTGCTGGGGCATTCCGATTTATATTTCTGATTTATACCAATGCATTCAATGAAGACTGTATTGTAGCCAAGTTTGCTCATGATACAAAGATAGGTAGGAGAGCAAATTTTCAAGTGGATACAAAGGGTGGAAACTCCCCACACAAGTCTGCAGGGGACATGGATAGGTTAAAATTTTGACAGATGGAGTATAAGGTGAGAAAATGTGAGTTGTCCACTTTCGAAGAAAAAATAGAAAAGCAGAATATTATTTAAATAGAGAGAGACTACCGGGGGATCTGGATGTCCTTCGACATGAATCGTAAACTGTTAGCTTGCAAGTAAAGCAAGTTTCAGCAGTCAAATGGAATTTGGCTTTTATTGCAAGGGTGATGGAGTACAAATGTAGGGACGTCTTCCTATAATTAAACAGACCTCACAGAGACAACACCTATTAGTGCTGTTTGGTCACATTACAATAGCAGAGACTACAAGCACTTGAAACCTCATTACCTTGTAAGTAAGGGACATATAGTGGAAGCAGGTCAGAGAAGGTTCATTAGGCTGAATACTGGGATGAAGTCTTTGTCTTTCCAGGAAAGGTTGGGCCTATACTGATTGGAGTTCAGAAGAATATGAAGCAACCTTATTCAAATTTAAGAACCTGAGCGGTCTTGACTGGGTACCTGCTGAGAGGATGTTTCCTTTTGTAGGGGAATCTAGTACTGGAACTTAAAGGAACTTGGAAGTTCCAAAGTAAGGAGTCTCCCATTTAAGACAGAGATGAGAAGGAATTTCTTCTCTCGGAGGGTAGTTCATTTCTAGAATTCTCTAGCACAGCAAGCAGTGAAAGTTGGATCTTTGGATATATTGAGGGCTGAGCAAGACAGGTTTCTGATTAACAAAAGAGTCAAGGGTTACAGTGAGGAATGGAAGGGTTGGGGGGGGGAGGTGGGTCAGTGTGGGATGGCAGGCAGGAAATTAGGATTAGTAAAGGCCACAAACAGATCAGCCAGTATCTTACTGAACGGTGAAGCAGGCTAAAGGGGCTGAATGTCCTCCCCCTATGTTCTTAAGAACTGGTGAGTATAACCTGCCAGCGCAGTGTCCCACTTAGCCCCCCCTTATGCAAAATTACGGACATGTGTTTCAGGTACAGGCACTGCACGCTAATATTTTGACCTTCACCAGTAGGGCAGGAGGAACATGTTTGGCTCATAACCGAAACAAACTGAAAACTTCCTGTCCGCCATTTCAGAGACCACATGCAGAATCCTCCTGACCAGTCCCAACTGCCACAGGAATCATAGCGGACGGGTCACAGACTGGTCCATTGACCTTGGGCGGGATTTTCTGGTTTTGGGGCGTGTAGCTGGAAAGTGCCAACCTATTTATCCAAGCCAGAGAGCTGGATTGCTAAGCCTTAATATCCCAAATTATTTCAAGAAATAAGGATGCCAAATGGGAGAAGAATAGTTACATGAGATCCAGCATTGCTCCAGTAGGTCTGTTTTAATACTAGGTCTCTCGAAATATTCCAGAGACAAATATTGTTGCTGTAGCCGAAGGCCTTTGTAAATTGGATCCATAGAATGGAATCCCTACAGTGCAGAAGCTGGCCATTCTGCCCATCGAATCTGCATCAACCACAATCCCACCCAGGTCCTTTTCCTGTAACCCCACATATATACCTTACCAAACCCCCTGACACTAGGATCAATTTAACATGGCCAATCAACCTAACCCACACATCTTTGGACTGTGGGAGGAAACCGGAGCACTTGGAGGAAACCCACGCAGACACGGGGAGAATGTGCAGACTCCATGCAGGGAGTGACCCCAGGCCGGAATTGAACCTGGGTCCCTGGCTCTGTGAGGCAGCGGTGCTAACCACAGTGCCCTCAAAGATGTAGCAAATTCTTTATCCATAGCATTTTGTAAACAGAAGCAATCTTCAATGTCTCAGCACCTTTGAAGAAAAGAATGTTTTGAACTCAAGTACAATTTGTTTTGGTTTTCTGCCAAAATTTAGAAAAATCTAACTTTCTGAGGCTTGGGCCTGGACCATGAGCCGGATAACAGGGATTGGGAACATTTCTGGGTTTGACTTGCCCACCTGCCTCAGGAGAAAGTGTCCGCAAAGGTGGGATCTTCATTGCCATGGGGCTGGATTCAGGCCAGCTGACACGAGAAGCTTGGAGGCAGCCACAGGGGCTCTGAGGGAGGCAGTTTAAAAGGCCCGACTCGGTGCTGTGGGACTTTGTCCCAGTTAAAATAAAAACACAAAGGCCCTCTAGTCCTCACCCCCTCACCTTCCAAGCACTCCCCGTGCCCATACCCATGCCCCGTTGTGCCCCCCCACCCACTCCCGACAGTCTCTCATGGTGCCATGCCAAGCCCTGCTATTTTTAAAAGGGTTCCTGAGTCATCACGACTCAGTTAAAATCCAGGTTTTGATCTCACAAGTGACGGTTGTAAAGTTTTGCTTATTTTAAATATGACACATGGCTACTTTATGCAATGTTTACCGAGCTGTGGTTCTGTTTGTAACAATCTTGTATCTTAGCCAGAATGTTGTAGGCTCAGGTCCCACTTCAGTGACTATCAGAAATCCAGGGTGACACTCTGGGGAGTGTCGCATTGTTGGAGGTGGTGCCTATTTTTGATGAGGCGCCAGTTCTGTCTGCCCCCTGAGGTAGTTGCTAAAGATCCCATGACATTACTTTGAAGAGAAGGGGAGTTATCCTGGTGCCTTAGCCAATATTTATCCTTCATCCAAACACCACAAAAGCAAATTATCTGTTCGTTATCACATTGATGTTTGTGGGAATCTGAAGTATACAATTTGACTGCCAGGTTTTCCTACACTACTCTGATTCAGACTGTAAAGCACTTTTGGGATGTTCTGGGGACATTTTATTTATTTACTTTGTTAGTGTCACAAGTAGACTTACATTAACACTGCAAAGAAGTTACTTTGGAAATCCCTGAGTCACCACACTCCAGCGCCTGCTTGGATACACTGAGGGAAAATTTAGCATCGCCAATTCATCGAACCAGCACGTCTTTCGGACTGTGGAAGGAAACCGGAGGAAATCCACGCAGACTCAGGGACAACATGCAGATTTCACACAGACAGTGACCCACGCTGGTCATGGAGCCTGGATCCCTGGCACTGTGAAGTAGCAATGCTAACCATTGTGCCACCGTGCTGCCCTACATGAAAAGTGCTATACAAATATAAGTCTTCCTTGCTGTACAACATGGTAACATATATCCTGTGTGCTAATTCCATGCGGGTGGCAACATAGCTCCCCATTCTCTCTTCCTATTGCCAAACCCTATATTTAGCAGCACATTAAAGCTGCAGAAAGCATTATGCTAGCTTAGAGCCTTATGGAAAATGCAGGATCAGCGAAGTAACTAATAGTGGACTCAATTCTTTAAAGCAGCAATTATAAAACTCCCAAGCACGGCAGGGAAATGCGATGATGATACACGTTTATTTTTCTTTTTAACCAACATTCTTTCTGGTTTACCCATTCTTTCAGAAGGCACTAGCTCATGTTGGCATGAATCCTGCCGAGTCTGTCAACCCAGGAGTGACTCATCTACATGCTTGAGCCAGAGGATGGTGAGTGCTGGCTCTTTTAACCATACTGGGAAATCACAGAGAAACCCAATGCTCTTCTTTTCCACAGGCAAGGCCACTTTCCAACAGAGGGGGGTCACTGGATAGTAATCAGAAATAGGAGCTGGATTTTACCAGGAATGGGGGGTGGTGTGGTGGTGTACAGCTTGCACCTCACTACCGGGCTAAGAAGCCCCGACCGACAAGGAGAAAGTCCACCCCACAGCTGACGGCGACAACAAGGCATGTGTGACCCCTCACTGGGGGAAGTGCTGCCAGCAGGAGCTGCCAGCCATTACAGCATTGGTAGTGCCAGAGCGCGATACAGGGTATCCAGGCTCAAGATGAAGGCCTCCAATTGAGCCTGGATTCAGGTCAGTCAGGAGCATTGTGTGGGGAGGTATTGGGAATGATGTGGAGATGCCGGTGTTGGACTGGGGTAAACACAGTAAGAAGTCTGACAACACCAGGTTTAAGCCCAACCGATCTTGGGTTCATGTCGCACAATCTGTAACCCCCATGACTTGCCTGGGTTTGCAAAACCTCACTTACTGTACTGTCTGGAGACAATACACATCTCTTTAACCTGTGATCAGTGCTCCTTCCGCTCACATTGTCGGCCACTTTAAGACTTGAACAGCAGGTTAGGTGTAAAGATTCGCATTCTTATCAGTAATCTGTAAACTGTGCTGTTATATGCTCCGTCTGAGGCCAGTACTCTCCATTCACCTGACAAAGAGGCAAACCTCGAAAGCTTGTTGTGGGAGGTAGACAGAACAAAGAAAAGTACAGGACAGGAACAGGCCCTTCAGCCCACCAAGCCCATGCCCACCATGATGCCCTAACTAAACTAAATCTTCCCTCACGTACCTACCTTAAACATTCCCCCTCTCACCTTGAAACCTAACTAAGGTTCTATAAAGCTGCAACATGACTTGCCAATTTTTAAACTCAGTGTCCCGGCCGATGAAGGCAAGCATGCCGTATGCCTTCTTGACTACCTTCTCCCACTGTGTTGCCACTTTCAGTGACCTGTGGGGGCTCAGATTCAAGGTGAGAGGGGAAATGTTTAAGGTGGGCATGTGAGGGAAGATTTCACACAAAGAGTGGTGGGTGCCTGGAATGCGCTGCCAGAGAAGGTGGTGGAAACAGGCACATTAGCAAGATTTAAGAGGCATCTGGGTGGGTAGATGAATAGGGAGGAAATAGAGGGATACGGACAGGGTTTGCTTAGTTTAGTTAGGGCATCATGGTGGGCATGGGCTTGGTGGGCTGAAGGGCCTGTTCCTGTGCTGTACTTTTCTTTGTTCTCCACTCCTGTCTGCTTCCCACAACAACCGTTCTATAGCATGGGCAGTATAATACTGATTAGTTATTAACAAGCTCAGATGAGCTTTAATTATTTATTTACACATGGTGGGCAGCGATGGGCTGCCAATTTAGACACCAGCCTACCTCCATTCACCCATTCCATCCCTCCCCCACCAATATTATGGTCACAGCTTGGCGACGGACAAGAAGCTGGTGTGCTAGTCGCCCCTTTAATTTTATGTACCCAATCCCACCAATGGGTGCCGTAAAAATCTAGCCCCTTGTTGATTTTTTTCCTCTCTGGGAACGTTGATAAGGTTTGTAGCAGACTTCCACCCAACATGGTGCAGAGGTTTTGAACTTCAATGATAAATCACAATGCATTCATGCGTGATGCATGGTTGTCTCGCAACTTCCCTCTGGCCTATCAAGCCATCAGTCCAAGGGCAACATGTCCCAAGAATGAATAAAGAAAAATGCCACTGTGAGACACTCAAAAAGGTCTTCTGCTGGAAGGTGCTGTTGCACGTAGTGGGGACACGATCATACAGAATACAAGTATTTGGTTATGTTTGAGAGGAAGGGTGCTGATATGATTATAAATTATGAAAAAACTCTTATGCTGCCCTTTATGAAGCATGCAGAGCGGGATTTTCCAGATTTTCCAGCCACAGGACTGGAAATTCCCATCCAGAGTCAATGGACCTTGGCTGGTCCATCAAATCTTTCAGTGGGATCGGGAAAGTCCCAGTCATAGTTCCTATCACATGTCGTCCAACTTCCTCACACTTCTCCTCTCAGATTCTATGTACATAAAATTAATTGAAAAAAAACTAAATTTATCCAGCTGACCTGATGTGAAATAGGAAAATACACCATTTAGATATCAACATGCAAGTTTGAATGGACAGGGTAATCCCAACTATTAGTGACGGGTGATAAACAGTTGATCAAAGCAGGATTTACACGTTGCCCGATTCTCCATTCCTTCAGCAAAATATTAAAAAGGCCAATGATTTGCAATGGCTTTCATTCTGAAAAAATATTAAAATGATCCCCAGTAAGTGCAATCCTGAGCTGGCTTCTCAACTCCACCACCAAATAAACAGCCAATCTGACCTGCGCTGTCGGTTATAGGAACAGAAACTAGAAGCAGGAGTAGGCCACTTGGCCCTTCGAGCTTGCTCCATCACCATTCATTATGATCATGGCTGATCATCAAATTCAAGATCCTGTTCTCTTCCTTCCCCCTCTGTATCCCTTGACCCCTTCAGCCCCAAAAGCTATATCTAATTTCTTCTTGAAATCAGACAACATTTTAGCCTCTATCAGCTATCTGTACCCTCTGGAGTTTTCACTTATACATGACAGAAGGGTTAATAAGTCACACATGGAGTTTTATTTTGTATACAATTACAACTTATACAAGCTGCTAACAGCTGTATTGAGGACTTATTTCAAAACAGCCTCAGCGACCTTGAAGAACTTTCAAGATTAAATCCAGTCATTCCTATTTTTTTTCCTGTTGTCCCTAGGGATTGAAATACTTTGGTCTAATATTTTAAAATGCAACCTACCTGTTGCTCAGAACAATTTTGTTTTTTGACATTCTCAAAACAACCTCATTAACTCGTAAACATCCATCACCGTCTGTGCTTTGACATCACTTCCTGCTGCAGGAAATCATACGCTGGAGGAAACTCGCTCAATAAGCAAACCCAACTGTAGACAATAGCTGCGGAGCTAAATTACTGCCATGTTTCTGCTCTGGGTGAGGCCCACGGCCTTCCTGCCTGTTAGATCGGACTGAAAACTTTGTTCCTCCTAACAAGCAGTGATAAAAAGTTATTGATTGTTTCTTTCCCTGGCCAATTTACACCCCTTCTCTCTGCGGTGGTGTCGAATCTGAGCCGAGGCATGACTCTGAAGGAACCAGCTGTCTTTCAGTAGGTTCTGTAAAGGGGCGTAATTCATGCAAGTCTTGACATTAAATGTGTCAGGTTGGCAACTGAGGGCATTAAGGTCGACTGTTCCTGCCTTCATACAACATCCATGCGTGGTTTCAGCATGGATTGTTGAATAGCAATCGAGTGCAGGGTAATACTGAGTGATCTACCCCTCCTTCACCAGGTGACAAAAGCCAGTTATGGAAGCCCTGTTACTGCCCTGTCTGAGTTCAGTTCAATCAGTGTGGATCAAGGAGCAAAGTTGGAACTTCCAGGGTCTGTTCGCCGGAAGGCATTGTTGAGCCATTGGCCAAGGGTTAGCACTTGGATTTTTAATCATACTTACTAACGGTGAGATTTTCCTAGCAATTGACAAAGGCCAATAACAGGCTGGAGAAGCAGTGATGAAGATGCCAACGGCAACGACAGTCTTTCTCTGCCGTACAGTGCAGGATATGGAAAAAAAACCAAGTTAAGCATGCAATCATTACCTGCGTCTTTCCCAAAACTTCATTATCACTGACGATCTATAGACTCCATGGAGATCGGGGAGCCATCTTTAAAGGGCGCCCTGATCTGTGATAAGGAGAAACTCACCTTCCCCACAGATATGGGGACCCCACCTCCCACAAGCATCCAGATGCCCCAAGTGTCAGGGGCCCTCCACCAACACACAAGCATGGCGGAGGTGGCTTGGGCCAGGTTGTTCTGGGGGTGTAATGGGGGCTAAGAAGCAGGGAGAGTCCCATGGAAAAGAGGTTTGGGGTATGAGGAAAGGGTGGAGAGAAGTACCATGAACGTTGTGGAGGGTGGGGCAGTGGGGGTGAGTGGGGAAGAGGGAGTCTGTAGAATACTTATGCAGAAGCTAGGAGTGGGTTTAATTCTCATTTAAACTGCATTTTTGGATTGTTCTCAGTGCAGAGGGCAATTACCCATCAGAAGCTTGAACTTCCTGGACAATTACAATGCTTTCCAGGGGATTTCTGGGATTGGAGGGCAGGGTAAGGTTTCCCAAGAGCATCTTTGGTGTACCGGCACCCACCAATACACTACCCAGGAGTGCAAAGATTACGACCCATGGTGAGCTTTCATGTCAGACATGACTGATTCTACTTCCACGACCCTTTCAGAAGATGCAGTCCAAATCAGAACAACACACTGCATTAAAAATATTTTCTTCACATTGCCTCTGAGTACTTTGACAATTATCTTCGATCTGTGCCCTTTAATCACCAACACTTCCATTACTGAAAGCAGTTCTCCTTATTTAGTCAAAGAAAACCCTGCATGATTTTGAACATCCCATTAAATATTTTGGTCTCATGTGTGCTGAGGATAACAAGCCCAGCTACTCTCTACATAACCAAAGTCTCTCTCTTGAACCATTTCAGTAAGTCTCCTCTGCTCCCTCACTAAAGTCCTGACATCCTCCTTAACATATGGTGGCCAGAAGCGGCCAAAATATTCTAAAGGCAAGAATCCCCAAATGCCTTCTCAACTGCTGTCGTAACTTGTCCTTCCACATTCAAATATTTGTGTATTCCCCCATGTCTCCACATTTCTTCACCCTCTTTAAAATGGTACAGTTCTGTTTCTATTGCCTCACCTCATTCTTCCTGTCAAAGTGACTTATTTCATATTTCTCTGTTAAATTTCATCTGCTGTGCATCTGCACATTTTACCAGTTGCCTAAATATCCTGATATCCATTCAAACCCTTCACATGATTTACTTTGCTTGCAGGTTTTAAGTCATCTGCGAGCTTTGAAATGATGCCCTGTATCATATTAATAAATATCAGAAAGTATGGTGGTCCCAACACAGACCCCTAGGGGATGCCACTGCACACTTCCTCCCAGTCTGAAAAGCATCCTGCCATTATTACTACCTGCTTTCTATCCTCTGGTCAATTAGATAGCCACGCTTCATTAATCCCACAATCAATTTTTTATTACACGGTACTTTATCAAATGCCTTATGAAAAGCCATTTAACCATTAAGCACGCTGCCTTCATCAATTATTTGCATGAGTACATCAAAGAACCCAAATTAAGTTAATCAAGGATGATTTGCCTTCAATAAATCTGTGCTGGATTTCATTTGATAATCCATAATTCCTATGATCAATAATTTTGCCCCAAAACGTTGCCCAAAAGATTTCCCCAATGGCATTAGACTGACCAGCCTGTGGCTGTCAGTTTTAGTTCTCTGTTATTGAAGAAGCATGTAACAAGGGTGACATGGTGGTACAGTGGTTAGCACTGCTGCCTCACAGTGCCAGGGACCCAGGTTCAATTCCAGCCTCAGCTCAGTGATATCAGCTGGAATGCTAATGGGGGAGATGTGACTCATAATCCTGGCCTTGGGAAGTAACATTGGTCAGGAATCCCAACTGATTTGATTTGATTTTTTATTGTCACATGTATTAGTGTACAGCGAAAAGTATTGTTTCTTGCGTGCTATACAAACAAAACATACTATTCATCGAGAAAGAAAGAAGAGAGTGCAGAATGTAGGATTACAGTCATTGTTAGAGTACAGAGAAAGATCAACTCAGTGCAAGGTAGGTCCATTCAAAAGTCTGATGGCAGCGAGGAAGAAGCTGTTCTTGAGTTGGTTGGTACATGACCTCAGACTTTGGTTATCTGGTTATCTGGCTATTGCTTCTGAAAGTACAAACACGTAGCTTTCCAGTAGGGATGGTCTTGGGCCCAGCTGTGGGGTGGCCTGCTAGCTCACTGTTCAGGCTTATGCATGGTAAGAACTTTGGTGTGGTATTAGAATAACACTATTCATCCAACCACATTGTATTTTGGGCAAATCTTTCATCCCTCCTCAATAACTATACAGTTGGATTTTTAAAGAATGCTACTTTGCCAAGAAATGTTATACTTTAATCAAGATTCTGCTTGAATTAGGAGTTAGATTAGCAGTACATAAAAGTACCAAATGAGTTAAAAAAGCACATTTTTAGCACATCCTTTTTAGTCACTCATTCAGCAAAAACTACCTAAAATAAAGTTTATTTATCAATCACAAGTCGGCTTACATTCACACTGCAATGAAATTACTTTGAAAATCCCCTAGCTGCACCTGTTCGGGTTTACTGAGGGAGAATTTTAGCGTGGCCAATCCACCTAACCAGCACGTCTTTCAGACTGTGAGAGGAAACCGGAGCACCCAGAGGAAACCCACACAGACACGGGGAGAATGTGCAGACTCCACACAGGCAATGACCCAAGCCGGGAATCAAACCCTGGTCCCTGGCGCTGTGAGGTAGCAGTGCTGACTACCGTGCCACCGTGTCGCCCAGCCTTTTTCCCTCTTGTTCTTAAGGCGGTGGCTTGTTCTGCACAAGGATTCCACAGACACCAGCAGCAGTCCTTCTATTACTTGTTCCTCAAGTCCCATATTGGCTCTAAGCGCTGGCTGGCTACTTATCCTTAAGGATCATCACAGCAAACCCATACATGTACACACGCATACATATCCCAGCAAAGTTAAAGTGTTCTTTCAGCTAAGGTCAGATTATGAATGGGAATCACAGATTGGGCCTTCTTCTGCTTGCATTGAAATATCTCATTGGAATCGGTGGGGAGTCTATCTGATTCCCTGATACATAAAGATATAGAAAGTACTGAATGTATAATTCACGCAGGGACAAGAAATTTCTAAGCATTTAAAGAACAAAGAACAAAAACAGCCCGGGAAACAGGCCCTTCGGCCCAACGAGCCCACGCCGCCATTTTAACATTTACGAGTCCCCCCCTCCACCCATGACCCTTATCTATGCTTATGGCGTTCCACATTGAGGGAAAATTTGTCAGTAGATTGGTTGCACATATTTACGTACAAATGGCCATGAATCAGAACATGAATCATAAGACAAACAGATAAAAAAAATCCCAAGTAAAACTCAATGTATGAAAATAAGGCAGCTAGAACTATCTGCAAATTTAATTGAAATGGCAATTTGCTTTCATAAATATAAAAATTTTAATTGATCAGGTAACTGGGGAACACTAAACGCATGGGCCTGAATTTTTACAAGTGTTAAATTTCTTTACAATGGAACCATTGGGCATTCCTTACAATAGGAATAAATGGGCGCTGGGTGGATACACTGGTATCTTATTCTTCCTTGGAGCAGAAATAAGATTAGCACAGGTATGTGGTTAACTGGAGGCCACCATATCACAGAAGTCTATTCATTAGCATTCACTTTTCATTTGGGGTACACAGGTAGCTGCTCTGGGCCACGTGCTTTAATTTTGAGACGCAATGTTTATGTAGACTATTATTTTCCACTCCCTTGATGCTATTGGATTGAAAATTTAAATCTGCAGTGACCAAACTACAGCCTCAACTTTGTTCTTTATTTTTTAACATTTCTGTGTGCCTCTCAACCTGCAGTTGAAACAGATACAAGTTTTCTTGAGGCAATGAAATAAACTGGCGTCGGATGCCACTAATTTTAATTTGATGAAAGTTTAATTCAATGGTTTTCTCCAGCTATGCGGTACATTGACGGTCAACAACACGCTGTTTACAGTAGAAAGGTCCGATGTGATCTATAGTGAAGCATATTGCCTTTGGGTGAGATTTTCCGACTCCACCCACTGCTGGGATCATCTGGTCTCACTGGAAGTCAATGGACTTCTGGCTGGGCCGTTAGCTCTCCCTTGGCGCATCTGGTCACAATGGGCATAGAAGATCCTGGCCTTTGAGTAATCATTACCCTAGGCATGCAGGCTGTGAATAATTGTATATGATGGAATCTACCTGGTCTGTTCAGCTCCAGACTTCATCCCCTGGTCAGTCAAGGGTCATTATAAATATTCTGTATTTCCTTGGGACCCTAGAGCTGGCATCACATCGACTTCTGCTTTGAGGCCTGAATTTCAGATATTTTTACTACTTCCTGAATGGAAACATTATTAACCAATTTACAAAGTTCTTTACTGATTTACAAATCATGCACTCTGATGTGGAACTGAGCCCTAGAGAACAGATAGATACGGGCTTAGGTTCAGTCCTGGGCTTGGGCTCAATTGTCTTAACTGATTTGATTTGATTTGATTTGATTTATTATTGTCACATGTATTAACATAAAGTGAAAAGTAATGTCTCTTGGGCTATACAGTCAAAGCATACTGTTTATAGAGAAGGAAAGGAGCGAGTGCAGAACGTCGAGTCACAGTCATAGCTAGGGTGTAGAGAAAGAACAATTTAGTGCAAGATAGGTCCATTCAAAAGTCTCATGGCAACAGGGAAGAAGCTGTTCTTGAGTCGGTTGATATGTGACATCAGACTTTTATATCTTTTTCCCAAAGGAAGAAGGTAGGAGAAAGAATGTTTGGGGTGAGTGGAGTCCTTAATTATGCTGGCTGCTTTGCCGAGGCAGCAGGAAGTTAGATAGAGTCAATGGATGGGAGGTTGAGTCAACATCTAGGCCTTTTGGTTAAGATGCAAATGAGGTGAAGGCTTGGAGATCACCAGTGCAATGCCTGCTCCTATCAGCTTGGATCATGTAGATCAAGCCCAAGGCAGAAAGCAGCCAGCCTGTTTTGTCAGATTGGATCTGGAATGTCTCACTGTTTGAGACTTTGAATTGGACTTTGATTGGGTTGAATTAGATATTAAAAAAAAGCAGAGTATTATAAATTATCTCAATGTTTTTGAGTGAGGAGTCTAAAACCAACCCAGATTATTCCTCCTAAGGCATGAAAAAAATGGCAGTTTGGGTGGAATACCAGAAAGCAACCAAGTCCCTTACAGCAATACCACATTGAGAGACATGTAAAAGTAGAGGAAAGAACATTGAGACCATTTATTAAAATTTTTTATGCCTATGGGAGATTCAGGCAAGGCTGCGCTTCCTGGCCACCTCCTACTTTTGTTGGTGACGATGGATCTTTTCCCTGATCCACTGCAGACCTTGCAGCTGATGACACTTCCACCAGGATGTGAATGGGGCAGGATTCCAGCCTAATGGTCCAACCTCGATGAGGAATAGCAACCCACGTCCAAGTCAGGGTGGTGTGCGACTTGGAAGGAAGCTTGAAGGTAAGGCTGTTGCGTGAAGATTGTCCGCGATAAACGTAAGAATGGTGTGAAGCCAGAAACACCATTTGTCCACGCAATCTGTTCCTTCTGCAATCCATCTATAAATTGAATTCTGACGAAGAATACACAATCAAAACTTAATCTGCACATCCTCTTTGCAGATACTGGCTGATCCTAATATTTATTTCCAGCACTTTAAAAAATATATACTTTTAATTAAGGTTTCCAGCACTTGTGATTTTTAAAAAATTTCTGCCAACAATTCATGTAGCCATGGCCTCTTACCCATTCCTTTAATTGAATTGTAGCGCTCAGTGCCAAATAAAAGGTGCCCATTCTGATTCTGGTCAGAATCATTGAATCCCCACAGTGCAGAAGGAAGCCATTCGGTCCATCGAGTCTGCACCAACCACAATCCCATCCATGCCCTATCCCCATAACCCCATGCATTTACCCTAGTCCCCCTAACACTAAAGGGCAATTTAGCGTGGCCAGTCTACCTAATCTGCACATCTTTGGACCATGGGAGGAAACCGGAGCAGCCGGAGGAAACCCACACAGATGCAGAGAGAACGTGCAAACTCCGCACAGACAGTGACCCAAGCCGGGAATCAAACCCGGGTCTCTGGCGCTGCGAGGCAGCAGTGCTAACCACCGTGCCTCCCCATATATACACAAGTGTAAAAAGAGAATGATGTCCAGATTTTTTGATACTTGAATCTAATAATAACAATAGCATTTGTGAAATCAAGCAGAAATTGTGCGCCTCAGATTTAAGCAGATATGACAGCAACTACCCCATGAAAGAGTTTGTGTAATCATTTTGGTTAAAAGGCTGAGAATGCTGCAGTGTTTCAACACATCTGGTTGAACTGTGCATCAGACGACATCTGACAACCATCAGCCCATGAACTATGCACCACTTCCTTTTGCCCTTCTTTCTCCAAGTGGTGTTCAATTACGACTCTTTTGCAAGCGACTCATTTAAAGAGCTGTAAAAATGAGTTTGCACATTGGAAATGGAGCATCGTGGGCGGGGAGGAGTGAGGCAATGTGCAAATTTTCCGAGCAGTCGTATGAAAGGCTGGACAAACCACGGTCGTCGCGTCTCCAGGGCTGAGGTTGCCTTTGCAAAGGGGACCTGCACGAGAAGCTTGGCATTGCTGGACACACCATGGGAGGATCGCGCAGCCTGATTGGCCGCAAGCACTCTGGAATGACCTCTGACCTGCTGTTTGATTTGTGGCCTGGGGTGCACTCCAAAAACAAAATTGACATACATTAAAAGAAAATAAATAAAACTTAACAGCTGAAATATAACCACATCACTGCATTTTTGTTTTCAAATGGAAACCCTCCAGGAAGACATTTGCTGTATTCGATGTCAAAACCATCAAAGTTGGAGGAATGTGTATTCATGTCGTAAGACTGATTTTGGGGTGTTTTTATAAAATGTTACACTTTAAATTCTTTTTTTAAAATGCCTCGGAGGCTGAACTGAGAAAGGAGGAGGGACCTGACAATGAAAGCTGCAAGCAATGGAAGCGCCAAGGGAAAAGCAGGTTGGGTCCAGAGGGCCCTCAGATTGAGGCCAGATTTTGCCATCTCAGCTCATTGTAGTGGTTCAGTGCAACGTAATTGCTTTCAGATGGCTTGACTGTTCTTGTAAAGCAAACCAGGCAACAAAAAGCAAGGGGATTTCTCCCATGCCTCCACTGTGATTAGTGTGGAAGTCGGGTATATCTCTACTAAATTGGCTTCAGTTGCCGGATTGGATCCTCTCTGAAATAGAAAATGTGGTTTCAGGTTGCGCTCGAGGACATGTGGCCAACAGAACTTGCATCCCTAGGCTGGAGTGGGTGGGTGGGTCGGGAGGTGGGAAGGGTGGTGGTGGAAGAAGTGGTTCACCATTCAGCGTCCGTAACTTTGGCAAGTAGATCTCCAGAAACTCGATCACTTTTCCAGGGGTTTCTATAGATTTTCCATTGAAGGTTGAGGGAGCGCCCATGTTCTCGTGGCTTACTCCAAGCTGCCACTCCAGTCTGTATCGAGTGCCTCCAGCATTGTAAGGAGTGCCATTCTCAGATGTGGGGCGCGATCTTACCTGCCATTCACGCCGCGCTCCCACTGCGGCGAGGTCAGAGAATTTGACATCCAGCCGAATTCCCGTTCACCGCAGCGGGGTGGTACAATCTTGCCGGCGTGAACAGCCGTAATGTTCCGGCCATACTGTTTATAGGAAGTTAGCCAGTTGCCTGCAGTGGTTGCCTATGAAGGAGCAAAGGTTACACTCCAAATGTCATTACTTGGCCATGGAATACTGTGGGTTATCCTGAGGTTGTGAAACAACAACAACTTGCACTCATAGGTTGCCTTTAATGCAGAAAGATGTGCTAAGGAACTTCACACACATGTCATCAGACCAAAATGGATGACACCAAGAGATGCAAATGTTGGGATAGGTAACTTAAAGCTTAGTCATGAGCTTTAAGAACTTTCTGAAAGAAAAAGCATGATATGGAGTGGCAACAGCCTTGAGTGAACACATTCCAGGGAGTGGGTCCAGGCAGCATCGTGAATTAAAGGGAAAAGGGTATGCAAGATACCAGAGTTGGTGGAATGGAGTTTTTTTCCAGGTCTGGGAAGGGATAGGAATCACGAAGGGCTTTAAACATCAGAATTTTAAATTGGAGGCATTGGTCAGAGGTGCGGATGGGGGAAAGGGGGGGTGGTTTTAATCCCATGATATTTGGAAAAAGAGTGTTGGGTGGAGGTGTTAAATTTTTAAAAATGTGAAACCTGATCCCATTCTGCTGTGAATATACTCACTACCACTTTCATAGCATCTTAGAATCCTTGTAGTGCAGATGGAGGCCATTCAGCCCAATGAATCTGTGCTGACTCTTACCAGGCCCTATCCCTGTAACCCCATGTAGTTACCCCGCTAATCCCTCTAACCTATATATTTTGGGACACTACCGCCAGAATTTAACTGCCCCGCCTGCCAGGGAATTGGAAATGTTCATTGATTTCAGGCAGGAATTTCTGGTCTTGCTCAAAGGAGGCTGTAAACTCCCACCCCAAGGGGCAATTTAGCATGGTCAATAAACCTGCTCTGCACATCTTTGGACTGTGGGAGGAAACCAGAGCACCCGAAGGCAACCCACACAGACCATGGGGAGAATATGCAAACTCTACACAGTGACTTGAGACCGGATTTCGTCCCAGGTCCCTGGAGCTGTGGGACAGCACAGCTAACCACTGTGCCACCTCAGTTTAATTGTGACATATTTGGGTGCCTCTAATTAACATACTCTGGAGAGGCAGGTCTGTCATTATAATATATCAATGAGGCTTCACTCCCTAGTCTATGGCAGCCATTTGAAGTTAATCACCACAAGCCAAGTTTTCCAGTGTTTGAAAACCCCAGCAGTTAAGGTAGAGGGGAGGGAGGGGGTGGTGGGAGGCTGTTGGGAGGGTGCAAAAACTCTTGCATCCAACATCTCTTGTGGGCCGGAAGGAGTAGGGCTATTTCCACCGGCCCCTCAAACAAACATTCAGTCCTGATCACTCTTTGCAATCTATATCGCCCTGTGAACAGCACTCCCCCTCCGAGATTCCTTTGTTCCTCCTTGCTGCCACATTCTGCACGTTCCTAGGGGTAAACTAGGGACAAAGTCAGTGCTGTGTTACTGCCATAATTTCAAAGCTTTCCTAAATCATCAATGAAGGCTCATGTATCAAGATTAGTTACTTTGTAAAGTAGTTCTGATGAAAAGATCATCGGCCTGATACGTTAACTCTGTTTCTCTCTCCACAGATGCTGCCAGATCGCTGAGCATTCCCAATGTTTGCTGTTTTTATTCAAAAGTAGTTGACGCGTGTGCAATTGTACAATAGAAAGGAGAGGTGGTGAGATAATGGAGCATTAGGGAAATATAAAGAACAAAGAACAGGAACAAGATCTTCGGCCGTCCAAGCCTGTGCCGATCATGATGCCCTAAATAAACTAAAAAAAAACCTTGTGTCCTTACTCAAATTGTATCCCTTTATTCCCTCCTTATTCATGTACCCATCCAGTTGCCTGTTAAATGTTGCGAATGTGCCTGCTTCCACCACCTCCTCTGGCAGCGTGTTCCAGGCACCCACCACTCTCTGTGTGAAAAACTTCCCCCGCACATCTCCCTTAAACTTTCCCCCTCTCATCTTGAACCTGTGTTATCTTGTAATTGCCACTTCCACCCCGGGAAAAAGCCCCCTACTATCCACTCTGTTTATGCCTCTCATAATTTTGTAGTCCTCTGTCAGGTCTCCCCACATCCTCTGTCTTTCCAGTGAAAACAATCTTGGTTTATTCAATCTCTCCTCATAGCCCAAGACCTTCAAGAGCAGGCAACATCCTGGCGAACCTTCTTTGCACTCTCCACAAAGCTTCCATGTCCTGGACCAGTAGACGGGCGCTGCAACAGCTCAGTGACTAGCACTGCTGGCTGTGCAGATACATGGATTTGGGCCTGTGTCTGTGGGAGTTTGCGCATTCTCCCTGTGGTTGCATGGGTTTCCTCCGGGCGCTCCGGTTTCCTCCCACACCCCAAAGATGTGCTCTTAGGCTGATTGGTATACCAAATTGACACTATTCTCCCCTGAATCTGGCTAAGTTAGGGGTTCCACTCACATACACACAGGGCAGGGTAGGTGTAGGAGGATGCGGCAGCGCGGGCTCGTTGGGCCGAAGGGCCTGTTTCCCATGCTGGGTTGTTCTTTGTTCTTTGTTCTGGCATAATGATAACCAGAACTGCGTGCAGTACTCCAAATGCGGCCTCACCAAGCTTTTATCTAGCTGCCCATATATATCTTTATAGTTTTATATAGCTTTATATATCAAAGAAATAAATTGGCAACTCACATCCTTTCACATAAACATTTAAGTAAGCTTTTCCTTTGTTGACTGCAGTGGATTCAAGACTACGGGGGGCTTTACAGACAAAATACAGAAGAGGACACAACGTGGATACCACATAAAAAGAGGTACTCTCTTCACTGTGGCTTCTAGATGTTGACATCAGAGTTGCTATCATTTTCATAATAAAACCTCATCTCCAGTTTAAGTGGTTTGAAGGCGATTGTAGTTGGGTGTTAACTGTTAAGCTATTTGCATTTACGCATTTCAATATATGCAGATCTGATAAGACAGCTATCATTGTTTTGTGCATAGAACAAATAATTTTGCGCAACTGATGTAAGTGTTATTTCTAACATATAAAAAGAATTGCATTTCACACCTCTGAACTATGCCCCTAATAGATTCAAATTCTAAAGACGCTAAATAAAGATGAGTGGCTTTTTCCAAAACAACCACAGTGCAAACTGTTTTAGTTAAAATTCTATTGAATTCACACCATTTAATCTCTTGATCAGTAAACATACCCACTCGGATTTATCTTTCAATCAAAGTTATCATACTGTGCCCTCTGATACTCCTCATCTTATTGTGATGGTGGCGAATGCCTTTGAATTGGTAGCTGTCCACCCTTCAGAGCTTGGGTGTGGCAGGGGAACGCCGGGAGGGTGACGGGAGCGTTTTAGGGATCCCAGCCAAGCATCAATCTTCCCCACTGACTCACGGGAGATCCTGGTTTGTGATTGACCAAAATGGAGAAGAGTCATCTGGGAAGGCACCAAACACATCAAGTGACTTTGTCAGAAACATTCAGGGGGGAGTTTGAGAACAGCCCATCTCGCTAACCTTTTAAGCACAGCCTGTCCCACGTTTGGCTGGGTCTGCAGTTTGTGCTTTAGATTTATTAGCCATCTCAGAGCTGATTGATTGGAATAGAAGCAAGTCATCCTTCATCTTGAGGGGCTGGTCAAGAGAGAGGGAAAAGAGAGGATGTCTCAACAAGAAAGTCTGTTCAACTTTGACAGCGCGATAACCAAGCATAATGCTGGTATTAGAAAGAGCAACACATCTATTTATCTACCACATTTAATTCAGTAAAAGGTTCCTTGATGTTTCACAGGACCATGATCAGACAAACTTTAGCACGTAGCCACAAAAGGAGATATTAGGACAATGGGGTCGGTTTTGAGGAGCATGTTAAAGAAGGAGAGAGATGTGGAGAGGGATTCAAGTTCAAGGACTGAGGCAGACAAAGTGTGGCCTCCAGTCAATGGGTGGAAGAAATTTGGGATGCACAAGAGGATTATAGAATAGATGGAGGATATGGAGCCAGGGAGAAGCAAATCATGGAAGCATCATTTCACATTTCAGCCTGCCACTGGCAGCCACTTTCAGCTATCTAAGCTTTTGCTCTGCAATTTCCATCATAACTCTGCTATCTGCATTTTTCTCTTCCTTTCATGTATTCCTTTAACTCATCGCTTTGATCAAGCTTTTAGTCACCCCTCCTAATATTTAATTATATGGTTCAGTGTCAGTTTGTGTTCAATTATTCTTCAGTGATGTGCATTGAAATGGTTTTCCCTGTTAACAAAAGAAAGATGTACAGTTATTTAGTGTCTGTTACCATTTCCCAAAGCACCTTACAGCCAATGAAGTACTTTGAAGGGTGTAATGCAGGAAGCTTGGCAGGCACAGTGAGATTCCACACACACCAGCATGACAGGGGAGATGGTGGCACAGTGATAATGTCACTGGACGAGTAATGCAGTGCAGTGGTTCCCAACTGGTATGCCAGGATGACATGGTGGCACAGTGGTTAGCACTGCTGCCTCACAGAGGCCGGGACCCGGGTTCAATTCCAGACTTGGGTCACTGTCTGTGCAGAGTCTGCACTTTCTCCCTGTGTCTGCGTAGGTTTCCTCCAGGGTGCTCTGGTTTCCTTCCACAGTCCGAAAGGCGTGCTGGTTAGGTGGATTGGCCATTCTAAATTTTCCCTGAGTGTATATGAACAGGCACTGGAGTGTGACAACGTGGGGATTTTTCACAGTAACTTCATTGCAGTGTTAATCTAAATCTACTAATGGCTATTAAATAAATAAATAATATAAATTAATAAATATAATGACATGACACTTAGTATGCCACAAGGAGAGTGTAAGCGTGCTATGGCCATGGGGCAGACTCTGAGTCCCAACATACCAGATAAACCTTCTTTCCTGTGACACAGGGCAGCCAAGACCCTGTTGCTTCCTGAAGATTAAGCCCATAATCCTTTGTCCCAGGAAATATAAAAGGGCAATAATTTTGATGACGTTAAAGGTGCAATTGTAAAGGTGAAGATCAGTGTGTGCTGAATGCTAACAGGACGGCTGATGGTGAACATGGCTCTCCCTCGCACAGTGGACCATACGGCGTTAAGAGATGTGACATACCTCAACACCCTTGAATTGAGTGTGACAGAAAAAGGCCATTCTGTCACTGATTTACTTTTCTGCACTTTATATCCAATGATGTGTAAAGAATCAGTTTAAAATTTTAAAGTGTATTTATTAGTATCACAAATAGGCCTACATTAACACTGCAATGAAGTTACTGTGAAAATGTCCTGGCACCTGTTCGGGTACACTGAGGGAGAATTTAGCATGGCCAATGCACCCAACCAGCACGTCTTTTGCATGTGCACAGTATATCAAGCTTAGCAAGAACCAATTCCAAAATCCCCTGTTGATAAATCTGACTTCAGATAAATTGCTGTTTCATATTTCCTGGAAAATTTCATTAAAAAATCACGTTGTTGAACTTGATAACTGGTAGAGGCTCAATGATAACTGAACCAGATAATGCAGAATGATCGCAATGTCGAGATTGATGAGATCCACATTAACCCCAAAGGAGATAAATTTTATACGCAGTTCAAAACATGCATAACTTCCCAACAAAGAAGTCAGTGCTAATAGTGACACAATAGGACCTCTAAAACTGCATTATGCCAAGAACAGAAAGCTGTCACAAGCATTTATTGATGCTTTGCATTCAGTGGTTAAAGCACGGATTTAAGGATGAATGTATCACCACTGCCTGAATTTAATTTCTCATATTCCTCGCAGCCACAGTGGGAAATGTGGGGAAACACGTGTGCTCCCATTTGCAAATAGAAGGTGTGGATTTAAAGCAGGAAATGCAGTCACAGTGCCGATCTCCATCCCTCCCCTCGTGGGCAATCCCTACGATTTCTCTGCTGGGTCAACCAATATTCCTAGTAACCATTTGTTGTGTGTGGAGATTTTTATGGCAAAATCAGAAGGTTTTCTCTCTTCTCTATCCCCTCACATCAGGATTATTGTCCATCTGTTACTGCATGTTCAGATCCTTGCTCAGTTCACATCAACAAAATCCCGCACTGCCCCCACCAGCCCCCCACCACTGCCCCTACCACCGCCTGCCCCCTCTGTCCTAGTTTACATTAGTTGGATTGATGCTGAATTTGCCTTTATTGGTGTTACTCTTGTGAATTCCTCACTAACAGAATCGTAGAATCCCTACAATGCAGAGGGGCTGGCCATTCGGCTCATCGAGTCTGCACTATCAACAATCCAACGCAGGCCCTAGCCCCGTAACCCCATGTATTTACCCTGCTAATCCCTCTGACACTACGGGTCAATTTACCATGGCCAATCCACATAACTTGCACCTCTTTGGACTGTGGGAGGAAACCGGAGCACCCAGAGGAAATCCACGCAGACACAGGGAGAATGTACAACCTCCACACATTCAGTCCCCCAAGGTAGGAATTGAACTCGATTCCCTGGCATTGTGAGGCACCAGTGTTAACCACTGTGGCACCATGTCGCCCGTAAATGCCTGATGGATGCATGTAATTTATAATCACTGACCATTGTTTCATGTTTTTGCGCAAATGCTTTTCCTTGGTTAAAGTTGTATATAAAATGACTTTTATTACACAACTCCTTAGCAATGATTTATATTTGGGGGATACAGCAGCAGGGCCACTGGCATCCAGGTGTGTAGATGCTGATTGTAAGAATACTTTGCAGCTCGTCTGGCACGCTGGTACCAAGTGAACGAGAGAGAGAGAAAAAAATCTGTGGTGTGCAGGATTGGAGACATTTGCATTTATTTTTGGATTTAAACAGGCCACTGTTTGTAACTAATAAATTAAATTGCAATCTAGTAAGGTTTCAGCTGAAAGGAGTAGTGTTCCTCCAGATTCTAATGACAGATTATATTTAGTTTGTGGTGAGCAGGTTTGCTGGAAATTACTTGCTGTTTCCTCCCCCTTTAAGACCAATGTGGATTTCCGCAGTATTTTCTTTAAAAATTAACAGATTTAACTGCACAGTTCAGGTCAATTTCCATATCTATCAAATCTTTTTCTCTCTCTTTTATTTTTGAATGCAACACATTTTGTCAATTTAATTTGCGAGTCACGGTTTATAATATTTCCTCTTTCTCCCCGGCCAAGGCCTTGTTTCATTATTATTCAATTATTCTTAATTTAAGACAGGCATTTAAAAATAGCCATGTTATTTAATATAATTCAGGATTTGTTGCTGGTTGTTATACCACCTTTCCAAATCTTTACTCTTGCCTAAAATGGCAAGTATCTGCATTGAACCCGCCATAAATGTAGCAAGCGGCAACATTCCATCTCCGTGGTGACGGGACATCAGCTGGCCCTGCCCCTTGTATGTGATTGGCCACTGTCGGCTCACGACTACACTGTGGGCTGTTCACGAGCAGTCGATTCAGCTGAAAAGGAAGTGACCATGGTGTGGAATCGCTTGTCTCATTGAGCTGTGCCATGTTGCGGAAAAGGTTGGAAACCACTGGCCTAGAGACCCAGGATAATGCCCTGACCACATGGGTTCAAATCCCACCACGGCATTGACTGGAATTTGAATTCAGTTAATAAACCTCAAATGTAAAATTAGTCTCAGTGATGGTGGAAATGAGACTACCTTCAATTGCTGTAAAAACCCATCTGGTTCACCAATGTCCCTTCTGGGAAGAATTCTAACATCATTACCTGATCTGGTCTACATGTGACTCTAAATGTGATTGACTCTGAATTGCCCTTTGTTCTTTGTTAATTTATTTACTGTGATCACATTTATTCAATCATCATATTAGCATTCAAAACTTCTTATGGAGGCAAACACAGCCAACAATTTGTGCACCGCAAGAGGTTACAAACAGCAAACGAGAATGAGATATGATTAGATTTTAGTGATTTAATTGAGGGAGGAAAATTGAGTGACCAGCACCGAAATTCCCTTCTCCAGTCTCAAATTATCTTTTACATGCAGCCAAACATGGAGTTAAGGGCTGGGATTCTCTGGCCATTCATTCCGGCGGCATTCTCCGGTCCCGCCAGCAGCGCACCCCTACTGGCAGGTTTCCCGCCACCGTGGGGTGCCATTAATGGGAATTCCCACCGACAGCAGCACGACCAGAGAACCCCGTCGCTCACAAAAAACATGCCACCTCCCACCATTGGGAAACATGCAATTGGGAGATCAGAGAATCTCGCCCAATATCTTTAGCATTTCACCAGGCAATGCAGGACTCCCTTGAGCCGCGGTCAACATCAGGGCGAGAACCCTACCTATTGACCAAACTGATCCTTAGGCTCTGCAGTGTACGTACACCACCCGCACATACACATATTCTCAGCAATCACCTTGATAACAATTACTTTCTTTCCCCTCCATACAGAGTCCCGTCTTTAGGTGAGGTCACATTAAAGCATGTTAAACCGCACTGGTTGAATGCACCATGCAGTTAGGTACTAACCCATTAAAACACAGGAAGATCCAAGGCTCAAGCTGGTTATGCTGACCACTGCAGTGATATCTGTATAACAATTCGCTTCAATACCCTGAGCCAGGGTATGGAAACATCAGCCAATCTCCTGGTGATGATTTGCTATTGTTGCTATTTGGAGTGATACAGAGTGATTTATTCTGGGTGTTATCTCTACTGAAACTGGGCACCTGAGGACTGGAGGATAATCACTTGCAGTGAGCACCACTTAATGCTCACTTTCCAGTTTTGGTGAGTGAGACTGAGAGAAATATTAATTCTGACACTAGTTCAGATGCTGAAAGACACTGTCACCAGAATTCTGCCGGCCCGCCCACCATGGAATCAGAGGGGGTGAGGGGCAGGCAATGGAAATGTCCAATGACCTCGGACAGGATTTTCCGGTCTCGGATCGAGTGAGGCTGTAAAATCCCACCCGATGTGTATCTGCACCTTCAGTTTGTGCTTTTAGGACTTTGAGCTTTTCCAGGTTTCACATCCCCTTTTGACTCCACACCTTTGAACCTCGTGGTTCACAATGCGCTACCCTATTGAGTACAATATTGCAGCCCTGATTCCACTTCCTGACAGAAAAAGCACCATTTTATTTTTAAGCAGTTGATGTGTTTCACACGGCTGGATTCACTCTCCAATTCTTGTGACACGTAGGGGGAAAGTCTGCCCTTGACGCCGCAGTCCCCTTCACCTCACACGTGAGCAGTGACACTTTACCTCCTTTCTGCTTCTGATTATTGTGGTGTTAGCTGTGACTCAGAGGTAGGACCCTGATTTCTCAGCCAATTAGTTATTGGTTCAATTCTCACCATTTCAGTGCTATGCTCTTAGAAGGGCTGCTGTCTGAGATGTTAGCCAGGATTCTTTGACCCTGCTATAACATGACCCATCGCAGCGTCCACTCACTTTCATCAGGGCTGAACAATCCCACCCATTGTTTTGATTTGATTTGATTTGATTTATTATTGTCACATGTATTAACATACAGTGAAAAGTATTGTTTCTTGTGCGCTGTACAAACAAAGCATACCATTCATAGAGAAGAAAACAAGACAGTGCAGAATGTAGTGTTACAGTCATAGCTAGGATGTAGAGAAAGATCAACTTAATGCAAGGTAAGTCCATTCAAAAGTCTGACAGCAGCACGGGAGAAGCTGTTCTTGAGTCGGTTGGTACATGACCTCAGACTTTTGTATCTTTTTCCCAAAGGAAGAA
The DNA here is from genome assembly GCF_965287045.1 of Carcharhinus amblyrhynchos. Lineage (NCBI taxonomy): Eukaryota > Metazoa > Chordata > Chondrichthyes > Carcharhiniformes > Carcharhinidae > Carcharhinus > Carcharhinus amblyrhynchos. The sequence continues at coordinate 60,506,915 of NC_137335.1, forward strand.
GGTGGAAGAGAGAATGTCCAGGGTGCATGGGATCCTCAATTATGCTGGCTGCTTTGCTGAGGCAGCGGGAAGTGTAGACCAAGTCAGTGGTTGGGATGTTGGTTTGTCTGATGGATTGATCTGCATTCCTTGCGGTCTTGGGCAGAGCAAGTTTTACAAAGAGGTCTTACAGAGGCCTCATCTTCACTCTCAGGTGGATATCAAAGATGCCTGGTTTTAATTTCAAACAAGAGCAAGGGAATTAGTTCCCCTTGGTAACCAACAATTATTCATCCACCACAAACAAATTTTCTGCTCACTATTCCCAAGTTATGGAATTGTCTACCTCACTTTACTCCTTTAAGGCATCCCTCAAAACCTCAAAAAATGTTTCAAGATGATCCTATGTTTGAGCTCTGAGGAAGGGTAATCCAGGCTTAAAACATTGTCTCCATTCCCCCTCCACAGATGCTGTCAGACCTGTTGAGATTTTCCAGCATTTTCTGTTTGTGTTTCCGATTAAGGATCGGCAGTATTTTGCCTTTACCTTAAAACATAATATTCTCTCACCTAATATCTCCCCAATTGGCTCGATGTGATCTTTTGTTTTATAACGTTACTGTGAAGTGCCTTGGGATGTTTCATTCCATTAAAGGTGCTATATCAGTGTAGGTTGTTGTTGTTTGTAGGATCTCGTTGTGCGCACACTGAGGGCAGCAGTGCAGCAATGACCACACTTCAGAAGTTGCTCATTAGATGTTGAACACTCTGGGAAGTCTTCAGGACATAAAAGGCCATATAAATGACAGCCTTTCTTTTTATAGTTGAATAAAGTATAGTGACATTGGGCTGAATTTTCATGGAGTCAGGGAGACTCCATGGAGGTGTCAAAATAGCTGGGGGTGGAGGCGGGGGGTGGGTTGTGGGGTGCAGGAATTGGGATGTGCAAGTCCCAGACCCATTTTCAGCACTTCTGATATTGACAGTTGTGTAAAGGGGGGGTGAATCAGCTGGGCAAAGACATAGAAGAGAACAGGAATCAGGATTTGAATAATGAGAGAGATGACACCAGAGCATGGTGACTGCTTGCGAGCTGTCCCCAGCACACCCTCTAATTTTATCTTTTACTCTTGTCCTACACTCTTAAAGTTCGACTCTTACTCTTGTAAACTCTTGGACAGCGCAGTGGCACAGTGGTTAGCACTGCTGCCTCACAGACCCAAGGTCCTGCATACAATTCCAGTCTCAGGTCACTGTCCGAGTGGAGACTGCACATTCTCCCCATGTCTGCGCGGGTTTCCTCCAAGTGCTCTGGTTGCCTCCACAGTCCAAAGATGTGCAGGTTAGATGGATTGGCCATGCTAAATTGTCCCTATGTGTCAGCGGGGATTAGTAGGGTGGATAGGTGGGGTTACAGAGAAAGATCATGAGTGTGATTGTTGTTGGGGCTGACTTGATGGGCCGAATGGCCTTCTTCTGCACTGTAGGGATTCTATGATCTCCAACAGATTTGGTGATCTTCAGAACTCTGACAAAAGTCTGAGGTCATGTACCAACCGACCCAAGAACAGCTTCTTCCCTGCTGCCATCAGACTTTTGAATGGGCCTATCTCATATTAAGTTGCTTTTTCTCTACACCCTAGCTATGCCTGTAATATTACATTCTGCACCCTCTCCTTTCCTTCTCCCCTCTGTACTCTATGAATGGTATGCTTTGCCTGTATAGCACGCAGGAAACAATACTTTTCACTGTATACCATTAAATGTGACAATAATAAATCAAATTAAATCAATAACTGAGAGCTTAATTGATGATACTATGAAATTTTTTTTCTCATCAGTTGATGGAGCCCAGAATCTTCCAATCTCACCCACGGCTGGTCCCACTGCTGTGAAGAGATTTGATCGAGCGCCAAATTCTCCAGTCTCGCCGGCAGTGGTAGCGGGATGCGTGAGACTGGAGAATTCCAGCCAGAATGTTTGGAGATACTATTTTCCTTTGCAGCAGCGCTGTAATATAAAGTGATCAGTTGGGTCTACCAGCGAAATCCCTTGGGAAGCCCAGGAATGTCACCCGGGCACACTCATACTTACAGGTACCCACTCAAACCACATTTGGGATGTGGCATTCCTGGATTGGAAACCCATACTCCATCAAATTCCATCCTGTATTACCCTGGCACAACATCCTGCCCTTTTACCAAACCAGGAATTGCGGGAACTAGATGTACTGGAGAAGGTCCACATCTAAAACCTTCAGCAATCCATAATTTAAAAATCAAACACAATGGCCAGAGTGCAATCACCTCACTTACCACGCAATTGGCGTGGGCGAGAGTCCAACAACAGAAATCTCCATTGGCTTCGGGAGGAAATTTCTGGTCTGGAGCGAGGCTGTAAAACCCCATTCAATGTTGTGGCTTCCATCAACTAAAGACGATATTGCCAGCTAAAATTCCTGAAAATGTTGGCCAAAGTGCAAACACAAACTTATACATGCATTCTGTGAATAGTGAGTTTGAGCAGTATTAGCATTAGGAATTCATCCTGCGCGTCTGGCCAATAATCATTCCGTAATCAACATCAGTCAGAGTTTATCCGGCCATAAATATTGGTTGGAATGTCACCATGTGCAAGTCGACTGCCATGTTACATTGCAACACTTCGATAAGAACCAATCACCTGTAAAGAAAGTTGTGTCCTCCTGAGGCGGCAAACGGCACTATATCAATGCGAGTTCCTTCTTTCTTTTTACTTTGACAGAGAAAGCACCTACAGTGCCCAAAGGTGGAATCAGAAACGGCAAGTTGCCAGCCTGTAAGTCACACCCCAGCTTTCAGCGAGTGCCCACAGATGAAATACAATTCCCATTCAGAGTTGGGCTGAGGTCAAATTTGAGGTTTCTCTGATCTCCCGTGCAACAGTCTAATTATGCCATTAAATAGCCAAACAGAAAAAATGCCTTGCCCTACGATGGGCTGTGCAACTAAAAAAAAACGGTCCCACAATCATAATGTATCTGGTGTTCGAAAGGAAATCAGGAGATTGGTATCTTCAATTCACCATGAGAGCCAGATGACAGAAAAATGTACAATTAATGCCTAAACCCATGGATTAACTGAAGAACAGTCAATATTGTTTCAATTTATCTGTGATTTTTTTTTAAAAAATGTATCGGATTTTCTGGAAGATTGTTATCAGTAGCTCTGCACCAGAATATGTTAAAACAATGGAGCATTTCATGTTCCTAAGTTGGTTTTCAGCCATTATTAGTTTTCCCGTTTTCAGCTGAGCGATTGCTAACCCTATTTAACATGTTTTTCTGGAGCAATCTAAAGTCTAAAAATACTAAAGGAAATTTGGCAGACCAAACTGAGTTGCTTTACAGTTGGTGCCAATCTATGCACAAGTCCACTCACACTCTCTTGTGCCTCATTTAATTTCAGTCTCCGAGCTCTGTTAAATTTCTTCCCCAAATCCCATACAAATGTCCTCATTGTTCCAGATTCCTTTCCTCTTACAGAGCAGACCTCAAATATCCTCACTCCTTTCCTGCTCTGTAACTAAGTCAACCCACTCACTCATTCATATGTTAAACATGCATAATGGGCCTTCACATTAATTAACTAATTTCAGGCCTTTATGGTGATGTGGAGAGTTTTCAATCTCCCCTTGTGTCTTTCAGACCAATTGAACTGGGTGAATAGTCGGAATAATAGAAGGAAGAAAAAGTAAGCAGCTCTAGTGTTCCGCTCAGCTCTTGCTTTTATGCTGCCCGAGGGGGGGGCAGGGCCAAAATATCATCAGCAATTCTAATGCATTGCAGCAGCGGATGGGAACCATCTCTGAGGGCCTGCAGATTAATTTGTGTCAGATGTTGTGCCTGACAAAAAGGATGGGGGGGTTGGGGTGGGGTGGGGGGGTAGTTGGAGGAGTAGGGGGAGCAGGGGGAGAAATGAGTTCACATATAAACATACCAATGCAGAAGAGATGGTCAAGGACTTTCTTTCACTGGGAGAATATCTCTTAAACGCTATCTGAAAGCTATCTTTTGAATAGAAAACTGTCGCATTAAAACAGAGTTTAGAGCCTTTCTAATGCGGCTTTCTGCCTGCCCCTCGTCGGAAAATTTTTATATTTTAATAGCAAAAGATATTTTGCGAATTAAGCTGTGTATAATGACTCCCCCCCCCCACTCCCCAATAATAACCAATCATTTCACATTCGCTTCCATAAAACTGAGAACGCTGGCCATTGATCATTAATTTGATTTACAACATATCCTTTGGTATTTCTGTTTTATAACACCAGTGGGTGTATGCATCCCAGTTTCGAATATTGCAATCACAAAAACTCCATTCAGTCTCAGACCATATTTGCACAGCTTTTGAAGAGAGCAGAAAGTTAATAATCCAAGGGTCAACTACTGCTAATGAAAAACAGTTGCAACAGGCCAAAAACCTGTTAAAATACGAAAAAAAATAATAAAAAGAGGCATCTGGACAGATGCCTATGCGATTCGAGCATAATCCTTGTCCAAGCATAGAATTCCAATGCATCTCTCTCTCACTCACTCCTGCTATATGGAAATCCTGACCCAAGAATAAAGTTGCCTGGTAAACTGTGCGCCTATTTAGCTGCGCTTTTGAAAAGGTTTTGCACATTTTCAATGCCATTGTGGACTTTTACAGTGGTTACCACTCTGCAAAGTATATTCCAGATGTTCAGCTTTAACATTGTTTTAAAGTTCTACTTTGTGAATCATCGTTGCACGGGCTGAATGAATAAAGGGAGTTCTAAAACGGGAAGAATATTGAAGCAGCATGTGTTTCAGTTTGTGGAAGTGACTGACTGTGAGAGTGCAGCTGTGGTTATGACAGTTAGGCAATCTCTTACTTATTCACATGCGGCCAAAGCAGTAAGCGGTTGTGAAGGTAAGAGTGGTACATACTCACATGAAATCTCTCTGTGTCATGACATTATTTCCTGCCTTATGCTAACATGCATATGAGTTCTGATATCGCATTCCAATACTTGTGGTTTCCATGCAGGTTAATTCGCACGGTCACCCCAAAGTAGTTTCATCGAGTTAGACTTGCGGAAGTACCGTCCATGGAGAAATGAGTCAAATAAGACAGAGGAGTAAGTCTTCTGCATTGGATTTTGCCTTTTGGATGAAGGGGATATGGAACTGGCCAATGTTCTTTTTAGCCCCTTCCTCTTTCTATCATCTCACGTTGCCACACAGCATTAGAACCTGGAAATAGGCGTAGACCATTCAGCCCTCAAAAGTATCCCACCATTCAATTCGATCATGGCCGTTCAATACCAGTTTCATTTGCATACCTGTGATCCATATCGCCTGATATCCTTACCGACTAAAAATCTGTCAGTGTCTGTTTCAAAATTAGAAATTTACCCTGCCCGCTTTCCTCTGAGGGAGAGAATTCCATATTTTCACTGTCCTTTAGGTGTAAAAGTGTCATTTGATTTCACTACCAAGGTGACATGGCGGCACCGTGATGAGCACTGCCGCCTCACAGCACCAATCCCGACTTGGGTCACTGCCTGTGCGGAATCTGCACATTCTCCCCGTGTCTGCGTGGGTTTGCTCCAGGTGCTCCGGTTTCCTCCCACAGTCTGAAAGATGTACTGGTTAAATGCATTGGCCATGCTAAATTCTCCCTTAGCGTAGCCAAACAGGCGCCAGATTGTGGCGACTAGGGGATTTTCACAGTAACTTCTTTGCAGTGTTAATAAGTCTACTTGTGACACTAATAAGTAAACTTAAAAACTCCTAATTGGCTTCCCTCCAGTTTTAAGATTATACACTCTTGTTGTGGATTCCTCCACCAGCGTAAGCTGTTTCTATTGGCTGAACTTTACACTGGGGGAGGGTTCCCTGGGGAAGTGGGCCCGTGGCTGCTTGGGTTTCCTGGTTCATGCTGTTGGGCCAGTGAGTGGCTTGAGGTCGTTGAGGAGGAAGTCTCACCTTAGAGATCTGCTGGCCAGTCAAACAACTGGAAGCTCCCTTGTCCCAGAACACTACCGGGAGCACTGACCACTGCTGGGAGTCGCAGAGGGAAGCAAACTCTGAATGAACTCAGACAAAGGTAAATCCGGAGTCTCACTGGGACCAGGCTGGAAGGTCCAGAAAGGGGTTGGGGGCAGTGAGAGCTTGGAATGAGTCGGGAAGTTGGGGAAGGTCATTGCGGGGCCTCCAATGGATACAGGTGACCCAAAAAGGAGGTACCACACCCTTGCCTGCCTACAGTTTTTACCTCATGGGCTGGACACTTGGCGTCAGCCTCCTGCTCCAGGGGTCAAATTCCAATGTTAATCAGAGGAAGTCCCGAGATGACTATTAATAGTCTACTTAAGGGTTGCAATTGACCGATAGGCCAAAGCCCACCCCAACACTGGTAACTTTGAAATGGAGTGGGCATGCAGCAAGAACACCACTGTTGACATGCTGGCTACTTTTACTGCCCCTCTCCTGTGATGGGGGGAGGTCATAAACCTCCAGACAATGTAACTATCTTCTTGAATCCCCTCATCATTTTAGACACCTCGATCAGAGCACCCCAAAGCTTCCGAACTCAGGGAAATATAGTGCAAGTTCAATGGCAACAACCTGGCCAGGAATATAGACAGGTAAACCCTCCCTCTACTCCATCAATGCCACTTGAAGATGTCCCCAACCCCACATACCTCATACCCCACATATCCCACACCCCAACCCCAGTTTTCCCTAACTCTCTCCAGGGAATGAGATGGAGTTTTGTGCAAGATTTAAATCAGGCAAAATCCAGGCTAGCTGAAATCCTACTTCCTTCTAATGCAGTCACAGAAACTATGAGGTTTATGGTTTATTTGTTAGTGTCGCAAGTAGGCTGACATTGACACTGCAATGAAGTTACTGTGAAAATCCCCTAATTGCCACAATCTGGCCCCTGTTCGGGTACACTGAGGGAGAATTTAGCATGGCCAATGCACCTAACCAGCATATCTTTCAGACTGTGAGAGGAAACTGAAGCAACTGGAGGAAACCTGCACAGACAACGTGCAGACTCCACACAGACAGTGACCCAAGCCGGGAATCGTGCCCAGATTCCTGGTGCCGTGAGGCAGCAGTGCTAACCACTGTGCCACCCTTTCGATTTTGCCATTGTCTGACACAATTTGATTTGGTGATCAGCACTTGCAGGCAATAAAATGATATCAACATTTGCAGGACTATCAGCATGCTGGTTTGTTGGGAAAGGAGAACTTGTGACAATTCCCATTGTCAATGGGGGGTTGTTTGAGTTGAATTTGTCTAGTAAATTTGTACAGTAGTGAGTAGATTTTAATTTTGAATCCAGCTACAGGGGGATCCTCTGTACCTACTTCTAAAGGGGACTCTGGAGATCTTCCACGTAGTGTTTCCTGCAGCTGTTCTCTTGCTTTGTACCAATGACACGAATATGCTGTATTATTGGGCAGTTCTCCTTATACAGTAGCCATGATGTGAAATGTACCCATTCTAAAAGATCGTACATGGTAGCAATCTGAGCATATGGTTCCACTTTGCAAAGAATTTGAGCAATAAAATTGGTCAGCAACATTCAACAACTTCTTCTGCAAACAGCATTCAGCCCCTGGAAACATTTCAGGACTTAAATAAAATAACACGTTTCTAAAACCTCAGACGCAGATAACATGGAACCACATTGTGTAAATATTTTCAACCCCGCTGGAAAATAGTAGTTTCGCAAAAAAAAGAAAAGATCCGTCAGTATTCTTCAAATGTTGGCTTCCATTTCTCAAAAGATTGAAATGAAAACTATGTTTTCTAAGAAAATGTGAAATGCTCAGTTTGTTGTAAGTACATTAATCCATCAGAATTCCAGGCCTTTGGAGCCCTGAATGTAAATAGGATGAATTGCATTCTCTGTTCTTTGCATTTTAATGGTGGGCCTTGTTTCAGGCTGTTTTGAAACTTTTCTGAGATCCTTTATTCAGCGGTTGTGGGAAAATGGTGGGCGAGCATAGCACTTGGAGTTGCAGACTTTTTTTTTTAACGAGTGGATTAAATCCCCGCAGCTAAACCTGTCCTATAGCGATGTGCACACACTCTGAAAGACACGACCACCATTATATAAAAAAAGAACAGACGCAAAGAGAACTGTTCTAAAAGAGCCTTGCAGGCTTGCCTGAATGGTAAAGTAAACTGGAGGAGGTACTACAGGTTTTGGGGGATTAAATGTTGGTCCCTGTGCTGCTTGGCCCCTCTCTGCCGACCATTCCGCTCACCCGAGAGGAGATTTTTTTTTTCTCTCTGGTCTCCCAGAGCCGGGACAATGGTTGCTTTGGTTAAAGAGGGAAGCCTCGGAACAGCGTGTAGATTTAAGGCTGGATAGAAGGCATTGTGTGTAGGCCATGCCCATTACTCATCCGCTGGCATGGGGCGCTCTTCCTTTTGTCTCGTAAGATGATAAACTTTCGAGGCCTTTCGTGGAACAGAAGGCCTTTCAACAGCATCCAAAAACTGCGCCATGACGATCATGTGAAAGCATCGTAAACACCCTCCCCCAACCACTGTCAGCTGTCAGGAAAGCAGGCGCTGAGATTTAGGATGAAAGTGAAATAGATGATTTTTTTCCCCTCCTCTCCCTTCTATTACTCTATTGTCTTTTTCTTAGCAGTGTGCTTGCTGGATTTCTGAAGCTTTTATTATCTTAAAGATCACAGTCTGACAATATTCTTCATAGATAGCCCCCATTAAAATTCCACACAATGTACAATTAACCCCTTAACCCCTCAGACAGAGCCTCTATCCAGGATGGGTAAAAACCTGTATCCTTAGGGAACCTTTCAGAAGTGCTCCGTACCATACGGGGATAGATAAGGATAGTATTTAATGTGACTTGTGACATGGCATCTGGAAGAAGTCTAATAAAAGTGTTTTGTAATCTTGAAGAAGTTTTTGCCTGTTTACGTCTCCAGTTTATGCACATCATAGAATAGAACTCCTACGGTGCAGAAGGAGGCCATTTGGCCCATCAAGTCTGCACTGACCACAGTCCCATCGAGGCCCTACGCCCATCACCCTACATATTTACCCCACCAATCCTTCCAACTTACTCATCTTTGGACACTGAGAGGCAATTTAGCATGGCCAATCCACCTAACCTGCGCATTTGTTGGGGTGTGGGAGAAAACCGGAGTATCTAGAGGGAACCCATGCAGACACAGAGAGAATGTGCAAACTCTACGCAGACAGTGACCCAAGCTGGGAATCGAACCCGGGTCCCTGGAACTTTGAAGCAGCCATGCTAACCATTGTGCCACTGTGCCACCCTATTGTTCCTAGGGGGCTGGCTGGACTGTGCGGAGGGAGATCTAAACCAAGCAATTGTGTTTAAAGTTGCGATCTTCAACTGAGGAATGAGGTTTGATTATTTGAACAAGTAGAGTCATAATGTGAGTTTTTAAATCATCGTCGAGCAGGCAGACTTGATGTGGGTAAAGTCTGAAGAGGCCAGGTTTGAGAGTTCTGAGTTAGTTGCTCAGTAACCAAGGCCTGAATTTTATATTCCTGCGCCCTCACTGCCACCCCACTGCCCCTGCCAGGTGAGCTTTGAGGGATTGTGGGAGAAGGTAAAAGTTCATGGATGGAATGTTCTCTGGGATCCCGCCTGCCTCTATCCAGACACATTTTTACAGTGGAGCAGGCATAGCCTTAGATAGGAAGCCCATCCTTGCCCCTATTAAGGCCTCTCAAGGGCCATTTCCTGCCCAATCTCAATTTTCAGTCTAGCCGGTGCCAGTTGGGTCAGAAAATGTTTTCACCCTCGATCTCAGGCAGGAAGGGGTGAGGAGCGTCTCAATCAGAAGGCCCTTTCAGATTATGGATGTCCACCACTCAGGGACCCGGGAGCTTTGGTCCTACCTCCAACCTCCCCCTCTCCACATACACCCCAACACAGAGATCACCCCCCTTTCAGTCCCCCAGGGCGTCCCAAACCCTCTTCCGGGATGCCTGCTTCTTACCTGAAGTCCTGGAACTTACACTCAGGCACTGCACTGCAGTACCTCCACCGGCCACTACAGCGCTGTGCTTGGAGAGGCTGGACAGCTGTCAGCCAATCTGATTGGCAGACAGTTCTCCAAAGCTGGACTTCCATCCGAGGGTGGACGGAAGTCCCACCTATAGCCAATCAACAGCCAGTCAAGGCTCAATTGAGTGCAAAATAGTGGCTGGTCTGTCAACGTCAGCAGTCCCAAGCGTTCGCCATCTTGAAAATTCAGGTTCAAGTTTTACCAAAGTTAGGTTATTAAATGGGGCAACCGGAAAAGGGAGATGGTGTAGTGGTGTCATCACTGGATAGTGATCCAGGGAAACCCAGGTTTGAATCCTTGAATCCCAATGGTAAAATTTGAATTTGATTTTAAGAAAAACTTGAATGATCGATGTATATTGTTGCAAAAACCCTTTTGAAAAGGAGACCTGCTGTCGTTGCCAGGCCCAACTCCGTAATATGGTTGACTCTTAAGTGCCCTCGGAAGCCTAGCAAGCCACTTAAGTTCAAGAGCAATTAGGGATGGCCCAGCCAGTGATGCCCATGTCCCATGAATGAATTAAAAACACAAGAAAATTCCAGTTATAAATCAGAGCCTCATTAGATGGTGGTTGTTTTCAGAATCAGAGCTTTGTTAGGTTATCCCTTTACTATTTCTGTGTCTGCACTCCATCAATTTAATTGATCCACCAGAGTCCATGTCACAATGGCAAGTTAAGAATGAGTGACTGACTCTCAAGGTCAACTTCTCCAATAACAAAAACTTGCATTCATAGATCACTTTTCAATGTACATAATTACGCCATTGAAGCACAAGGGTCAAATGTGGAAACCAAGTTAAAAATGGGCACATGAGGAGCGATAGATGTAAGCTTGGTCAAGGTTTTTAGAGGATCTTGAAGCAGATTTGAGACCTGTGGAATCTTACGGAATGTTTCAAAAGTACTTCATATGTTTCAGGGAAGAATGCCAGAACATGAGAGCTATGTGATTGAGAGCACGGATTTCAGTGGTTGTTGAAGGGAGGGGCTAGAGTCAGTAATGGAGGATTTGAGGGGTTGGAAGGTAAAGGGGAGCACAGGCAATAGTTGCAGAGATAGGGAGAGGCATGCCTTGCACAGAACTTCAAGATTTTAGTGTATAATCATGTCATTAAGGATAAGCGCAAATGTCATAGGCCCTGCACCTTACCAAAGCAGCTAGTTTTCATCTGTTAACCTGACACACTACATTGGGAATGTCACATTTTTAAAATTCCCTCTTTGTTTTCAAATCCCTGCAGTACCTTTCTGCTCCAAATCTCAGTAGCCACCTCCAATCCCTGCAGACCTCTGAGATGTCCAATTAGTGCACTCCTGATTTTCATTGCTTCACAATGGATGATCATGCCTTCAGTTGCATAACCTCCAAGGTCTAAAATTTGCTCTTCTAACTTCTCCCCTTCTTTATTTCACTTCCCTCTGAAACACGCCCTATACCTTTAACCAATTGCTGGCTATGAGGGTTTGCCTCACAGCATCAGAGATCCGCATTCAACGTAGCAACTTTACTTCACTCATACATTTCCAATCAAACACCAACAGATCAAGATCGGGACCAGGGAATTATTTGTTTTCTTCCAATTAGTCAAGATCTCTGAAAACAATAGTGAAACATTCCTATCATGGATTCTACAATGTGGAAGGAGGCCATTCAGCCTATCGAGTCTGCACTGACAGCAATTCCATCCAGGTCCTATCCCTGTAACCCCACATAATTACCCTCCTAGTTCCCCGTGGCACTTAAGGGTAATTTTTATCATGACCAATCAACTTAACATACACATCTTTGGACTGTAGGAGGAAACTGGAGCACCCGGAGGAAACCCACACAGACACAGGTAGAACACGCAAACTCCAGACAGACAGTGACCTGAGGCCGGAATCGAACCCGAGTCCCTGATGCTGTGAGGCAGCAGTGCTAACCACTTTGCCACCGTGCCGCCCCTATCTAACCACCACCACCCACCCCCGCAACCCCCCACCCCCATTCCACCACCCCCCCCCACCCCCATTCCCCTCACTTCAGATCAGCTAACTTAGCAGAGACTGGAGACCAAAAGCCAGAAATTAAGGAATGCCACCATTGGTGATATTTTCCCTACAAAATTTATAAGCTCTTCCTTGAGATCACAGTAAATTCTGTCAAATGGAAGTAATCTGTAAAAGATACTTTATCGTCTGAGGCCAACATGTGTGCTGTTTAATATGTCACTCTTAACAACAAACAGGTAATAAAGATTCATTTTTATTGGGCATTGAATTAGACCTGCTGGTAGATTCAAAACAGAGGTTAAAAATGTAAAATTTCTTCATTTAGAGGTTAAAAGTCACATGCATGAGTCTCAGTAAAACTCTGTGTTTTCTTCTCTGGAGTATTTTCTGTTTAATTGTTGAGAAATTCTACTATATATATACTGAGCCTTATGTCATGCAGGAAGGACATTGTAATAATTCAATACTAGGCAATTAGATTGTGGAAAACTCCTTTCAATATTATGCAGTTATGGATTAAAATGTCATGAGTGTTACATAACAAGACGCACACATGTCAGAATCAACTGCTGAATGCCAGTGTGCATTGTTAAGACATGTGACAGCATCTTAATTCAGCTGGGCCATCACAACACACATGCTCCCACGCTAAAATACTCTGTTCAATTCTCACACACAATTAAACTCTTTCAGTCTGACTTTCCCAAAAAGTCGGTGGCTATGTGCACTGCCAGAAGTGGATTACTGCATGGATTTATGAAGCCGGTGCCCAGGGACCACAGCCAAACATGTGATAAAACTCACCAGAGCGTAGAAAAACTGCATACGACGGCTGGCTTAAAACGTTCAAGCGTTTCGAAACACTGTCAGAAGGAGGCAAGGCCCAGGTGGGAAATATGTTACGGTACAAAACGTCGACGGTGCCCAGCGCAGTTCATGTTTGTGTTTTAATGGAAGAGGTCAAGAGGTTGTGCGGGTGTTCCAGGACCCCAAGGATTCTTGCTTAAAGTGTAAAGTTTATTTATTAGTGTCACACGTAGGCTTACATTAACTCTGCAATGAAGTTACTGTGAAAATCGCCACACTCCGGAGCCGGTTTGTAATTTACCATGTAAATAAGTTGCACAGGGAGTAGCGTTTTCCTAAATGCTTATTTAAATTACCCCCATGTAATATCATAGACCTCTTTGCTCTTAGTTCAGTTTTGGTTAATTTATTATTGTCACAAGTAAGCTCACATTAACACTACAATGAAGTTACTGTAAAAATCATCTGATGTCTGTTTGGGAAGGGAGAATTTAGCATGGTCCTAACCAGCATATCTTTCAGACTGTGGAAGGAAACAGGAGTACCCGGAGGAAGCTTATATAGACACATGGAGAAGATTTAGACTCCACACAGACAGTGACCCAAGCCGGGAATCGAACCTAGGCCCCGACGCAGTGAGGGAGCTGTGCTGACCGCTGTGCTACCTAGCTTGATGTGTCTCCACACGGTGTGACTTCAAGGCATATTCCAGAGATTGCTGATCTTCGCTGTGGCAGCTGGGGGAGTGTTGCAATTGAACTTGGCATCCCTGAGGTTAGGGAGAAGCGGGGATGTGGGATGGGGGGGCTGGTGGCTGGGCGAGAGTCTGCCAGAATTGTTGTTTCTTTTCATTGATGGATGTCAGGTGAAGACACGATCAGGCAAAGCCATGATTGCCCTGCGAGGTAGAGCAGCTCGGCAAAGTTCACCATGTGCAGAACACTGTTGACTGTGCCTGTGGCACATGAGTCAGTGGCTGCAAAAGAAAACTAGGACATAACATGTTTTGAAATAAAACATTCTTTCAATCAGCTACCTCTTCATTATAATCTCAAACAAATATAGAGATACTCTCAATGTAGTAGATATCATATGAAGGGATTTTGTTTTCGGGCTGCAATGCTTATTTTCAAGTAAGATTTGCAAAGTATTTTGTAACATTCATTGATGTACGTAACTGTGTGAAAATATACCCACACTGGAATTTTAATCCCTAAATCTTTAGATGAGCCCTCAGCTTGCAGAGAAGAGTCACTCCACACTGGTCTGCACTCACCAATTTTATTTACATCCAGCCCAGAGTGGACCATTCAAAAAACATTTAAGAGCTTTGAGAATCACAACAGTTCCTACCAACTATTCAGTGAATACATTATCCTGATGTTGTCAGCTCAATGTTTGTGCATATTTGCTAAATATTCCTAAACTCTCTTTCATATTGTGAAGTATGTGTTTTTTTTTAATTCATTCATGGAATATGGGTATCTCTGGCTGGCCAGCATTTATTGCCCATTTCCAGTTGCCCTTGAGAAGGTGATGGGCTGCTTTCTTGAATCACTGCAGTCCATGTGCTGTGGGTTGACCTGTTAGACAGAGAATTCCAGAATTTTGACCCAGCAACTGCGAAGGAATGGTGATATATTTCCAAGTCAGGATGGTGAGTGGCTTGGAGGGAAACTTGCAGATGGTGTGTTCCAATTTATCTGCTGGCCTTGCCCTTCGAGATGGAAGTGGTTGTGGTTTGGAAGGTGTTGACCGAGGATCTTTGGTGAATTGCTTTAATGTATCTTGTAGATAGCACACACTGCTGCTACTGAGTGTTGTAGGTGGAGGGATTGAATGTTTGTAGATGTGGTGCCAATCAAACGGGCTGCTTTGTTCTGGGCGGTGTCAAGCTTCTTGAGTGTTATTGCAATTGCATCCATCCAGGCAAATGATAAGTATCCGTCACACTCCTGGCTTGTGCCTTGTAGATAGTGGATAGGCTTTGGGGAGTCAGGAGGTGAGTTACTCGCCGCAGTATTCCTAGCCTCTGACTTGTTCTTGTAGCCACTGTGTTTACATGGTGAGCCCAGTTGAGTTTCCGGTCAATGGTAACCCCAAGGATGTTGACAGTTGGGGATTCAGTGATGGTTACATGGGGCAGTGCTTACAGTGTCTCTTATTGGTGACCGTCATTGCTTGGTATTTGTATAACGCAAATGTTACTTGCCACATGTCAGCCCAAGCCTGGATATTGTCCAGATCTTGTTGCATTTGAACATGAACTGCTTCAGTATCTGAGGCGTTGCGAATGGTGTTAAGCATTGGGCAATCATCGGTGAACATCCCCACTTCTGACCTTATGTTGGAGGGAAGATCACTGATGAAGCAGCTGAAGATTTTCGAGCTTAAGACATTACCCTGAGAGACTCTTGCAGAGATATCCTGGAGCTGAGATGACTGACCCTCCACAATCATAACCATCTTCCTATGTACCAGGTATGACTCCAACCAGTGGAGAGTTTGCTCCCTGTCACCCATTGATTCCAGTTTTGCTAGGGCTCCTTGATGCCACACTCAGTCGAATGTGGCCTTGATGTCAAGGGCTGTCACTCTCGCCTCACCTCTGGAATTCAACTCTTTTGTCCATGTTCGAACCAAGACTGTAATGAGGTCAGGAGCTGAGTGACTCTGGCAAAACCCAAACTGGGCGTCACTGAGCAGGTTATTGCAGGTGCTTGATAGTACTGTTGATGGCATACAGGTACTGTGTGACCTGTATACAATCAAACCCTTTGCTATTTACACTGGGGCCTAGATTTTAAAGCATAAAGATTATTCATTATTGTCACATGTAGGCTTGCATGAACACTGCAATGAAGTTACTGTGAAAATTCCCTAGTCGCCACAGTCCAGCACCTGTTTGTAATTTAACTTGTAAGTAAGCTGCATGGGGAGTAGCCTTTTCCTAAATGCTTATTTAAGTTACCCCAACATAATATCATAGATCTCTTAGTTTAGTTTAGTTTTAGTTTATTTATTGTTGTCACAAGAAGGCTTACATTAACACCGCAATGAAGTTACTGTGAAAATCCCCTAGTCATCACACTCCGCGCCTCAGGTACACTGAGGGAGAATTTAGCATGGCCAATGCACCTAACCAGCACGTCTTTTGGACTGTGGGAGGAAATTGGAGCACCCAGAGGAAACCCACACAGACACACAGAGAACATGCAGAGTCCATATTGACAATGACACAAGCCGGGAACCAAACCTTCCTAAAAAGCACAAGTGCTTGGAAATCCTTTGAAATCCTTTGCTTTCCTTTGAAAAACTTTGTTTTCATTCAATGCAGTGCAGTTCAACAAGACATTGATTGACAGCTTCATGGTTTTTGCACAACATGCAGTGATTATGTTTCCCTGAATTACCCTCCCTCCATTCACTATTGTTCCCAACAGTAATGTTTAAATAAAAGAGGAACTAAGAGCATTTAGCTGCTTTGGGCCTGCAGCTGTGAACCAGAGCCTGAGGGAGGTCTGGAGGGATTATGAGGGGGGTCCTGAGAGGCTCCTGAGGGGGGTCATGAAGGGAGTCCATAAAGGGTCCTGCAGGGTTCATGAGGGGAGTACTGAAGGGAATCCTCAGGGAGATGCCCTGATCTCTGAACAGCCAGGCTGTCGGGGTTGTTTCCGATTGGCAGGGGCACTCAGATTCAAAATGCTTGAATCGCACCCGTAGAGGTACAGCGGGGATTGAAAACAAGGAGGAAAACTTTAAAATTGAGATCCTTGCTCCACAGGAACTAATGCACATAAACAACCAGAGACGTATTGAGTGAAGCAGATTTGGCAGCAGAGTTATGGGTAAGGACAAGTTTATATACGGTGAGAACTGGAAGTCTGAGGAGTGCATTAGAATGGTCAGGTCCTGAGGTAACAAATGTGAGATTCAGCAATAGATGAGTTTCCAACATGAGACAGCAATGCGAAACCTGAACTCTGGTTGATTTATCCCCTTCCTGGTCCAAAAATGAGGAGGCCAACTATAGTATCGCCCACTAATAGCAAAAACAGAAGAGGAACCAAGAGCACTTAGGTGCTTTTGAAGTTGCCCCCAGCTGTGAACCAGAACCTAGGGAGGTCCAAAGGGATTGTGAGATGTGGTGGTAGGGGGTGGTGGGGGGGTGGATGTCCAGAGAGGCTCTGAGAAGTGGGGGGTGGGTGTGGGTTCATGAGGGGAGTCCAGAGGCAGCTGCCCTAAAGACAGCAAATTCAGCATTGGGCTGGTGCCAAGCCTTGTACCTTCCCAATCTGTGTGACCCCATGATGGCACAGCACATAGTATATTTACTTACTGAGCTTAATCAAGTATGATTTCAATAAAGCTTGAATTAAGCTCCAATTGCAAACCTTTGCATTGCAACAGAATATGGATTGGAGTCATGCATTGGTGTTGTTTAAAGATGATACCATGACCAGAGAGAATAAACTCAGGCTGTATCCATTAGAGCAAAGAAGGGCTACCTAACAGACTGTTCAAAATTTTGAAAGGATAAATAAAAAGGTTGTTTCCATTGGTTCATGAATTGCTAACAAGATTCAAGGATAACACTAAGAGTACAAAGGAAGAATTTGGAAAATAACCTTTTCATGCAAAGGGTTATTAGAATATGGAATATATTACTACAAGAGGCTACTGAGGCTAAATCAGTCACAATGTTTAAATGCATTTGTAAAAGTGAAACATCAAAGGGTATGGGGACAACGCAGAGAAACAGGCCTAAATTAGGTAGCTTCCATGTGGAGGGACGAACAGGTTGGATGATGTTGTCTTATCCTGCACTGAGATTCCATAATCTCTGCTCAAAACTTCCACTCACACCTCAATGTTTGCTGTTGAGTGAATGTTCCTTTGGGTAGCATCATCAGGATTATTGACGTAACAGAATTCACTGGCTAATGGCTGATTGGCGCAAGGCATCACCATCCAACTGCAATGGGAGGAGGACATTAGCTAAAAGAAAACAGCCTTTTCAGAGCTGACTGCATTCAGTTTGTCCAGTCATGGCCAAGGTTGCCCTCCAAAATAAGTCTTGTTCCCATATTCCACACAAAGTTTAATCTCCATTTGGTCTCCTTCAGTACGCTAACAGGATGAATTTTTACTTGATAAAGTAGTGCATATGTCCTTGGCAAATTTGGTAATTGCATGATCTGCTGTATGCTCACATCAACATTACTTGCACTGAAAGTAAGGACAGCATCACATGTTGGATAACCAACACAAGGACTTTCTGTAGTTTGCCACGTGCAAGCTTTTAATCTTTCCCCATGCATTTAGATTTTCTTCCTGAGGACATACTGATGACATGGCTGCCTGTAAAGGTTAGAT
Source organism: Carcharhinus amblyrhynchos (assembly GCF_965287045.1). Classification (NCBI taxonomy): domain Eukaryota; kingdom Metazoa; phylum Chordata; class Chondrichthyes; order Carcharhiniformes; family Carcharhinidae; genus Carcharhinus; species Carcharhinus amblyrhynchos. The sequence goes on from NC_137335.1 coordinate 60,525,174, forward strand.
TGTAACCCATTCAAGTCTGGCAAACTGGATGAGACTGACTGCAATATGTTTCATACCAATCTCAGTGATCTAGATTAGCAACTGCAATGATGTTTAATTACTTAAAACAAATTGGTGAATTTTAGAATTGTTTGAGATTAGTGATATTGACACCAGGAAATGTGGTGTTACCTATTTCACACCATATCAAGATCAAGCACAAGAACAGATACTTTGTGAGTTACCTGATTGTGTTGTGAACATAGCAAACTAGTCTCCCATCACTTGTCTCTGTCAACACTTCCCACTGTCTCAGAAAAGCAGCCAGCATAATTAAGAACCTCACGTACCCTGCACATACTCTCTTCCATCTTTTTCCATTGGAAAAAAGAAACAAAAGTCTGAGGACATATACCAACTGACTCAAGAACAGCTTCTTCCTTGTTCCCATTCGAATTTTGAATGGACCTACTTTATTATAAATTACTCTTTCTCTACATCCTAGCTATAACTATAAATGTCTATAAGCTATAACTGTCCAAAGATGTGCGGGTTAGGTTGATTGGCCATGCCAAAATTACCCCTTAGTGTCCTGAGGTGCATTGATTAGAGTGATTAGCAGGTAAATGTAAGGATATGGGGGGAGGGCCTGGATGGGATTGTGGTCAGTGCAGACTAGATGGGCCAAAGGCCTCTTTCTGCGCTGTAGGATTTCTATGGCTCTATGTAACATTATATTCTGCACCTTCTCGTTTCATTCTCCCCGATATACTCTATGTATGGTATGCTTTGTCTGCATAGCATGCAAGAAACAATACTTTTCTCTGTATACTAATACATGTGACAATAATAAATCAAATCAAAAAAAGAGTCTCTATGGTAATGAAGCCTGAGGGTCAAGGTCTCAGACTGGACCACTTGTGTATTATGCAAGTACCTGACACAGCTTCTTCCAAACTTGTACCTGCAGGTATTGCGTGGGCTATCTGCAGACTGAAGTGTTCTCTGCTGTAACTGAACAATATCTCTTCATCCCAACCTCAAAGACCAAACTTTTCTGCATGTGTATGACCCTCCTACTTCCCATACCGCCTAAGCTCAGAACATTACTGAGTCAAAATGCTTGTTTCGGGTCATTTTTGGCAAAGCACACAAGCCCATCAGCAATTACATTCATGTTGTAAGGATTGTGTAGTGGGTCTCACAAAGAGGTTTGGGGGCTTGTAAAGCTGAATGCTTAACCATGTACATATGCACAAAGACTAGCCCAGACTAGGAACTAACTTCATGCTGACTTCTCCTTAACTCTCTCCACTCAACCCTATCTCCTGAATGAGATCATGCATCTCTCTACATCATATTGTGGTTGGTACTTTTCTCCAGACCCACAGTAACCCTTACTATACTGTACACTCTTATACTGCACCTCCATCCAAGTCTTTAACCAACATACTTACAGTACAGTCTTCCTTTACATTCTACCCCTTCTTCCCCCTTCGAGCCTCTGACTTTATAAAGTTTTTTGGCCTGGAGGCTTGACAATTCTTTCTGATCTCATTCTGGTCACATTTGGAGGAGTGGTAGGTCCAGTTGCTTTGAGTAGGCTTGTTGGTTCATTGCTGATAGTATTCAGTGTTTTAGACATTTGGTTGTCTCCTTCTGATTTGATTTTTGCACACCTTGGACTTGGACTTTTCCTTATTGAAACCCCTCTGCTTTGTCCGGACACCATAGGCTTATCCCGTTCCTTCAGAAGGGAATGCTTGCTCTGTTCCTTCACAGTATGAATATAGTTTCTCTTTATCCGTGGGGTCCTCCATACTCATTCCTCAAGCATAAGCTCAAGTTGCACTGTTCACTTCTGTGCCTTTGTACGTCATGGAAGTGTTATCTGATGAGTTGATGGTCACTATTCTCCTGCTTCAGTGTCACCTTGTTGCTGTGCATTCTGTTGAATATTGCAGTTCTATTGCCAGGGTGTTCACCGGTTGCGTGATTGCGATCATTGGAGTCTGACACTGGGGCTCCTGATTCTGCTGCTGGCCATTCTCATGTAGTCCTCCAATGGGAATATAGTGTAACATAACTAACAGACTGGCTAGCCTGAGCACAGAGAAGGTTCTGTCACCTGCACATGAATTGGACAGCCCAGTTCTGTAAAAAGTGAAGGCAATTCAGAACTGAAGTCCCATCCAGAGTTTCTTTATTGGTGGGCCTCTCAGGAGCTGGCAGTTCTCTGTGGTTGATGACAAAAGTTGTTTTGATGTCTTCTGCCATTTTGAGGAGGGCAACACATGGCCTCTGCTCAAGGGAGAAAAGGATTGGTTTCAAATGGCGTACAAAACTTTGAATATTTGTTGTTACCATACTGGAATGAGTCAAAGGTCATGTCTAATGACTAGAAGTCAGATTCATCCATAGAGTGATGGATCTGTCATTCATAGCCAGAAGTCTATCAGCAACGGTTCCTTATCTGACAGGAACTTAAAACTTGCTCCTGTGTTTATTTAGAAACTGGTGAGGTGACTGTTTGCAGTGATGTCAGCATTCCAAAAGAAGAATCCCGGATCCTCGATCTCACCCAAGAAGCACAATTGACCTTCTTCCTAATGTGGTACCTCAACTTCACGGACTGTTTTGGGATCTTCCGTATATCTCAATGTCATAGGCTTACACAGCTTTCCAAAGTGCCCAGTTGATTGCATTGAAACACTGCGCAGAGGTTGCCGGACATGACTCCAGCCTGTGACAGCTATTGGCTGTACAATACTGACACGCTCTCCCACCATTGTGTAGTGTGTTTAGGTAGTGCCTTCCCCGGCCTGGAATCTCCCTGCCCTTTTTGCTTTATGAGCTGGACAACTGGATAGCTAAGGGTGCTCGCTACCCTGGCTCACGCTGGCCACATAAAATGGACCACTGTTGTAGGCACATTTCAGACTGCCTGACTTTTTAGTTGATCTTTTTCAGAGTCAGATCTTCATTCGCCTGTAGTGCATCCAAAAGGACATCATCAGCCACTCCAACCATCCTTTAGTGTTGCATGTCTCTCACTGTAGTCTTAGCCTTCTGCCAATCTGTAGAACTTAGTTATGAAAAAGTCAATGGGCGGTTGGACTTACTTGCTAAATTTTGCTCACTCTAAATTGTTATTACTTTTCAAATTAAAATTAGGTATCTGAAGGTTTCAGAACATCTTCAAATGTAGCTGAAGATTCATTTATTCCTTACTGCACAATAATCGACTATTGGACTTCCTGAGTACAGTGGCGTATTCATTGGTTCAGCCTCATTCTTCCTATATAACCCTGACGCTATCACATATCTTGAAAATCTTTTTTTCCAAAGCTCCCAATTTGACATCTGCTTCGACCCCTGTATCAGCTCAAATTGATCCACTCGGATTCATTGTCCATGGTTGCTTATCAGTTCAGGGGTGGCTCAGTGGCACAATGGTTAGTATTGCTGCCTCACAGCGCCAGGGACCCGGGTTTCATTATAGCTTTGGGTGACTGACTTTCTGTGCGGAGTCTGCACGTTCTCCCCATGTTTCCGTGGGTTTCATCCAGGTGCTCCGGTTTCCTCCCACAGTCCAAAGGTTAGATGATTGGAGTGTAAACGTGTAGGATATTTGGATAGGACAGGGAATGTGCCTGGGTAAAGATGCTCTTTCAGAAAGTTGGTGCTAAATTCTCCCTCAGTGTACCCGAACAGGAGTGTGGTGACTCAGGGATTTTCACAGTAACTTCATTGCAGTGTTAATGTAAGTCTGCTTGTGACACTGATGAATAAACTTCAGACTTCTTGTGCATCCCCCTACACTTTAACCTCTCACTGGCAGCTATTATTGCCTGCAGTTGATTGCAGTCCTACACTGCAGGGTTCATGAAGACTGCGAAGTCGATACTGCTTTTGCAATGTTGTCTAAATCCCAAGAGCAAAATTAATTGTAAGGATCAGCTAACACTGCACTTCATGACATTGTGCAACAGGCGTGCAACATGGAGCTACTCTGACCAGGCGCTGTGTGTGGAAATGGGTGATCTAATGAAAAGAAGCAGAGTCAGTAATCACAACAGGAATTTATTTTTTTATTCTGGTTTGACCAGTGAAAGATAAAGGGGCTTGGCTCTTTAACCTGGCTGGAGCCAGGATTGGAGGCGAGTGTGTACCTGTTCCCCAGCTCCATCCCACCCCTCTGGCCATTTTGGGAGTTGGCAAGTAAGTGAGGGCCACTAAAGGCCAAGTAAAGGAGGGAGACTGGATTTTCCAGTCGGCCTCCAGGTTCCCACAGGCAGCAGGGACAATTTAATCAATGGCTCTGGCCTCCTGGAGCAGATCGGGGATTCAGAAACATAATCAATGCAGCACTGAGGCAGAAAGGTTTCACGGTCACATTGAAGGCTCCCTTCCACTTGTTAACAAAATCACTGCAACAATTAAAATGAGCCAAGTGTTACTTTCCAGACAATTGAGGTGAATTTCTGTTGACTGTAAACTCAGACTTGCAACGTTCTGCTGCATTGGATCCGTATAATGCCCCTGAACGATCGGCGTCTGGGTTTAAATTCAAACCAGCCTGGGGTAAAAAGCTTCCCCTGTCTTACAGCGAGGGTCATTGGGAGTTCAAAGTACAAATTTAAATCAAATTGACAATAAGCTTTCAATTCAAAGATGTAGCAAAAGCTGTTGGTGTCAGAAATAAAAAGCTTCACACAAACATAGAAACTAGAAGTAGGAGCAGGCCATTCGCCCTTCAAGCTCACTCCATCATTCATTGTGATCATGGTTGAAGATCAAATTCAATATTCGCATGGTACGGTGACACACTGGTTGGCACTGCTGTCTCACAGCTCCAGGGACCTGGGTTCGATTCCTGGTTTGGGTCACTGTCTGTGTGGTGTGTGTATGTTCTCCCCGTGTCTGCATGAGTTTCTTCTGGGTGCTCTGGTTTCCTCCCATAGTCCAAAAACCTGCTGGTACATTGGCCATGCTAAACTGCTCTTTAGTGTCCTGGGATGCATAAGTTAGAGGGGTTAGTGGGGTAAATAGGTGGGATTATGGGGATAGGGCCTGGGTGGGGTTGTTGTAGGTGCCGACTCGATGGACCCAATGGCCTCCTTTGCAATGTAGGGTTCCTATGTTTTTTGTTATCCTAATAACCCCCTCCCCCCAAATCTCTTGATCCCGTTAGCCCCAAGAGCTATGTCTAAATAGCTGCTTGAGATCACACAACATTTTGGCCTCAACTGCATCCTGTGGTAGTGAATTCCACACATTCGCAACTCCCTGGGTGAAGAAATTTCTCACCGCAGTCCTGAAACGTCTGTCCCTTAACCTCAAGCTTTGACCCTTCGTTCTGGCCTCCCCCACCATACATTGGGATTCTGTTCTGAGACAGGGATCTGTGTCAGTTATGGTGCATGTGGTGGAATGGGGTGTGGGGACTGGTTTCAGGCATTTTGAAAATGTGTGACCGTCCTTCCTACATTTATCACTCGTCACTCTTTCCCCTGTATTGTTACTGAGGCACCGAGGTCAGTCATATGTGGTTTAAATCGTTTTTTATTGCTGCTAAGCCAATTTCATTTGGTTGATCATAATGCAAAAATCAGGTGGGATTGTCTGTCCCACCGGACAGTTTCTTGGCAGTGGGAGACAGCCCACCACTGGCCTCCAGTGGGATTTTCTGATCCGGTTGCTATCAATGGGATTTCCCATTGAATCCAACCCCTCCTGGGAAATCCACAGCAGGAGTGCGCCATTGACGGGAACAGAAGATCCCACCAGTGTGATCGCTGGATGGATGGGGATGATTTTGAGCCTGCACCTTTCATCTGTGGGAATGACAGTGCAAGTTCATAATCCAGAAAGCACGGTTCACACCAGCGGGTTTCCGAGTTCGGATCTTCCGGGCCCCTCACCAGCAGAGTGCCATGAGCACCCCTGGTTTGGTCATCACAACTGGGTTTCATTTCTGAAAACTTGTAGCAATTCACACCGGCATAAGGCAATGCCAGCTGGCTGGGACGATACCATGAGGGTGGAAACAGTAGTGTTACGCCCTATAATTAGATTCAAGTTTATTTAAAAATATGCAAACAAGTCTCATGCCCCTCCTGATCACTTCATCAGAGAGGGGGGTCAGGGAATATCCCAAACAAGAATCTCACCGGCGCAAATCCTGTTTTAGGCCTCTCATGAGATTGAGCAACCATTATGATATTTGCACCACCAGTGGCTAAATCACAGAGCACGGACATGTTCCAATTTAAGAAAAATATGTAGGATGGCCCAGAGGTCAGTTTTTATATTGGCATTAATGATCCAGATTCCCTTGGCAATTCCACTGGGCTGCCAATACAAGTCCAGTGGAAAGCTAAAAAGGCCCACTGGAAAAGGATAAGAACCCAATTTCATTGGTTACCCTGTAGGACATGGGGAGATAGAAACTCACTGCAATTTCTGTGTAACTGGGGTTCAGCCTCCTCAGGACTGAAGACAGAATGTGAGAAAGATACAGCACAACAACCTGCTGTTGGGTAAAAGCAACTTCCATCAAAGAGACCTATACCAGAGGAACACAGGAGACCCATCAGGACAGGATAACTAAAGCACTAAACATCCATGTTGACTCCCTTACACATAGGCCAAGGTTTGGTGGGAGGGCATCATGTGGAATGAATTTCCAAAGTGTAGCCCCCTCCCCCCCCACCCCAGCTAAACAACTACCCCTGTTCAACACCTACCCACTCCTGGACGCACACTGCTCTTGCTCAACACTCACTCCCCCCTCAACATTCACTCCCCCCCTCAACACTCACTCCCCCAACACTCACTCTCCCTCAACACTCACTCTCCTTCAACACTCACTCTGTCCTCAACATTCACTCCCCCAATACTCGCTCCCCCCTCAACACACACTCCCCCTCAACACTCACTCCCTCAACACCCATTCCCCCCTCAATACTCATTCCCCCAACACTCACTCCCCTCTCAACACTCACACCCCCAACACCCACTCCTCCCTCAACACCCACTACCCCCTCAACACTGACTCCCCCCGAAACACTCACTCCCCCTCAACACCCACTCCACCTCAACACTGAATCCCCCCTCAACACTCACTCCCCCTTCAATACTCACTCTCCCCTCAATACTCATTCCACCCTCAATACTCATTCCCCCCTCAACACTCACTCTCTCCTGAACGCTCACCCCCCTCAACACGCACTCCCTCGTCGATACTCACGCCCCTCTCAATACTCACTCCCCCACTCAGTACTCACTTCTGCCACTCAGCAACTCTTCACCTTTTGCCTCATCAGGTCTCCAATTCCTACTTAACAATTCTTCACCTCCTCCCCATAGTTAGGCAATATTTAGTATTTTTTACAATGCAGGAAATAATGACAGATCAGTAAAAAACATTGCTTCGCCTTGCGCCCAATTCTATGCAGTAGAGGAAGGAAGGAAGTGAAGACACCGGAGAAAGTTCAGCAAAGACCCCCAAGAATGATTCCAGCGATGGGGAGTTACGTGGACAGATTGGAGAAGCTGGGACCAGAATGGGAAGGGATGGGGTTGAGTTGGATTTGATAAAGGTATTCTAAATCAATAGGGTCTGTAGAATGTCGACAGGGAGAGGATTGAGAATCAAAGGCCACAGTTTTGAAGTTATTGGCAAAAGAAGCAATGAGGAATAATCTTTTTACTCAGTGAATGATTAGGAGCTAGAGTGTGTTGCCAGAAAGTGTGGTGAAAGCAGATTCAATCATGACATTCAAGTGAGAATTGGATCTTTAAATATAAGTGAAATAAAATGCTAGGGCTACTGGGAAAAGACAGGAGAGTGGCTTTAGGTGAATTGCTCTTGTTGATAGCCAGCACAGACATGACAGGTCAACTGGCCTCCTGTACTGTGACCATTCTAAGATTAAAGTTTATTTATTATTGTCACAAGTAGGCTTGTGACTACAATGAAGTTACTGTGAAATCACCACACTCTGGCACCTGTTTGGGTACACTGAGGGTGAATTTAGCATGGACAATGCACCTAACCAGAACATCTTTCAGACTGTGGGAGGAAACCAGAGCACCCGGAGGAAACCCACATGGATACGTGGAGGACATGCAGACTCCGCACAGATAATGACCAGGAATCGAATCCTGGTTCTTGGCGCTCTGAGGCAGCAGTGCTAACCACTGTGCCACCGCACCGCCAGCTTTCTATAGGAGCAGAAAATTAAACAGACTGCATGCATCTAAAAAAGTCGACATCAAATTGTTAATTTCAATGCATACAGTCAACTGATCCTGGCACATTTTGAAGAGGAAATATGAGAACTTTGCTTTAAGACATTTTCCATTCCTCCAGTGCCATTGCGGAGAACTCTTTGCTTTTCATCTCCGGTTTGACACTCCAGATGAAGTGTTACTGATTTACTTCCAAGGAGGAAGTGAGCAATATCCAGCCCAGTATTGCGTAAAGAGAAAGTATCTTTTACAGGGTCAGTTGGGAAAGGGAGATCAAATCAGAGTTTGTGGGAAATCCAGAATGTACCGGAAGATTCGTTGTGCAGACTTCCATGGAACTGTTCAGTTAATCTTTCGTATCATATGCACCTCACATGGATTCACTTTTGGTTTGCCTGCTATGCATTTATCATCATTTAATGCTATATTTCACAAAAGCAGCTTCTGGCTTGAACTTAATTATGACTGTTATTACTTTTGGTAAGTACATGGCCACTCAAGGCTTTTATATGTGCACACATGTAAACCCTAATTGTGACTGCTTCCACCAGACTGAATTAACTTTATTTAATTTGCTGCCACATCTAATCAGTCTACTACAGGGAGATAGAATCCTTTGGTATGGATCTGAAATCTAATTATCACAGGAGAAATGATTCTAATGTCTATATCCATACCTAAGGAAGGATATGCTGGCCTTGGAAAGGGTCCAGAGGAGATTCACAAGAATGGTCCCTGGAATGAAGAGCTTGTCGTATGAGGAACGGTTGAGGACTCTGGGTCTGTACTCGTTGGAGTTTAGAAGGATGAGGGGGGGATCTTACTGAAACTTACAGGATACTCCAAGGTCTGGATAGAGTGGATGTGGAGAGGATGTTTCCACTAGAAGGAAAAATTAGAACCAGAGGACACAACCTCAGGTTAAAGGGACAATCCTTTAAAACAGAAATGTGGAGGAATTTCTTCAACCAGAGAGTGGTGAATCTATGGAACTCTTTGCCACAGAAGGCTGTGGAGGTCAGGTCACTGAGTGCCTTTAAAACAGAGACAGATAGATTCTTGATTAATAAGGGAATCAGCGATTATGGGGAAAAGGCAGGAGAATGGGGATGAGAAAAATATCAGGCATGATTGAATGGCAGAGCAGACTTGATGGGCTGAGTGGCCTAATTCTGCTCCTACGACTTATGGCCTTATGGTCTTATGACTCATGGGAAGTTGTTTTCTTGTGGTCCATTCCATGGGTTCAATAACAAAGATGGTTGAAAGAAAAAACTGCTTCACCAAAGTCCTTTAGGAAAGCATCTTCTGTCCCGACATGATCTTTTGGAGAGTCGGTATAGGCTCAATGGGCCAAATGGCCTCCTTTTGCACTGCAGGAATTCTATAATTGCACTACAGCAGGTACAGATGAGATTCATGAGGATGTTCTCTAATTCTATGATGGCCTGGTCTATATGTGACTCCAGTCACACATTAGCATGGTTGACTGTGAAAGATTGCCTGAAGCCACTGAAGAGGTGAATTTTCCCATTCCATGGGAATTGGAGCAGGGGAGCAGCGGCAGACCATGGAAAGGTCTGTGGACTTTGTGCAGGATTTTGGGGCGAATAAACCACTTGGTTTCAGCCACAGTATCAAAGCAGCCAGTGACAAAGGCTACACCTGGGTCAGGTATCACTGTAAAGTCCTCCTCACCCCATCAGCCATCCTCATCGATAATGATTCTTTATGATAATGGGGGGGGGAATCTAATTGAAACTTAAAGAATACTGAAAAGTCTGGATAGAGTAAACCTGGGGGAAGATGTTTCTGTCAGTAGGTGAGACTAGGATCCAAGGACTTAGCCTCAGAGTAAAAGGGACAACCTCTTAGAACAAAGATGAGGAGGAATTTTTTTTAGCTGGAGAGTGGTAAATTTATGAAATTCATTTCCACAGAAGGCTGTCACAAAATTAATTGCTGTCCAATAAATGTGTGCACATGCCAATCAGAGTTGAGTTATGTTTATTCGGGGCATTTTGCAGATTGGAAAGTCCTTGTAAGTTATGGACTCCATTTTAAAAGAATTGATATTTAATTCAAAACATCAAATGAAGTGAGAAGTGAAAAATGTGATTAAAATCTTCCACCTACCCATTGTCATAATGTCTTTACAATCTGAACTTTGTACAGCAGTTTTAATGCAATTTTTCCATTTTTCATAATTTCGACAGTTTTAGAATTCAAAACAATTCAATGTAATCAGGGATCAGAATGTTTAAAATATCAGTCTTCTGGGCACAGTATAACAACAACTTTTCAAAAGCCAATATTTTACACCAATGTGTTGTTTTGTGGTTGGTTCGAAATAGAAAGGGTTGAGAGCTTCAAGTTTTTAGGTGTTCAGATCACCAACAACCTGTCCTGGGCCCGTCATGCTGGCACTATAGTTAAGAAAGCCCACCAACACCTCTACTTTCTCAGGAGACTAAGGAAATTTGGCATGTCAGCTACGACTCTCACCAACGTTTACAAATGCACCATAGAAAGCATTCTTTCTGGTTATATCACAGCTTGGTGTGGCTACTGTTCTGCCCAAGACCACAAGGAACTACAAAAGGTCATGAATGTAGCCCAATCCATTACCAAATAAGACTACGTTTCCTGCTGCCTCAGCAAAGCAGCCAGCATAATTAAAGACCTCACAGACCCTGGACATTCTCTCTTCCACCTTCTTCCTTCGGGAAAAAGATACAAAAGTCTGAGGTCATGTACCAACCGACTCAAGAACAGCTTCTCCCCTGCTGCTGTCAGACTTTCGAATGGTCTTACCTTGCATTAAGTTGATCTTTCTCTACATCCTAGCTATGACTGTAATATTACATTCTGCACTCTCTCGTTTCCTTCTCTACAAATGGTATGTTTTGTCTATATAGCGTGCCAGAAACAATACTTTTCACTGTATGTTAATACATGGGACAATAATAAATCAAATCAAATCAACATAGTTCCAATTTCCATCGTAAAACTGGGTTGTTCCATTGGGTATTCTGGCCATGTCATTACAGAGCTGGAAAATCCTGCCTGAGATCAATGGACGTTTGCATCATTCATGCCCTGACCACTATGATTCCCACAGCAGATGGGATGGGGAGATTCCGCTGTAGGTCATGGAGTAGCTTTCATTCTTTGTCTCCAAAGATTCTTTGTGCTCATGTAAAAATATGATGCCCAGTGTGTGTTGACTGAAGTGTTGTGGACTTGTGATACACAGTGCTGTTAAGAATCTATATATTTATATACACATACTTGTCAATCAGCATTTGGGAAGTCAAGATCAAGTATAATGTTCAAGTGAGGCAGAATTTGAGTAAATTAGCACAAGACACAGACATAACGCAGTCCCGATTTCAAAGTCTTGTATTCTAGCCTTACTTTTAAAGAGCGCTTTGATTTGATGTTACGAGTTTCTCTGTGCTACAGACTGAGAAACCAAGAAGCACAAAACTGTTCCACTCCAGTGCCACTGCGGGTGATAGAATTATAAGCAAGGTTCTGTGATGAGGTAATGTGTGTGCAGACATTTAAGGCACTAAGTCCAGATGTGTAGTGCCATTGAAGACGGCATTGTAGAACTTGAAGGCCCACCGAGTTGGGCGCACTGTGCCTCTTGCTACTTCCACTGACACTCGTGTGGTGCCCCACATTGGGATGGACATTCCCAGCGTATAATCATAGAATCCCTACGGTGCTGTTTGGCCCATCATGCCTGTACCAACAACAATCCCACCCACACCTTATCCCCATAATCCCAAGTATTTACCCTGATAATCCCCCTGACACTGAGAGGCAATTTAGCATAGCCAATCCCGCCTAACCCACACAGCTTTGGATTGTGGGAAGATACATCGGAAGCCTCTGGCAGGATACTGGCATAATGATCCGAACAACTCATTCAATGAATAAAAGCAAATTATTGTGGATGCTGACCAGCACTAAGAGAGAAATGGAAAGCAGTGAAGGTGGACAGTGGGGTTGGGGGGGGAGGGGGAGATGTGGAGGAGGGGGGAGAGACACACGGAAATCCTGTTGGAGAGAAGAGCAGTACTTCTTCAGGGCAAGCATTCCTGGAAGAGAAGTGGCGGTGAGTTAAACACTGGATAAAAGCAAATTATTGTGGATAATGGATGTTTCTCTTTTGAACTCATTCGATGATGCTGTTGTGAACTTGGAGCACACAGATCCATTCAACGTATTCACTTGGCTCTCAGCAGGCAACGTGCATCCAACTGCAAGAGGGAGTCAACACCATCATTATTTGTAACGTCAGCACACAGCGTGGAACTCGGAATTGCTTGGAGACTGAGTTAGCGGAAGCACTGAGTTGTGTTTCTGGTGCTCCCTTCTGAGAGCCCTTCTTTAAAATCAAAGAGGACACAGGAAACCCTGAGCCACAGGTGGGTTGTCTCTTGGCCTGCCCCATGGCTCTGAGATAGAGTAGAGGCTGCAGAGACAGAAAGCTCTTTGTGGAGGGAGGAGGGGGAAGGCCTACCATTAAGGCTTCAGGAGGATTCCTCACCGCAAGTATATATTTCCTTAAATCTGGAGACCACAACTGTGCACCTTACTCCTGGTGCACTACCACCAAAACTCCACACAACTGCAGCAAGACTTCTTTATCCCTGTACTCCAACCCTCTGCAAGAAAAGCCAACAGGCAAGTTGCCTTCCTGGTTGTACCTGATGCTAACCTGCTGTGTTCCATCTATTAGCATACACAAGTCACTCTACACATCAACGTTTACAAACTTCACCCAGGAGGAGGAGAAGAAGACCTGGAAGAGGCAGAGAAGATTTATCCTCAATGCCCTCTAACCAGACAGGCTGTCAGAGGCCATACTGTCAGATTCTATTTTCAATGAACCTACTTCCACTGGCCAGCGTGCACCCACCATTTCCTCCCATCACATCCATCGGCTGCATCCTTCGGCCACCTCCTATAATAGAGACCACTCACCAAAGCATCCAATTATGCAAGCAGGAATTAACAGGAAATATTGACCCCTTATCACAGAATCTCTACTGTGCAGAAGAGGCCATTCAGCCCACTGAGTCTGTGCCAGTCCTTTGACTGAGTATCTTAACTAGGCCCTTTCCCCCACCCTATCCCCATAACCACACACATTTCCCCATGGCTAAGGGGACACTAAGGGGAACTTTAAAATGGCCAATCCACCTAACCTGCACATCTTTGAGCTGTGGGAGGAAACTGGAGCACCCAGAGGAAATCTACGCAGACATAGAGAGACTGTGCAAGCTTCACACAGACAGTCACCCAAGGCCAGAACTGAACTCAGGTGCCTGGAGTAGTGAAGCAGCAGTGCTAACCACTGTGCCACCTGTGCCTTAGTCTGTCCCCATGCTCCTATGAAGTGTTCACCAGTGGCTGCAGCATGGCTGGTGGGAGGCTGCTAATGCTCAGTGGGGGAAAACTGCCAGTATCCCTGGGGAACACCCTCAAGCAGCTCTGGTTTCTGACTGCACTTTCACAACATGGGTGACAGCAGTCTGGTCTGGCCGGCTGACAGGCAACAGCATTGGCAGAGTGGCAGTGGCGAGAGCATGGATAGTATTAGCGAGTGGGCTGCAGGTTTCTCCTCCAGGATTCCTCCGTCGATCCCACGGTGCAGCACCTCAGTAATCCTGCAAGACAGGTTGCTGGACTGCTATGAGAGCCTGCGAGCCTCTGTGGGCTCTGTATTCACAATGGCACCAAGCATGGATCTCATGACCTCCATCTGAGCTTCCACTGAGATGTTGGGAAGCTTTCCCCTGTGTTGCGATGGAAGCTGAAACCGAGGCTTCGTCATTGTCGGCAAGCGTTGCCCTGGATTTGGCCACCACTCACTCATCAATTGGCCATTCAAGGGTCTCACTTGCCCAGAGGCCGACTGGCTTACTGACAGCTCCCCCACCACTGGTAAAATGGTGACAGGTAGGCCACAATGGTGGAAGGCTGGTGTGAGCAAGGCGCTGATACCATTTTATTCACTCACCTGCTGCCCCACACATTAAAATCCAAGCCACAGCAGCCACTTTGCACACAATACAGCCCGACTAAGTTTGAGTATTCGTGTTCCAAGTAGGCTTACATTAACACGGCAATGAAGTTACTGGAAAAATCCCCTCGTCACCACACTCCAGCACCTGCTCGGCTGCATTGAGCGAGAATTTGGCATGGCCAATGCTCACCTTTTGGAATGTGGGAGGAGGCAGGAAACTGGAGCACCCGGAAGAAACCCACGCAGACACAGGGTGAACATGCAGACTCCACACGGACCCAAACCGGGAATCGAACCCAGGTCCCTGGTGCTGTGAGACAGCAGTGCCACCCTGCCGCTGTGCAACAGCAATGATCTGAGTCATATTTTTGTGGAGAGTTTAAATGTAGCAGAAATTAGTTTCTTTACCATTGCGCTATAATGCAATCATCGGCAGCTCATGTGGCAACACTGATGCATGATCGGGTGAGCACATAATAAAATTTCTGTTCCTCAGACTTGTTCACCAGAACCAAATTACAAAAGAAACAAAAGATGATAATATTGAAACCAGTTGCTGTTTTGAGTTGAAGAGGAAACTACACACTCACACATGAAGGCGGAAGAATCGGGTTAGATACAGAGGGATGGAAGGGGGTATAATCACTGACATGGGCCAGTGTGGCTCCAGAGACTGTTCCCGTGCTATATAATTTTGTGTAATTAACTAACAAGCAAACCCAACATCAGATGAAAGATCTCAGGCCCAGTGAGTTAAAAGCTCATTGTCTCCCTTTCTGTGAATTTGCCGCTATCGCTTATCCTTTCCTGAAGGCATTGACTGCTCCCAGGCACTCGGCTCCACCGTTTCGATCTCTCTCAGGTTCCTCATCCAAGCAGCCATTCATGATATGTGATCCTGAGTAGCTGATGTCACTTGGCCGCAGCCAGTTCTGTTCTCCTCCAGCATCCGCATTGCCAGCAGTGTTCCTGAATAACAATCCGAAGCTGCGACCGGACATTTTTTTGTTAAGCCACTGGCAGTTTTTATCTTTGTTCAGCTAATTGTTCAGCTAAAGGCGCACGATACAGAGAAGTTATCTCCAAACCTTTTTTTCACCCCCGGCTATTTGTGTCACTTCTTTTGTGTCAATAATAGATACAAATTCCATCATGGTGAACTTGACATGACTTACCTTCTTACAACAGGGCCAGAATGTTATATTGCTTTATACGGTAGTCTGTCTGACCCAGGTGTGAAATTGGACGAGAAAACGTTGGGGCTGTGTCCTGATGTCATCGCAGTGCAATGTTTTGGTTGGCGGGAGCGTGCGTGAACTAGAAGCACACCCATCGACAATCGAGCAGGTAATTTAGCCCAATGAAGGCCTCATCTGCTTTTACAGTTAGCAGGCGGGGCCGATTGGCTTTTACCTTTTAGCTTCAACTTTGATCGAGGCTGGGGACTGGGGACTGAGGCTTGTGTTTGAACGTGGTAACTAGACACCGTTTGCAGTATCCCCCCATCACAATTAGTTTCTTTACACGTTTGTAGCTCCCAGAGACATCTCCGCAGAGGCTGAGGGAATCGCATTAGAAGTGCCAGCCCACACCCTCTCTTATCTCACCACCACCTGGCCAGGCTGAGCCTTTCCCAGCCTCTATTTCATGCCAACTGCCCATAAATTGGCAAGACAACGTGAAATCAGATTCTGGAACTGACCACGACCAGGAGCGCGTTTTGCTTCCAGGCCCACCAAACGTGTGTGCCTGACGGATGAAAAATTGAGGCCCATGTGTTTGAAAGTGGATGATTGAATGACAACCAAATAATTTTTTTCACTAAGACAGTACTACTTTAAAGGTCATAGTCATCTGTGTCTGCTGCTCAGACAGGGAAGGTAAAGAATATTGGCTATTCTCCGGTAGTTTGTAACACCATTTGGATCCTCGATTGGATGGCAGGATTGAATGTGATCCAGTATCCCCCTTACTTTATGGCAAAAATAATAGGGAAAGTGTGATGCTGCAGACGCAGACTACTAAAATACTCAGTCAAGTTATTTCCTTTCCCGGCAGGAAACCATGCTGAAATTGAAGATGCCTTTTGGCTGACATTAATGGGATAAATATCAGACTCAACATGAACCATTTGGTTGGCTTCTCTTGTGAGGATGTTTACCATATCAGGCCATGACATGTTCTTGTGTGGAGAGATGTCAAAATGCATCTTTAAATCATACTACCATAATAATAATAAAAATGCCAAAGTTGGTTTTCTCGAAAACTTCAGAATTGTCCGCTACAAGTTATTTTTCAGCTGGAAGGACATGGCAAGAGGGAAATGATATGAGTTCTCAGTTTCCACTAAAGCTTAAGAATTCATTGCGAGGGGGATTGAATATAAAAGTAGGGAGGTCTTGCTGCGGCTGTATAGGGCATTGGTGAGGCCGCAGCTGGAGTACTGTGTGCAGTTTTGGGCGCCGTACTTACGCAAGGATATTTTAGCCTTGGAGGGAGTGCAGAGGAGGTTTACTAGGCTGATGCCGGAGTTGAGGGAGTTGAGCTATGAGGAGAGGCTGAATAGATTAGGCTTGTACTCGTTAGAGTTTAGAAGATTGAGGGGAGATCTCATTGAGACGTATAAGATGATGAATGGGATGGATAGGATAGGGGTGGAGAGACTCTTCCCGCTCAGAAAGGATAGTAGGACTAGGGGGCATAGCCTCAAGATAAAGGGGGGGCGGTTTAGAACAGAGTTGAGGAGGAACTTCTTCACTCAAAGGGTGGTGAATCTCTGGAATTCTCTGCCCGTTGAAGCGGTGGAGGCTGCCTCGCTAAATATTTTTAAGACGCAGGTTGATGGGTTTTTGATGAGAGAGGGGATTAAGGGTTATGGGGAGAGGGCGGGAATGTGGAACTGAGCCACGACAGATCAGCCATGATCTTATTGAATGGCGGGACAGGCTCGAAGGGCTAGTTGGCCTACTCCTGCTCCTATTTCTTATGTTCTTATGGTGTGCTTTAAATTGAACAGGGCAGAAATGCTTATATTCAATTGCTAGTCTGTTCTGAGATAGCCAATACAGCAAGAAGTCTCCCAATACCAGGTTACAGTCCAACCAGTTTATTTGATAGTAATCTCTACATCCTGAGATAACCAATATCAGGAGAAGTCCAATAGAGTGCCCACAATCTAGTTACTATGCAGTTATTCCTGTTGGAAAATGTGGATCGGGGAAAGCAGCGCAAGGAATTTTTTAAACCACCCCTCCCCCCCCCGACCCCACTACACCATCCCTATGTGTTGTCAAATAGTCTGTCAACATTCACTGCATTGGTGAGCGCACCAATTGTGTGGCACAGTGCTATTATAACTGGACTAGTAATCCAGAGACCCGGGTTTGAATCCTACCATGGTAAATGGCGGAATTTGAATTCAATAATAAATATCTGGAATTAAAAATCTGATGATGACCATGAAACCATTGTCGATTGTCATTAAAAACCCATCTGGTTCACTAGTGTCCTTGAGGGAAGGAAATTTGCTGTGCTTACCTGGTCTGGCCTACATGTTGCTCCAGAGCCACAGCAATGTGCTTGATTCTTCATTGCCCTTCTAGAAATGGCCCAGCAAGCCACTCAGTTCAAGGGGCAGTTAGGGACGGGCAACATATGCTGACCCAGCCAGTGACACCCACATCCCAAGAAAGAATAGAGAAAAATATGAATACTGGCCACCTGGGTGAGTTGCTTGTGAATGCGTGAAGTGAAACTATAGCGCAAGTCAATCAATGCTTGAGGATAAAACGGAGGTTACAAGTGGGGGAATGGAACCATAAAGCTATGCTGCAGGCAGCAGCCAAAAATATGTTCATCATAGAACAGAATCATACAATCTTCACAATGCTGAAGGAAGCCATTTGGCCCATCGAGCCTGCACCAACAACAACTCCAACCATGCCCTATGCCCGTAACCCTAGGTATTTATCCTGCCAGTCCCCCAGACACTAAGGAGCAATTTAACATGCCCAATCCACCGAAGCTATAAATCTTTGCAGTGTGGGGGGAAACTGGAGCACCTGGGGGAAACTCTCGCAGGCACGGGGAGAACGTGCAGACTCTACACAGACAGTGACCCAAGGCCGGAATTGAACCCAGGGTCGCTGAAGCTGTGAGGTAGCAGTGCCAAGTGTTAAGTATGTTCCCAGCCTTGATTCCATGGAAAGTTTTGTTGCATTGCTGGCCACTTTATACATTTATTTAGCAATAATGGATGGCCCAGTGCAACCAGGCAGCAGGAATGAATGACACGGCTACATTGAGTTGGCAGTCAGGACACACTGGAACTTGGCACCACACCAAGCGTTGTCTTCTGTGACTATGGAACATCCGCTGATCAGTTGTCGGCTGCATCATATCAGGTTTAAGCAAGACTACAAAGCATAATGGTTAGATTTGTCCCTGAACTGTGGCAAAGAACTAATCACAGGAATAATAAAAGCATCCAATTAGACTAAACTAATCACAGTTCTGAGGAGGCCAGTCTTCCTGTTTCTGTGATATCAGAGACCTTGGGATGGGAGGGGGGATGGAACAAAAGTTTGCACAAACAACAACCCTAACGACAACAGCAATGATTTGGATTTATATAGCGCCTTTAATGTGATGAAGCATTCCATAGCGCTTCATAGAATTCCTACAGTGCAAAAAGAGGCCATTCAGCCCATCAAGTCTGCACTGATCACAATCCCACCCATCTCCTCTCCACATAGCTCCACATAATTGCCCTGCTAGTCCCCCTGACACTAAAGAGCAATCTACCACAGCCAATCAGCTTAACCCGCACATCTTTAGACTCTGGGAGAAAACCAGAGCCCCTGAAGGAAACCCATGCAGACATGGGCAGAATGTGCAGCCTCCACATAGACAGTGACCGGAGGCTGGAATTGAACCCGGGTCACAGGAGCATTATCAAGCAAAATATGATGCCAAGCCACGTCAGGATCCAGATTTCCCCGTCCCTCCTCCCACGGGAATCATAGCGAGTAGGGGTGGGGGGGAGGTCCAAAAGTCTACAGACTCCGGGTGGGATTTTTCCTCCCAAGGAGGCGTTAGGTCAGATGAGCAACAGATTGGTCAGAAATTCTGGTTTTCAGGAGCAACTTGAAAGACAAAAGCGACGCAGAGAGGTGTAGGGAGGGAATTCCAGAGCTTTGAGGGAAGACAAGTGAAGAAATGGCCACCAAAGGTGGAGTGATTAAAACTGGGGTCCAGAATGACAGGAGCACAGTTACCTCAGGGTGTTGTGGGGCTGCAGGAAATTACAGAAATAGAGAGGAGCAAGGCTATAGAGAAATTTGAAAACAAGGAATAGAATTTTTAAAATCAGGACATTCCTTGACCAAGAGCCAACGCTAGTCAGCCAACAAATGTTGGATAAGCAGTCAGATAACTTAGCAACAGCGGAGGAGTCAAGAAAGGTGGTGGTGAGGTAGAGCAGAGTGTCATTAGTGTACACAGTGGCATAGTGGTTGGCACTGCTGCCTCACAGTGCCAGGGCCCATGTTCGATTCCCGGTTTGGGTCACTGTCTAAGGAGTCTGCACATTCTCCTCATGTCCGCGTGGGTTTCTTCTGGGCGCTCTGGTTTCCTCCCACAGTCTGAAAGACACACTAGTTTGGTACGTTGGCCATGCTAAATTCTCCCTCAGTGTACCCAAACAGGTGTTGGAGTGTAGCGACAAGGGGATTTTCACAGTAACTTCATTACAGTGTTAATGTAAGCCTAACATTGTGCCTTCAGGTGATGTGATTTCAAATGACACAGGTGAGGGATCGCATATCAATAGGCAACATTAAAAGACACCAAGAATCAATCCTTGGGATAGGTCCAGAGATAATAGAATAGGAGAGGGAAGGGAAACTATAACTTTGGATTATTTGTCTAAGATTGGATAGATAAGGATTGAGCCAAGCAAATGCCTTCCTACTTACACCTCAGTCAAAGATTAGGCAAAAGAGTTTAAGAGATGAGACTCACTGCCCTTGACATTAAGGCATCACTTGACCAAGTATGGCAGCAAGGAGCCAAATGAAAGCTGAAGTCAATTCATTTTGGTAGGACAAACTTGAATGCGGATTACAGGGTCAACGGCAGTGTTTTGAGGAATGAGGAGGAACAGAAAGATCTTGAGGTTCATATCCGCAGATCTCTGAAGGTTGCCACTCAAGTGGATAGAGCTATGAAGTAAGCTTAAAGAGTGTTAGCACTTATTAACAGGAGGTTTGAGCTTAAGGGTCGTGAGGTTATGCTGCAACTGTACAGGATCTTGGTGAGGCCACATTTGGAATATTGTGTGCAGTTCTGGTCACCTCATTACAAGAAGGATGTGGAAGCTTTGGAGAGAGTGCAAAGGAGATTTACCAGGATGCTGCCTGGTTTGGAGGGTAGGTCTTATGAGGAAAGGTTGGGGAAGCTGGGGCTTTAATCTTTAGAGCGGAGGGGGATGAGAGGCGATTTAAAAGAAGTTTATAAGATGATGAGAGGGATAAATAGAGTGGACATTCAGACTATTTCCTCCGGTGGATGTAGCTCTTATTAGGGAGCATAACTATAAGGTTCATGGTGGGAGATATAGGAGGGGTGTCCGAGGTAGATTCTTTATTCAGAGAGTGGTTGGGGTGTGGAATGCACTGCCTGTTGTGATAGTGGAGTCGGACACTTTAGGAACTTTCAGGTGGCTATTAGACAGGCATATAAAGCACACTAGATAGGGAGTGGGATAGCTTGATCTTGGGTTCAGTTATAGCTCAGCACAACATCGAGGGCTGAAGGGCCTGTACTGTATGTACCGTTCTATGTTTCTATGTTTCAATGGAAATCAGGGTAAAAACTCTTCACTGCTGGAGTAACACCTAGCACCTTGGGTGGCATGGTAACACAGTGGTTAGCACTGCTGCTTCACAGCTCTAGGGACCTGGGTTTAATTCCCGGCTTGGGTCACTCTCTGTCTGGAGTTTGCACATTCTCCTCATGTCTGTGTGGATTTGCTCCGGTTTCCTCCCACAGTCCAAAGATGTGCGGGTTAGGTTGATTGGCTGTGCTAAAATTACCCTTTAGTGTCCTGAAATGCGCAGGTTAGAGGGATTAGCGGGTAAATGTGTGGGAGTATGGGGAGGGCCTGGGTGGGATTGTAGCCGGTGCAGACTCAATGGGCCAAATGGTCTCTTTCTGCACTGTAGGGTTTCTATGATTCACAGAGAAAGATGTCTTTGGTTGTTCAAAGCCATTTATCCCAGCTCGATGACATTGCTGAGGTTTCTAAGGGTAGTATCCGAGGCCCAACCATTTATCGCCATTTCATCAATAACCTTCTCTCCAACATTGGCCACAATTCTTCGACCTCGTCCGCAGCTGGGAATTTCCGGTCCCACTGCTATGAATGGAGATTTGGCCAAGTGGCAGATTCTCCAATCTCGCTGGCAGCAGGGATGGGCATACAACGTCGGAGAATTCCGGCCATAAGATCAGAAGTGGGGATATTCACTGATGATTGTACAGCGTTCAGTACCACTGCACAAAGAAGTCTGTGCATGCATCCAGCAAGAACTACGTAAAATTCAGACTTGGGCTAACAAATGGCAAGTAATATTCACTCCATGCAAGTGCTAGGAAAAGTCCATCCCCAACAGCAGAGAATCTAACCATCTTTCTTTGCTGCTCTGTAGCATCACCATCAGTGAAACCCTACCATCACCATTCTGAGTATCACCATTGACCAGAAAGTTAACTGGACCAGCCATACAGTATTCAAGAACAGTGGTTGGAAATTCTCCTAACCTGCCAAGATTTGTCTACCATCTACAAAGCAAGGTTAGGGATACTCTCCACTTGGTTGGATGAGTGCAGCTCCAACAATAGAGGAGCAGTGTGGCACAGTGGGTAGCACTGCTGCCTCACAGCTCCAGGAATCCATGGACAATTCCAGCCTTGGCAGACTGTGTGTTCTCCCCATATCTGTGTGGGTTTCTGCCAGGTGCTCCGGTTTCCTCCCACAGTCCAAAAATGTGCAGGTTAGGTTGAATGGTCATGATAAATTGCCACTTAGTGTCAGGGGCATTAGTAGGGTAAATATATGAGGTTGTGGGGATAAGACCTGGATGAGATTGTAGTTGGTACAGGCTTGATGGGTCGAATTGCCTCCTTCTGTACTGTAGGAATTCTATGATTCTAACACTCACCACACTGACTTAGAAATACATCGCTATTCCTTCACTGGGTAAAAATCCTGGAACTTCCTTCCTAACAGCACTGTGGGTGAACCTACACATGTGGATGGCAGCAATTCAAAAAGGCAGCTCGCAACCACCATCTCAAGGATGGTCAATAAATGCCTTACAATATTGCTCACATCCCATTAATGAATGTAGGAAAGTGGGCGTTGGAATGAACAATGAGATCAACCCGACTAAAGCCTTGAACAACCACAGCAGTTATATTCAAAGCACTTCACAAAAGCAATATAAAGCAAACTATGATACCAGCCACACAAGGTGATATTAGACCAGATGACCAAAAGCTTGATCAAAGTGGTACATTTTAAGGAGTGTTTGAAAGGAGGATATTAGTTTAGAAAGGCAAAGGGGTGTAGGGAGGAAATTCCAGAGTTTAAAGCCGAGGTAACCGATGGTACCCCCACCAATGGTAGACCGATTCAAATCAAGGATGCTCAAGAGGCCAGAATGAGATAAGCACAAATATGTCAGAGGGTTATAGGACTGGAGAAGGTTGCAGAGATAGGGAGAGGCAAGGCCATGGACAGATTTGAAAACAAGAATGAGAATTTTAAAATTAAGACATTGCTTAACCAAGAGCCATTGTATGTCAATAAACCCAGGGATGATATGTGAACAGGAAATGGTGCAAGTTAGTACATAGGCAGCAGGGTTTTGGATGACTGCAGATTTGCAGAGAGCAGACATGGGAGGCAACCAACAGAACATTGGGATAGTCAAGCCTTGATGTAACAAAGGCATGAATGAGGTTTGCAGCAACAAATGAGCTGAGTTAGGGAAAAGTTATGCAATGTACAAGGTGGAAATAACTATCTGCTGCAGATGGGTTGAGATGCATGTGCCCCAACCATAGTCTTGTAAGAATTTAAAAAATGCTACAAAACCTAAGGAATCTGAGGTTTTGTTCTCATTTAGCTTACTATTATTTAATAGAATGCAGGGTAGAATAGGTGTAGGGCGATGCGGCGGCGCGGGCTCGTTGGGCCGAAGGGCCTGTTTCCCGTGCTGGGTTGTTCTTTGTTCTTTCTTTGTTTAGAATAATTAAATCAGGATTGGTGATGTGGTTATACTTTTTTTTATTCATTCAATGGACATAGGTGTCACTGGCTGGCCAGCATTTTATTGCTCATACCTAGTTGCCCTTACAAAGGTGGTGGTGAGCTGCCTTCTTGAATTGCTGCAGTCCATGTTCTGTGGTTGCTTGCACTGCCATTAGGGAGGGAATTCCGGTAGTCTATATTCCATATAGCACTCTTTCTCATGTCTCTTCAATAAGATCAATCTTAAGAAGTCCTGATGCAATTTTGCAACTTATATTTTACCATTGTGGCTTATCTGATGAGTAAGGGGTGATATCACTACACAAGGAACAATCTCTTTATCTTTCATCATTTCACTTACAAGTTATTCATTGTGAGTAAAACAAGAGGGCAGAGAGGATTTCCCACCTATGTTTTTGGCGGGCAGGAATGGTAGAAGAGGTGGGGAGTTGAGTAGGATTCCCAAAACGTCTTTTACATTGACTGGATTTCCCACTCGATTGTCCCTGAACACTGCCAATGAATCGCCGAGCAGAAACTGATAGCCAAGTTCTGCACTCATGAGGACGGCCTCAACCAGGATCTTTGGTTCATGTCACATTACACGTAACCCCACCATTTGGCCTGGGTATGCAAAATCTCACTAACTGTGCTGGCTTGAGACAATTCACACCTTTTTACCCAGTAATTATCCCTCGCTCCATTCACATTGTTTGTACCTATAAAGACTTGATTATCTGTAAAGACTCACATTTCATCCATTACCTTGCAGTTGAGTATGTGTCTATATATGCCGTGTTTGTGAAACCTACCTCTCCACTTACCCGATGAAGGGGCAGCGCTCCGAAAGCTCGGGATTCCAGATAAACCTGTTGGATTTTAACCCAGTGTTGTGAGACTTCTTATTGTGCCAACCTCAATCCAATGCTAGCATCCTGCCAATGATGTAACTGGATACACATCACCAATGCAGATGTGCCGGAAACGACTCTCCAAATGCTCCCACCTCACCTACAACAACTGGAAAATCCTGCTCATTCTTTCACGGAGGGAGCGATTATAATTTTGAATATGATGCATGGAAGGGTGACGGTGTCAGATTCAATGGGAAACTTTCAAAAGACAATTGGATAAATTGAACTAAGGGTTATGGAGGATAAAAACAAGGGAGTGGAACTAATTAGATCCACTATAGATCCACCACGGGACCCATAGGCTCATTGGCCTCTTCCTGTGCACCATGATTATAGGATTTAGGTTACAACTTCCTCCGGTATATACTATAATGTTAAGGCTATATAGTTCAAAATTCTCTTGTTTTAGTTGATTACTGCTCTGCCTTGATTGGAAATGTTCAGTGCTGGCCCTACTAAGCCTCCTAGGCCCCTTTCAGCATCGGCTTGAGCTATTTTAATGCCATTCATTGAACATGTGTGCCATTTATTATATATTACATTTGCCACATCACACTGAACACTTGCTGGCATTAAATTTTATCTGCTGTTGTTTTGCTTACGTGCGTTATCCAGCTCATTCTGTGACTTTGAGCTTCCAGCTGAGAATTTCCCATCCCGCCCACCGCAGGAATCATAGCAGGCGAGAGAGAAAATTTGGCCTATTATGGAAAAATCTGTTGGGTTGGTGAGAATTTCTGATCTTGGAGTGTGCGGGTGGCCAGAAAATCCCACCCTTCACTTTCAAAGCCATTGCCTTGTTTTATTTTGTTCGGTCATGTATGAAACCAGCGATTCAGTGCAGAGAATAAGGAATCAGAATCGACAAGATACTGCTTTGTTGCACAGCATACATCTTGATTTGATTTGATTTATTATTGCCACATGTATTAGTATACAGTGAAAAGTATTGTTTTTCCGCGCTATTCAAAGCATACCGTACATAGAGAAGGAAAGAGAGTGCTGAATGTAATGTTACAGTCATAGCATAGAGAAAGATCAACTTAATGCGAGATGGGTTCATTGCTAATGACCTTAAGTCTGTGCTCTCTTGTCACTAGCCTGCCTCAATATTCAATCTATCCAAGCCATTCATGACATTGGACCTATTTCAAATCTCCTCCAGTCCTTCTGTGCTATGAGGAGAACAATTCCAGTTCCTTCAGTTTCTTCATCGCTATGCATACTGTTCTTTCAGCCCACACCTCGAGTATTGGATCCAATTCTCACTGCTGAGGCAAAAGAGTGACGTGCAAGCTCAAGAGAAATTCCATTGAAAGCAATTCTTGCTGCCAAAAAGATTTTTAAAATTCTTTCAATGGATGTGTGCATCATCGGCCAGTCCAGCATTTATTACCCATCCCTCTCTTGAGAAGGTGGTGATGGACTGCCTTTCTTGAACCACTACAGTCCACGTGAAATCAGTACACCCACAGTGCTATTAAGGAAGCAGTCCTAGGCTGAAATAAGAGACTGGAGAGGATTGGGTCTAAAATTTCATCAGGGTCCATTAGCACAGAAACACAGGAATGGGATGAAACGAGAATACTACAAAAAAAATGAGGAATTTAATATTTTAAAATGGCAACAATTTTCACACCCAGGAAATTTCCAGCCTGCACATCCTTAGATAACTAAGCAGCCAAAGATTTTGTCGTGATCTTGAGCAGCGGTAACTAATTAACAATAGACAACTGAAGTGTGATCTGAGGTGGAGATTTTGGACACTACCATCCATAAAATATGCACACACCGTCACCATCGGAGCAAAAAGAACTGGAAATCACCAATTTGGTAAAGACTTGAGAATCGTTATTGAGGTAGATCTTCAACTTGCCACTGGGAGGATTACTATTCCAGTGGATTGGACATTCATTGTGGAAACCACCCAATTTGTATTCCGATTGAGTCAATTGAAAGGAAAATCTGAACTTTTCTATTTTTTTTGTTTCTGTCATGTAAGTTTTGCGCCTGAACAGTTAACTGAAAATGTGACTCAGAGTCGTATTGAATTGAGAAGAGCTATGCATTTGTTTTGTTAGCAATACTGAATAATATCAGTTTATATTCAGATATTATTCATGGTAGCACAGTGGTTAGCACTGTTGCTTCACAGCTCCAGGGTCCTGGGTTCGATTCCCAGCTTGGGTCACTGTCTGTGTGGAGTTTGCACATTCTCCTCATGTCTGTGCGGGTTTCCTCCGGGTACTCCAGTTTCCTCCCACAGTCCAAAGATGTGTGGGTTAGGTTGATTGGCCATGCTAAGAAATTGCCCCTTAGTGTCCAGGGTTAGAGGGATTAGTAGATGGAATATGGGGGTAGGGTCTGGGTGGGATTTTGTTTGGTGCTGACTCGATAGGCTGAAGGGCCTCTTTCTGCACTGTAGGGTTCTATGATTCTATGATATTCTGGAGATATAAAACTCTAACAGTGCTCTGAATTCACCTTCTTTGCATTACGCATGCAAAGTGCCTGCAGCAATATTGAAGCATGTCTGATTTCAAAGTCCCCACAGTGAGAAGGAGGCCATTCGATCCATCAAGCCTGCACCGACTATAATTCCACCCAGACCCTATCCCCATAGCCCCACGTATTTACTTTGATAATTCTCTAAGAAGTGATTTAGCATGGACAATCCATCTAACCTGCACATCTTTGGACTGTGGGAGGAAACCCACGCAGACACGGGGAGAACGTCCAAACTCCACACAGACAGTCACCCAAGGCTGGAATCAAACCCAGGTTCCTGGTGCTGTGAGGCAGCAGTGCTGAGCACTGTGCCTCCATGCCACCCAATATTAATTTATTCAATACTTTTCACATTTATTTTACTCTGTACGGTGTGCCACACTTAGACCAAGTCAGTGAGAAAAGGGGGTAAAAGTAAAAAGGATTAAAAAAGTCAACAAAGAATAAATACCATGGGGTTTCATTTTCCAAGCCTCTCTTTCCCATTTTTTGCACACTTCATGCGATCTTTTTCGGTCTTGTGCAATTCTTTCTTGAGCACAGTCAGTGGAAGTCAGCTTTTTGATCACTAACTTAAATCGAGAGGTGGATTAGTCAGCCTATAACAGCTGTCCATGAGTACATAATTTAAAAAAAACCAGTCTCTTCTAATCCAAAGCCTCTTTCCCCTCTTCACGTCTCCTCCATCTCTCTCTCTACATAACCCCCTCTCCAACTCTTATCTATACATTGTTGTTGCAACCCCACAAACAAACATTACAATCTACCCAAGTTAACTTGGTTATTGAGAGAAAAGTCATGGAAAATGGCGAGAGCTGTAAAGGAGCTACTGCCTCACAGTGCCAGGGATCCGAGTTCAATTCCAACCTTGGATGACAGTCTGTGCTGAGTTTGCAGGAGCTCCCCCGTGTCTGAGGAAATGGGTTAAGGGTGAAGGGGGAAAAGTTTAAAGGGAATATTAGGGGAGGTTTCTTCACACAGAGAGTGGTGGGAGTGTGGAATGAGCTACCAGATGAAGTGGTGAATGTGGGCTCATTTTTAACATTTAAGAAAAACTTGGACAGGTACATGGATGAGAGGGGTGTGGAGGGATATGGTCCAGGTGCAGGTCAGGGAGACTGGGCAGAAAAATGGTTCAGCACAGCCAAGAAGGGCCAAAAGGCCTGTTTCTGTGCTGTAATGTTCTATGGTTCTATGGCCTGCGTGGGTTTCTTCCGGGTGCTCCGGTTTCCTTCCACAGTCTAAAGATGTGCACGTTAGGTGGATTGGCCTTGTTAAATTAGTGTCAGGTGTAAAGACTGGGGATAGGGCCTGGGAGGAATTGTTGTTGGTGTAGGCTTGATGGGCCGACTGGCCTCCTTCTTCACCGTAGAGATTCTATTATTCGATGTTGTAAGATTACCATTGGAAAGGAAAGGTGAAATTATTGAATTATTCCCTTGCTGCCCCTGGGTGGCATTTAACGCCAGCAGGATTTTCCTGTCTTGCTGAAGTCAATAGGTTTTTGAACGGTTCACTGCATTTCACACCTCACCACCCACCCACCCCGCCCCCCACCCCAGGCCGTGACAGAGCTGTAAAAATCCATCATTTGTGCATGAGTTTGCTCTCTGACAATTCATGTACTGGCTCTTCAGGATGCCAATCAAAAATGTGTATAAAAACTTCAAATATGAAATATACCCAGTGTTTACAAACTTCATGCATATCCCTTTATCATGTGAGAATTGAAAGTCCTTCCATATTTGGAAGCCTATTCACCAGAATATTCACCAAATCTGAATATCGATTTATTAGCCATTTCTCCTCAAACACTTTCCCATTTATATCCAACAATTGCATCTCCAAACCTTTATTTATTCCCCTTGTTTGTCATCGCCAGTGTAACCCAAGCATATCGATTCAACCCTCTCCTCTTCTTCACCTATAGGTTTCTCCTTGGGTAACATATTCAGCTATTGGAAAGCAGAGAGATATATTGTAATGACACCCAGTGCTGTTGCTTCATTCTCTTGACCCCTGAATGAATCTGTGCTGTGAGATTGTTCTTCTGCTATAAAACCTTGGATGAAACATCCATCTTTTTTCAGCTCAATACTCATAAGACAAAAGTCATTGGCCGGAACGTTACCACCGTTCACTCCGGCGTGATTTTCCCATGCTGCTGTAATGAATGGAGATTTGGCTGGGCTCCAGCAGGAGCATGGCGTAAATGGCTAGTAAGATCATACTCATTGTTTCCAGTTCTATCACCAACCACCTCGCCTCATCAATGATTCCATCTCCTCCCCTGGAGATACTCCCACACTGAATCATATTGTTCCGAACTTTGCCATCCTGTTTGTCCTTGAGCCAAACCATCAGCAGGATCTCTCGCAATACCAACCCCTGTCACATCCCTCCTCTATTAAAGACTTTACTGCATGCCTTTGTCATTTCCTTATTCAACCACTCCAAAGGCCTCGTGGCTGGCCTTCCATTTTTATGTTTAAGTTTAAGTTTATTCATTAGTGTCACAAGTAGGCTTACATTAACACTACAATGAAGTTACCATGAAAATCCCCTAGGTCACCAAACTCTGCTCGGATACACTGAGGGAGAATTGAGCATGGCCAATGCATCCAACCAGCACGTCTTTCAGACCGTGGGAGAAAACCAGGGCACCCGGAAGAATTGCACAAGACACGGGCAGAATGTGTAGACTCTGCATAGACGGTGAACCAAGCCGGGACTCGAACCTGCTCCCTGACGCTGCGAGGCAGTAGTGCTAACCATTCTGCTCCCTGCCACCATCTTCATCCCTCTATAAATTCTACCTTGTCCAATTCTCTGACTTGTTTCCAGCCTCACACTACTGATTTTAACTTGGGTGGGAGTGAGGCTACAGGGTATGAGACAACCTAGGAACCCTCCAACTGCACCCCACCACCCCTGCAATTTTTTCCCGCAATACCAAAACATGAGGCCCAGGAGTCGTTAACTCCTGGCCCCAACACTAATTCATGCCCCATATTGACTGGGCAAGCATTGCCATCAGGAAGTCACCCGTAAGAACCCAGAGACAAAGCCCCTGGCTAAGCAAATGAAGAATTGGGATGAGGGGGATCAGAACATCCACAAGTGCACTCCCACCTTCTTCGAGTCCATAAGGAACCTGTGGAATAAAACTTAAAGTCATCCTACTTGGATGTCCAGTCTCATGTTTGCTATCAGTTTTTGCTTGAGACCGTGTGGGTCTTAATCAAGTCGATAGCTAAAATGGAGTGCAAGCTTCATCAGATCCTTATTACTGTGCAGTGAGTGGCCCTTCCATTCCAAATGTTTGTTTAAATGATTGAGAGCAGTTTTGAAATTCAAACACCTCTCCACCAACTTAAACTGGGTTATTCACAGATCACCCCCATTCTTGTTGATCTTCACTGGCTCCCATCTTACATTAATTTTCTAATCCTCATTTTTAGTTCCCCACACTCTTAAGGCAACCTATCACTTCAACCTCCCCACCTCTCTAACCCCCTCCCTGAACTTCCCCATTTCTGCCCTCGTGTGGGCGTTTTTTCTTATTTTCCCCCACAGTTGGCAGTCGTCAACCACCCTGGCTCCACACTCTGGGATTTCCTATATAAAACCCTCCACCTCTCCATCACCCCTTACTTTTTAATGCCCTCCTATTGCCAGTTATCTACTTCATTTCTTGTTACATCTTAGTGAAGCACTTTGGAACAATTTTTTACATTCGAAGTTCTGCCTGAATGCAAATTAATGTTTAAAATTCAAGATTTATTTATTCGTTTCACCAGTTGATTTACACTAACACTGCAATGAAGTTACTGTGAAACTCCTTTAGTTACCACAGTCCGCCGCCTGTTCGGACACACTGAGGGAGAATTTAGCATTGCCAATGCACCTAACCAGTGCATCTTTCGGACTTGTGGGAGGAAGTCAGAGCATCCGGAGGAGACCCACGCAGACATGGGGAGGACGTGCAGACTCCACGCACACAGTGACACAAGCCGGGAATCAAACCTGGGTCCGTGGCGCTGTGAGGCAGCAGCACTAACCACAGTTGCTCTAACTTCAGCTGTTGGTATCAATGTGTGTGTTGTGGTTGTTGATGGGTGTTCGTCTTCTATCACGGGGACAAAGAGAGGATCGGGAATTGTGTCAACTCCTAGCAATGACTATTCCTGTAACTTGTCCGATGAAAGATCTGTGATGTCAAAAGAAAGATATATTAGATACACCATTTAGAAAAAATGTAACAAGAATAAGGCAACAATCATGTTAAAATGTATCTAGAATCCTGAGAAATTTTCTGGTCACAAGCATAGAAAATACTGGCTTCTTGAAGTGTATTAATTTCCCAAGTCATTTATTTATTATTACATGTAGACTGTGAACAGCTATTTTAGTTTGCAGTCATCAGCAGCTTTTGATGGATACACATTTCTTTACATACCATTTTTAGAAAATCACATGTGGTACACAGATTTTGTTGAAAACCTTTTATCCTCGATTGACAAGACACAATCAAATCCCGCTGTTAAAACAGTTGTGAAATATTTTGAGACTAAGTCCCGTGGAGGGGGGAGGGGGGAGATGTGGGAGTGGGGGGGGCAGCAACGTGGGCCATTTCCCATTGCAGAAGCTAGTGGGAAAACATGTCAAAATGTCCAGCCCCCAACCTCATTAACTGTGTACGTGGGCGTTTTACGCTATATTCAGTGGTGTGGCAGGCCTAGATGGTGCGCAATCTGCCATTGTGTTCAGCTGCCATATTGAAAAGGTGCCCACCATCATTGACCCATTATTGAAGAAAGAAGGGGCACCTCCTGAGAATGGATCTCCAGCAGCACCCTGAGGCTGGAAAGTGGATCCCCAGGAATATTCTGAAGCTGGAAGGTGGACCTCTTCCAGGACGTCTAATCTGGAAGGTCCTCCTGCAATAGATTACCCCACCCCCAACCCACATCTGTAGTGTTCCAGAGTCTAGGGTTGTGGGTGGCCTCCATCTTGAACCTCGGACACAACCTCAGGCATTGTTCAGGTGAGTCCCGCCATCTGCATGCCACCTTGTCCTGAACGTGTTTAGCCCCAGCGTGTTTTCCCGCCGGCATCACGGAGAACCTGGCATGGAGGAGTAAGGGGGGGGGGGTAATAATCTGCATCCCATTAACAGGATGCAAATGAGATTCCCGCCAGCCTCTGGTGGGTTTTTTGACCGACCACAGTGGAAAATCCCGATGCAAATTCACACTGGCGTGAAACCGATTTCTGGGCCTGCTATTATATTCTAACCCCATGTCCTCCTTCAAACCCATAGGCAGGGGCTTGGGAGAACTCTGTTCAAAGTCTTTACTGGAGTTGAACTGCAGTGAATCTCAGCTCAGTTTGGAGCATCTGCTTTGGGATTTGTATCAAAAATGTGTTCTGGTCTTAGACAGATTACAGAGAGGATGTTCCGCAGGTCAGCTGATATAGTGATTTTTTTTTAGGGATGATTCTTTTTTTAACCCATTGGGTCTGATCTTGATCGTCAGTCCCATCTGGAAATCATGGAATCCCATTGAATCTGTACAGTGCAGAAGGAGGCCATTCAGCCCATCAAGTCTGCACCAACCACAATTCCACCCAGGCCTTATCCACATCACCCTACATATTTACCTCGCTAATTCCTCTAATTAATGCATCCCGGCACAATAAGGGGCAATTTAGCATCTCCAGTCAAGCTAACCCGCACATCTTTGGACTGTGGGAGGAAACGGGAGCACCCGGAGGAAACCCATGAAGACACGTGGAGAATGTGCAAACTCCACAGAGACAATGACCCAAGCTGAGAATTGAACCTGGTCCCTGGATGTTGAGACAACAGTGTTAACCACTATGCCACCGTGCCGAACTTCAGAAACTTCAATAAAGCAAACAAAAGGGCAAGGTGCCTGGCGCCTAATTTGTACCCCTTTTTTAGAAGGCAGCTTAAGAGCTAAAGGACAGTGAGCAGCTCACATTTATTACTAGATAAAGATAAGTAATATTGCTAGGACAGCCTACAGAGACAGTAGCTGGCATCAGTCAGGGCTGTTAACATTAGGAAAATATTACAATTGAGATTCAGGATTAAAAAATGGAAGACAGACTCTGGGCCCACTTGAACAAGGAAGTGAGATTCATTTCTGAGATACATTAGAACAGGCTACACCAAAGAAGAGTGAGCCTCGAAATAAGTGAAAATTGGTAACTCTGCATCAGGGCTTCTGGCTCAACAAAGAGAAAACCAGTTGCGGTTTCTCACTGGGTAGTCAAGAAAATAATTCTTCCTTTATTTACACTAAAGGATGTGAATACAGTGCTTCTGTAACTTATTAGTATAGGTCCTGCTTAGCATTGTCTTAACCAATTGGGACATTACTATTCTGGTAAAGAATACAATGCCTTGTAATCTCATACTGTCACGTAAGCACTGCTTCCATTTGGCCATAAACCCTTTAGGACTTTGCCTATATAGTTGGTCTTCATGTGAGACTTTGACTGCCAGTAGGTTATTCAACTATTGGCGTTGTAGTTGATTTTAGTCCAACTACCACCCTACATCCACACAAGAACTTTCCACAGAATTGCTACAGTGCAAGAGGAGACCATTTGGCCCATCTTGTCTGCACTGGATCTCTGAATGAGCAACTCAGTTAGTGACATTCTCCAACCTTGAATTCATCCTTTCTCAATATCTATCTAATTCCCTTTTGATGCTTCAATTGAACTTGCCTCTACTATACTCTCAGTGCATTCCAGACCTTAACCAATCTCAACATGTCAAAGCTACTCTTCACTTCATTTTTGTTTCTTTTACCAAATTACTTTAAATCTGTGCTCGATTGTTTTGGATTCTTTAATGGGTCGGAACAGTTTCTCCCTATTTGCTCTGTCCAGACCCAGCATGATTTTTAATACCTCAGTCAAATCTCCACTTGACCTTCATTTCTCCAAGGAAAATAGTCCCAACCTCATAATTAAATTCCCTCATTCCTGGAACAATTGTCATGAATCTCTTTTGCACCCTCCCCAATGCATTCACATCTATCCTGAACTGCTGTGTTAATAAAACAAGGTTACTGATCCTTTATTAATCACTCTCTCAACCCATCCTGCCACCTTCAATGACTTACACACATATATTTGCAGGTGCCCCTACTCCTGTGCCCTCTTTCTCTCCACATCCTTCCTACCAAAGGGTTCCAATGCTGACACATGGGGAATGACACTATAAACCTTGCCGCAACACAAAAAGTCCACAAACCACTACTCTCTGTTTGCTGTCACTAAGCCAATTCTGTATCCATGTTGCTACTGAACAATTTTTTCCGTGTGCTACAACTCGTACTCATTAGTCTGTGTAGCACAGTGTCAAATGTCTCTTGGAAGTCCATTAATGCCACATCAACAGCATTACTCTCATCAACCCTCTTCGTTACCTCTTCAAAAAAAAACAATTCAGTTATATATGATTTTCCCTGAAGCCATGCTGGCTTTCTTTAATTAAGGTGTGGAGATGCCGGTGTTGGACTGAGGTAAACACTGTAAGAAGTCTCACAACACCAGGTTAAAGTCCAACAGGTTTATTTGGTAGCAAACAGCGCTAGTTTTCGGAGCGCTGCTCCTTCGTCAGGTAAACTTACCTGACGAAGGAGTAGCGCTCCAAAAGCTAGTGGCATTTGCTACCAAGTAAATATTGAACTTTAACCTGGTGTTGTGAGACTTCTTACTTTCTTTAATCAACCCCCACATGTCCATGAGACTCCTAACTGTGTCCTGGATTATTGGCCGTGATTCTCCCAAAAGCGCTGAATTGGTGGGAAACATGTTCTAGGTCCCAACTATTTTGTCAGTACAGTTTCTCATCCGAATCTCCATTCTCTGTGCGTAGCAGAGGTCCCAGTCATGGATATCATTAAAAACCCCAGGGTGGGGGGGGCCTATTTGTGCTGGAATCTGACAGTTCTAGAACTCTGCGCATGCGCAGTGGTCCTGATCTGTCAGACTCCCCGTTTGCTGGCCAGCCTGGGACCCCCACAGTGCTGCCCCTCCAGCACCCCCCACAACCTGAGCGCAGTCCCACAGCAATTCCCGGGCCAGCCCTGACATCCCTCTCCCTGTCCTGGGGCGCTCTGATGCACGGCCCACTCTGCCCGCCAGCAGTGGCAATTCCCCCCACCCACTTACCCCAGCAGACACCCCCCACCACCACTGACTATGCCCAATATCAGAACCCCCATGGAGGCAGGCCCCACCTGGCAGATCACCCCGTCCCCAGCCCATTGCAATCGCTGCCCTCCTGCCATCCCAAACTAATCCTGTCTGCAGAGTGGCAGTGGAACCCCCCCCCCCCCCAAATTCCCGCCGATTGCCCCTAGGTCCCTCCCACAGTAGGCCCTGCTCTTTTGGCACTGCCTGATGCCTGGTGCCTAGGTGCCCCCTGCGCATGGGCACTTTGCCCCTTGGGCAGTGTCAGGGGTACAGGCTGGCACTGCCATGGTGCCTATTCCCAGTGGGCATCCCTGCACCACCTGACCCCCTGGGGGCCTGAATTGCCCCCCCTTCATTCCGGCAGGGTCTCCCACTAATTCCCTGAATGTGGGGAGCGAGCATAAACCCCGCTGCAATGAAATACTCCTGGTGGAATATTCAATTGGGACTGGAACTTCCTGATAATGATATTGAAAACATATTTAAACTAAATTTAAAGAAGATTCACATGACTCACCTGCCTTCCCGTCGGTTTCCAGCGTGGTCTGACCGGTGACTGTTCACCGGCTCTGGGAGATGTGCGTGTGCCCCCGGCGCACGCTCAAATCCCGGAATAAGGCTGGTGACGTGCATCTCCCACCGCGACCCGCCAGATAAGTTACTGGTCACAATGGGAGAATCGCGGCCATTGTTTCTAGAAGTTTCACCACCACCGAGAGTGAATCTGACCAGCCTGTCATTGCTGGGCTTATCGTAGCTCCCTTTTTTGAACAAGGATGTAATGTTTGCAGCTCTCCAGTTCTCCGGGTCTGAGGAAGACTGGAAAAACGAAGGTCAGCGCCTCCACAATTTCCACTCTCGGGGCAGCATATTGGGCGGAAACCAAGAATAGGATCTCTGGCCCATAACCCAGAGATACTGAGGCCCATTGTATTGCCTCCAGTGCTGCCCTGGTTTCAAACAGCTCACACAGCACAGATCACAGCTTATACCTGAGACCTTTCATCTCCATGTGCTTCGATTCTACATCTGACAATGAGCCTTGCCAAGTGACTGAATAGGAATGATTCCTTTCTATTTAACAATGCCAACAGGAAAGCAAAGTAAAAGAAATAATCTTCTTAGCTATGGGGGTTACTTGTTGATCTTGCAGCATAACTAGACTAGGCCGGAGAAATCAAATGAACTCCTGTGGTGACCATTATCAGATGTTGCTAAGTCAGTCACACAACTTAGAAATAAATAACCATTGAGTTATTTTTGATTTTGATGGTCTTTAGTCCAGTTTTCTCCGACTAGAACAGCCTACGCTGAAGGTGTTGCATCCTTGCTTAGCTTCAGACTCCAGTGAATCCGATGTTGCCTTTAGTAACATTATCGACATTTCAAGTTCAAAGGGAAGCTTCTTTAATCTTACTGTTACGCACTTGCTGAAACTTTTTGATTTGGTTTGATTTATTAGAACATAGAACACTACAGCACAAACAGGCCCTTCGGCCCACAAGTTGCGCCGATCATATCCATACCTACCAGGCCATAGAACTATCTGTAACTCCCAATCCCATTAAATCCCATGTACTCATCCAGAAGTCTTTTAAAAGACCCCAGCGAGTTCGCCTCTACCACCACCGACAGCAGCTGATTCCACTCACCCACCACCCTCTGAGTGAAAAACTTAACCCTGACATCTCCTCTGTACTTGCTTCCCAGCACCTTAAACCTGCGCCCTCTCGTAGTGACCATTTCAGCCCTGGGAATAGCCTCCGAGAATCCACCCTATCTATTCCTCTCAACATTTTATAAACCTCTATCAGGTCGCCTCTCCACCTTCATCTCTCCAGGGAGAAGAGACCGAGCTCCCTCAACCTATCTTCATAAGGCCTGCCTCCCAATCCAAGCAACATGCTTGTAAATCTCCTCTGCACCCTCTCAATAGCTTCCACATCCTTCCCGTAGTGAGGCAACCAGAACTGCGCACAGTACTCCAAGTGGGGTCTGACAAGGGTCTTATAAATTTGCAGCATTACCTCCCGACTCCTAAACTCAATCCCTCGATTAATGAAGGCCATTACACCATACACCTTCTTGACCACATCCTCCACCTGCGAGGCCAATTTAAGAGTCCTATGGACCCAGACCCCAAGATCCTTCTGCTCCTCAACACTGCTAAGACTCCTACCCTTGATATTGTACTCCTTCATCCAATTGGTCCTGCCAAAATGGACCACTACACATTTATCCGCGTTGAAGTCCGTATATTATTGTCACAAATATTAGTACACAGTGAAAAGTGTTGTTTATTGTGTGCTATATAGACAAAGCATACCGTTCATAGAGAAAGAGAGACTGCAGAATGAAGTGCTACAGTTATAGCTAGGGTGTAGAGAAAGATCAACTTACTGAGCATTGTTGGAGAGTTTAAAAGAGTTAGAATGAAGTTTTAGAGGAATAGAACGAGAGTTGGGAGGCATGGTGGCACAGTGGTTAGGACTGCTGCCTCACAGTACCAAAAGGTTTATTTGGACTTTAACCTGATGTTGTGAGACCACTTCCTGTGCTTACCCCAGTCCAATGCCGGCAACACCACATCACAGTACCAGGTTCAATTCCCAGCTCGGGTCACTGTCTGTGCAGAGTTTGCACGTTCTTTCCCTGTGTCTGTATGTGTTTCCTCTGGGTATTCCTGGTTCCTCCCACACTCCAAGGATGTGCGGGTTAGGTTGATTGGCCATGCTAAATTGCCCCTTAGTGTCAAGGGGACTAGCTAGGGTAAATGGGGATAGGATATGGGTGGGATTGCGGTCGGTGCAGACTCAATGGGCCAAATGGCCTCTTTCTGCACTGTAGGGATTCTATGCGTGGAAGATAGAATGAGAAGGAATGATGGGCACAGCTTGCAAGGTGTCTCCTCGCTCCAGCGCCACCTTGAGCGAAAAACAAAAACTTGCAAAACCCCCCGGTTTAAATGAAGGTGAAATCTGTTGGTTGTCTTAGTATTCCCACATCTGTGCGCTCAGCTGCCTGTCTCTCGCTTGCCACACCATGTTGCCAGACCGCTGTACATGATTAATGAAGACAAATTTCCCTCTGCCTCACTTATTCCACTCCAGATATGGCAGAATACCTTTCCACAAGCTCTGTGTCAACATAGGGCTGGAATGCTGCTCGCTGTTCCTGCTACCTTTGTGGAATGCCAGGTTGACTAAAAAAGGAAAAGAATAAGGGCATTCAGTGTTACGATAATAAAAGGAAATGAATACCTATTCAATGTTATGATAATGGGAGATGAAATGAAAAATAACAGTAACTTAAAATCACATCATGCATCAGCATTGTGTCCTTGCAGTGGGGCAGCACAGTTGCCAACCAGACTGATTGCTGCAATACAATGGCAGCTTTTATGACCTTCAGCAACTTTACTATCATGAATTCAGATATTCTAGGCAAAGTTTCCATCCCTCCCACCCCCCCTAATGATTTCTGCCATCAATCGCAAAAGCTGGTGGTGTCTCTGAATACTATTACATTCCTCTTTCAACAGGAGAAGGCCTGTTTTCATTCATAATTAATGACTCAGTAAACTGTGATCCAAAAATTGCAGGGACGAGAAATGCTGGAATGCACATGGGATTCTGTTAGCGGGTCGGTAATTATGGAGAGAGTAGGCAATCTCCCGTTATTCCTGAATGGAGAAGTTTCATCTCCAAAGCTTGTTCATAATTACCAGCTAGGTTTGGTCAGTTCCATTCCATTCAATTCAATCATTCTCCCGCTCAGTGAACTCCCTGTAATTAGTGCAGCCTCCAGCACTCTGAGCAGCTTACCGAAAGTACAACACTCTCCTGAAGGAGCTCACTGCTTCTTTGGTACAAAATCCTGGGTACCTCGCAGTACTCTCCTCAAGCATCTGTTCTTCACAAGCATGGGCAGTCATGGTGGCACAGTGATTAGCACTGCTGCCTCATGGCGCCAGGGGCCTGGGTTCGATTCCTGGCTTGGGTCACTCTTTATGCAGAGTCTCCATGTTCTCCCCATATCTGCATGGGCTTCCTCCTGCTGCTCCAGTTTCAAAGAATAAAGCACAAAGAAAAGAACAGTACAGGAACAGGCCCTTTGGCCCTCCAAACTCATGCCAGTCATGATGCCCTAACTAAACTAAAAAAAAAAACTTCTGCCCCTTCTTGGTTCATTTCCTTCTATTCCCTCCCTATTCACTTACCCATTCAGACACCTCTTAAATGCTGCTCATATGCCTGGTTCCTCTGGCAGCACATTTCACAGTTAGAAGGCTCACAACACCAGGTTAAAGTCCAACCAGTTTATTTGATAGTAAGAACCTTCCACACAACTGACAAAGGAACACCGTTTCCGAAAGTTTGTGGGATTACTATCAAATAAACTGGCTGGACTTTAGCCTGGTGTTGTGAGACTTCTTACTGTGTTTACCCCAATCCAACGCCGGCATCTCTACATCATGACTACCATCGGCACATTTCAGGCGCACACCACTCTCTGTGTGAAAAACCTCCCCCTCACATCTCCCTTAAACTTTCCTCCTCTCACCTTGAACCTGTGTCCCCCTTGTAATTGACACTTTTACCCTTGGAAAAAGCCTCTGACTATCCATCCTGTCTGTGCTTCTCATAATTTTGTTGACCTCTATCAGGTCTCCCCTCAACCTTCTTCTTTCCAGTGAAACCAATCCTAATTTATTCAACCTCTCCTCATAGTTAACATCCTCGCGACTTGGCAACTTCCTCCCACAGTTTGAAAGACGTGTTGGTTGAGTGCAGTGGCCATGCTAAATTCTCCCTCAGTGTACCCGAACAGGTGCTGGAGTGCGGCGACTTGGGATTTTCACATTTTTTAATGTAAGCCTACTTGTGATACCACTAAAAAATAAACTTAACTTTTAAAGCTATTCAACTTTAGATTACATTGCAGCCGAACCTGATCTTCACTCGAACCCTAAGCAAGTTGTTGTTGTTTGGTGACGCTGGCTGAAATAGCATCCTCTTCCCCTCGCTCTCTCTAATTCAGCACTTCAGTATCCCAGCACTAATCTGGCTGGAATGAACTCGCTCTGTACAGTTTGGTATCACAATGAACAGCAGGCATTTGAAGGTACAGCAGCTCAGTTTCTGTCCTGACCTCCTCGTGATGTGTAATTTACCTGTTTGCAATATCTTACCTCAGGTTACATTGGGCAGCACACATATGTGGCGAAGATACCCAGACTGTATCTCAATTCGAAGAGTTGTTGCCATATTTTTTTTTAAAGGAGCGCAACTTATTTGATTTTATGCAGAACAAGTGGGTAACTTAAGGTGAATTGCTGTGGAACTGTTTTAACTAGGTGAAGCACATGTCTGACAGAAAGAGTTTTAAAACTATTTCATCTCACTTCTTTTTCAAACGAAAAATTGGTGTACAGGAGTATTTTAAATCCTCAACCAACGCAACAGCACATGAATCCTGCGCCTAATAATCTTAGTGGGCAGGTTATTGCTGAAGTTGGCACAGATGGTGCCACTGTTTCCATGAGGATGGGTGACTTTATCCCGAATGACGCAAGTCTTGTTTGGTTTACCACCAGCAGTGACAGTGTTCTTAACTTTGGAAGATGTCTCTGAGTCACTCCTAACCTTTATCTACTGGGAATTGCTGTTCTCAGCATTAAAAAGGACATTTTTAGCGACTATTTTTCAATGCTCCAGAGCAGGTCACAGCAGCCTTCCACCAAGTTAGGTGCCAAAATAATTCTAAAAAGAATTCAGTCAAAATACACTATGTTCCACCCTAGATGGCATGATGGCACAGTGGTTAGCACTGTTGTCTCACAGCACCAGGATCCCGGGTTCGATTTCTGGCTTGGGTCACTGTGTGGAGTTTGCACATTTTCCCCTTGTCTGTATGCATTTCCTCTGGGTTCTCCAGTTTCCTTCCACAATCCAAAGATGTGCGGGGTTAGGTGGATTGGCCATGCTAAATTGCCAGGAGGACTAGCTGGGGTAAATGCATGGGGTTATGGGTCTAAGATCTGGGTGAGATTGTGGTCAGTGCAGACTTGATGGGCTGAATGGCTTCTTTCCGTACTGTAGGATTCTATGATATGGCTTAAAAAAGATACACAAATGAACATCACGATATAACATTGCCAAATACAGACTTGTGCTAACGTGACAGGAATAAACCATCCAATACAATCATCTATCTCTAAGTAACATTTTTGATTTGATTTGATCTATTATTGACACATGTATTGGCATCCAGTGAGAAGTGTTGTTTCTTGTGTGCGATACATACAAAGCATACCATTCATACAGTACGTGGCAGGGGGGACGAAGATACAGTGCAGAATGTAGTGTTACAGTCATAGCTAGGGCATAGAGAAAGATCAACTTAATATAAGGTAGGCCCATTCAAAGTCTGACGGCAGCAGGGAAGAAGCTGTTCTTGAGTCGGTTGACATGTGTCTTCAGACTTTTGTATCTCTTTCCTGATGGAAAAAGGTGGAAGTGAGAATGTCCAGGGTGCGTGGGATTCTTAATTATGTTGGCTGCTTTTCCGAGGCAGCGCGAAGTGTAGACAGTGTCAATGGGTTTTCGTAACAAACAATATCAGAGAGCATGTAGTTTTCCCAATATCCTTATTTTCGTTTGAGCTTTTCAATCTGAACTATCTGCACTCATCCCATTTCCCTGCCCCTTCTGCTGATGTATCTTAAAATGGTGGTAGATCTATTCTATAATGGTGATTTTTATATATATATATATTACACACATAAAGATTTCCCAATTATGGGAAGTCGGAAGGAACAATCACTCCCTTATATTTCCATATCTTTTTTTTCCATGTTGATCCTGTTCTAATTCATTTTATCTCTTGCTTTATTCCTCTTTCCTTTGCTTTGCTGCTTTACTCTCTATGCTCTTCTACTTTTTATTGCTTTGTTTGTTCTGGGTGGGAGGTATTGTGTGACTTTCCAGGGTACAGGGGCTGCTGAGGCTTTGGGTCTCACTTTTGTGATGGTAGATGTGGGAAAATGCAGTTTGAAAACCTCAGCCAATTCCTTCCCGTTCCTGATGCTATCCCATCCTCTGATCACACTTCAACCCCATTCCCTCTCCCACCATCTGCAGTTGTCTCTCCTCCAACTCTAACCTTGAACTCACATGTCACTAAGCTCATCCATCTTGTGTGGCGTACCCCTCCCATTGGTTCCTACTCAACTGCCGTTGTGATGCCAAGAATCATAGAATCCCTACTGTGCAGAAGGAGGCCATTCAGCCCATCAAGCCTGCACCAACAACAATTCCATACAGTTCCTATCCCCATAACCCCACATATTTACCCTGCTAATCCCCCCTGATGCTAAGGGGCAATTTAGCGTGACCAATCAACCTAACCCACACATCTTTGGACTGTGGGAGGAACCGGAGCACCCAGAAGGAACCGCAGACATGGGAAGAACATGCAGACTCCACACTGACAGTCACTCAAGGCCAGAATTGAACCCAGGTCCCAGGCGCTGTGAGAGGCAGCAGTGCTAACCACTGTACCACCATACCACTCTGGCTGGTTGCCTCTGAGGCTGTTGATCCCTTGCCTGCAATTGTATTCCATGAGCCCATTTCCTTCAATTCATTACATTCCCTTTACCCAGGAGCCTGATACCAAGGCCTCCATCTCAATACTATCCACCTCTCCGTTCCCCAATGAATGGCTTTCTTCTTCAGCCGATGCCCAGCACTGCGAAGCTACCAATTTATTTTCCAAAGGTCTCGTACTGCTGTAATTAAAGCATAATGCTATGTTTCATTTATAATGCAATGCGCACTTTAAAAAAAAACAAACTGCTTGCTTCCTAATTTTGCAAAATTGGCAAAAGGAGAAGAAGGGGTTAGTAGAGGACGGAGCTACATGCTGGGGAGAGAAATGGAGCCTAAACCATCAGGGAGGTAGAATTGTCAGTGAGACACCAGGAAGGAAGAAGATGGAGCCTGAAGAGGTGCAGAGGCCAGACAGGAGCAGCTGAGTCTATGCCAGCAAAAAACAAGGGCTGAATATTACAGGGGTAGAGTGAGGCACGTCGGTCATCAACACCCCTTCCCACCCTCCCCCTCTTGCACCCCATTCCAAGAGTGAGCCAGCAGATTAACAGGCCGAGAAATAGTCCACCCTGCAGGAATATCTCACAGGCAATGGAGTAAACAGGTTGAGGGTGGGGACTTCCACCCGTGAAGAAGAGTGGGTCTAGTGTGGCCCAGGGGCTACAGAGCAAGAGGTGGACTTCACACAGTAGACAGATGGTAGAAATAAGAGCAAGAACCAAAGCTGCCCCCCCCGGAAGACTTACAGTTTGTAAGATGGGTGATTGGGAGCAGAGCACAGTCAGACCAGGCTTTGCCTTCTTGGTATTCCTTGTTTGGTAGCTTCCATTCCCTCTTGCAACTTGTTTATTCATAATTTCCAGAGATAGATTTGCACATTTTCTCTTCCTCTTAGAACCAGTCTAGTCATGAAAACAGGTCAGAGAACCAGAGTGCAGCGCGGTCTGTAACCTTGGCTCACAGTTATAGGGGCATCTCTCCATCACCTGCACTTCAAGATATAAATGCCATCTTCTTGGGTGACTGTGTAAATGAATCTATATGAGTTGGCTATTGGATTAAGGGAGGTAAAGGTGAGGTTCTGGTTTTTCTGAAGATGTGTGCGAACTTAGCAACTGGTGCTTAATTGTAATAGTGGGGACAGCAACACATGGAGGTCTCTCATGGCAGACTGGTGCAGAAGGTGAAGTCGGATGGGAGCTGCCAAGGTGGATACAGAACTGGCTCGGTCATAGAAGACAGAGAGTAGCAATGGAAGGATACATTTCTGAATGGAGGGCTGTGACAAGTGGTGTTCCTCAGGGATCAATGCTGCGTCCTTTGCTGCTTGTAATATATATAAACGATTTGGAGGAAAATGTAACTGGTTTGATTAGTAAGTTTGTGGACGACACAAAGGTTGGTGGATTTGCAGATAGCGATGAGGACGATCGGAGGATACAGCGGGATATAGATCGGCTGGAGACTTGGGCAGAGAGATGGCAGGTTGGGTTTAATCCGGACAAATGTGAAGTAATGCATTTTGGAAAGTCTAATAGAGATAGGAAATATATAATAAATGGCAGAACCCTCAGGAGCATTGATAGGCAGAGGAATCTGGGTGTACAGGTACGCAGATCACTGGAAATGGCAATGCAGGTAGAGAAGGTAGTCAAGAATGCATAAGGCATGCTTGCCTTCATCAGCCGGGGCACTGAGTTTAAAAATTGGCAAATCATGTTGTAGCTTTATAGAACTTTATTTAGGCCACACTTAAAATATAGTGTTCAATTCTGGTCACCACGCTACCAAAAGGATGTGGAGGCTTTGGAGAGGGTATAGAAAAGATTTACCAGGATGTTGCCTGGTATGGAGGGCATTAGCTATGACAAGAGATTGGAGAAACTTGGTTTGTTCTCACCAGAGTGTTGGCAGTTGAGGGGGGCGACCTGATAGAAGTCTACAAGATTATGAGGGACATGAACAGAGTGGAAAGTCAGAAGCTTTTTCCCAGGGTGGAAGAGTCAATTACTGGGGGCATAAGTTTAAGGTGCAAGGGGCAAGGTTTAAAGGAGGCAGGTTTTTTACACAGAGGGTAGTGGGAAGCTGGAACTCATT
Source organism: Carcharhinus amblyrhynchos (assembly GCF_965287045.1). Classification (NCBI taxonomy): domain Eukaryota; kingdom Metazoa; phylum Chordata; class Chondrichthyes; order Carcharhiniformes; family Carcharhinidae; genus Carcharhinus; species Carcharhinus amblyrhynchos. The sequence goes on from NC_137335.1 coordinate 60,570,141, forward strand.
GCCAGGGGAGGTAGTGGAAGCAGATGCAATAGTGACTTTTAAGGGATGTCTTGACAAATACATGAATAGGGTGGGAATGAAGGGATATGGTCCCCGGAAGGGTGGGAGGTTTTAGTTCAGTCAGGCAGCAAGGTCGGTGCAGGCTTGGAGGACCAAAGGGCCTGTTCGGGTGCTGTAATTTTCTTTGTTCTTCTTTGTTCTTTGCCACAAATCTCTCTTTTTCCAAACAGGAATAGCAAAAACAGACTGTGCAAAAGTGTCCAGAAACATGTCTTGTCTTGTTAGCCCTTCAAGGTAACCATGCTCATCTGCGGTTGGTAGGATTTCAATGGGTATGAATGTGACTGGGCAGGCCAGTCTTTAACTGGAAATAGGATAAGATATCACAGGCCACTGAGTTTCAGACAAGGTGCTCTTGGGATTTCCTTGGCTCGCGTTTTCTCACTGCTTCTAAGATACGCTCACTCTCGAAGGAGGCTGCACCACATTTTATTTGGTCGCAGCAGGTTCTGGGTGATCACCTCTCAGGACTTGAAACCGATATCAAACCAAGTGAAATTTTTAGAATGTGACGGTAGCGCTTCCTTTGACTACCCTGAGAGCACACCCCAGGCTCAAGTTCTCCAGAGAAGATTTGCCTTGGCAAGCGAATGCCAGACATTCCGGCGACATGAGCTCAGTTGTGACTGTCTCAATATGGGTGCGGATTCTTGGCATGCCAGCTAGACCGAGCACCTCAGTGTCTGGTATTTTGTCTTACGGCTCTAGTGTGCGTGGGTCATCTTCATGGCATGATGCTGGTACACAGTCCAAATCTCACAGGCATAACGCAGAGCGGGCAGCAACTTTTGGTTTGGTAAACAGATATATTCCTGATGTCTAAGCGTGACGAAGACTACACTTGCTTTGACAATTCTTGCACATGTCTCATCGTCAATATAGACCGCTCAAGAGTGCCTGTGCCAGCGAGAACAGTCAACTTATCCACTGCTGACATGTAGAATATGTGTAAAGGTTCAAGAAAATGAACAAAGAAAACACTGCAGCTCAAACAGCAACAACATTAGGTCGCTTGAAATATTCTTCCATTAATTTTCTTTTTAGAAGCGAGCTTAGCTCTGTTTTGCTGGCTTCCTCTAACAACCGCACTCCCCCCGGCCCTTCCCTTCCCCCACTGGGAAGGGACATTCTGCAGTGTTTTCAGCACAACATACAGAGAATTCAGTGAAATACAGGTCGACCGTGAGCACAAATACTTTCTTTCACGGCCTGCGATCTGAAATGAAAGGAACAAATGAAACTTGGTGTTGTCATGGCAGCTGCTTTTATCTCCCCTCCCTGATTGGCATGCGTAATAAATATGAATACCGTAATTCTTTCTTCTACGGCATCTCTTATGTAAGCCACGACCTACTCCAGCACCCTCAGATAACTGGTTCTATTTAGAGACTGCTGAACGTCTCAAAGGATCAGTTCAGATCTGGGAGAATATTCTGAAATTCCTCTGAGGAACGCTTCCTAAAATATCCAGCGGTCATTTTCCAAATCCCAATTTTTGCGCTGTTAATACCACCACATGAACTGAGGCTTCAAAATGACATTTTTCTTTCCTCTCCCCCACCCACCTTCTGCCTCCCCCTCATCATCTTGAGGGTATTAACCCTTTGTCGGAGTAGACTGCACTGGCACTTGCTGCCCCCCTCAAAACTTGCTCAAATGGCCATTACCTAAAAGTTGACAAATTAGATGTACCCAGTTCAACCCTCTTGTGGTGAGTAAACATGTACATGTGTGACGGGGGTCACTGATGTTGCATAAGGAGCAAGATTCAGCCTAATTCCCTATGATTTCTCTGAGAATTTTTTCCCCAAAAAATAAAGTTCAAAGTTTATTTATTGGTGTCACAAGTAGAGTTATGTTGTTATAGCAATGAAGTTACTGTGAAAATCCCCCAGTCACCACACTCCAGCGACTTTTCGGGAGAATTTAGCATGGCCAATGCACCTAATCAGCACATCTTTCAGACTGCAGGGCTAAGGGATTTTCATAGTAATTTCATTGCAGTGTTAATATAAACCGACACTAATGATAAATAGACTTTAAACTTTAAAGCTATATACATTCAATATCCAGCAATCAGCCTGGAGATTATGCAAAGTTTCCAATCCTTCACTGCACTATGGTTGAAAGACATTAGGTGGTGACCTTTCTCCTCTCATTTCACAGTGCTATGTCTCTTTTCCAGTTCAGTATCCATCAAATTTTCATGGATGTTTTTACTTTGAAACTATGTGGTAGTCACTGCAAAATGAGTGTACCTGCAATATTCCATGCACTGTGATGCAGCATTTCGCTGTATCTATGAGCCAATGATACATCCCTGCTGCAGCCTCTAAGTGAGGAAGAAAGCTGCTGGTCTTGGGATGATTGCCAATTTACAATGTTTCAATTTACAATGTTGATTTCCAATGCATGGTGATAACACTCCGTTGTAAGCTTGTGGAGAATCAGACATAGAAGAAAGAACACATCTCACTCTGGACACCGTTCAGGTCCCTACTAAATACATGGGCATTTCGCTGGTTTTCCTTTCCAATCTGCATTCCTGCCATTACAATGTGGTTCACTCTGCGCCCAGTGCCAATAGGAGAATCTGGAAGGTCAATGAGGGTTTAACTGAACTTCTGGAGGGAAATTAATGCAACTGCCATGGTTTTCAGTGACAAAGTCCATGTGATGGAAACTGACAATTCTGGCAACACAGTGTAGGCAAGTCAAATTCTTTGGTAGTAGGTTATGATGTGCCAGATATTCACTTTCATCAGAACTGAAAACTGGATAACAGAAGGCATTCCGGGTAAAAGATGCAAAAGTCTGAGGTCAAGTACCAACTCAATCAAGAACAGTTTCTTCCCGGCTGCCATCTGACTTTTGAATGGACCTACCTTACATTAAGTTGATCTTTCCCTACACCCTAGCTGTGACTGTAACACTACATTCTGCACTCTCTCCTTTCCTTCTCCCATACGTACTCTATGAACGGTATGTTTTTATACCATGCAAGAAATAATTCTTTTCACCGTATCCCTATACATGTTTTGATTTGATCTGATTTATTATTATCACATGTATTTGTATACATGAAAAGTATTGATTCTTGCATGTTATACAGACAAAGCATATTGTACGTAGAGAATGAGAGACTGCAAAATGTAGTGTTCCAGTCATAGCTAGTGTGTAGAGAAAGATCAACTTAATACGAGTTAAGCCCATTCAAAAGCCTAATGGCAGTAGAGAAGAAGCTGTTCTCGAGTCAGTTGGTACGTGACCTCAGACTTTTGTAGTCAATAAATAGGTGTCTGACAAAGGTGTCTTTGTTATCTAGGTGTTCCAGGGTTAAGTGTAGGATCAGGGAGATGGCGTCTGCTGTGGATTTTTGAGCGGTAGGCGAACTGTAGTGGATCCAGACAATCTGAGAGGTTGGAATTGATGCATGCCATGATTAACCTTTCAAAGCACTTCATAAAGATAGATGTCAGAGCCATCGGACAATAGTCATTAAGGCACGCTGCTTAGTTTTTCTTTGGTACTGGGGTGATGGTCATCTTCTTGAAGCAGGTGGGGACCTCAGGTTGGTGTAAAGAGAGGTTAAAGATATCTGCAAATACCCCACCAGCTGATCCATGTATGATCAGAGTGCGTGTCCGGGTGTCCTATCCGGGCCAGTCGCTTTCCATAGGTTGAATTTTGAGAAACGTACTCTGTTGCGTACGATTAAATCAAATTTTAAAAAATCAAAAGAATTATGTAGAACTGGGGAGGAGAAGGAAGCCTAGAGAAAAGATGGGCAATGATAAGAAAATGTGCACCACTCGCAGAGAGGGCATTAATTGGTTAAATGAACTGCAAACTGCTTAATAAGACTTAGATGATAGATATGCAAGTTTGGTGAATTGGCCATGCTAAATTGCCTCTTAGTGTTTCAAGATGTGCAAGCTAAGGGGATTAGTGGGGTAAATATGTGGGGTGATGGGGATAGGGAGGAAGGTGGGCTAAGATAAGATGCTCTGTCAGAGAGTCGGTACAGACTCAATAGGCTGAATGGTCTCCTTCTGTACTGCAGGGATTCTGTGATATGTTCACAAGGGTACGCAAGTGGAATCTGAAAAGACCTGGGAAAGATCTGCATCGATGAAAATATGCGAACGTGAGGAAAAATAGGGAGAGAGAAAATGCTGCAAATGAGTTGGCCTGAAATTAAAACTGAAAGCAGAGATTAAATATGATGGATTCATCAGCTGCAAGAAGGGAACAAAAACAGGTCCAATGTGGTCAGATTCCTTCTGGCATTGTGCTTGAATGAAATGTCCACATCACAAATGTCAGCCTGCCCCAGGCAGACCACCCTCCTTACCTCATGAGGCCGTCCACTTTGAATATGAACTCCGAGTTTAAAACTACTGCAAGATTGCATTGCCAGAAAACAAGGCATACACCAAGGTATGTTTTTAATACGTGCTTACTGAGTGTGGAGCTGAGGTGAAATGTTACTTCCTACCTCATATTAAGAGAGCTGCTCCCTTTATCCCTCGTCACCAGTGAACCCCCCCTTCCTTGATGCACACTCATACTACCTGCCCCATCACCCACTGCATCATTGATCACTGCTCTTCCCCCTCACTCCCCCCTTCCACCTACAAATCCCCAACCTTCCTGCTCCCAGCAACTGCTCTTGCCCACCTAAGTGTCAAAACCATCATTCCCCCCTCCCCCACACCCCCCTGCCCCCACCTCACCCCGCCAACCACCATTTCCCCCTGGCCAAAGATCGCAACTGGCCTTTCCCTCAGCCACAACCCCACCCCAGCACCATTCCTCAAATAAAAGCAAAATACTGCAGATGCTGCAAACCTGAATTCAAGACAGGAAGTGATGGAAAAGCTCAGCGGGTCTGGCAGCTGTACAACGTCACAATGACTGTAACACCACACTCCACGCTCTCTCGTTTCCTTCTCTATGAACAGTATGCTTTGTCTCTATAGCACGCAAGACATCTTAATACATGTGACAATAATAAATCAAATCAAATCGAATCAAAGAATCAGTGGAGTGAGAGAAACAGAGTTAGCATTTTGAGTCTAAGTGACCCTTCTAAAGCACCGAAGAAAGGTACTCCCTCACCTGCAAGCCCTCACTTACCTGAGGACGGTAACAGCTTTTTAATGATGCTTCTCTGGAAGCTCTGTGAAACTTGCCTGTTAACTGGAAATCCAGCCCCGGGGGGGGGGCGAGGGGTAGTTACTAAGGATGCCTCAGGCCTCAGCATTCAGGCACAAAGAAAGTACCAACACACTGGCACGGTAACACAGTGATTAACACTGCTGCTTCACAGCTCCAGGGACCTGGGTTCGATTCCCAGCTGGGGTCACTGTTTGCACATTCTCCTCGTGTCTGTGTGGGTTTCCTCCGGGTGCTCCGGTTTCCTCCCACAGTCCAAAGATGTGCGGGTTGAGTTGATTGGCCGTGCTAAATTGACCCTTAGTGTCCTGAGATGTGTAGCTTAGAGGGATTAGTGGGTAAAGTATGTAGGGATATGGGGGTAGGACCTGGGTGGGGTTGTGGCCGGTGCAGACTTGATGGGCTGGATGGCCTCTTTCTGTACTGTAGGGTTTCTATGATTCTGTGACCTATCTTTTCCAAACTGGGAATGCCAGCATTTCTAGGCTAATCTGTAAAACTGGTACACATGTGTGTGTGTCTGCGCACATGTGTACACAGCATTTATAACTGGTGCGAAAGGAAATAATTGGAACAATTATGTTCGGAAGCCTTGCCAATATTTACACATTCTTTATGAAACAAAGCTTGAAGTCTGGGATGGTCAGGATTTCTCACCGGAGGCAATGGGTGGGATTTTCCGGCCATCCGGTTGTATGTTTCCCGGCAGCGGGAGGCAGCGTGCAGTTCACAGGCGGCAGGATTCTCTTAAAGGGTGGCACGTGTGGCAGAGTGGTTAGCACTGCTGCCTCACAGCGCCAGGGACCCAGGTTCGATTCCTGGCTTGGGTCATTGTCTGTGTGGAGTTTGCACATTCTCCCCACGTCTGGGTGGAATTCCTTTGGGTGCTCCGGTTTCCTCCCACAGTCCGAAAGACGCGCTAGTTCGGTGCACTGGCCATGCTAAATTCTCCCTCAGTGTTCCCGGACAGGCGCCGGAGTGTGGCGACTCAGGGATTTTCACAGTACTTGTACAATTTTGGTCTCTTTACTTGACAAAGGATATACTGTCACTGGAGAGGATACAGAGCTGATTCACTAGGTTGATTCCGGATTTGAGAGGTTTGGTTTATGGGGTGGCATGGTGACACAGCGGTTAGCACTGCTGCCTCACAGTGCCAGGGACCCAGGCTCAACTCCTGGTTTGGAACACTGTGTGGAGTTTGCATGTTCTCCCCGTGTTTCTGTGGGTTTCACTTGGGTGCTCTGGTTTCCTCCCATGCTCCAAAGATGTGCAGGTTAGGTTGATTGGCCATGATAAATTGACCCTAGTGTCAGAGGGATTAGCAGGGTAAATGTGTGAGGCTACTGGAATAGGGCCTGGGTGGGATTGTGGTTGGTACAGACTTGATGGGCCGAATGGCCTCCTTAAGCACTCTAGGGATGCTATGAGGCGGGACTGAGTCAATTGGGACTAAACTCATTGGGATTTAGAAGAATGGCGGGGAATCTTGTGGAAACATATAACATTTTGAAGGGAATAGATAAGGTAGAAGCAGAGAGGTTACTTCCACTGGCGGGTGAAACCAGAACTGGGGGGGCATGGTCTCAAAATAAGAGGGATCAGATTTAGGACTGAGTTGAGGAGGAACCTTCTCACCCAAAATGCTAAGGATCTGTAGAATTCCCTGCCCAGTGAAGCAGTTGAGGCTACCTCACTGAATGCTTTGAAGGCAAAGATGGATAGATTTTTTGAACAGTAAAGGAATTAAGGGTTATGGTGAGCGGGCAGGTAAGTGGAGCTGAGTCTATGAAAAGATCAGCCATGATCTTATTGAATGGCGGAGCAGGCTTAAGGGGCCAGATAGCCTTCTCCTGTCTTAGTTCTTATGTTCATTGCTGTGTTAATGTAAGCCTACTTGTGAAAATAAATAAACTTTAACTCAAACTTGTCAATGCAATGTCCCGTTGAAGTCACCCCCACGCCACCGGGAGAGTAGTAGCCGGGGGGGGGGGGTGCGCTGCCGGTCGGTCCAGAGAATCCCCATGGCGTTAATGGCCGGAGAACCCCGCTCATTGTTATAGTAAAATCTATTTCATGATACTTGATTAAATATTTATTTCTCAACGACGGGTTTCCTGCACTTTAGCTAATCTGCTTATCTTGGAAATTTCGACCACGTGATTAGTTTCCCTGCCTGGCAGACCAGTTCAGGATCTTAGTTGTCCACTTCTTACTGATTATGTTGTTTAAAAAAAAAATCCCATCCCCGAAAACTGCCATCTCTTGCTGATGGATCATTCCATGAATGCAGAGCTGGAGCAGCTGGTGTTGATTTAGGGATTTGTTAAGTGATTTTTCCAAGATGTGATCATTTTTTTTTTCGCCAGGATAAATTGATTTGGATGTTGGCACGCAGGGGCGCACTGCGGTGCGCTGCCACACAAATTGCAGCTTTCTTTCACTCCTTCCCATATAAATCTTTTAGCGTCTCCACGCATTGAACTCGTTAACAGAACGGTTCACAAAGATGTGAATTCTCCAATCCATTCAGCTGGAAATATTCAAGCGACATTCCTTAGTTCTGATGTGTACTTCCTTTAGCATTAAGCGATCGGACTAATAATTGCTTTAAAATAAATGGCACTTTGAAAATATATTTGGGAGGCTTTTCTCTTTTCAATTTTAAACCTGTTTCTCTTTTTCCGCAGAGGGCAGCAACTTTCTCAGAGAAGTTTCTGAAAAAAAGGTTTCCAACCATCCCGGCTGAAGCAGCCTACATCTTGGGATGTCAAGAGGTCACACGTACTTCTTCCTGCACTCGGCTAGTGAAAAGGCATTCAAAGCATTTTAAACACTGTCTTGATATTGAATTAGGGAGAGCCTTAATTCCAGCACTGTGAGGGCCTGTGGGAAGCTGGGCTCCGCACAGGAGTTTGATGGGGGCTCCTCGATTATTAATCAGCGATGAAAAACAGGCTCTGTTGGTGCAATTTAAGGGTAGGCCCTTATCTTTCATGCCGCTTCAGTTGGCTCAGATGAGAAAAACAGCTCGATGAATAGTGTCACTCGCTGTGCTTTTGTGTCTCCCTGGCCGTTGCGGGCCACAAAAGGTGTTATGTAACAACCGACTATCGAAAACATTTAGCTTGAATAAGAAGTGGACAGTTTCACACTAACGGTTTTCCTTCGTCAAGTGACCTAAAAAAAAAGAAGATATTTCCACATTCCCTGCATGAATCGGCAAAGAAAACCACCCTTCCCGTTCCATATCTGCCAGTTTTCCCTCTCGTTTGTTCAGACCCTCAGTGTACTTGCTTGTTTGTACAATCATGTTGGATTCTTGGTTACAAGCTCTCTTTATTGCTCTTGCCATTTTCTTTTCAAACAGAAACCATTGCAACTCATTAAGTCACAGAATAAAACACAGTTGTGTTGACACTAAAGCCGACATTTGCCGCACTGCATGGCAAGCGGCATCATTATCCGCGCCCCCCCCGCCAGCACCACTCTCCCCTCCCTTCAGAATGAAACTGCCATTCCTTCAAAGCAGTTCTCCTTTCAGTAAGAATCAGCGATTCCACAGAAAAGGGTCCACTTAATGTTTCTCCGGGCACTGGGCAACAAAGTGCTTTTCTTATTCAGTTGCCCAACGAATCAAACAATGCAAGCGGCCCTAATTGATGAAAAGTTAGGACTTTGAGTTGTGATCAGCAAGTGAATAGGGAAGAGAGTGCAAACAACAAAACTATTCAGTATTGTTTCCACATCCCACCACCAACACCTCCCCCCCACCCCCCACTTTCCCCTCCGCTGGTTTTCTTCTCCACTGTTTGCGGGTTACAATTCCACAGAATTTGGCAGCTACCCTTGCCCCCCCTGCCCCCCCACCCTCAATGCCCCCCCCCCCCACCCTCCGAGTGGGAGCCCAGACATTGTCTGTCAATAGGTTTTTCTTTCTGACCCTGGGAAGGCAGAATAGTTAACCTTGATCCCATTCTCAGCCAACATCTGCATATAGCAGCCAGGCTCACTGGCTAGCCCTCGGGGGGAAACGCTGGCTGCTTTCAACCCCTCCACCCCTCCCGAGGCCTTGCTGCGCTGAAGATGGCTGAGACCTGCGGAAGTTTGGAAATCACGGGGCCCGCACATGTTACATGTGGTGCCACTAGCACCGACAGCGCTGAAGGCATTTAACATATTTGTCATATTCATACATACTTCTCAGAGTTAATAAGTCACAGTTTCAGCCAGCAAACATGTAAGAACAATCCCATCGTGTGACAGCTGTTAAATCTGTCACTGTATGCTGGAGTGTTAGCAAGGGCCTTGATTTTAACTTAGGTTAACCAGTGAGAATAGGCCGGGTTCGGGACTCCCAAGCAGAGGAAATAGTTTCGCCCTTCCTATCAAATTCTTTAAACACCTCAGTGAGATTATTCCTTAACATTTTATAGTCAAAGAATTACGAACCTGGTCTCTGCTCTTATTCTTCCTTAACCCTTTTATGTCCAGTTTTATTCTGCAAATCTACGATGCATCTCCTCCCTGATCAATACATACTCCCTGGGGTGTGGGGACGATTTTTTAAAAAAATCATTCATGTGATATGGTTGTTGTGGACTAGGCCAGCATTTATTGCCCATCCCTAATTGTCTTTGGGAAAGTGGTAGTGAGCTGCTGCCTTCTTGAAACGCTGCAGTCCATTACAAGATATTGACCCAGTGACAGTGAAGGAACGGTGATATATTTCCAAGTCAGGATGGTGAGTGACTTGGAGGCGAACGTCCAGTTGGTGGTGTTCCCGTGTATCTGCTGCCCCTGTGCTTCCAGATGGTAGCAGTTGTAGGTTTGGAAGGTGCTGTCTAAGGAATCTTGGTGAGTTCCCGCAGTACATCTTGTAAATGGTACACACTGCTGCCACTGTTCATTGGAGGGATTGAATATTTGTGGATGTGGTGCCAATCAAATGTGCTGCATTGTCCCACATATTGTCAAGCTTCTTAAGTGTCATTGGAGCAGGATACATTCAGGCAAATGGAGAGGGCAGCACAGTGGCACAGTGCTTAGCATTGCTGCTTCACAGTGCCAGGCACTTGTGTTCGATTCCCAGCTTGGATCACTGTCTGCACTTTCTCCTCGTCTCTGCGTGGGTTTCCTCCAGGTGCACCTGTTTCCTCCCATTGTCCGAAAGATGTGCTGGTTAGCTGCATTGGCCGTGCTAAATTCTCCCTCAGTGTACCCAAACAGGCACTGGAGTGTGCCAACTGGGGGATTTTCACAGTAAGTTCATTGCAGTATTAATGTAAGCCTACTGTGACACCAATAAATAAACTTTCAGGTATTTCATCACATTCCTGACTTGTGCCTTGTACATGGTGGATAGGCCTTTGGAGGGTCAGGAAGTGAGCTACTCTCTGCCAGATTCCTAGTCTCTGACCTGTTCTTGTAGCCACAGTATTTATATGGCTGGGTCCAGTTCAGTTTCTGGTCAATGGTAACCACCAGGATGTTGATAGTGGAGGATTCAGTGATGATAATGCCATTGATTGTCAAGCAGTGTTGATTATATTCTGTCTTGTTGGAGGTGGTCATTGCTTGGCCCTTGTGTGACATGTATGTTTCTTGTCACTTAGCAGCCCAAGCCTGGGTATTGCCCAGATCTTGTTGCATTTGGACATGGACTGTCAGAGGAGTCGCAAATGATGCTGAACATTGATGCTGAACAATCACCAGTGAACATCCCCACTTCTGACCTTATGATGGAAGAAAGATCATTGATGAAGCAGCTGAAGATGGTTGGGCCAAGGACACTGCTGAGGAACTCCTCCAGTATAATGCCCTGGAACTGAGATAGTTGATTTCCAACAATCACAACCTTCTTCCTTTGTGCCAGCTATGATTCCAATCAGTAAAGAGTTTAACCTTTCGTTGCCATTGACTCCAGTTTTGCTCAGGCTCCATCAAACCACACTTGGCCAAATGCTGTCTTTATCTCAAGAGCAGTTACTCCCACTTCACCCCCTGGAATTCAGCTCTTTTTTTCCATGTTTGAACCAAGGCAATAATGAGATCAGGAAATGAGTGGGGGAACCCAGAGCAGCAGTCATCAGATTATTGCTAAGCACTTGATAGCACTGTTGATCACCACTTCCATCGCTTTACTGATGACCGAGAGTAGACTGATGGGATGATAATTGGTAGTGTTGGATTGGTTCTGCTTTCTGTGTACAGGACACAGCTGGACAATGTTCCTCACTGTTGGGTAGAGGCCAGTGTTATGGTTGCCCTGGAACAGCTTGGCCAGGGGCATGCAAATTCTGGAACTCGATTCATCAAGAGTATTGCCAGGATATTGTTGGGGCCTATATCTTTTGATATCACGTGCAATAAATCAAATTGACTGAAGACTGATAACTGTGATGCTGTGAGATAGATCATCCACTCAACACTTCTGGCTGAAGATTGTAATGATGCTTGAGCTTTATATTTTGCATTGATATGTCGGGCTCCTCCATCATTGAGGATATTTGTGGAATTGCCTCCTCCAGCTAGTAACTTAATTGTCCATCACCGTTCACGACTGGATGTGGCAGGACTGCAGAGCTTAGATCTGATCCATTTATTGTGGAATCTCTTAGCTCTGTCTACATTGCCACCTCAGTTTTTGGTATGTCTAGAGCTGGCCTTAGCATGCCCTCCTGCACTCTTCACTGAACCAGGCTGGATCCCCTTGCTTGGTGGTAATGTTAGATGGGGGATATGTTGGGGCAAAAGGTTACAGATTGTGGTTGAGTACAATTCTGCTGTTACTGATGGTGCGCAGTGCCTCATAGATGCCTAGTCTTCAGTTGCTACATCTGTTCAAAATCTATCCCATTTAGCCCAGTGGTAGTGTCACACATCACGATGGAGGGCATCCTCAATGTGAAGACACAAGGACTGTGTGGTGGTTACTCCTATTAATACTATCATGGACAGATGCATCTGTGATAGGCAGGTTGCTGAGGTTGAGGTCAAGTATATTTTTCTCTCTGGTTGGTTCCCTCCCCTCCTGCTGCAGACCCAATCTGGCAGCTATGTCTTTTAGGACTTGGCCAGCCCTCTGAGCTGTCCTGAGCACTCTTGGTGATGGACATTGAAATCCGCAAACCGGTGTACATTCTGAACCTTTGCTATCTTCATTGCTTGCTCCAAGTGGTTCAACTGATTCATCAGCTGAGTCATGGGGGTGGAGTGTTGGGAATAGTACATGGTAATCAGCAGGATATTTCATTGCCCATTTTTGACCTGATGTCATGAGATATCATGGGGTTCAGAGTCAATGTTAAAAACCATCACAATCCCTGGGTATGTCCTATCCCACTGGCAGGACAACTCTGCTGGGACAGTCCTGCCGGTGGGATAGGACATACCCAGGGATAGTGATGGTGATGTCTGAGACATTATCTGTAAGGTATGATTCCGTGAGTATGACTATTTCAGGCCATTGTTTGACTAGTCTATGAGACAGCTCTCTCAATTTTGGCATAAGCCCCCAGAGGTTAGTAAGGAGGACTTCGCAGTGTTGGTAAGGTTGAGTTTATGATTGTCATTTTCAGGTGAAACCAGAGATGGACGGGTTTGCAATTTCCCACCACCAGCTCGCATGCCGGTGTCCTGCTATATTCGTATATTCCTAACTCCTGGCCATTTTTCCTCCAGGAGGTTTGTGGGTATGCGGTGGCTACCCACCTACAATCGCCAGGTAACAATTATGCTAATTAAAGGGTTTAGTAAAGGCAATCTTCACATGCTGAATGGAAATATTTAAGCTGGCATATGGCCCTCCCACTGAGATCAAAACACAACAGAGGGATTGAGGTGAACTCCCATGTGAGAGAGACCAGCGACCCAGCGAGCCACAGGAATTCACCCTTCCTCATCCAGAAAGGCTATTGGACCATAGCCGTGGCCATTAGTCATCCGATTGAGAAGTTATCCCTCCACATTGGTGGCTTGGTAGCTCATGGCCATTTCAATGTTAACATGGGTGGTACAGTGGCACAGTGGTTAGCACTGTTCCTTCACAGCACCAGGGACACAGGTTCATTTCCAGTCTTGGGTGATTGGGTGGAGTTTGCACATTCTCCCAGTGTCTGCGTGGGTTTCACCCCACAGTCCAAAGATGTACAGGTTAGGTTAATTGGCCATGCTAAATTGCTCTTTAGCTTTCCAAGACATGCAGTTTAGATGGATCAGCTATGGCAAATGTGGGATTACAGGGATAGAGTGAGAGTGAAGGCCTGGTAAGATTCCCTGAGAGAGTTGATGCAGATTTGTCAGGCCAAATGGCCTCTCCTGCACTGTAGGGATTCTATGATTCTATGATGTAAATTCAAATCCCCCTCCTCTATCTTTTATGAACATCAACAGCTTCCACCTTTCATGGTGTCAGTGTTGGGAGGCATCCTACTGTACAGTGAGTATGTACCTTGGCAAATAATTGATAGGCTCATCTTAAAAAAAAACCATGTCAGGAATCAGGCATCCATCTAACGTGCTGGTGGCAGCCAGAAATTGATCTGATGTCAAGGTTCCAACTTTGGAACAAAACTTCAGCCTGTGGTGTCCAGAATTGAATATAATCCTCCAGATGAGGAGCTTTATAGAGTCGAACTTTGTATAAATTAAATATGCAACCCGAACATTGCCTATTCACCTCAAGATTGGGAACCCTGGAGGATTATATCCCCCTTTAGGCCAAACATAATTTCAAAAAAAAATGAATAACTCAGCATTTAACTAGCTTTGATTTGATTGGATTTATTATTGTCACATGTATTAGGATACAGTGAGAAGTATTGTTTCTTGCACACTATACAGACAAAGTGTACCGGTCATAGAATACGTAAAGGAGAAGGAAAGGAGAGAATGCAAAATAATGCAAAAAATCATAGATTGGGTATGGAGAAAGGTCAATTTAATATGAGGAAGGTCCATTCAAAAGTTTGACGGCAACAGGGAAGAAGCTGTTCTTGAGTCAGTTGGTACATGATCTCAGACTTTTGTATCTTTTTCCCAATCGGAAAAAATGGAAGGGAGGATGTCCAGGGCACATGGGGACCTTGATTATGCCAGCTGCTTTTTCAAGGCAGCGAGACGTGTAGACGGATTCAATGGATGAGAATTTTGCGCCTGGAATTGGCCTTGTCCATGTCGCCACAGAACAACCATTGAAACTTTAATTGACACAAAAACAGAAAAATGCTGGAAAATGCAGCATGTCTGATAGCATCTGTGGAGAGAAAGTAGAGTCAATATTTCAAGTCCAGATGTCCCTTTGTCAGAGCTGAACGAAAGGTGATCTACACTCGAAATGTTGGCTCTACTCTCCCTCCACAAATGCTATCAGACATGCCGCATTTTCCAGCATTTTTCTGGTTTCATTTCAGATTCCAGCATCTGCAGTATTTTGAGTTTATCTTCGTGAGACTTTCATTGAGCTTGTTGCAATTTTCTTACAGTGACGTGACGAGCTGATCTTTGGCATAGTGTCATCAAAACTGGAAATGTTTTAATCCAGTAACAGAGGAAGGTGGTTTTTCAGTAGAAAACTCATTCTGTAAAACCTCATGCAGACTTGCAAAAATATCCTTGTTTATAATTCAGCAGTAAAGGGAAGAGGGTAGCACCAGGGAAGGAGGAATTAGTCATAGTGGAGGAATATATCTGACTTTTATCTATGCTTGTTAACTGAACTACACAATTTAACAGTAAAATTTGCTCTGTTACTTTGTTTACTAAATGGGTCAAAAGTCATTTTCTGGCACAATTTTGTTTAGTTCTGTTTATGACAGCAGATACCATTAAAATCTCGCATAATATAAGCAGAAGTCCAATGAGTAATTTTTCAGATTACTCAAAGCAATCCATTTCCAGCAAATGATTAAAAGCGTATTCTGTAAAAAGAGTACGATAGAAACGTGACAAATCTGTCTTGTGACTTAGAACATAGAACATAGAACATTACAGCGCAGAACAGGCCCTTCGGCCCACGATGTTGCGCCGACCAGTTAAAAAACAATGACCCTCTAACCTAAACCAATCCCTTTCCATCCATAAACCTATCCACGGATCTCTTAAACGCCCCCAAACTAGGCGCATTTACAACTGCAGCAGGCAGGGCATTCCAATCCCTCACCACCCTCTGGGTAAAGAACCTACCCCTGACATCCATCCTATAACTACCCCCCCTTAATTTAAAGCTATGCCCCCTCGTGCTAGCTTTCTCCATCCGAGGAAAAAGGCTATCACTGTCCACCCTATCTATACCTCTAATCATCTTATATGTTTCAATAAGATCCCCTCTTAGCCGCCTTCTTTCTAACGAAAACAACCCCAAATCCCTCAGTCTCTCCTCACAGGACCTCCCCTCCATGCCAAGCAACATCCTGGTAAACCTCCTCTGCACCCTCTCCAAGGCCTCCACATTCTTCCTATAACGTGGGGACCAGAACTGCACACAATACTCTAAGTGCGGCCGCACCAGAGTTGTGTACAGTTGCAACATGACGCTGCGACTCCTAAATTCAATCCCCCTACCAATAAACGCCAAGACACCGTATGCCTTCTTAACAACCTTATCTACTTGATTCCCAACTTTCAGGGATCTAGGTACACATACACCTAGATCCCTCTGTTCATCCACACTATTCAGAGTCCTCCCGTTAGCCCTATACTCGACACATCTGTTATTCCTGCCTAAGTGAATTACCTCACACTTCTCCGCATTGGTTTTTGATGAGAGAGGGGATTAAAGGTTATGGGGAGAGGGCGGGAATGTGGAACTGAGCCACGACAGACCAGCCACGATCCCACTGAATGGCGGGGCAGGCCCAAAGGGCCAGTCGGCCCACTCCTGCTCCTATCTCCCATGCTCTCATGTTCTTAAACTCCATCCGCCACCTCTTGGCCCAGCTCTGCAATCTGTCCAAGTCTCCCTGCAAACTATGACACCCTTCCTCACTATCTACCACACCTCCGACTTTGGTGTCATCAGCAAATTTACTGATCCACCCAACTATACCCTCATCCAGATCATTAATAAAAACTACAAACAGCAGTGGCCCCAAAACACATCCCTGAGGCACACCACTCGTAACTGAACTCCATGACGAATACTTACCATCAACCACCACCCTCTGTCTCCTATCTGCTAGCCAATTCCTGATCCAATTTCCTAGATTACCCTCAATCCCATACATCTGCATTTTCTGCAGAAGCCTGGTGTTGGATTGGGATAAACAGTAAGAAGTCTCACAACACCAGGTTAAAGTCCAACAGGTTTATTTGGCAGCACAAGACACTAGCTGCCAAGTGCTAGTGGCTTGGCACTAGCGCTGCCCCTTCATCAGGTGAGTGAGAATTCTATTCACAAACAGGGCATATAAAGATACAAATTCACTTTTGAGTTCAGTATAACTCTTCATCAAAACGTCTTTAGGGGAGCAAATAATTGTTTGGAGTGGGAGGTCTGGAGGTTTATGAAGGACTGAGCAGAGGACTGGAGGGCAGTGCTGAATACTGGCACAGACACGATGGGCTGAATGGCCTGGCTGACTGATGACTGTCAGGCTTTAATGAGTGAAGTTGAAATGTTCAAAAGTAGCTGCATCCTTACACCTGTAGTAGTTTTTAGATGTATTTAAAAACCTTTTTCAATTCCCAACACATTTTTGCATTCAGACTCGTTCAGGCAGATGCTCCGGATGGGATATTTGCAGAACAGTTGTGTTCAGCAAGCTTCTGGGGTGGATCGGGATGCTTTTGCAGATAGTAGTTGAACCTTTTTCTCCTTTAGCAGGTCCCTCAGGATGGTGGACAGCTCACTTCCACTCCAGCTCGATGGGTTTTGAGGTAACTAGTAAGTCCAGCCCGCAATCTGTGAACATGTAGGACAAGTAATTCTTCAAGGGTTAGGCATATGAGGTATTTGGATGTTTGTGCACTCTCTCTGACACCGTATGCTCCTGATGAAGACTCTCAATGTTTTGATTTGATTTGATTTACTATTGTCACATGTATTCGTATACGGTGAAAAGTATTGTTTCTCGCACGCTATACAGACAAAGCATACCATTCATAGAGTACATAGGGGAGAAGGAAAGGAGAGAGTGCAGAATGTAGTGTTACAGTCATAGATAGGATGCAGAAAAAGATCAACTTATTATGAGGTAGGTGCATTCAAAAGTCTGATGGCAGCAGGGAAGTAGCTGTCCTTGAGTCGGTCAGTATTTGACCTCAGACTTCAGTATCTTTTTCCTGACGGAAGAAGGTGAAAAGAGAGTATGTCTGGGGTGCGAGGGGTCCTTGACTATGCTGGCTACTTTGCCAAGGCAGCAGGAAGTGTAGACTGAGTCAATAGTTTTTAGTAACAAACAATATCAGAGAACATGTAGTTTTCCCAATATCCTTATTTTGGCATGAGCTTTTCAGCAGAATGATCTGCACTCAACCCAATGCCCTGCCACTTCTGTTGATCTATTATAAAACAGTGGATTTTCCAAGGCAGTTGGAAGTGTAGACAGGGTCAATGGATAGGAGGTTGGCTTGTGCGATGGATTGGGCTTCGTTCACCACCCTTTGTAGTTTCCAATGGTCTTGGGCAGAGCAGGAGCCATACCAAGCTTTCTGTCGCCTCCCCAAATAAAACTTTTCTATTGTGGCCAGTCACAAGCCAGGGACTCCCCTGAGTCAATGGCAATGTTTGACTCTTAAGGGATGTTTTCAGAACATCCCTAAAACATTTTCCCTGCCTTCCTAGGAGTCTCATGCCGCGACCAAGTTCTGAAAAGAACTTTGGGATTCAGGTGTCAGGCATAGTAATGACATGTCTCATATACAGATCTGATTTTGAATGGTTAGCATCTTAGGAATGGGCATGTTGCTTTGGGAGAGGGCACTGCTGATGAAATACCTGTCTTGCCACTGGATTTAGAGGATCTTGAGAAGGCCCCACTGCCGATACATTTCCAGTGATTTGAGATTGTCTCCAAAGCACGGGGAATTAAGATCTGATTGCTGAAATATTCTTTTCCTTATCATCAGAAGGTTGAGCTGACATAAGAACATAACATAAGAAATAGGAGCAGGAGTAGGCCATCCAGCCCTTCGAGCCTGCCCCGCCATTCAACAAGATCATGGCTGATCGGTCGTGGCTCAGTTCCACATTCCCACCCTCTCCCCATAACCCTTAATCCCCTCTCTTATCAAAAACCCATCAACCCGCGTCTTAAAAATATTTAGCGAGGCAGCCTCCACCACCTCAACGGGCAGAGAATTCCAGAGATTCACCACCCTTTGAGTGAAGAAGTTCCTCCTCAACTCCGTTCTAAACCGCCCCCCCTTTACCTTGAGGCTGTGCCCCCTAGTCCTACTATCCTTTCTGAGCGGGAAGAGTCTCTCCACCTCTATCCTATCCATCCCATTCATCATCTTATACGTCTCAATGAGATCTCCCCTCATTCTTCTAAACTCTAACGAGTACAAGCCTAGTTTATTCAGCCTCTCCTCATAGCTCAACCCCATCAACTCCGGCATCAGCCTAGTAAACCTCCTCTGCACTCCCTCCAAGGCCAAAATATCCTTGCGTAAATACGGCGACCAAAACTGCACACAGTACTCCAGCTGTGGCCTCACCAATGCCCTATACCTAGGCCACCTTCAATCAAAAAGAAAAATCACTCTAATCCCATTGAACTTCAATATGTAAATGATGCTTCTGTGTAAAGCTTGTATTTCCAACTCCTTCTCTGAAGCATATAACAGATTTCACTAAACAGCCAGTCAACTCCCACAGCACATTACCACACATCATCAATTAAGATCATCACCGAGATCCTGGAAAGTATAGATCAGTTTTCATACCTTGGGAGCTGCCTCTCAATGAAGGTGGACATGGATGACAAAATTCATCAGAGTCTCCAATAGCTGATCAACACAGAATTGGGAGTTTGTACGTTCAATCTCCAGTTCCTGCTATATCGAGCGTAGCTCAAGGACATGTGTTGTCAGAGAGTGCGCACAAACCTCCAAACACCTCATCTGCCTACTTTAAGAATCACCTGTCCCACATTTTTGCAGATCGTGGGCTGGACTAACACTTGGCCCTGAGTCAGAAGGTTGCGTGTTTAAAGCCCATTCTTGAACGTAAAAATCTGGGCTGATGTTTCAATTCAGTCCTCAGGGAGTCTTGCACTGCATGGGGGTTCTGCTTTCCAGATCACAAGTTAAACTAAGGCCCTGCTTGTCTTCTTGTGGTGTGTGTTGAGCGAGTTCATCTCTGGAATGCAGAGGAGTGTTACAATTCGGGTCGAATGGCTGCTCTCTTTTCCCTGTTTCTTTTTTTAAAAATATACTTGCCAATTCAGTGAATGTTTGACTCTTTACACGCTGTGACCACACACACACACACACACACACACACGCACACACGCACACACACACAAACACACAGATAGAAGATAGATTGATTTAAAACCCAGTAAAATAAAGGGCTATATGGCCTTGCAGATTAGTGACTCGGTTGGCTTGAATTCAGTGGTCCTGTTGCTTTTGGGGTCAAGGCAGTTCAAAGATGCTTTACTTGTTTTTGTGGAGACAACAGTGGTGAGTTGAGTTCTTTTTACCATCTCTGTGTGGCACGTAGCTGGTCAAAATCAGCAGAAAGGGTTCAAAAACATACAAGTTGCATGGAGAGGGCGAGAGAAAAGGAACTCACTCAGGGTTTTATTCCTTCAACATCGCAGTTCTTTTCCAATTCTGCAGAGTAAGCAGGTGCTTAACACACACAAAAGAATTGGTTTGTTACATAACCATTGGCAACTACCCAATAACCCAAATACGGCCGTGGCTAGTGCAGTACAACTGTAACTTGATTAGATTAAAGTTGGAAATTCCTCATTCGGCCACATCCCATTGTCCAAGTGACTAAGTCTCCATCCAGCTGAATATCGAAGTGATTGTCCGGAATTTTTGCTGATGGGATAGGAGATAACTCCCATTCATCTTCCTTCAATGTTTCTGGGACAGCCTTTCAGATATGTTGCCTCCATTTCATCAATTTTTGGACTATAGAAGATAGATGCAAATATGCAGTCAGCTTTGACTGTGATCGCAAGTCACTGAAATGTAGCTTTGGTCTTTGGTTTTAATCAATTGGGAGTTTCCAGCCAGGAAATTCAAAGATCAAGTTTTCGATTCAAAGCCTGGCTTCACAATAAGAGAAAGAGCAGGAGGTCCTTGTGCTGAGAAGGCACATGTGGTGATAGGTTCAAGTTCAGATTTACTTTGAGGCTTGTTGAAACTTTTTAACCTAATGTGAAATTAGTGGAATTATGGAAACCTATGTTAAACATAGGTAAGGTCATATATAAGATTAAAATGATACACCAGCCACCAAAGAGAGAAATATCAGTGATGGAGAGTTGGGGTCTTTTACAATTTTGGTACCTGTTTAAAATTAGGCCCTGGATGTTGTTGCTGCCAAAGTCAGCATTTAAAGTTTGAAGTTTATTTATTAGTGTCACAAGTAGGCTTACATTAACACTGCAATGAAGTTACTGTGAAAATTCCCTATTCGCCACACTCCAGCACCTGTTTGGGCACTGAGGAAGAAGTTAGCATGGCCAATGCACCTAATCAGTACGTCTTTCAGACTGTGGGAGGAAACCGGAGCACCCAGAGGAAACCCACTCAGACATGGAGGGGAACATGCAGACTCCGCACAGACAGTGACCCGGGACAGGTCCCTGACACCATGAGGCAGCAGGACTAACCACTGTGCCACCGTGCCGCCCTATTTAGTGCCCATCCAGAATGCTTTGAGAATCAGTTGGTGAGCTGCCTCCTTACACTGGTGCAGCCTGTGTGGTGAAGGTGCACCCACAATGTCTTAAGGTGGTGAATTCCAAGATCTTGACCCAGTAACACCATAGGAATGTGATTCTTTTCCAAGTTGTGATGGTGAGTAAATTGGAGGGGAACTTGAAGTTGGGTGTGTTCCCATTTTGTGCTTTGTCAATGGTGGAAAGCATTTAGGGAGTCAAGTGCTGTTACTGGCTGCACCCTACCCAGCCTCTGACTTGTCTAGTCACCAAGGCGTTAATATGACTGATCCAGTTAAGTTCATGATCATTGGAGACCCACAGAGATGCCAGAATTCCCGCATAAGATATGGCGTTGATACATACAGTCCCTTCTATTCTGCCTCATAAAATTAACAACTGTGTCCCCACCCCCCAACCTCAACTCCAGTCAATGAAGGATGTTATAAGGAGAGCCTCAGTTTACCCCCACATCATGGAGGGCTTCTAAGGATGAGTCACCAGGCTACTCAGGAAATTTGCTGTTAAAGGATTATGCAGTACCAATACTAGCTGAAAACAGCCTTCACTCCTTCCGTAGGCTTTGATAGACTCCAAATTTTCACTAGTGAAAGATAATTAGTCTTGGAGGGGCTCAATTATCTCCTGCAAGAAGTCCCACTGGCTCTGTTCATTTGTGGTTCATGGGCGTCTCTGGCTGGCCAGAATTTATTGCCCATCCCTCATTGGAGGGCAGTTGACAGTCAGCCTTATCGCTATGGTTCCGAAGTCACATGTAGGCCAGACCAGGTAAGGACGGCAGATTTCCTTCTCTAAAGGACACCAGTGAACCAGATGGGTTTTTCCGACAATCGACAATGGTTTCACAATCACCAGTAGATTCTTAATTCCAGGTTTTTTTTTATTGAATTCAAATTCCACCATCTGCGGTGGCGGGATTTGAACCCAGGTTCCCAGAACCTTAGTTGAGTTTCTGGATTAATATTCTTGTGATAATATCACTAGGCCATCGCCTCCCCTATATGTGAAGAACCACAGGTTACTTCATGAGTTGACGTTGCAGAAGCAGTGAGGTCCTGCTTCACCAACCTAACATTCTTCAGTATCAAGAAAACAGCCTTGCTGATCACCCCACACTGGTCACACAAATGATTTGGCCTCAGGATTGGTATCCCTGGCTACAGGCATGTGGGAGGTCAGGGAGCAGGGGGTCCAACCTGCACCTGTACAAAGTGGACCCCCATGAATTTCAGGACAGTAGTTTATGTTGCTGTCTAGAAAGTTCTGAGGTGGAACAAAGAGAAGCTGAATACTGAAACACACATTTATCACTAGTTTTTCATTTATCACTAATCAGTCAAAAATCTGTGCGCCTCAGATGTCTACTCTCTGTCGGGAACTTATCGCTTACACTATATCCCCATGACCAAACATCTCCTTCCTCTCTGTACCTTAAAACAAAACAGGTGCTGTGAATTGGGAGATCCATATCAAGGAAAGGAATTCCTGCAAATCGTCTCCAGGACATTCTGAGGCAGTTATATGTGTTTTACTGGGTTCTGCAGGATTATCCAAGATTCTTCCCTCTTTTGAGTGCTACCCCCCACCTCATCAAGAAAAGAGGTTTTAGTGCTGATGCTTGGTTCAGGTTTTCATTGTCTAACAAGTCAGATTTATCATTGATGGGCGCAACGTACACTTCTTTCGCCTGGATCTTAACCCCATCATTAGTAAAATGTCTTCTATTTGCGCCAGTTGTCAATGCTTTAATTAAGCAAACAGCCATCCTTGTGGCCCCTGAGTATGAGATTGCCAACTTACGCTGCATTATACCTCTGGTTTTGTGCTGTCCATGCTTACTGTTCAAACTCATTCCGCGTGACACTTCCAGAAATAAAAGCTGCAGCTTATTTTTTGTGGTTACAAAGATGTTCAAAAGGTTTCTGTCAGCATAATGAGAGTCTGACCCTTGAGTTTGGGGTCACTTGCATCTCCACTTTGCTGTAATTTAAGACAGTTTTCTAAAAAAAACTGTTTAACTTATATGTTTCATATTAAACATTGTGTATTATTCTTTTGGAGCAACTTACAACCCTGCTGTCAGCTGGGTTTGCACCCAGAAGTGAACAGTAAGAATGAAATTTGTGGGGAAGTTTGAAGATTGGCCTTGCACTGCTCCTCCAGGCCCGGTGATATATTTAGATAACTTCTTCAAACAATCTTTTGTTTTCCCCTAAAGGCTGCGGTGGGATTTTGCTCCATTACAATTGCACGGACATGTAAAGCCCTGCAGTAACTTTCCAATGTGCCCATTCTTCAGGGAAGGAGACTATTCAACCCATGGAACAGCAGCATAACTAACTCTGAGGTTGTCCTCACTTGACATCCACGTGCATGCACTTTCAAGCAATAGTCATTGGGAGTAAACAATGAAGGAGACCAGAAAGACCGTTCCCCTGTCAGGGGCACATGTAAGCAACTATGATATGGGCTGTAATCAATTACAATTGTACCATGCAAAGCTTATTCATTGCTGCAAGTTTTCATCTACTGCTTCCCATCACAGTGCCAAGGACCTGGGTTCACTTCCCAGCTTGGGTCACTGTCTGTACGGAGTCTGCACATTCTCCCCATGTCTGTGTGGGTTTCCTCCTGATGTTCCAGTTTCCTCCCACAGTCCAAAAGACATGGTAGTTAGATGCATTGTTCATGCTAAATTCTCCTCAGTATCTGAACAAGCGCCAGAGAGGGCAACTGGGCAATTTTCTCAGTAACTTCATAAGACCATTAGACCATAAGACGTAGAGCAGAATTAGGCCACTCAGCCCATCGAGTTTGCTCCACTATTCAATCATGGCTGATATTTTTCTCATCCCCATTCTCCTGCCTTTACCCCATAACCACTGATCCCCTTATTAGTCAAGAACCTATCTATTTTTGTCTTAAAGACACTCAATGATTTAGCCTCCACAGCCTTCTGCGACAAAGAGCTTCACAGATTCACCATTCTGGCTGAAGAAATTCCTCCTCATCTCTGTTTTAAAGGATTGTCCCTTTAATCTGAAGTTGTGTCCTCTGATTCTAGTTTTTTCTACTAGTGGAAATATCCTCTCCATGTCCACTCTATCCAAGCCTCACAGTATCCTGTAAGTTTCAATAAGATTCATTCTTCTAATGCAATGTTAATGTAAACCTACTTGTGACACTGATAAATAAACCTTTTAAAAAAAACTATACTCTCTGTAAACTTCTGTTCTTTGAACAGTTTGAGTCTTGAGCCCCTGTTTTATTCCTATTTGCTCTGTAGTTATACTGCCTGGAGTAAACTCTGAGCATTATCTCTCTGTCTGTAAGCAAAGCAATTCCACCTTAAGATAATGCAGAGAAAGAGGTGGGAGAAGCAAGTACAAATAGCTGCCTTTGATTAATGCCATGATGGTGATTTGTGTAACAAATCATTGACAGGATAATCTGTTATGGTCCCCTTACCATTCCTTTCATTAACAACCGCAACTGCTGTTAGTGATCGTTCAAAAAACTGGCCAGCAGAAACCAAGAACTTTTTTAATCTCCTGATTCTAAGGTGCAAATATGAGTTCGATCAGTCAATCATGGGCGAGTGATTTTACTGGATGCTTTTCAACAGAGGGAAATCACTTCTTAAAGAAACAAAGGCAGATTCAATTACTTCAGTTATGAGATTTCCCTCAGGACGTGAAACATACACCCATGCTGATAAATATCCATGTACAGGGGGGAAATAAATACATTTAATCCATCGAGGGATTAGTTCAAGTAAAGTATGGAGTTCATTCTCGCCTGAGTCAGATTACTCAGTCAATGTCTAAAATGGGAACAGCAACTGATCTAGATTTTTAGCTAAATGATGCAGTTTTCCTGTGAAGGTGAAGTGAACTCTTGGTTAATGCTTGATATGGGAACGAGAATGTACTGACGATGAAAGGCAGTGTTTTTTTTATTCTTCAAAGAGCATTCTGGCTCAATCTTCAGTTTAACCGAGTGAGCTGATTTTACCTGGCTAATAGTTGGGTGCCTCATGGGAATGGTGGGGGGGGAATATCCCCTATTGGCCTCTCACTATCCCTGGATTAGGGAGAGGAAAAGACTGCCTGCATTCTCATTCCTGACTTCTTCTCAGGTGTTCCTGCTGGACAGTTCCAATCCGTAAGTGTCGGCTCGGGCGTGACTTCGATGTTTGCCTATGTTAATTCATCAAACTTACGTTCTTCTCGTAGGCACCCACGTGTAGAATGAGAACAGGAGCAAAGTGCTGTGGCGACGGTGCAGAGGGACCTCGGGGTCCTTGTGCATGAGCCGCAAAAACCCAGCCTGCAGGTGCAGCAGGTGGTCAGGAAGGCGAATGGGATGCTGGCCTTCATAGTGAGGGGGATTGAATATAAAAGTAGGGAGGTCTTGCTGCAGCTGTATAGGGCATTGGTGAGGCCGCAGCTGGAGTACTGTGTGCAGTTTTGGGCGCCGCACCTGCGCAAAGATATTTTGGCCTTGGAGGGAGTGCAGAGGAGGTTTACTAGGCTGATACCGGAGTTGAGGGGGTTGAGCTATGAGGAGAGGCTGAATAAACTGGGCTTGTACTCGTTAGAGTTTAGAAGAATGAGGGGAGATCTCATTGAGACGTATAAGATGATGAATGGGATGGATAGGATAGAGGTGGAGAGACTCTTCCCGCTCAAAAAAGACAGTAGGACTAGGGGGCACAGCCTCAAGATAAAAGGGGGGCGGTTTAGAACGGAGTTGAGGAGGAACTTCTTCACTCAAAGGGTGGTGAATCTCTGGAATTCTCTGCCCGTTGAAGTGGTGGAGGCTGCCTCGCTAAATATTTTTAAGACGCGGGTTGATGGGTTTTTGATAAGAGAGGGGATTAAGGGTTATGGGGAGAAAGCGGGAAAGTGGAACTGAGCAGCGACAGATCAGCCATGATCTTATTGAATGGCGGGGCAGGCTCGAAGGGCTAGATGGCCTACTCCTGCTCCTATTTCTTATGTTCTTATGTACTGAAGGCATTCTGTACTTGTGGCACCCTATACCAGCAAAGTCAGCACAAGAGGAGGAAGGGGGAGGTGGGCCAGTGGGAGGGGGGGACAGGGGAAGAATTGGGAACAATCAAACACAGAAGGAGGCCATTCAGCCCAGTGCCACCATGCCAGGTCTCTGCAAGGGCTACCTAGATGGCTTGGTGGCACAGTGGTCAGCAATGCCATGGCCATGCCAGGCCATGCCAGGGACCTGAATTC
The DNA here is from genome assembly GCF_965287045.1 of Carcharhinus amblyrhynchos. Lineage (NCBI taxonomy): Eukaryota > Metazoa > Chordata > Chondrichthyes > Carcharhiniformes > Carcharhinidae > Carcharhinus > Carcharhinus amblyrhynchos. The sequence continues at coordinate 60,596,497 of NC_137335.1, forward strand.
AATTACGGCTTTGGTCAAAATCTGTGCGGAGTCTGCACGTTCTCCCCATGTCTGCATTGGTTTCCTCCTTGTGCTCCGGTTTCTCCTCACAGTCCAAAAGAGGTGCTGGTTTGTTGCATTGGCCATGCTAAATTCCCCTTCAGTGTACCCGAACAGGTGCCGGAGTGTGGCAGCTAGGGGATTTTCACAGTAAAAATTGCAGTGTTAATACAAGCCTATTTCTGACAATAGTAAGTAAATAAACCTACTCCCACTCCCGTGCTTCTTTCCATAGCTCTGCAATTTTTTTCACCTCTGATAATTGTCCAATATCTGAAACTATTTTGACAGCCACAACTGGATCTGCTTCCATCACCCTGCCATAGACTGCATTCCAAATCCTAACCACTCACTGCATAGACAGCGTTTGCTCATGTCACCTCTGGTTCTTTTATCGTTCATCTCAAGTCCTTGGCTCCTGACCCTTTGGCCAATGAGGACACTTTTGGTCTATCTACTCTGTTCCAGACCCCTCGTGATTTAAACGCTTCTATCAAATCTCCTCTCGCCAATCAATCCAGGTAACCGAAGTGGGTCAGGAAGTCACTCTCACTGCAGGACAGAGTGAGTCAGGAAGTCACTCTCACCGCAGGACAGAGTGAGTCAGGAAGTCACTCTCACTGCAGGACAGAGTGAGTCAGGAAGTCACTCTCACTGCAGGACAGAGTGAGTCAGGAAGTCACTCTCACCGCAGGACAGAGTGAGTCAGGAAGTCACTCTCACTGCAGGACAGAGTGAGTCAGGAAGTCACTCTCACCGCAGGACAGAGTGAGTCAGGAAGTCACTCTCACTGCAGGACAGAGTGAGTCAGGAAGTCACTCTCACTGCAGGACAGAGTGAGTCAGGAAGTCACTCTCACCACAGGACAGTGTGAGCCAGTCATGAGAAGACAAAGATGGAGCTGTGGGGATTGGTCCATGGTGCAAGGGAGGAGGCGAAACAAAGATGAAGTCCAGCCAGGTGTGTAAATCAAACATCATTTAGTTATCTTTTTACTGGCAGCCTCCAGACAGCCTTTTATCTGTTTCTTTCACTGAGGAAGTTGATCAAACTGTATGTGCTGTGGTCATTCCCAAACAAATTTCATGAAAGGACCTGAAATTAGATATTGGATCCAGTGTGCATAGTCAGTTAACCTGACGCATGGTTTCAACAAATCCCCAGGGTGACCAGAGCTCACCCTACCCAATGTACTCTGTACACGTCATTAGCCAGGTTAGATCCTAGCCCAACTGTTTCAGATGTGACAAACATGCATTGCAGGGTGGAATTTCTGGGGCTGGATGGCTGGCAGTTTACTTACAACTACTTACTTTTGAAAGTAGTAAAATATTTCAAGACATTCCATAGAGCGGACACTGCACGATAATGGAAGAATTAGGAGTGTCCGAGAAGGTTGCTCTCATCAGCTTCATCGAAGCCTGAGAGAAATAATGCCATGGAGGAAATGCAAAGGATGGCTACACAGAAACGCAAAGTTCAAATTAAAATGGTAAAAGTCTTTGCCATCACTGCTGGGGTGAAAGGAGAGTGAGAACAGAATTGCAAGGCAGAGATTACTGAAGTAGGAAAGGGTGAGGCCACAGAGGCAGCAATGCTGAAGGTTTTGAATTCAGTATATTAAAGAGCAGGAGCCCATTGGAGGTCAATGATGACAGGAGTTATTGGAAACTTAGAAAGATGGAATGCAGGCAATCATGTTTTGGATAGTTTGGAGTCAATGTAGGTGGCAATTGAGAGGTCACTGTGGGGTCTTTGAAGAAATTAAGTCTGGAAGTACCAAAAATCATGGCTAAGTTTTGCTGCAGTTGTAGGGATAGAGTGCATATTTATACTGATAGAGATATACATAATATTGCAGGTGAAGATCCAACTCACACAACATGGTGGTATTTCCCCAAAACATGCCAGCAACAGGTTATGACTGAAAACTGGCATCTTTCTCCTCAACGATAAGGTCCGTTTTTGTCTCCAGATCTTCTGACACTTTGGGGGATGTAGGGGGGCATGTTTTGTGCCTTCATTCTTGAGGGGTGAGACCCAAATTTGCCAGCAAGGCTGATTCCATAGAGATCGTGGTGCCCCAATCTCAAAATAAAGTGACAGCACCCCCTCCAGCAGCACCCCTCCCCTCCCCCACCACCCACCATGGACATCGGGATCCCTCCCACCCCATCCATCATTTCAGGTAATTTCCCCCATTCCCCCCCACATCATTGCCTCACCCCTGGCCCCATCCCTTGGCAGTGTCAATCTGGGTGCCCAGGGGCAGTGCTTGGGCAATTCCTTGCCATGTTCCTGACCACACCCCCCACCCTCTCCGACTGGGCGCTGGCATGGTCATCTTGACGACTGGAGAGGAGTAGTGATTCCCACCAGCACAACATAACGCCAGCAGGGGCAGAACATCTGATGCCCCAGAAGCATTGACATTAAGCTGTTAAGTAATATTTAAATACTTATTGCAAGTTGATGGTTATGAGGTTCACACCCTTGGTGAGCATGAACCTGATTACATCGCAGACAGAGGGTGAGGAAGTTCTCATTCTGAGAACTCCCTGGCACAAATCCCATTATGACCATCCTGTGAGAGTTAGCGACCACAAGGGGGCTTATGCCCACAGCGAACGGCACCAGAAAATTGTGGCCCATATGCCAACTTTGACATATATCGCGAATTCTCCAACATCACTGGACTAACATGCTCAATTCCCACCAAGATCTACTGGGTACAATTTTACCTGCTGTCCATGCCATGTTCCTGCTGCAACGAGGTCGGGGAATTTGGCACCAGCTTTATCTCCATTCACAGCAACAGGATGGGAAAATCTCGCCAGTGTGAACAGTGGTAATGTCATTGCTTCTGGGGTGTTAGATACTCCCCCTTGCTTGTGTGGTGTTATGTTGGTGGGAAACACTTACTACTCTCCACTGTGTTTTAACCCTCAGAGCAAGTAAGGATGGCGATTAAACACACCACAGCCTGCGGACACAGTTTTAAAAATGCCACTTCTGATTCAGTTCTGGTTCAGTTTGGAGGACTCTTGCTTCTCAGTCAGAAATTTGTTAGTCCAAGTCCCATTCCAGAATCCTCAGTACAAAAATAGAGGGCAAGATTTATCCAACTGGCAGGATCTCCCAGTCCCGCCAATGGTGACTTTCCACTGGAGGGTCCACTAGTGGCGCAGGATGTTCCCTGAACCTGATGCTGCTTATATCACTGCGGAGGTGGGGGTGCAGGGAAGATCTCTTTCTGAGATCTCGGCAGCGCAAATGCCTCTCGCGCAAGAGTTAGTGGTCATAACGAGATTTATGTCCATGGTGAACAGGGCCAGAAAATCACCCCGAGAGCAGTCGATGGTTGCATTAATTTAAAAAGTTTAAGAAATTTTCCTTAAATGAATCCTCAGAGGGCATGGAGACTGAGGGTTGTAGCAGGCTATTGCTCCAATCCTTAATGTTGAGGTGCATAAATTTGGAGCTGTTTGTTATGAACCCTTTAAGTTCAGTCGCTTAATGCATTGCTTAGAAATATCTAATTGTCCATTCAAAACTTTAGAGAGGTATAAAGTTAAAGTTTAGTTATTAGTCACAAGTAGGCTTACATTAACACCGCAATGAAGTTACTGTTTCAATCTGCGGGCTTTTCTTCAGCCCTCAAACATCTACCAGACTAGCCATGTGACTAATTAGGAGACACATGTATGTCACGAGTCATGGTTCACAATAATACAAGCTGCCTGATCCAAATCTTTAAAATAAGGCTAATTTATTTTGCAGTATATGGATCCCATATAGGCTGTAGGTTGAAGAGTGATGGTAGTTCCATTTCATGAACCAAAACACCTGGGAGACTTGGAACCTTCTTGTTGACTTTGTACCTCCCATCTTAAATTATATTGGATGCATGATGCACTCTTTAGTACCTTCAAGAAGTGGATTTGGGCATTGTGAATTTGGGCACTAAAAATATTTAGCATTGCTGATTTGCACAATGTTGCATTTCCCTACATTGAATTTTATCTCCCACACATTGGCCCATTTGAGGAGATTACTTAGATCTTCCTGGTGGTTACCCTCACCTGCTGCTTCAGTAATGGCTGAATACACTCGGCAGACACCAGCAAAGAGTGGTCTGACTTGATATTCCTTCTTGGATGTCATTTCCAAGGAGAAGTAACAAGTGTGGGACCAGGGCAGTATCTTCGGGCACCATGCTTAAGACTGGCTTTCAGCTTAAGGTTTCGTTAATTTTGTTCAGTTTGTTAAAACATGTCCTTATAGGATCATATATTGCAGAAGGAGGCCAATCGGCCCATCGAGTCTGCACCGACCACAATCCCACACAGGCCCTATCCCCTAGCTAGTTGCCCCTGACATGAAGTTGCAACTTAGCATTGCCAATGCACCTAACCCGCACATCTTTGGATTGTGGGAGGAAACCGGAGCACCCGGAAGAAACCCACGCAGACACAGGGAGAATGTGCAAACGCCACACAGACAGTGACCCAAGCCGGGACTCGAACCCGGGTCCCTGGTGCTCTTATGCATAATGGACGCCATAATGATCTGGTTCTTCCAAAGGCAGATTCGAGTGTGGGACATGAAGGAAAGCCTTGGAAAATTTGTGAATCGTTAGGCCTGATAAAAAAATAAAAATGCTATATCAACTTAAGGGGGGGGGGTAAAAAGTTCCTTGAAGAATGAGGAGTGGAAATATTAAAGCTGTTGAATTGGCGACATATTGTGTCATGTTTGTTTGTATCCACGTTGATTAGAATGTTGAATCATACCAACTCTTGTGCTATAACAGATAATTGCGCTGACAAGGTACAGCGTGGGGCACTCGGACAGATCGAGTCACCAGCCCCTCGACTCTCACATTATTTATTGTGTGTCTCCAGTTTTAGCAGCGGCTGTCAGCAGAGGTGTTAAATGGAAGAGAAACATTCGCAAAGTTGAGTGGGAAAACAGAAAGTGAGTCAGTCCAGAGCGGTCACACACACCTCCTGCAGAGCGCTATTGTCTGTGGTTGTTTGCCTGTGTGATCTTCGTTTTTGGGGAGCTCTTTCTCCTGAGATATTATTCCAATTAATAATGGCAGAGCAGCGGCCGGAGTGGGAATTCTGGAGAGGAAAACGTTGAAAGTGAAGAAAACACTCAGTGTTAATTCTTGTCAAGTAAACACTGTGACTATATCACGGTTCCCAAGGCTGCTGCGCTTGCTGAATGCTTCAGATTAACAAAATAAGAGAAACGTGACTTGTGTGTCCCTTACATTAAATGCGGTGATAAATATGCCGCCTGCCCCAAATGTGGTTCTATGTCTATTGTTCTGTGCCTTGAATTAATGATTGTCCTTTAAAGCAGCAATACAAGCACATAGGGAAGACTGATTTGGATTAGCAGAATGGCCACCTGTGAACGGCCTGTGTGAAAAATGTTTCCCTCAAATCAGCTTGTAAATGATAATAGTCAAGGTTACTGACTCACAACTATTTAAAACTTTTCAATTGGTGTTTTTTTTTTCGTTTTCCGTTCTTACTTTGCTTTTGAGGCTTGAGCGAGGCTTCCCCTCTGATCTAAATAAGGAGCATTTCAGTTTCAGGGTCTGCTCATTTTTTTAATCACAGGGAGAGCTCCTAATTCTGGGCTTTAAACTGTGTTCTGCAAAGCATAATGAATCTGCCTTCATATAAGCCCAGACAATGGGGCTCTTTCAGAGCTCAAGCCCTTCCTCCTGAGATATTGTTATAACTAATAACTCCTGCCAGCTGTGCTGAAGGGAACCTCAACTCTGTGGGAGAATGAAGTAACTCCAGCCCTCAGAGGATTTGAAGTGACTCTGAGCCGAAATTGGATTATGAAGGGGGGGAAAGGTCACCCTGCGCCCACAACTTATCACTTATGTCGCTCCAAATGAGTGAGCATATTTATCCCATTATCCACGAATTAGTCAGGAGGACGTTCAGAAGAGAAATTTGCGCAAACAACTCGAAATACCTCAGAGCAAACTTAAAGAGAGCAAGGGAAACAAATACCTCAGTCACAATACCCGGCACAGGTAATGGCTGCAAGCAGTTTAGCTTTCATCAGACAAGGTAATGCACCCTGCCGCATTAACCCTCTAAGCTGACTGGCTTCTTTTACGAGCTTTGCACAGAATGTTCTTGCTGGCTCGTGGATGTCATGCCGTGCAAAAATATAAAAAAAACCTGCTGCTTCCCCGACCCAAGAGTTGATCGCGAAGGAGAAACTTTCCATGGCAACAGGTCAATGTGTTTGTATCCTAGCTCTGTGAAATGTGAGAAGATACAAGCCTGACACCATATTTCACCCTTTGTGTCATCGTTATTGTCACATCTCACTGTAAATTAGAAAGTGGAGGTGACCGTTTGTGGCTGATGAGATGTGGTGGGGATGACAAAGAATTAAGATTTAGAACGTCTAGTTTCTAAATGAAATGATTGAACAAGGGAACAAAGTTTAACAGAAGAAGCCTCCTACCCTGAAATCACTCCAGCATGTAAATCCATCCCCCCCACGCCCCAACCCCCACCCACAATGGTTCATGCTAAATTAACTGTGGGCTTCATCCCCTTGAAATGAAATTTGGAGTTACTTATTTAAGCCTTACCACCCTATGAGGAGTAATAAATCTGGTGACATCATTTAAAGAACTAAAAAAGGGATCAGAAATATTTAAAAATTAAAAGGGAGTAGGAGCACAAATAATAAATAAACTAGGTGATGTATTGTTCATGAGTGTCCAGATTCTGAAACGCAGTCGTGATGTTTAGCAGCTAAGATAGAGTTGTGTTTAATCTAATCCATCCCTTTCAGGGAAATTTTGTGACCCAGTGGGTTATCTCTGACCCAGAAACTCTGGGTTCAAGTTCCACCCCAGAAATTGTTGGCCAAGGAAGGTGTATTCATAATGACACGGCCAAATGGACTGATTGTCAACCTGTAAATCCTTCCAGTACACGTTCATGATGGGGTGGTAAGAGAGGCAGTGACTGCTGCTCAGTCATGTGCTGGAGTCTCTACTATCACTGTCCACAAACTGTAGACTGCAACATGTGTGTAAAAGTGCATGTTGGCACAGCAACACTGGGTGGCACAATGACATAGTGGTTAGCACTGCAGCCTCACAGCGCTGGGGACCTGGGTTTAATTCCAGCCGTGGGTGACCGTCTGTGTGAAACTTGCACATTCTCACTGTGTCTGTATGGGTTTCCTCCAAGGGCTCTGGTTTCCTCCCACATGCGTGAGAAAATTTACAGCACCAGTTAGTCATCAATAGTTATGAGTCATAAAGAGTTTTATGAAACTCAACGACTTGACCACCAGATCCCGTGAGAGGAGACGCAAAAAGCTTTTCAGCAATCACAATTTCCAGTTTCACAAACTAAAGAAATGTGTACCTGAAGCAATGTTAAAGTTAGTTCCCTGTATGACAGATAACTGATGTAATAATTCAATCCTCTTTTTTAATGGGCAGCAATTTACCATCAGATAATAGGAAGGCTAATGGAACTCATCATTACTTATGCACAATTCAGTCAGCAATTTCTGACGAGGGCAGTTAGTCCTCAAAATGTGTTAGCTTCCTGAAAAAGACATCTTACTGCCTTAATTACCATTCAAACGTATTGAGGCACCTGCACTTGCAAAACAGTACCAACCAAACTTACCACAGAAAGCTTGGTTGTGCCCATTTCAGTCTAACGGCCCCTTTTGAACATTGTGGGTAAGTCTTAATTACTGGGGAACAACCATCTCTCACACGGTGCATGAACTACTACAATCATAACTTTGTCATGCCACTTTGCTCCATGGGTTGATCAGAATGATCTCAGGTCCCTGACACCTCCACAACTACCGCCTATGTTGACCGGTGATCTGATCAACTTCAAGCATAGTCCAGGAACTGAAATTCAAATAAGAATTAGACACTTCAGTGCAATTTTAAATAAAATTTAAAAAAGAAAAATAGATCGAGGCCTAATGACTATTGCAATGGAGTGACGGTGAACATGGTACAATGTCCCTTGTCATTCTTAATCTGCTTGCAGTCTTTGAAATAAGCCCCAATTCCATTCCATTGGCCAGCTGAGTGCGACTACCCTCACCAGGTTCCATTCTTACTTATTCAATTTTTGCTGGGAAACTTCTGTGATTATTTCACGTTGCACGCCGGAACCATTTCCTCTGGATTCCTCTGAGGAACAACTCGAATTTTCCAACTACATACTGTCATTCAGTGACACTGGACAAAGGCACTACCCTGTAATCCCGCACACTTACTAATCCATCTAACCTACACATCTTTGGACTGTGGGAGGAAACCCATGCAGACACACGGAGAATGTGCAAACTCCACACAGACAGTGACCCGAGGCCGGAATTGAACCTGGGTCCCTGGTGCAGTGCTAACCATTGTGTCACTTTCACATCTTAACCCACACCAAGTTCTACTCACCTTTGTGCTCACTGCCTACATTGGCTTCTACTGTGACAAACAACTCAAACTTAACATTCTGACTTTCAAATCCTTTTGGGGGCTCACCCTATCATTGTAATCTTCTGTAACCCTCTAAGAGCTAACCCTCTATGGCTGGGGATTCCTCCAGTGCCCAGCTATCACACATTCCCCACTTCATCATCCCACCACTGACTGTCATGATTGAAGACACCTCAAAGCCATGGGTTCTGCAACTGCCTCTGTAAACCTCATTGCCTTTCCACCCCTCTCTCTCCTCCTTAAAATGTGCCTCTCTGAATCAGCTTTTAGTTCATCACCGCTTCTAATATTGCCATCTTTGGATGGCTGTCAATGTTGTATGATTGCGCTACAGTAAAGTGCTTCAAGACATTTAAATGTGAATTGCTGTTGCTTATTCTGCGTAAGAGATTTCACAGAAAGCTCTGTCAATTGATCAATACATGAAATACCAGGACAAGCTGTAGTTTTGAAAGGTAAACCAGCTTCTATTTCGATAGGAAAGGCTGGAGATGAGGTGGCGGCTTCCTTATCCTTTCCATTTTCCATGAGGAAAGAATTGATGATGTGAACAAGTGCTGGCAACTATTGTTGGAAGTGGCTCCAGCTGCTCGGAGACATCAGCTAAGCCTGCATCCGAAGCCTCAGTGCCAGGACTGCCGCACCAACCAACAGCCACCCGACACCACAGTTGTCTCTCCCATTCAGGGAACACTTTGACACAGCCCTCTAATGCAGAGCAGATAAACATACTTCATGATGTATGTCAATGCAGTAGGACGACATAAAACTGAGGGCACATTTTCAATGCACTGAATGTTGATCTTCTAATTTATCCTGTTTGCAGTGTTTGTTTGATCTGGCTTTAGTAAATAGCTAGAATATTGGGAAGAAGTTCAAAGGTGGCAGTCAGCTTGAGTCACCTGACATGATCTTGGAGCCTCTGATTTACAGGCGGAAAAGCAAAACTGGGTATTGACAGAAGACGGACATTACTGGAAATGGTCCTAAGAACAACCCAGCACGGGAAACAGGCCCTTCGGCCCAACGAACTTCGTTCAGCCCCTGTTACCCTGTATGGATATCATCTCATTCATGTTTTCCTCCTCTTCCACGTGTGGCCTGAGAAGGTCTCCCCCACATTTTATGGCATGTTCAGATGGCAAAACACCACAACATGCAGCAGATAGTGATGACTTCAGAAGGGTTGGCAGTCCACATGTAGGGCTGAAAGTTTCTCCGGTGAGTCACGATCTTGACATTGGGGTGAGTTCCGGGCCGGGGACCCAGTAGTGGTCAAGGTGGGACAACGGACGTGATTTTCTGAAGCCGGCCTGTTAAGGAGCTGTCTCGAGGAGCCCCGCCCATTTAGGGACGGTGGCCGTGGTTGTAGTACTGGGAGGTTCAAACAGCACAGCTTGCGGATAGGGCCACTATCCACATTCACAGTGTGGGTGATGCCAGCAGGGATAACAGCAACACCACGCAGATACGTTTGGTGGGAAGGGAAGTGGATGCCAGAAATATTGCACGGAAATGCAAAAGGTCTTGCAACCCACACATCACAATTGTACATTACACTCCCAGCACCTCAACTTCCAAACCTATCTCTGCCTCCATATTGTTGATAAAATTCAGTGCATGGTGCACTTCACAGCATTAATAATGGCTGGGGATTCATTGTATCTGCATTCTGATACTTTGTAAGGGACTTTGATTGGGTTCAACGGGCCAACAAATGATCGTCTTGGTCTCCAACAACCAAACATTCATTTTCCTGAGACTTTTAACTATCAAATACTATCAAATAATTACTATCAATTACTATCAAATAAACTGGTTGGACTTAAACCTGGTGTTGTGACACTTCTTGCTATTTTCAACTACCACAGGCATCAGGGATTGATGCAGAATAAAAGCATTGTGGTTCTTCGCTATTTAATGGAGTTCACACTTCTGACATCACCTGCACGTTAATGGAGCGGCACAGTGGTTAACACTGCTGTCTCACAGCGCCAGGGACCCGGCCTGAGTCACTGTCTATGTGGAGTTTGCACATTCTTCTTGTGTCTGCGTGGGTTTCCTCCTGGTGCTACTGTTTCCTCCCACACTCCAGTGATGTGCGGGTTAGGTGGATTGGCCATACTAAATTGCCCCTTAGTGTTAGGGGGTCTAGCAAAGATAAATGCGTGGGGTTTTGGGGATAGAGCCTGGGTGGGATTGTTGTCGGTACAGACTCAATGGGCTGAATGGCCTCCTTCTGTGCTGTAGGGTTCTATGTTTCTTCCTGTGGTAGCTCATGTATATTTCGTGAAGCTCAAATAACCAAGAAGTCCATCTCGGATGCTCAGTGAGCTCCGCCAGGTTCTGCATCTCTGTATCTCTCTTCAGTTAGCATCTTCTTTCCACTGGGAAAGTGGTAGCAATATTTGCACTGGTGAAATCAAAACAAAATACTGCGGATGCTGGAATCTGAAACAGAAAATGCTGGCAAATCTCAGCAGGTCTAACAGCATCTGTGGAGGGAGAGTAGAGCCAACGTTTCGAGTCAGGATGTCTCTTCGTCAGAGCTGCCTTTACTCTGGTAAATGTTCTTTCAGGTTGCTTGACTTAATCAGGTAGAAACAGCAGATTGCCACATCAGATGAACGTTGTCCACTTTAACCTGGAAGGATCCTGTAACGGGGGAGCCTAATGCCAGTCTGACCTTCACGTTTATGAAAAAAGTTGCATCAGTTGTCGCAGGTTGTCAATACGTTAGCCTGCATACCGCGATGTGTGTCTGCACCAGAATAGGGTTTAGGAGATAGGTCTCTCCTGACATGTCCAGGTAGGCTTGACATGACCTGTAAAGATAGGGGGTATTGATAGGAATAAACATAACTGATGGTAAGTGAATAACATAGTTAAATTCCATTTTCAGAAACCCAGTTAGAATTGTGGAAAAAAGGAGACATACTAGATTTATAATGCTATTGTGTGAATGGTAATGTGAAGGCCCTGTCTGAAATCTTTCTGGATTCCAAACTCGGCTGTTAATAGCATCAGGGGCAGGCACAGACAAGTGGTGACACAGTGTATAAATCAGTGGAGTGGTTTAACTTCCTGACAGTAGTATGTTTGAAAGTCATGGTGGTACCCTTTGAATAACAACTCCAACTCTGACCTTTGACTCTTGCTGTGAATTTCTAACCTCCTCCTCCTCTGTTCCCCGTGCCACTTTCCTCACACTTCTGACTGCGTTGAAGTCAACATTCGGCGGTGCATAATTACAGTGGATTTCCCTGGCACTAAATCTTTTCCAAGCCAAGAATACATTCACAATATTTGAGTTTTGGATTCCTAAAACATAAAGGCAGGTGAAGGAAATTGACCAGTCTGTCAGAGAGAACTCAGAGTGTCTGCCAGTATGGGCAACGGAAACATTTCACCACTTAAGTAGTGGCCAATGTATTAATGATGATGCAAAGGTAGATTGTTGAGGCTGAACTTCTGCTTCACACCTTGACTGGGCCTCAGATTGCAAAACTATTCTCAATGCTGACAATAGGGTCCAAATTCTGTAGTGGCATAAGTAGAGATTTTAATTATGACAATCTAATATGGGATAGGGTGATCAGAGGGAAATATTAACCCTCCCATCGTGGACAACAGGAGAAAATGTAGGGAAGACATGTAGGCACCTGATGGGTGCAGTTGATGAGGGTGACTAACAGGGCAGATGATTTAAGAATGCCATGGGCATCTATCTAAGGATGTGTTGAGAATTGGGTGACATGTCTGAGGTGGCATCAGATGCTGAAACATAACTGGGTGCCAGGAGCAATGGTTTGGAGCACTCTTGATGAGGCTGAATGACAGGTGGGACAGGTGAATTTAGAACAAAGAAAAAAGAACAGTACAGCACAGGAACAGACCCTTCAGCTCTCCAACTCTGTGTCTACACAGATGCCTCTTTAATCTAATATTTTCTTGCCTCCACATGGTCCATGTCTCTCTGTTCGTGCCTATTCATGTATCTATCCGGATCCTTTCTGCATCCAGTGATATAACAAAGAAGACAGGATACAGATTTTAAGTCTCCTGACTCCGGGTGGGATCCTCTGGCCTCGCTCTCAGCCAGGATTCTCTCGTCCCACTGCAGTGAACGGAGATTTGGCACAGCGCCAAATTCTCTGTCCATGCTGACAGCGGCAGAGTGTGAACAGCCAGAGAATTCCAGCCCACCTCTGTGGATTTTGATCCTCATTCTTAAAATGCCTATTCTTCTGCTTCTCCTCCAGGTAGCGTTCTTGGTTATTCAGGGTTACCGAACCACAGTTTATGGGATGATTTTACAGGGCAAGAAGGCAAGTCCCAAGTCTACCTCAACTGGAATGGGAAATGAGCCATGCACTCTGGGCAAGATTCTGAACCACATGCTAGCCATCTATTCAACTGAACTAACCACCCCTCCCTTAAAATATTCCTAATTCCTTTAAATTCCATCTTTGTGTAGGTCTTTAAATAATCAAAGTAAAATTGCATCTTACAATACACATCCTATCTGCTCACACATATAGAAGACAGGGGTGCACAGTTGGCAGTTCCAGAAGATCACATTGACATGAACGGCCAGAAAGTTCTGACCAATAATTTCTTTCTCTATACAGATGCTGCCAGACCTGCTGAATATTCTGCACCACTTTCTGTTTTTATGTCAGATAGCTCCTTAGAGCTGAAAAACCCTGAAAGAATAGAGCATTGACTATATTAATGGCTGCAGATCCCTTGAGGAGAGACAGGAGGGGTAAAGCCACGTGGCCACAGAAAATATTGTTATGACTATGTGTGCTAGTATATCAGTGCTCAGTGATATCTGACAAATGCTAGTCATGTTAGAACCACCCAGTTTTGTTTATGACTTTGTAATAACCCAATGATATACATTAATTGTGCTAGCACTTAAAGGTAATTGATAGTTATTTTCCCACCTGTATTCCTCTATTACCAACTTTGACAGACTTGTTTCATTTTACTATGCTTTTTATGAAGCCAAAGAAAGAAGCAAATAACCCAGTATGCAGAAGCCATTTTGAAGCTGATTACTTTCTTGAACTAATCTAGTTTAAATTAGTTAGATTGGCCATGCTAAATTGGCCAATGTGTCAGGGAGATGGCTAGAATAAATGCATGGGTTTATGGGGATAGGACCTGGTTAGGATTGTGGGGTCGGTGCAGATTTGATGGGCCAAATGGCCTCCTGTACTGTAAGATTCTATGATTCTAATCTGTTCCTAAACTAACAAAGACAGTAGAAATCTATCTCTATAAGTTGTAATTCAAGCAATATTCCTCTTATAGACTTAAACTCCTCTTCAAAATCATCTAGGAACGCACCCAGTTAGTTTAAGATTAGAATCATAGAATTGTTTCCATAAACTGGAGACAAAAAGTTCAATTTTTGTCAGTAAGTCAACTGGAAGTTGCTCAATTGTTTATTGGAAGGAAGAATGGACGCTGTATTAGGTAAGCAATAAATGATTGGGTGTGTGCTAAATATCTGGATGTCTCTAAGCTACACAATTAATTATGTTACAAACTGCAACAGTTACTGGGAACTGCTGTTACTACTTTCTAAATGACCTTATTAAACAGCACTGAAACAAACTCTACAGAATGGGTGGGGAATGCGGTGGTGGTGTGAAATATGAACTCTGCAAAAAGTTTCCCAGCCCATCTCACGTGGCCTCCACTGTTTTTATGGGGCAGATATCGGGATGCCCGAGTGTCCCATGGAGAAGAGGGGATACTGATTAATGCATTTGAATTGGGTTCCTATAGTGCAACTTAGAGTCTGATTTAAAATTAATCAATCCCAGGAATCTTGGCAGTGAAAGGGAGATGAGAACCACCCGGATCTCTGAAGAAAGGGGCATTTTCAGCAATCCTTGTGGACCAAGAGAAGCAGGAATGCTTCCTTCAGGCCATCAAAGGGAACCTTTGGCCTTCCAAAACCTCATTAGGCAGCTTGCCCCATCTCGCCCCCCCTCACCCACATTGCCAACTTCGCTATTGACAAGTTTCCCCCTTGCCAAGTTTTATTGTCCACTCTCAAAGATTGGAGTTAATCCTCATGAGATTGGAGTTAGTCCTGTATGCAGCCTCTTGGGTAGGTTAGAGCCAAAACTGTTGCTATGAATGATTTCATATCAATAAAACCAATATGTCTTTTCCAGGATCTTCAGTTGTTTTCAGCCACACTGAATGCCCCACCTCCCTCATCCCCTCCCAACTCCTCAGGAATATCTGTCTGGTATCTGTCTTTCTGCTGTTTGATCTGAAGAAAGGTGCAGAGATATTGGTAACGGTAGGGATGAATAAGAACAAAGGACAGACAGCAGTTGACCCGAACAACTTTTTCACCCTAGAATTCTTTTTTACATTAGTTTTTCTATTTCAGATGGAATTCAGTTGTATTCTTGCTTCTGGAGTTGATCAGTGTGGATTGTAATTTAACGCAACAGTCATGTTTGATCTTAAAGCAGGACATTTCACTTTGAGAGTAATGGTAACAGAAATTGTTGTTTTGGCTGGATCACTTTGTGGTTTCAGAGTCCTTACATAACGGCACAACTGCCCATTTTGAAAGAAGTAGGAACTGATTCTGATGAAACAGCAGGGCTTGAGTTTAATTTCTTTGGAACATTGACCAACAGCAATGGCCCAGCAAATTCTGGTTCTGAATCCAACGGTTTTGGGTTGGTTTTCATTGAAGCGACATGAACAAGGTCGCATTCAGTTATCCCAGTTTTAAAGCTCCAAATTCATATGATTTATGCCGCGTGCTACAGGAGATTGGTCAATAAGTAAATGATTAATTCTTTTCCTTCTTGATATCACATTTAGTCAGCTATTTTGGAAGTGTTTATGTCGAGGAATTCTGGCATGTTTATCTTCGGGTGATATACTCAGACAGCATTAACAGCCCATTATCAAATGAGGAGCTCCGGAGAACTACTGAAATTTGGACCTTGGACCTTTTATAAAGCAGGTATCACTGCAGAAGGAACCCTCCCAAGTTAGTGTTCCACATTCCAGCAAAGTCATTGTTGGATTTTGGAAGCCTGGAGTAGGAGGGGATAGACCTAGGAGTGTGATTTGGTTGGGGGATCAGATAGGAAGAAGACAGCCTTGGGCGTACCCTTGAGGCGTGCTGAGTGCTGTTGGCAGGGGTTAGATTAGATCGGGTACAAAGCCAGAGCAGGATCAGGACAGGAACCCAGAGGTTGGAGTCAGGAATTACTTTAGAGATCTCTTGAGGGACTTAACATGGGAGGGGCCATAATTAGGGCAAATATTTATGTTTTTTACCATCTGTGTTGTTTATTGTTGGCTTAGCCAGAGGCAATCAGCACTGCATGGCATTCGCTGTCTCAGTGCAAACCAAGGTTGAATCAGGCATTTGGCACTTTACTTACATATGCAAATGGCCAAAGAAGTAAAGGACGCCCCTTGTTTGCAAGATGGCATCTATGACAGAGGTTGTCCCAAAATACCAAAATACCAAACTTGAGGCCCGACAATGGGCGCCAGTAACCCCAATTTCACACTCTGCCAACACCCCACAACAAACGTCCAAGTTTAGAAAATAAACATTATTTCCTCAAGCCAAAATAGAACAGCTGAGAATGACCGTCCCAGCAGAGAACATCGAAATATCTTAACTTTTATCAAGTCTCCATCCCTATAGCACTCTATCATCTGCACATTTCACACTGCAGCCATATATTCTAGGCGACTTCACCTTTCGGCACAGAGAACAATATTCCTATTTATTTGCATGAATGTCTGTGTATTTAGTTACATCTTTGGATTTACATCAATCCAAGTTCAGAGCTAGACTGTAACCCTCTCCCTCAACCTGACGAGTTTTCTTTCTCTGCTATGATTTATTGAAGCCAGCATAGAACTTCTGTGCACAAATTATATTGAATTCAAAAAACAGGGACATTGTCCTCTGGCAAAATGTTTTGCACAGTCCTTTATTAACATTGGAGCTCAGATATGTGCAATGCAATGGAAGTCACTGAATATGTTCATCACTAATTCTTTCATATATCCTAGTTTTTTTCCTTCATTCTCACTTAAATGCTAATCAGCTGAATGTCAAAGATACTCCAGTGATTCTGCAAGTCCCAGCTTTAATGATAGTTTGCACTGAGTGAGCTGCTGTCGTTGTGAAACAATAAGGACTCTCTTTGTGCCCACAGATTAGATCAGGGAAAATTATCCAGGTTTCCTGTTCCAGAATATTATCCAAGGGCTGTAGATGGCAGGTTAGGACAAGATCTGTCTCAGCTGTGATATCTGTCTTGTCACCGAATATGCTTCCAAGCTTCAGTGCCAAGGTTCACACGTGGGTGATTGGGCAAGATATAACGGGCTGGCTTTCAAATGCCAGCGAGGGCGAGGATGTACGCGGGTGCGCATTGGTCACTGCATACCCTGTATCACCACACCTCCCGTATGCAGAGCAATGGTAAGAAGGAGGATGGAATGGGGGAGTTGGGGGGTGGTGGTGGTAGTTGGGGAGGGGTGAGGGGGTGGGGGGGGAATGGAGATGGGAACCTCAAATCGCCAGTTTATTTGGGCTCATTAACAGGCCCCAAAGGGGCAAATTTTCTGTCTGGAGGCACGGGGAATACGATTCCGTGGGCAAGGGGGCAGTTGGCAAGATTGCAGTGGGAGCCATGAGGATGATAATATGCGCAGTGGTCAACATACTGAAGAAAAGCTTATGTTTTTCTTAAAGCTTATTTATTAGTGTCACAAGCAGGCTTACATTAACACTGCAATGAACTAAAAATCCCTTAGCCGCCACACTCTGGCACCTGTTCAGGTACACTGAGGGAGAATTTAACATGGCCAATACACCTAACCAGCACGTCTTTCAGACTGTGGGAGGAAACCGGAACACCAGAGGAAACCCACACAGACACGGGGGGAGAACGTGCGGACTTTTCACAGAAAGTGACACAAGTCGGGAATTGAACCTGACATTGTGAAGCAGCAGTGCTAACCAATGTGTCAACATGCTGCCCCAGGAGAGTAATGGAGAGTAATGTTAAAAGGAGAGCAGTGTTCAGTTGCTCAGCTAATTTAAACAGAGTTGCCATTGCTGATGCTGAGAGGCTTGTACTTTGGAACAGTAAGTGGATGCTCCGAGGGATGTGATGCTGCTGGCACCACTAGAGCATTAGAAGTTGGCAGAAGAAGCTCTCGTGAAGGAATGACCGACTGCTAAGGAAGTTGAAATGTGGACAGGCTGCTCTGATATTGGAAAGAGTCGTGAGAAGAAGCTTTAGTAGATTCATCCTCCTGGTCAGATGGAGATCAGAGGATCACAGTGCGGGACTGGGAAGAAGGTGCTACCCAAGACATAGTGCTTGCTATTGAAGAGTCATTTATCTTAATTTGACAGGGCATCAATGAGGAAGGCAACTGCTCCTACCAAGAGTCCAGAAGACCATAAGATATAGGAGCAGAATTAGGCCATTCGGCCCATTGAGTTTGCTTCACCATTCAATCATGGCTGATATGATTCTCATCCCCATTCTCCTGCCTTCTCCCTGTAACCTTTGATCCCCTTATTGATCAAGAACCTACCTACCATTGTCTTAAAGACACTCAGTGACCTGGTCTCCACAGCCCTCTGTGGCAATGAGTTCCACAGATTCACCATCCTCTGGCTGAAGAAATTCCTCAGTCTGTATTCATCTCAGAGCTCTATTCTGGTCCACAGAGTCCTAAGGCCTCATGGTCTCTATGGCATTCCCCTACTGAAACCATCAAGTGGTGGTGAACTATTATGCTTCCATGTCATTCCAGAGTTTGACTGTGGACCTGGGTGTTATCCTGTAGGCAGCAGTTCCTTAAGCCATCAGGCAGGTCATGGATAATCTATTCCAGTGGGCAGGAGAATATATCCATGTTCCCCAGCCCAGACTGGAAATCCAGCCCAAAATGTCAACCCAAGCCTACTAAATCGTATCTCACCATAGCAATAATGCTTGGCAGAGACAAGAGAGTTTTGAGGCACTTATTTTAAGTAAGCCTGCTTCAAGAATAAAATTTGTCTTACATTCCCAAACAGGGCTTCAATGGAAGTAATAAATTTGGCGTTTTTTAACTGCGCTTGTTTAAAAAAAAAGCCATGGCTTCACTCTCTTGATATATTCGGGTGTGCTAAAAATAATGCACAACTGTAGCCAATCCCAAAAATACCTGTAAGAATGTGAAACATTTAGCTAAGCGATATAAATAGCAATCTGTGAGCCAACACATTCATGGGCTGTGTAATTTCTGGGTGAAATGGGGACCTCGCACAGAGATCAGAAAGGCTGTTTTACAAACATCTGCAAATGAGTCAACAGCATGAGGGAAACAACAACTCTTTTGTGAAGTCAAAGGTGTAAACCATGAATTACCAGATAGTACAGCAAGCTTCAGAGGCCAATGGCCTGCCCAGTCCATGTGAGCCAGTGGGATAACTCGAATATGTTTAACTTAAATGGAAAAGTCAAGGCAAGAAATTAAGGTGACTACAACGACATATAGCATTCCATACATATAGAACATAGAACATAGAACATTACAGCGCAGAACAGGCCCTTCGGCCCACGATGTTGCGCCGACCAGTTACAAAACAATGACCCACTAATCTAAACCAATCCCTTCTCGTCCATAAACCTATCCACGGATCTCTTAAATGCCCCCAAACTAGGCGCATTTACAACTGCAGCAGGCAGGGCATTCCAATCCCTCACCACCCTCTGGGTAAAGAACCTACCCCTGACATCCGTCCTATAACTACCACCCTTTAATTTAAAGCCATGCCCCCTCGTGCTAGATTTCTCCATCAGAGGAAAAAGGCTATTACTATCCACCCTATCTATACCTCTAATCATCTTATATGTTTCAATAAGATCCCCTCTTAGCCGCCTTCTTTCCAGCGAAAACAACCCCAAATCCCTCAGCCTCTCCTCACAGGACCTCCCCTCCATACCAGGCAACATCCTGGTAAACCTCCTCTGCACCCTCTCCAAAGCCTCCACATCCTTCCTGTAATGTGGGGACCAGAACTGCACACAGTACTCCAAGTGCGGCCGCACCAGAGTTGTTATCCAGATAGTCATCGATGTTACAAGTGGGACCTGAGTTTGTTAGAATGCCTTAAACTGAATTCTAGAATCATGGAATGATAAACTGTCCAATGAAGCCAATCAGCCCTATAAAAAAGTTCATCCCGCTCCCCACAATATGTGGAGATGCCAGCATTGGACTGGGGTAAGCACAGTAAGAAGTCTCATAACACCAGGTCAAAGTCCAACAGGTTTATTTGGTAACACAAGCTAACAAATAAATGGCTAATTTGGTACCAAATAGGTACCAAATTGGTGGCTTATGCTACCACAATAGCCAGCAAATTCTCCCCCCTCAAGAATTTATCAAATTCCTTTTTTTTAAAGTTACTGGCTGGAATTTTCCAACCTCTCAGGCCAACAGCATTCTTTCATCCGGCTCAGCACCAAATTCTCCATCTTCGTTGGTAGCGGAAGTATGGCGCGAACAACTGAAAGATTCCAGCCACAGTTAGATCTGCTTCCGCCACCTTTTCAGGTAGTATTTTCCAAAGCATAAAAACACATTGCACAAGGAGAATTCTCATCTTTGATTTGGTTCTTTCTCCTCTGATCTGCATCCTTTGGTTACTGGCCCTCCTGCTGGTTTTCCTCCATATTTACTCAAATTGCTTCATTATGATTAAAAATCACAATTAAATCTAACCTTTTCGGTTCTAAAGACAGTTCTTTCCAGATTTTCTAGTCTCAATTAACTGAAGGCAGCATGGTAGCAGAGCGGTTGGCACAATTGTCTCACACGGCCAAGGATTCGGATTCAATTCCATTCCAAGTGACTGTGCAGACTCCACACAGACATTTTCCCCATGTTTGTGTGGGTTTCCTCCGGGTGGTCTGGTTTCCTCTCATAATCCAAAGATGTGCAAGTTAGATGCATTGGCCATGCTAATTTGTCCATTAGTGCATAGGTCAGAGGGATTAGCAGGATAAGTATGTGAGGTTACCAGGATAGAGCCTAGTGGGATTGTTGTCAGTGCAGACTTGATGGGCTGAATGGCCTCTTTCTGCACTGTAGGGTTTCTAAGCTCCTCAACCCTTGTACCGTCCTGGGTCAATCTCCTGTGAACCCTCTCTAAGGCCTTAACATCCATTCTAAAATTCATCCCAGTGATTAGTGGGACTACACTACAAAGGTAAATAATAAAGATGGTTGAAAATTAGTGTAAGGGCCCAAAAGCGATCATCGACATTTGTGAAGCTATAGAAGACTGAAAGAAAGAGATAGTCATCAACTTCAGGAAGCATAGTGGTAGACATACCCCCGTCTATATCAATGGGAATGAAGTGCAAATGGTTGAGAGCTTCAAGTTTCTAGGTTTCCAGATCACCAGCAGCCTGTCCTGGTCCCTCCATGCCGATGCTATAGTTAAGACAGCCCACCAATGCCTCTACTTTCTCAGGAGGCCAAGGAAATGTTTGCTACGTTTTCACCAATTTCTATGATGCACCATAGAAAGCATATTTTCTGGATATATCAGATTTTGATATGGTTCCTTCTCTAACCAAAACCACAAGAAGCTACAAAGATTTGTAAACGTGGCCCAGTCTAGCACACAAGCCAGCCTCCCATCCATTGGCTCCATCTAACTTCCCGCTGCCTCGGAAAAGCAGCCAGCATAATCAAGGACTCCACACACCCTGGACAGATTCTCTTCCACCTTCTTCTGTCGGGAAAAAGATATAAAAATCTGAGGTATATGGACCTACCATATATTAAGTTCATCTTTCTCTAACCCTCGCTATGACTGTGACATGGCATACTGCAATCTCTCCTTCCCTTGTCTATGTAGGGTATGCTTTGTCTGTGTAGCACACAGGAAACAATACTTCTCACTGTATCTTAGTGTATGTGATAATAATAAATCAAATCAAATGAAATTGTGATCATTCATGCAATCCATTCCTGCCATTGCCCAGAAAGGGCATGTGGTTAAAAAGGTCAAATGTCATCACAGACAGAGAAAGGAACAACAAGAATCTAACAGCACAATAATAATCTACGGAATTAGACCATAAGCAGTTAAACGCCAATATTCAGAATGTATTTATTACTCAGTGCCTTTCAGGATAAAGCTTTGGGATGAAAGAGGTTTTGTAGAGTATCAATGATGCAATTCTCTGAGTGTACAATATAATTTTTATTTTGACCTATAAAATCTCAGCATCAATTCCAGAAATTGAACTGAGCTAGAAATTCCAGGAAAATCCACATTTCTTATATAATTTCTGGCTCTTCACAGACACACTACATTACCCTCAACCAAGAACACATTATGAAAGATTATTGCATGGTCTACTAAAGTGAATTTAGTAATATCATCTGGGTCTCACTCCTGCCAAGACCTTAAACAATGTAGATTTTGATCTTCTCATAGAACAGAACTCTCCTCAGCTGCTTAATTACCAGATCAATCAATGTGCCCTGTAGCCGGCCTGACTGCAGTCTCCACTTTGAAGTTTAGGAAGGAAAGATAGCTTCTGTTTTAACACTGGTTGTTCCAAAATAAAGCAAGAAATGTTCCATATTTGAAGGAGGAATAATAGGCTACTTTTATTGCTGTAGATTCCTGGGATATTCAATGAGCTCTAGCTAGTTCTGTTAACTCTATTTACACATCACCTTCAGTAATACCTGCAGTGGACTTTGGCTGGTTTTTCTCCCAGGGGCTTGGGTCCTCCAGCTCCTCCTGCATTGCATGGTGTGGTGACACAGTGGTTTAGCACTGCTGCCTCACAGCTCCAGGGACCCGGATTCGATTCCGGCCTTGGGTGAGCGTGTGTGCAGAGTCTGCACGTGCTTTCTGTGTATGTGTGGAGTTTCCTCCGGGTGCTCTGGTTTCCTCCCACAGCCCAAAGATGTGCGGGATTGCCCATGCTAAGTTGCCTCTTGGACTCCCAATCTGTGTAGGATATACGGATTTGCCATGGTAAAGTTGCGGGCATAGGGCAGGCCAGAGGGCACGTAAGATATTCTGTCAGAGAGTCGGTGCAGACTTGATGGCCCAAATGGCCCTTTCTGCACTGTAGAGCGTCTATGATTCTATGATCTCATCTCACATCTCTACCTTAATCAGAATTACTGGTGCATTCATGCTGTTCTTGTGCAACAAAGCAATTGAGTTGTTCCTTTCAATGTCTCCCCTTCTTCTGGGTCTCTGCCAACTACCTCCACTTTCTTAATGTCACCTTTTATAGTAAGCCTCATTAGCACAATGGAGGCTAGGTGGCAAGCACCAGTATATCTGACATTTCATTTGTGTTTGACAAGCCAACCAACCACCTCCCCCAACCCCCCGCCTTAATGCTGGGAAAGTGCATTAATGGGTATGCTGAGCCGGTTTGGTTCAGAGAGGAATTTTAGGAGTGTGGGAAAAAATACTCTAAGCTCTGCCAATGTTAATGAACAAAATTACTACATATTAACTATACACTTAATGGGCTGCATTTTTACTAAGAAGAGGCTCACCCCTCTACCCCTCCCAGAAGGAAAGGTGGGCTGGAAGCTGACTTACTCGAGGCAAGCTCGCTCCACGGCCGCTGCTCTAAATTGACTTACGGTGGGGCTTCAGCACTTCACTGAGGAGAAAGTGCCTGAGGAACTGCCCATCAATCCCATTGGCCACAACTCCAGCAGGCCCCAGCAGCTCAAAGTAGTGGGTGCTGCCGGTACTGCAAGAGGGCCCGAGAAGAACTCCCATGAAGTAAGTGCAGAGGCATTAGATTGGAAGGATTTGTCCAGTTCTGGGAAGGGGGACAGGAGGTGCAGGAAGGATGGAAGGGTACCATCTAGGGTGAGCTAACACCGAAGCGCAAAGGGCAACCCCAAAAACTCCTCTTTCAAAATCTCACTCCCACTTTCCCACTCCAGCTGTTTCATCGCATGGCCAGCAGATTTTCTGGGTCAATTGGCCTGTAAATCAGCTCAACTAACCCGTATTTATTTATTGATTTATGGGGTAGTGCGTTATAGGAGTGAGCTTGGTGCTGGGTGGAAAGGGGTAGGCTAGGCACCTACTGTGTTTTACATGCTCCCCCTCCCCCGCTCCTCCACCCAAAAAGAAACATGCCCAGCAGGGGTAAATAAAATCCAACCCAATAAGTGTCAGTTCAAGCGCACAGAGGAATTTAACCCATGGGTGTTAACAGGCCCATTGTCAATGGAGCCACTTCAGCGATGCCCAATGGGTGTCCTGGCTCACTGTTAGATACACACTTCCTCGTGTTGATCATAGAATCCCTACAGTACAGAAGGAGGCCATTCAGCCCATCGTGCCTATACCGCTCACATCCCACCCAGGCCCTACTCCCCTAACCCCACACACGTGCCCTGCTAATCCCCCGACACTCAGATCAATTTAGCATGGCCATTCGACCTAACCCGCACATCTTTGGACAATGGGAGGAAACCGGAGCACCCAGAGGAAACCCACGCAGACACGGCGAGAACATACAAATTCCACACAGACAGTGACCCGAGGCCTGAGTCCCTGGCACTGCGAGGCAGCAGAGCTAACTTCTGTGCTGCCAAACCGTTCAAGAATCGACTGGAGTTCCTACTCCTAGTCCCTATCCTGTGTGGTCACTGAATAGGGAATAGGAGTGAGAATTCCAATTGATACTTTTTATCATCAGAGACCATGAAAACTGGAGCCAATTTTAACATCTCAGCTGCTGCCTATATGCGATACACTCACCTTGTGAGTACAAGCAGGAACGCAGCCTGCCACGTTCTTCTGTGTATTGCTCAGCATCTACATTGCTGAAGGAGTTTTCCCCCTTGATATTTTGTAACTGCCTTTCAAACAGAATAAACCAATACAGAGCAGATGTCTTGGCAGCGCTGTGAGAATGTTGATCTGCTCGCTGCTGTGCTAAATTATGGAGGGCACAGCAGGCCACCACGATGCAGCAGAGCGTCTCGGGAGTGTACCGTAAGGCTCCACCGCTCCTAGCGAGGCAATCTTAAACCGCCCGATGCACCACTCAATCACACCCTGAATGACAGAGTGAGCCTCATTGTAACAGCCTCTGTTTCTGTCGGAGGCCCCCACATTGGCATCGTCAGCCATGACCTCAGCGGGCATGAGTCATTGCCGCAGTCTGGGGTGACCCTCGAATATCCCAGGGATTTGAGACTGCCCAAGGATGAAACTATCATGCATGTGCATAACTTTCAGGAGGTCACACACCAGCTGCACATTAAGGGAATAAATCCCTTCCTGTTAATACACAGGATTCCCTGATACCACAGGGACACATAAAGCCACATAAGTGTCATCAATGTCTCTCTCTGCATATGGTAGGCCAGCAATGGAGATGAATCCCGCAGCTGTCTTGTTCTGATGGGCCTGGTCCAGGTCAAAATTAATGCAGCCTGAGGCCTTGGCATTGTATTCTTCTGTAACCCCACGATGTAGTTGTGTGTGTGGATGACTATGAGATACCATAAGGATCATCCTTTGA
The DNA here is from genome assembly GCF_965287045.1 of Carcharhinus amblyrhynchos. NCBI lineage: Eukaryota > Metazoa > Chordata > Chondrichthyes > Carcharhiniformes > Carcharhinidae > Carcharhinus > Carcharhinus amblyrhynchos. The sequence continues at coordinate 60,621,688 of NC_137335.1, forward strand.
ACCTGGAATGAACCCACGGTGTAGAAGTTGAGGGCTGCCATTCACTTCACAGCCACAGAGAACTGGTACCCTCCTTCGCCATATGGTGGCAAGTCTAAACTCACAGGTACTGCACTATCTCCTTGTGAGACAGAGTGTCCCGCTGCACGTGTTATCTGATAGCTCCATGAAAGACACTTGGCTCCCGTAAACCCCCGGCCTCCTTCAACTTCGCCTGTTCAGCTTAAACTGCATTCAGCCCATTAGCCAGCCCAGTGGCCCCCCTGATCTTCTCCCTGGCCTCTTGTAACTGCAAAATCACCAGCTCCACTGGCTCCATCCCGAGATCTGCAAGAGAGGAGAGACAGGGAGATAGACAATAAGGTTGGTGTTCTAGCTGCTTGCCTTCACACCCACCCCTTGTCTTCTTGGTCCTGGAAACTGCCATTCTCACACCTTACCCGGCAGCCAGCTCACTTACATGTCTGGTGACAATTCAAGTTCATCACTTAACCAGCCCCAGTTAGTGCTCTCTCCCCTTCAGAGTCACCTGTCATCTCCTGTCTGTTTGTTCCCTCCATTACTATCTACATCACTGTGGGTCCTGGCAGGCTGTTTCACTGGTCACTCATCCCTCATGGGCAGGGTCAACTTGTATGCCTATGTAAACATTGAGGGCTCATGGATCCTCTATGGCAGAGGCTGGGGTCCAGCAATTATGTTCACACTTCCCCTCTCGATCCCCTGTACCCAACCTTTAACTTTTGATATATGGGTTTTCATCCTTCTCCCTGGCTTTGACAATGTGAGCAGTTGACATTGTTAAGGCTTAACACACGATGGCCAATTAGTTTTGGAGAGCATGGCTCTCAGGAATGTTAGAAGGTACAATTACTCTCTGAATCAGAGGTGACACTAATAGGCACCATTCTTTGTTAGGCTGTGTCATCCCAAGATGTCATTGTTGTCATCCCTTTACACATGCGGCTCCTGAGCTGCTACTACATGATTTCGAAATGCTTGATGTTATGATGGCTGTGGGGGATTGGGAATAGATCTCCTCATGGGCGTTATAGAATATGAACTCCCCTATTAGGCAAGCGGAGGCTCACCCAATAGGAAGGAGCAGCGGGGGGGTTTAAAACCAGCTGGCTTGTCTCAGACCTGCACTCGGAAGGCTTGGGAAGACAGATCAGCCATGATCTTATTGAATGGCAGGGCAGGCTCGAAGGGCTAGTTGGCCTACTCCTGCTCCTATTTCTTATGTTCTTATGTTCTTATGTATGCTATAGCTGCTGAACAGCACTTTGAACATGGGATAAATAAAGAGTGATTGGTGATGGAAGACTGGCCTTGGTGAGATTATTACATTGGCGATGAGGAGTAAAGCAAAATTTTTTTTCTTTCCTCCAGACCATCTTTACTGTCAAGAGGACTAATCCTCCAGTAAAAAAAAAGTCTCTTTTGTAGATTTAAAGCCTACAATACAAGCATAGGAGACTGGGCTCAATACGCAGAGTGTGTTTGTTACATTTTTCAGGCCAACAATATTGAGGGAGATGAGAAGCTAAAAGTGATCCTATTGACAGCATGCGGGGTCCTGACATTCAGTGTGAGAAAATACCTGACCTAACTGGATGCTTCTAACTCCAAAACCTTTAATGAATTGGCAGACTTGGTCAGTGGCTGGTCAAACTAGGCATCCATATCAGAACTAATCATCATAATTCTATGATTCTATCATTCTTCCAGTATATCATTGACTTAAAATTCATAAACGGGGAGTTTTCCCTCACCGATTATGAGTGGGGAAAGGACAAATTTTACCACAGAAGGTTGTAGAGGCTGGGTCATTAAGTATTTTTAATGCGTAGATAGACAGATTCTTAATCAGTGAGAGAATCAAGGGTTATGGGGATAAGGCAGCAAAGTAGAGTTGAGGATTATCATGTTAAATCAGTCATGATCTCATTGAACAGCAGAGCAGACTCAGTGGGCCAAATGGCCTCCTCTGCTCTTATATCTTATGGTCTTATGGGAAATTCCAGCCTTACATTATAAGCTAATCAAAATCAACACATTTCATTTTTTAGCTCCTTCTATTTTCATCTTACATACAGACAAAACAATCCAACCAATTAATAAGTTTTTATAAAAATATCAACATATTGAGCTCAAATATGCCTTCGGCTGATTCCACAATCTGACTGTTTCAGACAATGCTATGAAATTAATTAGAAACTAGAAAATGCTGGAAATGCGCAGCAGATCCATCATTTCGCTCCAAACACAGTTCAGCGTTGTGGGGAACAGAATCTTAAAAGTGCCATTTTGCTTCTGTTTAGCAATCGTTGCTTTCAGGGATCAAACTTCTAATCTAGTTTTAGTGCTAAGTGCTAAAGGAACTGGGTGGTATACCTTCGAGCAGGAGCTGCATTGACACCTAGTCACTTAAGACTTATTGCTTCGGGCAAATCAAAACTTCAACAAGCTCACTGTTGTTTAAAGAACAATAAAATATATCAGCAAAGCACAAAAGCAAGAAAGTTTCATTGACTGGCTCACCACTTTGGAAATGAGTTTTCTTTTAGCTGTAGCAATATTATCTTTGTCATGGTGGGAGACTCCTAAAATCGTTGTTTTGTGACTGCTTGTGTGGATGGGGCAGCTCCATAACGTGCTTCGCAATCAAATGCAGGATTGCTGAGCCGATATTAAAAATGTATTAAAATGGTAACATGAAACTTTAACGTAGAGCATAAACAACTTTTTGTAAAACAGTAAACAAACATATGATGTACGAGGACGGATGTATGAGGAGAGATTGACAAGGTTAGGATTGTTTTTGCTGGAGTTCAGACTGAATGAGGGTGCGATCTCATAGAGACTTATAAAATTCTAGCAGGATGAGGCAGTGTAGATGCGAGGAGGATGTTCCTGATGGTGAGGTAGTCCAGGACCAGGGGTCACAGTGTGAGGATTCAGGGTAGATCATTTAGGACTGAGGTGAGGAGACATTTCTTCACCCAGAGAGTGGTGAGCCTGTGGAATTAATTATCACAGGACGTAGTTGATGCCAAAACATTGAATGTATTCAAGAGGCAGCTAGATATAGCACTTGGGGTGAATGGGATCAAAGGTTATGGGGAGAAAGCAGGATTAGGCTATTGAGTGGAAAGATCAGTCATGATCGTAATGAATGGTGGAGCAAGCTCGAAGTGTCAAATGCCTCCTCCTGCTCCTATCTTCTATGTTTTCATATCGAAAATAACCATTCTTTATCATTTCTTATATTGCTTTTCTACATTTAGGATATATATATATATTAGAGAGCAATATGATTCTGTTTTATTCCAAGAACTGATTACTAATTTGCCACCCTACAAACATTTCATAAAGTTACACTGAAAATGTTAGAGGATCACTAGTTTTTGCCCTGAAATAGTCTAAATTACATTTGACAACCTCAGATCCTAAGTAGTTCACAACCATCATGTACTGTTTCATTTAATCTTAAAACCATACAAAACCGATAAGTGGCCGACTGACAATTTGAAATTAAGGATTTAATGAAGAATTCATAAAGTACAAAAGCTGCATAACAAATAGTTCACAATTACACAGTTCACAAATGTGCCAATTTTAAGGGTACTGCAAAGAAATAATGATAAATGGCTGCTAAGCAAACACCTTGATGTCAGCAGTACAGTAGTAGGGTGTTTTTAAATTCATTCATAGGATGTGGATGTCGCTTATTAGGCCAACATTTATTCTTCAACCCTAATTGCCCTTGAAAAGGTGGTGGTGAGCTGCCTTCTTGGAATCGCTGCAGTCCATGTGGCATAGGTACACCCACAGTTCTGTTACGAAGGGAGCTGCAGGACAGCAACAATGAAGAAATGACAAAATATTTCCAAGCCAGGATGGTGGGTGGCTTGAAGGTAAACTGTCAGACGGTGTTCCCATATGTCTGCTGTTCTTGTCCTTCTGGATGGTTGTGGTCATGGGTTTGGAAGGTGCTGCCTTGGTGAGTTCTTGTAGTACATCTTATAGATGACACATACAGATGCCACTGTGTGTCAGTGGTGGAAGGAATGAATGTTTGCGGATGGGATACCAACTGCTTTTCCCTGAATGGTGTCCAGATTCCCGAGTATCGTTGGAGTGCATTGGTACTCAAATAATTCCCAACCCATTTATTCTGTATTGCAATGCTCTTTCTCTACTTTTAAGGTTACCCTGGACTACTTTTAAAATTTATTGATGGGATGTTGGTGTTGCGGGCTGGGCCAGCAGTTATTGCCCATCCCTTATTTCCCTTCAATTGTTTGGCCTTTTCAAAGGGCAGCTAAAAGTCAACCTTATCTCAGTGGATTTGGAGTTACATGTAGGCCAGATCAGGTAAGGATGATAGAGTTTCTTCCCTAAAAGACTTTAGTGAATCAGGTGGGTTTTTTTTTAATGATAATTGACAATAGTTTAATGGCCATCATTGGACTTTAAATTCCAGATTTTTATTGAATCCTAATTTCAGCACCTACTGTGGTGGGATTCAAACCCAGGTCCTCAGGGCATTATTCTAGTTCTCAGGACTACTCATCCAGAAGTGGACTGGATTTTTACAAATGGCAGAAAAGGTCAAAATGCAGAAGTCCCAATCCTGAACACAGCATCTACCATTTGAGTGGGACAGGAATGGGGTCAGGCCACAAGTTGCACATCCATGTCTTGTGGTGGTACCTTTCCATATAAATCAGCTGTCGTCTGCTCTTATGTCTGAAGTTGGTGATCTAGGCGTGTGAAACACAACGTGCAGCAATTAGGCCTGGTAGCAGCAGTACTTTGGAGAGATGGTATATCCTTTTGGAAAGGCAGTATACTGCTTTGTGTATGGCTCTGGGACACCTCTGGGGGAGAGTAACGTGCCCTTTGTGAGAGGTAAGGCATCCTTTGAGATTGTTAAAAATGGATATGAACGTGTATAAAAGCAGTATGAACTAATTTGAAGTGTTGAGACAGCTGCCAAGAGGAACTGTCAAGACTGTCAATAGCAAATGTCAAAGGCAACTGTCAAAGGAACTTCCAAACATGTCAAAAGCAACTGTCAAGCTGTCAAAGCTTTAAATATTTGAAAAAAACTATGGAGTGTTCAAAAATAATTACTTGCTATTTCATTCTGTTGGTGTAAACCTGAGGGTTATCATTACTTGATTTGCACTGCATGACTGATTTCAAACCTTCCATGATCACAGTGGGATACTTTCCATTTCAGTTTGATTGACAGCTTCAAGTGATTACAGGCTCTTTGAAGTAGAATTCATAGAAGAAGAAATGTACCAATAAATTCCAGTATTAGTTTTATAAGAGATTAAGCAGTTGAATGAAATCTTTGTTCTTATTAGGGATTATGTAGTTGAAGGAATGTAAATGCATGGAATTATTTTTTATGAATAAGTGTGTTTTTTAAAAATACAATATATGCAATAATACTGGGAAACTGGGTGAGTCAATATGGTAGGTGTAAGGGTGATGGATGGGAGACCTAAGTTGGCATAGATGTTATAAGGAGTCATGGTGATTGGGCTGTAGGTTGGCATGCAGGATGAGTAGAGAGTGATAGTTGGCACGGGTCGACATGGACACAGTACAGGAAGTGTGTGGGGGAACGAGGGGGTGCGAGGGCAATCTGCTTTTTAAACAGCCTCCTCCCCAACCTGCCTCCTCACCTGGTAGCCTCACGACTCATTCAGTCCCAATCCCAGAGATACCTGCCACGCCAGCATGAAAACCCCATCTCCCAGGCACTTGCATCCAGGTCAAGTGTCCCAACTCTGCATTCTCAACCCAGGAGTGAAAATTCAATCCACAGAAAATTCAATAAACAGCCTCCTCAAATGTAGCATCCCAAACTTCCCCATCCTCCCCTCCTGTCATGCTTCCCAACCAGCATGTTTGCCAAATTATCCGAACCTCCTTCCTTGATCATTTACCCACTCCACTGCTGATCCCGTAGATTTTGCCAGTGGATCAGTGATCACCATCCATCTCTGCATCTCCTTCCAGAATGTCAGTTCACTTGTCAGTTGCCCTTGTTAGCCATGCCCTTACTATGGATGATTGCATTGGTACCATGGCCATGAAGGAAACATGGCTCAGGGCTGATGATACCTTACCCCATGTTGAAGCTCCCTTGTCTTGCCATACCTTCCACCCTCTGTCATATCCAAACCATTGTTACCCCATCCACCTTGGTTTGTCCTCCAGTCCTTTGGTCCTTTCCCGTTCATTGCGCATTTCAAAATTAATCCAGGCCTCTCACCTCTACTTTCAAATCCTTGTTGCCTGTTGACTATCCCAAGCTTCTCACTAAGATATCCTTGCTCATTTCCTCTCTTCGTCTCTGCTGTAGGCAATTTCACATCATTGGCCATTTCAACTTTCATCTTCGTTAACTTTGCCTTCACTTTACTAAGTTTTCTTGCTCTTGTGTAACCTCCCCCTCAGAACTTTCTGATCCATACTTATATTCATCCCTTAACCCTGACATCTCATTCCTATTCTCATCATCTCAATCAAAGGAAAGACCATCTCTCATCACTTTTTATTTCCTGACTGTACATCCCTTTTCCAACCTTTACATTCTCCTACATTCATTTCAACAAAGTTGTCTCCCTCAATCTTTTGAATTCCTATTTTCTTGCCTTCGGATCTGTTTTTCCCACAATACTTCTGGAGCTGTTGAACTCACCATGCCGCCGGTGGTACAATGGCTTGCACTGCTATCTCATAGCGCCAGAACCCAGGTTCGATTCCCAGCTTGGGTCACTGTCTGCTCTCCCCATATCTGTGTGGGTTTCCTCCGGGTTCTCCTGTTTCCTCCCACAGTCCGAAAGACGTGTTGTTCGGTGTATTGTCCATGCTAAATTCTCCCTCAGTGTACCCGAACAGGTACTGGAGTGTGGCAGTTAGGGGACTTTCACAGTCAATTCATTGCGGTGTTAATGTAAGCTTTCTTATGACACTAATAAATAAAACAAAGAAACTTTTCATTACACCCTCATCTCCACATTTGTTGCCTTTGCACCTGGCAAAACCTTTAATATTTGTCATCCTGGTTATTCTGCCTGGAATGACTTCTCTATCTTCCATTATGTTCAATAGCTGAGTGCAGCCTCGGATTTATACAGCATGTAACTGATGTAGTTGTTCGTTACCATCATTTACCATTACAAAGGTGTTTACTCTGCTCTATCAGAACTGCATTCTACTCCAGGATCACCCTTGAATGTAAAGGTAACCCCATGCTCTTCTATCTATCACAAATCATCTCCTTAAACCTTGTTTCTCTGCCCCATTTATGTTTGCCTCCAACAACAAGCATAAGGAATCTTTGTCACTAAGTTTGAGACTGTCATTAAGCTGTCTCTGTCACACATCTCCCTTCCAAGCTAAGGTTCACTCTTGTCTTTGTTCCTGAACTTGCATCTATCTCCAGTTCTGATACTATCTCCCTTCTCTGAACTATCTTGTCCTTCAGGCATGCCTCCCATGATCCTATTCCTATTAAACTGCCAATAACTGAACTTCCCTTCCAGAATCACACGCTAGCCAATTTAGTAAATGATTCCCCCTCTTTGAGTGCCGTCACCTGCCTTTATAAATGTGCCATCATCCCCTAATTAAAATAAATCAGCTTTGACCTCTCTGTCTTTATAAACTACCACAAGGTCTCCACACTCACTTTCCACTCCCAAGTCCTTAAAGGAGACATGCAACTTCTCAAATCTGTACTCATCTTTCCTGCAACAGATCCTTGTGCTCAAATGTCTCACCCGCCCTTAATACGTAGCCTCTTACCACCTACAGTGCTCAAAGAGCTCAGCATTTCTGCAAATCTGGCCTTTTGTATATCTTCACTTTTCTTGCCTGACTGTTCTTGGCTTAGCTCCCAGTTAGCTAGGCTATAGGCTCTGGAATTTCTCCCCAAGCCTTCAAATTTCTAACCTCTTTCAGTGACTCCTTAACTTACCTTTTTGGCCAAGTTTTTAATCCAGCTGTCATAATGTCTCCTCTTTTTGGCCTAATTTCAATTGTCAAGCGCCCATGAAGCACATTCATATGCTTGATAAATGCAAGTTGTTGTTATTTCAAAGGTTTGAATAAGTAAGACAAACAAGTTAGCACAGCTATCACCAGAGTCACAGTGACCTATCGTATAAGATTTGTTTTTAAGGGCAAACCTTAATGGAAACAACCCATAGGCTGTGGCTGAAAGGACAACCTGCCCAAACAGGCTAGCAATGCATTTGTTTTTGCGCATTGTTTGGTCTATACCAACTTTCCTCACTATCGCAGATGGTCTGTTTCCAGAAAATTAAAGGTGAAAGTATAGATTTTGATCATGTTATCAGGGTCGTGACTGTAATCCGTCCATTAGTGAGTGAGCCAAAAATAATGCATCAGAAAATCTTCTTGTGCCGACCAAAAGGTTGACGCGACAAGACAATATCTTTTTGGAGGAGTAAAAATTCACCTCGTACCATTCTCCACGAAGAAAATGCCCCCCCAAAAAACTCCTGTTCATTTTTTTGCTTTCTGTCAGAGTAGGACATATAAACATCGCAGTGAATAATGGACACCACATCCTGTTTGTCAGCAGACACGCTGAAGATATTTCTTAACAGTGAACATGATCCTGGTGAAATGCGAGCTGTACCCAAGAGGAGAGCATGTCAGGGCTTGGTGAAGCAGCAATGTCTAGAATAGCTCTAATGACTGTTATGCAGTCAACCTATCTTACATTACAGAGATAATTACAGTTGAAGGACTTACCCTGGGTCATGCTTTAACCCTTTTGCATTGGGTTCGTTGCCATAAACATTCCATGGACGTTTAGATGAGATAGAAGTCTACTTTTCTCCCCTCTGCTTTCCAAACAAGCTCTGTACGTTACAGGGTCGGAAGCCTGGGGTGTTAAGATGCCTGACAGCAGAAATAACTTTAGCTAAAAGCTACTTGCAACCCTGCCGAACTGGAAAACAGATGCATCTGGTCATAGCCATAAAAATAAATCACAGACTGTTTCCCAGGAGCTGTTATTTGTTTATTTTTCAAATGACGATCAAACTGCAATCCTTTGATAAGACAAACTGCGATTTATCCTGAAGCAAAGTGAAATCTGAAGGGCTCAAAGGCAAAATCATGTGACGGTTGAACAATTGCAAGAGGTTTTCTTCCCCCAGTATTTATTCCATCTACCGCTCCCCAAAAACAGAATTCTCGGATCAAAGAGAGGCAAAATTGTTTAGTAACATAGAAAGGAGAAGCCAGAGTAGGCCATTCGGCCCTTCGAGTCTGCTCCGCTATTCATTTTGATCATGGCTGGTCATTGAATTCAACATTCTGACTCCACCCCCAGCCCACTCCCTTATCCCCATATCCCTCAAAGCTATATCTAATTTCTTCTTGAAATCAGACAACATTTTGGCCTCAACTACTTTCTGTGGTAGTGAATTCCACACATTCACCACTGTCTGGGTGAAATAAGTTCTCCTCACCTCAGTTCTAAAAGGTTTACTCCTTATCCTCAAACTATAATCCCTAGTTTGTTGTATATAGAGTCATGGGTGGACAGGGGAAAGGAGGAAGTAAGAACCTGCATTCTTAAGGCACATTTTACAGCCTCAAGCACCTCAAAACACTTCTCAGCCGATCCCACATTTTGCAATAGTACAATAGTGTTTCAATAGTGCACATGCGGTAGCCGGTTTGTGCACTGTAAGATCCCACAAACAGCAGTAAGATATCTAACAAAGCAACTTATTTTAGCTGGAGTTTCTTGAGGGAAAAATGTTGGCCAGGACATTGGGAGAAATCCCCTGCTCTGGCTCGAAGGGCTAGATGGCCTACTCCTGCTCCTATTTCTTATGTTCTTATGTTCTTCAATTATTGCCATGGGATCTTTTACATTCACCTGAGAGGGTGGACAAGGCCTCAGTTTAAGATTTCTTCTGAAAGTCAGCACCTTTGATAACTGTACCTCTTCATCTGTATTGCTTAAATATCTGTGCATTCCCATCTTGCTCATCTAGCACACATTCTACATCTGTCATGATAGCCCTCCCCCACACGAGACACTGGCTTCATTAGGCTGTAAAGTGCTTTGGAATGACTTGAGAACATGTGAAATGTTGCTACATAAATACAAGAGTTTCTGAGTTTTGTTTTCACTTACTTCAAATTCAGTACCTGTTATCGCATGTGTAATAAATTCCCTGGCCATCCTTTAGCTTTGCACAAGATATAAAAGGGCAAATTTTCCTGGGATTCAGAACAGGCGAGGGGTGGAGCGTGGAAAGGTCTATTGATCTCAGGTGGGATTTTACGGTTTCGGGACAAGTGAGGCTGTAAAATTTGGTTCAAAGTGTACATCATTTAATTTATACCATTTGTAAAACTAAGTGGAGGCACAGCTGAATTAGTGGGTGACTGCGCATCATTCAGTGGAGAGCAATGGACATGTGACAATATTGCATGTGACACCAAACTGGGCACGAAGTGGATTTTTGGTCTTGCACACCATCTTAGCTGCTCAAAGTGACAATTGACCAGTGTGGCGAGCCAGTAAGATCACAACCCGCATGTGGAGATCCAAAGATGCAGGATGTTGCTGGTCTCCAATTCACAAAAGATAATCTAATTTACAATCAATATCTGGTTTAAAGAAACACAGGGAAACACATTAATGCAAGTTCTGAATAACAGTGAGCCATATAGAAATGATACAATTGTGACTTAAAGCAATGACTCAGGGTTAAACCTATGTGTGATCATTATACCTTAAAACATGAATATGGTTTTCTTTCTGAATAAGTTTCTCAGATGAGAATCCTTCCTTGATTCTTCCGTGAAGAGTAGAATAACCAATTAGAGAACCAAGTGAGAACCATGATTAAAAATTGGACAGTGAAAGACAGAAGTATTTTAATTGTGGCATAATTTATGAGCCTGCCGTTTACTTCCTGACTCCAGAATAAATCAATGGCTAAAGGACAATTTTCCAGTGATACTCTGTATTAAATTCCTGTCAGTTCTAATACAGATGCTGCAAGCCTGAAATAGACACAGCTAATGTTAGAAATTCATAGCAGCTCAGGCAGCATGTGAGAAGAGGAGAAACGGAGTTTATGGGCCAAATCTGACCAAAATATGGCAGCTTTGGTTCTTACACAAAAAATGGACTGTTTCCCATCAACTGCATCAGTATGTTACGTCAAACCTTATGTCTCATTAAAGTAAAGATTTTTTTAAAGTTTATTTATTAGTCACAAGTAAGGCTTACGTTAACACTGCAATGACGTTACTGTGAAATTCCCCTAGTCGCCACACTTAGGCACCAGTTCGGGTCAATGCACCTAATCACCACGCCTTTCAAACTGTGGTCGGAAACTGGAGAACCCGGAGGAAACCCACGCAGACCCTGAGAGAAAGTGCAAAGTTCACACAGACAGTGACCCACGCCGGGAATCGAAGCCAGGAATTGAACACGGGTCCCTGGCGCTGTGAGGCAGCAGTGCTAATCACAGTGCCACTGTGCCACCCAAATTAGTGATCAATTTTATGCCCACGATTTTCATACCACTCCAGTGGTGTGCCCCCCCGATTCACCCAGACTTAACTGATGCAAGCACTGGGGAGCTCCATATAAACAGCTCCCCAGAACCTATTCCACAACAACTGCAGGGGGTGGCAGGCAAGAACGCCGCACTGTGCTTTTCAGATGGGGCCTTCACAAGGATGCTGGATGGAGGCCGGCCACACCCTATCCTCACTCAAGGAGATGTCCTTTCAGCAGGGCCACTACCCCCCACTTGGGATGCAGTGGCAGCCCTGGACACTGTACTCCATGGGAGGACAGGCCAGCAGTGTCACACCTCATTACCATCTTAAATGTCAACAGTCCCACCTACATTCTCCCTCTCTGGGTCATTGCAGGACAACAAGTTTGAGCAGGCGCTGGAGTCATGCCTGAGATGAAAATCCTCATGCGTTTTGAGGAGTGAGATCCTCTGTATCCCTCTGTATCCCCAGTAATGCACTGATGCCATCTCCCTTCTATTGCAGGCCAGCAGAACAGGCCCTCTCAACCCACCAGACTCCAGCAACTCAAAGGGGGGGCTTCTCCAACCCCACCACTGAAGCAGCAGCTCAGCTATAACCTGCACCCAGCACCAGTGCAGATACTCACACCCAGTGGGTCCAGTAAGTTGACAGGCTTCTGGGTCACTCACTATTGAGCACCTCACAGCTGAAGATCCACATCAGGCAGAGGCAGGGACATCCCAGGGAGCTGGCATTTGGAGGAGTGCTGGAGCACAGGCCTCTGTTGAGCCCCTTCCCAATGATGTGCCCCTGGGCCCGGTTGTCACACAGCTATTGGAGCTGCAAAGGCATTGTAACCCAATGGCGGAAGGGAAAATCAGTTCGGAGCATTATTCTTATTCTTGCATTTCACTGGTCTTCCATTTTAAAGTACACAAGACCGGTTCAGACCATTTATTTCCCTGTTTTTTTTTCCCCTTCTGGGGTGCCACTGGTGGAAGGTTCACCACTGTGATTGCCAGGGTCAAGCACTGTAAAAAAAAATCCACTTACCTGTGAGGTTGTCTCAAAAGAAAGGCATCGTCTCTAAACCTTTGTAACCTCGCAGCGGCCATTTTTATGACCCGGAAGTTCTAAGAGGTAGGGTCCCAGTGACAGCCCCTTATTGATCATCACCGTCAAAATTGCCCACGTGGAGTTGGGATCCCCATTTAGCCCCAGTGGTAGGACCCCAGTTTACCAGCAAAACTCCTGCTGTTAACTGCGTTTCTCCAGCATCTTCTGTTGTATGCCTTGTAAGCCACAGTTCCCCCCTGCTGCAAGTAAATTGGTAGACTCACGAAATTCAAAACAAATTCTCACCAATTCTTATAGATGCACCATAGAAAGCATCCTTTCCGGACATATCACAGCTTGGTATGGTTCCTGCCCTGATCAAGTCTGTAAGAAACTATAAAGGATCGTGAATGAAGCCCAGTCGATCACGCAAACCAACCTCCCATCCATTGACTCCGTCTACACATCCCGCTAACTCAGAAAAGCAGAAGCATAATTAAGGACCCCACGCACCCTGGACATTCTCTCTTCCAGCTTCTTCCGTCAGGCAAAAGATACAAAAGTTTGAGATCAATACCAACCAACTCAAAAACAGCTTCTTCCCTGTTGTCATCAGATTTTTGAATGGTCCTATCACATATTAAGCTAATCTCTCTCTACAGGCTATTCTGCACCCTCTCCTTTTCTTCTCCTCTATGTATTCTATGTACGGTATGTTTTGTCTGTATATCACGCAAGAAACAATACTTTTCAGTGTATCCCAATATGTGTGACAGTAATAAATCAATTCAATTCAGTTCAAGATCAGTACTTCAGCAAATTCTGCTTATGCACAAACAGGGGTTAAAAGCCATTGCAAAATAAGCTTTCACCCCACTCAGATTGTGATTTCAACGTCGGAGAAACCACCTACATCAAAACACATCTTTAAATAACTAGCTGCTCTATATTCTGCCATGACGTGTTAAGGCATTCTGGCACAAAGTCAATGTTATAATTTCCACAGCATTGCATGTTCGCTTACCGCCAGTGATACGTTAAACTATCCAGTAGTAAAATAGTTGAAATAATTTTCATGTAGTTCTCTAATAACAGGAAATGAGCCACTTAACCTTTTTGTTTGAGTCTGGCTAACAGTGCCTTTGTTAATATCAATGACAAGTAAAAGCCGCAAGAAAATTGAACGCTGCTTTGGTGAGTATGAGCTGTAAATATTATTGAGGACATTCATGTGAAGAAAGTAAGACCATCCTTGACTGAAGCAGGACAGCGCCAACCTGTGTTGAACGTCACCTCAAAATTGATAGCCATGTAAAGATAGAATAGAATCATGGAATCCCTATAGTGCAGAAGGAGGCCATTTGGCCCATTGAGCCTGCACCAACAGCACTCCTATCCAGGCCCTATCCCCGTAACCCCATGTTTTTATCCCATTAATCCTCCTGACACTAAGGGGCAATTTTTAGCATGGCCAATCAACCTAACCTGCACATCTTTGGGCTTTGGCAAGGAGATTTCATAAAATTCCACAGTCTGTGTGGAGTTTGCACATGTCCCTGTGTTTGTGTGAGCTTCCCTCCAGATGCTCTGCTTTCCTCCCACAGTCCAAAGATGTGTGGGTTAGGTTGATTGGACATGCTAAATTAACCCTTAGTGTCCCAGGATGTGATAGGCTAGAGGGATTTGCAGGGTAGCTATGCAGGGATAGGACCTGGATGGAATTGATGTTGGTGCAGACTCGATGGGCCGAATGGCTTCCTTCTGCACTGTAGGGATTCTATGATTCTCTATGAATTTAATTGGATTGGATGAAAGTAATTCATATTGAGAAGATTCCCAGGAAAAGGTTAGTATGCCATAAAAAAACTTCCAATATAGGTTACAAAAAGATAAACTGATGGTTGGGGAAGACCAATGTCCGATGACACTTCTGGCTTTATAAAGTACTATTTTTACATCATCATAGCATCTTCATCACATACAGACCGATATTCTGTTGTCTTCGATACTTTTGATAAAGTATACTGTGAAATTGTACAATTATAAAAAACATACTCTAATTTCTCTCATTACCGTTCCACGATTATCAATATTAAAAGTTCTTTTCTAAGACTGTTAGATTATAAAAGTCCCTGTGATTTTGGGCACAGTTTGATCTACAGGCCCCTGTTTGGTATCAAAGAAAAAAATGAGAAGGAATCTGAGGCAGGGTGAGGAATGTCCTTTCTCACTTCCTGACCATTTCCACATTAGATCTGAACTTATTGCAGGTGTTGGATCAAATGCACTCCTTTGGCTGGTCCCAGGCCATCGGGGGCCTACATTGTGGCCTTGATAGAATAGGGAACTGTGCATTCAACAGATGCAACAAAGAGAAAAATCCCTTCTACTCTCTTCTCCCAAAGTTTTGATTTTCTTTTTCAAAACTATCCGCTAAGCTTCAACTTTGTCGTTGGGCAATGTATTGGAATGTGTTGCCTGCCCAATGTAGAACTGCCAAATGTTCTCTCATTAAAATCAGTGGGCAAACTCAGCCAGCCTCCCTCATGGATGGGTGATCATTTCAACCAAGTTATAACCCAGGCAGCAAGGGTGAAAACTCCCTCCTAGGCATCTAAGCAAATAGTTTGTCCACATTCATCACTTTAAGTGGCACATTGATTGAAGTCACACATTTCTCCTCTGAGGTGGAGGAGGTCAGTAACAGAAATCGCCATTGACCTAGGGCAAGAATTTCCAGGCTCGCTCAAGTGACGTGGTATAATCCTGTCCATAGCCAGTGATCGAGAAAACGTTTATGGACTTTTAGGAGCAACCACAGATCAATGAAGAGTGTCAGTGGATCAGTTCTGACCCCCTCACCTGGTGAGTGTTATGTTAACCTTGGAATATGTTCAGAGGCAGGCTGCGGGAATGATCTCAGATGAAAGGATAATAATTACTGTTAGATTGTCCAATGAGGAGAGATTTGGTCAACTGGGTCTGTGTTCACTAGAATTTAGAAAAATGAGTTGGGTCCCCATCGAAACATTTCAAAATCTGATGGGGCTGGACAGACTAGATGCAGGGGTGTTGTTCCCTCCTGTTAGAGGGTCTAAACAAGGGGTCACAGTTTCAGGATATGGGGTAGCCCATTTAGAAATGAGATGAGGAGAAATTTCTTCACTCAGAGGGTGGTGAACCTATGGAATTCTCTACCACAGAAAGGCTGTGGAGGCCAAATCACTGAATGTATTTAAGAAATAAATAGTTAGATTTTTAGACTTTGATGATGTCAAAAGAGCGCTGGTGTTGAGGTAGAGATTCGACCATGATCATTTTGAATGGCGGAGCAAGCTCAAAAGGCCAGATGGCCTATTCCTGCTTCTACCTTCTATGTCTCTAAACTATACTGTTCCTACAATTTTTTACAGGTGCACCATAGAAAACTTCCTTTCCAGATATATCACAGCTTGATATGACCCCTGCTCTGACCAAGGCCGCAAAAAACGACAAATAGTCTTGAACACAGCCCAGTTCATCACGCAGACCAGCTTCCCATCCATTGACTCTGTCTACACTTCTCGCTGCCTTGGAAAAGCAGCCAGTGTAATCAAGGAGCCCCACACACCCGGACACATTCTCTTCCACCTTCTTCTGTCGGGAAAAATATTCAAAAGATCACGTACCAATCGACTCAAGAACAGCTTCTTCCCTGCTGCTGTCAGACTTTCGAATTGATCTTTCTTCACACCCTAGCTATGACTGTAACACTGCATTCCGCGCCCTCCCCTTTCCTTCTCACCTATGTCCTCTATGAACAGTATACATTGCCTGTATAGCACGCAAGAAACAATACCTTTTACTGCTGACCAATGTATGTGACAATAATAAATCAAATCAAAAAGTGACAGTAGAAAAAAAATAGTTGGTCCATTAAGACTGTGCTTTGAATTATAACGCACTTAAGAATCATAACCCTCAATATTGCTGTTGTCCCATCAGTGCTGTCCCCTGCACCCCTTCCCCCCCCACTCTGCCCCCCTCCCAATCACATCATTTCCCAAGAGAAGCAACAGGGTTTTTTAAAACTTGGGACAGCTCAGACCACTAAAAGTGATGAAAATGGGTACCCAGAGAGTTCAGTGATCATAAGGCACATAACCCAAAAGTGCAACTACCTTTGGTATATTGTGAAATATTCAAGATGGAGCACAAATATCAAAGCTGACGTCCCAGTGCAGCGCTGAGGGAGTGCTACACTATTGAGTGCTGCACTGATGGATGAAGCATTAAACCGAGGTCCCGCGTTGCCTGCTCAGGTGGATGTAAAAGATCTCGTGGAACTATTTCAAAGAAGGAGTATTGTACCTAGGGCTCTGGTCAATAATCAACATGAATAACTCAGGTCATTATCTAATTGCTGTTTATGTACAAATTGGCTAGGAGCAGGATTTTACCATCTCGCTCGGGTGAGCCCAGAAATTCCTGCCCGAGGTGATTTCTGTTGTCAGACACTCACCCGTGCCAATTCTACAGTACAACAGTACAGCACATTAGCTGTAGAATGCTTTGAGATGTACGGTGGTTGTGAAAAGTGTGATATAAACAAAAGGCTTTCTTTCTTCTGAAAAGAACCACAGCCAAAAGCTCACCTGGAAGTTTGTTCCATCAGCAGGTTTCTAACATTTCATCAAATCATAGAATCCCTACAGTGCAAAAGGGGACCATTCAACCCATCGAGTCTGCACAGACCACAATCCCACCCAGGCCCCACTACTGCAACCCCACATATTTACCCCGCTAATCCCTTAACACTAGAGCCAATTTAGCATAGCCAATCACCTGAACATGCACATTTTAAATCCATACCTTTGTCATTTTAGTTGTTTTCTTCTTCATCTACTCGAAATATCCGAGAAGATTGAAATGCTTGCTAATGTCTCCTTTGTTGCTCATACTGATCTTGTAGCATGTGCAATCCAGAACAAGACTTGCTGCTCCCTAAAAGGCTCCATCCAGGCCATTCAGTAATCTTTGGCATTAGAATTGAAAAAGAAGTATCATAAGACCATAAGATATAGGAGCTTAATTAAGCCATTCGGTCCATCAAGTCTGTTCTGTCATTCAATCATGGGGGATAAATTTCTCAACTCCATTCTCCCATCTTTTCTCCATAACCTTTGATCCCCTCACCAAAAATGAACCTATCTCTATCTTAAATACACTCAGTAACATAGCCCCCACAGCCTTCTATGGCAATGAATTCCACAGATTCACCACCCTCTGGCTGAAGAAATTCCTCCTCATCAGTTCTAAAGGGTTGTCCCTTCACTCTGAGGCCATATCCTTGGATCCTAGTCTCTCCTACCAATGGAAACACCTTCTCCATTTCCGCTCCATCCAGGCCTTTCAGCATTCTGTAACTTTCAATAAGCTCCCCCCTCATCCTTCTAAGCTCTATCGAGTACAGACCCAGACTCCTCTAAAGAATTTCTATTGCTGGGATACAGTTCCTATATGGTCTATAATATTTTATAGTACAATAGTACAGTACTTTAGTATAGTATTTTATAGTCTATACTATAGAAATGGTCTGTAGTATTTTAAAATCTGGAGATGGTTGTTTTCTTTCTAGTCTGCTAGGAATGTTTGAGAAGCTTAAAATGCTTGCCAATGTCTGGTTTGTTGTTCTTACCAATCTTGTAACATTTACAGTCCAGAATAAGACTTGCCGCTTCCTGAAAAGCTAACTGTGCATTAAACTCAGTTCACTTTGACCGCATTGTGCAATCCTAAGATTAACATTAAACCAGGCATGTGAAAGCATTTTAGAGTGAAACACCTCGTCATCTACGTTGAGGACTAACCTTTTCTCACAAATAATTATTGCTGAAATGGCTTTTTCTATTAGCTCAGCTGCCTTCAGGCCAAGGAATTCCGAGGGACCCTGTTGTGGGCTGAGTTAGCCAGTCTTAGCAATGTGTTGGTGGGGATGCTCCAATATACCTCAGCAATGCTCACCTCCAGTCTCTCCCCTCTCCTCCTCCCAGCCTCCCTATCCCCCATATATCTTCTGTCTACACTTCCGGCTGCCTTGACAAAGCAGCCAACATAATCATGCATCTCGGACATTCTCTCTCCCAACTTTTTCCGTCAGGAAAAAATACAAAAGTCTGAGGTCATGTATCAACCGACTCAAGAACAGCTCCTTCCCTGCTGCCATCAGACTTGAATAGACCTACTAAATTGATCTTTCTTGCTATGACCGTAACACTTCATTCTGCACTCTATCGGTTCCTTCTCTATGAACAATATGCTTTGCCTGTATAGTGCGTAAGAAACAATACTTTTCACTGTATACAAGTATAATAATAAATCAAATCAAATCAAATCAAAAATGTAGTAAGGGGGAAATCCTCCAGTGTTGCTGCTCCATTGGCAATCCATTGACCCCCACTGGATGTAATGTATGGCCATCAGGTGCTCAGTTTCAAATGCTCAGATAGGAATAGCAAATAGGCAGGACAACGTAGAGGAATAGGTGACCATAGAATTATATCCCAGCAAGAGGCAACCCCAGGATGGGCACAGAAGAGGTTTTAAAAACATCTCCCGAAACAGATATAACTTGTATTTGTAAAATTTGTTTCCTACTCTCAAGTGCTGACTTGTGATGATAAATGTCAGCCGTTACTTTGAGGGCAGAAGATTAGAGAGGAGAAAATTGGGAGTGGGGTGGCGGGGCAAGTTGAATCATCAGCATTAACCTTACAGAGTGTGGGAAAAAGGATTCCCGTGCATGCATTAAGCTGGACTTAAAAAGGGGTCAAGTCACTTTTACTGCATTACAGTTCATCCCATAAAAGTGATTTAGTTCTGGTGCACAAACATTTTATATTGAGCCATTGTTGTATCAAGCTTTTTGTCTCCGTTTAATGAAAAATGGCATGCAATGTGATATAGATGTATAGAATAATCTTTACTATATCGTCAGCTGCAGGTAAACACTACCTCAATGTGCTCAGGCATATCCCATTCACTCCCATGTTATAGAATTTCGACTCTGAGTACTTTGGAAGTTTAATCACTTTTGTTTAAAATGTGGGTTCCTGCTCACAGTTTCCTGTTGTTTTTGTTGGAATTGAATTTCTAAATCAGTGATTAAATGGGTGTGATGAGATTTACAAAGTGTCTAATTTTACTCCAGTCTTATTGTTTATAACCTGCCCCTACTCCACACCCTCCGACACACCTTCTCCCCTCTGTGTTCTACTTTCTTCTTCTCGTGGTATGAAGGAGGAGGATTCCACGGGCACTGTCTACATGTGACAATGCTTCACAGAAGGGTCAAGGCATTTGTGTTACGGCAGGCGATTAGATTGTAAAGGGCTCTGTAAACAAGGTCAATTCTGTCCCTGTGCAGAGGTACATTTTCCTCAGCCTACTAATATGAACAAAAAGAGATTTGAGCATAAATTAATATTCTTCGCTTTTTTCACATACTGATAGAATTTTTACAATGCAGAAGGAAACCATTCAGCACATCTGGAACTGGCTCTCTGAAAGAGCATTGGACCCAGTTCCACTCCTCTACCGTACCCCTGTAACCTTGCACATTCTTTCTTTTCAGATAGCAATCCATTTCCCTTTTGAATATCTGGATCGAACATGCCTCCACCACCCTCTCAGGAAGTTCATTGCAGGGTCCACCCTCTGGATGAACAGGATTTTCTTCACGTCACTTTTACTCCTTTGATTGTTATTTTGAATCTGTCTGCTTTAGTTCTTGCTCCTTTGAGTGGGAACAGTTTCTCACTATTTACCATATCCATACCTTTCAGGATCTGGAATGTTGAACACCTCCATCAAATCTCCCTGTTGCCTCCTGACTTTTACACTTCACTCCATTAGCAATGAATGCCAAAGTTCCATCTGCCTTCCTGCTGTACCTGCAAACTAACTTTCTGCCATTCCTGCACAAAGCACCCAGATCAGTGCTGTGAGTCTCAGGGTCCTTCACAGTGTGTGCTGTGTGTCTCGGGCATGGGTGCTGTGGGTCTCAGGCAGAGGTGCTTACAGTGGGTGCTGTGGGTCTCAGACAGGGTGCTCACAGTGGGTGCTGTGGGTCTCAGACAGGGTGCTCACAGTGTGTGCTGTGTGTCTCGGACAGGGTGCTCACAGTGGGTGCTGTGTGTCTCGGACAGGGTGCTCACAGTGGGTGCTGTGTGTCTCGGGCATGGGTGCTGTGGGTCTCAGGCAGAGGTGCTTACAGTGGGTGCTGTGGGTCTCGGACAGGGTGCTCACAGTGGGTGCTGTGGGTCTCGGGCAGGGGTGCTGTGGGTCTCAGGCAGGGGTGCTCGAAGTGGATGCTGTGAGTCTCCAGCCTTCAAACGACACTGATTGGATCTTACCTGTCCTCATTCAGAAACATGTGAGACCCACTCATCTGACGGAGGAGCACTGCTCCGAAAGCTTGTGGCGTTTGCTACCAAATAAACCTGTTGGACTTTAACCTGGTGTTGTAAGACTTCTTACTGAGTTTACCCCAGTCCAACGCCGGCATCTCCACTTCCTCACTCGGAAGGGCAGGTGATATAAGATCAGAAGAAAAATCACTGAGTATTCTGTCAGTCATTGCCGTTCCAAGGAAGTGATGACCTAACAAGCAAAAGACACATTTATAACTGATATTAGAAATTTGTATCCTTTCTAAATAAACTGATCAACAGAATGAACACCCAGGTACAATAGTGATGACAAAAAATTGGGAACTGTATTATAAATATAGGGTTTCTCTGGATGAGTGGCTGGACATCTGTAAATGTCTTATATTAAATTTATGCAAGGCTACTAATTTGCATTTACCTGCTCTTTAAAAACAGATACCAGCATTTATTTTTATAAACTTTTGTTATCCAGGTTAAATGGTTCATAAATCGTTTTACTAGCTTTATGAAAGGCTCCGATCTTTGTTTGAGTTAAGGAGAGGCTGAGTAGACGGGAATTTTTTCCCTGGAGCATAGGAGACTTAGGGGTGATCTTATAGAGGTCCATAACGTAATGAGAGGCATAGATCAGCTAGATAGTCAACATCTTTTCCCAAAGGTACGGGAGATTAAAATTAGAGGGCATAGGTTTAAAGTGAGAAGGGAAAGATACAAAAAGGTCCAGAGGGACAATTTTCACACAGAGGGTGGTGAGTGTCTGGAACAAGCTGCCAGGGGTAGTAGGAGAGGCAGGCACAATTTTGTCTTTTAAAAAGAATCGAGGCAGTTACAGGGGTAACATGGGTGTAGAGAGAAATGGGCCGAGTGTGGGCAATTGAGACTAGCTTAGTGGTTAAAATGGGCAGCATGGACAAGTTGGGCTGAAGGACCTGTTTCCATGTTGTAAACATCTATGACACTTTAAAATAATGAAATCAAAGTAACATTGGTCTAAAAATTGTACTTACGTATGGCAGCATTGCAAATGTACTCAGAAAGGATTTTCTTCTGTCATTATTCCAAGTGTAACTATAAACATGACACAAGGAACAAATTTGTTCCCCCACAACATATCCCTCAGCCAGTACGCTCATCTTAGTTGACATGACCGTAACCTTGTCAGAAAGCTTTATCTTGTCTAGTCTTTTTCTGAAACTCTCCGACTACATTGAAGTACCTTCTGACAAACACAACACTGTGATGCCACCTGATGACTCATCTGTTCCTTAGTGGTCAAACAACTGAGTGAGAAAAACAATTCACAACAGCCTGCTCCTGTTCATCTGGTGCTAATGGATCACGGAAATGAACCTTATAGACGTTTCCCAAGAGATTTTCTACTTTATGTCCACAATCGCTGCCAGGGTGTTCAAAATTTCTCATCAACTTTGAATTTTTTTATATGAACAGGATATCCACTTCTATCAACCTCCCAATGGACATATCAATTTTATGGTCAATAATTTGGGCGGCATGGTGGCACAGTCGTTAGCTCTCCTGCCTCACAGCACTCGGAATCGGGGTTCAATTCTGGCCGTGGGTGACTGTATAGAGTCTGCACCTTCTCTCCGTGTCAGGGTGTGTTTCCTCTGGGTGCTCCGGTTCCCTCCCACAGTCTGATTTGATTTATTATTGTCATATGTATTAACATACAGTGAAAAGTACCGTTTCTTGTGTGCTATACAGACAAAACATACCATTCATAGAGAAGGAAACGAGAGACTGCAGAATGTAGTGTTGTGCAGGTTAGGTGGATTGGCCATGCTAAATTGTCCCGTAGTGTCAGGGAAATTAGCAGGATAAATATGTGGGGTTATGGGGATAGGGCCTAATTAGGATTGTTGCCAGTGCAGGTTCGATGGGCCAAATGGCCTCCTTTTGCACCATTGGGATTTTATAAAATTGATGTTTTGCATTCTGTACAAATACCTTCATTGACTATGTGGAATAATTCATACACGTGCTGGTTTTAAATTTACCACAAATTTAAGCTTAAATTTGTCAAATATAAAAAAAATTGGCTTTTAGATTTATATTTATTTTTATCTGCATGAAACAGTGAAGGAGGTTTGACTGAGTAAAGATATCATGAGGAAACTGCGTGAGAGCAGTGCAGTTGCTGTGGTATTTTATATCCCCCCAGGAAAAGATAGGGCGAGTACTTTGAACTTTGAACACGTAACACTGAGCATCTTCTCACTGTTTCTGAGATAGCTTTATGTCAAGGTGACTTGCCCAGCTTTAATGAAACCAAAGTGATCATTGATCCTTCTCAGTACTGCTAATCTATGGCCATCACCATGGCTTCAAGGCTGGCCTGTCATCTGTTATTGTGGAGCTAAGCTTCTCCCCATTCTTCCTAAAAGATTTAATTTTATTTGATCTGATTTATTATTGTCACAAGTATTGAGATACAGTGAAAAGTATTGTTTCTTGCACACTATACAGAGAAAGCATACCATTCATAGAGTAAATAGGGGAGGAGGAAAGGTGAGGGTGCAGGATTTAGTGTCACAGTCATAGCTAAAGATCAGCTTAATATTTGATAGGTCTGTTCAAAAGTCTGATGGCAGCAGGGAAGAAGCTATTCTTGAGTCTGCTGGTGCATGATTTCAGACTTATGTACCTTTTTCACGATGGAAAATGTTGGAAGCGATTATGTCGGGGGAGCATGGGATCCTTCATTATGCTGGCTGCTTTTCCAAGGCAACGGGAAGAGAAGACAGAGTCAATGGATGGGGCGCAGGTTTGAGTGATGGACTGAGCTACGTTCACAACTCTTTTTAGTTTCTTGAGTACCAAACCAATAGTATCCATTGGGAAAGCACTCCTGCATTGTTTTCATTATCCCGAGTTCCTGAATTTGATGCCATGTTGCAGAGATCGAGAAGCTTTTTCCTCATTTGATTTCTAGTCAATCTCAGCTAAAGTAGCACTAATGAGCTTAAAACATTGGTTCAGGAGCCAAAAGTTCAATGGCCTGAGTGAAAAGCGGCATGAGCAAATGGTTGAATCTTTGGAGAGCATTCATATCCCAGACATGTGTCATGTGGCATATAGGAGTTTTTGGATCACCATGTTGGTAGCATTATCTCTCTCGATGACATCCAACCCACCCTCACTTTATGTTTCTTCCTTTGAGTACAGTTCAGAACAGTCAGCACTGTGAGCTTAAAGTTTATTTATGAGTGTCACAAGTAGGCTTACATTAACACTGCAATGAAGTTACTGTGAAAATCCCCCAGTCGCCACACTCCGGCTACACATAGGGAGAATTTAGAATGGCCAACGCATCTAGCCAGCACATCCTGCAGACTGTGAGAGGAAATCGGAGCATCAGGAAGAAACCCCTGCAGACATGGGGAGAACATGCAGACTCCGCACAGACAAGGACCTAAACTGGGAATCGGACCTGAGTCTGTGGCGCTGAGGCAGCAATGCTTACCACTGTACCACTGTGCTGCCCCTCTCCATCATCAGTGCGATTTATGACGATTATGTGATGAAACAACTTCTCCCCTCCCCAATCAAAAGTGCTTCACAGGAGTGTTGCCAAACACCAAGTTGCATAAGAAAATATTGGGGAAGTGACCAAAAGCTTGGTTGAAGAAAACAGTTTTTTTGGAGTACTGAGAATTGCCTGGACGGAAAAGTGGGAGTTCCTGGCCTCAGGGCCTAGGTGGCTAATGGTATGTGTGAAACAACCAGTAACAGTGCTTTTCTCCCTCAAATACTCAAACCTCACTATTTATACGTCTTGGAGACTTTCTCAGTATGTAAACAGAAAATACCAGAGAAAGAAACATTGAATTTTATTAAAGCTCTTGCATGTGGCTTTTCACCTCCAAGCTCGCCACTTTTCTAACCCTTATTTTGGATCATCCAGACAATCTAATTAAGTGTCATAAAATGTATCTTTTGTTTTATTAAGAGTAACATGGCAAACAAAATTTGACAAGAAGCCCAATAAGGAGATATTAGGACAGGTGACAGAAATGTTGTGAGGAGGGAGGTTTTAAGGGGAGTTGTAAAGAAGGAGATTAGGATGGAGAAGCAGTGAGTTTTTAAAGAGAGAACTCCAAGGCTTAGGGAGTGGGCAGCTGAAGGCAAGACCGGCAATAATAGAACAATAAGAATTAGGGATGCACAAGAGACCAAAACTGCAGGAGTGTCAAGATGTTAAGAGACTGCAGTGTGGAGGGGTGACGTTATTGATGGGTTTGACAGCGAGGATGAGAATTCTAAGATCAAGATGTTGCAGAATAGGACTCATTGCAGATCAAGGAGCAAAGGGTGCTTTTGCTATTATTCGTCCGCCCCTAGTCAAATTTACCAATTGATAACTGTGTCCATCGCTCTAGCACAGTGGTGGGTAACCTGCAGCCCAGGGGAAACGTGCGGCCCATCTGCATTCTGATTGCAGGCACTCGGGACATTTTGTTGAACATTGTCGATGCACAGAGTTGCCACGTTCCAGTGGTTTCCATCTGCATAGATTTTTGAAATGAGGTGCATACTGCTTGTACACAACATTGACCGTGAGAGCTGTGCGTTCCGTCTGTATCAAGAGCGTAAGTATTTCTTCTGTTTATTACCATTTGAAGTTGATGACAGTTCTAATTATATATGATGATTAAGCATTTTCTATAACTCATGAAATATTCAGTGTGCATTCAATCTTATTCCTTGGTTAGTGAACCTGCCAGATTTCAATGTTGTGGCCCATTGAGATGAAGGAGGGCCATTCATGCAGTCCACTTACTAGCCTAGGCTGCCTGTCATTTCTCTCACACAAGAGGTACAGATTTACTTGGTAAGCCAAGCTGCAAGGCAAATGCCCATAGCCCAGGACATAACCAAGGTTTTGCAGGCATAGGAAAGAAGACAAAATAAGTGATGCATTGAGGTCAAGTTTTGTTTTTAAAGGCTTGAAATTCATCCCTGGCAACATGGGATCATTAAAGTCTCTAATGTATGGAGCATCGTGCACATAGTAAATATCTTTGTTATTTCAACCAGCTTGTATTCTTTCTACGCTATAGTTAAGAAAGCCCACCGTCACCTCTACTTTCTCAGGAGGCTAAGGACATTTGGCATGTCCGCAAAGACTCTCACCAACTTTTACAGATGCACCGTAGAAAGCATTCTTTCTGAATATATCACAGCTTGGTATGATTCCTGTTCTGATCAAGACTGCAAGAAACTACAAAAGATTGCGAACGAAGCCCAATCCATCACACAAACCAGCCTCCCATCCATCGAATCTGTCTACACTTCATGCTGCCTCGGAGAAGCAGCCAGCATAATCAAGGATCCCAGACATTCTCTCATCCACATATTTCCATCGGGAGAAAGATAAAGAAGTCTGAGGTCATGTACCAATCAACTCAAGAACTACATTCTCTCTTTCTCTATGAATGGTATGCTTTGTCTGTATAGTATGCAAGAAACAATACTTCTCACTGTATCCCAATATGCGTGGCAATAATAAATCAAATCAAATATATAAATGCTGTTTGGTTCTCCAAATATGTATGGGGAAGAAAGCAATCTTACAACGTTTAAACTAAATATCTTCTTGTCTTTTCACAAAATATATCAACTGGAAACCACATTAAATGATGAAGTACCGGGTTAAACATTTTGTTAAAATTATTAGCAGAACTAGTGCAATCCTGACCAATTTTGCAGGTACATGCAGTTTCTCCCACTACAGGTTCTTCAGTGGGAAAGTAACAGGAACCCCCATGTCCTGGAGAACAAGCAGGTAAAAACAAACAGAATGAAAGAGGCTAAAATAGCTATCTATCATCTGTGTCAAAACTGGCCACAAACCTTTGCGTATTTTTGAGGAAAAGAGTTCTTCTTCCATCTTTGTCAACATTTCTTTGACAAAAGACAGGGAATGCAACAATCATTTTCCATCTATGTCATAAATAATTGCTTGGAATCCACTTCTCTAATTAGCTGGTAATGGTTCCTAATTGTCCTGAATGTTGCTATTGTGTTAGCTTCTCATTTTCAAATGCAACACTCCACAAACACCAAGATTTGAACTTGGTTCCCCTGAGTTGAACTAGATCAATTTGCTGACCAAATCGTAGTGATAGAGAAGGTGATTCAGACACTTGAAGGGTTTAAAATTGATAAGGAGCCATTATTGGACAGGCTTTTTGTATTTAAAATTGATAAGGTAGAAATTGCTAAGGCACACTCATTTGCCAATCTTCTTTAGACCGAGGGTGGTGTCAGAGAACTGGAGGATAATATTACAGTAAAAGGTCTCACAACACCAGGTTAAAATCTAACATGTTGGACTTTAACCTGGTGTTGTGAGACTTTTTATTGCGCTTACCCCAGTCCAACATCAGCAACTCCACATCATGGATAATATTACATCAGATCATAGTATAAAATCTTACAATCCCTACCAGCCTCCCACATCCATTGACTCTGTCTACACTTCCCGCTGCATCAGCAAAGCAGCCAGCATAATCAAAGACCCCAAGCACTCGGGACATTCTCTCTTCCATCTTCTTCCATCGGTAAGAAGATGCAAACATCTGAGGTCACGTACCAACTGACGCAAAACAGCTTCTTCCCTGTTGCCATCAGACTTTTGAAAGAACCTACCTTGCAATAAATTGATCTTTCCCTACACCCTAGCTATGACTAACACTACATTCTGCACTCTCTTGTTTTTTTCTCTGTGAACAGTATGCTTTGTCTGTATAAGGCGCAAGAAATTACATTTTTCACTGTATACTGATACATGTGACAATAATAAATCAAATCAAATCATTGCGGAAGGAGGTATTCAGCTCATCAGTGTTGCATCGACAACAATCGAATCCAGACCCAATCTCCATCACCCCATGTATTTACCCTGCTAATTCTCTTAACATAAGGAGCAACTTAGTATGGCCAATTAACTTAACCCACACATCTTTTTGGAGTGTGGGAGGAAACCAGAGCACCCAGAGAATCCCACGCAGGTAAGGGGAGAATGTGGAAACTCCAGACAGACATCACCTGAGGCCAGAATTCAACCCGTGTCCCTGGTGCTGTGAGGCAGCAGTGCTAACCACTGTACCACTGCGTTACATAAGAAAGTGCTCAAATAGTGTTCACCCTTGTTTTAAAAAGGATGCAAAGGCAAATCGATCTGTTTAACCTCAGCAGTAGGGATGATTTCAGAAATGATAATTTGGGACAAAATTAATAATCACTTGGGCAAATGCAAGTCTATACCTTTAAGACTTGATTACCTGTAAAGACTCACATTCCAATCATTATTTTGTAAATTGAGTTTGTGTCTTTAAATGCCCTGTTTGTGAACAGAACTCCCTCTCACCTGATGAAGGAGCAGCGCTCTGAAAGCTAGTGGCTTTTGCTACTAAATGAACCTGTTGGACTTTAACCTGGTGTTGTGAGACTTCTTACTGTGTTTACCCCAGTCCAAAACCAGCATTTCCACATTGTTAATGTGGTGACAATAGACATCCAAAAGGCACTTGATGAAATGTCACACAACAGACTTGTGAGTAAAGTTAGAGCTCATGGAATAAAAGGAATAGTAGAAACGTGGACATGAAATTCGCTGAGCGGCAGTGAGCGCTAATGGTTTCCGACTGGAGGAAGGTTTATAATGGGATTCCGCAGGATTTGGTGTTAAGACCCCTGCTCTTCCTTATGCATGTTAGTGACAGAGCATAATTTCAACATTTGCAAATGATACAAAATCTAGAAATATAGTGAACTGTGAGGATAGTGAAGAGCTTCACAGACAGGTTAGTGAAATGGATGGACAACTGGCAGATGAAATTCAATGCACGGAACAAAACAGATAGACAATTTAAAATAAAGGTTCCAATTCTAAATAGCTGCAGGAGCAAAGGGACCATAGTGTACATGTGCATTGGAAATGGCAGGACACATTGAGGGAGTGGTTAATAAAACTTAGACATCCTGGGTTTCATCAGATTTGATGGAGTTATTCAAAATCAAGAATGGTCTGAGTAGGGTAGGTTGGAAGAAACTATTTCCATTGGTAGCATAGATTTAAGGTCAGCTGTATCATTTTAGGGAATTTTACAGATTTCCTGACAATATCCCTTTGATATTCCTTCTTCAGTCGCACCTTGGATGAGTGTCACTGTAGGCATTTTTGTGCGCTTTTCAAACCTCCACTCACGCAGGCATGTTGTGATGAGAACACATCGCAGAGTAATGGCAGACTCACTTTTTATTGAGTTTACTGTTCAGCAACTCCTGAAGCCACCCATTATAATCGCAGTCTCCTCTGGCCCGATTTTTATGGTATACTTCCGTCTGACTCTCCCTTGTTTGCTGTCGCTCACCTTCCATGACAGAGCTAGCCTTTCAATATACTGTCCTACTCATGGAGTAAAACTATGTTTTTGAATAAAGGGAGGCATGTGGATGAGAAAGAGAAGAGGAACAAGGACAGATCCATTAGGGTCACCAGAGCTAATAGTCTAGGAGTTGGATACAAAACCATTACAGGTGATTCTCTGGCTACAAACATATGGATAAGAATGGAACAAGGCAAATACAGTTGCATCCAGCTGAACAACAGTTAAGATATCCGCTCACTGTGAGGGATCCATCTTCTTACCAGCTCTTTTCCTGAGCATTAGCTTGGCACTCTTAGGCCAGAATTTTACCACCCCGCCCACCACGGAAATTGGAGCGGGCGAGGTGCGGGCAATGGAAAGGTCCATTGACCTTGGGTGGGATTTTATGGTTTTGGGACAAGCAAAACCATAAAATCCCACCCCGTATCTGCAAAGCTTGTCTTTTCTCTCACCTCTGACCCAAACATCAATGGTCTTCTCATATCATGTAGCATGACCAGATGCTGTTCACCATGTCATATCTGTACTTAATCTTGCTGCTTTACCACTGTTGATCATCGTGTGTGTCATTAAAATGCAATAAACCTTGGGCTTATTTACTGTACAAAACACAAGGCACCAATCGCTCACGAGGAATTTGGTAAACATGTTGTGCATTCATTTATTACGACTATCGAGAATAGTTAGATGCAGGTATGAACCTTGAAGTCATCTGAACAGTGTGTGTGCTCTGCTCAAATCAAAAGTGAAACTAAATCTGCATCAAATGACATATTTCCCCTCCGAGGTTTGTGTGACTTTGGAATACTCAGAACGTGGTGGAGGAGGGGTCATGGAATATTTTTAAGGCAGTGGTAGATAGGTTCTCACTCGGCAAGGGAATCAAAGGTGGGAACGTGGAATTTGAAACAGAGCAGATCAGCCATGATCTTATTGAATGGGGTCAATGTTGACTTTGTGCAATTGTGCAAACAGGCCCAACAGGCAGCAACATGATAATGGCTAGCTAATCTGCTTTAGTGATGTTGATTGAGGAATCAATATTGGCTGCTCTTCTCAGTAGAGCACTAAACTATCAGCCTTAAGTTACACCCTTAGGTATGTGGTGTGGGACTTGAACCCATGACCATCTGACTCAGAGGGAACAGAGCCGGAGGATGGTGACTTTCGCTTGTCACATGATGGCATTTCTGCCTGCAGCTGCATTAATATCAGCTGTGGCAGGACAAGGCCAGTAAGTGGTCATTAATAGGCCTCTAATTTCTACAGTAATGTTCTGTTCCTACAGTAAAATCTGTGTTGGCCATTGTATGGTATTTATCAAATGGCCTGCCTGTCAGTTTTATCTGATCTTTTTGTTCCAATATCATTTATGAACAGGTGTATTTATTATGTGACTCTTCGTGGGACAGGAACATCCACCAGTTCTTTCTGATTTGATTGGTCTGTTTGAAAATGGAACGTTAACTAACAAAGACAAGAATCAGCGGTTCTGTGCTTTATCCGGCCTAAACTCCCATTGAATAATCCTTGTCTTGAATTTTCTGGGTTAGTAAAAGGAAGAATAAAGCACTAATCTGACCTAATATCTACTCAGAAGAAACTTCCAGGCAGCCCGGTGGCACACTGGTTAGCACTACTGCCTCGCAGTGCCAAGGTTCCGGGTTCGACTCCAGCTTGGGTGACTGCCTGAGTGGAGTGTGCACGTTCTTCCCGTGTCTCTGTGAGTTTCCTCCGGATGCTCCTGTTTCCTCCCATAATCCAAAGATGTGTGGGTTGGGTTGATTGACCACACTCCTAGTGTCAGAGGAATTAGCAGGATAAATATGAGAAGTTACAGGAATAGGGACCTGGCTGGGGTTGTGATCGGAGCAGACTCGATGGGCCGAATGGCCTCCTTCTGCTCTCTTGGGATTCAATAATTCAATGATATTCGATATTACATTTCGTCCCTTGACAGCCTCTATCAGTATTTAGCACAGCTGCCCATAGACCCACTGGATCGCAACAGTGCAGAAGAAGGCCATTTGGCCCATCGAGTCTGCACTGGCTCTCTGAAGGAGCATCTTACCCATCCTCACTTCGATGAAAAAGCCAAACATTTAGACTGACCGAAATCAGATTATAAAGTCGGTTTTATTCTGGGACGAGCAGCTTCCCTTTCTCAGCAGCAGTTCTGTGCAGGGCTTTCAGGAACTCAGTCAGGATTCCCTTCTGAGATCCCACTGATCTTGCACTTGCCTTTTGCATATCATTGATTTTCTCCACTCCATTCCATCCAACCATTCCATCAATTGTCTAGGCCCTAAACTCTGAAGTTCTCTTCTCTAAACTTGCTGCTGCCTGGCTTTCCTCCTTTAAGACACTCTGTAAAACCTCCCTCTTCAGCCAAGATTTTGGCCATATGCTCTGATAGCTCCTTAGGAAGGATATTAATAAGGTTAAAAGAGTACAGAGAAGGTTTACAAGGATGTTTCTGGGACTTGAGAAGCTGAGTTACAGAGAAAGGTTGAATGGGTCAGGACTTTATTCTCTGGAGCGTAGAAGAATGAGAGGAGATTTTATAGAGGTGTATAAAATTATGATGGGTATGGATAGAGTGAATGCAAGCAGGCTTTTTCCACTAAGACTAAGGGAGAAAAAAATTAGAGGACACGGGTTACGGGTGAAGGGAGAAAAGTTTAAAGAGAATATTAAGGGAGGCTTCTTCACATGGACAGTGGTGGAAGTGTAGAATGAGCTGCCAGATAAAGTGGTGAATGCGGGCTCACTTTTAACATTTAAGAAAAACTTGGACACGTACATGGATGGGGGAGATGTGGAAGGATATGGTCCAGGTGCAGCTCAGTGGGACTAGGCAGAAAAATGGTTCGGTACAGCCAAGGAGGGCCAAAGGGCCTGTTTCTGTGCTGTAGTATTTCTATAGTTCTATGGTTCTATTGGCTCGGCATATCTCTGCTCCCGTGAAGAGCCTTGGGATGTTTAATTACATTCAAGGTTGTATATAAGACAAGCTTTACTCATTTCATTTAATCAGTCCCCTGCTGTTAGGGAAGGCAATGGCCCAGTGGTATTACCACTAGACTATTAACCCAGAGACTCAGCTAATGTTCTGGGGACCCGGGTAATGGCAGATGGTGGAATTTGAATTCAGTAAAAAAAATCTGGAATTAAGAATCTACTGATGACCAGGAAACCATTGTCAATTGTCGGAAAAACCCATCTGGATCACTAATGTCTACTAGCAAAGGAAATCTGCTTGTCCGTATGTGGTCTGGCCTACTTGTGATTCCAGAACCACAGCAACTGTGGTCAACTCTCAAATGCCCTCTGAAATGGCCTAGCAAACCATGGAGGGCTTCAGGGGATGGGGTTGGCCAGCCAGCGATGCCAATTTCCCACCAATGAATGAAAAAAATGAATGCGTTCTCTTTGATATACATTGGTCCATGCGAATAGGAGATATTCAGAAACCCAAACACTCAGAACACATTTTAAGGCAAAGACGGAATACACAAGAGTTCCAGTGTAAAACACGCTCCACACTCCAATGTGGACTGAGGCTACAGTTTCACTCTTATTCTGTACCATTGCCTGCAGCACTAGGAAAGGACATCAAGTCCACAGTTTGTTCAGCTCAGCTTTATTTATTTTTACACTGAATGGTGGTGACACAAGTAAATAAAAGAAGCCTAAACAAATTCTAGGCTTCATTTATTCCAGTAGTTCTCCAGCCAGGAAGAACATAAGAACTAGAAGCAGGAGTAGGCAATCTGGCTCTCGAACCTGTTTCGCTACTCAACAAGATCATGGCTCATCTTTTCGTGCACTCATCTCCAATTACCCGCTTGCTCACCATAACCTTTAATTCCTTCACTGTTCAAAAATTTATCTATTCTTGCCATAAAAACATCCAATCAGGTAGCTTCAACTTCACTGGACAGGGAATTCCACAGATTCACAACCCTTTGTGTGAAGAAGTTCCTCCTCAACTCAGTCCTAAAGCTGCTTCCCCTTATTTTGGGGCAATGCTCCTTAGTTCTAGTTTCACCTGCCAGTGGAAACAAATTCCCTGCTTTTATCTTACCTATTCCCTTCATAATTTTATATGTTTCTATAAGATCTCACCTCATTCTTCTGAATTCCAATGAGTATAGCTCCAATCTACTCAGTCTCTTCTCATAAGCCAACCCTCTGAACTGTGGAATCAACCTAGTGAATTTCCTGTGCACCCTTTCCAGTGCCAGTATATCCTTTCTCAAGTAAGGAGACCAAAACTGTACACAGTACTCCAGGTGTGGCCTTGCCAGCACCTTATACAGCTGCAACATAACCTCGCTGTTTTTAAACTCCATCCCTTTAGCAATAAAGGTCAAAATTCCGAGAGACAGTCTGTGTTCTGAAAGATAGAAGGTGATCTTCCTTACGGGGCTGGGGTAGGATGGGACACATTTTCAAAGGCAAAAAGGAAAAGTGGCTTTAATGAGAGGACATGGATAAGAAGGAGGTGGAATTTACTATGGACAACCAGGGTCTTACCTTCCTGCTGGAGAATTGGCAAGACCCCCCCCCCACCCCCCCCCCGGCCCATCACCTGTATCCTGGACAGCCTCCGACCATACGCCAATCAGATGTTTAATGGGCGACACGGTGCTACAGTGGTTAGCACTGCTGCCTCCGAGCGCCAGGGATCTGGCTTCAATTCCCAGCTTGCGTCATTGTCTGTGTGACGTTTGCATGTCCTCCCCATATCTGCGTGGGTTTCCTCCGGATGCTCCAGCTTCCCTCCAACGGTCTGAAAAACTTGCTGGTTAGGTGCATTGACCCGAACAAATGCCAAAGTGTGGCGACTCGGGGAATTTCACAGTAACTTCACTGCACCGTTAATGTAAGCCTTACTTGAAACCAATAAATAAATAAACTTCAACTACGTAGCGGCACATGGAGTCTGGGACAATTGTCCACAGAGTAATTTTTGTCTAACTTTAAATAGTTGCTCAAGCACAAGACTCAGGACCTGGCCAATCAGAGGCTGTAAGAAGTCTCACAACACCAGGTTAGAGTCCAGCAGGTTTATTTGGTAGTAAACGCCACTAGGTTTCGGGGCTCTGCCCCTTCATCAGGTAAGTGGAGAGTTCTGATCACAAACAGAGTTCTGATCATATAAAGGCACACACAGTTTACAGAATACTGTGTCTTTATATGATCAGAACTCTCCACTCACCTGACGAAGGGGCAGAGCCCTGAAATCTTGTGGCGTTTACTACCAAATAAACCTGTTGGACTCTAACCTGGTGTTGTGAGACTTCTTACTGTGTTTACCCGAGTCCAACGCCGGCATCTCCACATCATGGCTACAATCAGAGGCTGACACCTCTTCTTTGCTCAACACTGCCAGCAAGGGAGACAACGGTAGCTGTCGGTAATGCAGCCCCCGCCCCATGGCCGAGGATTGCTGAGGGACCCTCACCCCGGCTACAGATGGGTAATGACAGGAGGGAGATTGTGGGGTGGGGTTAGGGTGCCTGGGGGAGGGGCCTTGGCAGCAAAGGTCGGGGTTGGCTCTCAGCAAGCCCTCCTTTTCCAACTGGCAGAGCTTTCGATTAAGCTTTGAATGTCTTAGAACTAGAGAGCCCCCACCCCCCCCAACCCTCCACCACGTGGAAGGCTGACCATAGGCCTTCCCACCACAGACTAAATCAGGGCAGAGGCGGGAAGGTGGCAGGATACCCAACTGCCAGCCTGCTGTCTCCAAACTCATCAGCAGCAAGAACATTTTGCTCTCAAAGGGGAACCTATGTATCTATCTATATAAACAATATACGTTGAGAACTGGAGAATAATGAATACAGATCACATTGTAAGTGTTGTGATATTGTATGCATATCAATGACATGTACCTTTAAGAAGATGTATAGTGATAGCACTATATCATTGTGTATAAGAGGAGGTACAAGCCCCGTGTGAGATGTTTGCTATTGCTTGTGACTCTATCAGTAAGATGTCATGTATTCCCTATGAGCCAAGCACATGGTCAAATAATTAACCTCTGTAACTGACCAAAGCTCATTCAGAGCTGCACATAGCTGTTGTTGGTAATAAGTCATATTCGACGAGAACCCTTGTCAGTCTCAATATCTTGCTTAGTGTGGGTAGGATGGAGACAGGTGCCTTGAAGTCCACATCGAGATCCTCAAAATATGGTGACAGCAGGCCATAAGAGACCAGGCCAATAAGCGGACAATTTGGACTAGCTTAGTGGTTAAAAAAAGGGTGGTATGGACAAGTTGGTCCGAAGGGTCTGTTTCCTTGCTGTAAACCTTTACGACTCAATGAGGGCAAGGCACAGTGGCATGGTGGTTAGCACTACTGTCTCACTGGGCTAGGGACCTTGGTTCGATTCTTGGCTTGAGTCCCTATCTGTGTGGAATTTGCATGTTGTCTGCGTGTGTTTCTCCCACAGTCTGAAAGGCGTGCTAGGTAGGTGCATTGGCCATGCTAAATTCTCCCTCAGTGAACCCGAACAGGCGCCAGAATGTGACAACTAGGGGATTTTCACAGTAATTTCATTAGTGTGAATGTAAGCTACTTGTGACTAATGAATAAACTTTACTTTAGTTTCAGCTGTATCCATAAGGGTGTTTGCTGGCAGCACTGAGATACACTATACAGCATGTCCTCTGACACTGAGAGCAGCAGCAATGGGCAGCCACTAGAGAGCAGAAATTATTCTCGCCAAAGCTGTATGAGTGATTAGTGAATTTTAATTTGAATATGCTAATCCTGCCCCGAATATGAGAGAGAGGAATTGATGAGTGTGTTTATGCAATGATGCCGCTGAGACAATTTGCTCAGGAGGTGATGGTATAGTGGTACTGTCACTGACCTGGACACCCAGGGTAAACATCTGGGGATAAAAGCAAATTACTGCAGATACTGCGATCTGAATTTAAAACAGCAAATGCTGGAAGATCTTCTTTATAATGTTTCAAAATAAAATGTTAGCTCTGTGGGGCGGCACAGTGGTTAGCACTGCTGCCTCACAGCACCAGGAACCCAGGTTCAATTCCAGCCTCGGGTCACTGTCTGTGCGGAGACTGCACACTCTCCCGTGTCTGCGTGGGTTTTCTGCAGGTCCTTCGGTTTCCTCCCACAATCCAAAGATCATAGAATCCCTCCAGAGCAGAAGGAGGCCATTTGCCCCATTGAGCCTGTACCAACCACAATCCCTCCCAGGCCCTATCCCCGTAACCCCACATATTTACCCTGCTAATCCCCCTGACACTAAGGGACAATTTAGCTTGGCCAAAAAAAACCTAACCCGCACATCTTTGGACTGAGGGAGGAGACCGGAACACCTAGAAGAAACCCACGCAGACACGGGGAGAACATGCAGACTCCACACGGACAAATGTGCGAGTTGAATTGATTGGCCATGTTCAATTGCCTCTTAGTGTCAGGAGGATTGGCAGGGTAAATACCTGGGGTTACGAGGATGGGGCCTGGGTGGGATTGAAGTCAATATATGTTTGATGGACTGAATGGACTCTTTCTGCACTGTAAGGATTCTCCGATTCCAATTTGACAATGGTTATACAAGAACAAGTGTCTGCTGTTATAGGTACAAATGCTTGATGACGTAGGCTCCTGGGACACAGGTTCTAACTGAGAGGCTGGGAAGTTGGTTTTATTTGGTTTTCGGAGTTGGTGATGTGCCTGGAATGTGTGTCCAAAGACATGGATCCGTCGCTTAATCCAAATGGAACTTTAGATCTTATTAATACAAAGCAGGTGGACACAAGCCCCCGACAAACTCAGCCGGAAGGTGAGATCCTGTGCGTTAAGGGGGAGCACCTCTGCTCATTTCCAGCACATTGCAATTACCTAAGAAGATGAGAAATGTTAATACAAGCAGAACAGAAATTTCTGTTGGTGGTCTCAGCACACTGATCCCTGTAAGGATGGCTCATTAGATCACTTTAGGTATGGAAAAAGTGAGTGAAACCCACCCAACACATATTTCATCCAGCTTACGCTGCCTTCAACAGCAGGCTGAAACAGGTGTTTGGCTCAAATGACCATATTCAAGGGGCCTAGTACCTTAGCAGAGGTGAGCTGGTATCAGTTGTTTGGAAGACAGTGACTGCCAAATCGACAGTTGATAAAGGAGATCTTGGCTGGAAATTAGTCCTCCTCACTCTTCTCTTGTTTCTCACTGTAGAAACCAATTTTGACATCCCATGGCTGCCAATGCAATCGTAGAATCCATAGAAATCCCTGTAGTGCAGATGGAGGCCATTAGGCCCATCGGGCCTACACTGACCACAAACCCACGCAGGCCCTATTCGCGTAACCCCACATATTTACCCTGCTAATCCCCCTGACACTAGGGTCAATTTAGCATTAACCAATCAAACTACCCCGCACACCTTTGAATTGTGGGAGGAAATCAGAGCATCCATAGAAACCCACTCAGACACAGGGAGAAAGCGCAAACTCCACACAGTGTCCCATTTTAA
This sequence comes from Carcharhinus amblyrhynchos, assembly GCF_965287045.1. Lineage (NCBI taxonomy): Eukaryota > Metazoa > Chordata > Chondrichthyes > Carcharhiniformes > Carcharhinidae > Carcharhinus > Carcharhinus amblyrhynchos. The sequence continues at coordinate 60,659,689 of NC_137335.1, forward strand.
TCACACCACATCAGGGAATTGGAAAGGTACTTCCAAAAGGTACATAGGATATGGGTCAATTGTCTAAGGGGTGGTTTTTGTTTAACTCATAGAAATTGGCCCGGTGGCAGCGGTTAGCACTGCTGCCTCACAGCGCCAGGGACCCAGGTTCGATTCCCAACTTGGATCATTGTCTGTGCAGAGTCTGCATGTTCTCCCCATGTCTGCACTGGTTTCTTCCAGGTGCTCCAGTTTCCTCCTACAGTCCGAAAGACGCATTGGTTAAGTGCGTTGGCCATGCTAAATTCTCCCTCAGTGTACCTGAACAGGTGCCGGAATGTGGCAACTAGGGGACTTTCACAGTAACTTCATTGCCGTGTTAATGTAAGTCTACTTGTGCTACTAATAAATAAACTTTAAGAAAATTGCTTGAGCAAGCACCAAAGAAACAAGAGCCAGGAGCAGTTCTCCTGCATAGCCTCTCAGGTGAGTGACGTTATGGACGAGCAAGAGTATTCTTCCCCTTTCCCAGTGAGAAGTTGGTTTTGTCTGTTTTTCGGAGTTGGTGGTGTGCCTGGAATGTGTATCCAAAGACGTGGATCCGTCGCTTCCTTCTTTGAGAACTGCTCTGCAGTTCATCCATATTGAGGACCAAAGCACCGTTGGTTCAGTTCTCCCAGATGAGGTTTGCTGTTCCGCACAGTTGTTAACTTTAGACTCAGATTCTTCATCCGCGACATTCATGCTGTTCCTGACTTTGCAAAAATCTTTTAAAACCAAAAACAACGACCTGTGTGTTTCCTGAATACTTCTATTGCTTCCGTCGAGGTTTAGGGTGTTAAACCCCGTCACCAATCGCACCTCACAGTTGATTCAAGGCCCAACGACTGGGAAGGGACCCGGATTTTCATTTTCTAAGAGGCTGCCACATGATTCCTGCTTCCTTGAAAACCATGATGAGCCAGACATTTGCAAATGTGGCACCAACTGAGGCAGTTCCATTCTCGTCCATCTATCTGGGGCCTGTGATTGCACCAGCACCAATGAAAATAAATTATGGCACACGGTTCCTTGTCATGATCTTCATCCTCTTCTTTCCAGTGACAGCATTTTGTTGCTGCAGGTCTGTTTGCACTGGGTTAGGCATGGTCCTTACAAAAGGCCCAATCCAGCTCCCTGATAACTTTATAGCACGACTGCAACAACTCAAGCGAAAGCGAGGCCCTCAATTATTTATAAACCCTGCATCCTTCACAAGAACAGTTCCGCGCTCATTCAAGGCCCACTATCAGGATTCTTCCAAGAAAAGTCTTTCAGAGCTGTCAAGCAGCAACGGCAAACCCTTTAATGTAATCCCATGCGCAAATTAACCTTCTGAGTTGAAGCAATTAGTGAGCTGGTGATGCCGAAAGAGTCTTTGAACCCACAAATCTGTGTCTAAGGCTTGTGGTGTGCAGCCCAAATGCAGTTGGTGGGCACAGCTGTGCAGATGTTAAGTAATGCTGATTGCTGCCACAACACTAAGAGGAAATGTAAGGAGAGCCCAATTGAACTCTCGTAATCTCCCTGTCAGCCTTTGTTTTTTATGGTGGCACAAATGCCATCAGCTGCTAACTGGCCTGTGACAGGCCCAAACAGGAAATTAGCACCCTGCTGCTGTATGGTCTGAGCCTTGAGTGTCCGTGCTGCTGTTTGCGTAAGGCCTCTGTTTGGACTCTGCATGGTTAAATTGTGTCCCGAGATGTGTCGATAAGTGAATTAAACCCTTCTCCCCATCCACACTGGATCTGCTACGATGAGATAATGCATGCACGCTCTCTCCTCACCATGTTGGGGGTTTATCAGGTCCATTACAACATGAGAAATATGGATATCATCATAAGCCTTTGTTGTTACTTCATTCCAGTTGCTATCCATTTGTCTTAATTCTTAATCTATTCTGTTTCTTTTTCCTGTCTTGTAATTTCTTTCCCAATATTGTTTCCAACTTAAAAATGGGTTGCTAAAGATATAGTGGATTGCTATGTGTTTTCTGTTAGTGGTGTCCTTGGGCTAAAAAACATTTACAATCACTTTAATTAATAGGCGGCAAGATGGCACAGTGGTTAGGGCTGCTGTCTCACAGTGCCAGGGATTCAGGTTCGATTCCCAACTTGGGCCACTGTCTATGCGGAGTCTGCACATTCTATCCATGTCTGCACGGCTTTCCTCCGAGTGCTCTGGTTTCCTCCTCAGTCCAAAAGACATGCTGGTTAGATGCATTAGCCATACTAAATTCTCCGTCAGTGTATCTGAACAGGCGCCGAAGCATGGCGACCAGGGGGTTTTCATTGTAACTTCATTGCAGTGTTAATGTGACACTAATAAACCAGCTTTAAAACTTTTAAGATGTCATTTTCGCTGCTTTCTCATTGCTACTTGGCATGTCTGCTTGATGTTAGGTAATCTAACCTCAATCCAAATACATAACCTGCAGATTGCTAATCCTGCCAAACTTAATATTGCTTTTGGAAACAGGTTTAGTTTTGTTTGTAGTCGTTATGTAATGTTGCGCCCCCACAATTCCTATTGGCAGCGCGGTTTCTTAAGAATTCAAAGAGACTTTGTTTTTATAACTCTACCATAGGTTTCAGCAAAAGGATTGTGTTCTCTGATCAACGTAGCAGGGGTTTTACTGAGAGGTCACAATGAAGTAGCAATGCGTTTTGACTAAGGGTCATTTCAGTACTAGACAGTAGGTGGAATCTTCCATCCTGACAGTAGCGGGAAGGTTTGATGGGCGAAGGAACTTTGGCGTGAGATTAAAAATCAGTTTCATGTCAGAGAGATGAACTTCAGGAATTTTGTTCTTGAAACCTCAAAGATGGGTTAAAGGCACATGGAGCTTCCTGATGAACAATGTTCTTTTGGACACACGAGCAAGCCAAGCATACTCATTAAAGGACAGCCTTTTGCCAGAATTAAATACTCCCTCCAAATTAAGTTCCCCACCAGTGAGATGTTGGAATGCTCACGTTCACATACGTGGGGGAGCGCATCTGGTGAGATAGGCTTCTTCCATGATTAACAGTGAGTTGCTGCTACACGATTCTCCTTGAGAAGCATGTATTTGAGATTGGTTGCTGGGAGTGCAAGCTGAGTGGAGGATCGCCAAAGAAGGGAGGAAGGGTTAGCTGGGAAGTGCGGAGCAGTAGCCAGGCAAAGGTGGAAAGGATCTTTGAGACTGCCTGGGCGCCGTTTTAATACGGCGCCTGGACCTTCAACTGAACGGAAGTTTGAAATTCAGGAAATATTAGTTTCATCCCAGCTTTAAGGTCCCCCTAATGCTGTCTGGAACAAAGAGGGTATGAGACGCACCTGTACAATAGCCAATGTGTAATCATGCAAATGATGAGCTTAAACTAGAGTAACAGGATCAACCAATATTAACAACAATAAAGCTGGGGATTTTTTTTATTCATTAGCGGGACATGGACATCGCTGGCTGGCCAGCATTTAGTGCCCATCCCTAGATGCTCATGGTTGAAAATACTACTGTGGCTCTGGAGTCACATGTAAGTCAGACCAGGTGAGGACAGCAGATTTTCTTCTCTAAAGAACATTAGTGAACCAGATGAGTTTTTCTGAAAATCAACAATTGTTTCATGGTCATCAGTAGATTCTTAATTCCAGATATTATTTATTGAATTCAAATTCCACTATCTGCCATGGCTGGATTTGAACCTGGGTCCCCCCAAACATTAAGTGAGTTTCTGGATTAATAGTCCAGTGGTAAGACTAGCAGCCTTAGAATATATACTGATGAGGTATCAAAAATGAATTGTTGCATTTCATTGTGCCAATAATTTCTAACTTGTGTTGAATCCGTCCCCTGTTAATCTTTTCCTGGCAAGATCATGGTCTGAATATTCAAGATATAGAGATGCTGGCATTGGATTGGGGTGAGCATAGTAAGAAGAACCAGGTTAAAGTCCAACAGGTTTATTTGGAATCACAAGCTTTCGAAGAGCTGCTCCTCATAATATAAAGGAGCCCCAGCATCTCCTAATCCTCAGAAGATCAACAACAGTAGGCTGGCTGAGTTAAAAGGTGGCGGTGGGCCTCACCTGAAGGTCCAGGATGGGATATTTCCTTGGACCTCTGAATAAAAGAAGTGAGGAAAGTGAGTGACCTGAGGAAGGAGCAGAGTGCTCCGAAAGCCCGTGATTCCAAATAAACCTGTTGGACTTCAACCTGATGTTGTGAGGCTTCTTACTATGATTATTCAAGAACCACAATCTGACATATCCTGAGTATCAGCCAGGTGTGTAATGCTCCACCTTTAGTACCTCATCTGCCAGTTCCCTGGGAAGTTATGAATCACCCTATATTAATCCCTCATCAAGATTGTCTGATCCTCCCAAGTGAATCAATCCGTGCTGGACAGTGCAAAGCCCATTCATTATCGAGTGAGTCAACCTGTGGCAGCAATGTGAGATGTTCGTCATTCCAGCATGCATCCTTCTTTCTCCCCATAACACTGTTCTTAGCTTCCAACTTAAAACATAGAACAGTACAGCCTTCGGCCCTCAATGTTAACTGTAGATGCACAAAGAATGACAAACGTACTGATTTGCCCACTATTCACCAGTCCATTTTTGTTTGATGTATGTAAAAGTCCCCTGTACGAGCCTTTTAAAAAAAGAGGAACAAATTTTTTCCCAATGAACGCAATGCAAACTATCCGTGCGTGCAGTCCTGATCCTACTTCCATCATCTTCATCAATAGCTGAATGACTTCATGGACTCTCCTCATTTCTTTTACTCAGGGCTCCAGGCAAATAGCCCATCCCAGACCTTCAGGTGAGGCTCACCTCCAGCTTTTGACTCAATCGGCCGACCATTGATGACCTTCTGAGGATTAGGTGATGCTGGGATTCCTTTATATTAGGAGCTCTCATTCCCACCAGCTGGGTCGCTGAAGCAGCAGTATGAGGTGTAGCAATTTAGGAACAGCAGCGTAAAGAGAACAACGTGGCCAGAAATGCAACAATTAGGGTTACCAATTGTGATTAAATGTATCCAGGCTTACCCCTATGTTCCAGCCATTCTTTGGCCAACACATCCATCTTTGTGACACACTGTCTTCCTGTGCCTAGTGGAAAGCAAAATTACTCATTGGCTAATTGGGTGATGTTTGACTGTCAGCCAAACAGCAATCCCCCACCCTCCCTCCAACCCATTCCCCCCTCCCACTCCCCCAATGCATTCCCCCCAACCCACACCCCCCAACCCACTCCTCCCTCCCACTCCCCCAACTCACACCCCCCCAACCCAGACCCCACAATCCACTCCCCCCAACCCACTGCCCCCCTCCTGCCAACCTACTCCCCTTCCCCCTCCCCCCAACCCACGCCCCCTTCCCCCTCCTCCAACCCACTCCCCCTCCCACAATCCCCCAACCCACTCCCCTGATATTTTCGATATTTTTGCATCTGCAAAAGATAAATATCCAACGAAAATGACAAACAATGCAATGCTTTGACATCTCCGGATGACTTATCTCCAGAATCACACACAGTAGCATGCTGGAGATCAATCTTCAACTCCGGGCAGCATGGTGACACAATGGTTAGAATTGCTGCCTCACAGTGCCAAAGACCTGGGTTCAATTCCGACACTGTCTTTGTGAAGTTGCAAGTTCTCCTCGTGTCTTCGTGGGTTTCCACCGGGTGCTCCAGTTTCCTTCTGCAGCCCAAAGATGTGCAGTTTAGGTGGATTGTCCATGCAAAATTGCCTCATCTGCACTGTAGGAACTCTAAGTTTCTGTGGTTCATGGAGACCCCAGGCGAATCCTGGAGGGGTTGGCAACCCAAGCAGCAGAGCACTGGAGCTTTCTCAGACACAGCACATAAATACCAAAAAAAAAACACAACGTATAACATAACAAAAATAACACAGCAGTATATAGCAATATGGGAACAGGACAGAATCATAACAGCCATGCCACAATGTGAAAAAAGGGACAGGAGTATGAATCCAGTGGGAATGAGAGCTCCCAGTATAAAGGAGCCCCAGCGTCTCCTAATCCTCAGAAGGATCCAGCACATAGTCGGCATGGTAGGCCTAACTGAGTCAAAGTCTGGAGGTAGGGGTAAACTCTGATTCTCAGAGCCATTCAGGTCAGAAGATTAGCATGTAGCAAGAACAAATTGCAAGAATGACTGATACTATGAGTATTAGCTAATCATTGAATTTACATTAACCGTTTCCAGTGATCATACAAGTTGCATGGAGCATGAGTGGCACATCACTGAACGGCACAGACAGTTATAACGAAACTCCCCTATCCTCTGGTTGCTCGGAGATTTTGGAGACACGACCAAACAAAAAGAAAAGAGAGTTCGAAGCAGCCAAAGCAAGAAGAAGAAGAAAGCCGGTTTAAAAGCTCTCTTATGCTTGTGTTTTTATCCTGCTGCGTGCAAGAATTTGCAAATGCAGCTTACGTGGTGAAAACCCACTGTATTAAAGCTGTGAAACCACCACGAGAAAATCAACATGCTCATCTCACAGCAGCTCCGCTATGGCACTTCCTGCTCAATGTGAAAGACACCAAAGCTTATCACAGCCTGTTCAAGTTCCACGAATACATCTCATGTTGTTAGCTCAAAAAAAACCATTGCAAGTGCTTTTCGAATGAAATCAAGAACAAGAGAGCAATGAGCAGTAGTTGATCAAACCACAAGCATGGTCATTTTCCAATGGCATTGTTATCGCTGCAAAGAAAGAACTTGTTGTACCTCTCATTATTATGTCAGGATGTCCCAAAGTATTTCACAACCAATGAAGCACTTTTTGAAGTTCAGTCAATGTGGTAACTGCATGAAACCTGGGAAGGCAATAGTCTCGTGGTTTTACTATTAAATTATTAATCCAGAAACACAGCTAATGTTCTGGGGACCGGGGTTCATATCCCGCCATGGCAGATGGTGGAATGTGAATTCAATTAAAAAATCTGGAATTAAGAATCTACTGATGACCACAAAACCATTGCCAATTGTCAGAAAAGCCCATCTGATTTACTGATGTTCTTTAGGGAAGGAAATCTGCCACTCTCGCCTGGTCTGGTCTACATGTTTCAGAGCCACAGCAATGTGGTTGACTCTCAGCTGCCCTCTGAAATGCCACTCAGTGCAAGGGCTGTTAGGGATGGGCAATAAATGCTGGCCAGTCAGCAACACCCATGTCCTACAAATGAATTTAAAAAAAACACAGCAGTCAACCTGTGAACAACAAGGTTCCAAAAGCAACTGTGTGACTTCCTTCATGGGATTTTAAGCGAAATATTCGGCAAGGTGGCACAGTGATTAGCACTGCTGCCTCACAGTGTCAGGGACCGGGTTCGATTCTGGCCTTGAATGACTGTGCAGAGTATGCACATTCTCCTTGTTTCTCTGTGGGTTTCCTCTGGGTGCTCCAGTTTCCTCCCACACTCCAAAGATGTGCAGGTTAGGTAGGTTAGGAGCCATGCTGAGCTGACTCTCAGTGTCCTGGGATGTGTAGATTAGATGGATTAGCCATGGTATATATGTGAGGTTACAAGAAAGAGAGCAAGAGAGAAGACCTGGGTATAATACTCTTTCGGGTAGTCAGTGCAGACTCAATGGGCCAAAAGGCCTCTTTTGCACTCCACTGTAGAGATTCTATGATTCTGTTCTCAAAATCTTTGCACTAAACCCACCTTGCAACATTTCTATATGAGATCCTACTGTGCATATAATATGTATCCAATAAATAATGTTATGAGCACGTGAGAAGGGTGAACTGGCAGCTCTCTGTTTAAGCCCCTCAGTTGGATACAAAAAGGGTTTAAGTTTCTTTTTCACGAGAAGATGTCTTTTCTAAATGAGTATGTAATAGATTACTTAAACTATGAGTAATAAAGAGCCAATCAAACAAGGTTTTCTCTAGTCAAAGTAAGAACAACTTTACTCATCTCTTAACTCAAAAAATATAATAAAAAGAAAAGGCAAGCATTTGGTCCTCATGAAGTCATTTGGACTTAGACACAGACATGTACACAGACACACAGGTGCACAGACACACAGACATAGAAAGACACACATGCACAGACAGACACACAGATGTACAGAGCAGAGACACAGACAGGCACACAAGCACAGCCACACACACAGACGCAGACAGAGACATCGAAAGATCCACACAGACACACACACACACACACACACATAGATGCACTGACATAGACAGACACACACAGATATACACACACACACACACACACACACACAGAAATAGACAGACACACAGACATAGACTGACACACACATACACACACACACACACACAGACTCAGAGGCACAGACATACACACAGATGCCCAGACAGAGACATAGACAGATCCACAAAGACACATACACAAGGACACACATACACAGACACACATTACTGTGTGTTCCAACTGCTTGCCATCACCGAGTCAGTTTGCCAACCGTGGCTCAATATTGTGTGTGCCAACCACAGCCCATGAGTGTGTGAGTGTGCCAAATGCGGTCTGTTACAGTGTATGCCAACTGCAGCCCATTATTGAGCCAGGAACCTGCCAGACTAAGACATCTGTTACAATGGCCACAATCACCACACCCTGCACCCAACATGCGAAACACAAATGACAGTTTATATACAGGCTTTGCCCATCTCTTGCTTAGGACAAGGAGAGTCCTTGCAAGGTCAGCACTCGCTAGCACTTGGCCATTCTGGTATCTTCCAATTTTGGCCTCAAATCACTTTTGTCCTTCTCTAAGACTCTCTTCCCTCTTTTTCATTCTGGCCCTGGAGACACTTCCAATCTATTCCTCACTTGCCATGTGTTAGAGTGCATCTTTTACCCCTTCTACAGTGAAGGCCTTGACCTAAGACCCCTTCCACCCTTTCTACTTTCACCCCCAAGTAGAGCCTTTGCTCTGTGGCTCCTTCTGCAACCTCTGAACACTTTCACGACCCCCCACCACCACCGCGCCCCCGCCCCCCCCCCCCCCCCACCCCCAATCCCCACTCCTCTCCCCTCCCTCCTGACTGGAGACTTTGCCTGTGGCCCATCCCATAGCAGGCTTGCCTTATCAGTGGTCTGGTGGGTAATGCCTTGCCTGTGATACCTCCAGAGAGTGATGCAGTGCCATCTGTCTGTGCAGCCTGATGCCGAGTCAAAGTGCCCCGAGTGCTGTACAATGAAAGATAGGTGAGCAAACCTCAAAATCACGAGCAAAGTGCTGGTTACCTGGTGCATGTCTCTTACACAACTTTGTGAAATACATCAGCCTAATTAGACATTGAAATGACCTCTCAATCCAGCATGGGCAGGGGGTGGGGAGGGGGTTGAGGAGATGAAATTAGCAATAAATGTTTATAAGATTTAGATATCTTCAAATGGCCTTCCCAGCATTGCATGTCAGGAAGTGCCATTGAAGTTTAGAGCAAGCAATAGGATCTTGTTCTCCCTGAATTAATTTTTGTGTTCAAATAATATTTGCCTTCCTCCAATGTACTACTTACAGGTGGGTGTGGAAAATCTTGGCCAATGTCATCCACAATTGGTGCACACACTCACTCCCAAGGCTCATTCATGAATAAAAGATACTAGGGTGAATGATCTGAAACCTTTACAACTCATAGGGGGGGAGGGGGTCATGTCTTTGGTGGAGAGATGAGAAAGTGGGGAAAAATATGGAAGGTTTATGTCAAAGCAATGAACCTAAAAATCCACTATTCCCATATCATGCCAAACTTTATTTTCATGTGTACTTGAATCAGAAGATAATAAAATGAAAACTGTCAAGTAGAATAATCATTAATTTTTCAATGTATACCCTGCATTGCGGTGTCAATACTGGGAGAACATTCCTGCACCAGTTAGTGCGAGGGATGCTAATTAACTAATGATTGATGAATACAGGGAAGACATGTTAATAATGCCGACTTGGATTGTGTAGGTTAATTCATCTTGACTGGGTTCAGTAGCATCCGGTGTGGTTGGGGTTGGGGAGGCAGTGGTGCGAGGAAGGTCAAGGACCTCCTCATGAAGCTGCTACTGGACCAGGACAAAATGCCATCAACAGATCCAGGCAGTGGACAACCAAAGGAATCGTTCTCTCTACTGTCCTTCTCTCTACCCCAGGCTACATTCACGGCCAGCTGTCCCTGGAGAGGGAGCGTGCAGGGTCCGAGGGCACTATTGAGGCCTTCCACACTCATTGGGCACAGCAGGGGCTGGGGTGTATGATCACATTTAGTCACATTTTAGTTTGATGTTTTAAGTTTCCCTTCTGCTTCGTTTTCTGTTTTGGGCGATTCCCTTCTTTTCGGGGGCTGCCCCATTTAATTTGTCCCTCAGCTCCTTTGATTTGGTTTATTGGTTGAGCCAAAAAGATTGACTGGGTTCACTAGTTCCCCAAATCAGTTGCTCGGAAATCGCTCACGCAAACAAAAATATATTTCTTTTAATCGAGTAAGGCAGACATAAATCTACCATAAGTCATTGCAGATGTTTGACCTTTTAAAAGACCTAATGACGAAACTACATCAAGAATGCTGACAAACTCCTATCTCATTTATCAACAGGCATTTCTTTTCCAATTCGCTCTCCTCTTCCATACAATTGTTGGTACCTGGTCCAAGAAATTTGGATTTTTCTGGTGTGAATGGCTCAATTTAACAGCAGAAATTGAGAAATTGTGTTGGACAGAGGGCGGAATTTTCCCATCCCGCCCACCATGGGAATTATAGTGGGCAGGCCGGGGGATGGACCATACAAAGGTCAGTTGAGTGGGATTGAGTGGGATTTTCTGGTTTTGTGGCTGGAAAATCCCACCCAAAGTATTCCACAAGCTGAAGATGAAGAGGGCAGCACAGTATTAGCACTGTTACCTCACAGCACCAGGGACCCAGGTTCAATCCCTGGCTTGAGTCGCTGTCTGTGTGTAGTTTACACATTCTCCCTGTGACTGCGTGGGTTTCCTCTGGGCGCTCCAGTTTTCTCCTACAGTCCAAAAGATGAACAGGTTAGGTGAATTGGCCATGCTAAATTGCCCCTTGGCGTCAGGGGGACTAGCTAGGGTAAATGTATGGGTTATGGAGATAGGGCCTGTGGTTGGTGCAGACTCAATGGGCTGAATGGCCTCCTTCTGCACTGTCTGGTTCTATGACATCTCTGAAAAAATAATCTCCATTACATTTTTTTTGCCACTCACTCAACGAGTCATTGTCAGCCGCTGAACAAAAACCAACATTTCACACAATGCGATCAGTAGACTTCTAAATTTGGCTGTAACTTCTAACTTCTAAATTAACACCTGGTAAGGGCTGAACAGCAGATTGAACCAGTGAATTCCCAGAGGACAGAGAAAGATTTTCTGCCTGCGACAGGGGCTTCATGTTTAATGCTCTTCTTGGATCAGGGAATTTACTCAATAGGAGCGAACGGAAAGTGGTTTGGCTCTCCGAAATTCCATGCTTCGGTCAGAGTTATTCTTGGGTCAGGTACATGTTTAGCTGGAGCCAGGTGGAACATCATTGTCCCAGTAGAATAAAAATTAGAACAAGGTTACAATCATCAGTGACGGACACCTTCAACAGTGGCTGAACCTCTTTGTCTTCTCACTGTTATTTTGGGCATGGGCTGCAAGATTCTGTTGCAGTTCTAGTTCAGCATTTGTATATTTTTGGCCTCTTTGCATTGGAGAACTGATTCTGGTCAAAAAAGGATTGCGCAATGTCATGCGGTTTTTAATCTGGTTCTGAAATCTGGTCCGTTTCTTTACTGTTGGAAATGAGGAATTCTACTTTCTTAAATTAGCCCTGAGAAGGCAGCAACCCACTTTTAATTTCAGCCTGCTGATGCTTGGCTGAATGCAGAAAGCAGCGGTGAGGAACTGGTGCCACACCACCCATTGGGAAAGCAATGCCTTGCGGCATCTGTACCTCACTGAAGTTGGTCATTATTTGTTTGTCTCTGGTGGCACAGTGCAGGGAAGAGCCAAGCTCCTATTGAGGTTGTGCTGCCGTTGCCAAGGTTGAGGTTGTCATCAGCAACAGCAGCTGACCTAAAACAATTTAATGTAGCCTTTTATACAGTGCCTCTACCACAGTAAAGCACACCAAAGTGCTTCACAGGAGCATTACCAAACAAAATTTAACACCAAAGTCACATAAGAAGATGCTATTAGATCAGGTTTGATCAAGGAGAGTAGATTTCAAGGAGCTACTTAAAGGAGGAGAGAGGCAGAAGAGTTTAGTTTAAAATTTATTTATTATTGTCACAAGTAGGTGTGCCACAATGAAGCTACTGTGAAAATCCAAACTCCGGTTTCTGATTATATCGGGGAAGAAGTTAGCATGACCAATGCACCTAACCAGCACGTCTTTCGGACTGTGGGTGAAAACCAGATCACCCAGAGGAAACCCATGCAGACACTGTGAGAACGAGCAGACTCTGCATAGGCAGCCACCCAAGCCAGGAATTGAACCCGGGTCCCTGGCCTGTGAAACAGCAGTGCTAACCACTCTGCTACGTTTAGGGAGGGAGGTCAAATGTTATCGACCCATGGCTGCCAATGATGGAGAGCTGGAAATCTGGGATACATTAAGAGGTCAGAGTTGAAGGAGAGTGGTGATCTCAAAGGTTTTTCGTAATACAAGCCCTACCAAAAGCTGAACAACAGTTTCATGATAATTTGGGATGTTCTGAGATCCAGATAGACCCTATGAAAGCTCTTTCTTTTCATTTGTAAGTGATAAATAAAAATTGAGTAAATAGCTACAACTCTTAGTTTTATTTACTCAGCCTATATAACTGAGAACTTCACCTTTAACACCTAAAGGCACACTCCTCTATGTTTTCATATAACAAAGCAACATTCCTATGGACTCACTGCTCATCAGCTGGTTTTTACCCCATGGACTCCTGGGAGGGGAAAGAGTCACATCTTGCATTCATCTCAGGACCTCTAACATTTAAAAATAGTGATTACGTTAAACCAAGCTTGGATTTTAACGAATGAAGCTTTGAGAGAACGAGATTGGAAAGGAGTCCTAAAAGGATCCTGGAGAAGTAAATACAAAGTGAACTGAGTATTAATGTTAACATATGGGAAAGAAAGGAAGTGTGCTGTACAATTGCTTGAGTACCCACAGACGGGAATGAATGCAATATAACAAACCGTTTAAAAAGGACATTGACCACATAAAAAGATGAGTAATTCTGTGTTCCCAACAATCTCCCAGTTTATATTGTTATTATTAGGTGAAGAGATCCCCAATTTTGCTACACTCCTGAACAAGGCGTGAATAAACTACATCCCCTTTTTTCCAAACTCTTCAACTGGTCAGAATGGCGGCACAGTAGCGCAGCGCTAGGGACCGGGGTTCAATTCCTGGCTTGGGTCACTGTCTGTATGGAGTTTGCATGTTCTCCCTGTGTCTGTGTGGGTTTCCTCCGGGTGCTCTGGTTTCCTCCCACGTTCTGAAAGATGTGCCGGTCAGGTGCATTGACCCAAACAGACACCAGACCATGGCAACTAGAGGAACTTCAGGGTAATTTTATTGCAGTATTAATGTAAGCCTTACTTGTGACATGAAAAAAATCAACTTTACCTTAAAATTTTAAAGTTTGTTCAAAGTTCTTTCCCTCTTGATACTTTTCCCCGATCTAAATGTATTTACTTTTTAGGAGGAGACAGTTTTACCAGACCTTCTTGAGTCAGAGTAAGTTTCTTGGTTACTAAAACCTGAGGAAAAATAATAAACAGATGTTAAATGTCCAAATAAAAGTTTAGAAAGAATATATAAATCAGTCCTTGGCTTGTCCATGAAGTGTAGATGGTGATATGTTGCAGCTGTTAAGTTAGATGATTCCAGTAGACTTTGGAGCTATCCATGCTGGTTTTGCAGTCTACTGGGGAAACTTGTTGGCTTGTCTCCAGAGGGAGAGATGATCTGGTTCCTTCTGCAGGGTTAACTGAAAAGGACTGCCCTGTTTCTTCCTGCTTATGCCTGCTGGACTACTTGCCTCCAGCAAGAAAGAGAAAGGTCCTGCTTGCTCTTCCATTCATCTGCTTCTCAGTGCCCAGCAGCTGGTTTTTACCCCATGTAATCCTAGGAGAGGAAAGACTCACGTTTTGCATTCATCTCAGGACCTTTTACATTTAAAAATAATAATTATGCTAAACCAAGCTTGGATCTTAAAGAACGAAGCTTTAAGTGAACGAGATTGGAAAGGAGTCCTAAAAGGTTCCTGGAGAAGTAACTACGAAGTTAATTGAGTATTAATGTCAACATATGGAAAAGAAGGGAAGTGTGCTGTACAATTGATCCAGCACCAGGGAAGAACACAGTTTGGAAAGGAGCATACTGCTAAATTAGAAATGTGCAAGAGAGCTAGCAACAGCAAAAAAAATTGATGTCAATATTTATTGATTGAGATATGTACTGAATATTTTTCAGTGCTATAGGGTGGGATTTTTTCACCATTCCCACTGGCAGGATCTTCTGGTCCCACCAGAGGCAACCCCCTACCCCACCCCCACAGCAGATTCCCCAGTGGCAGGATGGGTGTGTCATGCAAAACACCTTAGACATTGAGCTAAACCTTACCAAAAAAATGGCAGGGTATTGTTTCCAGCAAGAAAACCAGCATGTGGCCAGTTTTCTCTCCAGATCTTGAAATACTCTTTCAAAAAACTCAAGGGGGCATGTTTCATACCATCATTCCAGGAGGGGAGGGAGGAGAGGGCGTGGCCTCACCACGCCAGCAAAATCCGACCGGACAGACATGGGGGTGTCATCTTTGTGGGTGCCCTGATCATAATTTGAGTAAATCTCCCATCCAGCTCAGAATTGAGGTCTCAGGGGCTCCCGCTCCCATCTCCTATTGGCGTTGGCCTTCTCTATCACCCTCCCTGATCATCAATGCCTCCCCCCATCCCCACCCTCACACCCCCACAGTCTGAGTCGGTACACACCGCCACCACCTCCCCACCTCAAAAGGTCATCGCTGGCATCCCCAGCTCGTCCATCCATCCCATCCACCACACATCTGAATGAATCCCCTCTGTATGAGGCTTCCACTGGGGATTGCCCCTGTATTGTACCAATTTGGGCAAAGGGGGAGTGCCAGGGGACATTGCCAGTCCACCGTCTGGTCATGACTTTCTGCCCTTGGTTGGGGGGGGGCGGATTATAATTACCATTGTTATAAACTGCGCCAACGTAACGGGTGTGAACTTGATGACGGCATGGGCAAGGGGTGGGGAAGATGCAAAGTTGCAAACATGCTGACGGGAACTGCAAGTTCTGTGTCCTGAGCCCCCGCTGGCGTTCGGGGGACTGGGAAAATCCCACAATAATGAGCCACCTCCACTACTCGGAAACACGTTTGATGAGGTTGGGGTGGGGCTGGGGGTGGGGGGGGTGGGGGGTGGTGTGGGTAGGGGGGGCTGGTAAAATCCCATCCATAGACTGTGGCTTGTTGCTTGAAAACGGGAAGACTCGTTACTTTGAGTTACACATCTGACTCTCCTGTTTTGATCATTTTTTTGTTGTACTGTTATGATACCCTTCACAAATTTCCTTTTATTTTAAAGGCACTGTTTGTCTGCATAATTGGCAATGTGAGGACGGAGGAATCTGAGCTCTTTCAAGAGAAAAGGGAACTGGGAGAATGAGTGAGTGTGCACATATAACCCTGTGAGTCACACACTATGGGTGAGTATTTATGTTTGGCTGCATAAGCAGCTGCCTGTAGCTTTTTACTTACCACCTCCAGAAACCATAATTAAAATCTTTATCCTTGCATGAACTTGGACAACAACCGTGATGCTCTGAATTTCTTTTGAGGATTACCTTTTTTGTCAAGAAAACGGCTGTAGCTATTTTTACCCACCTTCTAGATGTTGAAAATAGATCTTGGAGTGGCCCACACCTACAGCTCTGCCCACAGTGATTGTGCTGGCAGACTGCAGAATATTTTCCATACTGCATTTCTGATGAGTGAATAACTGTCCAGGAGCATTATACCATCAATATGAATGAGTCTATTTAACAACAAGCATAAACATTTTGAGTCGAGCAGCAGTTCTCAAAATTAAAGACTGGGAGGACTGGAATGTTTGAATTATTGGAATAGGCTGGGACATTTTTCCCTGGAGCGTAGGAAGATGTGGGGTGACCTTATAGAGGTTTAATTTAAAGTTTATTTATTAGTGTCACAGGTAAGCTTACTTTAACATTGCAGTGAAGTTTATTGTGAAAATCCCCTAGTCGTCACACTCGGGTGCCTGTTCAGGTACACTGAAGGAGAATTTAGCATGGCCAATGCACCTAACCAGCAGGTTCTTTGGGCTGTGGAGGGACACCGGATCACCCGGACAAAACCCATGAAGACATGGAGAGAATATGCAGATTCCTCACAGAATGTGACCCAAGACAGGAATTGAACTCGGGTCCCTGGCGCTGTGAGGTAACAGTGCTAACCACTGTGCCAATAAAATCACGAGGGGCATTGACAAGATGATTGGCCAAGAACTTTTCCCCAGCATAAGGGAGTCCAAAAATAGAGAGCATTGGTTTAAAGTGAGAGGGAAAAAATTTAAAAGGGAGCTGAGGGGCAACTTGTTCACACAGAGAGTGGTTTGTATATGGAATGAGCTGCCAGACAAGATGGTAGAGGCAGGCACAATTAGAATATTTAAAAGACATTTGGACAGGTACATGGATAAGAAAGATTTAGAGGGATTTGAGCCAAATGCAAGCAAATGGGACTAGCTCAGTTTAGGAAACTAGGTCAGCATGGGTGAGTTGGGCTGAAGGGCCTGTTTCAGTGCTGTACATCTCTCTGACTCTGACTCTAGAGAAGCTGCTAAAAAGTTACCAATGATCAAATGGAAAGGCCAACCTTTGCTTGAAGCTCAAACTGAAAGGAGCTGACCCAGAAGCAGTGCAGGGCGAGGCCAATATTTGCACAAAGAACTGGAAGTCAGCGTGTCAGATTATTTTCAAACTTATTTGTCTTTGTACTCAATCCAAAAAAGAGGTGA
Organism: Carcharhinus amblyrhynchos; assembly: GCF_965287045.1. Lineage (NCBI taxonomy): Eukaryota > Metazoa > Chordata > Chondrichthyes > Carcharhiniformes > Carcharhinidae > Carcharhinus > Carcharhinus amblyrhynchos. The sequence continues at coordinate 60,676,755 of NC_137335.1, forward strand.
CATATCATGCTGAATTATTCAACTGGATTTACATGACACTGCAAAGTTGTCTATTTTCAATATTTCAGTATTTTCAAATAAGATGGATTAGAATTTTAAAAACATAAGATTAAAGGAGAACCAGACCTTGTGATTAGAAATGTTTGATTTTATTCATTCACGAACATGGTACTTTAATCACTTTAAAATGCATTATCTTTATTTTGTCCCCTGTACATAATTTAACATGGAATTAAATGTTTTAATTTATTTTTCATGGTTTAGACTCTGCCTGCCCAGTACGCATGCCACAGGCCGATTGGTTGAGGAGATGTTGGCCTCTTTGCAGAGATCCCGGATCCCCTATCGAGGGCGCCTCATATGGTGACAGTGAGTGGGATTTTATGGCCTCGCCCATCCCGAAACCGCCTTAGGTCAACGAACCTTCCCATTGTCTGCCCCTCACCCGCTCCGATTCGCATGACAGGCGAGGCGATAGAAGTGATTGAGTTGCCAAACAAAACCCTCTGGGCAGCTATGAATGCAATGAACAGTGAACTCCATGCGATAGCCACCAATTATTAAGGAATGACAAAAAAAGGAGTTACGTTGGAAATGAGCACACAGCGTCTTTGGGACACACAATAATGTTTGAGTGATTAAATTAGCAGGTGCTAAAGACTCTGATCACTCCAGCAATTGACTGAATTAACAGCTTGAAACTTGGCACAGGTTCGATTCCCGGCCTGGGTCACTGACTGTGCGAAATCCTCACATTCTCCCCATGACTGTGTGGGTTTCCTCCTGGTGCTCCAGTTTCCTCACACAGTCTGAAAGACGTGCTGGTTAGGTGCGTTGGCCATGCTAAATTCTCCCTCAGTGTACCCGAATAGGTGCTGGAGTGTGGCGACGAGGGAATTTTCACAGTAACTTCATTGCGATGTTAATGTAAGCCTGCTTGTGACACTACTAAATAAATTAAAACTCGACTAAAACTGAAGTCATCATGTTCTGGCATCATGAACATCCCCAATGTTAAATACTCCGCTATTACTGGCTGCGTCTTCACCTTCCCAGGCTGCTAAGCTCCCGAGGTCCCTCCTTACAGCTCTCTGCCCCTCTATCTCACTTTCCTCCTTAAAAACATTCTTTTACACTAAGTTTTTTTGACTGTCTGATCCAATATTTCCTTATTTCAGCTTATTGTCATACTTTCGTTTCTATTATACCTGTGAAGTATTTGGGGCAGTTTTCTACAGAAAAGGCTCCATACAAAGATAAGTTGTTGTTGTTGCTATGCACACATACCGGGAACATTCTGAGGATAGGAGCCTTTCTCCTTTCTAAATCCAGGGTGACTGTCTGGGATCAGCTAACTCAACACAGACAAGGGATTGTACCCACCAAGGACATTTTTTCAATTAAACTACTAGCCCTTTAAATGGCAGCCATCCTGAAATCCAAACAAGGCAGTTGAAGTGACTTCTCTGAAACTGCAGTAATGCCATGTGTAAACCTCAACTGCCTCTGGTTAATTATCTGTGAAAATAAGAAACAAAAGTGTCTGTGGTTATGGATGATTACAGGTGATTATGGTTATTTAATTATGGGATTAAGGTGGAAACTCAGCAGTAAAGATGATTCTTCACTCCGATGCACATTTTTTTCATATTTACAACTAGGAGAACTACCAGACAAGTGCATACAAATAAAGTTTAAAGTTAAAGTTCATTTATAAGTGTCGCAAGTAGGCTGACATCAACACTGCAATGAAATTATTGTGAAAATCCCCCAGTTGCCACACTCCAGCACCTGTTCTGGTACACTGAGGGAGAATTTAGCATTGCCAAATGCGCCTAATCAGTACATCTTTTGGACCGTGGGAGGAAACTGGAGCACCCGGAGGAAATGCTCGCAGCAACAGAGAGAACATTCAGACTCTGCATAGACAAGTGATCTAAGCCTGGAATCGAACCTGGATCCCTGGCGCCGTGAGGCAGCAGTGCTAACCGCTGTAAATGCTGCAAAAATCACTGACGTGTATTATGCAGGCAGATTTTCCAGGCTTGTCGTATGAACTTCAGCAACAAGAGGTTCAAAAATGAAAGCTGTTCTGTTAATGATCTGAAACTGATAGACTTTGTGGTTCATGAAGGGTACCAAGGCTGATTAAGATTTGTTTTCCATTGGGACTAAAATACGTTATCAAAGACTCATTAGGTTGTTTTGTAAAGCCACTCCTCCCTGACCTTCAGATCAATGGCTTCACTGCCATTGCGAAGGGGAGGAAGGTGTAAGGGGAATACGTCCAATTTCAGTTAGTTCCCCAGAATTGTCTCCTGAAAACATAGATTAATAATCCTTTATATTACCTTGTTTAAATATCTTTGATAATAGTCAGCTCAAGAAGGCTGGCATTTTGTACCTGTTTCCCTTCGCATTGCTCCAATAACACCGCAAAGTGTGTTCATAGCAATTCCATTAATTGCAGTGGGAGCACCCCTTGCTAGCAGGCTAATTCTGAATTCTTTCATCTCAAACACTGCATTGCTTGAGTACCCAGTGGCTGCAGATATTCTCCAGTATACAACATCTAACATACAAATGTGCCCATGTACACAAAGAGAAATGTTTTCACCCAGCACAACAGAAAGGGCGGCAAGGTATTGCCAGCCAGAGAACCAGGCTGATACTCTGGAACGTGGATTAAAATCCTGCCAGTAGTGCAATTTAAGTCCAATTAATACATCTGAAATTGAAATCTACTATCAGTAATAATGTCAGTCATAAAATTATCACCATATAGTCATAAATAATAATCAGTCATAAAATTATCACCATAAAACTAAAGTTCCCAATGGTAGGAGTCCAGAACTAGGGATCATAGTTTGAGAGTAAGAGGTAACCCTTTTAGAACTGAGTTGAGGAGAAATTTCTTCACTCAGGGAGTGGTGAATGTGTGGAATTGACTACCACAGAAAGTAGTTGAGGTCAAAACACTATGTGATTTCAAGAAGAAATTAGATATAGCTCTTGGGGTTAAAGGGATCAAGAGATATGGGGGAATCAGGATGTTGAATTTGATGATCAGCCATAATCGTAGTGAATGGCAGATCAGACTCAATGGGCCAAATGGCCTTCTTCTGCTTTTATTTTATATGTTTCTGACTTCAATTTTTCCATCTGGTTCACAAGGAGATCTGCCATCCTTACTTGGTCTCGCCTACATGTGACTCCAGATTCACAGTAACGTGCCCTCTGAAATGGCCAATCAATCCATTCACTTCAAGGGCAATTTGGGCTGGTTAACAAATGAAAAGTAATGTAAAGTTTATTTATTAGTCACAAGTAAGGCTTACATTAACACTGCAATGAAGTTACTGTGATATTCCCCTAGCCGCCACACTCTGGTGCCTGTTTGGGTCAATGTATCTAACGAGCACATCTTTCAGACTATGGGGGGAAACCGGAGCACCCGATGGAAACCCACACAGACACGGGGAGAATGTGCAAACTCCACACAGAGAGTGACCCAAGCGGGGAACCAAACCTAGGTCCCTGGTGCTGTTTGTCAGCAGTGCTAACTACTGTGCCATCATGCTGTCAAGAAATAATGGAAAAAGGTTTATGAGCATTTGCAATACGACTGTTGATGTCACAGCAGTCACAGCATTTAAGAGGGAATTTGACAAATCATTAAGGGAAAAGATGCAAGCGTAAAATGGAAAACAAGGGAATGAAATGAGAATAGGTAGGCAAGTCAGAAGACCTGTTTTTCTGTTGGTAAATATATTGACAAGAAGAATCTGGGCTGGAATTTTGCCATTGAGGTGAGAAGCTCAAGCAGGGAAATTTCCTGACTCAGTAGATGTTTCTCAATATAAATGACCATTATTTTTTGCTCCGGGGAGGTAGGCCTGGGATTGACTTGGGCCTACTGACCAAGGAAACAGTTCAGGAAGTGTGATTGTTAAGGTGGGCTGGTTAGAAGGCCCTCCTTCATTTTATGGGACATCACCCTTCATTATATTAAAAGCAATGAGATCCTCTAATCCTCAGTCCTCACACCCTCTCACACTCCCCATGCTCCCTCCATTCCCCGACCATGGCCCGCTGCATCCTCCATGCTCACTCACCCAGTATACACTCTAAAATCAATGAGCCACATGCTAAGTCTTGAAATCACTTACAAAAACACATTCAAAAATCTCCATTGAAAAATAACTGCCATTCTTACAGCCCTATAAAAGCGTGAATCATACTGAGCCATTAATCTCTACTGATGTCCTTCAGGGAAAGAAATCTGCTGTACTTACCCGGTCTGGCCTACATGGGGCTCCAGAATGTCAACAATGTGGCTGACTCTCAACTGCCCTCTGAAATGGCCTAGGAAGACAGTCAGTTCAAGAGCAATTAGGGATGGCCAGTAAATGCTGGCCTGCTAGAGACACCCTTGTCCAACAAATGAACAAAATAAAAATTATGGTATCAATGAAAGAAGCTTCAGCTCTCTTCACATTTGTCCAGATAAACACTGACATTGTAAGAAGCAGTGCAAAGAATGAATAATTTATTTTAACCTAATTGATTATTTGAACTTCTCCGACTTGAAATCCAGCTGAAATCCAGCTGGTCAGAGCAATATTACACTGGGGGCAGCCTCACTTATTTAAGAGTGAATCTCCTGCCACTCAGGGACAGGAAGCCCTGCCCTAGAGAGCTGTCAGACATTCAGATTGGTCAGATGCTCTGCAGTCTCAGCAGTACCAGGTCGTACCGATCATTACTGGGGCTATAGATAGTTCCAAAGAAGAAGTAAAGATGGATACTGGGCTTTTATAATTCCATGGATTTTGGGGTGGGCATGGCTGTGAGACCCCGGTGATGAGGGGTTTGTATTAAAGAGATCAGTGGAGAAACCATCCTGAGGAGGTGACCCCAATTGCACAGAAACCCTGCCCAAATGGATGTCGCACCCTCACCTTCTCCCAAGAAGTAGGTGGTGGGCTGGCCATGTATCTTATTTTAAATGCCCCCCTACCTTCTGATACACTAGCAAGGGGCTGTAAAATTCACCCCATGTAGTTTGAAATCTGTGTATATAACGAAGGTAAAATTTAACACCAGTTGGAGCACAAAATAAGAATGACAAATCAGCCACCTATTAAACATCATACTTAATTATTTTTCCCATTGGTTTTCATTTGAATTTCACCCCAATGTGTCCGTATGCATAGATGTGTTTACATGTGTGTAAGAATATATGCAAGTTTTTGGGCGTATTTGTACATACGTTTGTGACATGGCATGAAGCCATAAGGGCAATTAAGTAATTAAGACAAGTAAAACATTTGGAACAACTTACCACTGAGAATCATTGAATCCCTACAGTGCAGAAAAGGCCATTTGGCCCATCAGGTCTGCGCCAACTCAGAATATTGTACCCAGGCCCTTTCCCCTGCCCTATCCTCACACATTTCCCAGGGCTAATCCATCTACCCTACACATCTTGGGATATTAAGGAGCAATTTAGCATGGCCTTTGCATCCAATCTGCACATCTTTCACATTGTGAAAGGAAACTGCTGCACCCGGAGGAAACTCACACAAACACAGGAAGAACGTGCAAACCCCATGCAGACTGTCACTCAAGGCCAGAACAACTGGAGTTGTGGGGCAGCGGTGCTAACCACTGTCCCCCTGTGCTGTCCCTACTTTCAGCCAATTTTCAAAAAGAGTCATGGGTGGAAGAGGGAACTCACAATGTTAAAATGGCGGCACGGGCTCGTTGGGCCGAAGGGCCTGTTTCTCGTGCTGTGTTGTTCTTTGTTCTTCGTTCTATATGTAAGAGCAAGTTTCAAATTTTGTAGCACTTCTCACATGGAGGATAATGTCGCAAAGCACTCTAATACAACGAGATAAAAGATGAGAAGCGATGCGCAAATGGAGAAAGTTATTGAATATGCTTAAGAACGTTTCGAGACTTGACTGCTATCTAATTACAGTACTCATTACAGTATTCATTCCCCTGCTTATTACGACACACCAAATATGTCCAGCTGATGTTGAAATTGAAAGGATTGATTCAGTACTCTAAACATTTAAAGATGTTATGCAAATGTATCAATTTAAATGACATATTATTCATTTTAAATTATATATGATGAATTATACAGATTCAAAACTCTCAACCCACAACTATTTAGAAGTCGGACTGTCAGCACTGAACCAAGCCTGGTGCTATTTTGCAGGAATTTGCTGAAAAGGCAATGGTGTCAGAATGACCTGTGCCTGTTGCTATTATTTGAAAATTAGTCTGCAATGTGTGGTAAGGAAGAGATGTGCTTGAGTTGCGAGTTGTCACAAGAGAGATGCAAATGATTTGCACCACAATGGTGCAAAATGAAAATGGCCACTCGCCCAGAATATTCTGTGAGTTTCACCGAGTTTTTTTCATATTCATGTACAGGATGTGGGCATCGCTTCTAGACCAGCATTTATTGTCCATCCCTAATTTAGGCTGATTGATTGGGTAACAAATTGTCCCTATATTGGACCTCCCTGATCCTCGCACATTAGGCGTAGACTAAAATCATGAATAGGTCACTGAGACAATGGGACGGCGGCGCGGGCTCGTTGGGCCGAAGGGCCTGTTTCCCGTGCTGTGTTGTTCTTTGTTCTTTGTTCTAATTGCCCTTCAGGTGGTTATCTGCCTTCTTGAACCACCGTAGTCTCTGAAGCGTAGGTATGGCCGCAGTGTGGTGAGGGAGGGAATTCCAGGAGTTTGACCAGCGACAGTGAAGGAATGGTGATACGTATGTCCAAGTCAGGGTGGTGAGTGGCTTGGAGGAGAATTTCCAATGGTGATGTACCCAGTTATCTGCTACTCTTGTTGTTGTAGATGGAAGTTGTTGTAGGTTCGGAGAGTGTTGCCTAAGGAGTCTTGGTCTGTCCCTGCTGTGCATCTTGGAGATGGTACATACTGCTACTACAGTTCATCGAGGATGGAGGGGTTGAATGCTTGTGGGAGGGGTAGCAACAAGTGGACGGCTGTGACCAGGATGGTGTCAAGTTTCTCGAGAGTTGTTGGACCTACGCTGATCCAGACAAGTGGAGAGCACTCCATCACTCCTGATTAGTGTCTTGTAGATGATGAACAGGCTTTGGGGAATCAGAAGATGAGTCATTTACCACAGGATTCCTGGCCTCTGACCTGCTCTTGTAGCCACAGTATTTATGTGGCTAGTTTAGTTCAGTTTCTGGTCAATGGTAACCCCCAGCGTGTTGATAGTTGCTTAAACTCATCACACAAATTTAAGTCTAGTAATTCATTCCAGCAGTCTTCTATCTAGTGGGACAATGGTTTGTGCTGTGGTGGTCAAATCTGTATTAAGTGTTGTCTGGTGTGGCTCAGAAGCAGCACTTTAGCATGGCAACCTCTGCCAGAGCAAAGGAAGACAGTGGGCTGAGAAGGTGGATAATGTGCTGCCCCTTGTATCTGCTGGGCCTTCAACTAAGCTCTCCATTTCTGCTTGCCTTGGCTAATGCCCCTCCAAACAGTCATCTTCCAAAGGTCATGGCTGTCAATGGCTGTGTCCCTGTTGTATGAGACATTGAATCAAGGCCACATCTACATCCATCAATGGATGGATATAAAAGATCCTATGGAACTATAATTAATACTACAGTATTAATTTTAACAATATGATAAATGGTTGCCACTCAACCTCTCTGTGTGTGAAAGCATGATGTCTCATTCCTTCAGCTAGTGAACTATTGTTTCAGAGTTTTAAAAAGTGGCTTTTTTCCCACTCAACTCTCCATTCTGTCTCCTCTCTCTTTTTATTTCTCTGACTGTACCTGATTTGACATTCAGATTGCCCACTCTAATTTATCCTGGCTCACAGTTCTTTCAGTCAACCTTTCAAACCTTATATCTGATGGATTAAGGAGATACACTGTTGGTCCCACTCACTCTTCTAGGTCCCAGATGCACTGTTGCCCTGATCGCACTATTATCAGCTCACCAATTTATAGGAGAAATCAACTTGAGCTCAAGGATACAGGGAATTTCCTAACTAATAACCAGTAAAACCCAACTCCGTTATCATTCATGTTTCAGGAGGTTTATAATGAGAAACACCATCCTAGCATTTTAATTAAATTTAATTATTAGTGTCACAAGTAGGCTTACATTAACATGCAATGAAGTTACTGTGAAAATCCCCTAGTCGCCACATCCGGCACCTGTTCAGGAACATCGATGAGGAATTTAGCATGGCCAATTAGCCACCATGGTCAATGGGATTTCCTACTCTACGCGCTCCTTGCTGTCGGGAAACTAGCGGCAGAGCTTCACCGTTGGCAGACCAGAAGATCCTGCTGGTGAAAACAACTGTAAAATCCCAGCCCAAATCTTCCAGCTCTGACTTCATTAATTATGCACCCAGATGTTTTACACTGTATGCCTGGCAGGGCAGGGCTGGATGGCACGTAGTCTGCCATTGATTCTGGTTGCCATATTGAAAAGGTGCCCAACATCAGTGACCCACTATTGGGTCATGGGCGGCATCGTGACACAGTGGTTAGCACTGCTACCTCACAGCGCCAGGGACCCAGGTTCAATTCCCGGTTTGGGTTGCTGTTTGCGGGGGTTTGAACATTCTCCCCTTGTCTGCGCGGGTTTCCTCCAGGTGCCCTGGTTTCGTCCTACAGTCCAAAGATGTGCAGGTTAGGTGGATTGGCCATGCTAAATTACCCCTTAGTGTCAAGGGGACTAGCTGGGGAAAATGCATAGGGTTGTGGTGTTATGGGGATTGGGGCTGAGTGAGATTGTAGTCAGTGCAGGCTCAATGGGTTGAATGGCCTCCTTCCAAACTGTAGGATTCTATGATCCTAAAGTGGGTATTCTGAGAACGAAGATGGATCCCCAGGAACAAGCTGAGTCTGGGAGAGGGACCTCCTCCAGGACAGCAAATCTGGAAGGTCCATGTGCAGATGTACCCCTGACCCACTGCTGTGGTGTTCCAGGTTCAGTGTTTCCATCAGCCTCCACCCTGAAAACCAAAGACAGTCCCAGGCATTGTTCGGATGCGCCCTGACATCTGCATGCCACCTTGTTCCAAATGTGTTCCATGTTAGCAGAGTTTCCCAATCACATCACGGAGAATCAGGCTTGGGGCGGGTGGGAGGAGGCAGGTCCAAGCCTTCACCCTATTAATGAGGCTCACGCTGGCCTCTGGTGGGCTTTCCCCCACCCGTCATGGTGGGCACCACCGGTAGTTGTAAATTCGTGCCTGCCTGAAACCGGTTTCTGGGCTTCCCGCCACTTTCTTCCCTCCCACATCTGCCATCCAAACTGTTGGCAGAGGCTGGGGGAGAATTTCATCTGGCATTGCTGCAATTTCTCGTGAATAACTCACAAACATGTCTCTAATTTGGTTTAAAACAGGCCGTCTCTCTCCACAAAATGGCGGATATGGAAAAGGGTAGGAAAATAGTCTTTGGCAATGTGGTAACAGAGTCTGATTTTGAGCTGAGGTAGTGTACAGAGGAAGCTTTACCTGGACGTATGTTACCGCTGGGTTCACAGAATGGGGAAGTGTTCCTTTCATCAGCACAAGCATAGTTCCACTTTGTAAAATCAACATTTACCAAAACAAAACAAGCGACACTGAACAGTTCAAATAAGACTGAAAACAAGTTAGATATAAAATAATGTTTGCGTAAGTTAATTTTGTGACCTCTTTACAACTCCTCCAATTCTGGCCTCTTGCACATCCCAGATTTCAATCAGTCCACCATGCCTTCAGCTGTTTTGCATCTAAGTTCTGCAATTCCCTCCCCAACCCTCTATCTACCTCTTTCTCCTCCTTTAAGGTGCTTCCTGCAACCTACTCATTTATGTGGTTCGTCTATTATGTGGTTCAATGACAAACTTTGCTTGACAACCTGTAAAATGCTTCAAGGTCTCTCATTACGTTAAATATGTTACATAAATGTAAGTTGTTGTGTGACACAACCATGGCACACATCGGCAGAACAAAAAGAGCAACTTTTCCACTGTCAAGCCTCACTGCATATTACGAAGTTGGGCTTCTGCAATGCTCTATTTTCCAACCATGGAAGGTAAATCTTCAGTATGCAAATTTCTAATATCTGGTGCTATCCAATGCTATCTGTTACTCCCCGATTGTACACGCTGGGTACAGATAAAATGGGCCCTGCAGACTCAGACACAGGTACAGTTACTGCCATTCGTCAAAGAGAATGTAAACCTCAGAAGAAAGTGGTGTTTCTTTCCCCTAATTCTTCCAATAAGAGGGTGGGCATTTCTGTTGGTTGAGAGAGGAATTTGGTCCGTGTTGATTAAGCATTTGCACGACAGAATTCTACAACAAAAATGCTCTTCAGAATAAGACAAAAAAGGCACGACGAGAAATTGGGTCCACATGTTACTGGGGTTAAATTGAGCCTCAGATAACGAGATACAGTGAAAGAAAAGTGAAAACTTGATTAGGACAGGATAAAATTGTGGCTGAAAGCAGCCTGTGACCTTTATTCTTCTGTTGAACTGGCTGGGCGTGTATGAAAAGGGACTTCCACATTTGCAAGATTAACTAATTTGTCTCAGTTGCATTTTGTCCAGAGTTTCCACTTCCTACAACTATACGAATAAACAGTATTTTCACGATGCCCTGACAGGAAGTGCTCTATCGTGGTCAGTGGACAGATGTGTTTTGTCCCATACAGTAAACCTGTCTTTTTCATGCCACGTGGTGGGCAAAGTGCCTCCTTTGCTCCATTTGCGATTCACGTTTTCAAACATTGAAAGGCCTCGCAAGTTGGATGGGAACAATATTGAAGGAGTGTCTGATGGCACATTCCAGCTCCCAAGTATGGTACTGCAGCGCAGCAGAATTGGGGCTGTGATTCCTCTGGGACCAGAACTATACACTACCCTCCCCCAAGGCACATTCTGAGATGGCTAGGAGGGAGGGGGGGCGTAAAATGACACACGGGATTTCCTTTGGGATCCCACCTGCCCCTGCCCAGGTGCAATTTCACAGTGGGGGCGAGCAGGGGCTCAAGTGGGGATACCCTGCCTCAATTTTTAAGGAGGTGGGCATGGCTCAGAGTAGGGGGATAAATTGAAAAATGAATGCCCCTCCATCTGGGGCAGGAAGTGGGGAAGAGGGTCACCTCAATCCCCTTTAGATTTGGGGCCCCATCTGCTCCAGGGAGCTCCAGCCTTCTCCTCCCTCCTCCCCGCACCACCCTGGGCTATCCCACAACACTAAGATCACATCCCTCTCAACCCACCCTCCCCTCCTCCCTGGGCACCCCCCATCTCCCTGCCCCCCAAGACCTCTAGGATTTCCCTCAAGTGGGGTCCCCTGGACTGAGGCTGAGACACTGTGCTGCAGTACCGCTTCTGGCCAGAGGAGCATTGTTGCTGGATGATCTGAAGAGCTGTTGGCCAATCAGATTGTGAAGCCAATAAATTATGAATTTTAAGTCAACTTCTGGCAGGGAAGTTCCTACAAACGGATAGAACAGGAAAATATTGCGGATGCTGGAAATCTGAAATAAACGTAGAAAGTGTTGGAAATACTCAGCAGGCTGAGCTAAAAGGATCTGAACCCATCTCACAGATACTTATTCCATCACCAATGTCCAATTATTATCTTTCGGCACATCTGCCCTCCATAAAACAGCAGCAACATAAATTGTCAAGCATTGTGTTTATTGCTTACTCCCAGGCAAGGATGTAATGATTTTATTACACATCATTACGTTTTAGGAGTTATCTTCCCTCATACTTTTGTTATTTTTAACCTTCTTTGAATTCTCCATAATGATACGGCCACTCCTGAAGGCAAATCAACAACCTCCCCCTGGGCCTTAATGTCTTCCAGTATAGATTCTCACCCCTCCTATACACACACACACACACCCCTTACCACCCCATGATACACACACACACACACACACACACACACACACACCCCTTACCACCCCATGATACACACACACACACACACACACACACACACACACGTACACCTTACCGCCCCACAATACACACACACACACACACACATCCCTTACCACCCCATGATACACACACACACACACACACACACACGTACACCTTACCGCCCCACAATATACACACACACACACACACACATCCCTTACCACCCCATGATACACACACACACACACACGTACACCTTACCACCCCACAATATATACACACACACACACAACTTACCACCCCATGATATATACACACACACACACACACATATACACCTTACCGCCCCACAATACACACACACACACACACACATCCCTTACCACCCCATGATACACACACACACACACACACACACACACACACACGTACACCTTACCGCCCCACAATATACACACACACACACACACACACACACACATCCCTTACCACCCCATGATACACACACACACACACACGTACACCTTACCACCCCACAATATATACACACACACACACAACTTACCACCCCATGATATATACACACACACACACACACACACGTACACCTTACCACCCCACAATATACACACACACACACATCCCTTACCACCCCATGATACACACACACACACACACACGTACACCTTACCACCCCACAATATATACACACACACACACACACACACACAACTTACCACCCCATGATATACACACACACACACATATACACCTTACCACCCCACAATATATACACACACACACACACACAACTTACCACCCCATGATATACACACACACACACACACATATACACCTTACCACCCCATGATATACACACACACACACGCACACACACATATACACCTTACCACCCCACAATATATACACACACACCTTACCACCCCACAATATACACACACACACACCTCTTACCACCCCATGATACACACACGCACGTGCACACACAAACACACACATACACACACACACAACTTACCACCCCATCATACACACACGCGCACACACACACCTTACCACCCCATGATACATACACATAAAAAAACACACACACATCTTACCATCCCATGATGCACACACACATACAGACACGCACACGCACACACACACACGTACACACACCTTACCACCCCATGACACACACACACACTTACCACACCATGATATACACACACACACACTCACACTCACCTTACCACCTCGTGACATAGGGCTGGACATATCTTTTTGGTCTCTATGCCATCGTTGGCATTTTCTTTGCTGTTGAAGCCATCTGCATCATGAACATGCTCCCTTGGCTACCCAATATACTATTGTAGCATTAGTATGGTTTAGTTTTAAATGATTGGTTGAATGTCTCCATAGCAATTAAACACTCGACAATAGCAGAATCTCTCATTTTCCTGATGACGTGAATTATCAGCACTTGAACGTTCCATTACCGGGTCAACCTGGTAAGATTGCTGTTAATATTACCGAAAATCCAGAGCATGGAGTGAGAAACAGCAACATTTCCAACACACCCCCCCATACCCATGAGCTCAATTTTCAGGCAATTGTAGCTGCTGGTAAAACTTCTGACTTTAAATTAGAAAAGCCCAGACTAAAATGATGAACGTTCTTTATTTTTAATGAACTTTTTTAGTATCGGCGACAAGATCAAGAGTATAGGCTCTAGAATTTTGCATAAAGTATTTGAATCGGGTTAGTTTTGTGTTTCTTTTCAGTTTCAGTGCTATCTCCAAACTTCCATACCCGCCGCAGGCAGTTCGATGACAGAATGCTTCTTTGTAGCATTAAAATCTTCAGCGGTTCAGAAATCTGATGAACGGTTATGTAGATATTCTTGAATTTGCTGTTTCATGGCAATGACCTGCCTCGATTGATATTATTATCCGGTGGTTTGTGGCTATCACAGTCTCAATCATGAGCTGCTGCATATACACTAGGGCAACCTTTGCTACCTGCGTAATTCTAGAATGAAGCACAGGGCAAAAAATTGGGGTCAGAACACTGGAGCCATGTCTCTGACCCAGATTGCCGAGCTGAAGAGGAAAATAGTCATCTGAACCTTGATGAGCGTAATGGGGTCAAAAAGTAAAACAGTCGAAGAACCAAGTTTCAGTCCTTTAATTTTCCTGACCCAGGAGGCTGCAGGCGGCACAGTGGTTAGCACTGCTGCCTCACAGTGCCAGGGACCCCGGTTCAATTCCTGGCTTGAGTCACTATCTGTGTGGAGTTTGTACGTTCTCCCTGCAAGTTTGCTCCAGTTTTCTTCCACAGTCCAAAGATGTGCATGTTAGGTGGATTGGCCATTATAAATTGTCCATTAGTGTCAGGGAGATTAATAGGGTAAATATATGGGTGTCATAAGGATACGGCCAGGTGGGATCGTTGTCAGTGCAGACTCAATGGGCCAAATGGCCTCTTTGTGTACTGTAGGGATTCTATGACTGTACAATATGGATGAGGTGTGATGCTGTTGTGAATGTTCAAAGCTGCAACAATCACAAACACTTTATCAATCAGCCGAAATGTACACAACATAAGGTTGCATCCAATCTTGGTCAACAGCAGAAGTAAATAAATTATTTATATTGACACCCAGAGAGACTATGTGGCACCGTCATTTCAGTTCACTATCAAAAATCATAGAAATCTTACTATTTAAGTAATAGAAGTCAGCAGTGCAGCTTTAAACCACCACGCCAGTAAGGGGTGTCTCGTGATATGGAAAGGAAATCGAAGGCTCCCTCCAGTGTTGGGCTGGTTCTGTGCTTATTCTCCTGCATTACGGTAGCAACACACTCCTGCCTGTTGGGTTCACCCCGGAATCCCAGGTCCACACCCTGGTAAGTGACAGGAAAATGGAGACAGGATCCATGCCCATTCCATTAATCAGCAAGCCTTTCATAATTCTGCCAATGGCAGTAGATAAATTTTGCTGCCAGTGGCAGTGAACTGACAAGTAATGCACTGACAATGTTGGGTTTGCTGACCAGAGCAACTTTTCTCTTTCACAAAATAGACAAAACGATTAAAGTCCATACATATCTGTAATTTAAGTTACAAAATGCATCACGGCATTCCATTTCAGGATTGCTCCTTCCCCGATCACCCAGAAAAGCCATCCAATCACCAACCCTTCCTCACTTGATCCCACTGTGGTTGACAATGTTGAAGTAACCCACCAATCATCTGATGCAGGGACCCAATGCATTGTCTGATGACCTGGCTACCTGCTCACTGGCACAACTATTCAGTTATCCCATGCCCAAATAGCCAATTACCATCCCAACCCACCTTTGAGCGGGTCTTAGACCCCTATACCCAGACCAACAATTCAACCACCTGCCATTGGGGACTATTTGAGTTCAATAAACCCCCTTCTCCCACTGAGCAGCAGTTTGGCCTTCCTCACTCCCAGCGACCAGAACCTGATGCTCCTCAAAGTGGAATCATTTCATTCTCGCCTGTGCTTTCATTGACACATCACCCTCCACCTCCAGGTCGATGATCTGGCATCTTCAGAGGAACTGCTACATGACATTACAGCTAGCCCAATGCAAGGTGTCAATATCAGTCCGAAAGACATACTGGTTAGGTGCATTGGCCATGCTAAATTCTCCCTCAGTGTACCCAAGCAGGCGCCAGAGTGTGGGGGCTAGGAGATTTTCACAGTAACTTCATTGCAGTGTTAATGTAAGCCTACTTGTGACACTGGTAAATAATAATAAAGTTAAAAGTAATGTATTTATTAGTGTCATTAATATTGCAATGAATTTACTGTGAAAATCGCCTAGTTGCCACACTCTGGCACCAGTTTGGGTACACTGAGGGAGAATTTAGCATGGCTAATGCAACTAACTAGCACGTTTTTTGGACTATGGAAGGAAACCAGAGCACCCAGAGGAAACCCGCACAGACATGAGGAGAATATGCAGACTCCCCACAGACAGTGACCCAAGCCGGGTCCCTGACACCTTGAGGCAGCAGTGCTAACTACCATGCCATCCCTTCTTCTAATAATAGGGGGAGAAAAAAATAAGGTGAACAGCCTTCTCCCTTTGCTCAACCAGCTCACCCCAGATATGCTATCATCACCCCTTCTTCCTCACTCACCAGTACAGGGAAAGCTAACTGGTGAATGGAAATATTACTGACGAGGGTTAATTGTCACCGGCTTGGATACAACCCACTGGCTGTCAGAGGTGAAAGTGGAATTTGACTATTGAAAGTCTGTAGCATTCAATCCTGCTTCTAGGGCCTGTGGATTCAGGTATTTGAGGTGCCTTTCTAAAGTGATATGTTGCTGCACACGCATCACACTCACGTGGTACCACTAAGGATGATCACAAAGCAGCTGAAACTGATGGCAGTCCAAAGTCACCCTCAGTATTAATATCTGAGGATTCTACGGAAATCAACATTGCTTTAGAGTCTATGGTATCAGCATGTCTAACCCTCTCCTGTTTAGGTCACAGTCTCCAGATCAGGCCAATTATCCAACATGGATGCTTGGACTACATGACTCCCGGCCTTGAGGCAGCTGCCTTCTGAGAAATTTGAGGGTGGCACCTCTAGGGATCTGCAGGGCCATGTTCATGCCATCCATTTTGCCCTCTTGTGATCAGTGAACACTCAGATCCAGAATACAGTACAACTAGTATGGCTAGACCCTGCTTTCTCTGTGGCAATTTCCCTCCTCTTGACAGCTCATGTGACTTTTCCAACAATGTTGAAAATGGGGGGAATAAAATGTTCTTTGGCTGACAGTCAAGCATTACCCAATTGGGTAATAAATCTTTTTGCTTTCTGATTAGTGTAGGGAAGGCAGTGTAACTATCACAAGGATGGATGTGTTGGCCAACTAATGGTTGGAATGTGGGAGCAAGTCATGTGGTAAAACCTCCAGGAATACTTTTGACCACAGTTGGCAACCCTATCAATAAACAATGCCATCACCTCAATCACTGAGTCTCGATCAGCAGCTTTGTTCTCCCAACAGAAGACTATTTTTTTCTCACACTGCTGAACTTAAAGTTCTCCTAAATACTTTGTGAATAAATACACCTCAGGGCGTAATAGCTTGCCATGAGACCAGAGCGTTCCAGGTCCAGTTCCTGGTCGGTTGAGTCTTGAACTAGTTTATCTCATAGTGCAAAAGCAAGACTCGCCAGTTGACCTCAGTGTCTGGTTTGTGAAAGGAGAAACAACCTGGATTTCTGTTTAGAATCTTACAGTGCAGAAGGAGGTCATTCAGCCCATCGAGTCTGCACTGACCACAACCCCACCCAGGCCCCATCCCCGTAACCCCATGTATTTACCCTAGCTAGTCCCCCGATACTAGGGGGCAATTTAGCATGACCAATTCACCTAACCTGCACATCTTTGGACTGTGGGAGGAAACTGGAGCGCCCAGAGGAAACCCATGCAGACACAGGGAGAATGTGCAAACTCCACACAGACAGTGACCCAAACTGGGAATCAAACCTGGGTCCCTGGCACAGTGAGACACTCTACTGTGCCACTGTGCCATCCTTAGGATTGCCATTCAGTGATTACTGTTGAAAAATACCCATATAAGAGTAGAGTGGCCATGTTTCTGACACCACTCATGGTCAGATAGTATCTTGCCTTTCAGAGTCCAGACACGCATAAGGAATGGCCATGTGAGTGAAGAACTAGCTGATGAACTCTTGACAGCTGTAACCCAGTGAGAACCAACTCTTGAAGGAGAGAGCTGGAAAAAAATAAGCTTTAAAGAAACTCAAAATAACCCCTCAAATGTGCAGTAAAACAAAGCTCACAGCAGAGGTTCAGAAGCAAGAACATACTCAATAAGTCACAATGAATTAATAAGGGGGCTAAATTTCCTGAATTCTCTACATAGCTGGTCATCTTGCAAAGAAGTTGACCACCAGTCCATTTCAGAACTCACCCATTTCTTTCCACTAGAATCAATAGAATGAAAATCCAGTGGATTCTGGTGGATGGTCCACCTCACCACATACCATTCAAGCAGTGACAGGTGTTTTTAGTTCTATAACATTGGATGGAATTTTTGCACTCTCCTTGCCCCCCTCATATCACCCTGCCAACCCCCCTCCCCCCACCAAACCCCCTCCCCACCGCCTGCCCCCTACACCTCACCGCAGCAGTTTTGTGGCAGCAGGGGTGGGATGGCCCGCCATTGGTGGTGTTGGGATATTCTGATCCCACCCTGGTGGTCAATGGACTTTCCCATTGTTCGCACCCTCTGCCTCCAGGGAACCCATGGCCAGGGGTCGCCATCAGCAAGATTAGAAGATCCCACCAGCAGGAATGGCCAGGGAATCCCATCCATTGAGTGCATTCTGTTGGATTGGAAGAGAAGGAAACAAAATAGTGACAGCAAAGCTACACATGTGTCTGTGCAACCTTCCTGCACATGCAATTTGGCTGCCTTCCTCCCTACAATTGCATTTGGAAAGTACTTCATTGACAGTGTTAGTTTGGGACATGAAAAGTATATGAAGGCAGATCTTTTCATTTGTACCTCAAATGGAATTGCAAAGCAATGGTTTCCAATGCAATCCCCACCTGTGTGTTTGTGCAGAATTGAGGGCGCTTTCTTCAACAAAACTAAACTTTCCGAGTTCAGCTTCACCCAAAGTGTGGTTTTTTTAATGGTGTTCTACTTATCCCCATCTCCTCTGCATTCTATTACAATAACATTACATTTGCACCTTGCGTTGCACAATTTAGCTTATTTGGTGACACTGCAACGTTAGCTCTGTAATGTCTGTGTCACGCTCCACTACATCAGATTTGTGAGACAAACAACATTTCCCTCATACATCCTGTGCACCTAACAAAAAAAACTTCAATATCAATCCTTTATCATACATTTTCCATACAAAATCACATTTTATTTTGTCAACCAGCCACATGATTGTGGAGAAGAGAATGTGAACCAAATGAAAGATGGTTGTTGTTGAAACAGGACAACTTACGTTCAAAGTAATTCTGCACTCAGGAACAATAAGATCAACTTCAGATTGCACAACAGACCATATGTTTCCTATTTAAATATTAATCTTGGAATTCAAATTATTTCTAAGTGTTCATGTTGCAGTTTCTCACTCTAATTCAGATTCAAATGTTGAACCATAAGAAGTCTCAAAGCAAAGTCCAACAGGTTTATTTAGAATCACGAGCTTTCAGAGCACTGCTCCTTCGTCAAGTGAGTGGCTCACCACTCGCCTGATAAAGGAGCAGCACTCCAAAAGCTAGTGCTGCCAAATAAACCTGTTGGACTTTAACCCGGTGTTGTGAGACTTCTTACTGTGTCCACCCCAGTCCAACGCTGGCATCCCCACATCAATGTTTAAACCTACATCAAAATGTGATAAGATCACAGATTTGGGCTGAAAATTTCCCATCCTGCCCGCAGGGGGAATTGTACCGGGCGGGACAGAAAATTTAGAGGATCATTTAAATGTCTGTTGAGCTCGGGCAAGGATTTCCGGCCTTGGGAGTGTAGAGCTGGAAAATCCTGCCCTTGGTGTGAAGGACAATTCAATAAGTTCATTTGGGGGAAGGGGAAATCTGCCATCCTTACCCGGTCTGGCCTACATGTGACTCCAGAGCCACAGCAATGTCTTTGACTTTTAATGCCCTTTGAAGCCACTCATTTCAAGGACAATTCAGGGATGGGCAATAAATTCCGGCCCAGCCCGTGACGCCCACATCCCATGAATGAATTTTAAAAAAGTTACATTGCTTAAACTTCATGGCCGGAATTTTAACGTCCCCCCGCCCCCGCACTCGCCACGGGAACCAGAAAGGGCGAAGGGTGGACCATGGAAAGGCCCACTGACCTCGGGCAGGATTTTGTGGTTTCGGGACAAGTGAGGCCTAAAAATCCTGCTCGATATATCAGGACATCAAGTGCAAATAACCTCATTTACCATTGACACCTGTGCAATCCAAGAATGAAACAGATTCTGTTGTGAGCTTCCCCCACCAAAACACTAATCTTTCAGATGTGGACTTTTTAAAAATTTCAAATTCCTGTATTTAGTAACCCTTATTTCTAAAATCTAATAAAGTGTCACTCAGCATTCTTGCTGTGCACCTACACAAAACTCTTGCGGTTCTGCAAGCTGCTTCAGGTGAGTGTAAAGAAATGATAAGGTGGAATATTATGATCAAACCTCACTGATTGCACTGCTCTCAGTTTCAAATGGAACATTTCCTTTCACGGGTTTTATCGCTGCATCCTCACAAGAGGTGTCTGATGGAACATTGAGCCGCAAGTCAACCAGGGCGGTACCCACCAACCCTACAGCCAATACTTTCAGCACACAACCTGCGTCACCCACCAACCTCGAGCCTCAACCTCTAGAAAAAAAAAGACTGCCTGCTTTCCCACCGATGCATATCGTCAGCTGTTTCTTATCACACCGAGCAAACCTTGTTGTGGGTCGAACGTGCACAGAGTAAGCTGAAGGCGCGCCTGATACAATCGAATGAGCTGAAAAATGCAAAATCTTCCAAAACATCGGAAGAGTGCTCATGAGGGGAAATATGTTCGTAATGGCACAGGCTCAGATTAAACAGAAAGAAAATGGCTCGAATGATTTGCTTAACTGGTTCGCCTTGAGGGGAAAACAGCTCAAAACCTGAATTATTTACCAGAATGAGCAGTATAATCAGTCATGGGCAATAGCCTTGCATTTTGAGACTCATATCATAAGTTATGATCATAGTTATAATGAAGAACCCGATCATTGCTAGTGTTAGAGTATGCATTTTCTCTTGTCTCACATTTAATATACCCTGTATGTACTGGGTAGTTTCCCTAATTTGAAAGTAAAAGTAGACAATTAATTTCATTCCAAGACAAGGAGGACACAGCATGTGCGGGCTTGCTAACTGAGCAGGAGCTGTATCTTCCTGTTTCTTCTTGTTACATCTCGCCTTCTCTTCTGGAACGGTTGATTCCTTCAACGTGGGAAGCCACCCTGTGGTTCTGGCTGACAGAGAAACTCTCCTACTCTCACTACCTGCCATTGGTGCACTGCAAGGATTTACAGTTTGATAATCAACCTGCTTAGCCACGTCACAAATGTACCAACAAGTCCTGGGGTAGGATTCAAACCATGTGCTTCTGCCCCAGAGGTAAGGGCGCTGCCCATTGCACCATAACTGCCCCTCCCGTCACTCCGTCTACCACCTTAAACACTCACTCCCTCCACCACCAATGCACAGTGGCAGCAGTGTGTTCCATCTGCAAGAAACACTGCAATAACTCATCAAGATTCCTCCCAAACCCATGACTCTAAGACCTTGACAGACAAGGACAGCAGATACATTAGAACAGCACCACCTACAAGTTCCTCTCCAAGCCATTCACCATCCAGGCTTGGAATTATATCACTGTATCTTCACTGTCACTGGGTCAAAATCCTGGAACTCCCTCCCTAACAGCACTGAGGGAGTGCTTACACCACATGGACTGCAGTGGTTCAGGAAGACAGCTCACCACCATCTTCTGAAGGGCAATGAGGGGTGGACAATGAACAGTGGCCTTACCGGCGATACCCACATCCTGTGAAAGAATTATTAAAAATCTTGCTACACGGCACAGAATCCTGGGTCTGTTATAAACACGACATCATGGTTCTGGAATGTTCCACCAAAGGCAGCTGAGGCCCATCATGAGAATCAATGCAGAATAAAACCGTTAACAATGAGGCCCTCTATTGTGCTGGGCCCAGCAGCATGGAGACCACCCTCCAGAAAATTCCATCCAGATGGGGCGGCCATGTCTCCAGTATGGATGTCTGCAGGATTCCCAGGCAGATCTTCTATTGGCATCTGCAGGGCAAAAAATATTGAGGTCATCGGTACAATAGGAGGACACCCAAAAAAGGGGCCTTACAACTTCTGCATTGCAGAAGAAAACACTGCAGCTGGCTAGCTCATTTGGAAAGATATACTAAAATCCAGTTCTTTATGTTTCGAGGGCTAAACATAACTGACACGCATAGAGGAAGTTTCCCTCTTTGGACTTCCCTCTCGTTGGACTTTAACCTGGTGTTGTAAGACTTCTTCCTGTGTTTACGCCCAGAGGAAGGCCAGAGGTGATGCAGCTGTTGAGGTTCCCCCCAGCACTGTTAACACTACGAACAGCCAGTTCTGTGAATATCCAGGTTGATCCTGCCCCAGGCTCTTCAGTCATAAAAGAACCTTCAGGAGATGATGAAATCACTTACAGCTTGGTCATACTTGAATAGTGAGGAATCTAACAGTAACGATACTGAGGTTGATTTGCCAATTACACCACATTCTACAAGTTTATTGATACCTTCCTCTGATCATGTGCCATCTGCATGTCTTGAAATTATACTTTGAATGTGCAGGTTCAAATCATCTTCGTCAATGGTGGTGCATTGTGGAGCACTATTTTGCATCATTCGTCAATCCAACTAATTACCTTTAATTCTCATGCCCTGTTTTCTGTTTTGCAGTCAGATTGCTAACCATCCTATTTCTTCTTCTTTGGCAGGCTCAGGGATGACTTGCTTTGACTCCAGGGAAATGGATTCTGCGGTGGCTGAATACTCCAATCCTGGAGACACAGACTCTGCCACAGGTTTGGTAGGTGGTGTTTGATGAGATGGAGGGATGGGATGTTCTGGATTCTGTAACTCTCTTTCCACTGTTTACACTTGGCCTCTGCGTGTTCAACTCAGTGACACTTCAGATGACCTTTGCAGATGCTTCTTCTCCTACTGCTTGTCCCCTGACATTATATATTCTGAAATTAATGATGAGTATACTATGTGGTACTTTATCAAAAACCTTATTCACCCTCTCTGTTTTTCAGGGAATTCAATAAGGTTGCTCACACGCAGCCTTCCCTTTTGAAATCTGTTCTGACGATACTTGATTATATTTTAAATTTCTAGGTGCTGTTACTATCTTTGAAGATGGAATATTCCCATCCCGCCTGGCACATGAATCATAGCAGGCGGAACATGCAAAGATCCGTTGACCTTGAGAAGAATTTTCAGATCTTGGAGTGAGCACAGCCAGAAAATCCCACCCCACAGATTTCATTATCTTTCCCCGCAACGACATTCAACTAATTGTGTGTAAGGGTATCTCTGCTATTTCTTCTCTGACTTGATTCATATTCGTCCAGATTGCTGCCACTGGATGTAAAGTGACAGAAATAGTTCAAACGTTGACACTTTGAAAAGAATTACACTTTTCACACACAAATCCTCTTTGTTCATGCTGCACTTTTGTCATTAGGGATTGAACTAAGTGTGATCCTTTTCCACCGATTGTCATTTTGCAGTTCTTTCTACAACCCATTGGCCCCGCGGGCTGTACTTTATTAAACTTTGCAAACTAGTTAGCATTGGAATCATTCTCATTCCAATTGATTAATTTGAAGCTAAATTAGCCCCATTTTAACCTTCAGGCAGTTACATTATCAACTGACTAACAATTAAAGGGATTTTTTTTTCAGACAATTGAAGCCAAAGTATCTGTCAGTTAGACTACTCAAACTTTGTAAAGCAGTAAGATTGACAGAATGATCAGCAAGAACTGTATATAAATGATGGGAGTTGTATTCCAGTCTCCAGGAAGTAGAACTACTTGCTTCAAATGGGACACCATAAACTTTTTAAAAAATCTGCTTATGTAGTCTGAATCCAGATGGCTTGGAAAATATTAGCTCTTCCACAGAAAAGTTAGGAGCATGTATCAGTTTTGAGTGTGCAGCACTAGGCTGGGAAGTTTTAGCCTGTGCATTGTGGTCTGTCTGTCAAAGCCATGACTGTTTGGACAAACAACATTATGCATAAACGTATATATTCCACTGTGAAAGCCGGAATGAGTTTAGGTTATCATGGGAAACATAGCTGGGAAGATGAATGAGGAAGCAATCAATCATACATGAAATATGCCATTTTCTTTCCCACCGAGTGGGACAAAATTATTTTGAACTGTTGACTAATCTTTGTTCCTTTTAGTGATGGGAAATCCGTCCAGATTGTTATGTTTTGCCTGAGGCCTCCTCTCTCACTCCTTTTTAATTATTGCTAAAGAACCCACTGATGCCTGCCATGAAGCTTGGGTCATCTTCCTCCTTCTGTCTTGGATGTTGGGATCAAGTTTTTATTGCACTTGTAGGAAGAGATTGGACTCCCTTAGCCTGACATTGTAGATCACTGAATAGGAGCGAGTGCTGTCCTTACTGCTCCCTGCCCTCAAGTCTTTTGGGTTTACAGTAAGTAAAATTAGTCAAGTAATGCAAGTGTGTTTTTTATGTCAAGCATTTGAGAATCAAATGTTTTGCTGGCACTGTGGAGCATACTGCAGAATCTTGTAGATTTTGAGGAGTAAATATGATTATGATGTCTATATTAACTTGGATAATTGTTTTCCATTCCACATATTACAACTTGAATTTCCTGCAACATTATTTTGATTGAAGAATTATTCAATGGGCTTCTCCCTTTCATTTAACAAGATAGTGATCCAGCAAATTCTGCTAAAGGTAAGACTTACCAAACACTAAGACTAAATTCCCCATCCCCTTGTGACTGGATAAAGAATTATCACCATGATCAACTCATGTTACATAGAAACATAAAAACATAGAAAAACTTCAGCACAATACAGGCCCTTCGGCCCACAAAGTTGTGCCGAACATGTCTCAACCTTAGAGATTACTAGGCTTACCTATAACCCTCTGTCTTACTAAGTTCCATGTACTTATCTAAAAGTCTCTTAAAAGATCCTATCGAATCCACCTCCACCACCATTGCTAGCAGCCCATTCTACGCACCCACCACTCTCTGAGTGAAAAACTTACCCCGACATCTCCTCTGTACCTACTTCTCAGCACCTTAAACCTGTGTCCTCTTGTGGCAACCATTTCAGCCCTGGGAAAAAGCCTCTGACTATCCACTCGTTCAATACCTCTCAACATCTTATACACCTCTATCAGGTCACCCCTCATCCTTCGCCTCTCCAAGGAGAAAATGTTAAAGGTAACTGGGTGGAAGTGATCTCTCAGTGTTGGCTGTGGGTTCGCAGATGGTTTATGAACCCTATCTTAGACTTGCTGGCTCTCTCACATTGAAATGTCAGTTGGAAGAGGTGCTGGCAGATTGTTGGCTTGTGAAGTTACCCATTTTCCCTTTATACTCTTCTCTCTCAATGGCTGATCTTAGAGATTGGAAGATTTTGACATCATTTTCTATCTTGGATCACCATCTTGAATGCAATTGGGCACCGGACTCCTATGCGTTGATGTTAGTAGAGTGAACCTCCATCATGGAGGCTTTGAAATTGGCTTTGAAACATTTCCTTTGGGTTTCTGTGTGAATGTGCTCCCCTGATATGGCTCTGTGTTTGGAGGGTCCAGTGTCAGCCATTCTGATGCCATGCCCCACCCCTCTCAGCCAATCTGAGATCATTATAACATCTATACTTGGCATATCTGCACCTTGGATAGTTTGTTCTTTTGTTCTCCCACTTCATTTGCAAGATCCGTTTAACATAGCAATCTTGACGTAGCTCTAGGGCCTTGGAATAGCATCTATAAATTGTCCAAATTTTGGCATCTTAGGGAAGTATGGAGAGAACCACTGTCCAATAGACATTGAATTTAGCAGCAGGTCTGATATCATGATTCTCAAACTCAAATGGCTGATGTGATACATTGGATTCAGTGTTATACTGTCTCATCAATGTCAGCTTTTGGATTAGATAGCTCCCAAGATATGAGAAGTAGGGAGATTTTTGTACATAACACCGTGAATGTCAGTTCAAGTGAATAGATTTAATCCATTTGGTGTGGGTTGATGTGGGTTCAGGGCCATACTTTTGAAAGCTTCAGTGAATACATCGATTACTTGTTATAGTTCTTCAGACTGATCACTAACTGGTGCATCATTAAGAATGGTTGGATCATTGGTTGTGACCCTTGGCCATCTGAGGTTGAAGAGTTTACCACCAATAGGTTTATTATCACACCTGTGGGAAGACTGTCAATGTTAAGCTGTTGCATTGCCACAAGAAAGATTGGGAATACAGTTGTTTGACAGCTGTTTTGACAGTGAAGGGCTTTGTGGTGGAGCCATTACATAGAATCACAGAATTCCAACAATGCAGAAAGAGGCCATTTGGCCTTTTGAGCCTGCACTGACTCTCCAAAGAGACATCCCAGGCCCTCCCCTATACCCCTTACTGTAACACCGCACATTTCCATGGCTAAACCACCTAACCTGCACAGCTTTGGACTCATATGTTGTCCTCTTTGCGTACTGTTATGTTGGAGGCAGAAGATGTTTGTGAACACCATATCTTTGTAGCACTTTCCAAATTGCATTTTTATTCTCTGAAATAAAGGTTTTTGTGACATTGAAGAAAGTCATGCACATAGGGGTACTGTCTACACTTTTCCTGAATTTGGCATGCTGTGTAATTATGTTGGTGGTTCCTTTGATCCAAAGAATCCTTGCAGTGTACAAGGAGGCCATTCGCCCCACTGAGTCTGCACTGATTCTTCGACAGAGAGACTCAGCCATAATCCCACATATTTATCCCACTAATTCACCTAAACTAAATACCTTGGGGCACTAAGGGGCAATTTGCCATGACCAATCAACCTAACCTTTGGACAGTGGGAGGAAACCGGAACACTTGGAGGAAAGCCATGCAGACACGGGAAGAACATGCAAACTCCACATTAAAATCATAGAATCCCTACAGTGCAGAAGGAGGCCATTCAGCCCATCAAGTCTGCACCGACCACAATCCCACCCAGGCTCTATCTCCGTAACCCTACATATCTACTCTACTAGTCCCCGACACTAAAGGGCAATTTTCCGTGGCTAGTCAACCTAACCCGTATATCTTTGGATTATGGGAGGAAACTGGGGCACCCGGAGGAAACCCACGCAGACATGGTGAGAACGTGCAAACCCGACGCAGACAGTCAGCTGAGGCCGGAATGAAAAAACCTGGTCCCTGGTGCTGTGAGGCAGCAGCACTGTGCCACCATGCTGAAATTGATCCTGAGCCCCTGCCACCATGCCGCAAATAGTGGATAGGAAGCTGCACTGGGGCTCTGGAAGGACCTCCTTTGCAAATGGCGAAAGGTAATTGAGATTTATTCTTGTTAGGACTTTGTTAACCACTGAGAAAATATCTTTTTAAAGACATTCATTCATAGAATGTGGCTGTCGTTGGGTGGGCCGGCATATATTATCCATCCCTAACTGCCCTTGAACTGAGTGGCTTGCTTGGTCATTTCAGAAGACAGTTTGGAGTCACAAGTAGACCAGACCAGGTAAGGGTGGCAGACATCCTTCCCAAAAGGGCATTAGTGAACCAGATGGGGTTTTACCACAATCGGCAAATGTTCCATTAAACTTTGAGGATTAGTTAGGTAGGTCAGGTCCTTCTCACGTATTGATGCAAGCTTAATGGTTTGAAGGGCCTCTTCTGCACTGTGTGATTCTGATTCAGTGATCTGAGGTAGTGGGCAATAAGCTCCAATGCCCGAGATATTGACATTGTGGGGATTCTTGAGCTGACGAGGGATAACTCAAAGGCCATAATGGTGACTGCACTTGCTTTGGGGAGGAAATCATGAGGAAACTCATAACTCATGGAGCTGGCTTTGTTATCAAAAACAAACTCATGAAGAGACTTCATGAATCCTCTGAATCAGTGAGCATCTTATGACACTTAATCTTAAGCTCAGAAGCAATCAATCTGAAGTTCTCAATAGTGCATAGGCACCTAGCTTAGACTCTGAGTAAAAAACGAAACAATCCTTCTGTTACAAAATAGACACAATTCTGGCAAGTGTACCATCACAGCCATACTGGTATCATATTTCTCAGTGATTTCAATGGCAGGGTGGGGGGACAACCATACCCTTTAGCCAAACATCACTGGAAAGCGTGGAGTTGGAAAAGTCTTAACTCAGCAGTCTTCGGCTCCTTACCCTGTGAACCGAACATGATCTTGTGGTCACTGATACTTTCTTTGATCAGAAGGGTTTCAAGACAGTCTGTGTCACCCAAGATTGAATCACTGGCACTAATAGGCTATATGATAGTCAAGACCTGGAATCAAAATGAACTGCATATTTTACGTGCTGATAAATGGACTGATCATTCACTCAGTACTGGCACTTGAGGCAGCATGCCACAGGAACCCATCTCCAAGGCAGATGGGGAGAAAGCTCAAAGTTTCTGGCCTGTCAAATGACACCAGGCTCCAGGGATTTCAAAAGCAAATCAGTTGGGGATGGATTTTCACACCATGAAGAAATCCCCACGATGACTTGTAATCATTGATATTTACCATCACATAAACGCTCCAAGAAAACCTCCGACACACCACCTAAATATACCAAGACTGGTTTGATAAGAACAATGCAGAAATATGCAAATACATTGATTGTAAACACATACTGAACCTGACAAAAGGGTCCAAAAGTCCACAGGAAAGACATTTGTTACCATTGTCCACTTGGACTCAGTGGCGATAAGTGGCACTCTTAAAAAAGAGTTATGAATAGTGAAAAGAAAATACCTGGAATGTTAAGTTAAGGTGTACAATGCATACTTATTGTCTATTGCTGTACATTGCTAATATAGTCCACTTATATATGTATATATGATTATGAGTGTTAGTCTCACAGGAATAGCTGAATGCTTTCCTTTCTGCACCACGATGGGAACCTTGGTTGCCACTGTTTCCAGCAGTGAATTTAGTTTCAGTGGGAAGGGAGGGTATTTGGGAGACTATTGCTACTGTGATATAGCATTGGTTTCTATTTGAAATCTTAGGTTAGAATTTAATACCCTCTCCATGGCGAGTTTGGTGATGGGGGACATTAAGTCAGGCAAGAAGTAATGGCTGGGACCACGCCACCTTTCCGCCTTCGCCACAATTTAGTTCGGTTGGAAAGGCCCGTTGTTGGTCTGCTACAAGTTGAGGACCTTAAATGGGCAATTAATGTCCACATAACGGCCTCATCTCACCATTGCTGGTATTAACCCAAAGGTGAGTGGTGGAGCTCACCATACAGCGAGAATTACAAGTAAACGTTGCCATGCTCCCTTAATCTATGTTCAACAAGTTGGCATCAGGTGGGAGAGGACACTGAAAGTCTTGTCCACTGCCAACTTACACAGCAAATTACTATGTAAATTTAAGTGTCTTGATATGAATAGAAAGCTGGTTAACAAACAGGAAGCAACAAGCTGGAATAAATGGGTCTTTTTCCAATTGGCAGGCAGTGGCTACTGCTGATACCGCAGGGACCTGTGCAAGACCCCAGCTGTTCACATTATATATTAATGATTTGGACAAGAGAACGAAATGTGTTATTGCAAACTTGCATATACAAAGTTGGGTGGGAGGGTAAGCAGTAAGGAGAATGCAGAGATGCTTCAGCATGATTTGGACAGGCTGGGTGAGTGGGCACATGCATGGAGGATGTGATATAATATGGATAAATATGAGGTTATCCATTTTGGTAGTAATAATAGGAAGGCAGATTGTTATTTGAATGGGTGTAAACTAAGAGAGGTGCATACTCAATGAGACCTTGGTGTCCTCATGCATCAGTCACTGAAAGTAAGCGTGCATGCGCAGCAAGCAGTAAAGAAGGCAAATGCTATGTTGGTCTTTCCCTCAATGTGGATGGCCATAAAACATTAGACAAGGTTCATGGGTGGAGGGGGGGACTGGTGGTGTTGGGATGGCGGCGCAGGCTCGTTGGGCCAAAGGGCCTGTTTCCTGGGCTGTTTTTGTTCTTTGTTCTTTGTTTGTTCTTTGTCTTGATGGCAACAGGATTTGAGTCTAGGGCTAGGGATGTTTTACTGCAATTATGTAGAGTGCTGATGAGACCACACCTGCAGTATTGTGACCAGTTTTGGTGTCTTTATCTGAGGAAGGATTTTCTGACCAAAGAGAAAGTGCCTCTAAGTTTACCAGGCTGATTCCTGGGATGCAGGCCTGTCATATGAGGACAGACTAACTAAATTAGGATTATATTCATTGGAGTTTAGAAGAGTGAGAGGGAATCTCATAGAAACTTATAAAATTCTAACAGGATTAGACAGGATAAATGCAAAAAGAAAGTTTCCAATGGCGGGGGAGTTCAGAACGAGGGATGGTTTGGAGATAAAGGGTAAACTTTTTAGGACTGAGGTGAGGGATTTCTTCACCCAGAGGGTGGTGA
This sequence comes from Carcharhinus amblyrhynchos, assembly GCF_965287045.1. Taxonomy (NCBI): domain Eukaryota; kingdom Metazoa; phylum Chordata; class Chondrichthyes; order Carcharhiniformes; family Carcharhinidae; genus Carcharhinus; species Carcharhinus amblyrhynchos. Next base: position 60,707,050 of record NC_137335.1, read on the forward strand.
GTCAGTGGAATGTAATTGAGACCAAAATGTTGTCTGATTTCAAGAAAGAATTAGAGACAGGTCTTGGGGCCAAAGGAATCAATGGATCTGGAGGGAAGGCAAGATCAGGATAATGAATTTGATGATCTGCCATGATCAAAATGAATGGCAGAGCAGGCTCAAAGGACCAAATGGCCTACTCCTGCTTCTACTTCCTATGTATGTTTCCCTGTAGCTACCTTTAGACCCACCAATGCAAATGTCATCTGTAATCCCCCTCCCACCATCGCTTATAGACCACCACCATCTGGATCTGAGGCTCGGTGGCCGTTATACCGGCAGCAGCTACCCTCACCCCAGTGAAGAGCTGCTGGCCTCTCAATGATGGGATTTCTATTCCCAGGATCCTTGGGAAAGGTCAACCCGCAGTTGACCTTTCAAGTGCCAGTCTTTCAAGTAACAGTTAATACAGTGGGCCTCCCCAAGAAGAGATTACACCAGTTCTTCAGCCAGTGGCCGCGACCCCTATTGCCTCCAGCCTCTGTAGTAAGCATGAGTCATTCTAATACTGCCTGACTTGCCAAGTACTTAGAACATTCTCTGTCTATTTCAGATTTCTAACTTCTGCAGCATTTGACTTTCGTTTAAACAGAAATGAACCTTAATAAAAAACTCCGTCAGCATCATTTGGAGCATGCTGTCCATTTCTGGGCACCACTCTTTAGGAAGGATGTGAAGGCTGTAGGGAACGGCAGTAAAGATTCATGAGAATGGATCAAGGGATGAGGGACATTAATGACATTATTACCAAGTTTATAAGATTGCTCTGTTTTGGGACCAATAATTTAATTTGGAGTAATATGTAGGAATGAATCAGGGGGTCATGTGACCTGTTCTGAATTCTGCCTGACAACAAACTTGGGTGGTTTAATTGTTAAAGATTATTGGGTTGGGCAAAGAGAGATCAAGATCTTCTTGCTGGGAAGAAGGTGGAAGATAGTCACACCTGTAAACAATAGCAAGAGTATCTGTGATGGCTGTGGGTGAAGTGTTATAGAATCACCGAATCATAGAAACGCCACAGTGCAAAGGGAGGCCATTCAGCCCATCGAATCTGCACCGACAACAATTCCACCTCGGCCTCATCTCCGTAACCCCTCATATTTACCTCACTAAGCCCTCTAACCTACACATCTCGGGACACTAAGGAGCAATTTAGCATGCACTGAACTCCACACATCTTTGGATTGTGGGAGGAAACCGGAGCACCCAGAGGAAACCTGCGCAGACAGGGGGGAGAACATGCAAACTCCACACAGACAGCGTTTGCAAACGGGGGATGTTATGAAGCCCACAAAAGTAGGAAATGTGCAGGGTGACTTTATTAGGCAGTTGTGTTCCTTTTACCACAGCAGGCCGCAGCTGGAGTACTGTGTGCAGTTTTGGTCACCGCACTTGCGCAAGAATATTTTGGCCTTGGAGGGAGTGCAGAGGAGGTTCACTAGGCTGATACTGGAGATGAGGGGGTTGGACTATGAAGAGAGGCTGAATAGACTGGGTCTGTACTCGTTGGAGTTTAGAAGGATGAGGGGGGATCTTATAGAGATGTATAAGATAATGAAGGGGATGGATAGGGTAGAGGTAGAGAGATTCTTCCCGCTCAGAAAGGACAGCAGGACTAGAGGGCACAGCCTCAAGATAAAGGGGAGGCGGTTTAGAACGGAGTTGAGGAGGAACTTCTTCACTCAAAGGGTGGTGAATCTCTGGAACTCTCTGCCCATTGAAGTGATGGAGGCTACCTCGCTAAATATATTTAAGACACGGGTGGATAGGTTTTTGGTAGGCAAGGGAATTAAGGGTTATGGGGAGAAAGCGGGAAAGTGGAACTGATCCACTTCAGATCAGCCATGATCTTATTGAATGGTGGGGCAGGCTCCTGCTCCTCTTTCTTATGTTCTTATGTTCAGGTTGAGACACAGAGATGAAATCAGCAGCAACAATGTCGAGTATTGTGTGATAGGTTCCTAATGCAATGCATTTCCATGCCAAATATACTCATGAATGTGAAATAGTTTTGAATAAAGTCTTATCTTCAATATAAAGTTAGCAGTACGACAGAATCTCATGGCATCTGGTTCACATTTGATTAAAAATAATGTCTACCTGTCAGCTTTGTGTTGTTCAGTCAAGCGAAAAAAATGAGGGGCCTAAAGGGCAGTGTCAGTCCTGTCCAAAGGTATGTTCATCTCACGGTGTTGGCTAGCATTACCCTGACAGGGCTTTAAGTTCACCTGTAGCATTTCAATTAGCCCTGCTGGGGGTACTTTTGGACAAGGTCCTTTGCAATGCCTAGAAGGGAGGGCCAGCTGACCCTCGAGTTCAGCCATGTCCCACAGGGTACACCACTGAACACTAACGTGAACATTTCCTCTTTGGAGAGCAACTATCTCATTCCCTGTTGAAAGAATATTCGGACCCAACATCAGCAATGGCTTTTGGCAGCGAACTCTGCATCCTAATCAACCTGTGAGTAAAGAACATCTTTGGAACATTTCCTTCCATTCAGTTTAAAACCAGACTATGCATTTGAATAAATTCCAAGAATACCATAAAAACAAAATGCTGCGGATGCTGGATATCTGAAGTAAAAACAGGAAATGCTGGAAATGCTCCACAGGTCTGGCAGCATCTGTGGAAAGGGAAACAGAGATAGCTGTGTAAGGCCAATGACCTTTGATCCACAGTGGGAAAAGTTAGAGTTGCAATAGGTTTCAAGCAAATGAAAGGGGGAACTTGGGAAAAGAACAAAAGGGAAGGTCTGTGATGATATCATCCTATGGCAATCATCCACACCTAGAGTATTGTGTGCAGTTTTGGTCTCCTTTTCGGAGGAAGGATGTTCTTGCTCTCGAGGGAATGCAACAAAGGTTTATCAGGCTGATTCCGGAGATGGCGGGACTGATGTATGAGGAAAGATTGACTAGGTTAGGATTGTTTTTGCTGGAATTCAGACAAACGAGGGGGGAATCTCACAAAGACTTAAACAGGACTAGACAGGGTAGATGCAGGGAGGATGTTCCCGATGGTGGGGGAGCCAGGGGTCACAGTCTGAGGATTCAGGGTAGACCATTTAGGATGAAGGTGAGGAGATGCTTCTTCACCCAAAGAGTGGCGAGCCTGTGGAATTCCTTACCACAGGAAGTAGTTGATGCCAAAACATTGAATGTATTCAAGAGAAAGCAGGATTAGGTAATTGAGTTGGACAATCAGCCATGGTCATAGTGAATGGCGGAGCAGGCTCAAGGGCAAAAGGCCTCCTCCTGCTCCTATCTTCTATGCCTCTATGTTTCTATGTGATGGAGTGAACAGCAGTAGAGATTAAATAACAAAAGGATGCAAGTCACAAGGCCAAAAGGAATGATAATGGAACACAAAAAGAAACAAAAGATGTGTGAACGGTAAGAATCAGCAACTGGCATCCAACCGCAATAAATAGGAAAGGGAGAAAAATGAGAGGAAATGAAAACCAGCAAAGAAAAGGAAAGCAAGATGGGAGCAGAGGTTAGAATCTGAAATCTTTCAATCCAATGTTGAGTTTTTAAGTTTATTTATTAGTGTGACAAGTAGACTTACATTAACACAGCAATGAAGTTACTGTGAAAATCCCTTGGTCGCCACAATATGGCACCTTTTCAGATATACTGAGGGAGAATTTAGCATGGCCAATACACCTAACTAGCACATCATTCAGACTGTGGGAGGAAACCGGAGTACCCGGAGGAAACCCACACAGGGAGAATGTGTAGACTCCGCACAGACAGTGACCCACGTCAGGAGTTGAACCCAGGTCTCCAGTGCTTTGAGGCAATAATGCTAACCACTGTGCCACTGTGCCACCCTAAGTCTGTAAAGTGCTCCGTCGAAAGGTGAGGCGTGGTTCATCCAGCTTTATTGAATATCATTGGACCATCATAGGAGACTGAGGACAGAAAGGTCAGAGTGGGGGCAAGGAATATTAAAATGACAGGTGGACAGGAGGTTCAAAGTCACACTGCAGACTGGCAGGAGGTATTCTGCAATCAGCGGTTGATCTCCCCAGTGTAGAGAACCTATTCAATGAAAAGTGTAGAAGAACAGACCAGGAAGAGCACAAAGGGCACCGAATAATGAGGTGAAACTTGGCGAAGCTGTGTGTAGAATGGACAATGGAGCAGCTTGCTGTAAACAGAGCCACACATTCCCACAAACAACATGCCAGCTCAAAGCTCTGTCGTTCAGCCATGTCCAGTTGTGAATGGTGGTGAGCAATTAAACAACTAATGGGGGAGGAAGTTCCATGAGAATCTCATCCGCAATGATGGAGGAACTCGCCAAGTCAGTGAAAAAGAAAAGGTTGAAACATTTACAACCTCTTTCAACCAGAAATGTTGAGTGAATTATCCATTTTGGCCTCCTCCTAAGGCCCCTAGAATCATAGATGCCAGTCTTTAGTCAATTTGATGTGATTTCAAGAAATGTTGAGTGCACTGGATACAGCAATGATATCTCCCCAGGATATACATCAGAGGTGGAGGGGTCAGCTGCCTACTGCGCCCCGTGGGTCTGTGATGCACATGGTGGGCTCCTCTGGAGGCCCTGGACCTTGAGGGCCCTGGCTGGCTTCCAGGTATATCCATGACACCCTCTTCATCCAGTTGCCCATGAGATGCCCCGTTGTCAGGAAGGGGGGAGTCAGAAGTGTAGCCACAGCCACAGTCTCCTGAGTGGAAGGCCCTGGCATGGGCATGAGCCTTTCCTCCTCCCTAGGGGTACCTGTGGGTTCAGGGTCACTCCATGGGACGGCGGTGCTTCTGCAGTGATCTCTAGAAACTACAGCATCACCTGGTCTTGCCAGTCCTGAAAGGCAGCCTGTGTCCTACCCATGGTGGTTGAGCCCTCTGCAATGGCCACCTGAATCACCACCTAGCAATGGTGGCAGCAACAAATGTGGCCGGCTGTAACTCGGCCTCAGCCGTCTGGGACTCCACTGCGGCCTGCTGTGACTTGATCATCGCTTGGAGCCTGCCACTCATGGTGAGGGTTCCCGGCTCTAGGCTTTCCATTGCAGATGTCACCCTTGCAGTGTTGACTTGGGCAGTATGCAATATTTGGCAATATCTGATCCATCTGAAAGCTTTGGGACTCCTCCCAACAGCCTTGCGGTCAGTCCAGTGTGGCCGTCAGTCCTCCTGCATTCTCTGGCTCTGTTGCTGCGTCTCCAGCAGCTGAGGGAGAAGTGATCTCAGAGGACCAGCATGTAGCCTGGGACCAGCTGAGCGCTCACCTCTGGCAGGCCCCTGCGTGCCAGAGGCCTTGGACGTTCCCTCCTCCACCTATGTATGGGTTATGGGGACAGGGCCTGGATAGGACTGTGGCTTCCTTCTGCACTGTTGGATTCTATGATTCTGTCAGGAGCAGTATGGGTGGATGCAGCAGTGGGGAGCCATGATGCCAGATGATCCAGAAGTGTCGGGGTCCCTTCCTGCAACACAGGACACAAGGTTAAGTGCAAGGGAGGGAAAGGAATTTGGGCTGCATGCAACTCCCTTGAGATTTCGCCAACAAATGGAGGATTTACAGGTGTCCATTTCTATGCTCTAGCCCGACCGGGAACTAACGGTCCACGTGCTCTCCTCTCCCGCATGTTCCAGTGCCCGCTTCTCAAAGGGGGTGAGGACCCCAATCTCAGTCACACCACCCCCTAACTTCGCCCTCACCTGGCGATTATGGGTATTCTTCTCCTGTGGGGACAGAAGGAGCCATGTAAAATCTGATGGCACGTGTCCTGCAGGTTTTGGGGGGGTGGTCCTGAGAGAGCAAGGGTTGTGATACCCTTGGGTGGGAGAAGGGAGGTGCTTGGGGGGTCAGGGGTTGAGAGCATGCAGGGTGCTGGGGGTGGGGGAGATCTGGGGCTCATTTAGGGGGGAGATGTTCGATGAGGTAAAACGTTTACCCTTGCTGCCCGGATGAAGTCATTCAGTTTCTTGCGGCACTCCTTCCCGGTTCTCCTGGCCAGTGCCCTGGCACTAACGCATTCTGCCACCACCTCCCAGGCTGCCTTTCCATCCCTCCCCCCGGGACAGTGTCCTGCTGGGGAGAGAAGGGGGTGCCCTGCCTTCCCTCCACTGCCTCCAGCACTCTGGCCAGGTCAGCATCTGAAAGACAGGGAACTGTCTTCCTGGAGGCCATTTCTTCCTGCACTGCCTGCCTTTCTGTCCATCCTTGGGCTTTTTATGGAGCTCTCATTTGCCCCGGGCAGATAGCTGTAGGCAGTTTTGGCAGGTCACGCATCCATTCGAGCATTCCAGTGAGTTTAATGCAATTTGCCTTGTTACCATGAACAGGAAGCCAAGCCAGTACTTGCAGGTGTGCTGACGGTATGGGGGACAGTGGAAGGTTTGGGGGGGGGCGAGGTGGGTTTAATTTGTGCCTTTGTAATGATCAGAGCAGGGTAGAGAGAGGGTCATATCACTCAGCCATCAGGGCAGGGGGGAGCAGGGAGGGGGATGATGAGGGGGCCATGTGCAAGAGGGTCCGGGGAGTGGTGTAAGGGGGGACGTGTAAGGGGGTCAGTAATGTTGGGGATGGTCTCCAATGTCTGTGGTGGGAGAGCAGGGGAGGAGGAAGAAGGTGGAGGCTGTACCTGGCCTGGGCTGCTGGTGTCTATGTCATACAGAGCTGAGAATTTTTTTTGCTTTTCCTGCCCACGCACAGTTTGTGGCTCCAACCTGAGCTGCTGGCTGTCTGGCGAATTAGGCCACCCACTGTCTCTAGTGACTAGAAATAGTCTAGCCCCTTCTTTCAAAGACTGAATACGTAGGATTGGGAGTGAAAACTCACCCTAAATACACATTTGGAACTCTCCCGTTTTCACGCTGGCTGGACACGTAGAAACAAAAATCTCGTAAAATTCCGCCCCATGGGTCCACCTTCACCGCACACACTAGCCGTCATCCAGAAGATGGCTCACCAGCTCCTTCTCAATTGTATTTGGGGTTGGGCAATAAATGACCAGCTTGCCAGTGACATCCAGAACCCTTGGTGAATCCGAAAAAGAATTCTGGATGCCTCCTTAGAGTGGAACCTTGGCTGATTTTCCCTCTTCCCTTCTCCAGGACATTTAAGTCCAATTATAGCAGCAGTGCAGTCTCTGTACAATGTGGGGTGCTGCCTTTAAACCATCAAGAATGAGGAGGTGGGGTAAGGTCAGAATAAAATTGTCCATTACATCTAATTATAAGCACACTGGCAGTTTAAGTTATTGTGCTATTTTGACAATGTCTTGTCCTTGTGGAGACAGGAGTTGAGATAAGAACTGCAGCCCTGCAAATGATTTACAAAATTGCAACATTTGTTTGGCCTGTAATGCAAACAGGCATGCGTGAGTGAGTCTGACAGTTTACCCTATCCATGCAATGTAAATAAACTCTGTAACCAGGTATCGTCTCATCTCTCACAAAAGGTGGTGAAAAATGGTCGGCAAAAATCATTATTTTTTGAATCAGATTGTCCAGCTTGCCAACAAGTGTCCTCACTAGATATTAAGATATCAGTGCATATTTCGGTCTATACATTAAAGATTTTTCACAGGATAAACAACAATTGTGCACAAACCTAACTTGATTTGCTGCGATTGTTATCATCCTTATCTATTCTATCATCTCTCCAACCCCACTTTACCTGAATATCACGTGGAGGCTTTACAGCATGGGAAATGTCACAGGAATTTGCATAATATATTGTTGAAAATATTGTCTGGGGCGCAGAGTTCCCACATGCGCCTTGTTTTTAATTTCGGTTAGACCGACGGCTCAACAATGCCATTATGATTTGCTATGTCAACAGTTACACATGTCACTTTGCTCACTCAGTCATCATGCTGCAGTTGTTAAACACTGAGTAGCTCTGTGCTGAAATTATCTGCAAACTTTCTCCCAATTCCATTGCTGTCTTGAACTCAAAACAGAATGTTTGCAACGATGGTAATAGCTTTTTCCTGAGTCTCCAACCAGGTTGTGGATCACCAGTGGATGTCAGAAAATAAAATTACAGCAACAGCCTGTGATGGAGCCCAGCAAATCTTCCTACCTTTAACTAATTGGAGAGAAATGGGCTGGACTCCTTTACACCCTTTCCTCAGATAGCCCCTAAAGCCAGATGGACAAGTGTAGATGAAAGCAAATTACTGCAGATGCTGGAATCTGCTGGGCTTTGACAAAGGGTCGTCTGGACTCGAAAAGTCAGCTCTTTTCTCTCCTTACAGATGCTGCCAGACCTGCTGAGATTTTCCAGCATTTTCTCTTTTGGTTTCAGGTGGCCAAGTGCGCCTGGCTGCACATCCAGGGAACTGCTTTCAAACATATAACAAAAATATTTATTGCATTAAATAATCCATTGTCTGCACTGATTAAAAAAAAAAGTTCCCCAGCACCCAATCCTTAGCTGGCTCATAGCTCCTCTTTTAATCAAAATGCCTTCATTGGATTGCACAGCCTTATGTCTCTTACATGAATTTAAAATCTTTTCCAAAGATTTTAACTTTTAACTTAGCACGTTGTGCGACTATGCACAATATCTTTATCCTGTGTGAAATAGGTCACTGCGGTCGAATTTGGGTAATGATTCCAGATAAGAAATGCGACAGACCCATCTGGTGCCCTAAGGCGAATTAAGGTTAGGTATGAAAGTAAAAATGTTCTTCACCACTGAACTTTTGATATGACAGTAACAGCCATAACCTACACAGAATGCAGTTTCTAGTAATCTGCTTCAGCAAAATGAGAGTGTGAATTGTAATGGTTAATTGAACCAAGAAGATTCACTGTGTTCAGCAGTGACCCACTTGGTACAAATAAAGAGTTGAATCAAGTTGAGATAAACTGCGCTTGTAGTCTTTTCAAAAGCAGCCTGGAGATAGGGATCAGGAGCAAGAGGTTTTTCATTCCCTTGCCCACAAGTACTGAAATATATTATCACACCGCCTCCATTTTCTTAGTTAGGACAGCTAACTCTGAAAAGGCTGGATCAAAGGTGGGTCCTTCTTAAACGCTGTGGGCAGCATTTTCGCCTCAGGACCAGAAAATCCTGCCCAAGGGCAATAGGCATTTGCATGGTCTGCCCACAATCCCCTCCCCTCCTCCCCCACCCACTACGATTCCCGTGGTGGGTGGGGTGGGAAAACTCCCTCCATGGCTCAATAATGCAGTGAAAGATGCATTTAACCGTTGAGCCACTGCAGGAGCTGTTCTCTCCACGGTTGCTTAATGCACGTGCATCCATTATTTGTTTTGTGGTTCTTTTCCCTTTCCTTCATGATAATCATTGCACTTGGCATTAATTCGAGGTCTGTGAAGTGAGGGAAGTGAGACTGTGCTAACAGCAAGCCTCACCGTCTGCGGCCTCCCCTCGGTTCAACTCTTCCTTTGTACCAAGTGGGTCACTGCTGAACACAGTGAACCTTTCTGATTCAATTAACCATTACAATTCACACTTCCATTTTGCTGAAGCAGATTGCTAGAAATCTGTTCCTAATCAACAACCTATTGGCAAATCAAAGAATCATTCAGCATAGAAGACGGCTGGTCGGCTGGTCACACCTTTGCCAGCTCTTTGAAAGAGCCATTCAATTCGTTCCCCTAACCTTTTCCCATAGACCTGCAGCTTTTTTGGCCATTTCAAATTTACATGCAATGCCCCCTTAATGTCCACTCAAAGAACAAAGAACAAAATCAGACCGGGAAACAGGCCCTTCGGCCCAACGAGCCCGCGCCACCATCTCAACACCACCAGTCCCCCACGCCACCCACGACCCCTGTCTAATGTTTTATGGCCATCCAGATTGAGGGAATCTGATTTAGGGACAATTTATTCCTGCCAATCAGCCTAACAGCACATCTTTGGGGTGTGGGAGGAAACCGGAGCACCCGGAGAAAACCCACGCAAGCACGGGGAGAATGCGCAAACTCCCACAGACACCGGCCCAAATCCATGTGTCTGCACAGCAATCAGCGATAGTCACTGAGCTGTCGTCTTGCCCAGTATCTGGTCCAGTTTAGGCACACACTAACGACATGAAGCACTAGGCCAATCTCGAACAACCAAGAGCAGCCCCAGTACGACCCATCGCGTGTATGCCCCTCGTTGGACACGAGGTGGACCAACTTAAAACCTGTGAATGAAAAGAGAAAAAACATTATTATCATACCATATCCAATTACATTACCAGGGACACCCCAATGCTAATGACCCTTATTTAAAACAATCTCCTATATCCACCTATCTCCAACCCAGTCATGTGCCTGTCTAAGTTACTCTTAAAGGACTCTAGTGTGTTTGCCTCCACCATCTTACTTGGCAGAGCATTCCATACCCCCACTACCCTCTGTGTGAAAAACCTCCCTCTACTATCTGTGTTGTACCTCTCCCCCCTCACCTTAAGTCCATGGCCCCTTGTCCTACATGTCTCTATCATAGGAAATAGCTTACCTCTGTTTACTCTATCTATACCCTTCATAATCTTATATACCTCTATTAGATCCCCCCTCAGTCGGCATCTTTCAAGGGAAAAGAGCCCCAATTTCTTCAATCTTTCCTCATACCCCAATCCTTCCACACCAGGCAACATCCTGGTGAACCTCCTCTGCACTCTCTCCAGAGTCTCCAAGTCCTTCCAGTAGTAAGGCGACCAGAACTGGACGCAGTACTCTAAATGCGGCCTAACCAACGTTCTGTACAACTGCAACATTAGACTCCAGCTCTTATATTCTATACTCCTTCCTATAAAGGCTAACACACCATAGGCTTTCTTCACCACACTCTCCACTTGCACTGCCACCTTCAAAGACTTGTGCACTTGCACCCCCAGGTCTCGCTGCGATTCTATACTCCTTATGGGCTTACCCTTTACCATATAACTCCCCCTTACATTATTCCGGCCAAACAGTTCTGATGAAAGGTGATCCTGACATGAAACATTGACTCTATTCTCTCTCCACAGGTGCTGTCAGACCTGCTGAGTTTTTCCAGCATTTTCTGTTTTTTGTTTCAGATTCCAGCATCTGCAATACTTTGCTTTTACATTAAGCACTGACATGTGCCTGCCACTTTTTACCAGCGCACCGTCATTTAACAAACTCTGACCTGTCGGCACAGAATAGAGCCTGCTCTTATGTAAATAAGTGGACAGAACATGCAAATGAGGGAAATACCCACTCTGGCCTCATTATTTAAATGTCGGATGTAAATGATGTGTCTGCCCAAAGGTTAGTGAAGTGGAAAGCCCTCCTTCATTACGAAGCATGTGCAATCACTGACAAATCAATGCTTCGCACATGCCATATTTGTTTGGAAAATGCCTTTCACCCTATGAGTGTTCCTAAAATATCTCAGTTGCCCGCCACAGAGAAACTCCATTCCCATTTTGACAAGATTCCCAACAGAGGCGAGGGAGCCCAGCTCCTGTATCTAACTGCTTCCAAGGCTGAAAGTTCAGCAAGGCCAGGGATGCACATCTTTGGCAGGCAGAATTTAACACCCAGAGATAAATGTAGCCCAATTAAAAGGAGAGTCAAGGCCATGTAGAATCCAGGTAGTTTAAATTGTCTGTGCTGCTTGGCGTACTCGGAATTCTGCTTTTTGTTTTGGTTTTCCAGCATTTCATTTCCTTAATTGGGCATTCATAGAATCGTAGAATCCTTACAGTGCAGAAGGAAGCCATTAGGCCCATCGAGTCTGTACTGACCATAATCCCACCCAGGCCCCATCCCTGAAACCCCACACATTCACTCCAGTTAGTTCCCCTGACTCTAAGAGGAAATTTTAGCATGGCTAATCAACCTAACCTGCACAGTTTTGGACTGTGGGAGGAAACCAGAGCACACAATGGAAACCCATGCAGACATGGAGAGAATGTGCAAACTCCACACAGACAGCGTTCCGAGGCCAGAGTTGAACTCGGGTACCTGGCACTGTGAGGCAGTCGTGCTCACTACTGTGCCACCATGCCGCCCCTGACATTCTGACATAGCAATATAACGTTATTAAAATACACTTTAAATATTACATGAAAATGTTAATAGTTTAAAACAAGGCGTTCATAAAGACAACAGCGCTTCTCAATTTTAAAGATGATATGGAAATAGCTACCAGTTCAGCGCCAGTGATCTCAGTCGCTCCTTTACACACACACCCACACTTGGATACAATGAACTTCATGTGTTCTGAGCCAGGGATTTTCTAGCACATACGCGCGTGTACAACATTTCATCCAACTGAAGTGAACAAGAAATATAATTTTGTTTTTATTTTCACTATTGCAGTAAACTATACCCTGTGATATTGCAATTGTTTTGTTAACGGAACATATTCCATCATTATAAAGTGTATGCTGTCAAAGATTTTTGCATACGTTTGCTATATTTGAATCCACAGCAGTCTGTAAGAATTTCCTTACACAGCCAGTGCTCAACCTCATCTTTGAAATGGAATGGTCAAATGAGCTCCCCTTCCTCGTCGTGCAAGGTGAGAATTGGGTTCTCAGATATTGTCCACCGCAAGCTTATCTTCACTGGTACCAACTTCCTGGCCGTTACCCTTTTCCAGAAACTGAACTGGACTTTCCACATAAATACTGTGGCTACAAGAGCAGGTCAGAGGTTAGGAATACTGTGGTGAGTAACTTACCTTCTGACTGCGCCCCCCCCCAACACCCTCCCACCATCCCACCACACCCCCTCCCCCCCGCCCCCACCAATTTCTGTCCACTATTTGCAAGGCATAAGGATGTGCTGAAATACTCTTCACTTGCCTGGTTGAGTGCAGCTCCAACAATACTCGCAAAGCTCAATGCTATCCAGGACAAAGGCAGCTCACTTGGTTGGTACCCCTTCCACAAACATTCATTGCCTCCAGCACTGACTCAGATGGCAGCAGTGTGTACCATCTACAATAATTATTGCAGGAACCCATCAAAATTCCAGTACCCTCCAAATGTATGACCATTATCATCTAGAAGGACAAGGGCAGCGGACACACAGGAACACCAACACCTGGAAGGTCTCTTCCAAACCCCTCACCATCCTGACTTGGAAATATTGATCGATTGAATTGATTAATTGAATGGAATAATTACAGTCACATGTATTGGGATACGTTGCTGTTCCTTTACTGTAACTGGGGTCAAAATCCTGGCACACACTCCACAACACTGCATGTGCACCTACACTACATGGACTGCAGTGGTTCAAAAAGATATCTTGCCACCATCTTCTCAAGAGGAATTAGGGACAGACAATAAATGCTGGTCTAGTCAGCAGTGCCTACATCACTTCAAAAAATGAATTTAAAAAATGCATGCATTGTGATTCCTATGCACTACTACATTACCCTTATCGGCAATCTCATCCATTTGCTCACCATGCAAGCTTGATGCTGAAATAGGGCGTCTGCGTGGTCTCACCTTTGGGATAATGGCTATCTTGATCAGATAATTTCACGTTGTATTTCACACAAACTCATGGATGGACTTAAAGTCGCCACTTTCTGTCCTGAGAAGTGCCAAGTCCACCCCAGATTGTCCTGGAAGACTAAGGAGTCTCAAAGCTTTGAAGTCTCATTATACCAGATTAAAGTCTAACAGGTTTATTTGGTATCACGACCTTTTGGAACGCTGCTCCTTCATCAGGTGAGTGGAGAAGTGGGTTCACAAACTCGACATGTAGAGACAGAGACTCAACTGCAAGATAATGGTTGGAAAGTGAGTCTTCACAGATAATCAAGTCTTTACAGGTACAGACAGTGTGAGTGGGGAGAGGAATAATCACAGGTTAAAGAGATGTGAATTGTCTCAAGCCAGTACAGTTAGTGAGATTTTGCAAGTCCAGGCCAAATGGTGGGATTACGTATAGCGTGACATGAACCCAAGAACCTACTCATGCGTGCAGCACTTGGTTATCAGTCTCTGCTCGGCAATTCTGCACCGTCATGTGTCTTGAAGGCCTTGGACAATGCCTACCTGAAGATCAGAGGCCGGGTACCCTTGACTGCTAAAGTTTTTCCCGACAGAAAGGGAACACTCCTGCCTGGTGATTGTCATACAGTGACTGTTCATCTGTTGTCATAGTGTCTGCATGGCCTCGCCAATGTACCATGCCTCGGGTCCGTTGCCATAGCATCTGCACGTGATTGTGAACCCACCTCTCCACTCATCTGATGAAAGAACTGTGCTCCGAAAGACCGTGATGCCAAATAAACCTGTTGGACTTTAACCTGGTGTTGTGAGATTTCTTACTGTGCCCACCCCAGTCCAACACCAGCATGTCCACATCAAACATTTGTGGGTGTGAACCTCATGCCATCAATAGCGAGGGGCATGGAAAACTGGAACGTTTGATCTCGCCAGTGAGATTCCTGATTCTCACCGCATTTTCCACCCATGGGTCCAAATCACCCTCGCACTCTTTGACGTAGTTTCCTGTTTATTTATAAATCTAATGGGCACTGAAAGGATTGCAAACTTTTTGCCCTGGGTATTTTTGGTTGAATATGGATGATATTAAGTTTGAATTTTAGAGATTTAATGGTTTTCCAATGATTTTGAAATTATTCCCACTGCTATTGCCTGGGTCCTGGGAACTGTGCAGGGGACACAGAGGGTTAGTGACGATGGAGGATACACCGGGAAGCGTAACAAAGGTGGCATGGGGAGACGTGGGGAATGTGAGGTGACATGAGCTAGTGTGGGGGAACACGAGGGTGCATGGGCTAAGGTGGGGGAATGTGAGGCAGCACAGAATGGTAAGCGGTGGGTGGAAGGGGGTGGAGTAGCAGTGAGACTGGTGAGGTTTATGGGGCCTTTAAATTATATTGGGCTGCTATAGTGGAGAACTGAGGCAAGCCTTCCATATACACACGACTCACGCATTTCATTTTCTCCTGTTCTCCCCAGTCCAGAAGAATATTTGGCCCCTATTCTCCAGGCTAGATACAAGCAATAAGGACACACATGGTATTTTTCTTCTTTAATGGTGCCACACACATGTATATTATATATGCACAAGATAATTCTCTGCAGATCTCCTCTCTATGCTCTCTGACCAAGCCGAGTGAATTCGCCATGACCCTTCCACTTGTTTTTTTCCTCCACAGGACTGCAATCCCTGCAGCAAACCCATGGTTACTCACAACACTGAGACAAAGTTGAGCAGGTATCCATGGATACGCTTTAACCCTTTTGAGGCATTGGCTGAAACAAGCCGGGATTAATCCAGCTTTCCTGCACTTTGATTGCACTCAGTGCTTGCCGGCTAATCTCTGCAGGAATGGCAATTTCCTCTTTCTTCAATTTGGCACCATTGTATGCTTCACACATTTAATGCTGACAGCCATTTTCCACTGTGTTCCTGTGGTTTCAGCAATTAATTGTTCCCTGCGAATCAAACTGGACATTATTCCATTAGATCACTGCCTCTGAGGTTGGATTTCGGCAATCACTTCCTTTCCACACACTGACTGTTGTGTGAATTCGAATGAAGTAGTATTTTCCTTGGTAGCCATGTTGGAAATTCCCTTAACAGGGATTGACGTTAGATATTACAGACAAGGACAAATCCCTAAATAGTACAGCTGCATTATTAGTTACCAAATTTGTACCAGTTGCTTAATTGTCCTGCAAATTCCTGAGAGTGCAAACGTTCAAAAAAGGAGTTCCACGTCAAAAGTACAGTTACTGCCAGAGCTGTCACCTCAGGTGGAAGGGTGGAGACTGAAGAAGTATTAAAGTAGAAAGGAAATAACTCTGGGGTCATACGCTGAAATGACGTTTGTAAATGAGCGATTGTGAAATTATGTCGATTGACCACTCATTCGTATCGTTACATATACATGGTCACAGCAGGAGACTCCCTGGAGGGCAGCAGAACCATAGAATCATAAAATCCTACAGTGCAGAAGGAGGCCATTTGGCCCATTGAGACTGCATCAGCCACAATTCTACCCGGCCCTATCCCCATAACCTCATGCATTTACCCTAGCTAGTCCCTCTGACATTAAGGGGCAATTTAGCATGGCCAATCCACCTAACCTGCACATCTTTGGACTGTGGCAGGAAACCCATGCACGCACGGAGAAGATGTGCAAACTCCACACAGACTGCGACCCAAGCCAGGAATCAAACCCAGGTCCCTGGTGCCACTGTGGTTAGAGATATTCTGAAAGCACCCCTGGAGAGGTCAAATATCCACATTGAGTCATGGGAGACCTTGGCTTGTGGCTGCGTCTCATTCAGGAAGGCATCAAACTCATAGAGAGACTTTGTCAGGACTTCGCAGAGGAAAAGTCAAGACGTTGATGGGGCACGCAAACCTCCAAGTAATCCATCTACCCAATCCTTCAAGCACCACTGTCACAATGGCAGAATCTGTGGATCATGCATTAGACCATCCCAGAACTCATCAAATTGGAATGGAAGCAAGTTATCCTCCATTCAGAGGGATTGCCTAAGAAAAGGATAATTGCACATGTTTTACAATGAGCCTTAACTTCCTGACTCCCCACTGACAAATTTGGGGGTGCCTCAAAGATGTGCTGGGGAATCGCTCTCAGGAATTCCCGGGTAAGTGAATTGTCCTGGACTAATTTCCCTGGGCTGGGAAACATTCAACAAAATGATTTCAATCGCTAACTTCAGATGGTTCTGCCAGTTTTACTTTCATAGTTACTCTGAAAGAGTTGAAAGGGAAAAAAGCACTTCTAACTGCAGAGTAATTATTTTAAACACCCCGACCAAGTCTCGCACGAGACATACCCCCAAAGGTTCCATCCACACCACCCTCCAAACGAAGCGTCCCACAATATTCCCCACCCCAATCTAAAAAACTCCTACCTGCACCAACTCCCCTGACCCAGCACATGCCCCTGCCTGCAACTACCCCTGATATTACATCCTGCTGGCCCTGCTGATGTCCACACTGTCCCTATCAATGATCAATGTCCGAACCTTAACTCCTTCCCTTGTCTGGTTCCCCCCGACCCCATCGTATCTGGATTGTGCTCTCACCCCCACCTCCCCTCAACTCATGCCTGGATCCCATTGCCAATGTCCGAACCTCCACATCTCATTGTAAACTTACCTTCTCCATTTCAATTAGACCTTTAAACTCAGCTGCTTTACAGCTAATGAGCTGCCCATGGCTGGTTGTGTGGTCACTTGCCCCACTACCGGGGAAAGTGCTATGGGGCACCTTCAACGGGGCCAGAAAATCCCACCCGATGTCTTTAAAAAGTGACATTACACTGGTGACAATCAGGTGAGGGTGGGTGGGCGGGGAGGGGTTGAATGCTCCCCTCCCTACGCCCCCTTCACAACAACACAAAAAGCACAACATGTTCAAAGATCTCAGCAGGTGTGACAACCTCTTTGGTGAGAGAATAGAGCCAAAGTCTTGAGTCTGGATGACTCTTTGTCAGAGCTTTGGAAAACTGTGGGTGGGATTCTCAAATCTGGTTCATGCTCACAGCACTGCCAGCGAGAATGGAGAACCTGGCGCTCAGCCAAAACTCCATTCATTGCTGGGAAATCCCAGCCATGGGTGAGGTTGGAGGTTCCTAGTGCATAGCTTTAAGATTGGACTTCATTCTTTGGTTCTGAGAAGCCAGATGGGGAGGGGAATGGTACCTTCAATTCAGAGAGTCAGGACGGTTGTTGTGACTTTTGTCCCAGCTGGAGAAATGTTCGCCAATTATAGGATTTGGTCCAGATACATCTCATTACATAGATGCTTTGTTACATCTTAATCATAATTCATTTTTTGGAATTAGTTATTCAATCTGGTTAACTCAATGTACAAGTGAAAGACTGTTACGATGTCTGATGAATTGTCTCAAGTGGCAATAGCCAGTACTTGGGCTCACAAATTCTAAATGTTAGCTATATGAGTCATGCAGTGCATCACACACCAAGAGTAAGGTCTAAAAAATGATGTTGATTTTACTTAGGGGTTAACTGTAAGTTATTTAAAATTTCTAGGTGAATTTATGCCTGTTTAATAGCGTTGATATCGCTGGCATTTATCACGTGTGGCAGTACAAGTACAATGGGCTGACAATGAAACGCCAGTCTAATAACAAGCCTGATTACTAGTATACGCTTTTAGGCAGGTATTTAAATTCAATATTTGCACATGAATGGGTACTCTGGTCCTTACTCAGTGACACCTCTGTCAATTCCAGGCATCCAAATTTCACAAGAGTAGCTCGTAGAAGCCTATAGTTCACAAGGAGACCTCTGACAGAACATCATACCCAGGCCCACTCCTCGCCCTATCCACATAATCCCATGCATTTACCCTGCTCGTCACCCTAACAGACACAACTTGGGACACTAAGGGGCAATTTAGCATGGCCGATCAGCCTACCTGCAGATCTTTGGAGGAAACCAAAGCACCCATAGGAAACCCATGTCGACATGGAAAGAATATAGTGGGAAGGTCAAAGAGATCCTCCAGGTAGCTGAGAAATTTTTTCTATGGGATATGGAGGAGCAGGGAGGAAAGTGACTCATCCTTGTCCAGCCCACTCTGTGGCCTCTTCTTATTCATTCCAGATAGGAAGTAAATTGGCAGCATGACGATGAGGTTTGGGAGATAAAATAACCAAGGCCTGAAACTTACTTGCCTCCTAGGGGCCTGAGTAACAACCTGGGTCGAAAGGAGACCTGAAAATTAAGTATGGAGAGGATTGATATTCTAATAGTCATTTTCAAATCTAAAAACGGAGCATAGATTGGCAATAACAATTTTTACTAAGCTCTGGTTTTTGCACTTTTAATCAGAGGAAGGTGATATCACCAGCGTTCAATCACCATTACAGCCCGGAGCTCTTCCTCCTTTATCTGTGAGATTGCAAGATTTGATCTGATTGACGTCATTGTGGTAGATAGCACAAACCAAAAGTGAGCCTGTAGTCACTGGTGCCTGTATGTAGTGCCTTCTACCCCAGCGAGGGCAAAAGAAGCCTTCTTGCACTGTTTGCCATGTCTCTTTCTGCTGCCATTAAATGCATGTCAGCTTCTTGCACAGCCGTTGCTGTCTATTGTTGATTGAAACCAGATTATGGTGTGACCAAGCTAGCCTTGGGGATATTTGATTTAAGCTTGGAGGCTCCACATGGTACTGTAAGCCAGTGCTTTTTTAATCGCTGGAGGTCTGAGTTCATATCTAGTTCAAGAGTGTAGGGTAGAGACTGTCAATCACTTCACAATTAACTGTAAGTAATGATAGAAGGGATGGATTGTGACCAAAGCACGAAACTGTTGCTTTTCAGCATTAGATTAGAACATTTGATAGCATTAAAATTTAAATACACCGAGTATTTTAGCGCAACCTTTCACGTGTCAGTTCATAAATCGTTTCATTGTAGGATCAATTATACTGCAAAATTACAAGTTGCAGGTTTAGGTGCAAGATTAATGCTATGCTTCCATGTGAAGTGATAAGATCAGCAGTGTGGAAGATAAGGCAGTCTGAAGGAGTATCCTTCCTGTCTGCTCAAAGTTCTGCATTTCATTTGTGTCCTTTGACATTCAGCGTATTGCAGAGGGATGTAAGGCCCAATTAGATGCCTGACGTTTGCCAGCAAGTGACTTGTTCTTCCTAGGTTTGGAAAAGGACGTTTGTCAGCAGCTGCAGTGGAGCTGAGGAAAAACCCTGAGGGAGGCTTTACAGGATGCTAAGAGGATGCTTCCCCAGTGAGAAGTCTCACAACACCAGGTTAAAGCCCAACAGGTTTATCTGGTAGCACATTTGGTGGCAAACGTCACTTCTCCACCACGGAGGCATCGAGAACTAGGGTGTATAGCTTCTGAGGAGAGACATCTTCATAGAATCCCTGCAGTACAGAAGGAAGCCATTCAGCCCATTGAGTCTGTACTGACCACAATCCCACCCTGGCCCTACTCCTGCAACCCCGTGCATTTACACTGCTAAGCCTCCTGACACTAGGGTCAATCTTAGCATGGCCAGTCAGCCTGACTTGCACAGCTTTGGACTGTGAGAGGAAACTGAAGCACCTGAAGGAAACCATCACAGACACAGGGAGAATGTGGAATCTCAACATGGACAGTGACCCGAGGCTGGAATTAAACCTGGGACCCCGGCGCTGTGAGGCAGCAGTGCTAACCACTCTGCCACCACACCACCCT
This sequence comes from Carcharhinus amblyrhynchos, assembly GCF_965287045.1. Taxonomy (NCBI): domain Eukaryota; kingdom Metazoa; phylum Chordata; class Chondrichthyes; order Carcharhiniformes; family Carcharhinidae; genus Carcharhinus; species Carcharhinus amblyrhynchos. Next base: position 60,727,262 of record NC_137335.1, read on the forward strand.
TCTCCCAGAGGGTCACTAATCTTTGGAATTCTCCGCAAGACAGCAATGGGGGCTGAATCACTGAATATATTCAAGGCTGACTTAGGCGGATTCTTGATCTAGAAGGGGCATTGTGAGGGCCAGATAGACAAGTGGAGATGAGGCCATGATTAGATCAGCCAATGATGGCCAAGCATACATGAGGGGTCAAATGGCCAAATGCCACTGCTATTTGTTATGGTCTTACATTCTAATCTTAAAGAGAAGCCATGGGAGATACTGATGCAGCAAAGAAGGGAAGAAAGACCATTTTCCACCAAAAGTGAATTGCAAGTTGCACGGTTCAAATAGTCCAGCTGATAGTTAAATAATGTAAATGTCAATTCATCCACAAAAGATATAAATCAACAGTATGGTCATTGGGAAAAAAGAAAAAAACTTGCATTTATATCGTGCCTTTCATGACCTTCGGAAGTCTCAGCAGTGTTACGTTGCCTGCAGATGAATGCAGTTCTTAATGCCAAACCTCGTTGCTGCAATTCTGCTTCCTCCATTTTCTCCTCACCCTCCTTTGCCTCTGGCTCTGATGTTGCATCAAGCATTTTCCTCTTCAGCCTGCTGTATCCTGGCTCCTTTGCAGCTTACAACATAGCGTAATGTGCAGCTCCTGTTAATTACTAGCTCAGTGATGACATTAACCACGGCTGCTAAAGATAAACCTGGTCTCCCAGCAACCTAATCTATGTGAATGATGTGAACGTAAGCCCCATGCACTCTACAATACAGGCATCATGGTTGCTTCTTAGATAGTGGACAACCATGAGTCATCCTAGATATCTACAGACGTCACCCGAATATTAATAAAACTAAAGTCTCTCTGCTGGCAGGGAGATGGGAGCCTATGCAAGGAGACAGAGAGAGGGGGAAACATGGACAAGAACAAAATACAGAAAAGGGAATAAGAAAAGTGAAAGGCAGAGAAATCAAGGGCCAGAATCAAACAGGGCAACAGTAATGTTGGAGAATGTAGTGAGAGGGAGGAAGTGAAGGAAATCAGTATTAGCAGAGAAATGGAGTTGGGTAATTCGATGGGACTAAAGGCCAATAAATCCCCACGGCCTGATAATCTACATCCCGGAGTACTTAAGGGAGTGGTCCTGGAAATAGTGGATGCATTGGCGGTTATCTTCCAAGATCCTCGAGACCCTGGAACAGTTTCTACAGATTGGACTGTAGCTAATGTAACCCCACTATTTAAAAAGGGAGGCAGAGAGAAAACAGGGCATTATAGACTAGTCGGCTTGCCATCGGTATTGGGGAAAATGCTAGAATCCATTATCAAAGACTTTATAGCAGAGCACTTGGTAAAAAGAAGCAGAATCTGACAGAGTCAGCACGGATTTATGAAAAGGAAATCATACTTGGCAAATCTACTGGATTTCTTTGAGGATGTAAGTAGGAGACTTGGGGCGCGATTTTCCTGTCCCGCTACGCTGGTCGATTCGTGTAGTCATGTAGACCCATCTGGTCACAATCTTTCCAGGCCATTTTTTATGACGAGACCAGTCTCACATCAGGGAACATGCAAGGACGATTACATTGTTCATAGGCTGATTTAAATCTCTTTAGTGAACCCAGGATGCAATCGTTCAGGCACATTTAGGGTTCCGACCTCGCCAGTGGAGGTCCACACCATCAGGGAATCACATTTGGCCCCTAGCAATGGGGACATGATGTGATAGCCTTGCTAGTGGGACCAGAGGCAATTGAGGACCCGCTGGGAGATCAGGGGCGGGGGGACAGTGCCCCTAGGTCAGTGCCAGCCTGCCACTGTCATCATGGCACCCTGGCATTGCCAGTCTGACACACTGGGAGGAGTAGGGCCACATAGGATGGAGCCTAGAGATAAGAAGGGAGGGAAGGGAACTCTGCATCAGGGGTGGGGGCTGATGTGGGGGCCAGCGGAGAGAGGTTGGGGCCAGCCAGCAGAGGTCAGGGCCGGCCATCGTGGGAGGCTGGCCATCAGGGGGGTGGAGTTGGCGTCTGGTCTAGCAATTGGGGGTGGAGAGGTTGGGGCCAGCAATTGGCGGGGGGGGGGGGGGGGGGGGGGTGCGGAGGGGGGGTGCCTGTGATGCCTAAGGAGGATGGTGGGGAGGTGGCGATCGGGATGCCAGCGTTCCCGGCTGATTGTGGTGGGGAGAGGCATGTCAACCAAACTCCCAGTATACTGGGAGATTGGCACATGTCCAATTGTTCCCTGAGCACTCTGCTACCAGCCTCTCCTGCGCAATTAGGCTCTGCCCACCCCCCTCTCTGCCAGCATGATTCTTCTGACGGCTTCTGTATTGCACAGAGTGCCATAAATTATCAGAACTCAGCTTGCCCAAAAATGGGTGGGAAAAACTCTTGTTTTCCCACTCATTGGTACTTAGATTTATTTTGGGAAAATCACTCATTGTGGGAGAGACAGTGGAGTGGTTTATTTGGACTTTCAGAGGACTTCTGTGTAAAATTAAAGGACACAGGATTGGGGATAGTGTATTGAGATGAACAGAAAACTGGTTGGCAGATAAGAAACAAAGAGTAGGAATAAAGAGATCTTTTTTCCAAATGACAGACACTGACTAGTGGGGTACCACAGAGATCATTACTAAGACTCCAACTATTTCTTTATATATTAATGATCTGAATAAGAAACTAGTTGTAGTATCTCTGAATTTGCAGATAACATAAAACTGGGTGGGAAGGTGAGTGTGACTTGGACAAGCTGAGTGAGTGGGCAAATGCAAGGCAGATGCAGTATAATGTGGATAAATATGAGGTTATTCACTTTGATAGCAAAAACAGATTATCTGAAGGGCTATAAATGAAGAGGTGGGAATGTGCAATGAGGCCTGGGTGTCCTTGTGCACCAGTCGCTGAAGGTAAGCATGCAGATGCAGCAGGTGGTGAAGAATGCAAATGGTCTGTTGGTCTTCATCGCGAGAGGGTTCGGATAAAAGAGGAGAGATGTCTTGCTCAATTGTACAGGGCCTTGGTGAGGCCACACCTGGAGTATTTTGATCACCTTATTTGAGGGAGGATCTCCTTGCTATAGAGGGAGCACAGAGAAGGTTCACCAGACTCATTCTTGAGATGGTGAGACTGACACATGAGGAAAGATTGAGTTGATTAAGAGTATATTTGCTGGGGTTTAGAAGAATGAGGAGGGCTCTCATAGAAACCAACACAATTCTAACAGGATTAGATAGGGTAGGTGCAGAAAGGATGCTCCCAATGGTGGGGGTGTCCAGAACCAGGGGTCATAGTCTAAGGATAAAGGACTGAAATGAGGAGAAATGTCTTCGCCCAAAGACTTGTGAGCCTGTGGAACTTGCTGCCGGAGAAAACAGTTGAGGCCAAAACATGTTTTCAAGAAGGAGTTTGATATAGTCCTTGGAGTGAAGGTAATCAAAGGAAATGGGGTGGGGCAGGGGGGGCAGGGAATGTTGGATCAGGATTTTGAGTTGGCAAGATCATGCCATTTGACACTGCTCATATGATACTGTATTTATCTGATGGCCCTCTCTGCTGGAGACTGCCAGTTTGCGAATGGGAGTGGGTATTTTAGTTGATTATTATGCAGAAACAGAGAGACCAAGTGTACTTCATATTACTCAAAATAGCAGGCTCAAAAGGCCTCCTCCTGTTCCTATTTTCTATGTTTCTATGCTTAAGTCAGCAATGGGATTGACATGAAGTTCTGTTACCCATGTGGTTATTTCTGTTTTGAATCACATCACCTAGCGAAAAATCCAGCCCTATCCAGCTTTGAGCTTCTATTCCACAGGCGGACGATGAACATATTGACCCTATGAAAGCAGCATCTGCTATTTACACATATGGTCTGCGTGCTGACTGATCCAGTCCCGAAGGGCTGTTGTATCCTTCATGAAGGGTATCCCTGCCCAAGACATTATCTGCAAGGTAGCTTGGAGTAGTTGGCATAGCTCAACGGCAATCTCTCTTCTGAAGCAGGAACAATAAAATCAGATCACCTCAGTCACACCCAGGTGGTGAGTCTGCCAGGGCCGTCAGATGTGGATGCTAATGCAATGACAAGGGCAGGCACTAACATCCAAGGGGCTATTGTACCTGAGCTGGCCATCCTCGTACATATTATAGAACACAACAGGAAAGGCCAAATGGCCTAGATTGGGCGGAATTCTCCTGTCACGTTGGCCTAAAAGCTGGAAATTTCTGCCCAACTATCAATGGGCCTTCACATTGTCCATAACACTACAACTGCAGTGGTGGGTGGGGTGGGAGAATTCCAGCCTTTAAGTTTCGGGTGACCAACCGGTGGAACTCCGGCTTGGAGCAAAAAGGCCATGGTCACTTTGATATGTCGGCCTCAATTGAAATAGAACCCATGCCAAATAGGCGTCTGGATGAAGTTTGACAGGTTCAGAGCAGTAGAAGACAGACAAAGTACTTCAGGCATAAACTTATCAATGCTCAAAGTCCCTTTTTACCCAAGGAAACATTGCATATCAGCTTATCCACATTATAATGCATAATAAGTTATGTATAGTGCTGAATAACATGCGGCATACCATAGAGCTAGTAATGTGCTCCCATTTAATCTCATCTGCACGCACTGAGCTGATTTCTCACTGTAATGCAACTTAACTTCACGTGAATGTGGTTGCCACACTAAGCAGAAGTTTGGAGTTTCACTTGTGGAGGGGGACTGGAGGATTGCTGGCTACTTTGAAGTATTGCTAATTTCTTTTCCCTTTAAAGGGCTGTTTTATTTAAAGGATGGGGGTGGGGGCAAACTGCTCACTCATACTGCCATTAGAAAGAAAGGCTGCTCCACAATGACAGAATGCGGCTGGTGGCCGTAACAAGCTGAAGAGGGGCAAGCTTCCACCCCTCAGTGGAGGGAAGTCCCACTGCCCTTGTGGTCTCTGCAGTGCCACAGCTTGGTGGTGAGTGGAAGGAGAGGGATCAGTCCCCTGGAGATGGGGGCAAATGGGGTGGGGGTGAAAGGGGGAATATGGTTGGAGGCCAAGCAGGGAGGCATAAAGAGAGGATACAGTCTTAGGGAGTTGGCACAAATCATCTCACCAAAGAATGTCCCTGCCTACCAACTCCCCTCCCCCCGACTCCGCTTCCTTCCTGCCCACCTTTTCACCAATGTTGGTGAAAAAGGAGCTTGCCACACTCACCTGCCTTCCACTACCTTTCATGTTATGGCAGTGGAGGCAAAGTGAGGTCCTTAAAAGGCCGTTAATAGTCCTCAGGTTGGGTGGGCAAGCTGTACCCACTCCCTGTATTATAGGGACTAGGTCAGAGTTGGCAAGAACACAGTGAGCTACAGTAGGCCTCCAATGGTCCAGACTTCTTATTGTGTTTACCACAGTCCAACACCGGCACCTGGACTCCACACTAACAATGAATCCGAGCCGGGGATCGAACCCGGGTCCTTGACGCTGTGAGGTAGCAGCACCAACCCGCTGCACCACCATGCCTCCCCACTCCAGTGGTCCAGAAGATCTATGTTTTCTCAGAACAAAGCGATCCCATGCTGAATGGGTACTATTGGCTTTCACGCATTATATACAACGTGATGGGCTTGGTATTTGCGGGGTGGGAGCGTGGTGAGTGGTAATTGGGAAACAGAGTTGTCAGCAGTTGGGAAAGGGCCTGGGATCAAGAGGGGTATGGATGAGACTGGAGGTCAGGGCTTGGTGGTGGGTGGTTAGTTATTGAAGCTGTGGAAAGGAGCCAGGTCGGTGGCTCGTGATAGGGGGTATGGGAGGCCAAAAGTTTCCTTCAGGGGCCAGGGGATTTAGAGCGGATAGTAATCTAAAATACATAGACCTAGAAACTCCAGCAGATCTTTCTTCTCATTCTTTCATAGGATGAGAGCATCACTCACAGGTCTAGCTAGTTAGTCACCAATAATTGCCTTTTGGAAGGTTGAATCACTGCAGTGTGTATAGTATAGGTACACCCAGATTGCTAAAGCAATCGCCTCTGTTTGACTGACTTGCAAGGACTGCTGAAAACGCCACAGTGGGGAGATAGGAGGCTCCCATCTTTGTTCCCATTGTTCCCCAACCCCTGGAAAACCCAGGCAGTAGTTTCTTATTTTAACCTGCCTCCCAATAGCTTTCTAGGAGCCTAGTTTAAACATGTTAATGAGCATTCTGATACATACTGCCTGAAATAGATCTTGTCTGGAAGGTTGGGGGTCAGGCCCCCATATATCACCTTGAACCACACACCCCCTACTCCGTTCCCAATCTTCTTCCAGTCATTGTAGGCATCAGCAGTAAGTCTACTAGTCTTCCCATCTCTCACCGTCACTAGGAAACAAGTGCCGGAATAGGAAATAAAAAAGGTAAATTCAGCACAGCCCTAAATGACCATAGACTGCTCTCCCCTTTTCTCACACCATGGCAGCGGGTGAAATTTCAATTGAATGAATCGATCTTGAATTGAAAGCTGGTGATTTAACCAGAGGATCACCACACCAGAGGCAAGGGGGAAGATTGAGAAGGCGAGCCTAAATTGGAAATAGGACTGGGGCAGCACTCACATGGGAACTTTCAAATTCCCTTCCAAGCCACCCACCTTCCTAAATTTTGTAAATTATTTAATAGGATGTGGGCTTCACTGGCTTGGCCAGCATTTGTTTTCCATCCTTAATTCCCCTTGAGAAGGTGGTGGTGAGCTGCCTTCTTGAACCGCTGCAGTCTATGTAGCCCCACAGTGCTGTTAGAGAGGGAGTTCCAGGATTTTGACCCAGCGATGTTGAAGGAACGGCAACATATTTCCAAGTCAGGATGGTGAGCAACTTGAAGGGGAACCTCCAGATGGTTCCCCTTCCTATGCATCTTCTGCCCTTGTCCTTCTAGGCGGCTCCCCACCACCTTCTGAAGAGCAATTATGGATGAGCAACAAATGCTAGACCTGCCAGTAATATTCACATCCCATGAAAGAATGAGAAGGAAGATCTCCTGGAATGTCTAGATCCAAATATTTTAGATTGCCATCCACTATAAGTGCTGTGCACCACACAATATAAATCGCAATATGGGTCCGATAGCCTGAGGCCTAGAATGTACATGAGATATTGAGCTAGATTTTCCTAACTTGTCAGCCTGAAGCCAGTTTTTACCCCCGAATTTGCTTGCTCTTTGCTCCCACACATACCCGCCAGCGCCCTCCTCTCCCACCTGCGTACCCAGCTCCAAGGGCCAAGCAGGTCAAGAGTGATCACCCTGCAGTTGAAGCAAATTTTCCAAGTGGTCATACGTCATTTTTATCCTGAGAAGGCAGGGCATTTGTGCAAAGACACAGCTCTTTGTTCCCTTAGGCTCTAATATGCAATACTTTATGCGCAAGAATATGCTGTACAGTGTTTTTTTGTGTTGTTGCTATTTATTCTAATATGCGCCATGCTGCGTGTTATAATCATATCTTACAAAATGTTATGCAATACATGCTAACATATATTTGACGTGTTTGTTGTTGCCGGCCCAAGTTTCATAAAATTCCTCCCTTTTTAGGCAGCAACTGTTTCCTTCTTGAATCTGTAATAACCGTTACACCTCCTGCAGGAAACTGCGGTTCAAGAAAGGCTGAAACGTTTTATGTTTGACAAATCATCCGAGTAGGAAACCCAAATAGATCTGTCAGCCTGCCGCAACTCCATGGAATATCCGTGTTTGGCCTGCAAACGTGGGATTGTGAAACATGTGGAAGGCAGACTCGTGAAGCTTAGAAACCGTTATTAACTGCAGGCACTTTTGAGGTTAGATTTGTGGGTATGCTGACACGCACACACGTGTGACAGTGCCTTAAACCCTCTTGTGCACAAGCAAGTGATTCTCATAATCGTCGCAAAGTAGCAAAAAGAGCATGTTCTGTTTCTCCGCCATCACAGTCCTCCTAGTTGCTGCTAAGTCAAAAGACAAGAAAAAACTGGAACTGTCCTAAGGCATATAACTCATCAGCCCTGCGCAGTGGAATATTGTTCCATAAAATGGCAATCCCTGGTGCCATTTACTTGGTCACAGTGTTGCTGTTTGAGGTTATCTATTTCAACACTTTAGACTGTGGACACAAGCACAATGTAAGCTCTACGGGGTGGGGGTTTGGGGGGGGAGCGCGGGTGGGGGGGAAATGTTGGATAAGGCACGATAACAAGAGCAGGGATCACAAATAAGGCATAATTTCCAAGCACATAGTTGCTGTGCAGCAAAATTTGTCCTCCTTGCTAATTTAAATGACAGCAACTTGTTACCCAGAGCTAACAGTGCTGCGAAGAGGCAGCATGCCTCAGCAGGGAACCCTAGGAAGCTAGCCTGCACTTCTTAAAGTGGAGATACATTCTGACTGAGTTCGGTACTGGAAGTGCTTTAGAAAGGGTATCAGATCTGCAAAAAAAGTGAGTAAGGGGCAATAGTGAAGAGAGAGAGAGAATGTTCCAAGAGACAGGCACATTCTTTTACCCAGAGTGGGTTAGGGGGAGCTCCAGACAAAGACTGAGAAGGCAGCCACCATGATCACTGCCAATAGCCTGAAGACCTGGATGCAGTGCTGAAAGAAGCTCGATGACCTCAAACAAGCAGCCAAAGTGAGTCAGTAGATTCATCTTCAAATTCCAAACTCTTCCATATGAATTACTAGCTTTCTACCTTGTTCCATTCACTCAGGTATCAGCAACTGTCAAGCATGACTCATTCATTCATAGCTTCACTTCACCCTCATACAATTTACACTGTGACAAACCTCACACCCACATTTCTCAGCATCACGCACGGCCAGCTATTTAACCATGACAGGTACATCGCCCAAATACACTCACTGGGTGGAATTTTCCTGTCCCGACCACCGCGGGAATCATAGTGGGTGAAACAAAAGAGTTGGCGGACCGTTTAAAAGTCCGTTGGCTTCAGGCAGGCATTTCCAGTCTTGGGGCATGCATGGCCGGAATGTTTCACTCACTGATGCACTTTCCTCCCTCTTGCAGGACAAGGTGGCATGGCAGATGGCAGTACCCAGCAGGCAGGAAATAGTGCTGGCAGACCAAGCCCATAGCCCGCAGTGGGGCTGAAACCACAGATGACAATATGTTTCTACCTAATTCACCATTTCACATCCTATTTTCCCGCAGCTCATGATGCCACCTAATTTATATCTTCAGGCAGTGTAAGTATTGCACTCTTATAGAATCCATACTGTGCTGAAGGAGGCCATTCGGCCCATCAAGTCTGCACTGAACACAATCCCACCCAAGCCCTATTCCCGTAACCCGATATATTTACCATGCTAATCCCCTGACATTAGGGTCAATTTACCATGGCCAACCTAACCCGCACGTCTTTGGACTGTGGGAGGAAACTGGAGCACCCGGAGGAAACCCACGCAGACACGGGGAGAATGTGCAAACTCCTCACAGTGACCCAAGCTGGGAATCAAACCCAGGTCCCTGGCGCTGCGAGGCAGCAGTGCTAACCACTGTGCCACCACGCTGCCCACCTCTTGCTTTCCCCTCTTTCCATCATTACATGGACAAGGAATGTAAATCGCCATCAACTTTGGCGAGACCGGAAAATTCCATCAGCGGTCAATGGTGAGCTGTCTCACCGCAGGAGGCTGGGATCTGGAGAATCTTGGATTGAGCTGGGGTAAGAGAAATGCTCCAAGAAGAATTTGAATGGGTAAGACTTCCTCCTCTCCCCCTCTCTCTCTCTCTCTCTACAGGTACCTTCTCCTCTCCTGTGTTGTCCTTGTTCCATCTCCCTGTTATGTTGCAGGCCAAGTGGACTGGAAACTACAGTGTCCATGACTGGAAACAAGGCACCAGTAGTCTTGAAGTCAAAGCCAAAACTTTCTCCACATGCTGCTCCGTTTCCTGCTGACTTCATCAACTTTAAATGGCACTAAACTCAGAGGAGAGCCCAATTCAACTACTCACTTGCATGCTGTTAAAATCTGACCCTCTTTAGAAGTCAAACAGCAACTTATATGGCAACACCTGCAACTGAAGCATGGTGTTTGTAACCCTGGAATCTTACATATAAGAAAGCATACCAATTGCTTCTACTTTCTCAGACTAAGGAAATTTGGCATGTCAGCTACAACTCTCACCAACTATTACAGATACACCATAGAAAGCATTCTTTCTGATTGTATAACAGTTTGGTTAGGCTCCTGCTCTGCTGAAGGTGCGAGGAACTACAAAGGTCGTGAAGGTAGCCCAGTCTATTACACAAACCAGCCTCCCATCCACTGACTCTGTCTACACTACCCACTGCCTTGGCAAAGCAGTCAGCATAATTAAGGACCCCACGCATCCCAGACATTCTCTCTTCCACCTTCTTCCATCGGGAAAAAGACACAAAAGTCTGTGGTCACGTACCAACTGACTCAAGAACAGCTTCTTCCCTGCTGCTGTCAGACTTTCAAATGGTCTTACCTTGCATTAAGTTGATCTTTCTCTACATCCTAGCTATGACCGTGACACTACATTCTGTGCTCTCTCACAGAGAATGAATGGTATGCTTTGTCAGTATAGCACGCAAGAAACAATACTTTTCACTGGATGTTAACACATGTGACAATAATAAATCAAATCAAATCCAATCCAATCCATGACCCTGAGATGAGCCTTCAACCACATACTTGTGCCATCACATTTCTACCACTATAACATCACACAACTATACCTCTGTCTCAACACACCTCCTGCTGCAACCCTCATTCAGGCCTTAGTTAGCTCTAGACTTGACTGTTCTAATGAACTCCTGGCTGACCTCCCATATCCGATCTTCAGTGAACTTGAATTCACCCAAAATTCTGTCCCCCCATCTCCTAAATCACACTGAAACTTGATTACTGATCATTCTTGTTTTCATTGACATAATCTGGCTCCAGATTAGTTCACATCCTGATTTTCAATTTTCTGCATGGCCTCACCCCTCAGCAGCTCTGTAATCCCCTGCAGCCCCACAACCCTCCAAGATAAATGTGCATCCCTTGATGCCTCTACAGTAAATTCAATTTTAATGGGGAAGTTGTTGATGTAATGGTATTGTTGCTGGGCTAGTAATCCAAAGACTCTGGGTAATGCTTTGGGGATCCAGGTTTGAACCCCATCACGGCAGATGATGAAATTTGAATTTGAGCAAATGGAATTAAAAGTCTACTGTTATCCATAGGATCAATATTTATTGTTGATTGGTATAAAAACTCATCTGGTTCACTAATGTTCTTCAGGGTAGGAAATCTGCCATCCTTACCTGGCCTGGTCTCCATGTCAGTCCAAATCCATAGCAATGTGGTTGAGTCTGAAATGCACGCAGTTCAGAACAATGCTGGCCCAGCCAGCAACACCCACATCCCATAATGAATTTTTAAAAGTCCCTCCACTGTTGGCAATAAGCTCTGGAATTTCCTCCCTGCACTTTTCTACTTTGCGTTCCTACTTTAAGGCATTCCTTAAAACCTACATCTTTGATCATGCTTATGCTCCAATATCTCAAGTGGCTTTCAATCTTATGTCAGTTTATAATAGTGCCTTGGTAGGTTTTATTATGTTAAAGAGCCATATAAATGTAGGCTTTGTTGTTGATGTAACCTAAGGTTGGTTGATGATAACGTTAAAGAATACTTATGGGTGTTCCTTCCAGCTGTTGAATCCATGGCCAATTGGGCATCTTTAAGGGAAGCCGTTAGCTGGAGTGGAGTGGTCAAAAATGGCAGAGTTGGCATTAAGTTGGCAATGCACCCTAACTGATGTTATAATCTATCTACCCCGTATACTTCCAGTGTTCCTGGCTCCGTCGAAATGGCTTGGATCACATCAAAAATATACTTGTGGGGTGGGACACCAGCTTGGGACCAAAATGGCACCTTTAGTGCTAACAGGATGACACAGTGGCACAGTGGTTAGTGCTGCTACACCACAGTGTCAGAGACCCAGGTTCGATTCCCGTGAGTCATTGTCTCTGCAGAGTCTGCACATTCACCCCGTGCCTGCATGGGTTTCCTCCGGGTGCTCCAGTTTCTTCGCATAGTCCAAAAGATATGCTGGTTAGGTGCATTGGCCTTGCTAAATTCTCCTTCAGCGTACCCGAACAGACGCTGGAGTATGGTGATTAGGGCATTTTCATGACAATGTTAATGTAAGCCTACTTGTGCCTCTAATAAATAGATTTAAAATTAAAGATGCAGAGTTAAAGTTGGAGCTACTCAATGTTCTCCTGCCCGCCCTTCAACTCTCCACCTTTTGTCCACTTCAGCTCATCCAAATCACAGCTGCACAGATCCTATCCCACTCCAAGTCCTGTTTGCCCAAAAACGCCACCCTTGCTGATTTCTTGTGGCTTCCAGTCCACATGATGGCTAAAATTTAAAAGTCTCCTCCTCATGTTTAAAAATCCCTCCAGTCCCCCACCCTCCCTAACGCCCTCTGCACAGCCCAATAACCCCAGCCTGAATTCTCTGTTCCTCTAACTCTGGCCTTTATCTATTCCCACTCCCATCAGCCCCATGAGGGGACTGGATAGAGTAGATATGGAGAAACTGTTCCCCCTTTTAAAAGGATCAAGAATGAGAGGGCACAGATTTAAAGTGAGTTACAAAAGAAGAAAATGTGAGAACAAATACTTTTTCACACAAGTGGTTTAGGTCTGGAACGCACTGCCTGGAATTGTGGTGAAGGCTGGTTCAATTGAAGCATTCAAGGGGGCATTAGATGGTTATTTGAATAGAAACAAAGTGCAGGAGTATGAGGGAAAAGGCAGAATGGAGTGGCACTAAGTTATGATGCCCATTTGAAGAACCAGGACAGCTCCCTTCTGCGTCATTACAATTCTGTGAATCTCAGATTAGATTGTGACTTTGAAATCATTTCTGATATCAATGATTGCTCATAGCAATATTCTGACTTTAGATGAGGAGGCTTTCTTCTGTTTTTGTTAGTTAGGCACTGTCAGAGATAACTTATGTTTCAGACCACAGCGGCCAGCCAGGATATTGCATGATGCTGATATACAACAGTGGTTGCAATAAACGATTAAAATGTGTCTGCAGTGCCTTAGGAATAAGCAATCCAGAGTTTACAGAAATGATCACATCATTAAAAATACAGAAAAAGAAGTGGCAAACAAATTCTAAACAATACAGGAAAGGAAATCAAAGGGAAAAGCAGGGCAAACAAATCCAGAGCTCCCTGGCTGATAAAGGGGATAGAGACTCAGAGGAAAAAGAAAGAGTGCGCACATGACAGATGTCAGGTGGACAATAGAACTGAGACCCAGGCTGAGTCCAAAAGATTCAGAGGGGAATTCAAAAAGCAAATAAAAGTAGCAATATATGAGAAGAGACTGGCAGCTACTTGAAAAGGGATTCAGAAGTTTTCATTCAAACCATAGAGTGAAAGAGTGGCAAGAGGAGAATTAGGGCCTATTATGGACCAGAAAGGGGATTTACACTTGGTTTACGAATGTCCTTTAGGGGAGGAAATCTGCTGTCCTTACCTGGTCTGACCTACATGTGATTCCAGAGCCACGGCAATGTGGTTGACTTTCAACTGCCCTCGGGCAACTAGGGATAGACAATAAATACTAGCCAGCCAGAAACGCCCCTGTCCCATGAATGAATTAAAAAAAAACATGGAGGTGGGTTTTTGGCTGAGGTATGGGTGGCACAGTGGCACAGTGTTTAGCACTGCTGTCTCATAGCACCAGGGACCCAGGTTCGATACCAGCTTGGATCACTGTCTGTGTGGAGTCTCCACATTCTCCTCAAGCCTACGTGGGTTTCCTCTGCTCTGGTTTCCTCCCACACTCTGAAAGATACGCTAGTTAGGTGTATTGGCCATGCTAAATTCTCCCTCAGTGTACCCAAACAGATACCGGAGTGTGGCAACTAGAGGATTTTCCCAGTAATTTCATTGCAGTGTTGGTTTAAGTCAATTTGTGACACTAATAAATAAACTTTAAATTTTATTAAATGTATCTATCTTTATCAAGGAAGAAAATATTGCATAGGTCATGGTGAACAAGGAAATGTTTCAGACATTTGAAGGGTTTAAAATTGATGAGGAAGAGGTCTTGGATATGTGGCCTGCATTTCAAAGTTGAGAAGGCACCAGAAGTGTATGTATTGTACCCAAAGACACTAAGAGAAGGGAGAGTGAAAATTGCAGAGGCGTTGGACATAATTTCCCAATCTTCTTTGGACTCTGGGGTAGTACCAGAGGACCAAAAAATTGCAAATCTTGCAAACTTGTTCAGAAAAGGGGATAAAGATAAGCCCAGCAACTATAGGCTGTTCAGTTTATGGGGAATCACTGATTGATCTCCTCGTGGGCCTCATTGAGTATGAGTTCCCCTGGTAACAGGCAGTGGCCTATCCAGCTAGCAATTATTACCTAAGCCTTTTATAAGGTAGGCTCAAGACTGTGCCTGCTGTACTGTAGTCCCAGGCAGGGACTAGTGTGTGTAAGCTTTGTTTGTGGCTTCACTTCACGTTCTGTAATAAATGATGTTACTTTCCAGTCCGGTTTCCTGAGTCATTACAATGCATGATAATTTGGGGCAAAATTAATAGTCAGTTGGGAAAATGCGGGTTAATTAAGGAAAGCTACCATGGATGTTGGGGAGAATCAAGTTGGGACTTTTTAGATACGTTTGACTCAGTTTGACATCAAATTGGGTACTTATTGACTCAGTCATAAGTACTCTCTAAGTGAGTTTGGTGTGAATTCACACCCACATAGTGATATAATCACATTCATTCCTTTCACTGGAATTAAAGATAATGGCCCAGATTGTCACCTAAAACAATTCAGGGAAAGAACACACATGCACACTTCTCTTTATCTGCAGTTGGAGAGTCTGAAGATCAATGCTCACGAAAGGTTTGTGGCACTTCTGTTTCAGCTGTCCTGATCTACATTCAGCACTTTGCTTTTCATCAATGGGGACCGAGGTCCCTTTGAAAAATGAAGAAATGTGACTCATTGCCAAAGCCACCAACTCAGATGACAAGTTTACAGCAAAACAAAAATATTTGGACTGGAACAGAGGTGCACAGCTTGAGCAGAGCAAGTACAGATTGATTAACTGACTAATAATCTGCAACTTGTCCATTTTTCTTCTGAAAGACTAAGTGGGCATATTTTCAACGTCTGTTTTTTTGTTCTAAATGTATTCACTCACAAGATGTGGACACTTCTGGCAAAGGCAACAGTTATTACCCATCTTTAACTCCCTTGAGAGGTTGGCACTGAGTCACTTTCTTAGACCACTATAGTCTATCTGAGGCCATTTCAAAGGACATTTAAGAGTAAATTGTCCCAGCAATATCACTGAGAGCAGATGATGAAGGTAACATGCTGATGGAGCCTGGACTTAAAGACTGGCTGACCATAGAAAGGTGAATGGGGAAACCAGAACGACTGGGGGAGTGGAAACTGTGGCGAGAGATCCAGGAGGGAGAAGGATTATCTTGGGGGAGGAGTTCCAATGGGCAGAGCATGCATGAAAAGAAGGCACCTCAACCTATGTCCGGCTACCAGTCCGCTAGGTGCAGGCGTGATACTTGGCATCAGCCTCCCCTGCTACAGATAAAATCCCAGCAGAGTTGGGAGAAGGTCTTTAATTGGCCCAGAGGTGAGCAGGCCACCTGAACCTTCTCCATTGCTGGTAATATCACATCTGGGATGGGTGGATGCTGAGCATGCGCCACTGCCACAATGCCCATTTTTACACCTGTCCATCAACCCCAATTGCAATACCATGTCACCCCTAGGTTGGGGTAAGATTCTGATCGAAGTACCCCATGACAGAATCTCTATTATACCATATTGTCGCTTCTCACTTGGACTTTCAAAGAGTTTCTTTCTCTTGACTGCAGGGATATGCTGTAAGACCACAAGATATAGGAGCAAAATTAAGCCACTCAGCCCATCCAGTCTGGTCCATCATTCAATCATGGCTGATATTTTTCTCATCCCCATTCTCCTGCCTTTTCCCATAACCCTTGATCCTCTTATTAATCAAGAACCTACCAATCTCAGCCTTAAAGATATTCAATGATTTAGCCTCCACAGTCTTCTGCAGCAAAGAATTCCACAGATTCACCACTCTCTGACTGAAGAAATTCCTTCTTATCCTTGTTTTAAAAGATCGTCTCTTTAGCCTGAGGTTGTGCCCTCTGGTTCTAGTGATTTCTACTAGTGGAAACACCCTCTCCGCATCCCTTCTATCCAGGCCTCGCAGTATCCTGTGAGTTTCAATGAGATCTCCCCTCATCCTTCTAAACTGTGCCAACTGTGGACTGAAGCCCAGTGGGCCACATCCAGCAGGAAAATGGCATCCTTCCTCTTTCACACCCATGTCCTCATTCTCAGGAAGATTATGTGCTTCCTCCAGTGAGTACCCTTTTAATTCACCCCTGAATAGGATGAGGACAGTCAATGGTCTAGGATTGCCCCAGTATTTCCAGGAATTATTGCCTAATCTCCAGGATACAGTGGTGAGCAATCCAGGAGAAGCAGACAAGAAAAGTCACGCTTTAAAAAAAAATGCCCTTGAATCTTATTGTTTATCGGTCAGCAAAATATTGGACATGGTTCAAAAAGTTTGTAGGCCCGTCAGTCAGGAACTATCCAATCTGGGAGTGAAAAACCAATTAACTTTCTGATTGACCT
The DNA here is from genome assembly GCF_965287045.1 of Carcharhinus amblyrhynchos. Classification (NCBI taxonomy): domain Eukaryota; kingdom Metazoa; phylum Chordata; class Chondrichthyes; order Carcharhiniformes; family Carcharhinidae; genus Carcharhinus; species Carcharhinus amblyrhynchos. The sequence goes on from NC_137335.1 coordinate 60,743,961, forward strand.
GGGAGGTTGGTGCCCTGTGGGAGCACGCATAATCAGTGACAAGAGTGTGGGCAAGGGCAGTTGAAGGCAAGTGGTCACGTGATCAAATCTCAAAGAATAGGTCCAACCAGTTTGCTAAACCTAATGTCTCGAATTGGTGTTCGTGCGGGCAGAGCACCACATTGCAATTAGTGACAAAGTGGTGAGAGTTGTGGATCTAAAAGTGTTGGCACTTGAGGCATAGCAAGGGGCAGGGTGGGTCATCAATGTGCCAGTGATGCTTTTCTCAACACTGCCCCTCATGATGAGAAATGTGGAAGACCATGTTTCATACATATTACAATAACTCCCAGGACTTACATGGGGAATTCCTGATTGACCTCCTAGTAGAACTCCTAGAATACAAACCGCCGGTGATTGGTAATTATCTTACGAAGTGGAGCTCATATCTTGAGTACTTTATAAAGCAGGCCCCTAAGCAGGTCCATTGTTGGATTGTCCCCATTGGAACCTGTATGCATTCACCACCGGCTTATGGATTTGCTTTACTTTTACTTAGTGCAATAAAACACCAGCCCTTTACAGCTGACTCCTGCGTTATTATACATATCTTGACCTTTTTACCTTGAAAAAATAGCAGGACATTCCAACACAAGAAGATATGCGAATCTGCCACTACTTACTTTTCCCAACTTCCTGTTTCCACCTTACTTCCAACCTCATTATATTCCACAGCTTTGGGCTGGCTTTTCTTGAGGAGGTGGGAAGGATGAGACAGGAAACTTCCCAACCCAGCAGACTTGTTCCTTGAAAAGGGATCCCATCTGCTATATTTTTGTTCCAGGGGGTCTGTTTGGGGTGGAGTTGGGCCCATTGCCTCAGGCCTAAAGTGGCAATGGCGGCTGGCAATTGACAGGTTTGGCAGGCTAGCCACTGTGACATTAGTCCAATTTTAATGAGTTTCAGACCCTCAAACCTTCAACCCATTAGACACCCAAGATTTCCCCCAACCCCTCAAATTGCCCTGTTCCCTCCACATCCCCACATATTCACATTGTCTCCTCAATGCCCCCTCATATTCCCATGCCTCTATATGCTTCCCCATGTAACCTCCACAGCTATTCCCCAAGTATCCACTAGGCACAGACCTCAGAAGCAATAGACATTAAAATAAAACTAGATTTCTAACAATCTAATAGTGGTGTCATTGAAACACATTTCACACAGAAAAAGACTCCTTCAAAAAATATGTAAATCCATTCAAGTGGTCACTTGTAAAAGCAAACAAGCATCTATTTCATTAATCAAGGCAAGTGATGCTTTAATGACCTCTTAAACCTGTCAATCAAAATTTGAATACTAAGCCCCTGCTGGAGACTTTGAAACTCAGCCAAGCATTACAGTCAAGTTTGGCTCAGCTGTAATAACAAAATTGCAGCTCACAAACAATGAAGCCTTTTAACATTGCAAAAAAAACGGTGCATATGCTTTTTCCAAAAGCTATGCCAAATGGCCTGTTAATTGATGTACTCAGCTACAGATGTCTGTTTTTTTCCCCTCCAAGTGAAAGCTATAGACTGTTTTTTCAAATCTTAAGATTTAAATCACCTCAGCCTTAGGGCTGGACTTTTGGCATCGAGGCAGGAAACACAAGTTAGGAAGTCTTCCAACTTGGCACACCCATCTCCATAGAATCAACCCATGCGTGCACAATTTTCATTTGGAGGGATGGGGATGTGACCAAGTCAGGCTCATTGTTTCAGGAGGCAGTTGTGAGGTAGCCCCTGAGACAGGTGAATGTCAGGGCGAGCTGGTTGAAAAGCCAGCTTTGGTTCTCTGACACTTCGGCCCATTTATGTACCAAAGGCCATTTGGCCCTTTCAGCCCATTTTATTTTGGTCTCACACCTGGGACAGGGATTCCCCCATGATTCACATCTCTCCTAAAGTGCTGTGAGCCATCACTGATTTTTCAGGGCAGTCATCTGATAGAGGATCCTGCAGACGTCAGTCAGTGCAGGAAGTAGTGGACAGAGCAGCGGAGAGAATTTACCCAGAAATCATACACCCATTTTCCAGGCCTAGCTGCTGTACTTTGTTAAGTAAGTCACAAACCTTCTTTAAAATGTGAGGAGTTGGTAAGGGGATAAGGGTATATTCTAGGTAAGGGTGGGTGATGGGTGTGGAGATAGGGTGGTAAGGATGTTAAGGTGAGTAAGGGGGTAGGATGGTAGTTGACAAATGTCAGATGGGTCGGGGGAGTCAGATGGTCAGGGGAGTCAGGGATTGAAGCGGGAGAATCGGGACCAGGGGGTCAGTGTGATTGGGGTGGGGGAGGGTTCAGTTCTGTAGTTAACTAGGTGTTGGAATATGGCTGGAATTCTCCCACCTCATGCACTGCTGGGATTCTCCGATCTCACTGCAGTGAGTGGAGATTTGCTTGAACCCCAAATTCTCCAACCCGGCCTATGTTTTAATCTGACATTCAGAACTGCCGAAGTTTCCCACTCTAACCTTTAATCAAGGATCTTTTCGGAGGGTCCTGGAGAGCAAGGGAATTCTCAATCCAAAGTTGCCGAGCAATTCCCACAAATGTTGGCACTTCCGAGGAATCCCGTGCACGTCCAATCTCTGACCATTTGGAAAGCGGAGGATCTGGGCCATCGAAAAACAAAAATGAAATAATGGAAAAGTGAAGCCTTAACATTCCCCATCCAACCCCTATTTCCCCATGGAACGACAACAAAAAAGTAAAGCCAAAAGTATAAAATCACACCCTGAAAAATGCCTGACCTTTAAAATGGCAGCAAGACTTTTTGAATGAAGATATTTAAGCATTTTTGCAATATCAATCCTTCCCCATTCTCAATCAAATAAACAACACAATCTTGTGGAAATACTTGACCTTACCTCAGTCCCTTTTACAGATTAGGTTGATATGTTTTTAAGATTACAATGAGGTTTATCTGCGCCATTGAAGAAAATTATGTAACAGTATAAGCCAACCATGTTCAAGATGTTTTAGACCACAGAGGAAGATGCTGAACAAAACAACAACCACTTGCGTTAATGTAGCACCTTTAACACCATCAAATATCTCAAGGTGCTTCACAGGAGCAATTAGCAAGTAAATCTAACGGAAGAAAATGTTGAATCTACTGCAAGCATCTTCCACAAACAGGACCAAGCTAGTGGACCCATTGGTTTCAGCCAGTATTGCCCACTGATTTCTTTCCACCTTTTTCTCTTTCCAGTCTCTTACATCTATAACTCTTCGGCTGCCCCTTCCACACTCCCCCACCCCTTTAAAACTTTCCTGTTTCATGGACCTTGCCATATCCTTTTCCCCACAGATGTCCAATCCCTTTGCAAGCACCCTAACTCCACCAGGACACTTTGAGGGCTCTTCACATCTTCCTGGAAGAGACGCTCAACAAGTCCCCTTTCCCCACCACCCTCCTCCTGGTTGAACCCATTCTCGCATTGAACAACTTCTCTTTTAGGCTTTTCCTATGGCTGTTGTCGCTGGGCAAAGAGTGTGTGCAGTGCATATTCCATTCATTAATGCGTGAAAATGCATTGGGATCCTACTATCCATAATATATAAATAAAGGTGTGCAGGTTAGGTGCATTGGCCATGCTAAATTGTCCCTTAATGTCCCCGGATGAGTAGGTTAGAGGGATTAGAGGGTAAATATGTGGGGTCATAGGGATAGGGCATAGGTGAGATTATTGTCAGTGTAGACACGATGGGCCAAATGGCCTCTTTCTGCACTGTAGGGTTTTTATGATTCTATGAAAGGCTCCCACCTGTTTTGGGCAGGGTAGCTAGCCATCCTTTTATATGCCCACAGGCCTCAGCTTGTTGATCAGTAGTGTATTTGATGTTGATTTCTGTCTGGGTCATTTTCCAATAGGGGCGGCACGGTGGCACAGTGGTTAGCACTGCTGCCTCACAGCGTCAGAGACCCAGGTTCAATTCTGACCTCAGGTGACTCTCTGTGAAGTTTGCACATTCTCCCAGGTATTTGCGTGTGTTTCCTCCTGGTGCTCCAGTTTCTTTCCACAATTCAAAGATGTGCTAGTTAGGTGGGTTGGTCATGATAAATTGCCACTTAGTGTCTCAAGATGTATGAGTTAGAGGGAATAGCTGGGTAAATAAGTGGGGTTATGGTGATAGGGCAGGGGAAAGGGCCTGGAAAAAATACTCTGTTAGAGAGGCAGTGCGCACTCAATGAGCCAAATGACCTCTTTGATTCTATGATATAATTTTATGAGGAACATGATGACACATGGATGAAAATCTCTCCCATTTTTACAAAAGAAACTTGAGAAGTTGAGCCTTTTGTTTACTGTCATTTAGAAAGGGGTTTCAATGATAGAGGTTCCAAGATGAGGTTGCCCAAGATTAGTCTTGCCAGCTGGGATGGACATGATGGGCTGAATGGCCACTCTCTGTGATGTAAATCGTCCTGATTCTGAAGAGTTATAATAATACCTCAAATTATAACAAGCTGCGTCCCCTGATTGGTGAGCCAGTGACACAAACTTAAAATGCTCACGGAAGGAATTAAAGGGAACATGTTGAACAAGAAATCCTCACAGAGGTTAGAATGTGGAATTCTCTGCCAGAAATCAGTGAAGCAGGGCCCATAAATTCTTCTTTCAAAAGCAATTAGAGCGTTGTTTGAAAAAGAAGAAAAGTAAAGTTTGTAGGGAGTAAGTGGGAAGAATGGAAATAGATTAGACAGCTAACGAGGGGGCGAACGCGGTCAAAGGATTGATAGGGCAAAGTGGCTTGCTTCTGTGCTGCTATGCTAACATGGAACATACTTTCAGGTATGTCAGTATTTTAGGATGAGGAGGAAGCAGATATTAAAGAAGGGTATTGTCGGTGACAACAATAGACTCATTCAGTGAGATGTCTTGACAGAGGGACCCTAAACACTTTTTATGTGAGATTGCATGAGGTAACATAGCTCGAATGGCCTCCCACAAAACAGTGACTTTGTAACTTGACATCAAAGCCTTAAGTGAGTTCAGATCTAGGGATGACTGTGTAAAGTGTTGTTAAAAAAAGGGCTGAGGTAAGGATGGAATACATAATCAACTTCTTTCCTGGCACAAGGTGAAGAGTTGGCTTAAATAAATGACATCACTGTGTCAGTAGAATCAAAACAAAATGTACACATTGTTTCCACCTTGAACTGAGAGAGCAAGAGGCTGGCTAGGCTTGCTTTAGTCACATGCTGCTTTCCTTCACGGACTGGAAAACACTCCCTCCTCAGAATCTTACTCAGAAAAAGAGAAGGTCACCAATATTTCTGTTTCAAAGTTCATTGTATATTGATATTTATTATTTCCAGTCAGCTGTAGCTTTCTTACTCAAAATGCTCGCCATTATACAACGGAGGCTCATACTGAAACAACAATCATAAAGGCAGGAGTCCTGCGTTCAAATGTCACTCATCAATTAACCTTTCCAATGCCATTTTCACCAGCTTTTTATTGCTCAGTTTCTCTTCTTCCTCTTCCATTTCATTCCATTACAGTGCACGGGGAACCCATTCAGCCCATCAAGTCTGCACCAACAACAATCCCACCCGATCCCCACATATTTATCGTGATAGTCCCCCTGACATGAAGGGGCAATTCTTAGCGTGGCAAATCAACCTAACCTGCACATCTTTGGAGTGTGGGAGGAAACCGGAGAATCCGGAGGAAAGCCACACTGAGGGCTGTTCCAGGCAGCCAGTGCTGTTAAACGGGATGTGTGGTGTAGCTGGAGACTATCTTCTAAGAGCAAAAATGATCACAAATGCTACAAACAGTACAGCCAATTTGTCTGCTGGAGCTTCAGAGTCCCTTGTACAGATGGTGCAAAGAAAGAGTATGTAGGCCCTATAATGCACCCCACCCCCCTGTCTCCTCACAAGCCCTCCAGATAGAATCATAGAACTCTACAATGCAGAAGGAGACTATTCAACCCATCAAGTCTACACTGAAAACAATCCCATCCTGGTGCTATCCCCATAATCCCATGCATTTACCCTAGCTAGTCCCCCTGACACTAAGGAGCAATTTGTCAAGGCCAATCCACCTAACCCGCACGCCTAGGTTTAGGTGGATTGGCCATGCTAAATTACCCCTTGGTATCAGGGGAGTGGTAGGGTAAAATGCATGGGGTTGTGCAGATGGGGCTTTGATGGGATTGTGGTTGGTGCAGACTTGATGAGCCAAATGGCCTCCTTCTGCACTGTAGGGTTTCTATGATCTTTGGATAACATCTTCGATATCAATAGGAATAAGTGGATGATGAGATGAATGCAAGGCAAAAGTAGCTAAAATTTTGAAAATAGTTCAAGAGAGGAATCCGAGTTCTCAACACAAATATTATCTCCTCACACCTGCACCACGAGCAACATTATTACTCTTAATAGCCCTCTCTCTCCACGCACCCTGGACATACTCTCTTCCATCTTCTTTCATTGGAAAAAAAGATACAAAGGCCTGAGAACACGTACCAACCAACTCAAGAACAGCTTCTTCACTGCTGCCATCAGACTTTTGAATGGATCTGCTATATATTAAGCTGATTTGTCTCTACACCCTATCTGTAACACTATATTATATATCCTTTCCTTTTTTCCCTGTGTACTCTATAAAGTGTGTGTTTTGTCTGTACAGCACACAGGAAACAATACTTCTTGCTGTATCCCAATATATGTGACAACAATAGATCAAATCAAATCAAATCCTTCCCTTCACTCTCATTCACCCACTGCCCCTTTGTAAACTCCAACTTATTCTACTCTCCCTCTGTGCTACTTATTCTCTTATTGGAACATTCACTTTCCCTACCTCCCAGCCTATTTGCAACATTCCACGCTATCCTATCCCATTCCCAACTCACTCTCAACACAGCTCACAAGGCTATGACTTATTGAAAGTGATAAGAGATAAGGGATCTTATTGAAACTTACAGGGTACTACGAGTCCTGGATAAAGTGGACGTGGAGAGGGTGTTTCCACTGGTAGGAAAAACCAGAACCAGAGGGCACAACTTCAGATTGAACTTCAGATTAAAGAAAATGCCTTTTCTTTCGGTAATATTACTGGAATTTTACAGTTGAAATCTATAAAGTAGTTGTTGCGCAACACCATTTAAACTGTGTAACTTTAATCTCATTTGCTTAAAATGGTCTCCTTGTTAATCTTTTAATTTTTAAAATCTTAAAAGTGTTACAGGAGTTTTATGCTTCTGGGGTCAGTAGCATTCCTGTCTTGTTTTCCAGATACAAAAAGGTGTCTGAATAATGAAGGAAAAGCACCAGATTACATCTGGAAAAACTGATCTTTAAATAAGACCTATGAGCCTGTGACTGAATTGCTGGGGAGTGATATACTGAGACACAATGGAATCATCCTGTTTCCAGACAAAGTTCTTCCACAGTATCCAGAAACTAATTGCTATCTCCAACAGAGACAATGGGACATAACAGGAGATGAGTATCATCTCATCAAGAGAAAACATGTGCATGATGTCCAGATGTGTGTGTGTGTGTGTGTGTGTATGCAATCTCAAATTTTAATTGTCACAAAGCAGAATTTTCCTGTCCTGCCCGCAATGGGAATCACAACGGGCAGGATAGGACTGTGCAAAGGTCTGTTGACCTCAGACGGGATTTCCCGTTCTTGGGAAAGCGCGATTAGAAAATCCCACCCAAAGTATTTTGTATACCTTTTTTTAACTGACTTACTTTGGACTTAATTCTCACTTCTAATCTGTATGAATGCAAATGCATATGTTTGATCATTTTCTTGCCTTTAGTAGCTAATAACCTCACACTTTCTTTAACTCAAGAAAACCTGGTTAAATTGGTTGCTTTTAAAACATAAATATTGGGATTAGGAAATGATATCCATGAAGGGAGGGATTTTTTCTTTTAATTGACCTTGTTGCAATCATCAGAAGGGGTTGCCTAGACAAAGAAAGCCAATTCATCCCTCCTTACCTGGGGCATAGCAACTTGGGGGTATAAAGTTTCCAGTGTTTTCTCTCTTTTGGGGTATACCAGCTGGATGGTAACATATTGAGTTAACAAATTTAGGGAACCTGACATGTGGGATGACTGTAACAACTGGGGGGCTCATCTGAGATAACAAATTTTGCGAACCTCAGCTGGGGACCAGTTGTAAGAGATCAGCAAGACAGATTTAAAGTTTCAAGTTTATTTATTAGTGTCTATTAAATATCAAAAGGTATACTTTTAAGTAACAAATTTATAGAAAGAGCTGATATTTAACATTTCAATCTATGATGAACACATATCGAATATGAAAGAATGTGGCCAGGTTAAGCCAAAATCTATTTATGTTCATTTCAGTGCGGACTACATCCTGAGATATTTCATCCACATGTTGTCTGCTGGAATCTTACTTTCTCTCCACAGTGGGGCAGACACTGGCATGCGGAAAAAGCCTGGAGCTCAGCAGATTTTGAGTAGCTGGATTAAGTGCTAGATCAGGTGGAAGATCTAGATGACTAATTACAATGCTAGAGGAGGGGATGGCTACATTCACATGGATTTCAATCTTGTTAAAATATGACTTTTACTACTTTACAGTGTACACATGCTTCAGAAGAATTTGTTTGCATAAATTCTTAATGGGCTCTTATGCGTGACAGGACTAATAATGAAACTGCAAGATGTGACCGATAATTGTTCACACAATATTCCTATTCGTAATCGCACACGGGGGTTTGCAGTTTCAGATGTCAGATTATTAATGCTGAAAGATGAAATAAAGCAACTTAATTTTTACTGTAACAGGCAGAAGTATTAACTGGGCCATCAAGTCATGTGCAATGGTTCCCAACTTACAAGATGCTAATTCAATGCTGCTTTGGGCTGCGAGACCATGGCCCCAGATTTTTGATGCCAAAGTTGAGAAGATTGTAATTCACACATTATTATTAATGTGTAAATGGTTCGGCAGCTAGTAGCGAAGAAGACATAACCCGTGAATTGCGAATCGCCACGAGTTATTGGTTGATTTGCAGCACTTGGCCAGTGGCATTGCAAAAACAACAGCTCACACTCAATACCCCTGCGAGTTTTGAGACATTATTGCATTTGTACATTAATTGTCAATTAAGCTCACCACAGGAAGTTAGGGCTCATACATAACAGCCTCAGCATCTTCTTAATGGTGAGATTTGTGTTTCTGCAATATTACTCAATCACAGAAAAGGGAACAATTGCAGCACGGGAAGAATTGAGAGCCAAAGAATGAGAGATAACAAACAAACTGGGCACGTCACTAGACGCCGCTGCTCGTGCAAAGCCTGAGACAATATGAAGTCAGATATAAATAACATATGAATGAGGGTAAAGGAATATTTTTCCAGCTGTGCTGCAGTCAGTGCATCTTAGAAAGGTGACTATTGCATCCTCCCTTTTCCTTTTTCCAACATACCATCAGTATTTTTCACCCTGCTGCAATGAAGGAGATGGGGAATTCAGCGCAGTGACATTTGAATCAGCAATGCCGCAGTCCAGCATTATACACTTGTTGCACTTAGTGCCACCCTGCTCCCCTCATTTAACTTATCCACAAATTTCTAAGGTCCTGATTCTACTACCAGCAATGCCACAAAGCGACACGGTGGCACCATGATTAATACTGCTGCCTCCAGGGACTCCGGTTTAATTCTGGTCTTGGGTAACTATTTGTGTGGAGTTTACATGTTTTTCTTGCATTTGCATAGCTTTCCTCGGGTACTCTGGTTTCCCCTAACACTCAAAAGATGTACAAGTTAGATGGATTGGCCATGCCAATTTTTTTTATTCATTCATGGGATATTGGCATGGCTGGCTGGGCCAGCATTTATTGCCCATTCCTGAAAGTAGTTAAGAGTTGACCACATTGGTGTGGCTCTGGAGTCACATGTAGACCAGACCAGGTAAGGATGCAAATTTCCTTACCTAAAGGATATTAGTGAACCAGATGGGTTTTTCCGACAATTAACAACGGTCTCATGATCATCGTTAGATTTTTAATTCCAGATTATTATTGAATTTGCCATCTGCCATGGTAGGATTTGAACCTGGGTCACCAGAGCGTTACCCTGGGTCTCTGGATTATTGATCCAATGACAATATCACTGCGCCACTACCTCCCCTAAATTGCCCCAAAGTGTCAGAGTGATCAGCAAGATAAATATGTGGGATTGCCAGGGTGGGTCTGCGTAGGATTGTTGTCAGTACAGACTTGATGGGCTGAACAGCCTCCTCCTGCACTGTAAGGATTCTATGATTCCATAAATACAAGGTGCTGGAATTTCAGTGCATGCAAAGTGGCCGAGCTGTCGGGCAGCTGGAAATTGGGAATAAAGCCTGGAGCTGTTGGATTTTATACGGTGTACAACACAAATTGTTTGGGATTTGTGTTGGGGTGGGTGGTGGAATTGGGTCATCAACCATTCAGCCCATCAAGTCTGCACCAACGCTCCAACAGAGCACCTTACCCAGGCCCACTCTACATCCTATTCCTATAACCCCACACATTTACCCCATTCACCTAACCTAGACATCTTGAGGCACTAAGGGACAATTTAGCTTGGCCTATCCACCTAACCTACACATCATTAGAGTATGGGAGGAAACTGGATCACGTGGAGGAAATCCACACACCACAGTGAGAACATGCAAACTACATACAAGGCCGAGTCCCTGGCACTTGTGAGGTAGCCATGCTAACCACTTTGCCACCATGCCGCCCATGTAAACCCATTTGAACTTCCAACCAAAGATTTCAAATTGAGTTTAAACTCAATGCGAATGGTAACTGGGCGGCATGGTGGCACCAGTAGTTAGCAGTGGCAGCTCACCGTGGGTTCAATTCCAGCCTCCAGTCATTGCTTGTGTAGAGTTTGCACATTCTCCCCCCTGTCTGCGTGGCACTCCTCTGGGTGATATGGTTTCCTCCCACAGACCAAAGATGTACGGGTTAGGTTGATTGGCCGTGCTGATTTGACCCTAGTGTCAGGAGGGTTAGCAGGGTAAATGTGTGAGGTTATGGAAAGTGGGCCCGGGTGAGATCGTGGTTGTGGCAAACTCAATGGGCCGAATGGCCTCCTTCTGCTTTATAGGGATTCCGTGATTCTATGAAAGTACTCAACAACTATGTATAAACTGTATGTAATGGAGAACAGGCTTAAAATTCCCAAACCAGCTTTCGTTGTACATTTTTGCAATGATGTGATGGGCAAGTTACATCATTGCAATGATTTCCACACAGTTGTTTGACCTGCATGTATTATGCAGCCTTGCAAATTGCAGAGAACCAGTATTACAAAGAGCATCTCAGTATCGTATCAACAGAAAGGCCATTTCACGTGTATCAGGTTCCTGAAAACCACATGATTGACGGGAGTCCCATCCCACTGCATGTAAACCACAGCTCATCAGACCACATGCGTGGTAAAGCAATGATTGATCAGTTCAGTCGTCATTATGTGTCAAAAGAAAATTCTGTGCGTTGAAATCTTCTCAGAAGCGCTGTTGATTTTGGTAAAAACTGCTGTTTCGCTGGGTAACCTTTGCATAGCTTGACATATGGTGGGAGGTTTAAGCATACACAAGCCTCACTTCTCCATGATGGACTTGTCTCCATTTTACCATGAAATGTTTGAGCGCCAGTTTCTGTTTTTTCCAAGTCTGCATCAGAAGGAAGTAAATTTACCGAAGAAAAACAGAAAGAAACCAAACAAAGAGATAAATTTAAAAATACTTAAACTGTTTGGCTGTGGTTTAGATATTTAGATGGGAAGAATGTAGAATTACAGACAACTTGTTATGTGGTCCAAGACAGTTATTAAAATGACTTGTTCTAACTGTCTCCTCATCATTGTTAACATTTACAGAGTAGCTGCAGGAAATACATATTTAGAAAAATTCATTAAGTAGCAAACACCATTTCCCCAATTGCTTTAGTTGCAAGGCTGAGGCAGACAGACCAGGAGAAGATTCTTAATTCAATCCTCATTTTATACTTAGATGGTTGGGTTGGGACGTTTTTCCCTGGAGGATGAGGGGTGACCTTATAGAGGTTTATAAAATCATGAGCGGGCATAGATAAGGTGAGTAGCCAAGGTCTTTTCCCCAGGGTAAGGGAGTCCAAAACTAGAGGGTGGAGGTTTAAGGTGAAAGGGGAAGATTTAAAAGGGACCTGAGGGACAACTTTTTCACACAGAAGGAGGTGTGTATGTAGAATGAGTTGCCAGAGGAGGTGGTAGAGGCAGGTACAATTACAACATTTAAAACACATTTGGACATATTCATGGATATAAAAGATTTAGAGGGATAGAGGCCAAAAGCAGGCATATGGGACTAGTTTGGTTTGGGAGACCTGGTCAGCATGGACAAGTTGGGCCAAAGGGCATATTTCCGTGTTGCATATCTCTATGATTCTATGACTGACCTCAAACATTGCAGCGATCGAGATGACCTGGTTTCTATATTAGATGTAGCTCTAAGCGTTAAAGTGATCAAGGCATATGGGGGTAAGGGGGAATCAGGATATTGAATTTGATGATCAGCCATGATCAAAATAAATGGTGGAGAAGGCTCGAGGGGCCGAATGGCCTACTCCTGCTTCTAATTTCTATGATATTGTGATCCTCAGTAGCCAGAATAGGGAACAGATTCCTGACTGCTGACCAATAATCACTGCTCAAAGTTGTACCTACATTGGTGTTGAGTGAGAACAGGATTGCCTTGACTTTGATGCCTTTCAATGAATACCATTAGCTGGTCGGTGGTCACACGTAAAGGTTTGCCGTTCAACTGAGGTTCTGGAGGGTAATTAGTATCTGTGGAACCAGCAAGACAGGAAGAAAGAAAACAAAATGGAATAACCTTTTGAGGTTGCCAAAGCAAGGCCCCAGCTTCTGACTAAACAGAACAATCTGAGCTAAAAATCACCAATCTCAGCAATTAGACATTGCATAGGGCTAGCACATTATTCTTTCAGCTTTGGGATCTGCACCCTGCCCAGAGTAATGGATTGAAAGTCTACTTTCTCTGCTGATTGTGAGGATTCTGATTAAAATGAAGGTAGGCAGTTTCACCCAATTTATAAAATGGGGTACTAACCCAGTAAAGCTACAATACAGAACTACAGGAAAGCTGAAGCTGAAAAAGCAGCTTTTATTCATTCGTGGGACATAGGTGTTGCTGACTGGCCAGCATTTATTGCCCATCCCTAGTTGCCTTTGTTCTGAGGGCAGTTGAGAATCAACCACATTGCTGTGGCTCTTGAGTCACATATAGGCCAGACCAGGTAAGGACTGCAGTTTTCCTTCCCTGAAGGACATTAGTGAACCAGAAGGGTTGACAATGGTTTCATGGTTATCAGTAGATTCTTAAATCCAGATTTTTAAAAATTGAATCCAAATTCAACTGCGCAGTGGTTAGCACTGTGGCCTCACAGCTCCAGGAACGTGGGTTCGATTCTTGGTCTGGGTTACTGTCTGTATGGAGTTTGCACATTCTCCCTGCATAGGTTCCCTCAGGGTGCTCCGGTTTTCTCCCACAGCCCAAAGATGAGCGGGTTAGGTGCATTGGCCATGCTAAATTGCCCTTTAGTCTCCCGGGATATTCAGGTTAGAGGGATCAGCCAGGTAAATGTGTGGGATTACGGGGATAGGGCCTAGGTGGGATTGTTGTTGGTGCAGACTTGATAGGCCAAAAGGCCTCCTGCACTGTAGGGTTTCTATGTTTCTATCTAAATTCCACCCTCTGCCATACCATAGATTAAGTTGAGCTGTCACACAATCAATGGATCCAATCAAAGCTTGCTATATTCAGTTGTGAATGCTGTTGAAAAACTAAGCAACCAGTGGGAGGAGTTTCCATGATCCTCTGCGTCAGAAGCGATAGCGGAACCCAGGACCTGAATGCAAAAGCCAGAAAGGATGAGTCATCTCAGCCTCCCCCTAAGATCCTCAAAAAGTCACCAATTTTCATCCAAGTTGACTTATTCCACAGGATATGAGGAAGTAGCTGCTTACAATAAAGTCTCTGGTTCCCGAGAAGAGCCAGGCTCTAGTGCTGAAGACTTGTTATCCAGAACTAGCCATGCATCACCCCCTCCCCCCTGATCCCTGCACCACCGCCACCTCAGCCAAGCTATGCCAGCACAGCTACTAAACTGGCATCCACCCTACAAAGTGGAAAATTGCCCAGATGTACCCTGTTCCCAAAAGAAAAGAACAAATGCACACCAGTCAATTACCCCTTCATCATTCTACTCTTTAGTAAGGTGATGGAAGATGTCAACATCAACTTTATCAAGTGGCACTCACTCACCAACAACCCGTTCACCAATACTCAGTTTGGGATCCATCAGGCCTATTTCGCTCCAGATCTCATTGCAGCCATAGTCCAAACCAGGGCTGAAGAGCTGAATTCCAGAGGTAAAGTGAGAGCAACTTTCCTTCACATCAGTGTAGCATTTTACAGAGTGCAGCATTAAGGAACACTAGTAAAACTGAAGTCAAAGGGAATCATGGGGATACTAACTCTCCACTAGTTTGAGTTGTCCCTGCACAAGGGGAGATGATGGTAGCTGCTGAAGACCAACGTTCACAGCCCCAGGACTGTTGGTGCTGCAGGAATTTCTCAGAGGGAGTGACCTAGATTCAACTACCTTCAGTTGCTTCACTAATCGCATTCCCCCCATCATTCAATCACAAGTAGGGGTGCTCGTTAATGATTACACAGCCTTTATTCTATTTTCAACTCTTCAGGCATTGAAGCTGTCGATGCCAATTTGCAGCAAGACCTAGACAACGTCCAGATTTGGGCTGATAAGTGAGAGCTAATTTCCAAAACACACAAGTGCCAGGTAATAGCCATATCCTACAAGAGAGGATCTAACCCCTCACATTCAACAGCATTGCCATCGCTGAATTACCCACCATTAACATCCTGGGGGTTACATTGAACCAAATCTTAAGTGGACCAGCCGCATAAATACTATGGCTACAGGGTGCCATGGTGGCACAGTGGTTAGCACTGCTGCCTCACAGTGCCAGGGACCCGGGTTTGATTCCCGGCTTGGGTCACTGTCTGTGTGGAGTTTGCACATCCTCCCTGTGTCTGCGTGGGTTTCCTCCGGGTGCTCCGGTTTTCTCACACAGTCTAAAGATGTGCAGATTTGGTGGATTCGCCAAGCTAAATTGTCCATTAGTATCCCAAAATAGGTAGGTTAGGAGGATTAGCTATGGGAAATGTGTGGATTGGCAATGCTAAATTGACCCTAGTGTCAGGGAGATTAGCAGGTAAATGTGCGTGGTTACAGAATAAGCCTGGGCGGGATTGTGGTCATTATGGACTCAATGGGCCAATGACCTCTTTCTGCCCTGTGGGGATTCTATGGACAGATAAGAAGCTATTGAATAACCACTTACTGTCTTTCCCAAAGCCACCTATCACAAGGGTCCACTTACCTGGATGTGTGCAGCTCTCAGAACGCCCAAGAAGTCTGATGCCATCAAGGACAAAGCAGTTTATGTGATTGAGACCTCACCTACCATCTTAAACATTCACTTTCTCCAACACTGCACGCAGTGAACCATCAATTAGCTGCACTGTAATAACTGACTGAAGCTTATTCAACAGCACCTCCCTAATCCTAGCTTGACAAGGACAGCTGGCACATAAGGTGACCATCTCCAGCAATCTCCACCCTGACTTAGAAGTATATCATCGTACTTCCATTGCCATTATATCAGAATTTCTGGAATTTTCTCCCTAATCACACTGTGGATGTAACATCAGCACATGGATTGCAGGTGTTTAAGAAGGTAGCTCACCACCACCTTCTCAAGGGCAATTAGGGATGGACAATCCTGCAAGCAAATTTTTAAAAATCCACACTTCAAATTTACCTATAATTCAGCATCACTCAGAGAGATCTCAAAATTGCAAATTTGGGAAGAAGAACATTTTGGGCCTTTGCCCACGCCTGAGAATATTTGATCTGAGCATCGAGTAGCAAATGTGGAAAAGCATTCCACTCTCCAACGTTGATTTTGCCATAGTAAATGGTTTGCTCTGCAGTCAGACTGATGCCAGGGAGGAGAATAGTCTCCCAAGTGAGAGAAACCTTTTTAAAAATTCATTCATGGGACATGGGGCAGTGCTGGCAGGCCAGCATTTATTACCTATCCCTAGTTCCCTGAGGGCATTCTCCTGTGTCTGCATGAGTTTCCTCTAGGTGCTCCGGCTTCCTCCCACAGTCCAAAGATGTGCAGGTTAGATGGATTGGCCATGCTAAATTGACTCTAGTGTCAGGGGGATTAGCAGGGTAAACATGTGGGGTTATGGGAATAGGGTCTTGGTGGGATTGTGGCCGATGCAGACTCAGTGGGCTGAATGGCCTCCTTCTGCACTGAGGGATTCAATGATTCTTCTACGATTCTAGCTAGGAGTCCCAAGTATGTGGGTCAAAGGTGGGAATGGAGTTGAGATAGAGATCAGCTCTGAACAAACTTGTGGGACTGAATTGCCAATTCCCATTCTTACTTTCTGAAATCCAAACTGAAGGAACTTATGACATGACTTAATTAATTTTTTCACAAGTTTATAACTCCATCATGTCAACCAGAAACCTCCAGAATTCATTCCTGGCCTGTGCTCCGTTATTCAACGTTGGTTAGGACTGGAATAGTTATGTCACAATTCTTCTCAGTGTCCTGGGTGAGATAGAAGTAAATGAGTCCGAGTTTTCTCTGCTGACTGCTCTGCAATAATCTTACTGAGAAGTGTAGGAAGTGCATAAGGACAGGACTGACTTCAGCTGTGATCCTGTCGTGATAGAGTGACTGGCCAACTTCACTATCTAGGTCACACACATAGCGGATATCCATTTGGGTAAGGAACCAGAGGGCATGTGTGAATACACCCAAGCAGAGGTCAATGCCTTTAGGTGATGAGTAATAGAAAACATTAACAGGCCAAAAGAAAACTGTAAGAAAATACTGCTGGCTGACAGTATAAAGCCAGCAGTATTCAGCAACAACTAGCAGGCAAATTTTAAAATTATCATTGGTAAAATTATCTTAACAAATTCATTTCAAACATTTAATCTTTCACTAAAGTAACAAGCAAAGGGACATAATATGAACAGAGTAGCTGTTTGTGAATATTAATCATTGTGAATTTTAGCTATGAATTGCCAACTTCATCCAGAGCGCATGTAATATAGAATCCCTACAGTGCAGAATGAGACCATTCAGCCCATCCAGTCTGCACTGTCTCCCCGACAGAGCATGTTACCCAGGCCCACCATCCCCTCCCAGCCCTATCACCATAATAACGCATATTTACTACGCTAATTCCCCAAACCTACACATGTTGGGTTACTAGGGAACAATTTAGCATGGGCAATCCACCTAGCCTGCACATCCTTGGACTGTGGAAGGAAACCCATGCAGACAGAGGGAGAACGTGCAGACTCCGCACGGACAGTCACCCAAGGTTGGAATTGAACCCAGGTCCCTGGCACTGTGAGGCTAATCACTGTACCACTGTGTGAGAAAAGGTGGAAAAAATAACATTGTCAAATCTAACCTGAAGGAAAGCATTTGGCATAATACCGTGTACAATATTGCATCGGCCTGACTTAGCTATCTTACATCTAATTCTGCCTGTAAGTGCCATTTAGTCATTGTCAAAGAGTACAGATACAGAGACTACTTTCCTTCCTGTGCCCTTTACTTTGCTTTTTATTCCATTTCAATATCGGCTGATGGATTGCATAAGTTATATTCTGCTTTTTTTACATACTGCCTTACATAATAGCTTCTCAGTCTTCTGCTTTGCATGTGATGGCAAGCCCCTTTCAGGATTTTACACCCATTATGAAAAAAAAATGTTTCTTTAACATCTTGAAGTATTTTGTATTCGGCAAGAGCTGTGCTCCATCAGATAACATCAGCAAAAGTGATACTCGTCTGTCATTCTGCAGAATGCTGGTAAATAGAATGAGTAAAGTTCCATCCCCTGTTTTTGTTCAAACTTTGCTAAAAGTCTGTTGATTGGTCTTTCAATTTGTGACATAGATTGCTGCAGTTTTCCAAATATTGGTGGTGCTTTTGGGTGCCTTGAAGAGAACTCTTTAAAACTCTCCTTTAAATACAGAATCACTGAGCGGTTGCAAAGCAGAAGGCTATTTGGGTCCGCACTGGTTCTCTCAAAGAACATTTCACCTGATGCCATTCTCCTGCCTCCTCCCCATAACACTGCACATTGTTCCTTTTCAAATAATCATCGAATTCCCTCTGCAATGCCTCGATTGAACCAGTCTCCACCATGCTCTCAGGGAAAGCATTCCACAGAACCCAACTACTCATCAGGGCAAATTTTACCGCTCCTTCCACCATGGGAATCAGAGAGGGTGAGAAGTGAACCATGGAAAGGCCTGTCGACCTCAGGCGGGATTTTCCAGTATTGGGGTGGGCGCGACCGGAAAATCCTGCTCATCATGTGAAAACACTTTTTGTCCTATCGCTTTTGCTACTTTTATTGATTATCTTGAATTTATGCCCTCTGATTCTCAATGCTTCCTCCAAGAACCAAAGAATTTCAGCTTACATTAAGAGCCTTTGGGAGTTTTGTTGAAATTGGGAGGGATGGAAGTAGGGGGTGATATTCAAAAAATCTACCAAATGAATTTAAGGGAACAGGCCAGCAAGAGTGTGCTTTTTGTTTGAAGTGACACGGTGGCATGGTGTTTATCACTGGTTCAATCGCAGCCTCCTCACAGTCTAAAATTGTGCCGGTTAGGTGGATTAGTCGTGGTAAGTTCATGGTGTTACCTCATTCGGGTGGCACAGTGGTACAATGGTTAGCATCGCTACCTCACAGCGTCAGAGACCTGGGTTCAATTCCAGCCTCACATGACTGTGTTCGTGGAGTTTGTACGTTCTCCCCGTGTCTGCATGGGTTTCCTCTGGGTGCTCCAAATTCCTCCCACAGTCCAAAGACGTGCAGATTTGTTGGACTGGCCATGCTAAATTGCCCGTGACTGTCCTGAAATGTGTTGGTTAGAAGGATTAGCCATGGAAAATGTGTGAGGCTACGGGGATAGTGTAGAGGAGAGGGCCTGGGTAAGATACTCTGTCAGAGAGTCGCTGCAGACTAAATGGGCTGAATGGTCTCTTCTGGACTGTAGGAATTCTATGATTCTAAAAAATGAATTGACATCAGTAGAGAGCCCAACATGAAAGAAAAGGGCTTCATCAATCATGTATTATCAATTAGGTAATGTAATTCTTACCTCTCATGCTCCTGAGGTTAGTGTTTCAGTTCAGCCAGTCACCAAAACTCACCATTAGTTAGCAGATGCACAGGAAATGTAAGCTGAGTTGATGTTATATTCTTGGCAACATTTTGATATTGAGTGAAAAAAAATGTTGGGGTCCTTCAGGTAACCCTCAGCCACAAACTCAGGGACTGGAAGCACAGAAACAGTTAAACAGGAGATACTTTTCAACGTAACCTCCCTGCCAGAAGAGCATGATTGAACATTCAAACTTTTTTTTTAAAATATACACAATGACAGAATAAGTACCATCTGGAACAGTCTTACATTACACTAGCCCATAAACCACACTATTCTACCGCTTGACATAAATTGATCAATTAAATTAGATACTCAATCACGTAGGCAGCTTACAGTAAACCACCGTGAACGTTTACAGTTAGCCTCCTTCCTAATGTTAACGTGACACATAGAGAGATGTCCGCCTCCATTTTCCCCCTCCATTCCACTTCCTCTCTCCCTGCTTTCTCTGACAGGCGCCCGTTACAGTCACATTCCAGTAGAACCCGCGAATCAAGGGAAAAAAAGTCTCTGCTGAAAGCAGCAAATGAACCAGATGGATACTCCGATGGACAGGCATTTCAAGTCAAAACAAGTCACTGAGGCAAGATAATTCGGCCTGCCGAGGAATTAGTCATTATTCGCATGTAATATCAATTGCGCCCTGTGCAAGCCTTTCAAACAGCTGTTCATTCATTGATTTCTTGTGTTTCACAAGACTGCACCTGGCAAATCCACTGAGTGATGGCCCGGAGTTGACTTGTACTTAAACAGCTCTACCCCGAGTTAATATCCAACCCAAGCTTGACATAGTGGGAAGGTTTTCTCCATACACAACTGGGTAAACTTTGTGAGACTGTTCACCACTGCCAAACAAGCTTTAGTTAGTTTTATTTATCAGTCACAAGTAGGCTTACATTAACACTGTAATGAAGTTACTATGAAAATCCCCTAGATGCCACACTCCGGTGCCTGTTCGGGTACACTGAGGGAGAATTTAGCATGGTCAATTCACCTAACCTGCACATCTTTGGAGTATGGGAGGAAACCGGAGCACCCAGAGGAAACCCACGCAGACATGGGGAAAATGTGCAAACTCTACACAGACAGTGATCCAAGCCGGGATTCGAACCCGTGTCCCTGGCACTGTGAGGCAGCAGTGCTAACCACTGTGCCACCGTGTCGCCCAAATGAGGTAACACCATGAACTTACCATGCTCCTTCTTTTTTCCTTCTCAATGTACAGTGTGTTTTGTCTGTATAGTGTGCAAGAAGTAATACTTTACACTGTATACTAATACATGTGACAGTAAATCAAATCAAATCAAAATCAAATCAAATTCTCTGACCTTGTTTGCAGTGATGGCAGGGTATTAATGGCCAGAAAATCCCAGCTATTATCTTTTAAGATGTTCCCACCTACTTTACTAAGTATATGGCCACCTGTTTTAATATCTCTTGCCATGTTTGACATCACATTTTGTTTGATGACCCTCCATTGAAGCACTTTGGGCTGCTTGACCACACTACTGGTGCCATATATGTCTGCTCTGAGGATCATCTGGATTCAAAACGTTGGCTGTACTCTCTCTTCGCATCCTGTCAGACCTGCTGAGATTTTCCAGCTTTTTTCTGTGTTTGTGTGCCATATATGTTGTTGCTGTTGTTGAGGCACAAAGGACAACAGAACTGAACTGATCCTATTTTCCCCCAGCTGGCCCGCCACACATGAAAGCTTTCCTGCATAAGTAATCGGGGACGGGAAGGCATGGCTGATACTTCTCCTGCCTTTCCTAGCTTCAGGGCTTTGAGATGGATTGGATTCCCCTGCTGTAGTAAACCTTAGTTAACCGTGCACAGATTTGAAATCAAAATTGGCATCTCCACACAGATTGGTTGAGCCATTGGAAAGGCCAATACTGATAGTTTTCATAATTTTATATATGTATGTAACAGGCAATAAAAACTTCAGATTAATCTATCGCAAATTATATCATAATGATATTGGTACAGTGTTGACATTACCAACAAAGTTAATACATTATAACATTGGTGCGAACTATAATATGTCCTAAAATGTTTCCATTTAACTTTAATGAAAATAAGAATTGGGAAGGATGGAGAGAAGGCTGCTGAATTGCAATGCTGTCACACAATGTCAAAGGGGACAATTTTCCCATTCCGCCAGCCACAGGAATCGTAGCAGGTGAGGGGTGGATTAAGGAAAGGTCTGTTGACCTTGGGCAAGATTTTCTGGTTGCGGAGCAAGTGCGGCAAAGAATCCTACCCAAAAGCTACCGCTTTGCCAGAATTTTACCACCTCGCCTGCCCGAGGGTCGTAAGATTCCTTAAGAGGCCAATGGAGAATGCCGTTCTGCGAGCAAAATTCTTGAAAATCCTAAATAGACGACTGAATTGAGAGAGAGATTGAGGAAAGAAAACATTTCGATTTAGCAGAAGATTTCACTGGCAAATGCTCACCTTATTAAGAACAGTGCTCCGTTTAAAAATGTTCTGTTGAGTTTGTTTCATATATCTCTGCTTTTGTGTGTTTTCTGGTGGCCACTGGCAATGAGGCAGGAAACCATTGAAAGTGGGATTCTTGAGCTCAATACAATGTTTATAACGCAAAAGTGAAGAAAGGTGGGTCATTGAATAGTGTGGTTCTTAGCATTAGCAGAGTATGTTTAACGAAAGAGGAAAATTGTATTCTCTTCCTAATGTTATTCTACTAACAGTGTATTAAAAATGAATAAAACTGAATTAATTAAATATAACCACACACTTTTCTTATGGTTTATGTGTCTTCCGAATTCCTGGATTCAGCCAGGGTCATTACTCACACCCTTTGTTCCATTTTCACACACTCTTTATTTCTTTCATCTGTTTCCGTAACATTTTATCCAGGTTTTCCAGCAGTTCTGTGCTCAATCTTTCCCAGCTTAAATTGCTGAGATACCGTGACACATCTGACTTGCATTTCCTGCAAAATCGCAACTGTCTTGGACTTGCTTAATGAGAAAGTGCCTCATTCTGAACAGCTAAGCCTGCTTTCTGACAGAAATGACTGTATGAAGCCAATAAAACAGCTGGAACTGTGTGACCTGCCATTACAGCATACCTTCAGATTGGCTTCGAGGATAAAACTAATTGCTGTAATCCTCTGCGCTCTAATGAAACACGTCTGTATCAAATGGGCAAGTAGAGAAATGCCAGCTTCTCCTGTTTACTAGGGACTTAATGACGGCAAAAATGCTTTAATTTTCTTCCTTGACCTTTCCCTTCTCAAATTAGTGACCCATACTGAGTTACAGATACGCAAGAGGCCTCCAGCAGTTTGCTCAGTGGGCCAGCCGTCAAATGCACCTAAACAAAATGTATAGCCGTGCTATTTAACCATAAGGAGAATCACAGCCTGTGATTCTCCCTGTGGTTAAATAGCTCGGCAATACATATAGAAACACGCAAAAAGCAGGAGATATTGAGATATCAATTAGGAATAAGAATCTTGTCAATCAAGCATAGGAGCATTTGATCAGGGAACCTTTAGGGCAACTCTTACATTCCTTCTTGGTTGATTGGTTAAAATAGTTTTACATGGGTTGTTGTGAAATCTTGATGGAGTGTGATGCTGAAAGTGGGGCAGATTACCCTGAGGACATCAGAATTGTAGAGGGGGGGAGAGGAATGGTTGGTGGCATCTTCCCTCCAAAGAATGTTCAGGGCATTTCAGTGATATCTTTGGATAGACCCATGACTCTTTCTTTCAGTATAATGGAACACAGTAAAATGTGCATAAGTTCTATTGTAAGCCGAATAAGAACAAAGAAAATTACAGCACAGGAATAGGCCCTTCGGCCTTCCAAGCCTGCACTGACCATGCTGCCAGACTCAACTAAAGTCCCCTACTCTTCCGGGGACCATATCCCTCTATCCCCATCCTATTCATGTATTTGTCAAGACGCCTCTTAAAAGTCACCATCGTATCTGCTTCCACGACCTCCCCCTGCAGCGAGTTCCAGGCACCCATCTGTGTAAAACAGTTGCCTCGTACATCTCCTTTAAACCTTGTCCCTCGCACCTTAAAGCTACGTTCCCTAGTAATTGACTCTTCCACCCTGAGAAAAAGCTTCTGACTATCCAATAATTAAGGTCCCAGAATTGCTGAATAGAAAGCTAACTGATAGTAGCCTCCTCACTCTGCTTCATTTT
The DNA here is from genome assembly GCF_965287045.1 of Carcharhinus amblyrhynchos. Taxonomy (NCBI): domain Eukaryota; kingdom Metazoa; phylum Chordata; class Chondrichthyes; order Carcharhiniformes; family Carcharhinidae; genus Carcharhinus; species Carcharhinus amblyrhynchos. Next base: position 60,767,546 of record NC_137335.1, read on the forward strand.
GGCCCTGTGGGCAAAAGATAATTTTAAGAATCTTCAACTTTTAATGGGGACCTCTTGCTCTCTCCAGTTCAGTCCCTGGTCAATGCTGACCACCGCAGCATGTCTATAGTGGGGCCTTCAGCCTTAGTAATGCCAAGGGCATATGGTTAGATTCTCTCTTGTTGCAGATGCCCATTGCCTGGCACTTGTTGCGGCATGAATGTTACTCACTTACTGTAACTCATCTATTTACGTCATAGCATTCGATATCGTTTCAACAGCAGAGAGTCACACACTGAGAGCTTTTTACGTTTATATTTACGTTTATGTTTATTTATTACTGTCACAAGTAAGTTTACATTAACACTGCAATGAAGTTACTGTGAAAATCTAACATTGGGCATTTATACAGGGTGTTGGGCACCGGTCAGATTGCCAAGTGTCAAGAAATATTTGAAATTATTTTTATTGACTCACTATCCATTATACCACAAAGAATCACAAGCTATTTAAATATAAGCCACACAGTTCTAAAATGCAATAAGCACGATGATTGTATTTCCCCTTTTTGAAAATATATGTAATATGTAGCTTCATGCATAAATGTGCAAAGTCATTCCAGTGGACTTAAGAATCTCGAAAAGAAGTTTGAAGTATGGACTCTCAGGGAAGAATTTAATGTAGGCAATGTGGAGCATGCCTGCTAACTGGAAATTCGAGTCTAATGTAACCTCTTTTCATGAAGATCTGCCACACTAAGTGCCAATCAGGGCACCAAATAGTGCCAGCCCATCAAAAGCCAGCAGCTCTTCACTGCTTGCCAGTGCCACAGTGGAGATGGCAGCTGCTGCCAGCAATATATAACCTGAGTCCCAGAATTGCCAAGAGACACAAGCCACAGGTGAGTGATGGCAAGAGGGGGAATCACAGTGGGAAGGGAAGGAAGTGGGGTGAGATTGGCACCAAGATCAGGGGGTTGGCTCTCTCTGTGGGCCCACCCCTTCCCAGTACTGCAACCGTCAATCAGGCTCTTGGTGTGTTGAATGAGGGACCACCCCAGGAAATCTGCAAGCATCCTGACAGGGTTTACTCATTGGGGTTCCCACATGGCAAATGCCAGTGTTGATGGAAGTAGGCATTAAGAGAGCATTAATTGCCCACTTAAGGGCCTCAGCTGGCATTGAGGCAGAAAGGCAATCTACAATCCTTCCTGTCACAGACTTAGTTGGGCAGAAACAGGAAGGCGGTCACCCGATCAAGAGAGGGAATTAAGTTCCAATCTACATCCATGGCTAGCTTTTTCTGAAATACATCTATACTGTTTACACTTTCCTCCTCAATGATGGAGGAGCCCAGCACACCAGTGCGAAGGATAAGGCTGAAGCATTCGCAACAATCTTCAGCCAGAAGTGCAGAGTGGATGATCCATATCGGCTTTCTCCAGAGATCTCCAGCATCACAAATGTCATTCCTTAGCCAATTTAATTCACTGCATATGATCTCAATAAATGGCTGACAGCACTGGACACTCCAAAGGCTATGGGTCCCTGATAATATTCCAGCAATAGTACTGAGGCACTGTGCGCTAGAACTTGCCACATCCCTAACCAAACTGGTCCAGTACAGTTACAACACTGCATCCACCTGGCAATGTGGAAAATATGTCCATTTACACAAGAAACAGAACAAATCCAACACAGCCAATTGCTGCCCCATTCGTCTACTCTTGATCATCAGTAAAGTGATGGAAAGGGTCATCAACAGTGCAATCAAGTGGCACTTGTTTAGCAATAACTTGCTTATTGACACTCAGTTTGGGTTCCGCCAGGGACACCCAGCTACTGACCTCATTACAGACTTGGCTCAAACATTGACCAAAGAGCTGAATGCCAGAGCTGTGATGAGAGTGACTTCCTTTGACGTCAAGCTAACATTTGACTTACTGTGGCATCAAAGAGCTTGGGGAAAACTGGGGTCAATGGGCATCAGAGGGAAAAACTTCTGCTGGCTGGAGTCATACCAGGCACAAATGAAAATAGCTGTGGTGGTTGGAAGTAGATCATCTCAGTTCCAGAATATTATTGCAGGAGTTCCCTAGGGTAATGTCCAAGGTCAAACCACCTTCAGCTGCTTCGTCAATAACTTTCCTACCAACATAAGGTTAAAAATGGAGATGTTCACAAAGTTCAGCAACATTCATGACTCCACAGACACTGAAGCAGTTGATATCCAAATGCATAAGACATGGACAATATCCAGGCTTTGGCTGACAATTGGCAAGTAACATTCATGCCACACAAGTGCCAGGCAAGGACCATCTCCAACAAGAGCGATTCTAACCACCACCTTTTGACATTCAATGGCATTATCATTGTTGAATCCCCCACTATCAATGTCTTGAGGATTATCAGTGACAAGAAACTGAACTGGACTAGCCATGTAAACACTGTGGCGACATGAGCAGATCAAAGATTAGAATTCTGTGGTAAGTAACTCCCCAAAGCTTGTCCACAATCTGCAAGGCACAAGTCAGGAGTGTGATGGCATACTCTCCACTTTCCTGGATGAATACCACTCTAACAACACTCAAGAAGTTTGACACCATCAAGGACAAAGTAGCCCACTTGATCGCTACCCCTTCCACAAACATTCATTCCTTCTACGACTGACATGCAGTAGTAGCAGTATGTACCACCTACAAGGTGCACGGCAATAACTCACTAAGCCTTCTTAGGCAGCAAACTCCAAACCCTTGACCACTACCACCCAGAAGGACAAGGGCAGCAGACACTTGGGAACACCACCATTGGGAAGCTCCCCTTCTATCATTTTGACTGGAAAATATATCTCTCTTCCTTCCCTATCACTGGGTCAAAATCCTGGAAGTATCATTCCACCTCCCCCTCCACCCCCACTAACAAAAATGTGAATGTACTGATCCTTCAGGGACTGCCATGGTTCAAGAAGGCAGCTCACTACTACCTTCTCAAGGGCAACAAGGGATAGACAATAAGTGCTGACCTAGCCAGCGACACCCATATCCTGTAAAAATGAATCTTAAAAAACCACTGTGGTAGAGTTTCACTTTCTCAACACTCTTTGGGTAAAGTTTCATTTGAGTTCCCTATTCAATTTCTTGGTAATTATTTTATTTTGATGGCCTTCGGTTATGCTCTTTATCAAAAGAGGAAATATTCTCTCTGTATCCACGCTATCAAAACCTATCATTTTAAAGACCTCTCTCGACTTCTTTTTCTCAAGAGAAAAGAAACTCAGTCTGTCAATCCTTTCCTATTATGCATGTTCACACATTGTTGGTATCAACCTTGTAAACTTTCTCTGCACCCTCTCCAGTGCCTCTATATCCCTTTTAAAATATAGTGAACATAACTACACGCACTGCTCCAAGTGTGGCTGAACCAAAGGTCAATAAAAATTTAACATTGTTTTCCTACCTTTCAATTCTCCCCCTCCAGAATTAAAGATGTGCGCTTGTCTTGTTTTTTGTATGGCCTTGCTACCTGTGGTGCAACTTCTAATGATTGAAATGGAGGGGGGAATGTGCAGCGGGACCTGCGCGTCCTTGTGCACCAGTCACTGGAGGTAAGCATGCAGGTACAGCAGGTAATAAAAAAGGCAAATTGCATGTTGGCCTTCATTGCGAAAGGCTTTACAGGAGAAGGGATGTGTTGTTGCAATTATACAGGGCCTTGGTGAGGCCACACCTAGAGTATTGTTTGCAGTTTTGATCTCCTTTTCTGAGGAAGGATGTTCTTGCTCTTGAGGGTGTGCAGCAAAGGTTTACCAGGCTGATTCTGGGAATGGCGGGACTGATGTATGAGGAGAGATTGACGAGGTTAGGATTGTTTTTGGGCTCCCTCAGCCCGAAAGACATGCTGGTTAGGTGCATTGGCCCTGTTAAATTCTCCCTCAGTGTACCCAAACAGGCACCGGAGTGTGACGATTAGGGGATTTTCACAGTAATTTCATTGTGGTGTTAATGTAAGCCCACTTGTGACACTAATAAATAAACTTTAATTAGCCATAAAATTCAAGCCATTGGACATTAGTCCAGGTACTATTGCCACTATAAACCCAACCAAAGAAACTGCAAATGAAAGGGTGTTCAAAAAATGGTTATTTCTCACATGTTTTGTGTCTTGCCAGAGCAGATTTTACATCAAATATTTCTTACTAAAGCATTGTAATTGATATTATGCTGATGATAGGAGAGGTTAATAACTTCTGAAGGATTACAGTATTGGCCAATTGTTTACATTTATAGTCTGAATTCCCAACTATGTAGAAACTGGTTTCGTTCTTCATACAAATGAACCATTCACAATGGAATCCCTTAGGATTTCCTTCCAAGACATTGCCAGCATTGTTCGCTGCAGGCAAATGTGGTTGCAAGATAGTAATTCAAAAAATGTCTCCAAATTTCCCCCACTAAGGGCACAAACAATAACATGGGTAACCTGCAATACTGTTTGAATAGGCCACAGGAGATACAAATGTACTTTCCCCCGATGAGTATCTGTAAATTATACACGTGCTGCACTCAAAACGTCAAAGTCCTTCTGAAAATAAGAATTGAAGGCGGATTTTTAAAAATGCATCCTCCATGGTAATACTGAAGCAGAGAAGAAATAAAAACCGTCCCCTAATGGTTCAAGTGGTTAAGATAGAGTGGCTGAGTCATATAGGCCAGGAAGGTCTGTTTTATCTCAGTTGGGGAGACCAGTTCACATTAATGGAATAAGCAGCTTTTCTGTTCCTTGTTATTCAGTTTATTACCAACCTGGGTGTTGTGGAACTTGGTGACAGGTTTCAAGTCTTTGCAAATTTCCATTTTACAGTCATTTTTCACGTCCTCCTCCCCTTGCTTCAAAAACACAATTGAGTCGGCAAATGAAAATGGAACCTTCCACAGAGAAAAACAAAAAGCTCATATTGGCTCCGATTAGAAGAGAATAGAATTTAGAAGATTAAGGGATGATTTGATCACTGGCAGGTTATTAAGAGAAACAGGTAGAACAGGCAGAGAGAAACTATTTCTAGCGGTTAGGGAGATTAGGACAAGGATCATGTTATAATAATTAGAACCAGATGTTTCAGGATTAAAATTAAGAAATATTAATACACACAAAGGTGATGGCTGGAATATTACGGCTGTTCATGCTGACAGGATTTTCCCATCCCGCCGCAGTGAACGGAGATTTGGCTGGGCACCAAGTTTTCCGACCTCGCTGCTTTCCTTCTGAGCATGGCATTAACGGCCATCAGGATCACACCTGATATGTTTGGAACCGTCTTCCACGAATGGAAATCGATGCAGAGTCAATCGTAAATTTTAAATTAGAGGTTGAGAGATATTTTGTTATCCTAAGGTTTTATGAGGTGTAGGGAAAAGGCAAGTTGATGGAGTTAGGTCACAGGTCAGCCATGATCTCATCGAATGGCAGAAGAGGCTCATAGGGTTAAATATCCTAGTCTTTTTCCAGTGTTCCTATGTTCATACAATCCAAGTTCAGCCCCTACCAGCCTTCAGTTTAAAAGTCACAAGCATATACTAATTTATTTTTGACTTCTTAACTGAAACTACAGCTGCTAACATTTGTTACTGGCCACTCCATCACTGATACAATAAAGCATAATCAAGAGGGACTCAAATTTTATTCTGATCATCTTAACATCTGCAAATTGCTGTTTTAAAATGATTGCAGTGTGTAATGCAATTTCTGTTAATGATGCTCCATTAAAGTCTGGTAGAATCCCTCCCATGGGCATACTTAACAAGCAACCAAGATAAATCTTGATCTCACAATGTCTGACATTCCAGAAATCATTGCAAAAGGATTAACTGACTTGATTGGGTTTAAATGCATGAACTTTCTCATTAAGGAGAGGTTAATGGACATCCCATGCTCCCTATTTGCTGATGACATTTGTAAAGGATTTCAATGTGGACTCTCTGGAGTTGAGTTTTACAAGCCATAACTAATATTGCTTCAAGATGAGGAGGGGCAAACATTCCATCAGATAACTTTCAGATCAAACTTTCTAAAAAAAAAACTAGCTCTAAAACTGCTCATTTACTGGAAGGAAATGCAATTTTGTATTTCCAAATTTATTTTAAAAATTGTTCTTTTGATCACTGCTTTTACAGGGGATGCCAAACATTTGAGACCCACCTCGGTCCACGTTTCCATTGACAGTCACCAGCAGTAGGTTATTCTGCATTGAGTGGCATCACAGTTAAACTTAATCTTGTCTTCACCTTGTCGATTTTGTCCCGTTGACCACACTTTTGGCTCATAGGGAGATGTAGGGTTAAATCTCTTTCCAAAACTCGAGTGGACAATTGGGGTGACACGTAAGACTTGTACTTGAGATGCTAGATGCTATCTTCTGGATGAGGTATAAACCTCCACCCACCTATCATGCTTTAAGTGGATGTTGGAGATCTCTTGATACTGGAAACATGTTGTCCTGATCAATATTGTTTCTATAACTGACACCAACCTGTCATTCATTTTGCTGCTCTGACTTTGAATCACAAAATGATAGCCTATTTCACATTGTATCAGGATGTGTCATTAACTGCATGACTGTGAGGCTGCCTAAATGTTATTTCATTTAGTGCCCTTAAAACAAGCAAACAGAAGAGACTTTCTTCCTACCGACCTGGGCTAGATTTGAACCCAGTTCCCAGCAATGGGAGGTCAGCAAGCACCCTCACATTGTATTTTCTGAAAATGGGAAGCTGAGCTGCCTCTTCCATGGTAGGAACCAGAGCACATGGCAGTAAAATGGAGCAATGCATTGGCGCTGACATGGTAGAAGATGCTTGCATTCATGTCCAAGCCATTGGGCGAATGCACCAATAAAGGTCAACTGCTCCTCATAGATGGAGTGCAAGTCAGATGGCTCTTGTTATCTGGTTTCACACATGAAAAATGGTCACTTGGACAACCTATTGAAGATTAACTGGTGCCCTTGAAACCCTCCTTCAGGAAGGAGTGTCTTCAGGAGGGGCAAGAGGGAAGTGAGGGAGGTAAATAATGAAGTGATGAAAAACTCTAGGTGGAATCTTATGGAAGGCCAGCAAGGGACCCGCATTGCTCTCTCTGGGGGAAGGCCCACCAAGCCACAAGCCAATCAGGCTGCTGATAGACTGGCAGCTGGACTTTTGCTATGATCAGGACCCTAGGTGTGGCAGTCCCACCGTTGAGAGCCAGCAGATCTCGTGCTCAGCAATTTAACTGGGTAGATGGTGTCTGCTGCTGGAGCAACACCTGCTAAAGGAGCTGGATCGCAGGGCAACCTGGGTTACAGATAAGTAATGGTGGAAGGGTTATGCAGGGCAGGAGTCGCAGGGTAGGAGGGTAGAGGACAATGTAGGTGGGTTCAGCAGCAAGCGTGGGGGATGTGGCTCTCAAGAGCACCTCCATTCCTGATGCTATGTTCCTCGATCGAGTATCTTTGAATAATGCCCCCTTTCCTGCAGAGTGCACAAGCTCCCGGCAAGATTTGCTGCCTCACAGCACCAGGGACCCGGGTTCAACTCTGGCCTCAGGTCACTGTCTGTGTGGAGTTTATTTGTTTCCCATGTCTGTGTGGGTTTCCTCCAGAGGCTCTGGTTTCCTCCCACAGTCCAAAGATGTGTGGGTTAGGTTGATTGGCCATACTAAATTGACCCTAGTGTCAGGGGGGTTAGCAGGGTAAATGTGTGGGGTTACAAGAATAGGGCCTGGGTGAGATTGTGATCAGTTGCAGACTCGAATGGCCTCCTTCTGCACTGCAGGGATTCTATGATTCTATGATAAAGTGCCCACCTGCAGCTGGGTTAACACATGAGGGACGAGGCCCTGAAGTGGCTATTGATTGTCTATGTAAAGTCCTCAATTTGCAGCAGAGCAGGGAGGGCAATCACTGGCTTTACTACCCTGAACCTAATTGGGGTGTAAGCAGGAAGATGGTGAGGTGGCCAGCCACCACTCTGCTACCCAATTAAATGTCTTACCAACCTCCAAACACGGCACCAGAGCAGGCAGAAGATTCTGCCCGATGTATCATAGACTGTGACCGTAAAAGTGAAAAGAGAACCTGAAGATTAGTTGGTTAGTTTTAATGAAAAACCCCTTCTTAAATGTAGCTATCACTATTCCGTGCTAGGATAATACGGATAAAGTCTCCAGATGCACACTGTCATAAAGACTTAAGAGTGTAGCTGCATGGAATGCTGATGTTAGCAAGGCTGTCAGTGAGTTTATTTAACACTCATTTGTCTCAGTCTGTTTTAGATCATAAATATGCATTACTTACAGTGCTGGTGATAGAGTTTATATATGTTTGGCGTGGTGCTCGGTAAAGTTGATATCCAGTAGCCATGCAAATTCTTTTCTTATCAAAGGGATTTGACATTAGATGAAAAAAAATCATACCTTTAATTTTAAAATATAGTAACAACCTTGAATTCTACTAGCAGATCTCCACAGTGCGAGTTATGCTACACATTCAGTGTAAGGTATGCCACATGCGCAGTGAATTTATTAATCCACTGATAGTTGACAAATTATTCCGAGCTGTAATTAATCTAATCCCTGTCCTCAGTTGAAGAAGGGCAGACGTCAGCTAATCACAATGACAACAGTGACCTCAGGTCAGATCAACCTGTGGCTAAAAATGTTGGCATGGTGACAAAGCACATCTGATCATGGGAGAAGGTGGAGAGATTTCACTAAATTGGGTTTTATGTATGTATATATTCACATTGGAACAATGTAAAAGGATATACATCTACGCCTAACCCCACTTTTCTGTGTATCTGACTGGAGGTTATGCATCACCCCGTGTCTCAGTCAGTGATCCACCTTTTCCATGTGGGTTATTTATAGCAAAACTACCGATCTGACCTGAATTGTTTATAGCATTTTCATTAGTAAGGAGGCCTAGGGTTGCCTCAGCAAGTAAATAAGTATACTCTCAGCTACTCAGAAGTTGCCAGCTATGAATCCAAGTAAACATCCGGGGTGTGATTTTTCGGCCTCGCTTGTCCCAAAACCGTAAAATCCTACCCGAGATCGACAGATCTTTCCAATGTCGTCCCTCGCCCGCTCCGATTCCCGTGGCGGTCAGGGCAGTGAAATTCCGGTGGTAAGGTTAAACTTAATTTATTTTTCAGAGGGAATATTGAATCTGAATAACCAGAAGGAAGACCCCATTTATAGAGGGGGCTGGGTAAGTAGGGGCGCGAATTAAGTTTTGGGAATATATTTGACCTTGTGAAGTATTTTCTGCCAAATGACCTCAGTAATAGTCACTGAGCCATCAGAGATTTAGAATCATAGAACCGTAGAATCCCTGAAGTCCAGAAGATGCCTTTCGGCCCATCGAGTCTGTACCAACTCAGAGCATCATACCAAGGCCTTCTTTGCTGTCCTAGCTCTGTAACCCAACACATCTCACCTACACATCTTGGGACACTAAGGGGCAATTTAGTATGGCCAATTCATCTAAAACTTACAACAACAGAAAATGCTGGAAAATCTCAGGAGGCCTGACAGCATCTGTGGGGAGAGAAGAGAGCCAATGTCTCAAGTCTAGATGACCCTTCCTCGGGCTCTGTTGATCTATTCTTTCCCCCCCAACAGATGCTGTCAGACCTGCTGAGATTCTCCAGCATTTTCTGTTTTTGTTTCAGATTCCAGCATCTGCAGTATTTTATTTCTGCCTAATACTTAGCCTTGCTGAAGAAGGAACCAAAGCGTCTCAAAGTTACACGGACATTTCATTAATGTATTTTTTAAAAATATGTCTATCATACCTGTTTCACTGAAACAAGCTCCCAAAGAGAATCTCAAAGATAAATCTAATGGAGGGAGGGTTCTGAATCTACTAAGATCCAGCAAATTAGAAGCATTTGTGTGTGTTAAAGAAGGGAGCGCCACAGAACCACTTTTGCACAAGCATCTGAGTTCCTCTGAAAGTTTCCCACGCAAGAATGAAATGGACGTCACTGCAATGAATAAGAAAACAAACACACATTTTACAATGAAATAACCTATCCCCAGTCACATCTACTTGCCCACACATTTACGGTCATTGCTTCAGAATAAAGTACATTTTCAGCATTACTCATCACACCTCTCTAATAACCATTGGGTAAGTACAAGTAGTCTCATGACGTGTTCAGAAGTTATTCTTGAATGAAGGCTGATTTTTCCACCACAGTTCGGCAATCTAAAAAGTCAAAATATGAATGTATTTTCAAACACTGATAGTTGTCATGATAAGGCACATGATGGAGTCAATTCTATTTCCCGCAAAAGGTTTGACACAAAAATGTAGCAATGAACACCCACAAAAAAAGTTTCTGGCATCTGGAGATGAAGAGTGTCCATCTAAAGTGGTGGTTCAATACAAAGGGCACTAGCAAATAAAGTACGCTACCTACCCAGAAGAATGCAAAGATAGGCATTAAGGGGACCATGTTAACCTGAGCCTAGTGGTATTATCGCTAGACTATTAAACCAGAAATTCAGCTAATGTTTTGGAGACTTGGGTTCGAATCCCGCCATGGCAGATAGTGGAATTTAAATTCAGTAAAAAATAAATCTGGAATTAAGAATTTACTGATGACCATGAAATAATTGTCAATTGTCAGGAAGGAAATCTGCTGTCCTTACCTGGCCTGGCCTACATGTGACTCTAGAGCTACAGCAATGTGGTTGACTCTCAACTGCTCTCCAAAGGCAACTAGGAATGGGCAGCCAGCGATGCCCATGTCCCAGAAAATAACTAACAGGGAGGGAATCCAATGGGATCAGATGGAAAGCACACGCTATCCAGTATTATTTTCCATTGACTTAAAGGACAAGTCACCAGTGGGTTGCCAAAATAATGAGGGCAACTTAAGATCATGGCTGTATATTGCCAGTCTGTCAAGTCACTGACTCTGCTTTCACAACAAGATTGTACCTAATACAAGGGACAAAGGTTGGGGTCAAGTTGAGCATTTGGGTTAAAATGGGTGAGACAAATCAAAAATGTGAGGGTGGCGAGGATTTCAATTAAAATTTTCGGCTTGAATATGCATTCTGATAAAATTCGTTTATGTTAAAAAAATGCAAGAAAAGTATTGTGAGGGCTTTCACAGATAAGGAAACCTTAACAACACACTTAGAAAATGATAATGTAAACAGACAGAACCAATATGGTTTCAGAGAAGGGAAGTTGTGTCTGGCAAATTGATCTGGGTTTTTTTGAAGCTGTAACTAGTCAGACAGATAAAGAATACCCAGTAAATATAGTATACATGGATTTTCAAAGGGCATTTAAGAAGGGCCGGGATTCTCTGACCAAGTCTGTGGCTGGGATTCTCCAATCCCGCTGCAGTGAATGGAGATTTGGCTGAATGCCGAACTCCCCATTTTCGCTGGCAGCAGTAGTTAAAGAATTCTAGTCAAGGTGACCTACGAAACGTTATTTCACAAGTTAAGGCTCATTGAAGAGAGGCTAATATATAAGCATGGATGGAGAATTAGGTAAGGGGTTGGAATCATAGAGTTAGGACAAATGGGGTATTTTCAAGCTGGCAAAGTGGAGGGCTGTAGGGATCAGACATGGAGCCTCAGCTTTTTAAGATCTATATTGATGACTTAGACAAAAAGACCAAGGGTAACATCTTCAAGCTTGCTGATGTTGCATAGTTAGATGGGAACGTGAGGAGGCCACAAAGAGGCTGCAAAGAGATATAGGCAGAATAAGTAGGTGGGCATCAAAGTGAAAGCTTGAGTATAATGTGGGGAAGTGTGAATTTTTCACTTTGATAGTAAGAAAAGCAAATCAATTTTTTCTTGAAGTAAGAACTTGGAAAATATTGATGTTCAGAGAGACTTGGGTGCGTTCATGCAAGGAACAGAAAAGTTAACATGCAGGTTCAACATGCAATTAGGAAGACAAGTGACATGTTGGCCTTTATTGCAAGGGACCTATGGTGCAAGAATAAGGAATATTTGCTACAATTAGATAAGGCTTTGATGAGACCATACCTCGAATACTATTGCAGTTTCAGTCTCCAATTTTAAGGAATGACTTGTTTGCCTTGGAAAAATTGGGCCTATATGCTTTGGAGTTTAGAAGACTGAGAGGTGATCTCATTGATGCATGCAAAATTCTGAAGGGTCTTGATAGGGTAGGGACCAGGAGATTATCTTTCCTTGTTGGGTAGCTGAAAACAAGGAGGTGTTGTCTCAGAATAAGAGATTTGCCTAAGTAAAGGCAAATAAGAGACCCACCAAACCCATTTGTCTTGGAAGAGGAGTAAGGCCACTGTGTCCACTATTGCCCAACCTATTAGCTGTCTTTATTGTCGCTGTGTTGAATCTTGGAACTATCTCCTCCGGGCATTTCTAAACATTTCTGATCAGTCTTAATGGAGCAAAGAAATTGAAGGGCAATAGACCACTTTACCTTTCATCAGGGCTGAAATGAGGACAAATTTCTTCACTCAGATGGCTCTGAATCATTGCAATTCTCTACCCCCGTGGTTTGTGGATACATCATCATTGTGTATATTCATGGACAAGATAAACAGATTTTGGATCTCTCAAGAAATTAAGTAATATGTGGAATGGTAGGAAAGTTGAGTTGAGGCAGAAGATCAGCCATGATCATTCTGAATGGTGGAGAATGTTTGAGGTGTCATGTGGACTACACCTGCTCCAATTCCTTAGGTTCCGATGATAAGCAGTAAATGTAGAATGGATTGAGTTAATATTTTTTGGACTGCGATATTGGATCTTCCACATTCTAAATGGTCAGGTCAGCTTACCTTGCCAAGTTGTTTCAATGTGTCATTTTGCCCTGTATATGTCTCTATTCTGACAGTGCTATACAAAGCTATGAGCCTAACTACCACCACCAGTCAGCCAAGTTGTCTATGCTCCAGAATGCTACAGATAGCAAACCTCATGCAGCAGGATGCCATCATCAACCATTAAAGAAAAGGACAGGGTGCTGAGCTACACTTCTTTCACTGCCTGTAGAATCCATATGATGCTTGGGCCTTGGGCTCCCTGGTCTATTGCCTTCCAATTTCTTTGCTAAATTAAGGCTGATCAGAAATGTTTAGAAATGCCTGGAGGAGATAATTCCAAGATTCAACACATCAACAATAAAGACATCTAATAGGTTAGGCAATAGTGGACACTGTGACCTTACTCTCTTCCAAGACAAATGGGTTTAGTGAATCTCTTATTTGCTTTTACTTAGGCCTTGGAGCTGGAGTGTTAACCTCAGGTAAAATTGCAGATTTGTCTCTGAACTTCCTTAGCTTCCAGCTTCTTTTATGAAGGCATCTGAATTACTGTCATTTCTTTAATTGTGTCAATATTTGAAACATCTGTCCTCATCATATTTTTGCTCTTTGAGATTTCTTGACAGAAATAATTCAATCTAGTGAGAGTTAGAATGATCCTCATTTGAAACCCTATCTTCAAGCTCAATTTAAGTGGAATTTCATTCGCAGTTTCAAGCAGGTTTCTTTGCCTGCAGGCCAATAATCCATTCAACCAACAGGCACGAGACAGAGGGAAACAAGTCTTACATTTATTGTGTCACAGCAAATACCAAACACCTTGGAGCATACACAGGGGCCTCGATCACAGATTGAGTCAATAACAGTATGACAACGTCAATAGTTTAAGAAATAATTGTACCTAACTTTCCAGCCTAGTTTTGCTGTCTTTCCTCTACCTTTGCAAACATGCTACAAAGATAGCAGAGTTAGAAATAAGGATGCCATCTCATCATTGAAGATGTGCCTTCAACAAAAGTAACAAAAAACAGCCATAAGGTCATAGTAACTAGGCCCTTATGGCCATTTGGCCCATCGAGCCAGTTCCACCATTCAATAAGATCATGACTAATTTGTTTGTGGCCTTAACTCCACCTTTTGCCTACACTTCCCTGCCCACCAGCCCCCCCACTCTGCCCCCTTTGCCCCCCAGCCATTGTCCTCATTTTTTTTGTAGATCATAAATCTGTCTAACTCAGCATTGAATATATTCAAAGATTCACTTTCAACTGCTCTCTATGGAAGAAAATTCCAAAGACTAATGACTCTCTGAGGGTCAGAATTACTCCTCATTGCTGTTTCCATCTGAAATGGGAGACCCTTTTTTTAACAATGCCCCACTTTCCTTCTCAAGGGGAAACATCTCTTGTCAAACGCCCTCAGAGTCTTACGTGTTTCAGTAAGATCACTTCTCATACTTCTAAATTCCTAGGCTCTAAACTTTAATAGGATGTGATGGGATGTATGCTCCCTGTTACAAAGAAGAAACTTGCACAGAGTCAAAACTGATGAAGATCAACCACTTTAATTTATTTGTAAATGTAGAATTCACTCAAAGAACTATGAAGGAGCTCATAATTAATTATTGAATTTTAAAACCATGTGGAAAAGTTCAATGAAGGACTAAAAAATTGACCCCCTAACATTTACCTGAAAGCTTCCAGCCAAGGAGAATTTGGTCAAATCTCCATTCAGTGCAGCGGGACTGGAAAATTTCAACTCCAGGCAAGGTCGGAGAATCTGGTCATATGTCTTCCAAGACTTCGGAATATGTGACCATTTATGCTTATGGTTTTGCACCGTGAACACGAACAAGCACTGCCATCCTCAAAGACATCTATTCACGGTTACAACTGGATTCAATGCTTATCCTGGCAGTGCGCAGAAGGTCACCGAACCTTTTCCTACACTGGATCCAGATCTTTCGCATGACATCATGTCTGCTGACCTGACCTTTCAGCTCAGTCCAGACCTCCTTTGTTAAGTGTGTTGACCTCCCCTATAGCAGCAGGTTGCCACATTGGGCACTAGCTGCCTCCAGCAGAACCTGTGGGCACGCTACAGAGAAGTAGGCTACAGACTGGCTGTGACCCTTTCCATCCCACCTGGCATGGTCTCCGGCTGCGGGTGACACACTGCAGACATAATGGACAGCACGCTAACTGCAAAAGGTAGTCAGGCCTCTGGTAGTTCAAAGCAGCAGCCTGAGGCTGTTGAACGATAATCAGCCTTCATGGAGTTCCAATTATAACTCCTTGCCCGACCCTCAATTTACCCCGGCACCTGCCCTCTTCCCAACCTCAGTCTCAGTATGCAACCGGCAGTTAATTGGCCAGCCAGCGTGATGTTGATGTCGGGATCTACTAGCGGACGGGAACAAATTTCACATCCAGTTCCATTCCCACCAAGCACTCTCCCCAGACAGGCCAAAAATACAGAGTTCCTGTTCCTCGTTCTTACCCTGGACCCTGCTGTAAAGTGTAGCTCAGAGGGTCATTTTCACCAGCCGTTCGCCCCTCGCCACCACTGGCAGTGAGAATGGAGAATTTGACATTCAGCCAAATCTCTATTCACTGCAGCGAGACTGGAGAATCCCAACTCCAGGTGAGATCAGAGAATCCGACCATCACCATCAGCACCCGGATGGTAATCTATAAAAGCAGCTCACCCATTGATTGAAATAAAAATCAGGCGTGCTATTCCACAGAGTACTGCCTTATTGAAAGTGAAAAATCAGCCCCACTACAATGCCACTCACTGCTATTTTCTCTCCCTGCAGTATCTAATATGCTTAAAAGCTTTGATAGTAGGTAAGGCTCTTATGACCCAGTACAAGATATCAAACCATCACCAGTGAAACCAGTGTAATCTACATGATTTCACTTGACACAAAGGCACCTTTGTTGTTTTTTTTACCTACTTTCAGTAATTAAAATGCTTTAAATGGATTTAATAAAACACTCATGGGTCAATGGCATTAATTGTAATTTATTAAAGTACAGATTTCCTCTTTTAACCAATCAGTTGCTCCTGTATATCTCACATACAAACTCTGGTTTCAAAAGTTGCAAAGAATCAACCTGATGATACACAGGTAATGTATTCATCGCTGAGCCAATAGGTAAGATCCCAGGCCAAAAAGCCAGTCTATACTGAGTCAACTGATCTCAACCATATCAATGACGAAGACATTGACATTGGGCAAAACCTTACCCAAAAAAATGGCAGAGTCTTGTTTCTGGCAAGAAAACCAGCCTGTTTCTCTCCAGAGAATTATACCCCAATTAAACTCCAGTGAGAGGATTAAACTCCAGAGATTGAACCATATCCCAGTGAGATAAACATACTCCAGCGAGGAAACAAAAACCAGTGAGGGAATCACCTTCAGTGAAGGAAGAGACATTAAAAAAATTATAACAGACAAAAACGACTTGGGCCTGCCAAAAGGCTCGAGTTTGAGAAGTCTCCAGAAAGAGCCTGACTGGGACTGTTAGCTGAAAGTCCAGAGCATGCTGACCACACTGTAGTTTCATGCTTCAGCAGACACTGAAGTGTCAACTTATGCAACGTTTATTTTTAGATGCAGGGCGGGGGGATGTTCGTTTTTAATGTACAGAGTTGCTGAGTTACGATGATATTGCACACACGTCTGTTTGTAAACCCAATAACTGTTCAGTTAATCAAGAGAGTTAGTTTAAGAATGAACTCCAACGATTGAAATCAGTAGACTTTAGTGAGGCTGAGCACCTCTGCAGCTTTTTACTGATAAAGCTGGAACATGGTTTTATTGAAAGCAAAATATATTCCTGCCGAAGCTGTCTTGTAGAACAGAATCTGTTCCAACATGGCACATCAGTATTTCTAACCGGTTGATGCGGCTTTCCAAATGTTATACTTCAAGTCTGGTCTTCAAGATAACACTCATTGTTAGGGATACAAAAACAAGCAGGGGGCTTCAGAGCCTGACGCTGACAAGCACATTTCAAATAAATTTCAATTTGAAAAGTTTCCCTTTGGGATTTTGACCGGGTCACCTCCATTGGCATGGAGACAGGTTTCCCTGTCCAATTAAGGATGACAGGCAGGCTGTCAAAGCTGGAGGGGAAATCGGAGGCCGCGCAGCTCGAGAGGATCAGCACTGGAGGGTCTGTAACTGAGAGGGTACGTCAACATGGGTGTGCCCCCTCAGCAACCTTCTTTCAAAAATGCAAATAAAAAAATTCAAAAATCTGCCAGGCCACAACGGTGGACGAGGAGGGGCGGAATCCTACTACAGGGTGGCCTTTGGCTGTGCCTGTGCCCAAGTGGGCAAGGAAGGCCTCTAAGCATGCACTAGCACACCAGCCTGCTCCTTGGTGCCCACCTCCAGACAGTTAAATTACACCACCCCCCCCACCCCACCCCTATCGTGTCTGAAAATTGGTTGAAACACCTATTGCTCTCCTTTAACAGAGCTCAAGGCTCCTGTGATGATTGTCCTTTTAAATTCCACCTGCGGAATACAGGTCACATGACCTGGGGGAACCAGTCAGGGAGCAGGGTGGGGGATCACCCTTGCAAGCTTGGGTACCCATTCCAAAACCTTCTCCGGAGCGGACTTGCAGCCATGAGCCTGCAATCCTCTTTATTGCCTTTACATAGAACATAGAACAGTACAGCACGATACAGGCCCTGCAGCCCTCAATGTTGTGCTGAGCTATGTCCAAATCCAAGATCAAGCAATCCCACTCCCTATAATTCTGGTGTGCTCCATGTGCCGATCCAACAACCACTTGAAAGTTCCTAAAGTATCCGACTCCACTATCACAGCAGGCAGAGCATTCCACACCCCAACCACTCTCTGAGTGAAGAATCTACCTCGGACATCCCTCCTATATCTCCCAACATGAACCTTATAGTTATGCCCCCTAGTAACAGCTACATCCACCCAAGGAAATAGACTCTGCATGTTCACTCTATCTATCCCCCTCGCCATCTTGTAAACCTCTATTAAGTCGCCTCCTATCCTCCTCTGATCTAAAGAGAAAAGCCCCAGCTCCCTCAACCTTTTCTCATAAGATCTACCCTCCAAACCAGGCAGCATCCTGGTAAATCTCCTCTGCACTCTCTCCGAAGCTTCCACATCCTTCTTATAGTGAGGTGACCAGAACTGCACCCTACATTCCAAATGTGGTCTCACCAAGGTCCAGTATAGTTGCAGCATAACCCCATGGTTCTTAAACTCAAATCCCCTGTTAATAAACACTAACACACTATAAGCCTTCTTTACAGCTCTATCCACTTGAATGGCAACCTTCAGAGATCTGTGGATATGAACTCCAAGATCTCTCTGCTCCTCCATATTCCTCAGAACCCTGCCGTTGACCCTGTAATCTGCATTCAAGTTTGTCCTACCAAAATGAATCACCTCGCACTTATCAGAGTTAAACTCCATCTGCTACTTTTTTGCCCAGCTCTACATCCTATCAATGTCTCCTTGCAGCCTACAAGAGCCCTCCACCTCATTCACTACTCCACCAATCCTGGTGTCATCAGCAAATTTGCTAACCCACCCTTTAGCCCCCTCTTCCAAGTCATTGATAAAAATCACAAATAGCAGAGAACCCAGCACTGATCCCTGTGGTACACTGCTGATAACTGGCCTCCAATCTGAAAAATTTCCCTCCACCACCACCCTCTGTCTTCTATGAGACAGCCAGTTACTTATCCAATCAGCTAAATTTCCTTCCATCCCACACCTCCTTACTTTCTTCATGAGGAACCTTATCAAACGCCTTACTAAAATCCATGTATATGACATCAACTGCTCTACCTTCATCTACACACTTAGTTACCTCCTCAAAGAATTTAATTAAATTTGTGAAGCAGGACTTACTCCCCACAAAACTGTGCTGACTATCCCGGATTAAACTGCATCTTTCCAAATGGTCATAAATCCTATCTCTCAGGACCCTTTCCATTAACTTACCCACCACCAAAGTAAGACTAACTGGCCTATCATTACCACGGTCATTCCTATTTCCTTTCTTGAAGAGAGGAACAACGTTTGCCACTCTCCAGTCCTCTGGCACAACCCCCGTGGGCAGTGAGGACCCAAAGATCAAAGCTAAAGACTCCGCAAGCTCATCCCTTGCCTCCCAAGGTATCCAAGGATGTATCCCATCTGGCCCAGGGGACGTATCGACCCTCAGGTTTCTCAAAATTGCTAATACATCTTCTCTCAGAACATTTACCTTCTCCATCCTATCAGCCTGTATTACCTGCAAATAAATATGTTGTTTTTCTCTGAACTGGTGAACAAGAATTATTAGAGCTCTTAATGAGAATAATTAGATGCCCATTCATAGGGTTGGGATCCCCAACCACAGCACCACCCCCCATCCCCCTAAAATAGCTAGCATGCAAACAGGGTCAGGGAATGCCATCCGGTGCCTGTATTTTTGGATTATGCCCTCCTCTGCTCACAATATCAATAGGACCTGAAAATTCTGCCTCAGGTATCAGGGAAAGAAAGCTGGTGATTGACCTGGGACCTAAAATTTACCATCAGTCACATCCACTCTCAGGCTGAATTAACAATTAAAAATAGTTACTTGGAATTGACTGCTTAGAATTGTGGACTGAAGGGCACAGGCCAAAGTCATGACTCAGTACCCTAAACATGCCTCAGTCAAGAGTCTAACCATGAGCAATTCAATGGAAAACACACTTGATCCAAGTAAAATCTGTAGTCAATACGATATTAGATTCTAACCTGAAGCTTTCCTGCAAACTGGTTAGAAAGCAGATCCTATTTGAAGTTTCCATTTGAAGATTAAAGAGATTTGAACCCACTTTCACCAAAATTGTGCTGAGGCTTAACAGATCCTATGGGGATCAATCCCAGAGCCAGTGGTGTGGTACATCGTAATTATGCACTTTCAGAGTCTGCCAGAGCAACACCAGAGCAGTATGGTCACATGTGCACTACAATGTTAGCACGGTAAACACCATATGCAACAGGTTTCTGACCTGTTTTCTGTTGATATTGTGGTTTATTGATTTTCTTCTGCAAATATTTGAGCTATAATTTTAGGTCTAGGTTACGTTTGCGTTGTTGGGAAGATGTTGGAAAAGAACAGAAGAATTTCTGCAATGTTTTAGTGATGTAGTTAATCATTGTTTTGAGCGTGATGGTATGTTCATAGAATCCTGACAGTGCAGAAGGAGGCCATTCAGCCCATTGAGTCAGCACCAACTTAGCACCTAACTACTGCCCACCCGATCCCTGTAACCCCTAATCTACAGATCTTTGGACACAAAGGGACAATTTAACATGGACAATCCACCTAACCTACACATCTTTGTACACTTAGGGGCAATTCAGCATGGCCAGTCCATCTAACCTACACATCTTGGGACACTGAGGGGCAATTTAACATGGCCAATCCACCTAACCTGCACATCTTTGGACACTAAGGGTAAATTTAGCATGGCTAATCCACCTAACCTACACATCTCTGGACTGTAGAAGGAAATCGGAGTACCTGGAGGAAACTTATGCAGACATGGGGAGAACATGAAGACTCCGCATAGGCAGTGACTCAAGGCCAAACTTGAACCCAGGTCCCTGGCACTGTGAGGTAGCAGTACTAACCACTGTGCTGCCCTATGTTAAGTAAGAAGTCTCACAACACCAAGTTAAAGAGCAACAGGTTTATTTGGTAGTGGCGTTTACTACCAAATAAACCTGTTGGACTTTAACCTGGTGTTGTGAGACTTCTTACTGTGTTTACCCCAGTCCAATGCCGGCATCTCCACATCATGACTGCCCTACGTTGTCATGGTTGCGCAGAGAGGAAGCGCTCTCCATAGTATCATGGGCAGTAGGAAACTGTATTTGAATTCCAGAGGATATGGACTGATAAAAAAATGATCTAACTGACGTTTACTGTGCAGATTAGGAACACACGTGACAGCACCGCAAAAGGAACTAAGCAAATGCAACAGCAACTATTTTCATATTAATTTACAATTTGTCGAAGGTAAGTTGTGTTTGATAAATTTAGCAGGGGCTATTTGAATGGGGGATCCTGTCGATAACGTGTATATGGATTGTCGGAAAACCATTCATAAAATGGTTCACAAGAGATTAGATAGCAAACTCAGCCATGAGTGCCTATACATTAATACCGCAATAAACAGAGGATGATTGAACAAGGGTTGAACCATAAAAATTCAGGAACAAATGTACATTCCGCCATGCTGGTTGTCATTAGTATGAAGCATGCAGCAAAGAGAATCCTGGGAGAGGTGAAGCACTCTCCATGAACATATTTAGATTAGACTTCCAGCGTGCAACCAGGGACCTGGTTTAAATTAACTACTACCAGCCAGGCTTCCCAGGGCTCAGACATCCCCGTGGTGGATGGAAGGGATGTAGCAGCTGTCGGCTTCAGAAGGTAAATGTTTTTTATGGCATTCCTTGTGGTCCAAGGACAGCAGGAAATCTCAGGAGGTCTTTGGCCTCCCTTTTTCTAACTATGCCTTCTCTCTCCCCCGTCATGGTTTGTCAACCATTACCCTCCTCCTCAAGGCCTGATCTTCCGCCACCCACACCCACATCAGATTGTCAGGAAGGATCCCAAAGAATTCCCAATTACAGTCCTCTGTATCTAGTTTTCCCACCCAGCAATAGGCTGATTCATCAGCTTGTGTGGCTGCCAGGTAGGCATTGGAACTGGAAATGATAATGAGGTCCTGCCATCAAATTCAATGAAAGCTTCATGTCCTTGGAATCATTGGACTACTTTCACCTATTCCTCCATCCCATACCACCCCAAACCCCCCCATCCCACATTTACACCTCCTTGTAAAACTGCAGTATAAGATTATGGGTGGGATTTTCTGCTCCCCAGATGTTTTGTGGCATCTTCCAGACCCGCCGCTGCCAACAGGTTTCCCTGTTGATCGCACTCTTCGTCACTTGGGAAACTGCGGCAGGGCTTTGCAGTCGGCAGGACTGGCAAATCCAGCCAGCGGTAATGGCCCGAAAATTTCAGCAGAAGTGTCGCAGCATGGATTAAAAATTGATTCATAGACAAGAGCCAAAAGGGGTGATTTTAATTCTAAGAAACTCGACGGCAAATGGGTGAATAAATAAATTGTCCGTCCCATTCCTACTGCCTTCTATTTTAAACAGGTCTGCTGAGCAGGCAACACGGACAACTCCCTGAATTATAGGGGCTCTATCTTTAAACATACAGATTGTGAACCACATTCGTGGTCAATTGCAATTTGAACCATCAGCCTAAGTGAGAAACTTCTTTCTTGCTCGGTTAGGGTAGCAGGAAGAGGAACCAGGGCTAGAAAAGGAGCAAACAGACTATTTTCAAAAGTTCCTCAGTGACCCATATTAAAAAATTAGCCCTTCCACCCCACTCTGCACCCCATCTACATGGCAACACTACTCCGAATCCTCTGTCTCTGGGGCCTAACCCTCTGCTCAGGACGCAAATATATAAATAAACCTTTGAGGTGTAAGAGTTAGAAAGTAATAATAAATTTGAACAAATTATAGAATAGATGATAGCTTGAGGACTGAGTTCAACTTGAGGCGTCACATTATGTAAAGAATATGAAAAGCACAGAGGATACAAAACACATTCACTGGACTGATATCAGTGATCTTTTCATAGAATCATAGAATTCTACAAAGCAGAAGGAGGCCATTCAGCCCATTGAGCCTGCACCGACCACAACCCCATCCAAGCCCTATTCCTATAATCCCACATATTTACCCTGCTAGTCCCCTGACACGAAGGAGCAGTTTAGCATGGCTAATCAACCTAACCCATACAGCTTTGGACTGCAGGAGGAAACCGGAGCACCCGGAGGAACACAGACATGGGGAGAACGTGCAAACTCCACACAGACAGCACAAATTGAGATCATAATTTTTTTTGAGTTTTTTTTCACAAAGGACCATTAGAACATGAAGTCTTTGCTGTGGAGCCTGATACATTACATGGGCTTTTTTTCCAAGAGAAGATTGAAAGAAAAAAAAGCTTGCATTTATATAGCACTTTTCACAACCTCACGTTGCCCCAAAAGCGATTAACAAACAATTAAGTACTTACAAAGCGTAATCGCTGCCTTGAAGTTGACAATTGCAGCAGTTAATTTGCACAAAGCAAGATAACACAAAGAATATCCAAATAATCTGATTAAGTGACGGATAAACGGAACTAATAGTTGAAACAGAGGAATCCAACCTGGAGCAATAGAATAATTTTAAATTGATCCAGTTAAATGTCAAAAGGTCCCCTTCTGAGCTGTAAATTGTTGTTCTGTGGAATTAATAATCTCATATTCAACGCTAAATAATTAGAACACTCAGAAATCAAATTGTTCAACCTAATGATGACTCAGTAGTCAAGTGGATATTATGGAGCTGAATCATATCCTGACCAGAAAGGTAATCAGTCTTAGTTACTTTAGTTAAATGCTTCTGGGTTGTTGGTAGATTATTGAATGCATTCCAGTGCCTCAAGAGAGGCCGGGGGGACGAGGGGAGGTACATCCCACTCACTGTTGAGTAATATTCCGCTGATAAGTGCAATTGAGCAACGGTCCCTTAAAGACAGCTCAGTCATGCTGCCCTCCTTGGATGTAAAATCCATGTAAATTCACCATCAAGACTCACATATGAGAAACTGCCTCTCAGGCAAAATAACAGAGAGCAATGTACCACAAGGAGTTTTGCCTCTCAGCACAGTTTAAAGTAAAAGAATGGGGGGTAAAACAGAGAAACACAAGACATTGCTGGAACCTGGGTTTGAGTCGAGCAATTAAGGGTGGCACTGTAGTACAGTGCCTGCTGCCTCCTAACCAACATCCCCCACGACGATGGCATTGCTGCAACTGCCTCAGTACTCAATGCCGGCAACTGTCTACTAGTGCCAGGGACGTTCTCCCCGTGTCTGCATGGGTTTCCCCTCCAGGTGCTCCAGTTTCCTACCACAGTCCAAAGATGTGTAGATTAGGTTGATTGGCCATGCTCAATTGCCCCTTAGTGTCAGGGTGATTCATAGGGTAAATATGTGGGGTTATGGGGATAGGACCTGGGCTGGATTGTTGCCAGTGCAGGCACGATGGGCTGAATGGCCTCCTTCTACACGATAGGGATTCTATGATTCTACGATCAGATTAATATCCCCAAACATTCTCCTGATGTTAGGTAGCTTCTTTTCTCGAACATATGTAAATTAAATGTATGTTGAGAGAATTATATTGGTAGGCATGGATCTGTGTCAAAAAAAGTGAACTCCAATTGGCCGAATTTGAAGTTTGATTCAAGGACAGTAGGTGCAGGTAAAACTTAAAAGATCATTTCACCAAATTGATCTTCATCATGTTTATGCTCTCCTGCTGCCCCACCTTAACTAGCCCAGTCTGCATAACTTTCCATTCCTTTCTCTCTTGTACTTATCTAGCCTCCCCCTCCAGGCATCTCTGCTCCTCTCCTCAACCACTGTTTGATGCTGACACACAGTGAAAAAGTCGAAGTCATTTTGCCCTTGCTGGCACTGGAATCCAATCCTCAGAAGAAAGGACCGAGAGCATCCTTGCTACCTCGTAGCCAAAGTGAAAGAAGGCAGGAAGAAGTAGCAGGCATGTGCAGTGAGTGTGATATTGGCATGTGCCATTGACAGACTGATACAAATAAAAGGCTGCAGCTATTTTATGTTCCATTTCTTGCTAGTGACAAATTTTTGCAACGCATGTGTGCAATGAAATAGCTGTTTCGTCAATTTTTCAGGTTGCCCACTCATCTTAAGGGGGTATTTTTGTGAATAAGATAGCCACCAAAGTAATTTGTGCAGTGTTGATGCAGGAAGTGCCATTTCTGAGACATTCAGTCACAGAGCCCAAGGCTGCTATTTACAACAGCTACTCATGTGACCATGAGTCACCGGTTCTCGATAGCAGTCCTACTCAAAGAGACGTAGTGTGTCAGTGTGTGGTTTTAGTATCAGCAGTGACATGTGTACAGAGCTATGAGACAGCAGGAATAGCACTTGGTGCGACCAAAAAACAAATCATATTAACACTTTATGTGCCTGCCAGAATCCACAAACGTATCAACCAGCATAATCTACTGTCACCCCGACGCAATTACTTTTAATTGAATATTTTCTGAGTTGAATCACAATAGTAGTCATTCATATCCAGGTGATATATCCAACAGTGAAGTTCCTGAATAGCTAATACAATCCCATAGTTCCAAATGGATCTTTGATAAGGGTTGGCACGGTAGCAGAATGATTAGCACTGCTGCCTCACAGCACTTGGGACCTGGGTTCAATTCTGGCCATGGGTCACTAACTATGTGGAGTTTGCAGGCTCTCCCCATTTCTGCGTGTGTTTCCTCCAGTTTCCTCTAAAGATGTGTTGATTAGGTGGGTTTTCCATGCCCCTCATTGTCATAGAGGTTAGCAGGGTAAATACTTGCGGTTACAAGGATAGGGCCTGGGTTGGATTGTTGTTGGTGTAGGTCTGATGGGCCAAATGGCCTCTTTCTGCACTACAGGGGTTTTATGAGTCTGTGAGAGGGGATTGTAACTCAGCTATATATAGAATTGGCTTGGTGACTAAAATGGCTCTTTTTGTTTTGCATTTTCTCATGCTTCAATAATGTACCTATAGAATTTTTTTGATGGCACTCAAATGTTATTCCCTTGATGGCTCAGATGGTAAAGATATTATTAGATCAGAAAATCCCATTCCCAGTCTATATTGAATCAGCATTTGAGATGCTCTGCTCCCTTGGCTAGAGAGTAGATGTTAACCAGTGTTTGTGCTCCTGACCTGTATCCAGCAATCCCCGCTGGAAAGTGCATTTGTGAGAAGAGGACTGAAAGAATATTTCAAACTTTCCCCCTGGATTTTAATATTTTTTTGAAAAGTTGGACCACCGCTTCATTTCTTTTTCGAAGGAACGTGCCTTAAATCCCTTGATAGAACAGAGGACCAATGGATATTCTTCTAATTCGACCAGTGGAAACTGATTAGTTCCAGTTGCTCCGCTAAACAGTGTGATGAGCATAGAGACGTTATTGATAGTCTGGCAACACACAGCTAGCACTTGGAATGTGTGCCTTTGAGATCTTGTTCAGTAAAACCATTTTTCCCTCCTTTTCATTTGCTTGATTTGAATCATTGGGTTAAAAGAGGTAAAAATATTTGTACGCTATTGTGGAATTCTTATTTGAAAAACCAACTTTAGGTGTGCTTTAATTTGGTCTGACAAAACCTTATCCAAACACCCTTCAAAACACAAAATTTTACATTTAGCACTGTTGGAGTTACATTCCTATCTTCAAGCTTAAACATCAGGTTATCTGAATCTTGTGAATTAAGAACCACACCATGTATCACATAGAACCTTCCATAATAATACAGAGAATGTGGCTCAGTATAATTAGCAACAGCATAACTGCATTGATAGAGGGTGATGATTTACTTGATAAAAGATGAGTCAATTTATTACTGACTGTTGTGAACTTAAGTGATTTGTAAGGACTCGAATGATTCATCGCAGATTGCGAGCATGGCTGAGGTAAAACTGGTGTTAGGTTCTTGTTTTAAAACACACATCAAAATTATTCAAGCTAAACAGCAATTAAAAAGCCATTTAAGAATAATGTTTTTTTAAAAAAATCAGAATTTCTTACCCCCGCCAGAATCTGCGTACCACTGTTTATCATTATCCTTTTCCAGAGAAGTAGTTAACGTGCATATTTTGGATGTTTACAGAGCAAATTGAAATGATAGCCAACCATGTCCTGGGTTTGCAAGCCAATAAAATTGCTCCCACACATTGAATAAATTGTGAGGAATTTATTGGCGTGCAGGAGCCCTTTTTGTGTGTGCAGCCTTTATCCAGTTTATTGCTATCGTGCTGCAGCTTTTAAAGCCATTGCTGTTTTTCTTTGAGGATTTACCTGCTGGGTCAAATAGAATTTCATCTTTCAATTTCCTTGGGTAGAAAGCAGCAGCAGTCATATTGCACCATGTTGCTCGTTAAAGCTTCAAAGTCACTTGGGTAACTTTGCTACATCCGCCTCGTTTTATTTGTTGAAAGAGAGTAACTATTTTTCTTCCCAATTTTCACCCTGTCTTTTCGCTCTTAGTGGAGCTCACTCATTCTGCTTATGGTTCTATAGGCTTGAAAAATCCTCTGTTACTTTATCCAAATGGTCACAATTTATGTGCAACTTTCAGACGGTGAATGGCAGTAGGCTTGACTGTGGAGCCATATCTAAATATCTTCCCTCAATGTCTCCAATTTTAAATGATCATCCTCGTGTACAAATCCCTTCATAACCTCATCCCCTTTTGAGACTGAAGCCTTTACAAACATTACCCCTGTCATTATCCTCCAAACAGGCAGAATCCTGCCTCAAGGTTGGCTTGCCTTCAGGCATCTAAGCTATCTGCTTTATAATTCCTTCGAAACCTAAGTTGAAGGTGCAGGTTGTCACCGGTGCTGCTTTCTCCCCTTTCTTAGGTATAAAACAGAAGAGAATCCTCCCCATATTTTTGATAAGAATGCATTGTTTAAGAAGAGTTGAAATCCATTGAGTAGAGATTCTGACTTACCCGCTGTAGAATGGCAAGACATTCTCCATGGAAGGTTGGAGACTGAGGGGCCCAGATAGAAGTTTATAAAATTACGAAAGAAAGAGATATGGAGAATAGTGGGAAGCTTTTTCCCAGGGCAGAAATGACAATTACAAGGGGACACAAATTCAAAATAAGAGGGGAAAGGTTCAGTGGAGATGTGCGGGGATGTTTTTTAAAGATAGAGAGTGGTGGAGGCCTGGAATGCACTGCCAAGTGAAGTGGTTGAGGCACAGATGTTAGCCACAGTTAAGACATATTTTGATAGGTCTATGAACAAATGGGGAATAGAGGGAAATAACTGATTGGTTTAGATAGGTAAATGTAATCAGCGTAGGCTTGGACAGCTAAAGAGCCTGTTCCTGTGCTGTGCAGTTTTTTTGTTCTTTTTGACATTTCCTTGTTCTGTTTTCATGTAATTAGATTCTTAAGGGTGGGACTTTCCAGCCACGCCCACCCCCAAAACCTGAAAATCCCACTCGTGATCAATGGCCCGCATTCCTCCCTCTCCCACCTGCTACGATTGCCATGGTGGGTGGGGCTGGAAAATTCCCCCTTAAATTTGAATTGAGTAGAAAAAACATGCAGCTTGTGAGATTTGCCAGAAAATTACTGCTGATTACAAAGACACGGTAAAAAAAAACCCAATGAATTGCACCAACTCACCCAGTGATAACGGAGCTGGCTTTTCATATTAACTACTTATATTTACAGTAGAAAGTTCAGTTTATTTAATAATTTTGACTTTACTGATCCATTTCAGATGGTGACAGCTGCAAGCATACTTTGATCTACAAAAAACATGGAAACTGGAAGTAGGAGTAGGCCATTCAGCCCTTTGAGCCTGTTCTGTTGTACTGAGAAGTTTGAGGCACAAACTGTGCACATCTGCACTGCGGTTGTGAATGACAAAGTGTATGTAACAGTGTAAAAAGTCAATGGCGAGTGACATCCATGCGTTTCCTATTGGGTAAAAGAGCCCAGTTGTTGTGTGAAACTCCTGAGTAGGCTGCAGGCCAATGGTGAGCTGTCTGGGGCAGAACAATAGTTGTCCAATCCAAGTCGTGCTCGGTGGTTTCTTGTATGGATATACAAGAACAATCATGGGCTCATCATGACATGGTTTCCACGTGGTGAGTTCCCTCTCTCGTGCCTTTCCAAAGGGGATTTATTGTTCCTCAAGAAGACAGGGAAACCAGAGGGAACGTTTTCTTTGAGCACACCTAGAAGCTGAACCAAGACTGGCAGATGATTGGAGCCAGTCAGAGAAAGGAATGCAGGAGGATACGTACTTACGCTAATGTAGGAAGACCTGGCTGTACGTAATGAGCTTTGTTCTGGACTCAAACTAAAAAGATAAGGAACGGTGGTAAACAAAGGCACGCATACTCAACCATCTAGAAATTGACCTTTGTGGCAAAAATATGAACATCTGGCACATCATAAACTTTAAAAGCAGCAGGGTACAACATTATAGCTGCTTATATATTTAAAAAATCAGCTCAAATTTTTTTACGAGCAGTGATTCCCCTTTCGAGCATCATAGCCATATATGCGACTTACGGACGGTTTAACTGGATAAGTCCCTAGAATGTTTACCTTAACGATTTTCAGCAACTTTTACATTATTATTAAAATAAACATATTTTAAAGCTCATATTCCTGCTCTGAGCCTCTCTGGCGTGGATGAAAGTAGTCAAAAATCATAACCCCTGAAGACAGCACTTTTAATTTTCGCGGGGGCAGTACTGGAGGTGGGCATGTTTCAGCATTTGTATTTAATGGATGCAACTGGCCATTTAAATCATCAGCTGACCCCACTCAAGCAGTTTAGCGGCGTGGAACCTGAAGTGTGCAGAGTAGACCTGGTAGGAGCAGGTCTGAATTTAATGTATTCCTTTGGGGAGGTAGGTATCCCAGTGTTATTTGCCCATTGCCCCAAAGGTGATACAAAATCAATTCCAATCTTCCTTTAACTGAAGCAAGGAGGAGGGTAGGGCTCCTTGCCTCAAAGTGCCATTATTTTTGCCTCTTCTGCCTCATGCACCCAGGTGGCAGGAAGAACTGGAGGAGGGCGCATAGTGCTTCAGAAGGTAGATAGATGATGGGCATGGCACCCTTATACATAGCAGCCAGAGAAGTCAATCACCATGAGCAACCAGAGGTCAGAGGTAGGGCAGAAGGCCATGAGGGCAAGGCTGTTGCCCGTGTACTAGGAAGGAGGAGAAAGGTCAGCACAACCAGGTGCTAGCCTTTGGGAAGGATGTACAGAGCGAGGATGGCCTACCTCAACATAGCAGAGAACCAGTGTCTAAAGAGACCGAGGCTAAGCTACAAGTTGGTGCCAAACATATACCTCATGATCCAGCAGCAACGCAAGCCACAATCTATTCACCCTCATGCCCTGCCATTGGCTGAAAAGGTAACCATCACTGCCAACTTCTATGAACAAACAAAAGAACAAAAGAACAACACAGCAATGGAAACAGGCCCTTTGGCCCAACGAGCCCGCACCACCATCTTAACAATGTATTTTTCCTACACCTCCCTTGATTTGTATCTATGCCTCAAGATCTTTCCAAGGTTAACCAGAGGATCTGTCTTGTATCCCAGTGAGCAGTATATGGCTGTCCATTCCAACAACCACATCCTGATAATGGGTGGAAAGGGGGTAGGTGGATGGGTTAATGAGTATTCATTGGCACCTTGAGACTTGGCAGCTAACTGCATGACTATATAATACCTGTGCCAGGTAATGTTGGCAAGATGATGCCACCTCCATGCCTGTTTCCTGTATTTTAATTCTTTCCAGTGTCCTCGTTCCCCTCTTAATTATGGAATTTCATTAGCTGTCCACCAGTTATCTGGCATACAATGATTTCTAATAGATAATTAAATAGGTTTAGTAATGCCTCTGCTATCCCAACCTTACAGTCTTTCAAAATACATGCATTCAATTCATTCATACCAGGGCTTCATCAGTAGGACTAGGGGGCACAGCCTCAAGATAAAGGGGGGGAGGTTTAGAACGGAGTTGAGGAGGAACTTCTTCACTCAAAGGGTGGTGAATCTCTGGAATTCTCTGCCCGTTGAAGTGGTGGAGGCTGCCTCGCTCAATATTTTTAAGACGTGGGTTGATACGTTTTTGATAGGCAAGGGGATTAAGGGTTATGGGGAGAGGGCGGGAATGTGGAACTGAGCCACAACAGATCAGCCATGATCTTATTGAATGGCGGGGCAGGCTCGAGGGGCTAGATGGCCTACTCCTGCTCCTATTTCTTATGTTCTTATGTTCTTATGGATATTTAGCTTATTCAATGCATCCCTGCTTACCTCATCCCTTATTTCATCATTCAATATCACATCTGTTTTATTTCCCTGATAAATACCAAGCAAAATAATTATTAATTATAATCATAAGGTTTTCATAAAGTTGTATTCCAGGACTTGAGCAGAAATTTCCTCCAATTAAGTATTGGAAAAACCAAAGTCTACTGTTTCCAGTCCCTGTTCCAAAATCCATTTCCTAGCTATTGACTCCATTCCTCTCACAGACAACTGCCTGACACTAAACCCGACCTTTTCTAACCCTGGTATCATATTTTGACTCTAGGATGAACTTCTGACTAACTATCCATGACCAAGGTCACCAAATTCCATCTCTCACCTGAATTCACCGCTGCCTCAGCTCATCTGCTGCTGTAACCTTCAATCATACTTTTTTAAAAAATCTCTACTATTCCAACACACTCCTAACTGGTATCTCACAACCTACTCTCCATAAACTTGAGGTTATCTAAAGCTCTGCAACCCATGTCCTTGCTCTCACTAAGTCCCTTTCCCCTGTCATTGTTCATTGACCTATGTTAGCTTCCACTTAAGTAGTACCTTGATTTAAAATTGTCATCCAAGTTTTCAAACACCTCTATGACCTTGCACCACCCCCTTTCTTTACAATCTCTTCCAGCTTCACAAGCCTCTGGGATACTGTATTCATCCAATTATGGTCTCCCCAGCAACAGCAATTTTAATCGCTCCATCATTGGTGGCCATAGTACCAATTGCCTCGGCCTTAAACTCTAAATTCTCTTCCCCACATGTCTCTACCTCACGGTTCTCCCTTATGACACTCGTTAAAATCTATTGTTGTGTATTCTCTGGCTTGTTGTACGTTTTGTATATCTGAATTATCTCAAAGAAATGCAGAAGTGACACTAGCTGTAAGACTCCAACAGGTTTATTCACAGTGCTTTAAAGTATCTCAGCAATCACAAGATTTCTAAACACACGTTCAGTTCTCAGGACTTTCCAGAAACTTCTGTTTACTTTCACTCTCAGAACTACTGTTTACTTTAGCTCTCAGGGGCTCCGTTCAGGCTTAATCAATCAAGTACAATGAATGTAGGTCAATCACAGAATATCGAACACAGATCAATCAAGCCATTGAACTTGTACTCGGCCTGACACATATGCAGAAACAGAGTCTCCTGCATAAGAAGAAATCAGAGACAAAATGCATCCCAGGAACACCTGACCTGGGAGGCAGAATGAAAAGCCAAATTATGGAGCAGTTTCTCCCAGAAAATCTAGGCCGGCAGGTCACCCTGCAGCACCTAACTCTTTGACCAAGCTTTTGCTCATTTGGCCTAATATTTCCCTAGGTGCCATGGGGTTGTATCATGTTTTACAATGCTCCTTGAAGCTATAGAAGCCCATTGCGAAGTGGATAAACTCTTAACTACATGAATGGATATTTTGTTCTTGATTCCCATATCCAATATTTTATAGCTAATAAAAGATTTGAAAGAAAATAAAAATATGAAGCAATTACTTTGATCTTTCAGTTGGCAGCAGACTAGGTGTGTGCTGATTGCAATTTAAACTGCCCACTTATCATTTTATGATGGTACTTTTGAACTTTGCAGTTCTGGTTCCATTTTGAATCTAGTGATAACCAGAGTTAGGAGGGATGAGCATAATTCCAATGAATTCCATGCCCTCTTCTTCATCATAAACTCAGGATTGGCCCCTTAACGTCTGTATCATTTCATTGGCTTACGCGATTTTCAAATGGAGCTGCCACTCCCAACACTGCAAGATCCCCCTTCCGACAATGTTCGCTACCCCTCTGCCTCTAACAATACTCACCCTCCCAAAAAATACTCTCTGCTCTCTCCTCCCTCAACAGTACTCACCGCTCCCTCTCCCCCAACAATACTCACACATCCTCCCTCACTCTTCACAATGCCTCCCAAAATGCTCACATCCCCATACAATACTTCGCAACCTCCAACCCCTGCCCACACTACATTGTTCAGAAAATGTGTACCACCACCCACACCCTGTCAATGCTCACACCACCAACTGACCATCCCCCCTCCCTCCCAGTTTACCCTCCCCCTGACCTCCCCACAACCCAAACAATGCTCATTCTCCTCCTCTACATATTGGCTGACAATGCTGACTCTTTTGACATTGACAGGGATTCCGGAAGGTGATTCGGGAGTGGGGGTGAATGTCGCCAAGAGGGGATATGAGCGTAGTCGGAAGGGGTGGGAGTATTGTCAGGGTTGTGCATTGCTGGGAGAAAGGTGAACATAGTCAGGGGTCTCTGTGTGCTTTGACACTCCAGCTGATTTACTTTGAGCAGTGCTCCTTCGCAGGCTTTGCACCTGCTAGGAAAAGCTCTAAATAAATCCGCCCAAAGACCAGGGTAAGTATCGGGCAAACAATCCAGACCTTTCTTTTTCAACCCATTTGATTCCACTGTAGTAGGGAATCCAGGCAGGCTAAAACGGACAATCAGACATTTCCACTTTCTAAGTAACATAGAATCCGTATCGTGCAGAAGGCCATATGGCCCATCGAGCCTGCACCAACAATCACCCCACCCAGGACTTATCTCCATAACCCCACATATTTACTCTGTTGATCTCCCTGAGACTAAGGGGCGATTTAGTGTGGCCAATCAACCCTAACCTGCATATCTTTGGAGTACGAGAGGAAACCAGAGAACCTGGAGGAAACCCAATCGGAGAACATGCAAACTCCACACAGATAGTGTCTAGATGCTAGATTTGAACCCGGGTCCCTGGCACCATGAGGCAGCAGTGTTAACCACTGTGCCACCGTGCCACCCATCATAAGAAAATGCCATACAGTTGCACATCCTTAGCATTGAGTCATTCGCCACTCCTCATAGCGGAAGTATCAGGCCAATATTTTACTGACCCTCTTACTTTTACTGCAGGATGGCTCACAACAGAATCTCGGAGATTAGTCTTTCATTCCTGGAGACGCCTGGTGGTTTGTTAACTCTAAAATCTCGAGAAAGATCAGATGATCTTTTGTTCAAGCTATTGCAAGTTTTTTCAAAAAAAAACGCAGCGCACAGGCAGGGTCTGGATGCCATCACTGAGGCTTTAGTGATTTTAATTATAGCTCCTTGCAAGGGAAGTAAACAGTTCAGTTTTTTTTTTGTGTTTAGAGAATGAGTCTGACTGGTCTCTTTTTCCAGATCCTCTTGTGGTTGAAGCTACTGTGCGAAACCTTGCCTTCTGTGGTTGGAGTAATTCCCTACACCTCCACTGCATTCTGTTAACCCACATTACAACAAATAGCACAGGCAAAGGAAAAAAACACCTCCCTTCACAGCTTCCATCCCCCCGTGCTGAATTCTAATAACCTGAAGACCTGGTAACCTCAAACATCTGTAAGGCATTTCACCAGTAACACAATGTCGGCATCTGCCTTAACTGCCACTGCACTCATTCGGTGTGAGAACCTTGCTTATGTACAAAACAGCCTGAATAGGGGAGAGTATTTATCCCTGACAGCACCACAAGCCTGGTGCAATGTGGTTTCTGGGTTTCCCACAGACAGAGCATCTGGGCAGCGTTAGCTGCGGCACTCCGTAAACACTGACTTGGAGATAATCCCCAGAGTGCTGACCACAAAGCACATAAACGGCTGTTCCCCTGTGCCCTCAGTGTAATCACTACACCAGCTAAAGAACCAAAACAAAAGAGAAATGGAGCCAGCTTTCAAGGCCTGGTAAGGGCATTCCTGCAGTTAAACAACAGGTGCCTGCACCGCAGCGAGCTGACTTGTAATCGTTATTCAATGCAGGCTTTTCCGTACCTGACTGTACTTATCACCCACCCGCACCCCCCCCCTCACAACCTCCCGCCAAACTGGACATCTGTACAAATACTTTGTATGTTTCTGTTACATTTTCAAAGTCTCCATTGATACGCGGGAAAAAATTACTGCTAAATGTCTTGACAGAAATGGACTGAAACCAAGACATTTGTTTATGCAGCTTAAGCTATGGTACTAATAACATTGTGGATAATTAATTGTACCGCAGCTTAAGCTGACGATGCAAGAAGGCAACCTCTGTCCTTTCATACCCTGCTGAAACTACCCAGGAGTGTGCTTTATTTATCACTTCACAGCATTACATGGTCAGTATTATGAAAAGATGCAGAATTGCTAATTGAACCATATAGCGCCATGAAGGGAAAATTAATTTGTCCTAAATAAGGTAATACTCGCTCAATTAAAAACCCCAAACTCAAACTGCAGTTTCAGCTCAAGTTCAAATCTCATATCCACATTTCCTACAAAGTCGAAACCTTTGCAGAACCAGGGAGTTGCTTTTTCACTATTTCCAAGTTAATGTTTGTCCTATTGACAAAACTGGAAACTTTCCCTGTCAGTCCGAGTGTGCGAATAGTGTATGTTTTAAAAATTTTAAGAGTCTCTTGGACAACAGAATGCTAAATTGACACACAAAGATCCAAATGCTCTCCCTAGATTAGACTGTATGGAATCTGTACGTTAAAGTTTACTTATTGGTGTCACAAGTAGGCTTACATTAAAACTGCAATGAAGTCACTGTGAAAATCCCCTAGTTGCCACACACTGAGAGAGAATTTAGCCTGGTTAGTGCACCTAACCAGCACATCTTTGAACTGTAGAAGGAAACCAAAGCATCCAGAGGAAAGCCATGCAGACACAGGAAGAACATGCAAACTCCCCACCGACAGTAACCCGAGCTGGGATTCGAACCTGGGTCCCTGGCATTGTGAGGCAGCAGTGCTAACGGCTGCGCCACCGTGCCACTCCCCATGTCTCTGTGGGATTCCCCCGGGTGCTCCAGATTTCTCTCACAGTCCAAAGATGTGTAGGTTAGGTGATTTGGCCAGGCTAAATTGCTCCTTAGTGTCCAGGGATGTGTAGGTTAGATGGATTAGCCATGGAAAATGTTAAGGTTTAGGGGATAGGATATAATGCTCTGTCAGAGTGGGTGCAGTCCGATGGGCCATTAGCCTCTTCTGCACTGTAGGGATCCTTTGATTCTAGTATTCGTGTCTCTGGAACATTCTTTCATTCCTCATTCCATCAGTTTATTAATTCCTCCATGCTTTATCCACTTCCCTGAAGGTGCCAGCCAGCAGTAATGACCTAGCAGGAAACAATACAACATTCAGTGAGAAAAACAGGAATATAAATGATGCTAATGGGTAAAGAGAGAGGGAGGGGAAGCATTCAGAGTCCTTCAACACCAAAACGTTTGTCTGCCCTAAAGCTTCCAGATCCACTTAGGTTGCACACTCCTGATCTTTGATGACCTGGTGCATTGAAGAGGCTGAGAAGTCACTGGGCCTTTCTCTGCTGCTGAATCTGGACAGAGTGGCCATTTATCAGTCAGCTTGGATGTGATAAATTAGGCTGGGAGTGGGGTAGGTTGCTCCAGCTTCTCTTCCATGTCACGCCTGACTCCAGAATGTCCTGGAGATAGAGCATGTGATGCCTGCCATTACATTTAAGACTTTCTGCGCCTGCTCTGCAGTGCAGCATCTTTGTTAGTTAATTTAATAAGGGCCCATTTCTCTATTTGTTCCTAATAGTTGTGCCATTTGTAAAAGGGAACAGGCTTAGCTATTGGGCTTCTAATTGTTGTCGCTGGGTCAGCACCGTGGTTAGATAATAAAAGTCACACTTTTGACCAGGATATGATAATCTGCCATGGGGTTTGGTAGTTCACATCTTAAGTTGTCATGCACCACAACTGAGCAAAATCTATGGGACTTTATAGAATAATAGAACTCCTACAGTGTAGAAGGAAGCTGTTCAGCCCATCAAATCTGTACCAATTCTCTGACAGAGCACCTTACCCAGGTCCTATCCCAGTAACCCCATGTATTTACCTACTAAGCCCCCGAAACTAGATCACCTGGTACACTAAGAGGCAATTTAGCATGGCCAATCCCTCTAACCTACACATCTTGGGACACTAAGGAGCAATTTAGCAAAGGCCTATCCACCTAACCAGCACATCAATGAACTTTGGATGTTAGTGTTTATTTAATTGACATAGTTAGCCAAGATATTTATACAGATGGTCCTTTTAAACTTGAAAGGTGGTTTGCAATGGATGTCAGCCCAGAAGGAGATGCCATCTATTCTCGGCTGTCACACTTCAGCCAGGAACACAAACTAGGGCTGCAACTGCACCTCAATATTCTGTCTTAATCCAGAAAGTCAATACAAAATACCAGCAGCAAAGCTTCACTCATAGCTGATCCTGCCTGCAATTCTCTCTTTTGCATATAATACAGTGTATGGAAATCTATTGCAGAAAGGAATTTAGACACAAGATCATTTTTTAAAGTAGGGTTATTTTAGCACACACTGGACTTACAGTTAACCTGTCAGTTCTCCACTCACACTCTAAGAAATATTGTCAATTATTTACATGTGTCATCAATGTCAAGTTTCTCAAGCATCTATCCCTAATTACACTTTGTTTTTTTATGCTGCTTAAGAATAATTGTTGCCGTAGAGAAAGCAGAATATAAGCAATTATTGTTAGTAATGTGTGTAAAGTAACCTTCATATATATTTAAGTATTCGTTTATTAATATCACCAACTAATTTCCAGGCTTTACAGTACTGGGTGTAACATTAGATAATACTTCACAGGCTCATGATAATTTTTCTGGCTTCAGCTTGTTTTTGTCAGCTGAGAGAGGTAGAGAAGGCAGCTTGCTTCAAATAAATGTTCTGAACACCTGGAAATGGTGAATATGAATCTATCCACATTACAACCAACAGGTAATTCTTTATTTTCAAATTATTGCTTATGTTATTGACAAAGCAGATCATCCACAGTGCAGAAGGAGGCCATTTGGTCCATTGAGCCTGCACTGACAACAATCCCACCCAGGTTCTAACCCCGCAATCTGACATATTTGCCCTCCTGACACAAAGGGATAATTTAGCATGGCCAATCCACCTAACCCACACATTTTTGGACTGTGGGAGGAAACCCATGCAGCCACAGGGCAAATGTACAAACACCACACAGACACTCACCTGAGGCCAGAATCGAACCTGGGTCCCTGGCGCTGTGAGACAACCGTGCTAACCACTGTGCCAACGTGCTGCCCTAATCAGCAGCTTATATTCAAACCCATCTTTAGCATAGGATGAGATTCTGAAGCATTTCTCAGTCATGTTATTGGATAACAATTGACAGCAATCGGTTAAGGCTAAGGTGGCCACATTGAAGTTGGATTGTGCTTTGGTGAAGCCACAACTTAAAAACCATTTTCATTCCAGCCCACTGGAGCGCCAGAGGAACGCTAAAGACAGAAGTCACCCAGCCAACTTCGGAGTCATTAAAAAGCTGCTCATTGTTGTGATGCAGAATTCATAAAGATTCACTAAATAAGGTAAAGGTTATTTATTGGTCTCAAGTAGGCTTTTGTTAACATTGCAATGTGTTACTGTGAAAATCCCCGAGTCGCCACCCTCCAGCGCCTGTTTGGGTACACTGAGGAAGAGTTTAGCATGGCCAATGCAACTAAACAACACACCTTTGGACTGTGAGAGGAAGCCGGAGCACCCGGAGGAAACCCACGCACACACAGGGAGAGCGTGCAGACTCCTCACAGACAGTGACCCAAGCCGGGAATCGAACCCGGGAACCGTGAAGCAGCAGTACTAATGATCTCCCTCGTCTTTTTTTTATATAGGGAATGGAAACGATTGCCTCCGGTGGAGTTACTTTGTTTTAATGATATTAATGAGTCACTTATTGGGGGAAATCATATCTGAATTAAAGCACAAAGGGTGGGGGAGGGGACGTGACTCCCATTAGCTGAGGGCAGGATTGCCGCTAGCCTATTGAATGCAGTTTGAGGGTCAAAATGGGATTCTCACCAGGTGTCAAACCCATTGCCAGTCTCTTGGCCTGCTGTGCCCTCCCCGACCAGTATCTTGCCCAGAGTGGGAGGGAAGCTAATAAAGACCCATCAGTGCTCATCTCCATGTCATTACCAGGTTAGAAGCCCAATTCAATGCCCTCCCATGATCCGCCTGTGCACCCTCCGCACCACCCCTCTCCCCGCCCCGCCACAGTTGGAAGTCCAGTGGGTGGGATTTGGTGCAAGCATGGACATGGTGCCATGGACCCCAAGGATGTGGAGCAATAGAACCCTACAGTTCAGAAAGAGGCCCTTCGGCCCCTCGAGTCTGCACCAAATACAGTCCCACCCAGGCCCTAACCCCATATCCCTACATATTATACCCACTAATCCCTCAAACCTATGCATCCCTGGATACTAAGGGGCAATTTCTTAGCACGGCCAATCAACCTAACCCGCACATCTTTGGACTGTGGAGGAAACTGGAGTACCCAGATGAAACCCACGCAGACACTAGGCGAATGAGCTAAGTGTTGTGCCCATGTACCCCCTTGCTGCTGCCAGGCTGTAGAGGGAGGGTCCCCCAATGGACCTGGAGGTTGGGTGGGCTCAGGCTAGAAAGAAGGTGCTGACACCATGGTGTCCCCCAGGATGGGGGTCTTATGGCTAGACTACCCCTTCATTCCTGGTGAAAAGTGGAAATCACCTTGGTTGCGTAACTCGCACAGCCAGAGTGGTACAGGCAGAGCGGCAGGCAGAATGGTGCCAGTCTCCTCTATGGCTGAAAGCAACCTCCTGTGCAGGCACGCTATTCCAACATGAGTATTTGAAGAGGGCTCGTTATGGAAAAAAAAGTCAGCCAAGTTCTTCAGATCAAAGATAAAGCCTGTTTGTAAACATTGCAGTTAAGAACAAACATGTTTATAAATATTGTGGTGAAGACCAAACGCAAGTTCTTATGGCTTATTGGATTGTATGAATTATGAATTGTTTGATCTGCTCTAGAGTTGTCAATCAGAGCACTACAAAGGCTTCACATAGCAGCTGCAATCTTTTCAGGCTTCAAAAGGGAATTCCCAAGTGAAATGATATCAAAGGGGAATCCCCATGCGAAACTGAAAGCTCCTATCAGTCTGAGGAATTCAAAGGGGTCTGCTCACACCTGCGGCTTCCGAGAGAGAGCATAAGGAATTCCTTCTGTGGAATGGAGTACTACTGTGATTTTTAAGGCTTCCAGGTATTCAAGGATATTCATGTGAACAGGCTACTTCAGAGGTTTCACAGTGCGTAGACAGGAATGAAGATATTAAGCGGCAAGATGCCTGGAATCATCAGACTGACAGTGATCTCTACTTTTCCCAGGGCTAGAAGGGGCAGTACTGCCATGATGTCCCCATCCCAGGGGACAGTCTTGAAATCAACCTTTCCCTTGCCTGAGTTCACTCGATCTCCAGGTACCTTGGGTGTCTGTCTCTCTGCAGCCTGGCAATGACAAAGAGGTACATCAGCACAGCACTTACTTCTTTGCCCCCCCCGCCCCCCACCTTGGAGTCCAAGATGCCAAGTCAGGATGTCACTGCCAGGGTGCCAGGCGGTAGTGCAATGTTGGTACTGCCAATGGATGGGGCCTGAGGGGAGCCGGGAAGGGAGTGGGAAGGGCCTTAGGAGCCTTTATCAGAGTATCTCCCTTGTGGAAGGAGTGTTGAGGCCTCTGGCTGGGGCATGGGGGAGTTGGGTCATCCTCATGCTTGCCTAGTGTTTGGGGGGAGTGACCTGTTCTTTGGTGGGGTGGGTGGGGGGATATGGTTGCCCCTCTGTGCTGAAGTATTGGGGGTATTCCCCTGATCAGCAGGGGAATCGCAATGTCTGTATTGGCGGGAGAGGGGGGGCATTATTGGGGAACCTCTCTCTCAATGCTGAAATTGGGGTGTCCTTTTAAAAAGGTTCTCTATAAAACCTGGCTGGTTGGCACTATGCTTTGCACTATGCATATGTTTAAAATGAGAAAAGATCAACCAAACTAAAATGACGTTAAAAATAGACATAACTGAATTTGGTTTATTCAAGCAAGATTGTACTCCTTAAGAACACTCTTTGAACTGACCTGGACCAGCTGCAAGAAGGCAACAAGCGCCCGTGGAACCATATCCAGCATGAGGCTAAACCTTCAGGAGAGATGAGAAATAATCAGAACCAAACAATACTGTGCTGAAGAACTCCATTAACCCTCCAGGGCCTGAGAAGTCAGACATGATGTAACAGATTATAAGATCTGATTACTTCCCATTCTGTACCAAACTGATGAAAACCAAGACTTTTGTATGTAAGGTTTACATTAATCACTTGCAATGACTGGTTATTTTAAACGTTGATTACAATTTCACACCTTGCTTCCAGTTTTTATGTGTGTAAATCAATATGTAAATTAATAGTATAATTCAAGAACACTTTGGTGTCAATTGCACTTTATCAGGTGAGGTAATGGTGCCCTCAGCTAGGCTAAGTAGTCAGTGGCATTGTCTTTTAACCACT
Organism: Carcharhinus amblyrhynchos; assembly: GCF_965287045.1. Taxonomy (NCBI): domain Eukaryota; kingdom Metazoa; phylum Chordata; class Chondrichthyes; order Carcharhiniformes; family Carcharhinidae; genus Carcharhinus; species Carcharhinus amblyrhynchos. The sequence goes on from NC_137335.1 coordinate 60,808,799, forward strand.
CTATATCGGGTTACTTTGGCAAGGCACCTAACTCATTCAAGAGCACATTATCCCTTTGTACTGCATTTTTTTTCCATCAAAAACCAAGTGGAAAATGGAAGAATGTGTTTCTGTTTGGCAAAAATCATAACAGATGGATTGAGATAGCTTAAAAGCGATGGCTTTATTATTTCCAAACCAACTCCATTTTCAGTTACGCAGTGGGTGACAGAATGAGAATGTTACCGTGAGGGATCATTTCCAGGATTGACCACACCCCCCCCAACCCATCTCTTCCCCTGCTCACCCCACTCTAAACCCCAACCCCACCACACTAAATGGAAACTAACTGCTTCACTGCCAAAGGAGAGGCAAAATTAAAATGCTGACAGTTCCTGAGGGAATTAAAACTTTGGCAATGACCCAGGAGCAAGAGGATACTGTACGGAGGGAAAATAAAGAAGAAGCTCAAGGGGAAGATGGGTAAAGAAATGAAAGAAGGTTTTGCAATTGTGTCAAATTGGTTATCCAAGTTTTTTTATATATGTGTTTTGAAAGAAGAATAACTGTCAGGACATGTTATCTCACTCAAGCAAGTTCCCCACCCTGCACCCGTAACATAGTCATGAGCTGATATAAATTGGTTACTCATGCAAGGTAGGGTTCAGCTTGCTTGAGCATAGATGTAGATTTTTTTAAAAAAAAACACTTCCCACAACATGATGAACTTTGGCATCAAAGGGATGCTGTTACCAGACAAAGAACCATTAGGGCATTGGTGAACAAGCTATTCTGAAACAACAACCAGAAAATTGATGTCAGAATGTTTTAAAGTAAAAAAAGAGCTTATCTCTTCGTCACAAGCCGGCTTACATTAACACTGCAATTACGTTACTGTGAAAATCCCCCACTCGCCACGCCTGTTTGGCTACACTGAGGGTGAGTTTATTGTGGCCAATGCACCTCACCAGCAAATCTTTTGGCCTGTGGGAGGAAACCAGAGCACCCAGAGAAAGCCCATGCAGACACGGGGAGAATGTGCAGACTCCACACAGAGACCTAAGTTGGGAATCGAACCCAGGTCCCTGGTGCTGTGAGGCAGCAGGGCTAACAACTGTGCTGCTATGCCATTTGTGCTGCAAGATAAGCTTTTATTGTCGTTTATTTGTTTAGAATTGGTAGGAGGGTGAAAAAGAAACTTTTGTGTTATTGCCTGCTCCTCCATACAAAAATTATGGAAGATCCTTCCCACGTTTTGAGCAAGCATTATGAACAGAAATACAGCGACAAGTTGAGGTCCCAGTACAAATCCCTGGTGGACATCACTGAATTAGTTTTCCAAAGACCCAGGGTGATGCTCTGGGGATGCAGTTTTGAATGCCAGTGCAGCAGATAGTGAATGAATTCATTAAAAATTTGAAATTAAAAGTCTAATGATGACCATGAATCAATTGTTGTAAAACCCATCTGGCTTACTAATGTGCTGTAGGGAAGGGAATCTGCCATCCTTTCCTGGTCTGGCTTATATGTGACTCCAGAGCCATAGTAATGTGGTTGAACTTTAAAATGCCCAAGCAAATCATTCAGTTCAACAACTATTGGGATGGGCAATAAATGCTGGGCCAGCCAATGACACCCATATCCCTTAAAAAAAATTGCATCCTGCCAATTGGAAGACATATCCATTATCCCTAATGCCTGTTCCCTACTTCCTACCTAATTTCCTGTTAAGTCAACAGATTGCCTCCAATGCTTTCACTGGATCATGGCCTACCTTGGTTGTGGATAAAATGATTGTGAACGTAGCTCTGAAAACAGAGTTACAGATCATGAGTGTTGCAAGTAGTCTCACAAGCGGAGGCCATGATAATTATTGTAGCAGCTGACAAATGAAAAGGAGAACACGGTACTATTCAAAGAGTTGACGTGGCATCATCATTACTGATCTGAACAAGAACCAGCTTCAAATATATTAACAGCATTACAAACTTTGAAATGGCTAGCCTTGTACAGCCTTGTACTGCGCCAGGGACCCGGGTTCGATTCCCACTTGGGTCACTGTTGTGTGGAGTCCACACCTTCTCCCCGTATGCTCTGGTTTCCTCCCACAATCTCGAAGACGTGCTGCTTAGGTGCATTGGCCATGCTAAATTCTCACTCAGTGTACCCAAACAGGCACTGGAATGTGGCGCTTTGGGAATTTTCACAGTGTTAATGTAAGCCTTACTTGTGACATTAATAAATAAACTTAAAAATTAAATTTAAATAAGACAGTTCCCCATAGGGTAGAATGTTACATAATCCAAGTCAATTTTATCGTAGTGTCTGTATTACATATCAACATTAACACCCCTCCTAGTATGGATGAATCCTGAGGATGACTTTAGTGCCCCTTGGACAGCATTCTAAAAGCAGCATACCACCCTATTAGTCCGACACTGTAATCTTTGAACAGCTAAGTTCGATATCAGTAATGTCAGGGTTAATATGTAACATATTGGTTCAACTCCTTCTATTTTTACTTTGCAAACTCAACTGTTTTGCTCACATTTTCATGCTTCAGCATAACTTTCACCAGCAAAACTGTTGATCTTCGTCATTCCTGTTTTGAAAAGAGGTTTGCTTCACTTCCTGCTTGTGTCCCTTGAATACAGGCAGAGGAAAGGAAGTTGCAATTGTTGAATTAACTTTCCATGTGCGTAAGAACGCTTCCTAAATGTAAAGAGTTCAAAGAAACGAAGGACAATGGTAAATCCGAAAAAACAAACAAAGGCATCTTTATAAATGGAACTTAAATCATGAGCTGCATTGAACACACTGGCAATCATGGGTCATTACTGTGGCCTGACCACTCTTCTGCCCAAAGGTTTGGGGCATATTCATTCCCTACTGGGTTGGAGGCCTGAAGGTAACTCAAATAGTCCTTGAAGTTTCAAAGAAACTCACCCACTCTCAGATGGAAATAATAACAGACAAATAGACTAAAAATAAGGTTAAAAGAACATAGTTTGAATTTTTATATCACCCTTTGCATCCTCAGGACACCCAAAAAAGGTCTGAGGACACGTACTAAACGACTCAAGAACACTTTCTTCCCTGCTGCCATCAGACTTTTGAATGGACCTACGGATACACCCTAGCTATGACTGCATCACTACATTCTGCCTTCTCTATGGATGGTATGTTTAGCCTGTACGGCACACAAGAAACAATTTTTTTGACTGTATGCTAATACATGTGACAATAATAAATCAAATCAAATCAGATCAAAAAGTAATTCACAGCTATTGAACTGTTGTTGCATTTAGGGATGCAAGGATAATTTAATCTATACTGATCATAGAGTGAGCATGTTGCAAAAACTTGAGAGAAATTTCATAATCTATCAACTAGAAGGTTGAGATTAATTTAGTAACTCCTTAAATAAGAGTAACTCTGACATAGCCCAGTAGTTCATGGCAAAGATGGTGAAGGCCTTTGCTTCTTGACTAATAGTAAGAAGCTATTTAGTAATAATAAATCAGCTACTATTGCAACAAGCACTGCATTAATATAATATCTAAACATGCAAATGGTGACCAAATAAATCCTGCTTGATCAACTGAAGAGAATTCTGAGGAAGGATGTGTAAAAACTGGATAAAGAAAATCGATACCATTTGTACATCTTGCTAACTCTTGTCAGAGAATGTTGAGATACAACTCAACAGTATCATTTAAAAACTAATTCATGATCCAATTAGAGCAGCTGAAAGCTAATATGATCAATGACCTCATTATTGTCTATCTAATCTGAATTATTAAATATTAATCACTGCTCCTGACATTAGTTTGTAGACAGATTAAGATGTCATAAAATTTTAAGCTTTGCAAAACTGTCCTAAAAAACATACACCGATTTGAAATCACTAGGCTAAGGCATCCATTCTGGGTGCAGAACTGGCATCCCAGCCTTCGCAGTAAAAAGCCTGACAACACCAGGTTTAAGTCCAACCGATTTATTTGATAGTAAACTCACTAGCTTTCGAGGTTTCCCTCTTCTTCAGGTGAATGGAGAGTTCTGGACTCAGACAGAGCATATAAAGCACAGACAGTGCTTTATATGGCAAAGACGGTGAAGGCCAAACCTGGTGTTGTCAGACTTTTTACTGTGTTTACCCCAGTCCAACGCCGGCATATCCACATCATCCTAGCCTTCAGCAGAGTAGGCAAGAAGTGAGTGCACACTTCCAGCTTTATGTCCACCACCCAATACACTGAATTGGGCTTCCCTATGGACTCTGGAATTCCAGACCAAAATGGTGGAAAGTGCTGAATAAATTTGCAAATTAGATCCCTGTGCTTCCTACTGGACCATTTTCAGATTTTGTTACATTCCAGCATCTGACTGCCAGGTGTTGAATTAGAATTAGGTGGCAGGCAGACCCACTCACCAACGTTTAAAGTTTAACGTTTAAAGGAGCAGTGAAATATTTTGAACCTCGATGCAGGTTTCTCATTTAATGTAGCTGATTAAATTCTGGGTGTTTTTTGGTGTTCGGTTTGACTGCTGAGAAGCAGAGTTTGATGAGGTTGCACAGCTGTTGGCTGCCTTAGAAATACTTTGACTGCAGTCATGCACGGTTTCCCAGTGCTGCCTTCAGGCCTGGAGGAAGTAAGGAACCAGCAAGGAGGGCCATAAGGAGCAGAAACAGTTGCGACAAGGGTGAGGAAGAGGAGAAGGAGGGCACTTGCACAGGACGTTACACCCACATCAAACGTTCAGGCAGGAATTTGCCAACATTAACTTCACTGATGAACAATGATTGAAGTATCTCAACTTCATAGTGGATGCTGTCACCCAAGGCAGATCACTTAAAGTTTATTTATTAGTGTCACAAGTAGGCTCACATTAACACTGTTTTGAACTTAATGTAAGAACTCCCCTAGTCGTTATACTGTGGCGCCTGTTCGGATTCGCTGAGGGAGAATTTAGCAATGCCAATGCACCTGGCCAGTACATTTCAGACTGTGGGAGAAAACCAGAGCGCACAAAGGAGACACAGGGAGAAAGTGCAGACTCTATACAGGCAAAGGCCCAAACCAGGGATCGAACCTCTGTCCCTGGCACTGTGAGGCAGCAGTGTTAACCACGGTGCCACCTTGCTGCCTGAACTGTGATCACAACCCATGCCTCCGACCAGAGAATGAACACCGTCTACCATAACTTTTATGACACAAGCTTCTTTCAGGCTGCTGCAAGTGACCAATTCTCAGAGTACCGCTGTATCGGGGGGTAAGCAATGTTCTCAATACTAGGAGGAACCTTGGTATTTCCTTCCCTATGGATGGGATGAAATAAGTAGAGAGACTATTAGGTTTCCTCTACATGGCATTCTTCCTCAGTGTCTTAGGCTACACCCGCTGTGCCTTGCATATTCCTCATCATCAGCCTGGCATCTCTGCCATTCAGAAGGGAACACACTTCCTCAACATGCCACTTACTTTGCGATCACAGGCAGCACATCATGGAGATCTGCACGCTCTGTGCAGTATTGACACAAACTGGAACTGGCATTCCCATGACCTGCCAATATTGTGTGCAAGCCCACTGGCAGGCTTCCTGGTTCATCCAACACTTCAGCTCCTGGAATACCTTTCCTCTGACACCGCTTCCTACTGGCCAGAGATCTGTTGCTGGGAGGGTTTCTGAATCCCCGAGAGGAAGAGAATCTCCCTCCTCCTGATCACTGCAATGAACCTTGGTGTGACCGGTGTTGGCTGCAGCTGGTTACCTCCTTCTAAGCTTTTCCATCATTCTGCAGTCTGTGTACGCCTTCCCTTTGAGAAGCAATGGCTGCCTTTAGGAGTCCCAATACCTGGCCAGCTCCCCTCAAACAGGTGAGCAGCCGATGAGTAGTGAGGGTTAGTATCGGCTGCAGATCTGAGTAATGAAAATCATTCACATAAAACCTTCTCTGCTGCCTGACACAACAGTAACAGGTGTGTGTGTGTGGCCCCTGGATGCTTATTAAAGGTTGAAATTGAATATCTAGGACCTGCTATCCAGAGCAGCTACTCCCCCTTTCATAACTAATATCCCCAATTTTAACTCTAAGTGGCAATTAGGGCAACAGGAATTTAAGTGAGTGGAAATCCATCAGTCGCAGGAGATTTTAATTCGCAAATATAATTGACCTGCCGTGGCACTGACTCCAGCCCAGTACCAGTATGAATGAGTTCATGAGTCCAAAGATGTGTAGGTTAGGGGGATGAGTGGGATAAATGTGTGGGTTTACAGGAACAGAGCAACAGGTGGGCCTGGGTAGGATGCTCTGTCAGAGAGTCGGTGCTCACACGGTGGGCCGAATGGCCTCCTTCTGCACTATAAGGATGAGATGGTATGGGGTGGCTGGGGAAGGGGTGTTATTCAGATTAGTGCCCTTGACAATGTAACTGAAGAAGTGGAGGCCTGATCGATAAGGTTTGCAATTGAAAGTCAAGGGTGGGCTTAGCCCAGGTCAGGGTATCTTTATGGACCAAGAAGGGGCAATCCTGCTCCTGCCATTCCTGGACCACAAGTAACCATATAAAAAAACTACATTTATACAGGCCGCTTGTGGTGAAGAATGATGTTTGCTGCCAATTTTCACCAGCCTCCCATCATGTGACTCTGTCTACACTTGCCATTGCCTTGGAAAAGCAGCCAGCATCGTCAAGGACCCCACACTCCATGGACATACTGTCTTCCACCATCTTCCGCCGGGAAAAAGATACAAAAGCCTGAGATCTCATATCAATCAATTCAAGAACAGCTTCTTCCCTGCTGCCATCAGATTTTTGGACCTACCATACATAAAGCTGATCTTTGTCCACACCCCACTACAAGCGACTACAATGATCAGATACAATTACATTTTCATAAGCATAGCCAACTGTGTACTGCACAAATATCAACAGTAATATGTATTTTATAGTACAAGTTATGGTATGCCATGTGCCAAAAGAATTATTAATATACGAGTGCCATCACATGTTTATATAACAGGAAACTTGCAACATCAACATCAGAGAAACCGGGGAGAGTTTTGCCAACATAAAAACATTGTTTTGCCTATTTAGACAATGGGTCCAACTAACCAGTGAAGCATTTATACTGAAGAAATCTTTTCCCGCACGTCACAGTGAAGCAGTCTTACAGAATTGTCCTTAACTGGCATGGGGTGATGTGTGAGAATCCAGGGAGATATATCTTTTTTCCAAAGCTGCCCGTGTGCAACCTTGTAGGAATGTACCCTTCAGCCATCAAGTAAGTACTTATTTGAATTGCGCCCTACAAATAAGTCATTTATAATGTTTGCCCAAGATTAATGCGTAGGTTTAAACTGTCCAGATAGCCAGCAACAGTTACATCATAGGGAAGTTGCGCTTCTGTGGGCAAAGGTTCATGCATGATCTATGATCATGCTGTCATGGAGAATGTGACCTGTACGGCTCAAGGGTTTTGCCCTAAAGCAACAAAAAAGTTTAAAAGTAAATAGAAGAATGATTAATAGTGATAGAACGCCAGACTGTACTGCACACATTGGTCAGAATTTGATCACAATGGGACTGCCAATAGTAGGCCCAAAGGTTGCGTATAATCTCACTTTGGCCGTCTGCAGGACCCAAAGCCAAATAGTACAAGTGGGTGGGGGGGGGTTGTATTGTTCAGGAAACTAATTGGTTGTCATTGTAGCTACCATCCCCTTTGAGGATGGCTATCTGCTCTAATTATACAGGGCATTGGTGAGATGTAGGTGGGATCCTCCAAGCGTTCATTGGTGGCACGATTCTGTGGCGACACGTCCTTGCCCGTGGTTTCCTGGCAGCGTAGGGCGGCTTCTGTGGGAAATCCCATTGACAGCAGCAGGACCAGAGAATCCTGCCGCCAGTGAACTGTCTCCCACTGCCGAGAAACATGCTGCTGGGAGGCCGGAGAATCCCACCCCATCAGTCGCAGGAGATTTTAATTCCCAAATATAATCGACCTGCCGTGACACTGGCTCCAGCCCAGTACCAGTATGAATGAGTTCATGAGTCCAAAGATGTGGAGGTTAGGGGGATGAGTGGGATAAATGTGTGGGTTTATGGGAACAGAGCAACGAGTGGGCCTGGGTAGGATGCTCTGTCAGAGAGTCGGTGCTCACACGGTGGGCCGAAAAGCATTGCGAGGGCAGGAGTAACTATGACTATCCGTCGACAAGCAACGTAAAGACTCAAACAAGGCACTCATTGAGTGTATTAAAATAGCCAAATGCCTCGTCATATTTTACCTTTAATGCACATTTGTAGCCCAGATTTGTGTACCCTGAGAACTTACACGGAAACAAGTTACAACTACCTAGTTTAGTTTGTTTATTAGTCACAAATAGGCTTACATTAACAATGCGAAAATCCCTAGTCGCCGCACTCCAGCGCCTGCATCTGGGTACACTGAGGGAAGATTTAGCATAGACAATGCACCTAACAAGCATGTTTTCTAGGACCTATCAGCCAAATCAGATTCCCCAAAGTTAAACCCAATTTTATTCTTCAAAGTTAGAAATAGTCTTTGATCGTCTATTGACAGTCCTCAGATAAAACCTATGCTATAAACACAGATTCAAGAGCCTATAATAAGCCCACAGCTGCAATGGAATTGGTATTGCCCGTCTTTTTGGCAGCTAAGTGCCCTCAGCATTCCAAAATGAAGTCCATGCCAAGTGCACACATTTCCGATGTGAAGCGTGACGTCTTGGTAAAGGGGTTCACACTTACACACCTAACAATAGCCAGGTGTATGCAGAAGAGCAGATCATGCCATCAATCAGCATTCAATGCTGACTTAATGCAGCCATTCTGAAACTCCACCAGTGAGCTGATGTACTCTCTTCACCTCACACGCCTGAACGTGCATTTTGCACAACTGAGGATTCCCCCACCAGTGCTATTTAAAGTGATCATTAACTGCTGGCAGGTTAATTGCTGGTTGTTTCCTTAAGGCTGCTTCTGCAAGTTTTTAGTGTTTCTCATAGTTATTGCGAACAGGGGGTGATGTGGCAGGTGACATACCTTTTGTTGACTTAAAGACTTCTGCACTAACCAGAGTCTCCTAGACATGGGTGCACCAGTAAAGTTTAAGTTTATTTATTAGTGTCACAAGTAGGCTTACATTAGCACTGCAATGAGGTTACTGTGAAAACTCCCTCGTCGCCACACTCCGGCAGCTGTTTGGGTACAACAAGGGGGAATTTAGCACAGCTAAAGCACCTAACCAGCACGTCTTTCAGACAGTGGGAGGAAACCCAAGCAGACATGGGGAGAATGTGCAGACCCTGCACAGACAACGTCCGAGCTGGGAATTGAACTCAGGTCCCTGGTGTTGTGAGGCAGTAGTGCTAACTACTGTTCCACTGTGCCTGCTCAGGTCAAGCTATAACACACTCAGGTCAACCTATAACACAGACTACGCTGAGAGGCTTTGCCGTCGCAGCTGTCTCACACTCCTCAACCACTGTGCCGCCTCAGCAGACTTTCTACATCACGCCGCCAAGAACCCAGTGACGACATTGGAAAATATGCCTGTTCTCTCACGATCGACCATTGTTCTCCACTGAACAGTGTGTTTCGGAATGATAGCAGCCAGAATGCATATTTTCTTTAAAGAGTTGCTGGCTAGTTTTTAGTAGTAAGAAGTCTCACAACACCAGGTTAAAGTCCAAAAGGTTTATTTGGTAGCAAAAGCCGCTAGCTTTTGGAGCGCTTGCTCCTCCTTCCTCAAGTTGCCAAGCCCAGGCAAGTTGTGGGGGTTACAGATAGTGACATGAATCCAAGATCCCGGTTGAGGCCGTCCTCATGTGTGCGGATCTTGGCTATCAGTTTCTGCTCAGTGACTCTGTGTTGTGTCGTGAAGGCCGCCTTGGAAAACGCTTACCCGAAGATCAGAAAGAAGCCATTCCCTACGGACAAGCACTCCGTTTACACAGGATCCACTCAGATGAGGAGATTGCAACGACGCTGAAAGATGTCCTCATAAGGACACAATATGGCGCTCGACTCATTGATTGACAGTTCCGACACACCACAGCAAAAGACCTCACCGACCTCCTCAGAAGACAAACAGGGACACGGTGGACAGAGTACCCTTCGTCATCCAGTACTACCCCGGAGCGGAGAAGCTATGACGTCTTCTCCGGAGCCTTCAGCACGTCATTGATGAAGGTGAACATCTCGCTAAGGCCATCCCCACACCCCCACTTCTTGCCTTCAAACAATCACACAACCTCAAACAGAGCATTGTCCTCAGCAAACTACCCAGCCTTCAGGGGAACAGTGACCACAACACCACACAACCCTGCCACAGCAACCTCTGCAAAACCTGCCAGATCATCGACATGGATGCCATCACCTCATATGAGAACACCATCCACCAGGTACTCGGTGCAACTCGGCCAACTTTGTCTACCTGATACGCTGCAGGAAAGGATGTCCCGAGGCATGGTACATTGGGGAGACCATGCAGACACTACAATAATGGATGAATGAACATCGCTCGACAATCACCAGGTAAGACTGTTCTCTTGCTGTTGGGGAACACTTCAGCGGTCATGGGCATTTGGCCTCTGATCTTTGGGTAAGTATTCTCCAAGGCGGCCTTCATGACACACGACAACGCAGAGTCGCTGAGCAGAGACTGATAGTCAAGTTCCACGCGCATGAGGACGGCCTCAACTGGGATCTTGGGTTCATGTCACACTATCTGTAACCCCCACGACTTGCCTGGGCTTGCAAAACCTCACTCACTGTCCTGTCTGGAGAAAATACACATCTCTCTAACCTGTGCTTAATGCTCTCTCCACTCACATTGTCTATACGTTTAAAACTTGATTATCTGTAAAGACTCGCATTCCAACCATTATTTTGTAAATTGAGTTTATGTCTTTATATGCCCTGTTTGTGAACAGAACTCCCACTCACCTGACGAAGGAGCAGCAAGCTCTCCGAAATCTAGTGGCTTTTGCTACCAAATAAACCTGTTGGACTTTAACCTGGTGTTGTGAGACTTCTTACTGTCTTTACCCTAGCCCAACGCCGGCATCTCTGCATCGTAGTTTTTAGAGTAGGTTTGAATAGAACGAGCAGGTAATGCTACTGATCCCCCGTTGATGTGCGCATTCGGTGCTCATTATAATGAGTGAACTGCAAGAGAATGGCTTGCTACCTGCGGTGCATTGAATTGACTGTTTTCGGGGGGGAGGGGTTGCGGGGCGATGGTGGATCGGGGAGTAATCATGTATTGTGAAACCCGCCCCCATTTTCAGGGCCTATCTAATTATCCTCTTTATACCTGGCATGGAAAACATAGAAACAATTATGTATCATCAAAGAAATAATGCCCAAAAAAATTGTGCTGACATTTTTATGAAACAGTGGGGCATTATATACATCATTGAATCTGTGGGTGGCAAACATAATAATTGCTCTGCCAATATTTATTCATAAAGATAATGTACTCTTGAAAAAAAGGTAAAGTATTACATTTCCACATAACAATCTTTTGTGGTAGGTTCCTACAGTGGGTTCCACCTTTGTTTAATTCTAGTTTGAGATAATATCACACCGTCATGTATTTATTGGAGCATTCAACAGTACTTATGCAGTCCTATGATTATCTATGTGCCTACAGAGAGATAAGCACCAAATCAGTTGAAAATCACAATGAAGTATCTTCTCCTCACACCATGTAATGAATGGCATGTGTTAAGTCAAGTCATAATAACTGTTATTTAACTGTATTAGAGGCATTCCTGCCTGCGTAATTTATATTGCGATGGGCATTATCATTATCTAACATTAAAAAAAATTAGAAAAATAACTCAAGCAAACTTAGGCAGAAAAATAAACTTTGCATGAAATTATAATTTCTGTTTGCATCTGTGGTTATTATTCTGTGGTTAGGATTTAAATTGTACCTAGAATCTCAGATACAGCCAGGAACCACATCCAAAACTTTGAAAATGGAACAAGACTTGTGCTGGCAAACATCATTTTGTGATTTTATTTTAATTCGATCTTACCCTGAGAGTAAGTTGGCTTTGAAAATACCTTGGAAAGCATGGGACCCCGCCTGCAATTCTGTACATGCAAAGTTCCCAACCTCGTGCCAGAAGTATGATGCCAAACATTGGAAAATTATTTTCACACAGGTAAAGAAAGAATGCTAAGGGCAAGTCATCATGCTTTCATCTCAGTGTCTGGTTGCAGAACTGTGCGGTTACAGGCCCAATATGGAATGGTCAGGTTTTACACCAGGTGGGCAGGATTTTCTGCACCCCCTGTGCCATGTTTTGTGGCATCAGAAGTGGCCCGCCATTGGCCAGGGTTGGGATCAGAAGATCCCGCCACTGTCAGTAGAGTTTCCCATTGCTCGCAGCTCCTTGCCTCCAGGGAACCCATGACGGGTTTCATGGCTGTGAGGGGTGGGGGGGGCGGAAACTGGAAGATCCCATCAGTGGGATCAGCTGGAAAATTCCAAGCAGTGAATCAGCTTTAGAGAATTGGATGCCAAGGGCCTGGGAATTGAACGCAGTTCCTTGGCATTGTGAGGCGGCGGTGCTAACCACTGTGCCACTCCAGTAGGCTTTCCACGTCCTGCTGCCAGAACCCCCAGCGACAACATTGGGAAAATGTTGCTGCTCTCCCATGATCCACCGTAGTTCATCCATGCCCCAGTGCACCCAGAAATTTCCAAAATGAAACTGCACATGAATATTCTTGGATTCAAAATTCAAATCACGTGATGCCTGACCCTCTGCGACTCTCCCATAGGATCCTATTTCCTGCAATCTGTGGGAGTTGGGTGTAATAAGTCTGCGGAGGCAGAAATCCCTTCAGCAAAATCCCTTTATTTACAAACTCTAACAGCAGTACACAGAATGTTGTTAAGTACAAGAAAAAGATTCTCTAATTGGCTCAACTGGATCCTTAATCAGGGAATTCATACTCCAATAGGCCAATCTCGATGGCCTGAATGAAGCCATCACACTGGGGCCGTAGGATGAGGTGTGAATGTGAGACTTTCTACCAAGAGTGGAGAAGATTTGGAAAACAGTTTCAACTCAACAACAAAAACTAGACCTTTATGCAGCACTTTTAACGTATTAAAAACACTTCAAGGCGCTTCATAGATGCATAATCAAACAAAATCCCAACAGCAAACCACATCAAGATATGTTAGGATAGCAACCAAAAGCTTGGTTTAAGAGTTGATATTAAGGAATGATTAAAGGAGGACAAAGGGAAGGAAAGGATTTAGGGAGATGATCCTAGGGTTGAGATTGAGGTTGCTGAATGTACAGATGCCTATGATGGAGCGGTGAAAACTGAAGATGTGCAAGAACCCAACTTGATGATTGCAACTGTTCCCTACCTCCCTTCCATAGCTGGATTTGGAGAATAGCCCTGCTAGAACAATCAAGGAGACTGATACCAGTTACATGTGAATGTATGATGCATTAGGGTTTATGTAGAGAGAACAAATAATACTTAAAAAGCAACATTTTCAAGTAGAACGTTAAAGGTTACAGCCTAGAGGGAAACTGGATGACTGAAGTTTATGCATGACAGTCTAAAACTGGTTTGTGTCACGGCAACTGTAGGTAGCTATTTGACCTTTCATTTCATCACCAGTTAATCGGAAAGCCGTACAGGGATAGTTGTGCGTGACGCATTCATCTGCCATTCCAGGGAGAAGGGAAAGCAGCGAGAGAAAGGGATCAATTATTTCAGAAATATCATGGGAAGCAATTTGCTAAAATTCAAATGTCTCATGCAGAAATCTGTTCAGTGGCATTACGTCACTCAACACAGAGAGAGAATTACGCAACATTTTGGATCACCAAGTTAGAATCAAGTATTCAAATCACGTTATCAAAAAAAAGAAGGCTATCATCGTGTACGTGCAAGAATTAACACAATGGCAGTAATAGAACCCATCACACTAAATTGTAAGCAAGACCATTGGCAAGCAAGAAGGCTCCAGCGGAGAATGAGGGCATTTCCACATAATGTGTTACTAATTCTGTAAAGGCACGTCAAGGCAGCTATAGGTCATTTAATATTACTTTGATCCCATCTCACCAAAATTGCCCAATATCTGTTTGAATGTTTGAGAACAGATTTTAACAGCACTTTGTTTGAGCACAGTAAAATGTGCCCGCTGCAAAATGGTCATTAAGCAAAAGGAGTTCAAAGAGTTTGCTTTGCTTTTACAAGTGATTTAAGGTTAAGCAAATAAGAGCTCATCAAGACCACAGTGATACATTATCAACAATCAAGCCAGTGTCCGATAGATATATTGTAGAATGAAAACAACCAGACAGAGAGATGAAGGCCCTTATCAGATTCCTGAAAGAGACCCAGCAGCTGGCCAGCTTCAGCCGAACCTCCTGGCAGTTGGCGACAGCAGTTTTATCTTTCTCTCCTTGTATCAGCAACACTAAGTGCTCACTCAAATCTTCCGATAAACCAATTAATATTCCGCTTTTAATTCAACTGTCCGTTTCACCAAAACGTCAAATCAAGCGGGCAGGAGTGGCACTTAATAAAAAGTCGGAGGCCCCAGGGGTGAAGGGTGCAAGGAGTGACAAAGATAATCAGTTGCAACTGGTCGAAGCACTCCCTCAATGCGGGTTGTTCTGCCTGAACATTGCCATAGTCAAATACTTCAATGGGTAATTGTGATTCATTAATCTAATCAGCAAATTGCACTGAGTTTTGGGATACACAAACTAAGAATCTAGATCTCAAAGCATATCACAAAAAAAAGCTAAATATACTCCAATTAAACACAATAAACTGTACCTGTTTGTCCCTCCCAGATCCGTTGCATCTTTGTGAATCTGATATTGCCCATCACCAGCCAGCCTCCAGCAGATTTCATTGCATACAGCTACTGAAATCCTTCTAAAGCAGGGTATCCAAATGTTTCTAGGTACTGAATCCTTCTGAATGCCCAGAAGCATTGAGGGAGCCTCAAACATTCTTAATATGTTGAAGATCTGTATTTGTTTGTGGATGAGGTACGAACATAGAAAACAAAGAATAGTGCAGGACAGGAACAGGCCCTTCAGCCTACAAAGTCTGTGCCGACACAGATGCCTCTCTAATCTAATATTTTCTTGCCTCAATGTGGTCCGTATCCCTTCATTTCCTGTTTATTTATGTATCTATCCAGATGCCTCTTGAACATTGTTATAAAATTTGCTTCCACCACCTCCTCCAGCAGCATGTTCCAGACATTCACCACCCTCCGTGTGAAAAACTTGCCCCTTCCATCTCTTTCAAACCTTCCCCCTCTCACTCTCAAGCTATGCCCTGAGTAATTGACCCTGGGAAAAGACTCGGGCTATCCATTCTATCCAAACCTATCATAATCTTGTAAACCTCATCCCCCCTCATCCTCTGACATGCCAATGAAAACAACCCAAGTTTGTTCAACCTTTCTTCATATCCTCCAAACCAGGCAACATCCTAGTAAATCTTTCTGCATCCTTTCCTACGCATCAACATCCATCAGGTAGTGTGGCAACCAGAATTGTACACAATACTCCAAATGCGGCCTAATCAAAATCTTGTACAGCTGCAACATGATTTTCCAATTCCTATACTCAACTCCCCAGCCGATGAAGGCCAGCATGCCATATGCCTTCATGACCAGTTTGTCCACTTGATTTGCCAGCTTCAGGGAACTGTGGATCTACGTACCTAGATCCCTCTGTATGCTAATATTTCTAAGGGCTCTACCATTTACTGTATACCTTCCTTCTGCAGTAGACCTTCCAATTCATATCAAATGTATAGCTGTCTTTTCTATCAAATGTATAGATGTTTTTTCTATCTTTATGTATGTATTTATTATCATCAAAACATTATTTTATTCAACAAAGCACTTATCTAACCCTGCTCTATCCCTTTCTACATGGCCCTCTCTCCCCATGGCCCTCTCTCCCCATGGCCCTCTCTCTCTATGGCTCTCTCCCCATGACCCTCTCCACATGACCCTCTCTCCCCACTGCCCTCTCTCCACGACCATCTCCCCATGGCCGTCTCCTCCATGGCACTCTCTCACCATGGTCTTTGCTCCCCATGGCTTTCTCTCCCCATGGCTCTCTCTCTCCATGCCCCTCTCTCCATGATCCTCTCCCCATGGCCCTCCCTCCCCATGGCCCTGTCTTCCCATGACCCTCTCTCCCCATGGCCCTCTCTCCGTGGGTCTCTCTCCATGATTCTCTCTCCATGGCCCTCTCTCTTCATGTCTGTCTCGCTCCATGTCCCTCTCTTCTCATGATTCTCTCCCCATCGTTCTGTCTCCATAGACTTCTCCCCAAGACCCTCACTGCCTCTCACTCACTGACCTTTGCTCCACCATCAGCTCTGCCATCTGCTGCCCACTGGGCCTTTGTCCCCCACTGTCTTTGCCATGGCTCTGGGCCTTTGTCCTGCTGCTGGGCCTTTGCTCCACCACTGCCTTTGCTCTATCGCTGGACTTTGACCTGCAATTCACCTTCATTCCCAACCACATTGGCCCCTGCCTCAGACCTTTAATGCTCATATTGGCACTTTTTCCAGCTCGTCCAATCAGATGCCAGCTTCCAGTGCATTGGTTGGCCAGTTCACCTATCAGTAGCAAAAGCAGAGTGAAACTTCCTCCGATTGGACAAGCTGGAAGGTCAGCTTCTTCCAAATTTTTCAACAGTTGCTCCCATGGGACCCCTGGAAACCTCCCCTAGAACCCCACGATCCCAGGAACCCAACGTGGGAAACACCCTTCTAAGCCATGATGATCATCAGAATTATAAGCAGATCCCAGACAGGCTGGCCAGTAAAAGGAAAGAATTTAGAAAGGCTTGCTTTTGTGTACAGCCTTCCATGACTACAGAATTCCCCAAAACACTTTACAACCCATGAAGTGTAGTCATTACTGCCATGAAGGAAAGACAGCAGCCAATTTCTGCACTGCAAACTCCCACTCACAGCAATATGATCACCCGATTTTGTTAAGTTGATTGAGGGATAAATATTGGCCGGGACATCATGGCTAACTCCCTGGCTCTTTTTCAAAGTAGTGCCATGGGATCTTTTGGATCCACCTGAGAGAGAAGGCCTCAGTGAAGCAATTAGCTTCAATTCCCTTGGAGTGACTAATCAAGCAAGGTTTCCAATTTGATCGTGACCCAATCTCTTATTGCCTGAGAATGAAGATTGTGAATGCTTGGTCTGATTCCCTCTCTCCTCTCTCCCGCAGACTGAATCACATTCCAGTATGCGCTGCCCTGGCACATTAATGAAGACCAGCAGCTAGAGTTGGCCAGTCCCTGTGTAATTGTACTGCAGAACATCAGCAACTCCTATGGAGATCTGACTGATTTTCATCACCATCGTGATTTATTATAGATTGTGCGTGCAAATGAACATTTCCATATCAAATATTTAGGGTGGGCGAATATCTTTCTGTCCCTCTGGAGCTGCCTACCTCTCTGCCCTCCAAGAAGGAAAGGCTAATAATATAATAAGTTATATTATTGTTCAATAGTTATGGGAGTCAGATGTCTTCAATTATGATATTCAGAAGGTTTATGTAAGAGAACTTGAATCTATAGATCATGTCAATGCCTCTATAGGATACAATGCACTCTTTGACAAGCCACAACAGACATGGCAATTGAGCACATCCTGTCTTCTGGAGTCAGGGATAGGAAAGTTGGCAAATAACTAATTTTGATTTTATTTATAGCCACAAAGTTAATGGGAGAAATACAGCTAATATTTAAAGTATTTCTACCCGTCTTACAACTGTTTCCATTTTCCATGTTGCTCGTTATAAGTAAACGGGCCTGTCCACCAGCTGGGGAGTCAATGGCAACCCTGCCACAACCAGTTCCAGGACTCCCTAGGGAAGGCGTTTGGTGTAAAAGGCAAGGGGCTGTCTTCCTGTAGGCCCTTTCTTTACCACAATCAAGTTTCTCTACTGGGTACAGGGTGCCTGAGAAGGAGTGAACCCCATCATCCAGGTCTCAGGCAGGTCCACCTGGGTATACCTGGAAGCTTGTTTGCTTGGAATGGTCCATGCCAGCTGCTGGTAGAATAGTGGAGGTGGCAGGAAGAGGCCTTTAATTGGCCCTTAAAGGGTACTGGACAGGAAGGCCTTTCTTGACCCATCCCACCCAGGGAGTCAGGAAGATGATAGGCTCTCCACCGTGTGTTTTCGTGTCCCTATTACATCCCTCCCCCACCTCACAGCCAGCTCCAAGGGAAACACTAAATTCTGCCCATTGTGTTTGGAGCTACCTATAAACCT
Organism: Carcharhinus amblyrhynchos; assembly: GCF_965287045.1. Lineage (NCBI taxonomy): Eukaryota > Metazoa > Chordata > Chondrichthyes > Carcharhiniformes > Carcharhinidae > Carcharhinus > Carcharhinus amblyrhynchos. The sequence continues at coordinate 60,827,135 of NC_137335.1, forward strand.
TGTGCAGCGATGCTAGGGAGCGCGTGTTATAAATATTTACAATGAGGAAAATGCTGACAATGCAGATAATAAAAGTTTTGTTTCTTTGAAGCGGGTTTGTTACTTCTCATTTCACACAAGCCTGCGCCCTACTTTAAACAACAGTCAGCTTGAGTTTGTTTTATGCCTCTCGACATCTGTCCCTTTGGTTAAAAAAATTATCAGGAAATCCTGGAAGGACATCATCCACCCCTCGGGGTCATTGTTTGTGTCAGTGCTTTGGGATAACAATGGAAGCAATACTCACCATGCCAAGGCCACACTGAGCAATGGGTCATGTGGCTTCCACACCCTGAATGCACTGTGCTCTTTTTAAATAGTGTGTTATGTACAACTGGCGAAGTAAAAAACATATGGTTAACACATTTGGTCAGTGACCATATGTTGATATCTATAATGCGAATCAGACGCCTAGAAGCTGCCTGTTGATATTTATACCTTCAGGGTGAATGCTGGTTTAAAGGAGCACCATTTTTGTCAAAAGATGTTTAGTGACTTTTTTCTGCATTTGCCATGCACTGCAATGATGTGACACAAGTTTACAATGCGACGCGTCAGTGTTACAAGCCGGTCGCCGTCACTTCAGTGCGACATGTCTTGTTCTGGCTTTTCTGTTTTCACAACAGTCGAGACACTGCTCCTTTAATCACTTTAGTGCCGTTGGAATATTGAGCTATCTGGTAAGGAAATGAAAACACAGTTCTGCTGAAACAAAAAGGAAAGGATCACAGCTGCAGGGAGGACATTTCTGACGGGATACAACGGATGTGGAAACTTCTGAACTGCTCAGTAAAGTGTAAAGGAAGTATCAAGGGATAGTCATGAACAAATGTGAAGAGTGTACTGGAAGTTAGATAGATGGAGCGATAGACTTCTAACACATAGCGACACTCTTAAAGCCCAATTCAGACTGGGATATCCTAGAACAAAACCATCCTTTGATAGTACTTTTTATTAATTTCTCCCAGGCAATCCAGGGAGGTAAATTAAAGAAAATAAAATCAACCAACTTAACACGGGCCTGAATATTTTGAATGGTGGGGTTTTCTTCCTTGCTATCTGAAGAGTTAGCGCATCCCCGCCCACTCTGACTGCTCCACAGCTATTTTATGATTGAGTAAGCATTACTTGGTGGTAGATGGGATGTCTGCCCCTCACTCAAAATGATGTCCTGTCTTACCTCCTTGAATCCCTACAGTGCAGAAGGCCCATCAAACCAGCACCGGCAACAATTCCACCCAAGCCCTATCCCTGCAGCCCCACACATTTACTCTGCTAGTCCCCCTGACACTAAGCGGCAATTTAGCGCGCCCAATCAACCTAAACGGCACATCTTTGGAGTGTGGGAGGAAACCGGAGCACCTGGAGGAAACCCACGCAGACATGGGGAGAACATGCAAACCCCACACAGACAGTCACCTGAGGCCGGAATTGAATCCAGGCTCGGGGCGGGCGGGGGGTGGGAGGATGAGCAGGGAAGCCCAGCAGCCACCAGACTTGGGGCACTGTGGGTTTAGCCAAAGATCCACCCAAGTGTAAACTTGCTGCAAAGCTGGGAGGCAGGAAGCCAGAGGGAATCCCATTTTTACAATTTCACGCTCCCCGCCCCCACCTCTGCTTAAAAACCCACTAGCTGGGGAGTATGAAATTCAGACCATGGGAAGTAGATAGCATCAGATAAGTGTGCGGCACCATGGGTCATCAAAGAGTGACCTTAGCCAAAATCTGTGGAGATCCATGGACTGTGCTGGGTGATAGGCTGACTCAAGAGCAAAACATGGATTCAAGAGATTAAAGCTTCAAGGGGAGAGGAGAGGAAAGGTAATGCAAAATGCATTAGAGGAAGTCTTCAACATTCATGCTATACAGTTTTTTTTTATCAAAGTGAAGCCTGTATGATTTAACTGTGGTTTGGCACCACCAGAATCATAGTTAGGCTATTGCTCTGAGAATATTTCCAGATGATAGCCTCATAGACTGTTCCGACTTCACGATCCCTGCAATATAACTGCAACTGGTTTGCAGCAATGTTTAAAAAGTTACTAAAATTTCATTTGTTATCTTCTTGCGGCTAACAGAGACCTGACATGGATCAACTATTAAAAATTAACTGTTTGATTAAACCTCCAAAGTGCTTAAAACCATCCAGAGATAGCAATGTAACTTTGCTAATGTCTCATCATTCAGAGTAATTTCAAATCAGAACCTATATAGTATAATTGTGTCCAAACATCCTTTCATGCTAAAAAAGAATCTAGCCTTATTAAACCTCTCAGGCACCTATTTCTGGAGACTCCCAATAGTCTTTAAAAATAAAATGCTGATTAAGCAACTCCTTGTTGTAGCTGTCAAGTAATCCCAGGCACAAGTCAGCTAGTTAATCCTCGGACATTCAGTCTTACTTAAGATAATAGGCAAAAGATGAGGCAAAATTGACCCAGAAGTTAAAGGTCGTGCCCCCCAGGGGTTTGACCTATTCATTTGTAATCTGCAATGAGTGGTGCTGTCTAAAGGACTTCTCTCCCCAGACATCTGCCATTATCCCCCAGAAAAGGAGTTAACACAGATTGCCAACAATCATTCCAGAATCCTTATGTTGATGGTTGATACTTGCTCCAGCTGGCAAATATTTTATTTTTCGTTTAAAGAAGAGGGGACTCAAAAGTAGAGAGAGAGAACAGGATGGAGACCATCAAGGCTAAGCTTCCATATAAACAATGGCTGACTGTTTTCATCATTTCTATGGTTCATTTCCCTTCAAGACATCAAAGAAAAGAAAACAAATGCAGGATGCTTACTCCCTTTAAATAATGTTAGGACACACCATCTTTCAAGCCTTCTATTATTTCTGGGGCCTTGTACCAATACAGCAATGTTTACTGTTACAGTTCTTGTCCGGTACAGCTCATTATTTACTTAAGGGGGGGAAGTCAACTGTAGGAAGAGGTACTTTCAATTTAAAGTCTTTATCCATTTGTTTGCTTTTCATTGTTTTCTTTTAAGCATTCTTTATTTCTGTATAGAGAGCCTTAGTTGAAATGGCTTGCCTTGAGAGATTAGAATATGGATAGTTCAGTCAAAGGGACCTGTTGGCATTAGGGTGAGAGAGACATGGCCTCGCACAGTCAGTCCAACAGCCAGTGTCAATATGTGTGGGTTTGGTTATAAAACAATTGGGTCTTGTCCTTTCTTTGTAACACAGCTTTTTAATGACAAACAGGCAAAAATATGGTGGTCTGAGGCAGAGGGTTGTGGAGGGGAGGCTGGGAAGTGAACCCTCAGAGAGAAACTCTTCAGCCTTGTAGTAAAGGATTGCACAATGCGCACCATCGGTCAACTAGACCAATTAGCCTGCCATTTTTGGTGAGTTAACTGATCCCAGATGGGAATGGTGGCACAGTGGTTAGCACTGCTGCCACACAGTGCCAGGGACCCGGGTTCGATTCCCAGCTTGGGTCACTGACTGTGTGGAGTTTGCACATTCTCCCTGTGTCCGCATGAGTTTCCTTCGGATGCTCCGGTTTCCTCCCACAGTCCAAAGATGTGTGGGTTAGATGGATTGGCCATGCTAAATTGCCCCTTAGGATCAGGGGAGCTAGCGAGGGTAAATGCAAGGGGTTATGAGGATAGAGCCTGGATGGAATTGTGGTCAGTGCAGGCTTGATGGGACTGAAAGGCCTCCTTTCACACTGTAGGGATTCTATGAATGGTGGTGCTCCTGTGACCTAGAGTAGGGCAAAGTTCTCATTTCAAATGGCCATCCAGCGCAACGATTCCCAACTCGTGTGCCTAGGCTGGTTTGTGATGAAGAAGGCTTAACATCCAACCGCTCCCCCCAAAATGTGCCTCAAAAAAGCATTCAAAATGACTTAAAATTCATGTAATTAAACTAAAACTAACCTTCATCCTCAGCTCTGTGGTTGGCACCTCCAAGACCCGTGAACCCCAGGCCTCCCACGCATGAGGCAGCCACCCATGCCTGGTTTAGATTTTTTTGTGTCAGTCAGGCCCATGCACCTTGACCAACAGGACGTGGAGCTGAAGGTAAAGGCCCCACGCATTTGCAAAAACAGCGAAAACTCAAAAAGGGAGCAAAAACCCTGGAAGAAGCGAGCTAGACAAAGAGAGGGTTAGAAAAAACAGATGACAGGACACAGGAAAGTGAAAAAACAAAGTTCCCAGGAAGAGAAGAAGACTGAGAAAATAGGAGAATTTTTTTCCAGTACAGAGGTGTGCCAGGACATATGAAAGGTTGGGAACCACTCCTGCTTATGTTATCAGCATGAGTAGATTTGACCATCCCATTTCTCCATCATCAAATAGATTGCTGGAGGGTCACATTACCCATGGTCCAATCAAACTGAGACAGTGCATGTTAATCTCAAGGCCAATTTGTTAGATGGAGGCAGGCATTAAGTTATCCCTATTGAGGTCAGACATGAGGACTTTGTGATCACTCGCAACTCACGGGAGCCAAAGCATCTTGGATCTTGGGAGGAAACAAGGAAGCAAGTGCCGCGGTGAACTAAGGGTCATAGTTTGAGGATAAGGGGTAAACCTTTTAGGACTGAGGTGAGGAGACATTTCTTCACCCAGGGAGTGGTGAATCTGTGGAATTCACTACCACAGAAAGTAGTTGAGGGAAAATGTTGTGTGATTTCAAGAAGACATTCGATATAGCTACTGGGGCAAAAAGGATCAATGGGGTATGAGGGGAAGCAGGATCAGGATATTAATTTTGATGATCAGCCAAGATCAAAATGAATGGTGGAGCAGGCTCCAAGGGCCGAATGGCCTTATCCTGCTTCTATTTTCCATGTTTCTATTAATGATGCAGAAGCTAATAATATTCAAATATAAATCCTGAAATGTTAGTAATCTTTTACCAGAAGATAATTTTAGAATAGTAGTGCAAAGCAATAAGATTTCACTGTATCAGGGAAAAGAAGTTGCCTAGAGATCTCTTAGAAGGCCAGAAATAGTCGTCTAAGAGCGTAATGATTGGTCGCTGAGGACATTGAACAGCATTCGTAAGAAGTGAAGCAAGTGTTATGGATGGAGAGTTAAAATAGCTGAAGATTACAGTTCCCAATGTGCTCGCACCCCCTGATCTCCATATCATTCACTCGCAGACATTCAGCCACAATAATACTTCTGTCCGTTGAGGAGAGAGGGCTTAATTTAAATGGCAGATGTCTTCAAGATGCAGGAACTATTTTAACAATTTTGTTGACTAAGGCCCACAAAAGGTTGGCTTGGACACGATGGGCTGAATGGCTCCCTTCTATGCTGTATCATTTCTCTATGTTATTACACCTTCAGTAAAGCTGGTGATTTTTCCCATCCCGCCTGCCACCGGAGTCGTAGTGGGCAGGAGGCGGGCGGATCATGCAAAGGGCTGTTGAACTTGGGCAGGATTTTCCAGTTTTGGGCGAGCACGGCCTGAAAATCCCCCCTACCCCTTGATTTACCTTATATCTTTCTCTTTGTCTCCACATCACAGGCAGTATTTAATGGAGGCGACAGAGTTCTCACCTGTCGGCAAGATACCCAGTTTGCTCCCTTTGGGAAAGGTCTGCTGTATCAACCACCTCTCAGGCAGCGACTGGATTTTCCCAGTGTAAAGAATCCCCGGGAAGCAGAAGCTACCCTTTGGTTCTGCCAAAGGGGTTTCCTTTCTGCTCTTAGCGGCCTACCTCCTAGGCCCCTCTGAATTTTTCATTTCAGTCTACTCCTGCGAAGATACCTGGATGTTGATGCTGCCCTCCTCTCCTGGTGAAGTTACTGAGGCTCCACAACTGCCAGGCAGTAGCATCAGGAACCCGTCCTTAATTGGATAGCTGGAGCAGAGGCAGCCAATAAAGAGGCTGCCTCTAGGAAAGTCACAAGGCCGTTCTCATTGCTGCCAAATGTGTGTTCGGGGTCCCGATTTTGCCCTGACATTGGGGATCCCAAAGCCATTGGCAAAATCCTGCCCTTCTGAGCTGTTGAATATAGTCTATCTTTGTCACCATTTCCAATAACCCGTTCTCCCAAACCGCTACAGAATTTACAACTCCTTCCACCGAGTGAACATCCTTTTCCATCTCCGTCTGTAAAAGACCATGGGCAGAATTTTCCAGCCATTCACACTCCACACTGCAAGCGATGACGGAGAATTTGACACTCAGCCAAAGAATCCCGCTGGCAGGAATGGCCAGAATATCCTGGCCTGTGGATAGAACCTTGTAGAGGTGTCGGTGGTGATGCCAACCAGCTAGAGCACGGGCGAGAGATGGAGGCAGCTCCTTTACTGGAAGACCTGTTGAACCACAAATCAAACGGGCAGTGGCGAGGCCAGCAGCAGGTCCTCCCCCGGAATCAAGACCCCCATGTCAGAGGGGATCTCGCCCAGCTGCTGGACATTCAGAAGCTGGCAGCCCTGGCTAATTTGGGCACACTGAGGGAAAACTTAGCATGGCTAATGCACCTGACCAGCACGTCTTTCAAACTGTGGGAGAAAACTGGAGCACCCAGAGGAAACCCACACAGGCGCGGGGAGAACAAGCAGACTCCACACAGACAGTGACCCGAGCTGGGAATCAAATCCAGGTCCCTGGCACTGTGAGGCAGCAGTGCTAACCACTGCACCACCGTGCCGATTTTTTATAAATCGCAAAGCATTGATAAGAATCTGCGGCACTGATAACCAAGCGTGCAGCGTCTCCATGGTGGTGGCCATTCCTGTTTCTGGACCAGTATTTTTTTTGCTGCTGGTACATTCCTTCAAACAAAGAACAAAAACACAAAAATGAAACTGGCCAAAAGATATCAAGGTTAATGCCTGGTGCAATCTGATGAGAGTTAAACTTAAGTTTTCCCAGTGGAAATGTGCTTGTTTTTTAAAAAAAAGAAAAGATTTTTTTGACAAATCTGGCCAACTGAGGGAAAGTCGAACCCGGCGTAAAACTGCGCAGCCTGCGTCTAATCTGCTATGAATGTGTCTGACACACAAGGGGAGGCTTGTTCACTTGGACGGACAGTTAATATTAGCCTGTCTGCCCATGGGCTACAAGTGGTTCACAGGTGTTCCCAAGGATAAACAGCTGCTCTGTGCTGCAATTTGAACTAGCTCAAAGCGGGACGTTGCCTCCAGGTTGTGGAGGGAGAGTGCTGGGGGGAGTGGGGGGAGATGTTGGGCATGTGGAGAGGGGAAAACAGCAACAGCAAGAAACCGGAGCCTGTCTGCTTGAGAAACAATCACGTCGGACAGGATTTTATTGCACCTATCTGCCTGACCAGACCAGAATGTGTATCATTCCTTGACTGGCCTCACCGTTATAAAAAAGTAATTGATGAAAGTTATAAGGAAATCATTGGACGTTTCAAAGCACTGACGTGGTGCTTGACATTTACTTCCTGCCAACATCTGCTACTTCTGACAGATGTGCTCTGAGCATCTGGAGAGGACAGAAATCCCTTCTGGATCACTCATTCAAAGCCAAACTCCAAATTGCAAGTCTGATGTTTTAAAAAGAGTGGAGTTTAGCACTCTTTAGAGGAACATAATCTTCTCCTTAATCAATACTGCACCCCTCTTCCTTTCTCTCCTTCCCTACCTCTCCTGCTCCCCTGAACAGCTTGGGCAGAATTCAAAGACCCTGGGCCAATGTGTCAGTTCACTGGCTAGAGAGTCGGCAGCAACTCCACTGCAGTTATTGCAAGAGGCTCACTGGAATTGAGCAGTCTGATGGCTGCTGCTGGGGTTCTCAGCTTCGCCGAGGCAATTTCCAATCAGACTTCCAGGTACGCGGTGGTTGTCTTGCCTCTGAGATAGCTGTCGAGTGTGGGCAGCACCACCAGGTCAGATGGTCACTGCCGGTACTGCAGTGAAGCCTGGTTATTGCTGGAGCTCCTGGACCAAGGTGAGTGGGGCAGGTTTGCCAGGATGGTCAGTGAGGGCCCGGCAAAAGGGAAGGAAGTGGCTTGTTGTCAAGGGCAGGGCATGGATTGCTGAGGGTCTGTGTGTTTCTACCAATATCATATTGTGCTCAGGACGTCTAAGGAGGAGTGAACCCCTTCAGGGTATACCTAGCAGTTAACCAAATGGCACGCCCCCCCACCCAGCTGTCTGTGGCGCCTAAAGGCCACAGTTGGCCTCAAGGCAGGAAGACAATCTACCATCTTTCCACCCTGGGGCTTATACAGGGAGAGAAGGAAGACAAAGAGATCTCTCCCCCCACCCCCTGCACCCCTCCCCCCCACCCCACCTTCATGCTCCATCATACAACTCCACCGAGCCTCGTCAGCACAAATTTAGGAGGAAGTTTAAATTCCAACCTTACGTACTCAGGAATGTTTTTTGAGTCTGGGATTTCCAATATTTATATGTCACCACAATGGTGCCTTTACCAAATGAGCTTTCAGGAGCTGTGTACAGTCTGGCATGTTGCAGGTTTATCATTTTGCAAATAATCACTCAGGTGGGACAGCCAACCATGCACATAACCAATGAAGCTCAATTTAAATACTATGGATTAATACCAATTCTAGCAACTTTAAGGTACTAAGCATCACTCCTACTTCCTGGAACACTTTGACAACACACTAGGCAGAACTTAGTGCGGTGTGGAATTCATTACAACAGGAAGTAGTTGATGCCAAAACACTGAATGTAATAAAGAGGTGGCTGGATATGGCATTTGGGGCGAATGGGATCAAAGGTTATGGGGAAAAGCAGGATGAGGTTATTGAGTTGGATGATCAGCCATGATTGTGACGAGTGGCAGAGCAGGCTCGAAGGGCCAACTGGCCTTCTCCTGCTCTTATGTTCTATGTTTCTTTGTGATCTGTCCCATCGTTGGGAGAACCAGTGCCACATCTCCAAGGGCACCTGATAGTATTTAAGTGCAATTAAGCACTTAGGTTTGTAGCGTTAGACCTCCCACAGAATCCAATACCCGGTAGGGAAGGGTACTTTGCCCCTGTTGGTCAATCAGAGGCTGACAGCTCTGCATCACAGGTAACTGCTTTCAGTGAGGCCTTCCCCAGGTATCATCCCTAGTGACAATGATGTGGATGGGTTTGGGGTCACAGGGAGGGGGTTGCCCATGAGGGGTGGGAGGGGGATGGCCCTCACTGGGAGCCCTCCTTCTTGATGCTGAGTCTCTTGATAATGTGTCTTTGAAAGGGAGACACTGTAGGGCTGGCAAGGTTTGCTAGTTGATCCTCAAGGAGGAATGGGAGACCCACGTGACTTCAGAAGAATCCCTGAGACACCAATAAATCCTATGGGCTCGGAGACAATAGCCTTTAAGCAGTTCAGCAATGAGTCTGATTGGCCTGTAGGTGGGTGACCCTCATCGACCCATTCCTAACTAAAAATGATGGCGGGGGTGGTGGGGGCTTAGTTTTCCCCCCAGTGGGAATGGGCCGCATAGCCTCTCTCATTATGCAGGCCCATCTGCCACTTAGCCCACAGCAGGTTTTATTGGATCCCAGCCGCCATCTCCATCATCCCGAGCTGCCGTGCTTAAACATATATATATATATCTGCTTTGAATCCTCTTAGGTCCATTGTCAGACCCTGTGGTCGCTGTAATACTGTTCCCATCAGCACTCCCTGCCTTATGTCTATAAAATCTAGCCTGGGCTTTTTTTTAACTCTCAATCCACAGCTGAGAAAATCCCTGTAGCTTCATCCGAGGCTGTGACTCAAGAACAAGTTAGTGTTGGTGCTGGAGGTTGGGAAGATTGGCCTGCAATTTTTTTCATACAATGGAAAACGCTGACCTTGAACGATTTCAGGATTTTTAAAATTAGACGTGGCATTAGTGGAAGAATTGCATCTGTCATGTGTTGATTAGTGGGCGTGTGAGTGATCTCCTTGTCACATTTGGTGACATTGAGGGAGTTTCGTGCAAGCTGCATTCTCAGATCAATTTGCTGTGTCATAGCGCCGTGGATTGAGTCGAAGGGTTGTAGTTCATGACTCATACTTGTGCAGATTTAGATAGTTACATGGGTACAAAGGGTATAGAGGGATATGGCCAAATGTGGGCAATTGGGATTATCTTAGGGGTTTACAAAAAAGGGTGGCATGGACAAATTGGGCCAAAGGGCCTGTTTCCATGCTGTAAATCTCTATGAGTCTATGACTCTGTGAGATGGAACACAGAACTGTGTTTTCAGTCAGTTGTGAGTATGCGGTGTAGGATAAGGGGTTAGCTTGATAGGAGATCGTTGGCAGTTGCTTTCTCTGATGGTTGAGCCCTGGATTGTGAGTAGATAAGAAGCCATAATGTAATGAAAGGTGGTTTGTTAGTAAAAGATAATGGCAACTATCCTGTCTGCTCATACTGCTCTTTGTTTTAACATTGAGTGGGTACAGTTGCTGTTCCACACCCTCCATATTATCTACCCATGCCTCCTATCAACGACAATTGTTAAATAATTTATTGCTTAGCAACTTATCTGAACTTTTAATAATCTGACACTTTCTCTAATTTACTTCTAGCTAGCTGAACAGTTCATTCGCTTAACCCTTTTTAAACCAGATCCATTCTCTTTCCTCTTCCATTCAGCAAGGACACTCAATAAGCCATTTTAGTTTTCAATCTCCATTCATATGATACCAATTAGTTATTCCAAATCATTTTCTATAATTATCTTCCTTAAATCATCTCTCATCTTTCCTTATGTAATAGGTTCTTATCCATCATGAGTTAATACAGACTCTTCTAGGCACAAGTGCTCTTTGTATCACTCTGTCATGGGGGCTCTTTGGATTGAATCTCTTCATCGAGGGTAGTTTCTACCCTTCTACTTTGTGGTCCCATCTGAATTTTCCTCAAATACAGGCATTCATATAGGTCAATGGATAAATAGAATGCCTGGTGTGGAACTGAGCTAGCGTTAGTTCAGATTTGTTCTCTAATCGGTGTTGAGTTAGCTGATCTCAGTAGCCAGGACATCACGAATGGATTCAATATCACAAGGTTAGTGAGGGGAATAGTCAGCCACATCTCTTGCTGGTAGCTATCTTGTGACCTTGATGGAAGGTACATGTATGTGGATGACAGGTGAGAATCTGGCTGAGTGTGATGCTCCCACAGTCCTGGAATGTTTCCTCTATATATCCTTCTTCTATATAGAATCATAGTGCAGAAGGAGGCCATTCAGCCCACTGAGTCTACACTGACCACAATCCCACCCAGGCCCTATCCCCATAACCCCATCCATTTACCCTAGCTAATCCCTCTGACACCAAGGGGCAATTTAGCATGGCCAATCCACCTAATCCGCGCATCTTTGGACTGTGGGAGGAAATCGGAGCACCTGAAGGAAACCCACGCAGACACAGGGAGAATATGTTCACTCCACATAGGCAGTAACCCAAGCCGGGAATCAAACCCGGGTCCTTGGCGCCGTGAGGCAGCAGTACTAACCACTGTGTCACTGTGTCATCCTTAATATATGGCCTTCTTCTGCATTGCAGGGATCCTATGATTCTATGATATTTGGTCATGAGTGTGTATTGTTTCAACTGCACCAATGAAAGGGTTAAAACTTGCTGAGTGGCCTGACAATCTTAACAACTGGCATCTAGTAAAACATATTAATTAATAGTTTCCTAGTCTGTAACCCATCTATGACGTACCTGAAGGGTTACTCAAGACACTTTTCAACAGCTGACAATGGCTTGATATGTCTAAATTACATCTTGCATTACTGTTTTAATTTAGTGTTGCAACAAGATTACACACCACGCCAGTCTGAGTGTCAGGGAGTGAACTACAGCTTAAAGCAAAGGTGTGGCAATGTAAGGGAGAAACAGCACAGAACGTTTTCACAAGTTGCACCGACCCTGTTATATTACTCTTCAGGTGTATTAAGGATCTGAATATTTAAAAAACAAGTCACACTCTCAGTGTCCCACCCCATTTAAAAATAGATCATTCATCAAGTTATAATTAACTCAAATCATTTATTTCCGTCTTCCTACACCAGTCTACATGGCTTTTCCTTCCTGCTATCCTGTGCTAACATTATTTATAGAATCATAGAATCCCTACAGTGCAGAAAAGACCTTCTGCCCATTGAATCTGCACCAGAGTAGCTTACCCAAGCCCTCTTCTCTTGGTCTATCCCCATAACCCCACACATTGCCCATGGACAATCCACCTAAGCTGCATATCTCTAGGCTGTGGGAGGAAACCAGAGCACCGGGAGGAAACCCACACAGACACCAGGAGAACATGCAAACTCCACACGGCAGTCACCTCAAAGCCAGAATTGAACCCAGGTTCCTGGAGCTGTGAGGCAGCAATGCTAAACACTGTGACACTGTGTGGCCCCACAATTTGGGATATAGTTTCAGGTTGGCGGCTAATCCCTTGGTTCATTACCTGCGTGTCATTGTACATGCATCTGTTTAAGCACTAGGGCGTTATAAGTGTCCAATACCGCTCTGTAATGCAGTGGCTCACAATCCACCTCCTGAAACTGCTGCAGCTTTCAGTATCGGGGTTGTAACCTGATGCCAATAACCTGGTGGACGTCATGCCTTTACGACAGCATCTTGGGTGCCCATGAGAAGGGGCACAAGGGGGACACAAAATGAAACACTTCAAAATTGCTCAAGGCGTAGGTTGGCACTATAGATGGAAGCTTTCAATCTTGGTGGAATCAACCTCCTTCATTAGAAGATCCCTTTCACTGCGTGATCATTCTGTTTCTCGGGGAGGTTGTTGGCCAAATATAGTCCATGGACTTGCCTGGGGACCTCACTTGTAAACTTCTGTTAACAGGTTGGCAGCACCTTATGGAACATCCAGATCACTGGGTAGCCAGGAGGCTGAGCAGCAATGGCTCCAGTAAGGGACATACCATCGTCACAGGTTCCTTCTCAAAATCAAACTATCTATTGACTGGTCAGAACTTGCACGTACACTAGTTCTCCCAGTGGGATAACCCATTCAGTGAAGAGACCCAAACTTTCAAGATGCAATCCAATCTCTTACTGAGTGGGACAGCAACTCAGTTTCTGAGGGAAATAATTGCTTAACATCCACTCGTGTGCAACTTCCAGTTGGAAAATGATCAGAAGTAAGAGCACTGGATTACTTTCCTTTCCCTGGACTGGAATACTGAAGCTAATTGTGGTACGTCTGTCATCCTAACTGTGATTAGATACACAGGCACAGCACAGACCAGAGCTTAAAACTATTTCCAGTGCTTTATGTTTACTTTAGGTTCCCAGAATTTGCAGTCTTTCTTTGTCTTTGGGGAAAAGAGTGAAATATTCTTGGTGCTAAGTCTCAACAGAACCCCCTTGGGGCTTTTGAAGAAACTGTTTTTATCAGTGTATTTCTATGTAATTGTTAAGACAGGATGACTAAGAGGTTGTTATGGGCCTGCCAACTGTTAGATTTATTAATCTAAGTAGGTGTTTCTTGTTATATTATGGATGGTCGATTCAGCTCCCTCTCATTAACCTCTCCCAGACATTTCACCCCCCCCCCCAACCCCCACCCCCAGCCCTCGATTATGTCACTGTGTTTATATATTAAACCAGACAGTTAAGAAAAGCACATTCGCTCTTTCCCCAATGGACACTAAAGCAAAGGGCCATTTGTTAAACGTCTTGTTGGAAGAAACACTAGGAAGGAGACGCTTGCTTTCTCGTAGGAAGGAAAATCAAAGATCCGAGATAACACAACAATGTTCACCGAGAGAGTGGATTGTTCACGGTTCAGCTTCACTTAAGAAAGAGGAAACTTTTCAAAAAAGGTGGAATGAGCTACTGTCAGCCTCAGTGATTTTTTTTCTTGAGATAATGGTGTGCGTTGGGTGGACAATTCTTGTTTCCGTGTGCTCTGAATAAAGTGACCAAACTGCTGGGGCCTAAATCATGATCTTAGTGATATTTATGCTGTAGGTTCATTCATACAGCAAGCCAGGGATCTGCCTCAGATGTCTAGGTGCATCTCTGAGCAAAGGCTGGTAGACTAAAGACATTGATGCACCAACAGAAATTTCTTCATCAGGCGCTCCCCCAGCCTAGTGCCGGATAGAACTAGTGGAGACTCGAGAGAATTCCACATGACCCATTCGACTTCCCAAAAACAGTGCCACATAGAGCAAACTAGCAGACAAAGGGGATTTTTTTCTCTTTAACCACAGAAACAGAACTTTGTTCGACAGTAAATGTGTGTTGCCTAGAAGGCTCAGCTTTTTAAGGCAGTAAATGACTGAGTCAGAGATACAAGGAATGTCCCAGCTGAGTTAACTGGCACAGTTTGATGGGCACTGCAATTGGCATCAGCACCCCTTGGTTAGAGAGGCAGGGGAATGTCATCCAGGTTTCATTCAATTGTTCACACATTAAATAATAGTTATGCAGACCAGGTGCCAGGAAGATAATCAGCAAGCAGGGATTCAAAGCACGGCAACAATCCAATACCTTCAGGAAAAGGTAGGGAGAGGTTGTGGAAACTTTAAAAGTGGACACTTTTCGAATGAATAGCTTGTAGCTCTTCAGCTGCCAGGTGGGTGAGACTAGCTCCGAAGATATTTTTGTACTGGTTGGATTCTTGAAGACCGACGTCTGTGACCCAGCACCTGACTAAATCCATCTCCCTTATCCCAGCGGCAGCATCGCATGTCCACAAAGAGATGACCCTAAAATTACACGTGTTAAAGGGGCCAGATTTAATCAGGGGAGTCAACACAGAGCTCTCTATTTCCAATAATGCAACTTAAGCAAGTATAAAAACAGATTGGTGTTCTATTTGTGTTTTCAGTGTCAAAGGCAGATGCAAAATGCTTGAAGCACACAATAGATTTTATGGAGGTATTTTACATTGAGATCATGTCATTGAAAGAGTCCATTTGGCTCAGCTATCTTGTGCACATGGGAAAGTGGTGTTAAGGCCAGTGGTTAACCATAACTATATTGAATGGCAGAGCAGGTTTAAGAGCCTTATCATTTACTCCTGCTCCCTTTTCTTCTGTTCTTAAGTCTTGGTCTATCAGCCCTATATTCTCCAGCAAGTAGCATTCCTAACTCCATGGTGCTTGCCTGTTCTCAAATCTTTTTATTTCCTTTACTTTCAGCCATCCATCGAATTACTCTTAAACAGTGGCAGGGTCTCTGCTTTAAACACCAACATTTCATGGCCTAACAACCTTCTTTATAAATAGCGTTCCTCCTGCTCTCTGTCCTAAATCATTTCCATTTAATCTTCCATCCAAATCCTCTTGCACGAGACCCCCTCAGTCATTAGAGACATCTTATTTCTACCTAATCTGTCCCATCTTCATCAAATCATTCCCATAATCTCTTTTGTTCTAATGAAAAAAGCTCCTACTTCACAAGTCTTTATTGGTCTTTGTATTTCATACCAGGCAGCACCCTCAGTAATCTGCATTGCACCATTTCCAGTGTTTCAACCTTCTCCCTCTAGCATGGAGCCTAAAACTACACATAATAGAACAACAGTAGTCTTATTAAAGCTTTATTTGGATTCGCCGTGACATCTTAACATTCATACAGCATATCTCTTTTTTTAGAACCCACTATTCCATTAGTTTTTTACTGTCTTAACCATTTGATAATGCTGCTTTTAATTTTTTGCAGATCAGAACGCCAGAATCCTTCTATTCATAGAATCCCTAAGTGCAGAAGGAGGCCATTTGGTCCATGGTGGATGTTTCCACTAGTAGAAAAGACTAGAACCAGAGGGCATAATCTCAGACTAAAGGGACAATCCTTTAAAACAGGGACGAGGAGGAATTTCTTCAGCCGGAGAGTGGTGAATCTGTGGAACTTGAGTGTCTTTAAAGAAAGATAGGCTCTTGATTAATAAGGGGATCAGGGGTTATGGGGAAAAGGCAAGAGAACAAGGATGAGAAAAATATCAGCCATGATTGGATGGCAGAGCAGATTCGATGGGCTGAGTGGCCTAATTTCTGTTCCTTTGCCTTGAGGTCTTATGGTCTTATAGAGTCTGCACCAACCACAATCCCACCCAGGCCCTATTTCCGCAACCCCACATATTTACTCACCAATCCCCTGACACTAGGAGCATTTTAGCGTGGCCAATCAACCTAACCCGCACATCTTTGGACTGTGGGAGGAAACTGGAGCACCCAGAGGAAACCCATGCAGACACAGGGAGAACGTGCAAACTCCACATAGACAGTGACCCATGGCCAGAATTGAACCTGGTCCCTGGTGCTGTGAGGCAGCAATGCTAACCACTGTGCCACCATGCCACACTAATCATCCGCATCACCCAGCTATATCACCTTATATTTTGCCCCCTTAGAATCATTGACCATATTTCCCATTTAGTGCCATATATCAATGTGGAAACCTGTCCCTGACAGGCTTTATTCAAATCATTGGACAGTAAACAGAAACAGGTAAGAACTGGACATGGGAGCCAGTTCCCACTGCTCTGAAATTATTTATAATTATTAGGCTGGAAACTTACCGCTCCACGTGCCACGGGAATCAGAGTGGGCAAGAGGCAGGGGGTGGAACGGTCCATTGACTGTCTGTTGACTCTGTTTCCTTTGTTCTAACTAGATTATAAACTAATCAATTACCCTTCTTCAAATTCTAAATCCTTTAATTTTCTCCAACAATCTTCAGTATGTCACATTTTGAAGACTTTTGGATAATTGGAAAGCTCAAGGCCGGAATTCTCCCTGCCACTACTGCCAGCAGGACCGGAGAATCCCAGCCCAGGATGAGGTTGGGGAATCCCAACCCAAGTAGACCCATGTCTCTTCACGTAGACATTCATTAACTTCACCTTTAGCTGGAGATTCACAAATCTTCTCCATCACAGATAATAATTCAAGATAATTCGATCCTGCAATTACCCAGGTTAGTCCTGTCTCCTTTTTTGAAATAAGTTGCTCTGCAGTCCTCCAACACTTACCCATTTTCAAAGATCTCTGAAACATAGGCCGGCATTCTCCAGTTGTTCATGTCCCGCCACCGCTGCCAGAAAGGACAGAGAACTTGGCGCTCAACCAAATCTCTGTTCACTGTAGGGGGATAGGAGCTACACTGGCGTGAATGGCCAGAGAATCACGCCCTTAATTTTCAGACCTTTGCAGTTTTTTTCCCCATTTCCACTGGGACCTGCGGACATAACCCTTCTGCTCCTGGCAATTTCTGCTCCTTTAGCATATATAACTTCACTAATGCATTCATTTCACATATAGTAAGGATTTCCACCTTGCTCTTAACTAACTACTTCCTGCTTGTCCGAGGGAGGTTTCCTGTTGAAAGGCAGAGGTATGTAAGGATGGCTGTTTCCTTTTCCCCCATGAGTTCCATAATTAAAAAGTTTCATGGCATCATTAAGACTGCCGCCTCAATAAGGAAATGATTGGATGTGTTGTACTGATATCAAGTCACTTGCGTGCGCCTTCCAGATCTTTTTCTTGGAGATTCCCTGATGTCAAAAATACATGACTCATCCTATATTGTAAAGGCAGTATTGATTCTGGCGTGCCAGTGTACAGTATGTGGTGAATGGAAGGGTGGAGCCTAAAGAGGAAGAGAAAAATAGAAAGATGGAATTTTTATTTCTATAAATGAAGCTACCACAAATAATTTACTGCCAACATCTGAAACCATTTCTTAGAAACATTTTACAAGACAAGGCAACAACAACAACAACAACAAAGAAGCTCCTTTTCCTCCTTCTCCTTCTGATTTCATTTGATTTATTTTTTGTCACATGTATTGGGATACAGTGAAAAGTATTGTTTCTTACCCGTGAAGCATACTGTTCATAGGGGAGAAGGTCATTGGTCAGAACGTTGAATACAGAAGTTGGGACATCTTGTTGAAGTTGTACAAGACATTGGTAAGGCCTCATTTGGAATATTGTGTACAGTTCTGGTCACCCGATTATAGAAAAGATATTATTAAACTAGAAAAAGTGCAGAAGAGTTTTACTAAGATGCTACCGAGACTTGATAGTTTGAGTTGTAAGGAGAGGTTTAGAACATAAGAAATAGGAGCAGGAGTAGGCCATCTAGCCCTTCGAGCCTGCCCCGCCATTCAATAAGATCATGGCTGATCTGTCGTGGCTCAGTTCCACATTCCCGCCCTCTCCCCATAACCCTTAATCCCCTCTCTTATCAAAAACCCATCAACCCGCGTCTTAAAAATATTTAGCGAGGTAGCCTCCACCACTTCAACGGGCAGAGAATTCCAGAGATTCACCACCCTTTGAGTGAAGAAGTTCCTCCTCAACTCCGTTCTAAACCGCCCCCCCTTTATCTTGAGTCTGTGCCCCCTAGTCCTACTGTCCTTTCTGAGCGGGAAGAGTCTCTCCACCTCAATCCTATCCATCCCATTCATCATCTTATACGTCTCAATGAGATCTCCCCTCATTCTCCTAAACTCTAACAAGTACAAGCCTAGTTTATTCAGCCTCTCCTCATAGCTCAACCCCCTCAACTCCGGTATCAACCTAGTAAACCTCCTCTGCACTCCCTCCAAGGCCAAAATATCCTTGCGTAAGTACGGCGACCAAAACTGCACACAGTACTCCAGCTGCGGCCTCACCAATGCCCTATACAGCCGCAGCAAGACCTCCCTACTTTTATATTCAATCCCCCTCGCTATGAACTGGGATTTTTTTCTCTGGAATGTAGAATGCTGAGGGGTGATACTATAGATGTCTATAAAATAATGAGGGGCATAGATCAGCTAGAAAGTCAATATCTTTTCCCAAAGGCAGGGGAGTTGAAAACTAGAGGGTATAGGTTAAAGGTGAGAGGGGAAGAGATACAAAAGGGTCCAGAGGAGCAATTTCTTCACACAGGGGGTAGTGAGTGTCTGGAACAAGCTGCCAGGGGTAGTAGTAGACGGGCATAATTTTGTCTTTTAAAAAGCGTTTAGATGGTTACATGGATAAGATGATACAAAGGGATATAAAGGGGTTTTAAAAAAGGGGTGGCATGGACAAGTTGGGCTGAAAGGCCTGTTTCCATGCTGTAAACCCGTATGACTCTGTAAGGAAAAGAGAGGGTGCAGAATGTAGTGTTATAGTCACAGCTAGGGTGCAGAGAAAATCAACTTAAAAAATGGTAGGTCCATTCAAACGTCTGATATCAGCAGGGAAGAAGCTGTCCTTGAGTCGGTTGGTACGTGATCTCAGACTTTCATGTCTTTTCTCCTGTGGAAAAAGGTGGAAGAGAGAATGTCTGGGGTGCATGATTATGCTGGTTGCTTTTCTGAGACAGTGGGGGAAATGTAAATGGAGTCAATGGGTGGAAGGCTGGTTTGTGTGATGGACTGGGTTATGTTCACAACCCTTCCTAGTTTTCCTTACCACTGTACAGAGACAGTGTTAATAAATGGTATATGATGGATACGTTTTGAGAAAGGCAGGGTGTCGTCAGCATAGGCCACATTGTGATAACAGGTTGTAATGACAATAAATACTTCTTTAGAGCATATCTGTTGTGGTAGACAAAGGCTGAAATTTTCTCTCATAGAACTGAATCTTCCTGTTGCTCCAGTCAGTGGACTTTGAAGCCACAAATGTTCACGAGCTTTGGATCAGGCTAAGCAGAGAATCCAAGCTGGCCTAGTGGGTTCCTTGTAAAATGACGACATGTAATAATTCCATTCGTGGTGCTATGTAGCCCTGCGCAAACGGTGATTTTGTTTTCTTCTGTAGCTCACCAAACTCCGTTGTGTTACTCATTTGAAGAATGGAGGAGCACAATTACTTTATTCCATGGAGAATAGCATGGGAAATCTTCATACGCATGTGTTAACATCAGGTCACGTACATCTGGAGAGCTCAATGAGGGAGTGAGCAAGGGGCAGCTAAACTAAACAATGAAAAATGAACAAAGCCTTCAAAGGGAAATTTGTAGTCAAGTTTAAATAAATGCAACTGGCTCTAAAGATAGGGCAGCGCGCTGGCACAATGGTTAGTACTGCTGCCTCATGGCACCACGGACCTGGATACAATCCGGCTTTGGGTGACTGTCTGTGCAGAGTTTGCATATTCTCCCTATGTCTGCCTGGGTTTCCTCCAGGCACTCCAGTTTCCTCCCACAGTCTGAAAGATGTGCGGGTTAGGCTGATTGGCCATGATAAATTGCCCCTTAGTGTTAGGGGGATTAACAGGGTAAATGCGTGGAGTTGTGGGCCTGGGTGGGATTGTCGTCAGTCCCGTCTCAATGGGCCCAATGGCCTCTTTCTGCACTGTGGGGACCCTATAATATGCTGTGAGGGAGGGTAATTTAAATTACTGGGTGAACTATACAGAACTGAAAAACTCCAGTATCCAACCTTGGAAGAATCCTCCAATTAGCCTTGGATGAGAACACAAAAACAAAGTACTCAGGGATCTCATTGCGGAACACTATCTGGTGATAGTGCACATGTGAATGTCAGGTGAGGACAAGACCAAGCACAGTTATGATAACCCCTGCTGACAACGCAACCTGTTGATAGCAACTGTTGAGGCTCAGACTGAGGGACCATGCGCTGTCGGCACTGTTGAACCTGAACACTGGCGTCAGGAGAGAGGGTCAAATTTTTTTTTCAAAGGCATGTTCCACTGGTATGGACATGAGGATTTTATATGAACTGTTACATGATCTTAAGAGCCAAAAAATGCTGCTTTCAGGAACAATCAATCTCGAACAAACCATTGATATGCAGTCCACGCAGATGAGACACATTTCCATGCACGTCAACTCTCGAGACTCTGACAGGGCCGTTCTGATATCCATCCCCTTGACATATCTTAAACAGACAGATGACAGTTTGTGTTTAACAGATGTCACCCAAAGATTCCAGATCACCCAAAGCTCTGTAATTAAGTACCGGAATCAGCATTTCAAAGCACCTCGTAAGCATAACACAGATATCCGTTAAAGTAATATGTTTTGTAGCGGGCTGTAAGGATGTTTAAGCATTCTATCTGCCACCCCATCATAAAAATTAACAGTTCACTTTTTGCCAAGAATAAAAGTGCTCCCCTCACAGCTGGGCTGATTTGTGTATGAGCATTTTACTTACACTTTGTTTAGTTTTCAACAGCTATTCGCTGTCATGAATTTACCTGAGGAAAAATCAGGGTTGCAAACAGTTAGCATCGTTTGATTAAAAAAAAGCCAAATGCTGTGGGTGTTGTGAAATAAATTGAGAAAGTGCTGGACAAACTCAGCTGGTTTGGCAGTCTCCGTGGAGAGAGAAGCAGAGTTAACATTTCAAGTCCAACATGATTCTTGTTTGAAACTGAAAAGAGGTTGAAATGTGAGGTTCTGCTGCTGGGTAAAGGGAGTCAGGTCCAACAAAGGGGAAGATCAGGGATGCTTAGAGGGAGGGAGAGATTTCATGCTGTAGGAAAAAAGGCAAAGTGAATGTTAATGATAGTAGGAAGAAACAAAGCTTTAGTCCAAAGTAGGAGTCAATAGCAGAATGAAGGTTAACTCTGAAAGCAATACCACAAGCGGTGGAGACAAATTCAAAATGGAGGACAGACCCCACGGTCTGAAGTTATTGAATCAATGGTGAGTCTGGAAGACTGTGAAATGCCTAATCGGAAGGTGCTTTTCCTTCAGCTTGCGCTGGCTTCACTGGAACATCGCAGCAGGCCGAAGGCTAAAATGTGAGCATGATGGTGGATTGGTAAACTGGCAAGTGACTGGAAGGCCGGGTTCATGGTTTGTGGGCTGACGGGGAAGGGGAATGTGTATTTGATGTGGCATCATGGTGAAGATGGCAGGAATGGCAGAGGATGCGATTTTGAACACGGAAGCAGATGGACAAGAGGAGCCCTATCATGGTTCCAAGAAGGAGGGGAAGGGCTGAGGGTGGGAGTGGGGGAAATGGATTGAGGGCTCAGTGTGGGATAGTCCTCAGTTAAGGGAAAATGGAAGACATGTCAGAAGACGTGTCTCTGGTGGAAGGGACAGCAAGAGTTCAAGAAGGCAGTTCACCACTGCCACCTTTTCAAGGGCAATTAGGGATGGGCAATAAATGTTACCTACATCCCGTACATTTGTCTTTCATTTGATGAGGGTGAGGTTCCTTTCTTAATGTAAGTTTCCTCCCTTCTCCTTGCTGTCTTTTCCAAATGAAACATCTTTTTGGCTGAATATGATAAACAAAGGCAAAAAAACATAGTGAAGATCGGTCAGAACTGAGGTAATTAGGTATCAACATTGGTAAAGAATAGGATTTAAAGCCACACTTGGCAATTAGATGTTAACTGTTTGTAATCAGGCTTCACATTGGTATAATGTACATACTTCTACAATTCTATATAATATTCATTTATATTATGGTCACTTATGAGTTGAGGGGAAAAATTGTCCTTATTTTATTCACTACTACAATTTTTAAGAATTTATTCTTTGATGGGATTTGGGCATCTTTGGCAAGGCCAGCATTTGTTGCCCAACCCTAACTGCCCTTGAACTCGATGGTTAACTTGGCCATTTCAGAGGGCAGTTAAGTGTAAGCCAGCCACATGACTTTGGATCTAGAGACACATGTAGGCCAGGCAAGGTAAGGGTGGCAGATTTCCTTCCCCAAAGGGACATGACTGAAGCAGATGGGGTAGCTTTCACTGAGACTGGCTATCGATTGAAGATTTTATTAATTGAATGCAAATTCTGCCAGCTTTTCTGGTAGGTTTTGGGGTTTGCACCCTCAGACATTAACCTGGGTTTCTGGATTACCAGTCCAGCAACATTGCCACAATGCCACCTTCTCTCCTTTGATTCCCCATACAATTCAGATTTGGTGTCTTGTTTTGCAAAAGGGATCTCAAATGGGCCTGCCCGAATACCGGGTGGGAGCGAGAGAGGGGGTAGGGTCGGGGAGGGGGAGGAGGTGGGGTCCTGCTGCACAGGGATCAATGGCAGAAGAAGGAAAGAGGGTGATCGGGGCTAGGCATCCGAATGAGGAGGGGGAGGCGGGGAGTTAGATCGGGGCTGCTGGGGAGTGGGGGATGGAGTTGGGGCTGCAGGAGGTGGGGTGGTGATCAGGGAGATCATGGCGGGCTGGGGTGAGGGACATCGGGGCTGGCCCGCGGAGGTCCCGAAGGCTAGTGTTCGGGGGGCAGTGGAGTGTTGGAGGGGAAGCGATGCAGGGTCGCAGGGCTGGCCAGCGATTGGGAGGCTGGTCTACTTCACATGCCGCACTCGTAGCGCTGACAGATCGGCGCATGCGCAGTGGCCCACTCAGCACTATGCTGCCGACCTCTTGGGTGGGAATAGGCCCCGACCCTGATTTTCAGAGTGAATCCCACTAGGGCACTGTGCAGTGATCAGAGTGTGGGAGATTCATTTTGAAAATCGCACTAAAAAAAACAACGGGAGTTACTCCAGTTTTCACATGAATTTGGCACTTGGAATTTTTTTGGGGAGAATCAACACCCCCAGGATATGAAGCAAGATGAAGATATTTCAATATATATACAGTGTTCAAATGAACATCACATTTAGCAGAATTAGAATATAAATACAACATTAGTTTGGCCAGGGAAATAGGCTATTAAAGGAACAGGCTGGACATCCAGTACTTCCCCATTTACCAAAAGCTGTTTAATCCCTCAACATATCTATCTCAGACATTAATTAACAGCTACTACTGCAGAGCGTGTTTGGATAATCACTGATGAAATACTGATTAGATCAGTACATCGTCTGTAATCTCTGATTACATCAATCTGTGGACCGTACCAGTAAATACATTTGTCCTGCTTTTTCTCTCGGACTGATGTTGTGCGAGGGGTCTTTATTGCGGCAGTTTATTATCCACTGGCTTTATCACCGGATAAAAATATTTACTCGCCACTAATTATCCTGCTTTTTAAAAAACATATTGTTTACAAAGCCAGGCACTGTGTTGTAAACATGCTCAGAACACAATGCAGGATCTACATTAGTGGAATAGTCACGTGGCATTGTATTATATGAAGCAGGCGCCTTACACTTATTCTGAAATGCCATGTGCATAATATTGTAGTGTTGTTTGAATATGCTTAGTAAGGTATAAACCTTTAAATTTTTAAATCTTTTGTTGGATAATGCGAACTTTAAAGTTATTTCATAGTGCAATTTAATATATTGCCTTGGCCCTTGCAAACATATCGTGCAAAGAAAGACTTGCATTTATGCAGAACCTTTCATGCCCATTGGAATTCTCAGAACACAACTAATGAAGTATTTTTAAAAGCAAATTACTGTGGAAATCTGGAACCAAAAGAGAAAATGCTGGAAAATCTCAGCAGGTCTGGCAGCATCTGTAAGGAGAGAAAAGAGCTAACAGTTCGAGTCCAGTCATTGTTGTAGTATAGCAAACATGACAATCAATTTGCACAAAGCAAGATCCCAGAAAAAGCCATATGTTAATTGTCAGATAATTTGTATTTGGGGTATTGACAGAGGAATAAATACCAGCCAGGAAACTATTTGATTTGATTTGATTTATTAATGTCACATGTGTAAGTATACAGTGAAAAGTATTGTTTCTTGCAAAGACAAAGCATACCGTTCATAGAGAAGGAAATGGGAGACTGCAGAATGTAGCGTTACAGTCATAGCTAGGGTGTAGAGAAAGATTAACTTAATGCAAGGTCCTAAGGATCGCCAAATCTGTAAGAAATTGAACTAGAGAACTGCTAGAAAGTTTAAATGAGTTAAAATGAAGTTTTAAAAACATAGAACAAGGGTAAAAGATAGAATTAGAAGGATTGCTAGGCACAGTTTGTAAGAAGTTACCTCGTTCCGGTGCCATCTTCATCAAAATATGGCAATATTTTGTGGTACACCAACCTAAGAAGGCCCATGGGGCCTTAATTCAAGGCCTCATCCAAAGCATAACACCTCCAATAGCACAGTCTCAGGACTGCACTGGAGCATCAGAGGTCTAAATCCTCAACATGCAGACCCAGACCCAGTGTACAGCCGACTGAGCCACAGCTGACATATCATGCAGTGAAGGTTTAGACTGTTCCATACACATGTGCTTGGATGGATTTGCAGTCTTTCTTTGGCAGAAGATACAATGTGTCTACCGCAATTGAGATCAGCTAACTCAGTGAAGCCTGCATGTGCAGGAGATCCCTTGGGCAGTTTAAGAATATGTTATCTATTTCCTTTACTGCTAAGGAGAAAAAAATTGATTAAAAACAATAACCTTTGTTACTCATCCTTTTTCTAAAGAGAGAAGAATAATTTTGTTTAAAGTTCCTTACCTAAATCTTAGTCTCCAAGTCATCATTCATCAGGTGAAAAGAGACTAACCTTCTGTTTATTTTGTTCAGGAGTAGACCAGTCCTTCGATGGCTGATAAAGCAAGCACACAACTCCATTTCTCATTTCACTATGTTGTTTGTAATTTGGAAGCCCAAAGCTGGTGAAATGACTACATGAATGAGGAGAGTTAATATTGGGGGCATTGAAAATAAGTGAAATCTCCATGTCTTCCCAGTGGAATTACTGACTTTGCATTAACTAGGGCCAGAAGCAGATAACAAAGCTTAGATAGGGAATATCTACATCTATGGGTTCTGCTCTGCCCAAGACCGCAAGAAACTAAAAAAGGTTGTGAATGTAGCCCAATCCAACATGTAAACCGGCCTCCCATCCATTGACTCTGTCTACACTTCCCGCTGCCTCAGCAAAGCATAATTAAGGACCCCTTGCACCCCAGACATTCTCTCTTCCACTTTCTTCAATTGGGAAAAAGTTACAAAGGTCTGAGGTCACGTACCAACCGACTCAAGAACAGATTCTTCCCTGTTGCCATCAAACTTTTGAATGGAACTATCTTGTATTAAGTTGATCTTTCTCTGCACCCTAGCAATGACTGTAACACTACATCCTCATTTCCTTCTCTATGAACAATATGCTTTGTCTGTATTGCATGCAAGAAATCATACTTTTCCCTGTATACCAATACATGTGCAATAATAAATCAATTCAAATCAAATCAAAATAATGCAATGAGTATGGATACCTACTGAAATCAAGTCTTGAAACCTTTGTTAAAAGTACTGCAAGTTCTAACAGTAACTTCAGTGCAGTGTTAATGTAAGCCTTACTTGTGACTAATAAATCAACTTTAAAAAAGTTACTATTGAGGATATGAAGAAAGGCATGGGCATAAGCAAGGAAGACTAAATCAGCAATCTCACTGATTTATTGTATGGCTTTAGAAGGACGGGAGCAGGGTGATGTAATTGTAATGTCACTGGATGACTAATCCAAAAGCCCAAGCTAAAGCTCTGGGGAGATAGGTTCAAATCCCACCACAGCAGCTGGCGGAATTTAAATTCAATTAATTAATTTATAAGATCTGGAATTGAAAGAGATGATCACCAAGGGATTATTGCCAATTGTGCAAAACCCATCTGGTTCATTGCTATCTTTTCGGGAAGGAATTCTGCCATCATTACCTTGCAGAGACATGGTCTGCCCTACAAGTGAGTGCAGAGACCCACAGACTTATGCGGGTGGCACTTTGGTTAGCACTGCTATCTCACAGCACCAGGGACCCGGCCTCGGGTGACTGTCTGTGTGGAGTTTGCATGTTCTCCCTGTATCTGCATGAGTTTCTTCTGGGTGTTCCGGTTTCCTCCCGCACTCCAAGTATGTACAGGTTAGGTGGATTGGCCATGTTAAATTGTCCCTTAGTGTCCCAAGGTGTGTCGTTTAGGTGGGATAAATACTGGGTTTACAGGGATAGGACAGGGGATAGGGCCTGGATAAGATACTCCGTCACAGTCAGTGCAGACTTGATAGACTGAATGGCCTCCTTCTGTACTGTAGGGAATTTATGATATGGTTGCTATGACACTGCCCTAGTTACGCACTTGTTGGAGGGCAATTCGGAATGGGCAACAAATGCTGGCCTTTCCAGTGACCCTCATATCCCATGAAAGAATACATTGTTAAAATTTGGGTTTTGAATGTTTATCCTTCTTCTTCCTCCAGTCTCTCCTCACCATTGGAGGTTTCTTCACCGCCACAGTAAAGTTTTAAAGGAGACTGGGTAATTCTGCTACATTCCTTAAACGACCATTCAGTGATTAGCACAGCGGCCTCACTGCACCAAAGACCCAGGTTCAATTCCCGGCTTGGGTCACTGTCAGTGTGGAGTTTGCACATTCTTCCCATGTCTGCATGGGTTTCCTCCAGGTGCTCCAGTTTCCTCCCACAGTCCAAAGATGTGCAGGTTAGGTTGATTGGCCATTCTAAGTTGCCACTTAGCATCAGGGGGACTAGTGGTCAGTGCAGACTTGATGGGCCGAATGGCCTCCTTTTGCACTGTAGGGATTCTGTGATTCTATGACTCCTTCATGTGTGATCCCAGGCATCATGCTACAGTCACAGGAGAAGAGTGGGGTCATCACAGACACGCCCGACCCTGTCTGCATTCCACACTGATCTGCAAAGGAGGTTTAAATAGCAATCTGAAACAGGAACACTGGGTCAGCTTTCCACTAACCCAAGTCTGCAGAGTTTTGTGTGCAACACCCTTCCTCTCCCTGGCTTGGGTTTGGCTAAAACTGTACAATTATCTTTAAAAATCTGCTCCAAGGACGCCAACAGTTTTTACGTGTGCTGAGGAAATTGTCCTCCTCTCATCTGCAGTGGAACAGGCTGGACAGGCTAAGAATAAGACTCTTTCCTCCCCACAACCTCTCGGGAGATCAAACGCAGAACTTAAAAAGGCAGCTGCTCCAAGCAGCACCATCCTACGAGATGGGAATGTGCCGGGGACATTGGGTTTCCCCGGCAGCACTGCCAGGCAGGGAGGTTCCGCAGGAATCTGCCACTAGAGATTTGAAAAGCAAACTCACTGTGAGTGGCATTCTGCAGCCTCGGGCAATCAGGAGCGGGACTGGGGGAGGGGGAGCAAGGCCTTGGAGACTTTGTTAAACAATAAGATTCACACTGCTGCTAATTAGAGGTGCTGGGATAATCACAGCTATTTATTAATTACACTGAAAACCACAGATAATGCAAAACTGATGCAAGGCAAAAAGTTTTTTTGCTGAAGTGACTCCATCCCAGACTTGTGGCGTACTCACAGCAATTTCTACGCTGTCCTCAAAAGGGAGTCTTCTTTGGTAGTGAAAACATTAAATTTACTCTGGGACCATTGCTGGCCACAAGCTCAGGCTAACATGGGAGTAACTTGCATTTCAGAATACTGTCCACACGAAGAAACGAGGCTTAGGGTGTCGCTTACTTGAATGTGGACGTTGTGGGAATGGTTCAGAACAAACATTTGCAATACTGGAAGAATGGGACACAAACATTCCAAAGTTCGTTTCTTCACTTTTAAATTCCTCCTCTTTAGAGAGAAAAGAAAGTGAGTCCAAGTCAGCATGAGGTGCCAATTTAAATTTGCCTGCGTTTTGGTGTCATTCCCCTGGGGCATCTAGGAAATGTATCCTGGAGGAAGGGGCTCATCTCTCAGGAGGCAACAGAGCAATATCAATATTAGGATGGTTTGCATCCTACAGCAAGACAAATTCAGGTTCATGTGCTGGCTCCATGTAATAGCTTCCACAATAATTTCTTTAAGTTTTTAACCAAGTACTTAGAAAGAGTGACTCCCGCATCACATTGCAATTTCTCCACATTTACTTTCTGTCCTATTTATGATTGTTGCTCTGAAAGAATTCACTGTCAAGCCATAGAATCCCTACAGTGTAGGGGTCAGCTGTTAAGATCACAAGAACATAAGAACATAAGAAATAGGAGCAGGAGTAGGCCATCTAGCCCTTCGAGCCTGCCCCGCCATTCAATAAGATCATGGCTGATCTGTCGTGGCTCAGTTCCACTTTCCCGCCCTCTCCCCATAACCCTTAATCCCCTCTCTTATCAAGAACCCATCAACCCGCTTCTTAAAAATATTTAGCGAGGCAGCCTCCACCACTTCAACGGGCAGAGAATTCCACAGATTCACCACCCTTTGAGTGAAGAAGTTCCTCCTCAACTCCGTTCTAAACCGCCTCCCCTTTATCTTGAGGCTGTGCCCCCTAGTCCTACTGTCTTTTTTGAGCGGGAAGAGTCTCTCCACCTCTATCCTATCCATCCCATTCATCATCTTATACGTCTCAATGAGATCTCCCCTCATTCTTCTAAACTCTAACGAGTACAAGCCTAGTTTATTCAGCCTCTCCTCATAGCTCAATCCCCTCAACTCCGGTATCAGCCTAGTAAACCTCCTCTGCACTCCCTCCAAGGCCAAAATATCCTTGCGCAGGTGCGGCGCCCAAAACTGCACACAGTACTCCAGCTGCGGCCTCACCAATGCCCTACACAGCTGCAGCAAGACCTCCCTACTTTTACATTCAATCCCCCTCGCTATGAAGGCCAGCATCCCATTCGCCTTCCTGACCACCTGCTGCACCTGCAAGCTGGGTTTTTGCGACTCATGCACAAGGACCCCGAGGTCCCTCTGCACCGTCGCCTGCTGCAGTTTTTCGCCACGTAAGTAATAGTCCTTCCTACCATTCTTCCTACCAAAGTGGACCACCTCACACTTGCCAACATTAAATTCCATTTGCCATTTCCTGGCCCATTCGCCCAGCCTATCTAGATCCTTCTGCAGACTCTCCACACCCTCCGCACAATTTGCCTTTCCCCCAATCTTGGTGTCATCAGCAAATTTCGACACCCTGCACTCGGTTCCCTCCTCCAGATCATCTATATAAATGGTAAATAGCTGAGGCCCCAGCACCGACCCCTGGGGCACCCCACTAGTCACCAACCGCCAATCCGAATAGCACCCATTGACCCCCACTCTCTGCCTCCTATTTGACAACCAATCCTCTATCCACGCTAACACCCTACCCCCAACTCCATGTCCCCTGACCTTCTGCAATAACCTCTTGTGAGGTACCTTGTCAAACGCCTTCTGAAAATCAAGAAAGACCACATCCACCGGCTCTCCTCTATCCACTGCCCTAGACACATCCTCATAGAACTCCAGTAAATTTGTCAGACACGACTTCCCTTTAATGAAACCGTGTTGCGTCCGCCCTATCAAGCAATTCCCTTCAAGATGCCTCGCAATTTCCTCCTTAATGACGGATTCTAAAATTTTACCTACCACAGACGTTAAACTAACCGGGATAGACCAAAAATTGGGTTTGCGCCCGATTTTTCACCTAGTGTGATCTTACCAGCCCCAGCTATCCAGTGTGATCAGCTGCATCCCTGGTTATAATATTTAAATCCATTCAAAAGTGGGTTAAAATATTATTAGTGAGTCCAGGCCACAACCATCCAGGCTTACTAGCTTTAGCATCCTTGTTGGTGAAGGACTTCACCAACAAGCATCAGAAGTGTGTTCCCATCAATGGGGATCTGAGCAATGACCTTGCTGGTAGGACCAGAGGTCTTTGAGGCCCCCAGGAGGTCAGATGCGGGGGTTGGCAGTGCCCCTTGGGTAGTGCCCACCAGGCACCCTGGCACTGCCAGCCTGGCACCAGGGACAGGGCCTCACAGCATCTACAATGAGGGGCAGGTGATGGATGAAGGCAGGGCTTAAGGGGAGGCAAGCAGGAGGGATGCTGCACACTCTGCAACTGGGATCAGACGGGGCAGGGATGCTGTGCACTCTGCAGCTGGCGATTGGCCTGGGGGTCGGTAATCCGATTGGGCCGGGACAGGACGGGGGGGGCGCAGGTCAGCTGGGCCATGTAAGGGGGTCAACTGACCACAGGGAACGCCCAGTGATTGCAGGGGGCAGGCGAGTACTTTGTGATACAGCGGTAGTGGAGGTGACTGACAGATCGCTCCGTTTTGTTGCACAGAACAGAAAGATCTGCACATGTGTGATTGCGCCCTCTATTTTGAGCAGCCAGCTTTCTGGTGAGCTTAGGCCCTGCCCTTCCCCCTCCTGGCAGGAAACAGATTTAACAATTTTATTTTGCACCAGTGGCATAAGATTGGGCTTGTGGCCTCACTGAAAAAAATGCATCTGAAACTCACTCGTTTTCACACTCATTGTTGTAAGCCCTGTCATTTTTGGGAGTGGAAGAAAAAAATTTCAAGAAGGGAAGCAAAGTTCAGAGCCTGTGTATTTGACATGGGTAACCATACCGAAATTAGTGTTTTATTGGAGGGCCCCTGCACTGCAGCCAACTCCAAATGTTGCCATTCATGTCCTTAGCTTTTTAATTCACAACTAACAAGAATACAATCTTTTTGAAAGGCAATGATGCTGGAAATTGAGCAGCATAAAGCAATGCCCTATCTTTCCGTTGTGTTGATTGAGAAAAGCTCTGGGTGTGTGTGTGTGTATGTGTGTGTGTATGAAAGGAGAAGAGAACAGGAGAGAGAAAAGATTGCATCATGTATTCACGCTGAAGACTGCACGGACACCACAAATTGCACTCTTGTCAAGAGAAGTCCGAAAGACATGCTTCCCGAAAATGAGAGTATAATAGCTTTTGGACCTCGCTCAATGGAAAAGAGAAACTTTTCACACCAGCTGGTGCTCTCAAGGCATTTTTGTTCGGTATGTGGGCTTGGGAAAGGCGCAATCAAGGGAACAAACCTGCACGCTCTGAGCAAGTCCCTTGTGTTTTTGTCCATCTGAATGTTGCTTGACCAATAAAAAACAACACTTGTCTTCCACATCTCCAGTCTCTATTCCCAAGATGTACAAAAACATGAGAGCTATTGCTATTGGAAGTTCAGACACGCTGAAATATAAAAGTGCTTTTGATAAACATTCCATCGAAAGTGTAAAGAATTATTTTGGTATAGTAAAGTGGGGAAATGTTGTGAAGGGCCTCATGTACAATCAGCGCTCCCTTGTTTTAGTACAGAAGAAGTTTCTCCAAGCCATTTTGAGGGTGGCTCCTTCCCGAAATATTAATACCTTCTTTTTCAGATGCTGATGAACTGGTTGTATATTTTCAGCATTTGCTGTTTCATTTCAGATCTGGAATCAGTCGCAGTTTTGCATTTGGTCGATACTGCATGTTGAACTTCATTATGAGATCTGAAGACAGTGAAAGAAGCTTTTGTGCATCTTTTGATGTGCAAGTTCTCAAGGACAATATTAGGAGCCTGAATGGAAAGAACACTACAGCTATTAACATCACCATGACCATCGGATCAGTCCTACACAAATAGGCCACTGTGCTGTTTCACAGGACTGTTAAAGAGGCATATCAGTCATTTGACCCACTAGCAGTAAGCACATCTGATATAGCCTCTCCAGCCATTGCTTCAACTCTGCCGTGCCATTTAAATGAATGATTTCCAGGAGTGTTTTTTTTCAGCTAAATATGTTGTTTCTGTGATATCTGCATTGTCAGCGCGTAAATGGTGTTAGCATATGAATGGTTGTCAGTGTGACGCGAAACAAAGATGTCGGAATACTTTTTTCTATGGGCTCCATGGCATGAAGTGAACTTCTGTGTGGAGGCCCGTGATCAACGGGGCAGTCCAAGCATTAGTCACAGAATGTTTGTACTCAGGGCCTCTTCAGGCAGAGCAGCAGATGACTGTATTGAGTGAATATGATGCCAGGAACTGACAGCTGGGTCAGCTAATGAATTTGCTAATTAGGCGAGTAGCAATTAGTGTCTGGTTATCCAGTCAGATTACTTAGCTTGTTTTCTCAGTTCTGAGATAACATCCTCGCGGGGGTTTTTTTTGAAGCATCTGTATCATTCCTTAGCAGATCCTTCATTTAAAAATATGATTCCCCCGGCCCCCGCCCTTGGGTTTAACTTTGCCAAATTTTTTGACACTCAGTTGGGGTCAATGGGAAGTAGAAAACCAGCAAAGTGGAAGATGGACCGTAAATCGGCTCCTGTCATTTTACCCACCATGTGGGTTAAGTTAAAATAAACCCCAGTGTCATTGTAAAGCATTTCAAGGTCAGGTAGAGGGTAAATCTCCCTATGTGTCATCTCAGTAAAATTCTTTTAGGAAAATTCAGGAACCTCCCGAAAGGTTTGTTTCTCTGGTTTTTTTTATGTTCATGCTTGGGATATAAGCGTCACAGCCAAGGCCAGCATTTATTAACCATTACTAATTTTGCTGAGAAGTTGGTACGGGCTCTCATTCGAGGGGTGAAGGTACATATTCCCAAGCTAAAGATGGTTTGGCTTTCAAAATGGACATATGCTTCTCTTCAGTCATCGACAGTCTACATTCTGGAATTCTCCACTTAAACTCCATCCACCCACCCCACCCCCCAACACAAACAGTTATAATCCTCCTGCAAAACCCTTCCCAAAGCACACCTCCCCTGATTCTGAGCTCCTTATCAGTGTTTTTTTTAATTCTTACTCTCTTATTCAAGGTATTAGATCAGTATGAGTTGTTATTGGTGAAAAGATGGATTTCTGATGAGAAATGTTAAGCAGTGCAGTAAGTGACAAGTTCAGAATCACAGAATGCTCATTAATGGAGCAATGCATCATAACTAAAATCAAATATTTGACAACCAGACCCTGTCTGGCATATCTCACTGTTTGGTTTAATTTTTGTTTTAAGGGCAGTTGTTCTTATGCTTTCACTGATATGATCTCCACCTAATTTTCCTAAGGCCACCTTTGAAATAACCAGGCTCTCCAATTGCACAGTGAGTGTAGTAACCGTGTAAAGCAAAAGGGAGAATGTGTTGAGGCCTCTCCAAATATCCCAATGTTACTTCAGCAGGAATGGCCATTTCTCCAAGATTTACCCAAATCATCCATTTAAGTTACTGCAGGCACTCCGGGTTTTAACATATGGAAATTCCAGGCAATAGTTTTACTTCTGAAATTATAAAAATGGGCTGACTTCTTGAATGCGTATAAAATTAGCACCCAGTGGTAACTTTAGATTTAACAAGTCTTACAAGTAAAGTATATAACTTTAAACATAAGGGAACAAAACATGGACTGGTGTTACAATCGGGTTTCAATGTTTGCGGAATTTGTGTTAATTAAATTCTTGCTTTCCGGAATTCCGGAAGGAAAGTTGAATTCTGGGAAACCCAGCAAGTGGACTGCTAAAATGGCCCGTGTAGTTTACCCCCTTCAATCCATGCCATGATTCATGATAATCCATGCAGTTTTGAGAGGGATACTTGCCTTAAAGCACTGGGACTCTTCTTTAGGTCTGCAAATTCCAATGACAAGGTCAGGACTGGACTACATATTAACCCTAGGTTTGCAGGAGAAAGTCCCTGTCATTTTTTCATCCAGCCAAGCCTAATAGGAACAGGAGGTGTGGCCAGGGAGACCAAATTAAGTTTAAATTTTTAATGAGGGCACCTCCAGCCCCTACTAGTAAACCTTGGGCCTCCAGTTCCCCGTGTTTCCCAGTCCTGATTGAAATAATACCCACACCCTCCCACACACAACACTCAATAAGTAAGGCAGGGCAAGGGACAATTCTGTCCAGTTCCTGGTGCTGATCTCCTGCTGCTTAAAATCTTGTTCCCACCCATCGGCAAAATAGTGATTTCTGCCAGGATCAGGCAGGAGCAGAGCTCTATGATGAAAATGAACTTGGGATCTCAGCATTGACATGTCCCACCTGTAACGTAATGTGCTGGAGTGGATATTGACTTGTGAGTGGATTAATTCAACTTGTTTAATATGCTAATCTTATATTGGGTTATGGACAGGAGAGAGAGGCAGTCTGAATTTATTTATTCTCTCATCATCTGTAAGCAATGGTGTTTTAAATTGTTTTAAAAGGGGCAGTGGTATTTATTCACAAACCCTCAGTTTATGAGGTCCAATGTTTAAAGATACTGACAGCAAACTCTTTTTTAAAAATGATTGTAGTAGTTTATTCACACTTTCAAACCTGGGAGGGAGTGAGGATTGCAACTTTGTACACACACACACACACACATATACACACACACACACTTACAAACACATACACACTCACGCACACACACACAGGCACACACACACATACAAACACACACACACATGCACACACACACATACAAACACACACACACATGCACACGCGCACACACACAGACAAACACACACAAGCAGAGTAAGGGAGATAGAGAAGAGAAGCTTTACAACTTTACAATAATGACTAACTTACTAGCGAAAGAACCACAAATATGGATATCAGTTCATGTGTTTTCCAGAGTCCAGAAAGTCAAATTCCAGAAGGGAGAAGGGAATGGGAGGGGAGTAGGGGTCCCTCCTCAGAGTAATTCCAGCTCTGGTAAGTTCCTAGCTGAAGACAGCACTGCAATGTTTCTTTAACAACGGATGGCAATCCTGCGAGATGAGATTGTTGTGCATAAACTTGGTTTGCTTGGCAGGCAATGATCAGAAGCTTCCAGTTAAATAGATTTCAAGGGCCTAAGATTTGTTGGATGTTGCTTTGTCAACCTGAAGCCCAGGCTGGATCTTGCAAGTTGGAGTTATGTCAACAAACTGACTCATAAGTCTCAAGATGTAATATTACAATCATTGCAAAGGCCAAAACCTTGGCTTATGTGCTGTGGTCCAGAATGAGGCGATTGCAGGTTAATGAGCAGTTTCTGTGTCACTAGTCAAATCCACTGTCCACCTTATGAAATAATTGGTCGTTCTCAGCACCTCAGCAGGTTTAACATGTTTCAATGGTTCTCCCTTTGTTATAGTTTAGACTGGGGATACTGACAATCTGCTGCTCTCAATGGACAGACAGGCACATCTGTATGGAGAAGACAATGTTGGCCATCACTGGAGCAGCAATTGTTAAAACCATGGTCATTAGCAGAACTGAACTCATTGAATACGTCACTGCCTATATATCTAATCCTCCTTTCCCAGTTCCATCTCCCCCTCATCTGCAATGTCTTCTGATATATAAGCTGCAGATGGTGTAAGCTGGGATCTCATGCTTCCCCCACCTCTCTCCACAACCTCACCCGCTTTGTACTTCTGTTGTTTTAGATATCCAAGCTGTGTTGCCTGGGCAGGCAGTGGTGGATGAGTAACAAGACATTGATGATGAAGAAACAACTTCACTGAATTTCACAATCGCTGACTCAGTTCAATTTTCATATTGCGTGTAGAGATTAGCATAGATTTGGACATGGTGAAACACTGGACACATGTGGCCTGGAGCCAGAGCAGGGGCCAAGGATTGCACAGATGCCAGTTCACCAGAGGGGGAGATTGCACATGTGCCCTGCTACGAGGGCTCAGCCAAGCTCGTTAATAGGATGGGCTACAGAAGTCTGATAAGGATGCACAGCAAAATGCCTGATGAATTGGCAAAAGCTTTGCATGAAATATTAAGAAGCAAGGGAATGTCCAGTACTGCCTTTGCCTAAGACTTTGCAGAGAGTTTGGAGTCCATCCCATCCAGCATAAAAGTGATGACCAACTCCACTGACACTCCTGTGAGCCCATCCATGGTGCAGTGTGTAACTAACATCTCAATTCCTATTTGCAGCAAAGGAAGAAGCCAATGCAATGCTCAAATTGTTGACATCGTGACTACAGATATTAGTGTTTTAAGAGGCCCACGGGGTCGTCTAGCTGTGCAGAAATCAGTGCTCCAACTTCCATTCACAACCTTACTCCGCCTCCTCTTCTTCCATCTTCTAGCAGCTTGTCTGCTCTGTGTGACATCAGCCCTTTCCCCAGTCATACTCTATTCCAAGAAGAAGGTTTCACAAATTCATTTAGTGTTTTTATCAATGGTCTTTTCTGGTCTATTTCCCATGGAAATACCAAGTGAGATATCAGTTTTCATCAGCCAAAACTCATGATATTATTGAGTAACTTTTATAACCATAGTTAACTAAAAAAAAGCAAAGAGTGGAGGTAAATGGGTGTTTATCTGGTTGGCAATCGGTAACTGGTGGTGTGCCTCAGGGATCAGTGTTGAGACCACAATTGTTTACAATTTATATAGATGATTTGAAGGTGGGAACCAAGTGCAGTGTGTCAAAATTTGCAGATGACACTAAGATGAATGGCAAAGCAAAGTGTGCAGAGGACACTGAAAGTCTGCAAAGGGATATAGATAATTTAACGAGTGGGCAAGGATCTGGCATTTGGAGTGCAATGTTGGTAAATGTGAGGTCATCCATTTTGGTAGGAGTAACAACAAAATGGACTATTATTTAAATGGTAGAAAATTGTGGCATGCTGCTGTGCAGAGGGACCTGGGTGTCCTTGTGCATGAATCATAAAAATTTGGTGCAGCACGTAATTAAGAAGGCAAATGGAATTTTGTCCTTCATTACTAGAAGGATGGAGTTTAAAAATAGGGAGGTTGCAGTTGAATAAGGTGTTGATGAGGCCATACCTAGAGTACTGTGTACAACTTTGGTCTGCTTACTTGAGAAAGGATATACTGGTACTGGAGGGGGTGTGGAGGAGATTCACTAGGTTGATTCTGGAGTTGAGAGGGTTGGCTTATGAGGAGAGACTGAATAGACTGGGGCTATACTCACTGGAATTCAGAAGAATGAGGGGAGATCTTATAAAAACATGTAAGATTATGAAGGGAATAAATAAGACAGAAGTTTCCACTGGCAAGTGAAACCAGAACTAGGGGCCTCAAAATAAGCTGGAGCAAATTGCGGACTGAGTTAAGGAGGAACTTCTTCAGCCAAAGGGTTGTGAATCTGTGGAATACCCTGCCCAGTGAAGCAGTTGAGGCTACCTCATTGAATGTTTTTAAGGCAAAGATAGATAAATTTTTGAACAATAATGGAATTAAGGGTTATGGTGAGCGGGCGGGTAACTGGAGCTGAGTCTCCGAAAAGATCAGCCATGATCTAACTGAATAGCGGAGCAGCTTCGAGGAGCCAGATGGCCTCCTCCTAGTTCTTATTTCACTTCAGTAGCCTGTACTACCCAACAGCACTAGCAACAAACAAAGTCTGTCCCACTGAAGGACATAGTACAAAGTCTTACAACACCAGGTTAAAGTCCAACAGGTTTATTTGGTAGCAATCGCCACTAGTTTTCGGAGCGCTTGCTGCTCCTTCATCAGGTGAATGAAAGATCTTTTCACAAACAGGGCATATAAAGGCACAATCTCAATTTACAGAATAATGATTGGAATGCGAGTCTTTACAGCTAATCAAGTCTTAAAAGTATAGACAATGTAAGCGGAGAGAGCGTTAAGCACAGGTTAAAGAGATGTGTATTGTCTCCAGAAGGACAGTTAGTGAGATTTTGCAAGTCCAGGCAAGTCGTGGGGATTATAGGTAGTGTAACATGAACACAAGATCCCGGTTAAAGCCATCCTCATGTGTGCAGAACTTGGCTATCAGTCTTTGCTCAGCAACTCTGCACTGTTGTGTGTTGCGAAGGCCGCCTTGGAGAACGCTTATCCGAAGATCAGAGGCTGAATGCCCGTGACTGCTGAAATGTTCCCCAACAGGAAGAGAACAGTCTTGCCTGGAGATTGTCGAGCGGTGTTCATTCATCCGGTGTTATAGCGTCTGCGTGGTCTCCCAGGCAGATTGAAATAAACCCCTAATATAAATACATATTAAAAAAAAGGTGAAATTCCCTGATTGAGTGGCAGCCATTACCCCAGTCAGGGAGCTCATATTCCAAGAGGCTCACGTCATGGGCTTTGTTGAGGTCACTATATAGACCATACATCCACCAAAGGTGTAATATTAAATTGAGCCGTTGGGTTAAGGATCCATTGTTCTTCTATGGGAACTTAGTTCCTGTTTCAATTTTTCTTTTGTCTCCACCAAGAGTCATTAAATTTTAATTTTTGTGTCCGACCATTCGAATATTGCAACAAGAGCAAGCTGGAGGTGTTGAATATCCCGAAAATGTACAATTTTTTTCTTCTTCTGGCCAGCCTGCCAATCTAAACAAAAGCCTGCTATGTGGAGTAGGGTACTGGAGACTTGATTGTCAGCGGCAGTAGGAGAAATGAGTGACCTTGAAAGGCTGAAAGCAGAAGTTTGTATTCACTGTATTATAAAATAACTATTTTTTGCACTTGGGATAACACAGAACTGGAAGTGAAACAAAAGAGTGGCATGTCAGACATTTTAAGCAAAGCTTGATTGGGTCATTGACATCATATGACACCATTGTGTGTCACCATCTGTTCATTTGCTCTCCTGAAAGAAAGCTTGCAATATTATAACTCTTCAGCATGTCCTCGGGATGTCCCAGTGTGCTTCACTATTTTCCGAACTGCAGTCACCATTGTCCCATCGGAAAACATGAGTGCCATATTGTCACACGTTACATCTCCACAGACAAGCAACAAGGCAAGTGATCGGTCAAGTTGTTTAGTTGAGCAATAAGCTTTAGTTGGGATACCAAGGAACATTGGCTGCTCCGAGACTACCAAAGCACCATTTTCTCATTCACATAAAAGCGAGCAGACACGGCCTCAGTCTAATATCTCTTTTATTTACAATGAAATCTCCTTCAACACTGCGCTGAAGTTTGAGCCTGCATTGTCAGCGCCTGTCCATAATGTAGCTTCGGGCTGTTCCTATTCTTTATAAAACAAACACAGGTGAATTTACTGTTTGAAGAAATTGGCAACAAAATTGAGTTATAACCACCACAATGTTACACACTGTATCTCATCACTCGTGTTTCAGTGCTATTGCACCGTGTGCTGCATTGGAACATAGCAACATAGGAATTAGGAGCAGAAGTAGGCAGATTCAACCTATCGAGCTTGTTCCACCATTCAGTCAGATCATGGCTGATCTCTCCCTGGTCTCAAATACAACATGTGATTTAATATTTTACCCCTTCCTTCGTAAAGGCCTCTGTCTCACGATGGAGTATCATTCCATGGTCATTCTTTTACCGCTATCAATGTGGTCATTCTTAGTGTCTGAATCCAAACGATCAGTATTAGTAACCTATACAATCTAGAGGGGCAAAAGTGCTGATTTCCAATCCTGAATTCATTGGAGTCAATTTTTGGCAACTTTGACCCTCAGCAACCCATATAATGCTGATTGTTTCACATTAAAGCCATACAAACATACATAGGGTTGGCAAGATGGCACAGTGGTTAGCACTGCTGCCTCACAGCTCCAGGGACCAGGTTTCAATTCTGGTCTTGGTGGCTGTCTGTACAGTTTGCATATTCTCTCCATGAGTTTCCTCTGGGTGCTCCAGTTTTCTTTCTTTCAGAAAGATGTACAGGTTAAGTGGGTTGGCCATGCTAAGTTGTCCCTTAGTGTCCAAAGATGTGCAGGTTAGGTGGATTGGCCATGCTAAATTGCCTCTTGGTGTCCTAAGATGTGCAGGTTAGGTGATTTGGCCATGCTAAGTTGTCCCTTAGTGTCCAAAGATGTGCAGGTTGGGTGGATTGGCCATGCTATGTTGCCCGTTGGTGTCCAAAGACGTGCAAGTTAAGTTCCTTGGCCATGGTAAATGTATGGGGTTATGGGGATAGGGTGGAGGGGAGGGCCTAGATGGGATGCTGTTTCAGAGATTTGGTGCAAGCCCAGTGGGCTGAAAGACCTCCTTCTACAGCGTAGGGATTCTATTTGAAAAGAACAATCAGTTAATCTGCTTTGGTTGGGTGATGAAGGTTGGCTGGATAATTCCACTTCTTATTCAAATTTGACCAAGGCCATGTTTCCATCAGAAAGATCAATTGCAATCCCACAGCTCAGAGTAGCCAACTCAGCACAGAATAGGGACACCTGGGAACTTCCTGGTCTCTATGGTTCAGTTCCTGACCAAACACTGCGCTCACCAATTTATCCACGGGGAGCTGCCAATTTCAATTTCGCTCATATAAAAGCAAAAGCTATAACAAGGGTTTCAGGGTCCAGTCCAGTCCATTAACATCCAGTAAAAGCCTCTTCATCTGCATTAACAGTGCTGTTTGCACAGTCGCAGGCAGATAATATTCTCTCCAGCTCTGGGAGCAATATCTTGGGAGCTTGACATAACAGCTTTTTATATATTTAACCACTAATATCCTGTCAGCTCAACTTGCCGCCACTGTTTATGTTGGTTTGGTAAAAATGCATTAGGTGCACAAACATTCATTTCCTCGCACCAGCTGAGATTGTATCAATATTGGCTGTGCTTATAAAATATGAGTTACATTCTCAACTATAGCATAAACATTTCCTTCTGCTGATGGCTGCTGTTTTTACCAAAGAGGACTTTAGTCCTTTCACCTTTCACCTTCCAAGATTAATATCTGTTTCCTGTCAGCGCTAGTGGCTTCCTTCAAATCTTCGGCATTCAAGTTAAAAAGTCTGTTAAATGTTCACTTGCACATTATTCATTTAATCTCCGTCCTCCTTGAACCTTTAATCAGGCTCCAGATAATACAGTTACCAAAAGAAAAGAAGTATTTCATTATTTACGAGGTAAAAGTCGCATTACACTAATCTTCAGTTAGCAGCGACATTAATGGCACATACGTTGTGCACTTTAGTACAAAAGAATACTTACATTATCACTCAGTGGTTCACGTTGTAAGGCAGGGAAACCCTCCAGGTGAATGGTAGGTAGAGTAATAAGATCTTTGCTTTATTGGCCTCCAAGCAGGCTTCAACTTCAAATTTGTCTGCCAATCCACCAAATGGGACTTTTGCAGAGGAAATAAATTATTCTGGAAAACAGCTCCAAGTTGCCACGAGACCTTGATAACTGAGGTGTGTGAGGGAAGTTCCCTTTATAACTGGGGAAATAACTTGCAAGTTTTCATTCTTAACCTATCTGTTTTCAAAAATATTTGTGGCAGTCTGTCTGACGTCTTTGTTCCTCCTTTAGTTCGGTGTCTGCATTTCTTCATTTCTCCCATTTTAAAACATTATTTAAGCACTTTTTTCCCCCTAATTTGATTGAAGGACCTGTAGCCAGCAACAACAACTTACAGCTGTATGACACCTCTAACGCAATGACAGGAGCCTCAACAAGAGTGTTAACAGACAAAACTCTAATACTAGGCCACAAATGAAAATATCAGGATAGATGTCCAAAAGCTTGGTCAAAGAGGAAGGTTTTAAAGAGTGTTTTAAAGGAGGGATGAGTATGGAGTTTGAGAGAGGGAATTCAATTGTTTAAGACCAAGGCAGCTGAAGGCACAGCTGCCCAACATACTGAGAATTTCCAGCATTTTCCTATTTTATCTCACCCAGTCCTAACCTGATATCCTCACGTGCAGAGTTCCAGGAATCAGGTCATTGGCCACAAGCAGGACTCCTGGCTATTTTCTTTCTTTTTATGTCAAGTTTGCTGACAATAGGTATACCGGCAGGAAAATCTCAGCAACTGAACCACTAATAGTTTCTCTAACAGTTTCCCTACCACTGATGTGAGAGTCACTGGTCTATAGTCACTGGTTTATCTCTACAACCTTTCCTAAATCGCAAAACTGTTCTCCAGTCATCTGGCACTTCCCCCATGGCCAGAGAGTAATTGAAAATTTGGGTCAGTGCCCCTACAATCTCCTCTCTTGCCTCCCACAACAGCCTAGGGCACAATTCATCTGGACCTGGAGATTTATCCACTTGCAAGACTGCCAACACCTCCAAAACCTTATCCTTCCCTATATCAATTTGCTCAAGAACCTTGCAGTTCCATACCATCAATCTCATTCTCTTGGGTGAATGAGTAGGTGCTGGGAGATGGGATTAGGTGGAAAGTCACATGTTTCTAATGTGTCAGAGTGGACTCGATGGGCCGAAGGGCCTCTTCTGCGTTGTGTGATTCTATGATCTTATGCTTCTGTGATTCTATGAAACTGTCTTAGCTTCTCACTACTTTAGCAAGCCAAACTGTTGAGAGAGTGGCTGACTTAACCCTGCATACACATAACTGCTTCAGCTGGATGTTTTTAATCGTAATTTTTTAGAAGCAG
Source organism: Carcharhinus amblyrhynchos (assembly GCF_965287045.1). Lineage (NCBI taxonomy): Eukaryota > Metazoa > Chordata > Chondrichthyes > Carcharhiniformes > Carcharhinidae > Carcharhinus > Carcharhinus amblyrhynchos. The sequence goes on from NC_137335.1 coordinate 60,870,005, forward strand.
CTAAGAACTACTCAGATATCTCAATGGAGAAATGTTGTATGATTTGGTAGACAGGGTTCAGGAAAGGAAAAATCTAGTTTAGATACTTTGTTTTGTTGTGACAGTAAAAATGCAACATAAGGTAGCAGAGAGGACAATATAACAAAATACTCTCAATGTCTCCCCACTCAACAAGCAATGTTAACATTAAAATGTAAAATACTACATGCACATAGTTTCCCAGAATACAATATGACTAAAACAATATCAATAATAGCTGAGATTTAACAGTTTGAATTGCTTTTTACTACAATCACAATCAAAATATATTTGCCCGATAGTCCCAGAATAATTTGCATGAAAAATGTTTCAAACACTTCTAACATAAACCATGGACCATTATCTAACACCAACACCTCTGGCAATCCATAAATTGCAAATCGACTCCTCAAAACCTCAATAGTTTTGGCACTTGTGGTATGGGATACAGACTCAATATTCATCCACTTGCTATAGCTATCGACCAAAACAAGACACTTCTTTCCTTCCAATTCAAAGATATCATTGCACTTGTTCCCATGACTTTCCTGTGTTTGACATTTCTCATTCTGAGACACATTTCACAACGTTTCAACAACACCATTTCCATATGGACTATCGCTGTGTGCTATTGACACACTTCCACCAACAATCTCTCTCTACACCTGGGCACAATAATGACTCAAACCCCATACGACACAGTCTTATAATCATAGAATCCTTATAGTTTAGAAAACAGCATTTGGCCTATCGCGTTTACACCGATTCTCTGACAGATTGCTGTATTTGCCTATGAAATGTAATGACTGCAAAGTAATTCATTGGTTGTGAAGAAGTGTTTTGTGAAGAATGTGAAACTCTCTTGTTTTTCATGTTATCAGTTGAATTACAATTAAGGCAGGACTATTCTGTGATAATGGAAAAGTGATAGAATATCTGTATCCCTAAGCTCATAAGGTGACAAGCAGTCTGTATGCACCTAACATACTGAGGGTGAGTTACATGTCCTGCCCCTTCTCCTTTCTCTTATCCCGCCAAATGAAACCTGGATTTATGGTCACTTGTACAATCAGAACAAAGGTCAGTGGTGGAAGTTATATGAACAGTAAGACCTAGAGGTCTCCTTGGTAACACAAAGCATAGCACAAACCTCTGCAAAACAGGAATAAAAATAGCAAGCAATAAGAATGGGCATCTTCAGAAGGCTGATACTGATAGCGTAGACAGTATTCACAACCTGCAAAGTCACGGAATTTTCTTCTCTAAGCCTTTATTTATTCAGTGGTCTCCATCAAGCGCAGAGAGAAACATTCACAGTGCACAAAGAGAAAGATGAGCAATAGTCCTTCATGTGAAGTAACACAACCATATAAATTCAGCCAGAATTTAGACTGATGGGTTTTTGACAGGTTGGGTTTGAAGTTGGGCTTCGACAGTAGTGTAAAACAGGCGATAAGGAACTGCCTGCACATTCTAATGGTATCAGTAGAAAAGGATAAGAGATGGGGTGCAAAATGGATCACTGTCACTTAGAATTATAGAATCATAGAATCTCTACAGTGCAGAACGAGTCAGCACCGACCACAATCCCAGCCAGGCCTCATAACTCCACTTATTTACCATGCTAATCTTCCTGAAACTAAGGGGCAATGGCTAATCAACCTAACCCGCACATCTTTGGACTGTGGGAGGAGACCAGAGAACCCAGAGAAAATCCACAAAGACATGGGGAGAACGTGCAGACTCCACACATGCAGTCACCCGAGGCCAGACCTGAACCCAGGTCTCTGGCGCAGTGAGGCAGCAGTGCTAGCCACTGTGCCACCCACTTACTTCACACTACTGCCAAAGACCAACTTCACCCCCCGTGTCATTGCTGCCACAATGTCTTTGTATACAACACAATCTATAGCATATCTTACGTGAATTGTCCTCTTGGCTCTCCCTGCTGCTATTGACAGGCAGATCAAGGTTTGTTTTATATTCATTTTTATGGGATGCGGGTGTCGTTGGCTGGGCCAGAATTTATTATCCAGTCGAGAGCACAGTTAACAGTCAACCACATGACTGTGGTTTTGGAGTCACATGTAGGCCACACCAGGTAAGGGCGGCAGATTTCCTTCCCTAAAGGACATTAGTGAACCAGCTGGGTTTTTACAACAATTGACAATGGTCATTACCAGACTTTTAATTCCAGATTTTTATTGAATTCAAATTTCATTATCTGCCATGGTGGGATTTGAACCTTGGGTCATTGGATTACTAGTCCAGCAAAAATACCACTAAACCACAGCCTCCTCCAAAGTAGATTAAATCAAAGATTAGTGATCTGTGGCCCTACTATTCGAATGGTTAAAGTGTTAAACATAAGAACGTAGCGAAAACCATACAGCCCATTAGACCCACACCATCATTCTACATGCTCATGGATGGTCATAAGTTACAGTCCCACTTCTGCACCCACTCTCCATATCTCTCGATTCCGTGAGATACGAATAATCTGTACATCTCAGTTTAAACATGTTCAATGATGGCGCATCCATAGCCTTCTAGGGTAGTAAAGTCAAAAGTTTGACAACTCTTTGAGTGAATGACTCATTTGTAAATTGATGGCCTCTTATCCTGAAACTCTGCACCTTTGTCTAGATTCGCCAGCAAGGGGAAATAACCTGTAAACCTCTATCTTTCAAGCACCTTCTTAACCTTGAATGTTTCAATGGGATCCTCCCTCATTCTGCTAAACTCCAGAAAACAGAGATACAATTTACTTAACTCCTCATCATAGAACAACCTTTTTATCCCGGGGACCAATCTAGTGAAACTTGGCTGTACTCACCATAAGACCATGAGACGTAGGAGCATCAAGCCCATCCAGTCCACTCCGCCATTCAATCATGGCTGATATTTTTCACATCCACATTCTCCTGCCTTTTCACCATAACCCCTGATCCCCTTATTAATCGAGAACCTAAATATCTCTGTCTTAAAGACACTCAATGACCTGGCTTCCACAGCCTTCTGTGGCAAAGAGTTCCACAGATTCATCACTCTCTGGCTCATCTCTGTTTTAAAGGATCATTCCTTTCGCCTGAGGTTGTGCTGTCTGGTTTTAGTTTTATCTACTATGGAAACATCCTCTCCACGTCCACTCTACTGCCTCCAATGCAAGTATATCTTTCTATGTATGAGGAGACCAAAATTGCACACAGTATTCTAGGTGTGGTCTCACCAAAGACCTTTCAATTACAGCACAAGTTTCTTATTCTTACACTCCATCCCTCGCAATAAAGATCAACATTCCATTTGCTTTCTCAATTGCTTGCTGCACCTGCATGCTAACTTTTTGTGTTTTTGTACGACGTGCATCCAAGGCAGTGGGAAGTGTTGACAGTGTCAATGGATGGGAGGCTGGTTTGAGATCATTAGCTCAGTAATGGCTTAGTGGCCTAATTCTGCTCCTTTGATCTAATGATCTCAAACCAGCCTCCCATCCATTGACACTGTTTACACTTCTCACTGCCTCGGAAAAGCAGCCGGCATGACAAGGACTCCACACACCCTGGACATACTCTCTTCCACCTCTTTCCATTGGGAAAGATATACAAAGTCTGAGGTCATGTACCAACCTATTCAAGAACAGCTCCTTCCCTGCTGTCATCAGGCTTTTGAACGGACTTACCTTGCATTAAGTTGTTATTTCTCTACACCCTAGCTAGGACTGTAACACTACATTCTGCACTCTCTCCTTTCCTTCGCTATGAATGGTATGCTTTGTATCATGCAAGAAACATACTTTTCACTGCAAATTAATACATGTAACAATAATAAATCAAATCAAATCAAGTCAAATCTCTCTCCCACTGCGGCTGCCGCTCTTCTACGTTGCCTGCTGGGCTCACTCTATTGTTGCCTTTGTTGTTGCTGCCACTCCTTTATCCTTCCTGCTGGTCTCGCCCTGTTCTCCACTTGATGCTACAACATACAAACACAGGATAGATATACAAATATGCATAAAATAAATAAATACTTAAAATCAAGTTAACAAATGGAAACAACTTGCGTATGAATTTCAACTATAACCTGCAAGAATGTGACAAGACTGATAAAATCATGCGATGAGATTGATACTGACTTCTGCTGTCCTGATGATGTAACGTAATCTATTAGCCAGTATATAGAAGCTTTTTGTGCTAGATATGAAATATGCAGCATCCCCATCAGCCACCCTTCTGTGGCTGTTTGAACTAGGTTTGTCAATCCCAGAATCCCAATCCTAGGAGTTTGCATATTCTTCCATGTCTGCGGCTTCCTCCAGGTGCTCCCATTTCTTCCCGCAGCCCAAAGATGTGCGGGTTAGGTTGACTGGCCGTGTTAAATTGACCCTACTGTCAGGGGATTAGCAGGGTAAATGTGTGAGGTTACAGGAATAGGACCTGGGTGGGATTGTGTTCGGTGCAAACTCAGCGGGCCTCCTCTGCACTGTAGGGATTCTATGATTCTACGATTCCAAAGAGTGTTGTACATCCGGTGTGTAGTTTATCCAAAACAAACCAATGTTTGAAATAAAAATGGAAAACGACGGAATCACTCAACAGGTTTTAAGCAACATCTGTGGTGAGGAAAACAAGTTTCAGATCATCTACTTTTGTCAGAACTCACAGCTAGATGTGAGTCGTTTTAATCTGAAGTGACATTCCTTTTTATTTAATCTCCTGCCTCTCTGAAATGAAGATTTGACACTAGTTATTAACTTAAAGAAATGCTTCTTTGGTCTGATTAATCTGTTGTTGGAATATATCAGTTACGCCTCATCAAACATACTTACTGGCATGAACATTTGCCCTTGCATACATACACACGCACGTTTATGTAGCTGTGGTTAAGTCCAAGGAACGTAAATGAGTTCTGTAGAACTGATTTAATATTTTGCAATAAACTGCTCTATTTTGTATCTTTTTTCCATGCAGACACAGACTGGAAGTCACTTGTTCAGCATAATTCATTTTCTAAATGAAGGCAGGGATCCAGCAAGTCAGTGGCTGGCTGTGTGACGTGGTGTGGTGAAGATCCACATAAACCAGACAATGCTTTAGATAGATCCCTGATTTCAGCCAAGTCCGTGATAGATAATAATGATCCAGATTTCGCTGCAGCATCTCCCGCACAGAGATAGATATTTTACCCATTAGCCTTCAATGAAAAAAAGTTTTGGGTCCCGACTTGCCGGAAATGTGAGCTGATAGCGGTGCAGTGAGGTCAAAGAGCTATCTGGAAATTAAGTGAATGGTGGGACTAGCAGTCTCTTTCCCGAACCAAAGAAATTTAAAGATTGAACAGATGAGAAGTAAGTTAAGTGAGTTTATTTATTAGTCACAAGGAGGCTTACATTAACATGCAATGAAGTTACTGTGAAAATCCCCCAGTCACCACACTCCAGTGCCTTGTTTGGGTACACTGAGAGAGAATTTAGCACGGCCAATGCACCTAACCAGCACATCTTTCAGAGGAAACGGGAGAACCTGGAGGAAACCCACACAGACTCAGAAAGAACATGTAGACTCCACACAGACAGTGACCCAAGCCGGGAATTGAACCTGGGTCCCTCGCGCTGTGTGGCAGCAATGCTAATCATTGTGCCACCATGCCGCTCCAAAAAAGGATGAATTAGAAGGAAGTTAAATACAGAGATAGAAGTAAAGAGAGAAAAAGAAAAATTGGGTTAAGAAAGCAAATAAAAAAGAGATGTAATGGAAAAGTAAGAAAAAGTACTGGGAGAAAGTTTCCGGCCCCATTCATCGCAGACGCAAATCCTATTATAGCTGGAAACCCTCGGGAGAGGACCAGAATGGTATTTGTACCGGGCAGATCTCGGAATGAGAGCTTCCCCATCCCGTTCCTGCAAGGTCACCAGCTTTATGCCCAGTGAGGGACTTAAATAGATTTAACCTTCCGGGTTCCCCATATCTCACATGCTCACCACACCCACCTCCCCCCCCCCCACCCACCCCACCACCAACCCACCCCTATAAACATGATGTTCCACCAACGGGAATCACTACATCACATCCAAAAACGGCTGGGATGTGAGTATGTTCCCGGGTAGTGAGGGAAACAGCTGATCAATGCCCTGCCACCAGGGTGCCAGAGGCAGGGCCAGGGGCGGGGCCTTTAGGGAAATCCCACTCGAGGTTTTCCTGCATGAGGGGAAAGCAGCAATGATTAGGAGGAGGAGGGGTTGCCTGCATTCAAGGAGGAAGGGGAGAAGGCTCTGAGGAAAGAGGTCTTTAACTTTTATTTGAGATGGGAGTGCCCAATCTCTGTGGAGCCGAGATTGCCAGTGTCTTTAAGTTCTGCCCCTCAAGAATAATGATACAAAACATGCTGCTTGGCAAAGTGTCAGAAGATCTGGAGACTAAACCTGTATGTATCTCTGGAGAGAAACAAGCCAGTTTTCAGTCAGAAGCTGAACTTTTTGCCTTTTTTTGGTATATCCATATTAAAACTCTTTAAGGACAATTAACTACTGTTGCTAATGAGATTGCACAATGTAAGTTGTCCCATCTCTTGAATGATAAGACTGAGTGGCATTGCAGACCATAAATCTAGTCATCGGGTAGATACTTGAGCTGTTAAGTGTGAGCCTTAACTTTCTAGTGAATTTAATTGGCAATTAAAATACAGGAACGCAGGCTCAATTCCAAACTTAGATGACTATTTATGTGGAGTTAGCATGTTCTCCCCGTGTCTGTGTGGGTTTCCTCTGTGTACACAGTCCAAAGATGTGTGGGTTGTTTCTTCAGAAGGAATCCTTCAAAATGGAGCTAATGAAAATACAACAAAATTCATTCCAACTTACAAATCAAAGAAAGGGTTTAATAAAGAAACATCATTACCCCAAACTTGGGCCTCACCCTGGGCCACTCCAACTTCCCACAATTCTACACAGGTCATTATCTATAATGAATCAGCTGGTTAGCTGACTATTACATCACTCTGTAATTGGTTCCATGTTTTACTGGGTCAGCTGACCCTTACATCTTGTTTCCATTGGTCACATTGCATCTCATATAAAGTTTTCACCAGTTACATTCTAACATGGGTTAGGTGGATTAGCCATGGTAAATATGCAGAGTTACAGGAATAGGAGGCTGAGGGGGTGAGTTTGAACTTCCACCACCCTATGGGTGAAAAGTTTTTCCTCATATCCGCTCTTAGCCTCCTGCCTCTCACTTTAAATCTATGCCCCGTAATCACTGATCCCTCCACCAAGGTGATAAGTGAGTTCCTGTTTATTCTATGTCCAGTATGACTCTCACCAACATTTACAGAAGCACCACAGCTTGATATGGCTCCTGCTCTGTCGAAGACCGCAAGAAACTATAAAAGGCTGTCAATGAAGCCCAGTCCATCACTCAAACCAGCCTCCCACCCATTGACTCTGCCTACACTTCTGGCTGCTTCAGAAAAACAGCCAGCATAATCAAGATAGTGTTCTTGATTATGTATGCATTCCGGACTTAATCTCTTCCACCTTCTTCTGTCAGGAAAAAGGTACAAAAGTCTGAGGACATGCACCAACCAACTCAAGATCAGCTTCTTCCCAGCTGCCATCAGATTTTTGAGTGGATTTACCTCAGATTAAGTTGATCTTTCTCTACACCCTAGCTATGACTGTAACGCTACATTCTGCACTCTCTCCTTTCCTTCTCGATGAACAGTATACTTTGACTGTATAACGCGCAAGAAACAATACTTTTCACCGTGTGACAATAATAAATCAAATCAAAAATATGCGTTCCTCACAATTTTATATGTCTCAATCATGTCCCCCCTCAATCTCTGCCATGGTATATACAACAAACAACAAACAGTTGCTCAGAAGGAAAGTGAAGACATGAAAACCTTCAGGAAAGAAAGGGAGAAAGTTAAGATACAGAAAAGTGAGCAAGGCTTCAATTGTAGAAATAAGCAAATATTCCTCCTTGATTACCACTTTGTAAACATCATTTGACAGGACTTATAATTAAAATAAGCCATAGCCAATGACCTTCATAGACTTGGCCAGATTTTTCTACCCATTGGCTTTGGGTAGTGTGTATAACAGGCAGCTGATCCACTGTCGCCTGTTTGACACCCCAGCTCAAGCTGCAAGTTCCTCTTTGGATTTTTATATTAGAATTCTGAATATGCATAAAAGTATTTATAGGTTTAGAAAAAAAATGTGATTTTCCCATCACAAGAAGCCAAGGGGACCAATAAGGTGTCATTATTATGCGGTTTGCAAGATCACTGCAAAAGAGTTATTATGCTGTAACTTGATGCTCAAGTCTGGCACTAAAACAGAAACCTTATTGACAGGTGGCCAGGGAGGGAAGATTCTCTTGAATAACCATTTGAGAACAAAAACAATATGTAAAACATATCTCATATACAAAAAGGAAGTTATAACAGTTCAAGAGTTGCAAAACCATGAAGAGAGGAAGTTTACTGCGCTACATTACAAAAAAAAGCTATTTCTGAATATCACTGTAAAAACAGGAATCTAAATTTCCTCACTTCCACTGTTCTTTCCATAGCACCACGAGGTCTGTGTCTAAAATGTTCTTCTGTTTCAAAACAGTTTTGTCACATTTATTGACATCTGCTTTCATTAAATTAAGGTGGTTTGAGGTTACCTATTTTTGTAGTCCAACCATGATGTTCGGTTAACAGAGATGAAGAGATTGCAAGCAGGGGGAAAATGAAGGGAGGTGTTACTTTGTCAATGCTTTTGGGGTCAATCTGTCCAAATCAAGAAAGTACTTTAACGGAGCATCTTATTACTCTGGCAGGATGTCCCAGAGCATTCTACCATCAAGGAGCTCTTTTCTGAAGTGTAGACATGGTTGCGACATAGGAAAATACTACTGTCAGTCTCACCAGATCTCACAGTGTACAAGATGAATGACCAAATGAATATTCTCACCCTCCACTTACAGAAACACATTATTATCAAATGTTTTATGTAACACATAAATTGCTTCCTTCTCTGAACAAGACAGAAGGAATGCCAACAGATTTTGAAATTTCAAACCCTCCCTGGCCACAGGAAAGATCCCAGAGGACCAGAGGACAGTTAATGTGGTACCATTACTCAAGAAGGGAAGTAGAGAAAAAAAAACAAGTAATTATAGGCCAGTGAGTCTAACATCAGTGGTAGGGAAATTATTGGAAAAACTCTGAGGGGCAGGATTAGCCTGCATTTGGAGAGGCAAAGGTTAATCAAGGATAGTCAGCGTGGCTTTGTCAGTGGGGGATGATCATTTCTAACAAATTTGATTGAATTTTTCCAGGAGGCAATTAGGTGTAGATGAGGGCAGTGCATTTGATATAGTCCACATGGACTTCAGTAAGGCTTTTGACAAGGTCCCTCATGGGAGGCTGATCAAGAAGGTAAAAGCCCATGGGATCCAGGGCAACTTGGCAAATTGAATGCAAAATGGGCTTAATGGCAGAATGACGTGGAGATGCCGGCATTGGACAGGGGGTAAGCATAGTTAGAAGTCTGGTGTTGTGAGACATCTTGGTGGCAGAAGGCAGAGGTTAATGGTCAAAAGTTGTTTTTGTGACTGAAAACCTGTGACCAGTGGCGTACACAGCAAGAAGTCTCACAACACCAGGTTAAAGTCCAACAGGTTTATTTGGTAACAAGAGCCACTAGCTTTCGGGGTTTTGCCCCTTCGTCAGGTGAGTGGGGAGTTCTCGATGAAGGGGCAGAGCCCCAGATGCTGGTGGTGTTTGCTACCAAATAAACCTGTTGGACTTTAACCTGGTGTTGTGAGACTTCTTACTGTGTTTACCCCAGTCCAATGCCAGCATCTCCACATCATGACTGCCAGTGGTGTACCCTTGCTTTTTGTCATGCACATTAATGATTGAGACAGGAATGTGGGGTTATGATCAGTAAGTTTGCAGATGACACTAAAATTGGTGGTGTGGCAAATAGCGAGGAGGAAAGCCTTCAGTTACAGGATGATATAGACGGGCTGGTCAAATTGTCAGAGCAGAGGCAAATGGAATTGAAGTGTGACTGGATGCATTATGGGAGGACTAACAAGGCAATGGAATGCACAGTGAATGGTAGAACCCTAGAAAGGACAGAGGACCAGAGAGACTTTGGGGGTACAGGTCCAAAGATTCCTGAAGGCAGCCGGACGGGGGTTAAGGTGGCAGATGGGACATTTGCTTTTATTGGCTGAGGCATAGAATATAAGAACAGGGAGGTTATGATGGAGCTTATAAAACACTCGTTAGGCCACAGCTAGAATACTGTGTGTAGTTCTGTTGCCACATTATAGGAAGGATGTGACTGCACTGGAAAGGGTGCAGAGGAGATTCACCAGGACATTGCCTGGGCTGGAGTGTTTCAGGCATGGATAAGTTAGGGTTGTTTTCCTTAGAACAGAGAAGGCTTTGAGTTGTACAAAATTAGAGGGATATAGATAATATAGAAAGGATAGAATTTTTCTCCTTAGTAACGGGGTCAATAACCCAGGGGCATGGATTTAAGATAAGGGGCAGGAAACTTAGAGAGATTTAAGGAAAAACTTTTTCACTCAGAGGGTGGTGGGAATATGGAACTCACTGATTGAAAGGGTGGTAGAGACGGGAACCCCACAACATTTAAGGAGCATTTAGATGAGCTCTTGAAATGCCATAGTATATAAGGGTATGGACCAAGTGCTAGAAAATGGATTAGAATAGATGGGTGCTTGATGGCTGATGCAGACCTGATGGGCCAAAGGGCCTCCTTCTATGCTGTAAAACTCTATGATTCTCATTTGCTAGCTGCATCTGAAACTTGCATTTGAAACAATGCTAGTATTGTAAAACATCTGATCCCACGTTTCCTTTATGCTACAATAGTGGCACACGCCATTAATTGTGTTGACGTACCTGTGCAAAATCATACAAATAGAAATATCCACGTGACACTGTGATTTCAATCCTTTTTTAAAGAGCAGTAGCAGTTTTCATGGCAATAGCTAAACAAACTGCATCTGTACCAGGTGGTGTACACCATGTTGACACTGAATGTGTGATATTATACACAAGGAAGGAATAAAAATGGGTTAAAGATGATTAAAAATGAATTTTGGGATCAGCTGGCAGAAAAATTAGATCTGGCTGCCAAAAACCCATTTAGGCGCAATAAGGAAAGGCCATTCATGGTGGGAGTTAATTTGCAGGAATGTTTTGTATGTCAAATACAACACGTAGAACCTGGGAATCCCAAATCAAAGATGACTCAGTACTTATTCAGCTGTTACAGCTATTCACAGGAGTTGGGATTCCCCCTTTCTTGTGTGAGTGTTTGTGATGAAGTATTACTGTAAACAGTCTCATTAGCTAGAAGATTGTGACCAAGTGTAGGTTGGAAAGACAAGCAATGCCGTGGTGTTCACAACAAGAATAAAGAACGTGTTGCAAAACCTGACTAAGTTCTTGACAATATCACACCAGGAAGGTAGATGTGAGAGATTATGACACAGAGGGTGGGATCTTGTGACCATGCTCACCCTGAAACTGGAAAATCCTGCCCAAGGTCAACGGACCTCTCCGTGGTCTGCCCCTCGCCCACTCCGATTCCAGCGGCAGACAAAACAGGAAAATTGGCCCCGTAAAGTGTGCACATTTCTGACTGTTGTCTGGCCTTGCAGTGGGTGGCACAGTGGTTAGCACTGCTGTGTCACAGCTCCAGGGACCCGGGTTCGACTCCCAACTTACGTCACTGTCTGTATGGAGTTTGCAGATTCTCCCCGTATCTGCGTGGGTTTCCTCCCACAGTCCAAAGACGTGCGGGTTAAATAGATTGGCCATGCTAAATTGCCCCTTAGTGTCAGGGGGAATCAGCTAGGGCAAATGGATGGGGTTGTGGTGATAGGGCCTGGGAGGGATTGTGGGCGGTGCAGACTCAATGGGCTGAATGGCCTCCTTCTGCACTGTAGGATCTCTATGATTCTATGATTCTGAAGTCGGACAAAGATTCTAGACTTCTGTTTAAGTTTCACAGACAAAAACTTCACTGGAGACTAAATAGTGCCAACATACCCTCTGAGCTGCATGGGTGCAAGGCCTGGCAACAATCAGAAATGTGCACACAGAAAACAAGCAAGGCCACACACAACAAATGTCCCCTTTAAGGTACCCACATACGTGATGGCGCATTAATTATAAAGGGACTAGGCAGTGCAACAAGCCAACACAGAAAACACAGAAAAATGGTGGGAGACACCATTTAGATTGTACACTTGGAAGAAACGGGTTTGGTCAATTAATTGATTTGCTTCTGTCTGGTTCATGGGACTGAATTTTCCAGCCCCTTCCACTGACGGAATCTTCTGGTCCAACCAAAGGTGACCACCCTCCCCTGCAGGGGGTTCCCTTAGCAATGTGACTGGTGAGCTAAACAAATGGCCTTTGACTTCAAATCCAGACAGCCGCCAATGGTGAGCTGCGTTAGCACGTTGTAATATTGAAATAAGAAATTTACAAATGGACATTGATAGCTTAAGTTAATGGGGTAAAATTTGGAAGATGGATTTTATTGTAGGTAAGTGTGAGATTATTGTTTTTTGTCAGACAAATACAGAAGCAAATTATTATCTAAACGGAGAGACACTTCAGAGTGGTTCAGTGCAGAGGGATCTGGTTGTCCTTGTACATAAATTGTAGAACACTAGTGAGCAGGTACAGCAAGTAACAAGGAAAATAAGTGGAATCTTGGCATTTATTGCTAAAGGAGCATAATATAAAAGTAGTGAAGTGTTGCTGTTAATGTACAAAGCATTAGTGAAACTGCACTTAGAATATTGTGTACAGTTTTGGCCCCCTTACTGAGGAGGGATGAAGTTGCATTGGAGGCAGTTCAGGGAGGTTCACTAGATTGATTCCAGAGATGAGGGGTTTGACTTACAAAGAGAGATTGAGCAGTTTAGGCCTATACTCCCTGGAGTTTAGAAGAATGAGAGGAGATCTAATTGAGGTGTACAAAATAATAACGGGGATTGACAAAGTAAAAGTGGAGAGGATGTTTCATCTTGTAGGGTAATCTAGAACAAGAGCTCATAGTTTTAGTAAGAAGCCTCACAACTCCAGGTTAAAGTCTAATGGGTTTATTTGGTATCGCAAGCTTTCGGAGCACTGCTCCTTCATCAGGTGAGCAGGGACTGCTTTCTTGCATCTTTGTAGAAACTTGATGTCTGTGTCAATATGCGCAATCTTATTGGAGATCCTCTCCACTTTGAGCTGGCAGTTTGCGGTGCCAGCCCACTCACCTGTTGAAGGAACAGCACCCTGAAAGCTCATGATACCAAATAAACCTTTTGGACTTTAACCTGGTGTTGTGAGACTTCTTACTGTGTCCACCCCAGTCCAACGCCAGTATCTCCACATCATAGTTTTCGGATAAGGGGTGGCAGATTTAAAACCGGAGATAAGGAGATACTACTTCTCCCTACTACCCCAGAGCACGTGGATGTCAGAACATTGAGTAAATTTAAGGAAGAGGTGGAGAGATTTTTAATTAGTAAGTGTTTGAAGGGTTATGGTGAACCAGCAGAGAAATGGAATCGAGGCCAAGACAAGATCAGATATGATTGTATTAAATGGCAGAGCAGGCTCGAAGCACTAAATTTCCTTCTCCTGTTCCTCACTCTTATGTTTCTCATGGCAAGAGGTAGATTTGAGACAGTGGCTCATTCCTGGCTCCTTTGCCATTTCCCCCACACTCTCCACACACCCCAATCTCTTAGCTACCAGCAGCTGTTGGTATGTTTGCACTACTCCCTAGACTGTGCATCTTTTTAACATTTTTTGCATCTATTTATGCTGTATGTCCCTATACATTGGGCATCACTTAATCTCTCTGGTACAGTTTACATTAATCATGCTCGTGTTTTCTCTTGAAGGTACGAAGCACTTACATATCATTCATACTAGGCAGCATGCATGCATTTGATTCTTCAACTCTGCAAGTGTACAAGTTTTACTGTCCTTCATACAGAAAATAATCTCTGCAGTATTCTGAGAAATCTTGGGACATCAAACAGTGTGGGGAATCCTACAGTGCTTTTGTCAGCAAATGGATACAATTCAAGAAACACTAACTGGAAGCATGAAATGCATAGCTGGAATGTGTCTAGTGAGGGTGAGTATTATTTAACTATGCTCTTCATATCAAAACATTTTTTTTAAATTCCTACCTTCTTATTTGTACTGAGTGGTTTCAAAGTATTTGAGGTCTCCCATTCCCCCACTTTTAAGGTTTTCTTTCAAATGTTGCGCACAATATTAAATACACAAAATAAAATCTACTTATAAAAAGTGCTCCATTACACTGATGGCTTCACTCTAAATGGAAGAGGAAGGCTTCAGGCATAGTTCAAGCTATTACTGTAATTTTAAAGTTTATTTATTAGTCACAAGTAACCTTATATTCACACTGCAGTGAAGTTACTGTGAAACCCCTTAGTCGCCGCACTCTAGTGCCTGTTTGGGTACACAAGGGTAGAATTTAGCACGGCCACTTCTCCTGACCTGCACATCTTTCGGACTGTGAGAGGAAATCGGAGCACCCAGAGGAAACCCATGCAGATGCAGGGAAAATATGCAGATTTCACACAGACAAGGACCCAAGTCAGGAATTGAACCCAGGTCCCTGGTGCTGTGAGGTAGCAGTGCTAACCATTGTGCCATTGTGCCATATTTTGCTTAGCTGGAATCTGGTGCCCAGTTCATAAGCTTATTCTGAAGCGAATTTCATTTGCAAATATGTGTTCATTCACAAATACAAGTTTTGCACCTGATAATAAGAGTGGCATGGTGGCACAGTGATTAGCACTGCTGCCTCACAGTGCCAGGGACCTGCATTTGATTTCCAGCTTGGGTCACTGCCTGTGTGGAGTCTTCACATTCTCCCCCATGTCTGCGTGGGTTTCCTCCGTGTGCTCCGGTGTTCTCCGACAGTGTGAAAGGTGTGCTGATTAGGTACATTGGCCATGCTAAAATTCTCCCTCGGTGTACCCGAACAGTGCCGGAGCATGGCGACTCGGGGATTTTCATAGTAATTTCATTGCGATGTTAATGTAAGCCTACTCGTGACACTAATAAATAAACTTAAACTAAATACTCGCCCTAGCGGTTATTAGTGTGTGAAAAGCAATGGTGAGCTTTAACAGACTACGATAAGGAACATGGTCAACCACAATCATGACCGCCCCAGATTCTCCACGTATATCTTTAATAGAAGGTACTGTGGCATGATCAGGAGCAGAAATTTTGGCTGATAATTATAACTCAGGGACGCTATGGCCAATTGTAATAGTACTGCTACTGATCAGCCTGGGACCAGATAATTCGGTGATGGGCAAGCTAGGCTAGTGAGTGGGCTACATGAATGACCCTCCTTCATCTCAGTGAGTCACAAGATTGAAATCAGGCAGGTTTACTAACTAAGATTAAATACATTTAATACACGCCAAATATTTCATAACGAGTTATAGAAAATGTTTAATCATTCATATATTAATAGAACCGTCATCAACTTCAAACAAAAGAAATATTTACACTTTGGACACAGTCAATGTTGTGAGCAATCAGCGTGAACCTCACTTCACTTGCCCTTGCTTTATGTGTGTATCACTTCAGTCATACCGCTTGGAACTAAGCAGATGGAAATCAATGGATTGCAACAATGCTGCGTGTGGGCAACAGTCAACAAAATGTGATCTGGGCTGTGCTCAGAACCCAAATGAGCCACATGTGCCCTTGGACCACAGGGTGCCCACCACGGCATTAACCTCTCACAGACTAAGGGATCATACCTGAGGCCATTCTAGGCTGTATGCACTATTTTGTGGGATATTAGCATCATTGGCAAAACCAACATGTGTTGTCCATCCCTAATTGCCCTTGAAAAGGTAATGGTTTAATTAAGATTCACTTTATTTATGAAACATTGCTGTGTGTGACTCTGCTGTGGTGTTTACAGACATAATAATGCATTCAAAAGCATCGGAATATTCTGAGAATGTGATTAGGCACTACACAAAGAAATGTCCTTTCTTCCCTACATCTAGCAAGGAAGAGTCATTCTTGTAGCAATAGCAACAATTATAAGAATTTGAAATGGTGAACTTGGGTGAGGTAAGCAATTATAAAGAGAAGTGGGACTTTTTGAGAAGTAAGTAAAGCTGACAAGAGTACAGAAATAACACCAGTTATTGGCTGTATAGGCTGATATTTTACAACCTCACTTGGACAAGGCTTGTAAAATCCCGCCTGAGGCCAATGGAGAATTCCATTCTGCGAGCCTCGCCTGTCCCAGAATTAGAGGCGGTAAACTTCTGGCCATAGTCTTTGTAGGATGCTGACACAGGACCCAGTATCACTTCAACACAGACTAGGGCTTAATGTTCAAAATAATTGCAATTTATTCACCCTTGGCAATTGTGCCTTCAAATGCAAAGATGGTCCAAACAGGGACCACATACACATTCTCTTTCTTAGCCCTTTCCTCTCTAGTCCCTCCTCGTCTTAACTACTTTCCTGTCTTTTACCCTCCCAAGCTAGGGGTTACTGTTTTCTTGCCTTTAAAGATTTCTAAAAAGCCATACCACAATTGCAGATACAGAGATATCACAAACCAAGATTCACATGTTGTCCTCTCTCACTGTTTTACATCTACTGCTTATAATATTTTACCACATTATTCACTTATTGATATGTTCCTCAACAAAATGAACAATGTGAGACTTCAATAAAAAAGCATTAAAAACATAAATGAAAAATGGATGATGTGGGGAGAAAATCTTTGTGGTACTCACAAAATATCCTAGGGATTATTTGTAATGGAACTCTCTTTAACCTGTGAACCTCGACAATCCTGCAGCTCCAGTTATTCTGTGGGTGTTAAACCAAAGTCAGCTCTGGGATATATTTGTGCCTTGCAAAACAGATATACCACTTTGGTTAATGTTGAGAAGAATGGTCTCTTGGGAAAGCAACAGCAGACCAATTTGTTACATCATGGTTGGTTCTGTTGCACAGGGGAAGAGTAACAAGTGTGGGAATGCAATAGTTATAGGGCATTCAACTGTAAGAGGAATAGATAGGTGTTTCTGTGGCCACAAACAAGACTCCAGGATGGCAGGTTGCCACCCTAATGCTAAGGTCATGGATATCTCAGAGTGGCTCCAGGACCTTCTGGAGGGGGAGGGTGAACAGCCAGTGGTCATGGTACACATTGGTACAAACGACATAGTAAAAAACAGGGATAAGGTCCTAAAAGAACAATATAGGAAGTTAGGAAGCAAATGGGAAGGTAAGACTTCAAAGGTATTGATCTCAGGATTACGACCAGTTCCGTGTACCAGTCAGTGCAGAAATAGCACGATATATCTGATGAATACATGGTTGAAGAGATGATGCGAGCAGGAGGGTTTCAGATTCCTGGGACACTGGCAAAAGAGAAATTATGCTTGACAAATCTATTAGAATTTTTTGAGGATGTAACTCATGGAATTGACAAGGAGGAGTCAGTAGATGTGATTTATTTGGACTTTCAGAAGGCTTTAGCTTAAAGTTAAAGTGTATGGGATTGGTGGGGGGGTTACTATATTGAGATGGATAGAAAACTAGCTGGCAGACAGGAAACAAAGAGTAGGGATAAATGGGTCTTTTTTTGAATGGCAGTCACTGACTAGTGGAGGATCAGTACTAGGACTTCAGCTATTCAAAACATATATTAATGATTTAGATGAGGAAACTAAATGTAATACCTTCAAATTTGCAGATGACACAAAGCTGGCTGGCAGGGTGAGCTGTGAAGATGATGCAGAGATGTTTCAGTGTGATTTGGACAAATTCACTGGGCAAATGTGCAGTATGTTGTGAATAAATGTGAGGTTATCTATTTGATGGCAAAAAGAGGAAGGCAGACTATTACCTGAATGGCCATAGATTGAGAAAGGGGAATGTGTAACAAGACCTGTGTGTCCTTGTACACGAGTTGCTGAAGGTGAGCATGTAGGTGTGGGGCATGGTAAGAAGGGCAAATGGTATGTTGGCCTTCATAGTGAGAGGATTCAAGTACAGGAGTAGGGGTGCTGTGCTGCAATTATACAGGGCCTTGGTGAGGCCACACCTGGAATATTGTGTGCAGTCTTGGTCTCCTCACCTGAAGAAGGATGTTTTTGCTCTTGAGGGAGTGCAGAGAAGGTTTACCAGTCTGATTCCTGGGATAGCAGTACTGACATATGAGAGGAGATTGAGTCGATCACTACAATATTTAGAACATAAGAACATAAGAAATAGGAGCAGGAGTAGGCCATCTAGCCCTTCGAGCCTGCCCCGCCATTCAATAAGATCATGGCTGATCTGTCGTGGCTCAGTTCCACATTCCCGCCCTCTCCCCATAACCCTTAATTCCCTTGTCTATCAGAAATCTAATCACGCATTTCAGATCCGATCATTTCAGGTGTGATAAGCCCCGCTCACAGCATGATTTTTTTTCAGGCCAAGTGTGTATGGGAGCTTTTGCTGGAGTTTAGAAGAATGCGGGGGGTTTGGGGGCGCAATCTCATAGAAACCTATTAGACTGTAACAGGACTAGACAGAGTAGAAGCAAGAAGGATGTTCCTGATGGTGGGGGTATACAGAACCAGGGATCACAGTCTAAGGATACAGAGAAGACCATTTAGGACAGAGTTGAGGAGAAATTTCTTCACCCAGAGAGTGATTGGTCAGCCTGTGGAATTCGCTGCCACAGAGAGCAGTTGAAACCAAGCAGTGTATGTTTTCAAGGAGTTAGATAAAGCTTCTGGGACAAAGGGGGTCAAAGGGTAGAGGGGAAGACAGGAAGTTGGATGATCAACCATGATCCTAATGAATGGTGGAATAGACTTGAAGGGCCGAATGGCCTACTCCTACTCCTATTTTCTTGCTTCTACGTTCAAACAGATCGAGCTCTGGGACATGAGTGTGTCTATGTTAAAGACACATTTCTAAGAGAACTGAAAGAAGTGTTTTAAAAATTCAGCCTGTGAATTCCCCTGTCACCCTGTGCAGTGATCATTGTAACTCACCTGCCTGCGGTGAGAATTAGGAACAGTTCTCATTTTCCTGCTCCATTCCCCTTGATTCCCAATTTCAACGCTGCGGTTTTGGTGGGGGTTGAGGTGTCCA
Source organism: Carcharhinus amblyrhynchos (assembly GCF_965287045.1). Taxonomy (NCBI): domain Eukaryota; kingdom Metazoa; phylum Chordata; class Chondrichthyes; order Carcharhiniformes; family Carcharhinidae; genus Carcharhinus; species Carcharhinus amblyrhynchos. The sequence continues at coordinate 60,889,247 of NC_137335.1, forward strand.
CTGCTCTCTGAAGGAGATTCATTCATCAATAAAAATATGGGTTCCATGAAGTACGCGGGATCCTAAACTTAATCCTGCACTCTAGCAACCATAAGATCCTTGGGATGATCCTCCACATTCCACGTTCCATCTTGCTATTAGCAGACTTCCAGTCTCTGTAACAGCCAAACACTGCCTCTCTCCACCAACAATAGCAACGTCGCTACCTGGCTCGATGCAATTAAGGCCTTGCAGTTAAAATCTGTTGGGAAAAGTGCTCAATATCCTTAGTATCTATTTAAATAGCACTTCTCTGCATCCTGCATCTCAGTATAACCCCCTCTAATTCTTTATTTTATGTGATCATTATGTACTCACGGAGGTAGAGTGCAATCCAGCTCCTGCACAGTCAGCTTCCCCTCTACTTGACTGAGGAAGTGTGGTGCGCAGGTACTGTACCGAACCATACAAACTGGGAAAGTCACAAGTTTGACTACTGGTCAGCGCTGATTTTCCCTAGGCAACAACAAGATCACTGCAATTGACCTCAATGCTCCTGGACTAACTGTGTGATTGTGACAGGTTAATAAATGAACCTATCAGTACTGGACATTTAAATTTAAAAGTGTAATTCGCTGTAATTCCAGCCAGATGTTGCCATCACAGCTGCAGAACATGGTCAGGGAATGTTTTGGTGGGATTTTGTGTGGTGAGTAATTTGGAAGTACTTCTCCTTTTCACACACAACGCTGGTGGTTGAAGCCATTAAGTAGCTCAGTCCATTTGTGAATGTTTCTCAGCTGCAGAGAACGGTCATTTACGCATCATTTCATCACTAAATTGCTTTAGGCAAGTACCAAACGTTTATTTATTTGGGAATGGTAAGGTTCCTCAGTTTATTCACAAGTAGCAAACCTTTGCCAAGTGCATTGCATCATATTGTAATGATTAGGGTCTTGCCAATTCATTTACCTCCTCCAGTTCAGAGTAGAGTGGGAGGGAAGGCCAGATGCTATGCACTAAGTTCATTTGACAGCAACTGAGGGTATCTTTTTTATTATTCTCATTAATGAATTTTTTGACAACAACTGGCATTTCTATAGCAATTAAATATGATAAAATGCCAAAGGTGCTTGATGGAAGTGTTGTAAAAAAAATTTGACACCAAACCACTTAAGACAATCTTAGGGACAGATGACCAATTGGCCAAAGAGGTAAGTTTTTAAGACAATCGTAAAGAAATGTGAGGAGATGGGATGGCAGAGAGGTTTAAGGAAGGTTTGTCAGCGCTTAGGGCCTAATCAATTGAAGACACAACTGCCAATGGTGGAGTGATTACAATCAGGGATGCCCAAGATTAGCACAGATATCTTGCATATGAAGAATTGAGATGTTAAGTTGGAACACTGACCTAATTCTGCCACATAGATTTGTTAGGTTCAAAGGAACATCCTTTACTTCATCCTGCTGCCCTCTGAATTTTACACTGTGGGCTTTGCCCATTGAGGAATCCAAATTAATTTCATGTTGGAGTCTTGCAACCATCAGACTTCATCCTGTAGTCAAGGTTGGGCATGTATCCTATGTTCTGAAGGCAAAAGGTCAATCACCCTTTTGAGTTATCTACTAAGATCATTGTGTGAAAAATTTATCAACCAATGCCCACCCTGTTTCCACTGGAAAATGGGGTGTCCAGTATTTGAAATTCTTCTTAGAGCACTTCTCGTAGCTGCACAGCTTTAATCAGGCACCATTGGCCACTCACTGGACCCATCCAGAGTTTGTCCCTAACCTATAGTTTTATATAGCCTATTTCTAGCTTGAGTCCACTACAGGACCCTGAGATATTCCACTCCTGAGATTGGCAGGTTGTCCTTCAGCACTCATTGAGAATCATAGAATCGCAGTATGATTACAGGATGGATAGAGGCCATTTGGCCCATTGGCCAGAACTCTATCACCTCACCTGCCATGGAATTGGCGTGGGCAAGGGTCCAACAACTGAAGTCTCTGTTTACCTCGGGCAGGAATTTCCAGGCCGTAAAACCTCTCTCAATACAATAGTTTTCAGACCCAATGCAAATGAGGCCTAAAATTGAAAGAAGTTTTGGGCCTTTCATGCTACCAGTATTGGGAAGGCTCTGTGATTGTCCTGCCCATCAACCGACAGAGGAAGGGAGGTATTCAAAGCCTTCCCTTTTAGGTTATGCCCCTGACTGGTGGGGTGAGAAATGCCAGCACTGTTTGGGGAGTTGGGTTAGGGAGAACCTCTGAGACCTCTATGGTGGACTGGGGGAGGTATGGTCTTATTTGATCTGATCAGGGCAGCCTTTAAACATGGTGCCCTGATTTCTGTGCAGTTGGACTTTGCCAGTGTGTTGAGGTCCTGCCCCACGCTCCCCTCCATGTGAGCTGTTTATTTGTGGTCGAGTGTGATAAGAATTGGAGGGAAAACTGATCTGCTTCTCCAGAGAAAACCACGCCGTTTGGCTTGTATGAACCAACACTGCTATTTTTTGATAAGATTTCCCCCAATGTTATGATGCGAACTTCTCAAATAAACCGAGTGTTATTTGTGTATGATAACGAAACATGGCCATACGGGCATCCGACACACACACGCAAGTTCATTACCAGGACTTTGAACCTAGTTATTAAATGTTGGGTATTCTATTTGTTTAATATAGAGTAAAAGATTTGCTATGATGTCTTTTTTGATTGTGTAACCTATGGCTCAGACCTCTGCAAAGCTGCTGCTCATCTGAAATTGGGCCTCTGGTTTCCTTCCAATAACTCAGGTGAGCTTTCTAAACCTGTCAGCTTGCCTATTGTCAATATTCCTGCGTCACCAACAATCCCGGGAGTCTGTGGCATGAGACATGGAGGAGCAACCCTGCATTTCCTGGTTTGACAATAACAATTTATACAAACACATCAAGGTCCATTTTCTAGCCCACAGAGTTTACATTAAGTTTAATATATACCTACATTCCCATGTACTATCTCTCAATCACACACACACATCCACACACACACACACACACACACACACACACATATAGAGAGAGAGAGAAGCCAAACTGTTACTCAGTTCCTCAAAAGGAAAAAAGTAAAAAGTTACAATTTGGGTGCTAAGCTATTCTCTTTTATGTAACTTCTGTGCCAGCAGTCTTTCATTTCTTTTTGAATTGCTCACCTCTGTGGAAACTGTGCTGGGCCGCACTATATCATTCAGATGTTCCAAACTTGCTCAAGTTCAAACGGCTTCAGTTCTTTAAATAGTCCATAATTCCAAGAGGGCTTTAATAACTCCCACACTTCAGCTGCAATGCGGCAGGCAACGTAATCATCACAGGAATTAAATAAAAACTGTCTCAAGCAAGAAAAAGCCAAAACGCCTTTCCCAACCTTCCATGACTGAGTTTCCACCATCTGTACTTTGGGAGGACATCAATGCCCTGACTTCAACTGAACCAGCCACATTAACATCATAGAAACATGGAAGCTTAGAAACTAGAAGTACGAGTAGGCCATTTGGCCCTTCGAGCCTACTTCGCCATTCACCTTGATCGTGGCTGATCGTCGAATGCAATGTCCTGATGCCCCCTTCCTCCCTTACCCCTTGATACTTTTAGCCCCAAGAGCTTTACCTAATTTCTTCTTGAAATCAGAAAACAGTTTGTCTTCAACTACATTCTGTGGTAGCGAATTCCGTACATTCACCACCCTGTGGGTGAAGAAATTTCTCCTCACCTCAGTTCTAAAAGGTTTAACCCTTATCCTCAAAGAATGACCCCTATTTCTAGACTACCCCCACCCCGCCCCCCCAATCAGGAAATTCCTTTCTGAATCTACCTTGTCTAACCCTGTTAGAATTTTATAAGTCACGGTTACAAAAACAGGGCAGGGACTGGATACCGTGCAATGACTGGATCAGTTCCTGACCCTTCGTGGCCTCTTGTGTTATCTGCAAGGTTGCAGGCAGGAGTGTAATGGAATATACACTACTTGCCTAGATGGCTGCAAAACACAATAGCTTGACACTATCTAGGAAAGAGACATTTGTTTGATCAACGCCCTGCGCTGAACTCAGTACCCACCCCCTCTGTCATCAGCACACATTGGCTACACTATTTGTGATCTATTGGATGAAACACAGCAGCTGACCAAGGTTACTTTGACAGCACTTCAGTTCCTGGAGCCTCTACTGGAAAGACCAACAACAGTGGCCAATCATCATTATTTCCAAGTCGCACCATCTTTGTTTGGGTACTTAATCAGTATTCCATTATTGTTATTGGCTATCATCATTACTGGCTCTTAGTAACTCTTGCTTGAAGTGGATGAGGTTGGAGTCGAAGTGGGGTGAGACTTGAACTTGTCCACCCTTTTCAAGCTTCTTATGATCTCTAATGAGCTTTAAGGAAAAAACTTTCCATCCTTTATCCCCATGCCACAGTTCTATCACCAATCAGAAGAAGAGGCAAACCTTTTTCTAAATCTCTTACGATGCTGAGTCTGAAAGATCAGAAATAAATCTTAAAGATGGTTTTTCTTGTCTTTAATTTGGCTATTTATTGTTGGTATAGTTTGTGGTTATGGAGACTTTGGGATAGAACTGAGTTGGTAATCTAACAACTAATGGAACAAACTTCATCCCGTCAGCGTGGGCTGGATTCACAACCTGCAATCTGAGGTGGAACGCCAGCAATGCTAACTCACTGAACTTCCTCTCCAAAAATTGCACTAATTTTACTTCAGTTTGTGTTTAGTTCTCCTCAGCACACACTGAGACACATTGTTCTGCACCTGCACCTGGGGGCGTTGGATTCACAGGAATGCCATCCACCCTGGTCAAGTTTCCTTGATTTGTTGTGCTGAGGATTGGCTGGAGGGCACTGGGCCCTGAGCAGGAGCAGAGGCACAAAATGTGGCTCATCAGAACCCAGCAAATGGGTATTATAGGCAGTTTCTCCTCACACCACGATATAGGACATAGTGTGAGCTGCTAAGAATGGCCCAAGTTTGGCTCGGTGGGATGTAATTGCCAATATTTTGGCAAATCTATGGAAATCATTGCCACAGAAGGCTGTGGAGCCAGGTCATTGAGTATATTTAAGATAAAGATAGGTAGATTCTTGATTGGTACAGGAATCAAGGATTATGGGGGAAATAGTGGGAGAATAGGATTGAGAAACTTATGAACCATGATTGATTGAATGGCAGAGCAGACTCAATGGGCCGTATGGGCAAATTCTGCTCCTAGGACCTTAGATCTTATCTTGTCTTTCCTTAGAAGAAGATCCTAAACAAAATAAGAAACAGGCTGGATTGCCATGATTTAAACAGTGAACACAGTTCACATGCCATTGTACGTACATGTAATTATTGTTCGGCATCTGCTGTCAATTTGTGATCAACGCATGATGGTGAAATGATAGCATCTAATGTTCCCAGCAACTGAGAGTAGGTGGAGTTGTGGTACCGGCCATCTCTGGGGAATGGGAGGAGGAATTGGGATATATATGCAGTGAAAGCCGGTGGTTTCTGTGGCACAGAGGGCAGAATGTGCAAGCAGTGCTGTAGGAGCTAACTTGTATGGGTGATTACTCGCCCTTATTTGATGGCCCTACTGGTGATGAAACTTTCAAAGCTCATCAATAGACAACTGCACATGTGCAGTTAAAAATGGAAATCCATAAGTTCCTATCAGTGTCTCCTTGTTCTTCCACAGGATGTGCTGTTGAAGTTCCTACAGAGGGAAATATTTTCAAATCATTTGAATTATTCCCACAATTTCACTCTTAGGCTCACTGTAAAAAGCCTTGACAAAGCTCTGCCTTGTTAATTGAGATGTAACTGCTAATTTCATAATTATTACTGAACAACCTTACTAGCCCTGAAATTATTTCACCATGGAATATCAAATTACTCTATTCTCTATCCATAGATTTTTTAAATAATAAAATAAAGTTCACTTACGGCATTTTATCTTCTACTTTAATCTGTTATGTTTATCCCAATCTTTATTTGGATTACTGTAAAATGATTAAAAAGTGAAGGCTAGGCAGTGGTTTTTATTTCCTGGTTTGCTGTCTGTGAGAATTCTTCAATGAAATTGACAGTTTAGCCTACAGACATACCTGCCAGGGAGGCAATGGCCAACGATATTATCGCTAGACTATTAATCCAGAAACTCAACGAATGTCCTGGGGAGCCAGGTTTGAATCCTATCACGCAGCTGTTGGAATTTGACTTCAATAAAAAATATCTGGAATTAAAAATCTACAGATGACCATGAAACCATTGTCGATTGTCGGAAGAACCCATCTGGTTCACTGATGTCCTTTAGGGAAGGAAATCTGCCGTCCTTATCTGGTCTGACCTACGTGTGACTCCAGAACCACAGCAATGTGGTTGACTCTCAATTGCCCTCGGAAACTAAGAATGGGCAATAAATGCTGGCCAGCCAGAGATGTCCATTTCCTGTGAATGAATTTTTAAAAAAATTGTTTCTGGACCTGGAGATTTCTTGAGTTGAACGTAATTGTCAGAATTTTACTGTCCCAGCTGCCACGGGAATCGGAGCGAGTGAGAGGTGGACAATGCGAAGGTCCGTTGACCTGGAGTGGGATTTTACAGTTTCAGGACGAGCGAGGCTGTAAAATCCTGCCCAGTGTTGGGAAAATTGATATTCATGCCACAGAGATCATTAGATTTTTACAGATAGCTTTCTTCAAGTGCGACCATAAGCCACAAAATTTAGGCTAATTAAATGTACTGGTCTCTTTCAACATAACTGTATTTACAGTCACATCTGGAAGAAGACCCTGTTATCCGGTGCTTACATGAGCCTTTACAATGTTCTTTTTCTGATTTGCAGACCCAAAGTATATGAAGAGACATTTTGCCAGATGCTCCTTTAACTGGTTCAGCAAGGTTACAACCCAAAACCCTTCCATTTCTTGTGGTCATTTAACTGATAATTGCTTTGAGATGTTGTTACTTTTTTATTGGGCTGCATCTGTTTCATTTACAGGTTATTAACAGGGTGTTAGGCTGCAGCTAAATTCCGTTGAAGCGAGCCAACAGATGTGTGGAGCAATAAGCAATTAAGTGGGTGAGGTGGACAAAGCATTCTATTCACAGTAAAATCAAGGTGTTCAACAATTAAAGTGTCTCCATAGCAATCTGATATTTCATTGCTCTCATTCTCCTTCTACCCCCCTGTAAAGATGTCACTTGTTCGGTTTTGGGTCAGACTGTGCAACAATTTCTAAAATTTGATTTGATTTGAGTTGATTTATTATTGTCACATGTATTAGCATACATGTGAAAAGTATTGTTTCTTGCGCGCTATACAGCCAAAGCATACCAATTGCAGAGAAGGAAATGAGAGAGTGCAGAATGCAGTGTTACGGTCATAACTAGGGCATAGAGAAAGACCAACTGAGTGCGAGGTAGGTCCGCTCAAAAGTCTGACAGCAGCAGGGAAGAAGCTGTTCCTGAATCTATTGGTACGTGACCTCAGACTTTTGTATTTTTTTCCGGACGGAAGAAGGTGGAAGACAGTATGTCCACAGTGCATGGGGTCCTTGATTATGCTGGCTGATATTCCGAGGCAGCAGGAAATGTAAACGGTAGTCAATGGATGGGAGGCTGGTATGCACGATGAACTCGTTCACAACCCTTTGTAGTTTCTTGCAGTCTTGGGCAGAGCAGGAGCTGTACCAAGCTGTGATATGACCTAATGCAAGCCATATATTCCACACTCCCATCTTTCCTTTGGGAAGCCACATTCACAGTGCTGAAGGCTGTACACTCTTATTATGGGTCACCTTATCCTACCATAGTGAGGAAAGAGTGTCAGTGATTGACATGGTGATTTGGGTGATGTGCCTTCCACAGGTGAATAGCTGGTTGTGAGACTGGCCTCAATGGGAGATACATTAGGTTGAGATGGAATACCTGGATATTAGGGCTGACTCCCGGGGATTGCTAATGTGTGAATGATGGGGGTGGTGTGCACTGAACAGCGTGAGAGGTTGGTGCTGCTGTGAGTGGGAGATGTCCTTTAAAGGTGCTTTCACCACCTTGATCACCATTGATATCAGAGACTGTGTTGCAGCACTGTTACCCTACTCTCAGGGCCTGAATCTGGGCATTGGCCTCCCTGGTCACCTATTCCCCTTCCCTCCAGAAGGTAATCTTCTCGGGCCTCTTTCTCCTCTACCCCGTCCAGAAACATGCCATGTGATTTCAGGTTCCCCTGTGACATGATTTCCAGCAGCAGAGGTGGAGCAGCGTTAGTTGCCAGTGAGATCTTCCAGTCCCCCTGAGGCCTATGGTGGTTTTGTGTGGATCATCTGCTCCACTGCCAGGGAACCCGCTGTGCTGAGGGAGGAGGGTTCACCTTTGGCAGGACTGGAAAATCCTGCCAATGGGAAGGGCTGGAAAATCCCACCCATGGTCTCCCTCCTCTTGATGTGGAGATGCCAGTGTTGGACTGGGGTAAGGAGTCTCACAGCACCAGGTTAAAGTCCAACAGGTTTATTTGGTAGTAAAAGCCACTAGCTTTCGGAACGCTGCCCCTTCGTGCTAGGGGCTTTTGCTACCAAATAAACCTGTTGGACTTTAACCTGGTGTCGTGAGACTTCTTACTGTGTCTCCCTCCTCTTGTCAGCCTCTACCATTAAAACTTCTAATGCAACATCCATGAACCCAGTAGTCCTCTCCCTTACCTACTGCTCCACTGTAAACTGTTTTCAGTCAATGTCAGCTTAGGCAGCTTCCTTCCAATGAGTGCAGCTCCCCTTTAAGAGGAACAGACTTCCTTTCAGAGGAGCAAGCTGACTGCCCCGTGTGATGGTACCAGTATACACTATCCAGACCCACGCTGGGTTGCTCAGGTACCCAGAATTGGAGGCCCATGCTTGGCCCAAAACTCCAACCAGATCCATGAGGAGGCAGTGTCACGGTTGCCTGCTGCCTGCCTCAATGGAAATTCACAGTAAGAAGTCTCACAACTTCAGGTTAAAGTCCAACAGGTTTATTTGGTAGCAAGAGCTGGCTTTTGCTACCAAATAAACCTGTTGGACTTTAACCTGGCGTTGTGAGGCTTCTTACTGTGTTTACCCCAGTCCAACTCCGGCATCTCCACATCAGTGGGAATGGGCATGACTCACACTCAAAAATGGGGTGCAGATAATTTTTTTTAGCAGTTAACACTTGATCCAGGCTTGCTGCAGATTCATGCCGTGTTGAGCCGACCTTTACTTCAAGGAGCACAGCATTCTGAAAAAGCTAACCTCAATCACCCCGGCTGAGCTCTTTCCTGTGATCAGAAGGACATTTCTGAAATATTAGATTACAGCGCGATACATACTATTTCAGCTGTTTCTTTCATGATTTGCCACATGGGAAGTAGAAAATGATTTGTATTTTCACCAGTTTGTATTCAAACACAATTACCCATTTAGTTAGACATTCAATTACTTGAATGAACAATGACACCAGAAAAAAGGCTGAAGTGTTCATCTTGGCCTTCAGAAAATCCTGTTTGAAACGTCACCATTGAACGTGACATATTCCAGGGCACATTGATTTTTTTCTTGAGATACAAAGTGCAAACATTTTACTTGCACAATAAGATGAGACAATCAGGAGTATTAAGTGGTGCAGTAAGTTAATACATTGATCTTTCAATCCTAAAAATGCTCTTCAAATCCAATCCACTCTGATGGAGTGAAAGATGTCTCCATGAGTGTATTAAAGTATACGGTGTAAACATACTATGTGTAATGACTTTGGCTCAAAATAGTTAGAATGGGCCTAACAACATCTCCCCCCCCACCACAATTTAGAACCGAAAGTCAATTTCACAGCAGTCATATGATTCTTTTTCATAAGAAATGGAAAATTATTAAACTTGCTTGTAAAGTATATGGTGTTCACTTAAAATTGGAGCAGCGCAGAACGAACTTTACTCTTCATTAAACTGGAGCCTATCCTAGCAGGGATGCTTGGCTGCCCATTCTTTCACCCCGCCACACCCCCCCCAACCCTGCCACCTCCCCACCACCCCAACACTACCCCTTCCCTGCCCCCCTCCCCAGTATTAATACCTATTGCGATGATAAACAGAGAGAAAGAAAATCATTGTAACGATTTTTTTTAAAAAGAAAAGATCACTTTTATTTATGGATCTGCTCCATAACTTGGATGTCCCCATCAATGTTATTCAAACACTAAGTGGTAAACTCACTTTACATCCTGAATTTTAACAATTGCTCAATTGTGTTGGGAACTTGACTTGTGGAGAATCATGGTATAAGCTCAGGTACAACCGACCCTTGCGTGACCGCATCAGCGTTTTAAACAGATCATCTAAGAATTGAATTAAAGATGTTAAATATCCCCACTTAACAGTAGTGTGGCACGGTGGCACAGTGGTTAGCATTGGTCCTCACAGCACCAGGAGCCCAGGTTCAATTCTGGCCTTGGGTTATTGTCTGTTCAGCATTTGCACGTTCTCCCTATGTCTGCATGGGTTTCCTCCAGTTTCCTTCCACAGTCCAAACATCTGTGCATTAGGTTGATTGGCAATGCAAAATTGGCCCAAGTGTCAGGGGGATTAGCAAGATAAATATGTGGGTTTACGGGAATAGGACCTGGATGGGATGGGGGTCAGTGCAGACTCGATGGGCCAAATGGCCTCTTTCTGCACTGTAGGGATTCTATGATTCTAAGCAAACAAAGCTTGTTCTGTGTTTATATGTCAGATGAAATATTACTGAACCACAAGAGTTCATTGCACTTAGGAGAAAGTACTGCATAACTCTCTCACTCATTGAGTGAACTGATAATCCCAATAGCCTGTGTCTGGGAGAATTAGTTACAACTCCAATGTCCATCACTCTCAGATTGAGAAACCCCATTCTTACTGGGGTGCAGCTGGTTCAGTGATATTTCATCTGATGTATAAACACAGAACGAGCTTTGTTTGCTTGGAGGGGATACTTATTTAACATTTTTATTTCAGTTCTTAGATGATCGGTTTAAAGTGCTGATGGGTTCACACAAGGATAGTTTGTACCTGAGCTTATACCTGTGGTTCTCCACAAGTCAAGTTCCCAATTTTGCTTACGTTAACGAGGAAACATCACAAATGGAGGCTTGCTGCTTCTTCTTTCTTCTTCTTGATTGAAACATATAAGATCCTGCATTGACAGCGCAGATGTGGAGGAGATGTTTCCTCTTCTGAAAGAAGCAAAAACTAGGGGGGGTGGGTCACTGTTTCAAAATAAGTGCTGCCCCTTTAAAACAGTGATGAGGCAAAACCCAGAGACTGTGGAGCTCTCTTCTTGGGAAGAAGCTAGAAGAATAGGATTTTCTGCCCTTCCTGTCCTCGCAATCTTCCATTCTGCCAAAGGTGACTCCACCCCCAGTGACTGGACAGGTGAGCCATACTAAGTTCCATAGATATTAGTCAATATCGAGCCCTTCCAATGCCAGGACACACTTGGGGGAGGGGGCTGGAAAATCCCACCCAAATTCTTTGAATATTTTTAAGGCAGAGGTGGATAGTTTATTTTTTAGCACAGGAGTAATCGGTTATCAGGAGTAAGTGTATGCAGATTTGGGATTACTCTCAAATCAGCCACATTCTTATTAAAAGGTGGAGGAAGCTCGAAGGGCCTAATGGCCTATTCCTGCTCCTTGTTCATATGGTCCTTCCATTCAGCAAGAATCCCCATCAACATTGGGAGGATGAGAGTGGAGTCTCCTAATAATCCTCATGATTAGTGATTGTTGGATATGTACTGTCCACTGTTGGCTGGATAACACCTCCACTCCCCATCCATCTCCCACAAAATCAGCAGGAGCACATTGGGTCAACATTTACTTTTTCCATCCCAGTCCCACCTCTAAGCCCATCTCCCAAGGTTTCATCAAATTCCATCAAATTCCATCCAATGTCTCGTTTTTTTTATCAATAGCAGAAAGTCTAGGAGCTGGAAATTAAGGCCAACAGGTCCCAACAGTGCCAACCAATCCTTTTTAAAGCTTACCATCTATTTCTAACATTAAATCTATCTCTACCCTGTTTCTACTTTGTGATTCTGTGGCCTCTTGGGCAATGTTCTACAGCACAATTAACCTTTCCATGAGAAAGTTCTATCTAATTTCCAATGTATCCCCTAACTTCCCAAATTTTTATTCATTCGTGGGACATGGGTGTCACTGGCTGGCTAACATTTATTACCCATCCTTAGTTGCCCTTGAACTGAGTGGCTTGCTAGGCCATTTCAGAGGGCACTTGAAAGTCAACCACATTGCTATGGCTCTGGAATCACATGTAGGCCAGACCAGGTAAAGATGGCAGATTTCCTTCTCTAAAGGGCATTAGTGAACCAGATAGATTTTTCCAACAATTGGCAATGGTTTCATGGTCATCAGTAGATTCTTAAGTCCAGATAGTTTTCTTATTGAATTCAAATTTCACCATCTTGCCGTGGTGGGATTCGAACCTGTGTCCCCGGAACAATATTTAGTATTTGAACATCCTCAGATATTTGAACATTTTACTATGAGGAATAATTTCCCCATCTTAATATTGCCAATTTCCTTTTTTTTAACCTTGAAACCACAGCCTCCTTTTTTCCTCAAACAAAATAGCAAATAACAATCCACACAAATGTCGAAATGTTTATAACAGCAGGGATAAAGTTTATTCTGACCATTGTGTCCGAATCTGTTCCCATCATGCTCTCTCTTCAACGTTCCTTTGACATACCACTTCTACTCAAGAGGTTAGGTAGAAGGTCTGCTCTCAGGTCTCACTTGACTGCTAGAATGTCTTTACGAAAGAAGGCCCACTAGGCTTTCTCTCTTCTTTACTCCTCTACACTGTGCTGGCACTGAGGAGATCAGGTAGTCTCTGGCTAATGAATCACAATGTGGATATGCCGGCGTTGGATTTTACTAATGAATCACAGGCAGGAGTCTGAGTCGATTCCCTAGTTGAGTACAGTGGAGCTCCATTAGGTTCGATTTGTCCCTGTTCAATCGTAAGCTCCAGTGTGTTGGTCTGAGATTGTCAACCGGCTGGATTTGAACTATAAACAGGATGCAAGCTGCTCATTCTTTATCTAACCTGGGACTTCCTCATTTCCCTTCCCATTCCCGGTGGCTGGAAGCAGCCAGAACTCCACAGAGACACCATCTGGCCACTGGGTTGCTGTTGCCTGATGCTGCGGAGAGAGTTCCTCTGCATAACATCTGAATGATAGTTCCCAGGAGGAAATCATTGCTGCAGAATTCCTGACATTTAATTTTGTACATTCAAGACAGAACACAAGAGTTCATTGCATTTGGGAGAAAGTACTGCATAACCCTCTCACTCATTGAGTGAACTGTCAATCCCAATAGCCTATGTCTGGGAGAATTAGTTACCACTTCAACAACCATCACTCTCAGATTGAGAAACCCCATTCTTACTGGGTACAGTTGGTTCAGAGATGTTTAATCTTCCCTACTGATTGGATGAAAGTCTTTGCTGACCATTGGTTGCGCAGCCTCAACCAATTGGTAGGAGCAAAGTGAAAAGCCATCCCTAATTTAGCAATAGCTGGCAATTTTAGTCAGCAAGGAGACGCAGTGGTTAGTGTTGTACAGCGACCTGGATTTTGCAGGTAGTAGCAAATCAAAGGCACTATTCACTTATTATACATATAGCTCACCTACAGACCTTCCATGTATTTGTGCACTGGAACTTGAGGAGATTAGTCTACCACTGTAGCACATAGAAACAAAGAAACTCAGAACAGAGTAGGCCATTCAGCCCTTCGAGCCTGCTCCACCATTCATTTTTGGTCATGGCCGATCATCAAATTCAATATCCTGATCCCACCTTCCCCTCATATCCCTTTAGCCCCAAGAGCCACATCTAATTTCTTCTTGAAATCACAGGACATTTTAGAATCATAGAATTCCTACAGTGCAGAAGGAGGCCATCTGGCCCATACCGATAACAATCCTACCCAGGTTCTATCTCCATAACTGCACGTAATTATGCTGCTAGTCCCCCTGACACTAAGGGGCAACTTACCATCGCCAATCCACCTAATCTGCACATCTACGGACTGTGGGAGGAAACTGGAGCACCCTGAGGAAACCCACACATAACATACAAATTCCACATAGACAGTAACCTGAGGCTGGAATTGAACCCGGGTCCCTGGCACTGTAAGGCAGCAGTGCTAACCACTATGCCACCGTGCCACCCTTTTGGCCTCAACTACATTCTGATGTGGTGAATTCCACAGATTTACCATTCTCTGGGTGAGGATATTTCTCCTCACGTCAATCCTAAATTGCCCCTTATTCTCAACACCATAACACAGGATTCTCTACAGGGATCTGACATCTGTGAAAACAGGACATGCAACTGTGTATCTCCTTAGCCAAACAGACTGAAGAATTATTAATGAGACACGCAGAGTCTGGACCAGAAAGTGCAAGTTAAAATGATTAATTCAAAGCCAAAACATGTACAAAGAATGAGGGAAAGAATGATGAGATGAAGAGATATAAAAGGGAGAGAAAACGTAAAAAAAGATATTTTTCTTAAATCTCCAAAAATGAGTAAAATCTGAAGGAATGAGACTTCACTTTTATAAAAGCTAATTGTGGATGCCAGAGAGGTCATTTGTCAGTAATTAAGCTGTATCACATCATTAAAAAATTGACTTATGCTGAAATGTACCAGCTTTAATTGACTTTATTTACTGTGTATCTATCATGCAGGTACTCCAGATTCATGTACCCCTGTGTGTTTCATTGCTGACCCTTGGTGAGATGCCCATAGAGTGAAGCTTTTGGAGAGGCATGGCAAATCACAGAGCAACTTTCGGATTTCAGTGGGATGTTTCTGTTACATTTTAATAATGGTTGAACGCTGATATGCAATTTAGAGATTTTGTTTAGACTGAGCCAATTCACTCATTCTAACCCCAATACCAGGCTTTGATCCCCAACTCAGGCAGTCAATGAGGTTATAGCTTTAGATAGAACCATGGATTCCCTCAGCCCACTTTAGGGTAGAGAAAGTGACAGCCACTGGGCCAATGCAGGGCAACTGCAATGTGGGAGATGGCACAGCAACAATACCCAGACCACCAGCCCCCCATCAGGCTGAACACAGGATCTGACCCAAACAGATGGTAAAGTATGGACCTGTTTCTGACAGACTGGTAATTTAATATATGTTTCAGGCTACTCATTGTTTGTCCAATGTGATCTCAGAAACAGGCTAAAGAACTGTCACAAATAAAAAATGCTGGATAATCGCAGCTGGTCTGACAGCATCTGTGGAGAGAGAAACAGAGTCAACGTTCTGAGTCCGTATGATCATTCTGTTAATGGTGCCCCTGGGGACAGAAGAGTTTGAAAGAGGCAAAGGTAGAGTAGCAGAATGTGCCAATAGGAGAACGAAAATTAGTGCTCAGTGGGAGTAAAACTGAATAACAAGGGGCAGTGGTCATGTGGGGAAAGGGCGGGGCTGGGTTGGGACAGACCAGAGGAACAGAATAACAGAAAACAAAAGGCGGGGGGGTTCAAGACGCAGAGGAAAGTTCACAGTCTAATGGTGTTTAATTCAATGTTGAGTCCAGAAGACTGTAACATGCCTCATCAGGAGATGAGATGTGGCTTTTCCAGCTTGTGTTGGGCTTCACTGGAGCATTGCAGCAGGTGGAAGGTGGACATGTGGGCATGAGAGCAAGGTGCTGAGTTAAAATGGCAAGCGACTGGAAGGCTGCTGTTCCACTTTCTGTGATTGCATGGGAAGGTGCCGTGGGAAGGGGGGGGGTGGTGAAGTGTTGGGGGCAATGGAGGAGTTAGACCAGGGTCTCATGGAGGGACTGGCCCCTGCAGAATGCTGATGTTGCGTGTGTGTATTTGTGGGGCAGAGGGTGGAGGTGGGGAGTGGCTGTGAAGAGAAGATATGTTTAGTGGTGGCAGCATGCTGGAGTTGGCAGAAGAGGCAGAGGATGATCCTTTGAACGTGGAAGCTGGTGGGGTGAAAAGTGAGGACAAGGAGGGTCCTGTCACATTCGGGGAGGGAAGGGGAGGGGCGGGAGCAGAGGTGCATGAGATGGTGTCAGACCCCCACCAGCCTCCACATTCAAAGGACCAACCTCCGGCATTTTATTTCAGATTTGCAGCATCAGCAATATTTTGCTTTTATGAAATAACTATCACAACACTTTAGACTAATGTTTTGATTTAGGCAAGTAAAATTATGAGACACGCTGCTCCTTTCGCATTGAAGATAATGCCATACAAGTTTAAATCCAACTTTTATAAATACTTGTTCCTAACCATTCAGTAAAGCGGCAAACTCAGTTTATCTGTATTAAGCATATGTCTTGATGCCTTTCTCAAGCAGCAGAGCAATGAATCATACAATGTCTACAATGCAGAAGGAGGCCATTCGGCCCATCAAGTCTGCACTGACCACAATCTCACCCAGGCCCTATTCCTGTAACCCCACACATTTACCCTGCTAATCCCCTGACATTAGGGTCAATTTTGAATGGCCAATCAACCTAACTCGTGCATCTTTGGACTGCGGGAGGAAACTGGAGCACCCAGAGGAAACCCACACAGAGACAGGGAGAATGCGTAAACTGCGCACAGACAGTGACCCGAGGCCTGAATTGAAGCCGGGTCCCTGGCGCTGTGAGGCAGCAGTGCTAACTGCTGTGTCACTGTGCCACCCTAAATGTAAAGGTTACATACCAATACTTGTACATATGTGAATAAAACAAAGCTACTACCCAATGAAGCACCATGATGGAAAGTATTTACACTTCAGAGAATATTTCTGATTTAGCAACTTTAACTGCCTTTACCAGCCATGTGCATGAATTGCATACATCACTATGTTGGGATCAATTCTGAATAATCATCACAGAAAGAAAATTAAAGTGGTGAAAACCATTTAAAAAACCTACAGATATTATGGAAATATTTCTAAAAATAATCTAAATGTAAATGAATAGAATTATGGTTTATCTTTATCTATTTCTATTTGAGTGACATTTTGCTGAAAGTGGCTCATGCCAAGTGACAGGATATTGAATCAGATCATCAGTGAAAATGAGCTTGGTACCCCTCTCTTTGATGAAAATGAAGGAGAGAAAGATGAATTAACCAGGCTGTGATTCCTCCTCACATTACTGATACCAAACTCTTTCCGGCTCAATAGAACGATAGCATTATTTGCGTGGCTAAGATATCTTTGCTCCAAACTAGGATGTCACCCACTGGACTTCAGTTAGTATAAGGCAGTGTGCTAGTGAGAGAAACTTGGGGACAGAGAGAGATCCGAGGTTAAATAAGATTTTTCCATTTTTGGTTTAATTCTTTTTCTACTGTTTTCTACTAACTGTGGTGACTTGATCCAAGGTGTGCTTTCAGCATCCTCCAATTCTAATCCGGGTCATATCAGTGAATGCCAATAGGCTACTGGGTGGTAAGGCAGCTGAGCCCAATACAGGGACCATGGGTGGGAACGCTGGTTCCCTGAATCTGGGGACCATGAGGTAAATTGTTTTATCTGTTTTGCTGCCCAGCTGAAATGAGCTAACTCACCAGAGACCATGAACTGAAGCTGGAATCTTCCCAGTTCATCCAGCTGTGGATCACATCATCATCCGCCTTTGTCCGCAGAACCACTTGAGGAGGCCAATTTAAAAACATGTTGAGAGCCACATCAGTAGCAAGGAGAGAAAAACCCCTCACCACATAAAACCTCTACCTTAGCGTTTAAAGGTTCCAACAGAATGACAGTAAGATGGTAAGGGTGGGAATTACTCTTTTATTCACTTTGCCATCATAGCCATTTAACAAGAGCCAAGCAAGAATTTATTTTCTTTCTCCAAAATCCCAAATTCACAAGAGCTCCTTTAAAAAAGCCCTTGGGTGGCACTGTGACACAATGGTTAGCACAGCTGCCTCTCCGATCTGGGTTCAATTCCTGGCTTGGGTCACTATCTGTGTGTAGTTTGCCAGTCCTCCACGTGTCTGTGTGGGTTTCCTCCAGGAGGTCTGATTTCCTCCTATGGTCCAAAGATGTGTAGGTTAGGTGGATTGGCCATGCTAAGTTTCCCCTTAGTGTCCAAAGATGTGTAGGCTAGATGGATTTTTCTATTCCATTCATTCATGGGACATGGGAGTCGCTGGTTGGCCAGCATTTATTGCCCACCCCTAATTGCCTGAGAGCAGTTGAGAGTCAACCACATTGCTATGACTCGGGAGTGGCATGGCCAGAACAGGTAAGGATGGCAGATTTCTTTCCCTAAAGGAATTAGTGAACCAGATTAACCACGATAAAGGTGTGGGGCAAGCAGTGGGGTGGGGGGGGGGGGGGTGGGGTGGATCCTGGGTAAGATATTATGTCAGAAAGTCTGTACAGACTCAATGGGCTGAATGTCACCTTTCTGCACTGTAGGGATTCTACAGATTCTAAACCCCAGTTGAATTGATGATAGAATAGCCTCGGATGGAAGGAGAGGAAGGACTAATGTTACATTCAGCTTTGCTAATCAAACTATTTTTCTTTGCAAGAATGCCAAGAAATAAAAGCAAACCACAACTAGTAAGCTACAGTTTCTTTTCAAGCTGAGTTAAAATGTTTGCGGCGGATCTTGCAATAAACTGTACAAAAAAAATTGCTCCCATAAAATGCAAGAGGAACAAAAGCAAAAGAACCAGATCCATGTGGTGCACCCACAAGATAAAGTTACTGTATTTTCAATCTCACTGTCTCCAAAGAGTCTGCTGATCAGACTATGAATTTTTTTAAAGAAAGCCAGAAATGGTCACTATGCACAAAGTGACAAAATCCAATAGATAAAAAATTGGAAAATAATTCATAATGTAGCCAGGAAGTTCATGTTGCTGCAAGCATGAGAAGAATGATTGCTGCATCCATTCTTTACACATCAGAAGGCTATAACTCACTTGTGGAATGCCTGGGTTTTGCAATGCAGACGGAAATAGTTTAAAGCTTTCTAAATAATGTTCTGTCTTTAAAGCCTGCCAATAACAAACTATGCAAAAAATGGAGATATAACGGATCCCTAAAGATTAATGAGCCACGGGAAATATTTTCTATACACTTTGTACAATGTTCTAGGTCCTATAATCTTCAGTTCCTTTTTCCCCCCATTGTGAGGTTCAGATAATTAAAGCAAAATTGTAGATGCTGAAAATCTGAAATTAAAGCTCAGCAGGCCTGGCAGCATCTGTGGAGAGAGAGAGAGAAAGATTCGCATCTATCTGATTTTTGTACTGAAAAATAATGCACTCTCGAAACGTTGGGCGGGAATTTCCACTGCGTTCGCCCCAAAACTAAAAATGTTGCCCGAGAGCAACGGACTTTTGCATATCCTGTGCGATACAATTCCCATGGTGAGTGGGAGGGGAAAATTCTGCCCATTGACTCTGCTTCTCTCTCCACGGATTCTGCCAAACCTGCTGAGTTTTTCCAGCACTCTCTGTTTTTATCCTCAGATAATGCAGCAAGACCTATGTGAGATTTTAATGAATGGGCTGGTAAGTGGCATGTAACATGCATGACATGCAAGCGCTAAGTAAGAATCTCTTCAACATCAGATACCCAAAGCACACCCCCACCCAACCCCCCAGCACACAATCTTCATGTTGAATACATTACCGTTTCAGAGGGAGTGAGGCCAGAGTATCCCACCAACAATATCAGTAAAGTGGTCCTCATCAGACTCTCCTTGTTAACTCATCAAAAAGACTCAATCAAGTAAGTGAATCACAATTTGACCTTGACAAATCTGTGCTGGCTCTACATTACTCCTTCACCCTGGTTCCCGTTGCTGTTAATTTTCTTCCAAGTTATTACTTTCAAAAACTTCCACACCACTTAACGTTAAACTGATTGGCAAGGTTTATCCTTCTTGTTTTGAAACAACTGTGTAACATCTGCAATTCTCCTTGGTCTGGTCATCGAAGGCCCAAACATTCCTGTCGGGGAAGTGATGGCCTAGTGGTATTATCACTAGACTATTAATCCAGAAACTCAGCTAATGTTTTGGGACCCGGGTTTGAATCCTGCCATGGCAGATGACGGAATTTGAATTCAATAAAAATATCTCAAATTAAGAATCTACTAAAGATCATGAAACCATTTTGATTGTCGGAAAAACCCATCTGGTTCACTAATGTTCTCTAGGGAACAAAATGTGCCGTCTTTACCTGGTCTGACTTACACATGACTCCAAACCCACTTCAATGTGGTTGACTCTCAACTGCCCTCCAAGGGCAACTAGGGATGGGCAACAAATGTTGGCCAGCCAGTGATACCCAAATCCAAGAATGAATCCAAAAAGGTGAACTAGTTCTTCACTTGGACTTCTTTCAATTTAGCCTACTGAATTTGCTGCTTATGATGTGGTCTTCTTTACACTGGGAAGACCAAATATAGATTAGACAAGTGCTTTGCGGAACACCTCTGCTCGGCCTGCAAGGATGACCCCAAGCTTTGGGTGGCCTGCCGTTTTAATTCTGTCCCTTGCTCTCACCTCTTTGGAACTACACCCATATCTAAGAAGGTTTGGAAGATTGTGGCCAAGCATACAAGAACACAAGCAATAGGAGAACGAGTAGACCATGTGGTTCATCGAGTCTGTACCACCATTCAGTCAGATTATGGCTGATCTTGGTCTTTAACTCCATTTTCCCACCTGCTCTCCATTCCCTTTATTCCCCAGGAAGACCAAGAATTTATCTGTCCCAGCCTTAAATGTATTCAACAGTGGAGCATCTATAACCCTCTAGGGTAGAGAATTCCAAAGATTCACAATACTTTGAGTGAAATAATTTCTCCACATCTCTAGCACTTCCACAATTTCTACCCCAAGTTCCCTCAGCAACCTCAGGAGCATTCAGTCCAGACTTTTAGGCCTTTCTAGTATCACTTCTATACTTATTTTGAATCTCATCCAGTATCTCAGCAACCTTTGTGTTTACCGTAGCTCTGGTAAAACCCTCTACTGACTCAAAGTTAACATTTAATATTTATGCCGTCTGCCTGCACCAATAGATCTCCATTTTGATCCCTTATTAGCACTGCCAATCCTCTGGCAACCTCTTTAATGTTAATATGCCTCACCAAAGGTCTTTTGTTGTCTTTTATGTTAGCCACCAACCTGTTCTTGTACTGTCCCTTTAACTCACTTACTTTCTTTTTCAATTCTTCTCCGTATTTCCTATATTCAGCCAGATTCTCCCTTTTATTATTAGGCTGCCGTGCGTTATATGCCCCTTTTGACTGCTTCGTCCTACTCTCTAACTCCTTTATCATCTGGAAAGCTACAACTTTGAAGGTGGTCCCATTTCCCCCTTTTAGCAATGTACTAAAACTAGACCCAAAACAACACCTCCTTGAAGGCCGCTCATTCATCCCTTACATTTCTGCTTGCCAGCATTTGGCTCCAGTTTACTTGAGTCCCATCCCTCCTCAATTCCTTGAAATGCTCCCTCCTCCAGTAAGGTATTTTTATTCTTGATTACTCCTCAACCTTCCTCACAATTAACCTCAGGCAGACAATCCCAAAAGTCATTATGCCAGAGATGTGCCACCAGTGTGATATTTGCCACGTCCAATTCCAGCAATGCTTCCTTCCTCATGGTCAGGAAACATACCAGATCCAGAATATTTCCCGGAAGACTCTTTTTTTCCTTTGCCCTTAACACAATCACATTCCATTCAAAACTGGGGTAGTTGACGTCTCTCATTATCACTCCTCCATAGCGCTTGTACGCAATGACTTATTTGCAAATTTCCTGCTTTATCTCCTCTCCACTATTTGGTGGTTTATAAAACACATTATAAGTACAATTGCTCTTGTATTGTTTTCATAATTTCAAACAGTTCTAGATTCCTTTCTCACACTGTAAAATCTTCCTTAATCAAAATTGCTATCCTTTTTCCTTTGTTCCCTTCCCAGATATCTTGCATCCAGGAATATTCGGCATGTAATCCACCCCTTTTCTTAATCTGGTTATCGCCGCTACATTACATTTCAACATGGCTATTTGCACCTGCAACTCACCAGTTTTATTCAGCACACACACGCATTCCAAGCCTATAATTATAATTCTCAATTTACTGTGATCCCACCTAATTCTCTTCTCCTAGTCCTCCCTGCATCTTGCTTCCACTTTGTAATTCTACATCTCAGTACCCAATCCCCCGCTGAATAAGTTTAAACACTTCTCCATAGCACTTGTTGACCTGCTGGTCGATGTTGGTCCCAGATCTTGTGCAAGCGTGCGTAGATGCCTCCTGACATAGAACTGGTTCAAACAGAATCAGAACCCCTACAAGCGCAGAGGAGGCCACTCAGCCCATCAAACCTGAACCGACAACAATCTCACCCAGATCCCTGTAACCGCACTCTGCCAGTTCCCCGGACACTAAGGTACAGTTTTACATGGACAATCAACCTAACCTGCACATTTTTGGACTGTGGGAGAAAACTGGAGCATCCGGAGGAAACACACACAGCTATGGGGAGAATATGCAAACTCCATACAATCACCCAAGGCCTGAATTGAACCGGGGTCCCTGGCACTGTAAGGCAGCAGTGCTAACCATTGTGCCATCATGCCACCTACTTATGTCCACAAATGTCCTAGGTCTAGGGATTTGAAGTTTTCACTCCGGAACCATGTTGCTAGCCACACATTAACCTGGCATTTCTATTTATTTTTCTATTCATTAGTGTGTGTGGCACTGGGAATATGGCAGACACGGCTACCTTTGAGGTCCTGTTTTTTAAACTTCCTCCCAAGCTCCTCAGACACTGATTGCCAGATCTCACGTTGTTGGTTCTGATATGGAACACAATTTCTGGCTCTTCTCCTTCCCCCTCCGAAATGCTCGACACCCTCTCAATGATATCCCTTTCTCTGGCATGAGGGAGATAACATACAGTACAGGCATCTAAACTCCTGACTACGGGATCTCTCCTTATGACCATGGTCCTAAATTTTGTTATAGCCCCTTTATAGCCCTTTTAAAGCGAATTAGAGGTACAAGTGCAGATACTAATGCCAGCCAGTTTTATTCTCCAAATGCCTAACTGTGGTGAATTCACCTTGATGGAACAACAAAAAAGGTAACTAACCTCTTACCTGTTAGCTGAAACTCTGAAAATTGGCAAAATATTGTAACTATAAAATAGAATAAGAGAAACTTGCATTTTTAGCACCTTTTAATGTATTAAAACATCTCAGACACTTCACAGGAATGCTATCAAATAAAAAGTGACACTAGGCCATATTTGGAGATCTCCATATTAGGACCATACTAGGGCAGGTCACTAAAAGCTTTGCCAAGAAGCAAAGAGAAGTAGAGGGGCTGTGAGGGAATTCCAGATCTTAAAGTTTGGGCAACAGAATGTGTGGCCACCACAGAGGGAGTGGGGATGTGCAAGTAGCAAGTCAGCATTGATGGATGGCTTGTAGGAGACTGAGAAGGCTAAGGCCATGAATATACTGGAAACAGGAATGAAAATTTTCATAGAAATAGAATCCCTACAGTGCAGAAGGGGCCCATTCGGTCCATCGAGACTGCACCAACAACAACCCCAGCCAGGCCCTATCCCTGTAACTCCACATTATTTGATCTGCTAATCCCCTTAACACAAAGGGTCAATTTAGCATGGGCAATCCACCTAATCCACACTTCATTGGAGTGTGAGGGGAATTACCGGAGCATCTGAAGGAAACTCACACAGACATGGAGAAGTTTTTAAAAGCAAGGCATTGCAGACCCAGGAGCCAATGTGGGTCTGTGAACACAGAACAGATTGGTGAAGCTGATTGTGAGTTCAGAATTGGGCAGCAGAGTTTTGATGAACTCACGATTTGGAAGGTGGAAAACAGGAGGCTGTCCAAGGCAACGTTGCAATACTCATGTCTAAAGGTGACAAAGGCATGAATGAGGGTGTCAACAGCTGACAAACACTATTTATTTTTTCAACTTCCTCTCCCGCTCTCCTCAGGGCACTGACTCACAGGTTTACGTTTCCATAAATGCCATCCCAGAAAGTGGCCATCTTGATATATGGGGAAAAATGGCGCAACTTTGGCAGATTACCATGGAATGCTTTATTTAATATTTGAACCAGAAATCTGTCGCAAATAATTTTTAAAAAAAAACACTCATTCATGAGAAGTTATTTAACTGGCTGCAGAAAAGAAACAGAAGTGATTAAAGAAATGGTTAATGTGTGAACCCAACTCAAGGACCAAGATCAACTTTTAACTCTGTGAATTAATATTTAACATAAATTGCATTTATGAGGAAATAGCAGACATGAAAATGTGTCAGCTTTCCATGTCTGCAAGAATCACCGATTTTAGTTAAAATATTTTTACAAAATTGTATCTAGAACAGCTAGCAACGCAATACACAATTCTTGACTTATGGTTTGAACCCACTTGAGAGACTACGCTTGGGAGCTGTGTAGTTCGCCTTGTTTATGGAGATACTTAATGCAAACAGAATTGAATTAAAGACACATGCAGACTTTTCAGCCTGAGAAAATGTTTGGCATACAACATGAAGGCTTTGATTTCCCCCCTCATCCAATTACCCGTCCTCTCCATAATGTGATGATTCATGCTGTGGTACAGTTCTACTGCAACAATAACTCTCTTGACACATTGCCCACTTTGCACGTGAGAATCTGGATTAAAAGTGTTTGCAGGCTGTTCTGCACTAACCTGGCTTGCACATGGCACTTCCAGGACACATTACTGGAATGCTATCAAGGAATGCCAACACATTGTTTTTCCCCATTTCTAATCCAAGATCATTGAAGCTTGACTGGGATCTTCATGGCTCCTATGGCACAGTACCATATTAAACTGTAACTACTGTTTTAGCACCAGAAATTCAATTCTACGTCCATTTTGATGAGCTCTTGAAGAGATTCACAGGGTACATTCACTGCACTGCTATTTTAAATCTAATCAAAAATGGGTTTTCACAAGGGAACTTGCTAGTTCTAGGAGAGATTGTGAGAATATTTACCATTATGCTGTCAACAACTTGCATTTATGTAGCAACTGTATCACAAAGATGGTTCTCACGATGCTTCACAGGAATGTTACCGAAGAAAACGTGACACCACCAAGATGCTGGAGATAGTTTTTAAGGAATATTTAAGGGAGGAGAAATGGAAAGGCTCCAGCATAGACAGCTGAAGGATCTGATCACTAGTAGGGCAACAGTTAAAATGGGGACAGGGACGGTGGGGGGGCTGCGTAAGAGGCCAGAATTGGATTTGAGACATCTTAAGAGGGTCGTAAGCCTCAACAGAGATTGGGAAGGGCAATGTCGCATAGTTATTTGGAAACAAAGATACATGTTTTAGAATAAGAGGCATTAACAGACCAGGAACCAATGTAGGTCAATCAGCACAGAGGTAGTGGGCGAACACTACTTAGGATAAGGTTGGCAGAGTTTTGGATCCAACCACCAAAAGGATAGCAGTTATAGTAAATATTTTGTAGTTCCTTGAAACTTTTCTCACTACCGTTTATATCAGAAATGTGGAGGGGATTATCATTTTGAATATTAAGCGTAATAAAGGGCTAAGTTTGTAAAGATTCTTAAAGAGCTAGACAGAAAGGACTTCAGGTATTCCAGCTGCTGATTGGTTTGGATGCTCTTCATTCTTACCCAAACTTGGCAATATTAGTTACTGATAGAAACGAAGGATATTACATGCATGCAAAAATGAGACACGATATGGTAGGCATAATGGAATATAATGTGAAAGCAAGAAGAACGTAACAGATATTCAAAACTAAGAGTTCATGTGCCTGATAATGAAACATGTAAAGATATTGCACGTTAAAATTTAAAAGTGAATTACTAATACATGGAAACAGACATGAAACCTGTATAAAAGGTGCAAAATATGAAAATATTAGCAAGTTCTGCACATTGGAATCCTCCAAACATTAATAAAGTAGGTACTGCATTGTAATGGGCCTGTCCGTATACTCGAGAAATTATTTTCAGATTAACTAATCCTTTCACACAGGGCAGCATTTAGTGCACCATTACCACTGCTGGTTATTCATTACACAGAACAGGGATCTCATTTACAAAAACAAATTGTCAAATTATCAACTGCAGAAACACAAAACGCTCTTTGGATGGCAGCACCTTGTCAAGAGAAATTAAGGATTTCCTGCCTCCTTCCCAGATTTTTACCCAAGTTCCATTCTTTTTTTGTATTCCCATCTGCCAGTAGAGCTGAAACCAGACATCAGAGGCCATCCTGGTACAAGCCTCTGGCTTTGACTTCCCTCTTACTGGGAAGTACATCTGAAATGTTTTTTGGCACCATCCAGTTCAATAAGCATTTGACTGGGAACTGATTAAAGCAGCAACAGTTTGGCCTGACCAGATCACTCCAACTCTTGGTGCATTCCATCTCAGTTACATTCTTGAACTAAAAGGTCACTGCTCCTTGACAACCAGTACTATCTACGCTTCTGTATGTGTGCATTAACTTGGGATTTAAATCAATGTTAAAATAAGTCAACTTGCAGAAGTAGTTGGCTTAAGATTCATCACTCTGAACCATGTGGGAATGTGTATGAGGTGTGTGCAACTCAGTACATTATAGATTTGGAACTGGAATCAGCAACAACAACTTGTAATTATACAGCAACATAATGTCCCAAGGTGCTTCATGGAATTATTGTACAAAACTTAACCAGGGGTACATGTTAGGCTCACTCACCATGGGTTTGGTTTGTGAAAAATGAATTAGCAGCAGAACCAAAGTTTGTGTGTGTGTGTACTGGAGTTTTTCAATTAAGTGTAAAGACCTGCTGCATTATAGACCCATTTGAAATCTCAAGAAACTTCAGTCCTTAAGAGTTGATACAGAGTAAACATTGACTTTAAGGCCTTTTCACCACTAAACCAGTGTTTCCAGATTAAAAACATGTACAAACAGTTTCACATTTCCAGTAAGACAGTATGCAAAGAAGAAATCCAGGAAGGATGAGTGTTTGCAGTTTCACATTGTTACTTTGGTTTCAACCAGTGATTGTGACATATCACTTAAATCCACTTATTCCAGATGATACTGATTTAAGACAAATGCTTTCTATTTTGAAAGATGTTCAGTGCCAATACTTCGATTAACCTCACTCCCAAGGGGGAAAAGTTGATAACCAGCTTAGATGTTACAAAAAAAAACTTTATTGCAAGTTGATTTTTTTTTCAAACCCACAATGCAGCTTCACAAAACATATACCTCAAGTCTTTGGTTGCATTCATTGAAGTTTTTTTTTAATTTTAAGGCCATCTTTAAATAACGTGTAGCTTGATTTGCTTGTCAGCATTTGTAGCAGTTAAAGCAAATAGCATTAACATGATTAAAGTTCACAACTGCCCCTATTTGTAACTTAAAACCATAGAAGGGAAATGAAACATAGCATGGGAGTTCATAATTGATTCCCTTTAGTACAGAAACTGATTGTGAGAGTTTTATGTAAACAAAAAAGTGTATTCAACACTTTTTTGCCTATTGCAATAATGTGGTTGAAGTAGTTTACCCACTCCTCCCCCCTGCCACAACTAATTTTGCCCTGTATAAATCCAAGGCATCACACTAACATAGGTAGTGAACATAAACACCAACTGCTTAGGCCAAAAAACTTTCCACAATCACACACCAAAATCCAGAGAACATTACAAAACTCTTCTTCAAAAATGATTTTATTGGGAGAACTACAAAAAAATTTACAGTACAAATTTTACAGTCTCACACTTAATCTGTAGTGAACTGACACCCCAAGTATTTTTTAAACAAGTTTTTTTTTCCTTTTGTTACATTCAAAGGATACTTCTGTTAAAGTAGTCAAAAGAGAGTACATAGTGCTCAAAATCTGTACCTACTATGTACAAACTAAACCTACTATCATTCACCCACTGTCTTGGAAAATGTGAAGTTTTTTTTCCTTCTTTTTTTTGTTTTTAATAGTAAATCCCAGAAAAAAAACAAAAAACCCAAAAGCAGAGTTCCATTCTCCAAACATTTCAGATTTACTGCAAAAAAAACTGTTCAGACCTAGAGGTGGCCCCTCACTAATCAAAGTAGTGGCAATATTGTCTCACTCCTCCCAACCCCCCACCCTGCCATCCCCCCAGGAAGATAGGCTGGCTATGTTAAAATTCACTTCCAAAACTATTACATTCAGAGAACTGACATCCCCCAATTATAAAAAAAATACTTTTAAAGGGAATGCACATTTGTTCTGAAAATTGAGCTTGTTATTTTGGTGCAGAAAAATAAGAACTGTCTCTGTAACTGGACCCTGAAGGCACTGTCAATATAATACTGGGTCCAGGGTGCTACATATTTTGGCTTTTTATTGTTTTTTTTAAAAAAAAGGAAAAAAAATCACAGTGTCATTTATACAACAAAAAAAACTTATGATGCCACTTTGACTTAAGAATGCCACATTAAAGTCTGATACTTGAAGTTTTAACCACTGACTTTGGACGGTCTAACATCCCCAGTTAACTTTTACATTCTTAAAAAAAATGCCTACCATCTTTTAACCCTAACTACTTCCACAGCATCAAGAACTGATTTCTAGAACATAGAAACCATGCAATCGTTCATTTCGTAAACAAGGAAAAAAAATTAATGAAATAAATATTACATACAATCTCTTAAATTAAGATTTTATCATTTACAATAAAATAACCAAGTGAAGTTACAAAAACAAAAACGGCATATATTACTGTGAAAAGAACACACTCCACATTCTGCAGATTAATAATGGCAATCATAATTTAAACATAATAAAAGAATATATATCTATTGTTTTCATCATACGCGATAAATACAGTATGAACAAATTACCAATGTATACTTTTCTCGAGATAATAAATAAGTTAAATAGTTTTATAGCGAGTCGTGCTGCGATGTGCCATCACAACAAACTGAACAGCTAAAAAAAATTTAACAATCAGCAGTTATTTCAACAATTACAACTAACTCAAACGAACGAGTGCTCGACGAAAAAGGATCTGCAAACACGGTTCTCTTCTCTCTCTCTCTAAAGGCAAACGGGGCCACTAGGTGGCAATGGAAGATAGATTAACTTGCAACAAAGTTTGGAATGAAAAAGTTCTTTTTTAAAACAAGGCAAAAAAAAGCAAGTCCTGTAATATTTTGTTTCCTTAAACGAAGGCATTTTCTTGGCAGGATTTTTTTTGTTTGTTGGTTGTTTTACAAGTCGTAAATAACAAGTTCTTGTTAAATAGAAGAGTGGAGTTTGTGTGTATGAATGTATTATGTATGTATGTGTGTGTATTCATCATATTAAACCATTTGTCCTTTTTCTCTCTCTCTCTCTCTCAATCTTCGGAGATGGAAAGCCTGCTGAAGATGGGAAGGCGCCTGCCGGGGTCCATGCTGGGGGACTCGGAGCCGCTCAGGCTGCCCGAGCTCAGCGAGCCGCTCAGGTAGCTCTCCCGGTCCGACAGCGAGTCCGGGGGGCTCGGCGGGGCATCGAAGACCGGGGACTCGGCCAGCCGCCGCAGGCACGACTGCATCTGGCTGAGGATGTAAGGAGGGGACGGGGGGCAGACACTGACGGGCTGCTGCTGCTGCTGGCCGTACCCTCCTCCTCCTCCTCCCAGCTGCTGGGTCTGGATAGCCAGCGGGGTGAGCAGGTTACTCAGCTCCTGGCTGGAGAAGGTGAAGGCGTTGTTAGCGCAGGTTGGCAGTGGAGGCGACAGCAGCTCCTCGCAGAACATGTTGGAGGAGCCGGAGGAGGAGGAGGAGACCGAGGAGGAGGAGGAGGAAGAGGAGGAGGAAGAGGGCGGCGGAGGCGTGCGGGAGGTCGGGCTCTCCAGCAGCGGAGACTCCAGGCCACTGGAGCCGCTGGGGAAGCCGGAGAAGCTGAGGCTGTGGTGGAGCTTGGGCCGGGGCTGCTGCTGCTGCTGCTGCGGGGGGAAGGCGTTGCTGTTGCAGGAAACCTGCCTCCTCTCCTCGGCGTTGTGGATGAAGTGGCAGCGGGGTCCGTAGGGGCAGAAGCCGATGGTGTGGAAGGTGCGGCACAGCTCCGTCTTGTACTTGGGGTGACGGGTCAGGCTCCGCAGCTCATGCATGCCGTGGGCGAACTGGCACTTGTCGCCGTACTTGCAGGTGCCGCTCTCCTCGAAGGGCCGGCACAGCTCCGTCTTGTAGCGGGTGGAGTTGACCTGGCCGCCACCGCCGGCCGCCGCTTTCTGCTGCTGGACCAGATGCAATGGGCTGAGCGGCGGCTGCTGCTGTTGTTGCTGCTGCTGCTGCCTCTCTGCACTCTCGCTGAAGGAGCGGTCGCGAAATTTGTTCTCTTTGTTCAGCAGGGCCGTGCTGCTGGACTCCTTGATGTTGGGGAAAGAAGAACTGGGATACTTGGCGGACGAGTTGTTGGCCAACGCCTGCAAGTTGCTAGTCGAGTGCCGCCTCAGAAATCCCGGTGCGAAACTTGTTACAGGGCTTCCCACTGCCTTTTTGTCCAGCATACTGTTAAAGTTGTTGTAGCTGTTCAGAGATTTTTCGTTCTGGTTGCGGGAGAAGGGGGAGAAAGAGAAGAAAAATACAAAAGAGAAGTTAGAATCTCAAAAGCATTGAACAACTTATCCAAACACTTAAGTTTCACAATGCATTCATTTTTACACGACTGAAAACTTTTGACCCACAAAAGAATAACTTTGCAAAACTTTTCCCTCTCTGTCTCCCAACTTTCCGAACCCCGTTTCCCCGTCCCGGTTTTTGTATTTTGTTTTACCTTGTTGCACAAGAAATCGTTGATATCGTAGAAAGCGGACAGAAGGGCTGCAGACATCTTCAGGCAGTAGTTTCTACAACTGAGATTCTGCCCTCGGTGAAAAGCTGGAGTCACGATTGCTTTTTCTCCTTTCCCCCAACACACACAAAAAAAAATAACGTGAGGTCCGAATGTATGAAGAGAAAGGAGAAGAGGGGGAAAAAAATAAAAAAAAGTCTTTTTTTGGTGGTGACGAAGTTGAACTGCTAGAACTCCTCGCTGGGTCTGCCTTGTTATAAATATTAGCTAGCCAGTGGGAGGGATTGAACCCGCCTGCTTTCGAACCCTGGCTCCCGGAGTCGCCAGGACAACAACCACTTGATTGACAGGCGCTCCTTAACTCGTTAGCATAGGCTAAAGTGCAAAAAAAAGTCCTTCTCTCCCTAGCTGAGAAAGTCAATATTACTTTGTTTCCCCCCCTCCCCAAAAAAAACACAAAACTAGATGGGCTAGATGCCCATCCAAAAAAACTAAAACGGTGTAATTTGCAACTCTTTTTCTCCCTCCCCTCTCTTCGAACGGTTTGGTTTGTCTCGTCTGGATTGCTCTGTGTTGGCCTTCGCTGAAATACCGATACATGAGAGGGAACGCGTCACCGCTGTTACAAAGGCACACCAGCTGGCGTTACTTCCACTATTGAAGCTGCGACTCTGCATTGAGTAAAGTGGCGGGATTTCAACCCCCCCGATTAAAAGGGGGTTCGTGTTGGAAATACGGGGGTTGCTTCAAACATTCCTCCTTGCTGTTAGATAGATAGCGTGTGGGATAAGCCACCCTTTTTCACTCTTGGTTAGAAAAAATAGTTGGTAGGATGATCACAAGACACAGACTTTTTAACCAGCTTGTAGTGGTAGGCCACTTTTTTTGGGAGGGGAGAGAGAAACTTGTTAGCCCCGTTTAAATACATTAAAAGTTGGCCGGACTTGAACTTTTAATATTTTAACACCCACACCCAGGACTTGGTGTTGTCTCAATCTAATCTAATACACGTAGCCTGCTGCCTTGATAGGAGAGGAAGGCAAGTGCTACCTATTTAATGTAGAGCTTGGATGTGTTTGCCATTGCCAGTGCAGTCATAAGCTTTTGTTTGGGGGAGGGGGGAAGAGAGGAATGACTGAGACATGGGCTTTTCAAAAATAATATCCAGTTCAGTAAATTCGGGCAGTCACCGCGGGGCACGGGTTAATTGCAGAAATGCACGTTTCTTCCCGATAGAAAAAGGGATTTAAAAAAATTCAGAGAGGAAAAAAAACCCAACACTCAACTGGTTGCACAGTAATTACAACTGCGTGTTTCTCTCCCAAGCGCCCATCCCCCGCTATACAGAGAGAGAGTGTGTGTCTCATAGGGTGGATACAACACCGACAGGAAGTGAACATTTGAAAAAAAAATGCCGAGAAGTCTTTTGAATTTTTTTTCGCAAAAACATCTCGATGACTTTTCAACTACTTCGAATGCTAATTACACGTGGATCGTTAAAGTCCGGTCGGGAACTGGTGGAATTAACGTTTTGGGCGCTGCTGTACAAAAAAAGACCGGGGGGGAGGGAGGAATCTTTAGCCCAGTTTCAGACCACAGCCGCTCCTAACAAAACTGGTTACAATTTGGCGGAATAAGGCGGTGCCCCCTCCCCTTCTTAAGGCTTGTACAAGTTAGTAGCTTGAACGTGCTTGTTTTTCCTCTCTCTTAAATGACTGTCCCGTCAATTTTTTCTCTCCTTTGCACTGAATGACGTACAATTTTAAGTCTCCTATTTTGGAAACTTTCTGTTTGAAAATGAAAGAACGTGTTAAAACAGAATAAGATATAAAAGACTACCCCCCCCCCCCCGCAGTTCTCCCTCTCTCTGGTCATCAGACCCTTTTCCCCTCCACTCTATTAAAACTTTGACCAAACAAGCAGTGGATTTTTTAAAACGTCGCACATCACTTCATTCAAAAGTTTCAATACTTAAAAAAAAATTCTCCTGGCCATTATATAGAAAGAATCATGCCTGGATGTTGTACATTTAACTGGGAGTTAAGACTGCGTTAATTTCACCTCGCTTCTGCCACGTTTTCTTCACCAGTCTTTCCCATGAGGTTGTTTAAATGCCACGTTGTATCCCCCCTCCCAAAAAAAAGTCTGTCCTCCCCCCGACACACAGGTAAAAGACCGAGTTTGAACGTGAACATAGCCGGGTTTAAAGTTTTCTTCCCCCACCGTCCCCAGCAGGAATAGCGTTTTTTTTGGATTCAAGATTTGACATGCTTAGAAGCTGGAAATAAAATTAAACACTCTAATCCACCACTGCTCCCCCCTTCGTCCTCCAACTCAAAGCAGAGCGAAGCGCCCCCGTGTGAAACATCTCAAATATGGCAAAGAAAGAGCAGGTCATTAACCCTCTCAACTACACTGGCACCGTGCAGAAAATACAAATGGGCATGTTTAACTATTCCAGGCCAAATACACGATCCCCGCCTTGTTTGCACTTATTCCCATCTCGCCGAATAACGTAACAATATCCAAATGGGCATTTACTTCCCAAACCAGAATAAGTCTTAATCAGACCCTTTTTTATCCAGTCAGTCGACATTAATGTAAGCAACATGTGCTCAGGCCAGATGTTACATTTCTCAAGTGAACAGCATTTTAGTGTGATTAGTGCTGTCTTAAGGAATCATTTGTGCACGGTGGGTATAAACGTGCCACTGTTGCAGAATTAATGGACATTGCACTGTCTGGCAGTGAATTATTTCACACACAACCCCAAACGAGTGGCAATATTTAGTCACCAGATATTTTTAGTGTCTGACTGTAATAAAATGCAGTCTCCCCAGAGCTGTATCATTGTGACAATGATACTTTTATTGTAATTAACGGAGGCTGAGAGAAATGATTACTCCATGTCACAGCATGGCATATAAAAAAATCACTCTTAAATGTTTATATTACCATTTTGACCATGCTATTTATTGCATTGGGGTTGTCTCAACGGGTTGGCTGAGATTCAGCTTTTCTGCTGCAGTATATAGTGACCTTAAGGGATATGAGCCATAATGATAATGACCAGAATAGGAACAGACATTCTCTCCAAAAAAAATCTCAAAGGTATAAAGGCCAAAGACTAGAAATTCGGGAACATTACAGAGCACGCTTCAGTGAGGCAAGAAATCTAATCCAATGTTTGAAAATGCAGCTCACTGACTGGATAATCACTGCACGTTTAACTAAGAATATGTAAAGAGAGTTGGGAGCACAGTGGTTAGCACTGCTGCTTCACAGCACCAGGAACCTGGGTTCGATTCCTGGCTTGGGCCACTGTGTGGAGTTTGCACGTTCTCCCCATGTCTGCATGGGTTTGTTCCAGTTTCCTCCCACATTCTGAAAGACATGCTGGTTAGGTGCATTGACCTGAACAGGCGCCTGCCGGGCTGTGGCGACTAGGGGAATTTCACAGTAACTTCATTGCAGTGTTAATGTAAGCCTTACTTGTGACTAATAAATAAACTTTAACTTTACCACAAAATGGTCTGTCGACTGACCGCCTCCTCAAAAAGCAGAATGTTTAATGGTATCTGTATTGAACCGGACACTTGTCTCAATGCAGCAGAAAATCTAGAGTTTCATGGAGACTGAATGATTAGAAGAGTTATCAATATGCTTGTATAGGGGATTATTCAATAATGTGTTTACCTATCAGTAACTGCACTTCAAACTCATTGCAGTATCTCAATGTTTGGAAATATTTCAATGGATGTGATAAGGCGATATACGTTAATCTTTGAGTGCAGTGGTGACAATAGATGAGCCTTTTCCGTTATTACCCACACCACGTGTAAGGAAAGAACTGGCAATATTTGTATCATGTATGAACATTGCCATGCAAGTGATTCTTGGTATATCTCTCCCCAGTCTCCACTTAATATTGAATGAAAAGGAGTCCCACAACCTCTCAATTGGATAAGCAAAGTGTTGCTTGTAAATTGTGTTTTAACTACAGACCATGTGTGTACTATGCAGTATGCAGTATGCAGCCCATTTAATTTGTTCAGGAAAAAAATGTGGTGTGTGTCTATATATGTATATACATCCATAAAATCTTACATGCAGTACAGTTGTGTTATTTGGGTTTGTATTGTGTCACAGGGCATCTGTGTAAACAAAGTCTTTCTGTTCATGATTGATGTCTTCTGCAGCTATAGCATTTATCGTTTCACATTATAAACATTTGAAATAAATCAAACTTTGCAAAGTGCGTGTAACCCTACATTAAGGTCTTTCAACTCTTGTTTAGCTACACTGCATATGTAAATCTAACTTGAGAATGTGTGTTATACTATGCAGCTTCCTAATTCATTCCAACCAATCCTAATTCTGTGTTGCCTTTTCACTTATTATAGCTTGCCATATATTCAAAAACAAACACTCACATTAGGCTTGCTTTGTCTGTGCAGTTTATTTACTTTTTGCAACATGGAAAATTATTCAGGGTTCAGTATCAGAAAGCAAAATGAGAAAAATATCTGCTGCCATCAGGGCACAAGTTGCAACTTAACATGCCTGTGAGTTATACAAATTAAGCTTTACTCTTCCCAGTATCTTTGGGAACAAATGGTATTTGCAATCATCTCCGATGTATTTTACCATTAGGCAAGTAACTGTGATGTTAATTTGGATTGCAAACGTATATATAATCCAAAGTATTAACAGCACAACTCTCTTTACAGGTATCTTGGGGACACATGGGAAACCAACAATAAATATAGTGTTTTAAAAATGCAGTTCTAAGCTGTTGGGGAATTTAGCTTTTCTTCTGGATGATCACGCAAGACTCTGCCACCCCTTTCCTGGCTCTGGGTTAATGCATTCAGCTCTTAATGTAGCCCCAGAAAACCATTTAAAAGTATGCACAGAGGTTCCTCTGATCTAACAGCTCTGCATTTATTGAACAAGTGCGGAATAGTATAGGTTTGATCATCCATGATGAGTTAACTAATCAGGCCGAGGTAAGGATGCTACAATTGTGCTCAGTGTCCCCAGGACAAGAGAACTGGGAAGTCAGCCAGGATGTTGTCCCCTGATTGTTGTACACCCGTTCCTGCTGGAAGTCCCAAGTGTGCGTGGCTTGGTTGTTGCTGTCCCTCTGACCAGATAGCCTCTCTAAAACACAGTGCCAAAGCTCACTTCAGAAATAACAGCAGGCCGAGGGTGAGGGACTGAAACAAATGCCCATTGGAGCAGAGAGTAAAGGGACACATCGTCAGAGTCAGAAAAACAGAGCAGGAGAAAGAGGGTAGAAAAGGTTATGGGCAAAGAGTGGAGGGATTTTAAAAAAAATGGGGAATTTCAAATCAATGGGATGGGAAATAAGGAGAGAGTTGCAAGGATGAGAGTTGCAAGGAAAGATATGTAAGCAGCTTCTGGGTGAACTGAAGTAGACTGAAGGTCAGGAAGCCAGATCTGACTTTTCTGTTACATATATAGATCCTTAAAGAAAAGAAGTCATTTTGTTAGAAGTGAAATAATTGTTCTGCTTGGCCACCTGCAATGATACAAAGTTTCAAAATGTTTTGTAATCTAATATAAAAGTTTGAAAGGGATAAAAAAATTTACACATGAAACAAAAAGTGCTGGAAATACTGGACAGGCCTGGCAGCATCTGTGAAGAGAGAAACAGAGTTAACGGGCAGGATTTTCCAGCCCCCCTCCCCCCCACACTGTTTTCCAGGAGGTGGTTTGCCATTACCTGCCAGCAGAATCTTCCAGTCCCAGTGATGTCTGTGGTGTTTGGGGTGACTCGCTGCTGCGGCTTCTGCGGAGAAGTTGCTAGCCGTGGGGGGAGGGTGGGGGATATTGTCGCCTTCGGGGGGACATTTTGAGTCAAATATGACTTTTTATCAGAACCAAAGAACTGAGTTCTGAAGAAGAGCCCCTTTCCACTTGAAACATTAACTCAATTTCCATCTCCACAGATGCTGCCAGTTCTGCTGAGTATCTCCAGCACTTTGTTTTTACTTCAGATTTCCAGTAGTTTACTTTCATATTAAAAATATACATGTTTTGTAATCATTTGTGATCAGTGTGACTTTAACTAAAATGATAAACATGTCCAATAATGTCAAAAACTAATTATTTTCTTCCCCCAATATTCTCTCCTTCTGAAGGCATTGGCTGTCCCTACATTTATCCTGAAGAATGACTGAATGGGGTTGTGTGGAGAACAGGGGGAAGAGTGGGGAGGGGGAAAAGTTCAGCCTTGCTCTTATCTGAAATCAGGAACCCCTAGATAGTGATCAGGATCAACAGGTCTGACTGATTTTTCCCTCCCTTCCAAAGGTAAATGACAAAATTATGGTGAGTTCATCATCACCTCAGACCAATTAACACAGTACTGACCAGGGACCAAACCTCAGGCCTTTATGGATTCTAGAAGTCCGAAGTGGAAAATGCATTTATCAAGTGTGCTAAGGGGGGGAATAAGATATATATTGTAACGCTGTTCCTGAAATCTTTAATATCCAAGAGATTGGCTAGTCCCCGATTCCTTAAACCTGTATCAATGTCCTATACTCATATGCATTGGCAATGATATGGGTTGGTTCTCTTTCTAATGATTGGCGTTGTGGAGATTGATCATTATCTCTCGGGTGGAACTCATTCATTCCCCCAACTCTCCTGCACTGTGGTGCACTAAGGCACCAAATGAATCAGTTTACAAGGGTTACAACAAACACGGAGTCCCAACTTTTTTTCACGCTGACACCTTTGTAGGAGCAGCAACAATTCACTGCTTGAACTGACCTGCCAAGAAAGTACAAACATTATATGAAGGATTATAATTTTAAAACGTTTAGTTGTTCTAACATCAATAAACGTGACTCATTCGGGATGTTCATTCAGCAATCCATCCTTGAAGCTTAATACATTGCAGTTCACTCTTGACATGTAGACAGAGTGCCACCATCTGGAGAAATACTGGCATTACATCAAGGGCAAAAAAAATAAAATCACGGGCATTTATTATCCATCTCCCTTTTCACCACTGAATGCTTGCATCTAGTTTCTCTAACAAATGAGTGACAATCAACTGATACAAATAGTTATTTGTGCATTAGAAGCGAATCGTTTTGAAACTTCAATAAAAGGAAGAACTGATACACAATTAAAAATGTTCCAAATTCCAAGATACAACAGGATAGTTGAACCTCTCTAGAGTTTACTTTGGAAATTTGAACATATATTTTTAACATTTCCATAAATTATTAACATTTATCAGAAATGTACACCTGACTTCATTCTATTCTTATCTGCTTCACACTGGCTAATATATGCTGATCCAGACTTCAGCTGTTTTTAACATTCAGGGAGGGACATGCATTTTCACTTATGGTCTTTACCTTGTGCGCACACACACGACACTTCTATCATTACACAAAGTAGAACATAGGCAACCTGTTTCTCAATCTGTACGGTTGTAGTTCAGAGCTGCCTGTTCTCTGATTATAGTCAGGATGCCCAGAAGTAATTGGTCTTTGCTTGGCATCTCGTGCACGCATCATGCAACATTAGTTGAGATGGCTATTTGTATCATTGACGAAAATTAGTTTGAAACAAGAATTGAGCAGTTTCCCCCACAATATTGGTTTTGCCCTAAGGTGAGTGCCACAGAGTGTTGCAACAACCTTTATGTTAGAATAATTGGGAAGCACTCACCACTTTGTGTCCATTTACTGAATAAACAGTGGTCAGAAGCAAAAGGTTAAATAGAGTAGAGTCCAATGTAAAACCATAAAGAGACAGCCATGGTTTCACACTGCCTGTGCTGTTTGTTTGTTGAAGCAATTGAAATCTAATGTCCTGTTCTCTGAATCTCTCCTCATAGCCTTGTAACCTTCCCTTTCTTCTGCTTTCTATCAAGTTTTTCCTCAGACCTCTGCTTCAACTGCTCCTAATCTCTCCATACTTCTTTAGTGATCTTTTTGAAATGATCGTCCCTTTTCATCAACTCTCCAGCAGAGGAAATAGACTTTTTAATTTATTCTGTCAAAATACTTTGCAGTTAAAAATGTCGACATTTCCCATCCCACTTTCAACACAGACATCATTCTGGTGAACCTACATTAGACCCATTCCAATTTTCGTTCTCTTCCTGCACCTAATGGTGCATTAAAGAAGATTTTTGCCTGTTTCCGTAGCTAGTAATCCCCAGAACAAGTCACTAGACTGTCGCCAGAGACTTATAGCTTGAGGGGTGCACTGACCAGGAATTCCTCCTGCTCTTACCGCCAGCCATTGACATGTTTTGTAAGGAATTTAAGGTTGACACACTCAACCTGTTTGACCTTGTTCTAAATGCACCTTCATTGGCCATTGAGCCCAGGGCTGAGATTCAAACCCAATGCTTCTGGCTCAGAGGCAGGGACACTATCCACTGCGTCGCAAGGCCTCCTACATTAAACCCATCTATGGTTTTAATTGGGTGATGTGGGAATGCCGGCGTTGGACTGGCGTAAACACAGTAAAAAGTCTGACAACACCAGGTTTTAGTCCAACCGATTTATTTGATAATAGACTCACGAGTTCTTCCAAGATGCAACAAGCAAACATGCTTGTTGCATCTTGGAAGAACTCGTGAGTCTATTATCAAATAAATCGGTTGGACTAAAACCTGGTGTTGTCAGATTTTTTACTGTATTTAATTGGATGACCAAAACTACATGCAGTATACCTAACTGTGGCATAACGAGTGCTTTCTTTAAATAAATTCATCATTAATTTTATTGACCTTTTAATGACTTCAACTACCTGCAGTCTTGCTTATCATGTTCTGTTGCTGTTCATCCACAGGTTGCCATATCTCTCAGTTTTGTCTAGGGTTTTGTATTTAAGGTGGATTCATCGCTTCTGGTATAATGTCACGTGATCTGTTGTAACATAAGCAGAGAGTTTCACGGGCTTTTGTGATTCTTCATCTAAGACCTGGAACAAACAACACCTTCTTAATGAACCTGCTTCATGTTTTTACTACAATCCACCAGCATGGCACTTTATTACCTTCCATTTTGTGGCAGTTACATTATGCCTATATCCCATTCCAAAATGTGTTAGCTCACATGATCCGCATTAAATTGCAATTCCACTGGTCTGCCCAGTCTGCTAGTTTAATTGCTGTCTTCTTTAAGTCTTTTACGGTCCTCCTCACAATCTGCCAAATTTCCTACTATTGTCTCATCAGCGAATTTCAAAGTCATTTCTCCTTTACTGAAGTCCAAATCGTCGACATTAAAAAGAAAAATGGACCTAAGACTGACCCTGGGCAGCATGGTTTCAAGTACTTAGGTGTCCAGATCACCAGCTCCCCCCATGCCAACAACGTAGTTAAGAAAACCCACCAATGCCTCTACTTTCTCAGAAGACTAAGGAAATTTGGCATGTCTGCTACGATTCTCACCAATTTTCACAGATGCAACATAGAAAGCATTCTTTCATTCCAGGAACCTGGTAGAGGGCCCCTGAGGAGTTACTTCACAGAGGCATGAGCTTACTGAAATAAGTTTACCATTTAATTTAATTTAATTCACTTACACAGGAAAATATTTATTTTGACATCACAAAGGAGAATGAAAAGGTATGCAGTGTTACTACATGAAGAATCGGCTGTGTTTACAGATCAGGATGAAAAATGATGGACCAGTTGTTTGCCATAAGACAGATTTTTGGAGAAATTTATAAAACACACCTTCGTGGTGCAATCTTCTGCGCTTGCTAGTGGTGAACCTGGGATGAGAATGGTATTTAATTAAGTCAGCTGGTGTCATACCTGAACCCTCTACCTTTCAGCTTCACCAGAATTAAGTTCTGAGTGAGAAGGCCCATGGGTGACTTTCCACCCCACTGTCTACTGAGGCCTTTAACAGCCTAATCCTGTCACTGCTGGGAATGAACCAGCCACAAGTGGGCTTATTACCATGCAGTGTACACAACATGTGAACCTGGGGACAGGGGCCCCCTCACTCAAAGGCCTGATCAAGGAATTGGTCATTGGGAAATGGGGACTCACTGAGAGCCACCTCCTCTCCCTTGCTTCTGACCTCCGTCGCCCCTCTCCTGGTGACCCCCGACATGTGAAGCCAATTCTTCCCCAACATTACTTGCCTGGGTCCTCTGTGATCCTGGAACTTCAGGGAGTTGTCCTTCCAACAGCAGCCACCATCTTCCTGCAATAACACCTCAGAGGCCTTCACTTACAAACTCAATTCCATTCCTAAGAGTGCTTCAGGTACAAAGTCAGAAGCTGGAGTGTCTGTGGACCTGACACTGCCCTATTGATGGACAGGTGAGACTCCCAGATTGGGCAGGCAATCATTGCCTCAGTTAGGGAGCTCATACTCTAAGCCACCCACCTCATGGGCTTCGTTGAAGTCATTACATTCCATTAAGGCACTGACTTGGCATGTGATTCAGCAGGTCTTATCCAAAAGAGGCAACACGGGTGGGGTCACTGGCCAGCTTTTCAGTTGGCAGACAAGAATCCTGATGCCGTGAGATCCCATCCTTAGATTTTAAAATAGCCTTTAATGTTATATGATCATAGGGATATGCCGTGCCTTCTCCTGATAATGTATGGTATTCCCAAGAAATGAGACTGTTGGAAAGCATCTATAACAACTCCTGGAGTGCTGTTACGGTGATTAACAAACTGATAGAATGGAGTGAGACACAGATACATATTGTCCGTAATTTATTCAGTCTAGCACTGGATGCAAAAATGGATCTTGCACTAAAAGATGATATCAGAGGAGCTTCCTTAGGTGACAAAATTTGAAACAATTTCAGATTTGCTGATAATATTGATCTCATAGTAACATCTGAAACAGATCTGCAGAGACTAATTAATGAGGTGTACACAGAGATTAGAAAATGTGGAGTGCAAATGACACAGAAGATCACACCAAATGGGAGGAAGATGTGCATATTATAGTTGGAGGGATTCTAAACAGGTTTGTACATCTTAGTGGGTTAGTATTAGAGAATGAGTGTTGTGATTTGTTAAGAGGATGGACTGTCTTCTGCCATTTTTAGAAGATTAAGCAGGATATGGAAGTCAAAACAATTTTGATGAAAATGAAGAGTCAGCGAAGTGATAGTTATTTCTGTATTATCTGTTCCTGAGTGCAGGAGTATGAGGAGAGCTAACAAGTAACAATACGCACAGCAGAGGTGGGATCATTGAGAGGAATAATAGAAATATCCAGGTTACAAATAATCAATAATCCAATAGTCATTTTTTAAATTTATTCATTCGTGGGACATGGGTGTCGCTGGCTGGCCAGGATTTATTGTCCATCCCTAGTTGCCCTTGAGAAAGTGGTGGTGAGCCGCCTTCTTCAATTGCTGCAGTCCGTGTGCTGAAGGTTGACCCACAATGTCATTAGGGAGGAAGTTCCAGGATTTTGACTCAGGATTGCGAAGGAACAGTGATATATTTCCAAGTCAGGATGGTGAGTGGCTGGGAGGGAAACTTCCGATGTATCTGCTGTCCTTGTCCTTCTAGATGGAAGTGGTCATGGGTTTGGAAGGTGCTGTCTAAGGATCCTTGGTGAATTGCTGCAGTGTATCCTGTAGATAGTACACACTGCTGTTACTGAACATCGGTGGTGGAGGGAGTGAATGTTTGTAGGTGTGATGCCGATCAAGTGGGCTATTTTGACCTAGATGGTGTTAAGCTTCTTGAGTGTTGTTGGAGTTGCACCCATCCAGGCAAGTGGGGAGTATTCCATCATACTCCTGACTTGTGCCTTGTAGATGGTGAATAGGTTTTGGGGAGTCAGGAGGTGAGTTACTTGTCGCAGTA
Organism: Carcharhinus amblyrhynchos; assembly: GCF_965287045.1. Lineage (NCBI taxonomy): Eukaryota > Metazoa > Chordata > Chondrichthyes > Carcharhiniformes > Carcharhinidae > Carcharhinus > Carcharhinus amblyrhynchos. The sequence goes on from NC_137335.1 coordinate 60,932,028, forward strand.
TTTCTAGTCTCTGACCTGTTCTTGTAACCACTGTGTTTATGTGGTGAGTCCAGTTGAGTTTCTGGTCAATGGTAACCCCAAGGATGTTTACAGTGGGAGGTTCAGTGATGGTTACACCATTGAATATCAAGGGGCAGTGGTTAGAGTGTCTCATTGTGATGGTTACTGCTTGGCATTTGTGTGAGGTGAATGTTACTTGCCACTTGTCAGCCCAAGCCCTGAATATTGTCCAATCTTGTTGTATTTGAACATGAACTGCTTCAGTATGTGAGGTGTCATGAATGGTGCTGAACATTGTGCAATCATCAATGAACATCTCCACTTCTGACCTTATGACAGAGGGAAGGTCATCAATGAAGCAGCTGAAGACTGTTAGGCCTAGGAAACTATCCTGAGGGTCTCCTGCAGAAATGCCCTGGAGTTGAGATGACTGACCCTCCACAACCAAAACCATCTTCCTATGTATCAGGTATTGCCCTCTGATATCCATTGATTCCAGTTTCACAAGGGCTCCACATTCGGTCGAATGTGGCCTTGATGTCAAGGGTTGCCACTCTGACCTCACCACTGGAATTCAGCTCTTCCGTCCATGTTTGAATCAAGGCTTTGATGAAGTCAGGAGCTGCGTGACCCTGGCAAAACTCAAAGTGGGCGTCACTGAGCAGGTTATTGCTGAGCAGGTGCCGCTTGGTAGCATTGCTGATGAACCCCTTCCATCACTTTACTGATGATCCAGAATAGATGGATTGGGCGGTAATAAGCTGGGTCGGATTTGTCCTGCTTTTTGTGTACAGGACATACCTAGGCAATTTTCCACATTGTTGGGTCGATGCCAGTGTTGTAATTGTACTGGAAGGGCTTGGCTAGGGAAATGGCAAGTTCTGGAGCAGAAGCCTTCAGTACTATTGCTGGAATGTTATCAGGCCCCATTGCCTTTACAGTGTCCAGTGCCTCCAATCATTTCTTGATATCAAGTGGAGTGAATTGAGTTGGCTGGAGACTGTTATCTGAGACTGGGGACCACTCAGAGATGGATTATCCATTCAGCATTTCTGGCTGAAGATTGCTGCAAATGCTTCAGCCTTATCTTTTGCATTGATTTGCTGCTCTCCTCCATCGTTGAGGATGTGGATATTTGTGGAGCATCATCCTCCAGTGAGTTGTTTAATTGTCCACCATCATTCTTGAGTGGATGTGACAGGACTGCAGAGCTTGGATCTGATCCGTTGGTTGTGGGATCACTTAGCTCTGTATCACTTGCTGGTTTTGCCTTTTGACATGTAAGTAGTCCTGTTTGGTAGCTTCCCCTCATTTTTAGGTGTGCCTGGGGTTGCTCCCGGCACGCCCTTCTGCACTCTCCGTTGAAGCAGGGTTGATCCCCTGGCTTGGTGGTAATGGTTGAGTGGGGATATGTTGGGCCATGAGGTTACAGATTTTACTGGTTCCACTGCTGTTGATGGCTCACAGAGCCTCACAGATGCCCAGTCTTGAGTTGGTAGATCTGTACGAAATCTGTCCAATTTAGCACGGTGATAGTGTTACACAACACATTGGAGGTTATTCTCAGTGCGAAAGTGGAACTGTGCAGTGGTCACTCTTACTGATACTATCATGGACAGGTGCATCTGCAGCTGACAGATCGGTAAGGATGAGGTCAGGTATGTTTTTTCCTCTTGTTGGTTCCTTCACCACATGCTGCAGACCCAGTCCAGCAGTTACATCCTGTAGGACCCGATCAGCTTAATCAGTAACGCTGCTGCTGATCCACATTTGGTTGTGGACATTGAAATCCCCCATCCAGGGTACATTTTGTGCCCTTGCTACCCTCAGTGCTTCCTCCAAGTTTGTTCAACATGGAGTTGTACTGTTCATCAGCCGAATGAGGATGGTACATGGTAACCAGTAAGAGATTTCTTTGCCCATATAACCTGAAGCCTTGAGACTTCATGGGGTCTGGACTCAATATTAAGGACACCCAAGGCAATTCCCTCTTGACTGTATATCACGGTGCCGTTAGCCACTTCTGCTTGGTCTGTCCTATCAGTGGGACAGGATTTATCCAGGGATGGTAATAGTGGTGCCTGGGGTGTTACCTGTAAGCTATGATTCCATAAGAATGACTGTGTCAGGCTGTTGCTTGACTAGACTGTGTGACAGCTCTCCCAATTTTGGCACTAGCCCCCAGATGTTAGTAAGGAGGACATTGCAGAGTCGACAGGGCTGTTTGTTTTGCCATTGTCTTTTCTGGTACCTAGGTCGATGCCAAGTGGTCTGTCTGGCTTAATCTCTTTGTTGAGACTTTGTAGCAATTGATACGACTGTGTGGCTTGCTAGGACATTTCAACTGAGAGTCAACCACATTGCTGTGACTCTGGAGTCACATGTAGGCAAGAACAGGTTAAGATGGCAGATTCTCTGAAGGACATTAGTGAACCATATGGGTTTTTCCAACAATCGACAATGGTTTCATGGTGATCAGTAAACACTTAATTCAGATACTTTTTATTGAATTCAAATTCCACCAGCTGTTTTGTGGGATTCAAACCCAGATTCAGAAACATTCGCTGAGTTTCTGAATTAATAGTCTAGTGATAATACCACCAGGCATCGCCTCTCCATATACAATAAGAACATAACAAGGAACACCAGTTATAGACAAGAGGCAAGAAAAACGACAGTTGATTTAACGAGAAAGATTTTCATTTATTAATTACTTTTCATGACTCCTGGTTATCTCAAAACACTTCACACTCAATGAAGTGTTTTTGAAGTATAGCCTCTTTTGTCATTTTGGAAACATGGCAAGTAATTTGTGCACAGAAAACTCTCAGAATCAGTATTATGATAATGTCCGGTTCATCTGCTTTTTGTGTTGGTGATTGAGGGTCAGATATTGGCCAGGATATCCAAGATAACTCCCTTGCCCTTCCTCCAACATATTGCCAAGGGAAAACTTTTATATTTATCCAAGCAGGAAGATGGAGCGTCTTTTAATTTCTCATCTGACAGAGAGTAGGTCAAACAGTGTTGCCTTGCATGCTTGAGTTTGTGTTTAAATCCTCTAACAGGACTTGAACCTAGATCCTTGTGACTAGGGGGCACTATTGCCACCAACCAAGGCACAGTAAATCTCAAGAAAGTTAATACCTCCGTACAGAGATGCAGAGATAAAAAAAGTAAGGAAGACCAAGGAAGTTAAGTGTGGATAATGTCAAGAGTGACTTATCACAGAAAGTGATAGAGACAGCTGAAGTAGCCAGCCTTGTCCAGAACAGACAATTATGGAGTGATTTCATTCAGCCCCATTATTTCTCCTCAGCTGATGGATGGAAAGTTGGTTGCACAGCGTTACAAACGTTTGTTTTCAAAACAACCCTCATATGAGGGTTGGCATGGTGGCACAATGTTTAGCACTGCAGCCTCACAGTGCCAGGGACCGGGTTCGATTCCCAGCTTGAGTCACTATCTCTGTGGAGTCTGCACATTCTCCCCATGTTTGCGTGGGTTTCCTCTGGATGATCCAGTTTCCTCCCACAGTCCAAAGATGTGTGGGTTAGGTAGATTGGCCATGCTAAATTGACCCTTAGTATCAGCGAGATTGGCTAGGGTAAATATGTGGGATTACGGGGATAGGGCCTGAGTGAGATTGTGGGCGGTTCAGACTTGATGGGTCGAGTGGCCTCCTTCTGCACTGTAGGATTCTATGAGATATTGCATTGAACACCTTTTGAAATTTACCCATCTACAGCATTTCTTTTATTCAATTGCTCACTTTGTTTGCAAACTACAAAGTTATTAAACAAGACTTGCTTTCAACATATCTGGGCTGGCTGACCTTTATTAACTGAAGTACTTATTTCGAAATGCTTACTAATTATATCTTACATTATAGGTTCAAAGGAATTTCCCACTGGACAAACTGGTCTACAGTTATCCAGTTTAACCTTCTCATTTTTGAGGAAGAGTGCTACATTGGATACTCTGAACTATCATGACACAAACTTCTCCGTAAAGCAGGCTTGCAAAGTTGCTGTCACAGCCTCTGCTAGCTCCCATCTGACTTGCTATTGTGCATTCCATCAGGTTTAGGTAACTTACAGTTCTGCTGATTTTTCCAGCAAAGAAGCAATTTGCATTTATTCATGCTCTCAGAATGTTCTACCGCTGAAGAATTTTTGAAGCGTAGCCTCTGTTAGGGATATGCAGCATCCAAAATATAGAAAGTAGTCTCACAAATGGATAAATTACCAGATGATGTACATGACATTGATTTGGTTTGATTTATTATTATCACATGTATTGGTATATAGTGAAAAGTATTGTTTCTTGACAATATGTACTGTTCATAGAGTACACTGACATTTTTACTGCGCAATAGCTTTTTCCATGAGCTTCCCTTGATAACAAATTGTCCAGTTTTATTTTTCAATGTGAGCCAATGTAACAGTTAGCTCTAGATTTTAGTGCAGTGCGAGGAAGATCTATTTTTCACTTAATCTCCGTGCCTTAATTAAAACGCTCATGTCGTGAGCTCTGCATCCGAAACTCCTCAGATTTCCCGATTTTACTTTTCGATAGGAACCTTCCTTTCTAACTCTAACCCTAACCCTACCTCACCGGTCCGATCATTGACCTGCTGATGATACCACTCCAATCATCGGAAGGAGACCAACTCTTTCACGAGTAAGTGCAGCCTTCTTTTTGCTAGAAAAGAAATTTGAATCTGGTTTTTGTCACCGGTTTTCTTTTTACCCTATTGTATATGTTGCACTTGTGAGGATAAAAGGAAGTGGAGTCTCAGCACATGGGCTAGTTGAAGTCAATGAGGCAGGTTAATCGAGAAATTGTTCACTGTATAAATGTTTGGACTGACTAAAAGCCCACAAAGCAGCTGATGAAGTCACAAACTGAATATGTGACTAGACTCCTGAAGTGGCAACACAACAACACAACATTGACCTAAATATATAACAGTTGCAGTGCACTATCATTTCCCCTTAGAGAATTGCCATCTTGACATTGCAGAGAGCCTTGTGCATTCTGATGGTCACCATGAACGATGCTTTCGGAGTTTCCTTGCTCCTGGTAGAGTGGCATGGTGGCAAGGTCAGTTGTGGGTGAGTGGGGGAGGGAGTCGGAGGTGGGGGGGGAGGGTAGTGCCAGGCAAAGTACAGGATGGATGGGGAATTCTGTGGACATGGGGGTTTGAAATGGGCGGTGGTGTGGTGGTTGGGGGGAGGGAAGTCCTGGAGGGGGTGGAGTTCCGTGAACGGGAAGGAGAGGGGTTGTCTTTTGATTTCTTTAAAAATTGGGTCACCCTGTAAAAATGGCCTTCAAAAGCTGAAATTGTTGGTGGGGTGGACCCACTCTGGGAACAAGGGAAGGCACAGCACAGGATCAGGCCCTTCGGCCCTCCAAGCTAAGCCCACCTTGCTGGCTTCGTGTCATGGGACCCACTCTTTATTTTCACGAATGCCTGAAAATATGGTTGCAAAAGCCAACAAGGCAGCTGATGGCTGTCCTCCGCTTTTCTCACCCGAAGATAATCGGAAAATTCCAGCCTCAGTCTCAGACAGCCTCATGCAATTCTGCATTAACCCCCTGCACTCCTTTCACTACGGGGACAGAGAGCTGCCAACCAATCAGGCTAGATTTGAAATAGCCACAGGGCACTTGGAGTTGGTGAGAACATTCTCCTCACCAACTCTTTGAATGGTGGGTAGAGAGACCCTGCCATCTGAAAAACTGAGGCCCAGGAATTGGGCCCAGACTCAGGAACGGGTGGCATGGTGGCACACTGATTAGCATTGCTGCTTCCCAGCTCCAGGGACCTGGGTTCAGTTCCCGGCTTGGGTCACTGTCTTTGTGGAGTTTGCACATTCCCCTCATGTCTGCGTGAGTTTCCTCCCACAGTCCAAAGATATGTGGGTTAGGTTGATTGGCCATGCTAAAATTGCCCCTTAGTGTCCTGAGATGCGTAGGTTAGAGGGATTAGTGGGAAAATATGCAGGGCTGTGGGGCTAAGTCCTGGGTGGTCATTGCAGATTCGATGGGCCAGATGGCTTCTTTCGGCACTGTAGGGTTTCTATGATTCTTCTATTCTAGGAACCTTTCACTGCATTCATCAACCTGACCAAAGCGTTTGACTCAGTGAATTGCAAGGCTCTGCGAATTGTGCTCTAAAGACTTGGATGTCCGCGAAACTTTATCATAATCCTGAATTGTTTTATGATGATTGTCTAGGACATTTAAAGGAGCCTTCAAAAATCTGGACCATGGTCAAGTACGGTTGTGTGATAACCCCCCTAGTATTTACAATCTACCTGTCAGTGACTAATCACCTCATCAAAGATAAACTGCCCTCTGATCAGTATGAAATACCACCCAGGTGAAAATCTGTAACCTCAGTTGCTTCCATTCCAAAACTAAACAGGCCACTATAGACATACACAATCTACAGTTTGCAGATGACTGCAGGGTCATTGCCCACTCTGCAACAGATTAGCAAACCACGCTCGATCTCTTCAATACTGCATACGAGAAACTCGGCCAGTCCCTGAAGTTGCGAAACAAAACTCATCCATCAATCCACATCTGGTCAGTCAAATATTCCACCTCCTATATATGTTAAAGGAGACATTCTAGAATATGTTGAGTATTACCCATAGCTTGGCAGACACCTCTCTTTAAAGGCCAACATTGAAGAGGAGATCCAACACTGCATCAGCCACTACAGCTCAGCCTTTTACAAACTATAGTCGCAAGCTTTTGACAACAAAGGCAACAAGTTGTCACCAAACTCCTCCACAGACCTGGACTATGTATCAACAACACATAACAGTGACAGAGAAATGCCAGCAGCAATGCCTCCACGGCAAGCTCTGGATTCAATGGGAGGACATTGAACATTGTCTTTCTTGAAGCCAGCTCTACAAGATTCAGGGAAGACCCCTTCAAAATCAATAAAAATGGGCTGCATACAGTCAGAATGGCTGAAACGTCAGAATCTCCCCCGCCACATCTTGTTTTCTCAACTCTGGCCGAGTAACACTTTAAAGACACTCTGATGCTCTCCTGGAAGCATTGACATTAATGACTGGGAAGAATTTGCGACCAATTATTCAGAATGGTAACAACTCGTCCATCGAGCTACATTGCGCTTTGACTCACAACGACATAATGGTGAGACAGACTGGCGGCAAAGAATGAAAGAAAAGGAAGCAAATCCTGCACTTTGGATCCCACTACCTTGTGGGACGTTCTGGCACATGTGCTTGAAGGTCTGTGGGTAAAGAATTGGTCTGTTCAGTTACTTGAACAGTCATAGCAGAAATTTATGACCCTGAGTAGGTGTCAGCTTCAAATCGAGGGGCAACTGACATCGACGGCACCAATGAAAAATACTTAATAGCTCCTTCAAATTTACATTCCTCCTTTCAAATGTGTTAGAGCGCACGGGTAATTTCAGTGACCCCTCTTTTTTTTTGCATAGTCATGCACACACATCAGCTTAAAGGAATTGACCTGTGCATGTCCAGTGCAGAGATTTTTGGGTTGCTGTATGGCCTAGAGGGAACATTGGTTCTAACCCCTCTAATCTTTAACTTTTTATGCTTATAAGAAACATTATTGTAACTTATTCATCTGTATTTTGCATGCTTTTGGCCACTTGTTTCCATTTTCATCTCTTTAGGATCCTTCTATGTTCCTCTAGTGTTGCTAGGCCAAATCATTTGTCTTACTTTTTAGCTTAAGTTTTATTTTAATCCATTTATCCATAGAGCTTTATATTTTGATGCATCTCCCTTTTTCCCTTTAGAAATAATTTTACTTACAATTGTTAACCTGTTGAGTAATGTACTATATTTTAATAAGTTGGGCCAGATCCCCTTTTATCTCACTGAACTTTATCTTTTCAAAGTTGAGCAGGTTTATCTCTCACTCTTTTTTTCACCCTTGATTGAACTTAAACTATGTTGTGATTACTACTTCCCAACTGTTCTCCTGCTGTCTTCAGTTGTTTGCCCCACTTCTTTTCCCAGGATTAAGTCAAGCATTTGCTCTTCCTTTTTGGATGAGAAACATGCTGATCTGGACATGTAAGTGTCGTGCACTTTGGTCATATACCTTTCCAATACAAACCAGCCAACCATCCATTCACTCCATCTGCATTTCCTACTGCCTCAGAAAAGTAGCCAGCATAATCAAGGACCCCATGCACCCTGAATATTCTCTCTTCCACCATCTTCCATCAGGAAAACAATACAAAAGTCTGGGCTTAGGTACCAACCGACTGAAGAACACTTTTTCTCTGCTGCCATCAGACTTTTGAATGGACCTAACATAATATTAAGTTGATCTCTCTCTACACTACAGCTATGACTGTAACGCTATATTCTGCACCCTCTCCTTTCCTTCTCTTCTATGTATTCTATGAACAATATGCTTTATATAGTTTGCAAGACACAATACTTTTTTATTGTATACCAATACATGTGACAATAATAAATCAAATCAAGGTTATAATGATATTGGGTGGGATTTTCCAGTCGCACTTGTCCTTCCTGAGGTCAATGGACCTTTCCATTGTCCGCCCCTCACCTGTTACAATTCCTGTGGTGGGCGGAATGGGAAAATTTGTCCCTACTTTCCCATTGTTAACATACAATAGTTTTGACCTGTTTCTCTGAACTGTTTGGAGATCTTAATTTCTATCACCTCAGCTGTTTTATAGCACATTTTGAATTTTACAATTTATCTTCCTATTTATTGATTTTATCCATATGGATTCTGTCTTAACTTTCTAGCAATTCCACACATTTTTGGTGCTGTGATAGAATCCTTCATTAGCACAAACTGCACCCCTCCTCCCACCCGTTGCACATTTCCTTTTCCTATCTCTCCTGAAAATGTAATATAATTTTTTTAGTCCTGTCCAAATGTCCATCACCTATACTGTACATACTCAGAGAAAGGACATACCTAACACAGTCAAGAAATTAAGCATATGTAAATGCTTGTGTTTGGACCCAATTATAAATGACCACTGTATCATAACAAACATATGGCTGCAATAATTGAAGATGAAAGTCCCAACATGGTTTAGTGCAGGTTTTCCTTAAGTATCTTTAATAAAAGAGTCAAATTACAAGATTTAAAAATAAAGCTTGATTCAACAAGCTTCATTTCAAAAACAAAATAGCATTCTGCATTTTAGATTCTGATTTTAGATTTTTGGATCAGCAAATTATAGATTTTTAAAATCAAACCTGTTATTGTCTTGTTAGTCGACCAAAACATGAGGATGATTAATCAAAAGTGGCATTGATCAATTGTTAAATTTTATCCTGTTAATGTGGTGTCCTGCTAATTTGATAATTTTCTCAAAAAACGCAATGACTTATTTTTTTTAATCTTTTACAGGATCACAAAGTTAAAACATGCAGATTTTCTCTTCCTTCTGAAAATGATGGTTGCACAGGAAGCTAAAGAAGCTGAGGCAATACAGTGGCACAGTAGTTAGCACTGCTGCCTCACTGCACTAGGGAGCCCAGTTCAAATCCGGCCTTGGGTCACTGCCTGTGTAGTGTTTGCACATTCTTCCTGTGTCTACGTGGGTTTCCTCTCACAGACCAAAGATGTGCAGGTTCAGTTGATTGGCCTTGCTAAATTGACCCTTCTGTCAGGGGGATTAGCAGGGTAAATGTGTGGGGGTAGGGGAATAGAGCCTATGTGGGATTGTGGTCGGTGCAAGCTTGATGGGCTGAATGGCCTCCTTCTGCATTGTAGGGATTCTATGATGACATTCTCAGACAGAACACAAGTGTTACATAAATTGTCAAACAGCTAGGAATATAAGCCCTATTCTTAATGAAAACTCATTAAAATTGTCATTTTGAAAATTGCTCATTGAGACACAAAATCTCTAATTATCAGAAGCGCTGATGAAAAAGGAAACTGAAATCTTTATTATGAGCTGGAATATATCAGTCAGCACTGCTGTTTCACAATTTAATGATGTTTCAACATTTAAGCTGCAATTAGGTACCAAACATTATGCAATGATTGAAATAAAGAGCATATTCTAAATGAGTCATCATGTTCCTCAAAACTAAAATCCAATTAGTAGGCCCGTCATGAGTTATTACAAATCATTAGCTCCTGGGGTGGCATGATGGCATAGTGGTTAGCACTGTTGCCTCACAGCGCCAGGAACCTGGGTGTGATTCCCCGCTTGGGTCATAATCTGTGTGGAGTTTGCAAGTTGCCTGCATGGAATTTGCACGATGTCTGCATGGGTTTCTTCCGGGTGCTCCGGTTTCTTCCCACATTCTGAAAGACATGCTGGTTAGGTGCATTGACTTGAGCAGGTGCCCCAGTGTGACCTGGGGAATTTCGCAGTAACTTCATTGCAGTGTTAATATAAGCCTCACTTGTGACTAATAAATAAATGAAATAAATTCCTTTGTAAGATGTTTAACCTCTTATTCTGGTTTTTAGCTAAATGCATCCATAGATATTGATGACTATTTGGCGCTGAAGATCTGGTGAATTACGTGATCCTATTCAAGTGAACCAATGTCATGCATAGTGATTTCACAATACAAGTCATGTCATTTGGAACTGAAACCACATTGATACAGAAGAGAAGAACACTTTAGAAAATCTGGTACATCTTTAAACGATCGAAAGGATTCCACCCCACTCCCCCCGCCCCTGCCACTGTTTTCCTTAACCATCAGTAATGTGCAATTTTAAACGTCTTTAGTTGGGAAAAACGGACTTAGGGCACTTTGAAGAGTCATAAGGACAAACTAGACATCGAGCCAAAAAAGGTGGATATTAAAAAGGGCCACAAAAAGCAATCTATAAGAATGGTGGAAGGGATAGCAATAGGTTATTGAAATTAAAGACCCCAGTACAGCCATAGACATTTTTTAGGGAGGATTGAAGCCTGGACTGTTAACACAAAGGCGGCAGTGATGGGTTGGTGAGTGGGAGCTAGGAAAGAACCCAACAGGAGAGAAATGAAAGGGGGCCTTACTACCGGAAGGACGTGGAGACTCTGGAGAGGGTGCAGAGGAGGTTTACCAGGATGTTGCCTGGTATGGAAGGACTGGGGTATGAGGAAAGATTGAACAAATTGGGGCTGTTTTCCCTTGAAAGACGGCGACTGAGGGGGGATCTAAAAGAGGTATATAAGATTATGAAGGGTATAGATAGAGTAAACAGAGGTAAGCTATTTCCTATGTTAGAGACACACAGTACGAGGGGCCATGGGCTTAAGGTGAGGGGGGAGAGGTACAACACAGATATTAGAGGGAGGTTTTTCACACAGAGGGTAGTGGGGGTATGGAATGCTCTGCCAAGTAAGGTGGTGGAGGCAAGCACGCTAGAGTTGTTTAAGAGTAACTTAGACAGGCACATGAGTGGGTTGGAGATGGGTGGATATAGGAGATTGTATTAAATAAGGTTCATTAGCATTGGGGCGTCCCTGGTAATGTAATTGGATATGGTATGATAATAATGTTTTTTCTCTTTTAATTCACAGGTTTTAAGTCGGTCCGCCTTGTTGTCCAACGAGGGGCATACATGTGATGGGTCGTACTTGGACTGCTCTTGAATGTTCGAGATTGGCCTAGTGCTTCATGTCGTTAGTGTCTGCTTAAACTGGACCAGATGCTGGGCAACACGACAGCTCAGTGACTATCACTTTTTGCTGTGCAGACACATGGATTTGGGCCAGTGTCTGAGTTTGCGCATTGTCTCCGTGCTTGCGTGGGTTTTCTCCGGGTGCTCCGGTTTCCTCCCACACCCCAAAGATGTGCTATTAGGCTGATTGGAAGTAATAAGTTGTCCCTAAATTAGTTTTCCTCAATGTGGATTGCCATAAGACAATAGATAAGGGTCATGGGTGGAGGGTGGGACTGGTAATGTTAAAATGGCGGCGCGGGCTCGTTGGGCCGAAGGGCCTGTTTCCCGAGCTGTTTTTGTTCTTTGTTCTTCTTTGTTCTTTGACAACAACAGAAAAGGAACACGAGAGTTCTGTGAGCAGTTCTCTTGGAAGATCTATTGAGAGTACAGTGGCAGAACTCTATCACGTTCTCTCACCAGCAATGCCACAGTTTAAAGCTGTCTGCCAAATCACCTTTTTGTTAAAATGAAATTGGTCCCATAGGGCTGGGTTTTCATGGAGGTTTGTTAAAATGGCAATTGGGACTTGGAGCCAGAAGTCCTGTCTCTATTTCAGACAGATCCAATTTTCGCTGACAGGGGAAAGAGGGCATGTTTAATCAGGCAGAATACCCAAATTCTGCTGGGTGGCCATTAGAATTTGGTGGTGAGTTCAAGTATGCCCCAATTTCACTGCAGTAAGGCCTTGATCCTGCAATGTCAGAGTCTTGGCCTCTTTTAAGGAGGAAACTTAAATGCTCATGAAGGATATGCAGAAATGTCAAGTTATTCAAATCCCAATCTTCTAAAAATGAAATAACCTGCTTGTTTGTGTCAACAAGATTGAAAAAAGTGTAAGCCATGAAGTTATTTAAATCACCATCTATTTAAATATTTGAAAAAAGACTGTCTGTGTCAATGACAGTGAGAAAAAAAAACTGTTGTAGCAGATACAATAACTACTGACAATACCTCTAGGGCTATCATTATTAATGATTGAGTGCTTTTCACAACTTACAATTATCCCAGTGGGTGTTGTAACTTCACAGTTATATTGATGGCTCACAAAGGTTATTAAAGGATGTGGGCTTATAAATACAAGTCTACTTTGATAAGGGATTAAGTACCCAAGAGGATCTTGGGCTTTTATGATTGGAGATTTTTTTATTATTATGAAAGCTGTAATAGATATTTAGCTCTTATTTTATTTCAACATGACTATTGAGGTCTGCCTATGGTGGATACTGACTGAGTATAAGGGCATACGGTGGTGGGTGGGGGCATAGATTGGCATTAAATTTCATGGAAGCTATAAGGAGTCAAGGAGTTTTGATGGGGCTATAAAGGGCCAAGGATGGTGGGGCATGAGTTGGCATGGATGGGGAGTGGGGAGGGGGTTTGATGGGCTCATGATAAAGGGCCTAATATTTAACAAAACAACTAGAATGAAGTCCCAGAGAACTGAGGTGGGCTTTTAAATCAGCCTCCCTCAGCACTCAGAAGCTTTTGTGTCTGGGGGTGTTGCAGTCCCTGCCTCTCCATCCTAGAATGAAAATCACAGCCCTCAGGGTGTACGAAGGTGGGGGACATTTCTTGTCTCGAACTCCATCTTGGAAACAAAAATCCACCTACAATGACTGGTGCAGGACAGAGGAATCTTAGCTGTTTGCTCAACTTTCGAAAACTAGTTGCACTGCTGGAAAACCGTTGACACTGTGAAACTCAGATTTATCTGTGCTGGTTTCTAATATCGGGTTCATAAAGGTGGAAGTAATCATTTTAAAGCAGCACGTGGTGTACAGAAAATGTTCAACAGAGATGCTTTTACCCACCCCCGCCCCCTACCCCCACCGTGTCCCTGACATGACAAGACTGACCTTGAGTTGCTTTTCCATATTTGGAAATATATTTGGGTGGCATGGTAGCACAGTGGTTAGCACTGCTGCTTCACAGCTCCAGGGTCCTGGGTTCGATTCCCGGCTTGGGTCACTGTCTGTGTGGAGTTTGCACATTCTCCTTGTGTCTGCGTGGGTTTCCTCCGGGTACCCCGGTTTCCTCCCACAGTCCAAAGATGTGCAGGTTAGCTTGATTGGCTGTGCTAAGAAATTGCCCCTTAGTGTCCAGGGATGTGTAGATTAGAGGGATTAGTGGGTATAATATGTAGGGATATGGGGGTAGGGCCTGGGTGGGCTTGTGTTCAGTGCAGACCCAATGGGCTGAAGGGCCTCTTTCTGCACTGTAGGGTTCTATGATATTTTGTTAATACTGGATTCCTCCTCAAAGATCATGTATGGGGGGCATTTTCCTGTCCCACTCGCATGCCATGAGAATTGTAGCGGGTGGGAGACAGACCGTGCAAAGGTCCATTGACCTCAGGTGGGATTTTCCAGCTTTGGGGCGACCATGGCTGGAAAGTCCCGCTCTATGTATATTTGTAAAAGGAGGAGGATGAGTTTTCACTTAAGCCCATAACTTCCAGGCCGATTTCCAATTGACGGGAATTGTGTGCTGCACATGCATGTTGGAACAATGTGCAAGTCCTGATGCATGGACCTGTGTGGTGAGACTGTGCCAAGTTTAAACCTCTGGATCTGCTTTTTTCAAGTTGCTGGTATTGAAGCTCTGTGCTAAAGTCTCTCCTTAACTTCCCTTATTGCCCCGATGATAGGTGAGTATTTACACTTATTTACTTGCACACTTTTATTCTGCTCTATCTGCAGTGAGTAGAGACAGCAGACATTCTTTAGGTGGGTGAATTATTTCATAAATGTGTTTTAAAGATGTTTAAATATATGTAATGCAAGGTAGGTGAAAGAAAGATTTTTCTTTTGCAACTTTGTCATGGCATATTGTTAATTCCATTAAAAAATACATGTGCATTTAAGGAAGTGGATTTGCAGGGTCCATAAAAAGGTTCAGCTAAAGTCCATTTGGATTTTACTATGCATTTTGAACTGCGTTGTTTATCCCAATTTTAAGAGCCTCTCTGATATAATGTTGATCCTTTGAAACCTCATAAGATATAGGGTCCGATTCTCCCATTGCGACACAGTAATTGTTTGGCACATCAGGTTGGGAGATGTGAGTGTCGGCCATTTCCTGGGATTCGCGCATGAGTTCCTGCCGCATGCACACCTTCCACCACTGGAGAGCAGACACGATCGAGACCATGCTGGAAACTACCAAGAAGACCAGGTAAGTGATTTTAATGTAATTTAAATGTATTATCAGGCTGAGGACTGAATTCTCCGGGCTCGACAGCATCTCGCACACCGTCAGAAATATTTCACTCTGGCGGGGTTTAGAGTAGTTCCTCACGTTCGGGGAACTAGTGGGAGACCCTGCTGGAGTGAATGGAGGGCAATTGGGGCTTCCTGGGCATGGGCCACCTGGCAGTGCTAGCCTGTGCTCCCACACTGCCCAAGGAACAAAGTACCCATGTCCAGGGGCACCTTGACACTATCCACTGGACAAGGGCCTATTGTGGGCAGGGCTTGGGGCAATCGGTGGGGTTGTTGGGGGGGTAGTCCTACTGTCACTCTGTATGGGGATTGGTTGGGGCTGGAGGGAGGCCAGTGATCAGGGTGAGCTGGGGAGGGTGGTGTGGGTGGCCTGTGAGGGGGGTGGGGGGGGGGGGTCTGCCTCCCTGGGGGACTCTGCCTCCTGTGGGGGGGGGAGGTGGGCGGGCGGCTAGAGGATTGGAGGGGCAGCACTGCCAGGGTCCCGGGCTGGCCAGTAAATGGGAGTCTGACAGTGTGGGACCACTGTGCATGCGCAGAGGCTCAGAACTATCAGATTCTGGTATGAATAGGCCCCGCCCCTCGAGCTTTTAATGATATCCCCGATTGTGACTTCTGCAGTGCACTGAGTGCGGAAGATTTTGAATCTGAACACCCACTGAAAATATGAATGTGAATTACATCATTTTTTTCCACCAATTAGCACTTCGAATTTTTTTGGGAGAATTGCCCCCGTAAAGTGAAATGAGTTCGATATTTACAGTGGGAAGTATGCAACTTGGCTATTTCAAATGCTTTAGGAAAATATAGTCCTTAAGGTGATGTATGCAAGTCTCTTGGACGCTGAACTATCTCTCTGATAGATATTGCAGAATCCAGTGCAGATTGAAAATCTGGAGTCATTCCACCACTGCTGTTACATCACTTTTAACTTGGCTTCTTAAAATCACTGAAGTTCTTGTGAGGCTTTGACGTAGGCGTAGAAGTCACGAGAAGAGTCAAGCTACATGTAAAATGTACAATTAATGGGTGGAATTTTACCACACGTTGCGCCTATTTTCAGGCATAAAAACGTTATAAAGTGGGGTGTGAAGCAATTGACGCGATCTGTGCCTGTTTATGCACCAGTTCCCACTTTACTAAAGGAAAAAAATCGACATGATTGGGAGCCCACCCAAAACGGTTAAGACGTCAATTTAAACATTTTAGCATTAACCTGAACGCAATTAGCGAGCCACATGCCCCATTTATGTGCATGCCTGTCTTTACCACCTCATTTGCCCAAGCCAGATCTGTTTGGAAAACACCTCCTCTTGTGGGTTAGTGACGAGGTAAGTACTGACCGAGAATGGCTCCGTGCTATTTACAGGGAGTCGTTTCTGGTGGCCAGGTTGCGTTTTGGGTTGGGAGGAGTCTATGAATGTGTGGGAAGATGAGGTCTGTTGCTGATCATGGTGTCTGATGTCTGATCTTCAGTATAGACCCGGGTCTCAGCACTGACCTTGGGTCCAAGGAATGCTGCTGGGTCCTAGTGCATGCAGCACTGTTGCAGGTGGGGGATGTGCTGGAAAGTCTTTGAAGTGGCAGTTCTGCAGTCTCAGGACTTTTCAAGCAGCACTGTCTTTGCTCACTACTGCATGGGTTCTGGGTGTGTGTTCCTGGGGAAATGATGGCGGGGGGGTGGGGGAGGTGCTGTGTTGCTCGGGGGCTGTGGTGGGATATGGGGGGGGGATGCTGTGTTGCTGAGATGCTGTGGGGGAATGGGGGGGCTGTGTTGCTGGGGGGGGGGCTGTGGTGGGGTAGGGGGGAGCTATGTTGCTGTGGGCTGTGTTGCTGTGGGTTCTGGGGGCGATGGGCAGTATGTGCAGTGTATGTTGCTGGGCTAGGGGTAAACAGAGTTCCTTAACCTCTCCATCTGTCTTTCTCCTTCTCCAAATTCCACCCCCCCCAATTTCAGATTGACAAGGTGGCTTTTGTGATGCAACCGATTGACCTTGCTGTACTTTTGGTTGCTGCTGGAACTGAGAAGGAGGAGGAGCAGAAGGATGAATTGTAGTTAGAAGAAGCCCAGGCCTTACCACTCGCAGGAGTAGAGGGTGATGGCCACTGGAGGCAGGATGTGGCCGCCATTCGCCCAGGGGAGAGAGGGTGGCAGTGGGGGGAGCACAGGAGAAACAGGGAGCGGAGACCCCGGCAATCCTGTGTGTGAGCATCCTTCGAACAACTGTTGGATAATGCGTGCCACTGATGGCTCTGCCTCCACAGGGGGACGGTGCAGCACCTGTGCCATTTGTTGCAGGACCTGGCACCTTTGAGCATGACAGCAGGGGTTGGGGGGGGGGGGCACCCACTCTTGGTGGCTATGAAAGTGACGGCTGCTTTAAAACTTCATGCCACCAAGTCCTTTCAGACCGCCAGTGAAGATCTATGTGGCATTTTGCAGTCAGCCGTCCATAACTGCATGAAGGAGGTCACAAATGCCCTGCATGCCCGGCTGGCCAGTATCTTAAGTTTGACCTGGATTAGCAGGAAGCCTGGGCTGCAGGATTTGCAGCCATCACGGGGATGCCAAATGTGCAGGGGTCTATAGACTGCACCTATGTCACCCTGCTTCAGAATCCACAATGATTCATGAATAGAGAGGACCTCTATTTCCTAAATGTGCAGTTGATGTGTAATCATAAGATGAACATCATGCACGTCTGCATCAGACACCCTGGCAACATGCATGACAGCTTCAATATGAGTTCAGATATTCCAGAGGTCTTTGAGGAGGAGCTTAGAGCACAGGGATGGCTTGTGGGGGACATGGGGTACCCGCTTTGGGCTTGGCTGATGACATCTGTGCAGAGGCCTGAAACTGATGAGGAGACCAGATATAAGAGGCTCACGTTGCCACCCATTCAATAGTGGAGCGGTGCATGGAGCTCCTCAAGATGCATTTCAGGTGCTTGGACCATTATGGCGGGGCCCTATAATATAGCTCCCTGATTTCTTCCCGCATTGTGGTGGTGTGCTGCTCTGTACAGAATATGGCACAGCAGCGAGGAGGCCTTTTGGAGAAGAAGGACATGGAGGCCGACCAGCTGGGCATTTCTGGGGAGGAGGCTGCCCAGCAAGAGGAAGAGGAAGAGGAGGAGGAGGACAATGCTCAGCAACACCATCTAGGTGCTGGACGGCTGGCAGGAAGGATCAGGCATGTGAGGACAGTGAGGGAGGCCCTGATCATCAGGCACTTTGCTCACTAGGGGCCTGTGTTGCTGCATGTGGGTTCCATTCCCCCCACCGCAAAGTCCTACTATTTCCTGCAACATTGTCACACCAGAGTGATGGGCCTGGGTACGCTGTATTAGTGAGTTTCTTTGGCAGGCAGGAGGGTGATGATAAATCACTAAGCATCATTATGATGATGCCCTGGTGCAAAATAGTCTGAATCCTATCTGAGCTCTGCACGCAAGCTGGCACGCCTGGGCCCACATTTGTGTAGGGGTAAGGAATTAATAAACTCTCATACAGAGTCCTAGGGTGGGGGAAATCACTCATGATTTCTGGGGATGCCATGCCTTCATTTTCTCAGTGACACAGCGTTGACGGGCTTCTGCCACTGGCATCAACATGAAGGATCCCTCCGTTAGACTAAGAGCATTCCTGTCAGAGGTGAATCTGAGACAAATTAGTCATAGGTGGGTGGTGAAAAAACATTTATTGCTGACAATAAAAGTGTCTTATTGATAAGTGCTTACATACAAGCATGTTAGCAGGAAATGTTAATGTGCATAAATAGCTCTCTACCTAGTGCTGCCCTTCACCAGTGCCACTTGAGAAGCTACTACTTCTTAACCCTACATGGCTTACCACTACATCTTGGTGTCTCCCCAGGATGTACATCGGAGGTGGAGGGGGTCAGCCCTCTACCATGCCTGTGATGCACTCAGCCCTCTTCTCCAGATCATCTATATAAATGGTAAATAGTTGAGGCCCCAGCACCAATCCCTGCGGCACTCCACTAGTCACCAACCGCCAATCAGAATAGCACCCATTGATACCAATGGGAGGAAAAGAACAGAAAAATGTGTTCTGTGGGTCCATCAGCCCTCAACTGCTTTGCAGATAATGTCAAAGGCCTTATCCATTCTCAACACTGATCTTCCCAGTGAAGTTCAATCCAAGAATGAATAATAAAAATGTATATTGCTTGAGAAGGGGGTGCTGATTGTTGAGGCAATGTCCTGGAGAATGCAAATGTCCTGGAGAAAGGCAAATCGCATAAACCTGCAATTTTGAGTCTATTATTATTTTGGAAAGTGAGGCAATTAACCATATCTTCCTAAAACAGTGAAACAGAGCTCTAATATACAGGGCCTCTTGGAACGTGATGGTTGTAACTCTCACCTGTTGCCCCCCCCCCGTCATCTCCATTGATCGTTTGTCTGGTGCAACACCTACTGGCTGGTTCTTTCTAGAGTTTCCAGATGATATTTCCCCACCCACAACCAAGGTAGGCACAAAATAAAGTTCAAGGTTGTTTTTAAACTATTTTTGTAACTTTCCACCCCGCCTCCTCTCTGTTTCTTGTTTGCCATATGTTCTACAAACATTCTCGTATGGAATGTCTGAGCTTCTAATCTACTTGAAAAGAAAAATAAAGATACATCTCACTGAAGTACCTTTGAGTCATCCTCATTTTGGTGATTGCTTTAAAATTGTCTGTAGTTAAACTGAATTGAATAGTCACTAGAACCTCATAGAAGCTCTTCAACTTGAAGAGTGAAAACTCAATCCTTGGCCTAATTAGCCTTATTAGGAAGGCAGTTTTGCAGCAACGTTTTTTTATTGCTACAAGTGGGTTAGGCAGACAAGTTGCTGCTGGTTTGGATTGTTCATTACCTCAAAATTTCAGTTCTGTCCTGACTGCAAGGCACCTCCATCGATGTTCAACCAATTCTCTGAATTTTAAACTTCAAAAGGGCACCTTTATATTTCTAACACGAGTTACACTGAGCAGTCAGCAGAACTGCGTGCATGAGATTAAGTTCACTCTGCTCTCCTGAAACTGGATTGTTAGAAAAAGCAAGACTGGGGCAGTGTAATTCAGTGTTGGCCCCTCACACTCTTCTCAGAGTAGCTAATGGTGCATTAAGCACCGTCCTTGACTCAGTTAAGCACATATGGCACATTATGAAATCGAAGAATAAAGGATGAGGGGCAGAGACAAAAGCATGGACCTAAAAGAAGTCAAATAAATCAAGTGTGACTAACGTCGCAGAAAGACAATATTTTATTGGAGGAAGAAAAAACAAAATATATTTTCCATATCCTCATTCAAACAGTGGGATAAATTTCAAACAGGCAGGTATGTGAATTTGATATTTAGATTCTGGATCCACCCATCCTGTGCTTTTGAAGTGTGGGGAACCCCATTTCCTGTGGTGTAAAAAATAGAACATGGCTGTTGTTGTTTCTGTTTCTAGGCAAATTGTGGTCACAAACTATTTGAGAGTTCCTTCATAAATTTTAGATCACACTGCAGAGAATGTCTTCCTTTTAAACTTGGGCTGGGGTCTGAAAAATACTTGGGATGTGTCAAAAGCATCCGAGGTTTCAAAAACATTATCCAAGGGAAGGTTTATAGTCACTAAAAAAATCCTAATTATCCACCTATGTTTGATAAATTCCTCATGTCTGGCAGCAGAATTAAAAGTGCACAGAACACACCCACTTGAACAACTTCAGGTAAACGGCCTTCAATCATCGCTTTGTTTGGTGAAACCGCAACATTTTGTCTAGTTTGGAGCAAGCCTCAAGTCACATTGTAGACCCTTGTGATGTTTTCCTATATCTGGCTGTCAAATGTTTGCAATGTTGAGAAATGCAACTATTAAAAATTACATTTCAATTTTATTTGGTTCAAATATTACGTAGGACACCTGCACAAACAATGGTCCACACATTTCCCTTGTCCTAGTTATCATTTGTAATTCTGGATTACAGGTGTGTGCACATACCATTACTTAGCTGATGAACAAAAGTTCATTTTTGCTGCCAACATAATCCAGTGCTCAACAGTAAAAGGAGGAAATAGCTGTCATATAATTATTGCTGGCACAAAAATCTTCATGTGGTAAGACACACAAATCTATGGGATACAGCCTTTTCAAGTCACAACAAGCCTCTCTTTGTCAGGACTTTGCTTCAGCTGATCTGTTTTTCCTCGGTTTCTGGCCAAGTCAAATAATGAGATCATTCCATTTCAGAAATGTCCTGCAATAACAGTATCCAATCCAAACAGCTTCAGTATCTGGGCTACATTCAAAAGCCTCACTTTTTGAATGCTGAGCCTTGTGTGGTCTACTGTTCTAGAAAATTCTGGTGCAGGAGGTAGTCCCTTTAAAAGCCATGCAACATGCTGGGCTTGACTGGCAGCCATCGTTGTTAGCCGGCGGAGTTCTGATTCATCGTCTACGACCGCACGTGACTGGGAAATGAGGGCCGAAACATGATCCCGGAGTAGATTGGCAAAAGTAATCCTCTCCGCCCAAAGGTTAAATTCACCTTTATCAAAAAGCATGTCATATTCCCCCTGAAATGAAGAAAATACATTGTCTACAAAGGAAACATAATCTTAAAATTCTCCAGAAGAAATATGAAACTAAATTTAAAACACACTTTTATTAATTATTCTTTTCATTCATGGGATGTGAGCATCGCAGGCAGGTCCAGCATTTATCCCCATCTCTAACTGCCCTTGAGAATGTGGTGGTTAAATGCCTTCTTGAATCACTGTAGTCAATGTGACAAAGGTACTCCCACAGTGCTGTAGGGTAGGGAGTTCCAAGATTCTGACCTAACAACAGTGATAAATCCTTTCTGATAAATCATTATACTGGTTCCCATTTAATAAAGCGTAACAAAAGTTTATATTTTTCAAAAAAGGAACTGAGCAGGCAGTATTGCGTTGTTAATGTATCAACTCAGTTAGAAATACCCTGCAACAATGTACAGTTTTAAAAGAAATGTAGAGTTTTGCTTATGCTTACAAGAGACCTGGATTACAAGAATTGAACCACTGTAGATGACAGATATTCTGCAGTCCCTAGATTCTCTGGGGGAAATTTCTACAATGGTAGGTGGGTCCAAATATTTGGCATGTCCCTACAATTAAGAGCATAGAAAGGCAAATCTTCCTTTCTATATAAATGGTCATTATTAGTTCAAAAACAAATGAAAGGGTGATTCTTGCTGGTCCTGCATTTCTGGTAAATTTAGTTAATAGGATTCCTTACTGGTGTTTAAGCTCTTCTGTCAAATCTAGAACAGACACACACACACATGAACATGCACACACATGAACATGCACACACACTTACACAAAGAACATATGTTACAAACCAATTTTTCTATGACAAAGAAAAAAGCTAAATAAACTAAATTTAAGACACTTGGAGCTGGATTTTATGGTTTATGGCAGGATGAGGGAGGCAGAACATAAAGTGAATAGTCCTCTCCCTCCTGTCCCTGTCACGTAGGGCAGCACGGTGGCATAGTGGTCAGCACTGCTGCCTCACAGCAAGAAGTCTCACAACATCAGGTTAAAGTCCAATAGGTTTATTTGGTAGCACAAGCCACTAGCTACCAAATAAACCTGTTGGACTTTAACTTGGTGTTGTGAGACTTCTTACTGTGGTTACCCCAATCCAACGCTAGCATCTCCATATCATAGCCTCACAGCACCACAGAACCTGGGTTCAATTCTGGCCTAGAGTGACAGTGTGGAGTTTGCACATTCTCCCTGAGTCTTTGGAGTTTCCTCCGGGTGCTCCAGTTTCTGCCCACATTCCAAAGATGTGCGGGTTAGGTTGATTGGCCACACTAAATTGCACATTAGTGTCAGAAGGACTAACAGGATAAATATGTGGGATTATAGAAATAGGACCTGGACAGAATTGTTGTCAGTGCGGGCTCGATGGGCCGAAGGCACTGTAGAAACTCTATGTCAGTATAGTGACAAAATTATCCAAGGGAAAGTTTATAGTCACAGATGCCATTCTGCTTGAACAGCATCAGATAAATGCCCTTCAATCCTGGTACTGTTTGGTGATACCTTAAGATTTTGGTGATTTGGAGCGATCTTCAAACTACAGCCGACTGCCAATTAGGGGTTGCTTGGTGGGAAGGTGGAAATTAGGAGTGCGAAGGTGGGTTCCACCTCTAATTCATAGAATTATAGAATCTACAGTGCAGAAGGAGGCCAATGAAGAAAATGAAGTAAAAAAAACACACAAAGCTGCCACCTTCACCCCTGCTGCTTTATGCAAATATGGGTCTATTGGGAGGCCTTTTCTCCCACACTTGCGCCACCTTCTCATACCTGGCATAAAGCACTCCTGAACCTTCTCCCACCCCACACCCAAAAATGGAGAGGCAAATAAACATATTGCATACAACTAACTCTTTAACAAACTCAATTGTCTGTTAATTGGCTATTACAAAATTGCGGCCCAGCTTCCAATTTTAATGTCCACTTTTCTTGTGTAAAATTGGAAACTGGTGTGATAATGTTGGATTGCTGATCTGCATCATCACAATGTCTCTTATGTAGGGGTGCTGGCTGCCCAATGTGTTGCAATCAAATCCAGCCTTTGGTTTGCGTTGATATGTCCCATTCAATTCAACTTGAAAATATAATCCAGAGCATGTAAAGAAAAATCTTTAAAATGTTTGATTATCATAAATATAAATTAAGCTAACAGGAAAAATGTTATTCTACTTAATGCCTGTTTTATGGGCAAAAAATAAGAGTTCATTGGATCAATTACAAGTTGAGTGAAATTGTGCCCAGGTAGCACCACTGGTCAGTCAAGTGTTCGGCTGCCAGACTAAAACAAGTGTTGTCCCCCTTAAATATGCTGATTATGCTTCAAGTGTGCTTTAGCACATGCTCAGCTCAGCATTAAGCAGACACCTTCAGGTGCACCACAACTTTCCAGTAATTAAGAAATTTATTAGTCCATGGGGTTAATTTTAAACCTCCTGAAAAGTAGTGGGCCATATGTTAAACATAAAAGGGGAAACTGACCTAACCTGCCATCTTCAGGTTTTAATGGAGATGGGTGAATGACTGGGTGAACAACCCTCTTAGGTGGTGGGCTGTCCAGTAAAATGTTTTCAGAGGCAGCACGCCTAACTTGTAACTGATGTTTTATTTTTAATGACTGCAGGCTGGTCTTTTGGGATTCAAGAAACTTGGCAGATGAAAGGAGATGTTTGTCCCCATTTAGGCTTAGCCTTTGTTGAAATGAAGGGAGCAAGTTATGGATATTAATTTACTGTAGATCTTGTGGGCTGGGGGGTCCTACAAAAATTGTTTGTTATCAACAAGATTCCAACTTGCAGCTATGTATGGCAGTGGTGGCGAGATGAATTGGAGATGGGAAAACTGCTCGTGTGGAGCTTGGAGGGGCTTAATGTCAGTGCCTCCAACAGACAACTTCAAATCCATGAGCTAAAGGTCTCTATTGCACTGCTTGTGGCCAGTAACGGTCTGCGTGCTTCATTAGTCTCCAATCCACCAAGCTAACATTTTAAACTTCCTTTGATAATTCCCCTTCCCTCATCACAGCGATCTTTGACTACCCACCCTTACGCAACATCTAGTTACCAGTCTCCCAACTTCATCACATCAGACCTATTTGCAATTTGCTTCCCAGCTGCTCTACAGCCTGACTGTCAGTCTGTGAAACTACGTGGTTGCTGGGTCAGAAACCTGTTGAAATAATTTAAATAGTAGTCATGATGTGGGTATGCCGGCGTTGGACTGGCGTAAACACAGTAAAAAGTCTGACAACACCAGGTTTTAGTCCAACCTATTTATTTGATAATATACTCGCAAGCTTTCGGGTTAGCCCCTTCGTCAGGTGAATGGAGAGTTCTGGCCTCAGACAGAGCATATAAAGCACAGACAGTTTACAGATTACTGATTAGAATGCGAATCCTTACACCTAACCTGCTGTTCAAGACCTGAAGTGGCTGATAATGTGAGTGGAAGGAGCACTGATCACAGTTTAAAGAGATGTGTATTGTCTCCAGACAGTACAGTAAGTGAGGTTCATGTCGCACTATCTGTAACCCCCGTGACTTGCCTGGGTTTGCAAAACCTCACTTACTGTACTGTCTGGAGACAATACACATCTCTTTAAACTGTGATCAGTGCTCCTTCCACTCACATTATCAGCCACTTCAGGTCTTGAACAGCAGGTTAGGTGTAAGGATTCGCATTCTAATCAGTAATCTCTAAACTGTCTGTGCTTTATATGCTCTGTCTGAGGCCAGAACTCTCCATTCACCTGACGAAGGGGCTAACCCGAAAGCTTGCGAGTATATTATCAAATAAATAGGTTGGACTAAAACCTGGTGTTGTCAGGCTTTTTACTGAAATAATTTAAACCAGGTCCTGCAGGAATCTGAGGCTCCTGCCTGTAAACCTTCCTCTTTGCGCAGCTCTTGAGTTATTGTCTGGCCCACTCTATTTAAGGGTTCTTCAATGACTGCCTGAGTGAGGTATATTAGGTCAGTTAAAATCTATGGTACAGACTAACAGGGTTGGGGATTTGATTTGTTGAGGAATATACCTGCGTTCAGCCAGAACAGTATTAGGAATTGTACTATCAATCTCAGTGTTGATGTGAAGCTACCTGGTTGCTTCCCTGTGAAGCAACTAGGTAGCTTCAGGGACTCACCGTCGAGCTAGGGACAGGAAACAATAGCAACGGTTCCTGTGCATGATCACTAGCCAGTGCCCTACCATCCCCAATGCAAACTGTGCATGCATAGATAATGGGTTAGTAGAATTGGGCTCAGTTGTAATGTTAGATCAACCATGAATCTATGGAATAGTGGAACAAGCTCAAGGGACCAAGTGGCCTACTCCTGCTCCTAGCTCGTACGTTTGTATGTTTTCACTCAGTAGGAAGTTAACCTATACAAATTAACTTTGTTTTATAAAATTAGAGATAGATCTGGGCAGAGGTGGCAAGGTGATTGGTGCCTAGAGACCCTACCACAGATAAGGGTCATCATCTCCATGATGATGATAGGGTCAAAAAAACTCACAAATACTTTAGACGGGCAGAAATGAACAGTGATATTGTAATAAATTAGATGATCATTTGTTAGTTCTAATTTCATAACAAAACTTCACAAAAAGAGTTGGGTTACATGCTTAGCTATCCTCTATAAAGGGGCTTAGGGAATATGTTCCTTATAAATGTACCAGATTTTCATTCACTTCATCTTCTTTCGTATCCTCTTCTGTCAGCATCCATTCAATTAGAGTTACAATTCCACAGGAAGTTTGGTTCCAGATCTGCAAAAGTTCGCACAGCACACCAAGGCCAAGGTCCATTGCCAGAGATGGATTAACGACAGAAAACAAAATATCTAGAGACAGACAGGGGTGGGTGGGGGGAATAAAATGGTAAAAATAAACTAAAGTACAAAAATTTACAGTTCTCTGATGATGAATCAATACACAAAACTGACACTGATATGGTGTCTTTTTTGTAAAGTTTCCATGACAAGAGAAATGGCACGAGAAACTAGTAAGGTTCTTAGAGAAACACACTGTCACTTGATCAAGTACGCACACCAGAGATTCAATGACCCCACCCATGCACTGAATTTTACAGCAAAGTTCTAAAGACTGACTGAAGAATGGAGAGCACAGGTCAGGTAAAGTGACACCAAGTGGTAGTATCTTTAAGACAATAATACCAAGAGAACAGGAATTCCGTTTAAAAGCACATTGTGATTGACTGTAGTCAAAACAAAATCAAGGCAGGAGACATTTTCCTGTTCATGTCCTGTATAATTGAGTGGTAGAAACACAATATCTTAATAGCCCAGTTTCAATTTAGTATGGATATTCTGGTGGGGGTAGAGAAAAATGTGTAAAAGCAAACTTTTCCAAAATTGATTTTTAGTGTCCAAAATCTATTGATCTTTGTCTTGAATATACTCAATGACAGAGCATCCATAGCCCTCTTGGCTAGAGAATTCCAAAGACTTGCAACCCTTTGAGTGAAAAATTTCTCCTCAGCTCAGGCCTACTCAACCTCTTTTCCTGAGTCTATGATCCTTAGTTCCAAGCTCTCTTGCCAAGAAATACATCGCCTCAGCATATAGCCTGTCAAGCCTTCGGAGGATGTTATACATTTCAATAACCTCTACTGATTATGTTTTCCTTCTCAAATTTGCGAACAGTAGAATGGCACATAACCAGGGAGTCAGTACTTAAGGAGATAAAATATATTTAACAAAGCAATGACTCTCCAAATGTTAGTGACAGATCAGGTCAATTCAATAGATTTTTGTTTTTAAAATAGCTATCTTGGATAAGATACTGCTTATTGGAGTATCAATACTTAGTGATGGGATGCAAGCTTCCACTTTAAATTCCTTAAAAGGTTGTGTTCTCGATTTATCTGCACTGCCAGGAATTAATGGGGAGAAATCAGATGCTTCTGAATGGGAATAAACAGTGACCTGTGGAGTTTGCATATTCTCCTTGTGTCTGTGTGGGTTTCCTCCTGGTGCTCTGGTTTTCTCCCACAGTCCAAACATGTGTGGGTTAGGTTGATTCGCCATGATACAAATTGCCCCTTAGTCCTTAGGTGCGTAGGTTAGAGGGATTAGCGGGTAAATATGCAGGGATAGGGGAGTAGGGCCTGGGTGGGATTGTGGTCAGTGCAGACTCAATGGGCCACATGGCCTCTTTCTGCACTGTAGAATTTCTATGATCCTAAAGCTGCTGGTGTGCTCCTCCAAATGCCATGGCAGGTCCAAGGTGTTTCTTTTCAAGACAACAACTTGCTTTTACATAGCGTCTTTAATGTAATAAAATATCCCAAGAGGCTTCTGTTATCAAACAAAGTTTGACACCAAGCCACATAAGGATATATCATGTCAGATAATATAAGCTTGGCCAAAGATATAGACATTACAGTATGTCTTAAAAAGGAGAGATAGAAAGATTGTGGGAGGATCTGAATAGAATTCCAGAACCTAGAGTTTAGACAGCCGAAGGCAACAAAGAATGGAGCAACAGGCCAGAACTGTGAAGGATAGAGATCTCAGACCTGAAATATCTCTAGCATGGGGTAGACCAATAGAAAAGGGAAGGAAATAAAAGTTGCTCAAAACAAGGGGGTTCACTCCACAAGACACTGCCTCCATTCTGCATAACATACCCACAGTGACATGGGCCAGAATGGAAAAATGCTGAAATTGTTCCTTTAGTTGCAACAAATTTACTTGTTTCTACATTAGTGAACAAAGAAAATATATACCCACACATTTCCCTTTTTGTTAATGTGATCAAATTTATCAAAGTATAAATTGGGTTTCTCTTCTTTACAACAAGTATTTTTCTTCAAACCAACATTAATGAAAATAAAGAAAACATATCCCAAAACAGGGAAGAAAACTTTTAAGTAAAATTAGTTTACATTCACAATTACTGGAACTGGAATACAACATGGGTGAGGTTAAATGATTTTATTTAAATTCTTGTTACTTGGGCTTCCCCCACAGTTTCTATAGTTAAATGCACTGAATTACATCATTGAGTACCATAGGAAAATACCCAATTATAGGTGGAACCCACTTCTTTCAGCAGTCAAAACCTGTTCCATTATGATTTAGAAACACATAGTAGTGCAGTTCGTGAACATAATAGAGATCGCAATAATGGATAAATTAACTTAATGTTATGTTCAGATGCGAGAAAAAAAGCACTACTGGTTCAGACAAGATGTGTGGCCTAAAATATTGCTTTATAAGCACAATTCTTGATCCAATTTCAAAAAATTACTGGAATAGAGTTAAGTGATGGGCTATACTGAAACAAAGAACAATCAGAATATAATTTGCATCTCATCAGTTAAACAACATGGTCTTTTTGGGGTGAATATTGGTTACATACTTTGGTGAATTAAGTACACCTTTGGTGTTTTTTTATTTTGCTAGATCTTTGTGTAGCATATATATCCAATCCTGAATTCAGTCTTACAGACTACTGTGGTATCAGCATGACATTTCATGGAATGATTTAATGAAAGGTCTTGCCTGTAATTTTCCCAGATGTTGAGCTTTTGCATTTTATTGAGATGTACTCTTAATACTGACTGGCACAGTTATTAGCACTGCTACCTCATAATGTCAAATACCTGCATTCGATTCCAGCCTTGGGTTTCTGTGTGGCTTTCCTCTGGATGCTCTATTTCCCTCCCACATGCCAAAGATGTGCAGGTTAGGTAGATTGGTCATGCTAAATTGCCCCTTAGTGTCCAAAGATGGATTAATACGTGGAGTTACTAGGAGTGGGAGGAGAGGAAATAAAGAGGCTGGGAAAGGAGAGTCGGTGCAGAGTTGGTGGCCCGAATGACCTCTTTATGCACTGAAGAGATTCAATGGGGTTGTCTTATTACTCCAGAAAACCAGGTTGACGAGAACACAAGGATTACCATTGCATACCCACATTTCCATTTGACTTTCAGGCATGAATGAGGCAGCGTGTTATTGTTAGTGTATTATCCCAGCTTGAGGTCTGTTTCATTTACACAATATGGAAAAGCTTCCAACCTATTTTCAACTGCTGTTGGGAGTTTTCTGACAGGGTTTGAGAAATTGAATGGGTTGGGTAAATTTAAAACAAAGAGGTTGTGTCAAGTGACAAGTCAGTGTAGGCTAGAGCTCTCCATCTCCAGAAATTTTGTCATAAATCCATCTTACTGACTGGATCTGGACTTTATAGGAGGAAATTCATCTATTACATGCCAAGGAAATTTTAAACACAAAGGTGAATCTTTGGGATGTATCTTAGATGTCAAAAGCTTAACCTGCCTTAGTGACTGAATATAATAGACTTAAATGGACAAGTTGGGCCGAGGGGCCTGTTTCCATGCTGTAAACCTCTATGACTCTAAATAATGGAGATGTGAAGTCAAATGAGCATTTTGGAATATTTGTGAAAAGATTGAATGGGTGAGAGGGAATCCATAACACAATCACTCATGCAAGGTTTGTGGAAATTGTGGATTTGACTGGCCTAGTGACTAGTCTTGTGATGTACTTTCTTATAATTCTAGAAATTCTTAAAAAGCCTGAAACTGCAACCTGTTCATGCTTGTTCCTTGGTTCAGCAATTTGTAAAAACACAATAATGACTCTTTTCATCTGCTTTTGAGGAAGAACCCAACTTGTGCTTAGTGGCACCCAACTAACAATATAGCTCAGTATGGGAAACTGAGCATACATTCACAACAGTATGATGTTGATTAGTGAGTGACAACCAGATCAAATGTTTTGATAGAGCAGTTTTACATAATGAATTAATTATTTGGGCAGTCAGACCCCCATCAGCATCAGTGCAGGCTTAAATAATCATTTAATGTACAATTACTGGGTACAACTGGATGAAACAAACATTTGCTTTATCTGGGAATTTCCCAGTTAGAAACATAATGTTTGAAAGACTGGTGGAACTTGAACCAGACGATGGAGTCTCATCCAACTGGTGACAGCGTCACGTTGCCTCCTTTAAGAAAGACCTGCTGTATTAAGTGCTGTCAGTGATGAATCTTCCTTGGGCCGGATGAGTCTTCCTTGGGCCGGATATATATCCCTCAGAGGTCAGGAATGAAGACAAACACAGGCCATAGTGATTAAGGATAGGATTTTGATTTGATTTATTATTATCACATGTATTAACATACAGTGAGAAGTATTGATTCTTGCGTGCTATACAGACAAAGCATAACGTTCATAGCGAAGGAAAGACTGCAGAATGTAGCGTTACAGTCATAGCTAGGTTATGTAGAGAAAGATCAACTTAGTGCAAGGTAAGTCCATTCAAAAATCTGATGGCAACAGAGAAGAAACTGTTCTTGAGTCAGTTGGGACGTGACCTCAGACTTTTGTATCATTTTCCTGATGGAAGAAGGTGGAAGAGAGAATGTCTGGGGTGTGGGGGTCCTTAGTTATGCTGGCTGCTTTACTGAGGCAGTGGGAAGTGTATGGACAGAGTCAATGGATGGGAGGTTGGTTTGCGTGATGGACTGGGCTATATTCATGACTTTTGCAGCTCCTTGTAGTCTGGGGCAGAGCAGGAGCCATACCAAGCTGTGATACAACCAAAAAGAATGCTTTCTATGGTGCAATTGTAAAAGTTGGTGAGATTGTAGCTGACATGTTAAATTTCCTTAGTCTTCTGAAAAAGCTGGTAGGCTTTCTTAACTATAGTGTCAGTATGGGGGGACCACGAAGGTTGTTGGTGATCTGGACACCCAAAAACTTGAAGTTCTCAACCATTTCTACTTCGTCCCCGTTATTGTAGACAGGGGCATGTTTTCCTTTATGCTTCCTGAAGTCGATCATAATCTCCTTCGTTTTGATGACATTGAGGGAGAGATTATTGTTGTCACACCAGTTCACCAGATTCTCTATCTCATTCCTGTACTGTGTCTTGTCATTTTTTGAGGTCCGATCCACTATGTGATGTCGTCAGCAAACTGGAAAATTGAATTGGAGGGGAATTTGGCCGCACAGTCAGAGGTGTTTAAAGAGTATAGTATGGGGCTGAGAACACAGCCTTGTGGGGCACCAGTGCTGAGGATGATTGTGGAGGAATGTTGTTGCCAATCCTTACTGAATGTGGTCTGTGAGTTAGGAAGTTCAGGATCCAGTCACAGAGGGAGGTGCCAAAGCCCAGGAGTTTGGAGTTTCATGGGAATAATGGTGTTGAAGGCTAAGCTGTAGTCAATAAATAGGAGTCTGACATAGGTGTCTCTGCTACCTAGGTGTTTTAGGGTTGAATGTATGGTCAGGGAGATGGCGTCTGCTGTGCACCTGATAGACATTGTGGGGTGAGTGGCTGGGGATAGATGGGGACACAAGAAAGTTTGAAAAGAAGAGAGGGAAGTGACTCTCAGAGGGCCCTGCTCTTCCCAATACCAGATTGCTCAGTCAGGCAGTGACTGACAACCACCTGAGCAGCCAGCAAGCAAACGAGACAGGGTTTGCTTTTCTTGGTGGGTGACAGCCACATCTGCCGCTGCCGGTTGAAAACCAGTGGTGGCGGAATAAGGCCATTAAGTGAGGATTAATTGGCTGTCTATGTGCCTTCCCCTGCGGGAAGACAGTCAGGTCCCACCCACACTCTTCCACCCAATAAAATGCCTTCCAACTTCAAACATGCCTTGGGGGAGGGTATTAGATTCTGCCGTATTATTCTATTTTGATACACCTTTAATATTCCCTACTCTACTGAAACTCTAGGGACCATTGTGAAATAATTACCCCTCAAATGTTCCCAAAGCAAGCACTATTGTTATAACAAACCCAATGCACCAACATAAGCACTGTATGAAAAAACTGTAGTGACTTCACATCGATATGCACAGGTATGCTCTCAAGATTTTTTAGTTTTATGAGCATCATCAATCCATCAGCAACTTTGCTGATATGAAGAGAACAATTCTTATTCAAACTTACTGTGTTCTGGGTGAAGTAAACTGACTGAAAAGGGAAACCATTAAACTGGATGGGAGGAGACAGGGAATGCGACTGTTTTCATAATACACTGATATGTCTCAGCATGAACGATATCATTCCGTGAATACTTGATAAAGAACTTAAAAAAGGTTTAACAAATATTTTAGTAGAACAGCACCCTTTTAAATCTTTGAAAACAGTTTTCAAGCAAAAGGAATGCAAGGCCATAAATCTCAAACTTTGCCATTCAGGACAAAACCAATAATTGCACCTAATGAATGTGATTAATGGGAAGCATTGTCCTTGCATTACCTAGCTTACAGCTGTTATGCATTGCATGCTAACATGTAGTGGCGCCATATTTATCTCCTGGTCTCGAAACTATAATCATTCACCACATGAATACCTGTAAGATAATAACCTGGTAAGTAGCAGACAACATAAATTCAGTAGGGGAAGGTCTGCCTAACCAACTCTCATTGACTTTTTTTCCTCAGGCTGTGACATATTCAGTGGACTGTGGAAAACCCTAAGAAGTGGAGCACCTTAATTTCCAAAAAAAACATTTGTTACAATTTATCCGTTAAAGCATTAGCTTAAAGAAGTGGGTATTTTCGGCAAAACCTGGGAAAATATGCAAAAAAAAATACATGAAAGGAAGGAGTGGAGGATTGCAAAGGGAATTGTTTTGAGGTGGAGATGCCTGGTGGGAAAACCCAGGGTTAATGTTAAACATCTCCAATTTCTAATTTAGATGAATAATCTGGAACTAGAAACTCAAGACAAAATTACTAAATTTACAGAGGATATTATACTAGGAAAGGCAGCAACAGTTGGATACTACAAACTGAGGCATTACTTCTAAAGTAGGTGGAACAATGAAGACAGGCTTAACATGGATAAATATTCCATAAATGATGCTAAACTAACAAACAATAATATTAAAAGAAATTGGCGGGTTAATAGAAGCAACACTTAATCTGTACGAACACAGTGGAACAGCAATCAACAAGGCAAATTGTGCTTAACTAAATAGTAAAATAATATGGCACAAATTAAAAAAAAAAGTCATGTTGAAGCTCCATTTTCTGCTGGTGTGTAATTTTACAATCTCCTGCTGGTATATTTGCAGGCAGCGGTGCGTTTAAAATAAAATAGGTGGCTAACCCAACACCTTTCCATCATTCCCTGAACTGTTCCCCCATATTACAGTGAGAGGGAAGACATCAGCCCATCCTTGGGCCTTTTGAGGTTCTTAACTAGCCAATTAATGGGCTTCATTCAGCCTCTACTGCAATAATACATGTTGCTGGGGAAGATGGAATGAAGGAATCTACCCTAATATTTTTGAAGCACAGGCTAAAAGATGGTAACAAAGGAAAGGGATGCTTTCATTGGGAATTCTGTCATGTCCATCGGGTCACCACCCCACATTCCCCCCCGCAAGATTGCATAAGGAAGATTGTACGCTCCTACTTTGTGCTACCACCCTGGTCCCCCTATCCACAGACCTGTGTATTGTGTGCAGTCTGGCTTCTGAGACACACAGAAGACATTAGGAAGGCATTGAGGCAGTGAAAAGAGAAACCACATGGCTGATCCCCAACATAAAGCATTGATTATGAAGAACATAAGAACATAAGAACATAAGAAATAGGAGCAGGAGTAGGCCATCTGGCCCTTCGAGCCTGCCCCGCCATTCAATAAGATCATGGCTGATCTGTCGTGGCTCAGTTCCACTTTCCCGCCCTCTCCCCATAACCCTTAATCCCCTCTCTTATCAAAAACCCATCAACCCGCTTCTTAAAAATATTTAGCGAGGCAGCCTCCACCACTTCAACGGGCAGAGAATTCCAGAGATTCACCACCCTTTGAGTGAAGAAGTTCCTCCTCAACTCCGTTCTGAACCGCCCCCCCTTTATCTTGAGGCTGTGCCCCCTAGTCCTACTGTCTTTTTTGAGTGGGAAGAGTCTTTCCACCTCTATCCTATCCATCCCATTCATCATCTTATACGTCTCAATGAGATCTCCCCTCATTCTTCTAAACTCTAACGAGTACAAGCCTAGTTTATTCAGCCTCTCCTCATAGCTCAACCCCCTCAACTCCGGTATCAGCCGAAGAAACTTGTACTTTTCTTCCTGAAATGAGATGGCTGTCAGAAAGGACCATAGCATCCCTACAGTGTAGGAAGAGACCATCTGCCCCATTCAGTCTGCACAGACCCTCCTACACCGGGCCTCCCATCCACCCTATTCCTGTAACCCCACCCCTCCACCCCCCCCCCCCCCCCCCACCTCACCAATCCCCCAACTTGCCATGGCTAATCCATCTAACCTACACACATTTGGACTGTAGGAGAAAACAGGAGCGCCCGGAGGAAACCCATGCAGACATGGGGAGAATGCACAAACTCCACACAGACAGTAACCCAAGGTTTGAATCAAACGCAAACTCCTGGTGCTATGAAGCAGCATTGCTAACCACTATGCCACTATACAATCCAGAGGTAGAATATTGCTTGTCCCTCACCACCTGGAGGCTATGCTTACCTCTGCACTTCAATGTGGTCATCATGACTGGCCTTTGACATCATGCCAGTGGGGGGAAACATCTAATGCCCCCAGAAGAAGTGGCATTCTACCTTACAGTAATACTGAAACATATTTAGGGTCAGGTTAATTAGGTTCACGCCCTTCTGGGTGTGAACCTGATTACGTTGCCAACAGGGAAGATCTCAAACGGAGATCTCGCCATTGCAAATCCCATTAGGGCCCTCTCACGAGCGTTTGCATTCATAACAGGATTTGTGCCCATGGTGAATGGGCACTGATAATTGCGGTCCTAGAAATGAATATAATAAATGTCAGCATGGATTTCAAAAGGAAAAGTCTTACTTCACCAACCTCACTGAATTCTTTGAATAGGTTTTGCAGACAGTGGGCAAAAGTTCAGTTCTAAAAGGTTTACCCCTTATCCTCAAACTATGATCCATAGCGCCTGTGATGGAGAATTGGTTGTTTCCGGATGGATGAATTATTACAGGCTGAATCGTCACTTATTTTTAAGGTTTATGCTATCCCCTTCCTTTATATATCTCAGTTTCTGTATTTACATATCACATGGAATTTAAAACTCTGAAAACAGCCCTCTTAATCCAACAGCCTATGCCAGAGTTATGTGCCAGACCAGTCTTCTCCTGCTTTGTTCTGTCCCATCATCATATCCTTTTATTCTTCCTCTCTCATGCATCTTATCTAGCTTCCCCTTATATGCACCAATGCTAGCCACCTCAACTACTGTATGCAATAGTGTTCCACATTCTCACCATTGTCATAAATTATTCTCATTTCCTAATGTTTTCAACACAAAATTAAGTGTAAATAACGTCCACACAATATTTACCAGATTGCCCAGAATTAAAGTGTTAACCAGAGGCCCTGTGTGCCCTCTCAGGTGGATGTGAAAGGATATCTTGCCATTATCTGAAGAAGGGAAAGGTACTTCTGCCTGTGTCTTGGCTAATCTTGAATCCGAAAGCAGTATCTGTAACCATTTATTTCATTGTTTTTTGCAGGACCTTGCTGTGCTCAAATTGGCTGCCACATTTCTCTTCATTAAAACAGTGACTGCTCTGCAAAATTACTTCATTGGCTGTAAAGCACTTTCAGATATCCTGAGGTCAAAAAGGTGCTGGGGAGGAATTTCCTTTTTCCCTTCCATTCTTTAATTCTGGAATTTTTTTATTCCATAAAATTGAATTTATGGAATAAACAACGAA
This sequence comes from Carcharhinus amblyrhynchos, assembly GCF_965287045.1. NCBI lineage: Eukaryota > Metazoa > Chordata > Chondrichthyes > Carcharhiniformes > Carcharhinidae > Carcharhinus > Carcharhinus amblyrhynchos. Next base: position 60,968,265 of record NC_137335.1, read on the forward strand.
TATATATTCACATTTACTAGTTGATGATCTACAAACCAGCTGCTCGAAGAAATGATTGCAAATCAGCTGCTCAGTTGCTGCTTTGTGGTAGAACTCCCAACCAGTTATTCTTTATAACACTTCATAACAGTTAAGCTGGTTTTACCTATCTTTTTCTGAAAGTTTCAACTCATATAGGTGCCTACACTTTTTGAACAACTTCTGTTCCTTCAATTCTCCTGAATACAGTTGCCAAAATGTTCTGAATTTGAATAACTGGCAGTTATAATTTAAAAATTGCCGGTCACACACTTAACTGGTTAAATCACAGGATGTACTTGTTTGAATGTGGCTTAGCTCCTCCCTCAAACTTTGGAGACAAGTCTTTGCAACATATGCATTGAGTTAAGACTGGGGGCGTAAGTATGAAAACAGCTGGTGTTTAAAATCCTTATGTCTTCTTACTCAGTTAAAGGAACCACAACAAAGTGAAGACTAGGCAAAAAATGCTTCAATTTGGTCAGTCAGTTTTCTTCATCTGCATATAATTTGTAAATTAATGATTCATGTTGATGTGACTATGCAGATTACAACAATCTGAATTTATATTGTGCTTTTAATGCACTAAAATGTCTCAATGCATTTCATAGGAGTGTTATCGGGGGGGATTGGGGGAAGATGGAGGGAGTTAAAAATTGTGGCATCGACAGTAGCCAGAATTGGAAAAGGGTAGAGATCTTGGAGAGTTGCATGAGATTTCAGAAGTGGGATTGGAGGTGGAGTGGCTGTGAGACCATGGAGGAATTTGAAAGCAAGGGTAAGAATGTCTGGACCAGATGCCAATGTAGGTCAGAAGCATAGGGGTGATGAGTGAGCAGGGGTTACTCCATTTCAAAGCAAGTTCTGTCCAACCCAGAAATACCTTTCCAATATTGATTTCTCCCCTAATGGCATTAAGTGCCTGTTGACAGATATTCCAATTAAGAACACACTGCTTTTATTTTGACAAGGATTTTTACATTAGGTAAAACATTATTAATAAAAACAGGAATTCCAGCTTATTCCTGTAATAGGAAAGGTTTGCTGTTGGGAAATTCAGTTTATTTTAAAGGAATATACAGTGTGTTTATTACATACATACAATTATATACCAATTTATGAGCCAACGCCATGCTTGCTTCTACACAGATCTCTGTCCATTCCATAACTGATTCTCATCTCAGGTTACGTGTTGCTTTACTGTGAGCAGTATTTTTTCTCTGATCACACATTAAGTCTTGCTATGCCAGATACTCTTATACTACACCTCCCCCACCACTGTCTTTACCCAATGTAGTCAGATTACCCCTTTTCTGACTTTATAAATTGAGATAGTTTGGAGGCTTGACAATTCTTCCATATCTTATTCTGGTCATATTTGGAGGAGTGGTAGGATTTGTGCTGTAGTGTGTTGCATCTGGTTGTCATTTTCTGATTTGTTTTTCTGCTCCTTGGAGTTGAACTTCTCTTTGTCCACTCCCCATTTGTTCTGCTTTGAGATTATCGGCTTGTCCTGTTCTTTCCAGACACAGAATTTTTCCTGTTCATTCATGACTTCAGACTTTTGTATCTTTTTCTTGACAGAAGGCAGCGGAAGAAAGTACGTCCAGGGTGCACGGGTTCCTTGATTATGCTGGCTGCTTTTCCAAGGCAGACTGTCTTGACTATTTGGATAGCCTTGAGTCAGATTTTCCTTGGCCTATAGTATGTCCGAAAGGGCATTATCAACCACTTAGACAACAATTCTGTCTCTAAAGAGTTCTGACTAAAGATTGTCATAGGCTTCAGTTAATCTGTATAATTCCTTTATTAAGAATCAACCAGTTCTCCAGACTGTTGGACATGTTTGTTGAATTTCATGCTATCTAAAATTTTGTTGCTTCTTAAATTAAAATATGTATTGAATAATTTTAGAACTTCATCAAATTTACTTATTTGTTTATTCCTTGCTGTGTAATATCATTGATGACTGGACCTACTAAATAAAGCAGTGTATTCACTTGTTCTGCCTCTTGTCATTTTATTTAATCCTGAAGCTATCATGTATCTTAGGAATCTTTTCCATCAAAATCCCCAATTTTGTGTTCTAACCCTTAGATCAGTCCAAATTGATCTGGTAATATTGATTTGTTGTCCACGTGGCTTTAAAGTTTAGATGAATACAGCTCTAAATGCAATGCATGTTTTAAAGATGATGCTGCAGTAACTCGTTTTTCAGATCTTCCTGCGCTTGTCACATTTTGACAGGCTTCCTCTTTGGGGCTTAGTTTCTCGCAGTGGTTTGTTAAGTCAACAATTTGAACCCTTCCCTGTGATACCGGAGGATTTTCTGGTGTTTTACAATCAATACTTGGCTTTGGCTGAGGTTTGCAAACCTTTGGCTGCTGCTTTTTTCTTACAAGGAGCTCAGCCGTCAAGTGGGATTCTGAACCCAGGTTGGTGAAGGCGCTTTCAGAACGGGGCTGCTCTGACCTTTAACAGCACTGAAGCTTTTTAAACTGGGGCAGAGAACTGGACTTTTTGCTTATTCCTACCAAGTCCTTGTCTTCATTCACAACAGATATCAATGAGATCTTGTAGCGTCCTCAGGTGCACAGTGGATTTTTTTCTTATGCCTTTCTACTTACAATTCTGCAATGGAGCTTCCTTCAGGAAATCTCCCTTTGTATTTTCACTTCAGGTGCTTTCAGTCAGGTCAGAATGCTGTTCTTTTAATTTTCCATCATTTGAAGTGCTGCTCCACCTTCTCTGAAGTTCTGGGTTTTGTAGGTCTCATGAAGAGGTTCTGAATCTTGTATGATTGACCATCAATGTTTATTGATAACATAAGATATGCAGGGTACAGCCTAAACTGAGCTAGCTCCTTGCTTGCTTCTATACAAATCTCTGTCCACAATTGACTCTAACCTCAGGTCATATCTCTTTATATCACACTGTGGGCAGTAGAATTTCCTAGTCCCACACCGCTATGATAGACACCCTTATACTACAGGCATCTTGTGATCCATTATCCAAAATAAGTTTGTTACTTAAATGGGTTAATTCAGCTAGAACATTTGCCAGCATTGTGTACTAAAAAAGGGTAAAACTGACGGCATACTGCTTTAAAAATGGAATAAAGATGATGTGATTCTGTTGAATTACACAAGGCCATTCATCTGGTTTTCATTTGGCTGCTTTGGCCTTTGGTTTGTAGTTTACATTGCAAGATTCCAAATTCAAAGTCATCTTTTCATGATGTTTTGCAATCAAAAGGAAAAACAAACAAAACCAAAATATCTCCCAAGTACTGACTGACACAGGATGCTTTTAAATGAACTCCTGATGCTCTAAACAGACTTCCTGGTACAATTCTCATAAAATTAAATAGGGAATTTCTAATTTCTTTCTGCATGTGAAATGACAACAAGCAGCCATTATAGAGGCCTCCTACTTTCTAACATCGAGAGATACTTTCAGCTGTACAGTACACACTCTTTCAGAATACTGTTACACAATACTTCATAGGCTTGATGTGAAGTTGCAAACAAAGGAGTGCATTTATAACATCAATACTTTTGATGCAGATTAAAAGGAACAGGATTTGTACTGCCTGCTAACATATTACACCCTAAAAACAAATGCAATATTGGTGTATGTATGAAAGCTTAACTTGTTTGCAAGACCATTTTCAGTCTGCAACAAATGGTGTAAACTGTTTATTTTAAACAGAATTAATGCTTCAACTACATGAGACTTAGATTCCATGCACCATTAATATAGCAGAGGCATTAGGCATTTCCCATTAGGTAAAGACACCATCTCATATGAAGCCACACAGAGCAGTAAGGTACTTGGTTAGCCCTTTAGTGTGGCTGAATTAGTTGCTCTCAGCCAGAGCAACAACTAGGATGCTGCAATTAATTCAAGTGACCCAAAGATGCAAGATAAAAAAATCAGTCCACATTTCTGTTCCTGGGTGCTGTCCAGTAAATGAAACATTTACCTGTGAACAGACTGAGTGGGCTCAGTTGTGATACGAACATTGTAAATACTGTCTAGACATATGAAAAATATTTGCTTGAGCAAAGTACTCAAGATCCATTAGCAATTCAACAGGAGGGGAAAGAAAATAATTCATTTTTCACTGAATATTCCAACAAAAGGCAATGTCATACTATGCTTACCAGCTTTAGGGACTCTGGATAATCTCTAGAAATGAGTGACAACTGTTAAAACCTCTACGTACAATTGTTATTAACAAAATCAGCGAGCTGCAGATTTCATACAGGGGGGATTTATGCAAATAATTGTGGTGTTGCTTTACACAAATAGATTTTAAAAAGTATATCAACATCAATTTTCTACTTTATCACAGTACTACTCTTTTAAATAGAGGTTAATTGACTTTAAAGCACTTTTGAGATATGTGGTGGTCATGAAAAGTGCTTTATAAATACAAGTCATCATTTACTACACTAAAGGTAAATTGATTATTTGATAACTTTGGTGCCGTTGACCAAAATCCTCCTATCTGGGGACAAGATCCCATGGTAGGGATGGAAATGTGGAGTGGTTCCCGCTGTGGATGCTGACGGAAAAATATGCTAAATCTTCTGGCCATGACTTCATTAATTATGCAATCAGATTTTTTTGCACTGTATTATGTGGCGGGGCAAGCTTGATGGTGCGTTGTCTGTTGTCCTATCCGGGTGTCATGTTGAAAAGCACCCAACATCACAAACCCACTACTGAAGGTCACAGACCTGAAATGTTAACTCTCTCTCCACAGAGTCTGCCAGACAGGCTGAGTATTTCTGTTTTTATATACTGCCCTTAATCAGTCACTCATGTCCCAAACCAGAGTGGTTGTTTTGCAACTGCTCCCTGAATGTCGAAGAAGTCACTGGTTTTTGGAAATGGAAACGGTCAACAAATGCTGATCTGACCTGCAACTGCCACATTCCCAAGAATGATTTAAATAAACAAATAATTGATATTGAAATTGAGTGCTGACATCTGAGCTCATGGGGCAGGATTTTCCATATAACCTGCTGCATATTTCACAGTAGCAGCCTGCCATTGGCTTGTAATGGAACCTTTTGGCCCTACCGTTGTCCATGGGGTATCCCATTGAATGTACCTCTTGCTGCCGGGAAACCTGTTCTGGTTTGAACAGCCGGAAAGTTCTGGCCTATGGATCTTTATTGGGCCAACCGTAACTGGTGAAGCCTATGATCATCGTCAATTGTCAAAAAAAAGTTTAAACCTAGGTCTCAGCGATTTATTTTGCTGCAGTAATATATTTTTAAAAATATTACAATGTAACCATGTTTGAAGCAGCAATCAAGACAGTAAAAATGATTGTAATAGTGAAATGTGATATATTTGGCAAGTTTACTTTTATTATGCAATGCATGTGAATATTATGAATTGTGTAGCTATTCTTTAAATCCTAGGTGGTTTCCATCTTCTAAGATTAAAAATGTTTACACAGTTTCAACTTCCAAATAACCATTTACTAGAAATTCAGATTTATTGATATCAACAGCCTTGATCATTCCCCTCTCAAGTTTCTGCATACAATATCACCCATGGAAAAGAATCCAGTTTTAATCATGCTTAGCAAGCTGGACCCAAAAGGCCAGCATAATCAAGAGTTACAATTAGCATCCCCAGAACTGATGGCCAAAATGTGCTTATGCTTGACATCTTAAAGTATGCAAAATACTTACATGGCTTAAACTTTTAAAGGAAGGTTTTGAGGGTTATTGGGTTGTTTGCGATGTCACTTTAAAAATATTTGTTGTCAGATTAATCAGCATGAAGCAGTGGAATTCTATTAGGTCTGATGCCTTTTATCCCTCTTCAAAGTTGTCGCAATGATTAGCTTGTGGCAAGGTCAACAGACCTTAGGGAGCTTGAAGTGGATGCAGAATGGAACAGTATAAAACAGACTTCTAACCTTCACAGGGGAAACAGACCAGATCAAAAATGAGAAATTTTGTTGAGCGAAATATTTCCCAGTCCCAATCTCCCAGTCCCGTTTTGGTATTATCACGTCAAGTAATTTCCTATAGTTGAGACTTTGGGCAAATACTCAGTTCTCGGGCCTCTGCAAATAAAATTATGAGTCTTATCATTAATTGTTAGAGGGATGCTCATGATTACCATTTAATTTTGCTTATTCTTCATGCGAAAGCTCAGAAGTTTCTTCCATCTCTCCAATCTGAAGTTGTACTCAGCACATGAAGCGATACATGTGCACAAATGAACACTCCACAAGAATGTGCCACACGTTGGAGCTTCAGTGCATCATGTCATCTGGTTAGTAGATTCTATTTTGGAAAACTTTGATTGTGTTCTGCTGATACAATGCAGGGTTATGCTTAGGGATTCTACAGGGCTTTTGGAAAAAACAATTGGAAGTGGTCATGACTCAGGTTTTAGTCCAATTTAAAAAAAATTTGAGAAACCTACAATTGTGTGTTTCTGTACTCTATTATTTGAAAGTTGTAGATGTTTCTGCCATTTTAATTTATAATTTGGTGCAATGTATATTAATAACACAAAGCTGTCAGACTGATGGGGCTTAGGGCTGACACACTACTAATTCAGCTCTAAACCAATGTTTTAATCCAGCCTAGATAAAGGGATGAAAGTTTCTTCTCAAGGGAAATGAGTTTGGGGAATCTCATCTTAGTTCCAGCTCAAAACCCCAAACCCATCAGAATTTGGTAATGGTTGGTTACCACTCTTAACTGACACAATGATGGCTGGGTCTGCAAAACGTAAATGTCACAGCAGCTTGATAAGTGGTTCTCTCCTATGGCTAGAGCTAAGCAACAATATTACTGTCACGTTGATAGGCACAACATTTTTTAAAAAAGGCTTATATTTAAATAGACTCTGATTTAATGAGTTTATTGTCTCAAATTATGTTCAGATGCCAGCTTTGGCTTAGTGTCAGCACTTCTGCTTAAATGAGAAGGTAGCTTCAAGCCCCAAGCCAGAGTTTTGAGTAGGTAATCTAGGCTGGTACTTCAGTGCAGAGTGCTAATCAGATGATGCTGTTTTTTGGATAAAACATTAAACCAAGGTCCTGCCTTATCATATGGATATAGAAGATTCCCTGTCATGATTCAAAGAAAAGTTGCCCCAGTGTCCTATTCCTCAACTGTCACCACTAAAGCACCACTTGGTCATTTATTTGTGAGTCTTGCTGTTGCAAATCAGTTGTCAACTTTGCTACGATTAAAATGGTCAAGAACACACTTCATTGGCTGTAAATACAAGTACTTTCTAATTTCATATTAGAGTACTGCTTACAATAAGTTTACCGCCAAAAATCTCCATTCCCGTTTGCAGCTGGAAATCTCTGATGCTGCTGAAAGGGGAAAGAGTTTTGGCTGGAACACCAAATTCTCTGTTCTCACTTGCAATGGGGCGGGCACGGACAAGACCAGAGAATCCCGCCCTATCTGTTTTTTGGGAGTCCTGGGAAAAGCAGAGTAAAAACATATAGTCAATCTAAATATATTGTTTTTTTATGTGATCTAAAATTGGAAACAAAAACATATTAAATCACTAACAATAATTTGAATAATTTATTTGAGAACATTAGCTGACTGTCATATGGAAATAATTGTTGGAGGATATGTGCAAAGGTATTTCCTGATTTAATATTTTCAAGCTGGGTCCTATCATGTGGCTTACTGCTTGGAATAAAGTTAGTGATTATATATATTTTATGTACAAAAATAAACTATTCCACTGAAATCAGAGATTACGCCAACTGATTGGTTTGCTGAAGTTTCCTTTAAACTACTTTTTCAACTTCTTCTCTGATACAACAAAAGGCTGCAGCCTGCGATTGATGTTTTCACTTCCTTCATGAGGAATGTCATTTAATTAAGTTGCTGGAGAGAAAAAATGATGGACAGTCTAACAGTTGGAGAAACCTTTCGTAAAAATGGCGGAGTGTTGTTTCCGGCGAGAAAATCGGCATATTTCTCTCCAGAGAAACCAGTCAGTTTTCTCTCCAGATCTCATAACACTGTTGGAAAAAAATATCAAGAGGGCATGTTTCATGGCTGATATAGGGGGCTGTGCCAAAACACATCGGCAAAACCCAGCTGCGCTGAGATCGGGGGCACAATCTTTGAACAGTGCCCCGATCATAACCTATATAAACCTCTCACCAGCCCACCATAGAGGTCTCAGCACCACCCCTACTCCACCCCCAACTTTCAGATCTTGAGGACCCACTGTCATTTGCACAGATGGTGAACGCAGGCTCAAGATCACTCCAATAGAGTCCAATATCACATTTTTTTCCACAATGTTACTTTGAAGTCTTTTTTACATTTTCTTTCTCCTCATTGCATAGGATTGACTCACGCAGGCACTGGGAGCTTTCCAGTAGTTCACCCATGTGACTCAGCAGTGCTCAAGTGAGTCAGTAAGATCAAATAGTTCTTTCCAATTTTATTAGGGCCAATGGTCTCCACTCCAATGTGTTTTGGAAACAATATCAAGGAAACCCAATATTAAAATCTAGAGTGTTAAGATCTGCCTTAGACTCCCTGATGATTTGGCAGTTTAAAGGTTACTTTGTAAAAACTAAGCAGGTTTTAGCTTTAATCTATAGTCTGTGTTGGGCTGTCTCAGATTACATGACAGTATTTGATAGAAAGGTTAAGTTAGGGTGAGAAAGAAGTGCCCTGTGGATTGCTCTTGAGGTCTCTACTTACTGTTCTTAATTTACATCAGTAACTCTTCAAAAATATATTTAATTTACATCTGATAGTAACCCAAGAGAAACAGTGGGACAGGTGCTTAGAAATTACAGAATGAGTTGGACAAAATATTTAGGCAAAGAATGATGGCAGATGAAATTTAATTGCACATGGGAGGGAAAAATCAGCAGATGTACTCCATAGGTGGTGCTGCAGAATTAAAAATCTTTGGCTCAAAGTTCATTGTGTCCAACCAATGTAGAGTAGCAATCAAAAAATTCAAGAAAAGTTAGACTATGTAGCTAGAAGGGTAGAATACAAAGCGGAAGAAGTTATGATTACAGTAAACAGTCATCTGCTCAGACAACACCTTGTGGTCAATTTGAAACAACAGAATACAAGGGAGATTTTCTGGCACTGGAGGCAATGAGAAGAATTGGAGAAAAACTTTGGGAGTAAGGAGGGAGATAAGATGATCTATTCTACAAGAGTGTAGCAGACTCTGGCCACCATGTCATAAAAGGTCACAGGGGAGCTGGCGAGAGTACAAAAACAGTTTACAGGGATGGTATCAGATCTGAGGTTATACCAATCAGGAAAGGATGAATAGGCTGCTTTTCTTTTCTCTTGAAAAGAGAAGGCTGAATGGTAAACTAGTGGAGGTCTTTTCAATTGTGAAAGGTTTTGAAAGAGTTGATAATGGGTACTTATGAGGTGCAGCACAACATAAGAACTAGGAGCATGAGTAGGCCATCTGGCCCTGTGAGCCTGCTCCACCATTCAATAAGGTTAAGGCTGATCTTTTCATGGATTCAGCTCCACTTACCTGCCCATTCACCATAACCCTTAATTCCTTTACTGTTCAAACAACTATCTATCTTTGCCTTAAAAACATTCAAGAGGTAACCTCATCTGCTTCACTGGGCAGGGAATTCCACAGATTCATAATCCTTTGGGTAAAGAAGTTCCTCCTCAACTCAGTATTAAATCTGCTCCCCCTTATTTTGGGGCCATGGCCCCTAGTTCTAGTTTCATCCGCCAATGGAAACAACCCTCTTGATTCTATCTTATCCATTCCCTTCATAATTCTATATATTTCTATAAGATTTCTCCTCATTCTTTTAAATTCCAATGAGTATAGTCCCAGTTTACTCAGTATCTCTTCATAAATCAACCCACTCAACTCTGGAATCAACCTAGTGAATGAATCTCCTCTGCACGCCCTGCCTGTGCCAATACATCCTTTCTCAAGTAAGGAGACCAAAACTGTTTACAGTACTCTAGGTATGGCCTCACTAGCAACTTGGCAGCAGCAACATAACCTTGCTGTTTTTAAACTCCATCCCTCTAACAATAAAGGACACAATTCCATTTGTCTTCTTAATTACCTGCTGTACCTGCAAACCAACTTTTTGCAATTCATGCACAAGGACACCCAGGTTTCTTTGCGCAGCAGCATGTCACTTTTTTTAATCATTTAAATAATAGTCCATTTTGTTGTTAATCCTACCAAAATGGATGACCTCACATTTACCAACATTGTATTCTATCTGCCAGACCCTTGCCCACTCTCTTAAAATATCTATATCCCTCTGCAGACTTTGTGTCCTCAGCACACTTTGCTCTACCACTCATCTTAGTGTCATGTGAACTCTGACACACTACGCCGAGTCCCCAACTCTAAATCATCTATCTAAATTGTAAACAATTGCAGTCCCAACACTTATCCCTGAGGCACACCACTAGTCACTGATTGCCAACCAGAAAATTACATATTTATCCCCACTCTTTGCTTTCTGTTAGTTAACCAATCCTTTATCCATTCTAATACATTACCCATAATGCCAGATACCTTTGTCTTATGCAACAGCCTTTTGTGTGGCACCTTGTCAACTGCCTTCTGGAAATCTAGATAAACAACATCCACCAGCTCTCCATTGTCCACCGCGCTCATAACGTCCTCAAAGAATTCCAGTAAATTAGTTAAACGTGACCTGCCTTTCATGAACCCATGCTGCATCTGTCCAATGAGATAACTGCTATCCAGATGTCTCGCTATTTTTCCTTGATGGTAGATTCAAGCATTTTCCCCACTACGGAAGTAAAGCTAACTGGCCTTTTGTCTACTCCCTTTTGAAACAGTGGTGTCACATTTGCTGTTTTCCACTCTGCTGGAACTGCCCCAGAGTTCAGCGAATTTTGGTAAATTACCACGAGTGCATTTGTTACTCCACCTGCCATCTCTTTTCATATCCTGGGATGCATTCCATCAGGGCCAGGAGGTTTGACTACCTTTAGCCCCATTAGCTTGCCCAACACTACCTCTTCAGTCACCAAGAAATCAAAGAGGGAATTTAGAAGAAACTTTTTTATCCAGAGAATGGTTGAGAAAGCAGGATTTGCTACCACAGGGATGGCTGAGCTGAATAGTATAGATGCAGTTAACAGGAGGTTAGATATGCAGGAGTGTGAAAGGAATTGAGGGTTATGCTCACAGATTTAAATGAGGAAATAGGAGGATCGAGTGCGGCAAACACTGGTATAGGCTGTTTGGGCCAAATGGCCTATTCGCTGTGCGTGCAAAGCAATTCGATGATTGAGTATGCATTGTCCTGTGAGCTGTATTATTATAGATCTGGATCAAGTAACTGGCTCTTACATCACATGGGAAATAGATCATCATTTGTAATTTAGGACTTGTTCTGTACACCCAAAGTTGGATTATAACTAATTCTGCAATCTCACAGGCAGTATGTCAACTTTATTCACTGTGATAGTAATGTTGGGGAAAGCATTAGATAGGAAATCAGTGATGCATGTGTTAAAAAGGAACATTTGTGATTATGGGTGACTTTAATCTGCAAATAGATTGGGAGAGTGAAATTAGTCACAGTGCAGTAGAGGAGTGCATACAGTATGGTTTTCTGGAGCAATACGTTGAGGAACCAACAAGGGAACAGGCTATCTTGAACTGAGTGTTGTGCACTGTGGAAGGATTAGTTGGCAATCTAATTGTGAGAGAACCTTTGGGGACAAATGACCATTACTAGAATTCTTTATCAAGGCGGATAGTGATATAGTTGATTCTGAGACCAGGTCCTGAATCTCAATAAAGGTAACAATGATGGTAAGAGGCATGAATTGGTCATGATGGACTGGGAAACATTACTGAAAGGAAATTCAGTGGACAGGCAATGGCAGGCATTTAAAGAACGAATAGGTGAATTCCAGAAATTGTTTATTCCTGTTTGGCGCAAGAGTGGTAAGAGAATTGTAGCTAAACCATGGCTTACAAAGGAAATTAGGGATAGCATCAGATTCAAAGGAAGAAGCATACAAATTGGCAAGAAAAAACAATAGGCCTGAGGATTTGGAGCAGTTTAAAATTCAGCAAAAGAGGTCCAAGGGATTGATTAAGAACGGAAGTTTGAAAGTAAGCTAGCAGGGAACATAAAAACTGACTGTAAAAGTTTCTATAGACATATAAAGAGAAAAAGATTAACAAAAACCAATGTATGCCTTTTACAATCAGAAATGGGTGAATTCGTAATGGGGAATAAAGAAATGGCAGAGGAATTAAATTTGTACTTAGCTTCAGTGTTCACATAGGAAGACATGAATAATGTATCAGAAGTTCAGAAAAAACAAGTTTTAGTTAGGAGCTGAAGGAAATCAGCTTTAGTGGAGAAATGGCTTTGGAGAAATTGATGGGATTGAAGGTGGACAAATCTCCAGGTCCTGATAATTTTTGTCCCAGAGTATGTAAGGAAATGGCCCTGGAAATAGCAGAGCCATTGGTGGTTATTTTCCAAAATTCTTTGGACTTGGGACTGGTTTTTACAGGTGGAAGGTAGCTAATGTAAGCCTGCTATTCAAAAAGGAAGGTAGAGAGAAGACCAGTGAACCTAATGTCAGTTGGTATTGGGAAGTTGCTAGAGTCCATTCATAACTCAGCATTTGAAAACCAAACAAAATCAGCATGGATTTACAAAAGGGAAGTCATGCTTGACAAATCTGTGGAAATTTTCTGAGGATGTAACTAGAAGAACTGACTGCAGAGAACCAGTGGGTGTGGTTTATTTAGACTTTCAGAAGGCTTTCGACAATGTCTCACATAACAGATTACTATGTGAAGTTAAAGAACATGGGATTGCAGGTAATGTATTGAGATGGACAGAAAACTGATGAGCAGATAGGAAGCAAAGAATTGGCATAAATGGGTCTTTTTCTAATTGGCAGTCAGTGACTAGTGGGATCCTGCAGGGATCTGTGCTGGGACCCCAACTGTTCACATTATATATTAATGAAGAGGGAACTGAATATATTATCTCCAAATTTGCAGATGATATGAAGTTGGGTGGGAGAGTGATCTGTAGGAGGATGCAGAAATGCTTCAGCGTGATTTGGACAAACTGAGCATATGTATGGCGGACACAGTATAAGGTGGATAAATGTGAGGTTATCCACTTCAGTAGCAATAATAGGTAAACAGATTATTATTTGATAGGGTGTAAATTGAGAGAGTTGGATATTCAGTGAAACCTTGGTGTCCCCGTGCATCTGTCACTGAAAATAAGCATGCAAGGATGTGCGTGCTGTAGAGGGAATGTAGCGAAGGTTTACCAGGCTGATTCCTGGGATGGTAGATCTGTTATATGAGGGGAGATTAAGTCAGTTGGGTTTGCATTCACTGGAGTTTAGAACAGAGAGGATCTCATAGAAACTTATAAAATTCTAACAGGGTTAGACAGGGCAGATTCATAAAGAATATTCCCATTTGTGGGGGAATCCAGAACTAGGGGTCAGAGTTTGAGGAAAAAGGGTAAACCTTTTAGAACTGAGGTGAGGAGAAATTTCTTCACCTAGAGGATGACGAATATGTGGAACTCACAACCAAATAATGCAGTTGATTACAAGAAGAAATTAAATATAGCTCTCGGGACTAAGGGATCAAGGGATATGGGGGTGAAGTGGAGATCAGGATATTGAGTTCGATGATCAGCCATGATCAAAATGAATGCAGAGCAGGTTCATAGGGCTGAATGACAGTTTCTATGTCTTGGTCCCATTGCTCAGCAATTTTTGATAAATCACATGCAATGGATAGTAGTATTTCAGACTTGTTTTGCTGTTTCATACATCAATCTAATTCCATTTGACTCCCTCGTGGTGTTCACACTGAATAAGTTCAATCTTATCATCTCAGAATACATTGTTAACAGAAAAGGCCCACACACTCTGCATAGGTTTGTTCTGAAGATCTCTCTCAGATGAGTACCATCGCTAATTTATGGTGACCTCATCTGACCCTTTCTGGGTAGGAGGGGGAAGAAGATCATGGGGTTAGCTGTAAATGTATCATCTTGACCTTTGAGTATGCCTCCAATTTGCTTCACATTCTCTTTTAACATCTCAAAGACGGCTGAAATCTTAGCACTAAAGAGGCAATGTCATTTTGTCTGATTGATTAAAAGAGCAGGTTAGCATATAAATAAACACATCCTCAGAAAGATTATCTCTGCATGCGATTTTTGCAGCAAAATTGTAAACATAATTTAGAGAATGTAATTAGGATTTTACTACACAAAGTGAACAAAGAAAATCTCTTCCACCACCACTTCTCAGTGTTTGAAAACATTGTCAAAATCTTTTAAAATTTGTTAAACAGGAGACATTATATCAAATGGAATTTTATATTCACGGTATTTTTCAGCCCTCTTGTGTTCAAGGAAAAACACACACTTGTAAAGCAGAAAAAACCTTGGTAAGAAAAAGTAAGCTGACTCCTATGGGGAACAGCAGTCATCTTGGCCTTGTGAAAACCTGTTTCACTGTTCTCAAACATATTTTCCATCCACAAGGATGTAATCTAAAACTAATACAGAAAACAATAACTTAAGTAAACAACTGAAACTGATCTTTTTTATATTTTTCTGAAAAGTCTGAACTGTTGTAATCTTGTAAAGATTTCTGACATGGCATAGTGACATGACCACAGACCTCACAGGATCCTTAAAAAAAACAGCGATCTCAAAATTACTAAACCTTCAACTGAATCAACATTGAAATGATTATGAACTAGTTCTTCTCCCACTTTAAAACATTTCATTGTGAAAAGAACTTTAGTTTCCTCTGAAAATGTTTCTTGAAAATTATGAATAATAAATAATCTTCCCAAATGATTAACATATGTATATTTCATTAATAAGTATGTCATTGTTAACAGATTCTGATACGCTGTTTCAAAATGAGACAAGCATATGTTATTCATTAATGCAGTGTAGCAGTCCCTAAAAGCACTCAGGAGGGAAATTAGTTATGTGAAAATCTGAGTTTAAAAGAGAAAAAGAAACAAACTAAAGATATTTTCCAAATAACTGTGCTTGCAATATATATCAGCATAATCTAAAAATAACATAGCAACTATAACCAAAAACATCTGTGCTTTCAACCTATCTTATAGTACAAATCATTAATACAATTTACAATTCATGAGTCTATTCACAAATATATTCCAGTTGAGCAGCCCAGGGCCTAGAACTGAACAGATGTGGAACCAATTTGTGACCTTTATGGCACAGAGTTTCAAGAATTTAAAACGATGGAAATTCTCTGTTTCACTTGAAAAGCATTTTTCTTCAGCACTGATTTATGTACCTTATATTCCTTAAGCAAGGAAAGTTGAAGATATGGCCCTCTACATTCTTCGGCAAATTACATCTCAAGAATTATTACACATTTAATGGTCGTACATCTAGTGTCTCGGCAATAATAGCATCTCACTCTTTTTTTACCTGTTGTACCTGTTGCAAACCCTTAAATTAGTCTGAGACAGGACAAAAGCAAACTATGCAGAGGAGGGCAAGTGATCTAAAAACTCTTTAAAGAAAATGGTAATGTTACCCGAGAAGGTAACCCTATAGCAAAGAGATTACAGAAACACTATTCACAATTTGTTCTCTTAACCCACCTAAAGGCTGATGATTGAAAGCAAAATGGTAGGGGCAGATGGACAGTCAACAAAATACAATCTTCACATTTTTCTTCTGAAGTCTGTGATCAGGCTAGAAGGTTGAGCATTAAGCTAAAAAGAGATCTGTTTACTTCTTTCACCTAGTAGAACAATGTGTCTTTAGAGGAGTAAAATTCTTTGAAAAACTCTGGAGTAGTTTTTAAGAAAAGATTGTGGAAATGCGACTTTCTGAAATCCCTACAATGACAATTCCACCAGTCTCAAAAGCACTCACTCAAAATAAAAAGTTTGGACCCGTACTGAAAAATATTTTCCCTTTCAAATATATTTCTGTCTGAACTTATGAACTTATGATTACAGCTATAAAATTCCACAAACGAAATCATCTCTGTACTAATATATTAAGTGAGATATTTGTTACTTCATTTATTTATATGTTGGTTGACAATTACGCTGAGATTTTGCTAATGCTTGAAATGAAAAAGCTCCCAAGTTAAAAAAGACAAAAATTAATTTCTTCTTGAGTTACACCAGTCCCACCATAAAAATAGTGAGCTTTCAGACCGGTATACTAGTATATAATTCAGCACAATTTATGTTATGCAAAAGATTTTATCGTGCAGCAATAGTATCATGTAAAATGTGGCTAGGGTACACATTTGGATTTGGTGGGGATAAAAGTGTTGTCTGTTTGTGCACACAACCAGTCTACATTACAACCATGTCATAGACGCATCTGTCAATGAGTTTGTAAAACACAATGCTTTGCTCAGTCCAGGACTTGAAATATATCTTTAGAAATAATACCAAACATTTTCCCAACTGGAATTCATGTGTACTCCTGACTAGAAGTCACATGAAACATGACATTAACTATATCAAAGGTTTGCACGTGTTACACAACAGAACTATTTCTGTATATCCATGACAAAAACTCACCAATGGGTGCAATCTTTTACTGACAACTTGCTTTCAGGTGTCAGGACCACTTTCAAGACCTGACCGCATATGATCATGCAGTGCAAGGCTATCTTCCTGGAGGTAGCCTTCTTATTAGCCATCTACTCATCCAATGTCCAATTAAGAAATGTAGGCAGGTATCTAAGGCTTCAGGCCCAAGCAGAGGGCCCCCAGTTGTGGGCACCCAGCTGTTTCAACAGGACAGCTGTTTGCTGCTGAGGCAGAAAGATGAACCAATGAGTGTCTTGAAACTGAGATCCCCACAGAAGCAGATAGAATACCAAAACTCAAGAGGCCCAAAGCCAGTAGAGAACACCCCTCCAGAGAATTTGTTTCAGCTACGAGTAATCGTTCAACTTTAAAACACAACAAAAATCTTAAAATATAAAAGTAAAACATTGTGCAGTTAAGTGAGAATCAAATTTGCTTCAAACAATCACTGTGCAGCGATGCTGGCCGTGGGATGTAACTCCTAACATTTTCCCAAGGTTGACAGTTCTGTCATATTTGGCCAAACCACAGTGCAAACATTGAAGATGCCATAGGCTTGGAAAAACATCCCTCTGTATTTCAGCTTTGGAGTGGAGATTGGTATGTACAAATTTACACAATGTGGGATGATTGGATTTGGATTTTTAAGCTTACACTAGTCAGTATTTTGAAATGCAGCAAAAAAAAACATAATTTGAAACAATCTACCACTAAATTATACCTCTATTAAGCTAGGAATGGAGGTGGGAGAGGAATAATACCCTTTATTGTGTAAATCTCTGTTCTAAAATCTTTTGTCAAATGTGGAATCCTACAGATGAGACATTAAATCTAGATGTCATCTATTTGTGGACAGAAGGTATTCCGTGGCACTACTAGAAGAACAGGGAGTGAGGTTTCTTCTGGAATGCTGAATGGTATCAATATTTATCTTTAACCAACACAATCAAAAACAAATGGAAGAGATTTCTCCCATTGCTGCTTTGTGGAGCCCTGCCATGTGCAAATTGGCTGTTGAGTTTTCTTATCTAACAGCAATGACTTCAAAATTCTTTATTTGTGGTGAAATGTTTTGTGACATTCTGAGGAAGTGAAAGGCAGTATACAAATCCAAACTGTCTATCAAATATAACTTCATCAACTCTTGCTGGAAGAGGCATTACAAATGAATGCAAGCAGCTCCACAGAGAATGGGGCTTAAATGAATCCATTTGGTAATAACTAACCAACTGTGGCCTACACAACTTAAGCAAAACATAAAATAGTAGATTGAAATGGACCATTATGAATTAAGTAGTCAAGCTGAAACTGCTTACAAATCACAAATAATAATTGCAGAGGAAATGGCATCATTATAGCTTTGGCCAGTTGTCAAGTCTGTGTTCAATTTAGCCAATTATAGGATTCATGTTCATTAGAGAGTTCATTAGTTCTCTGCTGACAACTTTTTTTTGGCTCTATTTCCTTCTCCACCTTTGTGTTTCAGCACTTTACTGAGAATGGTCTGAACTGCTTCAAGGCCTCAGTAAATGTAATTTTTAAGCTTGTTCCCAGAATGTTCACAATGGCAGTTTAGGGCAATTTCTCTCTTAAATTCCTTCTTCTTCTGGCTTCCATTCATGGAGCTACATGCAGCTCACTGTGTCTCGCAGATTTGGTGCAGACCAGTGTCATGTTTCATGTGCTTTAGAAGTATGAAATTTGCCACTCAAAAGTTTAACATTTGAATATTAATATAGAATATTATAAAAAAATCCATCATATGCTAAAAGGTTTTGCAAATTTAATTTCAATTCTCTAAAGTAACAATGCAGTGTGATAATGACAGGTTGAACAGAAGCCACAAACTGCCTAATATACTCACCTTTCCTCTGTTCAGTCCAGCTCGTAGTAGCTCATCTTGATGGAAAATTTACAATATACATGTAAAAATATATGTCCTCAATTCTGACAACACATGAGAAAACTCCATTAATTTGTACAAATGAGCTACAAATATGAGGTTTGGATTGCACTGTGGATAGAACAAGAGTCCTAAAAGCAAATTATTGAAATACAGATTAAGGAAAGCCGATATGTCTTTACACAGACCACAATGGGTAAAAGCATGTTCCCAAAGAGTTTGTGAGGTAGCCCATGGTTTTCATAAAGAATGTGTAGCTTTCCCAGTAAAGGTGCTCTTTTGATTAAAGTTAGTTTACAAAGTTTTAAAATAGCTGTTTAAATGAACTTAGTTAGGTCCCAGGACATTTGAATAGGTCTAGACTTGGAACAGCCAAGGGTCACTAATGCAATTACTTTCTCCGAAAAAGGATCTTAATTTAAATTACTTCAATTCAGTCTTTCTTACTTGTACCCCACACTGTGGGCAATAAAACAAACTGTGCAACTTCACACCTCACTGGTAGAAAAAGACCAGCAGCAGAGACATGATGCACTCAATAACCTACTGTGTGGGTCCAAACGTTATTAATTGGTGCTACCTGATGCAAATTTCTTTTTGGGTTACAGACTTGTTTGAAATAACATTTCCAGTTTATTCTTTGTCGCCATAGTTGTTTTAAGACACAATAGTGGAGTGTGGGATTACATATTTAACTGATATCTGACTCTCTCTGTACTTTAATTATACTTTTATTTTCACATCATGGCACAAACTTATGTCCGTAAACATTTGTGGGCTGGATTATACAATGAAGGCAGGCTTTCCTCACCCCAACGTAAATTAAAGGACAAGCTTACCTCCTCTTAGTCAGCTTGTTTGGCTTTAATTTTTCAGACGATGGCCCTTAAATTAGGACAAATTAGGACTCCTGTCCATTTCCAAGAGGAAGTCCCTGCCTCAGTTGCTGGTCAATCAAAGACAAGCAATTTTGTGCCATTCTAGAATTGGTGGCCACAATCTATCATGCAGGAGGCCCGGGTAGGAAGAGAAACCATTGATGTTCGGAAGCCAGGTAAGTTTGGGATATTGCCAAGGTCAGACTGGCAGGCCCTGGCAAGGGGTCGGGGGCAAATTGGACAGACTGGGGGCGGGGGTGGGTGGATGTGGGAAACAAAACTGTTGGGGGGGCTTCTGATTGATACAGGGATCCGGGATACCCTTCATTGACCAACCAACTCCACGGTTAACCCTGCTGGGTTGCACATTGGGTGCAAGCTCTTTCGCTGCCTGTTAAGTCAGAGCAGCCGTGGGATGATGCCTTTAATATGCCCACTTAAGGACCTCAATTGGGCAGTGGATGGGCGGCCCACAAAATGCCTCCCCACCCTCTGTAAAATCGTGGCAAGGCTGGCAGGTCAGCGGGGGCTAATGGCACAGTACCTGAATTTATAAGTTCATCTGCCTGTTTTCCTGCTGGTGGGTGGCCCGTAAAATTTAGCCTATACTTTTCCTAGCAGGTTATTATGTGCATCCTGGATCTGCTGCTGGTCATCACCACATAAAACTTGTTATTCTGGAAGCGTAAATGTTTTTTGTACCAGTTAGTAGTTTCTTTTGCTTCAGTTTCATTAGTGAGGCTGTTTGTACCTGTGCCAGTGATTGTATTAAATAACCTGGGACGATTCTCCCAAAAAAATTCTAAGTGTGGAATTTGTGTGAAAACTAGAGTAAATCATGCTGGTTTTTTCAATGGGAGTTCAGGGAAGAATCTTCCACACTATGCATAGTGCACTAGCATAAATCACGCTCAAAATATGTGGATGGAGCCAATTCCTGCCCAGGAGGCTGGCAGTGTGACACTGAGCAGGACACTGCATGTGCACCAATCTGTCAGCACTGAGATCAATGCATGCACAGTGGCCCCTGTCTCCTGGCCTCCCGATTTCCCTCACCCGCCCCCATAGCCTGATCACTGGCCCCTAAGCAAGACCAGGCCCAGCTCCCCCTGCCTCAATCAGGGCCCACCCCCACCCGATTGCTGGCCACCCTCCCTCTGCTCGCAATCCCAAATACAGAGTGGCAGCAGGCACCGCACCGCCCCCGCTCCCCCCCCCACCCCCCCAAAACCTCCAACAGGCCCTGCCCCCATTAGGCCCTGCTCCCCCCGGCAATGCCCCATGCCTGGTGGGCAGAGCCAAGATGCATCCTGAAAATTAGCACTTTGCCCCTTGGGCAGTGCCAGGGGGCCCAGACTAACACTGCTAAGGTGCCAATGCCTAATGAGCACCCCAACCATCTCCTGACTCTGGTGGATCCCAGTTGTCCCCACTTCACTCCAGCCGGGTCAGGCTGCCAGCTTCCCACAAGTGGGGAGCTACTGTAAATCCCATTGAAATACTCCTGGTGTCATAGAGTCATAGAGGTTTACCGCATGACTCTATGACACCAGGAGCAGTTGGCCCATATCCCTGTATACCCATCTTACGCATGTGACTATGTAAATGCTTTTTAAAAGACAAAATTGTATATACCTCTGGCACTGCCTCTGGCAGTTTGTTCCAGACGCTCACCACTTTGTGAAAAAATTGCACCTCTGGACTCTTTTGTATCTCTCCCCTCTCATCTTAAATCTATGCCCTCTAGTTTTAGACTCCCCTATCTTTGGGAAAAGATATTGACTATCTAGCTGATCTATGCCTCTCATTATTTTATAGACCTCTATAAGATCACCTCTCAGCCTTCCTCGCTCCAGAAAAAAAAGTCCCAGTCTATCCAGCCTCTCATAGCTCAAACCATCAAGTCCCGGTAGCGTCCTAGTAAATCTTTTCTGCACTCTTTCTAGTTTAATAATATCTTTTCTATAATAGGGTGACCAGAACTGTACACAATATTCCAAGTGTGGCCTTACCAATGTCTTGTGCAACTTCAACAAGACATCCCAACTCCTGTATTCAATGTTCTGACCAATGAAACCAAGCATGCTGAATGCTTTCTTCACCATTCTGTCCAGCTGTGACTCCACTCTCATGGAGCTATGAACATGTGCCCCTAGAACTCTTTGTTCTGTAACTCTCCGCAATGCCCTACCATTAACTGAGTAAATCCTGCCCTGGTTCAATCTACCAAAACACATCAACTCACATTATCGAAATTAAAATCCATCTGCCATTCATAAGAACATAAGAAATAGGAGCAGGAGTAGGCCATCTAGCCCTTCGAGCCTGCCCCGCCATTCAATAAGATCATGGCTGATCTGTTGTGGCCCAATTCGCCAGCCCATTGGCCCAACTGATCAAGATCTTGTTGCAATCTGAGATAACCTTCTTCGTTGTCCGCTTTGTCACCAACCTTGGTGTCATCTGCAAACTTACTAATCATACCTCCTATATTCTCATCCAAATCATTAATATAAATGCCAAATAACAGTGAAGTAGCACTGATCCCTGAGGCACACCGCTGGTCACAGGCCTCTAGTTTGAAAAACAACCCTCTACCCTCTGGTTTCTGTCATCAAGCCAATATTGTATCCATTTAGCTACTTTGCCCTGTATCCTGTGAGATTTAACCTTATGCAACAACATACCATGCGGTACTTGGTCAAAGGCCTTGGTCATGTCCATGTAGACAACATCAACTGCATTGCCCTTATCCACCTTCTCGGTTACTCCTTCAAAATACTCAATCAAATTTGTGAGAAATAATTTTCCACTCACAAAGCCATGCTGACTGTCCCTAATCAGTCCTTGCAGCTCTAAATGCCTATAGATCTTGTCTCTCAAATTACCTTCCAACAACTTACTCACCACAGATGTGAGACTCACTGGCCTGTAGTTCCCAGGCTTTTCCCTGCAGCCCCTTTTAAACAAAGGCACAACATTTGACACCCTCCAATCTTCAGGCATCTCCCCGTGACTATCGATGATTCAAATATCTCTGCTTGGGGACCTGCAATTTCCTCCCTTGCCTCTCACGATGTTCTGGGATACACTTCATCAGGTCCTGGGGATTTATCTACCTTGATGCACTTTAAGACCTTCAGCACCTCCTTCTTGTAATATGTACACTCCTCAAGACATCATTATTTATTTTCCCAAGTTGCGTAACATCCGTACTTTTCTTAATAGTAAAAACTGATGAGAAATATTCATTTAGGATCTCACCCATCTCTTGTGGATCCGCACATAGATGACCTTGTTGATTCTTAAGAGGCCCTACTCTCTCCCTAGTTACTCTTTTGGCCTTTAAGAATTTGTAGAAACTTTTTGGATTCTCCTTTTCCTTATCTGTCAAAACAATCTTGTGCCCCCTTTTTGCCCTCCTGATTTCTCCCTTAACTATACTCTTATACCTCCTATACTCTTCAAGGTACTCACTTGATCCCAGCTCCCTATGCATATCATGTGCCTCTTCCTTCTTCTTGAGCAGGGCCTCAATATGCCTAGTCATTCAAGGTTACCCTACTTTTACTAGCTTTGTCCTTCACTCTAAGAGAAATGTGCCTACCCTGAACCCTGGTTAACACACTTTTGAAAGCCTCCCACTTACCAGACATCCCTTTGTCTTCCCACAGACTCCCCCAATTAACTTTTGAAAGGTTCTGCCTGATACTATCAAAATTGGCATTGCCCCAATTTAAGATTTTGGGGCAGACCTATCATTCTCTAAAGCTATCTTAAAACTAATAGAATTATGGTCACTGGTCCCAAAGTGATCCCTCACTAACACTTCTGTCACCTGCCCTTATTTCCCTTATTTATGGTGGGGCAAGGAAAGACCAGCAGGCCTGAAAACTTCAGCCTGGGCCCACTAATAGCATTTAAAATACGTTTAAATTAACATGCGCATACATTAATTAGCTCCACATGAGCTCTGGTGCCGGAAATTCGGTGCTTGGAGAGACACTTGGGCCCAGGTGCCCATCGTGGATCGCACAAATCTGGCACTGCCTAAATCTCCTGGTCCGCTGCACTAAAAAAATCAGCGCAGTGGGATGAGAGAATTGCCCCCCTTTGTTTTTTTTTCATTAAGCAGATGGCTAATTTTTGGAAGTGGCAGGAGTACAGTGGAAAAAAGAAACCGCAGTTGCATGTATCAGAAAATCCCAACAACATAAATACTTGAGTTGCAGCACATAAGAGTATTGTGCTGCTGGTACATTGTGAAAGAAGCTGGAGACGCACATCAACTTTACTATACTAGTGATAAAAAGAAAAAAAGATGCATACATAAATGGTGATAAAAAGAGTTAAATAAATAAACGTAGGAAAGGGAATGGCCTATTCAGCCATGACATTGTGGCTGATTTGTATCATAACTTCATCTACTCACCTCAGTTCGGTAATTTTTAATATTCTTGCCACATAAAAATCCATCAATCTCAGTTTGAAGTTTTCAACTGACCTAACCTGAATATCTTCTTGGGGAATAGAGTTTCAGATTTCCACTCCCCTTCTTGTGGAGAAATGATTTCTGACATAGCCCTTGAATGGCATATTTTTAAGTTATATACTCTTGCTCCGGACTCACCAACCAGAGGAAATAGTTTCTCTCAATCTCTCAAATTCTTTAATCACCTTAGAAACCTCAACTAGACTGTCTCTTAATTTTCAATATCCAAGATAACAGAAGCCCATGGCACTCTCCATTGTCATCAATGATGCTGGGAAAGTGGAAATGGCCAGCAACATACCCACCTAAGGCCCAGAGTCAACAAGGGACTGCCCCTTGCCTCCAAACTTGCCGTGCCGGGTAGGGGGCGTGGTGGTGGGCGGGGGGGTGGGTTGGATAGTGATGGTGGTAATTTATTTCGGCCCATTGTAGCTGAGTGGCAGAAATATTAAAAAAAGCTTTACTCACAACATCTCAAGAGGAAAGTACATGTGTAAACACCATTTTAAATTAACAGCCTAATGTTAAAAAAACACTTGTGCAAATTATATTTCATAATCACTTCAACATGTTTAAAAAAAGAGTACTTTGTGCCCTATTCCTTCACAGCCATGATCTGGGCATGTTTGACATTCAGCAATTAGGCTTTAGTTGGTACTCACATTTTCACAAGCTGAAATGTCATGCCATACTCTCAGTTTTTTTCTACTGATATTCTACACAGTGAGAGGAAGTCACGTACACACTTGGTTACAAAATAATGAACTCTGCCTTAACTTAGGTCACAAGACTGTGTTCACTGATGTGGAAACACAGACAGGTAAGGCTTTCAACTCATTAGACATCAAAAGGAGATCAGTGTATGATGGCAAAAGAATCTTTTATCAAGTCTTATGAAAGTTAGGACTTAAGTTATTGAGGTGGTAATTAGATTTACTCAAACGGACAGAGGAAGAGAATTTTAAAAAATCAGGGAAATAATCTACAATTTAAATACTGATGTCTAAAATGGCATTAACAGAAGCTGTAAAATAATCTAATAACCATAGACATAATAATTTGCACTTCAATGTAAAGTATAAGTTTAATATGAATGTTTCTTTAGTACGGGACATGTATTTAACTTGGTCTATAATCTTCTAATCTGACAACAGTGCTAAAGCACTGGATTCCTGAATAGGAGGCTGGAGCTTAAATTCCAGTCTCAACAGTATTGATTAGAATACAAGAATATACAAGAACACATGAAACAGAAGCAGGAATAGGCCAGCAGGCCTTTCAAGCCTGCCCCACCGTACAATACAATCATGGCTGATCTATGCCAGCCCCAATTCCTTTTCTAAGCCATTTCTCCATAGCATTCTATTCCTCAATCTATCAAATACTTATCCATTTCCATTTTGAATATTTCTAATGACCCAACCTCCACCTACGTTTGGAGCAGAGAATTCCAGAGATTCACCACCTTCTGCAAGAAGAAATTTCTATGTGCCGCAATTGTAAATGAATGGTCCTTTATCTAGTAGCTATGTCCCCTTGTTCGAGACTCTCCCACTCGTGAAAACATCTCACCATCTATCCTGTCAAGCCCCCTTAGGATCTTATTTGTTGGAATAAGATCACCCCTCATTCTTCTAAACTCCAAGGAATGCAGGCCCAGACCATTTAGTCTTCTCATCCCAGGAATTAGCCTGATGAATCTCCTTTGGACTGCCTCCAATGTTACTATAATTTTTTATAGATAAGGGGATCAAAATGGTATGCAATATTCCAGGTGAGTCGTCACCAACACCCTGTACAATTGCAACAAAATCTCCCTATTTTTAAACTCCAACCCCTTTGCAATTAAGGCCAAATGCCATTTGCCTTCTTGCTGGATCTGCCTGCTAGTTTTTTATGAACACCTCAATCCCTTTATACTTCACTCACCTGCAGTCTCTCTCCATTTAGATAATACACTGCCTATTCATTTCTCCTACCAAAGTGCATGACCTCACGCTTCCCCACATTAAATTCCATTTTGCCAGGTTTTCGCCTAGTCACCCAATCTATTTATATCCCTTGTAGAGTAACAATATGTCACAGATATGTCATAGGGCTAGAAAATAAGTTAGAGGGCTGCACTTGGGATTGTAATATAAATATCTTTAAAAAAATTCTCTGCTTTTTAAAGTTATTTTCGAATTAACTAACTCAGTGACAGCAGACAGAGAGTTGTTGACTCTGCCAAGGTTCTGAGAGGAGTGCTTCACCTTGCAATATTCCCTCTCTTCAGGGATGTTTTATTTGGCTCCAACTTAAGACTGTTAGACACTCACTGCAAAACTACAGTTAAATAAAATCTAGTCCTCTCAATCTGAGGCAGTGTTCAACTAAATGTCAAAATGGGAAGGGCAGACGGGGGAAGGTGGGTGTGATAACCCCCCACGAGATCCAGAGGGAATGGCAGATTGAGTTTTCTTGGAAACAGACAATGGCCTGCCCCGTTGGAATTCATTACCTGAGCCTGGCCGTCCTAGGACTGGTGTTTGTCAGTGGGGTAGTTTGTGGGGGTAGTTTGCAGGGAGGGAGAGGGGGAGGGTGCGTACTTGTGAGGGTAATATGGAGTTCCATGGAGGTTCAGGGGCATTACAGAAGAATCCTGGAGGAATAATCAGGGGTGGGAAGGGAGCTGAGGGGAGCTTGTGGAGGAGATGGGGAGGTAAATGGGTGGTCCTGTAGGGGGCTGGGGGTGTGGAGTGTGGTGTGGGGCAGGATCTTGTAGGAGGGTTGCAAGGACAGTACATATCATACATATATTCCTAATAGAAAGATTAAAGTTTTAACTCATTTAACCACATTTTTTAAAGTTTAGTGGAAATGAGCTCAATGAGCAGCAGGCAAACCTTATGAACAAGGTGAGCTTGATGATGACATGGGGAAATGGAGAAGAAGCTACAGTATGTTCAGAACTAAGACAAAGGAACCTGGAAAATGTTTTCCTTATTAGGCATAGAGAGAGGCAAAGGCAACTGAACAGGTGGATTCAATCTTGATGATAATGAAGTTCATGAACTCCTTGCACATGATGGTGAAGTTGAGGAACTTGAATTTAGAGACAATGTGAGTGATACAGAAACCACTGGACTGATCTATATAAAGGAGTTACGGATTCTGTGATAGATCGACATAAAAGTGATTCACAGAAAGGGTTTTATGGGTGACGTACTGTGTGATAAACATGTGCAGAAATGATTCACAGAAAGGCCATCACCAATATATTAAGTCTTGTGATAAATCTACAGAGAATATGAGAGTTTTTGCCATATATTTACAAATATATAAACACATGTAAACATGCTTGAAGGCTGCAATGAGATATTTGGAACCATTGGCCCTCATTAGTTCATTTCAAGTCCAGCATATCTAATTTACACAGCAGTTTTTTGTAGCAAATTGCAGCTATTGTAAATTAGAATACACTATCTAAATGGTGCAAATTTATTTATGCTGAGGTTACAAATAAGTAAAAATGCTCACCTCATACTCTTAAGCTTTAAACCACTTACAATTACAAAATGCCTTGCAACAATATCAAGAACTCAGTACAATTTGAATTCTCTCTAGTTTTATACTGGTTTCTACTGCATACAACTGGATGGATAGTATTCTACTATCTAGGATTATTTAACATGTTCTTTCAGGAGTGGGGAAGGGGAGAAAGACAACAGAAATTGGAAACTAGCAGCATCAAATTCAGCTTGGATCAATAAATCTACAGAGAGCTTTTTCTTTGCTTATTGAATTTTGCAATAAAAAAACCCTTCAGTTCAACCTTCTAAATTGGTTATGGGGAGATCAATTGAAAACCTGAAAACAAAACAAAAATATTTCTTGCGAATTACCCAAGCTTAATCTGCAGGTCTTCACTCTCGTTTGTTTTTACCTTTCAAGGGCAACTTTATATTTGCAATATTACTATAGCTCTGAAGTGCCAGGTGTTGTAGGTAAAATGTTAGAATCCGTCATCAAGGAGGAAATAGCGAGGCATCTTGAGGGGAATTGCTTGATAGAGCATACACAGCACGGTTTCGTTAAGGGGAAGTCGTGTCTGACAAATTTATTGGAGTTCTATGAGGATGTGTCTAGGGCGGTGGATAGAGGAGAGCCGGTGAATGTGGTCTTTCTTGATTTTCAGAAGGCGTTTGACAAGGTGCCTCACAAGAGGTTATTGCAGAAGGTAAGGGGGCATGGAGTTGGGGATAGGGTGTTAGCGTGGATAGAGGATTGGTTGTCAAATAGGAGGCAGAGAGTGGGGGTTAATGGGTGCTATTCGGATTGGCGGTTGGTGACTAGTGGAGTGCCCCAGGGGTCGGTGCTGGGGCCTCAGCTATTTACCATTTATATAGATGAACTGGAGGAGGGAACCGAGTGTATGGTGTCGAAATTTGCTGACGACACCAAGATTGGTGGAATGGCAAATTGCGCGGAGGGTGTGGAGAGTCTGCAGAAGGATCTAGATAGGCTGGGCGAATAGGCCAGGAACTGGCAAATGGAATTTAATGTTGGCAAGTGCGAGGTGGTCCACTTTGGTAGGAATAATGGTAGGAAGGACTATTACTTAAGTGGCGAAAAACTGCAGCAGGCGACGGTGCAGAGGGACCTTGGGGTCCTTGTTTAGAGTAGCTAAGAGTAGTGGGCGAGAAGAGGATTGGGAGAGGTTTAAATGTCAACAAAGATTGACAAAGAAGTTGATAAAGAAGGGTAGGAGAAACTATGAAGCTGGGCTAGCGCTTAATATAAAAAAAAGCAAGAGTTTTTATAAATATATAAAAAGGAAGAGGCTGGCTAGGGTGAACGTTGGTCCTTTAGAGGATGAGAAGGGGGACTTAGTGGTAGGGGATGGGGATATGGCGAAGGTCTTGAATAACTTTTTTGTTTCTGTCTTCACGGAGGAGGACGTGAATAATTTGCCGGGTGTTAGAGATGGAAAGGTGGTAGGACTGGAGGGTCTTAATGACATTACTGTTACTAGAGAGGCGGTGCTCAACAGACTGGAGGGGCTGATTGTGGACAAGTCGCCAGGACCGGATGGAATGCATCCGAGGGTTCTGAAAGACATGGCGGAGGTGATACTGGATGCCTTGGTGGTTATTTTCCAGACATCGCTGGATTCCGGGGAAGTGCCGGAAGATTGGAAAACGGCTAATGTTACGCCGTTGTTTAAGAAGGGTGCCAGGCAAAAGGCAGGGAATTATAGGCCGGTTAGTTTAACGTCTGTTGTAGGTAAAATGTTAGAATCCGTCATCAAGGAGGAAATAGCGAGGCATCTTGAAGGGAATTGCTTGATAGAGCAGACGCAGCACGATTTCGTTAAAGGGAAGTCGTGTCTGACAAATTTACTGGAGTTCTATGAGGATGTGTCTAGGGCGGTGGATAGAGGAGAGCCAGTGGATGTGGTCTTTCTTGATTTTCAGAAGGCGTTTGACAAGGTACCTCACAAGAGGTTATTGCAGAAGGTCAGGGGACATGGAGTTGGGGGTAGGGTGTTAGCGTGGATAGAGGATTGGTTGTCAAATAGGAGGCAGAGAGTGGGGGTCAATGGGTGCTATTCGGATTGGCGGATGGTGACCAGTGGAGTGCCCCAGGGGTCGGTGCTGGGGCCTCAGCTATTTACCATTTATATAGATGATCTGGAGGAGGGAACCGAGTGTATGGTGTCGAAATCTTGCTGATGACACCAAGATTGGTGGAACGGCAAATTGTGCGGAGGGTGTGGAGAGTCTATAGAAGGATCTAGATAGGCTGGGCGAATAGGCCAGGAACTGGCAAATGGATTTTAATGTTGGCAAGTGCGAGGTGGTCCACTTTGGTAGGAATAATGGTAGGAAGGATTATTACTTATGTGGCGAAAAACTGCAGCAGGCGACGGTGCAGAGGGACCTCGGGGTCCTTGTGCATGAGTCGCAAAAACCCAGCTTGCAGGTGGTCAGGAAGGCAAATGGGATGCTGGCCTTCATAGCGAGGGGGATTGAATATAAAAGTAGGGAGGTCTTGCTGCGGCTGTATAGGGCATTGGTGAGGCCGCAGCTGGAGTACTGTGTGCAGTTCTGGGCGCCGTACTTACGCAAGGATATTTTGGCCTTGGAGGGAGTGCAGAGGAGGTTTACTAGGCTGATACCGGAGTTGAGGGGGTTGAGCTATGAGGAGAGGCTGAATAAATTAGGCTTGTACTCGTTAGAGTTTAGAAGAATGAGGGGAGATCTCATTGAGACGTATAAGATGATGAATGGGATGGATAGGATAGAGGTGGAGAGACTCTTCCCGCTCAGAAAGGATAGTAGGACTAGGGGGCACAGCCTCAAGATAAAGGGGGGGCGGTTTAGAACGGAGTTGAGGAGGAACTTCTTCACTCAAAGGGTGGTGAATCTCTGGAATTCTCTGCCCGTTGAAGTGGTGGAGGCTGCCTCGCTAAATATTTTTAAGAGGCGGGTTGATAGGTTTTTGATAAGTGAGGGGATTAAGGGTTATGGGGAGAGGGCGGGAATGTGGAACTGAGCCACGACAGATCAGCAATGATCTTATTGAATGGCGGGACAGGCTCAAAGGGTTGATGGCCTACTCCTGCTCCTATTTCTTATGTTCTTATGTGATGTATGTTATTGACAACATGACCAACTTATCAATTTTCGTAGGTTCTGCCAAGGTTTTGAATCAGTAACAGTATTGCAGCACAAAAAATCTACTATATTGCTTTTTTGCCACACATGCCTGTAGGATTGAGGCCTTGCTGTTCATAGTTAGAAATACAATGTGTAAAATACAGTTACGTTTGTAGCCAATAGCACAATTCCAAGATGGACGCTTCCTGTCTAAAAGACCTGGAAGTGAATATTTCTAAAGAATGTATGGACAAAAAAATGAATGTAATAAAATAAGAAGGGTGGATTTGCTACTTCCCCTCACATGTTTCGCAGTGGCAGAGACAGACAGCATTGGCTGGAGGCTGGATCTTCTGGTCCCACCACCATTGATGGAGTTTTCCATTGTATGGATAGATGCTGCAGGGAAACCCACGGCAGAACTGGATGATCCTGCTAGTGGGAATAGGCAGATAATTCTGGCCAGAAGGTGTGTTGGATTAGAAAGGACCACTGTCATCCATTTGGCTAGTTCCAGTGTTTGGTTAAGGCTCATGCAATGTTGGTCTTTATCTCAAGGAGGCTGGATTGAAAAATAGAAGATTATGCTTCAGTTGATTACATCCTTGGGAAGATCCTATTGGAAATATTGTGTTCACTTTTTGGGCACTGCATCTCAGAATCATGAGCTTTCAGAGTCCGTCTCCTTCATCAGATGAGTGGAGGTAGGTTCACAAACATGGCATGTATAGGCAAAAATACAATTGCAAGATAATTATAGCTTGGAAAGTGAAGTCCTTCCGGAATCTTGTCTGCTTTCTTGCGTCTTTGTAGAAACTTAACATGCGTGACCTTCTTGGCGATCGCCTCCACTTTGAGTCAGCGATTTGTGGTGTCGATGGTAGCCATGAGGTGGAGATGCTGGCGATGGACTGGGGTGAGCACAGTAAGATACCCAAGTTCTGCCCATGAGGACAGCCTCAACTGGGATCTTGGGATCATGTCACACTACTTGTAACCCCCACCATACTGCCTGGGTTTGCAAAATTCTTCTAACTGTCCTGGCTTGAGACAATTCACACCTCTTTAACCTGCGATTATCCCTCTCCACGCACACAGTTTGTATCTGTAAATACTTGATTACCCGTTAAGACTCGCATTCCAACCATTCTCAACACTCCAATCTGTAATTATCTTGTAACTTTGTCTTTGTCTGTATATGTCATGTTTGTGAACCTACTTCAACTCATCTGATGAAGGAGTAGCACTCTGAAAGCTTGTAATTCCAAATAAACCTGTTGGATTTTAACCTGATGTTGTGACACTTTTACCTGTGACTACCTTTTCAGAAAGAGAATTCCAAAGACTCACTTCCATTTGGGGAACAAAAATATTCTCCTCATCTCTGTCTTAAATGGGTGACCCCCTCATTTATAAATAGTGAGTGTTAGTTCTAGATTTTCCCATGGAACAAACATCCTTTCCACATGCGCCCTGTGAAGATCCCTCAGGGTCTTACATGTTTCTATCAGGTTGCCTCTAACTTTTCTAAATTCCAGTGTAAATAAGCTTAGTCTATCCAAACTTTGCTCTTAAGCTCTGTAGGGAAAAATATTGCCTGTGGTGAAGGAAGTCAAGAAAAAGGGACTGGATTTTCCCTTCCTGGTATGGAGCAAACCTTTGTTGGGTGGACAAAATGGAAGCATGTATTCTGCGTCCAGAGATCCTGCTGTAATTCCTATTGCTGGCTATTTTGACTAGCTTGGGAAAGGGGGAGAATCACGAACCCAATGTAGTATTCTCAACCCTGCCATCTCCATTTCAGGGTATTTTAGAACCCCTGCAATTTTCATGGGAATCTCCTGAAGGCAATGTGGTTCATAACAGCTGTGAGATGTCATGAACATGGCAGAATCTTAGTCTGATCTCCTGAACCCTTTGACACGCAAGTTCAAAAGTTGTTGCCAACTTTACATGGCATAATGTAATAAGAACATAAGAAATAGGAGCAGGAGTAGGCCATCTAGCCCTTCGAGCCTGCCCCGCCATTCAATAAGATCATGGCTGATCTGAAGTGGATCAGTTCCACTTTCCCGCTTTCTCCCATAACCCTTAATTCCTCTATCTATCAGAAACCTATCTACCCGTGACTTAAATATATTTAGCGAGGTAGCCTCCACCACTTCAATGGGCAAAGAATTCCAGAGATTCACCACCCTTTAAGTGAAGAAGTTCCTAATCAACTCTGATCTAAACTGCCCCCCCTTATCTTGAGGCTATGCCCTCTAGTCCTGCTATCCTTTCCAAGCGGGAAGAATCTCTCTACCTCTACCCTATCTATCCCTTTCATTATCTTATACATCTCTATAAGATCCCCCCTCAGCCTTCTAAACTCCAACGAGTACAGACCCAGTCTATTTAGTCTCTCTTCATGGGCTAACCCCCTCATCTCCAGTATCAGCCTAGTGAACCTTCTCTGCACTCCCTCCAAGGCCAGTATATCCCTCCGCAAGTGCAGCGACCAAAACTGCACACAGTACTCCAGCTGTGGCCTCACCAGTACCCTGTACAGTTGCAGCAAGACCTCCCTGCTTTTATTTTCTATCCCCCTCACTATAAATGCCAACATTCCATTTGCCTTCTTGATAACCTGCTGCACCTGCAGACTGGGTTTTTGTGACTCGTGCACAAGGAACTCCAAGTCCCTCTGCACCATAGCACGCTGCAGCTTTTCGCCTTTTAAATAATAATCCCTCCTACTATTATTTCTACCAAAGTGGATAACCTCACACTTGCTAACATTATACTCCATCTGCCAGATCCTCGCCCACTCACTCAGCCTATCCAGATCTCTCTGCAGACTTTCCACACCCTCTACGCAATTTGCTTTTCCACTCATCTTCGTGTCACCAGCAAATTTCGTCAACTTACACTCAGCCTCCTCCTCCAGATCATCTATATAAATGGTAAACAGTTGAGGCCCCAGCACCAATCCCTGTGGCACTCCACTAGTCACCAACTGCCAACCAGAATAGCACCCATTGATACTAACTCTCTGCTTCATAAGAACATAAGCACATAAGAAATAGGAGCAGGAGTAGGCCATCTAGCCCCTCGAGCCTGCCCCGCCATTCAATAAGATTATGGCTGATCTGTCGTGGCTCAGTTCCACATTCCTGCCCTCTCCCCATAACCCTCAATCTCCTTGCCTATCAAAAACCCATCAACCCGCGTCTTAAAAATATTGAGCGAGGCAGCCTCCACCACTTCAACGGGCAGAGAATTCCAGAGATTCACCACCCTTTGAGTGAAGAAGTTCCTCCTCAACTCCGTTCTAAACTGCCCCCCCCTTTATCTTGAGGCTGTGCCCTCTAGTCCTGCTGTCCTTTCTGTGCGGGAAGAGCCTCTCCACCTCTATCCTATCCATCCCATTCATCATCTTATATGTCTCAATGAGATCTCCCCTCATTCTTCTAAACTCTAACGAGTACAAGCCTAGTTTATTCAGCCTCTCCTCATAGTTCAACCCCCTTAACTCCGGAATCAGCCTAGTAAACCTCCTCTGCACTCCCTCCAAGGCCAAAATATCCTTGCGTAAGTGCGGCGACCAAAACTGCACACAGTACTCCAGCTGCGGCCTCACCAGTGCCCTATACAGCTGCAGCAAGACCTCCCTACTTTTATATTCAATCCCCCTCGCTATGAAGGCCAGCATCCCATTTGCCTTCCTGACCACCTGCTTCCTATTAGACAGCCAATCTTCTATCCATGCTAACACCTTACCCCCAACTCTGTGCACGCTAACCTTCTGTGGCAACCTTTTGTGCGGCACCTTAAATGCCTATTGGAAATCTAAAAACACCACATCCACCGGTTCCCCTCTGTCTACCGCACTAGTCACATCCTCAGAAATCCAATATATTCGTCAAACACGACTTCCCCTTAACGAATCCGTGCTGCGTCTGCTCAATCAAACCATTCTTTTCTAGGTGCCTCGCTATTTCTTCCTTGATGACGGATTCTAGCATTTTTCCAACTACAGACATTAAACTAGCCGGCCTATAATTTCCTGTCTTTTGTCTGCTACCTTTTTTAAACAGCGTGTAACATTAGCCGTTTTCCAATCTTCTGGCACTTCCCAGAGTCCAGCAAATTTTGATAAATAATTACTAAGGCATCCGCTATCACCTCTGCCATTTCTTTCAGAACCCTGGGATGCATTCCATCCGGTCCCGGGGACTTGCCTACCTTCAGTCCCGTTAGTCTATCCAGCACTACCTCTCTAGTGACAGTAATCGCATTAAGGCCCTCATCTCCTCCCATCGTTCTATCTTTAATATCTGGCAAACTATTCATGTCCTCCTCCATGAAGACCGAGGCAAAAAACTTATTTAAAGCCTCAGCCATTTCCTCATTGCCCACTGCTAAATCCCTCCTCTCATCCTCCAAGGGTCCAACATTCACTCTAGCCAGTCTCCTTTATATATTTGTAAAAACTTTTACTGTCATTTTTTATGTTTAGAGCTAGTTTAGCTTCATACTCTAATGCTGTGTGATAAATAAAATATGTTTTTAATGCAGTCATTAATGATAAGGCTATGTTCTTAAAAGGTAAGTAACCATTCATGTTGTGAAAGAGAAACTTGTTCTGATGCATTAGAGCACATTTTCAAAGGATAAAGTGTTGCTCTTCATTGAAACGTGTTGATATAAAATTTGACTTTTTCAGTTGTCACTACAATTTAATCATTTAATAGAATAACAGCTTAGACATCCATCCACTGCTCTTAAGCTTAAAAAAAGATGGCTAAGGTCTTTCAATGACTTCAAAAATGTTATTGTAGTTGTTATTTATTCGTAGGATTACATTAACACTACAACGAGGTTATTGTGAAAATCCCCTAGTTGCCACACTCTGGCTCCTGTTCGGACACACTAAGGGAGAATTTATACATCTAACCAGCATCTCTTTTCAACTGTGGGAGGAAACTGGAGCACCCGGAGGAAATCCATGCAGACTCGGGGAGTACATGCAAACTCCACACAGATGGTGACTCAAGCCATCACCTGGGTCCCTGGCGCTGTGAGGCAGCAGTGCTAACCACTGTGCTGCCCCTGTATTCAACTCTGGAGGCTTTGCTTACACAACTGTGAAATGTAACCCAATTATGAATGCTTGTCTGATTTCCAATTACATTAATAACTTCATTTCAGCAGGGATTGTTGATGCAGTCATTCAATAGAATCTCATATGTTTGCTGGGCTCAGCTCCAAACTCCATGAGTGGATTCAGCTGGGCAAAGATTGTTGATATGGATGTCAGGGTGTCTATGAGTTTATTTATCTTGATATTTTTATGACCATTTCATAGGGATATGTTTTTGAAATGTCTTCTCCTTGCTTAAGTTGACAATTTCATAGGGCTCATGATTCCTGTATATACTGGGTGAATATTTTGGAGGGGGGGAAAGAGGTATGAGATTGGGAGTAAGCATTATGGATGAATTGGTGAATGAGGACATGAGATTAAATGGAGAAGATGTAGAGGGCCTGGGGAGTCATTGGGATTACTTTGGGTGTGGGAAGCTAGAGATTTGGGAGGGAGAGGTGAGGGATGAGAAAGAGGGTGAAGGTTAGGGGGTTTCACTCTCATTCACTGAACTGGGCTTATGTCCCAGCCAATGAAGGCAGGCCTTCTAATCTAGCATCTGCCCATCTCCCTTCACCCCTCCGCCTTAAGATTTAGGAACAGATGTAGGCCATTCAGTCCATCAAGTTTGGTTTGCTATTCAATGAAATCATACTGATCTGATATTTTCCCAACTTATCCTCATAACCCTTGATTCCCTTACTGATTTAAAACTTGTCCATCTTTGCCCTGAAGATACTTAAAGGCCCCCCTCCACAACTCTCTGTGGTAAAGAATTTCACAGATTCACTACCCTCTTGAGTAAAGAGATTTTTCCCCATCTCTGGTTTAAATGAGTGACCCCTTACTCTGAAATTATACCCTCTGGTTCTTGGCAGGTGTCGATCCCAGCTCCAGTCTGCCTCTGACTGAGGGGGAAAATATGTTGGGCCAACTTGGCTGCTCAGGAAATAAGAATGAGACTTTGGAAAATGACCTCAGTCCTGATTCCCATCCCAAAGAGGGAAATCCAGCCCAAATTTTGTCAAGTTAAAGCCAGGTCATTTGGGACTAAAATCAAGGTGAATTTTTCTTTAAAAATGTGTTGTAGAATATATTAGCTGAAAGGCTGTGGATTCTGGGTCAATTGGAGCATTCTTGAATGAGATGGTTGGATTTTTGTAAAGTTAAAGTGTTTTCAAATATGGAGTAAAGGCAGCTACATAAGATTGAGGTACAGATGAGCTACAATCTAATTCAAACGCACTGCAGGCCTGAGGGATAGTATAGTTTATTCCCATGGATATGATCATATATGAGCCTTCTATTTTCCAGAATAAACATTTCCAACTTCAACACCTCATAATCTCAAGTATCAATTAAACTGTCCTTAATTGCATCCTCTCCAATGTTTGCATGTTGGCATGCAACTCACTGCTGCAAAGAATTAAGATTTTGAGAAATTTGTCTCGATCAATTTTGCCTTGTAAGTGCCAGTAAAGGTAATGATGAGTCCCTCATTTTTATAGAATTGCTGGATTTTAGACCTATGCTGGTATCATTGTTGACATTCAGTCAACAACGTACCATTCTCAGATCATTGCTGCATTATTTCAATCAATTGCTACGTTGGCTTCTCTTCAACATCACTACATGTCCCGATATTCTGTCACCTACAAGTTTCACTGACTGAAATTGATTTTACAAATCATTAAGGATTTAATTGGTCTCCATGAAGTTTGAGTACATGTCATTCGCTAGTACTTTGAACTGACAACAACATTTCGACCCATTTGTCAGTTTGTTTGTGTTTCACAGTTAATCTTTCCTTCTTCGCGCTAAAGATTGTCAATGTCAACCAATAAGATTAGTTAGAGGGCAGAATAGGGCTTGTAGAGCCAGGCTGGAAGGCAGAGCTGCTTGAATTCACTGGAAGACAGAACAGGATGACAAAAAGAACCACACAGATTTGTTGAAGGGTGACGAGAGAGAATATCAGAACTAGTAAAATGTTATGTTCTTCCATTCCTGGCTACATGCAAA
Organism: Carcharhinus amblyrhynchos; assembly: GCF_965287045.1. NCBI lineage: Eukaryota > Metazoa > Chordata > Chondrichthyes > Carcharhiniformes > Carcharhinidae > Carcharhinus > Carcharhinus amblyrhynchos. Next base: position 61,005,988 of record NC_137335.1, read on the forward strand.
TTATTGGAGAAAATCTTTTAAGATAAGCTGATTTTTCCTGAGAGTTGAAGTGGGTTTGTAGTGTTCAGCTTGAAAGATGTTACAAAAAACAAAGAAGTTAATAATGTGCAACTTTTAAAAATACATCCTTTTCTTCAAGATTGGTGCCAGATGATTTTCTGAGACAGAAGCAGATGTTCTCAAAAGCAAAAATATTGATGTTATTTGTTCATTTCTGTTACTGCGCTTCAAGAAATTGTCATTGTTTTGAATTAAACTAGGGAACGATGATGAGTTTTACTTAATTAAAAAATGATAACAAAAGTTCCATATTTAGCAATCCACAATAAATAACTTTGATGCATGATTCAGGCCTGGGGTTCAACGTTTAGTTATGCTCAGTAACCTTTAAAACTGTTTCTAGCTTGTTAATGTGCTTAGTATAGTAGTTGTTTTACTGTGCAGTAGCTGGGGATAAAGTTCCCATCACCTTGTCCACAAAAAGCAGGACAAATCCAACCAGGTCAATTCCCACCCCATCAGTCTACTCTCAAATTAGCAGTAAAGTGAGGGAAGGGGTCATCAACAGTGCCATTAAATGGCATCTACTCAGCAATAACCTGCTCAGTGATACTCAGTTTGGATTCCACCAGGGACACTTAACTCCTGACCTCATTTCAGCCTTGATCCATATATGTACAAAGACCTGAACACAAGAGACGAGACGACAGTAATTACCCTTGACATCAAAATAGCATTTGACTGTGTGGCATCAAGGAGCCCTATGAACACTGGAGTCAATGGGAATGGGGCCGGGGTGGGGGGGTTGGTGGTGGCTCTCCACTGACTGGAGTCACAACCTGGCACAAAGAAAGGTGACTATGGTTATTGGAGGTCAATCATCTCAGTGCTGGGACACTGCTGCATAAGTCCATCAGGGTAGTTTCCTAGACTGAACCATTTTCAGCTGCTTTATCAATGACCCCACTTCCATCATAAGGTCAGATGGAACGTTCAGCCCCACATACTGAAGCAGTTTAAGTCCATATATAGCAATACCTTGACAACTTTTAGGCTTGGGCTGACAGGTGGTAAGTAACATTTGCACCACACAAGTGCCAGGTGAGAATCCCCAACAAGACAGAATCTAAGAGAGAATCATTTGATGGCATTACTGTTGCTGAAATCTCCACTATCAACATCCTGGGGGTTACAGTACTGGACCAGCCATATAAACACACTGTGGCTACGAAAACAGGTCAGTGACTGGGAATTTTATGGCTAGTAACTCACTTCCTGACTCCCCAAAAGCTGTCCAACATTTTCAAGGTTCAAGTCAGGAGTGTGATGGAATACTCTCTATTTGCCTGGATGAGTACAGCTAAAACAGCACTCAAGAAGCTTGACACCATCTAGGACAAAGCAGGCCACTTGATTGGCACCAAGTTGAAACATTCATTCCCTTCCCCACAACAATGCATAGTAGCAACATTAAGTATAATCTACAAGATGCACTGCTGAAACTCACCAAGGTTCCTTGGCAGCAGCTTTCAAACCCGTGACCTCTACCACCATGAAGGACAAGGGCAGCAGATGCATGAGAACACACCACCTACATGTTCTCCTCAAGCCAAACTCCATCCTGACTTAGGCTGCGGGCCGGATTCTTTGTCCTTTCAGCTGCTTGTTTCCCAACTGAGGGAGACAGTGTGGCATTAGTTGGCAGTGGGATTCTCTGATCCCGCTATTGTCAATGGGATTTCCCATTGAAACTACTCCATGTTGCTGGGAAACCCACAGGCAGTGGTGTGCTGCCAGCTGGACCAGAGAATTCCCCCAGTGTGAACGATGGGATAATTCTGGCCTATATCTATTCCTTCACTGTCACTTCAAATCGTTGAACTCCTCTCTGAACAATACTGTGGGTGTACCTACACCACATGGTCTGCAGAGCAGTGCAAGGCAGCTCACCACCACCTTCCATTGGGCAATTAGGGATGGGCAATAAATGCTGGCCTAGCCCACTATGCCCATACCCAATTAAAAAATAAGAACCTATATCAAAGACTCTTGATGATATTAGCTAATTATTTTAAACCAGTCAACTTCTCTGTTACGACAGAAAACTTCTACACAAACAGTTCAGTGTTCAATCGGCCTTAAAAATTTTATAAAAAAGGTAAATGGAAGGTGCAACAGATTGATTTACCAGGGAACTGACTTAACTCTAATATTTTGCTGTGACTTGGTTTGATGGTTTGGTTTCAATAATACTGATCCATCTGCAAATCTCTTGAAGTTAAATGCGAGACCATTCACTTCAAATACTTGATATAGATAAATCAGCATACCCTCCCTGAATCAGATATTCACTCCAGTAAGGAAGAGGATGAGAAAAGCTGGTCTGTCCTGACATTGAAAGGACAATGCTAAAGTGGTTCAAGACTGCTTGAGTAGAAAACCTGCCCATATCTGGACCAATTCAACAGGAAGATACGTTCTTCAACTATTTCCTAGCTGATGCCTTTAAGGCATTTCGCACAGCAGCTCAAAAACAACAAGAACATTTTTGTCTAAAACTAGGACATGATGGACTGTGCCATGCACATCTGAAAAAAAAATTAAGCAAAAAAAAAATACAGTTTTTCCAGAGCTAACTCCTGGCCTTTTTCAATGCGGTGCCCTGACATTTTGCAGGGTCAGGCCATTATAAGCTGCAAACAAATTAAATAAAGACGTTTCACACACTTGGTGCTTTGCTGGGTTGTCACTCGCATTTAAACCTGTTGTTTTTGACATAGGCAGCATTTGTGAGCATATTGGGTTACACAGAGATGCATTCACGTGGGAATGGGGTCTCCTTGGATATTACAAAGCTTCACTCATCAGAAATTCAGAGGCAGTTTCGCTGGGATTCAACTAATTGAGATTTAATGCAAATACCCCTACTTGAATTTTCAAATGATAAGCCTGAATAATTAGTAAAGGAACAGCTTTTTTTCTCAATAGGTAGAAATACAGTAGAGTTCATCATGCTGGAAAACATACGATAGAGCCGTGGAGAGTTAATGCATGAGATTGAGTGTTATTAAGTAAATCTTGTACCTTCACCACACAAAGGAAACAGTCAATAATTTTTAAAGTCATCTCTGTAACAAAATCTGATTTGCTGCGTTTTCATTTTTGTTGTTATTGCTTATATTAATAATCAAATGCTTGGTATATGATCAGTTTAAGTTATGACAAGCCCTGTGCCTCCACTCTTTCATTTCAATTACTTATCTTCACCTGTTATAAGGTCTATATTCAGGGCTGCTTTTCAGGTGACAGCTGTTGGCCAGCCTTTGCTAATTTTCTATGTTCATGTTATTCTGATATGCTTGCCAATTCTCTCCACTCCTACTGTGACTTCTTTATATTATCTCAATTATGCTTGGGAAGATTTTCAAGACTGGAAGTTTGTCTGGTTTCTGCATTTTTGGTAAATGCTCTGTGTAATTGTATTTATGTGAATACTTTTCCAACTGCCAGGAAGTGACAGTGGTTACAGTCTAAAGCCCTGATTCATGACTCCAAAGCCAAATCCATAAACTCCTGCCCAAAGCAAAATATTTAACCACATCAAGCCTTATGATTCATAAAAAAACACACAGTTGAATTATTAAATGTGTATTTCCATTTCAGGGTGGCAAAACAAATCCTAAAGCAGCCTGTCAAATCTTTTGCAAGCTGTTTTTTATTTACCGAACACAGCAACAACGTATGGAATTTTGAATTTTATATGCTGGATGTTAAGACATTGCTACAGAAGTTAAACAACTATTCTAAATCAGTTACTTCCTACTACATGTGTCGGTACTGAAATTATGCAAAATGTAAACCTATAACTAGTCTATGCATTAGACTCCCTGTGACAAGATGAATATTCAATATAAACTTCAAAGTAGCAGTCAAAAAGCTTTAAAGTTACTTGAGAAAGATTACTTTTTACGTGTTCCTTTGTTTACAAAACAAAATGCAGACATTCTGAAATACTTCCATTAGGTTTCTCAGGCAAACATGGAAAGGGAAATTAGCACAGAAAGATTAATGACTCAGTGACTTACATATGGGTGACAGAAATCCAGTGTATCCCAGTGTTCATGAGGGAAACAATGGGCACAAACTCAGTAGTGAGATGCCAAACCTGAATTTGTTAATGATTTATTGATTTTGTATAATTATTTTAAAGTGTATGGTTCACAGGAACAAAAAGTGGTTTGCCTGTTCCCCTTCATTGCTATGAAATGCATGCTCTAAAATAACAGCACAATTAATCTTACTAGAATCACAGCTGGAAAGACTGCAACCTGTGAACTAGCCACACTGTGGCATAATCTGCAAAATAGCTATAATAGTGACGATTCTCACAAAAAAATTCTAAGTTCCAAAACTGCGGAAAATGGAAGTAATTCCAGCCAATATTTTTAGCATACTTACCAGAGCGAACCTCTGATACTCTAAACATTGCAGAGTGCCTCAGCAGGATTCACACTGGAAAGTAGGGGGTGGATCCTATTCCCATTCAAGAGGCCGGCAGCATAGTACTGAGCGGGCCACTGCGCATGTGTTGACCTATCCCAGCAGACATCGGTGCATGCGCAATGGACTCCCCCATTGCTAATCTTTCCAATCACTGGCCTGCCCTGCAACGGCCCCCCCCCGCCCACCCCCTGATCGTTGGCCTTCTGGTCCCCCTACCCCCCTGATCGCTATCCTCTTGGACCTCCCCGGGTAGTCCCTATGTCTTTGTCCCCACCCCACTAGCCAGCCCCAATCTCACCAACCAACCCCCCTCCCACTTATCCTTATGACCAACCCCGATGTCCCCTCCCCCCAACCCAACGGCCAGCCCTGATAGCCCTCACTCCATCCCTCCCCTACCAATCTTTTGCAGAGTGGCAGCAGGAACTACCCCCACCCCATAGGCTCCACCTCCCTTAGCACTGCCCAGCAGCCAATTCCAGGGTGCCAGGCTGGCACTACTCAAGGGGCACCCCCTCCTCACTATCCCCGACCTCTTGGGGAGACCTCAATTGCCTCTGTTTCCTCCAGCAGAATTGGATGCCTGTTCCCTGTTCGAGGGAAGCAGTCAACAGAACCACCCCTGACAGGGGTGGAGGGAGGGGGAATCACTAGCGGGCCCAGACAATATCAAATTTTCATATGATAATCAATATGAATCCCACAAAACACTGCGGGCTAGCAGAATCCCCCCAACATTTTTAAAATGGACTTTACAATGTCAGATCATACCTACAACTATTTAAGGGACATACGACATATGTCAACATTTTCTGTCACTTGAAAAGGTCTTTCAAATCTTTTAGGTTTTCTGCAATCCTGATTTAAACATTTTTACAAACTCTATCTCCACAATGTCTATGGCTGATCACGGAGGTCCTGCATCCAGCCGTAATTCTAACTTAGCAGAGGATAAGGATCCCAAGCCTGGACATACTGGGCAGGATGTTACAACCTTGCTCGGGAAAAGCTCATAAAATCCCACCCAAGGCCAAAGGAGAATTCCATTCTGCAAGCCTAGCCCACCCTGGAATCAGGGTGGTAAAATTCTGACCACTCTCTTTCACCTTCTTCCATCAGGAAAAAGATGCAGAAATTTGAAAACACGGACCAATGGACTTAACAACAACTTCTTCATTATTGCCATCAGACTTTTGTATGGTCCTTTCACACATTAAGCTGGTTTTTCTCTTCACCCTATCGATAACTGCAACACTCTATTCTGCACTCTATCCTTTCCTTCTCCCCTATGTACTCTATGAATGCTATGTTTTGTCTGTAACAGCTTGCAGGAACAATACTTTTCACTGTATCCTAATACATACAAGAATAATAAATCAACTCAATCAATTCAACTTTTATTTCACTTTTGGAAATTACCTATCAGCTACTGCACACAACAAAATTCAAAGGGGAGAGGGAATGATGAACTCCAGATGGAATGCGAAATGGACAGGAAGACTGGTGTAAGAAAATTCAGATTAGCAGATAAACTTTAGATTCATTGTCATATGAATAACAAGACATTTCTGAATTACTTTAGATTAAAAATCTGCTCACTTTCCCACCATCCCAATCTCCAAGAATTTGATTTTTTTCATTTGGAAATGCAATAAAATTTATTTTTTGGGCAGAGGGAAGTTATTTGATATATTCTTTGTTTGCCCCCTTTCAGGCGTCTCCAAGTCACTTGCCCTAGCCTACTGAGTTAAGCAGAAAGGCAACTAATCCCAGAACTCTGCCAATGTTGCTTTGCAGGTAGAGAAACAATATAAAGTTGGCTCTCCTTCCATCCCTTTCTCAGATTCCATTCAGCACCTTCCTCTAATGGTAAAGCTGACATGGAACGCTCAGTGTAATGACTTGTGGGTGCAAACCAATGTTGTGACACAATGCAACTTAGTTTTCTGAAACTCCAAGCACAGAACCACATGCTGCATTTTAATCAAGACAAGTACAACACTACAATTTTTTTGTTCACTGCTCCATCTTCCAAACTTTTAGAAAAGAGTCTTTCATTATCATTATGTACTGTCATATGAAACACGGATCTCGCATCCCAGAATAGCTGTGCCATTGTGTTATGTTACACTTCATATCAATGTTTTGTAAGGATACAGTACACTCAAGGCTATTTCTTTAATGTTTAAAATTTCAGTCTGGGTATCAGTTATTCATTTTGACTCAATGCCATGGATTTCCTTACTGTACCATTTGTTTCTTCATTGCTGCACAAGGGAGTGTCAGCATCAAGGAGGTATTAAGGAGGGACAGTGAACTACTGACAACAAGGAGGAAAGACTACAGTGCAGCATTTCACTTAATGCATTTTGGTAAAGGAATATAAAAAACAATTTCTTTATCCAGTTCGACAAACTATCTCCATATAGACATTAAGCAGCTTCTGGCAGGGGGAAGTTCATTAAATTAAGTCTTCTATCATCCAAAATAAATATTTTTCATTTGCTGAAAGAAGGGAGGAAATTATTGGAAGCACGATAATGGGTAAGAGACTATATTCACGCTATCAATTCAAAAACATTGCCTTGCCCTTAATAACACCATTATTATAGTATTGAGAATAATATATGAATTAGACAATGATTGGCCCACTTCACTAATTTATTAGTGCAGCAGACCCTGAGATTTCAGCGGGGCCGGATTAATGCAATCCGTGCTGTGAGTCCAGCCTGAAGCCCCTCTCCCAGTGCCAGATTTCTGATGTCATCAGCTCTGCACCAGAAATAGGTGTGGAGCTGCATTAGGTATGCAGGGGGGATTTTAATATAATTTAAATAGGATTAGCAGGCCAAGGAGCCTTTGGGGCCTTTGGAGTCTTTGGGCCTGCTAGCCTCCCAACACCACACCCAGCCTGCACCCTGCCCCTCCCCCCAACCCTGTTAAGAGTGGTTCACTCCAGTGAGCTTTATAGTAGTTCCTTACTTTCGGGAACTGGCGGCCCAGCCCTGCTGAAGTGAAGTGGGGGCAATCAGGGCCCTCCTCCAAAGGGTCGGGCGGCAGGAGGGGGGCTGCTTTGCATTGGTACCTTGGCATTGCCAGCCTGGGTCCCCAGCACTGCCCAAGGGGCAAAGTGCCAAAGCCCAGGGGGCACATTGGCACTGCCCATTGGGCAATGCCAAGGGGCAAGTAATATGGGGAGGGGATGGAGGGGGTCCCCCTGCCACTTTGCAGACAGGATTTGTGGGGGAGGCAGGCCAGCAATTGGGGCTGGCCATCGTGATAGGGGAGGGGTCGGGAAGAAGGTCAACCTGCTGGGGGGCGGGAGGGGAGGTTGGGGATGCAGGGGAGTGGTGGCACTGTGGGAAGGGAAGGGGTATCCTGGCTGGGCCTAGCCATACTTGGGTGGGGGTGGGGGGGTGGTGATGGGGGTGGGGGTGGGAGGACAGCTTTGGGCCAACGGGGGTGGGATTGCACAGCCAGCAATACAGGAGTCTTGGTGCTGGCCAGCAATCGAGCTGGCCAGTGATTGGGAGGTCAGCAGACAGGGGTCACTGTGCATGCGCCAATCTTGACAGTGGCCCGCTCAGCGCTGTGCTGCTGGCCTCTCCCGTGGGAACAGGCCTCGCCCACTGTTTTTCAGTGTGCTTTATGCTCGTGCACTCTGCAGCACGGAGTGTGTGAGATTCATTTTTAAATTCTCACTGAAAAAAAACATGATTTAGTCCAGTTGTCACTTGAATTTGGCACTTAGGATTTTCTTGGGAGAATCGCAGCCCATATATAGTTGAATTCAAACCACAATAGTTTGATAAACTTAGATGATATCAGTGCACCACTGACCTAACAAGTTTGCAGTTCTTTGTAATATCTGGCTAATTAAATAATACATACCTTTCACATTTCACGCTGGTTACAGGAATAATCCAATTTAGAGGTTGTTATACAAGCAAAATGACACAGTAAATTAATTTATTGGTATGCATACTTGTGAATGAACATATAGTTTCAGCATACCTGAACACCTATGTTCAATGAAAAGAAATGTTATACACTGATGAAAATGATCGACCTATTAAACTGGTAATTCAGTATTGAAAGACAGATTCAAATATAGTTCCCAGCTTGTATCTCTGTCCACTGGTGAACTAAATTCAAGACTGAGGATGGAAAATCACTTGCATAACACGACTAGAATGCAATACCTCATAAGCCGGTTCAGACACATTGAGCCAAATTGCCTCCTTCTGTATTATAACAATTCTGTGATTCTCAGTGGATAGACACAAGTAGGCATCCTCAAAAGTTAGAAGTGGAGTGCAGTTAAAATTTGTGTTAACTAAGGTCAAAAAGGGATTTACTTATCTAGGCTGGGATTCAAAACCACTTAGATCTAAAAGTGTAATGACACAAACAGGTAGGGCCTTTAAATGTTATTTGAAGTCTGATGGTTTAGCAAATAAAGGGCTTCCTGACACGGTAATGAATTCTCATACATATCCCATTCACAGACTGTGCTGGATTAGTTGGTTTCATCAAGGAAATCAACTAGAGCATTACAATGGACTTAAAGTTGCAAAGCAGAAAAACAAATCCCTAGGATGCCAGTTTCTTACTGCTATTTAACATTGGAGTGGCATGGTGGCACAGTGGTTAGCACTGCTGCCTCACAGCTCCAGGGATCTGGGTTTGATCCCAGGTTTGGGTCACTTCTATGCAGAGCTTGCATGATGTCCCTGTGTCTGCGTGGGTTTCCTCTGGGTGCTCCAGTTTCCTCCCACAGTCCAAATATGAGAGGATTAGGTGCATTGGCCATGTTAAATCACCCCTTAGTGTCCCAGGGTGCATAGGTTAGAGGGATTAGCGGGGTAAATATGTGGGGTTATGGGGATAGAGCCGAGGTGGGATTGTTGTCAGTGCAGACTCAATGGGCCCAAAGGCCTCCTTCTACACTGTAGGGATACCACGATTTCAAGAATAACTATTGCAAAAGTGTATGGACAAACCAAGTCTGGAACTTACACTCTCACTGGTCAACTAGCCAACTGATATCTGGATTTACACATTAAGTAGTAGGATAATGTAACCTCCTGTTGGACTGCTGCAGAGCAAGAGTAAAGACCCTGAGGGAGGGAAAGGAAGGGGAAAAAGAGCTTCTACCTGCAGGAAGCATTGCTTCTATAACATAGTAATGATTCTATGTAAATAGCGGCTCCATTTTGTGAAGTTTAAATGACCTTCAATCAGAGATGTCCTTCATTCTATCAGAGCATTTTCCATTTGACTAGAGACCCCTTCCAGTCTCTTAATCAGAGATATTTTCAATTCTATTAACAAGATAATTATAGATATTTTCAATCTTACCAATTAGATGTTTTCCATGTTTTGTATGTAGTTTAAATTAAACATGATTACATCCTTATGTCAAGAGGTACTGAATCTTTGAAGACCTCACAGAAGTACTGATCTCTTCAGAAAATATACACAGTTTTGAAACTATGCACTTACAAAACAAAAGGTGTATCTTCCTTTCACTATCCCAAATATGTACTTTGTGGTTCAATCTTGAATGGCCACTATTATAACATAAATGTATATACTTTATATATGTGCAAACTTTCTTTTGTTTACATAATCAACCTTCAGAAATAGGTGAAAAAACAAGCATCATACCATCCTTCTTACAAGCCTCCAGAAAAAGTGGAATCATCTGTATAATATCTGTGGCCTTCTCCCTCACCACTTGTTCTTCATCTTGTAGAAGGGTGAAAACACTTTTCCACAATGTTAAAGTATCCAGAATATCTGCATCACAAAAGAGGGTTATACTCACATAGTGACAGGTATCTGAAATAATCATGTTGCAACTAAATATTTAGAGAGGAATTTTTATGGACTGCCTTTATAACAATGTTTTTTTTCCAGGGCCCCCAACCAATTTCTGACTGGTTGAATAGCAGTTCTCTAATACCTTAATCATGTGATCAAAACTCACGGGATTATACAATAAAAGTCAGCAGGTATTTCACTGTAAAAGATACAGTATTCTATTCTTAACTAATGTCCAAATACTTTGAGGTTTAGAAATTACTTTGTCGGGAAAATAAAGTAGACTCTATGTCACAGTTTATACCATTATTAATATGGCAAGCGACATACATCGAGCACATATTGAGTATATGTGTCTGTCCATCATATTGGATGCTTACTCTTACTCTAGTATCAAAAGAGCGACATGGTATCATATGCAACAGCATAGGTTAGTGGATTATAATTACAAGCAAGGCATAGAGCTGATTTCTCCTATTCCTACTTGGTAAGATTAATTATAGTACCTGACCTATTCTTCCTGCTGAAATCAGCAGAGTATTACTTGAATGGGGATTTTCTAGTTTGTATGGTACTGGACCATTAGCTACTAGACTAATAATTGAGCTCACAATCAATTTAATCTACAATAATTACATTTGCTAATAAATTATTCATTGCAACAAGTTTTCCTTAATCTGCTTCTAAATATAGTGTTATACTAATAAACTACTCTCGGTAGCAAAATAGATTTTTATTCTCCTGCACCCAGAGGTACCTGATCTAAATATCTTACAGCTCACAAAGTTATATGTATATGTCTTTCTGATTGGAATATTTACCTACCAAGCATAGGTGGGTAAGATTGGATCAGACCTAACCTCCACAAGCAAACCATGAAATCAATTCACGATTTGGAATCAATGTAAGTAATCAGAACTACTCTTTATGGGCTGACATATTTTAGACCTGTTCAGATCAGATAAGATGGGGCTTCAACTATGATTAATTAACATGTGTAAAACAAGATTTTGAGGGGTGTTTAGTGCATTTAAAGCAGGCTTTGATTAAATGTAAAGAAGCACTGTACGGAATGAGGTGAGTTCAATGATTCATAGAAATATTAAGCTATCAAAGAATGATTTACATTATAAATATATGCAATGTATAATGTAAGCTGAGATTACTGTACAATGTATTTACAAATACCTCTGGGGGAAGAATATAAACAAATCAGATGCAAATGCATTTGGATCCAAGCATCAATTCACAGAGCAGCAGCAAATATGTTTCCTGCTTACATCTTCTATTTAGCCTGAAGTATTTACTCACCAAAATAAAGTTGTTTATTGGCAAGCAAAGATGGGACAGCATCAATGAGGACTTTTGCAGCTGTCAATCGGATTTCTGTTTGCTGCTCTACTCCACAACTCTGTGCAACTAAATGAACCCACTGTCTGAGATCTTGAGTTATGGAATCCAAGGATTTCTGTTGAGACCAGAGGCATATATGAGAAAGCTATAGAAGCTTCTCACAGAGGTAGCATATTGATTCATCGTTATACAAGTAGCTAGTCTCCATTACCTCTTGCTTCTTCAGCACTAGATGAATCACCAGCTTTGAGGCCAATGTGAGTGTAACACTTTGCATCTCAATGCTAAAAATTAACAAGAAAAATATAATTAATGTCAATGTTCAGCTTAAATTCAAAATAAAAGTACAACTACTATCTACATGCACGTGAAGAAACAAAAAGCAATTTAGACATTGCCTATCATTGGTATCTTTTCAAGGTATACTTCTAAATATCCTCAAAAATACCTGTGCTTCATGGATACGGATGTACTACTCCAACTCTCTAATATGATTCATGTGTTGGAATTTGCATGTTTGAAGCAGTTGGATAACTGGACATCAAAATGATTGCCGCCCTGGAATGATGCAACCTTAACTTGGAAGAAAGTGTTATGTTTAAAAATTAAATTTTCTACAGCTGTTCGTTATTAATGCACATGACATTTTGCCTGGATCTAAAGCCAGCTACACCAAATATATTAAACTACATCTGAAGATTCAGATTAATATTATATCCTGAGGAGGAACCATTGTCAAATTTCACGCAAGCTCACTTGTACACACGTGTCCAAAATGCAAACTAACTGGGGGAGGATGGTTAAGTGAAGAAATGTTAATGCAAGCTTACATTCAAATGCAGCCATCCCACAGTGTGCACTTGGAAACCAGGAAGGTATGACAGTGTCTGATCCTCTGAACATGAAATCAACAGGCCTTTAAAAGACGGCTACTATAAATTAACAAGGCAACCCAAACATTAGATTTACTGAGGGGTTATTCAATCATACAAAATCACAGCATCTTTACTTTGCAGAAGGAGGACATTCAGCTCATTGATTCGGCACTGGCTCTCCGAAAGAGCATTCTACCTAGTCCCACACCCCGATCTTATCCCTATAACATTGCAGTTTTTTTCTTTTCAAATAGCAATCCATTCGAACACCTTGATTGAATCTGCCTCCGCCACCTTCTCAGGAAGTTCATTTCAGACTCTAACCACTGCCTTTGGGACGGGGGGGGAGGGGCATTTTTTTCCTCACATCATTTTTACTCCTTTCACCAATTATTTTGAATCTGTGATCTCTAGTTCTTGATGTTCTCGTGAGTAGGAACAGTTTCTCACTATTTCCCCTGTCCACCGCCCCCCCCCGAATCTTGAACACTTCTATCAAGTCTTCTCTCGGCACTTCTTTCTCCAAGGAAACCCGGCCCAATCTCTCCAATCTATCCTCATTGCTACAGCTCTTTATCCCTGAAATCATTCTTGTGAAAAAGAAAGCTAAGAAAATTATAAACTAAATAAATAATGTTGGGATGGATGCAATGGATGTTTTATAATGTATAAATAGTACAAAGAAGCAAGTTGATTCTGTTAAAAAAACAATTTAAAATTGGGTACTATTCAGATCAAGTTGAAATGAAATTTCAACTGCTTACACTACAATTCCATTAAGGTCAACCATTAGCAATGTAGCACTCTTGCCTGGGAGCCAGAAGATCGTGAGTTAAGTCCAACTCCAGGCAACTAAGCACAAAATCAAGACTGATACTTCAGTGGAGTATTGATCAAGTGTGTGCTGCACTGACAGAAGTGGTGCCTTTTGGATAAGATTTTAAACCAAGGCCCGGTCTGCTCTCTCAGGTACACATGAATATATCTAACAGCACTGTCTGAAGAAGAGCAAGGGAGATTTTCTAGTATCCTGGCCAAACTTAATCCCTCAGCCAAACCTAATTTAGTTCACTATTGTTTGTGAACAAATCAGCTGCTGTTGTTTCCACATTTTGAGATGCAGTCACTGTTACAAAGTACTTCATTAGCTGTAAAGTACAATGGAACCTTCTAACGTCATGAGAGGAACTATATGACCTGTCATTTGGTAGTACAGAACTTGAGCCTTGCTGAAAAAGAGGGATTTTTTTGTTGAAGCTTTTTGTCTTGCACTGATCAGGACAATTTGTAAGAATACCAAATGTAAAGGGAACAACATTTATATTGTATGAGAAGAGAGTGCTGATTGGTTGGCAAATGGATTTTGATTGGTACAAATATTGCCATGAAGAATGTATCAATTGATGGTGACTGATTGTTAACTGCCAATCAATTGCTTGAAATTTAAACCAGGCAAGTTGACTCTGATTGCCTAAGGCAATTCCCTCAGGAATGAACCAGCAAATGGCTGTCACTTATTTAGTTTTGCTGAAGCAGATACAATATGAGTACCTGTTCTTTCTGTCTGCAAAGAGCAGAACCATGTGTATTAATATAGATAGCTTCCAGTACATACAAATGCACTACATTATAGGCATGACTGACAATCTTAAATTGGTTGTTTGTGTACACCGAGGATTATTTACCAAATTTACCAAATTATTTACCAAACCAAATTATTTCCCATCATGGAATCACATCTGATGTTGGACACTGTATTTTGAGCTTTGCAAGCACAGGCTGGTTGGATATGGTTTGTTTCGTGCCCCTTGCGAATAGTGGAAGGGACATGCTGTTTGATATATTGTGTCAATCTTTTGGACTTATGGCCTATATACCTAGCATCACACTGGCTCTGAAATTCATATACTACATTACTCATTTGAATGACAGACAGAAAACTCTTTTAGTTTAACAGCAGCATCCTATTAGGAGCAAATACTACTCCTGTTGCTACTGCATTGTAGGAACATGAAACAGCTAGCTCCATCTGTTGCTTAATTTTGTGCAATACTTTGCCTTTCCTAAGGCAGACTGGGCACTTTTCAGAGCCGAAAGTGAATGGGCCTAAGAATCTAAACTGCTATCTCTTCTGGGTACTGGATTGAACCAGTGATATTCTGTCAATTCCAAAGTTGGGTTTCAAGCAATGAAATAAGTTATATTTGGAACGCTTTTTGTTGCATTGGGTTTCTGCTATACCATTTCGAAAATACTGCCACTAGCAGGGGAAATACAATTATATTCATGACAATCACATTGCTCACCGAGATGGAAGATAACTGCAGTGTACTCCATTTATTTTTGTTGAAAGAAGCTAGGAATTCACGTTGGATTTAAGAGATAAAAATAATTGAAAATTATTTATATCTCTTACTTCCTCATTTTATGGTGCACAGTGCAATGATCTGGCAGATGGTAATTGCTCCACAAACTAAATCCCAAAGAGAAAGGCAAATCCCAAAGGCAAGTTTATCACAACCTTTTTCTTTTTGTATTTTGACCACAAGAAGATATGTGTACTGAAATCAGAAGCCATTCATTTCAGTAACACTTGGGGATTTTAAATATTAAATTAAAATATTTATTAACAAGAGGAAACTTAAGCATACAAGATTACATTTACACAATTAAAATTAGTTTTTATAGAACATTTTTCCGAAAGAGATTTCCGACTTGGTTATGCTCACGAGATAAACACAGCTTTAGGTAACAAACCCTTATGTTCAGTTATGAAAAGGAGTAATATTACCACATTGCAAACCTGCCTTTGCTGAAGGGAAGGTATGATACAGAGCTTCCCTATCTCTCCCACTCTGCTGTGGAAATTCAAGAAACTTTAAAACAAATCCTGCTCTGAAAAAACATACACTTTTCTGGGTTGGCTGAAGGTTGCTTCACTTTTCCTTTTCACAGCTCTCTTCCAACACACAGCAATGCGCCAGGAGATTTCACATGGTCACTTTCAATGAAGTTCTCTCCTCTTCTCTTAAGTAGTCTTTTCCCTCTTTCACTTTGATACTATTGTTCTTATCCTTCTTTGAAACTTACCTTTCCCAAAAGAGAAAAATCTTTTCATGCTCTCCTGATTGCTCCCATGCTTGGATCAAATTAAATTTAATAACCTTGCCACAGTTGTAAATCCTTTTCACTCCCCATTGACATTTAACACCAAAAAGTTCAAATCTTTTTGATCAATGCAAATTTCTACCCACAGTTTATTTACTTATTGAAAATACAAGTTGGAAACATTTATTTCATGTGCATGGATGGAAGTTTTTCATTACTGCACAGAGTGCTGACTGAAGTGAGAAAACAAGCATGGAGCTTGCTTGTGGGGCTTAAAAAAAGCCGACAACTTTGGTAATCTCGAAATCAACTGTGGGTGAAAGATACACCCAGAAGAGACTACAGTACAACTGAGGGTTGAACATAGGGTTTAAAAGCTAAACATAAGGCTTATATCCAGCAGATGTGAACAGGAAGCTCGTAAATACAGAAAGTTTCACACATAAATGGTTATCAAGCTAGTAATGCATTAGTTTTTTCAGAATAATTTTTATTTCGTTAATAACTCATTTCAAGTAATTAGACTAAGGTATCCACACAAATAAAGCACTCAGGAATGTAGAATTTATATGAGTTTACGGAACAAAATTTCTGTCTGAGTTGATGACACTGAAAATACATAAATAAACTGACCTGACTCAACAAAAGTCTCCTTTAGGTTAAGAATGCAAGTCATGATGATGACTTCCAATCCGAAGTTTTGCATTTTAATTTAGTTCACTCAGCATTTTGAGAACTTGTGTTCTTTTTATGGGCAAATGCAATACAATTTTAGGATGTTAAAAATTTGGCTAGTATATGAACCAATTTAGCAGTTTATTGCATGTTATATTTTTCTCATCAACACATTTAAATCTATCCACAACTGCCTCAAAGATTTTGGGACCCTTATAGTCGTTTGAATCAAAATCTGCACCTGTTCATTAAAAATACCCACAGGGTTTTATTTGGCCTAACAATTTACAGAAAAGTGAGGGGCTGTTACGGACTTTTCAGAGATTCGTTCTCATATTTGATATGATGATGCATTATACCCACGAGTCACTGTGTTGACAAAATCATAAACCCTTAGCAAGAAATTATCCTTGACACCCCGCCAATCATTCAAAACTCCATAATGTTCAAGTAAACAACAGTATTGACATGTATGTATTGATTTTGGACCAATATCCAGGAACAAAAACGTTTGACAATTAATGTGACTTCAGTGGAGGCAACTTCTAACTGAATTTCTAGTTGAGCTTAGCTAATGCTATCACCTCAGCAATCTAAATAAGAGCTTCTAATACTTAGGGAAAATAATTCCCCAAGGACTAAATGAAGCATTCCTCCTCTCCAAGTGTTGAAATTAAAAAAGTTTTAACAGCAAAGGCATAGCTTTATTTCTTTATTTTACTGTAACCTGACAATGACTTCACATTCTAATCTTTGTTTATTCAAAAATATGACATATGAATTTTGTACAGAAGCTTTACTATTAACAATGTTTAGCAGGCGCTGCAGATTTTCAATTTTGCAGCACTGTGTGGTACATTTAAAACTAGATTGAGTTGCAGTCTAGGCTATATAAATTGAACCTGTTGAAGCCATTGGGTTAACATTGTGTGCTTCCACGTACAAGAATCAGGTATGAATGTAATGTAAGAAACACCACAAACTAATTTTCGTGATAATGACCAGATGATGTTTTAGTGATGCCAGTAAATGAGAAATATTGAGCAGAACAACAGGGACAACTGCCCTACCTTGCCTCAAAATTGCACCAGAGCATCCCTTTGTGTGCACCCAAGACTTGTGAAAGATGACACCTCTGGCACTGCAGCACTACCTTGTACTACGGTAAACCTTTAGCAAGAAATTATCCTCACTATCCTGCCATAGAAATGTCAACCTAAATCATGTACTTAAGTCTCTGGAGTGAGATTTGATTACACAACCTTCCAACAGTGGCAAAAGTGCGATCGCCAATGCATGGCTGGCACCTCATAACAACAATGACTATCTATGGATACTATAGTACTCAGGTTAGAGCTAAAATAATGTGCTCAGAGTCAACTCTATTTTGCAATTAATCAAAACTAGTCCTGACCTGGAATTCTTTGTGTCTTTGATTAAAAAATATATCACAACTACTATAATAACTTGTGCATATGGCACTGAAAGTAAATGGTCAAATCACTCAGTGGCTTATTTTGCTTGACACATTATTTGCCACTAAGGAACTTTTTTCCTCTCTGACAGCTGACCCAGATCAGGAAACGATGAAAGCGGCAAAAGGAAAATGCACCAAGGAAAAGAGAATTAAACTTAAATATCAAAGACATAGTTCTTACCCATCAGTGGACACAGTTTTTCTTTATTTACTCCTATCTAATCCTTTCATGATTTTGAACACCACTATTAAAACTTCCCTTAGTTTTCTCTGCTGTAAGGACAGCAACTCAAGTTTCTTTATTCTCTATACATAACTGAAGTTTCTCTTCACTGATGTTATTTTTATGAATTTCCTCTATATCTTCTTCAAGTCTTTGACATCCTTCCTAAAGAGTAGTGCCCAAAATTACATACCATGTTCCAGCTGAGGCCGAACCAATGATTTATAAAGATTGAATATAATTTCCTTGAGTTTTGCACTCTATTCATAAAATCAGGGACCTCATGTGCTCTACTTTTAACAAGAACATAATTTTATCAGCTTGTCCAGCTACCTTCAAACATTTGTGCATGCCATGTCTTTCTTTTCCTGCATTTTAAAATAGTACACAAACATTTCTACATGGGCAGTAACTATAACTTGGAATACTTTATTATAGGGAATAATTGAGGTAGAGGTCAATGTGTTTTTTTAATGGGAAAATAGATAAACATTTGAAACCTTGGGGAACAATCAGGGCAGTGGGATTCTCCAACAAATAAAGTGGCGCATATGTGCTGTAAACTTTACAGTTTCTTTGAAATTTTGTTTTCCACAAGTACCAAGGTACAAGTACAGCCTCAGCCTGGAAAATTTTGCTAAGAATCTCAGAAAGTTAGAGAACTATTTATAACACAAAATTACATTTGGTTTCAATCAAGTTGATTCAATTAACTCATGCACCAGATAACAAATTTCAGCACAGTACACATTCAGGAGAGCAAAGGATTGTACTAAGGCTTGCTTATAATGAGCCTATTCAAAATATATTGATTCACAAGTGACATTAAACTGACATCAAGCACTTCTATTGTTTTGAAAAAATGTAAAGATGGCACAATAGGGTGAATCCAGTGACAATCATAATAAGAATGCATAGGTCCTGAAATTGATTCTGTAGTCCATTACATCATTTAGAGGTGGCAAAAGTGATATGTGGGGGAGATTTTCCAGTCCTGCTGGCAGTGCACCCGTGGGTTTCACCGTGGTGTGGGATGACATCAGAGATAAGTTCCATTGACAGAGGCGGGACTAGAGAATCCCGCTGCCCATGAACAGCATACCATCTCCTGCCACCGAGAAACACACAGCTGGAAAACTGGAGAATTCCCCCCATTCCTGTAACGTTTGCTTGTCCAAAGTGTAATGCAATTACTTTTGTATGTGTACTGTTTATTGTACATTATTTATAGTTATTTCTATGCTAGTGGTGGAGATTAACTGGGTATTCACTTGAGCCCCCTATAAACAGACGTAGACTAAAACTATGGTCAAGTGTACGTTTGTAATATGAAACCCTGGAAATAAATATTAAAATGTGTAAAGATTGGCTTCAGTTCTATCCATCACTTTCTGGAATACATTATGGAAGCAGAGAATAGTTCCTTCAAGAGTGTAGGAACATAGGACCAGGGAAGTCATTCAGTGCTTTTTACATCATTCAATTAGACGATGGTTGGTCTGTTTCTCAATTCTATTTACTTGCCTTAATTCTATTTTCTTTAACAAAGAGAAATCAATCAATCTCAGTTTTGAAAGTGCCAATTCTTTCAGCAGCCACTTCATTTTGAGGTTGGGCTGCTATTGAATAATATTGAAAGCAGGCTGAAGTTTTTCTTTATATATTCTTTCAATTCATCACATGGGGATGCCTGCAAGATAACCAATTCGCCACTCATGCCTATGTCAAGCAAGTGGCCAAACCCAATTTTTCCCACAGAAATACTGAAATCATTTTCCCAGTGGAGAGGAGGCACTAAATAAAAAGTGCACAGAACACTTAACCACCTAACAGGCTTCCTAAGTGTCCAAAGCATTCTAGATGAAACCCAGGGGTCCACGCGCCAATGCAAAAACATGAATAAAGGAAGGACTGCTACTTCATCAATATTCAGGTGGTTTCAACAATGTGATCTTGCACATTCATGTTCATAATCCAGGGAGCAACATTACGCTACAGATAGTCTGATAGTTCTGAAAGAATAACAAATGGCTTTTGGAAGATCAAAGCTACCCTTTGCAAAGATGACTGATCATCTGGATATAGAAACTACACAACAGAAAAAAAGATAAAAATAAATCCATCCACCAAAAATGTTATTCCTGCCCACACTACAGGAATGCTGAAGTAATAATTTATTCCTTTTGGGGGAATCTAATCAAGATGCCTAAGATTATCAGTATGATGCATGCTGCATAATTTTACCATCCAATGCAGAGTGAGCATGACAAGGAAAATGATTATACGCAAGCAGGAAGATTTGTGCAGAATTCTGAGATTAAAAACTCTACACTGCAGTAAATATCTTAGGCATCTCTGATTTCAATTGCCCCACCACTGGTTCAATTACCCAGGCTCCAAGATACAGTGTTCCCTCTCTAAACCTCACTGCCTCGCCACTTTGCTTTCCTCCTTTAAGACACAGCTCAAAACCTATCAACTGACCTAATATCTCCTTATGTGACTCAGTGTCATACTTTCCTTTATAATTCTTCTGTGAATTCTTCTGTTATTGGACATGTCTTGCCCTGACTCTGTTAGCTTTTTCAATGAATTCTCACACATTGGGGGAATTTTAACTTGTCATGATGGATCAGATCAGCCATGATCTTATTGAATGGCGGGGCAGGCTCGAAGGGCTAGATGGCCTACTCCTGCTCCTATTTCTTATGTTCTTATGGTTGATGTTTGAACAATAAAACAGCATAACTGGCAGTATGTTGAGAAGCTGGAGAATGCAACAACTTCTACCTTCAATCCGAATATGTTCTTTAGTACTCAGGAATCCATTATGCAGCTTGCATGTCGACCATTTAAAAATGTCTTGTCACAAGATTGTGCATAGACCTCTAAGGCTTCCTGGATGAAGACATCAGGAGTTGACAGCACTGAACAACTGACAAGAAAGGCTTTAAATTCTGAAATCTGACAGGTGCTTCTTTGCTTCAAATACCAAGATCTGACAGGGTCTTTGTTCACTGGACTTGCTAAATGTGATTTCACTGCTTTAGAGGGGATTCTCAATACTCTGGAGATCATGTCTGCCATTTTGGTGTTTTCTTTTTAATCTCTGACGGCCACACCCTGCTGTCAACCTTTAGATCAACACGGAAACTCCTTCTGCAGTTCTACTTTGGATTTCTAATGGGGAAAATAAGGAGTAGCAACAACACCAGCATGTGCAGCAGCAGCCTTCTCCTCAATCGCCTCTGCTCCACAGGGGTAAGCAAGGCTAAGCTCTGGAACATAATTACTCCCCCAAAACAGGGAGAGGATAAACTTCTTGGATGGAGCATCAATGCCTCATGAGGTTTAGTCTTTCTCAGCAACTGGACCAGGTGGGCACACATTGCCAGTGTCAGTCAACTGAACCACAGCCTTAATTTCTTTGCTTCCAGTTCCTTTTAGGAATCTGCTGGTGATATTTGTTGAAACTTACAATCTGCTGCCTACAAATGCATCTCACAGATGATGGATGCCACATTTGCCCAGGCTGGAAAGTTATGTACACTTCGCTACTGATATCAGAATGAGAGGGTGCTCAGATTTGCTGCTCTATCCATGTGGATTGCATCCATGTGGCATACAAGGCACCCTAGATCAATTCATCAAGGAGAAGAGATTCTACTCCATCAATTTTCAGCTGATCTACAGCAGCAATGACAGGAACTCCAACAGATTGAAGGTGATGAGAGCAATTGATTTTTGGAAAAGGACAATGAAAAGGAGGAGGAGTTTTATGTGACAAGGATACCTGCAGCTGCACATTTAACTGCCAAGGATGCAAGATGGACTGATTCAGCCATGCTTTTGAAGCAGGGTAGTCACTTAACACACCAATTCTGAACTAACTAGCTATTCTTTCAAACCCCAAGCACAAATCAGTCCCAACAGCAACAATTCATCTCTGTTACAGACAGAGCACTGCTCACCTTTAACTCACATCACATCACTCTGCTCAAGGCAGGTGGCAGACAAAAACGGGAAGGATGGGACAATGGAGTTTTGAAATAAATGTAAAGGTTCATAAACATGAAACAGAAATGTGACCATCTAATGCAGTATTAAGCACAAAAGTACACACCCTTTGTGCTACTACAAATCCTTTCTCTTTCTTCCACTACTGCAATGTGATGCAACCCATGTGGCTTCAGCAAAGCTGTATAGGCAGGCTGCTCAGAAGTTCTTTGGCATATGAAGTCCTGCCAAAGACATGTGCGGAAGCAGACTTGGCCACCTTCTTCTTCTTCTTCTTAGGCAAAAGTAGAGGATGACTTGCTTCCATACTAAAATTGAGTTCTCAGGTGACTAAGGAGTCCAATATGAGATTTAGGATCTCTGTCACAGATGGGCCATGATATGGAGATGCCGGCATTGGAGTGGGGTAAACACAGTAAGAAGTCTCACAACACCAGGTTGAAGTCCAATAACTTTATTTGATAGTAAACCCACAAGCTTTTGGAACCTGTTCCTTTGGCAGGTGAGTGGAAAGTTCTGATCAGAAACAGGACACATAAAGGCACACACACTTTACAGAATACTGATTAGAATGCAAATCTTTAAAGCTAATCTGCTATTCAAGTCTTAAAGATGCAGACAATGTCTTTGGTCAGAAGAGCTGATCAAGCCTGGTTAATGCTTCGATGCTGGGGATGTTGGCCTGAGCAAGAACACTGATTCTGGTGCGCCTATCCTGCCAATGGATTTGCAGAATCCTATGGAGGCAGTACTGATAGTTTTGACATGCCTGCTGTACATGGTCCACATTTCTGAGCCATATAGGAGGATGGGTATCACTACTCCTTTGTAGACACTGAGCTTGGTGCTGGATCTGAGGTCCCCGTCTTTAAACACTCTCTTCCTCAGGAAGATCTGGCACACAGAAGGCAGTGTTGAACCTCATCATCGGTGTCTGCCCTTGTTGACAGTAGGCTCTCAAGACATGAGTAAACAATCCACATTGTCCAAAGCCTTGTTGTGGGCTTTGAGAACTTGGGGATGTGGGGGCAGGCAGTACTGTTTTCTGGGGGCATGCTGGAAGAGAACCTTTGTCTTACATAAATTTTACATAAAGCCCATACTCTTGAATGCCTCGGTGAGGGTATTGGAGCTCAGCCTCCAAGTGTGCGCAGATGCAATTGTAGTTCAATGACAGAGAATGGGACGACCTTGGATCTAGCTTCTAGGTGGCAGAGTTTGAACAGATTCCTGTTTGTTCTGTAGTTTAGCTCCACTCCAGTCGGGAGTTTGCTGAGGGTGAGATGGAGCATTGTAGCAAAGAAGATTGGGAAGAGCGGTGATGCAATGACATAGCCTTGCTTGAGCCCAGTCTGAATGTGAACTGGGTCTACAATGAATCCTTTGATCAGGATCATGGTTTGTAGGGGCACCCGAAATGGAGAACATAGGAACATAGGAATTAGGAGCGAGAATAGTGAATTCAGCCCTTCGAGCACACCACCATCCTATACGATCATGGCTTGTCTCCACCTCATCCTACTCCACTTTTTCCCATAGCCCTTTATCCCATTTTTTATGTAGCATGGTGGCACAGTGGTTAGCACTGCTGCCTCACACGCCAGGGACATGGGTTTGATTCCATCTTGTGTCACTATCAGTGCGGAGTCTGCAAGTTCTCTCCGCGTCTGTGTGGGTTTCCTCCGGGCATTCCGGTTTCCTCCCACAGTCTGAAAGATGTGCTGGTTTGTGCATTGGCCATACTAAATTCTCCCTCAGTGTACTAGATCAGGTGCCAGAGTGTGGAGACTAGGGGATTTTCACAGTAACTTAATTGCAGTGTTAAGTCTATATGTGACACTAATACATAAACTAAAATATTTACCTATGTCTTTCTTGAACCCATTGATCAAGTTTGCATCCACTGCACTCTGGTGCAGTGAGTTCCATAGATTCACTACCCACTATGAGAAGTAGCTTCTCCTTTCCTCTGTCTTGACCTCCCCCCACACCCACCTGTCCTTACTCTACAGCTATGACCTCTTGACCTAGACCATTCTAGAAGGTGGAACATTTGATTAACATTTACTTTCTCAATCCTGTTGAGTATTTTATAAAGCTCAATCAAATCCCCCCTCATAATTCTATACTCCAGCGAGTACAAGCCCAAGCTACTCAGCTGCTCTCATACGATAGCCCTTGCACACCTGCAATCAATCCAATGACCCTCTTCTGAACTGCCTCCAGTGCCACTACATCCTTCCTCAAAGACGTTGACCAAAGCTGAACACAATACTCCAAGTGTGGTCTCACCAACGACTTATACAATTGTAACACCACTCCTCTAGTTATATACTTTAGATCCTTTGCAATAAATGCCAAGATTCCATTTGCCTTCCTTATAACATTCTGCACCTGCATACCCACTTTCTGAGACTCATGCACAAGGACGCCCAGATCCCTCTGCACAGATGCCTTTTGAATTGGTTTCCCATTTAAAAGGTAATTTGCCCTTTTATATTTCCAGCCAAAATGCATAACCTTGCATTAATCCACATTAAACTCCATCTGCCAGGATCTGGCCCATTTTCCTAGCATATCAATACCTATTTGTAAAGTTTTTATCTCTCATCACAGCCTGCTTTCCCACCTATTTTCGAGTTGTCAGCAAATTTTGCTCCATAATTCTTCGCGGTTGACAGTGTCAAGGGTCTTTGTGAGGTTAAAGTACATCATGTACAAGTGCTGTTCCCTGCATTTCTCTTGTAGCTGTCGTGCAGCAAAGATCATGTCTGCGGTGCACCTTAGTGAGTGGGATCGGCATTATGACTGTGGGTGGAACTCTTCAGCTACATGGAGAAGGAGGTTAAGGAGGACTCGTGATTACCTTTCCTGTGACCAACAGCAGGAAAATTCCTTTGTAATTCTTGCAGTTGGACTTCTCACCTTTTTTGATGATGGTCATGATTACAGCATCTTTCAGATCTCCTGGCATGTTCTTCTCCTTCCAATTAAGGGAAATTAGGTCATGAGTTAGTGCCAGTAGTGCTTCTCTGCCATATTTTACTGCCTCTCTGGAGTCAACCTGCTCCTAATGCCTTGTTTTATAGTTGTTGGATGGCCTTTGCTACCTCACGATGGGTTGGGATTATGCCAATATGGTGGCGGACAGCACAGTACAAAATGGAGTCGCGGATACTCACATTGAAGACAAAGGGTGGGATCCCAAAGCCAGAAATTCCTGTCCGAAGTCAACGGACCTTTGCATCGTCTGCCCCCACCTGCTAGAATTTCCATGGATGGTGGGATTGGAAAATTTCGCCCACAGTCTCTGTAAGGTCTTTGAAGTGCTGCTTCCAGCGGGTGCTGACTGTCTCTCTGTTCTTTATGAATGCCTCTCTATTTTTTGGCCAGAAATGAGGTGGGGCTGTGGGTGGTTGGGCCATAGGTGGTCTTGACTGCGCTAAAGAAACCTTGTTCACCATAATTGTTGGTTAACTTCTCAATCTCTTACACTTTCTTCACGCATCAACTGTTCTTTAGGTTGTGGGTTTTTTGCTGGAGCTCACCATGTATAGAGGTGCTTTCTTATTCTTGGGCTACTATTTCAGGTTCAGTAAAGCTTTGCACTTGCTTCTTATCAGTCCCTGAATCTTCTAGTCGTTCTCATTGAACCAGTCTTTGTGTTTCCTGGTCAAATGACAAAGCATCTCTTTGCAGGTGCTGACTATGGAGGCCTTGAGGGCATACTATACGCTGAGAACACTCTGGATCACGAGGTGTCATCAGGTTGGCACTGAGGTGATGATTGAATAGGGCTCTCTCATCAGGGTCTTTTTAGTGCCTCAGCATTGATTTTCCTATGGCACTATTTTGTTGCCATTGCTGCTTTTGTGCTACGTTGATGTTAATCAAAGGGGGTTAGATGGTAGTCCATCCAACAGTTGTGGCTCCTGTCATGATGCAAGTGACACATACCTCCTTGCAGTCCCTCATTTGGATGATGACATAGTCAAACAAGTGCCAATGCTTGGAGCGAGGGTGTTGCCATGAGGTCCTGTATTTGTTTTTCTGATGGAGCAGGGTGTTGATTGTGACAAGGCTGTGTGCTAGGCATTTTGTCAGGAACAGGGAGCCATTGGTGTTGGATTTCCCTACCCTCTCTTTGTTGATTACACCTCCGCAGAGATCTATGTAGTTTCCAACTCTGGCATTGGAGTCACCAGGGAGGATCACCTTGTCGCCCGCTGGGACTCGATTCAAGGATTGCTCAAGGCTGGAGTAAAACTCCTCTTTGGATTCATCTGTAGCTTCTAGTGATGGAGTGTACGCACTGAGGACTGTATTGCACTGATTCTGGGCTAGGGTGAACTGAAGAGTCATGACCTGATTCCATGCCGTAAACCTCTATGACTCTATTTGTTTATTCAGCAAGGGAATTCTCTGAGACTAAGGAAATTGGGCATGCCAGCTACGAGACTCACCAACTTTTACAGATGCACCATAGAAAGCATTTTTTCTGGTTGTATCACAGCTTGGTATGGCTCCTGTTCTGCCCAAGACTGCAAGGAACTACAAAAGGTCGTGAATGTAGCCCAATCCATTAAGCAAACCAGCCTCCCATCCATTGACTCTGTCTACACTTCCTGCTGCCTTGGCAAAGCAGCCAGCATAATTAAAGACCTCATGCACCCCGGATACTCACTCTTCCATCTTCTTCCATTGGGAAAGAGATACAAAAGTCTGAGGTCATGTACCTACCGACTCAAGAACAGCTTCTTCCCTGCTGCCATCAGACTTGAACGGACGTACCTTGCATTAAGTTGATCTTTCTCCAAATCCTAGCAATGACTGTAACACTACATTCTGCACTCTCTCGTTTCTTTCCTTATGAACAGTATGCTTTCTCTGTATAGCGTGCAAGAAACAATACTTTTCACTGTATACTAATACATGTGATAATAATAAATCAAATCAAAGATGGCTAACTAGTTTGTTTTTAAGGCCAACCTTGTGGAGATGGTGATCTTTTTCTGGTTTATTTTTCCAGAAGAAGGTGTAACTGGCCTTCCCATGCCTGCCAGGTCTTGCATAGGGTGGTGATGTCAATGTCAAAATGCCTAAATTCCCAGGCAACAATAGCAGCGTGCCTTTGTATGTCTGTCACTGTTGGGATTATCCATGAGGATCCTAACGTTTCAGATCCTGGGACTTCATTTTAAGAGACAGAAGATGTTTGTGAGTGAGTTCTTTCAACATGGGTGGCTGTTGCACACCAGCTACCACACAAATCTGATGAACAAGGCCTTGTTCCAGTGCCAAGGGAGTCCAAGATGACTGGAGACCAGGCTCCACTTGGCCATCAGGACAGGAAGTATGTGCAAGGTTTCAATGGGGGAAGGTGAAGTGTGAGACAATGAGACAGGAATGGAATGCACTTTGTGAAGTGTCCCCATTTCCTTGGGCACTTTCTCTATTTTCCCTCTGATGGCTCTTTTTCACTTACCTGCAAGCCAAGAGCTGGAGAGTATTGTGCTGCGCTTCACTGAGGCACTGAATAGCCAAGGCAAAGCTTTTCTCAATTTTCACTAAGATGGGAATTTGATGTGCACGTTACTGGTGACAGTCAGCACATACTTGGTGGACTGTAACGTCTGATGCTTCATGCATGCGGCCACTTTTTACATTGATATAGCCATCAGTGCAAAGACCTGAGACATCATGACACCCACGGCAGAGCTGGACTCCTCCAATCTCTTTCCAATCATGTGCAGTGAAGCTACAAAGGCTGACAGAATTCCACATGCATTTTTCACTGCTGCTTCAGAATCTTCAATGAGGACCCCCAAGATTCAGCATCTATGTGCCACTGAGTAGAACATGAAGGGCTCTGAGCCCTGTGATGCGGACTCTCCATTTCTGTGCCTGTCTCCATAGACTCTCCATTTCTGTCCCTGTCTCCAACACCTTCTCCAGCTCACATGTGATGTGTACTTCACCAGGTGATAACCCAATTACACGCTTCTTGGTGGGGCTTGCCAAGGCAAGTATCTAGCTGGTAGATGGTGTGTGTGAGTCATGTAATGGTGCATCAGTGACCTCCTCTGTGGAGGCTTCTTTCTATTCTTCCTGAGTGATTCTTAAAGACCTTTCAGAGATGAAAGACAAATTAGAACTATAAAAGTCAAAGGGTTCTAAGTCAAAATTGTGCAGATCAACAAATTTCAATAGTTACATCAAATCAACATGGGTAGTTGTTTTGCTGTGCTATATTTAAATCTGTAACCGGGTAACTGGAAGTCCTCATATTTCCACCTTGACTGGCCAGACATGCACGGACTTAGTTGATCATCATCCTCCTCTGTCACTAAGGTGGTTACAACTAGAGAGTCAGATCTGGTCCCGAGCACTCCATAAGGATTCTGCGCTCTCTTCTAGGAGAGAAGAAAAGTCTTAGAAGTGAAAGATTGTTAAGATTAATGGATGATCATATTGAAGGATGTGACACTGAAAAAAGATGAGGGTCAGACTCAGTAATGGCTGGTCAGATGGGAATGTTAGAAAGTGCCTTGAAAGACAGGGATGAGTGTTGTGAAGAGTGATATGTAGAAGGTTGGAGAAGGAAGAGTGAGGAGGCTTATCCTTCAATGTAGCTTGCCACTTGTCTTTCATGCTCTGATCAACTCCTTGGTCGCTTCCAGCGATAACTGCTTCCACCTTAGTTCTCTGAGGCTGACTTTTTCCTCCTATCTTCTGAGCACAGAATCTATTTGAGGGTCTTTACAGCCACAGTATGATGTCCAGGGATGCATCTGAGAAGTGTGATGCTGCCTTTCCACATGGAAGTTGCCTCCATCAGTGAAATTGTTGGCTGTTACATCACTTCAATTCTGACCCTCGAAGGATTCCATTTTGTTATGAAGCTAAGGCAGACTGCTGCCTGCCTAGTCTAGAGGTCAGGAAACCCAACAGCAGCAGATGCCTGGCTGAGTTAAAAAAAAACACTGACAAATGAACTACTGAAACTTTTCAGCTATCAGCAGCCTCCTCTGCGAGCAGGTCTGATAGCTCATTGTATCTGCACCAAGAATATGCACATTTGTTCTGCATCAGGTAGAAGATCATCTTTTAGTGCTTTTCATTTATAAAGTTTTCATGGCCTTGTCCAACAAACTTCTCACACAATAGATAAATTTAAAAAATGATTTTTTTGTAACATTTGTATATTTAAAGTAATAATGTCCTAAAACAATGCTTTCTAACAGTAACTCTATAAGGCCTTGCTTCACAACCTCACAAATGCTCAAATGCTCCCTGAGTGGCAGCAGAAACTATGACAATTGGTTGTTATTGGGTAGTGAAGCACTATTTTGCTGGATAATATGCAGGTTCATCAGTTGTTCATGTGTCAATTGGAATCACACAAAAATTAGTGACTCTCCAATCGTTTGAGCATCTAAATGAAGTAGAAGGATATGTCAAACCTAAGAGAAATTCAGCTCATAAAACCATTTTCCTGCCATATTTATGATCCTGGTCAGTACAAATGGATAACCATGGATCTGTAAGCAGCAGTCCTTAGAGGTATCTGATGGTATTCACCATCACAGCCCCTTCTATCATATATGACAGTGACAGGACTCAAATATTTCAACATTGTTTATCATAGGGGGCAGTTTTGCACTTCTCCCAAGGTGGATTCTGAAGGGAGCGGGTGTAAAATTGAATGGATGGGATTCCCTCCAGGAATACATCCACCCTGGTGCAATTTCACAATTGGTCCTGGGTGCAAAACATGCCAATTCACCTATTAAACCTTTAAGTGGCTTCGTGACCACTTAAGGACCTTATTCAACCTAACCTCAATGTTTAGGCTAGCAGGAGTAGTGAGGGTAGGAAACGGACATTTCCACTGTTTGTCATCTCAGACTGGAGGGGCGGGGGGTACAATGCCTCACTCTGAAGGTCCCCTCAGAGTTGGGAGCGACCTGCCACTCCGGATATTGGAGATCTGAGTCCCCCTCCCCACCCTGTTTGCAATTGAGTTCTATGCCCTTAACTTTTCAGCTGCTAACAGATCTAATTTTCTTCAGCTACATGCTTGACATATTTTCCCTGTGCAGGGATTGTTATGTAGCAGTTAGTATGAATATGTCTACGCAATGAATGCATGCTGTCAGGGTTTGTCTGGACTTGCAAAAATGGAACTTTCACAAATATTCTATATTTCTTTAAGTAATAGGATGAAAGAAAAAGATGAAACAAATAATTAATTTAACACATGTAAAATAACAACCGTGCATGTAATTGTGTAGAATTGGCAACTTGTCCTGTCTCTGGCCTTAGTCAGTTTCCAGTGCAGAAATATGTTTGTGATAAAGCTCAAGGTCTGAAATTTACTATGGTATCTGTTTTCTTAAGTGCAAAACAAAGACTACTGAGAAATAACATTTTTTTAGGCTTTATGCCACACCTACTTTCCAAAAATGCTCCACATTTCTGAACTAGTCCTTGAATAATATATCAAATATGATAAAACACTGCCACAGTGATAGCGGCATGTTAAAGACTCTCACTAAAATGTGGGATAGTGGTTTCAGAGACCAAGGCAGATTGTTCAAGCTTCAAAGAATAAATAACTGAAATTTCAACAATGGTGCAGCGTGTTAAACATATTCAGAATCTCATACTTAAACTCCCTGTTAAATATTAGAAGGGTACCTGTTTTTTATTGTCTCTGCTATTGACAAGATCCACTTGAGAAGTTTGGCCTCAGTCATGACTGGTGTGCTCAGTATCCAGGGAAATAGTGTCTCTATATTTAGATGGCACAATATTTTCAGGATCTAGGATGTTTGAAATATCAATAGTTAGTTATAAACCTCCACAAGATTGCTTTTAAGTTTCAAGGTAAATGTCAATGTTAGTCATTTGACTACCTCTCAGCTTTGTCTGATTAGTAAAGTGATCCACGTTAATGGTCATTGTGAATACTTTCATTTAGCAGCAGCACTTTTTTCATAATTTTTAGTTGATACATAAAAGTAGTTTGGCGACTGTCTCATTTTATTTGCAAAGTTTTAGGCAGAAGTCAAAAAAGCCATACTTAAAATATTTACTTGTGAACTTCTCATTTATGTTGCATGTTGCTTTATCAGATAATCTCTCACCTTGGCAAGACATTCTGGGTGTTTTTCTTCCACTGCTAGCTTTTTCAGAGTGTCCTCAACTTGTGATAACAGGAACAGTACATTCCCATTTGTCTCTCTGACCTGGTTGGAATCCATCTCCTCCAGCCACAACAACACCGTCTCCAGGGTCAGAAAACGCACTTCATTAAATTCTGAACACAGGAGATGAGAAAGGAACAGACTGGATTGAAATTCAGCAGTTCCAGAAGTCAACTCATGGATGGCATCTGGTGACAATGACCTTGGCTGTAGAGAAACTGATTTTACCATTATTGATAATGTTAGCTTGGTGATGCTTCTTTGCCACTGAATCAAGCCAGGTACCGGAGAAAACTTCTGCTGATCAGTAAATAATTCTGACTCCAGTATAATAAGGTGGGTAGCCTGCCAGAAGTTTAAGATCTCTGGATCTGAAAGAAAGCATTTACAAGTTAGGGCTGCATTGTTAAACAGACAACAACTTGCTTTTGAATTATCAACTTAACACTTTTCAAATTACTTTGGAAGGTCAATTTTATATATAATTACTGTCCCAGACCCTGTCTACCTGAGTTAAAATTGAGGCTCAACCATCAATGCTGGGAAAATAGGTCTATTGTTAAATTCTAGAGTTCCAAGATAATCAAGAAGTACAAACATGTACTTTTTGTAACTTACGTAAGTTTTTTTTTACCCCAGCCCAGATATGACTGAATAAATTAATCCAATTTATTTACATAAATAAGCTATTCTAAGAGTTTTCACATGACAACATTTGTGATTCTGTTTTCCAATAGCATAGACTTTCAGACAGTTAGTGGTGCTCTGAAGGGTGTCCCATAGTTCAATGATAGAAATAAGTGATGATAAACCATATGTCCTTCAATACTCCAGCACTGGTTCTTTCACATCTAGTTATAGATTTGTCTCTAGGAGGGACAACTGATGTGATAATCAAAGCTTTGTTAGGGTAATCTCTTAATACAATGTCCTTAAATTCATGCTGTATGAATAGTTGACAAGCATAATCATCTTTATGCAATGCTTTCCAAAGTTGAAAGTTTGCTGGCTTAGAAAGACATTCAGAAGAGGTTTTGTTCATTTGTCCTGGGAGTGTATTTGTACAAAGGTATTTGCCTGGATTTTGCAGTCAGCACTAAATGAAACACATTGCTACAAAGACTTTCAACTGCCTATTGCACAGAAAGCTGAAGTTATTTGAGAGCTAAAACAGCTTTGTGTCCTCCACATGGGATGTGGGGCTA
This sequence comes from Carcharhinus amblyrhynchos, assembly GCF_965287045.1. Lineage (NCBI taxonomy): Eukaryota > Metazoa > Chordata > Chondrichthyes > Carcharhiniformes > Carcharhinidae > Carcharhinus > Carcharhinus amblyrhynchos. Next base: position 61,038,459 of record NC_137335.1, read on the forward strand.
ATGTAGACAGGGCAAGTAACTACGTTCTCCTAAACCAATCCAATTAAGGAATCCTTACTGAGGCATGCAGAAACACTGGAAGTGTAACTTAGAATATTTAATTCAATGTCAAATTGTGTACAGAAAACAAAATGAGGAAATAAATATGAGATTTAAGAGAGATAAGAGACAGAACGAAAAATTAAACATGAATTATAAGTTTAATTGACTCCAAGATAATTCAAAGCTGAAAGAATGGAACTCCTATTAAAGAAAGGATATTATTAAACTAGAAAGAGTGCAGAAAAGATTTACTAAGGTGTTATCAGGACTTGATGGTTTGAGTGATAAGGAGAGACTGGATAGACCGGGACTTTTTCCTCTGGAGCATAGAAGGCTGAGGGGTGATCTTATAGACGTCTATAAAATAATGAGGGGCACAGATCAGCTAGATAGTAAATATCTTTTCCCAAAGGTACAGGAGTTGAAAACTAGAGGGCATAGGTTTAAGGTGAGAGGGGAGAGATACAAAAGAGTCCAGAGAGGCAATTTTTTCACACAGCAGGTGGTGAGTGTCTGGAACAGCTGCCAGAGGCAGTAGTAGAGGCTGGTACAATTTTGTCTTTTAAAAAGCATTTAGACAGTTACATGGGTAAGAGGGTACAGTGGGATATGGGCCAAATGTGGGCAACTGGTATTAGCTTAGGGGTTTTAAAAAAAGGGCGGCATGGACAAGTTGGGCCGAAGAGCCTGTTTCCATGCTGTAAATCTCTATGACTCTATAACTCCACATTTCTAAAAGTTAACTTTCAGTGTCAGAGAGGTGACTAGGCAATAATTGTGACTTAATGTAACATTTAAAAATCACAATGCACAATCCCTAACATTTTCTGCATAGAGAATATCTAGCAGGTGAGTGCTATAGCTGCACATCATTCAGCGTACTTCAATGCTGAGTCTTTCGGCAAGATAGTTATGATGCTGCCCCTGGATGAACAGGACAACTCAGGCAGCAACTTTTTGACTTCTAAATTTGATGATGCATACACAGTCACTGGCCATTGCAATCTGGTTTATTTTTTGCTGGAAGTGAGTGCTGACAGCCTCCCCGTTATTTTCACCAAAGTACAAACCATGGGCAGAATCATACCAGAAACTGACGAAGTCAGCTTTTGGGTCAGTGGCATGGTGTTTCTGACTGCAATGGTGGCTTTTTACGCCTGCGTCACTTAGTTTGAAAAATGCAGTGACGTGGGTTCCACATCGGATTGCTGGCCAATGATTCGCCCATCATGATCTCAGCACTTCAATAATCTGGCCACCTTATTTAAATACTGTCCTTGTACACAGCTGGCACACTTCAAGTAACAAGTAGGAAGTGATGGCTACCAAAGCCAAGAAGCATGCTGCCCAAAATACTGGGACAATTCTCCTGAGAGCTGATGGTTGCAGTGGAGGCTCAACAGGAAGACTTCACCCATGCTCTGGGTAAACAACCCTCATCCAAAATGACCAATCCAGTATGGGTGGCAGTGGCAGCAGTGAACAGCGCCAATACACTCCAAAAGAGAATAGCTATTCAGTGCTGTAAAAGACTGAATGATCTCCACCGTTTGGCCAGGGTAAGTCACTCTTCTCATTGCTCACAACTTAAACACTCACACGCCCTTTACAGATCCACAGGGATGTCACTCGATGCCAGGTCAAGAAACACCACCCTGAACTCTTCCACACACCTTCATCTCCACTGCAGGTTATATCCTCATTTCATTGATGGCCTCACTTACCATCCACCCATGTCAGGCATCTTTATCATCTGCCCTGGCATGCATCCTGCTTGCACTCTCTCCATCTGTCTTCATACAGTACAAACACAACACAAGAGAGAAGTCCCAGACTTGTTGGAGGGTTGCCTGAATTGAAGGTCCTCACAGGCTTTGAGAAAAAAGTGATTTAAATGGTGGGCAAGGATATGGACTCTTCATGTGCTCAGTCGGCAGCAGCCAATCAAGTAAGAATCCAACACTACAATATCCATCAGAAAATCACGCTACGAGTGATGTTTCTCAGGAACCTGTCATACACTAACGGTTTCTTCTTTCTTTCACAGTGGCAGTACCAGAGGATCTCGCTGCCAGTGAATGGCGGGGGTGCTGCTAAGAAAAACATTGAAGGGAAACCAGAAAATCTCATCCTACGTTACACCCAACAGACTCCTGCAGAAAACCACTAGTCACTTCTCTCTCAGACAATTGTTTAGCTGTCGTGGATTAATTTATTTTCATTGTAAGGCAGAAGTTGAAGAAAATTTGACTGTGATAATTACAAAGATGTTTGTAATCCAAAAGATGTTTAAGTCGACAGATCTTCATATTACAGAAATGATAAACTTTTGCTAATTCTTGCAACAGAGCTTCAAATTCTGTTTCAGTAATAAGAGTTCAAAGTTGGGAATCCTAATGTAAACACTGCTAAATCCCTTGGCAACACAAAGGTGCAGCAAACAAGACTCTCAAACAACACCATATAACCCAAGTTTGTTATGGTGGTTTGATTTCAATGTTTATTCTTAAAGTCAACAATGTGCTCTCTGGCTATTGATTCAAGGACAGCATGCATGATTGCTGGTCTGGAAAAGAAGGTGTTTGGGAAAGACTAGATCTGTGTTCACGGTATAAATATTGGCAAATATATAAAAATATAATAGACAAATGCAAATTTATTCAAGATTTCAGGACGATGACAGAAATAGAAAAAAGATGCACAGAACAAAGAGAAAAAGGTTTGAAAGGCAGACTGAGAAAACAGAGAAGGAAAATGAAAAGAAACTATTAAGAAGTTCACATTCTAGTTAGAAAACAGATGGTTGAGTACAAGAAGCAAGATTGAAAGGAAAAAGGCAAGTAAAAAAAATATTTTTTTTCATCCCAACGAAGGAACAATGTTTTTGCTGTTGCTTGAAATGGCCACATAGGATAACAGTCTGGAACGCTAAAAGCATTTTGAGAGGATGCAATTTCAATCCTAGACATGTCATTGCACTTCAGAAAGGTTTGTTTAATTGAGATACTTCCACTGGAACACATGCCCTTCCTTCCACTACTGGCAGACTGTGATTGCAATATGTACGATCTACAGGATGCACGGTAACAACTATCAAAGATTGTTGTGGCAACACCTTTCTTTCATGGGATCTTAAGCAACAAGCCAAACCAGAGCAGCATAATCATGGCAACAGTGCCACCTCCAGATCATTCTGACTTGGACATTTATCAGCTCAGAAGAAGGGTCATCCAGACTTGAAAAGTTAGCTCTAGTCTTTCTCCACAGGTGCTGTCAGACCTGCTGACATTTTTCCAGCACTTTCTGTTTTTGCTCTGTTGGACATATATATCACTGTTCATCATCATTCCATCTCCTGAAATTCACTACAATGCAAGAACTGCAGCAATCCAAAGGTGAACATAACATAAGAACATAAGAACATGAGAAATAGGAGCAGGAGTAGGCCATCTAGTCCTTCGAGCCTGCCCCGCCATTAAATAAGATCATGGCTGATCTGTCGTGGCTCAGTTCCACATTCCCGCCCTCTCCCCATAACCCTTAATCCCCTCGCTTATCAAAAACCCATCAACCCGCGTCTTAAAAATATTTAGCGAGGCAGCCTCCACCACTTCAACGGGCAGAGAATTCCAGAGATTCACCTCCCTTTGAGTGAAGAAGTTCCTCCTCAACATTCTAAACCGCCCCCCCTTTATCTTGAGGCTGTGCCCCCTAGTCCTACTGTCCTTTGAGCGGGAAGAGTCCATCCACCTCTATCCTATCCATCCCATTCATCATCTTATATGTTTCAATGAGATCCCCCCTCATTCTTCTAAACTCGAATGAGTACAAACCTAGTTTATTCAGCCTCTCCTCATAGCTCAATCCCCTCAACTCCAGTATCAGCCTAGTAAACCTCCTCTGCACTCCCTCCAAGGCCAAAATATCTTTGCGTAAGTACGGCGACCAAAACTGCACACAGTACTCCAGCTGCGGCCTCACCAATGCCCTATACAGCTGCAGCAAGACCTCCCTACTTTTATATTCAATCCCCTTCGCTATGAAGGCCAGCATCCCATTAGCCTTCCTGACCACCTGCTGCACCTGCAGGCTGGGTTTTTGCGACTCATGCACAAGGACCCCGAGGTCCCTCTGCACCGTCGCCTGCTGCAGTTTTTCGCCACTTAATAGTCCTTCCTACCATTATGCCTACCAAAGTGGACCACCTCGCACTTGCCAACATTAAATTCCATTTGCCAGTTCCTAGCCCACTCGCCCAGCCTACCTAGATCCTTCTGCAGACTCTCCACACCCTCCGCGCAATTTGCCATTCCACCAATCTTGGTGTCATCAGCAAATTTCGACACCATACACTCGGTTCCCTCCTCCAGATCATCTATATAAATGGTCAATAGCTGAGGCCCCAGCACCGACCCCTGGGGCACTCCACTAGTCACCAACTGCCAATCCGAATAGCACCCATTAACCCCCACTCTCTGCCTCCTATTTGACAACCAATCCTCTATCCACACTAACACCCTACCCCCAACTCCATGCCCCCTTACCTTCTGCAATAACCTCTTGTGAGGTACCTTGTCAAACGCCTTCTGAAAATCAAGAAAGATCACATCCACCGGCTCTCCTCTACCCACCGCCTTAGACACATCCTCATAGAACTCCAATAAATTTGTCAGACACGACTTCCCCTTAACAAAACTGTGCTGCGTCTGCTCTATCAAGCAATTCCCCTCAAGATGCCTCGCTATTTCCTCCTTGATGACGGATTCTAACATTTTACCTACAACAGACGTTAAACTAACCGGCCTATTCCTTTTGCCTGGCACCCTTCTTAAACAACAGTGTAACATTAGCCGTTTTCCAATCTTCCGGAACTTCCCCGGGATCCAGCAACGTCTGGAAAATAACCACCAAGGCATCCACTATCACCTCCGCCATTTCTTTCAGAACCCTCGGATGCATTCCATCCGGTCCTGGGGACTTGTCCACAATCAGTCCCTCCAGTCTGTCGAGCACTGCCTCTCTAGTAACAATAATGTCATTGAGACCCTCCAGTCCTACCACCTTTCCATCGCTAACACCCGGCAAATTATTCACGTCCTCCTCCGTGAAGACCGAAACAAAAAAGTTATTCAAGACCTCAGCCATTTCCCCATCCCCTACCACTAAGTCCCCCCTCTCATCCTCTAAGGGTCCAACGTTCACCCTAGCCAGCCTCTTCCTTTTTATATATTTATAAAAACTCTTGCTATCCTTTTTTATATTAAGCGCTAGCCCAGCTTCATAGTTTCTCCTACCCTTCTTTATCAACTTCTTTGTCAATCTTTGTTGACATTTAAACCTCTCCCAATCCTCTTCTCGCCCACTACTCTTAGCTACTTTAAACGCCTCCGCTTTTAATTTAACACTTTCCTTCACCTCCTTTGTTATCCACGGCTTATTACCTCTCCTCCTACGGTCCTTTTTAACCATCGGAATAAATTTCTGCTGAGCACCAAGAAAGATCTCCTTAAAGATCCTCCACTGCTCCTCAGCAGACCTACCTTCCAACGCGCTCCCCCAGTCAACATTCGCCAATTCTTCTCTCATCCTACCGTACTCCCCTCTGTTCAAACAAAGGACGCGTTCTGGGAACCCACTTTCTCCTCCTCCATCTGCACCAGAAACTCCACCATACAATGATCACTCTCCCCAAGAGCATCCTTCACCACAAGGTCCCTAATTCTACCCGCCTCATTACATAACACCAGATCCAAGATAGCTCGCTCCCTCGTCGGCTCCAACACACACTGTTCAAGGAAACTATCCCGGCAGCATTCCAAGAACTCCTCCTCAAGCCCACCGCGTCCAACATGGGTCGAAAGGCCATCACTATCTCCGCACGACAGGAGTGATGGACTACACAAGTGCCAATGCCAAGACTGTTCCTATCTTAGGAACAAATAACCAAAAGTTTAACCAACTGATGTTTGGTTTTGTTTTATTCATAGATTTTCCTTATTACACTGATTTATTGCTCTTATAGGGATATGAAATTTCACCAGACAGAAGAATTACAGAACAATAAATGTGACGGGAAGTACTGCTGTATATTGAACTGACATGAGGCAAACAAATGAGTCTTCAACTCTATTTTACCTATGACTGTCCATCTCAAAACTGTAAGAAAGTTTCTTGGCGTTTACTTAAATACTACATTTGCCAAATATCGAAATAAAGCAAGCAAGATTTAAGAATGAATCATACAATCAAAATAGATAACACATTTGCTGAAGTAAGTATTGCTTCAGGGGCAGCATGGTAGCATAGCGGTTAGCACTGCTGCTTCACAGCTCCAGGGACCTGGTTCGACTCCCGGCTTGGGTCACTGTCTCTGTGGAATTTGCATATTCTCCTCGTGTCTACGTGGGTTTCCTCTGGGTGGTCCGGTTTCCTCCCACAGTCCAAGATGTGTGGGTTAGGTTGATTGGCCATGATAAAATTGCCCCTTAGTATCCTGAAACTTGTAGGTGAGAGGGATTAGCGGGTAAATGTGTAGGGATATGGGGGTAGGGCCTGGGTGGGATTGTAGTCGGTGCAGACTCGATGGACCAGGTGGCCTCTTTCTACACTGTACAGTTTCTATGATTCTATGAATGAATAAAAAAAGCTTTAAAGATTTTGTTCCTTGTCTGGCATGTGTTGGCTACTTTCAGCAAGTGAGCAGAGATGGGTGAGGAGGCAGATTTTTCACTCCATGGATTCCACCAACATCAATGATGTATTTCTGTAAACGGTTACCACCTCTCACCTTATTAAATATGCATCAACTGGAAGTACGCCATTTGGCTGGCAGGTGGACTTTGATTCGCCCAGCCTGCCATGAGCTCAACAGATCCTTGCTCCAGATGCCATATTTAAACTGCATCTGCACATAGATCCTTCATCCTTCTGAATGCCATTGAGCCATGATGACTTTCACTGCCCTAAGGATGGCTAGCCCAGGTCCAACAAGGTCACCAACCTATCTTGGGAAGACGTGTCAGTGGTGGTGAGCTCCACTTTAGCTAGCAGGAGAATATTGATATTGTGCTGCAAACAGATGAATGACCTTATCCACACAGCCAGGGTAAGTCAACCATCTCATCCCTCTCAGCTCACACTCTCACAAACCCCTCACACATTTGCAGGACGATAGTCCACAGGAGATCTCACACTTCACAAGGGACATCTCATCACTCACTCTCCCACACACACTCAGATATCTCCATCAGGACTCTTGCCCTGTGCACTTTGTGTCCTCATCCCATACACGGCTCCACTCAGCACCAGACATGCCCTGCATCTTTATCATCTGCCTGGGTATGCTTCCTGCTCTCACACTCACCATCTGTCTTTATCTAGGCTAAGTTCACCATCATCAGAAAGTGAGGTCCCAGACTGGTGGCATAATGCCAATGATCAGGGCCCTTATCCAGTATGAGGAGGGTGCAAAAACCGGGTCCGAGAGAACCAAGACTGTGCCCTTGTTGAGAGTGAGGTCAACAGTGCATGCCCAAGTAGGACCCTGTACCAGCTGATCCTCAGACATGGAGACTGCGAGTACAATGTTAGGTCCTGGGGTCTGTTGCCATGCACTAATTATCTCTATACTTCTTCATGAGTGGCACCACAACCAAGCGCCCCAGAGTCACTGGGAGCCAGCTCTTCATTTCCAATCCCTCAGACACCTCAGCTACAACTCTTTGAAATTGGCTGCAGGTAAATCAACAAAAAATAAGGCTGCAGCATTTTACTTTATTAAATGAGTCACAGAGTTCAAAAGCAATGATGTAAAACACATTAATCAGGCCCCTCGTGTTCTGTTCACAAGGAGAAATCTGGAATAGGGTTTTGTGGATCCTGATCCCAAGCTGTACCTATGTCATTCATGCAATGCCATCTTCATATGCAGATGTCTTAACTGGGTTGGTGGCAAGCTCGATGCTCAATTAGTGGTGCCAAACCCTCCTAAGAGGTGGGGCCTTACTGCCAAACACAATTTTCAAACGCAGACCACAGCTTTTATGCCAAAAATTTTTCTTCAGAAAAGACATTATAATATTTTAGGACTGTACTTTAAATTTGGGACAAATTAAGGATTCGTGTGACCTGATCTACAGTCTGACAGTAAGCCTGTGTGGTCTGATTGTTAGAGATCAAAGGATAGCTTTCATTGTTTTCCTGAGATGAGGACGCAAGGTACTTACACTTGGAGATGATGGTAACAGTCTCTGGGTTTGGAATGAGTAGACTCAGAGGCCAGAATTTTACCAGGGCAGCTGAGGCTTGCAGAACGGAATTCTTCGTTGGCCTCGGGTGGAATTTTATGAGCCTCACCTAAGCAAGATTGTGAAATCTCTCCCAGAGTCTCCCAAACTTCCAAAGTGGTGTTGAAGGTATTAGATTACCAACAGTTGTGCTGGAAACTGTCCTTTTACTTCTAAGATGAAAGACATTTTGGGGATCAAGGATAGCTAATGAATATTTCTACCTAGATACAAGCTTAATGTACTTCAGGTTCCCATGAGAAAGTATGCAGAGGACGCCATTAAGATCAGGTTACAGGCTTCCCTATAAATCAATGACTATCATAAACAGATTGCAAAGATTTGGCGTGGTCAGCAGAGAGGAGAGGCTGCTTGGTTTTGCGAGCTACAACAGCTGAAGAGATGCATCCCACACCCATTTAAGGATTCTGGGAGGTCAGTCCTGATATGGCCAGGGGAAGAATCACTGGAAGAGGCTTTACTGTTAATGGTAGATTCAAGGAATTCTCCAAAAGCTGAAGAAACTACCTGGAGTCATTCACTTGAAATTACTACTGAGTGAAAGGAAATACCAGAATCCCCAGAGGTTGGGAGCAACAGGGGACTGTTTGTTATAAGGACTGTAATTCCACAGATAATGCAATGTCTGATAAGCATAATAGAAGAACATTTCACTCTGTAGTTTAAAGTATAAGCTGTCCAATAACTAGAAGTGTTTAGTCAATAATTCCTTTAGTCATTTGCTACGGCAAATAAAACATGAAATCATGTCATGTCATTCTTTCAGTTAGCAACTGGAAGCTCAATTCTCTTTTTAGAAGTTATAGATCTCAATGATGATCATAGCTGGCCCTCCCCTGCCTGTTAACAAGCTTCTCAAAGAGCTTAATGGGCGATTGATTGGAAGTATGTAGACTCCTGGCCCTCACTCCTGCTTTGAAAGCAGCAAAAGGTCCCAGAGACATCAGGACACTGACATCCCGCTTGGAATGCTATTTTCAAAGCCTGACCATACTTCCACAGGTAACCGGAAATCGAGCCCTTGATTTATTTTGGCAACTTTGCTGAACTGTTGAAAAAACAGAGACAAATGTTCAGTTTTTGCTAATTTCTCAGGGTTAGTTTCACAGGCATCAGTGAACCCTCTAGTATCTTACTTAAATGTTATTCAGTGAGCTTTCAGGGGCACTTGTTCAGAAGAACACAGAAGGTAAAGGGCAAAAATGTAGATGTGATAGAAGCATAAAATTCTGAAAATACATGGCAAGTTAATCAATATTTCTAAGGAGGTATGGAAGGATGGTTTGGGACCATGGATGGTGATGTGAGGAAAACATAAATATTGGTTTCATTAGCTGTGGGTGCATGGCAAAATCACAGTGAGAAGTCTCACAACACCAGGTTAAAGTCTAACAGGTTTATTTGGTAGCAAACGCCCCTAGCTTTCGGAGCGCTGCTCCTTCGTTAGGTGAGTGGGAGTTCTGATCACAAACAGGGCATATGAAGACGCAAACTCAATTTACATGAATAATGATTGAAATGCAAGTCTTTACAGCTGATCAAGTCTTAAAGGTACAGACAATGTGAGTGGAGGGAGCTTTAAGCACAGGTTAAAGGTATGTGTACTGTCACCAGACAGGACAGTAAGTGAGATTTTGAAAGTCCAGGCAAGTCGTGGGGGTTACAGATAGTGTGACATGAACCCAAGATCCCGGTTGAGGCCGTGCTCATGTGTGCGGAACTTGGCTATCAGTCTCTGCTCAGTGACTCTGCGCTGTCGTGTGTCGTGAAGGCCGCCTTGGAGAACACTTACCCGAAGATCAGAGGCTGAATGCCCATGACCAGGCATCTCCACATCATGAATGGCAAAATAGCAGAGGAAAAGTGGTGGGAGAATAAATGAATAAGATTATTCTGGGGGAATAGTCTCACTGGAAAATTAAGAAGTGGTCAGGGATGGGGTGGGGAGAGTTGCAATGGGAGGGGGAGGGGAGAGATTTTCTTGATCATTTCCCATGATGCAGTTGGCAGAAATAAGGAAACATGGTCTTTGAAATGAAACAATTCAGGGTAGGCAGTCTTGTGTTCTTGATTGCGCACCTCTTTGCATACTTATTAAAGGTCTTGCATACTTTGTAATGTTTTTCTTGTTGAAGGATTTACTATTGAATATTAGCTTGTCTTTACTCATTACAAATATAGAATATATTGGGTAATCCATTATTTCGTATTTATGCATTGGAAAAGTCTTAAGTTCTATTCTGATAAGGAATAAGTTAGCATCTTCTCATCCTCACCTAAACCCATGCAAGTATTTTTCCTGTTGGAAAGAGATGAGGAGATAAAATGTGGCTGACTTTTCTACCTTCTTGTCCAGGGCTATGGAGGTCAATTGTGGCAGCTCTATTGACATGCCAGCTGAGATCAGCCAATTTACAATAGAGTGGGAATGAAACCTACCGCATTCCTCATTATAAACCCACTACAAAATTAGTGATGGCATTCTCATTAGTAGTTTCCAATGAAAATGTTTGGCAATATCTCTTCAGTTACTGACGATGGTTTTGGTCCTTTTTGTTTCTCTAATTTAAAAATCTGCTGAAATTTTCCTCTTGCTGCCATTTTGTCATGCAGTGTCACCCTCAACAGTTTTTTGCCATGTACCTCAATTCCAAGCTATACAAGGAACCATCATAATCCTATTTATGTATAGCACTAATATTTCAACTGTTGCAATCAGAGAAAGAAAAATAAACCTTTAACCTTTTTGGGTTTTTTTTAAACAAACCCAGGTTAGGGAAAAAGGTTAATTTTAATGGATGAAAACTACAGGAAAGACAAACAGAGAGGACAGTGATAAAGTCAAATTGTTAAATAAATGAATATCTAGTGATGAATAATAGGCTGAAAGCCCCCTCCTCAGTTTTGTAGGGCATATCACACTACACGGTGCAGCCATAGCCTGCAGCAGAAAAGGAATGGAAAATCACAGCTGCATGATTTCAAAGATTAGAATAACCAAATATTTAAGTTTTCCTGCAATACGTAGTTATAAAAATAAATCAAAAAAGGCAGGCAATTAGTGTAAAATGTTTCAGTGACCTAGGTCTATCAGTACAGTCTGTATCCAACAGCACAGCTGCACTAACAAAATTCCTCTTGATTAGCCAAACAAGCAATGCATGAGGTCTCTCGATGACTTTCTATTACTTTGCCTTCAATTCAGCTGCAGGATAATTCAACAGTCTATATACACAATGCTATATATATGAAGTACTTTGTGAAGGAAGCAGGTTTGTTTATCTTTTGCATCAAAACCTGGCAACTGCTCAGCTTTAAATTGAGTCATTTTACATCCGCACTGACAGCATTTTGAAGGGGTAACTGCTCATTAAAGAAAATATATTCTTGCAATAAAAATCACCTTTTCTCATGAATTAAAGTCTGCACTTAAAAAGTGAATGTTCCTGAGTTTGCCTTAAACATAAACATTTCAAGTTTACACAACAGATTTTCCTTAATAAGATTTAATTTTGAGAGTAGGTAAGCTCAACTACAATATTATCTGTCACCATAATAAGCATTGAATTTTTCCTTGGTCAACATAAAACTCAAAACTTCTTGCATGATTTCTTTAAACATTTCCAAAGCACTTTCACAGTAATTGAATGAACCGATGTATCTAGCTCAAGGAGTTGCTTTGTCTCATTGATTTCATCAACTCAGCATAAATGCTCCAAGGGCTTAAAGTTCTAAAATAACACCAAGAACTACCAGACCTACCCACAGCAAGCAGCCCTTAGGGTAAGACAAACATTGATTAGACTAAAAACATGCTGCAGAAGAGTAACATAAAGTTCCTACATAATTTTACAACTATGGCATATTGTTTAGTTATAGTAATTTATACTGTACAACTACCAGTTTTAATACCATACAATTTCAACAAAATTAAGAAGAACTGCATAGTTTGAAGTTATTGTATTTCTGGACCATTAGGACAATTTACTACTGTGTCATTATTATAATCCCCTCCCTTGTTATTTTCTCCCTCCATGTTCTCTGACTAAGATCTCAGGCAGATGAAATGCAATAAAGATTTTCTTGGAACTTAAAACTCAGAATCATAAAACACAGAAAGTGGCCATTCAGCCCTACTATGCCTGTGCCAGCTCCCTAAGAGATTGTTTTTCCTAGTCTTTACCTATATACATATAATTTCCCCCTTTTAAATATTTACCTACTTTCCTTTTTAAAACAGCAGCGTTTCTAACGTATAATCAGCCAAAGATATATTCTACTGTAGCTGAATGATCCTATCCTAACCCCTTCCCTCCAGGAGATGGCTATGTATCACTCTGGAATTACTGATGACCTATGAGCTAATGAAAATCGTTCACATTGTCATCACAGCGTAGTGGTGAATATGAAAAAATTGGTATGAAAAACTGAACTATATAACACAGACAGTGGCATGGTGGCACAGTGGTTAGCATGGCTGCCTCACAGCGCCAGGAACCCAGGTTCAATTCTGGCCTCAGGTGATTGTGTGGAGTTTCCACATTCTCCCCGAATCTGCGTGTTTACTCTAGGTGCTCTGGTTTTCTTCCACATTCCACAGATGTGCAGGTTAGGTTGACTGGCCACGCTAAGTTGTGATGTGGAGATGCTGGCGTTGGACTGGGGTAAACACAGTAAGAAGTCTGACAACACCAGGTTTAAGTCCAACCGATTTATTTGATAGTAAACTCACAAGCTTTCGAGGTTCTCCTCTTCATCAGGTGAATGGAGAGTTCTGGCCTCAGACAGTACACATAACAGCACAGACAGTTTACAGATTACTGATTAGAATGCGAATCTTTACACCTAACCTGTTATTCAAGTCTTAAAGTGGCTAACAATGTGAGTGGAAGGAGCACTGAGCACAGGTTGCCTGGGTTTGCAAAACCTCACTTACTGTACTGTCTGAAGACAATACACATCTCTTTAACCTGTGCTCAGTGCTCCTTCCACTCACATTGTTAGCCACTTTAAGACTTGAATAGCAGGTTAGGTGTAAAGATTCGCATTCTAATCAGTAATCTGTAAACTGTCTGTGCTGTTATATGTACTGTCTGAGGCCAGAACTCTCCATTCACCTGATGAAGAGGAGAACCTCGAAAGCTTGTGAGTTTACTATCAAATAAATCGGTTGGACTTAAACCTGGTGTTGTCAGACTTCTTACCATGCCAAGTTGCCCCTTAGTGTCAGGGGAATTAGCAGGGTAAGTAAATGGGTTAAAGGTATAGGCCTGGGTGGGATTATGGCCAGTGAGACTTGATGGGCTAAATGGCCTCCTGCACTTTAGGAATTCTATGACTGCATTCTATGATTTTAGAAATTAAATTATAGATTGTATCATTGTACTTCATACAAAAATTGGCAGTGAGCATTTTGTACTATTTAACGGTAAAATGACAAAAGTTTCAAGCTGGCAACTGATGGTCATAATGTTGACAAGCAATGTGAGGTGCTGAATTAAGAATATTGACTGGGAGAAATGAATCAAGATTCTCTGCTACCATGCTCAACATTTTAGTTACTTATTGTTGCATACCATTCATTACACTATAATAAAAGGTTTTCTGGTGACATGGGTTGTCCGTATACAATTAAGGGATGACTGGACAGATGTGAGAAAGTGAAAAGAAGATAAGGTAATGATTAAAATGTAAGACCTTATTATTAAAGCCCAACGTCAGACAAAATTGAATGGTAGTGTTCTTCAATGAAATTAAAACATTGCAGCTAGTATCAGTATTTTGGAACTCGTATAACATCAATCAAGCCAAAGGCTGATTGATGTTTATGAGAGGAACCAAGGTCAGTAATTTTATGGTTAAAGCAAAACATCTGAGCAACAGTTTAAAGAAAAGGACACTGTCGAAACATAAGGTACAAGGGAGAGCAAAATAAAAGATGTTCAAAGTAAAAGTTTGGCTGATATATCTTCCTCCATTTAGACATTGATAAACTATCTGAAGCAAAGCTGACATTGTCAAGGCAAACCCAACATTAAAGCAACTTCTATCTCACTACTTTTGTACTGTTATGTGTTGATTTTAGATGCACACTGTACTCTAACTCCTGTTTATAGTAATAATTACATAAAACTAATTCCATTTATTTAATGAGTCCCTTAAATTTAGAAAGTTAAAGCTTGTGAATGGAATATTTGGAAGGGTGAACAAAAGAAGGAAGTGGACAAATGAATGGGTTTGGGGTTGGGTTTAGCATTGGGTCTGGGTGGCTAATGACATGATCACCAATGGTGGGACAAGAAAAGATATTCAAGGGGACACAGTAAGAAGAACAGAGAGCTTTGGGAGGATGGAGAAAAGCATAGCACTGAAGATTATAGAGAAAGATCATGGAGAAAGTTAAACCTATGGACAAGAATTTTAAATTGTAGCCTTCAGCAGACTGGGGGCCAGGGTCAGTGAACAGACAGGAAGACAAGAAGCAGCAGCCTAGGGGAGTAGCTAGGAATTGGGGAGCTCAGGAACAGGAAGTTGGAAGCTTGATTGTTGGAGTTGGAGGAGGGTATCCAATTGGAGGAGCAGCAGGGATTACGCACCTGAATCCAATATTCCTAAAATTTAGGAATTTTATTTCCTAAATCACTGTAGCTGAATTAGGAAACCCAACCATCTGGGATTAAATTTAACATGGTGCATAAAAGTGCACACGCAGCCTCATTATAATTTTTAAATTGCCAACCCTTCTCTTGGGAGCAAGTTGGTTGCTGACCCATCCCATTTCACCTCCATTAAATGCAAAAGTGGTAAGTTGGGCTTGGAATTCTGATTTTAACATTTTAACTTTCCACCCAACTTAAACACCATAGAACCAGAGAAAATTATAGCTCAGAAAGAAGCCTTTTGGCCCATTCTTGTCTGCGCCGAACCATTTTTTGCCTAGTCCCTCTGACCTGCACTTGGACCATATCCCTCCACACTCCTCTCATCCATGAACCTGTCCAAGTTTTTCTTAAATGTTAAAACTGACCCCGCATTTATCACTTTATCTGGCAGCTCATTCCACACTCCCACCACTCTCTACATGAAGAAGCTCCCCTTAATATTCCCTTTAAACTTTTCTCCTTTCACCCTTAAGCCCTCTGGTTTTTTTCTCCTCTAGCCTCAGTGGAAAATGCCTGCTTGCATTCACTCTGTCTATACCCATCAAAATCTTATACAAAGAACAAAGAACAACCCAGCACGGGAAACAGGCCCTTCGGCCCAACAAGCCCGCGCCGCCGCATCACCCTACACCTATTCTACCCTGCGTGTCTACGAATAGAACCCCTGACTTAGCCAGATTCAGGGGAGAATAGTGTCAATTTGGTAAAACCAATCAGCCTAAGAGCACATCTTTGGGGTGTGGGAGGAAACCGGAGCGCCCGGAGGAAACCCACGCATCCACAGGGAGAATGCACAAACTCCCACAGACACAGGCCCAAATCCATGTATCTGCACAGCTAGCAGTGCTAGTCACCGAGCTGTTGCGGCTCCCGTCTACCGGTCCAGGATCAAGCACACACACCGACACGAAGTACTAGGCCACTCCTGGAACCTCCAAGAGTAGCCCACGCACGACCCACCGTGTGCATGCCCCTCGTTTGACAACGAGGTGGACCTCCTCTATCAAATCTCTCCTCATTCTTCTACACTCCAGGGAATAAAGTCCTAACCTATTCAATCTCTCTCTGTTACTCAGCTTCTCAAGTCCCGGCGACATCCTTGTGAACCTTTTCTGCACTGTTTCAACCTTATTTACATCCTTCCTGTACACAAGGTGACCAGAACTGTACACAATACCCTAAATTCGGCCTCACCAATGCCTTATACAACCTTATCATAACACTCCAACTTTTATACTCGATACTCCAATTTATAAAGGCCAATGTACCAAAAGCACTCTTTATGACCCTATCCACCTGTGACGTCACTTTTAGGGAATTCTGTACCTGTATTCCCAGGTCCATCTGTTCAACTGCACTCTTCAGAGTCCTACCATTTACCCTGTACGTTCTGCTTTGGTTTGTCCTTCCAAAGTGCCTCACACTTTGCGTTAAATTTCATTTGCCATTTTTCAGCCCGTTTTTCTAGTTGGTTCAAATCCCTCTGCAAGCTTTGAAAACCTTCTTCACTGTCCACCACACCTCCAAGCTTTGTATCATCAGCAAATTTGCTGATCCAATTTACCACATTATCATCCAGATCATTGATATATGGGATCAAAATCTCTCATCTGATCTCTTGTAGGCAGTCTCACATCACATAGGCTTTTCATCAGACATTGTAAGTTCAGCTCAGTGTAAAGCTAAACTTTAAAGTACACTAAGCACTTCATGGGTATTTTGTGAGCTTCCATTTGAATAATTTTAAAAAGAAACAATATTCCCATGACTCTCATGACATCTACACCCACTTAAGGTGAACACCTATTCCATACTGTTTTGTAACTGAACTGAGCACTATCAATTGTGAGGCACAGCCAGCAGCATCGCCTGAGGCTTCTCATTGAGCTTTGCAGTCTACAAATCAAAAAGAAAGTAGGCCATTTGGCCCATTATGTTTCTTCTGTGACTTTTGTCAATCACGACAACTCTTTATCTTTTTAATCTCAAACAGGAACAGTCTCTACAAACAACAGTCTAATATGTTGTGTGTATGTCGTAAATTGGGGGGTTTAAAGATTCCTCAAATTGATTTGTTAAAGTGCCTTAATTTGTAGAAAATGTGTACAAATCAATACTGCTAACAAGGAGTCACTGAAAACACTGAGCAGTGATACAACATTTGACCCTGTAAAATCTTACCTATTGTTTTTGACTTATCCAAATAATGCCAAAGAACGCTAATGACATCAAGGAAAGTTGCTCTGGTCAGCATACAAGGGTTCTGCCTAGAAAACAATAAATCAGAAACAATCAATGACGCAAATCAATTCCAGAAAAATATTATTATTATTATCTTGCTGATAATAACAGCAAGATATCATGCAACCATGCTACTTAGCAGATGGGATGCAAAACACCAGCATAAACTGGTTTTTTTCTGATTGGCAGTCAGTGACTAGTGGGGTTCCATAGGGATCTGTGCTAGGACCCCAACTGTTCACATTATATATCAATGATTTGGAAGAGGGAACTGAATGTATTATCTTGAAATTTGCAGATGATACAAAGTTGGGTGGGAGGCTGAGCTGTGAGGAGGATGCAGAGATGCTTCAGTATGATTTGGACAGGCTGTTTGTGTGGGCACTGGCATGGCAGATGCAGTATAATGTTGATGAATGTGAGGTTACCCACTTTGGTAGCAATAATAGGAAGACAGGTCATTAGCTGAATGGGTGTAAATTGAGGGAAGTGGATACTCAACGAGACATTGCAGTCCTCGTTCATCAGTCGCTGAAAGTAAGCGTACAAGTACAACAGGCAGTAAAGAAGGCAAATGGTATGTTGGCCTTCGTAGCGAAGGGATTTGAGTATAGCAATAAGGGTGTTTTGCTGCCACTGTATAGGACGTTGCTGAGGCCACTCCTGGACTAGTGTGTGCAGTTTTGATGTCCTTATCTGAGGAAGGATGTCCTTGTTGTAGAAGGGATACAGCGAAGGTTTACCAGGTTGATTCCTGGTATGGTAGGTCTGTCATATGAGGAAAGACTAGAGTTTAGAAGAGTGAGAGGGAGAATCACAGAAACTCGTAAAATTCTAACAGGGTTAGACAGGCTAGATTCAGAAACGATGTTCCCAATAGTGAGGGAGTCCAGAACTGGGTCATAGTTTGAGGATAAGGGGTAAACCTTTTAGAACTGAGCTGAGGAGAAATTTCTTCATCCAGGGGTTGGTGAATATGTTGAATTCACTACAATGGAATATAGTTGAGGCCAAAATGTTGTCTGATTTCAAGAAAAAAATAGATATGGCTCCTGGGGCTAAATAGATCAAGGGATATGGGAGAAAGGGGGAGCGGGGATCAGGACATTGAATTCAATGATCAGCCATGATCAAGATGAATGGCGGGGCAGGTTCGAGGGGCCAAATTGCCTTCTCCTTTTTCTAGTGTCTATGTTTCCATGTAACCAGTGAGAAAATAAAAACTGAATTCATGAAATACTCATGGGAATGGTGGGGAGGGTGGAAAAGCAAGTGGAAACAATATTTAAGGTGGAATCATAGAATCCCTACACTGCAGGAGGTGGTAATTTGGCCCAACACTGAATTCTGTTTCAAAGAGTTTGTTATGTTAAAATAATTAAAGTATAATTAAATCAAATGATTGCTTTATAAACTTGTCTTTAAGTATTTATTTTGCTGTAATTTTTGGCACTTTCTTTTCATGCTGAATTGTTTTTATGTGTGTAGACATCAACTTTCCTGGCCAGGTCAATTCTGAAAATATGCCTTGCCTTTGCATTTTGTCAAGAAACGCAATACACTTTAACTATAAGTGAGCTTTTAGAAATATCTATTTTTTGATGAAGTCAATAGCAGATGTACTCAGGACAAACTTCATCACTGACAAGAAACAAGAAACAGCCTGTGCTTAAAGTAAGTCAGTTTTAGCTAGGCTGTAGCGTCTAATCTCATTACTTAAAAAAAAATGTGTCAGGTGGTAAATATTTTTCACTGATAGGTCCTATTCATTGGCATCTGTGACTTTCAAGAACTGAAACAAAATTTAGAATGCTCACTGATAAAGACTGAGTAGCAGAACGAGCAAGAACACTATCTTTCATCTTTAAGAGTTAAGGTTAAAAGTTGGACTGATGGGATCAAAAACTTGTTTCTCATGAATGGCTATGAAAGTCATGAGTGAAACGAGCATGGCAGTTTCAACCTATCTCAAAATGAGCATCGATGGTTTGCTAAGCCAAAACTGTTGAAAATTCAACCAACTCATTCAGAAACCACAAGGCTGGCTTGCCTGGGACATGGAGAATGTCATGGCAGTGTAGTTAGAGTGTTGGACTTGAAACCTGTTTTTAAGGTAGTCAGTATCCCAAACCTGTTATCACGACTTGGCAGCATGAGATGCCAAACTGGTTCAAAAAAATAAAAATATTCTATTGCTAAGCACCAATTTCTGGACATGAACACAATTAAGTGAAATTTGTACTGGTTTCTTCAATTACTTTGAGAGTATATCATAAAAAAAAAGCTTAGCTGTCAAAACACCGATTAACTGCACAAACATCACAGGAATTTGCTCAGATTTATTCTGTTGCACTGATATCTGCATGTATAAACAGAGCTTCTGCCAAAGTAACAGCATTAGAACAGGAGAAGTTAGAGTAAATTAACTGTTTAAAGCTCATGTCTTTTTCTATTTTCCATATAAATCCATCTAGTCTTTTTTTTATTTTAAAGGGATTGCTAGCCTTAGGAAAAATGTGATTCATTGCCAAATTGGTTTTATTTCTACATTTATGACATTACCAACAAAGGAACCACAAGAAGACTTCCCTACTAGAGTGATTTCCTTCTGGGACTTCACCTCCAGCACTTGTTGCACACAGTTCTCTCCAGTTCAACGCCAATTTTGTGTTTAAAACTACGAACCATGTTGATTGACTTATGGTGGTTTGGCACACGTAAATTCCTCTCTTCTGTCTATTCTCTCTCCCATAATGCCCTGTATGATACAAGTTGAGTGTTCCTTACATCTTTGCTAAAGTGTGTATGATTCAAGTGCTTTTTATCTTTATCTAACCACTGTCCTTTATGGACAAATACATGTTACTATTTACATTCTCATACTCTTCTTTTGCTTTTTTTGGGATGAGGTGAAAAGATAACATACCACAGTTACAGTCACACAGAATGCTGAGTAACTTTGGCCAATGTGCCAAGTAAGCTATTTATGTGCTTAAATTTCATGTGAAAGAAAGCAACAGTAGATAGGAAAAGTCAATTAGAAGTGACAACACTGAATAGATCTGCTGAATGGAACTAGCACACTGGAAAAATAACTAGTGAGCAATTCAGAAAAGAAAACCAGTGGGATCTATTGTCCTGTATTAACATAAAAACAACTGCAAAGGAATATATTGCAAGCTGCATTGCAGCTTCAATGTATTAATCTATTCTTCATTTGCATAACTTACAGCTTGAACAGGCAACAAATAAAAAAGGTCACTTCTACATATGTATACACCAAGTATATTTGCATCTCAACGCACTGCACCAGAATGGTTGAGTGCATCTTTGTATCTGGGATTTTAATAGAGGGAGTTGCCAAATGATATAGGGGACAGGATTTTACGGCCCCGATTGGGTGAGACTGGAAAGTCCTGCCTGAGGTGAACGGACATTTCCTTTGTCTGCCCCTTGCCCGTTCTGATTCCGTGGTGAGCAGGGCAGTAGAATTCTGGCGAGGGACTCAAACGCATCAGTTGCTCCCCTAAGTTGCCTGAATATCCTACTGTTAAGAGAATTGACACATAATGATCTAATAAAATAGTGGAACCCCACCAAAGGGCACAATGATAATATGCTCATGATCTGAACTTGGTATATATGTCTTATCATGTGTTTCTTCAAGCTGTGTGAAGGTGGACCAAGTTCCCAATAGATAAGGTTTGCTTTGAATTGTTAATCTGCTTTATTTCCAGTATACTCCATGTATAGGACAAGGTTAATGATCAGGTTTTCTTAGTTCATTAGGTAAAATTTACCTTTGTGCAATGACAGACATATAGCTCTTCAGTGGGTTGCCTTGCTTAATGGAAACAGAATAATCCCTTTGAATTCCTTCCTATAATCCAAGGAAGAATCTTCGTGTCCGGTCCTTTTACTGCACCCTAATACCAGGAGCCAGCATGCCTTTTTGGTGATGATGGGTTAAATTATACCAGGCTCCAGAATCTCAATCCTTCTAGCTAAGATGCTGGAGGGGATCCAGGGGGACAGCACTGAGAGTGAAGAGACTGGAGATGGGATTGCTGCCCCTCAGCGATAGCAAAACCCATTTCACAGAACTAGCTGCCAGTCAGTTAGAGGCTGGCAGCTTTTCAACATTTCAGGCATGCAACTTTGGATCATTTAATTATGTTTGGGCATTTGACCTGGTGCTAGACTAACCGGTCTCAACAAGGGGGTCAGGGTTTGAAAGGCCATGGGAGATGCACAAAGTGGGACGGGATGGGAGAAGATTTTGGTGACCCTCTGATGGACACTAGGGGCCCGATTTTACCATTTTCACTCTAAGTGCCGATTCTGGGCATAGTACAGATCTGACTTAGAAATCCGCTTTCAGGCGCTCCCACACGCTCTTAGCCATCTCCAGTCCGATTCGCGCTGTGGGCAGGGCTTAGTGCTGCCGGAACAATCAGAGCTCTGTACTGCGCGTGCGCAGTTAGAAAAAATTGGAAAAAGCACGCCCGTGTCAGATTACTCCCAAACCGCAGAAAGCAGAGAAAGTGGCTCGGGAGCGAAAAGCGGGAGCGAGAGTGTATCTCGGGGGAGATACATCTGACCTGCCTCCTCTCCACCCACCCACTTGCGCCGCCCCCCCCCCCCCCCCGCAACCAGATAATGATCTGACCTCACGTCCCTCCTCCAGCCAGAGAATGATCTGACCCGCCTCCACCCTCACCCCCACCACTGATCTGAGTCAGAGAGCCGTTGGAAACACTGAAAATGCTCTTCGGAGCCTGCAGCACCCGGCTCAGACTTTTACTCAGCAGATCCCTAAAAGCGCGGTTCTGGATTGATAAATGTGGCGGTAAAGGGGGAAATGCTGAATGAGTTGGGCGGACAGTCCATTAATTTAATTTAAATGCATGCAATTGCACGCAGGTCTCGGTAAAGTGGCAATCTGCGTGGACTCAGGTGCAGACTGTGATAAAGGCCTCACACCCAAATTTACCACGATTTCGCACCTGAAAACAGGCGCAAATTGTTGGTAAAATCGGGCCCTAGGTGGGAGCCCCCACCACCAACTCATATAGGACAACATGTGGGGTTGGGCATTTTGTGTGGGTATCTCCAACGTTTGGTTAAATCCTGGCAGTGACTGATTGAGGTCCTCAAGGGGGAATTAGTTTCCCACTTATGGTCCTCAGCCAGTTCACTGGCAACAGGCCACCCAACACCACCTGCACTGCTAGTATAAATGCGACAGGGTTGGCTGCCCACTGGATTTAATGATCTCTCTGGCCTTTAAACTTGCCAGCAGGGGAGCATTAAGTCTCTCTTCTTAACCTATACTTGAAATGGACCGAAATTAAAGAGATTTCCTGCACAATGGTAGAAGTACTTGGACAAGCTGGAGAATCCTAATTCTTCCGAGACTTCCATACCGGAAGCAGGAACGTGGAGTATTTCTCTCTGTCTAGTTTGGCAGGAAAGCATGCCATTTCTTCTGGCCCATCCTCATGAAATACACACCAGGGGTTTTGCCCCATTTTTTGTGGTAAAATGGCATGATGGTATGAGTCCTACCATCATATCTGGGTGCCATATCGAGAAGGCACCCAAAATCACCAATCCACTATTGAAGCAAGAAAAAAGATGGACTTCCTGAAAAAGATGGACTGCCACATGACACCAAACTTGAAAGATTCACCTTAAAGGTGCTCTCTCCACCCACTGAAGTGGTGTTCTGGGGTCCAGGGTCGCTGGCAGTCTCAATCCCAAATTCCAGAGGCAGCCTCAGACATTGTCCCAATTTTTGCACACCACGTTGTTCCAGACATCTTCTGGTGGTCCACTGCTGAGAATCAGGGGTGGTAGTGGTCGGGGGGGTGCAGGGGAGTGGAGAGTAGGCCAGTCAGCCCATTGAATCTGCTCCACCATTCAATGAGATCATGACTGATCTAATAATGATAATCCTCAATTCCACTTTCCCACCTTATTCCTATAGCCCTCGATTCCCTCACTGATTAAAGATCTGTCCATCTCTACCTTGAGCATACTTAATGACCCAGCCTTTACTTCCCTCTGTGATCAAGAATTCCACAGATTCACTATCTTCAGAAAAGAAATTTCTCCTCATCTGTCTTGAATGGGCAATCCCTTACTCTGAGATTATGCCTTCTGGTTCTAAACTCTCCCACAAGGGAAACACCCTCTCAGCCTATCAAGCTCCATGAAAATTTTACAACGGTTTTCTCTCATTTTTCTAAATCCAATGAGTACAGACCCAACCTACACAACATCTCCTCATAAGAAAATCCCTCCATTCTTGGGATCAACCTTGTGAATCATCTCTGGACTGTCCCCAATGGCAGTATATCTTTCTTAGATAAGGGGACGAAAACTATTTCATGCTGACTTCCAACAGGTTTCCCAATGCACCAAGATAGGCACAAACAGAGTATCCTATGAGATATTCACACTGGCGTGAAATCAATTTTTAGACACCTGCCAAATTCTGTCTCTACCAGACTTCCCCACCGACCACAGAATCTGTAGCACAGTCATGGGAGAATTATGCCCTTGGCATTTAATCTCTGGAAAGGTTCGCATCTTAATCTCACTTCATCTGTGTCATCTTCTAACAAACAAAACTCACCAGAATAATTTTTAAAAATCTAATATTTTTCACAAATGTTTTCTGACTTAAGTCAATGGTGGATATGCATAACAGAGAAAACACAATTCCCTAGAAGAGAGCAGCAAGAAAGAAGACTAAAATCACAGGGAAGTGAACTTTATAATAGGGTTAGGGACAAGTTGACGACCCTCTCAATTTTGGAGACTGATTTGTGGCATTTAAAAAAAATAATTTGGAGACTTGAAAGGGCAAGGCTTTCAACGTATACAATAATAAAATTACACTAGGAATCGGAAATTATGAACAAAGCTGATTTACTTCCACAAATGAATTTTTGTAATATTGCAGTGCAATAATTGCTCCTGTGTGGTGTAGTGATCATTGTGTTATCGGTTTGGTGAGAAAGTTACTGAACTATACCGTGAAACCTAAATTTAGATCGTAAGCATTTTCCCTTTAAATAGGATACACTCTTTCTTTTAGAATGAAAAATATAGCCATATGAAGGTAACTAAAGAACACAACCTCTCTGTCATTCTTCCAAATGCTAATCAAAAATGAAAACAGCTTGCATTTATACAACACCTTTAATGAAGTAAGGCACCCCGAGTTGTACTGTACAATAGAGTAATCAGACAAAAGTTGATACTGGGCCAAGGAGGATACATTAGAACAGATGACAAAAAAATCTGGTCAGAGGTAGATTTTAAAGAATATCATAAAGGAGAGGGGAGATGATTAGATGGAAGATATTGAAAATGTACAAATGGCCAAAATTAAAGGAAGAGTTTTTAGAGGGTTGAACAGCTGGAGGAAGTTACAGGGTTAGGGAAAAGGGGAGCATGGGTGGTCTTAATGCAAGGATGAGAATTTTAAACATGAGGCATTGGTGGACCAAGAGCCAATGTAGATCAGCAAGCTACAGAGTAATGGGTCAATAGAACTTAGTGTGTACTAGAATATGGGCAGCAGAATTTTGAATTAGCTCAAGTTAATGAAGTGTGGAAATTAGGAGGCCAGACAAGATATCGAGCCACGAACATTGGAATATTCAAATCTGGAGGTATAACACGGATAAGGCCATTTCAGTGACAGACGGGCTAAACCTGGATTGGAGACTTGCGATGTTACAGAAGTGGAAGTAGGTGATATCAGTAATGAGAGAGGATATGCTGTCGGAAGTTTAGCCCAGGGACAAATAGGACACAGCAGGGCTGCAAATAGTATAATTCAGCCAAGAACAGTAGCCAAGGAGGACGGAGGAATCACTAACTACATTACAAAGTTTGTGATGGGGAATTGAAGACAGAGATTTTGGTCTTCCAATTTTCAACTGAGACCTTGCTGTTTATAAGATACCACAAATTGAATTGGAAGGTCAGATTCAATAAAATAAAGTGCTTGCATCTGCAAAGTTCGTTTAAAAAATTTAAATTGTCTTTATATTAATTTTAACCATAAAATTATAATCACTGTGAACTTAACACAGTGCTTAAAATATTTACACAATATTGACTGCAATTACTTTTTTAATGAGTTATACTGTAAGTAGAAATTATTTTTGTGCTGAGAAAATTGTGTTGAGCACAAAATATTACTATTAGAAGTGAGCAATGCTAAATTTAATAGTACACACATAGAACCAAGAAACCAGAAAAGGATCATTTAACAATTGTATACAGCTCATCATCATCACTGAACCCTAAATAAAGATAATAACTTTTACATGTATTGCTTAGGCAATGGAAGTATACCAAACTTACTTGCAAAGTAAATTCTGTCTTACAGACTTGCATCATGCTAATGCTGACAATTATGTGGTACAAATCTAGCAAGCTTCAAATGGGACTAGTATCACAACTTACCCAGAAGGTAACTTATGTGAAGCAGACTGTCCCAATGAATTTAGGATTGAAAGTTACATGAAAAGATATACATATAAATGATGAATAATAATCTGGAACACCATGGTAGAACTATGTGAATATCATTTGTTGTGCAGTCAAGATTGAATAATGTATTTTTTTTTAAACAGCTTACTCTTTGTTCTGAAGACATTGGCTGTTTTTTTTTCATGTTGGGGCTTCTTCAATCTCTCATGCTGGAATGCCTGTACTGAAGGTAGCGTTCACCCAAAAGAAGAGGCTGGCACCACTTCCACTGCCACCCTGACAATGTTCCTTGCCATCTTGGCAATGACACCCTGGCAGTGACTTTCACAGTGACACCCTGGCAGCGACACAACACTGCTAGGGTGCCAGTGACAGGATGGCAAGGAACAATGCCAGGTTGTCACTGCCAAAAGGCGGGGCCTGAAGTGGGGCAAGGTCTTTGGTGACCCCATATAGGAGTGTCTCTCATTGGGGATGGGGTGGATTGGGTGGTAGGTGAGATCTCTGACTGGGGAAGGGGCATCCTCATGCCTGCATGGTGTGGTAGGTGGTGGCGAAGACCCCATACATTTGTGATGCGGGTGAGTTTGCCCTTAAAGGTGAAGGCTTGGGGGTGCCCCCTTGGTCTGTGTTGGGTCATCAGTTCTGTGGAGATGGGAGGGGGCCTTGTCACTTAACTTGAGATCTGGACACCATGTTCCTGTGAAGCCAGGCTGACCAGCATGTTTCCCGTTGGGGATTTTTTTCTTAACAAAAGGTAGCTGAATCCCAACTGGCAAGCACAGCCAGTGGGAAACACTCCGGTTTTCCAGTGGGTGGCAGCACTTAGATTTTATTCTGGAGAATCATGACTCAAAGGTTTCCTTGAAGAGCCAAGGGGCAGCTCTTCTACTCCTTGTGGCCAACAAGGATTGCTGAAAGCACCACTTATCTTGGCTAGCTGATAGCTTCTGCCTCTTTCTTGTTGTCATTTCCTAACGTACGAGAAACATGAGTAGGATGGGTCAACTTCAATCGGACTTGCATTATTCAAATATGTTAACAGGTTTTTAGCCTCTCCTTGACAGGACAGTCAGATGCCCTGACATAAATCTTGTAAAAATTGTGGTGGTTCCAAGTGTTGCAGTCAGGTTCCACTAATTTAATTTTTATAACACTCTCCCACATGTCTTAGGGATTCATGTTGAGGCCAATGTTTCTATTCCGATGTCCCAAGATGTGAAACTCTAAAACAACTTTCTACTGAAGCTGATAAATATCTGTAACACAGAAAACAGCTTGTCAACTTTTTCTGAGTGCTTTACTGGTTAAGGAAAGGGGCTTATACCAGGGGGTTGGCAGAGGCAATCTTGGTCGAGAGTACAAATGATAAGATTAACACTGAACAGTACCATAAGCTGCAAGTGGTGAGGAGAATGGTGTAGTAAATAGGAACATGATAATTATGAAGGATTTAGATGTTAGAGGTATGGTGGATGACCAGGAGCAAATGGAATGTTGGAATGAAAATCAAATTAGCAGCAAGCAATTACTGTTTCAAAACACATGCAAAACAGGCAATCGGAGCAGACTTTGGGGAACAGAACTTGAAATTAAACTGCAGCAAGTAATGTTAATTTTTTAAACAAACATAGAAGAAGATTCAAATTAGGAAAATAGGGAAACAGAACATCTAAATAAGGAGTTAACAACTAAATAATAAACAGCTAAAAAATAACCTCAGCTAAATGCTAAATATTTAAAATTACATGGTCACAAGAAGTCCTCTTCGAGGGCTGGGGTGCGAAAACTGCTAGTTAAGGAAACTAAAAGCAGAGAGCTGGCATCAATACAATGGATAAATGGCCTCCTTTCAAATGGAATACAGATAGTAATGATTGAGCTGCAACAAACTTTGGTACCCTTTTGCTGCTATCCAAGAAACTGACAATTTACGAAAGATGGGAAAGATCAATTAAAAGATGAGTTGAAAGTGAGAATATATAATCAAGAAATGGCTGATGTATTAAAGAAATCATAGAATCCCTATTGAGTCTGCACCAGCTCTCCGACAAAGCATCTCTTCCAGGCCTAGCTCCTGCACTATCCCTGTAACCCCACACATTTACCCCACAAATCCCCCTAACCTGCACATCTTGGGATACGAAGGGGCAATTTAGCATGGCCAATTCACCTAACCTGCACATCTTTGGACTGTGGGAGGAAACTGGAGCATCCACAGGGAACCCAAACAGACATGGGAGAATGTGCGAACTCCACACAGTCACCCAAGGCTGGAATTGAACTCAGGTCCCTAGTGTTGTGAGGCAGGAGTCCTAACAACTATGCCACAAATCTTTGCTGTATCTTCACAAATTAAACTTGTGATATTGACATCTGCAGACAATGCAGAGATTACCCAGATATGTCCTACCCACAAAAAGCAAGACAAATCTAATCTGGTTCATTGCCATACTTCTGTCAATCATCAGTGTATTGATGGGAGAAATCATCAAGTGTCATCAAGTGACACACAGGCCTGTACTTTTATTTGGCTGAGCAGGCAGGGCCAGTGCAGGTGGTGGTATGGGGGGCTCAATTTTCTGCTACCAGCTGTCATGTCACCATAGCCCTGTCTCCCAGCAATGTTCATTGACGCTGGTTAAATAGATGGGCTACAGTTAGCTACTCGTCAGTGGCAGATAACCAATTAAATTGCCTAAATGGCACTTCTCAGGAGGTATCTGGAAATATGAGATCTAGAGCCTGGCCAATAAACTGAGGCCTTCTTCTGGGAGCAGGCAGGGTGGGAGAGGTGGAGGTTTTGACAGAATAGGTGGAAAGGAAAGGGATCCAATGATTGAGTTTAACTTCTTCTGGCAAAGCTGCAGTTGCAGCTGGTGTAGTAAATAGGAACATGATAATCATGAAGGATTTAGATGTTAGAGGTATGGTGGATGACCAGGAGCAAATGGAATGTTGGACTGAAAAGCGTTCCTCTTAGAAAAGTTCTTCAGAAGACACTGTCATCTTGAGCTCCTTCTAATTTCCCTATCTACATTGCCAGTTCACACCTGACAGTGGGGGATGCCCATCTTTCAGTGCTGGAGTGCCTCCTAGCTGGATGGGGCTTCCAATAAGTGGCCATCTCCTTGAAAAGTACCCTCAGGAACTCAGGGGCAGCAAACGTGGGTTATCGATCTGCATTTCCTCCCAACAACAGAATGAGAACTCAAAAACAAAAATTAAGCCTTGAATCCAAGAACCTATTCACTAACACATAGGGTGGGATTTTCCAGCCATGCTTGCCCCAAAACTGGAAAATCCTGCCAGAAGTCAACATATCTTTGCATTCACTGCTACAATTCCTGTGGCAGTGGGACAGGAAAATTCCCTCCTATAGTTTCTGCTCCATCAAAACTACTGGGCTTCAGACCACATAACAGTCATTATTCGGGCATAGAAACAAAAGTTAAATGCAAGAAGCCAATGAAAAGCGATTGGCAATCACATCGAGACAGCATATGAATGAACATGACACCAAGGAGCTGGAGCGAAATTGAAGTAAATTGGAAGATCTTCCAGTGTCTACAGTTATAATTGGCACATATAAAAACAACTGTTGTCCTGGTTGTCAAAGTTCGATCACTGCAGTCCTAGGAAGCAATTCAGTAGTTCCTCAGGGTACTGTCCTTGGCCCAGTCTTCCTCAACTATTTCATTAATGAACTTTATCATAAGGTCACAAAAATGGCATCAATTTAGTATGAAGGGCAATGGATTCCAGAATGAATCGAGCACGAATTGGCGTATATACTCAATTGTAAGGTGCCAAAGGGTGCAGAGGAACAGGGTGACCAAAGATTCAATGTATTATTACCTGAATAGGTGATGACAACAGATAAAGCCATAAAAAAGGTCAGTGCAAGAATGAAGAAGTAATGGCAAATCAATGAAAAATAGGCCAGAGGTAAAAACTGTGTGCAGATTTGGATACTGTGACAGAAAGTACAATACAGATAATTTACACCAAACATACACCTGGATAATACCAGACATAAATTTGAGATACAAGGCCAATTTCATCACTGCAGACAGGTTCATGAAACATTTAATAAAGGATTTTTAAAAATACAAGGATTTTTAATTGAATAAATAAGGAAAGACTAATCTCTTTGGTCAGTGATGGGGTGATTCATTTAAATATTATCAAGTAGAGTAAGGAGGTCAGTTTGGAGACACTTCTTTATAGCGTGTTAGAACATGAAATGCTTTGTCACAGGGTGTGATTATCAGAGGGAACAATGTATCTGCAAAGAGAAATGTGGATAAACATTTGAGGTAGAGGAAAATACAGGACACGTGGAGCAAATGGGCAACAGTGTTAATTTCCATTTGCTATTTTAAAGAGCCAGCACAGAAATGATGGGAAAAATGGCCTCTTTCAAATAGAAATCTGTGTTTAAAGATAGCAGATTCCACTGGACCAGAAATTTGGAGAATAGTAGTGGCCATCACTCTTAGATGAATAAATATTCTTGAATATTGCTCATTCACCTTCAAATTTAGAAAATATTAATGTGTAATGTTGCTTCAAAAGGTTAAACAACTAGGTTAGAATCCATAAAAGGGTAGGGGTGAAAATGTCTTTTCTCATTTTGTACTGCGGTTTTTCAAATATTCTGTCTTCCCTTTGGTAGCATCACCACATTGAATCCCCATGCAAACCCTTAGCAAAATTACATTTTCTTGCTTTCCTAATTATAATTTCCAATATGAACACATCTAGGCACAATGGCCCAGATATTTGTGATCAGAACGACTCCAGTGCTATTTAAAAATGGTATGTGGGATCTGATTTCATCATTCCTGGCACCCACAACTTTTACCAGCATGGGAAAACACTGTGTACCCCCAAATTAGATGGCTCCATCTTGGGGGTCGATATCTCATTCTCCCCCATGAAATTTTCAAGGAGTCGGGCCAGCTTTTGGTTGATTCATGATCCACTTCTACTGATAGTCATTGAGAACAATCATCTAGATTCAGGAACATCTGAAAGAAGAGTTACCCACACCCCTTCATTTAAACACAGTGGCACCACATGCCCTACACCCATACCCCTAGGGCCTTTATAGCCCCCATACCAACTCATGGTCCTCATATCCATACACTTAATATACTCTATTATTGGACCTATGAGCCATTTGATAATGTCTTTTGAAAAAGATTGTTGTTCCCATAGCCTATAAACATGTTAATCAAATAGACCAATGAAGTATCAATAGATGAGTCTTAAATGTTTCACACCTCTTAATCTTGTGAAAATAAACAATGAGACCTTGACAAAAGAGAGCATAGAAACAACTTCAAAATGTTAATCAAAGTTTGACAATTGTTTTCTCTAGTTGTCAAGGCAGAACCCCCTGTAAAGATAGTCCCTTTGTGAGTCCAGCTTCCCAGCCAAGAATACAGCTGGAAGAACTCTTTCATAAGAATTGGACTCCAGCTACTCACCTCAGTAGTGGAAATTTGGCCTATATTTATATGGTGACTGATTCACATATTGCAGTCCCTGCATTGGTGATGGGTTGGCTAGTTAACTTAAAAATGTTGCAGTTTGGACTGATCTTTGTTTGGGCAAACAAAAAATGCTTATTTGATGATATATTTTTTTCTCCAAACATCTGGTGGAAGTATTATCTTTTTGCAGTCTGGGCTAGAATTGTGCAAGTTAAACCACTTGCAACAGATTAAATCACAAAGCACAGTTTGTCTCATCTGCATGTGTATAAATCCCTTCAAAACTCAAAGACACTGGACTTATCTTTTGATAAGATACGAAAGGCTTGGATAGAACATTTGTATGAATTATATACCAGTGCAAAATGAGTTTTGATAACACAAATTCACACTTCCAAAAATAATGCACAAAGTTGCCAAAGGTTACATGTGGTAGTAGACAGATGTTTCATTTAGTTTCTCAACAAATTGTTTGCACTTGCATTGAATTGAAGCTGAAACGGCGCTGCTGCTAAAATGGTGCCAGAGTCACACTTTCAACATTATGGCACTTGGTCTTTGGCACTTCTCTACTGAACATATTTTTACTTACATTCAGAATGAAAGTAAGCCTCGATCTATAACAGGAAATTTAAAAAGCTCAGGTTGACTTCATTTTAACATGGAGCCATATTAGAATTTCTTATATGGTATATTCATGGTCCTTGCAATCGAATTCAAAATATCACTCCTACTGTACAACTAAGTAGGATCCCAGTCATAAGCATCAGCTTGGGAATTGCTTTTTTTCACAGAAAGTTCCACATGACTGAAAATGTTATTGCTTGCTATGCACAGAGATAAAGTTGTATTTGGAAATAAAAGCTAGGAAAGAGAAATATAATTTCAGTTTTAAGCTTAGATAATTCAAAACCAATGTTTGCTAAATAAGATAGAAATCACTTTTTGAGTTTTTATACTATCATGACGATGAAAATTTATAATTCGCCGGCTGAGCAAACATGCTGAACTGTTTGTAAAGACAAGCAAAGACCCTGACTAAATGTGGCTGCCACAAGTTGCCTGAGGTCTGGTAATACCAGTTGACCAGCTTCTGGAAAGCTCTGATGCGGAATTACAATTCAAACAAAAACAGAAAATGTTAGAAAATCTCAGCAGGTCTGACAGCATCTGTGGGGACAGAATAGAGCCAGTGTTTTGAGCCTGGATGACCCTTCATCAGAACTAAGAGCAAAGAGAATTAGCACAGATTTATACTACTGGGGTGGGGAGGGGTATATGGAATTGGACAAAGAGAATATAAATCAGGACACAGAAGGCTGAGAGGGTGTTAAGAGTGTCCATTAAATGATCAGAATGTGAAAGTGGCAGAACAGAGGTAATAGATTGTTAAAGGACTGCCTGATGAACGTGGCAGTTGAACTGAAGAGGGGGTGGGGGTTGTGGATAGGAGAGCATGAATGGAGAAGTGAGAAAGAAGGATGATAAAAAGGAAGAAAGAGATGAAATAAATGGAAATGGGGTGAAGGTCGAGGAGAGAGTTCATCTTTTGAAGTTGTTGAACTCAATGTTACAGAAGGCTGTAAAGTGTCCAATTGGAAGCAGTTCCTCCAGTTTACATTAGGGTTCACAATAACATTGCAAAAGGCCAAGGATGGACATATGGACACGTGTTGAAGTGGCAAGCGATAGGAAAGTCTGGATCCTGCTTGTGGACGGACAAAAGATGTTCAGCAGCCACCCAGTCTCTGTTTGGTCTCTCTGATGTAGAGTAGACCACATTGGGAGCAATAAATGCAATAGACCGGATTGAAGGAGGAGCATGTGAAACACTGATTCACCTGAAAGGGGTATTTGGGACCTGGGACAGTGAACAGGGAGGAGATAAAGGGGCAGGTATTACAGTGTCTACGATTGCATGGGAAGATGCGATGGGCAGGTTTGTTGTGTTGGGTGTGATGGAGGGAAGGACCAGGGTGTCCAGAGAGAGCAGTTCCAGCAGAATGCTGATGAAGGGGTGGGGGGAAGATGTGTTAGGTAGTGGCATCATGTTGGAATTGGCAGAAATGGCAGAGGATGATCTTTTGAATGCGGAGACTGGTGGAGTGAAAAGTGAGGACAAGGGGGCCCCTAACCTGGTTCTAGGAGTGACGGGAGGAGGTGAGAGCACTGGTCAGGGTGATGGGTTGGATGTAGTTGAGAGCCTTGTCTGGAAAACCATGATTGAGGAAGAAGGAAGACATATCGGCAGCGCTATTTTGAAAGTGGCATCATCTGAACAGAAGCGAAGGAACTCAGAGAATGGGATGGAGTCTTTACGGGATGTAGGGTGCGAAGAGCTATAGAGTCATAGAGTTTACAGCATGGAAACAGGCCCTTCGGCCCAACTTGTCCATGCTGCCCTTTTGTTTGACCACTAAGCTAGTCCCAATTGCCCGTGTTTGGCCCATATCCCTCTGTACCCATCTTACCCATGTAACTGTTTAAATGCTTTTTAAAAGACAAAACTGTACCCGCCTCTGCTACTAGCCCTGGCAGCTTGTTCCAGGCACTCACTACCCTGTGTGTGAAAATATTGCTCCTCTGGACCCTTTTGTATCTCTCCCCTCTCACCTTAAACCTATGCCCTCTAGTTTTAGACTCCCCTACCTTTGGGAAAAGATGTTGACTATCTAACTGATCTATGCCCCTCATTATTTTACAGACCTCTATAAGATCACTCCTAAGTCTCCTGTGCTCTAGAGAAAAAAGTCCTAATGTATCTAGCCTCTCCTTATAACTCAAACCATCCAGTCCCAGTAGCATCTTAGTTATCTTTTCTGCACTCCTTCTAGTTTAATAATATCCTTTCTATAATTGAGTGACCAGAACAGTACACAGTATTCCAACTGAGGCCTTAACAATGTCTTGACAACTTCAACAAGACGTTCCAACTCCTGTATTTGTGGGAGTCGGTGAGCTTGTGATGGATTCTTGGCATCCACAGTATTTTGCTTTTACATTACAATTCAAACTGTACAATTTGAACTGAGACAGGGCAAGCTGCTTAAAAATGCAAGATCACATTCAAAGGTGAAGGTGAGAAAACAAACAAACATCAAAACTCATCACTGTCTCAGGAACAAGCATTAAAATACCAAGTGTTGGATATTTAAACAGCAGCTGCTACAGACAGATCCACCCAAAAGTCCACAGAAATACTCAAATGATAAAATATAACATGTTAGGCCAAAACCACCAAAGAAAGATTGCAAGTGACACAGGTAGTGTCAAGAGAGTTTTCAGCAGAGGAAATGGCCTAAGAAGCTTTGCTCCCTCCCTTGCTTTCTTTTCAAAGAAGTTGTGTCACCTGGTTCGGAAGTTAGCTATCAGAAACCTACCAGCAAACCGAGATCTTGTAATAATTACAACATCTTCATCATTTGACAGAATTGAGGAGACCAAATAACGTAAACCAAACATAAGGTTTAAAATTTACGCCTAAAAGAAAAGGACACTTAATCATATATTCTTTTAACTTTTTTCAGTTGGACTCCCTTATTTCTGATGCCTTCGTGTGTAATGTTGCATTTTATTATTTTTTTCCTTCCTCAGGTTTCTTCTCTCAAAGAGTCGTGAACCTTTAAAATTATTTACTCCAGGAAGCAGTGGACGGCAAGTCCTTGAAGGATGCGGTCAATAGGTTTATAAATCAGTCGGGGAATTAAGGGTTATGGAGTTAAGGCAGGAAAGTGGATTCAGTGGCCAGAATACTCCACAGTCCCTAATGGATGGGAAAACGAGAGAATTCTCTGCTCATTTTTGGGCATACTTAGTTTCATGAATCTCCAGCACTCTATGCAGCACACAGTGCCTCAGGGAGATTCATGCTGGTAAGTGGGGAGACAGGTCTACAGCATAATGCTGAGCGGGCCACTGCGCATACCCAATATGTCAGTGGGGAGATTGGTGCATGCGCATTGGCCCCTTCATCGCCGGCCTCCCGATGGCTTTCCAAACCCCCTGATTACCAGCTTACCCTCCCACTTAATCACCGGCTTCCCCATAATTGTTTCCCAACTCCTCCCCAATCTCCCAGATCGCTGGCCTATGGAAATAGCGATGTCTATATGGTAATCAGCCCTGCGCCAATTTCTGGCATGTCAGAAAAAAGGGCCGGGAGACTTGTGATTGGCTGGACACAGGCCCACCCACTGATATCTCCCAGCCAGTGAGTGTTAGATCAGCCATGATCTTACTAAGTGACAGAACAGGCCTGAAGGGTTGAATGGTTTTATGATCATACAGTCTAAAGATTTGGCTAGTGATTCGAAGGTTTGTGATATTATATCACAGATTGTGAAACATTAGTTTAAACAATTTGGAGCAATCAGCAGATAGATCTCAGAGTCCGTGTAAAAGCATTTAAGACAAAGGAATACTAAAAGGAGGGTTGGAAAACCTGTAACTGGTTCCTTGATAAAACAACTGAGGGCAAGCATTGTTTGAAAGCATAGTTGGAGAGTCTTGAGGCAGACCCTTGATGAAAACAGCTGAGAGGAAGCAATGGCTTGGAAGAAGAGTTTAAAGCGTGTCTTTTTGAGAGTGGAATTTGGGAACACTTGAATGACAATCATCCGGCATGAATTTGCCAGAAATACACAGAAAATTGATTAAGTGGCATTTATCATTTGGTTTCAGAGTAGGGTATTATCCTTGAGGACTGTGTGCATTTGTGAAGTTAATGTTTTTCTTGTTGTTAAAAACTAATTGGTAGTCTTGTGACTCTGTTCCTCCACATTTTCTAAAAAAAGTAAAAGTTAAGATCTTTTGAACCAGAGTTTCATTCTGGGATCTTCCTATTCACTAATAACATCAACTGGGATCATAAGAGGTACTAACAAAATACATAGCTGAAACAGTAACATTTGGCAATATCTACCTAATAGGGCTGCTGCAGATGTTATTACAAAAGGCAATGTTTTGTAACAAAAAATACCTTTATAAGTAACAATGGTAAGCAATAGTTGAGATTCAGCAGCTGTATTCATCTGTAAGTATGCTTGTGAAAGATCAATCTTTCTGAATTTCTGCCCATCTGACAACCCAGAAATAAATCTTCAATTAAAGGAAGTGGATAGTGAACAGCACACAACACTGAGGATGGCGAGGCTGGGGGGTGGGAGGTCTTAAGGGACCTAACTACCATGCTCCGCCCGCCAATGCACAGGGCAAGCTGGTAAAGTCGTAAGAGAGCCAAAAAGATCAGGTTCACTCCCGATTTCTCGCCTCTTGCGATCAGCCTCACACCTATTTCCGGCCAGATGCTGAATAAATTATTTAAATTTATTATAATATTAATTTCAATGTGATTAATGAGCCTGGGACTCAATCGTCTGGGCTTGATTGCCTGTGTGGCCTCACAGAGGGAGGGTCTCTCCAGCAAGGATCACATATAGTCGCCCATCTGTGGGGACCGGATGTGATGGCTTCGTTGGTAGAACGGGAGATCATTGAGGCCCCCCCCCCGGGAGGTTGGGGGCAAGGGATGGGGTGCTCTTTTGGCAGTGCCAGCCTGGTATCCTGGCAATGAACAATGGGCAGTGCCAAAGAGATGGGGCCTGAGGGGGCGGGCTGATTGGGGCGGGGAAGGGTACCACTGCTACTCTGCAACATCAGTGGGGTGGGAGGGAGGGGGCGCTGCTGCGTGTTCTGCATAGTTATCGGTGATGGTGGTGAGGGGAGTCGGTGGGGGGAGGAGGACTATCTCTGCGCGCTCTGCAAAGCAAGTGATAGATGTCAGTGTAATTGAGAAGAAGGAGAAATAGGTCATGTCTAAGTGGATCTAAGGAAACATGCATTATGTCCTTGACATGCTTGGGCCGAGTGTGATACAAACTATGTGTACACACAAGATTATTAGGATCCTTGAGGTGACACAGAGAGTGCTGGTGTTGGATCTCTTGGAGGCACTCTGTCACATTGAAGGCACAGGATAGTAGAACAGCTGCTGTCGTTTGTCGGCTACTGTAGCAACTGAGGTGTGTGAAAACCGCTGAAAGAGGCAACACATTCAGATGTCTGATTTCAGAACAACCTACTGCAAGGTAGCACCACATTTCATAGAGTCATAGAGGTTTACAGCATGGAAATAGGCCAACTTGTCCATGCTACCCTTTCTTTTTTTAAAAACCCCTAAGCTAATCCCAATTGTCAGCATTTGGTCCATATCCCTCTATACCCATCGTACCCATGTAACTATCTAAATGCTTTTTAAAAGACAAAATTGTACGCGCCTCTATTAATACCTCTGGCAGCTTGTTACCACTCTGTGTGAAAAAATTGTTTCTCTGGATACTTTTGTATCTCTCCCCTCTCACTTTAAACCTATGCCCTCTAGTTTTAGACTCTCCTACCTTTGGGAAAATATATTGACTATCTAGCTGATCTGTGCCCCTCATTATTTTATAGACCTCTATAAAATCATCCCTCAGCCTCCTACAGTCCAGAGAAGAAAGTCCCAGTCTATCCAGCCTCTCCTTATAACTCAAGTCTCGGTAATATCATAGAACATAGAACACTACAGCACAAACAGGCCCTTCGGCCCATGAGTTGCGCCGATCACATCAACACCTACCAACCTACAGACCTATCTATAACCCTCAATCTCATTAAACCCCATATACTCATCCAGAAGTCTTTTAAAAGACCCCAGCGAGTTCGCCTCCACCACCACTGACGGCAGCCGATTCCATTCACTCACCACCCTCTGAGTGAAAAACTTACCCCTAACATCACTTCTGAACTTCCCTCCCTGCACCTTAAATCTGTGTCCTCTCGTAGCAACCATTTCAACCCGGGGAAATAGCCTCTGAGAGTCCACCCTATCTATTCCTCTCAACATTTTGTAAACTTCTATCAGGTCGCCTCTCAACCTTCGTCTCTCCAGGGAAAAGAGTCCCAGCTCCCTCAACCTAACTTCATAAGGCATGCCTCCCAGTCCAGGCAACATCCTTGTAAATCTCCTCTGTACCCTCTCAATAGCTTCTACATCTTTCCTATAGTGAGGCGACCAGAACTGCGCACAATACTCTAAATGAGGCCTGACAAGGGTCTTATAAAGTTGCAGCATTACCTCCCGACTCCTAAACTCAATCCCTCGATTAATGAAGG
Source organism: Carcharhinus amblyrhynchos (assembly GCF_965287045.1). Taxonomy (NCBI): domain Eukaryota; kingdom Metazoa; phylum Chordata; class Chondrichthyes; order Carcharhiniformes; family Carcharhinidae; genus Carcharhinus; species Carcharhinus amblyrhynchos. The sequence goes on from NC_137335.1 coordinate 61,076,877, forward strand.
CCAGTACACCATACGCCTTCTTGACCACCTCCTCCACCTGCGAGGCCGATTTAAGAGTCCTGTGGACCCGGACCCCAAGATCCTTCTGCTCTTCAACACTACTCAGACTTCTGCCCTTGATAGTGTACTCGTTCATATCCTAGTAAGTCTTTTCTGCACTCTTTCTAGTTTAATAATATCCTTTCTATAATAGGGTGACCAGAATTGCTCACAATTCTGTATTCCAAGTGTGGCCTTACCAATGTCTTGTGCAACCCCAACAAGACATTCCAACTCCTGTATTCAATGTTCTGATCGAAGTAACCAAGCATGCTGAATATCTTCTTCACCACTCTATCCACCTATGACTCCACTTTCAAGAAGCTATGAACATGTACCCATAGATCTCTTTGTTCTGTAACTCTCCCCAGTGCCCTACCATTAACTGAGTAAGTCCTGCCCTGGTTCAATCTACTAAAATGCATCACCTCGCATTTGTCTAAATTAAACTCCATCTGCCATTCATCAGCCCACTGGCCCAATTGATCAAGATCCTGTGCAAATGGAGATAACTTCCTTCACTGTCTACTATGCCACCAATCTTAGTGTCATCTGCAAACTTACTAACCATGCCTCCTATATTCTCATCCAAATCATTAATATAAATGACAAATAACAGTGGACTCAGCACTGATCCCTGAGACACACCGCTGGTCACAGGCCTCCAGTTTGATAAACAACTCTGGTTGTCCTTCCTTCAGGAAGGACGTCTTCTCCTGAGGTTTCAGCATTGTTCAAAGGATTCAGGACAATGTGAACGTCATGTGTAAGCATTCATACTTTGGGTGAAGTGAATGGTTGCAATGAGGGGATAGCAATGCTAGTGTTCATGCAGGTTCAAGATGGACGGTGCTTCATCAGGAGGATAATTATTATTACTCATCATCCTCTTCCTGGAATCTGGTGGCTATGAAGGCCGTACATGCACGTCAGCCTCGCATGGCTCACTCTTGTCCTGTAGCCTCAGTTTTGATGTCCTCCTCATCATGAAGAGATCTGCAGCTCTCTGATCCTGGCATCTGGCATCTCCTCCCCACTTTGCATCACCAGGCTGTGAAGTTTGTTTTCTATTTCTTCCAATGACGATTAACAAGTCACTGTGGGTTAAAGAGCTTGGTACTAGTGTAGACAAATATTTGCCCCTAAAATCATGCAGGATACGTTTCAACATTTCCTTTTCCACTATCTTTAGATGATCATACTAGATTATTTGGTATTATGCATTTATTCAGGAACTGAGAACATTTTGGCGGGGGGGGGGGAAGAATGAACGGGCTGAGGCTTCTTACGTGTGAACCTTCCAGCGGAACCTATGTAACCAGTATGTGAAGCATGTCAAGTTGCCCAATTGCTTCCAACTTTCCTTCCTCTGGCAAATTTTGAAGCTATAACCAAAGGTTTAATATAAAGTGATCAACAGTGCCAGTTCTCAGTGTTAATCTCAGATAAGTGCCCTTCATTGGCACCTTTCCAGATTTCCTGTATTGTGATTAAAGGGCTTATAACCTGTTTCAGCTGTACATCTCTCCTCATCAAAAATACTCATATCTCTTGGTTGGTCCTTTAATCAGTGCCACCCAGTGCAATGCACCATTCGTCCAGAGAACACAGTAGTTGAGTTCATCCTCATTTAATTTGTTTGTTGCTCAATTTCTTCATGCGCATATCGTATGATGCTATGAAATGATGTGCACCTTAGAATTCCTACAGTGCAGAAGAGGGCTATTCAGTCCATCGAGCCTGCACTGACAATGATCCCATCCAGGCCTTATCCCTGTAACCCCATATATTTACCCTGCTAATCCCCCTGACACTAATGGGCAATTTATCATGGCCACCTAACTTGCACATCTTTGGACTGTGGGAGGAAATCAGAGCACCCAGAGGAAATCCATGCGGACACAGTGAGAACATGCAAACTCCACATAGACAATGACCCAAGTCGGGAATCAAACCCGGATCCCTGGGGCTGTGAGGCAGCAGTGCGAACCACTGTGCCATCATGCCTATTTATGTAGCATTGTGAAACACTGTTGGGCTAATTGCACCCTAACATGCCATATTGATCCAGAGTCAGGAATATGATTCCGACAAGTACTGCTTTTAATGACTATGCATGACAGTATCACTGATGGAAAGAACATTCATTACGTGCGGTGGGAAAAGCACCCATCATTGAGGACTTAATGGCTCTTTCACATCTCGGTTTTACAACACAGGAATATTTTCCGCTATAGTTCATCACGACGCCACTACAGAAAAGACAGGAAAATCCTGGCCAAAGATCAACAAACTTCTCGATCAAAGAATTTGGGGAAAATGTAGGAAAATAGCATTGAGGTAAAAGATCAGCCATGATCTAGTTGAACGACAGGGTGGGCTCGACAGGCCAAATGGCCTGTCCTGCTCCTATGGCCCACACTTCTAAAGCTCTAAGATATGTGATCCTCAATTCTGGCCTCATGTGCATCCTTGACTTTCATCATTCCACCATTGCCAGCCTTGCCTTTAGTAGCTGTCTTAACTCTAAGCTCTGGAGTTTCGTCCCTAAAACTGTTTCTCTACCTCCTTCTCTTACATTAAGATGTTCTTTAGTCACCTATCTTAATAGCCACTGAAGTAGCTCAGTGTCAAATTTTGTTTGATGATGGTTCCTGTGAAATACCTTGGGAAGTATTACTACATTCACAGGGCAATATAGACGTAAGTTGCTGTTGGCATAGAGGCAAAAGGATGAACACCAAGATCCTGAAAATTACTTCAAGAATTGTAACTAAATTGGCAGAGACAGAACCCTTGGCTATTTTACCTTAATAATGAAATAATATCCAATTGGGCAGCTTTGTCAAGAACTTCATAAGACTTAAGGCCTAAAGAAACTGCTTTCCATTTTGGGTGTGAACTATGACAACTAGCATAAAAAAAACCATGAAAGGAAAAAGAAATGGTGCCATTAAATCTGCCAACGCTCAGAGAGTTGCACAAGAATTTACTAAAATACACAAACATCTTTAAATTTTAACAGGAGATTCTAAATATATATCTAACTTTACAAAATAGAACTACTCCCTATTTAGTACTGACTTAGACTGAAATTCAAACTTACCTTGTTGCCAACCATATTTTGGCTCTGGTGCAGCCAATGATGTCATGCAGCTCTTCGTGAAGATTTAAATTGGTTCTTTGTTTTGAGTCAAAGTGGGACTGCAGTAAATGAACTACCTGAATAAACGAAAGCAAGACAACAAGCTGTTGACTGCAGTGACAACCAGTGGTTAATTCCAGACAATTCCAATAATGGCAGCAAATAAATGTGTATTTCAGCATTTGCCTGAAACAAGAGTGTGAGGTTTTCAGCTAATCGTAATTACAATTTGTAATGAATTCCACGGAGGTTTAATGCATCAAAATGGCCTTTATTTTTTTAAAATCTTGAAGCAATATCTCTGTGAACATTCTTCAGCAAAGGAAATCTGCCATCCTTAGGTGGTTTAGCCTACATGTGATTCCTGGGCTCATAGCAATGTGGCTGACTCTTCACTGGATGGACCGGCTAGCATCAACTTCCAGACCAGATATGACACAAGCATAAACACATTAAATGCTGATAAAACTCAGCAGGTCTGGCAGCATCTTTGGAGAATAGAGCTAATGTTTCAGGTCTGGATGATTCTTCATCAGAGATACTTCTGCTCCTTTAAGATTCTTCTTAGATCCAACTACTTTGTTTATCTTCCCCAATATTTTGGTATCTCTTGTTTGATAGTTCTGAAGTGCAATGTAATGTTTTTCCACAGAGAAAACAATAGACAAACACAATTAGTTGCTCTAACTTATTCAAAACCAGAAAATGCTGGAAAATCTCAGCATGTCTGATAGCAACTGTGGAGAGAAAACAGAGCTAACACTGAGTCTGTCATGGGTAAGATATCTTACGAACAGCTATGGGCTGGGAGAAGGTGCCAAACTTGAAGCAGCCACCCAGAAATGAGAAAATTCTTAATTTCAGAAAGTGATCTCGTTTCTGAATTTTCTTGGAATGCCACAACAGTGTAAGTGAGTGAGAACTCATCATGTATGTCTTTACTAATGTGACAGCAGCTTTTGCCTTGATCAATATTGCTAGATATTTTTAGTTAGAAATCTATCATGGAGAGTTGGCTAGAAGTGTTTATTTTGTGTGTTCTGACCCTGTGGACTTTTGGACAGGATGTTTTGTAAGAGTGTTTTAACAGTGTAACTTTGACCTTGTGTGCTTAAGTTTATTTATTTTTTGATAATAAATCTTTAATTTTAGTATCTCGAAAGTGTTGCTGGAATTCTATGCTCTGTGACGTTTCCCCCCTCCCACCCCATTTTTAGAATACAAGGGCTATGACCAGTAAGACAAGTTTTTCTCTGGGATTTGGTTTGCTTTTGTGAAATAAACTACATGATTGTATGTATATGAATCAGCATCAGATATGTGCAGGATCCATTGGTAAAATAAATATTACAATAAAAAGCATATTTTTTTTGGTGAGTTTTGGATTGGAACTCTGTTTCATACTAATCTCAGCCTGGGCAACAAGAGAGCCAGTACAATTGTTTATCCAGGCTGGGACTAAATAAAGAAATTCTACCAGGTGATTCCTGATGGAAAATGCATTTGTGTAGACATCAGGCTAGGATGGGACAAAGTTTGGCCATGAAGCCTCCGAAAGAGAAAAGTTTTTGGGACTCACTAACTTGCATAAATAGGGAATAGGCAGCATTATGGCTCAGCCTTTACTTTTTTTTGATGATCACAAATTAGAGATTTCCATAAGCAAGGATAACCTGTTATAATTTAGGAAGCTTCCCTGAATCTATTTTTAAATGACATTGTAGTTTCCCAGTATTAAAAGGGAAGTGCATGTGACCATGACCAATTTGACATAATGAAGTTACCAATCAGTGACATCATAAGTTGAGGAGGAACTTCTTCACTCAAAGGGTGGTGAATCTCTGGAATTCTCTGCCCGTTGAAGTGGTGGAGGCTGCCTCGCTAAATATTTTTAAGACGCGGGTTGATGGGTTTTTGATAAGTGAGGGGATTAAGGGTTATGGGGAGAGGGCAGGAAAGTGGAACTGAGCCACGACAGATCAGCCATGATCTTATTGAATGGCGGGGCAGGCTCGAAGGGCTAGATGGCCTACTCCTGCTCCTATTTCTTATGTTCTTATGTTACATATATATAGGAGTGGGCTGCATACACAATAATGTTATGAATGGGGATAGGATGGTGCTGCTACCGGTATAGTATTTTCAATTGGCACAATCTATATATTTCATATATCAAATACTCAGGTGAAAAAATATTTTTCTGTCGGTCATACAATGGGCCATGTTTAGCTTCTTCTGGCAATTAGCAGTAAGTAAATTAGGCTACGGTTAAGTTTTAAGTTAATTTATTAGTGTCACAAGTAGGCTTACATTGACACTACAAAATCCTCTAGTCACCACACTCCGGCGCCTGTTCAGACGGATAAGTGGAGCTGAGTCCACAAAACGATCAGCCATACTCTTATTTAATGGCACAGCAGGCTCGAGGGGCCAGATGGCCTACTCCTGCTCCTAGTTCTTATGTTCTTATATACAGAGAGGATTTAGCATGGCCAATGCACCTAACCAGCACATCATTTGAACTGTGGGAGAAAACCGGAGCAGCCGAAGGAAACCCATGCAGACACTGGGAGAACGTACAAACTCTCACAGACAATGCTAAAGCTGGGAATTGGACCTGGGTCTGTGGCGCTGTGAGGCACCAGTGCTAACCACTGTGCCTTATAAGAACAAGCGATTGAAGAATTTTGATGTGAAGAGAATTGATGTGAAGTGAAGCTTGTATCCTTAGTCATGTGGTAGAATTATCATACGCATATTTAACAATTAACGTTCGCTTATAAAATATTCTTCATTGGTGATCAGAAAGGATGCCCATCATGCTTTTCAGGCAGTCAGAAAATACCACACTTTCAGAAACTGTATTGAGGCTAAAAAAAATTGATCAAATTAATTATTTGCTAAATAATAAATGGAAAATGAAAAGAAATTGAAACAACATTACACTTTTTTAAAAACAAAAGTAGAACTTGCTCATCAGGGATTAATATAGCTTTTTTGGAACCTATTTAGTAGAATCCAATAAGTGACAGAACCTTTGATTTTAAGATAGTCAAGTTATTCCTTGGCAGGTTTTCAAACACAATGATGTTTGTGGATGATCCAAAACCCAGGTTATTCATAAAGTTTTGATTTATTTCTAGACCTAATCCTTAGCAACCAGAACTGCAATTGTTCCCTTAGTTCATGTTGTCCATGTTTCAGCTATTAGCCACTAGGCTAATGAGAACTAGCCTAGTGACTAGGCTAATTCTCATTAGCCTAGCCATAGTGGGAGCACTTTTGGAATCAGGAAGCAAGACCCACTAATGGATACTCCTTGCACTGAGGTGCCATCTTTTAGATAAAAAGTTAAGCTGAAGCCTTGTCTGTCCTCTCAGACAAGTGTGAATGCTTTCAAGGCACTAATTGAAAAGGCACTAATTGAACTAGAGTTCACTGACCAACAATTTTTCCTGAACTCACATAATAATGAACAAACTATCTAGTTATTTGTATCATTGATACTTGTGGAATTCTGCTGTGCACAAATTGGTTGCTTAAATTTACAACACTTGATAACACTTCAAAAATACTTCATTGTCTAAGAAGCGCTTTGGGGTTTTCAGAGGATGTAAACAGCAATTTAATAAATGCATGCTTTTCTTTCACTCTTTTAGAGGTGTCAATGTCTGCATGATGGGTGCAAAGTTCCCCTTTGTTTTATTTTTCAAAGATACAGCCAACTGAAACAGATTTTTAAAATCAGCTTTATCCAATATGACATCATATAAAAGAAATGCAGAAATCTCTGTTTGCCAGTGAGGCAAAATGCTGGACATCTCTGGCTGCCCATAGAATTATATCCCAGCAAAAACCAGCGTCTTCTTGTGGTGGTTGTTATTCAGCAAAGAAGGGGTTAAAACAAAGTGGTTTATGTGGTTTCTGTTGGCACACCGATACTTTGTTAGTTCACGCAGAATTGTAAAGTAGTCTTTGTTAATTTGTTCATGCGTTGTAATTCTACAGGATCACATCACTGCTGGCACAAACTTAGTGAACCTTGCAGAATATCAGATTACATGGGTTTAAATATAATTAACAGAATCTAACATTACATGGATTTGAAAATGAAAGGAAAAAGGAACACCTAACTCGGGAGTTATTGTATTTGGATTTTTTTTAAAATGCAGGACCCTGGAGAAAAAATAAATTCACACTTACCACCAAGCTGGAGTCAATTCAATGCTATTTGGCAAAAGGAATCCAAAGTTCAGGTGTACACAAATTGAAGCACTGAACCACACCTTTACTGTTAAATAATGCAGCCATGAGACACTTGTTTTCTTGGATGAAGTACAATGGAATCCTTGTCAGTGAGCAGTTCTTCCTTGCTACCATTTCACAGCAATGGTGGCCAATATTGAAAGTTGTCCACTGCATTCATACAAATTGTAACCCATCTGGCAGATAAGACCTGAACCACATAGGACCATTAACGTTTCAAATATTTCAGTTTTCATTTATAAACATGAATATTAAGTCTAGATTTTGTAATTGATGTTAGGTTAAGGCTGGTGATAACCCATTTGAAGTCTAATCCAAAATTTCAGGCTTTAGCCTCTAAATGAATAACTTTTAAGGGAATAAATGCCATTGTCATTGGAATTTGAACAGGCTCATTCCTTCACAATAGCTTTTTGGAAGAAGAGGAATTCTGGCCAGGTTCCTGCTTTATATTTGCACAGTATCACTATAGCAAGAGGAAAATGCCACTGCAAACTAAACAAAAACCATGGTATCCTTTCAACATCCTGGAAATATATAGCAAGCAATGTCTCTCTGATCAACTCAGATCACAAATCGATCACTTAGGAATAAAAAAAAGTAGCAACAGAGTCAAGCAAGTCACATAGGCAAATCACATTGAGCCCTGTAGCGTTGTTGGACCATGGAAGCCTAAAATGGCACTGATTGCATGGCTGGTTATGTTGTTGCCCACTTCTGCGCAATGTCATGCTGTGAAACATGCTACAGCGAGCAGACCATCAAGTGATAGAAGAGATCTTACAGTGAGAGAAAACAACCATTCACAGCAAACGACACCCATTTCAATAATTTGGTCTGCACATCTGCACTGAACCCATGTGCTAATCAATCTGAGCTGAATAGGCTAGCAGGAGGATGAGAGGCATATCAATAGTATTATTTAAAAGGCCAACCATGAAATTGAAGGTGAGATGCTTCTAATTTATTGCTGCTAGGGTAAAGTTAGTGAAGTAATGTGGATTGCGTTTGAAGGCTGGTTAGTCTCCCACATTCTACTCTCCACAAAAGTAAGGTCATCCAAAACTCTGCCAACCATGTCTTAACTTACAGAAAGTCCCACTGTTCCCTGATAAGCCCTGTTCTCAGTGACTTACATTGCTTCCAATCAAACAATGCCTTGACTTTGAAATTCTTATCCTTGGTTTTTCCTTTCCCTATATCTGCAATCTCCTTCAGTCTCACAACCCTCAAAGATATCTAGGCTTCTCTAATTCTGGCTTCTTAAGCACTGTTAATTATAATTGCTCCACTAGTGGTGGCCATGCCTTCAGTTCCCTGGATCCTAAATTCTCAAATTCCCTACCAACACATCTCTGCTTCTTTACCTTGTTTTCCTCTTTCAAAATACTCCTCTTTCACAAAGCTCTTGGTCACCTAATCTAATATCATACTTTGCCTGATAGTGCCTAGGAACGTCCCATTACATTAATGTGCTAAATAAATATAAACTATTGCTGTTGAAGGTGTTTTGGAGAACTGTTGCATATATTCAGAGAGGCAATGGGATTTGACTACTCAACTTTGCATGGAGGTTGAGGACCACTATAATGCATTTAGATTTGCAACATGCAAAGTTAAAATGACTATGCCCCCTCAGTGAAGTCGATAAATGATAACTGGGGTAGATGCAATCTACAGAGCTGTCAGAATGCTTCCAATGGTCAGAGTAGAACAGATCATGGATTGTTCTAATTTAGAATACAGGAATGTGAATATTTATGGTGTGCATATAATTAAAAGAAACAGAGCTGCAGGCATTTTAATAAATCTATTTATTATTTTGAGCCAAGATTTGGAAATGCATTGGCATCTGCAGAGAGGGAAGCTCTATGAGCAAAGAGGTAAAGGACAGTGCTCCACAGAAAGACCTAACAACCACAGGTTTTTCCACACCAAAGGTTTATCATTGCAGTTCAACTGTCAGAGAAATGTAGCACCTTCTTCAACCCTACCTAAAACTTTATCTCAGGGGCAGGGTGACACTGTCAATGGCTATAAAGGTCATAGTTTCATTGACCTTCTATGCATAGGATTGTTCTTGGCAAGAGCACATGATATTGACAATATTTCCCAATATGCCATCCATTGATGCATCCAGGACATGACGAAGGTCATCTATGCATCATTTTTTCCCTTAGCAGAGAGAAGCAGGAGGATGGGCACATAGCTTTGCCAAGGTAGCCTGATTCCCAATGGTGCTAGGTGCTATCAATTGCATGCATGTTAGACTGTGGAGCTCCCTTGTTAATAGGAGAAGCACAAGCACTAGCTTTGACTTAATACGTAGTTGGTGGGTGGCCACGGACAATACAACATTTCAATGAATAAACCAGAACAAGGAAAACACAACCTATTCTAAAGTATAATATCCTGAAGTTCAGTTACTTTTAACTAATCTTGTTATAAAACATCAGTCATAGGGTGGAATTTTCCCATCCTGCCTGTCATGGGAATCGTAGTGGCCAGGACAGGACCATGCAAAAGTCCATTGACTTTGGGTGGGATTTTCCAGTATTGAGGGGAGCACAGCTGGAAAATCCCCCCCATAGAGTTTTACAGCACAAAAAGAGGCCCTTCAGCCATCATGGCTGCACTGGCCATTAAACACCTATCATTTTAATCCCATTTTCCAGCACTTGGTCTGTTGCTCTTTATGCTATGGCATTTCAAGTGCTCCTCTAAATGCTTCTTAAATGTTGTGGGGGTCCCACCTCAACTATCCTTTCAAGTAGTGAGTTCAAGATTCCCACCATCCTCTGGATGAAAAGGCCTTTCCTCAAATCACCTCTAAATCTCCTGTCCCTTACCTTAAATCTATACCCCCTGGTAATTGACCTGATCTACTAAGGAGAAAACTTCTTTCCAACCTCTGTTCTCATAATTTTGTACATCTCAATGAGGTCCCCTGTCAGTCTTCTCTGCTCTAAGGAAAAGAACCCCAGCTTATCATAGCCAAAGCACTCCAGACCAGGCAATATCCTGGTAAATCTCCTCTGCACCCTTTCAAGTGCAATCACATCCTTCCTATAGTGTGGTGACTAGAACTGTACATATTACTCTAGCCATAGCTTAACAAGTATTTTATACAGCTCCCATAAACTCCCTGCTCTCATATTCTATACCTTGGTTAATAAAGGCAAATATCCCATGTGCCTTCTTAACCATCTTATCTACCTATCTCGCTGCCCACAGCTCTATGTTTGCTTTAGTGATGTATGAGCTATAAATATTCACATTCCTACGTGCTAAGTTAGAACAACCCATGGTCTGTTCTATTCTGACCCTTGTAAGTATTCTATGGACATCCTTTCCAAGGTCCACCTGGTCCTCTGCACTTTCTAGTGTCCTACCATTCATTGTGTATTCCCTTGCTTTGTTAGCCCTCCCAAAATACGTCACATCACATCTCCATTTACCACTGTTCTGCCCATTTGACCAGTTCATCTATATCATCCGGTAATCTAAGGCGTTCTTCCTCGCCATTTACCACACCACCAATTTTTATGTCATCTGTGAATTTGTTGATCATAGCTTCAACTTTCACATGCAGGTCATTAATGATCTAGATCACTAATATATGTCTCATATGGTGGAAATTTCAAACTCACTACTTGAAAGGATAGTTGAGGTGGGACCCTCACAACATTTAAGAAGCATTTAGAGGAGCACTTGAAATGCCATAGCATAAAGCGCAACAGACCAAGTGCTGGAAAATGGGATTAAAATGATAGTGAGATAACTTGAGCTGTTGGTGATTTAACAGACTATAGGCCATGAATTGGCATGTGTTTATCCAATTGCTTACCCAATCAGCCAATTGCTCATCCAATTGAACTAAAACCTGCTCTTCAGAAGGTGCACATTCAGTTAACCTTCAGTTAAAGTGGACATCATGTTGCATATTAGCACCACTTTGAAGATCTTTGCATTCTAATGTCCGATTTGTTTGGTTACCTCTTTTTCAGAATGTTGGGTAAATTAGAGTCCTTGTTACCGTTTCCTGAATTAAAACAATGATAGGGGTGGCATGTGTTGTAACTATCAAGTTAATTCAGGGCAGATCCTTCACAGAGCACTGTCACTGATAATTCCAGCTGCCTATGTATATCCTAAATAACATGTACTCAGTATTTTACCAGCACCCCAAACAGATCCCTTTAATCATACAGCATACCGGGGTTATCATCCCCTGCATGCCCATTCTGAAATATGGCTGGGGAACAGAAACAAAACTCCAATTCAAATAAAGTTACCCAGAGGGATTAGTTTCTGTTGCTATTGGACTTTAATGTCATGCTTCCCGCTGAGGCTTTACTGAGCTCTCTGTTAAAAATACACCACTTGCTTCCCACATGCATTCCACTGATTCAGCTTAGCAATAACTGATATTTTATTTGGACTCTGTATACAAATGAAGAGCGACCCCAGAGTTTCTGGAATTAGTACTGACAAGCTGATGTAAATCTTAGCATATGTAACTGCCAATGACTTTCTGAGTGCACACTGTATGAGCTCTGCTCCAAGCACCTTGACAGATGGGTTACAGCTGAAATACATTTAGCAACACATTGCACTGTGGGCAACACAGCCTTTGCCGATTTTGTTGACTTAAATTGCAATTTCAATTCATTTATTTTTCCAAGCTTTTCATTTCACAAGAATTAATAGGCTGTCTGTATTGAGAGGCAACTTTCAAAGTCTGTTGAAACAGCTAACTGCTGCTCCCCCTTTTTGAAAAATTGACTCCTAGTTTTCTTAAAAGCAAAAGCAAAAAAAATTTATACTGTAAGTTACAACATGCAGCAGCGTTAAGATAAATGTTAGCTGCCAATTTAAAAAAACACCAATCATTTTAATTGCCAGAGTAACACATTTAAGTGCCTATTTTTGTATTCTTGTAAATATGATCATTTTGCACACTGGAGTGCTTTATTGCAATTTTAAAATGTCTATGCCTCCTCAGTGAATTCTATAAATGATCACAAGGGTAGGTACAATCTACAGTGATGTCAGAATACTTACAGGGGTCAGAATAGAACAGACCATGGGTTGTTCTAACTTAGCACGTAGGAATGTGAATATTTATAGCTCATACATCATTAAAGCAAACATAGAGCTGTGGGCACATTAATAAATCTACTTATTATTTTGAACCAAGATTTGGAATAAATTAAAGAATCGCAACTTAGAAAATGATGGGCGCATTGACAGTGCAAATAATTTACCAGCAGTTCTGACCGATGTTTGCAGCTTAAAGGGCTGTGCTGAAGCACACAAAACATTGCATAATTAGACTGTGATAATCTCACAAATTTGATCCTCAAAAAAAACCCAAGAGCAGACATTTTTAGGATAAAGGTCAAAGAAAAACACGATAGTAACATTCTGTTTCATTCGTAGGGTTCCAAGCAAGTTTCACAATGGTGTTGTATAATGTTCCAAGTTCACAATACCCTCTCTCACGACAAAATAATTTTTATAAGCACATTAGTGATTGGTGACAATTTAAAAACATATTTACTTATGTGTTGCTGCTCTAAAAGAGATAGCTGCAGAGATATTGGATGTGCCAGCTGCAGTTTTCCAAAATTCCTTAGATTCAGAAACTGTCCCACTAGACTGGAAGTTGGCAAATATTATGCCGCTTTTCAAGAAAGGAGGGAAAGAGGAAACAGTGAACTACAGGCCATTTTTCCTAACATCAGTTGCAGAGAAAATGCTAGAATCAATTGTTAACAAAATCTTAACAATGCACTCAGAAAGGCATAGTATGATTAGGACAAGTCAGCATAGTTCTACTAAAAGAAAATCCTGTTTGACAAATTTATTATAGTTTTTTGAGAATGTAACCAGTAGTGTAGATAAAGGGGAACTAGTAGATTTGGTATACCTGGATTTCCAAAAGGTGCTACACAAAAGGTTAACAGACAAAATATGGGTTCATAGAATTGGAGGTAAATATATTAGCATGGATAGAAGACTGATCAATGGTTAGAAAATAGAGAATAGGCAGAAACAGGTCTTTTTCAAGTTAGCAGGTAATGAATAATGGAGTGCCGCAAGGATCAGTACTGGGCCTCAACTATATGCAATCTGTAATATTACTTAGTTGGAGAGACAGAGAGTAATGCAACTAAATTTGCTGATGATACTATGCTAGGTGGAAAGGTAAGCTGTTGGGAGGCAAAGAGATGTAGACAGGTTAGGTGAGTGGATACAAGATGGCAAATAAAACACAATGTAGTGGAGTGCAAAGTTATTCACTTTGGCCGTAAGAATAAAAAAGCATAATAATTTTTTAAAAGGTGAGAAACTTGTAAGTGTTAATGTTCAAAGAGACATGAATGTACTTGTATAAGGAACACAGAAAGTTAGCACGCAAGTGCAGCTAACAACTAGAAATGCAAATCTTATGTTAGAAGTTATCGGAAGAAGATTGGAGTACAAGAATAAAGAAGCCTTGAAACATTTGTACAGGGTTTTGGTGGGATGGCATCAGGAGTAGTGTGTGTAGGTTTGGTCTCTGCATTTAAAGAAAGGATGTACCTGAACTGGAGGTGGCAGCGAAGATTCACTAAACTGGTCCCTGGGATGAGAGGATTGTCCCATGATGACAGGCTGAACACATTAGGCTTGTATTCTTTGGAGTTTACAAGAATCTCACTGCAACCTACAAAACTCTGAAGAGGCTTAATAGGGTAGATGTTGAGATTGTTCCATTCGTCAGGAAATCTAAAACATGGCAGCACAGTCTCAGGGTAAGTGATTGATCATTTAAAACTGAAAAGGAAGAATTTCTTTACTCAAAGGATTGCGAATCTTTGGGGTTCTCTACTCTTAAGGGTTATGGATGCTCCATTGCTGAATATATTTGAGCTAGGGGATAGACAGATTTATAACGCAATTTACCCTCACTCTTCTAAACAAACACTAACTAATCTCTAATAGATAGCCTGGGTAAATCTGCCTAATAGTTTAAGCATTCTATTTATTGTGTATACTACAACAATTATCACTTCACTTGACAAATGATTTCACTGGGACAGAGATTGAGGTTGGTGGCCGTAAATAATAAAAATTTCTACACACATTCTATTCATGAATATATCTGCTGACAAAGTTGAGATTGTCCATTCATTGTGCTACTTCTCACTTGGTCAATTCATGAATAAATTTGTGACTAAGATATACAATACATGATCAATTGAAAGCATAACTTTCAAACCTACTGAACATGGTACTAAAATATTCGCTCCTTTGATCTTTCCTCTATCAAACACTTCCCACCTTTTCCCTGTTACACAGTTAAATCACTAACTTCTTCCAAATCTTATGAAAGGTCATCAATTTGAAACTTGGTTATTAGGCCTGATACCTTCTTATGTAATTGTGTTTTATAATGCTCCAATAGAACTTCTTGGGAGTTTTTAATGTTAATATAATTTCAATTAGCTGTTATGATTTAAAGACTGTATCATGTGGCTGTAATGCTTTTCGTGCAAGAAACTTAGAAAAATGTAATCGATTATTAATGTTGATGTATTTACTAATTCCAGCTTTTACCATATTTGTGGAATTTTTATCTCCACAAATTCTGCCATGCTTGATGACTATTTCCAGTATTTTACTTTTATTTCAGATTTCCAGAACCTGCAATATTTTGCTTTTGTTTTAGTTTGAGATGCTCTTTCATCAAAAAAGTTTGAAATTAAGGAAGTGATTTAAAGGCAGTGATGGAAGAGCAGAGCTATCCTGTACACAACAGCCATCATATCCGGCAAGAAGCAGGGCACTCAATATCAATAACTTGTATTTATGTAGCACCTTTGAAATACAAAAAACACCAACTCCCTTCACAGAGGCATTATAAAACAAAATACGATATCAAGCTACGTCGTACATTATGTATAGGTCCTGCTGCTTTAGAATTATACCCTTTGTTTTTTATCATCTCTGCACGCTTTTCCTACCAAAATGAATCACTTCACACTTCTCTGCATTAAGTTTCACCAATCTATCTATGTCGTTCAGAAGTTCTTATACTATCTTCCTCATAGTTGAAAATGCTTCCAAGTTTTGTACCATTTGTAGATTTTGTAATTGTGCCATAGGTCTAGGTCATTAATGTATATTAAGAAGAGTAGAGGTCCTAACCCGATGTCTGGGGAACTTGAGTACACCTGACAAAGGGGCAGCACTCTGAAAGCTAGTGGCTTTTGCTACCAAATAAACCTGTTGGACTTTAACCTGGTGTTGTGAGACTTCTTACTGAACTAGACTACAAACATTCCTCCAGTTTGAAACACATCCATTAACCACTACTGTTTCCTGCTACTCAGCCAATTTTGTATTCAAGTTGTTGCTGTCCCTTTTACGTCATGAGTCATAATTGTTGAGAGAGAGGGAGAGATAATCATTACATAAAATTAACTGCTGCCTAACTGTATGTGCGTGTTTAAAATGTTTGATGTGGAAGTGGAAAGTATTAGGCAAGAGCAAAGCTCTGTGTTGGTATCTTGCATTAACAAATATGTGGATAAACTTTGAAGGAAAGTAATCCCAACAGAAAAATAAACCACCACTGATAAAACACATGAGTTTATTTTATCCGAAATCAATAATTGCCCGAACTCCAGCTTTTAAAAGCACACTATGTACCACTGCTAGCTACACAGACAAAGTACAGTGACATGACTGATTTTTATTTATTTTAATTGATTTGCTGAAGGTCAATGAGACAAGATGAATAAAGCGCTGCAACAAAATTTAAACCTTAAGGTAAAATGGAAAGTATATGAAATATCTTTCATGAGAGCATTCCAGTCTCTTTTGAAAAACTGTACCTCCATAAAAATAATTTTTGAATGCAGATAACCAGAACGGTTTCTGGAATTAGGTGGCCTGAGATTGGATCCCATATCAATCAGACTATGTACTTCCCATAGGCTTGACTCAGCAGGCTTCTATTTTTCACCGTTTTTATTACTTTGATAACTATTAAAATACTTCAGGGAGTTGTATTCTATCGTTACAATAAAATGGAGAATAGTTTTCTTCCTCTTTCGTGGTGGTAGGGGGAGCGTTTCAAACATTTCAATTTAATAATGATATCCAGGAAAATTGACAAGGAGGTAGGACAAAATTTTTGTTACATTAACATCAGGTGAAGTAAATTTACTAATAGGACTATCTTGTCTCAGGAAAATACCTTGATAAGTATGGTAAAAGCTGGGTTACCAAATATGTCGATGTTAATAATTGGTTACATTTTTCTAAGTTTCTTGCACAGAAAGAGCTATAGCCACATGATGCAGCCTTTAAATCATACCAACAACAAATTACAATTATATTAACATTAAAAAACTTCCAAGATGTTCTATAGGAGCATTATAAAACATAATTATAAAACCTAGTTACATAAGAAGATATTAGGCCCGATAACCAGGAGCTTAGTCCAATTGTGTACTAAGAAGCATTTAAAGGAAGGAGGAGAGTTGAAGTGATTTAGCAAGGAAATTAACATTACATATAGGAGCTGGGTAGGTCATTTGACCCTTTGAAAAGCAATTCAATTCCCTTTTGAATACTTTAATCAAACCTGCCTTTATTAACATTTCAGGAAGTTCACTGCAGCCACCCTCTGGGTGAATATTTTCCTCCCCACATCACTTTTATTCCCTTCATCAATTATTTGAATCTGTACTCTCTTGATGATGATCTCAGTGGGAACAGTTTTTTTTTACCACTTACCCTGTCCACAGCCCTCAGGATTCTGAATACCTCTATCAAATCTCCTCTCAACCTTCTTTTCTCCGAGGAAAACAGTTCCAACCTCTTCAATCTATCCTCATAGTTACAGCACTTTATCCCTGGAATCATTCTTGTGAATCTTCTCTGTACTCTCTTCAATGCCTTCACTTTTTCCTCAACTAGAACTTTCCAGAGCTTGATGCAGTCCTCTTAATGAAACCTAAGTTCAACATGACCTCCTTACTTTTAATTTCCCTGTTAACAAAGTGCTGCACAGGAGACTGTTAAATAAGCTAAAAGCCCATGGTGTTAAGGGTAAGATCCTGGCATGGATAGAGGATTGGCTGACTGGCAGAAGGCAAAAAGTGGGGATAAAGGGGTCTTTTTCAGGATGGCAGCTGGTGATTAGTGGTATGCCTCAGAGGTCAGTGCTGATACCACAACTTTTCACAATATACATTAACGATTTGGAGGAAGGAACTGAAGGCACTATTGCTAAGTTTGCAGATGATACGAAGATATGTAGAGGAACAGATAGTATTGAGGAAGTCGGGGGGGGTACAAAAGGACTTGGACAGGTTAGGAGAGTGGGCAAAGAAGTGGCAGATAGAATACAATGTGGAAAAATGTGAGGTTACGCACTTTGGAAGGAGGAATGGAGGCACAGGCTCTTCTAATTGGGTAATTGCTTAGGAAATCAGGAACACACAGGGACTTGGGAGTCATTGTTCAAGATTCTGAAGTGCAGGTTCAGTCGGCAGTTAGGAAGGCAAATGCAATGTTAGCATTCATGTCTAGGGGGCTAGAATACAAGAGCAGGGATGTACTTCTGAGGCTGTGTAAGGTTCTGGTCAGACCCCATTTGGAGTATTGTAAGCAATTTTGGACCCTATACCTAAGGATGGAGATGCTGCCTTGCAACGGGTCCAGAGGAGGTTCACAAGAATGATTCCTGGAATGAAGAGCTTGTCATATGAGGAACGGTTGAGGACTCTGGGTCTATATTCATTGGAGTTTAGAAGGATGGTGGGGGGGGGGGGGGGGGGGGGGGGGGCATCATATTGAAACTTACAGGATACTGTGAGGACTGGCTGGAGTGGACGTGGTGAGGATTTTTCCACTAATAGGAAAAACTAGAACCAGAGGGCACAAGCTCAGGCTAAAGGGACAATCCTTTAAAACAGAGATGAGGAGGAATTTCTTCAGCCAGAGAGTGGTGAATTTGTGGAACTCTTTGCTGCAAAAGGTTGTGGAGGCCAGGTCATTGAGTGTCTTTAAGACAGAGATAGATAGGTTCTTGATTGATAGGGGGATCAGGGGTTATAGGGAAAAGGCAGGAGAATGGGGATGAGAAAAATATTAGCCATGATTGAATGGTGGAGTAGACTCAATGAGCTGAGTGGCCTAATTCTGCTCCTATGTCTTGCGGTCTAATAAAGCCTAAGATACAACATGCTTTATTAACTACTATCTCAAAATGCCTTGCCATCTTCAATAACTTATGATTTTGCAAATAAGTCTGTTGTGTGGCATTATATGAAGTACTTTTTGAAAATCCACATATGCCACAGTAACAGCATTATTCTTATCAACTTTATTTGTTACCTCCTCAACACATTCCAGCAAATTAATTAAACATGGTTATTTTACACTTATCTAAGTGACTATTGATTTTGTCCCGACAGAGTTTCCAGAAGTTTCCCTACCACTGAAATTAAACTGACTGCTCTACAACTGCAGGCTTTATCCTTGCACCCCTTTTTGAACAAGGACATAACATTTACAATTTCCCAGTCCTCTGGCACCACCCTTGTGTCTTAGGAAAACTGGAATATTGTCATTCATGCCGCTGCAATTTCCCCTCAGAACCCTTGGATATATCTCACCTGGTCCTGCTATCTTGCCAATTTTAAGTAAAGATAGCTTTTCAAACATCTCTTACTTCTAAACTGCATTTTTTTTTCTCAAGTACCAGTTATCTCCATCATCTCGGCCTAAGCAACATCATCTTCCTTAAAGACAGATGCAAAGTGTTTGTTTAATGCCTCCACCTTTTCTCCTGCTTGTGTGTGCAAATGACCTTTCTAATCCCTTAATCGGCCCTTCTCTTTCTTTTATCGCCTTTTTATTACTGATATGCTTATAGCAAATCAGTTATCATGCTTTCTTGCTTTTCCTGTCAGTTTTTTCACTTCTGCTCTGGCCATAGAATCATAGAATCCATGGCACAGAGAAGCCCTTTGGCTCAAACTGGTCCATGCCGACCAAATTACCCACCTAAGCTGACCCTATTTGCCTGTATTTGGCCCAACCCTCTAAACCTTTCCTATCCATGCATCTGTTCAAATACCTTTTAAATGTTGTCAATGTCTTCGCTTCAACCACTTCCTCCGTCAGTACATTCCACATATGTACCACCCTTTACATAAAAAAGTTGCTCCTCAGGTTCCCATTAATTTTTTCCCCTCTTAACTTAAACCTATGTCCTCTGGTTCTCCATTCCCCAACCCTGGGAAAAAGACTGAGTGCATTCACTCTATCCATGACTTTCATGATCTTATACTCCTCAATATGATCATCCCTCAGTCTCTTGTGCTCCAAAGAAAAAAGTCCTAGCCTTTCCTATCACTGCCTACAACTTAGTCCTTTAAGTCCTGGCAACATCCTTGTAAATCTCTTCTGCACCCCCTCCAGTTTAATAACATCTTTCCTGTAGCAAAGTGACCAAAACTGAACACAATACTGCAGGTGCGGCCTCACCAACGTCCTGTACAACTGCAACATAACTTCCCAACTTCTGTATTCAATACCCTGACTGATGAAGGCCAACATGCCAAAAGCGTTCTTCACTGCTCTCTTTACCTGTCACTCCACCTTTAGAGAACCAAGCACTTGAACTCCAAGATCCCTCTGTTCCATGATACTCCCCAAAGTTCTACCATTTACTGTGAAAATCCTACCTTAATTTGACTTTCCAAAATGCAACACCTCACACTTACCTGTATTGAACTCCATTTGCCATTTCTCAGCCCACTTCCCCAACTGATCAAGATCCTGCTGCAATTTTTGATAATCTTCCTCACAATCAACAATACTACCTATTTCAGTTTCACCTGCAAACTTACTAATCATGCCTTGTACATTCTCATCCAAATCGTTGATATAGATAACAAACAGCAATGGGCCCAGCACTGATGCCTGAGGCACACCACTAATGACAGATCTCCATTCTGACAAGCATCCTTCGACCATTAGCCTCTGCTTCCTACCATCAAACCAATTGTACATCCAATTTGCCAGCTCTCCCTGGATTCCATGTGATCTAACCTTCCAGAGCAAGCTACGATGTGGAACTTTATCAAAGGCCTTACTGAAGTTCACATGGACGAGGTCTACCACCCTGCCCTCACCAACCTTCATCAAAGAACTCTAACAAATTTGTAAGGCACGATCTTCCATGCACGAAGCTGTGTTGGCTACTCCTAATCAAACTCTGTCTTTCCAAATGTCTGTATATCTTATCCCTCAGAATCTGCTCCAGTAATTTATCCACTACAGATGTTAGGCTTACCCAGGTTTTTCTTTACAATCCCTCTTAAATAAGGGCACAATATTTGCAACCCTCCAGTCTTCTGGTACCTCGCCCATGGTCAACAATGATGCAAACACCTCAGCCAAGGCTCCTGCAATTTCTTCTCTAGCCTCATGCACTGTTCTTGGATATACCTGGTCAGGGCCAGGAGATTTATCCACCGTCAAACATTTCAATACATTCATCACCTCCTCTGCAGTAATGTGAACTGATCCCAATATATCACCATTAACTTTCCCAGGTTCGCAAGTCTTTACGTCTTTCTCTCGGTAAGCACAGAGGAGAAATATTCATTGAGAACTTCGACCATCTCCTGTGGTTCCACACATTGTGTCCACTTTGGTCCTTGAGGGGTCCTATTCTCTTTCTAGTTATTCTTTTTCTTCTTTTGGATTCATCTTAAGCTTCTGAACCAAAACAACCTCATGTCCCTTTTTGCCCTTCTACATTCAGCCCAATTACCTACTGTATTGTGCACCTAATATCTGCCATACATGCAATACTTCCTCTCATTTTCACCTTTTTAAAGTTTATTTATTAATGTCATAAGTAGGCTTACATTAAGTTACTGTGAAAATTCCCTAGTCACCACACTCCAGCACCTGTCTGTGTACACTGAGGGAGAATTTAGCATAGCCAATGCATCTAACCAGCACATGTTTCAGACAGTGGGAGATCCCAAAGGAAAGGCATGCAGATGTGGGAGACATACAGACTCCACAGTTACCCAAGCTGGGAATCGAACCCGGTCCCTGGTGCTGTGAAGCAGCAGCGTTAGCCATTGTGCCACTATGTCACACATATCTATCCCTCTCATCATTCAGATATTCTGAATTTATTTGTCCTCCCTTTCCCCTTCAAGGAAATTTACCTCAATATTGCCTGCCATACTTTTTCTTTGAAAGGGGCCCAGTATTCAGCCACTGTCTATTCTGCCAACATTTTATTGCAACTCACTCCAATCAATATTTCATACCATGAAAGTTGGCTTTCCTGCAGTTAATTATCCCTGTTCTGGATTATTCCTTGTCCCTTTCCAGGGCCAACCTAAAACTTATGAGACAATGGTCATTGACCCCTAAATCTTCTCCCACTCATATTAGATTCAATTGAGCCAACTCATTCCCCAGAACCAGGTGCAACTGTGCTTGTCCTCCTAGAAGGACAAGAGGAGTAGATACCTGGGAACATCACCACCTGGAGGTTTTCTCCTCCAATTCACTCATCATCCTGGCTTGGAAATATATCGTCTTTCCTTCACTGTCGCTGGGTCAAAATATTGGAATTCCCTCCTTACACCTACACTACAGGGTCTGCATCAGTTCAAGAAGCCAGTTCCACCACCACCTTCTGAAAGGTAACTAGGGAGGGGCAATAAATGCATGCCCAGCCAGTGAATTTCACATCCTGTAAAAAATTGAATGAACAAAAAAAATTGCCAACCCCCCAACTTTTCTTCCTTTTCTGTCTCTCCTAAATACCATGTACCCAGGAATATTTAAGGCCAAGTCCCACTCTTCTTTTGAGCCAGTTTTTTGTTATAGCAATATCATGATTCCATTTGTCAACCTGCGCCTGTGCTTCACCAATCTCATTAACCACACTCCGTGCATTCAGAAGTGAATATATTCAATAAGCGGAGCACCCACAGCTCAATGGAATAGAGGGGTTGAATGGTTCAGAACACGTTAAGTAAAGAAATTGTTGTCTAAGATAATCCGCTCATCCCAGGAATCAGCCAAGTTGAACCTTTGTTGCACTCTTTCTACAGAAAATACTTGCTTTGTAAGATAGAGAGACTAAAACTGCACACTCTATTCCAGGCATGGCCTCCCCAATGTCCAATATCTAAATATAGTAACAATTCTTTACACTTGTACTCTAATTCATTTATAATAAAAGCTACCATATCATTTGCCTTCCTAATTATTTGCTATATTTTGTGTTAGCTTTCTTTGGTTCTTAAAAACATGGTTATGTATGCAACATTCCAATCCATGGAATGGTTCCAGAATGTAAAGAATTCTGGAAGATTAAAACAATGCATTCACTATCTTTGTATACACTTGTAAAATCTGAGGATGTAAGTTGTCAGATGCAGGGATTTCATCAGTCCCATAAATTCCCTAGTACATTTCTCTACTTATGCTAATTTCTTTAAGTTCCTCATTGTTGCTAAACCCAGAGCTTGGATCCTTTGTAGTTGAAGAAATGGTTACCAATCACGGAGTGATAAAAATTGGTAATGTTCAAGAGGCTGTAATTTGTGTAATGTAGAGATTTCAGGAGGCTGTAAGGCTGGAGAAAATTGCAGAGATAGGAAAAGGAGAAGCCATGGGAGTAGTTAAAAACAAGGATGAGAATCTTTTTAACCATAATCAGCCTCTATTGCCATACACCTGCAAACACATTAACCATGGATTTCAAATAACAGCAAGTCAAAAATTAACATTCCAAATAATAACTACACCATATACATGACAAGGAACACATATTTGGCAATGAGTCTAAAACAGTAAAATTAATGAACTACTTTGTTCCGATGACTTTTGCCTTTATCAGAACCACAAGCTGAATTATTGCAAGTCATATTTCTGGAATTCGTTTGGCCATTTTTCCACAGAAGATAATTGTAAAACATTGAAGGCAGTGTGCATCATTGACAAATAAAAAGGGAAGAGGTCTGAAACAGAAGGTAGTTAAAATGCTAATGAACTGACCTTAATGTTCTTACCTCACAAATTGCAAAGAATGAGCAATTTGTGACTTGTTGCCACAATTGATAAATGCCCAATGCCCATTGCGTTGGAACGTTTTTGATCTCTTCCTGGCTATGAACAGTCAGGAACAAAGCATTGTCATAGATACCTAAAGACTAGGAAGTGTCCAGAAAAAGCAATGAACTGGTGCTGTCAACGTTTAGTCGTCATTTGTGTTTTAGTTAAATAAAATCTTAATCTTACTTTATAGAATAGTCAGGTCTGAAGCAACATTAAAACAGAAAGCAAAATGTAGAGGACATACATGCAGTTTACCCAGAATTGACAGAACTTTTAACAGAAGAACTTTGCACTGAAAAATGCAATAAATTACTTTGTATTATTTAAATATGATTAGTCTTTTTTTAAACACAAGTTCTACTAAATAACTGATGTACATGACATTCAAATTGAGCCTGTCTCTTGACATAAAAACTTACATTTATCTAGCATCTTTAACATAATGAAATGCCTCGAGGTACTTTGCAGGCATTATGAAGCAAATTATGACACCAAGCCACATAACAAGCTATTAAATCAGATAATAGGGCCTTATCTGATTAAATCATCTGATTAAATCAGATAATCAATTTGGCCTTGGAGGGAGTGCAGAAGAGGTTCATTAGGCTGATACCGGAGATGAGGGGGTTGGACTATGAAGAGAGACTAAATAGACTGGGTCTGTACTCGCTGGAGTTTAGAAGGATGAGGGGGGACCTTATAGAGACGTATAAGATAATGAAAGGGATGGATAGGATAGAGGTAGAGAGATTCTTCCCGCTCAGAAAGGATAGCAGGACTAGAGGGCACAGCCTCAAGATAAGGGGGGGCGGGCAGTTTAGAATGGAGTTGAGGAGGAACTTCTTCACTCAAAGGGTGGTGAATCTCTGGAATTCTCTGCCCCTTGAAGTGGTGAAGGCTACCTCGCTAAATATATTTAAGTCATGGGTAGATAGGTTTTTGACAGACAAGGAAATTAAGGGTTATGGGGAGAAAGTGGGAAAGGGGAACTGATCCACTTCAGATCAGCCATGATCTTATTGAATGGCGGGGTAGGCTCGAAGGGCTAGATGGCCTACTCCTGCTCCTATTTCTTATGTTCTTATGTATGTTCTTATAAGCAAAGCTTGGTTAAAGAGGCATGTTTTAAGGTAGGTCTTAAAGGAGAAAAATGAATTCGCGAGGCAAGAAAGTGTAGAGGAGAATTCCAGAGCTTGAGGCCTAGGCAATTGAAGTCACGGCCACCACTGTTGGCGTCGTTGTAATTGGGAAAGCAAAAGAGGCCAGGATTAGAGGACCACAGATATCTCAGACGGCAGGATGACATTACAGAGATAGGGAAGAGAAAGGCCATGGAGGGATCTGAAATAAGGAAGAGATCCTTTCTCTGCAGCCAGGCAGTGACAGAGGGCCAAACAGCCACTGGATCTACCTCCATGACATCCTTTGGAACCCAAGCACGAAGCCAGGGTGTCAGTGCCAGGGTGTCAGGGGCAGTGCACCACTGGCACTACTAAGGCATGTGGCCTGAAAGTGGGCCTGAGTTGGCGTCCTAGTTGGTTGGGGGGGGGGCGGTCTGAGGATGAAGGGAGGCCAGAGGGAGGAGGGGTGCTGAGTGGGGGTCTGAAAGGGAACTGGGGCTGAGTGGGTGGGGGTGGGGTGGGGTTGGGTCAGATAACCCTCATGCCTATATGGTTTGTGGGAGAGCGGGGTTGCTGCTCTTTGTGAGGGATTGATGGTGCTCCCCTGGTCAGCGGGGGAGGGGGTGTGGCACCATTTCATTTTTGGTGGAAGGGGCCCTATCTACGTACCTTATAAAAATAGCACCCTGATCTCTGAACAGTACGGCTGGTTGACAGATTCTCCGGGATGAGCTCATTACCATCTAACAGGCGCTGCCAATGCCAGCAGGAAACCCACCTGACAGGCACTGCCAATGCCAGCAGGAAACACTCCAGGTTTCCCACTGGCGTGGACACTGAGTTCCAAATTGGGAGAAAAACATTGCCTCAGTGCTGTCTCAGTAGTGTTTCGTACAGTAACAACATGTACTACTTTTATAATCCATTCCTTTAGCAATAAATGCCAAGATTCCATTTGCTGTCCTTATTACCTGCTGTACCTGCATACTAGTTTTCTGGGATTCAAGTACAAGGTCACCCAAATCTTTCTGCACCGAACTGCTGCAAAGTTTCTCACTATTTAGATCATAATTTGCCTTTATATTTTTCCTACCAAAGTGGATAACAACACACTTACCCATGTTAAACTCCTTCTGCCAAATATTAGCCCATTCACTTAAGCCCATTTCCATCTGTAAGTTTCTTGTTTCGTTATCACAACTCACTGTCTAATCTATTTCAGTGTCATCTGCAAATTTGGCTAGGGTACTTGGTATTCCAACATTCAAGTCATGAACACCAATTGTAAATAGTTGGGGCCCAAGGACCGAACCCTGTGACACCCCACTAATTTCATTTTGCCAATCAGAAATTGACCCATTTATCCCAATTCACCGCTTTCTGTTGGTCAGCCAATCATCTATGCAATCTAATAAATTATCTTTAATTCCATAACATTGTGAAATAACCTTTTGCGTGTCAAATACCTTCTGCAGGTCCAGATATACTACATCTACAGAGTCCCATTACCCATCTTGCCTGTTACATCTTTGAAAAACTCAAGCAAATTAGTCATACATGATTTACCTTTATAAAACAATGCTGACTCTGATGGATTGCACTTTGACTTTCTAAATGTCCTTTTATTACTTCCTTAATAATGGATTCTAATATATTCCCAATGATAGATGTTAAATTAACAGGCCTATAGTTTCTGATGTTTTGCCTCCCTTCCTTTCTAAGTAAGGACATTGGCCAGATTTTATCAACTGAAGGCTAAGGGCCAGTCCTGGACGAAAAACGGATCCGAGTCCGGAATCCTCATTCCAGCGCGCCCATATGCTTTTTGCTGGCTCTGGTCCGATTCACACTGTGGACAAGGCCGAGCGCTGCCAGAACGATTGGAGCTCTGAAATGCGCATGCGCAGTTCGAAAAGAAGTCTGAAACAGCGCGCCCGGGTGCAAAAGACAACACAGAGAGCGCGTTGTGTGTGGGGGGGGGGGGGGGGGGTGGGTGGGTGGATGAGATGCGATCGGACTCCCCAGAAGGCAGCCCCTGCCCCCGCGATCGGACCCCTCTGGGAGACAGGCCCCTCTGGCAGCCCTCCCGCCACGGTCAGACACCCCACGGGAGGCAGGCCCCCCCTCAGCAGAGCACACACCCCAACCTACCTCGATTGCTGCTCTCCCTGCACCATCCTTCTGACCTGCACTCGTTGATGTGGAGATGCGGACGTTGGACTGGGGTTTAACCTGGACTTTAATTGGACTTTAACCTGGTGTTGAGAGACGTCTTACTACACTCATTGGACAGCCTGCAGCACCTACCTGGCCTTCTGCTGGCATCTGCCGGAGGAGGGAGCGGGCTCAGATGGATCTCTGGTTGGGGGGGGGGGGTGCGTTGGTATGGTGGAGGTGCTCCCAAGTCCATCTTCCCCCCCATCCTCCACCAACCCCCCACCCTCCAACCAGAGATCCATCTAAGCCCGCCCCCCCCTCCTCCGGCAGATGCCAGTGGAAGGTCAGGAAGGTGCTGCAGGCTGTCCAACGAGTGCACTAAGAAGTCTCACAACACAAGGTTAAAGCCCACATCCCCACATCAACGAGTGCAGGTCAGAAGGACGGTGGAGGGTGAGCAGCAATCCAGGTAGGTTGGCGGTGTGCTCTGCCGAGGGGGCAGGGCTTGCCTCTGGCAGGAGGGGGGGGTTTGATCGCGGGGGGTACCTCCTGGGGGGATGGATCGCCGGGCGGGGGGGGGGAGGGTGTGTGCTCTGCCGAGGGGGGCCTGCCTCCCAGGGGTGGGGTCCATTCGCACGGTGGGGGGGGTCTGCCTCCCAGGGGGTTCAGATTGCAGGGGGCGGCTCTGCCAGGGTGCATAGCAGTGGGTCTGCGAAGGGTGTTCGAGGAGGGTGGGTTTCGGAGGTTCCCCTGCAGAATAGGAATCGGCTTCGGCTTTTTATTCTGCAGGCTGATAACAGCGTGGATCTGAAACAGATCCAAAGACGGTAAAATAAGATTTGGCAGTAGAGTTGGGCACGTGGTTCATTAAGTCGATTTAATTGCATGCTAATGCATTTAAATTGTCAGGCCGCCCAATAGGGGTGTGGACCAGATCCACGTCAAAATCGGGTGTCGGTAAAGGCGCCATCTGCTCGGTTTCGGGTGCAGATCGCATTACAGGCCTGACGCCCAAACTTACTGCGATTTTGCGCGCAAAAACAGGCGCAAACTTTTGGTAAAATTGGGCCCATTATGTTAGCATTTTCCCAATCCACCAGAACATTTCATGCAATCAGGAAATTTTGGATTACTGTAACCAATGGATCCACTATCTCCAATGCCACTTCCTTTAAGATCCTTGGATGTAGGCCATCAGGTAATGGAAACTTCCCTGTCTTCAATCCTGGTAGTTGGCTCAGTACTTTTTCCCCTAGTGATGATGATGGTTCCAAGTTCCTCCCTTTCTATAACCTTTACATTTTCTATTACTACTGGGATGGCACTTGTGTCCTCCACTGAGAAAACTGAGGCAAAACATTGAATTAGTGTTTCAATCATTTCTGCGTCCCCCACTATTAATTCCCCAGTCTCATCTTCCAAGGGACCAAGCTACTTCCTCTTTATATGCAATAGCTGTCTGTTTTTATATTTTGGACTAGTTTTCTTTCATAATTTATGTTTGTTCTTTTTATAGTTTCTTTAGTGATGCTTTGTTGATCTATAAAAGCTTCCCAGTCATCAAGTGTGTGACTGGCCTTTGCAATACAGTATGCCTTAGTCTTTGTTTTTATTTTATCCTTGAGATGTGGTGGTGAGGTACATCTGGGTGTCGTCTGCTTACAAGTGGAAATTGACATTGTTTTCTATTAGGGTCACCAAAAGGTAGCATGCAGCTGAGAAATAGGAGGTGGCCCATGATAGATTCTTGCGGACACCAGAGATAATGATGTCCTTGTGGGGGAAAAAAAAGCCATTGGAGGTGATTCTCTGGCAATGACTTATGAGATAAAAATGGAAGCAGATGATTGCAGTGTCACCCAGCTGGACAATGTCAGAGGAGTAGGAAAACTGTGTGGTCAACTGTGTTAAACACTGCAAACAGGTCAAGAAGGATTAGTACATATTTGTCAGTCAAGTAGGATGTCATCTGTGACTTTTATAAGAGCTATTTTGGTTCTGTATTAGGACAACGTTTGGAGGATTTCTAAAGAGTAGCTCCAGGAAAGATGAGTATGGAAAGATGACAACAACATGTTCAAGGACCTTGAAAAGGAAAGGTTCCAGATCCATTAAACATTTAATGAACCTTACATCCAAAGTTTTATAAATTTTCTCATTAATTTGTGCAGTTCCACAGGCACTACGTGATCTTTGCTTCTACAGATGATGATGAGGTGTAATGTACGAGTTAGTCTAGACAATGAACATTCACAGGTTATTTAACCTGCGCAGGTAAGAAATCATAATCAAGTCTGGCACTGTCCCTGCCAGCAGAACTCACAGCAAGGCAAAAACACTGGTCAATTGTATCCTCTCTAAACCAATCTTTGATACCAATTATAGCACTGCTACTGAAGTCCCTGCTAAAGGCAGTTAGTTTAGCACAGGTCGCAGCTTGTCTTTCCAGTATGCATGGCTAAATTTAATAAACTCATTGAGCTATTGTCAGGAAGCTCACATGAACAATGTTCCCTTTTTTATTGGGCTGCCCAGGCAATTTATTAAGTGCATAATTCTGTTTGATTTTGCATGGCTGTACACGTACATTAACTTAAAGGGGCTGAGTTACATGCAGTCTGCCCAGAGACCTTTGGGTTGTTGCATGACTTCTCAGCTTTTAGGGAACATTAGCATTTGACATCTTCAAACTGCAATAAAAAGGGTGTCATAATGGTTAAGAAAAAGAATAAAGAAAATTCCAAACATTCTGCAGTATCAACAAGCAGACTGTCCTCAGAATGTAAGGCAATGGTCCAATTTTAAGGTTCTACTGATAAACATGAATCATAAGGTGTTATCTGAGTTCCAAGATTGTATTACTGCACAATAATTTATAATATATCCAGAATACGTTATCAGTGACTCTTGGCAGTAGGATTTCCCTTCTCACCATTTAGAAGATTGTATGCCAGGCTTTAACAGGCATTAGATTGCAGACCTTTGTTTTAGAACTTGGTTCACATGCTAAATGCTTCCTTTGTTGTGAGGAGCCAGAGCCAAACGCTAACTTCCTCTCTTTGAAGCAACAAGAACAGTTTTTCCAATGGTTGTGGTGATCATGACTATATTTTCAATTGGCATGTGAATTTATTAATGTAAAGTCAATGTGCCACAATAACCTATCGCTTCACAAAATTCAATATTCAGGCACTGTGAAGAATTCACAAAGAAAAAGAAAATCGAATGGATATGTTGTGAGATTTATTTTCTGTCCAAGCTTGTGAAAATTTATTTTGCTGCAATAGCATACTGCCTCCAGACACAGGCAAACCAAAGACAAAAAAAAAATGACTGATAGGCTAGCTGTGGATATCTTCAAAAGAGAATCTACTGCTTTTCAGAAATGATATCGCCTACATTGACACAATGGGCCAAATTCTCTCAAAAAAGGACTAAGGACGGAATTTTACGACTGCAGTCATTCTGAAACTGTAAATTCCCACCTGAGGTCAATGGATCTTTCCATTATCCGCCCCTCGCTCTGATTCTCGTGGCGGGCAGGGCAATAAAGCTCCAGCTGAAGTGTCATCCCTGGCAGGAAAAGTGATGAGAATTCTGCCAGATGGACGCAATCCAGATTGCAATTCACCCATACTTAGTCAATTTTTGGAACTTGGGGGAGATTCCCATGCAATTCTCCCAAATGTAATCATTTATTGGGAGTTTGGAGAGATTCCCACCAGCAAAGAGATGTATGTGACCTTTAAGTTAAAGGGCCCCTCCCCCTCATGATCCCCTCCTCTCTGCAGACACCCCAACCCTTGAATTTTGAGAAGCAACTTCACCCATTCTCCTTCACTAAATGACCATGTCACACTGTCATGAGGATGACCCAGCTATCCCTCCACCCTTCACCTATCCTCACCAGCATCACACCCTTCTTCTACTGAAGGAAGTGAAACCCCATTGTCGGGGTCATCAAAGGCCCCACCTCTCCTGGCCACAGCCCCTCCTCAGGGCTCCTCTCATGGCCTCCCCTTCTAGGTCCTGCCCCTTGGCCACCCCAACCTGGCAGTGCTCCCTTTAACTCTGGCAGTGTGGCAATGCCCCTTACAGTACCAACCAGTTGGCACTGCCAGTGTGGCATGGACTGTGACAGATCACTGTTCAGCCATGTCCCTGACCAACCGGGGCTTCAATAGTCTCTGAGCTCCTGGTGTGGCCATCACGGTCTCAATGGTCGTGAACCAAATTACTTTAGCGCGAATGGGCACCAATAATCCCAATGGGGTTCTCACTGGAGAAAATCTTGTGCAATTTGCATTGGGCACCCTAGGCTGGAGAATCGCCCCTTACACACTGACAAATAAATTTTGAAGAACCAAACTTACTGGCTAGATAAGTTAAAAATAATTCCAGGGAGGCACAAACACTCCCTCAAAACATGTTTTGTGATTCTGAAATTATTTTAAATGAAAATCTTTATAATGGTGCAACACGGCTGTCCAGCAAATACAAAACGTTTTACAAAAATGGCAGTGCTTGTGTATGAGAAGGGGAAATCATGACTGGGTGGATAAATTTTTTTTTCACATGTTCCATTGAGCACAGTAAGATAAAATCTTACAAAGCTAAAGTGTCTCAGTAGTTGCGCAAGTCCTCCTTTTAAGTGATGCTATATTTTAAAACTAAGGATACATTAGTTAAAATTTGACAGCTGTATTTGAAGCTCAAAGCATAGTAAATGAATGGTGTATAACAATGAATTTCAGCACACTGTTGATCTTTACAGTGAGTGAAGCTATTTATATACAATCTTCCCAAGACATTAAATGGAATGTCAGTTTAAATAACAGATTAATGTTTGCCAGCAACATTTTTCCTTTTAACTGTATCCGCCTATCAAAGGTAACCCTAAAGAGAGTGTCAGTAACAACTAAAGGAATGTATTGGAAACCAAGTGGATGCGAACATTAAAATCATTCATTACTAACCAAGTGTAAATTAATAAATGAGGAAAGCAGGAAACCAGCTTCTTAAAACATTGACCAATGTCCTTCATTCTTCAGAAAAATAAAAAAAAGTTTTAAAAACCCATTTAAAAAATATTGCTTTGTTCTTTCTAACTAATACAAATGGTTCCAGCCAAGAGATAAGAACCAAAGTACCCTGAAACAACCTGATCTGAAAGTGGGTGTATTTAAATCTTGCTATCCAATTGAATAAATGAAGATAAAACTATTCGAGAAGTTAACAATTCAAGTAGACATTTACATTTCAAATAGAAATTTCTTATTAGACTGTTACAAGGTATTAAATGGTCAATCTATTAAAAGGTAAGAACTGGCACAACAGAACCTTTCATATTTCTGGATTAGATCTGGTGAATCTGTCAACCATGATTATTCCTTCCATTTTCACAAACATTGGCTCAGATTTTGTGGTAATAATGACAGTGAACTGTTAACTTTTGTAGCTACACTATTCTGAAATTGACAGTAACTTCTGGAGTATGTAACTGCATGAAGGAAGAAATCCAGAGGTTTCTGCCAGTGATTCTATGCTCTCTAAACTATCCTGAACTATTCTCAGACTGCAATTAATTAAAAATTACTAAACTGATAAGAATTTGCTCTTTTAAATCATTAGTCTCACTGTTAAAACGTTTGAAAAAGTTACAACTTGTTGAACAAACTGTACTGGCTTTTTAAATGGCATAATACATAACAATTATTGCTGAAATACCTGTGGCCCTGAATAATTAATTTTATACTTGTACAATATTAATTGTTTCTATTATGATGGGAAGTCCACATATTTTAAGTTTTTTTTAATGTATATGATACTTCACTTTTGAATTTATTCCAAAATGTATGTCCCAATCTTTATTCTGCTCAATGTAAAATTAAACTAAAAATGAAGAAATTATCAGTGCATTTCCTGTTTTGCGGTCTGTGAGAATTCTTCAATGTGAACGGTTGTTTACTCTAATTGACTGCATCACTGCTGCTAGATGCCAGAGAATCCTCTTGACTTGGCACCAAATTCAAACTCATGCTGGGAAGGGTAATTTATGTCACAGAGATCAATCATCTCTGTGAACAGCTTTCTTTGAGGTCAGTGGCAAACAAGGGCCACAAAATTGAGGCCAATATTGTTATTGCTTATAGCTGTTCATCTTCTGACTGGATTGAAAATTATTTAAAATTACTTACTAATTATTGCTAAATATCATTTATTGTAATAATGCTTATTATAATATTACTTAATTATTAATACAGCAATTTACAAGAATCTTTTGAAGGTTGAATTGAAAACAGCGTGCTTTAAAACAGATGAAGGGGTAAATGGTGTCTATTTATCAAAGGAGTTTGATAAGTAGAATTACTGGGAGTGGCACAGTTG
Organism: Carcharhinus amblyrhynchos; assembly: GCF_965287045.1. Classification (NCBI taxonomy): domain Eukaryota; kingdom Metazoa; phylum Chordata; class Chondrichthyes; order Carcharhiniformes; family Carcharhinidae; genus Carcharhinus; species Carcharhinus amblyrhynchos. Next base: position 61,110,156 of record NC_137335.1, read on the forward strand.
GTTAGCACTGCTGCTTCACAATGCCAGGGACCTGGGTTCAATTCCCAGTTAGGTCACTGTTTTGTATGGAGTTTGCAAGCTCTCCCTGTATCTGTGTGGGTTCCCTCCAGGTGCTGCTGTTTCCTCCCACATACTGAAAGACATGTTGGTAAGGTGCATTGACCCGAACAAGCGTTGGACTGTGGCAACTAGAAGAATTTCACAGTAACTTCATTGCAGTGTTAATATAAGCCTTACTTGTTACTAATAAATGAACTTTAACTCTTCTACACTCTTTTCTTGAATATATTTGTAAATATATTTTCAGTAGAAAATATATTTAGTTGGTTTGCCCAAGTTTATTAATACATTAGTATTACTTGGCAAAGGCTCCAAAATAAATATAGCAAAATATTTTCTAATCCAGAGTGAACAATGCAGGGGAGAGACTCCCTCTTGGTTATGTCAATGCAAAGAAAGTTGCGCAATCTGGATATCTACTGATACCCTCTCTCTTAGCTAGTTGCAATGTTAATTATTTATTTGATCCTTGGATATTTCAAGGGCATATTTTCTGATTTTAGAAACCTGTCTGTTAATTGTGACTCATTTCAACTTTAACTGTGACAAGAAGTTGTCCTAATTACTTTTAATTTGTTAACTGTTTTTTTCCCCATACAATTCTGTTAACCTTACTACCAGAGACAGTGCCAAATTGAACTCACCTACATTAATAGTCATTTTATGCTATTCAAAGGTCTCAACAGGTACTTAACAAGTCAAGTAATGGCCAAAGGTAACCCATGTTTTGGCCAGAATTGGTCGATATCATCTTCGACTTGGAGCCAATTTTGGCTTATTATGCTCCTGTGAAGTGCCTTGGGGTGTTCTGTTATGCTAAAGGCACTATCTGAATGCAAGTTATTGTTAAGAGAAGGGGAGCTGTTGACTCACTTTTCTATTGGATATTGTTGCTGCTAAAATTATCCAATTTACTCAGTGTAATTACAAGTTGTAGGCATAAAGGTCAAGGCTATTTTTAAGTTATCAACTTTTTTGGAGATGGATCAGCTTGAATGAAACTATTAGCTTTTATGAGATTTTGAGCTCGGAATATATGCATTATGATAATTAAAAATGACATAATGTAAACCTATGTAAACATTTGGAATCGTACATGTTCTTTATTGAGTGATTGCAAGCAAAATTTTTAAACTCAAAATGAAACACTGCCAACCCTTATGATCAACACTTGGCAAGTCTGCGTACAACCAGATTTAAATGCTTTTCCCCCAAGAGGGCAGATTAGTAAACTGGTACATGAATGCTAATAGTTCTCCACAGTTTGTAGGGCACCTCTGAGCTCTTAATTAATGCATCAATTCTTAGATATTTGGTCATGAGATAACTCAATTGCTTCTGTCTTAAACTTTTGCACTATTAAAACATCCTTATATCTATAATTTTGTATTGGTAATGTTTGTTAAGATAAAACTGGTGTTTGTAAGATAAATTGTTGCATACCCTTACTGAAAGACAGGTGTGATAAAACTCTATAATGCTTTGATGTTGAAGTGACTTAATGAGTTAATACAAGCAAAGTCAAAGAAAAACATGGTCACAATCTCCCGGGTATTCTTTGCAGAATTCATACATACTGCAAGAGTTTTCAGATTCTAGCAAAACTTACTTTCACCACTCTTTGGCTTAATTTCATTGGTGGAACACTATCAAAAACAACATCTTGATTATTCACAAAGGAAGTTGCTTACTTTCAAGAGCGTTCAATTTGCGCGAAGCTTATTTTATATACGGTGACAATGATAGCTCAACATCTTGCAGTTGAAGCTCCAGCAGCTTCCAATGCGCCTCGATAAAGCCCCAAGGGCAAAGTCCCACCCACCAACAGTTAGTTGCCAGCCAATCAAAGGTCAGCACTTCATTTGTAGTCAACAGCTCCAAGTACTTCATTCACCTGCCAAGGCCTTGGGTCGAGGCGAGATCTAGGTGCAGGTGAGTGATGGCACAAAGACGTTTGTGAAAAGGAGGGGGTTGGCAGCGAGGGCAAGGGGGATGGCTCTCAGCAGGCTTCCCATTTCCCAATGCTGGGTTCCTCAATTAGGCACTGAGTAAGGCACAAGCAAACCCACCCCTCACCACTAAACACATCACAACGAGGGCACAAAACTTTCCCCTTCTTAACCACTCTTAGATGTGGGGGGCTGAACAGGGGTGCGATCACAGGGTGGGGGAGGGGGTTGGCAAACAAAGGTGTCTATCGACTGGGGAAAGGGGTGAAATGGGGGGTGGGGGGGATGCAATCTGGGGCAGCAATGTCTAGGTGAGGGGGGGGAGTCTTGACACAGTGCACTGGGAAATCTAGGTGCATGTGCAATAGCACCTTCTGGCCTCTTCAGCTGCCCCCACCGCCGCCCCCACCCCCACCGCGTGAACAGACTATGTCCATTCTCTCTACTGGTAAGAATCACACTTTGACTATTATTTTTCCTAAATGTCATGAGATTTGATTTTTTTCTCTCACTGAATAGGTATGAAACTTCCCATTTTCATGCTCATTCAGCACTTAGAATTTTTTGGGTAAGATCACCCCAAGGATTTATATGTCTAGAGCAAATAATTTCGCCTATCAATGTCTCCCATCACCACTGACCCACTGAGCATCATCACAGATCCACCAAATATCACCATTCCACTCTCCTCTGTCACTTATGAACCTCCCTTCATTACCCTGGATCCTTTCACAATCCACCTCCACCTGTCCTCCCCTCGGAGTCGACACCAATTACCATCTGTCTGGCTCCCTAAACTTGCCGCCCCACTCCTCTGTCTGGTTCCCAATGGAACCTTCACCTATTACAACTCCCTTACAACTGTCTTCCCTGTCCAGCCTTGGCACAGCCTGTGATATAAGTTCTCACAGCCCCACTTTTAAAGATGGCATCTATATACCCAGAACTGAAGTGAAGCCTGTTAGTTGTACGTCACTAATATACAGTCGGGAAATAGACCGTTCTAATAGTCTGCTGGCTATGTGCTTAATTTGGAGGGGAACTAATTCTGGTGAATTTGCTTTTAACAAGCATGAATGAGATGCAAATTAATGTGAATATGGTTCCTGACATAGATCAGCAGGAAACCCTGTAACCCACCAAAACTGGGAGAACCATACTCCAAACTAACTTCCCACTGGTGGGGAACAAATATTTTCTAACATGCCAAATTTAATGCTCCCGCCCACCACGATTCCTGTCAATGATGAAAGCAGAAAATTCCACCATTAATTCCTGATAAGCTTCAATGAACCAGACGGTTTTGTCACTTGCAGATAGCAACATCACTTGCAATATACACAATCTCCAGGATGGAAGCATTACCCCAAGTCCAGCATCTCTTGCACTCTCTACCTATGACATGTTTGTGGTGGCTCTGATTCACCACATACATAAAATGTGACCAAGTTCCCAGCATTACTTTCCTGTTCTGGCATCGGTTAGGGGAACACTTTTTACTCCAGAACAAGAGATCAATAATTTTACAGATAAAAACAGGAAAATTCAATAGATCAGGCACTGGCTGGTCTACAATTTTATCTACTCCTTCAAGGCAGTCCTGTTATCCAGGGCATTTTCTGACAGGGAAGTAAAGTATTTAATTGGTTTTACTGGTTCAATGGGTATTGAATTACTTGAATTACCAATGAATTACTTTTCTCCTTTGGATTTTATTATAAGTGATTTTCTTAAGTTTTCACAAAGTATGGAACAAATTGTACAACCTATAAATCATCTTTTTAGAGCCTCCTTCTTAATTCTAATAATTTTCAAAAACATAATCACAAACATGTTAGAGGTCACTGTAACAAGGGGAGTTCAATTTACTTAAAACTACATTTCATTGATACTGTTATAATGCTTATTTGTCTGATGTTTGCTTTGTTCAGCAAGTTAATTCTTGAACTTTAAATAATGTAATTAATCAAATTGATACTGTTACTGATAAGACAAACGTCAAATAGGAAAGATATTTAAAAATCAAAGATAAATTTTAAGGCTTCATTATGGGCAATTTAGAATGCTGCACTAGAAACATTAAAAAAAACACAGGGCAAATAGGGTGGAATTTTCCGCTCCAATAACTAAGCACAATGGTGTGTGGGATTAGCAGCAAGTTTCCTGCTGATTTGCGGGTTGCGTTCTCATGCCTAATCTTTTACCTGAAACCTCATTCCATAGACAAGCAACTTGTGAATCATATGGCGGGGTGGGTACTGATTCATTCATCTGCTTTCACCTCATGGCGTTGAAGTTCCTGGCGCTATATTTAAATACTACCTGAACACACACATGACTCTCAGCAGCCCAGCTGTTGGTGGGAAGTTCTAGGCATGCCCAGAGAACAAGAAATGCCCAGCACACACAGTACCCATGCTTCCCAATCTCTGCTCCATTACTTCTTATCATATCTCTCATCCACTTGTCTTCATGTAAGTCAAGCTTACCCCCAAGAACAAGAATAGAGAAAGGGTGGCCAACATCCAGGAGTTCTCCAAATTTGTGAAGGTTGCTGCTGGGTTGGCATCAGAGGGTAGAGATCACCCTGGAACGAAGGCGAGATTGGCCTCTCCTAGCAAGCTAGTAAGGGTAAGCCTGCGTGAGTTGATCACATCCTGACATTCTCAGTGAGTGATACGCAATGTTGCATTCAGCCTGTGGATGAACTAAATCTATCTATCTATTGCAGGCAGCAGCAGGTCCAGACAGACTAGCACGGGCAAAATAAACCCCAGACCTCAGGCCACATCGAAAGAGGATGCTGAGAAGCCATTTGAAGATGACCTATCACAGCACTAAACAGCACCCTCGTTAGCACAGAGACACACGTTCCAGTGGGCAATTAAGCTTGGGGTTAGTTTCTGGATAACACCTCAATGACATGTCTCCATAGCAATCAGAGGCACTGACAGCCCAGGTCTCTGCCATCAGAGGACTGCTGGAAAGTAGCCACTCACATAAGTACACGGCAGATGAAGAGCCTCTGGAAACAGTCATTACAAAAATATTGGAGATGCAAAGGAAAGCAGCATAACATCAGACAGAGCTGTGAAAGGCAGTCAACAGATTAGAATGATGGAGCAGTCAGTCATGTTCTTTCTGATGTCATGGCTCTGCCATGAACACCTCAAAATCTCCATGAGGAGGATGGCAGCTGCCTTATAGATCTTGGTCCAGCAGGTTCTGCTGGATTTGTGCTCAGACCTTCATTCCATCATGATAGACATTGGTGAGATCCATCAGTGGCTATGCCAGAGGAGGGCTGTCACACTGACCTCCCTCCAGGTTCCCTGTAGGTGCCCAAGGCAGGAGCACTTGGGCACCTACAGGGAAACAGACCAGCAACTGGACACCCCAGGGCCAGTGATCAAGCTGGTCTCCAGCTTGATCAGTGATCCCAATCCTCTGTGTCTGTGACGCCATTACCTCCATCTGTACAGGCCAAAGAGAGTGCACCTACCTCACAGCAGAAGATCCAAAGCAGGCCGAGGTCCTGCAGGCCTCAGCTCTCCAAAGTGGAGTATGAACAAGGTGCCTCCACATCTGTTGCATGATGGCACAGTGATTAGCACTGTACAGCCAGGGACTCGGGTTCGATTCCCAGCTGGGGTCACTGTGCGGAGTCTGCATCTTTTCCCTGTGTCTGCGTGGGTTTCCACCAGGTGCTCCAGTCTCCTCTCACAGTTTGGAAAATGTGCTAAATTCATGGAAAATGTGCCATGCTAAATTCTTCTTTAATGTACCCAAACAGGTGCCGAAGTGTGGCGACGAGCAGGTTTTCACAGTAACTTCACTGCAGTGTTAATGTAAGCCTGCTTGTGACACTAATAAATAAACTTTAAAAAAAGAGTTGGGGATCCACCACAATGTAGCAATAGTGTTAGAAAGATTAAGTTTGATCTCACTTTTGGGTCAAGGGTTCACTCACTGCACATAACATGGAGCTTCATAAATACATTTGCTGTTCATGATTGTGCTCTAGTCATTTGTGCACGTGCATCGATGTGGCCACTTATTGTGAGGATGACCGAAGCTCCTGCTCCCTTTGTGAGCCTCACATTCAGGTGACGTCTAGCTGACTCATGTTAGTTACTCATGCCAACCTCTTCATTGAAAATGACAACTGAAACTTCTGCCCAGAGAGTTGTAGTAAAATTCTGTTATTATGATTTACAGTTCTATCACTGAGACAAAAGATATCTTTCGCAAGGTAAGTACAGTGAGCCTAGTACACAGCAAGTGAGGGAAAAGCTATGGTTGCTTAGGAGTAATGATGTGGAGATGCCGGCGTTGGACTGAGGTAAGCACAGTAAGAAGTCTCACAACACCAGGTTAAAGTCCAACAGGTTTATTTGGTAGCAAACACCACTAGCTTTCAGGGCTCTCCCCCATCATCAGGTGAGTGGGGAGTTCTGATCACAAACAGGACATATAAAGGCACAGACGCAGTTTACAGAACACTGATTAGTCTGCAAGTCTTTACAGCTAATCAAATCTTAAAGGTGCAGACAATGTGAATGGAGATAGCACTAAGCATAGGTTAAAGAGATGTGTATTGTCTCCAGACAGTACAGTAAGTGAGATGTTGCAAGCCCAGGCAAGTCATGGGGGTTACAAATGTCACACCATTTTGGACGAATTTTGGAAAGGACCTCAGGTCTATAGCAGTGAATGAAAGAATAAGCAACAATGAAGAAGGTAAGAATGAAAACAGTCCACTCTGAGATTTGTAAAGTTGGAGCACATAACTGGAGATTTCAGTGGTGCTAAGGTTGGGGAGTGATTTGGGACGGGAGTGGAACAAGGCATCGAAAGGGAAAACACAAGGGCCAAGAGTTTTCGCGTTGGGAGCAATCTGCAACTTGGGTGCAATACTGTGCTGCTTTCGTCAAATGAATTTGTTTGCTCAAAGCTTCCACACAAATCTATTTTCATATTACAGAACCATAAGACCACCACGAACCAATGCGATCAAGCAGTGTTTTAGAAAGTAAATTAAAAAAAATTGCGTGTAAAGTATTCTGTGCTGTATGTAACTGTGGTACCAGGCACAGTTCTATTAATATGGCTGAAAATGGATTTAATGTAAAAAAATAAGCACTTCTTTAAAATCAGCAGTTCTTGACTACCATCTGTGAATAACCAATTTTAAAATCACTGAAAACTACTCTGCAAAAACTCTTCTAATTGTTATATTGGTGTTTCTTAGAAAATTTTTTAAAAAGTCAAATTTACTTCAAAACGAAATCACACGAAGCAGATTATCTGCTGATTGTCATATTAAGACAGACCTAGTGGTATTATCATTAGACTACTAATCCAGAAACTCAGCTAATATTCTGAGATTGTAGGTTCGAATTCCACCATGGCAGACAGTGGAATCTGAATTCAATAAAAAAAATATGGAATTAAGTACATACTGATGGCCATGAAACCATTGTTGATTGTTGAAAAAACCCATCTCGTTCATCAATATCCCTTAGAGAAGGAAATCTGTTGTCCTTACCTGGTCTGGCCTACATGTGACTCCAGAGCCACAACAATGCAGCTGACTCCCAACTGCCCTCCAAGGCCAACTAGGGATGGACAATAAGTGCTGGTCAGCCAGCAATTCCCATGTCCCACGAATGAATCAAACAAAACATTGCAGCTTGTGTCAGCTTGCTGAGCACAAATTAACTGCCACATATCCTACAACAGTGACAATTCTTCAAAAAGTTCTTCATTGGTTGTGAAGTACTTTGAAACGTCTGGTGGGCATGAAAAGCACTATATAAATGCACATGTGTTTTTCTTTCAATAAGGTGACCATTGTAGAATTTTAAGAACGGCATCAAAGATCTGTAAACAGGTACAATAAGTGGAAACTTGGCATGGTGTTTAACGCAAACTTGGTGTGTGGTCGGTTTTGTGGGCAGCATTGGCTTCCAATGCCCCGCATGTAATTTAATCTCAATTCCTGGATTTCTTATGACAGTTTGACTGATCTTGGACAAATTGAACACCCAGCAAAAACTTCAGGTCAAGGGGACTTCAAATTTATAGATAAGGCTTGGTAAAGGTGCGCATGATAGCGGGCAATTTGTGTGGAAGAAAGGTGAACCAATTTTGGAAATTGAAATCCAGATTTTGCAATAGAAATAACATCAATGCTATCAACACTTACCGTTATGAAGCAAGTTAGACAGCACGTTCCATTACCCGCACATGCATAGTTAATTGTGGAAGTCAGTAACTGGTGTTTGATTTTCCCTGCTAGCTTCATTGTACCAGTACCTCGCTAATAGATTTAGCATTTAAAGACATAAAGGTTCCGTTTAGTATATAAAAATGCCCATGCTGACACTACTGTTCTGTCTCAGAAGACTAAGGAAATTTGGCATATCAGCTACACCTCTCACCAACTTTTACAGATGCACCATAGGAAGCATTCTTTCTGGTTGTATCACAACTCTGCCCAAGACTGCAAGAAACTACAAAAGGTCATGAATGTAACCCAAAACAACAGGCAAACCAGCTTCCCATCCATTGACTCTGTGTACACTTCCCGCTGCCTCGGCAAAGCAGCCAGCATAATTAAGGACCCCACGCATCCCGGACATTCTCTCTTCCAACATCTTCCATTGGGAAAGATACAAAAGTCTGAGGTCACGTACCAACTGACTCATGAACAGCTTCTTCCCTGGTGCCATCAGACTATTGAATGGACTGTCTCGTATTAAGCTGATCTTTCTCTACACCCGAGCCACTGTAACACTATATTCTGCACTGTCTCATTGCTTTCTCCGTGAATGGTGTGCTTTGTCTGTATAGCGCACAAGAAACAATACTTTTCAATGTATACTAATACATGTGACAATAATAAAGCAAATGAAATCAAATCAAACATCCTTGTCAAAAAGAGGTAACAAAAGCACAAGTAAAGAGCTGATGAAATCCCAGCATACCACCTGTATTGAGGAAACACTTCTTAATGGATGAATACACTATGAATAAATAGTTCTGAGAAGACTGAGCCACAAGTTAAATACCTGTCATTGGCAGAAATAGTGTGGACTAGGTATAAAATATAGGGGGGAATTTTCCCAAAAAATTTCCACACCAGTTTCTACAGCATGCTCAGCATCGTGACCTTCTGACACAGTGCAATGAAAAAGCCTCCATGCAAATCACAGTTATGTAGTCTCCAGGCGCATGACTTGCTCAAAGTGGCCATAGCAGCTGTGCACCGTTAGGCAGGGGAGCTGCATTTAAATGCTAACGATGCGCACACAGTCAGTCACACCAAGAGGATGGCAACTCATAGAATAACTCCATGATTTACTCAGGGAGAATTGGAAATAGCAACTGGATGCCACGGGTGAGAGAAGGGCCACCATCTTTCCCTGAGATGGTTGTCGGCCCAGGGGTCAGGTGGACAATATGGCTTGGGAAATGGTGGCATTAGCTGCCAGTGCCCATGCACTGGCAGAGAATACTAAGGGCCAGTGTCAAAAGAAAATGAATGATCTCGTTCAGGCAGCATGAGCGAGGGTCCATCCCATTCTGGCATCAGCCCCATACACTGTGCTTGGAATGTCAACGTTGATCCACATCCTGACACCCCCATGGCCTTCCAGCACCTGATTCCCTCGTACCTGCCTCGAATCCCCTGGAACCCCACATCATAACCTGTGCCTACTGAGAATAGTCCGACATATGCCACTCGAGTGCTCCCACCCGTATCACCCTGCGCCCTTCCAGCCATCAAGCTTTCAATCCCCCATTCTGTCCTGGCAGGAGAAGATGGTCCATAATCGTAGAAAGTGGGGGATAACCGGAGGCGGGATCCCTGAGCTGAGTCTCCTCACTGTGTTTGGGGAGCAAGCCATGGAGTTGTCAGGCAAGTCTGATGAGAAAGCCGTGATCGACAGCCAGGTCGGAGTGCGCCACAGAAGACGACCCCGATAAGGCCGAGCAGTCAGGAGTTGGCATCCTCCCAAGACCCCCGACAACACCTCAGAGGAAAGTTCCGAAGACACATCCAAGGAAAGCACCCAACAATCGACACAGTCATTACACACACCATCCACCAGTATAGATAGAGTCACCATGATACGACATGTCAGCAGCATGGCTTCTGGGGCACTTTTGTCATTGATGCACTTCAGGTGAAAGTGAGAATGTCCAAAGGCTCGGGCATGAGGAAGTCTACAGAAGCCAAAGAAACAGCTGGCCCTCAGCCAGATGCTGAGCCATTGGGATCAATACACCCTAAGCAACTGGAGATGCCAAAACAGAGCTGGGGATTGCAGGAGGGGCTGTCAGTAACGTTCTAGCAACTGCAAAGCTGTTTGGAAGAATTCCACAGCCTTCAGTTGTAGGAGATGGTGATGGCATTGTGTAGCACCCAGACCAACACTGCAAGTGTGGCAGCCATGGTGGAAAGCCTAAGGCAGGAAATGATCACCATGACAGTAGGGTCCAAGGCATGGCCAAATCATTGAGGACCAAAGCTGAAGGCCCTGGGGACATGCTCGAGACACAAACAGTCATGGTTGCGGGCTTCAAGGACACAGCCCAGACATAGTGGGCCATGGCTGCAGGTGTTGAGAGCTTGGTCCAGGCTCAGAGGACAATCGCTGATGGGATCCAGAGCATGGTTGAGTCTCAAAAGGGCCATTGCTGAGGTTTTGCATACCATGATGTAAATGTAGTTGGGCCTCCAGGACAGGCAAAGCCAGGTGATGCAAAGGCCTCTGAAGCTCACTCCAGCTGCACTGCCATCTCATGGAATGTCCCAGGAGCCCACAAGCACTCCATGGGAGGAAGAAGTGCTGAAGCTCATGCCAGAGCCTTTCACCAGGAGACGCTGGCCATCCCCAACCTTTCTGAATTGTCCCCTTCCTGACAGTGGTGCATCTCTTGGGCAGTGGGTTGAACAGGGTGAGATGGCGACATCCCTGACACCTGAAAATTGGCTGTGGCCCTCCAAATCCCAGCCCCCTGTCAAGGGTAATACAGACCATGGGGCACAGAACACAACTGACGTGCATCCTGGTGGAGGGTGGTGGAGGTACCTAGACATAGTGGCAGGCTTGAAAAAGGTATAGGGACTGAATTCAACAGCATCACTAAATTATTATCCAAATGTAGGGTAGCACCTTTACCACTTGTTGGAGGCACTCCATTGCCATTTTGCAGAATTCAAATTTAGTGACACAACAACAAAATATGTGAGTGCTACAATGAGTATTTTTGGTATCACAAAAGATAAATCATAAAATGTTGTTATTAACAGGCAAAAGCTATGGTTCATTTATAATCATAGCATAGAATAATAGAATGAATGGATCACAGAAAAGAGCCAATCATTCCATTGAGCACATGCCGGGCATCTTCAAAAGCATTTCAATCGGTCCCACTCCCATGACCTTCTCCCATACTCCTGCAAGTTTTTTCCCTAGTCTAATCATTATCTAATTCCCTTTTCAAAATCACGTTTAAATCTATCTACACCACCCTTTCAGGAAGTGCATTTTAGATAGTAACCATTCACTGTATAAAATATTTTTCCCATTTCTCCTTTTTTTTCTTTAATCACCTTAAATCTGTGTCCTCGAGTTCGAGATACTTCTACCGATAGGAATATTTTCTTTATCTCCGGTCTAAACTCCTCATTATTTTGAGCATAATAGCTACAGTGGACAATTTTCATTGAAATTTCGAAGCAACGAAAGGTGATTTGGATAGCAAATTTTATAGATAGAACAGATCAATCAATTGGCAATATAACTGGAAAGTTTTTGAGAACAGAGGATTCAAATTGCCTCTATTACTTAATTTAGATAAGTCCATATACAATGCATGCACTTGGTTTGCTTCTTGAGGAAACAAGTGTGGTCGAGATGGACTCAATTGTGGCTTTCAGAAAGTAATCAGATTTGTAGCTGAAGGCAAATAAAAATTGCAGGGGTATAGGGAGAAGGCAGGGGTGGGGCTAGCTGAATTGCTTTGAGAAAGGATTGGTTACAACACCCCACTTATTTTACTTAGCCAATAAATGAAAGCTTCTTCCAAATCATCAGGTTTTTAGTAAAAGCAAAATACTGCAGATGCTGAGAATCTGAATCAAAAACAGAAAACACTGAGAAACCTCTGGTCTGGGAGCATTTGTGAAGAGAAAAATAGAGTTAACATATTGAGTCCGTATGACTCTTCCTCAGGGTTAATGACAGGGAGAAACATGATGTATTATATACTGCATAAAAGGGGATGGAGCAGCTGTGGTAGAGTAAGCCAGTGATAGGTGGGAGACAACACAACAAAGATGTATGGGTACAAGACTGAGGGAGGTCAATACTCAGTGAATGCAGAACAAGTGACAAATGGTCCAACGGGCAAGGGTAGGGAATGAAGACTGTGTAACTGTTTTGTGGAAAACCTTTGATTAGTCTGCAAGCATGGCCCTAACTTTCCTGTCACTTTTCATTTCAAGCAGCATCTTGCTCTCGTGCCCAAATGCCCGTCCTCAACCTGCTGCAATGCCCCAGTGAAGCCCAAGGCAAACTGGAGGAGCAGCATCTCATCTTCCAATTAAGCAATAAGGTACATTACAGCCTTTAGGAACCCACATCAAGTTCAACAACTTTAGACCATGGCAGTTCTCTATCATCATGACTCTTTTTTTATATCCTAACTCTTTTTATGTCCCAATGCAAAACCCCACCTCCCCCACTGGGCCAGCAGTCACTTGTTCTTTAATTTTGCTTTCATTGAGCATTGGCCTCTGTTCTCCCATTAACACATTCTGATATCTTACTTTTATGCCACTGCTAGTACATTCTATAGCCCTGCACACTGCCATTAACATTTCCTCTCTTGTGCTCTACATACCTTTGTTGCTACCTCTTCCAGGTCCAACTGGACTTTCTACTCTGTTCTAGCTGCTCCACACCTCTTATACAGTACAACAATACATCACATTACTCCTTCTCTTTAACTCTGAAGAATCATACAGACAAAAAACATTTACTCTATTTCTCTCTCCACAGATCCTACCAAACATGCTGTGTTTTTTTTAGTATGTTCTGTTTTGTCTCAGTTTTTATTGTTTAGTTTTTACCTGCAGCAGTGTCCCATGTATGTGGTTCTGTCGTATACATAGATCAGTTGGTGCAGGTAAGGTTTCCAGCAAGGACTGTGCCATATGGAGAATACGATCCACTGCAACAAAAGGAACCAAGGCACGAGCTGCCATCTCACGGGATCGGTGCACTGGTGAGTGAGCACACCTGCAAAAAACAGAATGTTTTATAGACTTGTCTAAGAGATATGGACATTAGTCCTCATCTTAAACTGATTAATAATGAATAAGAGAGGTATTTGGCATATTACACCCCCCTCCCCACAGCACCGCATTTGTTACCATAAGATGCGCAAATTTCATAGAATCATACAACCTTACAGTGTAGAAGGAGGCCATTTGGCCCACTGAGCCTGTGCTAACCACAATCCCACCCAGGCGCTATCCCCATAACTCCATGCATTTACCCTAACTAGTCCACCTGACACTAAGGGGTCAATTTCACATTTCCAATCCACCTAACCAGCATCTCTTTGGACTGTGGGAGGAAACTGGAGCACTCGGAGGAAACCCATACAGACACGGGAAGAACGTGCAGACTCTGCACAGATAGGGATCAAAGCTGGAAAACAAACCTGGGTCCCTGGCACTGTGAGGCAGCAGTGCTAATCACTGTGCCACTGTGCTGCCCTGATTTACTGATTTTTGGAATTTAATTCAGTTTGCATTCTGTTATTAGGGGAATCTGATTGATTTGTCACCACACACAATTTAATTCGTGCTCAGCTAACTTTACTGCAATGCAAAACAGATTCTTAAAAATAGCAGATATGTAAATTAAAAATAAAGCAAGGGTGTGGATTTGTTTTCGAGTACACTAAGATTTATCCTGTGCAAAAAATATTTCCTAACATCACAAAAACAGGAAATAAACACATACATTCAATTCATTCAGTTGCTTAGCTACTTATGTTACATACTTTGATTTAGTAATTCAGAGAACTACATGTTAACATCTATAAATTATTCACTGGACTCTCTATTGGTCGGTCCATATGGTCCAAGTTTGGTAAACTCTGCACTCATGTCTTGTGTCCTTTCTAAGACTTGTGTGCCAACACTCTTTGTTTTCTGATTCCATAGTGAAAATAAGGGAAGGCAATCTGCCAGTATTCAACTCGGCCTGCCCCTTATCATATGGTGAACGCCCTACATTCCCACTATATCAAACTTTGGAGATGACTCCTTGGCAACTCATTAAAGAATACCAGAATAATCATGAGAGCTGCTACAATCAACTCCACATGAAGTCCAAACAGCAACCTAATGCATTTTTCTCCATTCCTATCAATCTAATCAAACGTGCAATGTAATAAACACATCAACAGTGCAGGGGTATTTATTTTCTTCAAAGCAATGGAAAAAGGTAATAAGGTAACATCAAAATTTTTAAGACCAACATATTATTAAAAAAGTGACAGCATAGCCCATCAATTAAAAAGAATTGTATATAAATATGACTCCTAGACCAGTGAATTGTTTGTTTTACTAACATTACGTTTCCTGATCTAGACTTTGGATTTTTTAAAGCTCTAAATGCAGCATTCAAAACATTCTTGTTCCTTCCTGCAAATGGAATGAAGACTTATCACAATACCTGTCACTCTAACTCATTCTTTCCCATTTACCTTACCCAGTATTCCCTTTATAAATTTCAATGGCTTTCAAGATCCATGTTTGGTATGCATAAGTTTCTTGATTTACCTCCTATTCTTTCTCAGTTTTGTGATGTCCTGCCCTTCGGCCTTCCCAAGATCTCTGTTCAACAATTTCACAATTACTCAATTTTAACGTTACAATCATAAAAGCTTTTCTAGTACAAACTGTTCCAACAGATTAACTTTCAACTTAAGTTCATTTAAAACTTGTAGCAGCAGACAACCAGCTTTATTAACAATGCAAAAGCTTTTAAGGGAAGGTCAAGAAATTATATATTTCATTTGACATTTTAAATGATTCATACATTACTTTAAAAAATGGAAAATTATCAACTTTATGGCCATATTTAAAACAAATAATGTTTTATTAATCCAAAGTTGAAGTTAAACAGAAAATGGATACACAAGGCCTTAAAAAAACTTTGAATTCATTGCATTCTTAAAATAAAATCCAAAAGAAACAACTGATTTCCTAGACACAATAAACTGAATTAGAGAGTTATATAAATGAATATATGTTATGTTTTGGATATATTACATACATTTGTACATCCAATTG
The DNA here is from genome assembly GCF_965287045.1 of Carcharhinus amblyrhynchos. Taxonomy (NCBI): domain Eukaryota; kingdom Metazoa; phylum Chordata; class Chondrichthyes; order Carcharhiniformes; family Carcharhinidae; genus Carcharhinus; species Carcharhinus amblyrhynchos. The sequence continues at coordinate 61,125,549 of NC_137335.1, forward strand.
AAGTGTTATAATGTGATTTGAGGCAGAACAATTAGAAATAAAAACAGAAAATGCTAGGAAAACTCAGCAGATTTGGTAGCATCTGCGGAGGGAGAATTAGAGTTAATGGGTGGAATTTGCCAAAAAATGACTAGGAGCATTGGTCGATTGGTGCAGTAGGCCAGCAAGATAGTGTGCGAGACGTTAACGCTGGGTGCGCATTGGTCTCACGTCGAAAGCCATCTTCCCAGTCCTGTTATGTCATGCGCTGAGGCCAATTTCAACATTAAATGCTTCCTCTTGCTGAGGAAAATCGCTCCATATAGTCACCTAGTCCAGAATTGAACCCAGGTCCACGGTGCTGTGAAGCAGCAGCGCAAAACACTGAGTCACCATGCCACCCTAATCAACTTAATATTGGGATCAACACCTTCAGACTCTGAATTCCATTTATTTTTTTCTTCCACCGTCAGTCCCATACACACACACTTTCAGGAAGTGCTAATCCTTGTTAATAACACATTCTACCACCTGCCTACATGTCGCAATTAACACCTGCTTTAGTCTCTAATACGATCATTAGTACTCCCTTTGTCTTGTGTCCATGACATCTTCATCAATCTTTCCTTAGCTCCAATCTGTCCTATTTTGAACCACCTGTTCCACAATCTCTCAAAAATATAAAACCCATCACATTTCTACCTCTCTTCAGCTCTGAAGAAGAGCCATATGGATTCAAAACATTAATCTGTTTTGTCTCTACAGATACTGTCGAGCTGCTGAGTTTTTTTACAGCATTTCCTGTTTTTATTTTGGAAACCATTCCCTTTGTTTAAGCTCTTGTCAGACACCTGAAAGATAGGCCATTTTGTCCTAGGTAGACAGCTGGATGTGGTGATGGAAGGAAAGGAAAAAAGGATCAGTCCTGTTGCACAGAAGTACACAATTCATAATGTGTTAAGGTACATAGTTTATATACCTTAAACTACACACAATCTTACAGTTACAGCTTGTCAGATATAAATTGTGCAACAGATCAACTTAAATTGAAATCAAGATAAAAAGTTAAAACTTTTCGTATGAAGCTGGCATTCTTTTGTAATACAAATATAAATACTTAAAAGGGAATTTCAACAAATTTATTCAACAAGTCATTGTTACAAAACATGTTGAATGATTTATTTCTTTATAGAACATTTAAGCATTAAACTTTTAGATACTGGCAAACCAGTATTTTAGATGCTGGTGGCACAGTGGTTAGAATTGCTGCCTCACAGCACTAGGAACCTGGATTCAATTCCAAGCTTGGGTCATTGCCTGTTTGGAGTTTGCATGTTCTCCCTCTGTCTGCATGGGTTTCTTCCGGTTGCTCCGGTTGTCTGTCTCAGTCCAAAAAACATGCTGGTTAGGTTCATTGGCCATGCTAAATTCTCCCTCAGTTTACCTGGACAAACATCAGAGTGTGGCGGCTAGGGGATTTTCACAGTAACTTCATTGCAGTATTAATGTAAGCCTACTTGTGACAATAATAAATAAACTTTTTAAAAAATCCTTTACAAACAGTAATACAGGCCAATGTGGAGAGCGTAACAAGTATTGTGGTGTCAATAATTTGAATTCACTGATGTAACAAAATGCCTCAAAATACTTTACAAATTGGGGGGAAGAGAGCTAATAAAGTGACAGAGGGTTTCAAAGGATTCAGCTTGCTAGGAAGTCTCAACAACTTTAAATCTAAGCTATGTGCATACATTGGGGCTGAGTGCACAGTTGTGCAGAATGGAAAGACTCTACAGGTGAAACTGTCATCTCCACTCAGAGGATGTCAAAGGAGTCTGCTCACACCTGACAGAGAGAAAGGGAAATCTCTGCTGCAGAATGGAGTGCTGCAGTAATTTAAATGACTGCTCGATGGCCATGGAGATAACTGTGACCTGGCCACATCAAATTTTCATAGCTGATAGGCAGGAATGTAGATGTTGATCATGAGGCTGCCAAAAACTACCATGCCAGGAGTGATCTTCAGTTGTGCCAGTGCCAGAAGAGGTAGTTCAGCCACAAGACCACCAACCCAGGGGAGAGTGGCGAGGTCAAGCCCTTGCTCCCAGCCTAGCCCATCCAAATCCAAGGACCCTTGAGGAACCCTCCCTCTGCAGCCTGGCAGTGGCAGATGGGCAAATGGTCACTGGATCTATTTTGACCTCTGTCAGGGCCCAGGGCACCAAGCCAGGGTGTCAGTGGCAGGGCAGTGTATTATTGGCATTGTCATGGTACGTGTCCTGTATGGGGAGCCTGAGTAGGAGAGGGGCTGAATTGGGGGTCTGAGGGAGGCCTAAGTAGGGAGGGGGCCTGAGTGGGGAGTCTGATGAGGAAAGGGACTGGATAGGGGTCTCAGGGGCATGAGTGGGAAGGTCTGAGGGACATGGGGGCCTTAATAGGGCTTCTAAGGGGGAGGGGTGTTGAGTGGAGCTCTGTGGGGGGGAGGGGGGTGTGGAGGAAGAGTGGGGTCACCCTGAAGCCTGCGTGGTATCTGGAGAGCATGGGAGGGTTCCCATGATTTGAGTGATGTGTGGACAAGGGGGGAATTCCACTCTTTTCTAAGGGATTGGTGGTGCTCCCCTGGACCCTCGGGTCCAGCATACCAAGTCCTCGCTTGTGATTAGCAACACCAAAGCCCAACCAGTGCCATTTCCACTGGTCGGGGGGGGGGGGGGGGGGGGAGGGGGGGGGAATGGGCTGTCAAACCCACTAGTTGTGTTACAATTAGCAAGTTTGCATTATTGTTCAGATGCCATCCGCTATGGGCAGGAACCCAGTTGGGCCATTGGCGTAAGTCAATGCCTTGACACCTGTCGAGAATCCTGATTTTTGGCTGACGTCCATTCTGTCGGGCATTGAGATTCCCACCAGCCATCTCACAAAGCTGGAAAATCCTGTCTGGAGTTACAATTTCAGGATGATGATCTTTCATCAAAACAAACATTAACTTTGTTTTTCTCTTTCCAGGATTTTTCACTGCCCGGATGCTTCCAGATCTGCTGGGTATTTCCAGCCTTTCCTATTTATGTTTCAGGTTTCCAGAATGTACAGAATTTTACTTTTGTTACAGACTTGACTGGCAAGCATAGGAATCCACACTTGTAAAATAAGAGTAATGGCATGGGCAGAAGAGAAGGAAAGAAGAGAAAGAACTTCACTAACAACTGCAGTCACCGACTCACCAATTAAAAAAAATCTGATATTTCATGGATCTGAAACATATCATTAGTGGAATGTATGGAGAACTTTATTCTCTATCCTACCACACTATCTGCGAGACAGATGCCCAATAATAAAAAAACTGTTTCATTCCCTGCATTAAGACTGCTTACCTCCACTGGCACATGTTCACATAAAAAAGTCAATTAAAAACTCAAGCAAAACAAACTCAGCAAATGTTTCATCAGAAAAGCTGAAGTGGTCCCAAATTATACATTCTCTCTCATCTCTGAGTCTGGATTTATTACAAAAACATGCAAGTTTGTTACGTTCACCAATCACAAAGGACTAGCATTTTTGCCAGATTAACACTGGGGATGCAGTTCATAAAAGGATAAATCCTTTTGATACTTTCCATTTGCTTTGCACTTGTATCCAAATCTTGTTACATTTTTGTTCACTGGTCTGTAGTGTTCAGCATTAAAATGAAAACCACCTACGTATTCAGGAATAGATAGAAATGTACTGAGACCTTTACTGATGTGCAGTTTCCCAAAGGGTCCATCATGAATAATGGAAAATGGGAATGCAGCCAAATATTCTTCATTCATATTGCTCTGCAGGAGGGCATTTTCTAAAATGCTCAAGTCTTTACTATTTACCGTAATACAAAGCATATGAGTGAGATAATGGGTGAAATTATTTCAAAACATTTCTAAGTATCATAATGGTGAGTTCACACTAGTCTTTACGGTGCACGCCACAATGCAATCCTCCCATTTAGCACATGAAATCACACCATTGTGTCCCTTGCACTGTACCATGTGTCTTCTATTACAGGAGCAACACCTGATGAGGCAGGGCCCTCAGTAATCAGTATCCACCCCCCACCCACCCCAGCCAACCTCAGACGACAGCTCTGAGCAAAGCGCTGACATCACTGATTGAAATCCAGTCAATCTTATGCTAATCAGTGTTTTTTTTTGATTTGATGTATCATTGTCAAACATATTGTGATACAGTGAAAAGTACTGTTTCTTGTGCACTACGCAGACAAAACATATGGTTCATAGTGTAAGTAGGGGAAAGGAAAGGATAGGGTGCTTTGCACCATTACAAAGGGGCTGGGAGAATCACAAACTGTTTGGTGCTGGGTGTGAAATGGATTTTTAGGCTTGCATGCTATTCTCCGGGATCGGCGTGATCAGTGCCTGGTATGGCGAGGTCAGAGAATTGCCCCAATATGCAAGGCAAACTGTTGCTTGACTGAACATTAGATGATTGACAAATGTAAACAAGTTTCTGGTGTTTAAGTTTGAACATTAATATTTTTACCACTTCAACCTTCTCTTCTTCTCTCTTCCCTCTGCACTCCAAGTGTGTTTCTAAAAAGTTTCAAACAACAAAATATTGCCCCTAAATTATATTTCCACTTTGATGATGAATATTGTAATCTAGTGGACTCTTAAATGACTGCCATCAAGCAAGTCAGAAAGCAAACACAAAGACGGACAATCCTGGGGTTGGATAATTCATACACAGTTACTTCAGTAGTATAATAATTAAATGTCAAGTTTAAAACAACTAAGCATAGACGTTCTGTGATGCCTTTTGAAATGTTTAACTCTTGCTCCTTCCTTTTCCAATTCCCATCTATACACAAAAATACTTGAAAATCACAACATGGGACAGGTCTTTCAGCTTCTATCTGGGTATGTAAGCACTTATTATCCACATGACAAAATTGAACAAATAAAATTCATGCTCCCTGTTCTTCCTTCATTCTTTTCCTTCTTCCAACTATCCAACCTAAGCTTGAACACTGACATTATTTCCAGCACAACCACCAACCTAGGAAGTGAATTCCACAGCCTTACAACTTTGTGCAAAGAAGCTTTTCTTTCTCTCTGTTCCAACTGTTATACTTCATCTTGGCATTTATGACCTTTTGTTCTATTCTTTAATTTTGACATTTTTTTTCATTTTGTTCCATATTTTGCTTTGTTTCAACAAAACAAAGTAATTTAAGCCTTTCATTGTATTTCCTTACGCCAGACAGCAGTCTAGTAGTGCATCTACCATTTACCACGACTAAAGCCTCAAAAATCTTCCCCTTATGTGCAGCCCAATATTGTACATAGTAATCTGACTGACATCTTATTAGAATTTTATATAGGTTCATTAGTTCTTGGTATTCATATTCTATTCCTCTTGTGGTAAAATAGATAATCCCAGTTTTCTTTTAGAAAACATCTGCCATATTAATCTAAGTGCCATTATGTCGTCTTTCTGTATTTCCAAATAGCTATACCTCTTATTTTTGTATCATATTTAAATTTTGACACAACATTTTTCAGGTCTATCAGTAAATCACTGATTAACGTAATGAACAAAGGTGGTCTCAGAATTGAACCCATGTGCAACCACTAAAAACTGCCCTCAATCCCTACTCAGTTTTCTCATTTAAACAAAAGTAAATCAGCCATCAAAAATAAAGTCAAAAGGTTGCAAGATAGTTTTCCAGCCTTGAGTTTCAATTGAAATAATACTTTTGCAATTTACGTCACATCACTTAAATCCCTACTCTGTAAGGTAATCCAACTCGCTGTTCCCAGTCCTCTCCATGGTAATCACTTTCAGGTATCCATAACAGTTCATCATACACATTTAATTAGCTGCACATGAAACAATTTCAATTGTTTACATTAAATAACACAAAAAATACATGCATCAACAGATGACAAACCAACTTCTACATTTTAAAAAAGCAGCTCTTTTTCTTCCACTTTGGAACTTGGGTTTTAAGGCACTCAAACTAAAGTTTGCCAAGCTCAACTTAGTTTTCTAGTACGTGCTTTGCAAACACTGTTGAATTTTTTAAAAAAATCATAAAATGGGTAACTTCATTCAGTTTGATAATTAGGATGTGTGAGATGAAAATGTCAAACTAATGCACAAGAACACTCCCTTCTGAAGTGATATTAAGGAATGTTGTTAAGGAAGTTAACACCAAATTAACCCTGGATCTGACTCTCATTTGATCTGACCTGGGAACACACATTGCTGATTCTGAGTGCCATGCAAGTGAAAAGAAATTTTCCACTGCCTTGAGCATGAAAACAAAATGATAAAGCTGGTATAATACCAATAAAGAAGTTCATCCCACATGGTTTTTATCTACAATTTACAAGCATAGATTAAATCAAAAAAATCACAAACTAAAGTCAACAATGCATATAAACAAAATCAGAGAGAGAAAGTAAAAAAGGAAATGGAAAGGAGAACAGAAGAGAGAGAGGTAGAAAGTCAATCTGAAAGTTGAAAGCTGAGGGGAATAACAGGAAGAGTGAGAAATAATTCAGACCTTGTCCAGTCTCTCAATTTTTCTTTATACTGTATCATCGAAAATGGGAAAATATAGCATTCCTCACCTGACCGTTTATAAACATGAAACAGGTCAAGCAGTTATGGGGTCCCCAGATCTGGTGTGGAGTAGTACTGTCAGCAGCTACTGAACTTATTAACGTCTAGTTGATGATGGTTAGAGGTTGGGAAAATAAACGGTAACCAACAGGACCAAATGATTCCTGGCCCAATTAATTTCCAACTGCTGCAATTCTTGACAATTTTCTTTGTAAGCACTTTCTACTAGAAGGGAATGAACAAAGCTTTTCTCCAAACATTGGGGGCAAATTGTTTGGTCTTCCAAAACTATTGGAATAGCTTTTACATAAGAACATAAGAAATAGGAGCAGGAGTAGGCCATCTAGCCCTTCAAGCCTGCCCCGCCATTCAATAAGATCATGGCTGATCTGTTGTGGCTCAGTTCCACTTTCCCGCCCTCTCCCCATAACCCTTAATCCCCTCTCTTATCAAGAACCCATCAACCCGCTTCTTAAAAATATTTAGCGAGGCAGCCTCCACCACTTCAACGGGCAGAGAATTCCAGAGATTCACCACCCTTTGAGTGAAGAAGTTCCTCCTCAACTCCGTTCTAAACCGCCTCCCCTTTATCTTGAGGCTGTGCCCCCTAGTCCTACTGTCTTTTTTGAGCGGGAAGAGTCTCTCCACCTCTATCCTATCCATCCCATTCATCATCTTATATGTCTCAATGAGATCTCCCCTCATTCTTCTAAACTCTAACGAGTACAAGCCTAGTTTATTCAGCCTCTCCTCATAGCTCAATCCCCTCAACTCCGGTATCAGCCTAGTAAACCTCCTCTGCACTCCCTCCAGGGCCAAAATATCCTTGCACAGGTGCGGCACCCAAAACTGCACACAGTACTCCAGCTGCGGCCTCACCAATGCCCTATACAGCTGCAGCAAGACCTCCCTACTTTTATATTCAATCCCCCTCGCTATGAAGGCCAGCATCCCATTTGCCTTCCTGACCACCTGCTGCACCTGCAAGCTGGGTTTTTGCGACTCATGCACAAGGACCCCGAGGTCCCTCTGCACCGTCGCCTGCTGCAGTTTTTCGCCACGTAAGTAATAGTCCTTCCTACCATTCTTCCGACCAAAGTGGACCACCTCACACTTGCCAACATTAAATTCCATTTGCCATTTCCTGGCCCATTCGCCCAGCCTATCTAGGTCCTTCTGCAGACTCTCCACACCCTCTGCACAATTTGCCTTTCCCCCAATCTTGGTGTCATCAGCAAATTTCGACACCCTGCACTCGGTTCCCTCCTCCAGATCATCTATATAAATGGTAAATAGCTGAGGCCCCAGCACTGACCCCTGGGGCACCCCACTAGTCACCAACCGCCAATCCGAATAGCACCCATTGACCCCCACTCTCTGCCTCCTATTTGACAACCAATCCTCTATCCACGCTAACACCCTACCCCCAACTCCATGTCCCCTCACCTTCTGCAATAACCTCTTGTGAGGTACCTTGTCAAACGCCTTCTGAAAATCCAGAAAGACCACATCCACCGGCTCTCCTCTATCCACTGCCCTAGACACATCCTCATAGAACTCCAGTAAATTTGTCAGACACGACTTCCCTTTAATGAAACCGTGTTGCGTCCGCCCTATCAAGCAATTCCCTTCAAGATGCCTCGCAATTTCCTCCTTAATGACGGATTCTAACATTTTACCTACCACAGACGTTAAACTAACTGGCCTATAATTCCCCGCCTTTTGCCTGGCACCCTTCTTAAACAACGGCGTAACATTAGCCGTTTTCCAATCTTCCGGCACTTCCCCGGAATCCAGCGACGTCTGGAAAATAACCACCAAGGCATCCACTATAACCTCCGCCATTTCTTTCAGAACCCTCGGATGCATTCCATCCGGTCCTGGGGACTTGTCCACAATCAGCCCCTCCAGTCTGTCGAGCACCACCTCTCTAGTAACAGTAATGTCATTAAGACCCTCCATTCCTACCACCTTTCCATCTCTAACACCCGGCAAATTATTCACGTCCTCCTCCGTGAAGACAGAAACAAAAAAGTTATTCAAGACCTTAGCCATATCCCCATCCCCTACCACTAGCTCCCCTTTCTCATCCTCTAAAGGACCAACGTTCACCCTAGCCAGCCTCTTCCTTTTTATATATTTATAAAAACTCTTGCTATCCTTTTTTATATTAAGTGCTAGCCCAGCCTCATAGCTTCTCCTACCCTCCTTTATCAACTTCTTTGTCAATCTTTGTTGACATTTAAACCTTTCCCAATCCTCTTCTCGCCCACTGCTCTTAGCTACTCTAAATTCCTCCGCTTTTAATTTAACACTTTCCTTCACCTCCTTCGTTATCCACGGCTTATTACCTCTCTTCCTACTGTCCTTTTTAACCATCGGAATAAATTTCTGCTGAGCACCAAGAAAGATCTCCTTAAAGATCTCCACCTCTCTACTTTTTTTCAAAAAGATCACATATACAAGTCTGAGAATAATGTTTATACACCAATTGCACGAGTCAGTAAAACATGTTACTTGGAAAAGATGGGAAGTGGATTGCTGCTGACTATTCAGCATTTCTAAAAAATTTGGCACTGTCAAAATTTGTTGATGATATTTAATTAGGAGGTGTTGTTAATATGGAGGAAATTGTGACAAAATATAGGATATATGCAGGTAGAAATAGGTTTGTAATTGGCAAATTAATTTCAATAGAAGTAAGAGTAAGGTCATACATTTTGGTAATAAGAATGACAAGGCCACAATCTGCTAAGACTACCTACTTTTACCTTTGTAACACTGCCTGATTCTGTCCTTTGCTCAAGCTGAAACCCTCAACCATGCCGTCATAACCTCCATACTTGACTAAATCAATGGGTCTTCTAATGAGCCTCCCGTCTTCCACTCTGTATAAACCTGTCTCCCAGAATGGCCACAGTTTAAAAATTCTCATCTTTTGTTTTCAAGTTTCACCACGCCTTCCCACTGGTTCAACACTGTAAATATCATTTAAAAATAAGCAAATGAGTTGTACATAGTATAAATAGTACTGTAAAACATTTCACTAAACCTCATTTCTCAGCATTGTTTCACATCCAACATTGTTGCCAGAAGAGACACAAACAATATGCAACTGAGTAGGATGAAAGCCAAACTTCTGTGCTTGACTCACCGTCTACGTAAAATACATAATTCTCAAGCTACTGAAACAGAATTTTTAAGGGAACTATTTTAATTAAAGCTTTGTTCTTTCCACGCATAACAGATTGCCAAAAAGTAGCAGTGCTATAGAATATAAAACTATACATTACTACTATTTTCTCAAATTCCCTTCCTGAAGGCAAGTCCAACTCAGCACCATGACCTCCACCAACAGTAAGGCAAGCAGCTAAGTCCCGAATCCACTGCAGCCTTAACAAGGATTAACCCTGTGCTGTTGGCACCAATCTGATCAACACAAACTGTCAAATCAACTGGCCCCCTATCCTGCACCCCGCCAAAGAGTCCTCATTGCTGTGACAACACGCAGTTTTTATACATGTTATAGTCCAGAGCTATGAATAATGGTAGAAGTGCAACTTTCTTTCCATCACATAGCTGACCAGCAACGTTGAGCCCGCTGACAGCAATGGCAGCTTTTCCTACCATATAGTATGGAACTTGGTGCCAAAGTTTATCAGCTATGGATTCCACGCCATGTAGCTGGCAGGGAGGCTTCTGATTTGCCTGCTCTGCCATCACCTTATGCTGCAATAGTGTCCTTTCTGTTTTAGAGCAGCTTCGGGGTCACAATCTGGTGAGCACATTACACTTTCAGATCCACAGCAAGCAGACAGGGATACTTCAGGGTGCCAGCACTCAGGGGATTGCTGAAGGCCAGAAATCTGCTGAGTTCTAATCAGATGACATTCTTCTGGACTCAGTCATGCCTCAACTGCTGCTGCACCAAAGGCTATCTTGGGAAAATCAGGAAGGCATGTCTGGTACACTCCTTGGATTAAAATACCTCATGGAGGAATTCATCCATCTTGTGTCTGAGATAATTGTGCCAAAACTGCACAACAAGGCCAACACACCATTCATTGGGAATGATGACATCTTCCACGAAATAAAGGGCTCACATCACTCATTTCGGTCATTGTCAATGTATGTGCTCTCTGCACCTTTTGATCTGTAGATGGTCTCCTTTTGCACATGCTTCAGCCTCCACGGCACTGAATCTTGAAGGTACAGCTCAAGAAGGATAACATAAGATCACGAGAGAAGACATGTTCCCCTATATTACTATGATGTGACTCCAGTCTTTAGAAGTAATAGAGCTGCAATCAGTCTGAAAGAAGTCAGCCATTCACGGAAGCTCTGCGAAGGTCTATGCAATGTCCCCACTGCAAATCATCATCACAATCCTGCAATGTAGTGACAATGGGCAACTGTTGCAACCCCATGACAGCTGACTTCTCACAGACAGTGAGCAACTTCATCAGTCAGATAGAAGAGCAATACTCACAGTAGGCATGTGAAGATAATGGGATGTTCTCAAGGATCTCCTCATCACCCTCCATGAATCTTATGGCAATGAGCTGCCCTGAGATCATCTGCCTTGTCTTGACTTCACCATTGTGCCATGGCCGCCATCCTCTCCCTTGAGTACCTCCTCAACCTTGTCCCCTTCAAAGTCCCCAACACCGAAGGAAATGTGCAGTTCCTCCATCTCCTCCTCAGACAGCTCCTCCCCTATTGCAGTGCCAGATTGTTCAAGCAGCACTAAATGACCACAATGCATGACACACTCTGCAGATTGTATTACAGCCTTCACCAGACCGGTCCAAGCACCGGAACCTCCTCTTCAGACCAATGGTCTGCTCCACCAAAGTGCAAGTTAGAGCATGAGCCTCATTGTACTTTGTCTCATCTGCACTCTGTGATCTCAACACAGGTGCCATTGGCTACTTTCTCAGTGGACAGCCCTTGTCCCAGAGGAGACAACCCTGCAGCCATTGTGGGTCCTGGAACATGTCAGGGATCCAAGAACTGCTCAGAATGTAGAAGTCATGCACTCTCTCTACGAATCAAACACACAATTGAATGATGTGCTTCCTCTGGTCACAGAGCAGCTGAACATTCAGCAAGTGGAAGTCCTTGCAGTTCACACAGTTCACTGCCTGAACACCCTGCACCTGTGGAAAGTGACAAAGACCATCGCTCTTGCATCCTAATTTCCCTGATCCCAATCAAAATGGATTAAGTTGTGTGCCCTCACGAAGATTGCGGCTGTAACTCCCAGATGCACTTGTGTGCAGAGACTTGCAAAATTTCACAGAGGTCACTTGTGGAGCCCTGAAAGGAGTCACTGGTGAAAAAAATTATTTTTTTTTCATCAGCACAGGTAATGGATGTTCACTCCATGGTGCCAAATCCTGCAGAAGGTGGCAGGTGTGACCAATCAGTTCCCTGGACATGTATTGTGTAGTCTTCAACAACACTGGTTATCAGACCTCTATGTTAGGCACTGTCCATACACGCTGGGTCTAGTAAGGTGCCTCTGAGCAACAGCTCTCTGAGGTTCTGGTGTTCATCCTCTGCAATCAGAGGAGGCCCTTCAGGGTTCTGTTCCTGCCTCTGTCAAAGTGTCCCTTTTCTCTCCTGCCCATGAGTGAGAAAAATTACAGTAAGTTCACCAGGCTCCATGTTTCATACATTCACTTCACTGTAGTATCAAAAAGAGAGACTTTATCATCAAACTAAAGAATCCCCACAGTGCAGAAGGAGGCCACTCAGCCCATCGAGTCTGCACCGACTCTCTGAAAGGACGCCCCTGAGGGTTAGCATTAGTCTCCAAAGGGCCATTTGTTGTCCATTCATCATTGAAGCCCATTGGCTCATGTCCTAGCCAGCACATTGATGCCCAGTCCTTTATTTTCAAGCTGGTTGGGGAAGACCTCTTGTCCCACACAACATGACTAAGTGGCCACAACACTGACCAGTCTACTGCAGCCTGAGCTCTCATCTGAGATGTAGGCATTGTCCCAAGCTTCACTCCAAGGCCTTGCATTCAACCTGATCTATGGGGGTCACTTGTCAACACACAGTCAAGGGTTAGGAGTGCTTTGCTCAGGCAATGTGTTATTACCAACTGTCTAAGGAAATTTTTCCTTGTCTAAGGAAACTTTCTCAGTAGGCCAATGATGCATGCACATCAGGTCAGTGAGCAATTTTGAAATTCAGTGCACCAAGTGTTAACTGCTGAGCAGTGATCAGTGGTACTCACACACATAAACGATGCATGAGTGAGCGTAATTGTGTGAGCAGTTAGACTCGAGGCATGTTAATTGAGTTACAGCTGAATAGTCTCAGCTACAATGGGGTAATAATCACTGACGTGTCTTTCCATTCGTGTTGTCCTTGTCACGTGTTATAGAGGGTTATCGGGGGTAGGCAGGAATGTGGAGTTAAATTTACAATTAGATTAGCCACAATCTTACTGAATGGCAGAGCAGGTTTTAAGGGCCGAGCAGCCCAGTCCTACTCCTAGTTTGTATGTTTGTAAAATTAGAGAATTAAATACGTAGTTCAAAGATCACCTCAAAGGCCACCTGGGGACAAAAGGGTTCTGATTCATGGGATATCACCAACAGTACTGGTGAAAGTGGAATCTATGCCATTGGTAAAAAGGTAGGCTGTGTGTCTGAATGCGTACAGCATTCACAACAAAACAGATGAACTGTGTGCTCAAATATAAATTAGAATCACAGAATTCCTAGTGTAGAAGATGGCCATTTGGTCCATTGAGTCTGCACTGACTGTCCTAGAGCTTCCCACCCTATCCCCATAACCCCACATAGTTACCCTGCTAATCCCCCTAACCTACACATCTTTGGACACTAAGGGGCAATTTACCATGGTCAATCCACCTCACTTGCATTTGGACTTTGGACTGTGGGAGGAAACAGAATTACCCGGAGGAACCTCATACAGAGAAGGGGAGGACGTGCACACTCCACGCAGTCACCCGAGATTGGAATCGAAACTGGTTCCCTGGCACTGTGAGGCAGCAGTACCCATCTCCCTTTGTCACTGTGATAAATATGACACTGTGGGTAGCACTGGCTTCACAGCGCCAGGGACCCGGGTTTGATTCCGGGCTTGGGTCAGTCACTGTCTGTGTGGAGCTTGCACGTTTTCACTGCATCTGTGTGGGTTTCCTCCAAGTGCTCCTGTTTCCTCCCACAGTCCAAAGATGTGCAAGTTAGGTGGATTTACAATGATAAATTGTCCATTAGCTACAGGGGGATTAGCCGGTTAAATATATGGGGTTACACGGATGTGCCTAGGTGGGATCGTTGCTGGTGCAAGCTCAATGGGCCTCCTTTTGCTCAGTAGAGATTCTATGTTTAATCTGACCGCCAGTACAAAGATATGGCTGCAAATCTGCAAAGGCTAGGACCTCTGTATTCAATGGTACATGACACTTTGGAAGGACAGGAAGCTTGGAACAGATGAAAGGGCAGTGGTGTTAATTAAGGATGTCATTAGTGCAATGGAGCAAGATTATCTTAATTCTGAAGTTCAAAATGTAGAATAATTTTAGAGAGAGATAAGAAATAGCAAGGAATCATGGGGCATGAGGACTGCTCCCAATGGCTGTGAAGGGTGCATTGAAAGCCTGATGGCTGGAAAGGCACAGGGTGTTGGGGGTGGGGGCCATCTGATGGCACGGGTCGGCATCGTGCCTTGGCAGGCAGGGTTTGTGGCAGGGCTGTGCCAGAGGTATTGGAGGCAGGTGTTCGGGTGCTGGAGGTCACGGGGTGTCAGGGAGTGGATCAACACAGGTATTCCAGGTGTGACAGACAGGACTAATGCCAGGACAGAATAGACACTTACACTTGCTGCCCGAACAAGGTCATTCATTTTCTTGTGGCACTGTATATTAGTCCTCCTTGTCAGTGGGCGGGCACTAACTGCCATTGGTACCGCTTCCAAGGCTGCATTGCCGGCCTGACCCCTGGGCCAACAACTGTCTCAGAAGAAGAAGATAGCCATCCTCTCCTCCTCAAGAGTTCAGCAGCCGTCACAACTTTCCCCATGTAAAGGTGGAGCGATCTTTCTCGTGTGAATGACTGCAAGTGTATTGCTAGTGTTTAAACAGAATCCCCCTACTTATTGGCACACTGCTGCAGCTACTTCAGGTGAGTCAAGCGCGTGTAGCCTTCATAACATTATGATTTGCATGAAGGGTCTTTCATGGCATGAAATGTCAAAAGATTGCAAGACAAAGCAAGCCTAAGAGACCTGCGAAAAACTCCTGTTTTCTTGTCATTATGACACTTAAGCTTTTGGGAAAATTCCAGCCAATATTAATATCAAGGGCATGATTTTATCACCTCGCATCACCCAGAAATCAGCATGGCGAACTGGAAAAATAGCATGTGAAGCTAAAAATCTGATTCACACTCGGCACGAAACAGTTTCCAATCTTCCTGGCCCCTTCTGAGTGGCACGAAGCAATTAGCACGAGATGGACTGGATTGCAATATTACAGAGTCTGACATGCATGTTTTCCCCCTCCTGGATAGTTCCCATCTCTCCAGCGAGACGTCATGCCAGTGCGAATCACTACAGGTCTGCAGTAGTGCAGACCTGGTGAGCTGCTCACCCTGGGGGCTTGGAGGTCATCGAAGCCCGTGATATTAGGGCCATGGCAGGACACAGTGCTCGTCGGAGTGTGCCCACCAGGTGGTGCCCACCAGATGCCCCAGCAGTGCTAACCTGACACTCCAGCAGCAGTCATCAGGCACTGCTGGTGTGCTGGAGCAGTGCTGGGAAGTGGCGCCTGGGTGATGACGAGTTAGGCTTTGCAGGGAGGCAACATGCAGGGGGGGTCACGCAGGGGTGGATAGCAAAGGGGGTCATGACGGGGTGGGGTGTAGCATGTCAGCAATCAGAAAGAGGACACTAATGCCCCAATGCGTGTGACCGTTTTAGGGTGGGGGTGAATGTGCCACCAATTAAGGGGTGTGTGGGTCCGATGTCTGTGGGGGATGGAAGAGGGTCTCCCAGTGCACCATGAGAATAGGGTGCCCTTGCAAAATGGCAGCTGAGTGCTCTGAAACCAGTTTCATTGGAAAGCTTAGGCTACCCCTACCCTCTACCGGCACGAAGCTTCCAACTTTTCAATAAAGTGAGTTTCAAAAGATTGCAATGCAATGTACGCCTGAGAGACCGGTGTGGTTTAGAGTCATAGAATCATAGAGTTATAGAGGTTTACAGCATAGAAACGGGCCCTTTGGCCCAACTTGTCCATGCCGCCCTTTTTTTTTAAACCTCTAAGCTATTCCCATTTGCCCGCATTTGGCCCATATCCCTATGTGCCCATCACACCCATGGTTACCCCATATTTCTCGCAGTTACGACACTTAAAAGGTTTTGGGAAAATTCTGCTCCATATGTCCATTACTCCTACAGCTCCATGAACATGAATAGATACTACAAGAAGTTTGTAAATGATTTATTCGTCAAACATTGCTTTATGTATCTCAAAATATATCTTCAGCAATATGTTAAAATATATCAGGAACCAATATTTAATGGACGGATATTCAGTAGCTATAGGTTCTTTTAAAGTAGTCTGAATTTCAATGTTGAAGTTTTTCACATTTTTAAAAAATTCAACTGTATGGATTGTTACGTTTAGATGATAATCTTTTCACCCTTGATTTGTTTTTTTCATGCAGATTGCAAACACAAGAAATATATTTTGCATTCATTATCATGATCCGTTCTGATAATGTGAGTTGAATCACTATGGCAAAAGTGCTGAGTGACACAAAGTTTTAGAATACTGGATGCCCTGTTGAGTGATGTTAAAAGATTGGTTTTTAGCCTGGGGCACAGAAATGAAAACCAGTTATTACAGTTATTGAAAGCAGGTGAAAAAACAAATGTTTTACTCAGCAGATTCTAACATGTAGTGCAGGGGAGCTGGATGAACACCAGGATTATTGCAATGAGAATAGAGAGATACGTGAACCCTTCCCATTTTGTCTGCATCAATGCAAGTAAAATGATAATTTTTTTAGAAAATGCAAACGATAATAATAAATGTAGCTTTGCCTTGCTAGAAAATGTTCGAGTTGAAGTAAGGATTTGCCATTACCCCTCCCAGAGTACTGGGTTGCTGGGTTAACAAAACATTTAACTATCACCTCATTATTTTTGAAACATCACTGTATCTCAGTCCAAAGTGATACTGGCATTTTGCATCTGGACCAAGAAAACATGCTTTCTGATAAAATTTCACTTAAGGATCTATCCGTTGTTTTAAAATCATGTCGTACCATTTTACAAAAACAACGAAGAACATGTGGGTGTCAGTGGAAATTTGTTAAGAACCCTAAATGTTCCAGGCAGATTACTCTTTTCATACATTATCACGTTAAGAATAATTTTGCACGGTGCATGTGCAGAAATGAGAACAATTATCTAATATATTGAACAGGGCAATGCTGAAAAGCTAAGTGGGAGGTAGTTGGAGAAGAATGAGAGAAATAAAGAAAATATGGGCACAATAACACTTTATTTGATTATTTTATTAACAAAAGCTGTTGTATTTTGAAGAAATACTTCAAAACTAATGTCATCCCTTCGTGAAAGTGCATTCAGATATTCTAAACTGAATGTACAGTATAAAGTATTATGAAATGTTAGTACTGTTTTCGACACTTTTTTTATTTGCAGAGAGTTCAATTTTAATATTTTCTAATCAAGGATTTTCTTCTCAATTTTGAAGTGATACACATCAGCAACCTTGTAAAACGAAAGGCAGACAAGATCTATTTGCTCAAAGAAAACAGAGATTGAGCAGCATGAAGCAGAACTTTGTTTTAAAAAAAAAGACTCCTATGGTGCATTGTACACGTACATTTTCTCTAGAGTAGCCACTGAAAGAGTCACTTATTTTTCAGAGACATGCTGTCGTCTTTTGGGTATAATTTCAGTCAGTTTAGCCTTTACCATGGTATAATCAGGTTTACAATAAGAAGGTTGTCCCCAGTTTTCAATATCGTCTTCAAGACTAGAACCAGAGAGGCTGAAGTGCTGATTTTTCTGTGATCTGTCGACAGATTAATTTTACTACACATGATCTGAATACAGCAATATGAAACTATCCAGTTGAGCAAATTCTTCCAAAATCTAACATGCCTGAAATGGTGTTGCTATGGTCCAGTGAGCCTTGATGTGGTGGCATCGCCCACCAGCAATAGCACTATTTGATGCCCATACATCATCAGAGTTGTTAATTTCAGATATATCACCATGGTGAGCTATTGAGCACAGAAATGAGCCTATCGTCAGGTTACTCGTATGTGCTTCCTTACAGTTGTATGGGTATGAACGTGTGAGTCGCTCATACACAGTGGACACAAGGTCTTGAAGATTAGGGCATAGAGTTGGGAAGAAGATTCCCAATGTTGAATGATTCCACGCTATTCCAAACAAAAATATAATGAAGCCCAGTTAACTTAAAATCACAATTGTATTCGTACTGTCAAGAACACCTATTAAGTTTAATAACTGGTGGTTAAACCAATTAGATTTTTATGAGTATTACAACAACAAAGCTTGTGAAAGAAACAGAGTTAATTTATTTCACAATAACATTTAATGTCACAAAAGTACACAGCATATTTTCAGTATTATTTTTGTCAAGAGCACAGAACACCACACTGTTCTCTGCTTACAAAATTAGCAAATCATTCTGAATAACTACTTAGACCACATTTACTTGATATACCATACACGACTGCCCCTACAAAGCTGTACTCAATTTGGATAGTGATTCTTGTAATGATGACAATAAACCAGGAATGTTTTTGAAAGGTGAGATGGATGCATAAAGGGATGGGGGACTGGAGACTTGGCAACCGTTTAACATTTTGAAAGATGTCTTATGATCAGGAGCTTTGTACATAAATCATAACTTTTACTCTCTAAGCTTATGATAAAACCATGTATTCTTCTAATCAAAACAATTACAGGTAGTAATGGAGGGATGGAGTCTCTCCTGGAGAGGCTAAGGTTATGCAATATGTTTCATCACAGTCTAATTCAAATTCTAACTCCCACTTGATGGAAAATTCCATTTTTGCTGAAGTGGAACAATCTAAGCCTCAGCACATTCCAGCCAACCAACCAAAGACAGAAAAGCAAAGCAAAGCTTTACCCACACTCCTGTTATTTATTAGTAAACAGATTATTCTGAACAGTTCCTCTGCCAAGTGGCAGATTTATTCTACCCAGGAACTTTAATCAATGCACAAGCAGGACAAATGAATCTTACAATTATTTACTTGTCCAGTTTTATATTAATGCTTGAGAAGGTAATTGCATAAAATATAATAAGTAAACGAAAAATGCTCAATGAGCTGAGACATATTTTACCTGTTTCTTCGGTTACACATTATCATCTATAATCACTTGAACATTACAAACACTTTTGAAGATTGAGCCTTAACATAGCATAATTTCAAATAATCCAACCATTTTAAGAAGCACAAGACTAACAATGTATATTTGACATTTGGTAAAATACAACATCACGATGATTACATTTATTAGGAAATGTGTACGAAGTAGATGTCTAAGCTATTACTTGAAATCCATCACATTCGAAGATTGTTTCAGGTTATTCTTTCTTTGCTTTACAGGCTTGAAGCATTTTTGATTTTATTAGCCAACATGCTTACTTGCCTTTGAGAAGTGTGAGGTAATTCACTTTGGTAGGAATAACAGATGTGTCGAGTATAGGGCTAACGGGAGGACTCTGAATAATGTGGATGAACAGAGGGATCTAGGTGTATGTGTACACAGATCCCTGAAAGTAGGGAATCAAGTAGATAAGGTTGTTAAGAAGGCATACGGTGTCTTGGCGTTTATTGGTAGGGGGATTGAATTTAGGAGTCGCAGTGTCATGATGCAACTGTACACAACTCTGGTGCGGCCACACTTGGAGTATTGTGTGCAGTTCTGGTCCCCACATTATAGGAAGGATGTGGAGGCTTTGGAGAGGGTGCAGAGGAGGTTTACCAGGATGTTGCCTGGTATGGAGGGGAGGTCCTATGAGGAGAGACTGAGGGATTTGGGGTTGTTTTCGCTAGAAAGAAGGCGGCTAAGAGGGGATCTTATTGAAACATATAAGATGATTAGAGGTTTAGATAGGGTGGATAGTGATAGCCTTCTTCCTCGGATGGAGAAAGCTAGCATGAGGGGGCATGGCTTTAAATTAAGGGGTGGTAGTTATAGGACGGATGTCAGGGGTAAGTTCTTTACCCAGAGGGTGGTGAGGGATTGGAATGCCCTGCCTGCTGCAGTTGTAAATGCGCCTAGTTTGAGGGCGTTTAAGAGATCCGTGGATAGGTTTATGGATGAAAAGGGATTGGTTTAGGTTAGAGGGTCATTGTTTTTTAACTGGTCGGCGCAACATCGTGGGCCGAAGGGCCTGTTCTGCGCTGTAATGTTCTATGTTCTAAGTGGTTTTATTTTTATTCATGTTTGCCTGTTATCCGGTATTGCTTGGACAGAATTTTTAGAAACTGTACGGCTCAACATGTATAACAATCCTTTAAAAAACAACATAATGAAAATATTTGACATTACAAATGTTTCTTCAAAGTATCACTTACAATGACGGTTTCTTGTCACATTCAATTACCAACCAGAACTGAAAAAAGACAGGACGCTATGAATTAAAATAAAGGAAAGGAGCTACAAGTAATTTTATTAAATAACGGTTGTATAAGGGTGTGGCATACATAAAGCTAACATGGGAATGCCTAAAGGACCACCCACACAGTGATTTAAGATAACACACTCGGAGTCAGTTTAGTGTTGGACAGAGCCATGTGTACAACAAGCAAACAGTTCCTGGCTTGACCCTTTATTGTATTTATGTACATAGTTCTTGTAGTTAATAAATACATACAGTTAACCTAAGACTACAAAGACTTCATTGGCACCTACTGAATGATATTGAATACTCTACAACATGGTGGCAGCGAATGGAAAAAAACAAAAAAAATTGAAAATGCAGATAAAAACTGAAATCCTGTGAGATGAAATAAAAATGAGAAGCGACATTCTGACTCAAAGAAAAGCTTGAGAAGAAGACACACTGAGGAAAGTTGCTAGAAAAAAGCTCCAAAAAAACTTAGAAGCTGAAGGCAGAAATTTAAAATTCCTCACTGTCGCAGAAGATTTGGAAGTCTAATCTCAATTCCCAGATTGCAGAGTCAGCAGTTGTAATATTGGTGAGCTAAAACTTTTAAATTCAAGGATGCAGAAAGTATTGAGAAACTTTTAAATAACTCAGGGGTCAGAAATTGTCATTTAAAAACTTGAAGAAAGCAGGACTCTGAGTTGGTGTATGTCCATGTGTCATCTGAGCTCTCAAAAAAGACAAAAAAATTTAGAAGAATTGTGACTCAAGAATGAGCTTTAAAGACCAAAGGACAGGAGATTACCTGCAATGATGGAGCACACCACACCTCCAAAAGTAGTGTGAATAAGATATGGAATGGTTATAAGGTCTCCAGGTCACCTGAACCTATGAATTCAGAGACTTAAAAGGGGGAAGACGGGTTAACAATAATGATCTGACTATTAGTAATGTAAATTAGAATAACTTGAAACACATTGGATAAAGATTTAGGGGAAATGTAGTATAAGAGACTAGCATATATAGGGTTAAAGTGGAATTGAGTACAGTAGCATCCACACAATGATACAAGTGACTGCCCATGGTGATGGAAGAGGACACATAACCCACTCTTAGGGGTTAGTCAAGTGTTGGAAAGAGCTGTGTACATAAGCGAGCTTGGAGACAGTTCCTACCTTGGATTTTTTATTCTAGATACAAAAATAGTTTTTGTAGTTAATAAATATATCCAGTTAACCTATTTAACACTATGAAGACTTCATTAAGACCAACCAAATTGTATCCAAAACCCTACAATAATTATCTTTATTAAAGGAACTTATGTTTTAAAGGAATAATTTAAATACAGAAACAATTGGGCAACTGGGAAAGCACTGAAGGGATGCAAACAAAGACCTAAAAGAAAAAGCAGATGGATTGAAGGAAAAGAATGATAGGTAGGAGAATATTAAAGTTTTTTTAAAAAGTTTATTTATTAGTCACAAGTAAGGCTTACATTAACATTGCAATGAAGTTATTGTGAAATTTCCCTAGGGTGGGAGAGTGACTTATGGGCTGAATAAATATCAAGGGTAGTTGAAACCTCATTCTCCAATACACTTCCTAAGCCTATCTGAAGCTGCATTTTTCTGTGGGGCTGGTAAAAAGACTAGAGACGGAACTTCCCCTTAAAAGGCAGAGTATTGCAGCAGGAAGGGAAAGAGGCATTAAGGTATCCGTCCCAACAACAGCTTTCTCTACCGCATTGTTTGGCTGATTGAAATAAAAACTGCAAGGCGTGGGGGAGAAAGGAACCCCAAAACATCAAGTTTTTTTTATAGATGGGATGGTATTTTTAAAAGTCACACCAAAACAGATCTGTTGAAATCTGTTAGTGTGAGGGAATGGATAATGTAACGGGGAGAAAGAGTCCTAATAATCAGATACCAATTTATTCTTTTGGGGATCAGTCTGGGTGGCGAGGGGTGGGGGCATAATGGTATCAGTAATGTTGGGGGGGGGGGGGGGCGGCGGCAGGGGGCGATGTCTGTGGAGGCCGGCAGAGACGTTAGCCGGCCCGGGAGGGATGTGGTAGGGGAGCCACATTCTATCATTTTTTTCCTGCACACGTGAAGTTGGAGGCATCAATCGAGGCGGCAGGATTTTGGGTGCATTAAGGCCCGTCCACAGGCTTCTGCAGCGCGATTCAGAATCGCTGATATTTTTTCAGGCAGAGTGCATATGGGGTGCCTGAGAACGGGTCTAAAAGTAAGATCTGAAACACTTCCAGTTGCAAGTCCTCTCAGCACTTAGAATCAAAATTGTAAAATAGGGCCCAAGATGTTCAAGGCTGTATTGTTCTTGCTGTTCTGGAGTGAGTCCTTGACAATTGGAGGCGTGACATTTCAAAAAAACTTTGGTCATTGTATTCCACTTGTAGAAGTGTCCAAAAATTTGGAAAACTTGCAGATCCAAAAGCCAGACGATCTGTGACAGCTAATTTTGAAGTCCAATCATGTCCATTTTTTAAAAAAAGTAAGGTTTTAAACACATTGCAATCTTCTCATTCTTGGTTGACATGACAAATGTCTTAGTAGTAAAAATGGAGAGCTCTAAATAACGAGCACAAAGGTACTCAACCATGCTCAAGAACAAATAATAAGGAATACTAAATATGAACACAGGTGACCAAAAATAGGTAGCAGATCAGAGGAAATATTTAAAGATGAGAGTAAGGTATGCAAAGAGAAACAAATGACAACAAGTGTGTTATGGGTTCTTTAGATGGTCAGATCTTGAGATTTGTATGTTTAAACATGAACCATTTATTATTAGTCTTTTACTAGTTACAGATCCAGGATATGGTCATGCATGATGCTGCTTACCAAACAGATAGCTACCTCCAACTGTCACCAACCACCAGCAGCTGCTTCCAGAATGTTGTCTAGAATGTGACACTATACATTATATCATGGGTATAATGACTCAGGAAGCCGGACTGAGAAGGAACATAATTTATTACAGAATGCAAAGTCAAACCACTCCAGGTGGTGAAAATACACTAGCCCCTGCCTGGGATTACAGTTCAGCAGGCGCAGTCCTGGGCTTGCCTTTTACAAGGCTAAGGTAATGAGTTACAACTGGACAGGCTGCTGCCTGATAGCAGGGGAATTCATACTCAACAAGCCACACAGGGAAATCAATCAGTGATTCCCCATGGACCTCATGGGGGTTATCACAGTGGGCAAGCATCTTTACATCACAATAGCATAAATGCAAACAATATCATACGACATCCCCCTTTCTGGTCTTAAGAAAACTTTTCTCCTTTCCAATGAGTATAACCACTTGTATAATAATCTTTGTTTGTTATCTCTTCTCTCCATCTCAAGCCTCTCTTTATAAATTCAGACTGTCTTGAGGCTTCACATCAATCCATCATCTTTTGAGGTATGGTAGTAGTACTCTGTAGTAGTTTCTAGATCTTATTATCTCCATTTGATTCGCTTTTTATGCTTCTCGGAGTCGTGTTTCCTTTCATTAACAACTCGCCTGCTTTTTTAGAACGTTCCAAAGGGAATGTGCATTCCATTCATTCCTAGAGTGGACTCAAACGTTCTTTTCCCATGGTGTCCATATGTTCTTGCTAGACATATATGTTTTATAAATGAAACCATCATTTCCACCTGTTTCAAAATCTCTGCCAAACATTTGTTTGTTTTTTAATTTCAAGTCTCTTTGCAAGCTTATAAATCTTTTCATTCAGCTCAGTGGATCTCAGCACTTCTGTTGCAGGGTTCTCTAGTGACGAGGTATCACCAAAGCTTCAGCCAATATAAAGACTTACAAAAGCCAGTATCCCAGTTTAAAGACGTATCTTTATTAACCAACGATTGATGGGAGAGATAAGTCCAATGCCTCTCTGAGAAGGCTCTGAGCTTTTCAATATATGGATCGATCAATTATACATTTTTCATGTCAAATTCTGCCATCTTTCATTAGTTATGATCAAACCATCTTCAATATAAAATCAATCATTAATAACACATCACATATTTTAACCAGTTGCATTCTACCCTCTGACACCATGGGATTTCATTGGTTCTTAGAATCCGGATGCTTCCTCCCCCTGATGCTTCTTCGTCTGTTGCCTAGCAACACCTGACACTTAAATACAAAGGTCAAAATTAAGGTTCCCACCAACTCCTGTTACGTCACTGGCCAAACAAGACAGATGTACATTCTCACATCTGAGAAGGAACCTGTCTACCTAAATAGTGTGAAAAACTCTATTCATAAGTAGCCCTGAGAACCTTACTGCTGGCAACTTTCGCTGATAAGAAGTTGCACATTCAGAGGTTTCATTGTTTCCAGAGAATGAAGTTCTATCTGCTAAGGCTTCATCCCATCATCCTTTGCAGCAGCCTACTCTTGGCTAAAGTGCACAATTACTTTTATTATAGAATCATGGAAACCCAATAGAGCAGAAGGAGGCCATTTGGCCCATTGAGTCCACACCGACAATAATTCCATTCAGGCCCCATCCCCACTGCCCCACAATTTACCCCACTAAACCCTCTAATCTACACATCCCAGGACACTAAGAGGCAATTTTGCATGGCCAATCAGCCAAACCTGCACATCTTTGGACTGTGGGAGGAAACCAGAACACCATTGCAGACACAGAGAGAATATGCAAACTCCACACAGACAATGACTCAAGCCGGGAATCGAACCCAGGTCATTGAAGCTGTGAGGCAGCAATGCTAACCATTGTGTCACCGTGCCGTCACACAATTAATACACTTAAAATACCAAAATACTTGTTTAAATCAGAAATTCTTGTTCAAATCTCATTCCTATATGCCTTTATGCAGGCAGTTTCTCAGTCTGATCTGAGGCCATTTCACTTAGCCTCAGTAGTTTGATTAGTGTCTGAAATCCCTAATTATTTAAAATTTCTCAAACCTACTAGGATTTTCTCTACAACAACCTCCAAACTACCGTGAGCTTTCTGTTCTCCTAGTTCCTTGTGCTTCGGTGTCAGACTAACTTT
The DNA here is from genome assembly GCF_965287045.1 of Carcharhinus amblyrhynchos. Classification (NCBI taxonomy): domain Eukaryota; kingdom Metazoa; phylum Chordata; class Chondrichthyes; order Carcharhiniformes; family Carcharhinidae; genus Carcharhinus; species Carcharhinus amblyrhynchos. Next base: position 61,150,877 of record NC_137335.1, read on the forward strand.
TGTCTTTTTTTTTGACTACAATGGAACTTTATCTTTCATTTTGGTTTCACCGTTGGCCAGGTTTTTCTCCGATCTTAACTTGTCTCAGTTCTATAATTGTGCTACTCACGGCTTTATTACTCAGTCTCAGCTTCAAAAGTTCTATGGCTTTTCCTTTCAATAGCTCTTCATTTTCATTCAATTGTTTCTTCAAATCTTCAGTCTATTGCATGTTGCTTCTGGTTTCCTTTAGAATATAGAAGATTACTGAGTCTTCTCTACCAACTGGTTACACAACTTGTTCAGAGTGACAATAACTTAATTGTGCTTCTCTTTGTATTTTTCCAGAACAATAAACGTTGTCCCAACAGATTCTTGTAACATGTGAAGACTCTTCAATTGGATTTGCTTTTTGTGAAGCTTGTTGCTTCATTTTGAGCTTTCCTGTAATCCAGCAGTGTCTCAAGTTTCTTTTGTTGTTCTTCCATTCTGCTGCTTAAGACAGTCTTCAATTCTGCATGTTGCTGAAAAGCTATGCGTTGCTTTTGCATTTGATCTTGAAGGACAATTAAGTGTTCTTTCAACTGTTTATTTTCTCACTGACCTCCTACCAACTCACTCCGGGTTTCAGCTCATCATTTCATTGCTACTGAAGTGCAAAGAGATGCATAATTATTGTCCCTCTGAACAAGTTGTATAACCAGTTGGTAGAGAAAACTCAACAATGTTCTATATTCTAGGGGAAGCCAGAAGTGACATGAAATAGACTGAAGACCTGAAAAAGCAGTTGAATGAAAATGATGTAATAGTTAACATCCTTTATGGCTTGTCATGTTTTTCCATGGTTGCATATTGATTCTTTTAGGGTTGCAACTTCTTTTCATGCTTTTTCTGTTACTTTGCCTGGTTGCACAACTGATTGAGTTTTCCCAAATCAGTGTTGATTTGCCAAATATGGAATTGAGGGTTATTATTTCCTCCTGGTACCTCTGTGTCATCCTGGAAATTAGTTTGTTCAGATTTCAAACAGTTTGGTTATTTAAAGTCTTCAGTTTATTGTGCTTTTTCAAAGGTATATATTCAGCTTGATTCTTACACTTCAAATCTTCCAGTTAGCTTTGATGCAAACATTTTCTTCTGGAACGGCTTCATTTAGTTTTTGTATGTTTTGCTTCTTTTGAGTTCCCCAGATAATTTTCTTTCATTCATTGCCATCTGTTCACTTGCATGGCCAGCTTGTGCTGCAGTTTGGGAAACATGTCAGCATATTCAAGAAGGTGTATTTTTAAACTGACTTCTCAAGCATTTCTTTCTTCTGTACGAAGTCTTCTGCTCATGCATTTGATTGCACTGACATGGTTTGCAACCAGCTTGTTGTTAGCTTGAATATTGCCTCTATCATTCTGGGGGCTTTTGTCCTCCTCTTTCTGGGTTCTTTTGTTGCCCTCTCTCTGGAGCCTTTTATTGCTCTTAGTGCTTTATTAGGAATTGCCCTCCATCTGGGTCTTTCATTGTCGTCGATACTTTATTGATAGTGGCCCTCTCTCTGGGGTCTATCATTGCCCTTGGTGCTCTATTGGAAGTGGCATGCTCTCAGGGTTCTCCTAGTTCCCTGTCAATGGCTGTTTTCATCTCTTGTAGTTACTGCTTTAAATTTTTTTAAGACTGTGAGTGCAGTAACTGTGTCCACTTCAGACTGCTTATATAATGTTGATTCCTTGTTTTTGATTTATTTGTACTTTTCCTGGTTTTGGGGATGAGCTGCTGGTGGTAATGAGGCGGGTAGAATTAGGGACCTTGTGGTGAAGGATCCTCTTGGGGAGAGTGATCATTGTATGGTGGAGTTTCTGGTGCAGATGGAGGAGGAGAAAGTGGGTTCCTGGACACGCGTCCTTTGTTTGAACAGAGGGGAGTACGGTAGGATGAGAGAAGAATTGGCGAATGTTGACTGGGGGAGCGCGTTGGAAGGTAGGTCTGCTGAGGAGCAGTGGAGGATCTTTAAGGAGATCTTTCTTGGTGCTCAGCAGAAATTTATTCCGATGGTTAAAAAGGACCGTAGGAGGAGAGGTAATAAGCCGTGGATAACGAAGGAGGTGAAGGAAAGTGTTAAATTAAAAGCAGAGGCGTTTAGAGTAGCTAAGAGTAGTGGGCGAGAAGAGGATTGGGAGAGGTTTAAATGTCAACAAAGATTGACAAAGAAGTTGATAAAGAAGGGTAGGAGAAACTATGAAGCTGGGCTAGCACTTAATATAAAAAAGGATAGCAAGAGTTTTTATAAATATATAAAAAGGAAGAGGCTGGCTAGGGTGAACGTTGGACCCTTAGAGGATGAGAGGGGGGACTTAGTGGTAGGGGATGGGGAAATGGCTGAGGTCTTGAATAACTTTTTTGTTTCAGTCTTCACGGAGGAGGACGTGAATAATTTGCCGGGTGTTAGCGATGGAAAGGTGGTAGGACTGGAGGGTCTCAATGACATTATTGTTACTAGAGAGGTGGTGCTCGACAGACTGGAGGGACTGATTGTGGACAAGTCCCCAGGACCAGATGGAATGCATCCAAGGGTTCCGAAAGAAATGGCGGAGGTGATAGTGGATGCCTTGGTGGTTATTTTCCAAACGTCGCTGGATTCCGGGGAAGTGCCGGAAGATTGGAAAATGGCTAATGTTACACTGTTGTTTAAGAAGGGTGCCAGGCAAAAGGAATAGGCCGGTTAGTTTAACGTCTGTTGTAGGTAAAATGTTAGAATCCGTCATCGAGGAAATAGCGAGGCATCTTGAGGGGAATTGCTTGATAGAGCAGACGCAGCACAGTTTTGTTAAGGGGAAGTCGTGTCTGACAAATTTATTGGAGTTCTATGAGGATGTGTCTAGGGCGGTGGATAGAGGAGAGCCAGTGGATGTGGTCTCTCTTGATTTTCAGAAGGCGTTTGACAAGGTACCTCACAAGAGGTTATTGCAGAAGGTAAAGGGGCATGGAGTTGGGGGTAGGGTGTTAGCATGGATAGAGGACTGGTTGTCAAATAGGAGGCAGAGAGTGGGGGTTAATGGGTGCTATTCGGATTGGCAGTTGGTGACTAGTGGAGTGCCCCAGGGGTCGGTGTGATTTACCATTTATATAGATGATCTGGAGGAGGGAACCGAGTGTATGGTGTCGAAATTTGCTGATGACACCAAGATTGGTGGAACAGCAAATTGCGTGGAGGGTGTGGAGAGTCTGCAGAAGGATCTAGATAGGCTGGGCGAATGGGCCAGGAACTGGCAAATGGAATTTAATATTGGCAAGTGCGAGGTGGTCCACTTTGGTAGGAATAACGGTAGGAAGGACAATTACTTACGTGGCGAAAAACTGCAGCAGGCGACGGTGCAGAGGGACCTCGGGGTCCTTGTGCATGAGTCGCAAAAACCCAGCCTGCAGGTGCAGCAGGTGGTCAGGAAGGCAAATGGGATGCTGGCCTTCATAGCGAGGGGGATTGAATATAAAAGTAGGGAGGTCTTTCTGCAGCTGTGCAGGACATTGGTGAGGCCACAGCTGGAGTACTGTGTGCAGTTTTGGTCGCCGTACTTACGCAAGGATATTTTGGCCTTGGAGGGAGTGCAGAGGAGGTTTACTAGGCTGATACTGGAGTTGAGGGGGTTGAGCTACGAGGAGAGGCTGAATAAACTAGGCTTGTACTCGTTAGAGTTTAGAAGAACGAGGGGAGATCTCATTGAGACATATAAGATGATGAATGGGATGGATAGGATAGAGGTGGAGAGACTCTTCCCGCTCAGGAAGGACAGTAGGACGTGGGGGCACAGCCTCAAGATAAAGGGGGGGCGATTTAGAACGGAGGTGAGGAGGAACTTCTTCACTCAAAGGGTGGTGAATCTCTGGAATTCTCTGCCCGTTGAAGTGGTGGAGGCTGCCTCGCTAAATATTTTTAAGACGCGGGTTGATGGGTTTTTGATAAGCAAGGGGATTAAGGGTTATGGGGAGAGGTTATGGGGAGAGGGGAATGTGGAACTGAGCCACGACAGATCAGCCATGATCTTATTGAATGGCGGGGCAGGTTCGAAGGGCTAGATGGCCTACTCCTGCTCCTATTTCTTATGTTCTTATGATCTCTTTTTTTTAAGCTCTGAAGTTCCTTAAATTTTGCATTTTGGAAGCTTTAGCAGGCCCTCATTTTCTGGATCCCCTCAAACATGGGCTGTGTTCTAAAATTTTTTTTTAAGTTTCAAGATAGCAGTAGTTCTTTTTTGGGTGATTATTTCATGTTTTTTATACCTCTGAAGTTGTTTTTGTTCTCAAAGAATGTTTTGCACTTTGTGAGTTTTGGCAGGCTCTTGGTCTGATTGAGGCGCTTTTGTTAAAGCTTAGAGACAACACTTCTTCCTTAAATCTTGCAGAACTATTTTTTTTCCACAAAATTTCTGCAGGGTCTTGTTCTGCAGGTTCTCAACTTTAGACTCTGCCACCTGATTTTTATATGTTTTTTAAAAAACTTTGTAGCCATCATCCAGCTTCTCTGAATATGCTGAGCAATGGGGTTGTCACCCATTCTATAATACAAGTACAACTTCTTTTTTGGATTTTTGTTCACTGTTTTGTGAACTTCCAACAGGGTCTTGGAACGTTTGCAGTGTTGCTCATCGACTCGTGATCTAACTGTCGTAACTCAGTGGACTCAGGTTCTTGCAATTTATTGCCTATCCATCTTCTGATCTAAGCAGTTTCTTACTCTGCATTACTCAGGGTCTTGCTTCTCTTGTAGTTGTGTTCACTGGTCTTTGCGATCTGACCAGGTTTTTAATTTTTTACTCTGCATCACGTGGAGTTTTCACAACGGACCTCAACCCACTCTGATGGATTCCTAAACTTCTAAGTCTGTAATGAAGCTTCTTCAACTATTTTTTCAATTTTTCATCTTAGGTTTGTATCTCTCTAATCTGACTTCAGCTGCTTTTAGTCTTTCATACCTTAAGATACTGTTCTGGATTCATTGCTTAAAAAGCCACCTTTCACAACACCACTAACCATGAAATTGTAATCCACCACTGCTAACCATATTGTACAATGGGTTATTTGGACGTCTCAGTGATGAGACCTTGAGACTTGTATGTTTAAAATGAAACATTTTATTGTTAGCTTTTGACTATTTACAGATCCCAGGTTACTGTCGTCCATAGTGCTGCTCACCATGCAGGTAGCTGTTTCCAATTGTCATCAGCTACTTCCAGAATGTTGTATTTGAGTTCAATGCCATGTGACTATACATTATATGGTGGGTGAGCGCCTTTATGTCACAATGGCATGCAGACACACACATCATACTATAGTTCCATGTAAAATACATTTGATATAATAAAATCTTGAATGTTAATACTTAATAGTAAATCCAGACAGTACACAATAATCTAGAAGACTAGTTTATAAAAGAAATGGATTAAGTCCAAACCATCCCTCAAACAGAAACAGCAGTATAGTTGGCAATTTTATACTTAAAAGCCTAGATTGACTATACTCGCATTACAGAAGTATTCTCCATAACGTACCATGCTGTTAATGTACCTTTGACTTTTTTTTAATTCATGCTCACAGCCTTAGGTGATGTCATTGTTGGTCAGCTGACAGGAGTTCATTTTCAGTTTCAATTTTAGAAGGGACAGCAAGCCAAAAAGAAGTGTTTTGCCTCTCTCCCTGTTGTTTTGAAAATTCTGTTGGTTAGCTAAAAACAAGATCTTGTTTTCTCAAAGGTGAAAATCTACTGTTGTTGGGGGCTGGACCAGTCTCTGGTGTTTTGGGAAGCTGCCTTGTCTTAAAACTGTTCAGAGCAAGTTGGTGTGTTTTTACAGAATTTGAGTCCTTTTTAAAATGAGAACTGCAGACTTCAACCAAAGGACTCAATTTTCATTATCGCATAATCAGTAGACTTTGCTGTATTGAATCCATTTAAAGAATTTTGTCTATGGTAAGGGTTTTGCTTTGATTGAAATATATTAGATATCTTTGTTAAGGGTTATACATGATAGTAGCTGTTTGTTTCTTGTTTGCAATTGATAAAAGCTCTTGCAAATTTTCTTACTAAACATGTTAACTATATTCTTAAATAAACTTTATTTGATAAAAGCTCCCTAGTGGGTCTTTTGAATCATATCTGAAGTGGAATATATCATGCTTATCCTAGCCAAATTCAAGATGCAAAATTTATGATTCAGGCAAGCTTCATACAATACTTTGGAGTTTCTGACCTGAACCATAACAGTACACTGTAAAAACTTCCTGATTTTATAGAAAAAAGATCTGCATTCTAATTAGTTCAAACTAATGCCCTACTCAAAAGGTGAATGCCAGACCCCTTGACTTGAGTAATCTTGGATGGAATTTTCTGGCCGTTCACACTTACGGGAATCTCTCGTCCTGCTGCTTTGCATGGAAATTTGGCTGAGCACCAAATTCTCCTTGCTCATTTGCAGCAGGGGACAGGATGTGAACGGCCAGAAAATTCCAGCCAACTTCTTGTACTGAATTCAAAATAATAGCTTTTATATTAACAATGCAAACTGTACTCTTGACACATTGGAAGAAACATTAATTTTGTATACTTTAATTGGTGTAGCTAAAATAAAAAGTAAACTGCTCTCAAATGATGGGCTTCTATATTTTCAAAAGGACTCAAATTCTGTAAAAACACACCAACTCGGCCAGCATTTGGTGAAAGAGGGATGACATTTTGGATGGAGGCAGAATTTTTCTTGTGGGGCTTTAGGACTCTGTGGTCAGACCTGAACTGCGTGGGGAACAATCACTTGGCTGTGATTTTCCATGAGTTGGCCACATAGCAGCCAGAGGGCAGATTTACTATCCAATTAAGGACAGTGGTGAGCTCTCAAAAATGGAGGGCTTCCCCAACACCAGTCCAGAATGAGCCAGTTTCCCCAGCTAAAAATTGACAAGATCTTAAATAGCTACTTTCAGCAGTTGCCATAAAATCTTTACCTTTCAACTCACACTTCATCACAGCAAAGCAGACTGTTCAGAAACACACCATTCTGTTCAATCCTGAGCTGAACTTCTGACCCCATATCCATTCCATCTCATTATTATCTACATCCTTCCCTACATCATCTTTTCTATTGCTGAAACCTCTTTCCATGAGTTGATCACTAATAGCACCAATTTCTTCTGCGTATCTCTCATATTAATCTATGTAAGTTTAAGGTTAATCAAAACTGTTGTTTCTATCTCAGTGTGCACCAAATCCAAGTTAGCCATCATCTCTGCTGTGTTGGTCTGCAATGGCTTCTTTTAAGTTTTAAGACTAAAATTCTCATCCTTGTGTTTAAGCCTCTTCACAGCCTCATCACTCAATGACCAAATCACTGAAAGCCTTGATCAGAAAAGGCCATTTAGCCTGTTAAGTTTGTACTGACTCTCTGTCTCTCCATCAACCAACATCCACTGCCTTTTTCCCATCACTGCAATTTTTTTATCTTCCAATAACTGTCCCATTTCCTTTTGAAAATCACAATTAAATCTGCCCCGCCACACTCTCAGGCATGCACCCCAGAGCTTAAACACTCACTACATCAAAATGCTTTGGTTTATGTTGTTGCTGTTTCTTTTGCCAATTACACTGAATTATAACAATTGGGCCTCATCCCTTGTACCAATGGGCACAGTTTCTCCCCATGTACTCTGCCTAAACTCCTCAAGATTTTGAACATTATCAAATCTCAACTCAATGTTCTCCAAAGAAAACAGTCCTAACTTCTCCACTCAATCCAATTAACCAAGTCTTTCATCCCTGGAACAATTCTCACAGGCGATGGTGCAGAGGGACCTCGGGGTCCTTGTGCATGAGTCGCAAAAACCCAGCTTGCAGGTGCAGCAGGTGGTCAGGAAGGCGAATGGGATGCTGGCCTTCATAGCGAGGGGGATTGAATATAAAAGTAGGGAGGTCTTGCTGCAGCTGTATAGGGCATTGGTGAGGCCGCAGCTGGAGTACTGTGTGCAGTTTTGGGCGCCGCACCTGCGCAAGGATATTTTGGCCCTGGAGGGAGTGCAGAGGAGGTTTACTAGGCTGATACCGGAGTTGAGGGGATTGAGCTATGAGGAGAGGCTGAATAAACTAGGCTTGTACTCGTTAGAGTTTAGAAGAATGAGGGGAGATCTCATTGAGACGTATAAGATGATGAATGGGATGGATAGGATAGAGGTGGAGAGACTCTTCCCGCTCAAAAAAGACAGTAGGACTAGGGGGCACAGCCTCAAGATAAAGGGGAGGCGGTTTAGAACGGAGTTGAGAAGGAACTTCTTCACTCAAAGGGTGGTGAATCTCTGGAATTCTCTGCCCGTTGAAGTGGTGGAGGCTGCCTCGCTAAATATTTTTAAGAAGCGGGTTGATGGGTTCTTGATAAGAGAGGGGATTAAGGGTTATGGGGAGAGGGCGGGAAAGTGGAACTGAGCCACGACAGATCAGCCATGATCTTACTGAATGGCGGGGCAGGCTCGAAGGGCTAGATGGCCTACTCCTGCTCCTATTTCTTATGTTCTTATGTTCTTAAATCTTTTTTGCATTTATTTCAATGCCTTTACATCCTTCCTAAAATATATTGCTCAGAATTGGACACAACACCTTAATTGAGTCCAAACCAGTGTTTAATAAGGTTCACCATAATATTTTTGTCTTTGTATTCTATGGGCTGAATTTTTTGATTCCACTGACCTTTAAAACTTGTGGGTGGAACCCGGATGCAGAACACCTAGCCCCATTTTCAACAGATCCAATTTTTGATTGCAGAAGGAAGGAGTGATTTCCACAGGCTAGAAACCTGGGATCAGTTGGTCATTTGAGCTTAATGCCATGCTCAAAAAGACCCCCTTTCAGCTGGTCCTGGGGCTTCAACCTGCAATTTGGGAGCCATGAGTTGATGGAGTAGATAGAAGCAATCTTGAAGAATGGATACATTTTGTTTAACTGTCATGATCCAAGGTTTTTTAAATGCTCTGCTCTTCAAACATGAAAAAAAACAGGATGAAGCTATGAGAGTTAAGGACACTCTGCTGGACTGCTCTGATTGACAGACCAGCTGGTGTAGGTTGGAAAAAAGTAACTTTGTTAACATTTCCAAAGAGCTATTATTATGTCATATAGAACGTTTGGTTGAGTTTCAAAAGTGACAGTTATCTCAGCAGGCATTTGGAATTCAGTTTAAAGAGCCTATTAAAGAATTAGGCATCTTTGACGTGGGATCTAAGAAGTATTTTGTTTATAATAGATTTACCACTTGTGGAAATGTAAAAGCTTTGAATGGGTTTCATGAGTGGCAGTTATTTTCCCTTTTAGGAGCGTATGATGAGATATGCATTAGATCATTAGAAGTTTTTAAAGTTTTCAGACAATGTAGTATCTTAAACAAGTCGAAACACAAAGACACATTTTGAAGGTGTAGATCCAAAGGACCCCCAATGATAAACAATGAGAGCTCAAAATATTTGACTGCCTACTTGAATTTATCTGACCTCAGAAAATTACAGAGGAATTTACTCCAGGAAAAATGAACAAACAAGGCTCCCTTGAGTGGTTTTAAAACTCAATGTTCCATTTGGTTGGAGTTATAGATATTTGAGTATTATCCCTGAACCAATGCAGCCATGATCTCATTGATCTCAGGCTCAAGGGCTAAATGGCTGACTTTTATTTCTATGTTTCAATAAAAGTTATTGCAACAAATTAGGTAAAATACTTAAGGAAATGAATTGAACGAATCCTCTGATCCCTAGTATTTTGAGGCAGCAGATTTTAGCCAGAAGTATAGTAGCAGCATTGGAAAGAATGACTGGGAATATCCTCTAGATTTTCTACTTCTGAAGATAAATGTAATCTGCTGTTTGTAAATTGATGTGAAGGCTGAGCTAAGGCACTGGAGGGCACCTGGTACCTGTAGAATCATACCCAAACAATTAATGGCAGAAAGTCAGCAATAGAAAGAAAAAATGAACCATGTGACTAAGTTAAAAATAAGATTGCAACCCACAGAGGTCAGCACATCAAAATGTCTGGACTAAATGCCAACTCTATGCTGAAATGGGAAGACAAAGTTTGATCTGGACTGTGGACAGTAGAGTCCTGTACTCAAATACTCTTCTACTCACTTTCTTAACATGACCAATTAATCATTCGCTACAACTATTTTTATACTGATTCTGCTGACTATGTAGTCTGCGGGCCAAATTTTGCTGCAGTGGAGTATCTTGCAACATAGTCAGTTAGCTAGCCTTGTTTGTTGCATACTGAGGTTTCAAATTATTTTGCCTAAAGTTATTGGAACTGCAAGCTGATAATGCAATGAGAGCAGCAGGGCATCTGGATCAATGGTGAACAAAAAGGTATCTCCTTAAGCAATGAAAGTTAAGGATTGAGAAATTAGCAGAGGAATGACTGAGAAGAGCGATTTAAAGTGGGTGGATTCATTGTTAAATCCAGCACATAAAGAAATAAAGAGAACAGAAGGATTTGGTTAAGTGAAAGAGAATTTTTACAAAATGAAACTTGACATTTTTAATTCACAATCTGAAGGAACGAGATGCCATTCTGGCTGGCAATTATTAACACAATATCACATTGTTAAAAGGTACTTACAATGCTAAGAACTCAACATTTCTACGGCAAGCAGAATAAACAATTAATTGCAAATGCAGCCGCCAGATGAGAAATAGTTTTTTAAAATTCCTTCGCGAATGTGAGCATTGCAGGTGAGGTCAACATTTATTGCTCATCGCTAACTCATCCAAGAGGGTGGTGGTGAGCAATGTAATATATGTAGACCCATAGTGGAGTTACTACACTGCTAATACAAGCAGTTTGTCGTGACACAATTCAAGAGTTATCTACATCCCGAAGTACTTAAGGAAGTAGTCCTAGAAATAGTGGATGCATTGGTAGTTATTTTGAAGATTCTAAAGACTCTGGAACAGTTCCTACAGACAGATGAGTAGCTAATGTAACCCCACTATTTAAATAGGGAGTAAATACAATTATAGACCAGTCAGCCTGATGTTGGTATTGGAGAAGATTCTAAAGTCAATTATCAAGGATTTTATAGCAGAGCACCTGGAAAACAGTGGCAAGATTAGACAGAGTCAGCATAGATTTACAAAAGGGAAATCATGCTTGACAAATCCACTGGAATTCTTCAAGAATGTATCGAGTAGAATTGATGAGAGGGAGGCAGAGGATGTGGTTTCTTTGGACTTTCAGAAAGCATGCGACAAAGTCCTACATAAGAGGCTGATGTGTGCAAGTAAAAGGCATGGGATTGGAGGTAATGCATTGAGATGGATAGAAAATTGATTGGCAAACAGGAAACAGAGTAGGAATAAATAGGTCTTTTTCCAAATGACAGTGAGGTACCACAGGGATCAGTGCAATGACCCCAGCCATTCACAATGTATATTAATGTTTTGTGAAAGAACTAAATGCAATATCTCCAGATCTGCAGATGACACAAAGGTTGGTGGGAAGATGAGCCATGAGGAGGATGCAGAGATGCTTCAGTGTGACTTGGACAAGCTGAGTGAATAGGTAAATGCACAGCAGATGCAGTATCACTTGGATAAATATGACGTTATCCATTTTGGTAGCAAAAACATGAAGGCAAATTATTAACTGAATGGCTATAAATTGAGAGAAGGGAATATGAAACGAGATCTGAGTGTTCTCCTACACCAGTCACTGAAGGTAAGTATGCAGGTGGTAAAGAAGGCAAATGATACGTTGGCCTTCATAGGAAGAGGATTTGAGTACAGGAGAGTATGAGAAGTATTTGGATTCTAGCGTATAAGGAGAGATTGAATTGGTTCAGATTATATTCGTTGGAGCTCAGAAGAATGATGGGGAAATCGAATAGACACTTATAACATTTCAATAGGACTGGACAGGGTAGATGGGGGAAGGATATTCCCAATAGCAAGCAGTCCAGAACCAAGTGTCATTGTCTACGGATAAGTGGTAAACTATTAGGATTGAGATAAGGGGAAATTTCTTCATCCAGAGACTGATAAGCTTATGTAATTTGCTCCAACAGAAAGTAGTTCAGGCCAAAACACTGCAGGTTTTCAAGGACGAGTTAGTTCATCTCTTGGGCCAAAAGGGATCAAAGGATATGGGGAGCGAAGGCAGGATCAGGCTATTAAGTTGGATGATTAGCCGTAAGCATACTGAATGGTGGAGCAGGCTCAAAGGGCTGAATGTCCTATTTCTGCTCCTATATTCTATGTCTGTTTGCTAGAAGTTGCTGGCCAACTCATATATTAAACAAGATGCCTGTCATTCAGACATCATTATTTTTCAACAATATCTGGTCTAGTGTCTTTAACCATGAATAGAACCTGAGGAGGGCTATTGAGTACCAACTAAAATTAATTCTCCTCACTGTCAGCCATTTTCCTTTTAATGAAGGCCTACTGCCATTTTGCAAGTGCTTTTCAGACATGGCCCAAACAACTCATGGATGAAATAATCTGCACAATATAACCATGGGCATCTTAAGGAGCTGTCCCGGCCAGGTTTTGGGAAAGCATTGGAAATAGCCTGCAACATATCAAAAGGTCTTCAAAAGTCACATAGAAACAAAAGGCAACCCTTTTCTTAAAAAGAAATTCTCAGCACTGCTTTTGGAAATGAACGTCTTGTCTCAGCAAACTGGCCAAATTTTTGGAAAAGGTTAAAGAAAAGCTGGTAAATGATGTTGCCATTTATTGAATACATATTGATTTTTCCATTAGTTTTTGATAAAGTATCACACAAAAAGCTGTTAAGGAAGATTGCATTCTGTGATTTGGTGTTATATTTGAACCCAGATTGCCAATTTATTACATTCATATAGATGGAGGTTTATTATTAATGGCAGCAAATCTTCGGGGGTTCAAACACTAGTGGGATTCCACATGAATCAATATTCAAACCACGGATCTTCACCACCTATATGAAGGTTGAATAAACAAATTGTGTACAAAGATCATTAGGTTTGTCAATGTCAAATGTTTGAAGGCGACAGATCCAAGAAATACATTCAAGAATTTTAAAGTGAAGGAATGGCGGGTTGGAGCTCTAGCTAAAATGTTTCAGAGCTTACTAAGTGCAAGGATGGCACACCAGATTATAGCAGAGTTTACGAAATACAACGATGGCACACTAGATTATAACAGAGTTTACTAAATGAGGATTGCACACCAGATTATAGCATAATGCCCAGTTAGAAAATATAAACAAAGCTAATAAAATCTAATATCTAAAATATGAAAATACAATTACAAAGAATATTTACAAAATACAATTCCATGTCAATCAGGATTTATATAAATTCTGATGGAGTGGTTTGGTAAGTAACAGGAATGTGCTGAAAGTTACCTGCAAAATGCCATAAACCCTCCAAAAAATCTAACTGTCAATTCCTAGAAAGTGTTTTAGTGATTTTGCACCCACTGATTACAGACAATAATTTTTGTTGTATGAAATGTACAGTAAAAATAATTGCAGTGTTATTGAACTGGATTGCCAGATGACACAGAATCCACTTCTTGATTTTGGCACTGGAGGCAAAATTCCTTTCAATTATGACTGTGAACCTGCTAAGCTGGAAGTTTCAATGTGGTGAAAAGTCTGACAACACCAGGTTTTAGTCCAACCTATTTATTTGATAATATACTCACAAGCTTTCGGGTTAGTCCCTTTGTCAGGTGGAGACCCATTCACCTGACGAAGGGACTAACCCAAAAGCTTGTGAGTATATTATCAAATAAATAGGTTGGACTAAAACCTGGTGTTGTCAGACTTTTCACTGTGTTTACGCCAGTCCAACGCCGGCATACCCACACCATGAGTTTCAATGTGGTCATACGTTACTAAAGTCCTACTGAAGTCAAGCTATCGCTTGAAGCCGTTTGAACATACATCAGCTCTCCAACAAAGACACTGGGTAGAGGTGAGGCCCATAAGTAATGGTCTCAAAGGCCTCTTAAGCAATGAGGATTATCAGTAAGTAAATCCTGTAGATCTTTTAAGGGCAAAACAAATGAGAAGAAATTACAGCATCAGTCATGACCATAGCAGGGTAATACAAGGAATTTTGTTTGTTCTCTTTCTGTCCTTGGTACCCAACACCAGCCTGCCTCTGCCATTTCTTTAAATATTATATTACTTATGCAGTTAGGCATTTATTTTGGGAAATAGAAAGAGGCTGGAGATCCAGAAACAACCCTCAGTTAAGTTAAATAGAAGCAGAAAATTATGGGAAGACTCAGCAGATCTGGCAGCATCTGTGGAGAGAGAAATGGAGTTAATGTTTCAAGTCCATATAACTCTGCACAGTGGTTAGTTAGGTTCCATGTTCCTGAGGGAGGGCTAAATGTTGTCCTTGGGATAAAGTAAGAAGTCTCACAACACCAGGTTAAAGTCCAACATGTTTATTTGGAATCCTTCATCATACAACCACAAAGGATCTATCTGTAGTAAAAGGCTGGTTGAAGGGAGAAAGAATGATGGAAAGGACAATCCGCTGGAGCCCTTTAGTAAAATATTATTTTCGGTTCATGACTGGAAAGGTCTTTAACAAAAGTAATTTTTTTTAGATACAATCCTGGTAGTTCTAAAGATTGAGTTGAATGTTATCTATTGCAGGGACTATTGAGAAATGCCCAATCCTAAACTAAGGGTGATTTAACCAGGCTAGGCAATTGCCATATTAGGTAAAATCCACAGTATCCTGATCTTGACAATTATTTACAGTGTTAAATTACTGGTTGAAGAATCTTTTGGGGTGACAGTTGAGTAAGAAGTTCACTTTACTAACAAGTTCCACCCATTAAAAATTCAGAACTTTGTGAATAGGATTTCACATGGGAATGTAAAAGTTTTTTCCACACCGAAGATCTGATTGAAATTGATAAACACCAAAAGAATATTTTCACAAAAGCTCAAGCCATCAGGCTCTTTTTGAAGAAGACACCTCAGATTTGCAAAAACAAAGCATGCACAATATGATTAATGAGCCATTTTATCTATTTTGGATTGTTGCCTACTTGTGATGTGTGTAGAATCACAGTAACATATAATAGTATAGCACAGAATGAGACCATCGTGACTTTTCCAGATCTTTCAATGAGCAGTTCAGTTAATCCCACTCCCTATCTTTACCCCATGCCCCTGCAATACCTTCTCCTTCAAGTATTTATCCAGTTCCCTTTTGAAGGCTACAACTGAATCCGTATCCACCACTACAACATCTATCAGCAAGAAGAACAAGAGTTGTTGTGGAAACACCATCACATCCATGAATTTCCAGTCCTTCATCAGAATCATGGAATTCCATAACACCACTGTGGGGACACTACCACTGCAAGGTCTGCAGCAATTTAAAAGAGAACATTAACATTTCATATGGACAACAAGGAATGTTCTATAAAAATGCCCTTGCTGAGTCATCCACAGCCCAAGACCAAATAAGAAAACCTACGTCCATAACTTGAAGTGGTCTTTATTAAATCATGCTGAGAGATGTGTGCAGATAGTTTGATTGGTCTTAGCTTCAAATTAAAAGGATTACAAAAGATGAGATATATACTTTTCCCCAAAAAAACTAAGTGCCTAATGGGTGGGAATAGGGGAGATTTTGACATTTGTCTTCGGGCAAACAGTTGAATGAATTTAAGGCACTCTGCGCATTACAGACTCCATCAGAGGATTCCCATCAGTGGGGGGGTGGGGAGAGAGGGGGCGGCGGCCTAATCCTGCCTGAAAGGCCGCTATCAGCCTGCAGAAGGGGCTAGTGCGCATATCCTGATCTCCCAGTCTCCCACCCTCCATGGCCGGCCTCCTGATGACCAGACCTGGCCTCCGATCCCCAACCCCACCACCAGCCCCCATACCCATGCAAAAGTTCCTCCCAATCCCTCCCCCCACCCTCCTAGTCTGGCTCTGCCCCCTTGGCACTGCCTAGTGCCCAAGGTGCACTGCCAGTTTGTCTGGTTGGCAGTGCCAGGCTATTAGTGCCCAAGAGGCACTCCGTCTGCCCCAACGTCCCATGGGAGGCTCAATGGCCTCCAGTCCCACCAGAGAGGCCATCGTGCCTGGCTCCCGTTGATGGTAACCAGCCGTGATCCCCACAGGTATGGACCTCCACCAGTGTGAGCAGAAGCTTTAGCAAGCCTGGACAATTGAGTTCCGGGCTCGCTAAAGAGATGCAGAGCAGCTTCTGCATATGGTAATGAGTCTCACACTGTTCACGATGCAAGGTTGATTATGTTGTAAAAAATGGATCAGGAAGATTGTGACTGGCTGGACGCTGATCGTGAATCCCATTTTTTCCCCTCTTGCTGACATTTTCTGGACCTGGAAATCATGTCAAGATTTCACTTTAATTTAGTTACTTTAACTTGAACTCAGGAATTAATGAATACATTCACCTACCCATTCTACATCCATCAAAATGGCTGAATTAAACAAACTAATATAAATCCAAAAAATTTATGATTGCTATTCACATAGCCAGAGACAGAGTTAAGACAGTCAATCTTTGACAAATTTGATGAGGGCATTCATGAAGCCATGCAGAAGTCTCAGAAAATTATATGTAATAATGAAACACATGCCATAACCTTTCAGCTTTTACAGTATAGAATGAAACCAATGTCTTAGACATGTAATTCAAAGACGCAAGTCTCTAAAAAAATTCAGGACCACTATTCTATACAACGTGGAGGTAATTACTCTCCAGGAAAAGATAGAATGAGAAATATCTAGTAAAAACCCACTGATTGAGGCATGTTTCCCAAGAATAATTTTGTAAAATGCCACCTGAAACAAATTGAAAGCTTGAACATTTGATAAACCTGTCAGCATCGAGTTAATCTGCTAAAAACATTGTTTATGTCCTAGGTTTGGAAAAGGGGAGATTAGCAAGTGTTCCCACTCCTTATCTAAGGGGAAGTTAGGAAAGTGCAAGGGAAAAAGAAACGGAAGGATGTGGTATAGTATGATCTGAATGGCAGAACAGGTCAACTATCAGGTCAACATTTTATGTTCCAGATAAAGGTTGTTTTGATTCTGTGTTGCAAACACTATATTTTTGTTACTCACTCATGGGATGTGGGTGTCACTGGTTGGGCCACCATTTATTGCCCATCCCAAATTACTCTTGAACTGAGTAGCTTGTTGGGCCATTTCAGAGGACAATTAAGAGTCAGCCATACTGCTGTGGGTCTGGAGTCACATGGGCCAGACCAGGTAAGGACAATAGATGTCCTTCCCTAAAGGAACTTAGTGAACCAACTAACAATCTTCATGGTCATCATTAGACTTTTAATTCCAGATATTTTATTGAATTCAAATTTCACCATCTTCCATGGCTGAATTTGAAGCCAGGCCTCTAGAGAATTATCCTGGGTATCTGGATTACTAGGCCAGTGATATGCCACTTCCCTTTGATTAATATTATACTTCTTAAGAGGACATCTTAATTGGTAAGCACTTAAGCCAACTAACTATAGGGATGGGAAGATCCAACAGTAGACTGTATAAATTTTAAGGCAAATTTCTAATTTTTCTATTCCTGGAAACTGTTAAAATAACAAATAAACTGAAATAAACAAATGTGAAAAACAGCATTTCAAATACTTCAGATGATCAATTGCTTTTGGGGGCAGTGACTTTTGTAACAGAACTGGAACCTTTTGTTATGATACAGAGACCTCAAAAAGCCAAAGACACATACTGACAGGAGGCAAGAACTAAAAGAGCAGCTAAATTTGGTGTTCAGAAGCTCTTCAGCAAGGGCAATCCAAAAGTTGTATAAACACAAAACATCATCATCAATTTTTTCTTTTGAACTAAGGTAAAAGCACTGGTATAAGGTTAAAGAATGAACTATGATGATATGTAAAGTTTAAACAGTAGGTTATCACTCTTGCGCAACAATTTGGTTTAATGCGTATTTTCCATTCCCTTTTCTCCATATGCTTGCATTTTCATAACCTCGTAATTTAAACTGTCCAAGTTATTGGTTATTTGACTGATTTATTCATATTGTCAACTCATGTAACTGAAACCTAAATTCTTTAATCACTCTCTTCTCCTACTGTGCTTGCAGAAATACAAGACAGCCTTTTGAGGGCCTCCAAAGAGAATGTGACATACATTGTGACCCGACACTCCTCTGTAACACTATCCACATAAAACAACTACAGTTCTGTTGTGACTTTCCTGCTTGTATCAATGAGTATCTGTTTACCACTTCAAAATGTCCATTTCTGATTCTTAATATGCAAAACAAGTTAACTTTTGGATTTGATGTTCCTCTACTGAGGTTTTCGTACAAATGATGTGTCTATCAGACTTCCAAACCACTGCATCACAGCTAAAGATGCTCATGGTAAAATTCAAGTTGTAGCACAAGTACCAATTCATTCTGTAACCAATGAGATTATACACTTTCAGAAAACCATATATACAAACTTATTTTTGAGTTGTTTTTCCAGTCATACTTGAAAGGTAGTATTTTATGAATGATAACATTTAAAAGAGTCTTTACAAATTCAAACCTATGTTTTATTTCTTTATACTACCTGTTACTTACATTCATGTGTCTCTCTCTCACACACACAAAGTTTATTTACACAACACTGATTGATGAACCAGCTTGTGAACCTCCCATGAAGTTCGCATTTACTGAGATAAGTGTACTTTAGATGCATAATAAGGAACTGCCACATTCACACATATTACCAATCATTAATAGATTTAATTTAATGCATTTTTTTCTGAAAACAGGAATTCAACATTGCAAATATATACATTTGACTCAATAATTACTTTATTTTTCGATTTTAGTTACAAGCATATCCAGCAATGTTACTTATCTACTGATTTTTAAATGAAAATAATGTCTTTTTAAAAAAGCAGTTGTAAGTTTCTTGGCAATGATCAAACATTCTTCAGCTATCTTTAGACTGGATTAAGATCTGTATCTTAAGCAAATAAGCAGGTATGTTACTGATCAGAATTAGTGGTAATGAGGCTTGAGATACCATATTTTAATATTAACACAATTTCTAAAAATATTGTTTTCACTACTAAAATGGGGAAAAATACTTTAGGATGTGAAGTTCTTAAATTATGCTGATTTAACTATTAAAATATAATTATGTTAATAATTTATGTTTCATACCTCATGACATACAGTTACATAAATGATACTTTCTTAAACTATATTAGAGAGTAGTATAGACCACTAAACATTTTAACCTTATTTGTTGAAGTATTCAATAATTCGTTGGTTAGACTCAAGAACTTCATTAATGTCAACTGAATAGAATGGATTCAATGCTTTTTTGTAAGTGTAATAGGTTCTCTTTGTACTCAAACGTTTAAAGTCTGTGTAATCTACATACTATTGTGAACATTCTTATTTTTTTATATGGGATGTGGGTGCCCATCCCTAATCGCCCATGAACTGAGTCACTTGTCAGATCACTTTAGAGGGCAGTTAAACAGTCAACCACATTGCCGTAGGTCTCGAGTCACAAGTAGGCTAGACCAGGTATGAATAGCAGATGTCTTTCGCTAAAGGCATTAGTGAACCAGCTGGGTTTTTACAACAATCAGAATTGTTATGGTGCAAAGGGAGGCCATTTGGACCATAATGTCTCCATTGGCTCTCCAAACAAGCATCATGACTTAGTGTCATTGTTCTGTCTTATCCCCATACCCCTGCACATTGTTTCCATTCAAGTAATCACCTGATGCCCTTTTGAATACCCCGATTGAACCTGCCCCCACAAAACTTCCAGGCAGTGCACTCCAGACCTGAACCAGTGTCTGTGAAAACATTCTCTCACGTCACATTTGCTTCTTTTGCCGAGCATTTTAAACCTGTGTCCTCTCGTTCTTGATCCTTCTACGAGTTTCTCCCTATCTAGTCTGTCCAGCATCCACACCCCCCCATGATTTTGAACACCTCTATCAAGTCTCCACATAGCCTTCTTTTCTCCTTGGAGAACAGTCCCAACCTCTCCATATCTAAAGTTTCTCGTCCCTGGAACCAATCAACAATGTTTTTATGGTCACCATTTTTAATTAATAAAATCAGTTTTTCAATTTCAGATTATTAACTGAATTTAAATTCCACTAGCTGTTGTGGTGGGCTTTGAACCCTTGAGCTTCTGTCATTGTAGGACTTGACTGCATACTTAAAATACAAGACATTCCACTAATACATAATTTCACGATATATCCAATGTTTTCAAGCAACATGGATTAGCACAGGAGCTTTTTCTTTGTATCTGGCACTTAACATTAAACCTGCTCTAAGTTAATTATGACAATTAAGGCTATACCAAAGGTGCACAGTTCTTTGTGCTTGCATCTTGTAATGAACAATTGAAAAGCTAATTAAAATAATTTACATTCACATTAAAAGATCTAAAGCACATTTGATGGTGCATCAATACCAAGCATTTCATTCAAAACTGCAACGATCAGAGATACCTTACCTTATGATGAAGGGCACAAAGGGGGCCAGGCTGAGAGCTGAGCATGTGCCATCCAAGGGGGATGGATATAATCGACCCAAAACAAGCAGCAACAAGAACAGGCTAGGATGCAGCTTCAGCACACCAGAATCACTGCATATATACAATAAGAGAACAAGATCTTTAATCATTAAATATACCAATATTTTATTCTAGCAGGGCATTGATCTACTGTTATCCACTATACGTTTGTTTTATTTGTAGTCGCCTTTTGGAATTTTTAACTTTTGATCATCAAATATTTTGGTTTTTCATACGAAGAAGTGATATTAGGTCAAATTTAACATAGGAGGGCTGACATCCATGGAACACACAGGTCGTGGAAGTACAAAAATGTTTATATTCAGAGCTGGATTTCTGTGACATCACAGACACATCGTGGCCTTTAAAAATGGTGGCTGGGACCTGGAACAGATCACTCCCATTTCCAGCAGATCCCATTTCTGGCAGTCAGGGAAAGTGGGAGGGGTGTGAAGCACATTTATGCTCGGTGCAGAGGACATGCAAATCTGATTTTTGTTCCAGAACCAGCCTCAATCCTTAGTATGTATTACATGACTTTATGGTTGAAACACAAATGTTCTTGAAGGGCGCGTAAGGTATGTAGAACTGTCAGTTATTCAAGTCCCCTAGCCTACAAAACATGAAAAACATACTTGCCTGAGTCTAAGAGAGTAATAAAACAATTGTTCTAAAGGTTTCAATAGACGTCCATTGACATAATCCGAAATGCTATCAACAGAGCACTATTATTGCTTAACTGCTTCCAAAGCCGCTTATGATCACAGTGTGGGAAAAGGGCTATAAGTTCATAATTCGATCGACATATCCAAGAAGTTGTTAAAGGATTAGCTGTCTTTGATCTACTTGGGGGATTCAAAGACAGTGCGTGTGCTTCCATGAATTTGTGTGTTATTTTTATATAATAAAGTTTTTAATAGATACTTTGATCTTTATTTTGTTTCATCTTATCATAGCATCTGAAGTCTGCCCATGGTGGAAACTGAGCAAGTTGGCATGGAGGGTGTAAGGGCAAAGGTTGGGAAGGTGGGAGGGCATCAATTGGCATGTATTTAATAAATTGGCATAGGGGCTATGGAGGTGAGTGGATTTCTTAGGTTGGCAGGGAGGGGCTCACTGATGGCATTTAAAGCCCCATCCGATCTCTGTAACACCTGGATGTTCCATAACGATCCCTATCCCTATTGACCTCACCATTCCTTTTACCCTAGCTAATTTCACATTTCTTTGTGCCGCCACAACAGCCATGCCTTCAGCTATCCAAGTTTTATACTCTGGAATTATTTGACTAAACCTCTCTATACTTCGACCAATTTGCGGGGTTACCCCTGCTAATAATGTGGGTGCATTTACACCACTGGACTCTTTGGCTCCGCATTATTTTTTCTAACTATACCTCTGTGATGCATCTTATGATTTCCTTCTATATAAAAAGGTGCGATGCAAATGCAAAGTATTGCTGTTTTATAAGCGAAATGTCTAATTTCACCAGATATTCTTCATGAGCTAAAATATTTTTCAAAAGTTTTTAAACTTATACAGGAGGATAGCAGCCTGCCACAAACAGAAATGGAAGCGCAACCAAGCACATTAATATTTGGTTGAATGCAATCCATATCTTGGTTCCTTTTTTAAAATGGCAGGTCAAGAAAATCCTATTGCAGAAGAGTACCAATAATGAACCTCACTACAATTTTAACAATTTAGGAGGGGGAGAGAGGGAAAGAAATAAAAAGAGCAGTGATGTAAGTGGTTTCAATTAAGTTAAAACACAGAAGGTACATGTACAATATGACAACAATAAAGCCAAATATCAGAACAGTAACTATAGTTATGAAGAAACATAGAAAAATAGAAGCCCTACAGTACAGAAGGAGGCCATTTGGCCCACTGAGTCTGCACTGACAACAATCCCAACTAGGCCTATCCCCGTAATCCCACATATTCCCACCCTGCTAATACCTCTAACTTGGGACACTAAAGGGCAATTTAGCATGGCAAATGCACCCAACCCACACATCTTTGGACTGTGGAAAGAAACTGCAGCACCCGAAAGAAACCCACACAGACAAGGGGAGAACATGCAACTTCCACACAGACAGTACCCCAAGCCTGTCTGGCCCCTGGAGCTGTCAGTGCTAACCACTGTGACACTGTGCCACCCACTTACTGGACCTAAACATTGGGAAATCAGTGATGAGGTGCTCATAAATTTAAAATTGTTCCTGAGGAGAGGGAGATATTTCTTTTTACATAAGGCTATTGGAATATTAAGCGGGGAAATGACATACTTTAAGAAAAAAAAGATAAGCGCCCAGCAACAATAACAGCTACATGGTTAGAAAGAGAGAGCAGGCAGTGGAGTTGGTATTGCAATGTTCCAGCTGAAATTCATCACAGAAAGAATGGGATCACCTCCTGTATTCTAAAATCTGTGGTCAATGATGGAAACAAAGTGGATTTTGATCAGCTTGTTTTGGACGCAAAAACAATTCAAAGCTATTTTTCCGCAAGTTGTCAACTTTAAACATACTTTAGTTTCTTACCTGTGCATTGTGTTTGCCACTGACTCCAGTTGTTCTAGGAGGAAGGGGTAAAGTGTAGGAAAACGAGTAAAGAATTCTCTACCTGTCATCCTAAATGGAATAAAGTAATATAAAATGAAACACTATTTTTCTGATCATTGCAATTTCCATTAGTGACAATTGTAGGCTACCAATTTACTAATTCAAATTATTAAGTTACTAATTTCCTGGAGCAGCAATCTTGTAAATTTTCTAAAGTCTAACAGTTTTGATTTCAACAAAGTGAAAGCTAAATATATGTTGCAATTATGGGGAGTACTGCCAAATACTTTTCAAAAATTGAATGTATCAAAAAATTCACATAGTCAGCCATCAAATCGTTTGTCTTAGATCACAAATTACACATCTTGGGAAGATCTTATTTTTCCAATAAAAATTAATTTAGCACAAGACATCAAGGGCAAATGAATATTTTAATAGGCCATAAATTTGTTTGAAGGGCAACAATACACAAAACTGCCCATGTCAGGCACTTCACCCAACAACAATGACACACAGTAACTGACATTCTGTCTTCCCTGTTGTAGGTAAAAGTGGTCCACAAGGACAGGGCTTAAAGAACCAGTGGAGATGTGAAGAACTAGCATGGCATCATTAATTCAACACCACAGAGGAGATGGCGCTTAGGATTATGGATGTTAATATCACAGGGCCAGTGACTCTAAGTTGCTACCATAGGCACCTTCTTCATTCATTCATTCATTGCCCTCAACCTGAAAGGTGTCATGAAATAAAAATTGCAGATAGAGTGACTATGGGCTTCAGTCTTCCCTTATGCTTTAAAACACTCAAGATTTACTATCTGGTCAGGCACTGCAGCTTCAAAGAAATGACAAGAGAAAGAGCAGACCTCTACTGGAGAAGGGCTGTCACTTGACCTTGCAGCCACCTGCTAAGATACTGGCACTCCATGTGCCTTACAGGTCAATTTAGTATCAGGATGTGCATGTGATGAGTCATGGCGAACGAAATATCTGTAGCAAGGCTACAGAAATAGATCAGTTTCTGTGCAAACTCCCAGAAGAACGATATCATATTCCAGTTCTGCAGGAGGACTCTGAGACAAGCATCACGAAAAAGCTGATGACAATGCTTGGTGCTCTGGTCCTCTTGCAAGCCTTCAGTCTCTGACTAGAAGCCTGGAAAGAGTCTGGTTCCACCATGGCAAGAGTTGCAGTCCATCCTTTCCACTGTAGAAGTAGTGGGCACCATCATGGCAGCAATGCTAGACCAACCCATGATTAAGCATCTTCCCCATCTCCATCAACTGGTGGTATAGTGGTTAGCACTGCTGCCTCAGAGCGCCAGGGGCCCAGGTTCATTCCTAGCCTCTGGTGGACTGTCTGTGTGGAGTTTGCACATAGGTTTCCTCCCACACTCCAAAGATATGGTTAGCTGGCTTGGCCATGTTGAATTGCCTCTTAGCACCAGGGAGATTAGTAAGGAAATAACATGGGTTACTGGGATAGGGCCAGGGTGCGATTGTTGTCGGTGCAGCTTGATTGGCTGAATTGCCCCCTTCTGCACAGTAGGGATTTTATAGTATTGACGACTGTTTTGGTTTCTCTTGCAGTACAGACAGAGGCCTCTCTGTGCCTCAAATGTTTTTCAGTGGAAGGTTAGACAGAGGTAATGACTTCTCTGAATATTACCATTCAGTCTCAGACTTCTGCCATTGTGCATCTGGATCTATGTTCAATGGAGTATACAGACACTCTTAGCAGCCCAACAATTTTGGGCCCAAGACTTTGAATATTATGGAGGTGCCACCCATCAGAGTGACAGTGGCACCATGGAGCATGAAGTGGTGCTGGATTAGGGTGATCCACGCTGGATGTCTGGCCAAGCGCATCTCCTAGTGCCGAATTTCCAGCACCCTCAGCTCTGCACTGAAAAATCGGTGCACAGCCACATAATGCTTCATTTAAATATGATTTCAATGGCATCAGTGGGCCTGGGACTGAAATCTCCGGGCCCCTGGACTCACCCCCACCCCCCCCCCCCCCCAACTCCCGGGATTACTATAGCTCCCCACTTGCGGGGAGCTAGCGGCCTAACATGCTGGAGCAAAGAAAGGGCAATTGGGGCCCTCCACAGGGTCAGGCTGCGTGCATTAGTACCTTGGCAATGGCAGCCTGGGCCCTCCATTATATGAATATCCTATTCATATGGAGCACAATGGGTGTCTAAGGAGTGTTACAATAAGACTGTAATACAATTGATTTCATTTGCTAGATAAGCTAACAGCAAACATCAGAATTCTTAGAATGCAATAGCACCTGGAATACATTCTATTATATTTCCCATGTTAGTTCAGCTGGCTGGATGGCTAGAGTATGATGCAGAATGATGGAAGTTATGGCTCAATGAGTGATAAAATTACCTACCCATAACTTTGCTTTGCTGGGAAATAACTGCCAGTTTCTAAAATGACAGTACCAAAATGACCTTGATATATACTTGAAGTTCCAAACCAAAATCAAAAGATCTATTAAAAGCATTTCACTCACCAAAATATTTGCATTATAAAATCTGTATTTTTGCTGTGCAGAAAAGGCAAGATTACTCTTTCAGGTATGAATCCTTTCAATTCAACTGAATCACTAGTTTCCTATTATTTATTTGGCACAACTAGAATAGGAAAAATAGAACGCAGATACGACTTTGGATCATTGTTGGGTGCAAACAGATGAAACTAATAATGTAATTTTCTACCATCATTTATGACTCTTTTTGACTAGTGTACCCAGCCTCAATCATGTTCAGTTACCTTGGATGTTGATGCTTATCAAAATAAATATTACAAAATCATCCACTCTAATTTAGTGAATCTAATCATTCTGATGTTATCAGCAGGAGCACAAAATTCTTTGCAGCATGTTGTTCACATCTCAAACCTATAAAATCATAGTGGTTGGGTGGTACAGTGGCACAGTGGTTAGCACTGCTGCCTCACAGTTCCAGGGACCCGGGTTTGATTCCCAGCTTGAGTCACTGTGTGGAGTTTGCACACTCTCCCCATGTCTGCAGGGGTTTCCTCTGGCTGCTCCAGTTTCCTCCCACAGTCCAAAGATGTGTGGGTTGGGTGCAGTGGCCATGCTAAATTGCCCCCTAGTGTCAGGGAGATTAGCAGGTAAAATACATGGGGTTACAGGGATAGGGCCTGGGTGGATTGTTGTCGATGTAGACTCGATGGGTCAAATGACCTCTTTCTACACTGTAGGGATTCTATGATTCTACACTGAAACAAGTGCTCTCCAGTTTTGTTTGTCTCGCAAATACAATTCTCAAGTCAGTCAGTAGCTAATTTAAGGATCGTTTTGCTCCACAAGTTCTCAGCCGACGACTAGGCACTGCTTTAAGACAGAGAGAATATTCTTTGTTGAAGGTACTTAGGATTCATGCTCTTTTTCAAACCATCAGCAACATGTTATAACAGGAACAATTTATAAGAGAAAAATGTATTTTGAATCATAGGAAATCATTTTTCATAGATCTAGATATCATATTCTAATTACAACCATCTTAAATTCAACGAAAGTAACTGCTCCATTGACTTGAGCCTGCTGACCTTATTTTGCATAACTGATAAGTAACTTAGGCATAGTAACCTAACTTTGCAACCAAAAAAAGGTGAGATGACATTAAAACTATGAAAGACTAATTGTTATAAAAGTTAAATATTCTGATCTTAGGAGATTTTTAGTCGCAACATCTTAAGTTCATTCTAAGAAACAATAGTATTTGGACTTCTGAGTTGGAGTAGCTATTGAAGACAGTCTATCCTCACAAGCCAACTTACACTGGTAAAAGCACATCAAAGACACCAAAGAATTGAAAGATCCACAGGTTCACAAGGTAAGTGTTATTCTGACCTGGCATGTCAGCACAATTTGCAAATGTGGCTACTCAGTGCTCTGTGTGCTAAACATAACGAAACTATGCCAATGAAAAAGGGCCAATGAAAGCCGATGGTATTTCCTGCAGAGCCAGGAGCAGCAGAAGCAACGTGGTGAGTAGGAGCAGTGGTGAGAGAGAAGCAGCCAGTAAAGGGGTGAGTGAAATTTGGCAACCTTACTGTGGTTGAACAGTGGAAGATTGTTTCCGCTGCTGGAAGAATGGGGGATGGAACCAGAGGATTCTCACTAAAAGGATCAAGAGAAAACAAAGACTTTAGCTCAGCAGGTTTTTAAATCAAGGGATACTTTATCACAAGCAGCCTCTGAGACAGGGACTAGAAAACAATTTAAAAGGGAATTGGTTAAAGTACTTAAAACTGAGGAATATAAAAAGATCAGGGAAATTGGTTTACAGGACAGGAAGCAGCAGTCACCAGGCATCAAGTGTCAACCTCACATTTTCTAACTCCCTTTACTGAATTCAAGCCCAGAGGATGGTTTGGAAGTGTTGGTGGATGTAAAACCGAAGCAAGATTATCTTCCAGTTCAGAATTGCCATCTTCATACAGGATTGGAGTCCAAAATGGAGTCCAAAGAGATGGCATGAGAAATGGGGACTATTAAAAATTGCACTGACTCAGGTGCCTGATTGCGCATTGCGTGGTGCATGCCATATTTCGAATGAGAATATTAATAACAGCTTGCATTTATATTGCACCTTAGGTAGTAAAGTTTCCCAAGGTGCCTTATAGCAGCATTGTTAGTCAACATTTGCCACCAAGCCGCATAAGAAATTCTTAGCTCAGGTGACTAAAAGCTTGGACAATGAGATAGTATTTAAGATCATCTTAAAGGAGGAGAAAGAAGTCGAGGATTAGAGAGATTTAGTGAAGGAATTCTAGAGTTTAGAGCCAAGGCAACTGAAAACTGGAGGCACAGGAAATTAGGGATACAAAGGAGACCAAAGTTGGAGGAATGTAGACTTCCCCAAGGGTTGTCGGACTAGAGAAGGTTATAGTTACAGGACTTATTACTGATGGTCCATATGCAACTGGCAGTAATATATCAGTAAGTTATTGTATTCCTGATGGTTAAGAGTAGAATATGTGCACCACTAAGACTGTCACTCCTGGATGGATATATCCCAAGAAATTTCATCATATTAGCCCCCACTTCCAAAGGTTTAGACCAGTTAAATAAACTGTCCTCTTCATCTCCAATTTCTTTGCAACTGACTTACGTATTCAAAGCAAATGTAAATAAATACAATTGTACAGCCCAATGATTTTTCTCTTAGGTGGCTCAAATCTGCATCCAGGTTAATCCTCAATTCTTGGACATGTTAGAGCAGTTGGAAATGCTAAATGTTACCAGTATCACTGTTTTTTATTGGAACAATTTCAGTTAGTTGCTAATCTTACTATTACTAGTGGAATCAAAGTTCCTCCTGCCCAGAGTTCCTTCTGCAAATCCCTCTTCTTACCCACACCCGGATTCCCTTTGCCAGCTTGTGGTAACCAGAACCAGCAGCTGCTGATGAAAAACCACATGCAAAGGTGCTGAACTACATGAGATCTAACCTTCTTAAAGTAAATGCCATAATCTTTTAAGGTGTCATGTGATCAAAGCTCAAAGACTATCTTTAACCAGAGTTTGCAATCCTGGTAAAAAATGATTTTATAATTGTGCAGGACCATCTAGTGGTCAAAGGTAGGATAGCTAGGCAAAAGCCATGGCCAGGAAATTAGACACAGCCATTTTATGGGTGCTAAAGGAGTACTTAACCCTATAGTACATAGTGGACAGGACAGGAAGCACAAGTTGATTATGAATCGGAGATATTAACTGGCATGAGCAAGCAAGTAGACATCCAAAACCCACACCTGAAATATACATGTCATTTGCATATGCAAATAAGAGGCCTTGTATTAGACTAGGTCATTCTAAATGCAGCTGATGACAGGCTGGCTATGTTTAGGAAAACCGGATCGCTATACATCCTCACCATTGGCACTTAAATGACACCATTGTAGGCCACCACGGGAAAAATAAGTTATTCAAATATTTAAAATATGTTTTATTTAATGAAGAAGCAAGAGGGAAAGTAGTAGTTCCACATTCAAACTGCAGGCTGTTCTGGGCCACTACTCCACTCCCCCACACTCAGGACATCAAATCTTAACCCCCCACTGATCCTAGCCTCAACCAGCTCTCTCTGTTTGCTGCCTCCATTCACTCTCCAATCAGCCCCTTCTCATTTCAACCCCTCCTGATTAACGCCCCATCTTGTAAAAATAAAACACAAGTACAGTGGAACAAAAGGCTTTTCCAATAGCCTTGTGAGGAAAAACACAACTCAATGTTACGGCGGGTGGCATGGTAGTGCAGTAGTTCAGGGTGGCACGGTAGCACAGTGGTTAGCACTGCTGCTTCACAGCTCCAGGGACCTGGGTTCAATTATCGGCTCGGGTCACTGTCTGTGTGGAGTTTGCACATTCTCCTCGTGTCTGCTGGGTTTCCTCCGGGTGCTCCGGTTTCCTCCCACAGTCCAAAGATGTGCGGGTTAGGTTGATTGGCCATGCTAAGATTGCCCCTTAGTGTCCTGAGATGCTTAGGTTAGAGGGATTAGCGGGTAAAATATTTCGGGATATGGGGGTAAGGCCTGGATGGGATTGTGGTTGGTGCAGATTCGATGGGCCGAAGGGCCTCTTTCTGCACTGTATGGTTCTATGATTCTATGATATGAATGTTACAGCATAATACTATACAGACACAAGGATTTGTGATCTTTGTCAAGTTAGCAGGTCTCAGCCAGCACAGTAATTGGGCCTCGTCAATCAGCTGCAGTGTTCCTGGATTAGGCAGAAGTGAAGCAAAAATCCAGAGATCCTGCACCAGATTGGTCACCAGTCTAGCAAACTGTGAAGTCAACATATATGGATACAGTTGCAAATGCGCTGAGCTATTATGCCCACTGCAAGTGAGTAACCCAATATCCAATGGCTAGGTTCAAAGACAAGAATAGTCATTTTGATTAGGCACTGAAGAATTACTGGCATACATGGGGCTGAAGGAAGCAAATGTCACAGCTTTTAAGAGGGAAATAAAGTGGCAACAAAATGGCAAAACTCTTGTCATTTCAAGCAAAATACTGTACATAAAATCTTAATCTTATAATAATAACAATAGGTACAATGAAGGATAAACACCAGAAAGCTCAATGAATTAAACCAAGGTTCCATCTGAATACTCAGGTGGATGTAAAAGATCCCACAATATTATTTCAAAGAAGAGTAGGGAATGAATCCAGATGTTCTGATCAATACTGATTCGTCTATCAATATCACAACAACAGATGATCTGGTCCTTATCACATCACTGTTTGTGGCAGTTTACTGTGTGCGTATCAGCTGCCATGTTTCCTACATCATAACACTAACCACACTTCAAAAATGTTTAATTATCTGTGAAGCACTTTGAAACATCCAGTGATCATGAAAAATACTATACAAATGCAACTCTTTCTTTAAGTGGTTCAGAGTACAAACTTATTCCACTTTTCAGCTTAATAATTGCAACTTTATTTAAAATAATGACATACACAGAGATCTGCTAAGGAAAGTGATGCAGAACATCATTCATTGAAGAGCAATGATTCATAAAGTTATTGAATAAAACATCAAGCGGATGAATGAATTTAGCTTTTCCCTAATTTGTAGGCATTCTGCTTTTCGTCAACTAAACAGAATTTTTTTTTTATAACTTATAGTTTTTGAGCCAAGAAAACACTAACACACCTAGATTAGCTTTGTTTCCTGTTGAAAATTGTGTAATCTTTCCTTACCTTGTGATGCAAGGGAGCAGAAATTATGCAAGTATACCAGTCCATAAATGACAGGGAGAGAAAGTCAGATGAAAAATACTTTAGTTAAAACAATTTAAAATAATCAGACCATGTAGTATTCTTGCAAAGTGATTCTTAAAAAAGTAATTGTGTAGCTTTCAATTACACAACTTAAGTTAACACAAGTGAAGAAACTTTGGTTGAAAAGAGAACTCAAATGCATACTGCCCTCTCCATCAACATACCAAAACATCTCTGTTTAAGGCATTCTTTTAAAAGCATTTTGCCTTTAAATGGTACAGAAACACAATGTCAATTGGGCATTTTGTATCAGGGTGCCGAACATTCAGTTGTTCAACAGCCCAATGATGATTTTTAACTTTAAAAAACTAATCACCGTGGATCAGCCGAGATTTCTTTTCTTATTGTGACAGAAATATTGAACAAACCATTGAGACTGACTGAATTGGTAACATTATTAAATTAACAAAACTTCTTAGCTCTGAAGGTTGAACTTCTGCCCCAGCAAAACAAAACATTAGTACATTCCCAAAAGTCTGACATTCAGGTATATAAATGCATGTTTTTCTTTCTTTTAAGTGGTTCAAAGTACAAAACCGTTCCACCTTTCAGCTCAATAATTTCAACTTTATTTAAAATGATAATATACACAGAGATCTGCTAAGGCAAGCAACACAGAACACCATTCATTGAAGAGCAGTAATTCATAAACTTTTGAATAAAACATCAAGCAGATGAATGAGCTTAGCTTTTCCCCCCATTTGTGGACATTCTGCTTTTCAACAACTAAATGGAACTGTTTTTACAACTTAGAAGGTTTTAGAGACAAGAAAACACTGATATGCACACAGTAACCTGCCACATTCAACATGCCTTTACTATCTGTCTCAAATTTTTGTATTTTAGTAATAGCCTGGTAGTTGTTTTACTCGACTGGAGGGTGGGGGGAATGTTACAAAACAAATGTACTTGTCTAACTTCATCATAGACAAAATTCAATATTACTGAAATCGACAGCAGCCCAAACTTCCAGCAGTGTCAACTGGCATCCTTCCATCTGCAAGAGATGATGAGAACGCAGCCTCAGAATTTCGTGAGGTCAAGATGAGATCCGAAGAACTTCTTTGAATGGCTGAACAAGCTAATTCTGGAAGGGCAACGTTTGCTACAAATGCTACACAGAAAGTTGTCCATTGCCGATGGTGCAGTGTGATCTTCACTGATCTTAGACATCAGCACTAAGCACAAGCTTTGATAGTGGCAAGTCCTGCCCAAAGCTGGTGTCACCAATTGTAAGGTTATCAGCTAGGGTATTCCTCTTGTGATTGGTGTTAAAGACTTACATAAATCTTTTGATAGATCCTTGATTGGTATCTTGCTGCAAAGCATATTCTTAGGATGTAGCCACCTTCTATCTTGTGCACATGCCTAAGCTAGTAAAGCCATCTTTGTACTATGTTTGTTTGCCTGGCATGTTCGCCTGAGAAAGGATTGCTTCATTGACTGCTGCATTGATAACTGTCTTTCTATGTGATGCCAAGGATCCATTATAGACACTGGAAATGCAAGTTTTTGTGCCTTTTTTTTGGATGTGTAAGTTGTCCAGGCTTCACCGTCATATAGCAATGTTCTAAGGACATAGGCTTTATCGCTAAGCATCTTGGAACTGTAACTCAAGTTTACTGTTTTCCCATGGCCATTTTGTTAGTTGGCCAAAGTTGGGTTTTCCAATTCACGTGCTGAACTCTTTGTCAAGAGACAGTTTACCTATCACCTTAGGTCCAAGGTGGCAGAACTTACTGACTGCTTCAAGTGGTGTATTGTTGAGTCTGATTACAGCTGGAGACAAAATACCCTGTCCCATAATTACAGTTTTCTGGACACTAATGGTGAGGAACAGCACGACACAAGAATGGGTCAGATGATCCATGAGTCTTTGGAACTGGTCTTTTGTTTGGGCAACTGGTACAACAGACACTCTCTGATCAGGATATGCCGCACTTTTGCCTTGGCTTTCAGTTTTCATAGGTTGAGGAATCTTCCACCTGATCATGGCCAGTACATTCCTTCCATGTCGACAGGGTAAGCATGTGTCAATAGGACAGGAAAAAGAATATGAAACAGAATAGAGACTAACACACTGTCCTGTTTCACCCATTCTTGATCTAAAAGCAGTCAGGGACTGAATGGTGCCATGCGTGTTATCATGAAGGGACCATAATCATGAAAGGGCCATATATGACCAAGATTGGGAGATTAATGATTTTCTCTAGCATCTGGTAGACTGATGCACTGCCATACGTACACTCTCAATATCTCTCTCCAACAGCACTGATTCATCCCATCTCAAAGCTATCCTTGTCCCCAGTTTTATTTATTCTTCGTCTCATGCGGCGTTCTAATAAGAAACTTAATTTCTTCCTTTCAAGTGTTAAGGAGCACAAGCTCCAACAACTCATCTATACCAATGCCCATCGAAGACCCTTCATCCCTTTCTGTCCATCAGACTCCAGTCATTCTAATGACAGCCCTTGCCATGGATTCAATATATCCTGACCTTCCCCTCTCTGCAGCTGAACTTGCTGTTCTCAGCGAAATACACAGTTTCATAGTCTAACGCCCCCCACTTCAATGATATTTGGGCTCAACACGATGCTGAACTATTCTTTCACTGCCTCTGTCTCTGTGCTCACTTTCTTAAGCAGAAGTCCTCACTCCATTTAATAAAGCCTTTCAGCTGCCTCCAGTATGGTGTCTTCACTTGTACCCCTCTCTTTGGCCGCTTATCCGCTCTTGATCATTGAGAACTTTTGGTATGACATCAGACATCTCAATTTTTCTGCTCCTTTCACTCACTAGTCTGCCACCTTCTGAACTTGCTGCACTCTGCTCTCTCAGATCCAACCCTGGCTTTGTCATCAAACCTACCAACAAAGTTGGGGTGATTGTTGTCTGGCTTCCTGATCTCTACCTCGCAGAGGTTGAGCGTCAACTCTCAGACCGCACTACCTTCCCCTGGACCGTAATTCCACCACTGAGCATTAAGCCACTATTTCCAGGACTGTCACTGATTTCATCTCCTCTGGAGATCTTGCCTCCACAGCTTCCAACGCCATAGTCTCCCATCTATTTTCTTCCCAAAATCCATGTACAGAACTGCCCTGGTAAACTCATTGTGTCAGTCAGTTCCTGCCCAACTGAACCCATGTCTTCCTATCTTGACTACATCTTCTCTCCTTTTGTCCAGTCTCTTCCAACATAGAACACTACAATGCAGAAGCAGGCCCTTCGGCCCATCGAGTCTGCACCGACCACAATTCCACCCAGACCCTATCCACATATCCCTACACATTTACCCGCTAATCCCTCTAACCTACACATACATCCACAATTCCTCTGATGTCCTACATCATGGCAATAACTTCCAGTTCCCAGGACACTCCTCTTTCCCATGGATGCCCAATCCCGCTATACCTCCATTTCCCAATAGGATGGTCTAAGAGCTCTCTGCTTCTTCCTTGAAGAGGTCCGAACAATCCCCATCCACCACAACTCTCCTCCATCTGGCTGAACTTGTCATCTCATTGAACAATTTTTCCTTTAACTTGCCTCACCTTCTCCAAATAAAAGGTGTGGTTATTGATACCTGTATAGTTCCTGGTTTTGCCTGTCCCTTAATGGGGTAGGTGGAACATTCCTTGTTTGAGTTCTGCTCCGCCGCATCCCACAAATCTTTTATTAATACAATGACGACTGGTGCATGGCACCTCCCTACTCAATTGCAGAAGATGTAACATCTGCCCCTTACCTCTTCACCATCCAAGGGCCTAAACACTCTTTTCAACTGAAACAGCACTTCACATGCACTTTGTTCAATCTAGTTTATTGCACTCACTGCTCCCAGTATGGTCTACTCTACATTAAGAACATAAGAACTAGGTGGGGGAGTAGGCCACTTGGCCCTTCGAACCTGCTCTGCCATTCAATAAGATCATGGCTGATCATTCCATGGACTCAGCTCCATTTACCAGTCGATTCAACGTAACCCTTAATTCCTTCACAGTTCAAAAATCTATCTACCTTTGCCTTAAAGACATTCAACGAGGCAGCGTCAACTGCTTCACTGGGCAGGGAATTCCACAGATTCACAACCCTTTGGGTGGAGAAGTTCCTCCTCAACTCAGTCCTAAATCTGCTCCCCCTTATTTTGAGGTTATACCCCCTAGTTCTGGTTTCACCTGCCAGTGGAAACAACCACCCTGCTTCTATCTTATTTATTCCCTTCATAATTTTATATGTTTCTATAAGATCCCCCATCATTCATCTAAATTCCAAGTATAGTCCCAGTCTATTCAGTCTCCCCTCATAAGCCAACCTTTTCAACTCCAGAATCAACCTAATAAATCTCCTCTGCACCAACTCCAGTGCCTGTATATCCTTTCTCAAGTAAAGAATTGGAGAGACTAAACGCAGATTGGGTGACTACTTTTCAGATCATCTTCAATCTGTCCGCAATCAGGGCCGAGACTTCTGTCACTTGCCATTTCAACACACCAACCTGCTGTTATGTCCACATGCCCGTCCTTGGCCTGCTGCAATGTTCCAGTGAAGCCCAACAGAAACTGGAGGAACAACACATCTTCCAATTACAGCCCTGCAGACTTAACACCAAGTTCAACAACTTCATACTGTAAACTTGCTCCTCCACCTTCACCCCTTTTTTTATTTATATCAATTTATTTTCATTTCTTCCACTGATTGAATTTTCCATCCTCTTTTCTAAACCCCACTTACCACTGTCCCCCTTTCTCCCCCACCCAACCTTGACTGCTGAAGTGTTCCCCAATAGGAAGGGAACACTCCTGTCTGGTGATGGTCAAGTGGTGTCTATTCATCTGTTGTCATGGCATCTGCACAGTCTCACCAATGTACCATGCCTCGGGATATCCTTTCCTGCAGTGTTTCAGGTAGACAACGTTGGCTGAGTTGCAACAGTATGTATCATGTACCTGGTGGATGGTGTTCTTACATGAGATGATGGCACCTGTGTTGATGATCCGACACGTCTTGAAGAGATTGCTGTGGCAGGGTTGTGTAGTGTCATGGTCACTGTTCTCCTGAAGGCTGGGTCGTTTGCTGCGTACGATGGACTCTTTGAGATTGCATGGTTGTTTGAAGTCGAGTAGTGAGGGTGTGGGGATGGCCTTGGCAAGATTTTTGTCTTCATTGATGACATGTTGAAGGCTCCGGATAAGATGTTGTGGCTTCTCCACTCCAGGGAAGTACTGTCCGCTGTATCCCATGTCTGTCTTCTGAGGAGATCGGTGTGGTTTTTCGCTGTGGCGCATCGGAACTGTCAATCAATGAGTCGAGTGGCATATCCTGTTCTTCTGAGGGCTCTTTCAGTGTCTGTATATGTCTGTTGCAATCCTCCTCATCTGAGCAGATCCTGTGTATACGGAGGGCTTGTCCGTAGGGTACGGTTTCTTTAAAGTGTTTAGGGTGGAAGCTGAAGAGCTGGACCATCATGAGGTTATCCATAGGCTTGCGGTACAGTGAAGTGCTGAGGTGACCGTCTTTGATGGAGATGTGTGTGTCCAAGAACGCAACCGATTCTGGAGAATACTCCAGTTTTTTCACAGATTCAGTACTTAGAATTTTTTTGGGAGAATTTCACCCCATATGGTGATGTCTATCCTGGAAGGTGTTAGTAACACAAAGTCCACACTGTGTACAAAGTTCTTAGTAACCGCTGCCCATCTTCATTCATCTTGCCAAAGCCATAATGACCAAGACATGCTTACAGTGAAACTCCATCTGATCCAGTTCTCACGTTAAAATTCCCAGGAGAATTAACTTATCTCCATGTGATAGATGTTCCATGTGTGTAGCAGGAGTGATCTTTTACTTTGGCACTGGTGTGGAAGATTGGTGCATAAGCACAGATAAAGGTGGCAAAAGTAGATGCAAAGCCAGGTGTTTAGAGGCCACAACAGCAACCCAATTACCTGTGTCAATCTGTTCTTGGCAGCAAAGCCCACACCATGCTCTTGGTTGTCATGTGGACTTTTGCCATGCCCAGTGAAAGATACAAGTAGCCTCACAATGTCAGCCAATCAGGTCTCTTGGAGAATAGCAACATTTATGTTGAGTTTGCCCAGTTCACAGCTGATTAACACCATCTTACGTACATTCTCTGTTGAGTGCAAGCCCTGATGCATGCCAGAACACAGAGGGATGTGGGTGTCTTAGTGCATGAATCACAAAGTATAGCAAGTAATTAGGAAAGAGCACAGGACATTATCATTTATCATGAGGAGAATTGAATACTAAAGTAGGGAGGTTGTGCTTCAGTTGTGCAGGGCACTGGTGAGACTGCATTTTGAGTACTGTGGTCCATCATCTAAGAAAGGATATAAATGTATAGGAAGCAGATCTGAGAAGGTTGACCAGATTAATACCTGGTATGGGTGGATTGTCTTATGAGGAAAGGTTGGACAGGCTAGGCTTGTATCTGTTGGAATTTAGAAGAGGAAGCGGTAATTTGATTGAGATACAGATCCTGAGCAGTCTTGACAAGGTTAACGTGAAGAGGATGATTTCTCCTGTGGGCGAGTCTGGAACTTGGGGTCACTGTTCAGGGACAAGTGGTTGCCCAATTAAAATGGAAATAAAGCAATTTTATTTTCTCTCAGGGTACTGAGAATCTTTAGAACTCACTTCCTGAAAAGACATTTGATGTAGGCTCCTTGAATATTTTTAAAGCAAACGTGACTAGATCTATGTTAAGCAAGGGAATGATTGGTTATTGAGAGTAGGTGGGATGCAGACTTGAGATTACTATCAGATCAGCCATGGATTACCAACCACTGATAGGCCTCCCCTCTACTGCCTTTGACACCCCAGAGCCAGACCCACACATAGCTGGAACTTTGTTGATGGATGTCAGAGAATGTCCACATGCCAGTGGTTCACCATAGCACATCACTAAAGCCATGGTTCCTCCAAGATCCCTTGGAGTTCAGCCTAGTGCCATAAGATGCCTAGTTGCCATGTGTAGCTGCAAGGCTGAACTACAGGGGGTCTTGGTGAAAGTAGGAGAAACTTACACACTTGGCTTCTTTGCAGTTAGCTAGCCATAGAACCCCTACAGTGCAGGAGGCGGCTATTTGGCTTCAATCCTCCAGAACAACAGCTTACTCTGCCCTATTCCAGTAACTCCACGCAATTAGCATGGCTAATCCACTCAACTATACACCTTTGAACATGAAGGGTTAATTTAGCATGGTCAAGCCACCTAACCTGCACATCTCTGCAGCCAGTGGCAGCGGTTCATACTTCTGCACTTGGTGTATGACATCACTCTGTATTAAATCACTGACACATGCGTCTGATTGTGGTAACATTGATTTACAGAATATAATTCAGCTAGCAAACAAATTTTAAACTGAAACAATTATTCTGGTCTATTCCTCAAAATGTGTCCTGTTTTTAAACCATACAAGCGGCTACAATTTTTTTAAATAGCAGTCCATACATTATTACTTTCCCTCTTTTAATTATCAGCAAACTTCCAGTGACTTTGCTTATTGTATGTGTTGTTTTCATATGTGTTGTTAGGTTTGCCTCTCATTTTTATTTTATGTTTTTCAATGCCACTTTGCAGCCTTTAGTCCCTGTGTCTTTTGTGCTACTATCACTGCTGTGTTATTTTGCCAGTCCTTTCTTGTAAGCTTTTCCATTATCTGCCACTTTCTTTTGTTGAAAGGAGGTGTAGCCATAGGTTCCTGGTTAGTTTGGATAGTGGTTAGGAGAGTGATCCAGAAATGGCTACAAGAAACTCTGGAGTTATAGGTTTAACAGAGGAATGAGGGGAGTCTGATCTGTGTCTGGAGCCAGCATAAAACCACATTAAGTATTGGCC
This sequence comes from Carcharhinus amblyrhynchos, assembly GCF_965287045.1. NCBI lineage: Eukaryota > Metazoa > Chordata > Chondrichthyes > Carcharhiniformes > Carcharhinidae > Carcharhinus > Carcharhinus amblyrhynchos. Next base: position 61,189,718 of record NC_137335.1, read on the forward strand.
CTCTAATCACTTCGTCTTGCATATCTTGTCAAGTACCCTCTGCCCATGTCATCACCTGCATTCCAAACATGCACTGCCTATGTTTATCTCTCACTTCTCTGCAGGTCCTTGTTTTTACATCATACCCCTTGACTGCATCCAGTCATTCCTCCCATCCCTTCCCTTTTCTTTTCCCCCTTGTTTTTGCTTGCTCCCTTTACACATTGTTTTTCCCTTCCCCTCACCAATAATCCTGAAACCATTCCAAACTTTTTCATTAATTGGCCTTTCTCTCATTCCCAATCTTGCTCCTCAGCTTTATATCTTCATTGTCTTGCTCAAAATTTCTTTTGCCCTCACCCAAACCACCCAACTTTTACCTCCTTCTCAGTGTCCCTATTTGCACCACCAACATGACCCAAATGTCTTCTGATAGAAGCGCCACACTGTACAGACTTTCTGAAATTGAACGTTGGGCACCAGTTATTAAGCAGCCAAGCCAGTAAATATAGGCATGATTGAAGATTGGTGGGGAGATGTTGGGTGGGGAGGGTTGCTTATGAAAAGCAGACAGTAGGCTCAGCTCCTTGTGAAGCAGGTATGCATGGCACCACTGACAAAAAGCACAGAGGAAGTATTAAGCAAAGGAACTCCTTACCAAGAGTTGGTAAAAGAAGAAAAAAATCACAAATGAAAGTACAAATTAAAATAACCAAACTGAGAGAGTGGAAATCCAATTTTGAGGTTCAGCAGCATCATCTGATTCCAGCAGATCTGACAATTAAGTGGTTAAGTACACCAACTGTCCCTATCAAAATTAATACCCAAGCAAAATAAATAACGGATTGCCTGTATTCATGGATACATTAAGTTGAAAACTAATGGTGTCTCTTTCTTATCTGTCAGCTTCCATTTTACTATTTCTTGTTATGTCACTCTTCAATGTGTATCTCTTTAGACCTCATCTTTTTTCCTTATACCTGTCCCTTTCCTCTCTCTTTCAAAAAGGGTGATGTGACGGGCAAGAGCTGCCAATGACTACAGACCCCTTTTTCTATAGGTGTCAAAAATGCAGCCTTCATTCATCAGCAGTAACTTTTCTAATCCCTTGCTCATCTTTCCCTCACCTAAGAGACTAAGTTTGAAAGATCAACAGTGCCATCTAGTGCTTGGGGTACTCAAAAGCAAGTATACACCTAGTTAAAAGTAAACGGCCTTACATCCACATGTAGGATTTCCAGGACTGAAATCCATGACAAGTATTAAGTGCGGAGAAAGGGAAATGAGCAAAAGATGCACTAGTTTTAATATAAATGCTAGGATTTTAACATGGATGCTGAATGTATTCCTTAACAAGAAGCTTAGAACAAGCAAAAAAGGTACAAGTGAGTGGACCCTGAAAGTAATTAGTCTCTAGCTGCAGCTCTAACCATTATCTGCCAAGTTTGGGAAGTATTCCAAAGATGTTTTATACAAAAGTGAATGAAAATTAATTTCACCTATCAAACACAAAAACGGTAATTCAAAATTGCACACATTAAAATTCTTTTAAGCTCTGTCCAGAACTTTGCACAGTATACCAAATCTGAATGAAGTGCTATTCAACTGTCATTAACAATTACAATCTATAACTGCAGACCTGTTCTCAATAGCTAACTATTAAGCATTTATGTGCCACAAAGACTGAATGCAAAACAGGTTGCTGAACTAGTCAATCAAATAATCTTTTGGCACAACACTAAAGGATTCCTCTTGTACTGTGGTAAAAAGCTTCTGGTATTTTATTAACTGCAAACTACTCATTTTCAGCTAAATCAAATATCCTAACCACCAGCATTAGCTACCCTGCTGTCAAACAGTTCAAATACATCTGTAGCTTGTACAGCAAAATATTAGCATTCAGCCTTCTTAAATCATCTTTAACCATGTGTTAAAAATATATTTCCAATTTATCTTTCAATGCACTCAAAGTATTTCCTGATTAGAATAAAAATATACCACACTGAAGAACATATTTGAAGCCAAACGTCAGTTCAAAGGTTTTAACAAGTAAGCATTACAATTATTATGATTTCTGGTTAGTCTAGATATTTTCAGTCTGGACTAAGCACTTTATTTGCCCTCTTTGAAAATTGCACTCCAAACTCAAATGGTCTTAAATTTGACTTCAATGCTTTCATAACATAACTTTGGTTTTCATTATGTTAAACTGCTCTTATACTTTCATTTCCATACATCTTAAGTAACATTTTCTAAATTGTAAAAAAATCAAGAATTCAAAAGTGATTAAAAACTAAGCTAATCCTCTCAGTCACTACAGCCTTTCTTGAAATAAGTCACAAACCATTGGACAGATACCAGTAACTAGGGCTTATGTTGTGGCACTGACTTTAAATTTATTAAATGGATTTTCTTCGTAATTAGCAATATCTAAGAACAATCTTGGAACCAGATATTCTTTGGGAAGCAAGTTATCGTCTTCAGTGCGACCTTAGGCTTAGTGCAATTCCTCAAAACTGAACAATTAAAAGATTTTTAATTACTATCGGAGCATTCAAATTCTCATACTCTTTTACAACAGACAATGAACCCACTGACTTACATTACTTGTCAATGTGTACCAGCTAATCCTTGTAGGATTGCTGTACAGCATAGTTTCAGAAATTCAACTTAACTTGTTACCATGGTAATGTGACACTCCTTTGTAATATAAAATGAATTAGGTTTGTTAGGTCCCAATAAATTGTCCCTGGCATTGTTCCAACTTTTAAACTGATTGAAACATTCAGAATAGGAGGTAAATGCCCTTGGATTCAATGCAAAATAATTAATCATATCTTAAAGCATGGATAAAAATGGAAACTCAAAACAAAGTTGCTACAGGCAAAAACTGGTATAACAAATTATTTTGGAAAAGAATCTTCACCAAGTTACTGAAACACTTATGATTCATTTGACCTATGAGGACATATTTCCATCCACATATTAAAAGAAAAGCATTCTTAAATTTTAAAATAGCATGCCATACAAAATACAATTATATCATCTGCTATGACCAAGCAAAAATTGATCTTTGGTCACATCAATTATGTAATTGAAGGGGACCGATTTACGTGTGCTCATCTGAAGTTGTTAGCTGGTTTTAATGTGGCAAAATGAATTGATTTTTTGTGATATAAATCTTTATCAAGGAAAATATTTTTCCAATTGTTGAAATGTAATGATTGTCAAAGGCTCTGAAATGCGGTATCTCCTAATTTTGCTGTTAGTAGCAGTGGAGGACATTGTGATATGTAATTCCTGCACTTCCTGTTTACAGCCTGGTCAGGGCATAATGCAATTTAGTGAGCCTTTTAAAAATATATAGCTTTTTAAATATAGAAACTCATTGATTACTTGCTTAGATTTCCTTCCCTCCCATTTTCTTTATTTCTTACAAACTTTTCATTCTGCAGTTTTTAAGGAAAATCTAAAAGCCTGACCGATTGATCATGACAATCTGATGAAAATTGTGATGTCTGGTGCACTCAGATGTTGCATGGCGAAATGTCAAAAAAAGTACAAAATGGGAAAGGTGGTAATTTCATGCCTTTTACCTTACACTAGAGCCAGGAATTTATAAACACTCATCAATCAACAAACTTCTCTCACCAAAAAGGTTGCAAATAACACCAGGATGTGTTTACGCCAGAAGACTTTAACTTAGCAGCAGAAGGAAAAGCCATTCCATGAGATTATACTTGGGCAAATAGAAAGACATCTGATCTTTTGTGAAAAATGTTATGGGTGATCTGCTGGGAGGTCTATAATTCAAAAAGATATCGCTAGCACAACTATCCTACACTTTGAAGGTGCAAGTCTAGTTGGAGTAGAGGATCAAAGGGATCCCAAAGCATAAATACATCAATCATTGAACATTGTGCAACAAGTTAGCAAGGCCAGAAAAACAAAAAACTGGTCTTTATTTACAAAAAGACAGAACTAAGAAGTAGAGAAGTTATGCAGAACCTGTAGTGAATATTAGTTAGACAACACTTGAGTATCGAATGCAGTTCTGGTCACCAAATTATAAAAAATGATGCGGAGGCACTAGAGAGGATGCAAAGAAAGTCTTCAAAGAGGATACCAAAAATGTTTGGGTGGTATATACATATTATGTCACATTATATACATTAGCAAAAGGATTGAAAAACTTTTATCTGGGAGCAGGCTTATGAGAAATAAAATTAAGGTCTTTAAAATTCTGAAGGATTTCGATAAATTCCACTTTTGTGGAAGAACATAACAAGGAACTATCAATATAAGACAGTCACCTAGAAATTTAATAGGGAATTCAAAAGAATGTTAAAAATGTTGAACTTACTGCTGCAAGGCGTGGTTAAAGTGAACAGAATAAATGCATTGAAGGAGAATCCAGGCAAGCATATGAGGGAGAAGGGAATACAAGTTTACGATGAAAAATTAGGAAAGAAGGTAAAGAGGCTCAAGTGGATCATAGCCACTAGTATGGAGTGATTGGTCTGAATTATCTTTTTCTGTGCCGTACATCCTATGTAAACATAACGTATGTAAAACTACACAAAAGGGAGGGGAAAACATGATAAAATTAGTTTTACATCAGCTAAAAAGATCATCCATATGGTGCTGTAGTTAAACATTGATCAACCATTAACACTTTATTCCCAGTTCATAAAAATAATATTTTTACATGAACTGAAGCAGCGCACACAACCTCAACATTCAAGGGGCCCTGCTGAGTTCTGAATTTCCTCATGGAGGAATCCCATAATCACCCGTTTCCCATCTCCCATTCCATCCTATCCTTCAGCAAAAATAAGATCTGCTAGAAATGGGGGCAAGATTTTCAAATCTTTGAAGGAGAGATTGGCATAACACAAACAAGGTGATGGTCGAGATAGCATTATAGACTAAAGAAATGCTGATAGTGGCATAAAGGTAAGACAGCAGAATTTGTTAATAAGAGAACTAATGTCAATGCTCAGTGAAAGTAAAGCTAGGCAGGAGGAGGATGGGGGGGGAAGGTTGAGCTTGTGTAATTATAAAAATTAGAGTTAGAATAAAAATGCTAGTCTTATTCGTGATAATCATAAAACCACCAGATTGTTATAAAAATCTATCTCCTTTACTAATACTCTTCAGGGGAAGAAATCTGCCGTCAATACCTGGTCTGGGCTACATGTGCTTCCAGACCTAGAGCACTAACTCTTAAGTGCCTCCTGAAATAGTCTATTGGATCAAATAGATACAGAAAACTGCTGAAAAAAAAGATACAGAAAACTGCTGAAAAAAATAGATATGCTGTCAAAACTTTTCATCAGGACAGACACCCAAGAATACCAAAAGCTTGGCAATTAACTATTTGTTTCCTGGTGCATTCTCCACAGCAATGCCTTTACAAATCAGTCCATTTGCCAAATAATCAGTACCCAATTCTGATGCAGTATAAATTGCCTCTCCCTTCCAGACTTGGTTTACTCTTATGCTCAGAGAAAGAGTCATACAGACTCAAAACTGTCACTTTTTCTCTCTCCACAAGGATCCTTTCTACTGTACGTGATCATTTCCTCCTCCTAAACATATTTCCCAAATCTGTACTCAAACTTGAGCTGTTTTCTTACTCTCAACTCTTGTACTCCCTGCTGCCAATCCATGGCCCTCATATCATGTCCCTTACTTCAGACACTTAATCAATGTTTATATTTGCATATAGACTTCCAGCTCCATCCACTATCACGGCCTCCCTCCAGTTGTCTGATCCTTCTGGCCAGTACAGCACGTGGGAATCTACTTTAGCTAACAAGAGAGGGCGTTTTAGGTTCTTCATGATCAGTACACATATGGATGTGAATTTCTTGAGCTCGCAAATCCTGCCCCTCAGGCTCTAAATTGTAAAACAATGGCATGTAAAGTACAACTTACATCATTATCATCACCTTCTCCCGCATCCTCAGAGTTTGAAAATTCATAACGCATCGCTATTACCCGTGAAAAACATGTTTTTACAGTCTGGTTCCCATGCTGTATTATCAGACGTTTTCTCTTGATTTTTCCTGGACTTCTTCGTACCAGGGCAGTACAGTGGTAGCACTGCTGCCTCAATGCCAGGGCCCTGGGTTCAATTCCAGCCTTGGGTGACTATCTGTTTTCACATTCTCCCCTTGTCTGCGTGGGTTTCCTCCGGATGCTCGGGTTTCCTCCACAGTCCAAAGATATGCAGGTTAAGTTGACTGGCCATGCCAAATTGCCCCTTTGTTTCAGGGGAATTAGCAGGGTAAACCCATAGATGCCTGGGTGGGACTGTTGTCGATGCAGGCTGATAGGCCCAATGGCCTCCTTCTGCACCGGATTCGGGTTTCTATGATCTTCCATTCCCTTGGCTCTTTCTTGTTATAATAACGAGGTCACCAGATCTGAAACACCCCCAGGCAGTTCTATACAACGTCGTAATTCTATTCTAATGTTTTCAAATGCTTCAGCTTTAATGAACACTTTTCTGCCAGAAGATAGTGCATTTAAGAGAAAAGGCTGGAAAAAGTCGAGCCAATAGTTACCATAAAATATTGTAAAGGCAACCTTTGATTCTCGCCATCTACTAATTGATCTGAACTGTACCCTAATCATCTGCAAGGGAGTTTTTCATGTCCTGCCCATGCCAGTGCCATTTCTAACTTGGCTGATCTGCCAATTTTTCATCAATGATGACATGGTTTCTCTTGTAAATGGACTTTCTGCAGCAATGCACATGACTGAAATATTTAAGTTTTCATGTCCCTAAACTTATCATTTGCAAATTCACGTCTACCATCTATTAAGAATTCTGTTGGTGACCCAAGACCAGTGCTGGCCCATTTTTCCATTACTTCATCCACTACTGCCCATCTGTCCTTGTTATTTAACACATCAGTATGATGAACCTGGTTGCCATATCTGCAAAACGTAAAAGATAACTCTGATCCTTGTCCCACACCTTCAGATCCATGGCTAATACTTTTACGAAATTCCCAGGCTAATAGGACACAAGCAACCGAGCATGGTGATGTCTTCTGATATTTAACACACATATGACATTGATGAGATATGGCCTGTTCTGCAAGAGATTCTTATTCTTTATCCACAACTCTGGCATCCTTTTGTAATAGTTTTAATTCTGTAATGAAGGACAGGTAAATTGCTTATGCAATTCCCAGATAATTTTCTTCTTGTTAGCCAGATGCATCTGCAGAGGTCAATAATACTTCTTGAACTTCTTGATGAGACACTCCAGTTTCCTCAGCGGAATACAATAATGTAAGTGCACTGCTTTACCAAAGGAGAATGCTTTGTCATTTGCCATGTTTAACCACATCTTTGACCTTTTTCATTGAAGACTTATTCAGCAATCATGGTACGTAAATCTGAACATTATCAGCGCTGATGAAATGATGCATTCCTGCAATTTTACATAGAAGGACCATACTCTCTTTTTTAAAGATATTAATGCATTACCATTCCCGAATCGAAAGCAAGCAGTGCTTTCATATTCCCAAATTCTCTTTTTATCAGCTTAGTCAAGGATTAACAAATAATAGTTAAATTAATCAACTCCACACTGCTGAGCTACAGCCACTATTCAGTGCTGCACAACTGAATGAATCGGCAACCACGACATCCATGGACTGACTTAAGTTTTTGGTTATGAATACAATATCCTCTTGTCATTCATCCTCATCATATTCATCATCAGAACTGTTCGTTTCCTGATAAAAGTAAATTACTGCGGATCCTGGAATCTGAAACCAAAAAACGCTGGAAAATCTCAGCAGGTCAGGCAGCATCTGTAAGGAGAGAAAAGAGTTGATGTTTCGAGTCCAGATGGCCCTTTGTCAAAGCCGCTTTGAGAAAGGGTCATCTGGACTTGAAACGTCAGCTCTTTTGTCTCCTTACAGATGCAGCTAGACCTGCTGAGATTTTCCAGTGTTTTCTCTTTTGGTGTCATGAGTTGTTTCAAGTACTTGATTTCTGATTTTTGTGCAATTCCTTACATAGTGATAACTGGAGTCACAGCAGAAGCATCAATTAATTATTCCCAATGTATCTCAGAGAGTCATCCACTGTTGATTATCACCCAATCTTGAGTTTTGCTTTGATTAATAAATCTATTAAAAGTACGAATCATTCCATCACAGCTTCACCAATTTTTTTTTGTACAAGCACCTGTGACTAGGCCCTCAGCGATTCTGAGAGTCAGTAATCATCCACCCTTCTCTGAACCACTGCAGAACTTTCAACTTGGTCCACCAAGGTAGCTGGAAATGATTGATTTCTCAAATTTTTTTTTAAAGCAACAGTCATTCGTTCAAAAAGAGAGTCGGTGCCACAAAATGAACACTCACCACAAAAAATGGATACATGTCAAAACTAAAAGGCTACCTTTGTGTGAAATATGGGCACCAATAAGTACAGGCTCTGAAATTTCTCTGTCAAATTTCCTAACTCTTTTATATGACCTCTCAAAATCCATGACATATTCTTCCATTGGCTGATTGCCCATCTTCTTAAATTCATCAAATAATAGCCAAACCTCGGAGGCCACTAACAAATCATCTTTTTCAAAAATTGTGTCCATAAATTGTAGTGGAATTGGCAATCCCCTATCGGGATATAAATCAGTTACATTCAATTCTGAAAATATTTTATTTCTAATCTTACTTCTTTCTAGGAAAGGCAGGAGTTGAGTGACTCGCTGCTGGATTCCTAGCTTTTGACCTGTTCTCGTAGTCGCAGTATTTATACGGCTAATCTAGTTGAGTTTCTGGTCAATGGTAATCCCCAGGATGCTGATAATGGGGGCTTCAGTGATGGTAATAATGACATTGACTGTCAAGGGGCGATGTCAGATTCTCTCTTGCTGGAAATGGTCATTGTCTGACTCTTGTGTGGCACAAATGTTATTACCATCTTTCAGCCCAAGCCGGGATATTGTTTGCGTCTTGCTGCATTTGGACATGGGCTACTTCGGTATCTGAGAAATCACAAATGGTGTTGAACACTGTGCAATCATCAGTGAACATCCACTTCTCATCTAATGATGTTAGAAGGTCATTGATGAAACAACTGCACATGATTGAGCCTGGGACACTACCCTGATGAACTCCAACAATGATATCCTGGAACTGAGAAGATTAACCTCCAACCACCACAACCATCTTTCACTGTGGCAGGAATGACTCCAAACAGCGGAGGGTTTTCCCCAATTTTCACTGGCTTCGGTTTTGTTAGGACACCTTGATGCCCGAAGTGGTCAAATGCTGTCTTGGATGTCAAGGGCAATCACTCTCATCTCACCTTTGGAATTCAGCTCTTTTATCCATGTTTGAACCAAAATTGTAAAGTGGTCAAAACTGAGTGAGGGTGGAATTTTACTGACACGTCCGCCCACACAGATTGCCATTCTCCGAGCGTCACCTGTTCCCAGGATTGGGGTGGGCGTGCTGATAAAATTCCAGCCTGAGTTTCAGTGAGCAGTTATTGCTAAGTACGTGCTACTTGAGAACACGGTTGATGACCCCTTCCATCACTTTACTGATAAGACAGAGTAGACCGAAGGGGCAAATAATTGGCCAGATTGGGTTTGTCCTGCTTTTTGTGTAAAGAACAAACCCGGACAATTTTTCACAATATCGTTTAGATGCCAGTGTTGTAACTTTACTGGAACAATTTGGTTAGGGGTGTGGAAAGTTCTGGAGTACAAGTCTTCATTAGTATTGCTGGAACACTTTGCAGTACACAGTGTCTTCAGCCATTTCTTGATATCACAAGGAGTGAATTGAATTGGTAGAAGACTGGCTTCTGTGATGCTTGGGACCTCCGAAGAAGGCCTGAATAGATTTCCACGGCACTTATGGCTGAAGATTGTTGCGAACGCCTGACCTTTTGCACTGATGTGTTGGGCACCTCCATCATTGACAATGAGGCTATTTGTGGAGCCTCTCCTCCAATGAGTTGTTTAATTGTCCACCATCATTCATGACTTGATGTGGCAAACTTCAGAGCTTAGATCTGATCCATTGGTTATGGAATTGCTTAGCCTTGGCTCTTACTTGCCGTTTGATATGCAAGTAGCCATGTGTTGTTGTTCCACCAGGTTATGTTAACACAGAATTTGTACAGTGCAGAAGGATGTCATTCAGCCCATTGAGTCTACTCTAACTTTCTGACAGAGCAGCTTACCCAGGCCATATCCCCACATATTTACCACGCCAATCTCCCTAACCTAAATCTTGGATGCAAAGGAGCAATTTAGCACAGCTAATCCATCTGTTCTGCACATCTTTAGACTGTGGGAGGAAGGCGGAGTACCCGGACAAAACCCATACTGACAGAGAGAAAACATGCAAACTCCACACAGGCAGTCACCCAAGGCTGGAATTGAACCCGGGTCCCTGGTGCTGTGAGGCAGCAGTGCTAACTACTGTGCCACCGTGCCTCATTATTAGGTATGCCAAGTGCTGCATGTTCTCCTGCACTCTGTATTGAACGAGGATTGGTCATGTCCTGGTGGTAATTGTAGAGTGGGGGTTATGCCAGACCATGAGGTTACCAATTGTGGTCCACAATTCTGATGCTACTCACAGCAACTCATGGATGCCCGGTCTTGAGTTGCTGGTTCTGTTTGATGTCTGTCCCATTTAGCATAGTGGTACTGCCAAACAACATGATGAAAGGTATCCTCAAGGGATTTTCATCTCCACACAAACTGTGTGGTGGTCACTCCCACTGATACTGTCATGGACAGATGCAGATGCAGGCAGTTGGTGAGTAATGGACAGTATAGAAGCAACTGAAGTGCCTGCAGCATTGGAAATTCAAAACTGTCAACAAAAAAGACAAACTGCAAACTGATCTGGAAACGTCCAGAGACACTGATTCAAAAGTGCTTGCCAGGGCCAACACACAAGCCACAAAAGCTAGAATCCAGGCAAGTGGACAATTTTCAAAATAAAAAAAAACACTTAAAACCTGCAGAACAGCGGAAATATATGGTTCCAGAATTATATAAAATAATTCAAGGATTAGAACAAACCATAAAACGCCGGGGGGGGAAAATGATTGCTATTTTTCAAAGAAGATTGAAAAAGACCCATTTGAAATGTGATCAAGAGAAACGATAAGAAGCTAACATGTTCAAAGATCATGCCAAGCAGGAACATAGTACCCTTTTGTGTGAACATAGGAAGCATCTCAGTAATTTCCATGGAACAACTAAAAGAGATTATAATCCGAGGAGAAATTAGTTGCTACACACAAAAATGTCATTCTGACCTTATTATCGCAATGTAAGAATTTACCACAAGAGTTTGGAAAACGAGCATAAAGATGAAATTACACCTGCAGCTAACAAAGAGGACAATTGGGGTGTGGACTTAAATGAAACATTATTTGCAGAGTTAAGGACTGAAAAAAATTGAAAAAAGATACTTTTGGTTAACCTCTAAAATTGTACAATATGATATATGTAGTTGTGAAATGAGATGAAAAGTTTAATTGTATAGTATGCAATATGATTATTAGAAGTTTATGATGTTATGTTCTGAAAAAGAAGATAAAAGGCCACTGTAAAGAAACCAGGGAATTGATGCACATGTGCAGTTGGTGCATTTTCATCTTTGCAGGCTGGAGACTGACCCTGCATACATGTACAGTTTTTAAAAATTTTTTTCAGATTGGGAAAGGCCTGCGCCTGCACAAAAAAAAAAGCAGGAAAGTGAAACAGTGCAAAAAGATCAGGTGACCCAGAAAAGGAACGCTATTCTACAGAAGATGCCCTAGTAAACAAGACAAGGGAGGAGAACAGGGAGAAGAGCCCTGAAAATAAAACCTTATTTTATTTGAAAAAATAAGGTTTCAAACCAAGGAGTGGGACAGAAATAAGTCACAAGAAGCTAAGGGACAAAGATAGAAATCTGAAACAGGTCCTTGGATAATGTTAAATGAAGGAGCAGAGGAAAAGACATCAACTTAAAGAGACACTGCTCCAGGGAGCAGACTTAAAGTTGGCTTGAGAAAAGCCAAAAGTTCCAAGCTAAAGGTTGGTGACTCCTTACTATGGACACATGGTGCAGTGCTGTTCTGCTTGCATGGCCAAATAACCAAAGGTGTGTGTGCAAGCGGAGATTCAAGGGAAAGGGAAATTGGAAGGAGAGACAGAAATGCTGGAGACAAATCCTTTTGAAGACGTCTGAATGAAAGTATTGTTTGGGAGAGAATTAAAAAGCAAGTTCTTTGAACTCCCACTTAAGATAGCGATAAGGAGGATGTTTTTTTCTCTCAAGGTCATTAGACTGGAACTTTCTTCCCCAGTGAACAGTAAAGGTTGGAGCACTGAATATTATCAAGGTTGAGTTTGACAGATTTTTTGATCAACAAGTGCATCAAAAGCTATGGAGGCAATCAAGCAGGGAAGTATGGCTACAATTAGATCAGCCATGATCTTATTGAATGGTGGAGCAGACTCAACGGGTCAAATGGCCTACTCTTCCTCCTACTTCTTATGATCTTAAATCCACTAAGAATGTCTTTACTGAATACTGTTTTAAAAGTCACAGTTACATGATAATGATTACATGACAATGATTATATAATGGTTCAATGATAGCTTCTCTGTTTTAATTTGAGTAAGATTTAAATGGTATATCAGCTTCACTAATCAGACAAACATTCTCAGTGTCAAATTCGCATAAAAACTGGAATAAACCCCACTGGTTTTTTCAGCGGGAGATTCAAAATGAATCGGGGCTTATTCCCACTGTAGAGTCCAGCAGCAGGCTTTGAACAGACCACTGCACTTGCGCCGATTTGTTAGTAGCAAGATTGGCACATGTGCAGTGGCCCCACATTCTGGCCTCCTTATCACTGGCGAGCCTTGCAGCTCTCGCATCGCTGGCCCTCTGACCCCACCACGGTCCAATTGCTTTGTCATTTGCCATATCATTTTATCCCCCACCCCTGCAGTCCTGGCCCCCACCCAGCAGGCAGACCACCACACCCCCGCCCTGATTGCTGGCCTCCTTCCCTCTGTCATTGATCCAAAAATGCGAATGACAGCCAGATGCCCAACTCTCACCAATCTACCCCCCAGCAGCCCTGCCCCATCAGGCCATGCCCCCTTGGATGGCCTAATGCCCAATGGGCAGTGCCAAGGTGTCCCTGAGACATTGTTAGTGTCCCTTGGGCCCAGGCTGGCAGTGCCAAGATGGTAATGCCCAGGGAGCACACCCCCCCAACCTCGACTCTCTGGGGGGCCTTGATGGCCCCCACTTCACTCGAGCAGATTTGGGCTGCTAGTTCCAGTAAACCTCGCTGGACTGAACCACTCCTGGCGGGGGCGAGGAAACATTATTGGGCCAGGAGATTTTTGTCCCAGGCCTGCTAACAATATTTAAAATGTACTGAAAGTAATACTTAAATAAATTATGCAGCTCCACACTGATTTTTGGTGCAGAGCTGACGGTGCCGGAGACTCTCAGAGACCGTGGCTTCTAGCAGACAGCCCGCGAAACCACCCCCCCATGTTTCAAATTCAATGCCAAAATAAATTTCAAATCAAATTACTGCTTTATATGCTGAGAACTATGTTAAAGCAGGCAGCTAAGTTATTCCATGGCTTAAATAAGCTGCTCAATTGCTGTAAATAAACACATGACTGATTCATTATGTTCTAACTCCCAGCCCACTTTGTTAGCTGAGTGAACCCACAATAACTTATGTAGCCAACATATGCACGGTAGTTAGATCATTTTCAACTGATATATGCATAATACACTGCTGACTTTTTGGCTGAATATGCATTTTTCCATAATTCCAAAAGACATCAAGAGTACAATTTACAGATTTCAAAGAAGCTCAGAACAAAGAAAAGTACAGTACAGAAACAAGTTCTTCAGTATCCAAGCCCTTGCCAATCATGATGCCCTAACTAAACTAAAAAAAAATTTACCCTTATGCGGTCTGTTTCCCTTCATTCCTTCCCTATTCATGTACCCATCCAGGTGCCGCTTAAATGTTGCTATGTGCTTGCTTCCACAACCTTCTCTGGCAGCAACTTCCAGGCACCCACCACTCTCTGCATGAAGAAGTTCCCCTGCACATCTCCCATAAACTTTCCCCCTTTCACCTCGATCCCATGTTCCCTTGCAATTGACACTTCCACCCTGGGAAAAAGCCTCTGACTATCCTCAATGTCAATGTCAATAACTTTGTAGACCTGTGTCAGGTCTCCCTTCAGCCTTTCCAGTGAAAACAATACTAGTTTATTCAATCTCCCCTCACAACCAACATCTCTGAAACCAGGCAACATCCAGGTGAGCCTTCTTTGCATTCTCTCCAAAGCTTCCACGTCCTTCTAATAGTGTGGGACCAGAACTGCACGCAATACTCCAAATGCAGCCTAACCAGGGTTTAATATGGCTGCAACATGATTTGCCAACTCTTGTACTCAATGCCCCAGCTGATGAAGGCAAGCATGCCATATGCCTCCTTAATCACCTTGGCCACCTGTGTTGCAACTTTTAGGGAACTGTGAACCTGCATGCCCAGAACCCTCTGTATGTTAATGTTCCTAAGGGTTCTGCCATTTACAGTGTAATTCACACCTAAATTTGATGCTCCAAAATGCATCGCCTTGCATTTCTCCGGAATAAACTCCATCTGCCATTTCAAGCCTCCAATCTAGCGATATCCTGTTGTGTCTTCTGACAATCCCCGGCCATGTATCCAGAACATTTCCTGCATCTGAATTAGCAGAACCACATTTCCACTCCAGCTGAATAATAAAGCGTTTTAGAAGTTTTTTTTATCCTTTATTGTATTAACATGTAATTTTTAAAAACAATGAATCTAAATAGAACTCTATCTGTGTGAGTTATTATTTTAAAAAAACTCAAACTCCATGCTCATATTTCTTGCTCCAATTGTTCCACTTTTATATATTGCTTACTCATCAACTACTATGGTTGATTATGTCTGCTAATACAATAGTATGCTTATATTTCATATAAGAATAGTTGTTCAAAATCGGATTAAGAAACAGGGAGAAATAACTCCATTGTATTTGTTAGGTGAGATAGTAAAGATACAAATGAAAGACAACCAAATTCACATAGCAGTAGCTAGAGCATATTTTTAATTCACCATTAGCCTGACTCTTACATGGTGTGATGGTTGTACAGATTTAAAACAAACGGTTCTATGAGGTTTTGATGCTAGCCATCAAGCTTTGAAACTCAAGAGACAACAAACCACACATCAATCCTCCCAAGTGGCTTTGAGGCCGAGAACAGGTACCTTTGGGGGGAATTCCTGTGACACTTAAGCAGAATGCGCAACTGGCTGAAGTTGTGAAAGTTATTGTCCTAAATTTGTTAAATATATATTCTCTTTAATAAACTTTCTAAAATCTACCATACAAAGAATTATTTTTTGCCAGTTGCAGGGGTTAAGTTTTCACTGAATACCTACTGTGCAGAATGAGGCCATTCGGCCCAACTGAGTATGCACTGACCACAATATCACCCATATCCTATCCCCATAATGCCATACATTTACCCTAGCTAGTCCCCCTGACATGAAGATGCAATTTGGCATGGTCAATCCACCTGAGTCGCACATCTTTGGAGTGTGGGAGGAAACCGGAGCACCTGGAGGAAACCCACACAGACACAGAGATAATGTGCAAACTTCACATAGACGGTGACCCAAGCCAGGAATTGAACACGGGTCCCAGGCACTGTAGGCAGCAGTGCTAACCACTGTGCCACCATGATGCCCATTTATCTACTCAATTTCGTATGAACGAAAAGAGAGATCATGATTACAAATGACTTAAAATTGGAATAGCTGTCAAAATAAGCATACAGGTTGATTAATTATCAACAATCTGCAGCAAGACTTGGACAACATTCAGGCTTGAGTTGATAAATAGCAGATAGAAGTTTGTTTACCATATGCAATGCACAAGGCAAGAGTGTGCTAGAATACTTTCCACTTGCCTGGATGAGCGCAGCTACAACAACACTCAAGAAGACTGATAGCACCTAAGGGTGATGCATTTCAATACTTACCTTAGTTTGAAGTTTGGGGGTCAGGAACTCTGGTTCTGAATGAACCTTGGGCCTCCTGTGCATGAGCCAACCAGGAGATGGATGCACAGAAAACACTTGATGGTTTTGCTACCTTTCAGCTAAGAACCCATCCTGCACACCTGCATGGTAAAGAAAGAGAGAGGAACAGCGCAAAAAGGCAGGTCAGATCCAAATTGGGGGCATCATCTTGCGGGGGTTCCATGGGGCAGGATACAAGAAGGGGACAGGGATAGGTCCCAAAAGGTGTCCCAGACAAAGGATAAAACACAAAGCAGAAATAGGTCCCTTAAGGACAGGAGCAGAGCAATAGGATCCAAACTCAAGGAAGATCTGCAGGGGGCAGATGAAGTGGCCACAACAGAAGCCCTGAAGATTCAAAAAGGTAGCCGAGGATTGGTGACTCTGTGCTGTGGGCCACTGGGACAAAAGGACCACTTTTGTAGAAATGGTGTTATGTTTGGTATGGCCAAAGATCCGTGATTGTGCATGGAAGGTGCCGTTCAAGTGCACTCAGAAATCCAGGGGTAAAAAGTCTCAGAAGGTGAGATTTAAACACTATGATGTGGATCATTGTTGAAGACATCCAAGTGGGAGAGATCTTTGGAGAGAATTCCAAGTTGAGATCTTTGAATGCGGAGATTTAAAACCATCATGAGCTGGTAAAATCGCGCAAAACCCAAGAAATCAGGTTTGTGCCTGATTTCTCATCTCTCACGATCTTACTGGCACCAGATATCCGGCACGATCAGCCTCATGCCCATTTCCAGCAAGATGTTGAATAATTTATTTAAATGTCATTTGCATCTATTTAGAATTGAATTAATGACTGCAGACATTATTCATAGACTCCCTACTATATAAAAGGAGGCCACTGGCCCATTGAGTCTGTACCGATCACAATCTCACCTAGGCCCTTTTCCCGTAACCCACACATTTAGCCTGCTAATCCCCTTAACACTAGGGTCAATTTAGCATGGCCAATCCACCTAAACCACACATCTTTGGGCTGCGGATGGAAACCAGAGCACCTGGAGGAAAATCACATAGACATGAGGAGAAAGTGCAAACTCCACACACACAGTGACCCGAGGCCAGAATTGAACCTGGGACCGTGGAGCTGTGAGGCAGCAGTGCTAACCATTGCACCACTGTGCCATCCAGCATCCGGGCTCACTTGTCTCTGTGGCCTCGCCGGAAGAGTTCCCTCTGGCAAGGATCACAGCTGGTCCTCAGCAACGAGGGCCAGTCGTGATGACCTTGCCTGTGGAACCGGAGGTCATTGAGGCTGCGGGTAGTTCAGGAGCAAGGAGGGGTGTGGGTGTGGCATTGCCTGCTTGGATCCAGGCTGTGCCAAGAGGGCAGGACTATAGGAGGCAGCTGGTCGGTGGGATGGGGGGGAGGCGGAATGGACCCACTGCACACTCGACAATGGGA
Source organism: Carcharhinus amblyrhynchos (assembly GCF_965287045.1). NCBI lineage: Eukaryota > Metazoa > Chordata > Chondrichthyes > Carcharhiniformes > Carcharhinidae > Carcharhinus > Carcharhinus amblyrhynchos. Next base: position 61,207,270 of record NC_137335.1, read on the forward strand.
CTGATGTGGGGAGGGCGGGAGGGCCCACTGCCACTAGGAATTGGTGTGTGGGAGAAGCGGGCAGAGGAATGACTGGTCAGGAGGGGGACGGCGTAGTTCGCAGTAGTCCGATCGCCCTCAGCCAGTGTTCGGGTGCCTTTAGCTCTGCCCTCTCCCCTACAGGCGAGAAACTGTTTCTGCTTTTTATACTCTAAGTGGATAAGATAGCAAACTTGAACTCAACCGAAATGGGATCTGAAGCTTTCCTTTGAAAGAATAAAAAAAAGTCTTTGTCATCCTTAATGGTTTGATGCCAAAACAATTGTTGGGCATGCTATTCTAACTAGTTTTAACCACACCAGTGTCTTTTTATAAATATAGCCAAGCACACTTTGAAATCTGTTTGATGTTTCTGCAGTACAATAATGATGCAATCCCCAAATGTTTTTGTGTACTGAAGTAACAAGTGAGCAGCACGGCTACTTAGCTAGATAAGATGACGCAATGCAGAACTACCGTAAAAACTGAATAATACATGTAAGACAAAACAAAAATACGAAGGGCAACCAGATTACAATGCAGTGATACAATTGCAGCATTCAATAATTGAATAAATCAGAGAAGCAAAACTTGGCAGCTCAATTTGAATTTGAAGATTGGATTTTTTTAATTGTCACCCAAACATTATGTGGCTTTTCTTAAATTACAACTGCAATATGTGTGGACTTTGATGTCTAATTAAAGTGCATTAGAAATATATATAATCTCCTAGAATAGTTGATTATCATTTTAAGTTTGAAAAAAAGTTAAGACCAACAGAAAAACCACTTCTAAAATTAAGAGTAAAATAGCAGAGGTAACTCAGCAAGCATGATGGCAAGTTTTGATTTTATAAGCCAAAAGAGTGGGAGGATATAATAACTGATGAAGCTTTCAGGAATTAATGCATCATAACAAGGGTGAGGAGTGAAAAGAGGGTAACAAGCAGGAGGATTATGTTTTTTCCATTGTTGATAATGACAGTCCATGGGTCACCTCCAATTTATTATACGCTTTACATTCAGGGCATTGAATATCAGAATATTAAGTAGACGCCGCCATTCTTTAAAATCACTTTCAGATCCCATGTTTTCGGTGTTGATAGTCAGGTGATGAAAGGTGGTTCATGCAAAACTGGTCTGCTGGTTTTACTGCTTACCATCTTACCAGTGTTTGAGAACTGAACACCACATGCATGATCTGGCTTGGTCACAGGCCCTGGGTAGCAATACAAGAGCTTTTACTAATAAGACAGACAGCTTATTTCTACGCATAAATTGTATGCATATAGCCTGTCATATTGCATGCTTCAACAAAACAAACGTGAAGCCAGCAAATTTTAAATACATAAATAATGCATGGAACAACTGCTGAAATTAGGAGCAAAGGTTTCTTTGGCATAGTCATTGAACATAAGAACATAAGAAATAGGAGCAGGAGTAGGCCAACTAGCCCTTCGAGCCTGCCCCGCCATTCAATAAGATCATGGCTGATCTGACTTGGCTCAGTTCCACATTCCCGCCCTCTCCCCATAACCCTTAACCCCTCTCTTATCAAAAACCCATCAACCCGCGTCTTAAAAATATTTAGCGAGGTATTGTTTTCCTTTCAAAACAATATCTAAGTAAACATGAATGGAATTTTACCTATTTTTCTTGGAATGTTCATCTTTCCCTCTTTTAACTCCAAATATCCTGGTAATCAATGCACTAAACAGCAACGTGGAAGAATTTCGTACCTGGCAATCAAAGGCAAGGAGAATGTTATGGACTTTCGATAGCTTTCCTTGTGTCTTTGTTAAAAAAATTACATAGAAACATAGAAAGTAGGAGCAGGAGGAGGCCATTTGGCCCTACAAGACTGCTCCGCCATTCATTACAATCAGGGTTCATCATCCAACTCAACAGCCTGATCCAGCCTTCCTCCCATATCATCTGATCCCCTTTGCATACTGTATGCATGTTTCAAACCTGATTGTACTAAAGGAAAATAAACAAATGAACACCACAGGGATCTGATTTATACAATGGAGGAATCTATGTAATATTTTGATATCAAATGTTTTGTGTAGGTAAAACATTCCTTGGGAAAAATCAGATTTTAAATGCAAAATTTGTGGTAAGTTAAAGAAAACACGTGCACTATCGTTAATGACAATAATGGTAAACCTTCCCAGATACTACTCTCACCATTGAATTATCAAAGCTGCCTCCAAGAAGCACGCTTTTTTTTTATATATTGCTAATCAGGATTGCATGTTTATTATTGCAATAAACATCAATTCAAAACATAACTTTTGTTAACAGATATGCTTTAGCCTGGTTTTGGAAGTTTGAAGTTTCTGAGAAACAGTTGATGAGAATTACTGAAGTCAAAGAAACGAAAGAGATAAGTTAACACAACATATTGTTTTTTTCAATCATTTTAATGTTTCATACAAAACTTTGACACTGCAGCATTCCCTCAGCACTATTTAGAAGCATTATCCTGAATTGTGTGTTCAAGTCTCCAGAGTGGGATTTGAAACTAGAACCTTCAGATTAATAGACAAAAGTGCTACCACTAAGTCTGGTAAAATTTCTAGGTTTAGTGGCAATTTTATTGCCAAATTTGAGATATTTTTGTGCTGTGTTTCCCTGCATTTTAGGAATTGGACTGATTTTCCAAAATGATTTCATATCAAGTTCTGCAGCTGGCAGAGATGACACAGGATTTGAATCCAGGGTTGAAATGACCTTGTGTAATCTACAACCTGCCCCCAGCTATAAACAACCACCAGGTCTAAATTAAAGATTTTGGTTTTCAGGACTGTTGATTCTGGCTGCACCTCTTTTTTAATATTAGTTAGCTAAACAACAGGAAATAAAATTGTAAACTTAAATCCCATCTCAGATCTCAGAAGCTAGTCCAAAGTCAGGGAATAAATGTAATCACATAGAAACTTGATTCAGGGCCACTGAAAAGTATATTGAATGATAGTGGTTAAAAATCTCTCAGTTTTAGCCTTTACTCAGTAAATGTAATAGAATGCCATTTTTGTGCAGCAAAAACACATGGATCATACATAGGCCACAACTAACATGTCATTTTCCTTAACTCAATAATTAAAGATGCAAATAAACAGGACTTTTTTCTCTGGTAAACAAATTAAAGAAGGATTACATCCACAGCCAATATGTCTTTTGGAAACTTGTAGATTATACTTTGCATTTTGGCAACTTTGGTTGTTTATTTTAGAGTAAGTTTGTTTGAGTTGGTTGGTAATTCAGAGCAATTTCCCCAAATATCTCACTCCGCAAAAAGACAGCCAGATTTTTTAAAAACGCATCTCTTTTCCTGTAATTTGATTTTGTTTCAGTTAAGAATCTTTGAGTTTTGTGAAGGACTTTATGTGACATTTCCATCAAACTGCTGTAAATCAACAAAACGTGCTGCAAACTCTCTCAATTACACTTAAACACTAATTTTAAAGTTTGAAAGATTATCAATTACAAAATAATTTGTAAAATACTTTTAAATACTAAACACTGATTTACTATATCAATTCCCACAGAACTGGCAATAAAAACCTGACTCTGATATTGCTAATTCTGGCTTGTACTTGTATGGTTAGATAAGAGAAAGCACGTACACTGGCAATATTACTGCAACTAAATTCAACCAGCCATTTCCCTGATCTCTGCCATGTACCATTTTAGTAATTAAAATTCCATCTGTAATAAGGTGAATTACTTTACACTGCTGGAGATTGTTGCAAGTGATTCAAAACATAATCATACACACAGCCAAACCTTCTAAAAACTACTTGTGGCCTGCTAAAATAATAAGCAGAACGGTAGATTTTAACATCAGAACTATTTTAGTATCTTCAATGATACTACATAACAATCTAATAATAAGGTTGCTGAAGTAGGGATTAATCGGAGGTTACAATATCACACTCCAAACTTTTGAGGTAACTAGCTCTGCAGTGCTGTTGTTGTAGATTTACTTTATTCATGCAACATTTCAGTGTTCGCATTATCATATGAACCTCCCAAAGATTGTATAAACAATATAAATGAACAGTTAGCTAATTGTCATCAAATTATGATTGAACTATAATTTTCATGAGTCTACATGAACTTTGAACAGCTCACATTGCCTGCACTCTATCAAAGAATTGCGGCTCTGCTTAACAGATGAGTCATTTTCATTAAACGCTGATGGGTCCTAAATCTTAAAAGCAAAATTTTAATAAAATAAAATCTTCTCATAACCCAGGAGCCTACACGTTTTACAGTAAGTGCTTTTGTGCATACTTGGGTTTAACATTTTATTTTGATAGCATTAGTTTTTAGAAAAGATCCAGTTACTCGACTTCAAAGAATATTAAATGATTATGACTTACTGCCCATACAGGAGATGTAAAACCAAGGATGGCGGCTTGTATTCCATCTGCCACGTATGGAATGACATTTTCACCTAATCTGGTGTCTCTAAACAGAGCTCTCAAGATATTCAAAGCATGCACCTGATAAAAAGAAGTACATAAGCAACTGTGAAAAAAGTATTGTGAACAAAAGAATGAAGTGCAACTAACATTTTCTGCAAAATTCCCCACCTACCAAAAATGCAATAAAAAGTCACTTCTTACATCTGTGGCACATACAATATGCTAGACAGTTCATAGAGAACTGTACACTAGGCAATAAAAGGAGAGATGACTAAAAGTGTAGCGGAATATTAGGTTTCCAGGAAATTTCTCAAAAACAACAGCAAGGCAAAAGGATGTAGGAAAAAAGTGCCAGAAAGTATTTCTACTGGAGGCAATTCTAGCTCATCACCAACTTGATGATCAGGTAAGCAGTCTGAAGAGGGAACAGAGAGCTTTTTAAGACAGTAACCAATAATTAACATTATGAAGGAAGCAATGAATGGTGTAAGAACTAAGGAAACCACTAATAATGCCAATGAACACTAGAAAAAATACTGCAGCCATGGAAGGTGCTAATGGAGAGGGTGGATGAGACATGATGAACAGATCACTCTGTCCTGTATACAGTCAAGCTTCTTGTCTGTTGATACGCCTGTACCAGACAAGTGAACAATATTTCATCACATTCCTGAGATATACTTGATGAGGTGGTGGAAAGGCTTGGGGAAATCAACTGAGCCACTCACCATGGAATTTATATGGAATATATATAGTTGGTCCAGTTAAGTTTCTGGTCCACGGTGACCTTCAAGATATTGATGGTGGGGGACTTGGCGATGGTAATGCAACCAAATGTCATGAGGCAGTGGTCAGAATCTCTCTTTTTGAAAATGATCATTGCGTGTCATTTGTGTAACGCAAAAGTTTTGTCATTTATTATTATTCCAAGCTTGCTGTATGTGGCATGTAATTTTTCAAATCTAAGAAATTACAAATAGAGATGCAGTAATTCAGACACACACCAGTTTCCCATCACCAACAATGCATCAAAGGAAAAGGCTGCTCCCCCAGCTTACAGTAAGGTGGCCCTCACCTTGGGACCTATAACTCCAGTCTAGGTAAAGTTACAGGCTTAAAAGCCGCTGCTGGCTGTTTTCCAATGGGTGAACCTCCAATAAGGCAGTCCGTACCCCACTAAGCTCATGGGGAGATCTATTAATGATCCCCCATGGCCTCTGTGATTCTCATATCAAGCTCCCCCCACCCCCCCCACATAGGTCTGTGTCTTTCTCAGCACCCCCATTTCCAGGAAGTACTTTTTGATGCTAGGCATTTGGGCAGAGATCTCTTGAAAGCAGGTCTGGATCAGGGGGTGTAAAGTGAACAGAGCTATTTCAAGCATGATCCTCCTCATATTTGCTTCAGCCCATAGACCTGCCTATTCAGTTTCTATGTCAGATTCCGTATCTTCATTATCCATTTAGGCCAATGCGAAGTCAGCTTCAAGCTGAGGACTGGCACCGATAGCAGCTAGCTCCATGGCCGATGGTGGGGGCAGCTAGGGCAAGGGCTCCCTGGCTCTGAGGTGGTCTAAGTGCTTCTTTGGGGTTTTACCCTGATCCTTGACCTTTTAAGATATAGTCCTGCTTTCTCCATAATGATGCCAGGGACCCATCAGAGACCATCAACAAAGTTCCTTGCAGGAACCATGTCACCCGTTACACAAGTTCTTTTGTGTTCACGAAATCAATGTTTCTTTTTTGGTTTTCCTGTTGGGACTCCACCTTTCCCACTAAAAGGGGACTAATCGGCTCAATCTGGTACAAAGCTATCAACCCAACAACAGCTCTGCTGGAGTAAAATCTGTTGTAGTGTGGTCCTGTAATTGAACAAAAATTATGCCAGTTTAGTCAGATGCTGCCGGTTGCTTCTTCATACCATCTTTGAAGGTTTGAACCGCCCATTCTGCCAGTCCATTTAACGATAGGTAATAAGGTGCAGTCTAGGTGTGTTGGATAACTTTGGAGACCACGAAGTTCTGGAAACCACCACTTGTGAAGGCCATCCCATTATCAGAAACCAGGATTCCCTGTATTCTGTGTGTTCTGAACCTCAGTAAGAAGTCTCACAACACCAGGTTAAAATCCAATAGGTTTAATTGGTAGCAAACGCCACTAGCTTTTTGGGCTCTGCCCCTTCGTCAGGTGAGTGGGGAGTTCTGATCACAAACAGGGCATATAAAAACATACACTCAGTTACAGAATACTGATTAGAATGTGAGTCTTTACAGCTAATCATATCTTAAAGGTGCAGACAATGTGAATGGAGATAGCATTAAGCGTGGGTTAAAGAGATGTGTATTGTCTCCAGACAGGAAAGTAGGTGAGATTTTGCAAGCCCAGACAAGTCATGAGGGTTACAAATAGTGTGACATGAACTCAAAATCCTGGTTGAGGCCGTCCTCATGTGTGCAGATCTTGGCTATCAGTCTCTGCTCAGCAACTCTGCACTGTTGTGTGTCATGAAGGCCGCCTTGGAGAACGCTTACCCGAAGATCAGAGGCCGAATGCTCGTGACCGCTGAAGTGTCTGCCAACAGGAAGAGAACAGGCTTGCCTGGTGATTGTCGAGTGGTGTCCATTCATCCGCTGTCGTAGCGTCTGCATGATCTCCCCAATGTACCACGCCTCGGGACAACGTCTACCTGCGTATTAGGTAGACAATGTTGGCCAAGTTGCAAGAATATGTACCATGTACCCGGTGGATGGTGTTCTCAGCAATTTCTTGATCGTAGTCCGAACCGCCATGGAGCCCACGCGGTGCACCTCCAACCACTTGGAGGGTATGTCCACAATCATTAAAAACATAGAACCCGTAAAAGGACCTGCAAGGTCCACATGAACACACCTGTGGCCTGCCAGGCCATCCCCCTGGGTGTAGGGAGGATAAGGCTGAGAGTTTTTGATTTCCCTAGCACAGGTCACATTGCTTTACCCAGCCTGTAATGTGAGAATCAAGACCAGGGCACCAGACATAACTCCTGGCCAGCATCTTCATTTTTGATACTCCAGTGTTGCCATTATGTAGCTCTGTTAATCTTGGACATCATCCTGGGGGTGGAACAATGACTTAGGACCCCCAAAGAATGATCCTTTCCTCAACATTAGGTTCAGCTTTCTTAACAAGGTAGACTTGCATTCCTTGGAAGCCACCATTTAAGATTATATACCTAATTTTAGATAAGGTTGGGTGTTCATGCGCCAAGTTTTAACCTACTTTGCTGACACTGGCAAGATTTCCAAAAGTTCAGAGTCATCACAACCACTTTCACTGCTGATACATGAGCCAGGCTTGTGGGCAAACGGAGGCCACTCGGTGCATGTGCATTAGCTATCCGGGTCCCAGGGCACTGTTTCAGAAAATATTCGTAAGCTGCAAGTAACAAGCCCAGCATTGTATCTGAGCAGAGACAATGAGAGGAATTGTTTAATCCTCTTCGAAGTGACCCAGTAAGGGTTTATGATAACAATTCAAAACATTGACCGTAGATATATTGATGGAATTTCTTCACAGCGAATATGAGCCCCCAACTCTTCCTTCTCAATTTGAGAAGATATTTGCTCCGCATCCAAAAGGGTTCTGGAGGCATCCGCAACAGGATTTTCTGTCCTGTCTTTTCAGTGATGTGCACCAATTCCATATAGGAAGCATCACAGGTTAAAACAAGCTCTTTCTTTGGATGAAAATGGGCCAATAAGTTAGATGACAGCAGCTGATGTCTAACTTTAGAAAAAGCCTCTGCCTGCAGAACTTCCCAAAACCATCTGTGGTATTTTCATAGTAGGGCAAGGGGCCAACATGGAAACTAAATCTGGGATAAATCTTCTGTAATAATTGACCAACCCCCGGAAGGTTTTTAACTTCATGTTGTTCCTTGGAGACAGTGCCTCCTTGATGGCCTTTACTTCCTCCCCTACCTGATGTAACACCTTGCCATCTATTCAATAGCCCAAATAAATTACTTTGGCTGCCTGATAAATGCATTTCTTCCTCTTCAAGTGAACTTCTGCCATGGAAAATTGTTGGCCAGATGTTCCCATTCTGAAGCCCCCATGACCAAGACATCATCTAGCCCTCAAAGGATGTTTTTCCTAAGTCTTTGGAAGATGGTTCATGCTGATGGGGTGCTGCATTTTGGGTCAACATAGATCTTGGCCTTGGCTCCTCCTATTCTCCCTAGGCCTTCCTGAAAATCTCTAGGGTATTTATGGATAACTGCACAGTCCCCCAACATTTCACCTGAAGATCTCCAACTAGTTGGGTCGAATCTGCTGGATCCAATGTCTCTCCATGAGGCTTCATCCATGCTCCCATAGAACAATGAGTGGGAGATAACTTGATGCTGTCTATAAATCATTAGGGCCACTGTGGTGCCTCTTATTTGTAAAGGATCCCATGTGTTGGAAGGTAATCATATCTGGCCATCATATCTTCCAACCTCAGGAGCTAGGTGCTCAACTGAAGGTGCTTATAGGTCTGTTCTTCAATAACAGAAACTGCAACTCCCAAGTTCACCTCCATCTTCAAGGGATGGCCATTTACTAATAATTCCACCATTATTGGGGCTACTTTCATTGTTACAATACAATTAAGTTGTAGTTTCTCTATCTCTGGAAGAGGAGATAGCTGCATGATATATTCAGGTACCAGTCTTAGCTTTTCTCCTAGGCAGCACGCATATCACCTGTTCCTGAAACATTGCCATGGCCGTGTCCTTTGACACAGCTTGCAGTAATCCATCAACTGGCAATTACACTCTCCTGGAGTATGTTCTCTAATACTCTTGGAGTTGGGCCTGCCATTCTTTGGCTATCTAGCGGTGACATTAGGGTTTCTATATTGAACGGTGCCCTTTAACACTCTGCATTAAGGACTGTAGTCCATCCCCTTATACATTGTTGTGTGTTGCATCTAATCACTTCTGAGCCCCTTTTTCCATGTTCTCAAGTGACAAGGCTGTCTGAATGGCTTTTTAAGTTTAAACAGCTTCTTTCGGATGGTTAAGTCATTTATGCCACATAGAAATCTATTAGCAACATTTCATTAAGAGGTGGTCCAAATTTGCCGTATTCAGCTCATTTCCTCAACCTAGTCAAGGATTCAGTGACAGGTTTCTCCCAGCTATGTTGAAGCGATTTTGCTTAAAAATTACTGAGGGCTTTGGTTCATTGTGGTTCTTTATCGGTTTCTAGGCACTAAAGGTGTTTAGGGTTATGGGGAAAGAGTGGGTGCATGGCATCGACTTAGTGGATCAGCTGTGATCCTATGGAATGGCGTTGCAGGCTTGTGGGGTCGCATGGCCTACTCCTGCTTCTATTTTCTATGTTTCTGTGAACATTGTGAAGGCTTTGTCAAGTTTCGAAAAATTGTGTTTGTAGATTCTCTCTTCATCACATCCTTCAAATCTTATGATTCCAAAGCCATCACCTAAAGTTGCAGTCCCTCTTTAGTTTTGTTGCTGCTTTGGCATCAGCTAATATCAGTGACTTTGGCATCACATTTAAGCTTACGTAATTAGGATTTTGCTCAACAGCTTTTCACAACTAGTGGGACTGACTGTCAGCAACAATATTGCGAAAGATAATCCACTAGGTTGAGCTTGCCTAGCTGGTACTCAACAAGAATATGAATTCTATATTGACTACTTTGCTTGAGAGGGTGATTTTGTACGTGGGCTGTTAAACAATCTATGATCAATTATTACCTCAAACTCGTTTCCATACAAGTAGAAATGAAAGTTAAGATACGCTATGCATTTGAGAATGCCTCTCTTTAGTTTGCGGATAATGCTCCCTTTCAGACATTAGAGACCTACGTGCCATCGCGATGATTGATGGGTTGCCTTCCTTGTCTTTCTACACAAGAATTACAACAACCATGACTAGCTGGGTGATTTTCTCAGGGTCAAAATAAGCACTGTACAACTTGCTAACAACTGACTGATTGTGTAATTTGGTCTACTCCCACTTAGTCGTCTTTTGTCAAATTGCCAAGGCAGGCAGATAACATAGAGAGATACGGGATGAAAGGATTATAGTACGTGACAAGAATTGCACACTCCAGATTTGCTGCATGTTTGCAGGATCTGCAGAGTTTGCAATAGCTTCAGCTTTCCATGGATCAGGTGCTATTCCTTCATCACTGAACATATGACCAAATAATTCAATTCTGCTGTCATTGACCAAATACTTGTCTTTATTCAAGTTGTAAATATTAGTATAGGTATGTCACGGATTTGGTACAATTGTTGATGAATACACCTTTCAATACAAACATTGATTTTTAACAAGCCTTCAGCTCCTTTAAGTAAAAACTGGATCATATGCTGAAAGGACTTCAACGTTAAGGCTCCCTGTATCGAAAAAGTCCAATAGGAGATCCAAAACTGTAAGATGCTTCTGCAAAGTCAATTTGAAGGTAGCCTGCATTGAGGTCAAGATCAGCAAGTGCTTGCACTATTCAGATTTCAATGATGCCATCAACTGTGAACGTCAAGTATCTTTCTCACTGTATTGTTTGGCTTGGTGAGCACATCCCAACACAGATTTTAACCTGATTCTTAGTTTTGGATTTCTTGAAGGGGGGGGGGGTTCATTTGCAACTTTTCCAATAAAGTCAAGGTCAAGTAAGTGCTGAAGTTCCTTCTCTGTCGGCCTTCTGACAAGTAACTATGTCTGTCACTGTTACGTGAAACTGGGGCAACATTAAAAGTCCATATGCAGATTGCATGTAATGTATTTCAGTTTGCTGATGCTAATGAAGCAATCAGCATACAATTCAAGAATAATGTTGGTACGTATAAAAACTGCTTACATGACTCAAACAGCTGTTCTCTGAAAACTGGTAATTATGCCACATTATCTCAATACGACAGAATACATCATCTGTCCTAGTGTGACTGAGCCCTGCTATCTGAAACATTGGGGAAAGTTTCCATTGACCAGAAACTGAACTGGAACAGTCATAGTGGTGGAAATAGTAACTCACCTCCTAATACCCAAAGCCTGCCCACCATTTACAAGGCATAAGTCAGGAATGTGATGGAATAGTCATTCTTTACTTGCCTAGATGACTGCAGCTTCAATGATACTCAAAAAATTCGACAAAACAGACTGCAAGATCGACACCCAAACCAAAGACTTAAACATCCACTTCCTCCATTAACCGTGCAGAGTAGCAACAATGTGCATTAAATAAAAGTTACATTGCAACAACTCGCCAAGCATCCCTCACCAGCACCCTCCAAAAGCACAACCTCTAACACCTAAAAGGACAAAGGCAGCAAACACATGGGAACATCACCACCCAAAACTACTCCTGTAAGCCATACACCATCCCAATTTAGGATTTTAGTCCATTGCAGAACAGTGAAATGATCCCATAATCCACTTCCTAAAAGCACTATACTTGCCTAGATGACTGCAGCTTCAATGACACTCAAGAAGTTTGACTAAACAGTCTGCTTGATCGGCTTGAGATTTTTGAAGGGGTAACCAAAGAAGTAGATGAGGGCAGTGCATCTAAAGTCTACATGGACTTTAGCAAGACCTTTGACAACGTACTGCAAGGTAGGTTGCTGCATAAGGTTAAATCTCACAGGTGAAATAAGGTTAAAACCAGGGTGAGGTAGCCAATTGGACACAAAATTTGCTTGATGGCAAAAGACAGAGAGTGGTTGTAGATGGTTGTTTTTCAAACTGGGGGCCTGTGACCAGTGGTGTGCCTCAGGGATTGGTGCTGGCTGCACTGTTATTTGTCATTTATATTAATGATTTTGATGAGAATTTAGGAGACATGGTTAATAAATTTGCAGATGACACCAAGATTGGTGACATAGTGGACAATGAAGGTTATCTAGAATTGCAATGGAATCTTGATCAATTGGATCAGTGGGCTGAGGAATGTCAGGAGAAGTTTAATTTAGATAAAGGTGATGCATTGCAGTAGATCAAACTAGGGCAGGACTTACTCAGTTAATGGTAAGGTGTTGGGTGGAGTTACAAAACAAACAGATCTAGGGATACAGGTTCATAGCTCCTTGAAAGTGGACTTATAGGTAGACAGGCTGGTGAAGAAGGCATTCAGCGTGCTTGGTTTCATTAGTCAGAACATCGAATACAGGAGTGGGATTCTTGTTGATGTTGTACAAGACATTGGTAACGCCACACTTGGAAAACTGTACACAGTTCTGGTTACCCGATTGTAGAAAGGATATTAGAAAGGGCGCAGAAAAGATTTACTAGGGTGTTACCAGGACTTGATGGTTTGAGATATAACGAGAGGCTGGATAGACTAGAATTTTTTCCCTGGAACATAGGAGGCTTAGGGATATTCGTATAGAGGTCTATTAAGTAATGAGAGGCAAAGAACATAGAACGTTATAGCACAGCAAAGGCCCTTCGGCCCTCAATGTTGTGCTGAGCTATGTCCAATCCCAAGATCAAGCTATCCCACTCCCTATAATTCTGGTGTGCTCCATGTGCTTATGCAATCACCGTTTGAAAGTTCCTAAAGTGTCCAACTCCACTATCACAGCAGGCAGTGAATTCCACACCCTAACCACTCTCTGAGTGAAGAACCTATCTTGGACATCCCTCCTACATCTCCCACTCTCGTCAATGCTTCCACATCCTTCTTATAGTGAGGTGACCAGAACTGAACACAATATTCCGAATATGGTCTCACCAAGGTCCAATATAGTTGCAGCATAACCCCCACGGCTCTTAAACTTAAACCTCCTGTTAATAAATGCTAACACGCTATAAGCCTTCTTCACAGCTCTATCCACTTGAGTGGCAACCTTCAGAGATCTGTGGATATGAACCCCAAGATCTCTCTGTTCCTCCACATTCCTCAGAACACTGCCGTTAGTTCATTCCTAGCTACCTTGTAACACTCAAGCGACCCAACTGAACCTTATTTTTTCATCCTTACATACGCTTCCTTTTTCCTTTTAACAAAACATTCAACCTCCTTTGTGAACCACAGGTCAGTGAGATAGTCAATACCTTTTACCAAAGATAGGGGAGTCTAAAACTAGGGGGCATAGGTTTAAGGTAAGAGGGGAGAGATACAAAAGGATCCAGGGGGACAATTTGTTCACGCAAAGGGTAGTGAGGGTCTGGAATGAACAGCTAGACGTAGTAGTAGAGGTGGGTACAATTTTATCTTTTAGAAAGCATTTAGACAGTTACATGGGTAAGATGGGTAAAGAGGGAAATGGGCCAAATGCAGATAATTGAGATTAGCTTAGTAGTAAAAACTGGGTGGCATAGACAAGTTGAGCTGAAGGGCCATTTCCATGCTGTAAACCTCTATGATTCTATGACTACAGCGTACCTGATGGTATGCAATAGTTTAAAAGGATAGATCACGGTGCCTTTCCCTACACCTACTCACTAGTCCTGAATCACAATTTTATGAGCGGTGGGTGAGGCCTAAGTTCACTCCTGCTCACCCCGTTTCAGCTGGGGGAGGGGTGAAGCCTGTCAGTTAGCCTGCTCAGGCTTCAAGCAGGCAAGGCAGGGAGAGGGGGATGGGGCAAAGCCTTTTTCACAAGCCCATTTTTCAATCACTCTCCCTAGCCTTTACATCCTCTTGTCTCCCTCACTCTCCAACCAGTCCATTTCCAAAAATCTCTCCTACTGGCCCTGACAGAGTACTCTAGTACTTACCTGGCATCCTAACATATTGGGAAATGTACACTTTACTTTTAAAACACAATGTTTTATTCACTGATGTGATATGGAGAACACTGGCTATACCAGGATTTATTGCTCATCCCTAGTTGCCCCTGAGAAGTAGTGGTGAACTGTTTTCTTGAAATGTTGAAGTAAGATGTAAGTGTACACACAGTACAGATAGGCAGGAAATTACAGGTTTTTGATCCTGTGAAAGTGAAGGAACAGGAATATATTTCCAAGTAAGATGGTAAGTGACTTGGAGGGGATCAGCCAGGTGAGAGTGTTCCCAGGTACCTGCTGCCTTTGCTCTTTTAGATAGATGGTGGTGTTTTTTGGTTTGGAGGTTGCTACCGATATGTCCAGAGGGAGATGCAGTCCTCGCAGAGGCCATGACTCATTACAGCATAAAATGGCTGCAGACAACTTCCCAGAGCAATGGAAAGTTCCCCACCAACATCTCCAATGGTGAGTCAGGCAAAACAACCACGGCATGCTTTCCTACAATCTTTTAGAACTTGAAAAGTTGAGGGGTTGGAATACATTGATAATGTATATATCTTGTGACAAACAAGGAGAGATATGGGATAATTTTCCTCTTTTTGTCACCACTTGGCTAACCACACAAAATGTATTTCAGGAGCACAAATGTTTGTTAACCCTTTTGAGTGTTGTGACTAAAGAACACACAGGACAGGCTTTCTTGAAAGTTTAAATTAAAAGAAATGTATAACTCCACAACACTCAAAATATAAATGCAATAAACATCTACTTCCCAAACACACACACACAGACACACACACACACATACAAGGAAAGATGATTTCTAGAGATGTAACATATACTTAGATTACTAAAAGGCTAAAGCACAAATAGGCTGCTTCTTTACAGTTCTTAAGATGATGGTTGGAACTGTTGCAGGTCTGCTAGTTAACTGAAGGCAAGTGGAGGTTGGGGATTCTTGGCTTTTCAGTTAAAAATATGGTCAAGCCACTGTAGTGAGAAATGTAATCGTGCCAGCAAAATGATTCAACCTTTTCTCACTGCCCAAGATAGCTTTCTTTTCAAGGCAAGGTTCATTTCTTTTGCTGGGAAGTTCTCTCTTTCTGAGGTCTGGATTCCAGACTGCCTGGCTGGGCTACCCTTGTGCATTAAGGAATCATTGATTATCTTCATTAAATGACTTTAATTGGAACTCAATCTTCATGGGCTGGCAGGTCTGGCAACCATTGTCATTTTTAAATCTCTTCCATTGAAATGGTCAGGGGTAATCAATTAGCACCTGAGAAGATCATTTATGTTTAAGTAATGAGCCAAAAAGGTCATATTTCTCTCTATCTGAGAAACCACAAAATAGTCCCTGATTTTCTAGTGTTCATTTTCTAAAGGTACATTGTCCATATTTCATGTTTGTACCCCTTCAATCCCTCCCTCATCGATGAACGGTGCCAACTATGTGTATCATCATGTGCAGGAACTCTTCAAAGCTCCTTAGGTAGCAACCTCCAAACCAAAAACCACCACCATCTATCTAAAAGGGCAAAGGCAGCACATACCTGGGAACACTCTCACCTGGCTGATCCCCTCCAAGTCACTTACCATCTTATTTGGAAATATTTCCCTGTTCCTTCACTTTCACAGGATCAAAAACCTGTGATTTCCTGCCTATTTGCACTGTGTGTACTTACATCTCAGGAACTTCAACATTTCAAGAAAGCAGTTCACCACTACTTCTCAAGGGCAACTAGGGATGGGCAATAAATCCTGGCATAGCCAGTGTTCCCCATGTCACATTAGTGAATAAAACATTGTGTTTTAAAAGTAAGGTGTACATTTCCCAATATGCTAATACTTTATGAATATAAAATGTGACTGTAACATTTCTTCCTTTAGAGCTGAGAGGAGAAATTAGTGCTGTTTACATTAACCCCCATCTTGTCTGTAACACGTTGGGTGCAGTGCCAATAAGGAATTGATCCATGAAATTGGAAGGTACAGAATGGTGAAAGGAAGGTCTTCTGAAATGAATCAGGGATTGTATCAGTCACACAAAACAGAACAGAACTGAATCTTGACAAAAATTCATTCACAGCCAGCCTCAAGGGCTAGTGTTAGCACTTCTGTTGCTTACTTTGCACATTAATGATTTGGCAATGAGGATAGAAACAAAGCTAAAAGAAGTAAAAAGGATGGGGTCAGGCAGTACTGGCAAGTACAGAGGGGTCTGAATAAACTGGAAAATTGGGAGGGACAGGTGGAAGACATTGGGCTGGATTTATCAGGATGCCGCAGCACCAATAAGATATAGTGGAGAAATGCCAGGGGAAAATAAGAACAGTTGCCCTGCAGCCTCTGAGTGGCAGATTCTTGAGGGAGTGGTGTTAACACTGATGAGTTCAGAGGCACTCATCACCAACCTATCCAGGGAAGCACCTGTTGCACAAACTAAGTTTCACCCATTAACTGTGGGGGACACACTGGGCAAGATTTTCTTGAGGCCGGAAGAGTCCTTATTTGGGCTTTGAGCGCAACATTTCAATTATCCCCACTGACAGCTATATCAGACACTGTCTCTTACAATGCGTAGAAGGAAAGCCGACTGATCCTGCAAATACCTGCAATGTCTGATGCTGTGTTGAATTTAACATTGGACACTAACAAGAATATTCAATGAAGAGTGAAAAAAACAACACAGAATTGTTTCTTGCACCATAAAGGAAATGTTCCTTACTTCCCTATAACTAGTAATACCATGAGGCATGCCAGAAGAATCCAAAGAATCCCCACAGTGCAGAAATCCACCTGCCCCATCGAGTCTGCACTAATCCTTCAAAACAGCACTCTATCTAGGCCCACTCTCCTGCCCTATCCCCTTGCATTGATCATGGCCAATTCATCTAACCTGCATATTTTTGGACGCTAAGGGGCAATTTCTGGAGGAAAATGGAGTACCCAGAGGAAACCCATGCAGACACAGGGGAAACGCACAAACTCCACACAGTCACCTAAGGCTGAATCAAACCTGGATCCCTGGTGATCTAAGGCAGCAGTGCTAACCACTGTGCCACCTATACACTGTACATTCTGTTCTCTAATTAAACTAGTCTTAATAAATATTAAATACACACACACAAATAAAGTGAAACTAATGTAATGAGAAAGTTTTACAAGTGAAATTTAACTTTGAAAAACACCCCTGTAACCTTTGTGCTCTGAAATCTTTTGTTAATGTGGATGGAGTTGGGCAGAAAAGCTGTGGCCATGAAACAGTGCCTTGCTGTTTCTCCAGGAAGGTCTTTTAGACTGCCCATAACTTCAGCATTGTCAGCTGACAGCAGATTTCACCACTGAAAAGCTTACCCCACGACAGAATTGCACATGTTTCCCGTGCATGTTGCCAGGACTTTAGTTATAATCATATGAGAAATATTATAAAGCAGGAATGCAAAAGTGATTTACCCTTCCAGTCCCACCACTGGGAACTACACGCCACTTACAAAATTCTGTCTACCTTCTGAAAAGGTAGTGAAGGTGGACAATGTGAGAAATTTTCAAAGCAGCTGCGTTATTTTTTAACAAAAGTAATTGCGGAACACAAGAAACTCAACTTCAGATATAAAAATTTGCACCACAGCACAAGAAAAAGCAATTGTATCAATCACTGGCTGTGCCAGAGAATAGTAATAATTGTACTGAGCTGAGAAATTACTGCATTATAGAATATATATTTACATGAAACAACTCATCAACAAGAACAATTCAGAGGACATTGCTAATGAGTTCCACTCTCAAAATACAATCCAAAATGGCACAGCCTACAACTTGTGTCACTTTGTTACCTGTGGAATGGTAGCATGTTCATCCTGGCGTGTCGCTGATGGTAGGGCAAGCGAGATCAGTTCCTTCATTGTCAGTTTCAGGAGACCCAAGTTGGAGCCCCTAGGTTCGGAAGAGACCAAGGCCTGAAGTGGGAATAAAATGTAAAATTTTAAAGACCCTTTTGCCCTTGAATAGGATTAATTTTCTTTAAGTTATATCTGACTTAACAAGATTTGATTTCTGCCTACCATTTTCTCTCCTACTTCTGCACACACATTTATCTGTCTCTCTTAAAAAAAGGTCACGAATTAAACTCAAAATTTCTTTACATTTATTAAAGTGCTAGTTTATGAAACAGGCCAAAATTGATGCCTTATCATAGCACATCATCCTTAAAGAGGCATCCTTAGAAGGGCAGCTTCCCATCTTGTTTTACTGACAACTGAATCAAGGCAGAAGTATAAAGAAAATATCATTATTAGGGCTGTTGATCTCATATCATCTACATTTTCTTAACATATTACAAAAAATTATAATGCTCCAAATGAATTTAACAAATCTTAGAAGTAAACTATTTTGTCCCCATTGCATTACTTAAAAAAACAGATCCCAGACCTCCTTTGATAAGGATTGGTCTCTCTGAGTACTTCAGCAACAGAAATCCTGCAGATTCATCGAAGACAAGGCATTCGTCTTAACCAATGAACCCCATCCTTCCCATACCTGAATGTAAAATGGGATTCCAGCACTACGTCGGGTGGCACACAATTTGGATGCAGGGGAACTAGATTTAACTTCCTGTAGAACTTCTTCTAGCCATTGCTGAGGCAATTTCTGCAGATCACTATTATTGCAACTAGAAATAGAGAAAAAGGCAATGCTTCAGTAGATTCAGTTTTGGTTGCTATGACTTTCCCCATGTCAAGTGCCAGCCTTAGCTTCATCCGATTATCTTCAGCCCACAGACCAGGTTGGTACTGCTTACTGTATTCATACTTGAACAGGTTTTACTGATGCATTTCATTTCCAAATTTTATTGGTTTTCCATTTTGGGATGGAAAGCAGTGCTCTTCCTCGTTAAAATAAATGTCACTTTCTTCCCAATATGCAAGAGGCTTAGACACTCAAAGAAAATAGGTATGGAGTGATTGAATCTCCAGGACAAAGTCTGTTGATGGAAATTGCTATATAGTGATTAATATAAGCTTTAGAAAGAAGTTTAAATAGCACTCAAAATATTAACAGTAAATGCCGTAAAATCTTAGCAGGTCTAACAGTATCTGTGGAGAGAGAATATTGCCAACTTTTTGAGTCTAAATGATCCTTTGACAAAGCTTTCCCAGCATTTCCTTTTTTATTTCAGATTCCAGCATCCAGAGTATTTTGTTTTTAACTCAAAAATATTAAACCCATCTTGTTGGTGACTTGTGTATTTCCACTCTTTTCTGTTTTCAATGGTATCAGTCTGGATGGAGGAGTACACTGAATGGCTCAGTGAAACAAGGAAAATCACCAAAGTCCCACAGGCTGCTCCCCCATTTTTAGAGTCACAGTCATAGAATCATACAGTGCAGTCTATTATAAATCTGCACATGTGGAGAAAAAAGAACAATCTAGCTATACTACATAAATTTGCAGATTATATTCCAGACTAAAATAACTCTACAAGGGTTGGGAGACAAATGCTGGATAGATTCACTGATTTTGTATTGACTAGTTTAATAACACAAAAATACATTTGAACATCCATCTGGCTACTTAGGTAAAAATGGCAAATGGTCTGGGTGAGAGAGAAGAAAAATATTGACAACCTAATTTATGATGAATATTCCATAGGAAAGTTACCGATAAAAACAGCTTGCTTAAAATCAACTAAAAACATGAACTTATATGCATTAACACAAAAGTCAAATTGATTCCAACCACTTGTCCATTTAAATAATTGTGCATCATGCTACTATCTTTGTACTGACATGTTGCTACTCTGCATTCTCAATTTTTACCTGGTATATAGGAGCCAGGATAGGAGATAAATATGCTTACGATAGCAACTGAGAGCGATCCAGAAGTTTGAATACCATTGATGGGGCTTGAATATTTGCATATTAATAAGGTCTCAGCTTGCTTGAAAAGAAGCAACCTCAAAGCCCCAAACATTCGCAGGTTTAAAAGACAGACTGACGGAGATGAGCAAGAACATTTCAGGGATGCAATACTGTTGTCCAGCTGTAATTTTAATTTCCTACCCCACACTTCTCCTGTCCAATTCGCAAGATTAAAGTTAGCTTTGCATGTTTAAAGCAGCCAAAACATCATTTAACTTTAGTGCATGTGCTGCTTAGCAAGATAGAAAAGAGAGAGATTCAGTTATCTCACTCTCCCAAGACCAAATCTGCAATATCAAGGCAATTGTGAAGAGCTTCATTATTTACAAGGTTCAATCAGCCAAACAAAATAAACAAACTGTCACTGATTGCAATCATTCTATAAAGAAACGTACTGAAGTAAATAGGAAACAGTTGGCTTACCTGGTAAGCATTTCAGTAAGCTTTACAAATCCAACATATGCTAACTCAAATGCACCTCTATGTCTAGATTGCAGAAGCTGGCATTTAAAGTACTTTCCAATTTCTCCAACCTATATAGCAAGAGAAAAAATGTTCCAAATTAAATTTATTATTTTGCGATAAAATTCAATAATGCAAAGCATGGTCATTTCATTCAGATGAATTTCATTCCAGTGAATGGGATGCAAGTGGTCAATAATTGTGCATACAGTTGCATCTACCCAAAGCAACAAAGTTCAAACTTCTTTCTATTGGGTCGTTTT
The DNA here is from genome assembly GCF_965287045.1 of Carcharhinus amblyrhynchos. Classification (NCBI taxonomy): domain Eukaryota; kingdom Metazoa; phylum Chordata; class Chondrichthyes; order Carcharhiniformes; family Carcharhinidae; genus Carcharhinus; species Carcharhinus amblyrhynchos. The sequence continues at coordinate 61,228,093 of NC_137335.1, forward strand.
TAAAAGATCAAGAAATAATTTAACCTGTAACTGGCTGCAATCTGACAAAGTAAAATGGGTCACATAATCAGCAAAAGCACCCCAAAAACAAAGAACAAAAAAAATTATAGCACCTGAACAGGCCCTTTGTCCCTCCAAGCCTGCACTGACTATACTACCCATCTGAACTAAAACCCCCACACTTCCAGGGACCATATCCCTCCGTTCGCATCCTATTCATTTATTTGCCCAGACGGCCCTTAAAAGTCACTATCATATATACTTCCACTACTTCTCCCGGACGCGAATTCCAGCCACCCACCACCCTCTGTAAAACACTTGCCTCGTACATCTCTTTTAAACCATGCCCCTTGCACCTTAAACCTATGACCCCTAGCAATTGATTCTTCCACCCTTGGAAGGATTTTCTGACTATCCACTCTGTTCACGCCCCTCATAATCTTGTAAGCTTCCATCACGTTGCCCCTCAACCTCCATTGTTCTAGTGAGAACAAACCAAGTTTCTCCAGCCTCTGTTCATAGTTAATGCCCTCCATACCAGGCAACATCCTGGGAAATCTTTGCTGTACCCTCTCCAAAGCCTCCACATCCTTCTGGTAGTATGGTGACCAGAACTGAACACTATATTTCATGTATGGCCTAACTAAGGCTCAAAAAGCTGCAACATGACTTGCCAATTTTTAAACTCAATGCCCCAGTTGGTGAAGGCAAGCATGCCCTATGCCTTCCTGACTACCTTCTCCACCTGCATTGCCACTTTCAGTGATCTGTGTATCTGTACACCAAGATCCCTCCGCCTATCAATGCTCTTAAAGGTTCTGCTATTTACTGTATACTTTCCAGTTGTATTAGACTTTCCAAAATGCATTACCTTACATTTGGCCGGATTAAACTCCAGCTGCTATCTCTCTGCCAAAGTCTCCAAATGATCTGTTCTGCTGTATTCTCCAACAGTCCTCATTGCTATACGTAATTCCACCAATCTTTGTGTCGTCCGCAAATTTACTAATCAAACCAGTTACATTTTCCTCCAAATCATTTATATATATTACAAACAGCAAAGGTCCCAGCACTGATCCCTGAGGAAAGCCACTAGTCACAGCCTCCATTCAGAAACACACCCTTCCACTGCTACCTTCTGTCTTCTATGGCCAAGCCTGCATCCATTTTGCCAGCTCACCTCTGATCCTTCTGTATCAGTCTGCTATGAGGGACCTTGTCAAAGGCCTTACTGACATCAATGTAGACAACATCCACTGCCCTTTACTCTTCAATCATCTGCATCACTTCCTTGAAAAAATCAAGTTAGTGAGGCACGACCTTCCCTTCACAAAACCATGCTGCCTCTCACTAATAGGTCCACTTACTTCCAAGTGGAGTAAATCCTGTCTTGAAGGATCCTCTCCAATAATTTCCCTACCACTGATGTAAGGCTTGCCAGGGCCTGAAATTAGCTGGATTATCCCTGCTACCCTTCTTAAACAAAAACTTGCTACCCTTCTTAAACAAATATCCAGTCTCCTGAGTTTGTATAGATAAGAAGTTTCATTCTAAATCCAGCAATATTTGCATAAATTAGTTTTGAATTAGGGATTATGTATTCATTGCCACCAATTTATCCAAGTCACAATTCAAAAATATAATCACATCTTGATTAAGAAAGGGAGGCTTTAGTTTTATGAATTTCAAAACAGGAATTGAGAAAGATATATTGGTCCAAAGCTTCTACTGAAAATCATTAGAACAATAACAATTTATTTTTCTGGCATTGTTCACATCCCAAGGTGCTCCACACATAGAGACAAGATAAATGGATTCAGTGTCAGGAACAGAGAGATTAGGAAGAATCATAAAAGTTTGGCCAAAGAAATGGGCTTTGAGAAAGCTATACACAATTTTATTAACATTTGTAAAATTATGATGTGTGAAAACTTCAATGTCCCAAGAACAGCAGCTTCTCATAAGCCTAGTAAAAAAATTTCATTCTGATGCAGATATTTAATATTTTATAATGTTCACTTGCTATTGCAGCAGCAACCAAAAAAAACACACTCAATGTAGTTGTGATGAATATCTCAAGAATCTGTTACTTATATAAAAAAATTCAATTGAGATCAGGATGGTTTAGTAAATCAAAAGAAACTGGATTTAAAAGGAACGGTATGCTTTCACACCCAAATTCATACTGATAAAAAGGCAAGTAATACTTAGATTTATATATCAAATTATAAGTGGAGAAATATGTTTACCTTCTAAACAGAGGTTTGGTCTACCATTAGACATGTTAACTGAAAAGTAGTTTAGAATGTTCAACAGTTTACTCAACAGCAGACATGACAAACCCGTTCTTATGTCATCACACAAACTCATCCAGTCAGGTTGAGGGAACTAGTTCCTCGCCTGCAAGGCTTAACTCACCCAAACACCGGCTGAGAACAGCAGAGGACACTACTGCACATGCATGGGTCTCTTGCAGAAGAGACCTGTCAATCAGCCTGTGCTGCTCTCAGCTCTTCTCCATTATTGTCATAATGTCTATACACATTTAAGTTGCTTCTTTCCAGTTACTTCATACTGTAACAAGGATGGACACTGAAATTCTTTAAAGAACGAGGGGCATACACATGATGGGTCGTACTTGGGCTGCTCTTGGTTGTTTGAGATTGGCCTAGTGCTTCATGTCGTTAGTGTATGCCTAAACTGGACCAGATACTGGGCAAGACCACAGCTCAGTGACTATCACTGATTGCTGTGCAGACACATGGATTTGGGCCGGTGTCTGTGGGAGTTTGCGCACCCTCCCCGTGCTTGCGTGGGTTTTCTCCGGTTTCCTCCCACACCCCAAAGATGTGCTGTTAGGCTGATTGGCAGTAATAAATTGTCCCTAAATCAGTTTCCCTCAATCTGGATGGCCATAAAACATTAGACAAGGGTCGTGGGTGGAGAGGGGGACTGGTGGTGTTGAGATGGCGGCGCGGGCTCGTTGGGCCGAAGGGCCTGTTTCCCGGGCTGTTTTTGTTCTTTGTTTATTAAAGCCAATTCAGTGTGTGTGTAAATACATTATCATGAAGTTACAGCTCATCACTTTTTTGAAAAATTATTTTTCAAAAGCTTTAACAGCAATTCTGGAATTTGAAATGATTAAACGTAGCACCCTGCCTCACAGATGGCCACCCCCCAAATTACTGCAGGGGCTCGCGGCCTATCACAACACCCCTCCCCACATGACCATTCAATCCCCCCTCCCTCCTCACCCCATTGCAATCGCCTGCCTGACCTCCTTCCCAATCACCACGACCACCCCTGCCACTCCCTGCCCACCCCCCCCCCCCCCCCCCCCACCAGTCTCGACCATCTTCCTCCCTCCCCTCACCAATCCCAATGCAGAGTGCCATCAGTTCGCCTCTCTTCCCATACCAATCACAACTGCAGAGTGCAGAGTGCACAGTGGCTCCCGTTCCCCTGCTTCCAGCAACCCCCCCCCCCAACACCCTCAGCAGGCCCCACTTACTGGACATGCTGACTCGCCTCAGAACCGCAATCAGTAGGAGGTATGCACAAGTGATTGGCATGACTTTCCTTGTGAGAAATCATCTTCCCATCCCACATCCAGTGTGATGGATGAATGGGAGAAATGCAGTCATAGGTTTATATCATATCACTCCTTGGGCGCATTTCAAATTTTACTTTCAAACTTCTTAGAACAGTTTCTCAGTCTTGACTTAATATCAAATATGTAGATTGGACATGTTGAGTCCAAGCAATAAGTTATAAATTGACCACAGTTAAATTATGAATAGCAACAAAAATTATCCCTGTACATAACATCGAACAGGCAGCAATGTTGGGTAGGGGGAATGCACATGTACATGTACACATATTTTCTTAAATATGCAATCTTTCTTAAAATTGTAACATGTTGCCTCTGCACCAAGCCCCCCCCCCCTCAAAAAAAAGCTTGGGTACTCATCCAATTTCATTTAGAAGAAAGTTTTACATTCATTATTTCAAGACGAGAAAGCAGATAGTTTATTTACAGAAAACGTACATGTCATTGAACTTTCCACAATTCTAACTATTATAAAAGGAAACATCTGTACAATGACTAACATCTTTCATTGGGCCTCTGAACAGCATTTTATTTGTTAAGTCCACCAGTTCAAGATGTCTGGGAGCAACATGGTGTCATACAGAACAAATTGCTTTAAAATGCAAGGCCAATTCCAAGTTGAAAGTGAGAAAGGCAAACAAGAACCGCCCAAAAGGGAGTGTAAAGAGAGACATTAGCTTAATGCAGCTTACATTCTGCTGATCAATACCTCAGAATATGGAAATGGTCTGAATTCCAAAAAAAGCTAACCTTGGGATGACAGACATGTTGTTTGTTCCCTTTCAGAATACATACTGGGATATAAAAAACTGTTGACCTGTGTGTACTGGCGTGCTGAGTGCGTGTAAACAAGGAGTAACCGCAGCCGTTCGACCTTTTAAAGCGACAAGTATGCAAAAAGAATTTCACTCCTCGTTCTTCTGTTGGAGAAAGCTTAACAAAACCACAAGTTAAAAGGATATTGGACAGCTTTTCAGCCACCATGCAGAATTCAGAATCTCCAAACCAACTATTCAACTGCCAAAGTTAGCACCACTGGAATCATCCAGTTTAACGGCTGCAACGTTTCATGATCTACTCCTCCTGGACAAGCAAAAGACTGATTTGTAATTTTTTTTCATTTTTAGTTTTGGTCTAATTTCAAATCTGTGTGCATGTGCATAGTGTTTTTATTATTTTTATTGAGTTTTAGTCACTAATAAACTCTTTCTTTAACTCAAGGAAGCCTGGTTAAATTGGCTCCTGTTATGGCATGAATACATTTGGATTGGAAAAAGGTATTCAAAAGAGAGGGGCTCCCTTTTATATTAATCATATTGTGACCAGACATGGGAGTTGTCTGGTCCAGCTCATTCCTCCTCACCTCGGGATATAACAATTTGGGGTATCTCATCCAGAATCATAACAAGTTGGAGGACTATTTAAAAAGACTATTAATATGGCAATAGAATCAACAATTTATTTGAAAAAACCTAAACAGACCTGACAACAGCATCATTGTGATCAAGAGACAACTTTAAAAAATTCATCAAAAATACTGACTTGCATTATTGCACCAAGCTAGGAATGTTGCATGATAAATCGATTTCTGTGATTATTTTGTGCTTACGGAGAGGTTTGTGAGAATCCTTGCCAGTTGAACTGGGGGAATATTAATACATAGGAATAAACATTTCTTGCCTGCCAGTATAAAATAACTTCCTCTTTGCTCTGAGTATACATTTCAAAGCCCCAACTTTTGATTTTCAACTTTGCCAAGTTTTGCTCTTCCATGTGATATTTCCAGTTTTCACACCAGGCATACTTCCAGTATCAATATGTGTTCATTGACAAATTAATGGTGGTTTTGTGCTATAGGAATGTATTACGGCTGCTTAAGTTAACTCACTTGGGACTTTCAGCTCATCAATACGCAATAAATAAATGGATGACATCAATTTAGGTTGGTTTTAAATCAAAGTTGTAGAAGTAAAAAAATTCTATGAATTTAACATATCACCAGTTTCCTGAAAATCTGTTATCTTTTCTTAATAGGATTAAACAACACTATGGGATCAAGATAGCAATTTCTTTCAAGTCAGTGAAATTCTAGACTTTTATCACTTCTAATTAACAAAAGCCATCACTTGTTTAATGGGCAAAAGATATAATGCTGAAACTTTTAAAAGTAGCCCTCCAGTAACAAGAAATGTAACTGACCATTTTAAATGAAATGCTTCTTTTGGTAAAAAAAGATTGTAAATATCAGTTTCCAATGACAAGACTGTCCCAGAAAATAAGACACTTCTTTTCCTTTTGATGCATTCTACCAGGATTTTTAAGAACATTTGAAAAGGCTATTGCAAATAAGATAACAGGGTATTGAAATGCTATATGTACTAGGAAACCACTCAACTTATCAATAACCAAATTACAAACCTTTACACCACTTTAGACCTTAGCTCCTAAAATGGTTTGGGTTAGACTACGAGTTTCTCGAATGCAGTTGTTGCACTTCCAAGCAATCATGTTATTTGTCTTGTTGGGCATCACCGAGTTTACTTCTGAAACGCGAGTCATATCTGTGATGTTATACTTACTAGCACAATATAATCAAGAGTGCTTACTAAAAAAAAAGAGTGGTGCAAGAAATTCTCCAGCCTCAACAGTTTGCACAGTATGTTCATTCACTTTTTGCTAATAACAAGAATTAAAATTTGACAAGAACATTTAATTGCCAGACCAACATCCACAGAAGGAAAGGCAATTTTGATGCCCGCACTCTAATCACTTCAGTAATTGGCTTTTAATTGCTTGGTTCCTCAGCTGCACAAGCTATAGATAGTTACATCTCCGAATGTGTTTTCTTTCAATACTCTCAGAACGTTACGGAAATTGCCACATGACTTAGTTATCCTGCATAAGCAGCTTTTTTCAACTATCCATCAGAATTTGTTATGCAAACGTGGAAAATCGAACTTACAGTCACTGAAATGGTTTTCAAAAAATATAAAATGGCTGAATATTTCACAACCTGCTTTAAAATCGGAATCATTATGGTTTGTGACTAAGGGAATTGTACTGTTTGAATGATGTCTACAATGAGCTTCTGGTTAAAAACTTATCACCATGTCAATCTACATAGTGGTAAGCCACAAAATGCAGCAAAAAAATGAGAACCAGGAAATTGCAACAACCCCATCCCAGTCTCTTGATACACAGTGGAAGGAAATTATGTGAAAACATCAACATTAAATACTTATCTAATTACTGGGCCCTCCTGCATCAAAATAAGAGTCAACTGGGAGACGTCCCATTTCAGTTAAACAGTCTTAAAATAACCAGGAAAGTCCTAGGTTCAATTCCAATTTGTGCTGAATTAACTGATCTTTTTCCTTCGGAAGGGTGGGTGCGACAATTGGCTTTAGGTCTTTAGATCAACAAATTGGCAAGGGAGGGCAGAAGAGGTGGGAAAATCAATCCAGGTTTTGATTAAAGCTAACACAATTGGTAGCTGCTCTAAGTAAACACATGGACATGGGTAATGAACGATAGAACGGGTAAGATACCTAATGAACGATTGGGGTTCAAACACAGTAAAATTATTACCTAGATTAGGTACTGAAACGTAACTGGGTATCTGTCAAGCTGAATCCTAGCCAGGTGCCTTCAGAAGGGCTGGAGAGAATATTGATGGAAAAGCATATGAGATCCAAAAGCTGTTGCATACATTAGAAGTCCAACTATATCAAGAGCAGATTTTGTGATTAGAACTATCACTTACTTTCCAATTCATCATTAAAAATGAACATAATTTATTCACTCCCTTACTGCTTGAATCTAATTCAGTTTGATTACTAATACACAAAACTGAATTACATATATAATTACAGTCCAATAGAGCTATTTACATTAATACAGTTAAAATATGACTACCCATATTTTCAGTTTAAGGAAGGAAATTTACCACTAAGACTGCAGAGACACTGTTCTGGGGACTGATGACAGTTGGAAACAGTGTTCTAAGAATATTAGTAAAAGGATTTAAATAGCTGACTGAGAGTTAGCCAAATGGTTTCACAAGGAGCTAGGGAATCAAGAGACTGCACACTTAATTATAGAATCCTACAATGCAGAAGGAAAACATTCGGCCCATCGAGTCTGCACCGACACAATTCCACCCATGCCCTATTCCCATAACCCCACATATTAACCCTGCTAATCCCTCTGACACTAGGGTCAATTTAGCATGGTCAATCAACCTAACCTGCACATCTGTGGGCTGCGGGAGGAAACTGGAGCACCCAGAAGAAACCTGCATGAAACCTGACATGAAAAAAAGTCCCTTGAATTAAATTTTTGAACTTGGTATAACTGAAGACCGTGGAAGCTCTGCAGGCTTTCCTCATAGAATATTTTTAAATATCAAGCTTTCCATTACATTATTAAAAAAAAATGCTGGCCAATTCATTTTTCTAGTAAGTCCAAGGTATTAAACCACTAACAAGGAAAATGCTTCATTTGCTGGCCTAAGTAATTATAAGAAAGTTTTTCAACTAATCTACGTACAACAATCTTTGACTAACAATTTAGTTTTACAAACTTCAAATATGAAATTCTATAAATTAAGTCAATTCACAAAAATGCATAGTTCATGGACAGGACTGGGTCTCACAGTTCATCACGCGGTGAAAATACAACATTTTATCCAAGCTGTGTATTAATAAAACAGATACCCGTTAAAACTTGCACTCGTGCTCGGTCCTTCAACTGAAATAGTTGGATTGAAGGATTTCATAATTCAACAGAATATTCAGAGAATACCAGATGCAAGATTTTGATGGTTTTGAATGTCAGAATGGATGTTAAGGCTGTGAAATCATCTCCTAATTATCGTGCACAATCATGCAGATCTCAATAATTTATAATTAAGTTCACAGGCTCTTGTACAGACTGACAGTTGCTGATTTGATAGTCCAAAAACTAAAAGAGCAAAAACTACTGTAAAATATTTTGGTTCATTTCTAGTCCTTAAACTGTAGACTGTTCTGAGTAGGTATATTAATCTCTGAACTATTTTTGGTGATCCATTACCGCTTAATTGACAATGATAGCAGGTAATTAAATTATTCAAATTTATTTAGCACAAACTGATAGATAAAGACTCAACGTCTCATCCATTGTACAGATCCTGCTAGGGAAGACCATTGATCTATTGCATTGTATGCAATTGCATGCAATTCTACAGTCTGGTAACCATCAGGTATACACAGTAAAAAGTCTGACAACACCAGGCTTTTACTGTGTTTACCCCAGTCCAACGCTGGCACATCCACATCATAACCATCAGGTATACCAGGGTTACGCAGTTACACAATGTTTTATGATAAAATCTGGCGAGGCAGATTTGCTTCACAGTTAATAGCTGCGATTTTACAGCCTTGTGCAGATCATGCCAATCCCGGAAAATTGCATGTGGGCCTCAAAGACGGGTTTAGCATCTGGCGCCACATGGTTTGCGATCATCCCAGTCCCTTGCTGCCGGCAAAAACCAGATCTTGGCCGGAAAGAGTGCAAGGCTGGTTAGCAAATTTAAAGGAGCATTTAAATTTGCTTAGCCTGTTCAATACTGGATTCTCCCAGCCCCCAGGATCTTCCGACTGTGGGTGCGCCGAGAACTTGGCAAGAATAATTTGAGGGGGGAACACATCACAGGGCATGACACGGTGGGGCATGTTCGGGTGATGAAAGGGGGCACATGGGAGGGCCCCAGTACCCTGACGTCAGCGAGGGGGTGAAGAAATATGCAGCCACTGAGATGTGGGGGTGTCCCAGTGCCCATGGGTGGAGGGATGAGATCTTCCAATGCACTGAGATTGGGGTGCCCTTTCAAATTGGCACGCAACCGCTTTGCAGCAGAGCTCACCAGCAAGTTTAGGTCTTGCCCCTCCCACAACCCACACACAACTCAACACTCTCCCAAAAAATGACTAAGTGTGGGACGCTTGCATTCCGGTCTGTGCTTGTAAGATTGGTGTGGATCGCTCTGGGATTCTCGCCCTAGTCATTTTTTTTTGCCGCCCAATAGATTTATAGCACTTGCCATGTTAACAGGTATTGCTAACTGTCTTCTCTGTTCACTGTAATTCTCTCCTTCAAATCTGCCTTCATCACCCTTCTGGGAAAAAAGGTAATCTTAATCGCGCTGTCTTTGCAAATTATTGCTCCATCTCCAATCCCCCTTTTCCCTTCAAAGTCATTGAACATGTTGTCAACTCTTAAATTTTTGCCTACTTTCCTAGAACTCCATGTCTGAATCCATCTAAGCAGCTTTTTTGTCACAGTAACAAAATGGTTCATATCAAAGTCACAAATCAGATCACAGATTAATGTGATGCAAGTAAAAACCACACAACCTTATTCTTCTTGACCTGTCTGCATGGTTGACTGCACTGTCCTCCAGTGTCTGTCCACTGTTGTCCAGTTGGGTGGGACAGCTCTCATCAGGCTCTATTCTTAACTATCTAATGATAGCCAGAGTAGCATTTGTAACAGATTCTGCTCCTACTCCAGTAACATTACCTCTCATGCCCAAGGACGTTAGCCCCCTATTTTCCATCTACATGCTGCCTTGGCGACATCACCCAAGAATGCACTGTCAGTTTTCAAATGTATGCTGATGACACTGTTATGATCCCAGCTAATGCTGATACTCGGCGAGTCAGATCCCAGAGTGAAACTTGGCTTGGAGGTCCTAACTTTTTTTTTAAGAAACATAGAGGTAAGTTACTAAACAAATTCACAGGAATATGCTGATGAACTTTTAACACAAAGGAGAAAATACTTATTAAATAAGAAAAAAATGAACTCTATTACACCAGCCAAAAAGGTTGGAAAGATCTCCACATAAACACAAAAAGACACATCAAATTCCCACTATTCCTTTACTCCAAAAATAAATTTGACACATTAATAATTAAAGAGTTACACCTAGCTTAACAGCAAGACTTCCAACTCAGAACTGGCACAATGGCAAATGTTTTTTTCAGTGAATTAATGGGTATTCACTCTGAGTTTTTGAACCAACTTATATATCTCCCTGAGGTGTCCATAACCCACGGTCCAAACTCTGGTTTCTTCATCTGCAGAGCAAAGAAATGAGTTCCCTAAATTCAGTCTTTCATTAGTACCTCTGCTAAACTGGTACTTTATTAGGTCCCATAACTGACTATTCATTCAACTACTATCCACAATACCTTTAAGGTCTTTATTATCAGGGATCTGAAAATTCCTGTCCTCTCTCTGACACACACTGAACTTTTTCCCCATCTTTTCTCTGCATGTGTCACTTGACCACTGTTGCAAGGCAACAGCAAAGTTTTTCTACTTTGTGTTTTTCTCCCCACAAGCACTAAATTTTTAGCCCCTTTTTTAATTTTGCAGATTTCAAAACCACATTAAAAATATCCAGAAGACCTGACCTTTTAGTCAGGAGTTTATCCTTGCATCCAGGCACTAAAGCTCACAAACAACCTTAGTGAAAGTGAAATAATTTTTACCTTTCTTAACACACAAATATATATAAATTTAATTAAAAATATACATAGTATTTAACAAAACTAGTTTTAACTCACCATCACCCCTTTTGACTCGTCCATTGTCACTGCCTGTCAAGACATCCAGTACTGGATGAGAAGTAATTTCCTTCAATTCAACACGAGAAAAATCTAAGTAATTTGTTAAAATTTTACAACTTTGCTCATTAGAAACTGTAAAATCCCACCCGAGGTCAACAGACTTTTCCATGGTCCGCCCCTCACCTGCTCCAATTCCTGTGGCGGATGGCATGGTGAAATTCCTGCCACTGTCTAAATGTCAAATTTGCATGAAAACTGGAGTAATTCACGCTGGTTTTTTCAGTGGGAGTTCACAGAAGAATCTAGCACACTCTGTGCATTGCAGAGGCACCAGTATGAATATCATTAGATTTCAGGGGGTGGAATCTATTCCCGCCCAGGAGACTGAAATCAGCGGGCCTATGCACCTGTGCAGTGGCCCCAACGTGTTCGCCCCTCGTTTTCTGGCCTGCTTGATTACTGGTCAGCCCAGCACTCCTGCAGTGCTGCAAACCCATCCCCCCCACCTCCACACACACACACACACACACACACACACACACACACACACACACACACACACACACACACGGCTCAATCGCGGCCCCCCCGACTATTCTTGGCCCAACCCCTATCTTGAACGTTCCCAATCTCCAGCCTCCTCCCCACAGTTCCCCCTTCAGTAGATCCCACCTTCCCCCCTTGCCATCCTGAGGCAGTGCAGACGTCCAGGAGGCGGAATTCTGCGCATGCCTGGCCGCAAGATTCTCCCACTCTACTGTGCTAGACAATTAGCGCGATGGGGTGGGAGAATTGCTCCCTATATGTTAATGCATCACTAAGACCACACATTTCCATCTATGTAACATTGCTTACTCCCACTTTTGCCTCAGCTTATCTGAACCTGAAAACCTCGTCCATCCCTTTACTTCTAGACTTGACTATTCCAGCACACCCTTGACTGGCCTCTAACATTCCGCCCTCCATAAACTTGAGATCATTACAAAATCTGCTGCCCATGTGCTTACTCACAACAAGTTTCATTCATCCATCACCTGTTGCTTGCTGACCTACACTGGCTTCCTTTTAAACAATACCATGATTTTAAAATGATTATCTTTGCTTTCAAATCCTTCTATGGCATCACCCATTCTTATATCTGCATCTTCCTCTAGCTCCACAATCCATTGAAATATCATCTAATTATGGGCTCCTAGGGATCCCAATTTTAATTGTGTCTTCAATTGTCTATTCTATCCTTAATGTTTCAATAAGGTCACCTCTCATCCTTCTGAGCACCAATAGCTTCAGGTCCAGTCTGTTGAATCTTTCCTCATTAGATTACCTACAGCTCCATCCCAGGTTTTAAACTTTGGAATTCCCTCATTAAACCTCTCCACCATGATTTCATCCTTAAAACTTATCTCAATGACCAAGCTTTTTGTCACTTGCTATAATATTGTCTTAATTAAAAGCAAAATACCGCAGATACTGGAAATCTGAAATAACAAAGCGCTAGAAAAACTCAGCAAGTCTGGCAGCATCTATGGACAAAGGAGCAGAGTTTATGTTTTGAGTCCAGGAAGACTCTCTTTCAGAACTGTGAGGTAGAAACATTATGGGTTTTATACTGTTGAAAAGAGGTACGTTCAGGTAGTATAAAAGGGAAGGGCAGGGATAGACTAGAGGACAGGAAAGATTAAATTACAAAGAAGTCACGGAACAAAAGACCATGAGTGGTAATGGCTGTAGAATTGGCTGTCCTCTTCTGCTATTTACTTTACTTCGAACCAACGCTTTGTTTATTACAGTAAGAAGTCTCACAACACCAAGTTAAAGTCCAACAAGTTTATTTGATAGTAAACCCAAAAGCTTTCGGGGTTTGCCCCTTCGTCAGGCGAGACTATTACATCCATTACCACTCCTTTTGCCTTCCGATCCACAATATCTTTGTCATTTGATTTCACTTTTTGCACTTTCTGACAAGGCAAAAAGACAGCACCACCATCGTTGCAAGAATTAGGGATAGACAATAAACACTAGCCGAATCACCACTGCCCAAATTTCATAAATGAATAAAACATATACAAATACTGTGGCTACAAGAGCAAGTCAGAGGCTGGGAATTTTGTGGAGAGTCATTCATCCCCTGATTCCTCAAAGCCGGCCCACTCTACAAGACAAGATCAGGAGTGTGATGGCATACTTTCCACTTACCTGAATGAATGCAACTCCAACGACACTCAAGGAACTCAACATTATCCAGGACAAAGCAGGCTGCTGGACGGCCACTCTAGCTACCGTCTTCAAAATTCACTTCTTCCAGTACTGACACTCAATGACATTAGTGTGCACCATCTACAAGATGCAGTGCAGAAACTCACCAAGGCTCCTTTGACAGCACCTTCCAACTAGTAACCTCTGGCATCTTGAAGCACAAGTACAGCAGGTGTATGGGAACATCACCACATACAAATTCCCCTCCAAGTCACACATCATCTGGACTTGGAACTATGTTGCCATTCCTTCACTATCACTGGGTCAAAATCCTAGAACTCCCTTCCCAACAGTAGTGTGCGTGTACCTATGCCATATGGACAACAGCAATTCAAGAAGGCGGCTCCCGATCACCTTCTCAAAGGCAATTAGAGATGTGCAATAAATGCTGGTTTAGCCAGCAATGCCCACGTTCCAAGAAAAAAATTTAAAACATCTTCATCCCATGTTTATAATAGTAAACAGACAACCTAATTTTAAATAGCGTAAAGTGTTATGATCCTAGACCAGAACCTCACGTTTCTGGTAAGATCCAGTTGGGGACCAATGATGTTTTGTTTAAAGTGGACAAAGCTTGAGATTCAAGACATTGCTAAGAGAATAAAACCACAAGCCAAACTATACCAAGGTCAAAAAGTTAAAATAAGTTACAATCTGTACCTTTATACTTTAACATTCAGGGTTATTGTAGGTACATGTAATTTAACATGCAAATTGTGGTCAAACACATTATATTGTAAAGAGTGTTAACACCACATGCCATAAGACATAGTAGCAGAAGTAGGACATTCAGTCCATAGAGATTGCTCCACTATTCAATGAGACCATGACTGATCTTATATAATCTTCAGCTCCACTTTCCCATCATATCCCCATAACTCTTGATTCCTTTACCAGTTAAAAATCTATGTCAGCCTTGAACATAGTTAACAACCCAGCCTCCACAGCTCTCTGCAGCAATTATTTCCATAGATTCACTACCCTTGGAGAAGGAATTACTCTTTACATCTTAAATGGTTTTAAATGGGTGACCCCTTGTTCTGAGATTATGTCCTGGTCCTAAATTCTCCCACAAGAGGAAACACCCTCTCAAGCTCTCTCAGAATCCTATATGTCTCAATAAGGTCACTTCTCATTCTTTTAAATTCCAATGAAAACAGGCCAAACTACTTAGCCTCTCCTCATAATAAAATCTCTGCATACCTGGGATCAACCGAGTGTACCTTCTCTGGACTGCCTGCCAGTACATATTTCCTTAGATAAGGAGACCAAAACTGTTCCCAGTATTCCAGTTGTGGTCTAATTAGTGGCATGTATTGTTTTAGCAAGACTTCCCTATTTTTATATTTTATCCCCTTTGAAATAAAGGCCAACATTCCATTTGCCTTCCCAATTACCTGCTGAATTTGCATGCTAGCTTTTTGTGAATTAAGCATGAGGATCCAAAATCCTTCATCATTATTGCAAAGATGCACTGTAATTGAGGCCCTCATATCCTGCTTCCATGAATATATTTCTGTGCCCAGGATTTGGCTTGTGTGGATAAAAGCAATTATTTTCAATACAATAAAACAACACAATAAAATAACCCTAATGAAAATAAATTTGTTTTACATAATAACAAAACACAAGCAATATATCCTCTTTTGTCTCTCCTCATAACCAAACTTCCTCATCCCTGGTACCAGTCCAGGAAATTTCTTTTGCAGCTTCTCTCAAAGCCTTAATACCCTTCCTAAAAGTGTGGTGTCCTGAACTGGCCAAAGCACTCCATCTGAAACAACCAAGTAATTTTTAAATGTTTAGCATAACTTTGTTGTTTTTGTATCGTTATGCTCCTATTTATAAAGCAGTTCAACTTCTGAACTCTCTCAACTTGTCCTATAACCTTTAATGATTTCTGTTTGCAAATATTATATGCAACCATATCTTACTTAACAAAGGATTTGTGTGATACCTGGTGGAACATAAGTAGCCCATCCTCTGAGTCAGGTGTTGACTGAAGAGGCAAATTTTGACACAGTAAGCCTAAAAGCAAGGAGATTTCCTTCATACTTCTCCAGCAACATACGAGAACCATCTGGGCAGTAACCTGGCAAGCTTGGCCTGTCTGATCTGCATATGGTAAACAAAAAGGGAAGCATAAAATCAAACATTTCTTAAATTGTCAATACAACAACAGAGAGTTGATATCCCTACCCATTTTAAACAGCACTTTTTCTGTTTTTTTGAAACAGTAACATTGAGCAACATTTGTATTTTCCAATTACTGATCCCCATCCTCAATATATTTTGTCTTTATTGTTGTTTAGGTGCTTTACATTATGCAAACTCACAACTCAGAAAGCAAATAGGGCTCTACCAACATTGCTCGATTCAACCACACAAGGTAAAAAGTAACTCATTCGCAATTTTTTTTTATTTCTCCCCTTTGTGCATTATCCAACAGGCTGTTCAAGTTCAGGAAACCAACATGTAGAGTCCTGTAGGCACAAAGTCCTAGCAGGCAACTATAGATGAAAAACGCAAAGACATCCAAGACACAGAAACACTGTACTGCCACAGACACCTCATCTGGTGGCACTGTACATAGAAAAGTTATCAAAATTACACAAACCAATGCTTTCTCCACAAACAGGTTCATCATCATCATCTGACCAGTTCAGACACCTGTTGAAATGTGGCATCCTTATATCTTGGTTATATTTGTCTATTTTGTCTCCTAAGTTCGCAATCAAAAAGAATGCCATTCAAAATATGCATCTTTAAAAACCAATGATTTGTCCCCTTAATTCAGAAATTAAGCAATGTTGCTGAAATTATCCAAATGATTCATTTCCTAAAGCATCCTCCAAAAAAAATTATTGCATTGTAGGTTTATAGTTTTATTACAATAGAATACAGACAATTTAATTAGCTTGTTCTACAGATGTGTAATGAATATACCTAAAAAATTATTTACAAATTCTGCTTTTACATTATGACGGACCATAAAGAATACCAGCTGTTTAACTGTATTACAGCACCATCAAGTGGTTTCCTGATATGAATTTAATTTCTAAATGCATTCCTGAAAAATGAACAAAAGGTTGTAATGATCTTTTCATTATTCCAAAGTAAAAGGTGCTTTTCACATAAAGTAGCATACGTCTGGAGCAGTAACTTGGGCACAAATGGATGTGAGTTGGAATCTTTAGTATTAATTGAAGCTCCAGAGCTCACATTAATTCTCATATATGCCACTAGATGGAGCATCACCCAGAAACAAAATAGGCTTTCGTAAAACCAATCAGAAGGCTCTGCAAGACCATCTCATTCACCTGGAATTTTCCTCTCATTGGAAGGGAATTGCGAATATATAAGGACAGATACATTTTAAAAATCCCATTGATCCTCTCAAAACTCAAACTCAAAAGGTGAAAAGGTATCTTGTAGGCTGCTGCTCCACAGGTGTGACACAATTGTTATATAATACCTCAGTCATCAACATGTTGTCGATCACAAGTCTCATCACGTTCCAAAGCCAGATCAGGGAGCCTTGTCAGCAGCACAAAGTTCTGCTCCCTGTAGGCTGTCTAATGTTAAGGTTGCCTCTTTTGGGTCTTTGCATTTCATGCACACTGTCCAACTGTTCCTTAGCAGCCCAAGCTTGGATAGCCCAGTCTGATAATTATGTCCTTCTCCAGCTCAGTATAAGTGCAACCAAGCCACTCTTGATGACAAATAACGAAGTCATAACCTAAAGTATGTTCTGAGCTATTAATATCCTTAATGCTGCTTCCAAATAGTGTTCAATAAGGAGAAGTAATGATTCATTTGCTGGTGACAGGTTGTCGACAGCAATCTAGCAGAAGGTTTCCTTGTTTATGTTTGACATAATGCCATGGCTCTAAGTGAACTCCAGAGTTAACACTGAGGATTCCCAGGGTCACTCCCTTCCGATTATATACTAATATGCTGCCACAAATGGAGTAGGACATACCCAGGATTAGCGATGGGTATTTGCAATGCCTGGGGTATTGGCTAAATGGTAGGATTCTGTCTGTGTGACAGTGATAAACAGTTGCTTGAAAAGTCTGCAAAACGTCTTAGCAAAACTAGATTATAGTTCCCCAAATGCTTACGAAGGAGACTTTGGAGGGTTGACTGGGCTGGCTATGTCTTTGTTGTGCCCAGTGCCTAGATTGATGCCAGGTATTTTATTCACTTAATTCTTCTTAGAATTTTTATTGTGGTTTGACATTGTTTGCTGGGCTCTTGCAAAAGGCAGTTAAAAGTCAATCACTTTGTTATAGGTCTGTGATCAAATATAGGTCAAGATGAGAAGGATGGCAGGGTACCCTCCCTACTGGATATTGGTGAAGCATGTGTTTTCATGACAATCCAGTAATTTCATGGTCACAATTACTGATTCGAGCTTTTTAATCCAGATACATTTCATTAAATGAATATAAATACCTCAGTGCCATATGAGATTTGAACTCATTTCTTTGGATCAGTAGTTCAGGCCTCTGGATTACTGATGAAACATGTTTTCCGTTGAAAGGTCACAGACCTGTTGAGTATTTCCAGCATTTTGTGTTTTTACCTCTGAATTACTAGTCTTCTATTTAGATACTTAAATAGCAAAAAGGTAGTAAAAGTGGGAGTGGAGCTGATTATGGACCTAAAAGGGGATTGATTTTTAAAGCCAAGGGATATGGCTGAGGTATTGAATGAATAGTTTGCATCTTTCTTTACCAAGGAAGTCATAGTGAAAGAGGAGGTAGTTGAAACACTTGATGGGTTTAAAATTGATGAGAGGAGGTATTAGATAGATTATCTTAAAGTTAGTCGGTCACCTGGACCGAATGATACAGAGGGAAGCAAGAGGAAAACTGTCATAGTTTTCCAATCCAATGAGATTCAAGAATGGTGCAAGAGGACTGGAAAATCACAAATGTTATTCAAAAAAGGCGTAAGAATAAACCCAGAAACTACAGGCCAAACAATTTCACCTCAGTGTTGGGGGAGCTTTTAGAAATAGTAATTCAGGTCAAAGTTTATAGTCACTTGACAAAAGTTAAGTAAGAAAAGCCAGTAAGTTAAGCCACCTGTGTCTAGTATGTTTAGCCAAAGTGCATGAGTTTCTGGATAAGAGAGCATAGTTGATGTGACTTTTTTTTGTGTGCGCTGCTGGCTGAACAAGCATTTATTATCCATCCTTAACTGCTTTTAAACTGAGTTGCTCGGCCATTTCAAAGGGCAGTTAAGAATCAACCACATTCCTATGGTTCTGGAGTCACATGTAGGCCAGACCAGGTAAGGGTGGCAGATTTTCTTCCCTAAAGGGCATTAGAGAACCAGATGGGTTTTTACAATGGTTTCATGATAATCATTAGAATTATAATTCCTGATTTTTATTGAATTCAAATTTCACCATCAGTAAACTTTCCACATTTGTTAGCTTATAAACTCAGTGCAAGTTCAGTCAATTGAATCAGCAATAAAGAGAGGATCAGAGTCAAATATGATTGCTTTAAGGTCAATAAGCTAACAAACTCTGGAGCTTATCTCATACACATGCACTAGAGGTTTGCTGCAGCCCAGGGGAAACTTTCTCAGTGTAGCGAAAAGTTTCAGAAGAGATTGGGGTGGAGATTGGAGGAAAGAAAAAAAGCGTTCTTGCATTCGGAAGATACTGTTAAAAATAAATTTTTCCACCAAAATGTTTCAATTACATGTATTGCGTCTGTGCAGAAATTTCTTTTCGAAGTAGCTGAATTATTTCCAATCAGCTCACTGCTTTTTTTTAACACGTGATGCCAGAAACAATTTTTGAATAGCAATCACCTATGGATTGTCCTGACTTTTTTTCTTTTTTATCTATTAACTCAAATTTTGCCAGCAACATATACCTGGTCATTAACAGCGCCAACAGAAAACTATGTTTTTGATGTAATTACATCAAAGTAAATTTTAAACTGCTTGAAATTTAAATACATTTTGGAAGTCCTTTATACAATTTTTGAATCTTTATGTTGACCTTGAATGTATAATTGCTTTACTAATATTAGGCTGTTGTTACCTGTCATTGCCATGCTCAAATCGTCAGAGGGTTTGCAATCATCAGATGTATTTTTGCTCAATTCTCGGTCTTCATCAGTTTTCAGCAGTTTTGCTTGAGCAAAATAATCATTTGTATCCCGTGGTTTTATTTCATTTAGAATCTTCTGTAGATTTTCGGCAATCTCTGTTAAAAGAGAAATCAATGTGACCTTTTGTTTCGTTAAAGACATACACTGAGCACAAAGCAAAGGGAAAAAACATTGGCAAACAGCATACTTTTTGAATTGTCTGCTATCAACAAACTTGCTCAGGCCAGCTACCACATGGGCTAAGTTCACATAGTATCGCCTCAATGATGTGCTTTAATCATCACTTTTGAAGAGCACATGCGTAACATTTGTTTCCACACCAGCTTTTTTTATAAATGTCTCGTGGCAAAACAACATCACACAATACCCATTCATGCATCTGAAAAGCATTAATTCTTCTTTTGTTTCCACAAGATTTGCAAGCTATGTTTGCACCTAGTTGGTGAAAAAGATTTTGCAATTTATTTTCTTGCTTTGTGCTTCTCTACAATTTTTTTCTGGATTGCAATCCTTTGCACTTCTCTTTCTCAATATATTGCCCTTCATGCCAAAAGACAGAAGTGTGGTCACTAGACAGCTGGACAATTGTTATAATGGTCTTGAGGGAGATCATTAACCTTTTTTAAAGGAATGCAAACTCTTAAGTTATTGACTGGAGGAACTACACCACAAGGCTTCAGATTTTAAACAAAAGCTCTTACTGTACAAGAATTAAACAAAGCAAGAACTACAAATTTAACATTTATGTGTTTCATTAATCCTTAAAACCTCAAAATTTTTAACTTCCTGTTCTGTTTTAATTCCACCCTAGAGTTCCCCCATACTTTTCAGGATCTGGAGTGTTTTTTTAACATCTCCTGGGACCAACCAAAGTGTGCCACAGCTCTTAACAAATCACTTTGACTCTCCTCAATTTCCAGAACTTGTTCTCTCTGCAAAGGTTTTATTGTCGATCTCTTCCATTCGCATTATCAGGCAGATCAGATAAAGTTTAATTCCTCATGAATCTGGACGTCTCCTTCCAAACATGAGCCCCACATTCAGTCCTGCTGAGTGAGCATAGATCAGGAACACCCCAATTCCAAACAGCATCTATTTTTCTTAGCCTAGCTGATAGATGATATACAATTTCCCTCTTACTGTCTTCCAAGTTGAGTGACTGTTTCTGCAGGCAAATACACAGAAATCCAAAACAAAACATCTACCCCAATGACAATTTATAACCTAGGGATGTCCCATTTAGGGATTAATAGCACCATCCACAATTCCCAAAACTATTCTTTAATCTGAAAAGTACACAGATAACTTAAGATCTTCCCTTGTTGACTTCTTGCTTTCAAACCTATCTTTGAGCTGATTTCACATGATTAATTTAACCTCCATGAGGCAACTGCAGACATCTCACCTCTACTGGAAAGTTCAGAAAGGGATTATCCATTGTTTAGTGCTTTCACCCTTCCAGATCTGATCTCTTTATAGAAAGATGGGCTATCGTTTGAATGATAATTATCTTGGAGGTGTTTACCAGGTTCTACTGCCTCATCTTGCATTAAAAAATGAATTTCTATAGTCCTGTAGAAAGAGCTGATAGAGTGGATTACTTTGTCCAGGGTGCCAAATGAAAAATTATTCCTGTGTGCACAACTAATTGATTTTATTTTGCACTAACTACTATATACCATATGTATCCACTACATTCATCAACAGTGTTGAAAGAATCATATTTGCCCACTACAGTGAATTCAGGAAATAACCAAAATTAATTTTTCCTATTAGAGTCAGGGACAAAGCACGGGAGCAGGAGAGGGTGTGGGAGCAGGAGTGAGTGAGCAAGTGAGAATGCGATTGAAATCGAGAGTGAGCGAGCGAGAGAAGTGTACGCAAGAGAGAGAAAGCAAATATGAGAGTAAGTGAGCAAATCAAAGAGGTACAGACTAATTCAATGTAGAGTTGAGGTTACAGTCAGATCATCCATGATCTTATTGAATGGCGGAGCAGGTTCAAGGGGCCGAGTGACCTGCAGCTGCTCCTAATTTGTTTGTTCATACATAAGTTCAACTGAATTTTAAACAGAAAACAAGAATCAAAGAAAGTAAAGCAGGAAGAAAGCAAAATGAGAATGAGAAAAAAGTATTTGCAATTCCTCAAGTCAAAATCTAATTTAAGTCCTCTTGATGGGAAGGCTCAAATGGTGTTGATGGGAAAATACGAAGAAGGTACTTTACAAAGCTTACAAATCTGGCACATAGTTAACCAAAATGAAGATGAGGAAATAAAAGAGGTTCTGGTCTCAATGAAAGTTCAACCCTGGTAACATAATTCTTGATATATTCTGCTCTAATATCCTGCATATTTTCGATGCAATGCCTTACCAAGATCTGTATCCATTGGAATTAGTCCTTCCGGTGAGGAACTTTGACAAATAGGAGATACAACTGCAGATAGTTGGAAGGCCATTAAAATCAGCCTTGCTACAGTCTCCCTCCACTCTGCTATGTTTGATACTGACCTAAAAAGACATCAAAAGTAAAGTTAATATGAACAGTAACATAAGTCGTGTAAACAATCTGGCTATCATTAAATTATATTAAACATGGAAGTTTATTTGGAAGATTCACCCAATGAAGTACATAAGCAATCAGCTCTCTTTAATCCAAGTGCTGTTTGATATATTGGTAAATTGAAATAAGACATTAGGCTCTTTGCAGCATATCAAATACAATTATAAATCAAAACGTGCATTCTATGAATGGCAGGCATTTCTATACATTGCCGATGGCTCTCACATGGCACTGCTCGTTGCAAATTAGGCTATGTTGTTTTATATAACAGAAGCATCGTACTATGGCCATAAAGACCAACTACTGGGAAAAGGAATATCTGTGATAAATGATCATAAATTCCCAGTTTTAAGGGATAAAGGAACTGGCATGCAAGAGTGCCATGTTTAATTATGAAGTGTGACAAAACCAAGCTGCTGCATCCTTTTCAACAAAACAGTAAATCTCTTGGGGTGCTGAGAAGTTATTTTAAACCATGCAACATACATTATATCCTCCAAACCAATTATTCATATACATTGATAAAAATGTATCTTTCCATAATCAATGAGAAAAGGGGAGAAGGGCAATGAAATTGTAATGGAATGATTTGTAACATGGATGTTGACTTAGCGAGAGGGTAGAGTTAAATGCACTGGGTTTGTTCTAAAATTGCATGATAAATGTTTTAAAATTAGAAATGCAATCACAGCACCACCTACAGGCCTATCTGGGACATAAGGTAAATACTGACATTTCTGGAATGCGTTTACCCAAGGACAAGACAGATGTAGGTATTTTCTATATATTTGGCCATGGAATGTTGCAACCCAGTTGGTTTTGATAAGTAAGATCACATACTTCAGAGATAGTTGTTGTAGAGCTCCAATGATGCAATGAACTCTTCCATATAAGGGGTTGGTAGCTGCCATGTGCACCAATGATTTTTCAGCCTGTCTGATCTCTTCTGACAGACAGTGCAGTAGGAATTTAATAACTAGAAAGTTAGAAGGAAAAGTAAATACAAATTAAACAAAAATAAACAGAGTCAACAGTATTCTTTATATTTATTTCCAAGGTCCTTTTTGTACACCATACAATTCTCTGACTGTTCCTCTAGCAACAGGTTTTTAAGACATCTATCAAGGTCTTATAATATATTTAATTTTCATAGATACAACAGATTAGGTTTTATAGTAATCTCTTTTCATAAATTGACTTCACATTTCTGAAATACTTTTCATACTGCCCATTTATCTGTACCGAAATTCCACAAAGATTTTGTCAAAGTTGTTAACAAGAAGCCAACTGCTGCCAAAAGTATGCAGCCGCATTCCACAGTATTACATGCGAAAAGGAGGAAATCCACCTCAATAAACAGCTTCTGAATTGGAGTTTACAATATTTCACAAAATCTACAGAGAACCCATTTTCCCAAATATTAGAATAAATATTTAGTAAATGCATACTGTCGGGTTCTGTCTTCCATCAGTCTGCTTCCATGAAAAGGAAACTACAATTGCGTTTCTGTGCTTTAAATGAATTTCAGAAATTGGAGCTAGTAAGTCTCAGTGCAGCAGTCTGACCAAGATAACGTACACAGGATATACTCTGGGCAGGCAAATTTCCACAGGATATACTCTTGGCTGGCAAATTTCCACGCCCATCACCAAGAGTGGCTCAGTAATAACCATACTAGCCAATTTATGAAAGGCAAAGCTACTTGTGTATGGCAACGGTTGAGGAAACCAACACAAGGGACTGCACTACTTGTCAATACATGTTAATTTATTCAGGTTATGAATATATAAGCAGAGAATATTGATCAAGCACCGTGAGAACATATAAAGACAGACCTACTACAATATGCCCACAAAGACAGTCTTCTGGTAGACTGGCTGATACTTAGAGAAGGCAAGCATTTGTAATGTTACATTCTGCAAATAAATTTAGTAAGATTGATATCTTGCCTCACAGTGCCAGGGACAAGGGTTTGATTCCCAGCTTGGGTTAATGTCTATGTGGAGTCTGCACCTTCTCCCTGTGTCTCCATGGGTTTCCTCTGGGGTGCTCCAGTTTCCTCCCACAGTCCAAAAAACATGCTGCTTAGGTGCGGTGGCCATGCTAAAATTCTCCCTCAGTATACCCGAGCAGTTACCGGACTGTGGCGACTGGGGGATTTTCACAGTAACTACATTGCAGTGTTAACATAAGCCAACTTGTGACACAAATAAATACACTTAAAACTTAGTTTTCTATTTCACCATCTAGCAGATAATGATTGCCTATGGGTGAAGATTGATAAGTTTTTGTTTAGACAGAAGATTGTAAGTGGTGTTTCTTTCAGCTATCTTCATAAAAGTAAGTGTACGTTATTAGATTTTATGATTACCTATCTAAGTTCTCTTGGGCCTGTAGAAAAAATGGTTATATGGAAACAGGTCAAGTCCTCACCAAAGAGAAGGAAAGGTGTGGCTTTTGCATTGTCACTTCCTAACAAAAATCAGAAGCAAACCATATTTTGACCTGGATGCCCATCAGCTGGATAGTGATGGAAGGTTTGGATCTTCTAATAAACTTCATAGATGAAATCTACAAGAAAGATAATCTATTGAATGTATATGAAACACACTTAAACTTTGATAGATTTTGAAAGATGGTTCATCATTCTAGAGAATAGATCATGGGCTTTAAACAGGCTATATAGACTGTATAGTCAGGGATAGCACAAAAGCAAAGAGCATACCGTGAGGAATAGTGGGAAGCAGAAGATTGGGAAGCCTTTAAAAGCAAGCAAAGGACAAAACAGGGTGGAAAAGATGAAAGATGAGGGTAAGTTAGCTAGTAACATAAAAGAAGATTGCAAGAATTTGTTTTTAGATATCTAAAAGGTAAGAGAGAGGCAAGAATGGACATTGGACTGCTGGAAAATGAGGCTGGAGAAGTAGTAATGGGTGACAAAGAAATGGCAGAGGAACTAAATGATTATCCTGTATCATCTCCATGCTGGAAGACTCCAGTAACATACCAGAATTTCAGGAGAGTCAGGAGGAAGAGGTAAATGCAGTGGTCATCACTAAGGAGAAGGTGCTATGGAAACTGAAAGGTCTGAAGTTGGATAAATCACCCGAACTGGATGGACTATACCCCAGGGCTCTGAGGAGATAGCTAAGGAGATTGTGGAGGCATTGGTGGTGATCTTTCAGGAATCATTGGAGTCAAGGAAGGTCCCAGAGGACTGAAAAAGACTAATGTAACATCCCTGTTTAAGGAGGGAGGCAGATAATGGGAAGTTAGAGGCCAGTTAGCCTGGCCTCAGTTATGGGTAAGATCTTGGAGTCTTATTAAGGACAGAACTGTGTACTTTGAAATGCATGGTAAAATAGGACTGAGTCAGCATGGCTTCGTCAAAGAAAGGTCATGTCTGACAAACGTGTTAGAATTCTTTGAGAAGATAATGAAGAAGTTAGGTTGATTTGATTTGATTCGATTTATTCTTGTCACCTGTATTAGTATATGGTGAAAAGTATTGTTTCTTGCATGTTATGCAAAGAATACCGGTATTAGAGAAGGAAACATGAGAGTGCAGAACGTAATGTTACAGTCATAGCTAGGGTATAGAGAAAAATCAACTTAATGCAAGGTAGGCCTATTCAAAAGTCTGATGCAGAGAAGCAGTTCTTGAGTTGGTTGGTACTTGACCTCAGACTTTTGTATCTTTTTCCCAACAGAAGAAGGTGGAAGAGAGAATGTCCAGGGTGAGTGGGGTCCTCAATTATGCTGGCTGCTTTGCCGAAGCAGCGGGAAGTGTAGACAAAGTCAATGGATGGGAGGCTGGTTTGCATGATGGATTGAACTACATTCATGACCTTTTGTAGTTCCTTGCGGTCTTGGGTGAAGCAGGAGCATACCAAGCTGAGATACAACCAAAAGAATGCTTTCTATAATGTATCTGTAAAAGTTGGTGAGAGTTGCAACCGACACGCTAAATTTCCTTAGACAAAGGAGAGCCAGTGGATGGATTTCTTTTGATTTCCAGAAGGCCTCTGACAAGGTGCCTACAGGAGACTGCTAAATATGCTAAGAGCCAATGGTGTTAGAGGCAAGGTACAGGCATGGATAGAAGACTGGCTGACAGCCAGATGGCAGAGAGTGGGGATAAGGGGGTCCTTTTCAGGATGGCAACTAGTGACTAGTGGTGTTCCACAGGGGTCACTACTGGGACAACAACTTTTCATTATATACGTGAATGATCTGGAAGATAGAACTGAGGGCATGGTTGCTAAATTTGCAGATGATACAATATAATGTAGAGGGACAAGTAGTGCTGAAGAATGACTTGCAGAGCCTAGGACACTGGGCAAAAAAGTGGCAGATGGGATACAATGTGGGAAAGTGTGAGGTTATGCACTTTGGTAGGAAGAATAGAGGTGTAGACTATTTTCTAAATGGGGAAAATCTGAAGCACAAAGGGACTTGGGAGTTTCGGTTCAGAACTCTCTTAAGGTTAACATGCAGGTTCAGCTGGCAGTTAGCAAATTCAATGTTAGCATTCATTCCTAGAGGGCTAGAATACAAGAGCAGGGATATACTATGGAGTCTATATAAGGCTTTGGTCAGGTCCCATTTGGAATATTGTGAGCAGTTTTGGGCCCTATACCTAAGAAGGGATGTGATGGCCTTTGAGGTGGTCCAGAGGATCCCAAGAATGAAGGGTTTGTCATATGAGGAGCATTTGAGGAGTTTGGGTCTTTACTTGGAGTTTAGAGGATGAGGGTGAATTAATTGAAACTTACAGAATACTGAGAGGCCTAGATAGAGTGGACGTGGAGAGGATGTTTCCACTACTGGGAGATACAAGAACTCACGGACACAACCTTAGAAAAGGGATGCTCCTTTAAAACTGAGATGAGGATATCTTCAACCAGAGGGTGGTGAATTTGTGGAATCATTGCCACTGAGGGCTTTGGAGGCCAGGTCATTGAGTGTCTTTAAGATAGGGGTAGATAAGTTCTTGATCAATAAGGGGATCAAGGGTTATGGGGAAAAGGCAGGCAAATGGGCATAAGAATCATGTCAGCCATGACTGAATGGCAGAGCAGATTTGATGGGCCAAAAGGCCTAATTCTGTTCCTATATCTTATGACCTTATGGTATATAAGGTTACAGAAATGCAATTTGAAGATTCCTTACACAGCGCTGGATTGTGCTAAGGCGATCCATAACGATGGGTTCTGGTCTTAACGGATGTGCAGTTGTCAGAAAAGGGGATGGGGGAGAAATCATGTGATATTACTTCAGGAGTGGTTGTGTTTGAGCTCTGGCTCTACTTATCTTTTAACCTATTGCTTATCTTGATGCACAAACCAAGATTATCCAATCATGCTTAGATCCTAGCCAGATTCTGGCAATGGAGTTAAATCAAGAAAATCTTTGTTCGATCAAGGCAGTCAGAGACACCTAGAGTGGGGGCCCAGTTAGCAGTGGTGGTTTTGCAGGTGAGCGGGCTTACACTTTGGTGATGCTGTTGGTGTTGAGATGATAGCCGCCATTATGGGTGAAGTTGTGGATGCCATTCTTGGCTCCCAGAGAGATTTTTATTGCTTATTTTGAGGAACCACAAAATATCCTTAAAAGAATGAAGCAGAGAAGAGAATCCAGTTAATGGGAAGAGCAGTTTCCTCGATGAAGATTCACCTTCAGTTCTTGGAAATCCAGCTGCACGATTTGGCATGCATCCTGGCTGACTTGGAGATGGAATGGTAGGAGGTTATTTATGTGGTTTGTGTTTTTTTTACATGCTGTAATCGTTGCATTTACACTGGGGGAATACAATTTTAGTACCCTTCACTTTTTTTTTAAAGACATGAGTAGTGTCACAACAGGGTAGTGGGTAGGTGGTTTAGTACAGAGATGATAGAAATGGCTTTTGGAGTTCTCATTGTGGGTGAGGAAAGTCCCCCATTAAAACTACAGGGGTTGGGTTTTTTTATATTTTGGTTATTGTGGGACCAATGAATCCTTGTTTCCTGAGAAATACAGACAGATCATGTATTCTGGAAAAGACAGGGTCTTTTTCTTTCCTCCATCATTGGTGAATCTGGTGATGTTGAAATGGTGGAATTATTTTTGGTGCACTGCTGGAAGCAGCTAACCTTGAATACCTAACCTTGTCAGATTGACCTTCGATTTTGATTTGGTTGCGTGGGCAATGGCAACGGCCATTTGATTATTTGACTGGTTCTGAATAAGCCAAGTTAGAAGCAGTGGAAATTGGTGAGCAGACAACTGCTGCTGAGAGTGATAGGGCCTCAGTTTGGTCCATTCTGCCCCAGCAACTTCTGCAGGGCAGGCAGCATCAGAAAGACGGCCCAGTGCAGGGAAGCATTCGCAGTCAGTACACGAGAGCAGTGGTATTGGGGACATGTCTCTACAACTCACAATCTGAGAAAGCAAGCAATCAGGGCCATGTTTGGATTAATTGGAAGTCAAAGCCAGATCAAAATATGGATTGAAGGGAGAGTGGCTGAGTAACAGGCCAGGTATGGATTGGCAAAAATAATTAAGAGGGCAGAATAACACGATCCGAAAGGTAGAATTCCTCAGCTCAGTTTAACAAAGATACTGAGGTACAATGGGTCAAAGGGCATGGAAATGGCTCTCAGGACACTTCTAGCAGCAGGTTTACCCTGACATCTAGATCAGCAAGAAATCAGAGGGTTTCTCGGTTAAAGGAGAATGATTATTTCTAACCAGGTCTTCAAATATACTGGTAGGAATGCATGACCATACTCCGAAACTGTTCTCATAAATACAACAAAAAGAGTCAATTTTTATTGTGTGAGTGGCTCTGTATCCTGATAACATTGTTGGAATTTCTCAACAGGAGTAGGAGGAAGCAATGTTATTTTCCTTATGTATTTTGTGCCTGTGGGATGTTAAGAGGCATGCAGCATTCCAGAACAAGTAACGAGCAGATATAGTTATTGAACATGTCCAATGTGTTCTTTTATATCACAGTGCAGAGGGTAAATTAACCAGACTTACATTAACCCTTTCTATGTCAATCCCTTCTAAACAATTTCTGGGATGCAAGCACCAGTGTCAAGGCCAGCTTTTACTGACCATTCCTAACTGTCCTTGAAGATGCTGGTTAGCCACCTCTGATGAACTGTTTCAATCCATGTGGGGTAGGTACTCCCATAGTGCTGTGAGGAAGGGAGTTCCTGGATTTTGATCCAGTGAGAATGAAGGAACAGTGATATAGAAACAGGAGTAGGTATTCAAACTATCGAGTCTGCTTTGCCATTCAGCTAGATCATAACTGATCGTTTAACATAACACCACTTTTCTGCACTATCTCTGTATCCCATGATGTCATTAGTCACCAAAAATCTATTGATTTCTGTCTTGAAATGCTCATGATTAAGCTGCCATACCCCTCTGCGTAGAGAATTCCAAAGATTCACCAAAGAAATTCCTCCTCATTTCAGTCTTAAATGATCAAACCCTTATTCTGAGACAATGTCTCCATTGAAAACATCCTATCTACATCCGCCCTGTCATGCAATGTAAAGAGTTTGTAAATTTCAATGAGCTCACTTTCTTTGTAGCTCTAGAGAATACATGCCCAATTTCCTCAATCTCTCCTCATGTGACAATTCCAACAACACAGGGATTAATCTGGTGGACTCCCCTTTTAGCAAATCTATCTTTCCTTAGATGAGGTGACCAAAACTGTACAAAATACTCAAGTGCAGTCTCGCCTAAGTCTTGCACAATTGTAGCAAGACATTTTTTCATATGTACTCAAATCTTGCGTTGAAGGTTAGTAGCATGCCATTTGCCTTCCTTATTGATTGTTGCACCTGCGCGCTATTTTTAGTGACTCATGAACAAGGACAACCAGGGCCCTACCCAACCTCTCACCATTTAAAAAAATATTCTGCCTTTCTATATTTTTCTACCAAAGTGGATAACTTCTGCTCATTCACATTATATTCCATCTGCCAAGTTCTTGCCCATTGACTTCACCTATCCAAGTCCACTTGAAACCTTCCCACCTAGTTTTGTGTCATCAGCAAATTTCAAAGCATTATATTTGGTCCCCATATCCAAATCATTTGCACAGGTTACAAACAGCTGCAGCTATAGCATAGATCCTTGCAGTGCCCCATTAATAACAGTGTGAGAATGACCCATTTATTCTTACTCTCTGCCTATTAACCAATTCTCAATCCATTAGCCTCAAGTTCATGTATTCACATTTTGTTTACTAACCTCCTGTATAGGACCTCATCTAAAGCCTTCTGAAAATCCAAATACACCACACCCAAAGGTTCTCCTTTATCTATGCTACAAGTAACATCCTCAAAAAAACTCCAAGGTTTGGCAAATATGACTTCCCATTCAGAAATCCAATGTTAACCATTATTTTAAGTGTCTAGTTAAGTCTCCAACTTGTTCCCCTCCAAACTACACACCATCCTCACCTAGAACTATATCACCATTTCTTCATTGTCACTGCAGCAGTGTCGCTCTGGTGGAAATAATGCCATTTGATAGCACTGTCAATGACACCCTATATTACTAAATGAATTATCAAAGTTTCATGGACAGTAATTGGCTGGGTTGGATTTGTCTTGCTTTTTGCAGACAGGATATAATCGGGCAATTTTCTACATTGATGAGTAGATTCCAGTGTGGTAGCTGTACTGGAACAGCTTGGCTAAGGACACATCTAGTTCTGGAACAGGAGTCTTCACAACTGAAGCCTGGATGTTGTTAAGGCCCACTGGCTTTGTTGTATTCAGTGCTTTTAGCCTTTTCTTGATATCATGTGGAACAAATGGAATTGGCTTGGCATCAATGACAGGACCTCAGAAAGAAAATGCAAAAATTCATCTACTTCTGGTTGAAGATGTCTTGCAACCTTGCTTTTGCACCAACACGCTGAGTTTCCCCCGTCATTGAGGATGAAAATATTTTTGAAGCCCACTCCTCCTGTTAGTTGTTAAATTATACACCACCACTCAAACAGGATGTGACAGGACTGCAGAACAATGATCCAATCTTTTGTTTATGGGATCACTTAGCTTTGCCTATTGCATGTTGTTTAGCATGCATATAGTCCCATGTCACAGCTTCATCAGGTTGGTGTCCCAAGTATGCCTGGTGCTGCCCCTGATATGGTTTCCCTCACACTTTATTGAAGCAGAGTTGGTCCTTTTGTTTGATGGAAATGGTAGAGTCAGAGATACCCCGAAACATGAGTTGAAAAAAGTTATATCTTTGCTGATGGCAGACAGCAGCTCATGGATGGCCAGTTTGACCAGTTAAATCTGTTCTGAATGTCTCTCATTTAGCAGCACACATGATGATGCAGATGTCCTCAGCACAACTTCACATTAACTGTGAAGTGGCCACTGCCCAATAATGCCACTGACAGATGTATTGTGATAGGTAGGTTGGAGAGGACAAGTTCCAGTAGGTTTTCTATCGCTACTGTTAATCACCAGGTACTGCAAGCTCGATGTGACACATATATGCTTCAGAATTTGGCAGGCTTGATCAGAAGTAATGCTACCCAGCCATTCCTGGTGATGAACTTCATCCAGTTAGAAGAACTTCATCTACTTAGAAGAAACTAACTGTGTCTTTGAAACTCTAAGTGTTTCTTCTAAGTGGCATTCAACAAGGAGGATCACTAACAGATCACCAAGGGAGGATGGTCAATGACAATTAGTAGAATTGCCCATGTTTGAAGCCATGAATATTGATGAAGACTAGAGTCAAATTTGGCAATTCCCAGGACCATTCCTTCCCGACTATATACCACTCTGCAAGCACGTTTATTTCTTCTGTACGGCTAGTGGAATAGGATATATCCTTAATAAAGCGTATGGGACATTGGCTGTAAGGTTTGGATTGGTGAGGACGATTATGACAAGGTGTTACTTGACTAGCCTATGCAACAGCTGTCCCAATTCTGACACAAGTCCCCAAGTGTTAGCGAAGAGGACTTCACAGGATCAACTAGTTGCACCTCTATTTTTTTTCCCAAAGTCTAGATTGATGTTAGTTGGTCCATTAAGTTTTATTCTTTTTTAATTCCAGGTTTATTAATTGAATTTAAATTCTAGCAGTCATTGTAGGATTTAAACTCATGTCACTGGAACATTAATCTGGACCAGTAATATTAGCACAAAGCTACCACCACCACATCTCCCCAGAATGAAATCATTTCATCTTCATTTCGAATTCAATTGGTGAATAATTACAAAAATTAACAGCAAAGAAATCTTCTTTCCATGTAATCATAGTTCTCTTGGACTCAATGTGGAGTTGCAGGGTACAGAGCAAATAAAGTAAGAAAGGAAGGCTTTTGTTTTTACCAGTGATAATATATAAAATTGTAGATTAACACTAACCTTCTAAAATATTGGTTTCTAGCATTTCCTCATCTGCAGGTTGTTTTTCATGAACCTTGCTGAGGTAACCAGTTCGTTTCTTTAAAGAACAAGCATGTAAAGTTGGCAATAAGCCTTCTTGCTGTACCAGAAGAGACAGGAGGTATGAAGCAGTGATGCAGTCATAAGGTTTGGTACTAGTTGAAAGATCCAAAGCTGTCTGTAAAAGTGTTTGTAATTTCTCACTGTCCTGTAAGGTGGGTTGGAAGAGAGTAGCATTTAATAAACAGTTCCAGCCAAAAGAAAAAAACCACGACAAGTAATGAAAAATGCACTAGCTACGTTAAAAACATGTTCTTGAGTGTAAATGTTTCTAATAGAATAAGAGAAACATAAGATTAGACCATCTGACCCATCGACCCTGCTCCATCTTTCAATGTGATCATAGCTGATCCTCAATCTCAACATCATACTCTAACACTTTCCCACGCTCCTTGACCCCCAATAATATCTAGAAATTTATCTATTTTGTCCTTTGACAGATCTTGTGGACAGAATTGGTAATGTTAACTTAAAAAAGCAATCTTCCAGTCATGGGTGTTCACAAAAATCTGGAATACATGAATAAATTCAAACGGTAGCACAAATGGATAACGCAACAAGGAACACCCATATTTCATGTTTGTTTCATATAGTTCTAGAAAGTAAGAGATCTAAAAAGACAACACCACCAGTAAAACTGAATGTTCACTAAACTGAAAAATAGGAGATAGTCACCTGTCCTGAAAACTGACATTTTGTTTATCAGTAGGAAGCAAGCCACAATGCTATGTTATTAGAAACAGATGTGGAGATGCAGGTGTTGGACTTGGGTAAACACAGTAAAACACAGTTCGGAAAACCCCGAAAGCTAGCGGTGTTTACCACCAAATAAACCTGTTGGACTTTAACCTGGTGTTGTGAGACTTCTTACTGCATTAGAAATAGAACCAGAGGCTGTAAATGACAAAGGGCACAGATTAAATCCCTTATGCTACTGAACTGTGTGCCAAGTACAAAATGACAGTAAAATTGGATTGAGCTATATGTTGGTGGCTGCAGTGTGTGTGTGGCTGGTAACAATGATAAAAGCTTACTCTCTTTTTTGCCTTCTCTGCAATACAAATGGCCCATTGAGAACGAAGAACATCTAATTCTAATTTCATCCCAAAATATGTGTAAGCAAATGCTTTATATTCAATTTTTTTTGGAGAATGGATCGGAATCATAATTTGAAATTGCCCATTTAGCGTAATGCAACTTAAGCCATTACGATTCTGTCCCTGTTTATCAAAATGCTACTTCTGTGAACTCCAGAAGCTGGTTTGTTCTACCAATGCTCAGAGATAGAGTAGAACAGAGCACCCCAAGGGAAAAAAAGATCCATCCAGGTTTAATACATTGGATTAAATTGAGGACAAAAATGACCTGAGCCCTTCTCGCAGAAAAATAAGTAACAAAGCATGTTGGAAAATTAGACTACAAAGTAGAATAAGAAAAACATCAGTCTATCTATTCATCAGGCTTCATATAAAGGCTCAGGATTATTTCCTGTTATACCCTGCATGCCTGCTTTGAATTTTTAATTAATGATCTTGTAGTTATTCAACTATCTCTAGCAGAGAGCTGTTGTAAATAGGCACATCCTGAAATCAACTACAGGTTAAATCCAATTGCTCAGCATTAGATATTGGACAAAAGATATTGGACAAAATTTTGCTGGGAAAATAATAGCATTCGGTCAATTGACCAAAATGCAAATTGGCTAGCAACTTGCAGTGTGGAAGACACACATCATGAATTGCAAATCACCATAAATTGCTAGCTGATTTGTGCCACTCTGTCACTAGCTTTGGGAAATCTCCTTGATTCTCATGAAAATGTTTAACTGTACATTAATTGTCCTTTAAAAAATTACAGAAAATTAGGTCTTAAAATTAACTGTGCAAGTCTTTTAACAATGCAATTTTTGTTAACAAAAACTCTCTTGGCAAGAAAGTAAAGAATCATGTATGTAGTCTCCTTCAGGTTACAAATTATTTCAGGAGAATTAATGTTGAATTTCAAATATTCATAAGCTTTACCCTTTTCTCCCTCTTATAATATTGTGCTCTCCTTGTCTTTATTTCTCTTTCTGCTCCTGATTTGGCATTTAATTTACCCACTAATTCATTTCTATCTCCACCCTTACTGTTTACTTTCCAACCCTTAAATTGTATTCTATCAGGATTAGATAGGGTAGATGCAGGGCATGTATTCCTGATGGTGGGTCATAGTCTGAGGATTCAGGATAGACCACTTAGCATAGAGGTGAGGAGACATTTCTTCACCCAAAGAACGGTGAACCTTACGGAATTCATTACCACAGAAAATAGTTGATGCCAAAACATTGAATGTATTCAAGGGGCAGTTAGATGTAGTACTTGGGGCAAATGGGATCAAGGGTTATGGGTAAAAAGCAGGATTAGACTATTGAGTTGGATGATCAACCACAATTGTAATGAATGCTGGAGCAGGCTCAAAAGGGCCAAATGGCCTCTTCCTGATCCTTGTTTCTATGAGGTAAGCTATTTGTCCCAATTTTCAACATAGTATAAAGATTCCTGTTCTCCTTGCCATACCACTGTCAGCTTACAGTTCCAATAACTTTCTGGGAAAAACGTTATAAAACGTGAACCCCTACAAACAAATATAATTAATAAGGAATGCTCCACTCCAGGAAAATCTGACCCAATATTTATTGGTAAGGTTCCAACTTACGCAGTTTCAAATTTTTGCTGTTTCGCACAACATTTAAGCAAGATACATCAAAATTTAACACTTCCAAGCATAACAAAGTGTCCGTTTGAGAGATGGATATATAATATACAGATATACACATTATATAAAACAGGACTTTTATTTTATGTATTTCATTGGATACATTACAACTATTAACCTTAAACACAGTCTGCCTATAGAATAAATAGAAACTTATTGAACATGTATGTTACCTGTAATCCTAAAATGGTAGCTGGAAGTTTCTTCAACAGGTCATAGGCTAACAACTTCAATTCTTCAAAGGTGCTGTTCAAACACCCTAGTAAAGCATCAACATAGGCTGGCTTCAAAACATCAGTTATTTGCAACACACTGTAAGTCTGGTCTGTAAAAAAATGATTTCAAACAAAATACAAAGTAATTAAGTCCATTATCAGGACAGATCATGTTAATTATTTTGTTGCTTAAAAAATTGCAAACTTTACATGCCACATGGATAATGTGTTTTCCAATATGCTTAACACTCCTCACTATACAGTAATTCAAATTCCTATAATACTGCCATCAAATTCTTGTGGAAACTAGAATCATGCTAAAATTAAGCAAATTAAAATTAAAGATATCCAATGACTTTGGAGAGGCAAGGGATGTTGAAGAGAAGGCAGTCATTTGCAAGGACAGAAGGTTGAACAAATTTTTTGAAGAGGTAGATCTAATGGAAAAAATGAACTCACAGAGAATGAAGGGAGATAGAAAAGAAAGTTAAGAAAAATGTGAGCTCAGAGCTAGGCTCACATAACAAGATGAAGCAGGGGGAGCAAGAGAGGCTGCTGAAGGATCATTTCAAATTTGGGACAAAGGAGTTCCTAATCTCTCTCACGTATTGGAGGTTATGGTAAAACAGGCAGAGGAAAAGGGTATAAAGAGAATGTGGTGACAAAGAAAAGAAACAAAAGGTTTATATTTATTCTCCAGAATGATCCTGGATTATTGAGATTTCTGCAAGAGTACTGATCACAATATGACTTGACATGATACTGACAGGTCTGGTGATTGAGAGCTACACCAGTTATGTGCCAGATAGACTCAGGCTTTAGACTCGCAAGAACAGAGAGGACTATACCAGGGTGAACAACCAGGACAGGAGAGAGCAAATATTTCTCCAGGGACAAGGGCATCAAAGGGGGACATCTAATTAAGCTGACCAATGGCTGCAGAGGTATTGTAGAAAATGAAGGACTAAAAGCTAGGCAGCTGTGCTTTAGGAAGTGCAGTAGTAGGTGGCATGGGGCAGAATTTTTAACCAGAGATTCAGCACCTGATTTTACTATCCCACAATTACAGCATAGGATCACATTCTAACTTACCCTCCAGATTTTCAAAAACTTCAGCAATTATTCCTAAGAGATTCAAGACAATAAATTTCCGTGGAAATGAAGCACCAGGAAATAGAGCTTGCAACAGTCTATCACACACCCAGACCATAAAATTCTGGAAGATAAAAAATAAAAGTTTATTCATAAATACTGAACTGTTGCTCCTATATTTCAATTGCAACACCCACTTTGTTGCAATTTTAAATAAAGATATTTTCACTCCAACATTATCAAATCTGTTATATAGGACATCTAATTTCTCTTTGTGCTGACGATGAGTAAGATAAAATGGGACTGAGGAACATTCCTTGAAATCTTGGGGAGGCTTGTTAACCAGTTTTTTATAATGATTAGAGATCTGAGAAGCCATTCAAAAAATAAGACATCAACCTCAAGACATCATCGCAGGAGTTCCTCCAGGTAATGTATTAGGCTCTACTATATCAATTGCTTCAATAGTCTTCCCTCCAACATAAGATCAGAAGTGAGGATGATAATTCCACAATACTCAGTAGCATTCACAATTCCTCAGATACTGAAACAGTCCACGCCTGCATTCAGCAAACCATAGACAACATTTAGGCTTGTGCTAATGGGTGGCAGAATACATTTGTGCAACACAAGTGCCAGGCAATCATTTCCCCTTAACATTCAACAACATTTCTATCGCTAATTCCCCACCATCAATATTTTGAGTAGTGATGGTGGCAGCTCCTTCTCCATGGCTGAAACACTCCTACCAGTCACAGTGCAGGTTCTGCCCACAAAGGAGCACCACAGACATGATCTTGACCACACAGCAACTATAAGAGAATGCAGAGAACAGCACCAACCCTTGGACATGGCCTCCTTTGACCTCAGAAAGGCATTTGACAGCTTCAATCGCAAGGGATTATGGAGCATCCTCTGCCGTTTCAGCTGCCCTCAAAAGTCTTACACTATTTTCCTCTCCCTGTTGCATAATGACATGCAAGCTGTGTTCCTGACCAATGAATCCACCACAGATCCAATTCACATTCGAACTGGGGTCAAGAAAGGCTATGTCATTGCACCAACACTCTTCTCGAACTTCCTTCCCACAATGCTCCATCTTACCGTCAGCAAGCTCCCGCTGGAGTGAAACTAAACTACAGAACAAACAGGAATCCATTCAATCTCTCCAGATCCAAGGTCATAGAATGATAGATTAGAATCATAGAATTATAAAATCCTGAAAGTGCAGGAAGTTATTCTCCCCATCAAGTCTGCACTGACCACAATCCCACCCAGACCCTATTCCTGTAACACCACATATTTACCCTGCTAATCCCCTAACACTATGGCCATGTTAAATTGACCCATCAACTTAACCTGCACATCTTTGGGCTGTGGGAAGAAACCAGAGCATGCAAAGGAAATCCAAGCAGACATAGGGAGAATGTGCAAACTCCACACAGAAAGTGACCCGAGGCCGGAATTGAATGCCAGTCTCAAGCGTTGTGAGGCAGCAGTGCTAACCACTGTGCTACCATGTCACCCATTCCATCCACTGTCAGGAAGTATTTCACCTCTTGATTCCCCAAAGTCTGTCCACTACCTACCTACAAGTGATAAGTCAGGAGTATGAAACTATACTTCCCACTTAGATGAGTCCAGGTCCAGCAACACTCAAGAAGCTTGACATGATCCAGGACAAAATAGTCTGCTTGATTAGCACCCATGTTCATTCTCTCCGCCACTTCACACATTGGCTACAATATGTAACATTTACAAAATGCACTGAAAGAAATCACCAAAGCTCTTTTGACAACACCTTCTAAACCCATGCCCAATCAGAAGAACAAAGGCAGCAGGCAGGTGCAACATCACCAACCGCAAGTTTCCATCAAGCCACACAACATCCTAACTTGGAACTATGTCACTGTTCTTTCCCTGTTACTAGGGAAAGGTCTTGTCACTTGCTTCCTTACAACACTGTTGTATTCTAGCATGTCCTACAGCAGTTGAAGAAGCAGCTCACCACCACCTTCTGGGGGGCAGTTAAGGATGGAGAATAAATGCTGGTCTTACCAGTGATGCCCACTACATATACATTAATTAAAATGTTACATAGTCATTAATTCCCTTGGAAACCCATAGAATTACTTACTTAATCTACTTCTGGGTAACAGCTGCAATAAAGCATACAGTTAGAATACTCTTATTTGCTTCTTTATTATAGTGAATTCATCATGACCAAAGTCTGTATTGTTTATTGCTGAACATTGAAAATTTTATTTTTTCTAAACAAGGAAACAAAAGTTTGGCATGATAAACTGAAGTAAAGATGAAGTTTTCTATAGTACTTACCTAAAGAGGTTCACTGTTAAATTTTGTATTGTCCTTAAATTACAAAAGCAGGTTCACTGGATATATTTTATTCAGGCTCAAATAATCAGAACACTGGATTTTCTTTACAAAATCTATATAATTGATGGAATAAAAGGGAAAGCAGGCAGTAAAGAAGGCAAATTGTATGTTGGCCCTCATAGCAAGGGGAGTTGAGTATAGGCAAAGGGATGTTTTGCTCCAATTGTACAGGGCGTTAGTGAAGCCAGACCTGGAGCACTGTGTGCAGTTTTGGTGTCCTTATATGAGGAAGGATGTCTTGCTATAGGAGTACAGTGAAGGTTCACCAAGTTGATTCCAGGGATGGCAGGTCTGTCATATGAGGAGAAACCAAATCAGTTATGATTATATTCATTGGAATTTAGAAGAGTGAGAGAGTATCCCTTGGAAACTTAGAAA
Organism: Carcharhinus amblyrhynchos; assembly: GCF_965287045.1. Classification (NCBI taxonomy): domain Eukaryota; kingdom Metazoa; phylum Chordata; class Chondrichthyes; order Carcharhiniformes; family Carcharhinidae; genus Carcharhinus; species Carcharhinus amblyrhynchos. The sequence goes on from NC_137335.1 coordinate 61,267,602, forward strand.
AGGTAGATTCAGAAAGAATGCTCCCAATGGTGGGGGAGTCCAGAACTAAGGGTCATAGTTTGAGGATAAAGGGTAGACCTTGTAGAGCTGAGGTGAAGAGAAATTTCTTACCCAGAAGATGATGAATGTGTGGCATTCACTATTACCGAATGTAATTGACGCCAAACCGTTGTCCGATTTCAAGAAGAAGTTAGAAATAGCTCTTGGGGATAAAGGGGAATCAAGGGATATGGGAGGAAGGGGAGGGAAATCGGAATATTGAATTCGATGATCAGCCATGATCAAGATGAATGGCGGAGCAAAGTCATAAGGACCAAATGGTCTACTCCTGCTTCTAGTTTCTATGTTTCAATGAAAGGAGCAACACTGGTATGAAATTGACTGAGTGACCGGAAACAGAGAATAATGTTTATTGGTTGTTTTTCATATTGGAGGAAGCTGTATTAGTGGAGTTTGCCAGAAATCATTATTAGGGCCCCTGCTCTTCCTAACATATATTAATGACCTAGACTTTGATGTACCAGGCAAAAGTTGAAAATTCACATATGACACAAAAGTTGAAAGGATTGTGAATTGTACAGATAGTATATAACTTCAAAAGGAGATAGGTTGGTGAAATGGGCATGCAGATGGATGATGAAATCACAGAGTAGTGTGAAATGATTAGTTTTCGTAGAAAGAACATGGAAAGACAATACAAAGGACAGAAACCTAAAGAGGCTACAGGAACAGAGGGGTCTGGGTTTATATGTGCATAAATCATTACAGGTGGCTGGCAAAGTTGAAAGCGGATTTAATAATGCATATGGCACTCTAGATTTTATCAGTATGGGCATTGAGTATAAAAGTGAGGAAGTTATGTTAAACCTGTATAAAACGCCCATTCTGCTTCAACGGGAGTACTGCATCCACTTCAGGACACCATGCTTTAGGAAGGACGTAAAGATGTAAGAAAGAGTACAGAAAAGATTTATGAAAATATTCCAAGGCTGATGAGCTTCAGTACCTAGAAAGGTTGAAGAAGTTAGGACTGTTTCCTTTATATGTCCTTCTGTGAAATTTGATAAAGGTTTACAAAATCAAAAGGAGACTAGACAAAGAGTTGTTAGAGAGAAACTGTTCCCATTGGTGGAAGGATGCAAAACCAGAGGCAAGATTTAAGGTAATTAACAAAAAAGGCAATGATAAAATGGGGAAAAATGTTTTCCCACGAAGTGCAGTTAGGATCTGGAATGTACTTCATAAGAGTGTGGTGGTGGCAGGCTCAATCAAGGTATTCAAGATGGAATTGAATTATCTGCAAAGGAAGAATACAGTGTTGCAGGGAGAAGGTAGGAGTGGCACTACACAATTTGCTCCTTCAGACAGCCAGAAGAGGAGTCTTCTATTCTCTGATTCTATAAATTGCATTGTACTAAACCAATCTTAGCAGTACACAAAATTAGTCATTTGTTTACATACTTGTGCACAAAATGCTAAAATCAAATTTGCACCTTGTACTGTTGGAGCTTAAGTTCTGGATGTTGGGAAGTTTCTTCTTCATTCAGAGTATTCTTCTGCCTATTAACAGACTGGGTTTGCTTGTAAAGCACTTGGGAACTATCCCGTAGCCTAGAGAAAAGCTGCAGAAAAAATTAAGACAGTATAAATATTAAAAGTTGCTAAATATTATTTAAAGTTACCAAATTCTGTATACTGATCACAAGGACCTTGAAAGCATACAAAAGGAGATTTTTTTAAAATGCCCACCTTTCTCATTAACCACACAATCTGCTGCCGCATTGCAGGAGTCTGACTGTTCATGTTATATGGAAGGAAAAATTTTATTAACTCTATTTCCTGCTGGGATAGAGCTTCTGTACTGCGGTGTGTCTCACATACTAACCCCAAGGCATCGAGACGGACCTGCAACAAGATAAGATTTTGGCAATTTTGTTATTTTAAACTTTTCCCTTGTCCTCCAAATATTATGCCTTCTACATTTTATAGTCATGTGATTACTGACTAGGAAAGATCTACTACTGTCAATGTCCTGTTCAGACCAATATTTCACTTTTGTGTATAGCTATATCCAAAAATCTGACTGAGAGTAGTAATGTGAACCTTGAACCAATTCTTCACTGCCCTCACCCATTGCAAATAGGGTTACCGTTTCAAGATGAGCATTTCATGAATAGCCAGAGTAGTCTCAGCAACTTATATATTATTCACTATTCATCTGTATTTGGCAATTAAGAAGGATCAGCCCAATACAATTCTCCTGCTTCAAAGTACCAAGCCTTATTACTCCACATGTAACCAAAAAAAACGGAAAACTCTACAATTGAGATGCCATAATTATGGACCTCAAAAAGGCAAATCGTTGAATCCAACAATTATTTAAGAATTTTGACAATTTGAACAAATGCCCAGCATACCTAGCAGTGAGGTTTTGAAGTGGGATGATTAAAAGACAGACATCAAAAATACTTTATGCTATAATACGCATCCATTTCAGCTACACAACATCAAATCCTAAATGATTAATTTCAATACAAGTCAAATGATTTGCTTCAGTTTTTGGTCAGGCATGCCTGACATGACAGAAATGCATTATGTTTTAGAGTTTCCAAGCCGCGGTGTAATCAGCACATGTAAAGCTCCTATTTGCCTAATAATCAATGCACATTCTCTCCTCAAAGTAACACACCTGACTCACTTAAGTCCAGAGAATTTGGTAAAAACAGGCTCAAGCTGAAGATCCAGGACATTTCATTCCCTCTAACCTCAAGTGTGTGCTGAAGTTTAACTTGCCAAAACTGCACAGTTTATCAGTACAGGGTATAAGCAAATTTCCCACTTCTTCACTGCCAGGACCACCTACTTGCAAGTGCAATGACTTGCAGGATTACCTGTAGCCAAGTGGGAAGACTGAAAGTTGTTTGGACACATTTTGCAAGATTTAAACTTAATGGTCAGTTGGATTTTTCAATCTCTTAAAATCAAATAGCTTAAAGTGCTCTTTTATAAATTCCTGTGTGGCTTATGAATTTCAGTGCCGATGTGATGCTTGACTCCAACAACTGGCAGATCGTATCTAAAGCATATCCCTTTGGCTGTTCACAATTGGCTAAGTAGTGACTGAACTCAATCAGTCCATGCTTGCAAAGCTCAAAACATAATGCCTTATGTTAGTTTTGGTTCCGCGATTGGACACTATTTTCTGATGAACTCTGAGTATGCTTTGAATTACACTAACAACCAAGCTGATTAGCTGGGTTCTCAATGAGGCTCACTAATGCTTGCTAAAAGCCACATGCACTCATTCAACAGGACCTATCCTCTGCAACAAAAGGAACATGTCCAGGCATGGTTTTTTTTAAATGAACAAAAGCATAGGCAATGCCTCACCCAAAGACAATCAGTCAACTAATCAGTACAGTTTTCTCATGTGAATAAATTGTTGCTTTTTTTGAAATTTGCGCCTGTCCTGACGAATGCAAGGTGAAAAGCTTTGAAAGCATAATCTCTTTTTTCAGCAGAACTCAGAACAATTTATATTTTATCTATAACAGTTTGCAGTTTCCAGCACTATCCAGCATGACCGTTCCCATTCTTTGTGGTACTGAATAGCTGTCTGAACAGTATTTCATTAAAAATCCACCATAAATCCAGAATCACCTGCAGAGACCAACAACTTAACACAAGGTCACAAACCTCAATGTTAAATAGGTTCTTAAATTGCTGTACGTACCTGTTCATGCTTATGAACCAAAGCCTGCTTTATCAGACTAATAGGTATCAGCTGATTCCAGGCAGATTCCTCAGCCGTGTTCAACAGTCCTTGAGCTCTAGCTGCTCTCAAGCACGTCATCAGTGCTCCAAGAGCGCCCCTACTGTGAAAAGGCCCTATTGCAAACAGAACAGGGAAATTTGTTTTAGAACCAGAAAGATTTAATACCTAGCCAAATATTGAAGTATATTTCTCCAAATCACTCAACAATGACATAAAATTTGACTTTATTAACAGTTACTCTTAGTGAGGATTTGCAGACAAAAAATGCAGACAAATCATATGCATTTCATTTGGAGAGAAAATGAGCAGCACTGATACCCCTTACCCAACATGTCTGAAAGTCTTATGGCAATGTTCTGCAGGATGAAAGATACACAACTGAAAACGATGCAGCAATTTTTATTTGGGAGTAGCAAACTTAAACAGTTGATAAATATTATTGTAAAATCTGTAGGAATATGTTAACTATTAACCATTGTTACGTATTTCAATAGTCTGCTTTGTTATGGTCCAGGTCAAAAATTCCAAAGTGTTCAATGAAGTCTGCCTGGATCATAAGTTTTGCATTGTGAATTTGGCCAGCACAAGCACGATATGTTTCACTTCAGGTATGATTCAAATGACCCACCAGGGAGTTTTTAATCAAACAAAGATTATTTAAGAATATAGTTAACATCAATATTAAGAAAATTAGCATGAACTTTTATCAATTACAAACAAGAAACAAAACAATCACTATAATGTATAACCCTTAACAAATATATCTAACGTGTTCCAATCAAACCAAACCCACAGACAAATGACCCTTCTCACAGGGTTTAACACAGCAAAGACTAATGCTGCTGGAGTTGAGCCCTTTGGATGAAGTTCTTTGGATAAACTCAGAACACTTTGAAGTCAGAACAGCTTCCCAAACCACAAGGGACTCCAGGCAGTCACCAACAACAGACACCATCCCCCCTTCAGAAGGGCAAGACTTTGCCTTCAGCTAACCAGAATTCCAAAACCAGGGAGAGAGAGACTTCTTTTCAGCTTGCTGTCCATTCTAAAGCTCAACTCTAACTGCAGCCAAACAGAAACTGAAACCTTAAAATCACTGGAAAGAAAGAACTGTCCAAAAACACATGACCATCTTCTTAACAATGCAGGATTGTAAAACAATCAAGAGTTAAAATAAACAGACCTCCATTCAAGCTATTGAAGTAGCAATAAAAGGACATCTCCAGACTAGCCTGTGCCATAATGACATCAGCTAAGGCGGTGAGCTGAGAAACACTGAAGCTGTGAGAGCTGCCGAGACCATGATTTAAAAAAAACTTTCTTAAAGGTACACCAACATCACACCACCTCCCTTAAGAAAAAAATGAACCATCAATCTTCGAAGCTGGTTTCATTTTTCAAACACTTCCAGTTTCACAGTACCAGTCCTCTACAATAAATATACATACATTTTACAATAATCAAAACATGCAAACATAATAGCAATATAGGCCATTCCAGCCCTTGTCTCCCACCATTAAACACTCCTTCTTATCACATTCATGACAAATTTTCCTCTCCACGATTCTCCTGCAGTCCTTAATCCCGTTTTGATTCCAAGTCCAAATTCAGCTAGTTACGACAAAAACTTAGCTCTGGTAATGTCCTCACAGAACTAGGCAGGATCAGCAGAATAACACATTACATGTGTATTGTCTGGGCCATTTAGAAAGGTCTTTTATCTCTGTCCCTCTTCTTACTCATTGGTCTTAGCTCCTCCTCTGCCAAATAGTTTGACTCGTTTGCTCTGCACGCTCTTTAGCAAAAACACACAGTAGATTGTCTTCCTTGGTGTTAGAACCCATTCCGACAATGGTTCTGTGGAACCATGGCAATTACGCTGCCGCAAAAACCACCATAAGATATTTGAACACCGGCTGTGTACAGTACTGTTTCACTAGGCTTCCACATCTCTGGCACGCTGTGCAGAGTCATTATGCCAGCAGTTCATTTTAGATGATGGCATAATTTTGGCAACCAGTCTGATCTCACGTTGTTGTCCTTTCCCTTGATTCACATTAGTTCAATACTTACATAAGAACATAAGAAATAGGAGCAGGAGTAGGCCATCTAGCCCTTCGAGCCTGCCCCGCCATTCAATAAGATCACGGCTGATCCATCGTGGCTCAGTTCCACATTCCCGCCCTCTCCCCATAACCCTTAATCCCCTCTCTTATCAAAAAGCCATCAACCCGCGTCTTAAAAATATTTAGCGAGGCAGCCTCCACCACCTCAACAGGCAGAGAATTCCAGAGATTCACCACCCTTTGAGTGAAGAAGTTCCTCCTCAACTCCGTTCTAAACCGCTCCCCCTTTATCTTGAGGCTGTGCCCCCTAGTCCTACTACCCTTTCTGAGCGGGAAGAGCCTCTCCACCTCTATCCTATCCATCCCATTCATCATCTTATACGTCTCAATGAGATCTCCCCTCATTCTTCTAAACTCTAACGAGTACAAGCCTAGTTTATTCAGCCTCTCCTCATAGCTCAACCCCCTCAACTCCGGCATCAGCCTAGTAAACCTCCTCTGCACTCCCTCCAAGGCCAAAATATCCTTGCGTAAGTACGGCGCTCAAAACTGCACACAGTACTCCAGCTGCGGCCTCACCAATGCCCTATACAGCCACAGCAAGACCTCCTTACTTTTTTATTCAATCCCCCTCAAACTCCTTTAACAAAATAAGGCAGGAACTGGCCAAGTTAGACTGGAATGAGTGATTTGTGGGGAAATCTACAGAAGTGCAGTGGGGAGTGCTCAAAGATGAAACGGGAAGGGTATAGGCCCAACCTGTTCCTTCTGGGGTAATAGGAAGGTATAACAAACCCAGAGAATCATGGATAACCAAAGACATTCAGAATACAACAAGGAGGAAAAGAGAGGCTTTTAACAAGTATAAGCAGAATAAGTCTGCGGTGGCATTCGTGAAGTACAGAAAGTGCAAGCTGGAGCTTAAGAAATCGATTAGGAGAGCAAAGAGGATATGATAAAGCCCTACCTGGCAGAAGTAGGGAAAATCCTAAGATATTCTATAAAGAAATCACTAGGAAGAGGATGACCAGGGAAAGAGTGGGGCCCATTAAGTTCCAAGCGCCAAATCTGTGGGTGGAGGCAGAGGACATTGGTAGGGTGTTAAACAAATATTTCACATCCATCTTCACCCACAAGAATGAGGAAGTAGTAATGGAATTCTGGGAGAGAGACTGAGAGGTTCAAGAGCAAATGGTCATTGGGAGTGACAAGGTGTTGGAGGTATTGGTGGGCTTAAGAGTGTGGACGAATTGTGTCCAAAGCTGTTGTGGGAGGTGAGAGAGGAAATTGCAGGAGCTCTGACCCAAATTTTTAATTCCTATCTGGCCACCAGGGAGATATTGAAAGACTGGAGAACAGCTAATGTGATCTCACTATTTAAGAAAGGTTGCAGAGACAAGCCAGGGAACTACAGACCAGTGCGTCGCCACTATTTAAGAAAGGTTGCAGATTCAAGCCAGGGAACTACAGACCAGTGAGTCACACAGCTACAGTTTGGAAACTACTGGAGAAGATTCTGAAGGTGAGGATCTATCTCCATTTGGAGAGGCAGGGTTTGATCAGGAATAGTTAGCCTGCTTTTGTCAGAGGGAGGACATGCCTAACAAATTTGACTGAATTTTTTAAGCAGTGCCGTTGACATAGTTTACTCGGATTTCAGCAAGGGCTTTGACAAAGTCTCAGATGGGAGACTCATTAAGAAAGCATGTGGGACACAGAATTATCTGATAAGTAGAATTCGTAATTGGCTTAGCAGAAGAAGACAGAGGGTGATGGCAGACGGCTGCTTCAGTGACTGGAAGCAAGTGACCAGTGGCATACCACAGGGATCCGTGCTGGGCCCCCTATTGCTTGTCATTTATATAAATGACATAGACGACTATGTGGGGAGTAGGATCAGTAAGTTTGCTGATGATGCAAAGGTTGGCCGGGTGGTTAACAGTGAGGTTCAGTGTCTTGGATTACAGGAAGATATAGACGAGATGGTCAAATGGGCGGCTAAGTGACAGGTGGAATTTAATCCTGAAACGTGTGAGCTGATACACTTTGGAAGGAATAATCTGACAAGCATACTGTGAAAGGTCTGGCATTGGGAAGTTCTGAAGAACAAAAGGACCTTGATGTCTTTGTCCATAGATCTCTGATGGCGGAAAAGCAGGTTAATAGGATGGTGAAAAAGGCAAACGGCACTCTCGCCTTTATTAATCAGGATATAGATTACTAAAGCAGAGAGGTCATGATGGAGCTTTATAGAATTTTGGTGAGGCCACAGCTGGACTACCGTGTGCAGTTCTGGTCACCACATCATAGGAAGGATGTGATCGCACTGGAAGGGGTGCAGAGGAGATTCACCAGGATGCTGCCTGGTTGGGAACATTTAAGTTACAAGGAGGGGTTGGATAGGCTTGGGTTGTTTTCTCTGAAGCAGAGAAGACTGAAGAGCGATCTGGTTGAGGTGTTCAAGATTATGAGGGGCATGGACAGATTAATAGGGAGCAGCTGTTCCCCTTAGTTGAAGGGTCAGTTACGAGGGGGCACAAGTTAAAAGTGAGGGGTGGGAGGTTAAAAATGAGGGGGATTTGAGGAAAAATGTTTTTACCCAGAAGGTGGTGACGGTCTGGAATGCACTGCCTGGGAGGGTGGTGGAGGGAGGAAGCCTCACATCCTTTAAAAAGTACCTGAATGAGTACCTGGCATGCCATAACATTCAAGGCTATGGGTCAATTGCTTGCAAGTGGGATTATTTGGGCAGGTCAGGCCTTTTATGCATCGATGCCGACTGGATGGGCCAAAGGGCCTCTTCTGCACTGTAGGATTCTGTGATTCCTTTTTGAGATCACATGTGACTGCTAATTCAAATCACACTTTCCTTTGCACAGACGAAGAGCTGTTTTTGACAATCCTGCAATTTATGTTTAGGCAGTTTGAACAATTCAGGATCATGTTCCAAAACAATCAATTTGACTTCTATCTCTCTCCACACCTGCTCACTTTCTTTGTTCACATTAGTGTCTAGCAATTGGTTCTCCTTCTCCAGCTCCACCAGTTTGATATGATTGATTGTGACTTTTGCCTGCTACATCTCAGACTGAGTAAACATTAGCTTTTTCATCCAAACCTGTGCCAACTTGAAAAGGTCATGTTTGCAAGGATGATGTTTAATTGGAACAGTATTCTCACTCCCAATTATCTTAGTACTTTACAGTGTATTCCAACATACTTGTCCAAGTGATATTAATAATTCTTTCAAGAAAATCGAGGTCAGTTCGATTTTCCTCTGGAAGGTATTCAATAATTTATCCCAATTTTTAATAACATCCTCATTATCCAATTTATATTGAAGAATATCAAATTCAGAGTCATCTGGACTCAGTTCTTCCCTCTGAGTTATAACCACCTAAAACAACCTCCTTCTGCTCTCCTTATAAAAATATCTTTTAAGCAAATTTGCAAGGCATACTATTGAGTTTTCTGTCTATCTGGCAATTTTATCAAGTAATTCACCTCACCCAATTCCTTTCAATTTGATAAGGCCCACTAAATCTTGCTTTTGAAGGTTCACCTACCATTGGTAGCAGTACTAAGACTTTACCCTTCTAGCAAAAATATGAAGTTTTGATTTCTCATCTGCTTCCTGTCTCACCACATGCTGTGCCACTTTTAAATGATGTCTAGCCAGTTCTCTTACTCTATTCAACCTTTCCTTAAAATTTGACACATAATATAGTCACCAATTTCTCCTTAATCAATTTAAGTGGTCCCCTTACCTCATGACCAAAAACCAATTCAAATGGATTGTATTTGGTTGACACGTTAGGTGTATCCCTAATTACAAAGAGTACAAATGGAATTCTTTTACCCCAATCCTCTGGATAATCTTGATGATAAGCCCTCAACATGGTTTTTAAATTTTGATGCCACCGCTCTAATGCTCCCTGTGATTCAGGATGCTACATAATTGATTTAAACTGTTTTATTCCTAAACTATCCATAACCTCCTTGAATAACTGAGGTAAAATTTGATCCTTAATCTGATTGTATTTCTGTGGGTAATTCATATCTAATAAAAAATTGAAGTAACTCGTCTACAATTCTTTTAGCTGTAATACTGCATAACAGATAGCCTTCGGAAACCTAGTAGACACATACATTATAGTCAATAGATATGGATTCCCACTTTGTGTTTTAGAAAGGAGTCCTGCACAATCAATTAAGGCCCTTGTAAAATGTTCCTCAAATGTTGAAATGGGTATTAAGGGTGCTGGTTTTATCACCACTTGAGGTTTTCCTATGATTTGACATATGTGACATGACCAACAAAATTTAACCACATCTTTATGCAGTGCAGGCCAATAAAAATGTTGCTGTACTTTAGCTCGAGTTTTCCTTATTCCCAAATGACTTCCTACTGGTACCTTACGAGCTAATCACAGTACCTTCTTTCTATACCCTACCAGCAATACCACTTGATAAACTTTTGCCCACTTTCATCCGCCTGAATATATAAAGGTATCCATTTCGTCATTAAGAGATCATTTTAAGGTAATAACATTCTGGTATACTCTCAGATTCTTCTTCGGCATATGCTTTCTGATACAACTGTTTTACTTCTATACCATTCTGTCCTAACTCTACCAATTTTCTCGAACTAAAAATATCCACTTCATCCTCCACCTGTTCTTTTCCAACCATCTGATCAAAAATCGTTTTTGATAATTAAACTTCAACTTTATCTTCACTCTTTCTCCTTACCTTAAGCTGTGACTTTGTGACCTTGTTATTACACAATCAGGAAAAATCCCAGGATATGCGTCCTTCAATAACTCAGTTTTTTTTTGCTATTTTAGATTTATATTTTTATTAATTCAAACAGTTCAATTCTGAAAATTATTCAGAATGGAAGATGACAATTTGCAACAGTGATTATCCAAATATTACAATTCTTTAATATACCAGCCTGCAGAATATAAAATTTGATTCTCCACTGGCTTTTCAAACATAGGCATCACTCCTATCTGTGGTCCAGCTTTATCGCTATCCAAGATGAACTATATTCCTGGACAAGACAATTTTTTTATTATTTCTACTACCACTTCAACACACTTCACTGGACTCTCCAACCTCATTTTGTATAATGGAACATTACTCTTCTCACCCTCAATTCCACATACTGGTTTAACGTATCAAAGACATTTTCTCACATGATACTGGAATTGAGTCTTTTGGATGAAGTCTGTAGTTCTCTGGATAGACTGAGAATAGTCTGAAGTCAGAACAGCTTCCCAAAACACCAAAGACTCTATGCAGCCACCAACACACTCCTCCTTTCAGAAAGTCAAGGCCTTGCTTTCAGCTAACCAGCAAAATTTCCAAAACCAGAGGGAGAGAGAGATTTCTTTTCAGCTTGCTGACCCTTCTAAAACTCAACTCTAACTGTAAAACACATGACTGTACTCCTAACAACATGGGATCGTAAAACAACCCAGAGTTAAAACAAACAGACCCCATTTAAGCTATTGAAGTAGTAATAAAAGGACATCTCCAGACAAGCCAGTGCCATAATGACATCAGTTAAGGCTGTGAGCGCTGCAGAGATCATGATTTTTTTTAAATCCTTTCTTAAGAGCAGCACGGTGGCATAGTGGTTAGCACTGCTGCCTCACAGCACCAGCGACTTGGTTTCAATTCCAGTTTCAGTCACTATCTGTGTGGAGTTTGCTCATTCTCCACATGTCTGCGTGGCTTACTTTTAGGTGCTCCAGTTTCCTACCACAGTCCAAAGATCTGCATGTTAGGTGGACTGGCCATACTAAATTGACCTTTAGTGTCAGGGGGTTTAGCAGGATAAATATGTGGGGTTACAGGAATAGGGCCGGGGGGATTGTGGTTGGTGCAGTCTCAATGGGCCAAATGGCCTCCTTCTGTACTGGAGTGTTTGCATGACATGATTTTATGATAAAGGTACACCAATGTTACAATTGTACGATCTGCAAATATTTCATTTACATATTATTTAACTTTTTAGTTTAACAGTGAGGTAAGTGACTGGGGACATAGATTTTTGGTGATTTGTAGAAATATTAGAAGGGACATGAGGAAAGATCCTTTAACTCAGAGGACTGAGAGGTCTGGAACTCACTGCCTAAAGGGTAGTCCAGGCCAAAAGCCTCTGGTTATGCATCTCAGGTGCTGTAACCTGCACGATTATGGACCAAATGTTGGAAAATGGAATTAGGTTGGGTGGCTCGCTTTCTGGCTGCTGCAGATACAATGGGCCAAATGGCCTTTTCCTGTGCTGTAAACTTTCGATGCTTCTATGAGGTTATTCCCCATCTCAATCATTCAGATTTCAGCACAACAGTAAATATAAGGAGGAAAGCATGTAGTTTAGTGCTTTAGAATTTTAAAACTCCACTAGTTAATCGGCACGATAATAGACAATAAACATTTATAAATTGTTCAACCAGATTAAATCCCATTGCTATTGTTCCTCTTTCCTACTCACCAATGTTGCTGGGTTTGTCAGAAGACTGAAGCTCTTTGATCATACAAGTCAGGCTGTCAGGGTTGCACTTCAATAGTTTGGGGAGATAGTATTCAATAAGATACGTTGTTCGACTGGGTTTTTCCTCACACAGTATCGTGAGAAATGGAGAAATCCAAGTTTCGTGCCATACTTTCATCCAATTACTAGACTGGGATGAAGACATCAACTGATTTTTATGACTCACAAACATTTTTTCCAATAGGTCACTTGCATATGTTGCTAGAGATTGTTCAAGCATTACCCCTAGAACTTGTTTAGGAACAGTATCAACCACAGTTAGTATATATTCAGTGCCCAAATGTTCCACTAAACAACCTAATGAGATATATTTTCCTTTGATGTGCCATTCCAGACTCAACAAGCCATTTGTCATATTTAAGAAGAAAGGATCTGTCATTCCACAGAAACCATCAATGGTCTTCTGGTGAATTTTTAGAAGGTTTTTAAAAATAGTTTTACTCTGATGTCTCACGCCATCCAAAGGATGCTCCCAATGTGTCCATATGTATTCCAGCAGCTTCTGAATGGCTTCAGAGTTTCCATTTAGAGAATTTTTCAGATACTGAGAGCATGAATCTGAATGTAGGGCATCAAGTGCAGATGTTGTCCAAAGACTTAGATTTCTGGAAACTGACATTGCCATACTCGATTCCTTTAAGCTGAAAGAACAAAACAGAAGCACAACTTTCACAGTACTGAAATGCTATGCAGCACAATCCATATACTATATACAATTCATAAGATGAAATGTTAACATCCAGGAGATTTGTTGAAACAAGCAGAACACCAATAAATCTGCATCTGAGGGGTCCATTTTCCTACCCTTAATACCCAATGTCCTACTTCATGAACTGACAAGAGTGACAAGAACCAGAATGCTAGGTGTCATCTCCATTGCATACATACATGTGCCATTGAGAAAGCTTTTGCTTGAAATAATAAGATTCCTATATCATTTTCCAGCCTTTATACCAAGCCCATGTCATTTTGAAACAAAACCTGTTTATAACAGGCTTCCAGAGCTAAAGCAATGCATAGGTCAGTTCTGGACAGCTTTGCTTTTCTTTTTCCCTCTTGCCTCCTTATGAGCCTTTATATTGACAATTTTTGTCTCTGGCACACTTGTTGGCAGTAAAAGATTTTCTAAAGAAGCTTGTCATCTCCGGGTGCTTGGCTTAAAAAAGGAGGATCGCCAAGCAGATGTCAGAAAGGTCAGGCTGCATGTATGTTCATACAATAGCAACCATTCATTTGTAGGTAATATTACATCTATCTAGCAATGATAGGAATGGTATTTATACGGTCCTGACTTGTAGAAACCAAGTATAATGCATACCACCTGACAAAAAGCTATCTATTTCTGACATGGATTTACAGCACTGGCACAACCAGTGTTGTATGTATTAGCTAAAAGCCTGTCTCTGTCTTGTTCCAAGAATACAGATTATTGGGGATGAAGCTGTGCAAAGGTACATGGAGAGTGGAGACCCTCTTTGCAAATATCTCAAACAGCACTGGCTTAACTTCAACAGTTATCAAATAGGAGTTGTGCACAGGAGTGCTTTGTCATTGACATTCCGACACAAACCTGAGTTCATATTCTTTTCAATTCTTCCCTCACTTCTTAATCCCTTGGCCCTTCAAACTAGGCAAAAGCTGCTACTGATTAAGATTAGCCTTTCTTAAAATATCTTTTTTTTGTCTCCCTCAGTTGCATTCCCCTTTGTTAGACACTCCCTCCACGGGAAAATTTATTTGTGTGCATCTGCAGCTGAATTGATAAATAATTATGTAAGTGGGCATATCAAACAAATCTGAATACTCATCAGTCTGGCAGGGATAAACCCATTTTAAAACATTTACACCTTACTAGCACCATTACATAACAATCAGCTCCAAGATGTCTACCAAAACAAGGCAAAACTAACTAAAATCTGGTGTCCTTGCACATCAATTTACATTTTACATCTTCGAAATAGAGGGCAATAGCTTATGCATTTCAGAGTCATGATTCTGCTGTTTGCTTTCCTTGCAAAAAGCTCACATTTTTGAAAAATAGATCAATTTGATGTATTTTACCAGAGTTGCACTTGCAAAATTAAGTTGAGGTATATGCCAATCTTCTCCTCCTTGATTGGGGTAGGAGGAAGAGTAAAGAATAGTAAAAAAACCAATTATTTGGTCCAGGGCTTGATACTGAAATAAATATGGACATCAAAACATTGACTCAAACTTTGATTGCATTCAAATCATAATTCTGACTGATTATTAAAATTTGACATTCATTAGTGATTCAGTCCCATCAATCTCAGCTGGGTCTTCAGAAGAAAAAGAGGAAAAATTGCAAATGGCAGAAAACATTTCTCGGGTAGGACTACATTAACGAAGGACGAGTTCGGTGTAGAATTTGAATACCTTGAATTAATAGGGTTTCTGCAGGCAAGTGGGGAAAGACAACAAAATAAATTGCCTCCATAGGATTAAACTTAAAATCACAATAAATGGCCTATAATGGATCATTTTGTATGAACCAACTATAAATTCAAAATAAATGTTCAAAGGCTTTAAATTAGGTTTGTTGAAGTTCATACTCTGGAGAAATTATGGAAGATTGGCCATCAAAAATATATTCAAAGCATGTATATTTAGAACTGCCATGGCATTTTAGCTTATTTTAAAATAAGTAGGAGGACAATGCATTAAATTTGAAATGGAAAAATAGCAAGTACTTCAAAGAACTATTCATGGAATGTGAGCATCTAGTTTGCCCAACATTTATTGCCATCCCTAACTGTCTTGGAGAAGCTGGTGACTAGCTGCCTTCTTAAACCGCTGCACTCTATGCAAAGAGAGCTAGTGGAATTAATTAATTGTGATATTGCCATCACATTGGTATTGCTTTGTATTAGCCAAATACAATTTCTAGTAACTGTAATCTGCTTCAGCAAGTGCATCTATAGCAATGTGACTTTTAATATAACAAAATTCCTCTTAGCATGCTATCTTAAAGCATCAAATAAGATTTCACTATTGACAACAACTTGTACTTATCTCTAACACAGTAAAGCATCACAAGATGTTTCACAGGAGTGTCATGCAAAATTTCACATCAAACTAGAATGATATTAGTACAGAATGCCAGTTTGATCAAAGAGGAAGGTCTTAAGGAGCAATGGGCAAATATTTTCTTTAAAAAAGGAGTCCTGCAAATCTAACAACACATCTGAATAGTGCTTGACTTTAGAACACAACTGATCTACCCGTTGCTTACCGTGTGTTAAGTGACAGGAGAACATTTAATATATCTAATAATAAACGTTCACCACTATCTCTCATTCTTCCACTTCTCCAGTCCAACATTGCCAGAGACCCTTGGCTTAGGAAAAGAACTGCACCATCAGGAGGTACAGCACTATAAAGTTTCCCGCAGCTCTGAATTAGCCATTCTGGTACATTATGAGTTCTTTGTGTGGAGTTAAAAAGCAGATCATGAACCTTCAAAAGAGAAAATATATGAACAAATTAAGATATAAAAATGAACTATTTAAAAAAAATGGGTCAATCTTGTTCAAGTAAGGCATCTCACAACATATACTGTTAGCTGTCCTCCACTCAACATCTTTTGCGATGTGACTTGCTGGAAATGCAAGCTGATATTGGTGTGGAGATGAGAATGGGTCATTTAGAACAATGGTGAGACCAACAGTGCTTTTGTACAAAAAGGCTGGATCTCATTTCATGCTGAAAGTTCTAAAATATTTTCGCGACCAACTCTCCTCTTGAGGGCAGGTAGCCAACGGTACACTCAGTTGAAAGGTTAGAGCCAGGTAGGGATCAGGCTGCTCAACTTTTTATTTTTAACACCCCATCCCCTTCCCGACCTACTCTGGGGATTAAAATCGCCACAACAATTTCAGGGAACAGAAGACCTTCGGTCCATCTTGCCTACTTATCCACAGTATTCCTTTTTATTTTTAACATCCTGAATCCCATATGTTGTTTCAAATAGAATGCTCTGGTACAATGAAGCTCTTTAAACAGGATTTGATTCGAAGTTAATATGTAAAATTATTCAGTTACTACAAGGTATTATTAAGCTCAGCCGCTAAAGGTGTAGGGACAGAAATTTCCCAACACAGTGGTGGCAAGTTTGGCAGTAATTGAGGGGAACCATATCAGGACAGCTGCTTGACGCACTCCTCCAACAGGGAAATTTCCCAGAGCAGATAGTAAAGTGGGTCAGCTGCCTGCATCACAGAGGGAAGCAGCTAAATTACCTACTTAAAGCCATAATTAGGGTCAATTTTCCAACCTTATCAACATCAAAATACATCCCACGATCCCAACAATCCAAATGGAAGAATTTCCCCTCTACTTCCCTCTGTTAAATAATTAAATACCTGCTTCATCAGTGCATACCTCTCCAGGAGGGAAAGACACCCTGCAGCTCCTAGCTCTGTCACTGCGTCAGCAATATTATAGCTAGAGGTAGACAGTTAGGAGGTCCCACCCAGGGAAATAATTCCTGTGTTAACTGTATCAGTTACAGTTTAAGTGTACACAGGTGGAGGCACTCAGATAATTAGCCGTGCATATTTGAATCCAATCAGTTTGAATTTTTCCACATTGTCATCAGAAATGTATTTTTGGGTTTTGGCCACGGTTCTCCCATTCTGTTGCACTAATTTTTTTAGCACAGTGGGCCGGGAGATTCTCGTGTTGGCCGACTCACGGGCTCCATGCCAGAAATCAGTGGAGAGGTGCAAAGATTACTTACATGGTCATTTTAATATCATTTAAATACTATCAGCAGGCCTGGGGCTGAAATCTCCTTAATACTGACTGGAGATGATATTCTGAGCCTACGGTGATAATTTATTTTCAATATAGGAAAAAACTTACTCATGTCATATCCTTTTTACAACAACATGGTAAGATCAATGATCATCTTCCAGAGCTTCATGTCAAACAGACAAAAATGAACTTTAATCTTTCCAAAGGGAACTCCCACTCACCAACTTTGGCAACAGTTCATCACAGTCCACAATTGTCTTGATAAACAGAAGTGCAGCCATCCCTGCTGTACTCTGGACAGTCTGTAGGAAATCTCCTGAATGGTAGAAAAGATTGACATTCTTAGAAACTGAGGAAAGGAAAGGAAGGGACACGGCACAGCCAAAAATATGCAACTAGCCTTTTACATCTTTAGTGAATTATCTTTTAACAAGGGGGAAAAAAGTATTTGTTGGCAATTGAATATAAGGAGAGAATGTTTCATCTAACAGTAATTTCCCAAAAGCTTACCATCTAGGAGTATCTCAATAAAGCATGTCAGTAGCCCACACATAGCTTCCCAGAGAGATGGATCAGCATTTTTGCAGAAAACGTCATGTATTTTCTGTTGAACTTTTTGAACAAGGATCATTACAGCTTTCAAGGCTACCAGTGAATCATGCATCAGCTTGTTTTGCAGGATGTGTTGTCCGCCAAGCTTCCTAAAGCAAAATTAAAGATCAGTCAGCTCCAGTACCAAAGATACAGCTTAAACAATGATGATTTTGGCAAAATAAATGTTTAATATAACAGTGAGTCTGCAAAAAGTGAAAAATGCTAAATTTCTAGGCAATGCTTCACTGTGTTTTAGATCAAAGGTTACTCTGGTAAAACAAAGGAAAGCTCATCTTAAATGACCACAAGCTTAGGTAACTTCAGGCCCCAATCCCTCAGACTTTGCCCCCAGGCACTGCCAGTGTGCCAAGTGAGCAATGCCAGACTGACAATGCCAGGCAGACACAATCCAAGGGGCATCCCAATGCCCCTGACTGCCCAGAGGACCCTCAACAACCTCCGGTCTTACCAGCAAAACCATCATGATAGGTCCCCGTTGATGGAGACCATACGTAACCCTCACTGGTGAGGACCTTCGCTGGTGAGGACCTTCACTGGTGAAGCCACTAAGGGAAGTGAGCCCGGACGATTGCATCCCAGGCTCATTTGTAATATTTAAATTTGTATTTAACTAGATTTAAATATTGAGAATAGCCTCGTGCCCATGCTGGATATCCAATGCCAGTAAGCTCACGAGAGGCAAGAAATCGGGCGTGAACCTGATTTTTCACAACTCCCTGCCCCCATCAATCTGCGAGACAAGAAGCTAAGAGTGTCCCTATAAAGTTTCTCCTGTGGTTCTTTCCAACGGAAATACACAATATCACATGAATGGTTTTTAGACTGTTACAGCATAAGGTTTGCATAACTCAAAGAGAGAGAGAGATTCCTTATTGCTCTCTTCAGCAATTTGTTTTAGACTCTTCCAATGACTCTTCCAATGAGAAGGTCAGGGGACATGGAGTTGGGGGTAGGGTGTTAGCGTGGATAGAGGATTGGTTGTCAAATAGGAGGCAGAGAGTGGGGGGTCAATGGGTGCTATTAGGATTGGCGGTTGGTGACTAGTGGGGTGCCCCAGGGGTCGGTGCTGGGGCCTCAGCTATTTACCATTTATATAGATGATCTGGAGGAGGGAACCGAGTGCAGGGTGTCGAAATTTGCTGATGACACCAAGATTGGGGGAAAGGCAAATTGTGCGGAGGGTGTGGAGAGTCTGCAGAAGGATCTAGATAGGCTGGGCGAATGGGCCAGGAAATGGCAAATGGAATTTAATGTTGGCAAGTGTGAGGTGGTCCACTTTGGTAGGAAGAATGGTAGGAAGGACTATTACTTACGTGGCGAAAAACTGCAGCAGGCGACGGTGCAGAGGGACCTCGGGGTCCTTGTGCATGAGTCGCAAAAACCCAGCTTGCAGGTGCAGCAGGTGGTCAGAAAGGCGAATGGGATGCTGGCCTTCATAGCGAGGGGGATTGAATATAAAAGTAGGGAGGTCTTGCTGCAGCTGTATAGGGCATTGGTGAGGCCGCAGCTGGAGTACTGTGTGCAGTTTTGGGCGCCGCACCTGCACAAGGATATTTTGGCCCTGGAGGGAGTGCAGAGGAGGTTTACTAGGCTGATACCGGAGTTGAGGGGATTGAGCTATGAGGAGAGGCTGAATAAACTAGGCTTGTACTCGTTAGAGTTTAGAAGAATGAGGGGAGATCTCATTGAGACGTATAAGATGATGAATGGGATGGATAGGATAGAGGTGGAGAGACTCTTCCCGCTCAAAAAAGACAGTAGGACTAGGGGGCACAGCCTCAAGATAAAGGGGAGGCGGTTTAGAACGGAGTTGAGAAGGAACTTCTTCACTCAAAGGGTGGTGAATCTCTGGAATTCTCTGCCCGTTGAAGTGGTGGAGGCTGCCTCGCTAAATATTTTTAAGAAGCGGGTTGATGGGTTCTTGATAAGAGAGGGGATTAAGGGTTATGGGGAGAGGGCGGGAAAGTGGAACTGAGCCACAACAGATCAGCCATGATCTTATTGAATGGCGGGGCAGGCTCGAAGGGCTAGATGGCCTACTCCTGCTCCTATTTCTTATGTTCTTATGACTTTTCTTCTCATACTCTGACTTGGATAAAACAGTTCTTAAAAAAAACTGTTGTATTTGTATATTTCAAAGGAATCAATTTCCATGCTGGAGGTAGTCATTACCAGGGAACAAGTAGTCACATTTTAAGGTTTCATTTCAGAAACTTGACTCATTTTTATTTCATCCTGCACAGGGGAGCTCCAAGTGTCTGTTAGGTGTATATTCTGGTGAGCCAACAGTTCTGAATTGTCTTGACAGAATTACAGTTGATTAAAGTCCAGGAATTTGCATTTTTAATACCGTCCTTTCAATACTCCATTTTGAAGTGGGCCTTGACATCTCCAACCCAGGTGTGAAATTCCATGCACTGTATCAGGGCAGGTCTGCAGTGCAATCTCTACAGAAAAGTAGTCAACTTACAATACCAGATATCAAGTGCCTTATGGTAGCTTCCTTTGGTCAATATTTTCTTGTATTAAAAAAAACAAGTCTTCTTTAAACAGTTCAATGTTTTTGGTTAGCTGGTAAAGTTAAACATAGATCTCACTCAGTCACAATTCCTTGTCTTTGTGACAAATCCATTTGAGATTTGACCTTAAGTACGATTAGTGCAACAAATGGTAATGTTTTTGACATGTGAAAAGCACAGTTACTCAAAGCTCTTACAATAACTACACTAGCATAGTAACATTGCACAAGTAAACAAAATTAATGTACTGGCCTTCATTAATCGAGGGATTGAGTTTAGGAGTCGGGAGATAATGCTGCAACTTTATAGGACCCTTGTCAGACCCCACTTGGAGTACTGTGCGCAGTTCTGGTCGCCTCACTACAGGAAGGATGTGGAAGCTATTGAGAGGGTGCACAGGAGGTTTACAAGGATGTTGCCTGGATTGGGAGGCATGCCATATTAAGATAGGTTGAGGGAGCTAGGTCTCTTCTCCCTGGAGAGATGAAGGTTGAGAGGCGACCTGATAGAGGTTTATAAAATGTTGAGAGGAATAGATAGGGTGGATTCTCGGAGGCTATTTCCCAGGGCTGAAATGGTCGCTACGAGAGGACATAGGTTTAAAGTGCTGCGAAGCAAGTACAGAGGAGATGTTAGGGGTGGTGAGTGAGCGGAATCGGCTGCCGTCGGTGGTGGCAGAGGCGAACTCGCTGGGGTCTTTTAAAAGACTTCTGGATGAGTATATGGGATCTAATGGCATTGGAAGTTACAGATAGTTCTATGGCTTGGTAGGTATAGATGTGATTGGCACAACTTGTGGGCCAAAGGACCTGGTTGTGCTGTAGTATTCTATGTTCTATAAAATTGTTTGAGCTACAAGCAGGATAAACTTGGATATCCATCCAGCTTGTAGAATTGGGTGGACTCATCGAGCAGCAATGGCAACATTGAAACAATTATATGTGTAACATTGTTCCTGATAGAACGAACTGTAATCAATTACTAGCTACAGGATTTTCTCAATAACGGAAGCTCTTAATAAAATGAATATTCAGCCCGCCTGAGGTCATGAAAATACAGCATTTTTTACTAGAGTCGAATGCTTACATGTGCCATCAGTGCAAGCAAAACATTCAATGAAGTGGGTCTCTAACTTAACAAAGACACATTTATCATCTCAATTATAGTATAACACTACCATATACATCATGAGTTTCTGTAACGCGCAACAAAAATACAGAATAAAAGTGTGGGTGAACAACCAAATTAAGTGATAATACCGTTAAGCAATGGCCTAGTGGTATTTTCACTAGAGTATTAATCCAGAAACTTAGCTGATGCTCTGCGGACCTGGATTCGAATCTCACCATGGCAGGTGGTGGAATTTGAATTCAATAAAAAATATCTAGAATTAAGAATCTACTGATGATCATGAAGCTATTGTTGATTGTTGGAAAAACCCACCTGGTTCACTAATGTCCTTCAGGGAAGGAAATCTGCTGTCCTTACCCAGTCTGGTCCACATGTAGCTCCAGATACATGGCAATGTGGTCAACTCTCAACTGTCCTCGGGCAACTAGGGATGCGCAATAAATGCTGAGCCCAGCCAATGAAGCCCATGTCCCACGAATGAATTAAAAAATTTACAGTCTTCAAATAACAAATCATTGGTGAACTTTGCTTAATTCACATAATTTAAAGTCGCAATACATTTGCCACCCTTAACAAAGTTAAATTTTAGAAATACTCACTTATTTTGCAGCTGAAAATCCACTAATGTGGTATGCAGAAACTGAAGAACTACAAAGTAAAGCAAAATAAAGTTACAAAAGCAACTTTATAAACTACCTCAGTTAGTTTCACCTTAATCTGCAACCAGTCACATTTCTGGATTTTGTGACCATTTCTTTCACCAAATGGATTTGAATACAAGTAAACTAATGCTAATTCCAATACTGTTTCTTTAAACAATGAATAATGCATATTCCTAAGTTAATTTTTTAAAGGCTGCCAGGTTAAAGATAGTTAAATGCAGTTATTTCTCCCAGAGCTTAAACAACAAATAATGCATTAAGATTTAGGAAGGAATTTATCACTAGCGTTTGAAAGCCCATTGATCAGTCTATGAGACAGACACTGTTTTTAACAAGATAGAGAGGCTTTTAAGAACAAACACGGGCACCAAGGAGGCAGTCAGGCTTTTGAAGGTGGTAGCTGCAAATGGCATAAGATTGCAAAAGACAAAGCCAATAGACAGTGGTTCTTCCCTGCTACCAGAATTGTGTGTTCTTTACTTGGTTTAATTACGGAGATACAAGTGGAATTGTTTGAAGAAAGCAACTGATTATGTCTATTATTCTATACATTTCACCTTATTGTGAAATTAAGTAGTTTCCAATTCAATCAAATTTTGCCTTTGTTAGCACTATCAGTACTCTTTCAGAGATTGAAGAAACAAGGACACAAAAGACACAGACATCAAATTCAGATTACAAGTAGCTATTGCACAAGTAGAAATATGGTAGTGTAAGTCAATTTCCGTAAAACAACAATCCTCACACTGCTTCAATAAGCAATTAATGTCACTGAAATCTCTAAGCTATTAAAACAACACAAATTTGTTACAAATCAATTTTTTTCCCCCAGAAGTAAAGCATTTCAACTTGTCTTAATCAATTGTACATTAGTGGTTGCAAACATCAGAGTTAGCTAATTAAACCAACAGGAAACTTGCTTAAATTAATTAGTTTGAGACCGAAGACAAGATTTATACTGTAATGCACATGGAGAGTCAAGACTAAGTGCAGTCCTCAAGGAAAGTGGGAAGATTGCAACAAAATTAAATGGAAATGTATAAGACATAACTTTCAAATCAAAAATACAAAATACAACAACCTACCCTCCAGATAAAGATACTGCATGCACTCTTCACCTGTGAAGGCAGAAAACCAAATTGGAATGGTTACTTTATTGAACATGTACCACAATTAGAAATAAAAAATGTCAAATCTTATCTTGCAATTTCCCATTTGTTCTTGTCCAAGAGCTCAGGTCAGTCTTTTCCTTCTCTGAAACCTGCAGATTTTTACAATCTAAACCCTGATAAAACCTAGGTACTCTATGATACAAGAAATAAGAAAAAAAATTTCCATTGGTTGGGAAGTGATTTGGAATGATTAATTTTAAATTATCACAGAAAGAATATGGAATGGGGAAAGTCATCCACGCACTGCGCTGCGTTATCACCGAGTATTAGAGTCAGAGATAATTACATTTGAGTAAAACTGGATAAATATTTGATGCAAGGAAAGATCCAGAATGTAAAGATAAATGTAGAACAGTTGGAGTTGTTTTGAAATGCTTTTAAGCAAAGAACCAATACAAACATGATGGGCTACTTAATGCATGGGAGTTAGAAGGAGGCTAAGGGCCGAATGCTCTGACCTCGCCCACAGCTGGGATTCTCTGGTGTTGCTACAGCAAATGCTCACTGGCAGTGGCAGCAGGGTGAGAATGGGTAGAAAATTCCAGCCTACGCACAAGTGCATTCCGAACAAAGAACAAAAGATGTAAAAGGAACTTCAACTTTTAACAAGGTCGTGTAGAAAGTCCTGAAAATAAAATGTTTCAAGCTCATACACTTGATCAATCTTACCCACGCTAAAATTCTCCATGCATGCTGCAATGGAATCAATCACCTTCCTAACATGGGATTTATCCACTGTCAACAGTTCGTCCCTCAAGCAACTGGTGAGACAGCTAATCACTTCTTCCTTGAGCTTTTCAGGAATGCCACTCAGTGCACTGCAAAAGAACATTAGTGTTAAGTCTTTGTGTGAAAATATTAAAAATAAGTCTTGATGTGGGTGTTTTTCATTCTTAAATATTAAATGCAGCACGAAGCCAACTTTATGTGGAAGCCACTGCACAAGATACAACTCAAGAAGTTTCACAAACATTGCCATTGCACAAGTGACTTCCATGAAATTATTTGTATGGTTTTAACTAGACAACAATGTACATTGTATCAGATGTATCAAATAAGATTCATAAATTCAAATTAAGTTGGGCGCAATAATGATGAAATTACATTACTTACTGATGGAAGAAATATTAGCATTCTCTTGGTTCAAGGTGGAAAAATAATTTAAGTATAACTTTCCAAACCACACATAATATAACACCTGACAATCTTCCACTAAAACTTAATTCAAAGTCACATAAACAATGAAAATTTCCGATAAACTAGACATGGTTGGGAAAGTAAACATCAAGTTAACACTCATTGCTGAAAACAACGCAAATATGACAATTATTCCAACTTCAGAATACACATTTGCTCAATACATTGAGCAATACATTACTCTCCGTAGATGAACTGAAAGCAATACATTTAGGGGAGGTAACTCCCACTGCTCCATATCTTCTTGCACGTGGACCCAGAGACGTAACACTAGCATATTCATATGATCTAAACTAGATATGCTTATTGTTCATATATATGTTCTGACTCAAGTTGGACACTATTTCACAGTAAAGCGAACATTTGAAATGGCAGTCATGATGGGATACACCATTACATAACTGATAGCACTGGTGAAGGAAGAAACCAGAGCCAATCTTAACTTTTTTTTGCTGGAGCTGAGAGAGAGAGAGCTAAGATTTTACCTGTTAAAAACCTGTTAAAAATAAGTTTAAAGCACTTTACTCTTTGTAGAACTGTTTAAAGCATTTATTTATTGTATTTACTGCTTTAAGAATTCTGAGGGTGTGGTGAAAAGGCATTTGTGGACCAGCCTGCTTTAAATCAGCGCCAGGTTTAAAAGGAGGCCTGGTGTAGACAGCGGGCAGCGTCTGAGCGGGCAGCGGAGTGAGTGGGAAGCAGAGTGAGTTAATAGGGCTTAATATCAAAAAGGGCTGGAAGGAAAAAGGCCAGGTGAGTTTGTTTGAAAAAAAAACAAGGAAAAAAAATTTTTTCAAAACTACTACAGCAAGAAACAAGGAAAAAAATTTTTTCCCCATAAAAAATTACAGTGAATAATGGAGGGGCATGTGATGTGTGGTTTCTGTATGATGCGGGAACTGGCGGACCCCAGGGTCCTTCCCAGTGACCATGTCTGCAGTAAGTGCAGGTTGCTGGAGGAGCTCCAGCTCAAGGTGGATGAGCTGGCCTCTGAGCTACAGACACTGAGGCTCATCAGGGGGAGAGAGGGTGCCCCTAGACTGGCTAAATCTAAGGGTCAGGGACAAAAGGGGGCTGCTGGGAGGAGGAGGAAGGGGGGTGAGGAGCGGAGGCCTCAGCCTCTTAATCTGCATAACAGGTTTGAGGTTCTTGCTTCCAGTCTGGAAGAGGACGAGGCAGGTGAGGTTGGTGAGCAAACTGCACACGGTACAGTGATGCAGCAGGACATAGGCAAAGAGAAGGGGAAAAGGAACATAGTAGTGATTGGAGATAGTGGGGTGAAGAGTATTGACACTGTCCTTTGTCACAATGACAAAGTGCACAGAAGGGTGTGTTGTCTGCCTGGTGCTCGGGTACAGGATGTCACAGCTGGGCTGCAGAGGAACCTGGAGTGGGAGGGTGAGAACCCGGTCGTTGTAGTACATGTGGGTGCCGGCGACGTAGGCAAAGTGCGGACTGAGGATCTGGGGAGGGAGTATGAGAAGCTGGGAATGGAATTAAAAAGTAGAACCGACAAGGTGGTCGTCTCTGGGCTACTGCCTGAACTGAGTGCAGATGGGCGTAGGGTTGACAGGATAAAGGAAGTGAATGGGTGGCTCAGGGATTGGTGTGGGAGGAATGGGTTTGAATTTATGGGGCATTGGCACCAGTATTGGGGTAGGTGGGACTTGTTCGGGCGGGATGGGGTTGGTCTGAATCGTGCTGGGACCAGAGTGTTGGCGAATCGAGTAAAGAGGACTGTAGACAGGGCTTTAAACTAATTAGGGGGGGGAGGGTGCGAGGGTAGGTGACGCTACGAGGTCTAAAGTTAAGGATAGGGTACAGGTAAGGGAAGAGGCCGAGGATGTCCCAATTGGTGGCGTTACGGCAAATAGGGTCCAGGTGAAGGCTGGGATGAAAGCGCTTTATCTGAATGCACGAAGCATTCGGAATAAAGTGGATGAGCTGGTGGCGCAGATCGACACAAATGGATACTATCTGGTGGCCATTACAGAGACGTGGCTGCAAGGTGACAGGGACTGGGAGATGAATGTACAGGGCTATCAAGTGTTTAGGAAGGATAGGCAGGAGGAAAGAGGGGGTGGCGTAGCTCTGCTGATTAAGGATAGTATCAAGGTGGTAGCAAGGGATGATATCGGAGCCAAAGAGCAGAACGTGGAATCGTTGTGGGTGGAGATTAGGAACAGCAAAGGGAGGAAGATGCTGGTGGGTGTCGTCTATAGGCCCCCGAATAATGATCTGGAGGTGGGGCGGGCTGTTAACACGCAAATAAGTGCGGCGTGCAGGAATGGGACGGCAGTAGTTATGGGAGATTTCAATCTGCATATTGATTGGTCGACCCATGTTGGACGAGGTGGGCTCGAGGAGGAGTTCTTGGAATGCTGCCGGGATAATTTCCTTGAACAGTGTGTGTTGGAGCCGACGAGGGAGCGAGCTATCTTGGATCTGGTGCTATGTAATGAGGCGGGTAGAATTAGGGACCTTGCGGTGAAGGATCCTCTTGGAGAGAGTGATCATTGTATGGTGGAGTTTCTGGTGCAGATGGAGGAGGAGAAAGTGGGTTCCCAGACATGCGTCCTTTGTTTGAATAGAGGGGAGTATGGTAGGATGAGAGAAGAATTGGCGAATGTGGACTGGGGGAGTGCGTTGGAAGGTAGGTCTGCTGAGGAGCAGTGGAGGATCTTTAAGGAGATCTTTCTTGGTGCTCAGCAGAAATTTATTCCGATGGTTAAAAAGGACAGTAGGAAGAGAGGTAATAAGCCGTGGATAACGAAGGAGGTGAAGGAAAGTGTTAAATTAAAAGCGGAGGAATTTAGAGTAGCTAAGAGCAGTGGGCGAGAAGAGGATTGGGAAAGGTTTAAATGTCAACAAAGATTGACAAAGAAGTTGATAAAGGAGGGTAGGAGAAGCTATGAGGCTGGGCTAGCACTTAATATAAAAAAGGATAGCAAGAGTTTTTATAAATATATAAAAAGGAAGAGGCTGGCTAGGGTGAACGTTGGTCCTTTAGAGGATGAGAAAGGGGAGCTAGTGGTAGGGGATGGGGATATGGCTAAGGTCTTGAATAACTTTTTTGTTTCTGTCTTCACGGAGGAGGACGTGAATAATTTGCCGGGTGTTAGAGATGGAAAGGTGGTAGGAATGGAGGGTCTTAACGACATTACTGTTACTAGAGAGGTGGTGCTCGACAGACTGGAGGGGCTGATTGTGGACAAGTCCCCAGGACCGGATGGAATGCATCCGAGGGTTCTGAAAGAAATGGCGGAGGTTATAGTGGATGCCCTGGTGGTTATTTTCCAGACGTCGCTGGATTCCGGGGAAGTGCCTGAAGATTGGAAAACGGCTAATGTTACGCCGTTGTTTAAGAAGGGTGCCAGGCAAAAGGCGGGGAATTATAGGCCGGTTAGTTTAACGTCTGTGGTAGGTAAAATGTTAGAATCCGTCATTAAGGAGGAAATTGCGAGGCATCTTGAAGGGAATTGCTTGATAGGGCAGACGCAACACGGTTTCATTAAAGGGAAGTCGTGTCTGACAAATTTACTGGAGTTCTATGAGGATGTGTCTAGGGCAGTGGATAGAGGAGAGCCGGTGGATGTGGTCTTTCTGGATTTTCAGAAGGCGTTTGACAAGGTACCTCACAAGAGGTTATTGCAGAAGGTCAGGGGACATGGAGTTGGGGGTAGGGTGTTAGCGTGGATAGAGGATTGGTTGTCAAATAGGAGGCAGAGAGTGGGGGTCAATGGGTGCTATTAGGATTGGCGGTTGGTGACTAGTGGGGTGCCCCAGGGGTCGGTGCTGGGGCCTCAGCTATTTACCATTTATATAGATGGTCTGGAGGAGGGAACCGAGTGCAGGGTGTCGAAATTTGCTGATCACACCAAGATTGGGGGAAAGGCAAATTGTGCGGAGGGTGTGGAGAGTCTGCAGAAGGATCTAGATAGGCTGGGCGAATGGGCCAGGAAATGGCAAATGGAATTTAATGTTGGCAAGTGTGAGGTGGTCCACTTTGGTAGGAAGAATGGTAGGAAGGACTATTACTTACGAGGCGAAAAACTGCAGCAGGCGACGGTGCAGAGGGACCTCGGGGTCCTTGTGCATGAGTCGCAAAAACCCAGCTTGCAGGTGCAGCAGGTGGTCAGGAAGGCGAATGGGATGCTGGCCTTCATAGCGAGGGGGATTGAATATAAAAGTAGGGAGGTCTTGCTGCAGCTGTATAGGGCATTGGTGAGGCCGCAGCTGGAGTACTGTGTGCAGTTTTGGGCGCCGCACCTGCGCAAGGATATTTTGGCCCTGGAGGGAGTGCAGAGGAGGTTTACTAGGCTGATACCGGAGTTGAGGGGATTGAGCTATGAGGAGAGGCTGAATAAACTAGGCTTGTACTCGTTAGAGTTTAGAAGAATGAGGGGAGATCTCATTGAGACGTATAAGATGATGAATGGGATGGATAGGATAGAGGTGGAAAGACTCTTCCCGCTCAAAAAAGACAGTAGGACTAGGGGGCACAGCCTCAAGATAAAGGGGAGGTGGTTTAGAACGGAGTTGAGGAGGAACTTCTTCACTCAAAGGGTGGTGAATCTCTGGAATTCTCTGCCCGTTGAAGTGGTGGAGGCTGCCTCGCTAAATATTTTTAAGAAGCGGGTTGATGGGTTCTTGATAAGAGAGGGGATTAAGGGTTATGGGGAGAGGGCGGGAAAGTGGAACTGAGCCACAACAGATCAGCCATGATCTTATTGAATGGCGGGGCAGGCTCGAAGGGCTAGATGGCCTACTCCTGCTCCTATTTCTTATGTTCTTATGTTCTTATTCAGAGTGAATTATTAGAGGTATATTCCTCCTAGCTTGACTCACTTCTCTGTCATTAAGTGGCTTTACGTGCTCAAATGGCTATCCAATGAATACCCTCAACCATGTATACGTTTATTCTCAATTGATACAATTACACATAGTCAAATAGTACAATGCATATATGCATAATATGCAAAAATAAGAACATGCCAAGCTTTCCCATGTCAGTAAACTGACTTCAAAAATATGTTTTCCAACTTTTCTCCAGCATTTGATTTTGAGCCTGGCAAAAATCTCCTGAACTCTTGTTTTAAAACTTTGCTTCCAACTTCAGAAAGCCTATCTGCCAGTTTCTTTATCTTTTGATCTCCCATTGTTTGCCCACAGACAGCAATCAAATAACTTTTTAATCCAATCGTACAGGTTATTTTTCTCTTAATTACAAGGCAAAGTGATCAATTTCATATGAAATAAAAACAGAAAATGCTGAAATGCTCAGTTCAGGCAGCGTTAGTAGAGCAAGAAACAGAAATAATGGATGGGGTCTTACTTCCTGTTCACACCATGCTTCCACCATAGGGAAATCAGAGAATTTGGTGACCAGCCAAAACTCTGTTCATTGCAGTGGGATGGGAAAAGCCCGCCGACAGGAATGGTGGTAAGATTCCATCCAACATTTCAGATCAACAACCTTTCATCTGAACAGAAACATCTGAAGTAAGAACATTAACCTGAAATATTAACTCCTATTTCTCTCTCCACAGATCTGCCTGACCCACTGAGTTTTTCCAGCATTTTATGTTTTTATTTCAGATTTCCAGAATGAATAGTATTTTACTTCTGTATTAGCAGTGAAATGTGACAACCAACTTCCATTTAGCATATTAACCAACTTCCATCCAAATATTTAGAAAAATAATACTTATGATAGTGAACCAAACCATTGTACTAAACTTCCACTTTCATCATGCCAAAGTGCTTCACAGGAGCGTAATAAGATAAAAATTGACACTGAGCCATTTAAGGTGGCCAAAAGCTTAGTCGAAGAGCTGGGTTTCAGGCCTTAAGCTAGAGGGAGGTGAAGAGGTGATTACCAAAAAAGGAAATAATGACAAACTCAATTTAAGGGTGTGAGAAAAACAGTTCATATATGAACTCTGGGGGTCTTAGGAATAAAATGAAAGACATGGGTGCCTTGCAGGAGAACAAAGATGTAAACCAGAGACATCAATGGGACTTTGTTCTAAGAAATTACTTCACAGGATTAGAAAGGTATAAAAATCCTGATTTCCTCCCATGGTTCATATCACACCAGACTATGTATTTATTGACTAAGCAGATCAAAACAGAATTATTTTGCTAGTAAACACATTGAAAACAAGAGGTACCTCGCTATTGCTCTTTTCAAGGGGCTTCTGGATTCCAGATCCCAATAAATTCTAACCAATATATCCAAACAAATGTCAATCTGTGAATCATTTACAGAGTCTTCCCCAAGTTTTCGTAACAAAGAGCCAATCTGAAATTCAAAGAAGAAACATACGAAGTGATTATTTGTGGAAATTATAGTTGTTTACAAAAATAATAACTGAAGCTTCAACAGTACAATAAAGGCCACTGACAAGTGCATTGAAATCAAATTTGGCTCAGTTTCACTTAACAAGTAAGTGAAATGCCAAGGAAATCTATCCAGATTTTTAAATTGGAAGAGGCGTAACGTCACATTGTGACTTTACTGAAACCAAAGTGCTGAATGGCACATAACTTGCAAATCCCAGATAAATAAACCATTCAAGCTAACTTACACCTGCAGTCATCTCAATTAGTTTTTCTCATTGCTTTCCCACATAATGCAATGATTATGGCATTAAAAATAATGCTCATGCAAGAAGAGGATTTATAGTTAAGAATAAAGGAAAAGTTATTCTTAATAGTACGGAACAAATAAGACATGTTGAGGGAGGATAAAGACTTAGCATATCTTAGTAGTGTAAATAATTGTACTGGAAGTAATGGAAATACTGGATGGCACCTAAGGAAGTATTTGATCATCCTCAGTCCATGAAATCGGAACCCATGAATGAATGTCCAACAACCATTAGTAATTGGATGTCAGTTGAGAACTTCTACGGTAATGCCGACAGAAACTCCTGATGCACACATCCTCACTACACATTCCAAAAATGATATGAAGACTTTGAACTCAGAAATCCTAGAAACAATCATAAAATCTTTTACAAGTAGCACCTTAGTGATCTTGTGACTTGAGATTTCAATTTGTTACAAGCCATTCATTTAATCCAAGATTCCCGAGCTAAATTTGCAATAGTTGATTTGCATTTACATGGTCATTATTTAACAGTGTTGCAACTGGAATATTGGCTTTGATTTAAGAAAGGCCATTAGCATTTTTTTTAAAAAAAGCAACTGCTTAAAATAGTCATGGAAAAGGCTGAAAGAACTAAACATTACTTTCTGTAAACATAAAAGATATCTTTAATATTACCACTATAATTGTCCATTATCGTTGCTCCTGAAGTGGTTGCAATGAAGCCTGAATGAAGGAGCAATTAAGACAGTACCTTCTTCAATAACTGTAGTTGTTGTATTCCATCAGTGAACTCGGCACATTCCAGCAGAAGAATCGCAAGACCATTCTCCTCACCAGTTGTTACGTCTGAGGGGAGAAAGGGAACAATCATTTTTTTTTCAATATAATGGGGTGGGGAGGGTAGGAGGAGCAGGGTTAAATGTATTTTACATGTTTACTTGCTGTTCAGCATTTTGTTAACACTGTACATTATTCAAAATGATCGATTGTAGTCAGGGATACGCAATACAACAAAGTCCATAAGATTATTTGCAGAGACAAGTCTTAAAACACAAAACTTTTTCCAATTAGTTTTTGTGTGTAACTTCTTCAAGGAGTTCACTATGTTGTAAAACCCAGCAGCAAAGCTCAGGTAATTTTCAGTGACCTGAGACATACCTGAAGCAATATCATGATCATCTGCAAAGGATAAAAATTATCTGCAAAGGATAAAAATTCAACTATTATCAACATTTTGTGTCCAAGACTCGCAAGGCTTGAACATATGATTTAACCAGAACCACCAAGACATTGTCAGGTTGCCTTGTTTTCAGCTTGTTGCCTTTTGGAAGTAGCATTGAACTACCTGTCTGTTCTAAAGTTTCAGGTGCATTTGGAATGACAAAACAATATTAACAACTTCCAAAGGGAGGAATGTTGGACAAAAATTCCAATCATTATCAACACAAATTAACGAATCATTCGTTTTTTTTCAATCTTGTCACACATAAGACATCTGCCACAACTGCCTATGTAACAGCAACAGCAGTTTAAAATAAATTACTGTTGTAAGGTACATTATAAATGTAAGCAATTCTCAAACTGTTTGTGATAATATTTATAAAATCAAGGAATGGTTACAGCAGAGGAGACGATCTCAGCTCATTATGCCCATGCAGGCTCTCTGCAAGAGTAAGGCTGGTTCTATCCCCTGTCCAAGTAGTGCTGCATTTTTTTTAACTTTCAGATAATTATCCAATTCCTTTTTGCAATGTAATCTAGATTCTAACAACAAGCAGCATAAAAACATTTTTCCTCACGCTGGTTTTGGTTGTTTTGCCATTCATCTTAAATCGATACTGTCTGATTCTTGACTTTCCGCCAATTGGAACAGTTTCGCCCAATCTACTCTGTCCAGGCCCATCATGATTTTGAACCCATCAATTCTTTACAACCTTTTATTCTCCAAGGAGGGCAATCCCAGATTCTCAAAGCTATTCACAGAACTGAAGTACCTCATCCTTGGAACCAGTATCACAAATCTTCAACCGCACCTTTTTGATGGCCTTCAATTCCTCAAATGCAATGACTAGGATTGGACAAAATACTCCAGTTGAGGCCAAACCAATCTTCTACACTAATGCTTCATACCAGTATAATAAAATCAAAATATTGTAGATCCAAAATAAAAACAGAATGCGCTAGAATAAATCTGGCAACATAAGAAATAGGAGCAGGAGTAGGCCATCTAGCCCTTCGAGCCTGCCCCGCCATCCAATAAAATCATGGCTGATCTGTCGTGGCTCAGTTCCACATTCCTGCCCTCTCACCATAACCTTTAATCCCCTCTCTTATCAAAAACCCATCAACCCGCGTCTTAAAAATATTTAGCGAGGTAGCCTCCACCACTTCAACGGGCAGAGAATTCCAGAGATTCACCACCCTTTGAGTGAAGAAGTTCTTCCTCAACTCCGTTCTAAACCGCCCCCCCCTTTATCTTGAGGCTGTGCCCCCTAGTCCTACTGTCCTTTCTGAGCGGGAAGAGTCTCTCCACCTCTATCCTATCCGTCCCATTCATCATCTTATACGTCTCAATGAGATCTCCCCTCATTCTTCTAAACTCTAACGAGTACAAACCTAATTTATTCAGCCTCTCCTCATAGCTCAACCCCCTCAACTCCGGCATCAGCCTAGTAAACCTCCTCGGCACTCCCTCCAAGGCCAAAATATCCTTGCGTAAGTACGGCGCCCAAAACTGCACACAGTACTCCAGCTGCGGCCTCACCAATGCCCTATACAGCCACAGCAAGACCTCCCTACTTTTATATTCAATCCCCCTCGCTATGAAGGCCAGCATCCCATTTGCCTTCCTGACCACCTGCTGCACCTGCAAGCTGGGTTTTTGCGACTCATGCACAAGGACCCTGAGGTCCCTCTGCACTGTCGCCTGCTGCAGTTTTTTGCCCCGTAAGTAATAATCCTTCCTACCATTATTCCTACCAAAGTGGACCACCTCGCACTTGCCAACATTAAATTCCATTTGCCAGTTCCTGGCCCATTCACCCAGCCTATCTAGATCCTTCTGCAGACTCTCCACACCCTCCGCACAATTTGCCGCTCCACCAATCTTGGTGTCATCAGCAAACATCTGTGGAGAGAGTAGCAGAGTTAACATTTCAAGTCCAACATGACTCATCTCTGCTGAGTTTTTCCAGCGTTTTCTTTTTATGACTCAGATACCAACGTCTGATTACATCATTTGAACCCTAAGTGTCACAGATTCAGGATACAATGCATTTTATTCCACATCTGCAGGCAAGTTCCATGTCAGGCCGACCTAATTTGGTCAGGCTGGGAGCCCCGGTGTACCAGTACAGCATAGTAAGAAGTCTCACAACACCAGGTTAAAGTCCAACAGGGTTTATTTGATAGCACAAGCCACAAGCGTTCAGAGCATTTTAACCCAGTGTTGTGGGACTTCTTATTGTGTTTACCCCAGTCCAACACCAGCATCTCCACATCATGGCTACCAGTACAGGGCAGCACAGCGGCACTGGTTAGCACTGATGCCTCACAGCACCAGGGGCCCAGGTTCAATTCCCAGCTTTGGTCACTGTCTGTGCAGAGTCTGCACGTTCTCCCCATGTCTGCATAGGTGCAGACAGGTGTTCTGATTTCCTCCCACAAGTCTGAAAATCTTGCTGGTTCCATGCATTAGCTATGCTAAATTCACTCTCAGTGTACCCAAACAGGCACCGGCGTGTGGCGACTGGGGGATTTTCATAATAACTTCATTATAGTGTTAACGTAAGCCTACACGTGACACCTAATGAACAAAATAAACTTTATTTCACTTAAGATTTCTTGAAGGTCGGCTTAGTTTGAAAAGTGCTGCTGTTTCGGCAGTGGACGGATGCTAAATCAGAACGCCAACATCTGCTAATCCCCGAGGCAGGGTTCAAAGGTTTTCATTAATCTGTATGTATGGTGCACTGGGTTCCCTATGCGGCCTACCAAGGAACAGCTTGCTTCTCCAGCCACGCTAAGGACAGCTGGTGATTGTCACCCAGCAGTTACTGCTGCAGCAGGCACGTGTTTTACTCACATCGCAACCTCGCAAGCTGATGTTCAGAGAGCACAACTCGACCGACGTCGGTGTCTTTCTTCTTTTTCTGAACCATCTCCGTCCCCCGACTTATCTCAAAAATAAAAAATAGCGCCGGTAAGGAAGGCGAGCGGAGTTGGCAGTCAATCGGGCTGTCACCTGAATCAACGTGGCCACTTGCTGGGGAGGGGAGGGAGCTGGCCCGCTCTATGGGTTTAAGAACTGGAAGCAATAGTGCAGGAGAGCGATTTCATTACAAAGAACCCTTCTCCAGCCGCTACCACAACATGAAGCCTCCACA
Organism: Carcharhinus amblyrhynchos; assembly: GCF_965287045.1. Taxonomy (NCBI): domain Eukaryota; kingdom Metazoa; phylum Chordata; class Chondrichthyes; order Carcharhiniformes; family Carcharhinidae; genus Carcharhinus; species Carcharhinus amblyrhynchos. The sequence continues at coordinate 61,303,081 of NC_137335.1, forward strand.
ATTGCAGCAATGGTGGGAGAAAAGGTTAAAGTCGAATCGGCCCTTCACGTCCAAACGTCAAATCGGCCCCTCCCTCCGTCCCGCCCCTCTGTGGACCGCGGTCCCGCCTTCACTCGGTGCCTATTGGTTGGAGAGTACGTCCGGCAGACGGTTTACCGCGTGACGATTGGCGGAGGTGGACGTCAATCAGCGGTTCGGGCTCCTCCCTCCAGGTGGCCCCGTTCGAGCTGACAGCGCGCGAGTGTGGGAAAAGTTCTGGGCGGTTGGTCGGGTGCGCGAGGCGGCCTGGTGATGGAAAGAGAGAGAGTGCGAGCGGCCAGCCAGTCAGCCAGGGACAGGACAGGACAGGCTGCAGCTTCCCTCACCCGCTTCGTCCCGCAAGTCTAACGGCGAGGGAATGGTACTTTTGATCAAGTAGGCGCTGTGTCGGCATTTTGACCAGAAAGAGTGAGTACTTTTCACCACTCCCAAGATCGCCCCCCCCCCCGTCCCTCCCAGGATTTCTTTTGCATCTGATGTCATTCACGAGGGACAGGGTGGAAAAGATGAGTTTAAGACGCAATTTGGGAGTTCCCTCGACCAGAGTAGACACGCAATTCCCCTTCCCACAAACAGACTCCTTTGATGGGAAAGTCTTTGAGCGAACCCGCTATCGAAAGCATCGGCGAGAGAGACTTACTTGGCAAGTGTCAAATCTGTTAAATGTCAAAATGGATGGGTCTTTTTTTTCGGGCTGGCTTTTGATGCAAGAATACTCTTCGCCGCAACAGATCGTCGGCGAGTAACCCAAATTACGGTCGTGAAATGTATTTGGAGATTGTATGCAGTTACTATTCCGTTAAAGGAATGAACGACTTCACTGCGAAAGCCACTCCAGTTTTTGCAGAATTTTGCGTTCCAGTTTTGTCCCAGACAGGACAACTGTTTCGCATAATATCAACAGAAAATGTGTTGCTTTATAAATGGATTGTGGAATTAATTTCCTTAGTTGATGAAATAATTAGGAGCCACAGGAAAGTCGATATTTGAAACTGACGTTGTGATACGATTTAACATAATCGATCTGGGGCTCTGCAGAGTATTTAATTACATTCTAAAAGACAAACTAATGTTATCAAATAAAAACCTGACTGGTTCGGCAATGTCCTTTTAGGGAAGGAAACTTGCCATTCAACCTCAATTTGATCTAAATGTGATTCCAATCCCCCACCAATGTCAGTAGCTTTTAAACCGCCCCCCATTGTATCTTGTTCCCAATTAATTCATTCATGGGACGTGAGCGTGTCTGGCTCGGCCAACGTTTTTGGCCCTTCCCGAATCGCCAAGAAGGTTTTTGATTTATTATGGTCACACGTGTATCAGTATACAGTAACAAATGCATTTTCCTGAGCTATATAGATTAAGCATACCCCATACATAGAGAGGGGAAGGGAGCAGAATGTAGAACTACAGTCATAGCTAGCGTGTAGAGAAAGATCCAACAGTGCAAGATAGGAGCATTCAAAAGTCTGGCAGCAAGGAAGACGCTGTTCTTGAATCTCGATGGAAAAAGATGGAAAAAAAGTATGTCGGGGATGTGTGGGGCGCCTGATTATGGTGCAGGAGGTGGTGATTTGTAGCATTTTTAAAATGCTGCAGACCAATTGGTGTAGGTACACACACAAGTGCTGTTGGGGGAGAATTCCAAGATTTCGACTGTAAAGGAACAGCAATAAAAAGTGGTAAATGGCTAGGATATTACTCAGTAAAATGTCTGACAAAACCAAGTTTAAGTCCAACCGATTTATTTGATAGTACACTCACTTGCTTTCGTCAGGTGAATCATTCTGACTTTTTACGGTGTTTACCCCAGTCCAACGCCGGCACATCCACATTAGGATATAACTTCCAGGTGGTGTTTTCATGTGTCTGCAGTTGTTGTGTGATAGTGGTCGTGGGTTTGGAAGCTGCTGTCTAAGGAGCCTTGGTGAGTTCTTGTTCAAACTACTGGAAAGGGTAAAAGTCATACAGACTGCAGCGGTACAAAAATGGATCCTGCTATCATCTTTGTAGGGCAATAAATGCAAGCCTTGCCAAAAATGATTGAAAAGAAAACATTATATTACCTAGTATTGTTACATGGCACCATAATGAAGATAGTTAGTTAAGACTGTCATCCATTTGTGATCATATGTTCATCTAAAGCAGGAAACTCAGAAAAATGTTTTGGTCGTTTAGAGGGATAACTTCTTGAGCAGGGAAATGAAAACCCATTGTTTAACAGCCAATGAAATTGCAGTCTTAATATATACTTATCAAAATGCTTATTCTTGAGATTTTGTGAATTTGTTAATTTGGCTTTCTTTCAACCACATATGAACTTGTAATGTTTCTTTACATTGTTATTGATCATAAGATCTAATAAAATTGGGCAAGAGTAGACTATTAGGCCCATTGAACCTGCTCCACTATTCAATAATATTATGTTGGTCTGATTGTGGCCTTAGCTCCAGAATCCTGTTTGCCCTCCCACCTCCACCACATAATCCTTGAATCCGTTATAGATTGTAAATCTGACAACTCAGGCTTGAACATGTTCATGACCACTCAATGACAATCTTCAGTGCTCTTTGTAGAAGAGAATTCCAATGACTAATGACCCTCTAAGAGAAGAAATTCCTCCTCATCTCCATCTTAAATGGGAGATTCCTTATTCTTAAACTGTGCCCTAACTTTTAGATTCCCACAGGAGAAGAAATATCCTGCCAAACACACGTATATAATTCATTTGGATTGCCTCTCATTCTTCTAAATGCCAGTGAGTGTATGTCCAACTTGCTCAACCTTTCCTCCATAAGACAACCCTTTCATCCCAGGAAATAAGATACAAGTTGGTTTCTGGATATTTATATATGGCTCTTGTTTTAATGGATGATTTAGATTCCGGGTTACCTCAAGCTTAGACTTATTTTCTTTAAATAACAGATTTTACTGTATTGTTTGATTATCTAGCATAAAGTACTGCAAGGACAGAATTTTGCCACAGGCTGTGGGGACAAATGAGGGTTGCAAACTGATGCTTGCAGGCAACAACACCAATTTAGTAAAACTTCCAGCAGGCAGCCTTCTAATTGCCACCATCATGTATGAATCCAATTTAAAATGAAAGATGGGCTCTCAATGCTACGGTCTGATCAGAGGCCAGCAGGTCTGCAGCCTCAGCAGACTCACCAAGGGAGGGAGGCACTGCTAAGACAAGTTGCTGGTTCTGGGCTGCATGTGACCTTCCATGTTTGCAGCCCTGTCATTGGGGCATGGAACGTGGCCAATTCTTGAGGAAGAAAGCCGTCTGAATTGAGGTGGCAGCATAGCCATATTGGCTTTGGTAGCATAGCCAATCCACTGGCAGCAAAACACTGGCGAGACCATAAATCTTGAACAACAGCATACTTGGATATCTGCCCCCATTGAGTGGGGAGCTGACCCAGTTCCTAACCTGGTCTTGGGGACCATCCTCCCTGCTCCCCTGCAATGGGAATGCATTAGGAAGTCAGCACAACATATCTTCCTATCCTTCTCCTACTCTAATTTCCTGTCTACTGGCAGTCTTCACCTCCAAGCTCGCCATTGTGAGACCAGGAAAATTCACCCTCAGGTTATCTTGTTCGTTTTGACATTAAGCTCATTAAATAAAGTACAGTCATTCAAAGTATATTTGCCATCTTTTCTGGATATAGCTATAATGTAAATTTAGGAATCCCGTTGTAGAGCTATGGTCGCTATGTAAATATATCTGCCTGGAATTTGAGACCTATTTCACTGTAAACACATCAAGTTCTTTACAATGCTTTTGCACATCAAGTGTAGGTAAATAATACATGCTTTTCTTGTTGTTTGACGCAACATCAAATAATTTGGACCAGTTCACCAAAATGTATGATTCTCTATGTCAGCTGCTAATGTAGATCCTTTGTAGTTCTTACATATATGATTAATTGTATTCCATGAGCCCACTTAGAGAGGTGCTGGTTCTGGGCTACACAGCAACGAAGAAATAAACCAACAGGTTCATTGTTATGAAGGAGAAGCTGTTCTCTGGATCAGCCATAATAGTGACCTTCCATGTTTGCAGCCCTGTCATTGGGGCATGGAACGTGGCCAATTCTTGAGGAAGAAAGCCGTCTGAATTGAGTTGGCAGCATAGCCATATTGGCTTTGGTAGCATAGCCAATCCACTGGCAGCAAAACACTGGCGAGACCATAAATCTTGAACAACAGCATACTTGGATATCTGCCCCCATTGGGTGGGGAGCGGAGATTAGTTACTTAATGACAAAAATTCTAATACTATTAATGCATACTCATAACAAATGGATTAATTTGTACATCATAAAAATATGATAAAGGCTTGCATTTATGCAGTATGTAATCACATCTCAAATGCCTGAACACATTTCATGGACGATGAAGATACTGTTAATGGCCAGTGTGTAACCCACTGGTTTAATCTGTTTTGTTTGAGAATAGTGGATTGGTATGCTGCATCCAATTGTTGTTTACATAATTCCAGGGTTTCCACTCCCACCTCTCTGCCTTGGGGCCCAGTTTAAGTACTGATCTTTATATATGAGAAGAAAAACTTCCTGATAACATTATATTGTACTAGCTTGGACTTGTGTTCCCTTTCATATAGTTTAATTTAAAATATTATTCTAGGTAGATCAATTGTTTCCACAGTATTTACTAACAAATACTTCAATAAGATCAGCTCTAACATGGATTCTTCCCAGACTAAAACTTCACACTCTCGCTCCTGACATTAGAGGACCAATCTCATAGCTATTCTGTGCAGTGTCTCTAATGCTTGAATGTATCCCCTATTTCTTCGTAATTGGACACTGTACTTAAGAAGCAGTATGACCAGAGCATTTTACAGTTTGATCACCACTTCCTTTGATTTATATTTGCTGGTTTGACTATGCAATTTATTCTTTTGAATTTGTAGATTGCTACTACTCTATGTGGATTGGTCATTTTGTTTATTGAAGCTAATAGGATTCTGAGGGCTTTTTTTAGCCTTTTCCAGTAGCATATGTGGATATATGTATATTTCTCTTCAAATGCCCCCAGAAGCTTGTCACACTGAGCCAACTGGTCTCACTGTAATTCTGGCTTTTGCACAAAGTATTCTAGGCTCCACTCTTGAAAAACATGCCTAGGAATCTTCTCCCAAACAGTACTTTCTCTTGAATCTTCACCAGAGATCCACATCCGAGGTGTCAGGCTCTTCTTTCCGTGTTGCTGTGCCCTGGAACACCCTGTACGTTCAAGCAGCCACACAATCTCTGGGCATCCAGCGACGCCAACAGAACAATACCGCTTCACGGTCTGTGTTAAGGTGCCACCAACCTTTGGGTGACCACAACATCTAGCTTCTCACTAGTTGATGTCTCTAGGTCTGCACCTTGCATCCTGCCTTTAACAGGGATCTTCTTTCTGTTCCTTAATTTAACTTCCTTTGATTTCACAGTTTTCCTAAAACTTTCCTCTACCCTGTCTGCTGGTTTCTGGAATTTTCTGTTCTTGAGCTTCCAGGACTTGTTTTATGTCCCTCTGTATTGTCCTGCTAGTACTGGCAGTTTTTGTGGAAAACCTCTTGCTTCTGGTTCCAATGGAATTCAAATGCTTCTGCTTTTCAGTGTGAGCCTGTGGTTGCTAAGCAACAGTTTGAGATTTTTAAAGCCTGTAATTGCAATTGAGGTTTTATGATGCAAAAGCAATGCAGCAAAGTTTAAAGTGAAATTAAACTATAGACTTGTAGGCACCTTTCTTTAACATGAAGGTAAACTGAACTTATTGGCCCTATTTTAGCATACACAAATGCAGAATTATAAAATTAAACTTGCATCTTATTCCTCATACACACAATACAAATATAGATTACTGAAACTATCTCTATTTCCTAACAATATCCTTATATATATCATGCTCAGACCATACCATTTTAAGTCATATTTCCATTAATGCCAACAAATCATTGTTCCCACACTATATGTGTTTGTTGCTCACCAACCTTATTCACCACGCTTGGTGTGTTTACATACAAGCACATAGTCCTGTCTTTGCATTCCTCAACTCCTCAAGTGGCAGAAAGGGAAACTTCATATCCAAAATATCCTGGCCCCTGTCTTCATTCTCAAAAGAGATGGTAACACAAAATATTCCTGCCCCAGTGGGGTCAACCCAGGCTAATTGCAAATCATGTTCGCCTGCCCAAAAACCTAATCCAATTTTTAGTTCATTAGGTCTAATATTCATTCATGGGACACGGGTGTCGCTGGCTGGCCAACATATATTACCCATCCCTACTGGGAGTTGAAAGTCAACCACATTGTTGTGACTCTAGAGTCACATGTAGACCAGACCGGGTAAGGACAGAAGATTTTCTTTCCTAAAGGACATTAGTGAACCAGATGGGGTTTTCCGTTGCTCAACAATGGTTTCATGGTCATCAATAGGTTCTTAATTCCAGATTTTTTTGTATTGAATTCAAAATCTACCATTTGCCATGGCAGGATTCGAATCCGGGTCCCCAGAACATTAGCTGAGTTTCTGGATTAATAGGCTAGTGATAATACCACTAAGCCACTGCCTACCTGAAGAAAAGAACCTCATCAAAAACGTTGTTTTTTTCATATGTGTTGAACTTAGCCAGACTTCCACATTTCATTTTCTATGTTATACCTTTGTAATTCACCAGAACAAAGTTTGTGACATTTCATCCAAAGAATTGTGTATCAAATTGTATATATCACATTTCTTACGCTTCACTGTGCATAATCAGTTAAGTGTTACGCTACAAATAAGTGAAATATATCACAATCCTGGGGTTAAATGAACTTAATCACGAAACTGCTTATTACAACTGAGTGCTGAAATAAAGTCTGTTTAAGCCTGTATAATTTGTGCTCAATTCTTCTTTTTCAACTGTTTCTAGGATACAGGATCTCAACATTTCTACCTTTTAATAAGACCAAAACTCACCATGGCTGAGAGTTCAGATTTGGCTGGAGATGTAAACTGGAAAGATCGATGTATGACTCTTGAGTCACAATTGCTGAAGTTTCGTGTGCAGGCCAGCAAAATCCGAGAGCTTCTTGCAGAGAAGGCAAGTAAATCTGAACAATGGAGATGGAGATAGATGGGGTGGGAAGGGAGGGGTGGCATTGTAAATCATTTAAACCATACCTAACAGGCTTTGCTATCATTATGTTTGTCAGTGAGTGTTGTGAAATATACATTTCTTCCACTTTTCGTGGTTCTGAATGAAATTTATGCAATTGAGAGGCATCAAGATACCTTAGCAAAAAGCTCCTGCTAGAATATAGGCAATTAGTGTCAAGTTAAGAATAATGTTGTGGGGTAGATTGAACAAGGAAATCCTCATTGCATCAGTTAAGGCTAAAAATGAACATGTTATTCTGACTCAATGCGTTACGCCAGAAATAATATTCAGCCCTACTTGGCTGTTGGAAATCTGGCACATCTGAATCGGCCAGATGACTACCAGCACCAATGTCCTGCATTGAACCCGCTGTCAGAATTTTAACTTGTCCCTTTGAGTAGATAGGTAATAAGGACACCTGCACAAAACTGACAGATAACTGTGGGCGGCACGGTGGCACAGTGGTCAGTACTGCTGCCTCACAGTGCCAGGGACCTGGGTTCAGTTCCAACTTCAGGTGACTGTCTGTGTGGAGTTTGCACATTCTCCCCGTGTCTGTGTGGGTTTCCTCCAGATGCTCTGGTTTCCTCCCACAGTAAAAAGTCTTATTAATAAATCGGTGGGACTAAAACCTGGTGTTGTCAGACTTTTTACTGTGTTTACCCCAGTCCAACGCTGGCACATCCACATCATTCCTCCCACAGACCAAAGGTGTGCGGGTTAGGTTGATTGACTGCACTAAATTGCCCTTGGTTTCAGGGAGATTAGCAGGGTAAATATGTGGGGTTACGGGATAAGAGCCTGGATGGGGTTGTGGTTGGTGCAGAATCGATGGGCCTCCTTCTGCAGTGTAGGGATTCTGTGATTCTATGGTATGCAAATTTGTCTGGTGAGGTCATCAAGCCCCAAATACATTTTACTAGGCAGCCTGAATGGGTAAGAGCTACTGCTTTCCTTTAAGCTGAAGATAGCCTGAGAAGGAACTGTGACCAGGAGAGGTTTTGAAATTTTTAAAAAAGCTTTTCTTGTAGAGTCAGGAGTACTCCTCAAGGCCCCACTTAGTAAAGCATAAAAGCCCTGTACCAGGCTCTCTCCCTCACCTCCCCACACAAGAGCCTCACAAATCTTCCTCTGTGATTTAGCAAAGAGATTATCAGCCAGTGGCCCAATGCCTCTCAAACTGGAATGAGGCTTGAACCGGCAACCTTGTGACCCAGTACTACAACTGAATCAAGGCTTAATGTTGGGAGCTTCTTTTAAAAAAAACATGTTTCAAGATTTTGAAATAAAGGAATGCAGCAGAGTTAGAAGACTGGACGTGTTCCAGAAATGTAGGGTCTTAATATTACCAAATTAATTATATTGTGAGAAGCTTCTGAAAAATTATTTAAGAAGTTGGCATCATTCATGATACTTTGCCTTGTTTTAAAGAGCAAATGGTTTCATAACTATACTACCCGTCTGATTCATAGCTTTCTTTCATCATTTGTTATGCAATATGTTTCTGTTAAATCTCAACATTTAGAAACTTCTGCACTACTGTTTATTTGGAATTGTTCTCCAACAAACTTGTTTACGATATACCACATTGTTTTGTTATTTGTGTGAGAAAAGGAAAATAATGTCTGGAGAATAGGTCTCTTTACTAAACAATCTGTCCCATAAATTGTTAACTGATGAACTATATAATTCAACTCTGCAATTCATCACAGCCAGTTCCCACAATGTTCCAAGGATAAAGAGAGGTAAGGGTATGCATTCTCAGTGTGCAGTCTTCTGCCACAATGTTATTCAAAATAACATTATTTGGTTAATTTTCTCATTTCTCATCCACGATCCCCACTGATAACTAACACTGTCACAATAATTATTAAAATTCCTATCACGCCTTTAATGTTGTGTTTTGTTCCCCCTCAGCTATAATGTGTACATGTGTCCTAGGAATGCTTTGAAATCGACTACACTGGAGGCCAGTCTAGAGATACCCAAGTTGAGCAAAATCATTAATTACTGAGCACACCTCTGCAACTGGCTTTGCAGCTCTACAGTAAAGAGTTGAGTTTACAGATAAATCTTGGGTTAGAATCATCACCCACTCATCAAAAATTATCATCTTCAATCTCCTTTTAACTGCAAAGTCCATGAATATAGTTATATCTCAAACCATTTCTTCCACAGTTCCCTGTTTGGTTCTCCATGAAATGGTTTCTGTCCCTCCTACAGCAGTGAAGCTGATGTAGCCAATCTTTCATGATGGCAGTGCATTACCTGTTATCAATCTCTATAGCCATTGCTGCAGTTCATAACTCTATATTCTTCCAACAGCACTTTGTTTTTCAGTTCAGTGGACCTGCTCTCGCTTGATTCTAAAAGTTGAGAACTTGTCTTCCACAGAACTTGATGATGGGCCCACTGTTGTTCAACAATTACACATGAACACTTGGCTTTGGGAATGTGAAGTACAATTTCAAAATTTGCACGTGACTCCAAATTGGACAATATAGTAATACAGACAAAGCCTGTGACAAAATATAAGAAGACAGTAATAAACTTGCAGAATGGGTATGTAATTGGCAAACGAATTTCATGAATACGGACACAAAAACAGAAAATGCTGGACAATCTCAGCAGGTCTGACAGCACCTGTGGGGAGAGAATAGAGCCAACGTTTTGAGTTTCTCCTGAATTCCCTATTGGGTTTATTAGTGACTATCTTACATTTAAGCTCTCTAGTTCTGGTCTGTCTCACAAATGAGAACATAAGAAATAGGACCAGCAGTAGGCCATTTGTCCTTTAAGCCTGTCCCACCGTTCAATATGATCATAGCTGATCTGATTGTGGGCTTAACTCCTCCTTCTTACCTAACCCTATAACCTTTGTCTCTCTTGGAGGCAAGTTTTTTTTTACATCAATTCAATCATGGTAATTAGTCAAAGTCCATGAAAATCCACAGGCATCTCTCTCCATGAAAAAGAGACGACTGGTTTTAGATATAGCTTGAGATGCCCTACTCTACATCAAGTGTGAAGCAAGGCATGAAAGCAGGACTCTATGAATTACCAAAAGCGGTACAGGAATTAAACCCACTTTATTGATTTCACTCTGCCCCTGACTCTAACCATTTCATAAGTTAAAGGACCTCTATCAATCCTCGGTCTTCTCTTTATTTCATATATTCATTTGTGGGACACGAGTGTCGCTGGCTGGCCTGCATTTATTGCCCAACCCTAGTTGCCCTTGAGAAGGTGATGGTGAGCTGCCTCCTTGAAACAATTCATTTTTAGCTTTTGGCAACAAATAATAATGTTTATATTATTTATGTTAATTATTTATAAATTCCCTTTCATATTTAATTAATTACTTTATAGATGTCTCTCATTTGACACCTAAATGTGTCCCCACAAAATCAGCTTGCTAAATGAAAACACAATAACTAAAATTGCTTTTCCTTATGCAAGCACATGATAGAGATGGGTTATATTCCTGACCTGTAATTTTTACATTAAAAAACATTGATTGCCTTGAATCTAACTGGCCCAAAAACCCTTTTACCCCTAACAACTCCTAATAACTTGTTCTATTACCTCCCACTCCCTGACTCTCTTGCTTCCCACCTCTCCCACTTGCTGTCTCTCCAATTCACTGACCTTCCCGCTTGCCATTTCTTTCCTGCAAGAGAGAGGAAGTGAACAAGCACATGATAGCAGCTGCAAGTGGGAGTGTGAGGGACAGAAGAGCTAAGTGAGAACAGCAGATGAGAGAGTCGCCAATACGGACGGGTGACAAGCAGGAGGGAGGAAACGGAAGGGTGGCTTTCAGGAAAGACAAGTCAAGTCGTGAGCAGTCTGAGGATGGCGTAGTGAATAACACATGAGCGAAGCCACATGTGGAATATAAACACCAATTTGGAGCTATTGGACTGAATGACCAGTTTTTGCACTACGAACACCGTGTAATACAGTTCCAGATGTTAAGCCATTCAAAACCCTTTTTTTTTAAAGAGAGTTAACTAGTATCAGTTGTATATAGTTTCAGTGACATCCTAGTCAGATATTTTCCTTAGTTTGTTAATATGCTGAGTTCATGACATCACCCCTTCCAAGTGCAAAAAATATTTAATGGATGTCATGTCATGTGTGTATAAAAATCTCAATGCCAAGAGTATGGAAACAAAACATCCATCACAAGTGTATTTTGTATGAAAAAGAAGTACAAATTAAATTTTTCAGAAATTAGAGCACTTACAAAAAGGACATTGACCTTTTTTGTATAATTAAACAAACTGTTGTTGATGTCTCCAGGCCAGGAAATGATATAAATGTATCTTGGGATTCATTGACCTGGACTAGAGACTGTTACAGTTCTAATAGAGGATGTGGAGATGTTTAAAGTAATTGAAGTTTCTCATGAGAATGCAGAAAGGATATGTGATTAATTTTTTTTAATTAGAAACCCGATACACAATAATATTATTCACCAATAGGATTTTTGATTTGGGGTGAATGCTTGTTGAAATGAAACGTCAAGCATGGGATCTGAGAAGGAATTACTCAAATTCTCAATAATGATTCCTTGAGTTCACAGGATGGTTAGTGTATTTGGTGAACTGCTGTTGGAAGGACAATGTGAAGTCTCACAACAGGTTAAAGTCCAACAGATTTATTAGGTAGCACAAGCTTTCGGAGCACTGCTCCTTCATCAGGTGAATGTGAGTTGTTCACAAACAGGGCATATATAGACACAACTCAATTTACAAGATAATGGTTGGAATGTGAGTCTTTGCAGGTAATCGAGCCTTAAAGGTACAGACAATGAGAGTGGAGAGAGTGTTAAGCACAGGTTAAAGAGATGTGTATTGTCTCCAGCCAGGACAGTGTGAGATTTTGCAAGCTCAGGCAAGTCATGGGGGTCACAGATAGTGTGACATGAACCCAAGATTCCGGTTGAGGCCGTCCTCATGTTGACTATCAGTTTCTGCTCAGCAATTCTACGTTTTTGTGTGTCATGAAGGCCACCTTGGAGAATGCTTACCTGAAGATCAAAGGTTGAATGCCTGTGACTGCTGAATTGTTCCTCGATAGGAAGAGAATACTCCTGCCTGGTAATTGTCAAGCGGTGTTCATTCATCTGTTGTCATAGTATCTGCATGATCTCTCCAATGTACCACGTCTCGGGACATCCTTTCCTGCAGCGTTTCAGGTAGACAACGTTGGCTGAGCTGCAACAGTGTGTGCCATGTAATGGTGGATGGTGTTCTCATGTGAGATGATGGCATCTGCATTGATGATTGGACACGTCTTGCAGACGTTGATGTGGCAGAGTTGTGTGGTGTTGTGGTTACTGCTCTCCTGAAGGCTGGGTAGTTTGCAGTGGACGCTGGTCTGTTTGCGGTTGTGCAGTTGTTTGAAGGCAAGAAGTAGGGGTGTGGGGATGGTCTTAGCAAGATGTTTGTCTTCATTGATGACACGTTGAAAGCTCCGGAGAAGATGTCATAGCTTCTCCGCTCCGGGGAAGTACAAAGGGTACTCTGTCTGCCGTGTCCCATGCTTGTCTTCTGAGGAAGTCAGTTGGTTTTTTGCTGTGGTGCATCAGAACTGTCGATCAATGAGTCGAGCGCCATATCCTGTTCTTGTGAGGGAGTCTTTCAGCATCTGGAGGTGTCTGTTGCGATCCTCCTCATCTGAGCAGATCCTGTATATGCGGAGGGCTTGGCCATAGGGGATGGCATCTTTGACATGATTAGGGTGGAAGCTTGAGAAGTGGAGCATCGTGTGGTTATCGTTGGGCTTGCGGTACAGTGAAGTGCATAGGTCCTGTCCTTGATGGAAATCTGTGTGTTCAAAAATGCAACCGATTCAGGAGAGTAGTCCATGGTGAGTCTGATAGTGGGATGGAACTTGTTGATGTCGTCATGTAGTTGTTTCAGTGATTGTTCACCATGAGTCCAAAGGAAGAAAATGTCATCAATGTATCTAGTGTATAGCATCAGTTGAGGGTCCTGTGCGGTGAAGAGGTCGTGTTCGAACCTGTGCGTGAAGATGTTGGCATATTGAGGTGCAGATTTGGTCCCCATGGCTGTTCTGTGCGTCTGGATGAAAACTGGCTGTTGAAAGTGAAGACATTGTGGTTCAAGATGAAATGGACGAGTTGTAGAATTGCATCTGGTGATTGGCAGTTGTCAGTGTTGAGTACTGAGGCAGTTGCAGCAATGTTGTCACTGTGGGGGATGCTGGTGCCACATCCATTGTGATGAGGAGTGCTCCTGGTTCAACTGCTCCATGTGTGCTGAGTTTCTGTAGGAAGTCCATAGCGTTGCGACAGAAGCTGGGGGTTCTTTGTACAATGTGTTTCAGGATACCCTCAAAGTAGCCAGAGAGGTTCTCACACAGGGTCCCTTTGCCTGATACAATGGGACAGCTAGGTGTGTTAGCCTTATGTATCTACGAGACGCAGCAGAGATCTCCAATGCGGGGAGTATGTGGGATGAGGACGGAGGATGCTCTGACGGCGTTCCATTCGTAGACATGCAGGGTAGAATAGGTGTGGGGTGATGCGGCGGCGTGGGCTCGTTGGGCCGAAGGGCCTGTTTCCCATGCTGGGTTGTTCTTTGTTTGTGACGGTCCAGATCAAAGGTCTTGATCAGTCTGAGTTGACAAGTGTGTGTTTCATCCTGGACTTCAGCAGTCACAGGCATTCAGCCTCTGATCTTCAGGTAAGCGTTCTCCAAGGCGACCTTCATGACACACGACAACGCAGAATTGCTAAGCAAAAACTGAAAGCCAAGTTCCACACACATGAGGACGGTCTCAACCGGGATCTTGGGTTCATGTCACACTATCTGTAACTCCCACAGCTTGCCTGGCTTGTAAAATCTCACTTACCGTCCTGGCTGGAGACAATACACATCTCTTTAACCTATGCTTAACACTCTCTCCACTCACATTATCTGTACCTTTTAAGACTTGATTACCTGTAAAGAGTCGCATTCCAACCATTATCTTGTAAATTGAGTTTGTCTGTGGATGCCTTGGTTGTGAACACAACTCCCGTTCACCTGATGAAGGGGCAGTGCGCCAAAAGCTTGTGCTAGCAAATAAGCCTGTTAGTCTCTAACCTGGTGTTGTGAGACTTCTTGCTGTGCTTATCCCAGTCCAACGCTGGCATCTCCACATTGTGGCATGAACAATGGCCAGGGAGGAGGCTGGTAGGATATTTCTCAGTATCCCAGGTTACAGGGAAAATGTAATCAGCCATTGTGTCCCTGCGAGGAAGTTTGTTGGCAATGCAGCTGACAAGTTCACAGTAAATACAAGGTAAGTCTTTGCACTGGCTTCTTACAAATAAACTGACATTTGTAAAACTATACTGCAGTTCAGATTATGGGGAAAGTAAATGGAGCAACAGATATAAGCAACCAAGGAAATACAGACGATAGAACAGCCAGAAAAAAACTTGGGAGATATTTAATGCTTAAAAGTCAAGAAATACTTAAGGAAAAGTCATTGCCAGGTCTGCTTCCAATTTTACCTGATAGTAATATATGATGCCTTTAAGTAGTGCTGCAATTGACTGTCTCCTGACCTGTGTTATTCATGATTTGTAGACTGGTAGAAGGGGCATATGATGGTACTGAATGACAATAAATTTGGGATGCTAACCTTGTTATTTGATCCAAATCTAAATACATTAAAGATGATAGCTGACTGCCTTAATCAAGATCTACCTGAAAATTGTCACAGGCAGATCTTAATTCAGCAGCATGTTGACTTTTTGTCTCTCAATTTTGATTCCTCTATTACCCTGTTTACAAGCATCGGAGATATGCGTGTGATGATGATCATAAATGTCTCAATATTAACACCTAGGACATGAAAATGATTTTTATCTATAGGGAATAATTTTATATCTATTATTTACCATTTTTGAAGTATTTTTCTCAGCAGGAAGTGAATTAATGGGAAGAGATTCCAGAAATCAAGGATTTGCTCATTAATCTGAGAAGATTAAGGGGTGACTTGATCAATATCTTAAATCATCAGAGCTGAACCTAATTGTACTCTCCTCTGACATCAATGCTTAGGCATCCTCTATCAGGGGTCATTTGATGATAATTGAAAGCAGCAATTCCTCCTTTGTTCTTTTCGTCTAGGCTGCCAAAATGAATTGCCATACTGCTAACATGGCTTAGATAGATTAATTTAGTTCAGACCAGAGACAAACTGGTATTTTACTGGACTATGTGGTTCAGTACCACATCACACGTTGTATTTACTCATTGGATAATTAAGGAATCCATTTGTTTTATTGTATTCTGTGTATTATTATTTCAAATAATGACCAGTGGTTGTGTATTTACTGTTTCATTGTATAGCTGATGTCTAGACAAGGGTCTTGGGAATTGTCTGTCCTCACAAAGTACGCTGCTCGAGTCTATAATTTCTCAAAACCATTACTCTTTATTTACAGCAAGGGTGGAAGTTTCCTTTTTTTTCAATTAACTCCGGCGTGAAAAGCAATATGCTGCCCACCAGCTCCACTGACAGCTTTACCTGCCAGACATTTTGATACTTTTCTGAAAGAAATGCTACAGTGGGCGTCCCAAAACGTTACACCGGTGGGGCGGACTCTGAATGAGCATCCTGATCTTTTTTTGAAAAAAGCAATATAGATATCCTGTCCCCACCTCGTGGACAAGGAGACCCTTCGGCACACACACAGAGAACTCTTTCCCCTACCTTCCTCCTCCACAGACCTCCTCAGTGGAAACTCCCATGTGCTACTACTTGGGTTTAGTCTCTGAGGTTCCTTGATAAATTCCCTTTTCTCATTCTCAGCTCCTTTTGAGTATGACATTTCGCTATTCCTATATAGCCTTGGCAAAGTTTTTGAAGAGCATGAAATCGAAGTACACTCGGTATGATTATTCTCTTGTTGAAGACACATACATCGTCAGTGACGGTTAGGTATATGCGCTATTTAAAGTACTGCCATGGTATCAGATTACTGGGGAGAAAGTCTAACCATTCTTCCAGACAATACACTTGTATTTGGAGACATTCTTGTTGCTTCTCTTAATTCCTGCGCCTTTTTAGCAGTGGCTGGTAAGTGCTGAGTGATTAAGGATGTATATGCTTCGTCCTTCTCGATGAAGCGTAAACCGTCTTGTTTGATTCCTTCAGATGGGTTTCATGACAATGTGCCTGCCGTTGTTTGATACTTCCCTTGCACATACTGTGCGATGCAATCACATCTCATCAATCATCGGGGAGGTGATGGCTTAGTGGTATTATCACTGGACTATTAATCCAGAATCTCAGCTAATGTTTTGGGGACCAGGGTTCAAATCCCATCATGGTGGATGGTGCAATTTGAATTCAGTGAAAAAAATCTGGAATTAAGAATCTACTGATGACCATGAAACCATTGTCAATTGTCAGAAAAAACCCACCTGGTTTACTGATGTCCTTTAGGGAAGGAAATCTGCTGACCTTACCCAGTCTGGCCTACATGTGATCCAGAGCCACAGCAATGTGGTTGACACTCAATTGCCCTCCAAGGGTAGCTAAGGATGGCAAGCCAGCCAGCGATGCCCAAGTCCCTCAAAAAATAAAAAAAGATCTTAGTATGAGCCACTGAGTTCTGGCAACATCTTCGCAATTTCTTTCATGTTCAGAAGGATGACTTTTATTCATTCATGGGATATGGATGTCACTGGATGGGCAAGCATTTATTGACTTTCCTTAATTCTCCTTAAACTGAGTGGCTTGAATGGTAATTTCAGAGGGCAATTAGGAATCAATCACATGCTGTGAGTCTGAAGTCAAGTGTAGGCCAGACCAAGTCAGGATGGTAGATTTCTTTCCCTAAAGGACATTAGCAAACCGGGTGGGTTTTTATGATCATCGACAATGGTTTCATGGTTGTCATTTGACTTTTAATTCCAGATTTCTATTGGATTTAAATTCCACTTTCTGTGTGGTGGGATTTGAACCCCGGTCCCCAGAACATTATCTTGGATCTAGGTTACTAGTCCACTGATAATTTCACTACACCATTGCCTCCCCACTAGTGGTTTATGGCTGTTTTGATTTTAAAATGCAATCTGTAATACAGTCCAATACTTTGGCAGCAATGTGAGCATGCACAAAAAAAAATCAATGTCTCCTCTTCTGTTGTGGTGTATTGTGTTGTTTCTGTAGTGACCTAGAGGCAGAGTAGACTGGCCAATGCTTGAAATAAAACTTACCCAGACCCATAGACAATGTATCTGTAGCTACCATCATCAGTAATTCTGAATCTCAGTGTGTCAAGATTTTAAAGAGATTACAGGTTGTTTAATATTTTGAATACAATTTGTCTATCCATGTTCTGGCACCACTGTTGATCCTGCCTCACGGGCTAATTGGCCTCTACTAAATTTGGTAGAAACTTGCTTAGTTGGTTAATCATCCCAAAGAATCTTTGAAGCTCTAATCTTCTTGGGTTGTGGAAATTTTCTGATTACTTGTGTTCTGTGGATCAACTGTAATTTCAATGGCTTGTAATATGTAACCTAGAAACTTGATCATAGGTTTGGCAAACTCAAATGTTTCATTCAATTCAATTTTCAGTCTGCATCCTATAAAACCCCCATTTTAAAGTTGCAAAGCCAATGCTCAGAATGGACTGGACATACCCAATTCCATTCCTTATTTGCTCCAGAAACAAAAATTCAAAATCCGATTCAAAGTCCCCAAAGGGAGACAAGCAAGATCCAAGCTGACAAGATGAGGCATTGTGCCTCATCTAAGCTTGTTTTTATTCTAGATCTCAGCTAAAAGGTGGAGAAGGAAATAAGAGGGGGCGATTCTCCCAAAAAAATTCTAAGTGCTGAATTGGCGGGAAAAATGGTATAAATATCAATTGTTTTTTTTCAGTGGGAGTTCAGGCTTGAATCTCCCACACTCTGTGCAATGCAGAGGTCACAATCGTTAAAAGTTTGGGGAGTGGGGCCTATTCAGGCTAGAGTTTGACAGTCCCGGAACTCTGCACATGCGTAGTCGCATTGAACTGTCAGTCTCCCCATCGCTGGCCAGCTCAATCGCTGGCCAACCCAGGATCCTCACAGCCCCTGCAGCTCCACCCCCAACCCCACGGCCCAATTGTGCCTGTTCGATCATTCCCGGGCTAGCCCTGACCCCCCTTCTCTCCCCCCATCCCAGAGCACCCCGATCTCCCAGGGGGCACCACCCCACCATCAGTGCCTGACCCCAGAGGGAGCCTTGATTGACCTGTTTCACTCCAGCAGGGTTACCCGCTAGTTCCCTGAAAGTTCCCTAAACCCCGCCGGAATGAAATTGTACTAGCGAGGTGGGAGACATTGTCTGGCATGAAGAGTTCAGCTGCAGGCCCGATAATGACATTTAATTCACATTAACAGTAGATTGACGTCTTCTCATCTGTTTCGAGCATAATCCCGACCATGGGAACGCATGCGTGAATCCTGCAAATTGGCGCACACATATGTCTCCCATTCAACCCGCCAAAAAGTTAGTGGGTCAGAATGGGAGACTCACTGCCAAGAATACATTTTCTAGCAAAGCTGAAGTAAACAGAATAGTGGATATGACTGGAAATTATGATTAGAAGTAGGGTTAGAAATCGTCACCAATCTTCAAACACAGTAACTTCTGTTGATCCATATCATTGATATCAGTGGTGGGCACTGGGGACCACAAGCGGCCCATCTGGATTTTGAGTATGACCCATGAGACATTTTGTTAACCATTGCCCATGTACGGTTTTGCCACATTCTGCTAATTTCCATCTGCGCAGTCTTTTTCTCTGCAAGTATGTTTGAAGTGAAACATATGTAAAGCAATGGCAAATAAAGTAAGGTGATTGCACACAACATTGACTGTGAGAGCTGTGTGTTCCCTTTGTATTCAAAGAGTAAATATTTCTTTTGTTTTTACCACTTGAAGTTGATAGTTCTGTTAATATATAAATGATTCACACTTTCTATTGCTTTCTATAATTATTCATAGAGTTATGGTCAGTCAACAAGCTTGATTTCAATCTTGCGGCCCACTGAGATGATGGAGGGCCATTCATGTGGTCCATTTGCTGGTCTAGGTTGCCAACTATTGATCTATATGATAATATTAAGTTAGCATCTTGCAGTCAAACTAGATTGAATTAGTACTGACTCTGACTCTATAACTAAGGAGTTAAATATGTAAAGCATACAGCTCAACATCTAGCCACTACGTATTTGATGTGTTATTGTACCATAAAGGAAGTGATATGAGGTATAGATAAGAGATCTGTGTTTATTCTGGGAACTACAAAGACTTTGATTTCCACAGACAATCACATGATTGCCTTATCGCATTGTCGTCATGGTCCGTGAAACTGGCTGAAATTATGGCAAATCGTTCCTTGAAGTTAATTTTTGGTTTCTGGTGACCTTGTTCTTAATGGAGGAAATTTTTCTTATTTACGAATATTCATTTTTTGATTTTGTTAAAGCATAACTTTCAGTCCTGATAATTGCCTACCTATTGTAAAATTCCAGTAAATTTATTGCAATCAGACAGATAGAAAGAGAATTATTTCGGTATATCTCTCTGCTTTCCTTTTACCTGCATCTTCCAGTAACAGATGAACTGAATGGTTCTCTGTCTTATGTTCCCTTCATCTGTCTTGGAAGACAGATTGTCTCGGTTGCCTCCCTTTAAGAATATGGCAAAATTTGGAAATTCTTGGATGGGGATGTTTTCAGACCACAAATGCACATTCTACCATATTATGACAAAACATGATGGTGCTTCAACAATGATTTACATTTTATTAGAATTAACTACTACTTCTCCTTCATATTATACAGGCCCCTTTGTGACACACAGTTTAGCTTCATAGCTTCCTGGATTATCAATGAATATTTATATACGGTGGAAAACAATGCCTCACTTTATAACAATGCATCACTTTTTAATGGTGTTGGTTATTAGCTAATACTTTAGTATTTAGAGTTCCTACAACTTTATTTGTCATTATTATTGAGTTCTGTCTTTCCTCAAAGTTCCCATCATCCCAGACCTAAACTTGCCCATTTCTCTCCTACCTTCTCCAACCCTGCTTTGAGGTCACCTTGTTATTTGAGATCTGCCTGCTGATCATTCAATTTCCTTCCTGCTCCCCTCCCCCCATTCTAGCTGACATCGTAAATGGTTCCCACTCCTCAAGTCTTGTACCCCTCAGTATCAACAGCACTGTCATCAATCTCATCTCCCAAACCACCCTCCTTGAATACTACTGTTCCATCTGAAACCTGCCTTTCCTTTTAGAAGTTCTTGAAAGTCTCAAATCTATATTCATGGATGGAATTTTATGGCCTCCCCTCTCCCTTTGGTAGGGTCTTCCAGTCCCTCCAATGTCAATGGACTTTTGAATGGCTCACTACATTTTCTGGCCCTGCTTCTGCCACAATGGGGGTGTAAAATTCCAACCCATTTTTCCATGTTTCAGATCTCCTGTCTAATTTCCTGCCCTTCCATTGAGAAATGAGTCATTCAATTAGGACCAGCTTCTACAATGTAATTAAAGCCATCAGGTCTGTGCATCCGAATGCAGGCTGAGCCAGACTGCCACTGTATCTGCAGCAGAATCATCTAGAGTCCTTGCTCAAAATCAAAAATTATCTTGTTCCCAACACCATGTTATGGAGAAACAGCTTTGCCTTCTCTCCCAGTCTTCAGTTAGTGAGAACTAGTACAGGTAGATATGCACCGTGAGATCAAGAGGCAATTAGATTTGTTTCAGGATAAAACAGTTATTAACAGCAAAACAGAAATAAAAAGTGGTTGAGGTTAAGAACCAACAAAAGAGAACTGGTTTGTTAGTCTAATGGTCCATTCCTATTGCTAAAAATTAATGTTATATTTCTATATTTGAAAGGGCTAATGACTTCAGGCTGCTTGCATGATAATGAGTGTTTATGACATGGAAGTAAATGGTCCAATGTTGCTCAGCAACTAGGGACCACCGTGAAAGAAATAACTTTGGGTCATTTGTAAGCCAGAGCTAGAAGAAACTGGCTTCAGGACAAGGGAACTACAGAGAACAGATCTCCCAAAAGAGTAAAAGAACATCCAGAAAGTCCTAATATATATTAATGATCCAGATCTTGATGTGCAAGGGACAGTTTCAAAGCTTGTAGATTTTAAACCATGAAAAGGACAGTGCAGAACTTCAAAAGAACATGGTCAAGTTGGTGGAATGGATAGATAGGTGATAGATAAAATTCAGTGTGGAGAAGTTTCAGATGATACATTTTGGTAAGAAGAATATGGAGAGATACTGTAAAATAAGGGTACGTGAGCAGTGGGACCTTGATGTATGTGAGCAAGGATCATTGAAGGTGGCAGGACAAGTGGAGAGAGCAGGTAATAAAACATTGTATCCTGGGCTTTATTAATAGGGGCATAGAGTACAAGAAAACTTATAAAGGACACTAGTTAGACCTCAGCTGGAACATGTGCAGTCCTGGGCGTCACACTAGGAAGGATATGAACACATTGAAACTTCAGTAATAAGAATAGATTGGAGATGTTGGGGAGACGAAGGCTAGGAGAAGATTTGATAGAGATGCTCAAAATCATGAGGAGCTGGACAGAGTAAATAGGCAGAAATTGTTCCCCCTCATAAAAGATCAAGAACAAGAGGGCACAGATTTAAAGTGATTTGCAAAAGAAGCAAATATGATATGAGAAAAATACTTCACATAATGAGTGGTTTGGGTCCAGAATGCACTGCCTGGAAATGTAGAGGCAGGTTCAGTCAAAGAGTCCAAGGGGGTATTAGATGATGTTCAGGGGTATAGGAACTGGGGAATTTCTTTTCTGAAGGTAGTGAAAAGGGACAGAATTTTGAGAAAAATTCTAATTGTCCAACCAGCATGAAAATGGGAGAGTTGTGGATCTGTCTTTTGGGCAGGTTTTTGCTTTCAAAAAGATTTCAAAATATCAAAGGAAACTTATAAAATTAAACCAGTATAATTATCAGGGGTAGTGATGTACCCCAGCCTCTGCAAAGCCCACCAGTCGTGGGAGGCCTGAAGCGTGTGTTGGACACCACATGCTAGATTCTCTTGATACTCTTTTTATAAAGCAATAATCAATAAATTAAAATAAAAATTACCAGGGTGACAGCCCCTGGTGGGCACTGTAACTAAAACATTACATCGAAAGGAAACTGAATAAATTAAACCAATATATCATTCCCAGGGTGGTGATGCGTCCCACCTCTACAGTGCTCATTGGTTGTGGAAGGCCTAAAGCATGATGATGGGCACCACAAGCTTGATTCACTTTATATGTTCTCAAAGTACTTAGTCAGTGCCACCCACTGAATATTCATAATCTAGTGTGGTCAAGACATTAGTTAGGCACATTATGATCAGAGTCACATATCTCCAGAAATTCTGCACCCAGTGACAAAATTGTGGCATGGAAAGATAACAGGCTTACAATTTTCTCAAACATTTAGATCTCTTTCAGCTGCAATGCAGCCTTGACCCTGCTCCCAACTCTGCAAACACCTCCTTATTCTTGCCTGAGGGCAGACACAGTGAGGGGCCCTTGACATGTCAGCAGAATTTCTGCACTACTGCTATAATCACTGTGGCTTTTTAATACTTAGTTGCATTGTTGCTGCTGCCAAATGGGTTTCCATCACTCCTGGAAGTAGTGCAAGGTGGCAGCAGCACATAGGGGATCTGGTCCACTGGTTTTTAGGGAAATTTTCCAGCCACCCCCTCCATCTCCAAAGCCTCACCCACAGGACTGGGAAAATCCTGTCCACTGTCATTACAACTTGTAGCTTATTTTTAATCTAAAGTGAAAATGCTGTGATTTCAAACACACAGAAAAAACTGTTCATCCAAAGAACCACTTCTCGTTATTTTACAAAGTATTGTATACATCAAATGTCTTGCATTATTTGTGTTTTAAAATAGCAGGATCATTTTATTTTGGCAGATAAATAAAGATATTTTGCATTGCTGCATTAACCTGTATAAGGTTGCTATAAAAATCTGTGGCATAATGTGTTGGCAGAATGCAGAATGTAGTGAAAGGGAGGTAGAAATTCAACAAGGAACCCTTCATTAGAGTTTAGAGTTTTCTATGTGAGCATTGATGAAACTTTGGGAGGTTGCTGTCGGGTAATATTTGCTCATACTTCTATGAAGCCAGTTTTAAATGTTCGGTATGTATGAATTGAACCCCACTGACAATTAACAATTATTGATTGTCCCTGTCAAGACTTTGTCTGAGTCAACATTTCCTGTAGCTTAAATCAACATCCAGCTTAATTCCAAGAATTTATCTCATTCAAATAAAAGCAAGTTAAGTATACTGAGCCAAAGTCAAACTAATTCATATATCACCAGAAAGAATATTTATAGTACTTGAATTATTGATGAAAAAAAAATCTGTTTCTACTGTATCAAATCCTTTCCATTATTTTAAACATTTCAACTACCTCACTCCTTAATTTTTTAGACTAAAGGGAATGTTCAAGCAAACTGCCCTCATCATTTGAACTTTTAAACCCTCTCATCTTTCTGATGACTCTGCTACACTTTCCAAGTCCAATATTGAGCTTCTTGAGGTGCCATTCCCAAATCTGAACATAACACAATGCTTTTTTAAAATTAATTCATGAGATATAGACATCACTGGCTGTGCAAGCATTTATTGCCCACTTCTAATTAGTCTTAAGATGGTGATGAGCTGCCTTCTTGAACCACTGCAGTCCACGTGGTGTAAGTACGCCCACAGTGATGTTAGGGAGGGAATTCTAGGATTTTGACCCAATGGCAGTAAATGTCCAGCAATAGATTTCAAAGTCAGGATGGTGAGTGGCTTGGAGGAGAACTTCCAGGTGGCAGTGTTCCCATGTGACTCAGGGAGCCACTGTTCTATAGAACTGAAGCGCTACTTCTGCTCTCCTGTAGTTCAGCCCTTAAGATAAAGATTAACATTCCTTTAGTTTTTTTTAATGTTTTAACTGTGCACTAGCCTCTGGTAATTTCTGTACTTGACCATTCAACTCCCCTTATTCTTCCATAGTTCTCTTCAGTCTCTCTATTCGGAAAATATTCCACTTTATCTTTTTTTCTGTCCAATGTGGATGAAACAAAATGATCTAAGCCTTGCCCATATTAAGTTATATCTACCGCAGTAGATATACTGCGGTAGATATAACTTCTAACCTGTCTTTTCTCTGTAACTTAATGCAACTTATTGTGTCTCCTAAGTTAACACCAGTTACAAAACAGTATATAGAACTCTGTAACAGTCCATCTAAGTTATTTATATATGAGAAAAGGCTGAGGTCGCGGTAAGTGTCTCTGTGAAACACCTGTACTGGCCTCTGGAATTAAGACTGTGAGCACCTAAGCTTCCATAATAATAATGTTAGCTGCAATAGCAGCTGCCAAAAGCTGCCAGCTATGACTCAAGCATGGATCTATCTGCTTGGTCCATGTTGGATAGAATGGTCTCCAAGCACTGCATAAGCCTCGACACAAGTTGAAGTTGAATATCTCCATACGTTGGATTTCTTTTGTTATTGTCACGTGTATTGGGATGCGGTGAAAAGTATTGTTTTTTGCGTGCTATACAGACAAAACATACCATTCATAGAGAACATAGGGGAGAAGGAAAGGTGAGTGCAGTTTATAGCATTGCAGTTACTGGTAGGGTGAAGAGAAAGATCAGCTTAATCTATGATGGGTCCATTCAAAAGTCTGATGGCAGCAGGGAAGAAGCTGTTCCTGAGTTAGTTGGTAGTAACCTCAGACTTTTGTATCCTTTTCCCGATGGTAAAAGCTGGAAGAGAGTATATCCAGAGTGCGTGGGGTCCTTGATTGTGCTGGCTGCTTTTCTGGGACAGCAGGAAACGTAGACAGTGTGAGTGGATGGGAGGCTGGTTTACGAGATGGACTGGGCTACATTCACAATCCTTTGTAGTTTCTTGCGGTTTTGGAGCAGGAGCCATGCCAAGCTGTGATACGTCTAGATAGGATGATTTTTATGGTGCATCTGTAAAAATTGGTGAGAGTTGTAATGGACATGCTGTTTTTTCTTAGCCTCCTGAGAAAGTAGAGACGTTGGTGAGCTTAACTGTAGCATCATGGAAATGGCAAATGGAATTTAATGTTGGCAAGTGTGAGGTGGTCCACTTTGGTAGGAAGAATGGTAGGAAGGACTATTACTTACGTGGCGAAAAACTGCAGCAGGCGACGGTGCAGAGGGACCTCGGGGTCCTTGTGCATGAGTCGCAAAAACCCAGCCTGCAGGTGCAGCAGGTGGTCAGGAAGGCGAATGGGATGCTGGCCTTCATAGCGAGGGGGATTGAATATAAAAGTAGGGAGGTCTTGCTGCAGCTGTATAGGGCATTGGTGAGGCCGCAGCTGGAGTACTGTGTGCAGTTTTGGGCGCCGCACCTGCGCAAGGATATTTTGGCCTTGGAGGGAGTGCAGAGGAGGTTTACTAGGCTGATACCGGAGTTGAGGGGGTTGAGCTATGAGGAGAGGCTGAATAAACTAGGCTTGTACTCGTTAGAGTTTAGAAGAATGAGGGGAGATCTCATTGAGACGTATAAGATGATGAATGGGATGGATAGGATAGAGGTGGAAAGACTCTTCCCGCTCAAGAAAGACAGTAGGACTAGGGGGCACAGCCTCAAGATAAAGGGGGGGCAGTTCAGAACAGAGTTGAGGAGGAACTTCTTCACTCAAAGGGTGGTGAATCTCTGGAATTCTCTGCCCGTTGAAGTGGTGGAGGCTGCCTCGCTAAATATTTTTAAGAAGCGGGTTGATGGGTTTTTGATAAGAGAGGGGATTAAGGGTTATGGGGAGAGGGCGGGAAAGTGGAACTGAGCCACGACAGATCAGCCATGATCTTATTGAATGGCGGGGCAGGCTCGAAGGGCCAGATGGCCTACTCCTGCTCCTATTTCTTATGTTCTTATGTTCTTATCAGTGTCGAGGGATCAGTTCAGATTGTTGTGGAGGCATCTTGAAGGGAATTGCTTGATAGGGCAGACGCAACACGGTTTCATTAAAGGGAAGTCGTGTCTGACAAATTTACTGGAGTTCTATGAGGATGTGTCTAGGGCGGTGGATAGAGGAGAGCCGGTGGATGTGGTCTTTCTGGATTTTCAGAAGGCGTTTGATAAGGTACCTCACAAGAGGTTACTGCAGAAGGTCAGAGGACATGGAGTTGGGGGTAGGGTGTTAGCGTGGATAGAGGATTGGTTGTCAAATAGGAGGCAGAGAGTGGGGGTCAATGGGTGCTATTCGGATTGGCGGTTGGTGACTAGTGGGGTGCCCCAGGGGTCGGTGCTGGGGCCTCAGCTATTTACCATTTATATAGATGATCTGGAGGAGGGAACCGAGTGTAGGGTGTCGAAATTTGCTGATGACACCAAGATTGGGGGAAAGGCAAATTGTGCGGAGGGTGTGGAGAGTCTGCAGAAGGATCTAGATAGGCTGGGCGAATGGGCCAGGAAATGGCAAATGGAATTTAATGTTGGCAAGTGTGAGGTGGTCCACTTTGGTAGGAAGAATGGTAGGAAGGACTATTACTTACGTGGCGAAAAACTGCAGCAGGCGACGGTGCAGAGGGACCTCGGGGTCCTTGTGCATGAGTCGCAAAAACCCAGCCTGCAAGTGCAGCAGGTGGTCAGGAAGGCGAATGGGATGCTGGCCTTCATAGCGAGGGGGATTGAATATAAAAGTAGGGAGGTCTTGCTGCAGCTGTATAGGGCATTGGTGAGGCCGCAGCTGGAGTACTGTGTGCAGTTTTGGGCGCCGCACCTGCGCAAGGATATTTTGGCCCTGGAGGGAGTGCAGAGGAGGTTTACTAGGCTGATACCGGAGTTGAGGGGGTTGAGCTATGAGGAGAGGCTGAATAAACTAGGCTTGTACTCGTTAGAGTTTAGAAGAATGAGGGGAGATCTCATTGAGACGTATAAGATGATGAATGGGATGGATAGGATAGAGGTGGAAAGACTCTTCCCGCTCAAAAAAGACAGTAGGACTAGGGGGCACAGCCTCAAGATAAAGGGGGGGCGGTTCAGAACGGAGTTGAGGAGGAACTTCTTCACTCAAAGGGTGGTGAATCTCTGGAATTCTCTGCCCGTTGAAGTGGTGGAGGCTGCCTCGCTAAATATTTTTAAGAAGCGGGTTGATGGGTTTTTGATAAGAGAGGGGATTAAGGGTTATGGGGAGAGGGCGGGAAAGTGGAACTGAGCCACGACAGATCAGCCATGATCTTATTGAATGGCGGGGCAGGCTCGAAGGGCCAGATGGCCTACTCCTGCTCCTATTTCTTATGTTCTTATGTTCTTATGATCTGAACACCGAGAAACTTGAAGCCCTCAACCATTTCACTTCATCCGCTTTGATGTAGACACTGTCATGTCTTAAACTACACTTCCTGATGTCAATGATTATTCCTTCATTTTACTTACATTTTAGGGAGAGATTATTGACATCACACCACTTCACCAGATTCTCCATCTCTTTTCCGTACTCCTCCTCGTCATTTTTTTGAAATCTGACCCACTATGGTGGTGCCATCAGCTGAAATTTGAACAAGGTCACTGACATGATTTGGAGTTGGGGACCAAGTGTAGCATGTCCAAATTTCAAATGACACTAAGATGAGTGGTAGGGCAACGTGTGCAGAGGGATACAGATAGTTTAAGTAAGCAGGCAAGGGTCTGGTAGATGGAGCACAATGTAGGTAAATGTGAGATCGTCCATTTTCGAGGAATAACAGCAAGATGGACTATTATTTAAATGGTGGATGATTGCAGCATACCACTCTGCGGAGGGACCTTGTGCATGAATCACAAAAAGTTGATTTGCCATTGCAGCATGTAATTAAGAAGGCAAATGGAATTTTATCCTTCATTGCTAGGGGGATGGGGCTTAAAAACAGGGAGATTATGTTGCATCGTATAAGGTGCTGGAGAGGCCACAGGTTGATTCCAGAGTTGAGAGGGTTGGCTTATGAGAAGAGACTGAGTAGACTGGGACCATATTCATTGGAATTTAGAAGAATGAGGGGGAATCTTATAAAATGTTATGAAGGGAATAGATAAGATAGAAGCAATGAGATGAAATGAAAATGAGGGGGCATAGCCTCAAAATAAGCTGGAGCAGATTTTGGACTGAATTGAGGGGGAACTTCTTCACTCAAAGCGTTGTGAATCTGTGGAATTCTCCAGTGAAGCAGTTGAGACTACCTCATTGAATGTATTTCAAGCAAAGTTAGATGGCAAAGGAAAGAAGGGTTGTAGTGAGCAGCCGGGTAAGTGGAGCTGAGTCCAGAAAGACTTTTGTATCCTTTTCTTGATGGAAAAAGGTAGAAGAGAGTATATCCAGGATGCATGGCGTCCTTGATTTTGCTGGCTTCTTTTTAGGGACAGCAGGAAGTGTAGACAGAGTCAATAGATGGGAAACTGGTTTGTGGGTTGGACTGCTATGTTCACAATTGTTTGTTGTTTCTTGCGGCCTATGATCTTATTGAATAGTGGAGCAGGCTCGAAGAGGCCAAATGGCCTCCTCCTGCTCCTAGTTTTGATGTTCATATGACAGGCTGCCTAGTACATTTTCTGGTAAATGGCCATTGCCCTTCATCAGCAAACTGGTCACTCAAAGTAAGCACCTGAGCCCTCTGCACTATGGATACTACTACTTCATGTGACATCCTATCTATGTGCTCAAAGATCAGTGGGCTGAAAATCAGCTTGCTCAGTCACAAAATGTCCTGTGGCAGAAATTTGCCTCAACTGCTTCACTAGGCAGAGAATTCACAGATTCGCAACCCTTTGGGTGAAGAGATTCTTCTTCAACTCAGTCCTAAATCTGTTCCCCCTTATTTTGAAGCTATGTCCCCTAGTTCTGGTTTCACCCATCATTGGAAACAACCTCCTTGCTTCTATCTTGTCTATTCCCTTCATAATTTTATATGTTTCTATAAGATCCACCCTCATTCTTATAAATTCTGCAGCAAAGCTATTGTGCAACTTTCTCCTCTGAAAAGCTAGCACCTTCCTTACCCTAGATCCATGTCTAGCATATGCATGTCCTTTTCAAATGAGATTGAATTTTTAGACCCTGCCTTTGACTAAGCCCGAGGTAAAGCATTGATGTACTTTCTGTTGAGCAGCATGCTGGATTCTAAGCTGCAGCAAGTAAAACCATCTCAAATCACTCATAATTTTTTGATAAATTGATGTCCAATTATAATCTAGTGCTGAACTTTCATTGTCCTCTTGGGATTGGCATGCAGCTGATATTTGGATGAAATTGTGATAAATCACTCTTCAGAAAAAAATAATAATTGTGATCCTAAAGCTTAATTATGTGAGGTGAATAAAGAATAAGTAGATTAAAGACTAGAAGATTGGAAACCTGGGGTGGAATTAACCCAGGTGACAGGAATCTCCCTCACTGGAAAGCAACACCTGCCATATTAAGTGCCAATAAGTGGCCAGCAGTGGGAACTGCCTGGGATCAAGGACCCTCTGCGCAGAAATCCTCTTCTCTAAGATTGTCTCAGAGCTAATGATCCCTTGATTCAAGGATGATGTCTATTCAGGGTCGCAAATTTCTGCCATTGGTCATCTTGTGATTGAGTAAGACGATTTTCAGATTATCACTGATCTATGAGCACATAGCTAGAATGTCACACAAGATAGTAGTATCTATAGTGCAGGATTTCCTTTATTTTCTGCTGTCATTCTGCCTGTGACTCTTGGCATTCTGCAGCCTGATGGACAAAGTGCCGCCATTTCGAATGGTGAACAGCAAGTTCCTCCTATTAATTAATGTCAATGCTTCCTCACTTCTAGGGGAGCTTCAAGGTGTCTTTGAGGCATTTTCTTTGTCCTCCCTTGAACATTGGTCAGTTGAAAGTTGAGAAAGCAGGACCTGGTTGGGGAGACACTTCTTGGCCATCCGAACACAGTGGGTGGGATTTCCTGAGCATGCCTGTCACTAGATCATCCCACTCTGCAGAAAGTCAATAAACTTCTGGTTGGAATATCAAATCTCCCGTGGCAGGTTCTACTCTGATGAGACTACAAAATCCTGGCCCATGCCTAGTCTATTGTAGCTGATTTTGCTTGAATTCTTGTAGACCTGACTTCAAGAAGAATGCTGGCCTTTGTTCATTGATCCTCCCATTGAATATGGAGAATGTGGTGGAGACATTGATCATGGAATTTCTCTGTCATTCTTGTATATTGCTGATACACAGTCCACAATTCACAACAGTACAGGAATGTGGCTTGGATTGAAGATTGATTGCTGGCAAAGCACACAGAGCATAAATCGATGGGTTTTTGTCTAATTGACAGGATGTAGCAAGTGGTGCCCTGCAGACATCTGTGCTGTGGCCTTAACTTTTTACAATTTACATGAATAAGAGAGCAAAGGCATGGGAACTAAATTTGCAGACAACGCAAATATAGGAGCGATGTATGTTATGAAGAAAACATAAATAGTTTGCACATGGACTTAAATAAGTTGAGTGAATGGACAAAAATCTGGCAGATGGAATATAAGCGGGAAAATGTGAAGTTGCCGCATATACACCATGTTTTTTTTGCAATAACTTTTGATGTGGCACCTTACCAAGTGCTTTTTGGAAATCCAAATACAGTACATCTAAATGCTTCCATCTAACCACAGCACAAGTTACTGTTTCGAAGAACTCTAATAAATTAAGTTAAGAATAAAATAAGTTAAACTTGATTTCATGCTGACTCTTCCCGATTACCTTGAGTTTTTCTAAGCATCCAGTTATAACCGCTTCATTGATCTATTCTAATACCTTTCCCATGACATCTGTCAAACTGGTCTATAGTTTCCTATTATTTGCTTCTCTCCCTTCTTGAATAGAGGGGTGTTGGTGGGGTATCCGAGGTCACCAGCACTGTCAGGAAAACTTAGACAGTACAAGACTCATAAAGCCAGTATTTCTGAACTAAAGACGTAACTTTGTTTAAACCAGTAGTTGCCAGGAGATCATCAAAGGATTAATTGGCTCTGGCATAGAGCGACAGAAACTCTCCAGTGAATCTAACAATACAATCAAAAAACAGATCAATTATAGATTTTTCTTATCAACCATTCCCAGCTTACAATAACTTTAAATCAATCATCTTCAAGATACACAAATCAACAATAATACCTGTCAAATACTTTGGCCAATCACATTCCACTCCTCAACATAACGGTATTTTATTCATCCGTGAAATCCGGAAGCTAACTCCTTTCTTGGCTGACCTCCATATCCTGGTTGCCTAGAAACTTAAGACAATTAGCCCAAAGTTCAAATTAATGTTCTCATGGGTTCCCTTAAAGTTCACTGTCTAACCAGACAGACTCATGACACCACATCTGGGCACCAGTCCATGTTGTCTAGTCAGCGAATTAGTCCTAGTCATCAAATGTGATTAAGTGTTCAAACTGTTCTTCCATGTGAAACTTTAACTGGTAAAACTTGCATACTTCCAAGGCTAAAATATTCTCTTGAAATATGGCTTCACCCTAATGACTTTTACCATGATGTCTTATGATAAAACGCTTTTTGACCAAAGTGAACAATATTCCTTAAAGTCAGTTATAACACAAATAAAATATCAGCATAAGTATTTTACAATTATAATCACTTATTTGAATTAATTACTGCATCTCATATTTAAATTGCTTCTTGTTAGCTTATTTTTAAAGTCAATTAACTGAAAGGTGCTAGCTCTGTCAGTGTCTTTAATGTCTACTGGTTGAAAACCTCATTTATCTTATTACCCACTTCAAAGGGTTACATTTGTTACTTTCCAGGCTGATGGAACCTTTTCAGAATTGAGGGAATTTTGGAAAACTAACACCAAAGCATCTACTATCTCATTAGCTATCTCTTTTAAGACTTGAGGATGAAGTCTATCTGAACCCAAAGACTTGCCACCTCACAGCTTCATTGGTTTGCTCAGTACTGTTTCCCCAGTGGTTGTCATTTCAGCAAGTTCCTCTCTATCCTCCACCTTCAAAGGGGAAAAAAATTCTGCAAATGATACTGAACAAGCAATTGTGATAAACCGTCTCATTGGCCCTGAAAGATTAATTTTATATCTGCTGAATGTCAAATTCCTCTTTTATAAGTAATTTCATCTTTTGTTTTGGAAAAGATTAGTTTATGGCATTTTTAGCTTCTACCTTAATCCTCTGCAAATATCTCAGTCATTTATTTTGATATCTGTAATTTTTTTTTAATTAAAAGTGAAGAAATGCAATGATTTTTATTCCTTGGCTTGCAAGCTGAGAGATTACGTCAATCTGGTTGTTTAATGGAATAATTGTTGGTGGATGCTTGAAGACCCCATTTGACTTGGAGATAAATTCAAACTGGCATTAGGAAAAGAGAATCTGTGCCATGGAAATTCCTAAATCTTTGTGGTTTTTCTTCAAAGACAACGGAAAGTGCTATTGCTTTGCCAGTGACCACAAAGTCCAGCCCATTATTCCCAATTGGACCAGATTAAATGCATTTGTGAAGGGTAAATGGCATCACAAATCACAAGTTTGTTTCAATATTATAAGAACATGCTAAGAAGTAGGAGCAGGAGTAGGCCATCTAGCCCTTCGAGCCTGCCCCACCATTCAATAAGATCATGGCTGATCTGAAGTGGCTCAGTTCCACTTTCTGGCTTTCTCCCCATAACCCTTAATTCCCTTGCCTACCAAAAACCTATCTACCCGTGACTTAAATATATTTAGCGAGGTAGCCTCCACCACTTCAACGGGCAGAGAATTCCAGAGATTCACCACCCTTTGAGTGAAGAAGTTCCTCCTCAACTCCATTCTAAACTGCGCCCCCCCCCCCCCCCCCCCCCCCCCCCCCCCTTATCTTGAGGCTGTGCCCTCTCGTCCTGCTGTCCTTTCTGAGCGGGAAGAATCCCTCTACTTCTACCCTATCCATCCCCTTCATTACCTTGTACGTCTCTATAAGATCCCCCCCTCATCCTTCTAAACTCCAACGAGTACAGACCCAGTCTATTTAGTCTCTCTTCATAGTCCAACCCCCTCATCTCCGGTATCAGCCTAGTGAACCTCCTCCACACTCCCTCCAAGGCCAAAATATCCTTGCACAAGTGCGGCGACCAAAACTGCACACAGTACTCCAGCTACGGCCTCACCAGTGCCCTGTACAGTTGCAGCAAGACCTCCCTGCTTTTCTATTCTATCCCCCTCGCTATAAAGGCCAGCATCCCATTCGCCTTCTTGATCACCTGCTGCACCTGCAGACTGGGTTTTTGCGAGTTGTGTGGGAGTTAATTATAATTCTGTTTAATAGTTTGAATTTCAACAATAAGTATTTGATGGTTAGCCTCCATTCTTTAAAAGGTGTTGCCTGTGTGCAAAATGCTTTAAAAAAAATCTTTTCATTTTAGCAAACAGTTCGAAGTATTGCGTTCTAAGAATCTGATGTGTGCATGCTAACATTAAACTAAGTCAGATTCAGTGGGTGGTGTTATTTATGTTTTCTAAATTGTTGACCATAAAACTAAATGTTGCACAGATGTGGCCTCCATTGACTTTGCAACAGCTGTCTAAACATGTTTTGATTTGGTTTGATGTGCTTTGATGAAGACAACACATTCTGGTAACAAATCTGATGTCCTCAATGTATTCATTGAGGATATGTTATTCAAGTTAATGTTGAACATTTCACTTTTTTCAATACTGTCTTATAAGTTGGCAGATTCAAGAAACAATAAGATAATTGTAATTGTTCACTTGTGAAATTCTTAATCAAATTCAGAGCTTTGGGTTGGGAGTGTAAATAATTCATCTAGTGTTTTTGTAGCCCAAGAAAATCATTTTAAATTAGCTCTAATATCACATTTCCCACTCCAGCATCATAATTAGAAAAGTCCTTCATTGATCCTAAGTGTTGCAAAGTGCATTATAATTTCCTTGTATTCTAGTTTATTGGCCAGTTTGTATTTCACCCAGCTACTGTAATGGGAAGCAATTATGTACATTTTCTTGAAGTGCACTAGAATTTGCTCAGTTATTTTATGCAGTGGATTTCAGAGCACAGTGCTTGCTTAGCACCAGCAATGCTGTACAACTGATTGCACAGAAGGAAAAGAGCATTCCTTGAAGTGATAGTCTATGCAGTGGGAGCGAGTAGCCCTGCCTCATTTGTATTACAATGAAACTTGCAAAGCTGACACGTGTGCTGCTTATTTACGGAGTGGGCCTTCAGCGTTATCGTAAAATGCAGACTTCAATTTTTTTTACATGTCTTAATTTCAACAGTAGAATAGCATTTTACAAATACTATTTTGCAAGCAGTTATTAATAAATCTTGATGTGTGCATACTGAATTGTCAGTACACAACTGCATATAACACACATGCTGTGGTGGCACTGATTTAGGCCTTTGAAAGGTATCCTGAAACATACTGCTTCTACTTTTTTTATTATAGCATTGGAATAGTCTAGTTTCCTTTCTCAACTTGCTCAACATTATCCTTTTGTTTTATCTTGGGCATAATCAACCACAAAGGTTTCAGTGCAGTTTTAAATTGCACCAATGGAATTCATGCTGTAGCTAACTTCATATTAATGTACTGTTTTCTGCTTTTCAGATGCAACAATTGGAGAGGCAAGTAATTGAAGCCAATCGTCGTGCTGAGAAAGCGTACCAGCAGGTGGTGTATAAGTTTTCTTTTGCATACAGTAGGTTATGTTGTATCATGGGGACGATTCTCCTAAAAAAAAATTCTAAGTGCCAAATTTGCATGAATACTGAAGTAAACCATGCCTTTTTTTTCAGTGGGAGTTTCAAAATGAATCTTTCACATTCTTTGCACTGCAGAGTGCACTATTTTAAATCACACTGAAAATCAGTGGGCGGGGCCTTTTGCCACTGAAGAGGCCAACGGCATAGCACTGAGTGGGCCACTGCACATGTGTTGATCTGTCAGTACTGAAATAGTCTTCAGTTCCCGGCCCGCTAGTTATATTTATATAGTATTAAAATCCCCTGCTGCATAACTAATACAGTTCCATGCCTATTTCCAGTGCAGAATGGACAGCACCAGAAATCTGGCACTGGGAGAGGCGCTCGAAGCCAGACGCGCAGCATAGATCGCGCTAATCCAACTCTGCTAAAATCTCCCAGCTTGCTGCAGGGAGAATTGCCCGCCCACGTCCTCACACAACAAATCATTAACATGCAAGTACACAGCTACCATCTGATGCAGTCAAAGTTGATTTAGTTGAAGCACTCAAAGAAATCTGAGGTTTTGGAAATATGCATATGTATCCTATTGGAAAAATGTTGATCCGAGTTTGATCCTGAACCAGGTTGTTCCTCCCCCAATATGCTTCTATATTTGAATAAGGCAGTGGGATCTTCCAATCCTGCTGAAGCTAATGGCCATTTGCATTGCTTGTCAGCCATGCCATTGGGGAACCAAGTGTAGAGAGGGGGGTGTCACCTTCCATCCTGCCAGCAGGAAGGGCTGGAAAATCTTGCCATCGTGTCAGATTGTACATGTATATTTATGACATCCAGCTTTACCACATCCCATCCTCCACTGACCATTTCACTGTCATTATGTTATTACACTGCTCGTCTTTGAATCGTTCCCAACATTGGGAAGACTGAAGGCATTGCTGTCCATTGCCGACCCTGCTCCTTTGTCACAATCTTAATTTGATTCAGACTGTTCACATAAGTTCAACATGTTTGGCCTGGACTTGAATTTTGATGGCCCGGAAGTATACTTTTGGTCCTCTTGATTCCACAAAGAATGAAAAAGCGCTTGCCCTAATCTACTGCTCTCTCCTCCTTCTCCTGCTTACCCTTGCCTGGCAACAATCATTACACATATTTCAGCAGTAGTTATTATTTTTCTCAAAAAAACAAACAAAATGCTTTTGTTGCATGTTATTTGAATTGTTTGCATATTGTTGAACGTTAATAACATGTTTTATCGCTTCTTATACATTGTGACTATGAAGTTTGTAATTTGCATTGAGATGCCAGTTGATTTCTTCTTATTCATTGGTTGAGTAGAACAGAATAGAACTTTATTGTCCATGCAAAAGTAGAAATTTGTCTACTTTATTGTCCATGCAAAAGTAGAGATTTGCCTTCATCTCTATAAGGTTATAGGATATAAACAGTGAATACTTTGTGTACACTTATATTCATACATTTGTACATATATAACATATATACATCCATGCCGCACAAACATAACAGATTGCAATCTTACATTAAGCATTTATTACAGTTGAATAAATAAAAACAGCGGGTTGAGTTTACTGTGTTATTTAATTAGCATATAGCACTCAGACAAAAAGACCTCTTGAACTGATTTTTTCCTGCCATTAGGCATTCTAAAGCACCTGCCCAGGGACAGCCTTTCAAATTGGGGAAATAAGAAGTGAGAGGATCACCAATCACAGCCTGAAATTTCCTGTTAAATACATGATCGAGCTGTGAATGCTCTCTACCAATGGTTTTACAGACTGTCATGCGCAATGTTAGGATACTCTCTACTAGACTTTTACTCTCCATAAAAAGCTTGATTCACTCCAAATCCTTTTAGTTTTCTGATATAATATAGGCGCTGGCTAGCCTTTTTAAAAATACAGTCTGTGTTCCCTGTGAAACTTAGCTTCTGGTTTATATGTGCTTCCAGATACTTGAAACATTTTACAGCCTCTACAGTCAGTCATTAAGACAGAGGTTCACATATAAAAGTAGTTGTTTGGTTTTATCTACATTGATCTGCAGAGCATTCAATTTACACCACTTCTGAAAGGTGGCATCATGTTCAAAGTCATTTCCGTCAATTAAGTCTTTTTGTTTTTCTCCTTTCTGATTGGTTAGTTTTTACTTTTATTATTAACCAAACATAATACACAATTTCAATCTTATCCCCAATTTAAAAAAATTGCGATTAAAAATATTTTACATGGATCTGGAAGCATTGAAATCTGGCTATGTATATCAGATTCCCCAGCCAAACCAGCTAATTTCCCATGCTTGGCAGCCTGATGTAAGACAGTAAGTTAAACCAGTAGTTCATATGCAAATGTTCATATTTGATTTAAAAGATTACAGTTCTCAGGATTCACTATATGATGGTTCTTGCACTATTTGGCATCCTTTTTCACCAGCCTAATGTCCAGGATTGATGTTTGTCAATCTGCTCACTGGAGAGAAAAAAAGAGAAAATAGTTCAGATGAAAACCAAAATTAACAGAAGAGAGAAAAAGGGAAGGAGCAGAAAGAGAAGTACAATTGAAGGAAAGTGAGAGAAACGAAGTGAAGCAAGAGAGTGAAAACCAAAAGTGGAAGAGAAAATTGTGGCCATCATTTGTATCTAGAAGAGGTTACAAGAGAATTTTCAGATTTTTTAATGTCTTTTGTTAGAGATTTGAATTTGTCTTCAGGAAATTAATAATTTTCCTGTATAAATCGATACCATAATAAGAATGCCTTAGAAATAGATACGTACCAAAAAAATTAGTAGAAGAACTGGAAGTGATGATTAACAAATGACTTCTGCACATGTTTGCTTTGCACCTCATTACAAATGGAAAATATTGTTAAGCAGTTGAACCAAGTGATTCTTAGAACATGATGATTTCATTCAGGAAATGTCACTGTCTGGATTTTACTTTGGCACTGAAGC
This sequence comes from Carcharhinus amblyrhynchos, assembly GCF_965287045.1. Lineage (NCBI taxonomy): Eukaryota > Metazoa > Chordata > Chondrichthyes > Carcharhiniformes > Carcharhinidae > Carcharhinus > Carcharhinus amblyrhynchos. The sequence continues at coordinate 61,341,072 of NC_137335.1, forward strand.
TATGGTGCATCCAAATGCCAGGAAATGACTATACAACTGTAATGTTACTGGAATTTGGAATCAGACGTGAAATCTCTCATTTAACATAGAATTTCACCAAGAGTTGGCAGGAGGAGCCAAGCTTCCTTTACTAGTATTCAAGCAGATATTGACTGTTTCTTTATTTTGTTTTATAAAGAATATTATTACATCTCTTATCAGTTTTTTTGTGCTCCTAGGTTTGTGTTATGGAGGAGAAGCTAAAAGCAGCCAACATCCAGACTGGTGATTCAGAGAATAAGTTGTACAAAAGCTGTCAAGAGTTGGAAACCCTTATTCTAGAAAAAGACGATATAATACAACGTTTAGAGCTGCAGCTTGATGAGCAGGTTAGCTATCACATATTTCAAGTTCTATTTGTGTAGGTTATTCCTCAGTCAGATAGAAATGAGCATTGCTTAAATATGAAGTTGTACTTCAAAGAAATTAATTTTGATTTGATATATTCAAAAGCAGTGTGTACCTTCTTTCAATTGTGCTGTTATTTTCTCCATGCTCAATCACACAACCTATATTACCATAACATTTTTTAACATAAAATATTCCAAGGCACTTTGCAGGAGCATTATAAAACAAAATATAACACAAAATCACATCGGGAGAGATTAGGTCAGATGATTGAAAGCTGGAGAGAGAATTTCAGAGTCTAGGGTCTATGCAGTTGAAGGAATGGCCACCAATGTTGGCTTAAAATTGGAAATGCTAGATTTAGATGAGTGCAAATATCTCAGAAAGCTGGAGTAGATTATGGAGATGGGGAGAGGCATTTGAAAACAAGGATGATGATTTTAAAATCGAGACTTGCTTGATTGGGATGCAGTGAAAGTCACCTAGGGATGATAGGTGAACAGGACTCAGTGCAATTAACAGGCAGTAAAGTTTTGGATGGTCTCATGTCGAAGGGGTGGCATGGTGTCACAGTGGTTAGCAATGCTGCCTCACTGCGCCAAAGATGCATGTTCAATTCTGGCCTCAAATCACTGTCTGTGTGGAGTTTGCACAATCTCCCTGTGTCTGCGTGGGTTTCTTCTGGGTGCTCCGGTTTCCTCCCATAGTCCAAAGATGTGTGGGTTAAGTTGATTGGCCATGCTAACTTGATCCTAGTGTATGGGGATTAGCAGGGTAAATGTGTGGGGTTATGGGAATAGGGCCTGGGTGAGATTATGGTCAGGCTTGAAGGGCTGAATGCCCTCCTTCTGTACTGTAGGGATTCTATGATAATTAAGGTAGATTGTGAGAGGCAAGGCAGTGCATTGGAATAATTTAGAGGTACAAGATTAATAATGAAGGTGTCAGCAGCAAATGAGCTAAAGGAGGAACAAAGTCAGGGGATATTATGTAAATGATAAAAGGTGGTTTTAATTATTAAGCGAATATATGCTTAAAAGCTCATTTCATGGTCAAGGCACGATGGTTATGAATTGTCCAGATCCAGATTTGGGAGGCGACAACACACTCGAGGCCCATGAAAAGGAATGAGAGGTTGGAGAGGGGCAGTAAGTCGCAAGGGCAACGAGGTCCAGGCTTTTTGAAGAAGAATGTGATTGTAACAATTTAAAGGAGAGAGACAGAATTTGAACAAAGAGAACTATCAATATCATAACATAACATAGACCAGGAAGGGTCAATTAGCAGTTAGTCATTTAATGTGAATAAGGTTGATGTAGCGGGAGGTGCCTCTCATGGCAAGATGAGCTCAAAGAGAAAATGAGGGAAGATTGGAGAAAAACTACAGAAAGATGTAAGTTTTGGGCTAGGCAGTGGGGAGCTTCAGAGCAAATTAGGCCGAGAAGTGTAGGGGAAGGGAGGGCAGTGAGAGATGCAGCTAATTAGATGCTCTCCAAATCTTCATAACAAAGCAATCCATGAGCTCTTCAGAGTTATTGTTGGAGCTGAAGGTAGAGGAGACAAGGGATTAACATAATTTACAGTAGAGAAAAGAAACCAGTGTTATCTTTGCATTCAGAGTTGGTACTGGAATACTGAGTGGTTTCACAAGGTATGAGCAAGGCTGTGTGATGCTTTACATGGCCTAACCAGATCAAGCTGTAACAGAGATCAGATTGTGGCTAAAACAGTTGTCAGCCATATCCTTCAAGTCTGCATCCTTTAGACTTAAAGGAGCAGAGCCTTCTCAAGGGCAATTAAGAATGGATGAACAAATGATGCCTTACCAGTGATGTCCACATCCCATGAAAGGTTTTTAAAAAAGATTTGGTTATGTTTAGGGTGAGAGGGAATAATGTTTTTTTTATGACTAGGGTATCAAAGCTGGAAGTGAGGGCACAGTTCAGCTAATCAGTAGCTGCAGAAATATTGTGATGAATGGAGGGTCTTGGTGATTGGGTTCCACAAAGCACAGAAATATGGCTTGGAGACAGCATGTGTGAGGTGGGGGAAGGTGTTGTTCAAAGAAAATCTGACAACATCAGGTTACAGGGGTTTTAGAGAAGGTAGCTGTATTTGTTTTAGGATTACTACATGAGAAATATATGGTTTTCTCCAAGCAGGTTGTACTGCGCAATGCAGCCATCTGCAAGGAGAGATACATCCTGCTGGGTTCAGGTGGTCATATTTTGCCTGACAGTTAAAGTCTCCCCTATCTATTTCAGAATGCTATTCTCAAATCCTTTAATCTACAGGTCATCAAGCAGGTCACTAATTTGCCAATGCTCGTCAGTAAAATACTTTCCCAATAGAACCTAGCAATCAGAATGAAAAGGCCCCGGAAATGTCTGTAATGGTTAGCTTCCCTTGTATGCCAGGAGTCATAGACAGTACCAACATTGTCATTAGAACATCAGCATCCCAGCCAGGAGAGTTTGTAAACAGGAAAGGATTTCATTCTATCGTTAAACAGCTGGTCAGTGATCACTACCACAGAATAATGCAGATCTGTGCCAAGTTTCCAGGCAACCGTCATTTTATCTTCATTCTGCTCCAGTAAACCATCTCGGCACACCACGCAACAAAACTTAGAGGTTTGTTTTAAAGGGTCAAAGGCCACCTCACCACATATAGCATACAACAGCCCTCCATCACGTGTCATGCCTATGAAAACGAGGTACAAACCTCGAGAGCCATGGGACCACCATGTTGATCATCGGGCATACAATTGAGTTCTTGATCCAAGGATTTAGATGGTTGTATAGGCTTAGAGAATTGATTGTGGCGCTTCAGTTATCCCACTTACTGACCTTGATTGATTTTCCCCTCGCTAGCACAGAGGCTTTAAGCTTAATTGTAACACCCAAAACAGGTCCAGGTGGCAGGGATGTGCAATGACATCAAATTGAATTCTGAAGCATAACTACTCAAATTAAGTTTAAATATATTAGACCAAAAATAGTCTAGTGCAAGGGAGATAAATAACTTCACTCTTCATTAATCCACCCAGCCCTAGATCTGAAACTTTGGGGTGTGAACAGGCTTGTGCTGATAAATATCTGTTTCTCTTGTACGTGCTCTTCAGCATAATTAAAGGTAGATAAGTGAAACTGCTTCCTAGTCTACCATTGTCTTATGCTAAGGAGTATATGGCACGTAGGTCAAAATTCCAGTGGTTCCTAGCTCATGTTCCTTTGGCAAAATCAACATTGATGCAGATTTCCTCAGTTTGTAAATTAGTAAAAGATGTTTGCTCCGTACAGTTTCATTCTCACCAATGGACATGGGTAAGAAACAGTACTATTTGAGTTTCCAACTTAAGTTCAAAAAGCTAGAACTGGAACATTTGTGATGTTAGTGAAATATATTTTCTTTTGATTAAAGTGCATGTAAACAGCCAGTGTGCTTTGCTACTTCGATACATTCTCAACATATTTCCACTTAATATTTTCTACTCTAAACAATCATTACATTGATTTGTTTGGAATTATATAGCCTTTTCTAAAGGTATTGCAAGAGACCAATACCACCATACATTATATGAAAAGGATGTCAATTAATGATTTCATTATGCCTGCAAACATTTGGCTTGTACTCCCTTGTGAATCCCTTACAAAATAATCCATGTCCATTTCTGTGGCTTTCTGTTTTACCTTCACTTGCCTTTCATCAATGTGTTTTGTTCTACTGAAAATGTTTACATGTTTACAGAAGGCTAATAGTTAGTTTTTGGTTTCAGAAGCATCTTCGAATACAGGAGGCCAAAATAATAGAAGAGAAAGCAGCAAAAATCAAGGATTGGGTAACAATGAAACTTCAGGAGGTACCTGAGTTTTGCTGCATATTTATAGGACGAACAGGCGATGCATATTGAATTATTTGTGCTATTGAAGTTGTTTTTTTTCTTTTTGGAATTTTTGACCTGCAAAGCATATTTGCAATTTTTTAAAAATTTCTTTGTTTTGAAAAATGTATTCCAAGCTGCATTGAACTGTTCATTTATAAGATTGAAATTTAATTATATTGATCACAAATTTTCCCAAGAAGTTCATATAGGTTCACAACGGTGAAGATTTATGTGACATTTCAGTTGAACTAATGTTACTGTTTTTTTTTGTTCAGAAGTCTATGTCAATTGCTGGAAACATATCTGAAATATTGCAATCTTAGTGGCTCAGAAGAATGAAGTTTTGATGCATGTTATGTAATGTGATTATTTAGGCAATCTTGTCTAAACCACTGGTTCTTATTTTAATTTTCTGTGTTTAATATAGGGTGACACATACAATTTAATATCACATTAATATCCTTTCTTTACTCATAGCTTGAAACTGAAAATCAGAATTTTAAACTTGCTAATCAGCAACAGGTAGAACACATTCAGATCCTTCAGACCAAGTTACAAGGTAAGAGCCATTCCCCTCAGATGGCCACTGAAATTGATAGATTGGAATTTTCTTGATCCAACTTATGCTGGAAATATTGTGAGATTAAGTCTAAATTCTTGCCTGTTTTTGTGCCAATCTTACTTGTAGAGCTCATTTCCTGATATAGGAACGTAAAAATGAGCTATAAAAATCAGTAGCCAGTAAATGCAAGGCCAATATATTGACTTCTACCTTCTAAAACTTTGTTCCTTCTACACGTCTTTGTCCTCTTCCATTATTATGCAGAGTAGGAATATTCACATTAGAAATGAAATTGCTGCAGTTTAGATCTTCTAAATGGAGGAAACTGAAGGTCTGAAAGCTTTTGGCTACAGTGAGACTGACAGCACAGGAAAGATGTTTAACTTGGCTGGTGTGTCCAGAATGAAGGAGCATGGCCTCATAGTAATGGTAAAGGCATTTAGGACTGAGATTTGTAGGTGTCACTGCAATTAGAGGGTCATAAGTTGTTGATAATCAACGCCCCAAAGGGCAAGTGAGGCATTGTCATTGAGGTGGATTCCAAAGTAATTTTCAGGATAATAAAGATGTTCAGGGATATGGCGTTACTGCGGGCAAGTAGCAATTGGGAACCAGTAACAAGAACCTCCCTGATCAAGCTACATGAAAGACAGAACTCAAGAAGCCAAATGGTCCACTTGAGCTGTTCTTCCCTACGCACCCATGTTTCTGGTTCCATCTGAAAGAACTCTCTCCAAAGACTGTACTTTCATTGAGAACAGATGTAAGGCTAACATTATTGTATCATTATGCAGATAAGATTTCATGTTGCTTTCAATGTGCCATGCCTACAAACTTTGTGAGGGCATGGGAAAAATCTCATATCTACTTACAGGTGCCTGAGGTTGTGGAAGAATTAAATGCTATGCAAGTTCTGATGTGTGCATTTGACACAAGGGGCCCAATTTTATCATTGCATTGCACCCGTTTTCGAGCGCGAAAACTTGATGAAGTCAGGCATGAGCTGAGTAACATGATCCGTGCCTGCCTCTACACCAGTTCCCCCTTTACCAAGGCCTGACAATAGCCACAGTCGAGACCGTGTCCAAAATGGACATGGAGACCATTTAAATGCATTTGCATGCATTTAAATTGACTTAATGAGCTGCACCCCCAACTTTCCTAGCACTTCCTCCTTTACCACCGTGTTTGGCCATCCAGAATCAGTGCAAAACAGACATGTTCCATAGAAGTCGGATTTGGGGACTCCAGTTAGTGAGGAGATAGGTGCCTAGCATCCGATGCTCTCTGTTTGAGATCAGTGGTGGGAACATGGAGAGAGGGGGAGAGGGGCAATTCATGTGATGTATGTGCACCCATAGTGCTGTTACGGAGGGAGTTCCAGGATTTTGACCCAATGATAGTGAGGCAATGGCAACATATTTCCAAGTCAGGATGGTGAGTGGCTTGGAGTGGAACTTCAGATGGTGATATTACCATGCATCTGCTGCCCATGTCCTTCTATGTAGTAGTGGTCGTGGGTTTGGAAGGTGCTGTCTAAGAAGCCTTGGTGAGTTCCTGCAGTGCATCTTGTAGGTGGTACACACTGCTGCTGTGCATTGGTGTTGGAGGGCATGAATGTTTGTGGAAGGAATCCTAATCAAGTGTGTTGCTTTATCCTGGATGGTGTCAAGCTTGTTAAGTGTTTTTGGTGTTGCACTCATCCAGACAAGTGGAGAATATTCCATCATACTCCTGAATTGTGCCTTTTCAATTGTGGACATGCTTTGGGGCGTCAGAAGCTTAGTCATCATAAAATTCTTAGTCTCTGATCTGCTTTTGTAGCCGCAATATTTATATAGCTAGTCCAGTCCAATTTCTGGTCAATGGTAACCACCACCATCCTCTTTCCTCTTTTCTCTCTCTCTCTCTCTCTCTCTCTCTCTCTCCTCCCTCCGACACACACACACACACACACACACACACACACACACACACACACACACACATCCCAGGACCGGGACATTGATAGTGAAGGATTCTGTGATGAGATCCACTGAATGTCATAGGGCAATGTTAGATTCTCTCTTGTTGTTCCACAGCTTGCTGTACCTAGAATCTGTTAGTTATTAGAATATCCTGGGCTCGTCTGCTATGCCATGCCTTTGCAAGTGCCTCTGTGACATACTGGCCTTCATCATCAATATTCCCTTACCATCATCATTGTCAGAAGAAACATCTCGGTGATCCCTGTCTCCTTCAAATAAGACATTCAAACAGTCCAAATATCTGAACCTCATCTTTAGGAAACCTATCATTTGCTCAGTGTTGGCCCTTATGGAGGCATGTGTCACATTGTAGCTCCTCTTAGTGGGAATCTGTGGACAGAGAATTGGCGTAAATCACAAGGTTTTCTGAGAATATTCCCTGACCCCAAGAAGCCAGTCCTGCAATTACTGAAATCTTTCAAAAGCTTGCTGCACCTGGAGATGGTTCAGAATATAGGCATCTTGAGAGCTCTCTGGAAATCTTCAGATTAGCCATGATGTTATTGAATGGCAGAGCAAATTCGTGGGGTTGAGTGGCCTCCTCCTACTTCTAATTTGTATGTTCATTTTCAACCAAGCATAAACATGCAGCATTTGTCTTGTGTGATAATATGGCCACAGCGCATTCAAAGAATCTTCATAGAGAAGCTGGAAGATGTGAACAACCATATTCAAGGACACCCTAAGGCACCTCCGGTATTTTCTTTCACTCAACTACACGTAGCTGCACCTGCAATATACCCAAATTCTGGTCAGTGTTCACCATTGCACTGGCTGCCAGCATCCTAATTGTCTTGAGGCCCCTGTCACCTCTTGCTGCTCAGGATGCCTTTTCAGGTCCGGGGCTAACTTGTTCATTGGGACAAGAGCCAGTGGAAAGGCAAGGATACCTGGAACCTGCAATTGCTAGGCCTCTGGATCTGTGAAAAAATTGCAGTGATCCATCCAATGAGTGTGTTCTTTGTAGATTGACCTTCATTGTGAGGCTCAATATGAATGCTAAGCCATGTGCGTGGTTTCCATCTAAACATGGCACCCACACCCCACCCCTTCCAAGTGAAGGACATCATGTCAAACCACAGTTGCGTTCCCCTCATACATGACTATACATGGAGGCATTGCACATTGACTGGAGTGAGGAGAGCCACGTGCAAGAACTCTCCCGTGAACATGATTCAGCTTGCCTACATGGCCCTTGAGACTACAGAGAGACCATTGTCTTGGAATCATAGAAGGACTCTGACATTTGAGCTTGTCAGCCATGACCATTTACCCAGAAGGATGGAGGTTTGGAGTCAGAAGTCTGTTGCCATTCCCACCCATGCCCTTTGGAGGCATCGACATCCCTCCCTCCCGACATTGTTGTCTCTGACAGCAGCAGATACCAATCAGCAAACAATATATTGTAGCTCTAAAGCTTGATGGGCGCTCATTGAAATGTGATCCATTAGTCACGGAGCAAAGCTTTTTAATGGGTGTTGGAACCTTGAGAGCAGAACTCGGCCAAATCTGATTCTCATGGAGCAGACTAATAACTAACAGGCTGGCTCTTTGCTTGGCCCAAAAAAATGAGGCATTAACTCCTCCCATCCAAAAAGAGAGCCTTCAAATATCAAATACTTGAGAGGTTTTAAGAACTATTCAGCAACCTCGAGAACTTGATGTGTGAGATTTCTGACATGTCAAACACCATCCATCTTCCCCATTACACATCAAGCTACAGCCATCCTCCAACACCATCATCACCTTGTCATTCCTATCCATCCAGTAACCATTCAACTGCCCATCATTACTCTGTTCCGCTATTCGATAAGATCATGGCTGATCTGATTGTAACTTCATACCCTGCCTGCCCTCTTGTTAATCAAGAATCTATCTAGCTCTGCCTTAAAAATATTCAAAGACTCTGCTTCCACTGCCTTTTGAGAAAATGAGTTTCAAAGACTCATGTCCTATTGAGAGAAGAAGTTTCTTTTCATCTTCGTGTTAAATGAGCAACCCCTTATTTTTAAAAAGTGAACCTTAGTTCTAGATTCTCTGACATGAGAAAACATCCTCTTCACATCCACCCTATCAATACCCCTCAGGAGTTGTTGATTTGATTAGACTTGATTGATTATTGTCACATGTATTAACATTGAAAAGTATTGTTTCCTATGCGCTATACAAACAAAGCATATCATTCATAGAGAAGGAAACAAGAGAGTGCAGAATGTAATGTTACAGTCATAGCTAGTGTACAGAGAAAGATCAACTGAATGCAAGGTACGTCCATTTAAAATTCTGACAGCAGCAGAGAAGAAGCTTGAGTCGGTTGGTACGTGACCTCAGATTTTTGTATCTTTTTCCCGAAAGAAGAAGGTGGAAGAGAGAATATCCATGTTGTGTGGGGTCCTTAATTATGCTGGCTGCTTTGCTGAGGCATTGGTAGGTGTAGACCAAGTCGATGGATGGGAGGCTGGTTTGTGTAATGGATTGGGCTACATTCATGACCTTTTGCAGTTTCTTGCGGTCTTGGGCAAAGCAGGAGTCAGACCAAGCTGTAATATAACTAGAAAGAATGCTTTCTATGGTGCATCTGTAAAAGTTGGTGAGAGTCGTAGCTGACATGCCAAATTTCCTGAGAAAGTAGAGGCGTTGGTGGACTTTCTTAATTATAGTGTTGGCGTGGGGGAACCAGGACAGGTTGTTGGTGATCTGGACACCTAAAAACTTGAAGCTGTCGACCTTTTCTACTTCATCCCCATTGATGTAGACAGGGGCAAGTTCTCCTTTATGCTTCCTGAAGTTGATGACAATCTCCTTCATTGTGTTGACATTGTGGGAGAGATTATTGTTGCTGTAACAATTCACCAGATTCTCTATCTCATTCCTATGCTCTGTCTCGCCATTGTTTGAGATCCAATGGTGTTGTCAGCAAACTTGAAAATCAAATTGGAGGGGAATTTGTTCACACGTTCACAGATGTGTAAGGAGTGTAGTAGGTGCTGAGAACACAGCATTGTGGGGCACCGATGTTGAGAATGATCGTGAAGGAGGTGTTGTTGCCTATCCTTATTGATTGTGGTCTGTGAGTCAGGCAGTTCAGGATCCAGTCACAGAGGGAGGTGCCGAGGCTCAGTCCGTGGAGTTTGGAGATGGGTTTCGTGGGAATAAAGGTGTTGAAGGCTGAGCTGTAGTCATGAAATACGAGTCTGACATAGATGTCCTTGTTATGTAGGTGTTTCAGGATTGAATGCAAGGCCAGGGAGATGGCATCTCCTGTGGACCTGTTGTGGTGATAGGCAAATTGTAGTGGATCCAGATAGTTCGGGGGGCTGTAATTGACTTGTGCCATGCCGAGCCTTTCGAAGCACTTCATAATGATGGATGTCAGAGCCACCAGTCAGTAGTCATTAAGGCATGTTGCTTGGTTTTTCTTTAGTGCCTGGATGATGGTCATCACCTTGAAGGAGATAGGGATCTCAGATTCTTGTAAAGAGAGGTTGAAGATGCCTGTGAATACTCCCACCAGCTGATCCACACAGGATCTGAGTGCTTGTCCAGGTACTCCATCCAGGTCGGTCGCTTTCCGTGGGTTGACTTCAAGAAAGCTGCTTTCCCATCTGTAGTGGTGATACCAGATACAGGTTCATCCAGGGGGCTTCCAGGGTGGAGGGCATGCTCTTGCTGACCTCTTGCTCAGAACAGGCGTAGAGTGCATTGAGCTTATCAAGGAGGGGTATGTTGGAGCTGGCGATTTTACATGCCTTCATCTTGTAGCCTGTTATGTCTTGCAGACCTTGCCATAGTTGGCAGGGGTCAGTGTGGCTAGCTTGGGATTCTAGCTTGGGCCAGTACTGTTTTTTGGCATCTTGGATGGATCTCCTTGGATCGTATCTGGCTTTCTTGTATAGGTCAGTGTTGCCTGATTTGAACGCCTGATTTGGACTTCAGCAAGCAGTGGATATCCTGGATATCCCTATTCATCCATTGTTTCTGGTTGGGAATATTGGGAATATGCAGTATGTTTCAGTCAAGTTGCTTCTTATTCTTCTACTCCACTGGATACAAACCTAACTTCTTGTAAGACAAGCCGACCATTCCTGGTATATAATACTCAGTGTCCAGAGAGGCTATTCACTGTCCTGTAATGGAACCAAGACATGCGTGATGTGCTTGCTCTTTTAAACAAGCCAGAGACAATCTGGCTTTCTTACCCAGACACCCTCCTGCCCTTTTCCTCTTTGCCTGCCTCCCATGTCAACTCCCTACTCCCCCCCCCCCCACCCCCATAGCTGCCACCCTACCCAAATTCTGCATCACCTTTCTAATTTGTAAGCATTCTCATTTCTCACTGACGGAGAACTAAATTTAAAGGAAACACATCATTCTGATGAACTGGCCTTTTATGAGGCACAAAATACATGCAAAAGGACTTTCTGATTTATGGTTTGTCAGGAAGCTTGACTCTCCTATAAAGTCCTAAGAACTTAATTGCAGAAGTTCATCCTGCCTTAGGAAACTGATTTTTGACTTCTGGCCAAGCTTCCTGCTGCAGGTGGGACCTGACAATTCCAGTCCATATATCAGGAAAAATTTAAATCCAAATATCACACCAAGATGACTTGGCATAGCTTACACTATAATTGGAGATGGCTACTCAGTATGGTATTTTGGTATGTATTGATTGAAAGCTTCAGTCAAAGTGCCAAGCTTTGTTTGTTTTTCATAATTTCTAATCTTCATGTAGAAAAGTCCTCACATGTAATTGAGCGTGCTTGTAATTTCAACACTCAACTTTGCTAAGACAGGCTAGTGCCTCATTGGGAAACCATCTCATTTTGAGGACCTTTGGAGCACAGGATGCTTTGTTTCACATTCTAGTGTACTATTTCCAATATAAATAAAATTACATTTACACTGCAGACAAAAATCATCTAGAGTTATGCTTAAATAACCAGTGCCTTGTCTTTTGCTATCTTACAGCCCTAACAGGGAGTCGAGGACAAAAGTCACCATCTGATTTAAGCAAAGCATCAGGGGAAGCACGACGGCTAAGCAGCCTAACTTTTGGGTACTTTAAAGGAAACCCCAGAAGTCTTCAGCAGAATACCCTAGAAGCTGGGTCAGTGGATGTAAAATTTACAGGTGGGTGGAATCCTGGAATTAATTGAATAAAGATGGCTTTGTGGGCTGGGAAACCCTGCCACATTTGTACAGTTAAATATTTAAACAAATGTTTCACTTTTTTTACTTCACTTTTTTAAATGCTTTCATTCTAGAAATTAGAAAAAAACAACATTGAATCCTTATGGTGGTTTATTTAGTTTCTCCAGGAAACCCAAAAAGGCAATATGAAGAAACCACATTAATTTGCATAAAATTAGTTAACACTGCATAGTTTATCACTGTTCATGAAGATCATTAGTCTACACTAGATGTGAACAACAAAAGGACAATACCAGTTGAAGATTTTAGCATTCGTCATGATGCAAAATAGGAAAGTTGAGATGTTGTTCTGCGTTGATACATAACAGAATTTTACATTAATTAAATTATTTTATGGTAACAAAAGAAGTTTATTGCAGAATAGGTAAAATGATTACATCTATAGAAATTAAGCAAATGTAATAGGGATGGAGAATGCAATTAATCGATTAAAAAGGATTTATATTAGTAATGCAATTTAACAGAAAAATGACACACTAAATTTAATATTGATCATATTGGGTGGAAAGCAGGAAGTGATATATTGGTGCTTATGTAATAAAGTGAATAGAATTAGCACAAGGAGAACATTATAAGGACTTTTAAGTAATATTATCTCAACATTGAAAGTAAAGAGAAGCAATTAAAAAAATAAACAGAATGAAAGAATGTATAGTTTTTGGAATATAATCCACAGATCCTGCTGAGATTTTATAATTCACTGGTTAGACCATGCAGACTATTGTGTTCACTTTCTGCGACCATACTTCAAAAGGGGTGGTCGAGCCCAGAAATGGTTTCCTCTAATTTCCCCTCCCTTCCTGTAGATCTACACAGTGGCTTCCTCAATGCATTTGAGATTATGAACTCAAGATTTGGGGAAGCAACTCATGAACCTGTATCCAAAACATGATGGCACACTATTTTGGACTGACCACCCAATATATCAATGCACCAAACAAGATCATACCAAGTGACTTCTAAAAAAAGCATGGTCAAATTGTAACTTGTGTAATTACCTTTTTCAGAAAAGGAAATGGACAAGAAGTTACAGATGAATTCTGTTCAAAATACTGAAACAGATCAAAGGGATTTTTCTCAAAACAACAGTGTACCCAAGCTGCAAGATGGAAAAAGACTAACAAGCCGCCAGTTTTTACCAAAGGAAGCCACGGGCTTTGTGTCTTTGAGTGATGGTAGTTCTGATGATGAAGACGAGAAGAGAAGGTGTCTAAAAGCCAAATACTTGTCAAGCCTCTCCAACCACACATCAGAAGGAGGCATCAGGCTTAGTCACATTGGGAGTGACACCTATTTGACAGCATCTGATGACAGTAACTCTGCCTTTGATGATGAGTGTACAGCAGTTGACCGACCTGGGCAGAAATTACCCTTGCATTGTGCAGTTACAAATACTGAAACTATACAAGTAGTGGATCATTTTCCAAGCATAATAATGAACTCAAAAACACTGATTAAAAGAATGGATCATGATACTTCCTCTGATGAGTTAAACAAGAAATTTGAATCTCAAAGGCTAGATTCTTCGTCATCTAGGAGAACAAATACTCCAAGCCCGATTCCAACATCAGCACTTGCATCAAAGCATTTAACCCCAATAACTGCCACCAGTATCCAGCCCATGCAGTCTTTAATTCAGGCAAATTCATTCTCTAATTTAGCTCCTCCAAAATTAAGGACTCCTAATGTATTTAGTGTAAGTGTGGCCAAAGCGAAGAAGCATTTTAGCCAACCTCAATTGAGTGCTGATCATCTGTTTGGCAGAAACCGAAATGCTATTAGTATGGTGAGGCCAATGTGTCATGAAGAGACAGACATTGATATCAATGAAGGTGAAGATGATATCTTGGGGAAAATGGATACACGCTATAATGAGGGAATGTTTTTGTATGATTCATCTGAAGGCCAAATTACAGAAGGGAAACCAGAAACAGGAGACACAACAAGTAAAGTTTCCAACAACAAGCCACCAACTCCTCCTCTGCACAGATTTCCTTCCTGGGTAATTTTTATTGTCCTGATGCAATAATAGTCAGCAGCTAACATTTCATTTGCAGAATTAAAAATGTCAATGGATATTTTGAAAAATTGTTCTGTCAGGTTTAACATTACAAGCCTCTTGCTCTCAAAGATTTCAACAAAATGCATCAAACCAGACTACTGTACTTAATTGTGTAAGGCAATATGAAAATTTTTTTGAAGACTTATTCATATCTTTTCTGAAATCACTCCACTGGCGCACACAATTGAAGTATTAGTCTACCAAGTAGTCAATCTTTATGCTTTGAGAGGTGCCAAACTTCGATAGAGATGTTCAAAATCATGAACAATTTTGGTAGAGTAAATCAAGAGAAACTGCTTCCATTGGCACATGAGGTTATAACCAGAGAATGCAGATTTAAGATTCAGAGGTGACATGAGGAAAAGTAATTTACATGACAGTTTGTTGTGATCTGGAACTCACTGTCTGAAAGAGTGGTGAAACAGAATCAATGGGTGGTATTTAATGCAGTTCTCAGGGTCTTGCCATCAGCTAGAGAGCCAGCAAGAATTCTGGGTTGCCTTTTTTCAGGAAGCACCACTGGATTAAGTGTAAATAAGGCACTTAACAGGGCAGCCGCAGACCCTCCCTGGAATCAAGGACACTTGGGTTAAAAATCCCAAACACCCAAAAGCTGCTGTACAGTCAGAGGACAGCAGTTGTGCAAAGCTCCATAGTACCTCTGAGGGAGCTGTGCTCGCTGCCGCGATAATACACCCACCTGAGGTCTAGGATCACCAAGGCAACAGATTAGTGTTGATGTTTGCAGAGTGGGTTCATGTGGGAAGGCTATTCAGACCCTTCCAAAACTAGACTTAAGGGAAGCAGAGACAAGAGACGATAGGGTCCCCATCTGCCATCTGTTAGGATCCAGTTGATATTATTAGATGAGAAAGTCCCAGAATCAATCCCTGGCTCAAAAGCTTGACTAATTTGCTTTTTTTAAAAAAATGAAGGAACGGTATCACTGGACTGCCAAATACTTCTACTCACTCCCTTATCTTCACAAATATACACATGTTTCAAGGATAACACCCCATTCTGAAGCTAAATTCAAATTTCATAGATTTCTTCTCAAATTCCACACTCTCCAAAAATGATTGTTACACAAGTGTTTCCAAACACCATTTTCAAAAAGACACTCTTTGAAACTATTGTTGGAAAGAAGATTTTAATCAGCTGATTTCATCAAGAATCTGCTTCCAGGTTTTTCAACTATCCTTTTGAACAAAGCTTTGCCTCCACTGTTTTAACAAGGATTTGCTTGAAGGATTTTCAACTCTCCTTTTAGGATTTTGTCATCTTGAATGCCTTTCCACAGCTCTAAGATCCAGCCACCTATTTCTCCATAATTATTTCAACTAATATCTCTCAAACTGTAGTAAGGTATTACAAACCTTAGAACCACTTCAGATGTATTTCTGGTTTCTCACTAACTAATCCCTTCGTGGCTCCCTCTGTCTTCAGTGAACAATACTCTGTGCTGGTTCCAGTTCCTATTTGTTTCTTTAACTTTAGACTTCATGGAAACTTTTTTTCATTTTCCTAGTTTCCTTAATACTTTCTTTAAATCCTGGCATTAATCTTCTTTGCCCCTTATCTCATGGTATGGCTTTTCTTCTAGACAGCTTCTCTGGCTGTGAAACTTCTACTCTGGCTTCCAGTTGAAAACCACACTCAATAAGCTTTTTTCCCTAAAGGTCCCCCTGGTTGCAAGGTAATATCTCTTTGCTTTTTAAAGCTTTTATTTAATTTTCATGCCATAAACATCTTAGGCACACAGTTTGAACTAAAACCAAAACCTCAACGTACAAAACATCTTTGTTTGACATCAATCTAACTAGAATTTTACCCTCGTACAGAAACACTAAAGCCAGAATTCTCTGACTTCTTATCCTGCCATTGCTACAAGCGAGATTGGGGAATTTGGCACTCAGCTAAATCTCCATTCAGCGCAGCAGAACCAGAGAATCCTGCCGGCGGGAATGGCTGAAGAATCCTGCCCTAAATTAAACCCTCTTCATCCATAACTTATTTCTAATACTTAATAATGCAATAGCTGCACCCCCGCTGCCCCCCAATACCAAACACACCTTGAGGGAGGGCAATAAATTCCACAACATCATAACTTTCAAAGTTGGATACTTGAAGGGAAAATATTTACAGGGCTGCCAGGACAACAGGAGTGTGGGACCAACTGGATTACTCTGTCAAAGAGCTGCCAGAGGCACAATAAATTGAATTGTTTCCTTCTAAATCATTCTATGATTCAACATTACATTTGGCATAATGTAGCATATTTTAACATTAAACTCTACCTATGTTTGCTGTGTGTTCCTATATTGTATTACTGTATAATAAAGATGGCAAATTGGTTTTTATCAGGAGAGACTATTCTGTGAGATTTCGTATCATCTCAAGGTCAGTAAAAAAAAAAGCAATGGCACCAAAAAAAAGCTGCAAAGGCATAGACAAAGTTTAGGAAAAGTATGAGAGTACAGACCAAAATTAAGTTAAAGGGCTTAAATGACTAGCAAACCACTGAAACCATATTTTTCTGATAAAACAGTTGAATTAAAGTCTCACAGACCACTGCCAGCCATGCAATTTCCTCTATTTGGCTTGTCTGCTTGTTCGGCTATCAGCCATGGCTAAACTTACAAACCTGAATTTTCAGGATGGCGAATGCCAACCATAGTTTCCGACAGGCCCACTACCATTTCATGTTCAATTGAGTGTTGATTGGCAGAAGCCAGGACTTTCCTCCTTCCTTAGAAGGAAGACTTGCATTGGAGAATTAATTGGCCAGTTACTCTCAGTCCCGTCTAGGGACAGTGACGCAGTAGCCAGAAGAGGTACTGCAGTGCCATGTCTGAGCCTAAGTCCCAGGTCCTTCAAGTATGTACCAGGGATCTCGAGGGTGGGAGGGTCGGGGATACCCTAAGGGTTGAAGAGGGTGTGATCTCAGTGTTGGAAGGTAGGGCAAGGAGGGCTGGAGCTCCCTGTCCCGGAGGGAAGGGCACCCCAAAACTGAAGGGGCTTTCAGATTGATGTACCCATTCCCCATCTTTCCCACTTGAGATGGAAATTCATTCATGCACCCTATTTTGACCCCTTCCCACCAGCCTAAAGTTTGAGGCTGGATGGGAAAAACCTCTTAACTGGATTACATTGGCTTCCTACTAGGGGAAAGGGCTGGTTTCCTGCCCAAAGCTCTGTCCACCCCACCGTCGAAATCAGACCAGATAATCATGCTATCTTATGCTTCCTCCAACCCCCATCTCTCAACGCAACTGGAGGGAGTGTGAATTTCTGGCCATACAAATCATTCGATGTACTAAATCCTAGTTCTGTCTAGACTAAATTTTAGTGATCAATTGCAATTTACAGTCATTCTCTATTTTATTTTCCTCTCTTTTGTAAAGCTTGGAACTTCCTTTCAATGATGCACCTGAAATGTATAATGGATCACAACACAATCCTACATTCTATAGCAATCATGTTGATACTCCAACAAACTGCAGGAGAAATAGCTAACTTGAGCTTCACTTGAATGCACTTCAGTGAGTCTTCAGAAGGATTCAAGCTTTGTGAATATATTTTAGTAATCCATCAGATGTGAATTATGGTCTCTCTTAGTCTTCAAATGAGATCTGTCTGGTGGGAAAAGTAGCCTTTCTTCGGTTATGTTGTCAGATGTTTAGATTTTAGCTGTATCTGATGGTGCTGGAAGTATTTCTAACAGTATTGGTAAATATGTAGTTTTGTTGGAAGTCAATAAAACACATCAGGAGTGTGAGAAGGTGAACAGATATCTCAACTTTCATCTCTTGTGGGATTCCATTGAGGATGTAGGTTTGGAAAGAAAAATTAGAATGCTCATCTAGTTGGTTCACCACCCCCCTCATTTTGGATCTGGGTTCAGCATCTACAGTTGCCAAGTCAGGGCCATTTTGACCTTTGAAATTTCCACAGAGCAGCAGTGCAAGTTTTTCATCCAACAGTGGGTGCTTCACAGCCATGTGGATGATATGTAGCGAGCATCAGCTATGAGGAGTCATCAGTTCACATTACCAATTCTCCTTTTTTTCCCTCTAAAAATATCAACACAAAACAGGAGATCTTGTATTCATACTAGTATAGGTCACAGTCAATACATGAATTGGCTTGAGAGCTGAATGCTGTCAGGTCACCTTAATTGATGCCAACAAGATATAATTCCAGATAGTGTCATGTAGTTCTGTGTATCAACTTTCAGAAGTCAATTTTACTAGCAACAATTTCAAGATGGAATATTCTTTTGAAATATGTTACAGTAAATTATCAAGCAATTTGTGCTCTCACTTTGCACTGCAATGCTACTGTACAATCAAAGGTCACAAGAGCTCATCCCTAAATGTTTAGAAAACATGAAATTAAATTGAATACATATTTCACTAAGTACAATGATGTAAAAAATTTCATTATCTGCCATAATGTACTAGATCAGATGATGAACACTTTTTTTGCAACATCCCAATAACTTTTAAAAAAAAAATGCACGCGTTGCTATATAATTTAACTTCATTGTCAAGAAAAGTCCTGGATTCAGTTATTAATCTGTACTGTTTGTTCATCTCAGCTGGGATGTTAGGAAAGCTTAAGTTAGTAAAGTTCAAATTTAGGAAGGGACAGAAAATTAGCTGAAAATCATGCTAATATGCACAGTTGTCTAAGTATACATAGCTGAAAGTTGGTTAAAGGCAGAATTCAGGCTTAGCCACTAAAGTTCAATTAGCCATCTGAACAGCCTAATCTAAACACATATTAAAAATGGCATGTAAATGAGCTATTAGAAATTTGATGCTGCTCATATTCTTTCATCCTGGTAAGTGTCCATGCCATCACATGAGAATGGAAAGAAATTGGAGATAAAGATAACTTCAAGCTGCTTCTCGTAATTTGGTCCTAGTATGAAAGTTTGGCTTATAATTTACAGTTACAGAAATTATATGACAGTACAAAGATATTAAGAGCTGTCACTTTATCTTTTACACCCAGGAAAGCAGAATTTATGCAGTAGCCAAGTCAGGTATGAGAATGTCAGAGGCCATTTGTACAGATCCAAGTAACAAATGTGAGTATTTTATAGAAACAGAAGTATTTTCAGTCTAATGGGCTAACCCATTGTATGCCCTCACCCTTAACTGGAACATTTTCATTGACTTTGCTTCCCTTGCTTTGCCATTGTCTATCTCCAACTCTTCTTTGACTTTTCTGTTTCCATTTTTGGGAATAGACTATTCCCTGAATCCAACAGTCAGCTTGAGTGCACTTTTTCACATTCTTCTCTTGTAAGAATTGTACTATATTCTCATAGTTTCCCAATCTACATTGCATCTGTTGAGATGATGCTATCTTCCATACTACTGTTCTATGTTTTTCTTTTTCCTCAATGAGGATTCGCTCCACCTTGTCCCCAAATTATGGTTGATAGGGTGGCACAGTGCCACAGTAGTTAGCACTGCTGCCTCACAGTGCCAGGGACCTGGCTTCGATTCCCAGCTTGAGTCACTGCCTGTGTGGAATATGCATGTTCCTGCTGTGTCTGTGTGGGTTTCCTCCCACAGTCCAAAAGATGTCCACATTAGTTGATTGGCCATGCTAAATTGACCCTAGTGTCAGGGGATTAGAAGGGTGAATGAGGTGTTGCAGGAGTAGGGCCTGGGTGAGACTGTGGTCAGTGCAGACTTGATGGGCCAAATGGCTTCCTTCTGCACTGTAGGAACTCTATGATGGGCCAAAAATGATACTCATTCTATTTTCTACCCTTCTGATTTCATGATTTCTTCCAATGCCATGATGATGTTTACCTTATCTTCACCTTGCACTCCACCAGCCCCCTTATTCAATAAATCATTTTCTGCCACTTCAGCACAATGCCACTACCAAACAGACCTTACCCTCCCCTTTCAATATTTTGAAGAGACTGTTCTCTCCATGATATCATGGTCCTGTCCTCAATCCAGCCCTCACTTTACTACACAACCTTTTCATGCAAGCACAGGAGATGCAACATCTGACCTTTTACCTCTTCTGTTTTCACCCTTCAAGTCTCCAAACACTCCATTCAGGTGAAATACTAATTTACTATTCCTTTCAATTTAGTATATTGTATACACTGCGATTATGCCCTCTGATGCTGACTGGGTGACCACTTTGAGGAACACCTTCATTCAGTGTGCAAGCATGAATTTCAGCTTCCAGCTGCCTGCCATTTTAATTCACAACTTTGTTCCCACTCTGATGTTTCTGTCCTCGGCTCACTACAAGGCAGTTTTTACAGCCTTGCCCATCCCAAAACCGTAAAATCCCACCCAAGGTCAATGGACCCTTCCATGCTCCGTCCCTCGCCCACTCCAATTCCAGTGGAGGGCAGGACGGTAAAATTCCAGCCAACGTAAATTTGAGGACTGGGTACCCTACAGTATTCTTGATCCAATATTGAGTTCAGTCATTTTAGATGATGGACTCTTTTTTCCATTTTCTTTTTCTTTGCCAGTTTGTTTATTTCTCTATTATTTCTTTTTCTTTGCTTTTGGATGACAGTTATTCAGTATCCTTCCCTTCACATCTCCTTGGGACACATCTGTAGTTTCTTTACCACATCTTTGCATTATTAAATCTTTTGAATTTTAATCTCTCCTGCTGTCTACCGAATCACAACCTTCCACTTTGTTTGCACCTATCCCCTCTTTCACCTGCTCAGCTTTTTCCAGTTCTGTCAAAAGGTCATTGACCTGAAATATTAACTCTTGTTTTTTGCTCTGTGTATACCAGACCTGCTGAATGTTTATTGGATTTTCTGTTTTTAATAATTATTTACTTAATATCCTGCAGAGTGTTGTTTTATAGATTTTGTTTCTAAGCTTGAGATTCTAGAATCTTATCTTTTTTTTAACAGACATATTTCAGCAACAATCTATACTTATATAGTGCTTTAACATAATAAAATGTCCATGATGTATCACAAAATATGGTATTGAGCCACATAAGGAGATAGGGTTGGTGACCAAATGCTTGGTGAGAGGTTGGTTTTAAGGAGTACCTTAGAGGAGATTAAAGATTTAACAGGTTTTCAGCAAATATAGAGACAGGGAAATCTGAAGCAAAAAAACAGTCGTTGCTAGCTGTGCAAAAATATGTTTAAATGCAAATCAGTTTCACATCAGCTACCAGCAGGTTTCCCAATCTGCCATGGTGGGCACCAGCAGAAGAACCCATGAAAAATTCATGCTTGTGTAAAACCGATTTTGGGGCCTCCCGTCAAATTCTTTTCCCCCGTTGAACCCACCGGCAGGAACATGAGAGAATTCTGTTTTCTTTTAATAAGAATCCAATGTCCTGTTAGAAAGCTGGTTAATGTGTTTGTCGTAAAATTTTAATACTGCATTTCATTTGATAAACTACCTCATTTTTTAGGCACCAGTTTTATGTCTTCAGTTTCAACATCAGGATCCTACACCAGCTTAATTTATAAGACTATGACCTCTCCAGTTTACACTACTTTGAAAGGGGTGAGCATCCAACTTAAAGCCATGATTTCAGCTAAGTATTTTAGACTATTGGAGTTGAGTGTGATACTGATCCTGATCATTTTAGTTTTTAGTCAAAGTTTTTACTATAACGTACTTGCTGGATCTTTAAATTCCTTATGTTTTCCTGGTTTGGTGTTTGATAGGTGAATTATCACAGTTAATTATAATAGATGTACACTCAAGGATGATTGTGAGGACGCATCCAACACAGTCATTACAAAATCAGTCTTCAAAACCACACGTTAGATAAAGCCATTGATGCAAGGATCGCAAGTTTGAATAATTCCCTCAGAATGCTATTTTCTCAAATAAGTGCTTCATCCCCGTTGTAAATATCATGGATAAATCTATTGTCCTAGGTGAAAATTTTTCCCACATACTTGTATCATTTATAATTTATGTTTTGCAAAAATGAAAAATGTTCTTCTTTCTCATATTCTTTAATTACCAGCATGCCCCACCCTGACCCTGCCTCAGTCCTAATCTGAGAACCTCCAACATATTTATCATTCTTGTATGAAAAAATATTGTTCTGAAATATGTCCTTAATTCACTTTGCTCAAATTTTACTCTGTGTCCCTTTGTTATTAGCCTTGGCAAATTTCCCTATTTGATTTAGTGATACAATTTATTATTTGATTATTTCTACAAGCCACCCAGACCAGCTTTAATCATCTGAGTTCCAGAATAAAGAGCCTCAATTTTTCCAGTCGATCTTGACAACTCAGCATTTGTAGGATATTTAACCCCTTGTTCAACCCTTACTGCACTTCCTTGGGACATTGGAGGGTCACGGTTAATATTGAGCCCTAGGATTCAGCCGAGTGCTTCATCTTACCATGACTTCATTGTTTCACTGTGTTGATGATCAAAATCATAAGCAGTAGTCAAGGTGTATGTTGAGCACTGCAACATAGTGTGCAACGTTAACAAGGTTGACAAATTTAATACTAGGAAACATATTTTGAAAAATTGCAAAAAAAAATTAATACCCAATAGTTGTTCTTATGATCTTGGTAGAGAACACTAACTTTTTTCTTTGAGGACCAGAAGCCCAGGTATTTACTAAAAAATGAAGTCACAAGATTTGCAGTTTGAAACCATGGACTTTTACTTCACAAAAATCAAAGAACATAAAAACCAATAATTACACTTTATCATAAGTAAGTTTAAGTTTATTTATTAGTGTCACAAATAGGTTTACATTAACACTACAGTGAAGTTACTGTCCCCTAGTTGTCATTCTCCGATGCCTATTCGGATTCACTGAGGGAGGAGTTGGTCAATGCATCTAACCCACACATCTTTGGAGTGTGGGAGGAAACCGGAGCACCCAGAAGAAACCCACGCAGACACAGGGAGAGCATGCAGACTCCGCACAGTCACCCAAGCCTGGAACTGAACCAGGGTCCTAGTGCCATGAGGGAGCAGTGCTAACCACTGTGCCACCCAGTCAGTTATAAATAGTCAGTTACATTAAAGATATTAAAAGTATAGTGAATCCAGATAGTTCTAAACTTCTTCACTCAATAGGTATCACTGTTCTCATCAAGACCAAATGACCATCTTAAAAATTGTTGAGATGTATTACTTATATTTCTGTCTGCAGCAGCATTTAAAAAAAAATTGCATGTACATAATATGTTTCGGTAATGAATGAGTAATCTGTAATTTCATTAAATTGTGAACCGACACATTTCCACTAGAAAAAACAGTGGAAAGCTGCATTATATGATTAAAAGCAATTGCCACACAGTGGGGTTCATTTCATTCTTAAACTAGAGTATATCCCATTGATTTGCTTTCTTTTTGATCAAGGCTCTAACACTGGACTAGCATTTTCTTCCTTTGTTTAAGCTCCCTGTAATCAATTTATAGAAATGTATTTTAAGTTTTAATGTGTTAATAAGAAGAAGGAAATTCTGCTATGTAGTGTAGCATTTTAACATGTGGTAAAATATAAAGCTGATTTACAATTGATCTTAAATCTTTAAGAAAGTAACACAGGTCAGTACCAGCCCTTTCTCAGACGAGCTTTCTGAAACTGAAGAAAGTGACAGCTCCAGAGGGAGTTCCAGGACTTCAATGACAGGATCTGACTCCCGTAAAGGCAGCAGTCCCAGCAGTCCACGGGCCATGAAACGAGGTGAGATTTCCTTTTATATTTATAGAAAGCATAGCAGAGCAAATTTTAAAAATCTCAATCAAGACAAATTATTAGGCGAAGGCATCAATGAGATATTCCAGGATTGATCATTTGTTTGTTGAATCTTAATCATTATGATTGATGTTGGCAATGTGTTCTGATTGTTAAGAACAGTTTCAAAATCCACAATAAATGCATATCAGTTGAATTTTACTTTATTCAAGTTAGTAATAAAGCACAATTATTTCAAATGTAATAACATAACACACTCTTAATTAGACATGCCTCCTCATGCTTTTTTTTAATGCCCAGTATCAGATGACATTATTCAAATGAAGACCATGTAATAAATAGTGAAATCTCAGTATATTGCAGTCTAAGGGAACTGGAGAATAACTTGAAATATCAAGAATTATATTATCCTGACCCATTATCTTTGGCTTTCCAGTCAGTCTTCCATTCTGAATGCTGCAATACATGCCTATGCTGCGTAACAAAACCGAGCCTCGCCTGCCTATTATAAATGCAATACTAGAATAATGTGTTATTCTCCAATAAGGGAACATCACTGAGACGAGACATTTCCTATGCTGCTGGGCCTTGCAAATTCTTAAGTTTATTAAAGTTTAAAATTTATTATTTATTCGTCACAAGTAAGCTTACATTAACACTGCAATTAAGTTATTATGAAAATCCCCTAGCTGCCACACTCTGGCACCTTTCGGGTATGCTGAGGGAGAATTTAGCATAGCCAGTGCATGGCCTAGCCAGTATTTTTTCGGATTGTGGGAGAAAACCGGAGCACCCAGAGGAAACCCATACAGACA
The DNA here is from genome assembly GCF_965287045.1 of Carcharhinus amblyrhynchos. Taxonomy (NCBI): domain Eukaryota; kingdom Metazoa; phylum Chordata; class Chondrichthyes; order Carcharhiniformes; family Carcharhinidae; genus Carcharhinus; species Carcharhinus amblyrhynchos. The sequence continues at coordinate 61,365,736 of NC_137335.1, forward strand.
TGGGGAGAACATGCAAATTCCACACAGAAAGTGACCCAAGCCAGGAATCAAACCCGGGTCCCTGGTGCTGTGAGGGAGCACCGTGCCACCACAGCCCACAATATGAATAGTGCTGGCTATTCCATGTCCAGGGTCCATGCTCATCATCTGAAAGATGGAGAGGATTATGGAGGTAGGCCCTCACTGGAAAATTATGTAAACAGGCATCAAAGCATTTATACCACTGTTACTGTTCATGTAGAAATCTGGAAGAACTGAATACCCTGATGGATAGTAGAGGAGAACCGGACTATGTTAGTAGTAATTGAATGTAACCAAGTGGATGTGTCAAAATAAAAGTCAATAAAATTTGATCCCAGGAACTGGGCAACATGAAAACTTTGATACATGAGATATTCAGTACATCAAAGTTCAATATAAACAGACTGTAAATTAAATCTTTGGAATGTTGGTGATAAGTTAAAAATACTTTGAACTTGTGCAAAAGACAGTTTGTAGGGCACAATCACTATGCTAATGCACCCACGATCACTTCCATCTAGAAGGACAAGGGCAGCAGATACATGGGAACATCACCACCTGCAAATTCCCCTCCAAGCCACTCACAGTCCTAACTTGGAAATGTATCACCGTTCCTTCACAATAGCTGGATCAAAACCTAGAATTCACTCCCTAACGGCATTGTGGGTCAACCCACAGCACGTGGAGTGCAGCAGTTCAAGAAGGCAGTTAACCACAACCTTCTCAAGGGCAACGAGGGATGGGCAATAAAATGCTCGTCAACCAGCCGCGCCCATGTCCCATGAATCAATAAAAAAACTATTGTTACTGAAAATGAAGAGGTATCTTGCAGATTCGTCAGCATAATATTAGCACCTATGTGGATAGGTTTAATAATGTTAGATCATATTGCCTTGAATATGAGAAGGTTGAAAGGTGATCTAATTGAAATGTTTAAAAAAAAATAAAAAATCAACATGAGTAAATACAGATAATTAGCAATCTAGAACAAAGGGCACAATCTTAAAATTAGAGCAAGGCTATTAACAAGTGAAATCAGAAAACACCATTACACAAAGGATGATGGAAATCTGGAATTCTCTCATACAAAACTGAATGTTGGGTCCACTGAAAATTTCAACACTGAAATCAACAGATTTTATTAGATAAATGTTAGGGTCAAATTTAGGTAGGTGGAGTTGAGTAACAGATTATGAATGCTCTAACTTAGCGGTGGACAACCTACAGACCGGGGGCCACATGCAACCCATAAGGATTGTGACCCACAAGACATTTTGTTAACTGTTGCCTATGCATAGAGTTACCATATTCTACTGGTTTCCATCTGCATAATTTCTTCCCTACCGATATGATTGAAGTGATAAGCACATAAAACAAGGGCACATGAACTGAGCTGCGTGCTGATTGATACAACATTGACTGAGAGCTGTGCGCTCCCTCCTCATTAAACCAAGCGTTAATATTTATTTTGTTTTCGCCACTTGATGTTGATGACTTCTTTTAAAATATGAATGATTAAGCATTTTCTGTAACTTATGAAATATTTGATGTGTCTTAAATTATTCAATCTTGTTCAAGGATCATAATTAGTGAGCATGCCTGAATCTTGCAGCCCTCTGAGATGAAAGAGGGCCACTCATTCGGTCCACGCACTAGCCTAGGTTGCTCATCACTGAATATTGGAACAGGCTTGTGGAGCTGAATGGTATTCTCCTTATGGAAACCACTGCATAGAATTCAAATTGAAGTGGGAATGGGGTAATAATAACACAGGAAACAACACCAGTGTGTGAAATATATTATCAGATCTATAGTTGCACTATCCTGTCAATAGGCTGAAGACTTGCCATGAAAATTTAAAAAGTAGTTAACTAAACAAAGGTTTTACTTTAGTTGAATTAATATTTTCTGAAGGAAAACTTTCCTAAATTCAAATAATAGTCCTGAGTAGAGAGAGCTCTGCAGTCAGAGAATCATTCTCAACATAGGCACATAATGCGTTCTGATCTTGAGCAAAATATGCAACTCATCAAAGTATAAGGCCGTGTTTGAATATGTAAAACAATAAAAATGAGAAGAATGTGCATAACTCATGGTAACTCATTTTCATAGCTTTATATTTTATATTCTGTTAACCCTTTATCTTCCCTTGAATGCCACAAGCCTTCAGATATTGTAATTTAATTAGGAAAGCAGTTGAAGGGACATTTCCAATTGGGCAAAGTGAAATAACTTACTTTCTCTAAATCTAAAATAAAAGATCCAGGTATGATATGATGCAGGAATATATCCAAGTCCAGCAGTTGAGAGCAATAAAACTGAATCCCAGGCGATGCATGGTACTTAAGTGAGTGACATTCTTGGACTGAAGCCTTTGAGCTTTGGATAGGGATGCTATCCTTGCACATTGTATTGAAAATGCAATTTTAAATATGACTGCTGTTTGTACAAATAATAATGAAAATATTCTATGCATATTTTGAACAGGTGTATCAATGTCTTCCATGACCTCGGAAGGTGATTATGCTATCCCACCAGATGCATACTGTACAGACACAGAATGTTCCGAGCCAGAACAGAAACTTCCAAAAACATGTTCTACACATTCCATCGACAGTGGGAAAAATGTAAGTCTTAATTCTGTTATAGTCTGAATCTCACTCAATAGCAAAGTAAGTATTGGTTCAGACATGAACAATTCAGTGCTTGATATATTATCTGTACTCAGTTTATTCACCTTACCCTTGATAAGTATCAGACAGTGGAAGTATAACACCTGACCCTATTACTGTAGGCTTAGGTGTGGGGTAATCAATTGGTCCCCAATTTTCATCATTATTCAGCGAGTCTTAATAAAAAATTGTGACTGGGATTCTCCCAAAAAAATTAAGCGTTGAATTAGTGGGAAAAATTGTGTATGTCACGATTGTTTTTTTTCAGTGGGAATTCAGATTCAAATCTCTCACACTCTGTGCAATGTGGAGGTCGCAATCGTGAATATCATTAAAAGCTGGAGGGGGTGGAGCATAATCACACCAGAGTATGACAGTTCCAGAACTCCGCATATGTGCAGTGGCCCCCATCTGTCAGCTTGCAATTGCTGGCCAGCCCGGGATCCTCGCAGTGCTACACACACATGCGCGCACGCACACGCGCTGGCCTCCAGCCCGACTGATTCCCATGCAGAGTGGCAGCAGGACCCCCCCCCCCCCCCCACCCCCACTAATTGATCGTCCCCAGGCTCTGCCCCCATAACATTGCCTGATGCCAGGTGGGCAGTGCTAAGGTGTCCCATGGGCATGGACACTTTGCCTCTTGGGCAGTGCCAAGGGCACAGGCTGGCACTGCCACGGTGCCTATGCCCAGGGGGCACCACCCCCTGCTGCTCGAAGCCCTGGGGGGGCCCTGATTGCCCCCCTTCACTCCAGCGGTCTCCTGCTAGTATCCTGAAAACGGGGAGCTACTCTTAATGTCGCCGGAGTGAATTTGTACTGGCGGGGTCAGAGATGTTATCGGGCCCGGAGAATTCAATCCCAGGCCCAATACTGACATTCAAATAACATTGAAAATAGATTAAAATTACTTACCTGGTCTTTCCACTGTTTTTTTGCGTGGTCCCGACCGTGTTGGATTTCCAGCAGAGGGAGACACGCATGCATGAAAACACATACGCGAATCAGTGCACGGGCACCTCTCTGACCCGACCCACCAAAAAATTAGTGGGTTGGAATGGGAGAATTGCCCCCCAAGTGTCAAATTCACATGAAAACGCGAGTAAATCACACTTTTTTTCAGTGGGAATTCCAAAAAGAATCTCCCACGCTCTGTGCGTCGATGAGTGCATTAGTGTGAACCATGTAAAATATCATGGGGTAGGGCCTATTCCTGCCCGGAAAGCTGGCAGCATAGTGCTGAGTAGGCCACTGTGCATATGGCAATTTGTCAGCGTTGAGGTTGGCGCATGCGCAGTAGCCCACACTGCTGTCCTCCCGATTTTTGGCCAGCCTCAATTGCTCTTCGATTATGCCACCAGCCACTGCCCTGTGCCTGGTGGGCAATGCCAAGGTGCCCCCAGGGGGCCCAGGCTGGCACTGTCAAGGTGACCGCCCGACCCTTTTGGAAGTCCTGATTGCTGTCCTTCATTCCAGAGCAGGACTTACTCAGATAATGGTAGGACTTGGGGAGAGTTACAGAACAAAGAGATCTATGGGTACCTGTTCATAGGTCCTTGAAAGCGGAGTCTCAAGTGAACAGAGTGGTGAAGAAGGCATTTGGTGTGTTTGGTTTCATCGGTCAGAAATTGAACACAGGAGTTGGGGCGTCTTGTTGAAGTAGTACATGACATTGCTAAGGCCACACTTGGAATACTATGAGCAATTCTGGTCACCCTATTATAGAAAGGATATTATTAAACAAGAAAGAGTGCGGAAAAGATTTACTAGGATACTACCAAGGCTTGATGGATTGAGTTGTAAGGAGAGGCTGAGTAGACTGGGACATTTTTCCTCGGGAGCATAGGAGGCTGAGGAGTGACCTTATAGAGGTTTATAAAATAATGAGGGGCATAGACAAAGTAGGTAGTCAATACCTTTCCCCAAAAGTAGGGGAATCTAAAACTAGAGGGCATAGTTTAAGGTGAGAGGGGGAGATATAAAAGTGTTCAGAGGGGCAATTTTTTCACACCGCGTGATGAGTGTCTGGAACAAGCTGCCAGAAGTAGTAGTAGAGTAGGGTACAATTTTATCTTTTAAAAAGCATTTGGATAGTTACATGGGTACTGTGGGTATAGAGAAATATGGGCCAAATGTGGGCGATTGGGATTAGCTTAGGGTTTTTAAAAAAAGGGCGACATGGACAAGTTGGGCCAAAGGGCCTGTTTCCACGCTGTAAATCTTTATGACTCTCCCTGTATGTTTTCTCATCATTGTCCAGTAGACTACAACAGTCCTGAAGTAAGTTTGCTTTCTCTAATAGCACAAAAGATGTACAATTGCAGTTCCCAGCCCCTCCATCAGTCATTTGTCACTGGACGCAAGTCAGACTTGACACATTTTACTTTCCTGTTGTTTGTGCTGTTTGAAGGCTCACTACATACACTGACAGTTTGAAATACAAGCTGATTTCAACTATAAAGATAATTCATACTGTATTATTTATTTAAGCAGTCTGATTTGAAGGTACATCTTTTGCAAGCCACCATTAAAATGACAGGATTGAATTGTGGGGTTTGGGTGTTACTTAAAATGTTTAAAGAAACATGAGAGTATTCTCCTAAGAAATTCAAATGCATGTTTTGATTAAAATAATATTCTTCTCCTTGAGTTCACACCAATCCATGGCAGAGAGCCGTAATTGTTTACTACAGATAGGGTGAGGAAGTAGGCCCCGAGTTTACCTCAAACCAAAGGGGTTTCAAACCCTATGTTGTTGTTGTCAATCTGAAGAACACACTTTCCATCTAGCCAACTGTGCTAATCAACCCCCAGAGTAACCTCACGTGCAATTGTTTTCTTCTCAGTCTTTTTGATCCATTAGAATTAGGATAGTTGCAGCTTGCATGGCTTTGATTAGGAATTTTAGAACCCACAGAAACATACAAAAAATTATCTTTTGGGATAAACAAAAATTCACCTAAAATAATCATTAGTTTTCTTTAAGAATATCCCAACTTCCAAATAGCTTTTTTTTGTAAAATATCCAAGCAGTATTTGTCATCTGTTACAATCATATACTTTTCCCAAAGATAGGGAGTCTAAAACTAGAGGGAATGGGTTTAAGGTGTGAGGGGAGAAATATAAAAAGGACCAAAGGGGCACTTTTTCACTGAGGAGGTGGTGAGCATCTGGAACAAGCTGTCAGAGGCAGCAGTAGAGGCGGATATAATTTCGTCACTTCAAAAGCATTTAGACAGATACATGGGAGAGATGTGCATGGAGGGCCATTGGGACTAGCTTAGTGGTTAAAACCTGGGTGGCATGGACAAGTTGTGCTAAAGGGCCAGTTTCCATCCTGTTAAACTTCTGTGATACCTCTATGTAGTTCCTCACCTGGCACACAGATGTATCAAATGTTCAGAAGAATATGTCCCAATGTTATTTGTTTATCCATTTAAGAATGTGACAAAGTAACATGTATTCTTTTTAAATAACAGTAATAATCAAAATACTCAATAATCTTATTTTACAGGAACCTTTAGAAAAATCTGGATATTTGTTAAAAATGGGAGGAAAAGTTAAAACATGGAAACGGCGATGGTTTGTTCTTAAAGGTGGTGAATTGCTATACTATAAATCACCAGTAAGTAAGATAAATATTACTCAGTTGTAAGTGTACAAAGTTACTAATTCAACACTATGCCACGAGAACATAATAAATAAGAGTCGGCTATGCGGCCCTTCAAGCTTGTCCTGCTTTCAACAAAATCAGCATGGTGGCACAGTGATTATCACAGCACCAGGGACCCAGATTCGATTCACAATTTGAGTCACTGTCTGTGTGAAATCTGCATCTTCTCCCTGTGCCAGCGTGGGTTTCTTTCAGATGCTCTGATTTTCTTTCCCCCCTCAGTCCAGAAGATGTGCTAGTTTGGTGCATTGGCCATTTAAATACTCCCTCAGTGTACCCACACAGGCACTGGAGCGTGGCAACTAAGGGATTTTCACAGTAACTTCATTGCAGTGTTAATGTAAGCCTACTTGTGACAGTAATAAATAAACTTTTTGAAAAAAAGATCATGGCTGATTTTATGTATCAACTCCACTTTCCCTGATGCTGTATGAAACCAAAGATATACCAGTCTCAGCCTTGAATATATTCAGCAAGTTAACTTCCACAAGTCTTTGGGGTAGAGAATTCCACCAATTCACAACCTCAGAATGGATGCCTTACGCCAAATGGTCTCCTCCTTTGCTGTAAAGCCCCCTAAGAATTTTATACAATTCAGTGTGAACATTTTTTGTTCTTCTAAATCACAGCAGATATACTATCACAAATGTATCAAGTTTTTTTCTATCTTCTTTTGCTTCATAGCTGAACTAGTGGAATGTTGTTTGCATAGTGATATCACTCATGTCAACTGAATTGGCTTCAGATATAAAATTCTGAATTCTAATTACTCTTTAATCACTTATAGAGATACCCTTGCTTATTCCATCCTATATTAGATCATGGTATACCTTTATTCCTTTTATAAGCTGGGATTTTTTGCATTATAGTTTTCTGTTTTTTTGTTCTGAATTTCATTGCTGTAATTTTTAAACTCTTCTGCCTCACTGCCCATTTGCAAACTGACAAAAGCCTCCCTCAATGACACTCCACAATCAGACTGCGACACTACCAATCACTTCTGTTCTTCCAAATAGCTAAGTTCCTTATTACCACAAAGACAAGATTATAAATTATTGTAGTCAAGAAAGAAAATGTAGAAGAACTGATTTTCGTGCACCCTTTCCTTCGGCAAGTGGAAAATTCTAATTCAGTAAAAACACTGAGGGAACTTCTGGTCCTTGGCCCATCCTGCAAATTGGTGTGGATTTAGTGGGCCAGAGGGACTGTTCTGTACTGCATGATTCTATGATCAAGTCAGTGAATATTTTGAGGCGGACCCAGCACCAAGAATTCTAGGCATCCCTGCCCTGGGATTTCCAAGCAATTTAGTGACTCCATCAGGCCAGTACCCGATTGAGCGGCACAGTGGCAAAGTGGTTAGCACTGCTGCCTGAGCACTAGGGACCCAGGTTTGATTCCCGGCTTGGGTGACTGTGGGTGCAGAGTCTGCATGTTCTCCCCATGTCTGCATGGATTTTCTCTGGATGCTCCAGTTTCTTCCCACGTTCCAAAAGATGTGCTAGTTAGGTGCGTTGACCATGTTAAATTCTCTGTCAGTGAACCCAAACAGATTCAGGAGTATAGCGACTAGGGGATTTTCACAGTAACTTCATTACAGTGTGAATGTCAGCCTTAACTAATAAACAGACTTCATGTAGGAACGTTAAGGTCAGAAACCAGAATAAAGATTCCTTCCTCAGCCTGATCTGGATTTGAATCTAGAAAGTATTAATTACCTTTTAATCTATATTGCACCTACTTAACTCTGTTTTCTCTCATCTTTGAATCAGAGCGATGTCATCCATAAACCACAGGGACAGATTGAGCTCAATGTCTCAAATCATATTGTCAGGTGTGATGGAAAACAAACAATTCAGGTACAGTAGTAGTTTCCGTCACATTTCTTTAACACAGTGCTTCTTTCAAACAATGTTGCAACGTTGATCAGCACAATGGCATAGTGGAGGATGGCACAGTGGATAGCCTATCTCAGTGCCAGTGTCTTGGGCCTGATTTCAGCCTTGGGTGACTGTGCAGAGTTTGCACATTCTCCCCATGTCTGTGTGGGTTTCCTCCAGGTGCTTTGGTTTCCTCCCACAGTCCACAGATGCACAGGTTAGGTGAATTGGCCATGCTAAATTTCCACTTAGTGTCCCAAGATATGTAGGTTAGGAGATTAGTGGGGTAAATGTGTGGGGCTACAGAGATGTGGATTAGATGGGGGTACCATTGGAGAATTGGTGCAGACTTGATGGGCCAAGTGGCCTCCTTCTGCACTATTCTATAATTCCATGACCATCAAGTAATGGAATTTGCATTCTATCTACTGTCAACTAAATGCTTGAAGAGTTTTATGTGTAGGGTGCCCTCTTGCACCTAATATATGCATAAAAAGCCTTGGGATTTGCCTTGATCCTGTTTGCTAAAGACATTTCATGGCCCCTTTTAGCCCTCCTAATTCCTCATTTAAGTTCCTTCCTATTTTTACTATACTTCTCAAGGACTTTGTCAGTTTTTAGATCCCTATACCTATTGTATGCTTCTTTTTTCCTTTTGACTAAACTTACAATTTCCCTTGTCATCCATGGTTCCCAAATCCTGCCATTTCTATCCTTCATTTTTGCATGGACACATGTGTCCTGCACTTCAATCAACTGACTTTTAAAAGTCTCGTACATGCCAGATGTGGATTTGCCCTCATATAGCCTCTCCCAATCTACATTCCCCAGTTCCTATTTAATTTGGGTGTAATTGGCCTTCACTCAATTAAGCACCTTCACCCAGCAACCACTCTTGTCCTTATCCATGACTACCCAAAATCTTATGGAATTATGGTTGCTAAGCCAAAAATGCTCCCTCACTGAAACATCGATCACCTGGCCTGGCTCATTCCGCAATATCAAGTCTAGTATGGCACGCTCCCTGGTTCAATTGTTAAAAGCCCTCCAGCACGCGTCGAATAAATTGCTCTTCATCCAAGCCCCTGGCTGTGAGGGAGTTTCAGTCAATATGGGGGAAATTAAAGTCATCCGCTGTTAGGAATGGGTTTGATATGGGAAATTCTTTTAGATGGCCTGATTAATTTAAAGACTAAATCTTTTCATTAAACATTTCGTTTCACAAAGGCAAAAAAAGTTTAATCAGTTCAATGAAATTCTTCAGTTAATCTAGATTTTATTAAAACATTGAAATGTTAGAATCACAAACATTACAAATTAACAATATTCAGACAAACACACAATTAGGAAAAGACAAATCTCATTTTGGCCAAAATGGGAGAACAATGGTTCCACCTACATAGCTAATGCGCTAGCAGGCTTTCACAAAAGATCTCAGATTTCATGTCAAAAAAGTAGAGTTATACTTTTATTTAATCTGCCCAGCACTTAATTAACAGTAATTTTATTCATTCACTGATCTGTCAATCTACTGATGACAGATCTTTCAATCAATAATCCTCTGACACCTTCAAATATAACTCTGTTATTAGTCAGTCTATTTAAGGAAGTTCTTTCCCCAAAAAAACGGCTTCTTATGATTCAGCATTTTCTCTAATCGTTTTAAACCTGTTCTGTTGAAGGCATCTTTATCTATTGGTCTTATTTTCCCCAGCTTTGATGTCCACACTCCTGATCTACTGGCACCCGGGTGCAGAGGGGAGCGGGGAAGGAGGATTTCCTCGTGAATCTGCATCTGGGCCTGGCCAGGCATGCCACCTACAAGTCCAGGCAACGAGTGATCGAGGGGGTCATCCAACCTGACCATCTGCCCCTCTCCTGCAGCTACATTTGCAGCCTGGTGTCCCTGGAAAAGGAGCATGCAGTGTCCAAGGGCACAGTTGATGCCTTCCATGCCTGTTTTGTACCACAGAAACTTGGGTGTATTATTGACCCCTTTAATTACATTTTAATTTGATGTTTTAAGTTTCCTTTCCACTTTGCCTTTTGTTTCAAGTGGTTCCCTTCCTTTTAGGAAGCTACCCGTTTTGAGCTGTCCCTAAGTTAACTTGATTTTGTTTATTTGGTTGCAAAAGAAAAGAGCTCCCAGCTTAAGTATTCATTGGTAATTTACTTTGTTGCGTTATTTGTGTCTGACTTGTGCTGATATCTTTGATGAATACATCTTTAATTTTAATGGCATGTTAAAAACATTTCTTAGTGACATTAAGATGTTACTTACATATTTTGTATTATTCTTAAACCACATATTAAAACATTAGCTGCTAATTATCCTCATATTGGGTATTTAGAATTAATCAGAGGGTTAAATGCAGCCTTCCACTTTAGACCTAATTTGTTAAGTTAATTGTTCAATAGAACTCACCGGAATATATAAAGGGGTTACAGGTGGCACTGGGAGTTGGAGATGTGTATGTGGAGTTGAATCAGAAAAAAAAGGCGGTGGCAGTTTTAATGAAGAAACAGGACTTGCGTTTCCTTTACTGGGCTGCAACTAAAAGGCCCAAACACCCACTACAACTACCCTGCTTTTTTTCCACACCTTTTCACTATCTGACAACATAATTGCTCCTGTCTCCTGCAAGCTGTTGGGAGATCGATAGTACACTCCCAACATTGTGATTTCCCCCATCTTATTCCTGAGCTCCACCTATAGTGCCTCAATACAAGATCCCTCCAATGTGCTCCCTAATCAGCAATGCAACTTCTCCATCCCTTTTGTTTCCCCTTCTGTCCTGTCTAAAATAATAATATCCTGGAATGTTAAGCTTTCTTTAACCATGCCTCTGTAATTGCAATAATGCCATAATTCCATGTAGTAATCCAGGCTCTGTTTATCTTTCTATCTGTTATATTTCTTGCATTGAAGCAAACGCACTCGAGATCTGCACTTCCACTGAACCCCACGTCTTCCTTCTGTCTGCTCTAACTCTGCACTATGTTTACCTCAGTCCCTACACTTACTGGCCTGCTGTTCCATTTCCCATCCCCCCACCACCACACTGGTTTAAACCCTCCGAAACAGCACAAGCAACATCAGGAAATTACATCATGGAGATTTAATTATAGTATGTAGATTAAGCACCTGCTTTTTGTGGGGTGGTAACTTCCTTCATCATCAATTCTTCCACCAGAAATGTGCATGATGCACAAAAGCAAGTGAGATCTAGGATTACGGTCTTCAAGTTATATTCCATTCAGTAACACCTCCATTGTACCTGAAAAATTAAGCATTGAAACATGTAAGATTTCCTTTTTCATAACTAAAGCTATTGTGACCAATTTTCAGAAATATTCCAAAGAAGGATCCAACAGTGAGAAATTTCTTTAAGCACTGGTTTGAAAATTTAACCTTTGTCACTTTTTGTAACAATAATTTAAAAGTGAAATAGTTTTGAAACGCTTGGCCTTTTGTTTACAACTGCTATTTTTGCATGTTCTTTTGAGTCAAGGTGCCCATGTGAGTCTCAGACCAATCATATATCCATTGCAATGATTCTTGATACCCTTGTGATGATATGTTTGTGTTTTCTTTCTAAGCTGATTACAGAAAAGAAGACCTATTATCTGACTGCAGACTCTCCAAATATTCTTGAAGAATGGATTCGGGTTTTGCAGAACGTGTTACGCATTCAAGCTGCCAGCCCCCTCTTCACACAGCCAGATGTCAAACCATCAGTTGAAGGTTTACTAACCAAGGTATGATTTAATTAATTGGATATTGTATAATAATGATGACCAGGTTGAATCACAGCAATTTACAATCAGCTCTGGGTACTGGAGTTCAATTACTCCTATTAATTCTGACTTTGTTGCTTGTGAAAATCCGTTTGTGTTTTAAAATTTGTAGGGAAGGAAATCACATGTCTTTACCTTGTCTGGCCTACATGTGACTCCAGAGCCACAGCAATGTGGTTGACTCTCAACAGTCCTCCAAGGGCAACTAGGGATAGGCCAGCAATGTCGATGTTCCACAAATGAATAATTATCATATTGTATAAACATGTCATTCATATTTATTTAAGCAGTTAAATAACCAATCCAGTGTTGATTTAGACATTGCACTGATTTAAACATTTCATTTTCAAAGGTATGTGTCTTAATTCTGATTATTTTAGAATATTTGTCAAAGGTAATCATGAAAATGATCCGTACAGGTCCTTCAGTAGAAGTTGTTGTTAATAGTGCAAATGGTAAGTGCTGTTGTTTAGAGATGAAGGTAGCTATTTACTGAAGATTTATTAATTCAGAGGGTCTGCAGCTGCCTTTTGAATACAGCACTTAACAGCTGGCTGAAATAGTGCTGAGGTTCACTATTTCAATGGTTTGGTTATTGTTGCTTGTAAAAGCAATGGGAGGGGGAATGATCTTACAAAAAAAATTCTAAATGCCAAATGAGTGTGAAAACAAGAGAGTTTCAGATCTGTTTTTACAGAGTGATAAAATCAAATCTTAAGACTCTTCAAAAAAAAATGTAACAAAGAGGTTGATTGTACCATCGCATTGTGCGTGTTTTTGGCCAGGGAGGGAGGGGACAGTGTGATGGGGCCAATTGGAGGAGGGGCTAATGGTGCGGGGAGGGCCACTGCCACTTCATAATGATAGGTGGGATGGAGAGGGAGCTCGCTACTACTCTGCAAGCATCGGTGGGGGGGACAGCGGCAGGTCTGCGATCTGTGGAGGAAAGGCAGCGGGTACACGATCAGTCTGGGCGGCGGGCGTTGTATCTCAGGCCGCTGGCCCCTACGATTGCAAAGGAGGAGGGGGTGGGGGCAGGAGTTGCTTCGGGCTGCCTGTGCCGGCAGGGCCTGACAGCTTTCTCTTTTCCCTCAAACCCCTGCTACTGTTAATGTACATGTGCAGCATCAGAGGCCTGCAAATGCGCATTATTTTGTCGTGTAGGGTTTTGGGTGTGTTAAGTCTCGCCCACAGGCTTCTGCAGTGTGCAACAGGCTTGCTGATATTTTTTGCAGGCAAAGTGGATATGGGGGGCCTGAAAACACACCCAAAAGACAGATCTTCTAGCAGTCAGCAGCCGGCTTCCTGACATGCACAGAGTCTATCTACCCTCTACTGGTGAGAATTACACTTCGGGGGCGATATAACCATTTTTTTCTAAGTGCTGAGCAGACTTGAATCTGGGAGAGTTTCAGATACGCCCCCATGGTATTTCAAGGTTTTAGAAAACCTGGTTCTTGATTTAAACAATTGTCATGCAGGTATAGATTTTTGATAACATATTATTCTGGGTAGTGGTACATCTACATATTGAGATGCCAAGTGAATTTTATCACTTACTAATGAAGGCAAAAATACTTAGCCTATAACAAAATAAAAGACATATGAAAGTCCTGCCTATAGCCCATCTGACATTTGTTTTGGGATAACAGCTAGCTGGGATATTTTCTCTCTGAAAAAATATGGTACACTGAGCAATTACAGAAAAGGGAATTAAAAGTCGAGGAGAAGGACTTTTTTCTTTAATTTTAAATCTTGCTGTAGATGCTATGCATGGAATCAGATGGCAGATCATTGCCTCTTTAACTTAAACAATTGTCTTGCAGGTAAAGCACGGTTATTCCAAGAGAGTCTGGTGTGCACTTGTTGGAAAGATTCTTTATTATTTTCGCAATCAAGAAAATAAGGTAAACCAATAGTTTCAAGTAATCTGGTCCTTTCCAAATTATTTATTTTGTTCATTTCCCAGACCTGAAATCTGTTTATCACAATGCACTGAGGGCTAAAGATATGACAGAGTCTACTTGGGTTATGATTAGACGATCTATGCAGAGACCCACTTAATTTCTATTTTGTTACCTCTTTCACCTGCACAGCTGAGATCATACATTTGCCATGTAGGAAATTACAGTTGCTAAACCAATACCATGGATTTTTACAACATAACGTGATTGGCCTGTCTTTTGCCTTTGTTTTTTCCCTCAATTCTTTGGATGCGATCTTACCTGCCATTCGTGCCATGCTCCCACTACAGTAAAGTTGGCTCCTTTCACTGCAGTGGGATGGGAAAATTCAGTCGGCGTGAATGGTGGTAAGATTCCTGCCTTTATCTTCCATATATCTAATTTATTTCTGTTTCTTTACCTGCCTATGTTTTCTTGCTCTATCATTTTTTATGACTTTTTAGTCTGTCTTGTGTTTCGTACTTCATTTTCCACATACTGAGTTTGGAACTGAGGTGGGCAGCCAACCTGCTCCAAGGAGTTGGGCTGGAACTTTAATGATGATAATGGTGAAGCAGTAAACCATATTGCCTGCAGCTTTTCAACTTTAACTGTCAGCTGAATTTCCTGAACCTTGGGGAACCCAGCAGCTTCATCAAGATGAAGACTTGGCAAATTCATGAGTGATGTCTTCACATCTAACTCGTGGGTCTGCTTAGGAAGCTTCTGTAATTAGACATCCACGCACGATCAGCCTACTCCCCCCGCCCCCTACTGCACTACCACCCCCATCCCACCTGACCAACAATTGCATTACAAGGCCTCCAGACTCCTCCACTCCCGCCACACACGGCTCCAATTCCCTTTGGCAGCCCACCTGCTTGACCCCCTTGCACTGTCTCTGATCAATCCATTCTTCCCATTTGATTGACAACCTCACCAAGTTCAACCTCTTCTCCAGTTGACCATCTGGTCTCACCTCACCAATCAACACCCCCATCTTTCCCTCCTTTTCATTCAGTGATGAGTATATGGAGAATTGCCCTAACCCTCTCCCCCACAGTATGTAATATCTAAAACTATGCTAATTGTATTACTGTAATGTATAAGTGGTCAGTTTAGCTATACTTAACAGGAGTCAGTTGTGAATTTATTATGTTCATCAATATAGTTGACCAATTCCATCTCAGGAACATAGTGACAACACAAAACATTTCTAGACTTAGATACCATAGTCCTAAGCAGAGGGACATATTATTTACTTTCCTCTAAAAACATGTCTCAACTCTTAACCACAAAATAATATCTTTTGTTTCACTATGGCCGAGTTTTTGTATTTTTCAGACCTTGGGCAGAATATTGTGGCCTCAGCTAACAGATTTGGCGTCAGAGTGCATTTAATCAGGCGGGAGGTGACTCTGCCTCCATCAATTTAGTCCATGGCAGATATTCCATGGATAAGCTGGTATTAAACCAGCAGGAATTTAGATTTGATTTGATTTATTATTGTCACATATATTAGTATACAGTGAAAAGGAATGTTTCCTGTGCACAATATAGACAAAGCATACCGTACATAGGGAAGGAAAGAAGAGAATACAGAATGTAGTGTTACGGTCATAGCTGTAGAGAAAGATCAATTTAATGTGAGGTCTGTCCATTCAAAACTCTGGCAGCAGGGATAAAACTGTTTCGAGTCAGTTTGTATGTGATCTCAGACTTTTGGATCTTTCCCAACGGAAGAAGGTGGAAGAGAGTATGTCCGCAGTGCGTGGGATCCTTGATTATGCTGGTTGCTTTTCCGAGGCAGCATGAAGTGTAGGTAGTGTCAATGGATGGGCGATTGGTTTGAGTGATGGACTGGGCTTCATTTACGATTTTTTGTAATTTCCTGTGGTCTTGGACAGAGCAAAAGCCATACCAAGCTGAGATACAACCAGAAAGAATGCTTTCTATGGTGAATCTGTAGAAGTTGGTGCAAGCTGCAGCAGACCTGCCAAATTTCCTTTGTCTCCTGAGAAAGTAGAAGCGTTGGTGGGCTTTCTTAACTATAATGTCCACATGGAGGGACCAGGACAGGTTGTTAGTGACCTGGACACCTAAAAACTTGAAGCTCTTGACCATTTCTACTTCGTCCCCACTGATGTGGACAGCAACATGCATTCCACTGTGTTTCTTGAAGTCAATGACTATCTTCTTCATTTTGTTGACGTTGAAGGAGAGATTATTGTTGTCAAATCAATTCATCAGATTCTCTATCTCTCACTTGTAGTATGTGTCATTGTTGTTTGAGATCCAACCCACAATGGTGGTGTCATCAGCAAACTTGAAAATCGAATTGGAGGGGAATTTGGCCACACAGTCGAAGGTATATAAGGACTATTGTAAGGGACTGAGGATAAAGCCTTGCGGAGCACCAGTGTTGAGGATGATCATGGAGGAGATGGTGCTCAAAAGCACAACGAGCAAAGCCATTACAGGTTGCTTGTAGATTCCTGGGTGTGAGCACTCAGTGCATGACCAAGGCACTGACATCAGCAAGGGGTGGGAGGCTCACTGAGTGTCACCACCCTGCCCTTAGCTGCTAACCTCATCATCACTCATCTCTAGCCTGGGATCCAACAATGATCATAGACCTCAGACAGATGTCATACTGGCAGTGGTACTATCATTCAGTACAACTTTTCGCCTCTGGCTGTCAGCTCAAAGTGGGTGGTCCGCCTTTGGCTTGTCCAGTACTTGAGTGGAACAAGATATAGTTGGCCCTCCCTAAAAGAGGCAAGGCAGGATTTTTAGCAACTCTCCAGCCAATGGCTGATATCCCAGTCTGTACAAGATTTGCTCTTTCAATGCAGTTTTTAACTTTGTGCCAGCAAGTGTTGAATTATGTGAAGATTGGTATTGTAGTCCTGTATCCACTACGATCTGATTTCATACTAAGAGACAGAGCAATTTTTCATCCTATCAATTTGCACTGGTCTTGAACGTAAGCCCATGTCCAGTCATTGTATTAATGTTGTTTTTAAAATATGTTGGACAACGCACTACATTGCACAAACTGGTGAACTTATTCACAATCTAATACAGTTTTTGCCTATTCTCAAGTTTCCATTAGGTCAAATCAACTTGGTAGAAGCAAGAGTTGAAGAAGTAGACAGATCATGTGATTCAGATGAAGACTATGAGACCAGCAGCTGCACCCTTCTGTCTACACATTATACAATTGCCATACATCCCAAAGAGCAGGGGCCTACCTACCTCCTCATTGGCTCCAAACACGAAAAGGTAAACTTACAAGTTTTTCATAGACATACCATCAATGTAAAATGTCTCTAAGGGCACTCAGATTTGTGATTAGAATTCTTCAATTTTATGCAGTGACATCATGGAGGACTGGCACTTGCACCATGTGCTCACAACTACATGATGTCCAAAGAGATTTACAGTCAATTCATTGTTGTAAATGTAGATGTGGAAGACAAATTGTGCACAGTAAGGTCCAGTAAACAATGCTGAGAAGATATCCAGTACATCTGTATTTAGCTGTTGATTGGCTAATAAATTTTGGCCAGGAAACAAGGAGATCTACCTTGCTGTTCAATGAATAATGCCAAGGAATCTTTTACATGGACCTGAGAGAGCAGACTGAGACCTCAGGTTAAAATTCTGTCTATAAAACTGTGCAGCACTTCCTCAGTATTGTAATCAAGTACCAGCCTAGTTCATAAGTGGCATTTTCTGGTCAAACTTTAAACTGAGGTCTCAGTCTGCTCTCTCAGGTCAATATAAAAGATTCCTTGGTGTTATTCACTGAACAACAAGGTAGTTCTCCTGGTTTCATGGCCGAAATTTATTAGCCAATCAACAGCTAAATACAGATATACTGGACATTTTTTCAGCATTGTTGACAGGGCCTTACTGTGCACAATTTGTCTTCCACATCTACATTTACAACAATGAGTTGACTGTAAATCTCTTTGGACATCATGTAGTTGTGAGCACATGGTGCAAGTGCCGATCCCCCATGAAGTCACTGCATAAAATTGAAGAATACTAATCGCAAAGACTAGAAATGTCTGCCTGTGCTCAACAGACCTTTTAAACGATTCGCTGAATTTTCTGTCCTGCCCACTATGGGAAATTTCCAGCATAAATGTCTGTCTCTAGAGTGAAGCTTGAACTCAAGACCTCTGACTCCAAGCAAAAGTGCTACTGCTGAGATAATGAACAGGATTTTTGCTGACATTAGCAAAGGCCAATATCAGGTGGGGAAAGCGGCATTGAAGCTGTTGATTGCGACGGTGGCTTTCTCCATCATATGGTGTAGCAAAAACTTGAAGCTACAGGTTCCACAACGTATCATTGGTGGGGCAACCTCTGATTTACCCACTCCACCAGTACCCTAGACAGTGGAAGATTCGGGCACCGCAGCACATAGCGGGCAAAGCAACTTACCCCGGAACCCTACATCACTCTTTCCCCACCCCCAGCACTACTAAGATAACGCTGCCTAGATGGGCACTGTCCCTTGGCAGTATCAGGGCAAGTTCCCAGGCAGTGCCAGGGTATTACCCCACCAAAGCCCAAGCATAACCCCCCCCCCACCAAGATGGCACACTCGCCCAAGCTCCAGTCTGCTCACCAGGTGCATGCCTGTGAGACCAGTTACGATTCACACCAATCTGCCACCACACTGCCGTGGATTGATTTTTTTTTTTGATGGGGTTTGAGGGATCATTCTGGCAAGGGAGCCTGCTAACGATATGGTAATTTATTATACTGATGTTCCCAACGTTGCATGTCAGAATACTTGCCCCGTCACTGACAGGGAAAGGGACAGTCATGTCACACATTTATGCCAATGTAAAACACGTATTTGAAGTTCTTACGATATTTTCCACTCCCGTCAGCAAACCTATCTGACAAGAATGGGAAAAGAAAGTCCTGGCCAATGAACAAGCTGAGAAATAATAAATCTGGCAGTGTAGACATGTAGTTGATTACTTATTATCTGTGACCGTTTTTCCATGAATTAGAGTTGAGTACTAAGGTATAGTTATTACTGTTTTTAAAAAAAAGCAAACTAGTTTGAAAATCACAGACTTAATTATCTGACTTGGACTGGGATGAAACCCTGTTGTTTTAATGCATTTTGTTTATTTCGTAGGATACCTGGTTGTATCAACTAACTGTAGCTGCAGGCAGCACTAATATAAATGTGGGAACTGAATTTGAACAACTCGTTGGTAACCTGGTGAATGCAGAAAGTGATACCTGTAAGTCAGTAATATTTCAGGCACATAGTGGGAGTTTTAACCAAAATAACAGGTGACTTTGGATTGGATGGGGGGGGTCAATATCTGATCAAATTCCGGGCCCAAATACATTATCATCCCACCCATTTCCAGCTTTAACAAAAGCAGGAAGAAGAATGAACAGTCAAACATGGAAGCAGCTGATACTTTAAATATGATAATGAGGCTTGTGGGCCTCATTGTCTTTCAGCTTTTAATTGTTTCAGCTGATTTTCCTGAACCTCAGAAAACTCAGCAGCTATGTCAGATCTAAGACTTGTCATGATCCAGGAGGTGAATGCATTTAAATTCACTTTGTGTACTGTGTGAGGATTTCTCAGTCAGGCACACTATCAGCCAACACCACCCCTACTCGCCCACTCTCCTCCACCGCCCCCCCCCCCCCCCCCCCCCCCAAAAAAACACACATACACACACCCATATGATTGTCCTCGTGAGACTATGGAACCCCCACCCACTAAACCTCCTTGAGGCTAATCGCGCATCATGACCAAGGCCTCCAACCATCCACCATGACCTGCAACTCATCTGCCACTTCTAATCCTTCAAAGACTTGTATCTATGTCACTTCTTTTTTTTTTACAACCATTGGTTGTTGCAAA
This sequence comes from Carcharhinus amblyrhynchos, assembly GCF_965287045.1. Lineage (NCBI taxonomy): Eukaryota > Metazoa > Chordata > Chondrichthyes > Carcharhiniformes > Carcharhinidae > Carcharhinus > Carcharhinus amblyrhynchos. The sequence continues at coordinate 61,385,640 of NC_137335.1, forward strand.
GTGAAGTGCTTTACTTTTTTTTTAAGTGTAGGCACTGTTGTAATGTAGGAAAAGCATTACGTTACAAATTTGTGCTCAGCAAACTTCAACAAACAGCAATGTGATTATGACCGTACTCTGTTTTTGGTCATGTCGAGGGTCAGAGGATACTGGGGATGATTCCCTTACTCTTTTTTGAAATAGTGTCATGGAAACTTTTACTTCCACCCAAGTAGGCAGATAGGGCCTTGGTTTGAGATTTCATCCAAAGATGACACCTCCAACAGTGAAGGGCTCCCTCAGTACTGAAGTGGCAGCCTTTATTTTTGTGCTCAAGCCCTGGAGCAGAACTTGAACTCAGAACCTTGTAATTAAACAACAAGTCCACTACCAATAGAGCTAGAAGTGACACAGAAGAACTAAATGAGAGCTATATTGCCAGTCTCCTCTTCATTTAGTCACTTCAATGATAGTCTTTAACAACTGCTTTAGTTTTTATCAAACAATTTTAGTTGCATTATTGAACGTTATACAAAACAAATCAACTCTGCAGTAGCAGAGCTACAGCTAGATCCTCATAGGTGAAGAATCCAGATACACCAGATTTTCAAATTTTATCTTGCCTAGTAAATATGAGCTGCATTGTGGTCTGACACTTCATATGGCCTAGGTTCATAATATCTTCAGTCAGCTTTGGGATATGTCTAAGAGATTCCCTGGCCAGCTAAGAAGTTGTACCAATCTTACTTCTGTTCTGACCAGCTGAGAACCGATTTAGAAATTTATCATGTGGAAAATTACAGGCGCCAACACCTGAAGACATCCATTAATGCTGAAAAGCTCACCAGAATTTACAAAGAAGTATTTTTTTATCTCCACTTCAAACCATTGCAGGCTTCCGTGCCTTTCAAAGCAGTGATTTCAGTTTCACACCAATGAGGCTGACTCTTATTTTTGCTCTGAAATAGCAGAAAAAGCTCCCCAGTGTACCAAATGGGTCCAGAGCAATTGGAGAGAGGCAACAAATATTGGCCTTTTCAAATGATGCCAACACCACAAGAATTGGAATGGGTAAATAGGCTCTTAGAATTTTTAGACTTGTATATTTAATACAAAATTCAACATTGATTATTGTTAACTTGAACTTAGATTCGGAACTAAACTGATCTATTGCTCCTCATTTTATAACTAAAGTAATAAATTATTGTTATGATCGCCATAGAGACTTTTAGCTTGGAAAATGGATTTGCACATTCAGTTGACAGCTGAAGGAATGACTGAACAAGATTTCATGCTTCTTGCCTCCCCGAGATGGCATGCCATTGGCCAATGGCGGGATCTTGTGGTCCCACTGCTGTCAATGAAATTTCCCATTGAATCCACCCATAGCAGGGATATACCATTGGCGGGACCAAAAATCCTGCCAGCGGGAAGGACTGGAGAACTGTGCCCCGTATCTACACTGTAAACACGGAAACTGCTACCATTGACTGTGAGTGTACAAGTACCTTGCACCCTCTTCTCAGTAAAACAGTGGAAACCTTCTTTTGAACTCTAACAACCAAACCACTCAAGCTTACTATCAGGGAAATTGCAGAACAGGTCACATGATCCTCCCCATCTATGCTAAATTTAAACAGCAGTCCCAAAATATTATTACCTTATAAACCTCATGAATGTAACACGATAATGTTTCAAATGTGTATGTAGTAGCTTTTTTCTTTCATTTATTATTTTCTCAGGTCGATCTCTTTATGTATTTTTCTCCAATTCTGTTCTTTGATAGGCTCCCAGTTATTGTCACATCCTACTTTGTGCTATAATAAAGATGGGATAGCATCTCCCCTTACCACACTGCCATCTGCAGCTCTACAAACTGAAGCGCTCAAACTGTTTAAGGTAACATTCATTTGCATCCTAAATAATGTAGATGACAATTTGCCACCAAAGTAACAGTGAGACTAATAGCACTTTCCATTATTTATGTGCAATTGCTACAGCACCTTCAGGTGAGGGTGTATATGGGTTGAATGTGGAATTCCAGATGTTGAGGTATGATATGAGTGAATCCATTGTTAGTTTTTCAAAAATAGCATCTCATTGTATGGTTCATCATGGAAAGGTGTAAAGCTAGCGCACCTGCACAGTGGAAACAAACCTAAACTCACCACAGAGCATCATGTTTGTTTCTGTCAAAGTATTCTTTTAACAAGTAATGGTAATAATTACTGCTGGTCAAGCTCTCTGGCACTGAAAATGATCAATCTCAAATGTGGAGTTTCATTGCTTCATGGTTAAATTGTTGATGATTTGAAAAATTATTTTTATTTTTAAAACATTATCTTTCTTTTCTCTATTTTCCCCCCTCTATTAATCCAGTCTTTCTTCGTCTCTCTTTATTTCACTTTCTGTATCTAATCTGACAATTAATAACCAACTCTAATTTACATTTCCTTTTCCGTTCTTATGCTGCTAATTTCACTTCACTTCAAGAAAATGCACATTTACTTGTTCTGTTCACTCAAAACCCAGATGCTTTGTTTCTGTCTTTGTGGCATTATCAGCCTGCAATTTCAGGAACTTGCCACATAAAAAAATGTAAAACTGAAACCTGTACGGTTTAATAGACAGCAGACACCATTAGATTTACTCCCAGAGCAAATTATGAACCAATATATTTTACCAATATAATGGAGGATATTATATCTTAAAAGGTTTACACTGGATTAAGTAGCATGGCTTTTGGGAGATCTTCCAGACTAACTTATTCACAATCACTGATCGTAATGTAATAAGCAATATTCGTATTGTTGTTTGCTAATACAGTACTAATAGAAAAGCTGGTGTTAGATTACATGCACTGGGTGAATATTAACCTTCTCTTCTAGCATGCCTTTGCCCTATTGTCAAAAGTTAATTTTCTGACACAGCACTGGAGAAGTGCAGATGAAGCAGTGAATAGATACTCAGCACCTCTTCTGAGTGCATTAATTATGAAAATGTTGCCAGGACACTATCTTTTTGGATAAAGAAGACATTTGGTCTAGAAAATCCATAAGGTTGGAATCCCACCATAACTGGTGTAATTATACCCTCATCAAAGTATCACCACTGATCCTGTTAAAGTTTTGTTATAAAAATATTTAACATTTAAATTAAATTAATCTTACAGAGAGAAAGGAAAAGCAACCCCATTGTCACTATCCTTTTCGTGCAGAAGTGTTTCCTGTTGTCATCTTAGTAACTTCATTCCACTCATCTGTTTTCCAGGTCAATAATTGAGCAGTTCTATCAACTTTGTGGTTCCAGGGTTATCAAAATACAATTTGTTTCTTGAGGGTTGAAGGTCTTTTACTTGTAATTTCTTGATATTCCAGAATTCCAATACAAACCCTTCAAGTTTTCTCGGAATTCAATAATGTTGTTCGGAGGCCCTTATGCCATAAATAAGAGAAGCATATTCCTACTGTATTAGTGAGTGTTTTGGCACTTCTGACACCAGTTGATAGTTTATGAAAAGTATTCAGTGCCAATTTGTGGGCAGTTTTATGCTGTTGATTTGCATTCAATAAGAAGTTGATTTGAGACTGACCAGAACTACAGTCTTCAGAAGGAAGAGATTCCCATTTTTTATATAAAGAATAAACTGCCATTTGTATTGGTTTTAAAATGAAACATTTGTTTTATTCTCCAGACTTCCCAGTTATTCATCAATGTTGCTATCGATGCCCCTGCTATTGATTATCATGTATCACTGGCCCAGAGTGTTACCCAAGTGTGTCTCACACATAAAGAGCTACAAAATGAGATCTACTGTCAGTTAATCAAGCAAACAAGAAGGCGACAAACCCAGAATCAGTGTGCACCCATACAGGTACTGTGTATGTGCAAAGAATTTTCTTTTCTGAAAACCTTTGCATAGTTCATTTGAAATTAAATAAAATTTCTGTTTATATTAGAGTTCTATTCTAGATTGCCTGTACTTCAGAACTTGGTTTCTCATTTTTTTTCATTATATCTGCGTCTTTTTGCTACTTGGCTAATTTGAGATTTTACAAGACAGCCTTAAATGAGATCTACCTAACAAGTTAGAAGTATAGCCTAGTGCTTTTAAACATAAGAATTTCTATAATTTTTTTATTTTTTACATTAAACCAGTGTGTTGTTTTTATTGGAATCCTAATAATTTCCTATGGGAAGCTATTTTTGTATTGCTTCTTATGCAATATTTAGGTTTGGCACTGAAGTACAAGAGCATGAGAAAATAAAGAATTCTAGATAGTAAAGATGTCGGGCACAATTTTCCCAACTTGCTGCACTGCTCGAGTAGTGCAGTAAGACGGCAAATACCAGCAGGAGGGCTGAGACTGAATTTGCAACCAGCATCTTGCCAGTTGAAACTTTCCTAGACTATATTTCATGGCATAAGCTGCAGAGGGAAGTTATGTGTGGAACCGGAGGAGATTGGTGAAGCATTGAACCAATATTTCTCTTCGGTGTTCACGCAGGGGGACATGGATATAGCTGAGGAGGACACTGGGTTGCAGGGGAGTAGAATTGACAGTGTTACAGTTGATAAGGAGGATGTGCTGGATATTCTGGAGGGTCTGAAAATAGATAAGTCCCCTGGTCCGGATGGGATTTACCCCAGGATTCTTTGGGAGGCAAGAGAAGTGATTGCAGAGCCTCTGGCTCTGATCTTCAGGTCGTCGTTGGCCTCTGGTATAGTTCCAGATGATTGGAGGTTAGCGAATGTTGTCCCATTGTTTAAGAAGGGGAACAGAGACTTCCCCGGGAATTATAGACCGGTGAGTCTCACTTCTGTTGTGGGCAAGGTTTTGGAAAAAATTATTAGGGATAGGATTTATAGTTATTTGGAGAGTAATGAGTTGATTGGAGATAGTCAGCATGGTTTTGTGGCAGGTAGGTCGTGCCTTACTAACCTTATTGAGTTTTTTGAGAAAGTGACCAAAGAGGTGGATGGGGGTAAGGCAGTGGACGTGGTGTATATGGATTTTAGTAAGGCGTTTGATAAGGTTCACCATGGTAGGCTTCTGCACAAAATGCAGATGTATGGGATTGGGGGTGATCTAGGGAACTGGATTAGGAATTGGCTAGCGGATAGGAGACAGAGGGTAGTGGTTGACGGTAAATATTCATCATGGGGTTCGGTTACAAGTGGTGTGCCTCAGGGATCTGTGTTGGGGCCACTGCTGTTTGTGATTTTTATTAATGATCTGGATGAGGGTATAGTTGGGTGGATCAGTAAATTTGCTGATGATACCAAAGTCGGAGGTGTGGTAGATAGTGAGGAAGGGTGTCATAGTTTGCAGGAAGACTTAGACAGGTTGCAGAGCTGGGCCGAGAGGTGGCGGATGGAGTTTAATGCAGAGAAATGTGAGGTAATTCACTTTGGTAGGAATAACAGATGTGCCGAGTATAGGGCTAACGGGAAGACTTTGAATAGTGTGGAGGAGCAGAGGGATCTAGGTGTATGTGTACATAGATCCCTGAAAGTTGGGAATCAAGTAGATAAGGTTGTTAAGAAGGCATACAGTGTCTTGGCGTTTATTGGTAGGGGGATTGAATTTAGGAGTCGTAGCGTTATGTTGCAACTGTACACAACTCTGGTGCGGCCGCACTTGGAGTATTGTGTGCAGTTCTGGTCCCCACATTACAGGAAGGATGTGGAGGCTTTGGAGAGGGTGCAGAGGAGGTTTACCAGGATGTTGCCTGGTATGGAGGGGAGATCCTATGAGGAGAGGCTGAGGGATTTGGGGTTGTTTTCGCTGGAAAGAAGGCGGCTAAGGGGGGGATCTTATTGAAACATATAAGATGATTAGAGGTTTAGATAGGGTGGATAGTGATAGCCTTTTTCCTCTGATGGAAAAATCTAGCACGAGGGGGCATGGCTTTAAACTAAGGGGGGGTAGTTATAGGACAGATGTCAGGGGTAGGTTCTTTACCCAGAGGGTGGTGAGGGATTGGAATGCCCTGCCTGCTGCAGTTGTAAATGCGCCTAGTTTGGGGGCGTTTAAGAGGTCTGTGGACAGGTTTATGGACGAAAAGGGATTGGTTTAGGTTAGTGGGTCGTTGTTGTTGTTTTTAACTGGTCGGCGCAACATCGTGGGCCGAAGGGCCTGTTCTGCGCTGTAATGTTCTATGTTCTATGTTCATGTCAGGGAATGGCAGAATTATGGTATGCTAATAGTGTTTAGCATCTCTTTACCAAGCCCAAAACTCAATCGGCTGTCCCTGCCTGGGGAGGTTCCCACAAGTGGGGATTAAAATTTGCCCCAGCAATGGGGACCAGGCGTGATGGGCACGCTGGTGGGGCAGAGGCCTTTGAGGGCTCCCCCTCCCCTGGGAGGTTTGGGAAAGGAGGATGCTCTCTGGGCAGTGCAGTCCTGCCACCCTGTCAATGCCCACCGGACACCAGACAGTTCCAAGGGGACAGGGTCTGTGGAGGCAGACGGTGGGGGGGGGGGGGGGGAGGTGTGCAGGTGCGGGACCAGACCAGGGGTGTGCAGTTTGGGAAACCATCGGGAGGCAGTGTTGGGGGGGCCAGTGCACATGTGCCAATCTCCCCACTGACATCAGCACATGCGCAATGGTCCGTTCAGCACTATGCTGCCAGTCTCTTGGGCAGGATGCTGTTGGTCTCTTGCACCCCGCACCCCCCCTCCCCCTTCCCTGGGCAGGATAAGCTCCCCCCCACCCCCTTACTGGCCTGAATCTCTGTGAGGCACTCTGTGGTAAGAGTGCCACATATAACTAAGTACACCCAGAAAAAGGTGGGAAATTATCCCGTTTACCCACCATTGGACACTTAATTTTTTGGGGGGGGAGTTTCAGCCATGTTCATTTTATCAGAGCACCGCAGATTTGGAGCGTTTATCTTTTGAAAATGTATACTTAATATTAAGCGAAATATTGCAAATAAGCCACAATCTGTTGCTTTTGCTTCAGTTTAATTTTTCATTTTAATAAATTTGATGCAGCACTTTTCTTAACAGAAACATTCTTGAGATTTAATTCACTTAGAGTAAAGCAAATAACATAGTGAAGAGACAGTAGATGCATTAATCTGGTTAGATTTGAACTCAGGTTATGGATACAAAACAGCAAGGTGATAATCCAATGCACCACCCAGTCCTAGTGCTTTTAAGTAAATTAGTTGCATTTCATATAATTTTAACCAGTCTTTTATGTGTAATGGATTCATAGAAAAGTTAAGGCATTCATTCAGCCCATCATGTCTGCACTATCGAAAGAAAAAAAACCAAAGTAACCAGTCACTCAATTTAATTCCACTTATCAACACATGGTCTGTAGCCTTGCACGTTACAACACTTCAGGTACAGGTCCGGGTAGCTTTTTAAATGAGTTGAGCATTTCAACCTCAACTACTAATTGTAGTAGTGAATTCCAGACACACTCCTCCACCCTCTGGGTGAAAAAGATTTTTTCCATGTCCCCTTTAATCTTGTATCTGTCACCTTAAATGTATGAGTCAGTGTGCATTCCCTAAAAGCTTTAAGAATATGCGACTATTTCATTGGTCCACAAATCATCCATATCATTAATTGTATATTTCTGTGTGGAAATCAACAAATAATTCCCTGCATATTCTAAGAAATGATTTTATTATCACATGTGCTAAAATGAACTTCTCTATCTTTTAGGGTTGGCAGTTATTGGCTCTGTGTGTTGGCCTTTTCCTTCCTCAGCATCCTTTCCTCTGGCTGCTGAAACATCATCTGCAGCAAAATGCAGATCCAAGGTGTGTAGAGGACTACAAAACAATGCAGCATAATTTTCTGTATAAATAATGGTGAGGTAAATGGTGGTTACTGTTACTTATAATCAAAGCCAAAGCAAATTCACCCAACGACAGATGCAAGTTTAAATATGGAAATCTAAAAGTTGCTGTGGATCTGAATGATAGTGGTGTGCTGATAGCTTTGTGAAAATACGTCACTGCTGTTGGCCTCACTATTGAAATGCATTGACTGGCATGAGGTTCCTGTAGTTGCACTGTAGGTACTAACAAAATTCTCTACAAAAAGTTAGGTCTTATCCACCTTAGTCCAAATACCCTTTGAATAAGTGTTAATAAGTGCATTGAAAATGAACTATTATAAATCCTGTACCTTCAAGTTTAATTGCTGTTGGAGGTTTTAAGAATGTAAAATTTTAAATTAATTATTATTTTCCTTTCTGTCTTTTTTTTTGTCTCTCCTAATCTAACCTTTCCTTCCTCCCTTTCTATTTCTTTATGTACTGGATTCACATCGAATTTGTCCACTCTAATATTGACTTCCCTTCAAAATCCTTGCACTGTTCATTCCATAATTAAGAAAATTGTTTATGGAAATATAATTTGCCCTGTTCACTCAGGCTCCATATACCCTGAGTTGGATTTTGCATTGAAAATTACAGTGTGGCTAACAGTACGCACTATTATTATGGATTTGAACAACAACTTCTGGAGTCCACAATATGCACTTAATGCAAACATTACTCTCTCAGTTACCCTGCTCTTCCATTGGCTACACTATAACCATGCCTCATCAATAGACATGCCATGGACATATATGTAATTACATGAAGTTGATACTTACACACTAGTTATTCATTGAACAGGGCAGAAAAAATTAAGGCTTGTACATTTAAATATATTTCAATTTCTAATAAATTGATAAGTCATAATTGCTACCGATTAAAATCCTATCATTGAAACTTTATTTTTTTTACAAATTTGGATGCTTATTCTTTATAAATTACTTAATATTGGGAGTTTAAAACCTTTTCTTTCTGACTCATGGGGCCCGATTTTACCATTTTCATTCTATGTGCTGAATCTGGGTGCAATTCAGATCCTGCTTGGAAGTCACGCTTTGGGTGGGGCTTAGTGTGCCTAAAACAGTTGGAGCTCTGAATTGCGCACGCGCAGTTAGAAAAGAAATTGAAAATCACGCCGCTGTAACGTCATTCTCAGGTCGCAAATAGCGGATAAAGCAGCTCGGGAGCGATGGCCCACACAGACAGCACCCCTACAACATACCTTTCCTGCTTATCCACTCACTTCTGCCTCCCCCTGTTACACAGACCGATTGCAACCCTCTGCTCCCTTTCTCCCCCACCGATCACCCGCAAAGTGGCAGCAGAGCACCCCCCCGCCCAACCAGAGATCCATCTGGCCCCCCACCAGATGACAATGTGACCTCCCTCTGCTCTCCCCTCCCACCCCCACTCCCCATCCCCCACTAAAGAGCAATCTATCCTCCCTCCCCTGCGCCCCCCTTCCACCAGAGATACATCTGACCTCTTTCCCCACCCCCCCCCCCCCCCACCCCCCGATCTGAGTCAAAGAGCTATTGGAAGCACTGAACTTACCTCTTCAAAAGCTGGAACACTCCCGAAACAGACTTTTTGCCAAGCATGTCTGTTTTGTGCTGAATCTGGATGCGTGAACACAATGGTAGAGGGAAATGCTGATAAAGTTGGGCGGGAAGTTCATTAATTCCATGCAAATGCACTTAAATTGCCATTGCGCCCGTTTTGGCCACAAATCGGATCGCGGCCATTTTCGGGCCTTGGTAAAGTGGGCATCTGCGTGGACGCAGATCGTGTTACTGGCCTCACTCCCGACTTTACATGTTTCGGGCGTGACACAATGCTAACATCGGGCCCATAATCTTTCACTCTATTAATCCCTCTTTTGTTTCTATTGTTTCATTTGCTGTACATAATTTAAGTCTAATTTATATTTACTGGTGCATACTTCTAGGTTTAGACTAAGGATTTCTCAGTAAGGCTTGTTAAGTAAGGTTGCTTAAAGAGTCATGCTGTTGTTTGCTCTACTCGCATATTCTATAGATCCTCTGTAGAGAGTGCCATGCTGCATCAGGTACCCAAGACAGTAAGTTGTTGCTCAAAAGTATCTAAAAGACCTGTAACTGTCAGCATAATGAAAAGCAAACACTTTGCTGTTGACTGCAAAATGCATGCCTGACTTTCCCTCATTGCCATTTTCAGCACTTTCAGCGCAAAAAAAATTATCAAATATGTCTGTCCAATAGTAGATATCGTTAAAGTTGCTGTCACTGCAAATTATGGCCTAATTACTTTGTCATGAGATAAAGTAATGGTCGTAGGATATTCTTGACTGACAGATTCTCGCATCAAGATAATCCTATCCTTATTCTTACTTTAAATGTATCTGACTGCTACAAACTGACTGGAACAAATGTGGACACAGTGATAATGGTAACTGATTTTATCTAGTGATTTGATTTAGTGTAAAGTATAGCTTCACATTGTAAGTCACAAAAGGGGAAAAAAGACTTTATTGTTTTCCTTTAATAAATTCTAGGACCGAAGTAGGAAAGTATGCCATATACTGTCAACGATCACTGGAGAGAACTCAAAAAAATGGTAATCGTGAATCAAAGCCTTCCAGAATGGAAATCTTATCGATTCTCTTGAGAAATCCATATCACCATTCCTTACCTTTCAGCATTCCTGTACATTTCATGAATGGCACATACCAGGTTGGTATTTTACTTAACAATATAAAAACAATTAAGAATAGTGACTTGTAATTTATTGGATGTTAATTGTGTTGAATCATCTTGAGAATGTGATAATGACATGCAATGTAAAGGCAATGTCGTTCTTTATTACTAAACAACCAGTAGTAAAAGTTATAATCCTAAAGGTTTTATTGCATTACAATAAAAATTAATTGTTCACATTTCTGCATGGCAAAACTTATGAAATCTCTGTCAAACCTGACCATTACAAACATTTGGGAATCAGCAAGCTCTTATTTAAGTGCACCTTGCTTCTCCAATGGAGTTCCAGTCAAACCCAGGACAAAGGATTGGAGAATTATAACAAAAAGAACTGTAACAATAGAACTTCACTGTACACAAAAAGAACTACTTAATGGTTCAGAAAAATTTGAAAAATATGATTTATGTCTAAAATAGTGAGATCATAAATTTTTGTTTCATAGTTTTTTAAGAACACGATATGTTCATTATCTTCTCAATGATGTGTGTTTCCTCCAAAAACAAAACTTGTTTAGCAAACTATTAAAATGAATTTAAATGACATAATGCTGTGCTTTTTTGAAACTACATTACCTATAACCCTACTTTGTCTAAATGTACAGGTAGTCGGTTTTGATGCATCCACTACAGTGGAAGAATTTCTACATACTCTAAATCAAGATACTGGCATGAGGAAACCAGTGCAGTCTGGATTCTTTCTTTTCACAGATGATCCCTCAGGAAGTGATCAAGAGCACTGCCCTCGGGGAAACATAAAGGTAAATGAGTGAGACTAATAAGTTATACTATTAATACTAATAAATTAAGTCATTCATTAATGGTGGAGTCATGAATCCATGCATGATAAATATGTACACTCAGGAACTGGAATTGTATAGCAACTTGTTCAGGATCAGAAAAATAAGTCTTTCATTGGGACCCTTCATCATAACTAGCTTCGTCAGGCTGGAGAGAACTCTTTTTATAGAGCTAACAGGTCATCACAGACACAAAAACAAATGGTAACAGAGAGAACAGTAGAAGTTAGTAGAATTAAATTCTACTAACAACTTTTCACAAAAAGGTAGTTGATGTGTGTTGTAAATTATTAGGAACATGGGGAAAAGTTAATGACAACCAAAGCTATTTGACCTATCAAACTCATTCAGTTAAACATCTTGAACTCTCCCAATATCATTAATTCCACAGCTTAACAGGTGCTTAATTCAGACATTAACATTATACTCCATTTGCTGTAAAACACTCTGGGGTTCTTGTTGCATGTTGCATTGTGCTTAACTTTGTTGTGTAAAGAGGCAGTATCATTGATATCTTTTTCAACTTGCAGATGTCCTCACTATCCTGTCTGTATGTTCACAAGGCTTCCAAAAATGTGCTTTTCCCTAAAATACCTAAAACACTCACAGCAACCAGAATTTTTCATGTCATATCATATTATGTAGTGAGTGCTGAGTGTTTAATTCTGCAGTACTTTTCCTTATTAATAGTGTACAAAGCATTCATTGTTTACCACAACCTAATGTTTCCCCTAGGTGCTATCTGAAATATATGATTTATGCAGGTACATGTCTATGCATAAGAATCTTAATGTTAAACTAGCCTAGTTTTCCTGGTATGTGAGTCCTGAAATGGATCTACTATTGGCTGAAACCATTTCTGCTCTGCATGAGCAGCCTGGTCCTGCATGTTTTCCATCATATGCACAGGGATATAAGGTTCAAGCTTAGATGAATTTCTACCTGAGACACAGCATCTAAAACTGTGCACGTTCCCAGCCATGTTTCTGCTGCTAAGCTGTCTCTCACAATGACCACTGTCAGCAGAAAAGCACTCCCAGTGGCACCAATGAGATCAGTGGACAAGTCCTGACCTGTGTTTTTTTTGTTTCCAAGCCTGTCAAAGGTAGAAAGGATAGCACATTCCAATCTGGATTACCAAGATCCTGGACTGCAGCTGTGGTGCACCCCAATCAATGACTCATATCATTGAAGACAGCCCCCTGACAAAATTCACAGAGGGCTTATAGAGTTCCGTTTAGCCATTGCAGAAGCTATTGCCTGGCTTGGTGATTACTGATTACAAGCTAAAAAACTTACTGCATACGCATAAAAAAAAGCTCCTAGGTCCGCAGTCTGAATATCCATGGAGGAAACTTCAACGGCTATTAAGACCTCCAGTTTGGGAGTGAGAGGGGCTTACTACAGGTATAAGAACATAACATAAGAAATAGGAGCAGGAGTAGGCCATCTAGCCCTTCGAGCCTGCCCCGCCATTCAATAAGATCATGGCTGATCTGTTGTGGCTCAGTTCCACTTTCCCGCCCTCTCCCCATAACCCTTAATCCCCTCTCTTATCAAAAACCCATCAACCCGCTTCTTAAAAATATTTAGCGAGGCAGCCTCCACCACTTCAACGGGCAGAGAATTCCAGAGATTCACCACCCTTTGAGTGAAGAAGTTCCTCCTCAACTCCGTTCTAAACCGCCTCCCCTTTATCTTGAGGCTGTGCCCCCTAGTCCTACTGTCTTTTTTGAGCGGGAAGAGTCTCTCCACCTCTATCCTATCCATCCCATTCATCATCTTATACGTCTCAATGAGATCTCCCCTCATTCTTCTAAACTCTAGCGAGTACAAGCCTAGTTTATTCAGCCTCTCCTCATAGCTCAACCCCCTCAACTCCGGTATCAGCCTAGTAAACCTCCTCTGCACTCCCTCCAGGGCCAAAATATCCTTGCGCAGGTGCGGCGCCCAAAACTGCACACAGTACTCCAGCTGCGGCCTCACCAATGCCCTATACAGCTGCAGCAAGACCTCCCTACTTTTATATTCAATCCCCCTCGCTATAAAGGCCAGCATCCCATTTGCCTTCCTGACCACCTGCTGCACCTGCAAGCTGGGTTTTTGCGACTCATGCACAAGGACCCCAAGGTCCCTCTGCACCGTCGCCTGCTGCAGTTTTTCGCCACGTAAGTAATAGTCCTTCCTACCATTCTTCCTACCAAAGTGGACCACCTCACACTTGCCAACATTAAATTCCATTTGCCATTTCCTGGCCCATTCGCCCAGCCTATCTAGATCCTTCTGCAGACTCTCCACACCCTCCGCACAATTTGCCTTTCCCCCAATCTTGGTGTCATCAGCAAATTTCGACACCCTGCACTCGGTTCCCTCCTCCAGATCATCTATATAAATGGTAAATAGCTGAGGCCCCAGCACCGACCCCTGGGGCACCCCACTAGTCACCAACCGCCAATCCGAATAGCACCCATTGACCCCCACTCTCTGCCTCCTATTTGACAACCAATCCTCTATCCACGCTAACACCCTACCCCCAACTCCATGTCCCCTGACCTTCTGCAATAACCTCTTGTGTGGTACCTTGTCAAACGTGTCACATAATAGCTAGTGGACTGCTGCACCTGAGATGCTACCTGCAACAAACTGCTGGTACAACCTGATTGCACAAGTATGTTCAAAAGAATATCATTTGTTTGAAAGTAGGTTTGTGAGGTTCCGTTTCCCAGTTTCATTTACTGCTACTTGTGAAATATAAATCCAAATCTTCCAGTCTCTGAATTATTGGAAACCAGATGCACATCAGAGCCCCTTGAAAGTCCTTGCACATTGACATACGTGGAAATTTCCAAGGAAGTTTAAACTTAGAATGGACTGATTCACTGCTGCCCGGGACCTTCCACAAAAGTCTCTCGCTCAAAGCTTGGGGCAGAGACATGGGCTGATGACTGTCTTCCTGTCTCCATCTCCAATGCATATGGCTTCCTTTTATGTTTTTGGGTTTTTACAATCAATCGTTTTCTTAGTTTCAGCCGAATTGGTTATTTGTATTCCTCGCACTGCTAGAAGGTGAAGTGGCCTGCATCTGCTAAATATCTTAAATGAGACAGAATGAGGGGAGGGAGAGCACTTAAGGGGAGCAGAGTGAGGGGGAGCTGGGACATCCAGTGCAGAAAGGAGGCTGTTGACAGAGGGGCCCCATCCACTTTTTGTGCCTGTGGCCTGAACAGTGTGTCTTTCTGGGCATCCCCACCACCCCTCAACTCCTCCCAAAATTGAAGCTGGGCAGGAAATGGCCTTTAATTGATTGTTAATTACCCACAAGGCCCTGGCCAGCCTAGGCTTCTCCCATCTCTTGTAAAATTTTGTAAAGTGATCATTTAAGTGATACAGATAGACTCGTTTTTTTTTCAGTTTAAAACTTGTTCAAATTAATTTTCTCATACAAGTTATAATAGAATAAGATGGTTTAATTAATAATTGACTATAAATTGTGATTTTAAAAATAGATTGTTTTGCAACCCAGAAGAGTGTTCAAGGAATTTTCCAAATCATTACTTTTAAATTCCTGTACATTGGGCATTTGGAGTTCTTTTGTTCACTACATTATGAAATTTACATTTTTGGTTTGTTCAAATACATCTGTGCCACATTAGCATCTTATGCACTGCATTTCAGTGTTTGTCTAATGTCACTTTGTGTTACATTGCTAGTAATGTGGTAGAAAAGCATTTCAGTAATCTTAATTTCTTCATTAAGATTTGCGACATAATATGCAAATGGGAGCAGACCTCTAAAGAACAGCATCCTGGAAAATTTGAGGGAACTAGGACTGTCCGGCTAACTTATAAAAACAGGTAAATGATTGAAGCAGACAGAGTTAGTGAGAATGTTTACTTATCCTTCCTCAGTTTTACCATATTCCTTACAAGAATTACAACAACTATTCTTTTATTATTCTTTGTTTAATTATATTCCAGTACCAAATTAGGAGATGTTTGGAATTGGATTGTATTATTTTTTAATATTGTCAACACAAAAAAAAATTTCCAACCCAACAGAAGTACTTCTGATTGTAATTGAGATATACAAGAGTTATCAAGTTAATAGTTTGTGAACATGTCAACAACTACCTAGTTCAAGCATTGCCTGAAATCCCACATCTGGTTAAATGCTCTTTTGTATACTATTTGAGAAACTCATTTAAACAGCTACCTCATGTCGATAAAGACAAGAAAATTGCATTTGTATCATGTCTTTCATGACTCAAGGATACTGCCTCCCAGGTGATGTACCATGGCATTATTTTGAAGAAGTGTTAGATGTTCTTACTGGCATCCTGGTCAGCTCGTTCATCCTTCGCTCAACATCATGAGAAATTCAAAGAGCAGCCAAAGGCCAATAGATTTTGGGTGGAAATTTCTAGAAAAATGCATGCATAGTGAGGGCACTTCAAAAGGACTTCATTAATTGTAAAGCTTTTGACATCCTGGGTTTGTGAAAGACACTATTTTTTTTTAATATATTGAATATTTGATCCATTGGGACTACAGAAGATGAGCTCTTTTTGT
This sequence comes from Carcharhinus amblyrhynchos, assembly GCF_965287045.1. Taxonomy (NCBI): domain Eukaryota; kingdom Metazoa; phylum Chordata; class Chondrichthyes; order Carcharhiniformes; family Carcharhinidae; genus Carcharhinus; species Carcharhinus amblyrhynchos. Next base: position 61,401,564 of record NC_137335.1, read on the forward strand.
AAGTTATTGAATTGAACATCTTCATGTTCCCAGCTGAAGGCATAACAATGCTTTAATCAGGAATCCCAATAACTTTAAGGTAAAAGCAGAGTACTAGGATGCTTGAAATCTGAAGAAGTCATATGGACCTGAAATGTTGCCTAGAATTTTACTGTCCTGCCCACCACAGGAATCAGAGCAGGCAAGGGGCAAATGACGAAAAGGTCCATTGACCTCGAGTGGGATTTTACAGTTTCAGCACAAGCAAGGCCATAAAATCCCGCCACTCTGTTTCTCTCTCCACAGAGCTGCCAGACCTACTGAACTTTTCAGCATTTTCTGTTTTGTTTAATCCAGGATCTTTGTAAAGAATATTAATCTAAGGATTTCAGATGAACTTTTAATCCCTTTATTTTAACTCATCCAAAAATTTTCAAATTGTTCATCCATGTCAAGAGAAGTACTGGATCCTCTTAAGATAAATTGGCCCAAATTATATTGCATTTACATTACCATTTATTGAGATATGATGCTTCAAATCCACTCAATGATGAGTATATCACTGCTTGTCAAAATATTCAAACAGGAAAGTCAGACTACAAAATCACAAACTAATTTTCCTTTATTAACAAATTTAGGTGCTGGTCATTATTTTGTTGATAATAAACCTCTCAAGATATGGGTTAGACATTATTAATAGATGCAATTAATATTGGAGATTGCATAGGCAATAAAAGTGGATTACGGCAACTCAGCATCAATCAAGTTCTATTCATTACAAGTTAACATTACGCCTAACATCCAAGATTGATATAAAGTCAGCAACGTAAATTTAGATTAGATTCTATATAAAGCCAACAAGTTAAGATAATTGAAAAGCCAGTCTATTGTGTTAAAGTCCAATCATTCGTTCCTACTGATAAGTTTAAAATTTTTGCAGAGATTTCCAGATTTTATATGCAACTTCATCCTTGCATCTTGGTATGGTAAGGTGAACTCTTCCTTTTGGGACTGCTTCCAGGCAACAGGTTGACCAATCTCTTTCTATCACAGAAGTTAAACCCTCCTTCTAGCATCTGTCTTCTCCTGTTAGCACAAACTTTCTTTCTTTTCTCAGGAACTTAACCTACCTGCAACTGATACACAATTATTTGCTTATTGCTGACTGGCAGAGCTCTTCAATTTCCTTGAACTCCTGTAACTTTCCTTATATCAGCAAAACATTTTATATCATCTTCTGTGGGTGGCTGCTGTCTACACTTTTCTATGAACAGCTTAATTTCTGTCTTTCATACTTTCTGATTCTATTTTTTCATTTATTCATACATCACCGAATAGAATGAACCCACCTCATGACAAGAATTCGCCACAAGTATATATCACGTCCTATAATGAGAATATTTTGTTGTCTTAAGAAACTTACCTGCTCCTGGGGCTGGGCCTCTTGTACAGTGTTCCCCACCTGACAGGGAGCTAAACCTACCAGTGCACCTGGCTTCCAGGTGGGGAACCATTTAAGGAAACATACCACCATGGAGTTAAAACTGTGCAGCATTCAAGGAAACTCAGACTTCCCAACCAGAATTCCGTCCCCCTCACCAACTGGAAATCTCACCCAGTGAATAGACATATGAGCATTTGCAATAGGAACACAAGTACGCCATTCAAGTCCCTTGAGCACTCTGCCATTCAGTAAGATCATGGCTGATCTGTTTGTGTCTCGAATTCCACATTGTCATCTACCCAATTACCTTTCATTCCCTGGTCTGACAAGAATCTATCTACCTTTACCTTAAAAATATTCAATAACCCACCTTCATTGCCTTTTGAGGCAGAGATTTCAAAGTCGCACAACTTTCTGAGAGAAAAATAAATCTCCTTATCCCTGTCCTAAAAAGGTGACTCCTAACTTTAAAATAGTACCCCCTATCAGAATTCACAAGGTTTTTACTTTCAAGTTTACTCATTATCTCTGCTTCCTGTATGTCTGTCCAGTCTCCTAAATAAATATTCACATCATTTTTTAATAATAAAATAAGTTCTGAGAAATTTGCATTTTTGAAGATTGTAATGAATCCACCTCAAAGACTATCTGGACAGGAGAAGACAACAGCTCAAAGGGAAAGACAGATAGATTAATGTCTTGAGCAGGAGCCTTCGTCAACACTGACACAGATTTTGATTTTGAATGACAGTTTTACACTGTTTTCACATTCACAGGCTCTATTTCTCTTCACAAGCTCGTTCGGAAACAGATCGAGAGAAACTATTGCTGATGTACCAAACAAATGTTGAAATTGTAAATGGACACTTTCCTGTAAACAAAGAACTTGCATTAGAAATGGCGGCGCTCCTAGCTCAGGTAAGAGTGTAACTTGTTAAATAATTCCAATTTCAATCATTTGTCTCATGTTAATTGATAAAGAGGAAATGTATTAGCTAAATACATAAGTGTTCAGATGCATAAAACCCAACTGTGTTAAAACAATTTTATAAGTATTTCTCTTTCTTTACGCCCCTATTAATTGGGGCAGCACGGTAGCACCGTGGTTAGCACTGCTGCTTCACAGCTCCAGGGACCTGGATTTGATTCCCGGCTCGGGTCACTGTCTGTGTGGAGTTTGCACATCCTCCTCATGTCTACGTTGGTTTCCTCCAGGTGCTCCGGTTTCCTCTGACAGTCTAAAGATGTGCGGGTTAGGTTGATTGGCCATGCTAAAATTGCCCCTTAGTGTCCTGAGATGCGTAGGTTAGAGGGATTAGAGGGTAAATGTGTAGGGATAAGTGGGTAGGGCCTGGGTGGGATTGTGGTCAGTACAGACTCGATGGGACAGATGGCCTCTTTCTGCACTATAGGGTTTCTAAATTTTTTCATTGTGCTACCATATAACACACACTCAGTCTGTGTTATATCTTCATGCAGACTTCTGTCAGACTCACTACTACAGTCTACTACTCCTGGGGAGATGGTTGTATAATGGGATGTCACTAGACTAGTAATCCAAAGATTCAGGCTATTGCTCTGCGAACATGGGTTCAAATCCCGCCAGGCAGCCATGAATTAATCAATCTACAATTGAAAGCCAATAACAGTAACCATTAAATGATCATCAATTGTCCTAAAAACTCATCTTGTTTGCTAATGTTCTTTCTGGAAGGAAATCTGCCATTCTTACCTGGTGTAGCCTGCATTTGACTCCAGATCTACAGCAATGTGGTTGACTCTTAACTGCCCTCTGAATTGGCCCCACAAGCTACTCAATTAAGGATGGGCAAAAAGTGCATGCCTTGTTAACAACACCCACATCCCATGAAAGAATAAATTATATGACTCTCTAGATCATAATGTTTCCAGACTCCCACATATTAACCCTTACAATCCTAAATACCCTAATACTACAGTTAAAAAGCAATATTACAACAGTACAAAATTGCACCACAAATACGTGTGACCATTAACAGTAGTAAGAATACTGTGTGGTAACAGAAGGGAATTTTCTCTTTCACGACTCTTATGACCCAGATTGGAGAACTGAAGAATTTTGAATTCTAGACTTTAGACATATTTTAAAATATAATTTGAGCTACACTATTTACACACTTGCTAACTGCTGTCATAAATAACATGATGTGGGTATAGGTTGGACTAAAACCTGGTGTTGTCATAAATAACAGCCAGAGTCTGACATGAACCTCATCCTTCACCAAAACCATCAGTGTTAAAATCCCAGATTAGACACCAGATACACGGGACACCAGAGACCAGGTACATGGCACATACTCTTGCAACTCGGCCAACATTGTCTACCTGATACGCTGCAGGAAAGGATGTCCTGAGGCATTGTACATTGGGGAGACCATGTAGACACTACGACAACAGATGAATGAACACCGCTCGACAATCACCAGGCAAGACTATTCCCTTCCCATTGGCAAACACTTCAGCGGTCATGGGCATTCGGCCTCTGATCTTCGGGTAAACGTTCTCCAAGGCAGCCTTCATGACATACAACAGCACAGAGTCGCTGAGCAGAAACTGATAGCTAAGTTCCGCACACATGAGGACAGCCTCAACCGGGATCTTGGGTTCATATCACACTATCTGTAACCCCCATGATTTGCCTGGGCTTGCAACATCTCATTTACTGTTCTGTCTGGAAACAATACACATCTCTTTAATCTATGCTTAATGCTATCTCCACTCACATTGTCTGCACCTTTAAGACCTGTAAAGACGCGCATTCTAATCAGTATTCTGTAAACTCTGTGTGCCTTTATATGCCCTGTTTGTGATCAGAACTCCCCACTCACTTGACGAAGGAGCAGCGCACCGAAAGGTAGTGGCATCTACTGCCAAATAAACCTGTTGGACTTTAATCTGATGTTGTGAGACTTATAACTGTGTTTTCCCCAGTCCAATGCCGGCATCTCCACATCAAAATCCCAGATTGACAGGAACAAAGCAGCAGATTGAGTTGTTGCTTTTCCACTGCTCCTCTTCGATTCATCATAGTTAAAAACACCTCTTATAATTTTGTTCAAGCTTGGAATGTGTATCAGAAAAATGTGCTGAACCCTTGATGAGCAAAAAAAGTTAACATTTTTAACTTACCTCTGTTTAACCCCTTTAATCCAATGACACATGATGGAATCATGACATCAGCAGCCCTTCAAATTTGGTCATTCCCTACAGGATGATGCAATCTAAGAGAAATAATGCTGAGGACTATCATACTGAGCTGGACCCATCTGTAACCAAAATTCTCCCAGCAAGGATGGTGAACAGCAGTTAGGAGCGGCACCCTGATTTTTTTATATTTCTTGGCTGGAGATGCTAAAACCTGACGAAGCACCATGTTGCTGGTTCAGCAGAGGCTGACTAATAGAGCACAAAAGCTTCCAACAGATTGCACCATTGACCTTTTTGGTAATATGTCAAGAAATTTCAAACTGCCATAGATTAAAAGGATATAATTCAGACTGGCACTTTAGGTGGAGACTTAATTTCCTGTAGCAATTCATTGATTTTTGCCAGTTTGTGAATCCTATTTAACATTGCAGCTTTTCTCAGCAAGAACTTTTAGTATTAGGATGTCCAAATTAAAATAATATTTTTGACAAATTTGACTCTCTTGTAATGCATTTTAAACAGTCTAAGGGTGAGATGGCACAACAGCAATTAATTATGCATTTTTCATTAGGTGGAGTTTGGAGACTTTGAGCGACCGTTTTCGACTCCAGCAGCTCAGATCTCAATCCAATCCAAATCAAACCAAACACTGAAGCAAGTAATTGAGAAATTTTATCCAAAAAGATATAAACAAGGCTGTACAGATGAGCAAATTAAGTATGTATGGAATCCATTCAGTACACCTGCCAGTTTTCTATAACTTTGCTACTCTTTTCAGTAAATATTTAAGTAATTGATGATGTAGCTCTATACAGTTGTTGAAAGAATCATTGTGTTTATTGTACAACTACTTGAGTGCTGAAATAAAGTCATCAGCTTTTCACTGGTAGCATTCCAAAACACACCTTAACTTATGGAAATAAAAATAATCACAATGTTCAAACATATATTTTGAATAAATTAATGCAGTGGAAAATACTGTTTTACTGTACTATTGTGTGTCTACTTTAGGCAGCTATGTCAGCGACTTTCTACTAAATGGATGGCTCTGCGCGGACGTGCTACTGCTGACTGTGTGCGCATTTACTTTACTGTAGCAAGGAAGTGGCCTTTCTTTGGAGCAAAACTGTTTGCAACAAAGGTAGGATCCTGTTTACTCTTATCCAGGTTTGATTTCCATGTGTGAATTTTCTTTTATCATTGTGACATTGTGCAGAGTAAATGTGTCATAAAGTACCAGCTGAGACCTAGTTTTAAATATACTTAGCTTTGTTATTTCGTTCATTCCTTCCTTCATTTTTACATTATATATTCATATATATGGTTTAATGGTGAGACACAATATAAGTTGTACATTTGTGTGGAAACACTGAGCAGAAGAAGTTGCTTTCCCAACAAATAGCAGTGGAGATGGAGCTACTCCAACTGAAGTTCACACAAACATGATGTAGGTGGCTATAGACTGACACTGGCAGAAGGGAATAAACCTCTGACTGTCCTCCCTTCTAGATAACGATGAAAAGACATGTAAATGCGTAACAGATATTTTGTGTCGGTCTTCAGTGGAAGACACAAATAACGTGCCAAAAATTGATGACAAGAAGGCTGTGGCAAGTGAGAACCTAGAAACTATCATTATCACGAAAGAGGCAAGCTAATGGAGCTAAAGGTAGACAAGTCACCTAGCCCTGATGGAATGCATCCCTGGGTACTAAAAGAGATGGCGGGGAAATAGCAAATGCGCAAGTGGTAATTTACCAAAATTTGCTGGACTCTGGAGTGATTCCCACAGATTGGAAAACAGCAGATGTGATGCCACTGTTTAAAAAAGGAGGTAGACAAAAGGCAAGTAACCACAGGCTGGTTAGCTTAATTTCTATATTAGGGAAAATGCTTGAATATATAATCAAGGAAGAAATAGTGAGACATCTGGATATAAATTGTCCCATTGGAAAGACGCAGCATGGGTTCATTAAGGACAGGTCATGTTTGACTAATTTGGTGAAATTCTTTGAGAACTTCACATGTGCAGTAGAAAATAGGGAACCTATGGATGTGGTGTATCTGGATTTCCAGAAGGCACCAAAGGTGCAGCACCAAAGGCTGCTGCATAAGATAAAGGTGCACGGGTAATGTATTAGCATGGATAGAGGATTGGTTAACGGAGAGCAAAGAATGGGAGTAAATGGATGTTTTTCTGGTTGGCGATCAGAGACTAGTGGTGTGCCTCAGGGATCAGTGTTGGGACCACAAATGTTTACGATCTACATAGATGATTTGGAGTTGGAGGCCAAGTGTACTGTGTCAAAATTTGCAGATGACACTAAGATGAGTGGCAGAGCAAAGTGTGTAGAGGATGCTGAAAGTCTGCAAAAGGATATAGATAGTCTGAGTGAGCAAAGGTCTGACAGATGGGATACAATGTTGGTAAATGTGAAGTCATCCATTTTGGTAGGAATAGTAGCAAAATGGACTATTACTTAAATGGGAAAAAAAAGCAGCATGCTGCTGTGCAGAGGAACCTGAGTGTCCTTGTGCATGAATCTCAAAAATTTGGTTTACAGGTGCAGCAGGTAATTAAGAAGGCAAATGGAATTTTGTCCTTCATTGCTAGAGGAATGAAGTTCAAAAACAGGGAGGTTATGTTGCAGCTGTATAAGGTGCTGGTGAGGCCATACCTAGAGTACTGTTTACAGTTTTGGTCTCCTTACTTGAGAAAGGATATACTGGCACTGGATGGGGTGCAGAAGAGGTTATGGCCACATCCCAATTGTCAGTGCTCAGAAGGTAAATTTTAAACATGTTCCTATCATGTAGAAAATTGATCATTAACTTTAATGCATTACCTGTGGTTGTGAAAAATTGACGAAGGTCATACACGCTAAGTAGTAATGGTTTTCAGCACATTTCCATGATGTGACTAATCTAAAGCTTCTATTGTTTTTGACTTTTGGTTATCGTTCACCCTGCGGACACTATAGTTAAGAAAGCCCATCAATGCCTCTACTTTCTCAGGAGACTAATGAAATTTGCCATATCTGTTACAACTCTTAGCAACTTCTACAGATGCACTTAGACTAGGTTGATTCTGGAGATGAGGGTTGGCTTATGAGGAGAGACTGAGCAAACTGGGACTATACTCATTGAAATTCAGAATGAGGGGAGATCTTATAGAAACATATAAGGGGAAGGAAACAGATAAGATAGAAGCAAGTAAGTTGTTTCCACTGGCAGAAGAAACTAGAACTAGGGGGCATGGCCTCAAAATAAGGTGGAGCAGATTTAGGACTGAGTTGAGGAGAAACTTCACCCAAAGGGTTGTGAATCTGTGGAATTCCCTGCCCAATGAAGCAGTTGAAGCTACTTCATTAAATGTTTTTAAGGCAAGGATAGATTAATTTTTGAACAGTAAAGGAATTAAGGGCTATGGTGAGCAGGAGGTACGTGGAGCTGAGTCCATGAAAAGATCAGCCATGATTTTATTGAATGGCGGAGCAGGCTCGAGGGGCCAGATGGCCTACTCCTGCTCCTCGTTCTTATGTTCTTATTCAACCCTGGAACATTACAAGGGAAGATATTCACTAATGGTCTAAATGTAACTAAATCATAAATGCATTCTTTATAATGAATGATTTTACTGCACATTGGAGGAATCTTCTGCCAACATTTTGATTTGCTTTATTATTGTCACGTGTATTAGTATAAAGTGAAAAGTATTGTTTCTTGCGTGCAGTACAAAGCATACCATACATAAGGAAGGAGGGAGTGCAGAATGTAGCATAACAGTTATAGCTAGGGTGTAGAAAAAGATCAATTTAATGTGAGGTAGATCTATTCAGAAGTCAGATGCAGCAGGGATGAAGCTGTCTTTGAGTCGTGATCTCAGACTTTTGTATCTTTTTCCCAAAGGAGGAGGCTGGAAGAGAGTATGTCCAGGGTGTGTGGGGCCCTTGATTATGCAGCTGCTTTGCTGAGGCAGCGGGAAGTGTAGACAGTGTCAATGGATGGGAGGCTCGTTTGAGTGATGGACTGGGCTTCATTCACAACCCTTTGTAGTTCCTTGCGGTTTTGGACAGAGCAGGAGCCACATCAAGCTGTGATACAACCAGAAATAATGCTTTCTATGGTGCATCTGTAGAAGTCAGTAAGAGTTGTGATGGACATGCCAAATTTCATTAGCCTCCTGAGAAAGTAAAGACGTTGATGGGCTTTCTTAACTATAGTGTCCGCGTGGTGAATGATAACCAAAATGTCAAAAACAATAGCTTTAGATTAGTCACATCATGAAAATGTGCTGAAAACCATTACTACTTAGCACGTATGATCTTTGTCAATTTTTCTTAGAGGCATTTGAGAGCCACGGGTAATGCATAAAAGTTAATGATCAATTTTCTACATATTTCACGAGTGATAGAAATATGTTTGAAATTTACCTTCTCAGGACTGACAATTGGGATGCGGCCATTGTAATAAGGAAGGTTGGTGAACAGGAGATCACATTGTCAGTTCAACCAATTTAATTCAGTTTAAGTTCTTCTGTTATTAACATATGCTGTCTTGTAGATACATGATAGTTCTGCTTCTATTTTTATGTAGCCTATTGCTCAACCACGATCTGATACTGCACCAATATGGTTAGCTGTGCATGAGAATGGCATCAGCATATTGGAATACAACTCTATGGTAAGAATAGCCACCATTAATAGAATAGTACCACAATTTTCAATCCAAGAAAGGCTTTTCCTCTGTTGTGAAGGAAGTTATTAGGAATGACTTCTGTGTACTTGCATGGAGAGGGTTGAGAGATCAGTTAAAACTTGACCATTGAAAGATAAAATTCCGGAACAATAAGCAATACAAATTGATTCACCAGTGCAAGCAGAATATTAGGAAAAGTCTGCAAAATTCAGTACAACTATAGATATAGAAGTGTTATTGCCAGCTGTTCTTTCAACTAGACTGAACTATGGCTCCAAAATGAGAGAAAACATAATATATGGCTCTTTGACGTTGGTCTTATTTGCTGACGATTAATTTGCAATTGGAGATTTGTAAGTAATTAAATGTCATGAAATCTTAAGTTTAACAACAGAGGGCCCTATTTTACCATTGCATCGGGCACGAAAATATGATAAAGTCGGGTGTGAGGCCATTAACGCAGTCCATGCAGATGGCCACTTTACCGAAACCCGGGAATGGTGGCGATCCGATTCGCACCCAAAATGGGCGCAACGGCAATTTAAATGCATTTGTATGTATTTCAATACAATTGCCCACGCAACTTTATCAGCATTTCCCCCTTTATCGCCACGTTCGCCGATCCGGAATTGTGCCAACATGAACATGCTGAATAAAAGTCTGAATCGGGTGCTCCAGCTGCTGAAGAAGCGAGTTCAGAGCTTCCAACGGCTCTCTGACTCAGATTGATGGTGAGGGAGGCAGGTCAGATCATTCTCTAGTTGTGGTTGGGGGGGAGGGAAGTGAGGCCAGATCATTGTCTGGTGGGTCGGTGGAGGGGGCAGGTCAGATGTATTCTTGTGGGGAGGGAGGCCTGATCGTTGTTGGTGGGCAGGGGGAGGGGGGCCAATCATTGTCTGGTGGGGGGGTTGAGGGTTGATTGTTGTCTGTAATGGTGGGGGTGGCTGGCAGCTGGATCTCTGGTGAGGGGGGTAGGGGGTCCACTGCCACTCTGCGGGCAATCGTTGGGGGGGAGAGAGGGCAGGGGTCGCAATCAATCTGGGTAGCGGAGGGGTGGATAAGTGATGTCTGTGGGGGCCATTGCTTCCGCTTTTCACTCCCGAGCCGCTTTACCCGTTTTCTGTAACCCGGGAGCGATCTGACATGGGTGCGCTTTTTCAAATTTGTTTCTAACTGCACACGCGCAGTTCAGAGCTCCAATCGTTTCGACTGTGCTAAGCCTCGCCCACAGCATGAATGGGACCCATAATTTTTTTTTTCAGGCAGAGCGCTAATGGGGGCACGTAAAAGCAGATTTCTAACTCCGATCTGAATTATGCCCAGATTCGGCACTTAGAATGAAAATGATAAAATCAGGCCCATAGTGTATGTATGAATTCAGAAATTAGTATTAAATAACTCAGGAGAAGCAAGGCCTCTCAGGTTAAGTCTGGACCTTTGCTGCCCTGGGTTCCTTAACCTGCTCCACCCCATTCCCAGAATTTCCCTGGAGGGGTCAGTCGTCCTCCAAAAATGACCAAGCAGCTGACTGCAATTCAAGCATTCTCAGGCAGAGTTAGTCTGCCAGCCTTCAATTCAGTCTTGTGGCAGGAATGCCATCCGTTTCCATTCTGCCTACTAGATGTTAGTAAAAAGTCTGACAACACCAGGTTTTAGTCCAACCGATTTATTTGATAATACTCACAAGCTTTCGAGGGGACTGCCTCTTCGTCGGGTGAATGGAGAGTTCTGGCCTCAGACAGAGCATATAAAGCACAGACAGTTTATGTGCTTTATATGCTCTGTCTGAGGCCAGAACTCTCCATTCACCCGACGAAGAGGCAGTCCCCTCGAAAGCTTGTGAGTATTATCAAATAAATCGGTTGGACTAAAACCTGGTGTTGTCAGACTTTTTACTGTGTTTACGCCAGTCCAACGCCGGCATTCCCACATCATGACTACTAGATGTTAGCCGCCCTTAAAAATTTACCTGTATGAAGAAGGTAATCATCATTAGTCACTAAGACAATAATTAAAAGGTATTGATACAATTTTATATTTGCTGTACCTAATTACCATACTTTGCTTTATTTCCCCAATTCTGCAGCGCTTAATAACGACATATGTGTACAAAAATATTGTGGCCTTTGGAGGCTGTCGTGATGATTTTATGCTAATAATTGGAAAAACAGCAGAGAATGTATGTACAAAAGATAAATCAACACAAAAGCTCCTGTTTGGCATGTCTAAACCCAAGGTTTGTATGATTATATTTTGAATATATCTGCACATAAAACAATTGAATGCAGTTTATCTGTATAACTAGTTTACTGAGCAGCAAATGTAGTATCTGCTCTTTAATTATGGCTAATCTAAAAGACAACTGAATGCATTAAAAAAAATCATTTATATAGGATCACATTTATATAGAAGTATTAACATAACAAAATACTTGATAGTTGGGGAATAGAGCTTCAATCTAGGAAGGAGTATAAGGGAAATCAGAGGAGGGAAATTAAAGTATAATTCAGTAGGTAGACTATAAGGACTCTCTTTATGAGAGGTGAGACATGGCAAGCCAGAGGAGATTGTGTAGGGATAGAGTCGAAGAAATTGTAGGCAACTAAAAGCATATTGAACTCAATGGACAGAATTTAGTCCCGGTGTAAACAGCAAAACCTGTAGTGGGTCAGAATTTGCCAGTGGGCTTTGCCGTGGCATAAGTATTCCAGGTTTCCCAGACAGTCAGAAAGGGGATGCTGATGTGGAGATTCTGTCAAAGGAAGGATTTTTAATTAATGGGTCCCTGGTGGGGGTACAAATGGCTGAACTGGACTAGGTTCCTAAAGCTGCAGTGACAACAGAATTGCGAGGACATCAGTGAAGGTTGTCTTCTAGGTCTCTTCACTCTCTCTATTTTGGCATTTGTGGGCTTGAAATGAGGTGATCTTTCCCAAGGATAAGAAGAAGAGGCCGGCTTCTTAAACCAAGCCGGTGTGCATGAACGACACCAAGGAAGTTAGCAACAGCTGTGGTCCTTCCTACCTGGAAATAGCGCACTAAGAGAATCAGGAGCACATAACAATAAATGGCATAATACTTTCACATGCCAACCCCCAAATCTGACTTTCCTAGTGTTCTCCTGCACAGTACTTCTTGGGTCAACATATCTTGCAGCCTCACACATTCCCCTCAATCCAGGCACCTCATCCTATGGCTAATTCCCCACACCCTCCACAAACGATCCTTCATTTCTAGCCACCCAAGTAATTTCTAACATTCGTACAAATCTGGGAAGAGGCAGAAACGTGGGTTGGAAGTGGTGTGCCAGTAAGAGGCATTTGACAACCACAGGCAATGCAAGCCCATCTGGTGCATTGAGCTTGTGTCCAGGAGGCTGCAGATATCAACAACAATTTGCCATGACAGCCTGGGACACTGAGGGTTAGATATGTTAAGAGGGATGATCCTCTCTGACTCTAGACCTTATGTGGGTAATCATCTCCCTAGAGCTGAACACCATGTTCATTTCCTCTGCCTTATGGAGCAGCATGTCACTGAGAAGACTGTTTGTGTTGCTCCTATTCCTTCTGGCAGTGATGGTTTGCTGCTCTTGTTCCTCATCACATGTGTAAAGTGCTTCCATGCCATCATGAAAGTGTAACTGAAAGTGAGTGAAATGAGTTTCAAGTTGTCAGCGATCATCTGTAATGTAATGAAAGCGCCTTCTAAGAAGAGGTGCTATGAGGAGCAGCCTCTCGCCTGGACATGGCTGCAGCTTTTCACCAATCAAAGGTTTCTGAACTTGCCAGTTTAACTAAAGAAGCATTCTCAACTACGCCTTCGCCTTGATGACCCTGACGAGTTGTTGACGAGTTCAGAAAGAGGTCCGGGTGCTGACAGTTAAAACTGGAATCTTTGGTCAAAACATCAGCTGGTGAACTATTTCAATATCCGCGTCTCACAAAAGTCAGCAGCACAAGAGTCCCTGCTTACCTGTAAACCCACCTAGATGAAACCTGGATGTGGATAGGATAATGTCAGTATCCAAAACTAACACCACTTTAGAGTTTAATTCCCTGCAAGTACCCAAACTCACTTTGCAGACCTGTTAAAATTCCCATGGTTGGGTTTGGTGGGGTGGTGGCAGGAGAGGAGAATTCAGCAGAGTGGCAAGACAACATGGAATGAGAAGCAATTGTTGATGTGCCAATTTTAATTATCAGGCCTCATTTACAATACATAGATAGTGGAACTGGGATTTGTCAGTGTCTCACAAAAACCTCTCATTCAGGAATGGATTGGAACAGCAGAGGCCTAAGAGTTCCTTCTGAGGTCTAACAAAACGCTGTTCTTCGGGGGCTATCTTACCACCACCCTCAGGTCCCGTCCACTTGGCCCTCTCCAGTGCCTGTGGGAATTGACAGGGTACCAACTGGCACTGTCCAAGGGGCACCCCTCCCCACACCTGACCTACCTGGAGAGCCTCAGTGGCCTCCAGTCCTACCGACAGGGCCATCGGGCCTGTTGATGGGGATCATACATGATGCTCGCCGGACTGAATCTTCCCAGGCGAGGCCACAAAGCAAGTGAGCCCAGACAATAATGTCCCAATAGCGTTTAAATATCAAGATCAACCTTGCACCCTTTGTGGGTACAAAATTAATCTCGCTGGATATTTGGTGCTGGTAAGATCATGGGAGGTGAGAAATTGGATGCAATTTCTCAACTGTCTCACGATCTTACCGTCTCACCTTGCCCATCAGCTGGCGGTACAAGAAGATAAAATCACCCCTTTCGCCTTTTCAGCCTTTTTTGATATTGATCTCCTCTGTCCCGAGTTGGTGATATGGCTTGTTCACTCAGGACCAAATTAAAATGTAGTCAGATTCTGATGATATCAAGACCGATCCCTGTTATTTTGTAAGTGTAAACAATGCTTTAACATTAAAAATCTGACTCGCACCAATTATCAATTAAGCAAAAAGGACATGTGTGTTCTTGTCTTCTTGGTACATTTAATGAACAACTCGGGTCTAAAGTCCAAAAATGGATAAAATTAGCTACTTTCAACATGAAAAGGTTTTTAACGAAAAGACTATCTTGTATATCAGGATTGCAACTTACCTTGTGATTCTTTTCAGTAAGTCACATGAAAAGAAATTAAAATTTTAAAATGGCAATGCTTTTCACATCCTGAGATGTCTTCTATTTTGGAAACATTACATGGAATATGTTAGGCAAAGTATGCTTGAAATATGATTATAATAAATTGGCTAAAACATGCAAAAAAAATTATTGGAAATACTCAACAGTCTGGCTGTATCTGTGGGGAGAGAAAAACTGGCTGAATTTTCCTGTGGGTTTCCAGACTTCAATGTTGGGAACACAGGGCAGTGCCAAATACCACTGGCCTTGGTTTACTCACCAAAGTGACTTTACATGAAGCAGCATCCTAACTAATTGCTTCTATACTTGCTGTCAAATTAGGAATTTAAGTAGATCAGGGAAATAGGAGAGCCATGGCAATGAATGGATAGCAAATCAACTAGTGGAGCTGAGCACTGCTAGAGAAGAGGGAGACCTAGGTATTGTCTTGAAATGGAACATAAAAGCCTCTTCTTCATGAGTAAAAAGGACATCAGAGTACTGTGAGGGGCCTCAGGGTAGAGGGCTGATCTGTCCAGCAAAGTAATTGTGGCTGATCCTGAACTCCTGAGAGCATTGCAACCCCCAATAAAGTTAATTCAGCCACTCATGGACCACCTTCACTGGTCTCCTAACATGCGGGGTGGGGGGGGGGGGGGGGGGCGCGGTGCTAAATGATGTCAGAGTAGGAGGAAGGTGAAGAGCTAAAATGTGACTGTGCACACAGAGGCACAGTATGTTGAACATACTGTCAAGATGTTTATCCTCCTTGCTATGCCCTCAGGAACACTAAAGAAAAAATATCCAGCCATTCACTTGTTTAAAGTTAATTATTATCTCTAGACTTACATTAACACTGCAATGAAGTTGCTGTTAACATCCCCTAGTAGCCACACTCCGGCGCCTTTTCAGATACACTGAGGAAGAATTTAACATGACCAGTGCACCTAACCAGCATGTCTTTTGGACAAAACCAGAGCACTGAATGAAACCCACACAGACACAGGGAGAACATGCAGTATCCACACAGATGGTACCCCAAGCCAGGAATCAAATCCAGGTTCCTGGCAATGAGACAGCAGTGCTAACCACTCTGCCATTTGTTACATGGTGATTTATTTTGATTCCTAGTACTATATAAAGCTGTATTAGAAATATGACAAGTGCTATATCTCTAGTTTGCTCTGATACTTAGTGACTAAAGGGACACAGCTGAGCAGTCCTCTTATTTGCATTCAGAGAAAATTCTGTCATATACTTGAACTGACGTTTTTTTTTACAGATTCTCGAGATCACTTTGCTGACAGCTAGTTACATCAATGGTTTCCAGCATCAGAAAACAACAGTTCACCGCATGTCACTTCCATCTTCACTTTCTGCTCACACGGAAGGACACAAATTAAAGGACATGGGAAGTCAACCATTACTTTCATACTCCAGACCAACTAAAGAACCAACCTTGTTATAATATTGTTAGTATTGAAACCTAATGATATTTGCTACACAAAGCTGTTAGAATTCTACCTTTGGGCTGAAAAAAATGTTTAAAGGGTTTGTAGGCAACGCATGTAAAAATTCACTGCATCTGAAATTTTAATTGCTATCAGTGAAATCCTGTGTTTCCTACAGGCTAATGGCAATAATTCAAGCAAATTAACAACAAAATGTTTACATTTGTTTGTCTAATAATCTGGGCTCTAGTTCTGGACAGGAAGCTATGAAATACTGTGAGTGTTATGCTTTTCATGTCCTAGCTATTACTGACCAGCCTCTGGCCCCATCCTCCTCAGGCCTCACTCCCCTGGCATTGCCCAAGGGGCATTCCTTGCCCCCAATCTCCCAGGGGATTCCCAAATGCCTCCAGTTCTGTTGGCAAGGCCATCATATCTGGTCCCTATTAAGGGGAACCATATGTGATCCTTGCCAGAGAGAACTTCCACTGGCGAGGCCATAGAGGTAAGTGAGCCCAACTGATAGCACCTCGAGCTCAGTTGTAATATTTAAATGCCATTCTAAATAGCATTCAGCAAGAGACTGATTTCGCCACATATCCAGTGCCAGTAAGATCACAAGAGGCGAGAAATTGGACGCGAATCAGATTTCTCGGCTCTCGTGATCTTACCAGCTCACATTGTCGGTAAGGGCGAATTGGTAAGATCGTCCCCATGGTGTTCAGCCTTTATCATCACTTTCATCTTGGTGTTCCTTCACCATCTGATCTAGTTATATGTCCTGGATATCTGAAAAAAAAACAAGTGTAAGGTTGCAGTACAGGAACTTGGGGAAAATATGAAGAACATGCTTAAACCAAATACAACTTGTTAATCAGCAGAGTATGGAATAAGGGAAAAATGGGGTGTGAGAAAGAGAGAAAAGTGTGAGGGTACTTTTACCTTTTGATGGTTTCGGCCCCATTACTGGCTATTAGCCTCAGCAATGGGCATCCCAATAATGACCAGCATCATGGAGATTAGGACATGAAGACAAAAATCTCATAACCCTGGAGCCTGCTCTCTCCCCTGTGTTGTCTTTCTCATTGTATCCCAGGTCAGATTATTTTCAACTATGGCTCACAGACTTGCTCCAGCTACATTGCACCTCTTCCTTTTAGAGTGGCAGGCTAGCTATGTGTGGAATTCACCACCACAGAATGTAGTTGAGGCCAAAATCTCTGATTTCAAGAATAAATTAGATATAGCTGTTGGGGCTAAAGGGTTTAAGGGATATGGGAGGAAGGGGGGTGGGATTAGGATATTGAATTCGATGATCAGCCGTGATCAAAATGGATGGTGGAGCAGGCTCGAAGAGCTGAATGTCCTCCTCCTGCTTTTGGTTTCTATGTTTCTATCAGCAGTGCAGATCAACTTGAAATGGTTCTAGCCTCTCAAGATATTGGTCTTCAGCTGATGCATCCAGCAACAGACAGCATAGTTGGCATGAATACAGAGCTATGTAATAGACAATACCAAATTCATGTACTGCATGTCTTGTAATAAACAGGTGTAGGGTTAATAGCACATCAGGATCCCTGCTCCTGTTTCCAAGGGCCATCCAGTATAGTCCCCATTCTTTAAAAGGAGTTTTATGATTTTTCTGCTCAAAGCCTAAGGAGTTTTCTCCTCTTATTATTCATAATTATTGTAAGTTAATACCTATAGACTGTTCTTTCAAATGAACCCCAAATAGCTGTGCCTCAGCAAATTCTTCCTCAGCATATCTAGTATATTGTGTTCACTTAAGTACCTTAATATTTTTTTCCCATAACACATCAGGCTAGTGTGGTATGAGCAGTCCTCTTGATTATTGTTTCTAAAGACCTGAAAAAGAACAATAGCCAACAAAATGTTGGTCCAGTAACTGTCCAGGTTTGTAACTATTAGCTGTGTTTGACCCTTGAAATTAAAGTAAGAAGCAATGAACAGAAATACTATTGTATCATGTTAAATTATGTGAAGCTCCCATTGCGCTGTATTATGTTGTATTTAAATCTGTATCCATACAGATTTTGAATGGGGAAAAATAAATATGACATAATTTTAGGGTCAAATAGTCCACCATTATTGTTCCGTATCTTCATGTCTACTACAGCAATCTATAGAATTAATTCAAAATAGAAACTGAATTGAAAGCTCTGTTGGAATTGAAGCGGGAACTCTTTCCAATGAGTGAAGTAAATCAAAATTCAACATAGTCACAGTATTCTGATGTGTGTCCTGGAGTATGTTTTTACTGGAATCCTGCCGGTTGCATATCACTCCTTTAGAATGAACTGTATTCCAAGAAAAATTATACAGCCACAGCCAACTTGTGTGTCATTGTGTTGAATATTTCTCAGTTAATTTTTGTGTTAGGAGTCAAAATGTTACTGAGAGTTTAACATAGTTATGTGACTAGGCCCTGTTAAGTTAAGGAAAACAATTCATAAAGTTATATTACATAATTTTGTTCATAAGCAGCAAATCATAATCTGATGCTAGTTGTCATCTTTCCCATGACTTAGTGCATGAAGGAAAACAAAGAATGCTCCGGTAGTAAAAGGTTAATTCGTACAGGTTATTCTACAGCATAGTAATCCATTTGTCAGCACCTTAACAGACTTGTGTTTTTGGATAAATATTTGAAGAATTCAAACATTTGAATTCAACCCAGCATCTCCATTGACTATCTTTCATTCGTAAAAACCTATTTTACTGGAGGATAATGTCACAAGTCTGTCCATGAAGTTACTCTTTCATCATAGTCATAGTGGTACAGGAGATGTTTGTGGTATGATTTTTCTATTGCTATCTTTTCAGCAATAGAATTTTCTGGATCACTTCAGATTATTTGTTTTCCGATGTTATTTCTTCTTTACAATCTTGTCTTTTTCTATTTTATCAACATTTATTTCCAGTGCTCCTTTGAGCTTTCCTCCTAAACTCCAAATATGCTTGATTTATGTTACGTAAAAGAGAACTCTATGTACTTATGCGTATACACAGAATTTATATCCCAGCATTTAAATTTGAATATGCCAATGAAAACATTTTCACTGTAAACATGTTTAACTTAATGCAATTCCAAAGAAGAGTTATATTGGACCTGAAACATTAATCTTTCTTTCTCCACAGATGCTGCCAGATTAGCTGGGTTTTGAAGATTTTTTTATTTTTACCTTTAAGTTATTTCCAGCAGGTTAAATGTAAAAAGTATCCAACAGATTCAGGAGACTTTTAAACAAATTTAGTTTAACACCACAACTGATTAAACCTCTGTTTAATGTCAAACAGAAGCAATGTGAGACTCACTGTCCCAGGAATTATCACTGAGCCTTTAACCCCAGATATACACTCCAATTTTAGCACTGATGCGCACTAATGTTAACAGTTCAGCCATTTCTATAATTTTGTACTTTCCTTTCAAGGTGGTGTTATTTTACAACATAATTTGACCTCTTTGTTAATGAATAATTGGCATACAGAGGCATTTTAATGTCTTGGAATGTCAAACATTTTTCTCATGTTTTGTAAGATTTGTATATTAGGTTCGATGTGCTATGGAGTTCCATGTATACAAGAATGCACATAAAATATTAATATCCACTGTTTCATAGAAAGCTAAGTTTAATTTGGAATATTAAAACATACGATTATGTAACTAATTATAATTTGTTTGCACAAGCTTGTTTATATATATATATATATATACCTTATTTCAATTTTAAATTGGCAAAATGAACTATGTATTTTTTAAATGATTGTTAAGAACATAGATAATTGTATAACTATGGTATGAGATGATCTGGCATGCATCTCCAGACAGTTGTATGGTCTTAATGTGTATCATGCCATTAAATCTGTTTTAGTCATTATTCTATTTAATGCACAGCCAATATTCAATTATTTATTGTGCTATATATTTGAATGAAAATGCAAACTGGTCATTTCACTGAGTTACTTAACACTTAATAAATGAAGCACTTCTAAGTTTAGAATGGTTTCTACTTGTTTTAATATGCTATTAATTTAAATGTGCACAGTGACAAAATACAAAAAAAACTTGTTTAACACATTAAAAATAGAAATACTGTCGCAAAAACATATACTATATGACAGATGATATTTAATCACAATTTTCACTTATTAATGAAAGTTTGTGTAATGGCAATCTATAGGTTTGGTAAATTGTACTCCTATTAAGACAGTAGGATCTGATTTTCAACAATATTTACACTGGTATTCAAATCAGCATCATCCTTCCCTGTGTCATAGGCTTCAAACATGTACCTTGCCAATTTTCCTGCCTGTGCATTGGTTACGCCATTTGAACGTAAGAATCTTTAATGATTTTTGGCCTAATAACTATTAAATCTCTTCAAACAATATTGAATGAAAATGCCTTAAGCTGACTAGAACATAAATCAAAACTTGGCCAGAGAATCTGAGCAAAACATTCTAAGTAAAGGACAGGCGTGAAAACGGGACAGCTTCTGTCCTGTTTTATGGACAAGTTCAAATCCAGTATCTTATCCATTTATTGCAAGAAAAAATGGGTTAAATGATTTCTCATCTGTAAGGGGAGGGGGAGGGGCTTAAATTGCCAACAACCCTGCTGTAGGAGCAGAGGACGCCACTGCGCATATGCAGACCCAGGCTACACCCCTCCATCCTGAATATTGTGGGGCCTATGGCCAATCGCGAGCCCCACCTTGCCCGGAAATCTCGTTTTCCCCACCACCCAGACCAATCACCCATCCCTCCCCCACCAATCGCTGGCAGTGGGCAGTGCAAGGGTGCCTGGTGGGCAGTGCCAGGGTGCCCAGCTGGCACTGCCCAAGGGGCACCCCTCTTGTCTCCAATATCCCTCATGGCTTCCATTTCTACAGGCAAGGCCATCACGACTGGTCCACGTTGGGGCCAGCTGTGATTCTTGCCAGAGAGAACTTTTCCTTGTGAGACCACAGAGGCAAATGATGCTGGGTGATAGTGACCTGTGCTTGCTAATTACATGTTAAAAATATGTAAATTAAATTTACTTTATTCATCCTCACGTCAGAAATGAGTGTGAGGCTGACCTCGGTGGATATCTGGTGTTGTAAGATCGCAAGAGGCAAGAAATTGATCGCGAACCTGATTCCTCAACTCTCGCGAAATCTTATTGGCTTGCCCCACCCATTGGTCAGAGAGATGCAGTGGTAAGATCGCCCCCTTGGTGTTAATATACAAGTAACCGATCAATTCCTATTCCAAGTACTTAGTGTGATATTGAGAATCACACTAAACAAGATTGCTTTTAAATATTATGCATTATATGGCAGTTAACATGTACCTCATCTCAAATATGATGAAATTAAAGATAAAAATATGATAAAGATGATAAGCAAACTCCCAAGATGTGTAGGTTAAGGGGTTTACCTGGTTAAATACATGGGGTTACAGGGATGGAGGGGGTGGGCCTAGGCAAAATGCTCTGTTGGAGAGATGATGCAGACCTGATGGGTCACATCACCTCATCCTTCACTGCAGGAATTCTATGGGATTTTATGAAATATAAGTCGAGCAGAAAGTTGATCTGTTGACTGTAATAAATGAGGAGCTAGGCCATCATTGAGGGAGCAGAGAAGAGGTGAGACTTTAGGCTAATGGGTGAAGAATTGGGCCCAAGAAATTGAACAGAGGCAGTCAAAGCTGCAGGGAGAGGGAGGTTCTTTCAGATAAGCTGCAGGGAGGTGTAGGAGAGTCAATAAGTAGGGAAGGCTGGAAATGTCAAAGCCTGACCTTGAAGAGATAGGGTCCCTTGAAGGGACATTTTACTTTAGTGTGATCTCAACTTGACTCAACATGTCAGGCTGGAAAATTTTCTGTAAACCTATTTTCTTGAAGTTTTTTTTTAACTTGTCCAGATTTACATCATTACTCCAGTGTCTTTCCCAGCTAATACAATGTAATCTGTTCCTAGGTTGTTATCATTTAAGGTGCTAAGTGTACTTTCTGACAATTCTGTCTGGTCTTTTCTTCTCTGTTATGGTTTATGGGGGGGGGGGATGGTGGAGAAGACGTAATCAGTGGTTGATGTTTACCCAATCTCTTCATTTTAAGTCTGTTGATTTATGAGGGAAACACAGTAAGAAGTCTCACAACACCAGGTCAAAGTCCAACAGGTTTATTTGGTTGCAAACGCCACTTGTTACCAAACAAACCTGCTGGACTTTAACCTGGTGTTGTGAGACTTCTTACTGTGTCTACCCCAGTCCAACGCCGGCATCTCCACGATTTATGACGGAGATAGAGACGTTGTTCTTTGTGTGCTTAGTGCGATATGCATCAACAACGCTACAATCAGCTCAAGCAACAGCGGATCTGGGAGACACACGTGGCGGGCTGGAAAAGCTGCCACGCACGCTGCCACTTTCCGGCCCCGCCCCCAACTCGCACCCGAAAGTACTCCCCGCCCCCAACTCACGGGATGGGGGGAAGGCCCCGCCAATCAGACTTCCCAGAGGGCGGGGCCTAGTAAGGTCAAAGGTTTCCTTCTCGAACAGAAGCGTTTAGAAGCGAGTGGCGCGGGTTTATAACGGACGTTGCGCGAGGGAGGAGCAGCAGGGGAAAGATCTGGAGAAACTGAGCACCCGTAAGTGGCGGCGAGAGGTCCGTTGATCGTGGTCAATTCCGCCATAGTGGTTGTATTTTTTTTCGTTTCCCCCCCCCCCCCCCCCGGTTACCTGATTTGACGAGTTAGTTTAACGCCAGAGGGTTGATTCGTGAGGCGATGTAGTCGTTATTTCATTTTTTTGTGTGTAATTTCTTTTGATGCCGTCAACCTAAGCCGAGTGCTTCTGTTTGTGTGAGGGGAGGGATGCCGGACAGGCACGCTGGCCAGTCAGGGCGTTCGGCGTCACAAAGGTTGCTTGGAATGTTGAGGGGAGGGCCAATCAGAGAGGGGGGTGGGTCGCTGGCTGCCTGTCTGCCTCGCTGATCCTGAGTTCAGCCTCCAGTGGAAGGAGTGAAGTGGAGGGAGTGGACTTTGAGAGAGGGAGTCAGTCAACTGAATAAAACTGCATCCCCCTTCGCCCTCACTCCTATCTCCACTTCTGAACCTTCCCATGCCAGGATTCATCCTGAAATCCACCCCCCCCCCCGCCATTTTCCTGTCAGTTAATTTCTTCGTCTCTTCCAGTATTTGAAACCTCTCCTTTCAGATAGAAGTTAAATACAGCAGATGCTGGAATCTGAAACAAAAGCAAAGTGCTGGAAAAGTTCAGCAGACCTGAAAAGTCTGGGGGGGGATGGGGGGAAGGGAGTGGACCAGCCTAAGATGCTCTGTCAGGGAGTTGGCACAGACTTGAAGGGCCAAATGGCCTCCTCCTGCACTGTAGTCATTCTGTTCTGATTAGTATCTGTTGTCAGAGAATAGAGCGGATGTTTGGGGGGAGGGGTCCACCTGATCTGATTTCAAGTCAAGAGTGACCCCGACCCCCTCCCCCTCCCTTCTGCACCTGATTTTTGAGTCAGGGTGACCCTCCATTTGTGGGTCATCCTTGGCTCTATTGAAACATCTGAGATTGTGTGTGTCTCCTGAATTACTAGAACAACTAGTTGCTCGCTGTCCTGGTTTTCAGGATATGGGGGGGTGGGGATTAATATCTGGGATTATTTTGCAACTAGGTTCAAAGTGACACTGCAAAACTGAGACGGCCCCAGTGCAACAAACTGTTCAATTCAGCAGTTAGTGCTGCAGGAAACTGTCGAATGTTGGCCAGCTGCCATGATTGTGTCATTGTCTCTACATTGGAGGAAGTCATCTAAGTTTAGTAGGCTCAATGAAAAAGGTTTGGAATGATCTTGGAGGCAAATGTGCAGATGTGCTTATGTCTTTGTGCTTGGGTGACTATTTACAGACATGTAACCACGACTGAGGTTGACCCACTGTTCCAAAGGCTCTAGCTGGGGCAGGCATGGGGGCTGAATAGCCTCCTATGCTGTAACAGTACTGTGATTTCTGTGATGCATGTTCAGTCAGTAGTTGGGAGATTGATGGAGTGCCTTTGTATGGTGAGCTGTGCTGCTCGTCACAAACTGTGGTTCCTAGCATGTGCTTTCTGGTTAAAATGACATATTTATGTAAGTGGAATGCCTTTTTGAATTTGTCAAATGTTTTGTGTTTTACATGAATTACATTTCTAAGAACAGTTATTACATGAAGCAGATATGGCAGTCCATTTGCACATAGCAGTGTCCTTCAAACAGCAATAAAATAACATTTTGGGAGGGATTCAATGCTGCAGTATGTTGTGAAATCTAATGTATATGTTTGAGGAATATAACTTTTGGTAATTGAACTTTTCAGTGCAAGTTGAATGTTTCCAATTCGCAATCAAAAGGTTGGGGGACATGTTGACTTGGAAGAGGTCAGAACTAGAAAAGTAAAATCATAAACAGCAAGGAACTTTCTCTGAACTTTGTAATTGTGTCAGTAAGTCTAGAAAGCATTGTGCTGTCTTTGTTAGAAATATGCTATTAATATGGTTTCCCAGAATCAAGGAAAACTTTGGAATTCAGAAGTAATTAATCTGCATTTCTTCTTGAACAGGTCAAGACAATCATGTTGCAATAGAGGTGGTGATTCAGGGAGAGCCTTAATTTGAAGCTTTTTAAATTTTGCATTCTGTGAGGGAATTGCAGCTAGAAGATTTGTTGTAGCTTGCAACTAATGGTAAATATCTATGGTGGTTCTCGCAGCCTTGTGGCAGAAGACCCTCAGTTTGAATAATTTAGCTTGGAAAGAGTTGGGAGGGAGGGGTTGGAGACATTCTATGAATAAAGCTACAACAAGAAACTGAAGACCCCACAGCCATGTATTTTTTAAAAATTGGAGGATCACTTGGCCAAACGCTAATAAAAGGATCCCTATGTTTGTACCTTTTGAGGAATAGCTGGAACACAAACAGAAAAGTTAATTCTGTACGTCTGTGACAAGCCATTTTGGGTTGGTCCCAAGAAAAGAGAACAAACCTTCAAGGTTTTGTTTGATGAGCCTTTTGGGGAAGCAATGGTGAAAAGTAGAATTTGTGTTTATAGCACAAATCTTTATATGTGATTATTTGGCCCAAGTAAGCTTACAAAGTCTTTTTTTGTTTAAGTTTTGTTTATTCAATAAATTTTGTTTTGTTAATTTATGAAACTTGTGGTGTGGTTCCATCAGTTGATTGCAGAATGTTCTGATCTCTTCTTTAAACATTAACACTCCCTAACAGGATTGTAATAGGTGGTCAGTTGAGTAATCACTAATGACCTCCTTGAAAGGAGGAGGTGAATTGGCTCCTGAGATTGGAACAGGCTCTGACTATCTTGACAATCAGGTACCTGAGCCACGGAGATCTGCATTATTCCAGAATGCTGGCCATGACTGATCAGTTGGCTCCATTTGTTGGAACTTGAGCTTTGATTTTTGTTAACCTGAGGTTTACTGATTTGTAAGCAAGCTGGCTACTGTGTATTCCATATGGTCCCTCGCTCTCCTTCTAAGATACTCATTGAAATATATCTCTTTAACCAAACTTTTGATTGCCTTTTCCAGTATGTCCTTATCTGGCACAGTATCAGATTTCATTAGCATTCTTGTGAAGGGGCTTGGGATGTTTTACTGTGTTAAAGGTGTTTTGTAGATGCAAAATTAAACAATAAATGATGTCAAGTTAATCAGTGTACGCTATGGGTAAAAAATGTAGCCAACATATTCAGTATTGTCTGGTTAACTTGAATCGAAGAACATATTGAACAAAAAGTCAGATGACTTTTGCACTAATAATGCACTATCCTGTTTAAAAATCTCCTAAACTCAAGTTCTTAACCAAAACGCACACTTTTTCCAGGTTAAGCTATCACAGGACACAAAAATATTTATTATATTGTACAAATTTAAGGGTTTCAAGTATAGTCCTCCTATTTTGAAATAAACTCATTATGTCACTGTTATACAGGATCTGCAACATGTTATATTGGAGTAGAGTTGTGAGGAGCTGCTTCATAGGGTTTCTATGTCTTGTCCTATGGGGCAGACAGAATCTGCATTCAACTCTAGCTCAAGGCCATTTGCCACACGATGTTGAAGTCACTGAGGGTCATCGACCGAACATTCGTCTAGATAAGAACCTTGTTCAAGACAAAGAGTATGTAACTCACTATTTTTACAGCGTAACAGAATAACTTGAGAGTAAAGTAGTACAGTATTTTACACTTGACTGGTAACTTCGCTCATTTGCCATTCCCATTAAACATTTTAATTGACCTTGTAATGTTCTGCCTCTTTGTCTCCATGTTGCTCGCTTGCTTTTTTTGTCCTCCTAAACCAACAACATCAGTTCCTCCCCACCCAGCTGCACAATTTTGAGAATTGTTGCAAAACTTTGTCCCAATAACCAGTACATAATTAGTGCATAATGGGGGTTGCAATATGCTGCATCATGTAACGAGTGCTTGTAAGACATGTGCAACTATATTGCCATGCCACCATGGGTCATCAGCAGCTTTACAGGTCTCGCCCCAGGAAATTCGGCCAGGGCTCCCACTCATGTCATGTGTATGCAAACCGACACAGCCTGATCTGGAAATACAGCCTCGACGTGTGCCACCAGTGCTTCAGACAATATGCGAAAGACATCGGGCGCTTCGTCAAGCTGGACTAAATTGCAAAAGGAGCAGGAGTGCATTCTAATGCAGTACAAAATAGCAGCATTTATTGAACAACTTTTACTGTCTTTGCCTGAAAGAAGCAAACTTGTGATGCTCCAGTTTTATAAATAAAATTTACAACAAAAAAAACTCAACTGAGTTGAGAATAAAGTAGTAATTGTAAGCATGTGCATTGTAACAATGGAACTACTTTTACTTTGTACATTTTCTATTAGTAGATTTTCTCTCCAAGCTTTGCCTATGTCTGAGAAATGTATGTCGTGTGCATTGATGCTTAAGTGAATATTGGGAATAATTTAGCTGATTTGAAGTATCCTACAAGATTTAATGTGTACTGATCCATCTAAATTCCATTGCGACAACAGTAGCTTGTTCCAATATATATACCTTGTTTTCCCATTGCTCCTTAAAAAATAGAAGTATACACAGTAAAAGACCCTTTGTAATATTGCACATACTTACAATGTTCTCTATAGCTGCCCACTGAATATCCTAATAGAACAGTGCATCTTGCTTCAATAGCGCCTGTAAGGAAGGAGCAACTTGATTTTTATTTTCCGTTTTGCTCATTGTTATATACACCCCACCCTTTTCTCCCTTCTACCATTCCCCTTCCAGGGCTCAATATTAGGCCAGCCATCCGGCTAGGCCATGTCCCTTAAAATGCAGGAAGGAATCAGAAATGCAACTGCAAGCCTGTGATAGGTAGCTATGTCTTGGCTGCTGACATAGATGACAGCACTTTAAATTGTTCGGAAGGATGCCAGATACATTTGAAACTTGGTTGCGTTTTCATTTTACACACAGGATTGTTGCAGGTTCTAATTTCTGGACACATCTGGAGCATCTGAGAACCGCAACCATTGCAAAGTGAAGCAGGATGGCAAGAACATGTTCTAGACAGTGTAGAGGAAGATCTAATATAATGGCTCTCTTACCCTCTTTCCTATGTGTCTGGGGAATGTTATCAAGTCTCTTTTAATGATTTGATTTTTCTTTTTCATCAGTTGAAATATTGATAAATACAAGTTTTCAAACAATTTGGATAGATGGAAGCTATTAATTTAACCAGAATATCTTTAATCATTTTGGCTGCAAAGGCTTAAAGTATGATTTAACATTCCAGAAAGCTAATTAGCATTGCTTCCCTTAATTTAGTGTCATAAACCCAGTCTGACCTGTTTTTCAGATTCTCCTGTTCCATAATTTAGTTATCTTTAAATTTCTAAGCCCCACACTCGAGTTCCCACCCTTAGCATCTGCCATCTGCCATCTCCCATCTTTTTGAAGACCTTCCTTTAAAACTTGCCTCTGACCAATATTCTGTTCAGTTCACATCTTAATATTTTCCCATCTCCCCTTGGATTCAGCGTTAATTTTAATTGAATATGCCTTAATGTGTTTTTTTATGATCAAGACAATATACAAGTTGATGTTGGAATTTTGTTCAAATCCTCCTGTGAAAAGATTGTATTTTCTGTAAATCAGGTAGGAGAAGTGTATTTCTAGCAGGCAAATTTTTCATTATTGATGCTATTTGCAGAACACTCTTCACAGCAGGAGTTCTCAATCAATAGATGATACTATTGTTAAATTGGAATTGCACTATTAATAATGTGATTTTATTAATATTGCAGTCATATTATGGAGCATTTAGATGGTGTGATAGACAAACCAGAATCTGAGATGACACCACAAGAACTTCAACTTCATTACTTCAAAATGCATGATTATGATGGGAATAATCTTCTTGATGGATTGGAATTAATATCTGCCATTACACATGTACATAAAGAGGTAATATGTGCGAGGAACATTCAGCTACCCTAGTGTACAAACTGATCAAATCAAGGACTCTCCTAGTGTGTGTGCAATTTGGTTGTTCACTGCAATTGAAAGCAACTATGATTCTTTTTCATAGAATCCTTACGATGCTGAAGAGATCATTTGGCCTATCGAATCTGCACCAACTCTGACAGTGTCCCTATCCATGAAATGCAGATTATGTGCTCTCAAAAGCATTGTATATCAAATTATGCTCTTTCAGTCTTTATTAATTTGTGCACCACATCATTGGGTTTCAGTACTCAGAGCAGGAGGACTCTGCTTGTACATATGTATCGAGAATTGCAGTTTCCTACAGCTGCTAAATTTTAGGAGGGAAAATAGATATGAGAAAGGGTTTTTCATGATTGCATTTTTTTCATAGTAAGTACCTTGCTGTCTGTCCAACAAACTGATCTGAAGTTATATTCCACTCAATATAAGACTTCGAGGAGCTGGGGGACATCTCACTGTTTCGTTATGTTATGCTTTTTATCAGGACCTGGGATACATCAGCAATTCAGCAGTGCTATGCTTTTAAAGTACTTTTCATCAATAGCGGTCTGGGAACTTGGCTCACAATTTCCTTATCACTATGATGATATATGTCAATATGTATGTTGGAATAGCATACATTAAGCTAATTAAAGTACTTGGTTCCAAATTTGTAAGCAGAAGTACATGCAGTTTAGATGAGTTTCTCTGTAAAGAGACAGCCTCTTCCACAGATCTTCTTTTGAATCTAGTAAAATATGCAATTGAAAATATTTATTTCAATATTTTTAAATTATGCATATTTGTAGTTTAGCAAATTGTGCCATTTGTTGGTTTTTGGACTTCATACATTCTTTTTTGTGTTATCTTTCTGTGCAGGAAAGTGGAGGCCAAGGACAGCCCATGAGCGAAGAAGAAATTGTTAGTTTAATTGATGACGTTTTGAGAGATGATGACAAAAATAATGATGGATACATTGATTATGCTGAGTTTGCAAAGTCACTCCAGTAAAAAGGACACACACATGGAATTATATTTCCCATTTTATAAAGACCATAGTGGAAACAACTAAATATATTTTTTATTATTGGTAAAGATCAGTTAACTTTATTTCCATAACAACTGAGCCAATCATAGTTTGCTAGTCTCCAAAAACCGGAAGATTTTAACTTCTGCTGTGTACAGAATTGCAAACTCAGATGTTTTTAAACATTCACTGGATGCTTATAAATATTTTTGTGCAATTTAAAAATGAAACTTGTACAAGAGCAGTGTTAATGTTGCTTTCCAATGTTTCAATATTGTGAAATTTTGGCATTTGTACTGTAAATAAAACAGTAATAATTCAAGTCTTGACATGTCACTTTAGACCATCACCATAAAATGATTTTGTATTTAAAACGTTATCACTTTTCCAAGTTACGCAAGTCAAAATTGTTTCTAGCTGTATTGGGAAAAATCAATAGATTAGAAGAGAGTAGTTCTTTAAACATGAAGATATTTAATAGTTTGTCTGTTTTGTCTCATAAGCTGCAATTTATATGTAGGCGATTAGTAAATACCCTAGTTGTATTACTACTGTACAGTTCACTTTATATGAGGTGGTGTTTGTGGAATAAGCTTTTTAAATGTAAAGATCTTTGAGTTCCAGGAGATCAGTGATATTGTATAACAATAGCTAAGAAACCTTGCTGTTAACCTACTTCTTTGAGTTGAATACAACCTTAAATTATTGGTCTAACATTTTGATACAGAATGTGCTTCACTGATCATTCTTCACCTTCAGTTCCTAGTTTCTGCTGAACTGTCAGAAGAAGCAGAATGAAGATTATTTGCTCCTGACTGAGTTTAATCAGTTCTGTGGTCTTTGGAATATAGAATGTCAGTGTTTGTTTGTAAACTAATGTGTTTACAAGAAAGTGGGCAGAATCTTCATCATTTATGTCTATAAAATGTATTACAATTTTAAAATTGGCTTACTGAAAAGCTTGTATTATTAATATGTTGGAACCTGTTGCACATTTTTAACTGATTTGGTGATGAAAGCAGTGGGTGGTAACTATAACAAACTTCAGCTTTGAAATTATGCTGTTTGTACTTGAGTGTACAGATACTTGGTGAGTTATGGCAATTTTTTTCTATAACAAACATTAAAATAGCCATGAATATCATACAGATGTAGAGTGTTCATGTAATATTCACACACCACAATTTCAATACCTTTTTATGGGAGATCTATGAAAAAAGCGGAATTCTAGTTTGTATGTGAAGTGGATCAAAGATGTTTAAATGTGCCTTGGATGAAATGTACTACCTCGCTCATTCTGTCCCATGCATATGCACCAGTTAAAATGCTGAATAGTAACTTAATTGTACTTGGTTTTCATAGCTTTAGCATTCTTTTAACTTGGTGCAACTTGTTCATACTTGTATTTGAGAAGGTGACAAATTTCATATACTGACAGCATTTTCTATCAATTCTTTCAATATACTGATTTCAGATGGCATATTTGTAGAAGTGTTATATTTGGCAAAGTTGTACACAGGTGGTGATTCTGTATAGTTAGATCATCTAATAGAAAGCTACAATTTTCCTTTGCAGTATTGACCTCTGATTCTTTTCTCCCACAATGTTTTTTTTTTGCGTAAGTGTCTTCCTGTTAACACTTTCTGAAGTAAAGGAAGACAATCAGCTGGGATCCATGTACATCTGTGGCCTAATTGCTATTGGTACTTGAGTACCCTCCCAAATGAAGAATGGTCACATGAGAAATGTCATGGGTCTGGAATTGTATCACAGCAAAGAAGGTGATCTGCAATTGCAGTAATGGAAATGAAAATGATTTGGTTAAATGAAAACTACTTGGATAAGGAAAGAATGCTAACCCAATTTCATGAATATAAAACAATTTGGGGGGGGTAATCAGTGTTTTTAATAAAAGTTTTTAGCATAACTTTTTTTAAAGCTTTATGCCTTAGTTTGGAAAGTTGGGTGTTTCAATATCCATTTTTAACAGCTTTTTCAACCTGCGAACAGACTTGAGTATAGCATCCTTTGAACTGTGCTACAACTACCAGCTAAAATAATGCTTGTATTTTGCTTTGTCCTGATTTCACCTTCAAAGGAAAGAGAACTTGAGCATCAAAATTTCTTTGGTGAATATTTGCTTAATCGTATACGTGACAAGCAGGAATGAATTGAAACGCTTAAATTTCTGATCTCAAACTTTTCATGGGTATTCTAAGTGTTGGGATATTGTTTGAAATGTACTGAGATAAGCAAAATGCTTATTTTGGAGTTTTCCTTTTTTTTATCTTGAACCTGATTTGCTCAATTTGTAACTGTTACACAGTCTCTTGGTGTTATTTATCCTTTTTTTAAGGCAGAAAAGTTCACTTGTAAATTTAGACCTATCAACAAAATTAGGAGCTTTCAATAAAACTTTTTATTCACAAGCTCACACTGCAGTTTGCAGGCAGTTACAGCTTACCTGTGGGAGCAGTGTATTTAGTTGCACACATACTGATTTGAGACTATGACATCCTTACGTATTTTATCCTTATACTGCTTTTGCTGGTTTGTGTTTTGAGAACTGTGGAGAATTTTAATTACAATCATGTTTAAATAAATGTCATGCATAAAAAAAGTACATCAAGTTTGGCCAAAATTGATATTAGTAGCTTTGGATGAAGGATAACCATGGGCTCTTAGAGGCTTGACTGTAATGCCAATAAAATATTTGAAAAGAAAACTCCTCGATTTCTTGCATTTCACTTTATCATAGTCTTTACTGCCAACAATTGCATGCCTTTTTTCATAATGTTATTTAATATCGTAAGCTGTTAATTAGTGTGCGATGAAGGAGCTAAGAACAAGCTTTAGATACAAAATGCTTTCAAATGACGATGACTGGCTGGATCTAAGCTAAAATGCTTTTCATAATCTTCAACTGCATTTATGGGAAATTCCAGAAGAATGTTAGCTATGTAATATTTCCATTTGATGAGAAACAGAAGCTATAAATAAATGTGAACTAAAATTTGGTTTGTTTATAGCTTTTAATTATTCTGGCAATGAGCTAAACAAACTTAATTATAATGTTTTTTTTTTCAGTACACTTCTTATTTAATAATCTTAGCAGGCAATTTCTGGTACCTTTCAAAGTCAAAACCCAAGAAAGAAGGGCTTAAGCTAGGTAAAATAGAGTTAAAATACATTTATCTCCATCTTCACAATTTTTCCAGATGTACTGCACTCAGCTGTTGATAAATGTTTTATTATCTGAATAATATGGGGAAGGGGGAGTTCAGTATTTCCAAGGCAGCATTGATCACAGTATAAAGCACTCGGCTGCTTGATAGTGCAAAAGAAGCTATTGAAAGACTTATGTTTTAACTTAGAACTGGAAATACACTGCATGATTTTCACCAATTGGTCAACGGGAAAACAAATATTGATTTGAGTACATTAAAGTCAATGCAGTTTACTAACTAAGTGCAGCGCTAGCAGATGATGAGAACAGAGTTACATTGATTTTTTTTTTTTACTTTGCAAAGTGAGAATGACCTTTGCAGTTAGTTCCAGTGTGCTGGTGGATCCAGACCTGGCACAGGTGCCAGGGAAATCATGGATGAGGGTAAGCCAGCCGTGGGGGTGTTAATGGAGCGTAGAGGAGTGTACCAGTCATCATGTTGCCGTGGTGGAGGTGGGCCAGAGGGCAGGTGAGCATGAGTGCTGGTGCAAGTGAACTGGCTGACAGATGCCGGAGAACCATAGGCGCTCGTTGCCATGGAAGAGAAACGCGGTATGTGGTTGATGGCATGCGGATAGTGGTAGGGCCTGGCTGAAGTAGACACGGGGCAAACACCCGGTATCAGGCCACTGCAGGCTGAGATAACAGTTGGAGGGATTGACTTCTGAATGGCTCGTTCTTGTTTGCGATGCTTCGCACGTCTATTTTGAAACCACACCTGAGAGAAAGGGAATGGTGTTAGCAAGGATCATGCAGCAGAATACACACCCGTTAACATCACATAGTCCTGGCCCCAAGTTTATATTGTAAAAATTATGATATTCAAGACTAATGTAAATAATATTAGGGTGGAGCTACTTGGACATGAAGCAGACAATTTATGGTGCCCTGTTCTGTCAAAGTCCTATTCCAATTGGGTTAGTTCCTGCAATACCGTTTTAGGAATCCCTAAACTTTGGCTCTTGTATTAAGCTCCCAGAATTTTGAGACATGTCGCTACTGAGAGAAAAGCATCATTCCCTATAAGGGAAACAGAGATTTCACTTGAATATGAATTTCTCAAATAAAGCAAATGGGAGACACTAAAGCATATACAGGTCAGACACACTGTTGGGATTTAATATAGCGTGAGAAATAGATTATGTAAAATATGCTGAATTCATATTAAATACACTTCATTTCTTTACAGAGTTAACTCATCGAATCAATGACTGCCCTTCCTGAAATGTTGCTTAAAAATTGTGTTTGCGAAGCAGCTATGATTTTGCCCTCTTGATATAAACTAGACGTCCTGATGCTGTACAGTACAAGGAATTAATTTGTTGTCAAGCAAACATTAATGTAGATAAATGGTTTGGTCAATATCACAAAATATCTATTCCATCCTTTCCTATGTAGCATTTGTAAATCACACAGACTTTTGCATAGACAACAGACAATTGCATAGTTTACAGTATAATCCAATATTTCCATGTTTGGGTGGCACAGTGGTTAAGCAGTGCTGCTTCACAGTGCCAGGGACCTGGTTTTGATTCACAACTTGAGTCACTGTGTGGAGTTTGCACATTCCCCCTGTGTCTGTGTGGGTTTTCTCCAGATGCTCCAGTTTCGTCCCACAGTTCAAAGATGTGTGGGTTAGGTTGATTGGCCATGCTAAATTGCCACCTTGTGGCAGGAGAATTGGCAGGGTAAATGTTTGGGGTTACAGGAAAGAGGCTGGGTGGGACTGTGCTCAGTGTAGACTTGATGGGCTGAATGGCCTCCTTCTGCACAGTAGGGATTCTAATCTTCTATAATTCTTTTTTGAAAGTATATACGATCATATCTGAATATTTCCTGTAAAATGGCATGTATTTCCAATCATTTACAAAGTTTTAGCAGTGATGTCCATCAACAGTAATTTAGATATATAGTGCCATTAATTTAGAGGAGGAATAAATGTCAGCAGAAGATGTGGAGAAAATGTTGGCAAATTGATGGAGGTGATTTTCAGCCAGTGTTCACCATCAGCGAGAATGATCACGAGGGCTGAAAACCCGGGGACAATCCAAAATGCCGGTGATGACTGTTGAGATTGGTGGAGAGGGAGATGCTGATGATGACATGTTGTGGGAGGAGGGAGGTGGCAAGAGTTGCCAGCATTGATTAGGGTGGCGGGAGCCCTGACATCTCCATGATCGGGTGGGGCAGATGTTATTTCTTGGTCTGACCAGGATACTCCAATCTCACTGCAGTGGTTTTATTGACATGCATAGGCCCCACCCATCAAAATGATGGAGTAAAATGTCCCTGCTTTTTTCAACAAAGTGTCATAAGATCTTGTGAGAAAACTTGCCTATTGGTTTGCAGCCAGATTCTGACACTTTGCTATGTATAAAATGTCAATGCGAGGGGGATTTTCCAGCCGCTCCCTTCAGCAGGATCTTCTGGTCCAGCCAAAGGCAAACTCTTGCGGTAAGTTCCCTGGCGGTGGGACAGGAGAGCCAAACAACACAGCATAGACACTTGGGGGTGGGGGCGGGGGGGGGGGGGGCAGCAGGTCCCACCAGTAATCAATGACAAGCTGCTTCTGCTGCTAGAAAAGAAGTCGCGGGGGGTGGGGGAGCAGGTGGTGGGGGGAATCCCATACAATGATGTGGAGAACCATTAATAAGTCATTAACATGAAAAACCATACAAAACAGAAATCTACTGCATAGTTGCACATTTTATAATGATGCATTTTAACTTGGTTGATTACTTCTATTCAAAAAATAGAATTTTTCTTATCTCTGACCTGGATGCGTGCCTCATTAAGTTTAGTGATCTTGGCCAGCTCCTCCCTACAGTAGATGTCTGGGTAATGGTTTTTACTGAAAGTGGCCTCCAGATGTTCCAGCTGCTCCTGGCTGAAGGTGGTCCGATGGCGCCTGCGTGCAGGTGTCGGGTAGTGAGCCTGTCCATGCACGTTGCCTGGCAGCAGGGAACTACTTCCTGAATTTGAACTTCCAGAAAACTTCTTGTAGACACTGTTATCAACTGAAATGGAAACATTTTCAGATCACTGCTTTCAGTATGTTACAGAAAGGCCACACAGAAATCCCTCCTTATTAAAGGAGTGCCTTCCAAAGCAGTGGAGACCCATCATGTCATGAAAATAGTAAGGCATAGATTTGCAATGTTAGTATTTGCTATTATAGAGTCATTTGCTCCACTGTGGAGACTTCAAGTCGA
Source organism: Carcharhinus amblyrhynchos (assembly GCF_965287045.1). Lineage (NCBI taxonomy): Eukaryota > Metazoa > Chordata > Chondrichthyes > Carcharhiniformes > Carcharhinidae > Carcharhinus > Carcharhinus amblyrhynchos. The sequence continues at coordinate 61,437,451 of NC_137335.1, forward strand.
GAAGAAGCACTTTGTCTTTACAAGTACATGTTCAATTCCTTTTTCAATGGAAATAAGTCAGTAATTAAAACAGAATGATAATCTTAAATGTCTTGACCAAAGCTTAGGAATTATTTCATGCACTATTATTGTATGAATTCTCAACACAATTTCATACCATTATTTTATCTGCTGCTTAAAAAGACGCATTAAGCTTTTCATGCCATTTGCTGAGCTTTGGAAGGATCTATCACAGGATCAAGCTCTGAATGTGATTAAATTAAGATGCTTTTTGAAAGCTACCTATGTAAGCAAACCTTGATCATCTGATGTATTATCCCTTTATGTGACTTGGTATCAACATGTTTTAGAATGCTCCTGTGAAGCTACTAGGGCCAGGAAATGGCAAATGGAATTTAATGTTGGCAAGTGTGAGGTGGTCCACTTTGGTAGGAAGAATGGTAGGAAGGACTATTACTTACGGGGCGAAAACCTGCAGCAGGCGACGGTGCAGAGAGACCTCGGGGTCCTTGTGCATGAGTCGCAAAAACCCAGCTTGCAGGTGCAGCAGGTGGTCAGGAAGGCGAATGGGATGCTGGCCTTCATAGCGAGGGGGATTGAATATAAAAGTAGGGAGGTCTTGCTGCAGCTGTATAGGGCATTGGTGAGGCCGCAGCTGGAGTACTGTGTGCAGTTTTGGGCGCCGCACCTGCGCAAAGATATTTTGGCCTTGGAGGGAGTGCAGAGGAGGTTTATTAGGCTGATGCCGGAGTTGAGGGGGTTGAGCTATGAGGAGAGGCTGAATAAACTGGGCTTGTACTCGTTAGAGTTTAGAAGAATGAGGGGAGATCTCATTGAGACGTACAAGATGATGAATGGGATGGATAGGATAGAGGTGGAGAGACTCTTCCCGCTCAAAAAAGACAGTAGGACTAGGGGGCACAGCCTCAAGATAAAAGGGGGGCGGTTTAGAACGGAGTTGAGGAGGAACTTCTTCACTCAAAGGGTGGTGAATCTCTGGAATTCTCTGCCCGTTGAAGTGGTGGAGGCTGCCTTGCTAAATATTTTTAAGACGCGGGTTGATGGGTTTTTGATAAGAGAGGGGATTAAGGATTATGGGGAGAAAGCGGGAAAGTGGAACTGAGCAGCGACAGATCAGCCATGATCTTATTGAATGGCGGGGCAGGCTCGAAGGGCTAGATGGCCTACTCCTGCTCCTATTTCTTATGTTCTTATGTTCTTATTACGTTAAAGATTTGATATAAATATTGCTGTTGTTCTGAAGCATACCTGATTGAAGTAAATTGATGTCCAATGAATACATTTAAATCAGTTCAAATGAAGTCATTTAGACAACAATGCTAATTGAATTAGGCAGGATGAAAGTTCCACTCAACGGCCAACCTGCTCAGTAATACGCTACATGCTTGGTCATTGAAACTGACTGACACTTGCTGAGGCAAAATTTGCATGGTCTCTTACTCCCACTAATTTGGATTGTGAGAGTTCCTGTGATTTTTTGCTGCAATGCTAAGGAATTTAAAAGCTTGCAGACTGCTTCCTTTTGATTGGTTTGCCTTATGAATCCTACCTAAACATTTTCAGTTTAGTATAGGTGCCATTTTCCTTTTTTGTTCAAATTGGACAACCAGCTTGAGCCATGAGTTTCTCAACAGGGAGTCTCAGCATTCCATCAATGTCCAGTTCTGTGTGACCATTGCTATTGTGCAACTCTGTGCTAGTATTGCTGGTAGCTACCACTTTATTTTCATCCTAAATCACTCATCCATTTCTGCTCTATTCCACACCCCAAGAGGGCAAAAGATCCTCTCCACACCTGGCTAAAGGCACTTCAGAGCCCGATCATGTATGGGACAGCACTGAGCACACTACTGTACCTTAAAGCTGAGGTTTTTGTTAGAGAGTTCCCTGCAATATACTCCAGATCAGGTGGGTTATATAACATTTACATTGTGCACAACATAGCTACATAATGAGAATTGCAGGTGGAGAAGGCACAGCCATAGCCAAAAGGCAGCATCTGATGAGGAAAATCAAATAATAATCAGAGAAGATAAAAGGCACCATAGCAACTGCCAGTCAGGTGGCCAAGAAGTAACAGATCTCAGCACCTTCAAAATTACTCACCTGAAAAGCGTAAGAAATTCCTCTTGTACTTCACCTCCCTCCCTGTGTTCTGCACTATTGAAAAGTCTAACTATCCCACCAAATTTCTATGGCTGGAATTATCCACCTCACCTGCAGCTGAGATTCTCCAGTCCTGCTGCAATGAATGGAAATTTAGCATTGTAAAATCTGAAATGGTGCTGTTCATTGGCAATTTCACAATGCTTGTCTGTACCCACAACTCATCAAAAGTTTTTATCAAGCAGGCTATAAATGTCTGCCATGTCATGATGCAAGGCTCTGAGTCTTCTTAGGCAGGGTGTTAAGGCAAGTCCAGGAAGCTTCTTCCTGCTGCTGGATCTCTTCCTGCTGCTGGATCTCTTGGTTCAAAGTAATACAGCACAATTGGTGTGTATGCTGATCTGATACATCACAGAAGGCAAATGGAGATCACTTGGCCCACCAACAACACCTCAAGGACATTTAGGGACAGGTAATAAAAGCTAGTCTAACCAGCGACACCCACACCCCATGAACAAATAAATAAAAGTAAATTTTGACTGCTAAATTCCATGAAGCTCATGCACCTACAATTAAAATTTTAAAAATCTATTAATCATCTATCAATATATTTAAATTAGCAACCTGCCTCTCTTGAGGAGCTTTCTGACAAGCAATCCCAAGTGCTGTCAATTCCAGTGTTTTTGACCTATGTGCCCACCCTAACCCCGCCACCAACCCCCACTATCTGAAACATGTACATTCGTGGGTATGAATGAAACCCAGACCATCACACAAACCAGCCTCTCATCCATTGACTCTGTCTATACATGCTGTTCCTTGGAAAAGCAGCCAGCATAATCAAGGACTCCATGCAGCCTAGACATTCTCTCGTTCACCGTCCTCCATCAGAAAAAAGATACAAAAGTCTGAGGACATACACCAATCGACTCAAGAACACCTTCTTGCCTGCTGCCATTTGATGTTTGAATAGACCTACCTCATACTAAGTTGATCTTTCTCTGCACCCTAGCCATGACTGTAACAATATGTTCTGCACCCTCTCCTTTTCTTCTCTATGAATGGTATGCTTTGTATAACATTACATGTGACAATAATAAATCAAATCAAAGACTTACCATATGTTAAACTGATATTTCTCTGCACCCTAGCTATGACTGTAACACTATATTCTGCACCATCTCCTTTCCCTCTCCTCCTATGAACTGTATGACTTTTGAATGGATCCACCATACATTAAGCTGACCTTTCTCCACACGCTAGCTGTGACTGTGACATTACATTCTGCACACTCTCCTTTCCTTCTTCTCTATGTATGGTATGCTTTGCCTGTATAGCGCGCAAGAAATAATACTTCTTATCATATACCAATACATGTGACAACAATAAATCAGATCAAAGAACTAACATATATTAAACTCATCTTTCTCTACACTTTGGCTATGACTGTAACAAAATCTTCTGCACCCTCTCCTTTCCTTCTCCCGCTATTACGCTATTATACAAGAGTAGATATAAATCTCAGGTTGAAACACAATACATTTAATTACAAGCAAAACTTTTCACGACATTTTCTAACTGACGTCTTCCGTATCTGTCTCTAAATCAGTCATAGATTTGGCAGTGCAATACATCTTTATGATTGTAAAGAAATGCAGTAGAAAAATGCTTCATTTTTGTGTTCACCTTCTTTTGTCAGTTGAATAACATGAGTATTAAAAGATATAAGATCGGCATTTGATAACAGGTCAAGTCCTGGCTTTGGGAACCAGAACTGAGCAGAGCCAGAATCTGATTATTCATCCGGACGTGAAGATGGTGGTGGAAACAAACATTCAGCCCTGGATCTAGGGATTAAGCTGCACCATATCCACTATACCAACCTTACTGGGAAATGTGGAATCTGATAATCACTTGGTTTGAGTTCGTATAATTCAATATCGTGAGAAAGTGTACAAGAACCAGAGCCAGACTGTTCAGCCAGAAAAAACAAAACCAACAAAGAGACTAATTTGTCTGAAAAGGGTGGTGAGCTTACTGGTGCTACTGATTAGTGAGGAAGTCAATTGACTGTGCATAAGTAACAGGCTTTAGAATTAGAATGTAATACTGTACTTCAAGCTTTGTTCAAACTCATTAGTGATCCTTGTAACTTGGTGCGCATCAGTCTTTGCTTCAGGAAGCTGTGTTTTACAGAAACTGCTGACATTAAAAGAGCATGAATAATATTTTCAACTGTGCAATGGAATCCTTCTTTTACAATATTGCATTTCTTTGATTAGTGGATGGCTCTCATATTCAGAAAACTAAGATAATGCTCTGAACCAAACAAAATCCAATTTAAGTAGTTTAGTTTGCTTGCTTGCTTTAGAGTCCATTCCTAGAACTGCACACTTCATTTGATCTCAAAGTAATTAGTTGCAGGTAAACCAAAGCCACAGACCCCCGAATGTCTTTTGGCACAAACCTGGAATTTAATTAGCTTACCACCAAGAAGCAGTGTAAGTTTCCTGCCTGTTTGCAAGAAGCACCAGTTTGCTTTTTAATGCATTGGCTCGGAAGAGGATCTAAAGCTATATGGGAAGGATGATAGTGATACATCTGAAACAATACAACTTGTTTACAATAAAATGCATCTTCAATAAATTTACATTTAAAATGGTCCAAGACAGTGCACAGGGACATAATTATGAATAAATGGGAGCTGAACCAAAGATGAAAATATTAGGAAGAATGACAAAAACTTGGACAAGAAGAAGCAGCTTTTGAATATGGGGTGGAGAAGGATGGTGTGGTCAGCTATGTCAAAGGCTGCAAGAGGTTAAGGATGATGAGAGAGACAGGATATCATGGTTGCAGTCATTGAGGATGTCCGCTGTGATTCTGATAATGGTTATTCCCATGCTGTGGCAGGGCCAGAAACCTAATTGAAGAAATTCAAACATGAAAGTATGAATTTGAGAGGCAGCAGCACCTTTAAGGATTTTGGAGATGAAAAGAAGGTTACACAATAGGAATGTAAATGCTAAATTATTCTTAATTTAGCTCAGTGTGATGTGTTGCTCCATTTTGGTAGGAGAAATAAAGTACTTTTTAAAAATGTATTTATTAGTCACAAGTAAGGCTTACATTAACTCTGCAATGGAGTTACTGTGAAATTCCCCTAGTCGCCACAATCCGATGCCTGTTCAGGTCAATGCACCTTACCAGCACATCTTTCAGAATGTGGGGGGAAACCAGAGCACCTGGAGGAAACTCACGCAGATGCAGGGAGAACGTGCAAACTTCACACAGACAGTGACCCAAGCTGGGAATTAAACCCAAGTCCCTGGCACTGTGAAGCAGCAGTGCTAACTACTGTGCTACCATATTGTTTAACTTCTTGGAAGAGAAGGGCCTTAACTGAGGCCGAAATGTACAGGCATCAAGGGGTACAAATGCATAAATTATTAAAAGTATACAGGCACAAATAAAGCCATTAGTGTAAGCAAAATGCTGGAATTCATTTCCAGAGGAATAAAATTCAAAAGCAGCAAAATAATGTTAAACTTCTACAGAATCTTTATTAGATTAGTCATAGAGTATTTATCAAAGTTCTGGCTATGTCAAAAAAGATATAGGTTTACAAGGGTCAACCACAACTAAGAGGGTAGAACAATTATGGAAGACTGAACAGGTTGGAGCTTTTTTCTCTAGAAAATTGATAACTGAAGGATCCCCATATTAGGTGTATTTAATGCTATGAAATGATTCAGTAGGATAGGCAGAGAGAGGATATTTCCACATGGAGTATCAAATAGACCAATGGATAAAATGTGATATTCAGGAGAAACTGCTTTCCCAAAGAATAGTAAACATGTGGAGTTTACTACAACATATAATGGTGAAGTTAAATAGCATAGTTGTATTTAAAATGAAGCCAGATCAGCACAAAAAGGAGAACCATAAAGACTATGATTCTGATTATTGACTCGTTGATTTCCTGCACCCTCCGCCTTTAACCAGGACGTGTTCCCAAACATCTTGGGAGCTTCTGAGCTATTCATTAATGAGCTGACCTGAGATTGCTGTATCCCATTATGGTCTTTAATTCACTGCTTCTTTTCTGAGAGGCAGTGGCATGAGATGTAAAAACAGGAAATAAGACTGTTGATTTTGATTGCAGCACTCATTCAATGATTCATAACGTAAGGAACATGAGAAATAGGAGCAGGAATAAGTCATTTGGTCCTTCAAATCTGCTCTGCCATTCAATAAGATCATGCCAGATATTTTACATCAGTTATGTCATCTTACAGTATCGCCATATCCCTCGATTCTTCGTATCCAAAAATCCATTAACCACTGACATTTATAGACAAAACAACTGAATGAATGTAACTCCCAGAGATAGGGAATTCCAAGAAGTAGAGAATTCCAAAGATTCATAACACTTTCAGTGAAGAAAAAAATCCTTATCTCAGTGGTGATTCCTTATGCCCAGACTGTGACCCCTAATCTTACATTCCCTAGTCCAGGGAAACTTCTTCCTAACACTTAGATTGTCCTTAAGAAAGGATACTTTTGTTGCATTATCTTTAAGGGAAGCCGATCCTTCCTTAGGTAAGGAGACAAAATTACACACAGTACGCCAGGTGTGGTCTCATCAAGGCCTGAGGCAATTTCAGTAAAAACTTCTTTAATCCTATACTCCAATCCCTTTGTTGTAAAGGCTAACATACTATTTGCTTTCCTAATTGCTTGCCATACCTGCATGTTGACACCTCTGAAGACCAATATTTCTTAGTCTTTCACCATTTAAAAAACATTCTGCTCTTCCACTTTTCCTATCAAAAAGTGAACAACTTCAGGTTTCTCCATATTATGTTCCATCTGCCATGCTCTTACTCACTCAATTAATTGATACTTTTACAGTTCTTCCTCAGACCTTACTTTCTAACCTAACTTTGTATTGTCAGCAAACTTGGATATATTACACTCAATCTCCTCTTCTAATTCATTGATATAGATTGCAAACAGCAGAGGCACAAGCATCAATCCTGGTGGAGAGCCACCAGTTTCAGTCTGTCAAGCTGCAAATGTCCCTTTTATTCCTACATCGTTTTCTGTCCATTAACCAACCCTCAATGCATGTTAGTCTATTTCCCAGATCCCATCAGCCCTAGCTTTCTATAATAACCTTGTGTTCAGAATATTATAGAATGTTTTTTAAAGATTCATATTCGTTACATTCTTATAGTGATACTCATTTGCACATTGCCAACATTTATATGCATATTTGCTGCCCATAATGGTGCACAGTATTCAGCTACTGTGAATACAATGACCAAGTGGCTGGCTGTAGGATGTGTGTACCTTCGCCTTAGATAATCTGTGGATTAAACGAATACTAGCTAGATCTGCTGATGGCTAAATTATTCTGAGCTTGATATACTCAAGTCACAAGCTCCAGGAAGTGAAGAAGAATTTGAGTTGTAAGCGACTTGAAGGAAGAATTTTCTGCAGATTCGACCAATGAACAAACTGGCTAGTCAGGTATCAAAGTAACTCTGGAGTATGATGAGTCTACATGGCTGAGATGATTAATTCTGTCAGAGAAGATTGACTCAGTCAATTTCTCTTTGTTAAGAATTACATCTTGCAAGCTCAACCCTAAAAGAACCTTGCACACTTCTCAAAGAGTCATGACTTGGTAATTAGATATTGACAAGTGTAGGTTGAAACTCTTAATATATGGACAACAGGTATTTCTATGTTGTGAATACGTTTTCTAAGTTAGATTTTATCAAGTGCCTTCTGAAAGTCCATGCATTAGCTTCATCAACCCTCACTGTAACTTCATCAAATAACCCAGTCAGGTTATTCAAACATGATATTTAGACACTGTTGATTAATGTCTAGTTCAAATTCTTATGTACAGTATCACCATTCTTAGAAATGTTCATAGCTTTTGCTGACAAGTAGCCTATATTTTATTACTAACTGCAGATGCTGTATAATGTGGATAAATGTGAGGTTATCTGCTTTGGTAGCAATAATAGGAAAAAAGATTGTTACTAGAATGGATTTAAATTGAGAGACAAGATACTCAACAAGACCTTGGAGTCCTCATACATCAGTCACTGAAAGTTAGAGTGCAGGTACACCAGGCAGTAAAGAAGGCAAATTGTATGTTGGCCTTCATAGCAAAAGGATTTGAGTATAGGGATAGAGATGTTTTGCTGCAATTGTATAGGGCATTGATGAGCCCACATCTGCAGTATTGTGTGCAGTTTTGATGTCCTTATCTAAGGAAGGATGTCCTTGCTACATATAGAAGGACCACAGCAAAGGTTTACCAGGCTGATTCCTAGGATAGGAGGTCCATCATATGAGGAGAGATTAAGTCAGTTAGGTTTATATTCACTGGAGTTTAGAAGAGTGAGAGGGGATCTCATAGAAACTTATAAAATTCTAACAGGGTTAGACAGGGTAGATTCAGAAAGAATGTTCCCAGTGGTGGGGAAGTCCAGAATTTAGGGTCATAGTTTGAGGATAAGGAATAAACCTATTAGAACCGAGGTGAATGGAGTTGAGGCCTAAAAGTTGTCTGATTTCAAAAAGAAATTAGATATTGCTCTTGGGACTAAAGGGATATGGGAGGAAGGGGTATCAGGGTATTGAATTCAATGATCAGCCATGATTAGGACAAATAGTGCAGCAGACTCGAAGGGTCAAGTGGCCTAATCCTATTTCTAGTTTCTATATTTCTATAAAAACAAAATATTAAGTTAGAAATTATTTTGCCCATAAGGATTTCCTTAATTTAGGTCACTACATGACTGCATTTCAAAGTTTACAAGTAAGCCCCTAACACTACTGCCACTCCAAGAGGAACTGATGAATATTGGGGCTTCAGCTAACCTGTCTGAGTATTAGCAGTCACAAAGGGGCATTGATTCTTTTTTAACTAGGAAATGATGCGTGCAAAGCCCTAAGGAAGCAAGGTAAATGGCTTGCAAAGTAGAAAAGATGATCATTATTGACACTATAAATAATACCTCCAAGAGATTTGGTGACATTTGATATTGTTTATTGCAATTCAGCATTATCCGTGTTTAATTGTACCACAAAATGATTTAAACCATACGTTCACAAAGAATACACTGAATCTCTATGAAGGATGGTAAATTATTGATTAAGGTGTCATAACTCTAACAAAAAGTGTTCATGCAAAAATGATACATGTACAGATAAATTGATTTTGTTCTTATATCAGTAAAGTACAGACCTTAGGCTAAACTTTTGTAACAATCTATTCTGATCTAGAAGATTATCTTAATTTGAGATCATTTGTGTGGCTGAGTCAAATGGCAACTAGAATTATTGGAAGTGACTTCAATGCTCTCAATAAACACTGCTAGCATTCATTTCAGACGATGTTATAGGTTCTTGCTATTTGATTTCCACTCCAATTTAATTGTCCTGCCCTATCTCTTTGACAAAGTTTTTGGTCATCTGACCAATTATTGACTTCTGTAGCTTAGTGTAATTTTTTAAACGGTTGTATGAATTAGCTTGAGCAATTTTATCATGTTAAACGTGTTATAAGAATAAAAGTTAGTTGTTTACTGACAGTTTAGATATTATTACAAAATAAAAATAAAGGAAGCATCTACTAAATTATCTTCCAATAATTAATTAGGATAAATATACATTTTAAGAATATAATGATAAGTTTTAAAGTTTATTTATTAGTGACACAAGTAGACTTACATTAATGCTGCAGTGAAGTTACTGTGAAAATCCCCTAGTTACCTCACTTTGGTGCCAAGAATGCAGAATGGCCAATGCACCTAACCAGCACATCTTTCGGAGTGTGGGAGGAAACTGGAGCACACGGAGGAAACCCACACAGAAATGGGGAGAATGTGCAGAGTCTGTACAGACAGTAACCCAAGCTGGGAATCAAATCTGGGCCCTGGCTCTGTGAGGCAGTAATGCTAACCATTGTGCCGCCTGATGTAATGTAACAACATAATGTCAGAATGGATAATAGCTATGTTGTGTTGTATATTGCTAAAATGATTCAATTATTTGTTTAACTCCACAACCATTGAGAAACAAATTAACAAATTTCACTTTATTTGTGTATAATGGTTAGCAATCACATACAATAAGGTTAGACAGAAGTTTATATTTAGCTTATCTTCATCCTTCCAGTTTGCAGATTCGTTTAATAATAATTTGATCGAAGATGTGCATTATGTGGGTCCTCCTCTAATTTTCATATAATTGGTGATACAAAAGGTTAACATTAAATTGATTTTTTTGGTCAGTTGGATAGTTAACATTATTTAGATGAAGGACACACTTGTTTTACAGTCATCAAATTAATCATTTATTTCATGTACAGATCTAAGGCATTATTTCTTGAGGTAACCTAAGTGATGTGTTAGATTCACATTTACACTTTTGCAAGCTTTAATTGGCTCTTGTTAAATTGCATTTGCAGTCTTTGTATTTTATGGAGATGTGATTTCCAGTTGTATTAATACAGGCTGCTACTGTAATCGCATTGTAAAGTTTGGCAGATTCTTAGAGTGCCAATAGAAAAATGCAATCTGACGGCACAGAAGGAGGCCATCAAGCTTGTTTTAGCCGAATAGATGAGTGGTGAAAATATATCCACTAATATTTAACTCGGGCCTTTTCACAAATGAATTATAAAACGCTCAGTAATATGATATTGAGAAGATTTTTAAAAACTGTCATTATATCCAATGCTGACCTAAAAACTATTCCTATCGACACTTTCAAAGTTTCCCATTTTAACCTACGGATGCTAGGTTTCATATCGAATACTGTGGGTATGAATTAAAATATCTCGTGGCCTTCAGCCCTTTTCCTGAGCTGTAGCGAAGCGTTAGGCCAGGGTGCCACCGTGTGTACCGGGGACAGATGAACAAATAAATGGGTGGGCAGCACTTTCAGCAGAGAGTTAACTTGGCGTTGTGAGACTACTTACTGAGCAGAGAGTTGACCATGTAGATTTGGAGTGAAGGAGATTTTCTGTACCTCAGCTACAATTGGATTTTCCTTCCTTGCCTATCTGACAGTCAGCTCATTCTCATCCGGAGCCCGTTTCAGTCTAACATTTTGATTTTTTTACAGCTGCTACGGTCTAGGATTCAAATCAGTTATTCGATTAGAATTTACAAGGCATTTAACTTACAGCCTCTATGCGGAGGAACGGCTAATTTGTGCGTTTTTAGAGGAGGTTCCAAAGTTTTGCTTGAAGCTGGGATACTTGGCCACAACCGTGAAAGATTCGGATAAGCTTTCGATTTGACCCTTTCCGCCTCCCAACCCGGTTCTGCAGCCGAATTTTCATTCACCTTTAGTAATCCAGATAGATTTTATATTTAACACAACTAAATAATGCGGTTCCTTATTCTCTACGAAGACACGTGTTGTTTAAACAAGCAGGGTACAGCCGTGTGTACAAACTACCGAGTTGGATGTGTACAATTGTATTTATTTCTGCTTATTCTTTAAATTCCTCATAAAAATATTAAAACAGTAGAAAAACGGTTTTTGTTTTGAAGTGGGGCAGGGGTAAACAGATGAGATCTCCTTTAAGACTAACATTTCTGAATGCTAAGTATTAATTTTTCAGAATCTCCGTATTTGTCCTTCTATTTTCATTTGTAATCCTGTACACATGGTAATGATGAATAATACCTGTATAACGAAGCTATGGTAACATTACCACGAGGCATGAAGCCATGACTCTATAAATGCTTATTATACAGTTTTGCGATACCTGTATGGAATTATTGCTTACTACATTGCCGGATGAAATATTGTATGGATGTATTATATGGCTTAAAGCTGTAAATGATTAAATCATTGACCGATCGTGAGCATGTATCAATGAAAGTGCCAAATGACTGGAACTTTTGTATGAACAGGTATTCTATGAGTGGCTAAGGAATGAACATGTAGTTATATTCCTGTGAAAAGTACTCACCTGCCGTGAGGGAACTGATGTGATCTGGGTAAAGGTCTGGGAACTCATCACTTTTTACCTTGCCTCCCCGGCCACTGACTGGCAGCACTTCTTCGGCCATTTTCATGTTATGGGAAGGGGTGAGCAGTCAAACCTCAGGCCTCCAGCTTCCAGGGAGGATTCTAATTCACCTCTGGACGCAGTCTGACACCTTTACTTGGTGGCACCATGACATCACCAAGACCCACCGGGCCCCGAGCAACCAATCGTCGGCACACCCCCCCCCCCAAAAAAAAATAAAACTAATGAAAGTGCTTGGACTCGGTAATGAATACGATGACCTCTTTATTGCAGACAAGCAGTGGCATGATTGAAGGACAAGTGAATGGGCTTGTGCTTCAATTCGAATAATTAAAGTGCGCTGGAGTGAAATGGATGGCAAGGAAAGTGAAGGGGAAGCGTAGTGGGTGGCTGCATGTCAGCACCCAGGTGGACAGGGCGTGTGGTTTAAACTAAGCATCCCTTTTGTGTATAAAAAAAACTAATTCATCTCTAATAACCCAGATGACATGCCTCAGTCCGACAGCACATACAACATTGAGACGTGTCAACAAGGCAGAGCAGTTTCTTCAAGGACAATAGTGGATTTTTGAAAAAATAAGGTGATTGCCCAGTTTCGATCCCAGTCGCCCTCTGTGTGCTTTCTCCAAAGTCTTCAACTTATAGTATAATTATAAGAACAATAAACTTGGGAATTGTAATCGAACATGCAATTTCCTCGCCTTTCCTCTGTCATCAATGGCTTTATTTATGGTTTCAAATCGTGCTGGGGTGGATTCTCAAGGTTTCCTACAATACTGCAATATCGTTCCCGCAAAATAATTGGTAGCAAGTATTAAGTACAGAACGCAAAAAAGTATGAAGTTGCAGCTATTTTTACTGCATCTTTCTCATTGCACATGTTTCATTTTGATTTATCCGGATTGTACTCTTCACTCCGATTTCTCCGGTAGGATTATGCTGCCGGTATGTTTGGTCTGTTTCCTCCACGTTAATAGTATTGCAGCCTTACAAAGTGCCGAATATCGAGTTACCCAAAACCGAACAGTTTCTGTTATTAACGCCGCGCAGAAGTGTTGCAACATCAGACACAGAGAATACAAAACATCGCAGGAGACTTTATACATCGTCCCGTTGTTTTACTTTTTTGTTCAAATTAGAACGCTCAACAATCAAAGTAAACTGAAATCAGAACATTTCTCAGTAAAGACCTGGATGCTCAAAAGCTTGCTCATTAAATGTTTAGATTGCTGTTCGGCAGAACAGTAATCGGGTTGTCTCTAATTATAAAGCAATTAATAGAAGGAAAATGGAGCTAATTGCTTCTACACAGAAACTGATGATTACAATAAAAAAACACGTTAAATGTAAATCGATTGAAACTAAGTTAAAGAAAGAGGACTCTGCAATTAATGGGACTCGATCCAACAAGAGCCTGCAGGCAGATCATAGCGAAATAAAAAAAAGAGACAGGGTTACACTGGGTGCATATATAAGTAATCAGACAAGTTAATGCCAAACAACATGTATAATGTCACAGCGAAAACAAATCTCATGCTAGGGTACAGTGTCTTCATAGCCCCCTATCGCAGGTAGGTTTGTTCCTTCAAACACAATTTGTGTAATGAATTGTCTATGTCACGATATTTCTTTGGTGTGTGTTAAATAGTCTTTATTAAAATGTTGGACACACCGTGTTTTACCCCCTTGAAGATAAGCTCTAATATAAATCGGGACCAAGTACGGAGACACTAGTTGGTCACTTGTGCTGAAGGAAAAGGTTTGGATTGATAAAATTCCACTCCAGGACCTCCCAGTGTGTTGCTGGGACAATGAAGTACATTTGAAGTATCACCTTGTGTTGCGGGTTAGCAATTTCCACGCAAGCAATGAATTGTGGCGATCAAACTGTTTAAGGTTCACTGTAAGGATCCTTTATTTTACCAATAAAACAAGCTAATATATATTTCGATTGTGACTATAACCCTCCTCCTCACTCTGATGTTATTACAGTAAAACAATACGTGGGCAAATAGCTTTCATTCTCTGATCTACTTTCGGTTAGTTAAAAAGTTCAACATGAACGAATTCACCAAATTTAAGTCAAAATTGAAAGATCCAAATTAACTATCTGTATCAATGATGGTTGGTGAGTGAAGTGGATATGCAGTATCTGGTCATATTATCTAGTAGTTTCCCGAAAATTAAAAGCGGACCACGCTAAGAAATTTATTACAATGTAACTTTGACATCCTTGGTACACAATTATTTATTTAAAATCTATTTTTGTACTCTTTCTATCGCTCAGTTGTATTCTTCCTTAAACCATCGGATTCCCTTTCGCAGTCACTCCATCCTATGTTTTCCTGCCTCACATGCCCTCACTGCCCACCTCTCACATTGCCTGTTTCCTGTTGTATCCCCTCCCCGCCTCTTAAGAGCAGAATTTCACCGAGAAGAGTGAAGGTGGAAGGCGGGATCCCCAGGGCGATTCTACCGGTGACAGTAAGAGTTCAACCTTGGCCTCGCCTCGTCAGAGGCTGGACAGCTCAGCAGCTCTACCTATAGAGGATAGACGAGAGGCGCCCTGGAAGGGTGGGTAAGTTTCTTCCCACCACTCCCCCCCCCCCCCGCCCTGTGTACAGGGGCCAGCCAGGCGTACATAACCTGCCGGTGGGAGTGGTGAACCCTCAATGGGGACTTGCTGGGAGATTACCATGTTTCGTCTGGCAGTCTCCCCACTGGTCTCAACTCTGATAAACGCTTCCCAAGTATAAAGTGACCTCTGATTGCCCACTCCGCCGCTGTTCGTGCTGCTGTCGCTCCCATTTCTGGGAATACCCTGTGGTGGCTGGAAGACATTGTCCCTTTGCTCTTGATGTCGCCTGCCTCGATTTAACGAGCCCTCCTGCCTCCCAGCCCGCCAACAGATAGCTGGTTAAAAAAAAAACTCTGCTCTAACTCCGTTTCAATTATCCCCACTCTTGTTTCTCTCTTTTTTGTTTTCTCGCCCTTTCTTTTCCTTTCATTCTCTCACAAAATAATATGTATGTGATATCTTCAACATAGAAACTCACTCCAAGGCACAGAGAGGAAATAGAAATTGGATGCTGATTCAGTGATCATAATGAATAATGAAAAGCATGGTCGAAACAGATGGACCGCAATATGGATTTAGGGAGGACAGCACAAATCATAGGCCCACCAATAATGGGACAAAGAGAGATTTTATTTTGTTATATCCAATTCAACCCAATCAAAGTCCAATTCAAAGTCTCAACAAGTGAGACATTCCAGATCCAAGCTGACAAGACAGGCCAGCCTCTTCCTGTTTTGGGTCTTATCTACATGATCCAAGCTGATAGGAGCAGGCATTGCACCCCCTCCAGTGCTTGATCTCATTTGCATCTTAGCCAAAAGACCTGGATGCCATTTAAAAAAAAATGCTTCAAATAAAGCCTCAGTGTAGCCTTATTGACTTCTACTAAGTGCAAGACACCATTGCTACACTTGATCTTAACCAAAAGGTAAAGAAGTGTAGGGAGAGAGGGGACTCAGAAGGCGAAAGCTACAGCAAAATGAAGAGTTTGAACAGGACTCAGAAGGGTTATGGCCATAAAGAGGTTTAAACATTCGAGTGAGGAGTTGTCATTTTGAGACTGAGGGAGCAATGGTGATCAGCAATGACACATGTGCTCTGTGAGTAGGAATAATGTAAAATGAAATATCAGCTAAAAAGTTTTGGATGCTGAAATTTAACAGGATGAGAGTCCAGGAGAGCTTTTGAATATTCAAATCTGGAGGTGACAAAATCATGTGTGACAATTTCAGCAGCAGAAGCAGATGTGGGAGATAAGTGATGCTATAAATGTGAACGCTGACAACCCTGTGGTGGATAGAATATGGGATTGGAGGCTCAAGCTCTGGACTGATGGGTCACCAAGGTGATGTCCATTCTGTTTCAGTAGCCTGACAACTCAGAGGCAGTGAAGAGTGATTGAGGGATAGAGCTGGATGTTATCAACATATAAGATACCCCATGACTGCACTTGAATCACCCAGAGGTAGCATTCATGCTGGAGGTAGATTCTTGAGAAACTCCACAGCTAACATTGCTGTGGTAGCAAGAGAAGTCAGTGCTGGGAAAACTCTGACTATGGTCAGATTGGTCAGAGTGGAATCGAGTTAAAGGAATCCACTGAGTTGGAAAATGAAGCAGAGACAAGCTGAAGAGAGGACAAAGATGCACAATCTTTCAATTCTCTAGATCTTTATCTTTCTGTGTCATTGCCCTTGCTAATTCCTCTTTCCTTAGCTCTTTCCTAGCTTCTCATCTTATTTCATCTGTCCATCCTAAATTCTTCCAAAGCTTCCTTAACTTTTTTATTTATTTCATTGTTTCAGTTTCTTTCCTTTCTTCTCAGGCTTCTCCTCCTCATCTTTCTTTCATTAACTCCCTCTTCACTGGTTTCCATTTCATGCAATTTCCCCTCTCTATTATTCTTTTTCTTCCTCTCATTCCCTCCATCCTTGTGTCAATTTCCATTCCTCTCTAAATCAGATTCCTTTGCTTCTTCCTTGATTTTTTAACTCCATTTTCTGATTTCTTGCATTTCACATAATTGTCTCAAATATCTGAACGATACCACCACTCTTCAGTAACAGTGATTGATATTTCTTGTTTTACCACTGGTCTCTGTTTTTGGTGTTACTTTCTGCCATGAGTAATATATTAATGATTATAAGTATTGCAAGAAACTGCTTCCTGAGAAGCAATGAGCTAGCAGGAATGTATTCATTAATTTAACAGTGTCATAGAATGTAAAATTGCTCTCTTATTGCCTGTAATCAGTATGTTTTGTATGACAAGAGATGTGTTTTCTTACTATTGGAGTGTGTATTCCAATGAAATAATTCAGCAGCAAGTTTTCATATGTTTAAAATAAAGTTATTTATTCTATCACACTTACTCCAAATTATGCAACATTCACACGCACAAATAAAGAGTTTACTTTTACATAAGAATATAAGAACATAAGAAATAGGAGCAGGAGTAGGCCATCTTGCCCTTCGAGCCTGCCCTGCCGTTCAATAAGATCATGACTGATCTGAAGTGGATCAGTTCCACTTTCCTGCTCTCTCCCCATAACCCTTAATTCCCCTGTCTAACAGAAACCTATCTACCCGTGACTTAAATATATTCAGCGAGGTAGCCTCACCACTTCAACGGGCAGAGAATTCCAGAGATTCACCACCCTTTGAGTGAAGAACTTCCTCCTCAACTCTGATCTAAACTACCACCCCCCTCCTTATTTTGAGGCTGTGCCCTCTAGTTGGGCTATTCTTTCTAGGTGGGAAGAATCTCTCTACCTCTACCCTATCCATCCCCTTCATTATCTTATATGTCTCTATAAGATCCCCCCTCAGCCTTCTAAACTCCAATGAGTACAGACCCAATCTATTCAGTCTCTCTTCATAGGCTAACCCCTTTTTACAAATTATGGTTAATTCACTCTGTCATTCTGCTCCCTTACATTGTTTATTGAATTAATTTAATTATTTTAAAGTTTAAGTGATGGTCTTGTAAAGTTAAGTGTTCATTGCAGGTTATGAGGATTCTTGTAGACAAGTGTCTAGGAGATTGGTTCTCAGCTGAACTTTCAAATTGGGACAGGTTGAATACTTTTGCAGCTAATTTCAGAATCTGATTCTTGGACTGCCTGACATCTGATGGTTCTAATGGATCTGCTGGGTTTCTGTGATAATAAAGGTGCAGTCTCCAAAACCAAGGGACTGGAGCTAGGTTAACACTCTGAAGCCCATCCAGTCTAGCTTGGATAAAGTAGGCTATTGTGATACAGTGGGAGGTTGATGGTGGCTATTGAGTTTTGACCTTCCCTTTTGTTCAGTCTGAGACACAGAGGCAGGCAATTTGGAAACTCCATAGCCTTTAGGTGTTGACCCATCCTTAAACAATGAAATGATTTCTATTCATGGCTGTGAGGTACCATCATCTCTGCCCATATTTAATGAGATTTTCACCAGAGACTTCCTACAGCCTGTAGTCAAAATGCCAAAGGTCACGTGATTAGCAGCAGCCATTTTAAGTGCTTGTTTGTGTCCAATGTTTAAAATTATTGACTGTAAGTTCATAACATGACATGCCTATATTGGGCATGACAAAGATATATCTGTTTCAAAACTTTATGACTTGGATTTTATACAATAACAGCAACTTATATTTATATGGCACCTTTAACACAATGAAATGGCCCAAGACTCTTGTGATGCTAGTATGCCTTTAAGAAATGTTTTTTAAAAAATCATATTCTCTGCAGTTAAGCAACTTTGGTTTCTTTCATTGTTGCCAGGCTGTTTGTTTAGAAGTCCTTTTATTGCTGCTTCAATTGTTTAAATGGGGTTTTGTTTATTTTTATTCTGAGCCTCAGGTACATTTCTGGGGTGTTTTATTGTTCTGTATTGTGAGGGAGAAGATTGATTGACACGTCAAAGTCTGGTGGTTCCTGCCCTTCCTGAAGAATCCAAGGATTCATTTTAAGTTTTGGTTTTAGAGTCAGAAACCGTCTAGTTGAGAAGTGGCAGCCAGCTTTTTTTTTTCTCTCTCTCTCCCTGGTCTTGTAAATTTTGTTGGCCAGCTGGAAGTAGGTCTCCTGGCCTTCCTGGAGTGAAAGTCTGCTGTTGGTGGTTTGCTCGTTAATAACAAGGGTCTCTCTCGCTGGTATTTTGGGAAGCTGTTCTGACTTCCAGCTTAGCAATGTGTTTATCAAGAGAACTGCAGCATCCAACCAAAGGACTAAGTTCCAGCATCACACGAGCATTTGTAATTCCTGTACTAAGCATGTGGTAAAGGTTTTGTTTATGGGATTTGCTTGGTTGGAATAGTATTTAGCTGTTAAAGTTTATATAATATCATGGTCTTTTTTTCTTGTTTTGTAATTGGTAAAAATTATTGCTTATTTTCTTTCTATACATGTTAATTATATTCTTAAATAAACTTTGTTTATAAAAGCTCCCTAGTGGGTTATTTAAATCATACGTGAAGTTAAACATCTTATGCCTTCCCCACCAAATTCAAATAACAAAACTCATGATCCAAGTGGACGTCATAAAACACTTTGGAGTTTCTGACCTGAATTATAATACTCCTCACAGGAGCATTATAAAACCTAGTATAGCAGCAGGCCACATATAAAGATATTAGGTCAATGAGGTAGGTTGTAAGAAGTGTTTTAAAGAAGGAAAGTGAGATAGTGGGGCAGAGAGATGTATGGAAAGAATTCCAGAGCTTGAGACTTCAGCCACTGATGCTGACCAATTATATTACACATTAGTGCATCAGTGACTACACTTCAAAAGTACTTAATGTACTTAATGAAGGAGTTTTCTGCTGTATTCTTAGGGAGGGAATAAATAACTACAGTGTCTTGGCTACAGACACCAACACTGAAAAAAAACACACTTGAGAATCACTTCATATGCAGGACTTATGGCAGACCCGGCCTCTCACAGACTCTCACAGACTGATCTCTTCAGTTGTCTGCAGAAATACGCCATATGAAGCTAGCCTACCTCAAATAGATTTGCTCCATGTCCATTATCTTCCATGTGTGGAAGGATGCTGACAAAATGATTAGGTGGCAGGAGTGGAACCTGGCAAAGTTTTTATTTCACTTGTAGATGCATTGTCAAAGCCTGTATTTTTTAAAAACTGGGCAGCCACTTACTTGATTTTAATGTAATGTCCCACAGGGGTAGTGAATCAATGTCACTAATGAATGGTAAATGAAAGAGACAATAGTGTCTGGTTAAACCGATGGGAAAATCAATGATACAATTTGGCCCTCCTTTCAGTATGAAATTAAGCCTGGAAGTTATTTTCCCCCCTGTAGGTTAAGTTAACAGTAGACAGATGTTTAGCTGAGGATTTAAACTCTGGGTATTACTGAAAACAGGTCCACCAAAAAGCAGCACAGCAGGGTGAAGGAGAAGGCATGTGTCTGATCTCTCACATCTGTCACATGGACACAGAAACATCTGGGATTTGGACATTATTTATTCTATATATCAAACAAATTGTCTTTCTCAGTGTCTGTAGGAATACAATTTTTTATTTGCTGGTGTCCGTCACATAATTTAAAATAAAAAAAAAATTGACAGATTCATTCTGGAAGTGGCTCATATATTTACTAAACTATAACTTGTTTCCTCTCCTCAACTATTGCGTCCCTTCCTTTCAAAACGTAAGAATGGCCCTTCAATCTCTGAGTTCTTACAAAATACTTCCCCATCTCTAGTATCCTTAAGTGTGATGCCACCTTCAAAATCCAGGCCTCTTTCCCACTTGTTTGAACCTATACCATTAGGGTTCTGCCCCTGTCAGCATATCAAAATGGCCTCAACCAAAGTCAAAAGAGTTACATCCTTTGTGACTCTAACCTCTATGATTCTCTTAACTTCTTTGAAACCTAACTTATTAACCAAAACTTCAGTTACCCCACCACCTTCTATCTGGTGTTTCTTTTTGGATTATACCCCTGTAAAATAAGTTGTGATATTCTCCTAGATTAAAGACATTAAACACATGCAAAATGTTTTTGTTAATAATTCACATGCTGCAGGTTTGGAGGTGGCTGTGGAGAGTTACTATCATCATGAAGGGTGAAGAACATCATCAGGCTTGAGTTAACTGAGGTTCATCTAAAGGTCTTGAGGATGTGCATAGAGGCCACTAGTATCAGTGGTGTGTATCACTTAAGAAGCAGTGCACATGAAGCTGAAGATCAAAATAGCAATTTAATTAGATGGGTGAGGGTGAAAGGTAAATCTATGGGGTAAGGAAGTATGTCTGATTAGTTGTTGGGAGACAAGTGAAGAGCACATTAAAGCAAGAACAGGAATAGTAGGAACTTGAGCAGGCAATGCTATCCACCAGGATGGTTCTGATGTCCCTTGGAGCAGGCCAGAGTCAGCTGCCACGGGAAGTGAGCACACAGTGAAGTAGATGTCAGTCAGCATCTCAGATGCAAAATAGTGAGAAGGAAGGGAAACATCAGATCAAGGTTAGCTCAATTAGACTGAAAAGTCAAGGAATTAAAAAAACAAATCTTAAGAAGCAGACTATGTTCTGGAGTAGAGGCAGTCTAACAAGGAATTCATATGTAAACATTTTAAACTAGTTACTGGCAAACATTCAAAGATGTGGGTATGCCGGCGTTGGACTGGCGTAAACACAGTAAAAAGTCTGACAACACCAGGTTTTAGTCCAACCTATTTATTTGATAATATACTCGCAAGCTTTCGGGTTAGCCCCTTCGTCAGGTGAATGGCCCATTCACCTGACGAAGGGGCTAACCCGAAAGCTTGCGAGTATATTATCAAATAAATAGGTTGGACTAAAACCTGATGTTGTCAGACTTTTTACTGTTAAAACATTCAAAGGACATAGGTCTTGAATACCCTTGTGCTCCTCACAGAATTGAATTTTGTTTTTATTGTCTTTCCTCATTTTCCCTACCAAAATTTATCACTTCACACTTCCCTGCATTAAATTTCATCCACCACATGTCTGCCCACTCCACCAACCCAGCTACGTCCTCTTGAAGCCTAGCACTATCCTCTTCACAGTTCACAATCCTTCCAAATTTTGTCGTCTGCAAATTTTGAGATTGTTCCCTGTACACCCAAGTTGAGGTTATTAATATGAATCAAGAACAACAGTAGTCTTCATGTAGATTTCTGGAGAACCCCGCCTTTAACCACCTACAGGAAGATCAGAAGATTGGTAGGGACACATGGAAATTGAATGCAAAACTGTTGACCCTACAAAATAGTGAGGAACTTGAAAGGGATTACGAAGGTTGGAGAACCATGGAATCCCTCATGGAGTCCCTAGCCTACTGATGGTAAATGATGAAGGTGAACACAAAGAGATTCTTCATTCTCCAGGGTGTTCAGAAAGCTAAAGAAAGACAGAAGGAACAGTCCAATTCCAGAACAGCATGCAAAGTTCTCCTCCTGCAGTCAATAGGGGTCAGTGTCAGGGAGGACCTGTAGGAGGTGAAAAGCCAGCTGGCTTTTACCTCAGAGCCCTCCAAGGCCACCTTTCAGCCCAGGCTGCACTTTGAGCATGATGAGACACACTCATGTTTCTTCCAAAACATACATTGAGAGCTCTGCAATGAGCCACATGTAGTAGGCAGTGAATGACTCAACAACATGTCACAGCCTGACGTTTCAGGAATCAGCAAATGTTTTTATGCTGGGCTGTACAACATGATGCCCATGGCCAGCATGGCCTTCCAGTCCTCCTGGTCCTCTATCATGGAGGTTATCGATGATAGAATGTGGGTGAGTCTGGGCAAACTGTTAACTCTACATAAGCTGGCAAAGACGTCAAGAGACAAGTAAAACTCCTGGAAGTGATGGTTTACCGGATAAGTTGTATTCGACACTATGGCTGGGTTGTCCCAGACGAGCTGGAAATGCAAGGGGATGTGCTTGACTGGCTGCATGTCAGAATCCATGAGGGAAGACCTTATCATCATCACCTACAAGCAGATGAGGAAGAGGGAGGAAATGAGAAGTGGATGGCCCATTTCACTTCTAAACATGGCTGACAAAACTCTGTCCATGGTCATTGCCAATCGAGTCAAATCTTCTCGGGTGTTGGTAATCCATCCTGATTGGACCCATGCTTTACCCAGCATCAAGAACTCTGGCAGCCCTGTACTACTCAGGGATACTATAGTAAAAGGATCTGGTACCTAAAGGCTTAACGTGAGACTTAATAAAGTACTGTCCACATGGTGATGTAAGAAGGGACATGGCCTGGAGCTGGGGCTCCAGTCTAGAGCTGAGTACCAATGTGTAAGGTCATGATATGGAGGCTTCTCCAAGAATGCTTTCATAGTCCAAGTAGTATCTTTCAAGTGTAGCAACGATCGAATATATCATGGTAGAAGTGGTAAGATTTCTCATGGTGGCAGTGAGGATTAAAAAATCCACATCCTCACTACAATGCAGAAGGCCTAAAGAAAAGGACATTTCAACATTTCTGCACTGAAGCAACCTCACTCCAGAAGCCAGCATGCTGAGAAAACTCACCAGAGGAGCTCCAGAGACATTACAGCCCAGGAGCAGGAAAAGGTAAGAGTGCAAACTCAGGCAGAAGACTCCACTGAATTCCCTGTATTTTCAGCCAGGCAGGGCCAGCAGCCGGCAGCTGAGGGAAAATTATTTTCAATTTCTAACATAGCCAGTTCTTCAACACATCAGGCAGAAAGTCTAATTTTGGTCGCTAGCCAAACACCGACACAGTGCCCTCCCCCACATGGCACCTGAGTTTGAACAGAACAAAAAAAGAAATAAGAAGACAGAGAAAACATTTTTTTCATAAAGATGAACACCTTGCAATTCTTTGGTCTCCAGGACAATGAAAATCCCCTCCTCCTGACCCATTCTGACCCGCAGTACACTGTCAGCAAGCAATAAATGCCTCAACAGCCCTCTGACCCTGCAGTTATTTTGGGTTTTCTATTGGAGCACCGCTGCCACTTTGAAATTCACACCATAGCAAGGAAGCATGGAAAAAACCCTACTTCATCGATAAACGGCAATGCCATCTTGAAACCTTCTTCTCTCTTTAAGCTAAACTTACACTTGAAGAATTTAAAGGTGGATCACAATTCTTCACTCCCACCTCCTTCACCTATGGCCCTGTTCAACCCTCGAACTGGATCTATTGGAGAAAAAGTTATTTGAAGTATAGCACTGCTGCAGAGTTAAAAAAAATTGGAGCAGAACAGGTTAGCACACTACTTTATTCCACTGGGCCAATTGCAGATGCCATAATTGCAAGGCAAAGCATAGATGAATTTGTTAAATTTGATGATGTCTCAAAATCTCTCAATTTTCTTCAACCTGAAATTCAGTAAAGTCCTGGAACACACCAAATTTAACAGGGGAGTTCAGCCTGGGTGACCTATTGATTCCTTCATCAATGATCTCTACCACATGATATGGCCACTTAAAGTCTAAACTCATCCGAGACAGAATCATGCTGATGTAACAAACCTCTCTGACCTCCCCGAAGTTAAAGATATTCTTTTTCTCGACAAGGCTGCCCAGCTGGATAGACCCTCTGAGCTGCATGATCTTCATGTGACCATTCTCCGAGGACAGAACCCTTCATGGGGCAGAAGCCACAATTCCATCCATCATATCAGGCTACAGAAGAGGCCATCCAAGTCAGGGTATGCCACCCCTGAACCACTCTGCCAAATGAGCTTGCCAGGCCTTACAGGAGAGACCAGTGTCCTGTGAGTACTGCCCAGTGCTTCTGCTGCCACAGATAGGGATATTTCAGAAAGCTGTGCAAGTCAAGACAACAGCATTGCATAGGCAACCTGAAAGCCATTCATGGTGTTAAGGCCAACAACCCAAACTACACAGCCTCTCTTCAATCATTGTGGCTCTCCATTCTGGAATTCACACATCATGATAAATGGCCATCTAACCATCTAAGTTAGATTCAGATGCCAGAGTGATGAGGAACCAGGGCTTCCAAGGACTCTGCATCCAAACAATGGACACCATGCATGCAGTGCAGGGGGAGTCCAACACCCGGTCACTGGTATAACACAGGAGTCCTTGAGGTGTGGCAATAAACAGATCATGGAGCTGATGTACATTGCGCACAACCAGCCCTACTCTTTCCTCAGCAGAGATGTCTGCATAGCTCTCGAACTTCTCCAGCCAACAGAAGAGGTGAAGATGACTGCAGTCCCCAACCAGCCTGAACTGCATCCTCCCAAAGGTTCAATCATAAAACAGCACCCAAATCTCTTTTTTGGAGCAAGCCTGTTCTTCTCCATCCCAGGTCCCTGAACTTTCCCAAAGGCTAGATCAACCTACCCATTCATGAGGCTACCACAGCACTTCTGGTGGAAGTGAAGCCAAGAATGACCTTCAGAGAAGCCAAAATGTCACAATGTCACAAATGACATTAGACACAGCAGCTACCACACAAGCCTCACACCCTCCAGCCAGCATGCCAGAGCCACAGCATCTGCCACAACCCAGTAACAACTTCACACAATCTTAGCAACCTAACAAAGGTGAGCCACCTGCTTAGTCTTCTTCTATCTACAAGCCTCAACCACAAAGAATGTCCAGACGCCCAAAAAGGTGAAAGAAGGGAAGACATTGACAACCTAACTACCAGTTTTGTTCATCTAGGAAGAAAAAATAACGACTAACTACAACTAATCACCATTAAACCATCCAGACTGACCAGTTTAGGCCAAAGTTGGGCAGGTTAGGTGGATTGGCCATGCTAAATTGCCCCTGGTGTCCCAGGATATGTAAGTTAGGTGGATTAGCCATGGTAAATGCATGCCATTACATGGATAGAGCAGAGGATGGGCCTGGGTATGATACTCTCTTGGAAAGTTGGTGCAAATTCGATGGGCCGAACAGGCTCCTTCAGCACTGTAGGGATTTTATGGTGAAAACTAATTGCTCCATTCGATAAATGCATTGCTCATCGCCACAAGAATCACATAAGAGCAGAGGAAGGATTCATTAAAGCAAAACTGGTGAAACCTGTCTTTTTCTATTCAATAGATTCTGACTGGTCGAGACTGTCAACGCTCTGAGGCAGATTCGCTTTATTTCCCCTCAAAGAAAACTGGTCTGACAATCCTCGATCTAAAATCAAATACCTCTGCAGGAATTCATTCCGCCTACAATCGGTGTGACTTTCTCGGTAAATGCATTGCACCCGAACTTCACCATCCTATCTTGCAGTTTCACTCGCCATCCGAAAACTGCAACCCCCCCCCTCCCCCCCTTAACTGATGTGGAGATGCCGGCGTTGGACTGACTGAGACATGTTGTACGAAATGAGATTTATTTGCAGGGAGTTAATGAATTTAGTGGTGGGAATTAGATACCAGAAAGCTAAAAGGTTGAGACACTTTCAATGCTCACCCTCCCTGCTATCTTCAATACAGTGACATTGTACTATCGCTTCTTAATGGGAGTGACACAAGTGTAGTGTGCAATGAACTATTTCAGCTGGAAATCAAACAGATACAACGCCACTCTCAGAAACGCACACTTCCTGCAGAGATTTCGGGTCCACCTGCCTTACGAAGTCAATCAACTGGTGTCCAAATAAAGTGCTGGCAAAAATACTACAGAGCCAGAGTTTGAAAAGTTGGCCACGTCAACTGAACAGGTTTGATGTAGTGACAGTGACAAACAGAATCTAATCCAGTATATGGGAAATTGTAAATGATTTAGGAATTTTTTAAAAAAGATATTTATTTTGAAGATACCTGTGTTCGATAGATCCAATCGGTTTATTTTTTAAATGGAATTCTATCGAATTAGAATGGAGAGCTTCCTGGGCTAGAGCAGTCACTGCTCACAGTGTGAGAATCCACTCTCATTCCTGTTGGAAAACAGTTCTATCCTTGAGTGCTCCACTCAATGATTATTTCGCTATTTATTTCGCTGCTCTCTGGGTCTCAGTACTGGCAGCAAGATTAAACACGGGTAAAAAACACTATCGCTGTTGCATTATCGACAACTGTCTCTCGATGGTGTGATGCGATATTCGGGACTGAATAAAGAAATATTCACACTGACAACAGTACATGCGGCACAATTCATCCAAGTAGCATATAGGGGCAGACACTTGGTGGCATTAAACATTTTCGGAATAGATGGACACCGTCTGTATAATACATTGGCTTGGAACAGGTTAGTATTTGTGGGATTCGATAACAGCTCTGTTCATTCCACAGATACCAAACGAGCTCCAAGCCTGGGGAATTCTCAAACAGCAGGCTTGAGGTTTAACTTTTAGAATCAGAGGAATGAACGGCGGAACATATTTAAACAACATTCCTGCTTAAATTGAACGCCCCAAATCAAAGGAAAATTGAACCCGATGGATACAAACATTGCAAGTTGAAATATCCGCTGTTTCTGGCAAAGAGGACTTGTTTCTGATGGAATACACCATTAGCTCATTTAAGAAAGGTGCGAGCGGCAATGCCCAGGATCACCTCGATTCACGCACCGAATTGAAACAAAAAAAAACTCGAAAAGAGAGTCTGTTGGACAGAAGCACGGGTTTTAAAACAGAAAGCCATTGATCAGAACGGATTTGGGACCGGAAT
This sequence comes from Carcharhinus amblyrhynchos, assembly GCF_965287045.1. NCBI lineage: Eukaryota > Metazoa > Chordata > Chondrichthyes > Carcharhiniformes > Carcharhinidae > Carcharhinus > Carcharhinus amblyrhynchos. Next base: position 61,464,838 of record NC_137335.1, read on the forward strand.
CGAAGTTAAAGCAACAGAATTCAGAAAAAAAGAATGTAAACGGTGCGTTATGAGATCCACTTCTTCAAGCTCACTCCAACATAAAGCTGACACACACACACATACATTTTGTATAAGGGGGAGGTGTAAACATGGGCTTCTTCCCTTGTTATAACGCAACAAATTGGGGTGAAATCCCCCGTGTATTTGAATCCAGAAACACAGTTACTCCTGTAGTAAATGCCGCTGCAAAATAAATTTGCCAAGCGTGTTTCTTTGAACATGTTCCTGCAGATAACAATAAACCCATTTTCCCTGCATTTTTTCACTTGCCTGTTACCCAAAGCATCGCAGCTCGTTACAATAGCCCCAGCCCCAGAGTGCAGAGACAAAACCAGTTCTTTTTCTGCTTTTGTTGCAATTTTACAAGTGGTTTCTTAAATTAATCCTCATAAGAAAATTGTTTCTTTCGAATGCATTTTCTAGCATTAGTAAAAATCAAATGGGGAAGCTTTCACCATTGCATGTTTTTAAAGATGATGTGCTTCCCCACACACTTATGGGATGTGGGAATCGCTGGCTAGGCTAGCATTTATTGTGAATTTGCTTTTTTTTTATCGTCCTTGAGAAGGCGGTAATAAGCTGCCTTGTGGGAGTTCCAGGAGTTTGACCCAGCGACAGTGAAGCTACAGCAATGTATTTCTATGTCAGCTGGGTGTGGAGCTAAGAGCTGAACTTACAAATTGTGATCACCCAAGCAGCTGGCACTCTTATAACCCCTACAGTGCAGAAAAAGGACACTAGCCCATCAAATTTGCATTAACTACAATTCCACTAGGCCCTATTCCTGTAACCCCTCACGTTTACCCTGCTAATCCCCCTGATATTATGGTTAATTTAGCACAGTCCATTAACCTAACACACCCATCTTTGAACTGTGGGAGGAAACCAGAGCACCCGGAGAAAACCCATGCAGACACAGGAAGAATGTACAAACTCCACACGGACAGTGACCTGAGGCTGGAATTGAACCCAGGTCCCTAGTGCTATGAGGCAGCAGTGCTAACCACTGTGCCATTGTGCTACCCTCTTGAACCTGTCAAGTGATAGAGGACCTGGCTTTGGAAGATGCTGTTGAAGAAGCTCTGTTGAGTTGCTGCAGTGCATCTTGTCGAAGGTATAAACTGCAGCTGAGCCAGTAGTAGAAGTGAATGTTTAAAATGGTAGATGGAGTATTGATCAGGCCAATTACTTTGCCCTGGATGGTGGCAGACTTCTTGGGTATTGTTGGAGCTGTATTTATCCAGGTAAATGCAATCTATTACATAGCCCTGTGAAAATATTTTGGGGTCCAGGAGGTGAGTCATTTGCTGCAGCATGCTTGACCTCTGACCTGTTCTTGTAGCTACAGTATTCATGTGGCTGGTTCAATTAAATTCCTTTTCAATGGAAACCTTTAGGATGTTGATGGCGGGGGATTCGATGATGCTTAATGCCAATGAATGCCAACTGTAAACAGCTGCACCATGAATTTAGAGGAAGATTGACATTTTAGAAACAGTTTTAGTTTGTTAAAGGGAATTTTCTAGCTTTGGTAATTTGACCATTAATTATGTTGCATGTAACTGAGCTATTGGGTAGGAATTGTACATTATTGTGTGTGCGATGAAAATCTCCAGCACTTGTCTTTCTTTTCATCAGTATTCAAATGCTGTGCTACCAAGCAATTGCACATGAGCTCATCTTGAAGGCTTTGCCAAAGAAAATAATCCTGACCTGAAATATACAGTGAGTACAATTTAAGGGAGAATGCTGATTCCTTGTTAGTAGTGTTAGAAGAGTTTTTGTGTTTTCTATATAATGACTAATCTACTGGGTCTTTCATTATAGGAGGCAGCTGGGGTAGGAGCACCTTCATCACAAATTCACTGGTTTCCACCTCCAGAACACTCCTGGTCTCTGTCTCCATTTCAACATCTCTGCCCCAAAAACCACCATACACGCTTTTGTCACTTCCAGATTAACTTCGCCAATACTCTCTCTCCTCGATGCCACCCCCGCCCCCCATATTGTTGTACACAGCTTTAGTTACTTGTCACCAATTTTCCTGAATTTCCTCCCAAAACTTCTCCACCACTCCATCTACTTCAGTAAATACTTTTAATTTTTCCTTTCCTAAATTAATATCAAATTTTCTTTTGCCTGTTTGTAAATCCCCTTGGGATATTCTGATCTTAGTTATATATTGTTATAAGTATATTGTGCACAGTTTTGGTTTCTTTAGTTGAGGAAAGATGTAGTGGCATTGGAGGCAGTTCAGTGGAGGTTCACTAGATTGATTCCAGAGGGGTTTGTCGCATGAAGAGAGATTGAACATTTCAGACCTATACTCTCTGGAATTTAGAAAAATGAGGGGAGGTCAAATTGAGGTGTACAGGATGGTAAAAGATGTGGATAAAGTGGATGTGGAGCGGATACTTCCTCTTGTGGGGCATTGTAGGACAAGAGGTCATTGCCTTAGGATAAGGGATAGAAAATTTAAAACAGAATGAAGGAGAAACTATTTCTCCCAAAGGGTTGTGAATCTGTAGATTTCGCTACCCCAAAGTGCAGTGGATACTGGGATGGTGAGTAAATTTAAGGAGAAGCTAGACAAATTTTTAATTGGTAATGGATTGAAGGGTTATGGGGAGAAGGCAGGAAAATAGGGATGAGGAGCATATCAGCGATGATTGAATGGTGGAGCAGACTTGATGGGCCGAATGGCCTAATTGCACTCCTATATCTTATGAACTTATGAACTATATATGTTGCTACCGTTATTGTACTGCTTGGTGAATACTTAGTTCATAAGTTATTTAGTTTAGAAAATTTTATTTAACCTTCATACTCAGAGTACAAATGATGACATTTTTGCTTTAACTTGTAGTCAGCCAAATAAACAGCCATAGAAATGTTTAATAAAATAAGTTTAAAAAAATCTAGAATTAAGAATCTACTGATGACCACGAAACCATTGTTGATTGTCGGAAAAACCAGTCTGGTTCATTAATGCCCTCCACGGAAGGAAATCTGCTATCCTTACCTCGTCTGGACTATAAGTGAATCCAGAGCCACAGCAATGTGGTTGACTCCCAACTGCCCCCGTGCAACTAGGGATGGGCAATAAATGCTGGTCAACTGGGATGCCCATATCCCTGGAATGAATAAAAAGAAATACTATGATAATGCATTTATAAAAACTCTTCTTTAAATCTTATTGGCAGAAATCTTCTGAGAGCTATGCCATTTCCTGAGGATTTTGATACATGTATTTTTAAATCAGCCTGAGACATTTTTTCTGCTTATAACACAGAGGCCCCTCCAGTGTCTTGTCTTTATTACCAGAGAGTTCCATTTACAGCAGGCAGGCACAGGAACAATTAACCAGTACCTGAGGCCCACCCTTTACCTCCATTTGCATTCGCTGGACATGGAAGGAATGACCAGTCCCAGGTTCGGTGAGGTGGGGCAGGGAGGGGAAGGGGGAGGATGGGATGTGATGGGGGACCGAGGTGGGGTGGCTGCTATTGGTACTGTAAATCTCTTACTCACTAAATTTACCATCAATTTCCACCACAATGCAATCTAATTCTTGGTGCTGTGGCACAGTGGTCAGAACTGCTGCCTCACAGCACCAGGGACTAGGTTCGATTCCTAGCTTGGGTCACTGTCTTTGCAAAATCTGCACGTTCTCCCCCTGTCCGCATGGGTTTCTTCCAGGTGCTCCGGTTTCCTCCCACAGTCCGAAAAACATGTTGGTTAAATGCATTGGTTTTGCTAAATTCTCCCTTAGTGTACTCGAACAGGTGCCAGAGTGTTGTAACTAGGGGATTTTCGCAGCCACTTCATTGATTTGATTTGATTAGATTTATTATTGTCACATAATGTATACTAATATACAGTACATTAGTATATAGTGAAAACTATTGTTTCATGTGCATTATACAGACAAAGCATACCATACATTGGGAAGGAAAGGAGAAAGTGCAGAATGTAGTGTTACATATAATGAATAAATAATTATTTATAATAATTAATGCATTTATAATAATAATAAATAACCTTTAGATTGACAGGCATAACTTTGTGAAATGCAATTATGGACTCATAGTAGTGGTGAGTGACCTTACTTTGCCTGAATTCTGCTACCTCCTTCTGTGACCATTGTCAGGTCCCAGAGGTTATGAAAGTGGCATTTTCCATCAGGAATAATGCACAGCCATCCGCTGGGGAATGTGCCCTGGAATGTGGAGCAGGCCAACCTGCTTTGCACCATTTTCATGCAGAGCACCTCCACTTTGCTAGTCATGGAGTAGGGGTGTGTGCTTCACCACTTAACCTCTTTTTCCTGTCCTGCTACTGGGTTACCTTACGCTGATTTTTTTTGTCTGACCTTTGACCCTGCTCTCTCCCTTGAGCATCTATCAAAGAGGAAAGATGCATTCTGAACCTTACTCACTTGCTAAAAATGCTCCCACCCACCCCACCATCCCCATCCAGTGACGCTGCTAAATTTCAATGTAAGTTCAAGGCACCAGTTTAAGTAATCATCTACTCACTCTTTTATCATGTCACTCTTCCATCTTCTTCATCTGCTCCAGATTGGGTTAGATTTTCCCCAACGCTGCCAGCAATTGACACACATTCTAATACAATGTCTGCTAAGTGAATGGAATTTTCAGTTTAGGATAATCTTCTTTATCAAATAATTTGGAAATTCCATGATGAGCTAACAAATAAAATCCAGATGGGGGCGTCACAGTATGAGAAATAGAATGAGTAAGATTAGTGACAGTCTTAAAATTTGTGTGCGTTTTTGCTTTTAGAGCTCCAAGTATTTGCTAACTGCGTGTATTTATCAAATCAAATGCAATATAAACCCCAGTGAGCAAATGTGAGCATAAATCTGGCTTATTTTAGGACTTAAAAATAATTTCATCTTTGTTTTAAGTGCTGGTTAAATTTTTAAAATCAATTTTGAGGTTTAGAAAATGAAAGAACATCAAATCAAACAGATTTCCAATCATAGACCAGGGTAGCTCTCTCCCTGAAACCCTCCACTGTCCACCTTTAAAACCCCCAAAAATGCTACTTCCATCATCTCCCTTCACTTGTAATGAGGTATTCAAATCCATTCCCTTTAAACATCTTGGGATATTTTCTATGTAGAAACCTAAGTTTAAGTTTTCGATGCAATAGTCCAAAGAGATTGGCAGGGGTTGGGGGGCGTGGGGTGTGGGGGAGTTGTGGAGGGTGTGTGGGGCGGTGGACACACTATGGCTAACTGTCAGAATATAATGGCTGATGCGTTGTATACTCTGGATGTAAACCCTTGCACATAGAAAATGATATAATTGAAGCATTTAAGAATGATTAGCAGATGTAATACGGAGTTTCAGTTGCTGTGACAATATTGTAATCTGGAGTTATGAGTAGTGATGGTAGAGGCTCTGGGGGGAGATGACACCTGTACAAGCTGAATGGGTTGCACCTGAATTGAGCTGGACTTGTGGGGTGTTTCGCTAGAACGTCAAGGTGTATTTCAAGGTAAGTCAAGGTAAGGCGAACAAATGCAGAGGTCCCTGGATGAAAAAGGAGATAGAAATTAAGATAAGGAAGAAAAAGTGTGCTTACGACTGGTGTCAGGTAGAAAATACAGTTAAGGAGCAAGAGGAATACAGAAGGTTCAGAGCAGAAGTGAAAAAACGTATTAGAGAAGTGAAGAGGGATGATGAGAAAAGACTGGCAGCCCACATAAAGGGGAATCCCAAAGTCTTCTATAGGCATATAAATAGTTAAAGGATTGTTAAAGGGGGAGTAGAGCTGGTTAAGAACTGGTAAAGGGAATTTACACACACAGGAAGGGGCATGGCTGATGTATTAAATGAATACTTTGCACTTATCTTTATCAAGAAGGTAGATGCAACCCAGGACATGGAGCCAATCTAGGAAACTCTGACCCTAGGAGTGTTCAGAACTGATAATGAGGAAGTGTTGTTGGTACTTAAAGTTGACAAAGCACCTGGACTGGATGAGATGCATCCAAGGATGTTTTAGAAAGTGAGAGTGGAAATTGCAAAAGAGCTGGCCATAATCTTCCTGTCTTTAAGTTTATTTATTAATGTCACAAGTAGGCTTACATTAACATGCAATGAAGTAACTGTAAAAATCCCCTAGTTGCCACACTCCAGCGCTTGTTCGGGTACACTGAGGGAGAATTTAGCATTGCCAATGCACTGAACCAGCATGTATTTTGGACTGTGGGAGAAAATCAGAGCACCCGGAGGAAACCCACGCAGACACGGGGAAAATGTGCAGACTCCACACAGACAGTGACCCAAGCCGGGAATCGAACCTGGGTCCTTGACGCTGTGAGGCAGCAGTGCTAACCGCTGTGTCTCTTCTCACTAGACTCGGGGAGATGCCAGAGGACTGGAAATTTGCAAATGTCGCACCCTTGTTCAAAATGGTTGTCAGGATAGTCCAGTAATTACAGACCATACAGTTTCACATCAGCAATGGATAAGCTTCTGTAAACAATTATTCAGGATAAAATTAGTAGTCACATAAAAACAAGAGTCGATTAGGAAGGGCAGCATGGGAAACTGTTTAACAAACTTGTTGGATGTTTTTGAAGAGGTAATGTGAAGTGTCAATGAGTGTAATGATGTTGATGTGGTGTACATGGACTTTACAAAAGGCATTTGATACAGTACCACACAACATTTCTGTGAAAAAAAGTTATAGTTCATGAAATGAAAGGGACAGTAGCAATGTGGATACAAAATTAGCTTAATAATAGGAAGCAATGAGTAATGGTCAATGGTTATTTTTCGGACTGAAGGAAGGTTTGTAGTGGTGTTTCCCAGGAGTCAGTAATGGGGTCGTTGCTTTTTCTGATATGTATTAATAACCTAGATCTTGATGTGCAAGGGACAATTTCAAAGTTTGCAGATGATGTGAAACTTGAAGCTATTGTAATCTGTGAGGAAGACAGTGTAGAACTTCTAAAGGACGTAGACAAGATGGACAGATAGGTGGCAGATGAAGTTCAATGTGGAGAAGTATGAGGTGGTCCATTTTGGTAGGAAGAACATAGAGAGGCAATATAAAATAAGTTGTAAAATTCTTAAAGGAATGCAGGAGCAGAGGGACCTGAGTATATATGTGCACAGATCACTGAAGGTGGCAGGACAGATGGTGAGAGCAATTAAATAAAGCATATAGTATCCTGGGTTTTATTAACAGGACATAGCATGTAGCTGGTCGCCCCCATGAAGTGGAGCTATTTCAAGGAGTATTGAGCCTGCCTTTGTTAGACCTGGCTTGGTTGGCTCTGATCAACGGCACCTGATGTGGAGATGCCGGCGTTGGACTGGGGTAAACACAGTAAGAAGTCTCACAGCACCAGGTTGAAGTCCAACAAGTTTATTTGGTAGTAAACGCGAGTGGCGTTTACTACCAAATAAACTTGTTGGGACTTTAACCTGGTGTTGTGAGACTTCTAACAGTACCTGATGAGGGCTCCTTGCTCAGGGATATGAGCCTCACTGTCTCAGAACGGATTAAGGGTAAGGGAGTAAACTCTGACAGAAAATATGGAGTGGAGCCCTGTAAGATGGTCATGTGTCATTTTCAGCATGTTCTGGCAGCTCTCGCAGTCAGACATTGTGCTCTGCACTTCTTCAGACCTCAGCAGAAAGGCCAAAACTGCCATTTATTAGGGTCAGGTATGTGGAGTGGTCACCACATATCACCTCACAGCAAACACAACAAAGCAGAAGGTAGCAATTATGGGTTATAAACCCAGCTTGATTGGCATAGAGAACTGCCTTCGATGGTGGGACAGCTACCGCTTGCCTCAAACCGGGCAGCCCCCCGTCAGTGAGGTGTCATCCCGCCACAGTCCACTGCTTGGTGATTCGGGTCTTTGTGGGACAAGTGGACTGTAACTGCACACTGAGCAAGACAAAGAAAGGAAAGGCGGCCTTCACTTTGCAAGCTGGAATGTCAGAACCACGTGTCCAGGTCTGTCAGAAGACTTTGCACAGATCAACAACCCTCCGAAGACCGCCATTATCAACAATGAGCAGAGTAGACTTAATGTGGAATTTGCAGCACTTCAGGAGGAGGGTTAAAGGGGAGATGGTAGATAAAGGGCCTGGAAATAGGTGAAGCACCATGCAAGGCTCATGATTTCTCTCCCTGGCACGACAGCTCTTGCCTCTTTGACCTGGCGAGCCATCCATCTCATGGAAAATCCAAAATGCGGTGGAATATTGTCATCATTTGACAATTTAACAAGTTCAATTGGATGCCAGCCATAGCCTGCACAGTCCCAATCGTGCTACCCATCTGACCTTGGGAAAATTGGCCAGTGTTGGGGAAATATCAGGTATTCACTCCAATGCATTTTCTCACCATTTTCCTGGCATCCCTACCTCCATGTCCATCTCTGTGGGGTTTGTAAATTCCATCCAAACTATTTACTGAGCACCAAGCTACTTTATTGATCCGGGCTTTAATAGGCCCCACTGAGGAGGAAATTGCCAAGTGGCATTATTGCTTGACTATTAATCCAGAAACTCAGCTAATGTTCTGGGGACCAAAGTTTGAATCCCACCATGGCAGATGGTGGAAGTTGAATTAAAAAAAATCTGAAATTGAGAATCTACTAGTGACCATGAAATCATTGTTGATTGTTGGAAAAACCCATCAGGTTCACTAATGCCCATTAGGGAAAGAAATCTGCCGGCCATACCTGATCTGGCCTAGGTGTGACTCCAGAGCCACAGCAATTTGACTCTCAAATGCCCTCTGAAATGGCCGAGCAAGGCACTCAGTTTAAGGGCAACTGGGGATGGGCAATAAATGCTGACCAGTCATTGATGCCCATGCCCCATGAATAAATTAAAAGAAAGTTACTGTATCCTTTTGTTCTCCCTGTATTTATAAAACATCTTTAGATTTTTCTTGATTTTAAATGACTATTTTTTCCTGTGCTCTGCTTGCATTCTCACCACCAACTCTGCACGCTCATACTTTCTGCTTTTTGCAATATTGAGCCCCCGATATCTGGCCTTTTCTTCTCTTTATGCTTTAACTGGAGTTAAGATCCTCCTCTTACAGTTAAGTTGCCTGAAGAGGGTGTTGGCGACCATGGACTTTTATTGGATTGGTCCATGATTATGGTTTGGCAATGTACTGCAGTAGCCTTCTGTGAAACTCTCCTGCTCTTAACACCTGCCATATTGGAAAGATTTACAGGCCAATTATCAAACTGTTTGATAATATTGTGAACATACCTTCCATGGCCATCGAGTCCTGAAGTGGGATTTGCATCCTCAGCTTCCAGGGATGCTACAAATGCAGCACAAGATCTCCTCTGCATTAAGGTGCACAATACCAATGGTCAAATTGAATGGCAGATCACATTAAGTGGGGCTACTCTGGCTAATGTGCTCAAATCTCACTTACATTCCATGACGCAGAAATATTTTGACGTGGATTTTAACTTCTCTGGCCAGCTGGGGTAGGGCAGAGATCTAAGGGGGAGGTGACTCAGAGGCTTTGGAAGTGCTGGGGTCTTTGTAAAAAAAGCACAGAGCCCAGGAGAGAAAAAATTGGATGCTGAGAGAGGTGGGGGAAGTAGAGGAAGAGGTGGGGAGCAGAGACAGGCAGTTAAAGATCTGGTGGGGAAATTTGGCATTATTTGGAAGCTCTGGTGTGAGTACTTGATGATGGAAGGTCTCCAGGCAGGCACACAGAATTCAGCAACTAACTCCTGGATCTGAAAGTCCTCACCTGGGTTTCGCTATCCATGGTTAAATTCAAAATGGTGCATAATAATGACACTCACAGATTCACACCTCCAGGAAGTGGGTTGGTTTCTACAACCACATACCTCCACCATCCTGCCCCTTAATAATTGGAAACAGATGGGTTGGAGGTAGATTGATGCCAGTGTTCAGATTGTTAGCATTTTTAACTCTCCCACCTGACCAAACTTGCCCATTTTATACACTCGTAGCATTACAGCACTGAGGGAGGTTGTGTCCATTGTGTCTATGCCAACTCTCTGTGAGAGCAACTCAGCGAATCCCACTGTTCCCATCTTTTCCCTATGGCCTTGCAAATTCTCCCTTCAGCTGCTTATCCAATTTCCCTTGAAAGCTAAGATTGAATCTAATTACTCTCTGGATAAAAGATTTTTCTTTGCTGTTGTTTCTTTTCTCAATCACATTTAATCCATGTCTCTGCTTCTCAAAACTTTCAACAATGAAGTCAGTTTCTTTCTATTTATTTTGGCTAGACCTCATGATTTTAAACACCTCAATTAAATCAAAGTTATCAATATATATCAAGGTAAGCAGTGGGCTTGTGAGGAACCCCACCATGTAACTTCCTGGAATCCAGAAAACAACCATTCACCATTGCTCTCTAGTTCCTTTCATTCAGCTAACTGTGTATCCATGTTACTGCTTTCTCTGTTATATCATGGGCTTCACCTTAGCTGGCAAGTCTATTACGTGGCCCTTTATGAAACACTTGTTGGAAGTCCAGAGGTATCACGTCAACTGCATGAAATACAAAAATGTGCAAAATAATACCACTCACAACTTCATCACAATACTTACAGTGCCAATCCATCTCTAGGAAGCAACCAATTCTGTCACCTAATCAAAAAACTGATTTAAACATGATCTGCCTTTAAAAATCTGTGCAGGTTTTCCTAATTAATTTGCACTTGACCAAGCAACTGTCACATGTGTCCTGGATTATTGTCCTGCATGTGTGTGTGTCTGTATGTGTGAGAGACCAAGGCTAATTGAACAGGGAGATGGTTCCTAGAGGCATGTGGTCCATGAAGTCTAAGAGATGTATGGTTAAAGGTGTTAGGTTTATGCATTTGTAATAAAAGGTTATGGTGGGTTTGAGTTATAAGCAAATAAGTTGGATCTGAAATTTGCACTGTGAGACAAGTGGGACGGTTTGTTTCTCAGCTGTTGAATTTCAGAAGGGAATTCAGGGGTAACAAGGGACGTTTGCATTTTGCAGGGGTTTCATGAGTGTACAGGGGACGGTACATTAAATTTTATTGCTCCAAAAGTAGACGCAAAATAGAACACATAAAAAATGTTTAGATTTGGAGAAGTTGAATTGAAAGAGGTGTTTAAGGTCAATGGAACCTGGGGTGAAAAGGGAGGATTGGGGGCTAGGGAACATATTTAAGAAAAGGGTATTTAACTGAGTTGAATTGCTCCTTTGTCTGAGATGCTGAAAAGCTGTGAAAGTTTTGAATTGGAGGTAGCCACCAAGTATTCTTAATAAGAGAGTCTTTGTTTTAGGACACAGTTAGTTTCTGAACCTCCTTTTGGAATTCCACATCAGAATGGAATTGCCTGAGAAGCTGTGAGGTGTACCTTTATTAAAGTAGCAACAATTCCTTGATTTGGATACTATTTACTGGAAGATTATGGTTAAGAATCCATAGGGGTTATTGCCAAAAAGGTAGTTTAATTGTGTACTTTTGGTCAAGCATATTTTTTGGAGGGTTGCTCTGTAGGACTTTTAACTGTGTAACTTTTATCTCGGTGTTTTAAAAAATAGATCTTTTAATTTTTAAAAATCTAAAGATGTCATTGAAGTCCTAGGTTCTGAGGTCAGTAGCTGTCCCTCTTCGTTTTTACAACAAAAAGAAATTTGGAATCAGTGAGTCAGACTTCACTCTGGAAGCTGGATTGCTCACTAATAACATTAGCAGCAGTTGTAACAGTCCATAAAAACTTTCCTACCACCAATGTTAAACTCACTGGTATTAGTTGGATGTATCCTTAAACTCTTTGTTGAACCTTTGGAATTTTCTAGTCTTCTGGCACCACCTCTGTATTTAAGGAGGATTGGAAGACAATGGCCAGTAACTGTGCTATTTCCCTTGGCATCTTCAGATGCATCCTACCCAGCCCTGGTGGCTTATCAACACTAACTATTGTCATTCTTTCTAATACCTCTTTTTACAGAATCAATTTTTAGTCCACTCAGTATTTTAACTGCCTTTATTTGCTCTATAACTTTGCCAGCACCTTCTCTTCAGTAAAGACAGATACCAAGTACCCACTTAGTACCTCAGCTATGCCCTTTGACTCCATGTGTAAATCATCTTTTTGCACCTTCCTTGATCCCACCCCTCCTCTTACTGCCATTTTGTTATTCGATGCTTATAGAAGATTCCTGTATTTCATTTTTTGTTAGCTCATATTCTCTCATTGCCTCTCCAATTTCCTTCTCACTTCCTCTGGGAGCTTTCTATATTCAGCCTGGTCCTTGATTGTATTATTAGTCTTGCAAACAAGTTTTCTGCTTCATCCTGCTTTTTTTTCTCTGGAGATCTGATTGCCCTATCTTTTCCCCCCTCTGAGAATATACTTCGAATGTGAACCAACTCCTCTTCAAAGGCATATTTCAGAAACTCTTCTCTCTTTATGCCCTTTACTTTATTACAATTGGATACAATCCATAATAGGATAATTGAAGTCCTCTGCTATTACTTATCTATAACGTTTGCACTTTTCAGTGATTATCCTGCACATTTGCACCTCTAGGTCTTTTCCACTAGTTGGTAACCTATATAATTTATCCAGTGGTGTAATGTTATCTCTTCTATTTCACAATGTATTCAAAGAGATTCAGTCCTTGACACCTTCAGGACACCCTCTCTGCTCTGCAGAGTTGTTCTTAAATACTGCAGCCACCCCAGTCTTCATTTTTGTGAGATTAAAACTGTCCCCTCTTTCTCTCCATCTCCAGAAGCACAAATCCTTTCACATTCAGCAAGTTAAACAAGATCAACAGATGTAGGCTATTTATTTTTTCCCTTCAAGTTTAGTGGATTCTTGACTATTTTGACTATCTCCATGGGAATTTCTGGAATTATGCGCAAGGTTTTTATATGGACTGAAGTGACTGTTTTACAGCACATTTCTGGGCTAAGTTAAGAATGCTGTTACTATTTAGTGATCTCTGCTGGAAGTGCTGTTAAGAACAATGTCAACATCAGCTTTCAGGCCCTCCATGATGAAATAGTAGATTTCTTAAATTAATTCTCCTGGTAAATACATATTCCATTGCACAGGTGAACCTTCCAGATCAGCCAAGTCTAAAGTTCTGGACAAATCCAAGTCTTTGCTGAGTTAACTGCTCTCAGTTGGGAAGTAGTTGGGTCCTACAATTGGTCATAAAGTCCCTGAATAGGGAAAGAAAATTTCAATAACTTGCTGTTTCTGAACACCACTTGGTGACTGTTGTATCATGTTGGTGAGCAAGTGAATTTTTGGGTGAGCACGCTGGGGCGGCATGGTGGCGCGGTGGTTAGCACTACTGCCTCATATCGCCAGGGACCTGGGTTCAATTCCGGCCTCAGGTCACCGTCTGTGTGGAGCTTGCACATTCTCCCTGTGTCTGTGTGGGTTTCCGCTGGGTGCTCCGGTTTCCTCCCACGGTCTAAAGCTGTGTGGGTTAGGTTGATTGGCCATGATAAATGGACTCTAGTGTCAGGGGATTAGCTGAGTAAGTATGTAGGGTGATGGGAATAGGGCCTGGGTTGGACTGTGTTGGTGCAGACTCATCAGGTTGAATGGCCTCCTTCTGCACTACAGGGACTGTATGATTCTACGAGCACAAGATTAGGTTTGCTGCAATACTGCCAGTGAATGAATCCTGATTTAACAACATCTCTAAAAGGTGAAATATGAAGCAAGATGGCAGAGGACACTCTGCTTATGGAACTGTGTCCTGGAGGATAGTCAATGCCTTCAACAGTAACAAGTGGAACAATTAAAGGGAGCATTCTTATGAAAAAAATGTTCAGTGACATTTTGTTCTTAGTTCAAGAGGTGAGTTCAGCAGAACCGTTGTTAATTCTGAGCAGTGCACGTTAAAGCACCTTGCTACTTTGCATTGTAATACACATTCCACACAAATTTAAAACAGGTTTGCCAAGGCACTTGCTTACAGAGACAATGGCTGTTTAAATAGAATCAGAATGAAGAGTAAAAGCTGGCTTTTGACTGGAAACCCACCGCCGCACTGCTGCCAGTGAAATATGGCATTATTGTTACGATTATGTGGCTTTTCTACAAGTCAGATTACTGTTTCAAGACGTCTATTCTTGGCGGCCTCGAGTTGGAGATTCTGAATACAGATCGAAGCTGCCAGTTTTAGGGGATCAAAGCCCCAACACAGACCGACCACAAAGGAATTTTGCTTTTCTGATGCTCGCATGAATGAGCAGATTGTTAGTTCATCTAACCACTATGATCAAAAATTCTTGTACATGGTTCCCAGCCAGAAAAACACGACAAAACCCAAGCATTCACCATTTAGACTCTAAAGTTTCCAATGAATGCGCCAAAAGAGTTTTCATTGTTTTCACAATAAATGAAGTTAAATGCAGGGTTAAAAGAACACAGCTTGCTTATTTATCTTCTCAGATTTGATGGATTTCTGACTATTTTTATCATTACCACTGGATTTGCTGCAAGTATGTACAAAGTTTGATAAGGACGGATCTGCAGGTGTAGTATATTTCTGGCCCATTGGCTGTCAAAGGAAATAGAAACCTGTCAGTTTAGTTAATATTTTTTCCTGATGAGCTTGTTATTAGCAGACAAAGTATGGGAGAAGTCATCTTCTTTTGCAATAGGATAAAAGGCAGATCAGTAAGGTATAACAGAAAACACCAATGTGCCTGAGGTCTGAGGAGAAGAAATGGAATGGAACGTTTGAAAATACGGCACTCCTTTTCAAACAGCTCTGTAGAGAATGTAGCTCATTGTGTGATCCCAGAAGCTGTACAGCCTCTGGTTGGTCACAGGTGCAAGTTAGCAAATCTCAACCAGAATATTGATAGCAAGGCTTCTTAATCATTTTGCATCTCTGGGCTAGAGAGAGGAGAAATCAGTTTGAAGTTCACTTATTATTGTCACAAGTAGGCTTACATTGACACTGCAATGAAGTTACTGTGAAAATCCCCTAGTCGCCACATTCCGGCATCTGTTTGGGTACACTGAGGGAGAATTTAGCATGGCTAATGCAACTAACCAGTATGGCTTTCAGACTGTGGGAAGAAACCAGAGCACCCGGAGGAAACCCAAGGGGAGAATGTGCAGACTTTGCACAGACAATGACCCAAGCCGGGAATCGAACATAGTCCCTGGCACTGTGAGGCAGCAGCACTAACCACTGTGCTGCTATGCAGCCCTTGGTCTGCTGATGCTGATTGGCATCCAATGATCCCTGCTGAAAAGTATCTGTATGTCCAGTGCAGATATGACTGAGGGTTTAGCAATGATGTGGTTGAAGATTAAGTAGCCTATTGAATCACTCTTTAGCCTCATGCATGAAAAATGCCATTTGGGGGATGGCTGTTGGTGAGTTGAATCATAGCCCACTAATGTCTTCAATAAAGGACGAAAGGAATTGGGATTGTCTTTAAGAGGTGCCAGAAATGTAACCAAATAGATGTTGCTCTTTATATATTAATTTGCAGTTCTGATAAAAGGATAATATCAATATTTATTGTAATGTATGAGATTGCCATTTGTCCCTTCATTAATTTTGTCAGTCAGATGCAAACCCAAATGTTGATCTACCCACCCAGCGCTCCGCTGAGTAAGACATAAAAGAAAATAAGCTGATATTTTTTATTGATGAGCTCTCTTCCATTTGTTCCATGACACACTACGTAACTATTGAGTGACAGAATGAAGCAGATGGTTTTGCTATTACAGGACATGAACCTGGCAATATGTATTTTAATTATGCAATTTGGCTACCAACTTTTCAATTTTCCCTTTCACGAGCTCCAACCTCCTCTGCCATGTAAGCATAGGAATTCAGAAATTACAAAAGAAGCAGTTTAGCAAAAGTTAGAAAATCAATCATTCATAACCATATTGCTTCCCTTGTTGAAGCACCACCCAAGATCACAGCATTGTGCTGCAAATATCCAAATGGAAAAGTCAACATTTGTGATCTAGAAATTGGAACTCTGTTGCCTGCAAATGTATAATAAAAATAATTTCCTGTTAAACATATCCCTCCAGTCCCATTGTATGTTCTTCAGTGGAAATAACAGTCTGCTATTTGTTCTTGTCTGAACTATGTCCTATTTACCTATCACTTTATTGGTTTGGAGCAATCTAAAATGTTGTCAATTCAAATAGATTTTCCAGCGAGTGCTTGTCGTGTGCTGAGGTTATACTGCTCCAGGGTGAAAGTGGGGTGTAAAGGTAGATCGGAGAACACATTCGCAAGGAGGGGAGGCAATGGCCTAGTGCTAAACAATTAATTCAGAAACTCAACTAACGTTCCAGGAACCCAGGTTCAAATCCTGCCATGGCAGTGGTGGAATAGAACATATCTGGAATTAAGAATTTACTGATGGCCGTAGTTGAAAAACCCACCTGGTTCACTAATGTCCCTTAGGGAAGGAAACCCACCTTACCTAATGGTCTGGTCTACAAGTGACTCCAGAGCCACAACAATGTGGTTGACTCTCAACTGCCCTCTGAACAAGGGCAACTAGGGATGGGCAATAAATGCTGGCCAGCCAGCTACTCCCATGTCCCGTGAATGAACTTAAAGAAATGGAGCAAGATTTCCAATAACTCTCTTGAAAGCTGTGCTAAGTTTCTGCTTGGTTCCTAGAAAGTAAACAAATAAAAGTATTCTTAATCTATTGGATCGATATACTTCATGTATAGAAGTGTAGGAGGCAACAGTCCTTTAGATCTTCTGTTCAGTTGGAACACTGGTTGATGGTATATATGATGTGGAGATGCCGGTGTTGGACTGGAGTAAGCACAGTAAGAAGTCTCACAACACCAGGTTAAAGTCCAACAGGTTTATTTGGTAACAAGTGCTACTAGCTTTCGGAGCGCTGGTCCTTCGTCAGGTGAGTAAGGAGTTCTGATCACAAACAGGGCATATAAAGGAACACACAGTTTACAGGATATTGATTAGAATGTCAGTCTTTACACCTAATTAAGTCTTAAAGGTGCAGACAATGTGAGTGGAGATAGCATTAAGCATAGGCTAAAGAGATGTGTATTGTCTCCAGACAGGACAGTAAGTGAGATGTTGCAAGCCCAGGCAAGTCTTGGGGGTTACAGATAGTCTGATATGAACTCAAGATCCCGGTTGAGGCTATCCTCATGTGTGTGGGACTTGGCTTTCAGTCTAAGCTCAGCGACTCTGTGGTGTCGTGTGCCATGAAGGCCACGTTGGAGAATGTTTACCCGAAGATCAGAGGTCGAATGTCCGTGACCACAGAAGTGTTCCCCAACAGGAAGAGAACAGTCTTGCCTGGTGATTGTTGAGCAGTGTTCATTCATCTGTTGTCGTAGCGTCTGCATGGTCTCCCCAGTGTACCATGCCTCAGGACATACTTTCCTGCAGCGTATCAGGCCTGCCCGCCATAGGAATCGTAGTGGGCGAAACAGGACCATGCAAAGTTCTGTTGACCTTGGCAGGATTTTCCGGTCTTGGGGCATGTACAACTGGAAAATCCTGCCCTTTGGGACAAGTTAGCATGGCCAATCCACCTAACCTGTGGGAAGAAACCAGAGTACCCGGAGGAAATTCATGCAGACACAGGGAGAACGTGCAGATTCCACACAGTGACCCAAACCGGGAATTGAACCTGTGTCCCTGGTGCTGAGAGGCAGCAATGCTAACCACTGTGCCACCGTGCCACCCTATGTTATCAAATTTGATCAAATGCCTTCTGGAAGTCCTTATAAATATTATCCATAGACAGAGAACGTTAAGTTACAGAACAACCATGATTTCAATGAATGACAAGTTAGAGGAATTAAATGGTCTACTCCTCAACCTGTGGTTTTATACTTTTATCTGCATGCAGAAACCTCAAAGACTTTCAAGGCTGTAACAGATTGCAGAAAGTGGGAGGGGTGAGGCCACGGACAGATTTGAAAACAAATAGAGTAATTTTTACCAAGAGCTGTTGCTTTACTGGGACCCAAGAGGAGGATCAGGTCATGGATTAATAGAACCAGTTGAGCGTTAAGCTACTGGCAGCTGAGTATTAGAGGAGCTCAAGTTTATGGAGGGTGCACGATGTGGGGTTGGCTCGGAGAACATTGAAATTGTCAGATCTATTGGTAACAATCCCAATTTACAAGATGACAAGCAAATCATTAATTTGTAGAAATCATTAGTTCTAATAAACATTCACCTTGACGACTGCCCTTCAGAAGTAAATGCAGATAAGCTGTACAATATCCCCATTAAGAAACCTTGAATCATAGTTGAGAAACACTACCTTTATATAAATTGCAACAACATCATCCCATTCTCCTATTTAGTCTCCTTCAAAAACAGATGATATTTTAAGGAAAAGGCAGTCTTATCTGTCTTCATGATTATCACATAGTTGAATCATGAAATACATATAACATTTAATTATTTAAAACTAAATTAGCATATTGGTACTCTTTTACTTGTGTTGATTTTGTTTGATATAATTCTGAACTAAATGTAGACACATCGGGTCAGATTCTCCAGCCTTGCCAACAGCTGACATTCTCCTGTCCCGCTGCAGTGAATGGAGATTTGGCTGTAAGTCAAATTCTCCGTTCTTACTGGCATTAGTGGCTGGGATGAATGATCGGAGAGTTCTATCAACTGTGTTATTAAATTGAAAGCTTGAAATCATCTTCCAGCCTTATTTTTGATAGTTGTCCACTTTTCCTGAGACTGCAGAATCTTCCTCGATGGTGTGCGAAAGAGGAAGTGTTATTAAGCTGGGAAGAATGCAGAAGGGATTTATAAGGATGTTGCTCGGAATCAAGGGACTGAGTTATAGGGAGAGATTGGACAGACTGAGACTTTTTCCTTTGGAGCGTAAGACTTGAGTGGTGACCTTGTAGAGGTGTATCAGATTATGAGAGGCATGGAAAGGATAAATGCAGTAAGTCTTTTTCCCAGGGGAATCGAGAACCAGGGGGCATACGTTTAAGTTAAGAGGGGAAAGAAACAATGGGAACCCGAGGAGCAACTGTTTTATACAGAGGGTGGTACGTACGTGGAATGAGTTGCCAGAGGAAGTGATTGAGGCAGGGACATTGCCAACATTTATAAAGCATTTGGACAGATAGATGAATAGGAAAGGTTTAGAGGGACATGGGCCAAATGTGGGCAAGTGGGGTTAGCTTCGATTGGCATTTTGATTGGCATAGAGCAGTTTGGGCCGAAGGGTCTGTCTCCGTGCCATAGATTCTATGATCCTATGATTCTATTCAGCACCGAAACCCTTAATGCACTCCAGTGTTGCGCATTAGAGTTGTGTGTATAATTATGGTGCTACTCCAGTACCATTTAGTGGTTGACCAATGCTATTATTGCTCATAGTTTCCAGGCATACCTATGCCATTTTCCGAAAACCAGTAAGTCATACTTCTCAAATAACATTCAACGACTTTATGTAAAAAGACTCACACATTGGCGTGGGGCCAGAAGGATGCTTTGCTTGGCATTGGGGAGCACCTACCAGTAGATGTGCACTAAGACGATTAACATCAGACATCATGCACTGTTAAGATTAACAAACAGCATACTCTTTGCTACAAAGTTCACAGAAAGCCAAGCACTGCACAAGCCATTTGCTGTCTGGCCTGTTGACTCTGGGGATTTCTGGAAAAATGAATGAATCTGCCAGCCTTCAGGAATGAATAAATCAATCACTTCTTGAATGTAGGTGGACATGTTGCTTTGACTAATGAGAGCAAAATCAAACTCTGGTTCAGCCCACAGTAAGGAGGTTTATGAATGCTATCTATAAATCATGTACAGAGCAAATTAAGTCACTAAGCACCTTTCCAAATAGTTGATTCACGACCTCCTTACTAAGCCCAAACCTCCAGAGATACTGCTTTTCTAACACATGCAGATCAATGCAGAATGTCGTTAGATCCCTCCCCAAATGATATCTCCCTTTTTTGTCTTCCCCTTCACCACTGAACTGTTGACACCTGCATAAAACACTACAGTTCACCCATTGTGTTAAGGCATGATCTATTTCTGTGCTGGTAATGCAACTTATAACATAATTGTCATTATCTCATTGTAACAGCCAGAAAATGTCCACTGTATAAGTTGATTGGTTGCATCCCTTTATAACTGGCTCACTTGGTGTTTTTAGTCTAATGGTGGGAACCATCAGCAAAATCACTTTGCTGTGTTTAAACTTCAGCAAAACCTTGTCAAAAAATATGATTTGGTACAACAATGTCTAGACATACCTTGAAGCCAAATGCATTATTTTCCAATTGGCACCGTTTCATTTAAAAATTGCTGGCACTTACAAATTAGACCCTGAAGTTATAAATAGAGGAGATATCAAATGCTATGTGGTATTTTGAATCAATTTAAAACAAGAAAAAACTAAACAATGGCAATCAGGATTCACACCTTGTTATTGTAGGTGGTGGTTAGTTATCACTATGTTTCAGTGGTATGGATGGGTATCTGTTTTAGGAATGGTGTTCACTGAAGGTCACAGCTTAAATATAAATATAAAGTGCCTTACAAGTATAATTGTTATTTTCTGATAATAGTGTTAATAGAACACACGGCCCCGCAAGTTTCAAAGTTCCAATTGGAACCCCATTGGAAACACTAAGGGGAAGTATCATCACCGTATGGACTGTAGAGGTCTAAGTAGAAGGTTCTCCACCGCTTCCTCAGGGCAATAAAGGATGGGCATGATGTAAAGTTACATCTTAAGTACTAATAAACAAAAAAAGGAAGAGAAAAGTAATGAACTCAAACAGCTAGCTGCTTCTAGGAGTTGACAATCACCAGATGGCACAGAGGTTAGCACTACTGCCTCACTGCGCCAGGAACCTGGGTTTGGGTCACTGCGTGGAGTTTGCACATTCTCTCCCTGTCTGCGTGGGTTTCCTCCCACACTCCAAGGACGTGGTGGTTAGGTGGATTGTCCATACCAAATTGCCCTTTAGTGTCATGGGGACTAGCTAGGGTAAATATATGGAGTTATGGGAATAAGCCTGGGTAGGATTGTGGTCTGTGCAGACTCGATGGGCCGATTGACCTCCTTCTGCACTGTAGGATTCTGTGATCTCTTTGTCATTTTACAGCTTTTATAATATGATATGAACAAATATCGCAGTATTCTCCTCTTCCCACAATCCACAAAGCTGATTCAAGCGGATTCAAATATCTTCCCTTCTTCAATCCTCCATAGATATCCAAAACTCTGCTGCCGTTTCGTTTCACTCATCAACCTGTGCTCATTGGCCCCAGGCTGAACAAGGCTTCAATGTTAAAAGCCTCATTCTTAATTTCAAATCCTTCCATGGCGAGCTCCTTCCAATCTCTGTTAGCCCCTATAGCTTCCAACAGATCTGCCCTCTTCCAATTCTGGCCTCATGGACTCTTCAGCTGTCAATGCCTCTGAAGCTCTGGAATTCCTTTCATGAATCACTCCACTTCTTTACCTCTCTTCCCTCTTTTAAGACTCCTTAAAATTTACCACATTGACCAAGCTTTTAGTCATTTGCCCTAATTCATCTTGTGTAGCTCCGTGTTGGAATTTCGTTTGATAGTGCTCCTGTAAAATGCTCTGCACCATTTTACTGTGATAAAGGTGCTATATAAATGCAAGTTGCTACTGCTGTTATTAGGTACTAAAATGTTTGTATGGTTCATTGCTGTAACAGCAGGAGCAGGAACAGAACATGAGGACTACTTGTTACACATCCCTCTGGATTGTTACTTCCAATGAACCTTGGAACTTCGTGAGATTTCTGTGTGTTATCCAGTTAATTCCCGGGGCAGAAATTCTCCCCTGAAACTCCTGTAGTGGCTCTTACAAATTCCCAGTCATTTCAGTTTAGGTCTCCCATTCAGCATATCATTTTTGTAGCTATTGATCTGCCCTATCACCCCTGACCCTCTGACACCATTGTCCGCGCTAAAACCACGGGGAACAAATTTGTTCACATAGTCCCACTTTGAATCTCCACTGAACAATATGCAGGTCATGCAGGTCACAGGCTATGGCACTACCTGCTTCCGGGGAGTTAAGATAAGTATGCATTGTGGCATGGTGGCACAGTGGTGAGGACTGCTGCCTCACAGCGCCAGGGACCTGAATTCAATTCTAGCCTCAGGGGACTGTCTGTGTGGAGTTTGCACATTTTCCCCATATCTGCATGGGATTTCTCTGGATGCGCCAACGATGTGTGGGTTAGGTTGATTGGCCTCGCTAAATTGCCCCTTAGTGTCAGGCAGACTAGCAAAGGGCACATAGGGGTTATGGGGATCAGGCCTGGGTGGGTTTGTGGTCAGTGCAGACTTGATGGGCCAAATGGCCTCCTTTAGCATTGTAGGGATTCTATGATTCTATAGTGCTGCTTGATGTGATCCTGTGCAAACAAATCCTTCCACTCATTATTCTCTCTGACCCTGGCCATTCTCTCTGGTACTGACCACCAATGTAAAAGACCCAGACTTGAATACTTACGTTAGATGACTGGTTGAGCCATTTGTTACCATTGTCATTCTGGAATATAAAGAAAACCTCCAACTACAGCACAAACTGTCTCCTCACCACAAATAACAAGTTCAAGGAGCTCATGGACTTCTACATCATTGAAACCATTTGTTCAGCTGCCTCTTCCTTCTCCAGAACCACAGCATCAAATTCCATCTAAGGTTCCTAACTGCCTTGGATTCGAATCTTTCCCAGTTTCTTTCAAATCTTGTGTTTGTCTCCAAGCTCAGCTTGTGCAGAGTCCTCACCTGCTACTTCATCCCTGTTCCCAATAAACAACTGACTTTCCAACTCTCCCTCCTGAAGATAGTTTCCTCTCTGCAGGTACCATCTCCCCTTCAAAGCTGCTGTCCATAAGACCATAAAACATAGGAGTAGAATTAGGCCACTTGGCCCATCGAGTCTGCTCTGTCCTGCCATTCAATCATGGCTATATTTTTCTCATCCCCATAGTCCTGCCTTTTCCTCATAGCCCCTGATTCTCTGTCGTAACTCCTTCCTCAAAAAACCCACCCTTGACTTCTTGTCTGAGCAAATAACCATCCCTTTTTGAATTTCCTCTTCCTCTCCTTGAATTTGCTCTAATTTTTTTCAGCCAGGGTCCATTTTCCTACAACTCCTTGTGTCCCAGGGTTTGTGTCCCAGGTCACAGGATTCAAGCATCCCTTATCAAAGTCACATTTGACATCCAATATAACTTGTCTCAAATCATATTTCATGACCTGACTGCAACCTTTGACACAATTGATCACACCATTTTCTTCTAACACATCTCATCTGCAATCCAGGTGGTGGCCTGGTGTGCATTTGGATTCATTCTGACCCATTCATTTGGAGCCCCTACATTGTTACTGTGGAATTAATCAATGATTAATTACATTAACACTGCAATGAAGTTACTGTGAAAATACCCTAGTTGCCAGACTCGGGCTCCTGTTTGGGTACACTGAGGGAGAATTTAGCACAGCCAATACACCGAGCCAGCATATCTTTCAGGCTGTGGGAGGAAACCGGAGCGCCCAGAGGAAATTCATGCAGACGCAAGGAGAATGTGTAGACTCCGTACGGAAGTTACCCAAGCCAGGAATCGAACCCGGGTCCCTGGCATAGTGAGGCAGCAGTGCTAACCACTGTGTCACTGTACCACCATTGTTGTCCACTTCCGGTTTCCCATATACATGCAGCCCCACCGGGTGACATCATTTGAAAACATGATGGCAGATTTCACATATATATTGATGACATCCAAATCCACCTCACCCTCTCTCCAACTGTTCACTGTCTGCCTGGGATTGCCTCGATTCTAATATTCTCATCTTCTATTTCAAATCTGTCAGGAGTCTCACCCCATTCTATCCCTGTAGCCTCCTCCAGCCACACAACCCTCCGTGCTCTCTGCACTCCATCAATTCTGGCCTCATGACATTTTAATCATTTCTGCATTGTTATCTGCACCTTCAATTGCCTCAGCCCAAAGCTGTGGAATTTCATTCCTAAATCTCCTTTGGTTTTCCATCTCTCTCTTCCCTCTCTTGTCACAGTGACAAGAAACTCTGACAGAGCGAGAGCTATCTACAATTTCACCAACTAACCACAAACATATTGAACTGTTTAATAAAGGCTTGAATTACTTACAAAATGGCAAAGAAAAAGCACTGATCAAAAATGGCTGCCAACTGATCTGTAAAGCTGACCATAACTCTGGGAGGTTTCTACATGCGTTGCACTGCAGACCAGTTGCGTCAAATTTCATACCTGGCAGGTGTCATGGTTCACTTCAAACTTGAAAAGAGAAGCATTAAAAATTCAAAGCGTTGGGCTTAGTTCATCTGTTGTTCCAGAAAAACAATGGGAGTTACCAACTAGCCAGATAATTAACACATTCAATATGCTCTGAGGAGGATTCAGTAACCGCATGTCATTTTGATATCTATTCCTCATTTTGTTGACATTGAGGAAGAGATTATTGCCACCGTACCAGTTCACCAGATTCTCTATCTCATTCCTGTGCTCTGTCTCGTCATTGTTTGAGATGTGACCCACTACAATGGTGTCATCAGCAAATTTGAAAATTGAGTTGGAGGGGAATTTGGCCACACAGTCAAAGGTCTATAAGAAGTACAGTGGCAGGCTGAGAACACAGCCTTGTGGGGCACCAATGTTGAGGATGAACGTGGAGGAGCTGTTGTTGCCCATTCCTACTGATTGTGGTTTGTAGGTTAGGAACTTCAGGATCCAGTCGCAGAACGGGGTGCTGAGGCCCAGGTCACAGAATTTGGAGATGGTTTTATAGGAATAATGGTGTTGGAGACTAAGCTGTAGTTGATAAATAGAAGTCTGATATAGGTGTCCTTGTTATCTAGGTGTTTCAGGGTTGAGTGCAGGGCCAGGGAGATGGCATCTGGTGTGAATCATTTGCTGCAGTAGGCAAACTGTAGTGGATCCAGATAGTCTGGGAGGCTGGAGTTGATTTGTGCCATGACTAACCTTTCAAAACACTTCATAATGATGGATGTCAGAGCCACCAGCCAGTAGTTATTAAGGCATGCTGCTTGGCTTTAGGTACTGGGATGATGGTCATCTTCTTGAAGCAGATAGGGAACTCAGACTGTTATAAAGAGAGGCTGAAGTTGTCATCAACTGATCCACGCAGGATCTGAGTGCTTGTCCAGATACCTCACATGGGCCAGTTGCTTTCCATGGGTTGACCTTTCAGAAAGCTGCTTTGACATCTGCAATGGTGTCAGACCTGTGAAGCCAAGAGCTGATGGGGTTGGCTGCAGACAAGCCACATTTGTGAAGCAACTGTAAGGTTTAGTTTCCTTATTTCTGGGGTTTGAAGCAATAGTTTTCTGTTGGGGACTGAGTACCTGAGTTTGTGTAGAATTTTTGATGCATGGTGCAATACAAGATAAAGGAAGCTTGAAAGGAGAGGTGGGAAACCTGCTGCAGGATGTGGTATGGTGGATTTGGATTTTTAGAAGGGCTTTCGATAATGACCCCTCACTCAGCCTTCCCTCCCCTCTCAGGTTCCCCCCCCCCAAACCTTCCATTCAGACCACTTTCAGGCCACAAGCCTCGACAATACCAACAATGCACTGCCTCCTGGCATCCTGGCATTGACAACTTGGTCTGGCAGTTTGGGCCCTCAGCTGGTGTCAAGGAATAGATCTAGTGGCCATTTTCCCCTCTGCCACTGCCAGACTGGCGAGGAAGCATTGCGGGGCTGAGAGCATGGCGTTCACCTCGCTGGTTTCCCCAGGCAGGGATCTTGCGGCAGGACTACCCCTTCCAGCAGGTTACTGCTAGCATGGTCATTTCAGGCAGCTCTGCGATAAACATCTTAATTCCTGTCTGCCAGCTGTACAATTTCTGAAGTGGTCAGGTCATGTTAATCTCCATGCTGGCTAGTCACTTGGCAGGCATTTAAATCACTGTAGCACTCCATTCAGCAGCAGACATTTCCCTTTCTCCCTGACAGGAGCTGTAGGTGTGAGCAGACCCCTTTGAAGTCCTCTGACAGAGAAATGTCAATTTCAGCTGTGCACTTAGTCCCAGTGTATTCACAGAGCTTTAATATGAAGTCTCTGCACTTTATTAGCAAGCTGAAACCTTTGAAACCCTCTCTATTCCATTGGAAACTTTTGATCATTGTCAATATTGAAGTGCAG
The DNA here is from genome assembly GCF_965287045.1 of Carcharhinus amblyrhynchos. Lineage (NCBI taxonomy): Eukaryota > Metazoa > Chordata > Chondrichthyes > Carcharhiniformes > Carcharhinidae > Carcharhinus > Carcharhinus amblyrhynchos. Next base: position 61,491,127 of record NC_137335.1, read on the forward strand.
TAGTTTGAAAGAGGCTTCCATTGGCAGTTTAGTGGGTTTTTGCTCTTCAGTCAGCTGTGTTTAATTACATTTCTCTTCATGCTTGAATGCATCTCAAATACCTCCATTATTCCTAACAGCAATGCTTACAAAGACTCTTTGTTTTGTTTTCAGAGGGAACAAATGTTTAACCCAGACCAGAGATCAAAGGTTTCTAGTGGACACCTGCAGCTTCTGACAGGGAAAAATATAAATCCCTGCTGTAGAATGGAGTGCTGCAGTGATATTAGAAGCTTTCAGATGACCAGGGAGCAGGGAGATTAAAGTGACCTGGCTACTTCAAAATCTTCACAGCAAATGGTCACTGGATCTACCTCCTTCACCACCACCCCCACAACCTGCACCCCCCCCCCGACTCCGCCATCTCACTGTTGTTTAGTTAGAATACTTCGAACTTTTAAACAGCCTTTCATTATCTTCTTACTGTTCTGTGCTCTCTTTTTCTCCTTTTCGTCTTTAAAATCTTTCCTTCCAAAATGACTTGGATTCACTGGAATAAATATTTGATTCCATCAAGAGTGGATGAATACATGCATCACTTGGACAGCTTCTACTTGTCTTTAGCTGAATCTATAGGGATTTTCTTTTAACCCAGACAAAGTGCAAATGAGGTGAAGAATTACAGAAAGCAATTCCAAGTACTCATAGCCACAGTGTGTTTCATATTAGCCTTTGTAGGGAGTTGGTGGGGGGGGAGGTGGTTGAAAAGAATCAGCCAGTCGTGTGAAATATGTTCAACTTACGATAATTAATGACTTAATCCTGAGTGCCATGATCAAATTACACTAGTTGTCATGGTAGACTGCTCCATTAACAGGATAAACCATCCTTATACTGCAACTTTGGCACTAGTGCTGCATCAGACCTCTCCAGAATGTTACTAACAAAAGTGCAATGTATCAAAGGGATTGGAATGGGATGATAAAGGTTTGTCTGACTTCCCTTCTTCATGTTAAATACTCAATTTCTAATGCGTCTTTTCATATTCCAAACTGGCACTGTGGTTTGCACTGCTGCCTCACAGTGCCAGGGACCTGGGTTCAGTTCTGGTCTTGGGTCACTGTCCGTATGGAGTTCGTGCATTCTCCCCGTGTCTGCATGGGTTTCCTCCGGGTATTCTGGCTTCCTCCCACAGTCCAAAGATGTGCGGGTTAGGTAGATTGGCGTGATAAATTGCCCTTAAGTGTCGGGGGGATTCTCAGTGTAAATACATAGGCTACAGGGATAGAGCCTGGGTTTGATTGTTGTGGGTGCAGGCTCGATGGGCTGAATGGTCTCTTTCTGTGCTGTCGGGATTGTATGATTCTAAGTGGCTGAATTAATTTTTATTACCCTTTCTAAACTTTAAAACTTCAGTGAGGTGCCATCGAAAGCAAGTACACTTTTTGGAACCTCTCCCTATTCCTTAAATTCAAACATCTGTAATTATCATCATTACTCATCTCTACGCCCCTCTGAAATGCAATAATGTTCCTGTATCTTGTTCAACGCTCCTGCACTGGCGGTAATCACGGACTAACTGGTGACTCATTTCGCTCCTATCTAGGTATGTGTAGTAACCCAGAAAACTACCTGGGGAGAGCTGTCAGGGAAGTACTCCCTTAGGCTGCCAGGAAATAGGACATGCAGACTGAAAGGCAACCAAAATTAAACAGCCAGAGAATTAGTTGCCTTTCCTTGCCAGACTACATTATGAGTTCGCGTCACGCACGCAGGTTTGACACAAGGGATGCGCTCTCTCAGCATTAAGACTTTACCTCACTGTCTCCTTTCTGTATTATTTATCTGTGCCACTTAGTTTTAAATCAGTTGCTGCTGCCTTAACAAGCTTCAGAGTCAACAGAATGAATGGCAGATGCAGACATTGTGACAACCCAGCAATGTAATTAAAAGTAAAAAAAAGTCACGTAAAAGTAGTTCGAAAAGTGTGGCTGCTTCTTCAAACGGAATATTTTATCATTCTCCTCAGTAAACTGGCAGGTAGCAGTGAACAAGCTTTCAGCTCCTTTCACGCGCAAGCTGTCAAATTCTTTCTCGGAAAGCCATCACTCAATTAACCTTCTCCATTACCATCACTAAGATGCCAGTGGATTTAAGTGCTGGAATCCTCCAGACTATCAGAGAACTTGAGACTGTGCTGTTCCAGAGAGCATATCACTAACAGAAGTAAAAAAAACCTTAATGTTTAAAATAGTCGCCCATTTTTCCAAAAAACAAAATCTCTTTTGCAATTACTGTTGATCTTGTTTTATTATGGTTGGAATAATGTGACACTGCCCCATTTTGTGCTTTCTTGAAAATACTGATTTTGTACAATTGGCATCCATCCTTCATTTGTGGCATATTGCCTGTCGAACTACATGGTGTTTCAAAATACACAGTCAAAATATCACACCTGATGAAGGGGCAGTGCCCCGATAGCTCATGCTACTAAATAAATGTTGGACTTTAACCTGGTGTTGTGAGACTTTTTACTGAAAATACTTTTGGCAGTTTTCCAACTTTTGTTCACACTAAGTGCTGATAGTTTACAGGGTCTGGGATTGCCCCTTGTCAAAGCGACTATGTTTGATCAGAGAGGGTGGATGAAGGATTCTTTGTCACCATGGGTGGGCAAGGTTGTTGAATCATCAGGAAATGCACAAATTAAATTGAAACATTTTGAAATTTACAGGTAACTACAATTTCATCCAATGCGTTCAGAACTATGATTTAGTGTCACTTCGGATTTGTTGCTCATGCTTATTCCACTTCGAAACAATGCTTTAATTTGAAACCTGCATTCATGATACATTTGTTTGCTAATTAGATAACGAGGTCAAATGCTATTTCATAAATTCCGATCTTCTTGACATTATAGTTGGTCATCAAAATTGCTGAGGTTAGAATACCATTTAGTTTTCCAGCTTTAATGATTTAATATAATTTTCTGATTTAAATTTCAAAGGAAAAATTGAGAAACATTGTAGCTTAATTTTATACAATCATTTTATACAATAGTTTTGTACTATCAGTCTGAAGATGTGCAGGTTAGATGGATTGGCCATGCTAAATTGTCCCCTAGTGTCTGAAGGTGTGCCAGTTAGGGCGATTAGTGGGGTGAATATGTATGTTTACGGGTATAGGGCCTGGGTTACATGCTCTGTAGGAGAGTTGGTGCAGACTTGATGGACTGAATGGTCTCTTTCATCACTGTAGGCATTCTATGAGAGTGGTGATGGTATAGCTTGAATAGAATTTTATTATAGAACTGTTTCACTTGTCAAGATATGATACGACTAATTTTGACACCACTTCCCACTCCATCCAATTCAAATTCTCCAATAAAAGCAACCAGAACAAAATGCTAAAACACACCAACGCTAAAATAATTAAATAAGCTTTAACTTGTATGGAAATGGTTAAATGATAATATTAAAAGGTTTTGCAGCTGATGTGAATCCTAGGTCATTGAATTCATAGAATTGTAGAATTCTGACAGAGCAGAAGGAGGCCATTCAGCCCATTGTGTCTGCACCAACAGCAATCCCACCAAGGCCCTATCCCCGCAATTCCATGTATTTACCCTTCTATTCACCCTGACACTAGGGGGCAATTTAGCATGGCCAATCAACACAGCCCACATATCTGTGGAGTGTGGGAGGAAACTGGAGCACCCGGAGGAAACCCATGCAGACACGGGGAGAACGTGCAAACTCCACACAGTCAGTCACCCACGGCCAGAGTTGAACCCAGATCCCTGGCACTGTGAGGCAGCAGTGCTAATCATTGCGCCACCGTGCTGCCGCAATCATATGCTAACTATATCTCTGACTTGTTCTGACTAGAGAAGATCTGACCTGGAAGCCTTACTCTTTAAGCCAAAGGCTTTCACCACAACTCAAAGTATGAGACTCTCACCCTACTGTCAAAATAGCAGCCATGTAACCACACACAGCTCCTGCATCTCTGCTCCATGGTGCACATTGACATAAGGTAGACACTCCCTTTCTTTAAGTTTATTTAGCCCAGGTATGAACAGGAAAACTGTTTGGCTGTCCCAAGTGAATGTGCGTGACCACATTTAACAGCTTTTGGATCCAACCAGCCCTGATGCACTGACAATTTTGGCACTAGTAATGTATAATGTAATCAGGTCATTCATCAGTGTGGTATTACCCTAGGGCCCGTGCGATGTTGACCCAATATTGGTTTGGAGCAAACAGGCACTCACTTGTTCCTTAAATATTTACGCTGTCCCTGAAGGAGCTTCGTAGAGAACATTTTGTTCATCTTTTTTTTAGAACTGATATAAAATTACCATCTGTCATTGGTCTGCCTTGCTTTATATAATATCAGCCCTGCCCAGCCCTTTAAGAATCCACAGTTGGCTCCAACACTTTGTTAATGAACAGTTCTTCCTTGTAAGCAGACATGGTGAGAATTCCTAACCCAGGTCATGCTTTCAGTCCCCTGGAGGAAACAATTTGATGGGAGGATTTTTGCAGAGTTTTTATACAAATGTCCAGTACAATGAGATGCAAAATGGAGTTCAGATGAGACACTGATGTTTGATACCTGGTAAAGTGTTCAATCAGCAGAAAAGTAAGGTCTGAACTGTGTGTGAACTGTCTTGTGGCAACCTAAAAACTTGCTGACAGAAAGGATACAACCAGAGCTTAAGTTGGCTCACTTTCCAATAACGATAATGCAGACAATTTAGGCTCGTTGCCTCCCAAAGGATTAATTCCATAATAATCTTACACCGGGCCAAACTATTTTTTTTCCAGCCTTGATTAAAATATGTGGAAAGTGGTAAGGTTTTATTCTCAACAACTGATTTTTGCCTCGAGTCTGTCATTTTCCTGAAGCTTTCAGAAAGAAATTTGAGACAAAGTGTTATCACCAGCCCCAGTTGGGGTTCCCCAAATGTTATTGATCTGGGCGAGACCACCCCATTTGTCACTGTCTGGCTGGAATACCCTCTAAGTGTCACAAACCCGGATGAGGAGGGATGACTGGTTCCATGTCTTTATTTAACCCACCCTTTGCTGGTAGCAACAAAAGGTTAAACCTAACAAGGTTCATTTTCCCTTGGGTACCTTTTCCAGCCCCAGCAGTTATACTTAAAATATAACCAATTCGTGAGTTAAGAAACAGTAAGTTTAGTAACTACCAAAAGGAAAGGCAAATGGTAAAACAAATTCATTTACAGTCATATGGATTAGAGTTAAAATTGAATCTAAGAGTAAAAACAAAATAAATTTGTGTGGAACTGTCTTTGAGTTGCGAGAGTAGATGATGATGTGTTGTAGGCATTACGATTGTTTTCACAACAATTGACTTCTGCTGGTGATCTGTTAACTCTTCGGTTCAGGTATCTTGTAGTTTGGTATTTTGGTAGAGATTTCAGTTCTTTTCCAGCTGTGATCTCTCTACTGGCTTACTGACTTTCACAGAGAGAGAGAGATTTTCAATGTTCCTGCAGAAACTGGCCAGCTCCGCAGGGGCCCTGCCTTGGTCACTGTATCATCTTCAGTGTGTGACAAACTCCAACTGCTTTTCTCACAATGCACACATACAGACTGACAGACAGACTGCCATATGTTGGTAGCAAGCAGGCTTTTAACCCCCAGATGTGTATCCAAGAGGATCAGAATGCACTACCTTGTCTAGTGGCCATCATACCCAGGGTCTTGGAGACGAGAGGGCCATTATGTTTCTTTGTCCTTACCAACGATGAAAACAATCTTTGGATGATTTAGTAAGTACCTTGTCCAGGAACACAGGGATGGGTTCCATTATTTCTTAGAGAAACCCTCTGCAGCCATTCCCGTCAGTGGCAACTTGTACATTCTCAGCCATCTTTGGGGCCTGTGTCAATTTTTTAAAACAGAAAATTCAGGTCTTTTTTAAAGTCAAATATTTCGTTGTATAATTCCAGAATTTTTCTCCATCATCATGACAAAAGTTATTATGAACAGGTTCCCTCAGAATGTAACTGATCCATCAGCTAGATTGTTATGTGTTGAAAAATAAGACTGTGGAGTTCAGAGTATTTAACCTTGTTTTTGTTTCCTTATTTTGGGGATTAACAGATGGGGGTAATTTTAGCTCAATGCAATAGTGTAAAATGGCAGCTATTGAATTGGGAGCCTATATTATATTTCTTGATGTTTATTTTGAAGTCTTGTTGATTGAATCATCTACCTTTTGGAGGTTCTTCAAGGAGGAAAATTCTCCTTTTACTATTCTTTTTATCTTCTATCTTTTCTACATTGCAACACTTCTAAAAAACATTAAATTGGCTGTAAAGAGTTTGGGAAATTCCCTTTTCTTACCAGTTCATGGAATGTGGGAATTGCTGGCAAGGCCAATATTTATTTCCCATTCCCAAATGTCCTTGAGAAGGCAATGGTGAGCCAATTTCTTGACCTGTTGCTGCCTATGCGGTATTCTGATAATGCCATTTGATAGGGCAATCTGGGTTCTTGACCCAGCGAAGATGAAGGAATGGTGATACAGTTCCAAGATGGGTTGGCATGTAACTTGAAGGGGTGTTTGCAAAAAGTGACATTCACACTCCATTTCAGCAGAACAGTTTCTCCAGGGTTTCAGTGGCTTCACCGCAGTTTTTAAGGCAGACAACTGGGGGAACTCATCAAACACAACTATCTAACAGCCAATTCATCAGGCAAGATGTTTTCCTCCTTACTTTCTGTTCCCCTACCCTTTTACTGCAATTTTCAGCTAGTGTTTAACAGTTTCATAGAAATTTCCAAAGCAACTTCATCAAATAAATCCGGTATTACATGCAATTTGCACTACTGACGCATCCCACCCCTCCTCCCCATTCCCCCCAACCACACAATGGACACTTACATGAACTTACCCTGTGTTTGTGTTGAATCAGCACTACAAAAAATCATTTCACAAAACTGTTGATTCAGAATGCATCTGTGGCATAACTGTGGAATTTACAGCCCATGACATCTTAGTGATCAGATGTTGCAGAAGATGCCACTGAGGCACAAAACATAGAAATCAGAGATCCATAACCTATTAACTTTACTAAGTATGACTCCTCTGGAAGGGGGTAAAAAAAACCTGTCTAACTTTAAGGAAGATATTAAGACCTTGTAGAGGGTGCAAAAGAAACTTACTAAGTTGTTACTGTAATGTTCAATTGTCCTCTGTTTCATTATATGAGCCTCATAAATGATTTATGTCGCTGTGTCTGATTGGCTAAACCTTGATGTGGACTCAGATCAAGGTAACCAGACACCACAGCAGCTACTAGAAGCTGAATTGTAAGCATGAGTGCAGACACTTTGTGATTGCAGAGACATTTTAAAACTCATGTAACTAAATCCGTTGCACACTTAAAACTGGTGTCATCTCTGCGTTGCTCCGAGACATGTGGGCTGGAATTGTCCAAAATCATACACCCCACCACCACTGCCAATGAGAATGGTGGTGAATATGCAATAGGTAGCAGAGATAAAACAAGAAATCAGTTCCATGGAGAGACTCGAGTAACTGGGGTTGAGGGTAGTGAAGATTAAGGGTAGATTTGATCGAGATTTTCAAAATCATGAAGGTACTTAATAGAACATAATACAAAGAAACTCTTTCCAGTGGCAGTAAGATCAGTAACCACAGGACTCACAATTAAGATGATTGGCAAAAGAATCAGACGCAACTTAAGGAAAACAAATGTTATGCAGCGAGTTGCTTTGAGCTGGGAAGCACCATCAGGAACAGTGACAGAAGCAGATTCTGCAGTAACTTTCAAAATGGAATTGAACAATAATTGAAAGAAAAAGCATTTACAGGATTACAATAAAGAGCAGCAGATTTGAAATAATTGGATAGCACTACCAAAGAACCATACAGGAGTTTTTTTTTAATTCCTTCATGTGATGTGAACATCACTGGCTGTATCAGCATTTATTACCTATCCCTGAGGGCATTTAAGAGTCAACCATATTGCTGTGAGTCTGGAGTTACACATAGACCAGACCAGATAAGGGTGGCAGATTTCCTTCCTTATAGGATATTAGTGAATCAGATGGGTTTTTAGGACAATCATTTCATGGTCATCATCAGACTTCTAAACTCCATTTTTTTTGTGTTATTAAATTCAAATTTTAACATCTGCCATGGTGGGATTTGAACTTAGGTCACCAGAGCATTCCGCTGGATCCCTAGTCTGCTGACAATACCACTATGCTACTGCCTCCCCCACGAGCTAAATGGCTTCTTTACATGTTGTACCATTCTCTGATTCTATCAAAAATGTTCCACAAAATTTTCCAGTTCCACCATCTTGATGAAGTTTATGTTAGGCTTCAAGCAAACTGGCTTTCTTACATAAGAACATAAGAAATAGGAGCAGGAGTAGGCCATCCAGCCCTTCGAGCCTGCCCCGCCATTCAATAAGATCATGGCTGATCTGTCGTGTCTCAGTTCCACATTCCCGCCCTCTCCCCATAACCCTTAATCCCCTCGCTTATCAAAAACCCATCAACCCTTGTAAGTAAACAAAAAAAAAGACATATAAAACCAATCTTATTTCAATGTCTGAATAGAAGAGCATAGACTTAAGTGGAATTTAAGTTGACTAGTTCTCTTCCTAGAAGAGTGTCGTACTTAGTAAGGTGACAATCCTTTCCATATACTAGTTGCTAGGCTTGAATGTCAATCTCCATGTAAATCTGCCATCATTAGTGCAGTGATATTAATTTCTGGTCCTAAAATAGCCTTTATTAAATACAATATGGAACACCAGAGATCAGCTGAAGCAAGATCAAATCTCTCACCTCAGATTCTTTTAAGTACATGGATAAGATATTTTCCATTCAGTAAAATATCAATCTCATTCATTTCTGTGGGCACTCCCCTGCTCGCCTGCTGTAATTTTGGCAGAGGATTCCTTTAGGAATGGTTTATACGTGGTTTAAATAGCTTTTCTCTGATATTCCCACAGAACTATCTCCAAAGTTGTGACAAGGACCCCTGTGGAAATTTTAGGCGAAGGATCAATTCTAGTGCATGAAACCCCACTGGAAAACAAACTTTGAAATAAGCTCTGTTCATTCAGATGAAGTTTTCCTCTTCCCGGTGTACAAAAATCCGGGTAAATTGGACGAGAGTGGAAAAGTATGTGAAGTTATTTGAAGGGAATGCAATTGATTGAACCAGCCATGGTTGCCAATAATAACAGCTTCTTTGTTTCAGTTTTCGTTGTCTACTTGTAATACTTCATTCAGATTCCCCACTTTGCTCTACGATTCCACTGAGGAACTACAAGTGTGCTGGCAAAGCAGTCATGCTGCAGAACTGAGTTCCCAGCTCTGAGTAATAACTCAAAACAACAACTGAATAGAGCCAGACTGTAAAAACTACTATTATATGTAAACATAGGGCTCTCCACCCTTTTAACCTCCATACGTGAGACTGCTTCCAGCTGATTAAATTCCAGGGCATTTTTGGACCTATATGTCATTTAACATTGTGTTCTTTTGGCAACGCACTGACTAGGGCAGAGCTCCATGTGTCACCACCCAATGCCAGTCAACAGTTGTACTACTTATCCTTTTAACTATTAGTGGGGCTAACATAGATCTTGTGCAGAGTGAAATTGTCGCATCATGTAAAAGTGAGAACAATGTGAAGGGCTATGGATACTTTGTAAGCTTTAGTACTAATTTGTATTTAGAAATGATCCAACAACATGATTGGGTAAAACTGGAACTACAGTTCTGCCTCCTGATCTTGTTCATACAGGTCTGAACCTCCACTGAAAAGATTCTGTCCATCCTCCTATTAAATCCACCAATTTAGCCACTTACTATAGACAGACATGATTAACTGTTGAAATTGTTTGCTCATTCAGCAAGGGCATTCAATCTTGATGGCAGTTTTCCCAATGCACCATTTTAGTGGAAGATTAAAAGATCCCGGAGAAACAGTTTTCCAAAGTTGGGGTTGGAGGTGGGGGCTGGGGGTGGGGGGTTGGGGGGAGTGGAGGGGGTGGGGAAGTGGTGGTCTCGCTCCAAACTCAGGATCCCACAGTGCAGAAAGAGGCTATTCAGCCCATCGAGTCTGCAACAACCACAATTCCATCCTGGCCCTATCCCTATAACCCCATGCAACTAGTCCCCTTGACTTTAAGGGGCAAATGGCCAATCCACCTAACCCGCACAAGTTTGGACTGTGGGAGGAAACTGGAGCACCTGGAGGAAACCCAAACAGATACGGGGAGAACATACAAACTCCTCACAGACCGTGACCCAATATGGGAATCAAACCCAGGTCCCTGGTGCTAGTGGTACAGTGCTAACTACTGTGCCACTGTGATACGCACCATGGTGGAGTGGGCAGAGATGTCCATGTATTTTCAAAGAACAAAATCAGCCCGGGAAACAGGCCCTTCGGCCCAACGAGCCCGCGCCGCCATCTCAACACTACCAGTCCACCTCTCTACCCACGACCCCTGTCTAATGTTTTATGGCCATCCAGATTGAGGGAAACTGATTTAGGGACAATTTATTCCTGCCAATCAGCCTAACAGCACATCTTTGGGGTGTGGGAGGAAACCGGAGCACCCGGAGAAAACCCACGCAAGCATGGGGAGAATGCGCAAACTCCCACAGACACCGGCCCAAATCCATGTGTCTGCACAGCAATCAGCAATAGTCACTGAGCTGTCGTCTTGCCCAGTATCTTGTCCAGTTTAGGCACACACTAATGACATGAAGCACTAGGCCAATCCTGAACAACCAAGAGCAGCCCCAGTACGACCCATCGCGTGTATGCCCCTCGTTGGACACGAGGTGGACCGACTTAAAACCTGTGAATGAAAAGAGAAAAAACATTATTATCATACTATACTCATTTACATTACCAGGGACCCTTATTTAAAAGGATCTCCTATATCCACCTCAGTCATGTGCCTGTCTAAGCTACTCTTAAAGGACTCTAGCGTGCTTGCCTCCACCACCTTACTTGGTAGAGCATTCCATACCCCCACTACCCTCTGTGTGAAAAACCTCCCTCTAATATCTGTGTTGTACCTCTCCCCCCTCACCTTAAGTCCATGGCCCCTTGTCCTACGTGTCTCTATTATAGGAAATAGCTTACCTCTGTTTACTCTATCTATACCCTTCATAATCTTATATACCTCTATTAGATCCCCCCTCAGTCGGCGTCAAGGGAAAAGAGCCCCAATTTCTTCAATCTTTCCTCATACCCCAGTCCTTCCATACCAGGCAACATCCTGGTAAACCTCCTCTGCACTCTCTCCAGAGTCTCCATGTCCTTCTGGTAGTAAGGCGACCAGAACTGGACGCAGTACTCCAAATGCGGCCTAACCAACGTTCTGTACAACTGCAACATTAGACTCCAGCTCTTATATTCTATACCCCTTCCTATAAAGGCTAACATACCATAGGCTTTCTTCACCACACTCTCCACTTGCACTGCCACCTTCAAAGACTTGTGCACTTGCACCCCCAGGTCTCGCTGCGATTCTATACTCCTTACAGGCTTACCCTTTATCATATACCTTCCCCCTACATTGTTCCGGCCAAAATGCATCACGTCACATTTATCCGGATTAAACTCCATTTGCCACGTATCTGCCCAATCAACCTGCCTATCAATATCCCGTTGTATTGCCAGACACTGCTCCTCACTGCCTGCCAATCCAGCCATCTTGGTGTCATCAGCAAATTTGCTGATCACACCACCTACTCCCTCTTCCAGATCATTTATATACACTACAAAGAGAAGAGGTCCCAGTACCGAGCCCTGCGGCACACCACTAGTGACAGACCTCCAGCTAGAAAAAGACCCCTCCACTACTACTCTCTGACTCCTCTTTGCAAGCCAGTTCTCTACCCATCTAGATACCTGACCACATATCCCATGAGCTTTAATCTTCTGTACCAACCTACCATGAGGGACTTTGTCAAACGCCTTACTGAAATCCATATAGACGACATCAACGGCTCGACCTTCGTCAACCGTTTTTGTCACCTCCTCAAAGAATTCTACCAGATTCGTAAGGCAAGACTTCCCCTTGACAAAGCCATGCTGCGTGTCCTTAATCAGATCACAACGCTCCAAGTGCGCGTACATCCTATCCCTAAGAATCCTCTCCATCAACTTACCTACCACTGACGTTAAGCTCACCGGCATATAGTTACCCGGGCTATCCCTCCTACCCTTTTTAAACAACGGTACCACGTTCGCTATCCTCCAGTCCTCTGGGACCTCACCTGTGTCCAAAGAAGAGACAAAGATTTGCGTCAGAGTCCCAGAAATCTCATCCCTCGCCCCGGAGATTTATCGGTTTTAATGCCCTCTAAAAGCCCTAACACCTCTTCCCTCGTAATCTGCAGAACTTGCAACAGTGAATGGAGAGAACAAATATAAGAACTGTCTGCCCTCGCTGGTCACGCTGATGTGGATGTGATGAGCAAGGACAATCTTTGACCAACTGACTCGCCACCGTTTTAGTGGAAGATGTGAAAAGACACCAGAGAAACAGTTTCCCAAAGTTGGGGATGGAGTTGAGGGCTGGGGAGGGTGGGGGGTGTGAACTGGTGGAGATGGGGATTGTGGGAATGGGGAACTGCCCTCAAAATTGAATCTCCATGCTGAATGAGCAAACAATTTCAACAGTTAATCATACCTGCCTGTAGTAAGTGTCTAAATTGATGGATTTAATAGGAGAATGGGCAGAATCTTTTCAGGGGAGTTCAGGCCTGTATAAGCAAGCTCAGGAGGCAGAGCTTGCCCAATTATGTTGCCCAATTATGTTGTTGGATCATTTCTAAACATGAATCAGTACTAAATCTTGCAACGTTCACAGAAATGTATCCATAGCCCTTCACATCTTTAACTTCCACTGATGCGATGATTTGGAGTTTTCACTCTGCACAAGGTCTATGCTGGTCTCCAGCTCTGGGGTCGGTCCTGGGGAATTGGGTGGGGTTTGAACAGGCTCCAGCAGAGCAGGTTGTGGATCGAAGAAGGGGTCAATCATACCAACTGTGGAGTCTGGGAATCACTATTGCAATTCCTGCCTCCATAAAAAGTTACCTTGAAACTTTCCTTTGAGAGGACTCTGACCAACCTTGAGCAGAACTCAATGATCCCCTACCCAGCGCATCAATCAATAAATTTAAAAAGCAATCTTACAGCAGGTGTTAGATCTCCTCGTGGCCTTAATGTACATTTTGGGAATCCACCCAAATTGCTTAAAACAATGGGCAAGCATTGGGTCCAGTGCCCATGCAGATTGGGTACAGCCTGTGCCACTTCTGCATTGGTATGCTCTAGGCTCACTCACATTGAAGAATCTGATGCAATGCATACCAAATTCTACCCTGCTCTCTCCAAGTCAGAAGAATATCAATAGGTTTATAGTATAACGCATGCTTTATTTTCTTTTCCTTTATTATAAATTTCAAATTAAGTCAGCCAGATTGTGTCTTGGAGCCGGGCAGGAAAAACTTAGCTCGGTTTCTCAGTCTTGAATGCTGTCCAGTCACCCTGCCAAAAAGTAAATGTGTGAGGATATCTGGTAGGGAATGATCCAAGGCAGCTGCGACAGTCAAGTGGCTCAGCTCACACACAAGCAGTTTCTGGCCAGGCTGAGTACATGTCATCACGTTAGCTCAGAGACTGGAGAGATCTTCCACCTCCAGACTGTAAGGAGTTGGGAGCAGGCGATCACCTTGCTGCCTGAGAAGCCCTTATTGAGGATATACAGCCCCAGTGGCCTAATAGATAAGGCACTAGCCTCTGGAGCCAGGGGTGGTGGGTTCAAGTCCCATCTGGGGTGACAGATTCTTTGAGCTGGAAACAAACATTTAAAAATAGTTTTAGGATGGCACGGTGGTTAGCGCTGCTGTCTCGCAGCAGTGAGGTTCAATTCCGGCCTCAGGTCACTGTCTGTGTGGAGTTTGCACATTCTCCCTGTGTCTGCATGGGTTTTCCCCAGATGCTCCGGTTTCCTCCCACAGTTCAAAGATGTGCAAGTTAGGTGGATTGGCCATGGTTAATTGATTCTAATGTCAGGGGGATTAAGAGGGTAAATATGTGGGGTTACGGGAATCCCCTGGGTGGGATTTTGGTCGGTGCAGACTAGATGGGCCAAATGACTTTCTTCTGCACTGTAGGGATTCTATGACCTCTCTGTTGTTAAGACCTACCCATTAGTTACTCCGTACATCTGGGCTGAGTTCTGATGAAGAGATGCCACGTTCCAAAACTTGGGCAAGAGATCGGGAGCAGAAACAACACCAGTGGAAGTGTAGCCCATCCTGAATCATGTCTTTTGCACAATTGGATCCTGAAGGGCCTGGTGATTTCAATCCCTGAATTCTGTTTTTGGCAGAGTAAGTTCAGTGGTGGGCAGGTCAAATTTGGAACATATACCCCTATATGATTGGAGACTGATTACTATCCTCTTGTTCAAGCAGTTGATCTTTTTTGGAACTGTCTTTAATCATTGGCTCCTGGATTGAAGTATTTTGATCTGCATGTTCAAAAATACAATTTAATGGATAGAATTCTCCTGTCCCGTCTGCCACAGGAATTGTAGCGGGCAAGGCACAGACCATGCAAAGATCTGTTGACCTCGGGTAGGATTTTCCAGCGTTGGGGTGAGCGCAGCTGGAAAATCCATCTATTTGTAGTTGGACATTGTTACCCAAATTTCCATAAAAACTAACACTGGGGGGTTTTCATTCCTACACTACCTGCAATGTTACTTTACTTTTGTTGGCTGGGGGGGACATAATCACTGGTGTATGTTCCGTAACTTAGTTCCAATTGTTGAGAGTGAATTCTGATTTGAGGCCTTCCATTGTAGTGGCAGAAATGTTGGCTGGAAATTTGTTGGAAAGCCCAGGGCCCTGAGGTTGAGGAGCAGGTGCTGTTGCTGCATGGGAGTGGGAAGGAGAGTGGGGAAGCAGGCAGTCACCCCTGACCAATTACCTGCCAGCAGGTAAAGGAAGATATCTGTTGATGCAGGAGGGGTGGTGTGAAGCCAGCAGTGGCAGCAGCACTGGAGAGAGGAGCCCTGGAAACTGATGAATGTCCTGAGATCTTGGAAGAATGATCCAAGATGGCCCCACAGTTTACTGATGCCTTGCTGTAGGTGCTGCTCCAGGCTGCTCAGTTAAGGAGAGAGGACCTGTGATCCCGGCATGAGAGGAAGACACTGGCCAAGTAGTCTAGATGGAGATCACTGAGGAGGTCAACAGGATCATCCTTCATACATGGCTGCTGTGCCGTAAGGGGCTCAATGACCTCATGCTTTCCTCCAAAATGAGTGCAGTGCGCAGTTAACCTTAAAGCCTTAAATATGATTGAAAGATCAATGTTAAATTGGTGGAAAAAGCATGCTCTTCTAAGTTATTGTCAATGCCCAGGCAGTACCAATGGCTGTCAGAGGCATAGCAACATCTCTGCGGAGCATCCTGGCCAGTCAGAATTGATTCCTGCCCTGCTGCTACTGAATGGTCATATGCAAGAGGATCATAGAATCCCTACAGTCCAGAAGGAGGCCATTTGGTCCATTGAGTCTAAACTGACCACAATCCCACCCTATCCCCATAACCCATGCATTTACCCTTGCTAGTCTCTCTGATACTAAGGGGCAATTTAGCCGCCTAACTGGCACATACTGGGGGAAGAAACCAGAGCACCCAGAGGCAACCCACGCAGACATGAGGAGAATGTGCAAACTCCACACAGACAATGACTCAAAGCTGGGAATCGAACCCAGGTCCCCAGCACTGTATGGCAACAGTGCAGAATGATGTGTAAGGCCGATAATGGATATTTACATGATAAGAAGTCTGACAACACCAGGTTTAAGTCCAACCGATTTATTTGATAGTAAACTCACAAGCTTTCGGGGTTTGCCTCTTTGTCAAGTGAATGGAGAGCTCACCATTCACCTGACGAAGGGACAAACCCCGAAAGCTTGTGAGTTTACTCTCAAATAAATCGGTTGGACTTAAACCTGGTGTTGTCAGACTTCTTACTGTGTTTACCCCAGTCCAACGCCGGCATCTCCACATCATATTTACATGATTGCAGGAGAAGAGAGTGCATAAAGCGTGGGAGAAAGCCAGGATGGGAGGAGGTGTCCCATACTTGGTTACCTTGACGTTGATGGAAGAAGAGATACTGTAGATGGTGGAGAGCTTGTCTACAGCTGCTACTGAGGCAGGAGTGGAGTGCCAAGACACTAAATGGTCTCATGGATGGACACGGGAAGCACGAAGCATGGTGCCCATGTATCTCCCAGTTGTCACTTGAAGCTTCAGAATAGTCTGAAGGACATATTGGGGTGCACATTCCCCTCAAATCACTCTTCATTCTTGTGTAGATCAACAACATATGCAGCCAACTGCCGTGACTGGGGACAGTTTATGAATTCGTCCACAAACTTGACATGCGCAATCAATAATCTATTGTATGTGAATATTTTGCCTTAAAATGCTCTTGGTAAGCACTTTGTAATGGTTTTCCTCCATTAATGATGTTGGTCATTGTTGTTATCTATGTTGTTTTTGGGTGCTGTGCCTATGCTGAATTATCTGTGGCCTCAGTGAAGTGGCATTATATTGTATCTCCCGTCAGGAATCCGTGAATGATGTGTGTGATATTCAGTGGTACTATCAACCAATTAGCTGACTAGATTAGCAGTGAATGTGACAAATCAATGTAATAAAGAAAAATGATCTCTTTAGTGCTGGCTCCATGTAACTGGAACCACTAAGTCTGAGTATGATTACTTTATGATATAGAGCAACTGCACAGTCCATTTAAAAGATCAATATAGTATACAAGTTGTAAAATCCTCGGTAGCTACTCTTTCACAGCAAAGGCATCATAAAAATATATAAATTGGCACAATGGTTAGCACTGTTGCCTGACAGAGCCGGGGACCCGCGTTCGATTCCTGGCTTAGATCACTGTTATGAGTGCACATTCTCTGAACAGTCCAAAAATGTGTGGGTTAGGTTGATTGGTCATGCTAAATTGCCATTTGATGTCCCGGGATGCATAGGTTAGAGGGATTAGCAGGGCAAATATGTGGGGTTATGGGGATAGGGCCTTGGTGGGATTGTTGTTACTACAGACTTGATGGGCTGAATGGCCTCTTTCTGCGCTGTCAGGTTTTTATGATTTCTATGATTCTATTTCATTGGCTGTAAAGTGTTTTGAAATATCCAGTGGTCATGACAGGTGCTAATGAAATGCAAGTATTTTTTCTAAAACAGCTTTTCCTTGCCCTTCCACACAATAAATTGTGATTTCTGCAGTTTGCTGAGGCATGCTAGATTAAATAGTTTTACATATTCGATAAAGCTGAACAAATATTCATCTTCTCCAGTGCAATCAATAACTTTAAAATACAATGATAAATAAAATTGACTATCCTTTAGTGATATAGTTGGAGTTTGTATGTTCTACTAATGTTGTAATATTAAAGATTGTTATAGTAATCAGACAGGTAAGTATGGAACTATATATTTATCACATACTCACTGATTTCATATCATTTTCAGAGTTAACACATATTTAGAGCATGTTGACTATATGCTGAGGGCTGTTAGTGACATCATACAATTCAAAGTTTATTTATTAGTGCCACAAGCAGGCTTACATTCACACGACAATGAAGTTACTGTGAAAATTTCCTAATTGCCACACTTCAGCGCTGTTCACATACACTGAGGGAGAATTTAACATGGCCAGTGCACTTAACTAGCACATCTTTCGGACTGTGAGAGGAAACCAGAGCACCCGAAGGAAACCCATGCAGACACAGGGAGAATGTGCAAACCCCACACAGACAGTGACCCAAGCCGGGAATTGAACCCAGGTCTGTGGAGCTGTGAGGCAGCCGTGCTAACCACCGTGCCACTGTGCTGCCCAGTACTTGTTAAAATAAAAATGGAAAATGCAGATCAGACAGCGCGTGTTGAGAGGAATAAAGGGTGGAATCCCCCAGTTGCTGACTAAGTCCTGTGACGGGGTTGGGGACATGCAGTGTCTTCTGCTGCAGAGGCTGGCAAGAAAACATCCCATATTTTTCATTCCCGACCACGTTAGTTGTGCACCTGGAACTTAGCATCATATCCCGTGGTGGGGTTGTCATGATGGCATGCTTTATCTGGGTGGCACATTTAAAAGGTGCCCAACATCAGTGACCCATTGTTGAAGATAGAAAATGGACATCTTCCAGCCTTAGTATCACTCTGAAATTGGAAGATGGACATTTCCGACATACAGAAGCTGGAAAATCTACAAAAGATGCTCTATCTACCCACTGCTGTGGTGTTCCGAGGTCCATAGTTGTTGGCGGCCTTCATCCTGGACTCTGGAGACAGCCCCAGGAATTTATCAGGTGAAGCCCAACTACTGCATTGCCACATTGTGCCAGGCTGGCTCTGGACTGATATGTTTCCCTGCCGGAGAATCAGGAGTGGCGGGAAGGATTCTGGTCAGGCCTTCAACGGCATCCCATTAGTGGGGTGCTGGCCTCCCGTGGGATTCCCAATCAGACGTGACGGGCACCAGCAAAAGACCCCACAGGAAATTTGCGCCGACGCAAAAGCTATTTTTGGGGTCCCCCCTGTTTCTTACTGCCGTCCATCGTTGAACCTGCCTGTGGAGGCCCGGGAGAATTCCACGCAGAGTTAATTATTCAATTCCTGATGACTCTTCATTAAGACGCAGACACTTCTGAAATATGTTTTGATGTGTTGCCATTGATGACATGTAGGAAATCCAGCAGCCAAAATGCATGCAGCAAACTCCCATAAGTAACAATTTTAACAAGCAGATAATCTGTTTTTGTGACTGAGGATAAATATTGGCCAGGGATAACTCCCCTGCTCATCTTTGAAATAGCGATATGAGATCTTTTAACCACTCAAGCTGGCAGATGAGTCCTCAGTTTGAGGCTTCCTCTAGAAAGACAGTATCTCTGACAGTGTAGCACTCCCTCTTATTGCAGTGGAGTGTCAGCTTCAGATTTCTCTACTCGGGTCCTGCACAAGCCCAGGCTTGTGACTGAGAGGCAGGAAGGCCACCAACTGAGCCACAGCTGGGCTCCAATTTCAGGCTTTTTCTTTTGCCAGACCCACAGCTGGAAAACTGGCAAACACAACGCCAGTCTGCAAACTTCACTTCACCAGCGGCACGTGTCCTTTCATTGACCTCAGGATGTGTCCATTCATAGCAGAGTGGACTTTGGACTGAGTTTCACATGGGGAGGGGGAGTATTGCTCCCCCCGCACCCGCCCTACAGCCCAGTTTCAAAATTAAGATGTTAGGTGACTGACTTTAAAAAGTGCATTCCACAGTGATAACATGCTGGGGACAGCAAATGATGGGAATTTTTCCCATTTTTCAATGGAGGGAAGTCCCACCCCCAAAATCAGCCTGTCTGATTGGTCAGCCACTCTAACAGCCCCAGCAGCGCCAGAACTGAGTAGTGGTCACTGTTGGGACTGCAAGCTGACCCCATGGTGCCTAGACCCAGCTAAGTCTGTAAGTGTAGGAGTGTAGGGATTGGTGAACCTACAGAAGGAGAGACTGGCAGGGAGAGGGGGAGATGGTGCCAGGTCGGGGTTTGGAAATCATGTGGAGGGGAAGAGTGGGGTAACATCTTGAGAGGGGTGCCCCCAATTTGCACAGAGAGCACCCTGAATGAAGTGCTCCCCTTCCTTCCACTTTTCCCCACGAAGTTAAAAAAGGCCTTCTCACTCCCGTCTGCTTGCCACCATCTTACAGTGTGAGCAACGTAATATTTGGGTCGACTAGCTTGTTAACAAGCTTCCTTTCCCTTTACGTATTTATTTAAAAATGGCTGGCAGGTGCCAGAGTTGATGGGCAGCAAGTTGGTGGGCTAGCTACTGAATCCCACAAGATCCCACTGAAAACATGCCTTGCAGGGAGTCTGAAGTCTAAAGTGACAGGCTCTACACCTAACTGCCTTTCAGCAACAGCAAGCACATTGTCCAATGATGTCTTAAATCCCAGTCCCCATTTTCCAAGAGACAAAAGCAAAACACTGCAAATGCTGGAAATATGAATGTTGTTGCAAGCTCATTGACTTGGAACACCCAACTCTGTTTTTCTCTCCACAGCTGCTGCCAGACAAGTATTTCCAGCATTTTGTGTTTGTCCTCTTCACTGGGCAGCACAGTGGCATGGTGGTCAACATTGCTGTCTTACAGTGCCAGAGACCTGGGTTCGATCCCCAGCTTGGGCCATGCCTGTATGGAATATGCACATTCTCCCCATGTCTGTGTGGGTTTCCTCCAGGTGCTCTGGTTTTCTCCTACAGTCCAAAGATATGCGGGGTAGGTGGATTGGCCATGCTAAATATGCCTTTGGGGTCAGGGGGACTAGGTAGGGTAAATGCATGGGGTTAGGGGAATAGGGTCGGGTGGGATTGTGGTCAGTACAGACTCAATGAGCCGAATGGCCTCCTTCTGCACTGCAGGGTTGTATGCATGGTCTGCACTGCATAAAAGATCCGGTGGCACTATTTCAAAGAATAGCAGGGGAGTTCTGGCGTCCTGTCCAAACTTTATCCTTCAATCAACATCACTAAAAACAGATTATTATTTCAGGTCATTATTTCATTGCTTTGTGCAGATTAGCTGTTGTTTTCTATACTACAACAGCGACCATACTTAAAACAAAACACTTAATTAGCTGTAAAGTGCTTTGGGACATCCTGAATGTACCTGGCAGGAGTGAAACCTGGCAGGAGGAGGCCATAGAGTAGTAGTATTGTCACTGGATTAGTAGTCCAGAGGTCCAGAGCAAGATCTGGGAATCAAATCCTGCCATAGTAGATGGTAAAATTTGCATTCAATAAAAATCTGGAAATAAGAGTCAAATGATAACCATGACACCATTCTCAGTTGTCGGAAAAACCCATCTGATTCACTGGTGCCCTTTAGGGAAAGAAATCTACTGCCCTTACCTGGTCTAGCCTACATGTAACTCCAGATCCACCACAACGTGGTTGACTCTCAAATGCTCTCTGAAATGGAGGGCACTTGGGTACGGGCAAAACATGCTGGCCTAGTCAGTGGTGCCCACATTCTGTCCATGAATTAAAAAAAAGAAAAATATGATCAGGTAGGGACGAGGCTAGCCCACTGCACTTGTGCTAATGCCTGTGATCGTGGTTTGCCTTAGCTAGGGTAGAGGAAAGGATCAGTGTAGCCAATGAAGTTAAACCCAGCTTTTATCTGATGCAATTTTTCAAAGCCACCTTGCCCTCTTGGCTAAGAAGAAGTGTTAGACTGAGCCCAGGAGAGGGTGCAATGCCTCATCCCACCAGCTTGGATCTTGTTTGATCGAGCCCAAGATGGGATACAATGTCTTATCAGCTTTGATCTGGTTTGTCCCTCGTGGGAACCATGATTGGACTTAACCTGAATGGACTTTTTTGATTAGAAATAAAGTACCAAGAGGTAACAATAAAATAAAAGTTGTGAAAGGTGCTATATAAATACAAGTCTTCCTTTTTTTAAAATATTGTTTGCAGTCAGGGTATAATCAGATTTAGACGAATACCACAGGAGATCCACAAATATTATGGAAAAATTCTGGTACATTTCCTCTGTAATTTGGCACAAAACTGAAATCAAAATGAAAAGCAGAATATAAATGATCTTCAATCAGAGTAATCAGGTTTAATCAAAGTAATAAAACTTGATTGGCATCTTGATCCCTTCCCCCAGTCCCCAGTCTCAACAACAGCTGACAGCCATTGAGCGTTTAAACAAATCCTACAGTATGTAAACTGTTGCCTCGAAGCTCGCCTTCTTCTGCTTACCATAAGCAAATAGATTATCAGATAATCTCCATTTATTGACTGTTATCTTGAAGGCACGTCACTTAGCCAACGTTTAAACTAAACAGAAACACGACCGGCTTAATAAATAAATTGGAAATAGCGCAGATGAAATTCATGCTCTGGCATTATCTGGTTTTAAAAGCTTATCCAATTTGTGAGTCCTTTACAGGCACAAACAAGTCAAATTTGCCTTAAAGTCTGAATGCCCTACTCGAAGCAAGGATCCATTTTCCCAGCTGTATGGGAGGAATCTCACAGCTGTGACAATTCACTAGAATGAACAAAGCACCACAGAAAATACATTAGCCAAGCATCCGGCTGGGTTTCAGCAGGGTAATGGCTACATATTTTATGCTTCAGCAGTTACATCAATAACCATTACAGGCCCTCGCTGTTGGGTACTTGCAAATCCCAACTGTTTTTCTGTTGTACGCGCAGTGGTGAAGTGTCGCGTGCAGTAAAATAAGTACATTTATGTGTGCTGACCTACTCCTGCCATTCTCATTTCAGTGGAATTGCTTCTAATTGCGCTGACTACACTGGGTGCAGAATTGATATCCTGCCTGATAAAGTGGCAGTCAGTTTACATTGCTGCAGTCAGATCAAAGGATGAATATTCAGATCGAACCGCCACTACATGAATTAGTCATGAGATAATATTCCTTTGAAGTAGTTCATTGGAAAAACAGTGGAAGGTCTTGTGGAGCGAGGTAGTGTCCCTGTACCTCTGGGCCAGCAGCTCCGGGTTCAAGTCCCACACCAAGATTTATTGGCCATAGAAGGAGTGTACATGACATGGTTCAACGTGTTGGCAATCAGCCCAGGAATCCTTCCACCACCTCCCCACTATTCCCTAAAAGGGAAAGCAATGTGTGGAGTTATGCTCAAAAAAAATTGGGAAATAAGCATAGGCCTATTTAAATATTACACACATGCAAGAATGAGATAATCTCCAACAGCCATGATCGAATGGCAGAGTGGACTCGATGGGACAAATGGCCTAATTCTGTTCCTATATCCTATGATCTTATTTTCAGTGCTTGATTTTTCAACATCAGGGTCCATGTAACCTCTCCACAAACCCCATGAACCTTCCTGCTCAAACTATCATTCTTAAAATGTACTGGTTAGGAGAGGCAACCAGGTTTGTCACAGTAGCAGAGGGAGCACTGTCTGACAGTCTTTAAAAGGTAGCAACTCATTAAAAAGGGGACACCAATTTGTCAAAGTCAGGAAAGGCAAATTAAAGGTTTTAATTAATTCAGCAGGCCATGTTTTATTTTGGCAGAGCCTAGAGGAACTCTCCTGTTTATAAAATTAATTAAAAACTTACCTTTTTGACTCCTTCAGAAGCAGAAAAGTTAAAAGAAATACAGAGGTATTGTGTGTTAACTGTTAGGATAATACAACAATGGTGCAGAGGTTGTTCAATACGCAGGCAATTACTTTTATAATATATATGAATGGACTGTCAAGTGAAACAGGAGTGAATCTGGCGTCCGTTCTGCCTGGTTATATCCCAAAATGACAATTAAGATCCCATGTATGCCACTGGATCTGATTGGCAAAGTATAAAATTGTTGAATCTGGTGGGTAATCCTGTCATGATGACTGTAGCCTTTCTGGGGAGGAGGTGGGGATATTGGGTGGAGATGGACTTGATTGGGGGAGGTGGGGATGGGGAGAGTATGGGGGTTGGGGGAATGAGGGGAGAAGGGAGGGTTGCAATGTGAAGGTGGTCTTGGGGGAGAGGATGGGAGAGGCAGGAGGGAGATCCAGAGCGAGCCAGAACTTTAGAGGGCTCAGTTTCAGAAAGGGGCTTCTGATGCAGGCACCACCACTTCCTGCCCAAGATATAACATTATTGTACTTTTTGCCTTCCTCTCTGGAGATTCAATCCTCTTGCCAGCCTAAAGGTTTGAGGCTGGGTGGGAAATGGCCCATTAATTGGTTACTCATCAGGGACAAAGGTAGGCTTCCCTTCCAAGCTCTTGTCTACCCCAGTGTGAAATCGCCGTGTGGTCGGGCAGGCGGACACTGAGTGTGAATCCCATCCCTTCAATTTCACACACCCCCTGCACCATCCCCCTCACCTAAAAACCCGCCAGCATTGGGTGTAAAATTCAGACCGATGGTTCTCGAAGAGCACAGTGCATTGGTACACCACCAGCTCACTGGGGAGCATGCTGACATTTTCCTTGCAGATTTTCACTGCTGGCTTTACAAGCGATGCTGCTATTTGTTGTGCATACCTGAGAATGAAAAGGCCAACAAGAGCATAATTTCAGAGGATTAGGATTGAATTCTAATTGAGATTGTACGCTCTTACAACCCAGTTACTGTAAAGAGAAACTTTTTCTTAGTAGTTGCACAAACATTGCAACATTAAATGCTGTTTTTGCTAAATTAAAGTTAATGGTTTCATAACCATGACTGAGCAGTTTATTGCAGTCCAGATAACTGATATAACTGCTTATGTGGCATGCACATAAATTGCGTGCAAGTTGTTTATTCTCAAACGAGACGTGATTAGCACATTGGCACCTCCACACTGCAATAATATAGCTGAGGAAATACTGTGGAAATTGTCTGCATTTTCAGCGTCTTAGCTTGCAGTGTTTCCTACTTCAGTGACAGTCTTTAAGATATTATTGTGAATAAAATCTTTTCGGCCGATCATGCTTCCGACATCCTGGACTCAAACCTTTTTTTAATAAATGCAGTAAACAGAATGATTAAAAAGCATTTTATTTGCCCCAAAGCTGGACAGTGATTTATTGTTGGCAAGTCGAGAATGAGGATGTGGTAAAGCAGCAATGCAAGGGAGAGTTTGATGTAACAATTCAATGCACTACATAAATATATTCATCAAAATTTTAAATAAGATTTGAATGGGTGAAAATTCTACGCCATTTCCCAGTCTCAGTTCAACAAGATTAAACCAAAAACACATTAGCAGGCTCAGAACTTAAAAAAAAGCAATTCTTCTAAAGTTTGTTTAACTGTCATGGAATTTTTCTTGAAGTGGAGATTTCCTTTTGGCAGCCCGGGTTTCAGTGGAAATTGCAACCATAATTTTTTTCTGTTATCACCGAACTGGAAAAGGACACTTGGGCCCACATTGTCCTGGAGAGCCTCTCTGTCACAGTGAAAATGGTAGGCCAATTGCTCGAAAGTTGTAATTCCTGCCCCCAGGCATGGCACTTCCCATTTTTGCACGGGGTGGAGGGTGGGGGTGGTTGGAGGGGGTGGGAATGGACACAGGGCGTGTTTCACACATCCGTGTTTTACAGAGACAGCTGACCGTTTAAATCATTATGCTTATCCACACCAACATGATATTAGTAACCAAGGAGTGTGGGTCCCAAATGAGCCTCCCGAAATGTGCAAAGTAGAACTGGAAAGACCAGATCTGAACTTGGCATATAAGTTTGGATAACCCATGGAGAGGTCTGTGAAATTTGCCTTCAAATTTTATACACAGCCCCAGAAGTATGTTGTTTATTCTGTCCCTCCAGCCCACTCTGCCATTCAGTAAGATCATGGCTGATCTGTTTGTGGCCTCAACTCCAGTTTCCTTCCTTCCCCTTACTCCCTTTGACTTCCTTGTCCATCAAAATCTACCCAATGCAATCTTAAAAATATTCAATGATCCTGCTTCCACTGCTTTCTGGGGAAGAGAAGTCCACAAACTCACAAGCCTAAAAGAAAGCATTTCCCTTCGTCTTTGTCTTATGTAGGACCCTCTTTTTTTAAACAGTGCCCCCTAGTTCCAGTCTCTCCCTCAAGAGGAAACATGTCCTCAGTATCCATCTTGACAAATCTCCTCAATATCTGAGATGTTTCAATAAGATCACCTCTCAATTTTCTAAACTCCATACAGGTCCAACCTGTCTAAACTTTTCTCACATGATTTCCCCTTCATTCCAGGAATCAGTCAAGCTAACCTTCTCTGAATTACTTCTAATGAAGTTATGTTCTTTCTTAAATAAGGAGACCAAAACGGTATACAGTGCTCACTTCAACACCCGATACAACTGCAGCAAAACTTGCCTCCTTATATACTCCTGTCCCCTTGCAATAAATGACAACATTCTACTTGCCTTCCCAATCACTCACTGCACCCTCATGCTAATGTTTTGTGATTCATGTACCAGAAATCCAGATCTCTCTGTATCTCAGTTTTGAAATCTTTCTCCATTTGGAAACATGCCACTTTTCTATTCTTCCTGCCAAAATGGACAAGTTCATATTTTCCCACATTATTCTCCATCTGCCAAATTTCTGCCCACTCACCTAACCTATCTTTATCCCTTTGCAGACTCTGTCCTCTTCATAATATACTTTCCGAAATATCTTGGTGTCATCAGCAAACTTAGCAACCATACATTTGGTCCTTTCATCCAAGCCAGTGATCAATTGTAAACAGCTGAGACCCCAGCACACTGATCTCTGTGGCACTCCACTCATCACATCTTGCCAACCTGAAAATGACTCATTCATGCAACTCTCTGTTCCCTGCTAGCTAATCAATCCTCTATCCATGATAATAAATTAACCACTATACCATGAGCCCTTATAATAACATTTAATGTAGCCTTCAAATGGTTTTAGGAAATCTAAGTACACCACATCCACAGGCTCACCTTTATCCACATTACATGACACTACTTCAAAGAACACTAATAAATTAGTTAGACATGATTTCCCTTTCACAAAACCATGTTGTGTCTGAGAAGTGACACAAAAAAATTTGAACTTTCTTCCTTTAACCCAAGGGAGTAGGAGGGTGGGGCTCCTGGTCTCACAGGGCAAATATTTTTGCCCCATTATCTCCTGCACCCAGGTGGCAGGAGGACATTGTGTTGGAGAAAAGCACATAGCACTTCATATGAGGGAACACAGAAGGTGGGAATGGAACCATTACACATAGAGACCAGAGAAACCAGTCATCACGAGCAGCCAGGGACCAGAGGCAGCAGGTCAGGAGGAAGAGACTATTGCCCACATACCAGCAGAAGAAGGAGAGGCAGAGCAACTGGGTATTACAATATGGGAAGGTGTAGGATCTAGGACATCCTATCCCAACATGATGGAGAACCAGAATGGAAGTCAACTAAGGCTAAGCCATGAGTTATTTACAAATATATGTCTCATGGTCCAACAGTGCTGCTACCAGCAGAAGGGATTGAATAAAGTCATGGAGCTAGTCATCCCTCCTCACCCACAGGTTTGTAACAATTTGGGGGGTAACCTAGCCAGATGGTGACAAATTGAGGGGTCTCACCTGGATCAATAATTTTTCGGGAACCTCACCTGAGGTTGGTCATGACAGTGTGCACCTTCAGGACTTGTATACAAATATAAGCCTCAATGCTAAAGTAGAGATAGATACAAGGCTTCATATTTTAGCTGTAGCCAGTAGTTATGACCTTACGCTTAGTGCTTTGTATGGATGAAGCAAGCTACTCACCTTGTTGGAACACAGCAGGTTGTTGTACCCTTCCCAGCACTGAATCCATGAGCGCTGATAGTCTATTGCTGAGCTCACCCCAGCTGTTATTTCATTCTAGGCCTTCTCGGTTGCTGCAGGGCCATTAACACAGCCATGGAGTAGAGGATGCTTTCTTCTTCTGGACATCTTTCACCAAAATGTGAAGATCCTGGTCAGAAAAGAGTAGGGCAATGAGGTCCAGCGCTCCTTGTCATCCCCTGCCACCAACCCCCCCCATTCCACCTTCCTCCCCAAACCTCTACCGTGTCCAATGTCCCCCCCACCCCCACTCCCCCCAACCTCTGCCGTCTCCTATGTCCCCCCCACCCCCCCCACAGAACCTCTGCCATCTCCTATGTGTGACATTTTATGAATAAAAATGTGAAGTGAAAAGGGCCATTCGGATTACAATGCTGCCATTCACGTTAGTGTGCTTACATGCTTTCACCACTTTTGCTGTATCATCAATGATTACCGGTATGGTTAAATGGAGAAAATGCTGCTGCAAAACTGCTTGGGGCCATGCAGCTAGCAACTGTGACTCTTTGGCACCTTGTTGTGCTCCACAATCACTGACTGCTGTACTGGATTCCTCCTTCTTAAACACAAAGTTGTGTCGTGACAGTGTGCAGCTGTGAGAGACCTGGTCAAGGGTCAATAGTGTGGGCACATGCTGATAGATGGGTGGCAAGAGGCCAATAGATGGGATAATGAGCGTAGCACTGTTCATCATTTATCCACCCACTGATTCTTGGCAGCTAACTTGGCTGTATCTTGCGAACCCACTCCATGCTTTCAGTGGTGCAGTATATGCACTTTTGTTATGGACATGAGAGAGAGAGGCAAACCTGAACTCCTTTATTTTCTCACCATCTGTCCATAGCAGGGAGGTGATCTAATTTTTGAAACAGGCTATGGTGTGTTTCCCAATCCATCAGTTTGTGAGTTCAATTCTTAAAGTGGCTCGTGGCAAAATCTCTTAAGGTTAAATCAGAGATATAGTTTATTCACATCTTCAAACCCAGGGGATGGTTGCAACTTCATAAACATGCGCACACACACACACACACACACACACACACATGCACACACATACATCACGCACACACACACACGCATACACACCATACACACACACACTCACACACACCACACATGCACACACCACACATCACACACACACACACCATGCACACGCACATCACACACACATATGTACACAAATACACCACACACACACTACATATGTACACACCACACGCATACACATAGACCATGCACACACACGTGCATCCACACCATACGCACACACCACATGCATAAACATACACCATGCATGCGTAACATGCACACACATACACCACACACACATGTACACACACACCACACACACACATACCACACACACACACACACACACACAGATACACCACACACACAGCACACATGCACACACACATGCACCATGCACTCATGCATACACACGTGCACACACGGACACACAGAATAAGCAGGTAGGAAATTAATATCTTAAAAGAAAAATAATGAAAGATCTGGATCTCAGTTCACACATTTGTCAGTGCCCAGAAAGTAGGACTTGAGTCAGTGTTGCTTTGTAGAGGAGTTACAATTCAGCTAAGGTCACTTAGCTGAAGCAGGAGTTACAGAATTCCTTTCAACATGAGGGTGATGCAGTGAGATGAGTTTAGTACACAGAGACTTGGGGGATGATTTTCCGACCTCACCCCGCCTGGGACAGATCGCACCATCCTGGAAAATTTGGTGCGGGCCTAAAAATCGGTTCCATGCCTGGCGCCATACGATTTGCAATCAGCCCGGTCTCTTTCCAATGGTGTGAACTGGACTGTGTCTTGAAAGGGCATGAGACTGATTGGCATTTTTGTAGCAGCATTTAAATATGCTAACCCATATAATTACTGTCACCGCTTTCCCTCCTTATCAATGCTACCTCATCTCATGTCTGAGATTCCACACTTACCTGAGTAATTCACAGTCACAGAAATCTTGCCACCTATGACACCAATGGGAAGTTCCCAAAAATTGAAGTCATATGGCTTAAGAGTATCTCTACCAGAAAGTATCATTCCTGGCAGTGAAATGACCAAAAAGAGTTACTGATGTGACACCATTAGAGTTAATTATTCAGTTTTGAAATGTTTTTATCCTTATTGCCACCTGGACCCATTCTGTAGTTTCTTGATGTCCCCTAGGATGCTCCCCTTATATGTATTAGAGTACCTACTACTTTGGATGGATGAATGATTTTTGTTCAAAACCAATCTTAGGTTTAATTTCATGCCTTGATGTTTCCATAGAATCCCTACAGTGCCGAAGGAGGACATTCAGCCCATCGAGTCTGCACTGACAACAATCCCATCCATCCCCGTGACCTCACATATTTACCCTGTTAATCTCTCTGATACTAATGGACAATTTAGCATGGTCAATCCATCTAACCTGCACATCTTTGGACAAGAGCACCTGGAGGAAATCCACAGAACGTGCAAACTCCACACAGACAGTGACCTCAGCTGGGAATCGAACCCAGCTCCCTGGCACTGTGTGGCAGCAATGTTAATCACTGTGCTGCCGTACCACTGTGCCGCCATACCACTGTGCCATCGTACCACTGTGCCACCGTGCTGCCGCTGCACATTTGGAATGGAACCCTTCTTCTTGTGTTATATTGACTAAATAGTACCTGAACTTCGAGAGGTGAACTGATAGTGAAATGCTTTGAAAATTGAAAGGGGCTATAAAGAGGCAGATTCTTACACAAATAGGATTGCTGGAATTGGGGGTAATAGATTAATGTGGATTGTGGATTGGTTAATAGGAAACAGAATAGGAATAAACAGTGGATGAATGAGTGATTGGGTAAAAAATTCATCTCTCTCACTCCACACACATTAATTTGTTGAATTTGTATTCTCTCAGCTGTTGAACACACATCTCCACAGCATTAGGCCATGTTTCTGGATTAATTGGCTAGCAACATTACCTCTCTTCTAATAGCCCCAACACTGCTCCCTACACTTTGGTGTCTGCCGTTTCTTTGGCAGTTCTCTGAGCAAGTCAGCTATGAATGAATATTGGCGAGCAGAAAGTGCTGCTTTCCACTCATTGCTGTGGCCCCTCTACCCCAGAACCTCCAGGTCAACCTGAATCTGCTACTTGTTCCATGGTGCTTTGTAAGGCACCCTATTGTGTGCCTACGGACATTAGAGGCAGTCTCAGGCTGCTAGGCAACACCATGGAAAGTAATTGCTTCATTAACCTACCACCCATTTTGAACAGGGTCCAACATTTCAACTGAGTTGTCTCTTTTGCATTGAGTTGTATGAAAGGAACAATTTGACAATCGCTTCATGCATTCCTGTAACAAAGCAACAAGCAAGAAGGCATTGTTACCTAGCCAAAAGCTGCCAATGCCTAGCATGTAAATATATAGTACAGACTGGCATCCTTAAAGGGCTAATTTATCATTTGTCAGCTTGTGCCAGTTTCAGGAAGCATTGATCAACTTTGAAAAGCACTCTAGGTTTTAAGTTAATGAATACATTACTGGACAAAAACCATTTAACCAACATGATTTATAGTAGATGTTTCCTGCCAACTCCTTTATGTATTAAGTGGTAAAAGTTGCACTGAGAAAAACTCAATAGTAACCTTGACATTCATTATATATGCTGTTTGTTCTTTGTGCTGATACACACCATCGAAACATTGGCCCATTTCACAGAAATTTTAATCCCACCTGCTTAATTATTTCTTTTTTTAAACTTCAAGAATATGGAAAATATTCGCAGGAGTGTTTAAAATTCAATTCTTTTTGGATTATTCTATGTTTTCTCCATCCCTGCTCATCAGACAATTACACCTCATAGGCTGATATTTCTAAAATACACTAATTTTGAGCAACGTAAAACTCTGCTCATTTTGCCTGCGAGTATTCAGAGATTATTTGCAATTTATTCATGTGAACCCACATTTGTGCCAGCGATTAACTCACAGCTTTATTGTGGTCCAAGTGACCTATGGTGTCCAGAGATAGATTGATAATGCTAAAACACATTAAATATGTAAAGAGCAACTTTGTTGACATAAACACAATGATCATACATCAAAATAATTTGATTGTGAAGTGTTCATGAGGATATAAAAAACGCAAGTAGGATTTTTATCATTTCCTCTTCTTACCCTAGTGTCTTCTTATCCTTTTCTGATTAAGCAAGTGCAATGTTACCAATAAACCTTTGTCTAAAATATGGATACCAACAATGATCCAAAAGAAAGGAAAATATGTATGGGAGGACGGAGACAGTTAATGCATTAATAGTAATGCCCAGGCACTAACCACAATGATACCTTATTCATAATTACAGATTTTAAATTGTCTACTGATTAAAAGCATTTTACTTACTAGGAATGTCTTCCAGCCAGGACAATTTTGGCTCTTTTTTTGCTGATTCACATAAAAAAAGATTTAATGCATGTAAAGATAATGATTTTCAAATATCAAAAGGTTTGAAATTATAGTGCGCAATTTAAAATGCATTGAGGGTGGCACTTTCACCTCGGTTCAAATCCAACTGAAAGTTCAAATCCAGGTGAAAGTCTCCATTGTCAATAGTAAGGGGCTTTTGTGAAATGAATCTGGCCTAGTGGGCTTGGGTCTGCAGTACAACACCATCTTAGAGTCAACGCTAATTGGCAGCCTCACTCACCAAGGCCTTAGACTGGACAATGTGGCAACTCACAATGATATAAGAGAGTATGTAATTCTGAACTTGGGACTGAGGTGGTGTTAAACCTAAGGAGCATTGTGTTGCATCAACCTGTCCCACATCTGCCGTGGGAATCTGGAAATGCTTAATGCTGAGACTGGGTGTAGAGCAGGGAACACTAATTTCTTAAGCTATTAAGTCTCAAATGTAAGGAGGTAGATCAGTATAAAAATTGGCTAGGTACCGGTCGGATATATATTTGAAAAATTGATAGTCATGAGGAGCAATTGTCTAAACAAGCCCGATTTGCTTCGATCTTGTAACATTGTCTCAGCCAACAGTTGTTCCTCACCATTGAAAAATAACTACTTGGTTATGGATTTGTGTCAAGTGTTAATTATTTTATTGCAAAATTAGAATTCTGGCACTAAGTTGCTCAAATACTGGAAACATCTTAGCGAGCAGTTACCAGTGGAGTTATAGCCCCTTTGACACATTAAGGACTCATTTGGCCATAAAATATGTTACTAAACAAGATTAATTTATTTCTTACTTTACGCTAAATTACACCAAAGATGGGCAATCACTCTGATCCACTACCACTCTTCCTGATGTGTGGAAAGAGCTCAGGTAAAGTTCGTATCCTTACAAAGGCTGATGGGCCTTTAATCTGTTAACTCCTTACATGTTTTGAAATGTGTCTTTGAACAACAACGAAGGGCAGAACTTAATATTGGTGACAGGAGGGTTGTCCACCAGCAAGAAAACCATTGAGAGCCTCATGCAGCTTTTCTTTGAGAAGTCTGACACTATTTCAAGGTAATCAGGTACTCAGCTGGGCAGCGCCAGGCCTTGAGTTGAATTAGGCCCCAAGAAGGAAGAAATCATGGCCAGAATATTCTGGCCATTGACACCGATAGGATTCTCTGGTCTTGTTGCAGTGAATGGAAATTTAGCTGAGTGCCAAATTCTCCGTCCTCACGTGCAACGACAGCGGGGCATGAACAGTTGGAAAATTCCAGCCTATATTCCCAAGTGTTGCCAGCTTATCAAAGACGAGTAGCTCTCCAATACCAACAACATCACAGGGAACGGTGGTGACTGCCGTTATTGCATTTGGGCCTTAATCAGGGATTCCTGGAGAGAGGTGAGTGTGGGCAGTAACAAAAAAGGGAGGAGAAGTGGCAAGGGCAGGAGGTGGCTTGCCACGGGCACCCCTGCTTTTGAAGCCAAGAGTCCCTGAGAATGAAGGAACCTCACCCTCCCACGCCATCACCCCCCCCGCCCCCAAACCCCACCCCACCCCCACATTTCCCCTACCCAACCTCTCCACTAAAGCATAGGAAAATCTGATAGGGTCTGCTGGGTTCGTCCAAGGTAGTAAGCGTGTCGCTTACTGTTGGCAAAACCCATGAGGCCCACTGTATTCCCAAGTATCTTGGCCAAGTGGTCATTCTCAATGAGACAGCCTTGTCAGTAATTGCTTGGCAAGCTGGGCTCTCTGTCAGCCCATATTGACTTATTCATTTCACTTAGTTTAACTATTTGTAGAATCATAGAATCCCTACAGTGCAGAAAGAGGCCATTTCGCCCATTGAGTCTGCACTGATAGCAATCCCACCTATCCCCTATCCCTGTAGCCCCATGTATTTACCCTGATACTAAGGGGCTATTTAGCATGGCCAATCAACCTAACCCGCACATTTTTGGACTGTGGGAGAAAACCGGAGCACCCGGAGGGAACCCACGCAGACAGGTGGAGAATGTGCAAGCTCCACACAGACAGGGACCCAAGCTGGCAATCAAACCCGGGTCCCTGGCACTGCGAGGCAGCAGTGCTAATCACTGTGCCACACCTTTTACTCTCAGTCCTTTTGCTTGATTTTATGCGGAGGTGTTTGAGTAAAATCCGATATACACAATGCTGGTTAAGTAAGTCTGCAGGATATTAGAAATACACTAGACAATAAAGGAGAATTAAAAATTGTGCAAGGAATATGCAGTGAGCCTTTAGCAACCTTGCAGAGTTACATACAGATTGTAGGACATAAACTCTCGTGTGCTCTCATGGCGGTCAAAGGGAGTGCTATAAGGACATTTGGAAATCTTCACTTCGAAATTTTGATATCGGCCAAACCTTACTTGCGTGATCTCCCAGTCCTGCCGATGGCAATCCCCCCACTGTGGGTTTCACAGCAGTAGAGAGTGCAAACAATGGGAAAACCCATTGACAGTGGCAGGATCAGAAGGTCTCATCACTGGGCAGTGGAGGGCAGCTTCCGCCCCCAGGGAACATGCTGTGGATGGGGGGGGGCGGTGCGGGGGGCAGTGTGGAAAATCTCACCGATTAACTTCACGAGTCCTGGGAAGAGCTGGCTCAGGATCACTGCTCCTGGCCCAACCAAATGGAAAATCATGCGACTCTCTTTGAAAGTAAGCGAATGTCAGAACCAGAGTGAAAATGCAAGCATAGGAAATCCCAAGCCAGCAACTTGACAAATACGGATAAGGTGTAACTCATTGGCTCAATATCTGATGCTTGAAACTGCCTAAGTTGTTGTCAGCAAAACCTAGATGTTAACACACTAGGTGGCATGTTGGCACACTGGTTAGCGCTGCTACCTCACAGCACCAGGGACCCAGGTTCAATTCTGGGCTTGGGTCAGTGTCTGTGCAGAGTCTGCCTGTTCTCCCTGTGTCTGTGTGGGTTTCCTCTGAGTGCTCCGGTTTCCTCCCATGCTCCAAAGATGTGCGGGTTAGGTGGATTGGCCATGCTAAGATGCCCTTTAGTGTCCCCAAGATATGTAGGCTGGGGGATTAGTGGGGTAAATATGTGGTGTTACGGGGATAGGGGCTGGCTGGGATTGTTGTCAGTGCAGGCTCCATGGCCAAATGGCCTCCTTCTGCACTGTAGGGATTCTTACTGCAGGGTTTTATTTTAGTCAGATTTACATGAAGTTATATTTCAGGTACATTTTTCATGTCTGAATGTTTCACAATTGCCAAAACACTGAAAAACGAAACTATATTTTCTCTTGGCTCATGGCTTGAATCATTTCTTTCATGCTGGGTCAATGTTAAAAGGAAGTTATAGTTTATAGAAGGGTTCAGTATGACATTTTATCAAATTACCTTTGCAAACCTTCAAAGTATTTGGAAGTTTAAACATTTCGAAATTTGTTGGACAAAATTTGCATAACCTGAAATTAAAATCGAGAAAGTTGTCACTTAAACTTCCCTTGTTTGTAAGATGGACAAGGTGGGCAATCACAGAACTGGGACCAATATTTGACTGTCAGTAATATTGTCCTTGGCTCAAGCAATTAAACAAAGATGTCTGAATTTGGCCAGAAATCAGTCGAACAGGACACCTGAAGCCAACGTTATTTCAGTTACACTTGAAGACCTTTATTTGCTTTCTGTCAATCTCTCGCAGAAATGCTCCCTCCCATTCTGAGGTGAACAAGCAGTGAGGTGTATTATAATACCACAACAAAATGCTGTCTCGGAGTCAGCAGAATCAGTCAAGCTCTTAGGCTGGAAGATTCTGTGGCAGGTGGCATGGTGAATGGGAGTGGAAAATATAATGAGGCCAAAAGAGGCATACACAAGAAGAGATGTGCAGCAGGCATCCTTCAGAGGGCTGAGACCTGGAGGACTTGGACCTGCTGAGGGGCACTGGCCTGTGGAGCTGGAGGCATTGGGGGTCACAGGAAGTGGGGATTGGGATTTGCTGGACAGGCATGGAGTCACCTGAATGGATGGCTCTGGGGTGTTCAGCTGCTGGTCCTCCTCCCTATGAGTGCCCCAGGGTTCTTGCTCCTTGAGGAGTAGCGGCAGCTGGAGTGTGATATAGGTGCCCCACCCCCTCTGCTGTAGCCATTGATGGATGTGACCAAATGCTGCAGTGATGGAATGCTGCTCCGATCCTGGACCAAGATCTGCGTGGCTGCCGTCCTATCTGTTTTGGCCTCAGTGTGTTGACATGCTGGCTCTTCAATCTCACACTGAATGCAGACAAGTCTGCCTACCGTGTTTCCTGTGCATGAAGAAAGTATACATGTCATGGAAACACACTATTGAGGCTGTCGGGTAAAATGCTGTTTCATTTCACGCCTACCTCTGCACCCAAGCCCAGAGGGGAATATCCCCCCCTTAGCTTCATTCACAGCAGTGAAAGGGGAGGTTAACTATTGGAAACGTTCCAAGGGACAGCCAATTTAATCATTGAAAAATTCCTTCTTGTTTTAGTTAAAGTGATTCCCGTTCTATGGAATTGTAGAATGTTAAAATGATGCAATAGAGAAGGAAGGAGGCTATTTGCTTGACTGTAGTCATGGCCGTTTTGCCCTTTAGTTAGTTTTCACATAAACACTGATAACATCCAACCGTATCCCACTATCACTTGTCTCGAATTGTCCACCATTGCCAAATTATCAAACTGTTTATCCAGCATCCAATGCTAGGTGAGCAGAAATTTCCTCCAATTAAATAACGGGAAGACAGAAGCCATTATTTTCGGTCGCCTCTCCAAGCTCTGTTCACTAGTTGCTGACTGTTAACCCCTCCCTGGCATCAGTGTGAGGTTTAACCAGTTTGCTTGCAACTTTGATGTCCTATCTGATCCTGAGTTGAGTTTCTCATGACGTACTTGTACCTTCACTAAAATGGTTTCATTCCAGCTCGGTAACATCGCCCCACTTCGCTCCTGCCTCAGTTCATCTTCTGCTGAAACTCTCATTCATGTTGTTGTTGCCTCTTGACCAGGCTATTCTAACACACTCCTGGCTGATCACTCACATTCTACCTTCGGTACACTTGAGACCATCCAAAACCCTTTGACTTAAATTACACCGAGTTCCATCCACTCATCACTCCTCTGCTTGCTGATATACGTTCTTTCCCGGTCAAGCAGCATCTCTGTTTTATAATTCTCATCCTTGTTTTCAAATCCCTCCATGGCTTTGCCCTTCCCTATCTTCTCCAGCTCCATAATCCCCAAGACACCATAATCCCCAAGATACCATCTAATGTTGACCACTTGAACAGCTCCAATTGTACCTGCTCCACTGTTGGTGGCCACCTGTAAGCTCCTTGACTCTCTGCTCAGTTTCCATCTTTGACACACTCCTTAGCTTTTGATTAACATGTCCTCTCTTTGCTCCGTATCATATTTTGCTTTAAAATGTGCCTGTGAAGCACCTAGAGATGTTTTATTATGTAAATAGGGCCTGGCTGCGATTGCAGTCAGTGCAGACTTGATGGGCCAAATGGCCTCCATCAGCACGTAGGGATTTTATAATTCTAAAGGTGATAGAGAAAGTTAAGTAATTGTTGCTGTTCTTACAGTGATGTTGCAGTATCATCTTTGTGAGATGACACTGGGGTCTCCAGAGGCAACAGGTTTCACCAAGTTCCTCTGAAGACAGCATTGCTGGAGGAGTTATAAATAAAGTGCAACCAGAAAGCCCAAACACTGTGATGTTCGGGCTATGGTCAGAATCTGCTCAGACAGATTCTTCTGGCCTGGAGCGATCTTTCTGAGCTGGCAAAGATGTTTAGCAGATGCCAAAGGAATGCTGAATTCCTCCTTTGAGAGTGGCACTTTCAAATTAGATGCAGAATGCCTGATAAAGAACAATGTAAACCTGGTGGAGTCAGGGCTTGTTTTTGTAAGGTTGTGGCTGAAGCACATTATGATCAGGATTGGAGAAACCCAGCTGTTCTATACCCCAGTCTGAATGCTGATGTTGCTGTCTGCTGTTTCAAAATGGAAGAGTTCTTTTCTCCAACATTAACAACATGGATTGAAATTGAAGCAGAATTGGAGAGATTTTAATTCCTGGGTGTAATTTGGTTGCTCCACTAGTGACCCACAGGCACTGTTGCAGCACTCACGTGAGTTTTGCGAAAAGAAAACCTGATCAGGGCATGGGGCAAAATCAGGACCAAGGGAACAGCATAGGCCTTACAAGACTTGGCTGTTGGCGAGGAAGCCATCATTCTGCCCCCCATTCACGTGCAAAAACCCATCTCCCATATTCCTGATGAAAGGTTGTTCTGGGTGTGCTTTTACTTTATAAATAGTAGTGTTACTATAATATTTATTTCTTATATGTATTCAAAATTTTGCAATCAAATGTGCAACTGGGTGGCATAGTGGCACCATGGTTAGCACTGCTGCCTCACAGCGCCAGGTATCCGGGTTCAATTCCGGCCTTGTGTTGCAGTCTGCTTGGAGTTTGCACTCCCTCCCTGTGTCTGATTGGGTTTCCTCAGATGCTCCAGTTTCATCCCACAGTCCAAAGGTGTGCAGTTACAGGTGGATTGGCCATACTAAATTGCCCCTAAGTGTCGGGGGGATTAGCAGGGTAAATACGTGGGATAAGGCCCGGGGCCAATTGTTGTGAGGCTTAATGGGCTGTATGGCCTCCTTCTGCACTGTAGGGATTCTATGATTCTATAATATATAATGGTGTGATCACAGTGGGCTACATAGGTTGACAGTGTGGAGGGTTAATGCAGAGGGTTAATACAAAAATGTACATCTTTAGAGAATGGGTCTCAATCCAGCTCTTTCTGCTGGGTCAAAAGGTAAGTATTATTTTAAAAAAAACTCTATAAGAATAATTTCATAAAGAATACAGTTCCATATTGGCATTGTGGTGGAGACAAATAATCTTTTTTCTTCAAAATAGATTTTCTTTCTCATTTTGTTTAGCGGATTTCTGATTCTTTCAAATCTAATATTGGTGGTAATCGATTAATAGACCTCAAGGGAGCTGGTGGTGTCATAGTATTGTCATTGGAGTAGTAATTCAGAAACCCGGGTTCAAATCCCACCACAGCAGATGGTGAAATCTGAACTCAGTAGAAATCTGGAGTTAAAAGTCTGACCATGAAACCAGAAAACATTGTCAATCCATCTGGTTCACTAATGTTCTTTAGGGAAGGAGAGTGGTTGACTCTCAAATAGGGCAGCATGGTGGCACAGTGGTTAGCTCCAGGGACCTGGTTCAATTCCAGCCTTGTCTGTGTGGAGTTTGCACGTTCTCCCCGTGTCTGCATGGGTTTCCCCGGGTGCTCCAGTTTCCTTCCACAGTTCAAAGATGTGCAGGTTAGGTTGATTGGGTATGCCAAATTGCCCCTTAGCGTCAGGGGATTAGAGGGTACATATGTGGGGTTACACGGATAGAGCCTGGATGGTGATGTTGGTGCAGTGGGCCGAACAGCCTCCTTCTGCATTGTAGGATTCTATTAAATGCCCTCTGAAATGGAGGGCAATTAGGGACGGGCCTGACTAACGACACCCACATCCTGTAAATGAAACATATGCATTGCCCATGGCAGCCTGGTGCTGATCCCTTCAATCTGGGTGTTGGAAATGGTCTGGACTTGCAAAATCTCACCAACTGTCCTGTCTGCAGACAATACTCATCTGTTTAACCTGTGCTTAACGCTCTCTCCTTTCACATTGTCTGTACCTTTAAGACTTGATTAGGTGTAAAGACTCGCATTCCCATCATTATTCTGTAAATTGAGTTTGTGTCTTTATATGCCCTGTTTGTGAACAGAACTCCCACCCACCTGACTAAGGAACAGCGCTCCCAAAGTTAGTGGCGTTTACCACCAAATAAACTTGTTGAACTTTAACCTGGTGTTGTGAGACTTCTTACTGTGTTTACTCCAGTCCAACGCCGGTATCTCCACGTCATGTTGGAAGTGGGCCAGATGTCCAAGGTCATTCATGGCCGACATAGAATAAAAACCGTCCAGTATTGAAACTGTTCTTTTCCGAATGCACAATGTGTGAACTCCTTTGAGACTTTGGACTCTGAGAGAAAATTTAAACAGAGAAAAAAAGCTCTGGTACATCAGCAGAATTGCTGAGTAAAGTAAATGTATTTGGCCATAAAAAGAGATTGTAATGGAGCATGACTGTAATGTGTCTTGCCAAACTGAAAGTTATGCACAACGATGAAATGTGATTTTTCCACAGACCAAGTGGAGTGTATATATTTTTCATTGGCTTAAGGCCAGAAATCAAGGATTAGGCTATCAACAAACATGAACCAACAGGAACCTGGGAAATTAAAAAAAAGTCAGGTTTTCTAAAAATGTGCCCACTTTGAGCAGGTTGAGCTTTATTAAATTAATAAAATAAATCAAATTACGATTAAGCCTTGCAATGGGAGAAATGCATACATGGACGCCTCCTCTCTGTGTGCACTGGGTGGTTTTTATTTGATGGTATTATGATCTAAGTTTGCAAATTTGGGCAATGCTAGTCCTGGGAACAAACTTGTCTGTCCATCTTGGAAAACAAGGGCAGGATGGGCCCTGGTAGTAGGGCTATTCAAAGGACTGCTCAACAAGTAGCTGGTGAGATGTTTTTGCTTGGCCTTTGCTCAGACTGGGCTGGTAGAAGGACCATCTTGAGTGCTAGGAGCTGTTTTGTGGAAGTTTCTGGAAATAGGACAAAGAGAGGAATATTAGACACAGATATGGGAGCAGTTTTAACCACACCTTTCGGTCTGCATAGAATCCCTAAAGTGCAGAGGAGGCCATTTGGCCCCTCAACTCTGCACCCACTCTCCCAAAGAGCATCTTACCTGGGCCCACCTCCCTGCCCTATCCCCGTAACCCCACACATTACCTTGGCCAATCCCCGTAACCTGCACATCTTTGGACACCAATGAACAATTTAGCATGGCCAAGTCACCTAACCTGCACATCTTTGGACATTAAGAGGCAATTTAGCATGGCCAAATCATGGCAAAGATCTGCACATCTTTGGCAGTAAGGCCAATCCACCTAAACTGCGCATCTTTAGACACGGCCAGAAGATGAAATGGAAGATGTAGAGAAGTGAAACTGTACAAGATGGAAGATTCTATTGCCCTGCCCACCAGGTATTGTCCAGAAATTCTCTTAAATCCAATTGAGCTTGACGTGGCTCAGATTTACCAGTGAGGTGGTCACAGAGCTGTTTCAGCTCTTTCAGCCCTATCTGGAACCTCACACTAGGGTGAGGATGGACCTCCTACTGGTGGTGAAATTCGGCACCATCCTCACTTTTTATATATTGGATCCTTTCAGGTGGGAGTTGGAGTTATTGTGTTGCAATATGGTTCTTTACAACATCTGGGAGGCGAGAGGCCACATATGCAAAGAAAGTTTACTCTCTTCTCCCTCAAGCAGCAAGAGCAGAATGGAATGGTTTTGCCAGGTTTGTGGGGTGCTATCGATTTCACCCATGCAGGCCACCCATGTCAACAAGGAAGGTACAGGAACTGCAGGGGCTACCAGTTGATAAATGTGCAGTTGGGGTGCATCTCAATGAATGCCCACTATCCTGCCAGCAGCCATCCTGTACCAGTCTTCCCTTCCCATTGCCTTCACACTTTTGAGAAAAGCCAGAGTTAGCTGCTCAGATACAAGGACTATCCCCTCTGTACGATGTTTATGACCCTCTTCCGCCTGCCCACCATTCGAGCAGAATGGGTCCATAATGAAAACCAGGAAATCGGCTGTAACATGTGGAGCAGTTAGTTGGCCTTCTGAAGCAATGCCTCTGCTGTCTGCACCTCTTTGGGAAATCTTTCATTATGCAGAAACTGTTTGGCCAAACTCAAGCAATTAATGGCATCAACAAAACATTCACAAAATATCTTTATACAATGATACATCAATAATACAAACAACATTGACTATTAACTCTCAGAAA
This sequence comes from Carcharhinus amblyrhynchos, assembly GCF_965287045.1. Taxonomy (NCBI): domain Eukaryota; kingdom Metazoa; phylum Chordata; class Chondrichthyes; order Carcharhiniformes; family Carcharhinidae; genus Carcharhinus; species Carcharhinus amblyrhynchos. The sequence continues at coordinate 61,533,033 of NC_137335.1, forward strand.
ACCTTTGGCTCATCTTGTGGTTGCCCTTCTCTGCTCTGGTGGTGACAGTGCAATCCCATTAGCTGTAGCTTGGCTGGTGAAAGATCGCTGCTGACTTTCATTCAGGAAGACTGCCAAGGGGAAAAAATCCCTACAGCATAGAAGGAGGCCATTCAGCCCACTGAGTTTGCCCCAACTCTCCAAAAGACCATCTTACCTAGACCTAACCCCAATCCTTTTGACCATGGCCTAATCTTTGGACACTAAGAAGCAACGTAGCATGGCCAATCCATCTAACTCACATAGCTTTGGACTGTGGGAATCATAGAAATATAGAATCCTACAGTGCAGAAGGAAATCATTTGACCCATCGAGTCTACACTGACCACAATCCCACCCAGGCCCTATTCCCATAACCCCAAGCATTTACCTTAGCCAGTCCCCATGACACTAAGGATCAATTTATCAAGGCCAATCCACCTAACCTGCACATCTTTGGACTTTGGGAGGAAACTGGAGCATTGGGAGGAAAGCCACACAGACACGGGAGAACATGCAAACTCCACACAGGCTGGAATTGAACCCAGGTTCCTGGTGCTGTGAAGCAGCAGTGTTAACCACTGTGCCACCGTGTATTAGAATCTGCTAATGTGAAACAAACTGGTAGTAACAGTCTGTGCAGAACGATCGTCAAGAGATCATCAACCTGAATCATTGTCCTGAATTTTACTGGCTTGCAGGTGACTTGAGCAGAAACAGAAGTCAATAAAATAGCAAGGCACCATGTTGGCTCTTTGATGGAGTCCAACCACCAGTGGGGTTTAAGGGCCATTACGAAGGGCTTCTGGCATTTTGTCAGTGATGAGGCAGCCTCCACCACCTGGGGAGGCCTTCAGTTCCAAGGCAGTGGCATCCATACAGCCAGCAGAGCTGGAGGTTCCAGGCCCCAAAGTGGAGGCTGCAGACAGGAAGGATGGTTTCATGCCCCCATCGATCCTCCCAGAGGGACTTTCCCCTCAGAATGGTGCAGTTGTTCTGTTCTCGTGCCAGCCTGAAGAGTTGATCAACTTTTGCTGTCCAAAGGCACCTTAATGTTGAGCTGCCCTCATTATTTCCCACCTGCCTCAGCAGCACCTCTGCTCCCAGAGGGACTGCTGATGCTTCAGGGGTTGACAGCCCTCTGATTGGTCTAGCAGCATCAGGAGCATGTCCATTGGACTAAATTGGATGATGGGTACAGAGAGGGGCAATGTGGAAGCTCCTTCTGGTAAAATTGATGAGCTGGTCCCACTGTCAGCAAATCTGGGTCTGGGACTTTGATTCTTACTTCAGGATCCTGAATCTCACCATAAAATTCAACCTGTTAACTCTCTTTCCACAGATGCTACCATAACTGCTGAGTATTTCCAGCATTTTCTATTTTTGTTTTGTATTTCCATCATCCAAAGTATTCGTGTTGGCCTGGCTCTCAAAGACCTGGTTTCCGACTGCATTGTCCTGGCTGGGAAGCAGCAGTCCAGGCCAACTTGTTGACTAGCAACAGCAAGGGTGGAGAAGGAGTGATGGGAGCATAAATGCTGTCACCCTGGGGGGAGATCATCAAGTTGTCCTCCATTGTGTCACTGCTGCTCTCATTGGGCTCCACCTCAGCAATAATTGCTGGTGGATGGATTGCTGCACTGCTACAAGATCATTGCTGCCTATCTGTTTCAGTACTGAGATCCACACACATGTGATGGTAGCAGGATGGATCTCACAATGACCTTCAATTGGGTTTCCAATGCAGCACTGGGGTGTCCCACTGACTCTGTCTGTGCTGCAGTGGAAGTTGAGGCAGCAGCCACCAGACCATGCATTATGGGTCAGTCCACAAAGTGCTCTCATGGAATTGGCCACCACTTCCACAATGGAAAGAATGGCCTCCAAGCTTGCACTATGTCCTCTGAAATATTGGATCCTCCATGGTCCGTGATGGTGACACAGGCTGTGTTGCAGGCCAACCAATACACCAAACATCTCAATGCACATCATCATGAGCAGTCTCCTAGACCAAATCTTTATCCAAATCCTGCGCAGCAGAGTGCCTCCGCAACCTCACCTTCCAAGAAACTAATACGCAAGCTGCCCTTTTCTCCTGAGCTGGATTCAGCCCATGGGTGCACTATCACTTGTCAATGTGTCCTAAGTGCATGGTTGGGTAATTACATTGTGAAGCCTTATTAAAGACAAGTAATGGTTATTGGTTCAACTGCCAAAATAGTATAAAATGACGCAGTTGGGTTAGGGGAAACATGAGGGGATTGTGTCTCAGCTGAGCTACATGTAGAATAAACTTGCTGAAGGTAAAAGACAAGATTCTGCATTATTCCTCCATCATATACTAAACTAGAATGAACATAACTCACCAGGTGATGATCTTGAGCTCCAATCTAACCTCTAAAGTTCACAGTGTGCCAGTATCTGAGCTGCAGGTTGTGTGACGGTGCCTCCTTATTATTGATGAGGGTTCCTCTTTCTCTTCCTCTGGTTTGTGCTGAGGCTGTCCTGCAGGGAGGTAAAAGCACACAGGTGGGAAGAGTTTGGATAAGGGAAGTGGAAGTTGTGGAGGAAAGTGGACATTCATGGTCACATCATCTGCACCTTCCACTCGATGCCACATTACCACAAACTAGAGGGCATCGGTTTAAGGTGAGGGGGGAGAATACAAGAGTGTCCAGAGGGGCAATTTATTCACACAGAGGGTGGTAGGTGTCTGGAACAAGCTGCCAGAGCTAGTATTAGAGGAGGATACAAGTTTGTCTTTTAAAAAGAATTTAGATAGTTACATGGGTACGATGGGTATAGAGGGATATGGGCCAAATGCGGGCAATTGTGATTAGTTTCGAGGTTTAAAAAGATGAGTGGCATTGACAAATTGGGCTGAATGGCCTGTTTCCATGCTGTAAACCTTTATGGCTCTATGACCTATGTTATGGAGCACTATGCCCTTGAAGGAGTTCAGGGGAAAGAGTCATGGAATCCTCCTTTTGGTTTTCTGGTTCTCCCTGGCATCACATGCAACATTCACCTGCAAGAGAGAAGACTGTGCTTGAGGAAGGTACCTGCCATAACTGAATAACTGGAGGCCTGTGATAGCAAGATGTGGGTGTGATGTTGGCAGCAGATGCAAGGTGAAGTGTTTGAATGGTCAGAGTGAATCCAGGGTGGCATGCAGTGCTACTAACTGGGTGATGGGTTGAACAGTGTGACGTTCGCAGGTGGTATGTATGAGATGTAACATGAGGATGCATTCATTCACATTGACCACCCATGTGAGGACACTATACTTCTGGTACTGCTGCCATAATCTTAAGGCTCAGCTCTTGGCATTGACCTCCCTGCCAGTATGCTTCCACTCCCTTCTGAGGCTGTTGTGTATAGGTTTCCTGCTCTGCACACCCCTCACCCTTCCTGCTGAAAACATTGGGCCCAATTTTTGCCAAGAAGGCGTGGAGGTTCAGCCAGGTGATCTGCACTCAGCAGACCAGTCTCCATCAATGATCCTGGGAACTTGAAACAGTAAAACAAAAGTTTCATTAAAATGCAGCAACGACAAACATGTCCTGCAATCTTTTCAGCAAAGGGATAAGAAAGTTGTGGAATAAATCAACAGGATAAGCCTTAGAAGTGAACAGTACAAGGTGACCTAAATTTCAATCCATGAAGTCTCTGGACATAGTATTAAGATTATAGGCTGGGAAAGCAGTTAGACAGTTGATGTAAAAAAAGGTTAGCCTCATTTGGCTTTTATGGGCTTTGATTCCTGTAAACTTGCATGCAGGACTTCTCGCTCAGGGTGGGGTAGGGGTTGACGGGAGTGATCAAGTCAAGTCCTACCGCCTCTGGAAGTAACCATGGGAGCAGGCGTATGCTGGGCTAGATGGTTAGAAGGCCTGTCTCAGTTGTCTGAGACTGCAGCCTAGTTTTATGAAAGGCTGTAAGTCTGCTAGCCCTCAGTACTCAGCTCCCCCACACAACCCCATGCCATCTGATCATACCCCTATGTGACCTCATGTCCCCATGCAACCACCATGCCACCTTGTGCCACCAATACCATTATCATAACTATCCAACCAGCATCCACTATGGGTAGACTGTAGGAGTTATGTGGGGATGAGAATAAAATAAATTTCCAACAACCTAATAGTACTCTCACTCTATATAGTTGGTACTTTATTATTTCACTTTACCATCTTCAGCTACTTCACCAATGATCTTCCTTCCATCATAAGGTCAGAGTGTGGATGTTTGCTGATGATTGCACAATATTCAGCATCATTCTTGACCCCTCAGAGACTGAAGCATTCCATGTCCGAATGCAGCATGACATGGGAAACACTCTGATTTGGGCTGATAAGTAGTAACTATTTGCACCACACAAAATACCAGACAATGACCATCTCCAACAAGAGAGGATCCAGTTTTTTCCTTTTCAACGGTGTCACCATCGCTGAATCCCCCACTTTCAACATCCCCGGGAGTTACCATTGATCAAAAATGGAATTGAATCTGATCACCAGAAACATCCAAGGTGGTGTCGCTAAGCCTGGCAGTCCTCTTCTGTGTCAGATTGTGCTTGTCTCTTTCACATTCAGTCTTCCCAAATGATTTCCTAGCAGCCTTCACATCATATATCCAATCTTCCTTTATTAAGAACAGCAAGCTGGTTGCATCACATTGTTTGTGAGCAACACTACTGGGCTCCCCTGCTGAGCACAGAGGAAGTTGGCAGAGTGAAGAGGAGGGTAACATTGTTGGATCCAGTTGGCCAGAATCTACAATCATGCAGATGGTGTGGGTGCACCAAGTTTATGGGCTACCTATCTTGATCTGAAAAGGAATGAAGAGCTTGTGAATCACTGCCCCCAACCTCAAAACAGAGAGTAAACCCAAATTCTAGCCTTTGTAATGATACTGTGCATTTAAGAAACATATTTATGTCATGTTTCTTGTGCAGGATTTATTTCAGCAGTCAGTTCTATTATCAGTGCCACTTTGTCTATGCTTGGCAGCCCATATTGTTACTGCAGCAGCATAATTGATGTTAGTTGCTGGAATGTTTGCTTTAGACTAACACAGGGTTGTTATTTTAGTATTTTTATAATGACTTTAATCAGGCAATTGAGGTTGGCTGTTAGAATATGAGCTCCCTGATTAAGGGCCAAATTGTTGGGCCAATCAGGGAACCTATTTCTTTGTATTTAACCAGGAGCGTCAGTTCCTCTGGGACTCCTGGTGTAGACTGCTAACTGAAAGCATTCTGTATGCTGTTGTCAGACTTGTAAATAAAGGGATTTGGTGAAGGGACTTATTAGTTTTCCCCTGGGGTTTTTCAGAGTGGGACTTGATTACGTTGATTGACAAGTAAAGTCATGTGAGTGGGGTGTGGCTAAGCTTACGGAGAGAAACTCAGTTCCATTGCTGTTGGAGCTGTAGAACTAACAAATAGCTCTTTGTCTGTCTCTTTCTCTCTCTGGACTTGAGACTGAAATCTTGCAGAAAGTAGGTACCTTTCTCTGATAGTCTGCTGTTTAAGATATCTTTTCTTCTAGATGTGGCTGTATGGGAGTCAGGAGGCAGGTGTCTTTCTGTATCAGTCCAGAGGGGTTAAAAGCTGGAAATCTAGCATCCACTTGAGCATATCTGTTTTCAGTACTAATGATTCTGAAGTAGGATTTATGTTAATGGGGTTATTGCTTAAATTGGAACTATAGCGATAGATGGCTATTAAGAATTAAACTTTGTCGTATTTAAGTATCTTAATTGGTAAAAGTTATGCTAATTATTTTTGTTATATTCTAACTGTGTTCTTAAATAAAGTTTATTTTAATAAAGGCTTCCTAATGGGTCAATAGAGTGAAACATTTTAGGCTCGCACTAATGCCAAAACCAAAAATAGTTGCGGACTAGGTAGGGTCGAAAGATGTGCAGGTTAGGTGAATTGACCATGATAAATTGCCCCTTGGTGTACAAGGTGTGTAGGTTAGATGGATTAGCCATGGTAAGTGTGCAAGGTTATGAAGTTAGGGCGAAGGAGAGGACCTGCTTAAGATACCTGTTAAAGAATTGGTGCTGACTTGATGGACCAAATCCCTTCTGCATTGTAGGGATTCAATGATTCTATTCTATGATTCAAGGTTAACTTCATAATAACCTTGGAGTTTCTGAAACAGTTTCTAAAACCTAATGTTTTGGGGTCATATAGGTTACATATTGGAGTTTTTCTTTCTGCTGCTCGCTCTGCCGTTTTACACTGGATGTGTGTACCAATCCCTCAAAGTGAACGGTTGTACTTTTAACCGAAATGTTGTAAGTAGATGTTACTGGCAAGCAGCGCTGCCCGCTGGCAGTGCACGTTGGAAAGTTGTGGGTTTATTGATCATAATTTTCCAAGAAGTGCTCATGGCAGACAAGATTCCTCACAGTTGGCATTTACTTGGAAAATGACCCACTGTTATGCTTTCATCAAAACTAAATCCCATTGCCAGATGACTTGGAAACAGTTGGGAGAATTGGGTGAAAGTATATCATCAATTAGGTTTTTATTCCTAAACATCTTTCTCAGTCCCTAGAATGGGGAAGAAAGGGTAAGAGGAAAGAAACAGTAAGAAGAATCAAATTCATGCATACAAATGGCAATCTGCAGGTTGCTTTCACGGAAAGGCAAGTTGCCTGACATAAACCACAAGGATTAGCTGCTGGCAAATACAATTTTTTAATAACCCCGTGATCTTTTTCCTGGGATGCTTGCAGCGGTATCCTCCATATTAATCTTCAATTCCCAGGGACTTCTGGACAGTCATAAAATAGAATCCCCAAGGTACAAAAGGAAGCCATTTGGCCCATCCAGTCTGCACCGACCACAATCCCAACCAGGCCCTAATCCCATAATCCCACATATTTACCCTGCTAATCCCCTGATACTAGGGTCAATTTAGCATAGCCAATCAACTTAACCTGCACATCTTTGGACTGTGGGAGGAAACCAGAGCACCCAGAGGAACCCCACACAGACACGGGGAGAACATGCAAATACCACACAAACAGTGACCCAAGCCAGGAATTGAATCTGGGTCCCTGGCATTGTGAGGCCTCAGTGCTAACCACTGTGCTACCGTGTCATCCAATCACGGAGCTTTGGCTGTCTTCACATTTAGGTCATATACCTAGTTGAACTTCCTTTCTCTAGGTCCAAGGCAACTGACACCTAATTTTCATTAAAGCATTTGGTGAATTGCTAAACATTTGAAATTAGTAAGGTGCTTGTGAAATAATCATTCACTTTCTGCCCATGCTGCAGATCTAACAGCTGATAGTTATGCCACCATTCCCCTTACATCAGAGCATGAATGTAGCAACGATGACTTGTATTTATATAACTTCTTCAATGCAGTAAAACTGCTTCATGCACTTCACAAGGCATTATAAATAAAATGTCAACCCACCACATAAGGATGTATTCTAACAGATTATTTTTTGTTCATTCATGTGATGTGGGTATCACTGGCCGGGACTGCATTTGTTGCTCATTTCTAATTGTCCTTTGTTGTCTAGTGTATTTCTAATATCCTGCAGACTTACAAACCAGCATTGTGTATAATGGATTTTACTCAAACACCTCTGCATTCATCAAGCAAAAGGACTGAGAGTAAAAGGCAAAATGGCACAGTGGATAGCACTGCTGCCTCACAGTAAAAAGTCTGACAACACCAGGTTTTTTACAACACCAGACTTTTTACTGTGTTTACGCCAGTCCAATGCCGGCATACCCACATCATGACTACTATCGGCCTCACAGTGCCAGAGATCCCGATTCACTGTCTGTAAGAGGTTTGCACATTCTCCCCATGTCTGTGCGGTTTTCTTCCGGGTGCTCCGGTTTCCTCCCACGGTCCAAAGATGTGTGGGTTAGAGGGACCGGCCGTGCTAGATTGCCCGTTAGTGTCAGGGGACTAACTAAGATAAATACATTGGGTTATGGGGACCTGGGTGGTATTATAGTCGGCGCGGACTGGATGGGCCAAACGGCCTCCTTTTGCACTATAGGATTCTATGATCTCTGACTATGCACATGAACAACTGTCAATAACCACGTCACAACTTTATTCCAAACAGTAAAAGACTTCAGTTTTACAACTTTAACAACTCTCTCTCCCTCTCTAGCTAATTAATCATTTAGAGATTCACATGCCAGCCCAGATCCTCGTGAATCCATCAGCATGTTGAACTCTCAAGGCTGTCTCTCTCTGGTCTGGAGGTGAGCTGCTGTTGTGTCCTGACCCGTTTCTGGGGGACGCTGGAGAGTTGCATTCTCCTGAACACTGCTAGCATAGGTTTCTTATACCTATCTGGCTACCTTCCGGAATCTTCCGAGGATTTGGCCAATCAGTGCTTAGTTCTGATTATGATGTGGTGATGCTGGCGTTAGACTGGGGTGGGCACAGTAAGAAGTCTCACAACATCAGGTGAGTAGCCACTCACCTGATGAAGGAACAATGCTCCAAAAGCTCGTGCTGCCAAATAAACCTGTTGGGACATTAACCTTGAGTTGTGAGACCTTTTACTAGGTCCGATTAGTTTCACATCATGGGTGTTAATGATTTTCAGTGGTGGACCCTTTGTGTTTGTGTGCTACATACCTAGATGTAGATTCAGCTTCTAATATGCATCAAATCTTTTGTTTCACTGCTGCCTTTCTGTCCTATGTATATCGTGGTGATTTGTTTCTCAGGAAATGTAGAACTGTCTTTTTACACATGCGAATGTGCCCTGGTGCATCTTTGGGTTTCAATTGTCTAAGCTCGAATTTTGCAAAGGGCCTGTCTCAGTTTTGGACTGAGGCATTCCCATCATTCCTTGCATTTAGGCCAATTTCTGTCAGTTGCTATGTCATTTTGCTGTACTTGTATTTCTGATGTTTGTCTGCAGTTGGTTTCCTTTCAATGATTCTATTTTATGCAAGCAGTCACAGGCCGTGGCACCCTGAACTGGATGGCTTGCAAGACTATTTCAGCGGGCATTTAAGAGTCAACCAGTCAACCACATCGCTGTGAATCTGGAGCCACATGTAGACTAGACGAGAGGGAGGGTTCTTACAACAAGTGACAATAGTTTCGTGGTCATGATTAGATTCTGAATTCCAGATTTTTATTGAATTCAGATTTCACCACCTGTCTTTGTGGATTCAAACCCGGGTCTTTGAATTACTAGTCCAGTGACAAGATCATGACACCATTGTTGGTATTTTGAGAGTACTGTTATAAAGTGAATAGGGGAAAATTTTTTTCCAGGGCAGATACAGAAGGAAGTAATATTTGGAAGGGAAAGTAGAATGGGGTTGGAGAGTGACACTAGGAAGTGATCAGAGATGGCCTTACATGTGATTAATATTAGAGGCAACAAGGCCACTTGGGTGGCCATAGTGGTTGGGGAATTTAGATGGAGAGTGAAATTAAGGGAGTTTCTCTTATAATTTTTTCTTGGGCATCGCTGGTGAAACCAGCAGTTTTTGCACAGCCCAAATTATACTTGGTGAGGCTGCGGTCTACATGGTGTAGGCTTGATCCACAACCGAGTAGATTGTGGTGCCATTTCCAGCTGCTCCAGTTTCCTTCCATAGTCCAAAGATGTGCAGATTTGGTTGATTGGCCATGCTAAATTGTCCCTAGTGTCAGGGAGATTAGCAGGATAAACATATGGGATTATGGGGACAGGGCCTGGGTGGGATGGTGGTCTGCATAGACTCAATGGGTTGAACAGCTCTGTAGGGATTCTATGATTTATCCAGACATGGTGCGCCAAAGAAATCCTTCCACTTGTCCAATGCCTAAATCATTATAATGCCACCTTTTCCAAATGGCACACTTATCCCTTAAAAATATTTCAAGAGTTTTTCCTTCTGTGTAAAATGAATTGATTGTTCATTTCACGCTGAGCTAATGAGAAGCACAGTAATATAATGTAGAAGGGACCAGCAGCCCACTAGCTCATCATGCCAATTTCCTAATGGACAACACTGATGTTCATTTCAAATAGTACACAGATGAATGTATTTCATTGCTAGCCAGCCTAATTCTTAAAATATGTTGAATCAGTTGAAGCAAATTAAAGTGGAACTCCAATTAAAACAATACAACTTTAATTGCTATTTACAAATGAGGCATTAGAGGTAAATCTTCTGCCTATTCTCTCCAATTGGTTGATCATAGAATTCTTACCATGCAGAAGGAGGTCATTCAGTCCATTGGGTCTGCAGCAACTCTCCAACAGAGCATCCCACCCATACCCTATGCCCAGAACTCCACGTATTTACCCCACTAATCCTCCTAATCTACATATCTTGGGACGCTAAGGGGCAATTCAGCCAGAGGAAACCCACAGAGGCATGGGGAGCATGTGTAAACTCCACATAGACTGTCGCTCAAGGCTGGAATTGAACCCTGGTCCCTGGCGTTGTGAGGCAGCACTGCTAAGCACTGTACCACTATGCTGATGCACCAAGTGTAAATCATAACATAAAATCCACATTTTTATGTACAAGTTCTTTGTTTAATTTTCAACAGCAGAAACATTCAAGATTTCTCCTTGCACGGTTAGCAGCTTAAATGTAATAAAATGTCTCACAACAAAAATGGCGTGGGGAGTGATATTTTTCTCTCAGCAAGTCAATGTGAGCTGTTCTGTTTTAACCATCAGTAATAGGAAATAATTATGCAAAGTAAATTCGCGTGGGTAATATTCACACTGGCAAAGCACTGATGGGTGTGGCACTGTATTTAACTTTGAAACTCTGGCAATGTTTCACTCTAACAGTCTTCTAGAAAAAAATTCTTTCAAGAGACCTACAGAACAGAAATATGACCCAAATCTTTTTATTAGAAGTGCACTTTCCAACAATTTCAATGATTTCATGATTTACAATAAAGTATAAATTATGTTTTGAGGAATGCTCTGCTGAGACTACTCCTGAGGCATTGTTTTATAATATTATTACTTAAAACGACTCAAATGTACTGCAAGTGGAGTTGAAGACCTGATTTTAAAATGGTAGTGAAAACAATATGGCAGCAATATATACACATTTTTCCCTAAACAACTGCTGAAGTTAATTTTAAAAACAGCTTGAAATTACTCAGATGTGCTGCTGCAACAACTGGATAATAGCAGTGAAGAAAAGGCAGATCAAAATTATTTGGTTCAGTAAAATAGGACATTCAAATACTTTTGTTTGTTTTAAAGCAATATTTATCTCAACAGAGAATCAGAAAATCCAGGCAAGTCTTGGGGTAGATTTCGTCTCTGATCTAAATAGAACACTTTTCAATCTCATAGGTAGCCAGTAGGAGTCATCTAATATAATAATTGTTTTAACTTTTTTGAGTTACACATAGGTAAGAAATAATATTAACTATGTTAATATTATTTCCCAAGGCATTCTACAAATATCTAAAAAGTAAAAGGATGAGAAAAGAAGGGATAGGACCTATAAAAGGTGAAGGGGGAAAAGTTTATGTGGAACCGGAAGACATGGCAGAGGTGCTTAGTGAGTACTTTGTCTTGGTATTCACGGTGGAAAGTGATCTGGGAGGTTGTACTACAGGTGTGCGGCAGACTGAAAAGATTGAGTACGTGGATATTAAGAGAGAGGATGTGTTGGAACTTTTAAGCTCTATCAAGATAGATAAGTCGCAGGGACCGGATGGGATGTACCCCAGGTTATTGTGGGAGGTGAGGGAAGTGATTGCAGAGCCCCTGGCGATGATCTTTGCATCATGGAGATGGGAGAGGTTCTGGAGGATTGGAGGATTGCAGATGTGGTTCCTGTTTTCAAGAAAGAGAATAGCCCGGGAAATTACCAACCGGTGAGTCTGACCTCAGTGGTTGGTAAGTTGATGGAGAAGATTCTGAGGGACAAGATTTATGAGCATTTAGAGAAGCTTAGAATGATCAGGAATAGTCAGCACGGCTTTGTCAAGGGCAGGTCATGCCTTACGAGCCTAGTTGAGTTCTTTGAAAATGTGACTGAACACATTGACGAAGGAAAAGCGGTGGACGTGGTTTACATGGACTTCAGCAAGGCGTTTGATAAGGTCCCCCATGCAAGACTTCTTGAGAAGGTGAGAGGGCATGGGATCCAAGGGGCTTTGGCCTTGTGGATCTAGAACTGGCTTGCCTGCAGAAGACAGAGAGTGGTTGTGGATGGGTTTTTTTCTGCATGGAGGTCGGTCACCAGTGGAGTGCCCCAGGGATCTGTTCTAGGACCCTTGCTGTTTGTCATTTTCATAAATGACCTGGATGAGGAAGTGGAGGGATGGATTAGTAAGTTCGCCGACTATACAAAGGTTGGTGGTGTAGTGGATAGTCTGGAGGGATGTCAGAAGTTGCAGCGTGACATAGATAGGATGCAAGACTGGGCAGAGAAGTGGCAGATGGACTTCAACGCGGATAAATGTGTGGTGGTCCATTTTGGCAGGACCATCGGGATGCAGGAGTACAATATCAAGGGTAGGAGTCTTAGCTGGGTTGAAGAACAGAAGGATCTTGGGGTCCGGGTCCATAGGACTGTTAAATCGGCCTCGCAGGTAGAGGATGTGGTCAAGAAGGCGTATGGTGTACTGGCCTTTATTAATCGAGGGATTGAGTTTAGGAGTCGGGAAGTAATGCTGCAACTTTGTAGGACCCTTGTCAGACCCCACTTGGAGTACTGTGTGTAGTTCTGGTCGCCTCACTAGAGGAAGGATGTGGAAGCTATTGAGAGGGTGCAGAGGAGATTTACAAGGATGTTGCCTGGATTGGGAGGCATGCCTTATGAAGGTAGGCTGAGGGAGCTAGGTCTCTTCTCCCTGGAGAGACGAAGGTTGAGAGGCGACCTGATAGAGGTTTATAAAATGTTGAGAGGAATAGATAGGGTGGATTCTCGGAGGCTATTTCCCAGGGCTGAAATGGTCGCTACGAGAGGACATAGGTTTAAGGTGCTAGGAAGCAAGTACAGAGGAGATGTTAGGGGTAAGTTTTTCACTCAGAGGGTGGTGAGTGAGTGGAATCGGCTGCCGTCAGTGGTGGTAGAGGCGAACTCGCTGGGGTCTTTTAAAAGACTTCTGGATGAGTATATGGGATCTACTGGCATTGGAAGTTACAGATAGTTCTATGGCTTGGTAGGTATAGATGTGATCGGCGCAACTTGTGGGCCGAAGGGCCTGTTTGTGCTGTAGTGTTCTATGTTCTATGCTCTATGTAAATGTAGTCTTCTACTAATGGACATGCTATGGATGGTATGGTGGCATAGTGGTTAGCAATGCTGCCTCACAGTTCCAGGGACCTGGGTTGAATTCCAGTCTTGGGTGATTGTCCGTGTGGAGTTTGCACATTTTCTCTGTGCCTGCGTGGATTTCCTCCAGGTGCTCCGATTTTCCCCCACAGTCCGAAGGTGTGCAGGTTAAGTTGATTGGCCATGTTAAATTGCCTGTTGGTGTAGGTTAAGGAGATTAGCAGAGTAATTATGTGGGGTTACGGGGATAGGGCCTTGGTAGGATGCCCTATCAGAGAGTTAGTGCAGACTCAATGGACCGAATAGCCACCTTCTGCACTGTAAGGATTATATGCTAGTAAAATTGAATGAAGTCTTGCAGATGTAAGAGATAAGATGAGGTAAGGTGCCCAGAAAATATTACCAGGGTCAATGTCTGATCACTGAGTTGTGCAAAAATCCTGCCGTCAGCGCATCTCCAGTGGAGTTGCTGCTGGAGACAGAAAGCCTTTCTCTCAGCTTTTGGATTACCAGACATGGAACCTCTATCCAAATGTTGAAAAAAAGAAAGCAAGCCTTTCCCAGCATACTATATGCATGCTGATTTAAGTTTTCCATTCCAAAAGGACCATAGTTAATTACCCTGGTACAACTCAACGGTGTAGCAAGTTTTTAGTGGGAACTGTCTGGATGGACATATTAATCAGCTAAGTTTTCAATTTCCCACTTGTCTGGATTCTGGCACAATTTGAGGCCTGCTAGGTGGTATATCAACAACTTTACTGTGTGTGCTGCATCACACACTTTAAAGACAATTTTCTGAGTAATCTCAGAGGTTGGGGCCCTGTTATTAATGCAAAATTTCGCCCAAAGTATCCTTTGATTTGCTTAATTTGACCTTCATTGGGCTGGGAGATTTTTTTATTTTGGACTGGTTTCATATCTATGCCAAAAAAAAATGAAAAATGTTCATCATAAGTTATTGAATGTGGCAGGCTAGGTTGGGAGTGTGGTTAATAAGCATGCAGTATCCTTAGCTTTATTAATTGGGATATAGAGTACAAGAGCAAGGAGGTTATGTTGAAATTCTATAAACCACTAGTTTGGCCTCAGCTGGGTTATTGAGAACAGTTCTGGGTGATGGGAAGGATGGGATGGCATTGGAAAGGGTGCAAAAAATATTTACAAGAATGGTTCCAGGGAATAGGAACTTCAATTATGAATATAGATTGGAGAAGTTAGCACTGTTTTCCTTGGAGAAAAGAAAGCTGAGAGGAAATTTGACTGAAGGGCTGAAATTCATGAGGCATCTCGACAGAGTAGATAGGATGAAACTGTACACAGTCAGGGAAGAATTGAGAACGAGAGGACATAAATTTAAAGTAATTGGCAAAAGAAGCAAAAGCAGCATGGGGAAAGATTTTTTACACAGTGAGCACTGCCTTAGAATGTGATGGGGATAGTTTCATATGGACCATTCAAAGGGGAATTGGATCACTATCTGAAAGGGGGGAATATGTGGGGTTAAGGGGAGAGCAGGAGAATGGTACTAAATGAATTGCTCATTCAGAGAGCCAGTGGTAGGTTGATGGGCCAAATGGCCTCCTTCTGTACTATAACAATTCTGTAGTTTTGGGATTCTGTGATAAAATTGAACATTTGCTTGTATCTATCAACTTAAGGTGTTAACAATGTAATGTGACATTTATATATTGTTCTTTGCAACAGCATCTTCCAGTCCAAAGTAAGGCATTTTTGGTTCAGTGACAAAGAACAGCTGCCCCTCTAATGTTAATATCACAAAAAGATGCCTTATATACAGTCTAAGCAGAGCACTTCTCAAAGGGTATGCAGAACACCCCCACCTGTATGACACTGTTGTCTGGGACTATCTTCTTGACCTGTTTGAGTGTGATTGTTGAATCAGTATTAACTGTGTCAGACTGGTTGGCTGCTTTGTACTCAGTACTCTGTTCACTGAAAACTAGGTTGTGGTTACCCAGAAATGTAACATTTTAACAGCTGCCAGAGGGAGGAGATCCATCTGGGAGACATTCAAACCCAGATCTCAGAGGTGAAAGGACAAGCTGTTCTAACCTACTTTTCCATCCGGTTTCAGATGTCAGAGCTGATTTATTGCAAACATCAAAAGCAGATTTTTTAATTAACTTATTTTTGCTTCAGTGCTAAACTGAAATCCTAACTTAAAAGTGTACCTACTTGTCTGAAGTCAACCTCTGCTATTAATCAATTTTCTTCTTGATATTTTTGTCATCATTGTGAACCATCTTGCCTTCAATTAATTTGAACGTTTGTGTATGTTTTCTGCTCTTGATTTTGAATCTAGGCTTGTGATCTACAGATAGTTAACGAACAAAGAAGATTTTCTTTGGCTGCTATACATTAACGATACTGTAAATGTTACGGTGAAATTGTAAACATAGAGGTTGCTCTGGGGTATTAGATGCATCAGTGAAAATTTTCCTCTGGTCTTTTCTGTTCCTTAGCCTTGTGTATGCGTCGCAGTAGTGGTTGGAGGTGGGATTGTGGTGAGGATGAAGAACATTAACATGGAATAATGCATATTAGTGAGGAATGTAGATTATTGAGTGTTTTTCAAACTGATTTACATTTTGCTGTATTTCCACTGAATGGTAAATCATCTTTTTTTTAATGTCACGCCAGTAACTATAGTACTTATTTTCATGACACTTACTTTCCAAAACAGTAAGATTAGTTCACCAACCCAACTCCTTTTGTTGTTAACACTGTCATCTCACTTTGCCTAGGCGTGCCTGAACATGGCGGCATGGTGGCACAGTGGTTAGCACTGCTGCCTCACACAGACGGGGGCCCGGGTTCAATTCTGGCCTTGAGTGACTGTGTGTGGAGGTTGCATGTTCTGTCTGTGTCTGCATGGGTTTCCTCCAGGTGTTCCAGTTTCTGCACACAGTCCAAAGATGTATGGGTTGGGTGGATTAGCACAGCAAATTGCCCCTTAGTGTCCCCAGATGTGTAGGGTAGGGGGATTAGTGGGGTGAATATATAGGGTTAGGGCCTGGGTAAGATGCTCTGTCAGAGAGTCGGTGCAGACTCGATGGGCTGAATAGTCTCTTTCTGCATTGTAGGGATTCTATTCTATGGCTCTAAGGATAACTCACTAGATTGTGTTCTTTACGTTCCTTTATGAATCAGGAATGTATATAGTAACAAAGCAATAAACCTACAAAGTAAATGTTCCCAAGCGACACACCATGAAACTACAGGGCCAAATTTACAAAATTGCACTCCTGGCAGGAAGCCCGACCCTCTCAGAAGCGTATCATCAATTTGCTAGGGTGCCACATGCAATTTATTAACTATCAATGGAGAGGAGGAGAATCAGGGGGCAGCTGATATCTGAATTCCAGACATGTGCCTCTGTTGGGGCGGCCTCCCTGCTGTAAACTTAGTTTTATAAAATTGGTTTTATGTGACCAATATGTTTAACATCTGTTGTTGGACATATCTTTGAAAAAAGTCTTGAGACAGTTATTGAACAAACGTTTACTGATTGTTGCTGTGCTGATAGACAGCAGAGCCATTGGCTGAGTCCATTCATGCTTCCAGTTTAAGAGGGCCAGTGGTAAAATTAAGCTTGCTGTACAGCAAGCGATGTAATTCCTTTTGGCCTTGAGCAGAGAAGGAGCCATACCAAGCTGTGATATAACCAGAAAGAATGCTTTCTATGGTGCATCTGTAGGAGTTGCTCAAAGTTCAAGGGGAAATAGATGACATGTTGCACTACAGACTCCTATTATGAATCACTGAATCTTTGACTAGAAAGGGATTTAATTCCCTGAAAGTTGAAATAGTCTTTAACCAGTTCTGAATATTAATGAAGTTTGCAGGCAAAGTCCATGATGTTGACCTGAGTTTAAAACATAGAAATGACACAGCACAGAAAGGTGCCATTTGGCCCAGCTTGTCAATGCCAACCCAAAGACACCCAAGTGCCCTTTCTAATTCCACCTTCCTGCACATCACCCATAGCCCTGCAGTTTACAGCACTTAAGCTGCAGTTCCAGGTACTTTTTAAATGAGTTTAGGATCTCTGCTTCCACCACCAACTCAGTCAGTAAATTCCAGACGTCCATCACTCTCTGCGTAAAGAAGTTTTCCTCATGACCCCTCTAATCCTTCGGCCACTTAGCTTAAATCTATGAACCCTGGTTTTGAACTCTCTGCCAAGGGAAACACATTCCTCCTGTCTACTCAACCTCTACCCCTCACATTTTTGTATGCCACAGTCATGACACCCTTCAGCCTTCTCAGTTGCAAGGAATATAATACCAACCTCCCAATCTCTCCTCGTAGCTACAATTCTCCAGCCCTGGCAACATTCGAGCAAATATTCTCTGCACTCTCCCCGAGCAATTACATCTTTCCTATAATGTGATGATGAGAACTAGTTAAGAATCCGGTTGTGACCTCACCAATGTCTTATACAGTTTCATCATTATATCCATACTTTTGTATTCAATGCCTCTGTCAATGAAGGACAGCATTCCATATGCTTTCTTTACAACCTTATCTATCTGTACTTCTACCTTTAGGGACCTGTGCACTTTCATCTACCCCTGTTAAATATTCCTGTTTAATGTCTATTCCCTTTTTACTTTTTGATCTCCTTAAAGGCATTACCTCACATTTATCAGAGTTGAACTCCATCTGCTGCTTTCCTGCCCACTCCACCAACCCATATATATCACAGAATCCCTACAGTGCAGAAGGGGGCCATTCGGCCCGTCAAGTCTGCACCGACAACAACCCCACCCAGGCTCTATCCCTGTAACCCCACGTACTTACCCGGCCAATCCCCCCGATACCAGGGTCAAATTTAACATGGCCAATTAACATAACCTGCACATCTTTGGACTGTGTGGGAAACCAGAGCATCCAGAGGAAACCCTTGCAGACGTGGGGAGAATGTGCAAACTCCACACAAGCAGTGACCCGAAGTCGGAATTGAACTCGGGTCCCTGGCACTGTGAGGCTGCAGTGCTAATCACTGTTCCACCATGTCATCTGTAAATTTTGGGGCTTATAGCTATCCTTTAGACTATCCACAACGCAGCCAATTTTTGTGTCCTTGGCAAATTTCCCAGTCGTGCTCCCTGCATTCAAGTCCAAATCATTAATATATGGAATAAACAGCAGGGGTCCAAACATTGGAACACCACTTGAAACGGCAACCCCAGCCTCCTGGGAATATTGAGGAAGACAGCATTGGAATGGCTTCTGGAGGAACAGACAAAGAACTTTGCTCTTTGGTTCATGACGCCACTTTGATTGCCAAGCTCATCAACAACATATTGCTATCTGTCGGAGTGGCTACTGAAAGAACAAGGGAGATTCTGGAGGCAAGGTTTTATTATTCTGAAACATTTCCAAAATATGCTCCTGAACAGTGTTACAGTTTTGAAAGGACTGTAATGAAATCCCAGGAGAAGAGGGTGCAGATGCAGAAGATCATTTGGGGAATCTCCGACTCAATATCTTGAAGATCAGTGCTCGGGAAGCTCCCCTATGTTGGTTGCCAAGGAAATCTCTTTCTCTCTTTGATTGTTGTTGTGCTACCTATAGTTACGAAGCCCCACACAATTCCCAACTGCTGTCCCACAGAACTGTTGTGAATAATCTTGAAATGATTGATAGTGCAAACTAGAATGTAGAGAGAAAGAGAAGGGTAGAAGTTTCAGCCCAGTCTTCAAACAGAGTAGCAACTGGGGGATTGACATGTTTGATTCCCAGCGTGAGTCACTGGCTGTGGGGACATTGCACGTTCTCCCAGTGTATGTGTGGGTTTCCTCCGGGTGCTCCAGTTTCCCCCCAGAATCCAAATGATGTGCTGGTTAGTACATTGGCCATGCTAAATCCTGTCTCAGTGTACCGAACAGATGCTGGAGTGTGGCAACTAGGCGATTTTCGCAGTAACTTCATTGCAGTGTTAATGTAAGCCTACTTGTGACTAATAAATAAACGTTAACTTTAAGCATTTTCAACATAGGTGGAAACTTGATCTACAAAGTGTTTCATAGAGTCATAGAATCATCGAAGCTCACAGTGCAGAAAGAGGTCATTCAGTCCATTGGGTTTGCACCAATCACAATCCCACCCAGGCCCTACCCCAATATCCCTGCATATTTTACCCGCTAATCCCTCTAACCCACGTATCTCAGGACACTAAAGGGCAATTTTAGCATGGCCAATCACCCTAACCTGCACATCTTTGGACGTGTGGGTTTTTGGGTGTTTATCCCAATTCGATTTACCATGAACATTTTGTCCCATCCCTTTTCTTCCTACAGCATTTTTTTTAAGTTTAAGTTTATTTATTAGTGTCACAAGTAGGCTTAAATTAACACTGCAATGAAGTTACTGTGAAAATCCCCTAGTCGCCACACTCTGGCGCCTGTGTGGAATGAAGCCAGGAATGAAACCTGGGTCCCTGGCGCCGTGTGGCAGCAGTGCTAACCGCTGTGCCACTGTGCCACCATTCATTGGATTTGGGAGTCACTGGCAAGGCATTTACTGTCCATCATTAATTGACCTTGAGATGATCTGGTGGTGCCAGGAATTCAGACAACTTTTTCACAAACCCTTTTATTTTTTCTGTAAAAGATCACAACAGAAATCCCTGTAGACCCATTGATTAACACAGATGGCATGGTGGCGCAGTGGTTAGCACTGCTGCCTCACAGTGCTAGGGACCCAGGTTCAATTCTGGCCTCGGGTCACTGTCTGTGTGAAGTTTGCACATTCTCCCCATGTCTGAAGGGGTTTCCTACCACAGTCCAAAAGTTTTTGGATTAGGTTGATTGGCCTTGCTCGATTGGCCCTTGTGTCAGGGGGATTAGTGGGGTAAATGTGTCGGGTTATGGGAATAGGGCCTGGGTGGGATTGTGGCCTGTACAGACTCGATGGGCCAAATGGCTGTGCTGTAGGGATTCTATTGATTTCCCATGCTGCTCTTCAGCTAGTTATTTCCACATCTTGATTTTATTCTTTAAACTGTCAGCTCTTAGGCTAGACGCTGCACTACTTTTTGTGAAACTGTTGGTCAGCTTATCCAGTGTCCACAGTCCAAATGTATGCAATGAAAATAATAACATTTCTAATTCTGTTCCTCATTAAGTACAGGGCATCCTAGGCTCTGAGGCCCACCCCAATTGCCTCAGAGAGCCCAGAAGTTGTCAACAATTATTTCCGTGTCAGTGTTGATGATATTATTAAACTGTTTGGTTGAAACCCTGCCAAGTCCTGTTATCGTGCAAAGAAATGACATTCCATACTCCAGGGGCCTGCTTTCAGACTCTGCTGCAGACTGTAAGGTTTTGATGATTCATGGCAAACATGGAGACCCAGTGTTTTCTCTGACCTCCTCCTTTGTAAAGTTTTGTGTTCCTGGTTGTCTTTAAAGGGAAATGGAAAAGTGTCTCAACTTTTTAGAAGCAGATAATAATAGCCTTGCCATAAATTCCTTTGGCAACATTTCAATGTCACTACTGTATGAGTGTGCTCGATAGACCAACGCTTGCAGCTTGGCAAGATCAATGGCACCACCAACAGAGAGCTTCCTGGAGTCACTCCACCAAAAACAGTGCCTTCGGCAGCGTTGCACAAGTGGCTTCCGCCTGAGCTGTAAAATCTGACCGTTTCCTGGAGCTGCGGCACTGCAAGAAGCTGCACTGCAAACCGTTTGACAGCCAATAATACAGCTTCCTGGAGTCAGGTGGGCCTGGAGGAGCTCCCAGCTTGGAAGCACAACCCTTCCTGCGTGATTGTTGCTGGTGCACAGGATTGTTCCCTATTAGTGTCACAGCCGATCATGGAGCTTGTCTAAAGTCTTCACATCAACAAAATAAATTGATACTTTACAAGAGTGCAAAATGAATTGGTTGCACACCTGCTGTTTCTTTTTATTAAAAGGGAAAGAGCTTTTCATAAGAAGTACACATTAAAGGCCTTTCCTTTCAAATAAAAATCCGCTTTGCCTAACGTTATGCTTTTGAAAGTGTCATTTGGTAACTTCCAGAGGTCAAAAGCCTGACTTTCTCATGGTCAAAATTGCTTGAATTAATTATTTCACTATTGATGATAACTTAATACACACAAAACAACAAGAATGTGGGTTACTGATGGTTAGGTGTTATTTAATGCATGTATCATGGACTGTCAAAATAGCCTTAGTGGCTGCAGATATAATAATCAAAACAATTCTTCTTAAAATATCGCAATGATGGAGGAAAAAACCTTGAATTACGTACGGATATATTGAACTTTTAAGCAAGCCATGTGTTTTTAAAAATGGAAATGCAAGCCAAATTGGCTAAGGATGTAAATTCTGAGATTGTAAATTCAGTCACTGCTTGAATTACTCAGGTGTGGGTGATACTAAGAGAGATACAATGGAATGTTACATCCTGTCTCAGACTGACATTTGAAAGAAAGAAACCATGCAAATATTAACTGCTATCTCCTTTGGAGATAATGGAAGCTGATTATCATCTCAGCAGGATTTATATCCTATAAGTGATATTCTAGGCCAGTTGTGAATTTTCAGCTTCCACAAATATACAAGCCAGGTGCAAAACTTGGCCAGTGTGGACTAGTGCTAAGTGTGTCAGAGTATGTGACGTAGAAACAGAAAGGTAAAAATACAAGTCTCATTCTCTTTGTGATTGCTAAACCAAGCCAAGTCAACAACACCACAGCTGAAAAGGAAGAAGGGCAACTTCTGAACTAACTGCAGGACCCTGAACTCTCAAAACCAATTACTCAACTGTTGAAGTCTGCACCACTGGAATCACAGGTCTCAGAACGGCTGCAACGTATCACCATGTACTCCTCATGGACTAGTCAAAGATTGATTTGTATTTAAACTTATTTTTGTACTCACTACTCATTTCTAATCTGTGTGAATGTATGTGTATGTGTTTTATTATTTTCCTTGGGTTTAATCGCTAAGAATCCCACTCTTTAACGCAGTTAAATCGCCTCCTTTTAAAACATAAATATGTTGAGACTGTGAAAAGCCATCTGCAAAGGAAAGGATCCTTTCTGAAGTAATCTTGTTGCGAACAACCAAGGGGGTTGAATGAAGAAAGTGAGACAGTTCATCATTCCTCACGCGGGTTGTATAACAACTTGGGGGGTATCCGATCTGGAATTTAACCAACTGGGGCTCGTGTTAAGATAATTCGCACAAAGGGTAACAAATTTGGGGACATCATCCAGGGACTGGTCATAACAAAGAGTAAGTTACGTTTCCCAGCAACTCAAATAGCTTTAATCAGGCATTTTCCTGACTGGATTGGAATAATTAATTGGAGTGATTAAAATTAAAAAAAAATAGCTGGCTGACAGACTCTACATTAAGAAAATCCCACTTGCCCAATTAATCCCAATTAGATGTGTTGCTGAGGTAGGAGGGTGGACTAGCTTCACAGAGATTTGGCATTTGTAATGGACTATTGGAACCTTCTAACTTGTATATTACAATACAGACTTACAGTGATTTATGAGGTGGACTACTGGACAAATAGCACAGAAGTACTGTCAACCAGCACATTGCCGGATATCCACAACAGAAAACATTGCTTGTGACTGGTGTCTGTTTTACCTTGAAGGCTTGCTGGTGACTGGGACTGCACAATTGTAACGTAAATGAAAAGTTTTTAAAGTTTATTCATTAGAGTCACAAGTAGTCTTACGCTAACACTGCAATGAAGTTACTGTGAAAATCCCCCCGTCGCCACACTCCAGCACCAGTTTGGGTGCACTGAGGGAGAATTTAGCACAGCCAATGCACCTAATCAGCATGTCTTTCAGATTGTGGGAGGAAACTGGAGCACCAGGAGGAAACTCACTCAGACACAGGGAGAACGTACAGACTCCGCACAGACAGTGATCCAAGCTGGGAATCGAACCCGGGTCCCTGGCGCTCTGAAGCAGCAGTGCTAATCATTGTGCCATCATCCACCCCCAAACAACAGCATTCAGCATTTCTAAGTCTTAGGAACAGACCCAAAGAGACAGTTTATGTGGGTGTCTCTGGAGGCAGCTGCTTCCGGGCAGACAATGTAATTAATTTTCCTGGATGCAGAAACTTCCAGGAGTTTAGATCCCCAGTAGGCTGTGGTCTTAGCCCACCTACGAGGGCCTCTGTTTCCCGGTAAGGGTGCAAGCACTGGGGAAACCCATTGGCAGCGGAGGACTGGAATATCTTGCTATTTGCCAATAGCAGTGCGGGGTGGATGGGGAATGTAAAATATTAGCAGATGTCAGCAACAAGAGTGTTGCCAGCTGAACATGGGTGCAACACGCAGGAAGTTTAATGATCTCAAGAGATTTCAGAGTCAGTGACTTGTCATTGCCAACCAATGGAGCCAGTAGCCTCTTCAACCACCATTACCCATCCCTTTCAATCAGAACTCAGCTCTAATGTTCATACACTTTCCCTCACTCGCAGAGCACAGTTGCGAGCCTCACAGACAAATTATAGCTTGTGCGTACTGGCAGCTATTCGACCTTGACAACCGCATCATCCCAATATATTGCACAATATGCCGCAGGAGGGAAAAGCAGTTATAACTGATTTCTACCAGATTACCAGGTCACAATTGGTTTAAACAGGAATAACTGGCATTGACACAGAGGAATAATTTGTGAACCCACTTATCCAGTTGACTTCAACTATGACTATTTGAATCTTACTGGGGTCAATTAACTTCCGCTGGAACAAGTTGATGGGCAATGGCCAGTAGGAATTAAGTGGAGCCGGTTTTCATGTGGCTGCTTCAGTATTTCTTTGAACTGTGTTAACTTTCGTCAAAAGACTGGCTGAATAAGGCAAAAGGGCATTGGCACGTCAATACACATTTTCACATCAAACTTGCAATGTGTGTTTTAAAGAGCACAATGTTATTCATCTCTTTACCTCACCCATATCAATGCGTTACAACAAGTACAAGTTTATTAATGCTTTACATTTAACCATTTCAATATTTTTAATTATCTTGAGTATAGTCACACAAGCAAGGGTCATAGAATGGCAAAACATAATCTGTATTAGATTGAAAACCTCTGAGGATAGGAAAAGAAATCCAAAGGCATTTTCTCAGTGGGAATCATGGAAAAAGTTGTTATAGAATCATACAGTGCAGAAGGAGGCCATTTGGCCCATCGAGTCTGGACCGACTATATCTCCATAACCCTTATTTGCCGTTCCACCAAGATTGGTGGAACGGCAAATTGTGCGGAGGGTGTGGAGAGTCTGCAGAAGGATCTAGATAGGCTGGGCGAATGGACCAGGAACTGGCAAATGGAACTTAATGTTGGCAAGTGTGAGGTGGTCCACTTTGGTAGGAATAATGGTAGGAAGGACTATTACTTACGTGGCGAAAAACTGCAACAGGCGACGGTGCAGAGGGACCTCGGGGTCCTTGTGCATGAGTCGCAAAAACCCAGCCTGCAGGTGCAGCAGGTGGTCAGGAAGGCGAATGGGATGCTGGCCTTCATAGTGAGGGGGATTGAATATAAAAGTAGGGAGGTCTTGCTGCGGCTGTATAGGGCATTGGTGAGGCCGCAGCTGGAGTACTGTGTGCAGTTTTGGTTGCCGCACTTATGCAAGGATATTTTGGCCTTGGAGGGAGTGCAAAGGAGGTTTACTAGGCTGATACCGGAGTTGAGCTATCAGGAGAGGCTGAATAAACTAGGCTTGTACTCGTTAGAGTTTAGAAGAATGAGGGGAGATCTCATTGAGATGTATAAGATGATGAATGGGATGGATAGGATAGAGGTGGAGAGACTCTTTCCGCTCAGAAAGGACAGTAGGTCTAGGGGGCACAGCCTGAAGATAAAACGGAGTTGAGGAGGAACTTCTTCACTCAAAGGGTGGTGAATCTCTGGAATTCTATGCCCGTTGAAGTGGTGGAGGCTGCCTCGCTAAATATTTTTAAGATGCGGGTTGATGGGTTTTTGATAAGCGAGGGAATTAAGGGTTATGGGGAGAGGGCGGGAAAGTGGAACTGAGCCACGACAGATCAGCCATGATCTTATTGAATGGCGGGGCAGGCTCGAAGGGCTAGGTGGCCTACTTCTGCTCCTATTTCTTATGTTCTTATGTTCTTATGCATTTACTCTTGCTAGTCCCCCTGACAATAGGGTAATTTAGCATGGCCAATCAACCTAATCTGCACATCATTGGAGAGTGATTAGAAACTGGGGTACCTGGAGGAAACCCACGTAGACACAGAGAGGATACACAAATCCCACACAGACAATGACCCGAGGCCAGAATTGAACCCGAGTCTGCGAGTCAGCAGTGCTAACCACTGTGGCATTATGCCGTCCTAAATTATGAGAGTAATCACTGCCACAGGTACCTTAGTTGCCATGATATAGACCAGATTCTCTGACCTCGCCCCAGCTGGTCCCGCTGCAAGCGAACAGAGATTTGGCTGAGCGCCAGATTCTACTTCCTTGCTGGCGATGATGCTGGGTGTGAACGGCTGGAGAATTCCAGCTGTAGTGCCGATTAGAACTCAGTGGTAGCATTTGTTACACTTAAAGCAATGAAGAAAAAGCTTCAGATAACCTGTGCCAAGAATGAATAATGATAAAACCTACATGGACGTCAGCCCTTTCCCTCTGCTGTTCCCCCTCACAGGTAATGGCTGACTATTGTCTGTCTTGGTACTTCCCTTGACCACCCTATATTCAGTGTTTCCTTCTCCTCTCTGCTCTGGCCATGCCTGTGACAGGTCAGCTTCATTGGCACACCTGTAGAACCATTATGCTGCTGCATGCTGAATATTTTTACTTCCATTGCAGCACAAGCAGTTCCCACCAAATATTTGAGTGCCGCACCGGAAGCTCAGACTGATATCATCCTGGCTCAGAATACCAGTGATCAAAGGATCTTCCAGGATATCTCATCAATTTATCAATCTGTTCTTCAACAGATTGCTGAGGCACCACCCTGGATGAGTGGCAGTCAGTCACTCCATGGATCAGAAATCTACTGTCCTCTCTCAGCACGACAGCATTCACCCTCCTACCACAGCCAATCCACCAGTGCCCTTGTCAGGCAGCCAGCCCAGGTCGACATGATGCCATCTGCAGCCAGCTCCTCTCAGTCCACCACATCTCGAGGTCATCCGCAAATGCCAACTGCACATCTCCCCCTTGAGAGTCAGCAGAAATCCAGCAACCGACCTGCAGCCATTAAAAAGCACCTTGTAGGAGCACTAAGAGAGGCAAAGGCACTCAGAGAAGAATTAAAGGAATGCACAAGGATGATCAGTTTAACTTGCTCTGTGTTAATAACAAAGAACGGCACAGCTCGCACAGGGACAGGCCCTTCGGCCTTCCAAGCCTGTGCCAATCATGATGCCTGTGTTAACTGTCACAATTTAGTTTATAAATTGGATTGGATTGCTCCTTTTCTGATGGCTTTTATTTCTGTGCTGTCTGAAAGAGGAAAGAGAAGTTGTGTGGGACTTGTCTTTCTTGGAGATTTTTTCTTTCTCCCCTCATTCTTCTAAACTCTAACGAGTACAAGCCTAGTTTATTCAGCCTCTTCTCATAGCTCAACCCCTTCAACTCCGGCATCAGCCTAGTAAACCTCCTCTGCACTCCCTCCAAGGCCAAAATATCCTTGCGCAGGTGCGGCGCCCAAAACTGCACGCAGTACTCCAGCTGCGGCCTCACCAATGCCCTATACAGCCGCAGCAAGACCTCCCTACTTTTATATTCAATCCCCCTCGCTATGAAGGCCAGCATCCCATTCGCCTTCCTGACCACCTGCTGCACCTGCAGGCTGGGTTTTTGCGACTCATGCACAAGGACCCCGAGGTCCCACTGCACCGTCGCCTGCTGCAGTTTTTCCTCACTGGTTCAGGCAGTGGAAGAATTGCTTGAGGATGCCATTGATATTCTCTATACGTAAGAACATAAGAAATAGGAGCAGGAGCAGACCATTCAGCCCTTCTGACCCACTCCACCATTCAATGGAATCACGGCCAATCTTTGACCTCAACACCATTTTCCTGCACTATCCCCATATCCCTTGACGTATTTTTAGCATATTTTCTTTTGTATTTCCGGCATCCGCGATATTTTGTGTCTGTGTAAGTAATACATGATCCCTGATGTGATGTCATTAAACAGGCGTTCCAGTGAAGTGAGGTAAAGCTTTACACAATGATTGACATCATCGTAGAGCTGCCCCCTTCATGCTAGTTGTCGTTAGGTGCACTCATGCAAATTCCTTTACCAAGAGGACATCCTGTGCACTTCCAAATCTTTGACCTTTGGAAGGATAATTTGCACCTAAAAGCAGGCGCCATAGAGCCCAATTTCTCCCGCGGTACCTTTAGTGGGCAAGTAAACAATTTCTTGGAAGCTTTTACACTTAGTTCCACAAGTGTGATTCATGGAAGACAGTGCCAAAAATAATAGGCTTGCCATCCAGTCTAGCAGTCCAAGCCACCCTCTCTATCATTACCTATCCTCATGTCACGGTACACACAGGTCGATGGCAGCATCTGCGGTTTAGCCTTGCTTGATTCAAGTTTAGTCTTTCAGTGTGCCAAAGTTGTTTCTAAAGCGCAAAGTTGTTTCTAAGGCGCATTCTGCTCAAAACAACAGTGAAGCTTCGAGTACAGGGTGAGGAATGTGTCGAAATTTCCTCTTGATGCCGCACTTTGATTAAAAGTTTTATTACGGGAAAGCAGACAAAACCACATTGCGTGACAGGCTCTGCCGATGGGACTCTCCTCCAGTGATGAGAAGATTTGCAGTGTTAATTCAACACAGACCAGCAGATCCAATGTAAGGCTGGGAACATTCCCATGTTTCTGAAGTCTGTAACTAAAGAAAACCATGTTGAACAGTTTTCATAAATCAAGTTCACTGCCTCAGAACCTTTGAATTGAGATTCAATCTTTTTTTTTTCATTATTGGCTAATAATAGTACAAGAAGACACTTTCCCTGTTGAAAAAATACTGTAATGGAAAACATGGAGATGACCACTCCACCTCCTCATTTCTTGGAATTGCCTGGAATTTAGCGGAAAGCGTGGTCTGAAGGGCAAAATGCAAATGCAGTGCAAAAACCACTTTAAAAAAAACACAACAAAGAAGAAATAGTCTGTGTCAAATTTACAGAAGGGCACATGCATCTTGCCTGGGTTTAGTCTCTGCTGAAGTTAACCTGATCCCGTGTGGTTAAAATCCCCTATTGTGTTACTCAAAATTGTTATTTTAACTTAAAATTCACAGACAGTGGACCGATGCTGTCTCTGGAGCACCCTTGCGCAAGTTCGCCATGCCTAAGTGTGGCGACAAGAGGTCAGATGGACCAAGGAGATCTCACGGATGTGATGAATCGAATATGGCTGTCATGCCATTGATAATTACTATGTTGAATCCAATGATGCAATGATCCAGTTACATCCCTCACAGCACATTGTCAAACAAATGTCATTTTTATTTTAAATACGAAAGATAAATATTGAAAATGATTGCAGAAATGCCATGCATTGAAGTGCGTACGAACATTTTGGCATCTCTGCAACATGCATGTTTCATAATATTTGTTTCTGGTTTTCCTGGGACTTGAGCCACTGTTTCCGAGCATTCTGTGTTTGTCCACCTGACATCAATGAATGCAAATTAATCTTTGCTCCTTTGGTAAAGGTAAAATGATGCAGATGCTGCAATCTGAAACTATCTCTAACAAAGGGTCATCCAGACTCAAAACGTTAGCTCTATTCTCTCTCCACAGCTGCTCTCTTGTTGAGATTTTCCAGCATTTCCTGTTTTTGTTTCAGATTCCAGCAGCCACAATATTTCAGCCTTTATCTTAGTGTTTAACTCACTGCCACTTCTCTTCCAGTAATGCCTCTCCAGAAGAAGCACTGCTCTTCCCTCTGACAGAATTTGTGATTGCCTCTTGTCCATCTTCATTGCTTCCAGCCCCTGACTCAAAACGTTGGTTTTATTCTCTCCCCACGGACGCTGCCTGACCTGCTGAGATTTTCCAGCATTTTCTGTTACTGTTTGTTCCTCTGGCATTGGCTGTCTCTGATGTACCTGTGGATTCTAGCAACGTTTATTTTTGATGCAAAGTAAAAGATGTGAACAGATGCATTTGGTTAGATTCTCATAAAAATGACAGTAAACATTAGAGTCTGTTGGTTCTTACTTGCTGAAATGTTTTTGGGCCGTTTCATAATCTAGTGTCTGATGGGCAAGACCTCACGGTACGGAATTACTCCTGCGTTTGACATTAATTAAACTGGCATTATATTTTAATCTCACAAAGAAACATTATACTGTAGTTGGCACTGTAAATGAAAAATGTTACATGATCCAACAAGGAATATCTTCTTCACTATAGATTAAACTGTATTTGGGCTGAACCGTATCTACTTGATGCTGAAACTGAGGACCTGATATTTACATGGGGGTGGGAAAAAGGTGAGGGAGTGCAGCAAAAACGTCATTAAAAATACTTATCTTCAGTTTCCCACTTGGCAGCCAAAACAATTGATAGGTGGGAAAGCAGGCCTCAGTTGTGGATCCCTCAATTGGTCCCTGGAAGTCTGGAAGGAGAGGAACAGAAAAGCAAGGGCTTGGGTTGAGGGATACCATAACAGGAAGGAAGAAGCAGGAAATTGTGTCTTGGTTGGAGGGTGGCATGAAGAGGGCAGGGAGGTGGGATGTCAAAATCAGATACCATGGGAGAAGGTGAGTGAGGATGACTTTTGATGGGAGAGAGCGAGGCAGTGATTATGAGAAGGAGCCAGAGTGAAACAGTTCTGCTCCTCTGAATCCACAAAGAGTTCGGTAAAAGGTACTTGTCTTTTTGAGCCGCCTGCTTTCACCTCTCCTTTACCAACAGGCTTTTCAAGCCCTGGGAAACATGTGAAGCGATGCCTTAGCTTGAACAAGGCTCCTTTGGCCAGGAAAGAACCTGAATCACTATGTCCCACCTTATCAACTTGCAAACCTTTAAATCCTGCTTTAAAGCTGTAAACCTCTCAACCACAACGTTATGCATGGGTTAATGTTGGGCCCAAGATGACTGGAAAAGAAAAACGTTTATTTTTTAAAAATTTTTACTCCATTCTTAAAGTTAAAAGCCCAATGCACAAAGCAGACGGGACAAGCCCAAACCCGTCTCCTTGCTTGCTTCAAAAGCCAAATTCAAATACAAATTGAATCCAATTCATGGTCCCCACAACAATGATCCAAGCTGACAAGAAAAGGCATTGCCCCCCATCTCGGGCTTGATGATGTCTGATCTTAGCCAAAATGTTGAAAAGCGATTTCCCAGCACTGGCATTCTTCAGTTTGACACCTAAAAAGAAGCCAAACATTTCTGCTTTGCTTTTAAGGACAGAGTGACTGCACACTTGGGTGACTGTCTGTGTGGAGTTTGCACATTCTCCCTGCGTTTGTGTGGGTTCCCTCTGGGTGCTTCAGTTTCCTCCCATGCTCCAAAAATGTGTAGGTTAGGTGGGTTAGCCAAGGGCAGTTTATGGTGTTAAGGGGATAGGGTGGGGGAGAGGAGCTGGATGGGATGCTCTGTTGGAGAGTCAGTGCAGAGTCAATGGGCCAAATGACCTCTTCGGCACTGTAGGGATTCCATGATACACAACTGCTGTATGAGTGACTGTCCGAGCCATAGTCACAAGGAGAAAAGATATTCGCTCGCGAACACTTGGCAACAGAGCCACTCCAATCCTGTTAGCTAGGTCCTAATAAGTGCTTTGTCTGGACACCTAGACACCTCAATCCCTCCCTCCTTCCTATAAGTAACAGCCTAAGTTTAAATGCCCAGATCCTGGAGGCAGCCTTGAAATCTCCGGATGCCTCTTCTGCTGTTTCAATAGTGATCTTGCTGTAGCACTAGCAGAACTCTCTTCACCTGCAGTTCCCACCCAGCATGCAGGACAGCATCCTGGCAGGAATCACACCAGCAAGAAGAAGCTCCTGTAGTCTAATGATCTCTGAAC
Organism: Carcharhinus amblyrhynchos; assembly: GCF_965287045.1. Taxonomy (NCBI): domain Eukaryota; kingdom Metazoa; phylum Chordata; class Chondrichthyes; order Carcharhiniformes; family Carcharhinidae; genus Carcharhinus; species Carcharhinus amblyrhynchos. The sequence continues at coordinate 61,564,365 of NC_137335.1, forward strand.
TGTGAACATAGATTAAGGGTATGGCAATGTAACAACGTTCGTATTGGAGCTGCTTGCTGTTCATTGTACAAGCCCCTTTGTTTACTTTCCAATGAAATCAGTTTCAGGTTGGGTGGGTTCAGGTTTAAAGTAAGACCCCCCTCCACACACAACTCCCTCAACAATACCCCTCAGACTGAGCAGTTCAACTGTGTAATTCGGGAAATAGAGGGTTGCAGAAATTGAGACAATTACCAGAACGATGCTGGATTCATGAAGACACACTGAAGGCAACTGGAATGTGTTTTCCTGTTTTTACACAACTGCATATTTGATCCTCTGCAGGAAATTTAATGGAAGATCACATGCCAGTGAGAGAGATGGCTGACTTTCAGTCCATTTAAATTGGCAAATGGGCCATCAATGGACCCCTCCCTTAAACTTGCACTGCTATCTGCTTGATTATGTATGCGCATCACCCAGGCATTGTATGCCCATGAAGAGGAGAATTGTCCCAGTGAGTGAAATGGGATTAGGCTGAAGTTTCCTTCTGAAAGTTCCTTCACCTATCCACAGGAAATGTTGCCTGATGTAAGAAAAATGAATGAATATGTTTTGGAATTAGAAATGGGAAAGGGTAAAATTTCAAATGTGTTACAGGAGCAGAGGGACTTTGTTGAGCAGATACAAAGATACACAAGCTAATTAGCCCCAATCATCCCAAGCCAATTCAATGCATTCAGTGCATTGTCAGTCTGCACTGGCATTTGACTTATTGGGTTACAGGTGAAAAACTGGCCCTGGTTATAAGGAAAAGCAGCTGCTTTGTATTTTCTAGACAGGGTCAGTATTTCCATTTTCATGGAAATTACGGATTGCCAAAACAGATCAAAATTCCATAGCTCTTTGTAATAAAAATGAAATTTGCTTCATTCAATCCTTGTAAAACAATAGTCCCAGCCACCTTTTATCCTAACATTGCTTGACTATACATATTCAACGTTGGTTGCAATTCAAGAGAGAAAGTCAAAAGTGTTAATTAGTACATTATTGTAATTACAAATTTTATCAGCAGCACATGGGGATTTGCAGTGTATAAAAATTGCTGACTACTTCCAGATCTCCAGAGTCTGTTGCCCTTTGCCTGGTTATGTAATATTTCACAGCTCTGTGTTGTCTGCTGGTGGCTCTCTGATGGATATGCCAACTAGACTTAAGCACATCAGGAATTATTTTTCAGGTACCTGAATCCAACATATTGAGAATTCATCAGATAGACTTTCCTGTGCCATTTTCTTACATGTCTATTATATAAATGTATAAAATAAACAATCCTATTAGAGTGAAATTACTTTTAACAAAATCATCTTTGTACTGAGGTTTCATAATTTAGCTTATTTTAAGTACTGCACATGTCACAAAAGAAGAGAGGTTGGTGGATTTAGACAATGCAACTTAATCAATTTTAAGTAAGGAGGAACTTCCATGAACTTATTTACTGAATACATTGTTAGTTCAATTATCCACCAGAATTACTGTGGGACAAAATCTCTGGAGAGCTTTGATTTTTTTGTGCTGATGCGGCACAGAGCCCCAAGTTCTGGGTATGGGCGGACACCTCAGAGGCTCAAGCCTGTGCTTCCCATGAGCTTCTGTCTGGCAAAATTAGTAAATGAGCAAATGGAAAATTGTGGATGGCAGGATCCCAATTCTTCACCACACACTTTGTACTGACAATTAATATTTGGCCTCTTGTCTGAGATATTGTCATATTGCACAGCTTCCTTTATTATTCTTGAATTTGACCTTTTCCTGCTAAATAAAATCTTCTGATCTTGCATGCCTACAGCAGGGAGCTTCACTGGATAGGAATACACTCTCATTCTGATGAAGGTGCCACACTTGAAAATTTAACTTCATAGAAGCCCTACAGAATAGAAGGAGACGATTCAGCTCATTGAATCTGTGTCGACTCTCTGAAAGAGGATCTTACACCAGGCCCACCCTATCCCCATAGCCCCAAGCATTTACCCCACTAATCTTGCACACATCATGTGACAATTTAGCATGGCCAATCCACCTGACCTGCACATCTTTGGACTGTACGGAAGAAACTGGAACACACGGACATGGGAAAATGTGCAAACACCACACAGTCACCCAAAGCTGGAATTGAACCTGGGTCCCTGGCACTGTGAGACAGCAGTGTTAACCACTGTGCCACCAGCCATCCATGACTCTTCTCTCCACAGATGCTGACTGATTGAATATTTATGGTTGTTTCTGTCTTATTTTAGAAATTTAGCCATAAGCTGTAGATGATTTTCCTATTGTTATTGACTGGAAACTGGTGAACAGCACTGATTCAAACTGCAACATGATGCAGTGAAAATTAAACTCTCTGCACACAAGGCAAATGCTTTCTACTCACTGATAAACTCTTAATGTTCATAAATTATTCATTCAAGTTCAGCTAGATCGAGTAGCCAGTATCTGGTAGTGAATTAATATGGTGATTAAGATGAGGGATGTCAGTACTTGAAAATGTAACACACTTTCCATTTTGATCACACAGTGTAAACATGCAGGTTCCTCGATCAAATGTAGCAAATATCAGATGTAAAGTAAAGTTTCTTCTACTTTGCTCCATAAATCGGTCTCAATGTCAATTGTGGAATCCCTGAAAAGTTTTCCTCTTCTACATTACCATTTCCATATAGAACCTTACTTGGCTGCACTTGGAATATAGTGTTCAATTCTGATCGCCACACTACCAGAAAGATGTGGAGGCTTTGGAGATGAAACAGAAAAGATTTACCAGGAGGTTGCCTGGTGCAGAGGACATTAGCTAAGAGGAGAGATTGGAGGAACTTGGTTTGTTCTCAATAGAACAACGGAGGTTGAGGGCAACCTTATGGAAGTCTACAAGATTATGAGGGGCATGGACAGAGTGGATAGTCAGAAGCTTTTAGTTGGAGTGGAGGAGTCAATTACTAGGAGGCATACATTTAAGGAGCGAGGGGCAAGGTTTAAAGGAGATGTACGAGGCAAGTTTCTTACACACAGGGTGGTGGGTGCCTGGAACTTACGGCCGGGGGAGGTAGTGGAAGCAGATACGATAATGACTTTTAAGGGGCGACTGGACAAATACATGAATAGGATGGGAATAGAGGGATATGGTCCCTGGAAGGGTAGGGGGTTTCAGGTGGGCAGGATGATCAAGTACAGGCTTGGAGGGCCAAAGGGCCTGTTCCTGTGCTGTAATTTTCTTTGTTCTTTGTTCTTATTACCAGTTTCGTAGTTTGCATAAGTCAGATTGCTAAATTAGCTACAATTACTACTGAAGTATAAATATTCTGTGCTTCATATTTACCAGAATTATTTTTTACAAAACAACCTTGAGGCATTTCTGAAATTATTAAAGTTAAAATTTATTAATTAATCATAAATAATTAACACTGCAATGAAATTACTGTGAAATTCCACTCGGACATTCTCTGCAAAAAAAATTGAAGAATATTACAGCGCAGGAACAGGCCCTTTGGCCCAACAAGGGTTACATCCCTGTTTTCCACCCATTCTTCAACAAATCCTATCATCAACCTTCCAACTTTAAAAAGGATTATCTCTACCTTACAGCAGTGTAAAGGTATTTATCGCATCTTTCTGGACTACATTTGAATGCAAGTCACAGTGAAAGGACAGTATAACAACCCATTTCTGTAATGCACATTCCTTCTCTACGCTTCCTCCAGCAGTGATGATATTTTTATTGCAAAGTCAAGAATTTCAAGCCAAGTTCATTAACCTAAAGAAATAGAGCATGTTGCCCATGCATTATGTTATGGAATGATCACCGTCAATATGTGCACAACTGCAGAATTCAAAAGCAATGCCATTTACCCTCGAATCATTAAAGCTCAAGGTTAATTATAAATAAATGATGTTCAATCAAAGTCTAGTTCCTGCACATAATTAGAATGTTCCCTGACATTGCCTTCCAACATTGGTAGAATAAGCTTCATTATCAGTCGAGGGAGGTGCTTGGATAACATTTGATCAAGCAACTAATTAAAAAAACTCACTGAAGATGTTTCTTAGCTTGGGTTAATTATTCATCGGAACACAACATGAAATAATAACCAAATTTAGCTCTTCAGACTGCATTTTTTTGGCTCTTCACATATTGATGCCATTTGTAATGAAGAGGAAACATGGAAATGATGGACCAAATGACCTCCTTCGATGCCTCACCAATAATTTAAAAATAAATTATTTATTTGCCAATTTGATTACCTCTTTCTGTCCTAAAGGTATTAAGATAAAGCTGTCCATTACAGGCAGCATGGTGGTACAGTGGTTAGCACAGCTGCCTCATAACATCAGAGACTTGCGTTCGATTCCCAGCTTGGGTCACTATGTGGAGTCTGCATATTTTCACCGTGTCTGCGTGGGTTTCCTCCATGTGCTCCAGTTTCCTCCCACAGTCCAAAAAAATGTGCCCATTAGGTATATTGGCCATGCTAAATTCTCCCTCAGTGTACCCAAACAGGTGCCGGCGTGTGGCAACTAGGAGATTTTCACGGTATCTTCATTGCATGTAAGCCTACTTGTGACACGAATAAATAAACTTTGAAACTATTCATGTGTGATTCGTGAAAGTGAGTGCCAACAAACAATCTGCCAATGGGTATCACCAGAGTTGAATCTTAATTGATGTTAAACACATTGCACGAATTTCCAGTTGGACCTTACTTAGGAGTAAGAATTCAAGTCAATTTCACTATCCCTAAACCGTCACTAGTTAGCTAGATCAGCACAGACAAGGGATCAAACCAGGGATTTTTCCACAATTCATCACTCACCTTTGTGCTAGATAAACTCCCTAAAGCATCAGTACATCTCTTCAACTTTTATTTCAATGCCACATTCTGCTTTCACTTCCTGTGATTTTAGATAGTCAGGATAATGCCAAATTTAAAATGGTTTTGACCAGCTGGTCCATGGTTGGCTTTGAGTATCATTCCCTTGTTCTGAGAGGGAACTGCAAGCATTCACTGTCTGACTCAAAAGTCTCACTTTGATCTCAACGGAAGTGTCACTTGCATCCTCAGGCATAAGGGGACACATACGAATGTATGTTTTTCTACCATTCAATAGTGAAAACTGTACAACTGGGCAAGTGTGAACTTCACACAGGTGAAATTCATCCTTGACTACTAACTCATGCTTTGTTGTAATGTAAGCTTACTAATATGCAAGTGCTTTTTCGTCAAGGTACATTTATTCCACACAGGGACCGTGCTGCAGGTTACAGTTCTCTGTTTCAACATAAGGCTGATCCCTGTGGCACTTGATAGCGAATCTGTGAGGATATATGTCCGTACACAATTCACCATGTGGATGCATTTTAAGTAGGGCAAAACACACATTTCAGAAAAAGATATAATAAATCCTCAAAGTCTGTGTTGGTTCTTTAATTTTTAAATGCTGCCTTACTCTATTGTCTTACTTTTCTTCTGTGAATTATTCTGTATATAAATAAACTTTGGAACATGCACTACTTTTTATAATGTGGTGGGCAGCCCAGCTCCTCTCCAGTTAAACATATATTGTGATTAAAGATTAACTTGAACACATTGTCCCATATCTGGCAGTGAATAAAAATCAGGTTTTGGCTCATAAGGGTCTAAGTCTCCTTCTATCCATTAACATAAGAGCAAGTGTTAAGAAAAAGCATGGTCAATCAGACAGAATATTAATGTTAAAGTGCATGTTACTGATAGATTACATTAGAAGCAAAATATAGACCACAGGGGAAATTGTGCTAGAAATCTGGAAAAAATGACAAAGTCGGTACAAGAACTATGAGTTCTGCCAGCATTTCCTACTCGGAGCGTGTACCAAGCTTTAAACAGATGCAGAATGTCCACATGCCTTGCCAATTAGAAATCTTGTAAAGGTCTGATCTTACTTTGTGAGGTGCAAAATACTTACATTTGGAAACATAGCTTCCAGCAGGATCACTTGTAATCTGGGAATTCCAATTCAGGATAAAGCTATCAACACAGATATCTTTATGAATGACATCGGAGCTCAGGGATAAAATCATTCCTTTTAATCATGGATTGTTCACATATAGAATGGTGCACAGTAGAAATGATGTGGAGATGCTGGTGTTGGGTGGCACAAGAAGAAGTCTCACAACACCAGGTTAAAGTCCAACAGGTTTATTTGGAATCACGAGTTTTCAGAGCGCTGCTCCTTCATCAGGTGAGCGCTGTACAGCTTCTTACTACAGAGTAGAAAGTAGGATACCAAAACAAAACAATAGTCAAAAACTAAAGGAACAACAGAGATTGCACAGATTTATTATATCTTTTTCAGAAAGGTGTGTTCTACAATACCTTATCAAGAAATGCCTGAAAATGTAGTCATACCATATCATATAGTCAATGTGTAATTTATGCATTGTGTATTTACATTTTGTGCATGTTTCATGCTTATCAAGGTGAAGGATGTGAATGTTATCAGATAGACCATTCCCTGTTTCGCGCATCCAGTGTCAAAAGCAAATGTTCCTAGTTCATGTATAGCATGGCTAAGTGAAAAGTAAAGTGAAAAGTAAAGCACCTGGTTCCCTGGTGCTGTGAGGCAGCAGTGCTAACCACTGTGCCATCGCACTATCCAGCTCATTTCAGTTAGGACTCTGTCAGCCAAAGATAGATGAGGGCTTTGCTCCCATTAATCAGTGATGGATTTGAAGCAAATTGAAGAGATCCATTCATGTTTATATTTAATTCTTATTTCAAATTAGTTATTTTACTTTGGCTAACTAAACTTGCTTGGAACAGTAGGAACTACATGTAAGAATGGTTGGTAATATTTGGCTTTGAAAATATCTGGTCCAATTTGAAAGGAGATCAATGTCATAATTTTGGTTTTTGAGCAGATTACTGGGGGTTAATATGTATGTTATAAATGATAAAACAGTGTTGTAAATTAGGTGTTAGGATAATAGATCATAATAACGAAACATTTCGCTATGCAACTCAAGTTAATTCGAAAAGAGATTCAGGTAATCTACAAGACTTCCACAAATTATAATCTGAATCACAGGATAATGTCACAGAGAGAAGACAAAGGTCTCCCATTGAATTTATGGGCAGCTTTGTAAAGAATGGGGAGGCAGCAGCCTAGTCATATTATTACTAGATTATTAATCCAGAAACTCAGCTAATGTTCTCTGGACCCGTGTTCGAATACCACACGGGGATTGGCCGATGGTGGGATTTGAATTCAATAAAAAAAATCTGGAATTAAGAATCTACTGATGACCATGAAACCATTGTCGATTCTTGGAAAAAAAACCATTTGGTTTACTAATGTCCTTTGTAGAAGGAAATCTGTCATCCTTACCTGATCTGGCCTACATGTAACTCCAGAGCCACAGCAATATGGCTGACTCCCAACTGCCCTCTAAGGGCAACTAGAGATGCGCAATAAAGGATGTCCAGCCAGGCACGCCCATACCCCGTGACTGAATAAAAAAAAGCAAGAATTACTGACAGTTTAATAAGAAAGTGTGAAACAAGCTCACAGCTCACAAAATAATTTCTGAAGTTCCTTCTTAGTGGAATCTACCACTGTTGTCATTACATCACCACAGAAAAAGAATTCTTCAATTAAATTTCATTTTTCACATTTAAACAGGGCTAACTGAATCGGAACTTGGATGCTGTAATCATAAGAGCCATGCACAGAAGAGGCAAATGAGAAACATTTCAAATATATGTGTACCTAACCATCTTAAAGAGACAGGCCTCTTCTTGGTGATTCAACTGGTAGGTGGAGAGCTGAGGAATTCAACAACATAGTTATTATTAAAAAGAATGCTGAGCTAGTTGATGTGAACATGGAATACAACGATTAACCTTAGGAGGAGGAGGAAAAGTCACCAGAATTGTCATCTCTATCCATGACCCTGTGAATCTTAGTGCAAGTGCAACTGCTTTTGTTGGATGGGAACAACGTCAGATTTGGGTTGTAATGCCAAACAATCTTTGCCTAAGTAAACAGTTAGCACTTGCATAAGTTTCAAGACTGATATAACCATGCCCCTGGATGAAAGATTTGGGAAGAGACCCAACTCAAATCCCATCTGCACACTCCAAATGTTGCTAGGGTTGATGTGGAGATGCCGGTGCTAGACTGGGGTAGGCACAGTAAGAAGTCTCACAACACCAGGTTAAAGTCCAACAGGTTTATCTGGTATCACGAGCTTTCAGAGTGCCGCTCCTTCATCAGGTGAGTGCAGTATTTGTTTCACAATTTGTGCACCAATCCCAGTTGAGGCTGTCCTTATGTGTGCAGAACTTGAATTTGTTTGTGAAACAAATCCTGCGCTCACTTGATGAAGGAGCTGTGCTCTGAAAGCTCGTGCAACTAAATAAACCTGTTGGACTTTAACTTGGTGTTGTGAGACTACTTACTGTTGCCAGGGTTCAAATTGGATCTGTTCAGAATTCGTTCATTTGAAACTCAGTGTAGAATTCCTTCAAGGTTTCATAACTTTTAATTTTATCTGTACACGGATGAAGAAAAAATAAGTCATTACACACACACATGCACACGCACACATATACACACACAGATATGCACACACACATACACACATATATACCACACACATATATACAACACACATGCATATACACACACACACACACACACACACACACACACACACACGCACACCTTTACAGTACTCTATGACATCTTGGTCAATCACACAACCTCCACCACCTCACCCTTACAGTATAAATCTTGTCATATTTTCTTTGTCTTTAGCTCTGATGAAGAGTCACCCAGATTCGAAATATTGGCTCTATTCTCTCACCACAGATACCGTCAGACGTGCTGAGATTTTCCAGCATTTTCTATTTTTGTTTCAGGTTCCAGCATCAGCAGTGAAAGGGTTAATAGTCACACAAGTTTAAAAATTGCACAGGCTGAGAAACAAAGGTCTTCTTATAAGACCTTTCACAGGCAGACACCAAGGCCATTACTCTGGCAAAGCACATAAATCAGACATCTCTAACTGGAAATGGGAGTGATCCACAGATACAGAAATGAGCTGTATCATGGGGTTTTCACGCAGATTGGATATTACAATGAAGCACAAGTGTAAAGTGATTGGGATTGATTTATGCTAATTACATGTAATCGATTTTGAAAACCTTAATTGTAGCTTGGAATATGCCAATCCGGTTAGCTCCACGGATGTGGACTGTAGCTTCCCAGTGTTCTTGCTGTAGCTTGTATTAAAACACCTGTTCAAGAAAAACAATGAGTGGCCCAGTGGTTAGCACTGCTGCCTCAGAGTGCTAGGGACCCAGGTTCGATTCCCGGCTTGGGTCCCTGTCTGTGTGGAGTTTGCATATTCCCCCCATGATTGCTTGGGTTTCCTCCCATAGTTCAAAGATGTGCAGGTTAGGTGGATTGGCCATGCTAAATTGCCCTTTATTGTCAAGGGGGCTCACTAGGGTAAATGTATGGGGATAGGGCCTGGGTGGGATTGTGGTCAGTGCAGACCCAAATGACCTCCTCCTGCACTGTAGGAGTCTATGATTCTATGAAAACTCTGTTACTTGTCTGGTTATTTGGAGGATAAAGTTGTGATCAATTCAAAGGCTGACAACGAAGCCCACAACATGCAGTATTTTGCTTTTACAATAGAGCCAGTTATTACTATTGTTTTTGGTAGTGAGGGTACATTATTAAGAGAATGGGAACTCATTGGGTGCACAGGGCTAGAGGGCACAGCCTCAAGAAAAGGGAGGGGCAGTTTAGAACGGAGTTGAGGAGGAACTTCTTCACTCAAAGGGTGGTGAATCTCTGGAATTCTCTGCTAGTTGAAGTTGTGGAGGCTACCTCGCTAAATGTATTTAAGACGCGGGTAGATAGGTTTTTGGTAGGCAAGGGGATTAAGGGTTATGGAGAGAAAGCGGGAAAGTGAAACTGAGCCACTTCAGATCAGCCATGGTCTTGTTGAATGGCGGGGCAGGTTCGAAGGGCTAGATGGCCTACTCCTGCTCCTATTTCTTATGTTCTTATGTTTTTCTCTCTCTTTTCTGACCTTGTAAAACGAGCCTGAATAAACAGAACTTAGATTAGCAACTGCACTTGGAAGAAATCAGCCATCTGCAAAACAATCTAACAGTGTCAAACTCAAGTTAGCCAGCTGATACTAACACGAGCTGTACTCAGCCAAGATTCAAACAAAATAACAAGACATGTTTTTAGGTGTAACACACACAGCAGCAATTTGATAATTGTTGCTTTCGGTAGTTGTTACATTTTTAATTGCAAAGGCATTGAATCAATGTTGGAAACCAAACCAGTGCAGAAACACAAAAGCTTTGTGCCAAATAATGATTATGAATCCAGCGGCTGGAAAACTGGGTGGAATTTTTAAAAATTGGAGGGCCTCATTGCAGCAAGTTTGGAGGCCGTTGTGAAAAACGGCATTTCATTCCACTGGCCGGCCACAATGGCAGGTTCCTGCACCATTCCTTCTGCTTTCCGCCACATTCGTTATGCATACATGGGAGACACGCCGGATTGGGGCAGTCACCCGCCCCACCATGAGCTCACTGCTCCCTCACTCTAGACATCATATTCAAATGGCACCCTTGAACAACCTTTTTAATGCCAGTGTTAGACTGGGGTGGGCACAGTAAGTAGTCTCACAACACCAAGTTAAAGTCCAACAGGTTTATATGATAGCACGAGCTTTTGGAGCACTGCCCCTTCATCATGTGAGTCACCTGATGGAGTGGCGCTCCAAAAGTTTGTGTTACCAAATAAACCAGTTGGACTTTAACCTGGTGTTGTGAGACTACTTACTGAACATTCTTAATGTCTGCATCCCAGGACTGCTCCACAAAAGACAGTGAAAGAGGATTTCCAGACATGACCTGATTAGGTTACTTGGGGAATACACTAATCGCAACCAGATTTGAATCATTGGGTGATTGTTCAGAAATAGGGCCATTGTTTTACTTTCCCTGTAATAAGACTCTGATGAGAGAAGACCCAAGTGTTTCTCTCCTTCTTGCCACTCTCTTCAGCTATTTTACAAGTTTGAAACTCTGTTTGCTGTTTGTGACCACCCAAGAATGCCCCGCTGGAGACAGAGCCTTCTTAAAAGAATTCAAATCAGCATTACAATAGCCAAAGCAATTGTCCGTATCTTTCAATCTAAACTGTTGGAACCAGCTAAGACAAGTTATAAGGCCCCTGAGTTCAACCGGAAGCTAGTTGAGTCATCAAAACTAGAAACTGTTAACTCCTTTTGTTCCTTTGGATTCTAAGTTATATATCTATCCTTCCCCACTCTGTAATCAACTGGCGTGCATGCAAATGTATGTGTGTGAGAGTGTGTGTGTGTGTGTGTGCTTGTGTATATGTGTTTGCATGTGTGTGTTTGTGCATTTGTGTTTGTGTGTACGTATGTGCATGCATGTATGTGTGCACGCATATGTGCATCTGTGTGTGTGTGTTTGTGCATGTGTTTGTGTGTGCATGTGTGTGTTTGTATGTGTGTATGTGTGTACATGCATGTATTTTTGTGTCTCTGTGTGTGTATGTGTGCACACGCGCATATGCATGTGTGTGTGTGTGTGTGTGTGCATGAGACAGAAAGATAGTTGGAGTGTATTTTATCCTTTAACTTACATCTCTTCAACTATAATAATGCTAACCTTCTTCTTTCTTAAACTCAAGCAAACCTGTCTGAATGGTTATTTTATGTTCACAGTCTATAAATTGACAAGTATGTCTTTTTCAAAAAAAACCCTGTTGCTGTCAAACTAGGAAAGGGAAAAGAGGGAGACCATTTGACCCTTCCTCATCCAATCTCACTCCAGTGACTTGGATAAAGCTGACAAAAGTGACAAATAAGTAAGGAATAAACTGTGATGTGATGGCGCAGAGTCTCAATGCACTGAAGTACTGCTACATGCTGCAGTGGCAAAGCGCAACAGTGTTCAGAGACCCCCTATGCTGCTTTTCCAATATTAGGTGTAGGGGGCACTTTCTCACAGGGAGATGGATGACTCAAAAGGGGGACCTCCTGTGCTCTTCCCACCAATGTTGCAAAGGACCTTAGACTGGGCCTTTCATCACCCCACTGCACCCTGCCCTTTCAATCATAATACTTTAGAAAAATATTGCTGACTTCAAAAATGGAAGTATGGTGATTTCACAGACCTTTTGAGGGACTGGAAAAATGGTGGACCCACTCCCTCACTCTGTTACTGATCCCTCCCTAACTCTCTAAGGCAGGAATCACAGATCAGCAGTAGATCCACAATGGAGTATTTAAGTTAACAACAGGTATTAATAAATCTATTTGACTATGTGACAATACCCACATAATTTCTTCAATCAGCATTGGCAGGTATGATTAGTCTAAGAACCATTAAAAATCAATCCAATTGGAACCCAGTGCTCGAGGATTCTTTTGTTGTTGGCAAACGTGATAAGAATCTTATGAATTTTAAATGGTTTGAAATAGGGCTGCATGGTTTCCATGGTTCTTGTAAAGCTATTTTTAATTCAGCTACATCATTATTGCTTCTACCAAGGTATGCACTGTGACAATCCGTGGCTTATTGTGTTTTATTTAAAGATGGTCAGATGATGCTGTGTAAAATACTTTTTTTTGTCCTGCATTTGTCAGATAATTATTTTTTTCTCTTTGTTGCTTTTGTTTCTATTCGGTTTTCTCCTGTAGCTGTTAACTCATGCTGTGGTATAGTGTCACGAGCCCTAATACTCCTCAGATATCTCACCCACTTGGCCATTCTCCATAGCTCAACTCCAGAACATTCAATTGTCTGTCAATGATATAACAAATGATTAGGATCCAGTTTTTAATCACATGTCCAAGTATGCGCATTTTCCAGTAAAGTTCACTGGATTATCATCAGCCAGTCTTCATTCCAATTCCAATTCCCTTCCTGTACCTAATGGTGCACTAAGGGAGACTTTTATCTGTTTCCATAGCTAGTTATTACTGGAACAGGTCACTAGTCTGTCACTATCAATTTGTAGCTTGGGGGGTTAGTAAGTTTGTGGACGACACAAAGGTTGGTGGATTTGCGAATAGCGATGAGGACCATTAGAGGATATAGCAGGATATAGATCAGTTGGATTGGGTGGAGAGATGACAGATGGAGTTTAATCCGGACAAATGTGAGATAATGCATTTTGGAAGGTCTAATACAGATAGGAAATATACAGTAAATGACAGAACCCTTAAGAATATTGATAGGCAAAGGGATCTGGGCGTATAGGTACACAGGTCACTAAAAGTGACAATGCAAGTGGAGAAGGTAGTTAAGAAGGATGCTTGCTTTCATTGGCTGGGGTATTGAGTTTAAAAATTGGCAAGTCATGTTGCAGCTTTATACAACCTTAGTTAAGCTGCACTTACAGTGTTCAATTCTGGTCGCCACACTACCAGAAGGATGTGGAGGCTTTGGAGAGGGTACAGAAAAGATTTACCAGGATGTTGCCTGGTATGGAGGGCATTAGCTATGAGGAGAGGTTGGAGAAACTTGGTTTTCTCTCACTGGAGCAATGGAGGTTGAGGGGCGACCCAATGGAAGTTTACAAGATTATGAGAGGTATGGACAGAGTGAATAGTCAGAAGCTTTTTCCCCAGGGTGGAAGTATCAATTACTAGGGGGCACAGGTTTAAGACACGAGGGCAAGGTTTAAAGGCAGATTTTTTACACAGAGCAGTGGGTGTCTGGAACTCGTTGCCGGGGGAGGTAGTGGAGGCGGATACGGTAGTGACTTTTAAGGGGTGTCTTGACAAATACGTGAATAAGATGGGAATAGAGAGATATGGTCCCTGGAAGGGTAGGGAGTTTTAATTAAGTTGGGCAGCATGGTCAGTGCAGACTTGGAGGGCCAAAGGGCCTGTTCCTATGCTGTAATTTTCTTTGTTCTTTGTTCTTTGGGTGCCAATCTGCATCAAGTGTGGCTGACCAGGAATCTCTCCCACTCTTGTGGCCATTGGTGTGTTGGAAGGATTTTGCAGGTTGACACTCAGCCTGTTTGGTCGCACACCTTCCTTAGCCATCAAGCCCTGAAGTGGGATACGAACCTATAACTTCTGGCTCAGAGGCAGGGATGCTACCCACTTTACCACATGCTTAGTCCTCATGCCTCTCCCTTAACCCCTTGGCCTTGTTAGTGCTCCAGCTGAGATCATTCCAGGGTTTGAGGCTGGGATCAATGGATTAACAAACACTTCAGTTCTTGGCCAGCAGGGAACTTAATTTTATTCTGAGCAAGTTGTACCAATTTAAACAGAAAAATAGCGTATAGTATGAATAGATGATCTTCTTATAAAAATACTTTTTGTGTGCAAACAGGAATACAAATAAATACTGTTGTTTCTTTCAAGCCTAAATATAGGCTTTCTTATTTTGGAAATTAATGTTATTAATTCACTTTGTAAATTTGCTCATAAATTTAAATGGCATCCTGAGCTCACAGAAAATATTTTCTGAAGAATGATGGGGGGTGTAACACACTGAGGTTTTTTCAATATTTAGGAACCATCTATAATTATAATTTTAAAATAGAATATTCTTCAGGAAGGCATCACTGTCTATGTATACTGATACATAATTTGACAAACAATTTTCAATTGTTTTGTCACAAATTATTCATTTTAAGCAAAATTGTTATCTGTTCTTATGAAAAAAACGACAGCTCTGGATGGGTACTAAATGCATTTATCATGTCAATAATGTTGGCCGGGATTTTCCAGCCACCCTCACCCCGAAACTGGAAAATCCCACCTATGGTCAAAGGACCTTTGCATGATCCACGTCCCACCCACTAGGATTCTTGTGGTGGGCGAGCCGGGAAAATTCCGCCCACTATCTTTTATCCAACACTACAGCAGAAATTTACATTTATGTTACATTTTCAACACAGGAAAACATTCCAAAGTTCTCCACACAGGAGAAAGAGAGAAATCACCAAACTGTTTTGGGAAGGCTAGGAGAGGCAAGCAAAAACTTTGCTGAAGAGATGTGCTTCAAGAGCCTTTTAAAGGGCAGTGACTTACAGAAGGACAGTGATTTGTGGGGGAGATTTTTACTTAACATTTGATAGCTTGTTTGGCAGCTTCAAGGCTGGAGAAAACTGCATGGCACATACAATGACCGGACGTAATCCTATTTCTAAATGGGATCCGCTTTTGAGCATCCGGCCCACCATTTTCACAAGCAGTGGTCGTAACATTAATTTCGAGATAGTGCCAGCGATGACTTAGGGCCACATTGAATTCAATTTGCCATTGCTTTGTCTACTTACGTATTTTACAATCTCCTAGTTCACATCATCTGCAAATTATGACAGTTTGGATGGAGGTTTGGAGTCCAAGTTGTAATTTAGTCAGAAGTATAATGGGCTGCACGCCTTCAACATTTCATTAAAATAATCTTTGGAATGGATTCCCTCTTTCCTTTGGCAAATTTATTTCCCAATCCCAAAATATGTCTTCACCACCTGCTTCTCTTAATCTAAGTAGTAGTAGTATTTGATTTTGAACCCTGTCACATGGTTTGTAAACATATGGGAGGATGAAGGATTTACATAATCCACTTGGAATGGCACTTCCTCAAATATGTAGGGGCAATTGGGCAGGCAGGATTTTTTTTCTGAATACACCTTCTTATCATCTGTGTGACATAATGCATGATGTGGAGATGCTGCCATTGGACTGGGGTAAGCACAGTAAGAAGTCTCACAACACCAGGTTAAAGTCCAACAAGTGCATTTGATAGTACTCCCACAAGCTTGCAGAACGCTGTTCCTTCATCAGGTTGCATTCTAATCAGTATTCTGTAAACTGTGTGTGCCTTTATATGCCCTGTTTCTGATCAGAACTTTCCATTCACCTGACGAAGGAACAGCGTTCCGAAAGCTTGTGGGTTTACTATCAAATAAACTTGTTGGACTTTAACCTGGTGTTGTGAGACTTCTTACTGACGTAATGCATACATGATAGATGAAATGTGACATGATTCATACAATATTGGACCAATTGTTCAAATATGCATTAGCCATAAATAACCTTGCCTGACAACAGCCTGTGACAGAAAACTATAGGCAGATAAATCAGTGGACAGTGACTGGTGAGCTGAGCCGCCGTGAATGGTTGCTGCCGTCAGAGTTTTGAATGGACCGACCTCATATTAAGTTGATCTTCCTCTATACCCTAGCTTTCACTGTAACACTACATTCTGCACTCTCTCCTTTCCTTCTCCCCTGTGTACTTTATGAATGGTATGCTTTGTCTGTACAGAGCACAAGAAACAATACTTTTCACTGTATCCCAATACATGTGACAACAATAAATCAAATCAAATCAAAATGAAAGCAGACTGGAGGATGGTAGACAGTCGCGATCTCCAAGGTTCAGTGCTGGGACCACTGTTTTTGTTGATATATGGGTTTAATCTCGCCATGGTAGCTGGTGGAATTTAGTTTTGATTCATTAATAATTCTGAAACTGAAAGTTGGTCTCTGCATTGGTGGCCATGAAACTATCATTGATTCTCTCAAAAAACCCACCTGGTTCATTAATATCCTTCAGGGAAAGAAATATGCCTTCCTTACCTGGTCTGGCCTACCTTTCACTCCAGGTCCACAGTAATGTGGTTGACTCTTAATTAGCCCCAGAAATGAGTTGGCAAGCCATTCAGTTCAATGACAATTAGGAATGGCAACAGATATTGACCTTACTGGTGATGTCCATATCCTAAGAAATAATAAAAAATATATACATGTATATATATTTTTGGAATATAGAACAGAATTTCAAAATTTGCTGAAGACATCAAACTTAGTGAGAGGTAGTGAGGATGATACCAATAGACTGTAACAAGATACAGATAGGCTAGCAGAATGTGCAGACAAGTGAAATGGAATTTAATACTGCATTTTGACAGCAGGAAATGGTATTGTTTTAAAGAGTGTTGCAGGAGCAGAGGGACCTGTCTCTTCATATGCATATCAAGGTGGAAGGATAGATTGAGGGTGTGGTTAACAATGCAGATGGTGGCCAGAATTCTCCGGCTATTCAAGCTTGTGTGATTGTCCAGTCCAGCCAGCAGCGCACCCCTGCCCACAAGTTTCCCACTAGTGTGAGGTGATGTCAGTGGAAATTCCCACTGACAGTAGCGGGACCAGAGAATTCTGCCGCGAACAAACAATGCACCACCTCCAACTGGTGGGAAACCCGCGGGAGGCTGGAGACTTCAGCCTGGTATCTTGGGCTTCATATGTGGAGGTGTTGAGTGCAAAATCAAGAAGGTTATGCCAAACTTTATAAAGCTCTGGTTAGGCCATAACTAGAGCATTGCATTGAGTTCTGTTCACTATACTTCAGGAAGGATATGATGAGGGTGCAGAGAAGATTTTCCAGAATGTAGGGATGAGGAAATGTAGCTATTGGGTTTGGTACCAGAAGCTGGAATATCACAGACACGTTTGGTCACCAGGCTTTATGCAGTCTTTGTGTTAGGTTCCAATAGCTGGGGTAAATCTATCTGCTGGAGGAAAGCTGCTCCAATTAGTTGATGGTATGAGGTCAAAGGGACACAGATTAAGGTTTTCTTCAAGACGCACAGAGTGGATATGAGGAAGAGCTTTTTCTTAATGCAGCAAATGATAATGTCCTGGAACTTACAGCCCATGAGGGTGGTGGAAGCAGAGACGTTCAATGATTTCAGAAGGAAGTTGGGCGGGCATTTGAGGGAAATAAAGCTGCAGGGCCACAGAGATGGAGTGAGGGAATGAGAATGATTGGATTGCCCAACGGTGAGCTGGCCTGTACTCAATGGGCTGAATGGCCTTCTCATGGTCTTTAATGATTCTACAACACTGAGTCTACGATTTCCCAATATTGCTCCTGCCAATGTGCAGCATGGTGGCATGCTTGTTAGCAGTGCTGCCTCACAGTGCCTCACAGTGGATTCCCAGCTTGGGTCACTGTCTGTGCGGAGTCTGCATGTTCTCTCCATGTCTGCGTAGGTTTCCTCCAAGTGCTCCTGTTTCCTCCCACAATTTGATGTGCTGGTTAGGTGCATTGGCCATGCTAAATTCTCCCTCAGTGTACCCAAAGAAGTGCTAGACTGTGGCGACTAAGGGATTTTCACAGTAACTTCATTGCAGTATTAATGTAAGCCTATTTGTGACACTAATTAGCTTGGAAGAATTTAGGTTCAGTACTTTGTCTAAAAATACATTATTAGCTTGTATATTGACAACATTCAATGTACAACTGCATGCAAGATGATCAAACATCCCTTAGTCCTCTTACCACCAACTAATTGGAGCAGCTTTCCTTCGTCTGCTAGATTTACCCCAGGAACCTAATACAAAGACTGCATAAAGCTCGATGGCCAAACATGTCTGCGATACCTTCAGGGAGTGATTCATACATTTAATCAGACAGCTTTCTTTAACAGGTAAGTGAGATTGAAAATTGATTTGTTCTCTTCCTGGAGGATGTTTGATTATCTTGCATGCAATATATCTATAATTGTACATTGAATTTGTTTTTTTATGGCAAACCAAGAATACCAATTCTCATCTGTCATAATAGTGAAATAATATAATCAACATCTTACAAAACGGAGGGCACAAAGATCCTGTTTCTTTGTCCTCAAGCCATCTGATGGACATAAAGGTTTTTGATTTTGATTTGATTTGATTTATTATTGTCACATGTATTAGCATACAGTGAAAAGTTTTGTTTCTTGTGTGCAATACAGATAAAACATACTGTTCATAGAGAAGGAAACATGTGCGTGCAGAATGTACTGTTACAGTCCTAGCTAAGGTGTAGAGAAAGATCAACTCAATGCCCGGTAAGCCCAATCAAAAGTTTGACAGCAGCAGGGAAGAAGCTGTTCTTGAGTCAGTTCATACGTGACCTCAGACTCTTGCATCTTTTTCCTGAAGGAAGAAGATGGAAGAGAGAATGTCCGGAGTGCCTGGGGCCCTTAATTATGCTGTCTGCTTTGCCAAGGCAGTGGGAAGCGTAGACCGAGTCAATGGATGGGAGACTGGATTGCGTAATGGATTGGGCACCATTCATGATCTTTTGTAGTTCCTTGCAATCTTAGGCAGAGCAGGACCCATACCAAGCTTTGATACAACCAGAAAGAATGCTTTCTATGGTGCATCTGCAAAAGTTGGTGAGAGTCATAGCTGACATGCCAAATTTCCTTAGTCTCCTGAGAAAATAGAAGCATTGGTGGGCTTTCTTAACTATAGTGTTGGCATGAAGGGACTAGGACAGGTTGTTGGTGATCTGGATACCTAAGATAGCTAAGATACAGGATTGTTCCTTTTTAGTTGAGTGGGGCTATAAAATACAACTGCTGAATATGAAATTATTGTATCTCACAGTTTTGCTCTGGCAAGCTTAGTCCCAGGCAGTAAAGAGGAAGCAGTCCCAGCAACTTGTCAGCTTGCATTATCATCCTGCATATGCATTTAGTAGAATCACAGAATTTCTACAGTGCAGAAGGAGGCCCTTTGAGTCTGTACTGACCACAATCCCACCCAAGCCCTATTCCTATAACCCTCATTTACCCTGCTAACCTCTCTGACACTAGAGTCAATTTTGCATGGCCAATCAATCTAACTCGCATATTTTTGGACTGTGGAAGGAAACTGGAGCAACCAGAAGAAACCCACGCAGACATGGGGAGAATGTGCAGACTCCACACAGACAGTGACCCTAGCCACAATTGAACCTGGATCCCTGGCGCTATGAGGTAGCAATGTTAACCACTGTGCTGTCCTACTGTACCACTGTGCCACACCACGGTGCCACCGTGCTACCTCGTATTAATTCCATACAATGTTGTGTCTTCTGTTTCATGCTGCTTCCACAACTTTATGGCACGCTGTAACTTTCACCTAATCCAATTCTTTATCTTGTGATGCTATTGCACCTTTAAAAAGTTTAGTTTGTAAGCTGGCCTTTCGGTTTCATTGTGGAACCGGCTGCCTGCTTAGAAATCCTTTAATTGCGGCTTCAATGGTTTCAATGGGGTTTTGTTTATTTTTACTCTGGGCTTCTTGTTGTCTGGGATTTTACGATCTTTTGTATTGTTATGGGGAAGAATGATTGACAAGTCAGGTGATAGGAGTTCTTCCATTTTCAGTTTTGGGCTGGCTGTTGTTTTAGATTATAAAGTATTTGAACATCACACTGTAAAGCAATGTTTCTGTGTTTCTCTCTCTCCCTAGCTTATAAATTCTGCTGGTTAGATAGAAGCAGGTTTTCTTGCTTTCCTGGAGTGAAAATTCTGCTGTTGGTGGTTTGCTAACTAGTAACTGGAGTGTTTCTCTCCCTGATGGTGTGGGAAGCTGTCCTGACTTCAAGCTTGTCTGTGTGTGTGTGTGTGTCAGGAAAGCTGCAGAATCCAACCGAAGGATTGAATTCTAGCATCACGTAAGCACTCTTGTTTCCTGTGTTAAACTTGTGGCAAGGGTATGTTTTAAAGAGGTTTGCGTGGTTGGAACATTTCAAGGGTGAGGGGGGAGAAGTATATTTTGGATATGAGAGGAAGGTTCTTCACGCAGAGGGTCGTGGGGGTATGGAACGCGCTACGATGGAGGCAGGCACGATAGACTTGTTTAAGGTTTACTTAGATAGACACATGAGCGAAACAAGGATGGAGGGTTATAGTAGAGGGTATTAAATAGGGACAGAGCCTCAGGACGACACCGGAAATGTAGTATTACATGTTAATGTTTTGTCTTTTTATTCCACAGGTGTCGGTCCACCTTGTTGTCAAACAAGGGGCATGCACACGGTGGGTCGTGCGTGGGCTGCTCTTGGAGGTTCCGGGAGTGGCCTAGTACTTCGTGTCGGTGTGTGTGCTTGATCCTGGACCAGTAGACAGGCACCGCAACAGCTCAGTGACTAGCACTGCTAGCTGTGCAGATACATGGATTTGGGCCTGTGTCTGTGGGAGTTTGCGCATTCTCCCTGTGGTTGCGTGGGTTTCCTCCGGGCGCTCCGGTTTCCTCCCACACCCCAAAGATGTGCTCTTAGGCTGATTGGTGTACCAGATTGACACTATTCTCCCCTGAATCTGGCTACATTAGGGGTTCCACTCACATACACACAGGGCAGGGTAGGTGTAGGAACATGCGGCAGCGTGGGCTCGTTGGGCTGAAGGGCCTGTTTCCCGTGCTGGGTTGTTCTTTGTTTCTTTGTTTGTTTCTTTGTTTATATAGTCGTTAAGGTTTATGTAATATTATGGTTGTTCATTTTCTTGTTTGTAACTGGTAAAAGTTATTGCCACGCGTTAACTGTACTAGCAAATAAACTTTGTTTGATAAAAGCTCCCTATTAGGTCATTTGAATCATACCTAAAGTAAAGCATCTCAGACTTACCCAGCAAAATTCAAATTGCTAAACTTACGATCCAGGTGGACTTCATAAAACACTTTGGAGTTTCTTATCTGAATTATAATGAACTTCCGTATTAACGAGGTGCATTTTAGACCTTTCTAGGATAAGTAATTAGTGAAGTAAGATGCCACACTCCAGCACCTGTTTGGGTCCACTGAGGAAGAATTGAGGATGGCCATAGCACCTAACAGCGAGTAATGTTAAAAAACATTTTATTAGGCTTCAATCTTCACTGTTTTTTTGAAGTTGAAGGTTTGTACTGGGGTAGAGTGTCATAGAACATAGAACATTACAGTGCAGAACAGGCCCTTCGGCCCATGATGTTGCGCCAACCAGTTAAAAAACAATGACCCTCTAACCTAAACCAAACCCTTTCCATCCATAAACCTATCCACAGATCTCTTAAATGCCCCCAAACTAGGCGTATTTACAACTGCAGCAGGCAGGGCATTCCAATCCCTCACCACCATCTGGGTAAAGAACCTACCCCTGACATCCGTCCTATAACTACCACCCCTTAATTTAAAGCTATGCCCCCTCGTGCTAGCCTTCTCCATCCGAGGAAAAAGGCTATCACTGTCCACCCTATCCAAACCTCTAATCATCTTATATGTTTCAATAAGGTCCCCTCGCAGCCGCCTTCTTTCTAACGAAAACAACCTCAAATCCCTCAGTCTCTCCTCATAGGACCTCCCCTCCATACCAGGCAACATCCTGGTAAACCTCCTCTGCACCCTCTCCAAAGCCTCCACATCCTTCCTATAATGTGGGGACCAGAACTGCACACAGTACTCCAAGTGCCGACGCACCAGAGTTTTGTACAGTTGCAACATGATGCTGCGGCTCCTAAATTCAATCCCCCTACCAATAAACGCCAAGACACCGTATGCCTTCCTAATAGCCCTATCTACTTGATTCTCAACTTTCAGGATCTATGTACACATACACCTAGATCCCTCTGTTCATCCACACTGTTCAGAGTCCTACCGTTAGCCCTATACTCTACACATCCATTATTTCTGCCAAAGTGAATTACCTCACACTTTTCCGCATTAAACTCCATCCTCCACCTCTCGGCCCAGCTCTGCAACTTGTCCAAGTCTCCCTGTAGACTAAGACACCCTTCCTCACTATCAACCACACCTCCGACTTTGGTGTCATCAGCAAATTTACTAATCCACCCAGCTATACCCGCATCCAGATCATTTATAAAAATTACAAACAGCAGTGGCCCCAAAACAGATCCTTGAGGCACACCACTCATAACTGAACTCCATGTCGAATACTTACCATCAACCACCACCCTCTGTCTCCTATCCGCCAGCCAATTCCTAACCCAATTTCCTAAATCACCCTCAATCCCATACATCTGCAATTTCTGCAGAAGGCAGAAGGCTTCCACTGATAGATCATCAAAATGTCCATTCTTCATATAGGAAACAAGAGAATGAATGTGATGATATGCCTGCATTATAATGTAAATTGCTCAGCAGAGCAAGAGTTAACGTGGGACGAAAGAGAGGCGCTGCCCAAGTAGACACATGGTCAGAGAACAGTCCAGAACTGAACTTGGTGAGCAGTATGCCTGCATGGAAAAACTCCATACAAGATCGAACTTGGAACCATACATTGTTAGAGCCTATCAATAAAGTGTTTATGTTGGAACATGCAAGCCTCAAGGTTTCATCAATGATCCACCACCAGTGCAACTTAAAAAAACACATTTGAAATACATAATATGACAATGAATATTTGCAAAATGTTCATGGCAAGGTAATCACAGTCAAGTAGAATCTAGTCCTCAGCTACACAGCAACCCCGCCCCCCCTACCCCCCGCTCCTTGGATCACCGAGACAGCAAGCAGACACTGGAACCGTGATTGATTTGTTTTTTGTCCCTACTGTAGAAGCCATGGTAGCATTGCCAAAGCCATTCTGGCTAAAATTAGTAATTCAGCACTGGCCAATTATTAAGTCATCATTCAAGAAATAATGGAGCAAATGGAAGGAATCATTTTTTGTAAATTGGGACTGTTGATAAAATTGGGAAATTTATTGGCTTGGTTACATTTAATAATCATTGCAAGTGGCCTCTCAGACATTTGTCATTAAAGAAAGGGCTGTACCTTGGAATTCTATCAAAGTGTAATTTGGTTTAATATGAAGGAGATGGATTCATGTGCATAGATTGCCAGACACTGGAAGTATTTAAATGGTTTTGTTGTTTTTATGGACTAAATTCCTTCACAGGACATGAACTGTTTCACATCAATTTCTCAGATGCACACTGTTTCTTTCATGGATTTTTTTCAGAGAATCCTACAGTGCAGAAGGAGGCCATTCGACCCATCAAGTCTGCATCAACCACAATCGCCCTATCTCTATAACCTCACCCTGACACTAAGATGTAATTTAGCTTGATCAATCAACCTCACCCACACACAATCTTTGGACTATGGGAGGGAACCAGAGTGCCCAGAGGAAACCCACGCAGACATGGGGAGAATGAGCAGACTCTGCACTGACAGTCACCCTAGGCTGGAATTGAACCCAGGTCCCTGATGCTGTGAGGCTGCAGTGCCACCATGCCACTTGAAAATAAAACCAATCAGAAATGAGCATAAAATTAATGCTGAAGCAAGTGTTAGTTCCCTGTAGCTGCTTGATTCTTGATGGGCACTAATGATTAACTTTCCTCTTTATAAAAGATCATTTTTAAAGCACAGAATATAATTGAAATAGCTTTTTCAGGTACTTGAGTTAGTTGCTGGATGTAAAAGTCTAAGAACTATTCCTATTGAACCTTTATTATGCCTCAATTATAACATTTTCCATCATTATCATTGAGATCTCAGCACACTGGGGTGAAAGTGAGGTCTTGCAGGTTAATTCAGTCATTGTTCTGGCAAAGTAGAATCAATTTATTATCTGTTGCATGTACTGCTATATAGGATACACAGTAGAATTTAATTCACCATCTAATTTCACATAAAGAAAAGTGTTTCTTTTTATTCATTCTTGGGACATAGACATTGTTGGCTGGTCAGCATTTATTGTCTATCCCTAGTTGCCCTTGGAAGGCAGTTGAGAGCAACCACGTTGCTGTGGCTTTGGAGTCACGTGTAAGTCAGACCAGGTAAGGATGGCAGATTTCCTTCCCTAATGGGCGTTAGTGAACCAGATGGATTTTTATGACAATCGGCAAAGGTTTCATGGTCATCAGTATGTTCTTAATTCCAGATTTTTTTTATTGAATTCAAATTCCACCATCTGCCATGGCGAGATTCCAACTCGTGTTCCTAGAACATTAGCTGACTTTCTGGATGAATAGTCTAGTGATAATACCACTGGGCCATCGCGTCTCTTAAATTGGGTAATTTATAGTCAAAAATCATTTATGAAACACTTCTCTATCATAATGCAAGCTACCTTACTGCTCTTAGTCATGTAGTCTGTTACAATTTCTGATCATTTCTATTGAACTAATTCTTCTTGGTTTAACTACAATGAGGTCTATAAGCATCGATTCATCATAACTTGCTCCTTAGAAGTCAAGGATTTTATAAAGTCTGCTAATTGTTGACCGCTGATGATGATTATGAACTAAGAGGTTTTACTTGAAAACTAGCTGGTAACACTTCAATAGAGGGAGCAATTGTGTGTAACTGCAAGCTTAGTGATTCTGACCAGTTTTGCTGGCATGTCCAAACCCTTAGGCTAAAGTTATATCTTTTGCTATATTTATATTCTTAAAGGGAGTGCAAAGGAGGTGTAACACAATGATTTCTGGGATGGCAGGGTTGGCGTATTGAGATTGGCTGACTGGGCCTGTATTCACCAGAGTTTAGTAGAATGAGAAGGGACTTCACTGAAATGCATAAAACCCCCATAGTGCTGGACAGACTGGATGCAGAGATGATGTTGGCTCTGACTGGGTGTCTGGAACAAGGTGGGGGGGGGGGTCACAGTCTCAGGATATGAGATAGGCCATTTAGGATTGAGATGAGGAGAAATTTCTTCACTCAGAGAGTGGAATTGTCTACCATAGAAGGCTGTAGAGGACAAATCACTGAATACATTTCAGAGAAAATAGATAGATTTCTAGATTGTAAAGATGTCAAAGTGTGTGGGGAGATTATGCTAGTGTGGTGTTGCCATAGAGAATCAGCGATGGACTGAGCAGACTTGAAGAGCTGAATGGCCTACTCCTGGCTCCCATTCTCTATGTTTCTCTGTTTCCATGATTTCATCCACAGCTTAGAAACTGCTGTTGACAGTAACTATGACAGCTGCAATTGTAGATATTTAAAGAGAAAGCACGGCATGCTGGACAGCTCATGTGATACACCGTCAAGGGCATATTGTTTTTGAATCATCAACTTCAAAGTGGTACTTGGCCCTCTGTGCACTTCCTCAGTATTATCGATGTTGTTAAAATCCTGCATTTCACTACATGTGCTCGCATAATTACCCATATCATCTGTTGTTCTGCAAGATGTTTATTGACATCACGGTGTGCTCTGCGATGTCAATAGTTCATTATTTGACAGTCTTCTGTGCTATTTGTGATATGTCTTCATGGGAAAGAATAGTTGTGCTTACTGGCTGCAGTGATCCATGGCCAGCCTCTGGTGGACTCCTTGACCATCTAGTGGTATGCATTGTGATGACTCTGCATTTAAGTGACAAGCACTTGATGATGTTATGAATGCCTTGTGCTGCTTATTTTCTAATACACTCACTGACACCCGCACAGATTTACCTCATGGCTGGATGTGTTTCTTCTACAAAATCTCCTGGTGTTCAAGGCCTTCTGTTACATCATGATGGCTGATGAAGCAGAATTGAATGAGAAACGTTGACATCAAAATTTACTATGGTTAATGTAATGACTTCAATCAGGCCATTGAGGTTGGCCTATTGGAGTATGAACCCCTTGATTAAAGATGACTGTGCAGTAAAAGCAGTGGAAGCTAACTTCATGGCACTATAAGTGGGTCTGCTGCATGTGAGGGGAGGAAGAAGAATCATCCCCCCCAACCAGCATCCAAAATAGTACAGCTATTAGAAAGGGGGATGGCCAAATGGCACTACCTGCCTTCCTCTCCTCTGTCTGGTGGTCACCCATATCCTTTCTGCCTGTTCAATCTGCACATGCAGTGTGATTGCCTCACTGAACGTACTATGCATGATTTGCTCATCATCACGAGTGCTCCATAGTGAATTCACCCTCAGCTCCAGTTCCGAAATGCACTTAGCCAATAGCTCCAGTTGGACATACTATCTGCGCATGTGATCACCGGGGACAAGTGAAGCTTCCATGATTTACCACAGACTGTCACTATAAGGCAGCCAGATTTCATGTCTGACCAACTTTGCAGTCAGGTGGAGGATTGGAAGTTACGTCATTCCCCCAAAAATCAAACCCACAGGGTCCTTTTTACCATTCTGATTCTAAATGCCAGGCAGACTTGAAACTGAGAGTGTTTCAGATCAGACTTTTAGACCCATTCTCAGGCACCCCCATATGCATTCTGCCTGAAAATATATCAGCAATTCCAAACTGTGCTGTAGAAGCCTGTGGATGGGGCTTAACGCGCCTGAAATCCTGGAGCTCCGATCAGCATCTCCAACTGCGCATGTGCAGAAAAAAAGGGAAAGAATGCCTTGCCATATTTCTCCCAGCCCAGATAATGCCTCCCCCTTGTCCCCACAGACACTGCCCCACCCACACAACACTACTGACCCCCTTATCCCCCCACCTCCTCCCACTACCCAGACCCATCATGGGCCCCTCCCCCCTCCAGAATGGCAGTGGACCTCCGTTCCCCTTCACTGATCTCGCACAAAGCGGCAGTGAACTCCCCTTCCCCCTCATTGATCTTAGGCAGAGTGACAGCAGATCCCCACTCCTCCCTCACTGATCTCAGGCAGAGTGGCAGAGGACTGACCCCCCTTCTCCTTCACTGATCTCACATAAAGTGGCAGCAGAACCTCCCCTTCCCCCTCATTGATATCAGGCAGAGTGGCAGCCGGTAAGGTTGGGCATGCAGCCCATTAAATCAATTTAAATGCATGCAAATACATTTAAATGGCTGTTATGCCTGTTTTGGGCACGGTCCCGATTGTGGCCATTTTCGGACCTTGATAAAGGGGGAACTGGCATGGAAGCAGGCACGGATCACACTACTTGCCTCAAGCCCGACTTCACCAAGTTTGCGTGCCGGAAAACAGGGGCAACGTGATGGTAAAATCGGGCCCTTAGAGTCATAAAGTGACAGAAGGGTTTACTTTTCTGTCACTTTATTGCTTTTCCTAAGCAATTAGAAAGGAAAATGAAAGAACAGGAAGAAAATTAAAGGACTTAATCTTAGCCATTCCTGTTGCACAGGGAGTAGGGATGTGTTTTGCACCTCACCCAATTTTCCCCTTCACTTCAAGGGGCAAGGTGTGGGATTGGAGAGGATGAGGGGTTTGCAAAACTGAAAACCAACCCATTGCTGCCCATTCCCCTCCCACTTTAATATAAATCAACCCCAGTGTTTAAAATGCTACCATCAACATTTTATTTCCTGCATTAGATTTATTAGTAATAAAACTATTTATGACATTCCACTAGCAATATTTCTGAAATATTAATATTTGTTTGTGTACCAGTGCATGAGTTGAAAGCTTACATAGAAAATAAGTCCAGAAAATAGTTTTCTTATTCTATCTTCCTTTTTAGAACATTTTTTGTATAAAAAATGATATATCCGTATAAAAAAAATATGATTTGCAAATACATCAAACCCAATAATAATAAATTATCTGGACTGAGTTTGTTTTGTGTTTGTTGATGCATTCATTTCAATTTTCCAAAATTCCTTACATTTGGGGAAGGTCCCCTTAGATTGATAAATAGTGAATGTAACCCTTTACTCAGAAAGGGAGGGTGATAGAGAGCAGAAAATCACAGACCAGTTATCTTAACTGTATCATAGGGGAAAGGTTAGCAGCTATTACTACATATGTTATAGCAGGTTACTTAGATAAATACAAGGTAATCAGGCAGCGTAATCATGGTTTTGTGAAAGGGAAATCATTTTTAATTAATTTATTGGGATTCTTTGAAGAGGTAACATGTGCTGTGGATAAAGGGGAACTGGTGGATGTACTGGAGTTCCAGGAGATAATGATAATGTGCCACATCAAAGGTAATTGGGGAAAATAAAAGTCATGGTGTAGAGGGTAACATTGCCATGGATAGGAGATTGGCTAACTAACAGGAGCAGAGAGGAGACATAAATGGGTCATTTTCTGGGTTGCAAGATATAATGAGTAATGTACCACAAGGATTAGTTATGACCCCTCAAATGTTTACAGTTTATGTGAATGATTTGAATGAAGGGACCAAAGATATGGTTGCTAAATTTGCAGATGCCACTAAGATAGGTAGGAAAGTAAGTTGTGAAGAGAACTTAAGGAGTCTACAAAGGGATATAGATAGGTAAAGTGAGTAGGCAAAGATCTGGTGGTAGAGTATAATGTGGAGTTTAGAATGTGCCATAACTTAGAAGGGTAAGAGGCAATGTAATTAAAACATGTAGGATCCTGAGGAGTCTTGATAGGGTGGATGTGGAAAGGATTTTTCCTTTGTTGGGTGCTCTAGAACTAAGCAGAGTTTAAAAATATGCGGTTCGCCCATTGAAGACAGAGATGAGGTGGGGTTTTTTTCACACAGAAGGTAGTGAACTCTCTTTCTCAAAAGGTGGTGGAAGCAGAGTCTGAATATTTTTAAGGCAGAAGTAGTGAGAGTCTTGACAGGAGATGGGGGGGGGGCAGTGGGGGAGGGTGGGGGGAAGGGGGGATGAAAGGTTATCAGAGATAGGCAGGAATATGGAGTTGAGGTTACAATCAGCCATGACCTTGTTAAATGGTAAGGCAGGCTCAAGGAACCAAGTGGCATATTCCTGCTCCTAATTTGTATGTTCGTATGTTATAATCTAATCAAAATGGGAGCAAACATAACTTATTGTGGCTCATAAATTATTTTATTATTAAAGCCAATCTTTGGTTCTATTCTAGTGATACTGTTTAAACAAATCCTCCATCTCTCCATAAAAGTCATGAGTATGCACAGCTTTCCTGATTGCAGTCTAAAATTGCCTGTTGCAGCCTTACTGCTTAAAGAAACTCTCATACTATCAGAACACAGATTTTGTGATGTCTGGAGCAGCAGGAATCAGTGTTAACAGCTTCTTATGTCACTCTAAGTCATTTCTGTACTTGCAGAGAAGACTAAAAAAATTCCCCAGTGGATGGTTCCTTTTCTCATTGTCAACTTCCTGTACAAGCATATCATTACATGGCTCATTTGACCATTTTACTTTCACAGAACATAGCCCAAACTGACCTATTTCTATTTTCTTTATTCTAAACCCACCAGTTACTTAATGTTGGGGTATTCTGTTACCTTTCCTTTTTATTTTCAGATGTTAAGGACAGCATCATGTATAACATGTGAAAAGTTTAGCAGCAATGAAAGCATTACTTATTCAATATTACAAATGAAAATAATTATGAGGAAGATGTCCAAATATCATCAGGTTAAATATCCGATGCTTACCATTCAAGGACCAAGAATCTTTGTGAGTGGAAGAGAGGAATTGTTGAGTGAGTTATAATTCGGCACAAATCCCTGAAATGTAGGCAGAATTTTTAACATTTAAGTTTACTTATTAGTGTCATAAGTAGGCTTACGTTAACACTGCAATGAAGTTTCTGTGAAAATCTCCGAGTCACCACACTCCGGCACTTGTTTGGTACACTGAGGGAGAATTTAACATGGCTAATGCATCGAACCAACATGTCTTTCAGACCAACAAAATGAGTAAACTGGGATAAAATCTAATCTGAATGAGTAAACTGGGATAAGATCTAATCTAAGATAGAATTCAATATGAAATATGGGATCCAGCGATAATTTAGTGATGAAAATGGAATGGAAGGTATGATTGAGTTTAAGATATTGAATGAATGATTCCGTGCACCATGTGCCTATTGAAGTGTTGTTATCCTGATACTTAAATGGTGGTTACAGTATAATTTAGGTGTTTACTGCTGTTTCAGCAGCATTGATTCTGTGACAAACATAAATTGTACATTTTATACAATACTTTTGTATTGCTTTCTTAGCCAGCTGAACGTGTAACTATAACATTTAAGGTATCATATCTGTTTTATAATGACTTCTTATTTATAGTGATTTTGTTGCTATATTTCAGAAATTCTCATCACAACAGTATAAATCCCACCCATTTTCAATTGTTTGCGGTTGTGATGAAGAGACATTTAGATCGGAAGCATTGGCTCTGTTCTCTCTCCACAGATGCTGCTGGACCTGCTTAGTTTTTCCAACATTTTCTGTTTTTGTTTCAGATTCCAGCATCCGCTGTAACTTGCTTTCATATTATTCCAGCACATTCCACAGGCAGTACTGAAACAGGTGAGATTTTCTAAGCCTTTCAGGCAACTTTCAAACCATTTCATATTTGTACAAATATAGGAAGTTTTAATGCTGATCTCCAGGTTAAGTACTGACATAAAAACTCAGGTTAGGAAGTGCAGTACCAGTCAGAGGGCATCTGGAAGAAAAAAGTTAGTCATTGTTAAAGCCTGAGGAAAGTTCTGAACCAACAGAATTACAAACTAAATCGTAATCTCCGCAACCCAGATAAAAATTCTGAAATCTGATGTAAGATGAAGGTTGATCTAAAGCTGTGAGTTCGACCATTGGCTTTTAGTGAGTTGCATGCATTTTGTGTTTGTCAGCCTATGAGTTTTGTAGGTGAACATGCATTGTATTTTATAAAGGTATTGGTTGCATCTTGTACAATATCTCAGATGTTACTGTGTGAGAAGACATTAATCTTTATCTTCACCATTTTGATGTTAAATTATTTTAGCTGAGGACAAAACATGAAAGCAACACTTGCAATCCCTTGTTCTGCCTCCTCTGTCTTGGAAGTAATATGAGGAGAAGCAAAAGGGACGTGCTGAATATGTGATCAGGAAATCGATTGGCATGTTTACTTTATTTTAAAAATAATTCTCACTATTTCAGTACACTGTACCAAAGGTTAGAGCTAAAACTTTGCACTTGAATTATTAATAAAGCTCTGCTTTTTCAACACATGTTGAAGTTATATTTTCTCCCTTAGTTAAACTGGCTGTTTTTTTGACCCTGCAATATAACCAAAAGGTTTTCTGGAGAATAATCAAACACCACTATTCACTAATGGACACTAAAATACTGGGGGTGGCACGGTAGTATAATGGTTAGCACTGCTTCCTCACAGCGCCAGGGATCCTGGTTCAATTCCTGGTATGGTTCACTGTTTGTGTAGAGTTTGCACATTCTCCCTGTGTCTGTGCTCTGGTTTCTTCCCACAGTCCAAAAATGTACAGGTTAGGTGAATTGGCCATGCAAAATTGCCCCTTAGTGTCAAGGGGACTAGCTAGGATAAATGCATGGGGCTATGGGGATACAGCCTGGGTGGGATTGTGGTCGGAGCAGACTCGATGGGCCAAATGGTCTCCTTCTGCACATAGGATTCTATGATTCTAAGGTGCCTCATCATGTGTAATAGAGAAACCTGATTGGTAAATAATTGCATCATGATTTCTAATAAGGGGAAAATACAAATGCTATTCATGTTTAATTCTTTCAAATCAATGATTCCAAGCAGCCTGCTTATCCTGTAACCCATACCTGTTTTCATCTTAGCTGATAAAATATTTTGCTAGACTCTATTAACTTGCAGACTTCATGTAAATACTCAGGACTTATGCACACTTATTTTGACTATGATCATTTGCAACAGCTATTTTGAAGTAGAAATATATTCACTCAGTAATGAGACAGAGCAGTTTGGAATATCATAGCAAGGGGCAATATGTGTGATAATTTTTAATCAGGGTTACGTTGAGGTTACAGTAAAGATGCAGCTTAATCTGTTCCAAATATACCTCACTATGTAGACTTGTCATAAGCCCTTTGATTAAAATAGTATCCAAGTTCTCACTCAAGATTCTAATGTATAAAATTAGCAATTGGCTGCCCTTTAGATAAACTTGGAGGAGGAGGAGAGAAGGACTAATCATTTTTTCAGTTTTGCTTAATAGCAAAATATATTTGAAATTTTAGATCTGCTAAAAAATATCCCAGGTTCACACAATTTTTTATTCAGATTTCATTTGCAGTGATTGGCACTGACAAGATTTGATACCAAAAGTTTTGATTATTCAATGTCTGTTATCATTAGTCTCCTTGAGCAGCTGCACATCCTGAAACTAACTGAGTGAACAGGACCGAGGACAAATATAGACAAATTATTTGAAATGTCTCAAATGTCAAAAGTGTTCAAAGAGTGAACCTCAAAGCACTTCCTTCTGTAATACAGGCAATTAAATGCTTGATTCCCAATCGGAAGGTCATAAGGTTGGGTCTGAAGATTACTTGTCATTTGAACTTACTTGCATAGGTTGAATGGCTTTTGAAAGTTCTCAGCTGAGTCATGATATGATTCAAAGCAGTTCACCTCCCAGATTGGCACAGGGCAGTTTAGAGCTTTAACACAAAGGTTATTTGGCTTAATTCTATACTAATTATGCTTCATGTTTTTGACAGAATATGGTACACTGGTTGTTACAAGAAAGTCTGTGGGAAATAGACTAAAATCGTTTGATACTACAGGATGGCCCTTATCACCAAATTACACCATGGTTCCTCCAACCTCTCATAGAAACACAGAAAGGAGAAGATAGGAGCAGGAGAAGGCCATTCAGCCCTTTGAGCCTGCTCCGCCATTCATCATAATCATGGCTGATCGTCCAACTTAATAGCCTAATCCTGCTTTCTCCCCATAACCTTTGATCCCATTTGCCCCAAGTGCTGTATCTAGCCATTTGTTGAATACATTCAATGTTTGGCATCCACTATTTCCTATCGTAATGAATTCTGCAGGCTCACTACTCTCGGTGTGAGGAAATGTCTTCTCCATCCTAAATGGTCTACCCTCTATCCTCAAACTGTGACCCCGAGTTCTGGACACCCCCACCATCGGGAATACCTTTCCTGCATCTGCCCTGTCTAGTCCTGTTAGAATTTAATAAGTCTCCATGAGATCCCTCCTCATTCATCTGAACTACAGTAAAAACAATCCTTACCTAGTCAACCTCTCCTCATACATCAGTCCCACCATCTCTGGAGTCAGCCTGATAAACCTTCTAATACCTGTTGTTCATTCAAGTACCTCTCACCCTTCCTCTCAGTGAGATATTATCCCTTTTCATGCTACGCTATTCCTCACCACTCTTGATCTTAGTTACCAACCTCTTTTGCTTTCAAATTCACTGCCCTTCTTTCCTTTCTAAATCTATCCTACCCACTTACATGCCATCTTGTTGACTTTGCCATTTAATATGGCATCTCAATCAAAATAGATCTAACTTTCATTGTCAACCTTGTATAGCTTGCATTCTCATACCCCTTTCCAAGCCTAATTCCTTTTGTGTCTCTCCCTAGCCAAAAATCTTCACTTACATGTGCATCTAAGGAATGGGAATGTAAAACTGATTCAGCAAAATTTAAAGAATGAAGCTAAATAAGGGGCTGTTAGGGGGACAAAAGTTCTGAGAACCTTACAGACCCTGAAAAGGCATTGAGTGAATTTTCTAAACCTAAAAAAACAGCAGTTACAAAGGTGCAACATGAAGCTTGGGAAAAATGATAGAACAGCCTGATACCCCCCAATCACTTTTTGATGGCTGGTAGGTTGGCGTGGTTGTGGAGAGAGTTCCCCTATGTGTCTCTCTATATCACTGCATGTATCTGTTGCACGGTATCTACATGTATCCATGCAGCAGTGACATAACTCTACATCTAGCTCCTTCCTGACAAACATCCTAAAAAGACAAAAGCCAACTACTGCCAATGCTGGAATTTGAAGCAAAAACAGAAAATGCCAGAAAATCTCAGGTCTGATGCATCTGCAGAGAGAGAATAGAGCTGACGTTTTGAGTCTGGCTGAAGACAATTGGAAATAGGATGAGATTTACACTGTTGTGGTGAGGGGTGGGGGGATGATGGTGGCTGTGGAGGAGGATAGAGTGCCAGCGGTGGGTGGAGACAGGGGAGATAGACAAAGTTGTCATGGACTAAAGTCAAAAGGACTGTAAATGGTGGTGGTCATGGCTAAGAAGGGTGCTGATAGCAGCATATTAAGAGATCAGAATATGTAAATAGTAGAACAAAGGTGAACAGTAGACAGGTAATGGATGGCGGGGGAGGGGACACTGTGGTAAGGGGAAAAGATGGAAAGTGGGATGCATTGCCTGAGAGAGTAGAGGAGGCAGGTACTCTTGCAACATTTAAGAAGCATCTGGACGAGCACTTAAATCACCAAGGCATAGTCGGATATGCTCCATTGCTGGCAAATGGGATTAATATAGATCGGTATTTGATAATTGGTATTAACATGGTGGGCCAAAGGGCCTTTTCTGTGCTGTACGACTTTATGACTCATATTGTGATTGGGTTGTTTCTGAGGAAACATTGAACATAACACTCAGTAAGACATTAAGAGTCTGCTGTTCCATCTTTCTGCAGGAAGAGAAACCTTCTCCAGCACCACATCTGTCAAAGGGAGGGAATCTCACCTCTATGTGCAGAGATGGATTTACAGGTGCAAATGAAGAGTAGAGAGCACCTTTCATACAGCCTTACTTTCCTGACATCTTTCTTAGCTTGGAGGAATCCCATTTGAAACACACTGGAAAGGCTGAGCGGAGACAATAATTACTTAATTTACTACAACTGACAAATTCTAAATGCTAGCAAGAATAGAAAAGGGATAACCTGAAGCATGCCATTTAAATGAACTGATGCCTGTATTCACTCCCTTGCAACATCAGTTGCCTCCTTCATTGGACATGTTTAGCCTTTTATGTCCTGCATGTTCCTACAGGGGCAAACTTTATGCAGGATACCCCTATCCCACTTTTGTAGAGAATAGTGAAGACTTTTTTTTGTGAGGGTTTGCGATATTTACCTTAACCCTAACTGGAAGTTTGAACTGAAAAATTAATAAATGGGGGTCAGATTGAAACTTTCCTGTACTCATTTCACTATGTAACAGAGGATAACATTACACCTTCTGTTTTCATATTAATAACTATCAAATATGGGCCAGAACTTACTGGCAAAAAAAATCTTTGCTTCCTATTATTACAATGGTGTTTTTATAATGATATGGGTACCGATAATATTACAACAGCCACAATTTTTGTTCACTTATTGAGTCAATATTTACTGCAGTAAGCCTTCGGAGAAAAAAGTACCTTCACCAGAATCTCTTTATTTACAAACTCTAACAGCAGTACACAGTGTGCTATCAGAACCTACCTCCGAGGGTGTCAGAGGAACTGACACTCCTGCTTAGGTAGAAGGCAAAGACCACCCCCCCCACCCCCTCCATCCCGACTGGCCGATCAATTGGATCTTCGAAGAGACAGCAGTTGTGTCAGGAAGGCACAGAAGGTATAGGCCTGATGGCAGAAGAGAGTTTGGCAAGATTGGATGGTATTTATTTTAATTCAAGAAGACTGAAGAACAAGGCAGATGAGCTGAGGGTACAAGTTTGAACATGGGGGTATGGTGTAATTGCTGTAACTGAGAGGGGGGCAGGATTGGCAGCTCAATGTTCCAGGATATAGGATCTTCAGTTAAGACAGAGAAAAAGAGAAGGGGGTGTCACAATTTTAATCAAGGAACCAATTGCAGCAGTAAGGAGGGATAACACCTTGAAGGCTCTTCTAATGAAACCATGTGACTAGGACTTAAAAACCAAAAAAGATCGATCACATTGCTGAGAATATTCTATAGGCCCCCTAACAGTCCAAGAGAAATAGAAGAGCATTTCAGATAAGAATAAAAGTAACAGGATAGGAATAGTGGGGGATTTCAAATTCCCCAAAATTAATTGGGGTAGTCATAGTGTGAAAGGTTTAGAAACAGTGGCATTCTTAAAACTTACCCAGGAGAACTTTTAAAGACAACACTACGCTGAAGAGTTTTAGTTATGAAGAGAGATTGGATAGACTGGGGTTGTTTTCCTTGGAGCAGAGGAGATTGAGGGGGGAGCTGATTGAGACACATATGATTATGAGGGGCATACAAAGAGTAGACAGGAAGAAATGTTTCCCCTCGGTGGAGGGATCAATGACCAGGGGACATAGATTTAAAGTAAGGGGCAGGAAGTTGAAAAGGGACGTGAAGAAAAAACTTTTTCTCCCAGAGGGTGTTGGGAGTTTGGAACTCAGAGACGGGAAGGGTGGTGGAGGCAGAGAGCCTCATAACATTCAAGAAATATTTAGATGTGCACTTGCAATGCCAAGGCATAAACCGAGTGCTGGAAAATGGGATTCGAATAGTTGGTTGGTTTATTTTTGACCACATAGATTTGATGGGCCAAAGGGCCTTTTTCTGTGCTGTGAACCTCTATGATTCTATGACCACTATCATAAGTATCAGCTCCATCGAGCTCTTTCTGTCATTGCAGACCAGTGCCTATGGCTGACCTCTCATTTGCTGTTTTCTTTCTTTACAGTATAGAGTGCAAATCATCTGCAGGCTTCAATGGTGTCCTGTTGTGCATTTGCATGCTCTAAGCTACCATGTTCCAGATGCTACATGCAACCTATTTGAATGCATCTCGTCTCAAATGAAAATGGGGCTACAAAGCTAGTGTAAATAAACAAAATAATGGTAAAAATAAAGCTTCTTCTATGCCATATTACCAGGCGCCGGAGTGTGGTGACTAGGGGATTTTCACAGTAACTTCATTGCAGTGTTAATGTAAGCCTACTTGTGACACTAATAAAAACAGTTTTGTCCTGTACTTGAATTGTGGCAACATATGTGACGTATTATAAGTTATAAAAAACCCGAAAACTACTGGAATAAAAATACACGTGGAATTGCCTAAAAGGAACATAACTGCTTGATTAGTATTTCAATGAGACAGCTACCTGAGAAAATTTGTTAGCCTAATCTTTTTCCTTTTCATCCGTAACATACCAACAAATGAAATCTGTGATGTGTTTACTGTGTCAATTTTGAAAAGTTGCTACGTAAGTTAAACATGTAGCCGCTGGCATAGGGCTTTTTAAAAATAGTTATACTGCATTAGAAAGATACTGATTGCAATACAAGTCTCTAATTTGCGGTTTGTATTTCACTGTTAAATATCAGCTTTGGTTTGTTTGCTTATCCCAGGTGTAATTTAGTCAGAGACATCACATTACAGATCATTTGATATCTTGCCAGGACTTGCTTTCTTGAGAGGTAAACATTGGCCAGGATACTGGAGTGCACTCCCCCAGCTCAACTTCAGAGTATAGCTGTGATTATGTGAGAGGCACCCAGTCCAGGGGGTAGTCAGGACCTTTGTTTAATGTCTCATCTGAAAGATGCCACCTCCGAGAATTCAGCACTCAGATGATTTTCTCAAGATTTTGGAGTGGCGCTTGAACCCACAGCACACTGATTCCAGCTGAGTCACAGTTAACACTCAGCAGCTGAAAGTGACATGATTGCTGTGGAAGACCATGCTACCTAATTCTATATAACGCTGGCATTGGCAAGTCAAGTTGCTGCAATTTTGTCATAGGATTCTCCTCAGCTAAGTTTCTGGATACCTTTCTTACTGATCATAGAATCATAAAATCATAGAAACACTACAGCGCAGAAGGAGGCCATTTGGCCCATCAAGCCTGCACCAACAACAATCCCACCTAGGCCCTATCTCCGTAACCCCCTGTATTTACCCTGCTAGTCCCCCTGAGTCATTTGATTTTATTTCATTTATTATTGTCACATGTATTAGCATAAAATGAAAAGTATTGTTTCTTGCACATGATACAGACAGAGCATACCATTCATAGAGAAGGAAAGGAGACCATGCAGAATGTAGTATTACAGTCATAGTTAGGGTGCAGAGAAAGATCAACTTAATGCAAGGTAGGTCCATTCAAAATTTGATGGCAGCAGAGAACGAGCTGTTCTTGAGTCGGTTGGTACGTGACTTCAGACTTTTGTATCTTTTTCCCGACGGAAGAAGGTGGAAGAGAGAATGTCCAGGGTGCGTGGGGTCCTTAATTATTCTGGCAGCTTTGCTAGGGGTCAGTCAGAGATCAATTAGGGATGCTTCCGACACAATAGAGTTATCCCAATTTGATTATACCAGTGTATGTTTTTTAAGTTTATTTATTAGTGTCATAAATAGGCTTACATTAACATTGCAATGAAGTTACTGTGAAAATCTCCAAGGCAGAAGAGAAATTGGTACCAGGTAGAAAACAAAATAGCAATATCACAAGGTTACATCAGTCATGCCAAATGCCCTTTATTCTACACAAATTATATTTCTCCTTGTATTCTATTTATAAAGCAAATTATATTAAAAAATTACTTTTCAGCTCAAATTGCCAGAATTCCCAATGTAGTCTGACTGAGAAGCTGCAAAGTGGTTCAGTGGAGATATAAGCCACAGATGTTGCACATTAGCATGGTGCTATGATTGATTACTCTGCCACTATGCTCAGCTGTCTGACAACATAGATTTAGAGGCCTATAACACAAATGGTTAGGAGCTGTGCAGCAGCTATACAAAACCCTGGCTAGATCTGAAGCACATGTTCAATTCTGGAGAACACACCTTAGGATAAGAAAAATACACTGGGTCTCAGAGGGAGTGCAGCATAGGTTTACCAGAATGGTCATTTAAAGACGCGTTCCAATAAGAGGACAGATTACTGTACAATTCGAGGGGTACTCCCGGGAATGTGGAGGATTTGGAAGTGATTTGACTTGTGATTTCAAGATATTAAGGTAGGGAGAGGGTGGGGCGGTGGGGGGCGGGGGAGGTGGGGTAGTCGTGGGGCGGGCGTGGATGGGTGTTTGTGGAGAGCGGATAACATGGATGACTCACGGGAAACAAGGAAACAAGGCAGGGAAGTGATGGTTATGCTGGTAACACATTTGGTGGATGCTCCTCACTATTCTCCATATCAGGCAGCAGTATGTGAACTCCTGCCCATTCATTCCAGTGGGTGGGAAGTTGTTGGCAATTTGCAGGCTTCTGACTAGTGCTCCAAGGGCATGAAATTCCACCAGCAGGATGTTAAAAGCAAACAATCTCCACCTTGAAAATCGACAGAAGTCAGGCTTCCTTGACATTTTAAAAAAAAATCTCTTCACTGTTAAAGCCATGTCATTCACATAGCAAAGTGCAAATCCACAACTGTGGCAAG
This sequence comes from Carcharhinus amblyrhynchos, assembly GCF_965287045.1. NCBI lineage: Eukaryota > Metazoa > Chordata > Chondrichthyes > Carcharhiniformes > Carcharhinidae > Carcharhinus > Carcharhinus amblyrhynchos. The sequence goes on from NC_137335.1 coordinate 61,604,230, forward strand.
AAATCCAAGGTTCCTAGCTATGTGAAGTGGTTCACTACAATATCTGGATAGCTGACCCTCCTCCTGTGTCCAACAAATCCATGGTTGATTGCTTTAGCAGCCTGGAAAATACGATTCACTCAGCTTGCTTCCAATGCCTAGCTCTTGCGGGAATTAGAGCAGTAGTCAATTGAAACTAAGTAGGTTGCTCGTGTACAAGCTTCATATGTGCTCATGATAAAAGGCCCTGTAACTTTAGAGCATTCCCTGAGTTTGGATCCTGTCCAGGTATGTATTTCCCATAACTTCTACTTAGAAGAAATTGGAGTCTTTGTCTGAAATCCACTATGTTATGTTCCTATTTGGGAGATGGGGGGGACAAATGCCCAGAGGGAGATCAGTAAGGGGCTGAGTGAAATGTAATACTTCCGAAGTCAGGGGGAGTTAAGTGGTCAATCAAACCTGGATGTCACTCTTGGAACGTATTTTCTCTCAAGTTTCTTGTAATCCACATAGGAGGTGAGGGATGCAAAACATATGAGTTGCAAGAACAGCTAAAAGCCCCGTAGCACATCCTGGTCACAGGCCATGTATATGATTAGATAACCTACCAAGAAATGATTCTTGCATTATATTAAAATAGTGCATTTCCTGTGATGTTTCATGTGATGAGTTGCGGCATTGTCTTATTGGACTGGTCATCTCTGCCCTAGCTTGGCCACTCTTATTTTTTTTAATTCATTCATAGAATATGGGATTCGCTGGCTGGCCAGCATTTATTGCCTATTCCTAGTTGCCTTTGAGAAGGTGGTGGTGAGCTGTCTTCTTGAATCACTGCAGTCCATGTGCTGTGGGTTGAGCCACAATGCAGTTAGGGAGGGAATTCCAGGATTTTGACCCAGCAACTGTGAAGGAATGGAGATATATTTCCAAGTCAGGATTGTGAGTGGCTTGGAGGGGAACTTGCAGGTGGTGATGTTCTCATGTATCTACTGCCCTTGCCCTTCTGGACGGAAGTGGTCGTGGGTTTGGAAGGTGCTGTCTATGGATCTTTGGTGAACTGCTGCAGTGCATCCTATAGATAGCACACACTGCTGCTACTAAGCGTTAGTGGTGGAGGGAGTGGTTGTTTGTGGATTTGGTGCTAATCAAGCGGGCTGCTTTGAACTGAATGGTGTCAAGCTTCTTGAGTGTTGTACCCATCCAGGCAAGTGGGGAGTATTCCCTCACAGTCCTGACTTGTGCCTTGTAGATGGTGGACAGGCTGTGGGGAGTCAGGAGATGAGTTGCTTGCTGCAGTATTCCTAGTCCCTGACCCGCTCTTGTAGCCACTGTATTTAGGTGACAAGTCCAATTGAGTTTTCAGTCAATGGTGACCCCCTTCTTGAATTTCACTAACTTTGATCAGAGACTAGTATAGTGTCAACTATATAAGTTGGTATGGCTCAAAACCATTGACACTTTTTTAATAGAAGGTATTGCATCTGTTACTGACAATTGTAGACTTGGGCGTTGTGCAAAGTACACAGCCAACCAGCCAAGTAGAAAAGTTACTCACAGCAACGTGACCCAAACACATTCATTAGAGTAACTCCAGATTAATTGGCCACAGGGCTGCCACATGCTGCCACCAGGAAGAACAAACCCTACTTCTCCCAGTTATGAACTTGGCAAACCCAAAGAGTTCACATGCCAATCCAAGAAACTAGTAAAAGCTGATACTGCCCTAAAATGCTGACAAGTTGAGAACAACCCTGGTTGTAAGCCTCTGTCATGTGAGAACAAATAGGTTTTGAAACTTCAGCTAATGGTATACCTGCTTGTCTTTCACTTGTGTGGCAGGGAAAGGAAAACAAATACTAGGAACTGGAAATCCAAATTGTGAAGGTATTATCTTAGTGGATACATGCTCAAATTTTGATAATGCAACATTTTCTCATATAAGATTTTTAAAATGGAGAAAAGAGAAACAGTAACAGACTTACCAGCATTTCACATAACAGTGCTTGACAAATCCAGCCACCTTTTTAAAAAAAATCATTAGGATATGGGCATCGCTGTCTAGGCCAGCATTTATTGCCCATTCCTAATTGCCCTTTAGAAGGAGGTTGGCAGGCTGCCTACTTGAGCCACTGCAGTCCAAATGGCATAGGCACACTCACAGTGCTGTTAGTGAGGAAGTTCTCGGATTTTGACCCAGCAACAGTGATGGAACAGCGATATATTTCCAAGTCAGGATGGTGAATGGCTTGGAGAGGAACTTCCAAGTGGTGCTATTCCCATGTGTCTATCACCCTTGTCCTCCTAGATGGTCATGGTTGTAGGTTTGAAAGAAGCTGCCTAAGAAGCCTTGGTGAGTTCCTGCAGTGCATCTCATAGAAGGCACAGTTAGGAAGTTGGAATGAAATGAAAAATAAAGAATTGGCTAAAATATAAACTGATAGGCATTTAGCTGCACTTGAGGACCTGTGAGATGTAAAACCACTGTGGCATGGTGGCACAGCGGGTAGCACTGCTGCCTCACTGTACCAGAGACCCAGGTTCAATTCCTGCTTTGGGCCACTTTCTGTGTGGCGTTTGTATGCTCTTCCTGTGTTTGCATGGGTTTCCTCTGGGTGCTCTGGTTTCTTCCCACAGTCCAAAGAGGTGCCGGTTAAGTGGACTGGCCATACTGAACTGCCCCTTAGTGTCCCAAGATGGGTATGTTAGGGGGAATAGCAGGATAAATACATGTGTTTATAGGAAAGAGCCTGAGTGGGATGCAGAGAGTTGGTGCAGATTCGATGGGCCAAATGGCCTCCTTCTGCAGGTTTATTTGGTAGCACAAGCCACAAGTTTTCACAGCGCTGCTCCTTCATCACATGATTGGGAGTTCTGTTCACAAACAGGGCATATAAAGTCACAAACTCAATTTACAAAATAATGATTAGAATGCAAGTCCTTACAGATAATCAAGTCTTAAAGGTACAGACAATGTGAATGGCCTTCATGATACACAACAACACAGAATCGCTGAGCAGAAACTGATAGCCAAGTTCCACACACACGAGGACGGCCTCAATCAGGATCTTGGGTTCATGTCACACTATCTGTAACTGTCTGGGCTTGCAAAATTTCACTAATTGTCCTGGCTGTAGACAGTGCACATCTCTTTAACCTGTGCTTCACCATCTCTCCACTCACATTAAACTTCTTACTGTGCTTACCCCGGTCCAACGCTGGCATCTCCACATCACTTCTTCTGCACTGCAGGGATCTTATGATTTCTATGAAAATAGACCAGTAGCAGGGTGAAACAGATATTTTGTTAAGTAGTGTAGAGACTAGCAGTCTAGGGATCTAGATCATAGCCACACCCAGTTGCAAAGCAGAACATTCACAGAATCAAGCTGTTGTGCAAAAGAAAGTAGGAAAGTCTGTCTGGGTTAAACCTTATAAATTCTATTCTAAACCAGAAGGAGAGTTCTCAAAAGAAATCTACAGATCCAGATTTGCTGGATTTGACTCATAATGCTAAAACCTATGGGATGTTGTTTTGGGGAAGGTGTATTCACAGATTACATAGGTAGATGGGATTTGGGGGACAATTTAAGCACACCTCCTCGGTATTCATCATTGCAGTTATTTGTAAATGTTGATCTTTACTGTTACCTTTCTTATTGTGTGTTTTAAAGTTTTAGAAATGTTCTGTTATTTGAATAATTTACAAGACCAATCCCTTTCCTCAATGGGTTTCATCTTTTTTCTCGATTTTTTTCCAAATTGCAAAAATAGTTAAAAACTGGTGTTCCAAGTTTCCTTTCTGGGATTTGGGAAGTCCTTGCTTTGAACATCAGCTGGGGTTCACAACAATGCACAGTGTTGTCACTGTGTTGACAATTACAGGACAGTATTGTACTGTAATACATTGTTTACAGTATTGTAGTTACTGACAATAATTACACTCCATTATTGTCAGTATGGAGGGAGTGGATGTTTGGAGCGGCAATCAGGTGGACTGCTTTGTTCTGGATGGCATTGAGCTGTTTGAGTGTTGATGGAGCTACACTCATCCAGGAAGGTCAAGAGTATTCCATCCCACTCCATGCTTTGTAGATGTTGGACAGGCTATGGGGAGTTAGGTGGTGAGTTACTTGGAGCAGGATTCTCAGCCTCTGACCTGCTCTTGTACCATATTATTTATATGGCTAGCCAAGTTCAGTTTCTGGTCAATGGCAACACCCACAATGTTGATAGTAGAGAATTCAGTAATGGTCATTGAATGTCACAGGGTGATGGGTGGGTTGTTACTTGTTGGATAGGGTCATTGATTGTGGGTATGAAAGCTATTTGCTGCCTGTGTTCCCAAGACTGGATGTTGTACAGGTCTTCCTGCATTTGGACATGGACTAGTTCAGTATCAGAGGAGGCATGAATAATGCTGAACTTTGTGCAATCATCATCAAACATCCCCACTCCTGACATTATGATGGAAGGAAGGTCATTGATGAAGCAGCTGAAAATGGTTGAACCTAGGGAAGTACCCTGAGAAATTCCCGTAGTGATGTCTTTGGTGTAGTGATTACTCAAAAACAGTTTCTTCCCTGCCGCCATCAGACTTTTGAATGGATCTCCTCTCCTTAAGGTGATCTTCTCTACAGCCTATATTCTGCATTCTCTCCTTTCCTTCTCCATGAACGGTATGCTTTGTCTGTATAGCACACAAGTAACTACTTTTCACTGTATACTAAAGCATGTGACAATAATAAATCAAATCAAATTCTGAATATCTGCAGGAAATTCAAATGCATCAAAGAATGGCAACCTATTCCAGAGACCAGAGACTCTATGAAAAGTGCTACCCCACTATCTATCCCAACTCTGCTTTTGTGACATGCACTGATACTCCCTTGTCCTCCTCTACTCACTCATCTATCCTAAATAACCTATCCAACAAGACAGAATCCGAGGATATTGTCACTAGACTAGTAATCCAGAAACCCAGGATATTGCTCTGGGAACCCAAGTATGAATCCCACCATGGCAGATGGTGAAATTTGAATTCAATGAAAATCTGGAATTAAGAGACTAATGATAACAATGAATCCATTGTTGATTTTTGTAAAAACCCATCTGGTTCACAAATGCCCTTAAGGGAAGAAAAATTGCCATACTTACCAGGCCTACATGTGACTCCAGACCCACAATAATGTGTTTGACTCTTAAAACATCCTCTAAAATGGCCCAGCAAGCCACTCAAATCAAAGGCAATTCAGGGTGGGTAATAAATGCTGGCCCAGCAGTGACGCCCACTCAATGTCTCAAAGTAAGAAGTTCGAGCTTTCTAAGTTTCCCCTAAGAAAAGGCTTAATCTAGGCATCAATCAGGTGGCCTTCCCCAAACTCCCAAGGCCACTTACTCATATGGAGGGTTTTGAAACAGATCACAGTGGTTTGGATTTGGAGCTGGTAAGGATGGTGAGATGGTCAACCTTTGCCTTCATTACTTCTGTGAATTGGTGAATGCATAGTTAATTACTGGAACCTAAGGGCTGCTGTCAATAATTCCACATTTCCTCACAGGGTATACTGTTGAAGTCCTCTAAGAGTGCAGTTAGTGAATTGAAAAAATGGTTCTTTTAATGCTGTTAGTGTCATTGTACTAATGGAGCAGAATGAGATGTGACTGGATTGCTTTTTAGCATGCAAAGCTCATAATTATTGCTGACCAGCCTCACTTGCTGAAAACTAATTCTATACTTGTGAGATGCAAAACTTGTTCATGATTAATCTTGTTAAGAAGTTTGATATTTCAAAGAAGTTTGATATTTCAGCTTCCAGCTTAATCACGTGTATTTAATATTTACTCCAATCAACAGAGAAAAAAAAAGTGCACTTTATTTCCTGGTTTGCTCTCTGAGAATATTCTGATATTTCCTGATCCTGCTTGATGACTTCATTGTAGTTGAAGATTCCGCTAACATGAGGCCTGGAGAAAGGAAACCTATGCCGTAGAAATGGCTGAGTTTTTTTGGCTGAGTCTTTGTGGCCAGCTTTCGCAGAGATCACTTCACATGAAATCCAAGATGATATTCTACATGCAACCAGACCAGTCTTGTGTAGAATAAAGAATTCTATTTCGAACATGAAACTGACCTATCCCAAACTATAAATTTGGAAACCCTATTCACTTTCACAACAATGATTCAGATACTAAAATGCCTCAATCTTTCTCCCTGAGCAGCCACAAACTTGTATGTGTAAATGCCTGAAATTGTCCTTGCATCACACTACAATTATCTATAATCGAGACACACCCACCAGACATTGGGCCTTTGGATCTACCAAAGTATTATTTTAACCCAAGATCACAATTTCCACATATACAATTTTGTGGATTACAGATACATGATTCACTCAACGCCCTCAACGGATTTCCTCAGTGAAGGGCAACACTATTACACTGATTCCTTTGATACCCCACTAGTAACTAGCCTCCACAAAGGCCATCAATATTAGGCATTCTTAGTATAAATGAACAAATTCATTGTTATCCAAAATTCTGCCCGCCAATCTTTGATTTGCTTTGTTGTCACATGTATACAGTGAAAAGTATTGTCTCTTGCGGGTTATATAGACAAACCACACTGTTCACAGAGAAAGAAAGGAGAGAGTGCAGAATGTGTTACATAGCTAGGGTGTAGAGAAAGACCAATTTAATGCGAGGTAGGTCCATTCAGAAGTCTGATGGCAGCAGGGATAAAACTTCTTGAAATGTGTCCTCAGGCTTTTGTATCTTTTTCCCGATGAGAAAAGGTGGAAGAGAGTATGTCTGGGGTGTGTGCTTAACAATGCAGGCTGCTTTGCCGTGGCAAGAAGTGGATGGGAGACTGGTTTGAGCTTCATTCGCAACCCCTTGCAGTTTTTTGCCAGCTTGGGCAGAGCAGGAGCCATACTAAGCTGTGATGCAACCAGAAAGAATGCTTTCTATGGTGCATCTGTAAAAGTTGGTGAGAGTCGTAGCAGACATGCTTCTATGTTGGTGGACTTTCTTAACTATCGTGTCGGCATGGGTGGGACCAGAATAGATGATCAGATGATGAAAGACAGGTGATCTGGACACCTAAAAACTTGAAGCTCTCGACCATTTCTGCTTCAGTCCCATTGTTGTAGATAGCAGCACATTCTCCTTTACACTTCCTGAATACGACGACCATGTCTTTCATTTTGTTGACATTGAGGGTTAGGTATTGTCATTGCACCAGTTCACCAGATTCTTTATCTCTTTCCTGTACTCCGTGAGATCCGACCCAATGGTAGTACCAGCAGCAAACTTGAAAATTGAATTGGAGGGGAACTTGGCCACAAAGTTATAGATGTGAGCAGCACGGTGGCACAGTGCTCAGCACTGCTACCTCACAGTGCCAGGGACTCGTGTTCAATTCTTGGCTTGGGTCACTGATTGTGCAGTGTTTGCATGTTCTCCTTGTGTGTGCATGGGTTTCCTCTGGGTGCTCCAGTTTCCTCCCACAGTCCGAGAGACGTGCTGGTTTGGTGTATTGGCCATGCCAAATTCTCCCTCAGTGTACCTGAACAGGCGCTAGAGAGTGGCGACTAGAGGGTTTTCACAGAAACTTCATTGCAGTGTTAATGTAAGTCCACTTATGACACTAATAAATATAAATAAATGAGTAGAGTAAGGGGCTGAGGACACAGCCTTGTGGGGAACTGGTGTTGATGATCGCGAAAGAAGTATTGTTTCCTATCCTTAATGATTGTGGTCTTAGGTTAGGAAGTTCAGGATCCAGTTGCAGGAGATGGAGCTGAGCCCTAGGCCACAGAGTTTGGAGATGAGTTTCATAGGAATAAATGGCATTGAAGGCTGAGCTGTAATTGATAAATAGGAGTCTGACATGGGTGTTTTTGCTTTCTAGGTATTCCAGGCTTGAGTGCAGGGCCAGGGAGATGGCGTCTGCTGTGCACTTGTTGTGGTGGTAGTGGATCCACGGGAGGCCAGAACTGATTCGTGCCATGACTTACCTTTCAAAGCACTTAAAAATGATGGATGTTAAAGCCACTAGACAAGTCATTATGGCACACTGCTTGGCATTTCTTTGGTACTGGAATGATGGTCATCTTCTTGAAGCAGATAGGGACCTCAGATTGTTGTAAAAAGAGGTTGAAAATGTCTGCAAAACCCCTACCAGCTGATCTGTGTAGGATGATTGCTTGTCTGGATACCCTATCTGGGCCAATCACTTTCCACAGGTTGACCTTCAAGGCTCCGACATCTGCAATGGTATGGGTATGCCGGCGTTGGACTGGCGTAAACACAGTAGAAAGTCTGACGACACCAGGTTTTAGTCTAACCGATTTATTTGATAATAGACTCACAAGCTTTCGGGTTAGTCCCTTCGTCAGGTGAATGGAGAGTTCTGGCCTCAGACAGAGCATATAAAGCACAGACAGTTTAGAGATTACTGATTAGATTCGCATTCTAATCAGTAATCTCTAAACTGTCTGTGCTTTATATGCTCTGTCTGAGGCCAGAACACTCCATTCACCTGACGAAGGGACTAACCCGAAAGCTTGTGAGTCTATTATCAAATAAATCGGTTGGACTAAAACCTGGTGTTGTCAGACTTTTTACTGTGTAATCTGCAATGGTAGCCATGAGGCATGACACTTTTCATTGTGCCTACCCTAGTCCAACGCCAGCATTTCTACGCACAATAATTGCCAGGCAGGAATGTTCCCTTCCAGTCGGGGAGCACTTTAGCCGTCAAGGGCATTCAGCTTCCAAACTTCAGGTAAACATTCTCCAAAGCGGCCTTCAAGACACAAGACAATGCAGAATCGCCAAGCAGAAATTGAATGCCAAGTTCCACATGCATGAGGGCGGCCTTGACTGAGATCTTGGGTTCATCTCACACTACTTGTGACCCCCACAATACTGCCTGGGTTTGTAAAATCCAACTGTCCTGGCTTGAGACAATTCACACTTCTTTAACCTGTGACTATCTCTCTCTCTCCATGCAGTTTGTACCTGTAAAGACTCGCATTCCAACCATTCTTCACATTCCAATCTGTAATTATCTTGCAATGGTGTCTTTGTTTATATATGCCCTGTTTGTGCACCTACCCCCGCTTACCTGATGTAGGAGCAGCACTCCAAAAGCCCATAATTCCAAATAAACCTGTTGGACTTTAACCTGGTGTTGTGAAACTTCTTAACCTGCAGTAGTGATCTTGGATACAAGTTCATCCAAGGCTTCTGGGGTTGAGGGCATGCTCTCGCTGACCTCTTGCTCAAAATGGGCATAGAATATATTGAGCTCGGCAGGGAGGGGTGTGTTGAAGCTGGCAATTTTAGATGCCTTCATCTTGTAGCCTGTTAAGTCTTGCAGACCTTGCTATAGTTGGTGGGGTCTGTGTGGCTAGTCTGGGACTCTAGCTTAGTCTAGTACTGTCTTTTGGCATCTTTGATGGATCTCCGTAGATCATATCTGGCTTTCTTGTGTAGGTCAGGTTTGCCTGACTTAAATGCCTCAGACCTGGACTTTCGCAAGCAGTGAATGTCCCTGTTCATCCATGGTTTCCAATTGGGAAACATGCGGATTTGCTTCTTTGGCACAGTCTTCGACGTACTTACTCATAAAGAATCAATGCACTACTAACAAACAATCTCAAAAGAGATGACTTCATTTAGGCTGTGGTGCAGCACGTTTTTCAGCAACTTTGAAAATCCGTTTTATGAGTTTTCATCATCTACCAACTTGGTTGGTTCCTTTGAAGAAATTAAATTAGAAAGGCAGCACCAGGTAAGAAGTCCTGCAGCAGTTCCTCAATTGCCCCCTCTCTTTCAAGACAATGATACATGTCTCTAAACAACACTCTCAAGCAACTTGCTGATAATGGAATCAAATCAACAGTTTTCTGGTTCTGACTTACAGACCAAAGAAGGAATATTGGCCAGGATTGAGGAAACTGCTCTTCACATAGCGTTGAAATATCTTTTCCATCCACTTGTTCAAGCAGATGTAATTAAAAGTTGGCACCTTGAACAATGCAACATTCCCTCCGCATTATACAAGCCTAGATTATGTAAATAAGTCTGGAATAGTGTTCAAGCAAACCACCTCTGCCTGTGAGGCACACTTATCTGAGCCAGTCCCTGTAATTATCTTACATGAAAAACCGTAATTATTTTGTTAGTTTTGGCTTGCAATAGGTAAATTAAACAATATTATAGATTAGCTGTATTTAATTTGGTATTCTAAAAGGGACGCCATAAATCTTTAAACCAAAGTCACTTTAGAGAATATCGATACATTTTAAAGATACTGATGCATCTTTTCAATTAATTGAAAGTGTTAAAAAATGCCATTTATTAAACATTAGCTTCCCCTCTGAAATTGTATCTGTTTGCTATATGCCTTTGTTCTATATAAAAGAAACTTGCATGTCTTGGAGTATCTTTATTCTGTAAGTAATTACACCTACTTTGCCACCACCAATGTTTTTTTTCAAAGGAGAGTGGCTCTAGATAATCCATATCTGAGGCTTCAGATCAAATGGTGCAGTTCCTTATTAGTGAACAGAGTATGCCATCTAATCTAGCACTAGCTATCTGCAGTGTCATAGAGAAAGACCTGCAAAACAATTTGGCCAGTTCTTCTAAAAACTGTTTCAACTACTAACTCTCTCAACTGTCAACCCATTCCTTCCAACTGCCTTGACAGTCTATTCTCACTTTACTCCAGGAAACTGGCTGGTCATTAGGACTAGAGTGTTTGACCTTTTTTTTGCAAAAGCAAAAAATCTCCTCCACCTGATACTCCTCCAAGTACTCTGGACTCATTCCCATTCCCTTTGCCCCCATCTTAAAACTTATCTCTTTGACCAAGTTTTTTGTCACTTATTCTAAAGTTTCCTTTCTTGGCATGCATGCTGTCAATTTTTTTGATCCCTTGGGATGTTATCCTACATTAATAAGTGGTGGTATAAATGCAAGTTGTTGAAATTCTTACATTACTCATTGGCATGTTCAAGAACCAGTACACATGAATAAAGAGTCATTAGCGTGACTTACCGATAGATCTTTTGAATTGTGCTGAGGGCCCAAAATGAAAAGGTTCCATATGAAGAATTTGTCTGGAAGAGGTTTTGAAACTTTCAAATATTTTAAATATGATTCTTTTAAGGCCTATTACATCTGAACAATAGAAAACAGCATTCGAAGTGTGAATAATTCTTCCTGTAAAAGTTAAAGTTTATTTATTAGTCACAAGTAGGCTTACAAATAGGCAATGAAATTACTGTGAAAATCCTCTAGTCGCCACACTCCAGCGCCTATTTGGGTACGGGGGAGAATTTAGCAGAATTCAAAGTCAGCGAGCAGTGTATTTTCGAAATGTAGGCGCTTTGTAATGTATGGAAACCCTCCAGTTAAATGACATCTGCCCATTGAAACAGACAGGTATATTGTTCAACATCTCATCCAGAAAGGCAATATCTCAGATATTGTACAGCCTCCTCAGTGATGCATTGAAGTGTTATCTTTGATATGTGTTAAGGCTCTAGATTTGAAACTTGAATTTATAACCATCTGATGCAGACTGATTTTTAGCTCGAAGATTAGTTCAAGAATATTGCAATGAGTTGACAGCAAGCATCTGGCACATAATATCCCTCTGTAATAATATATTGGTACTGACTCAAAGAAGGGAATCCATGAATATGGCCATGAAAACAGTGGGAACAAGCAGATGGCTAAAGTAAATGCAGGAACAGAGTGAGACTCAATGGTGTAATAGACATTTTCTTCTGTAACCGCAAGAGTCTCAGATAGTTTGTTGTCTCCAACATGCCAGGTTTAGGGAGAAGAGTGTTGTGCAAAACCGCTTCAGTCACTTCCCTTCCCTCACTAACCCACACCCATGATGTGCATTCTTAAAAAAAACTTTCGCTTCTCATAATGCACCATGTCTCCAGTACAGAGATGAGCGGAAGTTATGCTTCCGGTCACAACTAATAACAGGGAAAAACAGGTTCTGTGATTGTGGTCTCAGATGTCATCTCAATATTACTGTTGCAACAGGCTAGCCAGTATGTATTAGGGAAGAAAATGAATGGTTCTAGACATACAGCGCATAACAAATCACCATAGTTCCCTGAATCTTGGTGCTGAATCTTACTGACAGGACAGTTATAGTGATCAGAGCTGAATCCAAAGCCCCAAAAGAGGAAGTCAACAAGAGCTATCAGAAAGCATTTCATGAATAAAGCAGGACGATAAAGCAACAACATTGGTACTAAGTGAATACTGCGCTGTCAAGTATCAAAGCTAATGTCATGGGAAGTTAAAAGGGAATCAAAAATGGCGAAGTCACTGTTTGAAATAGAAAACCATGATATTGCAGCAACAAGTCAAGTGCGACCGAGTCGGCATTCACAATAAACCTGCGCATTATTTTTGGGGAGAGGGAGGAAAAAGAAATTGGAAACATGGCATAAGAGAGATTGCAGGAAAGAATGAGCAAGATCTTGTACATAATAGCCCTCTGCAATATATATTGGTCCTGACTCACAGAAGGGAATCCATGAATATGGCCATGAAACAGTGGGAACAAGTGGATGGCCAAAGTAAATGCAGGAACAGTGTGAGCCAAGACCAAGGTACAGATCTGATTGGAGATAGCAGTAGACTGGAGTGTGCTCCTATCTGAACAGGATATGGAGGCTTGGTGAGGATGTTGCCTAGTATGGAGGGCATTAACTATGAGGAGAGGTTGGAGAAACTTGGTTTGTTCTCAGTGGAACAGCAGAGGCTAAGTGAAAAATTTTTTGTGTGAAAAAATTGCCCCTCTGGGCCCTTCTGTATCTCTCCCCTATCACCTTAAACCCATATCCTCTAATTTTAGACACCCCTACCTTTGGAAAATGATATTGACTATCTAGGTCATTATTTTATAGACCTCTATAAGATCACCCCTCAGCCTCCTATGCTCCAGTGAAAAAAACCCCAGTCTATCCAGCCTTTTCTTATAACTGAATCCATCAAGTCCAGTAGCATCATTGTAAATCTTTTCTGCACTCTTTCTAGTTTGATAATATCCTTTCTAAAATAGGGTGACCAGAATTGCACACAGTGTTCCAAGTGTGGCCTTACCAATGTCTTGTACAACTTCAATAAGACTTTCCAACTTCTGTATTCAATGAAGGGTGTGCTTAAAATGCATGTTTGTGGCATCAATTATTTTGAAATGAAACTTACTTTTTTTATTTGAAGAATAATTTGCTTGTTAACTTGTGTTTAACTTGCATGATTCTGATTCATGTTAAAAGTAAAAGGTATGAAAAGCACAATCCTATTTGTTGTTTCTTCATTTAGAGCTCATTTGGTAAGTTTGGTTATGGCTCCCATAGGGATTGTATCACGTTCAATTACATTTGTTTGTATTTAGTAAAGCAAAATAATTGGCAAACTGTCTTCTCTGGTTGCTTTGTTCCATCCTATAAATCATTTGAAGAAATGTCTGGAGGAAGTTGTTGAAATGTAAAAGCACATTTTGATTTATATTTCAGTTTAAGATTATGAGTCAAGTACATGTGAAAATCTGTAAATTGTGGTAATTTGTTTAAAGACGTGGTTTTATTTTCATAGGGGAAACATTGAGCTAACTCCACCATTGTTAACATAAATCGAAGATGTAGATACAAATAAGGACATATATGAGACATTTTTTATATAGAGTTGGAGGAGGTAGTGGAAGCGGCTATGGTAGTGACTCTTAAGGGGTGTCTTGACAAATACACAAATAGGATGGGAATAGAGGGATACGGTCCCCGGAAGGTTGGGGGGTTTTAGTTAAGTCAGGCAGCATGGTCGGAGCAGGCTTGGAGGGCCGAAGGGCCTGTTCCTGTGTTGTAATTTTCTTTGTGACTGAGAAAAACGATTAAACTGTGTTATCACAACAAAGCTGCAAATCGATTGGTTTGAGAATTGTAACTTTGTTTTCCTTTTCCAAAGCTCAGGCGTCAGTCTAAGGAGATCAAAAATTTTATTTGGATTGAGTAAAATTTTCAGTTAACTTCTCTATAGTTAAGTGACATAAATAGAAGGGAGAGGAGTTGCTAGTGAGTCTCTTTTATTAAGTAGTAAGTGCTATATATATTTGTATTTATTCCTTTTGGCTCACTGGAGCTCTGCTGTATGAATGCATGCACGCACCGGAAATTATGCAACAGACATAGCATGGAAACAGAGAAGCAAGCAGCAGCCATAAAAAGTCCACACACCATTAATAAAGCTCAGTTTGTTTTTAAACCAAAGTTTGTCCGGTGTATCAAGTCTCCAATACAGAACAAAACTAGCAATGAGGACTACAGACATGCGCTTGCTAGCCCCCCAGAGAATAAGAAACTAACGGGGGAAACATCAGGATAAAAAAAATCTTCCAAATGTGCTACAGGGACTAACAGGCTAGATGGGCGTGAGTAAATGATAGTCTGCAAGCAGATTATAGAGCTGTCTCTGGTAAACAAGATGCTAAAGCTCAATTAGGTACCTGTATGCAGGAAAATTGATGGTTTTAGGTGTTGAAACAGTTGCAAAGCATGTACAATGGAAACCTACTTAAGTGGAAAAATAGCGGTAGTTTTCAGCATCATAGGACTTTTTGAAAACAGGGAGCAATGGAGCTCTTACACTGAGCATTTTGACTATTTTGTACAGACAAATAAAATAGCTGAAGGTATTTTTGCACCCTTTTTCCAGGGAGGAGGAGGAGGAGGTGGTGGTGGTGGTGGTGGGAGGCGGGGGGGGGTGGAATTTTTAAACTTTATTAGTTTTTTTACAGCAATATGACAATCCCAGGACTAAAATGTACAAATTGTGGACATATTGCAAGCACATTTTTTCACCAAACCCCCTGGTGATTGCAAAACTCTTTAAATTCCATAGTGAAATCAAGAAGGCAGCAGGGGGGGGGGGGCGGGGGTCAATCACACAATTTGTGGCAAGGCTTAAAAGACTTGCAGAATATAGAGAGTTGGAGATGTGCTGAATTACACTATTGAGGACAGGTTTATTTGTGGTCTACATATGACAAAAATATCTGTTAACCAAGAATGATCTTACTCTACAGAAGGCCATTGAAATCGCTATTTGTATGGAAATGGCTATGAAGGAAGCCCAGGAATTAAGTTTGTGTACTCAAGTACACAATATCCACTGAATCAACACCTAAAACCATCAAGGCTTGCATGATAGCATGCTAAGCCTGTGCATTTTGCTGCTGAATGCTGGTGTAAAGACATGGAATGCCTTTACATCAGCTGTGGAAAAAAGACAGCATATTTGCAATAAGAAAAAGCAAACTATGAATAAAATAAGAAAATCAAACCGGACAGCATTTAAACTAAATAATAGTGTCAATGCTGTACAATGGAGTTGGAAAGAGCAAAGGGACTCAGAGGAGTTATCACTAAACGTGTTAGCCATTGTTGGCACTACAGACAGATATTGGGTCATCCCTCTGTTAGACAGACAGCCAGTAAGGATGCAAGTTGACACTGGGGCAGCAGCCTTATTGGTGCCAGAGACCATCTACAATGAAAAATTCCAATACATTCTCTTTAAGCCATCAAAGGATAGTGCTAACGTGTACATAGATGAAGTAGTTCCTCTGAAGGCTCACACTGAAGTGACTAAGCAACTCAATGGGCAAATAGATTTGTCTCTGCACATAGCGAAGGGAAACTATCCAGTGTTGATGGGTTGTACATGGCTTGAGGAGATTTGACTGAACTGGGCTGAAGTCAATATGAGCAATGGAGAATTAGGCCTCATGAAAATTTTAAAGAAACACGTGGTTGTTTTCTATGGAGAAAGAAGGAGCATCAGTGACATTACAGTCAAACTGAAAACAAAAGCCAAATGAAATGCTTGAAGGCAAGCATACACCTTCCATATGCTATGAGGTGGAGGCTGACTTGGAGCAACTGGTGAAGATTGGAATTCTGGAACCTGTCAACAACAGTTAACAGGCTATGCCAATTGTTCCAGTTATCAAGCAAGATGAATCTAAGAATTTGCGGAGATTCCAGTGTCACCATAAATCCACTAATGTGCTGAACAGTACTCATTATCTTGAGGACCTGTTTGCAGGATAGGCAGGAGGCTAAAATTTCAGCACAATTGACTTGAGCCAGGCTTACTAATAGATGAACGTGAACAAAGGCTTGCTCCCATACCATAAATTGTGATTTGGTATCACATCTGCTCCTGCATTGAATCAATGGATCAGATCTGGAGTAGACTGAACCAAGTCCAGTGCTGTCTGGATGACAAATTAGTCACTGGAAGAGAAACACCTTCGAAACTTGGATGCCACTCTCTAGACATTGGAAGACTATGGTCAGGGAGTCTGTAAGGGCAAGTGTGAATTCTTCTGATCCTCTGTTGATTATCTGGGGCACATGATTGATGCCACTGGAGATAACACAATCTGCTTTTAAGGTGAAGGCCATTACAGAGGCACCTGCACCTCAGAATATTAACCAGTTACTTTTCTTCCTGGGATTATTGAATTATGGAACATTCGTCCCAAACTTGGCAACAATTCTGAAAACATTACAGGATTTCTTGTGCCAGAACAAGACTTGGAAGCGGTGAGATCAACACAATAGCAAGCCAAAGAAGCAGTACTGAAGTCTGAAGTTCTCACACACTTTGATCCTACCATACTGTTAGCTTGTAATGCATCTCACATCAAGACATCGGGTGAAGAAGGACTTGTTGCTTTTGCTTCTCGAACTTTGAGCAAAGCTCAAAGTAGCTATGCCTGAATGGAACGGGAAGCATTAGTGATAATATATGGAGTTAAGAAATTGTATCAGTTCCTGTATAGGGGTGTTTACATTGCTGATGGTCCATCGTCCACTTAGTACTTTTTTGGACCACATGGAAATTCTGTCTCTTGCAAGTAGACTGGAAAGATTGTCATTTTTTTGCTGGCACAAAAAAATTAGTACTTGTACAAGTACTAATAGTCAAGTCTATATTGTAATGTGGATGGACTTTCAAGTTTGCCACTACTAGGTAGTTTGTCAGACTGCTCGAAGGGGATTATCTTCTACTTTGAACAAGTAGACAATACACTTCTAGGCAAGTGAGAAATCACAGTGATCCTGTGCTTTCAGAAGTGATGGATATGGTTTTGAGAAAAGTCTTCCAAAATAATAACCTGAAACCCTACTATTCCAGGGGATTAGAGCTGTCAGTAGTCAGGTTGTCTTCAATGAGCACTCAAATTATTCTGCCATTATTGAGGAAGCAGGTGTTAAGAGAAGCTATACAAGGGCCATTGCGGAATTGTATGCAGGAAATAGCAAGAAGTTATTGCTGGTGGCCTAGACTGGATGTGGAAATGGAACAGAAAACCAGAACCTGGTGCTCTTTTCAACATCAGTACATTTCCAGTCCAACAAGGAGACATTGCTAGATCTGGTTCGTGGTGAAAATGGTGGCCCAAGTGGATCAAATGTCAGTAGGGAACAATTAGGAGAAAGTGATCACTGTATTGTGCTGGCTAAAGAAAAGGACAAGGAACAATCCAGATTAAGAATAACTGGGAGAAAGACAACTTCAATGGGATCAGAATGGATCTAACCCAGATTAACTAAAAATCAAAGGATGGCAGGCAAAACTATAACTGAACAATGGATTACAGGTTAAATTGAGAAAGTAGCTAAAAAGGCATCTGCATCAGTCTATATCAAAAGGAGCCATAAGAATAAAAAGGAAATTACACTAAACTTGCACAAAACACTGGTTTAGCCTCAACTAGAGTATTGCATCCCATTCTGGGTACCACATTTTAGGATGTGAAGGCATTAGAGAGAATGCAGTACTTATTCACAAGTATGGTTCCAGGAATGAGGAACATTAGTTATATAGATAAGGTTGGAATATTTTCCTTGGAGAGATTTGACTGGTATTCAAAATCATGAGTAGGCAGGACAGATAGGGAGAAACTGTTCCACTAGTGAAAAGATTGAGGACTGAAGGGTACAGATTTAATACATAGGCACCATGAGGGAAAATGTTTTTGCTGTGGAATGCAGTCTGAGCATATGGTGATGACAAATTGAATCAAAACATTAGAAAAAAAGGGAATTGGATCATTACCTGAAAAGGAAGTGCAGGGCTACTGAAAAAAATCAAAGTACAGACACCAAGTAAATTGCCCCTTGAGAGAACCAGCACCAACACTCCAATTTCTGTTCTGTAACTATTTTATGATTCTATGGTTTTGCAAACTATGCAATACCTGAATAGAAACATGATTGGAGCAATCATCCATAGGGACTATTGCAATGGTATTTCAGGGCCACAGATATTTCTAGATTCTCATGGCAATGTTGACAATGGAGGCTGTTGAAAAAGCTGGAAAATAGAAAAAACTAAACAGCACATGGCAGACTCAATGACCTGGCTGTCAGCTTGCTAATAGAGCAAGAAACTCTTCCATACTTTGATGTCCATCCAATTTGGAGAGCAGAAGCTTCACCCAAAATATATAAATTGTTAAGCAACTAAGGTTCACTAAATTGACTCCTGAGCAGCAGGGAAGAAGCTGTTTGAGTCGGTTGGTACTTGACCTCAAACTTCTATACCTTCCACCCCACCCCCAAAAAAGTAGAATTTAGCTCTCTGGAGTTACAAGGAGGGGCAGATGCTGAGAGGTTATTTCCCTGAACTGAAGAGTCTAGGGCAAGGGAGCAAAGTACTGTATCAGAATAAGGGTTCAACCATTTATGACCAAGGCAATTAGAAATCTCTCCAGATAATTGTGAATTTCTTGTGGATACTCAGTAGCATACTCACAGCTGAAATAATAGGTTTTTGGATACTAAACAAATTAAGGTAGTGCAGGAAAGTATACTCAATAGAATCAGCCATGCTCTCCTGGAATGGTGGGGCAGGCTAAAGGGACTATACTGGCTACCTCTGCTTCTTATATGTTCCTGTAGTACGAGGTCTAAGGATTTGTACAAGTATTTAAAAGCTCTACCTATTTCTACCATCATCATTGCATATGCGCAAACTTACCCAATCATTTTGTTTGAGACATATCATGTGCTGAGAATGCAAAATTAGAGATTGTCTGCTCAAAGATGAGCAATAATTCAATTAAACACATGACTTCCCAACTTCAGTTAAAAAAACAAAAACTAAATTTGCTGGATTTTTCTGACTGAGGTAGGCAACCATTTCTCTTCCTCATCTTTGAGAACCAACAGCACTCTTAAGTTTTGATACAGGACAACGATCACAATGGAAGAAAAGCACAAGTACAAACAGTATTTAGTGTGTGTAGTCTTTATTTCATATTAAGACAATTAAGCCAGAGTGAACACCAAGGAAATCTTCAGGGTGTAAAGAAAGGGAAAGATGGCTGCAATATTATAGCAAGTGTAAAGAACTGATAATACAAATGAACTGTATTGTACAATACACCAGAATGAGCGTTGATCTACAGCTAAGAGAATCATACATTATTTTTAAATGCAACATAAACAATACCCTAAACAGGCATTTACTTGTTAAGAGTATAACAGAATACATATTACAATAAATGCATTTATTGGCCATGTGCTAAAAGCTGGATCTCTCAGAAAAGCAAATGTAGCCAGTTTTTTTTCAAAATTCAGAAGCACGAACATTTAGTTATAAACAAAGCATTAATTACTTTACATATCTATAGCAAGTTTACGTCAAAGCATTTGATACGGCAATAGGCACGCACACACTTCCCCCACATAACGTAGATTTTTAAAAATCTCAAAGTGCACAAATGTATTTGTTTGAGGGGTTGAACATATATGCAAATAATTACTTTCAGCTAAGCTGCAAAAATACTGTTTGACAGCACATTCAAAGAACTTTAATGCAATATAAAGCACAATTAGAAATAAGTGACTAGGTATACTACCATATGTGGGCTCCCATGCCCCAAGTCATAGTGCCCACACAAAAACTTGTACATTTCTTTAGAAATTAAAAAATATTTTTCTCTGCTAACAGTCATAACAGAGGGAAGTCAAAACCATGAATGTATTACATAGATTAAGCGGCAGTTGCTGTAACAAATGGACCTTGTCACCATCTTGCTCAAAATTGTTTTCTGAAAATAAAATACATCGGAAAGATGATCCAGCTTTTAATTTCTTTAAATTAAATAAACATTTTTCTACAACCTTAAAACATCATGAGACAAGTCATGTACTTGCTCAAACGCGTGGTGCAAATCTTAAAATCTGACAGTTTTCTAGCAAAAAGAAAAAAAAAATCAGGTTAGAACCTTTTCCATTAAGCTTTGGCTCTTCCTCTTGAAAAGACAATGAAATGAAAGCTCTAGCTTGCGTCTACAGAATCCCTACAGTTTACTCAGCCTCAGGTTGTTTTGATGAAAAATAAATCAACAGAACAATTATATAGCTTTAGAATTCTTGCAAATTGCTTCAGAATCCACTAAGCAAATTAGGCACAGCAAACAAAAAGGGATGAAAACTGCAAGATGTTTCCCAACTACCTGCACAGAAACAGACAGTCATATGCAGCAGATATTAAAGACTTTCAAGAGAAATGGCAAAAAAAATTATTGTTTGAGGATCAAAATGTTCATGAGTTAAGGTGTCTTATGAAAATTACAAAAATTGAAAGCAGTGATATTTTGCTAGGGTTTGAATTCAATTTCCGCACCAGCCATCTTTATTGCCAGCATACGGTAGTTCAGGGACAGTTTTGTGCTGTAGACCCACATTCTTCCAGAACTGGGTGAGATTACACTAGCTCTAAGTTTACAAATGTGATTGAAATTAGGTGATTTACTTCCATCCAATCATTATGGGCTTGATTCAGATGAAAGGTTAGTGTTAAATCCATATTTAATTTGTAAGATCTTACCTGCCCTCAGCCAAGGCAGTATTAAAATTACAGAATTGAACTAAGTTAAACACTGCTATTAAGTTTTTAAAAAAAAATTCTTTACATTTGACAATACCGAGGACCTTATAAATGTTTCAACTTGTGGATCCATACAACTGTATTAAATCAAATTATTTTTGTTTTAAAATCCAATAAGTTCATTTATATAACCCAGGTAAACAAATAAATTAGGACACAACCTCTTTAAAACAGCTTGAAAATTGTTTATGTAAAACACGGAAGTGTAACAGACGGGTTTGATAATTGTAGTTGGCTTTTTCAGAAATTGCTCAACTTTAGGCCAGTAAGAGCTACCAAGCTTACAGGAGGTGAAAATTTGACCAAAAGAATTCAAAATATATTACTGCAGCAATTTAGGCTGAGAATCTTAGTGGGAGTTAAGCAAGTGTTCAAATGCTGTTTAGTTTGCATGCACATATTGGAGACAATTATCCCATGATGAGAATCTATTGGTACCCACCATTTTAGAAATTTGAGACTTGAATGGTCAAGTGATCTCCATCCCACTAAGTATAGAACAACTCGCTCAGGTCAAGCAGCTTGGAGATCCAAAAACAACAGGAGAATGAAATGCAGCGAAAAAAAATGGAAAACACCTCAGTCACGAGGGGGAGGTTGGGAGGGAGCTTAGTGCAGGAAGGCTGATTATATAGGGACATCCATTACTTAAACTGATTTAATTCTCCCATTTGTTTAACCTCCACAAAAATTAGAGCATCAAATTCTGAAAAATTGTATAATAATGAAGGCACAAAAGACATTTCAAGACTATTAGAAAAGATCCATTGTCAATTTTTTTTTAAAATCAGGAATGCGCACCAATTAGAACCAGTGCAATCTGACTAGTGCAGGGCTCAACAGACCTCTACTCACGATTGCATTGGTGTAAATGCAGGACACTGCAGATGCAAAGTAAATATTTGCATTTATAATGCAAGTTGTTTCTTGAAGTAGGAGATTTAGGAAAACACAGCAACCATTCTATATTAGCACCAGTTCAATCACCTGGCAGATCAATGACCAGTTAATCTGGTTCAAATGGTACTGAATGAAGAGACACATTCAGGGCACCAGGAGAATTCTCAATTGTTTGAATAACGATCATAGGATCTGTAATATCCAGCTGAAAAGGTGCGCATCTTGGTTTAATTTACCTGAAGTACAGCACCTTATGGAAATTATTTCCCATCCATAAAGAGCAATATTCTCTGAATAGAACTATACCTTACATTGATTCTCTTCTTTGGATGAGCAATATCTTATTTGTACATGAAGGATTAATGATTTAAAAACTTTATTTCAGCTACATTCCAACTTGATGAAAGTCTGTGGAGGAACCTTCCCTCAGATTTATCTTTTCCTTAAAGGTCAAAGTTTCTGAGCAGATTGAAACAGTTTGGGAGGAAAAATTACTTCCTTCTAGATAACGGGTTTGGACCTTGCTTTCATCGCAATGCCACCCTCAATAACCTGAGTAAAAAGATTAACCAGAAACTGAAAATCTGTCAATAAGATTCCTTTCAGCTGGAAAAAAATAGAACAGCATATAATGCTTCAAGTTTCAGGATCATTACTGAACATCTGATTAGCATGCTCTTTAAACAAATTATTGCTTTCAAAAGCACCTCAAGTATAAATCAGGTGCATGTGCTGATCAGAGGCGTATATCAATTAACAACTAGACACTCTGAAGAGAGCAAATTTACACGGTTGAACCAATCTATTACTTGGGAGTATGCACCACCATGGCTCAACAAAGCTGGTTGTTTTGCAGATGAGTTTAAATTAATTTAACAATGTGCAGGTACATAAATGAAAATAAAAACCAGATGCAGTTGAAGAGATGCATAATTGTGGGAGGTTAATTATGCTGGTGACATAAATGGTTACAGCTTAAAATGTGCACATTCTACACATCTAGTAACACATTTAACCAAACTACCTGATTATATGTGTGGCAAGGATCAGACCTCTATACTAATAATGAGAATAGACCATTAGAACAAATGTGAAACAGTAGTGTTTGCAAGTTTACTGAATAGCTCAGTTACTAGTTGAAATAAACTAATTCAAAACTATTTTTGATGCCATGAAGCTGAAGTTCAGTTTCACAGCACTTATGGATAATATGTCACAAAAATAAGCATACAACTCTTAAAGAATATTTGGTGATTAAGGATTTTCTAGAAGTACTTGCACAGCACACTAGTAAAAAAAAAACCATTGTGCTATTAAAGCAAGCATTGCAAAAAAGGTGATAATATCTTCAGAACTAAAATATGGAATAAAAGAATTGTAGATGTTTATTTTTTGAAACTGATTTCACATAGCACTATGATCTGGAAGCTAAGTTTGAAGTTTCTAGTTTCTAGTACAGATTGAACTAAGTTGGCACCTTCCAACAGAACTTTTACAGCACAGAAAATGGCCCTTCAGCACACTGTCTCAAGCAGTCAGCTAAACAGTTAAAAACTAAAATCCTGGCTGCACATTCAAAATTTAAAAGCAGTACAAAGACATGAAACAATCTGATTCAACAAAATAAGTCTGCGCCTTTTTTTTCTACGATATAAAGCTACTCTGCTAAATACTTTTTTTTCCTTTTGTGACAGAAGGAAGATGCACAGCATGAAATATACAAGCTGCAGTACACACAGGACCAACTGAGCTAGTCTTGGATGGGAATGGGCCACCAAAATTGCAGTGGCTGCCCAGCACAGTACTTGGCAAAAAGCAGAGCAACAGTTGAGCATCTCGTCATTGTTGCAGCAATTTCATTTGTGATATAAGAACAAGGCTAGATTTAAGAAATATCAGTTAATTCATTTTGGAACAAATACACAATAAAACATTTTCTTTACAACCTTCTGAGTATTGGATATTTTAAAAGTTTTAATCCAAAGAGAACATGAAAAATCAAACACTTCTCTGGATGCTATTATTTGAAATAAAAAGTGAAACTGGCCCTGTTGTGGCAAAGTGGGCTAATCAAAAAGCTAACAAGTGGTGAGATTATAATTTTCACCTTTAGAGTAAACGTTAATCCCTTCACAAGGTGTTCACTTAAATGCTTAGTCCATATTTGAAATTTAAATTATGCTTGATCTTGGGTCCCAAATAATCTAATGGTCACTTTAAAAATGGGAACAAATTCCCTACAAAACTTTAATCACCTAAAACTCACATTAATACATGGTAGAAAGCCATATAACTGTAATTAATACAAATATGAAAAATTCTTGACCTTACTCCCTAGCTATATATTTGGAAGTGGCCCCATATTCATCAAAAAAGTGATACTAAGAGGGGAAATTCATTTGCACAGAGAAGAAGATGGTTCATTATCCTGTGCTCCGTGGTGTCTCAGTTAAAGTTAAATACCGACAATATTGCCATCATTGTCGTCAATTTGCAACAGAAGCTACCGTTAAAATAAGGCAACAGCAACTGAAGAAAAATTACAAGGACATCCAATTTCCCATTTATAGTCAAAACACAGGAAGTGAATTCATTCCTCCTCTACCTTAACATAGGACCGAGCTGCAGTTTTACAAGTTCCTAGTGTTTGAGTATCTATTCTATTTTCCGTCAAATTATTCCAAATACAACCTCTTGGACTGTAAAGTTTTTCTAACCAGTTTTAAATGCACTTCTCAATCATTTAAATTATATTGTCTGGTCCTATACCCACCCTTAATTGGCAAAACAAACAGTTATACTCTGACCACACAACTTCAGCCTGGATTCCTGCTCACAGGCTGAAAAACAAACCATTTGTATGCTTTATCTGGATTTCTCCATTCCAATCTTATAGTTACAAGATGTTTTCCTAAACTGTTCAAACAGATTTTATGTTGGCAATCAGAAAGTAGAGTCCATTGAGTGATTATTTATTGTTGGTCATTCATAGGTTCAATTAACTTTTCACAGATGTATAAACCGTGAGGACCATTGTAGCCAACGTCCACCGTGACACCTAAGGAACAAAACAGAAGCTGCCCCTTCCCTTCAAAAGAAATGCTTGGAAATGATTTCAAGGTAGTAATCTCAAGAATCAGACAACGGTCAGAAATAAAAAGGCTTACATTTATATAGTGCCTTTCGGAACCTCAGAACACCCCAAAGTGCTTTATTGTTGTACTGCAAAAAACGTGGCAGCCAATTTATGTGCAGCAAGCTTCCACAAGCAGCAGTGAGATATTCACCACATTAATCTGTTAACTGAAGGACAGATATTGGCTTTGAGATTGGGGATAAATCCTCTGCTATTATTCAAAATAGTGTTATGGGATCTTTTATGTACATCTGAGGGAGCAGTTACTTGATTTAACATCTCTTCTCAAAGATAGCACCTCTGAAAGTGCAGTACTCCCTCAGGCAAACACTCAGGCTGCACTGTTTTATCTGGTACCCAATTATCCTGAAGTTACTCCAAAGAATCTATTAGTCAAAAAAAACTTGAGCTAAATAAAATAAAATTCTTCCAGTTTGCTTATCATCCAGGTTAAATGCCAGAATGGCAATCCTACACAAAAGTGGTGTTTATTCTCCGAAATGACGGTCTCATTAAAATTTGATTCAAATTCTATCACGATTTCCAAGATCCTAGTGAATGTGCATACTCTGCAACCTCTGCACCAATTCTGGAGCCCCAAAGTTGCCCTGAATCAACGATTCCTTTTTGACCATATCTTGCACACAGACAACTTCAAAAGCTAGTAAATCCCTAAACGCCAACATAATAAATACATGCACATTGATTTGTAGGTGGATCCATGATATCCACTGAAAATCAGACACCACAAAGTGCTCAAGTACCTGAAAGATAAACCACACACTAAGTCAATTCAAGCCTTGAATAATTCAGAAAGAATTAATTCTTTCCAAATAAATCTGCAACTTTCATAATATCCCATAAGTAAGCAACTTTTCGACAATTTAAAAAAGCCAAGAATCATAGGGTGCAACTCTCATTTGGCTTTCGATAGTTCTCACTCTAACCATCGCACCCTTACTTTCTGCTTGTAGTGATACTCTTTCAGATACTCTTGTAAAGGTGGGGGAAGTGGAAGTGCATCTATCCCATCATATGTTGTACAGTTGCAGATGGCTGCACGGCAGATGTACTGCAGACTGAAAGGAAGAGTCCTGGTCAGTGGAACAGTTAGCAATGGTTCAAAAAACATGCATGAGCTGGGATCCTTATAATGTTCCAAAAGGCCAGTTACTGTAGTGGAGTGAAAAACACAGGGGTCATGGGCATCAAAACTAAAATTGTGATTCCACTGCTCGATCCTGGCATGCAAAGAGCGGTTATAACGGCGGAAGCTTACGGAGAATAGGTAGTCCTCTTGTGCCGAATCCCTGAGTAAAAAGGTGCCTTCAGGCTTGCCGTCAAGGAGAGCCTCAGCTTCATAACGGTCCATCACTCCCCAGTAACAAGAGTTACTTGTAATCTGAAGCAAGTCCGGCACTAGACAATGAATGTAATCAATTTGTGTGTGCACTTTCCAGGGCCCAGGTCTGGCAGAGTGACTAAAGTTTTCTCCTGGCATGTGTCGTGCTTTCTGTTTGCGTGCCTGGAGACACAGAGTTGTTGTGTCCTCTTCAGAGTCCCAATCTCCATTTGGCATTCCTCGATTATCACCAGAAAGCTCACTCATCCCAGGTGCTAACTTTGGTCCCAACTTGTACGTTTGATTAATTTGTGCAGTGGATTCAAAAGTGTGTATTAGGGCATTAGGAGGAGGATCGACCCCTTCCTCGATGCTGAGCCTTCGTCTTTCTCGAAGCCGATCTTCTTCATCTTCTGCAGAGGCAAAAGTTGGATCAAATGTCTCAAGCCAGCAGGCTGATTGTGAGCTAACGGGAGCAGTGTGTTGCTTGATAAGATGCCATTTTTGGGCTAAGTCAGAGCCAGCTGGAAAAGGACATTTTTCAAGCATCAGTTCAGAGAGCAATATTTTTCTCCTGCTTGAGGATAAGCCCTTAGACTGTTTATTATGTGTTCGCAGTGGAAAACACAAACCTACAGTTTCTTGGAAACGCTGGCGTATAGATTGTCGTGTGATAGTTCGATTAGACAAATTATCCATATCATGTATGGAACTTACACCGTATCGTCTTTCACGTCTCTGTAACCCATACCTTGTTCGACTAAAGCGTTTATCTGTATCAAAAGACATTTGCATTTTTGTAGAGCAAGAATGTTTCTTCTTCCCACCCCATGGAGCATGACGGGAGTAAGAGTCTCTTCTAACAAGATGAGACTCCGGTGCAGCAGCTAAATTTTCATTCTCTTTATCTAAATCAGCTTCAACAATCTCTGGGACATCAGATACACAGTTTCTATTCCTTCTGTCTGCTTTTAGACATGTGTCTGTAACCAATGGTATAGTTCCATGTCTATTTAATAGGCTTGACCGCTGCTGAGGCAGATCGCCAACTTGCACATTTGCATTTTTACCAACTGAACATTGACAGTTTAAATCGTTTTCATTTCGACCTCCATCTTCATTAACAAAAAGGCTCTGACATCTGTATTTTAAATTGCTCCACATCTTTCCAACTTTATCCATAGGTTAAACACGTATCTAAGGATATAAGAAAAAATATTAAAACAAACTGAGAAATAACAGTTCAAAAATAAGACTATACCATAGCTTAAATAAACCAGAAATTAATACATATCAGAAACAAAATATGTTACCAATTATTGAATAGAACTCCTGAATAAAGAGAATATTTTTTCATGCTACAATTTGCATATTTGAATTCAAATCTCCAAATCTTTTTTCACTAATAAAATAACCTAGATTTAGTCAATGCAATGCCAAGTTCCATTAAATTCTGAATACTCCCTGCATTGGCTGAATAACTAAAATTAAGCCAGCAGTAAATAGAATTTGCATTCATATAGTGCTACATCAAATCTACATCTAAGTGCAACTAATTGCTGTTTGCAAATTAGTGTTTAAATAATTGACTGCATTTCAAAAGTAAGACCTGATGTACTGAAAACGGGAGGAAGACAGCGAATCTATTTCTACTTAGTTCAATCGAGAAAAGGACATTGGCCAGAGTATTGGAGAGTTTCCTCCCCCTTTTCAACTAGTACAAGGAGAGGCTTTATATCCTCTTGAACTATTGGAGCAGGCAGATACGATCAAACCAAAACCAAATTGCTGACAAAGCGATTGGCCTGCAAAAGTTTGCAGAAGGTTACTTTGAATACCTCAATAAATCATGTCACAAACTGAATTACACTTCTAAATCATTGCTCAACTAAGTGAGAGGAACACAGGTACAACTATTGAATCAAACCTTCAAAATGAACAAGTATCCCACATCAGCCACAGTATACATTTTTTTCCAAAAAGCCATAATTCAGCTAAGCTTTGGAAGTTTCCAAGGCAGTTTCAATTGTTCAGTTGAGGCTGCCTTGTTGCTGACCCTATCCACTAAACCAAATGGTATGCTGATTTTCAAAGACATGCTCCACATGCAAATTAGCGCTAACATGACAATTTAGTTCAGTGACTAGAGATCATCCTGTAGCAATAAAGGATGACTTAACTGTATTGCAAAATCTGCTGTGGCGTTGTCATCCATATATATTAGTGTTTAGTTGCTTTTAATATTCAGATATTGTAATACCATCTCATTTCGATGGCTCAGTAATCAGAGGTAAATGCAGTAGCTTTTTTATAATGTACCTTTCATCTACAGCTCCAATAGGCAACCATGTAAAATACACATCTTCAATAGTCAACCATTCACAATACATCGACAATATTGGAACCAACATGTTAAAAATTGAGCAATTAAAAGATTTTAATCCTAAACTCTACTTTGCTTGAAAGTGCAGCATCTTGCTTCAAGTACATTTTTTAAGCTTGATTTTTGGTTTCTTAAAATATAGACAAAAGCAGTCAACACCTTAAAATATGATACTAGTTTATTTTTATATGGGAACATCTAACTTCTTATATCACAGCATAATCATACATCAACCAAGTTTCAAATAATGTACACAATTCAAAGTAAAATCTCATTCAACAAAACTTTGAAAATTGCGTAGCGGGGCAAATAAATTAATGAAAAATTAATTTACCTTGGACTTTTGTCAACAGTATAAGTACTATACACAGAAAGTTGATCGCATTGATGTGCCAGGAGATTTAACGCACCATAAATCACACCTTGATTCCATGCAGTTTGATACTTGATCATGTAACAATCTTTCCCCAAAGATTTGTTAGTTGGAACCAAAATTTAGAGACAAAACCTTCCTAAAATATTTTGTTTGTTCAACTATAGATACATGTAGACTAGGGCTTTTGTTCCAACATGCTGGCCACACTTGTGGATTAACTGCAAGATTCCAAGTAAAATTCTTCCAGGAAAATGCAGAACTGTTGTTGAAAGGTTGTGTCAACAAGTCAACAATAGCAACGTTTTTTGCCAGGATAAGTTCATATCAAGTTAACTGCAGTATTATTTTGAAAAGACAGAATTTTTTGTTAAAATTGATGTTGAAACAAATATTGAATACAAAATAACATCTAAAATCATTTTAGGAAACAACTGGAACATGCTTGGAACCACTACAAAAGCTTTTTGTGGGTGCAAAATCTGCATTGTCATGTGAACTATGAAATACAATTGTATTGTCATTCAATTTCAAAAGCAAAGGCATTTCAGCAGTGTTTTTTCCCCCCCAAATGCACAGAAAAAGCAAGGAATGTCATCTTCAGTTTCAAAATTCCGGAAACTACACATGCTCAGAATGCACATATACTTTTACTTCAAATTTTAAAAGTTACATGCATCTTTGGGATGTGTCTGAGCTATAAAGCACTGCACCAGTATCGTCTCGTGAAAAAGTAAAAATTGAAGCTAACGTTCACTGAACTGGGCGGTACGGCAGAGGTACTAATTGACATTGCTCTTTACCAAATTAGAAGATCGTGACAATGGCCCAGTTAAAATGAGTGTTGAGCAACTAAGCACTATAGTGACAGATGCAGAGGTGCTAAAAAGGCTTGAAGCACTCCAGGTAGAGAAGTTGCCAGGCCCAGATGGGATTGCTGAGAGCACTAAGGGAGCTGTCGACAGAAATTTTCCAGGCCACTCTGAACACAGTATTAGTCTCGGAGGGCTGGAAGATTATTAACAATGATGTCACATTTGCAAAGGGGCAAAGGATTACCCAGGAAACTACAGACCTGTCAACTTAACATTAATAATGGGAAAACTGATGGAGGCCATAATACAGGATAAGTTAAATATACACCTAGAGAAAAGTTAGTTAACACTGGACAGTCAACATGACTTAGTTAAATTTGTCAGCCATGAGCTGTCCTTAAGAACATAAGAACATAAGAAATAGAGTTTTTTGATGAGGTGACACAGACATTGGATGAGGGCAGTGCAATGGATGTTGTATATTTGGATTTTAGATTTAAAAAGCATTTAATTCAGTGCCACTGCATTTCACTGCATTGAAATTCATCTGCCAAGTGTCTATCGCTTTGGTCAACTTGTCAATATCCCTCTGAAGTCACTCAGCATAATCATAATTCACTATTCTCTCTCTCAGTATCATCTGCAAATTGAGATTTTGCCCTCAACGCCCGTTTCTAAATCGTTTATATAAATCAGAAAAAGCAAGGATCCTGGTACTCTACCCTGGAGAGCACTGCTTTCAACTCGTCTACAGTCTGAGAAATGCCCATCTATACCTCCGCTCTGTTTCTAACCACTTGACCAACTTCTAACTCATGCTGCCAAGGGCCCATCAATCCCAAACACTTCTAATTTGCTAACATATTTAAAAGTAAAAACAGAAAATGCTGGAAAATCTCAGTGGGTCTGACAGATCTGTGGAGAGAGAATAAGAGCCAACATTGAGTCTGGATGACTCTTCATCAGAAAGTGATGAATTTAGAGTGCTATAGAGATAGGGCTGGAGAATGGAGTTGGCTGGGTAGCACTTTGGGAAACTGATGCAGACACTATGGACCAAAAGGCCACCTTCTATGCTGTAAAATTCTATGATTCTATTTGTCTTCACCACAGGTTGGATGCCTGACGTGTGGGTGCAGCCAGGTGCAATTTCAAACGGATCTAAATGAATATTACACCACAATTTATTTGGACAATGGCAGATTGATAAGTTAGGCATTGAAATAATGAGGAGGAATGATAGGGGAATGGATATTATTTCAATTGCTTGCAAACATTCAGACTTTAGGACTGAATTTTGCATGAAGTCACGTTAAAGGTCTGGGTGGGTGGGCAAATGAGAAAATATATGGTGTAGGCTTGCTTATTGACTAATTCCGAGACAAGTATTGAACGAAAATAGTCTGAATAAATGGATACGTTCCAGCTGAAAAATGCAACAAATAGGGTTCCACAGGGATCAGTGCAGGAGCCTCATCAATTCAAAATCTATATTATTTATTGGCTTGGATGAAGGGACCAAATACGTTGCAGCCAAATTTGCTGTCAATAGGAAGGTAGGTGGGGAAGTAAGTTGAGGTCACAAATGTGAAGAAATAAAGATAGGTGAAATGAATGAGCAAACATGTGCCAAGTGGAATGTAACGTTGGAAAGCAATGTTAGGTTATCCAACTGGTAAGCGTAACAAAGAAAGCAAAATATTATTTAGATGGAAATGGATTATGGAATATGACAGGAGAAATTTGGGCATTCTTACAAATGAAACAAATTGTTAGCATACAGATATAGCAAGTGGGAAAACAAAATGGAAACTTGACCTTTATTGCAAGGAGGATACGAGAATAAAGGAAGGAAGTCTTGCCACAATTGAACAGGGCATAAGACAAAAATAGAATATAATGTACAGTTTTGGTCTCCTTACTTCAGCGAAGCAGTTCAGAGAACTACACACCCATCCAGACCTAGAACCAGGCTTCATGCAAAACTCAAAATGTGAATTCTTGGGGCATTTAAAATTTATTTATTAGTCGCAAGTAGGCTTACATTAACATTGCCACAAAGTTACTGCGAAAATCCCCTAGTTGCCATACACCGGCAACTGTTCGGGTATACTGAGGGAGAATTTAGCATGGCCAACCCACCTAACCTACACATCTTCGGACTGTGGAAGGAAACCAGAACACCAGGGGAAACCCACGCAGACACGGAGGGAATGTGCGAACTCCACAGTGACCCAAGCCAGGAATCGAACCCTGGCCCCTGGTGCTATGAGGCAGCAGTGCTGACCACTGCGCCACAGTGCCACCCCCATTTGAAACAATACCCACTATCCTAATGTTCCCACTTACAAATATTTCAATGCTTGAATTATTAATATCAATTTATCATTGTCTCAGCGTATGGCAGCGAGGACAACTAATTTTGATCTCTAGAATTAAAATTCAACATGAGCATTAACCACATCCAAATAATTTCCAAGGCAAAGTAGTCAGAAACCTAATTTATCAAAGTATAGACACATAAATACACTACTAAAATTTAAATTCGCTGAGTGCAGCCATTTCCTTTTGAAATGGCTGCACTCCTTTTGAAACGGCTGTAGAGGGCATTGGTGAGGCCGCAGCTGGAGTACTGTGTGCAGTTTTGGGCGCCGTACTTACGCAAGGATAATTTGGCCTTGGAGGGAGTGCAGAGGAGGTTTACTAGGCTGATACCGGAGTTGAGGGGATTGAGCTATGAGGAGAGGCTGAATAAACTAGGCTTGTACTCGTTAGAGTTTAGAAGAATGAGGGGAGATCTCATTGAGACGTATAAGATGATGAATGGGATGGATAGGATAGAGGTGGAGAGACTCTTCCCGCTCAAAAAAGACAGTAGGACTAGGGGGCACAGCCTCAAGATAAAGGGGAGGCAGTTTAGAACGGAGTTGAGGAGGAACTTCTTCACTCAAAGGGTGGTGAATCTCTGGAATTCTCTGCCCGTTGAAGTGGTGGAGGCTGCCTCGCTAAATATTTTAAAGAAGCGGGTTGATGGGTTCTAGGGCGGGAAAGTGGAACTGAGCCACAACAGATCAGCCACGATCTTATTGAATGACGGGGCAGGCTCGAAAGGCTAGATGGCCTACTCCTGCTCCTATTTCTTATGTTCTTAAATGTCGGACATTGGAGGTTTATTAAAGTTCATTTATTAGTCACAAGTAGGGTTACATTAACACCGCAATGAGGTTACAGTGAAAATCCCCAAGTTGTCACACTCCAGCACCTGTTCGGGTACACAGAGGGAGAATTTAGCATGGCCAATGCCCCTAACCAGCATGTCTTTCAGACTGTGGGAAGAAACTGGAGCACCAAGAGGAAACCCACGCAGACATGGAAGGAGCGGGAGAAGAAATTTCTTAAGGTCATAAATCTTTGGAATTCCTTATTCCAGAGAGCCACTGAACATATTCAAGACTGATGGACAGATTTTTGAACTGTATGGGAGCCAACAGCTAAAAAGGAACAGGCAGGATGTTGAAGCCAGGATCATTCAGTGCGATCGTGGCTGAACTGGTGGAGCATGGTCACAGGGCAACATGGCTTTCTCTTGCTTCTATTTCTTACATTAAGAACGGGGGGGTTAGGAAAGACAATTTCAGAGGAACACCAATCTACACGTGGGGACAAAGCTTGAGCTGGAAATTAAGGTATAGCCAGTTTTATAGCAAGACTGATCAGAAAGAAAGGAAAACCAAAAAATAAAAACACCAGTGTTGCTATTTGGAATAGTATGCACATTTTGGTATGTTACAAAATAGTTGAAGTTTAAAACAAATAAGGAATTACTAACCTGATCACCTGTTTTCTGCAAAATGAACCAAGTCTTTAATTTACACTAATGTGATCCTAGAGTGTTCATCAATTCCACCTACTGGAGGACTTATGAAGTACATACAGGGACACACATCCAGGGAAGTGCTTGATATCCAGTTCCTGTTATAGGGAGAGGGTATTATTACACAGTTATCCAGTTAAGCAGTAACCTGGGCGTAAGTGCTAGTGAATGACAGAGCATGAGATTAGAGCCTGCATACTAAGGAATCTATACCACTATGAAGCAGGGTGGGAGGGTGAAGTGGGAGGAGGTATAAAGAGTAACAATGGCAAACTCAAATGATTAATATTTATGTTCTTGTTAAGTGCTTCAGCTCATGTTTGTTTCATATAAATTCACTCGTTTTTGTCTCTATATACGCTGCTCTATTTTATTTAGTCTAAACATGCACTCAATTAATCTTCCCCAGTACTGGAACGCAAGAAAGTAAAAATCTGTTCATCATGACATAACTCTTTTTTGAAAGGGTCAAGATGTGTACCTAAAAATCATCTATAATCTTTAAGTTCTGATCTGGAAAAACTAAGATGAGATGTAGCAGGAAAACATTTAAACAACAGGTGAATGACTTCAAGTCAGTGAGGTCCTATTTAAATTACTCTGATGCAGGTGCTTTAAAATATGTGCAAAGTGGCAATGAAGAGATACAACTGATCAAATACTTGGTTTTCAAAAAACTTTCCACAAGGATTCTACATTGCCAATCAATGGCAAAAAGGTAATGAAGTCATGGAACAGGATGCAAAAGTAGGACATTCAAATGAAAAATTAGCCAAGAAATAATTGAAGGATAGTTCAGGTGGATTTTTTCAGGCTGAAAATAATACAGAAAAGGTAACCCAGTAGGCTGTGCCAAGAGCCTCGCTTTTAAATAAAACATTGTCAAATTACCCAAATCCTGGCAGATAATTAAAGCTCCCAAAACTACATCGGTTACCGTGGCTTCCAGTTCTTTGTTCATGTGTACAGTCTTGCAGCAGTCACCTCCATCAATCTAGGAACAAAATAAGCCTAGGGACTGAAGTCATTTAGTTCCTGGTTTGATTCAGGCATCCACCTATAAGAGCAAGTGTTTTTTTTAAAAAAAATCAGCAACTCCACTGAGACCAGTACTTCAGAAAATGTCAACATGGTTCCAGGAAGTGCCTAGATACTGTCAATGGTGTTGGTCAGCCTCTGCAGCCTGAGTCTGTCAGGGACTGTATACTCATATCTGACAGCTTAAATCAAGCAGATCTCCAGTTGTGAATGAGTCGATTGGTTGTGGAGGACTAGCAAAAAGGCTGCTGAAAATAGCAACTTGCTTCCCATTCTTAGGTACTTAAGATTAACAGGACTGTAAATCTGAATTTCCAAAATATATCAAAAAACAAACATTGCAAATAGTAAGCAATAAGCTATTTATGTATTTTGGGGAATCTTGTCAATAGTTGTTCAGTGTATTTTAATAAGGATAGACAAAACACATGAGAATAAGGAATAAAGCAAGGCATACATTAAACTGAACACTGGCAGAGTGTGCTAATCCAGAAATGATTTGGGGCAGACAATGGGTTTGCATTCATACACAAAATTAGGAACATTGACAATATCTGCATCCTTGCAGTCCATCTACAAGGGGTGGGTGGGTGGGCATGCGTGTATAATGAGAGAGCACAAGAGTATGTGGAAAGCAAACCAAGCAATAAGTTGAGTTTCAATTATACTGCTGGTGGGGTACAGAAGTAGTGCCACTCAGGGCTTGTTTGGATGATTTAGTGTTATCCAATTTGAATTTATATAGTATTTGTTATGTTCAGTGATTTAATGTATATTGCAAGTTATTCAGGCAGGAATGCAAGAGTATTACATGTACAACACAGTATTTCAACTTCAACTTTTTTTTTTCCAGGTAAGGCATGTCTGAAGGAACTTCAGATTCCCATCTTGATTCCCATGATAATCCATGATTCACTTATTGTTTCACTCGGAAGTCATAATTGTCAGGAACGCAATGACAATTTTAAGTGAAGACTTGGTGCACACCCATTTAGTTTTCTGCACTCCCAATATGTCTATTTTCATTATACTATATTAAAACCCCTCAAATTTCATAGTATTTTGGCAAAACTCTATCAAATAGAAAGCAGATGATAAAGTTCAGTTTAAACAGATCTTATTTGCAATACTGAAAATCTATCTGTAGTAGTACAGCCAATATTATACTTCAAAATATTCTGTTTTATATTGAACAGCATTCACCACTTAAATCAGATAATCAGCTGCTGACCAATTCAATCTGCTGAATTGTGTGTATGCAAATTATCAGATGGAAGTGGAATTTTCTGTACAGAAATATTTGTACAATATTCAAGTCTCAAGAGTTAGCCCTCATCTTAAGAATATCTGTTACCAAATAACCTAATCTACAATTAGCTATTGCTTTCAAATATCAATATAGCCAACAGGTAATAAGGACATAACTGGTGTCACATGGTGCTAGGTCCATCAGATGAGAAATCAAATTTTTACAACAGAATACATTTGAACTGTACAACAAAAATAACTATTTATGACAAGAATGAACAAAATAAGTATTTATTCTCACTGTGCTTACCGCAGTCCAACGCCACCTTCTCCACATCAACAAAAATGAGGCATGCTTAAAATCATTCTGCCATTCCCTAACTACTTCAAGAAACAACAGAATCCTGAAAAATAGGAAACAAATCAAGTACCTTTTAGGTTATAAAAGATTTATAAAATTAATATTGCGTGGAATGTGCTATATTGCAAAAACAAAAAAGAAAACAATTCTAATTGCACAAATATTTTGTGCTGAATTATTAGGATATCCATTGTTTGAAGTCTGAAGTGTTCAAGTCAGGCAACTCTGACCTATACAAGAAAGCCAGATATGATCCAAGGAGATCCATCAAAGATGCCAAAAGACAGTACTGGACCAAAGTAGAATCCCAGGCTAGTCACACAGACGATGGCAAGGTCTGCAAGACGTAATAGGCTACAAGATGAAGGCATGTAAAAGCGCTGGCTACAACTCATGCCTCCCTGATGAGCTCAACGTGTTCTATGCCCAGTTTGAGCAAGAGGTCAGTGCAAGCACGCCCTTCACCCTGGGAACCTTGGATAAACCTGTATCTCAGGTCACCATTCCAAACGTCAGAGTAGCCTTCTCCAAAGTAAACCCACAGAAAGCAACTGGCCTGGATGGTGTACCTGGATGAGCACTCAGATTCTGCACGGATCTTTGCAGACATCTTCAATCTCTCTTTACAGCAATCTGATGTTCCTCTGTTTCAAGACGACCATCATCCTGGTACCAAAAAAAGCCAAGCAGCGTGTCTTCATGACTATTATCCAGTGGCTCTGATACATATCATTATGAAGTGCTTTGAAAGGTTTGTCACGGCATGAATCAATTCCAACCTGCCAAATTGCTTGGATCCACTACTGTTTGCCTACTGCGCAAAAGGTCTATAGCAGATGCCATCTCCCTGACCCTGTACTCAACCTTGGAACACCTAGACAACAAAGACACCTATATCAAACTCCTATTTATTGACTATAGCTCAGCCTTCAACACCATTATTCCTACAAAACTAATCTCTGAACTCCACGGCCTGGGCCTCGGCTCCTCCCTCTGCAACTGGATCCTGAACTTCCTAGCCCGCAGACCACAATCAGTAAGGATAGGTAACAGCATCTCCTCCGCATTCATGCTCAACACTGGTGCCCCATAAGGTTGTGTCCTTAGCCCCCCCCCCACCCCTTATACACCTATGACTGTGTGCCAAATTCCTCTCCAACAATTTTCAAATTTGCTGACGACATCACCATGAGTTATATCCGAAACAACTATGAGACAGAATACAGAAATGAGATGGAGAATCTGGTGAACAATAACCTCTCCCTCAATGCCAACGAAACAAAAAGAGACTGTCATCGACTTCACGAAGCACGCTGAAAAACACGTCCCCGTCTACATCAATGGGGACAAACTAGAAATGGTTAAGAGCTTTTAGTTTTTAGACACCCAGACGACTAACAACCTGCCCTGGTCCACCCAAGCCGATACTATAGTCAAAAAAACCCACCAATGTCTCTGCTTTCTCAGAAAATTAAGGAAATGTGCCGTGTCAGTTATGACTGTCACCAAATTTTACAGATACACCATATAAAGCATTCTTTCTGGTTTTATCATAGCTTGGTATGGCTCCTGCTCTGCCCAAAACTGCAAGAAATTGCAAAAGGTTGTGAATGTAGTCCAATCCATCACGCAAACCAGCCTCCCATCCATTGACTCTGTCTCCGCTGTCTCGGCAAAGCAGCCAGCATTATTAAGGACCCCACGCACCCCAGATATTCTCTCTTCCACCTTCTTCCGTCAGGGAAAAGATACAAAAGTCTGAGGTCACATACCAACTGACTCAAGACAACAGCTTCTTCACTGCTGCCAGAGTTTTAAATGGACCCACTTTGCATTAAGTTGATCTTTCTCTACACCTTGTTGTGACGATAGCATTACATTCTGCACTCTCTTTTCCTTCTCTATGAAGTGTGCTTTGTCTATATAGCCCGCAAGAAACAATACTTTTATAGAATCATAGAACCCTACAGTGCAGAAACAGGCCCTGCAGCCTATCGCGTCTGCACCGACCACAATCCCACCCAGGCCCTACGCCCATATCCTTACACATTTACCCATTAATCCCTCTAACCTACACATCCCAGGACACTAAGAGGCAATTTAGCACGGCCAATCAACCTAACCCGCACATCTTTGGACTGTGGGAGGAAACCGGAGCACCCGGAGGAAACCCATGCAGACATGAGGAGAATGTGCAAACTCCACACAGACAGTGACCCGTGCCAGGAATCAAACTCAGGCCAGTGAAGCTGTGAAGCAGCAGTGCTAACCACTGTGCTACCATGCCGCCCATAAATGAATAGATATATAGATAGATAGGTTGGTACATTGGGCAGATAGGTGGCAGATGGAATTTAATCCTGACAAATGCGAGGTGATGCATTTTGGAAGGAATAATGCAGAGAGGAGCTACGTGATAAAAGGTAGACCGATTAGGAGTATAGAAATACAAAGGGACCTGGGAGCGCAGGTTCACAAGTCTATGAAGGTTGTGAGACAAGTACAGAAGGTTGTGAGGAAAGCTTATGGAATGCTAGCCTTTATAGGAAGGGGTATAGAGTAAAGGAGCTGCCGTCTAATGCTTCAGTTGTACAGGACGTTGGTTAGACCGCATTTGGAGTACTGCGTCCAGTTCTGGTCACCATACTACCAGAAGGACGTGGAGACTCTGGAGAGGGTGCAGAGGAGGTTTACCAGGATGTTGCCTGGCATGGAAGGACTGAGTTACGAGGAAAGGTTGGAGAAACTGGGGCTTTTCTCCTTGGAAAGACGGAGATTAAGGGGAGACATGATAGAGGTATACAAGATACTGAAAGGAATAGATAGAGTCAATAGTGATAGGCTGCTCCCTAGATTGGGTACAATTACGGGAGGTCATGATCTCAGGGTGAGGGGGGAGGGGTATAATTTGGATATGACAGGAAGGTTCTTCACGCAGAGGGTCGTGGGGGTATGGAATGCGCTACCGAGTAGGGTGGTGGAGGCAGGCACGTTGGACTTGTTTAAGGTTTACTTAGATAGACACATGAGCGAAACAAGGATGGAGGGTTATAGTAGGGGGTATTAAATAGGGTCAGAGCCTCAGCAGACACCGGAAATGCAGACTTACATGTTAACGTTTTTGTCTTTTTATTCCGCAGGTGGCGGTCCACCTTGTTGTCAAACAAGGGGCATGCACACGGTGGGTCGTGCGTGGGCTGCTCTTGGAGGTTCCGGGAGTGGCCTAGTACTTCGTGTCGGTGTGTGTGCTTGATCCTGGACCGGTAGACAGGTGCTGCAACAGCTCAGTGACTAGCACTGCTAGCTGTGCAGATACATGGATTTGGGCCTGTGTCTGTGGGAGTTTGCGCATTCTCCCTGTGGTTGCGTGGGTTTCCTCCAGGCGCTCCGGTTTCCTCCCACACCCCAAAGATGTGCTCTTAGGCTGATTGGTATACCAAATTGACACTATTCTCCCCTGAATCTGGCTAAGTTAGGGGTTCCACTCACATACACGCAGGGCAGGGTAAGTGTAGGAGGATGCGGCGGCGCGGGCTCGTTGGGCCGAAGGGCCTGTTTCCTGTGCTGGGTTGTTCTTTGTTTGTTCTTTGAATACAAAATACTTGGCTCTATTCTTTTTTGGTTTAAAAAAATGACCAGCACCGAAATCCATTTGTAGTTATCCTTTCCCCCAACACTTGATCTATCCTCGTCCCTGCAATTTTATGCTTCCAATTATACTATTTACTATCTTATTAATCTTTGTCAATGGCAAATTTGGATAAATAACACTATTGCATCATTTAGGTCATTAATGACTACAGTAACTGAAGCCGCCAGCTCAGATCCTATTCAATTTAAGCACAAGAGAGGTACCAGAAGTTATGTTAAACCTACATAAAACACTAACTCAATCTTAGCTGCAGCATTGTTTTGAAGCACACTTCAGAACGAACGTGACATCTCTGGAGAGGGTAATTTACTAAAATGATTCCAGGGTTAAGGGATTACAGATATGTATGATGGGCTGAAAGGCTGAAAAGGGATTGAAAAAAGTGTTTAAAATTTGATGAATAAATATTTGGAGAGTAGATAAAGAGAAACTTGAGTTAATAATGAGAGGACATCGATTTAAGGTGCCTCGCAAAAGAACCAATGAAGTGACCAGAAATGCTTTGTGGTTAGTATTATACTGCCTGACAAGGTAGTTGACAGACGTTCAACAGTAGTTACCAAAAGGAAATTAAATACTTGGAGGAGGAAAAAATTAAAGATAAAAGGAAAAGGCAGAGGAATGGGACTAACTGGATTGTTCTGTCTAGAGCCAGTGCAGACTTGATGGGATGAATGAACTCCTTCTGTACTGTACTATTCTATGATTCTAACCATATTCTCTCTTCTATGGTCTAATCAGTCTCCTCAAGGTCAACAATACACTTTTGCTTCCATGAGCTTTAATTTTGACGAACAATCCCTTATGCAAAACTTTTATCAAAGCCTTTCTGGAATTCAGATAAACTATCCAGATATTCTTTCTATTCAGTGCAAGGTTTCTTAGTTCAGTCACTCTACCTTTGTAGTTTCCAGTAATCTCCCCTTAACAGACGTTAGACCACAATTTCCTGGTTCCCTCACTTTTCCTAAATAATAATGACAGTTGCACTTTTTCAAACTTACAAATGGGGTGATTTCTGAATAGAGTATGCTTTGGAAGATTATACCTAAAGCATCTACAATTTCTTCACCTACTTTCTTTAATAACCTGAGTTTGAAACCATTAGGTATGGGGCTTTTATATGTTTTTCTTGCCATTAGTTTTGGTGCAAAAGAGTTTTTGGAGAAAGCAATCTTAAAAATAACATGGTAAATAAAGTTCCTTAGTTTTTTTTAAACCCCAAGTTCCATCGGGTGTTAAAATACAATGCAGCTAATCCAGCAGTTATATAGTTAAGATGCAAAGCCATTGTTTAGTTTCACAATTGAGACAGATAGTATACTCCAGAGTAACAATCTGCTAGGGTAACTCACTCAATCTGCTAAATTGCTTGGTAGATAACACTACCACAATGTGAATCTTGCACACTTATTCACAGATAAATACTTCAAATATTGAATTCCAATAACCTGAATCGCTATCATTTGTTCCCATTGAAAGTTGTCTTTTTTTTCATGCTGACAGAAACTTGATGTTAAAAATCATAGCACTGACTTAAGTATCTAAACCAACAAAAATCACCACAAAAGGTTGATTCTGTACTGCACAAAGCTAGATGTTTCAAGCAGATTTTAAGTACTTTTAAACTTCCTCTTCCCTCCCATTCCCTCTTTTTGACCAACCTGCCAAAATAATATCAATATTTCCATCACCTAACATTGTAACATATTGTAAATTGAAATACAACTGATGGGGAAGAATTAATGCACAGTATAGATTAACAAAGGAATTTGTAAGGAAGCATACAGCTTCCCAAAACAATTTATTCAGCTGCATCAATTTTTATGCCATTGTAAAGACTAGGGAGAGGAAGTCAGAACAAATTTACTACATGTTTTACTCATCTCAAAGTTTTAAAACATAACAGATAAAATGGCTTCAGGTTACGGCTACATTCAGTTCATTACTTCTCCAATATATGTTAATCTAAACAGTAGTTTTGTGCTACAAGACCAATTTGACTTCAGGAAGTCAATTCAATTGCAATCAAAAGTAAAACCCAATTTTAAAATCAAAAATGAATGCTATACAGTTGTGAATAGACAATGTGGAGTTTGCAGATTCTTCCCATGTCTGTGTGGTTTTCCTCCAGGTGCTCCGGTTTCCTCCCACAATCCAAAGATGTGTGGGTTAGGTTGATTGGCCATGCTAAATTGACTGTAGTGTTAGGAGGATTAGCAGGGTAAACGTGTGGGGTTGCAGGAATAGGGTCTGGGCGGGATTGTGGTCAGTACAGACTCGATGGGCCAAATGGCCTCTTTCTGTACTGTAGGGGTTCTATGACGGTGGGAATAAAAAAACTGCAATCAAAATACAATTTTAGTTCTCAATTAAGCATTAGTATACTAGTGCATAAACCCACTCCCTTTGTCCAGTACAGAGATTTTAAAAACTAAATTAGCATGCAAGTTACTCCCAATATTTCACAGCACACAAAGCCAGATAGATAAATGAAATCTATAA
Organism: Carcharhinus amblyrhynchos; assembly: GCF_965287045.1. Lineage (NCBI taxonomy): Eukaryota > Metazoa > Chordata > Chondrichthyes > Carcharhiniformes > Carcharhinidae > Carcharhinus > Carcharhinus amblyrhynchos. Next base: position 61,646,848 of record NC_137335.1, read on the forward strand.
ACCCAGATTTTATATTGCATTCTGAAAATTATATTGTTGGATACAAAGAATTCATGTCAGGATACTTTATTTTTTCTCCATTCACATTTTACTCTTCCCTCATCAATCTGATTTTAACATTTTTTTTACCCCCAGAAGAGTGAAAGGCCTTACATTAAAACAAAAAAATCAAGATACTTCAGATTCTGAATCTTAAATCTGGTGAGAATGTACAATTATGGTCTGGGGGAAATAACAGGAGAACGTTGGAACAGTAGAGTCCAGAGGAAACAAAGGCAAGGATGAGTTTAGACTGGAATGAAGTCGAGTATGTTATGGAGATGGAAACAGACACCTTAGCAAGGTTGCAAATGAGGTGGGAAATTCACCTAGAGATCAAAACTAATACCAAGATTACAAATAGGTGACTTAATCTGACCTAAGAGGGCAGACTCAAAGGGTCTATCTCCACAGATGCTGCCAGATCAACATTTTATTTCAGATTTCCAGCATCCCCTATATTTTGCTATTATTTGACTTTATCTCAGGTTGTTACCAAAGAGAGGATAAAGTCAGTAGTTAGGGAACAGAGTTTGGAGTGGGGACCCAAAAACAAACTTTCAGTCTTCCCAATATTTAATTTGATGGAATTTCTGTTCATCCAGTGCTAGAGTTGGGTAAGCTGTATGGTAATTTAGCAGCAGTGCAGGAGTCGAGAGAAGTGGTGGTGAGGTAGAGTTGGGCATCATCAGCACATAAGTGAAAAATAATACTGCGTTTGGAAAATAAAGTCATCCAAAACTCTGCTCTACTAGTCTTAACTCGCAGTAAACCCAGTTTCAAATAAAAATGGAAAATAGGTGCAGGAATAGGCCTTTCAGCCCTTTGAGCCTGCACCACCATTCAATATAATCGTGGCAGATCATGCACTTTCAGTAAACCACTCCCGCTTTCTCTCCATACCCCTGGACTTTAGTCACAAAAGCCATGCCCAGGTCTCTTGAACATATCTAACAAACTGGCCCCAACTTCTGCAGTAGAGAACTCCACAGGTTCACAACTCAGTGAAGAAGTTCTTCCTCATCTCAGTCCTGAATGGCCTGCTCCTTATTCTGGTTCCCCAACATCAGGAACATTCTTCCTGCATCTTGCCTGTCCAGTCACATCAGAATTTTATATGTTTCTATGAGATCCCCTCTCATTCTTCTAAATTCCAACATGTACAAGCCCAGTTGATCCAATCTCTCTTCATACATCAGTTCTGCCAAGCCGGGACTCAGTGAAGCTTCGCTGGACTCCCTCAATAGCAAGAATGTCCTTCCTCAGACTACGAAATCAAAACTGCACACAATATTCAAGATGTGGACTCATCAAAGCCCTGTATAACTGCAGCAAGACATCCTTAATCCTATTCTCAAATCCTCTTACCATGAAGGCCAGCATGCCATCAGCTTTCCTCACTGCCTGCTATACCTGCATGCCAACCATCAGCAATTGTTCCACCATGACCACCAAGGTCATGTTGCACTTCCCTTTTTCCTAAACTGCCACCATTCAGATAATCATCTTTCCTGATTTTTTTGCCACCAAAGTGGATAACCTCACATTTATTCACATTATACTGCATTTGCCAAGTATTTGCCCACTCAGCCAGCCTGTCGAAGTCGACCTGCAGCTTCTTAGCATTCTCTTCACAGCACACACTGCCAACCAGGTTAGTGTCATCTGCAAATTTGGAGATATTGCATTCAATCTCTTCGTTCAAATCATTAGTGCATATTGTGAATAGCTGGGGTCCCAGTATTGAAGCCTGCAGTACCCTACTGGTCACTGCCTGCCACTCTGAAAAGGAACCGCTTATTCTCACTCTGTTTCTTGTCCGCCAACCAGTTCTCTATCCATGTCAATACATTACTCCCAATACAATGAGCTTTAATCTTGCTCACTAATCTCTCATGTGGGACGTCAAAAGCCTTTTGTACATTGGTAGGAAGAAGAGACAAAAATTATTTTCTAAATGGGGAAAGGTTTTGGAAATCTGAAGCACAAAGGGACTTGGGAGACCTGGTTCAGAACTCTTAAGATTAACATGCAGGTTCACTTGGCAGTTAGGAAGGCAAATTCAACGTTAGCATTCAATTTTCGAGGGCGAGAATACAAGAGCGGGGATGTACTGTTGAGGTTGTACAAGACTCTGGTCAGACTCCATTTGGAATACTGAGAGCAGTATTGGGCCCCATACTCAAGTAAGGATGTGCTGGCCTTAGAGGGGTTCCAGACGTTGTTCATAAGAATGATCCCAGGAATGAAGGGTTTCTGATATGAGGAGTGGTTGAGGAGACTAGTTCTATGCTCGATGGAGATTAGAAGGATGAGGGGGGGAATCTAATTGAAATTTACAGAATACTGAGGGACCTGGATAGAGTGGACGTGGAGATGATGTTTTCACTAGTGAGAGACACTAGAATTTGAGGGCACAACCTCAAAGAAAAGGCACATTTCTTAAAAACTAAGATTAGGAGGAATTTCTTCAGCCAGAGGGTGGTAAATCTGTGGAACTCATTGCCACAGAGGGCTTATGGAGGCCAGGTCACTGGGTGCTTTAAGACAGATGTATAGGTTCTTGATCAATAGTTACAGGAGAAAGCAGAAGAATGGGAATGAGAATCATATCAGCCATGACTGAATGGCAGAGCAGACTCGATGGACTGAATATCTCAATTCTGCTCCTAGATCTTATGGTCTTTTGAAAATCCAGAAACATAATATCCACTGGTTCGCCTTGTCCACTTCACTGGTCACATCCTCAAAAAATTCCAGAAGATTTATTAAGCATGATTCCCCTTCAGCGAATTGATGCTGACTTGGACCAATCCTGTCACTGCTTTCCAAATGCTCCGTTATTACATCCTTAATAATTGACTCCAGCATTTTCCCCACCAGTGGTGCCATGCCAACTAGTCCATAATCCCCGTTTTCTCCCTCCTTTTTTAAAAAGTGGGGTGACATCAGCTATCCCCCCAATCCATCAGAACTCTTCCAGTGTCAATAGAATGTTGAAAAATGATCGCCAACCTGTCCGCTATTTTTAGGGTCATTTCCTTAAGTACTCGGGGATGCAGAGCCACAGACCTTGAGATCTTATAGGATTTTAATCCCAGCTTTTTCCTCAATACAATTTCCTAACTAATAAGGATTCTCTTCAGTTCCTCCTTTATGCTAGACCCTCTATCCCCTAGTATTTGAGAGATTATTTTGTCCTCCTTATTTGCAGATCCAAAATTTGTTTAGTTGGTCTGCCATCTGTGTTGCCCATTGTGAACTCACCTGATTCTAACTATGAGGGACCTATATTTGTCTTCAGTCTTTTACTCTTCACCTAAAGAAGCTCTTGCAGTCAATTTTAATGTTTTCTGCAAGCTTACTCTTGTTTTCTATTTTCCCCTTCTGAATTAAACCCTTTGTCCTCCTCTGCTGGATTTTAAATTTCTTGCAGTTCTCAGATTTGCTGCTTTTTCTGGCCAATTTATTTGCCTGCTCTTTGGCTTTAAATCTTATCCCCAATTTTCCTCGTTAGCCATGATTGAGCTACCTTCCTCATTTTACTGATGCCAGACAGAGACTAGAATTTGAGGGCACAACCTCAGAGAAAAGGTACAGCTGAAGTTCATCCATATATTCTTCAAATGCCATTGCCTGTCCACTGTCAACTCCTAAGCATCTTTTGCCAGCCTACACAATTCCCTCGAGCATTTTTTGTCCTTCGGTGTTCCACAGCTCCACCCATAAAAATTCCACATCGTCTAGGCTAATGTCCTTCCTTACTATTGCATTAATCTCCTCTTTAACCAGCAACGTAACCACACTCCTGTTTCCTTTCCATTTATCTTTCTTGAATACGAATACCCCTGGATGTTGAGTTGCCATGCTTGGTCACTCTGAAGCCAGGTTTCCGTAATCCCAATTATATTGTATCAGTTACGGCACGGAGCACAGTGGTTAGCACTGCTGCTTCACAGCTCCAGGGACCTGGGTTCGATTCCCGGCTCGGGTCACTATCTGTATGGAGTTTGCACATTCTCCTCGTGTCTGTGTGGGTTTCCTTCCACAGTCCAAAGATGTGCAGGTTAGGTTGACTGGCCATGCTAAAATTGCCCCTTAGTGTACTAAGATGCTTAGGTTAGAGGGATTAATAGGTAAAATATGTAGGGATATGGGGGTAGGGCCTGGGTGGGATTGTGGTCGGTGCAGACTCGATTGGCCGAAGGGCCTCTTTCTGCACTGTAGGGGTCTATGATTCTATGAGTTAGTAACTGTCTGCACAGTTAATTCATCCACCTTATTACAAATGCTCCTTGCACTGAGACACAGAGCCTTCAAGGTTGTCTTTTTGGTATTTATTATTCTCTTAGAATTACGATGCAATGTCTTGATTTTTGTCTTTGGTTTCTCTGCCTTCCACTTTTCCCCTTACCGTGTTTTGTTTCTGTCCCCACTTCCTGACGTCCTGCATTGGTTTCCTCCACCACCACCATCACCACCGCCACCTGCCACATTGGTTTAAACCAACCCCAGCAGCACTATCAAACCCTCCCCCTAGGGCAATTGTTCCAGTCCTGTCAAGTGCAGGCCATCCAATTTGTACTGGTCCTATCTGCCCAGAACCCCTGTGTTTACTGACTTTCACTGGGCCCAAATAAAGAAAGAGATTTGATTTTAAAATTCTTATCTTTGTTCAAATCCCTCATGGCCTTGCACCTCTCTACTCTCAACCTCTTCCAAACTCACAAACCTACAAAATGCCTGCAACTTCTCCAATTCTGGTCTCTTAGGCATTCCCAATTATAATCACTCCATCACTGGTGGCCACACCTTCAGTTGCCTATGCCCCAAGCCCTGGAATTTCCTCCATACACCTCTTCACCACTCTTTCCTTCTTTAAGACACTCTTTAAAACCTACTGCTTTCACCAAGCTTTTTACTATATCACCTCCTTATGTGGCTTGGTGTCAGACTTTGTTTTATAATGCTTCTGTGGAGCTCCTGGGGATGTTTCATTGCATTAAAGGCTCTAAGTCAATTCTAAATTTAAAAGTATTATTCAAATATAATGAAATAATTGAATTTGATAAATAATCTACTCAAGCAATATTCTTCAAAGATAAAAAATACTTGCAATTTGAACAATATACATTGGACAGCAAGTAGTGTGCTCAATTGTTTCTAACTTGAGTATTACTTTTAATGATCATACATTTATATAAATGATGTGTATTGCAGATCAATGTTAAGTTCAAATCACAGTCCACATTTAGCAGCAACGGAAATCAAGAAATGGTGCAGTGGTTTGAAACTGGCCTTTCATTTCTGGGGCCTGGTTTACAGCTGACCACTGTAATAGATCTACATTACAAAATTGCTCTCAAGTTCTCCACAAATGGTACGGCCTAAAGAAAATGGTGCAAGAGAGCAGAAAAGGGTTTCTGCTACATTTAGCAGGACTATTCTTAACTTGGTGAGCGTCCAATGCAGATATTGGGAGTTCCATTACACAGGGCTACTTTTCCTGTAGACTGAGCACTAAAAAGTTAATTTTTAAAATAGGTTTTGAAACAGAGCCAAAATTAATCAAAAGTTTCAATTCCAAAACAAAATCAAGCATCTCAACCCGTAAGTGCAAACATCTCATGTCAAATGTAATTCAGAAGAACTGACCCCACATTTAAATTTATACATGTAAAGCCTTCTTTATCCAATTGTACATCAGAAAGGACAGAAAATGACACCTCCTGCAAAACTGCAGTCCTATTCAGTTTATTTTCTAGTGATAATTTTGACAGTTAACTATCATACTAATTTTTTTTTTCAAATCTGCAAAAATGATTTCATAACAATTCTCCACTCAAATGAACTACTCTAATCTCCGCTACACTGGATTGACGCTGAATGTATTAAGCAGAATTTAACAGCACTGAATGAACTCATTCTGCAGAGCTCATAAGACCTTTATTATATTTTATCTGCACATACAGTACAATGTGGGTGGGACAGAATTATGTTTTTCAATTTTGAATTGTTAATGAAATTGATTGAACTGTTGGAGGTCTGCTTGGAATGGACAACTCCAATACAGTTAACCCAGGCATAATGGATCAAATGGCCTGCTTTGATGGCAATTCTATTTTATTATTTCACAGACAGCATGTTGTCTACAACCAGCTGCTTTACGATGTCACTGAAGGAATGAAATTAAATGTTTTCAAAAAACTGGAGTGCTGGCTCTAGAAATAATTAATTTAGAAAAACAATTCCATTCCTTCAGTGACAAACCATAAAGCATCTAGGTTCACTTATTTAACAGTATTAATTGTGCAATCCCACAATTCAGAATCAGAGCCTTATGACATAAACACAGGTACAGAAGCTGCCCAATTTTAGAATTAATCTTTAAGCAGTAGTGAGCAATGCTATTCTACAACAATAATGTGTTCATATGATATTTCTTCTAGCATTTCTTAAAACATAAAACTCCTCTTTAAAAAAATTTCAGGGATAGTCATACCAAGTTCTCAATCCAAAGAACATATGCATTTCCTAAAGTCTGTGCTGGCACTAAACTATTCCATTATTTGTTTCCACAAATGATCAATTCCTGACATTAAGCAACAGGTGAATTTCTGCACTATCAGAGTAATTTGAGCTGCATTTTGGAAGCAAAAGGCCCTTAAGCCTACACAGAACATTTTTAGCTTTGGTCAGAATATATGTTGATCAGTTTCTTTCTGGTCCATCAAATTTTTGTACAAAAGGGGGCCAAAAAAAGCAGGACATAAGTTGAAACAAGCACAGAACATTCATAATTTCTCTCTGCTCCATTTCTTCCTTCTTATCTGACTAAAATTGGTGCAAGATATGTTGCATTTCTCCATAGGCCCCTGACATACTGGGCTGAATTGATCAGGTCCATGGAGGCAAGCATAATCAGATATTACAGCACGAGAAGTCAACTACAGCCAGATCAGCACGAACTCAACTGCAGCAACTACTTCAATCCCATCTTCCAAATCTTTCATCTTTATTTTTCAAAAATCTATGCAATTGCATTTTAAATTAAGTAGTTTCTGCCAATTTGCTTATGGTAAAGTATTCATGCTCGTGTCTCGCCTGATAAATCTGGTAGTATTCATGATTTTAATGCCCTTTCTACAATGCAACACAAACTACTGTAACTGTCTTATTGTTGCCTTGAAAAATTTATCAAGATTTAGCTCGGGTCCTTTCATTTTTTAAAAAATGGTTTTATCTACCTGCAGTTTCAATTATTTGAACTCGAAAATCTGTTTCTCAACACCATTCAACATTTTTTCATTTGAGTTTTGAGTTACATTCCTCATTTCATCTCAAACATGTATTACCCCAAATTTCTGATATAAGGTCAAAGCAGCTATGGGCAAAGGGAGGGGTGCATAGATGACCAGACTTGAATAATTAAGGATTCAGAAGTGCACAAAGAAAAGGGAAGTAGGAAAAGAGAAGGCGAGATGAGGCCACGAAAAAAAAAATCAGGAAAAGGTGTTTAAATTCCAATGTTGGGGTACAGGGGAAATGGGTGTACAGATGAGGAGATGAACAGCTAAATTTTGAACATACTGAAGTTCATATCAAGAGGAAAATAGAGGCCAATAAGAAAGCCACTGGAGAAATTAAGATTTGGCTGTAATAAAAACATGCATAAGAGTCTGTTACAGTGAGGATAAATGAGATCCGAGAGAAGTAAATTTTCAGGTGTAGAATGAAGTTTCAAACGTCACCAAGACTACTTAAACCGAAGTTCCACAAGAACTGACTCAACCTGAGCCATTGCTGACTGTCCCTTGATTCGAGACTGACATCTATACAGGGTCACAAGCTTCTACCATGGGTCTTTAGGTGACTGAAAAGGCTGATTTTCAATCCGCAGATTCCTGGGCACATGGGCAGAACTTCCCATGAGGTGACAGATCTGAACTGGAGGATCTGCTTCTTTTTCTTACTGTCACTACTCTGTCTCATCATTAAAACACTAAGATGCAAAGCACGATGCAGCTTAATGGACAAGTTGTCACCATTCTAAATGATCAGTAGTAAGTTCCCCTAGTAATCATCAATGCTGTCGTGCTTCAAGGAGTGTTTCAGGGCATTTTTGAAGGGTTTTTGTTCCCCACTGGAACAATGGCCATCTGAGAGTTGACTCAACCTGAGCAAATGGCTAGGAACAGTGGAAAGTATGGAATGAGAGCAGGGTTTATTATGGAGGCCAGGAATGATAATTTCAGTCATCCTGATGTTCAGTCCAAAAACTTGACTCATTTAAATATCCAACGTCAGTCAGATATTCTGAAAGTTATTGGATGGCTGGAAGGACAAAGACAGCAGTGTCAAAGTGGAGCACTAGATACAGTCAGCGTGAATTCAGAAGCTGGTCTCATGCTCATTAATAATACTGAGGCAAAAGCCTGCTAATGAGGAAGAGGAAGGGACCAAGGATATATTTTGAGTTAACGTTTGAGGGGACCATGAAAAGTCAGAAAAATAAGCCATTCCTAAAGATACAATGCAACAAGTAGCCACAGAAACATGTGGGAAATGCCACAGAACTGGGGGACAGGAAATGAGATGCAGAAGAGTCAACCATACCAATTGCTACAGAAAGATTAAGGAAAAGAAGAATAAATGCCCTGTAATAGAGGATGTTACATGACTAGTGCAGTCTCTACTGAGAACAGAGCCGTAGCAAGACAAAAGATGTATACAGGTTGTGTTGGAGTTCTGCTGAGCGCTCTGGTTTCCTCCCACATCTGAAGATGTGTGGGTTAGATAAATTAGCCACAGTAAATGTGTGGGGTTACTCGGATAGGAAAGGTGGGAGGGCTTGGGTGGGATGCTCTTTCAGAGGATTGGCACTCAGTCAATAGGCCAGATGGCCTCTTCCTATACTGTGGGGATTCTATGGTTCTTAATGCACAGAGCTGAGAAGTTGCATATTAAAGATCTTACAAAGTAAGGAGGTCAGAGATAAGATGGTAGAAGGCGTACAGGGTAGAGTTTTTAGATTAGAGTGATGACAGCAGTTCTGAAAAGCAGGAAGAATATGGGAATTAACAAGCTTGACAACTGGGAAAGATGATTCTTTGCCAGGTGTAGAAATAGCGCTTAGATGAACAAATTGGAGATGGAGTCCTCTTTACTAGAATTTAATGGTCAGATAAAATGACTGGCATATCACAAAGCTGTGATCCCCACATGTATGGCAAAATGGCTTACAGTAGGTTTTTAAAATATTCTGGATAATGATAATAACTGCTGAACCCCTACATTAACGCAGTCAGCAGGAACAAACCCAGGAGTTACTGTAACCAGTCACAGTAGCTTACATACCATCATATTCGGGCCCAATTTTTGTGAAATTAAAAATGGATGATTCTCATGCAATCTGATTCTTCAAAAAAATTTATTTGTTATGCAAGAAGCAGAAAGAAAATCTAGAGATAGCTATTATGCTTACATGGGGAAGCACCTTATTTTGGTCTTGGATATGAAACCAGTTTTTGAATATAGAACTGGTTTTTGAAATTAGATGTATTGGCAGTGAACAAAACAGAACTTGAAAGGTTAACATTGTGATTACTGGATTCTTGAGAAGGAATTTAGTTATTCTTCAATGCCTGCCTTCTCTTCAAAGAAAGTCAAGAGTATATTTGGACACGCTCAGTTGCATTTGACATTCCCACATTGTGGCAAACGACGGCACTCCGTGGAGCTGAAGCGCCCACGTAACATTCCTTAGAGCAAGCCCAAATAAAACAAATACGAGCAATTTTTTGCTGGATTGAAGGCTAAACAATTCATACTGTGGTTCAGTTGCTCATACCACCCTTCATAAGACTTCGAGAGAAACAACAATTCTTCTCTAAACGAGATTCTTTATGCCTCAATTACATTAAACAACAGAACACTCATTTGAAGCCCCCATCATTTGCAGATGTCCACTGCCAATGATACCTCCAGATTTAACTGGCATTAGCTCCAATTAGCTTTAGAACAGCTGTCATTTTACATGAAACGAACTGTGGGGACAAATTCCACCTTACCAATACTCTCAGAAATTCCCTTTATCAGCACAGAAGTCATTCAGCCTAGCAGGTTTGTGTTAGTTTTTTTGAAAAGCATTTCAGTTGGTCTCAACTCCCTAGTTCTTTCCCTATATCCTGCAATATTTTCCTCCTTCAGATATTCATCCAATCCCCATTTGAAAGTTATTATTGGACTATTTTCATCATCTTATTAGACAATGTTTTCCAAATTCCAACTTCTCAGTGTCTAAAGGTTTCCTCCATGTCTCCTCCAAGTCTTTTATCAATCACCTTAAATCAGTGTCCTCTAACAACATTTTATCTAATAGAAACAGTTTTCTCTTTATTTACTTTATTTAACCATTCATTGTTTAAACTCTTCGATCAAATCTCCTTAATTTTCTCTCCAAGGAGATCAACTTCAGGTTCTCCAGTCTATTCATTTAATTATAATCTCCTAATCCTGGAACCTTTGCAATCTCTTCTGTACCCTCTCCAAAGCTCTCATATCCTTCCCAACTTGTGGCACCCAGAATTAACACCAGCTCCAAGCTCAGGGAAGAACTCTCTTGTATAGGTTTAGCACAACTTCCTGGTTTTTGAATTCATACGGCTCTGTTTATAAAATCTAAGATCCCATATACATCAACTATTTTGTGAATCTATCCTGCAAGCTGACAAACTTGTACACAAAACACAGATCTTGCACCACTCAACTTATATTGTCACATCTCATCAAAACCTATCATTGAGTTTAATATGTCACATATAAAGATTGTAAAGTCTTACCAACTTTTGCCAAATTTACCTTAAAGGAATTTTCTTAATCGTACCAAATGCAAGAACAGTGGTACAAAAAATAAAATCTACCAGCCTGATACATTTTGTGCAGATAAACCATTGTCCAATGGAAGGAAAAGCAACATGTCTGTACGGAGTGGAACCCGAGAAACAAGCAGAACACCAGCTTCAGACTTCTGCAGATGCGCAAGTTTAAAATTTAGCCCACTTCTTGACAAAACTGTGGTATCTTCATGCAGCAATAACACTAAAATTTAAGATGGTAAAGGCTACTACCTTCAGTACATTAATGCCATCTTTTACAAATGGGAAATTTAGGGCACAAAAAGATACCTCAGCAGCTTTAAAATTCTTAGTCTTAAAATTTAACAACCCTACACAATTTTGCCACACTTACTATTGAAATGCAGGTTTAACCTCACACTTCCAATCAAAGGCTGCAGATTACAATTTACAGCATCATTTACACACACTGTACACAAGGTGCCTGCAATCATGGAGCAGACCCCAACACCAGCAGAAAGGTCTAAGCGCAGAAACATCCACACTATGAAAACTTCTTCATAATGGCACTCTTTGCAGGGCAATGTGACTTTCACAAGAATCAATTCTTGATGAGAAACTCTGCTGCTGCATTAGAGCTATGTCCACCTAGTCACTGAACAACCCAATCTTTTCTGCCAGCCTTATGAATATTCAGGAGATTATCAGCCATGTTGAGTTTCAAAATGATCCAAAACTACAGTCATCTTATCTTAGCTTGTGAGTAATTGCCTTCTCTACGATTGTTGGCTAGGGAAAAAATACATAGCAGCTCTGCATGCAACTTTCATCTAGGAATTAACTAGATAAGAAGTTGTATGCATTCAAAGGTTTCCTCGTGAATAAATTCTGCCCCCATACACCTAGTGTTTATTCTTACTGAATGGGAAACTGAGGGAGAATAACAAATTGATTTACACAGCTACCTGTGTTAGACTGTGTCTTGAAGTTATTGGGGACCTTATAGAACCCACTCAACATCCCACACAAAATTGAATCGTAGAATCCATACAGCGCAGAAGGAGGCCATTTGGCAGATTGAGCCTGCACCATCAATCTCACCCAGCTCTATCCCTGTAACCCCACGTATTTACTCTGCTAGTCCCCCTGACACCAAGAGGCAATTTAACATGGCCAATCCACCTAACCTGCGCATCTTTGGACTGTGGGAGGAAATTGGAGCACCCAGAGAAAACCCACGCAGGCATGGGGATAATGCGCAGACTCCGCACAGACAGTGACCCAAGTCAGGAATCGAACCCGGGTCCTTGACGCTGTGAGGCAGCAGTGCTAACCTCTATGCCGCTGAAAAATATATATCAAAGAGAAACTTCTATTATGTTAACTAAACCCAACAAATTAGTCCAAGATACCTAAATTATGTATTTAACATAGAACACTACAGCACAAACAGGCCCTTCGGCCCACAAGCTGCGCCGATCACATCAATACCCACCAATCCATAGACCTATCTATAACCCCCAAACCCATTAAATCCCATATACTCATCCAGAAGTCTTTTAAAAGACCCCAGCGAGTTCACCTCCACCACCACTGACGGCAGCCGATTCCATTCACTCACCACCCTCTGAGTGAAAAACTTGCCCCTAACATCACCTCTGTACTTGCTTCCCTGCACCTTAAATCTGTGTCCTCTCGTAGCGACCATTTCAACCCGGGGAAATAGCCTCAGAATCCACCCTATCCATTCCTCACAACATTTTATAAACCTCTATCAGGTCTCCTCTCAACCTACGCCTCTCCAGGGAGAAGAGTCCCAGCTCCCTCAACCTATCTTCATAAGGCATGCCTCCCAATCCAGGCAACATCCTTGTAAATCTCCTCTGCACCCTTTCAATAGCTTCCACGTCCTTCCTATAGTGAGGCGACCAGAACTGCGCACAGTACTCCAAGTGGGGTCTGACAAGGGTCTTATAAAGTTGCAGCATTACCTCCCGACTCCTAAACTCAATCCCATGATTAATGAAGGCCAGTACACCATACGCCTTCTTGACCACATCCTCCACCTGCGAGGCCAATTTAAGAGTCCTGTGGACCAGGACCCCAAGATCCTTCTGCTCTTCAACACTGCTAAGACTCCTGCCCTTGATAGTGTATTTACAAGCAGTAATAATGCAAAGTAAACAAGATGATCTTACAATATCCTTACTGTGTTGGAACACATTAAAATACAGATTTTCTAGGTTTATTCAGGGTTGTCACCCCTAAGCAGTAGATGCTTTCAATCTTTTTTTATTTGATAGTAGGCAGGGTGTTTAGCCTGTCCACACAGAGCTTGTCCTATGCTCTGTGCATAGGACAGAGCATAGGACTGTCCTATGAGATACAGGACATCCCATATCCCATATGGGAGCTTAATTTTTATTAGTAAGGAGTGTACTGAAATAAAAAAAAAATGAGAGTTAAAAGTTACACTGCACAATTTTCAGAGTATTGCACATAAAGCAACAGAAAAATTGCCAAGTTTCAATATTACATTAACTAGCTTTTAAGTTGATACCATAGAGTGAATGAGAAACGGCTGTCAACATGGCAGCCACATACTGGAACAAGTTTTCTGTAAAAGGTGATTAACATCAAGCCATTAATTTTTATAGGACATGAGCAGGTTAATACAAATAGCAGATTCTATTCCTGCCATGACTGTCAATTTCAACTGACATGAGGGCCAAGGTTGTTCAGATACCACAGGCAGTTCATGACTCGGGTTATATTCGTGCAATCCAAACTAGCATCAGGAAACACTGGCCTTGATATTCATTGGGTTGATGATCATAGTAGCCATAAGTGTAGGTTTCCCAAGCTCTGTGGAGTTTCAATTTCTTGGGGAATTTATTTCTTATTTCCAATCCCACCTCGAAGATAGCCTGTTTGCCAGGCTGCTTGTCGAACAAGGAACAGGTAGATTTAGTGGTTAGAGGCCTAAGAGAAGATTCATAGGACAAGCTTGTTGGGTCTAGGGGAAACAATCCTGTTCCTCCCAATCCTCAAGTACTTGCCTTATGGATCCAGGGCATCTTGCCTTCTTTTATTTGCCATTTTCTAACATACAGGAAACACAACCAGTGTGTTAAATTAGAAACGTTGTTAAAATTTAGGTAGCTAGCCATCTTAAAAAGTTTTCCATGGCCACTCCAGTCAGTCATCTATTTTGCCTCTATTAGTATTGAAGGAAAGCAGGTTAAAGGCATGTTAGGTTCCCATTTGTATTTTAACAGTTTCACCTTCCCACAACAAAGATTGACAAAGAAATTGATAAAGAAGGGTAGGATAAACTATGAAGCTGGGCTAGCGCTTAATATAAAAAAGGATAGCAAGAGTTTTTAATAAGTATATAAAAAGGAAGAGGCTGGCTAGGGTGAACGTTGGACCCTTAGAGGATGAGAAGGGGGACTTAGTGGTAGGGGATGGGGAAATGGCTGAGGTCTTGAATAACTTTTTTGTTTTGGTCTTCACGGAGGAGGACATGAATAATTTGCCGGGTGTTAGAGATGGAACGGTGGTAGGACTGGAGGGTCTCGATGACATTACTGTTACTAGAGAGGTGGTGCTCGACAGACTGGAGGGGCTGATTGTGGACAAGTCCCCAGGACCGGATGGAATGCATCTGAGGGTTCTGAAAGAAATGGCAGAGGTGATAGTGGATGCCTTGGTGGTTATTTTCCAGACATCGCTGGATTCCGGGGAAGTGCCGGAAGATTGCAAAGCGGCTAATGTTACACCGTTGTTTAAGAAGGGTGCCAGGCAAAAGGCGGGGAATTATAGGCTTGTTAGTTTAACGTCTGTTGTAGGTAAAATGTTAGAATCTGTCATCAAGGAGGAAATAGCGAGGCATCTTTTCCTGTTCGGCCGGGATGGGGTTGGTCTGAACCGTGCTGGGACCAGAGTGCTGGCGAATCGTGCAAAGAGGACTGTAGACAGGGCTTTAAACTAATTGGGGGGGCGGGTAGGTAGGTGATGTTACGAGGCCTAAAGTTAAGGAGAGGGTACAGGTAAGGGTGGAGGCCGAGGATGTCCCAATAATAAAAGGAGTAGGGGGCGTGAGTATGAATAGGGTCCAGGGGAAGGCTGGGATGAAGGCACTTTATCTGAATGCACGAAGCATTCGGAATAAAGTGGATGAGCTGGTGGCGCAGATCGACACAAATGGATATGATCTGGTGGCCATTACAGAGACGTGGCTGCAAGGTGACAGGGACTGGGAGCTGAATGTCCAGGGGTATCAAGTGTTTAGGAAGGATAGGCGGGAGGGAAAAGGGAGGGGCGTAGCTCTGCTGATTAAGGATAGCATCAGGGTGGTAGCAAGGGATGATATTGGAGCCAAAGAGCAGAAAGTGGAATCGTTGTGGGTAGAGATTAGGAACAGCAAAGGGAGGAAGATGCTGGTGGGTGTTGTCTATAGGCCCCCGAATAATGATCTGGAGGTGGGGCGGGCTGTTAACGCGCAAAAAAGTGCGGCGTGCAGGAATGGGACGGCCGTAATTATGGGGGATTTCAATCTGCGTATTGATTGGTCGACCCATGTTGGACGCGGTGGGCTCGAGGAGGAGTTCTTGGAATGCTACCGGGATAGTTTCCTTGAGCAGTGTGTGTTGGAGCCGACGAGGGAGCAAGCTGTTTTGGATCTGGTGTTATGTAATGAGGTGGGTAGAATCAGGGACCTTGTGGTGAAGGATCCTCTTGGGGAGAGTGATCATTGTATGGTGGAGTTTCTGGTGCAGATGGAGGACGACAAAGTGGGTTCCCAGACACGTGTCCTTTGTTTGAACAGAGGGGAGTACGGTAGGATGAGAGAGGAATTGGCGAATGTGGACTGGGGGAGCGCGTTGGAAGGTAGGTCTGCTGAGGAGCACTGGAGGATTTTTAAGGAGATCTTTCTTGGTGCTCAGCAGAAATTTATTCCGATGGTCAAAAAGGACCGTAGGAGGAGAGGTAATCAGCTGTGGATAACAAAGGAGGTGAAGGAAAGTGTTAAATTAAAAGCGGAGGCATTTAGAGTAGCTAAGAGTAGTGGGCGAGAAGAGGATTGGGAGAGGTTTAAATGCGGCTGTATAGGGCAGTGGCGAGGCCGCAGCTGGAGTACTGTGTGCAGTTTTGGGCGCCGTACTTACGCAAGGATATTTTGGCCTTGGAGGGAGTGCAGAGGAGGTTTACTAGGCTGATGCTGGAGTTGAGGGGGTTGAGCTATGAGGAGAGGCTGAATAAACTAGGCTTGTACTCGTTAGAGTTTAGAAGAATGAGGGGAGATCTCATTGAGACGTATAAGATGATGAATGGGATGGATAGGATAGAGGTGGAGAGACTCTTCCCGCTCAGAAAGGACAGTCGGACTAGGGGGCACAGCCTCAAGATAAAGGGGGGGCGGTTTAGAACAGAGTTGAGGAAGAACTTCTTCACTCAAAGGGTGGTGAATCTCTGGAATTCTCTGCCTGTTGAAGTGGTGGAGGCTACCTCGCTAAATATTTTTAAGAAGAGGGTTGATGGGTTTTTGATAAGAGAGGGGATTAAGGGTTATGGGGAGAGGGCGGGAATGTGGAACTGAGCCACGACAGATCAGCCATGATCTTATTGAATGGCGGGGCAGGCTCGAAGGGCCAGATGGCCTACTCCTGCTCCTATTTCTTATGTTATGTTCTAATCTTACACATTTTTTGAGGTTAAAATTATCCCAATCACATCAGTGGTCCAACGCAAAGGTAAACACGACTTGCAGTCAATAAAACAGAATATACAAGGTCCATGTTTTTCCTCTGCAGCCATAGAGACCATAATAGAGAATTAATGAATGTTATGTTACAGTTGAATAAAATGTCGGTTAGGCTACATTTGGGATACTGTGTCCAATTCTGGTCACCACATTACCAGAAGGACATGGAGACTTGAGAGAGTGTAGAAAAGATTTACCAGGATGTTGCCTGGAATAGACGGAATTAGTTACGAGGAGAGATTGAATAAACTGAGATTGCTCTCCCTGGAAAGGCGGCGACTGAGGGGCGACCTGATAGGAGTTTGTAGAATTATGAGAGGCATAGATAGGACAAACAGTGGAAGCTCTCTCTCAGGGCAGAAATGACAATTACAAAGGGACACATTCAGAATAAGAGGGAAACGGTTCAGTGGAGATGTGGGGGGGAAGTTTCTCCCCCTGCCGCGCGCCACCGCCACGAGGGTCATCGGGGTCTGGAATGCACTGCCAAGTGGGGTGGTTGAGGCAGTTACATTAGCCACATTTAAGACTAATCTTGATAGGCTTGTGAACAAACAAATAGAAGGATTTAAGCTGTTGGTTTTAGATGGGTAACCGTGATTAGCGCAGGCTTGGAGGGCCGAAGGGCCTGTTCCTGTACTGTACTTTCAGCACAATGAGACCAACTGAAATGCTTTTTTGGTTCTTTGGTGCCCTTTCCTGTAACATACCATGGACAAAATTACCTTGTGCATCCAAAATAGATTCTTAAATCAGCCTTCTAAATTTGTGCAGGTGAATAAAGAGTTTTAATTTTTGAGATAGATGATAAATTCAAGAATTATTTAGTTTAAGAAATTAAGATATTTTAGGATGCAATATTGTCAATCATGTGCTGCACAAGCAGTATAACTCTAGTAGCATAACTCTAGCAGCAGTGTATATCAACTAGATTTGTACATATCCGATTGGATTAAAGTTAGCCAGTCACATTTTTTCCTTCCCTCCAGTGTTTTTGATCCTTCAAGAATCAACTCAGCTGAGAGCCAAAGCAGCTCAATATCCAAGGTGTGAGAATGCTGCTCTTAAAGGAGCAATTCGGTGACGAATGCAAGTAACTACAATTAGCTATTTCACGGCTAGTCTAAAATGGTGAATTAACTTTAATATTAAAGCTTTAATCAAAGTAACTTGATGGGGATGCTTTCATCGTTTAAAATATTTTAGAAACTTACTATGGGAACCATTGGAAGAGGGTCTTAGTTTTCCAATACCTGGTGAAAGACCCATTTTCTCATATGCAATGGAAAGGAGTTGACAATGACCTGAAGCAGTAACTGAGTGAGCACACAAGCATTATCTACTGAAGCATTATAACTGAGGTTGGTTGAATAGTTTCCCATTTGTTCTGTAGGTTTTCTGTAGGAAAATAAAGAGTCGATGCAATGACACAACCTTGTTCGACCCCAGTTTGCACTAAGGTAGGTTTTCGGGTGGGTCTGTTGGTGAGGATCACAACTTGCATGTCATTGTAGAGTAGGCAGAATACGATCACAAATTTGAGGACAAACAATTTAAAGATGGAACACACTACACTCTGATCAGAGAATTTCTCTACGCTGATGACGCTGTACCACTCACCCACGTGGAAACTCAGCTACAAAAACCGAGGACTGTCTCTCCCATGCCAGTAACATGCTCTCCATGACAGTGCAAGCAATGTTACAGTTAAAAGTGAAGACAAACACAAGGCTGGGACAACCCTGGTTGGTTTATTTGGATGCAAGACTGACTAGCTGAAGGATTTTCTTACACTGAAGCAAACAAAAATATCAGTACTACCTTGGATGAGGACACACAAGATTCACCTGGAAAATCCAAAGAAATATCTTCTTGGAAAAAAATGATCTTTGCAGGTGTAGAGTGTGAAGACTTGATAGGGCTATTGAACCGTTGCAGAATTTGAAATAAGCTAAGCGTCATGAAAACAGCAGTCATAGGGCAATATGTTACTTCCCTGCCCCTCACATTAAACAAAGTAATTAGCAAATTCTGCTACCTCAAGTCCAAGGTGCTAGACAATCTGTCCCTTGAAGAAAAGTCTTATAAATGCAGAAAGAAAGCAGCTACTACCTTTGATCGACTCATGAAATGCTCATGAGATATTAAGCTGACCATTTATAAGGCCTTTGTAATCAGCACCCTGCTGTGAAACACAGATAACTTAAGAGCCATTGAGAAAAGAAGCTCAACAATTCCCATCTTGGGGAGACACAGTGGCACAGGTTAGCACAGCTGCCTCACAGCTCCAGGGATCTGGGTTCAATACCCGGCTTGGGTGACTGTGGAGTTTGCACTTTATTTCCTTGTTTGCATGAGTTTCCTCCGGGTGCGCTGGTTTCCTCCCACACTCCAAAGATGTCGGGTTAGGTTGACTGGTCATGCTAAATTGTCCCTGAGTGTCCTGGGATGTCTAGGTTAGAGAGATCAGTGGGGTAAATATGTGGGTCATGGGGATAGGACCTGGGTGGAATTGTGTCAGTGCAGACTTGATGGGCCAAATGGCCCCCTTCTGGACTGTAGGGATTCTATTGAACTTCACAGCGTGGCACATCATAGGTTTATCTGGCAAATGGAATTTAATGTTGGCAAGTGTGAGGTGGTCCACTTTGGTAGGAATAATGGTAGGAAGGACTATTACTTACGTGGCGAAAAACTGCAGCAGGCGACGGTGCAGAGGGACCTCGGGGTCCTTGTGCATGAGTCGCAAAAACCCAGCTTGCAGGTGCAGCAGGTGGTCAGGAAGGCGAATGGGATGCTGGCCTTCATAGCGAGGGGGATTGAATATAAAAGTAGGGAGGTCTTGCTGCGGCTGTATAGGGCATTGGTGAGGTCGCAGCTGGAGTACTGTGTGCAGTTTTGGGTGCCGCACTTACGCAAGGATATTTTGGCCTTGGAGGGAGTGCAGAGGAGGTTTACTAGGCTGATACCGGAGTTGAGGGGGTTGAGCTATGAGGAGAGGCTGAATAAATTAGGCTTGTACTTGTTAGAGTTTAGAAGAATGAGGGGAGATCTCATTGAGACGTATAAGATGATGAATGGGATGGATAGGATAGAGGTGGAGAGACTCTTCCCGCTCAGAAAGGATAGTAGGACTAGGGGGCACAGCCTCAAAATAAAGGGGGGGCAGTTTAGAACGGAGTTGAGGAGGAACTTCTTCACTCAAAGGGTGGTGAATCTCTGGAATTCTCTGCCCGTTGAAGTGGTGGAGGCTACCTCGCTAAATATTTTTAAGACGCAGGTTGATGGGTTTTTGATAAGAGAGGGGATTAAGGGTTTTGGGGAGAGGGCGGGAATGTGGAACTGAGCCACAACAGATCAGCCATGATCTTATTGAATGGCGGGGCAGGCTCGAAGGGCTAGATAGCCTACTCCTGCTCCTATTTCTTATGTTCTAAGACAAAAATCACAAATGCGACAGTCCTCTCAAAAGGCAAAGCTCCTAAGTTTGTTAGCACTCAGAATCAGCTTTGTTAACTCAGGATAGAAAACGGTTGCAAACCCAAGGATTTTCCATACGGCAAGGCAGATGGAGCCAGATGACCAAAGTTCCATGTCATTCTTGCAAGTGTCCTTGAAATGAAGGTCCAAAACACCAATTAGCACATCTGGGAATCAGCAGCTGACAGAGGAAAAAGGCAATGTCTGCTGTGAACTGATGTGTACCACTACGATAGCAGGTGGCTACAACATTTTGACAACAGATGCCAATGCTGAAACCACCAATCTACTACACACTTGGAAACTTCATATGTGGTAGAACCTGCCTCAAGGATTGGTATCGTCAGCCAAATGTGCGTCACCTGAAAACAATCCATCTCAAATGGATTTGTTTACTGCATGCCCATTAGCTGTTGTAGAGGGAAAGAATCTGGAACTACATATAGAGCATTAATAAAGAAATCATGAGGATACCTAGTTCATCAAGAAGGATTTTTTACATCCACGTTAACAGAGCTTCAATTCAACATTTCATCCAAATTATGGCAACTCCAACAATACAACATTCCTAGGAAGGTACTGAAAAAGCAGTGTTTGGGTTGTGTGTTGTATAGGGACAATGCTTTTAAGTATCACCAAAGCAGCAAACAAACGTGATTTGTATATTGTTTGATACTACTATAGTCATTTATGTGGCTGATTTATAGATCCCAAATACATATTAACTTCAAAGCTCTGAAATTAGAAACAGAAAATACTCCACTATTCCAGTTTTCTAAAATATACATTGTCAACGTACATTTAAATTAATTCCTTAGTTATTTGTAACAGCTTTGTAAGGATTTAAATAAATGCCCCGGCTGTTGAGATTTTCAAATGCCATTAGAGAGAATGAACGTACACCAGAAAATACAAACAATTTGAACAGTTTACTGCTGATCTGTTTGAAGTGTTACTGAGCTAAAGCTGTGCAGCTGATTAAATTGCCAGTCAGTGCAGAGCAGCCTTTGAAAAATAAATGTTAGTTAGTGGGATAGGTACTTTGCCTGTGCCCCTGAGCAACCCTCTCCCACCAAGGGGACCACAAAACAACTAATCCAACAATTGCAGCAATGGAAAAAAAAAAGTGATGTTGAACAGACACCATATCAAGATGTTCAGTTATCCTAAGCCAAGTGTGACCTGGTCATTTAAAAACTCCTCCAGCAGAAAAAAATGTGTATGTTTGTTCAGAAAACTCATTCACAATTTTTTAAGCTGTATCAAGTTGGTGATGGCCACAATTCTGGCCAACTCAAAAGCTACCTAATCTTTGGTTTGCTAATTGGTTGTGACACAGATTCACTCAAATGGCCTTTAAGGTTAGACATTTCATTATTATCCATGTGTGGATTTTTCAAAAGTCTGAATGAAGCATTTTGTGTGGAATTAAGAGGATTTAGAAATTGGAGTTACTGCTTTCCAGAAATATAAATACTCATGATTGCTGCAAAAACACAATTACACAAAATAAATTTAAAAGAAAGGTAGTTTTAAATTTAACAATCCTTGTCACTGATAATAAAAGCAGTCCGAACACATTGAGTTACTTTGTTAGCAGTAAACAAACTTGTAAGTCTTAGGTGTTGTGATCGGTTAAAAGATCTCCAGAGTATCTGGAATAAACTGGTAAATCTTCTACTTTGAATTGTGAAATTAACCAACAATTTGGAGGGCAAATGTTGCAGCCCCAGGATATCACTTGACTGTTAGAGCAAGGTCAACTCAGGACTTCAGGGTGTCAAATGACAGGTAACATTCAGAACAATGCTGAAGAATGACTACTTCCAACAAGAAAGAATACAACTACAGCCAAAGTGCAATGGCACCCACCATCAGCCATCAACCAAACAGCTCAAGAGGAAGGTGCGGTTTGCTTAGACCACATCTTTCCACTGGACTCAATCCTTGCAACATCAGTAAAATGGGATTGCAGTACATACTGGCTGCAGACAGAAGTGCTGCAACTTACATCCCAACCCACGGACTCCATCATTTAGACAAGACAAAAGCAGCAGACCACCTGCATGATCCCCTCTAAAACACACATCTTCTGGACTTGAATATAAAACATAATTCCTCCATATTCACTGGGTCAATATTCAACACCATTACTACTAGAGCTGCAGCAGTAGAAGACAGCAGTCCACCATCATCTCTGCAGATAACTAGGTTAATAAATGTGGAAAAGACAAAATCAGGCTTTGCTATGAAACCACACCTGTTCCCAACACAAAAGTTAAATGAACAGTTTCAATGAATTACTGATGCAAGTTAGGGGAATGATTTATTTTTTGCTGATCCACATTCAGCTTTTCCCATGCCATCAGGGTCAATGATTTGAGAGGTTTGCCTGATGTACCATTTAACACAACACACCACATTTATTCGGAATCATGATTTACTTCAGTTAATTTTTAACAACTTTTTTTTGTGCATGAAGTTTGCAAGATATTGGGATTGTTTCACAGATTTAAGGGATGAGTTAGTTCTGAAATTACACAAATATGGCGAGGTTTACTGCTGAACAGCAGTGCATGTAGACCATCAAGTTTTCTTAGAATTTGGAAATAAATTAGAGAATTAAGAGGTTCAACTTGGGAGCAGTTTCAAATGTGAAAGAGATCCAAGTTTTAAGCTAAACACAAAGCTTTCTCTCCTGTTCATGCCAAGACGATACAGTATCAATTAAATTGCTGTTTGCATTGTAGAGTAAGTGGTTAAAACATTAATCTAGATGATTAATTGCCACAAAGAACAAAAGAATGCAGAAATGAAACCATAGCCCACCAACCTAATTCAAATCAGAGCCTTTTTCAGTACTAGCCTTGACCTAGTGATATTATACTTTTCTTGAATTGTGAGCTCAATTTCCAGAGGCTTGCGCACATAACTCAGGCTGATGCTGCTGGAGCATCACATTGTCTCTGGTCAACATTTATCACTCATCCAACATCACCAAAAGATAGTTCACTGCTTTATTTCATTGATGCTTATCTGCCATGTTTCTTACATTTTACTTCAAAGTAAAGCACTTTGGGATGTCCCAAAGTTATGAATGGCTCTATACAAATTTAAGTTTGTTCCTTCATCCTATATAACTACTTACAATGCAGGAGTAAATGAGTAGCTTCCTCAAGAAATAACACCACATTCAAATATTATTAATTGTAAAGGCATTTGAGAATTATGGCAATACTTTTCCTGACCTTACACACTGAAGGATATACATACTTTGGGCATCAATAGTTACAAAGACGTATATTTTTATTTTGTTTTAAGGATAAGGGATTTCAAATCTCTAAATCTGAGCATGCATTTGTTGCCAAATTTTTAAAGGCAAGTTTCAACCCATTGGTCTCTCACTAGAAGTCTTATCTAAAAGAACTCTGACCAACCACAGGACATAAAAGTAAAAAGACAGACTATGAACAAGCTTATTTCTAACACAATGACTTATAATTCAACTGCACATAGCATATTTCAACCCACAGATTCAAAGATGTTCAAATTAAAGGAAACTGACTAACTAATAATACATTTTTAAAAAATTTACTTCATTCATAAAGTTACAAAGCCAAACCAAACCACTCAGTGGACTGGGAAGCCTCATCTCACTTGCTCCAAAAACCAAAGTCAAACTGAATCCAACTCATGGTTCCCCACAAGACAGACAAAAGATCCAAGCCAACAACAGAAGACATTGCACGCTATCTTTGGGCTTAATCTGAAGCTTGACCAACTAAATTTTTTTAAAAGAAATTTTACTCCATTCTTAAAAGTTACAAAGCCAATGCTCAGAGTGGATCAGCAGATCCATCCCTTGCTTACTCCAAAAAACAAATTCAAATTCCAAATGAATCCAATCATGGGCTCCACAAAAGAGACAAATAAGATCCAACCTGACAAGATAAGGCATTGCACCCCATCTTGGGCTTGATCTTTGTCAAAGGGCTGAAAAGACATAGCGAACACGTTTCTACTAAGACACACAATCACAGTACCTACTGTTGGCTAGTCAGGTGTAAAATTGTTTTTTGATGACCGTACCTAGAAAGCAAAGGAAATGAACTAGACCTAGCTGTATCAGAATTATTCTCAAGTCATTCTTCAGTCTGGGAAAATAACAATAATTGGGGGAGTGACTTCTCAAATTGCTCATATTCATTTAAATTCATAATTGAAGAGTCTCATTTGGGGGATTCCAAACATTAACTCTTCCTTTCCCCACAGATGGAGCTGGGATCTGAGCTTTTCCCAACATTTTCTGTATTATTTTAAGTGACATTGATTTAGGGAATAGATAAAAATTGATCGGAACTAAAGGGATAGCTTAGGTAGGGGGAATAAAAAAAAACATGCTCAGGGAGATGTAATGTACAATTGGGGCATCTATGTGCATCATATAAATGTTTAAGCACTGTTACATGCACTAAGGTTCCTGAGAGATGGGTCACTAATGAAAACCCTGTTCCTTCTATTCCCCACCCAAAAATAAAATCCATAAGTGAAAGGGAGCAAAATTTCCACAATCCCTCAAGTTTTAAAACGTTATGATTGCACACGAGATATAGTTATAGAACATTATTCCACCAGGAGATGGTTTAGGCCCTTCCCCTCCCCCCACTTGAGGGGGGCACTCACTTTCTCCTCCCCCCAACTCGGGGAGGGCACCCACCCTCACCCCGTTTGGGGGGGGGGGGGGGGGAGAAAACACATGAGATACAGTTATAGAACATCATTTCACCAGGAAATAGTCTAGACCCTTCCCCTCCCCCCACTTGAGG
This sequence comes from Carcharhinus amblyrhynchos, assembly GCF_965287045.1. Taxonomy (NCBI): domain Eukaryota; kingdom Metazoa; phylum Chordata; class Chondrichthyes; order Carcharhiniformes; family Carcharhinidae; genus Carcharhinus; species Carcharhinus amblyrhynchos. Next base: position 61,671,816 of record NC_137335.1, read on the forward strand.
GGGGCACTCACTCTCTCCCCCTTCACCCCGTTGGGGGGGGTGGGGGGGCACTCACTCTCTCCCCTCTCACCCCGTTGGGGGGGGGTGGGGGGCACTCACTCTCTCCCCCCTCACCCCGTTGGGGGGGGTGGGGGGGCACTCACTCTCTCCCCCCTCACCCCGTTGGGGGGGCACTCACTCTCTCCCCCCTCACCCCGTTGGGGGGGGTGGGGGGGCACTCACTCTCTCCCCCCTCACCCCGTTGGGGGGGGTGGGGGGGCACTCACTCTCTCCCCCCTCACCCCGTTGGGGGGGGTGGGGGGGCACTCACTCTCTCCCCCCTCACCCCGTTGGGGGGGGTGGGGGGGCACTCACTCTCTCCCCCCTCACCCCGTTGGGGGGGGGGTGGGGGGGCACTCACTCTCTCCCCCCTCACCCCGTTGGGGGGGGGGGTGGGGGGGCACTCACTCTCTCCCCCCTCACCCCGTTGGGGGGAGTGGGGGGGCACTCACTCTCTCCCCTCTCACCCCGTTGGGGGGGGTGGGGGGGCACTCACTCTCTCCCCTCTCACCCCGTTGGGGGGGTGGGGGGGGGCACTCACCCTCTCCCCAGTCGGGGGACACAACCCTCACCGACCCTCCCTTCCCTCTCCAAAAACGGCGCTTACCTCAAGTCCCCTGCAAACCCCTCGCCTTCAGAAACATCTCAATCCGCAAAGCAGCCGCCGAAAAGATAAAAGGGGGGCGGGGGGGGGGGAAGGTGGTGAAGAAAGAAGGGAAAAGAGGCGGCTCCGGCGCGGACAGGCTCGACTCCAACTCCGACTCCGACCAAAGGAAAGGTTTTAATGGGCACTGGGTGAGTGTGAGGCCCCAACAGCCTGGGGTTTTCCTAACGGGAATAATAGCAGTAGCAGCAGCACCGCCACCGCTGCACTGACTGGCTTCCCCGGACGGTTAATGGTGATCGCAGCCAGTATTCAGAGGAAGAAGATGCAGAGACGGAGAGAGGGTGGGAGTGGGGGATGGGATAGGAGCAGGAGGGGGGGAGGGGGCTAACGGACACCCCCCAAACGCCATGGCAACCGCTGACTGACAGCCGGAGCCCACCACTCGCGCGCGGCGCCCCGTGCCCCAGGCTCCTGGCAACCGGCAAGCCAATGGCAGGCGGCGGCTTGGAGAGGGGAGGGGGGAGGGGGCGGGGCCTCCGGTGAGAGCCGGAGGTGAGTCACCGCAGCCACTTGTCTTTCTGCTTCAGTACCCACCCCTAAGCCTGCCACTCAAGCCCCCAGCATCCACATGGTTACTGATAGATGTCTGAAGCCAGCACAGCTTCTGCCCTGCCATCAGGCTTTTGAGTGGACCTGTCATGTATTAAGCTGATCTTTCTCTCTACCCTAGCTGTGACTGTAACACTATATTCTGCACCCTCTCCTTCCCTACTCTCCTCTGTGGACAGGATTTTCTGGCCACATTCGTCGCAAGACCAAAAATTCCCGCCCCCGAGGTCGACAGACCTTTGCATGGTCCGTCTGCTATGATTCCTGTGACTGACAAGAAGGGAAAATTCCACCCTATGACTTTTGAATGGACCTACTACCTATTAAGCTGATCTTTCTCTACACTCTAGCTATGACTGTCGCATTATATTCTGCACCCATTCCTTTCTTTCTCCCCACGTCCCCTGTGGGCAAGATTTTCCGGCTGCATTTGTCGCAAGACCAGAAAATCCCGTCCCTGAGGCAAACTGATGTTTGCATGGTCCGCCCGCTATGATTCCTATGACTGACGGGAAGGGAAAATTCCACTCTATGACTTTTGAATGGACCTACTATCTATTAAACTGATCTTTCTCCACACCCTAGTGACTGCCACACTATATTCTGCACCCTTTCCTTTCCTTCTCCCCTATGTTCTATATGAACGGTATGTTTTATCTGTATATCGTGCAAGTAACAACACTTTTCACTGCGCCCCAATGCAGGTGACAACAATAAACCAAATCAAATATTGTCCAAGGCTGCAAAAAAACAAAATCTGGGAGCACTGATGATGCTAAATAGTAAAAGAAAATCCCACATATTAACAAAACACATCCAGAAGTGTTTTAGATTGCATTTTTGCATAATGCAAAGGAAATCAGACAAATCCAATTTTACTACAGCTTTACTATTCAGACAGATCCAACATTTACAGTACCAAATGAGCAATACTAGTCATACAATATTCACTGTGCACAGAAGTCTGCATAAAATCACATTTACAGCATTTTCCGCTTTTATCCCAAAATTCACACTTTGTAGAATTGTAGGAGAATTACAGCACTGGTTTTTCAGGAGGCTTTTCAGCCCATCAAATCTGATCTAAATCCTAACAAGAACAACCGAGTTAGTCCCATTCCAAACCCTTTCCCCATCAGCCTACAATTAATTTTTTTCCACTTCAGGTGCGATATCCAGTTGTCTTTTGGAAGAATCTGCCTCCACCAGCCTTTCAGGCAGTTCAATCCAAAGCACAGCCGCATTCACTTTTGGCTCTTTTGCCAATTACTGTACAGTGGTGTCATCTGGTGCTTCTCCCTTCTCCCAATGGTGACAGTAGCTCTCTGTCTACTCTAGCTAGATCCTTCATGATTTTGTCACGTATCTAACTTTCAAAAATCTTCTCAACCTCTCCTCTAAAGGGGAGAAAGCCCAGTTTTTCTACTATAGCCATGTAACTGAAGCCTACAAATCTTTCCAATTCTGGTGCCCATAATTGAACACAATGCACCCCCAGTTGAAGCTGAACTAATTTTTTTAATAAAGAGTAATTATTTCTTCCTTGCTTTTGTACTTTATGCCTCTTTCTATAAAGCCCAGCCTCCTGCATGTTATTTTAACTATTTTTCCATCCTGTCTAGCACCTTGAGTGACTTGTTCGCATATAATCCCAGCTCTCTCTACTCCTGTATTTCTTTTAGAACTGTGCTGTCCAATTTATATTGTCTCTCTGCATTTATCCTACCAAAATATGTCACCTCACCCAATATACTTCATAGTTTTGTATTATCGTCATTTTATTATCAAATTTTGAAACTGTGCTCTGCACACCCAAGTTCAAGTAGTAAACAAATATATCAACGAAAGAAGTGGTCCAAGTACCAGTCCCTGGTTAACTCCGCTGCATAACTTCCTGCTGTTCAAAACACAACAGTTCATGTCTGGTCTCTGTTTTTTACCATTTATGCCTTGGTTAACATAATTTCTACCCTTTAGCCAACTTCTTATTAATGCAGGTACTATTCCTGATATTCCATGGGCTTCAACTTTGCTAACATCGTGTGGCATTTTATCTAATGTCTTTTGGAAGTCCATATACCATCAACTGCATTAGCCTCAATTAATCTTCTGTGTTACATTGTAAAAAACCTCAGTCAAATTAGTTAAATGCAATTTTTCTTTAACAAGCCCATGCTGGCTTTCCTTAATGAAGCCACACTTGTTCAATTGGCTGTTATTTTTGCCAGGATTATTGTTTCTAAAAGCTTTGCCATTAGGGGAGGCACAACAACATAGTGGTTAGCACTGCTGCTTTACAGCACCAGGAACCAACCTTGGCCACTGTCTGTGTGGAGTTTGCACATTCTCCCTGTGCCTGCGTTGGTTTCCTCCGGGTTCTCTGGTTTTGTCCTACAGTCCAAAGATGTGTAGGTCAGGTGCATGGGCCATGCTAGATTACTCCTCAGTGTCAGGGGAACCAGCAGGATAAATTTATTACATGGATAGGGCCTGGGTGGGTTGTTGTCAGTGCAGGCATGATGGGCTGAATGGCCTCCTTCTGCACTGTGGGGATTCTAGGATCTTTCAAGGTGAAATTGACTAGCCAATAGTTGCTGGGTTTCCCCTTATGCCCCTTTTTGAACACAGAGATTTCAAAGCAGTTCCTTTTACTTTTTTCTATAGCAACAATTCAAACCAAAAACTTAATTTAAATAAAACAAACATTGATTGCAAATGTAGTTTACCTGCCACCTCCAGCAGCTCATTGCCTAATGTGTTTGCACAAAATTACTGTGTGCAATTATTTATTTCAGCTGTTAGCACATTTAAAATAAATTTGGCTATTTGCATTAGTGTCATTATTGAAAATAAACAAGGTAATGCTACCTTTAAAACAGTTTACAAAAAAGAGACTTGCATGTAGAAAATGACTGCTTTATTCAAGAATTTGAAGCTCTTAAGTAAGGCACGGGATGATTCTGATCCTAGCCTGGCAGAAGCTTGGAATCCGAAAACGAAACAAAAGTGTCGTAAATGCAAAGCAGCAACATTAGCATCTGAAAATAAAAAAGGAAGGATAGATATTCTGAGAGAGACAATATATTAATCAGAACTGAAAAGAGAAGACAGGAAAGTTCACTTGATCAAAATAGAGGAAAAGGCAGGTAGTAACAACTAGGTGGCCAGATATGCTGCATAATAAAATAAAGTGACAGTTCTGATGTGTAAAATAGCTTGTGAATGTATTTTTCTAAAAAGCTGGAAGGAGATGATATGTTCTGGATGATTCATCAAAGTATCTCTTGCTTTGAAAAGATTTTAGAAAGACAGAAATTGAACAACTGAGCTCCAAATAGAAAATCAAGTTCAATATGATTGAAAGAAATTGACCGGAAAATAGAACAGATAGCTTGGGTCTGGAGGTGCTAACTGAAGTGTTCAGAATAGGGGGTTGCTGGTGAAGACTAAAGTTTAAAGTTTATTTATCAGTGTCACAAGTAGGCTTATCTTAAAACTTCAATGAAATTACTGTGAAAATCCCCGAGTCGTCACACTCCAGCATCTGTTTGTGTACACTGAGGGAGAATTTAGCATGGCCAATGCATCTAACCCGCACATCTTTCGGACTGTGGATGCAAACCAGAGGACCCAGAAGAAATCCATGTGGACAGAGGAGGAACCATAAAACTCCATTGGATCGTAGAATTTCTGCAGTGTAGAAAAAGGCCATTTGGTCTATAGAGTCTGCACTGACCACAATCCCACCCAGGCCCTATTCCCGAAACCCTACATATTTACCCAGCTAATCCCCCCAGACTAGGGTCAATTTAGCATAGCCAATCAACCCAACCTGCACATCTTTGAACTCCACACAGACAGTGACCCAAGCTGGGAATCAAACCCGGTCCCTGGCGCTGTGAGGCAGCAGTGCTAACCATTGTACTACCATGCTGCCCATTATGTTCATACATTCCGGAAGTTAGCTTTTGGCTTGATGCTAACATTGAAGACAGAGAGTAGGTGGAAAGGTGCATTTCAAAATGGAAATCAGTAACCAGTTGTGTTCCACAGGGATCAGTGCTGGGACCTTTGCAGTTTGTAGTATATATAAATGACCTGGAGGAAAACGTAGGTGGTTTGATTAGTAAGTTTGTAGATGACGCAAAAATTGGCAAAGTTGCAGATAGTGACAAGGATTGTCAAAGGATACAGCAGGATATAGATAGAGTGCAGACTTGGGCAGATAAATGGCAGATGGAATCTAATCTAGACAAATGCGACGTGATGCATTTTAGAAAATCAAATTCAGGTATGAATTATATAGTAAATACAGAACCCTAAGGAACATTTACATACAGAGGGATCTGGGCGTTTGGGTCCATAGACCTTTGAAAGTGGCAACACAGGTGGATAAGGTGTGCAAGAAGGCATAGAACATGCTTGCCTTCATCGGCTGGGGCATCGAGTATAAAAGCTGTTAAGTTATGTTACAGCTGTATAAAGCTTTAGTTAGGCCGTACTTGGAATATTGCTTGCAGTTCTGGTCGCCACACTACCAGGAGGTTGTGGATGCTTTGGAGTGGGTGCAAAGAAAGTTTATCAGGATGTTGCCTGGTCTGGATGGTTTTACATATGATAAGATGTTGGATAAACTTGTTTTTTTTTAAATTGGAAAGACGGAGGCTGAAGGGTGACCTGACAGAAGGCTACAAAATTATGAGAGGCATAGACAGGATAGATAGTCAGAGGCTTTTCCTGTGGTGGAAGGGTCGATTACATGACTGCACAGGTTTAAGGTGAGAGGTGGGAAGTTTAGGGGAGACATGTGGGGGTAAGCATTTCACATAGAAGGTGGTGGGTGCCTGGAACATACTGCCAATGGAGGTTGTGGAAGCAGGCACATTAGCAACCTCAAGGTGTACCTTGATAGACACATAAATGGAAGGCAAAAAGAGATATAGAAACTACGTATTGGTGCAAGTTTGGTGGGCTGAAGGGCTTGTTCCTGTGCTGTATTGTTCTTTGATTTTATTGTACACTGTTGTTCTATCAAGCTCACCGACCTCATCTCATTCATCACCAGTTGACAATTCAGCATAACCCAATTCCGGTGTTTGTTTCCTGAGAAAAACTAATTGTTCTGGTAATAGTGTTTAGTTTGTGGTGATGATAATGCAATTGATGTGGCTATATTGTTTTTTGTGTTTAAGGGGAAAGTTTAAAAATTCAGCTTTACGCTACAGGTGGTCAGTATGTTTGGAATGAATGGAACTCATGCTGGAAGAGCAAGATGATTACTCATTTTAGCTTTGTAAGTGATAATGTGAAATAGAGTTAATGGAATTTTATTTACTTAAATTGCCCTGAACTTTCAGATTAGAGTGATTGCCAGGAACATGTGATGACATGATTTCTGTGTAGAGAAAGAAATAGTTTTTGCAGAAAAGTGTTGGAGTTTGGCTGTTCTGGTTGAAGTTAGGAGAATTATGCTGGTTTCTGAAAGCTCAACATTTCTCCAAAAACTTCAAGGCTGTTTATATTTATTATAGCAAGCAGATTTGTGATTGTTAACTGTATTTAAAATGTCATTGAAGTCAGTTGCTTATTTGCAACTGGAACAATCATAAGCTGGAAAGTAAACTTGTTTCATTATATTTTTAAATATTGGGTTCAACTGTTAATAGTTACTTTCCTTCATTTGATAGAGTTGTATTTAAACTGTGGTATTAAATAAAGCCTGTTTCACCATAAAATCCTTACTTTGTCAGTAAAACTCCTGGAAGGAAGTACCCTTTTCTCACATTTATGCCAAAATAGAAAAAATATTTGATTCATAATATACCTTGGGGTTCTGGTCTAGGACCCTAACAAGTACTTCTGCATCAGCATATTGTTACAATTCAGGTCAGAAACTCCAAAGTATTTTGTGAAGTCCGCCTGGATCATAAGTTTTGCAATTTGAATTTAACAAGGGTAAGCATGAGATGTTTCACTTCAGGTATGGTTCAAATGACACACTAGGAAGCTTTTATCAAGCAAAGTTTATTTAAGAATACAGTTAACATGTATAGAGAGAAAATTAGCAATAACTTTTACCAATTACAAACAAGAAAAAAACATGATATTGTATTAAATTTAACAGCTGAATGCCGTTCCAACCAAATAAAACTCATAAACAATACCCTTGCCACAGGTTTAGCATAGAAAACAAATTCTCAGGTGATGCCGGAACTTAATCCCTTGGTTAGGGAATTGAAACTCTGACTTCCCAGCCTTGTAACTTCCAGCAGCCCTCTTGATACACATACAGATAAACTTGAAGTCAGAACAGCCTCCCAAAACATCAGGGAGAGAAAGAGAGAGACTCTAGGTACTGGCTAGTAAACAACCAATGGCAGAATTTTCACTCCAGGAAGGCATGAAGCCTTATTTCCAGCTAGCCAACAGATTTTCCAATACCAGGAAGCGAGGGTGAGAAAAACACTGCTTTTCAATCTGATGTCCAAACATCTTCTAAACTAAAACAGCTGCTAGCAGCCAAACTGAATTCACTATGAAAAAAAATTGTTCAAAACACTTGACCTGCTAACCAGTTGTAACTTCTAAATCAATGCATTAAGCCTAGATTAAAAATAAACAGAACCCCATTTAAGCCATTGAAGCAGCAATAAAAATACATCTAAGCAAGCAGCCGGTGCCACAATGAAACCAAAAGGCCCACTTATGAACTGCAGAGAGCATGATTAAAAAATACACTTCTTCAAGGTATATTAGCTTCTCAATCTGCATTTTAAAAAAACAGGTCAATCTGAATCATGCTGGGACCAGAGTTCTGATGAATCGTATAACTAGGGCTGTAGATAGGGCTTTAAACTAAATAGTTTGGGGGGGTGGGATTCAGTTGTATTGAGAATTAGAAAATCAAAGTTAGAGGAGAAGGTAGAAGAGCAGGTTAATGATAAGGACTTTCAACTAGTTAAAGGAGCCAAGGGCTCAGGAGAGGTTAATAGAGCAGAGAGTATCGAAGGTGGCAGGAACCTAACCTCAGGTAGAGCAAAAAAGGTGACAAGTATGAGACGGGAGGTGTCAATGCAGGACTGAGGGTGTTGTATCTAAATGTGTGCAGTATACAGAACAATGTAAATGAGCTTGTTGCGCACATTGAAATTCGCTAGTACGATGTTGTGGGCATCGCAGAGAGGTGACTGCAAGGGGATCAGGTGGAATCTAACTATCCAAGATATGTGTCCTATCAAAAGTACAGGCAGATGGCAAAGGGGTTGGGATTGCATTGTTAGTAAGGAATTAAGTTAAATCGATAGCAAGAAGTGATATAGGGTCAAAAGGCATAGAATCTCTGTGGGTAGAGTTGAGGAATTGCAAGGGTAAAAAGACCCTAATGGAAGTTGTGTACAGGTCCCCTCGCAGCAGTCAGGATGTGGGGCAGAAAATAAATCGGGAGATAGAAAAGGCATATAAAAAAGGCAATATTACAATAATCATGGGGGACTTCGGTATGCAGGTGGACTGGAAAAATCAGGTAGGTTGTGGATCCCAAGAATAGGAATTTGTGAAATGTCGAAGAGATGATTTTTTTGGAGCAGCTTGTGACAGAGCCTATGAGAAAACAAGCAATTCTGGATTTGGTGATGTGTAATGATGTGGGTATGCCGGCGTTGGACTGGCGTAAACACAGTAAAAAGTTCACCTGACGAAGGGGCTAACCCCGAAAGCTTGTGAGTATATTATCAAATAAATAGGTTGGACTAAAACCTGGTGTTGTCAGACTTTTTACGATGTGTAATGAGGCAGACTTGATTAGGAAACATAAGGTGAAGGAACCCTTATGGAGCAGTGACCACAATATGATAGAATTTATCCTGCAGTTTGAAAGGAAGAAGCTGGAATCAGATGTAACGGCATTACAAGTAAATAAAGGTAACTACAAAAACATGAGGGAGGATCTGGCCAGAGTTGATTGGAAAGGGAGCCTAGCAGGGAAGACTGTGGAATAGCAATGGCAAGAGTTTTTCTGGCTTTCCACTAATCCTCACCACTTTATATGCTTTTTCTTTTGCTTTTATGCTATCCTTGACTTCCCTCGTCAGTCATGAATGCCTTGTTCAGAAGGTACAACAGAAATTCATCCCAAGGAAAAGAAAGCATGCTAAGGGGAGGACAAGGCATTCATGGCTGACAAGGGAAGTCAAGGACAGCATAAAAGCAAAAGAAAAAGCATACAAAGTGCTGACAATTAGTGGGAAGGCAGAGGATTGGGAAACCTTTAAAAATGAGCAGAGGACAACCAAAAAAGCAATAAGGGGGGAGAAGATGAAATACGAGTGCAAGCTAGCTAGTAATATAAAAGAAGATAGGAAGAGTTTTTTTTCAATATATGAAAGGTAAGAGAGAGGTAAAAATGGACATTGGACCACTGGAAAACATGATGGAGAAGTAATAATAGGAAACAAACAAATGGCAGTGGAACTGAAAAGTTACTTTGCATCAGTCTTCATTGTAGAAGACACCAATTGGATGCCAGAGCTCCAGGAGAATCAGGAGGCCCAGGTGAGTGTAATGGCCATCACTAAGGAGAAGGTTCTGGGGAAACTAAAAGGTCTGAAGGTGGATAAATCGTCTGGACTGGATGGAATACATCCCAGGGTTCTAAAAAAAAAGCCGAGGAAATTGTGGAGGCATTGGTGGTGATCTTTCAGCAATCATGAGGCAGGGAGGGTCCCAGAGGACTGGAAAGTAGCTAATGTAACACTGCTGTTTCAGAAGGGAGGGAGGCAGCAGATGGGAAATTATAGGCCGGTTAGCCTGACTTCAGTCATTGGCAAGATTTTGGAGTTCATTATTAAAGATGAGATCGCGGAGTACTTGGAAGTGCATGATAAAATAGAACTGAGTCAGCACGGCTTCATCAAGGGGAAGTTATGTCTGACAAATCTGTTAGAGTTTTTTGAGGGAGTAACAAGGAAGTTAGATGAAGGAGAACCAGTGGATGTGATTTATTTAGATTTCCAAAAGGCCTTTGACAAAGTGCTGCATAGGAGACTGTTAAATAAGTTAAGAGCCCATGGTGTTAATGGTGAGAAGGCAGAGAATGGGGATAAAGGGGTCTTTTTCAGAATGGCAACTGGTGACTAGTGGTGTGCCTCAGGGGTCAGTGCTGGGACCACAATTTTTCACAATATACATTAACGTTTTGGAGGAAGGAACTGGAGGCACTGTTGCTAAGTTTGCAGATGATACAAAGATATATAGAGGAACAGGTAGTATTGAGGAAGCGGGGGGCTGCAGAAGGACTTCAACAAGTTAGGAGAGTGGGCAAATAAGTGGCAGATGGAATATGATGTGGAAAAGTGTGAGGTTATGCACTTTGGAAGGAGGAATGGAGGCATAGACTATTTTCTAAATGGGGAAATGCTTCGGAAATCAGAAGCACTAAGGAACTTGGGAGTCCTTGTTCAAGATGCTCTTAATGTTAATGTGCAGGTTTAGTCGGCTGTTAGGAATTGGATCCAGTTGGCCTCGGGCAGATCTTGTGAATCTCGGGTGGGTGAGGCAGTAAATTTCCAGCACATGTCTCAGATTGACCATTATTGCTATTGGCGAACATTTGTGCATTGCAAAGATGTTCATTCACCATTGTAGTAACAACGTGACTTATTTATTTACAGGGTAAAACTATATCGAGGCTTGTAGCCTTGTAGCCTTGTGGCTGCAATAAGTTCCCAAGTTGACTTTGAGTACAGAAGACTGCACTACAGGGTGATCCCCACCCTGCTCCCTGATTGGTTCCCCAATTACATGGCCTTTACTCTAAAGATTGATCTTTAAAGGGACAATCACCACATCCCTCCTCTTCTAAGTCCTTTTGAACAAATGTCAACACTCAATTTACACAGTCCCAGATAATTAAATATGTCGCACATGAATTTAGTCAGTTATAAATCAAGTCTTTCAGGGTGTATCTAAATCCTTGTGGAGCAGTGTAACTCTTCTGTCTGTAACATACAGAGGAAATTGGGTGTTCTTGTGCATAAATCACAAAGAGCTAGCAAACAGGTCCAGGTAGTTAAGCAGACAAACAACATTTTGACCTTTAATGCAAAGGGGTTGGAATTTAAAAAGTGGGGAGGTTTGTTGCAATTGTATAGGGTGTTGTTGAGGCCTCACGTGGAATACTGCCCACAGTTTTCCCCTTTCCTTAAAAAGGATGGAATAACATTGGAGGCAGTCCAAAGGAGATTCACCACATTAATTCCTGGGGTAAGATGCACAACAAAGTACCATTTGACTGATGGTAAGGAAAGGAAAGTTTCGGATTTCTGAGACTTTGGACCAGGAGTGTAAGATTCTTTTACACTTAGCGTCTTTCTCATAGCAGGAGATGACATACGGTTTGCCGGCGGCAGGATCTTCTGGATCCATTGCTGTCAATAATATTTCCTGCTGACTGCTTCCCACTGATTGCTGGGAAACCCACAGCAAGGGTTTACTGTTGATGGGACCAGAGGATCTTGCCGGTGTGAATAGCCACAGAATTCCATGCAAGATCTGGGAAGCTGCAAAGGTGCATTAGGCTTCACCTAAACAAAATTGGTATTATTTTCTTTCCAATAATTAAACCAGAGGGAGAGGATTTAAGCTATCAAGACACAAGTCAATTTTTTTTAAGATAGAAGAGAGAGGGAAAAGGTTTGATATCAAGGAGATGGGAAGCTTTAAGAAATTAAGCAGAATAAAAGAGGCAGGCAACTAATATGAGAGAAACCAAAGAGGAGAAAGCAGTCAACCAAATAAGTGGCGTTTATACTAATGGTAGGAGGATTCCAAGAAAAATAGAGGAATTAGGATCACAGGGCCAGCTAGAGAGGCGTAATGTGGTCACAATTACAAAGACATGGGTGTAACTAGGCACAATTTAGATCTAAAATAACAGGATGTAGGGTTTGTTTCAAAAAGATTGAATAATGGAATAATGGAGTTTGGAACAAGGCACAATTCTGGCAATGGAAAAGAAAAAGTATGATCTGTTTAAGTATTGAATTACATAGAATTACACTGAATTATATAAATTAAAAAAAAAATCCTTGTTTGCAAACTCCTCCATGGCTTCACCACCCCCTCTCTCTGCAATCTCCGCCAGTCTCGCAACTCTCTGAAATATCTGCCCTTATCTAATTCTTGCTGCTCGAGCATTCCCAATTTTAGTTGCTCCACCAGTGGTGACTGTTCCTTCAACTGACAAGGTCCTAAGTTCTCAGGTTCCCTCCCTAAACTTCTCTGCCTTTCTAATTCTCTCTCTTCCTTTAAGATATTCCATAAAAAAAACTCTTTGTCTAAGCTTTTAGTCATCTGCCTTAATATTGATTAATGTAGCTAAGGGGAGTCGAGAGGTGAGCAATCTAGTGAGAAGAGTTTCGAGGGGGCAGGATGTGGGTCTTATCGATAAGAGGAACTTGAAGAGGGCTTGAAATGAAATAGGAGAGAAACAAGATAACAATATGTGTTCAGGACTAAGGCAAGGCAGGACCTTAAAGGAAATTGGGCCCAGTGCGCTAGGGGAAGGAAGTGAACTGGCAAAGGTGACTGATGAAAGGTCTCAATCTTGGTGACAATGAAGTCAATGAGCTCCTCGCTCTTCTGGGTAGTGCAGATGGAGGGGACGGGTTGAGGAGTTAAGAAAGGCAGGGATTATCTTTGCATTCCAGGATGATCCTGGAATTCAGAGTAGATTTAGAAGATGAGAACAAGATCCAATAGTACATGCTCCAGCAAAATAACCCATGTCTATTCAACTCTATGTCCCTTGTATTTCAGAGAGTGGGGATGAAGGTAGTACTGGGGGAACAATGATGATCTTAGTCGGGACTTTGACATCAGATGGGTAGGTTAACATGCAGTTGAACAAACTGATCATTGCAGAAATAATATAGTGCACTCTGATACACACTTTAGGAGCCTTAAAGCAACAACACTGCTAAAAAAAACTTAATAAATGCAATAACATCATGCATTTATTGAACTTGTATAAGACAGTAGTTCGGCCTCAGCTAGAGTTCTGCGTCCAGTTCTAGGTGCTGCACTTTAGGAAAGATATAGAGACATTGGAGAGATTGCAGGAAAGATTCATGAGAATGGTTTCAGGGATGAGAAACTTCAGTTCTGAAGACAGATTGGAAAAGTTGGGATTGTTTTCCTTAGAGAAGAGAAGGCTGAGACGAGATTTCATAGATGTTTTCAAAACCATGAAAGGTCAGGACAGAGTAAATCAGAGGAATTATTCCCTCTCATGAAAGGATTGAGGATGAGCTGGGGACAGATTTAAAGTAACCGGCAAAGAGAAGCAAAATTGACACGAGGAAAGCTTTTTTTACGCAACGAGTGCTTGGAGTCCAGGATGCACTGCCTGAAAGTAGGGTGGAAGTAGGTTCAATCAAGGAATTCAAAACAGAATTAAGCTGTTATCTGTAAAAGATTACAGGAAAAAAGCAGGGGAACGGCACTCTCAGGCATTGGGAGAGCTGGTGCAGACGCAACAGGCTGACAGCTTCTTTCTGTACTGTTCCAATTCCGCATTTCACAAAGGCAAAGGAAAAAAAAGAATGGTAAGCCAAAGAAAAAGATATTAGTGAAGTTGTAAAAATAATGCTCACAGAGGTAGGCTTCAAGAAAGATCTTAAAGGGGACATAGTTGGAAAGGTTGATTGGCTTAGCAATGGTATTCCAGAACATGGGGCATTAGCATTGAAGGCACAGCTATCAATGGAACTGAAGGGAGAAGGGATGCAAATGTAGCAGTGGCAGTTTTGAAGGGAAAGGGTATGGACAGTGTCTGAGGAGGGAGAACCATTTTTACTGTCAGTAAGCATTAGGGCAAGGAAGAGAAATTGGATGGCCAGAAAATTTAAAGGGGATAAGGGCAAAAGAAGAAAAAATGAGTTGCAAAGGGGGGATGTGCTTGGGTGGGTCATGGGTAAATTTGGGAGAGAAATGGGAATGAAATGGAAGTTTCAGAATGGAGCAGGGAGTCTAGGGGGAGACTTAGCTTGGCGGACAAGAGGAAGAGAAGGAAAACAGCAGAAACAGCTGAACAGATAACGTACTCTGGGTGATGAAGAAGCCCATGACCTTTATTGCATTTGTGTTTGTAGTTGAGGGCCTTTTCAGCTACTACCCTACACTTGAGTGGGATTGAAAGGGTCAGTATCGCTGCTTTCCATAAGACTGACCAGCATCTTTCAGCAAAGAATTATCTGGCCTATGTTCAGCAAAAGAATCCTTCCTTGAGTGAGTCCTTGGACAGCTGAGTGGTCTTTGTGCTCTCCTAGCTTTGGTGAAGTTTGTGCATTGTTTGCGCTGAATGGCAAAAAGGTCTTTGTTCACATTAAGTGGTAGAGATATTCAGTTGTGCCAAAGCTGAAGAATGTCAGGCACAGAAACTGGGCAAACCTTTGAATGATAGACATTCCTTATTCTGCTGGCGGTAGGTGTTTGATTGGGCGTAGGAAAATGGTGAAATTAGTCATGACGTAGATAGCTGCAAGACCTTTTGCCAAAGTGGGGAAGAGAATCCCAATGTATCTTGGAAATTGTGTTTTCATGCTACAGTAACAGCAGAGGAGTTGAAATCTTATACAATGACTCAGTGACTCAGTGCACAGATAATTCCATTGAGGACAAAAACTATCAGACATTGTTAAAGAGCTGACTTTAATTGGGAACCCAGAGGATGTGGAAATAGTCTGTTGGAGAACAGGCTGGAGTGCTCATATTTTTGTCAGTGCTTTTAGCTATTTTTGTTGCTTCCATGTAGCACGTATTAGCAGCCCTGCCAAAATGTCTGTTGGTTTTTAAAGGCACCACAACTGATTGGCGTAAACAATACTCCAAATCTCCAGTGTATCAGAGTTTCCCATCAATTTCTATGCACACAAGATTCTGTCAAACTCATCTTGTCACTCAGTTGAGAAGGATATTCTAACTGCAAAAACTAAGTAAGTCAGGAATGTTTGAAGTTAAATTCTCACCTGTAAAACACCCTTCGAAAATTTCCCCTAGGTGTGATTTTTTTGGAGGTCACGATTTTGCAAGGACAGGAAGAACATTCAAAACTGGCAACTTGATTCACAAGGAACTTTGGAGACAGGCTGATTTGAGACTCTTGGGACATAAGAACATAAGAAATAGGAGCAGGAGTAGGCCATCTACCCTTCGAGCCTGCCCCGCCATTCAATAAGATCATGGCTGATCTGAAGTGGCTCAGTTCCACTTTCCCGCTTTCTCCCCATAACCCTTAATCCCCTTGCCTACCAAAAACCTATCTACCCGCGTCTTAAATATATTTAGCGAGGTAGCCTCCACCACTTCAACGGGCAGAGAATTCCAGAGATTCACCACCCTTTGAGTGAAGAAGTTCCTCCTCAACTCCGTTCTAAACTGCCCCCCCCTTATCTTGAGGCTGTGCCCTCTAGTCCTCCTGTCCTTTCTGAGCAGGAAGAACCTCTCCACCTCTACCCTATCCATCCCTTTCATCATCTTATACGTCTCAATAAGATCCCCCCTCATCCTTCTAAACTCTAACGAGTACAAGCCCAGTCTATTCAGCCTCTCTTCATAGCTCAACCCCCTCAACTCCGGTATCAGCCTAGTGAACCTCCTCTGCACTCCCTCCAAGGCCAAAATATCTTTGCGCAAGTGCGGTGACCAAAACTGCACACAGTACTCCAGCTGCGGCCTCACCAGTGCCCTGTACAGTTGCAGCAACGGAGTTGCAGTTGTCATAGCGGAGAAAACAAGATTCGTGACTTAGAAAATAAAAATGCAGGGCAAAATTGTGAAGAACCACTTGGACCACCTCAGGAGTAAGAAGCCTGTGCCAATACAGGCCATGTTACCAGCTATGGAGGCGGCTGCTGCCAGTATCAGCCGACCTTACGCCTGACCCTCTGTGTGATGACAACACAGATTTCAGGATGGAAGCTATGGAAGACAATGTTACGGACAAAGTGTGGGTAAATGAGATCAGATGGGAGATCAGGTGCATCTCACATTTCAATGCAGACTTGATGAGCTGAAGCGCCTCTTCTAATGATTCTAATGATATGAAACAGAAGAAGATGGTGCCACAATTGAAGTGGAACCCTAGGAAGAATCTATGACAATGGCTTTATGACGCTCCCTCCAAAAGCAAAAGCCTCCAATTCGGTTTACACCATTACATCTGGTCTTACCTTTGACTGACCCCTGATCAATCACCCAGCAACACAGAAAGGACACAGCACGGGTGTTGAGGGAGAAACAGATTTAAAGGGGAAGAGATGTAATGATGGCTATGTCGGATCATCAATAGATCTCCCCGAGGGCTTCAAGGAGAATGAAATGCCCCTATTGAGCAAGCGGAGGCTCACTCAGTAGGAAAGAAGCAGTGGGAGTTTAAAACCAACTGTTTCTACCTGGACCAGGAGCCAAAGATCTCCAGGGCTTTGAATTGTGTACTGTGTAAGTATAGGACGTTGGTGACAGAACACTGGCCTCGGCAAGATTTTTATATCAACCATTCTTTTTCCACATAAATATTGTTCTGATCTTGCAGCTGGTCCATTAATCTTTTCCTTACAGGATCAGTCTTCCATCTCTTGGAAGGAAAGTTAATCTGAGGCCCCATCTGTGGATGTAAAAGATTCATGGTACTATTTTGAACAAGAGTAAAGGAATTATCTCTCATGTCCTGGCCAATATTTATCCCGCAATCAACATCACAAGAACTGATTATGTGGTCATTTTCAAATTGTGGGAATTTGCTTTCCAAATTGGCTGCCTCCTACATTATTATTGTCATTACATCTCAAAAGTAATTAATTGACTGAAGAGTGCTTTGGGACATCCTGAGGTCATTAAAGGTACTATGCATTTCAAAGTCTTCTTTCTAACCACATGGCCAACATTTTTAGGATGGGGAGGTTTCACTTCTTGCCATCTTCTCAGCAGGAAAAGGAATTTCTGTCCCTCATTCAGGAGGAAGTCCTGCCTCGGAGAGTCGGTTGCTAATCTGATAGCCAGCAGTTTTCTACTCACTGCAGTGGCAGAAACTGCACTAAGTGGGACCAGGACTACAAGCAGACTCCAAAGTCTACATTCTGGAGTCCAGGACCAGGCAAAAATGGGGGTCTCGGGGTGGGGAAAGAAGGTGAGGCCAATGGAGAAGGCAGAGAAGGGTGGGAGTACTGGTAGAGAGACCGGGGAAGGGGGATGTGGGGGACGGAGTGAGGACCTGCAGGGTCCAGACATTCTTAGATTGGGGGACCCAATGTTAAAGAGGACTGCTGATAGATGCTCCCTCACTCCAACACTTCTCTCCGAGCTGAGATCAGAAACAGGTTCACTTTTGGGCATCCTCCTTGTACCTGAACTCCTCCCTCTCAGCTGAAAATTTAGGATTGGTGGGAAATGGCCCTTAAGTGAAGGCAGGAACTCAAGAAAATTACAGTCACAAATTGTTGGATTGAAGGGCTGAAAAGGGCTTGTCCTGATGGACTTCAACCTAGGCTCTTAAAAGGAATTGAAGGGTTAGCTGCCAAATTTACTGATGACACAAAGGTAGCTAGGGAAGCAAGTTGTGAAGATGACGTAAGTTTTAAAAATGGATTTAACGTATGTCAGAGTTTGGGATGCGTACCATTCCTTTAAGAGTGCAGATCAGGTGACACCTGGGGGCCTAGCTCCTGACAGTCATTGTGCAGTCTTAGAGCTGACTGCAGAACAGCGCACACCTACAATAAAGAGTTCCCTAATGTACAATTTACCAAACCTATCTTGTGGTCCTTTGTTCTTCATACATCGATAGTGCATATGTAATAATAAGGTTACAAAAAGATATAGGTAGGTTAATTGAGCGAGAAAGGATCTGGGAAATGGAGTATAATATGGGAAAATGTGAAATCGTTTTGGCATGAAAAATAAAACAGGAGCATATGGTGATAAATTGTAGAGTTCTGAGGTACAATCACTGCAATTGGCAAATATAAATATGTATACTTAATGGCTGGATATCCATGCCTTGCTAAGGATCCCAATGGCTGCCATGGAAGACTATATTTTAAACAACTTCACTATCAGGGTTGCCAAATCTTCTGGATTGCCCAAGAGTGCATCCACTTGTCCACCTTCTGCCCCGATCTGAGGTAAAAATACTGGTGAGTCGAGAGAAAGAGAATTTCTTTATAGACGTTAAATAGGATTATGTGGAATATGCAGCATAGAGAAAGGGCATTTGGCCCACCGGTCTATACTGGCTTCTTCCTAACTTCAAAATACCCCATTAGCATAATCTTCTATTTTTTTCTTCCCCCTGTGTTGTTTAGCTTCTCCTGATGTGCATTGATGCAATGCAGCTTAATTATCTGCCTCAATCAATCTCCTAACTAATCAATCAGAAATTGACAGTTTGGGCCATCAGGACATGCTTGTACAAGCCGGAAGGCGGAACTACTTCCAAGGTCACCAGTAGCTGCATCTGGGAGATCAATGGCCCATCTAAGATTGACAACTGTACTTTTCTGTCAGAGAAGCCCTGAAATCCCAGGGTTACTTCAATAGGGGAAGATACTCAATAAGTATGACTTATGTTCCTATTGTGTCCAGGGAAGGTGCATTCTTTGTTTAAAATTTGTTTATTTATTATTTATTAATGTCACAAGTAGGCTTACAGTAACACTGCAATGAAGTGACTGTGAAAATCCCCAGTTGCCACACTTCTGCACCTGCTCGGGCACACTGAGGGAAAATTTAGCATGGCCAATTCATGTAATCAGCATGTCTTTCAGACTGTGGGAGGAAACAGGAGAACCTGGAGGAAACCCATGCAGACATGGGAAGAACGCGCAAACTCCACAGAGACAGTGATCCAAGTCGGGAATGGAACCCAGGTCCCTGGCACTGTGAGGCAGCAACGCTAACCACTGTGCTACCATGCCGCAAACAAGGGTATGGAAAATAAGCTGCAATAATTATCCCTATAGGAGAGGCGCATATCTTTGCGCGTGATCTGCTGCAAACTCAGTGGGGAGAATTATATTATCTTCTCAACTGTTTGAGTTTATGGTTCGGTAACAATCAAGCTGTTCTTAGCTACTGCAAAAGACTATAATAATGCCAAGGAATGCCCCTGTGAGTCAGATTAGATTACACTTTATACAGTTCTTCGAAATATATAAATAACTGTTGTCTGGTTTAAATTTATCAACTTACTAGAACTTTGTGATTTCTTTTGAAAGAGATGCAAAGAGATACCAATGCACAAGTTAAATTGTATTAAAAATTGACAGCTGGTGAATCAGCTGCTTAGAGCATTGGCTTAATTTTGGAATAAGATTTCAGTTCTAGTGACTGAAATCTGATTGTCTGACACTTGTATCATGAATTTTTGCAACAAAGTTCTCCTTTAATCTTACATTTGGATTTATTCAGTATACATACTTAGGGTATTCCTGTACTTTGGACTCACTGAAATGTTTTAATTGTCATCTGATTGGAATTAAGTTGGGAGCACTCATGCTTCAGAAGGTTGAGAGCTCAAGTCCCATTATGGTTTTGAATACATAATCTAAACTGACATTTCAGTTCAGTACTGAGAGTATATTGCATTGTTCAAAAAGCCTTGTTTTGAATGTTGTAATAAACTGAGGTCTCATCCATCTTTTGGGCAAACACAAAAAAGATCCTATGGCGCTTTTTGAAGAAGAACAGGGCACTTTTCCACCTTGAGTAAAAACACTTCTCTCATCGCAGCTAGAAGGCAAACTAATTAGTTATTTATCTCATTAGCTTTCTTGTGCAATGCTGCTGCACAAGGTTTGCTAACTACATTTGCCTTCTCATAATAAATAATGCTTTGTCACATCCTGAGGCAGTGATGTGGCACTATATAAATGCTCTTTCATTCTTGTCACTGGTGAAGAGGGCAAGAAAGTAATATGCTATCAAGCTACCAAAATCAAGAGCACTTTAGGGTGACTAGCCCTCTGCAATTTCCACCCTCCCTCCCCACGAGAGTAATATTGGTGACTCATTGTGAGTAGGTGTGTTACTGCAAATCCCTGTTCTACTATTTTGCACTACAGTGCTTTGGAGTCTATTTTCAAATTATTTTCAACTTAGATCTATTTAAGAACCCGTTGAATGGAAAATATGAGACGAGTCCCAGCAATAAGACTGTTCAGGACAGCAGTCTGTCAAATTGTTTTGGCTACTGTGTTCCTTTTGACTTTATAGTAGAGTTAACAGATTTCAGGTGAGGATACAAATTAATAAAATTGCACTTTCATACAAAGAAATTTTGCCACGTCACTGATCACATTGTGATAAACAATTGCATGCCTCTCATTAATATAAACAAAATAGGTGGACTGCCAATGTTATTCCTGCTCTTTAGTGGTAGCACACCTAATTGGAAACATCAGTTTTGCACACTGCTGATGCCACTTAGAGGCAGCTGGCATTTCTTGAGGGTGTGGTACGCTGGCAAGCAACTGTCAGCAGAACATTCTTCTAAATGCTGTGGTCTACTTGCCAGCTAAGAGCAATGAAGGCCATCTCAGATACCCTCAGCAGAAATGTGGCAGTCAAGCCTGAAATCAACTCATGCGAATAGGTCAATATTAAGTTTCATATTAAGTATCATTGGGCTTGAATGAAAGATCCTTCCCACTCATCCAAAAAGCAGAACTATTCTTTCAGGGCACCGGTGGTTTTCTCATTTGTTGCTACACGATTCTCATTGCCAATGCTCATGTCTCTGTTCTGGTTCCTGATAGGATTCACGATCGTGGCCGGGGATAGCCCTTGTTCTCTAGCAGTTAGCTTGTCAGCGGATAGTTTGGGTGGAACAGAGGAGGTTTCGAGGACTGGCACAGTATAAAAGTGTTGTGATTATGAATCAGGAAGCAGGGTGTTAACCTGCATGAGTCCCTTCCTGTGGCCTCAAACAAGTTAAGCATTGAGTGATTGGAAACACTTCCTGTTGAAAAACAGTTTGTTCCTGATGGGGAGCATGCAGGTCTGTGCGTGCTTGTGTGGCTGTGTATTTGTGTGCATGTGTGTTTGTGTGTCCATGTGTGTGTGTGTGTATGTGTGTGTCCGTGTGTGTGTGTGTGCGCACATTGTATAGTTTCCCGCACATGATTGAATGCAGGGAAATCCCAGTGAGCTTTCTTCTGCTTCTCAGTCTCCATGGGGAAGGAAATGAACTGTTGATGCCTCACAATGAAATGCATCAGTAACCTGGCTTTGTGCAAACTGATTGATGCGACTAATGTCACCAGAAACATTTGGAAGGAACCATATGCGTAGAAGTTTTCACTTTTCAAAGACAGTGCAACATCTGCCGCAATGTCAGGCTTGAATTCTCGCCACAACTAGTGGCATAGGCAAGTGACTGTTTCCCTGTTGAAACTTGGCTTCTTCTACACAGTTTTCCCCTGTGATATTCTATTCATGCAAACCTACACACTGAATTGCCTCCTCACCTCAATAAGCTCGCCCCAACTGCATGCTCAGACAGCTGCATTGCAGTTGCTTTAGGAATATGCACCCCGTAACAGACTGCACTGCAATTAACTATTAGAGAGGGAGTTCTAAGCTTTTGATCCAGCAACAGTGAAGAAACAGCAATATTTTTCCAAGTCAGGACAATGTTTGTCTTGGAAGGGAAATTGCAGATGGTGGTGTTCTTATACATCCACTGCCCTTGTCCTTCTAGGTGGTAAAATTCATGCATTTGGAACGTGCTGTTGAAGGATCCTTAGTGAGTTGCTGCACTGCATGTTGTAGTTACTATGTATTGATGGTGGAGGGATTGAATGTTGAAAGTGTTGGATGAAGTGGCAATCAAGTGGGCACCTTCGTCCTAGATGGTGTCAAGCTTCTTGAGTGTTGTTGAAGCTGCACTCATACAGGCAAGTGGAGAGTATTCCATCACACTCCTGACTTGTGCCTTGTAATGTGGGTATGCCGGCGTTGGACTGGCGTAAACACAGTGAAAAGTCTGACAACACCAGGTTTTAGTCCAACCGATTTATTTGATAATAGACTCACAAGCTTTCGGGGTTAGCCCCTTCGTCAGGTGAATGGAGAGTTCTGGCTTTATATGCTCTGTCTGAGGCCAGAACTCTCCATTCACCTGACGAAGGGGCTAACCCCGAAAGCTTGTGAGTCTATTATCAAATAAATCGGTTGGACTAAAACCTGGTGTTGTCAGACTTTTTATTGTGCCTTGTAGACAGGCTTTGTGCTAGGTATGACTCCAACCAGTGGAGAGTCCTCCCACATCCCCTCCCCCCTCCTTATTCCTATTGGTTTCAGTTTTTCTCAGACTCCTCAATGCCACACTCAGTCAAATGCTGCCTTGCTGTCAAGGGCAGTCACTCTCATCTCACTGACTGAGTTCAGCTCTTTTGCCCATGTTTGGATGAAGGCTGTAATGAGAGGCCCTGATAGAAAGCAAATTGAGTATCAGTGAACAGGTTTTTGCTGAGTAAGTGCCACTTGATTGCATTGTTAATGACTCCTTCCATCAGTTTACTGACGATTGGGAATGGAACGATGAGTTAAAAATTAACCAGGTTGGATTCCTCCTGCTTTTCGTGTACAGGACAAACCTGGGAAATTTTCCACATTGCTGGGTAGATGCCAATGTTGTAGCTGCGCTGGAACAGCTTGGCTAAGGGCTCAACAAGTTCTGTAGTACAAGTCTTCTGTACTACCTCCAGAATGTTGTCTTTGCAGTATCTTGTGCCTTCAGCAGTTCCTTTATATCATGTGAGATGAATCAAATTGGCTAAGGCCTGACATAAGTGAAGCTGGGGACCTGGAGGCCAAAATGGATCATCTACTTGGTACATCTGGCTCTAGATTGTTGCAACACTTCAGCCATGTATTTTGCATTGATGTGCTGGGCTCCCCCATCAATGAGAATGAGGATATTTGTGATCTAGTTATTTATTTAATTGTCCACCACCATTCTTGACTAGATGTGGCATGCAGGATTGCAGAGCTTAGACCTGATCTGTTGATTGTGGACTTGTGTAGATTTGTCTATTTCATGGTGCATTTGCTATTTGGCATGCAAGTCATCCTGTGTTGTAGCTGCAGCATGTTGACACCTCATTTTTAGGTTTACTGATGCTGCTCCTGGTATGCCCTTCTGCATTCTTCCTTATCCCCTGAGGAGATGGCTCCTGATGCCCATCTGATACACTGGCATGGTGCAGAGACACACTGTAATCAGTGCCATCTTTTAATACAAATTTGCATTGAATAGATCATTGGCATTTCGAAAATGTGCTTTCATTGCCTTGACTGGTTGGTAGTATCCACTACGAGCCAGTCACAGTATCTTACGTTGTGGCCACTTGCTGAATGCTGCACAACATGGCTACATAAAGAGGCCTGGAAGACCAAGATTGCCATTCTTCCTTGGAGAATGACAAGGAGGAAGAGGAGGAACAAGAGGTTAAAGGAAGTGCTGTGGAGCTGCCCGGTGCCCATGCTTTCAAGGAAGACCATTGAAGCCACCCCAGGCTTCATTGCGATTGGCAGGATGGCAGGGCTTCACTGACTCAACAACACTTCACTTGAGTAGCTCTCAGCTCTACTGACAGATGATTAACTCAACTGCTATCAGAAAGAGAAATTAGCCAGCAAGCAAACAAATCTGAAGAATCCCATTGCCACCCAAGACCAGTGAGAACTGCTATCTTTCTGATAGCAGTTGAGTTAATCATCTGTCAGTAGAGCTGAGAGCTACTCAAGTGAAGTGTTGTTGAGTCAGTGAAGCCCCGCCATCCTGCCAATCGCAATGAAGCCTGGGGTGGCTTCAATGGTCTTCCTTGAAAGCATGGGCACCGGGCAGCTCCACAGCACTTCCTTTAACCTCTTGTTCCTCCTCTTCCTCCTTGTCATTCTCCAAGGAAGAATGGCAATCTTGGTCTTCCAGGCCTCTTTACGTAGCCATGTTGTGCAGCATTCAGCAAGTGGCCACAACGTAAGATACTGTGACTGGCTCGTAGTGGATACTACCAACCAGTCAAGGCAATGAAAGCACATTTTCGAAATGCCAATGATCTATTCAATGCAAATTTGTATTAAAAGATGGCACTGATTACAGTGTGTCTCTGCACCATGCCAGTGTATCAGATGGGCATCAGGAGCCATCTCCTCAGGGGATAAGGAAGAATGCAGAAGGGCATACCAGGAGCAGCATCAGTAAACCTAAAAATGAGGTGTCAACATGCTGCAGCTACAACACAGGATGACTTGCATGCCAAATAGCAAATCCACCCACTGTCACCAGAGACTCACATCACATGGCATTGCATCATTGCAGGAACAGCCTCTGTTATAAGGGCCTTACAGCCTGGATGGTTGCTGAATTGGAAATGCTGTTCTAATCTTGATTTAGGCTCAGCTGAGGCAAATGTCTCTGTGCTGGTGGAAAGAGTGGATATAATGGTGCAGGCTCTGAGGCATTTCCACTCACCCCACCGTTGAAGCCAGCTGTACTGTGCTGAGACACTCGGCTCCCCTGTGGGAAATACAAGGTGGTGTTGATGAGAACTTGGGATACTCAGCTGGTAACCCCACAGAACCAAGGCCATAGATGACAGTGGTCAAAAAGCTAGCACTTGCATCACGACCCTGCTCTTCACTGTCTTCATCACGTCATTGCTAATGGTCTCTCATGATGTCAGTGCTGTCTGCCTCACAGATTGTGCAGCTGTGCAATATTTGAGCCTCTTGGTTGCAATTCAGTAAAGGAGACACAAGTTCAGTTTCTTCCTAAACTACCTTTATTTCTTTGATCCAACTCCACATACAATTCTCCACAAACACCCAGTGCCACCTGTAGCCCCCTTATATACCAGTGACTTCTATTGAATAATTGACGTCAAATTAGTACTTAATTATAAGGCCTGTTAACCCATCCCTAACAAGCACACGTTTGAGATTGTTGTGCATTCTTCTTATGGAGAAGGAGAGAACAGTGTACGGTAACCCAGCCTCCCTCACACATTCCAGCATAGCACTGACTGGTTGCTGAACTTCCCAGTGATGCCTCCTTCTCAATTGCACCCCATATGTGAGGGTGGTTGACTTCTCAGTGATGTACCTAGCCACCCGCTCTGACAGTGTAAAAGTAAACTATGGTTCTTCAGTTTGGTCAGCTTGTTTGTATGCTGCTATATAGAGTTCAAGGCCTATCATCCGGGTATGGCCCGGATCTTATCAGGTCCTTGAATCCTTTACAACACTGGACCCGTATCCTCCTGGTTACTCCTCTTTTGCTTATCGCCGAGGGTGGCACAGTGGTTAGCACTGCTGTTTCACAGTGTCAGGGACCCGAGTTCAATTCTGGCCTCGATGGCTGTCTGTGCAGAGTCTGCACGTTCTCCCCCTGTCTGCATGGGTTTCCTCTGGGTGCTCTGGTTTCCTCCCACAGTTTGAAAGACATACTTGTTAGGTGCATTGGCCGTGTTAAATTCCATTTTCACCTGCATGCCAGACTCTTTTGATGTCTCTTGATGAATGCCCAGAATATCTCAGCGACTGCTGACCACTCATCGGTGGTATTTGAGAACATTGGGATCACTGTTAGGCGCTTGCCCATGCTGACGTTCACCCTCTGAAAAGGTCAGTAATGCCCTAATGCTGGCTTAAGGCAAGGTCAGGATCAGGAAATGTCATAGAGAGCTGTAGAATCACAGGGGTTTCCAGCATGGAAACAGGCCCTTCGGCCCAACTTGTCCATGCCTCCCTTTTTTTCTAAAACCCAGAAGCTACTCCCAATTGCCTGCATTTGGCCCATATCTCTCTATACCCATCATACCCATGTAACTATCTAAATGCTTTTTAAAAGACAAAATTGTACTCATGTCTACTACTACACCTGGCAGCTTATTCCAGACATTCACTACCCTTTGTGTGAAATAATTGCCCCTCTGAACACTTTTGTATCTCTCCCCTCTCACCTTAAACCTATACCCTCTACTTTTAGAATCTCCTACCTTTGGGAAAAGATATTGACTATCTAGCTGATCTCATTATTTTATAGACTTTGATAAAATTACCCCTCAGCTTCCTATGCTCTAGAGAAAGAAGTCCCAGTCTAACCAGCCTCTCCTTATAACTCAAACCATCAAATCCCAATAGCATCCTAGTAAATCTTTTCTGCACTCTTTCTAGTTTAATAATATCCTTTCTATAATAGTGTGACCAGAATTGCACACAGTATTCCAAGTGTGGCCTTACCAATGTCTTGTACAACTTCAACAAGACATTCCAACTCCTGTATTCAATGTTCTGACCGATGAAACCAAGTATGCTGAATGCCTTCTTCACCACTCTGTCCAAATGTGACTCCACTTTCAAGGAGCTATGAACATGTGGCCCTAGATCTCTTTGTTCTGTAACTCCCCGCAATGTCCTACCATTAACTGAGTAAGTCAATCTGGTTCAATCTACCAAAATGCATCACCTCGCATTTGCCTAAATTAAACTCCATTTGCCATTTATCAGCTCACTGGCCCATTTGATCAAGATCCCATTGCAATTGGAGATAATTTTCTTCACTGTCCACTATGCTGCCAATCTTAGTGTCATCTGCAAACTTACTAACTATGCCTCCTGTATTCTTACCCAAATCATGAATATAAATGACAAATAACAGTGGACCCAGCACTGATCCCCAAGGCACACTGCTGGTCACAGGCCTCCAGTTTGAAAAAACAACTCTCTGCAACCACCCTCTAGCTTCTGTCAAGAAGCCAATTTTGTATCAATTTAGATACCTCACCCTGAATCCTGTGAGATTTAACGTTATGCAACAATCTATCATGCGGTACCTTGTCAAAAGCTTTGCTAAAGTCCATGTAGATAACATCAACTGCACTGCCCTTATCTACCTTCTTGGTCACCCCTTCAAAAAACTCAATCAAATTTGTGAGACATGGTTTTCCACTCACAAAGCCATGCTGACTATCCCTAATCAGTCCTTGCATCTCCAAATGCCTGTAGATCCTATATCTCAAAATAGCTTCCAACAATTTACCCACCACAGATGTGAGGCTTACAGGCCTGTAGTTCCCAGGATTTTCTCTGCAGCCCTTTTTAAACAAAGGCACAACATTCGCCACTCTCCAATCTTCAGGCATCTCACCCGTGACCATTGATGATTCAAATATCTCAGCTAGGGGACCCGCAATTTCCTCCCTAGCCTCCCACAATGTCCTGGGATACACTTCATCAGGTCCTGGGGATTTATCAATCTTGGTGCACTTTAAGACTTCCAGTACCTCTTTCTCTGTATTATGTACACTCCTCAAGACATCACTATTTATTTCCCCAAGTTCCCTAACATCCATGCTTTTCTCAACAGTAAATACTGATGAGAAATATTCATTTAGGATCTCACCCATTTCTTGTTGATCCTTAAGAGGCCCTACTCTCTCTCCCTTGTTACTCTTTTGCCCTTTATGTATTTGTAGAAGCTCTTTGGATTCTCCTTTGCCTTATCTGCCAAAACAATCTTGTGTACCCTTTCTATCCTCCTGATTTCTCTCTTAACTCTACTCCTACTCTTCAGGGATTTGCTTGATCCCAGCTGCCTATGCACGTCATGTGCCTCTTTCTTCTTCTTGAAAAGGGCCTCAATATCCTGAGCCATCCAGGGTTCCCTACTTGTGCCAGCCTTGCCCTTCACTCTTAGATGAATGTGTTTACCCTGAACCCTGGTTAACACACTTTTGATAGTGAACCACTTACCAGACATTCCTTTGCCTTCCCACAAACTTCCCCAATTAATTTTTGAAAGTTCCTGCCTGATACCATCAAAATTGGCCTTACCCCAATTTAGAATTTTAACTTTTGGACCAGACCTGTCATTCTCCATAGCTATCTTAAACCCAATAGAATTATGGTCACTGGTCCCAAAATGATCCCTCACTCACACTTCTGTCACCTGCCCTTCCTTATTTCCCAAGAGGAGATCAGGTTTTGCCCTCTCTCTAGTCGGGCCATCCACATACTGAATGGGAAATTCCTCCTGAATACACTCAACAAATTTCTCTCCATTCAAGCCTCTAATACTATGGCTGTCTCAGTCAATGTTGGGGAAGTTAAAATCTCTGACAATTACTACCCTATTTTTTCTTGGAGCTATCTGTAATCTCCTCACATATTTGCTCCTCAATTTCCTACCGACTCTTTGGGGGCCAATAGTACAGCCCTATCAAAGTGATTTCCCCCTTCTTATTTCTGAGTTCTATCCGTATAGACTCAGTGGCTAGACCCTCGGATACATCCCGTCTCAGAGCAGCCATGATGCTTTCCCTAATCAAAAGTGCAATTCCCCCTTCTTTTACCTCCTATAGCATCTGTACCCTGGAACATTGAGCTGTCAGTCCTGTCCCTCCCTTGGCCATGTTTCAGTAATTGCTATAATATCGCAGTCCCATGTACCCATCCATGCCCTGAGTTCATCTGCCTTGCCCATCAGGCCTCTTGCATTGAAATAAATGCAGTTCAACCTGGACTTCCCTTGCTCTCTGTTTTGCTTTTGCCTGGTCTGTCTGGTACTAGGATTACTGACACTCCCTTTGCTAGTGTGCTCTCTTTAACTTCAGTGCTGTCCTCAAACTTCTCTTCTGTCTCCTACTGCTTTGGGTCCCACTCCCCCTGCCAAACTAGTTTAAACCCTCCCAAGTGGCTTTAGCAAATCTCCCCGCCAGGATGTTAGTCCCCCTCCAGTTCAGATGTAATCCATCCCTCTTGAACAGGTCAGCCTTTCCCCAGAAAAGATCCCAATGATCCAAAAATCTAAATCCCTGCCCCCTGATCAGCTCTCAAGCCAGGCATTCGTCTGCCTAATCCTCCTATTCATACTCTCACTAGCACATGGCAGCGGTAGTAGTCCTGAAATTACTATTTTCGAGGCCCTGCACTTTAGCCTTCTGCTAACTCTCTATATTCACATTTCAGGACCTCATTCCTTTTCCTACCTATGTCGTTGGTACCAATATGTACAACAACCTCTGGCTGCTCACCCTCCCGCTAAAGAATGTCCTGCAATTGCTCAGGGACATCCTTGACCCTGCCACCAGTGAGGCAACACACCATCCTGGAGTCTCAGTTGCGGCCACAGAAACGTCTGTCTGTGCCTCTCACTAGCGAGTCCCCTATTACTAATGCTCACTTGCTCTTTGCCCGACCCTATCCCACAGCAGAACCAGCCTGTCACAGGCCTGGCTACTGCTGGAATCTCCCCCTGACAGACTATCCCCCTCAACAGTATCCAAAACAATATGCCTGTTTGAAAGGAGAATAGGCACAGGAGACTCCTGCACTACCTGCCTGCCTCTCCTGGCAGTCACCCATCTACCTGTCTGAACTTGTGGTGTGACAACCTCCCTGTAGCTAGTGTCTATCACACTCTCTGCCTCCTGTATGCTCCGCAGTGCATCCACCTGCTGCTCCATCCCGAACAATGCGGTCTGTGAGGAACTGCAGCTGGACACATTTCCTGCAGAAGAAGTTGTCAGGGAGACTAGATTACTCCCTAATTGTCTACATCTGGCAGGAGGAGCATGCCACTACCCTAGCTGCCATATTGCCTCTATGCAGGTAAAAGGATTAAAAAAAACTCAACTAACCTTTCCCTTGCTTATGGTCCTCCTGCTGACTTTTTTTTTGGCCCGAGGAGGAGTTAGGGAGGGAAACACTGATGTAGTGTTTGGGGTTTAACTGTCCTGTGCGTCGGGTTAGTATCATAGAATCACAAATGTGCAGACAGGTAGATGGGTGATTGCCTGGAGAAGCAGGTATGTAGTGCAGGAGTCTCCTGTGCTTATTCCCCTTTCAGACAGGGATATCGTTTTGGATACTGTTGAGGGGGATAGTCTGTCAGGGGGAGATACCAGCAGTGGCCAGGCCTGTGACACCACAGCTGGTCGGGCAAAGAGCAAGTGAGCATTAGTAATAGGGGACTCACTAGTGAGAGGCACAGACAGACGTTTCTGTGGCCGCAATTGAGACTCCAGGATGGTGTGTTGCCTCACTGGTGGCAGGGTCAAGGATGTCCCTGAGCAATTGCAGGACATTCTTTAGGGGGAGGGTGAGCAGCCAGAGGTTGTTGTACATATTGATACCAACGACATAGATAGGAAAAGGGATGAGTTCCTGAAATGTGAATATCGAGTCTGGACCGACTGTCTGAAAGAGCATTGCACCCAAGCCTTCCCCTCTGCCCTACCCTTGTAACCCCACACTTTTACCACGGTTAATCACATCTTTGGGCACTAAGGGGCAATCTAGCATGGTCAGTTCACATAACCTACTCATTTTTGGATACTAAGGGGCAATTTAAAGTTTAAAGTTTATTTGTCAATGTCACAAGTAGGCTTGCATTAACACTGCAATTAAGTTACTGTGAAAATTCTCTAGTCACCACACCGGTACCTGTTTGGGTACACTGAGGGAGAATTTAGCATGGCCAGTGCACTTAACCAGCATGTTTTTTGGATTGTGGGAGGAAACCAGAGCACCCGGAGGAAACCCACACGGACACAAGAGAACATGCAGACTCCGTACAGACAGTGACCCAAGCTGGGATTAAACTCGGCACTGTGAGACATTAGGGCTAATCACTGTGCCACCATGCCGCTGCCGCCAGTTCCCAACCCCAGATGAAAAACCCAGTCCATGGACTTTGTGTGAACCTCCTTTAAGAACTTCACTGTCTGCACAGGTTGCCATGTGCATTAGCTCTTTCCCGTGGAAAATTAATTTGCCCCGGCACTCCCTACTGAACTTCCTCTTGCTGACTGCTATTGTTCAGCAGACAGGAAATTTCAAATTTTATCAGGACTGTTAATCTTATATTTTCACTTGGCAAGAACGTTCTCCATCCACAACAGTATTGCCAGCAGGTTTTCGCAGATCACTCACCTCGGCAGGATTTCAAATCCTGGGTCAAAAGTCTAACCTCGCAATGACTTTCAGGTCCATTTGTCAAAGTGGAAACACTGCAAAAGTGCTTCATTGGCAAGAATTTGCTTTTGCTGTCCAATTAGTGGCAGTGGATGCAGGAAGAGGCAGAACCAAGCCAGAAGGGCAACTGGCAGCCATCGCTGAGACTGCCTCTTGACTGGAAAATGGAAGCTCAACTTCAGTAGAGGTCAGAAAGCCAGGGGGCCCTATGCTACAAATTGGCAGCAGGCCCATAAACTTCCCACAGGAAAGGATAGATTGAGATCTAGATTAAGAGTTGGCAAATCATGTTGCAGCTATAATGCAGTTCGGCTGCATTTGGAGTATTGCGTGCAGTTCTGGATGCCAACTACCAGAAGCTTGTGGAAGCTTTGGAGAGAGTGCAATGATGGTTCACCAGGATGTTGCTTGGTCTCAAGGATGTTGGCTGTCAGGAGAGGTTGAATAGACTAGGATTGCTTTCACTAGAAAGAAGGAGGCTGAGGAGAGACTTGATTGAAGTCTACAAAATTATGAGAGGCACAGACAGGATGGAAGTGTCAATTACAAGGGGGCACAGGTTCAAGATGAGAGGAGGAAAGTTTAAAGGAGATGTGTAGGGGAAGTTTTTCACGCAGAGAGTAGTGGTTGCCTGGAATGTGCTGCCAGAGGGAGTGGTGGAAGCAGGCACATTAGCAACATTTAAGAGGCATCTGGATCAATAAGTGAATAGGGAGAGAGTAGAGGGATATGGTCTGAGTAGGGGCAGTAGTTTTTTTTTAAGTTTAATTAGGGCATCATGATCAGCATGGGCTTGGAAGGCCAAAGGACCTAATCTTGTGCTGCACTTTTCTTTGTTCTTTATATCTCAGGTTCAGATATGGTCACTTTGACCAGTAACAAAGCCTTCCATTTATATGACATCTTTAATTTAGAGAAACTTCCTACCCAAAGACACAATTCAGTTAAATACTCAACCAAGGAAGAATGTAAAGAAGAGTAACCATGAAAAAGATGTGCATTTTAAATGTTAGCCTGTTCCTTTTTTCAAATTCTAATAGACTTCCTAGTGTGTTCCCAGGAAATGCCGGCACAGGAAAACTTCAATCTTGTCCACAGCTAGGATTCTCCAGTGTCGCTGCAGTGAATGGAGTTTTGTCTGGGGGCCAAATTCTCCATTCTCGCTGACAATGGGACAGGAACAAAGAAGATCAGGGAATCCTGCTCTGGATTTATTTTAGTCCGTATGGAATCCTCTTTGTCCAGTGTACTTTGGCAATTTGCTGTTGCAAAGAACTCTGCATCATTTCTGCTGCCAACACTATGAGGGCCCCACTATGTCACCATTTCCTTCTCCATCTTGTTTAATGGCACGTTAAATTTAACCGATGAAAAGACTGCCCAAACCTGTCCTTAGAACCAGCTGACCTGTTCATAGGTTGCTTCTTCCAGATTCCATTGGTGCATTCCAAAATCTGAGTGTATTGGTGTTGCAACTGGTCCATGAACCCAGAGGTGGATTTAAGGCACCATCTGCCCCCAAGCCCACCCTCTCCATCAAACGAAAATCCCATCCCGAGACTCCAAAATACAACAGGCCATCAATCATTCCACAAGAGCCAGGATCTACTCATTCAAATGTTTAGCCATTGTACACAGAGGCAGAAAGAGCTTCCTCGCATTTAAATTTCACCCACCAGTACCTGTGTAATCAAGGGTAAATGCAGATATCCACAATGAACAGGAGGGAGGAAGTATCAGCATATGCTTACAGCTTAGTAGCCCCAACCTCTGTCAAACCTTTTGTAAAAAAGGCCTATTCTTGAATTGGGGGGCCGGCAATGATCTCATTAAATGGTAGAACAGGCTTGAAGGCTTCAAAGGCCAGGCCTGAAATTAAAGATTGTTATCTCCCAGAAAACCAGATGGTAAAGGATAGAATTAGAGCCAATATATGCATACATTTAAATGTATCTATTTATAAGGTTACACATTACACATTACAAATGCGCACCTCCTCACCAACAACCACAGTTTCGGTTTGTTCCTTTTCATGGAACCTCCAGTTAATGCCAATCATCTGCATATACTTGTGTGGTTAATATACAATAGACAACTTTCTTTTCTTCTCTTTAAATAAAAACATTATGGGTACAACCAAAATTTCAAAACAAGTCATATCAAAGACCTCCATGGACAGCACAGTGGCACAGTGGTTAGCATTGATGCCTCACAGCGCCAGGGACCTGGGTTCAATCCTGTCCTCAGGTGACTCTCTGTGTGGAGTCTGCATGGGTTTCCTTCCATACTCCAAAGATGCGTGGGTTAGGTTGATAGGCCATGCTAAATTGTCCCTTACTGTCAGTGGGATTAGCATAGTAAATACATGGGGCTAGAGGGATAGGATGGGATTGTTGTTGGTACAGGCTTGATGGAGGCCTCCTATTTCACTATAGGGATTTGATAATTCCATGATATTCTTTATAAAGTATTACATTGTGATATGCTCCTCCTTCTAGGATCCCTAACAATTTCTTCATACATGCATTTCTTTTTGTAAGACAATCCAAAAGTCAATTAGTTGAATCCACCCATTTAACTTTAGAGATTTCCTTTCCATGATGTGTAACCTTTTCTCCCTCATGCCTTTTGTGGTGCACATTATCCCATAATGAACAATTATTTTCACACTATTATGTGGGTATAATATCTTCATTATGCCCTTTGTGCAGTATCTCACCTAAAATACTTGACAAATGGAATCCCATGTACACTGCCTCCACAACTTCCAGGGTTGCGAAAGAAGCCCAGTCCATCATTCAAACCAGCCTCCCATCCATTGACTCTGTCTACATTTCCCACTGCCTCAAAAAAGCAGTCAGCATAATCAAGGACCCTGCACACCGTGGACATACTCTCTTCCACCTTCTTCCATCAGGAAAAAGATATAAAATTCTGAGGGCATGTACCAATCAACTTGTGGACAGTTTCTTCCTAGATGCCATCAGACTTTTGAATGGACTTACCTTGCATTAAGTTAATCTTTTTCTACACCTTAGCTATGACTGTAACATTCCATTCTGCACTGTCCCCTTTCCTTCTCTATGAACGGTATGCCTTGTCTGTACAACATGCAAGGCACAATACTTTTCACTGTTTACTGATACATGTGACAATAATAAATCAAATCAATGTTTAGACAGCCAAAGTACTTATAACTGCTTTTTTATTTCCTAACTTCCCAAGCTAAATGACATCCCCTGAATTCACCCATCAGAAATATAAAAGTAGCTGCAGTAAAAAAACTCATAAGGCAATTAGGGGAGGTGATGGCCTAGTTCTATTATCACTAGACTATTAATCCAGAAACTCAGCTGATGTTCTGGCAAACCCAGGTTCGAATCCCGCCAAGGCAAATGGTGGAATTTGAATTCAAGTAAAAAGATCAGGAATTAAGAATCTATTGATGACCATGAAACCATTGTTGGTTGATGCAAAAATCCATTTGGTTCATTAGTGTCCTTTAGGGAAGGAAATCTGCCATCCTTACTTGGTCTAACTTACGCTTGAGTCTAGAGCCACAGCAATGTGGTGGACTCTCAACTGCCCTCTGAACAAGGGCAACTAGAGATGGGCAATAAATGCTGTCCAGCCAACAAGGCCCATGACACACAAATTAATAAAAAAATGTGATGCGTCATGAGAAATGGCTAACTTTATGGGTCAACAATAATTCTGGGTCAACTAAGGATGGGAACTTAAAGATACATTTATCTAGATTTGACTTTCTGATTAAAAACATACACATTCTGGAAAAACTCAGCAGATCGAGCAGCATCTGTAAAGAGAAGCAAGGTTGACAATTCAGTTTGATGATCTTTCATCAGTTTTAAAGCAGTAGAAGTGGGTAGCAGTCAGGAAGAATGAAAGAGAAGATCTGTGATAGGGTGGAGGGCAAGAGACATTAACTGACAAAAGATTTCATGATGCAAACATCAAAGAGGTTGGTAATGAACATAAGCAAAGAAACAAAAAGGCAGTGTCCAAATAAGGCATGCATGGCTATATAGCAACCATCTGAATGCAAATGAAGGGGTAAAGAAACAAGCCTGAAAAAATGAAAAACAAATCACATTGAACAAGATGGAGGCAGAGGTTATGGTTTAAAGTTGTTGAATTCAATATTGAGTGCAGAAGGTTGCAGGGTGAGGATATTGAAGATGAGCTGCTGTTCCTTGAGCTGGTGTGGAGCTTCACTGGAACGCTGTTCCGATGCTATACACTAGATACATCAATGACATTTTCTTCCTTTGGCCTCATGGTGAACAATCACTGAAACAACTATATGATATCAACAAATTCCACCCCACCATCAGACTCACCATGGACTATTCCCCAGAATCAGTTGCATTCTTGGACACATGCATCTCCATTAAGGACGGTCACCTCAGCACCTCACTGTACCGCAAGCCCACAGACAATCTCACAATGCTCCACTTCTCCAGCTTCCACCCTAAACATGTTAAAGAAGCCATCCCCTATGCACAAGCCCTCCGTATACACAGGATTTGCTCAGATGAGGAGGATCGTGACAGACACCTCCAGATGCTGAAAGATGCCCTCTTAAGAACAGAATATGGCACTCGACTCATAGATCGACAGTTCCGATGTGCCACAGCGAAAAACCGCACTGACCTCCTCAGAAGACAAACACGGGACACAGTGGACAGAGTACCCTTCGTCATCCAGTACTTCCCTGGAGCGGAGAAGCTACGACATCTTCTCCGGAGTCTTCAACATATCACTGATGAAGACGAACATCCCGCCAGGGCCATCCCCACACCCCCACTTCTTGCCTTCATACAACCACACAACCTCAAACAGACCATTGTTCGCAGCAAACTACCCAGTCTTCAGGAGAACAGTGACCACAACCCTGCCACAGCAACCTCTGCAAGACATGCCAGATCATCGACATGGATGCCATCATCACACATGAGAATACCATCCACCAGGCACACGGTAAATACTCTTGCAACTCGGCCAACATTGTCTACCTGATACGTTGCAAGAAAGGATGTCCCGAAGCATGGTACATTGGGGAGACCATGCAGATGCTACGACAACGGATGAATGAACATCGCTCGACAATCACCAGGCAAGACTGTTCCCTCCCTGTTGGCGAACACTTCAGCGGTCACGGGCATTCAGCCTCTGACCTTCGGGTTAGCATTCTCCAAGGCGGCCTTCACGACACACGACAGCGCAGAGTCGCTGAGCAGAGACTGATAGCCAAGTTCCACACACATGAGGACAGTCTCAACAAGGATCTTGGGTTCATGTCGCACTATCTGTCACCCCCAACACTTGCCTGGGTTTGCAAAACCTCACTCACTGTGCTGTCTGGAGACAATACACATCGCTTTAACCTGTGATCAGTGCTCCTTCCACTCACATTGTCGGCCACTTTAGGACTTGAACAGCAGGTTAGGTGTAAAGATTCGCATTCTAATCAGTAATCTCTAAACTGTCTGTGCTTTATATGCTCTGTCTGAGGCCAGAACTCTCCATTCACCTGACGAAGGGACTAACCCAAAAGCTTGTGCGTTTACTATCAAATAAATTGGTTGGACTAAAACCAGGTGTTGTCAGACTTTTTACACTGTGGCAGGCCATGGATGGGAAGGTCCATGCGGAGACATGGAGAGTGAAAATTACACGACAGGGAATTCGGCTTTATGCTTGCAGGTTGAACGGGGGGCATTCCACAAAGCAGTCACCAAGACTGTGTTTGTTTTTCTTCATGTAGATGAAAGCACATTGTGAACAGCAAATACAGTGTACTAAATTGAATTAAATACAGATAAATAATAAGGACAATAATCTCTCTCTCAACGTCAACAAAACAAAGGAGACTATCATTGACTTCAGGAAATGTAATGGAGAATATGCCCCTGTCTACATCAGCGAGATGAAGTAGAAATGGTCAAAAGCTTCAAGTTTTTAGGTGTCTAGATCATCAACAACTTGCCCTGGTCCTCCCCATGCTGACATTATAGCTAAGAAATGCCTCTACTTCCTCAGAAGACTAAGGACATTTGGCATGTTACCAACTTTTATGGATGCACAATAGAAAGCATTCTTTCTGGTTGTATTACAGCTTTGGTGTGGCTCCTGCTCTGCCCAAGACTGCAAGAGCCTACAAAAGGTCATGAATGTAGGCCTATCCATCACGCAAACCAATCTTCCAGCCATTCACTTTGTCTACAGTTCCCGCTGCTTTGGCAAAGCAGCCAGCATAATTAAGAACCGAACACTCCCCAGACATCCTCTTTTCCACCTTCTTCCGTCAGGAAAAAGATACAAAAATCTGAAGTCACGTGCCAACTGACGCAAGAACAGCTTCTTCCCTGCTGCTGTCAGACTTTTGAATGGACTTATCTTGCATTAAGTTGATCTTTCTCTACACCCTAGCTAAGACTGCAACATTACATTCTGCACTCTCTCCTTTCCTTCTCTATGAACAATATGCTTTGTCTATAAAACACATAGGAAGCAATACATGAAACAATAATAAATCAAATCAAATCAAATTTCTGTTTCACTGAGAGTGACTCTTTGCAGCCTGAGTTGATGAGAAAAGGAAAGGATTGTTTCTGTTTGTATTTCAGACTTCCAGCATTTGCAGTTATTTTGTTTTATTTAACATCAACTTCCTTAATGTTTTATTGCCCTTAAACCACTCTCTACTTTAGTATTTTTCATGGTACTTAACTCCCAACACATTAAATCTAATGAGCACCCAATCAATTCACTGATTAATCAAGCTTTGCATGATCTCTGTCTTCTTTAGATATAAAACATTTTTGTGATGACCTCTTTCAGTTAACTGGGAAGGGGCAGCACTTTCTAAACAGGGTTATTAATTTAAAATGATCCCATTCCTATTTTGCTTAATGTCTAATTGAGTATATTTTAAAACTCCAGAAACCTGACTCCCAATTTTGCAGTTCTGCAATATCTGAGTTTATCGGTGTTCTCTCACCATGAATAAAATGATCTGATTTTGATTTGATTTGACTTATTATTGTCACACGTATTGGGAAACAGTGGAAAGTATTGTTTCTTGTGCGCTATACAGACAAAACATACCGTTCATTGAGTACATAGGGGAGAAGGAAAGGAGAGGGTGCAGAATATATTATTACAGTTATAGTTAGGGTGTAAAGAAAGATTAAGCTGATTCAGCTTAATATGAGATAGGTCCATTCAAAAGTCTGATGACAGCAGGGCAGAAGCTGTTCTTGAGTTGGTTGGTGCGTGATCTCAGACTTTTGTATCTCTTTCCTGATAGAAGAAGGTTGAGAGAGTATGTCCAGGGTGAGTATGGGGTCTTTGATTATGCTGGCTGCTTTTCCGAGGCAGCAGGAAGTAGCGACGGAGTCAATGGACGGGAGGCTGGTTTACGTAATGGACTGGGGTACATTCACAACCCTTTGTAATTTCTTACTGTTTTGGTAGAGCAGGAACCATACCAAGCTGGATGCCTATCTGTAGTGTGACAGAAGGATTTACACAGGGCAGCTGGTGATATGTTGGCAACCGCAGATTCAATCCACATCCTGGGTTCCTCTTCACCAACTCTTCATCATGGGTTTTCACATGAGGGCCTTTGGTCATCTGCAACATTGACGCCCTCAGCAGGATCAATGACAGACTACTATCGGCTGGTGTCCTCCCTCCCTGCAACCATTTCCCCTTTTTATCTTGTTATTGTTGGCACTGAGGGGTTTCTCACTGATGTCACTAACCAAAGCTTTTTCAACAACTCTAACAATGGAATTACCGTCCCTGTGCTGATGCAGGAAGTCTAGCATGTGGCTCGGAAAAGAGTTGTGCCAGTCAACTTTGTGTCTGCTCAGCACTTCAACACGGAGAACTGCTGCATTACTCTCTGAGAGGCAGAATAATTGTCCCTTTCTAAAAGTGTGCAGCCTGAAGATTGATTGTGGACTGACTCATGCTCAATTTTAAGGTCCTACCATGATTGAGCACAGCTGATATTTGGACTTGAATGTTGGAAAGTCCTGTATCACCATCATTTGGCCATTGATAAATTGGTATGGACTGGCTGTGTGTGAGAGACACAGCCATTGGTGTGAGACCATAACACAATTTTCCGTTCACAGACAAGAACTATACAGGAGCAAGGTATCAGAGCTGCCTTTGGAACCTAAAATTATCAAGAACTCAGCCTCCAGCAGAAGAACGGAGGGGGAATACTGGCAAGAAAGAAAACTACTCTTCTGGAGCCTCCCGTGCTGACACACTGATAGCACTGTTATGCAATACACAGTACGCCAGAAATATTTGGCAGGCCGTCTCAGAAATATATTGACTTAACTTGTCAAGCCATCAGAAATGCATTATCAACATTCTGAAG
The DNA here is from genome assembly GCF_965287045.1 of Carcharhinus amblyrhynchos. Taxonomy (NCBI): domain Eukaryota; kingdom Metazoa; phylum Chordata; class Chondrichthyes; order Carcharhiniformes; family Carcharhinidae; genus Carcharhinus; species Carcharhinus amblyrhynchos. Next base: position 61,711,526 of record NC_137335.1, read on the forward strand.
CTATATTAAATAGCTCTACAAGTACATCTGTGCCTGGACAGTTTCTTAGAAATATGTTTTAAGGCTTTGGCTATTGTTGTCCACAAATCAACTCTGAAACCTTTCATCTACCACAAGCAGTTGGAATACTGAAAAGTCACGCTGAGGAAGGAATTACTTGTGGACCCAGCAAATTTTCTAATATTGGTAAGAAACAAGATCATGATTTAAATATTGATGGGATTAAATATTTTCCTGTGTGGGTTGCATTATGTATTGGAAACATATGTAGTTAATAGCATGTAGGGCTTATGATGGTGGGCGACTATTATCACTGAATTGCAGTTGCCAGTGTGACCGTTGACCAAGGGTCAAAAGACCAAGGGCTGTGAATGTAGTTTTGTACCTTAACCTGGTTGATGGATTGATTGTGATAAAATCCAAAGATAAAGCTGCAAAATTCTTTTGGCTACTAAAAATGCCATTGGCGCCCCAGAAACCAGAGTGCCAGGGCTCATCTAAAATTGGACCGTCAACCACTCCTGAATATTTACGGTCTTCTGTGAACCTGTTGCACCTCCAAAGGCAGCTTGCCAGTCAGATGATCTGTGGGCCATAACCCTCAGCTGTAATTGTGGGAGAGAGAATGGGAACGGCAGTGGAAGGTGGTACCATTGTGGAGCAAGGAGGAAAAAAAGTGAAGGAGAATTTTTCTTATTAAAATAATAATTTTCTTTGGCAGCTGTCAGTTGATCCATATCAAAAGCAGGCAAACCTAAGCAGGTCAGAATAGAAGCCTTAAAAAAGGTGTGAAGCACTCATTGCCATATGCTAGGATACTAAACAGCTCTTCTGAGCAGCCAGCAGAGACAAAGAGACAGACAGCATGGTGGCACAATGGATAGCACTGCTGCCTCACAGCACCAGGGACCCAGCTTCGATTCCTGACTTGGGTCACTGTCTCTACGGAGTCTGCATGTTCTCTCCGTGTCTGCATGGGTTTCCTGCGGGTGCTCTGGTTTCCCCCCCCAGACTGAAAGACATGCTGGTTAGTTACATTGGCCGTGCTAAATTGTCCCTCAGTGTACCCGAACAGGTGCTGGAATGTGGCGACTGGGGGACTTTCACAGTCATTCCATTGTTAATGTAAGCCTACTTGTGACACTAATGAAATAAACTTAAAGAACAACACAGCACAAGAACAGGCCCATAGATCCACTAAGCCTGTGCCAATTCCTAATCATTATTTAGACCCACCACCTATTGCCCATATGTAGTTTATATCCCTCTGTTCGCCTTGCATTCATGTGTCCATAAGATATGCCTTGAATGTTGCTAACTTGCCTGCTTTCACTGCCTCCACTGGCAGTGAGTTCCAGGCAGCCACCACCCTCTGTGTGAAAACCCACATGTCCCCACTAAACATTCCCTCTCTCAGCTTGAACCTGTGCCCTCTTGTAGCTGATCTTTTCACCCTGGGAAAACTGAATATCGCTTGACATTTATAGAGTCACACATATTGCAGAAATATTACAGACACTTGGGACATGTCATGCAAAATTGCTTTTATTTCCGAGGTTATCTGCTTGCAATGTGGCTCCCATTTTATGCTCAATTGCAGCTGATAAAAAATAACTTGAAGCTTTCGCCTTTTTTTGGGCAGAAGTCAAATGTCCCAAAAATAGACAAACTTAAGGCAGGTCCTGCCCCATGGAATCACTGAATAGCTACAACTTGGAAAGAGACCTTTCAGCCCGTCTTGTCCATGCCAGCTCTCTGGAAGAATATAAAACACCCAGTCACATTCTCCTGCCTTTTCCCCATAACCCTGCAGGTCTTATTGCTTCAGACAATTATCCAGTTCGCTTTCGGAGGAGATCTTCATTGAATCTGCCCCATCACACTGCCAGGCAGATCATTCCAGATCCCAAACATGCACCGCGTAATCAAATTTTTCCTCATGTCACCCTTGCTTGCAAGGCGTTATCTGAAATGTTGAAGAGTGGAGTGAAGGGTGGGGGAGGGGTGGGTGATGTGGGGGAGGGAATGAGTGGAGTGGTTGACAGCAAATACTTCTAATGTCTTCCCATGACACTGACGTAATTTCCTTGGACACGTACAAAAGGACAGTTCCTGGGCTTCCCCAGAAATCCTGCCAGGCATGGTCCTGTTAACGCCTCTAAGAAACAGGTGCACATGTCATTCAGGACTTTGATATCTGAGAGCTACCATCCTGAAAGGAACCAACAATAAAAGTGTGCACAACAGAAATCTTCAAATGCTCCATGAAACTATCTGCGCTGAAATCTCTTTGGGCCCCAGGCATGAATACCCCTGTGGTATTTCAACTGGCACCAACACCTGCTTCTAATATGTAAACAAGCTTTTCTGTGGGATTTGGCACTGAGTCATGGGCACCAACAAAGCAGCTACAGAATTATTACCCTGCCATAATCCCAGGGCTTTAGCTTTCTCTGGGATTTTTATAATACCATATGTACACAAGGGCATATGGTACGATGAAAGTTATAAAGGTGTTAGTCATTAGGTAAAGGAGAGCAAAAACGAGAAATGAAGGCTGGCCCAATAACATAAAGGAGGACAAGGAGATAGAGAGGCACATTGCCAGTGGCTGGTTAGGAGTCTTGTGAGACTTCCTCTACAAACTCCAGCCCCCTCACCTATAGCTGCTCCCCTCTGTAGGGCCCAGCATTGACAGCCACAGATGTTTTTAAAATGTTAAACATCCTCCGAGAATGTCTCTATCTTGAGATGTACTTGCAGTTTCCTGCCTGCCCCACTATGCCCACCTTTCAAGGTGGGGCTGTCAGAAAGGCAATGCTGTGTCCTCTTCCCATCAGGCCAGCCAGGTGCCAGATATTAATTGGACGTCACTGGTAAACACTGAAGGGAAGTGTTCAGCGCTTAAGCTGCATTTGGTCTTCCCGATACAAAGCATCATGAGCAGCAAGTACTGTACAAATAAGTACCAGTACGTCAATGTTTCACCTGGAAGGAGTGTTTTGAGATCTGGAGAGTTGGATGGGGTGAAAGGGCAGGTGTTACAACCCAAACAGTCTCAAACCAACAGACCATCCTCCCCCGTTTCCATTACCTTGCAGTTTGATGCCAGCACCAAAACTATCTTCCCATCATCTCCCTTTCAGAATTCCAAAGGAACCACTCCCTTATCCACTCTGGCTCTTTTTCCCGTTACCCACAACATCTGTTTTGCTTCTCACGACATCTTCCTGTGTGAGCAGAGAAGATGCAAACTTGCTCTGCTGTACCTCATCTTTCAATTAGGCAACATCAAGAACCATTGCTCCCATTTATTTGTGAGAAGTCTCACAACACCAGGTTAAACTCCAACAGGTTTATTTGGAATCATGAGCTTTTGAAACGTTGCTCCTTCATCAGATGAGGAGCAGTGATGAAGGAGCAGTGCTCTGAAAGCTTGTGATTCCAAATAAACCTATTGGACTTTAACCTGGTGTTGTGAGACTTCTTACTGTGCTCACCCCAGTCCAACGCCGGCATCTCCACATCATGGCTCCCATTTATTTGTACAGCAGGTTTTGGTAATAATTCTGCTATTACCATTTACACCTCCTCTAGACCCAACATTTGTTTCTTTATTTATTCCATTACCACCCTCTTTGCTTGCACCATTATCCCTTCTATTTAAGACAGAGTTGAGGAAAATGCTTTCGTCTTAGCGGTCCATTAGTCTGTGGAATTTTCTTCACGGAAAGAGGGAGGTTGAATTTTGATAGAAATGGTAATCAGGTGTTTTGGGGAGGGTTACGGAGAAAGATAGTATCGAGACTGCAACCAGATCAGCTGTGATATTGTTGAATAATAAAACAGGCTCAAATGGCTAAATGGCCCCTTCTGCTTTATGCCCCACAGACCTTCCTTTTTGTAATTTCCCTCTTCTCCACTTCTCTCACCTCTGTACTTGCTTTAAAACTTTCACATCTCTAACCTTTCCTGTTCTAATGAAAGGTCACCTGACTCTGTTTCTTTCTCTGCACATGCTGTCCAACCCATTGAATATTTCCAACATTTTCCGTTTATAATAAATGATCACTAAATTTCTAATGAGTAGGTGTATCTTTAATAGTCAATAATACCGATCATTAGATTATCTTCTGCAATAAACAAGATGTATTTTCTGAAGTTTGGTCGTGAAAACAAATTGTGGGGAAATTTTCAACTGTTGGCTGGCCACTTATAGAATCATAGAATGTCTACAGTACAGAAGGAGGCCATTTGGCCCATCAAGTCTGCACCGACCACAATCCCACCTAGGCCCTATCCCTGTAATCCCATGCATTTACCTTAGCCAGTCCACCTGACACTAACGGGCAATTTAGAGTGGCCAATCCGGCTAACCTACACATCGTTGGGCTGAGGGAGGAAACCAGAGCACCCAGAGGAAACCCACAAAGAAACTGGGAGAATGTGCAAACTTCACACAGATGGAACTCAAACCTGGGTCCCTGGCACTATGAGGCAGCAGTGCTAGCCATTGTGCCACCACAAAAATCTTCTTGTCTGAATAAACAATGAATGGTATGGAAAGTCTGCTGGATGCCTTGGGCACCAGATTTCAGACAGGTTGGCCTCTCAGCACACCTACCAGAACGAACAGGAGGCTAGTTAAGCATGCAAATCAGGGTCCTGACACTGTGCAGTGTTAATGTACAACTGGGTGGAGTATGCAACATGCATGAAACTCCCAATTATCAGGAAATTAAGTAACCAAATCAGCCATATTCAGGGATTTCTGGAGTCTTCTTGGGAGCAAGCAAGTTTCTGTGACTTTTGAATGATTTTTGCAACCCTCAAAGATCTTGTGTCCTGTTGTTGTCTTACCCAACCAGGATTCCCCTTTTCACCTTACACCCATCCCTACCCTCGAACAGTCTCCTTGCAAAGAGCTGACACTTTGCCAAAAACTGAAATTGGGGAGCTGTGGTGAAGCGCTCATTTCAATTGGGTTCTGAACCTAAAAAAGATTCTGGCCTCCCAACCTTAGGTGGCCACTGGCAATATATATCACTGTCATCTTGGGCCAAAGTCAACATCTCATTCTGTGGTAATTGTCCTTTAAAGGGGGAATCAATATGCTGATTGTTCCTTTAAGGGCAACACATCTGAGTAGGGGTCACATAGCCTGTGTTTCCCTTAAAGGGACAATCACCCCCACACCTTCCCCCACAACAAAGAAAAAAGAACAAATAAATTCCAGCACAGGAACAAGCCTTTCGGCCCTCCAAACCTACACCAACCATACTGCCCGACTGAACTAAAATCCCCTACTCTTCCGGGTATCATATCCCTCTATTCCCATCCTATTCATGTATTTGTCAAGTTGCCCCTTAAAAGTTACTATCTTATCTGCTTCCACTCCATCCACTGGCAGTGAGTTCCAGGCACCCACTACCCTCCGTATAAAAATCTTGCCTTGTCCATCTCCTTTAAACCTTGGCCCTTACACCTTAAACCAATGCCCCCTAATAATTGACTCTTCCACCCTGGGAAAATGCTCCAATCTCCACTTGTCCTAAAACTGACACTTATTCAGAGTTTGTATAAATTTGAATCAAGCAATAAATACTTCTGCCACTTTACTTCTTCTTCCATAGCTCTTGGTTGCTTTCTTTTATTCCTAGTAACAACTCAAATATGTAGGGCAGGCTACACTAGGCACCAACTGCACCCTGCATCAGTATTTAATTGCTCTATATTTAGCTTCTACTTTTAGCTGACATCTACCTGCCTCTGCTGATACTCTAACTATTAATAGGTAACTTAAACATATTCATGATAAATTTAAGGTGCATCATTTCTGCTGGCTTTTACATTTGTTTGATATGCTCCAAGTGAAATCATCACTTATTTTCCCCTCCCAAATAGTTGCAGGAGAACACAGAGTTTATAACCTTTATTGATTAGTTTATTTGTGGTGGAACAGCTCATTTAATTTGCTCACAAGTTAAAAATGCTGCCTTTTCCTTTTCAGAATATGTTAAGGATAATGTGTTGGTGTTCTTTCATTCAGATTTCATTATGGTACTATTAAGTTAAAGATTTTCTGCAAGCTCTTTTATTTTCCAGTTTTGGTCCTTTCATTCAAGTCATTGACATAGATTGCAAATAGTTGAGTCCCCACCACTGATCCCTGTGGCACTCCACCGGTTACATCTTGCCAACACATTTATCACTAGTCCCTGTTAGCTAATCAATCCTCTGTTTTGCCCAGTGTTTACTATTAACTTGCAGCTACGCAGTTCAGTGAAATGAGATTCACCATGCATTTACTGTCATGGAGTCTGCATGTGAATATTTTCCTTTTCGGACCAGACCTAAAATTAGATTTTGTTTCCTGCAGTGATTGTTTTGTTCTTCAGTCAACAGTGAACAAATTGGACAATGCATTTCTGCTTCACAGACTTCTTGGCAATTATGCTTGAGGTAAGACAGGAAAATTTACTTCTTAAAGCGCCTGAGGCCACAGACGGAGATAATAATAGAACCAGTTTGCTCCCGTAGCCTGCCAGCCAGCCCAAGAAGCTAATTGGCTAAAAGAGAATGTATTCTGCCTGGTAGCAAGAACTTTATAAGTCAGGTGAAGTGTATTAAAGGTACAGAGGAGCAAATCGCTGTTTGGAATACTGAAATAGCATACCACAAATAACTTTATGTCTCGCATTCACAGACAGACACACATATATGTTTTAAAATACACAGATGGTGAAATTTATCGTCTATAATGTTGTTGCAATTGACATTGTGCAAATTACTTTCAGAAGCATGTCAAATCATAGCATTTTTTGAGGTTACTGAACAAAGAGGTAGGCTTTGCATTTCATGCTTTAGGTGGTTATACATTAGAATGGATAGAGGATTGATTAGCTAACAGGGAGTAGTGATAAATGTGTTGGCAAGATGTAACCGGTGGAGTGCAACAGGGATCAGTGGTGGGGACTCATCTATTTGCAATCTATATCAATGACTTGAATGGAAGGACCAAAAGTATGGTTGCTAAACTGACAACAGAAATATAGGTAGGAGAGTAAGTTGCGGAGAAGAAATGAGTCTACAAAGCAGTACAGGTAGTTACCTGTGTTGGGAGGATGTTGGTCACAGAACAGTGTCTCATAAAGAAGGATTAGCAACCCAGCAGGCTAAAATATGGAGGGGTGGCACAAATGAGCTATCTGAAATCACCAGCCTGATTAAGTTGGGTGCTTATTAGCCTGCTTCATGCTCGTGACACTAATTGGCCCTCATGAGTTAACTCTTAGCACCATCAGCTCCCTGCAGTTTGAACTACAAGGCTGAGACTCAGCTTCAGGCATCAGGGTTGTCAGCATGTGGCTCAGGAACTCGTGGCAAGGGGGTCCAACGTCTGCAAGTAAGACTTCTCTAGGTACTCCTTTCCCCCATTCCAAGGCAAACCTCACTGTCCGTATATCTGCAGCCAGTCACGATGGCCGAACACATTTTCCTTCTGAAAGATTCCCCGAGTGGTCTCAAGTTTGAGGGGCAGGATACTTTCATATACCCAGAAGTGTTGCAGATTGGTTTTAGAACAAAGAACAAAGAACAACCCAGCACGGGAAACAGGCCCTTCGGCCCAACAAGCCCGCGCCGCCGCATCACCCTACACCTATTCTACCCTGCGTATCTACAAATAGAACCCCTGACTTAGCCAGATTCAGGGGAGAATAGTGTCAATTTGGTAAAACCAATCAGCCTAAGAGCACATCTTTGGGGTGTGGGAGGAAACCGGAGCGCCCGGAGGAAACCCACCTGATTTAGAGCTGATTACATGATTTGATGGTGATGTCTTAGGGTGTTCGCACAGGCTGCTGTTTTACTTTCAGTTTTGCATTCTGTGCACTGCAGAGAACATCTCTTTCAATAAACCTGTTTGAGTTTATGTGGGCAAACCAAGTACCTCCTTTCTGTGTCGAACCCACTACCCCTAACATAGTTCAGACATTACAGACACTCAGACTGATGGTCAGATGTGAGGATGAGACAGCAAGGGCAAATGCAAGGGCCAGCCCTGTTCTGGATTTGGGAAAGTACCTCAACATCATTGTAGGTGATGTTCCTGGACTGGCTGCTCCCAGATCAGATGGCCAATGGGTCAGGGGATGGTACTGAACAGTAGGTGCAACACCAGCTTCTCTCCCCCTGATCCCTCGCAGGATACCAATCAATTTTGAGATGAAACCAATGGAACTCGTATTAATAACAGCACTGGAGGAGAAGAGACTCCGCAGCAACATGCAGTGGCACTCACGATTGAGCTTCCAAATCAAAACCAGGGGATCGCAGGCTAGGATGACTGGCTGAAAGCTGTACCAATTGTGGAGTAGCCCCCAACTATACTGCACTTGGATTTCATGGAGTATCTGTCAATGGAGACCCAGACTCATGATCGAGACAGTGCAGCATCTCTGCATTGTCCTGGTGGACTTGGCACCATATAGTGCTGGAGGACGCCCGCTTCCTGTGGCCGTTAAGGTAACAATAACCCTAAACTTCTTTCTCTCAGGGTCCTTCCAGTTCTCCACCGGGGATCTGTGTGACTACATTCACTTTGAACAGGCCAGACAGGATGCAAGATCAACAGGGTTCAGGCAGAGAGTGGGTTTGTCACACGTACAAGGGTCAATAGATTACATCCACCTGGTACCAAGGAGATCCCTTCACAGGAAGGGGTTCCACTCCCTAAATGTGCAGCTGGTCTGCGGCCATGAGGTGTGAATAATGCCTGTGGGTGTCCGTATTTCAGGGGAGAGTACTTGATAACTTCATCTTTGGCAGTCCTAGATCCCTGGAGTTATTAACAGAACCCCAGGCTACAGGGAAGGCTCCTCTGGGACAAATCATGAAGCCACTGAGGCACTCAACACTGGGTGCCTGTTGGTTGTGCTACAATGGTGGCTGGGACATCAGCTGTCCAATCCTGACATTAGGGGTTTGGGTTCGCAAATGTATGAATGGAGATAGCCACCCCTATGGAGAAAACCACTCCTGTAGAGATAGCCACCTTAATGTGCTAGACAGAATGGGCTCAAAACTCTGTGCCATATTGGTGCTGGATTCCAGCATTCTCCTTGAAATTGATTGGAGGCTTCTCAATGCATCAAACATTTTGTTGTATTTGTACATCAGTATTTTTTGATCGGATCTCCTATAGAACTGTTCATTGGAGTCCTCTGCATTGGCACCCCAGTGTCAGCTTTGCCATGCCTCCACCCACCTCCAATGCTTCCTCACAACCACCATGTAAACCCATGATCCTCCATCCACCCCCAATTGTCCTCTTATCCCTCCATGGCAACTCACTGCAATTTCACACCTATTCACCCAGTATACACCCTGCACAAAATGAATTAATCCCATATTAACAATAGCATTGTTGGAAAAGATTTTTTAAATCTTAACAAAACTGCTGTTACTGCAGGTCTATAAAAGTGTCAATAAACCAGGCCTTTAAAATTTTAAAAGTCCATGGAGTCTCCCTCACTGTGAAAATCTAGCTTGCCTTTGAGGTTTAAACAGTAGTGCCTAGCGTCAAATGGTGCCAGCAAGTAGCAGTTTTGGGTCCTCTGCCGGTACACACAGCCAACGGATTGTGTTTAGTGCTGGGTGCTCACACCCACGCTTCAAATGAGGAAGCCGCATTAAGTTGATATGCTGCCCACATTTCATTTATGGGCACCACCAGGTGCAACAAGAAAAGGGGCCAGTCAAAGGAAACCTGGCAAAGTACATCTAAGGAGCAACCTCAAGAATGAGACACCAGCATATGCTGCAGCAAAAGAAAGTGCAATGGACCAGGGCCAGTGGTGGAGTCTTCTGATTGCCATCTTACAGGAAGGACGTGGAGGCTGTGGAGAGGATGGAGAAGAGGTTTACCAGGATGCTACCTGGATTAGAGGGTATGAGGTATAAGCTAGAGTTGTTTTCTCTGGAGTGGCAGAGGCTGAGGGGAGACCTGATAGAAGTTTATAAAAGTATGAGAGGCATAGTGGTCCACTTTGGTAGGAATAATGGTAGGAAGGACGATTACTTACGTGGCGAAAAACTGCAGTAGGCGACGGTGCAGAGGGACCTCGGGGTCCTTGTGCATGAGTCGCAAAAACCCAGCTTGCAGGTGCAACAGGTGGTCAGGAAGGCAAATGGGATGCTGGCCTTCATAGCGAGGGGGATTGAATATAAAAGTAGGGAGGTCTTGCTGCAGCTGTATAGGGCATTGGTGAGGCTGCAGCTGGAGTACTGTGTGCAGTTTTGGGCGCCGTACTTACGCAAGGTTATTTTGGCCTTGGAGGGAGTGCAGAGGAGGTTTACTAGGCTGATACCGGAGTTGAGGGGGTTGAGCTATGAGGAGAGGCTGAATAAACTAGGCTTGTACTCGTTAGAGTTTAGAAGAATGAGGGGAGATCTGATTGAGACGTATAAGATGATGAATGGGATGGATAGGATAGAGTTGGAGAGACTCTTCCCGCTCAGAAAGGACAGTAGGACTAGGGGGCACAGCCTCAAGATAAAGGGGGAGCAGTTTAGAACGGAGTTGAGGAAGAACTTCTTCACTCAAAGGGTGGTGAATCTCTGGAATTCTCTGCCCGTTGAGGTGGTGGAGGCTGCCTCGCTAAATATTTTTAAGACGCGGGTTGATGGGTTTTTGATAAGAGAGGGGATTAAGGGTTATGGGGAGAGGGCGGGAATGTGGAACTGAGCCACGACAGATCAGCCATAATCTTATTGAATGGCGGGGCAGGCTCGAAGGGCTAGATGGCCTACTCCTGCTCCTATTTCTTATGTTCTTATGTTCATAGATAGAGTTGACAGGCGAGAGGGGGAAAGTTCAAAGGAGATGCGAAGGACGAGTTTTTGACAAATTGCTATTTGCTAGGCAGTACTGTTTAAAGCTGTTTAAAGAGAGCAGTAGGTGTCTGGAAAGCGCTGCCAGGGGTGGTGGTGGAGGCGGACATAATAGAGGCATTTAAGGGGCTTTTAGATAAACACATGAATATGCAAGGATTAGAGGGATATGGGCCAAGGGTAGGCAGAAGGGATTTGTTTAATTTGGTGTAATGTTTGGCACAACATCATGGGCCTGTTCCTGCGCTGTACTGTTCAATGTTGTATGTTTTTGCTGCTCATTGTCAAGCACTAGACCAGAGGAGCTGAGTTTAATTTTGCATTACATTGAACTGGCACTAGTTAATTCTTCATCGCAATCCCAGCACCCAATTTTGGAGGCTATCCAATTTAACCCCCTATGCTTAATTAAATAATGGCTTAATATGTTGAAACATATAATTTCCATAACATCAATACGATAAAGAAGCAAAATGGCATATGTTCCATACTGCCCTTGGGCCCCAATATTTACTCTGATTTACACTGGTTTTATACTCTGGTTTTAATAAAATTTTGGCGTAAATTATTTCCATGAACGGCATAAAAATAAACATTAATCTTCAGTATATCTTCAGTATACACACAAACCTGGAAGCCACCACTGTCAAGAGTGGATGACAGAGGCTGTCAGAGATCCAGAAAGGCAATAGTTGCAATACTGATTATATTATCTCTTAAGAAGTTCCTGGAGCACAATGCATCACCCAGACCATTGACGCAAGCACAAACTAAGGACAATTCATGACATTTCCTCAAACCTGAGAGTCTGTACTGGAGAACAATGGAAATAAACAAAAACAGTGGATTAAGATTTGTCAAATGATTTAATTTGTCAAGGTTTCCAGTGGCAACTCATAACATTTAGCGAACTCTATTTTTGAAAAGGTTTTCCCAATTGGAAGCACTGTGATACAGCATATTGATGCACCAATCTGCTGTACTGTAAATAAGTAAAGCATAGACATATTATAAAATCTGGAGTCAAGTGGTTCTGACAGTGTCCACTAAAGAGTTGGGAGCAACTTCCAAATGGTTTTCATTAATGGGAACTGCTGTAAGACTAATTGAAAACTGGAAGTCCTGGGATTGGTATGATCAGATCATGGGTGCAATCAGATTAACCTTGGGCATGCAAAAATCATTAAAATTAGAAGACACTCAAGTGAATGAATATAATATTCATTAGTCATTAGAGCCTGTTAGCACCTGCAAAGTGAAACTTAAAGTGTAAAGATGCTATTAACCTAGACAAATTACAGGGAGCAGGAAAAGTTAGGTGTGGTGATTGTGCAACCCATCGTAGGGGAGCCTGGCTTTTATTCTTCCATCTCATTCAAAGAATTATATCGGGCGGGATTCTCTGATCTTGTTCGTTCCCCTCCTGCTGCCAGTGAGAATGGAAAGTTTGGCACTCAGAGGTGTCCGGCGGTCATGTTTGTTTCCCATTGAAGGAAAGCTTAGGCAATCTCCATGGAAAGAACATATTCACACCATTTGTTGGCAAAGGGTGTATTCCATTTTGTATTCTAATAGGGCAACAGCCGTCGACATCGAGGACAGTGAAGAGATTGTTGGTAGACTTAAGTACTGTATGTAAAAATGTAAAAATCTCTATCCGTAGGATGTAACTCGAAACAAACTTCTGTTACCAAGGACACAAGATCTCTGCACTGCTGTCAATCATTGCAGTAGTTTGGAGTTTTATTTTAAATTCTAGAGATTGTTCTGTAGAGTGGAGAACTGCTGGGCTGTATTTTATAAATCCCAGCTGCACGTGGTAATATTTTGTTCACTTTCATTTCTTATGAAGCGACAGTTTTTTATAAATTAATTTTGTTGATACAATTCATCGTATCTGGGCAATGTGTAATATTTCCTTTAATAGATTGCAGTGGAAATCCTATAGACAGTTAAGTACACAGTTTACACGGGTTTTCTTCGGGTGCTCTATTTCCTCCCCAAGTCCAAAGATGTGCAGGTTAGATGGATTGACATGCTAAATTGTCTCTTAGTCTCCCATGATGTGTAGGTTAGACTGATTAGCCATTGGAAATTTGTGGAGTTATAGGGAGAGGGCCTGGGTAAGGATTCTGTATCAGAGAGTCCGTGCAGACCAATGGGCCGCAGGGCCTCTTCTGCACTGTAGGGATTTAATGATTCTATGGTTTGGCCAATATTAATTCCTGGTCTCTGTAGAGTTGGATACCGCATTTCTGCCAATTTCAAATTATAAGGAACCTGGATTGTCTACAAATCAGATTAGGTCATTGAACAAGAAACTGTTGCAAAACTGCCTGGAAGTGTGACTGCTACTAAAAATAGATTCTCTCCAAACTGTTAAGAATGATTCCACTTGCACCTGCAAGCTACATACTTAAGAATAAGAAATGATTTTCCCACAACCTCAAGACATTTTCCATGGCTCTACTGCGATGCCGTGATGATCCGATTTGATGGTAATATTATTCCAAATCATTCAAGCCCTTCTACATCAGTCAGCCTCACAACATCTGAAATGTTACCTTTGATGTTGATACGTGCTGCCGCTTCTCAGTTGTCGCTGAGTTAATGTAGTCAGGCTAGCTTTCTATGTACTGGAGAAAATGTATAACTTTTTGAGTGAGCCAATTTAATTAACTCCACGTGACAACAAGAAATGGCTGAGCGCAACGGAGGTGGCAAAACCTATGAGCCCTGGCAACTACTTTAACAGACACCACAGAAAGCATTCTTTCTGGTTATATCACAGTTTGGTATGGCTCCTGCTCTGTCCAAGACCGCAAGAAACTACAAAGGGTCGTGATTGTAGCCCAGTCCATTACACAAACCAGCCTCCCACCCATTGACTTTGTCTGCACTTCCTGCTGCCTCGGAAAAGCAGCCAACATAATCAAGGACCCCACACATCCCCGGCATACTCTCCTCCATCTTCTTCCAAATATAAAAGTCTGAGAACATGTACCAATTGATTCAAGAAAAGTTTTCTCCCTGCTGCCACCAGATTTTTGAATGGCCTGACCTTATTTAAGAGCAAAGGAAAGTACAGCACAGGAACAGGCCCTTCAGCCCTCCAAGCCTGTGCCCTAACGAAAAAAAACCTTTTGCCCTTATTCAGTACGTATCCCTCTATTTCCTTCCTATTCATGTACCCATCTAGACGCCTCTTTAACATTGCTAATGTGCCTGCTTCCACCACATCCGCACGTTTCAGGCACCCACCACCTTCTGTGTGAAAACATCCTCTGCACTTCTCCCTTAAACTTTCCCCACCTCACTTCGAACATGTGCCCCCTTGTAATTGATATTTCCTCCCTTGGAAAAAGCCTCTGACTATCCATCCTGTCTTTGCCTCTCATTATTTTGTAGACCTCTATCAGGCCTACCCTCAGCCTCTGTCTTTCCAGCGGAAACAATCCTAGTTTATTCAACCGCTCTTCATAGTCAACACCCTCAAGACTAGACAACATCCCGATGACCCTTTGGTGCACTTGCACATCCTTCTGATAATTTGATGACCAGAACAGCACGCAATACTCCAGGTGAGGCCTAACCAAGGTTTTATACAGCTGCAACATGATTTCCCAACTCCTGTACTCAGTGCCCTGGCTGATGAAGGCAAGCATGATATATGCCTTCTTAATCACCTCGTCCACCTGTATTGCCACGTTGGATCTGCACACCTAGATCCTTCTGTATGTTAATGTTCCATAGGGTTCTACCCTGAGGCAAATCATTAATATATATGACAAATAACAGTGGACCCAACACTGATTCCTGAGGCACACCGCTGGTCACAGACTTCCAGTTTGACAAGCAACCCTCTGCAACCACCTTCTACCATCAAACCAATTTTGTATCCATTTAGCTACCTCACCCTGGATCCCATGAGATTTAACTTTATGCAACAACCTACCAAGCAATACTTTGTCAAAGGACTTGCTAAAGCCCATGTAGGCAACATCAACTGCACTGCCCTCATCTACCTTCTTGGTTACTCCTTCAAAAAACACAATCAAATTTGTGAGAAATGATTTTTCCACTCACAAAGCCATGTTGACTGTCCCTAATCAGCCCTTGTGTGTCGAAATGCTTGTAGATCCTGTCTCTCAAAATACCTTCCAACAATTTGCCCACCACAGATGTGAGGCTCATAGGCCTGTAGTTCCCAGGCTTTTCTCTGCAGCCCTTTTTAAACAAAGGCACAACATTTGCCACTCTTTAATCTTCAGACATATCATCTATGATTATTGATGATTCAAATATCTCTGCTAGGAGACCTGCAATTTCCTCACTAGCCTCCCACAATGTCCTGGGATACACTTCATCAGGTCCCGGGGTTTTATCTATCTTGATGTGCTTTGAGACTTCCTGCACCTCCTTCTCTCACTCCTCAAGACATCAATATTTATTTCCCCAAGTTCCCTAACATCCATGCTGTTCTCAGCAGTAAATACTGATGAGAAGTATTCATTTAGGATCTCACCCATCTCTTGTGGATCCACACATCGATGACCTTGTTGACCCTGAAGAGGCAATATTCTCTCCCTAGTTACTCTTTTGGCCTTTATGTATTTGTAGAAGCTCTTTGGATTCTCCTTTGCCTTATCTGCCAAAACAACCTCTTTTTGCCCTCCTGATTTTGCTCTTAACTCTGACTTGATTTGATTTGATTTATTATTGTCACATGTCTTAAATACAGTGAAAAGTATTGTTTCTTGCACGCTATACAGACAAAACATACCATTCTTAGAGAAGGAAATGAGAGATTGCAGAATGTTGTATTACAGTCATTGCTAGGCTGTAGAGAAAGATCAACTTAATGCAAGGTAAGTCTGCTCAAAAAGCTGACAACAGCAGGGAAGAAGCTGCTCTTGAGCCGGTTGGTACATGACCTCAGCTTTTTGTATCTTTTTCACAAAGAAAGAAGGTGGAAGAAAGAATGCCCAAGATGTGTGAGGTCCTTAATTAAGCTGGCTGCTTTGCCGAGGCAGCAGGAAGTGCAGACAGAGTTAATTGATGGGAGGCTAGTTTGTGTGATGGATTGAGCTACATTCACGACTTTTTGTAGTTCCTTGTGATCTTGGGCAGAGCAGGAGCCATACCAAGCTGTGATATAAACAGAAAGAATGCTTTTTATGGTGCATCTGTAAACGTTGGTGAGAGTCGTAACTGATATGCCAAATTTCCTTAGTCTCCTGAGAAAGTAGAGGCGTTGGTGGGCTTTCTTAACTATAGTGTTGGCATGGGGGACTAGGAAAGGTTGTAGGTGATCTGGACACCTAAAAACATGAGGCTCTCAACCCTTTCTACTTCATCCCCACTGATGTAGACAGGGACATATTCTCCTTTCTGCTTCCTGAAGTTGATGACAATTTCCTTCGTTTTGTTGACATTGAGGGAGAGATTATTGTTGCCGCACCAGCTCACCAGATTGTCTATCTCATTCCTGGACTCTGTCTCATCATTATTTGGGATCCGACCCACTGTGGTGGTGTTGTCCGCAAACTTGAAAATCGAATTGGAGGGAAACTTGGCCACAAAGTCATAAGTGTATAAGGAGCATAGTAGGGGGCTGAAATCATGGCCTTGTGGGGCACTGATGTTGAGGATGATCGTGGAGGAGCTATTGTTGCCTATCTTTACTGATTGTGATCTGTGAGTTAAGAAGTCCAGGATCCAGTCGCAGAGGGAGGTGTCGAGGCCCAAGCCACGTAGTTTGGAGGTAAGTTTCATGGGAATAATAGTGTTGAAGGCTGAACTGTAGTCAGTAAATAGGAGTCTGACATAGGTGTCCTTGTTATCTAGGTGTTATCTACTCCTACACCCCCTAAACTCTTCAAGGGATTTACTTGATCCCAGCTGCATATGCATGTCATGTGCCTCCTCCTTCTTCTTGAAAAGGGCCTCAATATCCCAAGTCATCCAGAGTTCCCTATTTCTACTAGACTTCCTCCTTCACTCTAAGAGGAATGTGCGTAGCCTGAACCCCTGGTTAACACACTTTTGAAAGCATCCCACTTACCAGACTTCCCAATGATCCCTTTGCCTTCCCACAGAGTCCCCCAATTAACTTTTGAAAGTTCCTGCCTGATACGATCAAAATTGCCCCAATTTAGAACTTAACTTTTGGGCCAGACCTATCATTCTCCATAACAAAATTATGGTCACTGGTTCCAAAGTGATCCCTCAGTAACACTCCTGTCACCTGTCCTTCCTGATTTTCCAAGAGGAGATCAAGTTTTGCCCTCTCTCTAGTCGGGCGATCCTCATACTGAATGAGAAATTCCTCCTGAGTACACTCAACACATTTCTCTCCATCCAACTCTCTAATACTATAGCTGTCTCAGTCAATGTTGGGAAAGTAAAAATCCCCTACTATTATCGCCCTATTTTTTCTTGGAGCTATCTGTAATCTCCTTACATATTTGCTCCTCAATTTCCTGCTGACTATTTGGGGGCCTATAGTACAACCCTATCAAAGTGATTTCCCCCTTCTTATTTCTCTGTTCTACCCATATAGGCTCAGTGGCCGAACCCTCGGATATAACCCCTCTCAGTACTGCTGTGATGCTTTCCCTAATTAAAAGTGCAACTCCCCCTCCTTTCTTACCTCCTGTTCTACCTTTCCTATAGCATCTGTACCCTGGAGCATTGAGCTGCCAGTCCTGTCCCTCCCTTCGCCATGTTTTAGTAATTGTTATGGTATCCCAGTCCCACAATACCCATCCATGTCCTGAGTTCATCTGCCTTGTCCGCCAGGCCACTTGCATTGAAGTAAATGCAGTTTAATATGGACTTCCCTTGCTCTCTGCTCTGCTTTTGCTTGATCTGTCTGTTCCTAGGATTACTGACACGGCCTTTACTACTTAATGCGCTCTCTTTAACTTCTGTGCTGTCCTCAACCTTCTCTTCTGTCGTCCTATTACTTTGAGTCCCACCTCGAGGGCCATCATTAACCAGAAACTTCACCGGACAAGCACATGAACGTTGTGGCTGCAAGAATAGCTCAGAGGGTGGGGACTCTACAGTGAATAACTCAATTCCACCCTCTCCACACGCCAGACATTAAATGAACAGGAGTTTTTATTGTGGGGGCAATTTTCCGACGGTGCTGGCACCTCAGTAGCTGCCAGCATGTGTTGGAAAATAATGGATCTCCTCTGTGCAGCTGTTGGATAACAGCTGTCAAGCCTCTACAAAATTCCTTGGCACAGGTTTTGTGGAAGGATTGTACTATTTTCGTGCATAAAGTAAGACATTAAGTTTAGCTGCTGGAATACCGTAAGGGAAAGACGGACACCTGTAAGACAGAGTACGTCGTTCCTCAGTAAAACAATCTCTTGCTGTCTGTTGAAGCAATTATAATTACATTGAACTCATGGTTCTGGGAAAAACTTCTCCTTTTCACATGTGACATGAAACTGTACAGTTAAAGTTAACAGGCACATTGGCCACAGTTGGTGATAGTAAGAAAATATAATAAATGTCATGGAAAATTAAGACTTTGTATGTGAAACAATTTTTTAAAAGATCAAACAAACTGTGCAGTTTAAAAGTTTATCTATTTATTTGTCACAAGTAGACTTATTTTTAACACTGCAATGAAGTTATTATGAAAATTACCCAGTCGCCACACTCTGGTGCCTGTTTGGGTACACTGAAGGAGAATTTAGCATAGCCAATCCACTTAACCTATACATCTTTGGACTGTGGGAGAAAACTGGGGCACCTGGAAGAAACCAATGTAAACTCAGAAAGAGAATCCACGCAGATCCCGTGACTTTCCAACATGTCCTGCTGCTGGACAAAGCCCTTCATCATGCACTCAGGAAATGTAAGCCCACCTGACAAACTGGGTTCCCATTCTCCCATTTCCTTATAATCAATAGCTTCTCACACTTGTCATCCAACCTTTGATAGGCCAGTTCTATTATAGTTTCTGTTCAGCAAACTATGCACAGATATGGCCTAGATTTTTCAGCGTGTTGGATAAGCTTTCCATCACGGTGGAAATAGCAGAAAGACCCACAAGTCGGAAGTTAATGCCTCCAAATGCAATACTTCCCATTGTTGCGAGGGCTGGAAGTGGAGGGGGGGCAATGGTTGGGAGTGGGAGCAGTGGGTGTTGGTTTGTGTGTTCCACATCAGGATGGCCAAACCAGCTCAATCTTCTGCTTTTGAGCTCATTAATTATGCATCAGTGGGAGCTCGGCAAATTTTGTGGTGGGACAGGCAGTAAGTCATTGCTTCATCAGGTTGAAAGACTTGACACTAGATATAAATGGCACCCAGATACATATTCACTCACTGCAGGCCAAGTCTTGGAGATATATTGTTCAGGATGGCACCCAAACGGAAGTGACCTCGAGCCCCATGTTTAACCGATTCCCATGTAGGAATTCTCCCCTAGGCTATCCAGGTAAGGAGGGAGGTCCTCTTTCGGAGGTATGGATGGATGGAGGAGGCTCTCTGAACTTACCACACTCTCCTGGGGTGGCGGTGGGGGTGCATGGGGGGTGTGGTGAGGGGGGGTTCAATGGGAAAGGTTAGAGTCCATGGGGCCCAAATAGTTTTTTGCCCTGTAGTGCAGGAAATGGATGAGTTATCTGATGGACTCTATCAGAGTAAGTGCTCACTGCAAACTCTCACTCTCATAAGGACATCAGGCAGTTTAAGAGTTGGAATCTACACGGATGTCACACACAGCCAGCCCATGGGACATCTGTACTGCATGTCTGCCAGCTGCTTTATGCTCTCTATCCTCATGCCACTGGGTAAGCAGTGGGTCTTAATCCCTTACGGGGAAGTGATCAGCAGAGATAACAGGTATGCATGCTTCAGAACTCCATTCATCCATTGAGTTCACAATCAATCCTCTCTGCAGGACCAGATTGCCCAAAGCAAAAGAGTGCATGCCAAGACTGGAGGTGGCATCCCTGAGATTCATACCCTCCCCATCTTCGAGGGATAGGCCATAGCACTTGCAGGAGAGGAGGGAGAACATTTCTGAGTGGGAATCAAGATCCTAACAAGCTGGTGGGGTGGCATACACTATACAGTGGCAAGCTGTTGGCTTTGGCTGTGGGTGATCTTTAATGTATGAGCCTACTTAGCCAATCACTAATTCTCTCTCTTCTCTATTAGAGGTACCAACAAGAAAAAGAGTGGGCAATGTCCTCCAGACAATATAACTCCAGCCCCCAGGCCACTATGAGGAGTAAGTCACACAATGCAGACTGCATTAATCTGCATCCTCCACCAGCACAGATGCAGACACCTTGGTGGGAACTCATTCCACAGCAGGCCCAGCTTCACAACCTGGTGCTCACCTCACAGACATGAGTCCACAGCTGGCAGAGACAGTGACAACCAAGGTCTCTGACGCATCTCTCAGATACCTTCTGAAGATGCACAGACAGGCAAAGAAACATCAGACAGAGTTGTCAGAAGCCGTTTGCAGAATGGAGGGAAGGGTGAAGGAGTCTGTCCGTTGTGGCTCTGGCAGGTGAGCACTTCAAAGTTTCTACGGGAAGGGTGGTGATCACCCTGGAGACCAGGTCCAGCAGTTTCTGCCAGACTTGCGCCCTGACCATTGTGGGTGCATTCCAGCAGTAGCTTACGTCAACACCTTCCATGTTGTTCTTTTGCGATGGCCTCTTCATTTTGCTCATCTACATCCTTGTCCTCTTTAGATCCATACCCTTCAACATCCTCCTCATCCAAGGAGATATCTGAATCCTCTATTTCTCTTTCAGGTAACAGATATCCCTCTGCAGCATCAGGACACAGCAAACAACAATGATGCTCTCTCTGTGGTGAGTACTGGCCAGGCTGACTGACCAGTCCAAACAGTTCAGGCAGCACTGGACATAAGGTGAACTTCATTGAAAGTGGCACCTGTCACCTCATGCACTTACTTGATCCCAATTGGAAGATGTCACAAAGGATCCTAGCAGAGCTTTGGAAGGACTCATTGGCAAAAACCATAGTGTTAACGTTCAAAGCCTTCCAAGTCCTTGCAGCATTAGTTCTTCATGGAGAGTGTGAGAAATGAGAGCTTGCACATCCCTGGACAAGCAAATGTGCCTGTGGAATTGTCTTAAAGTTTTTTGAAAGTTTATTTATTAGTCACAAGTAAGGCTTACATTAACACTGCAATGAAGTTACTGTGAAATTCCTCTAGTCGCTACAGTCCGACGCCTGTTCGGGTCAATACACCTAACCAGCATGTCGTTCAGAATGTGGGAGGAAATCGGAGCACCTGGAAGAAACCCACACAGACACAGGGAGAACATGCAAACTCCACACAGACAGTGACCCAAGCCGGGAATCAAATCCAGGTCCCTGGCGCGGTGAGGCAGCAGGTTTAACCACTGTGCCACCATGCTGCTGTGCCACCCATCATTTGCTCATCTTCATGTATACTCTTGGTTGTGCCACAGGTCTTCGTGGGTTGTGCCGCTGTTCAAGATCATCTGGGACTTCCTGGGGCAGCGCTCCCTGATGCTGCTCAGGCTGCCAACTGTTCCAATCAGTGATGAGCCCTTCTTCTCTTTATTCCGATTACAGCTGATAATAAGGTAAGGTTGGCTGAGCCTGCATTCTTCACTCCTCCTTGTTTCTGTGAGCGAATAGATATAAGATATCATTACAACTTTCCCTTGATTTATCTTCCTCTGAGGCAGGAAGTCAGTGTCAAGACCTTGGCCCACTTTCAGTCTAGACATAGCATCCTCAGGCCACACCTTGCAGGTGAAGGACGTCATTAAGATCCATGAGTGTTTGTGCAGGGTTGCACATCTACAAAGAGGTGTCACAGTGGCACTGCTGTTTCACAGCGCCAGGGGACTCGTTCAATTCCTGGCTTTTGTTACTGTATATGTGGAGTCTACACATTCTCTCTGGGTCTGCGTGGGTTTCCTCCGGGTGCTCTAGTTTCCTCCCACAGTCCAAACGACATGCTGGTTTGATGCATTGGCCACGCTTAATTCTCCCTCATTGTACCTGAGGCACAGGAGTATGGTGGCTAGGGGATTTTCACAGTGAATTCATGGCAGTGTTAATGTAAGTCTACTTGTGACACTAATACATAAACTTCAAACTTTGATTAGGGTGAATGAACCCATTTGCTAAAACCCTTTGCCTCCTTTAACATAGACACTCACCACTGGTTCACTAGTGTCAATGTCATAATTGGAAGATGTTGCTGAGGGGGTGGGGTGGTGGTTCTGGGGGTGGGGGTGGGGGTGGTTGGATGACCTCATTGGATGAGTACATAACACAAGGCTGCAGGTGGCTTCAAGGAAGAGAGGAGTCAGACAAATAAAGGGCATTGGGGACATTAACATTGAAGGGAGCACGTGGATATCTGCATGAACAATGGTGGGGTCATGGGTAATGGCTGGGGAAGCTGGATAGTAACAGGAGAGATGGGAATTAGGTGACTGTGTGGGAGGATGGGAGGATCTTGATGGGTGACAGGGAGAGTTCAAAGGCGTTAATGGCACTCATGGAGGCCAGCAGCACATCATTGCCTTTACTGAATAATGACATTGTTGAAAAACAAGCTAAAAATAAACACTATGGGAAAGGTCTCAAGGCATAAGGGAGGAGTTGACAACCACTATTTGAGGTGAATTGAACGGGCATCCTGTTAACCATTTGCTCAAGCCACAGAGAGCAAGGCTCAGCTGAAGTAGAAGCAAAATCTGGAAAAACTCAGTAGGCCTGGCTTTGAAGGACATATAAATGGGTAGAATTCATACATATTGAGGATATTATAATTGAGAAAGTACACATATATTCAAGCATTGCCATTTTTATCCAGAAACTTTTGAGTTGGTGTGGTTGGCCATCTTTCCTAACAAAAAGAATAAAAAGGAAAGGAAGGTCACGCAATCAAGGGCCATGGCTGCAGGAGAGCAGATACAATATCTGGATGCCTCCCATGAATGTAACTGTGCCCTATGATTCCCAATAATATGCCTGGAACACACAGGATCAAATGCTTTAGTTGATTGACCAGGCCCCACACACAATTCTGTCACTGCTCCAAGAAGCCTTTCCCCACTGAAGACTGGGGCTATGAAGAGCCTTCTAACATGGCCTAAATTCACGCACTGGACAGCTTGTTATACATATCCCCAACAGTGCGGTCTTGTTCCCTGGACAGTCCATTAAGCATAACCCTGACAGTGTGGCCTCATTCCCTGGATACTCTCTTAAACTGTAATGTCCTAACTATGTTAGTGATTGTGAGTTTTGCACAAGAATAAAAGTAATCAAAACCAGGACACGTAATCAAAATCAGGACCTCTTGACTGTACAGATTACAAACTGAAAGTAAAACAGCAGCGTCTGCAACACTCCAATGACATCACCATCAAATCATGTGATCAGCTTTAAAGCAATCTGCAACCACTTAAATATATAACATAAACATACCCCCGACAATGGGGCCTCACTCCCTGGACAGTCTGTTAAAATTTCCCCCTAGACAAGATTTCATGCCCCTCCTCTGGCCTTTGCTCAACTTTCTCCCCCAACTCATCTAGTCCTTTCTCCATCACATGCTTCCCAGCTGGTCTCATGTCCCCATCCTTGATGAAGCTTCTGCTGGAGGTACCCAATATATTTCCATGAAGGTGTGAAAGGAAGCTAAAAACAATATCTACTGACCTTCAAGTCACAAATGAAATGGAACTCGCCAGGTGCATAATTCTTTTATGCAGTATTAAAATAGAACATTTTAATAGTTGTTGGTAGTGAGCTTAATTTTGAGGTGGAACATGATTCTAGTGAGTTGGCCTTTTAATGATCTCTTGTGACATGTTTAACGAATGCAAATGTGGTTGCCAACATTGCTCAGGAAAATGGAACCTGCCTTTAAGCATTCTTGAAAGTGAAGAGAACAAAATTCCAAACTAATTTTCTGCAGGTTTGAAAATGACGTTTTAATACACACCATATTAAGCACCTTCAGCCTCCACGATTTTCATTGCTAGCAGGAGCAGAAGTTTCCACCTTGAATTCCAACACTTGTTGTTATAAGGGCCTGTGCACTCAAATGAAACATTTGCTGTTATAAGGGATTGTGTACTCAAATAAAACATTTGTTGTTATAAGGGATTGTGCATTCAAATGAAACATTTGTTGTTATAAAGGATTGTGCACTCAAATGAAACATTTGTTGTTGTAAGGGATTGTGCACTCAAATGAAACATTTGTTGTTATAAGGGATTGTGCACTTAAATGAAACATTTGTTACTACAGGCCATATTCAGTTGAAAGAATGTAAATGTAAAAATTGTCGGGGGCAATTCACCCAGCCCACCATGCTGCTTTTGTGATGCAGTGGGCCAGGAGACTCAAGCAGAAACCATTTCACGGACTCTGCACTGGGCACCACAACCTCCGCACATCTCCAGCAGCTGATGTCTGGCACCGTCAGCTCCCCACAAGGGGAAAGTTATACTAAACCCCGCTGGAGTGGACCATTCCTGACAGGGATGGGAGAGGGGGTGTTTGAATAAATTATTCAAGCGAGCATTTACATCTGCTTTTAATATAATTAGTGGACCTGGGGACTGAAATCTCCAGGCCTGGTAGCCTCTTCCCCCCTGCACCCATCCCTGCAGGAGTGATTCACTCCAGCAGGCTTTAGTATAACTCCCCACTTGCAGGGAGCTGGTGACCCAATCCACAGGAGTGAAGGGGTGGTATTAAGGCCCCCCCTGGAGGGTTGGGCACCGAGGGGAAGGGGTGCTCCCTGAGCATTGCAATCTTGGCAATGCCAGCCTAATGCTCTGGCACTGCCCAAGGGGCAAAGTGCCAATGTCCAAAGAGCACCGTGGGGGACCATTGAGGTGGGCTGAGGGGCAGGGGTTGAGGCTGGCCTGGATATTTTCGGGAGACCAATGATCAGGCTGTGTGGAGCTTGCATGTGGGGCTCGTGGGGCTGGCCAGCCATTAAGCTGGTCAGCAATTGGGAGGCCGGCTGTCAGGGGCTTCTGCGCATGTGCTGATCTTGGCGGTGACAGATCAGCGCATGTGCAATGGCTGCTCAGCGCTATGCTGCCAGCCTCTCCAGTGGGAATGGGTCCCGCCCGCTGATCTTTGGACTGATTCACGTGATGCACAGAATGTGGGAGATTCATTTTGAAACTCCTGCTGAAAATAACCAGCTTGATTTACTCCAGTTTTTACACAAATTCGACACTTAGAAAATCCAAAGTCCGGGCAGGCATTTTTAAGTGCTGGGTTTGTGGAGCTGGGAATTTCCCGGTCTCTGTGCACTTGACTAGGGAATGAAAATCTGGGCTATATTGTGGGTACAAAGTCAACAAATCCAATTTTAGGGAATCAATGCAAGACCTGTTTATTTGCAGTAAAATCTCGGACTTCTCCAAGCAGAATTCTCGGTGCTCTCTCATTCTTGGTATTTACTGTGCAGAAGAAAGACATTTGGCTCATCTAATCTGCCCCGGCCATAATACTACCCAGGACCTATCTCCGTAACCACACATATTTAACCCCCTGACACTAAGGGGCAATTTAGCATGGCCAATTAACCTGACTTGCACATCTTTGGAGTGTGGGTGGAAACCAGAGCACCCGGAGGAAATCCACGCAAACACAGGGAGAATGCACAAACTCCACATAGACAGTGACCCGAGACTTGGTTCCCTGGCGCTGTGAGGCAGCAGTGTTAACCATTGTACGACCATAAAATGTATTTGAACTGGGTGCAATTTAAAATAAAAGGTTTTAAATCCATTTTGTGTTTGCCCAATCAGTTCAGTATTTTTGTTAACATTAACAGATGCACTGCTTTTTCCTGATAAGGGAACAATCTGGGATCTGAGAGTCTACTTTCCCCAATCCAGACCACTTAGAGAGTAAGGACAAATCATTTAATTATCAAAATGAACATGTTCAGTCAAGTGATTCTCTTTAGCAAGTAGGGCAGCTAGTTAGTGATCCCAAGAATAATTTTGGCAAGGTCCAGTTTTTGCAGCTGACAGGGAATATTTAGAGATTTCCGCTGACCTCTGGAAAATTGGCTTCGACTCCAACCAATGATGAGTGATAAGAGCCGGAAATTGTCTTGAGTCTGGCACTTTCAACGTGCTCGCTTACATGACCTTTCAGTGGAGATTTACACCAAATCTGGTCTCGATCATAAATCTGCATTCTCAAGGCATTAACAGAGCTTTTGAACTCATTAATGACTCTTACTTGCACCTTTGGGACAGTGTGTGTCATTTTGTTCAACTTATGTTTGCTGCAAATCTGAGGAATTAAAGTAATTCAAAGTTTGCAGCAAAGCCTTCGCCACACCACAAATGTAATTAACAGAACGGCTGCACACCACTATTACTTGGTGTCAAGTGTGCTAATAGGCAAATTTAATTCTGAAGTTCTGCTGCTAAATATCATTAACACCATGATCCAAAGGGGTGATTTCATCTTTAATCGTGAGGTGAAAAATTGACACACCACCCAGTTTTCTTTTCCATTGATGGCTTCACTATTACTCATAGATGACGATTGAAATCATCTCTAAAGTGCTTATGCATGCAGCAGTGCACAACACAAAAGGCCAATTTTACAAAACCACACTCCTGCAGGGGAACCTGCCAATGGGGGAATGTGCTCCCATGATTTTGCATTGTTCACTTTAATGAGTGGGACGTGGTGGAGGCACGTCCAAATTTCTCATCTGCATTCTTGGTGGAAGATGTGCCTGGGTATTATTATGAAGCACCACCCAGACTCGTAATGTTAAGTCTATTCCCTCTCCCTGGATGCTGCCAAACCTGCTGAGATTTTCTGGTTTTTGTTTATAAAAATATTGTTGTACATTCTGGCTAATAAATGGATCACTTGATGTTTTGTAGTCTTTTACAGACCAGAAAGATGGACTTTGATTTCGTGTCTGTGCTATGATGGCACGGTGACAGAGTGATTAGCACTGCTGTCTCACAGTGCCAGGGGCGCAGGTTGGATTTCTGGCTTGGAGCACTGTCTACGTGGAGTCTGCATGTTCTCTCCGTGTCTGTGTGGGTTTCTTTCAAGTGCTCCAGTCTTCTCCCAAATATCCAAAAGATGTGCTGGATAGGTGCACTGGCCATACTAAATTCTCCCTCAGTTTACCCAAACAGGGGCTAGAGTGTGGCGACTCGTGGATTTTTACAGTAACTTCATTGCAGCATTAACATAAGCCTACTTGTGACACAAATAAGTAAATTAAGTTTGTTTTGTCAGGGTGGCATTGGAGAGAACTGCAGTGTTCCTGAGATATGAAAAGTCATAAATCAGCCAAGATTTCCATTTCTGTTGGTACCCAGTGGTACCCTGCTGGAAAATATGTGTCTGTACAGAGGCGGAGAATGATTTTTGAGTTCATGTAGTGGGCTGCAGCATGGACAGAAAATCCAGAGAGAATCGGGAAATGCTATTCTCTCCAGAGAGATTGTGTTTCCTGATTTTCCACACCCCTCACCGATGAGGTCATGAGGTTTCTAGGGCGAGAACCTCATTTTAATGGATATAAATGGACTTATATATGTATGTAATGGAGGGCTGTGACTAATGGCATTCCTGAGGGATTAGTGTTGGGACCTTTGCAGTTTGTAATATATATAAATGATTTGGAGGAAAATGTGACGAGTTTGATTAGAAAGTTTACGGACGGCACGAAGGTTGGTGGAATCGCGGATAGCGATGAGGACTGTCACAGGATATAGATCGGTTGGAGACTTGGACAGAGAGATGACAGGTAGTGTTTAATCTGGACAAATGTGAGGTAATGCATTTTGGAAGGTCTAATACCGGTGGAAAATATATTGTTAATGGCAGAACTCTTAAGAGTATTGATAGGCAGAGGGATCTGGGTGTACGGGTAAACAGGTCACTGAAAGTGGCAACGCAGGTGGAAAAGGTACTCAAAAAGGCATATGGCATACTTGCCTTCATTGGCCAGGGCATTGACTTTAAAAACTGGTAAGTCATGTTGCATCTTTATGGAACCTTAGTTAAGCTGCACTTGGAATATAACGTTCAAGCCTGGTCGCCACACTATCAGAAGGATGTGGAGGCTTTGGAGAGGGTACAGAAAAGATTTATCAGGATGTTGCCTGGTATGGAGGGCATTAGCTTCGAAGAGAGGTTGGAGAAACTTGGTTAGTTCTCACTGGAATGATGGAAGTGGGAGCAGTGACCTGATAGAAGTCTACAAGGTTATGAGGGGTATGGACAGAGTGAATAGTCGGAAGCTTTTTCCAGGGGTGGAAGAGTCAATTACTAGGGAGCATAGGTTTAAGGTGCGAGGGGCAAGATTTAAAGGAGGCAATTTATACAGAGGGTGGCGGGTGCCCGGAACGCACTAGCAGGGGAGGCACTGGAAGCAAATATGATAGTGACTTTTAAGGGGTGTCTGGACAAATACATGAATAGGATGGAAATAGAGGGATATGGTCCCTGAAGGGTAGGGGGTTTAGTTCAAACGGACAGCATGGCTGGCGCAGGCTTGGAGGGCCGAAGGGCCTGTTCCGATGTTGTAATTTTCTTTGCACTTTGTTTTTTGTTCTAAAAACATTTTTCCTGAATTCCCTGATGAATTTATTAATAATTATTTTATACTTATCACCTATAGTTTTGGATTCCCTCACAGGTGGAGAGAGTTTCTCTCAGTCTTTCCTATAAGTTAATTGTGGAATTTCAAAGGTCTCTATTAGTTCACCTGTCAGACCTCTATTTTTTATGGAAAAAAGTTCATGGAGGTTCAGCATTTCCTGGTGTGTGTATCCTCCTTGTACTCTTTTTTATTCAATTATGGAATGTGGGCATTGTTGGCCAAGCCAGCATTGATTGCCCATCCCTAGTTCCCCTTGGGAAGATGATGGTGAGCTGCCTTCTTGAACTACTACAGTCCCTGAGGACCACCAATCTTATTGATCCTTTTGCATGTTTTCCAATGCAGCTGAATCCTTCGTATCCATTTTATTAAGTGCAGACCAGAACTGTTCACAGGACTCCAAATATGGCCTAATCAAGGTTCGGCACAAGTTTAAAATAACATCTCTGCTTTCCAATGATATCCTTCCAGAAATAAATCTGAGTGATTTGCTTTGCTTTTTACAATTTATTAACCTGATTAGATTTAGATTAGATTGGCTTCATTGCAGCCTCACTATATTTGAATAAAGTGCCAACTTAATTTTTTTTACGAAGAGAGTGCAAATCCTTGGAACCAAGCAATGGCCTCCTCATTTGCTAAGTTAGATTAACCCATCACTTGGTTTGCAGAGGGAGCACTCTTTGATAATGTGCAACATTGTTTTTGGCCTTCCACGAGTTCATTAGGGCTTTTTATTGAGGCCCAGTCCTGAATCGATTTATCCTTAGAGTGACTGTTGCTGTGGTAGTTCAAAGCCTCCCATCCGATGGATGCGGTTTGTCACAAGGAACTTCTTAGTGACTTCCTTCTGCATTTCACATTCCAGAGGATGTCTTGCTGGTAGAACGTGCTCAGGAAGAACATTCCATACAGGGCACCACTGATGGGTGGAACAGAACATCATGGAGATTCACGTGAGTGCCGTGAAGAATTTCCAGCTCATTAATTTCAATTGTGCAAAGTATGAGGTTGCATTTCCGTTGTAAAACTCTAACTTTCTTTTAGCCAATTAGATTTTTTAGTGCAGTGGCACAGTGGTTAGCACTGCTGCCTCACAGCGCCAGGGACCCGGGTTCGATTTCCAGCTTGGGTCACTGTCTGTGCGGAGTCTGCACATTCTCCCCATGTCTGACTGGGTTTCCTCCAGGTGCTCTGGTTTCTTCCCACAGTTTGAAAGACGTGCTAGTTAGGTGCATTCACCATGCTAAATTCTCCCTCAGTGTACCCAAACAGGCGGCGGACACTAATAAATCAACTTTAACAACTTTTGCTGCAAGATTGCAACCTTCACTGTGCTCTCAGTCATCATTTTCTTAGCTTTACCAATACTAAAGAGCTCAATGTCTGTGTTATGTATCTTGGTAAGCACAGTAAGAAGTCTCACAGCACCAGGTTAAATTCCAGCAGGTTTATTTGGTAGCACAAGCCACAAGCTTTCGGGGCTCTGCCCCTTCATCAGGTGAGTGGGGAGTTCTGATGCCCTGTTTGTGATCAGAACTCCCCACTCACCTGACGAAGGGGCACAGCCCCGAAAGCTAGCAGTGTTTGCTACCAAATAAACCTATTGGGCTTTAACCTGGTGTTGATAGACTGCTTACTGTGTTTACCTCAGTCGAATGCTGGGGCATCTCCACATCATTATGTATGTTGGAGCATGGCCCCTTTAAGGGAATGGGTCATATGGGTCATGTTTCCTTGGGGGGGGAGGTGGTTGCTGGTGATGGTGGTGGTGGTGGGTGAGCTGGTTGCGATCCCCGCCGAGTGGGCAGTCAACATTTGGAGTGTGAAGTGAATAGACTGAATAAAGATCTGTGTTCCCGGATGCCTGGCTGTGGAGTGGTCCTTGAGGAGACACCTCACAGTTTAGAGATTTAACAGTCTGGGAATGATGCGAGTAGTTAACCATGGTTGTATTCTCCATTTACAGAGGCCTTAAATTGGGGAAAGTGTGGTTTTCCTTACTAACCTCCCTTCAACACATGCAATTACCCTTTTGATTTTCTCATTGCTGCCCTGGTAAAATTTCAGAAAGTCTGAAGAAACTGATGGGGTTAACACCTTTTGCATGATCCTTAAATTTCTAGTATCGCAAAGAGCTAACTGGACGCTTTTCAAACACGTGCAGTAATTTTGCTTCAGGACCACTCCTTGCAGATGGCCTCCGCGTTGATGCCAAGTTCTCATTTTCAGAGAAATCAGCTCCTTTTGTGTCAGTACCAGGAAGAAGATTACACCACGCCACCCAAGTTGTGTCGTGCACCAAGAAAGGGGGTCAAACCTAGATGCACGCGAGGAACTGTTGAGTGCGATTTGGTTAGAAACTAAAGCAGTTTCACCTTGGCCTGGAAAGAAAGTACGATATCGATTAAAATCTCAACAAAATAAAAAGGACAGAAGTGTTATAAACATATCATCTGTTGGCTTGCAGTGAAATATAACTCTTTCTTTGAAATCTCACTTGCAACTTCATTATTTGGGAGTCATCCAGTCAGCTTTGCTTGAGAAAATTAAAATCACATTCCTTGCTTGCACGAATTTTCTCTATCTTGTAGCTTTGTTTCCAAGGAGCTGTAAAAAAATCCTCAGCCAGAAATTCCTCTGTTTCCTTCCTTATTGCCGTTAGTATTCTTAGACAAGAATGCAGGAGTCTTCCATGAGTTTTATTCCATAATCACAATTTACTTTTAACCTCAGTTTCCAACCTATAATCTATCCTAAGTCTTCTGGAGTTAAGTTGTTAGCAGTAGCTGTAAGTGGTTGTTTTGGGGTGGTTGTGGAGGGGGCTTGTTGCATCCAGTGGGATGGTAGTATCCATGGGGAACCCAAAAGTAAGTGTAATGTGTCTATTAGTGGATTTTTAACTCGGCCACTGCATATTAATGCAAAGAAGTGGCAGCATGCAGTGCACACGTTCACGGCTATATGTTTCATTTCACTGATAGTTCCCAGTGAAACTACAGGCTGCAAAGAGCCAATAGAGGCACACTGTTCCCTACTGAGGGGAGGAAAAACCCGAATTGAACCTAGAGTTTAGAGTTTATTTATTAGTGTAGGCTTACATTAACACTGCAATGAAGTTACTGTGAAAATCCCCTAGTTGTCACACTCCAGCACCTGTTCGGGTACACTGAGAGAGAATTTAGCATGGCCAATGCATCTAACCAGCGCATCTTTCAGATTTGTGGGAGAAAACCAGAGCACCCAGAGAAAACCCACGCAGACATGGGGAGAACATGCAGATTCCTCACAGGCAGTGAGCTGGGGATTGAACCTGGGTCCTCAGTGTTGTGAGGTAGCAGTGCTAACCACTGTGCCACTGTACTACCCATGGTTATGGCTGAAGGTCATGATGTGGAGATGCTGGCGTTGGACTGGGGTAAACACAGTGAGAAGTGTCACAACACTAGATTAAAGTCCAACAGGTTTATTTGGTAGCAAAAGCCACTAGCTTTCGGGCCTCTGACCCTTCGTCACATGAGTGGAGAGTTATGATCACAAACAGGGGATGTAAAGACACACACTCAGTTTACAGAATACTGATTAGAATGTGAGTTTTCACAGCTAATCAAGTCTTAAAGGTACAGACAATGTGAGTGGAGATAGCATTAAGTATAGGCTAAAGAGATGTGTATTGTCTCCAGACAGGACTGTAAGTGACATTTTGCAAGCCCAGGCAAGTCATGGAGGTTACAGATAGTGTGACATGAACCCAAGATTCCGGTTGAGGCTGTCCTCATGTGTGCGGAACTTGGCTATCAGTCTCTGCTCAGTAACTCTGCGTTGTGTGTTGTGAAGGCTGCCTTGGAGAACACTTACCTGAAGATCAGAGGCTGAATACCCGTGACCACTGAAGTGTTCGCCAACAGGAAGAGAACAGCCTTGCCTGGTGATTGTCAAGCGGTGTTCATTCATCCGTTGTCGTAGCGTCTGCACGGTCTCGCCAGTGTACCATGCCTCAGGACATCCTTTCCTGCAGTATTCTGTAAACTGAATTTGTGTCTTTACATCCCACGTTTGTGATCAGAGCTCTCCACTCACCTGACGAAGGGTCAGAGGACCGAAGCTAGTGGCTTTTGCTACCAAATAAACCTGTTTGTTCTTTATCCTGGTGTTGTGAGACTTCCTACTATGACTGAAGGTACAGGAGGTCAGCAGAACGAGTGATTCAATGCAGAAAGCAGTTTGATGACCTGAACAGGACAGGAGGATAAACACAATGGCATATTTGACAACATTCTGGCATGTGTATCACAATCTCCCTTAGTCTGCTCAAGTCTACTTCAGTACATCACTCCTCCCACCACATTATCTTGCATTTCATAGTCATCCTAACCAATTACTCTCCATCCTGGCAAGTTCCAGGAGCCCCAGGAAACCTATGAACTCAAATGCCATATTAATGTTATCCTGAAGTGTTGTTGCATGTAGCCCAAAGCTGGAATTGTTTTCCTCACACTTCTAGCTACTCCCTACCTGAGCACAAACCCACATGCTCCTGGAAGATAAAATTCTACTGGATTAGGAGTAATAATTAATTTAATTTTGGAAGTATTAATGAAAAGTAATTTTAAAATTAGCTAGAAGCACTTTTTCTATCATGGCCTTTTGGTATTATCTCTGGACTATTAATCCAGAAACTCATTAATATTCTGGGGACCCAGGTTCGAATCCCATCACAGCAGGAATTTGAATTCAATAAAAAATATCTGGAATTAAGAATCTACTGATGATTATGAAACAATTGTCGGAAAAACTCATCTGGTTCACTAATGTCTTTTAGGGAAGGAAATATGATCTGAATGTGACTCCAAAGCCACAGCAATGTGGTTGGCCCTCAACTGCCCCAGGCCATTAGGGATGGGCAATAAATGTTGGCTAGACAGTGACGCCCATGCCCCACGAATGAATAAAGAAAATCACCTCTTTTTCTTATCTTTAAGAGATTAACTTTCTCTTTAAACTTGTGTTAATATTGCTTTCTGTTTAAGATTTTATCATCCCCAAAGCTATTAAGACCACTCTGCAACTAAGTGCTGCCAAAGATGCAGGACGGGTCGTAACTTAATGCATCAATATATGCCCATCTGTGATCTGGCCCTGGCAGCAGGTGAAGAGCAAATTTGCTGGGCTGTTCAAGATCGACAAAACAAGATTGGAAACACATGAGAAATTCTTAATGTGCTGATCTTACAAAGTAGCTTTTATTGCATTTTAATATCAATTACATTGCAGGAACTCAGTGTATTTTATCAACTGTTCATCTAACATGTTCACGTACTTCCTGGGAACCACATAGCATAGCGGGTCGAAATGATGAATGTGTCACTCATTAAATATTATAAGCAGCAAGCACTAAGTACAATGTCAGCCACACTTCTCTTAATTCTGTGTGTTCACGTACTTGCATAAAGTGGCTTTGATCCTTTGGCATTTGGTGACACAAAATTTCTTTCATGTACCTCTTTCCAACACATGCGCTTTTCTATCTGCTTGCTGGAGAAAGAGCGTGTAACAATAGGCAACCTCATGGGGAAAACGCCAGAGGGGTTGTGGGAGATAAAAGACCTAATAGGGGATGTGATGACAGAGGCCTGACTCAATCTCACAGTTAATATATTTTACTGCCCTTTTTAAATTTTTCTTATATAACTCACTCATCTACTCCTTCACACAAAGGCAAGCAATGCAGTTTTTTATTGGAATACATTTGCTGCTATCAACTCATTGATGGGATGTGAAAATCACTGGCTAGGCTGGCATTTATTGCCCATCCATAATTGCCCTTCAGAAAGTATTGGTGAGCCATTTTACTGAACTACTGTGGTCTGTGAAGTCCACAATGTCATGGGGGAGTGACTTTCAGGATTTTGAACCCGCAACGACGAAAGAACAGTGATATAGTTCAATGTCAGGAGGGCAATGGCACTATTTCTATGCATCTCCCACTTAATAATGCCCCATGCTTACATTTTCTAGTTTCCACATATGTCCAGCTATTCAGCTATCACATCACCCAAACACATTACACCAAACTCACTGACAGTCTTACCTCTCGGAGAACAAGGTTACTCATAGCCGAGAAAGTAGCAGAGAACTGGCAGGGTACAATCTGCCAGATCTCCTGATTATAGGGCTGGCAGTTGCTGAGGCAATTGTTCAATTATGAGATATATAAGATGAATATGTTTTGGAATGTGTCTTTAATGTGACTGTTCTGAATTCTACCTGACAACAAGCCTGGCTTGGTTGAAGGACTGGCTGATCAAGGTGCCAATTTCTCAGATCTGGGAACAAATGGCAAGGGCATCCGTGCCAACAGAAAATAGGCTTGCTGGTTCCTAGCTTTGGGGGCAGGAGGGAAAAGAGAGGGAGGAAAAGGACAGCAGTTGACGTGGTCAGTAGAGAGAAAATGTTGCAGGTTCCTTGCGAGTTACTGAAATCAGATTTAGGAGGGAAACGATATCTAATCGAAGAGGCACATTCTGCAGTCATGTAAGGAACCCAGGAGATTCATCCTGATGTGACCAGACAATAAGAAGAATCATCAAGGGTGGGTTTACAACTGGTAGTTGATTTGGGAAACTGTTCAAAAACTGAGGGAAGTTTTGAATGGTCACTTGAAGTTACTATTTGGTGAAACGGGAAAACATTGGAACCTGTGAATATTTGATATAAGGACTGTAATTGCGTGGCGAGTGTGATTTGTATTAAGTATAAAAGAGGGTTGTTCCTTTCTCTGGTTTAAAGAATAGGTTGCCTACAAAAGTAATGAATAGTTACTCATTTGTTACAATAAAAATCTTAAAACATGAAAGTTTATGTGGCATCCTTTTCAGCTCTTAACTGGAAGCTCCAATTCCTTTTTAAATATTATTGGTCTCTCTGGGGATTGTAATAATATAGCATCCAGTGTTGAAAATGATAGTATGTTCCTGGCTTATTCACCTTCTCAAATCCCAGGTCACCCTTGTCCTGCTATCTGGCTTGAAGTGTAAGCAGCAGATGGTGTGAATATGGACGTCTTTCTTTCCACCCAACCCTCCTCCTCTTCTGCATTTTTGTCTTCAGATAGTCAAGGTTTTCCATCTGGCCAAGCAGTGGAGCCGCATCACAAAGAGTGCAAGTAATTGCAGGCCTCTGACGATTACTTGTTCTCACAATTACAGTCAGAAGCTCAGATACTGACACTGCATCTAAGTTAGAGGGTAGTATAGATGGAGTTGGTGAGATATCATACACGAGCAGCCTCAGCTCAGGGAGAGAGGATGACCTTTCTGGACCGTTAAATTGCAGATGAGTTCTGCTGCAGGGGACTCGGAGAACTCTGATGGGTACCCACACAGGGATTCCCAATGCTTTGACAGGCCTGCCTTACAGTTGACACTGTCAACTATGTGAATGCACAAGGTTGAACAGTTCAGTTTTACTCTGTGTGTTTTAGGGTAATGCTGGTGGGCAATTTTTTTATAGTTGTGCTTTGAGGAACTTGAGCAAGAATATTTTGTTATGGTCTGCAGCAGATGGATTGAAAGACGGGAAATGGTGGAGCAGAGTTGATGTGGGTATGTGCTTTCATAGAATGGTACGACTACTTGGCCCATCATGCCTGTGCTGACCCTCTGAAGAAGCAGCACACTACCTGACTACCTCTGGTCCACTAATTCAGTCTCACCATCCAATCCAGCTGCCATCCTACTCCCACTCCCACCCTACCCCCTTACCCACTGGCCTCACCCATCGTACCACTTTACCCATTTAATTTACCCACCCTACCACGATAACCAATTACTCCCTTACCAACCCTACCCCCTCACCCACCTACCCACTTACCCACTGGCTTTACCCACCATGCTTCCTTATCCACCCTACCACCATAACCAAGTACCCCCTTACTGACACTACTTTCTTGCCCACCGTACCCTCTTACCAACTGGCCTTATCTGCTTACCCACTTTCTTTACCCACCCTACCACCATAGTCACTTACCCCCTGCTTACCGACCCTATCCCCTCACCCATCCTAAACGCCATACCCACTTACCTTCTCTTTGTAACTTATCAAAAAAAAATTTTGGGCCATTTAAACCCTTCACCTACCTGAATGTGACAGCTAGTGCCATGAAAAGGGATTTGACTTCTGTGTGGACCCCCCTCACAGAAGTATTTGAGCTTTTCTGCGCTAAGTCAGTTTGGAAAGATCCTCCAATGCCCAGAA
This sequence comes from Carcharhinus amblyrhynchos, assembly GCF_965287045.1. Taxonomy (NCBI): domain Eukaryota; kingdom Metazoa; phylum Chordata; class Chondrichthyes; order Carcharhiniformes; family Carcharhinidae; genus Carcharhinus; species Carcharhinus amblyrhynchos. Next base: position 61,748,355 of record NC_137335.1, read on the forward strand.
GAAGGTAAGAGGAAGGTAAATTGGTTTATTTTTGTCTGATCAGGGTCGGGTTCCTGACTGGAAGATTTAGTCCTGTATGTTTAACATATCTTGAGGTTTAATTTGCGAGTGTAATGTGATTACTAATCATGGTTTATCAAGGCATGTAAAACATTGAGAGTGACATATTCCTTAACAAGCATCTTGGGAAATTTTACTATGTCAAAGGAGATATACAAGTTGTTATTAAGTTTATGCATGTTTTAACGAACAAGTACATGCAAATAGTAAAGAATTGAGTGAGGGGAAGATGACAAGTTTTGATTCTTTGTTAAATCTCAAAGCTTAAACCCATAAAAATACTGAATTAAAGTAAATAAGTTCATAAGTTATAGGAACAGAATTAGGCCATTCGGCCCATAGAGGTTGTCCACCATTTGATCATGGCTGATATGCTCCTCATCCCCATTTTCCTGCCTTCCCCTCATAACCCTTCAACCCATTACCAATCAAAAATCTGCCTAACTCCTCCTTAAATTTACTCACTGTCCCAGCATCCACTTTGTGATCTGAGGTAGCAAATTGCACAGATTCACAACCCTTTGGGAGAAATGGTTTCTCCTCAACTCTGTTTTAAATTTCCTATCCCTTATCCTAAGACTGTGATCTCTTAGCCTACAATGCCCCACTAGTGGAAGCATCTGCTCCACATCTTCTTTATCCATACCCTTTACCATCTTTATCTTCTCTCATTCTTCTAAATTCCAGAGGGTATAGGCCTAAACTGTTCAATCTCTCTTCATGCAACAAACCCAAATCATCTCTACTGAATCTCTACTGCCCCACCTGCCATGGAATCCGAGCAGGCAAGGGTCCGACAACAGAAATCTCCGTTGAACTCGGGTGGGAATTTCAAATCCCATCTAAAATGTCTTTGTTAGAGGGCAATTAAAATAAATTATTGCACCAATCATTTCTGCAGGTGCTTTCCTGACCTCCTTCTTTAACTTTGGCAGAATGCCCTGGGCTGCTTAGACTATCCCTCCGGGCTGCTTCCGATTTTCTGCTGATGCTAGGGATCAGGGCGCCCACAGATCACTGTTCATACGCTTCTCACATATGAAAGTTAAATCTGATGAGCGACAGTAAAGGATAAGATTTCAAAGCTTAAACAGCGTAGCACCAGAACAACTAAAACACCAATGTTTTCTTCCCCGTAGCACAGATGCAGTTGGAAGAATTGCAACAGGGCTGGATTTTCTCGGCAAGTTTCTGAATCTTGCAAACAGGGTTTAGAATATATGGGGGAGGGCAGAGAAACCCACTTCGTATGCGAAGTAGATGCTCAATCTAAGTTTCCCTGGAGTGAATAAAGGTTGGCAGGCGAGCTGTTAAATCCAGTCCGGGTTCATCAGAGACCTCTCAGTAGTAGGAAACTGTGGCAGGTAAATGGAAGAGGGGGGTGCTTCAAAATGCAAAAGAACTATCTGCAACCTTTTCCAAATAGAAACTAAAAATGGCCTTTGCAGTCAGGTCACCACTGGGTATAGATTGTGCCTATTTTGACACCCAGGAAAGTTGCGGGGGTTGGGGGGGTGCTATGGTGTCTAAGCCTGTCCTGGATTACTAGCCTCTGGTCCACTGCTGTCACCAGGCAGGCGAACCTATAGGCTGAAAGGAAAATCCTATTCGGCCTTTGTCAACTGGCCTTGAGAGACCCTTAATAAGGTGAATTGGCTTCCTGTCACAGCCCTGCTGTACCCCACATCCTGCCTCTGGGAAAATTACCCCTAGGCAGGATTGAGGTGAAGATCTTGCATGCAGGCCAGCACCCACTTGCTTCTCATCTCAGGAGAGGCTCAAAATTCAGCCCCAGGTTTCAATATACATACCTAATAATATATCTTTGTAAAGAAAATCTTAATTCATCATAGATATTGGATGGGATTTCCCTCCTCCTCTGTGGGGTGTTTTGCAATGGCTCATGGCAGTGGGATCTTATAGTCCTGTCGTTGTCAATGGCATTTCCCATTGAAAACACCCCTCATCACCAGGAAACCCACGGCAGGTTACGCCATCAGAGGGACCAAGTTTCCCCGCTGGTGTAAATGGCAGCAACGATTTGGCGATTGTATTGACTCATGTTCTATAGTTCTTGGAGAATTTCATTCACAATTGCTGCAGGATTTGTTTGGTATCATTAAAAATAACTCAGGCTTTATAAATTAAGGCAGTGCCCATTTTTACAAGGTCACTGTTCCCTCTGCTGCTCTTGCCCAAGACCGTAAGAAACTAGAAGAGGTTGTGAATGTAGCCCAATCTATCACGTAAACCAGCCTCCCACCCATTGGCTCTGTCTACACTTCCCACTGCCTCAGCAAAGCAGCCAGCGTAATTAAGGGCCCATGCATCCCAGACATTCTCTCTTCCATCTTCTTCCATCAGAGTCTGAGGTCACATACCAATGATTCAAGGATAGCTTCTTCCCTGCTGCCATCCGACTTTTGAATGGAACTACCTTGCATTAAGTTTATCTTTCTCTGCACCTTAGCTATGGCTGTAACACTACATTCTACACTTTCTCCTTTCCTTCTCTGTGAATGGTATGCTTTGTATAGCACGCAAGAAACAATACTTTTCAAAGAACAAAAACAGCCCAGGAAACAGGCCCTTCGGCCCAACGAGCCCGCGCTGCCATTTTAACATTACCAGTCCCCCCTCCACCCATGACCCTTATCTATGCTTATGGCATTCCACACTGCAGGAAACTAATTTAGGGACAATTTATTACCTCCAATCAGCCTAATAGCACATCTTTGGGGTGTGGGAGGAAACCAGAGCACCCGGAGAAAACCCACGCAAGCATGGGGAGAATGCGCAAACTCCCACAGACACTGGCCCAAATCCATGTGTCTGCACAGAAAACAGTGATAGTCACTGAGCTGTCGTGTTGCCCAGCATCTGGTCCAGTTTAAGCACACACTAATGACAAGAAGCACTAGGCTGTTCTCGAACATCCAAGAGCAGCCCTAGTACGACCCATCGCGTGTATGCCCCTTGTTGGACAACAAGGCGGACTGACTTACTGCCACTAATATATGTGACAATAATAAATCAAATCCAATCATATTCTTTCTGCTGTCAATAATTCTCTTTGATAGGGGATTGCCTTCATCACAAGGATGTGATGTGTCCATGTGTGATATTAATCATTAATTTAATCAGCTGATTCAACATATATTGAACTGCTTTAAAAAGGAGTTAAAAAAACAAGCTGAGACACCGGCTTAAGATGGCTGCCACAAGTCACTTGGTGTCTGGTTTAACAAATTGGCCAGTTTTCTGAAAGGTTACAATATTGAATACAATTATGACATGCCCAGCCATCCTCCTATGGAATTTCACACCTGCTGATTTAAGGAACTACTTAAAACTATATTATTTCTCAGTCCTAATATGTGCGGGTTAGGTGGATTGGCCGTGCTAAATTGCCCCTTAGTGTCAGGGCGAATAGCTAGGGTAAATGCATGGGGTTATGGGGATAGAGCCTAGGTGGGATTGTGGTTGGTGTTTACTTGATGGGCCGAATGGCCTTCTTCTGCACTGTAGGATTCAATGATTCTCGCAATTTGCAATTTTATAAAACCACCTCTCAAGTGGAGACAGAAAGTCTACCAAGAAAATAGCTATACAGAAAGGTGCTCTTCCTACCTCATCAAGATGAATGATGGATCATTTAACAGTTGACAGCAGGGACATTACAGAATCTAATCACCTCAGCCATAAAACAATAGCCACGGTCCCGACATGAGCCAAGCAATTACCTTCTTAAATCATTATAGAGGAGAGAGGTGATCTGAATGGAATAACCATTTTTGAAATCTCTTTTATTACATCGTGCAAACTGCTGAGCAGGAGTTTGGAAGAAAGCTGCCAGTGGAGTAGTAATCATTTTTTTAATCTCAAGTTCGAAGTCTTATCACTGTCCAGCACAGAGATAGAGAGTTTTCAAATGAAAGGAATATCAAGTGTAGTAATCCTTCATTTATGAAAACACAGATTTCTCCCCAAAGTCCAAAGACTGGAGGGTAGCAAATGTGGTCCCGTTGTTCAAAAAAGGTAGTAGGGATAACCCTGGGAATTATAGGCCGGTGAGTTTGACGTCGGTGGTAGGGAAGTTAATGGAAAAAATACTTAGGGGTAGGATGTATGAGCATTTGGAGCGTTGCGATCTGATTAGGGATACGCAACATGGCTTTGTTAGAGGGAGGTCTTGCCTTACGAATCTGGTGGAATTCTTTGAGGAGGTGACAAAAACGGTTGACGATGGGAGAGCCGTTGATGTCATCTATATGGATTTCAGTAAGGCGTTTGACAAAGTCCCTCACGGTAGGCTGGTAGAAAAGGTTAAGGCGCATGGGATACGAGGCCAGGTAGCTAGGTGGATTGAGAACTGGCTGGGAAATAGGAGACAGAGGGTAGTTGTGGAGGGGACTTTGTCTGGCTGGAGGCCAGTGACCAGTGGTGTGCCGCAGGGCTCGGTACTGGGACCTCTCCTCTTTGTAGTCTACATAAATGACTTGGAAGAGGGCGTAGGTGGTGTGATCAGCAAGTTTGCTGATGACACCAAGATGGCAGGGTTGGCGGGTACGGAACTGGATTGTCAGGTGATACAACAGGATATAGATAGGTTGGTGCAGTGGGCAGATAGGTGGCAGATGGCATTTAATCCTGACAAATGCGAGGTGATGCATTTTGGACGGAATAATGCAGAGAGGAGCTATGTGATAAAAGGTAGGCCGATTAGGAGTATAGACATACAGAGGGACCTGGGAGTGCAGGTTCACAAATCCATGAAGGTTGCGTCACAAGTGGAGAAGGTTGTTAGGAAGGCTTATGGGATGTTAGCCTTTATAGGAAGGGGCATAGAGTATAAAAGCTGCCGTCTAATGCTTCAGTTGTACAGAACGTTGGTTAGACCGCATTTGGAGTACTGCGTCCAGTTCTGGTCACCATACTACCGGAAGGACGTGGAGACTCTGGAGAGGGTGCAGAGGAGGTTTACCAGGATGTTGCCTGGCATGGAAGGACTGAGTTACGAGGAGAGATTGAAGAAACTGGGGCTATTCTCCTTGGAAAGACGGAGATTGAGAGGGGGCATGATAGAAGTATATAAGATACTGAAGGGAATAGATAGAGTTAATAGTGAGAGACTGCTCCCTAGACTGGGTACGAACACGAGAGGTCATCATTTAAGGGTGAGGGGGGGGAGGTATAATTTGGAGGTGAGAAGAAGGTTCTTTACGCAGAGAGTTGTGGGGGTCTGGAACGCGCTACCGAGTAGGGTGGTGGAGGCAGGAACGTTGGACTCGTTTAAGATGCAGTTAGATAGGCACATGAGTGAAACGAGAATGGAGGGATATGGTAGGGGCTATTAAATAGGGTTAAACCTCGGGAGACACCGGAAGGGCAGGCTGTAAGATTAATATTTTTGTCTTTATTCCACAGGTGGAGGTCCACCTCGTGTCAAGCGAGGGGCATGCACACGGCGGGTCGTGCGTGGGCTGCTCTTGGAAGTCCAGGAGTGGCCTAGTACTTCATGTCGGTGTGTGTGCTTGATCCTGGACCGGTAGACGGGCGCCGCAACAGCTCAGTGACTAGCACTGCTGGCTGTGCAGACACATGGATTTGGGCCTGTGTCTGTGGGAGTTTGCGCATTCTCCCTGTGGTTGCGTGGGTTTCCTCCGGGCGCTCCGGTTTCCTCCCACACCCCAAAGATGTGCTCTTAGGCTAATCCGTTTTTACCAAATTGACACTATTTTTTCCCTGAATCTGACTGAGTAGGGTTCCATTCGTAGACATGCAGGGTAGAATAGGTGTAGGGTGATGCGGCGGTGCGGGCTCGTTGGGCCGAAGGGCCTGTTTCCCGTGCTGGGTTGTTCTTTGTTCTTTATATGCAGGGTTAGGTTGATTGGCCATACTAAATTCCTCTGTAATGCATCCAAAGATATATAAGTTAGGTGAATTCATCACGGTAAATGCATGGGGTTATGGGGATGGGGGTTGGGTAAGATACTCATTGGGAGAGTCAGTGCAGTCTTGGTAGGCTAAATTGCCTCCTTCTGCATTGTAGGGATTCTATGGACAAATCTCTATCAGATTGTGTGGACAGGCAATTCATCTGATTGGCAGCATGGCGGCACAGTGGTTAGCATTGCTGCCCCAGTGCCAGGGATCCATGTTCAATTCCAGTCTCGGGTGACTGTGTGGAGTTTACACATTCTCCCCGTGTCTGTGTGGGTTTCCTTCGGGTGCTCCCGTTTTCCTTCACAGTACAAAGATGTGCAGGTTAGGTTGATTGGGCATCCTAAGTTGTCCCTTAATGGCAGCATAAATGCATGGGGCTATGGGGATAGTGCCTGAGTGGAATTATTGGTGCAGGTTTGATGGGCTGTATGGCCGCTTTCTGCACTGTAGAGATTCTATGATTCTATGAAAAAAATCCAGAAATTGCAGTTTACACAGGCTTGAAAAAGGAATTACAGAAAATTTTAAGACCTCTGTGGGAGAAAATTCTGCTCATCACAGATACCAGCAAAGGACTCATAAACAAAACCTTAGCATGAATTTTAATGTGGCCAAAATGTAATTTCCTACTTTGCTTCATTTGCAATCAGCATGTAAATAGTTGAGCACAGACGTTGAATTAATAGCTTCATCCTCACAAATTTACACAAAACCCTGTCATAATCAGTCAAGGCATTTTTTAGGGCAAGTCCTGACTTGTGTCCTCTGTGGTTGGAACACTGTGTAAATGACTAAATTATATCAGCCAACAGAATGCTTGTCATGTGTTCTGGAGCAGTGTCTGAATGGAAGCAATTGTTTGTCAGTCATAAAAATGTCAAAATCCAAATTGATTCAGAAGCATCTTGCAGACTGTGATGTTGCCAGGGGCTGGGATCATGTTGGGTGGAGTAGACTTCTCTCAGTTTAATAGCTCAGTTATTCAGACACAATATGGAGATGAATGTTTATTTACAGGTCTTCAAACACTCACCAAAATGGGGGAAAAATGCCTTGCTCTTCCATGAGCTTAACTGCACACAATAAACCCTTCCCTCACCAAGTCTGCCTAATCTAATCCACAAATGGGCACTTTTCCCCTTATCTGGGCTCAGTGCTCGGCTTATGCAGTCTGATAAGGCTGCACAGTTGATCCTCGATGCACCAACTCCCCATCAGTCTGCCGTGTAACTTCCTGTGGCTATCTTGGTAGGAAAGTTCTTATCCAGAATCTGGAGGATATTAGGAGGAAAATGTTGCCCTTTCAGAACACAGCCTCTGGTGACACAATGATACAATGAGAAGAAAAAAACTTCCCTAAGATCTTGATAAAGACTCTAGTTTGCCTGGGCCACTATCATCTTTGCAAAGTCACGATTGAGGTTTCTTGAGCATGTAGATTTGACCAACGTAAATCTTGATTGATTCTTTCTGTTATTGTCCGTGGAGGCTGCCACAAGATAACAAAGAGGATTTGACTTTGAAATGAAGAGGAGCTGGATTCAAATAATCTTTTCAATAAATAAAATTTTACATAAATGCATCAATATTAATATTCAAGGTCACTTGGTTATGATAGTCTATGCAAAAAGTGAACAGAATTGTAGCGTTCTTTGCTCAAAATACTGATAAACAACCCATAATGTTGTGTAATAAAATGGCATTTGACTTACTCTAAGTAAGTCAACCTATTAATAATACATCTAATTGTTACAGGATCTGATCATTCTAAAACTGAGTATTCTCTGATTTATTGTGAGTTGCACTGTTAGGTCTTTTTTTGTGTGTGTGAGTGAGAGCATGAAACTGGTAGCTAGGGATTGCTTTATACTCTGTTCAAGTGCTGACTCTTGCAACCAAGAAATAGCATTACTAAATTGCATGGGAATTTTACAAGTTCTGTTCCACTTTCTTGCCCAATAACGCCAGTGAGGGGATATATGAGTATGGAATGTACTACGTTAGGAAGGACAGGAAAATACTGACCAAAAAGTCAGTAAAACAATAATGACTCAGAATAAACATAAATGCTATGGAAAACAGTGACCTATCGGAAAAAATTATAGAAAAGAAAGTTAAGTGAAAAAGGCTGTTTAAAGAGGTCATTTCAAAGCTGAAGTGTCTAAATGCTTTAACACAAATGCAAACAGCGTAGGAATGTGAATTTGGACCTTAACGTTTATGGAGTAAAACATTGAGATAATTACTTTAACAGAGATTTAGTTTAATCCTACGTATGGCCAAGAATTTCAAATAGGTTTTAGGATGTTTAAAGGACATTGGCTGGCAACGTCGGAGAAGGGGAGTAATGTTAGCCAGGAAGAATCTACTCCAAGAGCAGACAGCCTTAGTGAAGCTATCAGAATCAACTGAGGTGTAAACCATGAGAAAATGGAACTATGTTGATGAGGTCACCAAGTCAAAGTGATTATTTGTTTTTGGAATATTGGGAACACTAACAAGATTGTACTTAAATGTCCATCCCAGACAGAAGTGCTTTCAAAGCAAGTTTAGCGAGTTTCTACAGTGCATTCTATGGATATAACACACTGCAACTACAGTGAAGGATTAGATATTGGGGAGAATTTTCAGATTTTTGTTGGCTTAAGTGTCAACTGAGGTGAGAAAAGTGGGGTGTAGCCTCTTGACTGCATTGCCAGCTTTTCAATATTTTTTGATAGTTGAAAAAAAGGAGGTAGGATCCATGACATCGAGGTACAGTGCCAAGGGTGCAGTGCCAAGGTACTACCCTGGCATGACCCTTTCTCCCCATGTGGGTTGTGCACCTCTAACAGTTTCTGTTCTCCAGGTGCATGTAGTGGGGGACCTGTCCTGATTCACATTGGTATGTCCTCATGCCAGTGTGAACGGATAGTCCAACACTGGGGGACACTGAGATGTAAATACCTGATCAGCATTGCAACTTTTGATGTAAATGGGGATTCTGACTTTTAAAGTTAACACTGGTGTCCAGCAGTTCCCACATGCCCCAGCCAGTGTCTGGCTATACTGCCATGCTTACGTGTTTTAATTAATGCCGTACTTATTTTATTCAATTATTTATTTTCTTTTACATGTTTATTAATCTTATCACAAATTCCTGCACTATTTTAAACCTTAGGAATAGAATGGACCATAACCATTTATCAAATACTGACCGATCAGCTCACTCCTTCTTCTATAATCCAGCAAGAACCAATTCCTACAGGGTGAAAACATTTAAAAAAGAATGAAGGGCCTCCCTCCTCTCTGCATCAAATGTCCTCAGCTCACCAAACCCATTCCATTTGTGGCTGAACTCCTGGTCACACTGAGGACGTCAGAATTAATATGTTCTGAACAAGGGACTAGCTGAGCCTAGGTACAGCAAAGACCAGTTCAAGCCAATTTCCTTAATTAACTATTTCAGCTGCTACCAGTGGCCAAGTTCTATCTCCCTGCTTAGGCCCCCTAGATGAGACTTAAAATTTAAAACAGTACCAGCAGTTACTGAGTACTTGCAGTTAAATGTTAAGTATGAGCAATTTCAAATATGATTTGATTCTTTGTGCTTTCTTTTTTTGATTGGCTAGCTGTGAGAATTCATCAATGAGATTGTCTTTTCCAGCAGCTTGATAATATCGTAGAATCATAGAATTCCTACAGTAAAGGAGGAGGCCAATCGGCCCATTGAGTCTGCACCGACCACTATTCTATCCAGGCCCTATCCCTGTAACCCCACATATTTACCCTGCTAAACCCCCTGACACTAACTGGCAATTTAGCATGGCCAATCATGCTAACCTGCACAAGTCAGTATAGCTAAGGGTTTGGAATCTGCGTTAGAGAATGCTACAACCCACCACATAGAGAGAGAGATAAAGTTCTTGCCACGGAGACTTGCTAGATCTGGCCTTGCTTCACTGCTGAATGCAATTTTCAGGCTAATTTGTTCTATTTTTTAAGATTGTGATAGTAACAAAGGAGCTTTTAGTCTTTTACTGCTTGCACTAAGCAGACTACAGAGTCCATCTTGCATTTGTTGCCAGATAGGTCAATAGGTGTCATGCTGAAGCTATTACTGAGGAACATGGTTGCATCACTTAACATGAGTTTCTCCAGCTAACTGTCTAGCTTAGCATGATGTCATCAGAGTGAATCATTGGAGAGGAGTCAAACATCTGCAACAATAAGAGTAAAGACCACCCAAAATAGATTATCATTTAAAATTAACATATTCTGTAGTTTCAGTTAAAATGTGATTAAAAAGGCTTGTATGGTAACAGAATATGCAAGAGGCTAGCAACAAAATTATTACTGAATGTCTGGCCTATAAAATTCAAGAATACTAAGTAATGTTGCCTATTTTAAATTAAGAAACCTTGGTGAAGACAGGCAGATAATGGAAGAATTGGTAACTACTGCTGAAGATTCACAGGATCATTAACAGTACAGGCATAAAGCATATTACAAAAGTTAAAGCTCTTTTATTAAATGAATGCTAATGAACTGTTAAGATGGTTGCCAAGGAGATGGGAGTTCACATGACTGTTGATTTGATCTGATTTGATTTATTATTATCACATGTATTATCATACAGTGAAAAATGTTGTTTCTTGGGCGCTATACAGACAAAGCACGCCGATCGTAGTGAAGGAAACAAGAGAATGCAGAATGTAGTATTACACTCATAGCTAGAGCGTAGAGAAAAAGCAAGGTATGTCCATTCAAAAGTCTGACAGTAGCAAGGAAGAAGCTGTTCTTGAGTCAGTTGGTATGTAACCTCAGACTTTTGTATCTTTTTCCCAGTGGAAGAAGGTGGAAGGGAGAATGTCCGGGGTGCATGGGGTCCTTAATTGTGCTGGCAGCTTTGCCAAGGCAGCAGGAAATGTAGACAAAGTCAATGGATAGGAGGCTGGTTTGCGTGATGGATTGGACTATATTCATGATCTTTTGTAGTTCCTTTGCATCTTGGGCAGAGCAGGAGCCATGCCAAGCTGTGGTTCAACCAGAAAGAATGCTTTCTATGGTGCATCTGTAAAAATTGGTGAGGGTCATAGCTGACATGCCAAATTTCCTTAGTGTTCTGAGAAAGCAGAGGCATTGGTGGGCTTTCTTAACTATAGTGTCGGCATGGGGGGACCAGGACAGACTGTTGGTAATCTGGGCGCCTAAAAGCCTGAAGCTCTCAACCCTTTATAGTAGCCAAGAGTTTCTGTCTACATGAGCTGCTGAACAGCCTTCACTTCAAAGGAATCTTGCATTTGAACCGGATCTGAGCTCAGGCATCTGGACTTATCTGAACCATAATTTCCGATGTGGGGGAAAATGCTCCTTTTTTTTGGACTCTCAAAGACACATGAACTGCCATTTCAATATACATTAATATATTGCAAATGCTGGAATCTGAAACAAAAACAGGAAATGTTGGAAAATTTCAGTAAATCTGACAGTATCTGTGGAGAGAGAATAGAGCCAAAGTTTTGAGTTTGGCCTTACTCAAAATGTTGGCTCTATTCTCTCTCCACAGATGCTGTCAGATCTGCTGAGATTTTCAAGCATTTCCTCTTTTTAATTACTATTTTTGTTGGTTTGGTCGTTGTAAAGTGCACTACGTACTTTCATTGTACCTTTCTTGAGTCAGTGGTGTGTCACTGATACAGCTTTTAGATTTTTTGGGGAGGTGAGTGTGTGAATAGATGATCCTCTTTGTTTAAATGCACAAAGGACTGCTGCTGGTGGCTCTAAATTGATACTAATGTGGATTTACCTTTTAAAAAAATGACACTGATTGCAGACAGAAGAGAAGTGAATTGGTTTCAGTTTATCTGTCCTCTCTTGTCAGAAACAAGGGTAATACAATACTTGCACTTAAAAAGGGAAACAAACTGGGTGGAATGGTGGTACAGTGGTTAGCACTGCTGCCTTGCAATGCTAGGGACCTGGGTTCAATTCCTGGCTTGGGTCACTGGATCACTTGGGTCTGTGTGGAGCTCTCCCTGTGTCTGCGTGGGTTTCCTCCGGGTGCTCGGTTTTCTCCCACAGTCTGAAAGATGTGCTGGTTAGGTGCATTGACTCGAACAGCTGTGAGAGTGTGGTGACTCGGAGAATTTCACAGTAACTTCATTGCAGTGTTAATGTAAGCACTACTTGTGACTGATAAATAAATAAACTTTAAAAATGATCCAGAAAAACTGCAAGCTTATTAATCTAATGTGACAGGCAGGTGAATTAATGGATCTGAAAGGATATGCTGCAGAAGTATCCAGACAGCAATAGCTACACACATGAATCTAGAAGAGTAACCTCCCTATAGTGAACAACAGCAGCTTGACATTACAATATGCCTTCAGTATAGAAAATATTCCCAATCATTTCAATGATTTAGACAGGAAATGAAAACTAAGTCTGGAAGCGAGTGATTAGGAAATGGGATACAATGCAGTACAGAAAGGATGGAATTTAAGAAGATTTTGCAAGGTTACAAAAGAGTTGGAAGGAGAAATGATAGACGCAGCTATCAATTTTAATGGCAAAGATCCATGAGCTCCTTGCACTTATCATTGGAGGTGGAGGAGACAGGGGGGAGGGGTTTAAAGAGACAGCTTCTCTCTGGAATACTGAGTAGTTTCTGCAGTTGAGACCAGGATCCAATAAAGCATTTTGTGGTGGTGACTAAACCAGTTGTCTATCATATTTGTTCAAATTTGCATCACTTGGATTTAAGGGCATGGAGATGACCCGGGGACAAGATCAATATGATTGAAGGCTCCTCCACCAGTGATGAGGTGACAAGGTCTCTTGATTGCTTCTGCTTCTGCACCAAGTGGTTCACCTAACTCAATACATCATGTCTTTTTCCCCAGTTTGCTATCCTCCCATCCTCTCTTAGTTTTAGACCGTGAGGCCATAAGATATAGGAGCAGAATCTGGCTCATCAAGCCTGCTCCATCATTCGGTCATGGCTGATACATTTTAAAACCCCATTATCCCAACTTTTCCTGTAATCTTTGATCTCCTTACCAATCAAGAACCTATCTATCTCTGTCTTAAATATACTCAATGACCTAAACTCGACTGCCTTCTGTGGCAATGAATCCCACAGACTCAGCACTCTCAGGCTGAAGAAATTCCTCCTCATCGTGGTTCTAAAGAATCGTCCCTCAGATCCTAGCGACTCCTACCGATGAAAACATCTTCCCCGACACCCACTCTATTCAGGCCTTTCAGCATTCTATAAGTTTCAATGAGATCACCCCTCAAATTGAATACAGACCCAGAGTCCTCAAATGCTCCTCCTACATTAAGCTTTTCATTCCTGGGATCATTCTTATGAACCTCCCCTGGACCCTCTCCAGAAGCCAGCACATTCTTTCGTAGATACGGGACCCAAAATTGCTCACAATATCCCAAATGTGCTCTGACCAGAGCCTTATAAAGCCTCAGTTGTCCATCCCTGTCTTTGCATTCTAGTCTCTCAAAATGAATGTTAACATTGCATTTGCTTTCCTAGCTACTAATCTACAAGTTAACCTTAAGAGAATCCTGAACTAGGACTCCCAAATCCCTTTGCGCTTCTGATTTCTGAGTTCTCTCTTCATTTTGAAAACAGTCTGTGCCTCTATTCTTCCTACCAAAGTACATAATCTCACACTTTACCACATTGTATTCCATCTGCCAGTTCTTTGTCCACTCTACTAAACTGTCCAAGTCCTCCTACAGCCTCCCCATCTCCTTAATATTACCTGTCCCTCCACCTATCTTTATATCATCTGCAAACTTAGCCACAATGCCCTCAGTTCCTTCATCTAGATGATTGATGTATAAAGTGAAAAATTGTGGTCCCAACAGTGACCCCTGTGGAACTCCACTAGTCACCGGCTGCCATCCAGAAAGGACCCTTTTATCCCTTCTGTCTTCCATATAATCTTCCCAATCCATATTCACCTTGTAATCTCACATGACCTCATTAATCCCTTTATATAAATCATGGATAAGGCCATCTCTGATCACTTTTTTGTATCATTCTCCAGCCACACCTTGCTCCCCCCTCCACACACTTTGTATTTCTCTAACGGCCTCTGGTAAAACCTCTTCCCTGATTCACTTAGATTCCACACTGTCAAATTCCCATCGTCTAACCTTTGTCTCCATTCACCAAGACATTTTGCAGCTAACAATCTGTTCAGCTACACCCTCACTTCCACTTTTGATACTCTAGTCTCCATTAAAATCACTATTCTCTTTCACCCTGGCCATTTCTTTTTGTACAGCCCTCACCTCTCGTCCCTGAAGTGCAAAGAACACAGAATTGAACAGTTTAACTGGAACATCAGTTATCAGTTTATCCACTCTAGATCCAGTTGTACTGCAAAAGCACTATAGAGTCCAGCTTTCATTTCCAAGATGGTTTATTATTCCAGGGCCATCCTGGAATGCACTCAATCAGCGGCCTCTGTTATTTCTCTCCCTTCCCCCAGCCCACCAGGACATTTGTCCTCTTAATTCCATCCCTACTCTGGTTCTAAACATGTTTCCTTCTCTAGTTTTTCTCCTACCGCCTCTCGCCTCCTCTCTGAACTCACCTTGTCCATGGAACCCACCTCGTACTTTCTTGACCCTATTCCCGCTGAACTGCTAACAACAAAACTTTCCTTCGTGGTTCCTATGTTAACTGGTATTGTTAACGATTCTCCGCCCTCAGTTTTTGACCCACTCTTCTCCAAATTTTCTGTCATCACCTTTCACCTCAGAAAACCAACACTTGAGCCCACCATCCTTGCAAACTACCTTCATATCTCCTACTTCCTGTTCCTTTACCACCCTTGAATGTGCCATCACCTTGAGCCTATCTTTTCCAGAACTCCATGTTTAATCCATACAATCATATTTTTGCCTGTGTCACAGTACCAAAAAGGCATTTATCGAAGTCGCAAATGACTTCCTATGTGGCTGTAACAAAGGTAAGGCATCCCTCCTTCCTGTAGCCCCGCACAACTGATCCCACCATCTGGGTTTAGAATGCACTGTCTGGAAGCCTGGTGCAGTCAGGCTCTATCGCGGCTATCAAGAGGGCATTACACTTGAATAGAAATAATCTGCAGGAATATGGGGAAAAGGTAAGAAGTAAAGGCACTAAGTAATGATATTCGTTTGGAGAGCTGGTGCAGATATGATGGGCCAAATGGCCTCCTTCTGTGCCGTATCAATTATGTGATTCTGTGAATCTCCTCCAACAGCTCTTCTCCATTGTCAAACCAAGCACTGACCTGGTTTCATTCACATCTGTCTGAGTGTAGTTAGAGAATTCTATCGATTTCCCATTCCCATTCCCAGTGGGTTTCCCTGCACTGACTGGTGTCCCTTCTTAATGACGATCCCTCATCTATTGGTTCCCAAAGTTTTATCCCGCCCCCCCACCACTGACCTTTCAAACCCCTGCCTTGCACACCACTTGCAGCCACTCTCCTCACTGGGACTTGCCAGCTTGTTACTCACAACACCTCCATATATTTACCCAAATCATAAGAACATAAGAACATAAGAAATAGGAGCAAGAGTAGGCCAACTAGCCCTTCGAGCCTGCCCCGCCATTCAATAAGATCATGGCTGATCTGTCGTGGCTCAGTTCCACATTCCCGCCCTCTCCCCATAACCCTTAATCCCCTCGCTTATCAAAAACCCATCAACCCGCTTCTTAAAAATATTTAGCGAGGCAGCCTCCACCACTTCAACGGGCAGAGAATTCCAGAGATTCACCACCCTTTGAGTGAAGAAGTTCCTCCTCAACTCCGTTCTACACTGCCCCCCCTTTATCTTGAGGCTGTGCCCCCTAGTCCTACTATCGTTTCTGAGTGGGAAGAGTCTCTCCACCTCTATCCTATCCATCCCATTCATCATCTTATACGTCTCAATGAGATCTCCCCTCATTCTTCTAATCCTCATTCAATGCCACACGCTGCTGTAAAAATTGCTGGACAGCTGTTTGCCTTTGATTAGCCAGCAACTCTCTGAGGCAGGACATCCTATTCCTGAAGGCCAGTAATCTTTCCTTGAACCTATTAATGGTCAATTAACCATTGAATGGCTGCTGAGCAGTCTAGTGCTCCCTTCAGTGGGCGACTGCTTAATTTTTAGCTGGGGCTCAGTGGGGAATCCAGAACATTGTCCAATTCAGCCCAATATTTCAAGTTAATAACCTTTCATTCAAAATTCAGGTCTCCCGATTACTGACTTACTTGCCAGTTAGAATTATAGAATCCTTGCTGTGCAGAAGGAGGGTCTTCAGCCCATCAAGCCTGCAATGACAACAACCCCACCCAGGCCTGCAGACTGTACCCCATGTATTTACCCTAGCTAGTCCCCCTGACACTAAGGGTTAATTTAGTATGGCCAATCCACCTAACCTGCAGTTAACTTTCACCTCAGAAAACCAACCTTTGGACTGTGGAAGGAAAGCAGAGCACCTGGAGGAAACACTGGTGCTATGAGGCAGCAGTGCTAACTACTGTGCCACTGTGCCACTGTACTGCTCATATATTATCTATCAAGAGTCATAATTATAAATTTGAAGAAGAATATAGGCACCTAATAAGGATGTAGGGCAGCCATCTTGCTATTTTTCTCAGATCACTTATCTAATGTATTTTAATGCAGCTATGCTTGAAAAATGTGCTATGACTGAATCTTTATGTTCTAGTGATTGTGCTAAAAAGAAAAGGAGAAAAATTAACTCCCATTTATCACACGGTCAAAGCACCAGCGCAATATGATGAATGATAGCATTAAAACCATATTCCAATGCATGTTACATTGAAGTACCATTAACCTGGCTCCATTTTATTTCACACATTTGTCAAATCACACCTTTTAAACCACAGGCCTTTAGGAAACACAATTCCACGCTAAGCCTTTCAAAGTTCTACAAACAATCTCACCCTTTTTGTCTGATGGGTCATTTGATTTGAAATAGAAAAATAACATCTGTTTTTCAGTTTCTATGGGCTCCATTAGTTTGCTTTGACAGCTGAGCCCATTATGAAACTTGCCTCAGTTTCAAAAGCTGTTGAGCCATTTATCTCAACAGTAGGCCGTGTATACAGTTTTCATAGAATCCCTACAGTGCAGAAAGAGGCCATTCAGCCCGCTGAGCCACCACTGACAACAATTCCACCCAGGCCCTATCCCCGCTACCCAATGTATTTACCCTGCTAATCCCCATGACATTAAGGGGCAATTGAGCACGGCCAATCAACCTAAGCCACACATCTTTGGAGTGTGGGAGGAAACTGGTGTACCCAGAGGAAACCTATGCAGACATGGGGAGAAGGTGCAAACTTCACACAGACAGTGACCCAATGCTGGAATTGAACCTGGGTGCCTGGCACTATGAGGCAGCAGTGCTAACCACTGTGCCACCCAGATTGACAGTTATATGAGGTTATTAAAGGCTTACCTTTGATGTGGCTTGTGAATATGTATTTGTTCTGAACAACTGAAAGACCATTTGAGTGGATTGAACCCTCTTCAATGACTCATGAGTTTGTCTTTCAGTATCAAGTGTGTTTGACTGACAGCTCTATGAATTTGCTAGAAGTTTAATTTTATTTAATATTAATACCAATATCAAAATCTTCCTACTGTTTGCTCCTGAGGTTTGTTGATGTTGGATACTGGGCGAGTTGTTAGCGAGGATAAATGGAGAAGGCATCAGAGATGCGGAGGGACATGGGGGCATGTGGTATGGGCACGGATAGTAATGAGTGAAGAGGGCATGAGGCTCTGACATTGGGCTGATATCCAAGTAAACAGAGATGGGCCTTCTAACCTGCTGACCTGACCATCCACCAGCCACCATTGCCATCTTGAGCCTGCCTCTGGAGACGATGGCAGCCTCAACTTAATCCCACCCTCACCTCCCCGAAATGAAAATACGGTGGACAGGGACCTCCTCGCATTAAGTTGATCTTTCTCTACACCCTAGCTATGACTGTAACACTACATTCTGCATTCTCTTGTTTTCTTCTTTATGAACGGTATGCTTTGTCAGCGCACAACAAACAATGTTTTTCACTGTATGCTAATAGATGTGACAATAATAAGTCAAATCAAATCAAATCCTTAATGGAGACACAAAGAGCAAAGAACAAAGTAAATTACAGCACAGGAACAGGCCCTTCAGCGCTCCAAGCCTGCACTGACCATGCTGCCCAACTGAACTAAAACCCCCTACCCTTCCAGGGGCCATATCCCTCTATCCCCATCCTATTCATGTATTTGTCAAGACACCCCTTGAAAGTCGCTATCATATCTGCTTCCACTACCTTCCCCAGCAGTGAGTTCCAGGCACCCATCACCCTCTGTGTAAAAAAGCTTGCCTCGTACATCTCCTTTAAACCTTGTCCCTCGCACCTTCCTAACTCAGCTTCTAGCCTCCGTCATGAAAGCCCAGCTCATTTTACGCTGATGACTCTTTATTGGGAACTTCAATTTGTTTAAAATAACAACATTGATCAGGGTCCATGGAAGAGTTAAATAAGCTTTTACAACAATCTGCTGCCAGCCTGACTCGCTACTTTAAATCTGCCTGACTGACAGAATCAATCCACTGAATTGGAAAGGATTCAGAGGGGTAATTTTATGTCTTATCTGGATTGGCAAGACTGTAATAAGTTTCCTTTTATGACTCATTTGCACTTGACAGTCAGGCTTGAATTAATAATATGCAATGACATATACGAGGGTGGGCAACCTCAAAATGACATACATTTTAAAAAGATAACTTGCAGTTATCCTTTAAACTGTGCTGCAGCGCTCCTTCCAATTATCTGTTGATTTAATTGGGACATAAATTTAACGGTGCATTAATCGACAAAGAATGTAACCCATGCTTTTTCTTCGCTGAAAAATATGTGGACTATGATCAGAATTTTCCCTTACTGACTGTGAATGAGGAAAATCAGTCCAGACTTTTGTGGTTCATCGCCAGCTTTATGTACCAGTCAACATTTTATGCATGACGATGAATGAACTCGATTTGTTGGACAGAGTGGTGTGGTGGGTTAGAACACTACCTCTTTACTCTGTGGCACAGTGGTTAGCAGTGCTGCCTCATAGCATCAGGAACCTGGGTTCGATTCCCAGCTTGGGTCACTGTCTGTGTGGAGTCTGCACATTCTCCCTGTATCTGTGAGGGTTTCCTCCAGATCCTCCAGTTTCCTCCCACATTCTGAAAGACCTGATGGTTTGATGCATTGGCCATGTTAAATTCCCCTTCAGTGTACCCAAACAGGTGCTGGAATATGGAGACAAGGGGATTTTCACAGTAACTTAATTGCAGTCTTAATGTAAGTCTACTTGTGACACTAACAAAATAAAATTAAACTTCAGATGGAGATCAACTGAAAACAAGAATCAAGGCTCCTTAAGGCACTAAATGAATAACTATGAATCCTCTCAGTCAAATTGAACCATAGAACTGTAGAAGTTTGCAGATTAAGCAGAGGCTACATGGCTCATCATGTCGGTGACAGTTTTTTGTCAGAGGAATCTAAAATGTACTCATTCTCCCCATGATAATAGAAGCAAGATATTGTGGATACTGGGAATCTGAAATAAAACTCACTTGCTGGAAAAACTCAGTCGGCCTGGCAGCATCTGTGGAGAGAGAAACAGAAGTAACATTTTGAGTCCAATATGAATATGAGTCATATTCAACGCCAAATATAGGTGGCACAGTGGCACTTTGGCTTGCACTGCTGTCCCACAGCATCAGGGATCCAGGTTCAATTCCCAGCTTGGGTCGCTGTCTGTGTGAGTCTGCACATTCTCTCCGTGTCTGCGTGGATTTCCCCCAAGTGGTCTGGTTTCCTCCCACAGTCCAAAAGACATGCTGATTAGGTGCATTGGCCATGCTAAGTTCTCCCCTCCGTATCCAAAATAGGTGCCGGAGGGTGGAGACTAGGGGATTTTCACAATAACTTTATTTCACTGTTAATGTAAGCCTATTTGTGACAAATAAATAAACTAAACTCGAATGTTAACTCTGTTACTCTCCCCTGCTGCTGGCAGTCCAGCACTTTCTGTTTTTATTTCACTCTCTCCATTGCCTTGTATTCTCCCTCAGCTTGCAATATTTTCCTTTAACAGACACTGTTATCTCTGCATCATTCACTCTTTGTGAAAGCACATTCCAAGCACCAACAATTTGCTTCAAAAAGAAATTTTATCAACCTCGTTCTCTTTCTGACTGTTTTAAGTTAATCATCTTTCATCATTGACTTCCTAACTGATATTCTCCGTTCAATCTAATAAAACTCCTCAGAATGTCAAAGAAAACCCTATTAAATCTCTCCTAAGCCTTTTCTGGCTGCATGGAAATAGTCCCAGTACTTAAAATCTCTCTTCATAACTCAATGTGTGTTCTCTAGGGCTGTAATCTTATTTAATGGGTTTCTAAAAATACAGAGGACGCTCTATCGGGCCATTTTACCCCAGCCTGTCTTTTATTAATCTATCATCTGTTTCAACATCCTTGTACCTTCGTGCCATCAGCTAATTTTGAGAATGCCCAAGTCCAGATCATCTACTGAAATCATCTGCTGAGAATAAAAATGGACCCAGCATTGACCTGGAACACTTTCCCCAATTGAAACAGCATAATTTCCTCAGAAGCACATAAGAGAGCCAGTGGCAACAATTACAATATCCTGAGTTTGCTCTAAGAGAGTGGGGCCAACATGATAGCTATGGTGTTGAATTTCCACAGGGATTTTCCCGACTGCATGTTTCTCCCAAGCTTCCAACCGCTTTCCCAACCATTTACCTGACTTCCAGGGACCATTCCACCTGGTTGCTTGTTGCAGCCTTCTGCCACCCAACACCTTGCTCCTCCTGCCCACTTGCTAGCCAACTACCACCTGCTGAAGGGCTTGGGCAGCAGACGCTGCCTGTCCCAAATCTCTGTCTCACCTCAACAATTTATCAATCTTGTTACTCTTTACAAAGTGGTTCTTGCACATGTTACACCAGACTAAAATGCCCCAGACTGAGTATAACAGCTCAGCTTGGCCTGTCCATGGCTCTAATGGTGAGCATCTGTGTTCTGTTGTAGACATTAAAAGACGAATACGACTGATTATTGGAGGAATGGGGCCAACATGTTTGTATTTATTTATGGCATAGTGACCTTCCACTTCTGCATTTTCTGGAGGCAGAAAGCTTTTTGATCTTCCCAGTCACAGGATTATGTGCAGAAGCCTGTGGGATGCTTGAATACCATGACAGATTATTGGATTCTGTCAGTGACGCAACACAATATTCAGTATCCCATAAGGGATTTTGTGGGAACTGCTTTGATGTTATAAATGGAGAACAAAAAACACAGGACAGTATCAGTGCTGTAAGCTGTACAGCAGGAAGTTCATTGATTGAAAAAGCATTCATTCAATGCCGCGCGTAGGCTCACGTGTCAAAGGCAAAAAAGACCTCTGCTTCTGAAAGTCTCAGCCTTTGACAGCACAGTTTCTGGGTGGCATGATAGCACAGGGATTGCACTGCTGGGACCTGGGTTCCATTCCGGCCTCGGATGACTGTCTGTGTGGAGTTAGCACATTTCCCCGTGTCTGCATGGGATTCCTCCAGGTGTTCCGGTTTCCATAGTGCAAAAATGTGCGGGTTAGGTTAATTGGCCATGCTAAATTGCCTCTTGGTAAATACATAGTTTACAGAGATATATAGGGTTTGGGTGGGGTTGTTTTTGGTGCAGGCTCGATGAGCTGAAAGACCTCCTCCTGCACTGTATGGGTCCTATGATTCGATGATTTTATGAAAGTCTTCTCATACAAGTTTATTGAGTGAATTTCTCACTATGATGAATCTTTAGCAGCTGCTTAAAGCTAGAACTGCATAAACCTTGCAAGAATATACGTGTTTCTGACATTTGAAAAATAGATAGCCAGCAAAGGAATACTTGGTGGACTTTGGACTCCCATTTTTCTCGTAGTCTTCAAATTTCGGGCTGGTCATTAAATAGTTTTAAAGTTTATTTATTAATGCCACAAGTAGGCTTACGTTAACACTGCAATGAAGTTACTCTGAAAATATCCCAGTCTCCACACTCCAGCGCCAGTTTGAGTACACAGTAAGAAGTCTCACAACACCAGGTTAGAGTCCAACAGGTTTATTTGGTATCGTGAGCTTTTGGAGTGCTGCTCTTTCATCAAGTGAGTGGAGAGTTGCGTTCACAAACAGGACATATTTAGACAAAGACTCAATTGCAATGTTTGGAATGCGAGTCTTATGTACCTGTTGGACTTCAACCTGGTGTTGTGAGACTTCTTACTGTGCTCACCCCAGTCCAATGCTGGCATCTCCACATGTTGGGGTACACTGAGGGAGAATTTATTATGCCCAATGCACCTAACCAGCATGACTTTTGGACTGCTGGAGGAAATCAGAGCACTCAGAGGAAATCCATGCAGACATAGGGAGAACATGCAAACTCTGCACAGACAGTGACTCAAGATGGGAATCGAACTCGGGCCCCTGGCACAATGAGGGCAACAGTGCTAAACACTGTGCCACCGTGCTGCCCAATTAGATCACCAGTCCTCCTGCTCAAGGCAGGTGGGAGGCAATTTAAATAGGCGAGCTAGGGCCCAACACCAATTCTAGAAACCCAGTTGGGATTAACAGACAGAGCATGAATAGAGTACAAGATGCTAGCCTCAATTTTTCCAAGAGCCGAATGGATGTATCAGTGGCCCTTAAAAGAACTTCTAGAGGTCTGTGAGACAAGGTGATGATTTGCTGTCACTATCTCTCGATATGCCAATGCTATGCTGCAGGCTCACTGATGTTCCAAATCCTATACAGTTTACCCAGCACATCAGCAGATAGATATACCAAGGTCTGGCTATAGCAGGCCAGGCAATGTCACAGAAAGGAGCTCATTCTGAGGGATTTCCAAGGAAACATACACTTTTGTGGTAAGGCAGGCTAGCTCAGTGGTGTGATTAGCTCAATTGTTTCAGCTTCCTTTGGGAAAATAAGCATCCACCTGCCTTAAGCGTCTGTCAGTATGAGATATGTTGATGTCTGTCCGAGGATGCAGGTGTGCAGGTTACAACAAGGAGGCACAGGGCACTTGTCATTCAGCCTCTCTGATGTGGAGATGCCGGCATTGGACTGGGGTAAACACAGTAAGAAGTCTCACAACACCAGGTTAAAGTTCAACAGGTTTATTTGATAGTAAAATCCATGTGCTTTCAGCATCTCTGCCAGGCATGCTCCCCTCACCTTCCAATCACCTCAGACAGGCGAATTTCCCAATGGGTAACCAATTAGTACAGGGGGAAAAGAAAGAGCAGGGGACTCAGTGGCTGCTAAGATCCTAATTACAAGTAGAAAAAGGTCCAGAAATGGCTGAAAAACATTTTTTATCCAGTCTGATCTCAATTTCCTGTTCCTTTGCACTCCATCTGTTTCCATTTCTGGGTTTAGCGCAGACCGAAAGCAAGCCTCATGCTTTAAAAATGTCACTTCAGCCTCAGCGTGGACTCTACAAATTGACCTTTCAATCTTCACAACACCTCAAAAGCATTTAATGCTCGTAATATATGTCCTACAACACCATTAGTTGTTAATCCTGCTGCTATCGTAAGAGAAAACTGATGTACAAGAACAGTCTGAATTACATAGACAAGGTAGCCAATCAATCACAATGTATGATCCAGTGGCATGTTAACAGTTGCCCAAAGTGTCGCATACAGGCACGCTGCAACACAGCCGGACCGACACAGTTTAAGCACTCACATTGCGGAGCGACTGTTGACAAGTTAATAGTCAGAAAACAGCACGGTGCCATTTGAGAAAGATATCCAAAGGAGCTGGACACTACACAGCAAATATTTCACCGAGAGAGGTGGTCTGTCAAATGTGGTGCCATATCACTAGCATGAAATGATCCTGGAAGCTCTTCACATGGAAACTACCTGACTTCAAATATGGTCATCAAATGAATGATTTAAAGCAGTTCTATTCTGGAGAATTGCCCAGGCTAATTCAGGTTGTGCCTCAGCATGATCCTATTTGACATACTACCTCCCAAAGACGGAGCTTAGCAACGAATACAATGAAAAGAGGTCATTTGCCCACTCCAATAGCTCTAAGAAATTCCAGGTAGCAACAGGAAACAGCCACACAGAATAACTATGATGTTATACATTATGGCATGTAATAGAATATTTAACCAATCTGTGGGCTGATTCAGTACATCAATCATCCTAGGGGTTTAAAAGGGCTAGCTAATGAGATGGTAGATGTTTTGGTGTTAATTTTGCAAAATTTGTTACATTATAGAAAGGTGTCACCAGGTTGCAGAATAGTCAGTGAGTCCGGCTGCAGAGCACTTGGGCACAGTTTTGCCAGAGTGCCCCAATCTCACACTGCATTGGGATACCCACTGCAACCTCCCATGGACATCTGGACCCTCCCTCATTGGCGACATACTTCCCCATCATCTTCCCAACATGGGTCACCAGTATCAGAGTATTGGGGTCCTCCCAATGGGTCCCTCTTCATGACCCCCCAACATGCCCCACCTCCATGTTCCTCCAACCCTGCACAACCTCTTCATGACCCCCTCCTGCACTGTCTCCTGCACACCTCCCCATATAATCCCCCTGAATGTACTCCCCTGTCATAGACCACCCATTATTTCACCTCTGCCACCCTGCTCCAGCCCCATCCCTTTGGCATTACCCCAGACACATTAGCAATGCTCAACTGCCAATGCCAGGGTGCCAGTTGGGCACTGGCCAGCCACGTCTTTGGCCTCCCTGGGGGTTTTGATGGCTTCCGAACAATCCCCACCAACCTCCCCCCCCCCACCCCCACCCCCACTCCTCAACATAGCCATCTTGCCTGGTCTCTGCTGGGGGAGACCAGTAGTGATTCTCACTGGTCACGTGCTATGCTCAAAGCTTGGATGGTCCCAGGAGCAGGGAGAATCTGGTGTCGAATGGGCTGAGCGTATGTTAATGCTACTGTAAATATCCTAAGCGGCCACACTCAATTTCTGGGTGAGATCCACTTTGTGCCATTAGAAAAGGGCCAAGATGATTGTCAACCTGACACAGGAAATCACGCTGAGTGTTAGGCTCACTATTTTGCAGGATCAGCGCAATTTGTGCTAGGCGGCATGGTGGGAAAAATCACCCCCCACCCCCCATATATTTGTTTGCAGCAAGGTCATACAGACTCCCAACATAAACTGTGCTTCTCACTCCACAGCTGCTGCCAGACCAGCCAAGTTTATCCAGCACTTTCTGATGTTATCTCAGAGTTCCAGCTTGCACCATATTTTATAAAATGAGGATGTTATGTTTCAGTTAAACAGGGCACTAGTGAGACTGTGTCTTGAATACTGTGTGCAGTTTTGATCTCCTTATTTAAGGAAGGGTGTCAGTGCACTGGAGGTGGTTCACTGGAAGTTTACTGGATTGAATGAACAGGTTATCTTATGAGGATAGATTAGAAAAGTTGGGTTTAGTTCCACTAGAATTTAGAAGGATGAGGGGTTACTTGACTGAGTATATAAGATGCTGAAATAATTGACAGGGGGACCATTTCCTGTTGTGGGTGAGTCCGGAATTAGGGGACACTGTTTTAAAATTAAGGTGTTGCCCTTGGAGGACAGAGATGAGGAGAAATATTTTCTCTCAGAGGGTTGTGTGACTTTGGAACTCTGTCTCAGAAGGAGATGGAAGTGCGATTACTGAGTATTTTTAAGGCAGACACAGATAGATTTTGTTGGGCAAGGGAATCAAAGGTTTGCAGGGGTATTTCGGGTTGTGGAACTTAATACAAACAGATCAGGCCATGATCTTATTTGCATCAGTCAGTACTCCATTGTCAATTATGTGTTATAATGTATCATGTCACTACCCAATCATTATACCAGAGCACCATGATCACATGGCAAAAAACATACGTGAGAAATTCCAGTATTTTTCTTTCTGTCAGTCATTGCAATCAAGCTTGTGCTAAAATAGATCATGCAGCAAAGTGTCAACACTAATTTAAAAAGAGAACACACACCAGCATAACAATACCATTTTAATGCAGTAACCTCAGATCAGGAGCACAGTTGCACCAGCAGCAAGTAAATGCTATAAAAATTTAACTTCCTGTAAGTCAAATTTCAGGCTTGTCTTATTTGCGTGATCATGAACTACAAGTCAGGCAATTGAAGTTAGTCCATACAGAACCGGTTTTGTTTTAGTTTATTCATTAGTGTCGCAAGTAGGCTTTCATTAACACTGAAATGAAGTTATTGTGAAAATCTCCGAGTTGCCGCATCCCGGCACCTGTTCAGGTACACTGAGGGAGAATTTAGCACGGCCAATGCACATCTTTTGGACTGTGGGAGGTAACCGGAGCACCTGGAGAAAATCCACCCAGACACAGCGTGCAGTGCAGTCTCCGCACAGACAGTGACCCAAGCCAGGGATCGATTCCAGGTCCCTGATTCTGTGAGGCAGTAAAAAGTCTGACAACACCAGGTGAGGCAGCAGGGCTAACCACTATGCCACCATGCACTAAGCAGACAATGAGGGCAATTGAGGTAGGAATATTGTCTATGTGATGATTGCATATGATTGGTGATTTCTCAAAACAGCAGATTAATAGCTTGAATCCGGTTCCAGTTGCTGTATTACATGCCATGCCAGTTAGGAGTTCAATTACTCACATGCACTGTAATATAAATATATACTAAATATAAACAATTCCACCATACTCAACATCACATCAAGTTAAATAATTTTAAACAAAGCTTTAGAGTAATTCTTAGAAATCTTTATTAATTTAAACTTCGTAAAACATTTTCAGAGTTGCCAAAAATGCCACACCCTGTCCTATCCTGTTATTCCAACTTGGTGGAGATGGTGGTGCAGTGGTAATATCACTGAACTAGTAATCCAGAGGCCTAGCCTAATGTTCTGAGAGTCATGGGTTCAAATTCCATCACGGCAGCTTGTGAAATTTCAATTCAATTAACAAGTATGTAATGGTGGTCATTGATTGTTGTAAAATCCCATCTGCTATCTGTCAGGGAAAGAGTCTGCTTTCCTTATTTGGTCTGCTCTACATGTGGTTCTAGACCCACAGAATGTGGTTGATTCGTAATTGCTCTCTGAAATAACCTGGCAAACCATTCAGTTCAAGAGCAATTAGGGATAGGCAACAAACGCTGGCCTTGCCAATGATAGTAAAAAGTCTGACAACACCAGGTTTTAGTCCAACCTATTTATTTGATAATATACTCACAAGCTTTCGGGGTTAGTCCCTTCGTCAGGTGAATGGAGAGTTCTGGCCTCAGACAGAGCATATAAAGCACAGACAGTTTAGAGATTACTGATTAGAATGCGAATCCTTACACCTAACCTGCTGTTCAAGACCTGAAGTGGCTGATAATGTGAGTGATAGTGCGACATGAACCCAAGATCTTGGGTTCATGTCGCACTATCTGTAACCCCCGTGACTTGCCTGGGTTTGCAAAACCTCACTTACTGTACTGTCTGGAGACAATACACATCTCTTTAAACTGTGATCAGTGCTCCTTCCACTCACATTATCAGCCACTTCAGGTCTTGAACAGCAGGTTAGGTGTAAGGATTCGCATTCTAATCAGTAATCTCTAAACTGTCTGTGCTTTATATGCTCTGTCTGAGGCCAGAACTCTCCATTCACCTGACGAAGGGACTAACCCCGAAAGCTTGTGAGTATATTATCAAATAAATAGGTTGGACTAAAACCTGGTGTTGTCACACTTTTTACTGTGTTTACGCCAGTCCAACGCCGGCATACCCACATCTTGCCAATGATGACCAGGACCCATGAAAGAATTATTAAAAACTCATTGTAGAATTGTCATGTATATAATTATTTAGAATTTATAGTTTAAATGGAGCAAGATTGAAATCTCTGTTCTCATTTTGTGGATGAAATGGACTCAACAAATGCCAACCTTGAGATCCAACTTCTCTAAGGACCTAACACTAGCCAGAAGGTGAGAAATCATATGATGTAGTACACTTGGATTTCCAAAAGGCAGTCAGTAAGATACAAAACAAGCTTAACACGCAAGACAAGGACTCACAGAGTTAGGGGGTGACATAGTAACAAGGATGCCAGATTATTTAACTTGGGGTTTCCAAATAGGGTTCCATGGAACCTTGTCTGGAGGTCAGGGGATGGGCAAGTCAAGTTGTGGGGAAGTGGAGTATCGAGGGTGGTTAGGGATTCGGGTCAGATGCATGGGTTGGGGGAAGAGGTCAGGTTGCGTCCGCAGGAGTGATTGGAGAATGGCAGGGGGGTGGGGTTCAGGTTGAGGTGGGGGACCTGGCTAGCGGTGGGGGGGGATGCCTTGAGATGGTAGGGAAAATTGAGGAAGGGGTGCACACGGGAGGTTGGTCACGGGAGTGTGTGTCAGATTATGGGTTTAGTTGCTGAAAAGTTAGAAGAGGTTTTAATTCCTCTAACTTTTTCTGGGTAGCTGTTGATATAACTCTGGTGGTACTATCTGAAGTTTGCGATTTAAATCACATTTTCAGATGGTTTCCAGTGCAGGCAAATTGTCCAGAGGAAGTTAGCATGTCTGGACAATTGCCATGCATTCCTTCCCTGGAACATCTGGAAGGGATTCCTCAAAATGGCTTTGTGGTGCCCTCAAAATCCAACACTGGGAAGCTCTGAAGCTATTGGTCCAGCCTTTTTGGTTGAAAGCTTTCTTAATCTTCATTTGTCTTAATTTCTCTAGGAGTAGCAATTTTTAGATGGTAGTGCTTCCCACTCCAACAGTTGAAGAGTTGTTGAGAATACAACTCTAACAATCACAGCAGCCTCTCAGCCATTGCATACCTTTCCACCCCTTTCTCGGATGTTAGTTCCACCTCTGACAACTACCAGCCATCTTGATTGGTCAACAGCTCTGTACTCCCAGCAGTGCTAATGGACAGGATCGAGAGTTCAAGCAGTTCCAGATCCTAAGGTTCTGGAGTCAAGCACCAGGTAACTGTGGGAGTCTCACAGCAAGAAGGGAAAGTCAGTACCACATGGAAAAGGAGCGCTTGAAGGAGGAACCCCTCCCCAACCTCTTCCCACACAAGGAGAGCAACCTGCCAGCTTTCCCTTTGGGGGGTATTTAGGGTCCTGTTTGTGAATTGGGTAGGCAGTTGCCCTACTCCCCAACCGCTCCATTCAACATTACAGACATGTCGGGGACAGGTAGCGAGGGTGCCCAGGAAATTTTATAGGCCTCCAGCCTGCAAATCCATTGGCATAGGACCTTAAAATGTTGCCCTAGAAATATTTAATTTATTTGATAACTTAGCCATGTTAGCTGACCTTTGGCATTCTCTAAGCAGGCACTCCTTTATATTGGCTTGTGCTATCCTATGATGTTGTTGAGTTGTAAGGGCTGATTTCATAGTCAGTCAAAACAATGAGCATATTCTCAGTGCATGCATCTGGTACTGGGCTCTGCAATTGGACTTGAAGAATCTTGCTTGACCTCATTTCTGTCTCTATTCCAGGCATTATAAAGTTAAATGCAGCTTTTGTACATTTTGTTTTGAAACCAGCCTAAAAACCAGCACTGGAGAGAGAGCTGCTGAAGGAAATTTCCACCTAATTAATTGATCATTGCTCATCCACACCTCTCTGGCACATGAAGAGAGGTATAGCCTAGTGGTATTATCGCTAGACTGTTAATCATGAAACGTAGCCAATGTTCTGGGGACCCGGGTTCAAATCCCGCCACGGCAGGTGATGGAATTTGAATTCAAAAAAGCAATCTTAAATCTGCTGACAATCATGAAACCATTGTCGAAAAAATCCATCTGGTTCACTAATGTCCTTTAGGGAAGGAAATCTACCATCCTGACTTACATATGACTCCAGAGCCACAGCAATGTGGTCGACTCTCAACTGCCCTCCAAGAGCAAATAGAGATGGGCAATAAATGTTGGCCAGCCAGAAATGCCCATGTCCCACAAATGAATTAAAAAAACACCAGCACTGTAACCAGAAACTTCAACTCACAGAATTGTGTTCACTTAGTTGTAATTAACCATACTGAAACCACAGGCATTTACAGAACAGAAAGACACCATTTAACCCAACATGTCTGATTGTTCAAGGCACCCAAAATTTATTGCACTATTTTAGTCTTTCTCCACAGTCCAATATCTTCTCCTGTTTCAGATGTTTATCCATTTTTCCCTTAAAAAGCCACAAACTCTACTCCAGCTATTCCCTGTGGGGAAAGAATGGCTTACTCCAAAAGCTCAGCATAAAGACATTTCTCATAACTTGTCTCACAACTCTCATACTAACAATGGTAAATTTATGGTCCCTTGTTACTAACTCCCCAGAAAGAGACAATAGGCTTCACTAGTCACATAGCTAACGCCCATCATAGTTGTAATTTATCGTGCAACTTGCTGTGACTGGTTACTCCAATGACCAGCTTATTGTTACGTGTGGACAGTGGGGAAAATAGAGTAGTGTTGGAGACACGGCTCTGATTCTTGGATCATTTATTGGCTTCTGACAAGGCAAGTAGCTAAATAGTTTTTGAGCAATATCGTGACTTACTCAGGCCTTTGACAGGCCTCAGGCCTTTGAAGTGAGTGTTATTATTTTGATTGATTTAGCGCAAGACAATTCATCAAGCCAAATACAGCATTTATTTTAGCTGTCTCTAAAGGCAAATTGCAGTTTACTACATTCTCTATATCCATTGTAGCATCATTAGGTTGAAATTTTTGCAATCAGTCATTCTTATTTTAATCGGTGCATTCGTATTTTTCATAGAACATTTTAGCTCACTTAGCTGGCACTCCAGAATTAATTGGAAGGGATTTTAGGATTTGACAAGGAGGTGCACTCTGTGAATAGACAATTTTTTCTGATGACAGTGAGTTTCGAGTATTCTGTCACTTATGTGAAAGATTATTATAATTCACTCATGTCTGATGAATATTGCTGATGAATATTGAATACCTCGCACTCTGAAAAAACTCACCGCGCGATATCACCGATAACATATTTTCTATCCCTTCCACTCACTGTGATTGGAGTTCCAGTGCTCCCTGAAACACAAAGCATTTGTGCAGTAATTTCTCATTGTTCTCAGATACATTCCTAGGCAGAGCACCCCACGGAACTAGGGCACCACTCTGTGGAAGAAAACAGAAATATCATCTTGGAAAGTATGGAATGGGTTGAATGACCTATGTATGCCCTCTCGCATAGGGAGAAATGTTGTAGCAACAACTCACGAGGGGAGAAAGAAGAGAAGAATGGTTGCTACTGCAGTGGTGACAAACTGACATTGCAGTTTCCTATCTGCTAGCACCCAGATCACTGGGGAGGTAAAAGAATGGAGGGTAACTGCAGTCCACAGGAGAAGGAAATGAGGGAGTTGATCTTTGTAAGCCCAATTTTATGGCAGCTGCATTTACATGGTAGTTGATAGTTTCCGTATTTTAAGTAATTGAATTATTGAGTTACGAGAAAGATATTGCTGATCATGTGAAGCCTGGGATAGATTAGACAGCAGATGATGAGATAACAGATAGTGAGACCAGTGTTTTTCTTGGCTCTGTGGCCAATAGCTTAAAATGCCTCAAGGGGTGAATGCATATGTTGAAGAGCATACTAAGAGCCCTTAGTCAGATCCAATCTGCATCAGTGAGATGTTGAAAATATGACTTGTAACTTGTGCAATGTTTAAAATAATATTGTGCTTGAAATTTCACCATGTTTGTTGAACAAAGCCTGAAGGTTATCATTATAGGATGACTTGCTGCATGATTGATTTTACAATCTGGGATTATCACAGTGGGGTGCCTGTCTGGTCATAACTGATTGAAAGCCCCAAGTGCTTATAAAGTCTTTGAACTTTAACGATGTATATAAGGGCTTGTTTTTATAAGGGATCAAGTGGTTGAATTAATTTAAATCTATTGAATGGATTTTTATCAGTGTGGTTTTATTTTAATAGTGAATTCATCAATGGACACTGATAACTTTATTTTTTTTCCTTTCAGCATGGGTCCTGAGATCTGCCCATAGTGATATTGGGTGAGTTGACATAGAGTGTAAGGGCAAAGGGTGGAAATGGCGGCCATGGATCAGCATGAGTTGGCATCATGTTGGCATAGAGGCTACAAGATGATGGGTGGAGGGGCATATATTGGCATGGAAGGTATGAGGGGTCAAGGAGAGTGGATGAAGGGTCATATATTGGCATGGAGGGAAAGTATGAGGCTGCATTGATTGGCATGGATGAGCTTGGGAAGTATGTGTGGGTCATGGGATGTGAGCAGCTGAATGGTGGAACACAATTTTTTATGTTATTGTTTTTACAGCTAGGACAAAGTGCTAGATCACTGAGGCTGGCTTAGTCAACCTCCACACCCAGCAGTCCCTCTGCTGCCTCTGAACCATCTGTAGGGACAGTGGGCATGACCAGGAGAAGTTCTCCCCATCAAGGAAAATACCTGCTTCACATGAATGGGGAACAGTTGTATTGGTCTCGCCAGTGGAATCAGAGGTCATTGAGCTGTGGGGATACTAAGAGCAGGAGGGGGTGTCCCTTGGGCAGTGCCAAGAACAAGGGGCTATGGGGGAAGGGCCTATGGGGGGGACAGGGGCTAGGGCATTTGGGTGGAGCCTGAATGGGGCAGGGCCTATAGGGGATGGGGCATGAATGATTGGGGCAATTGGGGGAGCTAGGAAGGGCTGCTGACCACTCCACTATGGGGTCGGATCGGGGGGAGGGAGTCCTTAGTCACTCTGCAATGGGAATGGATCAGGGGAGAGGGAAGCACAATCAGTCCATGTGGGATTTGGGGGGTGTGGTGGAGGCTAGATGTCTGTGTGTTGTGGGGCTCGCAATTGGCCATGGGTCTCCACGATTGCTGGGGGAGGATTTGTTGGGGCTGGCTTCAGCAGCAGGGGCCTGACAGCTCTCTCTCGCTCTGTCTGTCAGACCCCTGCTGCTGAAATTGCGCACGTGCAGCATCAGAATGCTGCACATGCATAGGAGCTCCCTTTATGGGCTGGCTGGCAAATTAAGCCCAGCACGCTGCCTGCAGCAGCTAGAAATGGTCTACATCATTTTTTCAATGACTAAATATGTAAGATTGGGTGTGAAAACCAAAAAATGGACCAGGAACTCTCTCATTTTCACACTAGCTGGACACTTGGAATCATTCTTGTAAATTTCTGCCCATTAGATCAGATGACCAAAAGCTTGGCCAAAGTCATGGGTTTTAAGGAGTGTCTTAAAGGAAGAAAATGAGGTACAGATGGAGAGAGGTTGAAGGAGGGAGCACCAGAGCTTGCGACCTAGGCAATTGAAGGCATGTCCACCAGTGCTGGTGCCATTATGATTTGAAATGTACAAGAGACCAACATTAGAAGACTGGAGATATCTCAGAAGCTCTGGAGATTACAGAGATGGTAGTGCCAAGGGCATGGAGCAGTTTGTAAACAGTGTGAGAATTTCAAAAATCAAAATATTGCCTGACCAATGTAGGTCAATTTTTTGTTCTCACTGGAATGACGGACATTGAGGGGTGACCTGATAGAAGTCTACAAGATTATGAGAGTCAGAGTGGATAGTCAGGAGCTTTTTCCCAGGGTGGAAGAGTCAATTACTAGGAGGCATTGGTTTAAGGTGCGAGGGGGAAGGTTTAAAGGAGATGTGCAAGGCAAGTTTTTTACACAGAGACTGATGGGTGCCTGGAATTCACTGCCAGGGAGGTAGTGGAAGCAGGGGCGACTGGACAAATACACGAATAGGATGGAAGTAGAGGGATGTGGTCCCCAGAAGGGTAGGGGATTTTAGTTCAGTCGGGCAAAATAGTCAGTGCAGGCTTGGAGGGCCGAAGGACCTGTTCCTGTGCTGTAATTTTCTTTGTTCTTTGTTCTTGAGCACAGGGGTGATAGGTGTACAGGACTTGCTGCCAGTTAAGGCACAGGTAGCAGAATTTTATATGACACCAAGTTCACAGAGGGTAGAATTTGGAAGACCTGAGGAAGGGGATTCTGTACTCATAAACAGAGTCATAGGCAGATTTCTAATTTTAGTCACAGATGGGAAGAAAAAGTTAAAATCAATTTACACCTAACCGGATCATGTTGGCTATTTGTTCATATGTGAATGCTAAACATTATTAAAAGAAAATGAAACATGATTTTAATGTATCAATAAATGTATTTATTATAATAATAATGTATTAATATGAAAAGTTTAAAAAGTTTTATAGCCAATGTGTAATATTGCTGAGATGACAATTTCAAAAGTTCAGAAGTGGAAGTTATTTGGTCAGCAGAAAATGCAGTGGAGTATTAATATTCAGAACAAATGTTATAACATTTAATGAAGCATTTAATATTAAAAATCTAAAGGCTCGTTGTCAAGATCTGGAAAGAATCAACTCTTTGGGCCCGAGGGGTGGTGCTATCAATAGTTTTGACATGATGCTGGTGAGAAAGGTATTTGAGTAAAAGCATCCTTGGACACATAGCAATGAGAAAGTTACCTGTGCCGGGGAGGGGGTGTGGGGGAGCTGGGGGAGTGGGGGGGATGGTATCTAGTTTTTGGGGTAGTACATTTTATTTGATTTATTATTTATTTATTTATTTGGGGGTTTTTTATTCCATTTTAACACGGGTTTTTCTTTTAAACTAAGGGAAGCGGAAATTGGCCGCCGGGGATTCTGGAAGGTTGAGTTTTTTTAAATATAAAAAGCAGTTACGTGGGCGTTCGACCTCATTGTTCGGCTGGAGCAGGACAGAGAGGGAAAGATTCCTAGCAGGAGTGCTGACAGTACCCACAGTACTGGTGTTTTATTTATTTATTTATTCTTTTTCTTTTAAGCTAAGGGAAGCAGAAGTCGGCCGCAGGAGATTCTGGGAGGTTGATCTTTTTTCTCTCTTGAGGCTGTGTAGGTGTCTGATGTCAGCCAGTGGTGAGCGGGAGGTTTAAAGAGCAGACCACTCTATACAGTAGGCAGCGTTGAGAGCGGGCGTGGAGTGAGCTGGGAGCAGAGTGAGAGTGAAAGGGCTTTGGATCATCGGGCTTAGGCGAAAAGGGCGAGGCAGGGTAAGTTTAATCCTTAACTACTTTTTTCTGTGTTCCTTAAAAAAGGGAAATTATGTGTGTGAGGTGTGCTGGGTGTGTCGAGCTGCGGTTCCTAAGGGACCGTGTTAGAGAACTGGAACTGCAGCTCGAGGATCTTCGTCTGGTTAGGGAAAATGAGGAGGTGGATAGACAGGGACTACCGGCAGGTGGTCACACCGAGGCCATGGGAGGCAGACAAGTGGGTAATGGTCAGGAAAGCTCAGGTGATAGAGAGCACCCCAGTGGATGTGCCCCTTCATTATTGTTAACTGACATTACTGTTACTAGAGAGGTGGTGCTCGACAGACTGGAGGGACTGATTGTGGACAAGTCCCCAGGACCGGATGGAATGCATCCAAGGGTTCTGAAGGAAATGGCGGAGGTGATAGTGGATGCCTTGGTGATTATTTTCCAAATGTCGCTGGATGCCGGGGAAGTGCTGGAAGATTGGAAAATGGCTAATGTTACGCTATTGTTTAAGAAGGGTGGCAGGCAAAAGGCAGGGAATTATAGGCCGGTTAGTTTAACGTCTATTGTAGGAAAAATGTTAGAATCCGTGATCAAGGAGAAAATAGCGAGGCATCTTGAGAGGAATTGTTTGGTAGAGCAGACGCAGCACGGTTTCGTTAAGGGGAAGTCGTGTCTGACAAACTTATTGGAGTTCTATGAGGATGTGTCTAGGGCGGTGGATAGAGGAGAGCCGGTGGATGTGGTCTTTCTTGATTTTCAGAAGGCGTTTGACAAGGTACCTCGCAAGAGGTTATTGCAGAAGGTCAGGGAGCATGGAGTTGGGGGTAGGGTGTTAGCATGGATAGAGGATTGGCTGTCAAATAGGAGGCAGAGAGTGGGGCTCAATGGGTGCTATTCGGATTGGCGGTTGGTGACTAGTGGAGTGCCCCAGGGGTTGGTGCTGGGGCCTCAGCTATTCACCATTTATATAGATGATCTGGAGGAGGGAACCGAGTGTAGGGTGTCGAAATTTGCTGATGACATCAAGATTGGTGGAACGACAAATTGTGCGGAGGGTGTGGAGAGTCTGCAGAAGGATCTAGATAGGCTGGGCGAATGGGCCAGGAACTGGCAAATGGAATTTAATGTTGGCAAATGTGAGGTTGTCCACTTTGGTAGGAATAATGGTAGGAAAGACTATTACTTACGTGGCAAAAAACTGCAGCATGCGACGGTGCAGAGGGACCTTGGGGTCCTTGTGCATGAGTCGCAAAAACCCAGCTTGCAGGTGCAGCAGGTGGTCAGGAAGGCAAATGGGATGCTGGCCTTCATAGCGAGGGGAATTGAATATAAAAGTAGGGAGGTCTTGCTGGTAGAGGGCACTGGTGAGGCCGCAGCTGGAGTACTGTGTGCAGTTTTGGTCGCCGCACTTACGCAAGGATATTTTGGCCTTGGAGCGAGTGCAGAGGAGGTTTACTAGGCTGATTCCAGAGTTGAGGGGGTTGAACTATGAGGAGAGGCTGAATAAACTAGGCTTGTACTTGTTAGAGTTTAGAAGAATGAGGGGAGATCTCATTGAGACGTATAAGATGTTGAATGGGATGGATAGGATAGAGGTGGAGAGGCTCTTCCCGCTCAGAAAGGACAGTAGGACTAGAGGGCACAGCCTCAAGATAAAGGGGGGGCGGTTTAGAACGGAGTTGAGGAGGAACTTCTTCACTCAAAGGGTGGTGAGTCTCTGGAATTCTCTGCCCGTTGAAGTGGTGGAGGCTGCCTCGCTAAATATTTTTAAGACGCGGGTTGATAGGTTTTTGATAGGCAAGGGGATTAAGGGTTATGGGGAGAGGGCGGGAATGTGGAACTGAGCCACGACAGATCAGCCATGATCTTATTGAATGGCGGGGCAGGCTCGAGGGGCTGGATGGCCTACTCCTGCTCCTATTTCTTATGTTCTTATGTTCATAATAAGTACTCCTGTCTGAGTACTGCTGGGGGGGACAGCTCAACTGGGGGAACCAGCAGTGGCCGTGTCTCAGGAGCAGAGTCCGGCTCTGTAACTCAGAGGGCTAAGGAAAGGAGAAGGAAGGCAGTTTTAACTGGGGACTCTACAGTGAGAGGATCGGACAGGCAATTTTGCGGAGGCAGACAAGAGTCTCGAATGGTTGTTTCCCTCCCTGCCGCCAGGATCCGGGATGTTTCTGGTCGTGTCCCAGAAATCCTGAGGTGAGAGGGAGAGGAGCCAGAGGTAGTGGTACATATTGGTACCGCTGACATAGGTAGGAAGAGGGAAGGGGTCATGAAAAGAGAACATAGGGAGTTAGGTAGACAGTTGAGAAGAAGGAACACAAAGGTTGTAATCTCGGGATTGCTGCCCGTGCCACAGGAAAGTGAGAGCAGGAATGGAATGAGGTGGAGGATGAATGCGTGGCTGAGGGACTGGAGCAGGGAGCATGGATCCAGGTTCCTGGATCATTGGGACCTCTTTTGGGGGAGGTATGAACTGTACAAAAAAGACGGGTGGCACTTGAATCGCAAGGGGTCCAATATCCTGGCGGGAAGTTAGCTAAGGCTACTGGGGAGACTTCAAACTAGAAAGGTTAGGAGGGAATCGAGATGAGGTGACTGGGACCGATGAGGTTAGCTTGCAAATAGAGAAGGATTGTAGGCAGTGTAAGAGGGAGGATAGACGGATGATGGAGAAAGGGAACGCTCAGACCGATGAGATGTGTCTATTTTAACGCCAGGAGTGTGGTGAATAAAGTGGATGAGCTTAGACCATGGATTGCTGCCTGGAAATGTGATGTGGTGGCCATTACAGCGACTTGGATGTCTGAGGGACAGGACTGGATACTTCAGGTGCCTGTTTTCAGATGTTTCAGGAAGGACAGGGAGGGATGTGAAAGAGAGGGGGGAGTGGCACTATTGGTCAGGGATAGTGTCACGGCTGTAGAGAAGGTGGACACCGTGGAGGGATTGTCTACGGCGCCTCTGCGGGTAGAAGATTTGAACAGGAAAGGGTCGATAACCTTACTGGGTGTTTTCTATAGGACGCACAATAGTAACAGGGTTGTTGAGGAGGGGTAGGGAAACAGGTCCTAGAGAGATGTAGTAATAACAGAGTTGTCATGATGGGAGATTTTAATTTCTCAAACATTGATTGGAATATCCCTAGGGTAAGGGGTTTGGATGGGGAGGAGTTTGTTAGGTGTGATCAGGAGGGTTTCCTGACACAATATGTGGATAAGCCTACAAGAGGAGAGGCTGTACTCGATCTGGTGCTGGCTAATGAACCTGGACAGGTGTCAGATCTCTCAGTGGGAGAACATCTTGGGGATAGTGATCATAACTCTATCTCCTTTACACTAGCATTGGAAAGAGATAGGATCCAGTTAGGAAAGTGTTTATCTGGAGTCAGGGGAAATGTGAAGCCATCAGGAAGGAAATTAGATGAGTAAATTGGAAGGAGGCATTCTCGGGAAAAAGTACTGAAGTAAAGTGGCAGATTTTCAAGGAAAGTTTGTCTAGAATTCTGCACGACAATGTTCCGATAAGACAGGGAGGTTTTGGTAGGTTCCGGGAACCATGGTGCACGAAAGTTGTAATGAACCCAGTCAAAAAGATAAGTAAAGCGTACAAAAGGTTCAGAGAGCTAGGAGGTGTTAGGGATCTAGAGGAGTATATAGCTAATAGGAAGGAACTTAAGAAGGAAATTAGGAGAGCCAGAAGGGTTCATGAGAAGGCCTTGGCAGGTAAGATTAAGGAGAACACTAAGGCGTTCTACAAATATGTGAAGAGTAAAAGGATGAGATGTGAAGGAATAGGAACTATAAAATGTGAAGGTGGGAAAGTTTGTAAAGAACCGGTAGAAATAGCAGAGGTGCTTAATGAGTATTTTACCTCGGTATTCACGGTGGAAAAAGATCTGGGTAGTTGTGCTGCAGACTTGCGGCGGACTGAAAAGATTGAGTATGTGGACATTAAGAAAGAGGATGTGTTGGAAATTTTGAATAGCATCAAGATAGATAAATCGCTGGGACCGGATGGGATGTACCCCAGGTTACTGTGAGAGGCCAGGGAAGAGATTACCAAACCTCTGGCAATGATCTTTGCGTCGTCGATGGAGACAGGAAAGGTTCCGGAGGATTAGAGGATTGCGAATGTGGTTCCTATATTCAAGAAAGGGAATAAGGATAGCCCAGGAAATTACTGACCAGTGAGTCTAACCTCAGTGGTTGGCAGGTTGATGGAGAAGATTCTGAGGGACAGGACTTATGAACATTTAGAGAAGTTTAGTATGCTCAGTTGTAGTTAGCATGGCTTTGTCAAAGGCAGATCATGCCTTACGAGCCTGGTTGAGTTCTTTGAAAATGTGACTAAATACATTGACGAAGGAAGAGCAGTATTTGTGATTTATATGGACTTCAGCAAGGTGTTCGATAAGGTCCCCCATTCAAGACTTCTTGAGAAAGTGGGAGGGCATGGGATCTAAGGGGCTGTTGCCTTGTGGATCCAGAACTAGCTTTCCCACAGAAGGCAGAGAGTGGCTGTAGATGGGCCTTTTTCTGCATGGAGGTCGGTCACCAATGGAGTGCCCCAGGCATCTGTTCTGGGAGCCTTGCTGTTTGTAATTTTCATAAATGACCTGGATGAAGAAGTGGACGGATGGGTTGGTAAGTTTGCTGACGACAGGAAGGTTGGTGGTGTCGTAGATAGTTTGGAGGGATGTCAGAGGTTGCAGCGTGACATAGATAGGATGCAAGGCTGGGCAGAGAAGTGGCAGATGGATTTCAACCTGGATAAATGTGTCGTGGCCCATTTTGGCAGGTCAAATGGGATGAAGGAATATAATATCAAGGGTAAGACTCTCAGCAGTGCAGAGGATCAGAAGGACCTTGGGGTCCAGGTCCATAGGACTCTTAAATCAGTCTCGCAGGTAGAGGATGTGGTTAAGAAGGTGTAATGGTGTGTTGGCCTTCATCAATCGAGGAATTGAGTTTAGGAGTCGGGAGATAATGTTGCAGCTTTATAAGACCACAGTCAGACATCTCATGGAATATTGTGCTCAGTTCTGGTTGCCTCATTATAGGAAGGATGTGGAAGATATTGAAAGGATGCAGAGGAGATTTACAGGGATGTTGCCTGGATTGGGTGGCGTGCCTTATGAGGATAGATTGAAGGAGTTTGGTCTTTTCTCCTTAGAGAGACGAAGGATGAGAGGTGACCTGATAGAAATGTATAAGATGTTGAGAGGTATAGATCGTGTGGATTCTCAGAGGCTTTTTCCAAGGGCTGGAATAGTTGCTACGAGAGGACACAGGTTTAAGGTGCTGGGGAGTAGGTACAGAGGAGATATCAGGGTTAAGTTTTTCACTCAGAGGGTGGTAGGTGAGTGGAATCAGCTGCCATCGGTGGTGGTGGGGGCAAATTCGATAGTGTCTTTCAAGAGACTTCTGGATGAGTACATGGAACTTAATAGAATTGAGGGTTATAGGTAAGCCTAGTAGGTATGGATATCATCGGCGCAATTTGTGGGCCGAAGGGCCTGTTTGTGCGTATGTTCTATGAATAAAAGGTCATCAAGTCAAGCAGTGTTTCATAATTGGCTGTGGTTTTTGTCAAGTTTTGGACTGACATATTAACGTGAAATGAGATCGAGTCAAAGCTAATTAGAAGGAGTGCCTTAGATATCAGAAAGATATAATTGTAATGAATTTTGGCTCAGCGCCTTAGATCTTTGGAGTGGTTTTTCGTACCAGCTGGTGTTGTTTGACCTTTCAAAGGCCTTCCATGTCCAAGGTTAATGTCTTGTTTGAGTCATAGAGTCATTGTTTGTCTTGTATATCTTTTATGTTTTAAAATAAATTTTATATGCATCTTAAAATTGAAAGATATTGCCTTTGTGAAATTAATTTAAGTGTTCTTAAAGCTTTTTAAGAGAATCAGGCCACCAACAGAGAAACTTCCCACAACAAGTCCAGTCAGGAGTACATTAGAATTGTCAATCCTAGAGGTCACAATGCTATGGATAAGGGTTTCAGCAGCAGATTAACTGAGACTTTTGTATCTGTTCCCCGACGGAAGAAGTGGAGGAGAGTACGTCCAGGATGAATGCCCTTGATTGTGCTGGCTGCTTTTCAGAGACAGTGGGCAAAGTAGACAGAGTCAATGGATGGGATATTGGCTTATGTGATGGACTGGGCTATGTTCACAACCCTTTGTAGTTTCTTGTGGTCTTGGTCAGAGCAGGAGCCATACCAAGTTGTGATGCATCTGGAAAGGATGTTTTCTATGGTGCATCTGTAAAAGTTGGTCATAGTGAACATGTTGAATTTCCTTAGGCTCCTGAGAAAATAGAGGCATTGATAGGCTTTCTTAGCTGTAGCATCAGTGTGGAGGACCAGGACTTTAATCCCCATTGATGTAAACAGGAGCATGTTCTCCACTATGTTTCCTGAGAACACATACCAACTGACTCAAGGACAGCTTCTTCCCTGCTGCCATTAGACTTTTGAATGAACATAAGAACATAAGAACATAAGAAATAGGAGCAGGAGTAGGCCATCTGGCCCTTCGAGCCTGCCCCGCCATTCAATAAGATCATGGCTGATCTGTCGTGGCTCAGTTCCACTTTCCCGCCCTCTCCCCATAACCCTTAATCCCCTCTCTTATCAAAAACCCATCAACCCGCTTCTTAAAAATATTTAGCGAGGCAGCCTCCACCACTTCAACGGGCAGAGAATTCCAGAGATTCACCACCCTTTGAGTGAAGAAGTTCCTCCTCAACTCCGTTCTGAACCGCCCCCCCTTTATCTTGAGGCTGTGCCCCCTAGTCCTACTGTCTTTTTTGAGCGGGAAGAGTCTTTCCACCTCTATCCTATCCATCCCATTCATCATCTTATACGTCTCAATGAGATCTCCCCTCATTCTTCTAAACTCTAACGAGTACAAGCCTAGTTTATTCAGCCTCTCCTCATAGCTCAACCCCCTCAACTCCGGTATCAGCCTAGTAAACCTCCTCTGCACTCCCTCCAGGGCCAAAATATCCTTGCGCAGGTGCGGCGCCCAAAACTGGACCTACCTTATATTAAGTTGACCTTTCTTTACACCCCAGCTATGGCTGTAACATTATATTTTGCACCCTCTCCTTTCCTTCTCCCCGTGTACTCCATGAATGATATTTTTGTCTGTATAGCACACAAGAAACAATGACTTTCACTGCATCCCAATACATGTGATAACAGTAAATCAAATCAAATCTAAACAAATAATGTTTCTTCCCTTACATTTCTCATTCTTAATTACAAATGGAGTGACACGGTCAAACGGTGGTTAGCCGCACAGTATCAGGGGCTTGGATTCGATTCCCGGCTTGGGTCACTGTCTGTGTGGATTTTGCATGTTCTCCCAGTGTCTGCATGGGTGCTCCAGTTTTCTCCCACATTCTGAAAGACATGCTGGTTAGATGCATTGACGTGAACAGGCACTGGAGTGTGCTGGCCAGGGGAATTTCACAGCAACTTCATTGCAGTGTTAACGTAAGCCTTACTTGCGACGAATAAATAAGCTTTAAAAGGAAAATCATCAACTAAGCACCAGATGGCAGTAGAGAATTCCTAAAATAAGAAATCTTTCACAGTAGCAGGCAGCTGTTAAAGGGACAGCATTGTGTTCAAAAAAAATCTGGAGAGATGAGCCACAAAATCAAAGTGTCATTTTCCTAATATTGAACACAATTGCATGAAGATGCTTTTCAACATGATCCATATCACCACGAGATGGATTTGTAAATAAAATGAATTAAAGTTTGCTGATACTTTTTTTTCAAGAAACTGGTGCCTTTTTCATTGAAAATCGGACGTGATCCAACTTACAAAGAAATCAGGTTTCAGTAGGTTCACTGCCAGCAGTAAAGCTTGATTGATATGTTGTCAGTATTAATGTTGTTAAGTACAGATTTTATTAATTATTATCTAAAATTAGGTGTAAAATACCCAACATTTTCCAGTTAACATTTAGTATCATCATCTGAAGCACCAATTATTGTAAGTGTTACAGCACTTCTGAATTACAGGCTAATTCGAATCTTGTCCTTTTATAAATGCTTCAATGTGTAAGTATTTCCTTCTGATGCAGCAAGAATAAAGGAGCTGACCTGATAAAATGATACTGTGATCTTTGGATCTCTTAGCTTTATCTAACATGTAGATGATGGTTTGGTAGTTTTCCCCCAGAAGCTCTTAACATAAGAACATAAGAACTAGGAGCAGGAGTAGGCCATCTGGCCCCTTGAGCCTGCTCCGCCATTCAATAAGATCATGGCTGATCTTTTTCTGGACTCAGCTCACTTACCTGCCCACTCACTATAACCCTTAATTCTTTTACTGTTCAAAAATCTATCTATCTTTGCCTTAAAAACATTCAATGAAGTAGCCTCAACTGCTTCACTGGGCAGGGAATTCCACAGATTCACAACCCTGTGTGTGAAGAAGTTCCTCCTTAACTCCTCACATCTGCTTCTCCTTATTTGGAGACTATGCCTCCTAGTTCTAGTTTCACCCACCAGTGGAAACAACTTCCCTGTTTCTATCTTATCTATTCCCCTCATAATCTTATAAGTTTCTATAAGATCTCCCCTCATTCTTCTGAATTCCAATGAGTATAGCCTCAGTCTACTCAGTATCTCCTCATAAGCCAACTCTCTCAACTCCAGAATCAACCGAGTAAATCTCCTCTGCATCCCCCCCTGAATGCCAACATATCCTTTCTCAAGTAATAGATCAAAACTGTACAGAGTACTCCAGGTATGGCCTCACCAGCACCTTATACAGCTGCTACATAATCTCGCTGTTTTTAAATTCCATCCCTCTAGCAATGAAGGATAAAATTTCATTTGCCTTCTTAATTACCTGCTGTACCTGCAAACCAGCTCCTTGAGATTCCTGCACAAGGACACCAGGTCTCTCTGCACGGCAGCATGCTGCAATTTTTTACCATTTAAATAATGGTCCACTTTGCTGTTATTTCTACCAAAATGGATGACCTCACATTTACCAACATTGAACTCCGTCTGCCAGACCCTCGCCCACTTACTTAGATTATCCTTATTCCTTTGCAGGCTTTCAGCGTCCTCTGCACACTTTGCTCTTCCACCATCTTAGTGTCATCTGCGAATTTTGACACATTACACTTGGTCCCAACTCCAAATCATCTATGTATATTGTAAACAATTGTGGTCCCAACACTAATCCCTGAGGCACAGCACTGCTCGCTGACCAGAAAAACACCCGTTTAGCCCCACTCTTTGCTTCCCTATCCTCTATCTATGCTAATACATTACCCGTAAACTGTGCACCTTTACCTTTCGTAGCAGTCTTTGGTGCGGCATCTTGTCAAATACCTTTTGGAAATTCAGACACACCACATCCACAGGTTCCCTATTGTCCACTGTATATGTAATGTTCCCAAAGAATTCCATCAAATTAGCCAAACATGACCTGCCCTTCATGAACCCATGCTGCGCATTACCAATAGGACAATTTATATCCAGATGTCTCGCTATTTCTTCCTTGATAACAAATCCAAACATTTTCCTACGACAGAAGTTAAGCTAATCAGCCTATAGTTACCTGCCTTTTGTCTACATCCTTTTTTAAATGGTGGTGTCACATTTGCTGTTTTCCAATCTGCAGGAACTGCCCCAGAGTCCATTGAATTTTGCCACTAGCGCATTTGTTATTT
This sequence comes from Carcharhinus amblyrhynchos, assembly GCF_965287045.1. Taxonomy (NCBI): domain Eukaryota; kingdom Metazoa; phylum Chordata; class Chondrichthyes; order Carcharhiniformes; family Carcharhinidae; genus Carcharhinus; species Carcharhinus amblyrhynchos. The sequence continues at coordinate 61,793,266 of NC_137335.1, forward strand.
CTCCCGCCATATTGCTGATGACACCAAAGTCGGAGGAGTGGTAGATAGTGAAGAGGGGTATCATAGTTTACAGAGAGACTTGGACAAGTTGCAGAGCTGGGCCGAGAGGTGGCAGATGGAGTTTAATGCGGAAAAGTGTGAGGTAATTCACTTTGGCAGGAATAACAGATGTGTAGAGTATAGGGCTAATGGTAGGACTCTGAATAGTGTTGACGAACAGAGGGATCTAGGTGTATATGTGCATAGATCCCTGAAAGTTGGAAATCAAGTCGATAAGGTTGTTAGGAAGGCATACGGTGTCTTGGCGTTTATTGGTAGGGGGATTGAATTTAGGAGCCGCAACGTCATGTTGCAACTGTACAAAACTCTGGTGCGGCCACACTTGGAGTATTGTGTACAGTTCTGGTCCCCACATTATAGGAAGGATGTGGAGGCATTGGAGAAGGTGCAGAGGAGGTTTACCAGGATGTTGGAGGGAAGGTCCTATGAGGAGAGACTGAGGGATTTGAGGTTGTTTTCGTTAGAAAGAAGGTGGCTAAGAGGAGACCTTATTGAAACATACAAGATGATTAGAGGTTTAGATAGGGTGGACAGTGATAGCCTTTTTCCTCGGATGGAGAAAGCTAGCACAAGGGGACATAGCTTTAAATTAAGGGGTGGTAGTTATAGGACGGATGTCAGAGGTAGGTTCTTTACCCAGAGGGTGGTGGGGGAATGGAATGCCCTGTCTGCTGCAGTTGTAGATGCGCCTAGTTTGGGGGCGTTTAAGAGGTCCGTGGATAGGTTTATGGATGGAAAGGGATTGGTTTAGGTTAGAGGGTCATTGCTTTTTTCTTAATTAGTCGGTGCAACATCGTGGGCCGAAGGGCCTGTTCTGCGCTGTAATGTTCTATGTTCTATGTTCTATCTCTAGTTGGCAGATAATTTAATTGCATAGATGTACATAGAAAATGCAACTTAGACTAATTGACATAAGTAATCCATGCTATTACTTACTGTGCTTGAAACTCCTCAATCTTGTGTGAGTAATCATTGTGCACTTAACAGATTTGTGCACATAAGTTGTGTGCACTTATCACATTTCAGGGGTTGACATTTAAGCAGTGTTTTACCTGGGAACATCTATTCCAACTGACTTATGGATGTCTGTGTCTCAGCCAAGCATAATAATGCGTTCTTGGCTGATAGCCTATTGATACTTTAAAGGACCGAGATGATTGACACTTTTAAAAAGTTGTAGAAAAAGGAGATTTTTTTAAGAAAATGGAACTTTATGAATGAATGAATGAATGACAGTTTTATTAAAGGCTTTTCATAACACATCAAGCAATCAACATAATTAAGGACCCCACGCACCTTGGACATACTCTCTTCCACCTTCTTCTATCAGGAAAATGATACAAAAGTCTGAGGTCAGGTGCCAACTGACTCAAGAACAGCTTCTTGATCTTCCTCTACACCCTAGCTATGGCTCTAACACTACATTCTGCACTCTCTCCTTTCCTTCTCTATAAATGATATGCTTTGTCTATATGGCATGCAAAAAAAAATACTTTTCACTGTATACTAATACATGTGACAATAATAAATCCAAACAAATCAAACTTATTGTTATTATAAATTTATTCGTTCTGTACAGAATGTATGGTGTGTGTCTTTGCAAGTGTCATAGTTTGGCATGGACAGTGTGAGGGGCCATGAGGATGTGTGAAGGGCCATGGGTGGTGGGTAGAGGCGCATAGCTTTCATACAGGAGCATAGGTACCTTTAACTTAATGTTCAAAAGATTCTCTCATCTAGGTAATGATTCCACTGGGATGTCATGAATAACAAGGTGGCCAGATTCCATGAGAGTTCTGGAGGGCTAGGAGATGTTTAGCTCCAACATGGAATGGGCTCGCGATGGGCCTGCGATGTTCAACGTACTGCATCTTTAACCGGTACTGGTGAAATCGACAATACTTCTTCCTCAGCATCAACCTCGAAAGAGGGGCTTTTGATGTACTCACACGTGGGATCAGCTCTATAGGCAGAATTGAATTCCCCCTTGGAGACAAGTTTAGAGGCAGGAGGGGTGTGGGAGAGGTAGAATGTGTGATCGGAGCCGCGCATGCAGCGTGGGAATCCTGCTGCTCTCTTGCCTCGCTCTAATGAAGTCTGGAGAATGAAGGCTTTCAGGTGGCCTTCCCTATCAGTCCCACCAAAAGGCCTCAACCTACCACTACTCATTATAATCTATCGACCTCAGGTTTGAAATTTTCATTTGGCCTTGTTTCAACTGCCTTTTGGGACACACAGATCGTCATTACCCTTTATGCGAGAAAGTGCTTTCTAACGTAACCTTTAATGGGTCAGCTTGAAGCTACACCATCAGGTAAGCACTATTTTGGACCTGTTTGAGGAGGTAAGGATGAACTTTGGTAAAGGTTAACTTTAGTAAAAGAGACAAGAAAATCCCAAAAATGTAAATACTGTATTTTCCTATTGACATTCCTGCATTCAAATCTAATCATTATATTGTGCCTACTTTTCATAAACCATTTTTAAGTAGAGAAAGAGAAAGAAGATAAGAACTGAAGTGTCAAGGCTGTTGTATGTTTATTGATGTCTCTTTTTTACATCCACAGGCAATTTGGTCTGCCTTGTTGGCCAACAAGGGGCATACACGTGGTGGGTCGTGCGAGGGCTGCTCTTGGATGTTGCTTTGAGAGTTGCCTAGTGCTTCACGTCGTTAGTGTACGCTTAAACTGGACCAATTGACAGGCAACACGACGGCTCAGTGACTATCACTGTTTGCTGTGCCGTTACAAGGACCCGGGTCGGATCTCCGACTTGGGTCGGTGTCTGTGGGAGTTTTGCGCATTCTCCCCGTGCTTGCGTGGGTTTTCTCCAGGTGCTCCAGTTTCCTCCCGCACCCCAAAAACGTGCTTTTAGGCTGATTGGTGTTAATAAATTGTCCCTAAATTGGATCTCTCTTAATCTGGCACACATATAATTCTTTAAATTTGCAACCCTTTATTGTGGAGTCCATGAGATGTAGACAAAAGTCATAGGTAGAAGAAGGATAGGAATGAGGCACTCACTGAGCGTTAAAATGGGTGGCGCGGGCTTGTAGGGCCAAAGGGTCTGTTTCCTGTGCTGTGTTGTTCTTTGTTCTTTGAAAGGGGGTGCTCCGGTAGGGAATATTTCTGTAACCCTATCTAAAGGTTCTAAAGGACGTGGAGGGTCCCATCTCATCAAATAAATGTTGTGTCTTGAAATTAATTTTTTTACAATTCCCATGGGGATCAACGAACCAAAAGATCCAAATTTACTGAACGATCCCAACAAAAAAGCCAATGGACAAGATTTCATCCTGTTATCACTTTTTCTTTAACAATCAAACCAAAATCAATATCAAAATTAACAATGAAATAACAGGAAAATCATATTCAATATAAATTATATTTTAACTGGAGCTAACTAGAAGATACCACAAAGATAGGTCTCAAAGATTTGTGAGGCAGTCCACATACACATATGGCACCAATTTCAGTCACAAAGTCCTTCAAAATTCTGATCTTCTTCCTGTAGAATTTCAGCTCCTTTTCTTCATGGATTTAGCCACCAATTCTCGTCTGGTAGCAGCTCTCCCTCCACATGGGCACTAACTTCAATAAAATGCTGCACTTCTCGAGAAATCTCCCAGCTCTGCCCACAATGAGTTTTAAAGTTGTGGGGTGGCACAGTGGCACAGCGGTTGGTGCTGCTGCCTCACAGCATCAGGGACCCGGGTTCGATTCCTGGCTTGGGTCACTGTCTGTGTGGATTTTTGCTCATTCTCCTTGTGCCCGCATGGGTTTCCTCCGGGTGCTCCGAATTCTTCCCACAGTCCAAATATGTGCCGGTTAGGTGGATTGGCCATGCTAAATTGCCCCCCTTATTGGCAGGGAGACTAGCTAGGGTAATTGCATGTGATTATGGGGATAGGGTGTGGGTGGGATTGTAGTCAGTGCAGCCTCGATGGGCTGAATGGCCTCCTTCTGCACTGTGGGATTCTATGATTCTATGATCCACCAGTGTTACCTTAATTCACAGCTTCAGTGACAACTGTGTGCAATGTATGGCTGGTTCTGGCCAATCAGGTATTTTACGGTTATTGAAACAGGAGCAGGATTTTTTCTTATCCTTGTTCCCAGCTCGAGACTTTTTGTTTTGCATTACCAGCTCCACCATCACCACCTTCACCCTGGTCACATGGGCCTGTTCTTCTGTCCCCCTGCGACACTGGACATTTCCTTATGCTTTTTATTCAACTTCATCTGATAGTTCCCCCTTCAGGGGCACCAATGTCATCAACGTACTCAAAATCCTCAATTTCCACCTTGTCACGAAATGGCAGCGGATCACTAGCGACCCCATCTCTCCCTCACTCAACCATGAGCTCCTGTTGTCTCCATTCTGTCCCTGGGTCTGACTGAGATGCTCCGCTCAGTCCCACACTCCAGCCGCTGCTTCCTCACCAACCGACCAACTCACGGCAACTCTGCACAGAATGGCACTGGCTCCAGTGTGTCGGATCCCATCACAGAACGTTCCAGGGCAGTGGTCAGAATACGCTGTGACCCAGAAAGGGAAAGCCTGGAGCTGCAATGCAGGCCAATCTGTAAAAGTAGCAACTGCATAAAATGTTTGAGCATCAGGAAACTTTCAGGGGATGGCAGGGGATCAGGTAAAATTATCAACCAACCTAGAGAGAACTACTATATGACGTGAGCCATGTATATTCACTGCTCAAAGGATCAGACTGGGAAAGCAAAACCAATTGTGGTGTGAATCAGGCAGCCTATTCAAACCTGTTACTTTCCTGAATGGAAGTTTAAGTTAAAATTAACCCAGTATATTGATCAGAGAAAAACAAAATGTGGGACATGATACACCTTATACAATAGAACTCAAGTTCCGAATTGGCCAGATGCACCCCAATGGTCTCTTCAGTTTTTACCTTGTTTTTTATGATGGAAATGACAGGACAATTTAATGTTGCACAATTTACTTTGCCAAGGCGTGTCCTTCTCATCTGACAGAACAAAACTGATCTTTTGCCTTGCTGAAGATCAAATCACAGCCCTGGGTGCAGAACTTGTTTAAAATTTGCAACTGGCCTTGGGTGGAATTCTTCCATCTTGCCTGCAGTGAGTTTGATGGTGGGTGGGCGCAGGGAATCCAGCAGGAACAGCAAAGTTGGAGACCCACCTGTTTCAAATTCATCCAATGGTGGGTCAATGATAAGTCGGTTTTCCCGCTGCTCAGTGGTACGGATGCCATTCGCATCTCATGGATGTTCATTAAATCAACGGCTCGTCCAAGGTCTCATCAAGCTTACCGATGCCACGTTATGCCGACATTGGTCTCAAATCTGTTTGATAAAGTGTGCCATGCACAAGGTGGACCTCAGCTTGCAAAAGACTTTAAGGTGAGGGCAACATACCCCATAGCCTGCCTGCCATTGTGCTGCGGCACTCCTATTATAACCACCTTGCTGGGGCAGCACAGAGTGGCATGGTGGCACAGTGGTTAGCACTGCTGCCTCACAGTGCCTGGGACCCGGGTTCAATTCCGGCTTGGGTCACTGCCTATGGAGTTTGCACATTCTCCCTGTGTGTGCATGGGTTTGCTCTAGTTTCCCTCCACAATCTAAAGATGTGCAGATTAGATGAATTGGCTGTGATAAAAGTCTCCCTCAGTGTACCTGAACAGGCACCAGAGTGCAGTGATTCAGGGATTTTCTCAGTAAATACATTGCACAGTAAATGTGAGCCTACTTGTGACTAATAAATAAACTTTATGTTTTACTTTACAGAATGGATTGTATTCTCCAGCTCGATACTGAGCTGGTCTTTATGGGCAGCATTGTGCTGCTGGATTCATGGATCTTCCAGTTTCAATGACTCAGATGAGTACTGTGCCCAGGTTGGGAAGTGTAGGGGTCTTCTGCTCCCTGACACCATCGTCTGTCTGGACAGCACTGTGCTGCAGGACCATGCAATCTCCACATCAATAGTTTGACTGAGTGTGGGATGCATGGGGGGGGGGGGGGGGGTGGGGGGGGTGGGGGGGGTGGGGAAGGGGGCCACTGGCAAAACAAGGAGAAGAAAATTGGAAGGAGGGCTGTGTAAGGGTGGGGAGAGGGGCAACCGTAAAGGGGCCGTGTGGAAGGATGGGGAAGGGTGTGAGGTGCATGATGGTAGGCAGAGGGGCAAGGAAGTGGATGAGGATGAAGTGTAATGGAAGGCAAAGGGAAGACCGAGGGAGGAGAATCATAGAAAAACAACAGCACAAACAGGCCCTTTGGCCCACAAGTTGAGCCGATCTTATCTCTACCTACTAGGCTTACCTATAACCTCTCAATCCTATTAAGTCCCATGTACTCATCCAGAAGTCTCTTAAAAGACCCTAACGAATTTGCCCCCACCACCACTGATGGCAGCCGATTCCACTCACTCACCATCCTCTGAGTGAAAAACCTACCCCTGATATCTCCTCTGTGCCGACTCCCCAGCACCTTAAACCTGTGTCCTCTTGTGGCAGCCTTTTCCGCCCTGGGGAAAAGCCTGTGACAGTCCACCTGATCAATACCTCTCATCATCTTATACACCTCTATCAGGTCCCCTCTCATCCTTCGTCTCTCTAAGGAGAAAAGATCAAGCTCTCTCAACCTATCCTCATAAGGCATGCCGCCCAATCCAGGTAACATCCTTGTAAATCTCCTCTGCACCCTTTCAATGGCTTCCACATTCTTCCTGTAAAGAGGCTACCAGAACTGAGCACAGTACTCCAGGTGGGGTCTGACCAGGGTCTTATACAGCTGCAGCATTATCTCCCGACTCCTAAACCCAGTTCCTCGATTGATGAAGGCCAGTACACCATTACACCTCCTTGACCACATCCTTTATCTGTGAGGCCGATTTAAGAGTCCTATGGACCTGGACTCCAAGGTCCTTCTGATCCTCTGCACTGCTAAGAGTCTTACACTTAATATTATATTCCTTCATCCCATTTGACCTGCCAAAATGTACCACTACACATTTATCTGGGTTGAAGTCCATCTGCCACTTCTCCACCCCAGTCTTGCATCATATAACAACAAAGAACAGTACAGCACAGGAAACAGGCCCTTCGGCCCTCCAAGCCTATGCCGCTCATTGGTCCAACTAGGCCATTCGTTTGTATCCCTCCATTCCCAGTCTGCTCATGTGACTATCCAGGTAAGTCTTAAACGATGCCAGTGCGTCTGCCTCCACCACCCTATCTATGTCACGCTGCAACCTCTGACATCCCTCCAAATATCCACAACACCTCCGACCTTCATGTCATCGGCAAACTTACCAACCCATCCCTCCACTTCCTCATCCAGGTCATTTATAAAAATCACAAACAGCAAGGGTCCCAGAACAGATCCCTGGGGCACTCCACTGGTGACCGACCTCCATGCAGAAAAAGACCCATCTACAACCACTCTCTGCCTTCTGCGGGCAAGCCATTTCTGGACCCACAAAGCAACATCCCCTTGGATCCCATGCCCCCTCACTTTCTCAATAACCCTTGCATGGGGGACCTTTTCGAACACCTTGCTGAAGTCCATGTAAACCACATCCACCACTCTTCCTTCGTCAATGTGTTTAGTCACATTTTCAAAAAAGTCAACCAGGCTCGTAAGACACGATCTGCCTTTAACAAGGCCATGCTGACTACTTTTGATCATACTATACTTCCCTAAATGTTCACAAATCCTGTCTCTCAGTATCTTTTCCATCAACCTACAAACCACTGAGGTTAGACTCACCGGTCGATAATTTCCCAGGCTACCTCTATTCCCTTTCTTGAATATAGGAACCACATCCGCAATCCTCCAATCCTCTGGAACTTCTCCCGTCTCCAACGATGACGCAAAGATCATCGCCAGAGGCTCTGCAATCTCTTCCCTCGCCTCCCACAGTGAACTGGGGTACATCCCATCTGGTCCCCGCGACTTATGTATCTTGATGCCATTCAAAAGCTTCAACACATCCTCTTTCTTAATGTCCACACACTCAATCTTTCCAGTCCGCCTCAAGCCTGCACTACAACCACCCAGGTCTTTTTCCACCATGAATACCAAAGTAAAGTATTCATTGAGCACCTCTGCTATTTCTTCTGGTTCTATACAAACTTTTCCACCGTCACATTTTATAGGTCCTACTCCTTCACATTTCATCCTTTTATTCTTCACATATTTGTAGAACTCCTTAGGGTTTTCCTTAATCTTACCTGCCAAGGCCTTCTCATGACTCCTTCTGGCTCTCCTAATTTCCTTCTTAAGTTCCTTCCCACAAGCCATATACTCCTCTAGGTCGCTAACGTTACCTAGCTCCCTGAACCTTTTGTATGCTTTTCTTTTCTTTTTGACTAGATTCGTTACAACTTTCGTGCATCACGGTTTCTGTAACCTACCATAACCTCCTTGTCTCATCAGAATGTTGTTGTGCAGAGCTCCAGACAAACATTCCTTGAAAATCTGCCACCTTACTTCAGTACTTTTCCCCGAGAATATCTCCTTCCAATTTATGTCTCTAATTTCCTGCCTGATGGCTTCATATTTCCCCTTACTCCAGATAAACACTTTCCTAGCTCGCCTGATCCTATCTCTCTCTAATGCTAACGTAAAGGAGATAGAGTTATGGTCACTATCCCCAAAATGCTTTCCCACCGAGAGATCCGACACCCAATACCAGATCGAGTATAGCCTGTCCTCTTGTAGACTTATCCACATATTGTGTCAGGAAACCCTCCTGAACACACCTATCAAACTCCTCCCCATCCAAACCCCTTACCCTAGGTATATTCCAATCAATATTTGGGAAATTAAAATCTCCCATCACGACAACTCTGTTATTATTGCATTTCTCCAGGATCTGTTCCCTTATCTCCTCCTCAACAACCCTGTTACTATTGGGCAGCCTATAGAAAACACCCAGTAATGTCATTGACCCGTTCCTGTTCTGAACTTCCACCCACAGAGACTCCGTAGACAATCCCGCCACGGCGTCCAGCTTCTCTACAGCCATGACGTTATCCCTGATCAACAGTGTCACTCCCCCACCTCTTTTGCCTCCCTTCCTGACCCTCCTGAAACATCTGAAACCTGGCACTTGAAGTATCCAGTCCTGTCCCTGAGACATCCAAGTCTCCGTAATGGCCACCACATCACATTTCCAAGCAGCAATCCATGCTCTAAGCTCATCCACTTTGTTCACCACACCCCTAGCGTTAAAATAGAAGTTGAACTCTGACGAGGCTGCATGAAACCAAGACAAACTGGTCACTACACTCCAGAAGGACGTGGAAGCTTTGGAGAGAGGGCAAAATAGGTTCACCAGGATGTTGCCTGGTCTTGAGGATGTTCCGATGAGAAGTGGTTGAATAAACTAGGATTGTTTTCACAGGAAAGGCAGAGGCTGAGGGGAGGCCTGATAGAGGTCTGCAAAATTATGAGAAAGGCACAGACAGAGTGGATAGCGTTTGGTTCAAGAATTCACTGATACCTCGTCAGTAAATTGTAAAAGTTTATTCAGAGTTTGTGAAGATGTATCATCACTTGAACCAGCGTTTCAAGTGTGGATGGCACATCATCACACGAAGGATCTGAATGTAGGGTCAAAGGGTAGAGACAAAGGGTCATCCAGGCCCAAAACATTGACTCTATTCTATCCCCATGGATGCTGTAAGACCTGCTGAGATTTTCCAGCATTTTTGTTTCAGATTCCAGCATCTGCAGTATTTTGCTTTGGGTTAATGACAATAGTTGTCTGGAAACATTTGCAGAGTTTCACTTCTCAAACCCCAGCCACATCATCAGTCGACAAAAACAGACACCCACAGTGTGCACTGAAGCAAGGAAAAGACTCATTTCCAAATTTGCTTTCAACTTCAAAATTCTGTTTTGGTGCCAGAATTTGGGATTACTCCGAGTATTACAGAACAGCGACTAATGCTGCTGTAATCTGGTTAAAGTCTTTGCTCAGAGACGTCATGTAAAGGTCCAGACAGTCCTCCCATGGCTTGGCCTACATTCCGATGTATGTTCGAATGCACATTGTATAATGTCTCCTTTAGTATCCAGTATCTATGACTCTTTCAGATTAGTGGGAAAATGTCAGGATAAATATTGGACTTACTCTGTTTTTTTGGGATCCCGGTTCATGATTTGTGACCTGTCCTTGCCAGTCCTGTTGGAAGTAAGAAGCATGCAGATTTCCTACCTCCTTCGCATGAACACAGGTAGGAATGTGTATCTGTCTCCCTGCAGGCTGCCTCTACCCTCTGCAGGGGGCTGAGCAGTGTTGTACTTACAACAGGTGATGCAGCCAGACACATGGTCTAAAAGCAGACTGCTCTTCTTAATAGGAAGCTGCACTGCAAAGTACCGCTGCAGTTTAAAATACGGGAAGACCAGGGCAGAGAGAAGATTGCAGTGTGAGAATGTGGAACTGTGCGTATTACGGTTAGAGGTGAATGCAAGGAGAGATGCCATGCTTCTGCAGCAGGGCCTGGAGACCGTCAAGTCCATTCCTCAGAAGGTAGCGGGATCAAGTGGTCAGAGAGGTCATTTCCTACTGCCTGACCCCAAAACTCCTGGCCGCAGTGCCACAGAAAGTCTAATGGTCTCATGCAGATGATCAAATCCGTGAACACATCCTCAGATGATATCACCACCCACGCGCCAGCACTCAGGACTCTTTTTTTATTCATTCATAGGATGTGGGTATCGCATTTGTTGCCCATCCCTAGTTCCCAAGGGCAGTTGAGAGTCAACCGCGTAGCTGTGGCTCTGGAGTCACGAGTAGGCCAGACCAGGTAAGGGCGGCAGATTTCCTTCCCTAAAGGACATTCGTGAACCAGATCAGTTTTTCCGATAATCAGCAATGGTTTCACGGTCATCAATAGATTCTTAATTCCAGATATTGTTTTTTATTGAATTCAAGTTCAACCATTTGCCATGGCAGGATTCAGACCCAGGTTCCCAGAACATTAACTGAGTTTCTGGATTAATAGTCTAGTGATAATACCATGAGGCCATCACTGCTGCAAATGTTCAAATACTCTACCTCATACATACTGATTAACTAATGCTACCATCTCTCACTGCCTGCACATGCAGTCAGCTATTCAGCTATGATAAGCGCATTACAAAATCACTGGAATTCTGCTCTTTCCTTTGCAAGGAAAGGTGGCAGGCAATAGAAGAAAGCAGAGCAGAACTCGTGGGGGTTAAGGACCACTGCACCTCCTTAGCCCTATGGAGTAGATCATTCCCAGTATCGAGGGACAGAGCCTGCATCATCCGGTGTCCTTGAAAATACGCAGGATGGTGAGATAGACAAAGCAGGAGGAAGCCATTTGGCCCTTCGAACCTGCTCCGCCATTCATCACGATCATGGCTGATCATCCAACTCAATAGTCTAATCCTGCTTTCTCCCCATAACTGTTGATGCCATTGTTCCACCTTTACGTCCTTTCTCAACTCCCAGCTCACTTTCATCCTGAGATGTGGTCCAGTAAACAAGCTGCTGATAGTGGGACCATGAACCTCTTGCTTCCCATTCCATTCTCACTCTAGCCTGCTCTTTCTGATTTTTCACTTTCCTACATCTAAGGCCTATCTCCTGACCAAATACAGAAACCCAAGGAAGGTGAGAGGAATACCGCACCACTGACCAAGAGGCTCTGTCGCTGGTGCTGTGTATCTATTAGAGGCTGGTATAAAGTGGGGATCACTGTATGGTGAGTCAGAGGGGTGAATCATAGAATAGAATCCCAACAGTGCAGAAGAGGTCATTCAGCCCATAGATTCTACACCGACTCTCTGACAGAGTATCTTACTCAGGCCCTCTCCCCCAACTATCCTCATAACCCCACACATTTACCACGTCTAATTTATCTAATCTACACATCTTGGAACACTAAGAGGCAATTTAGCATGGCCAATCCACCTAACCTGCACATGTTTAGACTGGGAGGAAACCGGAGCACCTGACGGAAATCTATGCAGTAACAGAGAGAATGTGCAAACTCTGCACAGATAATGACCCAAGGTTGGAATTGAACCTGGGCCCCTGGAGCTGTGAGATAGCAGTGCTAACCACTGTGCCACAGCGCTGTCCCAAGAATAAACGGCTCGTCTGGGATCTGAACCCGGATCTTTCACAAACTTTAATTGTAACACCCAACGCGAGAATCATAACCTTAGACCAACGGACCATTGAAGAATGGGATGCAACAAGGCCAGGGATGAAGGATGGCTTATTTGCTGGCTCAACAGTGGATGAGGTCAGAGGTGAGTCCTGCTGCAGAGGAAGTATGTAGAAGAATTCTGAAGAAGATGCACAGTGAAGCTGGGCGTACCGGCTAGCCTGCCAGACAGTCTCCTGTCTCAGTCAAGTAACATGGAAGGTCCAGTTGTAACCTGGCAGAGGCCATTGTGCCTCTGTACCTCTGCTCCATCATTCTACACACTACACACAGTGGCAGTTCAACCACATCCACCATTAGAGTTGCAGTCTCTGCCTCCCTGAATGATTCAGCCAACCCAGTACAGGAACACATAATGCTCCAAAAGACAGTCCTGGTGCTTCCAGACACTGTGTAGCAGCAGAAGGTTTTCAGAATGAATTTCCCTGCATGTTGAGTGCCTAGCCCTTTAAATAACAGAGTTCACCTCACCTCTCAGAGCGAGACCTTTGCAGAGGCACACAAATTTATTCAATGGATCATCCTCCGCTAAAGGTAAGCCCAGTGTCATATCAGTTGGTCAGGCTGACGGATGTCAGGATAAGACCAAGACGGTTGCTTCCGGTTCATGAGGACAAAGCCCATTCAAGCTTGTTTCTCAATGGGACACAGTGTGTGGAGCAGACCATCAGACTTTATTATTTAGACTTTCAGAATGTTTTCGACAAGGACTCACGTAACAGACTACTATATAAAGTTAAAGCTCTTGGGATTGCAGGTGATGTATTGAGATGGATAGAAAGCAAACAGTTAGCAAATAAGAAGCAAAGAGTTGGCATAAATGGGTCTTTTTCTGATTGACAGTCAGTGTCTAGTGGGGTTCTGCAGGGATCTGTGCTGGGACACCAATTGTTCAAATGATATATTAATGATTTGGAAGAGGGAACTAAATGTATTATCTCCAAATTTGCAAATGATACAAAGTTGGGTGGGAGGGTGAGGAGGATGTGGAGATGTTTCAGCATGATTTGGACGGGCTGAATGTGTGGGCATCTGCATGGCAGATGCAGTATAATGTGGATAAATGTGAGGTTACCACATTGGTAGCAATAATAGGAAGACAGATTATCACTTGAATGGATGTGTATTGAGAAAGAGGTGGGTACTCAGTGAGACCTTGGTGTCCTCGTGGATCAATCACTGAAAGTAAACGCACAGGTACGACAAGCAGTAAAGAAGGCAAATAGTATGTTGGTCTTCATAGTGAAAGGACTTGAGTATAGGGATAGGAATGTTTTGCTGCGCCTATAGAAGGCATTGGTCCATCCACACCTGGAATATTATGTGTAGTTTTGGTGCTCTTATCTGAGAAAGGATATATAGAGGGAGTGCAGCGAAGGTTTACCAGTCTGATCCCCGGGATGGCAGGTCTGTCATATGAGGAGAGACAAAGTCAATTAGAATTATATTCACTGGAGTTTAGAAGAATATGAGGGGATTAACAGGGTTAGACACAATAGATTCAGAAAGAAAGTTCCCAATGGTGGGGGTGTCCATAACCAGGGGTTATAGTTTGAGGATAAGGGGTAAACCTTTTAGAACTGAGGTGAGGAGAAATTTCTCCTTCCAGAGGGTGGTGAATGTGTGGAATTCACTACCATAGAATTTGTTGTGGCCAAAATGTCTAATTTCATGAAGAAATTAGATATAACTCTTGGGGCTAAAAGGATTAGGGATATGGGGGGAAAGGGGGGTGGTCAGGATATTGAATTTGATGATCAGCCATGATCAAGATGAATGGTGGAGCAAGTCTGAAGGGCCAAATGGCTACTCTTGCTTCTAGTTTCTATGTTTCTATGCATGTAAGATTCATCCCCCACATCAGCGCTCAGTCCTCTCATGTCTGCTAGCATTCTCTAGTGTTGAGGATGCCGTCAGCTGAAAACATGTTGGGAGTCTGTCCACCTCAGTAAGAGGAGAAACACACTGAGACCCCTGACCTTGGAGGGGCTCACAGTGTTCCCAGATCTCCCTGTTCACTGGCAGGAGTCAGACAGATGAGAGGAGCACCACTCTGTCCTCACTGCAAGTCACCATCATTCTCTTACAGTTTTAGTGCTCTGTCCATGAATGTGGCCACCCCCCTGATGACCTCCCACAGGTACCACATTAGTGAGAGGATGCCAGATCCCTTGGTGGGAAAGGTCTTCACAAACTAGTTGTGGACACATGAGAGCGTCCATAGCCCTGGCTCCCCATTTGGACCCTGGCCATCGATCAAGATCCTTCTTCTGCCTTCTCCAGGTCTGCACACACCACCCTCCTCGATCTCTTCCACATCCAAGGGAAAGTGGGGCTCCTCCATCACCTCCTAGTCCAGTGATGCAATTGGATTACATCAGCAAACAGACGAAAACAAGGAAAATGAGAATAACCTAGCTTGTGACTACAGTCTAAAAAAGCATAATGTGAGCCAATGTCAATACCAAGGAAAGAGGGGCACATGGGCACAGCACATGCCCATCTTGCCCCCTGGAAGTCCAAGATGGGATGGTCCATGCCCGTCAGGACCTGCACTAATTAGTGCCAGCTGGACTTCCCGCTGGGAGGGGAAGAGGGCCAGGACCATACCTCAAGGTCAGAACATTGGGCCTCAAACTTGGTAATCATAGAATCTTACAGTGTAGAAGTAGGCCATTTGGCCCATTGCATCTGCACCGAGCACAATCCCACCTAGGCCATATCCCCATAACCTCATGCCTTTACCCAACTAGTCCCCCTGACAGTAAAGAGCAATTTAGCATGGCTAATCCACCTAACCTGCACATTTTTGGATGCCAAGAGGCAATTAAACTTGGCCAATCCATTTAACCTGCACATCTTTGGACTGTGGGAGGAAACTGGAGCACCCGGAGGAAACTCATGCAGACATGGGGAGAATGTGTAAATTCCAAACAGACAGTGACCCAAGCTGGGAATTGAACCAGGTCCCTGGCGTTGTGAGGCAGCAATGCTAACCACTGTGCCACTTTCAGTATTTGTCAGCTTCTCACTTGCTTGGATGGAGAACTTGATTAGGGTGGTGGGGCGGGCCGGGAGATTCACAAGGGGCTTGAAACCTGGTAAGAATCCCATTTAGACCCTCACATCCGATTTCAGGGGCCATTTCAAATGCCACATGCAGCCAGCGACCCCCCCAGTAAATCGTCCCAAAGGTTTAAACTCACTAATATTCCTTGGAGAAAAATGCAGTGAAAATATCCAATGTAGTCAAAGGTGTTTCATAGAACATAGAACATAGAACACTACAGCAAAAACTGGCCCTTCGGCCCACAAGTTGCGCCGATCATATCCATACATACCAGGCCCATCTATAACTCTCAATCCCATTAAATCCCATGTACTCATCCAGAAGTCTCTTAATAGACCCCAACGAGTTCGCCTCCACCACCACCAATGGCAGCCGATTCCACTCACTCACCACCCTCTGAGTGGAAAACTTACTCCTGACATCTCCTCTGTACTTGCTTCCCAGCACCGTAAACCTGCATCCTCTCGTAGTGACCATTTTAGCCCTGGGAAATAGCCTCTGAGAATCCACCCTATCTATACCTCTACCTATACCTTTCGTTGTTTGACAAGTTAGGGTCTGGAGTCGACAAGTTAACTCCAGCCCCTATTCATGGCCATTTCTCTCCAGCTGCTCCAATTTACAACTGTTGTTATAACAACAGTGATGCAGTTGGATTACGTCAGCAAACAGACTAAGAAAATGAAAATAACCTAGCCTGGGCTGCGATTGCGGTTTAAAAAGGGATAATGTGAGCAGATGTGGAGGCCAAGAAAAGAATATGAGCGTATTTGAAATTACACAATTACTGAGGGCTAGTCATGCTGTCAGGCTAACGATTAATAATATGGTTTACGATATGTGATACTCTTTTATTTTAGCTGCAGGCAACATTAGTGTCACAAATATATGAAGAGCATATACAATGTCCTCCAGACCCTGATGTGATGTAAGAAATGAATGTTACAATCCAGGAAGGCTACATTGCAAATTAGATGTATTAGGAAGCTAAAGTGAGCATTCTTTCTCACCCTAAGGCTAGATAACTGGCATATCAGATTAGATCTCTGACCTTTCTAACTGGACCAGTTTATGTGGAGCTGAATAACTCAATTACTGATTTCTGGAAAGTGTCCAAAGCCGACTGGGCAACTAATACTGAAAAGTACATTTCTGGATTTACAGAATAAATGTGCGTTTCCTGGCACGACTGATGTCAGATCCATTAAAATCCAAATTTAAAGGTGGAAAATGACACGTCACAGATGTCTCACACGTATAGTTTAAACAACTGACACATACAGACAGCTTCAAGTTTTTAGGTGTCCAGATCACCAGCAACCTGTCCTGGTCCCTCCCTGCCGACGCTATAGTTAAGAAAGCCCACCAATGCCTCTAATTTCTCAGGAGGCTAAGAAAATTCGACATGTCCACTAATACTCTCACCACTTTTTACAGGTGTACCATAGAAAGTATCCTTTCCGGTTGTATCACAGCTTGGTATGGCGCCTGGTCCGACCAAGACCGCAAGAAACTACAAAGGATTGTGAACGTAGCCCAATCCATCACACAAACCAGCCTCCCATCCATTGACTCCATCTACACTTCCTGCTGCCTTGGAAAAGTAGCCAGCATAATCAAGGATCCCACGCACTCTGGACATACTTTCTTCCACCTTCTTCTGTCAGGAAAAAGATACAAAAGTCTGAGGTCACGTAAAACCGAGTCAAGATCAGCTTCTTCCCTGCTGCCATCAGACTTTTGAATCGACCTATCTTATGTTAAGCTGATCTTTCTTTACACCCTAGCTGTGACAGTAACACGATATTTTGCACTCTCTCCTTTCCTTCTCCCCTGTATACTCTATGAACAGTCTGTTTTGTCTGTAGAGCATGCAACAAACAATGCATTTCACTGTATCCTAATACACATGACAATAATAAGTCAACTCAAATCAGTGAAACAAACCATTGTTGAGCTACAGCTAAAAATGTGGACAGAGCAAGTTAAAAGCTTGATGTGTTGTCCCAAAACGTGTAGGTTACAGGGATAGGATGGGTGGTTGGACCTAGATAAGTTGCTCTTTCGGATAGCCAGTCTGGACTGAATGGGGTGAATGGCCTCCTTCTGCACAATAGGGATTCTATGATTCTTTGAAAAACCCTAACTCTAACACTAAGAGCCCCAAGAAATTGGTCAATAAAAAATAACTTTAAAACTTACATTATTTTTGCATTGCCAACCATTTTAAAATGATAGCAATTGGATTAATATCTAACCCTAAAGTGAAATATTGCTGGAAATCTGAAATAGAAACAAAGAATGCTGGAGATACTCAGAAAGTCAGGCAGCATTTATGGATCGAGGAACCAAGTTAGTGTTTCACGCTGATGACTTTCAGTTAGCGATGTAACAGGTTTAAGCAAGGATTGATAATCAGGTATTGTTTGGAAATGTGGTCTGCTCATGGTCAACTCCTTATTGTTTAAGTATGTCCAAGGGGTAAATAATTTCATTGTCTTCCATGGATTCTCTTAGGATGTCCCTTTAGTTGGCATGGAAACAGGCACCAAGGCGACAGGCAGACTTTCGAAGCTTAATGGCCAATGAAATACCTCCAAACTACCTGGAGGTATTTGTTCTTTGTTCTACAGGGTGGTGTGCAGTTGAGAGGGTGCCCCAACATGAAGCCACTTTTTAAAACAAACAATTTAAAAATATTTACAGACAGAGCACAACTGGGAAGCGGATAGGAAATCCTCTGCAGGGCTGCAGGCAGAGACAGCCTGTGGGCCTGCCTGGGATGGGATACTGGCATCCCAGCCTGCCACTGTGTGCCCGCCTCCAGGCAGTTAAATGTCTACCAGATTGAAAAACTAAAGGCTGACAAGAACATCTCAGTTGCTCTCCATTCCTTCCCCTGAACAAGGTTTTTAGTGGGGCCCACTGGCTTCCTACATACGACCAAGAGACCATAAGACATCGGAGCAGAATTAGGCCACTCAGCCCATCAAGTTTGCTCCACCATTCAATCATGGCTGATATTTTTCTCATCCCCATTTGCCTGCCTTTTCCCCACACCCCCTGATCCCCTTATTAATCAATAACATATCTATCTCTGGCTTAAAGACACTCAATGACCTGGCCTCCACAGCCTTCTGCGGCAAAGAGTTCCACAGATTCACCACTCTCTGGCTGAAGAAATTTCTCCTTACCTCTGTTTCAAAAGATCGTCCCTTTAGCCTGAGATTGTGCCCCCTGGTTCCAGTTTTTCCTATTGGTGGAAACATCCTCTACATGTCCACTCAATCCAGGCCTCACAGTATCCTTCCAAACTTCAATGAATTCAGACCCAGAGTCCTCAGCCATTACTGATAAGACAGGCTCTTCATTCTAGGGATTATTCTTGTGATCTTCCTCTGGACCCTTTCCAAGGCCAGCACATCCAAAGCTGCTCACAATATTCCAAGTGGGGTCTGACCAGAGCCTTATCCAGCCTCAGAAGTACATCCCTGCCCTTGTATTCTAGCTTATCGACATGAATGCTGACATTGCATTTGCCTTCCTAACTGCCGACTGAACCTGCACGTTAACCTTAAGAGAATCTTGAACAATGACTCCCAAGTCCTTTTGTGTTTCTGATTTCCTAAGCATTTTCCTATTTAGAAAATAGCCTATGTCTCCATTCCTCCTTCCAAAGTGCATAGCCTCACACTTTTCCACATTGTATTCCATCTGCCACTTCTACGTCCACTCTGCTAACCTGTCCAAGCCCTTCTACAATCCCCCTACTTCTTCAATACTACTTGCTCCTCTACATATCTTTGTATCATCTGCATACTTAGCAATAGTGCCTTCAGTTCCTTCCTTCCTCCAAATCGTTAATGTATATTGAGAAAAGTTGTGGTTCCAGCACTGACCCCTGAGACACACTGCTAGTTACCAGCTGCCATCTTGAAAAAGACCCCTTTATCCCCACTCTCTGCCTTCTGTCAGTCAGCCAATCCTCTATCCATGCCAGGATCTTAACCTTAACACCATAGACACGTAACTTATTTAAGTCTCCTATGTGATACTTTGTCAAAGGCCTGCCGGAAATCTAAATAAATTACGTCTACTGGTTCTCCTTTATCTAACTTCCTTGTTGCCTTCTGCAAGAACTGTAACTGATTTGTCAGACATGACCTCCCCTTGACAAAGCCATGCTGACTCAGTCCTACTTTATCACGTACTTCCAAGTACTCTGCGATCGTATCTTTAATAATAGACTCTAAAATCTTGCCAATGACTGAAATCAGGCTAATCAGCCTATAATTTTCCGTCTGCTGCCTCCCTCCCTTCTTAAAACAGTGCTGTTACATTAGCTACTTTCCAGTCCTCTGGTATCCTCCCTGCTTCCATTGATTCCTGAAAGATTACCAACAATGCCTCCACAATTTCCTCAGCTAATTCTTTTAGAACGCTGGCGTACCTCATGGTCTTGCCAGACCTCAGGCCCTTAGCTGATGAACCTGAATTGTGGCAGTCCACAAGGTGTTAAACCAAGGGTCTTTATAAACCACATCTAATTCATTCCTTATCAGATATTCAGACACCCAAACAGGCACCCTGCTACTTCACTCCTTTGACAAGAGTGTCTGAAGTTCATTGAACAACCTTCACTGTCACCATCAATATCATCAACAAAGACACCAAAGCTGAGAGCTTACCGTTTCATGCAGCTAGATGCCACACTCTGCATTAGGCATGAACCATTGGAGAGAGTCAAAGTGTGTTATTTATGCAACGAACTGTGACCTCAAAATGTTGTGTATATTTTGGGTGGCATGGTGGCACAGTGGTTAGCACTGGTGTCTTACAGTGCCAGGGACCTGGGTTCAAGTCTCAGCTTGGGTCGGTGTGTGCGTTGAGTTTGCACATTCTCCCCGTATCTGTGTGGGTTTCCTCCCAGTCTCTGGTTTCCTCCCACAGTCAAAAAGGTGTGCTGGTTAGGTGCTTTGGCCATGATAAATTCTCCTTCAGTGTACCCAAACAGGAATGTGGCGACCAGAGGATTTTCACATTAACTTCATTGCAGTGTTGATGTAAGCCTACTTGTGACACCAATAAATAAATTTAAAAGGTGTCATAAAGTTCTATGTAATTACAGAATCTGTTACATTCTATTGTCACGTTTTCATTACCCTTCTGTGTTGACTGTTGCCATTATAAATTCCTATTTAAATTATAAATGGTTACACTGAAAACAACTTATTGACTCAAATTTGTAATACTGCAATTGCACATTCTCACCAGTGGTGGTGCTGTCATGCTATTTTCCTTAGCCAGCCTAGTCAGTATGGTTTACGCCTCACTACTGCTCATGAATGTCCAATCTGGGTTCTGCAAGAATAATTCATACTATCCACAGGATGCATTGCAGCAAGTTACCATTGCTTCTTTGGTAGCACCACCTCAACTCATGCTTCTACTAATCAGAAGAACAAAGTGCATGGGGATATCATTGAACCCATGTTTCCATCCAAGCCATACACCATCCTGACTTGTATGTACATCACTGTTTCCTCACTGTTGCTATGTTCAAATCCTGGAGCTCCTTAATGAATAGCGATGCAGGCATACCATCATTACATGGATGACAGGGGTTCAAGACAATGGCCAACCACTACCTTCTCAATGGCAAATAATTATGGGCAGTAATTTTTTACCAGTCATGCCCATAATTTTAAAATGAGTAAAATATAAGTAAATAAATAAAAATACTCAACTGGAGTGTGGTGCATTTAATTCTGGGCATCACACTTCAGGAAGAATGTGAAAGCATAGACAGATTTCCCCTTGATGCCCACGGACTAGAAGCCACACATGCTTTGGTGTCAAGGATACTCATTCTCAACTCACCTCGTAAATTCAGCTCTTTTGCCTTTTTCTGGGCTAAGGCTGAAATGAGGACTGCAGCTGAAAAGCCCTGGCAGAGTCCAGGCTGGGCATCGGCGACAGGTTAATGCTTTGTTACGGGCTGTTTGATATCAGTACTCTCAATGAGAACTTTCATCACTTCCTCAGGATTAAGAGTAATCAGATTGGATTGGATTTGTCTTGCTTTCTGTGGAAAGGGTATACTTGGATAATTTTCCGTAGTGTTATGTAGATGCCAGTGTTGTAGCTGTAGTGGAACATCTCGGTTAGATGCAGGCGAGTTCTCAGACACAAGTGCTACTATTGCTGGGATGTTGTCAAGGTCCATACCTTTTGCTATATCCAGTGCCTTTGGCCATTTCGTGATATCACATGACAGGTACGATGGGGGTTGCCTAGTCATTCTTGTAACTGGTTCTAACACACCAGTCTTAATAAGTCACATTAATTCTTCTTCAATCTTGGGATGAATTACATATGGCACTGCTCTTGCTTTGAGACATTTTGGTTGATTATTAGGCTTCATCTTGAGTTTCATTTGAAATTCCTTCATTGAGCCACCTGTCTCTTTGAATACACTCTTATATTTATATAAGTGGTGCTGTTGGTCAGTTTTGACATTGGCCCATCTGTTGACAGCACTCCAAGTAAGCTTTATTTTCTGCAGCTGTGATCCCCCAAATAGAGCTGGAAAATTATCACGGACCACATGGAGAGGCAACCCTTCTCTTTGTCCACTCAACCCTACATTGACCACGATGTAAGCTTTCAACAGCATGATCTCCTCTAGGTGTGACCTTAGAATCACATCAACTGGTTGTAAAGGAATATGTTTCAGCTTTTGTTAGAATGTAGTCTTAGGAATTAAAGATTCAACAGCACCATAATCAATCTCATCCAAATAGGTTGTCCACTTAACTTCAAAATCACCCAGGATCTATGTGATTCACCATTTAAGTATAAAGTGTTCAGCTGGAGCTCTTTACCATATTTCTGGACATTCTCTTCTTCCATGTTGTAATTCTTTTCTTCTACATTGTCAATTCTTTGTATTAAATTCTTCTTCTTCGAGGTACCCAGATTCTTCTTCTGAATATTCTTCTTAGGGGAAGCTGGTCTAGTCTAACAAGTTTTTGCCACACTTCTTGCATTTACTTTTCTTACTCCAGCATTCACTCACTAAATGGTCCATTTTGGTACATCTGTGACATGCTTGCTGCTGTTTTGACTACTTATGGGCAGTTCCCAGCTTTTGCATCTTCACTCCTGCACCAAACTGTGAAGACCCTTTCGTGGTCAGTTCCATTGACACTGTGATTTATACTGCTGCCTTTAAAATCAAAGCAATCTTCTTTGGAAAGTCTCATGCTGGGAGACCGCAATCCAGACAATCGCAACGAAACTCACAATGCTGTGCCAGACTTTTTAAGGTTGCCACAAACTGAGCAATGCTTTTGGCTTCCACTTGATTCCTTTGGTGGAACCTGAACCATTCCATGATGATTAGTGGCTCTGGAAAGTAATGCTCTTCAAGGATCTTTGTCAAGTCATCTTGAGTTTTGGTTTTTGGCTCTGGAGCAAATTGAAGGCTTGACTTCCTGTTGTGCGCAGAAAAGCTGGTACAAGCAACTCATTTTCAATTTGATTTGCTTGTATGAATTATTAAAAACACTCTGCGTAGGAACTCCACGATTCATTTTCTTTATTAAAAGGATACATAGATCCTTTTCCCTCTGGAGACTGCTGACTTATTATATTTCTTTTCAAATGGCCCCAGCTGTATAGCAAAGCATTCCTTTTTAAATATGTAATATACTGTCTGGAATCTCGCCCTTCTCTGATCAGAAAAACCCCCTCTATTAAAACCACACAGCAAGCTTTTTTCCTGACTTGGTCGTCCTGCTCAGCACTTTAATCCTTAAGGCTGATGTTGCTTCTTCTCCCTGATTTCTAACGTTCAAAGTGCGAGTGACCACGATGTTTTTCCTTTCACTTAACCGAGGATCTTTTCTGCATGTCCTCAACGAAACAAAATCCTGGCCCAATGCCAATTTTCTTTTTGTAATGTCATAACTATGTTCGGGGTTGTGGGTTTTAAACTGAAAGGAAAAATGCGGTTTGCAAATGTAGGCGGCGATTCTCCAATTCCGCCCCACTTATTTTTTGGCGGCTTGGGCCCGGAGATTCACGCACGTGCCGATTTGCGGGATTCGTGTATGTGTTCCCGACACACACGCATCGCTCAGCGATGGAAATCCAGCGCAGTCAGAACCATACAGGAAACTGATGGCACCAGCAGATAAGTACCTTAAATCTTATATTAATGTCATTTAAATGTGATTACAAATTCACTCTGGCGGGGTTTAGAGAAGCCCCCCACTTTCGGGGAACTGGCAGGAGACCCTGCTGGAGTGAAGGGAGGCAATCGCCCCCCCCCCTCACCCCCAGGGGTTCAGGCAGCAAGGAGTGGTATCCCTGGACATGGGCACCCCAGCAGTGACAGCATATGCCTCCTGGCACTGCCCAAGGGGCAAAGAGCCCATGCGCAGCGGGCACCTTGGTACTGTCCACCAGGCATGGGCAGTGCCAAGGGGTGGGGCCTATGGGGTGCAGTGCCAAGGGGCAGGGCCTAGGGGGCGGTCGGTGAGGGTGAGGGGACCCGCTGCCACTCTGCAGACAAGATTGGTCGGTGCTCGAGGGAGGCCAGCGATCGGAGCAGTTTGGGGATTGGATGGTCTGCCAGGTGGGAATCTGTCTCCAGGGATGGGGTCTGCCTCCTGAGGAGGATGGGGGCTGGGAGGATTGTCACTGCTGAGGGTTGAGGGGGCTGGAGATTGGGCATTCCGGGATGAGAAAGGGATTGGGGCAGACCCAGTAATGGTCATGGGAGAGCAATCAGGCTGTGGGGGGTTAGGGGGGCTACTGGGGGACAGCACTGCAGAGGTCCCGGGTTGGCAGCGATCAAGCTGGCCAGCAAACTGCAGTCTGACAATTTGGGGGCACTGCGCATGCACAGAGGCCCAGAAGTGTCAGATACCAGAATGAATATGTCTTGTCCCCAACCCCCAAAGCTTTTAATAATATTCATGATTGTAATCTCTGAATTGTATAGAGCATAGGGGGTACCAGTCCAAACTCCCACTGAAAAACAATTGTGATTTACATCAGTTTTGCCATGAATTCAGCAATTAGAACTCTTTGGGGAACATCACCTTGATAGATTCAAACTAACAATGCCTTTGAAACACCTAATTACATTACCATCACATCATGTGATCATCTGAAAGCAATCATGCAACTACTTAAATATATAACAAGATTTGACAGGGTGTCCAAATCAGGCTGTGCCAAAAGATGACCTGGTCCTTCCTTAGAACCTACCACTAACCGAACCAAATAGGGAAAGCAGTTGTGAAGCAGATACTGAATAAACCTCAGAACACTGCATTGACTCCATTTGAGACAACCATAGACCATGTACAACCCAAGCCAAAGACACCAGAAGTTGCCTCAAGCACCAAACACCAGTCAACTGAGCTTCGCCAACAACCACATGCAGAATGGCTGCTTCTGAAAGTCCATTAATCATTGTGATCACTGTTTGTTCATTTTATATTACTATTTGTGTCAGGTGCCTTTGATTTAAAGGGGGAGGGAAATGTTATGTATTCACATCCTTGCTGCGAAACAGGGACACTTTAAGAGTCTGATCACATGATGTCATCAGAGATGATATGAGGTGGCCTGTTACATAGCAGCGGCCTGTCGTGCTAACATCTTCTAAATCAAGCTGTTTGTTTGAACCTCTGTGGCCTGTAGATTTAATTTTAAAACCACCGCAATTGACAGCTTTACTTTTTTTGTGATCTCTTTCGTCAATGGCTCAATTATTTTTGCGCAAAATGAAGAAGCCCGAACAATTTATAGCTAAATGTTTGCAAGGGTAACAGCACAATTCCAGATCATTCTGTTATGTAGAGGTATATGAACTAATTAATTGATTTAACTTGCATTTTATTTTCATTCACAAGCTGTCACTGCATTTATTAATCACTTCAGTTGTCCCATTGTGGCCATTTGATGTAATGGCCTCTACAAAGCCATTAAAACTCAATTGAAAATGTCTGATTTATAGCCACATGCAGATCATTGAAAGAGGCGGCACAGTTGTACAGTGTAATCCTGCTGCCTCACTGCGCCAGGGATCTGGGTTCAATTCTGGCCGCGGGTCACTGACTGTGTGGAGTTTGCACACTCTCCCCATGTCTGTGTGGGTTTCCTCCAGGTGCTCCAGCTTCCTCCCACAGTCCAAAGATGTGCAGGTTAGGTGGATTGGCCATGCTAAATTGCCCCTTAGTGTCAGGGTGATTAGCAGGGTAAATAAGTGGGGTTACAGGCATAGGGCCTAGGCAGGATTGTGATGGGTGTAGACTCAGTGGCCCAAATGGCCTCCTTCTGCACTGTAGGGATTTTATCTGATTCTGTGATCTAAATGGCTGAGACAAAACAGCAAATTTAGGCTGCTTCCAAATATCACAGTGAGTTTCTAACCCCATACATGAGGCAGACATTCTAGCTGTGACATAAACATGTTTAATGCTTACCTGAAATATGTAAATGCTCTGGGCTCTGGGATACAGAGTGTTCAGTTCAATTTGTCTGGCAAATCACTGAGACAGGCCAGCTATAATCCAGCATAATATTTCTTGATTATTTGCCTCTATCCGCTCCAGGTCTCTGACATTGAGCTTAGTGTTGGGGACATTCACCAAGGGTCCTGGCAATGGAAATCAGCTGGGGAGTTTAAATTTTCCAAATAATTTTGTGATAACATCCCCACCCCCCACTCCACCCCCCCCCCCCCCCAGGATTTGCATGGGGAATCACTGATTGACCTCCCTGTAACTCTTGTAGAATATGAGCTTCCTGGGGAGTGGTGATTAACTAAATTCATTTATTAGTGTCACAAGTAGGCTTACATTAACACCTCAATGAAGTCACAGTGAAAATCCGCTAGTCGCCACACTCTAGCGCCTGTTCAGGTACGCTGAGAGAAAATTTAGCATGGCCAATACACCTAACCAGCATGTCTTTCAGATGGTGGGAGGAAACCCTGGAGGAAACCCACGCAGACACGGGAAGAATGTGCAGTCTCCACACAGACAGTGACCCGAGCTGGGAATTGAACCCAGGTCCCTGGCGTTGTGAGGCAGCAGTACTAACCACTGTGCCACCGTGCCACCCACTAACCAAGTGGAACTCGTATATTGAGCTCTATAATAAACCAAGTCCTTGAGTGGGTCCTTGAAAGCATTGCCCTGGTTGGGATCTGTTTGTGGTGACCACAGGCTTGTGGTGACCACAGGCTTGTGGTTTTGCTTTATTTTGTGCAATAAAGCTCTGTTTCTTTACAGCTGGTTCCTGAAGTTATTGTAAATTTCAGAACACGTTAGTGCTTAAGGATTTCCCCGGGTCCCTGATGTGCACCTTCCAACTGAAGTCCCAATTTCGATGGTACAGATACTGTGTAATTTGTGCCAGTTTCTCTGCTGTGGACAGGACTGTGTGAGTGATCAATAGGCTTCACCATTTTAAAAATGTCATCAGAAAAATCCAAACCTTTGTTTGTTTATTCTCTATTAGCCGACTTTGTATTCAGCTGCATTTTTTTCTTATACCATTCATACAATTTTTTTTGCCAAGCTTCACTCAGAGGGCGGTGAGTGAATGGAATTGGCTGCCATCGGATGTGGTGGAGGCAAACATGTTGAGGTCTTTTAAGAGACTTCTGGATGAGTACATGGGATTTAATGGGATTGAGGGTTATAGATAGGCCTGGTAGGTAGGGTTTGATCGGTGCCAAAGGGCCTGTTTGTGCTGTAGTGTTCTATGTTCTATGTTCTATGTTCTATCTTACTGAGTGCCTTCTAAGATTCTGTGGGCACTACATTTAAAGCATTTCATTTATCTATCCAAGTGGTTGCGTCTTCAAAAAATTCAATTAATTATGGCTGCATTTCATTAAGTGCAAGAATCTCCAAATGCCTAATAAGTTAATCTCAAATTATCGCAGGGATTAGAAACATTATTCCAAATGTATTAGAATGTTTTAAAAACATGTATAAGAAAAAGTATATTTGAATCCAAGAGAAAGGAAATATCTGTTTTCAGCCAAACAATCTAAATTGATCAAGTACTTGACTATATCCTGCTCTGTGTGACTGCATCAGTCAAAACCCATTGTGAATCAGAATTAACTTATTAAGCAATGGCAAAGTAGACATTGTGCAGTTCTGTGAATCTGTTATTCAAAATGTGTTGTTCCTGAAGAATGACATAGCAGCCATTACCGAAAAAACTTTAAAATAATGTGTGAAATTACTAGACTATCATGTCTCATTAAGCAGGCAGATACGCCAGAACTGCTAGGCTAAGTAGGGAGTGGCATGGTGGCTCAATGGTTAGCACTGCTGCCTCACAGCGCCAGGCACCTGGGTTTGATTCCCAGCTCAGGCTGCTATCTGTGTGGAGTTTGCACATTCTCTCCGTGTCTGTGTGGATATGCTCTGGTTTCCTCCCACAGTCCAAAGAAGTGTGGGTTAGATGGTTTGGCTAGGCTATATTGTCCCTTAGCATCAGGGGACTAGCTAGGGTAAATATGTAGGGTTACGGGGATAGGGCATGTGGGGAATGTGGTCAGTGCAGACTCAATGGGCTGAATGGCTTCTTTCTGCACTGTAGAGATTCAATGAATTATGAGGAGAGATGTTTTAAAAATACCCGATGGCCTACAGTTTGAAATAGATGAAAAAAACACTGATTTTGATGCTATCAAGAGCTAACCGCAGCAATTTTATGTTGGAGACTTGAATGAACACCACATATTTGACAATTGAGACGAAGATCCAGATGAAACAATAAAGTCATATGTATTAAGTCTCCACGCCTTAGCCAAAATTTGTAACTAAAGGGTTCTAGCAGAAAAAGTCTAGTTATTTGCACATAGGAAAATGACATTAGCAGGAGGCTTTTACAATGCTAAAAAATGACATTGAAAATTTGCCTGGCCTTACACAGAGCTAATTAATCAACAAGATAATTAAAAGTAATTAGTGGCCAGAAGGAAGTGAGATGTTTAGCTAGTGAAAGTAAGAAATGACTGCAGCCCAAAACCAATTACTTTCCCAAGCTGATAAAATAAACTATAATCTGCTACCAGACTCTGAATGAAGCAGTTAAAGGTCAGAAGTTTGATAGACATAGAGAACGGCACCATTTATTCACCAAACGTTCAAAGGTCAGGAACAAAGGTAAACAGGCAACATGCAGTTGACCAGGGGTTCACAGAGTTATAGAACCCCTACGGTGCAGAAGGAGGCCATTTGGCCCATCGAGTCTGCACCGACCCTAATCCCACCCAGTCCCTATCCCTGTCACCCCATGTATTTACCTTGCTAATCCCCCCAACACTAAATGGCAATTTAGCATGGCCAATGAACTTTACCCGCACATCTTTGGAACGTAGGAGGAAACTGGAGCACCCGGAGGAAACCCACGCAGACACGAGGAGGATGCACAAACTCTACAGAGACAGTGACTCAAGCTGGGTCAGCCCTGGCACTGTGATGCAGCAGTGGTAATCACTGTGATTCTATGAAATTATCTAAACTATTTTTGCCCACTGTCACAACACCTCATAACACCCACTACCACCGCCACCCCACCTCCACACCAACGCCCATCTTTTGAAGAGATAGTGGGAGGGTGAAATTAGCCTGTCAGTGGAGCAGACCACACTATAGTGAATGGACATTTGATTTAACCGTCCCTTGATATTCTTTTCCATGGATATCAATGTGGTGCGGCATAAAACTGCCTGCTGATTTATTATTCTCTGTCCACAGAGATCCAGCCCCCACACACCTGCAGTTTTGCATTCAGTACAAGGATTTTATTTTAAATAATATGACATACCGCTTAAGATAGAAAGCAATATTATTTGCACAGTTCCAGTATACAACAGAATAAATTTGAACAGAAAAGAACATTCGACAGCTCGCCCTTGAGCTATTTAAGCCTGTTTGCAATTAAAGCATTTGCTGAATATCCAATTATATTCAAATTGTTTCTCTACTTGCTTTTTTTCTCACATATTGGGACAAAGTAAACAAAATCTTTGGGACATCCCAAGGAGCATCTTTTGAATTGAGAAAATTATCATAAGAAGTGGCTTTAAAATCGTCTCTTAACAATTAACAGCCAGCACCATCAGTCAGATCCTTTTTTAAGTTCACAATGGTCTTGACTTTTGCTCCAAGAACCTCTGGAACTTGAGCCTGGGCAAAATCCTTCCATTTGACTCTCTTTCAGGAGACTGCCCGCTGAAATCTGTTCAAAGACGACACAACAGCTTCAAAATTAGATCCTTACCTTCAAAGAATCAGAATTATTTTTATAATCCATAATGAGGGGAATTCTCCATTCTCGTTCGTGGCAGAACCCCCTGCGAGTGAGAACGGAGAATTTGGCATTTCAGCCAAAACTCCATTCACTCTCAGCAGCACCGGAGATTCCTAGCCCCGAATACAGACACAAGATTTTGGACAATGGGTGGAATCTTCCGCTCCTGACAGCCGCAGGCTTCGTGGCGAGCTGGGCTGTAAAATTTGGCAAAAGTCAGTTTCCTGCTGGCGTGAAAATCGATTGGAAATCGGTTCTCCTGACCTAAATGACGAGTTAGTGGCAGGTTGTATTCCCGCTGATCGATGTGGAGAGAATCACATCTGTATGTATTTCCACATCAAAAATACTAACTAAAAACCCAACTCACCAGAGTCAGGTTCTTCCCCCTGCCAGCAGATGATTAGAACAGCCTGATCTATGAGTGCCATGCAACTGGCAAACTCCAATTCACCAGCAACTTTGAGGTTTGTGGACACAACTCTCACCTACCTTTAACATTGGTGCTGCCATAACTCGCTGCTTCTCAGGTTCAGCACCAAGGGAAAGAGGCAGAGGCATGACCGGGCTGTGGTGACAGGAGCACAAGAGAGAAGTGTGGGGGGAGTCAGAGGAATGACTGGTTGTGGCGGTTAGCAGGATGTTAAAGTTACAGAGAGAAGTAGTGTCAGCCCTGTGACTGAGTTCACATTGCTGGGACAGATTCAAAACACTGTCCTAGCCAGGGCTGTGCAGACATGCTGATTTTGTTTTATTCATTCATGGAACATGGGTATCGATGGCTGGCCAGCATTTATTCCCCATCTCCAGCTGCCCTTGGAGGGCAGTTGACAGACATCCACATACTTGTGGCTCTGGAGTCACATGTAGGCCAGACCAGGTAAGGGTGGCAGATTTCCTTCTCTAAAGGGGACAATTGATGAACCAGATGGTTTTTTTTCCTGACAATTGGCAATGGCTTCATGGTCATCAGTAGATTCTTAATTCTAGTTTTTTTTTAAATTGAATTCAAATTTCCCAATCTGCCGTGGCAGGATTCGAACCCAGGTCCCCAGAATAGTAGCTGAGTTTCTGGATTAATAATCTAGCAATAATACCACTGAGTCATCGCCCCCTGTTGATTGGTGCACTTGGCTTGACCCCAGTTATGGGAGTAGAAAGATCTCTCTGGCCATACACAGCATGGTGCGCAGGGCCTGGTCAGTTGTTTAAAGACATTGGAGCTTGGGCGGGGGTGCGGGGGTGGGGATAGGGGGCGGCGTTCGGAGGTTTCATGCAGCACATACAGAATTCCTGAAAACCAAGGTGCATGGAAAAGGTCATGCAAGGTAAATGTATGGGGTTACTGGGATAGGGTAGGGAGTGGGCCTGGGTAAGATGGTCTGTTGGAGAGGCGATGCAAACCTGATGAGCTGAATGGTCTCCTTCTGCATTGTAAGGATTCTCTGATATTCTATGATATAAAGCAGAAGCTTCCTTTCAGGAGAACTGTGTTTCCAGTTGGGAATAGCTATGATCTTAGTTCTTCATCAGCTGTTCTTCTACAGTGTACACTGATTACCTGGGCAATATCCAAGCTTGGGCGAGCAAGCAGTAAGTAACATTCATGTCACACAAGTGCCATATAATGACTATCTCCAATAAGAGAGTATCTAACCATTGCTCTTTGACATTCAGTGGCATTACCAAAACAGAATTCCCTACTATCAACATTACCATTGACCAGAAACCAAACTTGACTAGCCATATAAATACTGTGGCTACAAGAGCAGGCCACAGGCTATGGATCCCGAGCCTTTCCACCATGTACAAGGCACAAGTCAGGAGTGTGATGGAATACTCTTCCCTTACCTCAATGAGCGCAGCTCCAACAACACTCAAGAAGCTGACACCATCCAGGACAAAACAGCTTGTTTGATTGTCAGCTCATCCACAAAGATTCACTCTCTCCACCATTGCTGCAGAGTAGAAGCAGTGTTTAATATCTACAAGGTGCACTGAAAGAGCTCACCAAAACCTCCTTAGACAACACCTTCAAAGTCCAGGACTATGGAGCATCTAGGTTGGACAGGGCAGCTGACTCATGGGGACACCATCACTGGATGTATCCCCCAAACCACTCACCATCCTGACTTGAAAATATATCACCATTCCCTTCCAGATCAAAATCCTGGACCTACCTCCCTAACAGCACAGAAGATGGCCTGCAGTGGTTCAAGAAAGCAATTAGAAGTGGGAAATAAATGCTGGCCTAGCCAACAACACCTACATCCATTAAACAAAAATGTTAGAAGAATTTGCCATGTTAACAAGGCTTTGTTTATTGTTGTTGCTTCTGGTGTCTAAGTTGATGCTGGGTAGCCTGTGTGGTTTTGTTCCTTCTAGACTTTTTAACTATTGCGATATGACTGACTGACTTGCTCGGCCATTTCAGAGGGCATTTAAGAGTCAACCACAATGCTGTAGGTCTGGAGTCACATGCAGGCCAGATCAGGTAAAGACAACAGATTTCCTTCCCTAAATGATATTAATAAACCAGAATGCATTTTACCGATAATCATAGTACCCTAGGTCCAACAATCTTCAGCTGCTTCATCAATGACCTTCCCTTTGTCATAGGGTCAAAAGTGGGGATGTTTGCCAATGATTGCACAATGTTCAGCACCTTCCGTGACCTCTCAGGTACTGAAGCAGTCCATGTTCAACTGTAGCAGGATCTGGACATATTTAGGCTTGGGTGACAAGTGGTAAGTAACATTTGCACCACACAAATGCCAGGTAATAACCATCACTCATAAGAGACATGCCAACCACCGCCCCTTGACATTCAATGGTGTAACCATCACTCAATCTTGCACTGTCAACATCCTTGGGGTTACCATTGATCAGAAACTCAACTGGACTCACCACATAAACACAGCGGCTACAAGAGCAGGTCAGACATTAGGAAAACTGTGATGAGTAACTCACCTCCTGACTCCCAAAGCCTATCGACCACCTGCAAGGCACAAGTCAGGACTGTGATGGAATACTCCTCACTTGCCTGGATGGATGCAATTCCAATAATACTCAACAAATTTAACCCCATCCAGGGCAAAGCAATCCGCTTGATTGGCACACATCTACAAACATCCACTCCCTCCACCACCGATGCTCAGTAACAGCAGTGTGTACTATCTACAAGATGCACTACAGCAATTTGCCAAAGATCCTTAGACAGCACCTTCCAAACCCAGTAGGACTTCCATCTAGAAGGGCAAGGGCAACAGATACATGGGAACACCACAACCTGCAAGTTACCCTACAAGCCACTCACTGTCCTGACTTGGAAATATATCACCATTCCTTCACAGTTGGGTTAAAATCCTGGAGTACCCTCTCCAACTGCATTGTGGGTCAACCCACAGAACATGGACTACAGCAATTCAAGATACAGCTCACCACCACCTTATCAAGGCCAACTCAGGATGGGCAATAAATGCTGGCCAACCAGTGATTCCCATATCCCACAAATGAGTTTTAAAAAACTGACTAAGCTGAGATTCAGTGATAAAACATGGAACTGAGGAACATGAGGCTCACACTTAAGAAGCTGATGGGGGGAGGGAGGTCATCTGTGCCTCTTGAATGAATATGGAACTTTGAAAAGCTATTCAGCACCTGAGACTTTGACGGATAGTGGCAGAATACATTTATAAAGCTGTAAAGTATGTGCAATGATTAAAAACCCTTGCAAGCATTCTGCATTCATAATTTCTTAATTTTCCTAACTCTACCACTATGGCCAGAATTTTACCTTCCCACTCGCTATGGAAATCAGAGCAGGAGAGGGGCACAGACTGTGGGAAGGTTCATTAACCTCAGGTGGGGTTTCAGGATGAGCAAGGCCATAAAATTGTGCCCCATGTTTTGGTGCAACCCTGTCTTCTGCAGCAGGGGTAGAGGCTGATCTGATAGTAACTTCAAATTTGCATTGCTCTTACCCTCAGTAACCTATCACCCTTCTTGCTTACCAATAATCTATCCACCTCTGCATTAAACATACTCAAAGCTTCTGCTTCCGCCATCTTTCCAAGAAGAGAGTTCCTGAGACTCACAATCGTCTGAGAGGAAAAAAAGTCTCACCTCTGTTTTAAATGGACAACCCCTTAATTTTTAAACAGTGACCCCTAGTTCTAGATTTTCCCACAAGAGGAAACATCTTCTCCACGTGCAGCTTGTCAAGACCCCTAAGGGTCTTATATATTTCAGTCAAGTCACTCGCCTCTTATTCTTCTAACCCTAAGTAGTCTCACAACACCAGGTTAAAGTCCATCAGGTTTATTTGGTAGGACAAGCTTTTGGAGCACTGCTCCTTCCTCAGGTGAGTGCCTAGACCCTATGGCACTCACCTGAGGAAATAGTGGAGCTCCAAAAGCTCGTGCCACCAAATAAACCTGTTGTTTTTTAACTTGGTGTTGTGAGCCTACTTATTGTTCCTATTTACAATCCAACACCAGCAACTCCACACCTTCTAAACTCTAGTGGATATAAGCCCATCCTATTTAATCTTTCCTCATAAGCCAACCCATCCATTCCAGGTATTAATCTGGTAAATCTATTCTGAACTGCTTGCAATGCATATGCATCCTTCTTTAAATAAGGTGACCAATATTATGCACAGTTCTCCAAAAGTGGTCTCACCTGTGCCTTGTACAACTGAAATATATAACCTTCCTGCTTTTGTATTCAATTCCTTTTGCAATAAATGATAACATTCTATTAGCTTTCCTAATTATTTGCTGTACCTAGAGACTAACCTTCTATGATTTATGCACTAGGACACCCAGATATGCAAAGCACCATCTATAACTCTGCGCTCTCAGGATATGAGAAAAGAGATCAGAGTAATCCTGACTGGGTTGAAGCTTCTTCAACTGAAATGGAGCCAAGAGAAGAATCTTCATGAAGAACAAGAAAGTCTCCAGCAAACGAATCTAGATGCTCTCAGAGCTGCCAGAATCGAGTCTCAGCAGACTGCTCAGCACCACACCAAACAATATTGGTTGAAACTCTACAACTGCATGCAATCTGCTGCTGAACTTGGAGATGGTAGAGAGATGTATGAAAGAATCAAGAGAACAACAGGCCCAGCAGCCTTGAAGACAAAGACAGTGGTGTTTCATCACTGAACCCAGCAAGCAGATGGAAAGGTGGATCTTGGACTTGAAGCAACATTGTCACCGAAGAAGCTCTCAGGCTTTTCTGTCATGTAAAGTCTGGATTGCGAGCACACCGTCACAGAATTCAACAACGCCATTGACCATCTTTCCAGTGGTAAAACCCATGGATATAATGGTGTGGTGATGGCAGCATTGGGCTGAGATGGGTACATTAAGAAGTTTCACAACACCAGGTTAAAGTCCAACAGGTTTATTTGGAATCAGGTGTCAGAAAGACCAAAGTTTTGGGCCAGGATGTAGCATCTTCACCTTCTATCAAAAAATGCAATTGGCAGATGGTCGACAGTTTCACAAATATTGGATCAACAACCACCAGTAACCTGCCCCTTGGTGCCAAAATCAGCATCAACATTGTCAAGATGACAGCTGTCATGTCAAAGTTGAAAATGATAGATCCATTGAATCCTTACATTGTAGAGGATGCCATTTGGCCCATCAAGTCTTTACTGACTCTCCAACACAGCATCCTACTCAGGTTCACCACCCTCCCTGCAACCCCCACCCTATCCCTGTAGCCCAGCACATTTACCATGGCTAATCGAGCTAACCTTTATACCTTGCAATGCTCAACAGCAATTTAGAATGACCAGCCCTGCACATCTTTGCAGAAGTTGAATGTGGACCAACAGTAACATTACTGAAAATGTAGAACTTCTTGTGTACCAGGCTTGTGTCCTCAGCAGCCAGTGACCCGGGTTTGATTCCAGGCTTGGGTCACTGTCTGTGCAGACTCTGCATGTTCTCCCCATGTCTGCGTGGGCTTTCTCCAGTTGCTCCGGTTTCCTCTCACAATCTGAAAGATATGCTGGTTTGGTGAATTGGCCATGCTAAATTCTCCCTCAGTGTACCCAAACAATGCCAGAGTGTGGCGATTAGGGGATTTTTACAGTAACTTCATTGCAGTGTTAATGTAACCCTACTTGTGACATTAAGAAATAAACTTTAAACTTGAATTAATTAAACGTTGGGTCCAACACATCCGACACTGCTTGACTCTATTATTTGCTCACTGAAGCCTTCGTGTGAAACAAAGAGAGACATGTAACGTTGTTTGGGACCACATGCACCGGCATGCTCCAGCTGGCCTTCCCTTCTTCAAGACAGACTGTCTGTAATAAAGAGAAATTGATTGAAGAAAGCTGCAGCATTTTAAAACATCAGAAAATTGAACTCAACACTACGGAGAGGGCCCCAGAGTGACAGATGCAACACTGAAGACATTTACTGAGGAAGGTTTGACACTGGCTAAAAGGCTCTGAAGGACATTCCTCCAAAGGAAGCAGAAGCAGGTGGTCAACTTTTAAAAAAACATATTAAAAAATAATTTCATGGGATATAAATAGCCCATGGAGGGAACATAGAAACATAGAAAATCAGAGCAGGCAGAGGCCATTTGGCCCTTCATTCATTATGATTATGGCTGATCATCCAACTTAATGGTTTGATCCTGAGGGGGAATGAGTGGATGACTTTGAGAAGGCTTTCGACAAAATCCCACAGAAGAGATCGGTATGTAAAATTAATGCATATGGGGTTGGAGAAGCAGATTGAAATGGGTAGAAAACTGGTTGGCAGACAGGAAACAAAGAGGAGAGATAAATGGGTCTTTTCCAAATGGTAGGACCATGTCTAATCCGACGACATTCCTCATGTCCACTTTCCTATCCTTTTATCGTAACCCTTGATTCCGTTACTGATCAAACATCCATAAACTCAGCCTTAAGTATACAAAAAGACAGGGGGCCTAGTGATATTATCACTGGCCTATTAATCTAAAAACTCAGCTCATAGCCTGGAGACCTGGGTTCAAATTCCACCACGGCAGACAGTGGAATTTGAAATCAATAAAAAAAATCCGGAATTAAGAATCTACTGCTGACCATGAAACCATCGTTTATTGTCATAAAAACCCATCTGGTTCAATAATGCTCCTTTAGGGAAGGAAATGTGTCATCCTTACCTGGTCTGGCCTATATGCGGTTCCAGACCCACAGCAATGTGGCTGACTCTCAACTGCCCTTCAAGGACAACTAGGGATGGGCAATAAATGCTGGCCAGCCAGTGACACCCATGTGCCATGAATGAATTAAAAAAACTTTGTCCCACAGCTCTCTGTGGCAAGGAGTTTCAAAGACTCATAACCCTCTGAGAGAAGGAATTCATCCTTATCTCAGTATCTCAGCTCAGAGAGTCACCCAAAGCCGGAATTGAATCCAGATCCCTGGAGCTGGGACGGTGAAACAGGTTAGCCAGAGTTTTACCGGCACAGCCACCCGAGTCTCTAAAATCACACCTGAAGCCAAAGGAGACATCAATCACTGGCAGTGACAGTGAGAGGACCTGTTCTGCGAGCCTTGCCTGCTCCAGAATTGGGGTGGGCATGCTGTTAAAATCAGGGCCAATGTTTCGATCCAATACGATTCTGCAAGCATCAAACACATTTCCCATTTTGTCCAGCATTCACCTACAGTACCTTTCATGATAAATCTTTGCCAAATAGCAGGGACCCTGATTCAATTCCCGACTTGTGTCACTGTCTGTGCAGGGTCTGCATGTTCTCCCTGTGTCTGCGTGGGTTTTCTCCAGGTGCTCTGGTTTCCTCCCACAATCTGAAAGATGTGCTGGTTAAATGCATTGACCATGCTAAAATCTCCCTCAGTGTACCGGAACAGGCACCGGAGTGTGGTGACTCGGGGATTTTCACAGTAACTTCACTACAGTGTTAATGTAAGCCTATTTGTGACACTAATAAACTAACTTTAAAACATTAAACAACGTCTCATGGTGAAATCTAATTCCAACATTGCCATATGGTGAACATATTGGGGGGGGGTTGTTGGTGGGGAGTGCTCTTACGTGTAAAGTAGGGCACCCGTTTTATTTATCAGGCTGGTCACTTTTATAGGTAGAGGCGATAAGACCCTTTTGCTGTCACTGCCATTGATTGATGTCAATTTAAGATTAGGAAGATGTCTCACAACACCAGATTAAAGTCCAATAGGTTTATTTGGTAGCACCAGCTTTCAGAGTGTTGCTCCTTCTTCAGGTGTGAGGAATTGTGTTCACAAACAGGGCATATATAGACACAAACTCAATTTACAAGATAATGGTCGGTCACTTAAAAATTAGTCGTTGATAGAAAGGGCAGAGTGGTACTGGTTCTGGCTGGGTGAGGGGACACTCTGGAAAACATCCTTATTTCCTGTAGACAATTATCTCCCCCCCCCACCCCATGAATCTCCCCAGCACAATTTAATATGGCTCAATGGGACAGGCACAAGTGCTGACGTGGGAGCAACGCAGGGAGAAATGAAGCGAGACTGGTCTGTTAATCTCTGGAGGTATAAATAGAGAGACGGTGAGCACACACACACACAGTGAGGTGCTTGTCTCTGATCAGCATTTCCAGCACAGCATGGAAATCACCAAGCAGATAGTCAGTGCAGACATGAACGGGCTGTGCTGCGCTAAGAAGTTCGTGGCCAGCTGTCTGGAGGGCTACGGCGACTTGACTTTGGAGCCGACGGTGCAGTGGAAGGAGGAGAAGAAGCGAGGCGGGGAGGATGCACGGGCAGTCCTGGAGGAAGCTTACAGCAGCATCCTGAGAGGGCTGGGGGAGAACCCCGAGAGACAGGGGCTACTCAAAACTCCCGGGAGAGCCGCCAGAGCCATGCAGTTCTTCACCAAAGGTTATCAGGACAACATTTTCGGTAACTTACAAGATCTGGCTTTTCTTTGCCGCATTTTGCTAATCACAATTTATTCAGCAAATGTTAACCTTTTACTCCAAATCATTCAGCACGTGGGAGAAATGCGTTTTAACAGTTCTGAGTTGGCACCCAATTTATTTATTTTTAGCCTATTTCCACACTTTCCCCTTTTGGGGAATAGGAGGGGAGGATTCCCAAGCTGACTGTCCGTCTATTGAACAGTGTTATGGACGTTTCCGTGGCTGACTGAATGAATGGTGTTGGACTTGACCCTCTGGTCCAGAGGTAGGGACACTACCACTGTGCCACAAGCCCCTTTCCTGAGGTGCACAAATAAATCTGGATTAACCCCACTGTGTGTTGAGCTTTGAAGGAGCCAGTTTGATGCAGATTGAAAAGGGCAATTTGGTGGGTCCATCGTATTGCACCATCTATTATTTGTGGGCAGTGATA
Organism: Carcharhinus amblyrhynchos; assembly: GCF_965287045.1. Classification (NCBI taxonomy): domain Eukaryota; kingdom Metazoa; phylum Chordata; class Chondrichthyes; order Carcharhiniformes; family Carcharhinidae; genus Carcharhinus; species Carcharhinus amblyrhynchos. The sequence goes on from NC_137335.1 coordinate 61,832,349, forward strand.
GTTATGTTGGTAAACACCCTGGGGTCAGGTAGAAGGACAATGGTGGTTCGTCATTGCCTTAGACATTGCTGCCAATTCAGATGCCCCAACTGTTGGTTCCATCACATTCACGGCTACCTGGTGTGTGTGTGTGTGTTTAGCTGAGGTAGCCAAGGGCAATGGAAGAAGATTGAGATGCCCTGTACCCTCTCTTGTGCCAGCTCCAGGTGTCAGCTGCACAGGAATAAGGCCTGGGTGGGATTGTGGTCAGCATAGACTTGATGGGCCGAATGGCCTCCTTCTTTACTGTAGGGATTCTATGAGTCAAAATGTTGCGGATTGCAATCCCACTCCAGGAACTAGAGGGCAGAAATTGAGGCTGAGGGAATGCCTCACTACTTTGGAGGCACTTTCTTCTTATTTCAGCTTCTCTCATTTTACATGGGGTTGCCACGATGCTGACAGTGTCTCCTTTTCCTCCTGTCAGTCACCCATTCCTCTTCTAATCCCACAGCATTTCAGTCTGTCACCATCACATCTAGCCTTCAGCCACTGTTTTCTCCTTCCTGGCAGGGAGTGTTTCATGGTGCCAGTCCCAAACTTGGACAATCGGAGAGAAAGGACTGTATACCCAAATCCAAATGATGATTGATATGAATGGAAATGGCATTGTTGGAGGTGCTAGCTGTTGCGTTTTATACCTTGGAGATACGCAGAGATATCACACAAGTTGCTGTGCATATGAATGCTTTATTTAGTGCTTTTAAAATGTCTGCACTTTCATTTGCTTGCTCAATTTTGGTTTCAGTTTCTCTGTATCCACACCCAGACTTGACTAGTAGCACACTGAACAAGGAAGCGTTAAGAGACACACATAATCAATGACCAAACAATTGGACTATTGAATACAGTAGAGCCAGGATTTTGTGAACCCTCCTGCTCAGCAAAATATTACATTGTGTCAGATTTGAATATAGATTTAAATAGCTCACCACTTCTGCTGTAGGGAGGTATGCCATGGGCAGGCATTAAAATTTTAGCCTCCAACTCTTTCCCCTTTGTAAATCTAAAAAAATCTTACTTTAAACTAAACCATCTAAAACAACAAACACGTGCACCTCAATTCATTTCTTAGTGTTTAACAGATTTTTCACTGAGTGTACAAGCTACTCGATTTGTAATGAACACTTCTGTGCTGTGATCTATTGCTGGCCTCCAGACCCCTTCATGGGATCGCTTTTTTATCCTAGATTTCCTTCATGGGCAACATGCGATACATGTCGCTGTAGTACTCTTGGGATAACTGCTCGAGTTCCATGTGTAATACAGTTGTCATCAAACAATGTGAGTTCATTGCGTACTCTGTAGTATGGAATTACTCTTTCTCTATTACAGGGGCCACTCAGTTTTTACTTTCTGCAGAACGCTAGCTATTGCCAATTCTGTTTCAATTTGTTACATAACAAGATTTGCAGTTGTGCGCAAAATGACCATGGCCATGTTGTCCTCAATGTCTGCAAGTTACTAATCACTAATGCTCTCCGTGATAGCAATATAGTTAAACATGTCAGCAGCTCGGTTGCATGAACCTTTGAACTCTACTTCAAAGTTTGTCAAATAGTTTTTTGATGTGTGATTGCTCATTCCCAATGTGTATCTTTGTATGGTAACTTATGAGGAGGCTCCACAATGTCTATGTATATCTGGCTTTATCAGGCTCCACCCAACCAGAGTGACAGTGTAAAGTGCCCACTCACTTTTTTTTCTGAGAGGCTCAAGATCTGGAATGAAAACAGATCTGCATAACTGGAGAGTTACACACCAATTTTCTGTCTGAGCCTGATACTTCAAAAAATATGGTAAGATTCCACCCAGAGAAACTTTGAAGTAGAAGGATCAGTTGCTCGCGATCACATAATAATTGGCAGAAGAGCCAGGAAAATTTAAATTTATGTAGTATGTTGTTATGGTCTGTATTATCTGAAGGGTGGCAGAAGTAAACTGTATGATTACTTCCAAAAATGTATTGGATCAATACTTGAGCCAGAAATTTCTGGCCGTTCATGCTCTTCTGCCGCTGCAAGTAAGGACAGAGAATTTGGCACTCAGCCAAATCTTCATCACTGCAGCGGGACCAGAGATGGAAAATTCTGACCTTGGTGTGGAAAAAATTTCAGGAGTAAAGAGAAAGAGCAGGAGAGTTGGGCAAAGAACATTACACATAGAGAATAAAAACAAGAACATTATGTTAAACCTGTAGAAAATACTAGTTTGGCTTCAATTGGAGTATTGTGTCCAGTTCTGGGTGCCATATTTTTGGAAGCACGTGAAGGCATTAGAGAGGGTGCAGAAAAGATTCATGAGAATGATTGATCTTAATTAACAGGAAGTGGTGTTGGGTTGCAGGGGACAGGTAGGTGAGGACATTAATTTTCCAAGTGTCTAGTTCAGTCCTAATATTAGATTGCTCATTCTATATGCTTAAACTTATGTAACATATCTGTAATTTGTTTAAGCATTGTTATAGGATATTGTGGCTACAGTGAGTATTTGATATATCTCCTTAAAATGCATTCCTTTTTAATCTTTCCTTACCTGTTATCTCTGTTACTATCTCAGGGATGATTGATCTTAATTAACAGGAGACAGTATTGAGTTGCAGGAGATAGAACATAGAACATAGAACATTACAGCGCGGAACAGGCCCTTCGGCCCACAATGTTGCGCCGACCAGTCTTATTTTAAAAAAAAACATTGACCCACTAATCTAAACCAATCCCTTTTCGTCCATAAACCTATCCACCAATCTCTTAAACGCCCCCAAACTAGGCGCATTTACAACTGCAGCAGGCAGGGCATTCCAGTCCCTCACCACCCTCTGGGTAAAGAACCTGCCCCTGACATCCGTCCTATAACTACCCCCCCTTAATTTAAAGCCATGCCCCCTCGTGCTAGATTTCTCCATCCGAGGAAACAGGCTATCACCATCCACCCTATCTAAACCTCTAATCATCTTATATGTTTCTATAAGATCCCCTCTTAGCCGCCTTCTTTCCAGTGAAAACAACCCCAAATCCCTCAGTCTCTCCTCATAGGACCTCCCCTGCATACCAGGCAACATCCTGGTAAACCTCCTCTGCACCCTCTCCAAAGCCTCCACATCCTTCCTGTAATGTGGGGACCAGAACTGCACACAGTACTCCAAGTGCGGCCGCACCAGAGTTGTGTACAGTTGCAACATGACGCTGCGACTCCTAAATTCAATCCCCCTACCAATAAACGCCAAGACACCGTACGCCTTCTTAACAACCTTATCTACTTGATTCCCAACTTTCAGGGATCTATGTACACATACACCTAGATCCCTCTGCTCCTCCACTCTATTCAAAGTCCTCCCGTTAGCCCTATACTCAACACATCTGTTATTCCTACCGAAATGGATTACCTCACACTTCTCCGCATTAAACTCCATCCGCCACCTCGCGGCCCAGCTCTGCAACCTGTCCAAGTCACCCTGCAAACTTCGACACCCTTCCTCACAATCTACCACACCTCCGACTTTGGTGTCATCAGCAAACTTACTAATCCACCCAACTATACCCTCATCCAGATCATTAATAAAGATAACAAACAGCAGTGGCCCCAAAACAGATCCCTGAGGCACACCACTCGTAACCGAACTCCATGATGAATAATTACCATCAACCACCACCCTCTGTCTCCTATCTGCTAACCAATTCCTGATCCAAGTACCTAAATTACCACCAATCCCATACATCTGCATTTTCTGCAGAAGCATACCATGGTGAACCTTATCAAACGCCTTACTAAAATCCATATATACCACATCTACTGCCTTACCCCTATCCACCTCTTTGGTCACCTTCTCAAAGAACTCAATAAGGTTAGTAAGGCACGACCTTCCCGCTACAAAACCATGCTGACTATCTCTAATCAATTCATTACTCTCCAAATAACTATAAATCCTATCCCTAATAATTCTTTCTAAAACCTTGCCCACTACAGAAGTAAGACTCACTGGTCTATAATTCCCAGGGAAGTCTCTGCTCCCCTTCTTAAACAATGGGACAACATTCGCTGTCCTCCAATCTTCCGGTACTATACCAGAGACCAACGACGACCTGAAGATCAGAGCCAGTGGCTCTGCAATCACCTCTCTTGCCTCCCATAGAATCCTAGGGTAAATACCGTCTGGACCAGGGGACTTATCTATTTTCAACCCATCTAGAATATCCAACACATCCTCTGTATCAACTACAATACTTTCTATTTTACACCCCTTCACCCCAGTGACCTCCTCAGCTACATTCATAGCGTCCTGCGTGAACACCGAAGAGAAATAATGGTTCAATGCCTCTCCAATCTCTTCCGGTTCCACACACAACTTCCCCCTACTGTCTGTAACTGTAGATGAGGACGTTAGTTTTCCAGGTGTCCAGTTCAGTTCTAGTATTCAGTTTGAGGACGTTAATTTTTCAAGTGCCTAGTTCAGTTTTAATATTATGATTGCTCATTCTATATGCTCTAACTTATGTAGCATATCTGTCATTGTTTTAGCATTGATGCAGAATTCTGTTTGGCCTATTTTCAGACATCCCTGGTCTATTTTATTTTAAGAAAATCATAGGTTGCATGTTTCACCTGTTTCATAATGACCAAAATTGAAAATATGCAAGATGCAGCCTGCCTAAAACTCAATGCATCTTCAGTAGTGTTGGGTCCATTCATTCCTGTGAACAGATGAGGGGACAGCACTGGTATGGGGTTTTAAAATGAATTTCTTTTACTGAACAGAACTTAAGAAATTTAACATGACAGAAGCAGTTAAAAGAAGAAGAAAACTTGGTAACTGGGTTCTAAGCAAGCCAGGCCCTGTATTAAACACACTGAATTGAGCTTGAACAGGATCTTGAAAACGAACTGAACACAGTTCCAAACTATATTTCAATTCTTGTCTTGTTTTTGGAAATGTTTTTCCAGTCAGTCTCTGTCTGGAAGAACAATTCTTGCAGCTGCTGTTGTTTGCCTGAATTGTGTACCCTTCAGGAATGCAGTCAATTTTCAGCTAACCTTTAGCCTTCTGAGTTTTAAAATGTAGTCAAGTTAGCAGTCAATTTTTTTAAGCTTAGCAGATGTAGTTGCATCGGCAGAAATATCTTAAAATGAAGTCTTTGCGTAAATTAAGTCTTTGCATAGACTGAAGCAAACAGGGCTAAGCATATATAGGATCTCTCAAGGAGGCTTAAACTCTATCAATTGTGCAAAATAGCAAAGCTTTCTGTTCACTTTATTAATTGCTCCTCCACCACTAGCTGGCCAAGTTGTAATTCTTGGATGTCTGAAAGCAGCAAGGCACATGGGAAGAGAGACAGTGGAGGGGGTTACAGGGAGAGGGTGAGGGGAAGCAAAAGATGTATCCTTAGACCATCAACGGTTTATAAATAAGAAGACATGACAGTTAAGGGGTAAGTGGGTTGTGAGAAAGAGGATTAAGTATGTTCAGTACTTTCAGCATCACCGCTGGCCACCGTACTCCAATGATGACAAACGGTGTCTCCTCAATCAGGGTTAGGGTACACAACGATGCCTATCTCCTGCCGGTTAGCCGCTGCTGCCTCCAATTGCCCACTGCCTTGTGCTACAAAAGAGAGGGAAATCTGTCAGTGAGATTGGTGAGATCTATTTGGGTATGTGTTTGAGATGGTTCTATAGCCAGCAATGTGTGCAGGCTGTGAGATGTGGGGTATGAGATTAGGAGCAATGTGAAATATATAATGATGCAGTAAAGCTATGACTATTTTTAAAGTTTATTTATTAATCACAAGTAGGCTTACATTAACACTACAATGAGGTTGCTGTGAAAATCCCCTGGTCACCACTGTGGGAATATGAAGAAGGTGTTATGGTTTAGGTTTTCAGTAGGTGTATAAGAGCAATGATGAATGATGCAGTATGTGAGACTTGACATTCATTTATGTGAATGTAGCATTGAAGAAGCATTCACTGATCTAGATCACTCGGGTGAGGTAATTGAACTTCCTGTAGTACAGCATCCAGGCACTTGATGCTAAGCTGCTAGTTCTGACTGTGACAGCTATCTACTTTCACTGCCTTTGCAGTCTCAGTTTGGAATACATTCAGATGAACTGTGTCCACCACCTGTATTAAGACTGCTAAAGTTTTGATGGACAAACTTGAAGCACACTCTGCCCATGAGAACATAAGAACTAGGAACAGGAGTAGGTCATCTAGTCCCTTGAGCCTGCTCCGCCATTCAATAAGATCATGGCTGATCTTTTTGTGGACTCAGCTCCACTTACCCGCCCACTTGCCCTTAATTCCTTTACCACTAAAAGTTTTATTTATCCTTGCCTTAAAAACATTCAATGACATAACCTCAATTGCTTCACTGGGCAGGGAATTCCACAGATTTATAACCCTTTGTGTGAAGTTCCTCCTCAACTCAGTCCTAAATCTCCTCCCCCTTACTTTGAGACTATGCCCCCTAGTTCTAGTTTCATCTGCCAATGGAAACACTTCCCTGCTTCTATCTTATCTATTCCCCTCATAATCTTATATGTTCCTATAAGATCTTCCCTCATTCTTCTGAATTCCAATGAGTATAGCCCCAGTTTACTCAGTCTCTCCCCAAAAGCCAACCCTCTCAACACCGAAATCAACCTAGTGAATTTCCTCTGTACCCCCTCCGGTGCTAGTATATCCTTTCTCAAGTAAGAAGCCAAAACTATACACAGTACTTCAGTTGTGGCCTCAACTGCACCTAAAACAGGTGCAACATAATCTTGCTGTTTTTAAACTCCATCCCTCTAGTAATGAAGGTCAAAATCTATTTACGTTCTTAATTACCTGCTGCACTTGCAAACCAACTCCTTGAGATTCCTGCACAAGGACACCCTTTGCATAGTAGCATGCTGTAATTTGTTACCATTGAAATAATAGTCCATTTTGCTGTTATTCCGACCAAAATGGATGACCTCACATTTACCAACATCGTACTCCATCTGCCAGACCCTCACCCACTCTCTTAGACTATCTATATCCCTTTACAGACTTTCAGCATCCTCTGCACGCTATGCGCTGCCACACATCTTAGTGTCTTCTGCAAATTTTGATACGCTACACTTGGCCCCCAACTCCAAATCATCTATGTAAATCGTAAAAAACTGTGGTCCCAACACTGATTCCTGACGCACACCACTAGTCACTGATTGCCAACCAGAAGAACACCCATTTATCCCCATGTTTTTGCTTTCTGTTAGTTAACAAATCCTCTATCTATGCTAATACATTACCCATAACACGGTGTACCTTTATGTGGCAGTTTTTGGTGCAGCACCTTGTCAAATGCCTTCTGGAAATCAGATACACCACATCCACAGGTTCCCCATTGTCCACTGCACATGTAATGTTCTTGAAGAATTCCACCAAATTAGTCAAACATGACCTTTCTTCACAAACCATTTTATGGTATTATTCAGAGTTCCCTCTAGGGGGAGATTTTTAAAGTTTAAAGTTTATTTATTAGTGTCACAAGCAGACTTGCATTAACACTGCAATTAACTCATTGTGAAAATCCCTAGTTGCCACACTCTGCCGTCTGTTTGGGTACACTGAGGGAGAATTTAGCATGGCCAATGCACTTAACCTGCACATCTTTCAGACAGATGTTGGCGACTAGTAACCCAGAGGCTCAACCTAATGCTCTGGGAACAAGGCAGTTAGTAGAATCCAAATCCAGTCGATAAATCAGGCATTTAAAGCTGGTCTCAGTTATGATGATCAGAATTCCACAACCAATGCATCTGCAGTCCTGCTGCACCAGGGCTGAATGGTGGCTGACACTTAATCAATTCACTGAAGGAGGAGGTTCTACAAATTCCTCAAGGGTGGCACAGTAGCCACCCACCCACCCCGCCCTCCCCCAACCCCATCCCCACCTTTGCTTCCTCTGTTCATAGTGAAAGAGAGATAACAACCTGGAAATTTCTTCATGTGTTAGATTTTGTCCACGAGAATAGTTAATTTGCACACAGACATGTGGAATAAGAGTAATACATGGAGAAATTTCTTGTCTTTGTAAAGCAAGCAGATATAGATGGGAGCGTGATTACAATTGTCATTAGGTAATAGCATAAAACTGGCAGTCAATGGTATTTCTGTAGCAGTCATTTATGCACGTGTATCAAATTTCCCTCAATACTATTTTCATGGAGGCATTCGTTCATTTATTTCAAACGAGTCAATGTTTCTTTTTAAATAGGTTTGATTTTCCAGCATTTGCCTCTTGTAGATGACGCCCCTATAGTCAGAAACATAAAAACTGAAACCTAGCCATCATTTTGTTTTAGGCCTCCATAAATGCTTTATCTCCCTGGTGACGGTTGAAACTAATGGCAGCTTGTCTCTCATGAATGATTAGTCTCATCACATCATACCAGGAAGAGTGTCAGACCACTGATTAACAAACTAGGGAAGTGCTTTTGTGTCTAAGGCATGAGAATATTGACTAAGGGAAAGTCCATCTGTTTAAAGCACTGCTTAACCTAAGTTTCAACCCCCAACAGCGATGTGACGTTAATACCAAGTGTGGAGGAGGAGGGCTAATAAAGAGACGTGATTTCTGCAGCATTTACGGGAGAGACTACATTCACAGGGACCATTCAGTCCTCATCTCAATAGATTGATAGTCTGTCTTGAGCTTGTATTAATTTACAATCTGCATTGACAACCTGTCCAACATATAGACATTATGCAGTTCAAATAACAGTTTTCAATGATTCCTACCTCAGAGAATGTCAAAAACGAACCTTTCTAATGTTTATTCAATAGCATTAGGTGCTGATATCAAGAATTTGTCACTCTGTTGAATGGCTTGAAATAATTCTCATTTACGGTATAACTGTTGGCTAAATGGTTTTTTTGCTCAGTTATGATCATAGAATCCCTACAGTACAGAAGGAGACCGTTCGGCCCATTGAGTCTGTACTGAGCACAATCCCACCCAGACCCTATTCCCGTAACCCCCCCACATTTACCCCGCTAATCCCCCTGACACTAAGGAGCAATTTAGCATGGCTAATCAACCTAACCCACACATCTTTGGACTGTGGGAGGAAACCAGAGCACCCGGAAGCAATTCATGTAGACACAGGAGAAAGTGCAAACTCCACACACAGACAGTGACCCGAGGCCGGAATTAAACTCAGGTCCTCGGCACTGTGAAGCAGCAGTGCTAACCACTGTCACTATACCATCCATAATACTACATACATACTTGTTTTACTCATTTGACCCCCAGCAGAAAGTAACAATGGCTGCATATTGACAATGTATGTATGATTAATATAAAAAATACACAATTGAATGGGAGTGCAACATATCGCTGCTTCATCTTATGGCAGATAAACTGAATGTAGGCTCGACAGATGATTTCAGCAGCTTATGTTTGACGACAATACCTTTAAGCTTGAGCAAATTCCTAACTTGATGATTAATAAGCAAATCTACTTAAAGTGATACTTAGTCCTTTTGTATCAGCTGTTACAATACAAATAGGCAATTAAATCAACTGCATAAAACAACCATTATAGGATTTTTACATCACAACACACAATTATCAGTCAAACCATATGAGGCAAATATGTTTACACTGAGGGGGAATTTAGCGTGGCCAATGCACCGAACCAGCATGTTTTTCAGACTGTGGGAGGAAACCAGAGCTCCCAGAGGAAACCCACGCAGACACAGGGAGAACATGCAGACTCCACACAGATAGGGACCTCAGCCAGGAATCAAACCTGGGTCCTGGGAGCTGTGAAGCAGCAATGCTAACCCCTGTGCCACTGTGCCACCATGCTGGCCTATGATGACATTGTAAACCAGATGAGCAGATTTTTTCAGGCAGCTGTGGTTTTGCCATCATATGGGAAAGAATGAGGGTCCAGAGAATGAGGGTTTTTTTTGCATGGAGACTCTCTCTTTGCTCCTCTTTCTGAACTGGGACCTCTCCCAGTCCACTTTCTCTTTGCTACCTCCCCTGTCTGAAACATTCTTTGGGACCCCCTCCTGTCCCCTCTCTGGATAATGGTGCTGCGGTCCCAATTGCATGATTGGGGCTTTTGCGCCATTTCTCTTCTTGCACAACCACACGAGGCCCATGTCCTCAGCCTGAGCAGCTTCAGCTGCTGTACTACACATGCAAAACCAACTCCTGGTCTAAGCCCCAGAGCCTGTCAAGGCACCTGCTCGCTGACGAGGTACGTCTGGACTTTGTAACGCAGTATCATTTTCTTGTGGATTGTGTCCCATATTTCCTGAAACTCTGAAAAATATTGTCAGTAGTCAGTTCATCAGTGGTTAGCACTGCTGCCTCACAGCGCCAGGGACCCGGGTTCGATTCCCGGCTTGGAACACTGCCTGTGTGGAGTCTGCACGTTCTCCTCATGTCTGCGTGGGTTTCCTCTGAGTGCTCTGGTTTCCTCCCACAGTCCTGAAGACTTGCTAGTTAGGTGCATTGGCCACGCTAAATTTTCCCTTGATGTACAGAACAGGCGCCAGAGTGTGATGACTAGGGGATTTTCATAGAAACTTCATTGCAGTGTTAATGTAAGCCTACTTGTGACTAATAAATAAATTTTAACTTTAACTTTAGTTCATTTCTTGACTATTTGGCTCGGTGCCTCGAACATACACTGTCTGTCCTTGCAGATTATTAGTTCATTAATGTCACAGGTTCTAATCTTGTCCTGAGTATGACCTCTTAGAAGAATTTAGCACTGAGAAATGTTTAATAAAATTATTAGACTTGACTACTTCTAATTTATACATCTTTAGATTTGCATTTTTTTGCTCAAAGTAACATTTTGCCAGTCCAAATGTTGATTTAATTTATTGGTAGCATAAAATATTTCATAAATGTAAAGAATAAATCGTTTGCTTTAATTTAGCTTCAGCACCTGTCTTGTACAAATATTCTTCCTTTCTGACTTTTCAGATGTTCTGAATGATGCTGTTTATGATGAGGACCATGATGAAATAGTTATTGTGAAAGATATCGAAATGTTTTCACTTTGTGAGCATCATTTAGTTCCATTTTTTGGCAAGGTGAGTATGTGATATTAAGTATGTATGTGTAACACAGATCAGAGAAAGATACTATTTAATAGCACAGAAGCAAAGCATTTGACCCACAGCCCCAGTTTCCACTTAAAGAACACAGAACAACACAGCACAGGAAACAGGCCCTTCGGCCCAACAAGCCCATGCTGCCATTTTAACATTGTGAGTTCCCTCTTCCACCCATGACCCTTGTCTACGCTTATGGCACTCCACATTGGAAACCAGATTGAGGGGAAACTAATTCCACTTCCCTTCCTTCACCTAGTGTGCACTAAGGCAGACCTTCACCTGTTTCCATAGCAAGTAATTCCCAGAGCAGGTCACTAGTCCATCACCAGGGGCTTATAGCCTGAGGGATGCCACTCCATATCAAACGTGGCTAACCAGAAATATCTCCCACTCTTACTACCAGCCATTGGCATGTTTGGAAGGATTCCGCTGCTGTTTCTGGTGAAGCATTCAGTCTATACCCTAACAAACTTCTGCATAATTAAATAAATTTTCCAACGTTCCCTAAGTTTATACATGCAGGTTATTTAGCCAACAAATAGAAATAGTTTTTGTCTTCTTTAGCTTTACAAAACTCTTCATAATTTTGAAAGGTTCTATGAATCTCCTCCTGCTTGAATGAAAAGAGTTCCAGTATGAATATTGCTCCCTCATAATCAAGTTTTCCTGTCACTGATATATCTCAGAGAATCCCCACTCCATTGTACCTCCTCCATGGGTTTGCTTCCTGCTTAATGTAGAGTGACCAAAACTAGCAACACTATTCCAATATCAGCCTGCTGTGTAAATAAAGAAGGGAAATTAGAAACTATTGTGTGGTACCACAGAACAAAGTCGATGAACACTACAAGCATAACTAATTGCATGAGCTCAGGTGGGGTTTTAACCTGCCAGGTAGTTGGGTGTCAGTGCATGTGGAGATTTATTATTTTTGTAACTTATAGCTTTATCTGCTGATTAACTTTTTCATTGAGTTCATAATTATGGAGTACAAATAACAGATGTAGATCTTCACTGATTATCGCCTGCTGACATCCAGGTCAACATGAGTGGGTGTTGTGTGCAATCTGGCAACGTGAAATCTAATTCTGTCACCAATTAGCTAGGAGACTCTCATCTCTCCATTGCCAATGTATTCCCAGACTCTGCTTATCCCCACTTACCCCCACAGCAGGCAGTTTGACTATGACTGGATCATTGGATATTTGAACACCTTGGGGAGAGGAATTAGTGGTGTAATGGACTATTAAAGCAGAAGCCCAGGCTACAAGTGCTTGACCATTCAAAAGCAACTATTCACCAGCTCTTTCAGCGTTGTTATGTTTTGCTATCCTTCCCACAGATCCAATATTAAAGCTTTTACAGACTGAATGCTATTGCACATCAGCAATATATTTTAGGTCAGCTGAGGATAAAGTTACTTTTATTCTTACCGTGTTTATTTCTCACTTACAGGTACACATAGGTTACCTACCAAATAAAAAGGTAATTGGACTGAGCAAACTAGCAAGGTGGGTAAAGTGGCAAACATTTTTCTTTAACATTTGATGAGAAGTTGAGGTATTTTGTAACAGATATAAAGTTAGTTCAGTTAACGAGCATGTCATGGCCATCAATGCAGAAGTGTCAATATTACGAAAGGTGCTATTGAACATAAAATGTGCTGGGATGGTGTTGGTTGCAGGACATGCTTGTTAACGGCTTTGGAGTCTGATGAACATAGAAAATTGAAGCAGCAGTCAGCCATTCGGCCCTATGAGCCTGCTCCGCCATTCATTTTGATCATGGCCGATTATCAGAATCAATATCCTGATCCCGTCTCTCCTCGCCACCCTCCCCCCCCCCCACCATCTCTTGATCTCTTTAGCCCCAAGAGCTATAGTCTAATTTCTTCTTGAAATAACACTGTTTTGGCCTTACCTACTTTCTGTGGTAGTCAATTCCACAGATTCATAATTGTCTGGGTGAAAAAATTTCTCCTCACCTCAGTCCTCAAATGTCCCCCTATCATCAAGCTATGACTCCTAGTTCTGGACTTCCCCACCATCAGGAATGTTCTTTCTGAATCTATCCTGTCTAACACTGTTAGAATTTTATAAGTTTCTTCAGCGCGTCAGCAGCAAGCCTTTGACCAGACCCATTATGGGCAGGGCAGGACAAAAAAATTGGCAATGCAGCAAAGCATCCAGTAATTTTTGGTAGGAATTTCCAGTAACAACAATACAGTGAAGGGTAGAGGTATGGAGCTATCTCCATCCTAGGTCTTACTATGTCTCTGGCCAACAGCAGACTGACTTTAAGTCTGGCTCTTGTGACTATGAAGGCAGTACTATACTCAGTCTCATGTTAACCCTGAATGTGAAAGACCCTTCTACTTCACCACCCACTTCTCCCAGGTCTTTATCACATGGGTTTGGTTTACTTCAAGTCTTGCATTGTTACAAGTCTCATGCAATTGCCTTATTCTTACAACACCATACTATTCCAACATTATTACTGGGACAGTACAAGAATTAACAATATTCTCCTAACCCCATCACCCCACTTCAAGCCCTTGTCAGCCTAATAACTCTTTCACATCTCATTTAGCATTCATTCAGGAGAGTGGGAGGTTCTGTTTGTTGGCTTGGAGGTTGGGCTGGCATTTGGGTACATTTTCACTCTTCCCATTGCTTTATGTTGAACCTGTCTGGCTGTTATGTTGATGCATGTTTTCTGATCCTCTTGATCATTTTTTATGGGTTGGATGAAGATGGTATTCTTCTCCTTGGCAGTGCTTTCTCTTTTTCCTTTTCCACATGGACCATTTGGAAGCTCTGAGTCAGGGGAAAGGTAATCCTGGGATGAGGAGAATGCTGAGTGGTATCCTCACCTCTATGTTTTGTTGTCAATGGTGATAGACTGCAACCAAGTTCCAGCATCCCTTGTGGTTATGACATGCTGGCTGGAAGTTGCAGTGAGTGCATAATGGTTGATGTACCATTGATGTAATTAGAGGTAGTGTCTTCTCAGAGTGCTGATCCATCTCTGGTACCACTCCTACCAGAGATGCAATGTTAATCTTCTGGGCAGTAGGTTGATTGGAGTATTGGGAACATGTCTGGGCCTGGAATAATAATGGACAAAGTGCTCCAAAAAGTGAGGATTGAGATTGAAGATGAAATTCAAATCTTAACACTCTTTAGTTTTTGATTAGAAATCATAGTAACTCTACGGTGCAGAAAGAGGTCATTTGGCACATCAAGTCTGCACCAACCACAATCCCACCCAGGCCCTACCTCCCTATCTGCCCACTAATCCCTCTAACCTACACATCTCAGGACACTAAGGGCCAGTTTTAGCATGGCCAATCAACCTAATTCACACATCTTTGGACTGTGGGAGGAAACCGGAGCATCTGCAGGAAACCCACATAGACACAAGGAGAATGTGCGAACTCCACACAGACAGTGACCCAAGCCAGGAATCGAACCCAGGTCCCTGGAGCAGTGAAGCAGCAGTGCTAACCACTGTGCTACAGTGCCACCCCATAATGTTATGGCTGGGTAATGACAGTAGTAATCTTTAGATCTGTCTGGGCAAGATCCGGTCTCACTCAGACATCCCAGCTCAGGAGAGGGAAAGGCTGGTTACAGATGATGTATATCAGCACAAGGATCTGTTTGTTGCTATACCTCCGTGGTTTGAGAATCAGTGCCTTGAGGCCAGTCTCTCACGCTCCATAACGTGGAGTACTCATTGTTGGAAACCAGATTTGCGCCATGATTCCTCACCTGACAGGACTGTAATCCTGGCAGCTGAATCTAATTTAAAATTTGCTAAATTGCCACTTACCAGGCTGTCAGCATTCCAATATGAAGATCTGCTCTCTTGGATTTCACCCAAGAAGCATGTCTATGTGTCTTCTGGGTTTTCGGTCATGACATCGTGGATTACCTTGGGGCTAGCTTGCAGTGCTTGCACAGTTTATCTTAGTGTCCCTTTCTAGCACAGTGAAAGCATTGGACTGCTCTTGCAGGACACCGTTACCTCCTGAGAGGGCACTTCAGACCACAGTGCTGGCAAGGTGGCTGGGCTGGACAGTTCAGGATTGCTTTCCTTGGCTCAGATAATCCCTGCATTTCTTTGCCCCATTAAGCTGGACCAAGGGTTGGCTTCTGCTCCAAGTTGTATTTTTCCCCCTTTAGGGTTCATCTGTGTAGTTCACACAGCTCAAATTCTTTGAGGATGTAACAGGCAGAATAGATAGAGGGAGATCTGTAGATGTTGTGTATTTAGATTTGCAAAAAGCATTTCACAAGGTGCCACATAAATTATAAGCCCATGGAATTGGAGGAAGATGGATTGAAAACTTGCTGTCATGTGGAAAACAGAAGTTGGAATAAATGGATCCTTTTCAGAGTGGAAAGATGTAACTAGTGGAGCGCCGCAGGCATTAGTTCCTGGCCCACAATTGCTCACTATTTACATTAATGACCTGGAGGAAGGAACAGAGTGTAAAGTTTCCAATTTTGCCAGTGATACAAAGGTAAGTGGAAGGGCAGGGTGTGAGGAGGATATTGAGATTCTGCAATGGAATATAGATAGATTGGGTGACTGGGCAAACAGCTGGCAAATAGAATTTAGTGTAGGGAAGTGATGTCATTCCTATTTCTAGGAAGCATGTGAAAACACTCATGACTTCTCTAATGTCTCTTTTATCCATATGGGGAGAATTTGCCTTCTGCTTCCTATCTGCCCCCAGTGAACTAGCTGGGTTCACCAACTGAGCAGAGGAAGCTCCGAATATACTGCATCACCATGCTATAAAACAAAGTCAGATTTAACTGTCAGACTATTTACTGAACTGTTGCACAGTAAGCTCAGTGCCTGTTATCCAATGCAACACAAATCACAAGCCAAACATATTTTTGCCGAGTGAACAATTTTGTTCGGGTCAACAAACTTCAGAAACTAAAAGCAGATAATTAAGGTCAATTGGTGCAGAATTCATATAGGTCAGAGTTTTGATTGTGAACTGAAAAAAGCTTATTGTCAAGTTCTGACATTGAGGGCAACCTTTTGGAAGGCCAGCTTTGTAAAGTTTGCCTATCGACCGGTTGGTCCAGATTGTGCCGGCAGGTAAGAGTTTATTGTCAGCACTAGGTGGGAAATATCAAATGGCCATAAAGCTTGAAGGCTGAGGCTGCATCTGAAGGAAGAACTGAGGAATTCCTTCAGACGCAGCCTCAGTCTGGAGATGATTGCTTTAAGAATACAGAGCAGCACCTGTTTGGAAGTTGATTTGCGGGTTACTTTTACAGGAGGTGCAGTAAGGGAGAGTTAGCCTTCTTGAGAATTGAGACACCCTTTTCTTTGGAATTCCACTTTCTCTGGTATGAAGTGGTGGGTACAGAGGCTATGCTCAAGTCAAAGGATGGGAAAACATTTGAGGAGAAAGATTTTATTCAGCTGAATAAAACCCATCATGGATAAATAATCAGTGAGCGCTTTATGAAGTCGCAAAGAATTTGCTCTCAACCTGTTAAACATTGCTGAGCATTCACAATATAGTTCTTCCCATGAGCACTCACATTCACCCAGATTTTAGCAGAGCACTTGTTGCTGCCAGTGCAGACTGGAATTGCCACACTACAATTTTGAATGATGAACACACACAAAGCAGCCTCCTTGAAGGACTATTCATTCATCACACATAACCAACATGCTGCTAGGTGCTTGGATTTCACTCCTGATGTGTTCTTCAGAGTTTCAGCATCTCATCCTGTCAGCCAGCTCCTTGCTCTTGCCCCCAACCTCACCATCTCCCACCCTCCCTTGATCCCACCCCATGATGCCTGTTCTTCATTCACCCATGGTCTCAGGTCCCTCATCGATCCTGGGCTTCAGATGGGTACAATGGCTGCAGCAATTGCCGCTTCTGGTGGCACTTCCTGCAGTGGAGAGCTGCCAGCCTCTGACTGGCCGTCAGCTCTTTGTGGGTGAGATTACCATCCCTGGGGTCCTTAATCCCCAGGAGGGCCCAATGGTTGACCACTTAAATTCCTGCTAGGCACTTACTTAATACTGTGGGCCTTCCCAATGGAGTTGACACAGGGCTCTCCAGCCAGTAGTCGAGACTCCCAATGTCTAAGTTAAATTCTGCCTCCCTGTCGCTAAGTGGAAAACACTGGCTAAAAGATACCAACTAAATGCTCTAATCATTTGTAAATAGTTAAATTTGGCAATTTTTTAGCTGTTTCCAAAGAGTTTTCTTATCAAAGTGCACCATAAAGGATTGGCATTATTAAGAAATTGGCATTAGGTAGAAATAGAGGCTGATGTTGCTTAAAGTGCGTGGGCCATTGCATTGTGTTTGTACGAAGGGGATTAGTATTACATTGGAAAATATGACAATTGTGAAGATGCTTGCCGTATGCTTTTTACTGACAGATATTTCCATGCTCTATGTACACGCTGCAGCAGGAATGACTGCTACTTCATTGTACAGCTGTTGTTAGATCTGCAAAGTGTCACATAGTTCTTGATGCCCTATTGCAAATTGAGCTGAAATCCATACAGCTCCCAATAATCAGTGAATGTGATAGGTCAGAGTGGGAGAAGGAACTTGGGTTTACATGAGGCAAGGAGGTCTGAATCTTGGGAAGGGATTTTGCTTGAGTCTGCACCTGCTACCCCAGGTATCAGATCTTGCCTGGTGAGAGCTTTGCAGGTTTCCCTGGCATGCAAGTCAAGGGGCACAGGTAACAGGGACGTCTGTTGTAGGAAAAATGTTAGAATCTGTGATCAAGGAGAAAATAGCAAGGCATCTTGAGGAGAATTGTTTGGTAGAGCAGACGCAGCACGGTTTAGTTAAGGGGAAGTCGTGTCTGACAAATTTATTGGAGTTCTATGAGGATGTGTCTAGGGCGGTGGATAGAGGAGAGCCGGTGGATGTGGTCTTTCTTGATTTTCAGAAGGCGTTTGACAAGGTGCCTCACAAGAGGTTATTACAGAAGGTCAGGGGGCATGGAGTTGGGGGTAGGGTGTTAGCGTGGATAGAGGATTGGTTGTCAAATAGGAGGCAGAGAGTGGGGGTTAATGGGTGCTATTCGGATTGGCAGTTGGTGACTAGTGGAGTGCCCCAGGGGTCGGTGCTGGGGCCTCAGCTATTTACCATTTATATAGATGATCTGGAGGAGGAAACCGAGTGTATGGTGTTGAAATTTGCTGATGACACCAAGATTGGTGGAACGGCAAATTGTGCGGAGGGTGTGGAGAGTCTGCAGAAGGATCTAGATAGGCTGGGCAAATGGGCCAGGAACTGGCAAATGGAATTTAATGTTGGCAAATGTGAGGTTGTCCACTTTGGTAGGAAGGACTATTACTTACGTGGCGAAAAACTGCAGCATGCGACGGTGCAGAGGGACCTCGGGGTCCTTGTGCATGAGTCGCAAAAACCCAGCCTGCAGGTGGTCAGGAAGGCGAATGGGATGCTGGCCTTCATAGCGAGGGGGATTGAATATAAAAGTAGGGAGGTCTTGCTGCAGCTGTATAGGGCACTGGTGAGGCCGCAGCTGGAGTACTGTGTGCAGTTTTGGTCGCCGCACTTACGCAAGGATATTTTGGCCTTGGAGGGAGTGCAGAGGAGGTTTACTAGGCTGATTCCAGAGTTGAGGGGGTTGAACTATGAGGAGAGGCTGAATAAACTAGGCTTGTACTCGTTAGAGTTTAGAAGAATGAGGGGTGATCTCATTGAGACATATAAGATGATGAATGGGATGGATAGGATAGAGGTGGAGAGGCTCTTCCCGCTCAGAAAGGACAGTAGGACTAGAGGGCACAGCCTCAAGATAAAGGGGGGGCGGTTTAGAACGGAGTTGAGGAGGAACTTCTTCACTCAAAGGGTGGTGAATCTCTGGAATTCTCTGCCCGTTGAAGTGGTGGAGGCTGCCTCGCTAAATATTTTTAAGACGCGGGTTGATAGGTTTTTGATAGGCAAGGGGATTAAGGGTTATGGGGAGAGGGCAGGAATGTGGAACTGAGCCATGACAGACCAGCCATGATCCTGTTGAGTGGCGGGGCAGGCTCGAGGGGCTAGATGGCCTACTTCTGCTCCTATTTCTTATGTTCTTATGTCTGGATGGCATTCTCTGCCCACCCACCGTCATCTTTCTCTTTCTGCTCCTCTGAGGATAATGAGTGATCAGCACCATCGTCTAGCACCAGCTCCATTCCCCTCTGTAATACCAGGTTGTGCTGAGTGCAACATATCACCACAGTGCCTTAAACTTGAAAGATGTCCCCAGAATGTTTAAGGTACCAGAACAGCATGTAACGCAAAGCAGTGACCGAGTCAATGGTTGTCTTGATTGTCAGATGGTAACAGTTGCATCTCTCATGAGCCTCTGTGGTGGATTCTGTCACAGGGCCGTTAGCAATGTCTTATTGTTTACGGGGAAAAGGCGGGAGAATGGGGTTGAGAAACATATCAGCCATGATCAAATGGTGAAGCAGATTCAATGGGCTGAATGGCCTAATTCTGCTCCTGTATCATGTATTCTTCAGCAGCTAGTGTAGCTTTGAAGACACATTCCAAAAATGGAGGTTGACTTCTACATCGAATATAAAATGTGCCAGACCAAGCAACAGAAAGGAAAGTAAATACTTGGAGTCAACTCCATTAGGAGACACTGGGAAGGTAAAAAAGCCAAACTTTAATCCTTTTGGGGAGAAAGAGAAAATTTTCAATACTTTAGTTGAAAAATCCAATCTATTCTGTTGCCTCGTAATAGACATTTGCGTTGTCAGAAAATAAATCACTTTGCACCTGTCTAACTGTACTCAGCAAAGGAAATAAATTCAAAGAGAGAACGTACGAACTCCACACTGACATTCAACTGAAGTTGGACCTGGGTCCCTGGCGCTGTGAGGTAACAGTGTTAATCACTAAAGTGCTAAAGTTACAAATGATCTTTCTTTCATGAAACAATAAAGTTCAGTGATGTTCTCCCATGATATGATTGAAATTCATACAGTTATACTACATTTTGGCAGTTATTAAAGATAGTACTTTCAAAACTGGTTTAATCAAGGTACTTGTGTAGGTCTAAACATGCATTTTGGCATCAAAGCAGTAGGGTTGTCTTATACACTGGGTTGACTTCTACACTGTGATCTATAGTACACTTTGTCACTCCTAAGCCATCCACAGACACTATGATGGGCTGAAGAGTTGGGGCACCTGAGGATCCCTCAGTATGAATGCATCATGGCAACTACTGAGAATCTTACAAACACTTGCAGGATCCTTTTGCAGTTGTCACATGCCGGCTGTTCATAGTAAGAGTGTGATTTCTTCCTAATTACAAGTACACCTGGCTGATCTGACAGTGTCCTGACAGACTGCATCCATGTGTCTATCACATTCTGAACGTGGGTGACTCCTGTGTGGTGAACGTAATAGCCTTCTGGCTCTGCTGGCAGTATCCATTTTGGACCAAGTACAGTCCGGTACC
Organism: Carcharhinus amblyrhynchos; assembly: GCF_965287045.1. Lineage (NCBI taxonomy): Eukaryota > Metazoa > Chordata > Chondrichthyes > Carcharhiniformes > Carcharhinidae > Carcharhinus > Carcharhinus amblyrhynchos. The sequence goes on from NC_137335.1 coordinate 61,852,994, forward strand.
CTCACATACAGGACATTTGAAATCTGAGTGGTGCAGCTGTGGGCAGGCGGATTGCAAGATGCTGCGAATGTTGGCAGCCAACCCCTGGAGTAATCCGTATGCAGAATAATTCATTGTCCGGTGACATTAAGCATTAGTCAGTAGGTGTCCACCCAATCCTTCTGACATTAGGACCTCCTCTATAAGGGCACAGAGGTCTGCTATGACAATAAAACCATCTACATCCTTTGCAATCTCTTCTACATTCAGGAGACCAATAGTGGATTGGGTGACCACTTTGAAGAACACTTCCATTCAATCCATAAACATGAGCTCAAGATCCAGTCTTCCAGTGTATTTCTCTGCCTTGCTACCACTCTGACCTCATTTCCTTTGGTCCCCTGCAGCTGAAACTAAGCTTAAGAAACAGGACCTCATCTGTCAATTAGTCACTCTATAGCCTTCCAAACAACTTCAGGTCATAACCTCTGCCTCCAATTTTCTTTTCTTTTCTCTACACTGGTTTTGGTTTGAGATTTTTGTCTCTTGATTTTGAACAGCAGTTCATGAATCTGTCAGCCATAACTCCTGTAGGAACATTTTTTGTTTCTTTACTTGTCCTTTAGGCCTTGGAAAATCATTTAATCTTTCTTTACTTCCAATTTATCACAGACCTTCCTCTTTGTCTTTTTTCCACCCTCAGGCCCTTTGACTTGCTTAATACCTATATCAGCAACTTATCCCACTCCTAATGGAAGATTCTGTTTCACCCTCCATAGGTGCTGCCAGATTCACTGAACATTTCCAATATTTTAGCCTCACTTTTATGGCTGTTCCCACAGGAGCAACAAGAGCAGCACAGAGGGCTGGGATTTGCGTAGCCTTTAAGCATTTTTTGGACTTGACTTACTAATAGTTGCTGTTTCTATAAATGAGAAATAACATTTCCCTTTTAGACCTATAAATAATATGTACTTTAATAATTTCTTATCAATATATCTTTCAACTTGGTGAGAATTTAATAAAATGATTGTAAGTGAACTCTTTAAAAACTTCCTGTGAGAGCACAGGTACATTTAATGTACTGATGCTACGTGAGGGCCTTGTAAGATTCAAACATTTTAAGTTCACAAAGAGTCACCTTTTTTCTTTGTGGAATAATGAATATACTCCTGAAAGTTAAAGCAGAACTGTAACAAAAGTGACCCTAATTTATTCCTTTTTCTACAGGATTGTTGAAATCTACAGTAGAAGACTTCAAGGTACTACTAGTTCAACTATAATCTGTATTTTTATTTCCTCATTTAGTTATCCTCGATGTATTACTGCCCCTTAATTCTCTTTTTCTCAAATCCATAACTTAATTTATCAATATGCTGACCTAACTTTAAGTTTGTGTAATTCAACCTGCCTTACAACAGATATATGATCACTTTGGATACAAGTTATAGATTGGGTGCTTAGTTTCACTTGGTTTCCATTCCATTTATGCCATGGTTCACATCAGTACATCTGGTAAGACCAGGCATACTGGCAGACCAAGCAATATATGTTAAAACTATCTAGGGATCTAGACACTAATATGTATTGGAAGAATCATAAAATAATCTATTCATAAAAAAACTTTTCATGTGGTCCCCGAGGCAGCAATAATCCTGTTTCTGATTTTGGGGCTTGTGGTGAGGTAGTGGATTGGAGGGAATGGGGAGTTAGCCCAACACTGCCCTCAGCCACTCCACCTCCACTAGACTTTCCAGCTTGGATGAAATGGTAGGTACAGCAACATCCTTAGCAGTTTGGGTTCATGTCAAAGATAGACAAATTAAAATCCAGCAACTGTTATCACACAACACAGTTATATCTCTTGAGGTTTGCCTTTGCGGTAAACCAGAATTTGCTTTTCTAAACAGGCTTTCTTCATAGACGCAGTTTGCTTGGGAGTTAAATAGCTATTGCTGTTGACTGTGATCTAAAAGCCAGCTCCCTCCATAGGTTTCAGTGTATCCTTAAATATGTTTCTTCTCTTCATTCTTTCTCTATTCTAATCTAACTTCTCGAGAATTGCACTCTCCTGGACTTAATTACCTTCATCTCTTGATCTTAGCTTTTAGAGTTTAAAAGCAAAGTAAACGCATGTTATGAACATTTCCTTGACATCTCTCCTTCACACCTTCTTTTAAACCTTTAATAACTTATTCAAGTCATTCATGTTCTGACCACCCTCCCCATTGTTACCAACTTGCCTTAGATAAACATCTGTTTACAGTGTAGTTAAGCTCATCAATATATCAAACACACTAATTACATTAAGTCACTTTGCCCCTGGCCTTACTTAGCTTACATATTGCCACAGATTAAAATACATAGCTAGAACATTACCAGCAGAAAAAATGTTCAGTTTCTTGGATTTCACTGATAATTTCATGATACTTTCCTGATAGGTTTAAAAGCTGAGGTCCGAACAGGCACATTCCAGCACTATCATCACATGCATTGTGCTTAGATTTGAATTTAGGTTTGATTTATTATGACCTGAATTCTCCAGTTTCACAAGCCCCGCTACTGGTGCCAATGAGAATTGGCCACTCAGCCAAATTTCCATTCACAGCAGCAGGAACGGAGAATCCCAGCTGCAGGCGAGGTTGGAGAATCCAACCCTACATTTTGCATCTGGTGAATTTTAATTCCTGTATATTTTTGCGGATCGTCTCTCCTACATACATTGGAGAGGTATATCCTGCATTTCATAATCAAATCTTGTCCTTACTTGAGAACATCTTCTCGCAATTTCAATACTAATGTTCATCTCCTAATAGCAGTTTGTGGCTGTCTTGGTTTCTGTAACACGAAACAGTAAACAGAAGAGTCTCACTTGATTTAGCTGAAGGCAGACTAGTTAGCAGGAATTGATATTATCTTACTTAAAGTGGTATGGTAGCATCAGCTGAACAAGAATGTCAATTGATTAGATCGCCATCAATGTCCTGGGCATGTCTGTGCAGTTGATAGGACTTCAACAGTGGCTAATTCTCACACATTTGACAAAAAGATTTAGTAAATCAAGTTTTCATTCTGACTGAGCTAAAGGTGCTCCCACTTACTCCAGTTTCTTATGCAGCACTGGACATGTCTTCCCCATTATTATTTAAACAAAAACCCTCCAGATGCTAAGTGTGTGCATCATTAACAAGATGCACTGCAGCAATTCACAAAGGCTTTTTCAACGACACGTAACTTCTACCATCTAGAAGGACAAGGCTAGCAGGTGCATAAAAGTATTACCATGTGCAAGTCCCCTTCCAAGTCACACATCGTGTTAGCTTGGAATTATGATACTGTTGCTGAGTAAAAATCTTGGACTTCCCTCTCAAACTGCTCTATGGATGTGCTTACCCCACACAGACCACAGCATTTCAGTAACACCAGCAGTTCACTATCACCTTTTCAAGGGTAGTTAGGGAAGGCCAATAATTACTGGCCTTGTCAGCAACACTCATACCATGAAAATGAATAAACAAAATATCAACCCAACCAACAACATGCTTTCATAGATGTATTTATTCTATTTTCTGCCTGTAAGCTATTTAGTCCTTTTTTATAGGTGATCTACTTCAACTTGCATCTCCTTTTTTGAAACAAATGAAACATCTCCTTAAACAAGTCTGTGTAGCATGGGATAGAAGGATCATATGTATGGCAACCCCATTGTCAAGACAACAAAAGATCTGAAATGGGAACATTCCAATGTTACTTACGTTTATAGTTTCTTTTACAAATGGAAGCATTCTCTACTGAGATTCCACGAGCTCTGAACGACCTGGAATAAATGTACATGGGCATAAACTAAGCTAGGTGTTTGTCCACTTGGAAGCAATGGTAATTATTTACCTTACCTTAGCAATGGGATCATAGAGAACTTCCTAGTTCATTTCTTAGAAGATCTTAATTTCAGAAGAGTTGGAATTTTTTTAAAGAATAGTTATGGTCTTAATTATGTATTTTTGTAAATTCATATTATACCATTGAAGCTTTACTTCGTTCAATACAAAGTTCGATAAACTCTAAAGCCACACAATGGATATTTGTGAAGCCATGCCCAAACTTCTTGTAAAAAGCAGTTTCCAATTCCATACCTACTGAATGGCTAACATTGCTTCTTTTTAAAATTTTCCTTGTTCAAGAACTCTTCAATAATGTTTGACAGTATTATCCTTACACACCTCATTTGCAAGGAGAATTTACATTTTACATAGAATGAGGTAAAACCAGCAACACTGTAACATGAGTACCTCCCATTATGGGGAGGAATCTCACCAAAATTTCTCTAATGTCAGGCTCAGACAGAAAGCCGGCATGAAGCTTTTCAGCTCCATAGACTAGTTTTCGCTCCAGAATTTGAGCCTCTTAATCAAAAAAATGTCTGGACACAGTTTATACCATTACTTTGGCGAGGTAGGACTTCATAGAGCCAGCAAACCTGACTCCACTGAGGTCAGGATATCGTTTTTAAACCCCAATCAGAAAAAAAGTAAATGTCACCCCTTACCACTGAGATGTCAGGGGATCTCGTCCTTTCATTTTTTGGGGGGAGGGGTGCCTGTCTCCAAGCACAGAGATCGAGATCTTAATCGAAACGTCAGCTCTTTTCTCTCCTTACAGATGCTACTAGAGCTACTGAAATTTTCCAGCATTTTCTCTTTTGGTTACAGAGATCAAGATATTCTTTAAAAAGGACGTTCCCAACTCTGAACACCAAGTCTGGCTGGAGACTCCCCGGATGAGCTCATTAGCATCTTTCCAATGGGTGAATCCCTCTGACAGACTCTGCCAGCAACAGCAGGAAAGATTCCTGTTTTCCCACAGGCATGGGCACTTAGCCTGATAATGGGAGAATTTGGCCCTCTAAGCTGTCTTTTATGTTTAACCTGAATGCCTCCTTTTATTCACACACTTCTTTTAATTTATATCACTCATCTGGAGAATGATTTTCTGACCTCGCCGTGCCTGGTGTAGATTGCATCAATCCTCGAGAATAGCAGCGAGCTAAACATCCATTTCGCACCTGGCAACAAACAGTTTGCAAATTTCCTGGGGCCTTTCCAACGGCATGAACCGGATTGTGCCCAGAAATGGTGCAAGGCCGATTAACATACTTAAAGGAGTATTTAAATATGCATAGCACATTAAAATCACAGTGCAGGGAGTTCACCAGCCTTCAGGCTCTGCACGATAACAGAAAGAATCACTATTGGTCTTCACTAGCAGAGATCTGGCGCAATAGTTATGCCGGGGGCTCAGAGGCCATTGAAGCTCCTGAGTGGTTGGGGGCATGGCCGGGCAGTGTCCACCTGTTAATGCCCACCGGACATCTTGATAGTGCCTGTTGGATGCCCCAGCAATGTGCCGGGAGCAGCGTCAAGGGGTGGGGCCTAAGTGGAGGCTATGATGAAGTGGGCTATAAGAGGGGGGCCATGCAAGAGTGCATCATGTTAAGAGGTCATGTTGATGCAGAATTGCCAAATTCTGACACAATCGCCCCCACAGTTAACATTTCAGTTGATGATCTTTCATCAGTGCTGTAGATATTTGTTGGAGGTGGACTGGATTTTCAGACTGGAGGCCAGTTATCAGCAGTGTACCACAAGGGTCAGTGCTGGGTCCTCTGTTTTTTGTGATTTTTATCAATGACTTGGAAGAAGAGGCTGAAGGGTGAGTTAGTAAATTTGCTGACGACACCAAGATTGGTGGAGTCGTGGATGAGGTGGAGGGCTCTTGCAGGCTGCAAAGAGACATTGATAGGATGCAGAACTGGGCAGAAAAGTGGCAGGTGGGGCTTAACCCTGATAAGTGCGAGGTGATTCATTTTGGTAGGACAAACTTGAATGCAGATTACAGGGTCAACGGCAGGGTTCTAAGGAATGTGGAGGAGCAGAGAGATCTTGGGGTTCATATCCACAGATCTCTGAAGGTTGCCACTCAGGTGGATAGAGCCGTAAAGAAGGCTTATAGTGTGTTAGTGTTTATTGACAGGGGGTTTGAGTATAAGAGCCGTGGGGTTATGCTGCAACTATACCGGATGTTAGTGAGACCACATTTGGAATATTGTCTTCAGTTCTGGTCACCTCATCATAAGAAGGATGTGGAAGCATTGGAGAAAGTGCAGAGGAGATTTACCAGGATGCTGCCTGGTTTAGAGGGTAGGTATTATGTGGAAAGGCTGGGGCTTTTCTCTTTGGAATGGAGGAGGATGAGAGGCGACTTAATAGAGGTTTACAAGATGATGAGAAGGATTGATAGAGTGGACATGCAGAGATTATTTCCTCAGGTGGATGTAGCTGTTACTGGGGGGCATAACTATAAGGTTCATGGTGGGAAATATAGGAATAATGTTCGGGGTAGATTCTTTACTCAGACAGTGGTTGGGGTGTGAAATAGACCGCCTGCTGTGATAGTGGAGTCAGACACTTTAGGAAATTTCAAGTGGTTATTGGATAGGCACATGGAGGGGATAGCTTGATCTTGGGTTTGGACATAGCTCGGCACAACATTGAGGGCCAAAGAGCCTGTACTGTTCTATGTTCTATGACACTGAAAATCTCTCTCTTGTTTGCCCACTATAGTCCAAGAACGAATGACCAAGCAAATTGCTGTGGCAATTACAGAGGCTCTGAAACCAGCTGGAGTAGCAGTTGTCATAGAAGCAACGTAAGCATTCTCTTATTTAAGCCTACACTTCTTTTTGTTATGTACTGGCTATCGTGTTATTTAATGGAATGGGGAGTAACTTTGGTTTTACACAATATAAAAAAAATTAACCCAAATAATTTTTTACATGGGTATATTTAAGAATAGGCCAGATGAATAATGCCTGCATGTCCTTAACCATCATAAAGAGAATTACATTTCACAAAATGATTATATTCAGTCACTTTCCTTTGTTCACGACCCTATCACAAATTTGTTTACCCGCTTGAATGCAGTTGTAGATTTAATCATGGTCCACAGTCCAAAACTGCACTCATCTGAAATGTAAAATGTTGGAATCTCATCTTTCCCACGCCTCTGCCATGGAGAAAGCCACCCAACTGTGGCACAAGTGACTCACCAATGTCTTGCCAGTGGGATCTTGAAAGGTCAATGAAAATTTGCATTGTTCACCCGCCTCACTGCTGGAGAACCTGTGGTGGAGGTCAACATCAATGGGATCAGAAAATCCCACTCTTGGACAATCAAGACAAAGTATAAAAAAAATTAACTCAAATAATTTTTTACATGGATATATTTAAGAATAGGCCAGACGAATAATGCCTGCATGTCCTTAACTATCATAAAGAGAATTTCATTTCACAGAATGATTATATCCAGTAACTTCCCATTGTTCATGACCCTCTTTATCACAAATTTGTTTATCCACTTGAATGCAATGTAGATTTAATCACAGTTCACAGTCCAAAACTGCACTCATCTGACATGTAAAATATTGAACTCTCATCTTTCCCACCTCTCTCTCGTGGAGAAAGCCCTGCCACCCCACCATGACACAGGTGGCTCGCCAATATCTTGCCAGTGAGATCTTGCTGTCCCACCAAAGTCAATGAAAATTTTCATTGCTCGCCTGCCCCACTGTTGGAGAACCTGTGGTGGGGGTCAACTTCAATAGGACCAGAAAATCCCACTCTTGGAGAGTCAAGACTGGGAAAACCACTGAGTAGATGCAGGCACACAACAACTGCCTCCATATAATGAGGGCTACCATGCTTAGCATTGGTCACCATGGTATTGATGGCCATGCACTAATTGCATCAAAACACACCCTGTGCTGAACCACACTTTCTCAGTAAACAGCCTGAGATGGGAAAGGTGGATAATATTGGGTGAAAGCAAAATGCGGGGAAAACAACACAGCATGTGTGGAGAAAGAAACAGAGTTAAGAGAACAGGAGCAAAACCAGATAATGCTGGGGAAAACTCAGCAGGATTCTGACTGAAAAGGTTGGCCCTATCCTCTCTCCACAGATACTGCCAGACCTGCTGAGTTTTTCCAGCACTTTCTGCTTTTGTTTCAGATTCCGGCATCCGCACAATATTTTGCCTTTATTTAAGAAAATGGGAGGATTGATTGTGTCCAGCTAAGTGTCTGACTGCCTGGTAACTGCATCAAGCCTCCTGGAGAGAAGTTTTGTGAGTTTCCCACTGGTTCTTCAGCCAGTGGGCAAGATCTCATTAAATCCTACTCTCCGTCCACAGATTCTGCCGGCCCTTTTGGACATTTCCGTCTTTTTTTTTACATTTCAGTTTTTCAGCATCTGCAATTTTTTGCTTTTGCCACATTTGAAGGCATTGTTATGAAGTTGGGAGGCATGTAGTCAAGTGTACTATCCTTAACTAGGGATCTGTTGATCTGACAATGAGTGAATGAGTTATAAAGCATTACATTTACAATTCTTCATCGCTTTTTGTACTTACTTTCTAAAGCTTCAAAGTTTATTTATTATTTATTAGTGTCACAAGTAGGCTTACATTAACACTGCAATGAAGTTACTGTGAAAATCCCCATGTCGTCACACTCCGGTGCCTCTTTGGGTGCACAGAGAGAATTTAGCATGACCTATGCACCTAACCAGCACATCTTTCAGAGGAGGAAACCGGAGCACCCGGAGGACACCCACGCAGACACAGGGACAATGTGCAGATTTTCCCCGTACAGACAGTGCCCCAAGCCAGGAATCGAACCCTGGATCCTTGCACTTTGAGGCAGCAGTGCTAACCACTGTGCCACCATGCCACCCCGGGTAAAAGGTAATGTCACTGGCAAGGCAGGCATTTATTTCCCATCGCTAGTTGCCCTTGAGAGAGGTAGTGGGGCCTTTTTGAGCTCCTGCAATCTGTATGATAAGGGTACACCCTAAATGGACTTGTAGGATTTTGATCAAGTGACGATCAAGAACAATAATATATTTCCAATTTAGGATGGTACATGACTTGGAAATGATCTTAGTGGCAACGATGTTTGTATGTACCTGTTGCCCTTTATATTTATGAATGGTGGATTTTGCAGGATTATGAGGTGCCACCAAGAGCACCAAAAACATAGAGAAAAGTGGAATGGACACTTTGATACAAAGTATCATTTCGTTTTTATGCATACATTTTATATCCTGAAATTTTCTATGGGATTTTACAGCCTCACTTGTCCCAAAACTGTAAAATCCCACCCGAGGTCAACGGACCTTTCCATAGTCATAAGAACTAGGAGCAGGTGTAGGCCATCTGTCCCTCGAGGCTGTTCCGCCATTCAATAAGATCATTGCTGATCTTATTGTGAAGGGAGGCCTGATTGTGTCCAGGTTAATTGTCTGACTGCCTGGTAACTGCATCAAGCTCATGGAGAGAAGTGATGTGAGTTTCCCCCCAGTTCTCCAGCCAGTGGGCAAGATCCTTTGCCCACTCCGATTCCCGCGGCAGGAGGGACAGTAAAATTCCAGGATTTAACTCAACGATATTTATTGCTTCATAGAATGAGGGGACAGTGCAGAAGGAGGGCATTCAGCCCATTGAGCCTGCACCAACCACCAATCCCACCCACAGCTTATCCCTGTCACCCCACATATTTACCCTACCAATCCTCTGCGCATCTTGGGTCACTAAGGGGCAGTTTAGCATGGTCAATCAATCTAACTTGCACATCTATGGTGTGTGAGGAAACTTGAGCACCCAGAGGAAACCCGTGCAGACACAGGGGAATGAACAAACCCCACAGAGACAGTCACCTGAGGCTGGAATTGAACCCGGGTCCCTAGCACTGTGTGGCAGCAGTGCTACCACTGTGCCACCCCTTCATGCCTAAGAAGTATTTTCTAATATTGCAGCTATATTGTAATTCATCTGTCAATCTGGGCTGCGAATAGTAAGCTGCTTGACTATGGAAGTCATCGCAACCAATTTCAATTCTGTCCCCACTGACTTTCCACTGGGATCAACAGGTGCAGAAAACTTAGCTGACCTCTCCCTTCTCTAGTTTACAATTACTGCGACAAGTGTTGAATCACAACAAAATCAGATAAGAAAGCACAGAATAGCAAACACTTCTGGGACATTGGCGTCTGATGGCTTAACAGCTAAGCAATTACGGTATACATATGGAAAAAGCCATGATACAAGTGAAAATTGAAGCAGGAAAACCTCTTCAAATGGCAGAAATGATGTGAATAATAGTTAATCAGTCTGATTGTAGAGTTCATACTCTTAATTAGATTATAATGTAATGTGGCCTTAATCTCGAGATGAACTATAAAAACATTTTGTAATAAAGGCAGAAGGCCTCATGTGAACAAGATTATTAGTGGCAAGGTAAGAGCAAGGGGCAATGGCCCCACAATCTTTCTCGTGCTAACATGAAGCGATAACTGTAGCTTTAATGTACATTTAAGATTGATTAGTGGCTAATTTAAAATCTTGTTCACAGGCACATGTGCATGGTGATGCGTGGTGTGCAGAAAATTAATAGCAAGACGCTGACTAGCACAATGCTCGGAGTTTTTCGTGAAGACCAAAAGACGCGGGAAGAATTCCTCACACTGACAAATCATTAGAGGAATCATTCATTCCCATTCTTTCTCTTGCTGCAACTTTAAAGAAACCTGCTGACCTGCATTGAGAACTGGATGACACTGAAGCAATAACTTCTGTTTGCCTGGAGGTTTAAAAAGAACAATGCTGAACATTCCAAGCAACATGTTTAGTTCAAGCTGGGGAACTAAGATCTTAACAGGATAATATGGGAAGCAATGTTTTGATGTTATTATGCTCTATTTTAGTAGGATAAATGCATTTATTTTATTACCTACGTATTTGGTATCTAATTTTATTGTTTCATTTTACTATTACAATCTGGAAAGATTTCTGGTCTCATGGAGGCTAATGCTTAATAATACAAAATGCTTAAACTAATAGTGGCAGTTCTATACTGGCAGCTGATTTATTTAATTTCTCAGGTAGGGAAGCCAATCAGATAGTAAGTTTGGGCAATGGTAAAATAGGAAATATTCAACCAACTCAATAGTTCTCAATGCAACAATCTAATGATTTTTGTTAAAGTTCAAAACGAGGTATACTATGAAAGGTCTGACACTGGGAAGTTCTGAAGAACGAAGGGGTCTTGGTGTGTTTGTCCATAGATCTCTGAAGGCGGAAAGGCCGATAAATAGGATGGTGAAAAAGGCATTTGGCACACTTGCCTTTATCAATCGGGGTATAGATTACAAAAGCAGAGGGGTCATGATGGAGTTGTTTAGAACTTTGGTGAGGCCACAGCTGGAGTACCGTGTGCAGTTCTGGTCGCCACATTATAGGAAGGACGTGAACACACTGGAGGGGGTGCAGAGGAGATTCAGCAGGATGTTGCTTGGGATGGAACATTTAGGTTATGAAGAGAGGTTGGATGGGCTTGGGTTATTTTCATTTGGAGCAGAGAAGACTAAGGAAGGGGTGACCTGATTTGAGGTGTTCAAGATTATGAGGGGCAAGGACAAGGTGGATAGGGAATAGTTGTTCCCCTTAGTTGAAGAGTCACTTACATGGGGACACAAATTAAAAGTGAGGGCTGGGAGATTTAGGGAGATTTGACAAAAAACCTTTTTACTTAGAGGGTGGTGCCGATGTGGAAAGCACTGCCTGGGCAGGGTGAGGGAAGTGGGAAGCCTCACATCTTTTAAAAAGTAGCTGGATGAGTACTTGGCACGTCATAACATTCAAGGCTATGGGCTAAGTGTTGGCAAATGGAATTAGATGCATCGGTGCAGACTTGATGGGCCAAAGGGCCTCTTCTGCACTGAGGTTACGCAATAGCCTCATCTGGAACCTGGGTACCAGTCAGCCCAGATTGATAAATTGAGCGTCTCCTCTCTCTCTCTCTCTCACTTGTCTGTTGCCTTCAAGGCTCCCAACATGAGCTGGATCCTTAATTTTGCAGTGCTGGCACAAGATAATCTCTAGCCACAAGATAATTGATGTGGTAAATTGAGAAATAGTTGTTGCAAAGTGTGCTTACGTTTTAGCCATTGTTGCAACCAGATAGAGGCAGCTTCACTTTGCATTCAGTTGTGTAACTGCAGACTCAGAAGAACTAACTCTGGGAACATCTAATGGAAGGTTTTCCAAACCCCATTAACAACCCTCAACTAGAACGAACATAAAAATGGTCAAACTTTCTTTTTTTTAAAAAAACAAAAACTACGATATGGTTCTTTTACTTTGATTTTTTTTAAATTATATTTGAACATGTTCATTGGTTCTCCTTTTTCTGCTCCATTTTGCAGTTGTAAATTGCTTTTGCAAAATAATAAATTTATTGCTTAGCCGGTATATCAATGTGTGATGGGTTACAAAGCTATTGTATCTCATGGTCTAGGTTTGATATCTGGACTGTGCTGAGATAGCTGAGATCCGTAAGGGTGTAACCATTTTTATTTGTTCCTGGGATGTGGGTGTCGCTGGCTGGGCCAACGTCTGTTGCCCATCCCTAATTGCCATTGCGAAGATGGTAGTGAGCTCCCTAAGCACAGTCCATGTGGTGTAGTTACATCCTCAGTGCTGCTGGGGTGGGAATTCCAGAATTTTGACTCTCCAGCAGTGGAGGAATGGCAGTTTAGTTCCAAGTCAGGATAGTGTACAACTTGGAGGGGAACTTGCAATTGGCGGTGTTCCCATGCACCTGTTGCCCTTGTTCTGCTTGGTTGCAGGTCTGGAAGGTGCTACTGGTGGAGCCATTGTGAGTCGCTGCAGTGTATCTTGTAAATGATGCATCCTGCGGCCACAGTGTGGAGGGACTGAATGTATAACGTGGTGGGTGGGATGCCAATCAACTGGGCTGCTTTTTACTGGATGGCGTTAAGCCAAGAATGTTGCTTGAGCTGCACTCATCCAGACAAGTGAAGAGTCACATTCCCTTTTTGTGCCTTGTAGATAGTGGACTTGAGGATCTGGGGAGTCTGCAGGTGAATTATCCAGTGCAGAATTCCCAGCCTTTGACCAGCTCCTGAAAGCACAGTCTATGTTAATAGCGAGGAATGCATTAATGGGAGATGGCTAGATCCTTTCTTGTTGGAGATGGTCATGGCCTGGCACTTGTGCAACACGAATGCTACTTGTCACTTATCAGACCAACCTTGAATGTTGTCTATGTCTTGTTGCATGCACGCATGGACTGCTTTAGTATCTGAGGAGTTGCAAATGCTGCTGAAGATTGAGTAATCATTAACAAACATCCCTACATCAGACCTTATGGTGAAGGTAAGGTCATTAATGAAACAGTTGAATTGGAACACTACATTGTCCTCCATAATCCTGAGCAAGTGAAGGGAAAGACTAAGTGGTCACTATCATTGATCCCAGCTGAGGACAGTAAGGGCAAAACTAGCCTTCCACAGTTGAATAGTCCACCAACACACTCAGTCTAGATTACTTCACCAAGAACAGTGAAATCTTGGAGCATAGCTATTGCTTGGGGAACGTAGCTTAGGTAAGAATCGGTGCCTTCAGGAGAGGAAAAGAGATAACATTGGAACTAGAAATTCTCTTGTTTCTTGTGCTCATATTATTTATATATATATATATATATATATATATATACATCTATAGGATATATGTAATTGTACATCCAACTTTGTAATTTACAACGGAATATATTTTAAAGTATCCGTAAGATACGGATACACCTGACAGGTGATGTTTCCATACAAACCGGGCAGAAATTTGCTTTGAGTGATGGTGCAAAATAGATGCTAACAAATCAACAGCCTATTTTATCACCCACACATACACTCATTGCCCAATTCTGTTATTTCATTGATCTTATGGAATGTGAAATGGACAGATATGTTTTTCATCTGTTGGGTGCTATCATCTATTTTGTGTTATCACCTGTTGTTTCTCACTGTCCAAGATGAATTTTACCCTGAACGTGTTTTTATCAATTCTTCTATTCCAGATGTTAATGAAGGTGTTAATGTTTTTATTTAAAATAGGTAATTGCTTCCAACAAAAGAAGCAGATAAATTGTCCTGCTATAAGCATGCTGAATACCTGTTCATGGATCGCTTTGTCCAGTGTTATATATTATAATACTAAATAGAAAATCAAAAAAAAGTTTTATTTTATTGTATAAATCATCTGTTCAGTTTAAAAATTCTTATATCCATTTTTAGCAGATTATGATGTAATCCATGCCCTTATGAGTAAATAGGAATGCCATTATTAACATAACCCACTCTGAGTCCTGCGAGCTATGGTCAAGGTTGCTTGCAAAGCAAGAGCTTGCTATCATAATAGCACCTTTCATGACCTCAGGATGATACAAAGCACTTTGAGACAAATGAAGTATGTTTGAAAAGAAGGCACCGTTGTAATGTAGGAAATACAGTGGCAATTTGTACTCATAAACTCCCACAAATGGCAGTGGAATATATGATCAGATCATCCGTTTTAGACATTGGTTGAGGGATAAATATTGGCCAGCGTAAAAAGATTATTTTACACACACCGAGGAGGGATTCAAAAGCCAACAGGGTGGAATTTTACCGCCTTGCTCGAGTGAGACCGGAAATTCAAGTCCGAGGTCAGCAGACATTTCCATTGTCCGCCCCTCACCCGCTCCGATTCTATGGCAGGTGGGGTGGTAGAGTTCCAGCGAGCACTTCTGACAGGACAGCACTTCCCCAGTATCAGCCTAGAATATGTGCTTAAGTCTCTGGAGTAGGATGTGGACCAGGCAAGAGTGCCACCACTGAACGAACACATCTTCTGTAAAAATGAAACATTTGTAAAATATATTGCCAACTGGTGCTTTTCAAGAGTTCACATTTCAGAATAACATTCTACTATACGGCCTTAACCACTAATATTGTGTAAAATGTCTTTTGAAATTAAAAATACACATTTCAGTGTTCTGTCAGGTACTATGAGATAAATGTTCTGTATTTCTTATCATTAACTTGTTTGTTGTGTTAAGTGATTAACATTTTCTACTGTTGAACTATTTTTTAAAGGATCTGCAGTCTTTCTGCTGCAGCTATTTGATTCTACATGTCAGTATACGTTGCTGTACCACATTGGATATTTAGTCCCCTTACTGTAAAATGAAAAAAAGCTTAGTTATTTAAAAACACACCTTATGTGTATATTTCAGGAAATGTGCTAAGCCTTTGTGCAATATAAAAGATTTAGATATTGGGGATGTTGTGATGAATGAACGTCAGTGAAAATACTGAACACAGAACTGTTCATTTTTTTACTTGCTGTTTAAGTTTGTGAAAGTATGTGTGCCAATTGTAAAAATGTGCCAAAATATATGTTGCTTCAATTAACATGTTTTTTTTCATAATTAATACAATTAGGATAGCATTATTTATGTCCTCCTCACTTATATGGGTCATTAGAACACACTTATAAATTGTACTTCTTAATTTCATAATGGGTGAAGCCCTGAAATTTTACCATAAAACTTAGGGATACTGAGCATGTTTGATCAAGTTCCTTTTCTAATTTGAGAGAAGCATTAATTCATTCAAACAACTTTGAAAAAGTGAGCCAAGGAATTTCTTACAAATATATTAATATTAATATATTAAATATGTGCTGCAACATTATTGCCTCCACATATGCACCACATATTAAATATGTGATGCAAGATTATTGCTTCCAGGCAAAAGTGTTTAGTTATTAGTGTCACAGGTAGGCTCACATTAACACTGCAATGAATTGACCGTGAAAATCCCCTAGTCGCCACACTCCGACGCCTGCTCGCGTACACAGAGGGAGAATTTAGCATGGCCAATGCACGTACCCAGCATGTCTTTTGGACTGTGGGAGGAAACTGGCGCACTTGGAGCAAACCCACACAGACACGGGGAGAATGTGCAAACTCCACACAGTGACCCAAGCTGGGAATCAAACCCAGGTCCCTGGTACTGTGAGGCAGCAGTGCTTCCCACTGTGCCACCATGTAGCCCACAATAATCTTGCACCACATATTTTCCAGTGCTGTGTAATCTTCAACTGAGATTGAAGCCACAAAATTCCTGCAACATAATCTATATGCTCATTAGACTCTGAATAATTCTTCATGTTGACTCGGTCAGTGTGCCAAGGGGAGCAAGTGCAATTGGAATTACTGATACTTCAGAGAAAGCGAAAAGTAAGACTTCCAGCCAGGAGGAATTTAGGACAGAATCTGTCCATATCAGCATTCCACTATGTTTATTCTGTCCTTTCAAATTCCAGTGGAAATTTGGGCAGTCTAGAGGGAATCAATAATCTTTGTCTGCAAGGCAAAGGCTGTGCTGGGACCAGAGAAACTTTGGCCATGTTTTTTATTGGTTCAGATAGGTCTTCAGAAAGAGAGCTATGGGTTGTTCCTCATTCCAGTGAACATATCAGGATGGCCACATCCAAGTCCCTTTTTAGGTGCAATATATGCTCCCCAGCCATGTAAATAACCCTCTCCTCAGAATTTTGAACACAGTCATCAGCTTAAGGCAGGGGTCCATTGTTCTG
The DNA here is from genome assembly GCF_965287045.1 of Carcharhinus amblyrhynchos. Taxonomy (NCBI): domain Eukaryota; kingdom Metazoa; phylum Chordata; class Chondrichthyes; order Carcharhiniformes; family Carcharhinidae; genus Carcharhinus; species Carcharhinus amblyrhynchos. Next base: position 61,869,524 of record NC_137335.1, read on the forward strand.
CAGTTACACTATCAAGGATTTCAGGGCTATTGTCTTCTAGCTGTGGGGAGGAAATTATTAGTGGGGGTTCCAACTTCTGATTACCTCCTGTTCAGTGTGGATAGTGGGGAGAACTTTGTCCAGGCTCAAACATGAAGAATAATTAACTGAGGAATGTGCCAGAGAAACAACTGAATAGGAAAAATCATGAGGAGTGCCGAATAAGAGAGAAAACCAGCAATGAAAATTCTTCTTTGCCAATACATTGTGCAACTACCACAGCACTTAAAATCAAACATTTGTCTTGAGAATATTATTGTGTAAATTAAAGCATTTGCAAAATTCACTTATCCAAATTATATTATTTTTCTATTAATGGTGGGTTATTTTTGTATTTTGTCAAATTCCTCCTAACTTAATTGATACAAGTCCTACCTTTCACATCTCTCTGTGCAAACTACCAGTTCATGTGGAGGTTACTACCGGTCTAAGCATGGGCCACAGATGATCTAATTTTTGAACATGTTCTTGGAATTTTTAAAAATATATAAATCAGGCACAAAATACCTTTTTAAGACGGCACGTCTATTTTCCACCTACTGTTAGGTCTCATCAGGTAGGCTCTTTGCTATTAAGGTTTTCAAAGAATGTTTTTGACAAGCAAACTACATAAGAACAGTTTACATTTATATAATGCCTTAATCATAATAGAGTATTCCAAGTGCTTCACTGGAACATCATACAAAATTTGACATCAAGCCACAAAAGGTCAGAGAAATAAAGGAACAGCTTAAAGGAGGGAAGAGGTGGAAAAGGTGAGCAAAGGTATCCCAAGTGTATGCAGTCCCAGATGTAAGGCAAGCAAGGTGAAAAATCAAAGCTGACAGTTGGGCTGAGAGAGGTAATGGTGAGATGGAGCTGGGTAATCGAGTCTCGCTCACATTACTGTTCTGTCCGCTATCGAGTTTTAAAAATCACAGAATTGTTACAGCGCAGAAGGCGGCTTGGTGGCACAGTGGTTAGCACTGCTGCCTCACAGCGCCAGCGACCTGGGTTCAATTCCTGGCTTGGGTCACTGTCTGTGACCCAAAAGCCATGGCTTCCAAAGAGAGGAAACATGCTGCCCCTAAATTCAGTCCTACCTCCCTCACTCGAGAACCTGCTGGACATAGTGAACGCCCACTCTAGCTGAAGAGCTTCATCCAAGGCGACCAATCCAGCATGTGAGGTAGTGGCAGCAGTGGTGAGCCCTCCAAGAGAGGGCAGCCACTCAGTGCAGGGAGAGGATAAATGATCTCCTCTTTCCACCAGGGTAAGTCACTGTTCTCATCACTCTCAACTCATGCTCACAAACCCATTACAGATCCCCAGGGATCTCACTCACTGCCAGGAAGAAGGACATCACCACTCATTCTCTCACATGTACCTTCATCTCCTCTGTCAGCCATGTCCGCATTTCGATGCTAATACCACCAATCACAACCCATACATACCAGGCTTCCTTCTCATTGCCTTGGCAGGCATCCTGCTTACATTCTCACTATTGTTGCCATGCAGCTCATAACTAGAGGAAGAGGTCCCAGATCAGGAGTGCAATGCCTGGACTCAAAGTCCTGACTGATAGATGAACACGCAAACAAGGGAGCAGGAGTAGGCCATTCAGCCCCTCAAGCCTACTCTGCCATTAGTAAGATCATGATTGATCTGATAGTAACCTTAAATTTGTTTCTCACCTACTCTCGATGATCCACCACTCCCTTGCTTACCAAGAACCTATCCACTGCTATCTTAAAACTATTCAAAGGCTCTGCTTCTACCACCTTTTCAGGGAGAGACTCATGACCCGATCAGGGAAAATGTTTTGCCTCAGCTCCATTTTAAATGGGCGAGCCCTTGTTTTTAAACAGTGAGATTCTCCGATCTCAGCATGAACTTGCCTGTAGCCATCAGGAGCAGAAAATCCCTGCTTGGATCACTGCTATTAAAGTACGCACACACGTGGTGGAAATCGGTCCCACTCAAAACACTTTACAGAGTTTCCCCAAAAACACCAGCAAAAGTGAATAATTTCTGATCTTAATATTTCACAGGATTATCTTCAACCTGCTTATTGAGCTTCAGTGGCACAGTGGTTAACACTGCTGCCTCACAGCGCCAGGAACCTGGGTTCAATTTCCAGCTGGGTCACTGTCTGTGCAGAGTCTGCATGTTCTCCCTATGTCTGCAGAGGTTTCCCTCGGGCGCTCCAGTTTCTTCCCACACTCCGAAAGGCATGCTGATTAGGTGCATTGGCCATGTTGAATTCTCCCTCAGTGTACCTGAACAGGCGCTGGAGTGTGGAGATTAGGGGATTTTCACAGTAACTTCATTGCAGTGTTAATGTGAGCCTACTTGTGACACTAATAAATACATTTTAAACATTTGGTCCATTATGACTGCACCAGCTCTCCAAATGAGTATTCTGACTTAGTCCAATTCCCTTCTCTTTCCCCAAAATCCTGCCTATTGTTTCTATTCAAGTAATCAACTAATGCCTTTGACTGTCTCAATTGAGCCTGCCTCGACCACAGTTCCTGACAGTTCATTCCAGACCCAAACCACTTGTGTGAAAAACATTTTTCTCACATTGTATTTGCTTCTTTTGTAAATCACTAAATCTGTGCCCTCTCGTTCTTGATCCCTTTACAAATGACAACAGTTAATACCTGTCTACTCTGTCCAGTCGTCTCATTATTTTGAACATCTCAATCAAATCTCTGCTTTGCCTTCTTCTCTCCAAAGAGAACAGTGCCAACCTCTCCAATCTATCCTCATAACTGAAGTTTATCATCTTGTAAACCTTTTCTTAACCCTCTCCAATGCATTCACACTCTTCTAAAAGTGTTGTGCCCAGAACTGTACACAACATTCCAACTGACGTCTAATTAATGTTCTTGTATAAGTTCAGCATAATCTTCATACTCTTTTACCCTATGCCCCAGTTAATAAAGCCCAGGATACTTTATGCTTTATTAACTGCTCTCTCCACCTGTCCTGCCACCTTCAATGATCTATGTCCATTTACACCCAGATCCCTTTGCTCCTGCACCCCTTTAAGAATTACATCCCTTATTTTACATTGTCTCTCCATGTCCTTCCTCTGCAACTTCATCCATTGCGTATCTATCTGCTCAGTCCACCAACTTGTTGGTGTCCTTTTGACATTATACACTGTCCTCTTCACAGTTTACAATACTTCCAATGTTTGTGTCATCCACAAACACTGAAATTGTCCCTGCACACCAAGACCCAGATCATTAATATGTATCAGGAAAAGCAAGGGTCCCAATACTGACCTCTGGGGAACACCACAACAAACCTTTGTCCAACCTGAAAAATATCCATTAACCATCACTTTCTGCTTAATATTATTCAGAGAATTTTGTATCCCTTTTATTACATGAGCTATATATTTTCTCACAAGTCTGTTGTGAAAGTCCATTTACAGCATTATCCTCAACGAACCATTCTGTTACTTTCTCATAAACCTTCAGCAAATCAGTTAAGGCAAGTTGATTTCCCTTTTAAGAAGTCCATGCTGGCTCTTCTTAATCAACCCACATTTTTCTATGCCGAATCGTTATTTCTAGAAGTTTGCGAACCAATGATGTTAAATGCCACTCTTATTTCATACTTTAAACATGAGTAGGCTAAAGCTGCCAGTTTCATCCAGTGATGCTATCTAACTGGGAGGCATTAGGAAGAAACTTGGAATGACTCATTTAGAGATTTGGTTCTTCCATCCAGCAGGGACATGCTTTTCCTGTAAGATCAGGGGACAGAGGGCATGAAACTGAAGGTCCAAAACCTTGAACCGTGCACAATACAGTGCAAAATTCTCAGTTACCATGCCATCCTCAGCAATAGAATGTATAAGTGGAGTGAAATATTTGAGAGAGTAATACGAACAAAATGTCAATTTCCACATCCTGATTGGAGTTTGTTTAGTCTCATCTTTTGTGCTGTTGGAATAGTAAAGTCCAGAAGGAATTATGTAACATGATCGATCCAAATGAAACTGATGCAGCAACTGATGCGGCGGCGCGGGCTCGTTGGGCCGAAGGGCCTGTTTCCCGTGCTGGGTTGTTCTTTGTTCTTTTGTTCTTTGTTCAACCTGAACTTCACCTATATTCTGAATTTTTCACAAATATGTCTTTACATTCCATTGTCGTCAAAGCATTTTATAACTACTGGAACATGCCAGTTTGACTTTGCAAAAGGCCTGAATTTTGAAAGGGAGCAAACAATTTTGTTAAAGATTTACAGAATGGTAAATTTCCTCAGAGATTACCAGTTAGTCCCATTCAATGAAGGAGTCGTAGAAACCTCTGATAAACTATGTTCACATCATTTTCCTGTGGTCTCTTTTCTGGAGCTCTTCAGCTGAAGTTATGAGGTACAAGCTTAAAAACCTCCACTGTGTTCACAAGTAGAATGCATCAACTAATTTTTGCAATGAGCTGAAAAACAATGTTTTAATATCTTTCATCAAACTGTCCTCTTTACATTATAGTAACTGTAAACCTCACCAGGTTGCCTTTTCAAATGTTTCAGTTTCTCTACTCCTCCAATTTAAAAAAAACACATGCCCATATTTCATGCTTTCATCAAGCTAATACCAAAGTACATTGTTTCTGTGTGGCCACAGTTTGTCAGAGGTTTGATGTCTGAAGAAAAGTTAGAAATTTTCAGTTGCGAATTTTGAATCCCTACAGTACAGAAGAGGCCATTCAGCCCATCAAGTCTGCACCAACTCCCTGACAGAGTATCTTTCCCAGGCCTGCTACCCCTCCAATCCCTCACATTTACCATAGCTAACTCATCTAACTTACAGATTTTGGGACACTAATGAGGAATTTAGCATGGTCAATCCACCCAACCTGCACAACTTTGGACTATGGGAGCAAACCAGAGCACCCGGAAGTAACCCACGCAGACAACGTGCAACTCCATACAGACATCTGATTCTGGAACTGAACACAGGTCCCTGGAGCTGTGAGGTAGCAGTGCAAACCACTTTGCCACCATGCCACACAGCATTAAAAGCCACAGAGATAAGGGTTGGAACTTTACCATCTTGCCAGCAACGGAATCTGCATGGCCGAGAAATTTCCGATGACCTCCAGAGAGAACTTCCAATCTCACCCAGGTGAGGCCATAAAATCCCACTCATGTAACATGTTAAATGGCACAAAAAAATTATTATATTTAGAACACGACTAATGGAATTCTCCCATCTTGGACTACGTCCCAAGGGCTGGAGATGGGAATGCGGAATGCTTTCCACTGCAAAGACTAGCGGGTAAACAGGCCATATCTTCAGACCACAACATAATTAATTAGGCATCCATGGGAGTTATGCCGTATTCCTTGTCCTCCAATGGGTTTCCTGATTCTCCGTAATAGGCAGGCAGCAGTGAAAGGTCTCAGGGAAATTCACGTCAGCGTGAAACAGATTTTTTTGGATTTCCCACCAAATTTTACCCCCTTCCCACCCAGTAATTGAACTGGAAGGGCTGGGGAATGGTGGGGAGGGCTGGGGGTGGGGGTTGGTGGGAAGGGTTGAGATGGGAGAATTTCATCCTGTTTCAAATCTATAGTCTCCAATGTCAAGAAACAAATTTAGGATTGATATCAGACAAGTTCTTTCCACAGACAAAGAGAACAACAATGTGGAGTGGAATTTCTGGTACATTTGCTGGTATACGAACCACAGTGCTCTGTAGTGAATAATTAAGCCAACACTGAGGATGAAATGAGGCCACAGACTGCGACTGGGGTGACGTGATGTGCTCTGGAGGACAAAGTTCACTCCATTTCATTTCAAAGTCAGTTTGAGAGCTAATATCTCCATTGGCATTAGGTGATAGAATCCCTACAGTGCAGAAGGAGGCTGTTTGGCCCATCAAGTCTGCACCAACCACAGTCCCATCCGGGCCCTATCTCTGTAGCACTACATGTTTACTCTGCCAGCCTCCCTGACGCTATGGGCAATTTAGCATGGCCAATCCACCTAACCCGCACATACTTGGAGTGTGTGAGGAAACCGGAGCACCCAGAGGAAACCTACGCAGCTACAGAGAGAATGTGCAAACTCTACACAGACAGTGACCCAAGCCAGGAATTGAGCCCAGGTCCTTGGCGCTGTGAGGCAGCAGTGCTAACCACTGCGCCGCCAACATGCTGCCCCAAGGTTATCGGAGGTAGGCAGGAAGCAGAATGAGTGGTGCTGTCCTTTGACCTGGCAGTGAGTGAGATCCCTGTGGATATGCAATGGATTTGCGAGTTTATGAGTTGAGAGTGGTGAGAAGAGTGACTTTCCCTGGCGGAATGAGGAGATTCTGCATCCTCCTCCTGCACCGGGTGGCTGCCCTCTTTTGTAGGGCTCACCACCGCCGCCCCTACTTCTCATGCTGGATTGACCACCTTGCATGAGGCTCTACACCTTGAGTGGGGTTAGAGGACTTTGTGGTGGGCATCCACTACGTCCAGCTGGTGCTCGAGAGAGAGGCATCACTGAATTTAGAGGCAGCATGTTTCTTCCCTTTGGAAGCCATGACTTTCCAGCACCTTCTGATTCCTGAGAGAGGGCGAGCTCCGTGCAGGGGTGACTTTTAAATATGGCGTCGGGATTACTGAAAGCCTTTGGTCACCAGGTGGGCAAATCAGAAGCTGCCCACCAGCAATTCAATGGGAAACTCCTGCCTCTGCATTTTTTCAATAAATTGCCACATGATACAATGGAAAAAGCTGCCATTGCCATCAGCAGGTCAAGTACTACTTTCCCCGCTCAATATCAGAAGTTGCCGATTTCTGGGACCTCTGATTTGAGATCTATTCTAGTGAGTGCCTCTCTGGATGCTTTCGAGTAGATTTAATACAAGTTAAGTGACAGTGCCAGTGCAGAGGAGTTTTGGTTTAGTGAGGATAATGAACACGCAAACAAGGGAGCAGGAATAGGCCATTCAGCCCCTCAATTTTTATTTAATGTCATGGTTGATCTGATAGTAACTTTAAATTTGCTTCCCACCCACTCTCGATAATCTACCAGCCCCTTGCTTACCAAGAATCTACCCTCTGCTGTCTTAAAATTATTCAAAAGCTCTGCTTCTACTGCCTTTTCAGGATGAGACTCGTGACCCGATCAGGGAAAATGTTTTGCCTCAGCTCCATTTTAAATGGGCGACCCCTTATTTTTAAACAGTGAGATTCTCTGATCTCAGCATGAACTTGTCTGTAGCCATCAGGAGCAGAAAATCCCTGCTTGGATCACTGCTATTAAAGTACACACACATGATGGAAATCGGTCCCGCTCAAAATATTCACCACTTCACTGAGTTTCCCCAAAAAATCCAGCAAAAGTGAATAACTTCTGAGCCTAATGTTTCACGGGATTATCTTCAACCTGTTGTTTCATTGCATTTATTGAGCTTCAGTGACACGGTGGCACAGTGGTTAGCACTGCTGTCTCACAGCGCCAGGGACCCAGGTTCGAATCCCAGCTTGGGTCACTGTCTGTGCAGAGTCTGCACATTCCCCCTGTGTCTGTGTAGGTTTCATCCGGCTGCTCCGGTTTCTTCCCAAAGACGTGCAGGGTAGGTGCATTCACCTTGCTAAATTCTCCCTCAGTGTAAACCAAATAGGCGCCAGAGTGCGGCGACTAGGGGATTTTCACAATAATTGAGTTGCAGTGTTAACGTAGGCCCATTTGTGGCACTAATAAATAAACTTAAACTTAAGAACTGCAGGGCCGTGTATTGTCTCAGGATGCAATCTTACCAGCTGATCATGCCAAGGTCCCGCTGTAGTGAGGTCAGCGTATTTGGCATCCAGCCTGATGTCTGTTCACTGCAGCAGCACAGAAAAATCCCATCAGCATGGACAGCCGTAAGTGTTTCTTCTTGACAACTTTGGCTTAAAAGTATTACTTAATGGTCACATCCATCCTCTTTCACTGTCTGAAGTTGAAATCCTTCTGAACTGTGTAATTTAACAGCAGAGTGGCTCACCGTGTTTTGAGTTATTGCTATGCATTTATGATGAGATGAACGATGCTTGCTAATTCAATCCAGTGAGTTCATTTAGCAATGAAGAAATACTGATGGCAGATTATTGCATTTCAAACAGAAGTTGACAATTACTATCCTCCGTGACAATATGTAATTCTCCCATCAGTAATACAATTAACAACAGCTGGATCAACCTGTCGTCCCACAGAAAATAAATGTCTTCACGTCACGACAGAAGGCGCTTTTATTTGTAAGCCGTGACATTTCTGAAGAGTGTCTGCACTATATCTGCCCACCATGAATCATTGTTCAAGCTATGGGAATTCACAAAGAAGGCACGAGAAAGTATCACTCTGATGAGAGAATAGTAAATAAGGGCCAAAAGCCCTTAAGGCTTTTCTCCCAAAAGTGCTGAATTGATGGGAAAATTGTTCTAGATCCCGACTGTTTTGTCAGTTCAGCTTCTCACCCGAATCTCTGCACTCTCTGCACTGCAGGGGTCACAACCGTGAATCTCATTAAAAAATAGGCAGGGCCTATTTGCATTGGAGTTTGACAGTTCTGGAACTCTGCACATGCACAGTGGCTCCGATCTGTCAGTCTCCCCGCTTGCTGGCCTGCTCAATTGCTGACCAGCCCGGGACACCCACAGTGCTGCCCCTCCAGCCCCCCACCCCCCATGGCCCAATCGCAGCCTCCACAACAAATCCCAGGCCAGCCCTGACACCTCTCTGCTCAGGAGCTCCCTGATGCCCAGGCCCCACTCCCCACCAACGATGACTCCCCCCTCCCGATAACCTCATCCCCCCCACTGGATCAGACCTCGCCGGGGTCAGACACCCCCAGGCCCTCCCCAGTCGCTGCCCTCCCTCCATGTCAGACCAAACGCCATGCAGAGTGGCAGCAGGATCCCCACCGATTACCTGTAGGTCCCTAAGCCCCACCCCTTTGGCCCTGCCCAATGCCCATTGGGCAGTGCCAAGGTCTCCCCTGGGCATGGACACTTCATCCTATGGGCACTGCCGGGGTGCCCATGCCCAGGGGGCACCACACTCCTGTCACCTAACCCTCCTGGGGGGCCCCCGATTGCCCCTCTTCATTCCAGCGGGGTCTCCTGCTAGTTTCCTGAACATGGGGAGCTACTCTAAACTCCTCCAGAAAGATGTACTCCTGGCGGGGTGGGAGATTCAATCAGGACCGGTAAATTCCCGATAATGAAATGTAAAAGATACTTAAAACATATTAAAAACAGATTCAAATGACTTACTTGCCTTTCTGCCGGTGTGGTCTGGACTCCTACTTTTCCCTGGTTCTGGGAGATAGGCATGCGCTCTCGGAATCCCAGAACAAGGCCGGTGATGTGCATCCCCCAACCTAACCTGCCAGAAAATTTACGGGTGGGGACTGGAGAATTGCAGTCAAGAATGCTGGTCCAAACTGGTCTTGTATACCTTAAAACAGAACACCAGTTAAAATTGGGAAATAAGAGTGCTGGTCTAAACTGCTTCTTCTCATTGAGCAGGTGAAGAGGAAGAGACCCATCCACGGGGGGAGTTTTCCCATCCTGCTCGCCACGGGAATCGTAGCAGGCAGGTAGGTGGGACGATGTGGGGGAGGAATGGGCGAACCATACAAAGATTTGTTGACCTTGGGCTGGATTTTTCAGTTTTGGGGTGAGCACAGCTCGGAAATCCCGCCCATAGAATTCCATCAAATCGCTACAGTGCAGAAGGAAGTCATTCGCTACATTAACTCTGCACTGACTCTCCAAAAGAGCATCTTCCCCAAGACCACCACCACCCCCCCCGCTCACCCTATTCCCATAACACCACCCGTTTACCATGAACTAATCCACCTAACCTACATATCCCTGGACCCCAGGGGCAATTTAGCATGGCCAATCCACCCAACCTGAATGTTTCTGGACTATGGGAAGAAACCAGAGCACCCAGAGAAAACCCACGTGGCGGGGAGAAAGTGCAAACTGCACACAGTCACCCAAGGCAGGCATCAAACCTGGGTCCATGCTGCTGTGAGGCAGCAGTGCTAACCACTGTGCCACCCAAACCACATAATCTGGAAAACTGGAACATCTTTTGGTTGCAGGACAAAGGAAAAGTTGAAATGTAATCCTTAATTAAATGTTTTCTTTTAAAATAGCACAAGTACATATGAAACCCAATATTACAAATCCAGTATCAATGAACTGTTATCTCACAGAGCATTACCAATGTAACCAATAGTGGAAAATGTGATGTCAGACGAACATCTATTTACTTGGAACAAGGTCTTTTAATTTGTGACACAGGACAAGATTTAGCACTAGCTTAACAGTGAATAATCTGTTCCAATGACTTTGAACCTATTTTGTATGATTGTTTCATTTCTGGATCATCAGTTTGAAAGTAACATGAATTTGTTTTCAGAAAGTGGGTGATGTTGGCCAAGCTATATTTATTGTCCATCTCCTGTTACCATGGAGAGATGGCAGTGCTTCTACTTGAGCTAGTGATGATGGTGCTCTCACAATGGTATTAGGTAAAGAATTCCAGAATTTGACCCGTCAATGGTAACGAGAAGAGCGATACATGTCCAAGCAAAAGTGAACTAGAGGGCAACTTAGAGGTGGCAGTATTTCTGCAAATTAGCTCCTCTTGGCCTTCCTAGTCAGAAAGCTTCCAGTGAAAGGAGGTGCTGTCAGAACAACTATGGTGAATTGTTACAATGCATACTGTACATTGTAATTACTGCAGTGATGATGGGGGTAAATATAGATCCTGATAGCAGGTATGTCAAACAAATGAACTGTTCTGACCTAAATGAGTACACCCTCTAGACAAGTGGTAAATATTCCATCTCCCTCCTGATCTGGGGGTAATAGTTGGTGGAGAGACATTTTATCCATTACACATCCCTCTGCCTTGTTATTACAGCTACATGGACATGAATCTCCCAGTTACGCTGTGCTCAAACTTTGCCTGCTCTATAAGTGTAGAAAAGTCAAGGGTTAGTAACTGAGGTCTGTGGGCGTTAGTTGATAAATGCGACTAAGTCAGACCACTGCATGACTACACAGATCTCCCAATCGGCCTCCGGCCGTCAGCGAAGAGATCTTTAATTTGAGGGTCAACTGTGCTGTAGCCCCACAATGACTCTGCCCCAGGTTACATCCATCAAAATTCCTGCTATCAACTTTCATTCCATCAACTCATATATGTGGAAATTAGATCCAAATAACAGAAACAGATCATCTGATGTAGATTGGGTTATGTTTATTATAGTAATTTTGGACACATGGAATACTTTTTGGTCCCTGGCAGTTTAATTGCAACGGGCTCTATGTTGGGCAATTGATTGTATGGGCTTATAGTCAAACTCCCCAGAAAAAGGTTTGGAATTTCCAGCACCGCTGAGGCTGCTGAAGAAGTGATATTACCACAATCCTCCTAGGTCTCCCACAGTTTCCACCCAGCCAAGCATCCTTAGGAAGATCAAAGAATGCTTATGTGATGGACAGAAGTCTCACTATTCTGAAGAAATTTCCTCAGTTCTGCTGAGGTCTAACTGACCTTCCTGCTATAACAGATTCTACAATGTCACAAAGCGTAAGGGAGCTGCTTAGCTCCATTGGCCAAATAGCTCGTGCGTGGCTTGGAGTATTGCCTACAACACAAGGGTTCATTTCCCATTCTGACCAAGTAGATTTAGGATCTATCACCTTGCCCTGTCCTGGAGAATACTGGGCTGTGGCAAACCAATGCTGACAAACTGCCAAGCAAAAATGGCTCAGCATGAAGCATCAGCAGACAGCGAGCCAAGGATCTGCCCTCAGGTAGAGCAGATGTGAATGAATAAAGCACAAACTGGTTGTAGCATGAACTGTGTGCTTCAATGAATACAGATGAATGAGGCAGCAAATGGATAGATTGCCATCTTGTGGCAGTTTTGAACATTTATTTTCTGCAATAATTTTGGGAAGCTCCGAGAGGACAAAAAATGGTACGGAGTTTTTACGTTGCCCAGTTAGTGGCATAAGGTGATCTCACCTAGACCAGTGGTGGAAGTTTTTTTTTAATTCATTCACAGAATAATTTGCAAGGTCGTCATTTACTGATCAGCATTTACTGCCCCTAACAACTGAGCACTTTGCCAGGCAATTTTGAAGACAGTTAAGAGTCAATTAATTGCTTTATCGTAGGTTTTCAAGTTTATGGTCCCCATTACAAATGCAACTATTTTTAAATTGCAGGACTATTTATTTAACTAACTGGATTTAAATTCTCATCTGTCATGGTAGGTTTTGAACTTGTGTCTCTTTTTCATTATAACAGGCCTACCTGGACCCAACTCTGTTAGCATATACTCCAGAGTATCTAAACAATGGACTCATATCCTATATAAGAAAGGAAGAAAGGTGTATCCAACAAACACTATCCAGCTATTTCCTGTAGTGAAGAGCAGATTTGCAGGTATTGGACATGATCCAGCTGGGCTATGATGCACTTCACAGGCACATTACCCGACAACACTCAGTATAGGCTTCACTCATTAACAGTTAACAATTGGATATGGTACTACAAGGGAGGTAATGGCTTACTGGCATTGGCACTAGACTATTAATCCAGAAACTTAGCTAATGTTCGTGAGACCCGGGTTCGAATCCCACCACGATAGCTGGTAGAATTTGAATTTTAAAAAATATATATCTGGAATTAAGAATCTACTGATAACCATGAAACCATTGTTGATGTGAGAAAAACCCATCTGGTTCACTAATGCTCTTCAGGGATGGAAATCTGCTGTCCTTACCTGGTCTGGCCTACATGTGACTCCAGAACCACAGCAACGTGGGTTGACTCTTAACTGGCTTGGGCAATTAGGGATGGGCAATAAATGCTGGCCAGCCAGGGACACCCACAAATGAATAAAAAACTGTCCTATTGTAACACATCTGTGATTTTAGGAGGGAGCAGAAATGGATTTTTAATGCTACCTAACAGCAAACTGCAATGAACAAAGAAATAAATCCCTGAACAGACACATTGTATTAAATATTAATTGCATAATATTGAAATTGAAATAACACACCAGCAAATATTTCTGTTTTGCTACTTAGCCAGACAACCACAAAACATAAATGCACGATTCATTAGATGATCAACATAGGGATTTCATGCAAAGTTTCTCCATCTCGCCTGCTAAAATTGCAACAATTTCTGATGAAATACTACTGTAATTATCGACCTAATGATTAACAGTGCCCACGTAACATTCAATATTTGCATTACTCTTATCTTCAATATGAGAAATAAAGATGAATGGCAACACTAAGGTAGCACCAAAGTTACAAAGAGAAAATGTAATCTGTCATGATGTAATAATTAAATGATAACCAAGTTTAGGTTTTAAAAGAGCTTGAAATAAGCTCAAGAAGGACAATGAGTTAAAGTACAAGCTTATTTATTCGTCACAAGTAAGGCTTACATTAGCACTGTAATGAAGTTACTGTGAAATTCCCCTAGTCTGGCGCCTGTCCGGGTCAATGCACCTAACCAGCACATCTTTCAGAACGTGGCAGGAAACTGGAGCACCCTGGAGGAAACCCATGCAGGCACAGGGAGAATGTGCAAACTCCACACAGTGACCCAAGGCGGGAATGAACCCAGGTCCCTGGCACTGTGAGGCAGCAGTGCTAACCACTGGACTATCAATAAGAAGCTTCACATGGAAGGTACTAGGAACGAGTGAATTAAAATAAAGATTATCCAATGCAACAACTGGATTCCTAAAAACACATGGCCATACTTCGGAATATGCTTTTGAGGGGTTGCTGCTTGCAGTGAGGATAAAGCTTCCTTGATTGGCATGCAAAGTTACTTGTCACAAAAAAGCCATTTAAAACTGCCAGTTGGAGCTGGTTAACAGAGCAGTTGTTTTCAGCAACACAAAGAAAAACTGGATCATAACTGTAGAAGCAGATGACAGGTCTGAGTGAAGATGCCACAGTAATTGCTCCCCCAACAAATTCCTGGAAGACAGCTGTCTCACATATGCATACCACCAAAAAATGTTACCCAAACCCAGGCCTCATGTTGCTCATCCCATCATAGAATCCCACAGAACCAGAGAATCCTACACTGAAGAAGGAAGCCATTCGGCCCATTGAGTTTGCAAAGTTTCTCTGAAACAGCATCTTACTCTGCCCCACCTCCTCCTCCAGAGACATGAAAGAGGAGATCCATGAGGTCTTAACGCTGTCAGCATGAGGACAATCTGAAAGAAAATGGTGATTTCTGAGCAGTTGCCAGAACAGAGCTGCGTAGGCTTGAAAATGAATAAGGCAGTGTATTAACAGAGGCAAGACAGAAATCAGGGAAATCACCAGGTAAACAAAAACAAAGAGTTAATAGAATGAGGCAAGATAAAGGAATGGGGGATGTGGGGTGGGAAAAGATAGTAGTGAGCATAACCTGGTCAGAAGCCATATGGTAGCAACTTATTTAGAAGTGGATAGTTCAAGACACTATTGACAAAGGTTTTACAATGTTCAAAACAATGGCAAATGGTTAACTGAAGTGTTTCTGAACATAGGGATCATGACAATTAGAGCAACTGCCAAGTCCTTAAACCACTCTGGTGTCAGGACTTTAAAAGGTAATTGTTTGAATTATTAGCTGTTGATAGAACAGGGCTTCTTCAAATGAAAGAATAACATTAATGGAAATTAGAACAATCTGAGGGACAATTAGTTGATTCAATAGTTATTTTACTTTTTTTTCTCCAAACAGGTTATAATTACATGTCCTTATACAACATTAAGAAAAATTGAACAGTTTACAAAAATCACTCATTAATTCAGTAATTAACTCTAAATATTAACTGCAGAAATGAAATAAAGCACGAATTACAGAAGCCTTGATGAATATTCTCACTTCCCAACCTGCAGCAGAGTGAAGCTAAGATAGCAAATCAGCAAGGGACAGTTTCTGGCAAGATGTTCCCCAAAGTTTAGTTTGTCACTGTTATTATTATCCTCTCTAGTTTTACAATAAAAGCTGCCCACCGCTCATGTCTTTACAAAATCTACATTTCTTTTCTGTAGAATCTTCATTTTCAAAGTGTTTGCTGCCACATGAACATATTCATTTACTGCACATCGTCAAAGGAAAGAACTTATGTGCCATCATGTACTCTAGACTTCACTGCTGATCACATCTTGCCAGTTTCCAGCTTGGGTGATTTTACTTTTGACAAGTTGTCACCTGGCAAGCTACAGATAGTGACAGCATTGCGCTTAAAAAGATAAAATTAAAATATAAATCTTACTAGATAGTTAAGCAAAAAAAATTTATTTCAGAAGTTTTGTCTCCTTGACAGTATTCCACTTTAAAAATATGCAGGTATATTATCTCATACAGGTTTGCAAGATGTAGTCATTAACATCCGCATGCACTTATCGGTCAGATCCTTCAGTGACAACCAACAAACTCACAAGCATATCATTGAAATGAAGTTATACAGACGTCTGCTTGTAGTTTTTAGTATCCAGGATCTTTTTGCCACACATTGCACAGATACCTGCAACGAGAAAAACCGTTTAAGTATATTTTTAAATATATTTTTGATTGAAAATCTTTTTTTTCCAAATAACGCAACAAACTCTCAAGATTGGTGCAGCATAACAAAATTATTTTCAAGCAAGTAGGAAGAGATAGAAAAAATACCAGTGGTTCGGATTATTCATTGTATCCAACACCTCTCATCATACCAGTAATTAAAGGGTATATCGATGGATGGGGGAAGATAGCAGAATAACAGTGTACAGCCATAATTGGCTCAGTGATGCACAATCAAGCTTACAGGATAATGGCAACAGAACTACAGAAATGTTGTAGCTGCATCCTACAGAATACAAATCTTTAAAGCAGTTGAATAAGCAATGGCAGTAGCTATCAAAATTAACAGGATATTAGCACAGGTAAAATGCCAATTAAACCACCAAGAATTTTCGTGCCAAGCTTGGGTGCGCACTAAAGATTACTTCCCCCAACCCAGCCATCCTGGGGTCACCAACGATATAATACAATGTCTTTTCCCAGGATATATTATCTGTACCATAACAGGAGTTAATCAGAAATCCAATAACTCCAAAACATACCCTCGCCACCTACAATCCAATTCAGCCCCCGACTCCCAAAATCCAGCCAGGATCTTCCAGGGAGGCAGCACAGACCACGGGGCATAGATCAAGACAACAAAAAAAATCAAAGGACGAGCAGCATCAGGTACCCCTGCGCCCAATGCCCAAATAATCCTCCACCCTATCCCTCTCCATTTAAATTCAGTTGACCAAGACCTTAAGAATGATCAAGAAGCTAAATTCTGTAGATACTGAAAATGGTGGGCACACTCATAGATCATGCAGCAACTCTGGGGAGAACAGGCAAGGTGATAATAGACATGGACCACTAAGTGCTAGAAGAGTGTAGAAATAAACATGATTTAAATGAACAGAGCAAGGGTAGAGGATAGAAACAATCAAACACATACCAAAATGAATAGGAGCACAATTGGGCCATTTAGCTCTTTAAGCTAAGGGCTTAATTAGCCATTCAATTAGATTGTAGCTGATCTGTATCTCAACTTAATTTACCTACTTGTGCTCCATAATCCAGCGGCATTATCCAACAGAAATAAAGCTATGTCAGTTTGAATTTTTCCAAAATAAGCTTCTATTAACAAAGCGTCTATCTATTCTTTCAAAGGCTTCAAAATAGTTTTGGTGAAGAACTGCTTCCTAACCTCTGACCAGCTTGCGTCCCCATCTGCCGGACAGCCCTATGAGAGGAAATACTTTCACTGTTTTTTGCCCATCAAATCCTTTAATTGTTTTAAACAGCTCCATTAGATCACTTCTTAATTCTTCTGTTGTCAGAGGAATACAAGTCTAGCTTACGCAACTCAATTCGTAATTTAAGCCTTTTAGCCATGATATAATTCTGGTGAATTTATGCTGCACCTCCTTCAAGACCATACATCCTTTCTGAAGAGCAGTAATTAGAACTGTGTGTTATTCCAGTTGGCACATATCCAGAGTTTTATACAATTTTGGCTTAATTCCCAGTTTTGAATTCCAGCCTTTTCAAGGTAAAAGCTAACATTCAATGAGATTTTCCAATTATTTTTGCACCTTTCAATTTTTTTTTTAATGATTTTCCCTACACGGATTTCTATATTTTTGCTCAATCGTAGGATGTAGGCATCATTGGCAAGGCCTGAGTTTATTCTCTTCTCCCAACTGCTCTTGGGAAGGCACTGAGGCACCACCGCCTTAGTCCCTATTGGGTAAGCACAGCCACAATGCTGTAAAATCGGATTCCAGGATTTTAACCCGGTGAAATATATCATCATTCCTTCGAAGCCAAGGTGGAGGATAACTTGCAGATACTCCCACACGCCAAGACTGCAGCTAGGGCAGGCTGCCAATAACAGTCACCCATGAATATCACAATTATCAGCAGTTGTGCAAGAGTGAAAATGCTGGGGAGCAGCAAACATATCCATTCAGCATTAAGTGTTAGCGTCAATTTCTGAAGGATGAGAGAAATCTCCATTCGAAAATCCAGATTTGCCACAGCAACTCCGGTTACAAGAGCATACAGGCTGGCACAGCACCAGATAAGAGAGGGTAAGACAAAAATGAAAATGACTGCTGCTTCCAAACATACGCAAAGAGGTCTGATTAAGCATAACAATTCTAAAGTTATGCAAACAGTCTTTTCAGCTACATTATGTTGAAAATGTTTCAGTCTGCTCAATGATAAATATCAGTTTAACTTTGATTTTCCAGTAGGTAAAATGAACAAAACAAAATGACCAACACGTACCTTTTTTGTACGCACATCCTTGACAGTAATTAGAACCAGCTTGGTGAACCGCACTTTTACAGATGCGACAAACGGAAAATCTGCTCTTTCCATAAGGATCAAACCTAAGGGGGGACATGTAATTCTGTGTTAGATTGTCATTGAATTATTTCTGGATACAAAACTTTAGGAAAGTCAGATTTCAATCCTAATCTGAGTGAGATCCTGTGAAACTCTTTGAAGTGTTTCCTTAGAGGCAGGATGCAAGCGGAAACTGTTGTTTCAAACTTCAGCACAAAACATAAGCTAATGTGCTACATTTTCTAAAAAAAGGTCAATTTCCCAAAATCATCACCCTGCATTTATGTAGCACGTTCAACATAGTCAAATGTCCCAAGGCACTTCTATCAAAATGTAAAACTGAGCCACATAAGACAACATTAGGATGGCTGACAGATGGGCAGAGAGGTAGATTTTAAGGAATGTCTTAAAGGGGTAGACAGGCAGAGAAGGTAAGGAAAGGAACTGCAGAACTTAGGGCCTTGGTAACTGAAAGCACAGTAGCCAATGGTGCAGCAATTAAAAAGGGAGATCAGAACCAAAAGAAGCCCAGATATCTCACAGGGTTGTGGGGCTGGAGGTTCTTTCAGGTTGAACCAAGCAAACAAACTTAAATTACATTCAGACAAAGAAAAAGGGGGCAGCTCCCCAAAAGGAAGGGGAACAGCCTGAACAGAAACAAGAAGTACAAAGGAAACTTAAGACAAGTCAAATCAAAATGTGATTGTCGGGGTCTATAGGCACCTCAGCCCCTGCGGTACCCAACGGGCACGGAAGGCCTCGACTGTGCCCGCAGATACCGTGTGCTCCCTCTCCAGGGACACCCGGCCGTGAACGTAGCCGCGGTAGAGGGGCAGGCAGTCGGGACGGACAGCCCCGTCGATCGCCCGCTGCCTGCACCTGTTGATGGCGCATCTCGCCAGGCCCAGGAGCAGGTTCACGAGGAGATCGGCATCCTGACCCTCTCCTCTCCGCACCGGGTGTCCGTAGATTAGGAGCATGGGACTGAAATGCAAACAGAACATCAATAAAAGGTTCTTCAGAAAATCAAAAAGGGAGTGCAATCTATAACACGAAACGTAGACGTGGTCCACGGATTCCACAAGGCCACAGAAAGAGCAGTCTCGGCAGCCCGTGAACCAGTGAATCCTATGGTTATGCGGCACTGCTGCATGCAGCACCCTCCATCCCAGGTCCCCAAGGTAATTGGGGGCGATCCCTCCGTAGAGGGACCTCCACTGGGGACCTCCGCCACCCGGCAGTAACAAGGCCCGCCAAGGTGTGTCCAAGCGACTGGCGAGGACGCGGTAGTGGAAGGTGTGCAGCAGCAGCCCGTACAGGAAACGCCTCCGCGCACTGGAAAAAGGCACGGAGGACATTTCCGCGAGGCAGCTCATGCTGTGGGGCACCCGACCTGGGGAGGGAGGTCTCGGCTTCGGGCCAATGTGAAATTCCGTCCGAACGGGGAACGCTCGGACAGGATCCCACCGCACGCCTGAGCCGCCTCAAGCTCGCGTGTACTTTCAGGGCCGAGCAGGACCGTCCTAAGGTCTTGGATGGCTTTGGCCGCGCGCCGGACGGCCACTCCCGCGCGCTCAGCCAGCACACGAGGATTCATCCAGCCCACTCCTCTGCCATCCAGCACGTCCGCGATCCTGGTCACCCCGGCATCCACAGCCTCCCTCTCCGTCAGCCACCTGAAGTTATACGGCTGGAGGTGTGGATTCCTGAGCAACGGCTCTCACACGAGAGCCACTACTCCTGACGGGGGAGAAGGGCTGAAGGAGATTACAAAGAAAGGGAGGGGTGAGGCCCTGGAGGGATTTGAAAACAGAAATGAGAATTTGAAGTTTATTAGTCACAAGTAAGACTTGCATTAACACTGCAATGAAGTTACTGTGAAATTCCCCTTTTCACCACAGTTCGGCACCTGTTCGGGTCAATGCATCTAACCGGCACATCTTTCAGAATGTGGGAGGAAACCGGAGCACCTGGAGGAAACCCACGCAGACACAGGGAGAATGTGCAAACTCCACACAGACACTGACCCAAGCCAGGAATCGAACCCAGGTCCCTGACACTGCAAAGCAGCAGTGCTAACCACTGTGTTGCCATGCCAAATTTTTAAATCAAGTCATTGTTGGACTGTCAGCCAGCGTAGGCTAGGGGGCGATACGCAAAGTCAAAGGTGCAGGAAGGCAGCATTTTTGGAGGTTTGTAGGGCTGGAGGAGAAATTCTGCAGTAAATGGTCAGGGGCAGAGTAGATGCTGCTAGAATTAGAAACAGGCAATCTTCACGATGGAGCCCATACTATTTCATAAACTCATCTTGCAGTCAAATAAGATGCTCAGTTACAAAGTCTGATTGGTGAATGGAATTGGTGGTAAGAACATATATTTACCACAAGTGAGACAATAGTTTTTATCCTGACAATAGTTACCATTAAAAAAAAATGCAGTTTATCTGGGATATTGAATATGCAGGTTAGCAATGAATTCACAGCAGTGGAGCGAATCAAGAGGAGGTTGTGGCGAGACAGAAATGGATGTCGTTGGTGCAAGTGTGGAACACAATGCTGTATCTATGGATAATGTTGCCAAGGGACAACACATGATTAAAATGACAGACGTGAATGCTGAAAAGTTCAGTTGACTTTATAAGAGATGTAAACACAAATGATTTAGCAGTGTAAATAAATTTCTCAGACCCCCTTTTCTTAGGAAAGTTATGCATCATTACAAATGCAAACCAATAAATGCAAGGCATTAAACAATTATATACAGTATTGTGTAAATACGCTTCTCCAAAACATGATTTAAAACAAGCATAAGAACAACTGTATCCTATTTAAACACAGTACCAATCTATAAAACAAACATTGCAGGCTCAATTCTTAGGCCAGGCTGATAGCACAGGCCAGTCAAATCAGTAACCAGATCACTGTTGTTAATCCACAATTTAGTGAGGGTTCAAATTCCAAATATTTAGCCAGCAATTTCCACCAAAAAAAAATTTCTACACAATGAGGACTGAGTTACTAGGTTGCTATCCACAACAGTAGTCAGAAACTCACAATGTCCAACCTTAAGCTTTAAGACTGACGACTTAAGCAGTATTGCAAGCACCTGCAGAAACATGCATCCATCTTCAACATTCAGAAACAACCTTATATTTAAAAATGTACGAACCTTGCTTTTTTAGAAGTCAACATTTTGTTTTCATTGATCTTGCGGCCACCACTTTCTGTATAAATACACGGCAAATTAAATTAAAAAGGCATGAGAGTATAAAAAGTATTTAAATCTATTTATAGAAATGCAGCAATTGAATTTGGTGAGTACCCATTGTGTTCCTTGATCCATCTTTCCAAGTATCTGGAGTAATAACTCTTCCCAGCTTCTTTTCACCTGCATGAATATATACATAGAACGCATAAACAACAAACAGAACCATCAAGAAAGGGGAAGCATTCAGAATTTGATTTATGTTTATTGACTGGAAAACATAGGAAATGAAAGTGCTTTTAAATACAAATTAGCAGAGACCCACAAAATCAGTGTTCCACACTTCCTTAAATACAAAATTTCTAATTATTCCATCCCTACTGCCTTGACAAGAGAGGACACAGATATCAACATTTCATAGAATCCTGACAGTGACAAACTCTCTGACAGAGTATCTCACCCTAACTGTCTCTCCTACCCTAGCCTTGCAACCACACATATTTACCATGGTGAATCCATCTAACCTACACATCTTGGGACAGTAAGCGGCAATTTAGCATAGCCAATCAACCTAACCAGCACATCTTTGGACTGTGGGACGAAACCACAGCACCCAGAGGAAACCCACACAGGGATGGGGAGAATGTGCAAACTCCACACAGTGACCCAAGGCTGGAATTGAAGCCCTACAGTCCCTAGCACTGTGCCACAAAGAAGGTTGGTGAGGGGCACCCAGAGGGATGAGGGGTGGGTTCTCTGTGGTGGTGGCGATGGTGTGCGGATGACAGCAGATTTGGAAAAGGGAGTGGTTCAGGGAGGAGAGTGTTAACGAGCACGGTAAGACATCTCACAACACCAGGTTAAGATCCAACAAGTTTATTTGGTAGCACAAGCTTTTGGAGCGCTGCTTCTTCGTCGGATGATGCTGATCGGATAAAGGAGCAGCACTCCAAAAGCTCGTGCTACTAAATAAACCTGCTGGATTTTACCTGGTGTGTGAGACTTTTTACTGTGCCCATCCCAGTCCGACGCCAGCATCCCCACATCAACGTTAATGAGGGAAGGGGCAAGCGGCCCAGGGGAGGAAAGCTGGGTGGTCAGCAGCAAGAGAGATGATGAGGAGGCAGGGGGAGTTCAGGGAGACGAGGAGAGAGGCAGGATTGGGGGATGGGGGGGAGCAGGATCGGAAAGGGAGGGGCATAGAGCGCGGGCACCTAATCTCTCTGCCCCGGGAGCAGAAAGCTGGAGCGACCAGAGTCATCCCCACATCCCCAATCCCCAAGACTCACATTTCTCACACACCATCCTGGCCCCCTCCCCGCCCGCTCACTTCCGGCAACAAACACCGTCACTTCCGCTCCGGCAGCAGCCAGTGGAAGTTGCCTCCCGGGTCTTAGTGCGAGCCCGGTGCGGTTCACCGCTTCGCTTGATGTTTGAAGCAGCCTGGTACAGATGTCCACACACACATCTCCACATCATAAATGTATACACACACACACACACACACATGGGCGGGGAACTGCAGACAATCCATATGAAATATAAAAACAAAATATTAGTCTTACACATGTTTTACAGGCTTGTCTCCTGTCATGAACATGCATGTAAACCATCAGCTTCTCCACCCTTGTCTCAGTGCTTCACGTTGAGGATGGCACAGTGGTGAGCACTGCCGCCTCATAGTGCCAGGGACCCGGGTTCAACTCTGATGTTGGGTGACTGTGTGGAGTTTGCATGTTCTGCCCATGTCTGTGTGGGTTTCTTCCAGGTGCTCAGGTTTCCTTCCACAGTCCAAAGATGTGAAGGTTAGGTTGATTGGCTATGTTAAATTGCCCCTTTAATGTCAGGGGAATAGGGCCTGTGTGGGATTGTTGTCAGTGAAGACTTGATGGGCCAAATGGCCTCCTTCTGCACTGTGGGGATTCCATGATTCTGTAAAAAAAAGATTGAGATTGCCCATCAGTCAGAAAACATATCTGCTGGTTGCCAGGCCTGGTTGGTTTGGAAGGACTATTTTAACTCCAGTGTAGGTTGTGTATAGACGAGAGCAAAAAGTTTTAGACCAAGCTATTAGTTTGAATGGTACAGGTTTTATGTATAATATTTGTCTTTATTAGATATAAGAAATATACTGCTGAAATCCATTTTTAAACTTTTTTTAAAAAGTTTTTGAAGGAATATTTCTGTTGCATGTCTGGACTTTCTATAATGAAGGCCAGTAGCAGTTTTTTTGGAATAGGGAAAATGTTCATCGGCATGAATTTGTTAACTGGCCTTATATCTGACAGCAACCACCTCCCCACCTCCCCCCCCCCCAACTCCTGACACAGCATTGCCTCCAGGTGCACTTCACAGCATTCCCCCCATCTCCCCGTACTCCTGACAGCATTACTCCCGGTTAAACCTGACAGTATTGCCCCCAGGTGCACTTGACAGCATTGTCCTCTTCCTGCATGCCTGAAAATATTGCCCCAGATACACCTGACAACATTGTTCCCAAGTACACTTGAAAACATTCTCCCCGTTCCCTGACAGCATTGCCCCTGGATAAACCTGACAGTATTGCCCTCAGGTGCACTTGACAGCACTGCCACCCCACCCCACCCCACCTGAAAGCATTGCCCCCAGGTACACCTGACAATATTGCCCCAGATGCATCTGCAATCCCCCTCCCCCAATACAACTGTCCCCAGATACACCTGCCTTATGGTGACTAGGTTCCCATTTTCTGGGCAGCCCAGGTTTTAAATGAAGCGTCCAGCAATTTGCAGCCTTTGCCTCTTTGCGCAGGTTTAAGTGCTGGTTCAGGCGGCAGGCTCTGCCTCTGGTTGGCTGGAAAGTGTTGCCAATCAGTCAGTGCCGGGGTGTGTGTTTCCGCTGTTCCGGGACAGGTTTGTCTTGTTCTTCTGAAATGCTGCTGAATGTGGATTGAGACTGGCCTGTAACCCGGGGGAAAGGGACAATCCAGATGGATCAATGCTGTCAGCTAAACATTTGATCAAAGCAGGCAGCTTCAGAAACGGATATAAAATAAACATTATTTTCCTGCTGTAACATTTTTCATAGACGAGTCGGTAACAAGTCCAGGGATAAAAATGAAGGATGTTGAGTTAAGAGGCATGTTCTCTGCGCATATTATTCTCATCCTGTCTGTCCTCTGTTCTATCTTGGTTCCCCCTTTATTTGTGGATGACTTTTCTGTAATGGGAACCCACCTGCTGTGGTTGTGTGTTTGCTCTGGCACTGTTGCTGCTGTTACCATTGTTTTGTATTCATTGCTGGATACGAATACGACTTCTGGCAAAAAGAATTCCGCCAGTCACAAGGTAAGATTGTGATGGATGTTTCACACATTTTGGATGCTGGGCATTTTGAACTGGTATTAGATAATCTGTACTTGCTGTGTATCTTTCCTTCAGGTCACTAAGATCTTCAAATCCTGTGTGTTGTTCTTTACTTCCTGCCTAATCTTTCATGGAATTATCGTTTTATACGGGGCACCACTATTAATGTAAGTATACAATTCCCTCAATACTTTTATTCTCCAAGGGTGCATGTAGTTTGCACTCATGGAGGAAAGACAGGTAGCTAATGTCTCTCCTATTCCTTTGGTTCAAGGTGAGAGAGAGGAAACTGATGTTGGATCCCACGTTGTATACACAATGAGTGTATAAGCAGGGACCTTACAACTAAAAGTAGCCTGACGCAATATTGTTATCAGCAATTCACGTTATCAAGGATATTTTCTCTTGAAGAAAAGCTAACAGTAGGATTCATTTCCAAAGGAATATAATTTAAAAGTGGAGAGGCATGGTGGCAGTGTAGTTGGCACTGCTGCCTCAGCGACAGGGATCTGGTTCGATTCCCAATTTGGGTCACTTTCTGTGCAGAATCTGCACGTTCTCCCTGTGTCTGTGTGGGTTTCCTCTGGGTGCTCCCCACACATCCCAAAGATGTGCGGGTTAAGTGGATTGGCCATGATAAATTGCCTCTTAGTGTCAGGGGATTAGCAGGGTAAATATGTGGGGTCACGGGGATAGGGCCTTGGCGGGATTGTGTTTGGTGCCAATGGGCCTCCTTCTGCCCTGTAGGGATAGTGTGGATTCTGAATGTTCTACTCACACAGAAGCTCAGTTAGACTATTGTGTATAGTTCTAGACGCCACATTCCAAAAAGAATATTGAGGCACAGGAGAAGGTAAAGACTATTTACACAGATAATGAGAGATTATACCTATCAGGACAAAAACTGAATTTGGCTGGGACTCTTTTTCACCAGAAGGTCTTAATAGAGGTCCTTAAGATTACGTAGTTTTTTTTAAAAGGTAGTTGTAGGTTGTGAAGGAGTCTTAAAATTCAATCATTGATATAAGTTAGTTAGCAATGAATCCAATAGGGAGTTCAGGAGAAACTTCTACATGCAGAGAGTGGTTAGAATGAGGAACCTGCTACCATATAGACTAGTTGAGATGGATGATTTTAAG
Organism: Carcharhinus amblyrhynchos; assembly: GCF_965287045.1. Classification (NCBI taxonomy): domain Eukaryota; kingdom Metazoa; phylum Chordata; class Chondrichthyes; order Carcharhiniformes; family Carcharhinidae; genus Carcharhinus; species Carcharhinus amblyrhynchos. Next base: position 61,895,185 of record NC_137335.1, read on the forward strand.
GAAAAGCGAGATAAGAACGTGAGAAAGAATAGAATAGAAGGGTATATTGATTGGATTAGCTGCGGTAGGACAGGCAAAGGCTTGTGTGTCGTGTAAAACACCGGTACAGACCAGTGGGCTGAAAGGCCTGTTTCTGTGCTGTAAATCCTATGTAAAAGGAAGGAAGTATATCTCTTAGTAATACACTTAAGAACTATAGATGCAGGAGAAGCTACATGTACATAATGGCAATAAACTTACACTGCTGTGGAATGCATTTACTGCTTTTAAATTTCTGTTGGAGACAAAGTCTACAATGCAAATTGCTTTTTATTCCTCTGTATTTAACCTTTTAGATTTGAATTTTCAGATTGTGTTGCAGTTTCTAGAATATTTTACCACTGGAATTTATTTTAATTGTTGCAAAATGTAGTGTGAGAATTTTGACATTTGCAGACCATAGAATAGAGGTTGGGAAAAGACAAACTCAGGAATGCTCCCTCCTCTTTATTAGCAATGCAACTTTGAAGGGAGGCAAAAAGTATCCCAAAACAAATCTGCAGCTAAGTTTAGGCAAGTTTTGGGTCATTCCTATCTGGTTCTCTAAGGCAGTCAAGTTATTCATGATGCATTATTATTTAACCTTGCTTTGTTCCAATGTGTTTAGGAAATAGGACTGTATATTGACAATAAAACTGTTAGATTCCATCTGACCCTCATCTGGCATTAAACCGCATTTTGCCTGTAGTACCGTTTTGTAGACTTAAGCCCCAAAAAGTATCCATCACCATTTTGAAATTTAGAACATTCACTTCCTTCCACTGTTCAAAGCAGGAATACTCTGAATATTCATCAATTGCTGTGCAAAGGAATTAGATCTTAACTGGTTATTCACTTCTGGTCTAAGTTTGAGTGTACACCCTCTTGTTCCAGAACATATGCAAATATTGACTATCATTCCATGATCCTTTTTATACTGTTTAATATCATAAATACATCAATAAGGCCACCCATAAGCTTCCCTTTTTCAATGGGAACATTGTCAGTGCCAGTAATCACTTCTCAAAATATCCTATTTAACAAAAGCTGTATTGCCTTCATTTATAGTGTTCCAAGGACTGGATATAAATCTCCCAGGTCTCAATCTGTATTTCTTGCAGACCGTTGCCAATATATTTGTACTGCCACATTATTTCCCTTCCATATTTTGAATTTCTATTCATTTAACGACATTTCGGCCTAAGCTCCAAATTAATCCTTATCCTTTGACAGATGGTCCACTTGTTTCTTCTTGTATTCAACCTCTTTCAATTGGTTTTCCATTAACAGACTTGCAAGCCCTTATACCCATCCCTTCCACAAAACTGTTTTTATGCATTCAAAGATAACGATGGTTCCAGAACCACTCTGGTTCTTCCATGTTAATGTTTTGTTAATAACTATCTTTTGCAACTTCCGAATCAATGAAGTAGTTAGCTCTGTCTTTTTTGTGCTTTTCTATCACATAAAGTGGCGTAGCACTGTGGCAAAGGTGTTGTTGAAATGTTTTGTTCAATCAATTGAGTTCTCCTTGCACATTAGCTCTATTATAACCCTGAAGAAATCCAGCAGAGCTGCTGAGAAAGGTCTCATCATACTCCACTTCCTATTTGACCATGACCAATGTCAGTTAATAGACCTGTAGTTTTCCTTTCTGGGTTAGTCTTCTGTCCATTTTTTCAAATATAATTTTGTACTACTTTCTCTTTTTTCCAGTCCCTTAGGCCAGCTCCTGTATACAGGAACGCTCTTTAAAAGTTCATCAGGGTGTAACAAGTCTCACTGACTATGTCCTTTATTACTCTGTCATGATGTTTATTGCTCTCCTAGTGTGAAATCACCTTATTTATCAATTAGGAAACTTCGGTCTCAATGCAATGCTACTGAATTTATTCATAAACACATCTAAATTGCTAAGTTAACTTTGAGGCCTTTATCAGGTTCTCAATGATAATCAAACTGACTATCTGCAAGTTCAGGGGAAACTCATTAGAAATATTTTCTTGTACCCCAATAGAAAAGGCTGCTTCCATAAGCAAGTTTTCACTCACTTTGTGGCCTTATGCCCAGAGTACCCAATAATGCCGTTTGTCTGAAGTACTCCACCTCTTGGCATGATAAGTTACAATGGCTCTTCCCCCTTTCAATGGGAGAAGATCTGGCCACAAACCTTAAAACACTGGTCTTAGAAAGACTTCGCTGGCTCTTATTTTGTGGATCTAATGAATAATGTGCAGGAAAAACACAACTATTTTGTGAAGCTACCAGTTGTCAATTAGTTCTGTACTTCACAGGTCCTTCAGGGAGACGTTTTTGTTTGCAGTCCTGTTATCTACCTTTACAACACTCCGTTGTCTATGTATGCTGGGACCCAATGTACAGGCATGGATACGTGTCTTCAGTAAAAATGGGTAAGCAACAAAGAGGGTGTGGACTTTATGTTATGATTTTGCAGGAAAGCCAAACCAAATTGAAAATGTTTCTAATAGTAACCTAATATATTCAAATCATCTGGTCATTTTTTGCTTTGCAATCCTATGCAATTTAGTCTGATTAATTTAAGATCAATGTTGTAGTTACGCCTTATGTAAGTTTTTTCACATTGGTGTGATTTACATAATAGTGGATAACTTTGCAATTCGGCTCACTATTACTATTACGGCATTTCTGTTATTTATTTATGTTTCAACCTTGGTAATGAGTGTTGGCAGACACTTTAACCAAAGGGTCTTTTGCAGTTGATCTAAATCATGCATTCAACTGATATCCATTTCCAGAGTGTGCTCACAATTATGGATAGGATAAGGTCTTATCATAGAGTCATTGAGGTTTACAGCATGGAAACAGGTCCTTCAGCCCAACTAGTCCATGTTGTCCTTTTTCTCTAAACCCACAAGCTAATCCCAATTGCCCACATTTAGCTTATATCCCTCTATACCCATTTTACCCATGTAACTGTCTAAATGCTTTTTAAAAGACAAAATTGTACCCACCTCTACTACTACCTCTGACAGCTTGTTCCAGACACTCACCATCCTCTCTGTGAAAAAGTTTCTCCTCCGAACCCTTTTGTATCTCTCCCTTCTCACCTTAAATCTATGCCTTCTAGTTTTAGACTCCCCAATCTTTGGGAAAAGATATTGACTATCTAGCTGATCTATGCCCCTCATTATTTCATGGACATCTATAAGATCACTCCTCAGTTTCCTATGCTCCAGAGAGAAAAGTCCCAGTCTATCCAGCCTCTCCTTATAATTCAAACCATCAAGTTCCGGTAGCATCCAAGTTAGTTTTCTGCACTCTTTCTAGTTTAATAATATCCTTGCTATAATAGGGTGACCAGAACTGTACACACTTTTGAATAACTTTCCCCTTATCTTTCCCTTTAAGTCAAGGGAGCCAATGTCAATTTTCTGCCTCTCCTGCCATCTTGGTTGAGACAGTAAGAAGTCTCACAACACCAGGTTAAAGTCCAACAGGTTTATTTGGTAGCACAAGCCACAAGCTTTTGGAGTATTGCCCCTTCATCAGATAAGTGGAAGTTCTGTTCACAAACACGGCATATAAAGACACAAACTCTATTTACAAAATAATGGTTGCAATGCGAGTCTTTACAGGTAACCAAGTCTTAAAGGTACAGACAATGTGAGTGGAGAGAGAGAATTAAGCACAGGTTAAAGAGATGTATGTGTATTGTCTCCAATTAGTGAGATTTTGCAAGGCCAGGCAAGTCTTGGGGGTTACAGATAGTGTGACATGAATCCAAGACCCCGGTTGAGGCTGTCCTCGTGTGCGGAACTTGGCTATTAGTTCTATCTGTACCTTTTAAGACTTGATTACCTGTAAAGACTCACATTCCAACCATTATTTTGTAAATTGAGTTTATATCTATATATGCCCTGTTTGTGAACGGAACTCCCACTTACCTGATGAAAGGATAGCGCTCCGAAAGCTAGCAGCTTGTGCTACCAAATAAACCTGTTGGACTTTAACCTGGTGTTGTGAGACTTCTTACTGTGCTTACCCCAGTCTAACACTGGCATCTCTACATCTCGGTTGAGGTCAGCAAAACAAGGTCCAAAACTGGTATCTGACAAGTTGCTGGCCTGTGCAGCTTAGTTAGTTGATGAATAAGTTGTTCTTCTAGCAAATAATTTTTCTACAGTGGTGATGAATTAGCTCTTTAAATGAATTCAGTGTTTCAAATCAGTATAATCACAGAGCTGTGCAGCCTACAATAGAAAGATATATTTCATTTATGTACTGAATGGGTAGTTCTCTCAGCCATTTAAATTTCTTTCCAGAGAAATACACCATGCTGCTCAGGATATAAAATAGTTAACGTGAGTTGCTCTTAACCATAAAGTTATCACTGCAGGGAAGATTTTAATATTAATTGAACAAGTCAAAATACAGAAATATAGATACTGGCTGGTCATGAGACACATGGATATAACAGAGTTTTTAGGTATTGATGGCATCATAAGCCACTGGAGCAAAGTTCAAATGAGTTGCAATGTCATAATCCAGGGATTAAATTGTTCCTTATTCCTGCTAGGTTATATCAAGTAATATTTAATCTTTTTAAGCTAGCTTGAATTGCCTGTATTCATGAAACAACAGTTAGATCACAATTGAAGTATTGGGTACAGCTCTGCCCTCCTTGTAGAGGATCTAGAGGCACTGGAAAAGTTGCATGAAGATTCACATTGACCATACAAGAACTTGGAGAACATGCTTACTAGCAAAAGATGAGCAAACTGGGCCTGCTTTCTGAAGAAAAGAGAGGATTGTAGGGTGACCTAAATGGAGGTCCTTATGTTATGGAAAATGTTTGACAGGGTAAACATAAAGAAAATGTTTCCACTTGGGGCTGGGTGCAAAACTAGAGGTCAAAAATACAAGGTAGTAATTAATTAGTCCATTAGAAATTTAGGATAATCTTCTTTAACCAGAGAGTACTAAGAATGTGGAACTTGCTGTGACAAATAGTAGTTGGGGCGAATTTATAGGAGAAGCTAGATATGGATATGCAGAATAGAAAAGTATATTGATAGGATTAGCTGATGAGAGGGAGGAGGAGACTCATGTGGAGCATAGATTTCTCTCCGAAAGACTCTTTTCTATAATATTTCAGTTAGAGTATGAGTTGCAGTTGACACTCACCCATTCTCTGTCAAAAATGCGATTCTTGTATGCTTGTTCTCTTCCACTTTTCTATTATATGGAATCACAGTTCTAAGCACCTTTCTAAACTTTTTGTGGGTTAGGTTCCAAAAGACTAAGTAATATACAGGGGAGTGTCACAAACCATGTGAATGTTACCTGGAGGGCATCTCAACTAGAAACAATAGTTTGTGGTGGTTTGTTTTTGGAATGGTATGAGGAGTCACATGAAAGCCTGCAGTGAGAATAGCCAGCCCAGTCATCGTGTAACAATTACTAAACACTATTTATTAAATTAAAGACAAATACACATGAATAATTGTCTTAAATACTCTTGGGAGAATTAAATACCTGAATTACTAAACACACGCATGATTTATATAGAAATTACCTCTTGTTCTAAAATATATATCTGCGATCCCTGAATTCCTTAAGGCTTTCCCATTCCCAAACAAGACCTAAATTAAACAAATCTATAAATCAAATCCAGTTCATAGTTTTCACACAATGGAAGGTGGATGATCAAGTTTGGGAAACATCTTTTCCTTGTCCAGCAAAGATTTCTAAACTATCGTTGCAAAGGTTCCTGCACTATCTTGGCTCAAACCTTCTTAGATGTTAAAATGGCTCTTGGTTGTGAGATGTTAAACTGTTCTGTAGGCTCTTAGAAATAGTAAAAAGTCTGACAACACCAGGTTTAAGTCCAACCGATTTATTTGATAGTAAACTCAGTTTACTATCAAATAAATCGGTTGGACTTAAACCTGGTGTTGTCAGACTTCTTACTGTGTTTACCCCAGTCCAACGCCAGCATCTCCACATCATGGCTCTTAGAAATTACAGTGCCCTGCCAACTTTTGTAGGTGCTGGCCAGTATACCCTGGTTCTCCTTTGATTTCCCTTTCTATGTATTTGGACTGCCTGCATCTCTCCCATTTCATGACTCTCAAAATTAGCATCTGTGTAACTCCACTAGTCATTTAGGTAGGCTGTCTCCTGATGATTGGACTATTTATACCCAATTCAGTCTGGATGCCTACTAATCTCATTACTGGGAAAGGTCACATCTGTGTCATCCCTTTTGAATACTGGCTACTGTTGTCACTAACTTGTGTGTGTGGGTGGGGGAACATAGCCTATCATTCGTTGTTAAATTCTTGTTCCTGCTGTTACAAGGCAGATCCATGACAGGATTTTTCTATATATTTTGGGAGTTAAAAATGAGTTAGTTCTGAATGATTACCTTTTACAGAAGTTTGAGAAGTATCACTGACTGTTGAAGGAAATGCTGATTTGGACGTATCTGCAAACAGTAAGCAATGTTTGATCAAAGTAATGGTCAAAAAGACTAGATTTCACCATTATGAAGATGTTGGCCATATCTCATGATGTCCTTCTGATGGGATATTTCAACTCGATGTGACTGGGGTTCAGTGGTGCACTGGAGTGTTGCACGAGAAATATTGTGAGCCTAGTCAAAGAGAAAAAGGAAGCATTTGTCAAAGCTAGGAAGCTGGGAACACATGAAGCAAGGGTGGAATACAAGAAAAGTAGAAAGAAACTTAAGCCAGGAGTAAGGAGGGCTAAAAGGAGTCACAAAAAAGCATTGGCCAGCAGGATTAAGGAAAATCCCAAGGCTTTTTATACATATGTAAAGAGCAAGAGGGTTGACCCACTCAAGGGCATGGGAGGGAATCTATGCGTGGAGCCAGAGAAAGTGAGTGAGAAATTGTGAGTACTTTGCGTCAGTATTCACCAAAGAGAAGGACTTGGTAAATGATGAGTCTGTGAAAGGAAGTGTTGATAATTTGAGTCATGTTGAGATCAAAAAGGAGGATGCATTGGGGTTCTTGAGAAATATTAAGGTAGACAAGTCCCCAGGGCCTGATGGGATATACCCCAGAATACTGAGAGAGGCAAGGGAGGAAAGTGCTGGAGCATTGAGAGAAACCTTTGTAACCTTATTGGATACAGGGAGGTCCCAAGGCTTTGGAGAATAGCCAGTGTTGCTCCTTTGTTTAAGAAGGGTAGCAAGAATGATCCAGGTAATTACAGCCCAGTGAGCCTTAGATCAGTGGTAGGGAAATTATTGGAGAAGATTCTTCGAGCAGGATTTATTCCCACTTAGAAATAAGTGATTGTGTTAGTGAGAAGCAACATGGTTTTGTGAAGGGGAGGTCGTATCTCACAAACTTGATCAAGTTTTTTGAGAAAGTGACAAAGATGATTGATGAGGGTTGGGCAGTGAATTTTGTCTACATGGACTTCAGTAAGGCCTCTGACAAGGTCCCTCATGGCAGACTGGTGCAGTTGCATGGGATCAGAGGTGAGCTGGCAAGGTGGATACAAAACTGGCTCGGTCAAAGAAGACAGAGAGGAGCAGTGGAAGGATGTGTTTCTGAATGGAGGGCTGTGACAAGGGGTGTTCCTCAGGGATCAGTGCTGGGACCTTTGTTGTTTGTAATGTATACATAAATGATTTGGAGGAAAATGTAACTGGTTTGATTAGTAGGTTTGCGGATGACACAAAGGTTGGTGGTTTTGCAGAGAGCAATGAGGACCATCAGAGGATACAGCAGGATATAAACTTGGAGACTTGGGCAAAGAAATGGCAGATGGAGCTTAGGGGTGTAAACAAAAAGGGCGGCATGGACAGGTTGGGCCAAAGGGCCTGTTTCCATGCTGTAAACCTCTATGACTCTATGGAGTTTAATCTGGACAAAGGTGAGGTAATGCATATTGGAAGATCTAATAGACAGGAAATATACAGTAAATAGCAGAACCCATAAGAGTATTGATAGGCAGAGGGACCTGGGTGTACAGATACACATGTCACTGAAAGTGGCAATGCAAGTGGAGAAGGTAATCAAGAAGGCCATGCTGGTTTTCCTCGGCAGGTGCATTGAGTTTAAAAATTAGCAAGTCATGTTGCAGCTTTATAGAATCTTATTAGGCCGCACTTGGAATGTTGTGTTCAATTCTGGTCGCCACGCTACCAGAAGGATGTGGAGGCTTTGGAGAGGGTACAGAAAAGACTTACCAGGATGTTGCCAGGTATGGAGGGCATTAGCTATGAGGAGAGGTTGTGTTGGAGAAACTTGGTTTGTTCTCACTGGAACGACGGAGGTTGAGGGGAGACCTGATAGAAGTCTACAAGATTATGAGAGGCATGGATAGAGTGGATAGACGCTTTTTCCCAGGGTGAAAGTCAATTACTAAGGGGCATAGGTTTAAGGTGCGAGGGGCAAGGTTTAAACCAGATGAGGCAGATTTTTTTACACAGAGAGTAGTGGGTGCCTGGAACTCGTTGCCGGGGGAGGTAATGGAGCGGATATGGTAGTGACTTTTAAGGGGCTTCTTGATAAATACATGAATAGGATTGGAAATAGAGAGATATGGTCCCAAGAGGGTAGGGGGTTTTAGTTCAGTCAGGCAGCATGGTTGGTGCAGGCTTAGAGGGCCGAAGGGCCTGTTCCTGTGTTGTAATTTTCTTTGTTCTTTGCTCTTTGGATTGAGGAGGCAAATCAACAGGTTCAGCATTATCATCACGGGTGTCTTCACTGGGGCTAAAGATCCCTGAAAAATTATCTTTATTTTAGTTAATTGGCTTTGAAGACATTGGTTTCAGCTGCTCATAATCAAAGATAGAATACAATAAAATCGTTCTGTGGCTAAAGAGGAGTTAAACGTTTGAGGACTTTTAACCTCCAAGAGCCATGAGGGAGAGTGGGCAGTTAAAATAATGAAACTTGACATCACAACTGCAACCCCGCTGAACTATGCCCATTTCCAGATTTGACGGGGGTGTATTTGAAGTTGGGGCTCTAATTAGTGCACTTGGCGCCTGACAAATCAATCATGTTGAAGCAATTATATGGTATCTCATTATTTTCCTCCCACGGTTTGACAATGTGCGTGAAGGAAAGAGTAGCTTGGGGACAGAGGCTGAGTTGATAGGTGTTAACCTTTCCTCAGCAGTGGCTTCAGCAGTAAGGTTGTTCTCCCCGTGTCTGTGTGGGTTTCCTCCGGGTACTCCAGTTTCCTTCCACATTTCAAAGATGTCTGGGTGAGGTTAATTGGCCATGCTTCTGAATGAACACTGGCATCAGACTTGGCCGATGCAATGGAAGAGGAAGCTCTATGATGAGAATGTGTGCTGAGGTGTAGCAGAGTTTAAAGTTTATTTATTAGTGTCACAAGTAGGCTTACATTAACACTGCAATGAAGTTACTGTGCAAATCAACACTACTACACCCACTCCAGCACCTGCTGGGTACGCTGAGAGAGGATTTAGCATGGCCGATGCACATAACCAGCACGTCTTTCAGACTGTGGGAGGAAACCGGATCACCCGAGGAAACTCACGCAGACACGGGGAGAAGGTGCAGACTCCACACAGATAGTGACCCAAGCTGGGAATTGAACTTGGGGCTCTGGCGCTGTGAGGCAGCAGTGCCAACCACTGTGCCACCATGGTTTGTTAAGAGTTGAGAACAACAGAAGTAGTTGAGGAAGAATCAATTCAACATAGGATGGGAGTGGGTGGGGGGGCGAGATATGTGTGAATGGAATATGTAATTAGTAACGGTAGAAGATTTTGTGGCATTGTTTCCTGGCTAGTTTCACGTTAACTGCAGAATTAATGTCTAGCTGGGCCAAAACACATAGATATTATAATGTTGCTCTAGGCTTTTCAAAAGGCGAAAGTGATCGGGAAAATGATTCTGAAGACTGGAATGGCTATTTTTTAAAAATCAGTGTCAATTATCAAGAGGGAGAAAACTTTAATTATTTGTTGAAAGATATCAAAATTAAGGAGGGCTGTATGTTCCTAACATTCAAATAGTTATTATCTGGAGTGGATAATGGGAAGCAAGCTGGATTATTTTAAATGAACTAGGAGCATTGTAATGGTCAGATCAGATTTGGAGTACCAAAGAGGATATGTGAGAAGGATAATAATGAGGGTATGTGGGAAGGGTAGTAATGAAGGTATGTGGGAAAGGGAGTAATGAGGGTATGTGGGAAGGGTAACACTAATTAAGAATGGAACTTAAAAAAGGAAATTGAGGAAAAATGAAATTTGTTAAAGTTAACTGGAATACCCAAAGATGTGAAATCAGTATTAGATTTGATTTATTATAGTCACATGTTTAACATACAGTGAAAAGTATTGTTTCTTGCACAGACAAAGCATATCGTTCATAGGGAAGGAAACGAGAAAGTGAACGAACATAAAAGTTAGAATTAGAAGCTGTGCTGGGCACAGATTGCAAGAAGTTGCCTCGCTCCGGCGCCATCTTGGAAAAACACTAGTACAAAGCTCTAAATTTTCTCAGTAAAACGTTCAATTTGGAACATAAACACTGCAAGAAAGTGCAAATTGTCTCAATGAAAATAAATCAGAACCTCTACAGTGCAGAAGAAGGCTATTCAGCCCATCAAGTCTGCACTGAGAGCAATCCCATCTAGGCCCCATCCCTATAAACCCACGTATTTACCCTGCTCAGCACCCTGGAAATTTAGCATGATCAATCAACCTAACTGCACATCTCTGGAGTGTGGGAGGAAACTGGAGAACCCGGAGGAAACCCATGCAGACAAGAACGAACATGCAAACTCCACAGGCAGCCGTCCAAGGTTGCAAATGAACTCGGATCCCTGCGGCTGTGAGGCAACCGTGCTATGCATTGTGGCATTGTGACATCATGCCACCCCGTGTTCACAGAGATTCTAAAGTGAGTTTAATAAGCAAATAAAAAATAACAAGTCACAGAAAAAGTACTAAATTTTGAAAGAAACTATTTAATAATTAATGTGACAATATGTTGAAAGTAGGAGGCAGAAAAATACCAGGATGTTCTAATTAAGGTGTGCTTTGTAGAGACATTTTTATTTCAGATTTTGGCAGGGTGGCACAGTGGTTAGCACTGCTGCCTCACAACACAGGGACCCGGGTTCAATTCCATCTTCAGTTACCCGTTCAATGTGGGGAGTTTGCACACTCCCATTTTGAGACGACAACAATTGGTCAGTATGGCGTCACCAAACTAGCTCATCTTCAGTTTGACCAATGTAAGAAATTGGACCATATTTTGCCAAAACCATGGCTGTTACCTATTCTCACTCATGGCATTATTACGCAGCAACACTTGATCTCCTTATTGAAATGAGTATTGTCTTGCCCTCACTTCTCATCGAGCAACTTGAGATAGTTGTTGAAGATCTGCTATCTCTGAAGTTTCTGGAGATAGTAACAAATCAAAGTTAGTTCTCAACTTTCTTTCTAAGAGTAGTAATGCAGGTGAAATTTGGGTAGTAGCATGAGTAGTGTTCCTATAAGATGCCAAAAAGCTATGCACACAACATAATAACAAACCTTGCAATCTTGAAGCTTTTAAAGAATGTTTCAAGGAATGTTTCAATTAATCCATTGGTAAATGGATGAAAAGGTGCATATTTTAAACACTATTATTTACTTACTGGCTCTTAGAGCAAACATGCAACCACTTAAATATATAACAAATAGAAAAGCAGAATATTATTTGCATGGAGAAAGACTACAGAATGCCACAATGCAGAGGGATCTGGGTGTCCTTGTACACAACTCACCAAAAGTTAGCATGCTGGTACAGCAAGTAATCAAGGCAAATAGAATTTTGGCCGTTATTGCAAGAGGAATGTAGTATAAAAGTAGGTTAAGTCTTGTTACATCTATAAAGAGTACTGGTAAAACTGCACCTGGAGTACTCTTTTCAGAGAGGGATTCCCCAACTCTTATGTATACCACAGGGAGTAGACAAGCCATCCCTGGGGCCATGGGAATACACAGAAGAAATTGCCTTATGGTAGACTTCTGTTGATTGCATTTTTATAAGCTGCTCAAAAAAAGCTTTGAAATTCTAGGGAAATTTGGAAAATCTTCAAATAAATACAACAGTGATGATGGTGTACTGAGCCCTAGTCTCCAATCACCATACAGTATAAAGTGGTTTCAGTAACGTAGCAATTCTCTAATCCATCTGATCTTTTTGGTCATGCATAACTATATGTACCAGGATGTAACTGTAAAAATGGGACACACGGCTAAAGGAGAGTATAGAAAGGAATGATCTTGAGGAGCAGGGCAGTTGGTTTGGATCACCCTCCCAAGTCAGCGGCTGGTGAGTAGGTGGTGGGCAGGCCACTCGTTGCATTTTGAACACCCCTCCCCACCCCCACCAAACTTTAGGTGATGGCCAAGTGATAATATCACTAAACTATTAATCCAGAAACTTAGCTAATGTTCTGGGGACCCAGGTTCGAATCTCATCACGGCAGATGACGGAATTTGAATTCAATTCAAAAAAAGTCTGCAATTACAAATCTACTGATGAGACTATGAAACCATTGTCGATTTTCAGAAAAACCCATTTAGGTTCACTGATGTCCTTTAGGGAAGCAAATCTGCTGTCCGTCCCTGGTCTGGCCTACATGTGACTGCAGAGCCACACAGCAATGTGGTTGACTCACAACTGCTGTCTGAGAAGGTCTAGCCAGCCACTCAGTTCAAGGGCAACTAAGGATGGGCAGTAAGTGCTGACCAGCCAATGATGCCCATGTCCCACGAATGAATAAAAAAAAATAAGCTGCCACAGGGGACTGTAAAATTCCAGCCATTGTATCAGTGATGAGAAGTGAAGTAATAAAATTTTGCTACAATTTATGAGTGGATTTTTATCATGCGCTGGAATGGAATCAATATATTGTCAGTTCCTTTGTGCAGAATATAACTTTTGACTCATACTGTCACTGCAAACGTGGCCAGGATTCTCCAGTCTCATTCACACTGCCACCACTGCCAGTGAAAATGGATAATTTGACACTCAGCCAAAACTCCATTCACTGCAGCGGGACCGGAGGATCTCAGCCACGGGTGAGGTAGGGGAATTCTGGCCTATAAGCCTTTGCTCTAACACACAGCTGCATTAATGTCAGGTCGTATTCTGAAACTATTAACAAAGAACAGTACAGCACAGGAGCAGGCCCTTCAGCCCTCCAAGCCTGCACTGATCACGATGCCTGCCTAAACTAAAACCGTATGCTCTTACTGAGTCCGTACCATTCCGTTTCCATCCTATTCATGTAATTGTCTAGATGCCCCCTAAATGTCGCTATCATACCTGCCTCCTCCCCAGGCAGCGCGTTTCAGACTTTCACCACCCTTTGTGTCAAAAACCTGCCTCGCACATCCCCTCTAAAATTTTCCCCACATACTTTAATCCAATGTCCCCACTACTTGACTTTTCTACCCAAGGAAAGAGTTTTTCTTTCTGTACTTGCACATGTGGTGTACAAGGCTTGAGCCCAAAGGGGGTTAAAACATTAAATTTGTCTGTGCAGGCAGCTGGTGGGTTTAGAAAGAGGTATGCAATAAATAAAGATTGGCGAGCCCTATTTTAGAGGGTAATGCAGTGGAAAAATACTTGAGAACAATTAAGGGGCAAACTTGTTGAACCATAATAATTTTAATTTATGCTATCTGAAGGATGGGAATTGATTTAAATGGTTGTGATTTAACTTTCTATTTGAAGTCATTTAACCTGGATTACCTGGATACAAGTGCAGGAATTTGTGCACGTTTACTGTTGTTCCATAGTAACTTGCAGCACTTTAACCACCAGAGGGTGTGCAGGCACATGTACACATAATTTGGGAAACTATATATTCAACTATAATGCTTCTGTAGATTATTCACAATGTGACTCACAATTCAAGGCAAGTGCAAACAAACATTTGTTGTGCCAGTATGCAAAAGAATACACTTTTATTTCAACAATAATTTTGCGGTTGCACAGTGGAGGCAAATATATCAGAAACACTTATTCCTTAGACGACAACTACTGTGCACTTGAGTGCTTGTTTGGCTGATGCCCTGGGCTGTTGAATAAGAGCGATTGGAAGTGACTGTGAGGCAGCAGCGGTTAGCACCACTGCCTCACAGTGCCAGAAACCCGGGTTCAATTCTCGGCTTGTGTCACTGTCTGTCTGGAGTTTGCACATTCGCCCTGCCTCTGCCTGGGTTTCCTCCGGGTGCTCCAGTTTCCTTGCAAAGACAGTCCAAAGATGCATGGATTAGGTGGGTTGGCCGTGCTAAATTGTCCCTTATTGTCAGGGGGACGAGCTAGGGTAAATGCATGGGGTAATGAGGATAAGGCCTGGGTGGGACTCAATGGGCCGAATGGCCGCTTTCTGCACTGCAGGATTCTATGAAAGGGACACGATGCGCCGAAATTTTTTTTCTAAAAGCCACTCCACCCTTGGATCAGCTTTCGGCCACTCTCTAAATATTAAAGCCAGCCTTGAAATTTCTCTTGCAGTCGTACCTCTTGCCCTTTTGTTTTATTAACTAAATTCCTGCACGGATCTAGTAAGTTAAAGCTATTCTTGCATTTCAGAACCTACTAAGCAAACAAAGTGCTTGGCTGGAGTATAAAGGAATTGGAGTTCTGGCTGCATGTGGGATCCTTCATCCCGGTTTTTTTCCCTTGCTTCCTTTGCTCAAGGCAACAACTGTCTCGTACTCCAAAGTAACTGAAGCTTTAACTTGGGAGCACAGCCAAGATGTGCAATTGAGCTGCCCCATTTACACTGCAGCCGCACTGCAGGACAGCTGCTCATTGATAATGACATGCATATGTACAGAGAAAAACTTCAACTTCCTGACTGGCAGAATCTAGCAGTGCAAAGGGGAGGCCAGTACCATTTGTTAACAAAATAGAAATCTTTTCATACAAAAAAAATTATGTTAACTGGCTGCATTTTGAAACGTGACTTAGGAGCCCCAGTTCAGGATTCTCTTAAGGTTAACTTGCAGGTTGAGTTAGTAGTTAGGAAGACATTTGTAATGTGGGCATTCATTTCAGGAGGACTAGAACACAAAAGCAGGGGATGTACTCCTGGGGCTTTATAAGGCTCTGGTCGGACCACATTTGGAATATTGTGAGCAATTTGGGACCCTTATGTAAAGAAGGATGTGCTGGCCCTGGGGAAGGCCTAGAGGAGGTTCACGCGAATGATCCCGGGAATGAAAGGCTTGATGTATGAGGAACTTCTGAGGACTCTGTACTCGATGCAGTTTAGAAGCATGAGGGGGTATCTCATTGAAATCTACAGAATACTGAAAGATCTGTATAAAGTGGACGTGGAGAAGATGTCTCAATTAATAGGGAAAACTAGGATCTGGGGACAGAGCTTCAGACTAAAGGGGCAATTCCTTAGAACCGAGATAAGGAGGAATTTCTTCAGCCAGAAGATGGTGAATCTGTGAAATTCATTGCCACAGAAGGCTGTGGAGGCCAGGTCATTGAGTGCTTAAGACAAAGATGGTTATGTTCTTGATTGGTAAGGGGATCAAAGGTTATGGCAAAGAGATGGGAGAATGGGGTTGAGAAACTTATCGAGTTTAGTCGAATGGCAGAGCAGATTCGATGGGCTGAATGGCCTAATTCTGCTCTGAATTAATTTTTAATTTTAAAAATATTAGCAAAACTTTCCAAATGTAAATGATGCTGGGGAAAAGTCTGCGAATACAGACTAGTTTCACTCCCTATATTTCTTTTTGTACTTTTGTGGGGGAAGAGAGATAAAAGTTTAGTTTGAGCAGATTTTTCAGCGCTGACCTTTCAGTACTTAATGAGTTACAGGACTGGCACTGTGTATCATTAAGAAAACCCGACAAGAGATTTTTGCATATTGACAACCTAAAGAGATAGGTAAATTTAGATGGAAAGTTGAGACCCATTGTTTGTGCATCTTTGTGCTTTCAATCATGTGGAAGTTGTGACATGGCAATCATGACATAATAGTCATAGAGTCATAGAGGTTTACAGCATGTAAAACCTGGGTGGCATGGACAAGTTAGGCCAAAAAGCCTGTTTCCATGCTGTGCTCAGCTTTTTATTTTAATTTGAAGATTGTAGTATGAAATAAAGGAAAAATCTCTAAGCCTGTGCACCTTGCTCACTTCCTTTAAGATGGTGCTTCAAATCTGCCTCCTTGACAAAGCTTTTGGTCATCTGTCCTCACACCTCCTTATATGACTTGTGTCGGAATTTTTGATAAAGCTTTCAGAAGTGCCTTGGGATATTTTGGTGCAACAAAAACTTGATATAAATCATTGTACATGGTGAGTCACAAGATGCTGATTTAATTGTGTAGCATTGTTTTGACATATTTTAAAATGTTTCTAGACTAAGCCCTGTATGAGACAATAATGTATAAGTGAGAGAACAATAAAGGTTGTCACGACATAGAACTCAAAGATATATGTACCATAAGGTTTCATAAAGCTTAAGTGAATGGTGCAATCTTATAACCAATTATTTTTGGCACTAGACTCGTGTAGTCTCAATTGTTGGAAAAGCTCATCTGGTTCACTAATGTCCTTTAGGGAAGGAAATCTGCTGTCCTTACCTGGTCTGGCCAATATGTGACCCCAGAGCCGCAGCAACATGGTTGACTCTCAACTGACCCTCAGACAACTAGGGATGGGCAATAAATGTTGGCCAGCCAGCAATGCCCGTGTCACACGCATGAATAGAAAAGTATTGTTAATGTATTGATGTTTCACACTGCTGTGCGTATTTGACTGTGATACATTCAGAATAATCCTGCTCCTGAAGTAAAATCCACCACCATTTGGCTTCAAATTGTAGCTTACTGAGAGATGACCTGCTTTCATGTCTTGCCACAAAATATGATATGGGCTGTCTCTATTTAATAACATGGGAATGGAAGTGCTACAACTATGCTTTCACAGAACTACTTGGTCTGTTTCCAAAAATGCATTTGTTACTAGAAGTTTAAAATTAAGACTGTAGCTGTTAAACTCACAACTTTTTGGGAGACTCCATTGAATAAAAATTAATTTGGTTTTGGTGTCCACATTAGAACAACTGTCAAAAAGAATGTTTGAATTCTGAAGTAGCCATAGAATCCTCACAGTGCAGAAGGAGGCCATTCAGCCCGTTGAGCCTGTACCGACTCCCTAACGAAGTATCTTACCTAGGTCCTATTCCTGTAATCCCACACATTTATCCCCCTAATCCCCTAACCTAAGCATCAAAAATAAAAGTAAAGTTTATTTATTTGTCACAAGTAGACTTACATTAACACTGCAATGAAGTTACTGTGAAAACCCCCTAGTCGCCACACTCCGGTGCCTGTTTGGGTACACTGAGGGAGAATTTAGCATGGCCAGTGCACCTAACCAGCCCATCTTTGGACTGTGGGAAGAAACTGGAGCACCTGGAGGAAACCCACACAGATATAGGGGGAATGTGCAAACTCCACACAGACAGTAACCCAAGCTGGGAATCACACTTGGGTCCCTGGCACTGTGAGGCAACAGTGCTAACCACTGTGCTACCATGCTGCCACATGTAGTCTTGGCCGTTTCACAAAGATTCCAGACTGACTTTCTTTGTGGGTTTATGATAACAGGCCATAACTTTGAGCTTCTGGTCAATGTAACTGAGGCATACCCCCCAACTGCCATTGTGTCCCTCTCTGCCGACAGCCTGCCCCGACATTTGACCTATCCCACACCAGGGAATGAGACTTGCGTACCTACCACTGAACTGCCATCAGGACACATTGCAGTGCAGATCTCATCTGGCATAATCTGAAGGTCAGGTGAGATGGGACCAACTGGATTTCCTGCTAAGTACATTCAAGCAGAGTAGCAATCCGACTCAATTGTTCCTCCCTCAGAAGTTATAGCCCAACATATTGAACAACAGCCTGCTTTTATAGCAGTATTGTGAACAGGAAAGGATTAATTCTCTAAGGGTTGGTAGTTCATTTGCACATATTCAAAATTGGGAGGAGGGTCACAGTGTTGCCTCCTTTGCATTTGTATGGTAAAAGAGGGATAGAGAAAAGAAAGATGTGCAGCGCAGAGACCGCAGAGAAAATAAATATTGGGCGAGATTCTCTGGCCTCCCATCAGCGTTTTACCCAGTGGCGAGAAGCAGCGCACTGTTCACTGGTGGAATCCTCTGGTCTCGCCGCTATCAATGGCAATTTCCATTGAAGCCATCCCACATTGCTAGGAAACCCTTGGCAGAGAGTGCAACCCTGGTGGGACCAGAGAATCCTGCAGATGTGAATGGCCAGAGAGTTCTGGCCATCATTTCACATGTGCTCAGAATTCTTGAATCAAAATCCAATGAGGTATTCCTCCTCAGTGATCAGTGGGCTGAAAACTGATGCCCTATAATTCACTTTTCTGGTGGGATTGATTGTGATGAGATAAGCACATAGAGATGAATCAGTCTCCTAAGCGAGATTACAGAAGTTCCAACAGAAGCAGTGAAGATGGGGCCAGGGGTTCAACCTGGGCAGAGTCCCTTTTCCTTCTCTCACGAGATTTTGATGTTGCTGGGCAAGCATTTATTGTCCATCGCTAATTGCCCTTGAACTGAGTAGCTTGCTTGGCCATTTCAGAGGGCATTTAAGAGTCAACCACATATCTGTGGCTCTGGAGTCACATGTAGGCTAAACCAGGTAAGGGTGGCAGATTTATTTCCCTAAAGGGCATTAGTCAAACAGATGTCTTACTAATGAAGCTGGGTCCCCAAAACTTTACCCCTGGTCCCTGGATTATTACCCCAATGACAATACCACTACACCACCGCTTCCCCATGTCAGCCTACTTGTAGGATGCCAAACAGCAGATTGACTTTGGAATTCCACAAGACAATATTACAGGTTCCTTACACTAGAGGGCGATGTCATCATCATAGAACCCCTACAGTACGAAAGGAAGCCATTCAACCTATCAAGTCTGAACCAAGCCACAGTCCCATTCAGACCCTATTCCCATAGCCCCTCATAGCTACTCTGCTAATCCCCCTGGCACTAGGGTCAACTTATCATGGCCAGTCAACCTAATCCGCATATCCCTGGACCACGGGAGAAAACCGGACCACCCAGAGGAAACGCATGCAGACAGGGGAAGAACATGCAAACCTCGCACAGATAGTGACCCAAACCAGAAATCGAACCTCGGGTCCCTGGCGCTGTGGGGCAGCAGTGCTGACCACTGACTGGATCAGGCTAGGTTATGTCAGGCAGGGTTATGAAAGGCAGATGGCCTTTGAATAGCCCTCTCTGAATTTAGTCTGCACAGTCCACATGGTGTATGTCTTAACGTCTCTGAGGATAACAGGATACAAATAAATGTTTGTACTTGCATCTATTTTAGACAGTTACATTGGGTAGGATGGGGATAGCAGGATATGGACCAAATGTGGACAATTGGGACTAGCTTAGGGCTTTAAAAAAAGGACAGCATGAACAAGTTGGGCTGAAGGGCCTGTTTCCATGCTGTAAACCTCTGACTTTGACTCTATGACTCTGATACGGCTAGGTACCTCCTTTTGTTTTGGAGGGGATCACAGACAGCCATACATTAAGCCATTCTAAAAGGGCATTGTCCAAAATATTTCATAAATTTCCGAAATATTTTATTAATTGTCATTATAAAAGTATGCAGTGTAAAGTCCTTGTACCCTCACCACACTATAAAACCTCCCAAGGCTTTAAGTGTTATCAAACAAAATTTGGTACTTTGGCATTGAGCCACAAAAGGGTGTATTTGGACATATTAATAAAAGCTTGGTCTAAGGCAGATTTTAAAGAATGCCTTGAAAGAAGATAAAGCGTTGGAGAGGTTTAGAAAGGGAATTCCATTGGAAAGAGATAGAGCTGAAAGTGAGACTTCCAGTGATGGAGTGAAAAAAGATAAGGGAATGCGAAAGCCACCAAACTTAGAGAGGAGTAGAAATCTGAGAGGATTGTAGAGCTGGAGGAAGTAACATAAATGAGTCTGGGGCATGGGGGCAAGGCCATGGAAAGATTTGAAAACAAGGATGTGGATTTTAAATGTGAGGCATACCCAGGAGTCAGTGTAGGTCAATGAGCAAAGAAACTTTGTGTGAAATTCAGGTTGAATCATGTGAAGATCTATGTACAATACTGTCTAATGGGTTTTCAGCTCTTTCAAGCTCCAGCTGCAGTACTCTAACCAGTGTCGTAGTATTGTGTTTTTGTTACTAGAGTGGTCATGAGTTCAGATTCCCCGTGGGCAAGTTGTGAAATTGAATTCAATAAAGGGAACTAACCACGCCATCCCATTGTACATGTGATTTCAGTCTTACATATGTGATTGACTCGGAGGTCACTTAGCAATCACACTGTGAAAAGGAGGTCTATCACCAGGGCAATCAGTGTTGGACAATAAATGTAGCCTGACCACATCTGGAGTAAATGTTAGTAATACCCAAGCTACGGATGCCAGGGAGGGAGGTATTCCAAGAAACGTCAGTGTGACTGGCAAAGAACAACCATGGCTGTGTTCCACATAATGTCATAATCCATAGAACTGAGATGGGGAGGAATTTCTTCAGCTAGAGAGTGGTGAATCTATAGAACTCATTGGAAGAAATTTTCCCATCCCGCCTGCCATGGGAATCGTAGTGGGCAGGGGGGCAGACCATGCAACAGTCTGTTGACCACGGATGGAATTTTCTGAATTTTGGGTGAGCGTGGCCAGAAAATCTCGCCCATTGCCATAGAAGGCTGTGGAGGCCAGGTTATTGAGTATATTTAAGGCAGAGATGGATAGGTTCTTCATTGGTACAGGGATCAAAGGTTACTTGGAAAAGGCTAGAGAATGAGGTTAAGAAACCAACAGCCGTGATTGAATGGCGGAGCAGACTCCATGGGTCAAGTGGCCTAATTTAGCTCCCATATCTTATGGTCATACCCACCCACATTGCAGTACAATTGGCCAGGAACAACTCTTTCCCCAAGGGCAAGACCTAAAGATGGCTTGGGAGGGTATCCCGGGAAAATGGCCAATGGCTTTCACTTCAGAGTTTTCCTTAGTTTGATGTTAGCTCAAGTTTATCACAGACGGATGAAACAACAACATAACCCTATCCTACTTTCACTCTCTTTCACTGGTTGCTTTTCATTTCTCGCTCTCTTGCTTGCTCCCCAAACTAGTTTTACTGGCATGCTCGACTTCATGTTTCTATAACCCAGTCTTTCAAGATCATTACAGTCAGAATTGATCTTGTAACTAATGTACCCGTTTTATTGTACAGGGCTATGTCCATCTGGGATACCAGTCTTCAGATCACCACAATTTGCAGTTTGTTTGGAGCTTGGCTTGGTGCAATTCCTATCCCGCTGGACTGGGACAGGCCTTGGCAGGTATGCAGTGATTCATATGAATCTTGAAATGTATGTTCTCCTGAAAGATCTGGTCCATTTGAGTGTATCGCTCTTCTATCAACGTGTCATTATGGAAAGGGGAACAAGTTTGAAAAGAACCAGCAAGACACCAACATCTGTGTCAGAAATGGCAGGGAGAAAAGTCATTAACTGTACGTATGTTTCCAATTCTTTAAGTGTAGATAGGTAATGTTAAAATTCCACATGCTTGGAGCCAAAGTGTTGCATTATGATGTAAGGGCCTTTTGAGAATCGCATTTTAAAGTACAAATATTCATCTATAAGGATGATGAATGTTCCAGCATGTTTAATACATGGATAAATTACACCCAGAGCAAATAAAGAGCAACATGCAAAGCTCTCAGATCGCTCATACAAAGTTTTTCAAATTGGGGCCCCTGACTCCAAGAATTCCATGGAGTCATCACATTTCTCTATTTGTTGAACCACATCCATGAGCGAGCAGATGGTCCTGTTACTTAACTACTTAGTAACTGGAGCTACATTTGTGCAGTTCTTTATAACAACACCAAATTGTAAGTACATAGTGCCTTTTGATAGAATAGTCCGAAAGCACTTCACAGCAGCGATATCGAACACATTTTGACCTTGAGCCACACCAGGCGCTATCAGAACAGGTGACCAAAAGCTTGGTCAAAAAGGAAGGTTTCAAGGAGTGTCTTAAAGGAGGAGTGTGAGATGGGAAGGTTTAAGGTGAGAATTTCGGAGCTAGAGCAATTGAAAGACTGGGTGCCAGAGGTTGAGTGATATTTATTTTATTTGTTTGTGGAATGCGAGTGTCACCCATCCCTAATTGCCTTGAGAAGATGGTGATTGAGTTCCACTTCTGAAATGCTGTCCAACGTCTGGTGCAGGTACATCCACAGTGCTTGGGGAGGGAGTTCCAGGGTTATGATCCAGTGACAGTGGAGGAACAGCAATATAGTTCCATGTTAGGATGGCGTATATCTTGGAGGGGAACTAGGCAGATGGTGGTGTTGCCATGCTTCTGCTACCTTTCTTCTTCTAGATGGTAACTGATAAAAGGTTTGGAAGTTGCTGTCGAAGGAGCTTTAGTGAGTTGGTGCAATGCGTCTTGTATGTGGCACACCCTTGCTGTCACTGTGTGTCGGTGGTGCAGGGATTGAATGTTTTAAGGCGGGTGGAGTTGCCCTGGATGGTGTTGAGTTTCCTGAGTTGTTGGAGCCGCACTCATCCAGGCAATTGGAAAGCTTTCCATTGCATTCCTGACTTGTGTCTTTTAGACTTTGGGGAGTCAAGAGATGAGTTGCTCGCCACAGAATTATCAGCCTCAGCCTGGTCTTTAAACCACGGTATTTATATGCCTGGTCCAGTTGAGTTTCTGATCAGAGAATGCTGAATGAATGTTTAATATGGGAGATTAAAATGGGATTCACAGTAGCACATTGGTTAACACTGCTGTCTCACAGCACCTGGGAACCAGGTTCAATTCCGGCCTCAGATGACTGTGGAGTTTGCATGTTCTTCCTGTGTCTGTGTGGATTTCCTCCAGGTGTTCTGCTTTCCTCCCACAGTCCAAAGATGTACAGATTAGTTGGATTGGCCATGCTAAATTGCTCCTTAGTGTCCCAAAACATATAAGTTAAGTGATTAGTGGGTAAATACTTAGAGTTACGTGGTGAGCTTGAATAAGAGTCAGTGCAGACTTGATGAGCCGAATGCACTGTAGGGATTCTGTGATTCAGTGATGTTCATGCCATTGAACATCAAGGCAGATGGTTAGATTCTGTAATGTTGGAGATGGTCATTTCTTGGCACTTAGGTGGCACAAGTAGTATTACTTGCCACTTAGCAGTCCAAACCTGAATATTGTCCAGATTTTGCAGCATGAGAGCGCAATTTGTTTCGGTATCTGAGGAGTCCCACAGGTGTACAGCCATATTCACAATTATCAGCAAATGTCCCCACTTCTGACCTTGTGATGGAGAGAAGGCTATTGATGAAGCAGTTAAAGATGGTTGGACTTGATACGCCACCCTGAGGAACTCCTGCAGACATGTGAAGATGGCAGGGCTTGAGGAAGACACAGAGATAGGGAGGGGTATGGCCGTGGAGGAATTTGCAAATAAGAATCATCATTTTTAAAATGGAAGCTTTGGCAGATAGGGAGCCAGTGTAGGTCTACAAGCACAGGGGTGATGGGTCAATAGTACTTACAGTGAGTTAGGGTACAAGCAGCAGAGTTTTGACAAACTCTACAACAGCACCAGAATTAGAAGCAGGAATAAGCCTGCTCTGCCACTGGATAATATCATAGCTAATCTGACTGTGGCTTTAACTTCACTTTCCAGTTTGCTGCCCCGCCCCATAACCCTTGACCCCCTTGTCAATTAAAAATCTACCCAACTCAGCTTTGAATATACTTAATGGCCTAGCCTTCACTATCCTCTAGGGAAGAAAATTCCACAGACAAATAACTCTTTTGAGAGAAAGAAAATTCTCCTTGTCTTCATTTTAACTGCAAGTCCACTTCATTTTAGATCATGTCCCTAAGGCCGTTCTTGCCAGCGGGATCTTCTGGTCTTGTCGAAAGCAGCAGGATCTCCAGCAGCATGGCCAGTGAGCAACACAAATGGCCATTAACTTCAGCAAATCAAATCTACTACTGGAAAACTCAAGGATGAGCTGGAAAACCCTGTCCTGAGTTCTAGAGCAAGGGGGACCTCCTCTCAACACAGCCTGCCAAGTCCCCTCAGGATCTTTTACGTTGCAATAAGGTCGCCTCTCATTCTTCTAAAGACAGACCCAACCTGCCCAACCTTTCCTTGTGAAATAACCCCTTCATCTCAGGAATCAGTCAGAACCTTCTCACATTTGCTTCTAACGTAATTGTACCCTTTCTTAAGAATGAGCCTATAACTATACTCAGTATTTCAGATGTGTTCCATCTAAGGCTGCAGCAACGTTGCCTACTTTTAGACTCACTTCCCTTTGCAATAAATACAACGTTTCCTTTGCTTTCTTATCACTTGCTGTATCTACATACCAACCTTTTATGATTCGTATACCAGGATGCCCAGAATCCTTCGTATCCCAGAGTTCAACAGTCTCTCGATTCAAATAGTATGCTTTTCTGCTCCATGATCTCCTTCAATGTCTGTCACATGCCTATCTCTTAGCCTGTTTTTCCAGTTCACTTTATCCAACTCTGTCCTCATGCCCTTATAATTTTAAGTTTAAGTCATTCAGTTTAGGCCCACACTTCTCACCCTCAAACTGAATGTGAAATTCTAACATGTTATGATTTTTGTCACCTAGAGGCTCCTTCACTCTGAGGTCATTAGTTTACCCTGTCTCATTGAACACTGCCAGTTCTAAAGTAACCTGCTATCTGGTTGGCACTGGAACATACTGCTCTAAAATTGTTCTGAAAACACTCTATGAATTCTTCTTCCAAGATTCCTTTGGCAATCTGATTTCACAGAATTGTTACAGCAAAAAAGGAGGCCATTTGACCCATTGTGTCTGTACCAGCTCTGCATGTGAGCGATTCACATAGTATTATTCCCACGCTTTCTCCCCGTAAATTATTCCTTTTCAGAAGGCAGTCCCATTCTCTTTTGAATGTCTTGTTTGAGCCAGCCTCCACACTCTCAGGCGGCAAATTCCAGATCTTAACCTTTCACTCTGAAAAGATTTTTCCTCTTGCTGCCCTACCTTCTTTTGCCAATCACCTTAAATCTGTGTCCCCTCATTCTCAATTCTTACACCAGTGGGAACAATCTCTGTCCTGACCCCTCATGATCCATCAGATCTCCTCTCCACCCTCTCTAAAAAGAGCAATGGCACAGTGGCGCAGTTACTAGCAGTGCTGCCTCACAGCACCAGGGACCTGGGTTCAATTCCGGCTTCGGGTGACTGTGTAGAGTTTGCAAGTTCTCCCTGCGTCTGCATGAGTTTCCTCTAGGTGCTCTGGTTTCCTCCCACAGTCCAAAGATGTGCAGGTTAGGTTGATTGGCCACGCTAAATTGACCCCAATGGGATTAACAAGGTAAATACGCGAGTTTACAGGATAGGGCCAGGGTGAGATTGTTGTCAGTGCAGCCTCGATGGGCCAAATGGCCTCCTTCTGTACTGCAGGCATTCTATGATTCTGCCTTATCCAATTTACTTGAACAAGAACAAATCATTGTCCTTTATTGATTGGTAGTATGGCCAAGAAGCACACTAAATTCTGGTTGAAAACAATAGTTTCTCACAGAATAACAAAACAATTCTGAAAAGGTGAAAAGTGTTCCAATAGTAGAATTTAATAGAAATCAAATGGTTTTCATTTTGACGTGTTTATGATTCAGTTGCTTGACAAGGTTGTTTCTCTCAACACAATGGATGCTTCCATCCTGCAGGCTCCTGTATCCTGTAAACAGAAAGATAACCTCATAAATGTGGTGTACTTGGGGTGAACAATAAATCTGTTTCCCATCAATATTTACACTGGAAAAAACAGGACCAGTTTCCCTGGTCACTTTCTGCCACAAACACTGTATGCCTAAAATGCACTGTATTGTCCAAGCATCATTACCTCTGAATTTGCCACTCTAGATCATGTGAATGAACCAGCCATATTTGTGGTATTGCCCAATCAATACAAAGGCTATAATCACCCACGATTACTGCAGCACCTTTCTTGGGTTTTTTTTCCCTCTGTACGCTGCCCCACAGTGTAGCTCCTACCAGGGGCCTTCGTACCTTTGCTATTTCTTATTTCTGCACAAACTTATTCTACATTGTTTAAACTAATGCCATCTCTTACTACTGTACTCACATCAGCTTTAATTAACAGAGCTGCCCCACTTTCCTTTCCTAAATTCCCATCCTTCTGAAATGTAAAATTTGAATAAATCGGTACCAGCCTTGATCACCTTGCAACCACTTTTCTGAAGTGCTCTAACACCCTCCATATTTGTTTCTATTTTTGCTTTTAATTCGTTTTGTCACAAATGTTGTAAACACTCAGACACAGAGCCTTTAATCCTCTCTTTTCACCATTCCTAAAAACTCTGGCCTTATGCACTTGTGCATTAGTATGTTATGTCCCTTTCTGTCACACTCTGGTTATCATTGCCCATATTACCATAATGTTCTATTGCCTTGTCCTTTCTCTTTATTTTACCACATCTCCCCCTTGCCTTCTCTATTTAGTTTAAAGCTCTCTATTGTGCTAGTTATATAACTTACCTGAACACTGGACCCAGTCTAGTTCCAGTGAAGATTATCCCAATGGTCCCATTTGGCTCCCATTTTCCCCAGGGGCACCAACACCTGATGAATCAAAACCCATTTCTCCCATGCCAAATTTTAATCCACGCATTCAATTCTCTAATTTTATCAACTGTTCATCAATTTACCCATGGCTGAGGCAGCAACCAAGAGACTTTGGTGATTTTGCTTTTCAATTCAGCCCCTAACTGCTCCTAATCCCTAAGCAGAACCTCTTTCTTAGTCCTGTCTGTATCAAAGAACAAAGAACAATACAGCACAGGAAACAGGCCCTTCGGCCCTCCAAGCCTGCACCGCTCATTGGTCCACCGAGACCATTTGTTTATATCCCTCCATTCCCAGTCTGTTCATGTGGCTATCCAGATAAGTCTTAAACGATCCCATCATGTCCGCCTTCGCCACCCTGCTTGGCAGTGCATTCCAGGCCCCCACGTCCCTCTGTGTAAAATATGTACCTCTGATATCTGAGTTAAACCTCGCCCCCCCTCACTTTGAAACTGTGACCCCTCGTGCTCGTCACCTCCAACCTGGGAGAAAGCTTCCCACTGTTCACCCTATCTATGCCCTTCATAATTTTATACACCTCTATTAGGTCTCCCCTCATTCTCCGTCTTTCCAGGGAGAACAACCCCAGTTTACCCAATCTCTCCCCATAGCTAAGACCTTCCATACCGGGCAACATCCTGGTAAACCTTTTCTGTACTCTCTCCAAAGCCTCCACGTCCTTCTGGTAGTGTGGCGACCAGAACTGGATGCAGTACTCCAAATGTGGCCTAACCAACGTCCTATACAGCTGTAACATCAGACACCAATTTTTATGCTCTATGCCCTGTCCTATAAAGACAAGCATGCCATATGCCTTCTTCACCTCCTTCTCCACCTGTGATGCCACCTTCAAGGATCTGAAGACTTGCAAACCCAGGTCCCTCTGTATCAGTGGAATGTGCAAGATAAGAGATTTATCTGGAGAGCACTAGTATAGTTGAGTCTGGGTGGCAGTGGCTTGGAAGAGTGTATGAGATTGAGTGTGAATCTACCTTGCAACCAGTCATGGATTTCTCACACATTCTCACCACCACCAACACCTGCACACACACACACACACAAACACACACACACACATACACACACACATACACACACACGCACTGATCCTCTTGCAATCTAGTAATTTTAATTACATTTTTTTAACTTCACAATTTATTGCCATGGCTTGATCGACTGATCCATTTGAGCTTCTAATCAGGACGTTGAGATGTTGACGTTGCTCGGCTATTGGACGTTGATAAGCGATTAGGCACTCTTGTCGGAGATGACCTTTGCCTGACCTTTAATGTGATGTGACTGTTCAACATTTTGGGTCGAACAGCACATCAAAATGGTTTATATTGCAGAATTTATGCCACACTTTTTCTCTCTGCTATCCTCTGATGACTTTGTCATTATCACATTGCTCTAGTGGTCGCTTGCTGTGTGCAAATTGACGACTGCATTCCCTACCTAGTGACAATGACTACTCTTAGTCTGCAGAGCACTTTGAGATGTCTTGTTGTCTTAAAGTGCTATATAAATGCAAATATTTTTGTTCGTGTTTATTATATGTTCATATTTCTTTTCCAAGAATAACCAGATTGTTGTTCTGTAAAACGCAACGGGCAGTCAAGCAGTCACAGGCCAGTTAAATTGGTGCAAAGAGCTGTTCAGTTTGCAGCTGAGTGTTACAGATAATTTACAGTATATGCAGTGGAGCACATAAACATTTGTCACGTGCTTCATATTGCCTTAAAGAATTCTTGTCTCCAATATTACATCCTTCCGAAAGGCAATGACTTGTATTTGGGTACACAAGCACAGGCAGCCAGCTGCCTTGCTCGAGTGGATAGTTAACACCTAAAAAAGCCTCAACAACCATCCCTCCTCAACCACCTAAAATACAGCAGAACCCACGCACCCACTCCACTCTTCAGCCAGGGGCCCTGAACAACACCCTTTCCCCCCTTTTCTTTTCCTTTTCCCCTGACCCACCATCTCTCACCAACCCCATTCGCACCCACATGTACCTGACAAACAAAAGGACCCCCTTCCTTTCACCCTCCCCCCACACACAAATACTCCTCCTTCCATCACCCCGCACAAAAAAAAGTCGAACAGGAATAAGATTTAAAAAAGGAAAAAGCTCCAGGGGACAAGAAGACAACGGGATGACACGGTGGCACAGTGGCTAGTGGTGCTGCTTCACAGCACTAGGGATCCAGGTTCGATTCCTGGCTGTGGTAACTATCCACTTGGAGTTTGCACATTCTCCCCATGTCTGCATGGATTTCCTCAGGGTGCTCTGGTTTCCTCCCACAGTCCAAAGATGCGCAGGTTAGGTGGATTGGCCATGCTGAATTGTCCCTTAATGTCAAGGGGACTAGCTAGACTAAATGCATAGGGTTATGCAGTTAGGGCCTGTGTGGGTTTGTGGTTGGTGCAGACTCAATGGGCCGAATGGCCTCCTTTTGCACTGTAGAATTCTATGATTCTATAAAAAGAACAAGCCACAATGTAAGGACAAAGCATCACAAGGGACCACAATGATTGGACATGAACCGAATGAAAAGTGACAAAGCAAAAGAAAAAGATAACATGTCCTGTCTCTGCCTGACCCCAAAAACCTAAAAAAGGCTACTTGATCCTGAGCTTAACACTATTGTCTTTGAATGTTACACATACACTTTGTAGCAAGGTTTATTGGGTGAGGAATTGGGAGGAGGGATTCTGAGAGTCCTTTAACATCTTGACTGAAGATTAAAGAAACTTGCTGAAGGAGAAGTGGTAAAATGTGAGCACAGAAAGCTGAGCAGATGGCAAACGAACTTTGAGGCGGACCAGGAGTTAACAGTTTAAAACCACAAGAAATGCAACAGTAAGCTAGCTAGCAGAACTACTTGGGCAATAAATGCAGACAGAAACTAGTGCAAAGCACTCTTGGCCAACAATGGACTGGATTCAAAGAACACTTCAGTAACGAATAATTAAACAGCCCCATCCTCAGCACCAACCCTCTTACTGAACAAAGTAGAGGAAGAACAATAAAGACTGTGATGTGATCATTTAAAGCGCATGATATTTGCATACCAAATATAACCCACTCTGCAGTAAAAGCAAAAACTGCTGGAAATACTCAGCAGGAGCATCTGTGATTATGGGCAACTCTAATCTGCACATAGATAGGGAGAGTCAAATTAGTCACAGTGCAATAGAGGAGGAATTTCTGGAGTGGATACAGGATGGTTTGCTGGAGCAAAATGTTGAGGAGCCAACAGGGGAGCAGGCTATTTTGGATCGGGTGTTGTGCAAGGAGAAAGGATTAGTTGATAGTCTAGTTGTGAGAGAAGTCTTGAGGTTGAGTGACCATAATATGGTAGAATTCTTTGTCCAGGTGGATAATGAAATCACTCACCTGATGAAGGAGCAGCACTCCAAAAGCTCGTGATACCAAATAAACCTGTTGGACTTCAACTTGGTGCTGTGAGACTTCTTGCTGTGCCCACCCCAGTCCAACGCTAGCATCTCCACATCAAGGTGGATGGTGACATCGTTGATTCTGAGACCAGGGTCCTGGATCTCAATAAAGGTAGCTATGGCAGTATGAGGCATGAATTGGCCATGATGGACTGGGATGGTCTTAACTGAAAGGAAAGACAGTGGACAGGCAATGACAGGCATTTAAAGAACGAATAGGTGAACTCCAGAAGTTGTTTATTTCTGTTTGGCGCAAGAGTGGTCAGGGAATTATGGCCAAATGATGGCTTACAAGGGAAATTAGAGATAGTATCAGATTCAAAGAAGAAGCATGCAAATTGGCAAGAAAAACAATAGGACTGAGGATTGGGAACGGTTTAAAATTCAGCAAAGGAGGACCAAGGGATTGATTAAGAAGTGAAAAATAGAGTATAAAAGTAAGTTAGCAGGGAACATAAAAACTGACTGTAAAAGCTTCTATAGATAATAATGAGAAAAAAATTGACAAAAACAAATGTAGACCCCTTACAGTCGGAAACAGGAGAATTCATAACGGGGAATAAAGAAATGGCAGAGGAATTAAATTTGTACTTCCCTTCAGTCTTCACAAAGGAAGACTTGAATAATGTACCAGAAGTACTAAGAGAAACATGTTTTAGTGAGGAGCTGAAGAAAATCAGCATTAGTAGAGAAGTGGTATTGGGGAAATTGTTGGAATAAATCCCCAGTTCTGATAATCTTCATCCCAGAGTACATAAGGAAGTGGCCCTGAAAAGAGTAGAACATAGAACATAGAACATTACAGCGCAGAACAGGCCCTTCGGCCCACGATGTTGCGCCGACCAGTTACAAAACAATGACCCACTAACCTAAACCAATCCCTTTTCATCCATAAACCTATCCACGGATCTCTTAAACGCCCCCAAACTAGGCGCATTTACAACTGCAGCAGGCAGGGCATTCCAATCCCTCACCACCCTCTGGGTAAAGAACCTACCCCTGACATCCGTCCTATAACTACCCCCCCTTAATTTAAAGCCATGCCCCCTCGTGCTAGATTTCTCCATCAGAGGAAAAAGGCTATCACTATCCACCCTATCTAAACCTCTAATCATCTTATATGTTTCAATAAGATCCCCTCTTAGCCGCCTTCTTTCCAGCGAAAACAACCCCAAACCCCTCAGCTTCTCCTCATAGGACCTCCCCTCCATACCAGGCAACATCCTGGTAAACCTCCTCTGCACCCTCTCCAAAGCCTCCACATCCTTCCTGTAATGTGGGGACCAGAACTGCACACAGTACTCCAAGTGCAGCTGCACCAGAGCTGTGTACAGTTGCAACATAACGCTGCGACTCCTAAATTCAATCCCCCTACCAATAAACGCCAAGACACCGTATGCCTTCTTAACAGCCTTATCTACTTGATTCCCAACTTTCAGGGATCTATGTACACATACACCTAGATCCCTCTGCTCATCCACACTATTCAAAGTCCTCCCATTAGCCCTATACTCGACACATCTGTTATTCCTACCAAAGTGAATTACCTCACACTTTCCGCATTAAACTCCATCCGCCACCTCTCGGCCCAGCTCTGCAGTAGATCCAGTGGTAGTTATTTTCCAAAATTCTTTGGACTCTGGAATAGTTTCAGTAGACTGGAGGGTACCTAATGTAAGCCCACTATTCAAAAAGGGAGATAGAGAGAAAACAGGGAACTATAGACCAGTGAGCCTAATGTTGGTACTGGGGAAGTTGCTAGTGTCTATTAATAAAGATTTCATAACTCAGCATTTGGAAGGCAGTGGCATAATCAAACAAAGTCAGCATGGATTTACAGAAGGGAAATCATGTTTGACAAATCTGTTGGAATTTTTTGAGGATGTAACTTGTAGAATTGACTGAAGAGAACCAGTGGATGTGGTTTATTTAGACTTTCAGAAGGCTTTCAACAAGGTCTCACATAACAGACTGCTGTGTAAAGTTAAAGCACATGGGATTGCAGGTAATGTCCTGTGATGGATAGAAAGCTGGTTAGCAGATAGAAAGCAAAGAGTTCGCATGAATGCGTCTTTTTCTGAATGGCAGTGACTAAGGGGCTTCCGCAGGGATCTGTGCTAGGACCCCAACTGTTCACATTATATATTAATGAAGAGGGAAATGAATGTATTATGTCTAAATTTGCAGACGATACAAAGTTGTGTGGGAGGGTGAGCTTTGAGGAGGGTGTGGAGATGCTTCAATGTGACTTGGAGTGGCTGAGTGTGTGGGTATGTGCATGGCAGATGCAGTATAATGTGGATAAATTTGAGGTTATCCACTGTCACTTTGGTGGCAACAATAGGAAGACGGATTATCATTTGAATGGGTGCAAATTGAAAGAGGTGGATACTCAATGAGACCTTTGAATCCTCATGCACCAGTTACTGAAAGTAAACATGCAAGTGGAGCAGGGAGTAAAGAAGGTAAATGGTATGTTGACCTTCATAGTGAGAGGCTTTGAGTATAGGGATGTTTTGCTGCAATTGTATAGGGCATTGGTGAGGCCACACCTGGACTACTATGTGGAGTTTTGATGTCCTTATTTGAGGAAGGATGTCCTTGCTATAGAGGGACTGCTGTGAAGGTTTACCAGGCTGATTCCTTAAATGGCAGATAAGAACATAAGAACATAAGAAATAGGAGCAGGAGTAGGCCATCTGGCCCTTCGAGCCTGCCCCGCCATTCAATAAGATCATGGCTGATCTGTCGTGGCTCAGTTCCACTTTCCCGCCCTCTCCCCATAACCCTTAATCCCCTCTCTTATCAAAAAACCATCTGTCATATGAGGAGAGACTAAGTTGGTTAGGATTATATTCACTGGAGTTTAGAAGAATGAGAGGAGATCTCATAGAAACTTATAAAATTGTAACAGGGTTAGACAGGTAGATTCAGAAAGAATGTTCTGAATGGTGGAGGAGTCCAGAACTAGGGATCATAGTTCTTTTAGAATTGAGGTGAGGAGAAATTTCTTCACTCAGGGGTTGGTGAATGTGTGGAATTCACCACCACGGATTGCAGTTGAGGCCTCAACATTGTCTGATTTCAAGAAGAAATTAGGTATAGCTCTTGGGGCTAAAGAGGTCAAGGGATATGGGGAGAAGGGGGAATCTGATATTGAATTCAGTGATTGGCCATGATCAAAACGATTGTGGAGCTGGCTCGAACGGCTGAATGACCTACTCCTGCTTCTAGTTTCTATGGGGCTGGGAGCATCTGTGGAGGCAGAAATAGAGATCAGGTTTTCCGGCCTGACTGCAGAAGAGACATTCAAACCTCCGTTGATTTTGGCAGGACTGGAAGATCCCATTCGTGGAGGGACTGGATTTTCATAGTGACTTCAGTGCGGTGTTATTCTGAGATAACTGGTGACACTAATGCATAAACTTTAAAAAAATCCCATTGAGCGTTCCATTTCAAAGACTTTGCTTCTTCATTATTCAACCTACACTTGCATTCACTTCTTCCCCAGTTCATCAACTATTAAGAACCCAAATGCAATCTCCCTTCCTACTGAGCAAAACTTTACCAAAGGAAAGAAAACATACCCACCATTGAGCATACAACTCATAACAGGATCCAAATACCATTGGATTGTTCTCGCAGGAGAGTGATTACAGGCTATCTCCCCCAGCACTGCAGCTTACCCCACAGAACAAAAAGATTCCAAACATATATTCACCCAACAGTGGACACGTCCTTCCTTTGCCTTTGCCCCTGGTTCAACCTCAAAGGGAATTGGATCATATTTTGTCCATGTGCAGCACAACTGGGGCAACCTTCAGACTTGGGCTGCAAGATGACAAAAATATTGACGCCTCACAAGTGCTATCTCCAGCAATAAAATCTTTACTATCTCCCTTTGACAGTCCGTTGTGATTATGACACCAAGGCCAGAATTTTACCATGCCGCCCGCCACGGGAATTGGAGCGGGCGAGGGGCAGAGACAATGGAAAGGTCCATTGACCATGAGCAGGATTTCATGATTTCAGGACAAGCGAGGCCGTAAAATCCTGCCCCAGATCTCCCACCATTCAATAGCTTTGGGAGCGCCAGTGACGAGAAAGTGAACTGAAAAAATCATTTAAATGCCATGGCCTGCCAAGAGGAAGAGCGAGGTGGGGATTCTGTGGCAATTGGCTTATCTCTTGACTCCACTGTTCTTCTGAAGTGTGCTGGTTAGGTGAATTAGGTGCTAAATTCTCCCTCGGTGTACCCGAACAGGCGCTGGAGTGCGGCGTCTAGGGGATTTTCACAGTAACTTCATTGTAGTGTTAATGTAAGCCTACTTGTGACACTTTTAAATAAACTTTTAAAATTCAAAGCTTATGGACGAATATAAAAAATAATTTCAGAGTCCATTGGACTATTGGCCTTCAACTCTAAGGGTGCTAGAATACAAAGGGGTGGAAGACCTACTTTTACGGGCCATGTTCAGCTCCTTGGGAAGGATTTATTGCTCTTGGAGGAGAGCAGCAGAAATTCACCACAATTATGTATATATGAGCCAAAAGGATTGAATTATGAGTACAAGTAGAAAGTACACTTGAATTGAGAAGATTTAGGGGGTGATCTAATTAAGGTATTTAAGATAATGAAGGGGATTTATAGGGGTAGATTGAGAGGAGCCATTTCCTCTGGTGAGAAAGTCCAGAAAAAGACATAACTCAAAAGATTATAACTAAGCTCTTGAGGGGTGATGTCAGAAGCACTCCATTAGAAAAAAGGTAGTGCAAATCTGGAACTTCTTTGTTTTCTGTTTCTGCTCCATCGAGAAAAATCTGTTGCGACTTGGCCAAATTTCAAAATTGAAATCATTATTTTTTATTGAGATTTATGCAACCAAGGCAAGTAGATGGAGTTAAGATGCATAATTGCTACGATCTATTGGGATGTTGGAGCAGGTCTGAGGAGGCAGATGGATTATTACTCCACTTCCTATATATAAGGATCATAGGTTCAATCAGTCACATCCAGCACTGAATCCGTCTTAGAATCCAGTCCTAAGAGATCCCTGAGAGTGCTCTGGATAAAGAAAATTGATTTGCCTTTCCAGGCTTTTTAGAAAGGACATATGTGTTGCCGTATCAAAGTTGTCCATTTGGATGAATATCTTGTAGATTGGTTCTCTAAACATTCAGATTTGTTTTATTCTTGTGGACATGGTTCTCCGTCTCATTTACGCGATGTACCCTGCAGGTGTTTGCAGTTTCTGAGAGCTGTGGTTGTAAAATTCTTATACAGTTTTGTGAAATTTCATGAGTCGCTTCCGTAGTTGCTTGAGGTTGTTCTCTGCTTCGGGTTTGGTCAGTCCTGGCTGCTAATGTATGTGAGGATTAAGTGCACATTTGGCGCAGTTATGTGATTAAAAACACTTGTGCGTACTCCCGCTGCACATAAAGATTCTAGATCACACCATTCAGTGTTGTGAATCCCTACCAGCCATGTAGTAGGGCATTTAACTGGCGCTTTGAAATTTGAAGGACATGTTCTTCTGAAGGGTATTTTGTTTTCTGTTGCACACTGATAGTTGAATGGGGCAGAGAGCCTGACTATTTAATGATGGCCTGTCCACGTGCCCCGCCTACAAAGAGCAGGTAATGTAAGCAGAGCAGCAAAGGAATAATGAACAGTTTTATGGTAGGTGATGAAATAGCACTGAAACATGCTGCAGACTCTGCCCTGTGCTGGAGGAGTTACAAAAATGGTGATTTGTTTCAGAAAAGGGGATGTATTCTAAGTGCTTACAGTTTTCAGAGCTTGACCTCAAGCAGGCCTAAGAATGGGCGCCACAATTCCTCTAATCTTCTCGCTATGGAATAAGCAGGGATGGTTTTGGGCTTGCCAGTTGTGAGTCACTGGCCCATTCTGCATGTTCTCTGTGCCACCTCCAGCTGGCAGATCAGTTGACTGCCTCAAAGCTGAATCTGACAGCTGGCTTTTTCCACCTTGGTGCTGTTTGTTGCTAGTCTGGCTACAGAGTCTTGATGTGGATTTGCCAGCGTTGGACTGGGGTAAACACAGTAAGAAGTCTCACAACACCAGGTTAAAGTCCAACAGGTTTATTTGGTAGTAATCACCACAAGCTTTCAGAGCGTTGTTCCTTCGTCAGGAGAGTGGAGAGTTCTGATCACAAACAGGGCATATAAAGGCACACACAGTTTACAGAATACTGAATAGAATGTGAGTCTTTACAGTTAATCTGTTATGCAAAGGTGCAGACAATGTGAGTGGAAATAGCATTAAGCATAGGTTAAAGAGATGTGTTTTGTCTCCAGACAGGACAGTAAGTGAGATGTTGCAAGTTCAGACAAGTCACAGATAGCGTGACATAAACCCAACCTCAACTGGGATCCTGGGTTCATATCGCACCATCTGTAACCCCCATGACTTGCCTGAACTTGCAACATCTCACTTACTGTCCTGTCTGGAGACAATACACATCTCTTTAACCTTTGCTTAATGCTATCTCCACTCACATTGTCTGCACCTTTAAGACTCTCATTCTAATCAGTATTCTGTAAACTGTGTGTGCCTTTATATGCCCCGTTTGTGATCAGAACTTTCCTTTCACCTGACGAAGGAACAACGTTCCGAAAGCTAATGGCATTTACTACCAAATAAACCTGTTGTACTTTAACCTGGTGTTACTACAGACTTCTTACTACAGAGTCTTGGCCAGTCACATGCTGAAACCTAGTGCCTGATCTTCTCTTGACAAATCAGCTTTTTGCCTCCACACTGATTCAAGCCAGTAGGGCTTTAGACAGTCTTTAAGTTACTCAACAGGAAGACATCATTATATCAGTTTATGGCAGGTTGTGGCAGGGGCTGCAGGTTGTCCACAGGCACAGTACTTACAGACAACAGCGTTAAGTCACCATCGAATCATAAAATCTCCACAGTGCCAGCGCCAACAACAATCCACCCAGGCCCTATCCCCTTAACCCAATGTGTTTACCCTGCTAATCCCCCTGACATTAAGGGGCAATTTAGCTTGGCCATTCAACCTAATGCATACATTTTGAAGTGTGGGCGGAAACGGTGGCAGAGTGGCTAGCAGTGCTGCCTCACAGCACCAGGGTCCCAGGTTCAATTCTGGCCTTGGGTCACTGACTGTGTGGATCCTGCATGTTCTCCCCGTGTCTGTGTGGGTTTCCTCCGGGTGCTCCGGCTTCCTCCCACAGTCTAAGTTGATTGGCAGTGATAAATTGACCCTAGTGTCAGAGGGGGTAGCAGGGTAAATAGGTGGGATTATGGGATACGGCCTGGGTGGGATTGTGGTCAGTGCAGACTTGATGGGCCAAATGGCCCCCTTCTGTACTGTAGGGATTTTATGATTAAAAACCGGAGCACCCAGAGGAAACCCACACTGACACCGAACGAACGTGCAAGCTCCATGCAGACAGTGCCCAGAGGGCAGAATTGAACACGGGTCCCCGGTGCTGTGAGGCAGCAGTGCTAATCATTGTGCTGCCCAGTGGGTCAAATATTCCCTTTTGTCTGGTGGAGCTGGGCAGGGGGCTGGCGCAGCCAACCCTTGTGATTGCGGGAGGCGGAGATGGAATGCCTAACAAACACTGGGAACATGGAACATAGAAAATTACAACGCAGTACATGCCCTTCGGCCCTCAATGTTGCGCCGACCAGTGGAACCAACGTAATGACCCTCTAACCTAAACTATTCCAATGTTATCCATATGCCTATCCACTGAACATTTGAATGCCCTTAAAGTTGGCGAGTCCACAACTGCTGCAGGCAGGGCATTCCATGCCCTTACTACCCTCTGAGTAAAGAGGGTAAAAGAGAGAGTAAACCTCTGAGTTACCCTCTGAGAGAGGGTTTATTTTTCTTTTCTTAATTTTAGAGGTCAGAAAGTCCAGTCCTTTTTTTGTCATCGCCTGGTCAGCAGGATGAGTTTGAAATGTGCCTGGCATCATGTTCACTCTCCTGTGGATGAGTTACTTCAAAAATAACCCTGTCTGAGAACCTGCTGCTTCAGGCTGCTAGCTGTGTCACTGTGTCACATGATCTTTAATCCTGTTTCAGGAAAACCTCAAGAGTCTTGATTGCTCTGAATTCCATTCTTCCTCATAAGCGGAATCAATTCTGGGCATGTTTTTATTCCTAACCTCTCCTGACCTTCCCAGCCGTACTGATTCCAGTATTTTAGTCTTTGTTTTTTATATTTTAAAGCAATGTTTACCATCTTTAGTAATGCAGATGAAGATTTGATAGTAGTGCTGGTTGGGCCTTTTTAGATCACTGCTCCTGTGTACGTGCACTTTTCCTGTTTGGCCACTTAGTGCTTTGGTGCCCATTGCTTCTGGCCACTGCAGAAGCTGATTGCAAAGAATTGAGACCAAAATAGATTTTTGTTTGTGGAGCCAGGTTCTTTGTCTGATCTTGTGCATTTTGGCTTTTAGTTTTGAATGGTTCTGTTCATGGCATCTTCTTGTTGATGAAACCCTTGTCACAAGACATCCTGAGGTTAGATCCTAAATGAAACCTCTTTCGATTCTACATTGTCAAAGGAAAGAACTTGCATTTATATAGTGCCTTTGGGACATCCCAAGAAGAATGATGGAAAGCTCTGTATCAACAGTCAAAATAGAAAATACAAAATGACCAGTTTTCCAAAAAGCACACTGGCCAAAAAGGAACTTTTGTAATTTAATAGCATTGTAGTGTCAGTGTCGGCCTTGTGGGAGCACTCTTGAATGCATCAGAAAGTTGTGAAGTTGTGAATTCAGCTCCACTCCAAATGTACGTTCTAGGTTAACAATGCTGTTAAAGTAGAAAAGTTCCTTGATAATGTTTTTTGGTTGGCTTTTTTTTTTGGAACATTGTAAATCACTGGTCATTTTTGTATATTCTATTTTGACTGGTGATACTGAGCGTTCCACCATTCTTCTAGAACCTAGTGAGCCCCAGCATTATTCCATCCTATACTGCGAACCTCCTTTCATAGGGAGCTCTGAATTTGAAACTCAGCCTTAAACTTGTTCTACATGTGAACTCAAAAGATCAGTTAACCAAGCACCCCCGCCCCCCCATCATCGTCTTTCTTTGCCAGTGTCGTCTGATCAACTATTTTCTTCTACCAGGCTTGGTAAATATTGCTATTCTTGCACTCCATGATGCTATCATTTCTATAAGGAAGCTACGGGCAGCTTAGAAGCCATTATTGGACCATATGATAAATCGTGCTGCTTGATGGTTAGATGCAATTGCCTGCCAAATCAAAACCACTTTTTGGTTGGAAAAAAGGAGTGTTACAGTACAATAGCTTATCCAATTTCTATACACAAAGATTTTAAGTGGCATGGTACAAATACACCTTAAGGGGGAACTTTTAGATGAAGCAACTCAACTGTGGACATCTGCAATTTTAGTTCAACTTTTTTTTTAGTGAATACTTTCAGTGTTTTTCTTCCCCCTCCTTAAATGTGACGTGGCATATTTTCAAAGGGCTGTGAAAAATGAGAAGAACTGAGAAACACTGTGCATCTGTCTGAAATTGAATGATCCAGCAGATGGGTGGTTTCAGACAGAGGTGTGTATTAATGTGGGGGAGAATAGAAAGAAAAGGGTTGTAATTTATGCAATGACAAGTTTTTTTTATGTCATGACATATTTTGCTAAATTGCAGAAGTCTAACTTCTGGGGCCAAAAGTTCTGAGTAGAGAAGCAGGAAGTTTAAATCTGGTGATTTTGAGTATTAAGTATTGCTTAAAAATGTACATTTCAGCAGAGAGGAACTGTAACTGAGCAGTGATCCATCCTTGGTGTAGATTTTTGATGATTGAGTAACAGTCTTTACGTATGCTCCAGCAGATATGAGTGAGAAGTTTCCATAAAGTGATCTGCGTCCAAACCAGGGCGGCACGGTGGTTAGCACTGCTGCCTCACAGCGCCAGGGATCCAGGTTCGATTCCCACCTTGGGTCACTGTCTGCACGGAGTTTGCACATCCTCCCCGTGTCTGCGTGGGTCTCCTCCGGCTGCTCCGGTTTCCTCCCACAGTCCAAAGATGTGCAGGTTAGGTGCTAAGTTGCTGCTTAGTGTCAGGGGACAAGCTAGGGTAAATGCATGGGCTTATGGGGATATGGCCTGAATGGGATTGTGGTTGGTGCCAGCTGAATGGGCTGAATGGCCTCCTCCTGCACTGTAGGATTCTATGATTCAGTTGCTTCTTGAGCTATCTTGTCCTGCATTAGCAGTGCATTAGATTGATTTTAATGAAGTGAGACCCATTCTATTGAACACCAGATATAAGAACAGGAGTAAACCTGACAGCCCTACGAGCTTGCTTTGTCATTCAATTCAATCATGGCTGATCATCAACCTTGAGTTCCACTTCTCTGCCTGCTCCCCATGTCCCTGCATCCCCCAAGAGACCAAAGATCTGTCTATCCCAGTCTTAAATTTATCCAACGATAGAGTTTCCACATCCGTTTGAGGTAGACCATTCCAAAGATTTGACACACAATGGGCACGATTTTACCTGTTATTCACGTCATTATCCCACTGCAGCGAGGTGGAAGAATTTGGTGGCCAGCCAACTCTCCGTTTACTGGGGAGGGGTGGGAAAATCCTGCCGGCATGAATGGTGGTAAGATTCTGGCGTTCCTCCCAGTCCTAAGTGATCAACCCCTTATCCTGAAACTGTGCCCCCCACATTGTAGATATCCCAGCTGGGAGATACAAACCTCTCTGTGTCTACCTTGTTCTGCCCTTTCAGAAACTAGTGTGTCTCAATGGGATCACCACTCATCTCTCTGAACTCCCAAACTGAAGGCCCAATTTATTCTCCCTCTCATCACAGGACACCTCTCTCATCCCAGTTGATAAGAATGTATATTCTTAACTAACAAATGGAGTAAATTTCCTACAAGAAACTGGCTGATATTATGTTTTAGTTGCGGTTCTAGTGTTAAATTTTGATTCAGAAACAATCTGCTGCCAATCTGATCTTATTTGTACCATTTGCAAGGTACTTGTAGAATATCTAATGCATCAAAGTGGATCAAAGTGTTAGCACCTGAACCTCAGGCAAGCTTTGGAACATTGGGAGAGTTATTAGACATGTATTATAAGTACAGTATATCCAGTGAAGAAGGCTGGTGTTATACTAGCAAGATTGATTTGGAGCAAAGCAGATGCTAATTTTATCTTGGCACTAGTTAAACTCATTGCATGGTATTCCCCATAGCATGCAAGTAAATCAGTCATCAATTCTTAAAGTACCTTTAGGGTTCAGTTAAATGCCGCTTTAAAAATTGCTTTAGTAAATACTTGCATCTTAAATTTTTGTTGATGACTGTAAGTTTTCCTGATCGACTGGTGTACAATATTTGTCTTTCTTGTCCTATCTCTTACTGAGTTTATTTTGACATTTGAAACTCACAAACATAAAGGTGCCAAGACACCATTGTTATGTGTGTCCATAGCCAGTTAATACTTAAACTGGGAAAATATCCAACCTTATGTGTTGCCAGCTAATGTTCCCAAGAAAAACCGGAATAAAATTGACACATTATGCTGCCTTCCAAAAGCTGATAACATCCAGCAAGTTGAAATGGGTCCCTTATATACCTCATGACCTACTGTATAGAGTAATTACACCATAAAACCTCTTGTGTTCTGTATACAACAGTGAGGAACATCAAAGCTATTGTCAAACTGAGTCCAAATTTTCCACCCTCTTTCCCTTTCATTCTGTGACTATGATTGTGTGAAAAAGTCTTCATAATTAATAGCCTGTGACATCAATATTCACATACTGGGGGGACAGTTCCGGTGGTAAAGTCACTGCTGCTGAGTTGCATGATCAGCTCATTTGACTTTGAAACATTATGTGAATTAATGTAAGAGTGTTTCTTTCTGTTTGTGTACAATATATTTTAGGTGGACAGTGAAAAAAGGAATATTAGATTGTGACTAATCATTTTCACAAAGTATCCAGTTGACAAAATGCTATTGCTAACTGGGTAAATCAAATAGTGGAAAGTGTCTAAGGGAATTCCTGGGACATGGGCATTAGTCTGAAAGCTAGTGGCTTTTGCTACCAAATAAACCTGTTGGACTTTAACCTGGTGTTGTGAGACTTCTTAACTGTGTTTATCACTGGCTGGCCAGCATTTATTGCCCAAGGGCAATTGAGAGTCAACCACGTTGCTGTGGCTCTGGAGTCACATGTAGGCCAGACTGGGTGAGGATGGCAGATTTCCTTCCCTAAAGGACATCAGTGAACCAGATGGGTTTTTCTGACAACCTTAGGAACCATAAAATGTTCTTACCGTGTCTTCCATTGATCAAATGTTACTTCAGCAGTATATGCTGTGTTGTATACTGTATTATGAAAAATTAATATTAATATGTTGGAGAAAGATCAGTCACTTATTTTAGAATTCTATGCACCTCACCTTGTTATTTGGCTTTTGGCAGAGAAAATGAGAAAGGGTGTGACCCCAATCTTTGAAATGATATGTGAACAACTTAAATAAAAGGAAACTATTCAGTATTGAAAACAGACTGGGTGGCATAGACAAAACTGGTAAAATTAGAGCAAGGAAGTTAAATAATTGAACTTTTCCCCCTCCTCCTCTCTCTTCATCCCTACCATCAAAAAATAAATAAGTGAATAGATATTTAACAAAAATGAAATAGCTAAAAGATTTTAAAAAATCATTGGGTGGCACGGTAGCACAGTGGTTAGCACTGCTGCCGCACAGCGCCGGGGACCCAGGTTCAATTCCAGCCTCAGGTCACGGTCTGCATGGATTTAGCACATTCTCCCTGCGTCTATGTGAGTTTCCTTTGGGTGCTCTGGTTTCCTCCCCTGGTCCAAAGATGTGCAGGTTAGGTTGATTGGGCACATTAAATTGTTCCCTAGAATCCTGGGATGTGTATGTTAGAGGGACTAGCAGGGTAAATATGTAGGGTTTTAGGGATAGGGCCATGGGTGGGATTGTTGTCAGTACAGACTCGATGGGCCAAATGGTCTCCTTCTGCACTATAGGGATTGTATGATTTGTGGGGTTAAAACAAGATTAAAATTTTTGTTACTTGCTAAAAGATCACACAAAGTTTGGAGACATATTCCTGGACAGAATAAATTACTTTAGTTAAGTCCTGTGTTGAATCAAGAGCGGAACTGGCAAATATTTTAGACTTTGTTGTAGGATTTTTGTTTTAAGGCAACATTTGGACAAGATGGAGCTGAGACCACAGGGTGGCTTATTTTGTTTTAAAAGTGAAAAAACGTAAACATAACTTATAACTTTCATGAGTAGAACATTAAATGCTGATGCAGGGGTACAGCTCCCCACAAATGTGCATCAAACTATCCCCTAACACCTCTCTGAAACCAGTATGGATTTTCCCATTTCCTTATCTAGCTGCCTTCGTAGCCAAGCACCTACCAGGAACTGAGCTGAGACTGTAGAAATTCGTTTCACTTGGGACCTTCTTAGTTCAGTGGCAGCTGGATTCAATCTAACCAGTGGTTTTTCTACCGTGCTGATTTTTCTCCTCCCCCTGCAGGTGCTGACTTTTTTGCTTAGTTATGGGTCAAAAAAGAGCCGCCCTCTGGTATGTTTTTTTTCCAAATTGCTGTTCTTTCCAGATGAGGGGAAGCTATTCAAGCATGAATTGTATCATAACCTAGCCTTGTCTGGTCTTGGATACTTCTGTGCCTTCACTTTCCAGCACTACTCAGGAATTGGAACCATCTCTTTTCTTTCTCGTTCCAATCTTGGGACTGAGACCAACCAACGCACCTTTGGCCTAGGACTTCTTGAGTGCCTTTAGCCACCAAGCAAGCAAGGTGGCTGGATATAGAAATTGGACATCACTGTTCCAAAGCCAGTGTTAATGGTGACCTGAGAGTAAACATTTTTTACACAGCAGTGGTTAGGATTTGGAATGCACTGCCTTAGAAGTGTGGTGTGCAAAAGGGCTTTAGATAAGCACCCAAAGGGAGAACAAAATACAGAGCTAATGGAAAAAGAATGGGAGAGTGGGACTAGCTGAGTTGCTCTCGCGGAGCACTGGCACAGGCATGAAGGACTGAATGGCCTCCATCGTGCCATAACTATTACGTGATTCCATAATTTTGAAGTCTTAAATCATCTTATTCACAACTAGTGCCAAAAATAATATGCAAATGTAACCCTTTGAGCATAGTTGCTAAATTACCTTTGTTGTTTTGAATTATTGAACGTCAGCTGGGCTGGGAAGGGAATAGTTTGGCCCAGAAGCTTAATGACAGAACCACATCACTCGGATTAACCTTCTGACCCAAACCTTCACACTGATTTTCCAACCACTGTATAAGTTGATGTTGTTGCAGCACCTAGCTAGGCTTAAGGACTAAAGGGAAAGCAGAGGGTAGGAAAGCCAGTGGAGATTCTTGTTCATTTGAATTTATTTTGTTAGAAAGTGGGTGAGGAATGGTAAAGTGAGCAGGAGTGTTTTCTGTAACCTTTTA
The DNA here is from genome assembly GCF_965287045.1 of Carcharhinus amblyrhynchos. NCBI lineage: Eukaryota > Metazoa > Chordata > Chondrichthyes > Carcharhiniformes > Carcharhinidae > Carcharhinus > Carcharhinus amblyrhynchos. The sequence continues at coordinate 61,939,956 of NC_137335.1, forward strand.
GTTTTGGAATTAACTGTGCTTATTTTAGAGTATCATTTGCTGTAAAACTTCTGCTATGTAGTAGTATTACTGCAGTAGGGGATTTTTTCAGCGTTGCTGTGAATTTAGCTTTATTCTGCAACCCAAGAACCACAGGATTCCCTGCAGTTGTGGTTAGTGTCAGGCTTAGGCTCAATTTTTTTAAAAATATGATCTTGCAATTTGACTGTGCCTCTTTTTCCTCTGGTAATGAACAAGTTCAGTGTAAGTTACAGCAGGGCCTACACAGCAGCTAGATTTGAGCATCATGTTATGTGTTGGATAATAACCATCTTAAATGTGAGAGCAGCAATGTATTGGAAATAAGATCATTTCTCCCTCCTCCCTTTAGGTGCTGAAATTTTCTACCTAATATTGTGGCCACACCCTCACCATATTATCCCTCTATTCCCTCCCTAATCATGTAACCATCCAGATGCCTCTTAGGCACATTAGCAACATTTAAGAGGCACCCGGATGGAACATGAATAGGGAGGGAATAGAGAGATACAGACCGAGTAGGGGCGGAAGGTTTTTTTTAGTTTGGTTAGGGCTGGAGGGCCACAGGGCCTGTTCCTGTGCTGTATTTTCCTTTGTTCTTTGTAATGACAGCAGAAGCTCGAGGAGAAGGCCCATGGACAACTAGGAAGTGACAATAAATATGCCCTTGTCACTCGCGCATTCACATTGCAACCTTAGTGTGGTATATGGCTGGTCAATGTATGTGTAAAATATAATGTGCATTGAAAAGTGTTCCTCAGTGAAATGGTCATGGTTGGTGCAGGTTTGGAGGGCCAATGGTCCTGTTCCTGTGCTGTAATTTTCTTTGTTCTTTGTAAGCCTCCAATTTTTGGGGTGGGGCAATTATGTGGGCATTTGGACAGGAATGATGAAAATGAACCAAATTGTTAAATGGGGTTGGCTTAAATGGGCTTTTTGGTCAACGTGGACCTGTCTGGGCCGAAGGGCCTGTCTCCATGCCATGGATTCAATGATTCTACCTGTGGGGTTCACAAGCTTTAAAAATTAAAAGTTGGGAATAATGATGTTTTTTAAAATTCAAACAGGTGAACTAAGTTAAAAGCCATTAAAGTACACACTATAAATGGGATCATGAGACCATTCAGTATGCTTCTGGAGTGAATTTGAGTAAATTCTATGTAAGTTTTATGTTAACGGTCAATTTGCTTGGTCTTCATTGGGGAGGGGAGCCGGGGGCGGGGGGAGGGGTGGGATTTTCTGCCCCACAGCGTGGTCCTCAGTGGCAGGAGGCAGCCAGTTGTTACCAGTTGCAGTCCAGCCACTGTCAATGGGATTTTCCATTGATTTCACCCTGCGCTACCAGAAACCCAGTGCTGGGGGTGGGGGGTCACTGCTGGCAGGACTGGAAGATTCCACCAGCAGGAAGAGCCAGCAAGTCACCCCCAAAGTATTTTCATTAATCTCCTAATGTTCCAACTTGAAGCTTTTATGAGCACACTCACATGAATATTCCTGTGAAATTCTTTTGCCTTTGAATTTTAATTGGAATCCACTAAGCTATAAACTTGATTCCTTATTTTTTAATTTAACAGGGTCAATAAAACACTCATTGTTTCAAACACTTAAAATACACCAAATTTTATTTTTAAGCGTTTGCTTGTTTTAATTCCCAGCACCAACACCTCCCCCCCCCCCCCACTGCCCCGCTCAGCCCCCACCATGCAGTTTGGATAGGGACATACAACAGTCTTATTTACTGCCCGATATTCAGATTTCTTATTCTGTCACTTTCAGAATGCACATTGCATACATTGTAACTGAATATCAATCCCTTTTTCTTCCCTGTTGTTTAAAAAGACTTAAGGTCAGAACTGCCACGATAAATGCAAAATTGGAGCCGGTATTACTAGGGTAGCTACTGAGCCAAAAGTTCAGTAACTTAGACTAAAAAAAATCAATCTTGCAAAGTAAGGTCTGTATATACCACCCTGAAACTGAATACTGTCATCTTCAGTGGTTTGGACAGCTGGTTTGTGATGCTAACAGCACAGGTTCAATTCCATACTGGCTGAGGCTATTCACGAAGGTTCCATCATCTCAACCCTGCCACTCGGCTGATGTGTGGGGACCCTGCAGCTAAATCGCCACCAGTCGGCTCTCCCCCTCAAAAGGGGAGCGCAGCCTATGATTGTCTGGGTCTATAGCAACTTTATCACAAACATAATTTTTAAAAAATAAAGATCAATAAGTTGGGACAGTGTGCAATCTTTAAGTTGCCTTTTTTTAAAAGAAACTAGACTTGCTAATGCTTATGACACCTGTTATACTGCACTTGATAATGTTGAATTCTATACTTGGCTTCCTGAAACACTAGCAAAATACCACAAGCATTCCTTTTAGTGGCCTAAGCAGGGTAAAATGACTTTACACCACTATACACTGAAATAATAAAATTTATTTTGGTATCAAACAACATTACAAAGTTGAATCCTCAGTATTCAGCTTCTGGACACTCAAAAGGGGAGGCGGTGAGGGGGAAAGAGGGGAAGGAGTCAAACTTTATTTTAGACGTAGCTTGCAATTCTGAGGAATTTTGTTGTTTCACATTTCTATACATGAGGATGTTTCCTATATATTTATTTTAGATGTAGGAAAGACTTAGATTAATACAAGTGTGGTATATAAGTTAGTGTTTAACATTCTTTCAATAACACTTGCCAAAATAGGTGAAACCTACAGAAATTTTCATGATGTTTAAGAAACATTCTGTGCGTGTATAAATGGCTGTAATGGTGAAAATGAAACTACAAAAAGGCTATTTTAACCATTCCCCACTTGCACAAAAAGCACAGCAATAGGGAACAAATCTGATGCTACGCTGTACAGATTGAACTTTTAAGCTTTTGATTAGAGCCAGGTTAGGCTAGAAAGAAAACTTTAAATTTTGGTTGTTTTAAAATCTGTGCTTAAGAGGTTCTTCATGTGCAACCCACCATTATAGTTGTTACTTTTCACAGGTGTGGCCAATTTCCTGTACACTTGGAGCAACACTTGGATTCACCATCAGTCTTGTCATCGCACCACTATGGATATACTGGCACAAGAAACACCTCACGTACAAATGCAGATGATTTCAGCAGTTGTCGAGAATGCTGCCGTTGAACCAACTCCATTCTGAACAGTGCAGCGCCACAACATGTGGGTTATTTGGCATTTCTCCAAGGCTTATGTTTTGTAGAATAAAAATGTTGACTTTTCTCGAACACTTATGTTCCAGAACAGAATCGAGGGTTTCCTTTTTGTGTCAGATGATTTGCTTCCTAAATAAAAATGAGGGGAAAAAAAATTGTAGCTTTCGTAAGTGAAACAACCCCTGAGAATCTTAACATTGTACTTTCCAGGGAAATAAATTCCTCCATATGACATCAATTTGCTATTTTTTGTTCCAGTACAAAACTTGTGCGGTTGATGATGAATCTAGATTGCTTTCATCTCTAGCTGCATTGCACACTCATTATATGTAACACAAGCACTATTTTATAGTTGCTGGAGGGTTTTTTCACAGTGGGCTGGATCAGCTTTTTTTCTCCCCCTGTATCCTCACTCTCATGTGATCATACAGCAGTTTATACATCTTGATCCAAGTCTTTTTTTCAAAACATTTTTCTTTGGAGTTAGAATAGCTATTATGGCTTCATCAAAGACAGTCTTCAGTCCTTTCTGTGTTAACGCTGAGCACTCCACATAGCAATATGCTCCAATCTGTCAGAGGGACAAAAAGGAACAGGGTTATGTTTTGGAAAACCTGTTGCAAATCGCCAAAACAAAATGTACAGAATTATAAAGGGCACAATCTTATAGGCCACTGCAGTGAAGACGGAGAATTTGGCGCTTAGCCAAATCTCCATTAACTGCAGCGGGACCAGAGAATCCCATCAGCGTGAACAGCCGTTAAGATTCCACCTGAAGTCTACTGTTACTTAATTTGTTAAATTAGATAAGAAAATACACAAATGTAAAATTGGTTCTGTATATTTTAAACAAAACTACTGCATTTTCTCTATCTTTCTGATTTTTCTAAAGGTACAGACTTACTCACTGGTAACTTTTCCAAGTGGCTACTCTGTGAATATTGAGCAGCAATTCTCGAACTGTGGGGTATAAAATTTGGCCAGATAGGGCACAGCAAGCAGCCAAAAACAATCCTTAAACCCATGGAGAGTCTGCCAAGCCAGTTATTTTGCCTTTTTAGCAAATGCCCCAACAGCTGACCCTGGCTATCAGCACATGCCTCTTGTTCCCTCTCTTGAGGGCGTTTGTGCCAGTCGATAAGACATTCAGTAAAAGACCAACGCAGTCATGCCCACCTTCAGTTGAGTCAGAACCTATATGGGCAAGAAAATCCAAGAGGAAAGCAAACTGAGCTAGAAAGAGAAGATGAAGAAAAGCAAAACAGTTCCCCAGTGACTTAAGCTCAACAACTACTGGGTCGGGCAAGATTAAAACTAGAACTGATTCTTGCATCATTCTGTATCCAAGGTCAAACCTTGAATGGCCCCATTAACTTGGCCCAGTTTACACTGCTGCAATTATACTTGCTCCTTCAGTTACTTGGGCACCTCCTGTTTGGTGATCTGCAATCTGACTGCTAATTTCATCAAGTTAAATGACTTGTTTGCATTAATAAACACCAGTTTTAGGTTTGTGATGCAGACTTGGTAGTATAAATAGCCACTGTAATGATAACTGGGTAATGTGGAGAGCTTTTTTCCTCGGCTCCCACATCCTCATTAATAAGCCATCCACCAAGCTTTGAACCTTCCTGTGGCCTTGATGAAAATTCGAGGGTTTAAAAAAAATCAATTAAAATTCAAATACTTTGGCATAGCGTCGAGATACAATTATGATAAAGGCTCATTCAATGTTGAGAAGTAAAACTGCTTTGTGTGGAGGGAAAAGCCGGGGCTCTAGCTTTGATCTGCAGAAGTGAGGAAGTTTAGATACGCTCCAGTGATGAGCTTTGCCAATCCAGAAAGAAACACATCGTTTAATACCAGGTAAGTGAAACAACATACCCCCTTTGCCAACTTCTCCCCTTGTTCTGTAGTCACAGGTTTCTCCTTTAAGGTATTTAGCCTAGTTAAAGTTCTTGGGTCATCACGAAGATCGATCTGAAAAACAATCCATATAGAATATGAATTCAAGACAAATTTGAAAGCATTCTTCTTCTCCTGGACATTTCAAACAACAGGGCTTTTGCCGAGGAACAATATTCTGAGGCTGCCTTTGAAGTGTGTCCGGATGCTATCCTTCATTTGTGGCCTTTGGATGTGAAACAAACACTATCTGAGCTGCAATAAAATCAGAAAATGCTGGAGAAACTCAGCAAGTCCGACAGCATCTGTGAAGAGAGAATAAAGTCCACCCCGATCTTACAAGCCTCGGCCGGTAAAATTCCGCCTAACATTTGTCAACCAGATGCAAAACATCATCTCTTTTCTCTCTCCACAGATGCTGTCAGACCTGCTGAGTTTCTCCAGCGTTTTCTGGTTTTTTTTCTGATTCAAGCGTCTGCAGATTGAAATCAGTTTTATAGCCAGAACTTAGAACTTACAAGTATAGGATAATTCGACACTGGCATTTTGGCTTATCAAGGTATAAATTACTCGAGCTCAGACTACCTAACTTTCGGAATTCTTTTCTCTCCCCCCATCTCACTACTGTGAAGCGTTGAAAAGAAAAAAAAGACGCTAAATTTTTGTTTTGTCAGATTGCAATTATTGTTATGCAGCACGATGGACATTATTTTAATCTTATCAGTACACATTCCGTTCCCAAACACAACAATTCCCCCAAGTGAGCAACAAAACTATGGACTGTACTTGTTCAACAGTGCTGTAATCCAGTATATTGCAATGTGATACATTGTCCCAAAATCCATTTCTCTACAGCCTGTACAGACACGTTTAGAATCATAGGCCTGGATTTTCCAGTCCCACTGTATAAGCCAAAATCCTCTCCAGATTTTCCATTACTTACCACTGGTGGGAATGGAAAATCCTAACTACAGAACAGTACAGCACAGTAACAGGCAATTCGTTCCATCATGTCTATGCTGGCTCTCTGAAAGAGCAGTCTGCCTCTTGGTACTTCCCTGTCTTTTCAATGCAGTCCTAAAAATATTTCCTTTCAGATAATAATGTACTTCCCTTTCGAAAGTCTCAGTTGACTCTGCTTCCACCACACTCTCAGGCTGTGCATTCCGGATACTAACCAGTCATTGCGCGAATGTTTTTCCTGATGTCACTGTTTCTTTTGATAGTTACCTTAAACTTATGCGCTCTGGTTCTTGATTGTTCTACTCTTGGGAGTAGTTTTTCAATATCTCAATCAAATCTACCAGCCTTCCCTTCAAGGACAACAGTCCTAAGCCGGAATTTTACCATCCCACCCACCACGGAAATCAGTGCAGGTGAGGATAGACCATGGAAAGGTTCATTGACCTTGCGTGGGTTTTTACAGTTTGGGATGAGTGAGGCCATAAAATTCTGTCCCTAATATCTCTAATCTTTCTACACAACTGAAGATTTTCATCCCTGGGATTATTCTTGAGATGCTTTTCTTTACTGCCTTGACATCCTTCCTAAAGTGTGATGCCTCGAACTGAATGGAATACTATACTTGAGGCCAAATCAGTATTTTTTCAGATTTAACTTAACTTTCTTTTGTACATATGCTGCTATTGATAAAGTCCAGGATACCATGTGTTTATTAATCATCTCTCAACATGCCCTGCCTCCTTCAATAATTTGTGCACATTAATACGCCATCCACCAGGCTTTGAACCAGCTCCTACACTCATATTTGAATTGTATTCTTTGTACTGTTGTTTTGCATTTTTCCTATCAAAATGAATGACTTCACACTTCTGTGCAGTAAATTTCATCTGCCCACTACATTAACTTGTCTATGTCCTTTCAAAGTTCTACATTATATTCCTCATGGTCCACAATACTTCCAAATTTTCTATCATCTGAAAATTTTAAAATTATGCCCTGTACATCAAAGTCTAGGTCACAAATATACAGCATGAAAGTATGAGAATGCCATTACAAACCTTCTCGAATCTGAGAAACAACCATTTACCACTACTCTTTGTTTCCTATCACTAAGCCAATTTGTATCCATGTTGCTACTCTCCCTTTTATTCCATGAGCTCTAATTTTGCTCACAAGTCTGTTGTATTGCACTTCATCAAAAGTCTTTTGGAAATCCATGTATATTATGTCATCAGTATTGCCATCATCAACCTTCTCTGTTACCTCATCAAAAAACTCAAGCAAGTTAGTTGAAGACGATTTACTCTTGAACAAATCTAGATTGGCTTTCCTTCATTAACCTGCATTTGCCGAATGACTAATAATTTTGCCCCAAATTATCATTCTTAACATGTTCCCCATTACTAAAGTTAAACATACTGACTTACAGTCATTGTGCTTATTTTTGCCCCCTTTTAGGAACAAGGGTGTAACATTCAAAATTCTCCAGTCCTTTGGCCCCACCCAGAGTTCAAGGAAGACTGAAAACTTTCAGCCAGTGCCTCCGCAATTTCTACTCTCACTTCCTTCAGTACCCTTGGACGTATTGCATCTGGTCGTGGTGCCTTATTGACTTTATGTACGGATAGCCTGTCCAAGATCACCTCCCCATCAATTTTCAATCCTTCCAGTGTCTGAACTAGCTCCTCTTTTACTTTGGCCAGCATCTCCCTTACTAAAGACTAATTAATTAAAGTATTAATTTAATACTTCAATCGAGCCCCCTGTATCCATTCCTAAATCCCCTTTTTTACTGCCTTATTATCTCCAGTCCTCCTCTTACCACTCGTTTATTATTTGTATGCTGACAGAAGACCTTTGCATCCACTTTTATGTTAGGTGCCAGTCTCTATTCGGACAATCTCTTTCCTTCTATTTGTTCTTTCAATTCACCTCTGAAACTTTCTGTGAATAGAACTCTGGAACACAGCAGTGCTGCTTTCAGGTCCCTGCCTGAGACTTGGTGTTGCAAGTATCATAAGATTATCTGGACACTTTTTAGCAAGTGTCTCTTCTGAATTTCAAGCATCATCGTTGAAGAGTTTGCATCAGATAATTCAATAATTAAGAAGATTTTTCCACAAACTGAAATCAGTGTGGTGACATCTGTCAATCATAACTCCACAGACAAATCTAGACACATAAACTTCCGATGAGGCAGTTGCATCATGTTGGTTGGTTTTGTTCACACAAATGGACAATGATCACATTGCAGGGATGCTGTGGACTCAGCCCACACAAGCAGTTTATGGGGAAAAAAAATAGCTTATTGTGGCAAATATATTGAAATAGGTCCAAAATGGTTTTGGAAGAGTGAAACAATAAACACAAATTTGGAGAAAGAATTATGTAATTAGAAAGCTTTCCAAAATGACACAAGCATTTTCCCTACTTAGGATACAAATTTTTCTGATTGTAAAAAAGATCTGATGCTCGGAGCAATTGTGACGTGGCTATACGGAGTATGAAATCTGGCGTCTCATTTCTAAATGTACAGGCTGTACTCAATCATTTGACTCACAACCAAACATGCCTCCACTTAGAACGAATGAAGCTTCTCTGACTTATGCCAAAGGGGAAGCAAATGAAATGCCACATGTAATCTATAATATAATGCAGTATTTGCCAAAAACAAAATCAGCATTGAGCACAGCAAAAATTAAAATTCACAGTTTGAACTTGACAAAAATTGCTTGGTATTTCCCTCCAAACTGCAGCAATAATGTCACAACCACTTATTGTCATGTGCAAATGGTCAAGGACAGAGAGCACACAGACATCTGATTCCCTGTGCAAAGACAAGACTTCAAAAGAAAACACCCACATCAGACTGAAGATAAAAACATGAAGTGCTACGCGCTATGAAGATGCTAACCAACGATTTCAAGCTTATAATCGAATCTCATGTTTCAGCAGCATTCTAAGCCAAGCATGCAAATATCATGAACCTTTGGTCAGATGTCAGCCTTGTGATCACTTCCAACTATCCATTACTCTACATTTTAATAGAGATTAAGATAATTTTAAGAGGCTCAAGTGAGTCATTCAACTCAATCAGAAAAATCAAGGGAATGGTTTTAAAACTCCTAAAAGTCTTCATATTTTTGGAAACCAGACACATGAACAGTTCCCAGAATGTCTACTTCCAAACACAGCCCAGTATCTGATGAAATGGAAGACGTTTATGAAAACTGGGTTAAGATTTAAGGGCTTTTCTAAATTTACATAGGGGAGATCGATTTAGAGATAGGAGCAAAGCACACATGGTTCCAGAAAGTCCATCTGTAGAAAGCAGATCTACACAAAAATAAAGTTACTGTTACAAAAAGTTCATGTCAAAGTTTTGGTACTGACGTGTAAATCTTCTTGTTTCTTTAAAAGTAAATGGGAACGTTAAAAAATGGCAATAGGCAATGGCCAAACTTTCTGTGACATAGAATATTAAGTGACCTCTCATTCACCGTTGGTAATTTCTCAGTTAAGTTTTCAGAAGAGATATTCAGTGACTCAATCAGAGCACGTTAATCAGCAAAGCAGATCATAGTAAAGCGGCGTTACTGAAGCATGTAACAAATTTGCATCATTAAAGAAAATTTAGAGCTCATTTGAATTTTAAAATTGTGTACTCGCAACAGAAAATTAGCCTCTTTATGCATGTGCACGTACGGTACTCAATTACAATCCAATCTCAAACTGGTTACATTTTATTACACACTTAAATATATTCCGATCTTTTAAATACTAGGATGTTTTCTCACTTTGTTGATATTTGAACTTTGGCATATTGACTGATAGCTCAGCAATTTTGTTCCACTACCACGATCAAGATTAACCACCTTGCTTTCCTGGCACCATACTTAAAGTTTCATCACATTATTGATCAGGTCATGTTTCTAGTTCCCAGATATTTCTTAGGGTTCATTCCACATGGCAAGGCAGAGGAGCTGGCGTTACATTGATCCTGACAGAAGTGTTATAAAATTTTCAACAGCAGGGATTTCCTTCAACTCCCTATCTAATCATGTAGATGTCGCAATGTGTTTTTGCATATTAAAATTCAGTGAATATTTTTCTCAGTAGCTTCATAGTACATACAGTGTAAAACAACACCCATTGATGTTGGATGTTATGAAGACACCAAACTGATCAGGCTGCCAGTAGATAACAACCAACAGTAGGCTGGAAACATAAGGTGACACGGGGCAGCACTGTGATTAGCACGGTTGCCTCACAGCGCCAGGGACCTGGGTTCAATTCCCAGCTTGGGTCACTGTCTGTGCGGAGTCTGCACGTCCTCCATGTGGGTTTCATTTGGTTGCTCAGGTTTCCTCCCACAGTCCGAAAGACATGCTGGTTAGATGCATTGGCCATGCTAAATTCTCCCTCTGAGTACCCGAACAGGTGCTGGAGTGTGCCGACTAGGGCATTTTCACAGTAACTTCATTGCAGTGTTAATGTAAACCTACTTGCGACTAATAAATAAAAACTTAAACTTCTTTAGAACTGAGGAAACTGCAACTCGCTCTGATAGGAAGCATTTTGAAAGTTTATACCAGGATACTTAAAACTGAAAATTGTTGTCCTAAACTTGCCTTCTGCTTTAATTCACAAGCAGGCTTTGGAATTGAACATTTTAAGGCAGTTTTTCCATCGGGAATCTATATCTTATTCTTCTGAAAATTATGAAAATAAACATCAAACAAGAAACAATTATTTTCTACTTGGGAGTACAGCAATGTTCTTTGAAGAGCGGATTCCTGTGGGTATACAGGCAAAATGCCTTGCTTTTGGTTGTCCAACATCTTGTTGGTCAAAATCTCAAATATTGCAACTGCATATACACAAACTATATTACAATGCATGGGTCTAATTGGCCAGGCAACAGTTCCCAGAATACTGTACTCTTGGAATCAGTTTAAATATCAAAACACTCTAGGAAGTTTAATTAATGTATTCAACTTTTCCATCGTGACCCAATTCCACAATTTTTGACAAAGGGTCATCTGGACTCAAAACGTCAGCTCTTTTCTCTCCTCACAGATGCTGCCAGACCTGCTGAGATTTTCTCTTTAGGTTTCAGATTCCAGCATCCACAGTAATTTGCTTTTATCCATAATTTTTAAGTTATTTTCTCACATCCCATCCTCAAACAAGGGGAAAATCTCAAAAGTAAATGAATCAGAGTTACAGAGCGGAGGTAGCAGAGTTGGAGTGAAAAACCTGCAAGCAAAACCTGGGCGGCACGGTAGCACAGTGGTTAGCACTGCACAGTTACAAGGACCTGGGTTTGATTCCCGGCTTGGGTCATTGTCTGTGGGGAGTTTGCACATTACCCTCATGTCTGTGTGAGGTTTCCTCTGGGTGCTCTAATTTCCTCCCACAATCCAAAGATGTGCAGGTTAGGTTGATTGGCCGTGCTAAAATTGCCCCTTAGTGTCCCGAGATGCATAGGTTAGAGAGATTAGCGGGTAAATATGTAGGGATAAGGGGATAGGGCCTGGGTGGGATTGTGATTGGTGCAGACTCGATGGGCCAAATGGCCTCTTTCTGCACCGTAGGGTTTCTATGATTCTATGAAAATGAACTAGGATTGCCTTTCCTAAAAAGTCATAGGTACTTCTATAAACACAGTGATGGATTCATTGTTAATAGTTGTTAGTAATTTATCACAGAAATTACCCAAGCACAACATTGCTGAATGAAATTCCCACAGGCCTTCATTACTAAAAGGTGATAATCATTATTTTTAATTTGGCCAAATTAGTGACAATATTTTGACATGAATTCATTCACTAGCACTACTTCTGTGAAAAAGATTAGTGTCACTGTGATAAATAGACATCTGTGTTTCCAAACTTGTGATTGAATCTGATATTTTGTGAAACTGATGCAACACACAACACTCCGCATTCCTGCAAACAATTATCACTATCAGGTTTTACAAGTAATGAAGGTAGAAATACTAGGCTAGATTATATGTTTCCTGCATCCCTGCATAAATTTTGCAGACAAGCACACCATGCCTAATTTTTTTTGGGGCTTTTAATGGTCCTTTCATGAGAAGGGAATTCTGGCTAGCTCCAGAAGGAAGTTCCACCTCAAAGTTGCCAGCCAATCAGAGCCATGGGTAACCAGTGCCAGTATTGCAGGAGGCCTGGGAGGAAGAGGAAGTAAAGATGACCTCAAACCCTGGTAATGGTAGACCCCAAGCCCTGATAAAGGTGGCTGCCTCACAGCGCCAGGGACCCGGAGTTAATTCCCGGCTTGGGTCACTATGTGTGGAATCTGCACATTCTCCCCATGTCAGCGTAGGTTTCCTCCAGGTACTCCGTTTCTTCCCACAGTCTGAAAGATGTGCTGGTTAGTTGCGTTGACCATGCTAAATTATCCGAACAGGCGCCAGAGTGTGATGACTAGGGGCTTTTCACAGTAACTTCATTACAGTGTTAATGTATGCTTAGTTGTGACTAAAATCTGGGATCTTGCCAGAGCCATTTTGGCAGGCCATGACAAGAGGGTTTGGGGAAGCATGTTGGACAGGGCAGGGAAGGACGGACACAAGATGCAAAACTGTGTTTGGGGTGGGAGGAAAGAACCCCCAGTTGGCACAGGGTGCCAAGAAAGAGGCACCACTACCTTCCATTGACCAGCAGCCTACAGGTTAAACCTGTCAAGCTAAACACTGAACGTAGGCCTTACCCACTGTCTGTTAAATCGGACCAACCATAATTGGGCATTAATTGACCATTGATCCACAAGAATAACTGGGATGTGAGTTGACACGGCCTATCCACCTGTTTTCCCCCAGCAGGTGGCTCATAAAATTCAGCCCATAATTTCGAAACAGAAGTGGCACTCCATTCTGACATTTAAAAGCCTTGTTTATTTTAGCATTATGTGATTTGCGGCATGACTGTCAAAATCACAAAATCTTCAGAAGGCCTCCTGGAAGGTGCCATTCCCTTGTGCAGAAAATTTAAAGTTCCTACTGGAGGTTTTCCATCACAGATAGAGGCTTGTTGCTGACCCCCAGGGATGCAGCTTATGCAACTGAAAAGTTATATCTGTTGGCCCATAAGGGTAATCCTTTGCCTCAGGCAACCACGTTAGACTGCCAGGCTTGCTGGGGGAAAGAGTGTGCAGCGAAAAAAAGTAGTGGAAAAAATTGGCATACCCTGTTCCACGTATGGGGCATAGCAGCACAGCAGCAGCAACAACATGCGGCCAAAGCAAGGAATTCAAGAGGCAATGCAAAGTAAAGGAGGAGGAGGAGCAGCATGAGACATTGGCCAGAATTCTCTGGCCACCCATCAGTGGATTTCTCGGCAGCAAAATGCAGAGCGCTGTTCGCGAATGGTAGGATCTTCTGGTCCCACCTCTGTCAATGGGATTTCCCATTGATGCCACCCTATGCCACTGGAAACAAGTAGTATAGGTATACTGCCAGCGGGACCAGAGAATCTGCCACTAGTGAACAGCCAGTGAAGTATGGACATTATCCTGAGGTAAGGGTCTACTTCCGCAGCAAATCCTCCCTCAACGTGACCAAGACCCAGCGTAGCCAAAGGCTGTGAGCCTCAAGAGAAACAAATGGGACATGTGCCATGGTGGAACAAGATCTCATGTCACACTCAACCGATCCCCTAACCCTGCTAGTTTCACTGAAGGCTACTGGAGCTCTCCATTTCTATGCAGCCTGTTCGTTCCAGAGATCTGTGGCAGACCTACATGGCACTTCCCAACCTGCTGCCCACTGGTTCATGTCCATCATGACAGATGCATGCTTTGCTTGGGTAAGGGATCTCATCAACTTTGCAACAAATGTAGCATTGCAGATGGAGAGGGCAAGGGTCTTCGCTGACGTAACTGACTTCCCACAAGTTCAGGGAGAAGTTGATCTTGTGTATGCGGTGATATAGGGTATTAGCTTTGTGGTATTGTCACTGGACTAATAACCCAGAGTCCCAAAGTATTGCTCTGGGGACCCGTGTTTAAATCCCACCATGGCAGATGGTGGAATTTAAAATCTAATAAATGACCATCAAACCATTGTCGATTGTCAGAAGAAGACCCATCAAGTTCCCTGATGTCCTTAGGGAAGGAACTCTGCCAAGCTTACCTGGCAACGTGGTCAACTCTTGGCTACCCTCTGAAATGGCTGAGCAAGCCACTCAAGGGCAATTAGGGATGGGCAATAAATGCTGGTCCAGGCAGCGGTACACACATCATTTAAAAAGTGACTAATTTAGCTGCAGGAAACCTTCCATTCAGTCAACATCCAGGTGGTGTTTGAATACAACAAGGCTTTCCTGCTTATATGTTCTCATTTTTGAGGCAGCTGCTGTGATTTCTTCATCCTGAGGCATTCACAGCTGCCTCAGCTGTTCCAGCCTACACTATTGGTCCGAGGTTGGCTTCTGGGGGCAAAGGGTATCCCTTAAGGAGGTGGCTGCGGACTCTCTTTAGTTAACACCAGCAAATAAATATCTATAGCTAAGGTTCCGGCACAATTTAAGATTTATTGTCTATCTATTAGCTTACAGATGTGTTATATTAATCAAAATCATCATGATTTAAAGATAATCTGGAGCATTTATTAATTGAATTAATATTTTGCAGCATTCAATTCTGCATCAAATTCAGGTTTGTTTTTTGTAAAAATAAAGGTATGAAGACCACAAGTTTAGCCCTTAATTTAATTTTACCTTCAGTAATAATGCTCCAGAGTTCCAGTGCAAGACTACAAGCTGAGTTCTACCCATTTCTACTCTTCTATTCCCTCCCCCAAAATCTCTTTGATCTGACAAAACTGAATTGTCCAGGCTGTAGGCCAACTGTAACAAATGCTGTTTCGTGTTTAACTAATGCATAGTTGCAGCAGGGCAACTCAGCAAGGTAAGTTAGTAACGTGGGAAACACAGGCTAAAGTAACTGCCCTTCCCACTACATCTAACAAACCTTATCCCTCTCGTGCCAAGTAATTTCAAGTTACCCCAGTCAGCAAACCAGAAACATCTGTTTGGGAAGTCAGAGCTGTTAAGAAAAGGCAATACAACATTTGAGTAACAAACTCAGTGGGAAGGGAACCCAAGGTCTAAGCTACAACAAAGTTTTCTATTAGTTGCTATTTTCAAACTGTAAACACATTGGACAAGTATTGGCAGGACAAGTTATGTAAGTTGTAAAATAGATGTACCTGTGTTCCAACTAATAGGAATGGAACATTCGGTGCATATTCTTTAAGTTCAGGCACCCATTCTTCTCTTACGTTCTGAAATGAGGCTGGATTCACGACCGAGAAGCAGATCAGGAAAACATCAGTCATAGGATAAGACAAAGGTCTCAGGCGGTCATAATCTTCCTAAGGAAGCCAAGTAATTGTAAATGTTAAAGATAATCTGTTGAAAATGTAGAGCATCTCTTTCTACATCTTTAAAAGAGAAAACAAAAGGTTAATATTTCAGTCACAGTTCTTTCCTCAGAGGGGTCAACACTCCCAATGTCCTTCCTTTCCCTTCATGATATGGATTAATCTGTATACGTGTTTCTAACACTCTCCACTGTCATTAAACACTCTCCCCTCAAAATGTGGGATTTAGGACATTTTGCAGGAGAAATAAAAAGGTTACAAACTTTGAGTATTCATTCTTCTAGTCAGATCCTTTTCGTCAGATGCATTTTTCATAGTGAGAAATGCAGATACCTATTGGTGTGAAATGTGTGAGTGAGATAGGAGTCAAATACATGAAATGATGGAAATGACATGAGCACAGACTGAATTCTGTTTCAAATGCTGTGTGTTTGGCCTTACAATATAATACTTGTTTCTCTCACAGGTGAGCAGGTGCAGCCTACGTATTTTGACTAAACAAAGCTTTAGCAGTCACATCACTGGAGCACGGTTCTGTGGTCTGACAGACTGGCACAGTAACCCACTCCTGGATTCCAGTTCTGAGCTGGGACATTGAGTTCCACCATTGGAGGAAACTACAGAAGACCCTTAGAAAAAACATTTCATGTGTTGACAATATTCTGAGAATCCAACCTGCTCAGCTGAATTGAGTTATGTAACTCCAAGTAGAGAGAGGAAAAAGACAAGTGCAGAAACTATGCGGATAACAGAGGCACAAGTTGTGCCACAGGGGCAGTGAGCAAACCATCTTGTTTAACAGTCTGGAGGCAAGAATAGAATTATTTGGAGTTATACAACACAGCTCCTCTTCCTCCATTAAAAATTGCTGGGGGTTTGTGTGTGCCGACAGTAAAACCTAAAAGCGTCATTTTTAGCATTATTCTGCCCTTATTGCATGGGATTAGGGCTGCTACAATTCAAGTTCACCAAATCACTTTTCACATGGTGGTTACTGCATTATAACAAAAATCAACTGCTTGGTGCGGCACAATATAGATCGCAGAAAACAATTAAAATATTACTTTTCTTTATCAACTTGGCAAGACAAAACTAAAGCCATTGTAATATCTTTCTACAGACCTGAAGTATCTATCCTGAAAAGGTTTATTCTTAGCCTCCCCAACAAAAGTTTTAAGAAACAAAATAAGCGATATTAAAAAAACACGTACACCTTAAATATCTTCAATTCTGCTTAAGTGTGAATAGACTTCTTTAATGTTCTTTAAAATACTTTTACACAATCCATTCACCTTGCCAGCCTTTCAATATAAAACTCCAGTAACTCCCTTGTATAATTTTCCATTTTCATTTTACAACTGCTCACGTTCTTCCACTCAAAAAGGAACTGATGTTGTCAAAATTACCAGTTAATCAAGCTTGGGTTCTGTCCAATCAAGAGTTAGCTTTATATCAATTATTTGGACTGGGAAAATGATTGGTCAGAGGAATGGCTTATGTCAAGGGAATAAGCATGGATGTGATGTGACAGCTTCTGTTTTTGCATCTAACTAGTGCTGAAGGGGCAAAGGGGAAAGGCGGGGGGGCAGGGGAGGGGGGGTTGCGGAGAAGGACAAATCAAGTATGAATTTTCTTAAAGGGCATCTGTTCAATTCATTTACACTATACACAATGGTATCCGAGAACGGAAGCTACTGGAGCAAAGTGAGGCCCATTCGTAACTTCAAAAGTTTTCACAAGCAATTGAAACCATTGCAACTGGAATGGACAAAAGCATATTTGAATACGTAATTTAGATGTCACGTAATTCAAAACATCCAGAAATGCAGTTAATAGCGTGTATGTGCATGGAATTGCTATAAATGTTCCATACAAAGTTAGAAAAAAAACATAAAAAAAGGTACAGTTAATTAGCTTGAAGGTTACACTGGAAAGCTTTCTCAGCACAAGCTGTACAATTCAAAGAAAGATATTTAAAACCCCCTCTCAGAGACTTAACTTGGGGAAAGTGCTGAAAAATAAAACCTTATACTTAGAGGGATAAGGCTGCTCTGAAACATGATACCTAAATGTTAAAGCATGTACAAATGTTGTTTAATATAGGAATTATCAGTTTAATGATCTTTTTTAGCTTTAGGAGAAACAACTGCAGCAGAATATATGAATTTAAAATTGTTAGGTTACCAATTGTAAAGTAATTGACCATCTGTTGCTTTCATGCTCGTACTCTTAATCACGGCAGGGTGAGTCAATCAAAACCATCTGCCTGACACAAAAATAGATGGGGAGCATGTGGTCGCATTCCAACAAATTTCAAAATGTCAATACATTGATAGCTAGGGGGAAAGGAAAACTTAAGTGATGCAGTGTTTAAAAAGTATCTGACAAAAGAAAACAAGGGTCAATAGGAAGATCTTTATTGATCTCAAACCCAAGGAGTAACATGTTCAAGTCATCTTATTTTTGAAGTTAGTCGAGGTATAGAGTACAATCGATTGTAGAATATTCAATCGCAGCTTCTTTGGGAAAAGAAAGAGGAAGGCTCCCAGTCATTTCATTTGTTGAGAATGGTAACACCAGGGTGTGGCTGCTAATATATAAATTTAAAAAGCACCGTGACCACCCCCCCCCTCCACCCCCACCCCTCGCAACCTTCACCACCACCCCATATTCAAACAACTACACAGCCAGACCCATACTGGCTGAGACCATGCCTTCTGCAGATGTTAACAGGTCAGAATCTAGTCTCAGCAGGAAATGTTCTTTTCAATGAATTCTTGCTGCAACACTTCCAATTCTCTACATTAGAGCTGAAAGAGTTCTTTTTTAAAAAAAACATTGCAAGTACAACTTCCGTTAGTTTACTCAAGTCACAACAGAGCAATTCTGATTAGTTCAGCCGGAACAAGACAAAAGATCAGAGAATTTTAAACAGGAATTACTCTCAAAACTCCTTAAGTTTGTGTAGTTCTCCCCCTGAACTCACCCCCCCCTACCCACCCAAGTTTACGTTCAAGAGTCAGTTGGCCTAGATCTGGCTCCACCCACAAGGAGGACCACCTCCCCCCCCCCCATCCCAGTCTCAATTCACTAAAAATAAACCTCACTTATATACATGAATTAAACTATTAATTGATTCCCTATAGCTTTTGCTTTAAAAATAACGGTTAATAATTTTTAAAGTGAGGGTTTTCACAGTCGGAGGACTGGACACCCTTATTAAAGGTGCTCCTTTTTTTGGTCATAAGCCCGTTTTCAACTGTCCCTTTGGTTATCAAAAACTAAGGTGATCAGATTTGCAAAAACCAAAACCAGGTTCCCTGAGGTAATGTTCCCTCACAACACAAACAAGTTTCCCTTTACAGCTCTTCAGATGCTGCAACTTCTCTATTTTGATAATTGAGTACTACTACAAAGAAGTGGAGTGGCCACAAATTAGTAAGTTTCCTTTCCTTCAAAGTCGATTCCCCGCCAATCTCATTCCATGGATGTAAACAACTTAAACGAGCACCTCCCCGCTTCCCTGCCACCCATTTTCAATCCAACTCACCCGGAAAACCTTTCCAGTCATTCTCCAGAAATGTAATGATTTGATTTATTATCGTCACATGTATTGGTGTACAGTGAAAAGTCTTGTTTCTTGTGCGCTATACAGCCAAAACATACCATTCAAACAGTACATAGGGGAGAACAAAAGGAGAGGGGTGCAGAATATAGTGTTACAGGTAGGGTGTAGAGAAAGATTAGCTGAATATATGGTAAGTCCACTCAAAAGTCTGATGGCAGCAGGGAAGAAGCTGTTCCAAAGTAGCGGGCAAATTGTGTCGCTTATAAGGCAAAGCAGCAGACTAAAGGAGCCTGCACAAACCTAAATAGAGTGATTCAATTCAAACATGTTCTACTCCTGCAGAATTAACGGGAAAGCTGAAAACCAGGAGACTTAAACTATTTTGAGGAAATTGTTGGAACATGGGGCGCTTCATGAAAATCTGGGACTGCACTGCCAAAACCAGGGCATCAGGTCACTCTATTACAGTCACATTTTTGGCTCAGCTTCTGATATTTTGTTTCCTGTCCCTTAAAAATGTATTATTTTAAAATGCAAGTTGTTTCATTTATGTACGTAATGAGTTCATACTGGTGTTTTGAGAAAACTTATAAAATGTGTCTATTTGCCCAAGAATGGGACCCCAATTTGAAGTTTCTTCCCTAACTAGCAAATTACCAAATAATTTGAAGTTCAGCAAAGCAAATCAATTAGAATAAAGGTGGATTCAGTCTTCCTTCAGTAATGAGTTTGAGGGATGAGAAAGTAATAAATAGGACTTTCATATACAGCCTTTAGCTTCTGAGCAAGTACACATCCTATAGTCACTATCGTAACTAACATACATCCACACATCACACATGAAGGCCAAAACATGATGGGACTGGAGGAGCAAAACTAAAGTTCACCTCACAAATTTAAGTAATGCACCTTCAAATTTAGTTTTTAAACTTTTGTTTTAAGACAAAAGTTCTTTACTAATCAGGTATTGCTGATCACTCAAAGAAGTTCTTAATTAAGTATAACAGGAAGTGCCTTCAGTGTTAACCTTTCCAGCTCAGAAAAATGCAGCACTTTAATTTCAAAAGACCATGTTTATTAGAATTATCTAGAGCTATGCCTATTAACAATTAATATAATCAGAAGTTTAAAAGCAACTGCTGATTTCTGGAACCATTTAACAACCAAACTCAGCATCACCCTCTGAAGAATTTAAATCCATATGTCTGCTTGGAAGGTTGTGATGGCTGATTACCAAATAATCATATTTTTGCAAGCCGCTAATAAGGTTATGTTTATACAGACTATACTCTTTTGAATTCAAGGTAGCTTTATTTGTTTTTTATTGAGTACAGTTTTAAAAACACAAAATTTGCACTACGTTATTTACATTAGTTCCTGGGCGATTACAAATTTTGGTGCAAAACAAAAAGGCAGAATTGTCTGTACGCACAAAAAAAAGGAAAAATGAAAAGCCAAAACATGTATGCCCATCAGCTCAAATTGAACAATACCAGGGAACATATCACATACATGGTAAAAAAAAGTATTGATTATTTCAATGTTCACATGATCAAATATTTGACTGTACATTTACATTTCCAGCAATCTGTCAGTACAGCTTTACTCACTTTTAACTCAGGAATGCAAATTTGCATAAATTTTCAAACAAAACAGTTTAAGCATTTCCACATAAACTATACTTTTTTGCCCAAAGCGTTAATCCATTCATATCAATTCAATAGGGAACAAATGTTAATGATACCTAAGACAGTATGGCTCACACAAAATAAGGCTTCTTTGCTTATCTCAACAAAATGCACACACATCTAAAAACACACATTTATCAAATCCCAATACCTTTCTGACTGTGAATGTACTGGTTTCACCATCATCTAACTTCTTTGACCCATCATTGGCAAACTAGCACATGTTGAAAAGATAGCCACCTTGATTGTCAAGGGGTCATTTCCCCCACATCCTTTAGCTGAAAAAGTATTTGAGCTCCAAATTACTGGAAGCGCAAATCATTCTTAGGACACCTGGGACATTGGTGCATGATGGGAGTCTATAGTCTATCTAACCAATGAAATTTAAGGACAGAGAAAGAAACCGAACATTGGATGGAGAATAGGAAAGTTGAATTAGAAAGAGACAGAGGAAAAGCAAGAGTAGACTAGGAGTGAGAATAAAGAGAGAAAAGAAAAAAATTAAAACAATTAAAAACTTTTTAAAAATCTCTAGAAACAATTTGCTAGCTGTAAGGATGAGACTCCATGAATTCAACTGTTTCCCATCTGGGCCATTAAACTTGAGTGGAACTGCGGAAACATAAATCTTGCTCATAAGAGCAAACTTAACAGTGTGAAAGAGCAGCTTTCTGTGCGGAGTTCACTTCAGATTGGTGGCACAAATCCAGCAACTTCGTGAGACTGTTGGGGAGGTTGATGATGAGTTCCAGTTTTTGCAAGGCAAACTCCTGCCTATCTATCTCTTCCTCCCCACAAATTGCTGGGGAGAGAGGGGGTGGGGGTGAGGGCGTAGGGAATGGAGGTTTAAAGCCACTGGAAACAGCAAGCATTGTGGACTTGTCACTATTTTCCCAGCAATCTTTGGGGCAGACTTTTCATATCATCACAACTTACATAAAACTCCCCCTCAGGGAATTCAGCTCGAAAGAAAATAAAATGAGGCATCTTCACCCAGAGTGAAGAAGACACGAATCGGGTGTCACGTTCTGTGATGAGACAGTTGCCACTGCTAAACTTCCCCATACTGAAACGCAAACGTCCTACATGTAGCATGCATAAGGACAACTGAAACATGTTCCCTCTTCTTGAAAAAGATACTTAAAGAGAAAAACAAGTAAAGACAAATTCGAGCTCACCTGTCCTGCGGTATCATAAAGTCCAAGGAGATACTGTTTACCTCCCACGGTGACAGTAACTGTCAAAAACAGGAAAGGAAAGATATATCTGAGTGGTTACATGGAACTGGCAGAATAATATAGCAAATGTTTTTAATTAATAGCGGATGGGGACATGCATCCCAAAGGCAGACGTCTGATTGAAAAAAGAACGACAGCCAGGCAAGTGAAACTTCACTGAAACTTTCTGAGGAGTTGGCGTTCAGCTTTATGAGCTGGGGTGAATTTGAAAACTAAACAAAAAAATAAAACTGCTCCAAATTAAAAACAATATATAATGTGTTTACACACACACACACACACATATATATATAAAAGATTACCCGCATAATGGTCGAACACAGTTGGCACATATTCCTCCGGAAAAGCATCGTTCGCGTAGCTCATCAGCAAACAAGTTTTGCCCACCGCTCCGTCTCCAATCACCACGCACTTCAACATACTCCTCGGACCTGTTCCATTGGCCATGGTGCGGTCAGCTTCATTGCCTCTGAATCACCTTTCTACCAGGACGTGCCAAAGGTGCCATTTTCCACATGTTCAACCCGTCCAGTGCTTCTCCAACTGCATTTCCCCCCCAGTTAAGAAACACATGCAGTTCAAAAAGAAAATCAAAAAGAAAACTGGCAGCGACTCTTTCCCTCCCCCCCGCCCCCCACCTCTCCGACTGATCTAGATGTGTCAAGAGGACAACATGCACAAGCAGAGAGCTTGCCCGCACTCAGTTCTGCTGAAACAGGAGAGTTTGACACATCTGGATCTCCTTCCCCACGCAAGCAATCGAGCTGAATGTCAGTATTTATAACTCCGTGTCCCGGTTACTTTTTTTTCTCTTCCCCTCCACCTTCCCCCTGGTTGCTCTTGTATGTGTGTGTGTGTCTCCTTTCCCCCTGCCCACCCGTCCACTGGCCACACTCCAGCTGCATTGTACAAGCAGCCGAACTTCGCCTGGGCAAGGAGGTGGGTGGGGACGCCGGCGGATTGACGGTCCGCTCCACCACTCAGCGGTGAGAGTGGGCTGCCTGCAGCCAGTGGGGAGAGCACTAGGGCGAGTGCTTCCCATAGCACAAATCCAGAGAGTCATTGTATCACTGCTGCAGATATCATGTGACAATAAAGTGACCTCATCTATTCCGAGCAGCGCTGAGATTTAAAACAAGAGTAACAGCGACACTGGTTAAAAAAAAGCCAGAATACAATTTGCAAGATGCCTTCCTTTATGGGGAAAAAGATAGCTGGTCAGAGATAAAACTGCTTTCAGCATCATTGCCTAGTCTATTGTTGCAAACTAGCTGTTGACAGATTATTTTTCTAGAGGGAGATTCCCCCTTTTCCCAGTGTGTTTTTATTTGTGTGCAGTACATGTCTGCATTACTCGACATTAAATGTGCCATCCTAACGTCACTCCCAAATTGGATGTCACCTGAAGGCATGAGAGCAGTTTGATGATAGCACAGTGACACAATGGTTTGCATTGCTGCCTCGCAGCACCACAGACTGGGTTTCGATTCCTAGCTTGGGTCACTGTCTGTGCTCCCTGTGGCTGCCTGGGTTTCCTCCAGGTGCTCTGGTTTCCTCCTACAGTCTGAAAGGTGTGCTGTTTAAGTACATTGGTCATGCTAAATTCTCCCTCCATGTACCTGAACAGGCACTGGAGTCTGGCAACAAGGGGATTTTCACAGTCACTTCATTGCAGTGTTAGTGGCAGCCTTATTGTAAAAATAATAAATTAACTTAAACCATTCCCCCCCTCACTTCCAATTTTCTCATTAGAGCGTCCACTTTTTCATCATTCCCTCAGGTTTGAACCCCACTGTCTGATTTTGGTGCTTACTGCCTCCCAGCTTGATTCACAAGATCAAAAGTCAGGAAGTTTTTCCTAGATGGTTGAGAGATAGCCCATCTGCCAATGTTTCTTAAATAAATTCAAAGACAAATTAATTAAAATAATTTGTTGCTCACCATTCGCATAAAGAACTTCCCGGCATCACCAGAATTTCCATTCAGTAGTTTGAATGTGTGCTCCATCGTTTGTGTTATGTTCAAGAATAAAAAGGTCCTCCAGCTTAATGTCAGCAAAAGACAAAATATCAAATCCCTACAGTGCAGAAGGAGGGCGTGCAGCGCATCGAGCCTGCACCGAAAACAATCCCACCCAGGCCCTATCCCCATAACCCCAAATATTTATTAATTCCCCTGACACTAAGGGGCAACTTAGCATGGCCAATCAACATAACCTGCACATCTTTGGACTGTGGGAGGAAATTGGAGTACCCGGAGGAAACCCACACAGACACGGGGAGAATGTGCTAACTCCACATGGACAGTCACCCAAGGCCGGAATTGAACCTGGGTCCCTGTGAGGCTAACCAATGCTAACCAATATGCCACTGTGCGGCCACAAAATATTTGCCCTCCACTCGGCCAAGTGTCCATGAACCTTCATCTCAAATCTATCTGAAATTCCATCTCAAATTCCATCTTCAGGTTAATTTTAGGTTATGACCAGAGGTTTTGCACGATGCTTGACTACAAAACGCAGTTATTTTTCCCCAAATCTGCTCTTTCCTGAAACCTGCTTATTTTCACCTCTGCCACATTGCCTGTCTCTGCCCCAACCTACTTTTCTCACTCTTCGTACATTACAGCTGGAAATCTGCAGCATTTTCCTTGCTGGCTTCCCTATTTATACAGAATTACATAGTATGTGTGGCACATGAACAGGCATGTTTATGTTCTACATGAGCCTCCACCCATTCTGCTTCATCTTACCCTACCCACCTGCATATCTTTCCATTCCTTTCTTACTCAAGAACTCATCAGGCTTCCCCTAAAGGCATCTAAGCTATTCACTTCAACTATTCCATATGGTAGCAAATTCCACATTCTAACCACTCTCTTCCACTATCTATAAACTACAGGCTGAGCCACAACAGTAGCAAGGTTCATATCTTTATTACATGTATTCTTGTCACACGCCACCAGCTTCCAAGCTCCCAGAGAGTCTACTTTAGTGAGTGGTATAAAGATTTAAGTTGTTGTCGAAAAGTTCAAGTTACACCTGCCTTTGCAAACCTTGACAACAAAAGTCTGCTTTAATGGGTCAGCCAATAACAACATTCTGTACATGTGCCATGGACCAGTCCACAGGCAGAGAACACATAGGTTTGAACTCTGACTCTACAGGGATGCAACAAACGTTAAAGACCCCAGGAGCTAGAGCTGAGGACTTGGGGTAGTACTCAGGCATTCTGTACCAGAGATCTTCAGATCAATGGCCATTGTTAGTGAGTCTCCCCATTTATGTAACTGGTTACACTGTGTAGGTGTCAGGGGTAAAGGGAGTCATGAACAGAAAGTTGAAAATTGGATTCTTCAATCTAGTAACACAATGTTTGGGAAGCCCGCTTGACCTGTAAACCCATTGGAAGGCAACTGGGATTGTGCTTTAACAATGAAATGTAAATATCATTGCAATATATCAGGTTAATCTGTGGTGTACAGGCAATTACTGGAGCTCAGGGGAAGAGAAGGAGGCAGAATCATAAATAGCAAGGCAATGTGAGGAAAGAAGAAATTAAATTGGACAATAAAAATAAAATATCTGAGCTTTATAAAAGTATTTTTTTCGGTTCTTTTGAAGTTGGGATGTGAACATTACTAGCAAAATTATATTTATTGTCTATACCTGCGATAGTGATTGTGAGTTTTCTCCTCAAATTGCTATAATTGGAATGTTAAGGGTGCCTAGACAATAATGTCGGCTAGAGAATTCTAAGATTCTGATTCAATGGTAATTAAGGAACACTAGTAAATGGCCAAGTCAGGGAGGTGACTGACTTTCAGGAAAACTGAACACTTGTTTGCATGAAGTCTTATCTTTGGCAGAAGAGTTTACAGGGCTGGTAGTTGCCAGCAAAGTAGGCTTGGTGAATTACTATAGTGCAGTGGATAGATAGGGCACTTAACAGCCAGAATGTGCTAATAGTGATAGGGTTTGAAATTTAGTTCAGTGGCAAGGGGCAAAGAACAAGTGAATCTCTTTTATTGTTTACTGTATCAGGCCTCGTGGGTGTGCAACAACACCTTTCAGAAGCGTGGTGAGATGGTGGATAGACTTTGAGGACTTTAGAACATGGCTCTTTGTGGATTATCCAATTTTTGCCCCATCCTTGTAGCTGCTGTGTCGAAATGGCTGGTACACTTAAACCTTTGGCCATTGATGATTTGATGCAGGAGGACTTGGCAATAGTAGTTGGTTGAAGGTCAGGAGAAGTGGTTTTGTCAGCTGTGGTTCACTGGTAGCATATTCATCTTTTGCTCAGCAGAATGTTAGTAGGTTTACATCCCCACCCGCTTAATCATGACTGCCATTTGTGTGCAGTACTGAGGGAGTGTTGCTCTCTCAGAGGTGCTGTCTTTCAGATGACCTTAAATCTAGGCTCCTTCAGGCCTGCACAGTTCTAAGGGAGTTCACCCTGTCTCCTGCCATCTAATACAGGTCATTAATTTTACTGTTGAATGTAGAGGTTTACTGCATGTCTATTGGCTGCAGCGTTTCCTACCTTAAAAGAATGAGTGGATTTCAAAAGTACTTCATTGTCTATAAAGTGCTTTGTTACATTCTGAGGTCATGGAAAGTTATTTATTAATTTCCTTTTCTTGTTGTAGAAGGGTCAGCCCCAGGTTGGATGTTGTCCAGATTTGTCGGCAAGCATTGCAAGTAATGCAGAGGGAGAGAACCGAAAAGAGAAACACTAGCTGTAGGTCTAAACTCCGTCACCTAAAAAAGCTCTCCCCATATTTTACATCGGGCAAAAAGTAGCAATACCCATGCCTCCTTGTGGCATAGCTAAGAACAACAATTAAGTACATAGAGGATCATTGGCACATACTTGTGCTGTACTATTCCATTACTCGGTGTGCTAGAATTTCAACATATATTGCTATTAAATCACAATGCTATTTTTATAGTTAGGGGAAAAGAGACTGCTACTGAAGTGAAGCGGTTGAAAAGGTTTACTTGGTGGGATTAAGGCTTTACAAATTGGGATGTACAGATAGGGATTAATTGTTTCTCATCATTCCATCTTTAAATGAAAAGTGTTGTTAAAAAAATGTTTTTTACAATTTATAAAACAAAATGTTTATTCAACAAACTTCCTCATCCAAAGGAGAATAATTTTCCTGTTGCTTGTAAAAAAATTAAATGCATGGTACATTGAATTTGATTCTAATGTATCGCCTCTCAGACTTGAGTTTAAATCTAGTTTGAGTCAATCTGGATGGAAGTCTCCTCCTCTTGGTACTACAGCACATAATCAACTAACCCTAATTGCAGACTGACTATGATAAGAAATTTTAAAACATGACTTTGGTATAGTAGAGGTAAAGTGCATCATGCACACATTGCTTTCATCCGCCTTGGGAAGTAACGGACTGTATCCAGAGCATATGTCACTCCTGGATCAAATGTTCACTATTGTGGATGTGGATACCGATTTGTGAATGGTAATTCTTCCACAGCTGGGCACAGATCAATAGTGTTGGCCAGAGATCGACTGATGTTTTATATTTCCTTCTTGGGGCGTTCCCTTTTCTATCATCCGGTCATTTCTTTTGTCCTTTGCTTTTCCCATGCCTTTTTTGACTGCTTCTCAGGCGAAGTTAACATGTAATTAAAATAATTAAATGTGATTCATCTCAGCTCTATATCCTTCGCTTTGATAAGCTCTAATTTTACAAGAAGCAAGGAAATAAAGTTACAACATTAAATGTGTTCAATGGTTTTTTGATTTCCTTTCTTTGAATCTCCACTCCAGTTATTTTGCTGTGTAGCCTTGTCTTTGACATATATTTGTCCCTTCCGTTTCTTCCACCTTCTCTTTTCTTTCTTTCAGTTTTGCTCATGATGTGCTGAAAAATATACAATGGCTCATGTTTACAATAATTTTGTGGCTCCTTCTGGTGTCCTGTTGGTCCTTTCATTTTGTTTGCCCTTTGCCCTCCTCCCTAAAAAAAAGTCCTGTTCCTTTACTTTGTGTTGACTGCAACACCATTTGCGTCAAGAATTGCTGCTCATTTTCACAATATTGCAAACATATTTGAACTCTTCCAAGGTGATTTTAAAGAAAACAATACATCTTCCTAAGACCTGGAGGAATGACAGATTTTTGCCAAACATGTCATTATTTTTATGGAAGTTCATTGCTAAGCACAATTTCTGTTGAGATAACAGCATGCTGATATAGGCAAAAGCTGGAACATATCTGAAGTAATGCCATTTTACTACAGCCACCAAATGTAAAAGTTGTTTGATCTATGAGCAAATAAAAAAGACTGCTCCATACCATAAACATAAGACAGTCATTAATAAATCCAATCAGGAATTCAGGTGGAACTTCTTTACCTGGAGAGTAGCTAAAATATGAAACCAGTTGTCACAATGAACGCTTGCCATCAAAGCTGTCAGCTGTGGCTTATTTGGTCGAGCATTTGCCTCTGAATTACAAGGTTCTGAATTCAGGTCCTAGTCAAGGACTTGAACACAAAAATCAAGGCCAACACTCAGTGAGGCAGCATAGTGCTGCCCTTCTAATGAGGCATTAAACTGAGGCTCCACCTCTCTGCTTGAGTGGGTGTGGCACTATCTCAATGAAGAGATACAGAAAATTGACTAGACCAATAGAGTCATAAGCACAAAAAGAGGCCCTTTGGCCCATTGTGTCTACCCTGGCCATCAAGCATCTAAGTATTCCAATCCCATTTTCCAGCACTTAGCCTGCTTCCCAAATATTGTCTGAGTTCCTTCCTCTACCACCCATTCGAGCAGTGAGTTCCAGCTTGCCACCACCCTCTGGTTGAAAAGATTTTTCCCCAGATCCCCTCTAACTCTCCCGCCCTTACCTTAATTTTATGCCCCCTGGTTATTGGCCCTCTATTAAGGGAATACGTTTGTTCCTGTCTACTCTAACTATCCCACTTCCCTAAATTCTTGCTTCATCCTTCTTTCAACCTATGTCAGCGGTATCAATGAGAACACAAAGTCTGACTGTTCATCTTTCCCCTTCAGAATACCCTGTAGCCTTGCAATGACACCCTTGAACGTGGTACAGGGAGGCAACACACCATCCTGGAATCTCGTCTGCAGCTACAGAAACACCTGCCTGCATCCCTCACTATCAAGTCTCCTACCACCATTGTTCTTCCATTCTTATTTCTCCCTCCTTCTGCTGCTGAGCCACCCAAAGTGGTGTGAATCTGGCTCTGGCTGCATTCCCCAGAGGTACTGTCACTCTCACTGTTTTCCAACACAGGAAAACGGTTCTTGAGTGAAAGCTTGTCCACAATCTACAAGGAACAAGCCACGCGTGTGATGGAATATCTGCACTTGCCTGGATGGGCGCTCAAGAAGCCTGACACCATCCAGAACAAAGCAGCCTGCTTGACTGGCGCCACATCCACAAACATCCATTCTTACCACCACGAACGCTCATTAGCAGCAATGTACACAATCTACATGATGCACTACAGCAATTCACCAAAGATCCTTAGACTTTCCAAATCCGTCTAGAATGACAAGGGCAGCAGATACATGGGAACACCTGCAAGTTCTGCTCCAAGCCACTCACCATCCTGACTAGGAAATATATTGCTGTTTCTTCACAGCCACTGGGTCAAGATCCTGGAATTCCCTCCCTAATGGCATTGTGAGTCAACCCACAACATATGGACTACAGCGTTTCAAGAAGGTAATTCACCACCATCTGCTCAAAGGCAACTAGGGATGAGCAATATATGCTGGCCAGCCAACGATGCCCATGTCTCATGAATGAATAAAAAAATGCACTTTGGGGCTTTTCTGACTACCTGCCTCTCCCACTTCTTCAGACTGTTGGTCACTCATTCTCTCTCTGATTGCACTTCCTTAAGCTGTGGCGTGACCATGTCGATAAATGTGCTATCCATGAACTTCTCAGCCTTGTGGATGCACCACTGTGGCTCCAGCCAATGATCAAGCTCTCAAGGTGGTCAAACCGGTGGCACTTTCTGCAGATGTGGCAAGGACTGTCTAGAAATTCCCGCATGCTGCAAGCTGTACAAAATGCGGGACTGAGTTCACAGGCATACTTTGAGCTTAAACGACTCTTAAATTTATGACAAGTAGAAAATTATTCATTTTTGTTTTTAAATGCTACAACTCTTACCTTTCCTTAATGTAGCTTTAAAGTCGAGAAAGCAATGTATTCGCTACCTATCAATTAACTTTCTCTCTCGTAGCTTCTACTCCTGCAGCAGGGCAAGATCACTTTCTGAAGAAGAAAATGTTAGAAAGCAAAAAAAGCAAAAGTGCACCTCCCCGCACCAAATTCCCACTCTGCTCCAAATTCCTAGGTATAGTCATTCTGACTCACACAGGTGATGTCTCTCACAACAGCTCATGTACCCACTTAACATTTATCCCAAAATAGACATAGGTGTAATTTTACCACCCCGCCTGCCACAGCAATCGAAGTGGACGAGGGGCAGACAATGGGAAGGTCCGTTTACCTCGGGTGGGATTTTTTGGTTTCAGGACGAGCAAGGCCGTAAAATCCTGTTCATAGTTTTAAAAAGATTATTGGTTCATTATCCCTTTGCTGTTTATGGAAGTCTGCTCAGCTCAGATTAATTCCTGTGGCTCCTACATTACAGCAGCGACTACATTTTGAGATGTAGTACTTCAATGATTGTAAAACGCTTTGAGGTATCTGGTGGCCATGAAAAGCACTATATAAATGCAAATGTTATTTGGCGCTTATGAATGAATGTTCATGTTGCATGAACACATTTAGTAGCTAGATAAACATGTGAGGGAGAAAGGAATAAAGTGATATGTTGATGGGGACAGATGAAATAGGATGGGAGGAGGCTCATGTAGAGTATGAACTGTTTGGGCCGAAAGGCCTGTCACTGTAAGGTAATTATTGTGTAACTAATAATCAGATTAAAGCTGAATACATAGGTACTTAATGAAAACTGGAAATGTCGGTGGTTCTTCAATGGAAAAAGTCAAAATAGTTCATGGTTTTATATTTGCAGTGCATTAATCTTGTTGATATAATGTCAAGAAGATGCATAGCAAACAATTCCCAGAAGGAAATAATCCAGCTCCCCTCTGATTTCCAAAGATTGGTCAATGAAAAATGTTATATCCTCGTGTTTTTGGCCTTCTAGTTGACCATTTTTCGGGAATCTGTTTTTCAAGATACTGAACTTACAACAGCCTTTATAAAATTCACCAGTTCTGTAATCTTTCGGGGCCATTTTATCACAACTATAATGGGCAATTCAGGATGGACTGCTGTTCCTACGGTCTGCAGATCCACAGGTAAGCACGCTGCTCCATCCTTCCATTACTGCAGCTTTGCTTTATTCCTTTGCTTGCTTTGGATTCCAACTTCTTCAGTTTAGTTTTCCCTTGCTTCACCAGCACAATTCGACTCAGAACTTACTTTTTCTTTTAAACAAAGATTTTCTCGACCTTCCCCCAGTCATAATGAGGATGGGGAAGCAGAAGACAGTGTGTCATAGCGAATGTAATAAAGTCTGCAATATTTCACCAGGGACCTTCCAAGTCATAGATACTTACTTTTACTGCTTGCTCAAGTTAACTACTTCCTGTCTAGACCAAATTAAAGTGGCGAAACTTAAAATATGCCCAGAAAGTTGAAAGAGAAATATTTTTAAGATCATCAAATTTACTCAATCAAGTTAATTTACTACATAATCTGACAATATGTTATTAAGTTACAAAGAGGATCTCTCAGGTGATGTCTATTAAGGTACAGAGGGGATCACTCAGATGATGTCTCAGGTGATGCCTTGTTAGAGGATATATTATTGGATTTATTTTTATCAATACAAAAGATTCATAATGTACCCCAACTAAAATTAACACAGCTGATCCAACTGCATAGCAACAACACCTACAACAATATTGTGAGAGTCCTTCAGTGGTCCTCTTTCCACCATAATAATGTTGGCAGGAACAACACATAAGTATCGAAACATAGGAACGTAGAAAATAGAAGCAGGGGCGAGTTATTCGGCCCTTTGAGCCTGCTCCACCATTCATGATGACCATGGCTGATCATCCAACTCAATAGCCTCATCCCAACTTGCCCCACCCCCCTCTCCATATCCTTTGATCCCCTTCACCCCAAGAGCTATATCTAAGTCCTTCTTAAAAACATACAGGGGGCAATCCTATTGGCTCATCATATTAGTCGATCAATGTGGTGAAATCACAAAAAAGGCAAAAAAAATAGGTTCGTGCCTGGTTTCTCACCTCTCACAATTTTACTGACCCTGGATTGCCAGCGTGAACACCCCCACAATGTTTTGGCCTCAACTGCGTCCTGTGGTAGTGAATTCTATCAGCTGACCACTCTCTGGCTGAAGAAATGAGGTTTGCAGTAAAAGAGTCATTGGGAAGTAAATTATGAAGAATATTTTAATGTTTTATGTGCAGAACTGATTAGAATTGTAGGAATTACTTAATAACAATGATGCGTCATTAATCGTATGCTGTTTACATCAATATTTGTATAAAATCCAGCTTTAAATTGGTGGCTCAGGCATGTCTCCCTGTTGCTTCCAATCTAACCCTCCTCTGGGTGTGCACTTGTATTGGGCTGGTTCCTGTTTAATAGTGGAAATCAGTGCAACATGAATATCATTAAAATGATGCCTGATCCCAGGATGTGTAGACCTGAATTAGTAATAATCTAGGCGGCATGGTGGCATAGTGGTTAGCACTGCTGCCTCACAGCACCAGGCTTGGGTCACTGTCTATGGAAAGTTTGCACATTCTCCCTATGTCTGTGTGGTTTCCTCCAGGTGCTCTGGTTTCCTCCCACAGTTCAAGGACGTGCTGTTTAGGAACATCGGCTGTGCTAAATTCTCCCTCAGCACACCCAAACAGGAGCCGGAGTGTGGCGACTAGGGTATTTTCACTGTAACTTCATTGCAGTGTAAATGTAAGCTGACTTGTGACAATAACAAACAAATAAATAAATAAATAAAGGTGCTGCTGGACAAACAAGTCACACACTCTGAGTGAGAAATCTGATTTCCTGCAAAGCTCAAAGAGCGTTCCATCAGCACTTTCAGTTTGCTTACGTCTTTCATTTCATAAAACAAATGCATACATATATATTATGAAATCAGAATACAAGTCATCACATGTTTCATCCTGGGCTATACATTCCATTGTTAGTATGACCTCATATATTTGTAACTTCAACATGAGTAGGGCAGGCTGTGGATATGTACAATTGGGTTGTCTTCATCAATCCCTGGGTTTAGCTAAGATTTCATTAACAAGCACTTTGATGATTTTGTCTACCTATACTGAGGCGGTTCATTGACCACAGAAAGAGAGCAAAATTCTGCGGACATTGGAGATCTGAATTAAAAACAGAAAGTGCTGGAAAAACACAACAGGTCTGCGGAGAGAGAGAGAAAGGGAGGGACTAAACAATGACTCTGTTTTCCTCTTTATAAATGCTGCCAGGCCAGTTGAATTTATCCAGCACTTGCTCTTATTTTCCTTTTATTACCAGGAATAAGGAATTGTTTATTTGTGGTCCCAGCCGGATCTTGGGATGTGGCCTGAGTCATGTGGGTTGCAAAGGAAAGGTCTCGAGTCTGCCTGATACATCAAGTTCCAGACAGCATCCATGCATCATCCACTCCTATTGCCGTATGTCCCACAGATGTTTGACCAACATGCTTGTTGGGGGAAGGATTGTGTTTTGCCACACTAGAGAGACGCAGTTTCTTGAACTTGGCAGTTGTACTAAGTAGCAAGAGGGACTGACTCTCCGGTATGAAGGCTCAGCAGGATTTATCTTGGAAATGCAGGCACTGTGAGCCAGTTATGCTTTCTGTGCTTTTATAGACTGTCTTTCAGAATGATTGAATATGAGATTATGATTAGGGTGTGTGCAGTAATGTACATTATTGGTACCGTTCTTCCAACAACTATCTCCCCAGTGGAGAATGAAATATGTTGAGCATCTGGGGTGTGGAATACTGAATGTTTTACCTTCAGTTGACCAGTGCCTTATTTTTCTGCATTCTTTCTCTATTCACTGGTGATCTATGCCTCATTTTAAGTGTTGACTTTTGGCTGGAAGGCAAATATGTGGAGAGTGGAAGCTTTAGCAGAAACCAGGTGCCATCAATATAGCATAACAGGTATGAGAGCACTGTATCTTTATATTTCTAAATGTAGGAACAGGAGAAAAGGTTACCGTGTGGGTTGGATTTACTTGTGAAATGATACTGGCAATGAATTTAAAAACCTTAACTCAATATAAACATGCCATTATAACTAGTCAAATAAAACCACTCTTCAATACAAATTGTCTCTCCTGCTTTTATAGTTAACGCTGTCAACGTTACTTCACAGATTACACCTGCGGTTTAAACACTGTTAGAAAGGTCTTGTAGGAGCACATGATATGCTTCTATTGAAATAGGATTCGAGAAATGAAAGCGAGGTGGAGACAGCAGCAAGTCTTTCCTAGTCAGAAGCTAAAAGACAGGCATTCTCCGGTAAACCCATTTTTTTTCTGAACCTTATCTTTTTCTGGCCAATTATCTCCTCTAAGTGATCTCATGCCCAGGTTTGACCTGAGTATCTCCTCTGATCAATTATCTCCTCTCAAAAATTCCCCCTCAGTGTACCCAAACAGGCGCTGGAGTGTGGTGGTGACTAGGCGATTTTCACAGTAACTTCATTGCAGTGTTAATGTAAGCCTGCTGGTGACACTAATAAATAAACTTCATTCTTCTGCTGAAGGCACTGTATCAGGTTGAATTAATGTTACACAGGTGGTAGCAAAATCACCACTCTTCACACGTGAACCCGGACTGTGAGTTTTGATTACATCCCACTCAATGATCAGAGATATAGAAGCTGAGCCTCATTCTGTCACAACATCAAAAGTCTATGGATTTTTCTTCAATCTATCTTTCATTTTCGAGCCGACTAGAAGTGGCATATTTATCCCCCAACTCCATTTCCCCAGCCTCCACCCCAATTTATTATTGCCACTATATAAATATTGACAGGCATGGGGGAGATGGGGCAGTATCGTTGCACAGCGGTTAGCACCGCTGCCTCACAGCGCCAGGGACCTCAGTTCAATTCCCAGCTTGGATCACTGGCTGTGTGGAATTTGCACATGCTCCACATTCTCCCGGTTTCCTCCCACTGTCGAAAGGTCGATTGGCCCTGTGTCAGGGTGGCTAGCTAGGGTAAATGCATGGGGTTATGGGGATTGGGCTTGGTTGGGATCATGGTTGGTGCAGACTTGATGGGCCAAATGGCTTCCTTCTGCACTGTAGGACTCTCTGGGTCCAATGGTGGGAATCGTGTGGATGGTAATGGAATATTTTGGTGTGAGTCCAAAAGTCGGATTTCCCAGCACTCTTCAGGCAGCCTAATGGTGGGTTAACTTTCCAGCTGATCCATGTCGGGAACCCCATTTGCATGTATTAGCATGCCATGAAGACTCATTAAGAATACAAGTCACCGGAAAATGTTCTTGCTCTAATTACGTGCCTGACCAATGGGAAATTATACCGGTCTGATTCCCGAGTGGGTTTAAGTTGTGTGCACCTACCAATCCTCACGTCACTCACGATTTGGAGATAATTGCAATGTTCATAGCCCGTCCCTGCTACAGCGCTGCTCCAAGTCATCACTGACGCCAAAGCAGTTGGGAAAGGTGAGACAGGGAGACATTCAGACAGGGCCTTTCACAGTGGGTGCTGTGGGACTCAGGGCTGCTCACAATGGGTGCTGTACGTCTCAGATTGAGTGCTCACAGTGAGTGCTGTGGGACTCAGGTTGGGTACTCACAGTGGGTGCTGTGGGTCTCAGGCAGGGCCAGAGACAGATTTACACTTTGTGGGGTCTTGTGTTCACCTTCATTTCTGGGCCCCACTACCCCACCATGACATCACATCCCTGCTCCCAATGACATCATGCCCCTCTTCCAATAATGCCACACCCCAGCCCACCTTCACCCCACAGAATGCAAAGGCACAAGCCACAAAAATATAGGAATGATCACTGCTTAATTGCTTTAGTGCTTTTTAACTTGTAAATAGATGGCTGTATAAATAATTGTTGAATTGAAATCTAAGCTTACCTCTTGTCAGGGTGACGGTCAAGATGGTCCATATTGCAATGTGTGATTCTTGAGGTGCGCAAACATGGAACTTACTGTCGAGCAACAAAATGGAAAAATTATCTGATGGCATCATTGCAGCATAGGCCAGTGCTGGACAGAATGAGCCAGTCTAGTGTAGGAATAAATATCCCAGTCAACCAGATGTATATACTGGGCTCAATATATTTCAGAGTCTCATTCGCTTTCAAAACTTAACTTCCTTATATCCTTTCACAAAATCAAATAAGTTATTGCCATAAATTGATATGAATAGAGTTTCCAGTGAGTCCAAGTCCAACATCAGTGACTCTGACTGCTGAATTCCATTCTTTGTCCTTAAGAGACTTTCCGAAGGCCAGCCTTGACAGCAACGGAGATTAGCATGAACATGTGACCAGCTGCAACTATTATATCAGACCAGTGATGGTCTATGTTGAAAAACAGAATTTAAACAAAAGAATAAAAAGATTATAGATTTTTAAGATTTTCTTGCTTTATTTCTTGTTGGCATGGCAATTTTGATAGCTTTAGTT
Source organism: Carcharhinus amblyrhynchos (assembly GCF_965287045.1). NCBI lineage: Eukaryota > Metazoa > Chordata > Chondrichthyes > Carcharhiniformes > Carcharhinidae > Carcharhinus > Carcharhinus amblyrhynchos. The sequence continues at coordinate 61,976,658 of NC_137335.1, forward strand.
CTGCACTTTTTCATCACAAAATCAAATACATCATTGTAAGTAGAATTTTAACCCACTTCTGATCGTCAATATGGCTGAACTTGTCAAATGACTCATTGTACTTCGCACATAATTTTTAACTCTTTTCAATACAATGAAAGAATGTTCACCGCAAGCATTTTTGACAGGTATTGTTAAAAATATTTTCAGAACCGTTTCCACATTTGGCAATGTTGCCTGCAAACCATCACATACAAGTCCTTACAAATCAGCTGGTCATCTGAAAGCAAAGAGCTCATCATTATCAAGAAAATACATTTATTGTTTCACTTCATCTTCAAAAAGATTTGTGTCTATGCCTGCCCGGTAGAATGTTGCAGTGGCTTTTTAGCATTTTTATCCAAATTTTTATTGAAAAGCACACAAAACAAATCACCAGTTTTTTTCAAAGATTCACTTCTACTCTGCAATCACACCATTATTATGTCACCAATAACATTGACAGTCTCAATGATGATTTTTTCTTTCCCTTGTGAAGTGATTTCATTGTCTCTAGTTTCATTGAAAAATAACTTTCTGCATCTTCTCATCATCACCCATATTTTTTGTTCATCTTCGTGCCTCTACATCTACTGAGTCACTTCAAACTTCCGTAACAAAACTTACAAATGAGGCTAACAATTGTGCAGCAGTCAATAAAATTGTATGAACATTTTGCAGCGATTTTCTGACAGCTTTAATTCTTTGAAGTAAGTGATTCCACAAAAGAGTAGAAACAGAAATATCATACTTTCCAAACTTCTCTGCTAAGGATTTTGCTTCAGCTTTCATGCATGATTTTTCTGAATTTAATGCGGCTATGTCTGATAAGGTTTTCTTTATATCAGCAAAGTTCATTTTCAAAACCAAAACAGCACCTGCATGGGCAGATGACCTGGATGCACAGGGGGGAGAAGATGTAGACCAGGATGATCAAGGAATGAGGACTAAATGTACAGTCCTGAATGAATACAAGTTGACATTCCAAATAAAATTACTTAACATTGCCTGTTGACCTCCACCCCCTTTCAAAAAACAAACACAATTGCCTTCACATGAGTCCACATTTCCTCTGCTATCCTAAAAATTGCACATACACAGAGAATTGAATAGAAAACTCTGATCAAGTGGTGGTGATGGTGGGGAGTGGAGCAGAAACAGAGAGACCTGAGCCTATATGTGCACAGATCACAGAAGATGGCAGGGTACACTGAGAAATTGATATGAAATCATTCAAGAGGTTAGTCCGGAAAAGGTTTACAAGTGTGGTTCTCAGGATGTGGGATTTCAACTCTATAGATAGACTGGAGAAAGTGGGCTTTTTCTCCTCAGAGGAGAAGGTTGAGAGGAGGCTTGATTGAAGTCAAAACTATAAGGAACCTCGACAATGAAGGCAGAATTTTATGGCGTCGCTTGAGCAAGACAGGAAATTCCCACTCAAGGTCAATGGATATTTCTGTTGTCCGGCCCTTGCCCGCTCAGATTCCATGGCGGGCAAGGTGGTAGAATTCTGGGGAGGATCTGTGGTGAAACGCTCAAGAATCAGAGGACACTGATTAAGGTGGATTGGCAAAAGAACCAAAGGAAACTTGAGAAAATCCATTTTAATGCAGTAACTGGTTCAGGTCTTGAATCGGGTTTGAGAATGATGGAGGCGGATTCAATCATGGCTTTCAAAAAGGAAATGGTGGAGGTGATGGCCTAGTGGTATTATCGCTAGACTATTAGTCCAGAAATGCAACTAATGTTCCAAGGACCTCGGTTCGAATCCTGCCACTGCAGATGGTGGAATTTGAATTCATTAAAAAATATCTGGAATTAAGAATCTACTGATGACCATGAAACCACTGCTGATTGCCGGAAAACCTCATCTGGTTCACTAGTGTTCTTTTGGGAAGGAAATCTGCCATCCTTACCTGGTCTGCTCTACATATGACTCCAGAGCCTCAGCAATGTGGTTGACTCTCAATTTCCTAGCAAGCCACTCAGTTCAAGAGCAACTAGGGATGGGCAATAAATGCTGCTGGCAATGTCTGTGTCTCACGAAATAATAAAAAAAAGGATAAGCACCTGAGGAGAAAACATTTTCAGGGCTATAGGAAATGGTGGGGGAATGGGCAAAATTGCTCTTGCAGATATCCAACACAAAAGTAATGGCCTCCTTCTGTGCTGTAATCATTCAATGTTGCTATGAGTTTAATACAATTAAAATTCATTAATAAGGGCAGAGAGACATGTTGCCAAAGTTTTTCATCCTGCGCTCAGCAGGATAAATGCAAGAATGCCAAATTTCAAACGCTCACAAATACCACAAGAGAAAAGGCATGCTGATTGGTTAACAAATCAAGCCCAAGTGGCTGAATTGTTACTCTCTTAGATTTCCCTCTTAAGGATGGTGATAAATGACTCCGTGTCTGTCAAAAAATTAAGCAGAGTTTCAAGGATTCATGAATCACCAAAAAAAAGGAACCAACAAATGCGTTCATTTCTACGTAGGGTTGCGGAAATAAAATCCTGGAATCAGTTGCAGCAGTCTATTATGCCAAACTGCACATTCAGCAATATCCTTCCCCCTTTGAGGACTGCAGTAGCACCATTGAACTTTGCCAAAAATAACACAAGATCGAATTTCTGACTCTTCTATAAACACAAGAAATTGAAGACATACTGAAACCTAACCATAAAGTGTAACATCCACAGTCAACTTAAGGTGATGTAATCTGTTTACAAGATATAAAGTGTTGGATTACTAAAAATAATAAAATAAAACTTTGGAGAATTCAAACTTCAAGAACACTGGTAGACAGGAAGCCCTTGTGATATTGATAGCTCTACAATATGTTTAGTTGCTTTACAAAGTTAGCTTAATGACTTGGTGGGAATATTCTGCCACTTGCTTCACTTAAGATCTCAGTATGGATTATTATATTGTTGAAAACTTAATGCATGGTTGTTTTTTCTTTGTCTATTCTGGGTTTTGTCAAGAAAGTTCCCCAAATCACTTCTTCTTTTGGGAAGATTAAACACGAGTAATTTCCACAATAGTTCTCCTGAACCCCTGTCAAAAATTCAGTGGTAGAAATTACACAATCAGTTTTTATGATGTTTCTGCTGGATTTTCATGGACTGATCCTTTGCTGAGGTTATGCTGGTAGATGGAGAGATCATTACAGAATTTCAACATTAACGTACATTTTAATTGCCTTTGGTTGGTTTCTTTTTTCAGCTAGTCCTATCCCTGTCCATCTTTCTCTCATAAAATAGTGACTCCTTGCTGCAGTAGAGTTCCACAAAAACAGAGCTGCTGAGCCCAAATGTAGAATGCCAAACTGAGATCACGTAACTCTGCACAGGCTGGGGACCGAATCTTAGATATTTCACCTCTATCTGGCACAGCCTGGGTTGGGGTTTCTCCAATATACGCAGTAAGCTCCTAATGGGATGGGATGCCACTGTAACACCAGAATAGACAATGAGAAGCCAACAAGAACAGAAATTGGCATTAAGGAATTTACTGAGGGCCTTTGCTGAGTCTGGAACCTTCAATTTATAGGTAAGTACCTACCTACCAAAGGGAAGTGTTAATCTACAAGGGCTCCATTTCCACTCTTTTTGCCCTTTCCAAGATAACCCCAGCAAACAGTGATAAATGGGGCAGTTTGAACATATGCATAAACATCTGAAATATGGCTGAAGTATGTCCCTCAAGCCTGCTCCGCCATTCAATAAGATCATAGCTGATTTGTTTGTGTTTTGAATTCCACAGTCCCATTTACCCTCGTTAACCTTTGATTCCTTTGTGTAACAAGAATCTACCTCCCCTTTAAAAATATTCAATGAAACTGCCCCCGTTGCCTTCCGAGACAGAGGGCAGGATTTTCTGATCATGCTCGCCCCAGGGCCAGAAATTCCTGCCCGAGGTCAACGGACCTTTAAATGATCTGAATTTTCTGTCCAGTGATTCCTGTGGTGGACGGGAAGAGAAGGTTCCGTGTAGACTTCCAAAGCCACAACCCTCTGTGAGAAAAAGATTCCCCTCATCGCTGTACCAAACGGGCAACTCTAATTTTAAAGACTAAGGCATACACATTTAAAGTAATTGATGGAAAAAGGGGGGAGTTGAGGCAAAATGACTTCACTCAAAGTGTGCTGTGGACCTGGAACACAGCCTGAAAGGGCAGAACATGTAGAAACCCTCACTGAATTTGAAAATACTTAATCTCCAGGTCTATGCACCAAGAACTGTTAGTGGGGTTTGGCTGGATAACTACTTTGACTGGCATTTGAAGAAGTTTACCATCTCACCCACTCCAGAATCAGACGGATGAGGTGGTAAAATTCTGGCCAATAGGCGGAATAGCCACTTTCTGTGACATATATTTTCCATGTATATGTTCCAATTGGGAAGAAGTGTGGCAGGATTTATTGGTCACATGAAAGAATGGAAATGACATTATACATTTTGAAATGGAAAGGCCTTTCTACATTTGGAGTTACAAATGAGAAGATAACTAGCACCCATCCGCTAATTGATATTCCTTAAAAACCTTTGAGAAGTTGAATCAGACACATGTACCATCATTCTGAAATAAAAATGCCTGATGTTTTATGCTGGATGCCCCTGCAAAATGATTAGTGATCTGCCAGAAAAGAAATGGTTATCACTCAGCAGTGTGAAGACCTCTGTCATGGACATGTTGAGCTGTTCCCTCTGTCTTTCAAATCTAGTAGCAACAAATCTCAGTAATCTGGAGCTCTGGGTCTTATTAGGCTTCGCAATGGGTGAATGTAATTTTGGCTCCACTGTCCTTGAGGGCTTCTCTGCTAATGGACACACTGCACTCCACTTCCACGTTAACACATTCTCTGACAAACCCTTACAGGATGTTGGGTAGTGGCTGAAACATGTCTATAAGGTCTTTTTCTCATTAATCAACCCTTCACTGAGAGTAGGTTCATTAGCAGCAAGATGCTGCCAGAGGGGACAGTCCTGATATTACTCTGCAACCCGTACCAATCCATGGTGAAACATTTGGGAAGGTGTCATTCAAATGCAGCTCTCTGTTTCTCAGTTCTCTTCTTCGTTTGTGATGGGTACTTCAACTGGCACTCCTTTCTTAAACTCAGTGACGTTAATTATCATTTCCCATTATATCTAGGGCGACACACTGACACAGTGGTTAGCACTGCTGTCTCACAGCACCAGGGACCTGGACTCAAATCCCAACTTGGGTCACTGCCTGTATGGAGATTGCGTTTTCACTTGTCTGTGTGGATTTCCTCCAGGTGCTCTGGTTTTCTCCCACAGTTATCCACAGTTTTCTCCTACTTGCCTGGGCTTGTAAAATCTCACTTATTGTCCTGCCTGGAGACAATACACATCTCTTTAACCTACGCTAATGTTATCTCCACTCACATTGTCTGCATCTTTGAGACTTGAATAGCAGGTTAGCTGTAAAGACTTGCATTCTAATCAGTATTCTGTAAACTGTGTGTGTCTTTATATGCCCTTCTCTGATCAGAACCTTCCACACACCTGACGAAGGAACACCGTTTCTGAAAGCTTGTGAGATTACTATCAAATAAACTGATTGGACTCTAACCTGGTGTTGTGAGACTTCTTACTGTGTTTCTCCTACAGAGCAAAAGTTAGGTACATTGGCCATGCTAAATTTTCCCTCACTGTATCCAAACAAGCACTGGAATGTGGCGGGATTTTCACAGTAACTTTATTGCAGTGTAAGTCTACTTGTGACACTAATAAATAAACTTTCCTTTCCAGTCACTTCAGCACCATGGGATATACATTGGTGCTTCCACTTAGTTCCTGCTGCATGACATATTGCGATACGCTTAGATGTTCTGCCACTAGAGGCCACTACATCACCTTGGGGAGAAATGAAAGACTTGCATTTATATAGCATTTTTCACATTTTGTAGTGTTGTCACTGTTGTAATATAGGAAGCAAGGCAGCTAATTTGCACACTGCTAACGCCCACAAACCCTAACATGACAATGACTGAATAATCTGTTTCTTGTGGCATTGATTGAAGGATAAATATTGGCCAGGGTGGTGGGGCTAGCTCCACCACTCTTCTACAAAATAATGCTATCGGACCTTTAACCTCCACCCAAGTGTGCAGATAATCCTTCTTTTAACATCTCATTGAAAAGATGGCAACTTCAACACTACTCACTTGTGTCCAAGCCTTAGAGGGAGACTTGAACCCAGGTCATTCAGAGGTAAGTGTGCTAATAAATGACCCACAGCTTACACACACATTAGTTAAAATTTTCTGGCCAGGATTTTCTGCTCCTGCCAATGGCTCACTGCCCCACCCACTACCTCCCCCGACCACCCCCCCCTTCCCCCCCCCACCCTGCCCCCAACCCCCTGCTGCCATGGATTTACCAGCAGCAAGGGTTGCATTCAATGGGAAACCGCATTAACAATGGTGGGACCAGAAGATCCCGTTGCCGGCCAATGGCAAACTGCCTCCGCCACCTCGGGAAACATGACGGGGACAGTGAAAATCCTGCCTATTAGGCTTAAAATAATAACATTTTGTAACCCACACTACTATGCAATGTATGCCTCTGTGAAAGTGAGTTAGGAAAACGCTGGAATAAGCTAACTGTTAGAACAACAAAAGAAGAATATTTGCTGAATGATTGCAGAAAGCCTTCAAATTCTCCTTCTCCAATTACTTCTACAGAGTCTTTTATTTTTGTGGATAACACGGGTAAGGCCATATTGATTGCCCATTCATTGTTGGTGAGGTTGGCACTGGTCAACTTGTCAATAGTCAACCAATACATCCATCCATGTGACACACTGCTTTCCTGCACCAAGTGGAAAGCAAAAAGATTCATTGCCCAATTGGATGATGTGTGACTGGCCAAACAACTCTCCCCCAACTCTCCCTCTGCAACATTTTCAATATTTCTATATCTAAGAATGAGAAATGTTCAAAGAAAATAACAGAAAAATATTTTTTAATATCCTGATGATTTTTCTCCAGGGTTGCACAAAGATAAAGATTTATCTTCAGTCCCAGGCCAATCCTGAAAGTTAGCAACCCTATTTATGACTGGATGGTCAGTCCACTTCTGAGGACATTAGACATGCCCCAGAAGGAAACTCTCTAAATGGACTCCTCCTGTGTTCATATTTCAATATTAAATATTAACTTTTTTTCGGTTAAAGAGGAGTTTTTCACTGATCTGCTTCTGGATATAGTTTTCTAGCACCCAGCTCTTCCCACTATGATGGAAGTTCTTCTCTATTAACAACTTTTGACACCACAAACATGACCCTCACTTTAATGCATCCATTTATTTTTGGCCTTGGAGGGAGTGCAGAGGAGGTTTACTAGGCTGATACAGGAGTTGAGGGGGTTGAGCTATGAGGAGAGGCTGAATAAACTAGGCTTGTACTCGTTAGAGTTTAGAAGAATGAGGGGAGATCTCATTGAGACATATAAGATGATGAATAGGATGGATAGGATAGAGGTGGAGAGACTCTTCCCGCTCAGAAAGGACAGTAGGACTAGGGGGCACAGCCTCAAGATAAAGGGGGGGCAGTTTAGAACGGAGTTGAGGAGGAACTTCTTCACTCAAAGGGTGGTGAATTTCTGGAATTCTCTGCCCGTTAAGGTGGTGGAGGCTGCCTCATAAGAACATAAGAAATAGGAGCAGGGGTAGGCCATCTAGCCCTTCAAGCCTGCCCTGCCATTCAATAAGATCATGGCTGATCTGTCATGGCTCAGTTCCACATTCCCGCCCTCTCTCCATAACCCTTAATCCCCTCTCTTATCAAAAACCCATCAACCCGCGTCTTAAAAATATTTAGCGAGGTAGCCTCCACCACTTCAACGGGCAGAGAATTCCAGAGATTCACCACCCTTTGAGTGAAGAAGTTCCTCCTCAACTCCGTTCTGAACCGCCCCCCCTTTATCTTGAGGCTGTGCCCCCTAGTCCTACTATCCTTTCTGAGCGGGAAGAGTCTCTCCACCTCTATCCTATCCATCCCATTCATCATCTTATACGTCTCAATGAGATCTCCCCTCATTCTTCTAAACTCTAACGAGTACAAGCCTAATTTATTCAGCCTCTCCTTATAGCTCAACCCCCTCAACTCTGGCATCAGCCTAGTAAACCTCCTCTGCACTCCCTCCAAGGCCAAAATATCCTTGCGTAAGTACGGCGCCCAAAACTGCACACAGTACTCCAGCTGCGGCCTCACCAGTGCCCTATACAGCCGCAGCAAGACCTCCCTACTTTTATATTCAATCCCCCTCGCTATGAAGGCCAGCATCCCATTCGCCTTCCTGACCACCTGCTGCACCTGCAAGCTGGGTTTTTGCGACTCATGCACAAGGACCCCGAGGTCCCTCTGCACCGTCGCCTGCTGCAGTTTTTCTCCACGTAAGTAATAATCCTTCCTACCATTATTCCTACCAAAGTGGACCACCTCGCACTTGCCAACATTAAATTCCATTTGCCATTTCCTGGCCCATTCGCCCAGCCTATCTAGATCCTCTGTAGACTCTCCCCACCCTCCGCACAATTTGCCGTTCCAGCAATCTTGGTGTCATCAGCAAATTTCGACACCCTACACTCGGTTCCCTCCTCCAGATCATCTATATAAATGGTAAATAGCTGAGGCCCCAGCACCGACCCCTGGGACACTCCACTAGTCACCATCCGCCAATCCGAATAGCACCCATTGACCCCCACTCTCTGCCTCCTATTTGACAGCCAATCCTCTATCCACGCTAACACCCTACCCCCAACTCCATGCTCCCTGACCTTCTGCAATAACCTCTTGCGAGGTACCTTGTCAAACGCCTTCTGAAAATCACGAAAGACCACATCCACCAGCTCTCCTCTATCCACCGCCCTAGACACATCCTCATAGAACTCCAGTAAATTTGTCAGACACGACTTCCCCTTAACGAAACCGTGCAGCCTCGCTAAATATTTTTAAGACGCGGGTTGATGGGTTTTTGATAAGCGAGGGGATTAAGGGTTATGGGGAGAGGGCGGGAATGTGGAACTGAGATACGACAGATCAGGCATGATCTTATTGAATGGCGGGGCAGGCTTGAAGGGCTGGATGGCCTACTCCTGCTCCTATTTCTTATGTTCTTATGAAAAACTGCTTTGCTGCATTATCCATGCGGCAGTCAATCATGCTATTAATAAAATTCCCTGCATTCTTTTTACTCACACTGGCAATCTGTTGAGATGAAGTGGGGAGCAGTAGCTTCATAATACTCCTCATCACTGAGACCTGTCTTTCCATGCCATGGGCAGAGCAGGAACCCAAATTTGCCGAGATTGCAAAATTGGGGTTTATAAACAACAGCCACAGAAACTTTGCATTAAACTGAAAATGACCAAAATAACTTGCTGAGGGTCCTTGAGGAAAGACAAAATGGTACCATTCTAATCATTTACATATCAATGGGCCACCCTTGAGATGGTAACAACTTTGCTCAGGTGGACACAGACGCAAACAAAATGAACGATTACAGTTAAGTGGCCAGCTCATACTCAGTCGGAAGCAGGATGTATTAGTCATTTAAAGTCTTCTGGAAAAGAGCAGCTTTTAATGCACGTAACCAAAATTAAAATTATCATCATCTGATTGAGCAAAAGTACTGTTGGGATTTAAAACACTTCCCAAATATTGGTGTCAAATTCTTAGTCATGTATAGCACAAGCCAGCAAAAAGTTAAAAAAGGTTTTCAGCAAGGAGTCTAAAATCTAATCTCAAAATGACAGCCTTATATTGCATTTCTTCTTCTTAAACTATATTCACTATCAATGGCACTTTATTTATTATAATTTACTGCACTTTTAACATCATAAAAATTTACCCAATATCTCTTTAAGGTCTTCCATTAAATAAAAATGTTTTATATCACATAGTAGCATCAACTTGTATTTATATAGTGAATTTAACATAACAAAATGCCCCAAAGCACTTCACCGGTGTGTTATCAAGCAACATTTCAGAGAACCACATAAAGAAGATATTAGGGCAGGCGCTTGGCCAAGATGAAAGCCTTAAGGAACATCTTCTATTTATTAGTGTCACAGGTAGGCTTACACTAACACTGTAATGAAGCCCCCTTAAAGTAGGTAATAAATGTAGAGAGGCAAATGGTTTAGGGAGGGGATTCCTCGGCAGCTGAATGTATAACCACCAATGGTTCACCTACATTAATTCTTAGTCCTTATGCAACCTCTACTTTTATAGCATTCATCAGATAAAAGATTGATAAAGAACACTGGACATGGTTTTCCTGCAACTGAGGGTTTGGAATATCTGGATGCAGCAAGTAAAATTGAACAGGGCTGATGAGGAACTATGAGAAAGACAATCATGTTTTCTGGATCATCATTTAAATGGATAGAAAATTGCACATGTGCCCTTTTGGTGTGCATCCTGGGAGTCTAATTATTTGCTGCACCCTGACAGCCCAAGCACCCAGGAAACATCAATCTGTCCCAATGTGTGATCCAAACAATTGAGATTGAGATCTAAAGAAGTGAATAAGTGGGACAAAGATAAAGTATGAGAACACATTTGCAGTAAATGTAAAAGGGAAGCCAGAGTCTTTGCTAAAATGTAATTAGCAAAAAGGTAATCAAAGGAACAGTGGGGCTGGTTGAGGACCCAAAAGGAGAATATTCTTGTTGTGAAGTAAGATAGGGTTGAGGTGCTAAATAAGTACTTTGCATTACAGAACAGGATGCTTCCATTGTGGCAGTAAAAGGAGAGGTAACAATGATATTGCATGGGATAAAAATAAAGAAGGGTGCTTAGCAGTTTGGTAGAAATTAAAGTCAAAAAGTCACCTGATCTGGATAAGAAGTAACCAAAGGATGTAAGGGTGTGAAATGCAATGTTCCTGCCATAATTTTCCAATCTTCCTTGGCTATGGATGGGAGACAATGGCCAGAGGACCAGAACATTACAAATGCCACACTCCATTTCAAAATAGTAGAGAGGCTTAAATTCAGAATTAGTGAAACAGCCTCAAGTTGGTAATGGAGAATCTTTTAGAGACAATAATCTAAGACAAAATTAATTGGCACTTGTGAAAATTTGGGATAACAAATCAAAATCAACATGGATTTGTTAAATGCAAATCATGTTTGATTAAGTTAATTGAACTCTTTAATGAAGTAATGGAATGAGTTGATGAGGGTAAGGTAGGCGATGTTGCACATATGGATTTTCAAAAGGCAATTGAAGTACCAGATAATAGAGTTGTTGGCAAAATTAAATCACTTGGATTAAAGAGATGGTGACAATGTGCACACAAGATTGGCTGAGGGATGGAAAGCAGAGAGCAGTGGTAAACAGTTGTTTTTCAGACTAGAGGGAGGTCGACAGTTACGTTTCCAAGGTGTTCGCATTAGGACCACTGCTTTTTCTGATATATATTAGTGACCTGGACATATAGGGCTTTATGTCAAAGTTTGTTGATGACACAAAACTCAGAAATGTCATAAACAATAAATGACAGACTTCAGGAAAACAGGCAAACATAGAATTATAGAACCCTACAGTGCAGAAAGAGGCCCTTCGGCCCATTGAGTCTGCACCAAACACAATCCCACCCAGGCCCTACCCCCATATCCCTACACATTATACCCACTAATCCCTCTAACCTACGCATCCCTGGACACTAAGGGGCAATTTCTTAGCATGGCAAATCAACCTAACCCACACATCTTTGGCCTGTGGGAGGAAACCGGAGTACCCAGAGGAAACCCACACAGATGCGAGGAGAATGTGCAAACTCCACACAGACACTGATGGTACTTAGATTTCCAGAAGGCATTTGATAAGGTGCCTCATCAAAGCATACTGCAGAAAATAAAAGCTCATGGTGTAGGGGATAGCATATTGGCATGGATAGAAGATTGGTTAGCTAACGGAAAACAGAGCATACTTATAAATGATCCTTTATCTGGTTGGCAAGATGTGATGAGTGGTGCCACAGGGTTCAGTGCTGGGGCGTTAACATTTTACGATTTATGAAAATGATTTGGATGAAGGGACAGGTTGCTCAATTTGCTGATGACACACAGACAGGTACAAACTTAAGTTATGAAGAGGACATGAGAAGGCTACATTGTATTGAAAGGCTATGATTGTATTGAAAGGCGGAGCAGGCTCAAAGTGCTGAGTGGCCTATTCCTGCTCCTAACTTGCTGTTGATATGTTCGTACGTAAAGGTAAAGTCGCCATAGACCCAGATGATCATCGGCTGCTCTCCCCTTTGAGAGGGACAGCCGACTGGTGATGATTTAACCTGAAGATCATCACAACTCAGGTGAGGGGCAAGGTTGAGACAGTGGGGCCATCAGGGATAATCTTGGCTGATACCATAATCAAACCCATGCTGTTGGCGTCGCTCCACATTATGAATCAGCTATCCAGCCAACTGTCTGCTGCCAGTCTGCAATACTCATTGATTTGTAGGCAAGACTGTAACCTGATCTCAGCAATGGAAGCATTGTGCTTGCAACGAGAAACAAAAAATACCTAGGATTCTCAGTGAGAATTAGTGCAGAACAAGACCATTTGGTCCATCATGCCTGGACCAACTCTCTGAAAGAGCATCTTACCCAGGCCCACCCTATGCCTGCAACCTTGCACATTTAGCATTACTAACCTGCACATCTTTGGACACTCAGGAGCAATTTAGTCTGGCTAATCCACCTAACCTGCACATCTTTGGGCTTGCATTTAAATACCATCATTCACAATCTCCGCACATCCCAAAGCACTTTAGAGTCAAAGAAGTGCTTTTGCAATGCTGTTGTAATGTCAACAGCTTGCATGGCAAGTTCCCACAAACAGCAATGTGATCATGACCAGATAATCTGTTTTTGTGGATTGTTGATTGAAGGATAAATATTGGCTGGGACAACCAGAATAACCCCCCTGCTGACCTTGAAAATAGTGAGAAATCTCACAACACCAGGTTAAAGTCCAATAAGTTTATTTGGTAGCAAATGCCACTAGCTTTCCGAGCACTGCTCCTTTGTCAGGTGGGTGGGAGTTCTGTTCACAAACAGGGCAAATAAAGACACAAACTCAATTTACAGAATAATGATTGGAATAAGAACATGATATGGCGCTCAGCTCATCGATCAACAGTTCCGACGTGCCACAGTGAAAAACCGCACTGACCTCCTCAGAAGACAAACACGGGACACAGTACCCTTCATCATCCAGTACTTTCCTGGAGCGGAGAAATTACAACATCTCCTCTGGAGCCTTCATTGATAAAGACAAACATCTTGCCAAGGCCATCCCCACACCCCCACTTCTTGCCTTCGAACAACTGCACAACCTCAAACGGACCATTGTCTGCAGCAAACTACCCAGCCTTCAGGAGAACAGTGATCATGACACCACACAACCCTGCCACAGCAACCTCTGCAAAACGTGCCAGATCATCAACATGAATGCCATCATCTTACATGAGAACACCATCCACCAGGTACACAGTACATACTCTTGCAACTCGGCCAATGTTGTCTACCTGACACGCTGCAGGAAAAGATGTCCCGACGCATGGTACATTGGGGAGACCATGCAGACACTACGACAATGGATGAATGAATACTACTCGACAATCACCAGGTAAGACTGTCCTCTTCCTGTTGGGGAACACTTCAGCAGTCACGTGCATTTGGCCTCTGATCTTCAGATAAGTGTTCTCCAAGGTGGCCTTCACGACACACGACAGCGCAGAGTCGCTGAGCAGAGAATGATAGCCAAGTTCCACACACATAAGGACGGCTTCAACTGGGATCTTGGGTTCATGTCACACTATCTGTAACCCTCATGACTTGCCTAGACTCGCAAAATCTCACTAACTGTCCTGTCTGGAGACAATACATGTCTCTTTAACTTAATGCTCTCTCCACTTACATTGTCCGTACCTTTAAGACTTGATTAGCTGCAAAGACTCGCATTCCAATCATTATTCTGTAATTTGAGTTTGTGGCTTTATATGCCCTTTTTGTGAACAGAACTCCACCTGACAAAGGAGCAGTGTTCCAAAAGCTCGTGGTGTTTGCTACCAAATAAACCTGTTGGACTTTAACCTGGTGTTTTGAGAGATCTTACTATGTTTACCCCAGTCCAACGCTGGCATCTCCACATCTTGGAAATAATGCCATGCAGTCTTTTACGTCCATCGAAAGGGCAGACACGGCTTCGGTTTAACGTCTCATCCAAAAGGCAGCACTGCTTCTGTACTGCACCGTCAGTCTTGACCCTGCACTCAAACACTGGAATGGGATTTGAACCCACTGCTTCATGACAAAGGGGCAAGAGTGCCACTACTTAACTGTGGCGGACACAATTTCCCACCCTTTCACAAAGAAAGTGTGCAGGTTGCACCGCATTAAGCACAAGACCAAATATGTCGCCTCGCAATAGCTGCCATTAGAGGAATCCTCTCACTGCAGCTTCTATAGTCTCGCAAATTTTAACAAGAGTGTGACCAGAAGGACTTGGCTTTAATGGCATTGATAATTTTTTCATTACAGAAAGAATAATCTGTAAAGGTTTCTCTATTTCTTCTGCTCCCCAGGCTTCCTCATATGACAACATTGCATCCACACAGCTTTGGAGCCTCAATGCAGACAGCAGTAGCCTTTGTCTCTGACATGGGTTGATGACTCATTTGTGCGTAACCACACATTTTTCAAGCCTAGGTTTTCTGAGTAAAAGATGCTATCCTTTACTATAAAGGCTTCCTCTTCTAACATCTGTTACTTCAGATCAGCAAATCCTCATAAATTGTATGCTTCCACGTGCATAACAAAACCTCAGGAGTTGGAAAGAGCTGCCACGTCAGTCAAGTTATTCATCCAAGTTGCAAAGACCTCATCCTTCTAAAGCAGAGCTCTCAGCCAATGTCCCATATAATTTCCTTCACCAGCATGTCGGCCATTTATTCCACTTGGCAGTCCCTTTTAGATAGGTGTGTGGCCTCAGATGTGTACATCTTGTGCACTGTCTGTTCTCAAAGTGGTAAGTTCTGTACTATTTTTGTGACTGTAAGGGTGCAGCTTAGGGGGAACACTGCTCTCCAGTTACCTGTAGATATTGCTTCACATAGCTTTTCCCTGCATTAAAGACATAGGGAAAACTTTTTGATTTAATGCTCAGTATTCAACCTATTTTAACACATGCCATTGTTTTCACCCAAGGTATCCCCTTTCCCTCCTTACAGGAGAAGAGAGCACAGAAAACAAGGGAAAGGCAAATCTCACATTTAACATCGGCAAAGGACCAACAGATGCTCAATGTGTTTGACCATAGGCGATAGAGAAATGGGTGTCTCCCAGATACTTGGTCACAATGAAATAACAGACAGTCACACGGCATACATGGCATGACTCACATTGACTTGCATTAAGTGAAATATGATTGTGTGCATAATGATCACTTCAAACATTTTTACCTTGACAACTGTCTTTTATCTCCCATAGGATTTTCAATCGTCTGACAGGAGGTGGCACGATGATGATTCCCCAGTGGAAGTCATTAACTCTGAGGGTGCACTGTCACAGGACTCATGATAACCCATTCACCGGCTCAGATACTCAATTCCGAGGAATCATAGAAACCCTACAGTGCAGAAGGAGGCCATTTGGCCCATCAAGTCTGCACTGACAACAATCCCACCCAGGCCATATCCCCGTAGCTCCACATACTTAGCCTGCTAATTCCTCTAACCTACGCATCCCGGGACATTAAGGGGCAATTTCGCATGGCCAATACACCTAACCTGCACATTTTTGGACTGTGGGAGGAAACCGGAGCACCTGTACGAAACTTATGCAGACAAGTGGAAAACGTGCAAACTCCACACAAATAGTGACCCAAGCTGGGAATCAAACCCAGGTCCCTGGAGCTGTGAGGCAGCAGTGCTAACCACTGTGCCACTGTGCTGTCCAGTAGTGAAGATGGTTGAGTTTTCACTTGGTGACTCACAATTGAGCAAGAGCAGATGACAGAGACAAGGATAGTAATGGAGAGTCCGCACTAGACAGTGCAAGAGCCTCCAAGCTTTGCTCAGCTGGATGCAGATGCTGAAGCTCGGAAGATACATGTGGAACCATAGCAAAGAATGTGTAATGTACAGGAGAGATGTACTGGAGGTTATTCCAGCCAGACTATGTATGTTTGCAGACAAACTTGAGGATTCCATCTCCAGCACATATGGCGTGACGCTGGAGGCTTCTCTGATGATACCTTTGTCCATGAAAAATAGAAATCATAGAAGAAACCCTACAATACAGAAAGAGGCCATTTGGCCCATCGAGTCTGCACTGACCACAATCCCACCCAGGCCCTACCCCCATATCTCTACACATTAATCCACTAATCCCTTTAACCTACACATCCCAGGACACTAAGGGCAATTTTTTAGCATGGCCATTCAACCTAACCTGCACATCTTTGGACTGTGGGAGGAGATCGGAACACCCAGAGGAAACCCACACAGACACGAGGAGAATGTGGAAACTACACACAGACAGTGACCCAAGCCAGGAGTATGGCCACCTGAAAGAAGCATTGAAAGTGACAATCAATCCTCATACAATCCTCACCAATGCCATCTTAGGCAGGATTCACAATATCCTTGGCTGTTCAACACCTCACTAATCTGCAGCAAGATTTGTATTTCTGGAAACATGGAATCCTACAGTGCACAAGGAGGCCATTCAGCCCATCAAGTCTACACTGACCACAATCCCACCCAGGTGCTATCACCATAACCCCATGCATTTAGCCTTAGCTAGATCTCCTGACACTAAGGGGCAACTTAGCAAGGCCAATCCATCTAACCCGCACATGAATATGCATGTGGATATCTTACATAATCTTATCATGTTAAGTTTCTTTTTGACTTTCAAGCCACATGAATATCATTAACTGATTATTAAACTTTGTGATGAATGGTAAGACAAGAATTGATGTTTTGCAATTGGAAGGTGTGAAAGGGATTGCTTCGCTGTTTGCAGGATTGCTCAGTGATGGTGGAATGAGAGGGGGAAGTAACTTTTGCACATGACTGTCAGGTGGGTGGATTAGTGGGGCTGGTATTCTCACATGTCAAGAAAGTGTATCTTCCGCCTGCATGGTCCTGTGATGCAAGTATGGCCCTCTATGAACTGTATCTCTGCCCAACCCCTTTCTTAAGGTGCAGGTCTATCAGGGTCCTGACCCTGCCACGACTACCCCTGTTGGTGCAGCTCTCTGGATGTGCTCCTACTGCTGTTGCTGGTGAGACTGCCTTCTTGAACCGCTGCAGTCCATGGTAAAGGTACACCCACAGTGCTGTTTGGGACAGAGTTCCATAATTTTGTCCCAGCGACAATGCAACATATTTCCAAGTCAGGATGATGAATGGCTAAGAAGGGAACTTCCAGGTTGTGGTGTTCAACACAGTTAACCCAGGCCAAGACCCAGCTACCTTTTTTGTTCTGTTTTCAGTGACTCAGTTACGTGACACAACCTTATCTACCCTGGCCCACATGAATTGCAGCCTCACCGCTCCTCCATGCCCCTTGCCCCCACCCACAACCACTCCCAAACCCACACATCCTTGCAAGTTAAAAGTTAAAGATAAAATTGATTGTGCTTCTTAAACCTATCAACTGGTGTGATAGATTTCTTCATTTTTTCGTGGGATGTACATTGTCCTTCTCTAATTAACCATGAACTGAGTGACGTACCGAGCTATTTCAGAGGGCAACCCACATTGCTGTGAATCTGGAGTCAGATGTAGGCCAGACCAGACATAAGGACAGTAGATTTTCTTCTCTAAAGGTGCATTCAGTAGCAAAATTAGGAAAGCAAATTATTATTTGAATGGGTGTAAATTGAGACAGATGGATACTAAGTGAGCCCTTGTGCATCAGTCACTAAAAGCATGCAGTTAAAGTAGGCAGTAAAAAAGGCAAATGGTATATTGGCCTCCATAGCAAGAGGATTTGAATATAAGAGTGGGGATGTTTTATTGCAATTGTATAGGGTGTTGGTGAGGCCACACTTGGAATATTGTGTGCAGTTTTGGTGTTCTTATCTGAGAAAGGATGTTCTTGTTATATAGAGAGTGCAGTAAAGGTTTACGAGGCTGATTCCTGGGATGGCAGGACTGTCACATGAGGAGAGACTAAGTCAGTTAGGATTATATTCATTGGAGTTTGGAATAGTCAGAGGGCATCTCATAGAAACTCACAAAATTGTAACAGGGTAAAACAGGGTAGATTCAGAAACAATGTCCCCAGTGGTGGGGGAGTCCAGAACCAGGGGCCATAGTATGAGGTTAAGGGGTAAACCTTTTAAGACTGAGGAAAGAACAAATTTCTTCATCCAGGGAGCATTGAATATGTGGAATTCGCTAACACAGAAAGTAGTTGAGGCCTAAATGTTTTGTGATTTCAAGAAGGAATTAGATATAGCTCCTGGGGATAAAAGGATCAATGGGGTATGGAGAGGAGGTGGGATCAGGGTATAGAATTTGATGATCAGCCATGATGAATGGCAGAGCAAGCACAAAGAGCCGAATGGGCAAGTCCTGCTTTTATTCTCTATGTATGTTTCTATGTATGTGCTAGTGAACCAGTTGGGTTTTAAGACAATCAATGATAGTTTCCTGGTCACCATTACTGAGATTAACTTTCTTTTCCAGATTTTTTGATCAATTTTCCTAGCTACCCTGGTGGATTTGAGCCCTTGTCCTCAAAGCATTCACCTGCAGTTCTGAATTGCTATTCAAGCAAGTGTGCCAACTAAAGAAAATAATATCCTTGACTTGAATGCTCCTCCAAGTGGTTCTTTATGCATTTGTCTCTCAATGAATCATTATCAATTTATGCTGAATGTGTTCATGAATATTATTTAATTATGTTTATAAATCTGCTTAAGACAAGCTCATTAATCGTTATGTGAATATGTATTTCTGCTCTACGTGCAGAAATGGAAATTTGCTCTCATATGATAGGAGGTCAGGGTGTTGAGGGATTTTCAGTCTTTCCAGGAAACAGATGAGAGTTATTATTGTCTGCAGATATCCAGTATTACTGAGAGCTTATCTGGTATATAATTTCTGAGCTGTCATTTACACCCAAAGCGCTGTGCAAACACTGTTTCTTTCAGTTTTCATTCACACCAATGGGTGATGTCAACATACAACGGCTGGTTATAGCATCTTTTTCTTTTAATATCTCATTTATATTGCAGAACCACTGCCACTTAAACACTGCAATGGGTCTCAAAATTTATCCTATTATCATTACAAGGTTCATTAAGAACAGCAACAATAACAAGAGCAATCTTCCAAAATTCATGAGTGTTGTTGCAACAAAACTTTCCATTCGTGATTTTACACACGTATGAACAATTTTAATTGGCTTTGACATGGCAGTGGGATAAAGGGCTGAGGATATGTAAACCTTTGTAGATTCCAAATCTGCTGGATAATTGTAATGCAAAATGTAAGTTTGTGAGAGATCTGACAATTGCAAGTGCAATGATCGCTGACTTGTTTTGACAGCACCTGCCACTATCCTGGGACCTGCACAGCAAAGTCTCGCTTTTACTGTTTGTTCTTCACATTACAGACCTCCACAGAATTGTACCATCAATTGCCATAGAATCACGGAATCCCTACAGTGCAGAAGGAGGCTATTTGGCCCAGCAAGCCTGTACTGACAACAATCCCACCCAGGCCCAATCCTCGTAACCCCACGTATTTATCCTGCTAATCCCTCTGACACTAAGGGGCAATTCATTGTGGCTAATCAACCTAACCCGTCCATCTTTGGATTGTGGGAGGAAATAGGAGTACCTGGAGGAAACACATGCAGACACAGGGAGAATGTGCAAACTCCACACAGTCACCGGAGGTCAGAATTGAACCTGGTCCCTGGTGCTGTGCAGCAGCAGTGTTGCCCATAGAGTCCTGACAGTGTCCATTGATCCACAAATTAAGTATGGCTTTGACTGGAAGTGAAGTGTGGTGTTAGTGTATCTTTAAGAAAGTTAATTTTTAAATCATGATGTCTGCAGTTCTCACAGCCTCAGGTGATGTCATTTATTGCTGGCTTGACTGGGGATGTCCATATATTGCTGCTTAAATGGGGATTTGTTTATTTTTGTTGGGATGTTTATGACTCTGCATTGTTAGGAGGAAAACTGGTTGGTGGGTCAGGTAAAAGCTGGTCTAGAGTCCCTGCTGTTTTGGGAAGCTGGCCTGACTTTGAACTGTTCTGATTCTATCCAGAGAACTGCATATTTCATCTAAAGGACTCAATTCCTGTATCACGTGAGCTTTGGTCTATGTTGTATCAAACTTGTTTGAAGGGTCTTGTTTATGGGATTGGTTTGATTGGGACGACTTCTACATTCATTAAGGGTTATACATTACCGTGGTTGTTTCAGTGTTGTTTATAATTGATAGAAGTTATTGCTAATATTCTTACTATACATGTTAATTATATTCTGAGACAAACTTTGTTTAATAATAGCGCCCTAGTGGGTCATTTGAATCATACCTGAAGTGAAACATATCACGCTTACTAGCTAAATTCAAGGTACAAAACTTATGATCTAGGCGGGTTCCGTAAAACAGCTTGGAGTTTCTGACCTGAACCATAACAGAAGGTTATCAAAGTGTAGACCTTTCATGTTTCTGCATTTTTCCCCCAAAAAATAGATTTTCTACATTAGCAATTTAGAATATGTGCATAAGTGGAGCAAGTAAATGATAAATCCTGTACTAAGAGGGGCCATCACTAAGCCAGCGAAACACAAGACATTAATTGGACAACTTTTACTGAATACAAAGTTTTCCTTGAGTGCAGAGTCACACATAAAAGCCAAGTACACATATCTTCAAACAACTCTATGGCCTTTATGAGGGAAGAGAATTTGTGCTCTATTTAAAACCCAAATGTGCCAGATAGCTTAGTCAAATTCAAGGCAGCAATTGCCATGGACCAGATATACCAAACTTCAGGAGTATTTCTGCAACAACCACAGGGCCACTTTCTCCCTCTCTCCTTCTGAGCTGTCCATCCTACCTAATTTTTACTGCCTTCCTGGGCTAAAAATGCAATAGTTGACAAAATGCGAAACATTACCTGAAGAATGGATGCCGTTTCTTTGTTCAAATAATTTTGAAAAATTCAAAAGAAGACAAAACTCCTTCAGTGCCATGAGAAGCATGCCCTTCCAATAGCAAGTTAATTGCACTGATAGAATCTGACAGATGCTGATGGGACATTTTCCAGAGCATCAGATGGTGCCATCATCTGAAGGCCTTTTCATAGCTGTTGATAAGTGTTGGCCAAGACCTAAAGTTTCTGGGGAGACTGATTACATCCATAAAGACATTACAATAAAACATCTCAAAAACATAATGGATAATTTTATGGGCAAGTAATTGTGAAATATGTATTTTTTAAAATATTTAAGTACGTTAGCAAATAAGGCCCTAAGAGTGAAATTCAACTTCATCAGGGGCACAAAATGGGTCGAAGCAAATGGGTCATTCAGCATTCATTTTGATCCTCCTCTCTGGTGACTTTCATAGCAAAGAAAATTGGGCGACATGTATAATAGGGCCTGGGTTTCCTTTGGGTGCTCCAGTTTCTTCCCACAGTCCAACGATGTGTGGGTTTGGTTGTTCGCCATGTTAACGTAACCCTGGTGTAGAGCCTGGGTGGGATGCAGTCAGTGCAGACCCGATGGGCTGAATGGCCTCCTTCTGCACTGTAGGGATTCTACGTTATATGAAATCCACTACAAAAAATAGTTTGGCTATCTGATATCACCGACTTTACACCACCACCAACTTTGATAATCATTTTTGGATCTTTGGGACAGAAAGTAACAGGAGGAGGCAATAATTGGAACATGACTCAGGCATGTCAAGTTTCACTCTTTTAGGCTTGCTCTGAGAGTGTGGTTTCTCAGTAAAAAGGGAGATGTGCACTTTGCATATGCCAGGTGATGTTAGAGAAAAAAAAACAGGATGATGTTCTGGTACAGTATCACCTGCCAGAATTCTCACTCATCTTATCTTTGGCGTACCCTCATGAAACAGCTGTACAATAATCTACACCATTGAAAATGAAGCTCTTCCAACCATGAAAGGCCCTGATTCCCACATAGTAGTCGGTGACAATGCAATCATTTTCAGTAAGGACTGTATTTGTGTTCCATTCATTCCTCATTGGCCAGACCCATCTGTACTTGTTTCAGTAGCAGATGAAAGCTGCTATATACAGCCACTCAAGCGAGTGGACAGTGAAATTATGCTAGGCCGCGCACTTCAAGTAAACTACCTGAACCCAGGGATACTGATGGGAAAATTCGCAAAACAATAGATGACAAGAAATACTGAGTGTATATTGTTATGGCTGAAGAGCAGGATCATTTCTTTACAGGACATTTACTTTTAGTTCATAATTTCCAAGCAATGGGAAAAGAATAAGCCTTGAGCAATTTCATTGGACTGAATACTTATTACTTTTATTGGTAGGTTTGACTGAGTTGTTATTCAGGATTGGTTGTTTGTATAAAATCTAAGTGCTTTCTCAATGGTGGTTGTTTAGCTGGCTGCCTTGATTTTAACTGATTCTCTGCTGTATTGGATTGAGCTAAGCAAAGGTGAACAATGGACACATGTGTCAGAGCGTACATTGCATGAAAGATTTTTAATACTAGATCTCTTAAGGCGTTGCTCATAGTGAGTCAGAGGTGACATCCGGGCCATTGGTTTAGAAATTTAAAAAAATGATGCAAAAAACTCATCAAGTCTGATAACATCTGTGAAGCGAGAAATAGAGTTAATGCTTTCAGTCCATTGTCACTCCACTTCAGAACCAAAGAGTCATCATATTGGATTCGAAATGCTAATGATGGCACAGTGGTTAGCACGGCCAGGTTCAATTGTTGGCTTGGGTCACTGTCTGTGTGGAGTTTGCATGTTCTCCCTGTGTCTGTGTGGGTTTCCTCTGGGTGCTCTGGTCCCCTCCCACAGTCTGAAAGATGTGCTGGTTAGGTGCATTGGCCATGTTAAATTCTCTGTCATCGTACCCGAACAGGTGCTGGAATGTGGCAACTAGAGAACTTTCACAGTAACTTTATTGCAGTGTTAATGCAAGTCTACTTGTGGCTATTAAACTTTCCTTTAACTCTGTTTTTCTTTCCACAGATGCTGCCATACCTGCTGAGTTTCTCCAGAACATTCTGTTCTTATTTCAGATTTCCTGCATCCAAGTATTTTGTTTCCATTAATTTAGAATTTCTGAATAAGTTAAATTCCATTTTTATTAAATGGAATTTTGGATTTTTAATTGGTCCTTTGAGGGCCTCAAAGAAGCGTAAAAACTTTAATCAAGACACTAAAAACGCCAGGTAAATTCCATGTAAGTGAATCCAATATTGTACTTCCCCAAATTTTGTTCAAACCCTACTTGGGGCATGAACATTTCAGTTAATGAGAAGAAATAGCCATGGAAATACGTTTCACTATTTTGAATAATTTTGGGGAAGGGATAATAGAATAACAGTGTACAATTGAATTTAGAAAGACAGTTTCCATTGTAAATGTATGTATAGAAATGTATTATCAAAAAAATTAATAAATGGTTTGCCAAAACGAGAATTGTGGAAGATTTTTGTTTAGATTGATAGACTGTGAATTTCCTGTGGTGTCGCTTATGAGTCAGAGATTGGACTAATTTATTAAGTGTAGCAGTTGTTATCACAGTCATCGATTTAATGAACAAAATTGTACTTTATTACTGTCTTGTAGAACATTTAGAAATGTTTTTAATCAAATGCATATTTACAAGGAACCTGAAAATCAAGAGCATTGATTTCAACAATAACATATATTTATCCAGTGCCTTTAAGGTAATAAAACATCCCCAGGAACATTATAAATGTGATACTGAACCACATAAGGAGATATTAGGTCAAATAACTAAAAGGTTAGTCCAAGGAAAACGTTTTTAATGAGTGTCTTAAAAGAGGAAAATGAGTTAGTGAGTTGTAGGGAGGGTATACCAGAGTTTGGGGCCCAGACGGCTGAAGGTGTAGGCACTAATGGTGGAGCGATTAAAATTGGGGCAGCTCAAGAGGCCAGAATTAGATAAGCACAGACATCTCAGAGAGGGATGGAGGAGATTAAAGAAATAGAGAGAGGCAAGGACATGGAGAGGTTTAAAGACAGGGATGAGAATTTTAAAATCAAGGTATTAGTTGACTGGGACCCATTGTAGGTTTGTGAGCAAGAGAGTGATGCATGAACAGGACTTGGAATGGGTAAGAATATGGGCAGCCGAATTCCAGATGACCTCAAGTGTCCAAGAATGGTTGACGAGGGAAGGGCCGTGGATGTCGTCTATATGGATTTTAGTAAAGCGTTTGACAAAGTCCCTCATGGCAGGTTGGTACAAAAGGTTAAATCTCACGGGATAAAAGGTGAGGTGGCTAGATGGGTGGAGAACTGGCTTGACCACAGAAGACAGAGGGTAGCAGTGGAAGGGTCTTTTTGCGGCTGGAGGTCTGTGACTAGTGGTGTTCCACAGGGCTCTGAACTGGGACCTCTGCTATTTGTGATATATATAAATGATTTGGAAGAAGGTGTAACTGGTGTGATTGCGAACAACCCAAAGATGGCTGGACTTGCGGAAAGCGATGAACATTGTCAGAGAATACAGCAGGATATAGATAGGCTGGAAAATTGGGCAGAGATATGGCAGATGGAATTTAATCCAGATAAATGCGAAGTGTTGCATTTTGGTAGAACTAATGGAGGGGGGAGCTATACAATAAATGGCAGAACAATCAAGAGTATAGACGTACAGAGGTACCTGGGTGTGCAAGGCCACAGATCCTTGAAGGTGGCATCACAGGTGGAGAAAGTGGTGAAGAAGGCATATGGCATGCTAGCATTTATAGGACGGGACATAGAGTATAAAAATTGGTGTCTGATGTTACAGCTGTGTAGAACGTTGGTTAGGCCACATTTGGAGTACTGTGTCCAGTTCTGGTTGCCATACTACCAGAAGGACATGGAGGCTTTGGAGAGAGTACAGAAAAGGTTTACCAGGATATTGTCTGGAATGGAAGGTCTTAGCTATGAGGAGAGATTGGGTAAACTGGGGTTGTTCTCCCTGGAAAGACGGAGAATGAGGGGAGACCTAATAGAGGTGTATAAAATTATGAAGGGCATAGATAGGATGAACAGTGGGAAGTTTTTTCCCAGGTCGGAGGTGACAATCACGAGGGGTCACAGGTTCAAGGTGAAGGGGGCGAGGTTTAACTCAGATATCAGAGGGATGTATTTTACACAGAGGGTGATGGGGGCCTGGAATGCACTGTCAAGCAGGGTGGTGGAGGCGGACACGCTGGGATCGTTTAAGACTTATCTGGATAGCCACATGAACAGACTGGGAATGGAGGGATACAAATGAATGATCTAGTTGGACCAATGAGTGGCACAGGCTTAGAGGGCCAAAGGGCCTGTTTCCTGTACTGTATTGTTCTTTGTTCTAATGTGGAAGACCAGCCAGGAGTGCGACAGAATAGTCAAATTCAGAGGTAACAAAGGCAAGAATTAAAAGTTCAGTTAACTATATTATTAATTTATCCATTCACTTTTTTTCAGTCTCAGGTTGCACAGGAATCTGTTCCAGGTATGCTTTACCTGGCTGTAGGAACTGTGTGTAGCAATGGTGAGCAATTTGGAGTATGGGCCTGTGAGTTTAGGGCTGATAAACAGGTGGTAATTAGACACTAATCTGATCTTCAATAACTCAGTTGATAATCAGGGATAATAAGACAAGAGATAGGAATACGCCATGCACGTAGCTTCAGGCTACAGCCATACTAGTGTGAAAACGCCAGATCTCATCTGATCTCAGAAGCTAAGCAGACTCAAGTCTAGTTAGTATTTGGATCGGAGACACCTGGGAACACCAGGTGCAGTAGGTGTGGCCAAGTAGTCGAAGGTGCTGGAGTTAGGCTCCAGCCTCTATGGAGGCATGGGTTCAAATCCCATCACTGCTAAAGTTTCTGCTGATGTATACAGTCCTATATCACAAAAAGATATACACATAGCTTTACCATTCAGTAAGATCTTGGTTGACCTTTACATAAGGTCCACCTTCCCGAACTGTTACCATAAACCATGATTTTCTTAGTGCCCAAAAATCTACTGATCTGAGACTTGAATATACTCACTGATTGAGCATCCATCACTATCTGGGCTAGTTCTTCACAACTTCCCTGTGAAGGAATTTCTCATCTCAGCCCTAAATGGGCAGCCTCATATCCTGACCCTTTGTTCCACAGAGATAACAATGGTTAGGATTTTCTGATCCTGTTGTGGCAGGACCTGCCCACCACAAGAAATTCAGTGGCCCAGCCAAAAGTCTACTGATTTTTTGTGGGATTTAATGATCTCGGTGGTGGGTGGGGCTGGAAAATTCCATCCAATATCTCAGCATTATCAAGCCCCAACAAGCCCTCAAAGCAGTTTTTTTGCATTCTAATGTGATCACCTCTCATTCTTCTAAATTCCAGAAAACATAGGAACATTGTACTCAATCACAGTCATAGAACCCTACAGTGCAGAAAGAGGCCCTTCAGTCCATTGAGTCTGCACCGACCACAATCCCACCCTGGCCCTACTCCCATATCCCTACACATTTACCCACTAATCCCGCTAACCTACTCATCTCAGGACACCAAGGGCAATTTTAGCATTGCCAATCAACCTAACCCACACATCATTGGACTGTGGGAGGAAACTGGAGCACCCAGAGGAAACCCACGCAGACACGAGGAGAATGTGCAAACTCCACACAGACAGTGATCTGAGCTGGGAATCGAACCCAGGTCCCTAGAGCTGTGAAGCAGCAGTGCTAACCACTGTGCTACTGTGTCATCCAATCTCTCCTCAGAGGCCAGCCCTCTCATCCTAAGAGTCAATCAAGCAAACCTTTAAGCCCCAACGCAAATTTACCCTTCTGAACGTAACATGACTAAAACTACACCCAGTACTTCAGGTGTGGACTCACTAAAGCCCTAATTAATTGCACAAATCTTTGATACCATTTGCCTTCCTAATTGTTTGTTTTATCATCATGTTAACTTTCTGTAATTCGTGTATACATGTAACTAAAATTTTCTAACTCCAATCATTTGCTGGCCTCTTACCTTTTAAGAATAATTGTGCTTTTCCATGTTCCTGCCAGAGTGGATAATTTCACGCTTCCCCACATTATATTCTATCTGCCAATTTCTGGTCCAATGGCCAACCAACTTTAACCAACCTATATCCCTTTGCAATCTCTTTGTATCCTCCTCACTGCTTGTTTCCCACCCAGTTTTGTATCGCCTGCAGCACTCCATTAGGCACGCCCTACCATCTAAAAAAACGACTCATTTATTCCTATCCTTTTTCCTGTTTGATTACCAGTTTATTTATTATTGTCACAAGTAGACTTACATTAACCCGCAATGAAGCTACTGTGAAAATCCCCTCCAATCCCATGATTCGTGCTAATATATTAACCTCAATTTCATTAATTCCAATCTGATGTAACAACTTCTTGTGTGGCAGGTGGTGCACGACAGACTGGAGGGGCTGATTGTGGACAAGTCGCCAGGACCGGATGGAATGCATCCGAGGGTTCTGAAAGAAATGGCGGAGGTTATAGTGGATGCCTTGGTGGTTATTTTCCAGACGTCGCTGGATTCCGGGGAAGTGCCGGAAGATTGGAAAACGGCTAATGTTACGCCGTTGTTTAAGAAGGGTGCCAGGCAAAAGGCGGGGAATTATAGGCCGGTTAGTTTAACGTCTGTGGTAGGTAAAATGTTAGAATCCGTCATTAAGGAGGAAATTGCGAGGCATCTTGAAGGGAATTGCTTGATAGGGCAGACGCAACACGGTTTCATTAAAGGGAAGTCGTGTCTGACAAATTTACTGGAGTTCTATGAGGATGTGTCTAGGGCAGTGGATAGAGGAGAGCCGGTGGATGTGGTCTTTCTGGATTTTCAGAAGGCGTTTGACAAGGTACCTCACAAGAGGTTATTGCAGAAGGTCAGGGGACATGGAGTTGGGGGTAGGGTGTTAGCGTGGATAGAGGATTGGTTGTCAAATAGGAGGCAGAGAGTGGGGGTCAATGGGTGCTATTCGGATTGGCGGTTGGTGACCAGTGGGGTGCCCCAGGGGTCGGTGCTGGGGCCTCAGCTATTTACCATTTATATAGATGATCTGGAGGAGGGAACTGAGTGCAGGGTGTCGAAATTTGCTGATGACACCAAGATTGGGGGAAAGGCAAATTGTGCGGAGGGTGGGGAGAGTCTGCAGAAGGATCTAGATAGGCTGGGCGAATGGGCCAGGAAATGGCAAATGGAATTTAATGTTGGCAAGTGTGAGGTGGTCCACTTTGGTAGGAAGAATGGTAAGAAGGACTATTACTTACGTGGCGAAAAACTGCAGCAGGCGATGGTGCAGAGGGACCTCGGGGTCCTTGTGCATGAGTCGCAAAAACCCAGCTTGCAGGTGCAGCAGGTGGTCAGGAAGGCGAATGGGATGCTGGCCTTCATAGCGAGGGGGATTGAATATAAAAGTAGGGAGGTCTTGCTGCAGCTGTATAGGGCATTGGTGAGGCCGCAGCTGGAGTACTGTGTGCAGTTTTGGGCGCCGCACCTGCGCAAGGATATTTTGGCCCTGGAGGGAGTGCAGAGGAGGTTTACTAGGCTGATACCGGAGTTGAGGGGGTTGAGCTATGAGGAGAGGCTGAATAAACTAGGCTTGTACTCGTTAGAGTTTAGAAGAATGAGGGGAGATCTCATTGAGACGTATAAGATGATGAATGGGATGGATAGGATAGAGGTGGAGAGACTCTTCCCGCTCAAAAAAGACAGTAGGACTAGGGGGCACAGCCTCAAGATAAAGGGGAGGCGGTTTAGAACGGAGTTGAGGAGGAACTTCTTCACTCAAAGGGTGGTGAATCTCTGGAATTCTCTGCCCGTTGAAGTGGTGGAGGCTGCCTCGCTAAATATTTTTAAGACGCGGGTTGATGGGTTTTTGATAAGAGAGGGGATTAAGGGTTATGGGGAGAGGGCGGGAAAATGGAACTGAGCCACGACAGATCAGCCATGATCTTATTGGATGGCGGGGCAGGCTCAAAGGGCCAGATGGCCTACTCCTGCTCCTATTTCTTATGTTCTTATTTTTTATTGAATAATTTGAGGTAATTTGCTTCAAAATTTAATTTATTTGATTTCAGTTGGGGGAGGGGGGCGAATAGAACCCAACTCAGAAAAGAACACTGCGAAGACTTTGGGTGGGGCGAGAACAAAAAATACCAGTTAGCTTAAATTTCAGGCTTGGCAAATGGTCAACCTAGGGTAACCCCTGCACCTCACCTAAAACTCACTGATCCACTTCCTACTTGAAATGAATGGGGTGAGATTGTGGCTGGGTCACCTGCAGGTAGATGGTAGGGTTTCGGGACAATCTTTACCCGTGGGTCAGGAGAACGGTCCAGGTGTTTTGTGGACAGCATCTGAAGCTGTGAACAATTACGCAAGCAATATTGCAGCAGTGCTTGGGGCCAGTGAGAAAGGACTTGCTGCACTAGGAGCCCCGGAGTGCCAACAGCACCTGTATCAACTCCATCCCTAGATTGAGTCCACAGCCTCACTGGAGGGACTTTTGGCAAAGTGTTACGAATATTCCCACCAACAGCCGCTGCTTTTTGCAAAAAAAAGAGAAACTTTTGCGTCCTAGACTAAAAGCAGGACTTGTTTCCACAAATAAAAAAAAGCCTGACACACTCCAAACGGCACGCGCACGCCAACACATCCCATACACACACAAAAAGACCCACTCAGGCTTGCGGTTGACAACACATTATAAGACTGTTAATTATTAAAGCATGCGGCAGGAAAGTCTGCACTCCCTCACGTACTCGCCTGAATTCAAGCCACCAGAGAGAAAAAAAACGCCTGACTCCGAAACCGCACGTAGACTTTTTGCCTGCCCCCCCCTGACTGTACCGCGCGAAACATCTGCGATGACACAGATGAAAAATATACATCAATGTTGCTGAGAGGCTGGAGCGCCGGGGAGCTGGGCTCCTGCTGATGGACAGTCCGGCCCGGTGACCACTGGAATTTCGCGGGGGGCGGGGTGGGCGACCAGCGGGCGGGAAACAAGAGCGCGAGAAGCAGGACCTCTCTGCAAGACCAGCTGTGTCTCACCCAGGTGGCTGACGCCAATGTTCACAGGTAGGAACTTAATGCTGGAATAAATTACTTTCCCGATGACTGGCTTAGACTCGAGTTATAGACTTTCTATTCAACTATCCAACTATTATTTTTCTTTAACAACGTCTGCGGCCACCCTGACAGACAGATGCGTTGAAATTGTGATGGGTGTTGAAGAAGGATGTTGTGGCAATCAGCAAAGTTCTCACTCAATTGGTATGGGGGAGATGCGACTTGATTTTTTTTAAAAAGAACAAATATGAGTGTGGAAAATCTGCAAAACGAAAAATAAGATTGGTTGGATATCAGTCCAGTGCGGGATGGGGGAGCAGGGAGGCTTGGACCTGTAATGACTGTTGATGTTTCTAAAACGGAGTTGGGCTATCTTGAAGATGAAAAGCGCTCTCTATTTCCTAAAACTTCACCGTATTCCGTGGTTATTTTTGTTAATGGTACTTTGGCTCCTGTGTGTTGTTTGCAGCAGGCAGAATGTACATCTGCGGTCCAGATTACATATTGAGGAGACTGGTAGTTTTTTTTTAATAGGCTTGCAGTTTGAAATATAATAGTTGCTGGCAGGAAAATATTTACTTCTTCGGATTGAAATCTCTCCCCTTCATTCTCCGTTGGCCACCAGCCTTTAGGTTAGCCCACCCATTTACTTTAACCTCACTTTCCACATTGATTAGTCTATGCACATGTGTCAATCACTTCAAATTTAAACTCACACTTAACAGTTTGAGATATCTAGTATTTTTGTCAATGAGAACTTTCTCCACTTGACTCTCGCTTTCCCTAAATATCGCATTACCCATCTCAAACTGCTCCACTGTCAATTTCTGCCCTTTAAAAAAACAACCATGCCACTTAACTTCCTCTCGTGTCATGTGCCAACCTCCCACTGCCCTGTCCTTTATATTTCAATAATATTAACATCTCAAATGATCCAATCCATAAATGTCTACAATCCAATTCCTAACACTCGTTTCCACCTAATGATGGAGTATTTCCGTTCTCCACTATTTCCACAGTGCTCTTGAATCCATGTGTCATGTGGCTTGAATACAGTTGGGAGAGTCATTAGTCTGATCATCCTGGCTTGATCACCTCATGATGTGGAGATGCGGGCACTGGACTGGGATTAGCACAGTAAGAAGTCTCACAACACCAGGTTAAAGGCCAACAGGTTTATTTGGTAGCACAAGCTTTTGGAGCATCGCTCCTTCTTCAGCTGAGTCACCTCAAGCAGGGTTACGGTAGCATTGTGGCTATATTACTGAATAGTAATCCAGAGATATAGACAATTGATCTGCAGGTTTCCGTTCAAATTCTACCAAGGCAGCTGGAGAATTTAAATCAAGATAATTACATTTGTCTGGGAAAAAAATATGCAGGAATGGAGAAAGCCACAGTCAGTCATGGTGACCATGAAACTACCTCATTTTTGTGAAACTCATCTGGTTTACTAATGTCCTTTAGGGCTAGCATTCTGTCATCCTTACTCAGTCTAGCCCGTATGTGACCCCAGATCAACATCAATATGGTTGATTCTTAACTGTCCTCTGAAATAGACTAGTAAGCCACTCAGTATTATAGGGATGGCAATAAATGCCAACCTTGCCAGTGACACCCACATCTGATGAATGACTTTAAAAAATACTGTGATATCTTAGACAGCAGGTACAACTTCAAACTGTTCCACCACCATACATCTTCCTTTTTCTGGACACTAATTGCCTTATTAACTCCCAGCTTGCTCCACCACATTGAATCCCAACATTTCCCCATGCCCCTTTCCCTACTCCAGGCCACCATTTGTCCTCTCAATTCCCTCTCACCCCAGCTCCCAATTTTTATCTTCATCTCGCTGGTTGCTGAGATTATTAACATTTTTTATCCTCAGGCCTGACATCTGCATCCTTCAAAACTGCTACTATTACTTTTATTTTGGAAAAATAACAACTCCTAACCTTTCATTTCCTTGAATGACTATTCTATTTCATTTCTGAAATACTTGCCTTGAAGTGTTGTCCTAACAGTCCTGATTCAAGACCTTCCAGCCTGCTTTCTGTTTTGTTCATAGTACTGAGACTACACTGATTAACGCTACAAACACCATCCTTCATGACTGTGTTATCCCTCCTTATTATTTCCATTTTTCTGCTTTCTCTTGCACTATTTGCCACTTCATTCTCTGTCATCTATTTCTGTGGCAATACTATCTCCTAACTAGAGTTCCATTCAATGACACAATGGTTCAAAAGGGCCACATCCTTTCCTTCTATGACCCTCTCTGTTGTACGCCAGGACCCCACCATTGATTTGATTTGACTTATTATTGTCACATATATTAACATACAGTGAAAATTATTGTTTTTTGCGTGCTATATAGACAAAGCATACTGTTCATAGAGAAGGAAACGAGAGAGTGCAAAAGGTAGTGTTACAGTCATAGCTAGGATGTAGAGAAAGATCAACTTTATGCAAGATAAGTCCATTCAAAAGTCTGACAGTAGCAAGGAAGGAGCTGTTCTTGAGTAGGTTGGTACATGACCTCAGACTTTAGCATCTTTTTCCCGACAGAAGAAGGTGGAAGAGAGAATGTCTGGGCTGCGTGGGGTCCTTAACAATGCTGGTTGCTTTGCTGAGGCAGCGGGAAGTGTAGACAGAGTCAATGGATGGGAGGCTGGTTTTATTGGTAAGCTCCTTTTCATCTTTCACATGCAACTTCTTGTCCATACATCTGTAAGGACAGGGATTGGATCTGCCTGGTGCTGCCAACACCAAGCTGTACCCTTCTGACTCCAGTATTGATTCCAGCTCAGCACTATATCCTCCAACTGCCTGTCAAGTAATATGAGCTAAATTTCCTTCAGCTTAATTTCAGCAACTCATTTTTATCCATCGGTACTACCTTGCCCCAACTCTGTCAACTTCTATGGCTGCCAACTTTAGTTAAGTCTGGAGTGACAAACCTTGGTTTCCTGCTTAATCTTAAGTTTAAATTCCTTTCCGTATATTCAGGTTGCATGAATACTTTTTTTCACCTCTGATGCATTGCTTTCCTCTACTTCTTGGTTTCTCATCCCGCTGAATTCTTAACCCAATCTCTCCACCTTTGCATGTTACAATTTTTTTAAGTGTTGTCACCTTCCTTTTCTCCTGCTCAAAGACCTGGAGTCACATCAAACCTTTCCTTACCAAGGTCAACTGAGGCGGATTAATTTATTTGAAGATCCCCATCCTTGTTTACAAACCCCTCTGTCAGACCTTTAAGTGCTTTTCTACAGATGTCCATCACCACTGCATCATCTACTCTTCCAGGAACTCCTACCCAATATCTTTTTACCTTGTCATCAACTCCCATTCTCAGCTTTTTTTGGAGTTCACTAATAACTTCTCTTCAGTTGTAGCTTTCATCAGTTTTAATTTTCTGTTTTCTTTTCCTATCTGTTTAACGTCCACTCTTTTTCTCTCCTAATTGTGAAGTGTTTTGAGACAATTCCTTGTTAGAAGAACGATGCTATAGATTTATAAATTGTTTAAATTGTGTTGAATCTGTTGCTTTAAATGTAAGGGAATTAGAACAAAATTATTCCAGCTTTAAGCACTGAGCAAATGAAGTTGTAAATCTGCACATGCAAAGCTGTACAATACTGATAAGTTTCATTGTTTATTAGTGTTATCTCTGTTGTCTGGGTCTGAAACCAGCTTATAAATTTATGGTTACTCCCTGTTGCTGGTAAAGCCATTCTGTTGATAAATGTGAAAGAGTTCCACTGTTAAAAGGGAGAAAGTGATGACTAAAAAAAAAGGTCCAAGGATCTAAACAGCTCCTTTTCACTGTTCCATAATTGAAGTATCTATACTGGGGCATTGACTGCCCGAGCATTTATTAATGTTTCATTATGAGGAGAAGGCACATATCTGTAGTTGAGTCTGAACAATTTTATCAAACTAATATTTTCCAGGTATTGCACTGGTTTTGGGTATTGCCTATACTCTGCCGTTGCAATTGCAGTGTTATGCGTAACAGGAACTTAAAATTGCACCCAGTGTCTCCAACTCTTCAAAGAGAGCAAGAAGATAGGTTTTCTTTTCAATCCGATTTTCTGAATTTATTCATAGTTTCAATCACAAATGTGTGCTGGGTTATACCCTCCTTAAACTCCTATTTTCTACTTTAAGCTGCGATTATTTTGTTTAAAATATTATATTTGCTTAAAGAGGAGGCATCATTTTATGGTGAGGGGCAGGAGGTTTAGAAGGGATCTGAGGAAAGAAGTTTTTATCCAGAGGATGGTGGGTGTGTGGAATGCATTGCCCAGGAGGAAATCTCACAACCTTTAAAAAGTACATTGATGAGTACTTGAAATGTCATTGCTTTCAAGGCTGAGTGTTGGAAAGTGGGATTAGTGTAGATTTAGTGTAGTATTTTTGGTGCAGACTCAGTGGGACAAAGGGTCTCAGCTGCACTGTAAAAATCTATGACCCTACAATAACTTTGTTGTGTCAGAGCTTTAAGGTATGATTTTCCCGCAGGATGCAGGACCTCAATGGTGGGACCAAATAGTAGGTCCTGAAGCCATACTTGCTGAGAGAGAAAATGGCTGAGCAATTGCCAGGAGGCGGCCTCCTAATTGGCTGCTTCTGCACTCACCTGTTGAGGATGGCAGCTGGGCTTCCAATGTTGTCGGCCCAATCATTGTGTCAGCAGTCATAGAGCCTCGGCCGGCCCGCTCGCGGAGTTGGGTGCAGCTGAGGCAGGTAGAGTTCAAGGAGCCACCCTCCTCCCCCAATCCCAGTAGGCCGAGAAGATTGGAGGGGGAAAAGACTTCTGGCAGATGTGCCTAGGTCATGGGTGAGGCCTATCCTGCCAGGGGTCTACCTCTTTGTGGCATGGAGCCTCTGGCTCAAATGGCCCTCCAACGTACCACCGGGAGGGTTCCTCCATAGAGCTGGTGGCTAATGCTGCAGGGGAGGTTACTCCACCTCCAGAGAAATCCCAGCGGTACTACAAAATCACCCTTAATTTGTGGGAGGGGTTATGTATTAAGATTGGTTGTCTGCCTCCGTGGTGCTGACAGCCAATCCGTTTACCCTAGAAAATTCTCCTGGCAGCAGGAAAAGGTGGCTAGCTATCCTAACACACCTCCCCACTATTTTCCGCACAACAACCTCCCCACCCCACCTCACACCTCCATTGCCACCACCATATGGGGAAAATACAGCTCTTAAGGTTCCTGCTGCAGAGGAAACCTCTCACCGGTGGCCAATGATTTGACATTTTGAGAGTGCGTTAAACTTTCATGTCTGGAAAAACCCCTTATGATGTGTTTTTTTTGCGTACTTTAAATTTACATTTTATTGAAGCGCTCCTATTTCTTTTTATGTTATTATATTTAACTGCTTATAAATGTTACTTACAAACCATTTATTTGGTAAGTGGGAAAATTTGTTTCGGACAATGTTAAATTCTTTACTACTGAAGAGTCTCCTCAGGAACTCACTCCATTGATAGGCGTCAGGGACCACGTGTATTTATTGCAATCTTACTCGCTCTACACTCCAAACGACAACTTTCCTCTTAGGGCGGTCCACCCACAGATGCAATAACCTTTAGTGAAAGAAATCTGCCATCCTTACGTCGTCTGGCCTCCATGTGACTCCAGAATAACCGCAATGTGGTTGACTCTCAACTGCCCTCCAAGGGCAACTAGGAATGGGCAATAAATGCTGGTCAGTCAGCAATGCCCATGTCCTACGAATGGATAAAAAGAGATCACACCCAGGGTCACCTTACCCATTCCCTTCAAGGGACTACACCCCAACATAACACTCCTCCCCTCTAACAAATAATCCCCCATAACAGCAACAACATTTCTAAACTATTTACAAATGATGACGCATTTCCTTTTTTTTACATAATTTCAAAATACTTTCTGAAGAACCCACAGTATATTTACAATGTGATATAATCCATTCTTTTGTTCCCCACCCCTATGTCCACTCACATGGGCATGATCAATCTGTTAGAGGGATGACAATCCCATGGGGATTGATTTCTGGCAACTGGAACTGGCCTTAGCTTCCTCTTCAAGAGATTGTGGTCTTGACGCAGCCACCATTGGTGACCCTTCTTCCTGCATATCGTCAGTCGCCAATGCCAGCCCCCGCAGTTTCTCTTTTAGAATGGTGAACTATTGATTCCATGACTGCCTCTCCTGGCATCTCCGCTGGTTTCATCTAGAATGCCTGCAAAATTGTAGATGGGCCCCCAAGTCTTGATGTGGAGCCATCAGCAGTTACTCCACATGCTGATGCCAAACTAACTCGTCCTGAGTTTCCACCATATAGGACAATGGTCCTGTCTTGGCTACAATGACGGCCGGAACCCACTTCTCCTCAAAGAGTAGTTTCTGGCATGTACTAGCTTGCCCTTCTGAAATGCTGTTAGCTTGGCACACTTGGCTCGACAGCCCCAACTGCACCCCGGTTCCTTGCCTTATCTCATCAGGCCTCAGTAAGTCAAATGTTGTGTGCAACTGTCTCCCAAACAAAACCAGAAATGCTCCGCAATCAGGTTTCTCTGGCTGCAGTGAGCAGGACGCTGAATGTTTTACTTTCGACTGTGCTAAGAAAGATCAGCAATGAGGTCATCTGCCACTCGATTCGCTGTCACAAAAATACTGAACTGTTCGATGTAGGCTGTCCATGATTTGGCTTCCTCATCGAATGCAACTATTGTACCAAATTTTCCCACCATTTCTTTTTACTGGCGGCTCCTGCTCCTGAATCTCAGCCCGAAGCCGATTTTTCCTGCGCTGGTTCCTGTGCTCACTTCTCCCCAAACGCTCAGTATTCCCAATCACACAACGTCTTCCTCTGATCGCCCGCAACAATGGATGCCGACAATGGCTGTGGAGACAGACTTGCAAGTGTTGACAGCACATCCAACTCGCTGTTTGCCACGATGTCTTCTTACCCCATGGTCCCACCCATCCTCCGAGGGTTTTCTTTGCACTTTGCACTGTGGATCTCAGCAGACAATCTGTTTTGAAGATCCCAGTCCTTCACTTTACAAGCTGTCGGTCACTCCAACCTTCATCGCAAGCGTTATATTCTTTATTACCAGGGAGTATCCTCAAAAACTCACTCCACAGACGACATCAGGGAACCCGGCATTTATTGGTGCCTTACTCACTCCACACTCCAAATGAAAACTGTCCTCTTTGGGCAGATCAGCCCACACCCTTGGTCACCAGACCCATTCCCTTAAAGGGCCTATGCCCCAACATACATAAGAGATAATATGGAAAATCCTAAAGCAGATACTTATGAAGGATTTCAGTTAGTTACTGCAGACTGCAGCACATGACTTGCATAAAAGCAGTCAGAGGGAACCCACACTTTAAACCTCAACAGGATGGAGCTCCATGAGAGGGTACAGTTTTTATACTCCCTTTTCCTGTTTAGCAAGTTTTGATCAAAATCACCTCAAGGTTTTTGCTTATGATGTACTAAATATTTCTCTCTTCCACTCTTTTCTACCCATCCCTTGATCATACCAACTTCAGCATGTCCATTAGAAAAACAGGGACAAAACTTCCTTTGGATGCAAAGTTTTTGATTTTTGGAATATCTGTAATTTGACTCAATGATTAGGTCACTGTTATACAGTTTGGAAGGTTACAGAAGTTGATAACCTCATTTTAATTATGGTGCTAGGCTGAATTTGCTATTTTGGAAATTAAGTTGCATATGATTGTGCCTTTTTGCCTTATGCAATCCGGAGATATACCTCTGATGAGGAAGTTATTTTCTATAATTAGTTTTAATTGTCACAAATTAATGAGTTGGAATGTATTGAAGTTTATTTTGGTCTATTTATGTAATTGTCCTTTTGCAGTAGTTTTAGATAATAGTTTTCCTTGTGGATTTTATAAATAGTACTTTACAACTTAGAGCACTGCTGATATCCAGAATTGTTTTTCTTACTAAGATATCAAGCTACAGGGTCCAAAATCTGATCGCTGATAAAGTATAAAAATTTAAAAAGGAAAAATTCATCAAATTGGAAAACAGCGATTGTGATGCCAAGTTTGGATTTAGCAAACATGAAGATGGAACTTAAAAGTGGATATTGTAGATTTATTTTTCTTAATTCTTTCAAGGGATGTGGGAGTCACAAACATTTGTTGCTCGTCTCTTCTTGCCCTTGAAATATGTAACTTGCCAGCCCATTTTAGAGGCCAGTTAAGAGTCAACTGGACTAGACAAGGATGGTAGATACCTTCCCTGAAGAGTGTTAATGAACCAGACAGGGTTTTGCATCAGTCAACAATAGTTTCATGGTTATCATTACTGAGCCTAGCCTTTTATTTCAGTTTTATCAATTGAATTTAAATTTCACCTGATTTTCAGTGGGATTTGAACTCACATTTATTAGGGTTGGACTGGACCTTTGGATGATTCGCTCATTAACCTGACCACTACACTACTACTGCCCGAGCAACAAAGGTTAAAGTGTGTTCAAACATGGATTCATTTTGGCTTTGTAGAGCTTTGTTAAGGGGAATTTGGCACGGAAGAGGTAGTTTTGCTTCAATACAAAATTAAAATATATATTTCACCCCCTTTTTCTTAAGTAACTGTTGGGGATCTTCATACTTGAGCCCAGAAATGAGTGTCAACAAGCTATTCAATCACTTAGAACATTAGAGTTGAACTTAACATTGTTGTTAGTTGAGGTTACAATACGCTTATTTCCAGCAGGCATCCTGGACAATGATCAGGAAAACCATGCCTGATCCTTTCCGGACCTTCATAACGCAACAGCTCTGAGACTATTTGTAATATAACATCAAAAGCCACATGAGAGCTCATAGTGTCTGAACTTGAAACAGTAGTTCAGAAAAACTACTGATCTGACTGAGATCATTACTTTTCATTATTAATTAAGCAATTTGGGTCTGCTAGATCTCGTCATTTACCCTTCACGCATATTATCCAAACCCCGCCTTCTTTTGAAACTCAGTTGGCCCTTTCAACCATTTATAAAACACTTGAGACAATACCTTATTGCTGTTACCCTCAAATGTGTCCATATGTGTAAACCATAACCAACAATAAACGTCAAGGTATTGAAGATGCTTTTTTGCCTTCTTATTTTGTTTATCTGCCTTCATTATCATCCTTCCTTTCTCTATCATCTGAATTCAGCAGTAGTGGTGGAAAGGACAGGTAGAATTTTATGGAGTTGCCAGGGAACTCACTTTGCTCTGGTCGTCAGAGGGACCTGGGGCAGCAGCTTCTTGGCACCAGTCAATTATGTGGCCGTCGCTGGGGTGCTACCCCGTTAAGGATGTCTGCCCGCCCCCAATAGCAACGAGCCATTCAAAGGGCCAACAGCCTCAGCAGCGCTACCAGGAGTGATGGCCATTGCTGGAACTCCAGTGGCAGGTGAAAGCCACGTTAATGGTTGTTCACCCTCCAGGTCAGGTCAGTGGGATCTAGAGATGCTGGAGCCAATCAAGCAGGGCATTGGCAGGATGGGCAACACATTTGCAATGGCGTGGCCTTTGTGTCAGGGTCCCCTCCATGGGCTTAAGAATGCCCAAAAAAGAGATAGTGTGAGGTGATAGTCTCGTGGTATTATCGCTAAACCATTAGTCCAGAAACTCAGCCAATGCTCTGGGAATCTGTGTTCGAATCCATGGCACCGAGTGGAATTTGAAATCAATAAAAAAAATCAGGAATTAAGAATCTACCGATGACCATGAAATCATTGTTGATTGTCAGAGAAACCATCTGGTTCACTAATGTCCTGTCGGGAAGGAAATCTGCCTTCCTTATTTAATCTGGCCTGGAGTTGGGGGTAGGGTGTTAGCGTGGATAGAGGATTGGTTGTCAAATAGGAGGCAGAGAGTGGGGGTCAATGGGTGCTATTCGGATTGGCGGTTGGTGACTAGTGGGGTGCCCCAGGGGTCGGTGCTGGGGCCTCAGCTATTTACCATTTATATAGATGATCTGGAGGAGGGAACCGAGTGCAGGGTGTCGAAATTTGCTGATGATACCAAGATTGGGGGAAAGGCAAATTGTGCGGAAGGTGTGGAGAGTCTGCAGAAGGATCTAGATAGGCTGGGCGAATGGGCCAGGAAATGGCAAATGGAATTTAATGTTGGCAAGTGTGAGGTGGTCCACTTTGGTAGGAAGAATGGTAGGAAGGACTATTACTTACGTGGCGAAAAACTGCAGCAGGTGACGGTGCAGAGGGACCTCGGGGTCCTTGTGCATGAGTCGCAAAAACCCAGCTTGCAGGTGCAGCAGGTGGTCAGGAAGGCGAATGGGATGCTGGCCTTCATAGCGAGGGGGATTGAATATAAAAGTAGGGAGGTCTTGCTGCAGCTGTATAGGGCATTGGTGAGGCCGCAGCTGGAGTACTGTGTGCAGTTTTGGGCGCCGCACCTGCGCAAGGATATTTTGGCCCTGGAGGGAGTGCAGAGGAGGTTTACTAGGCTGATACCGGAGTTGAGGGGATTGAGCTATGAGGAGAGGCTGAATAAACTAGGCTTGTACTCGTTAGAGTTTAGAAGAATGAGGGGAGATCTCATTGAGACGTATAAGATGATGAATGGGATGGATAGGATAGAGGTGGAAAGACTCTTCCCGCTCAAAAAAGACAGTAGGACTAGGGGGCACAGCCTCAAGATAAGGGGGAGGCGGTTTAGAACGGAGTTGAGGAGGAACTTCTTCACTCAAAGGGTGGTGAATCTCTGGAATTCTCTGCCCGTTGAAGTGGTGGAGGCTGCCTCGCTAAATATTTTTAAGAAGCGGGTTGATGGGTTCTTGATAAGAGAGGGGATTAAGGGTTATGGGGAGAGGGCGGGAAAGTGGAACTGAGCCACGACAGATCAGCCATGATCTTATTGAATGGCGGGGCAGGCTCGAAGGGCTAGATGGCCTACTCCTGCTCCTATTTCTTAGGTTCTTATGTTCTTACATGTGACACCAGAACCACAACAATGTGGTTGACTCTCAACTGTCCTCTGAAATGGCCTAGCAAGCTGCTCAGTTCAAAGGCAACTAGGGAGGGGCAGTAAATGCTGGCCAACCAGCGAAGCCTATGAGCCATGAAGGAATGAAAAGTGCCCTCCAGAATTGCTGGATTGTCGCAGGATTTATGTAGCAGTCACCCCAGGTGATTAACCCCTCATCGCTGCAATTGATAAACTGGAGGTGGAAGCAGAAGGAGGCCCTTAATTGATCAATTACGTGGCTTAATGGGGTTCTGGGTCACCCCTCCTGCCATTGGCAAAGTGGCATGGCAGCAGGACAATGAGGGGCACGCCATCTACTAAACTCCCACTTAACTTTGCCAGCTTTCCTGCCTCCGAGCCTGTCCCCAAAGGGCTGGTGAAATTCAGCCCTATCAGTCTCAATGGATAAACTAATCTTTAGCAAAAGTAGAAATTTCTGTTTCCGTGATGAATAATAAAATTAATTATAGAATGACTTACTCACAGACCAGATGTGACTACTCCAAAAAGCTCGCTTCCATATGGAAATCCTTTACCATAAATGACTCATGAAGATACAGGAGTGAACGTTTTTATCAAAGTCATTTGTTTCTAGTCTTTCCTGAGATTTTCCACTTGTCTTAGTCTGTCATAGATGTCAATGCTGTTGACTTGCTGCCAGATTCTGCTGGTTTAATGAAGTCATTTATATTGTGTTTTGAGCCATTAGAACCATTCTGTTATCAGTTAATCCAACACGTTGTCACCGTGGTTAGCACTGCTGCCTCATAGCGCCAGGGACCAGGGTTCAATTTTGGCCTTGGGTCACTGTCTGTGTGGAGTTTGTACGTTCTCCCCATGTCTGCATGGGTTTCCTCCGGGTGCTCCAATTTCCTCCTGCAGCCCCAAAGATGTGCAGGTTAGGAGGATTAGCTGTGGTAAATGTGTGGGGTTATGGAGATAGGGTAGGGGAGAGGGCCTGAGTTGGATACTCTCAGAGACCCAGTGCAGATTTGATTTGCTGAATGGCCTCTGCTGCACTGTAGGAATTCTATAATCCCTTGTAGTATGTGCATGTGTTTCAATGCTCATCAGCTATTCTTTCTCATTAAAACATTTCCAGCTAACTGCTACCGCTGTTTTGATGCACTGACATTTATCGGGAGAAGCAGAATACATTAAACCTGAAATCTAATTGTGGCAGTTCTTCTTCTGAGACATTTTCCGAAGTTTACTCATCGCCAGCTTCAGCAGTCGGTTCTCACCTGGCTTATGATATGTGTGAGTGGATGAACAGTCACAATACATTCGCTTTTTCTTATGATAACAACACTGGAAAAATTGTCAACTGAAATAAAAGTAAACGTGGTTATGTTTTCATTTCATCTTTGCCCATCCCCTTCCTGTGTCCCACTGCTCTGGTCTGCTCCATGTTGTTCATGTTATCACTTTTTCCACGGTTCTGCTGCATTCTATCCTGTCGTTTTTCATCTTTGTAATCTGCAACTTTCCCTTTCAACATCATTAATCCCTGTCTCTTATCTCCTGTGTCCTCCATCTGACCTCTCTGCACTTCTCTCAAAGTCTTTGCTGACTGTCTGCTGCAGATAGTTAGATCATTGCCCTCCATCCACTACCAACTCTCCCTTCTTGAT
This sequence comes from Carcharhinus amblyrhynchos, assembly GCF_965287045.1. Classification (NCBI taxonomy): domain Eukaryota; kingdom Metazoa; phylum Chordata; class Chondrichthyes; order Carcharhiniformes; family Carcharhinidae; genus Carcharhinus; species Carcharhinus amblyrhynchos. The sequence continues at coordinate 62,019,708 of NC_137335.1, forward strand.
AGCCACTGCCTTATATGGTGAAGATGAGTGAATTATAAATGTAAATTGTATCTCATGCTTCCCAGCATGTACATAAGTGCACTCACAAACAAGAACATTGCTATGGTCTAAATTTAAACTCTGGGATATACCTCAAGACCACACAAGGGATAGTATGAACAAGAAGTTTGTGGGCTACCCTAAAACCATCCAATGAGTCAAATGTGTATAATTAATTTACTCTTGAGGCTCATGACTTATTGGTCTGTCGTTTGGTTTGTCTTGGTAAACCACAATGCCCATTTGTGTATTTTCGAGTAGTTTCAGATACTATAAAAGCATGTAAGAAGCAATGGTATGTATCCTATTTTTCTGATGATTTGCTCCAACCACATGACTGGAGATTGGTCTTTGCCAAACAAACATACTATGGAGCTGATTATAAAACAGTAAATAGATAGATTTTGAATGGGTTAAAATCTTGTCCTCTAAGTCCTGATTCATGAAATTAAGTTTTTAATACGTTCACCTACCCCTCCCCCCACTCTATCCACTCCCCCACAACTTCTCCTTTCCTTTCTGATCGGTTGCAGCTTTTGCGTGATATCGTTGCTTTATTCCTGCCTTTTTAAGATTAGAAACAAATGGAAAAAAAAACCCTTTCTATTGGATCCTGAAATAACTTGATACCGCCACTAAAAATATGCACTCTTTCTTGGATGCTTCCAGAGTTTTGGCTTCCACTACCCTACTCATTTGTCCATTTCATGTTTAAACCGTTCTTTGTGCTTCAAAGAAAGTCCTAATACTGAAGGCCTCCCAAATCCTTAATTGAATACTAGTATCATGATTGTACAAGAATTAACCAGGACATTGAGAACATTGGACATTGTCTGTATAGCACGCAAGAAACAATACTTTTCACTGTATGCTAATACATGTGACAATAATAAATCAAATCCAATAATAAATCAAATCAAAAGAAAAAAAGGAGGTTGGAAATATTTGGTGAGTAAGTAATGGTTAAGGATGACTGCCTGACGAGAGAAAACTATTTGCAATATCATACAAACGTAAAAACTAGGAGCAGGAATGGGTCACTTGCTCCCCCATCCCCTCCTCTGTCCCTCCTGAGACTGCACCATGATTAGATCATGGTGGATCTCATTTTAACCTTGATTTTGCATTACTACCTATTCCTGATAACCTTTCGCCCCCTAGTTTATCAAAAATCTATCTAAAGGCATTGAGGACTTTATCGCAACCGAAGTTGACATGAGGTGAAGATGTCAGCATTGGACTGGGGTGGGCGTAGTAACATGCCTCACAATACCAGGTTCAAATCGAACAGGTTTGTTTGGAATCACGAGCTTTCGGAGCACTGCTCCTTCACCTGATGAAGGCGCAGCACTCTGAAAGCTCATAATTCCAAATAAACCTGTTGGACTTTAATCTGGTGTTGCGAGATTCCTTACTCAACCAAAGTTAAGGATGTGACTTATATAACCTTGCACACCAGCTAATATGGGTGCCAGTATAAGGTGTTGGGTGGTCAGGAATTGAATGTGATTGGTGGAAAAGGAGATAGATCTTGGATGAAATTAGCATAACCGGAATATGTGGAATTATTGAACAAACAGTTGAGAGATGGGAGAGTTCAGAATGAGAGTGAAAACAAGAGATGTTTCCCAGTTTGTACATTATTTTTACAGCAATTATGAATTCAAACTTTAAGATCTTTAAGTAAAATCTTTGGCATTATCTGAGTCAGGAATTTAGAGGGCCAATAGCTACAGTTAACATCAAGAAGTGACGACCTCCATTATTACTGAATTTGGCTCCTGGGGTCACTTTCTACACAGGAGTTGGGGTGGAACACACAAGGAAAATACTAAAGTACAATGCAGGGGAATCTGAGATTTGTGGTTATGAAAGAGTATTAACAACTCACTGTAAAGATTCTGGCTTTCGTAGCAGACCATGGTGTTAAAACAGTGAGGTGTTAGCAATTATTTTTAGAAGTGGCAATCAGGACTGCAAAGTCCAACTCCAGCGTAAAGGTATCTGTTTCATAACTGTGTGATGTGTGAGAAATCAGTAGTATCATAAAGTTATTCCCAAAAAAAGAATTTAAAGAGCGTAGGGGAAAATAGAAATGTGGCTTAGTGATAATAGGGTGTATTTTCAGAACATAAATCAGCTCTTTGCTGGTGGCATTATATTGCTGGGCAGGATGAGGCACTAGTGATGGTATTGGATTTACACTCATTCAGTGCAAGGCACTGGGAGAATTCTGTGCCTTTTAACGAGCTGTTCTCTTAGATTGACCCTACCACTGGATATTTCATCACTTATAGACCCTTCCAGCTTATATTCTACCTCAATTTCAATGCTTTGACACCTGTGTTTGGACCTGCTGGCACTGATCACTTTTTGCTGCCCTTGTGACTGTTGTAGGAAAGCTGTTCTCGCCTTGTCCTCATTTCTCATTTGGTCCTTAAGGGAGATTGCTGAAAATATAAGTCCTTGGACTCCATCTGATTCCTAAAAATGTGTTTCACAGATGTGAAGTGTGAACTCAAAGCTGTAGAGGCAAACTTGTTTTAAGGCACCAGGAGTTGCTGTGGAAATAGTGCTCATGAGGTGAGCAAGATATCGCAATCGCCATGTGACTGGGAGGCCGGTCTATTCATTCTTATAGAGAAGGTCAACAGTTAAAATTCCTCAGGCCTTGTGCTGAAAACGGCACGGTAGCTGGAAATAGGAGAGGTTTTTAATGCATCCATCAATGATCCCATTGTTCTGAACCTTCTATTTTAATTTGCATATTCTTATTGGTCTTTGTAATCCAGCTTATTGAATAATATATGTGAGCTTCGGGCAGGAAAGTGAACCAGATGAAAGAAAATTCCCTCAATTCTATAGATAACCAAAAGGGGTTTATGTTAATGGGGAAGAGTAAAGTTGACTAATGCTGAACAGTGACTTAGCTTGAAGAACCTCTGTGTAATTAGTTGTATGCTCTATTTGTATTCTGCAAGTTTTGTGCAATGTGCCGTAAACATAATTTTGATTCTTATGCTTTGATTATAATAACTGCACTTTTTACTTTAGAAGATTTATGCTGTAATTGCCATCATTGCCTCGCCACATTTGCAAGGAATATTGATTTGATTTTATTTTTTAGAATGCGTTACATAGGATAAACGGCACAGAAACAAGTAACTCAACCCAACAAGTTCATGCTGCTGTTTATGTTCCATTTGAGCTTCCTCCCATCTTTTTTCATCTAAATCTACCATTATAATCAGCTTTTCCCTTCTTTCTCATATCCTTGTCCAGCTTCCCTTTAAATGCATCCATACCATTTGCTTCAACTGCTTCCAACGGCAATGAGTTCCACACTCTTACCTCTCTCTGGCTGAAGAAGTTTCTTCTGAATTCCCTGCTGGATTTCTTGATAGCTATTTTATATTGATGGCCAATGATTTAGAATTTACTTCTTTAATGCCAATGCAATCTATTGCTCGGAATGACCTGGACTATGCCACTGAGTATTTCCATCCAAATGTCTGGAAATATATTTGCTGGATTTTTGTGGAAGAAGCAGTGAGGTCAAGTTGAAAAACTTTCGTGACTTGGCAGATCTTTCACCTTTAATAAAAAAGTCCTGCTCAGGGAGGAGGAGGTGGGATGAAGTTAGGCAGACCCAAGGTGGCAGTGTAGGTGGACAGATGTCTCAGCCTGCAGGTTGGAACCCTACCCTCATTTACTGGAACATCAGCCCAGTTGTAATGTTGAATGTCAAGTTCTCAAACCCTCACCAACCCCTCGCCACACACATTCAAACACACATGCCTTTCATGCCCAGATGAAACCTACATTGCCACTTAATCAGTATCCACTATGGGCAGACCTTAGGAACCATGTCTTTGAAATGTAGATGGAAAAAAAGTACTTCTCACTGTCTAATAGGGCTGTCAATTGGATGCACATCTTACTGAAAAAAAACTTTCAAAAAAAATTCAAATAAATTAAGACCCCTCAAGTGGCCAATCTGTTGTAAAAACATCTAGTCACAATCCACATCAAACATAGATTCTTTAATAACCTCTTAAAACTGTCAGTCAAACTGTCTACATAATGCAATCCCCTCTCACCACCGCCCCCCCACCAAGGTAAGCGATGAAGGAGGTTTTGAAACTTGGCCAAGTATTCATAATGGCTCCAGATACCAATACAAAGCATTACAGCTTCAGACTATGAAGCCGATTGAAAGTGAAAAACAGGTGTTTTTTTTTTCTAATCTACACCGGATGACTTGTTAATCATAGCACACCAGAAATAGGAGTCTGTTTTGTCATAGGACAAAATTGCAGACATTTTTTTCAAATTTAAAGGACTGCAAACATTTAAATCACTTCAGATCATGACACAACACTGATCCATGTAATTGACTGCTTACTTTTGCAGGACAGACCCCTATAATTAATTATTGCAGTTAAAGACAAACCTAACTTATAATACAGTATCCAAATATCGAAACTGAAATAACATTTTTTTCTTGTATTTCAAAGTCTATCACCGAAAGATTTCCAATAGTAGGTGACTATTTTTTTTCTTTGACTTGGAACAGAGGCACCCCTGTGATTCAAAACTTCTCTCAGGTGCTGTCAGCCATTTATTCTTACAGGATAAATTCTTCCAGATTCCATAATTACTGCTGGAAATTCCAGACTCCATAATAACTTTTGAAAATTGGAATGGGGACAGATTTTTTGGAATTAGGTCCAGCTTGCTATTGTTAAAGGCTCCCAAGTCAGCTCAACTTGGTCAAAATCTCAGCCTACAGCTGTATAAGAATGCCACCCCTCCCCACCCATTTAGAAATCTGCAAATAAATGTACCTTGTATTCGATACCAAATTACAAATAGACATAGTAGATTTTTTTGTAAAACCTTTAAGAACGCAAGTATGTGATTTACAGGGGACAGTGAAACACTATATTCTTGTGCTTGTCTGTTATGGACCTTAGTTAATGAGTAGTGAAAACTGCCTCCTGGTCCACCTTTTAAGCAAGATTCTCATCAGCTAAAGCAGTGTTGGGGATACTATCAACAGTATGTGTACCTCAGCAAGGGAGGAGAACAAATTAGCAGGTTCAGTTCTCTTTCCTGTCAATGGTAACCCTTGGGATGTTGATAGTTGAGGATTCAAAAAATCCTCAATGCCATTGAGTGTCAGGTTAGAGATGGCCATTGCCATGATACTTGTGTGGTGCAAATGTTTTTGCCATTTATCAGAACGGTCCTGTATATTGTCCAGATCTTATTGCATATGCACACAGACTACTTTAGTATTTGAGGCATTGTGAGTGGTAATGAATATTGTGCAGTCATCAGCGGACATCTCCAGTTCGACATCTGATTGAAAGTCATCGAGCTGAAACAACCCTGTGTCTCTCCACATATGCTGCCTTGCCTGGGGAGTATTTCCAGCATTTTCTATTTATAGTGTATAAATGGTAGTGTATTGGGGAGGGGGAGGGTGTGGGATGGAGATCAGGGGGAAGAACAGATTTTTAATTCTGTCAGGCAAGAAATGAAGTAACAAAACCAAAATCAGACGAAATTCACCGGAAGCAATCACGCACTTAATCGGAAAATAGCTCTCTGGTGTGAGAGCATGTGGGCCAGTTAACCAAAGCTTAAGAGCCAGCAGACCGTATCTTGATAACTCCTGATTAGAACACTAACCCTTCAGCTCATGCGTCACATCCAGATTGGAATGGGAAAGTGAAAATCTCTTTATTGATGTTGTGGCTTAGGAGTTATGTACACATTATCACATACTGACACTTTGTTAACAGAGTGAATGGTTGCTAAAATGTTTGTGTATTTTCTTCTCAAAAGCATCTGAGATGTTTCTGGGTGGAGAAATACAATGTATGGCGCACACTGTAATCTTCTAGGTAGCAACCACCCATCAAAACAAGTTAAGTGGAAGCAGTCCTTGTCATGCTTCCGCACAACCCTGTCTGAAGTGACCTACTTTGAGGGTCTGGTGCGGTAACCTGCTTGGAATGTGGGTTTTCTTGTGGTTAGTATTTGAGCAATATTTATCTGTGTTGTACATTATAAACAAATTGTGGTATGGCTTCTTCCTGCTCTTGATTTTAGTTGCAAACATACCCAGTATGACATTGGTTGATTGTTCCATTATCTGCTCCAGTGAAAAGCATGGACCAGAATTTGATGACCCCCCCCCCCAATCCGATGACCAGTCCAGATCACCCCTTCCCCATCTCAATGGCCAGCCCCAATTTTCCTTCCTCCCTCCCTCTTCCAACAATCCAACTTGCAAAGCAGCAGCAGGTTCCCTCCCCACCCATCCCCAGTATGTCCTGCCCCCTCTGGCCCTGCCCTCTCAGTATTGCTGAGGCGGAGATGGGGGAGGTGATGGGAGTGATCAGAGCAGGCTGGCCCAGAGAATACCATCCCAGGCCAGCTAGTCAAAAGGTAATGTCAATTTCAATGACATTTCCATATGATAATCAGCTCCGTGCTGATTTCTCGTGCGGAGCAGATTGCGCTAAAAAAAACCACTTGGGCAACTCGTGCCCAGTTGGTCACCAGTCACAAACCTCGCAAAATGCCTCCTGCTGATGTCTCCTATACGTTTCAATGAGATCACCTCGCATTCTTTTAAATTCCAATAAATAGAGTCTCAACCTGTTTAACATTTCCTCATAAGACAATCCCTACATATTGGGGATTACCCTCGTGAACCATCTTTGAATTGCCTCCAAATATCTTCCTTGGTTTAGATGCAGGACAAGATTTCATAAATATTTCCATTTATGACTTTATAAGTCACTTACTGTTTTTCTGTTCATGAATTATCTAGACAATCCTGTCTTTTGTACCTATATGTTGCATCACATGGTTCGTCATATTTATCCTCATGTGAAAGACAATAGGGAGTAAAAAGATAATAGATAATGCTGATCTGACAGCAACAATGACTTCTTTCGAACATTTATACTCCTGGCATGCACGCTTTTTAAATATTTATTTGTAATCTTTAGCTATCAAAGTTGTGCTTTTAGTATGGAACTAAGAGTTTTTAAAACATGTTTTCTCTTTCAAATCAATGCTGCAGTATAATTATAAAGTTATTGGTATCTTTAATACCTTTTGTGCGCCTTTCTAAATTTGAATAGACCATTTGACAATGAGAGTCATTGGAGTCAAGACCAATTCTGTTCTCTTCTGTTATTTGTACTGATACATTTTCTAGCAGAAGTCACAAATTGGCTTCTCAGACATGGGCTGCAAGGTGCTAATGTGAGGTTAGAGTATTTAAAGTACAGAAGCATCCCTACAAAAGACAGAGTTTACACAGACTCGACACAACTTACATTTTCAAAATCATGTTTTGTTTTTGCAGCAATGTAAGGGTGTTGAATGTTTTGTTCTTATTCTCAAAGGAGCACGTTCAGTAGAACTGACCTGTTGATTTTTAATTCTAGCTCTTTGTAAAGTAAAATCTGGAATTGTAAAATCTACAGGAAGCACTTAATCACAATAATGTAAAAGTGTGTATGGTCACTTGTCACGTAGTCATTTGAATCTGAAACCAAAATACAGTCATTACTAACCAGTCCATCTTCCTTTTTCTGAAACTACTTTATGACAATGAAATTTGAAATGGTACTACTTTTATGTAAATAGCGACATTTGCATCCATTCTATAGCTAATTTGAAAAAAAAATCACAAGTCAAATCTCTATCGAGGTTACCCGAGTCCTAACCTTTGTCTTGTTCTCATTTCTCTCTATTTCCCCTGTTGCCCTCTCAGAGCTCAAGTCCATGCAAACTTCCTCCCAGTTTCTCGAATGCATTCCTATTAAACTATTGATCATCCAATTTCTCTAAGATACTGACTCTATCCCTATGTGATTGTGCTATCCTTGCTATTATTTCATGTCCTCATTCCCTATTCCGCATAAATCTATGCCCATCGTTTCTGTATTTCTGTACTTCCTTTCTGAGGAAGGGAGTCAGCGTGGGGGAGAGGTGGGGGAGGGGATTGGTTTGAGTGGACCAACCTGAAAGGCTAGGAAGGTGAATGGGGATCCTGCAAATTTAATTTTTTCCCTTCAGTTTCCTGCCTGGCAACAAGCTGAATTCAAGACACATTCTCCAAGGCGGCCTTCACAACACGCAGAGTAGCTGAGCAGAGATTGATAGCCAAATTCCGCACACACAAGGATAGCCTCAACTGGGATCTTGGGTTCAGGTCACACCATCTGTAACCCCCACGACTTGCCTGCACTTGCAAAGTCCCACTAACTGTCCTGTCTGGAGACAATACACATCTCTTTAACCTGTGCTTAATGCTCTCTCCACTCAGTGTCTGTACCTTTAAGGCTTGATTAGCTGCAAAGACTCACATTCCAATCATTATTCTGTAAACTGAGTTTGTGTCTTTTATATGCCCTGTTTGTGATTAGAACTCCCACTCACCTGACAAAGGGGCAGCCAGCGCTCAGAAAGCTAGTGGCTTTTGCTACCAAACAAACCTGTCGGACTTTAACCTGGTGTTGTGAGACTTCTTGCTGTACAAGCCGAATGGACAGCCTTACTGACCTGTCGTCAGGGGTGGACCATCAGCACCAGGAGGTCTCAGTCCTTGGGGACCGCCCAGAGCAATCAGCTACAGATTGGGATCTCTGCCGGATGGTTCACGGAAGTGGAGATTCTTCTTTGTAGGGCTGAATGGTGGTTGGGCGTGGGTGGGTGCAGGGTGGGGGAGAAAGCACTCTAACTCCTGCCGGCAAAGAATACTGTAAAACGCATTCGCCTTCTGCAGCCTCTGCCTCTACCTCACTGCCAGCTTTCCCGGACCCTGGGAAATGTGCAAGATAACTGTTGCATTTGAATCAGGTTCCCAATTCCACTGAGAACCTGATTTCTCTTGTTAATAACAGGCCACTTGCGTGGCATATGCCTTGCTAACATAAAAAAACGACAATGTGGTGGGTGGGGGAGGTACCAAGTTTGGGACATGTGTCTTGTTTCAAGACATTTTTACCCCCGACAGTCTGCCGCCACCATGAAGGAGCAATGTTTGGAAGAATTACGTCCTCATCTTTGACTCCTCTGCATCCATGTCACAATTTTCATCTCATTCTACCGCCCCCCCCCCCCAACCCACGCTATTTCAGCATCGAGTTCATTTATTGCAGCGTTGCCATCTTACTTTGACCCTTGGTTGAGCTTGCATCCCCTGTAATCTGTCCATCACATTAAGGCCACATACTTTCAACATTACACTCTCTGCCTCTCCTTCTGCCTGACTGCTGCCAAAACCCTCGCCCATTCCTTTCCCGTATCCAAAGATTACTGTTCCGGAACTATTTTCCACCCTGCAGCCCCATAATCAGCTTCAAACACTCCCTGTTGTGGCCGGATAGAAAAAGTAAAGCTGCCGTTCTACGTTTGTCTGAAAGCTGTTTCTTAATCTTCGACTTCAAGAGTGCACCCCTGCTGTAGCGGTGTAATTCCCCATGTCCCACATCTGAGCCTGTCAACGTGTAAAACGTCATGTGTGTAGGAGTGATACAAATTGCTCTGAAATACATGGGGCTGTGCTTTACTTTTCATGTCGACAGATCAAAGCAGGCTACTTTTTTTTAAAAAAGACAAAACCAAGTGACGCTTGGTAATTATGCTGAGCAGTCAATTTGTGTCAAAGCATAGCGGACCCCTTTCATCCCTACAGTCCGTATTGGGTTCGAACATGGTTTTCAGATGTGAAGAAAGACTGTAGGGTACACTACACTATCCTTTGCTACTCCGATACTATCGGTTTTTCCTTTCTATCATTTAAAGATTTTTAAAATCCAACTTCCGATTTTAATAGGTGGGAGGAGGAGGGAGGCTGGGGGTGTGGCGGGGATGAGGGGTGGGAATCAGGAATGGTGTGCCTAAATCCAGAAACAGGAAACGCACCCACACCTAACTGAAATGTCTTGAGTACATTTCCATAATTTCTCTCAGCCTCCCGGCCCAAACTCAAAGCCAGATCTCCCGCTTGGCAAGCGAGAGGCAGGAAACCCAGAGCGTAAATGGTTCCCGCTGGAAGTGTCTCAACTGTGATGGCCTTTGCAGTCAAATAGGCTTGTCAGCACTGTTTGTGTGAGGCTCACTTGTGAAGCATGCAGGAAATGACTGTGGAGGCACATCATAGCTGAGTCACTGTGAAAATGAGAAAAACAACAGCAAGAGGCAAGGAGAATGAGAGCGAGCCTCACCTAGGATTAGGCAAAGAGGGGTGTTTGGTGGCATTTGACTTGATAATTTCTTGCGCTGGGGGAGGATTGAGATTAACAAAAATCTGGGAGCTCCAAATTGATTTTGCATGATTGTAGTATAGCTATTTAAATTATATTAAAAAACTCATTTTTGAATAAATTTAGCTGCATAACGAGCGTTTCTGGAAGTGTAACGTTACTGTCATGCTGGCATGTTTGGGAATTTAGCCGTAGATTCAGCTGATGCCGGGGCATTGTCCCACAAAGTCGCAATAGCTGTTATTCCCTCTCTATGTAATGCTGATTGTCGGACAAATAGAGAAATCGTCCACAACATTTTCTAATTATTTCAGTGAAGACAACTGTAGACTATGAGGGATATATTGGATCAGGTGGGATTATCCTTCATTCTGTATCCTTGAGGCAGACAGCACATAAACGCCTTGTCTAAAGAATTTCAGCATTTACCCTAGCTGCTGCATGCTCAAAGGGGGTCCAGCAGTTTTGCATGGCTAGCATAATGAACAGCAAGCTTGGACCTCGAAATGGCAGCCTCTCTGCAAGAAGAGCTTCATCCATGCAACAGCACCTACTGTGACTGTCTCTGGAACATTTTAAAGTCTATTTATTAGTGTCACAAGTAGGCTTACATTAACAATGCAATGAAGTTACTGTGAAAATCCCCCAGTCCCCACACTCCGGCACCTGTTTGGGTACACTGAGGGAGAATTTAGCATGGCCAATGCACCTAATTAGCACTTTTTTTGGACTGTGAGAGGAAACCGGAAACCCATGCAGTTCATGCAGGGAGAACATGCAGATTCCGCACAGACAGTGACTGAAGCTGGAAATCGATCTGGGGAAGGAGAAGAACAGCAAATGGAATAGTAAGGCAGGAAGAGAGCTCTTGGTTTTTCTGATGTGTCTTGGGAGGCATTCACAATGGAGGTTGCGGTCTAAAGCAAGAGGTCTGTGGTCACACCAGCTGCAGCTTGCATTACATGACAGTTGACATGTTAATGCTGAGATGGGATTTCAGGAGAGATATGGCACAGAAAAATGCAAATGTTCTCAGTGATGCTGAATGCAATGTCCTCAGTCATAGCCAGCTCCATGTTGTGGAGAATTGCCTCCTCTAGGCCTACAAGGCAGAGGGAAGAATGTCAGTGAGTGTGTTGCAATGTATTTGCATTATGTGTCTGCTGGAGGTTGTCCTAATCAGCCTTGGAGGGGCAGGAGCATGGCATCACTAGAAAGGAAGTGTGTCATGTGATCCAGATCTAGTTTTGCTTTTGCAAAAGTAAGAGAGATGTCATGTTCTTGCAAGAGGAAAGGAGACATCCAAGGTGAATCCTGAGAAGGGACTGAAAGCAAGTTCAATAATCTCTTACAGTGGTCAATTTCAATAACCTCAAATGACATCTTCTACCCACTACCCCACCGCCTTCTCACATTGCTTAGTTCACCACACACCTACATCTCTATCAGCAGCAATCAGGACTTACTCTAAAAATCCAGATACTCCATTTCATTCTCACACATACCTTTGCTGCCGACCTCACGCTCACAGCTCACTGCTTTTACGTACCTGTGCAGGGTGTTTATGATGATATGAAGACACCCAGTCACTCGTAAGATATTGTGTAAGCATGCGTGTTTATTTATTAATGTTAGGCATATGAGAACACATGGATAGAAAGTTTGAAGGCATCAGAGCTGCAGAGCTGTGGGTCTGTGGTCTCCACAAAGCAAAAGCAAAACTAAATCTGGATCACATGACACACTTCCTTTCTAGTGATGCCATGCTCCTGTCCCTCCAAGGCTGATTAGGACAGCTTCCAGCAGGCACATGACACAAATACATTGTGACACAAATACATTGCAACACACTCACTGACATTCTTCCCTCTCCCTTGTAGGCCTAGAGGAGGCAATGCTCCACAACATGGAGCTGGCAGTGACTGAGGACATTGCATTCAGCATCACTGAGAACATTTGCATTTTTCTGTGCCATATCCCTCCTGAAATCCCATCTCACCATTAACATGTCAACTGTCAATATAATGCAAGCTGCAGCTGGTGTGACCACAGACCTCTTGCTTTAGACCGCAACCTCCTCTTTTTCATTTTTGCCTTCAGATACTCAAAACCTGCTACCTGACTAGACAGTGGAAGTTCATCATGAAAAGTGAAAGCTTTACCAGGCATCTGATGAAGAAGCACTTTGTCAGACATCCGCAGTAGCAGCTCAAACACTGGCACAGTGCGCACTTTGAAGGGTGGTATAGAGTCAGGATCAGCCCATGGTGTGCCAGTTGGTACTCGTGGACTTCAGCCAGATCATATGGAAAGGGTAGATCATGTGCCAGCTCACTGGAGGGCAAGAATTTGGTACAGGAGAAGACTTGGTCATGCATATGAAAATTCTTGGCACGTTAATTGGCAGGTCTACCACAGAGCCTGCTGTTACTGTCAAGGCGCATGGAGGCGTCTGGCTCTGTATGAAACCTCATGCAGAGTTTGGAGCCTCCCCTTTCCATTGTGGAAGTGGTAGCTAACTCCATGACAGCACTTAGGGATCGACCCATTATGCAATGTGCCAGCTCTCATTGTAGAACAGGCAGAAACTGCCCACTGCTTCGGTGCTGCAGTGGAGGCTTACACTGGAATCATGAGACGCATGCTTGGTGCCGGGCAGGCTCTGCCTGCTGCCAATGAGAATGCAGATGTCAGCTTTCAAGATGGAATGCGGGCTCTGACTGCACTTCAGCACCCTGTCTGCAAAAAAGGTTACCTGGATCTCCAAGCAGCTGCCCTAGGGGAGTGGCAGGGACTCTGTGGAGCTCAAACTTTTGCTGTCCTGTGTCAGAATGATGGCATTTGTGCTCCCACCACTCTCACTCTGCCTGTAGCCTGTCAGCCAATCCAGATTGCTGTCGACCAAGTAAAGCCGCTGTGTTCCAAATTTGGATTCACAATAGATTATGAGGAGCGACTGAGTAGATTGGGCCTGTACTCGTTGGAGTTTAGAAGGCTGAGGGGTGATCTTATAGAGACATGTAAGATAATGAAGGGGCTAGATAGGGTAGAGGCAGAGAGGTTCTTTCCACTTAGAAAGGAAACAAGAACTAGAGGACACAGCCTCAAAATAAGGGGGAATCAGTTTAGAACAGAGTTGAGGAGGAACTTCTGTCAGAGGGTAGTGAATCTCTGGAATTTCTGCCCATTGAAGCGGTGGAGGCTACCTTGTTGAATATGTTTAAGTCACAGGTAGATAGATTTCTGATCAATAAGGGAATTAAGGGTTATGGGGAACAGGCGGGTAAGTGGAACTGAACCATTTTCAGATCAGCCATGATCTTATTGAATGGTGGGGCAGGCTCGAGGGGCTAATTGGCCTACTCCTGCTCCTATTTCTTGTGTTCTTATGTTCTTATCTGCAGTCTCCCCCCTCCCCACCGCCCCCCCTGCCCAGTGAAAAATAGCACCACTCATTTCAAAATCTCAGAAGTTTGAAAAACTCCTCCAATAACTCAGAACATAACCACTTCCATTAGCTTTGCACCAACAGATGTCCACCAGAACCATGTCGCCTGGAAGTTGGATGGTTGACCCCTTAAATAATGCCAAGGCTTAGGGTGGGGGTGGGTGGGTTGTGCAGTTGGTGAGGCAGTTGAGTGGAGAGGTCCTGGCACAGTTGAATACATGTTCAGCTGGGAGTGACTAAGATTTAACTGGATCCCCGAGAGGTCCAAAGTGGTAATTTGGCTTTAGAGGCTGTTAAGGGTTATGATCTGCCCACTTTGCAGGTTTCTGACGCACACACGGCATGCTCAAGCTAGTGTGATGTCAGTGTGTGCCTGGTAGGCTGCTCTGAAAGTGGCTGAAGTATTACGGCCTTGGTTTTTTGAATTCGGGGCCTATATCTGTGTGGGACAAAATCAGAGTGAAGGATGTGACATATCTGTATTTTCAGTGACCAAGTCTCCCCCTGCTGGTAACCTTCTTTCCTCTACTTTACCATTCAGCATTATTTACCAGTCACATCCATACTATAACAAGAACAGTAGACTCAGGCAATAATGTAACACTACAAATTTTTCATCCAGTTCTTTCCTTTAGTGTCTGTAGAAATTGTACTGGGCAGAGGTCGATGATTAATCCTGAATGACCTTTTGTTTCCTGATCAGATCAAAATCTGTATGTTGCACTCAGCTTGCATGTCGCAAAGCTGTTTACCTCATTCAAAATATTGCGCTAGGCATAGATGACTCTTAAGGGCATTTGGGTAATAGGATTGTATTTATGTACATAGTTAATGATGTAACAGAATCAACAAGCCAAAACAACCAACGTATACAAGTGTCAATGTTGAATTAGATTAGGGAGTGCAATGGATCAACAGTATCATGAGGCAGTCAAATGATCCTTGATAGACATTGGCTGGAATTTTACCCGCACGCTTACCCCAGACGAGACTCGCAGAACGGAATTCTCCATTGGCCTTGGGTGGAACTTGATGGCCTCACTCGTCCCATAACCATTAAATCCCACTCAATGGACCTTTTCATTGTCTGCCCCTAGCCCACTCCAATTCCCATGGCAGGGAAGGGACGGTCAAATTCCAGCTATTGTGTTTGCATTAGTCATCAAGCACCTATCTATTCTAATCCATTTTCCGATACTTGGTCCATAGTCTTTTAAGTGCTCATCTAAATGCTTCTTACATGTTGTGGGGGTTCCTGCCTTTACCACCCTTTCAGGCAGTGAGTTCTAGACTCCCACCACCCTCTGGGTGAAAGTTATTTCTCAAATCCCCTCTAAATCTGCTGCCCATTAGCTTAAATCCATGTCCCTTAGTTATTGACCCCTCTACTAAGGGGAAAAGTTTCTTCCTACTTACCCTATCTATATCACTCATACATTTGTACACCTTGATGACCCTCAGCCTTCTCTGCTCTTAGGAAAACAACCCCAGACATCAGTTCAGGCAAGATCCTGGTGAATCTCCTCTGCATCCTCCCTAGTGCAATGACAACCTTCTTATAGTGTGTTGACCAGAACTACACACAGTACTCTAGCTGCGGCTATAGTGGAGTGTTTTATACAACTCCAATAACCTCCCTGTTCTTAAATTCTATTCCTTTGCTAATAGAGACAAGTACCTCTTAACCACCTTATCTACCGGTCCTTCTGCCTTCAGGGGTTTTTGGACATGCACTCCAAGTTCCCTATGGTCCTCTTTACTTCCTAGTGTCCTATCGTTCATTGTGATTTCCTTTGTCTTGTTAGTCATCTGAAAATGTGTCACCTCACACTTTTCAGAGTTAAATTCCACTTGCCACCATTCTGCCCATCTGACTATCCCATCTGTATCATCCTGTAATGTAAGGCTTTCCTGCTTGCTTTTTACCACATCAGCAATTTTTGTGGCATCTGCAAACTTACTGATCATTTCCCCCAAGTTCACATTTAGATCATTAATATACACTACAAACAGCAAGGGACCCAGCACCAATCCCTGCGGTACACCATTGGGCACAGGCTTCAAGTCACAAAAACAAGCTTTGACCATTGCCATCTGCTTTCTACCATTAAGCTAGTTTTAGATCCAATTTGCCATATTGGTCTGGAACCCATGGGCTCTTACCTTCTTGATCAGGCTGTGAGTGGTAGGGTCAGGGATGGAAGAAGTGGGCAGGAGGGTCAGGGACGGAGGTTGTGAACAGGAGGGTCAGGGACGGAGGTTGTGAACAGGAGGGTCAGGGACGGAGGATGTGGGCAGAAGGGCCAGGGACTGAGGCAGAGTGGGAGGGTTAGGAACGGAGGATGTGGGCAGGAGGGTTAGGGACGGAGGCAGAGTGGGAGCGTCAGGTATGGAGGCAGAGTGAGAAGGTCAGGGATGGAGGCTGCAAGAGGACTTTGTTGAAAGCTTTATTAAAGTCCACGTAGACTACATCAACCGCAACACTCTCATCTACACACTTGGTCACCTCCTTGAAAAATTCAATCAAATTTGTTGTGCTTGCTCCGTTGAGAGTTTCCAATTGTGAACACCTCCTGCACCTGCCTCACACCATCTGTTCATCCCTCTTAAAAAGAATAATAAATTCCTTTCCTGCCTTCATTGGAACAAAAGTCTACCTTTGCTATTAATATTTTTATAACCTGCAATCTTTTGTCAGCTTATATCAAGGCATCAGTAACCATAAATCAATATTGTTAGGAACAATGATGAAATCAGAAAAAAAAGAATTTACATAGCACCTTTCTTGACCACTAGATATCTCAAAACACTGCTGTCTGAAGTATTTTTAAAACATAGTGGCTATTGTGAAGTGGGAAATGCAGCAGACAATCTGCATACAGCAAGTTTCCACAAACACCAAAGTGATAATGAGCAGATAATTTGTTCTTCTGGTGTTGCAGAATAAGTAATGGCCAGCACACCAGGAATAGCTCTCCTGCACTTCTTCAAAGGACAGTTGACCCCCATTTAAACCATGTTCTAATAATGCATTTTCATTTTAGTGTGGTTTTAAATTAGGAACATTTCCCAAATATTGCAGCCCCCATTTTCATTTTAATGGGTTTACTGAGCACGCTCAGATTTTAAAACTAACCAGCTACTTCTTCCTCCTAACCCTCCCTCTCACATCCTCTCTCTCTGACCCTCTGTCTTGCAGTCTCCCTCCCTGATCCTCTGTCTCGCATCCTCTCTCTCTGACCCTCTGTCTTGCAGCCTCCCTACCTGACCCTCTGTCTCACATCCTGTCTCTTTGACCCTTTGTCTCACAGCCTCCCTCCCTGATCCTCTGTCTCACAGCCTCTCTCTGTGACCCTCTGTCTCACAGCCTCCCTCCCTGATCCTCTGTCTCACAGCCTCCCTCCCTGACCCTCTGACTCACAGCCTCCCTCCCTGACACTCCTGTCTCACAACCTCCCTCCCTGACCCTCCGTCCCTGACCCTCCCATCTCACAGCCTCCCTCCCTGACCCTCCCGTCTCACAGCCTCCAGCTAACAGGAACAGTATGAAGCTGGCGACAATGAAAAAGATTTGGAAATTTCTTCTGCGTTCTTAAGTTAGTAAAAGTTAGTCAGAGGATTTTGGGGCCAGTTAAAAGTTACAGGTCGGAACATAACCCTTCCCCCCAACCAGCCCCCATTAATTGGTTTCTTATGTGAAAGTGATTTTTATTTAGCAAGCTAATCTTTTTTTAGAAATGCTAATGAGGGACAGCTTAGTGCAGTGGGATCTTTTCCATTCAGTTGAGAGGGAGGCAGGGCCTCAGTTTAACGTCACATCTAAAAGGCAACACCTCCTCTGGACTGTATTGGAGTCATGATGTGGGTATGCCGGCCTGTGCTTTATATGCTCTGTCTGAGGCCAGAACTCTCCATTCACCTGACGAAGAGGGAAACCTCGAAAGCTTGTGAGTCTATCATCAAATAAATCGGTTGGACTAAAACCTGGTGTTGTCACACTTTTTACTGTATTGGAGTACCAGCCTTGAGTTTTGTGCTCAGCTCTTAGAGTGGAAGCTTAAACACTTGGCTCAGAGACAAGAATGCTCCCCACTGAGCTACAGAGTAGACTAATTTCCAGGATACAAGAATACTTTGCTGCATCTGAAATGGATTCAACCTGAGACCAGGTTCTTTGAACCAAGGCCCAGGAACTCTGCCAGACAAAACCACCTGAAAGAACCTTCACTGGACTTACTGGAATCTGGACTTGTGTGAAACCATCATTCTTATTTTTAATCATGTTCTTTGCCCTGAACCCTTTTCTATCCCTTATCACTCTGTCATTGTATGAATGAAAACGCTGTGGGGTTATTAAGAGAGGATTGGATCACACCAAAACAGAAGGGTTGGGGAAAATATGCCACCACTTATAAAGGGAAAAATCCAAAATGAAAAACACCTTTTGTTTATGGATGGGGGTATTGGGAGGAGAAATCAGAGCTGTTTAAATTAAACCTCCTTCTGCCCATGGTAAAACAGGTTTTTATCCCTGAACAGCAGGAAGTGGACGTGAAAAATGTCAGATCAGTCATCATTCTGTTGAAGGAGGGAACAGGCTCGAAGGGCCATAAAGCCTACTCTGCTTCCTATTTCTTACGGTCTTATTACAGTTTCAGAATCAGAGTTTTTAAATCCAAAGATAAGTTTATGAAGTGGCTAGCGTTTCCGCCTGCTAGATTTGCCAATGCTTACTGTGCAAAAATCTATAAAAGGAATCAATTTTGCCCATGTGCTCTTATCTGTCTTCATGTATGTCAGTGTGTTAAGATTTAGAATGTGACTTCATGGTGTAGTTAAGCTGTAGCCTGCCAAATTCTGTTTCAAATGCTGTGTAGATTCGCAATTTTCAAATCTTGTTTATTCTACTTGGCTACATTTCTCACTCCTGCAGCCAAGAGAGAGCTTTGGATATGTGCACGCAGAACAGTGCTACTAGCTGGAATATTTTAAATGCATTGGAAACTTGGGTCAATGGGGCCATAACCTCCTCTGAAATGAGCTTGTGTTCAGTTCCTAAAGTAGAACGAGTTCTAGTCAGCCAAACACTTGCTTGGGTCAGCGGAGCCAAGCACTTGACTTATATTATGCTCTACATGGAATACGTTCTTCCAAGTGTAATCTCACAACTGCTGTCTGAGACAAAAAATAAATAAAATGCTGTTGGTGCTGGGAGTCAGAATCAGAAGTAAAAACACAGCAGGTCTGGCGGAACCTATGGAAAAAGTGGGGGGGAGGAGGAAGTTCAATTTTTAAGTATGTAACCCTTCATTCCAGTGAAGAGTCGTTTATCCGAAACATTTTACCACACAGGCTACCTGATCAGCTGAGTGTTTTCAGGCCTTTTCTATTTCTGCGGTCTGATTAGAACCTAATATCAAAGTTAAACTGTCACTTTTATTTTCCAGTAAGGCAAAAGTAAAACAACTAGAACACAACAACTAGAATCACTATAGGGTGATATAGATAGGCCAGTCAGATGGACAGAACAATGGCAAATCAAATTTAACCCTGAAAAATGTGAGGTGATGAATTTTGAGACGACTAAAACAAAGGAAATCACAATAGATGCAAGAAAGTGCAGAGGACCAGAGAAACCTTGGTGTGCGTGTCCAAAGATCCCTGAATGCAGCAGGACAGTTAGGTAAGTTGGTGAAGAAGGCAAAAGGGATATTTGCCTTTATCAGCCAAGACATTGAATATTATAGCAGGGAGTTTATGATGGAGCTGCGTAAAACACTCATTAGGTCACAGCTAGAGTACTGTGTGCAGATCTGGTCGCCAAGCTGTAGGAAGGATTTGACTGCACTAGAAAGGGTGCAGAGGAGATTCACCAGTATATTGCCTGGACTGGAGTCTTTTGGCTATGAAGAGAGGCTGGTTAGGTTTTCCTTAGAGCAGAGAAGGCTGAGGGGGGCACCTGACAAAATTATGAAGGACATAGACAGGGTAGTTTGGAAGAAACTTTTCCCTTAGTAGAGGGATCAATAACAAGGATGCATAAACTAAGAGTAAGGGGCAGGAAGTTTAGAAGAAATTTGAGGAAGAGTGTTTTCATCCAGAAGGCGATGGGAATCTTGAACTCACTGCCTGAAAGAGTGGTATAGGCGGGAACCTTCGCAACATTTAAAAAGCATTTAGATGACCTCTTGAAACACCATAGCACACAGGGCTATGGACCAAGTGCTGAAAAATTGGAGTAGAATAGATAGGTGCTTGATGACCAGCACAGACATGATGAGCCAAAGGGCAGTTTTCTGTGCTGTAAAATTTTTTGACCCTATGACTACTTCACTTTGGGTTGGAAGAAATGAGGAAGACAGGAATACCATATATATTCCCTAAATCTCCCCACCTCCCTGCCTCTCTCTCCTCCTTTAAGACGCACATTTAAGTCAACCTCTTTGATCAGGCTTTTGCCCAGCAATCCTAATATCTTCTTAAGTGGCTCCTTTTCAAATTTTGTTTTCTAATAACGCACCCATTAAGTTCCTTGTTACTTTTTACTATAATAAAAACACAAGCAATATAAGATACTGCTTTTGCTACAGAATATAACACCTACCCTACATCACGCTTCTCAAAGTTAAAATTTCAATACGTGTCTTATTTAAGGTACATTATTCTCAGGAAATTCTGAGATGCTCCCATATTTTAAATCATTATTAATCTATTGCTCATTTATTTTCACTTAAAACAGAGAGAAATTTTAGAGTTCCATAAGTTACTGAAATATTGCAATTTTTGCTGATCTCTCAAAATACAGTAACTGAAAACTTGCTCAGTTTGTAACTTTCTCTCCTTTGCTGTTGGATAGACATTATAAAAGTTTCTTTATTGGACCCTAAATAAGATCAAGAAACAGAATTTAAACAAAAATTAAGAATTCAACATGTCCAAATGACTATATAGTAGTCATGCCTGCATCAAATTTTCACTTGGTAATTTGTACCATTATCATTTCAAAAATCAGCCTTTAAAACATTAGGGGTGATTTCTTGGATTGCTATATATTTTCATATATAAGCATATTTTCAATCACTGAGGGAACTTTGTAAAGTTCACTAGAAGATTTTAGTGGCATAGCAGAAAGCTTCCAATATTGAATTCAATAATTGCATACCCTTCCATGGGGAAGATGTTTCCATTAGTAGGAGAGACTAGGACACAAGGGCACACCCTCAGAATTAACGAATGACCCTTTAGAAGTTTTAAAGTAAAGTTTTAAAGTTTATTTATTAGTGTCACAAGTAGATTTCCATTAACACTGCAATGAAGTTATTTTGAGCATCCCCTAGTTGCTATGGTCTGACGCTTGTTCGGGTACACTGATATATTTGGTTCTGAAGAGAGAATTTAGCATGGCTAATGCATCTAACCGACTCAGCTGAGGAGGAATTCCTTGTTGTGGAGGCAGGTCATTGAGTATATTTAAGACAGCGATAGAGCTAGATAGATTCTTGATTTGTAAAGGGATCAAAGATTATGGGGAAAAGATGGGAGAATGGGGTTGAGAAACTTATCAGCCATGATTGAATGGTGGAGCAGACTCAACGAGCAGAATGGCTAATTCTGCACCTATATCTTGTGGTCTTTCACTGCCTGTAGTAACTTTTTACCATGCTAGCTTTAGAGGTAAGTTTCAATATTTTCCTGTCATCCTTGCTCTGGAGCAGATTAAATGTGCACCCTTGCATCAAATTGCTTGTTCTGGCATTTGAAGAAACAAAGATTTATATAATTAAAATTTTCAGAAACTTCTTGGGAGCACCTTGCGTTTAATGAATTACCTGTTTTGAATGCAAATGTGGCTGTTGTTTCACATGCACAAATTCCCACCAATAGCAATTAAATGAATGATGAGTCACAAGGACAAGGAAGTAAAGAGACTTCAACATGCTTAATTTCATTTTCACGTTTTTCACTTGGAAGATCTTTATTATATTTTAATCTGTGACATCAAAATACAATAAATTGTTAACGATATAAATGTCTGAAAAGCCATTCATTTGGTTCTGTGGAAGACATTAGGAGTGAAATATAACAGCACAAAAATTAAAATATTAGAGCATTAATGGCATTGTGCAATGTAACAAACTGCCCCTCATGTTTCCATTTTTCATTTTTGTGACCCTAATTTGTAAGTTGAAGAACTACATGTATCTTAAGCTATAAATGTCTTCTGTGGAGAAGTGAATTTTTTTGTGTTCCCTTTACTGCACGTAAATACATTTCAAAAACTTTTAGATCATCAGCATGAAGTCTTCCAGCCAGACGAGCACTAAGGGGCAGTGCTGTCTGTCATAGGGCTAGTTTTCAATTGCTGGAGGAAATACATGGGCGACTGGCAGCCTCTAGTGGCAGCAGACTTATTTTTCTGCTGTACGGTATTTTGAACATGTGTGAGTGATTTTGTGAAAGTGCAATAAGCTTATTTTTAATCCATCACAACATTATTTGCCATTTCTGGGATGGTCTTTTTTTTTCCCACAATTTTTACTGGTCAGGATGGCATCACAGAGAAGCCAAGGTTCATGTGTTTCCATCAGTAAGAGAGACTAGGATCCGAGGACACAGCCTCAGGGTAAAGGGACAACCTTTTAGAATCAAGGTGAGGAGGAATTTCTTCAGCCAGAGGGTGGTGAATCTATGGAATTCATTGACACAGAAGACTGTGGAGGCCAGGTCATTGAGGGTACTTAAGACAGAGTTAGTGAGGTTCTTGATTGGTAAGAGGATCAAAGGTTACAGGGGAAAAAGTGGGAGAATGGGGTTGAGAAATATATCAGCCATGTTTGAATGGTAGAGCAGACTTGATGGATGGAATGGCCTAATTCTGCTCCTATATTTTATGATCTTCATTGCAATGATTAATCAATATCATTCAGGAGAAATTCCTGCTGATTTTATTTTGCATGTTCTCTAGCCAAAGCCTGTTAACTTGCCCTACCTCCTGTCCCAACTGACCAGGTGACGGATTGGGAACTGAGGCTGCTATATTTTGATTTTGTATTGTGCCAAGTTTGCCTTGATCTGCTGGATTGGTTGTGAACTTGGCCTGTCCTTACCACAAAACCGACCCCCGTTTTAGACCTTTCAGTCGGAACCTCTCAAGGGCATGAAGAATGCTCCTTTTCTATATATTTTTTTGAATGCGTACATATTGCTGCTTTGACAGGAATTTGTAACAGAGACAACAAGTCAAGTTTGCTCCCCAATAATTTGAGATGAGGAAAGAACTTTTCCTTAAGTTAGTGCATTTCATTTTCTGGCAAAATACTGACATTTACATAGAAACATAGAAGATAGAAGCAGGAGAAGGCCATTTGGCCCTTAGGCCCTGCTCCGCCATTCATCATGATCATGGCTGATCATCTTATTAAATAGCCTAATCCTGCTTTCTCCCCATAACCTATGATCTCATTCGCCCCTTTGTATAACAAAGTGAGTTTCTATCCTTCTTGAGGTTCATGATACTGAAGTATGCAAAGATGAGGAGACACTGGTGTCATGGTAACCTTACTGGATTAGTAACCTGGGATCATCTAACTTCTCTGGGGTCATGGGTTTATGGAATTTAAAATTCAGTTAATAAATCTGGCATTGAATGCTGACCTCAGTAATAGTGGCCGTGAAACTATCATTGATTGTTGTAAAAGCCCATTCGGTTCACTCATGTCCTTTCGGGAATGAAATTTGCTGTCCTTACCTGATCTGGTCTACATGTAATCCCAGCCTCACAGTAATGTGATTGACTCTTAACTGCCCTCTGAAATAGCTGAGCCACTAAGTTCAAGAGCAACAGGGATGGGGAACAAATGTTGATCTGTCTAAGGTTACCCACACCCCATGAAAGAATAAAGAAACAAAAACGTGGCAGAGACTGTCATCCCAGAGCTGTCTCCTGAGCAGAGTTCACCATTGTGTTATGAGACAGAAGGTGTCACATAAATCTGCTTAAATTAGTGCCGTAGAATCTTTTAATCCGCCTGAACCTGTAGACAGAGCTCGGTTTCATGTTATAGAATCCCTACAATGCAGAAGGAGGCCTTTTGGCCCATCGAGTCTGCACTGATTACAATCCCACCAAGGCCCTATCCCCTAAACCACACCTATTTACCCTGCTCGTCTCCCTGACTGTATGGGCAAGTTAGCATAGCCGATGCACTTAACCTGCACATCTTTGGAGTGTGGAACGCCCTGAGGAAACCCATGCAGACATGGGGAGAACATGCAAATTCCACGCAGACAGTGACCCATGGCGGGAATCGAACGTGTGTCCCTGGCGCTGTGAGGCATCAGTGCTAACCACTCTGCCATCCTGCTGCCCAAGTCGCTAGTTCAAGAATATTAAAATACTGTAGCTGTGAGGGGCAAATAAATATTAATTGCAGTTTAAGAAAATAATGTAACTCCACTGCGGAAGATGGAGCATTAAAAATATAAGACCAGAATTTTCCAGCCCTTCAAGTCAACAGAATCTGCTGCTCCCGGCAATGTGAATAGAGATTTCGAGGGCTGCTGGTCCCCTGGCTATCTGTCTGGGTATCTGTTAAGTATTGCATGTTTTGATGGTATTACCAAGAAGAGAAAAGATGAAGGGGTCCTGCAATTTGGACCAATTCAATGCAGATCTCTATAAGAGCTGTTGCCAGATTGAAGTTTAACATGGTAGAGAGATTAAAACCCACAATGTCTCTGGTCACGTCACAGCACACCATGTGAATAATCACACAGGGATGCATTACTTTACAATACATAATAATATCTCCATCCACTTCCAAAATCCTGCTGCATGAAGAGATGGAACATTCCAGCCAAAGTAATCGAATAAGGGTTTGGAGAAACCATGGTTGGATGTATTGTTAAGGATTTCTCCACTGGATGTGTCTGTTGTTGATGCTGAAAGCAAGGAGCAAGAGGAGGTTCAAAAATCTACCTGCTACTGAACAACCCATCACCACAGTGAGGGGACCAGGGCTCCCAGGGGAGAAAAGCTGCTGCAAAATCTAGTGCTTGAGGCTGGGCTGAGGTGATATTGATCCACCTTCCTCCTCCTACCCCTGCTGCTTACCTCCAGGAAACATAACTAGACTGACCCTGGTTTCTCCCTTTTGAATGGGGCCATTCACATAAAAAGTAATTATTCTGAGCCTCTTCAGCAGTCCAGCTTTAATCTTGCCCTTGGCACACTTGTTCAACAAAGTGTTTCCCGGCTGGCCAGATGCCAAGCATAAATTAACTCTGCTCTTTCCTTTGCTGGTGGTCTGTTAAAGGATAAGTGGAGTGTTTACCTCAATGGAATCTGGAAAATTAATCTGGAAAATTTAGCAAGAGGCCAGAACCAGAATGCCAGGCCCTCATCTTGTTCCTTTTCCTTTGGGTGAGCTGTCAGCAAAGCTTTTGTAGATTGCCACAGAATTTAAAGACCAAAGAGTTTTGGGCAGGGAAGAACAAACAGAGGAAAGAGGAAAGTTCGATTAAAGCTTCAGGTTGATGCATCACTGGTGTTAAAGGGATTTTAAGGCTCTTGACCCATCTTGAAAACATGAGGCAAGAGCACTTAAAATCCATCCCAGGGGATGAAGCTGTAAGTGCCAATGTTGGAACACATTTGCAACAAGGAAGGCTGATGCTCCACATGCTCTTAAAAGAGCAATATGCCAAAGCTGCCTGTTTGAGTACACCACATACCGACACAAAGTGGTCAAAACAGTAAACACTGCTGTATATTGCACTGAGTCAGACTAATACATGTGCAGTGGCAGGCAGGCAGCCATCACTAAATCATTTACACCTCACAAACAAAGAAGGCAGCAGAGAGACAGAATAATCTTGCGTTATACTATACTTACTCCCTACTTAAATAAATTTGTACACTAAAAAGTAAAATTGTATATGTGCATAATTTCTCAGAACACAACATGACTAAGCCAATATCAATAATGCACAATCAAAACAAATGGCTGATAATTTCAGAGTAATTAATATTTTAAAAAAATGTTTTTCTTAACACTAGTATCATTA
The DNA here is from genome assembly GCF_965287045.1 of Carcharhinus amblyrhynchos. Lineage (NCBI taxonomy): Eukaryota > Metazoa > Chordata > Chondrichthyes > Carcharhiniformes > Carcharhinidae > Carcharhinus > Carcharhinus amblyrhynchos. The sequence goes on from NC_137335.1 coordinate 62,045,559, forward strand.
CTTAAAAAGAAGCAATGAAGAAAACCTTATTTCTTTCTCCTTCCTACATTCAGTTGCCCTATCTGGCTTTTTTCTCTTTCAGTCCCGGTTTCTCCTTCCATTTCCATTAGCTTGACTCCGCTCTCTCAATATTTCTAACTGTCAAATTTGAACTTTGATTTTGGCTACCACCTAATTGGGCAGTATGGTGGCATGGTGGTTAGCTTTGCTGTCTCTCAGTGCCAGGAATCCAGGTTCAATTCCAGCCTTGGGTCACTGTTTGTGTGGAGCTTGCACATTCTCCTCGTATCTGTGTGGGTTTCCTCCGGGTGCTCCAGTTTCCTCTCACAAAGATGTGTGGGTTAGGTTGATTGGCCATACTAGATTGATCTGGTGCCAGGGGGATGCGTGGGGTTACGGGAATAGGGCCTAGGTGGGATTGATGTTGGTGCAGGCTCAGTGGGCCGAATGGCTTCCTTCTGCACTGGAAAGAGTTCAAGGATAGCTCCAGGAGCAGCCAGATGCCAAGGCGGGCTGGTTAAAAAGCGAATCTCGGCACTCTTCAACTTTGTCCTGGTTGTAAAAACTCACCTGACGAAGTTAGTGGTGTTTGCTAACAAATAAACCTGTTGGACTTCAACCTGGTGTTGTGGGACCTCTTACTGTATAAAAATTAAAAACAGCCCTCAAGCCCTTACCCTTCACATCCCTTCATCTCCACTCACTCCTGATGTCCCATCCATGTCAATGTATGCCACCCACCCAAACCTATGGCCCTCATGCACTCTATGCCATCACATGCCCCTCTACCTACCCCAATGGTCCTCTCCTATCCTCAATGCCAAATTAAGCCAACAGATGACCCCCCCCCCCCCGAGCCCTTTAAAACCCCTGTGCCATCCTAGTACCAACCCATGCCACTCTACTTTGCCCTTACAGCCTCCATGCCAACTCACCCAATATCCACCTTGGGCAGATCTCAGGAGCCATAGTTAGATGAATAAAAATAAAGTTCTAAGTAACTATTACAGGCTTCATCATATTAAAAAAATTACTCTCATTGATAAACCTCATTCAACATGTCTAAATCTCTTGATCTTCCTGTTTGATAACCCCAAGTTCTGTTCCCATATTTATCATTTGCACATATGAGGATTTCTAGACTCCTGAACTAGTTTTAGATCTGCCACAACCTTGACCTGGTAATGTCTGGGACCTGGAGCTTGATCATGACCTTGAGCATTACTGTTTCCTCTATTTCTTTATGCCATCAGAATATGACTAACTTTCCAACAGGCATAGCATTTTGACTGGAAATGTCCTTTGAAAGAGCATTTAAATGGTTGATGCTGCCATAGCAATGGTAGCATCTTCTGTCTGAGACTGAATTTGGTTGCTGTAGACTTTTCTGCTGGCTCGGAAAATGAACCCCTTTGCAATTTGCAACTATCTTTTTCTGTCATTTACATGGCTGAGGTCTCATCGCAAGCCTGTTTCCACAGCAGCTTATAGTCTTTGCTCAAAAGTTTAGCCTGGATTTGTTTGTGCTTTAGGTATCCTACAAACACATCTCTATGATTGATTTCTAAGTTTGCACCATAACCACAGTGACAAGAGAGTTTATTTAATTTGATCTATAACGATCACTGTTATATGTTTAAGTGATTGTAGATTGCTTTAAGGGATGATCACCTGATTTGATAGTGGTGTCATTAGGGTGTTGCACAGGTTTTAGTTCCAGTTTGGATTCTGTATAGGAGAGAGGTTCTAGAATTAAACTGTTGTTGTTAGTTTGCATCTATGTGTGCAAGCCACTCTTCTCTTTTTGTTTAAAACCTACAACCCACAACATAGTTAGGACATTACACTCACTTTGTACCTGAATACAATATGCACCCGGAGCAATCTTTCAAATTGCTCAAACTTCCTCATAATCAGCTTTAGGTGTTCCAAAGATAAGTCACAATATTCTTCAGTCCTTAATTTCTTAAATGAAATGGAAGAGAAAATTCCATCCCAGCCTCATCACCAGATTTCCGTTATGTATTTCACCAAGTACGATTAACTCATAGTCAGCTGCAGGCAGCCATTATTGAACTAAGTTTATTTGCATTACCCGCCCCCTCCCCCAACAGAGAGGCAATATAATAAAATGCTTAAACCTTGCAATATATTGCAAACTGCATCACCAGTACTCCAAATAACATGGTTCCCCATCGTTTGCTACCAACATGTTCTGCACTGTCTGACATATTTCTCCAGACAAACTTGAAATAAAGTACAGTTTATTTCCCTGTTTCTTGTATGAATATTGGAAATTGGCATTTCTCGCCTCAATGCTTCCTTAGTGATGGTGGGGCAGCATGGTGGCACACTTGGTAGCACCGCTGCCTCACAGCGCCAGAGACCCAGGCTCAAATACTGGCTTGGGTCACTGTTTGTGCAGTCTGCACATTTTCCCCGGGTCTGCGTGGGTTTCCTCCCAAAGTCCAAAAGATGTACTGGTTAGGTGTATTGGCCATGCTAAAATTCTCCCTCAATATACCCAAACAGGTATCGGAGCTTGGTGACTAGGGGATTTTCACAGTAACTTTATTGCGGTGTTAATGTAAGCCTACACATGACACTAATAAATAAACTTTAGTGTTTCTCAGTGGAAGGAATAAAATTGGTAACTGGCTTCTGTAGCTCTGGTGCTGCTTTATAAGATTGCCTTATAACTAGTTTAACCATGTCTGCTGCTGTGATAGCTGATTCCACCTCTTCTTTTTCTAGTGTGTTGATCGTTGTTTGGTGATGGTGGCAGCTAGGCATCTGCTGTTCAGACAGCAGCTAACTCTCCTGTGTAATCCAGCCATGCCCTTGTTGCTGTGCCTTTCCACAACATCCCCAATGACCAGCTTGGAAGCAGATAGATGGGCAACAATGAGTCAGTCTGAAATAATTGAAGTATTTCTTAGTCATGGGACAAATTCTTTATTTGTATATGCTGTGAGATGTGGTGAATTATTGCTTGTACGCACGCCATGAGTTACTGCTGAGCTCAGTGAGAACCAGCACAGAGCTATTTAAAATTGTTTGTTCCTCAATTCTCAGTTAGCAGTTAGCTGGCTGGAGTTCACATCAAGGTTGGGAACAAAATGATGATTTCTCCCTTTCCTGACCTTCTCCCAGCTGACCTTTCTAACTCTGGATTGCTGCTCACTTTTTAAAAAAAAACATTGCAAAGGCCAAACATTTATTATGAAAATAAACTAAGCCTTGTGACGCACAGAGCTATCAATTAGGATTTTAAGAAGTTAATTTGGGATCCGAAGAAACAGTATGATACAGCGTGCTTTAACATCAGTAAGGATTTGGTGTGGCAGAAATTGCCACAGTTGAAGAGCAAGTAGCAAAAATCACAGATATTTTATTAATAGCTTATCTTTCGCTGGCTGTAGTCTTGAAAGAAAGCCCCGGGTTCAGGCACTGCTGTGTGCTGAGATACGTTCAGTGTTTTTCTTGTAATCTTGAGTTGGCTTCCACTTTCACGATCACTTTTGTGGGTGCCAACATCTGCCTCTCAGCCGGCTAGATGGTAGGAAGTTCCCAGGTGGTCTCTGTCACAAGTGGCTGGGCAACCAGGAAATGCTGCACTCACCAGCATTGTTCGAAACTATAGCCTGATTTGAACTGGTGGTAAGTCGAGCCTGTAGTGAGTTTGTAAGCTGAGCTGTTAACTGTGACCAATTCTAAACATCCGCTGCTGCCAGGTGGGCTGAATAACAGTCAGGCTGTACAACTTTCTGTCTAAATAAACCAAGGCAATGCACCTGATTAATGTCCTGATACATTACACATCCTGAAGATTGAGCAATGCCACAATTCAAAACGCACCAAGGTTTCATTTGTCATACACACAACAAATTTCATTCGCTAAATAAATGAAGCCCTGAATCCATTGAAGCATCACTTTTGGTTCAGCAAACTTAGTGCAGAAAACTATGCTTTATCTCACTCCAATGTCTTTTACAGAAGAAAAAAATAATTCAATTACTTACGCTGCAGTAATTTTTTTTATAATTTTGAAGGAATAGGGAAGGAGTGAGACTGACATTTCCAACTGATTTCACCTTGCTTCGCTTCTGTAACACAACGGCTCCATTACCCCCTACGTTCACCCCTCCATTCAACCGGGTATCCTCAAACACCATTAATAATCTCACAGGAGATTGAAAAGGTATATAAGTGGTACATTTGTTCTGTCTATCACATCGGACATGTGTGTGAAAGTTTATTTTGTGCTGTAGACAAAAGTATACAAAGCTTATCATTTACCATGTACAAAGAAGCAGAAAACACTGTTGACTCTGGAATCAGAGGAGACCCAATAGCATTTGGTGTGGTCTAGCCAGTATTTGATGACGGATGACTACACTTGATGTGCATCACTTGCACAAAATTGGCCAAAATTTCATGTTCATAGAGCAGCAACAATTTAAAGCCGAAGAAGTAAGAGAACTTGTAAATTAAAAATAAGGAAAACTTGAGCAAGAAAAGTTGTAAGTGAATAAGCAGCAGAAAACTGAAGGATTGAACGCAGAGGATAGTAGGAAAAAAACACCAAATGTTCCAGACATGTAACCTAATTAATTATGCAGCTGGGTGTTTTGCACTGTACTCCATTGTGGGGCAGGCATGATGACACATAGTCTGCCTTCATATCTGGGCGCCATATTCAAAAGGTACCCAACATCACTGACTTGCTATTAAAGAACAGAAGTGGACCACCTAAACATATCGATGGCTCTCCAGGAACATTCTAAGGCTCGATGATGGACTCCTCAATGAATTTGGAAGATCTACCCATCCTGAACTCCGGAGGCAACCCCAGGTGTTGTTCTGGCAGGTCCTGACGTCCACATGCCAGCTTGTCCCAAACGTGTTTCGTGCCGACCTCTTTTCCTGTCGATGTCGTGCAGAATTTGGTATGGCCACAGTCGAGCCTTCTCCTTCATCTCATTAACAGGATGCAAATTTCACGCCAACCTCCAGCGGGATTTTTGATTTGCCACGGCAAGTACCAGTGGAAGATATAAATACACTTTGACGTGAAAGCAATTTCATGGCCTCCTGCCATATTCTGCCCCCATGCCAACTATTGAAAGTGCTGGCGAGGGTTTGGAAGAATTCCACCCTTAGACCTAGAAGACTTTTTATGTCTAGAAGCCTGAGGTGACAAAACAGCTGCTTACAATTGTTTGATTGCTTCATTTAAGAAAATTACCCTAAGATCTTACATCTAGATTTTTATCACATCATAAATTATAATATATGATGCAGGTAATTTGTCTTCTTTGTTGGTGACTTACAGTGCTTGTTTCTATTTCAGTGTAATCTTCAGGGTTTTTTTGCATGTGCTTTTGGCTAATTTCCAAGAATTTTTGTTCAAGATTAACAGGTTTTTGATAAGTAAGGTTATCATAGGATATGCAGTACAGGCAGGTAAATATATTTGAGGTACAGAACAGCCAGGATCTAACAGAGGGCTGAAGTGTCTTTTTTGACTTGATTTGACTTATTATTGTCAAAAGTATTAGTATACAGTGAAAAGTATTGTTTCTTGCACAATATACAGACAAAGCATTTTGTTCATAAGTACATAGGGGAGAAGGAAAGGAGAGGGTGCAGAGTACAGTGTTACAGTCACAGCTAAGGTGTAGAGAAAGATCAACTTAATATAAGATAGGTCCATTCAAAAATCTGATGGCAGCAGGGAAGAAGCTATTCTTGAGTCAGTTTGGTATGTGACCTTAGACTTTTGTATCTTTTTCCTGACAGGAGAAAGTGGAAGAGAGTCTGCCTGGGATGCTTGGGATCCTTGATTATGCTGGTTGCTTTTCTGAGGCAGCAGGAAGTGTAGACGGAGTGAATGAATGGGAGGCTGGTTTGTGTGATGAACTGGTCTTCATTCACAATCCTTTGTAGCTTCCTGTGGTCTTGGTCAGAGCTAAGCTGTGATACATGCGGAAAGGATGCTTTCTATGGCGCATCTGAAAAAAATTGGTGGGAGTCATAGCGGATATGCCGAATTTCCTTAGTCTCCTGAGAAAGTAAAGGCATAGGTCGGCTTTCTTAACTATAGTGTTGGCATGGAGGGAACAGGTTGTTGGTGATCTGGGCACCTAGAAACTTGAAGCTCTTGACCATTTCCACTTCATTCCCGTTGATGTAGACAGGGGTATGTCCTACACCACACTTCATTAAGTTGATGACTATCTTCTTCATTTTACTGACATTGAGGGAGAGATTTTTAGCATGAATCTTTTTGAGACATTTTATGATGCACAGAGTGTGGGAGATTCATTTTGAAAATCCTGTTTAAAAAACAGCGAGAGTTACTCTAGTTTTTACACTAATTCGGTACTGAGAATTGTTTTGGGAGAATACCGGCATCTCTATGGGGGCGAATCTCCCAGAATAATTCTAAGTGTCAAATTTACGTAATAACTGGAGTAAATCCTGCTGGTTATTTTAGCGGGAGTTTCAAAATGAATCTCCTACACTCTCTGCACTGCAGAGTGCACTAACATGAATCAATCCAAAAATATGGGGGTGGAGCCTATTTCCACTGGACAGACAAGCAACATAGCGCTGAACAGGCGACTGCGCACGCACCAATTTGTCAGCGCCAAGATTAGGCACATGCGCAGTATCTCGCACAGCCGGCCTCCTGATCGCTGGCTAGCCCCACAATACCTGCAACTCATTCCGCACCCCCCACCCCCACAGGCCCGATGCTGACTCCCCCTCCGCCCCAGATGTGTCCAAGCCCGCCTTGATTTCCCCCCCCAACCCCTCACCCCAATCTCCTGATTTCCCCTTCCCCCATTGGCAGTCCCAACCCCCCCACCCCTCCCTCATCCCAACGGCCAGCCCAATTACTGGCCTCCCTCCCTGTCACTCAGCCGAATGCAGATTGGCAGTGGGACCCGCCACCCCCATCGATCATCTCCATTAGGCCCCAGCCCCATTGCATTGCCAAGGGCCAGGCTGACAATGCCCAGAGAAGACACCCCCCCCAGCATCCGATCCTCTGGGGGGCCTCGATTGCCCCCTCTTCATTCCAGCGGCATCCAGCTGCCAGCTCCCTGCGAGTGGGGAGCTACTGTAAATGCCGCTGGAATGAAACACTTCTGGCGCAGCAGGGAGAGGATGGCGGGCCCAGAGCCATGCACACTCTCCAGTCCAAATGTCCCCAGTACCTTCATACTGTATCTTAGTGCCCCCTATGAGGCAGCGCAGTCCCCATTCGTTCAGTAATACTGCCCAGTCAGACACCATCAGCCACACAGTGACCAGTCCACTCTGCAGGCTCTCCTCCAAGTCACGCACCGCCTGGCTTGGAAGCACATTGCTGTTCCTTCAGTGTCGCTGGGGCAAATTCCTGCAACTCCCTCCCTCCCACCAGCACTCTGGAGTGTACCACGTGGACTGCAATAACTATACACCACCCTCTCAAGAGTAATTAGAGATGAGTGATAAATTCTAGCTTTGCCAGTAATGCTGACATCCTGCAGATGAAAGTGCTCTGCATTCCTAATCTCTCCACAATATTTCTAAAGCCCTCCTTGAGTGCTTACAGACCCCAGCGTCATCTCAGCGCTCCAACATCCCCACCCTTTTGAGTCCTCCTGGTCTATAATTTTCACGTATTACAAAATAACTCATTCTCCAGCTCACTTGAGGAATGTTATGAAGAGCAGCAATTATGTTATAAATATTATTTGTTGTGTGGTGTAACGTTCCTGTAAGTACATTTGGCAATTCTCCCAAGCAATGCCAAGAAAGTGTTGCTTTGTCCTAATTTTAGATGGGAAAAAATTGAGTTCTTTCACTCATCTTAATTATTCTTGGCTATCTGCAATTGGAATTGGAATAGCAATTGGAATTTTGATGTAGCAGCAAAAGAACAGAGGGAGGATAGGGAGCAGTAAAGTCACTGTTATTTAGGAAAATGAGTAACTGTATGGCAGTGCAGAAATTACTACCTCACATTCAAAAAGTACAAAAGGTGGTGAGGATGGGATGCCTCACATCCTTTAAAAAGTACCTGGATCAGTACTTAGCACACCATAACATTCAAGGCTATGGGCCAAATGCTGGCATGTGGGATTAGGTGGGCAAGTCAGGGCATTTCATGCGTCGGTGCAGACTGCGGCTATATAGGGCATTGGTGAGGCCGCAGCTGGAGTACTGTGTGCAGTTTTGGGCGCCGTACTTACGCAAGGATATTTTGGCCTTGGAGGGAGTGCAGAGGAGGTTTACTAGGCTGATGCTGGAGTTGAGGGGGTTGAGCTATGAGGAGAGGCTGAATAAACTAGGCTTGTACTCGTTAGAGTTTAGAAGAATGAGGGGAGATCTCATTGAGATGTATAAGATGATGAATGGGATGGATAGGATAGAGGTGGAGAGACTCTTCCCGCTCAGAAAGGACAGTAGGACTAGGGGGCACAGCCTCAAGATAAAGGGGGGGGGGGGCGGTTTAGAACGGAGTTGAGGAAGAACTTCTTCACTCAAAGGGTGGTGAATCTCTGGAATTCTCTGCCCGTTGAAGTGGTGGAGGCTACCTCGCTAAATATTTTTAAGACACGGGTTGATGGGTTTTTGATAAGAGAGGGGATTAAGGGCTATGGGGAGAGGGCGGGAATGTGGAACTGAGCAGCGACAGATCAGCCATGATCTTATTGAATGGCGGGGCAGGCTCGAAGAGCCAGATGGCCTACTCCTGCTCCTATTTCTTATGTTCTTATGTTCTTCTTCACTGTCATATTCTGTGATTCTGTACATAAAGTCATAATTAGCTGAATGAAACATGTACAAATTTAATTTTAAAAACTTTAACCTGTCACTGGGCGGCACGGTGGCACAGTGGCACTGTGGTCAGCACTACTGCTTCACAGCCCCAGGGACATGGGTTCAATTCCTGGCTTGAGCCACTTGTCTGTGTGCCATTTGCACATTCTCCCCATGTCTGCATGAGTCTCCTCCGGGTGCTTCGGTTTTCTCCCACATTCTGAAAGACATGCTGGTTAGGCGCATTGACCCGAACAGGCACCTGAGTGTGGCTGCTAGGGGAGTTTCACAGTAACTTCATTGCAATGTTAATGTAAGCCTTACTTGTGACTAATAAATAAACTTTAAATTACTCTCCAATTCCAGAACTCTACTGCTTTGATATACCAGTAGTGTGGAATTAATCAGACCTCTGCGATTCATGGCATCACTTTAGTCCAGTACTTTGGGAGTAGAAAAAGGAAGATCTGGAGAAGTAAAGCAATTTTTATGACAGCATTATAATGTTCTATCACTGTTCTATGTTTTAGGTAAATCTTTACATCTACAGTGTTTTCCGGTTCACTGGTTAGGCATTCATACATCATAATCCAGGGAATTCCAAAATCCAGAAATGATTTGATCTTAAAATTTCTGAAGTGGAGAGGTTAAAGCGTATAACCACCGGCTGAGACTTTCCCTGCCCAAGACCACAAAAAACTACAAAGGGTTGTGAATGAAGCCCAGTCCATCACTCAAACTAGTCTCCCATCCATTGACTTTGTTTACACTCCCCACTGCCTCGGAAAAGCAGACAGCATAATTAAGGACCACGTGCATGCCAGACATACCTTTTTTCCACCTTCTTCCATCGGGAAAAAGAAACAAATGATGTCATGTACAAACGGACTCAAGAACAGCTTCTTCCCTGCCGCTATCAGGGCCTACCTTGCACTAAGTTGATCTTTCGCTACACCCTAGCTACGATTGTAACACTACATTCTGCACTCTCTCATATCCTTCTAGATGAATGGTGTGCTTTGTCTGTATAACATGCAAGAAACAATACTTGTCACATATATTAGTATACAGTGAAAATAATAAATCAGATCAAATTAAATTCCAGCTCAAAGTCCCTCAATGTGGGTGGGAACCAGAAATGTTTCCCGGAGCGGAGGTTGGTGGGAATTCATGCACAATTGCGCAATGCTGCCTGAATTAATTATATAGTTGGGGGTTTTCTGACATGGCATGGTGGGCGGGCTGGATGACATGCGCTCCACTATCATTTTCAGGCGCCATATTTAAAAGACACCCAGACATCAGTCAACCGACTGTGGAAGGAGCAGATCTCAGGGATCTTCAGCTCCAGATTCAGTGACACTTACCATGGTGTGCTGGTCAATGCAGTGGAGGACAGGAAGGCAATTCTGTAACCCAAAGATGGAAGTAGGAGGCCAAGCTGTCAGACCAACCCGGCATGGGAGGTAATGTCCAGGGTGGTCATGCTCGTCTGCACCAAAGGACTGCCCTGCAATGCTGCAGACGGATGAACAACCTCATTCGCTCCGCCAGGGTAAATAAAGCCTCAACTGCTCATATTTCACTGAAGGGGCCATGGGCCTCAGGGGCAAGGTCACCTCAATGCGGCCCCTGCATAAAAAAGCTAATCAATGTGATAAGATGTTGCCTCATAGCCCCACTGCAGTTTACCTAGTCTGCAAGTGAAGAGGCCACTCTGAGTTCCTGACCTTTGCACACACAGAGCTCAGATGCTGTCTGGGAATAGGGGGCAAGGGGAAATGGAGTTAAACCACCAGCAAGCATCATTAATGACAAGCTGCTGTGAGCCTGCTATCTCCATGGACTCACTGCTCTGGAGGATGCTGTCCCAGAAACCTTGTGGACAACCTGCATCAATTGCATGGCACACAGTGCAGAGGGTTATTCGTAAGACCAGAAGCTTGAGAAAGATACCGAAGCCCAATTATTCTGAACACCATCTTCTCCCTTTGTGCAGGAAATGTTAAGGCAACAGGAGAGTGTGTGTTTGTGTGTGTGTGTGTATGTGTGTGAGAGAGAAAGAGAATGAGAGATAGAGAGAGAGAAGATGGAGAGGACTGGCCTGATATGAGGAAGGGCAGGCAGCTGAGCTGGCAAAGGAGAAATTGGACCAAGCTTGTGCAGCTGGAGAGGTCAGCCTCCATCCAGGAAGGATCCAAGCTTAATGGCTTGCAGTGTGAAGATCCACACCCTGGAAGTTCCTGCAGCATTATAAATCACATGGTTGATTCTCCAACCATCCAGTGGTGTATGCGATATTCCAATGTCTACAACCCCTGGCGCCCTCCATCTTCCAATCTCAGCAAGCTAACTGAGGGCTTCTTCCAGTCAGTCCTGACATGTTTATGCCACGTTGGTCCAGACACATTCCGGACTGGTGTGATATCCCTCTGGCGGCACGGATAATTTGACGGGAAGCCAATTCCATTTGGGCCTCCATCTGCATCCTATTAGTAGGATGCAAAATGTCTTCACACCAGCCTCTAGTGACCCACCGATGATGGACAGGAGTGCATGTTCAGGAAACTGTTTATTTCAGCTCCCACTGCTACATTGTTCCCCCACTCTAACCCGTCATTAAACTGGCCATTGTTGAGCCTGGAAAATCCCCTACTGTCTTCAGGACATTCCTGTCAGAAAGCATCACATTTCATATTGCATCCACCAGGTGGCAGTTGATCCAATCAAATGGAGGAATGATTTTATATTTTGTGAATTTACAAACCGAAGGAAAAGTCGCATTGGTTCAGTGAAATCAAAAAAGCATTGTGGTTTAAAAAAAGGGCTCTTACCTCCTTAACATTGTTAACCTCTGTCGCATTCATGAGGTTATTTGTGATCGTGACCGCAAGTCTTTTTCAGAATCCTAGATCTTGCACCTTCACAAATAAATGTTTTCCCTGCAGTATATCTGTTCTTTTGAGCTTCTTAAATAGCGTAATGATAAAATGCCCTCTATGCTAAGCTCTAAATGTGACGCACAGGGCTCTTGCCACCTGTGTTCCTTGAAATGACTCTCCGGACTTCATTGGGATAGAATTTGGGAAACTGGCTGGAAGGCAAAACATCTGCAGGTATGGGTCCTGTCCCAAATATACTGAGGGCAGTTTTAACCTTCCTCATCGGGCGGAAGGCTTAGATGGAGACTAAAGTCAAGTCGGGGGTAAAACCAGCATGAACTCATCAGTTTCCTGATAGGTCTGGGTTAAAATCAGCCAAGCAGATTCCAGAAAAGGGATGGCCATTAATGAAGGGGAAAAGACTAGCTGGTTTATCAATCCTCTGCTGCACCAATGTTTCTTGTGTAAGAACAGCAATCTTCATCAATCTCAGTGAGAGGTCTTTAAGTGATTTGGCCTTAATGTGCCCACCTCCAGAGACAGCCTCATTGTACAGCCACGTAGCAACGGAAAGTCAGATGTCTCAATCAGAACAGTTGCATTTCAAATAACCATTGGAGCATCATGGGTACCTCTTTCCTCCCTTCCACCACCCATAGCCAGTAACTTCCCAGGACAGTCCAAAAGATCAGGGTCAATAGGAAAACAAATACCCTGGAACTTTCTACTTTGACCACTTTAGGCGGATCAAACCTAGCCCAGAAGATCACATAGGCCAAAGTGTTCGCTACAAAAATACTTAAGGGAGGATAGAGAAGTGTTCTGTGTCGAGGTCCTTATAAGGATTTTAACCTGATTTAACCAAGAGGGACAAGGCACACACATCAGCACATTTTAATTCCACAATCATTTCATGTAACTCATTTACTATCACTTAATTTGTGCCATGTCTAAGCATTGCTGAAATAACCTTTTGGTTGTCAACTTCTGCAATGTACATTTGAAACCATTTCTATTATTAACAAATATAAATTCATGGTCATTGATAATTGTATCTGAGAAAATGTATTCCCAAACCGATCAGTAGCGTGCAACAAGGAATTGGGAAATTAAAAGAGTCTCACATTGGTTAAATCAATATTGCCCCGAATAATCCTCAAATAAATGCAAAATTTTGCACTGTTGGGCAGAGCATCTAGTCTAGAGACTGTGATTGATTTGATTTATTATTCTCATTTATATTGATATACAATGAAAAGTATTGTTTCTTGCATGCTATACAGACAAAGTATACTGTACATAGAGAAGGAAAGGAGAGACTACAGAATGTAGTGTTATATTACTTTACATTAAATTGGTCTTTCCTTATATTAAGTTTCCTTTTATTAAATTGATCTTTCTCTACACCCTAGCTAGAATGTAGAGAAAGATCAACTTAATATAAGGTAGTCCATTCAAAAGTCTGATGGCAGCAGGGAAGAAGCTACTCTTGAGTTGGTTGGTAGTGACCTCAGACTTCTGTAACCTTTTCCTGATGGAAGAAGTTGGAAGGGAGTATGTCCAGAGCGCATGGGATCTTTGATTATGCTGGCTGCTTTTCCAAGGCAACATGAAGTGTAGACAGTGGCAATGGGGGGGAGGCTGGTTTGAGTGATGGAGGAATGATGATGTGTCTCCAAGTCAGGATAGCGTGCGACTTGAAGTGGAATTTTCAGATGGTGGTGTTTCCATGCACCTGCTGCCTTTGTTATTCTAGGTGGTAGAGGATGAAGTTTGGGAAGTGCTGTTGAAGGAGTCTTGGTGAGTTGTTGCACTGCATCTTTTAGATAATGCACAGTGCTGCCGCAGAGTGCTGGTGGTGGAGGGCAGTGAATGTTTAAGGCGGTGGATATGGTGTCATTTAAGCAGACTGGATTGTCCTGGATTTTGTTAAGTTTCCTGAGGGTTGTTGGAGTTGCACTCATCCAGGCAAGTGGAGAGCATTTCATCACAAATCTTTTATTTTCCTCCCATTTCAATAAACATGTGCAGAACTGGGAAGCAACGCTTTACCGATCTCAATTCCCAGCTTTTTCCACCACATTTTCCTTCTGTTAAATTGACTGGCCACCAATGAAGAAGATGTTGGTGGGCCTTCTGCCTCTGATTAAGGGGTGTGAGAAGTTTTCTCAGGATCTGCTACTGTGATTGTGCCTTCTTTTCTGATGCAAGTTCCTCCCAAACATTAGGCCTTTGTCAGGGGTGTGAATATGGTTTGGGTCATCAAACCAGGTGTTACTGAGTCTTGACAAATATATTTGAGGTTAAAAACAACTGTCCAGGCACTCAGGTAGTGCATCCGGAAAATCTGACCACAAACTTTATTTCAGCAACGTTTTATTTCCTTGTCTTTTTCTGTGAATTTGATGGCTAGAATTTTTCAGTCCTTTCTGGCCACAATCCACAGATGTTTGATAGACATTGGCTTGCCGCACCCACCAAGGTGGGGCTGGAAAATCCCAGCTGAGGTGCCTCTGCTAAATGTCAGCTATGTAAATTCTTTTCTTGTACTCAATTGAAGTACTTGGAATATAACCAACTACCCTGACATTCACACGATCAAATCATTACAATGAGAAGCCAAACATTTTTTCATCACAGAATCGCTACAGTGCAGAAGGAGGCCATTCAGCCCATCAAATCTGCACCAACCACAATCCCATCCAGCCTCTATCCCTGTAACCTCAAGCACACATTTACCCTTCTGACACTAAGGAGCAATTTATCATAGCCAGTCCATCTAATTTGCACATTTTTGGACTGTGGAGGAATCCGGAGCACCCAGAAGAAACCCATGCAGACGGGGAGAGTGTGCAAACACCACACAGCCAGTGACCCGAGGCCGGAGTTCAACCTATGTCGCTGGTTCAGTGAGGTAGCAATGCTAACCACTGTACCACCATGTCGCATGAACTAAAAAGGGTGAGTTGGGGTGGGGAAGGGGGGATTTTATTCTAATCTGTACAAGTTCGTAAGATCTTTAGTAAATTTGATCAGGAGTTTGTAGGCCAGATCTTGTGCACTTCTACACGCATTTGTACAAGCCTCAAAGTTGGATGTTATAGTATCAGTATCCATAATAATGAACCACTCAGCGGAAACCAACCACTATTGACTGGCAGTGCTGAAATGTGGTATAATTGAGGTTGGTATCAGGTTGTGGATTGAGGGCAATCGAAGAAACCAACGAACAGTGAATACAAGCTGGCTTTCCCCACAGCATTTTAATATTGACTCATAATGGGATTTTCCTTGTGCTGTGCACTGCATTCTTGCCAACCACAAGGGTACACCAGAAAATCCAGTGTGCCCTGTGCATAGTTTTCTTACTATTTAAATCATTGCGAGAAAATCATTTCTGACACATGCTCATGGAAGATGAACCCCTGCTCACCCCTTTCACCCCCTAGTAAATTAGTACTAAATCAGAAACTTACCCATTATGATCCACTATCAAACTCTATGATCATTTTGAGATGGTATTAGTTGACCACATCCTTTAAGACTGTAGTTTACTTGTTTTCAGAATCATATACAAAATAAGCCAATTACTGTTCTTCAGATGTCTTCAGCTTGAACGTGTTAAGGTAGGAGATCCATGGAATCCTGGTTCTTTGAAAATTTATTAAGTCTGCAATCTAGCCATGGCACAGTTTCCTAAAACCACACCTCAACTGCTGGCATACTTTGTTCTTGTATGTATTAGGAATTCAAATAGTGACTTGTTATTCAGGGATGTGTCCTTTAGCAAGTCATCTTGAGGATTACAGCAGTGTGTAAGGCTATGCTCTTCAACCTTGCCTACTAATAATCTATGACAGGATTTTACCCCCGTAATACACCCCCACCCCCCAACACCAGCATGAGGGCATGTAAAATGCAAGAGGTGGCAAGCCCACACCTGCTCATCATCCACCTCCTGAGGCGTCCCCCTAAATAAGGGAATGCCAAAATCGACAGTTCACCCCCATATGTAAACAAATAACTAGGAGCCAAGTGAGCTTGTTAACAAGCTAGTTAACCTCCACATTATGCTGCTCATGCCATCACAGGGTTGGCGTGGGCAGGTACGTAGGAGTGGGCAGTCTATTCTTTCAGAAAATTATTTTGAAGAGCGAGAAGGAACGGGGAAGGGGGGGTACCATCTTCACGGATGCCCTTAATGCATTGGATAGTATCCCTGCTTCCTTTCTCCCCACCTACATTTCAAAACCCATACCACTCCCCACTTCACACATGACCCCATCCCCGCCACCTCACCAAGCTGCCCAATCCCTTTCTATCCAATGCCACTGACTTACCTGAGTCTGGAATCCATTGAGGCCTTCATCCTGGGACTGCTTATATCCCCACTCTGAAAATTGTCACTTCTCTAGTACTCAATTTCTGCACACCCTTTCTTTGAAAAGCATGTTTTAAATCAACAAATAATTGCTAACCGTTTTCAACCCTTGCAGAAGATGCTTTAAGTATTGCTATGATATATTAGCTACACTATGACCAATTAAATAATACAACCCTAAGATCGAATACAAAATATGCATATGTAACATAAAGTCCAAGGTACTAATATACAAAAGTTCACTCACTCATGCCAAAGCTGAGGAATCCTTCAAGTTGGTGCAATAACTGATCATGTATCAATGTCTGATCACCAGTTATATGCATATATAAATCTAGTTTGTTCCATTAAGACCTTAACCACAGCAGTTATACTACAGATAAAATCGGAGATTCATCTCTGAAATACACCTGAATTTTGATAGTGTGGATTGTTTTTGTCAGAACGTGAAACGGCAGCTTATTTTCCAATCTACCTATTTTTCTTTGTATAGCATTGAGTCTAGTTTCCCGAAGGACACATGGGCAGGTGTCCTATCATTCTGATCCCTTGAACTCATTCATGTTGAACTCATGTATGGTTGATTTGATCCCTTCTGAGGAGCCCCGACCACTTTCATTGCTAATTGCGGCCTTTTCTCTTGGTAGACCAGGAATAATGGCTCCTCTGAACTATTTTAACACGTTAAATTTTAGTTCTATTTTCCAATAGAATACAGTCACCTTGCAATTCCCCATGTGTATAATTCAGTCCATGCTGCAGAAGATACATTACATGTAACTGCCTGTTGTATACAGTATATTGTAAAAAATATTCACACATCAACCCGATATTTGCAAAACTGGCAATATGTGTGCCAGAAATGGCTGGCAGTTAAGGCCAAGCTGATCAGAGCACAGTGAACTGATTGTCCAAGTTTTCAAGTTAAGCTTACTTGTATAATTAGCACAAATTCCCAGCTCAGCTTTAGCTGGAAGTTTGGTTAACAGGAGGTGAGCAGAATGTTGAGTCCTTATTTAAAGGGATGTGTCCACTTGGCAGGTTAAATTCTTGAAACACCATGAAGAATGGTGGCAAAATAAGCCAGTCCTGTACTTAACTCTTTAAACTTCTGCAGTGGCATCCTTACAATACTTGCAGAAACATTATTCTTCAACCAGATCTACTTTCTCTTCAATAGCTTCCTTCACTAATGTGACTTCTTAAAATAATTTGCTCATTTAGATCATGCGTTATTGGAACCCACCAACAAATTTTCATTTTCACCACTTTCTTTGGTACCATTTAGATCTTAGCAGCTACCAAGAATGTGCTCAGAGAGTATCAGCAAAAGAAAATAAAATTAATGCAATTACAAATGCTATTGAGCAATTACAACAAATGTATGGAGCAAAATGCAAAGAACATAAATAATAACTGAAAAAAGGAAATAACCTTGGCAAGCAAATTCAGCAATAGTAATTTTCCTTTAAGAATCCCACTTGAGCAAGCCAGGTCATATTGTCCATTTTATACAGGAAAGCTGAGCACCAGGGGTGGAGTTTGGTCCTAAAAATATAAAATGCATCAAGGTGATTTGCATAATTTTTAAATGTCTGATTAAACCTCAGTTAAGCTGCTGTGCAACCTCACCTGCAGCTTGAAATTTCTTTCGTGCACCTTGACGAAAGAAGGGACCATTTGTCCCAATTTTACCAGTCCCTCACATCCATAGGAAAGCTTGACACTGGGAGAGGAATCTTTCATCATAGATTTAGTCAATACTTGCAGAAACATTATTTTCTTGGAGGTTTCTTGCTTGCCCAGCTGCTTGCAAAGGCCCGGCCCACACTCTCACCTGTGATCACCTGGACGTCCATCCTCACTATGCGCCACCCTCCTGCATCAATCAGAAAGTGAATAGACTCTTCCTTCCCCTACTGCATCATTTTTGACCCCCCTCCCCCCGCCAACCCAGTGTCAAATATTTTCGTAACCCATAAACAAAAGTATTTAAAAATAATTTTTTATTTTCCTGCCCCTAAAGAATCTTCTCCTGGATTGTTCACAACAATATCCTGGACAATTAGTCTTTAATTGCTGGAGGCTCCAGGTGATCCTGAACATTTGGCAGCTCCTAGCATGGCATCTACCCATGCTTCCAACTCTGTTACCATATTAAATTGAGTAGGCTGTAGGGAGAGAAAAGGAACAGTGGTTTCTGGAATGGATTGAAAGTTATTCACATCGCAGGCTTCTGACTATTGATCCCTGAGATCAGAATGCAGACCTACCACCTGGAATTCGGCCTTCAGCTCAGATTAGTAGCTCCTTAATGCTGCCTGAGGCATACCTGGGCCAACCTGAACCTTGTGTGTAGCACAGAAAACTTCTGGCAATTTTGACTTCAACTAGGAAAGCCGTTAAAATGATTTGTGTGGGAAATGGCAAAACACTTTGTAATCCTGATACAGTTGGAAGCACTATTCCTGAGTTTTAGCTTATAATCCATTTTTTGGGCTTTTGTGTGAAACTATCTGACCTTATGAGATGAATGTCGTACAAACTAAAAATCCTTCAATAGCATTGTTGGCTTTTGTATTCAATAAGGAAAAATACTACCCTTCTTTTAAGAGCTGGTAAAATCTTGACATTGAAACTAAACTTTGACATAATATCACTTTGAATTCATTTTAATGAATGTTCTCAAATTTTGGTGCTTAATCATATCTAGAAATGCAGCCTGTGCACATAGAGCATGGACTGCAAGATTTCCCACGAGAAACAATCCACTTTAGTAATTCTTGAGGTTTATTACGGAAGTTGAGGTTTGCAGCGTCTGATGAAGTGGAGGTAAACAAGATGCAGAGAATAGGCCGTTGAAGCAAAATAGGGACTTGGCTGTGTTGGCAGGTGCGTGTTCTGGTTATGCATATGACTACTTCAGGAAGTTTGTTAACCACTGCTAATGGGTCACTGCTAGGTCACAGCGATAAATGGTAAAAACTGCGTTAAGCAATGCTTTACTTTTTACCTAGATGATTTGCACTAGTATTATATCAAATAATACTAAATTTCAAGAAAATATTTGTATTCTGACTTCAATGGGGACTGTTTTTATATATTTTCACATTTCAGATTATTTAGAATTTTTTACAAAATCTGTTGTAAATAGATTGTAAACAGGTCTGTGGTAGCACTCAGTTACAGTGCTACTTTTCAGCATTAATTGAAATGGTACATAGTAAATTTTGTTGATTTTAGTCCATATTTGGAGCAAGATGCATTGAAAATAATAAAAATGGAAAGCGTGGGACAAACCCAGCCTGCCTGATGTCATCTGTGGAGAGATAAACAGAGTTAACATTAAGTCCAGTATGATTCTTCCTCTGAACTCACTTTCCAGTACTCATAGAATCTCTACAGTGCAGAAGAGGCCATTTGGCCTATTGAGCCTGCACCGACAATAATCCCACCCAGGCCCTCCCTGCAACCCCAGGTAATTACAGTGCCAATCCCCCCGACACTATGGGTCAATTTAGATGGCCAATTCACCTAACCCACACACCTTCGGAGCATGGGAGGGAACCAGGGCAACCGGAGGAAACCCACATCGACATGGGGGGAAATGTGCAAACTCCACACAGACAGTCATCCAAGGCCAGAAGTGAACCTGGGTCCCTGGTGCTGTGAGGCAGCAGTGCAAACCACTATGCCACCTTGCTGCCCTTGGTCAGACCCAGCCTCACCCGCAGCTAGGATTCTGCAGTCCCACTGCTGTGAATGGAGATGTAGCTGAGCTCTGTCCTCACTGGCGGAGGTAGCAGGGCATATGAGTCTGGAGAATTCCGGTCTCTGTTTTCATTTCAGGCCTCCAGCATTGACAGACTTTTGCTTCTATTATATTGAATAATCCACTCTGCTGTGTTGTGCACCTTTGTTAAGAAATGTGTGGGTATAGATTTTGGCGCGTATTCAAACATCAACTGAGGTAGTCAGGCTGAAAATTAGATTCCAGTTCATAACGAGCCATTTTGGAATTGTTAAAGCAATTCGCTTCGTTCATTTGTGTAGTTTCAAAAATGTTTCATTGGAAAAAGTAATACCAATTTAAAAGAAGGTACATAATACACAAGTAGCATCAACCCACACACAGTTTTGCTTCACACCATCGCTGCAGTTATAGTGTAATTGCCGGGTGAGGACTCAATTGCACTTGCAGTCATTGACAACTGTTAAAAAGTAATATATAATTTAAGGTGAAAAAATGTGTGTCTCCTCATGAGATTTTGCTTTCATTCATTTTAAAATGCACGTGCAAATAAGGAATGTATCTGTAAGCTAGCTGGCATTATCATCCAACTCTCCAGGACACACTGATTAAAACCCTGAGACAGCACACAAATGCAGAGAAACGCAGAGCTGTAGAAAAATCCACTATCAGTTTTATCTGATAGCAAGTCTGGCAAAATGTGACAAATTCTGTTTTCTTTTTAACTCCAGAGCTTTTAGAACATATTTGGATTTTATTTAAACTAGGAATGACTGAAGATATAAAATACAGTCCCCGTGCCTTAATACTATTCAACAATAATTTATTACTGTACTTAATAAAAAAATTTAATTGCTATTTTAAAATTGATGGGTCAACAGCTATGGAGCTCTTGACCCATCAATTTAATAGCTCCAGCTATGGAAATTGTGTGATATAAAAACAGAAAATGCTGCAAATATTCAGTATTTGTGGAGAGAGGAACAAAGTTAATCAGTGGAATCTTCTCACTTCCCCCCCTACAAGTAGGCTAGCAAGCAAGGAACCATTAAATTGGATGCCATTGAGGCAGCACTGTGGTCATTGTCTAACTGCCTCCGCTGCTATTAGTCCTGTATTCTGTCTTCGAGATCTGGGGTCAGTTATATACCATGATTGCTGGTCTTACATTGCCTTGACCTCGGTGTTGGTCAAGAAGGGCTAAAGGTGGCTGGAAACGATGGAACCTTGCCAGCACCTAGGAATCTCTCTGCCGGGACCTCTAAATGACAACAGAATGGAGGTGCAGAGATCACAATGAAACCAGGGGTGGAAATTGCTTGACAATCCTGTCAAGTTTTAGACCTTTACATGCTCCTTGGATGGCTATATTATCCTACAGTTCATTGTGACTTCTGAACTACTCCCCTTGTAACTATAATCTTGATTTTGTGATTTTTCTTTTGTCCTGACAAGGGTGTTTGATATATGAGTACTGAGGCATACGTCACCTGTTATTCTTTGAAAGCCAGGAATATCCATTTATTTATAATGGAATTCATCCACTGGTATGCACTGGCAGTGGAACAAGGGAAAGCTCAGTTTATACTGTGTGACCGTTCACATTTGATCTTGATCTTTCCTTGTGGGGAGCAGGGTGGGATGGTTGTATGGCTTCAGTGTTGTGCAATTTTTTTGTTTTTTTAATTTGATTAATTATTGTCACATGTATTAGTATACAGTATTGCTTCTTGCATGCTAAAGACACAAAGCATACCGTTCATAGAGAAGAAAACGAGATAGTGCAGAATGTGGTGTTATAGTCACAGCTAGAGTGTAGAGAACGATCAACTTAGTGCGAGATAGTCCATTCAAAAGGCTGATGACAACAGGGAAGAAGCTGTGCTTGAGTCGGTTAGTACGTGACCTCAGACTTCTGTATCTTTTTCCCGACAGACGAAGGTAGAAGGGAATATGTCTGGGGTGCGTGTGCTTTTGTTTTCTAGCCCTGGCATTTATAATGGATCACAACATTATATGGTATTCTTTACTTTAATTATGGATAATATGAGTAGTGCCACAGAAGGGGGGGTGGGCAAGCTGTTTGGTTTAGAGGTAGTGGCTTTGACCTTCTAAGTCCTCACAATGGTTGAGAAAAATCCCCTTTAAAACCAATGGTGATGCGTTTTTCTTTTGTATTTTTGATATTTTGGGGTTAAAGAATCCTTGTGAAGGTATAGACAGATCATGTATCCTGGAAAAGATCAGCTTTTATTGTCATCGGCACATCTGGCATAGCTGGAGTTGGGGGGAATATTTACTGGTGTATGTCTGAGGGTAGTCATGATTGTCCAATCTTTCTTGGATTGGTTTCCTATATTTTCTTTCGCTGTGCAGGTTTGACAGTGTCTACTTGGTAGTAAGGTTTCTGGAATATGTGGTGAGCACATCATCCTGTTGGGAGGAGGATGCTCTTGTCCTTAAGAACATAAGAACATAAGAAATAGGAGCAGGAGTAGGCCATCTGGCCCTTCGAGCCTGCCCCGCCATTCAATAAGATCATGGCTGATCTGTCGTGGCTCAGTTCCACATTCCCGCCCTCTCCCCATAACCCTTAATCCCCTCTCTTATCAAAAACCCATCAACCTGCGTCTTAAAAATATTTAGCGAGGTAGCCTCCACCACTTCAACGGGCAGAGAATTCCAGAGATTCACCACCCTTTGAGTGAAGAAGTTCTTCCTCAACTCCGTTCTAAACCGCCCCCCCCTTTATCTTGAGGCTGTGCCCCCTAGTCCTACTGTCCTTTCTGAGCGGGAAGAGTCTCTCCACCTCTATCCTATCCATCCCATTCATCATCTTATACATCTCAATGAGATCTCCCCTCATTCTTCTAAACTCTAACGAGTACAAGCCTAGTTTATTCAGCCTCTCCTCATAGCTCAACCCCCTCAACTCCGGCATCAGCCTAGTAAACCTCCTCTGCACTCCCTCCAAGGCCAAAATATCCTTGCGTAAGTACGGCGCCCAAAACTGCACACAGTACTCCAGCTGCGGCCTCACCAATGCCCTATATAGCCGCAGCAAGACCTCCCTACTTTTATATTCAATCCCCCTCGCTATGAAGGCCAGCATCCCATTCGCCTTCCTGACCATCTGCTGCACCTGCAAGCTGGGTTTTTGCGACTCATGCACAAGGACCCCGAGGTCCCTCTGCACCGTCGCCTGCTGCAGTTTTTCTCCACGTAAGTAATAATCCTTCCTACCATTATTCCTACCAAAGTGGACCACCTCACACTTGCCAACATTAAATTCCATTTGCCAGTTCCTGGCCCATTTGCCCAGCCTATCTAGATCCTTCTGCAGACTCTCCACACCCTCTGCGCAATTTGCCTTTCCACCAATCTTGGTGTCATCAGCAAATTTCGACACCCTACACTCGGTTCCCTCCTCCAGATCATCTATATAAATGGTAAATAGCTGAGGCCCCAGCACCGACCCCTGAGGCACTCCACTAGTCACCAACCGCCAATCCGAATAGCACCCATTGACCCCCACTCTCTGCCTCCTATTTGACAACCAGTCCTCTATCCACGCTAACACCCTAACGTCGCTAACACGCTAACGTCCTTCCACGGGGTATCCCAATTCTGGAAGTCTGGACAACTCCTCTTCCTGTTGCTAAGGTTTCCTTGATGGAGTGGGGAGTGATGGTTGGAATCCTGTTGTTGGTGGACCCGGAGTGGTGCCTCCAGTGTTTCTCCATCTCCGAGGTTTCCTTTTGTTTTCTGGGTAAGTGGGTGCTGAATTTGGCTCAAGCTTCTTATATTTAGCCCTAAAGAGTTTCCTTCATTTTGTCAGTGGGAGGAGGATTGTATTTTCCTGAGATATCACAGGCGGGATTTTCCTGCCGCGCTTGCCTCAAAAATGGAGGATCCTACCTGAGGTCAACGACCTTTGCATAGTCAATTCCCATGGTGGGCAGGACGGAAAAATTCTGTTGGATGTCTGTGGATATCCTGACCATTCTGCTTCTGTCAGTTGGTGGGGTCTCCTTGGTCGAAAACGAGTTAAGTTTATCAGTTCATGGTGGGGTTTGAACTGCACCTCCAGTGTGGCTGGAGATGAGTGACGCTTGTTTGGTCATGAGCCCAAGCATGGCGTGAGAATCCTTGGCTTATTGGACTTTATTTTATCTGTGTTGATATTTCCTACTTTTTTAGGCTGTGCTGGCAAGGGTACCAGCTATTTTGAACATTTATATTTGGAAGGTGTGGAAATTACACTGTGTTATTAAAAGGAGAACAGTCTATCCTTCCCAAGATGCCTCTTTTTGGGGGGTCATTTGGACAGCTCTTCTTGTTAAGGTTTAGGTTTCGCTAATGGGAGGTATCCTGTTATCTGTGGGGCATGAGGGTGAGTTTAGATACTGGCGGTCTGTTTTATTCCTACTCTTCCCATGAGGCTGTGTAGCTGTGCTCCTGTTATCCTGTATGTAAGAGTCACTATCATGCTATATTAGGAGTTCAGGGTTGTATCCTGATGTTCTGCTTTTCCTGGAGTACCCTTTCATTGTTTGGAAGTTTTGGGGTGCAGTATAAGGTTAAGCTTGGTTTATTTGACCTCACAGGAGCTCCCTTATGTTGTGTAACCCGGTCCTTGTTATCCTGTGGCGAAAGGTGTGCATGTGCTGCATGTGTGAAAGTCTGCCATGTGCTCATGGCTTTATCCTGATGGTCCTCACTCTTTGTAATATCCTTTCATTTTCCGTACCAAGGGAGGCACCGATTACAACAATTACAATAAATTGTAATTGATAAGCTGAACATATATTTGCGGATTGATGCTTATTCTGTGCTGTGCTGGATTTGGGGGTTTGTTGCATTGTGTGGTAAAATGAAAACTCTTCAATACAAACATTCTTTTAAAAAGAAAACAAGCTCATGTGACACTGCATCACTTCCTGTGATGATGTATACTGCATCTCATGAGCGTATCTCATAGTTAGAATGAAGCCCTTAATCTACACTTCCACTCAAGTCTCTCCATTATATTACACTCCGGGGCACATGTCTCTGATTTCAATGTGTTTTTTATAGGGACAATTGCTGTGATGGTTTCACTAGTTTACCTGAATGTGCCCTCAGCATTTTTAGAGGAGATTGGGGTTTTAAGTTCTGTTTGTGGTCTCCTGACTCTGCTGAGCAGAAGAAGAATTTCTCACTGTATCATTATCTGTTTGGATGAAGTGGTGTCTGTTCAACCACTTGAACATAGTGAGTTTGGTCTCGGACCCAAACTGGCTCTCCTTGTTGGAGGTCTAGTGGGCTGCGTGCTTTGTGATGTTTGTCATAGTTCCATGTCGGCTGGAAGGATGTCCGTTCTCTTTCTTCATCACAAATTTATAGGTGTACTGATGGAATGGGTGTGTGTCTGGGAGATTTGGGAGCTGACTCCTCAGTCTTCATCCCATGAGGAGTTCCTATGCTGCTAAACCATTCTGCAGTGGTGTTGAATGCTCAGAAGTGCAAGTTGGATGTCACCATCTTTTTTCAGTAATACTTTCACAGTAGGTGCTCCTCTTTCCATTTCATCATTGGATAGAAACTAGAAGCAGGAGTAGGCCATATGGCCGTTGGACCTGCTCTACCATTCACTTTATCATTGCTGATCATCAAATTCAATATCGTCATCCCTGTTTCTCCCCATCTCCTTGATCCCTTTAGCCCTAAGAGCTATACCTATAGAATTGAATGTCCCTTTGTGAACTGGTAGTACAGAAAATCCAGACGATGATGTAAACT
The DNA here is from genome assembly GCF_965287045.1 of Carcharhinus amblyrhynchos. Lineage (NCBI taxonomy): Eukaryota > Metazoa > Chordata > Chondrichthyes > Carcharhiniformes > Carcharhinidae > Carcharhinus > Carcharhinus amblyrhynchos. Next base: position 62,071,171 of record NC_137335.1, read on the forward strand.
CTTTAAGTTATTCATTGGCAAACTGCAGCTCATTGTCTGAGATTACAAATTCTGGGATTCCTTGTGTTGTTAATGTATTCACTGCTTCAGAAGTGTAACCCTATAGTTGCTTGGATTGCATCCATCTGGAGTAGTAATCTGCTACAAGCAAGAACATTTTATCTCTGCATCCATTGAGGTTCATCCCAAGATTAAAGTTTTTTTAAAAAATTTGTTTATTAGTCACAAACAAGGCTCACATTAGCATAGCAATGAAGTTACTGTGAAATTTCCCTAGTTGCCACAGTCCGGCACCTGTTTGGATCAGTGAGCCTTCCCAGCATGCCTTTCAGACTATAAGAGGAAACCAGAGCACCCGGAGAAAACCCATGCAGACACGGGGAGAATGTGCAAACTCCACACGGACAATTACCCAATGTCGGAATTGAACCCAGGTCCCTGGTGCTGTGAGGCAGCAGTGCTAACTGCTGTGCCGCCTACGATGATCTCATGAGGCCAAATTCTCCATTCTTGCTGACAGCAGCAGTGGGGCATGAACTGCCATAAAGTTCCGTTCATGGTCTTGGTGGTAAGACAGGTAACAGCAACTTTTCCCTGTCTCCTGATGATGAATAGACACAAGTAATACAGTTTGACATATATACTTCCAATGACTATTAGAGACTGGCCAATAAACAGAATATCTTGCTCTGACTCAACATTTTGTGTTGCCCAATTGCTCTTGGTGCAGTCGTGCAGGATGTTGAACCACAGAGCTCCTGAAATGACCAATCTGTCATCATAGATGAGTAAGACATCAACTTCACTGAAGCGTCTTGTGTATGCAGGCCATCTTTTGTCACAGTACTCTCTGACCTGAGCACATGCTGCATCAGATTTCTCTGCATCTTTGATTTCATTTGTTTGCTGAATTGTTGTTGGTAGAGTTGTGGTTATTGTTGACCAGGGTGACATCACCTTAATCAGGTCTTTCTTTTATTTCAAAAATATACTTTATTCACAAAAAAAACTCTAAAATAAACCATTGCAAAATGACACATCCGATAATTACAAACAGTGCAAAAAAGACTGGTCATTTTTACAATGGTTTGTGATGCTTAGTTACAAGACATTATGTTCATTACATTTCAGTTCTTTAAATTATATACATTCATCAGATTTTACTGTGTGCAGTTGTTTTTTCAGATTAGCACACAGTTACACAGTCTGAGGATGTTCTACAGTTACTGGACCCTAGGTCTGCCTTGGTTGAAAGGCTTTAAATGGTGGCCTTTCCCCATTGTGTCTTGGGCGCGTCCCTCAGCACGTAGTCCTGGACCTTGGAATGTGCCAGTCTGCAAAACTCTGGAGGACAAATCTTTGCACTGGAAGATCAGCAAGTTTCGGGCAGACTAACATGCGTCCTTCACCAAGTTGATGACCCTCCAGCAGCAGTTGATATTTGTCTTGGTGTGCATCCCTGGAAGCAGCCTGCAGGGCACAGAGTCCTTCGTCACCGAGCTGCTCGGGATGAACCTCGACAAATACCACTGCTTCTCACTCCAGATCTTCTTTGCAAAGGCACATTCCACAAAGAGGTGTGCAACCGCAGCGGCTTTGAGGGCAACACGTGGTGGTGTTGAGACCTCAAGCGTGCGTGAAGGATCTGCTACTTCAGTACGGGACAAAGTATCTGCTGTAGTCAGCTGCTTTCCCGCAAAATACTCTGGCCGGGATTTTCCTCTCACATTCGTGTCGAGTTGGTTTGGTAATGGGAGCAGAAAATATTGCGAGAAGTGTTAAGTCGCATTTTGCATTGGCAAGAAAACATGACACAATTGTCCCCTCCTGCTGTTAGTGACAGGGCATGTATCCCAATGTTTAACATCAGGACCCTCATTTGAAAATATTAACACCTCATTATAAGGCCTATCATCCACTCCACACTGTCAAAAAATCCACCCATGGCAGTGTGATGGCAGAGCAGTATGACAACCAACTGATCTCCAAAAGCATGCACCTGGGGAGCAGACCTCTCAGGAGCACTCAGGTGAGTGCAGGCTCAGGGACAACAAAGTCATGCCTGGGTAGTGCCCAGCTAGTTCCTGGGCACTGCCTGGGCACTACCCTGGCATCCCCAGCACTAAAGGTTTGTGGTGTGATTCTATCTTGAAGTGGAGACCAAGAACATAATCTCTAAACACTTCACAAGCCCATGTAACAACTAATGTTTCTTTCTCTATCATTCTATATCTCTGTTCGGTCTCTGGCAATGAACAATAAAGTGGTCTATGCTTTCCATCCATGTATTGTCTTTTAACAGCTCCTTGATGACAACTAGGTTGGGCAAGAACTTTCCAACTTGGTTTACCATATCCATGAATCTCTAGAGCTCAGTAATGTTTCAAGGTGTGGAATCTCCTTTGATTTCTCTTGTCTTCACTGGATCAACTCTGACACCAAATACATTCACAATATACCCAAGGAAATTGACAGTTGGTGCAAGTATTTACATTTGTTTTTGAGTGTAAGTGCTACTTCCTGTAGACTTGCAGCACAGCTTGCACCTAGTGTCATGCTCATGTTTGTGTGAGTGGATCCAAGGACCACAACATCATCCATGTGACATACAACTCCAGCCACTCCTTCAAGGATACTTGATATTGTCTTCTGGGAGATTGCTAGCACTGATATGATGTCAAAGGGTAATTTGTTGAAACAGAACATCCCAAACAGGGTAGTAGCCAAAAATTACTATGTGCAACTAGCTTTGTGAAAATTGAACTCTGTCCCAATTTTGCTAAGCTCTGATGCACAGATGACACAGGATGAAATTGGTGTTCAACTGCTTTGTGCAGCGAGGTAAGATCTACCTGAATTTTGATCGATCCGTTGGGTTTTGGCACTGGGATCTTCTCCGAGCATCAGTTTATTGATTCTGTCAGAGGTGAAATAACTCCTTGCTTCAGCATAGAGTATATGCCCTTCTTTACCTTTGGCAAGAGTGGATGAGGAACAATTTTGGACATAAACAGACACACAGAGCAGGATATTCCAGCTCCGCTCACCCCAAAATGCGAAAATCCTGCCTGAGGTCAACAGACTTTTGCATGGTCCGCACCCCACCCCCATTATGATTCCCATATGGATGGGATGGGAAAATTCCGGTCACTGGTTTTGTTTCAGGACATAGAATGATGTGGTATGCTGTCTTCAGTCTTCCTAGACTGTGAACAGTCGTGGAAATTCAGCTCTGAAATTCTTAGGCTGACGCTATTGGCTTTCCAATTCTTCCACTCTGTGAATCAGATGTAAATCACAAAGGACTTTCCTGCTTAAGAGTGAACAGCTCTGGTTCAGGATTGTTATTATCCAGGTCAAACTCCATGGTGCTTTATGAAGATAGCATTTTACCTTAGAATTTGTCATGGGTGAGCATAACGTGTTTCACTCCAGGTATGATTCATGAAATGTTTTTGCAAGATCCCTGATGAGAACTTTTCTCTAACTACGGTTCAGCATCAGAAAGAACTGAAACTGTTACACCCATGTTTTATTTCCCTCTACTAGGCACACTGTTTGGTTCCTGGATCTCTCTAAGGAAAGACATCTCAATATCACTGATATCTTCTATTTCATGGATCTTGCCACCTTACAAAGGTTTTTCCTTTCCTCCTTCTGTACAGGGTCCTTGCTATGGCATGGTCAATCATGAGGTTGTTCTCTCTTGTAGAACCTCTTGGTAAGATGTAAACCCAGTAAGAGCTGTTCCAATGAAGTTAGCATTTTCCTTACCTGAGCAGACTCAGTAAATACTCTTAATTATCAATCAAACCAAAGAGAGGCTTAAGTCTATAAGAGAAATATTGTTTGAATTGGAACTCATAGTGAGAGGTTAGCAGTTAAGAATTGTATCTTGTCTTGTTAAATGTTAAGCTAAGTCATGTGTTATGGTTGAACTATTGTTATTAAAATTCATCTAATTTTTTTTGATAAAGTCTTCCTAGTGTGTCAGTAGAATCATGCCTGTGGTGAAACATCATATTGTCAAAATAGCAAATTGTTGGGGGCTAGTCTGACTTCATATATACCTTGGGGTTTCAGATCTGGCATCCTAACACCACCTATTACGTTCATAGCAAACTGACCAGCTCACTGCTGTCCTTTGCATAACGAGACCAATTGGTGGCAATTCAGCCATGCATGGGCTTGGTTGAAAACTGTGACCTCTTCTAAGCTGCCCAGTAATGCCAGAGACATTTCTATGCTTGTTTGTTCATTCGCTGCCACCATATAATATTCTTGGTCTCGTTATGCTAATACAGAATATTTACTGAGTCTACTGAGGTAAGGAAAATGCTAACTTTATTGAAATAGCTCTTACTGTGGCCACGTCTCAGCATGAGGTTCTACAACAGAGAACAAGATCAGGTGACATTCCACCATTCTTGTGATGATTCATACTGGGCTGCATTAGTGTATCACATATAGAGTTAATTCCTTATACTATAAAGGCAAGGTATATTTTCCCACAAAAATATTCCAATTAGAGTTTTCTAACAGTTATAAAGTATTGACAGGAAATTTTGAATCCTTTATCTCTTCAACTAACTTTCCAGCAAGGGAAAATATATCAATTTTTTTGTTACTTCAGTGATTGGTCAACCTGTTGAAATTAAGCAGTCAACAACATTAAATAATGTGATTCGCTGCTGCACTAAAAAAACCAAAGCCACATGAAAAAATAATTTATTATGTATCAGTGTCAGTGTTTTATCTGGTTCCTTGGGGAGGAAGTGAAGGACAAAGAGTGGAAATTAACTTTTAATTATCAGCAAATTAAAACATAGTAGAATTTAGATTCGATCGCTTTGTGATTCTATACCCAATTATACATATGACACTTGTTCCCTCTCGTAGTGGTAAACATGTCCGCACAAAGTAATTATACATGCTCCATCGTGTCACATTACATCAGTAATCAATCAAAGAGAACTCAATTGCTGTGTGAATATTAGAGACAGCACCAAGGAGAGAAGTTTGCAATGTTTCGCTTTTCAATCAGGCTTGCAGTTACAGTCTTAAGATTACATTTGAGTCAGTAAATTTAACATCTCATTTAAAAAAATGTGAGGGCAACAGTTTGGTGTGGTGCTGCAAAGAATCGTGCATATCTGAGATTTCCTGTGCTCTGTTCCCGACTTGTGCTACATTCAGTGATTGGGAGCTTTTTCATAGTTCAAGCAGGAACTGGAGAGAAAATGCATTGTATTGCTCTACAGTGGTAGGCTACAGAGACCTTTGGCATTGACTGGGAGCAGAGTGTGTGCCTGACCTCTCAGCTGTAGGGGTTAGGCCAGGCAGGAAAAATAAAATAAATATATTCAAACTCCTCCCTGTTTGTAACAAATTACATTACTTTGCAACATTTTGAGGCTGTTTTACCAGCAATTTATCCCCCTGTGGAAATCAAAGATCGCCCCTGTGAGTAAGCCCTTGCTCCCTGTGATCCAGATGGTGAGTGAACATGCTATTTCTCAGGAGTTGGTCTTCTAATTAACTCACTTCACTGAGAGGAGACTTCTTGTGTTCTTCTGATCTTCAGATGGCAGAAAAGTAAACTGACTAACTAGTCACATGATTCAGAAACTGGAAATCAAGTTAATTAAAAATAGAAGGAAGAGAAAATCAGCAGAGAGTCCACTTGATTACGGAATATAAAAAATGAAACAAGCAACACTTCACAGCTCTTTGAATGATCACTAAAGCTAGATCACAGCTGATAATTTAATACTTCTATCTGAGTTTATGTCTAACCACCACGGAGTGTTCTTGAATGGACCTGCAAACAGCCCTAGTACAATCTTGCAAAAAGGAATGAGAGATGTATATCGTCTTGAACTGCAAAATTATCAAGCCCTCAGGAAAGGTCACTTTTTGGGATTTTTTTCACGGAAGCACCTGTGTAATTGGCATGGAGACAGGTTCATCTAAGGGCATTGGCAGGCCTTCAAAGCTGGAGAGTCAATCAGAAGCCTCTCAGATTAAGAGGAACAGCAGGCTATGATTGTAGTTAAGTAGCAGAGAGAGCACTTCAACATAGAGATGTCCTCTCGCCAACTCTTAAATAAAAAAAACGATTCTTGCAGCTGATCCTCTTCCACAGAGGGACAATTCTTCCTCTACAGGATGGTCTCAGGCTGCTGTCACACTTGGGCTGGGAGAGCCTCAAGACCTGCCTGGGGCATTGGCTGCATGACAGTTGGTTTAGAGGTAAAATCTGTGCACTTTTGTTCTCATAATTATGGTCCAAATCTTCTGATCCGGATCAGAACCTCTAGTTCCAGTCCTAATCATACAGAGAGAAAAACCGACTTCTTTCCTCCAATTTTTCTGGACAATCATCCTATAGAGTAGAACCAACTCAGAACAGGAAATCTCAGGGGGATAAAGCGGAGACAATCTGCACAAAAGTCACACTCCTTTTTATAGTACTAGCTGCCATATTCTGGTAATTAAAGCTTCTTTGAAAAGCTACAGAGAGAAAGGAAGTGGATAAGGGCGTAGGGTGGGAGTCGTGGGGACAGGGAAATAGTTGATGGAGTGGGGGCATGGGAGGGAGCGGGGAGGGGAGGCATGGATTGCATAGTCAATTCTGTAGTTAACCGTAAGTTAAACTATGATTTTTCTGTCTAATGTTTCCTGAGTTACTGAATAGGTAAGTCTGAAGTATCCCAATCTAACTCAGAGTTAGAGTTATTCAGGTACTCCCTGGAAGAAGTGCAATTTTCCATCTGATGTTTAAGCTTCTTGGGTAATTCTCACAAGCCAGGATCTCTGAGGGGTCCTGTAATTTGAGGGGTCTGTCCCAGTCTTGAATGATCCAGAAACTGCAAGATCTGGACCAAAGCATCTAGTAGTCAGTTGCTGCAGAATTTGTAATAAAAGAAGAGTAGAGCTGAGCTATGGCTCATACATAAATGCTCTAGTCTTTCTGATATTATCATTTATACATCAATCCCAATCACTGTGGGGAACATGCTGAGAGCTATATTAGCTTGCTCTGCATTAAAATGTTGTATTGCATTAAGACTATCACCAACTCTTTGATACCACTGTCTCCCTCTTTTTTTACTGCTTCCAACGATGCATAGACACTGTCCTAATCTTGAAAAACAGTCATTATTCATTGTCCTATATCTTGACTTTTGAGACAGGAATTTATATTCTAGGCATTCATTAAAAAAATGATTTGACTTGTTTAAAATAGATGATCAAATAAGAGACCGAAAGAGAAAATGCTGGAAAATCTCAGGCAGTTCTGGCATCATCTGTAAGGAGGAAAAAGAGCCGACATTTCGAGTCCGAGTCGAGTTCGAGTCCAGATGACCCTTTGTCAAATAAGAGGGAGGGTCTCGGCAGCTTACTTCATTTTCCCCATAATTCATCAAGAAAAGATACAGTTCAGGTGTTTGAATATGATTGAAGCTAGGAAGTATTTATGTATAAGACAGCAAAGAACAAAATTCTCATCCAATATGGTAAATTTAGGCTTTGTTGAATCAATAATGAGGAAGCTGAATAGATTCCTATTTGAAATAAGACTGTATAAGCATGGTGTTATTGGACAGGATAATTATTAGAAATCTTTTAGCATCAGTTATCCAAAACAGTACAAGGTAAAACTTACTTATTTCCTGTACATGCAATCTAATACTTCATCATGTGACATGACCAGTAGTTTTTCTTGGCAGTTTGGCTGTAAAAATAGATCAAAAGAGTATTGCTCTTTCACTCCTCAGCTGCCACATGTAACTGTGGTAGCTTTATTGTAATTGCTGCTCTGCCTTAGTAACTGCATTGATCGGGAATTTTTTTTTTGTCTGTAGGATCGCAGTGTTAAAGTTGCGGCATTTTTTAAAAACAAAACCATTTGTAAAACATGCCGCAATGTGTTGGAATTAAAATTTTTATGGTGTGGCAGGACAGTTTTCAGGTATGCTGTTGGAAAAAGATAACAAAAAAGTGCAGATGTACAAAAGGACCTGGGTGTCCTCATCTATGAGTCACTGAAAGTTAACATGCAAATACCGCAGGCAATTATAAAGGCTAATGTTGGCCTTTAGCACATGAGAATTTGAGTACAGGAGTATTGAAGTCTTACTTCAATTCTACAAAACCTTAAGTTAGACCACACATGGAGTACTGTGTTTTGATCCTCTTACCTAAGGAAAGATTTTATTGTCATAGTGCATTAAGTGCATTAAAGATTCACCAGACTTGTTCATAGGATTTAAGAGAGATTGCAGAAACTGTGTCCTCTAACAATGACTAACAACTCATTTTAAACAATGAGACGTGAGCTAATTAAAACCTACTTAAATACTTGAAGAAATAGAGTAGATGCAGGTAAGATGTTTCCCTCTGTTGGGGAGCTGAGAAATAATGAACACAATTTCAAAATAAGGGGGAAACCACTTCGAACCAAAGTGAAGAGAAATATTTTACTCAGTAGGGTTGTGAATCTTTGGAATTCTCTGCCCTAATGGGCGGTGGAAGCTCAGTCATTGAATGTATTTACAGTAGAGATTGGCAGATTTCTATATGCCAGTGATGTAAAGGGATATGGGCATAATTTGGGTAAAAGACATGAAGTGGATGATCAGCTATGATTATTTTGAGTGGCACTGCAGGCTTGATGGCTGAATGGCCGATCTTGATCCTTTATTCTATGTTCTACGGCCTATGAGAGAAATTGACCAATGAGTCACTTTCTTCTTGTATGTCTCCTCATAGCTGGCTCAAGACAAGCAAAACAAAAAGTTGGAAAGCAAGTGAAATGCCCCTCTTGGTAGGGAAATGTGAGCATTGCAGATGGAAAAGACTCTTAGCCTACATTGCTCATCCATGCGTAGAGACTGTATAATCTCTGTTCCAGCTGTTTTTTTGCCAATGTTTCTTGGTTTCAGTTTCCTACCCAGAGGCTCATTCATGTGTTGATTTATTAAGGTGTGAAAAGGATCCCCCGAATATCAGTCATACGTCTGCCTTGGACTAACCTGAACATGTGCTTTACTCTGATGTTTGAAGTAGTGTTCCAAATCTACATTTTCTACATTATTTAGAATCTCTTGAGTATCATTTTTCAATTGCTACCTTCATCCAGCTTTTCCTCATAATTCAAGCCTCTCCTGCCATTAAGTTAGTCTATGTGCCTGGAATGCTGCCTGTTTTTGGAGTCTTTCTTGTGACAAGATGAATGCAGCTCTCAAAGTGGTGGTTTGTTATTTTGCTGTGCAGTTCAGCATTTTAATTTGCTCCTTTTATTGCTGCCATGCAGTGATTGGACCTGTTGAGCGTTGAGGCAACTAATTCCTCTTCGTCCTTTTAAATTTTATCCTTTTGCTACTTTGACTACATTTTTGGTGTACTTAAGTTGGCCATATTGTTCTTATGTGCAGCATTTTAGACTTGCTTGTATGAAATTCACATTGAATTAAAATGGTGTGCAACAGAGCCCAGAAGAATGATGGGCAGGGTGGCGACAGTTACTTAAATAAGAATTGTACAGTACAAAAATGTGCATAACATGAGAAATGAAACTCATAGGTTCGGAGTACATGTTCAGCTTAAAGGGTGTGATGTAGCAATCATTGCAGACATCTTATTGAAAGTTGGGTACAATTGGGTCGTATTCCAGGCTGTACGATATTTAGTAAGGATAGAGGAATTGACAAAGGATAAGAAATACCAATATTGATTTCAAATAAACAAACTTAATTACAGCAGCAGGCAGAAGAGATTTCAGTAAGGACAATCAGTGCTCAGTTTCTCAGGTCCTGCCTTGGAGCTATCCCTAAGATCTGCACAATGTCAATCAGCATATGAGCCGATGTGAGAGTTAATGACAGTGTTTCTTCCCCATCACTGTCTCCCTGTTCTTCCACTCTTAATCTCGCACCACTGAAAAGCTGGCAACATGTGCAAGCTATCAGATGCAGGTATGAGGCTTGTAGTGATGCTAAAGATGCGGGTATGAGGCTTGTAGTGATGTGAGGGCAAGGTGAAGCTATGAATTTTAGATATGATTTGTGATTAGTAGAGATTACTTGTAGGTGAGTGATGATGGTGTGCCGTTGAGCTGTGTGTAAGGCGAATGGTGTAGATGGTCAGCTCTTCTCAGTGGTCAAGGGTGACGTTACCCCTCATAGACAGAGTCCCCCTATAAACTGTTTCAAAATGTCCTTTTTGACTGTTACAAAATTCCAAGAGGCCTAACATTCCATGTGTTTGATAAGCATCACCCAGCGGTATCCTTCACTCTGTTTCAAAGTTCCTCACTTCTCTGACTGAAATGATAACTATGAAATTACAAGCTTCCCTGCCAGCATTTTGATATGAGGAGATGAGGGGTTTAGCTCTGGAGATGAAGGGATTAGCTTAAGAGGAGAGATTGAATAGATTGGGCCTCTACTCTTTGGAGCTTAGAAGGCTGAGGGGGGATCTTATAGAGACATACAAGATAATGAAGGGGCTAGATAGGGTAGAAAGGAAACCAGAACTAGAGGGCACAGCCTCAAAATAAGGGGGGGGGGGGGAGCAGTTTAGAACAGAGTTGAGGTGGAACTTCTTCTGTCAGAGGGTAGTGAATCTCTGGAATTCTCTGCCCTTTGAAGTGGTGGAGGCTACCTTGTTGAATATGTTTAAGTCACGGGTAGATAGATTTCTGATCGATAAGGGAACTAAGGGTTATGGGGAGCAGACGGGTAAGTGGAACTGAACCACTTCAGATCAGCCATGATCTTATTGAATGGCGGGGCAGGCTCGAAGGGCTAGATGGCTAGATGTGTTTGTATTATTGGAACATATATGCTAAGAACAGATTTACCATAACTGCCATTTTTTATTAACACAGGCTAGTTTGCCAGTGTTGGAGTATCACATTCCAGTTTTCACTCCCTTAACCCTTGTGTTCCTATATAGATCACTTTAGCAAATTCAGCAGCGACTAATTCGATTTAAAATTGGGCAGGATTTTACAGTCTCGCCTGGGCGAGACCTGAAATTCCTTCCCAGAGTCAACGGAAATTTTTGTTGTCAGCCACTCGCCCACTCCAGTTCCGTGGTGTGCAAGCTGGTAGGTTTCCAGAGAATATGTCATGCCTTATATACATACTCGCAGAGTAACAGGCATAGCTGTGGTCATGATATGCAGCAGTTACATCATCAGTTCATTCATTTCAGTCCATATTCACATGCCCTTTCTCTGTAATATGCTCCAGCCCCATAAACCCCCTGAGACATTTGCTCTCCTCAAATTCTGGCCTCTTGAGCACCCCCGATTTTGATCACTCCACCATTGTTAGTTGTGCCTTCAGCTGCATAAACCCTTAGCTCTGGAGTTCCCCCTTCGCCCCAACTTCCCACCCTACCCTCCACTGTACCTCTCTGCCAACACTTTCCTGCTGCTTAAGATGTACTCTTTGGTTGCCTGACTTAATGAACGGGATTTTCCGGTTGCAGTCGCCCCAAAGCCAGAAAGTCCTACCCAAGGTCAATGGACCTTTGCATGGTCCAGCACCCCCTCCTCTCCCCACCTGCTATGATTGCCATGTGGGACAGGACGGGAAAATTCCCCTGATTATTTCTTTTTGCGGCACAGTGTCATATTCTATTTTGCATTGCTCTCGTGAAGAGCCTTGAGACTTACTTTTGTATTAAAGGTGCTATATAAATATGTGTTGTTGTTGTATGTTCCTACCACCTATTAGCCATCTTGCCAAGCTGATTTTGTTGCTCCTGGGATGATTCCTTGGTTTCAGATGCCTTCCCTAGTTTGGTGTCTACATTTGGCCACTCTGCACTGAGTTCTGTGCCCAAGTCATTAATCTGATGCCTGTCATCAGCATTAATAATTCCCATGGATGTTTTTGTTGCACATGGGTTGAATTATTCAACTTGTTTACTGAAAATCTTATGTTACACATAGCCCCTGACTCTATATGGATTAAATATTCAGGAGTAATTATTGTAACCTTGATATATTTTCACCTTTCCACTGTTATGGGGGAGATTATGATATTTGGTACTAAATGAGAACTAGGATTTACACCCTGTTTCTTGGGGAACTGCAGAATTCCTATCCATTCTTTATGAAATATGCTTGCATTTCCGAAAATAGCTATGTTTGTCTCTTGGAAGGTTTCTGAATCAGGGATAGCACGCTGCAGTGTGAAGGAGAATCATTTAACTCCTTATGTTGCCTTGGGGAGTTCCCCTCATCCCCAATTTGTTTTTGACCACAATCCAGAGAAAAATCATGAGAACCACATTTCAGACAAGGAGCACATTCGAGCTGCGACAATTGTCATCATAGTGTATTTTTATGCATTCAGAGAACTGCGTTGGGCTTGCTTGCAGAACCAGCGTTACATTTGAATCTTCCTGTCACAAACATCGGCATATCAATGATAATTAGAACCAACAAAGCAAGCGTTCATTAATGCGTTTAGTTTCCGGTAGTAAGTGTCAGGCTACAATGACAAGTACTTGGAAGAAGAGGTCAAAAGGTGAAACTGCAACGGAAATTTGGCCTCAACCTGTTCACCACAGTAGTTGCGCTTTTGAAAGGTTTACCTTATGTATGTTAGGGGGATATCTAGCACTTGTAAATTCCCCTCCCTCCGCCTCCTGATGCCCCACTCTATTTATCCTTCTTTCCTAACATAGTGCCTCTGCTCTTTAACACTCTTGTCCTTCACCCAAGTGTATGTGTGTGACTGTCAGTTCACTGTTTTACCAGAGGTCGGAGCACCTGCCTGGTCCTGGCCTAACTTGATGATGTGGATGTGCTAATAATCATTTTAATAGTAAAAACCTTGGCCCCAAGATAGTTGATTATTAAAAGAGGAGCAGGAGAGAGAGAGAGAGAGAGAGAGACAAGCATACACAGTAAACTCCAAGTGAAAGGAGTCAGGCTGCTGATGGCCATGTGAAAGAAGGAGAGATGTTGAGGTTGCAGTCAGAGGACTGGTGTGTTTTGAGTGTGCAGGGGATATGGAACTAAAGCATGTTGTGGAGTTAGGGTAAGGCAACACCAAAGAGGAAGGAATTATGGAAGTTACTTTTGGATATTAATATACCCGCAACCTTGGCTTTTTCAGATTTAGTTCCATACATAACATTTATTTTATAAACTAAACTGCCATTATATTGCAATAGCTGTTTAGTCCTTTGTATTCTTATAACAGTGATAAATTATTGAGTGGCTCCTTAAATCAAAACAAAAATTTAATTAACAACTCTAGCATTCCAAATGCTTCCTTCGATCATTTGATGATTGTAAATTTCGATTTCAAACAATCAAAATCAAAATTACAAAGATCTTCTTAACACACACATTCTGTAACCAACACCATTGTGACACATGCTAACAATTCCTATAATTGAATAAAACCTATTGGTTTCCTTTGGAATTTCATCTTTGCTCGCAAAACTGCATTAAAACTGAATTCAAATGGATACCTTACTATTATTCTACTTGTATAATGTAGATAGATAGGGAGATTCAATGTGTGTTTATAGACTGGTGTGGAGAGCCAGTAGCACTGGGGCTAGTAGCACACATCAAAATCAACTGTTTCAAACTTCCTCCCCTTAAATGACTGTGTATGCTTGCCAGAATTAGTCATTCTTCTGGTAAACGATCACTAATATAATAACCTGTGTTGTTCCTCTTTTATTTGCATGTTTTTCTTTGCTTCTGATATTTGAAGAGAAATCCTAGGATTTACAAGTAGAGAGAGCTTAAGCCTCACATAACCATAGAATCACTACAGTGCAGAGAGAATTGGCCCATTGAGTCTGCAGTAACTCTCTGAAAGAGCATCCCACCCTGGTCCTCTCTTCAGTCCTATCCCAGTAATCCTGCACATTTACTGTGGATAATCCGACCTAACCTAGACATCTTTAGATATTAAGGTGCAATTTAACATGTCCACTTAATCCACTTAACCTGCACATCTTTGGACTGTGGGAGGAAATCGGAGCACCCAGAGGAAACCCTCACTCATGCAGGGAGAATGTGCAAACTCCACATATACAGTGACCCAAGATTGGAATTGAACCCAGATCCCTGACGCAGTGAGGCAGCAGTGCTAACCACTGTGCCACCCAAACCTAATATACAAAATGCTGGGCCTATCACTATCTGTGCTACTGTGCACTGTTTTGTCTGTTTATCATGTTACAGCTTGGTCATTTTGCAATCTATGCAGCAAAATTAATACTAAGCTATAAAAACTGAATGGGTTTACACTGGAGAAATTAAGACTCAGAACAAATACTATTGAAGATTTCTAGATTTGGTTCCCACCCATCAGTTTAAAGGTCTCCAAAGTTGACCCAACACCATGATGATGGCCTTGTGGTATCATCACTAAACTATTAATCCAGAAACTCAGCAAATGTTCTGGGGACCGGGTTTGAATTTCACCATGAAATTTGAATTCAATGAAAAAAAATTAGAATTAAGAATCTACTGATGGCCACGAAACCATTGTCGATTGTCGGAAAAACCCATCGGGTTTGCTAATGTCCTTTAGGGAAGGAAATCTGCCAGCCTTACCTCATCTGGCCTACATGTGACCCCATATCCACAGAAATGTGGTTGACTCTCAACTGCCCTCTGAAATGGCCTAGCAAGCTATTCCTTCTCAAGGGCAACTAGAGATGGGCAATAAATGCTGGCCAGCTAGTGACACCCATGTCCCATGAATGAATAAAAAAAACTCTTTTGGTTGAGTATGTTTTTAAGATCTGATACACAATTATACAGGGCCTAAATTTTTAGGAACACATCACTGCAGACTCAGTCGGATCCACTGCCATTTTACACTCAAATGAGCATTGATTTACAATAGGTGGGACCTATACCTTTCACTCTGGAAAACGTTCCGCCTTGAAGAGCTGCCGGCCGGTCAGATTTGCCAGGAGCTCTCTTGTCCCTGAGCAACAGTGCTGAACCGGCCGGATGAAGAACTGCACCAGGAGGCCTGGGACCAACCCTGGAATCTGAGGAAAAAGTAACTGTCAGGGATCCTAGGGCAGGGAGGGCAAAGAAGGGCTGGAGATTTGTGAGCGGGGACAATCTGGATTCCAGATAGGAGGTCAGGGGGAAGGAGGTTCAAAGCTCACCAGACCTTTGGGGAAGGCAACGCCCAGTTGATGGGGTATTCTGATGTGATGCACACCCACGTACCTCTGACCCTGCACACTCTTTAGAACTGTGCCGTTAGGTCTATACTGCACCTCCCATTCCTTTTCACAGCTTTGTTGGTTGTGGTATTATCTAAAGGCGTGCACATTTTCAGTGCTCCAATAGACTAGTGTCACCTTTATTTTCTTTTTTTGAGACTGGCTTATGGCTACATTGACAGTATCCCTGCCAGCTATGACCTGCTGACCAGGGAGGTGAGTCAGACAATGTTTATGGCACCCCTTCCTCTTATGAGGGAGGGTGAACTGTATGATCCTGAAAAGGGCTGCTCAGTCACTCAGGAGGCTGCCAACTTACTCTTCTGCTTCCTTCCAGTGATAACCAACCCCATTGTTTGAGCTGCAGGTTCATAGCTACAGCTCCCAGCACATCCACACTTGCAGCTGCATCACCTGCCCATCGCCACAGGAATTATGACAGTTCAATGATGGATGACAGATGTTAGAAAGATGATGAACAGGCCTTGAGTGTGAATTGGATTGAAGTGAGGGAAAATTGCACATCATCAGCCTCACTCTTATGTCCTGAACTATCTTGGTCCAGTGGCGAGATAAGTCTAGATGGCTGGAGGTAAATTCAGATGCAGTGGGTGTTGACATCTGTGCCTTCCACAGCATGGTGCTGAGTCACCTTCAAGTTCACAGAACCTATCTCATCTGCCCAGTGCGCGAGAAATGCAGAGTAGACAAATCCCTAAGTGACCTCCCTATTCTGTTTTGTTCACCAATTAACCAGTCTTTTTAGTGGTACTTTGTTGGATGCTTTCCATTTAGGCAACATCCACCGTGTTCCCTTCATCGACCTTCTCAGTTACTTCATCAAAAATTGTAGCATTTAACATTTTTACACCAGTGCCCTGACTTAGAGGCAGGCATTTTATTAACATAGTTAAATTAGGCTCCCACTCAGCAATTGTGAGCCCAATTTAGATTTAATTGCTGCCAGTTGGTTTTCCTCAAGCTTGAGGAACCTGGCAGCGAATTGGAGGCCAGAGCTACTGGCTGCATAGGTGTGAACCTGAAGGAGTAGGAGCACTCCCCTTGGCTCCTCACAGAAACTTTTGACCCCCCTCTCTAGCTACTGCCACACTTGGCAATCGCTGCAGTTTGATCTACTCCAATTGCCAGGACCATCCCTGACTGCAGCTTCCAGCTGCCAGCTTTACTGCACACCAGCCACCCCAACCTGTCACTTTGGCTGGCTGCAGGTTAGGGCGGCATGGTGGCACAGTGATTAGCACTGCTGGCTCACAGTGCCAGGGACCCAGGTTCAATTCCGGCCTCAGGTCACTGTCCGTGTGGAGTTTACACACTCTCCCATGTCTGCATGGGTTCCCTCCCACAGTCCAAAGATATGTGGGTTGGGTTGATTGGCCATGCCAAATTGCCCCCTAGTGTCGGGAGATTAGCAGGGTAAATGCATGGGATTGTGGGAATCCGGCCTGATTTGGATTGTGGTCGGTACAGACTTGATGGGCTGACTTCTGTACTGTAGGAATTCTATGTAATGAAAGTAAAAGATTATTATGAGCTGCTGATGTTAGTCAATTTAGCAAGATCTCTTGTCCTCAGCCTTGCTGACTTTCCCTACGCCTCCCTGCAGATATTGGGGTCAATATTTCAGTTGATTCAATCAACCTAACAGAGTTCTGATCAAGTGTTTCAGTGTTCGCTGTGTTTTAGTCAGTTTCATTGCTGAGAAAGTCTTTGGAAAGGAAAACATGCATCCCTGCGGCATATTGCCAGAATGTAGTGTACAACTCTGCAATGAAGGTTTCTCTCTTTCACACGGACATGAATGAAAAGGGGAAAAGATATTCCAAATTTCCATCATGGAAACTGCCCATGTAGACACAACCTTGTAATTATACAATCTGACCACTCGGTGGGACTCTGTTACATTCTCCCCCAGATGTTTTCTGAAAGATTTTTGCACAAATATTTTTGATCCAATGCATTTTATCAACACAAGTTTCTACTATCCAAAAAGAAGAGGTTAAAGAATTTTTTTTTAAATCACAAAATTATGTATTTCACAATACCATGATTGGACATATCCATTGGATTTACCTCTGTTAATGTTCAATTTGCAAAGACACTTGAATTGTGAAACTAGCTAATTGTCTTAAGTATATTGAAAAGATATATGTTCTAACTGTTGACAGTTGTGAAATGGATTACCTATGTCTGTGTGTGTGTGTGTATGTGTGTGTGTGTGTGTGTGAGAGAGAGAGAGCGAGAGAGAGAGGTGACAAAGGGTTGGAAACAACAATAATTGGAACGATTTTGGGAAGCAAGCTGTCAAACTCTACATTTTCCTCACAAATGCAGTTGAAAAACATTGGTGGCTGCTTTCACTGTCACACCAGACCATATCACCCCCGACCATTAGTAGGCTCCCACCAGGAGCAATTATATGACGGATCTGCTAGTGGAAGACCATTTGACATATTACTGATACGCGATTTAGAAGAAAATTCTTATTTACTATGGGCAGAAGTCTCCCATTTTGAGACCAAGTCCCGTGGCGGGTGCAGGAACATAGTGTGCTTTCGGCTGTGGTGGCTGGTGGGAAAATGCGTCAAATTGTCCAGCCCGAACCTCATTAGTTATACACCAGGGTGTTTCACACCCTAATCAGTGGCCTGGATGGTTTATATATATTTAAAAGGCATCCAACATCACCGACCCACCATTGAAGAAAGAAGGTGGACCATCTGAAAATGAAGTTGGATCTCTGGGAACATTCTGAGGCTGGAAGGTGGACCTCCTCCAGGACATTGAATGTGGAATGTTCGTCTACAGGTGTTCCCCCAATCCATTGTTGTGGTATTCCATGGGTTGCCGCCATCCTGAACTCTGGAGACAGGCCTAGGCATTGTTCAGGTGAATCCTGACATGTTGTACCAAACATGTTTTAAAGTTTTCTTCAAGTTTATTTATTAGTCACAAATAAGGCTTACATTGACACTGCAATGAAGTTACTGTGAAATTCCCCTAGTCAACACACTCCAGCGCCTGTTCAGGTCAATGCACGTCTTTCAAACTCTGGGAGGACTATGGAAGCACTCAGAAGAAACCCATGCAGGCACGGGGAGAACATGCAAACTCCATGCAGACAGTGACCCAAGCCAGGAATTGAACCCGGGTCCCTGGTGCTGTGGGGCAGTAGTGCTAACCACTGTGCCACCATGCTGCCCCGGTGTCTGTGTGTTTACCCATCAGCATCACAGAGAATCTAGTGTGACCAGGAGGTGATGATTACGATTAATTTACATTGTTCAAGACTGCAAAGAGTGCCTCTGAACTGTTACTGACAATGATGTCTGCCAAAACTGCCCTTTATTGCTCTATTTATATTTTCTTGGAGTGATAATCTATGTGTGGGATGTGCTTGGCAGAAGGAACATTGATTGATATGTTCTGAAGATTTAAAGGCAGACTTAGATGGCAGGCAAAGGGAGGTGGACTATTTTACAATAAGAGCATGCAAATGTTTGTTCACAAAAACTCAACATAATGACAATTGTTGCATGCAAAAATATTTTCCTATCACATTGAAAAATGCAACAAACACTTCGCTATCCCAAAAGGAAAATGAGAAATCACATTTGTGAAACGACTGCACAGTGCAAAACTCTATCCCTAGCTTAAACAAAATAGAATACAAAACTGGTCAGAAATAATTTTGAATCATTTGAAATTGTTAGTGGTTTTACTTTAATAACTTGTTATCTCCAGCGCAAGTATGCGAAGTGCAATTGACATGTTTTGGGCTTGAGCAGAATTGCATATCATATTGAAGTCTTTGGGACACTGTAACATTTCTAAGCATCTGAACTACGGTGGTCATGTTTCCAGTCTGTTAACTGGATACTGATAACCTTAACAGGACTGGTCAGTTTCTCCACCCATTTCATCTTGCATTTTCAGCAATCTAGAAAAAGAAGCATCTACATTTTTAAAACTACATTTGTTATTGTAACAATGCTGTTAGGTTAATTTTTCATGGTTGAATGCAAGTTCTTTTGTGTAACTGCTCACCTAATTGTTATAAACATAGTGTGTAGCACCATTTTACAGTACAATACTCTTGTGTGACAATGACGGTACATGGGAGATTTGGCCTAAAATTTTTTTTAAAATTCTTCTGTGGGACATGGGCGTCGCTGGCTGGCCAGCATTTATTGCCCATCCCTAATTGCCCTTGAGAAGGTGATGATGAGCTGCCTTCTTGAATTGCTGCAGTCCATGTCCTATGGGTTGACCCACAATGCCGTTAGGGAGGGAATTCCGGATTTTGATCCAGGGACCGCAAAGAAATAAAATATGGCCACTTCACTCTCACGACATGTTTTTTTACTCGGGTTTTTTATGGAAATGCATACTGACCATTGCAAGGAAATGGTCCTAGGGAATGGTACACATTTTAATTAGTTCATTCCTTTTCATCCACCCTTAGTGTGCGAAGAAAGATAAAGGCCGTTTTCATCATACTAGTGGGTTATCTGTGTGACCAGCCTTCCCCATAGCATGTACACAACTTGTTTGGACATAAAAGATAATCAAAGATGTAGGCCAAGCGATATGACGTTTCTACAAGATCTAGCAAAGTCATATTGGATGTTGCTTAAAATGCAATGGTATTACTCAGCTGATAATTTTTTTCCCTGCAAAGATGGATATAGTTGTTTTCAAAAAAAATATATATAAACAACTTGCAGAAATTACCTAGAATTAAATTTGCAGTGAACTTTATTATTTGCAATGTGTGTTGCCTTTGCTTGGGAATAATCACCTTGAAATATCATAAGTCCTTACTATACTTATGGTCAGTAACCACAACAACCGAATATGTTTCACATTTGTTTGGTTCCACTTCCTATCTGCTGATTAATACGGTTCATCAGCAATTTCTTTTGTACTGTGAATGATCAGAGAAAATAGGAAGCCTAAGATTTCTGTCATAATCACTGAAACCTTCAAAAAAAAATTAAGCTTAGATCAAATACTGAGCCTCCTATTTTAAAATGAATAGGAAAGGTGAATAAAGATCTTGGGCAAGATTTTCTGACTCTACCCGCCGGCGGGGCCAGAGGTCTCACTGAAGGTGACTCTCTGTGATGGGTCCCCAGTGGTGAGACACGTGAGCCACACAAAACGGTGTAGACATTGGTGGGATCGGAAAATCCCGCCAGCAGCCAATTGCAAGCTGCATCTGCTGCCAAAAAAACACGCCCTGGTGTGGGGGGCAAAAAATGCCACCCAATGAAATGGAGACATGAGGGTTGAGTTTTAGAAACATAAAACGGTAAAAGATGGAAGGGTAACGTTCTGCTCATTGAGCTTGGCCAGCTTTTTCGGAAAGCAATCCCATTCGCTCCATCCATTCAGCATATCCCTGCAATCTTGTTTCCTTCAAATAACTTATGTATCTTTTTGAGGGCCACTATTGAATATTCCTATCAGGAAGTACATTCCAAATCTTACCCACAGGTTGCTTTATAAAGAGTTTTCCTTATGCCACTATGGTCCTCTTGCCAGTCACCTTAAATCTGTCTCCTCTGGTCATCACCACTACAGCCATCAGAAACAGTTTTTACTCAGTTACTCGGTCTAAACCTTTCATGGTTTTAAACAATTCTGACAGATCTTCCTGGTTCTAAAGATAAGCCCACTTCCCTAGTCTAACCATGTAAATGTAATTTCTCATCCCTGAAACCATTCTAGTAAAGGTCTCCATAATCTTCCTTTCACCATTTCCCTGTAGAGTGGAATCATAATGAATTCTGAAAAAGACGTAGAATCTCCATGACTCAGCAAAAATCTAGGCCAGAGTGTCACCCCAAAGCTTAGCAGGCACATATCCTTTGATTTTCTCATCTCTCATTCCCTCTATTGCTTCACTCCCAAAACTTTACCCCACGGGAGCAATGTTGGTGCGAGGTGTGTTGACCCTACACCTGTTGCATATCCATCTCTTCTATTAGAGGTGGCGTTGTCTCTGGAAAATTTGTACAAAATGTAAGGATTACCTTTGGTTTCCACAGTGTGCAGTAAGACACAGGCATCAGCTTGTCATTCATAATGAGCCTGACAGCAGTTTGTGCACGCCATGCAATATTTTCTGTGCGCAACATTGATGATGATTGCATCAAAGGCTGTGAATAAGAAAGCACTTCCGAGTAAAGACTGGGTATTTAAGGACACCACTGTCTCATGGCTATTGAAGTATTTCAAATGCTTGAACACTGTGTAAGGGAAGTTAATCATAACCTATAGGCTGCATGTGCTGCAATCGAAGTTGCAACATTTGCCAGCAGACGTTGCAGCATAATGGGTTCACAAATGTGTGAATGGAGTTCACATCTATGCTGGAAAGGTTGGGCTGCCAGCTCTCTGCAAAGCTTTGTTCCCAATTGATGCTGGGCTCATGCTCCCTGACATTAATCATAGGTTTTAAGGCAGGCATTTCATTGTGCATACACATCAGCCACCTTCTGTAACTTGGCTCAGTGATGTCCTCATTTCAGTTTTCTGTAGTAGATCTTTTGTGTGATCTCACCTTTTGCTGAGCTGTTAAGTGTACTATAGGACATTCATGCTTGGGTCCTTACCATGCCCAGATTCCAGATAAGCTTCTAACAGTTTAACATAGCTCTCATTACATACTTGATGGTGAAAAGACCTCACATTCATAAAACGTATTCAAAGTTTTTACATCTTCTCAAATGGTTAATCTGTTATATAAAAAAAATCTATTCAGTAGTCACATCAAAGAAAACTAACCCTTTAATAGCCTATTTAAGCTGTCAATCAAACTGTGAACTCAGAAAATCTGCCCAGATAATTATAGTCTTTGAAATTTATTCACACATTCATAATGATATAATGATACCCTGCGGAAAGAACGTCATCAAAGCGTGCCATTGAAACTGCATGATCAGATGCTACTTTTTCTAACCTGCACCTGTCAATCAATGCTGTCAAGGAAAGGTTTTTGTTTAACTCTCATTGACAGTTAAAGCTTGTTTTGCTTAAAGTTTAAAAAGTGGGGAATTTTTTAAAAAAAATCAGGTTATGGCAGTTATACCAGTCTTACTAACCCTTCAAGAGTATTTACAACTATTTCATCAATTCATGACTCCAACATTGTGGGCCTTTGGGACCAGCTAAACTGGAGTCTTTTTGTGTCATAATGGTCCTGCTGAATTCAGATTTCTCTCTTGTGTGAACCATACCCTGTCCCATTTTTTCCTATCAACAAAAATTGCATCTGTCAGAAATGGGGATAAAGTTTCCACGTTCGGGCCCCACCTGCCGTCCTGAGAATTACTTGTTTATTCTTATTCTCTACTTTCTGTCTGTTAATCGATTCATAATCCATACTGGTATATTTCCCCCAGTCCTATGCATTCTAATTGTATTGACTCATCTCCTGTGTGGGTCCCTATTAAAATATCAAATTCACTTAATTAGTATTTTCAGACTGTGTAAATCTTGCCAGGTCTTGAGAGCTGTTGACTACATTTTTTCATTTTAAGTTAAATGTTTTTGACGTGATAACAACTGAAATGAAATAATAATTCTGCCAAAAAATTAATTCCTAAGAATCAATTGCAAATCAGCCTTTTCTTCATAGATGTTGAGAAAGGAAATAGGTTTCTTAAATGTCCATGCCCAAGCCATATTTGACCTAATTGACAGGAAGGTATTGGGTGATCCATGGTTCTCATGACATTGAACAGAAATCATTGGCTTTTCTTTTCGAGTCTGGATTAGTATTGCCTATTCTGTTTTTGAGTGGGTTGTCAGGAAAGGTGAGCTCTTCCTTTTTCTGATAAAATTTTTTTTTTCTCTCCAATTATTTGTATCTGATTACATGTTGACACCAGGGAAAGGCAATCAGTTTTATTTGAAATCATCAACAAAGCCACAATTCTGCCCCTCCTTCCCCCCTTTCTAATCTTGGACTCTGTTAAAAGTGGCATCTTAACCAGTGACTTTATTTTCCGAATGTGCCTTATTATCTGTATCACTGTAAATCTAGTCCCCCAGATCTAGAAGGGATTGAAAACTCAACAGTTTATCAGCTGTACTTGGTTAGCTGCATACATTTTGTTTCATTCTTCTGCACTGCAGCTGCATGCCCAACATTCACGGATTAATCATTTGAAATGATGGAAAATTACGGAATCATAACAAAACTTGTTTAAGATGAATCTGGCTGAAGATTGGCTGGCTGAGTATATACGTATGGGCTTGGGAGAGCAGAGATCTGACAGCTTCACTTTATATTAAGGAACGTGCTGTTGACTAGAATGTAAATGTCAGTGTAGTTTTGTGAAAAGTAGAGGGTATCGAAGTAAACTAATGGACTTCTTTTGACATAGTTATGGAGCTGGTATAGATAAGGAGGAGCAAGGTATTTATTATCAGTAATTAATTGATACTTAAGATAGTGCAAAGAGATTGCCAACTGTTATTGAGGTACATGAAAATGTTGGCAATCTCATGGTATGGACAAGAAATTGTTGAGAGATTCGAAGCGGACCAATGGAGTGCAAGAGGCAGTCTTTAATTGGCAAGGATTGATAGTTGGTTGCACAATGGATTGATCGGTGTCTCAGCGTTGTTTGCAGACACAGGCCTCATTTGCACAAAGCTAAGTCTCTACCTTACAATCCCTGTAGCGGTTGATGACTTGGAAAATATATTTGAATTTCCATGTGACTGACTGAAAGGGACATATGTCAAGACTTCAAATTTGAAGACTTTTACTCGAACAAACCAAAAACAACAATGGAAGCTGTGACATTGGCCAACTCATCAGTGCTGGATATTCAAGTACTGCCTTGGCATTTACCACCACTTTGACACTAGAAAGGAAGGGCTTCAAACATTGTACGAAGATCTGTGTCACGTTGCATCTGGACACTCCCATGTCCATTGATTAAGACAAGAGGCTGTGTGGAAAACCTGCAATGCACTAAGCATCTCAATGTGCAAGCCCTTGGGGATTGTTCTGTAAGCCACCCCATCAAAGCAAGAGGTGCCTAACCATAGCACCATTTGCATGTCATGCCATTTGGCATGATGAGGTTGTGGTGAGGTTTGGGATCGGGCATAAGATAGGAACAGACTGCCTTTCTGAATGATCTGAGTGATGCCAGATTCAATGATATCAGTCACAGGTGGCTCCATGATGTGGAGCACCCTCAACTCCAGTACAGTCAGGAGATTCAGGTGTACCTGTCTCCTGCTGGTTCTCCACTGCTCCCTATGGTAATATAACACCTTGTCTTCTAAGAGTGAGGAAGAATGTCATCCAATGAGATGTGATGTGTTTGGTTCATGTTCTTGCCACAACTGAACTGCTGGAGGCATGTGGATGCAGTGGGAGATTAGGGACTTAGAATTTTTTTGACAGAATCCCAGTCTGTGTGTGAAAATACAAAACAAACAAAATCTAACCAGCCAATTTGAACCTGCAAGGTTAAGTTGGCATATCTTGGTGCCATCTGAAGGCTGGCAGGATTGGTTAGTGTGTGAGGGTGAGGTGGAATCTCTGAATCTTGGGCTTGGGTGCTAGTTGTTAATGGCTCAGTGATGAGCCTGTGGTGCATTGAGCAGTCTGAGATGACGGTGGCCGTCACTGACCTTGACCACCCATGAGAAGTCATTGAACTTGACCCAACACTGCAGCCAATTCTTCAGGGTCAGACTCTGGCCATCTCCAGATGCTGTGGACAGTACATTCCATTTGTCTTTAGTTCCCTTAGGACAGTATAATGGTATTGATAAAATCGTAAAGACACGTGTAATCAGCTGCTTAGGAAATGCTGCACATATTCATCTTAGAGTCATGCATATTGTAAAATGGTCAGCTACACTTGGCATGTCCATTTGTTTAATGTGTTGACAAATTAATGTAATTTAACTGAAGGCTACTTGGAACTGCTGCAGGAAGTACAAAAATAATATAGTCTTGCAGTGATTTCCCAAGAGTTGACTTATTAGATCTTTACTTCCGTCCTCAAAAATAGATAAATCAACAACAAAGAAAACTCTACCAAGTGATTTTGGCAAAGACTAATTTTTCATGTGCATGACTGCATTCCTAATTCTGGCAGCAACATTCCTTTCCATTACTTTTTCCTTTTAACTTCTAACGTGTTCTTTTCCTCTGACTTTAAATATTTACATTTATTCTTTTGAATGCTTTTTTTCCTTCCTTCCGCTTTAAGAAGATGGAACTCCAGATTTCCCCACCTCCTCCCCACCACACATCCAGGAAGCAGACAGATAATCAAACCCCAGGTTTCTACCCCATTGTTTATCCTGGCACCCATGTAAGAGCGACTCGACTTCACATTCACACTCATACCTCAATTTCACCAACATACGGTTAGTACTGATTCACCAGAAATGGGAATTACGAGTAGCAGTCACATTCAGAGAAGACTTTAAAAATAGCTGACTGGGGAATGCCATAGTGGTGAAGCAGAGAGTGCTCTTGTGTTGTTGATTTGAATGTGTAATAAGCTTTCTTCAATATCATGCAGCACTTTCAGCGGCCTATAATGCAAGTTTGTCTGTGTATCAAAGAATGATTACAGTTCAGAAACAAGCCATTCAGACCATTGAGTCTGCACTGACTTTCCCAACAGAGTATCCCACCCAGACCCTATCCTTGTAACCCCATGCATTTGCCCTGCTAATCCCCCTAATCTACACTACAAGGGACAATTTGACAATACCAATCCACCTAATCTGCACATCTTTGGGCTGCAGTGTTAGCTGCAGTATCATTTTCTGTTTTGTTATAGGTTTTATCCCTATTTTAACCTCCTGCATATTGCTGAGAATATTTACAGGCACCAGTACTTGTGAAGTGGGCTTGTGCAGTCTAAGATTCATGCTTGAAGTTCCCAAGTTTCACCTTCCCAAATATTTGCAACATCTCCAAACCCTTCAGCTCTTCAGGCTCTGAATTTTCCAGTGGGTACAATGCCAAAGCAGACACTTGAGATGCTGTGGGGTGTTGTTGGTACTGACCACCTGATTGTAGATTGCCAATTTCAGGTAAGCTGAGCACATACATTGGCCAACAATGTACCCCTAAAAATTACAATGCTTGGCACAATATGAATCATATTTATTTTGGTACATCTAACATCAAAATTTGTTTTGAAGGTAATGTATGTGGGGAGAACAGCTTTGTTTGGCTGGTCCTATTCTTTAGATGATGATTGTATATAGCATTAGTTTGTGTTCTTCAGACTAAAGATGAGAAAGATCTTCAAGAGGTCAACAGCCGACAGGCTTTTCAAGCAAAAGGCTGGAAGTCAGATGGCACCAATATATGCCAACCTAACCTTGCAGGTTCAAAATGACTGGTTAGATTTTGTTTGTTTTGTATTTTCACACACAGACTGGGATTCTGTCAAAAAAATTCTAAGTCCCTAATTCGCGTGAAAATGGGAGTAACTCTGGCTGTTTTCTCAGTGTGATTTTCAGATTGAATCTCCGACATTGAGCACAGCAGAGTGACCTAGCCGAGTTCCCTCCGAAAATCCAGTGGTGGGACCTATTCCCACCTGAGAGGCTGGCAGCATGGCACTGAGTGAGCCACTGCGCATGTGCTGATCTGTCAGAGCGGAGATTGCTGCAAGCGTAGTGGTCCTGCATTGTGGATTTCACTATTGCAGGCCAGCCTGATCACTAGGCAGCCCCACAAAACCCCTGGATCATTGGCTCCCAAATCTCTGCGATCAAACCCCAATTTCTCCCCTCCCCCCACCACACCCCTGGCCAATCCCAATATCCCATTCCCTGTTGCCTCCCCCTCTCCCCCCCACCAGCAGCCCTGACCCTCACAGGTTCAGCAGCGAACCCTCTGTGCTTACACCTCCAACGGGCCGACTAGCCTCAATCACCGTTGTCCCTCCCTCTGCCACTGATCCCGAATGCAGAGTGACAATGGACCTCCCCACCCCCAGCGATCATCCTACATAGGCCCTGCCCCCAACAGGCCCCACTAGTGGGTCCAAAGGCTACAGTTTCGGGACCTTTAATCAGATGGAAATTGCAATTTAAATATTGAAATCAGCTCCACGCCAATTTCCAGCACGGAGCTGACGACACTCAAAATCTTGGGCTTGGAGACTCGCTGAGGCCCAGGCACCCAGCAGGAAGCCTGCAAAATGGCCTGCGGATGTTTCCCGGCCCGTTGGAGATGTAAGCACAGAGGGTTTGCTGCTGAACCTGTGGAAACCAGGCAGTCTGGTGGAGCTGCCATACAGCAACAATGTAAAACAAGCTTGCAATTCAAGATGTTGAATGGAGATGTATATAGCACTCTGTGAAATGCATGTTTTGATCTTTAAATAACCAGCACTTTCTTCTCCACATAATGAAAGCTGCTATGCTGAAAGCTGGAGGGCAAACATATTTTATTTATGTTCATGCTTATGTTATGTGTGTTTCGTATCTAGCACTATGAGCTCCTGCTTGTTGATTTTTATACTCCTCTGATGGAAGTACTACCGCTGGATAGCAGCATAGTCAACCAGACAGCTGCAAGGAGTACAGGTAGCCAAATCTGTGACTGATTCTGATGACCTGCCTCATTGCCAAAGACTGTCATAGAATGTTACAGCACAGAAATAGACCAGTCAGCCAAAGCACCCACACATTCTCCTGTTCAATCCCAAAACTGGGATTCAAAGCTGAAAGGGGGTCAGGCCACACTGCAAACCCAGGACAATAGTTTCCAGCAAGGTAAGTATGGACTGGAGGCGGGGGTGGCCCAGCAATCAGCACCCAATACAGGTTGGATCTAAATGGTTAGCCAAAGGAACACTCCAGATGGAGCCTTTTGAATCACTTGCTTACATCTAGAATTTTTCTGCTGTCAGTTTCTGCTGATGAACTATAGTCAAGTTTAAATATGGTCTTGTGGTGTAGCTGTGACATCCTGACCTCTGAGCCAGAAGCTATGGGTTCTAGTCCCACTCTAGGATTTGATGACCACAGAAGGTGTGTTCATAATGTAGCCAAACCAGTTAATTGTCAATCTGTAAATCCTTCCAATATGCTTATGGCAGACGGTAAGAGTGAGAGTCCTGGTCGGCCAGAATCATGCATCACAGCAGCCTCGCCACATTAAAACATCCTATGCAGAGGTCACACAAGGTATTCTATGGCAAGGATTCTCCTCGCTTTGAGGGACCACCTGAGAGGGTGACAGTGTTTAAAATGGTTTGAAATTTCCTGTGCATAATTGAGGCATTACACTGCCATTTAAATTAGGTCCCTGCAAATCCCTTGAGAAGGGAAATCTTCCTGTGCGTGAATTCATAATGTGTTTGAGGCAGGAATGTGACTCAAGTGTTTCCCTGATTTCCAATTGCCTTTGGGACCAATTTTAAACATGCAGTATAGATGCAAGTTCTTGTTATTGTGTTACTTCCGGGGGGAGTGAACAGAAAGCTAATTCTTTGAGGAATTTCAATAACTTGCCAAAATTTCATTGAGAAAGAGTAGACCTTGAGAGAATTGAAAACAAAAAGGTGTAACTTGACGTTTAGCATGTTATATGCACTCATGCTTATACACACACTGCTTCCTGGCTTAAACTCTTGGCTGTATCAGATGAAAGCTATCTTCAGCAGCTGTACACTTTGCAAAGGCTGAACTGCTTCTTATTTAAGTTGCAGATCCCAATTGTTGCCTTCAGTCTTGACTTTTTGCCTGGCACTACCTCTTTCCCAATCACCCAACTTCACAAAGGCTATTATTAGGCTTTGATTACAAAAAAATCTCATTGAAAATTGAAAAATATTTGCAGCCACTTACCTTAAAGGGTGCACATCTTTTCAGGCATGAACTGCTCACTATATTTTACACATTTTCCATTAAACCAACTTTGGCCAAAGGGAAATGCTATGCTGGGAACTGATGCCTATATTTCCAAGTAAGTTGACATTAGAATGTTGCCATAGTCAGCTTTGTGTTTTTGATGCGCTTTGCAAGGATTACAAAACTGGTACTTATGCCACATTCCCTTTCATTCCCATCATGTATTATATAGTAGCTTTGCTTTTATAGCCACAAAATGAATGACAAAAGACACAATAAAAGCACACGTAAATTTGTGACTTGAAAGTTTTTATGCTTTAATAAGCTAATGGTGTCAAAAATACATTACCTCATTAGATTAAATTTTCCCGTACAGAATAAGGTATTAAGAGCCAAGCCATACAGATATTAAATACTTGTAATAAAACCTATGGTTGTTAATATTAGAACTGAAACACTGGCGTAATATTTTTAGCAAGATGCTTGCATTGTCTGTTTAATGTTGAGACTGCACCAAACCTATAAAAACCCCAAAGGTTTGCCTGTGACCCTAAATCTTCAAATGCATTGACATTTTTGAGCCAAAATATCAAATGATTCCTCCACTTCAAATTCATTGTATCCTGACCCCCTTCCTTTGATTTTAAGAAACTAGTCCACTTCCTTTAAGTATTTCCTTCGGGAAAAAAAAACAGTGCTCAAAACTAGTGACACTTGAAGGGTTCCCAGCAATGTAAAAACAACTTTATCACTGAAGAATATACGTACTGAGGTCAAACCTTCACGGTCTGTCGTAATTGTGGCCTTGTTGAATATACAGTGGGGATGAAGTATCAGGATATAATGTTTCTCATCTGTAGAATGCCCTTATAAAGGGAAATTTGAGCTCAGTGAATAAATCCGAAAAATCAAAGTATGAGACTCCATTGTTTTACGATGATGGTGAGAATTGACCCTTTTAACCTCCAATTTGCAGTCTTTTGGGAATATTTTGCACCTTTCTTTGTGAAGTTAAATGTAAAATATTTCTTGCAACAGCTAGCCTCATTTATCATATGTAGAGCATAAAGGTTTGACCTTAATTCAGCAGGGTCCTGCAAACATCCTCGACAAGTCAACAGAATAAAAGAGCTGCGTTATACCTGACCAAAGAAAAATACAACTAAATATATTTTAAATCTTTTACTTTTTGTGTTTTGATGTATTCTCTTACTGTGCATTGGATATGTAAAATATTCCAGCTTTTTAATAAAACGTTAATACTAATTTGTTGGCAACTTGCCATTCTCAGGATGCCCCCCCCTCCCACCCCCCAAGTTACCACCAACCAGAATACCAACTGAATGCAAAACCAGTGCTGAATAATAAAATGACGCTTTAACTTGATTATGTGAATACAATAGAAATCCATTCTGTTTCTGCTACTTGAAGTACCAGTACAAGATTAACATCAGAAATCTATAAATCTTTCAAAACTTAATATTTAGTAAATGAACCATCAAAAGGACAAAAAAGCTTATTGAAGCTACAGTGTGCAACTGAACAAAATGTCCACCTACAAATATATCTGCTTTCTAATATAAATTTTTAGCCGTTAGTATTTTAATTCACTGATCATCTGTAGGAAAAATAGTGGAACATTTTAATTGTCTCATTTAAAAAATTAAGTGCATTTCTTATGAAACACATGAAAATAGCTGCTTTTTAATTGAAAGTAGAATAAGTTGAGAATTAAGAAAGAATGTCATAATGCTACAGGAAAAGAATAACTGAGAACCTTTTCTCAAAATGAAGGATGTTTTAGTTGAAAATCGAGAAAGATTAGATTTAGCAGGTGTGATGTTATAATGGCATGAATAATAGAACACACAGGTTAATCTGAGAAAGGTCATTATGTAAAGATGTGGACAAGTTGAACATTAAGCGATTCTTTAAACTACATGTCAATAATAGACTACTCACAAAATATATCTTTAGAAACTGAAGTAGTTATCACAGTTCAGGCTAGTGGTTTATTGCAGAACCATTTTAAGTTGCTTGGTCGAGCGCTCTAAGCAATTCACGTCCATGCAGAAGTGTTGAGCTCCCCATTACAGGTGCATTTACTTCACAGTCATATCTTGTCAGCTCCGGCAAGGAATAAGCCAGAAATGATGAACCCAAAAGTCGGCTTGCCATTCCTGCAATTATAAAAATAGACAAAGAAATGCTTATACTGGAATTATGATTACCTTAAAATTGATCTCTACTACACATCATAGTCGAAAATATCAACGTTATTATTCAGGATACCATGCACATTATTGTTTGTACAGTTCCTAAAAATTAAAGAGGGACTTGCTGAAGATCAATGTTTTAACAGGTGGAGACAAAATAAACACCATGGCCAGAATCCTCTAGTCTCGTACGTCCCACCACCGCTGCCAGCAAGATCGAAAAATTTGGTTTTCAACCAAATCTCCATTCACAGAAGCGGGACTGGAGAATCCCAGCTGCAGGCGAGATCGGAGAATCCCAACTGTTGGTGAAGAAATTGGAGACAATTGCTGTATCTGAGAGGTGAGGACCCAAAATTGAGCCGTGGATCTCATTTCAATGGAGCCAGTGAATGCCAGCAAATAATAAATGACGGAAAGATGGCAGCAGCTCCTAGATATGTAAGAAAGAGTAGGCAATTGGGCATCAGATTTTTGGAGTTGACCAAAGTGGGTAGGGAGGCAACTGGGACTCGGGTCAGAAGAATCAGTGACTGGGTCAGGGTGGATTGGTGACTAGGTTGGCAATGGGGAAGGAGGAAGGGAAGGATTTGGTGGTCAGGAGAAGGGGGAGTGGCCTATCTTTTTTCAATGTGGTTAGAGGGGGGCACATTCAGGCAAGTGGGGGGTTTGGGGGGAGGCCTTCCTGCAGCCTATCATCATGTTATAGCATCCAAGATCAGCTGTGAAATCTACAATGATTCCTTCAAGAAGCAAAGGAGCTTAATTGACCCAGATCATGCTTCACTTTTACTGTTGTTGACGAGCGTTCCTGCTGCTAGCTCAACTTTTGTTCCCAATATGGCAGGAAAATACATTTCCACTGGAAATGAGCATACAATCTTGGTCATTATTTTTGGAATTTAGCAGGTCAGTTAACACCCAAACAAACCCGCTGCGCAGTCAGATTCATAATATGAATATGCACATTTTCTCAGATTCTACGATGGCAGGTGAAATCTTTAAACCTTTCAGCTTAGAAAATAGAGCAAGAAACACTGTTCACTTGAATAAATCTGTACAAGATGGTGAACGAATGTTGTGGACTGCTCAGAAACCTAGATCAAATTTGCAAATTCGAACGAAGAGCTAGTTAATTTAAGTACCTGCTGAAAATTGTAACTTAGCAGTGTTAAAATTCCGAATCACAGGGAAAAAATGGGCGCAATTCTCAAGGCCCCCCCCACAAGGGGTTTTCTATCTACCATCTTCGGCCACCTGGATTTTCTGGTCCTGAAGATCCCACCAAAGTCAATGGCAATTGACATTCCTCACTCATGCTGCCATTGGGAAACCCGTAGCAAAGGTCAGCTTCAGTGAGGCAGGAAGATCTCACCAGCGGGGAGGGCTGGAGAATTTTGTCCAAGATTATTTTCCACTCCTGTATTTTTATGTTCCTATTTAATTATTTTTAACACTCAATAATGTACAGGAGAATGTAAATATTGGACCCATATTAATGACATCTGCAACAATACCAGTCACATTGATGCACACTTAAAGAGGTCATTCTGCTGTTCGTTGTGCCATGGTTAGTTTGAAATTTTGCCAACTATTTCAAAAAGCTTGACCTTTGAACTTTCTGACTGTGGCCAAGATGTGAGTTGACAGCTGCTGAACCAGCCTCTGACAATAAACATAACAAGCCTTTAAACAGGTTTAGCTGGCTTTACCCATGGCTTGTGGCTGGGTAGACTTGCTACACTCCATCCTGATTAGAAGGCAGGATGGTGTCAGGGGCTGGGTAAACTGGCTGCTGGCACAAGTTTCTGTACCCATCCCCAGCTGTCCACCCCCCACCCACAACCTCTTGAGACCTAAAGCCTCCATGCTCCATTGGGTCTAAAACCTCCATCCTCTACAGTATTAAGGCCTAACAGTTCAGCCCCTAGACCTTGTGTCTTCGTGTAAAATGGGTGAAAATGTAATCAATGGACTCAGTGTCACCTCTTTAATGTGATTATACAAGCCCAAAATATATTCAGCCTTTTAATATTGATCTCATTCTTATTGTTGGGGTTTGCATAAATAAATTTAACCTGAGTAATTGCAAACAAAATCAATAATAATCTGAAAATTTGTATTGTGTATTGAATTCCTGCTTAATAAATGAAAATGTGTGGTTGAATTTCACTTAATAAGCCTAGTGATGAAATAAATCACTCAAGGAGATACAGACAAAAAGGAATTGAGTAGAGAAAAGGACCCAGGCAAGAACAATATATATTCTTACCTGTAAGTGAACCTGAACGCCAGGATTTCTTCTGTAATAATGGGGAATCATTCTCAGATTTAATGCTTTTCATTCGTTTCCACAGCATCTGTGAAGAAGCATTACTCCTTGGTAAGTCTTCAAATAGAGATTCCTTAAACAGAAATAGGAAGTCAGTCCAGGCATATCCATTTGACTGCGTAGTACAAACAAGGCTATACAAGCTCTGACAAAGGTCATCCTGACTTGAAACGTTAGCTCTATTCTCTCTCCACAAGATGCTGTCAGACCAGCATTTTCTGTTTTTGTATATAAAAGGGCGGCACAGTGGTTAGCACTGCTGTCTCACAGCGCCAGAGTCCCGGGTTCAATTCCAGCCTCGCGTGACTATCTTCGTGGAGTTTGCACATTCTCCCCGTAATTGTATTGGTTTCCTCCAGGTGCTCCGGTTTCCTCCCCCAGTCCAAAAATGTGCGGATTAGGTTGATTGGCCATGGTAAATTGCCCCTCAGTATCGGGGGATTGGGAGGGTAAATATGTGGGGCTGCGGGGATGGGATCTGAGTGGGATTGTTGTCGGTGCAGGCTCAATGGGCCAAATGGCCTCCTTCTGCATGGTTGATTTTATGATTCTAAGCTACAGATAGTTTAAATGCTATCTTCAATTTGACAGCACTTCACTATCTTTAGTTGAAGCTGAGTTCAGTTAGAATCCTGACTTGCTGGCAGCAGGTAGTATCACTGGAATTGGTCCTCTGTGTTTGGTAACTGTAAATAAGAGGCATTGCCATTGTCATCCCCATCTAATAACACCGAACAGGCCCTCCAGCCCACAAGTTGTGCCGATCATATCCATACCTACCAGGCCTATCTATAACTCTCAATCCCATTAAATCCCATGAACCTCCTTAGGTTCTTTTCCAAGAGTAATTAGCTTCACTAAACAATTGTGTCCTTATTAGGAGATAAGAGCCTTAAGTGTCCACACTTAACATTCTGAATGATGGCACGAATTGAAACTAGCATGTACTTCATAACATTATTCTGCAGTCAATCTACCTTCACATGGGCAGTAAGGGAGAATGAACAAATGCCAGCCTAGCCAGGGACCATCCGTACACCATGAAAGAGTTTTTAAAATGATACACTGGATGGTTTTTAATGGGGGTGGTTGACATTTCACACTTCAGCTGGAAGGTTGGCAATAATCTCACGTCATCTCTCTCAGGAACAGCCTAACTGAATTAAATGCCACTCAGGTACTTAACTGGAAAGCAGTGAGCCTTCCCCAGGATTAAAGATCCTGGGACCAGCAGCACTATTGAATGGCAGTGCCACCACCAACCTCCCCCCACCAAGGCCTAACATCATTGCCGGATGCCAGACCATAGGCAGTTGATGACGGAAGGGGCATTGTTGATGGGTGGGGATAGAGGAGGGGGGATCATAGTTATGGAGAATCAGCAGCAAGATGGGGAGATAGCTCTCAGTGGGCCACTCCCTTCTCAATAGTGAGTTTCTCAATCAGGCACTGAGTGCCAATGCACCAGGAATAACCCTCTCATTACTAACCCCTCCCACCCGCTCCCCCCCACCACCACTCGCCACCTCTTGACTCACACCTAGGAGTCCGCAAGCAGTGCCAACAGGGTTTGCTTGTCATTCTCCCTCAGTGATGATCCTACTATCCACCACTGATTGAATAGCAGGGAGATGAGGCCTTTAAGTGGATGGAGCAGAGTAGTGGCCAACTGTAGGGGCAGTGGTGGAGAAAAGGGGCTTTTAAAACAGGGAGCAGAAAGGAAGGAGGAAGGGGGTTTCATTCTATTGGGGGCTGTCTCACAAGCTCACGAGCAGCTCTCGAAGAGCGACCCTCTCCCCGCTCCACTTTCTTGCACCCCCATTAATCATTTGAGGTCCTGCCTCGCCAACCATGCCAAACATAGTAGACTTGGGCTGTGTATTATTATGTCAATGGGCTTGATAACCAAGCTAATTGGCCTTTAAATTGTCAGTTGGCAGCCTGCCAAGACCTCCTCCCCCCCCCCCAGTAATATAGAGATGAACTCAGGGTGGGGTTGAAAGGGATGGGATGGATGCCCACTCCACTGGAGGGTTCCCTCTAGGGGACCCTATTGAGAGGGTTTTCATTAGGGGGGGTGGAGAGGGGTGGGGAGTGTGATGGTGGAGAGTGTGTTCTGCCTGCATGACAGAAGGGATGGATACTGAATTTTGGGGAGGGAGTTGGGTCACCCTCTTGCCTGCATGGTGTCAGGCTGAGAGGTTAACCTGAACATTGAATGGAAGGGGAGGAGGTTGGCCCTCTCTGTTCAAGAGTTGGTGGTGTTCTCCTTGTCTGCCAGGGAGTCCCAATGTCCTTGAGGGGGGCAAGGGGGGTGGGGGTGGTGTGGGGGGGCTTCATTTTGATCTTGCCATCTGGACGCCATTTGAAAACGCTATCCTGATATCTGTGAGGCTGACCTTGCTGGCTCTATCAGGCCCTGCTCCGCAAGAGTGAAGGCTCAAAATATTCCCCCACTATTTTATTTTTGACAAAATATTAGAAGACCTGGAGTGAAAACCTGGTCGTGTTTCTGGGGAGGAACACATTGGGATCCAGTCACAACCTGACACTTAGAAAAATTCTGCCCATCATCTTCAACTAATTTAAATAAGGAAAAAAATAAGCTGTTTGAAAAGTGCCATTACTGTCAGTCCTTAACTTTACAACATTCCAGTTACAATGATGAGCACTTACGACTTTAATGAAGTGACACCCTGTTTCAACTTCACAACACTGGTTTTGGCTTTTCTATGCCTCACCAGTGAACAGTTGGCCTTTGCCAGCTGTTTCTTTATGTTCCACCTTTCACAACCTCAGGGAGGCGTAGAGACTATAGAAATATCTTTGAAAGTACAGGTACTATTGTATCATGGTAAACCCACTACTGTCAGGCAATTCTACAGAAGCAAAATCTCACAAACGTTTCACTATACAGTAAAAATAGACGATCGTGACTTGGTTCAGGAACCAATCCCCCATTTGGAACATTGTCCCAATGAGAAAACCAGTTCCGACTGAAGACGTTTTGACTTGCAACGCTGTTTTTGGGAACCATTTGTGTTATTAAGACCAAGGATTGTCTGTACTGATTACTTGAAAGTAGACTTACTGCTGAGAGTTGGAATATCTGCTCTCCAAAGTCCCGCTGCAGTTTGCGTTTTAAGTTGTTTCTGAAAGTCGTTTCGGTGTTGATGTCCTTCCCATGTTGTCCAAAGTTGTCTAGAGATCTAATGCAAAGCAGTAAGATGGTGTGAAACTCTTTCCTTCTTCACTCCCCCCTCTGTCTCTCTTCTGACGACATTGGGGCTGAAATTAATTTTTACCATAATGCAAAATGGCCTCATAGCAAACTAAAGCAGCCCATTTTCCAGTGTGTCCAATTTTCATTTCTGCTGACGCTTGGTAAAGGTTAATTTCACCACCACCAATTCCACAGTCGGATATGGTTCCAATGGTGCTGATCACCATGTGGTGTAATGCTAAATAGACCATTCCCTAAATGATACTCTACATAATGAGCACTGACAGAATATTCAATGGTGGGAGGTGCTGCATCCAATCTTGTCCTTACCTGAATTCCATCTGTGCACTTGGAGCAGGAAGCAAACTGGAAAAGGAATCTTGGCCAATTTCCCTCTCTAGTTTGGGGTGTTAAGTCTAATTTTACCCACGCCTATCACCAGTTCAGCTGGGACTTGTAAATCAGCACAGACTTGCAGCCTAATCTGGGAAAGTGCCACTCTATATGGTTTAGCTAGTCACTAGCTTAATGGGCTGAGGCTTCCCTATTCTTCTGGGATCCTTTGACCTCTTCTACAGCTTTCGCTACATTGATGGCCAAGCAAGCAACCCACTTCCACATCACCTCGCTCATCACCCACCAATGCTGCTGTACTGACCACAAGAAGGTGTGTGAAGTAGAACTAAGTGCTAAGGTTTTCTCTTCCTGTTATTTCTCCATCGCAGTAAGGAAGTACTCTCGCTCATCATGAGAGAGAAGCTGAGAATGGGAGTTCGGCCAAACCACACCTGCGTATGGGGTATCACTGTGTTTGATATTTATTTCTTCATGCTTTCATACATCTATGTTTGCAAACTACATTAAAGTTCAAATAACTTAAATTTCTTTCCATATTAATTTATAATACTTCTTTAATTATGGACATCGTTTAATGGGTGGCGGGGTTTCCTGCCCAGCTACTGACAAAGTTATTTTGGAACACGTCTCCCCTGCCCTCCTCCCCCACACCCTGTCAGACATTCCCTCAACCATTTAAGGCCCTGAGGAACATTAATTGGTATGAGATGGGCTTTCTCTCCCATCTGGGGAGGAAGCCCCATCTCCAAGAGTCACCGGCCATCTGATTTGCCAGCAGCTCTCTGGTTCCTGCAGTGCCACTGGGAGCAGTGGCCATTGCTGGGATTGCATTTATTCTCACAGAACAGGAGCCAGGTGCAAGGTGAATGTTGGAGGGTTATTTCTCGAACCAGACCAGGAAGCCCCTAAGATGGAGGGAGGGTGGAGGCAGAGGGTCAGGGTACATAGGCCTGGTGGGGAGGGGGCACTCAGGGGAGATGAAAGGGGCCCCACAATCAGTGCCTGTGAAAGGTCTCAATTCAGAACAGAATGGATAGGCTGCCCTAGGAATTGCCCACCACCAGTAAAATTCACAACAGTGTTCACCTGCAAAATTTTACATCTGCGGCAGACTGTAAAATTCCACCCTACATTTTACATATATTTACTATTGATCCACTATGAATTCATTCACCTCTTTCATTTCAGGATTAAATAGCATTTTGAAGTGAAAGATGACATTATTTTAAAAATGCAGTTCATGGTGAAGGGTCAGTTAGCCTAGTTGGTTGGAGTGGTGCTTTATAATGCCAATGGCGTGAGTCTGAATCCCTAATCAAGCTAAGGTAATTCTTGGGACCTGCCTCTTGGACCTGTCCCATTGTGATATCATAGCATCATAGAAAGACTGCTAAAGATAGCGATTCTCACTGAGGACACTACATGAAGAATCAGTTTATGATACCTTGTGTGGGATTTTCTGACCCTGACTGCCGTTGGGCATTCCAGTTCTGCCAAGAGTCAATGGACTTTTGGCGGGCTTCCAAATTTCCCATAGGAGAACATAAGAACATAAGAAATGGGAGCAGGAGTAGGCCATCTCACCCTTCAAGCCTGCCCCGCCATTCAACAAGATCATGGCTGATCTGAAGTGGATCAGTTCCACTTTCCCGTTTTCTCCCCATAACCCTTAATTCCCTTGTCTATCAGAAACCTATCTACCTGTGAATTAAATATATTCAGCAAGGTAGCTTCCACCACTTCAATGGGCAGAGAATTCCAGAGACTCACCACCCTTTGAAGTGAAGAATTTCCTCCTCAACTCCGATCTAAACTGCGCGTCCCCCCCTTCTCTTATTTTGAGGCTGTGCCCTCTCGTTCTGCTTCCTTTCTAAGCGGAAAGAGTCTCTCCACCTCTACCCTATCTATCCCCTTCATTATCTTATATGTCTCTATAAGATCCCCCCTCAGCCTTCTAAACTCCAACAAGTACAGACCAGTCTATTCAATCTCTCCTCATAGGCTAACCCCCTCATCTCCGGTATCAGCCTAGTGAACCTTCTCTGCACTCCCTCCAAGGCCAATTTTTCCTTCCGCAAATGCAGCAACCAAAACTGCACACAGTACTCCAGTTGTAGCTTCACCAGTACCCTGTACAGTTGCAGCAAGACCTCCCTGCTTTTATATTCTATCCCCCTCGCTATAAAGGCCAGCATTCCATTACCTTCTTGATCACCTGCTGCACCTGCAGACTGGGTTTTTGCAACTCATGCACAAGGACCCCCAGGTCCCTCTGTACCGAAGCATGCTGCAGCTTTTCACCTTTTAAATAATAATCCCTCCTACTATTATTTCTACCAAAGTGGATAACCTCACATTTGCTAACATTATACTCTATCTGCTAGGTCCTCGCCCACTCACTCAGCCTATCCAGATCTCTCTGCAGACTTTCCGCACCTTCCACGCAATTTGCTTTTCCACTCATCTTCGTGTCATCAGCAAATTTAGTTACCCTACACTCAGCCCCCTCCTCCAGATCATCTAAATGGTAAAATGGTAAATGGTAAACAGTTGAGGCCCCAGCACCGATCCCTGCGGCACTCCACTAGTCACCAACTGCCAGCCAGAATAGCACCGATTGATTCCAACTCTCTGCTTCCTATTAGACAGCCAATCCTCTATCCACGCTAAAACCTTACCCCCAACTCCATGCACCCTAACCTTTTGCAGCAACCTTTTGTGAGGCACCTTATCAAACGCCTTTTGGAAATCTAAAAACACCACATCCACCGGTTCCCTTCTGTCTACCGCACTAGTCACATCCTCTTAGAAATCCAATAAATTTGTTAAACACGACTTCCCCTTAACGAATCCGTGCTGCGTCTGCTTGATCAAACCGTTCTTTTCTAGGTGCCTCACTATTTCTTCTTTGATGACGGATTCTATCATGCTAGACCATAGGATTCTAGACCGTAGGAGGTCCCACCATGGTCTGAGTCTTAAATTTACACAACTTTTCTGTGGAGCTCTTTGCTGCAGAATGCTATGGAGGCCAGGTCATTGAGTGTCTTTAAGGCAGAGATAGATAGGTTATTGATTAATAATGGGATCAGGGATTATGGGGAAAAGGCAGGAGAATGGGAATGAGAAAAATATCAGCCATGATTGAATGACGGAGCAGACTCAGTGGGCTGAGTGGCCTAATTCTGCTCCTATGTCTTATAGTCTGTGGTCTTATGGTGTTTGCTTCAGGAGTTCAGTTGAAAATAAATAACTGTGAGAGGACAGTGAGAAATAATTTGCTTCAACTGGAAGATAGGTTTTCAGGTACAGATCAAGGATAGGAATTTATGGTCTTGCTCGTTCGCAAACCGTAAAATCCCACTCCAGTTCAATGGATCTTTCCATGTTCCATCCCCTCGCCCGCTCCGATTCCCATGGTGAGCGGGGCGATAAAATTCCGGCCCATATTTTAATTCAGAATTTCAAGAAATCCGACTTTAGGATTAGAATTTGTGGAGCGACAGGGAAATTCTAAATAATCGTGAATAGAACTGTGCTCAAATGATACGATGCATTGAGTATCAGTGTACAATTGTTAGGGGTTAGCACTTCCAGTTTTGAAATGACTGTGGAAGATGTGGGATTTCTTAATTGGAATTTTCTGGCTGTTCACGTCCTACCACCGCCGCTGCGAGCAAGGATGAAGAATCTGGCACTCAACCAGATCATGAACAGCTGGAAAACTCCCCCCATTGTTTCTGAACCGCTCCCTAAAACATATGGGAGTGTCTAAAGTAGCATTTGAAAGTCCATAAAGTGCAGTAATATTTTTTTCCCATTGTTCCTTTTACCTTTGTTTACAGAGTGACGTGTGCACCGGTTGGCCAGGTGGGATGCCAGGCAATGATCCTGTTCTCTGATCCATTAATCTCCATTTTCTGGGTGTAGAGTTATAAGGCGGATCGGGTGGCCATGAAATATTTGATCTCCCTCCCATCAAGGATGCTGGAGTACTTACAGATGCATGGTAAGGTGGCAGAGTAACACCATTTCCAGTGTTGTATGACAGTGGATGAATATAGGTGGGGTTGCTCTTGTTTACTGACGTCATCTGGGGAC
This sequence comes from Carcharhinus amblyrhynchos, assembly GCF_965287045.1. Lineage (NCBI taxonomy): Eukaryota > Metazoa > Chordata > Chondrichthyes > Carcharhiniformes > Carcharhinidae > Carcharhinus > Carcharhinus amblyrhynchos. The sequence continues at coordinate 62,112,518 of NC_137335.1, forward strand.
TGTACTTGTCGAGCATCATCTGTCTGTGTGAAGTCACTAAGTTTGGAGCGTATGACTGGAACATGCTGTTCATGTTGGTGGAATACTCTTGCGTTCGCGACGAGTTCTCAGAGCTGGGCTGCTCATCATGGCAGATTGGACTCAACTGGAAATCTTCCCCATCCATAGGAATGTAGGGAGCCAGAGTTTCCAGGTCCAGATCACTCAATTCCGCCTGGAACAGTAAATTAAGGATGGTGAGTGAAGTGCAGATTGTTCTGTATGGGAAACTTGAAACTTGTATCAGACTGCTTAGCTTTACACATTTTATGATGCGTAAACTATTCTTAGCTTAACAGCAAACTGAATGAAAACAAATTGCCTTCAAGAGTAGTACAATTTTGTCAGAAGCAGGATAGAGTTAGCTAGGAGTGTCCAGCTTGAGAACAAGCTGGTCACAACCACCATACAAAATAAAGAAAAAGAAAACATAGAATCACTACAGTGCAGAAGGAGGCCATTTGGCCCATCGAGCCTACACCGACAACAATTCCACCCAGGCTCTGTCCCATGTATTTACACTGCTAGTTCTCCTGACACTAAGGGGCAATTTATCAAGGCCAACCAACCTAACCCGCACATCTTTGGATTCTGGGAGGAAACCTATGCAGACACGGGAGAGTGTGCAACCTCCACACAGACAATCACCCCAGACTGGAATTGAACACGGGTCCCTGGCACAGTGGGGCAGCAGTGCTAACCTACAACGTGCTTTTAAATGCTTTCAGAAACAATGCCCTTGGGAATAGTAATGGTGGACTGGAATTTATCTTTGATTTTTTTCTTCCCCCTCAAAGTGCATTTAGCTACCTTATTGAGAAGTTGGCTATGAAATAAGTGGGGGGCAATTCTCCCATCCCATTGCGCTAATTTTTTAATCTCCAGCCCTGCTAGCCTCTCCCATCCCACCAGAGTATTTCACTCCAGCAGAGACTACAGCAGCTCCCCACTTCCAGGGCGCTAGCACCCCGACCCTGTTGGAGTGAAAGTGGGGCAATCGGGGCTCCCCAGAGGGTCAGGCGATGTGTGTGTGTTTTTTTTTGGTGGGGTGGAGTGCCAATGCCAGAGGGCACCATTACAAACTCTACACACAAACCAGAACTGAACCTGGGTGCCTGGTGATTTGAGGCAGCAGTGTTAACCACTGTGCAGTCCAGTTGCTGGTGAAAACACCTGAATGGATAAATCGTCTATAAAGGGTAAAATTAAGGTGAGTGCTCTCTTAGCTCAAAAAGACATTACACATCTGAATATTGGGTTTTCCAGCATATTACCATCCATGCAAGTATGTCTCATTTTAAAACCTAGTATTATTTTACAGGATGTTATTTTAACCTATAGTTTAAAAATAAATCTACTTTTCTAGAGACTTAAATGTAAAAGGCTGAATTCATAATTAGGGTTTATTTGTTTTACTAGATATTGCTTTGCTGAAGATTTAAAAAGTAAACATTTTACTCTAAATTTACAAGTTATTATTTATTGCCTCACAAACATTTATATTTTGTGCGCTACTCTTTGACATCCCAAGAAGTTTTGGGATATACATTGTCTACCCTGTAGATTTTTGCAAATCTTTGAATACTGAGTTAACAATGCACAAAACTGTGGAGAGTACACTGCACTTGGGAGTCACTTGCATTGTACTGGTGAGAGGAAGTCTGCTTTACAATAACTCCCAACCTCTCTCTTTGCGCATTGACTCTTCATTTTTACCCTGAAGCAAAGCAACGTGAACGGCAATACTCCAATTAATTCGATATAATAATTTTGAACAATACTAATATTTTAGGATACATGTCAAAGGCTACTGAAACAGGATGTGGTACCATTCTGCCTGTGTGTTTTAACCCACGCCATTCTCAAAATATTCATCATATTTCTATAAATGTTCACGTAGTGGTTAGAAATTAAGGGCGAGTCTCATTCTCCAAACGCCTTTGTTGCATAGTAAAAATAATAATCATGCTCTAAGAAAACCTGAGGTGACCTAAGTGTGTCTTAATCAACAGATGCTCTTGTCTTCCAAGCTGTCTCCAAGGAACCTTTCTGACTGAGTGACACAGCTTATTTTAATGGTTATTTTGTGTTTATTTTAATGAACTAACCTGAGTGCTGCATTGTTTCTTTGCTTCAGTGTCCATAGCAAAAAGCTTCTCAATCAGTTCAATCTTGAGATCATTGTCCAAGGAACTGTAATAGTCTCCAGGGCTACTTGGCTACAATTGCAAAGTAAAGAAACGTTTTGAAATGTATTGTCCTGATGAATAATCTGATTCATCCCTTTACTATAGTTCTTCACTAAATGGTATCAAGCATCACTTACAGCTGTCTCACAGGTCTGATTCTAAAGCTTTGTTGGGTGCAATGAATGAAGGTACTGTTGTTTTTCAGAACTTGGTTTCAAAAACAATGATATAGAGAAAATAATCGGGTAGTGCAATTCTAACTAACTTAAGAGACCACTGTGGAAATGGCTACAAAATGTGAGATAAATTTCACCCCACCAGCACTAAAAGAACATCGTAATGGCAGACTAAGAAGTAACATTAAAGCATAATATCCTTTTAATTTCAGAGAATTTATATTTCTGTGGCTACAGACACGAAGGAAAACTTATTTATGGGGAAAAGGCAGAAGAATGGGGATGAGAAAAGTATCAGCCACGATTGAATGGAGGAGTAGGCTCGATGGGCCGAGTGGCCTAATTCTGCTCCTATGTCTTTTTCTGAATGGAGGTCAGTCACCAGTGGAGTGCCCCAGGGATCTGTTCTAGGACCCTTGCTGTTTGTCATTTTCATAAATGACCTGGATGAGGAAGTGGAAGGATGGGTAAGTAAGTTCGCTGATGACACAAAGGTCGGTGGTGTTGTGGATGGTCTGGAAGGATGGCAAAAGTTGCAGCAGGACATAAATAGGATGCAGGACTGGGCGGAGAAGTGGCAGATGGACTTCAACGCGGATAAATGCGTAGTTGTCCATTTTGGCAGAACCAACGGGATGAATGAGTACACTATCAAGGGCAGGAGTCTTGGTAGTGTTGAGGAGCAGAAGGATCTTGGGGTCCGGGTCCACAGGACTCTTAAATTGGCCTCGCAGGTGGAAGAGGTGGTCAAGAAGGCGTATGGTGTACTGGCCTTCATAAATCGAGGGATTGAGTTTAGGAGTCGGGAGGTAATGCTGCAACTTTATAAGACCCTTGTCAGGCCTCATTTGGAGTACTGTGCGCAGTTCTGGTCGCCTCACTATAGGAAAGACGTAGAAGCTATTGAAAGGGTACAGAGGAGATTTACAAGGATGTTGCCTGGACTGGGAGGCATGCCTTATGAAGTTAGGTTGAGGGAACTGGGTCTCTTTTCCCTGGAGAGACGTAGGTTGAGAGGCAACCTGATAGAGGTTTATAAAATGTTGAGAGGAATAGATAGGGTGGATTCTCAGAGGCTATTTCCCCGGGTTGAAATGGTCGCTACGAGAGGACACAGGTTTAAGGTGCGGGGAGGAAAGTACAGAAGTGATGTTAGGGGTAAGTTTTTCACTCAGAGGGTGGTGAGTGAATGGAATCGGCTGCCGTCAGTGGTGGTGGAGGCGAACTCGCTGGGGTCTTTTAAAAGACTCCTGGATGAGTGTATGGGGTTTTATGGGATTGGGGGTTATAGATAGGTGTTGATGTGATCGGCGCAACTCGTGGGCCGAAGGGCCTGTTTGTGCTGTAGTGTTCTATGTTCTATGTCTTATGGTTTAAGGTCTTAATTTGCACACAACTATGGTATGAATTAGACTTAGCTTTATTTAACAACTATTTGAGATATAAATTCTAATTGTGTTTTTCAGTACCACTCATAAAGATCTTTTCAATCCTTTGGATATACACACACTACAGGAATAAATTTAGAAGCATGCAATACCCAGCAGCATCACATAATTACTGGTCAAGGGACTATTGGCAATGTATGGCATTTAATGGACAGCTGGAAAGAGCCCTGTGGTGCCTCCTTTTGGGAAGGCCCGCTGGCATTAAATGCCTCTTAGGGCACAAGGAACCAGGGGTGGAAATCACATCCCTCGAGCTGCTGACAATTGTACATTGATTAGCAGCGCCAGGGGGAGCCGTGGCTGCTGTGGGCAATGCACCTATCTGAGGCCAGGATCACCAAGGGACGGAGGCCACAGGTTAGTGATGGCAGGATAGGAGTCGTGGAGAGAAGGGAGTGGGAGTGGGGTTGGCAGCTGCTGTCTTTTCCACATCTCCTTTCCCTATTCCTCATCAAGTATTGAGTGTCTTTGAATGTGGCGGCCCTCCCAATCCACCCGGGAGACCTTAAGAAACCTGAATAGGGTTTGCTTTCCTGGCTGCCTGCATTGGAATGCAGTTCCTAAGCACTCTTGGGTATAAAGATGGGATTTTCTGGGCTTACTCACTGCTGGAATCCTTCGAACTGATGCAAGTCAATGGCCAGAATGTGATAGCCGTTCACGCTGGCAGGATTTTCCCATTCTGCCGCAATGAACGGAGATTTGGCTGGGCGGTAAATTCTCTGACCTCGCTTTAATGGGAGCATGGCAGGAACGGTCGGTAAGAACACATCCAATGGATTTTTGGCTAGGTGGCTGAATCTCTTGTGGTTGTTCCCACTACGAGTGGGCCAGAAAATCCCAACTGCAGTGTTTCTTTTCTCTTATTAAAAGCTTACATTTACACCATACATCCTGCTTAAGAAAAGCAAGGAATTTGGAGAGAGTTAGCCAAAAACCGGGTTGAAATGATGTGTTTTGAAAAGTCTGTTGAAGGTGATCAAATGAAGGGTGGGTTTTAGGTAGAGAGGTTTAAAGTGTGAGGCAAAATGGTGGGGGCGGGTGGGAGAAATTGACGTGAGGGGAACGTACACCATTAGAGGGTGCCAAAATGTGGAAGAGAATGCAGAGTGAGGCAAGACAGTGGGTGGATTTGTAGATGAAGACAAGAACTTCAAATTCAATCCTTTGAGGCAGAAACGAGTACATGCCAGTGAAAATGGGTTTGATGGAGAACTTGTTGCAAGACAGATGGAAGTGACAGTTTTGGGCGATTTGAAATTTGTAGAGGCTGGAGGACAGGCGAATATTGGAAATCAAGTGTAGTACCGAGAATGGGATTTATATGTTAAGGGGGAGTAAGATGGAAACGAAGTTGGGCGTTGTTTTGACCTATCTTTGGTCAACCTCTCTTAATTTTATTCCTGTGGTACAGTGTCTATTCGTTTAACTAACTGATTTTCTCTTCCACTTCCCATTCCCCCAGTGTGGCATGTTCTAGACTAAACATTTTATATAGATGTGAGTTACAGCTGCTGCAGTTCTGAAGTCGAGCGACAGTAATTTTGTCTGGTCACTTACTGAGGAGCAAGAGGTGCTGCTACATGTGCGCGGAGTGGAGTTGCCTGATGGCACCTGTGGCACAGTAAATGTGTGCAAGTCCGGTGACGACTGCTTGCTGAGCTCAGCAGGACCTTTCACGCTTGGCTTTGTAACTTCCATTGGCCACGGCTTGTTTTGTGGGATAATACCCTTATTATAAAGGGGTGTTTCCTTGAACTGCTGGGTTCCTAGTGAAGATGACAAAGAAACAGTACATTAGTTGAAATTGTTGTTTCGCCACTAAGCAAAATGACTCTAATAATTTGCCACCTTGACAGGATTTGGATAAATTGGGCACCCAACAATGGTTGTACAATGAATCATTTTGATTGCACCTGAGACAATTCACATTGTTTTGCAATGAAGGCTCGAATAGAAATGTTGCCCAATTTGCATTATCTATCAGTGCCTACCGTATTTTATTATTTGCTTCCTTTATAAGTTTCCCTCTCACAATACAGCAATCTCAAACCATGCTAAGATCTCTTATGATTCTAGTCGAAAGATTATGAGGGTAGTCGGAGTTGTTTTTCTTCCCATTTTTCTCTCCTTGCCTGTTTTCTATTTGGTTGCCTCACTAAAAATACACAGCTGAAATTATAGCACACTTGATTGTGAACAATCACAGATATGAGGCCCGCTTCTCCTGTTCCGAGGCTAAGTGCCCACGTTGGTGGGAAGACCAGAGTGCTTCCCCACTGGCATTGAAAGCATTTGTCACGTGGGATTCACCCACCTGAAAGATGCAAATAAGCTCATTTCAAGCCAGCCATACTGCCAGTTTCGAGACCAGACCACCATTTTTAAATTGCACCCAATCTCCGCACCCACGGACTTGCCCCTTCCCCCAAGGAGTGAAATGGTATTCCCTGCCCATTTTGACCAGGAGAGCACCACTAACTCCTCACCAAAGAAGGTCATCCTCCGCTGCCCACTCACAACTAAGAGATAGCCCCCTTCCCTCCCCCTGCCCAGCAACACCACATAGGCATGAGGGGACCCGACACAACCCATCCACCCATTCAGACCCTTCTCGTCTCAAATTACCCCCCCACCCCCAGAGTCCCTCTCATCATCACTCCCCCCAAACTCCCCTATTTAGCCCCTACGGCCCAGACTTTACACTCAGCTCTCTTTCCCCCTCAAATCCCTCACTCAGGCCCCTTCCCCCTCAGGCCTCCCACTCGAGTCCTCTTCCCACTCAGATCCTCTACAGCACGCTTCCCCCCTCCCCCAACCCTTTCGGGCCCACAGTGCACTGTCCCTTGCTTCGTGGCACTGACACCCTAGCCTGGCGCTTTGAGCCCCGAGATGGTTCAAGAAGGTAGGTCCTGTGACCATTTGCCCCTCTCCTGCTGCCAGGCTGCAGGGAGAGGGTCACTCAGGGGTCCTGTGGGTTGGGTGGTCTTGGACTGGGGACAAGTCCTCTCTTAGAGGTGTTCAAATGAATCTGCTCTCACCTGCAGCTTCTGATAGAAAGAAAAATCTCTGCTGCAGAATAGAGGTTGGTGGAGGGGGGAGGTGGGGCATGGAGATTATAATGACCAGGCCAGTTCAGAATTTTCACAGCTGACAGGCAGGAACGCAAATATTGATCACAGGGCTGCCTGAAATCATCACATCAAGGGTGATCTTGAGGTCTGCCAGGGCTAGAAGGGACAGTCCAGCCACAACACCCTATACCGGTGGAGAGTGGTGAGGTCAACCCCTATGATCCTACAGAGACCCTTCCTCTGCAGCCTGACAGCAACACAGAGGCGAATGGCCACTGGACCTACTTCCTCGTGCCCCCTTTGGGGCCCAAGGCACCAGTTCAGGATGTCAATGCGGGGGGTGGGGGGGGCAGTGCACTGTTGGCACTGCCAATGCACATGGACTAAAGGAGATGAATGGGTGACCTGAAGGGGAAGGGGGGCTGAGGGGGGATTGGGCTGGGTCACTCTCATGCCTGCATGGTTGTGGGCCAGGGGTGGCTTGTGATTTGAGTAATGGGAGAGAGAAATCCCCTATTTTCGGAGGGGCTGATGGCACTCCCCTGGACTCTCAAGGTCCAGCAGGCCATGCCCTGCTTGTGAGTAGGAATGCCAAAGCCTGCCTGGTGCAATTTCGCTGCCACGCGGGTAAATGGCAGAAGGCTGGTGAATTGGCTATCAAACCCGCTAATAACATTCAAATCAACGGATTTGCCTAATTATTAGATTGCCACCCACTCTGGGTGGGAACCCAATCAGGGCCAGCGGGGCGGGTTGGGTGACTCCCGAGAACCCTCATGACCGTCGGAAATCCCGATTTTTGGCTGCCGGACCATTCACCGGGATAGGGATTCCTGCCAGTCATCTGAGGAGGTCGGAGAATCACCCCATGGTTTGTCTATTGTTGAAGTTTAACAACATCTTGATGTTTTAAATTCTAACAATTTACAACTGTTCTTAACTCCATACCATTGATACCGAAATCAAGTAAAATGATGGAATCTCCAGGTGTCGGAGCAAGTTGTGCTAGTTCTTCAGGTTCTTCCTTCAGTTTGCTGAACAGCAGGCCACTATCATCCGGCATTGGAGCTCCATTGATGTGCTTCCCATTCATATTTCTCATAGCTTGGCAAGGCTTGAACAGAGACTCTGTCTGGTCCATGGAGAACACAACATTATTCTCCTCAATCTCACTGAAATTGCAAAACAATTGTTTCAGATTTTTTTTAAACAGTATTGTAGACTAAAAGAGAAAGAAACAGTGTGCATTTATTTAACATATTCTCACATTCTCATGACATTCCAAGGCAAGTTATCATCAGTGACTTTTGTAGTCACAGTTATGTTGACAACCACTGTAGCCTGTCTGGTGCACCACAAGGTTCCACATGCATGTGGTCATTGAATGAATGAAAAAACTATCTGGTTTTGGTTTGCATGAATGTTGGCCCAGATACTAGGAGAGCTCTTTGCTCATGTTCACGTTGCGCCATAGGGTTCTCATGGCCTGCTGAGTTTATGTGAATAATTACATTTTGTTTTCAATCAGTTTTGGTGTTGACATTGTCAATCAGTGTGAGTCTTTTCCTTAATACAGAAAGATCACACAAAAATACAATGGCTGACATTTCACTGCTGCTTTAAGATCTTTGATAATGTCCATTTGTAAACCATGGGTGGGATTTTATATCCTCGCTTGTCCCAATCCTGCCCGAGGTCAATGGACCTTTCCATGGTCCCTCCTTCACCTGCTTCAATTCCCGTGGCGGGCAGGACGGTAAAATTCCAGCTCATTTGTCTGTACTTTTGAGATGATTGATCTTTCCATATAGAATGTGCATTTTCATCTTCATAAAGGTGGACAGCAAATTAAGGTTAAACATAGAAACATAGTTTAAAAGGTCTTAGTTCTGATTTGGGATTGGTAAAATGACTCACAGTAAGTATTCAGTCAAAAGACTTGTTCAGCTCTTGGGTATTTTTCTTTCTGTCCTCAACACTAAAAAGTTGATTCAGCGGGGATATGTACCAAGGAAATAGCCTTGTTACTATTATTGTAAAAACGTTTGCTTTTACACATCTGATGACCTCAATTTTCTTTTTGTCTCTACATACACAGACATCCAAATCTTTTCTCTGATTAAATCAAATTTCTTCTAAAGTGTAATGTTACTCCTTCAATGATATTTGAACACAACTTTTGGATATTAGCAACATGTCTATTCAATAACTGTGGGTGATAAAATGATTTGCAGCACTCTTACAGATTCATATGCAGGTGCGACTAGGTACCATTCTGTATTTCTATTTTTAAAATATTTTGTTTTTTTAAGGCAAGAAACAGTTCCTGTTAGGTGTCCTGTCATTTTTGACTAAATTGCTTGTAGCCCTTAAAGAATCTTTGTAAATTTTTTTTTATTCATTCATAGGACATGGGCATCATTGGCTGGCCAGCATTTATTGTCCTTTCCTAGTTGTCCTTGAGAAGGTGGTGGTAAGCCACCTTCTTGAATTGTTGCAGTCCTTGTCCTGTGGATTGACCCACAATGCTGTTTGGGATTTTGACCCAGTGACTGCGAAGGAATGGTGATATATTTCCAAGTCAGGACAGTGAATGGTTTGGAGAGGAACTTGCAGGTGATGGTGTTCCCATGTATCTGCAGCCCTTGTCGTAGATGGAAGTAGTTCTGGGTTTGGAAAGTGCTGTCTAAGCATCTTTGGTGAATTGCTGCAGTGCATTTTGTAGATAGTGCTTTGCTGCTGTTAAGTGCTGTGATGGAGGAAGTGGATGTTTATAAAATGTAGTGTCAATCAAGTGGGCTGCTTTGCCCTGGATGGTGTCAAGCTTTTTGAGTGTTGTTGGACCTGCACTTTCAGGCAAGTGGGGAGTGTACCATCACACTCCTGATGTATCTTGTAGGTGGTGGATAGGCTTTGGGAGTCAGGAGGTGAATTATTCATCACAGTATTTCTAGCTTCTGATCTGCTCTTGTAGCCACTGTTTATGTGGCAAGTCCAGTTGAGTTTCTGATGAATGGTAACCCCAAGAATGTTGACAGTGGAGGATTCAGTGATGGTAATATTATTTAATGTCAAAGGGTGGTGGTTAGAGTGTCTCTTATTGGTGATGGCCATTGTGTGCCACTTGTCAGCCCAAGCCTGGATATTGTCCAGATCTTGTTGCATTTGAACGTGGACTGCTTCAGTGTCTGAGGAGTCGCAAATGGTGCTGATCATTGTGCAATCATCAACAAACATCCTCACTCTTGACCTTATGACAGAGGGAAGGTCATTGATGCAGCAGCTGAAAATGGTTGGGCCTAGGACACTACCCTGAGGGACTCATGCAGAGATGTCCTGGAGCTGAGATGACTGACCCTCCACAACCACAACCATCTTCCTATGTACCAGGTATGACTCCAACCAACGAAGAGTTTTCCCCTAATACCCATTGGTTTCAGTTTTGCTAGGCTCCTTGATGTCACACTCGGTCGAATGTGGCCTTGGTGTCAAGGGCTGTCAGTCTCACCTCACCTCATTCTATGTACAGAAGGGTATGTTGTCACCAGGGCTGCAGAAAAAAAATCACTCCCTTTTACCACAATGTTTGCAGATCGCCCACTATCTATTTTTGCCATGATTGCAGAAAACTGACTCCCTTTCACCACCAGGGTTGCAGAAAGTCCACTCAGACGTTCCCCAGAAAGTAATACTGTGCAATAGATGACAAATTCACCAATGTTTCAATTCACCACATCAAGAACAATAGAAGACTTATAGACATCAAAATAGGATTAGTTCAAGACAGAAATCCTGTCCTTAGCTTCCTGGCTCTGGAATCAATTGTGTAATAATGCAGGCATACCTCAAGACATAATTGATGCAGACAATGCACTGTGGCTGAGAGTTACGGCTGTTGTAGATGACAGTCCCTTGGGTCTCGACCCACACATATCCACCACGTTTTGCGAGCATCCGGTACTGGCCAGTAACTGCTTGACCTTTCGTGCACACTTTTAAAACAAAAATACAGAAAAACGATATCACTCCAGTTAATTCTTTTAGTTGCGCAAAAAGTGCTGATGGCTGCTATGTATAAATAATATGTTGCAATTCATCATGTATTCTGCATAAATCTTTGATTATATAACATTGACAACAGCAACACTAAATACTGTCCCCAAGAAACTCTGTATTCTATTTTTTGCTTGTGGTCTGAATAGAAATGGCTATTCTTTACCATGTTGTGTGTATAAATATTATTAAAATATATCTTCCAGCTTCTTGCACACTTTAAAAACACTTAAAAGATTAAAATACCAGAAAAATTGCATTCAGCATTTCTGAACGATGTTTTCTCCGTGTATGCTGTACATAAATACAGCATTATTTTCTGACTTATGAACCTGTTACTTTGTAATCTAAACTGTACTTTGATCCAATGTGAGTTTTGATAGGCTGCCGTAATCTGGTAGTTATCATTGTGTTTTTAAAGGATAATTACATTGGTCGCAATCAGTGAAATCTCAATGTGTGCCATGCTCCAGTTACTTGTTTTCCAGAAGGCCTTGTTATTGCTGTAATCTTGTTTTAAGCAGCACACAATGTCACCAGAAGGATACTTGCCGATCAGATAGGCCAGTGATTACGCAAGTATTGCCATGTGGAAGCTAAACTCTGCTGCTGATCTCTGTTTGCCTTCGACTGATCTACAAAACTGTTGCTTATGGGCACCTTACACAAAGGATACAGAATAAACAGAAATTGTTAATTTAAGACGTTCGATTTTTTTTCTTTTGCCACCACTGAAACTTCAAAGATTTCCCACCATTGAGGATAAAAGCTTTGTCAGATGAGAAATTAAATTAGGTATCAAAAGGAGAAGTGCACAGTTAAAACAAACAGAAGGTTTGAAATTGTATTCATTCAGCATTAGTTGTAGAACATGGGTCATTAATGGAGACAGCTGAATGAATTAAGGATAAATTATATCCATCAAATAGGGTTTAAAAGTCTTTCTATTTTAATTTAGATAATTTCACTTCATTGCTGTTTTCTTATCTCTCTCTTCACTCGTATTTTGATGTACTACAGCCCCATCCCTCAATTATTATTATTCATCCAGTAAGATCCAGAATTCAGATCATGAATCCCTCTTTGCCTTTGTCAAGGCCATTGACTGGGAAACAGGATGGTTCCCGTGGCTAAGTTTGAACCAGAAATGTCCTCTTTATTCCTCATACGAGCCATGTTCTGAACTTGCAGGAAACTCAAAGCCTAATTAGGATGGTTAAAATGAGGTTTCAAAGGGCTGAACTTTTGGTAAATCACTTCTGAATACACAAGGCTGTTCCTACATTATTTTGTTATAATGCTCAACATAGTCATTATATTACCAGGAGACAGCAAATGGTTACTGGGGGTAAGTAATACAATGGGCTGTATATATTCACAGTTTCACCCAAACCAATGTGCATTTTCCAACCACCAACTCAAAGTTTCTAACAGTGGAGCTGAAGGATATTCCCATTGTCCATCTCTTTGGAAACTATCTTGAGGAATGTTGTCCAGTTGAAGTCTGAACATTTCTAATGGTATGAATAAATTCCTAAATATATTATCAAGGTCAAATTTGCCACCGGAATACAGTTACACAACAGGAAACTTGGAAGTGCTGTTTCCGAAAATCAGCTACACCTCATCACAAGGTAAGTTCAGATGAAGAAAGCCTTTAAACCTATTTCTTTTCTCCCTCCCAGAATGACACGTCATTGGTTTCCCATTTTTGCATCTACGTTGTGCTAATTCTTCAACAGTTTTGGAGGCAGTTCCTGTTAAAGATGTTGGAGAGGATTGTATTCCAGTCCCCTTTCAATAAAAGCCAATATACCAGTTGCTTTCCTAATTCATAACCATACCTGCATGTTAGCCTCCTATGTTTCATGTACAAAGAACCCCAAATCCTTCTGGGTAGCAGTATTTAATAGTTTGCTAGCATTGTTTTTCTATTCTTCCTATCAAAGTGAATAACCTGTCATTTTCTCAAACTATATTCCATTTTTATTACCTCCTATACCTAATTATATCCCATTGCAGACAGCTTGGGCAGAATTTTCACACCCTTGTGGAAGTCGGTTTGGAGGTAGGATGGTGGCAGGAAATTTAGAAGGGAAAATGTCGATTTTTTCGGAGGTGGCTTCAGGGAGTGACAGCTATTTTTCCAACAACAGGAGTAATTTGACAAGGAATTATACTTTGAAAGCTGTGGCACTGGGAAGTTGCAAAGAACAAAGGGACTTTGGTGTGTTTGTCCATAGATCTCTGAAAGAAGGCAGGTTAATAGACTAGTGAAAAAGGCATGTGGCACACTCACCTTTATCAATCAGGGTATAGATTACAAAGGTACTGCGGTCATGATGGAGTTGTATAGAACTTTGATGAGGCCACAGCTAGCGTATTGTGTGCAGTTCTGGTTGCCACATTATAGGAAGTATGTGATCGCACTGGAAGGGTTGCAGATGAGTTTCACCAGGATGTTGACTGGGATGGAACATTTAAGTTATAAAGAAAGATTGAATAGGCTTGGGTTGTTTTCTCTGGAGCAGAGAAGACTGAAGCAAGACCTGATTGAAAGTTCAAGATTATGACGGGCATGAACAGGGTGGATAGGGAGCAGCTGAAGGGTCAGTTACAAGGTGACACAGGTTAAAAGTGAGAGGTTTAAGGGGGATTTGAGGAAAAACTTCTTTACCCTGAGGGTGGTGACGGTCGGCAATGCACTGCCTGGGACGATGCCTCACATCCTTTAAAAGCACTTGGATGAGTACTTAGCATGTCATAACATTCCAGGCTGTGGGCCAAGTGCTGGCAAGTGGGATTAGGTAGGCAGGTCAGGGCCTTTCATGTGTCACTGTGGACTCAATGGGCCAAAGGGTCTCTTCTGTACTGCAGTATTCTATGATTCTGTGAACAGCAGGGAGCCAATGGAAGTAATAATTGAGTTAGGAAGCTGCCATTTTTAGAAACGTTTTGAATTTTGCAGGTGAAACACGGCATCTGTGTCAACAGTTTGTCTACTCCCAGGAGGCAAGACCACAGCACAAGATCAATGTCATGAAATGCATATGCAGAGTTCAGTTTAAAGGACCAAATGGCAAGCCTAAGGCCATCCACCTATAAATGGTTGTAAATCACCTGTGGACTGATCAAAGGGATAGTGCTGGGCATGAGGAATTGGCTGCTGGTCCGGTTTTGTGCATCCATTGTGTGCTATCCTCTTCTGCTCCTTACAGCCCAGCATCACACAGCTTTCACATTGAAGCTGCCAGCCACGCTTCACTTCAGGCAATCTGGCCCTTCCACTTGCTTGGGCTGCTGATCGTCCTTAAGGGCACGAGGCTGATTTAATGTGTATTAGGTTGTGTTAGTTGTCCGGACTCATTTGCTGAGGTCCTCACCAGCAAGGATCTTGTATGGTCTCCACCATTGCGGACCTGATATGATGGCCTCGCCAGTAGACCAAAGGCCATTGAAGCCACTTGGTAGATGGGGGCAGGGTTGGGCAGTGCCAGTTTGGAGCTATGGCAGTGCCAGCCTGGCACTGCCCAACAGGCACCATGGTACTTCCCACCAGGCCAGTAAAGATTGGGGTCATTGGCTGGGGCCAGTGACCAGCCGTGGTGGTGATCATGGGGTTGGGGTTCAGGGGTGTCCATAGCGGGGAGGGGAGGGGGGGGGAGCTGGATGGGGGAGTGACAGACTTCCCAGTGCACTTTGTATACTTGCATGCGCAATAGAACCTATACAGGTCAGCAGTCGCCTTCCTGGCTTGAATAGTCTCCATCCATTCCCCTAGTGGTAAAAATCACACTTTGTCTCTTTTTTTTTCTAAATGCCATATGATTGTGTCTGGGAGCTCACTGAAACAATGTGACCCTCCCATTTTCACACACGTTTATCACTTGGAATATTTTTGGTAAGATATAAAGTATTACCCAAAGTGATCTAAAATAGTCTGTTCCCTTCCTGGTTTCACAATGTACAGTTTTAAAAAACTGTCTCTAACATATTCCATAAACTCCCTCCATGCTACTTTTGCCAATTCGATTTGCCCAGCCTATAAGAAGATTTATAGTTCCCCATTAATATTACATTAGCTGTATCATAAGTTTTTCTTATTTCTTAATCAATATCCTGTCTTGCACTGTAACAGCTGTATGGGGACAGGTGATGAATGCACCTTCCATGGCTATTAGATCTAGGTGCAGCATTTTATTTTTCCCCACTAGTGGGCTTGCAGGCAGAAGGGGGGGCATAGAATTCCTTGGATGGCCTTCGCGCTGGGCTCCCTCTTGCCAAAGCCTGCCACAATCTTACAGCGGGCTTGGCAAGACCTAGACCCAATTAAGCCCTTAAATGGTCAATTAATGACCATTTAAGGGCCATTTCCTGCCTAGCCTCAACTTTCACACTGGCAGGAAAATTTCAGCTGTAGAAGGAGGTCTAGAAAAAGACCCTGCTCAGGCTTTGGGCAGGAAAGGGGAACAGGAGTGTGCCTCCATCAAAGGCCTCCTTACAACATCGGGTGCTTCCTCCACCCTGCTTAACCTCTCCGCCAACATCCCCAACCCACTTCTGCTCACCAGCCCCGGGTCTCACTGCCCTTCTTCGCCCTGAAACCCCCAAAATTGACCTGGTCCTGGAAAGTGGGATTTAAGACTCTGGGTACTGCGTCCATTGAAGCTCCTGGCATTGCTGGGGTTAGCGAGGTGCAAATTAATCAAATTGGTTGGCAGCTTGTTGAGATGTGACTTCCTCCTGACTGATTGGCGGAAATCCTACTTCCAGCCAGTTAATGCTGCTTGGTTGTGGGGCAACCAGTATTGGCAGCAATGAGCTCTCCACCAACTGGGATGAGGGGGTAGGAAACTCCATCTTTCTAAAAAAAGCGTTGGAGTGGGACCGAACCCAAAGCTTCCGGTTCAGAGGAAGGGACACAGCTTACTGTGTCACAATATTGCTGATAATAATTGATTTAAATTATTGATTTAATAAAGTAGAGCAAATAATTATAATCACATTTATTCACTCATTCCTTTATTCAAATCCCTGTCTTAATTCAACCCTCAATTTTGTTTTGCCACTTCATAATGTTTGCCACCTAATAATCCAGGTAGGAACCTCATTGAGCTTTCTTAATATCTTGGCTGCCACCTTTCAGTATATGAATCACCGAGCATGACCCTTTGCACATTTAACTATCATGATACTGTGATTTTTAATTCAGTTACATGTACCAGAAATCACACTGTTTTCTCCCTGTGCCCATCCCACTGATTCAACATTTCCCCTTAACGTGACCCATCTCCCCTCATTGATAACCTTCTGCATCCTTACATTTAATCAGTTGTTAATCTGTGCCTTGGTTTTATTCTTGGTAACCAGAAAAGGAGTTTCCCATGAGATATATTGTTAAAAACCAATTGAAATTCTAAGCTCAATACTTCATGCTCCTCATTACTTCTCCCTGTTCCCATCCATTCAATTTGGCATATGATCTCCTCAAAAAAGGCACTATGAACTCCTTTTAAATCCATGTTGGATGTCATTTATTTAATTATTATCTATATATATGGTCTCAATTTTTTTCCCTGGTCATTTGATTCCAGAGTTCTTCCAATTTCTGAGGTCTGTAGTTGCCAGCTATGGCTTCTTCACCATTCTTCAACAGAATCAATTCATATGCCTATTCTCAGTCTCTTGGAATCCCGCCAATGTTCACTTTTTCCATCAAAATTTCCTTCACAGATCTTTAGATTGGCCAGAATTCTCAGACCTCAGTCACAGCTGGTATTTTTCCGGTCCCGCTGCCATGAATGGAGGAGATTTGGCTGAGTGCCAAATTCCTCATTCTTGCTGGCAGCAGTAGCAGGGCATGCGAGACTGGAGAATTCTGTCCTTTATTACTTGAAGTACAACTGTTTGGAATATAGTGGACATTTGAGGGAAATAAACTTGAAGGACTATGGGGATAAAGCAGGAGACTGACAGGATTGCTCTATAGAAAGCCAGGATGGAGTTGATGGGCTGAATGGACTTTTGAGTGGGACTGACTCTATGACTTTCCAATGCTTCAGCCCGAACCTTTTGGTTCACTAATAGTCCCTGCGCACATGTGTGCTTGATATGCAACAGTATACTGTTAGTGTCATTTCTGATAACTGCTTTCAACAACTTGCTGACTTATGGAAGTTGTATGAAAGATGTCTGATGATAGAATGTCAATCTTCCTTTCTGCCATGGGAAAACATCCGGACTTAGTACTTTCCCACAGCTGCATCAGAGAAATACTCCTGAAATTCTGGGAAATTCACAGGACTGCATAAATTGCCAACTTGGTTTTTTGAATGGTCGGGAACATATCTGCAATTTAATTGCTTTAGTAGTTTATATAAGTTTGAGGAAACTATATATACTTTCACTTCTACCATTCCTTCATTTTTATACTATTGAACGGTTCGACAGTATTTTTAATGATTGGAACAGTTTCATTGTTTATGGATTCTTTACTTTTTCTCAATGTACAGTATTGGAACAGAAAATGTTATAAACTGAATCTAAGGGGTCAATCTGAACTGTTCCCATCAGGAAGGAGGCCAGCAACAAGGGGTTGGCCACCCATTTTACACCCTCCCCCACTTTCCTTTCTGTTTTTAAATAGCTGCTCTTAAATAGGCATTCACAGTGTGTCAATCAACAGGGTGTTGAGTTGGACCATTTCAATCAGGTTGTTTTAGGGAGGTTGCACAAAAGAGAAGTAGAACATAGAATCCTACAGTGCAGAAACAGGCCCTTCGGCCCATCGAGTCTGCACCGACTACAGTCCCACTCAGGCCCTATCCCTACACATTTACCTGCTAATCCCGCTAACCTACACACCCAGGACACTAAGGGGCAATTTTAGCGTGGCTAATCAACCTAACCCGCACATCTTTGGACTGTGGGAGGAAACCGGAGCACCCAGAGGAAACCCACGCAGACACGAGGAGAATGTGCAAACTCCACACAGACAGTGACCCCAGGCAGGAATCGAACCCAGATCCCTGGAGCTGTGAAGTAGCAGTGCTAACCACTGTGCTACCATGCCGCCCATAAGCGTCCACAAGCAAGCATTTTGTTCCCAATTTAAGAGTCCCTCCTTGTGCAGATGTGTATGCATGTGTGAAGAAGTCTACACATGCAATGAATGGGCAGGGAGGGGGTTGGGGACAGTTAACTACCAGAAGAGAGGGACAGTCATAAGCCCACCTTACAGTAAACAGCTCTTTTACTATTATATCATTCCTGTTGGCAAGTTTTCTTTCCACATATTGAGACCACGTTCTGATTGTTCAGAGTTGCACCACAGTTAAGGTTATAGTATTTATTTTTTGTTTTAAGTAAAGACAATCAAGTTTACTAGATAGATCATCTATCAGTTGTTTTGGAATATTTTTGTGTTACAGTCTGGGTATGTTTATTTATTTCCCTTTTCCCTGCAGTTATCTTTTTATTCCATGATTCAGGGTCCTACAATTTTTACTTTTTAATATAATTTTTCCTGATTTGCATACCTGACCACTACTAATCCTGCAGTAAAGTCCAAGTCCTGCCACCAAAGTTGGCTTTTCCCATCTTCATGGGAATGGGACCAGAGTCAGGCCAGGATTTCACATGCACGATTTGTGATGGCAGCTGGCTATTTAAATCACTAACTGACTCCACTGAAGTGGGATTTTGGAAAAACAGGAGTGCACAGAGTAGAATAGGTAAGAGGAGGTCTAAACTTGCTGGATGTGTTTGGATGACCAAGGTATGCTTTTGAGAGGTAAGGTACCCTTTTGGACTAGGTCTTGGCACACCACTGGAGAGGTAAACTCTTTGGGGTTGTTAAAAGTGAACATGACTATGCACATTTTAGGCACCAATAATTGGAACAGTCAAGCACTCAAGGAGTCTTTCATTTGTCAATGGACTGTCTAGCTGTCAACAAACTATTAAAGAACTGTCCAGCTATCAAGGAACTGTCTAGTTGTCAAGGAATTATCTCATTGTCAAGGAACTTTAAAGAGCTGCCCAGCTGTCAATGAACTATCTGGCTTTGAAGGATCTGTTAAAGAGCTGTCCAGTTCTCAAAGAATTCTCTAGTTATCAAAGCAATGTCTAGTTGTCAAAGAACTATTGAAGAGCTACTCAACCATCAAGGAATTACAAGGGAACGGTCATCTGTCAAAATTAGCCAGGAAATGTCAAGCCCATCAAAGCTATCCAAAAACTGTTAATGCTGTCAATGAACTGTCAAAGATAGTAGGTGAGTTGGCATGGAGGAGGTAACGGCAAACGGGCCGTGAGTTGGCACTAAGTTGGCATGGGGGTATCGTAGCGGGTGGGGTCATGGGTGGAGAGCAGACAGGGATGTGGGTTGGCAAGAATGGGGCATAAGGAGGGGTAAGAGTAAGAGGGATATTTTTGTTTCAGTATTATCTTATATATATTTAAACACAGTGCCAGGACACAGAGGCAAGTTTGCAGCCAGCCCAACTTTGCACATGACAGCATGTGCATTTGTTCTAGGGTCGTCTACCCCGATTCCTGTTTCAGCTGTGTACCCCCCTGACTGAAGGTCCAACCTGCGGATGAACGCTTATAAAAGTCAGGTTCGTCAAGCTGGGAATTCCTCCTGACTCCGCACACCAGAGTCGAGCAAAAATCTGGGCCTTTATTAAATAGTTTCTTGGGTTTCTTTGTAGAATTGGGACCAATATGCAAACATAATATTTTTGTGTTATGTAAATACTGGCAAGTAAAAGACATGGGACAGTTGCTGACAATTTGCTGGCCATATGCCTTTTCTGAGCTGATGATAAAGCAGCATCAGCAGAGACCTGGAAATATCCTGTTGGCCACGTCACCATGAAACACATGGGGTGGGGACCGGAGAATCCCGCCGGCGTAAACAGCTGGAGAATTCCAGCCAAAATGTCTAATACTAAGGGTCATGTTCTTAAGATGAGATGGGGAAAGTTCAAAGGAAATGTGAGGGGAAATATTTTACACAGAGAGTGGTAGGTGCTGGATTGCGCTGCCAGAAGTGGTGGTACAGGCAGATACAATAGGGGGGATTTAAGTGGCTTTTAGATAGGTACATGGATATACCAGGAACAGAGGGATATGGACCAAAGGCAGGCAAAAGGGATTAGTTTAATTTGACGTCATGTTCAGCACAACAGCCTGGGCCCAGGGGCCTGTTCCTGAGCTGTACTGTTCTACTAAATGTTTTTATCTTGGTCAGGTTGGGCTCCTTACAGAAAATTTATATTTTCTGGACAAGAATGAAAATTGATGCTTCCATAAGTAATTAAATGTACTAAGGTACTAATACTAATGTGTCACCAGAATATTCCATAGGTGCACTAGTGGCAGGGGTGGGCTTGCAAAAGAAATCGCAAAATGACTTGAATCAAGATCCCAAGATGGGAAAATCAATAGCACTGCCCTTCAATGTTCTGCTTTTAAATTGGGCTCGTCATGAAACACCGTCTTTTGTAGTGCTACCACATTAAGTTACAAGTCCTTTGAATGGACTACTTACAGTTTTGGTGACTTTTAATCATGTGATCTGAATCCAGCGCGTGGTAAAACTCATAAACTGAACGTCCGAGCAGTTCTTCTGGACAATATCCCATCAGTGCTGCAATTCTGGTGATACAAATGTTAAACCATCACAGTTCATAAATAAAGATTCCCTCAAGCCTCAAAAGAACTTGCTATATATTATCAATTATTTGTGAAATACAGTGAAGCATAATTAAATGTTCAAAGGGGAATCTTAAAGAGCATACGAAGGGGACAGCGTTCCGTCCAATGGAAGATGGAATATTTCCAATGAACAACATGTACAACAATTTTTGGAGAAGATGCAGCCTTTAACATAGTTGTGTTCTATAATTCAATGCATAGAATTGTTAGTACCTAGGAAGAGGGCAAGGAATAAACAGAATTAAGAGGCTGAAAAATTAACCATTAGTGTGTACAATGCATGGCAGGGTCACTAGCCAATTCATAAGTTTTGATTTTGTGCTAAGTAGCTGGGCAGAAAAAGTTCAAGACAACAAGGCATGAATCATATCCTGCACGTCTTCAACCTGACATTTATTAATAATAAATTTAGATTAAGACTTCTACTTAGGATTGGTGAAATCTGTTGATCAAAAAACATTTTTCCTTTGCTATTTTGCACTTGAAGATGAATGGAAACTAAGTCTGCCAATATCTGGGAGCAAAGCTCAGAACAGAACTGATTGAAAAAGCTTTTAATGACAAGGGTGACATCCACCAAGGATTTTGATTTTCAATCTAGGGTCAGGATCCCAACACCCAGATAATGGCTGGGTCCCAACTCCACATCAGCCTCCACATTCAGGTACCCTATTTGGGCTGGCAAGCCTGATGCACAATTAATGGCACTAAGCACTGCCAGAAGGCGGGAACTGACACTCCCTGCATTGCATCCAACAGGGATGTGCACTGCTGTGCACCACACCATATTGCTAATCTGTGATTTGCAAATCGCCTCCTGGCCTTCCTCAAACAGTTAACAAACTCCCTCAAGGGGTTTAATGGGCAGTTAATAGGAGGTGAGCAAGGTTACCAGGTCTCTCCTTCACCTCCCCCCACCATTTGAGAGTGCTATTTTCAAAGTGTGTCCACACCCATTCTTGCCCAACATCCCCTGCCCCCTGCAAACAACTGAAAATCATGGCCTGCGCTGTCCTACTTTGAAAAATTAATAACAGCAAATGATAGATTCAATAACAATCTCCTTTCTAAGGAAAGTATTATTTAAACCAATACATTTTTAATGGCCCCGTTTATAACTCAGATTTCAACACTGGTCGGGGCACCAATGGCTTTTAAGGAAGATGTTGGTACCAGAGGGACAATTACTGCTTGTGCAGAGAGGACTGTGTAGCTTGAACCTGCTGATTAATCAAGCTCTTTTACTATTCAAGCTATTAAATTTTATGAATCTCTGATTGGCATTACATGGTAATTCAAAACTTGTAAATCTCAAAGATTGAAAAACATGTTTTTGTCCTAGTATTGCAACTCTCTAATGGCTATCCTTTGTGCCAAGAGGCTGATGTTTTATACAAACTGCTTCATCTTTAAGATATTGTTAACTGTAAGTTATGCTGAACGGAAGATGATGCCATTTGATCTCCCACCAAATTCACTGTGGTGAGGCGTGTTCTAATACTTCCCAAAGATGCACCTCAAAATCAAGTTACCAGACTGCCTCAGTTTGAAATCTTTTTCTTTTCTCGCCCAAGTCACCACATGATGCCTGCGAATAAGATTTCCAATCTAGAGCTTGAAAATGGACAGTCTTAAGCTGTGATTGCACAAAGAGCTTGACACTTTTTTTTGCTGTGGTGGATTTGATCCTGGGGTCCAAGACTGGCAGATGCTCACTTCACTCTTTGTGGGTTAGAAATAGGCATTGTAGACACCAATATAGCACGTGCTCAGGCCTCAGAAGTAATGCGTGGTGTACCACAGTGGTCATTTAGGATACCTGCTTGAAAATAGCATTGGATCCATATTCTGGATGCTTACTGGCGTTATGGATGAACATTCCATATCAATTTTAAAAAGTGGAGCATTGCTGGACTCGTCATGTAAGCTCAGAGGTGCTGGGTGAAAGGAACTTGGTGAAAATTAGACGCGGGCAATTAGGACCACTGGTGCAAAACAACCCCTTCAGAGTGAGATGGTAATGAGAATATCTGGTGCAGCTGGTCCATACGCAGAGCACGGACTGGGTGGCACTGCCAAAAATTGTCTCATGACCTCACTTCAGGTGTTATTTGTGATGAATTCATTCAACAGTTCCATATTTACTTCAGAGCTTCTTACAGTAAAAAGAAAACTCTAAATGCATTGAAGGGGTCAGGGCCATTTACTAATTTGGTTTTATCATTTTAAAATATGACTGTACCTCTCATCACAATAAGTAAATTTCATATCCATGCTGTGGCGACTCAGGAATGTTTTGCTGTCCAGTGGAACATCGATGTTAGATGGATGTTGAATCGGCTCACACATCATGATTAAGCATGTCATAGGTGGCTCCTTGTATCCACACAGCGTGTGAGCTTGGCAGGCATTGTATATTTTGATGTGTCCAGTGCAGTGCAACACCTTTAACAAAGCAAAATAGAACATTTAAAACTGATTTGGACTTTTTTCCACCCCCGGTACTGACTGTGAGAATTTGGCACTATTTGGTCACCTCTTCTCCTGAAGGTATCAACTCCTTGTCGGAGAAACCTCAGGTGCAAAAGAGCCCCTTCAGAGTGAGATGGTAGTAAGAACATCTGGCACGGCTAGGCAATACCCAGAGCACGGACTGAGCAGCAGTGGCAAAAAATGTTTCATGACCTCATTCAGGTGTACAGAATTATGAGTGGCCCAGGTGGGGGAGACAGGAAAGACTGGTTTCCCCTGGGAGTGGGGTCAATTCAGTAAGAAGTCTCAAAACAGCAGGTTAAAGTCCAACAGATTTATTTGGTAGCAAAAGCCACTCGTTTTTGGGCCTCTGACGAAGGGGCAGCGTTCCGAAAGCTGGTGGCTTTTGCTACCAAATAAACCTGTTGGACTTTAACCTGGTGTTGTGAGATTTCTTACTGCGTTTACCGCAGTCCAACACCGGCATCTCCAATCATGGGGCCAACTTCCGGGGGGCATAGCTTTAAGGTGATTGGTAGAAGGATTAGAGGGGACATGAGGAAATGTTTTTCACTCAGAGTGGTGGACACCTGGACTTCATCACCTAAGTTGGTGGACGAGGCTGAAACACTCAACTCATTTAAAAGGTGCCTGCATCAGCATGTGAAGTGCTGTAAACAGCAAGGTGCAGACCAGGTGCCGGAAAGTAGGATTGTGTTTTTAGCCGGTGAAGATATGATGGGCTGAATGGTCTCTTTCCATACCATAACTTTTCTATTGTTCTGTGGCCAAGCTGAGTGAATGCACCTGCACGTCCTATCTTACACATATCACCTCCCCCCCACTCCCCACCTTTCACATTGCTCAATGCACCAGAGACCCTACCACTCAGCCAGCCCTCAGGGCTCGCCCCTGACGCTCCTTCAAAGCCAGCCTCTCACTGCCTCCACATACCTCCATCTATTCAACTGTGTTAGGTGTCACCCAAGAGCACTGCGTGGAATTCTCCCAAAAAAATTCAAAGCATCAAATTCGTCTGAAAACTGGAATAATTCATGCTATTCTTTTCAGTGGGTGTTCAGAGAAGAATCTGCCACACTCTGTGCATTGCAAAGACCACCAGCATGAATATCATGACATTTCAGGGGGGCGGTACCTCTCTCCGCTGGAGAGGCTCAAATCAGTGTGCTGAGCAGGCCACAGCGCATGTGCCGACCTATCAGTGACAAGATCAGTCAGGATCTTGTAATGACCCCGCCCCGATGGCCTTCCAATTGCTGGCCAGCTTAATCGCTGACCAGCCCCACGACCCCCTCAACGCCAGCTCGCCATTCCCCTATGTTCCAATTGCTGGCCCCCGACCATTCATGGGCCCAGCCCTGACACCCCCACCCCTTCCTTGCCCACCATGATCTCCAGCTCCAAACTCCCTTGCCCACAATCCTGATCCCCCCCCCCAGTGCCGATGCCCTTAGCAGTCTGACTGCACTCTACCACTGCACCACCACCCTTCCCCCACCAACCGACCATAAGATGCCCTCTGAACATTGACACTTAGCCCCTTGGGCAGTGGCAGGCTGGCACTGCCAGGTTGCTAATGTCCAGGGGACAACCTCCACCGCCTGACTCTCTGTGGGGCCCCAAATGTCCCCTCCCCACTTCACTCCAGCAGGGTAGAACTGCTAGCTCCTCGAATGTGGAGAGCTACTGTAATCCCTGCTGGAATGAAATACTCCAGCCGGGTGGGGGGTGCTAGATGCCAGAGACTTCAGCCCCAGGCCCACCGTTTATATTTAAATTATATTAAAATGACCATGTAACTAGTCATAGTGCCTCCCTGTCAATTTCCGGTGTGGAGCAGATGCCACCGGAAATCCAGCACTGGGAGATGCAAAATTAGCCCAGCAGGATGGCAGAATCACTGTAACTGTGTTGTAGTCAATGACATTCTGCTCTCTTTCTTCCAGGAGAAGGTCTCCCACAACAAGCGAGAAAGCCACAGGACTGGAGGGGGACCTATGCCTTCGTACCATGGGACACAGTACTAAGAGCAGTGGCATCTAGGGCAGAGGAGGCCATCTAGATCATGGTAAGTTGCTGTTTGATCACCTTCCCCATTTACTCACCTCATGCTCATCCAGAAAGGTGCCATGAATTTGAAACTGCAGATGGAATGAGTGTGAACCTCCTCATGTCCTCCCATCCCCCATTCCCATACCTTACCCTTCCCTTTGCTCTTGTGGTTTCAGAGATCCAGCAACTGCTGGCTGCCCAAGCCCTCCAGAAACAGGAGGAGAAGGGGCACATTGCCTACCTTAAAGGGGAGTTTAGGATAGGGATCCACAAGCAATTACTCAATGGATATGGGCAGACTGCAGCCTGGACAAGGGGACAGGTCAGCTTGGAAAGAGTCCAGTGGATGTATCTGTGTTGCAATGGCTACTCAATCCGTGGATATGAGTTCCTGGATGTTGGCCTGTGGGCTCAGGCTACTGCCATCCAACATTACGATTGAATACCTTAGCATTGGACCAGGAATGCAGAATCTGACAACAGTCAGCTATCTATGCTCTAGCTAATGATGAACCGTGCTGAGATGTTGACCGATAGCAGTGGCACCATGGAGTACAAACCCACTGTCCTCTCTCAGGATGACTGCATTCACACTCTTGGTGGTACCTCTCTGCCAACCAGCTCAGACTGTTCCCACCGTGTCAAGATGGTGCAGTCCGAAGCCAAGACAGTTAGGTCCGGAGGGCCTTCCCAAGGGCATCCTCTGAGGCAACCTTTCATAATTGGACATTGCATCAGCCTGGCTTCACAATGTTTATTTCAAACCCTTTGGATGCACACACGGGACTCAGCTGCGTATATTACTGCAGTTGTCTGAAGTTGTGCAGCCCCAGCAAGAACCATCCCGCTCCACCTCCCATGCTATTAACATGGAGGGGAGGCATGTCTGCATAGCAAACTTGCTGGGAGCACTGTGGAGAGATAATGAAGGAGATTGGAAGTTTCTGCTGACCACAGAAAGAGTGGGGGAATTACAAAGCCTTTGTGGGAAAGTCAGGTGATGAAGCCTTCAGAATATATTTAATCACAATTGGCATGCCTAGGCCAGGATTCTCCCAAAAATATGAAAAGTCTCCAATTTGCAGGAAAATGGGAGCAAATCACAGTAGTTTTTTTAGTGTGATTTCCAGAAAGAATCTCCGACACTCTGTGCATCACAGGATGCCTCAGCATGATTCATTCTGTAAATCTGGGGGCAGGGCCTATTCCCGCTTAAAAGGCTGGCAACATTGTGCTGAGTGTGCCACTGCACATGCGCCAATCTGTCAAGGCCATGACCGGTGCATGTACAGTGGCCCACCCCTCCTTGCCAGCCTCCAAATTGCTGGCCTTCCTGATCGCTGGCATCCTTTCAACACCCCTGATCACTGGCTTCCCGGAGCTCCGCGGGCAAGCCCCAGTGCACACCCCAGCCCAGCCAGCCCTGATCTTCCTCCACTACCTGACTTTGCCCCTCTGTCCCCCAGCAGACTTGATTCCCCTGGCAGCATCCATCCTCCCCACGCTCCACACCCCCCACCTCCCACCCTAGTGGGCAGTGTCATGGTGCCTGGTGGGCAGTACCAGTTTGCCCCTTAGGCAGTGCCAAGGTGCCAGGACACCCTTTTACACCCAACCTCATGGGCGGGATCCTCAGCGGCCACCTGTTCCCTGTTCGTGGAGAGCAGTAGTAAACCCTGCTGGAGTCAACCATTCCTTTGCTTGGGGGGAGGAGACGCTAGTGGGCCCAGAGACCCAGGAGAATCGCACCCCCCACCCCCCCATGTTTCAGTACTACTCATTCTCTGTTCCTCCCACCACCCCACCATCCAAATTGCTCCAACCGTCCTGATTGTCTCTCTTTCCTGGTTGCCCTATCAGTTTCCCTTTGACAACCTGCCTGAAGGCCGCTGGTAGCGATGCTGCAGCCCCAGATTTACAGCTTCATTGCCTTTCTCAATTCAATGAGGCTTAAGGCCCAATATTAGGTGCAGTTAAGTCCTACCCATTCAGGTTTAGGAATCAAAGCTTTTTGCTCAGTTCATGACCACAGGATTCCTTTCCACTCAACCTGCCAAAATGGATTTTTCATTTGGCAACAGTCCGCTCAAAATTATCTTTGCATCATAATCATTAAATATTACTGTCCCTTTGACCAATACTAAATACTATTTGAGAGTATATTTTCATTGATTAGAAAACGTTCTTACAGAAGAAATGAACTTTTGACCCCAAAGATTTATTGAGAAAACCACCAAATGTAGCTTACTGAATTTCTGCTTCTGGTTTCTCACCTTCCAGGTGGCAGACTTGAGGTTGACAGTTCTTCCGCGGTTTGTCACAGTACATTTCATTCTCATGAAGAAGTCACGTTCTGTGTTCATATCTCTGTGTTTCTTTCCAAAGCCTGGGGCTATAGGCAAACCAGAAGAATTAGCCCTCACAGTATTTACTTTCAACGTTGCTATCAAAAATGTCTCTTCATTTCTTTCCTCATAAACTTTTCCCTCTTTCCCCCACCCCCTCCCAACCTCAGACAAAACAGTAACAGCTCAGAAGTTGGGGGGAGTGGGGGGAGGATATAATTGTGGTTTTCAATTCAGGTTATTAGGACAGTTAGACTGTGTAGATTGTGGCTTTTTAAATTATAAGCTTCATCTGTGATTGAAGCCATTGAGCAGTTTCCTGCCAGATGGCCTAATTTAGCTGTGATTCAAGGGCTCTCTGGCATAGATAATGCTAACAAGGGCTCAGCCGCACCAGGTTCACTGGCCTTTCCATAATAATTGTATCTGCACTCCACTGAGCCGATCTTGCACTCTAACACGAGGTTGGCTACAATGACAGAGATGTTCCTTCTATATAGATATTTGAGCCAGCTCTTACCTTTCCAATTATTTGACAGCAACCCGCACTAGGAATGGTTTCCAAGTCTCAATGCGGGGTGGTGCAAAATTTTGCTATGGCCACCTTCAGGAATTATAGTCTCTGAATAGAAATGTTTTTAATGAAGCATCTGTTTGATGGTGACCCCCATCTACCATCTTAAATGTTCACTTCCACCACCAGCAGTGTGCAGTGGCAGGAGTGTGTACCATCCAAGTGATCCATTATAGTCAAGGCTTCTTCCAAACCCATAACCTCTTCCACCCTGAAGAGCAAGAGCTGCAGACACATGGAACACCACCTGCAGCAAGCTTCCCTCCAAGCCATCCAAATTGGAAATATCATTCCTTTCCTGTCTAACAGCGCTCTAGGTGTACCTACACAGATGGATTGTGGCGAATCAAAAAGAGGTCTCATCACCAGCTCCTCAAGTGCATTTAGGGATGGGCAATAATTGCTGGCTAAAGTTCCAAAGAACAAAAAAGACAAATGCTATTCTATTGAAGTCTGCTGATAGACAAGAGTGGTCAATGAGGAGCCTATAGTTGCCCTGAAAGCAGCACACAGAGCATTTCCTAAGAAAATTAGCACAGATGATTAACAGAGCAGGCTTAAAGAATGTCAGAAAGGTTATACATATTTTCCTGCCTGCAAAACATTTGAAATGCCATAAGCTAAGGCAAGAGTCCCACTGTATAGTTACTATTACTATAAATGGTTTTGCTTGTAATCTGCTGTCATCTTGGGAAGGGCTTAGCAGCTAATGCCCACATCCTGAGTATGAATAATCAAAAAAAAATGGGAATTATAAAGTTAGCTATCATTAATGAACCATTTGCCGATTTCAAAGTAATCACAGTGGTTAGCACTGCTGCTTCACAGCACCAGAGTTCAGGTCCGGTCTTGGGTGACTGTGTGAAGTTTGTGCGTTCTCCCCGTGCGTACTCCGGTTTCCTCCAATACTCCAAAGATATGCAAGTTAGGTTGATTGGCCATGCTTAAATGTTCTTTTGTGTCATGAGGATTAGCAGGGTAAACACATGTGCTTACAAGGATAGGGCCTGGGCGGAATTGTTGTCGGTGCAGACTCAATGGGCCGAATAGCTTCCTTCTGCCCTGTAGGGATTCTACGATTCTATGACAATAATTGAAGGCATCTCTTGTAACGTTAACAGCTACAATTTGTAGATGGCAATGTAAGTTGATCTTTTACTGTTTGATCCCACCGTTGAAATAAAAAAATGCCATTTTTACAGTCAGGTAGTTTCAGAAAAAGGGATACAGAAGACAGGTGTGGGCCCCAAAATCTAGGCACCTCTGTCCCCAGGCTGTGCTGCAACTGAAGCAGTTTCTAGTTAACATGCCAACACAGTGACTTTCTTGTCTTGTTCACGTCAATGTCTTTATTAAATCTGTATATTAATCGATGTGCACTTTTTAAAAATTCTAACCAATTATGCAATAATAGAGAAGAGCCATTGTTTCAACTGAAGTACAGCCTTGAACAAGTGGGCAAGCAAGATTTGACAACCTTGTTTTTGTTGCAGGAAAGCAAAGACAAATTTGGCCATTGACCTTTGAAAATGTGCCAACAAAAATGGCTCTTGTTTGAGTTGGTTTTCTGGAGTTGCATTAGCTAAAGTAATTAAGAAGAGGCTAAGTGATATTCTGCCTGAGTTCAAAACTGCCACTATGAACCAGACATGTGCTGCATGCAATAAAACTTGAAATTGAACTGAGTTTACGATTGCACTCACACACTCCACATCACTGACAACTCTGCACTAATCTCAAAGTTTCAAACTAAGGTCTCTGAATCTCAAGGAGTTTCCAAGGTTATCCACATTTTCTTCATTCAATGTCAAACTTCTATATTTTTGATTTGATATATTATCACATGCATAAGCGTACAATGAAAAGGATTGTTTCTTGCGCACTATACAGACAAAACATACGGTTCATAGAGAAGGAAACGAGAGAATGCAGAATGTAGTGTTACAGTCATAGCCAGGGTGTAGAGAAAGATCAACTTAATGCAAGGTAGGTCCATTTCTGTAAATGTGGCAATAAATTAATAAATAATGTTGAAGTATGCAAATAAAATTAATTTTTAAGCATTGATTTTGTTTGGGTAGCAGGCTTTGGCTAGAATTCTCCAACCTCCCATCAGTGGGTTTTTCGACAATGAGAGATGGTGGACCGTTCGCTAGTGGTGGGTTCTTCTGCTCCTAGCATTGTCAATGGGATTTCCCACTGTGGCTGCCCCACAGTGCCAGGAAACCCGCGAAGGGGGTGCACTGCCACTAGTGATCAGCTGGAGAATTCCAGCCTTTGTCTTTCTGGAATCCCTCAGTTACGATACTTACGGGAGGTCCTCAGGAGCAGATATGTATCTGCATGGAAAAAATTCAAAATTCTCAGAAAAAGACAAAGCATTTATGATTCATGGGGCAAAGCAATTTTGTTGCGTCACAATAGCTACATTGAGAATGAGACAGACAATGCATTGCCCAAGGCAGAATGGTTACTGGCAACCCTTCAATTTTATTCAGCAAAACAAAATAATTGGGAAGCAAGAACAGCACTTACAAATACCAGGCACAAGGTTCACTCTTTCGAATGGTAGAAGGCATCAGTTCAGCATGAATCCCCACATGTCTCAATCAGTTGATATAACAGAGACCAATAAGAACGATCGTACTTTCCCCAAAGGAAAAGGAAACATAAAGACGGGTCTGAACAAGCTGTTGACAGCAACCCATGGGGGCTTATACAAGGGGGCCAGCACATGGGATACCCGTGTGATCCACAGTATATGGAGCCAGCAGAAAAGGCATAAATAGTAGTAGAATAAAAAGATTCAAATTCCAACAATATTTCTTACCATTCTTTACAGTCAAATTTTCTCTGATCTCCTCATGGTCACATGGATGTGTGAAATCAAAAATGCTGTGTCCAGTCAACTCCACCTGTTGCCAAACAAATCCTGGGATGTCACTGATAAACTGTGGAATTACACTTAATTTAACATGTTAAAATAAAACTTGTGCTCAGAACAAGGAATGATCATATTGAAGATTTAATTACCTGTCATTTTTGTGTGTGTTAAGTAGCAAGTTGATTCAATGATGTTTTGAACCTCCTTATATTCACTCACCTTAAAGCAAACCCTCTGCTACACCAGGTACTCATTGTCGCTCTATCCTTTTTGAAAGAAATTAACTGCACAAGTGCTCAATATGTCGGTTTTTACTTGGAATTGAAACTGGTGCATTTGTTTTCCCCTAGGACACTTCTATGCTTGCAAAGGTAGTTTCGATTCCTGTTGTCTCACGGGCCAGAGTTTCCTCATAGCTACCACTGATGCCCTGCTGAAAGATCGGTGTGAAGGCACGGTTTCTACTGCACTTCTGAACCAAACTGTGGCATGAAAGTGGGAGGAACTCCAAGGAAACTTTCAACTTATAATTGCAACAAGGAACATCACTACATCTCATTATAATCTACCTGTGCTGCCTCAATCAAGACCATTTTAAGATAAATTCACATTGGACCAGATTTAAAGGGCGGGGCGAACACGCAATGGTGGGAGAGGTGTTAGTGGTGAACTGTTAGCTGTTGGTGTCATTACTGCTCTGAAACCAACTATGACTTCATGGCAAGTGCTAATTAACACAGATATCCTGAGATTGTGATCTGTTACTCAAAGATCTGGCACAAAGGTTCCCAGAGCTGGCAACCACTGAACTTAGTGATGAATAAAATTTGATTAACTGCAAAACTGACCCTGAAAAAATAATCTTATAATTGTAGAGTGCTGTTAAATGATGAGTTAATGGAAGTTCTAATTGATTTTAAAAAATTTTTAATATTTCAAGTTCCACCTGCAGCCCAGATCCATTTCTCACTTTAAATTAAAGATTTTGCCCCACGCAAAAACATGTCAGAAGTGAATTTATTCTAGTGCTATCAGTTTCTGATTTGGAAGAGTGTGGTCTCTGAAAATTCTTTAATGTGATTTACTGCTTTTCCATTCTTTCATGGGTTGTGGACATCCCTATTTGCCCTTGAGAAGATGGTGGGGTGCCACCACTTTGAATTGCTGAGATCCATCTGGTATCTATAGCAATTTGGTTTGAGTGAGTGGCTTGTGAGGCCATTTCAGAGGGCAGTTAAAAGTAAACCACATTTCTGTGGGTCTGGAGGTACAAGTAAGCCAGAGCAGGTAAGGATTTATGTCCCTGAAGGACATTATTGAATCAGATGGGCCTTTACAACACTAGAAGATAGTTACATGCCGCCACTACTGGGACCAGCTTTCAGTTCCAAATTTATTAATCTGGGCAGTCATTGCTGCTCCACATTGTGGATGCTTGCTAAAGAAGAGTGCAATCAGTGGCTGCGCCACTGCAGGATACTAGGACTGAGATTCTCACACTAACGCTGAAAACCTCTGATCTCGCCCGTGGTTGGGATTCTCCAATGCTGCTGCAGTTAATGGAGTTTTGGCTGAGAGCCAAATTCTCCATTCTTGCTGGCAGTGACATGGACAAGGACTGGATTGAAGAATCCCACCCTAGATCTCTTAGTGAGACTTAATCTGGTCAGTGACGAAAACCCTTCCTTTGCTGCTGACTGCAAAATCCAATATATCCACTTGACAGAATCCTGTGTCTCAGAATGTCAGAACATCATGACATGCACTGGAAACTCCCCCACCTTGAGACTGATCCCTGCAGCCTTGTCGACAGATAAAATGTGTGTCTTACTAGTTGTTTACAATGGAGATTCTGTCTTTCTCCAAAAGTTGCTACAAATGCAGAAACACAAGATTGTCTTGTATTTGAAAGGAACTAATCTCCTTAACCTGGTCAGCGCAAGAGTGCCATTTATTTACATTCTTCTACTTACTGCTAAAATTCCTCAAGGATCAGGAATAACAGCTGAATGTAGCAGATGGAATCTTGAGGGGGAAGGACTGGGTGGAGGGCGGGTGTGTATCTACAGGGAGTTTTTCACTTATCCCTTGTAAATTCGGGGAAAAGGCTGTAGTAATCCCAAGAAAATGTCATAAACCACTATAGAAATAAATCCCCTTGATGTTTAACAGGTAACCTTAGTCAGTCTTATTATTTTCTTGAAAGTATTTATTAGTGTCACAAGTAGGCTTATATTAACATTGCAATGATCACTGTAAAAATCCCCTAGTTGCCACACTCCAGTGCCTGTTCAGGTACACTGAGGGAGAATT
Source organism: Carcharhinus amblyrhynchos (assembly GCF_965287045.1). Classification (NCBI taxonomy): domain Eukaryota; kingdom Metazoa; phylum Chordata; class Chondrichthyes; order Carcharhiniformes; family Carcharhinidae; genus Carcharhinus; species Carcharhinus amblyrhynchos. The sequence continues at coordinate 62,145,881 of NC_137335.1, forward strand.
TAGCATGGCCAATGTACCTAACCAGCACATCTTTCGGACGCACTACTGCACTTTTGTGGCAGATTGACATTTGCCCGTTACTTGCTGCGTTAATTCCATCAACACGATGCTTATAAATGCAACAACATAGAATATATAACCTGATAATAAATAATATGCATATTGTCGACATGGGTAACAATAGGGCTAAGTATATTAATTTCCAATCAATTCCATTGAGGAGTACACAAGCTGTTAAAACTGAATAATAGACTCAAACCTCAATTTTCAATTAATGTATTAAAAGATGGCCAATTTTGTTAGTGTTGCACTCACCTGTGTAAGTCCCATGTACTTGCTAATATTTTCTGATAGGAAAATGATATCTCCATCCTGTGTGGCCATCATGATAAATCCTTCCAGGGCTTTAAGGTACAAAGCATCCATCTGCTTTTCAGTTTCAGTTTCAGTCTCTGGCCCTCCTGTAATAAATAATACTCTGTATGTAAAACTATTAGAGTGTTCCTTTGTGCATTTTATGCACTTAAAGGCTGTGCTGGGCAAAGATACATTGTTCCACAATTTATAATTGACCTCAGAGACTAGAGAAATAGCAACAATCCACCAATCACAGAAGCAGAAATTGGATCAACTAATCAAGTTGCTGAAAATTGTTTTTAAAACGCTCTCCTGTCATTAAAGTCAAAGGAAATATTTGGGTTTGCGCACCAAGTTGGAGTTTGAGGTCCATTTACATGGTGTGAGAGTGAAGTGTAGGCTGCCTTGATAACCTAACTCACCTCCCGACTCCCCAAAGCCTGCCAACCATCTACAACGCACAAGTCAGGAATGTGATGGCAAATTCCCCACTTGCCTAGGTGGGTGCAGATCCAACAACACTCGAGAAGTTCAACACCATCCAGGCCAAAGCAGCCTGCTTGACTGGCACTACATTGTCAGACACAATTTTCTCCAGGAACCCAGCAGCAACAAAATTATGCAAAGTATCTAGTTTTGCTAGCTGTCCTTTGATTTATCAGAAACTCCACATCCCACTTTGAATGGCCAGCTATCATAATGAATAGTTAATGCCCTTCAAATGCTGAAAAATCAACGTCCAGCCTCTGCCACACTCTAGCTGGCCATTTCCATGGTTACAAAGGTACTAACTGTTGCTTCTTTTTCACAACCTGGCATGCTCTACACTGCTGCACTCCATCTTCTATGTCCTTATCTAATGCTGGCCAAAGATAGCTTCATGTTGGACTCCTTGTCAAGCTCACACCTGAGTGCTGAAGGTCACACAGTCAACTGCAATCTGCCCCTTTTAGGAATTAAAACCCTGGCTTCTACATAGAACAATCTTTACCAATGGACACCTTGTTCTTATGCATAAATATGCCTAATTTCTAAATCCAATATCTGTGTTGGCATCCCTTTGTGATATACCATGCCAATAGAGGGTCTCTGTGAGTTGTTGGACGAATGTCATTTGCTGTGACTGGCAACTCATCTACATGTGAAAACATACATCTTCCCTGTTAGGCATTACCTTTGATGGGAATGGTAATCTAGATATGGCAATGGTATTACAGTGATCTTACAAACAATCCTCTCCTCAGTGTCAGACTGTGATATAGTTCCATTGAGAAAAAAACACATCCATCTCTTTCTGTCCTGTAAATGTATGTTTTTCCCACTGGGACTGTAAGTACCCGAGCCAGCAGTAAAACAGGAGTGTTTCCCACTGGCACATGCAGTGCTTTCCAAAGGGACCCCTTTCAAAGGTGCAACTCTATCTCCACAGTCACAGAGAGGCTCTCTTCCCCCCCACAATGGAAGCAGTAATCCTCGCTGGAAAGGAGAAGATCCCCAATCCTTCAGCACAGAGGGACATCCTCCTCCCACCATGGAAATAACTGGTCATCACTGTCCCCCTCGTGACACACATCATGCACGCATGAGGATAACCCAAACCCCTCTCTCCCTACCAGAGGTTTCCGCACTCACCACCAACCTACTACAGGAGAGTCACCCCTCCTTCAGGACTGCTTCTCAGGACTCCAACATTGCACTGCCCTCAGCAACCTGGCAAGTGACGCTCTGACTGGCACCTTGTATTCTGAGGGGTTTCAAGGATGTAAGCGCAATGCCCATGTCCCCCTCTGCCACTGCCAGGCTGCAGAGGGAGGGTCTGTCAATTGTCCTGGAGTTTGGGTGGGCTTGGACTGAAGGCAATAGGTTCACCTAAAGACTTCTCCCTGGGATGGGTCTTTCTTGTCTAGACTGCCCCTTCTGGCCTGGAAAAACCTGAACATCATTCTTAGCGTGGTGATTTCAGACATCTCTCTGATCAAAGAATTCATTCTCAGCTGTGGATTGTGAAAACTTTGAAGTGATCTGGTCACTTTAATCTCCATGCCCACTGCACACCTGGCAGGTTTCCAAGTCATGATGTTTACGAGGTTTCCAAGTCACAGCAGCACACAATTGTGTATAAGGGATTTCCCCTTTCTTTCCGTCAGAAGCTGCAGGTGTGCAAAGACACTCTTCAACTCCTCTGATTGACGGGTGAAGTCACTTTCCCGGAGGGGGGGGGGGGGGGGGGGGGCGGGGGGGGGGGGGGTGGATTCCTTTTTCCACTGCTGCTCACTTAGCCCAATTTTTTAAGCACGGCTTTTATGTCTAGTATTTGAGCTCTCGTAGAAAGCACAGAACCTTGTAAATTCCTAGAAAACTTTACAAGGACTTAGAATTCATTAAATTCCACACTCCAGGGGTTTAAATAGATCTTTGATTGACACCTTAATGGTTTTGGCTCAGCAAGCAGCCAGCTGTGTTTATCATTCCCTTCATAGTGAGTGCATCAGAAGCACTTAGCCACCCTGTGGTTGCCTTTGATTGACAGCTTTATTGTCAATCAGAACAGCTGCAGGCAACTTTAAAGAAGCTAAGTGCTGCAGATGCACTCAACTTTGAAGGGAAAAATAAATAAACACAGCTGGATGAATGAACAGCTGTGGGGAAAGGAAAGTTCCCACCCTGTTCCCATCTCCCCAGTGAAAGTGACTTCTCCTGTCAGTCACCCATCCCAGGGAGAAGTACTTGGGTGAATCTCGTTTCCCTCTCCCCTTCCATCCCCAGGTCCAAACCCATCCAAAACCCAGGATGGTCCCCCTTCCTCTGCAGCCTGACAGCAACAGAATGGCACATAGGCATTGCACTTACCTCCTTAATACCCTTAAGAAGAAGTCTGTTCCTCGATTCAACCATTTTTCCCCCAGACTCATCACCCACTTGGATTTCTACCTAACCCACCTGGAGTCTTGTGCATCCCCTCCCAGTAAACAACATGGTATCACTTCCACCCACTTGTTTGTGAGCTTTCCATGCAAGCTTGTCAGGGTCCAGTGTCCCTCCCCTTAGCTTTCCTCTGCCTTTCATTGATCATTTTCTTTATCCTTGCCCCTCTGCCTGTCATCATTAGCTCTCTTTCTCTTCTCTCCCTTCTTGCCAGCCCTCCTTACACATAGCTCCCTTGTCTTCATTAGGCCACACAAACCTCCCCCCCCCCACCCACCTCAACTCACCTTGCACTCCACCCCCAGTCGAAATTTGGATCTTTGTTACAGTGGCAGCATGAGTCCTGCAGCACAATACTGTCCAGACAGACACTGGTGTGTGGCAGCAGAGGGAAAGAGACCCCTGTACTCCCCAACACCCAGTACTGATCCAACTCAGCTTGACGCAGGAAGGTCCATGGATCCAGCAGCTTGGTGCAATCCATGAAGAGCAACTCAGCATGGAGATGGAGGGTAAGAACAAGTCTGCCCAGCAGAGTGGTTGTAAAGCACATCAGGAACAGCACAGCACTATGGCGGAAAGACTTTGTTGTGCTCACCTCAAAGTCTCTTGCAAACTGAGGATAACCTTGTGCTCGTCACTAATTGGCAATCAGATTTTAGACAAATGTAAAAGCCCTCAGGTGTGATGCAAGATTGGAATGCCTAACGCTACACAGTGGTCAGCTGTTTTAATGAACATTTGTGAGATGGAAATGAATACAATGGCAGAAAGACCAACCTGACATTGGGAGAATTGCAACACGATTTTACACTGGATGGTTTCTGACATTTTGGCTCCCACTAGATTTTCTGCTCCTAACTGTCACCAAACTGGTCACAGGTGGAATGGGTGAATTCTATCCATAAAGTCAATTACCAACTGAAAATGAGTTTATTCTGACTCCACTATATATACCTACACAAATGGCCTAATTGCACAACCTAACATCACCATCATGCTCCAGATAATAAATTACTGGAAGCAATAGGATGCAAGATCCTCTAGTTTCTGCCAGTATCACTAAAATTACAAGTATAGCTAAATTCTTGAAGTGGTTTCCTTTCATATTTGACATAACCTAAAAATTATGAGCGACTTGACCTCAGAAATTGTTTCACTAATTCATTTTCTCTTCAAATTGGCAGGTTACCACATACCAAGAGAACCAGCACTGAACTTGATTCAAAACATGGATTTTAATATGTAGCTGTTTAACAGATGTATTTTAACAAAGTCTGCTGGTAAAAACAATCGACATATTGATCTTTGAAGCCAATAGCTTGTACTTATTTTGAACTAATCAATGAGATTTTATGGCCTCGGTCGTCCCAAAATCGTGAAATCCCACCCAAGGTCAATGGACCATCTCATTGTCTGCCCCTCGCCCACTACGATTCTCATGGCAGATGGGGCAGTAAAATTTCGGCTATTGTGTCAAATTTGTAGTTTTTGCTGTTCTTCACAGCAATATAAGTGTGGTGTTATACAGAGTTTAGCTGAAAAAACTCAACCAATTTCATCTACATTGATAGGGATAAGTGTCAGCCATGGCTTAGCTGTTACCTCAGCCTCTGAATTAGAAAGTTATGGGTTCAAGTCCCACTCCAGGACTTGAGCACAAAAGTCAAGGCAGACGTTCCAGTACAGATACCAAAGGAGTGCTGCACTGGCAGCACTAAGATCTGTAAAAGCTCCCTAGCACTATTCCAAAGAGCAGGGTATTTATTCCCACTGTCCAGGCCAACATTTATCCCTCAGTCAGCACCACAATGACAGATTATCTGCCCATTATTGCATTACTGCTAGTGGGAGCTTGCTGTGCGCAAATTGGCTGCCAAGCTTCCTACAGCAGCCACAGCACTTCAAAAGTAAGAGGATTTAAAACACTTTGGGATGCCCTGTGGTCCTTCAAAGGAGTAAGCTGTGTGCAGTGGCAGCATATGCTCCAGTAAGAACACTGCAACAGCGCAGCATCTGAGATGATTACCTTCAGTTCCCTTGTTGAAGGCTCACTGCTTGAACTTGGCAGCCTGTCTACAGTTATAATTAAACCAGTAGATTCAAATTTCCTGTACTTCAAGGAGTACAGGTCAGCACTGACTGCCCAGACCATGAAAGATTTGAATCTGCTCAAACTCACATACGCCATATGCATCTCAGCTCTTGTCAATTTTTCACATAAAGCTGAGCCTATGACTAAAGATCTTTGTATTGCTTCCGAGCTGAGGAATAGTCAAATACCAGTTCCATGATAAGATGACAGGACTGCAGGCAGGAAGAGGGTTATAGAGATAGGGCCTGGATGGGATTGTTGGCATTGGTTCAGGCTTGATGGGCCAAATGGCCTGCTTCTGCACAGTAGGGATTCTATGATTCTAAAAGTCAGTTTCATGACATAACAGAGGGGAAAACGCAATGCTGAACATGGCCAGCCTGGTTGTGGTAAAATGATTTTTTTAGATCCCCTTTCCCAAGTTCACAGCATCAGGTCTTGCAAGATCTGCCAGGGATCAAATTTGTTCTCGGATTCTCACTTTCTTGTTGTGGCAAATGCCTAGCTACCACTTTCTGCACCTTCCTCAGGAATTTCCACAATGGAGGAATCCACTCTGACACTAACCAGCCATACAAATCAAAATGCCTTAGATTTGGAAGCAATGTGATAAAATAGCCACTGGTATGAGGAGTGACAAAAGCAATTGTCAGCAGCGTTTTTTTAAAACTATTCTCAGAATCAAACATTTTTCAGGAAATCGCATTAGCATTTGTCTGCAGATATCTTTCATTTTAGGTATATTTTTAATAACTATTCTATTTGGGCACAACTACAATCCATTGAACTTTTGTGAGAATGTTGGCTGTTAGTTCAATCCAAAGTCCTTAAAATGCTACTGACAGAATTATAATCAGTTGGTCTACACTCCCAGGACATTGGCTGATGCCCAAAACAAACTGAAGGTATCCTGCTTCTCAACACTCTAAATCTTGCTGACCTTTTGACTGTGCAGAAGTTGTGTTTGTTTCAAATTTCAAAAGTGAGATGTGAAGATTCAGCATAATGCATTTCAGAGAATGCTTTTGAAGCTTGCAAGGAATTATCACGAGAAGGAAAAATTACAAATATGCATTGTTTTAAAAAAGAATATCCTTTCCCACCCACTGCTACCTTTTTACAGGAATATTAAAAATAGCACATAATAACATAAATACATTGATGGGACAGACCTTCACAACAAAAAGGAAAATAGGGATTTTTGTACAAATGTTCTGTTATGAACCAGCCTCCCATCCATTGACTCTGTCTACACTTCCCGCAGCCTTGGCAAAGCAGCCAGCATAATTAAGGACCCCACGCACCCCGGACATTCTCTCTTCCACCTTTTTCCATCAGGAAAAAGATACAAAAGTCTGAGGTCACGTATCAACCAAGTCAAGAACAGCTTCTTCCCTCCTGCTGTCGGACGTTTGAATGGACTCACCTTGCATTAAGTTGATCTTCCTCTACACCCTAGCTATGACTGTAACACTACATTCTGCACTCTCTCATTTCCCTCTCTGTGAACGGTATGCTTTGCCTGTATAGCTCAAGAAACAACACTTTTCACCGTATGTTAATACATGTGACCGTACTAAATCAAATCAAATCAAATCATTTGGTAGTTTGACACAGATCATTTCTAGTTCAAATCAGTCTGCTGAAGTTTCTTAAAGAAAATCCATCATCAGAATAGTTCACAAAATATTATTTCCTTAATATCCCAAAGTCACTAATGTTAACTTGTCTTTTGAAAATAATTTCAGAAAAATCTGAAATGCGTTTAATCACAAAGAGCTGCTGGTGTCAAAGTGAGGGCAGATCAGTTTTCAGACATTCCAACTCTCTTCCAGTGGGAAGTAGACTGGAGTGAAACATGAAGATTTTTGTCCCTCCTTTGAATCCTAGAATCCTTACAATGCAGAAGAAGGTCAATTTGATCCATTGAGCCTGCACTGACAACAATCCCACCCAGTCTATGTCCCCTTAACCCCCACCCCAATCATTCCCCTGACACTAAGGAGCAAGGACAATCAACCTAACCCATATATTTTTGGAGTGTGAGGTGAAACCGGAGCACCCAAACAAAACCCATGGGGAGAAAGTGCAACTTTGCATGAGAAAATGGTTCTAATATTAAACTAGTGTAACGTTTTGTGATGAAATTAGGAATTTTTGTCGAGTTTAAGTTCCTTAAGACTTACTACACTAAATGTGCTGCATAACTTCAAGTGGTTATTATTATAATGTGTTAAGTTTTTATTTATTGGCTGCATTTTTAAATCCAGTTATATTACATAGGTGGTTTAAACACCAATTGTAGTTCAAATACCTACATCGCAAAGACTACAAATTAGATTTATACAGCTTCTTTAATGTCCTAAGGCATTTCCTGCTCCTGATTCATATGTTTGTATGTAAATACTTAAGAAGATATTAGAATTTGGGAACCTGGTCAGAGTTGTAGATTTTAAGCAGGAGAGAGGGGCACTTCAGAAGGCAATTCCAGAGTTTATAATCCAACCATTTTCAGTCCTGTTCATCAATGGTGGAGTAAAGAAATTTGTGGCCTGCATGAAATTTGGATTGGAGGATTGCACAGGCCATGAACATATTACTGAGATAGGGAGGAAGGGCGAGGCTGAAGAGAGATTTGAAAACAAATTTTAAACTGTTACAATTGCTGTGTTGCCAAAAAGGGAGCCAATGCAAATAGGTGAGCACAGGGGTGACGGATGAACAGGACTTGGTGCGAGGTGGGATAAAAGCAGAAGAATTTTGGACAGGCTCAGTTTTATGAAGGATGCAAGGTATGAGACCAGCCGGGAGAACACCTTGATAATTGAGTCTGCACAGAAAAATTATTCCAACTTAAGGAATTTGCACCATTGATTCAGTTTGCACATCAGTAACAAACATTAGCTGGAGTTTTCCAACTGTTCACACCCCATTACCGCTGCTATCGAGAACGGAGTATTCGCCGCTCAACCAAATCTCCATTTGTTGCAGCGGGACTAGAGAAACCCATTTGCGGGCGAGGTCAGAGAATTCCAGACTGTTGTTTTCTTTTTAAATTGGGTTCGGCATGACAAGTTATTTTTTCAAATCCAAGTTAATTTGAGAAGTATTAGGTTGAAAATCCTTAAAGGAAGAAAAACTCGAGTTTCCAAAGAAATAGCGTAGATTGGTTCCCACAGTGCAAAGAACTGAAAGCTACGTAGAAAAATTAGGAGCTGGTTTATTTCTTGGAGGCCAATTTTATTTTGTGTGGCAGACATCTAATGTAGTTATGTAACTATATTACTTTAATGTGTTTATTTCTTGTAAAATAAATTTGCTTGCTTTTTAAGACTTTAAAAAATAGGCTGGTGTGATGTCCTCGTACTTCTGAAGACTTCAATGAGAGTGAATTAGCATTACCTGTGAGTGTAACTAAGTGTCAAGAAGCAAGGGATAGAGGTGTTTTAGGCGAGATAGAGGTAGGGAGCCAGACGACTGGCTTTAGGCCGGACAGTCCGGCTTTTGAGCACTCTGTCCTCCATCCGGCACCACCTCGGGCCGGACGTTAATTTGTCCTTTTCTGGGTCTGACTAAAGGCTGTGATTGGCAGTTGGGAAAACCAATCCAAAATTGACGCATCATGGTTATCCAATGGACACTCTGCGCTCAGTGACTGACTTTATCCAATCCACGAGCTCCATTTGACTGAATTCAAAATCCAATGAAAATGACACTCAACAACTGTAACCAATTACAGACCGCGCTGCCAACTGCGGACGCCCCTCAATGTGCGTGGCATCTTTGCTAGCCAATCACAATGCACTGACCAATCGCAATGCACTGAACCTACAAGACTTGCGGAGCTGATTGACAGCTACATTATCCAATCCGTGAGCTCCATCCTTCTGAACCACGAGAACACTGAAAATGACGCTCTCAATTGTAAACAATCACAGACCGCGCTAACAACACACGCCTCCTCCATGTGATTGACAGCTTCTGTAGCCAATCACAACGCATATACCAATCGGAATGTGCTAAACCTGCGTGACTTTCAGCCCAGCGTCATTGCGTCATTCAATTCGAACCGGGCAATGTCCTCCTTTTTGGAAATTTGGAAATGGCCACCCTAGACAGAAAGGAAAGCAAAAGAGGTGTGGAAATTGCAATATTGGTTAGGGAACATATTACAGATGTACAGAGGGCGGACACCTAGAATCATATAAGAAGACACTATGGGTAGACCTCAGAAACAGGAAGGGGGCAGTCACTATAATGGGGTGTACTACAGGCCGCCCAACAGCCCACGGAAAATTGTTGCAGTGAGAGACTTTAATTTTCCTCTTAGTGACTGGAAATCCCTTAGGATTAGAGGTCCAGATGACGACGAATTTGTTAAATATCCAGGAATCTTTTTTGGATAGTCCTACCAGAGAGAGGGCTATACTGGACCTGGTACTGGGAAATGAGCCCAGCCAGGTCATCAAAGTTGCAGTGGGGGAAAATGTGGTGAACAGTGATCACAATTCTGTAAGTTTTGGTATATTCATGGAAAAGGACAAGTGTTGTCCAAGGGGTAAAGTACTAAATTGGGAGAAGGCTAACTACAACTGGATTAGGCAGGATTTGGAGGCTGTTGTTTGAGAGGGGCTGTTTGAGGGTAAATCCACATCTGGCATGTGGGAGTCTTTTAAGGAACAGTTGCTCAGAGTTGAGGCTAGGTATGTGCCTATGAAAAGGAAGGAGAGGAAAGGCAGGATTCAGGAACCGTGGATGACCAGGGAAATTGTGAGTCTAGTCAAAAAGATAAAGGCAGCATACATAAGGTCTAGGCAACTAAAAACAGGTGAAGCACTTGAAGAATACAGGGAAAGTAGAAAAGAACTTAAACAGGGAATTAGGAGGACAAAAAGGGGTCATGAAATGTCCTTGGCAGGCAGGATTAAGGAGAATCCCAAGGCATTTTATACATATATTAGGAACAAGAGGGTAGCCAGAGAAAAGGCTGGTGCACTCAAGGACAAAGGAAGGAAAATATGCATAGTACCAAAGGAAGTGGATGAGATCCTTAATGAGTATTTTGCATTGATATTCACACAGGAGAGGGACATGTCGATTGATGGCAACTCGGAGGGGCATGTAAATCCTCTAGAACAAGTCATCATTGCGAGGGAGGATGTGTTACGTGTACTAAAAAGCATTAAGATAGACAAATCCCCAGGGCCAGATAGCAACTATCCTAGATTTCTGAGGGAGCCAAGACAGCAAATTGCCCGGCCTTGAAAAGAAATCTTTGTTGTCTCATTGGCCACACGAGGTCCCAGAGAATTGGAGGATAGCCAATGTTGTCCCATTATTTAAGTAGGGTAGCAAGGATAACCCAGGTAATTATAGGCCAGTGAACTTGACGTCAGTTATTGTGAAATTGTTGGACAAGATTCTTACTGATAGGTTCTATACACATTGGGAACTAAATGGTCTTGTTAGTGATAAGCAGTATGGTTTTGTATGAGAAAGGTCATTTCTCACTAACTTGATTGAGTTTTTTGAGGAAGTGACAAAAAATATTTATAAGGGGAAGGCCAAGGATGTTGTCCACATGGACTTTAGTAAAGCATTTGACAAGGTCCTCATGGTATGCTGCGCAAAAGGTTAAATCACACGGGATCAAGGGTGAACTAGTTAGCTGGATTCAGAACTGGCTTGGCCATAGAAGACAAAGAGTTGCTTTTCTAAATGGAGGTCTGTAACTAGTTGTGTTCCGCAGGGATCAGCAAGTTTGTGGATGATATTAAGATTGCTGGAGTTGCGGATAGTGATGAAGATTGTCAGAGAACACAGCAGGATATAGATAGGCTGGAAAGTTGGGACCTTTAAAATAAATAGCAGAATGGTCAGGAGCATAGACACACACAGAGATCTGGGAGTACAGGTTCACAGATCCTTAAAAGTGGCGGCATAAGTGGGAAAAGTGATGAAGAAAGCATATGGCATGCTTGCCTTCATCAGTCGGGTCAAATTGTCACAGTATGCAAAATATCAGTTAGGCCACATTTGAAATACTGTGTCCAATTCTGATCACCACACTACCAGAAGGACATGTAGGCTTTGGAAAGAGTACAGAAAAGGTTTACTGGAATGTTGCTTGGTATGGAGGGTATTAGCTATGAGGAGAGATTAAATAAACTGGGATTGTTCTCTTGGAAAGGTGAAGGCTGAAGGCTGACCTGTTAGGAGTTTATAAAATCATGAGAGGTATAGATAGGGTGAACAATTGGAAGCTTTCTCCCAGGGCAGAAATGACAATTACAAGGGGGCACAAGTTCAAGGTAAGGGGGTAAAGGTTCAATAGAGATGTGTCAGGGAAGTTTTTTACACAGAGGGTGGTTGGGGCCTGGAATGAACTGCCAAGTGAGCTGATTGAGGCAGATACATTAGTGACATTTAAGACATATCTGGATAGACATAAGAACTGGTGAGGTATAAAGGGATACAGGCAGTTGGTCTAGATAGCACAACGTGATCATTGCAAGCTTGGTGGGCTGAAGGGCCTGTACTATTCTTTGTTCAAACTTTGTAAGATAAGAGGATTAAAAGATTGTAAAAATGCAGCAGCTGATTTCTAATGTTTGTCTCACTCAAAATGTGGCGAAATTGAACAAGGTATAGTCCTCCCCTATTTCACACAGAAGCTGTTTTTGTCACATCTCTGTTCTGGAATCCAAGCTCGCCTCTGTCCTCACCAATGGGGAGTCTCTTGCTGTGTCCTGGGGCAGCTTCAGAGCAAATAGCTCAAGATTTGAACCTGTTTGAAGCTGGTGGATCCTAGGGAACTATTACTTGCTGGAAATACTGAGCATGTGATAATGCAAATTGGACATCAAGAAGCTTAGTAGTAAAACATTAAATTATGGCATAATAATCCTCAAAATGGATGGAAAAATTGTAATTTGTCTTTTAATTAAAATTACTGCATAATTCTACTGAGTCATTTTTCCACATCTGCCTAATATTTTGGTGCACTTAGAAATATCCACAAATATTTTGATATATTAAACTTTCTATAGCACTGAATTTAAAGTCACTTTAAGCAGCTGAATGTTATATTTGACGGAGTCACAAAGGAAAAACAGTTCAATTGAGAACACCCTCGGTAGTCTGCGAGGGAAACAATGGTTTTTTTCGGTCTTCAAGGTGCATTGAAACTTTCTTTCAGTCGTGCTTAACAACCTTCTTTTAAAAATAGCAGCTGTAAACAATCTTTGATTAATTGTCTGCACAGGATGTACATGGTCCTGAGGTTTCAGAGCACTTTGCCATGGATGGCCCCCTCCTCCTCCACCAGCTTCCTTTTGAGGACGAGCTCTCAGACACGATGATGTGTTGCACAACCATTTATTATTAAAGCATCCTTTTATGAGATTTCTGATCATCTAAACATATTCTAAATTGTTTTGAGGACACAATTTACATTGTCACAATAGTCTTACTAATTAATTCATGAGATGTGGACATTATTGACTAAGGCAGTGTTTTTATTCATTCGCGGGACATGGGCATCACTGGCTGGCCAGCATTTACTGCCCATCCCCTAGTTGCCCTTGGAGGGCAGTTGAGATTCACTGGTTGCTCACTGTCTCGAGAAAATGGTGTTTCTTGAATTCTGCAGTCCATGAGGTGATTGTGATCCTGCAATGTTAGGCTAAGAATTTCAGGAGTTCCAGTCAATGATAATGGAGGAATGGTGACTACCCTTACCAGTTAGTCATGGATCCGTGAGAGATAGATTTGTGAGGCTGAGGCCATTTAGATTGTTCCCTCCTGTTACTTCTCTCACCACATGCCAGAAACGCAATCTGGAAAATATGTCCTTCAGGGGAGGTGCCACTTGGCCACGCTTAGTGATAGGTATTGAAGTTCCCCCACCCAGAGCATGTTCAGTACCCTTGCTACCCTCAATGCTTCTTCCAAGTTGTGTTCAAAAGGCTGGTAAGTGGTGATCAGCCGGAGATTTCCTTGCCCATGTTTGACCTTATCCATGAGACTTAATCTTACATCCGCAGTCAACATTGAGGACTCTCAGAGCCACTCCCTCTTGACTGTATGCTGATCCCTTTAGTGGGTCTGCACTGTTGGCAGGACATGACCTACCCTGAGATGAAAAGGGAAGACTCTGTGATAGTGGATCATAGAATCTACAGTGCAGAAGAAGGCCATTTGGCCCATCGAGCCAGCACTGACAACAATCTCACCCAAGTCCCATCTCCACATGTAAGTTCTCCCATCTTAATGAGTTGGGGTTTGTGTGCACCCATATGGTGTCTACTGCCTAGGTTGGTGCAGAATCACTTGGTTTATTCATATTGGGGGCAAACTTGCCAGAATTTTGGCAGTGTTGGTTCCAGTGAGAAAAACTCGAGTTTCTCTTCAGAGAAACAAATTAGTTTTATCTTCAGATCTTACCACATTCTGTCAAAAAATGACAGCTGGGTGTGTTTCACACCGTCAAGTGGGGGATTGTGGGCTGGGAGGGTGGGCGAGGGGGTAGGTCAATGCACCAGCAAAGCCTGGTGGCACTGAGATCATGGGTTCTGTGAACAGAACATGAATAAACCTCTCCCCCAACCAACCTCAGAGGTCTCAGCACCTCCCCACCCCCTGATCAGAGTAGGCACCTCCCACTACTCCCCACCCCTACTCAGGGCTTCCACTTCTGCTCCCATCAGAAACTGTGCCAGAAACACTGGTTTTATATTGAGGGCTGCCACTCATTGCAAACTTGCACTCTTGCTGCTATGGGAAACTCTGCACCTTCTTGCTTAAGGATGGGCACAGGCCTTGGGGTCTGACAGATACATTTTAAATGTTTTGAATGTGTGAAAAGTTGTGCCTACTTTTTAAGAAAGCAATATTTGCTTCATTTTATCAAGTGTTCAGAAGGTTAAATCATGACATTCCCTCTCGTTTTGGGAGTAAGACAAACATGGTAATCGCACCCATCTGTCTCTAATCAAACTCGCACTGGAGTTGGGCTAAAATTTGGACAAATAGAAAGAGAGACAGAGAATAAAGGAAAATTGTCAAAAAGGGCTCAAACTTGATTTAGTAATATCACTGACAGCAGAACTACTGCTTATATTGGGAAACATACAGGAAGGAAAGCTAAGGAAATGCAGATAAAGTATGTTTTACAGAGGGAAGATCTAACCACAATACAGGAACAATGGAGTTCAAAAGTGTCTCACTCTCCATTACCATGCTAACTATGTCATTGAGGTCTCTTATATTACTAAGTTGCTACACTATTGATCTCAAAAAAAATTACTACACATGTTCAAAATATGTAAAATATTTAGTCTGATTCTGCCTTGGTACATCCAGTTCCTGAGGTGCCATCATGAGTCTACAATGCCCACTGTGCTTCTGAGTCACCATCACCCCCCTCCTATCTGCAGTGATTCTGCACTTATACTTCCAGGTAATTTATCCTCTGTATTTCTAACTTATTTTGAACATATATCAACAATCATAGAATCTTTACAATGCGGGAAGAGGCATTCGGCCCATCAACCTGCACAGGCAACAATTCCACCCAGGCCCTATCCCTGTAACCCCACGTATTTACCCTGCTAGTCTCCCTGACATTAAGGGGCAATTAATCATGGCCAATCAACCTAACCTGCATATGTTTGGAGTATGGGAGGAAACCGGGGCACTCGGAAGAAACCCATGGACACATGGGGAGAACGTGCAAACTCCACACAGACACTTACCCGAGATCAGAATTGAACCCAGATTCCAGGCACTGTGAGGCAGCAGTGCTAACCACTGTGCCACCGTGCCGCCCAAATGTGGCCAAAAAATCTTTTTGTTAAAATTAGCAAAGAGAGGAAAACACGATACCAGAGGAGAGAATCTGCATCCCTTGGTGGGGTAACAAACTTGCAGAGAAATGGGGAAGGGATAGAATAGCACTACATCCCTAAATCATAAGCATTCAAAATTATTGTTGGCTGATAACTTGGAGAACTCTCCTTTATTTAGTTGAGTCTTATTTGATTCATTGGCTGCAAGGAATCACATAGGGGCAAAGGGGAAATTGAATCTGGCTTCAATTCCGGTCTCGGGTAACTGCCTGTGTGGTGTTTGCACTTTCTCCCCATGTCTCCATGGGTTTCTTCCGCGTGCTCCAGTTTGCTGGCTGGGAGGACAACATTACTGAGTTGTGTCATGAGAATAACACCTTGAAAGAGAAGATGTGAATGCCTCCAGCTTGAAACAATTATTGTTTGCTGTGCTCTACATTATTTAAGGAACCTATATGATTCCTTGCAGCCAAAAAATCAAATAAGACTCAACTAAATAAAGGAGAGTTCTCCAAGTTATCAGCCAACAATAATTTTGAATTGTGTATCTTCTATTTGGTGCTAATTAATATGTAGCTGTTCTGCTTCAGACTTCCAGTAGGACTTTATTTTTAACTCTGTTTACATCAACGTTGGAGATAAAAATAGACAGTGCCCAACCAGTTTGGAAATGGACCAACAAGACTCAAATGAAAGGCAGGTATTGAAGGTTTAATGAGTTCTGTGGCTGCTGTCAAAATCCATCTTCTTCGGTTAAATGGTCTTTCAGGCTCAATGGAAAAGCCCCTTCAAAAGTGAAGTTTCTTTGTAAAAAGGAGAATGAACAAAAAAGGCCTAACTAGCTTTAATCTCATACAGTGGAATCTGGGGAGAAGGGCTTACCCCAGCAAAACCCCATGTGGTAATGTCTCAGTCACGACAGATAAGGACAGTTGAAACCATAGGGTTCCTTCATGCTGAGAGAGAGAAAAATAGGAGATGCAATCATCCCAAGCTGTTCCTACACACATCATAGCAACTATTTCCAAAGGCCTGATTACAGATTCTGAGCAGGTTATTGTCTGTCCGGGAAATAATTTGTGATGCACAGAGACCTAAAAGGGCAGTGGGGTAAATAAAAACAAAACTCAATGTATTGTACCTATTTAATTTTATCGTGGTTCTAATCTCATGTTCCAACCTTAATGCTCCTTGTGGCTAATAATCCGAATCACATTGCTGCTTATCAATCCCTTGTGTGTGGAAAGAAAATTATTTCAGTGAGAAAGAAAAACTCCCAACCAAAGTGGTTCTGCTGGTCGGTCAAATGCATTTGATTACAATTGGAGTTATTCTTGTTGTACCTGTATATTCAGGCATCACCATACTGTACACATATTTGACTTTGGCAATGACGTCCTATGCTACCAGCAGCCAATGACCTTGCTGCGATAACAAAACAAATGTTGACAAAAATAGATTGTACAGGCTTGCAAACACAAATAGTCTTTTCCCTTTGTTTTTGTCATTGTTTTTTTTAAGCTCAACTTTTGACATCAGTGCATCAGGTCAGGAATAGAATTATGAACAAAAGACAACATTCCTACATAAAGTGATGAACAGATAGAAATCAGAAAGTTGGGTCACTCTTTTTATAATTATCGAACATATCTGAACGCTTGATGCATGATTCCTTTAAAAATGGCTTGAAATAAATGTCTTGGCAATTCTACAAAACATTTCAATCTTCGTTAAACTAATGGTACTTGAAGTGTAATTGATTATCAGTACTGAGACAAGGTTGACTTGGATGAAAACCAAAAATGATGTTTTTAGTCTGGGAAGATTGGGGTTAAATTTAAAGACAGGATGGAAATCAAAGCTAGATAAAAAAATCTTTAGAAGAACTCTATACTTCAAACATGTTAAAACAATCCTTCTTCATTTTTCCAGTCACACTGTGTACCTTCTGTGTAGAACGTGGAAGTATTATTATAAAACCATTGTTCCAGTTGATTTCCTGCGATAATAATCTCAATCTAGTCCTTAATTCAGGAGCCACAGTTCCTTCAATTGAATTCCTTCCCTCCTCGCAATCTCATGTCATACTACCTCAGTTAACCTGGCAACATGGACCTGTTATTAAACAAAGAGAACCTCTTTTGTTTCCTGAACGCTTTAGTGGGGAAAGGCATTACTCAGTGTGTATGGTGAGGCCCTAAAGACCATATCCACTAATCTGTGCTGCCCTGCTTGCATTTGGGGTGGTTTTGTCATTAGGTCGTGGGATGAAATTAAAGTAAAAAGTGTGATCAGATCCTTCAAATAATGTGGAATGTCCAATTCGTTGGATGCAGAGGAGGATGACATGTCGTCAAGGAATGAATCTGGAAACAAAAGCATAAAATCCAATCCAGAGTGGAATCCTGACAACGATGCCATGGCCAAGCTGATTCAGAATGAATTTGATGCATCTGCATCAGGTGCTAAAGACAAATGAATTTGATGGGTTTCTGAAACATTTTGATTATGGTTAAATGTATCCCTGTAGAATGAATTCATTCAACAAAATATGTCACATTGACACAACTTGAATTCCCGGTGTTTTCTTTTCAATTTCAAAATGGCGACCACCCGTTTTATACAGAGCCTAAAAGCTGACCCTTGCTTTCTGGGAGGTTTAAAAGTTGAGATAAATGCCACAAACTGTGCTATATAATGCACTTCAAGTTGTTTGATGCATTAAAATGGATGAAAGCACTGGTGTCATGAGGCTGAATGTTAAATTTAATAATTTTTACAGATTTAAATCTGTTTGTTTGAATTTCTCATTGGAGTAAATAATCACCACCTTCAGTACTTGCCCCAGTAATAAAAACTGTTTTCTAAGTGAGCACAACAGTAATTGATTCAGCGAAGCTCCAAACAACAAAAACATTTCTCATCAAGATCATTCTCGCTCAGTGTAGCCAATTGAGCTACACTGCAAAATTTCACTCTATTAACCAATTAACTGCCTGTTGTTAATTCACTTTCTGTCATTTGAACTGTCATTTTTAGTCCAAGTTAAATATTTTTCAACACAGAAACAAGATATTCTGGAAAATCTCAGCAGGTCTGACAGCATCTGTGGAGAGAGAATAGAGCCAATGTTTTGAGTCTGGATGGCCCTTTGTCAATATCTAGATACCGGTGAAGTCAGACACTGCACCATAAGATTTACCGCATGGAGCAGCTTGTCTCACTGGGACAGTTTGAAGAAGAATCTCTTTAAAGATAGAGATAATTAAAAAGTGAGTCAGCATGCACCACCTAGACCCATCTGTTGCTTCCTGCTTTCCAAGAGTCTCTTGCTTGACACTGTCCCACAACTGGGATTGGAAATTCACTACAGCATTAATTTTCACAAAGCTCAGAGGGTTCAGCCAAAATGGCACTGGTGACTTGACTCCAGAGATCCCATCCTGAACCCAGCACCCATCACCTTCACCAAGGGGAGGGTGGGAGGGATAAAGTGAGGGGTTGTAATTTGCACGTCTGTGGTTCATGGAGGCAACTGCATGTATCAAAGCACATCTGCCTTAAAACAGATCCAATTTCCGTAATGGGATGTCCAAAATATGATTCGTGAACTTTAGGCATTTGAGGAAAAGGGTAAGGGGGAACTCCATGACAGGTAGAGGATCAGAGGTTGGCGCAGATAGTGTAAAGGTCATGGGGAGGCAGGTCAACGTCCCAGAGCACCAAGGTGGGCTTTTCCATCACCCAAGGATCGCTGTGGTTACCTCTGCACTGTATCCGCTGGTGACACCTGATAAAACCTGTGCCCACTCCCCCAGAATGAGAATCCGAAGATCTGCAGCATTTTCTCTCAAGTCATTTTGCAGAGGAGGGAATTGCCCTGACTTAGGAGTGAAAATATGGCCCTATGTGTCCTGTTAGCGACATCCTGCCACTCCAAGATGTAATAGCACCATGGAGTTACAGCAAACCAGTTGTGTTTACAATTCACCTTTAACAAGTACCACTAATGCAACACCTCAAAATTCATTTTCCCTCTCACTTTCTATTCTTAGCGTATAGGAATGACTGCTAGTCATGTTCCCAGAAATCATGGATTCATCTCCACGTTATTGAGCTATTTTAACAACAACATGTCAAGTTGTGCCTAGTTGGAAAGTAAAATATATCACCAATGGATTTACTTTAAAGTCAAAAGTACAAACTCAAGAATGATCACTTTGGTAGTAATTTTTGGATTGCATTGGAGAACTGTTAGAATTCCTTTCTCACACATTAATAGGTTACCCACATGCAAACATCTGAATTAAGAGTTTCACAGCATCAATGAATAAAGTTTCAAGATGTTGACTGAATTAAGATTCCTGGAAGTACCAAACCCAGTTTCCTTTAGTTCCCAAACTCATTGTATAATCTAACATTAGCAGTACACAACAAATTATGCAGGTGTAAACAACATTTCTTCAACAAATTTATAAACGCCACTTTCCTGATGCCAGCTACACTCATTCATAGCTCACATTGTATTGGGCAGAATGATTTTTGTGGACCAATTCATCATACTTCCCTTTTATTTTCTATTCTCTTTTGTTTAGTCTTTCCAAAGGAAACCTTAGGGAATATGTTTAACTAAATGGTAATATGTATGGCAATTGTCATCTATTTTGCTGTTGTTTTATTGAACGATTGTGAGAAACATCCTTCTTATTTGTGGTTAGACAGTATTAAAACAAAAAAAAAGTACTGAAAATGAACAACAAGTTGGCCAGAATCCAAGAAAAGACAGCTAAGTTATGAACACCTGCACCATTAAACTATTGTTGCCCTTTGGGTGCTTTTGCTCTGCTGCATATTTTGACCATTTTATGTTTCACTTATAACATATGCGGTTTTACCTTTTATCTTAATTTTCTGAATGGGATTAGAATCTACCTATATTGTTAAAACTGAGAGGGCAGGCAAGAATTCTAACCCTAGATATTTGGACACACACTGGGTTCAGTCAGAGGCTATGAGCAGAATGTAACAGATGGTGGGGTTTCCCATCCAAAGAATTGGTGGGGAATACAGACACACGCTGCCCTCCCCCCTTGCACCCCCTCCCCCCTCCTTGCAGACACCTGACATTCCAAAGGGCATTGACTGGTTGGATGTGAATCTTCCGACACCCACTCAGTTGGAAGACCTGACAAAGCCACCAGCGAGAGGCTGTAAAACCTTTCCCAACGGAAAGTCATTAAAAACAGTGTATTAATACATCACTGCCCCAAAACACCTCGCCTTAAATTAGGAATCCACTTTGTGAGATGTACCTAGCATAACGTTGTGCGCAATCAGAGCACTTCAGGTTTCAACACTAAATACATCTGAAAACCACAGTCCCTGAGGTCACAGTTATTTTTCAGAATAATTATATTGACCACAGAGAAAAACACAATTGTTATTCACTGATCTGGTACCAAAGGGAATTCAGAGCCTACAAAGATAAGTGTGTTAAAAGCTGTTCAAAGACACAGGCTGGAATAAATCCTGGGGTTAAATCTTTTCATTATCTTTATCAGATTTCTAATCTCTGAGGAAATAAAAATGTGTCATTTTTACTGGTATAAAAACTAAATCAACTTCGGAATTGTTGATACTTTTCAATTATAGCCCTGGCAGTATTAGTTAAGTTACAACTCTTCGATTTACTTATGAGTTGAAATCATAAGATATTTCAATATTTCTCTTTAAAATGTTCTAATTGGATGGTAGGTTGCAGTATGCTGGAGCACCAGAACACTACAGTGCTGATACCAGGGTTCACAGCCTTGATCCTCCCACATATGTATGTAAAAATTTTAAGTTCATTTATTAGAGTCACAAGTAGGCTTACATTAACACTGCAATGAAGTTACTGTGAAAATCTCGTAGCCGTCACACTCCACTGCCTGTTCGGGTACACTGGTGTAGAAGTTAGCATGGCCAGTACAACTAACCAGCATATCTTTCAGACTGCGGAAGGAAACTGGAGCACCCAGAGGAAACTCAAGCAGAGACGGGAAGAACATGCAGACTCCGCACAGTCACCCAAGCCGGGAATCAAACCCAGGTCCCTGGCACTGTGAGGCAGCACTGCTAACCTCTATGCTACCATGATTGGCCACAGCCACATTCCTGTGTGCAGGTGCTAAGTAGAAGCCTGCAGGGAGGGAGGTGAATTCAGAGGGAGTATCCTCTATGCAAGCCACTGTCACGCTATGCCCCATTTAGAATGACAGAGGCTTAGCATTAGGGTGTGCATACTTCTACCCCTGCACAGAATAATGACACAAAACATTCCTGTTTTTATCCCATTATCAAACATCCTTCATAATTTTTATAACGCAAAGGGGCAAGCACAGGATGTGTTTTAAAAAGCAGCCTTTGGGCGGTTGTGTGATGTAAGCGTGAGAGTGGTCGTGTTTTCACAAGCTCTGGGGCTACTCATTTTTAATCATTTTTTTAAAATCCTGACGAACAACCTATAATTATTTAATCCCAATGTCTATAATCTGTGCTGTTATACACATCGGGATCAAATAATTATGGGAAGATCCTAGCTAAATTTTGATTTTCCCTTCTTCCATGCTATTGGCCTTGTTTAGGTTAAGGAAACAAATGATGGGATTGTCCAGGATTTGAACCCGGAGACTGCTCGCATGCTAATGGGCTGAGATACCCTAAGCAAGAGTCATACCCCTAGACCACAAAGCAATGGAGAATAGCTGAATAAGGCAATGGCAGTATCCACTTTAAACATGGCTCTGTTGCTGTTATCTTGTGAGTTTCGTTGTGCATCGCTGAGCCAATGGTGGCTACATTCCGCTATCCTGATATGTCCCCCATCCGTCGATACATCCTTTCATTATTTGTATGATGGGAGGTACAAAAGATAATCCAAAGTAACTGTATTGTTATTTTATTTTTCTGTCTCTTCCTTCACGTGCTTGTTTAGAAGTGATCGTGCTGCACTATACCAATCTTTGAGAGTTTGTTACGTTCTTTGTAAAAATGAAAAATCTTCAATAAAAATGTTTTTTTTTAAAAAGCAGCTCTTTTCAACTGCTAATCTAAGCTTGACACAATAATGTTGGCTGAGAGGGAATGCCAATTAAATAAAGAATGCTATAGCTTTCAGCGTATAACACACACCAACTGCGACATTCTGCGTACATTGCTTGTAAAGGATAATTTTCTGATTTATTTGTTTACTTATTGGGAATAATTTTGTGATTTTTGGAGTAGGCACAGGCAAGGAAGAACCTCCCATTCTAGCAGCATGTCTCAGGAATACAGTGGGAAGCGTGGCTACAACCTTGCATCCAGTGAGTTAAAATCATCGGCAGCATGTGTGTGTGATTTTTTTTACCAATGAACAAAAGTTCCAATTGCCAAAATGCAATTGGAACTTTTCCACCACGAGTAATTTTACTAGAAAATTACCCCTGAGGTATGCTCCTGATTGCCGCATCTATTTTCAAATATGAAACCGTCTACACTAAAATCACTTCGCTACAAAATCTTTACTGATAGGATCACTAATGGTTACAACAAATTAGGAGGTTGTTTAGCCTGTCATGTCCGTGACAGCCTCTGGAAGAGCAAATTATGTAACCCCACTCCACTTGCCTTCTCCCGACAGCCCTACAATTTTTTTCTCACTTCAGATAATCACTCAATTCTCTTTCGAAAGACCTTGACTGAATTTGCCTCCAGCAGAACATTTCAAATCCTTGCCACCCATTAGGTAAAAAGGTTATACTTCATGCCACCGTTGCTTCTTTTGCCAATCTGGGCCCCAACTATCTACAGCCTATATTGATGACTTGGATGTAGGGATAGTAGCTACCATAGCTAAATTTGCAGCTGATACTAAAATAAGTGGGAAAGTAAGTTGCGATAATGAATTAAGAAATTTACAAATGGATATGGTTAGGTTAAGAGAGTGGGACGAAATTTGTCCATGTTGGTAGGAAAAATACAAAGACAAATTATTATCTAAATGGAGAGAAATTCTGGAGGTCTTGGGTGTAGAGGGATCTGAGTTATCATCGTGCATGAACCGCAGAAAACTAGTATGCAGATACAGCAGGTAATAAGGAAAGCAAATGGAATCTTGGCATTTATTACTGAAGAAATAGAATATAAATGTAGTGAAGTGTTGCTGCTACTTTACAAAACATTGGTGAGACCTCACTTAGAATATAGTGTACAGTTTTAGTCCCCTTACGTGATGAGAGAGACAGTTCAGAGGAGGTTCACAAGATTGATTCCATGGTATGAGGTTTGTCTTACAAAGAGAATTGGGCAGCTTAGGTCTCTGCTCACTGGAGTTTAGAAGAATGAGAGGAGATGATGTTTCCTCTTGTGGGGCAATCTAAACAAGAGGTCATAGTTTTAGGATAAGGGATGGCAGATTTAAAGCAAAGATGAGGAGAAATTACTTCTCTCAAAGCTTCACGAATCTGTGGAATTCACTACCCCAGAGCATGGTGGATGACTGGACTTTGACTACATTTAAGCAAGAGGTGGAGAGATTTGTGATTAGTAAGTTTTTGAAGGGCTTATGGTGAACGAACAGCAAAGGGGAGCAGAGACTCAGATGAGATCAGCCATGATCGTGTTGAATGGCAGAACATGCTCCAAGGGCAAATTTGCCTGCTCTTGCTCCTTCTTCTTATATTTTTTCTTATGTATTCACCTTAAATCTGTGCCATCTGACTCTCAATCTTTCTGCCTATGGGAATATTTTCTTCTTATTTACTTCAACAGAGCCTGGTGATTTCCAACATCTCTAACAAATCTGCTCTTAATCTTCTCTTCTCTAAAAACAGCATCCCAGCTTCTCCAAGTTATCTAATGTACTTGAAGTTCCTCAATCTCGGAATCATTCTTTCTCTAAATTGCAGTGCAGTGCCCAGAATTGGGCACAATTTTCAGTTGAGGCTGAACTGTTGTTTTTTTTATACAGGTTCATCCATCTTAAGCTCAGAAGCAGAAAATCCTGGAAATATGTAGCTAATCTGTCAGCGCCTGTGGAAAGAAACAGAGACAATGGGCCAGATTCTCCAGCCTCGTCCACAGCTGGGATTCTCCTGTCCCATTCCTGTGAATGAAGATCTGGCTGACTGTCAAATTCTCCATTTTCGCTGGTGGTGGGAGCAGGGCTGGAGAATCCCAGATAGCGTTTCAGGTTGTGAGCTTTCATCAGAACAGATCATAACCTAAAATTTTGAACTCTGTTTCTCTACTGTTTTTATTTCAGATGTCCAGGACCTGCAGTATTTTTCTTTTTCATCATAAATTCCTTGCTTTGTATTCATTGCCCCAATTATAAAGCCTAGAATCCAGTACATTTGTTAACCACTTTTACAATCTGCCTTGCTACCTTCAATGATTCCTGCACATATACCTCAAAATCGCCTCTGCTCCTGCACCCCATTTAGAAATAATCCCTTTATTTTATATTGATTTTCTTTGTTCTGCTTACCATAGTGAGTCATTTCACACTTTCTTCACATTGTATTGCATCTGCCATTCCACCAGCTTATCCAAGTCCTTTTGAAGTCTATCACTACCCTTCTCACCGTTTACTTCCAAGTTTTGGTCATCTGAAAATTTTGAAATTGTGCTTTGTGCGCCCAAGTTTAGCTGTTAATGTTGATGAGGAAGATCAGTGGTGCTCAGCCCATCTCTGCTCAACTCCATATATATTCCTCCAGTCTACAAAAGAACCACACTCTGTTTCCTGTCAGTCAGCCAACTTCATATCTCTGCTGCCACTGTTAGTTTATTCTATGGGCTTCAACTTTAGTATCAAGCCTGTTCTGTGGCACTTTGTCAAATTTTTTTCGGAAGTTAATGTACACCACATGAAACATTTAGCCTCATCAAGCTTCTCCGCTTCCTCTTCAAGAAAACTCAAGCAAGTTAAACATGATTTGCTCTTTTCTTTCATACAATGTTGGCATCACTGGCAAGGTCAGGATTTGTTACCATCCTGAATTGCTCTTGAACTAAGTGGCTTGCTGGTCCATTTCAAGGACAGTTAAGAGTCAGCCACATTGCTATGGGTCTAGAGTGATGTGTAAGGTAAGGATGGCAGATTTCCTTCCCGAAAGGTCATGAATGAACCAGATGGGTTTTACTGAGAATTGATAATAGCTTCACTGAGAATAGTTTCAATTCCAGATTTATTAACTGAACTTAAGTTCGCTAGCTGCCATGGTGGTATTCAATCCCACGTCCCCAGGGTATTAGCCTGGAGCTCTGATTACTAGCCCAATGACATAGAATCATAGAATCCCAACAATGCAAAAGGAGGCTGGTTGGCCCATTGAGTCTGCACCGACAACAATCCCACCCAGGTCCTATCCCCGTAACTCACACATTTACCCTGCTAATCCCCTTGATGCTGAGGGCCAATCAACCTAAAGCCTGCAAATCAATGGCATGTTGGAGGAAACCAGGTCCCCAGGACAAAACCCATGCAGACACAAGGAGAACGTGCAAACTCCATTCAGTCACTTGAGGCCAAAATTGAACCTGGACTTCTGGCGCTGTGAGGCAACAATGCTAACCACTGAGCTGTTCCAATATTACTACTATGCCACCATCTCCCTACGCTCTCAACAAATTTGTGCTTGCTTTCCTTAATTAATCTGTATTTGACAAGGTGACTATTAATTTTATTCCAAATTATTGTTTCAAAAAACTTTCCTACCACCAAGGTTAAACTAACTAGCCTATAGTTGTTGGACTTATCCTTACAACCATTTCGAACTTATCCTTACACCCTTTTTGAACTAAGATGTAACATTTGCAATTCTCCAGTCTTTTGTAAAACTGGAAGATTATAGTTAGTACTTTCACAATTTCCACTCTTACTTCCTTCAATACAGTTGGATGCACCTTATCTGACCCTAGTGACTTAAGAACATTAAGCACAGCCAGCCTATCTCATAAGCTGCACTTCAATATTTGGTCAATATTATACTATATTGCCCCATTCACCAACAACACAGATCAGAAAATCGGACAAAGGAAAGTCTCACACTCCAGTAGCAGGTATCAGCTTCTCCCAGTATTCTGTCCACTCATTTTAACAGGTGAAAACAAGTGGAATGGCTTCAGAATCCTTGATAATACCCCCTGCAAAAAATTTCCCAACTAGGTTCATAACACATGGCTAGATTGTGATGAGAATCTGTGGCAGAACAAAATTTTGTACTAATAAATATATACAGGAGTTTACTTTCAATTTTCATTTATTTTGTATTATCTTAACAGATTTTGCATTAATTCAAGATTCGTTGCTTATTAATCTTACCTGAACTCAAAAGTTTTCGAGTCCGTAAGAAACTAATTGTCAGGCGCATGATGGATGCTTTGTCCAGGTGTGTACTGACATTATGTGGCAGTGGCAGCTGATGAGCCAACTCATAGAACACTTCCGTCTCTTTGCTCCTTCTGCACCTTGCTGCATCCCTTGATTTCTCCTTCCTCCTCTCTGAGTTACTTCTGAAAGCAAACATTGCAAGTTTAATGCGGGGCTCTCAAAGCAGAAATTCCATATAACATCATGGGTGCATAAATCAGGCATGTTAATTATGTGAACAGAAGCGCCTTTTAGCTCATCCCAAAATCCAGAACTAACAACGTACCTGCAGGCACCTCCAGGCTGTCCAATCTTCACTTATCAATAGTCTACCATCTGTCTCCTCCGGGATTGAAGCTAGCCCTCAAATTGATGTCATTGGGATGGGGGGGAAGGGTTGGGATTGACATCATCATGCCCTTTGACTCTTCAGCCCGAAATTAAAATCCATACTCATTAACGTTACTCCCTACATGATTTTGTGCAACTTTTATCTGTAAAAGTAACCATGTAACTTTCAAAGAAAAATTGGCTATCTCAATAATCAAATCAAAATTTTTATGTGGCATTTTTCTCAGTGTGCTCAATCAACAACATTGTAAAAATGTCTATGATTAAAATGTAAAGTTTATTTATTAGTCACATGTCAGCTTACACTAACACTGCAATAAAGTTACTATGAAAATCCTCTAGTCGCCACACTCCGGCACCTGTTCGGGTACAGTGAGGGAGAATTTAGCATGGCCAATGCACCTAACCAGCACGTCTTTGGACTGTGGGAAGAAACTGAAGCACCGGGAGGAAACCCACACTTACACACTGACAAGGGAAGAATGTGCAAATTCCACACAGTAAAAAGTCTGTGTTTACCACCTTACTGTGTTTACCCCAGTCCAACGCCGGCATATCCACATCACAAATTCCACACAGACAGTGACCCAAATCGGGAATTGAGCCTAAGTCCTGGCTCTGTGAGGCAGCAGTGCTAACACTGTGCCACCATACCATGGCTAACCTCATGCCCAGAGGAATCCTTCACACAGCATGCATAACTGACAATGTGTTCAATTTTACAAGTTCTGTTATGTGTTATGAATGTCAGAATCAAACAGTGGGCTGGATTTAAGGCACCCCTCTGACAGTTTTGAAGGTGTTGGGGGATGCGGCATGACTCATTAAGTCTAATAGGTGGCCTCCCACTGCCTAACTCCCCAGTCTTGCCCCCATCACAATTATACCAGTGGTGGGGTTGGTGTCAGGCAGTCTACCCACCATTGGACCATTAGATGTCCTTAGTAGACAGCTATTACCAATTTAAGTGCCTTAGCTCACCACAGCAGCAAGAAAGGCCCACACCATGTGGCCAATTTCAGCTGGCAGTGGGTGTGGGTTGATGGTGGAAGTTTGTCTTCAATGGGACTTCTAGCCGCACCATGCCCCCCCCCCCAACCCCCCAACCCCACCCCTCCCCATCCGAGGGTTCCCTTCAAGATTTTACCGGTTCCCTTAGGTTTGCCTCACCACCTTAACCTCTCAAATCTCAATTCCCTGCAATCTTGTTGGGGCCTGTCAGCTTAGTAAGTAGCAAGACCCCCAAAAATAGACACAAATCCTAACCAGTTGCAGACACCTCTGTTTTTATGTGTTGGAGAACTATCAGCACCTGAATGTCCAATAGCCCTCTGAAATGGGACTCCCTGATTCAGAAGAGCAGCAATCTCATATCCAGCCTATTAACAGCCAACAGGCCTTTAAATGGCTGCAGGGCAGCTGCTGTTCCTTCAGCTGGCCAAATTTTTAGTGGGGAAGGGGGGCAGGGAATCTAGCGCCTCACATAATTCAGCCCAATACGTGTTCACTGAGGTGAGGTCAAGTGCCAAGCTACTTTTCACAAAATAAGGAGTGCTAGTGCTAAGTATTAGAATACCTTTACCCTTTTAGAAAGCTTCAAGTACTCCTTAGAGTCAGATATAGAACAAAACATCCCTCTCTTGGTCCCAACGTGTCCTTACCTCGAACCTCAGAACAACAGCTCCTATTACCAGTGATTGAATATAAACTTTTTCCACTTCTGCCATCCTTACAGATTCCCAAGTCTGTTTGACAATTACTGTTGGACTATGGATAGCTTTGCAATCTGGGTCCTTACTCATCGGGAGACTCAGACTAAATAAGTATTACATGAAGAACCCCAGAGAAAGGCATGATTCCAGGTTGGATTTAAACCCAGGTCAAATATCTAAAAGTGACAATCAAATACCAGTTTAGGATGATTCTCTTGGGCTGCAATTATCCAGGATATCACTAAATTACCAAATTCCATTTAGCTTAATCAGTTTTCCAACACAAACTTTTAGTTCTGAAACTTCAGTTACGAGGTTATCCCTTGAAATAAATGGATTAACACTTCTTGCAAGAGGATTCTCAATGCAATGGATTAAATTTTACTATCTCATGAGAGTGGTCAGATTGCACCTCCGTGAAACCACAATAACTTTTCTTTAATCTTAAAACTGTGCTTTGCCTGACTGGCAAAGTCTTGCAAGTGACACTGGAAAACTGAAATTGAAAAGTCTTCCCTTGCACCCCAAGAGCCTTGATCAGCACTAATATTTCACTAACTTCACTCAAATAGTACATTCTTTCAATTTTAAAAGTAGCCTCACAAAATATGGCACTGTTGACTAATTTTGTTCAAATGTTACAAGAACAGGAAAGGAAATAGAAGTGATGCCATCACACCAAATTTAAAATTACAGGAGTTAGCAAATGTCAATGAACCAGGCAAACACAACTCTTACTTAATTGGTAGGATAAGGATTAGTACTGTTGCCTGGGGTTTCTTGACTCAACAAAATTGATCCTTTTTCTCTAAAGTGTAATTTTTTGGATAATTAATTCTATTGGGGTTTATTTAATAGGTAATCATGCAAAGAGAGAAAACTGCTTCTTAAACACCTTCTATGCTTAACATTTTGGTGGCTTTACACAAAGGGTTTTAATATTCTTTTGTGAGCTACATGGAGACTCAGAGGACGACAGAACTGTTTTAAGTTTGCTGTGGTGCATTTCCGTTCATCAAAAACAGCAAACAACAAAACAGGCTGATTTGAATGACTAAAAGATCTCACTAAACTTGACTGTTTTAAAGTTTATTTGTTAGTGTCACAAGTAGGCTTACATTAACACTGACGTTACTGTAAAAATCCCCTAGTCGCCACACTCTGGCACCCGTTCAGGTACATTGAGGGATAATTTAGTATGGCTAATACACCCAACCAGCATGTCTTTTGGACAGTGGGAGGAAAAGTTTATTTATTAGTGTCACAAGTAGGTTTACATTAACACTGCAATGAAGTTACTGTGAAAATCCTCTAGTCATCATACTCCAGCACCTGGTTGGGTGCACTGAGAACCCATGCAGACATGGGGAGAACATGCAGACTCCGCACAGACAGTGACCCAAGCTAGGAGCCGAGCTCGGGTCCCTGGCACTGTGAGGCAGCAGTGCTAACTATTGTGCTACCATGCCACCCCTGTTCAGATGTCAACAGCTGGCGCCATCATCACGGCTCACTCATAGCTATACATTTCAGTAAAATTTACACTGCATGGCTAGATATCATTGTTAATACATTTGTTATTTAGAGTGGAATCATATAACTATATATATATGTATGTATGTGGAAACATAGCAATTATATAACTTCATTTGATGAATATTCACAATATCCAGGGTGAAACCTATTTAAACCTAATTAAATAAATGCTGATATAGATTGATATCATGCCACCTCTTGTGCTTCAACACTTTGTAATAAATAAAATTTTCTTCATGTCTGCTTAGCTCCTCTGTGACACGATTTAAAGAACCTGAAAAATTGTGTAGCTAATAATCCCAGCAGGTATTCATTGAAAATCTTTCCTGCGCCTGTTTCCTTTGGATCTGTGTTCTAGTTGTATTTCTGGGTGGAAAATAGTGCGCTAAAGGGTAACTGCTTTAAGTCCCAAATAAAGCACAGGGGGTTGTATTGCTGGGTTGATGTTGAGACTGGGAACTCATTGTTTTGAATCATGTAACTACAGGCTGCTGGCTCAAAGGCGCAAGGTCTTCACACCTGAAAAGAAAAGCAGGCGGAGCTGGGCGGACTGCAGACTAACTTTCTGGGCTGCATTTCACATGCCCCCGCCAGATGTGTTTGTGACTTGGGGGTGCAGTGCGCACACAGAATAGGCCATGTGTCCATCCCATCACATTTCCTTTCACCCCCAAGCTTTCCACCATAACATAGAGGATGAACAGGTACCAAAATTGGGGACAGAGGAGGGGAACTGTGCTTAGAGTTCGAGGGAATGGGGGAGATCCTGAATGAATACTTTGCGTCGGTATTCACGAAGGAGAGGGGCTTGATGTCTGATACTGTCTTTGAGCTGTAGACCAGTTGAAGGAAATGTCCATTACGAGGGAGGAAGTGTTAGGACTTTTAGGTAGCATTAAAACTGATAAATCTCCAGGGCCTGATGGCATTTATCCCAGGCTGCTTAGGGAGGCGAGAGATGAAATTGCTGGGCCTCTGATGCAAATCTTTGTCTCTTCTTTGGACACTGGTGAGGTCCCAGAGGACTGGGGGATAGCGAACATGGTACCGTTGTTTAAAAAGGGTAGGAGGGATAACCCTGGTAATTATAGGCCGGTGAGTTTGACGTCAGAGGTAGGGAAGTTGTTGGAGAGGGTTCTGAGGGATAGGATGTATATGCATTTAAAGCGTTGCGATCTGATTAGACACGCAGCAAGGCTTTGTTAAGGGGAAGTCTTGCCTTACGAATCTGGTAGAATTTTTTGAGGAGGTGACAAAAACGGTCGATGAAGGACAAGCCGTTGATGTCGTCTATATGAATTTTAGTAAGGCGTTTGACAAAGTCCCTCATGATAGGTTGGTCGAAAAGGTTAAGGCTCATGGAATACAAGGACAGGTAGCTAGATGGATTGATAACTGGCTTGGTAATAGGAGACAGAGAGTAGTAGTGGAAAGGTCTTTTTCTAGCTAGAGGTCTGTCACTAGTGGTGTGCCTCAGGGCTCAGTACTGGGACCTCTTCTATTTGTAATATACATAAATGACTTGGAAGAGGGAGTACATGGTGTGATCAGCAAGTTTGCAGATGACACTAAGATGGCTGGACTGGCAGACACTGAGGAGCAGTGTCAGGCAATACAACAGGATATAGATAGGCTGGTATATTGGGCAGAAAAATGGCAGATGGAATTTAATCCTGATAAATGTGAGGTGATGCATTTTGCGAGAAATAATGTAAGGGGGAGTTATACGATAAAGGGTAGACCTATTAAGAGTACAGACATGCAGAGGGACCTGGGGGGGCAAGTGCACAAGTCTTTGAAGGTGGCAATACAGGTGGAGAAGGTTGTGAAGAAAGCTTATGGTATGTTAGCCTTTATAGGAAGGGGTATAGAGTACAAGAGCTGGTGTCTAATGTTGCAGTTGTATAGAACGTTGGTTAGGCCGCATTTGGAGTACTGCATCCAGTTCTGGTTGCCTTACGACTGGAAAGACGTGGAGACCCTGCAGAGAGTGCAGAGGAGGTTCACCAGGATGCTGCCTGGTATGGAAGGATTGGGTTATGCGGAAAGATTGGGCAAATTGGGGCTGTTTTCCCTAGAAAGACGGATTCGGAAAGAGGGGAGCTCTGATAGAGGTATATAACATTATGAAGGGTGTAGATAGAGTAAACAGTGGTAAGCTTTTTCCTAGATTGGAAACACACATTACGAGGGGCCATGGGCTTAGGGTGGTGGGGGGGGGGGGGGGGGGGCAGGAGGTATAATTCAGACGTTAGAGGGAAGTTTTTCACACAGAGGGTTGTGGGGGTATGGAATGCTCTGCCAAGCAAGGTGGTGGAGGCAGGCATGCTGGAGTTGTTTAAGAGATACTTAGATAGGCACATGAGCGGGATGGAGATGGAGGGGAATAGGGGACTGTTTTAAATAAGGATCAGGAGCCTTGGGACGTCCCTGGGAATCAATTGATTCCTATGGACCTTCCAACATATTTTCTGGCTCACTTGTTTTACTTCTGAGCTTCTGGGGATGCCCTTGAATGTTTGCTTAAGATGTGCATGTTATTGATGTTTTCCTCTTTTAATCCACAGGTGCTTTGGTCCGCCTTGTTGTCCAACAAGGGGCATACACGCGGTGGGTCGTGCGAGGGCTGCTCTTGGATGTTTCGAGAGTAGCCTCGTGCTTTACATCGTTAGTGTACGCTTAAACTGGACCAGATGCTGAGCAACATGACAGCTCAGTGACTATCACTGTTTGCTGTGCAGATACATGGATTTGGGCCAGTGTCTGTGGGAGTTTGCACATTCTCCCTGTGCTTGCGCGGGTTTTCTCCAGGTGCTCCGGTTTCCTCCCATACCCCAAAGATGTGCTCTTAGGCTGATTGGTGTAACAAATTGTCCCTAAATTAGTCTCCCCTCAATCTGGTTTCCAATGTGGAGTGCCATAAGCGTAGATAAGGGTCATGGGTGGAGAGGGGACTCACAATGTTTGAAATGGCGGCGTGGGCTCGTTGGACCGAAGGGCTGTTTCCCGTGCTGTGTTGTTCTTTGTTCTTTGTTCAAAATTGGCAGCCTCCTTGCCATATTTAAATAAATAATCAAGAGTCAGATGGGCTTGACTGACTTTGAATATATGCTGCACACATCATAAAACATTTGGTGTAGGCAGTTGAATGGGAATGTGGGGACCACCTTTTTAGAGAACATTTAGGAGGGTACTATATTTTGGGGATGGCCTTTGCTGATTGCGGGCCAGTCTTTACAGACTGGGGGATAGCCCCCTAAGATAGTATCCCCCTTTCTTCCTACTTACCTGCTCCATTAAACACAGCACCCCCACCTCGCTGCCTAAACTGCTCAAACTCTCTCTGCCCAAGATCCTGAAGTAAGCTGGCTCCAAGATCCATTGGCCTCCCTCTTGTTCCTCACTGCAGTCCCAACAGTGCCCATTAGTATGCTCCTGGTGGTCCTGAAGGTGAGACTTCCTCCTCAGTGAAATCCCATGCTGCCCCAATTTAGCAAGATTTGGCTGCAGGGTGAGCTGGCGTACAGTGGGTCAGTTCCATACTGATTTTGCTTCCTGTTGGGGAGAGGGTGGGGGATGCAATCCATTGTCTCATAGTGTTTGGACAGAAAGGGAAAGAAGTCTCACAGAGTCAAAGGGCTGCAGCCAGTTTAATCAGCAGGGTGAAAAAGGCCATTGGTCCTCTGCCAGCTACCAGGCAGAATGTGGATGGAAAGATGGTCTCTGGTCAGAGAAACCTATTCTGTGATAATCCAAAGACTCTGGAAGAATTGTCCTGGCAAGGCCAGAAGAAAAACTCACTGGATTGGGACTTAGTACTGAAAGTCAGTTTGGAAATTCCCAGAACACTTGAGAGAGAGGACCTTCAACAGTCACAGGATGTTACAATTCAATAAAACAGGAAGAGTTGAACCTATTGGAAGCTGGTGTGACTCTGTACTGTTTACTATAAACATTGTAATCCTGTGGTTGCAAATTATATATAATATATATATTTATGTGTATGTGTCATTGGGCATAACAAAACATTAATAAGGGTTACCTTTATTGTAGTTTAGAATATTAGTTAGCAACTACTATGTAGTTTGTTACAGTAAACGTCTTAAAACTTAAGACTTTTGTCGAGAAATTTTTTTAGGTTGGTCATTAGGAATTGAAATAGGGGTGACACGGTGGCACAGTGGTTAGCACTCACAGCGCCAGGGACTTGGGTTGGATTCCCAATTTGGGTCACTGTCTGTGTGGAGTTTGCACGTTCTCCCTGTGTCTGTGTGGGTTTTATCTGGGTGCTCCAGTTTCCCCCCACATTCTGAAAGACGTGCTGGTCAGGTGCATTGACCTGAACAGGCGCCGGAAGGTGGCGACTAGGGGAATTACGCAGTAACTTTATTGCAGCATTAATGTAAGCCTATTTGTGACATTAATAAATACATTTTAATAAATAAACTTTAAAATATCTTGTTCAGTCTCCACAGTGATTGATATCCAGCTGTTTTGATGCTTAAAGTGGGGAATGTCAAAAGCTGTGAGATACTCGTGGAAAATCTCTGTCCTCGTTTGTGGCTAGGATTCTCCGGTGCTGCTGTAAGTGAATGAAATTTTGGCTGGAACACCAAATTCTTTGTTCTCATTGGCAGTGGGTTGGCTATGGATGAGATTGGAGAATCCTGTTCACCTTTTCATGTTGGACCATTGATGGTATTGCCATAGCAATAATGAAGGAAAAGTGAGGATCCTAACAATGCTGTCCTGAAAGAACGCATTACAATATCCTATCTATGTGTGTTGCTTGTGTATATATGCCTGCTGTGGATTGAGTGGGAAGGTGAGACAAGATGTCAAAACTAGCTAATGCCTGCCGAAAACTTAGGGCTGAATTCAGAACTGGGTTGTGGTCTCTGGCCTCCCCACTAAGAAACTTCTCTCGCTTGGCTTGCTTAGCCTGCAGCCATTTAATCACTGTTGGGACTGTTAATTACACCCTTGTTGGGGGGAGGTTGGCCCCAATGCTTTCGAGAGCTGCCAGTCAAAGCTCTCTGGTTCCAGCAGCACCACCAGAAGCACTGGCCACAGCTGGTACTGCATCTGTTCTCCAATGGTCATCACTGCTGGAGCCACATGTCAGTGAAAATGGGGGGAATATAACTGGAGTGAGGCAGGCATGCTCTGTGAGAGGGGTGGAGAAAGGAGGTCTGGGAGGATAAGACAAGAGGGGAGGGGAGCCATAGGCTTGGGAACATGTGGATTGGTGGGCTTCTGTTAAGAACAAGGAGTCCATATAGAAGCTACCCTCCCCTTGCCCACAACCAACCATGAAGTGAAAGCTTCTAGACTGGCCACTGCTCGCTGAGGGTTGAATTCCAGTAATAGCAGGAGGGGGCTCTTTAGTAGCCATTAACTGGCTATTTAAGCCCTCAATCGGCCCAGAGGCAGAAAGGCTCCCCGATATCTCCACTGCCACAGGTAAAACTGCAGGTGAACAGGTAGGTACCAGGAACGGTGCTCATGGCATTATGCCCAAATGCCCCCTGCTGCCAATCCGCCCCCAGAAAGCCTTAGTGGAGGTCTGTAGATTTGTCTTGTTGCTGCTGTTACAGGCTAAGTTTATTAGGTCTTCTTCAAGGGAGTTAAGAGCTGTGACCTCCTCTAATTCCTGTGTGTTTCCTTATACTAGTTGTCATGCTGAGTACTTTCACTTTGCTGCCTCTTCAGTTATTGATAGTTACCAATTTGCCAAAGGCACACACCTCCATTACAACCTCACACATATATTACAGGATTGCTTCCGTTCCCACTTGTGCTGTTGTTTTTCAGTGGATTTGACGACACTGCCTAACAGGTTCACCCATGTGCAATTGCTCCAGTGTAAACTCACAGAATCATACATGCACAATAGACATGCATGTTTCATGCGGGTGCACTTTAGCAAAGCTAAGTTTCATTGCTTGCGTGTTTGGGCAGGATACTACAGGCTGATGGAATGGCAATCCCGAAGCAGTGATGCAGGTAGGAACCAGTTATATCTGTCATTTGAGGCGCCAGACAAAGTATCCTTTTATGGGTAGCCAACTGCCTATAAAAGTATTTGTCTTGCTACATTTATATTATTTGCATGTTGCCAATGATACACTTCCTATCAGAGGCAAAACTCTGAACTAAATAGGCTACTTTATTACTGTACACCTGCACATAACAACTATGATTTTGATGGCACAGTATTAAAAGAGCCAAAGGTTACTCAGTGGAATGGTTTTTGTTGCAACACTATGTCACAATCTTGTAGGTGACATAATTTCATGACAGCGCAGATATAATAATCTTATTTCATTGCAAGACTGTTAATCACTGGGCCACAGTCACCCATTTGCTGTTAATCTATCACCTACATTCAGACACACCCAACAATAATGAAAAATGTTTTAAAATTTAACTCACAGCCCTGAATTTAGTTGAAGTCAGTAGTGTGTTTTATTCAGTGGTAAATATATATCGTAAGTCGTTATTCAACCACCCAAAATAGTGGAGCACTTATAAAATAAAATGGTGTCTTTGCAAGTGATGTCTTTAGAAGTGATAAATGGGTAGAGCCATTTGCTCTGATATTAACCACAAAACACAAGAATTCAAACATTGAAAAACACAGGAGTGGTGTGATACAGAATTTAATGTAATTAATGTGGGTTCAGCCCACTAGCTGCAGAACTAGAACATAGAACATTACTGCGCAGTATAGGCCCTTCGGCCCTCGATGTTGCGCCAACCAGTGGAACCAACCTAATGACCCTCTAACCTAAACTATTCCAATGTTATCCATATGCCTATCCACTGACCATTTGAATGCCCTTAAAGTTGGCGAGTTCACAACTGCTGCAGGCAGGGCATTCCACACCCTTACTACCCTCTGAGTAAAGAACCTACCTCTGACATCCGTCCTATAATTACCATCCCTTAATTTAGAGCTATGTTCCCTCGTGTTAGCCATCACCATCTGAGGAAAAAGGCTCTCACTATCCACCCTATCTAACCCTCTGATCATCTTGTATGCCTCAATTAGGTCACTCTTCACCTTCCTCTCTCTAACGAAAATAACCTCAAGTCCCTCAGCTTTTCCTCATGAGACCTTCCCACCATGTCAGGCAACATCCTGGTAAACCTCCTCTGCACCCTTTCCAATGCCTCCACATCCTTCTTATAATGCGGCGACCAGAACTGTACGCAATACTCCACGTGCGGCCGCACCAGAGTTTTGTACGGTTGCAACATGACCTCACTGCTCCAAAATTCAATCCCTCTACCAATAAAAGCTAACACACCATACACCTTTTTAACAACCTTATCAACCTGGGTGCCAACTTTCAGGGATCTATGCACATGTACACTGAGATCTCTCCGCTCATCGACACTACCAAGAGTCCTTCCATTAGCCTTATATTCTGTGTTCCTGTTACTCTTACCAAAATGAATCACCTCACACTTTTCCGCATTAAACTCCATTTGCCACCTCTCAGCCCAGCTCTGCAGCTCATGATGGGGTGGTGGGGAAAACCTTGTAACTTCAGAGGTGGGGACTTGACTAGGTTCTGGGCATAATCTCACTGGCCGTTCACGCCACACTCCCGCTGCAGCGAAGTCAGAGAACTTGGCACCCAGCCAAATCTCCATTCACCACAGCGGGATGGGAAAATCCTGTCTACAGTAAGTGGCCATAACACTAACTCTGACAGGTATTTAACTGGTCAACTTATATAGAGTTTTCCATGTGATTCAGGATCTAGGGTGGAAGTACTGCCCATGAACAGCCAATGAGAGGCTGACAGCACTTCACTACAGGCAATGCGACTGGGAGCGATGGCTGCTGCCAGTAATATATTCAAGGAGAGGCCTAGGATTGCCAAAGGGCCCAGGTCACAGATGAGTGAAGGTGGGTGAAGGTACACAGGAAGGGGCATGAGGCTCTGAGTAAGAAGTCTCACAGCACCAGGTTAGAGTCCAACCAATTTATTTGATAGTAAACTCACAAGCTTTCGGGGTTTGCCCCTTCGTCAGGTGAACTGACAAACCCCGAACGCTTGTGAATTTACTATCAAATAAATTGGTTGGACTCTAACCTGGTGTTGTGAGACTCCTTACTGTATTTACCCCAGTCCAACGCTGGCATCTCCACATCATGAGGCTCTGAGGCAGGGGTGGCCAAGTAGTTATCAATGACTACCCATTTCCAATGCTACCTCCCCCAATTAGGCTGTAATAACTCTACGGAGGCAAAAATCCCATCACCAAGTTACTTTATTTACACCATACATCAGTACATAGCCAGCTCTTCAGTTGCTCCCTGCTGAGTGCAGGCTGGGAGTCTGACATACCTGCTTTAAATAGGTTCCCTTATGTAACCATTAATTAGGATTCATCAGGTATCTCTTTTAAGGTATAAAAGCCTACTGCACCTGGTGTTCCCAGGCAGTCTCCCAACCAAATAGTAATCAGGTCTGAGTATGCTTAATTTCTGAGGTTAGACAAGATCACACTAATATGGCCGTAGGCAAGGATAACAGGTAGCTCATACTCTAGCAAACCAACCTCAGTAGCCTTGCTAAAGTCATCACAAGATATAGACTGCTTTTGAAAGAGTGAAGAGTCCTCCAGACTCAAAACATTAGCTCTGTTCTCTCTCCACAGATGCTGTCAGACTTGCTGAGATTTTCCAGCATTTTCTGCTCGTGCTCCATTTTGTTCTGTTTAGTTGAAATATGTACTGTTTTATGATGACAGGATGATTATTATATGACATGTGTGAGACATTATTCTGCAGCAAAGGTGCAATTTTGATCCATCCCTTTAATGTTAGAATCTAATCAATCAATTAGAGATGAATTGCCATTGATGAGGGAAGCTTGGAGATGTTAGCAGATGTTCACAGCTTTAGCAGAGAAAATCCAGCAGGAAGTGCCCACCCAGGGTTATACTTTAGACACAGTTCAGTGTAACTTAGAAAGTATAATACACTTGCATTTGATACAATGCTTTTAAGTTCCCACAGCTACTTTGACCCAGTTACCAGTTTGTTTCTGCAGCCAAGTTAAAATCTACCCTTTATTATTCGTTATATCCCCTGTGGCTCTGTTTCTGAGGAGCTCTTTCACTGCCTGATATTTATCCCTCACTAGTTTGCATTTATTGGCTGGTTGGATTGCTGTGCGTCAGTGTGAACTGGTTTAGACATTATACAGACATAAACATGTGGTCCAGTGGTACATGGCATTGCCTTAACCACCCTATTTAACCATCCTCTGTTTTTCTATTCAGGACATCACAGTTCATTCTGTCCCTATCTTCTCTCTTGTACATGTGTTTCTGACTCATTTCCACCCACTCTTAGGTTCCCTGTTTAAATGCTGTCCATGTTTAATTGTGTTGCAGTTCTGACAAAGCTTGTATCTAAAATGTTAACTTGTCTGCTTCCCCCACAGTTGGTTCTGTATGGACCTGCTGCATCCAGCCTCTTCCATTTCTGTTGCGCTAACTGAATTCAAATAGGTTGTGTGAAATCAGCTTGAGATTGCTTCAACTTCATGATGCAGCCAAGGTAAAGCAAACTCTAAACAAGTCAACTCACTCCAAAATCCGGAGAGGAAATCAAAATTTGCTTTAACAAAGGGTCGTCCGGACTCGAAACACCATCTCTTTTCTCTCCTTATAGATGCTGTCAGACCTGCTGAGATTTTCCAGCGTTTTCTCTTTTGGTTTTAGATTCCAGCATCCTTAGTAATTTGCTTTTATATAATTTAATTTTGGTTTGAATATTTGTAAATGAAATTGTGATGCCTATCTAGAACTGCCAGTCCTCATCCCAGGACAGTTGCAGATCCAATGACAGTACTTGAGATTGCTAGCTACACATCATTCTTCGATGTCTTGGATATCAAGAATAGACTTTGCCATCTTCCGTGTCCGTGCTTATCACAAGCAGCCACTTATATCAGGGCAAATAACTCTGGCCATTTACCATTTCTAAAGACATAATTTACAAGGAACCACTAATAACATATTGTATCCCAGCTATTTTGGGCAGTTAAATAATTACCTACCATGTATTTACCAATGAGAAAACGCTCTGCTGATTTCAGCTAAATTCAGGGCTACAAGTCGTTTCGATCAGCTGTTCACATCTCATCAAAATGTCAGACAAGGTTCTGCATGCAATCACTAACAATGAGTTGTTAAATAAAATTTCCTATTTTTCAAAAAATATGTTGCCCACTTATCGTTCTGATTTAACCATCCAGCATGTACAGTGGGGTAGATCAAAATAACATCAACCTATACACTGTAAGTAATGGGGACTCCACCTTTAATATAACATCGTTAATCACACTGAAGTAAAACTTCCTCTCTTCATTGCTTGTTGCAAAATTGAACTAAGACACTCGCATTCATGACTTATTCTAAAGAGTAACTGATGAAACATTTCATTTGTGTTCACAAACCTGCACCTCAAATGTTCATTTCAAAGCTGTGTTGATTTTTTTGTGTTATTTATTGAGACGTCAAGTTATTTAAAATTTGGTTCCTGCTAATTTACACATGCAGATGATTCCCATCTAAAGCATCACTATAAAACTTTAATCCTCTGCAAATATGTTTCAATTGCAAAGTAAACAAACACAGACAGAAGTCAAATTTAAGGTGAGCTATTAGAGATGAACATATGGCCTGGAATCCTGTGCTGGGGGAGTCAGCAATTCAGTGTGTTATTTGGATAAACTGCATTAAAATAAAAAATTTTTTTTTGATTTTTCTGTCTTCCACCTTTCACCTGTAAAGGTCAAAAGAGGCATCTTCAAGACAACAGAGCCCCATTTTATCAGTTCCTCTCATGTGACTAAAACACAGTTCATACAGGGGAGATCTCATGGAGCTCCACATGGTGATGACAAATCTCTGCATATAAGAATTGCCCTCATCCAGATATATTAGCTAGAATTTCTCAGCCATTCACACCAGCGGGATTCTCTGGTCCCACTGCAGTGAAAGTAAGAACATAAGAAATAGGAGGAGGAGTAGGCCATCTAGCCCTTCGAGCCTGCCCCGCCATTCAATAAGATCATGGCTGATCTGAAGCGGATCAATTCCACTTTCCCGCTTTCTCCCCATAATCCTTAATTCCCTTTTCTATCAAAAACCTATCTACCTGTGATTTAAATATATTTAGCGAGGCAGCCTCCACCACTTCAACGGGCAGAGAATTCCAGAGATTCACCACCCTTTGAGTGAAGAAGTTCCTCCTCAGCTCAGATCTAAACTGCCCCCTCTGCTTATCTTGAGGCTGCGCCCTCTAGTCCTGCTATCCTTTCTAAGCGGAAAGAATCTCTCTACCTCTACCCTATCCATCCCCTTCATTAACTTATACGTCTCTATAGGATCCCCCCTCATCCTTCTAAACTAAGTACAGACCAAGTCTATTTAGTCTCTCTTCATAGTCCAACCCCCTCATCTCCGGTATCAGCCTAGTGAACCTCCTCTGCACTCCCTCCAAGGCCAATATATCCTTGCGCAAGTGCGGCGACCAAAACTGCACACAGTACTCCAGCTGCGACCTCACCAGTACCCTGAACAGTTGCAGCAAGACCTCCCTACTTTTATATTCTATCCCCCTTGCTATAAAGGCCAGCATTCCATTCACCTTCTTGATCACTTGCTGCACCTGCAGACTGGGTTTTTGCAACTCATGCACAAGGACCCCCAGGTCCCTCTGCACCCTAACATGCTGCAGCTTTTTGCCTTTTAAATAATAATTCCTCCTACTATTATTTCTGCCAAAGTGGATAACCTCACACTTGCTAACATTATACTCCATCTGCCAGGTCCTCGCCCACTTGCTCAGCCTATCCAGATCCCTCTGCAGACTTTCCACACCCTTCACGCAATTTGCTTTTCCACTCATCTTTGTGTCATCAGCAAATTTCGTCACCCTACACTCAGCCCCCTCCTCCAGATCATCTATATAAATGGTAATTAGCTGAGGCCCCAGCACCGATCCCTGCGGCACTCCACTAGTCACCAACCGCCAATCAGAATAGCACCCATTGATACCAACTCTCTGCTTCCTATTAGACAACCAATCCCCTATCCACGCTAACACCTTACCCCCAACTCCGTGCACCCTAACCTTCTGTAGCAACCTTTTATGAGGCACCTTATCAAATGCCTTTTGAAAATCTAAAAACACCACATCCACCGGTTCCCCTCTGTCTACCACACTAGTCACATCCTCATGGAAATCCAATAAATTCGTCAAACACGACTTCCCCTTAACGAATTCGTGCTGCGTCTGCTCAATCAAACCATTCTTTTCTAGGTACTTCGCTATTTCTTCTTTGATGACGGATTCTAGCATTTTTCCAACTACAGACATTAAACTAACTGGCCTATAATTCCCTGCCTTTTAAGAACATAAGAACATAAGAAATAGGAGCAGGAGTAGGCCATCTGGCCCTTCGAGCCTGCCCCGCCATTCAATAAGATCATGGCTGATCTGTCATGGCTCAGTTCCACTTTCCCGCCCTCTCCCCATAACCCTTAATCCCCTCTCTTATCAAAAACCCATCAACCCGCGTCTTAAAAATATTTAGCGAGGTAGCCTCCACCACTTCAACGGGCAGAGAATACCAGAGATTCACCACCCTTTGAGTGAAGAAATTCTTCCTCAACTCCGTTCTAAACCGCCCCCCCTTTATCTTGAGGCTGTGCCCCCTAGTCCTACTGTTCTTTCTGAGTGGGAAGAGTCTCTCCACCTCTATCCTATCAATCCCATTCATCATCTTATACGTCTCAATGAGATCTCCCCTTATTCTTCTAAACTCTAACGAATACAAGCCTAGTTTATTCAGCCTCTCCTCATAGCTCAACCCCCTCAACTCCGGCATCAGCCTAGTAAACCTCCTCTGCACTCCCTCCAAGGCCAAAATTTCCCTGCGTAAGTACGGCGACCAAAACTGCACACAGTACTCCAGCTGCAGCCTCACCAATGCCCTATACAGCCGTAGCAAGACCTCCCTACTTTTATATTCAATCCCCCTCGCTATGAAGGCCAGCATCCCATTCGCCTTCCTGACCAGCTGCTGCACCTGCAAGCTGGGTTTTTGCGACTCATGCACAAGGACCCCGAGGTCCCTCTGCACCGTCGCCTGCTGCAGTTTTTCTCCACGTAAGTAATAATCCTTCTTACCATTATTCCTACCAAAGTGGACCACCTCGCACTTGCCAAC
This sequence comes from Carcharhinus amblyrhynchos, assembly GCF_965287045.1. Classification (NCBI taxonomy): domain Eukaryota; kingdom Metazoa; phylum Chordata; class Chondrichthyes; order Carcharhiniformes; family Carcharhinidae; genus Carcharhinus; species Carcharhinus amblyrhynchos. The sequence goes on from NC_137335.1 coordinate 62,189,368, forward strand.
ATTAAATTCCATTTGCCAGTTCCTGGCCCATTCGCCCAGCCTATCTAGATCCTTCTGTAGACTCTCCACACCCTCCGCGCAATTTGCCGTTCCACCAATCTTGGTGTCATCAGCAAATTTCGACACCATACACTCGGTTCCCTCCTCCAGATCATCTATATAAATGGTAAATAGCTGAGGCCCTAGCACCATCATGATATTGTCTAGGTCTTGATGCATGTGGGCACAGACTGCTTCAATGACTTAGGAGTTGCAAATGGTCCTAAACACTCTAATCATCAGTGAACATGTTCATTTCTGGCATCATGTTGGAGGCTGGCTTATTGGTAAAGCATCTGAAGATAGGCAGGCCTAGGTCACTATGAGGGTTGACTGGTGATGCCTGGGGCTGAAATTGTCGACCTCCAGTAATGGCCTTATTTTGTGTTCATTGTAGCTTCAACCAGCTAAAGATTTCCCTTGACTCCCACTGACTTTGAATTTGATCGGATGCATTTATGCCAAACTCAAAGGATGCCTGATGGCGAGAGCAATCACTTTTTTCGCATTGTTAGGTTGATGTCAGAATTGCACTTATATTGGAACAGTCTGACTAAGGCATAGCTGGTTTTGAATCTTAAGTCTTCAGTACTACAGCCAGGCTGTTATTAGGGCCTCTGCTATATTCAGTGCCTTCAGCCATTTCTTTGGAGCGAATCAAATTGTCTACAGATTGACATCAATAATGAGGACCTCAGGAGGTGGTGGAGGTGGATCATCCACTTGGCATTTCTGTTTGAAGATGGTTGCAAGTGCTTTAGCCTTTTGTCTGCTACCTTTTTTAAACAGCGGCGTAACATTAGCCGTTTCCCAATCTTCCGGCACTTCCCCGGAATCCAGCGAATTTTGGTAAATAATTACTAAGGCATCCACAATTACCTCTGCCATTTCTTTCAGAAGCCTGGGATGCATTCCATCTGGTCCTGGGGACATGTCCACCTTCAGTCCCATTAGTCTATCAAGTACTACCTCTCTAGTAACAGTAATCGCATTCAGGCCCTCAACTTCTACCATCCTTCTATCTTTAAGATCCGGCAAACTATTTGTGTCCTCCTCCGTGAAGACTGAGGGAAAAAACTTATTTAAAGCCTCAGCCATTTCCTCATCTCCCACTGCTAAATCCCCCCTCTCATCCTCTAAGGTTCCAAGATTCACTCTAGCCAGCCTCCTCCTCTATATATATTTGTGAAAACTTTTACTGTCCTTTTTTATATTTAGTGCTAGTTTAGCTTCATAGTCTATCTTTCCTTTCTTTATCACCTTCTTAGTCATTCTTTGTTGATTTTTAAATTTTTCCCAATCTTCTAATCGCCCACTACTTTTAGCCACTCTGAACGCATCAGCTTTTAATTTAATACTCTCCTTTATTTCCTTAGATAACCATGGTTGGTTATCCCTTCTCCTACATTCCTTCTTTACCATGGGAATATATTTCTGCTGAGTACCAAAAAAGATCTCCTTAAAAATCCTCACTGTTCCTCAGCCGTCCTACCAACTAATCTGCGCCCCCAATCTACGTTCGCCAATTCCTCTCTCATCCTATCATACTCCCCTCTGTTCAAACAGAGGACACAGGTTCAGGACCCTACTTTCTCATCCTCCATCTGCATCAAAAATTCAACCATACAATGATCACTCGTCCCAAGAGGATCGCTCACAATAAGACCCCTAATTCTGCCTGCCTCGTTACACAACACCAGATCTAAGATAGCTCGCTCCCTCGTAGGTTCCGTCACATACTGTTCAAGGAAATTATCCCGATAGCATTCCAAGAACTCTTCCTCAAGCCCACCGCATCCGATTTGGATCATCCATTCAATATGCAGATTAAAATCCCCCATAATTGTCACCGTTCCAATTCTGCACGCATCACTTATTTTCTTGTTTATAGCCCGCCCCACCTCTAAGTTATTATTTGGGGACCTATAGACCACACCCACCAGCGTCTTCCTCCCCTTACTATTCCTAGTAGATTTGACTGGGCGCCAAATTCTCTGCCCTCACTTGCAGTCATGGTGAGGTGTGAATGGCTGGAAAATTCCTGAAATATATGAAGTTAGCAAAATGCCAAGTTATTATTTCCATGCAGGAACTACAAAAGGTCATGAATGAAGCTCATGCAAACCAGCCTCCCATCCACTGACTCTGTCTACACTTCCCGCTGCCTCAGCAAAGCAGCCAGCATAATTAAGGACCCCAGGGTCCCCAGACATTCTCTCTTTCACCTTCTTCCTTCGCGAAAAAGATACAAAAGTCTGAGGATACAACCGACTCAAGAACAGCTTCTTCCCTGCTGCCATCAAACTTCTGAATGGACCAACTTGGCACTGAGTTGATTTTTCTCTACACACTAGCTATGACTGTAACACTACATTCTGCATTCTCTCATTTCCTTCTCTCTGAATGGTGTGCTTTGTCTGGCGTGGCACAGTGGTTAGCACTGCTGCCTCACACCGCCAGCGACCCGGGTTTGATTCCCAGCTCAGGTCACTGTCTGAGTGGAGTCTGCACATTCTCCCGTGTCTGTGTGGGTTTCCTCTCGATGCTCCAGTTTCTTTCCACAGTCCAAAGATGTGCAGGTTAGGTTGATTGGCCATGCTAAATTGACTCTAGTTTCAGGTTAGTAGGGTAAATAAGTAGGCTTATGGGGATTGTGGTAGGTACAGACTCAATGGGCCGAATGGCCTCCTTTTGCACTGCAGGGATTCTACGATTCTATAATGCACAAGAAACAATACTTTTCACTGTATACTAATACATGTGACAATAATAAATCAAATGACGAGTGTGAAGTGAAGAAATCTATCCAAGCTGCTATATTTTCACTGTCTTTGGTTAATAAATCTACTTCATAGTTTACAGCCTGAAGCATGGGGAGCAATCTTGTGCCCCTCCCAGTGACAAATTTGGTGGCTGCTGAAGGAGGGGGAGCATTTAATCTGGAGGGGGGGTTGGTTAGAGAGTGGGGATAAGGGAGGGGATGGTGTGAGGGCAATATTGGCAGGAAAGAGGGTGGTGGGAAGAAGTTAGTAGAGAACAGAGTGGTGGATAGTGGGTGGCAGGGACAGGGTGACATGGGAGGGTGTGGCAGGAAGAGACTGACAGGGGCAGAGGGTACCAAGTGGAGATGAGGGTGCCACGGAGAGGGTGGCAGGGAGAGGTTGTGGGGCGGAGAAGGTGGTAAGTGGGGGCCACACTACCTTCTCATCTCCATTCTAATTAAGTTCCTGATGGGAAGGATCCTTCATGGCTTCATGCCCTGCCACCAATTGAGATCCTTAAGTGAGCAGTTAATGCCCACTTATAAGCCTCCTCCCACTGCTTTTAGCGTTCACCCAGCAGCAGGTGGGGGAGACTTGCCTTCTGGAATGCATGACAAGCAAACCCTGTTGGAGTTGCCTGCAGGCTCCCAGGGGATTTCTTATTCAAAGGCACTCAGTACCTGATTGAGGGTCCTGGCATCAGCACGGGGGTGTGGGTGGGGGGAAAGAGGAGGGAGTTGCTGAGAGGCACACCCCTGCCCCTACTGCCCAAACCCCTCCCTCCTTTCCATGTTTCTTCCTGTGAAGCCCTTCCCTGACATCACTCACCCATGATCCAATGTCTTGGGGGGTGTAGTGTCATTGGCAGCAGCCATCTCCTCTCCAGGGGTGCTGCTATGTATGAAAAATGTGCTGGCCTCTTATTGGCTAGTAGCTTTGCCCCTTAACTCCTGCCAACCCCTCCCCCCAGGTCCTGGATCCTTGGGAGGTGCTCACTGCTGACCTGTTGTATGCCTGAGTAGCACAACATGTGGCGGGCGTTCCCAAAAAGTGGTGACATGGAGTTTTTGCTGCACTTCAGCTGATGGCCGAGACACCTGCTGCCTCCACAAGATTCCTCTCATGGCAAACCTGGAAGACTATTTCCTTGCTCTCTGAAATCCAAGAGGTCATAAGGGGAGTAGTGCTAATTTATCTTAAGTAATATTAACATGGCTTCCATTTAGTTCAGTAGGCAGGGCACGAGATCCCTTGACAATGGCCACCAGCAAAATATCTCCGAAGATGTGCAGGTTAGTTGGATTGGCCATGCTAAATTTCCCCTTAGTGTCCCAAGCTGTGTAGGTTAGGGGGAATTATTGGGGAAATACTTGGGGTTGTGGGGAACAGATCTGATTTGGATTGCCTTTTAGTGTCAGGGGGGATTATGTGGGGTTACAAGGATAGTGGCTTGTTGGGATTGTGGTTGGTGCAAACTGAATGGGATAAATGGCCTCCTTCTGCACTGTAGGTTTTCTATGATTCTATGGATTCTATGGTCTGCTGATAGCTTAAAAACATAACTCTGACAATGTATAAGTCATCATTTTACTTATTGGAAAAGAATTTATAAACCCTTCCTGGAAGACTGAGATGAAATTCATATGCAATTATTTGGCAAATTGATTGTCGTGATGAATGTGTTCCAAATTTTACAATCCCAAAACTTTCTTCAGAATAATTCACTTTTGATCAACAGTAATAAACCCTCAGCAAACTCTAACATCAGCCAGCTGCAGTCTTGAAAGAAATGGGTACACTCTTTGTAGGGATCACCAAGGAGGGCACCTTGACAGCCTTACTAGCACACAGGCTCAAATTTTTAAATTAAAAACAAATAATTACTAAACTAAGCAGGAAAGAAATCGAGTAAATTGGAGACTTTTACCTTCAGTAGTTAATGCCTCTACTTTCTCAGCAGACTAAGGATATTTAGCATGCCCACTACGACTCTCACCAATTTTTACAGTTGCACCACAGAAAGCACCCTTTCTGGATGTCTCACAGCTTGGTATGGTCCCTGCTCTGACCAAGATTACAAGAAAGTACAAAGAGTTGTGAACGTAGCCCAGTGCATTACGCAAACCAGCCTCCGATCCATTGATTCCATCTACACTTCACGCTGCCTTGGAAAAGCAGCGAAATAACCAAAGACCCCATGCACCCTGGACAGACTGTCTTCCACCATTTTTGGTCAGGGAAAAGATACAAAAATTTGATATCACGTACCAACAAACTGAAGTACAGCTTCTTACCTGTTGCCATTGGGCTTTTGAATGGATCTTTCATATATTAAACTCTATACACCCTAGCTGTGACTGTAACATTAAATTCTGCACCCTCTCCTTTCCTTCTCCACTATGTACTCTATGAATGATGTTTTAGCTGTATAGCATGCAAGAAACAATACTTTTCACTATTTTCCAAACATGTGACAATCGTAAGTCAAATCAAATCAAAAGTAGGATTTAACTGACTGTTTTAACGTATGTGGTATAACTAAAATGCTAACATTCATATCTTTGCTATCCTTTCTGAAAAACCAGGGGTAAGTCTGTAGGCAATCCTAATTAAAAGATTTGATGTCCCACACATACACCAAGTTGTAAACTGAATTACCATATTCATTTACAATTGTATATTCATTATATACGTATACATTTGGATGTTTTAAACATAAATAGGCACATACATAAATAATCATTTAAGAGCTCATTTATCAATATAGGTTCCTCCTTGACAGCCTGGCTTACCCCACCCCCACTCTGCTGTTTATAAGTTTTCTGCATCTCTTAAATGTCTTTGAATACTTTCATTTCTCTCATGCTCCGACTGTCTCGTATAAATATTATTCCACTACAGAACCTTCCCCTATTTGCCACTTTAGCACTTTAGGGGTCAAAATCATCTTGTGTGTGTTTGTATGTGTGTGTGTTTGTGTGTGTGTGTTTTGTCTGTGTGTTTGTGTTTTGTCTGTGTGTTTTATCTGTGTGAATGTGTGTGTGTTTCGTCTGTGTGTGTTTTGTGTGGTGTGTGTATGTGTGTGTTTGTGTGTGTTTCGTCTGTGTGTGTGTGTGTGTGTGTGCGTGTGCGTGTGTGTGTGTTTGTTTGTGTCGTGTGTGTGTGTGTGTGTGAGTGTGTGTTTTGTCTGTGTGTGTGTGTTTTGTCTGTGTGTGTGTGTTTTGTCTGTGTGTGTGTTCTGTGTGTGTATGTGTGTGTTTGTGTGTGTTTTTCGTCTGTGTCTGTGTGTGTGTCTTTCCCTCCCCTTCACTTTGCCTTATCTCTTTTTAGATGTAGTGCACTCAGCTCCTTTCTGACTGACCTACTAATCATTTCCAACATTTTCTATTCATGTATTCATTTATTCATAAATGACCTAGATGAGGAAGTGGAGGGATGGGTTAGTATGTTCGCTGATGACACAAAGGTGGGTGGTGTTGTGGATGGTCTGGAAGGATGTCAGAAGTTGCAGCAGGACATAAATAGGATGCAGAACTGGGCGGAGAAGTGGCAGATGGACTTCAACGCGGATAAATGTGTAGTCGTCCATTTTGGCAGGACCAATGGGATGAACGAGTACACTATCAAGGGCAGGAGTCTTAGTGGTGTTGAAGAGCAGAAGGATCTTGGGGTCCGGGTCCACAGGACTCTTAAATCGGCCTCGCAGGTGGAGGAGGTGGTCAAGAAGGCGTATGGTGTACTGGCCTTCATTAATCGAGGGATTGAGTTTAGGAATCGGGAGGTAATGCTGCAACTTTATAAGACCCTTGTCAGGCCTCACTTGGAGTACTGTGCGCAGTTCTGGTCGCCTCACTATAGGAAGGACGTAGAAGCTATTGAAAGGGTGCAGAGGAGATTTACAAGGATGTTGCCTGGACTGGGAGGCATGCCTTATGAAGTTAGGTTGAGGGAGCTGGGACTCTTCTCCCTGGAGAGACGAAGGTTGAGAGGGGACCTGATAGAAGTTTATAAAATGTTGAGAGGAATAGATAGGGTGGATTCTCAGAGGCTATTTCCCCGGGTTGAAATGGTCGCTACGAGAGGACACAGATTTAAGGTGCGGGGAGGCAAATACAGAAGTGATGTTAGGGGTGAGTTTTTCACTCAGAGGGTGGTGAGTGATGGAATCGGCTGCCGTCAGTGGTGGTAGAGGCGAACTCGCTGGGGTCTTTTAAAAGACTTCTGGATGAGTATATGGGATTTAATGGGATTGGGGGTTATAGATAGGTCTATGGATTGGTAGGTGTTGATGTGATCGGCGCAACTCGTGGGCCGAAGGGCCTGTTTGTGCTGTAGTGTTCTATGTTCTATGTTACAGATTTGCAGTTTTCTGTTATGTTTAAACATCAATACTTTGTGCTTACATAACATGACTGAAGTTCAAGTGTTTAAATACACTTTAAATCATTGAAAGAAGTCCAAAGTAATATTTGACACTGAATACAATAGGATTGAAAGCTGTTGGCAAACAATGAAACTTTGACCACAAGTGATTCAATTCAGTGGAGGAAATACCAACTTGAGCTGAGGATTGTGTGGTAAGAGAAGTGGCACTCCACTGTGCCCACACTAGCCCACAACACCTCATCTCTATCTGAACTGGGCATTTCTCTCGCAGCACTACTTTCATGTGGTTGAAACAGCTAACCACCATATGGTAATTACAGCACGCATGAGAGATCTGCAATGTTAATTATTGACATTGTATTACAACAGCATTCAGAAAGATTAAGGTAACCAATTGAGTTTAATTGATCCCTGAAATCACAGCAGCAGAATAATCATCTGGCCAACCCACACTTGTATCTTTACCTGCTGGGTTTATTTGGACTTAAACAACAATGTCAATCTTTAATATGCCTTTCAAAAACAAATCACAAACATGTATCACTAATTTCAACATGATTTTGTTTTATTCAATGTTTAATTTATAAAAGAATTTGATCCCATTTCCTTTCCTCCCTTCCTTTCAACCCACACACTCGCTCACAGACATACACAGACTCACAGGCGCACACACACACACACACACTCGATCACAGACACACACACACGCACTCACTGGCACACACACACACGCCCACTGGCACACACACACTCACTCACACACTCACCCACAGACACTCACACACCCCCTCTCACATACACTCACACTCAATGACACCCACACACTTACAAACATACACACACACATATACTGACAGATACACACACACACTCACAGATACCCACTCATTCATAGACACACACTCACAGACATGCACATACATACACAAACACTCACTTGCACTCACTCACTTACAGACACACACACTCACAGAGTCATGCGCACTCACCAACACCCACACAGATACAGACACACACACCCCCCCCATAATCTACTGTGTTATTGGATTTTCCAAATAGAGACACAGGCCTGGATTTTGGCTGCCTCAAGTTGGGTCAGGCGTCCTTTAAATATGGGGGAGGGGGGGGGGGGGGGGTGGTAGGTCCCAATTCCAGGATCCTCGGCCCCATTCCCAGACTGTGAGAGTTTTGGTGCCTTCAAAAGGTATGAGCCGGTTCCTGCCAAAAGCCCAAGGTGACACTCCTGACCTGATCAGCTCCGCTGTGGAGATGGACATCTCTTAACTCCTCTGCAATTTTCATGCATTCAGGCCAGGGTTTTAAAAAGTTGTGGAAGAGTCATGAACCCTAGTCTGTATGAGGGAACCTTTTAAAAACTAAGTTCAAGAGGTCCTGCTCAAGACCTGTATGCCAAATTATGACCTTCCACCTATATCCCCTCTTGTCCCCTATGCCAAGCTATGGTACTTCCATGTCCATTGACCCATGGAGCACTTTTTACAACCAATGAACCCATTATGCAATGTCTGGAGAGCTGTTATAATACAACTGTGTCCCGAGGAAACACTATTTGACAATTCAGATTCTTTGATCTCTGCAGTCAAATTCACAATGTTTGTTCACACAAGTTAAGTGGTTTCAAGGGCTTGTGGTTTTTGCAGCTTCAAGGGGCCTGGATGATGACACTGTTATTTGTTTGCATTCCAGATTTCCTTCTCAAGAACAGGAGAAAGTTAGCAATTGATAACTTTTTTCAAAACTCTTTTTTGCATATACCACTATAAACTTTGGAGTTCATTGGTTCTAGAAAGTGTTCTGTGGGTCAATGGACATGAAAGTACCATAAGTTAGCAAAACGCACATGACAGGCCATAGCTGGTGGATTGAAGACCATAGTGGGTATGAGCACTCTGACGGAGTGAATGGAAGGACAGAGTTTGACATGGGGGCATAGGTGGCATGGAAATAGGGTGAAGGGGATATGCAAGTGAGTACTGGAGAGCTTTTCTTTCCTTTTTCACTGTGACAAAGTTCCATGGCACTGAGGGCTGCCTTTGTCACCACACCCAGCAGCCCCTGTGGCAGCCTCTGTCCTTCTTTCCAAGTCAGCTGACCCAACTGCAGCCTTTACCCAGCCCCGAGCAATGAGCACTTTTGTGAGCACTTTCACTTGAGGCAGGCTGGCCGAGCCTGGAATTCTCCCGCTTCCCCTACCCACCTCAAGGATGAGAATCGAGACTACAGTGTCTCTATCTCTCCGAACATAAAACTTTACTTGGCTAGTCAGGTTATTTATGAGAATCTGCTCTTTGCATTATTTTCAGGAGAAACAGGATTTCTGTATGACACAGCTTATGATGCTTCAGTTGCCTTACTCATAAGGAATAATTCAATTTCCTCAAACAGGTTATTTAAAATTTGTATTGATATTATGAAAATTAAACACATAATACATTCAAAATATCAGGAATTATAATTGAGGAAGAACTATAGACTACAAATTTTTTGCTATTAAGTATTCATGGAATCATAGAATCCCTACTGTGCAGAAAGAGGTCATTCAGCCCATCAAGTCTGCACCAACAGAAATCCCACCCAGGCCCTATCCCCACAATCCATACATTTACCCTGTTAATCTTCCTGGCAATAACGGCAACTTAACATAGCCAATCCACCTTACCCTGTGGGGGGAAACCAGAGCACCCGGAGGAAACCCATGCAGACACTGCATGGGAAAATTGCAAACTCCACACAGTCTCCAAGGCCGGAATCGAACCTCGGTCCTTAGTGCTGTGAGGTGGCAGTGCTAACCACTGTGCCACCATGCCACCCTACTGGATGGCAACTTTGTATGAATGATAGTGTTGAACAGATGTGAGGTTTGCAACTGAGTGCTCTGTGTAAGAGTGCAGCTCCTGCAACTGCTGATTAATTTTTAAGATTAATTTCCATTTTGTTGCCTCTCACTGCTGGGAGCAAGAAGCATGAAAATGAAACTTTGGAAGATTGCAGAATGTTTGGGTATCCCCAAAAACAGCTGGTAGCAGATGTGGCCACAGTCTTCCTCAGATAAATGACATGGAGCAAAGGGTTATTTGAATATGAACTATAGACTTTTTTTGTTTAACCCAGGAAACAAAAAGGACATGGAATCCTGCCATTGTCTGATTGTTAGCATATTGTTCCTATCAGCAAGTATTGCTGGCACTGCTCAACACAGCAGAGACATTTGTTAAGCAAAGTCAATAATGAGTTACTTGTCATTTGTAATGATTTTTCCTCTATATTTTGTGTTTTCTCTGTATAAATACAAGATGATCTCTCCCTCTCTCTGCCTACCCTATATTCTATCATTCAGAACTTCACACCATTGAACATTGACTTTCAGAAGTCCTTCACTGGTCTTTTCAAACAAGTTTTTATTTTCTTGTTAATTTTCTTCCTCCCTTAAAGATAATTCTATTCCAGAAGTCAGGAAAGTTGCCAATATTCATGCAAGAATGAGGGGAATGCCAGCAGAAAGTCATCGTAGCTGAGCTCACATTCATGCTTATGCAGTTCCAGCAAGATTTACTGAACAACTATCAGGGATTGAACCCTGGACTATTCCCTCCCCTTTCCTAACCCATCAATGTTGAAATCAATTGTGGCATTTCTAACCCTATCTTAACTGAGGTCAGTCAATTCAGTACAGACTAACATTCACGACAAACAGACAATATAACCTGTAATAACAACCTTATTTTCTTCTCTCCACAGATGTTGCCTGATCTACTGAGTAGTTCAGGATGTTCAGATTTCCAGCATCTGCAGTATTTTGCTTTTAGTGTCAACTTAAATGTCAACTTAATAGGTTTACATAGATCACTTGGAGTATTAGGGTATATCCTGGCAGGACATCATCACAAATGTGGCGGTTCTCTCAACGGCAGATTTCCCGAGTGTGTCAGAATTCTACAGCAGCTTGGCAACTGGTACTAACACCAAAGAAACCACCCACATCAGCACTTGGAAATTTCACCTGTGGCACTCCTGGCAGCATCTGCCTCTCAACATTCTTTGCCCATCCTTTGAAAAGGTGGAAGTGAACTGTCTACTTGAACCACTGAAGGCAATGCAATGTAGGTATACCCACAGTACTGTTAGGAAGAAGTTCCCCAGGATTTTGACCCAGTGACAGTGAAGGAATGACAGCAAAATCATTTCAAATCAAGATGATGAGTTGGTTGGAGGGGAACTTGCGGATGGTGGTGTTCCCGTGCATCTGGTTCCCTATCCTTCTAGTGGTAGAGCTCACAGGCTTTGAAGGTGCTGGTGATGGAGCCTTGATAAGTTGCTGCGTTACAGCTTGTAGATGGTATACACTACTGCCATTGTGCATTGATGGGGGAAGGAGTTAATGTTTAAGGTGGTGGATGGGGTGGCAATCAAGCAGCCTGCTTTATCCTGGATGGTATTGAGGCACTTTAATGTTGTTGGAGTTACAAGCATCCAGGAAAGTGGATATTATCCATCACACTCCTGACTTGTGCCTTGTAGGTGTTGGACAGGCTTTTGGGAGTCAGGAGGTGAGTTATTTGCCACAAAATCTGCAATCTTTGACCTGTTCTTATAAAGCACAGTATTTATATGGTTGATCCAGTTCAGTTTCTAGTGAATTAGTAATCCCCGTGTTGACTGTGGGGGTGCAAAATAGCTTTAACAGTTTCCTATTAATTAATTACACAATCATGAAAATTAAGCACTTAAAAAAAGGAGCCTTTTCAGGATCACAGAAGTTAGCATCTAAGGAACATTCAATTGAAATGGCACAGGCAGATCTTCACCTTTGTGACAATTATATATACTAACAGCACCAACACTGAGAAAAACCAAAACATAATTATAGAGGAGAAAATAACTGTGCTGTGCCAATAGCAATCAGTGCGTCATGTGAAAATCAGCATGGAGATATGTGAGGGGCCCAAGATGGGTTAGTCAGTGAGGCTCAATTATTGCAGATGCTCCTTCATTCATAACTATGCAGGGAACTCGACAGAAAGCAGATGAGAAAAATATGCACGCTGAAACTTTATGAATGCTGCATTAAATGTCAATAACTTTAAAGCAACATTTTACTCAATTTAGTAAATAGAGTGGGAGCTAACAAGCTTCGTGCTGTTTATTTCATTAATTTTGTGCACTGGGTAGAGGAATTTACCATTTCCTGAGGAAAGACTGACCCCCTTCTTTCTTTCCTTCCAGTTTGGACGTTTTGCTTCGTGCGGCCATTAGACTAGACACCTAATCAGTGTTTGCGATAACATTAAGAAAAATACAAGCAGTGCAAATACTGCACATTTCACAGTTACCACAGCAAATCAGATTTCTCTCCCTCTCCGCAGTGTGTTTCATGGCAGCAGGAGGCAGTGGGCCACTCACTGATGGCAGGATATTATGGTCCCACTATTGTCAATGGGGTTCCCCTTTGAATGCACCTCTCACTGTCGAGAGACCAACAGCAGTGGTGCAGCATTGGCAGGACTGTGAGGTCCCTCCAGTGTGAACAGCAACAAGATTTCGATGATAGCATTTTCACAGCTTTGAACAAAGGCAAAACAAAACATGTACCTTTGATGAGACTGTAAACCATCACTGTGTTACACATATGGCAACAGGGATTGAATTCACATGCAGCTAATTCTACAGTATTTTTATGCTGTAAATAATTCTGGGTTTATGTCTTGTAGATGGTAGTCCGGATGTGGAGATGCCGGCATTGGATTGGGGTAAACACAGTAAAACGTCTCACAACACCAGGTTAAAGTCCAACAGGTTTATTTGGTAGCAAACGCCACTAGCTTTCGGGGCTCTGCCCCTTCGTCAAGCCAAACTCCCCACTCACCTGACAAAGGGGCAGAGCCCTGAAAGCTAGTGGCGTTTGCTACCAAATAAACCTGTTAGACTTTAACCTGGTGTTGTGAGACGTTTAGAGTAGCTAAGAGTAGTGGGCGAGAAGAGGATTGGGAGAGGTTTAAATGTCAACAAAGATTGACAAAGAAGTTGATAAAGAAGGGTAGGAGAAACTATGAAGCTGGGCTAGTGCTTAATATAAAAAAGGATAGCAAGAGTTTTTATAAATATATAAAAAGGAAGAGGCTGGCTAGGGTGGACGTTGGTCCCTTAGAGGATGAGAAGGGGGACTTAGTGGTAGGGGATGGGGATATGGCTGAGGTCCTGAATAACTTTTTTGTTTCTGTCTTCACGGAGGAGGACGTGAATAATTTGCCGGGTGTTAGCGATGGAAAGGTGGTAGGACTGGAGGGTCTTAATGACATTACTGTTACGAGAGAGGCGGTGCTCAACAGACTGGAGGGGCTGATTGCAGACAAGTCGCCAGGACCGGATGGAATGCATCCGAGGGTTCTGAAAGAAATGGCGGAGGTGATAGTGGATGCCTTGGTGGTTATTTTCCAGACGTCGCTGGATTCCGGGGAAGTGCCGGAAGATTGGAAAGCGGCTAATGTTACGCCGTTGTTTAAGAAGGGTGCCAGGCAAAAGGCGGGGAATTATAGGCCGGTTAGTTTAATGTGTGTTGTAGGTAAAATGTTAGAATCCGTCATCAAGGAGGAAATAGCGAGGCATCTTGAGAGGAATTGCTTGATAGAGCAGACGCAGCACAGTTTCGTTAAAGGGAAGTCGTGTCTGACAAATTTACTGGAGTTCTATAAGGATGTGTCTAGGGTGGTGGATAGAGGAGAGCCGGTGGATGTGGTCTTTCTGGATTTTCAGAAGGCGTTTGACAAGGTACCTCACAAGAGGTTATTGCAGAAGGTCAGGGGACATGGAGTTGGGGGTAGGGTGTTAGCGTGGATAGAGGATTGGTTGTCAAATAGGAGGCAGAGAGTGGGGGTCAATGGGTGCTATTCGGATTGGCGGATGGTGACTAGTGGAGTGCCCCAGGGGTCGGTGCTGGGGCCTCAGCTATTTACCATTTATATAGATGATCTGGAGGAGGGAACCGAGTGTATGGTGTCAAAATTTGCTGATGACACCAAGATTGGTGGAACGGCAAATTGTGCGGAGGGTGTGGAGAGTCTACAGAAGGATCTAGATAGGCTGGGCGAATGGGCCAGGAAATGGCAAATGGAATTTAATGTTGGCAAGTGCGAGGTGGTCCACTTTGGTAGGAATAATGGTAGGAAGGATTATTACTTACGTGGCGAAAAACCGCAGCAGGCGACGGTGCAGAGGGACCTTGGGGTCCTTGTGCACGAGTCGCAAAAACCCAGCTTGCAGGTGCAGCAGGTGGTCAGGAAGGTGAATGGGATGCTGGCCTTCATAGCGAGGGGGATTGAATATAAAAGTAGGGAGGTCTTGCTGCAGCTGTATAGGGCACTGGTGAGGCCGCAGCTGGAGTACTGTGTGCAGTTTTGGGCGCCGTACTTACGCAAGGATATTTTGGCCTTGGAGGGAGTGCAGAGGAGGTTTACTAGGCTGATACCGGAGTTGAGGGGTTGAGCTATGAGGAGAGGCTGAATAAACTAGGCTTGTACTCGTTAGAGTTTAGAAGAATGAGGGGAGATCTCATTGAGACGTATAAGATGATGAATGGGATGGATAGGATAGAGGTGGAGAGACTCTTCCCACTCAGAAAGGATAGTAGGACTAGGGGGCACAGCCTCAAGATAAAGGGGGGGTGGTTTAGAACGGAGTTGAGGAGGAACTTCTTCACTCAAAGGGTGGTGAATCTCTGGAATTCTCTGCCCGTTGAAGCGGTGGAGGCTGCCTCGCTAAATATTTTTAAGACGCGGGTTGATGGGTTTTTGATAAGAGATAGGATTAAGGGTTGTGGGGAGAGGGCGGGAATGTGGAACTGAGCCACGACAGATCAGCCATGATCTTATTGAATGGCAGGGCAGGCTCGAAGGGCTAAATGGCCTACTCCTGCTCCTATTTCTTATGTTCTTATGTAAGCCAGTACATAAAACTCGCTGTCTTTAAAGTGAGCACGTGAATGTAATGAAATGATTAACCTTGAAAACAAAATATAGTGCCATTGCTAGTAAGAACTGCAGAATTACATTGTAAAGCAAGCCTCTCTCCAGCCTCACTTTCTCTTGGATAATCTGACTGAACACTTCAATACAATTTGTATGATCAAACTTTGAAGAACGTGTCCTGAGAACAGGAATGAAAAACCATTATACAACAGGCAGGAAGTCTGTTCAAGAATAAATCTACACAAGGTTACATTATACTAACATGAGGGTAATTAATAGTATAAACTCCAGCATATTTTTAAATTTATTTTAATTACAGGTTTGAATTATAATTCAGATATTACAGTAAGACATTTCACTATGCATGAGGATAGCTAAAGTGTAAATGACATTTTTGCCCCTTTGTTTCAAAATTATTCTCCCTCCTCTTTAAAAATCCTCCAGCATTGGCTGTCCATATCCCCCTGAGCTATTCACAATGTGCAGCATTGCCCAACCAGGACTACGGATGGGAAACTTGCTACAGTCTCTGCCAATGCATTCCATAATAGGCCACAGAGGAGTGAGAAAATGCCCCAGTTAACTTGCCCTCTCCCATGCAGAGAAGCACCTTGCTTCCACTCAACATGGGGAAAGGTTTCCTCTTGCGACTACGTGTTTGCAGCATTGTTAAACACACAGTAAGATTTCCTCTTATTGCTATTTATGGGGGACTTGTAATCTCTCAGGACACATATAATTTTACTCGAAATAGAAAACATAGGAAATCATCCCACTATGTTTTCAACATCACAGAAAACCATAACCCCCCTGTAAGAAGCAAACGCATATCTTTCACAGGAGATCTCTAGTAAATCAGGTTACTCTACACACTACTGTGTATACTCCAGCAAGCTGACAGACCAAAATATTGGCTTTTAAATTCTGAACAATCAATCCTTTTAGAGCATCTAATAGTGATTTTGTCAAAGTAAAATCTTAATTTAAATCTTACAGTTCACTATCTATTCAGAGGGAGGATTTTCAGTCAGCGTTTGTTGTGGATGAGACTGGCGGCACCAGCAGAAAATCCCACCACAAGGCAGGAATGAGAACCTCTTCAGCGAGATCACATTCTCAGATTTTCCCTGCCCCTCGCCAGTGATGCAACGAGGTTCTCGTCCAAAGAATACATCTAAATCAATTTAAATGGTTTAAAGAGCTTACCGGCCACATGATCCACACACCCACCCCCCCTACCCAACCCCCAAAGGCAGGGAGATTCCCCCTCTCCTCCACCCACTGTCGTGACATCACATTGGCAAGCTTTACAACAGATTCAGCAAGACTTGAAGCTGTCAAGGGGATCCCAGCCAGGGGCACCAAGATAAGTATAATGCCCAGGGGAGAGAGACCATGCCAGGGTACAGTCCCATGACATCCCAGCACTGCCCCCCAGGTATTGCCAACCTGGAAGTGCCAGGGCCTGTGTCAGAGCAGACCCTCTGGGGTACCCTATTTGGAGGAGGCAGGAGTAGGTCACCCCGAATCCTGTGTGGTTGGGGGAAGGGTGAATGCCTATATGGGGTTCCGCTCCAATGCTTGTGGGGGGGTGGGGGGATCCTCCATGTTTGTCAGGTGAGTTTATTTTTAATAGAGAATGGAGTGCCCAAAATGGCACACTGATCTCTGTGGAACCAGCCTTGCCAGCTCTATCAGGTCCTGACCCGCCCCTGAGTGCCAGAGAATCTGGAGAGCAAACTACACACTGGTTTTCTCACTGAAACTGACATTGATAAATAATGGGAAGATTCCACTCACTGTGTTTGTCTTAATATTTACCTTTGGACATTTGGAGTGGGCCTATGTGAAACTGTGTGCACAATGGAGCTCTTAAAGTGTTGAAGGATCTTAAAGCTTTTCTAAAGACTGTCACAGACTCACAATGCTCTTGGATAGAATTCTCCAGCCATCTGCATCCTGCTGCTGCTGCCAGTGAGGGCAGAGTATTTGGCCAAATCTCCACTTACTGCAGTGGGACCGGGGCATCCTGCTGGCATGAATGGCCGGAGAGTCCAGACCCTTGTCTGATATCATGGCCTGGATGAATCGAAAATTCCTGCAGTTGAATGTTGGCAATTCTATCCTCCTCGGCTCCTGTCAGAAACTTTGATTCTTCTTCAATCTCCCCTGCTGTCACCTCAAGTTAAGCCCAGAAGTCCGGGTCCTTATCTCTACTTTATCCCTGGATTTAACTTCAGCAATACCCCTCTGAATAACTTCACAGCAACAAGTCTCCAGAAGCCATGCAAAATAGTACAACTCCCATGGTTGTTTGCACCAAGTGTCACCTACACCTGTCCTCCTCACACTCCAGAGATTCCCCCACTACAAAATATTTCTGGCTTTCAAATATTTTACATACCCTCTCACCCCCCATCCCCACCACCAGCTTACAGATATCCTTCTGCCTTACACTTCTGCACTCATCCACTAATAACAGTAAGAAGTCTCACAACACCAGGTTAAAGTCCAACAGGTTTATTTGGTAGCAAAAGCCACTAGCTTTCAGAGTGCTGGCTGCCCCTTCATCACCTGAAAGCTTAATGGCTTTTGCTGCCAAATAAACCTGTTGGACTTTAACCTGGTGTTGTGAAACTTCTTACTGTGTTTACCCCAATCCAACACTGGCATTGCCACCTCATCCACTAATGCCAGACTTCTCCTTGTCCCTCCCTCCAATCACTACCTTCTGGGAATCCGTCCTTGCTTTTCCCCTGATACCATCCAGTGAATCCACATAATCTCTTTTATGCCCATTCTGTAATGAAGTGTCCAATCTGTACAAACTGTGGATGTCCTACCCACTATCTTATATCAATGCATCATTACTTCTTCAGTCATGGATTCTAATATCCCTATTCATGAAGCCCAAAATGGCCTATTTGAAAGTTTTGTCTGATATAACTTTGCACCCTTCAGTCACTTTAAACTGAGTGAAAAATCCAGAAACAAACTTCCTCATACTTTATCACATAAAATTGGCATTTATACCACCTGTCTGCCATTTTACTATTCATTGTGTTCTCCTTTATTATACAAGAAATATCAAGAATAAATTCCTACCCAATTCAAACAAGATGCTTTGGCTCTAACCTTCCCATCCCAGCCTATTAATCAATGTTCTATTGCTTCTGCTCTATTTCCTCTTCTATCATATACCTGACCTTTTGTCCAGGTCATTTTTAAGAAACCTTAAACTACTTCAGGAAGTTCAGATGCACTTACTGCAGTACTGCATTCCCTTTATCTACATAATCACTTTTTAAAATAAATATTCCATTTACAACTTCCTAATGGTTGTCCTTGATTATTCAATGCATCTCCAAATACTCTCTTTGGCCCTCAATTGTGAATTCTAAAAGGACATCTTGCAAAATATCCTGACAAATTCAACACAGGAGAAGATACGGAGTATTGTAGAATATATCAAAAAGTCTGATACAAATAAATAGGTTGGATTTGGAAGAGTTCTCATAACAGCACAGGACTTTACAGAACTAGTCCAACTAGTTGGCCTCAAGAATAATAATATGGTGAGTACAAGTGACATTTTGAAATTAAGCCGGCTATTGCTGTCATGTAAGGGCTGCTTAGCTCAGTTGGCTAGATAATTAGCCTATAGTTCAGGATTCGCCAGTTTAGGTTCAATCCTTATTCTGGTTGAGCTAGTCTTGGGACTGGCTCCTTACCTGTCCCATGCTTAATATAAAGAGGTGCCTGCTCCTCAAGCTATATAATCATCTCTCTCTCTCTCTCTAATAGAAAGAGATGCCTCCACTACCTCGTGGACTATAGATAGTTACTTACATAGCCAACTCCTAATAACCTTTAAATGCAACACTGTTTTTCAAGTACTACTTAACCTACACATTATGATTATAGCTATGTGCATGCCAAACAATTACCTGGCTTAGGCAGAAAGCTACCAGCTCTAACCTACCTCCAGATGTCAATCTATACATTAGTTCCAGATACTGCGGAAGTTTGAAGAAAACCCAGGTGTCAAGTATGAACAGCTGATGAATACAGCTGCAGTAACATAGGAGTTAGAATGATCTGGGTGTTAAAATAAGCAAGGAAATGTCCGGCTCAGTACCAAACTATCAATCAAGATAAGATTAGCATTCTCTAAAGTCCATTTTTTAATGCACATATAGACAGGGGATCTTCACAATAATTTCATTGCAATGTTAATGTAAGCCTACTTATGACACTAATAAATAAACTTAAAGTTAAACTTAAACGTAGTTTTCGAAACACAAACTTAAACTTGTACAAATGTCCATTTTAAGAGTGTCAGATTTGCATGTATATTTTTAGGAGACTCTCATAAGGAAGTGTAAACATACAGTTCAGTCACACTTATATTTTAGAATGCGTTATGCTCTTGTGTAATTGTCTCAGTGTGATGTTAATATTACTAAAATTTTATGCTATCCAATGGAAAATTGCATGAGGTTATTCAATCTTGTCATATGTCTGGCAACCCTTGGTCCTTATGGAATGATCTATACACAATCATCGTCCTGATTCAATAAGTAATGCTCTTCCCCGAAACAGATGTTTGTGAATTCAGTTCCTGCTTTAAACCTTTGAGCTGATGCCCTGATGCAACTGTCAAAGGGCTTGTCCTTCACAAGAGACGTTAAACCGTCCCGTCTGCCTGTGCTGATAAAATTAAATCCCATACATATATACACAATCCTGACCAACATTCCTTATTCAGCCAACCAACCCAAAAACACATTTGCTCATTTAAGTCATTTGTGAGGTCTTGCTGCGTCTAAAAGTGACACAGTGTTTATCACTGAAATTCAAATTAATCCCTGACATGCAAACACTTCGAGATGTTTAAGAAACAAAGATGTCATATAAATATATTTTCTTTCCTTTGCCATGATCCTATCATGTCTAATAATTGTCATGTTAGAATGTACTATAGACCTCCAGAATATTACATAAATATCATATATCCACACAGTTATGCATTAATATAATCTAATGTTTTTCATATTCGTTTAGTACATATCAATCAAGCAACAGACTGGGATTGTTTTGCAGTACAGTTTAAACCAGTTTTGGCTTTCCGTTCAAACCAATCCTGTCAAACTTAATGGGTTGGATTTAATGCCTGGGAGGGACTATGGCAGCCAGGCCACCTAGTCACGAGACAGGCTCCACATCAGTCCTAGCAATGGGAGAAAATCTCCCAATTAAGTTGGAAGCAGGAAGAGGTCAAAGCAGGATTCCTGGGAGTCCGCTGAGCCCAGCACAATGTAGTGGTACTTCAGGGATTGAAAGGAAACTACACGGCTTTCCTGCACCCTTGGAAAGTTGCCCAGCAAACCTTGCCAATGGCTTTCCGGGGGAGATGGTGGGATGAGAGGAGGGGGAGGGGTGGGGGGGGTGGGTGGCAGTGTTGGTGTAATGGGGGCACGTCCATTCTTTTCAGGCACTTTCAATGGGTGGGACTTCCACTGCTGTGAACTTCAATCCTGGGGTGAGACCCGGCAGCGGCCAATTAAGTGTTTGAAGGGCACTGGATACCATTGGACCTCTCCTGCAGAACTGATCGAAGATCCACAAATCACTGGGCAAGATCCCCAGCAGCCCCACAAAATCCAGCCCAATAATTATATCTGATTTATCTCACTGCATCATTTATAAAATCATGGAACTCCATCAATTTGACTATTTTGATATATCTAAATCCAGCTGCTTCAAGAATCTCTCTTGAACTTTGTTCTATGGTCTTTGACTTTTGTGCACAGCTTCATGCATTGCAGAAAAAGTTAAATAGGCCCAATGTCTTTTGTCTATCTATTTGCCTGGTTAGTGTGTGTTAGCCTATAGTAAACTATTAAGCGGATCTCTCAATATGTTACTGGCACTTTGTTAGCTTTGGTTTCATTATCAACTTATAAACATTGGCGGTTACAAAGTTCATTCTATACATTGCACCTTATGATTTTAAAAATATTTTACAGTAAACTCTCATCTCGAAGTTTCACCAATTAATTTAGAGGATACAATAATATGTATGGAACTATGACTTATATACCAAATTTTATGTGACGTACACAAGCAGAATTTCTAAAGCTCCTAAGGACAATTTACTTCATAAGAACTTGAGCAACATTATTAATGAATTATCAAAGATAACAATACTGATGTAAACATCATTGTTATTGCACCTCATTCCATTCATCCTCCTTACAGTTTGTTTTTTGAACATTTTATCCTCAGGGCACTGAAAAAAATGTCCCAGCCCAATTCTTTTTTATTCATCTGTGGGACATGGGCATCGCTGGCTGACCAGCATTTACTGCCCATCCCTCATTACTGAGGGTAGTTGAGAGTCAACCACATTGCTGGAGTTCTGGAGTCACATGTAGACCAGACCAAGTAAAGATGGCAAATTTTCTTCCCTGAAGGGCATTAGTGAATCAGATGAGTTTTTCTGACAAAGGTTTCAAAGTCATCAGTTGATTCTTAAATGAGTGAACTTGCATTTACACAGCACCTTTCATGGTCTCAGGATATCCCAAAGGACTTTAAAGCTTCCTCTGCATGTGTCCTTATTACAGTAAAAAGTCTGACAACACCAGGTTTTAGTCCAACCGATTTATTTGATAATACTCACAAGCTTTCGAGGGGACTGCCTCTAGTTCAGGTGAATGGAGAGAACTCTCCATTCACCTGACGAAGTGGCAGTCCCCTCGAAAGCTTGTGAGTATTATCAAATAAATCGGTTGGACTAAAACCTGGTGTTGTCAGACTTTTTACTGTGTTTACGCCAATCCAACGCCGGCATTCCCACATCATGTGTCCTTATTTGCATGAAGTCCCATTCGCCATCACCCCTTTGCTCACTGACCTACATTGGCTTCTGGCGAAGTAACATCTCGATTTTAAAATACTCATCCTTGTTTTGAAATCCCTTCATAGCCTCATTTCACCCTTTATCTACAATCCCATACAATATCCCTCCAAGATATCTTTGTTTTTTCAATTCTGGCTTTTTACACATGCACAATTTTAATCATTCCTCCACTGGCAGCCATGCTTTCAATTTCTGAGGCCCTAAGCCCTCAATACCCTCCACCTTGTCCCATGCTACAGTCTTCCATTTCACAATAATACTTCCCTCGTCTAAGAAGCTCTTTCAAACATATCTCTTTGACCAATCCTTTAGTCATCTGTTCTAATATCTCCCTATGTGTCTTCTTGTTAAATTTGGTTTGCTAATGATCCTGTAAAATACCCTGGGCACTACATAAATCCAAGCCGTTTTTGTTGTAGTGGAGAAAATGTGACAGCCAATTTGAACACAGCAAGCTCCCACAGAAGGTCTTGAGATGTGGGATAGCCTGCTTTTGTTATGTTGACTGAGGGTAACTGTTAGCCAGCATGTCAGGTAACAAGCCTTGGCATAGAATATTGCTGAGATTATCCAGGATATGGAGATGCCGGCGTTGGACTGGGACGGGCACAATAGGAAATCTCACAACACCAGGTTAAAGTCCAACAAGCTTTCGGAGAGTTGCTCCTTCACTCGCTTGATGAAGGAGCAGCGCTCTGAAAGCCCATGATTCCAAGTAAACCTGTTGGACTTTAACCTGGTGTTGTGAGGTTGTCCAGGTCAGACATTAACAGAGGTTGTACATCTTTACCGAATATCACAGCAAATCCATAGTTCATATATTTGTGATGCACAAATGAAACCAAAGAAAAAATAACTGAGGGGTTATAGAAGAAAAATAGAAAAATGAGAAAATATGGGAAAAGCCTGGTCACAGTCTGAGGACATTGTGTTACTAATGTTGCTTTGCAGCGAATAATACGAATTCAGTAGGATGAGCTTTCTGTGCCTGGTGCTGGGGTATACAGGTTTCACCCACAGAGAATGAGACAAGTTTCTGTAGTAAAAGTAAAATAATCCACTAAATAAGGCAATAATTGGCCTTGAGGTTAGATCTACATTTTCTTCCACAGACTTAAAATAATAATATTTGTGGAGGAGCTGGGGGGGGGGGGGGGGTGGAGGCGGGTTCTGTACTGATGCAATTGTTATCTGCTGAAGACCGACAGGAAAGAGAAACTTGTTTTTCTGATTTAGTCCTTTACCAAGCGACTGATGAAGGATAATTGTCCTTCAGAGGAAAAGTATTTGTTTGCATTAAGCTCTGCACAGGCTTTATAAGAGGTCACTACTAAAAGGTACAACACATTAAATAGTGTGTTTTTATAAGTGTAATTGGAAGCCCAATACTGCAATGTACAGTAAACAAATTAAGCCAGGACAGAAAGTAACGACAGCCACATCATTATCCACTAAACTTTTATAATTACATTTTCTGGATTTTAAACCTTCAATGCATGTCATACATGCAGGCAGCGTGGAAAACACTGAATTCAATTACAGAATCCACTTGTACGTTTTTTTAAAAATTACAAGAGTGCCTCAGAAAGCAGCCGTTAAGATAAAGTGCTTATTATTGCAAGTCCATTTAACAAGTAAACAGTACACGATTGTAAGAATCAAGAAATAAATGTTCTACCAAAAACAATTAAACCTATATTCCCTGCCAGCCTAGCCCCAGCTTCCTCCCAAAAACTTACATGCTCTTCAAGAGTCTCACCTTTAAGGTGCCCGCTCTCTGTGCGGTGTTGTAGCCTCAGTGGTGGCCAACTCACAAAATTCACGAATAGTATTAAATGAGTATTAAGAAATAAGCTTTCAGCACATTGTCAGCTTGGCAGGTGGAAGTGTGACTCACTGGCCTTACCAGTGAAGCATTGAACCATAGAAACTCTACAGTGCAGAAGGAAGCCATTTGACCCATCAAGTCTGTACCAACAATCCCACCTAGGCCCTATCCCAGCATCCCCACATATTTACCTTGACAACCCCTTCAACCTTCTTGTCCTAGGATATTAAGGGGCAATTTAGCACAGGCAATGCATCCAACCCACACAATCTGTTTCTTCCATATCAGTTTCTATTTTGATCAGGTTAAATCCCTTTTCAAATTAATCTTGTAAAAGCTTTCCCCTAAAACCTTCTCAAGGGCAATTAAATGCTGGTCCAGCCAGTGATGCCCACGTCGTGCAAATGAATAAAAAGGAACAATCTATTTTACTTCAGCTCGAAAGTTGATTAAAGAGGCAGCGATCATTGAATGCTATATTTGGGCAGCATGATGAAAATGCTATTTAAGTTTTGAGTGACTCAAATGATATTGAAACTGACAAGCTTTGAAATTAACAAGCAAATAAACTAACCACAAAGAAAATTTGTTTCAGTATTTCTGGATGAAAATAACTTAATATCAAAATAATGGATAACAAAACAGGGACAAATTTCTTTGGCCGTTCCTGTGGGATCTTGCTAAAAGAACAAAATGACAATTTATATCTACTCCTCCTTAATATCCTGTGTTTGTAGCTTGCGATATGGGCACTTCTATATGGGGCATGCCAAATACAGACTGGCTGATCACTTTGTGGAATATCTCCATTCAATCCACAAGTTTAACCCCAAGCTTCCAGTTGCATGTCATTCTAAATCTCCATTCCACTTCCACCCTGATGTGTCTGCCCTCAATCCCCAGCAACATCCCAATAAACTTCAACAATAGATCGAGAAATGCCACCTCATCTTTCAATTGGGCATTTTACAGACTTCTGCACCCACAATTTCAGATGATAACCTTTGCTTTGTTGGTTTTAGACAGTGCTGATGCTGCTATTCCCTTTTGCACATCCTCTGGACAATTTCATTTTCTTTGCTTGTTCCATTATAATCTCTTTTTGCCAGGCACTTCTTTTTGACATGTAATCTCTCCTTGCTTCTACTCCATCACAGACCTTTCTCCTTGCTCCTTCCTTTCCTCTCCCCATTTCTCTCCCTTATTTAAAAATTGTCACAATCTTATTCCCAGTTGAGATCCCCTTATCTGGACCATTGGGCAGGAGTCTCCCATTCCCAAGGAGGATGGTGGGTGGTGGGTAAGGTGGGGGTTGTGGGGGGGGGTGGTGTTGGTGGTGCTGGGAAAAGAGCGAGGAGTTGCAAAGAATCTCCAATATGCCACTAGGAAGTTTGCCAGCAAATGGACCTGACATAGATTAGCTACATGTTGAAAGGCGGTGGAAAACCAATTTAAATAACTAAATACTGCATTAAGGGTGCTCCTTCCATGCCTCTGGCATTTTTCCATCAATGGAGCAGCATTTACTGACCATTTCTTATTGCCCTTGAGAAGATGGTGGTGAGCTGCCTTCTTGAACTGTTGCAGATTATGTAAGTATTATAAGTACACCAATAGTGATGCTTGGGAGGAAGCTCAAGGGATTTATTTAAATTTTTTTTATCCTTTATTGATTAAAATTTATTTTTTATCCATTATGATAAAAAATCCATTAGCTTTTAATAAAAAAAGTTGTTAAATATATAATCTCCTACAGTAATCACACGCGCATGTCCCAATCTTTATTTTGCTCTCTCTAACATGGGTACATTGTGATGGTTAGGTAATATGTTTTACTTCTCAGCTTGCTGTCTGTGAGAATTCCTCAATGTGATTGGCTGCTTAGCCTGCTTGTTGAAAGCAGAGTTGCTGGAGTCTGAAATTCCATATAGTTGGTACCAGAATCAAATTAACATGCTGAAAAATTAAATCCATGCCCCAGAGATCACTAGATATTTGTGGAGAGTCTTCTTCAAGGTCAGGGGCGAGTACCATCACTTACGAATTCTCTCTTTAAATCACACAGTGTTTTGGCCTTCTGTGGTAGTGAATTCCAAAGATTCACCCCTCTCTGGGTGAAGAAATTTCTCCTCACCTCAGTCCTAAAAGGTTTACCCCTTCTCCTCAAATGTTCACCCCTCGTTCTGGACTCCCCTATCATCAGGAACATTCATTCTGAATCTATCTAGTCTAGTCCTGTTAGAATTTTATAAGTTTCTATGAGATCCCTCTCACTCTTCTAAACTCCAATTAATATAATCCTAACCAATTAGATAATAACATAATCCTCATGTATGAGCCAGTCTTCCAGAATTACTTATGCATTTTTAAACTATCTTACACACCCCTAGAAGTCATCACCTCCTTTCAAGGCTGCACTGTATCTGATTAGAACATTTTCTATAACTAACATGAGACTAGTCTTAAATATCTGGCATTGGTGATGAATTGAAAATCAATCAAGTACTGTACAGTACAGCTTTAAACATATTGACATAAGTACTAAACAGGCCGTTGCTGCAGCATATAGTTCAATGTATGCTAAAATAAGCTTATTTTATTGTAGTTATGCCCAAAAGCTGATACATGTTGAATATCCTTTGAATTGCCATGCTAAACCTGTAAAAGAATGTAGCACATCAAGAATTGCAGGAAGGAAGCTCTCAGCAATCCACAGCTTGAAACAGTTTGTTCCAACTATTACTTTAATTAGCCAATATTTCCATGACCCCCATCATAAATTTACAGCAAGTTCTTATGTATGTTGGAAAACATTGTTTATAAATAAATATGAAAAGTTGGCTGGGAGACAAATCCACTGGGAGTCAGTTGTTAGCTTCTTTGAGGTTGACTTTTGCTGTATCAAACTTGCTAGCAGTTTTCTCAGGGATAACTTGCCATAGGGTAAATGGTCAGCTCAACAAGCTAAACAGATGGTTAAGTCTTGGATTCTGTCAGTCCCCCGGGTCCCTGCTGAGAATTCCTGCTCGGCAGAATACCAAAATAATATTCTCTCAAAAAGACACTTCCTCGTGATATCAAACTTACCCAAAAATATTTTCAAAGAACTGCACGCTTAATGAAACCCAGTTTCTGGATTAAAAAGTGATTTTACATTATCTTGTATGTGTATCCTGATGTTTCTATTTCTGAAAATAGAAACTGTAAACCACGAAGATGTATGCACTATGGAATCTACCGTATAATATGGCTTAAGCCCCATTGCACCATTTCTCTGTAAATAATTAACTATTTTGCTAGCATAGTGGTTTAATGACCTTTTAGGTAAATATCTTATTGAATTTACCACATTCATTACAACTGCACTATTATCTTGTACAATTCCAATGAGTGCAAAATATTTCAGGTGCTGGAAAACTGAAACTATAAACAGAAAATGCTGGAAACACTCAGCAAGCAATATTTGTGGAGACAGCAGCAGATTCAACTAAACGAGGGTAGAAATGTGAGGGGCTATATGCTGTCAAAAGTGGGCTGGGAGAAGAAGAACAAAAAGGGGAAGACTGGGACAGGATAGAGGGTGAATGAGGTTATACAACAAAAATGTCACGGAACACAAGGCAAAGGGAGTGGGAATAATTGTGTAAAGAGACAAAACATTGGTCCAAAGTGTAAATATCAAAATTGTTTATGACACTTGGCCAAGGAAGATGCATTCATATTATAGTCAAGCAGGCTGAGTATCAATTTGCAAATCCTTCCAACACACCCCAGTGGCAAGCAGTATAAGCGGGAATGATTCCTGGTCAACCATGTGATGGAAAGAAGCCTTTACCACCCCTATCCATAGCAGCAAGCTACAACATGCATGCAAAAGTGTCAGTTATCATAGCAACTCTTAACTCCCTGGGGGCCAGTTTGCTCAGTTGGCTGGAAGGCGAGTGTGAATCAGATTGGTGCCAACAGCACAGGGTTCAATTCCCATTCCAGCTGGGGTGAATTCAGGACCTACCTCTTCGCCCTACCTGTGGCGGGGGTTATGGCACTGTGGATTGGATCTGCCATCGGATAGAGAACTGAAGAAGAAATTATATATTCCTCCATCAACCTCAATGTAAACTCCAAATTTTGTCATAACGGTAACTGGGATAAAAGGAATGTCTGAATCACAAGCAGGAAATGCTGGAAGTACACAGCAGACCAGACCAGCACCTGAAATAAAAACTTTTTTGTTTTGGTGTGACTATTCAACCTAATTAACAAAGAAGCTCCTTAACTGTAGTTGTCTGTCAGGAATTGACTATTTCTGTCCACTTCTGAAATTTGTTGATTTTTATTCCAAAACTGTGATGTGTGTGTGCTTGAAGACTGAATAACCAAGTTTACAATGATACAGCACATACTATTATGTTGTTACTAAAAACCACACACCAAGGGAAAAACTTGCTGCTCTAAAAAAAACCATCCTGCATTAAGATCCTTGAAGGTGTTGACACTTCCAAGTTCCCATGACTGCCTCTTCCACAAAATTTCTTGGGTAATTCCCTTTTGTCCGACTGCCACTTCCATTCTTCACATAACATCAGTGTGGCCCTGATCAATGTTAAAGCTTGTATGACTGTAACCATGGTGGTTTATCCTTCCTTCTCTTCCCCACAGTGTTCAACACACATGGTCTCCCACACCACCTGTGCTTTATGGAATTGTGCTTGCTTGATTCCATTTCTAGTTTCCTGAATGTAGGCAAAGTTTTTGTTTCCCTCCAAAAAGCATTACCCCGAGTCCCCTTATTGGTCCCCTTCTTCTAAGGATGTCCTTAGTAATGACAATTATGGGTATGGTGGAGGTTTTCACATAAAATTTGGACAATGCACCTTAGGAGGACCTTGGGGAGTATGCAGAGATTTACAAGAATGAAGGAATTATGTTGAGAGACCAGAAAAACCAAGATTATTCTCTTTTCGAACAGAGAGAATGCAATAGAGGTTTTCAAAGTTATGAAGGACTTTGGTAAGGGTGAAGAAGGAGAAACTGTTTTGAGAGGATCGGTATCCAGTGGACACAGATATAAGATAATTGCAAAACAACCGGAGGGGAAATGAGGAAAATGAATTGTTACAATCTGGAAAGCATTGCCTGCAATGTATTGGAAGCAGATTCAGTAGACTAACTTTCAAATAGGGATTGGATTTATGCTTGAAAAGGAAAGAACTGGAACACAATAAGGTGACTGGTCCCCTTCTTGATGAAAAATTCAAATGACTGAATCCATATTATTACATTACCTATCCAACATTAAGTCTTAGACAAGTCACAACTTCTTCCAATTCAGCATCAGGAGAGCTTGAAGCTATCAGATGTCATTTCCTCTACTGGGAAATAACCTGTCAGAGTGCGTTGCTTATCGACTGCACAATCTGCCTGATTTTCATTCTCTCCTCCTTCATCATACCATTGGTGACAGAATACTTTGCTTCTTCCCCTGTGCCATTAAAACTACTCCCAAAAGCATTGAAAAAGTTATCGCTTGCTTCGGAACTATTTTGCACAGTAAACCAACAGTGGGTAGGATTTTAGATTAAGTATTGATTATGAAAGGAGGTTGCAGTGATAATCTGAGCCAAAAATGAGTCTTCAATATGTCCATATTTACCATTCTTATTTTAAGATTATTTACTTTTTTAATCATCAGATAAAACAGAAAAGGAGGCCATTTGGCCCACTGGGCTTGTGCTTATTCTTTCAAAGGGCTTCTTCCTTTACAAATTTATAGCCAATTCCCCTTTGAAAATTAATATTCAATCCACTTTGCCTTAGCTACTCAGGACATCTTGTAGGGCTTTACTTGAGAAGTACAACTCTATTGTTATGCAAGTGAAGATGACAGCCATTTTACACACACGTTTTCACATTCAGCAATGACCAAGCCATTCCTTTTGTTGGCGTTGTTGGAAAGACAAATCTTAGCCAGGATACGAGGCCAGTTCCCAATGCCATAATTTATATCCCTCGAGCAGGCAGTTAGTGCCTCAGTCTCGTCCAAAAGTTCATAAGGGCCACCTCCTGGCCCTTGCCTCTGACCTCCCTGTGCCCCACATTCATGGTTCCTGGTGAAGTCCCTAGTGAAATCCCAGCCTTAGCCACCGGTCCTGGTGATGCCGGCAGCAACGTAGAACTGTTGGTCTCTAACTGGCAGGCAGGATTTCTGTTGCTGGGATCTTATATCCAGGAGAAGGCCCAATACTGGTCAGTTAAGTGCCTGAGAGACACTTAATCGGTTTGCCTCACAAAAGCTACTCAAGTTTCTCTGGGCTGTATCAGGAGCATTATATCCAGAAGACTTGCAGGTGTCACACTAATCTCACAACATGAGCTGAAACATATTACACAGGTTGCTCAGGCACCACCAGTGATGTGGCAGTAGCTCCAAAGTGCATGAACTCGTCAACTTCTCTCAGGATGAGAACATCCATCCTCAAATTCCTGCTCCCCCATTACTGACCTTTCTGTTGCCCATCAGCTAACCAGCAGATGTGAATATAGAGCAGTCCACATCTTGGCCTTTTCGTGAGTTTCCTAGATTGCCTCCTCCCTCCATTTTCCTCCTCCTCATGCTCCTGCTTCTCAGCAGCTTCCATCTAGCTGTTGCCAGGGGCTGTCCTCTCATACACATGAAGTTGTGCAACATACAGCAGGGCACAGTAATCTAAACACTCACTTTACAGAGTACCCAGTGGGTTCTCCAGGCAAGTCCAGTCAGTGGAAGCTTTGCTTCAGCACACCAATGGTCTGCTCTACCACGTTTTGAGTAGCAGCACGGCTTTCATTGTATGTGCATGTGTGTGTGGGCTACATATTTGAGTCATGTGCTATGTCATGAGTGGAGTGCCTTGTTAACCACTGTCCAGTCATTGGTTTGCCAGGGTGGCTCAAATGCAGCTGGCACAAGGGACTGCCACAGAACAAAGGCATCATGGTTGCTGCCAGGAAACCGGGCATTAGCTTGTAAGAACTCATTAAGTATGGTCTGAAAGCAACTGGACATTGAGCACTTCAAGGGAGTGAAATTCAGGATAGGGTTGAGCTGATTTGCCAGCCAGTATTTTCCAACCTTGTTCGGGCAAGGTTCATAATGTCTCGCCCGAGGCCAACGGAGAATTCTGTTCCGCGAGCCGCACGGTGGGGTAAAATTGTGGCCACCGTGTCCATAAGGTGATGTGTGTGCAGTCAGTTGCATCCTGCACCATGGAAAAGCTGAAACCCCAGCAAAGCAGAATTCTCACTCTGCAACTTCTCTCTGGTCAGGGGAATGAAAGGTAGCTCTCATTGATCAAGAGCCTCAGTGGACTGCCTAACACAGTTGTGGATGGCAAATCACAAGATGTTGCAAATACCTTCAGCTCTAGCCTGGAAGAAGCTAAATGCATAAAGGTTTATCACCATGATCATCATTGCAGGCACTGGCAATGTCATCCTTACCCTGGTCTGAGGTTGTAGCTGTGGCAGCAGGAGGTGACATTTGAGTGAAGACTTCCTTACTGAAAAGCTTAAGTTTCACATTTTGTACCTTGTTGTGATTCAGGTACAAAATTTATTCCCTCAAAACTCCAGAGTGGATATGGTTTCCTATGGATGGCCCTTCTCTCCCTCCTCCTCCTTCTTCCTCCTCCCTTTTCCAGTAACTCGGTCTGCACAACCTCGGTTGATATTCCAAGTTATGCTGTATTCTAAGGGGAATGCCTACTAGTACACCCATGTCTGAGAGCAACTGCTTTGTGCAGAAACTTTGAAGTCAGCAAAAACATCATTCAGCACTTGCCTGTAAGCTTTGACAACTTTTAAGTACTATAAAAAGTATCAAATGTTTGTAGCAATGTAGCAACAGCCAAAAGAAATCATTCACAATCCACTAAAAGAGCACCAGTGAGGTGGCTCTTCCTGTTGCTGAGCACACGTTGAGTTGCACAAGACTAAGAGAGAGCATTAGGTGGAGCACTGAATTCCAGAATGCCAATCACAAGCATCAAATCAGTCTTGTGCACCAAGTGACGCTATAATCTATCTGTTCTGCGTACTCCCGCCACGCATTCACTGCATGCACTCAGGCCCTCAACAATTTAGCATGTGATGTGAGTCACATTAAATGTGCACACATACACCAAGGACATTATCTTGGAGCACTCATAGCACCCAAAAAAGTAGACACAAAAAAAATCCCAATTTATCATGAAGCACCTCTAGCATTGTAACATTTCCTCTGCATTGCACTGATGTCTACATTACATATTCAAATCCATTGGGTGGGCTACTGTGTTTGTCTGTTTATCAATGGAAATGTATGTTCTGTAATGGCAACTTGCTGCCATAGATTCTGCTTTATTAAATTGGGAAACAACCTTGTTTGTTCTCAGGGTGTGGGTAATATCCACAAAGCTGCCTCTCCTAGATGCTGCAAACTGGCATTGGGGCCTTGAACTTTCCATTAAATGTTGTCGCCAGTCCCTGTTGAGGTTAAATGTTGTTCCCAAAGTCTCATTTGGGTGTATGGTGCTGGGCATTTAATACAGAAGCAAAAAAAAACTGAAGTAAACCAGTAAAATGAAAATATTTTACTCAATGTAGAATCCAGCATAAGAACCTTGAGTGCAAACATGAAGTTGCATCTCTGACAGACTGGAGGTACACTCCAGGTTTTCATTTCACAGGGCAATGCATCCATGGGAGGCGCCTAACTCAGATGTTCTCCAGTGATTCCAACCGTCAGATAAGAGAGCACTAATTGTCCTATCAGTTTGTAAACAAGTGCACTGGAAAGAACTTATCAGATTTTGAAAAGGGGCCTGCTTGTAGCTTGTCTCGGGTTGACATGCATGATTCCACGTAAAGATTACTGCACTGACTGATGTAAACAAGAAGCATTTAGACTTTCAGAGACACTGCAGCCTCTGATGTATGTTTACAGCTCACCCGTTTACAGAAAGATATCTCCTCTGAAACATGACTCACATCTATAACCCTTTATTGAAAGGCTGGAAATGACTACAACCCTGACTTCAACTAGGCCTGAGAGGAAACTCAAGGGGCCTGTTGGAATGAGTGCCAGGCTTGCCAGCATGAACTTTTTAACCACTCGACCTCATTTAAATAAATTAAGCTTGACTACTGCTCAAACCCAGAGTCAAATGAGGTGGTGGACATGCCAAATTTCCTTAGTCTACAGAGTACTTTCTCAGGAGGCTAAGGAAATTTAGCATGTTCACCATGACTCTCATTAATTTTTATAGATGTACCATAGAAAGCACCCTTTCCAGGTGTATCGCAGCTTAGCATGGCTCCTGCTCTGACCAAGACCGCAAGAAACTACAAAGGGTTTTGAACATAGCCCAGTCCATCACACAAACCAGCCTCCCATACATCGACTCTGTATTCACCTCCCACTGCCTTGGAAAAGCAGCCAGCATAATCAAGACCCCTAGCACCCTAGACATACTCTCTTCCACCTCCTTCTGTCAGGAAAAAAATACAAAAGTTTGAGATCAAGTACCAACCAACTCAAGAACAGCTTCTTCCCTGCTGCCCTCAGACTTTTGAATGGACCTACCTTATATTAAGTTGATTATTTTCTATAACCTAGCTATGACTATAACACTATATTCTGCAACCGCTATTCTCCTCTCAAAGCATATGAATGGTATGCTTTGTCTGTATTGTGTAAGAAACAATACTTTTCACTGTATCTCAATACATGAGATGATACTAAATCAAATCAAATCAGAGTAGTGGCAAATGCAATTTGAGGTCCTTGGCATGGAATGGTTCCCCCAATGCCAACCCTGGCAAAAGGAAGTCTACAGGGTGGAGATTCCACAGGTGATTCCAGTGGCTGAGAGGATGTCTGGGCAGAGGATGCCCCTCACCCTTATGTGGTCCAGAGGAGCTCTTTCTAAAGAATACATGTCACTCTACTGCTCCACATTCAAGAGTGAAAGTGCAAAGACAGAAATTGCAATCGTCGTTCTGAAATAGTCACACCGGAGAGGCGAGTAATGAAAACAGTGCTCGTTGATTAATACACTGACACATATTTTTCCTTTCTCTTCTGTGCAGTTTTAATTTGGAATGGGTTTAAATCGTGAGTTACAGTTTCCAAGCAGAAGTCAATCCATAGGCAAAGAGGATTCCAAAGACTTCTCCAATGCAATCTAAATGATGTGTGATGGTTATCTCCAATGTTCGAGATGAGAAAGTTTAGAATGAGGAAACATAATTTCACCTGCTGAGCCCAAAATTTCATTCACATCTCATGGTGTCAAACAGCATTCAATAACATACGTCACTGTCATGGTTGTCAGATTTAGAAAATTTCTGTGGAATGACTGATGAATGATAAAGGCACTCCTTATCCTTGTTTGATAAATGTCACTTGCTAAGGGTTGGGTTGTTGTTAATAGGGTTTGGCAGTGATTTAATCCATGCCTTATTTCATTCAATATTAATGGGGATGGGGCTTAGGAGAGATTGTGATGAGTGCAGACTCAATGGACCAAATGGCCTCTTTCTGCGCTGCAGGGATTCTATGATTCATCACCTCCCTCTTCCTCCCTAAGTCCTCTCTTAAAACTCAACTGATTTTTTTTTCACTTTTGGCTGAGTTGCCTAAGTGAAGCGACTTGGGATGTTATCATACTTCAGTGGTGTTATACGTTGGTGGCATTTGTGGAGCTTCCTGAAAAGAGAGAGGAGGGCGTTTTTTAAACTGGGTGAAACTCAGCAGGGAACTCCAGGATTAGGGGTGATGGAATGAGCAGCTGCGAATAGTGAACTGGAAGAATGAGCCTATAGGGCTGCTGGATGAAAACCAGGATTGAAACAAACCATTAAGCTGCACTGAGGCAAGGTCATGGGAGGATTTAAGAGTTGAGCTCAAAAAATGTTTGAAGTCAATTCATTCAATTTCACAATTCATAATATGGGTGACTAATCACTCTATAAAGCATACGGAATAGATGTTAATGGCAGAGATAAAAAGAGAAACTTTACAACAGAAAATTGTATGTTGAACATTTAAGAAATAGTTTTCATAATAAAAACTAAGCTTTACCAAAACATAATTATTCAAAATCATATTTTTATTTACTCATTCATGGAGTGAGGATATCA
This sequence comes from Carcharhinus amblyrhynchos, assembly GCF_965287045.1. Classification (NCBI taxonomy): domain Eukaryota; kingdom Metazoa; phylum Chordata; class Chondrichthyes; order Carcharhiniformes; family Carcharhinidae; genus Carcharhinus; species Carcharhinus amblyrhynchos. The sequence continues at coordinate 62,224,450 of NC_137335.1, forward strand.
ATGCCAAAACCAGCAGTACCTATGCCTAATTGCCCTCGAGAAGGTGGTGGTGAGTCATCCTCTTTAAGAGCTGCAGTCACTGTGGTGAATGTACTTCCACAGAGCTGTTAGGTAGGAAGTTCCAGGATTTTGATCCACAATGATGAAGAGATACATTTTCAAATCTGGATGGTTGTGACTTGGAGGGGAACTGGATATGGTGGTATTTTCATGCACCTGCTGCCCTTAGATAGGGGTCGCAAATTTGGAAGATACTATTGAAGAAGTCTTGGCAAGTTGCTGAAATGCATCTTGGAGATTGTACGCATTACAGTCATGTTGCATCAGTAATGGTGGAAGCGAATGTTTATGATGGTATATCAGGGACTTATCAAGTGAGTTGCTTTGTGAGGATGGTATTGAGTCTCTTGAAAGTTGTTGAAATTGTCCTCTTCCAGGCAAGTAGAGAGTATTCCAATATACTCCTGGCTTGTGCCATGTAGATAGTGGGCAGGTACTTGTGAGTCAGGATGTAAGTCACTTGCAGAATATCCAGTCTTCAACCTGTTCCTATATAAAACAGTATTGATTGTGGCTTAATGTGCTGGTCAGTAGTGACCCCAGAATATTGATGTTGGGGATTTTGACAATAATAATGCGGGTGAATGTCACGGAGAAATAGTTAAGTTCACTTTCATTAGAGATTGTCATTGCCTGGTGCTTGCGCAGCACAAATGTTACTTACCACCAACACTGAATACCCTCCAGATCTTGCAGCACATGGGTATGGACTACTTCGTTATCTGTGAAATTGCAAATGGAACAGAACAGTGTGCAATCAGAGAGCATCCTCAATTCTGACCTTCCAATAAGAGCAGGTCACTGCTGAAGATAGCTGGGCTGAGGATGGTACCCTGAGGCACTCCTGCAGTGATATCTTTGGGCTGAGGTGATTGGCCTCCAATAATCACAATCAGTTTAGTTTGTGCTAGGTATGACTTAAGACAGTGTAAAATCTCCCCTTGATTCACACTGATTTCAATTTTACTAGGGCTCAGTCAAAAGCTGTATTGCTATCAAGGGCAGTCATTTTCACTTCACTTCTAGAAATCAGCTCTTTTTGGGACAATGGTTGTAATGACATCTGAAGCCAAGTGATCCTAGCGGAACCCAAATTGATCAGGTTATTGGTGGGTAAAGTTGCTTGAAAGTACTGTCGATAACTCTTTCTGTCACCTTGATGATGAGAGTAGAGTGACGAGGTTGGCTGGATTGGATTTGTCCTCCTTTTTGTGCATCAGGTGTTTACCTGGTCAATTTTCTACTTTGTCAGTTTGATTCCAAGGCTGCAGTCATACTGAACAGCTTGGCTAGAGGCATGGCGAATTCCAGAGCACAAAGCAGAGCATTTAATATATGATTTTAAAAATGTACACTACATGGAATGCATCCATAAATCTTGCAGAGTGGAATGTCTCTTTCAGACAAGGCAATAAGCATGAGGTTACATTGAAAATATGTGACTATACTACAACCTTATTATGTAATAATTATTAAAGATAAAATGAATAAGGTTACTGATTGAAGAGGCTATTTAATGCAATGCACTACAAGGTTTGATACCATTTTTAGGAAATACTCCTAGTTAAAGCTGAACTGGATTCGACATCATTGCAAGCTACCTGTAGCTTTTAACCACCCACAGCCTTGGTGACTAATCTACTATTGATAAGAATTGAAACTGCATTGTTATGATGTTTAAACCATCCAGTTCATATTGCAGTTCCTTGAAAATAGTATTTGCATAGTCAAAGCTCTCATTGTAAATCCAGACATATTCAAACTTAATAACTCAACAACCGGCGCTTTTCTTTCTGCCAACTAACAATAGTATTTTGACATTTTGCTCTTCCTTGGGTTATCATGAGCACCTTCAGTGAGAGAGACATGTGACAACAAGCCAATTTAGTGGAATGTGGGCACCAGAGCAAGGTGGATGATGCTAGCTCCCTCATTTCCACCATCAATGTGCTACTGTCACAAACCAAAGCACCGTGCATCAGGGATTCACTGAATTCAGTTCAACAAAGTGCCAGATTTGCATAAACGCCTGCATTATGTAATTCAATTATACCACTGTTTCATTGGGATGTTGACACTGTGAATTCCTGCTCCAATTTTATTTCCCTTTGAGCTATGTTAAAAAAAGAAATGCATAATCCCCATTTCCTCCAATAATCAACAGGCCAAAAGTGAGAAGTGTTTTTAACACAGGCGCCATAGTTACCTGCAACCATTCTATTTTTGAGTAAAAGATAAAAGCGACACAACAAACTGCTAACACTCTACTTTCTACCTTTGAAGCAATTGTTTCAGTAATGGTACGTGTCAGTTTTAACGTTCTAGTCAGGTAACGTCAAACTTAAGCCTTTGTTTAAAAACACATCATTCAGAATGACCAGAATTTCTTTTTAATGTTAACATAATCTGATGCTGTATAGTAGCCATGCGATATGTTTCATTGTTTACCGGTGCCTACACTTGTCCAACAGCTTTTGTAATTCACAAATAGCAGTTGGGCAGTGACCCAGCCAAATATTAGGGTTTTACGCAAGAAGCAAGGAAATATTATGTGAGTCCACAGGAAGTTAAAGGAGACAGTTTTCTGGGCAGGCCTGGTAAAAAGTCTGTGTGAACTTCAACTGACAAGCGAGAGTTCAACGACAAAGGCCATATCAGCGGCAGTCATCCCTACTGAGAGAAGGGAATTTACTATACTGCATGCAGTGTGTGGGCTGTAATCCAGAACGTCATGTACTTGATCAACAGGAGTACAGCCTCTCCACTCCTACTCTTAATGTGTTCATTACTGCAACGTTGATTGACTACTTAACTGACCGTGGGTTCATTGCCACACAGAACAGTATCTGGCTGGTTATGATTATCAACTAAACTTTAAACTTCATTCCAGATTACATTTCAAGAATCCACACATGGGCTCATTTTTGTCAGGGCTCAGCAGTGTTTTTTCATTTTTGAATGGCCGCACTTGGGATTTCCTTTAAAAAAAACTTTTTTCTGACCTCACGCCAGTTTCCTCTTGCATTGTTGCAGGGTGGCAATGGCTAGTGTGCAAAGCTCACATCAGCCTCTGATGGGGTCAGATTTCCCATTTTCAATGGGGCAAAAAATCGGATTTCTTCTATTTTCAACCGGTGGTGCCAGTGTTTTGGAAGCCTAACAATAGTCTGCCAGATTTAGTTTGTGATGAAAATGGAAAACCTTCTGAGGCGATATGGACGTTCTGAAAGCCAATTGTGGAATATTTTCACACCTTCTAATGTCATAATTAGGTGCTGTATTGTAACGTAAATACGTTTTTGCTGCAGTGATTCATCATATGGATTCTTCCTTTTGAGGTAAGTTGACCCTTTTAGTGACCAGTTTTGTGTACTTCTTCACATGCATTACAGTACTTCTTCAGTGGAAAAAAAATCACCATAATGCAGTAAACATGTATTAAAATGACCTGTAAGACTTTGCTGTCATGGAGTCATCGAGGTCTTAGAGGTTTACAGCATGGAAACAGGTCCTTCAGCCATGCTGCCCAGTTTATACCACTAGTCCCAACTGCCCGCTTTTGGCTCATATCCATCTATACCCATCTTACCCATGTAATTGTCTAAATGCTTTTTAAAAGACAAAATTGTACCTGCCTCTACTACTACCTCTGGCAGCTTGTTCCAGACACTCACCACCCTTTGTGCAAAATAATTGCTCCTCTGGACCCTTTTGTATCTCTCCCCTCTCACATTAAACCTATGCCCTCTAGTTTTCAACTCCCCTACCTTTGGGAAAAGATATTGACTATCTAGCTGATCCATGCCCCTCATTATTTTATAGACCCCTAAGCTTCCTTGCTCCAGAGAAAAAAGTCCCAGTCTATCCAGTCTCTCCTTATAAGTCAAATCATCAAGTCCAGGTAGCACACTAGTAAATCTTTTCTGCACTCTTTCTAATTTAAGGATATCCTTTCTATAATAGGGTAACCTGAACTGTACACAGTATTCCAAGTGTGGCCTTACTAATGTCTTGTGCAACTTCAACAAGACGTCCCAACTCCTGCATTCAATGTTCTGACCAATGAAACCAAGCATGTTGGATGCCTTCTTCACCACACTGTCCACCTGTGACTCCACTTCAAGGAGCTATGAACCTGTTGTATGCCTAGATCTCTTTTTGTAACTCTCCCCAACACCCTACAATTAACTGAATAAATGACACTTTGAAGAAGTTTTAATAACAGGTTGTTCCTCTGATCATGTTTCTGGTTTGCTGACACAAATATTACTAAGTTTTTTTTTCATATTCAGAATGCATTTTTGCTTTCTGCATTAATGATATGGAAGCCTTTTTTAAATGATGAGGTTCATTTTTTTCCCAAAGGAATGTGAAATATTTTCCATCAATATTCCAGGGATTCTGAGAGAGCATATTGCAAAGCAACTATGGAAGAAACACGGGTAGGACATAGCGGTGGCGTGAGTGACTGGGTTAGCTGAAGGAGAATGGAGGATGCGTGGGGGCTGGCTGAGTGGTGAGGGAGGAAAGAGACGAGGTGTAGGGGCCATTAAAACATTATTAGGGGCTGGGATACAGTTTTGGAGACCTTCTAAACATTCCACTTCCTCACCCACGCTCTTCCCGCACTATTTCAGGTGCGCTGCAAAGTGTGCTGCAAACTCAGTGAAAAGACAAAAATGTCAGGTTAAGTTGAACATGGGTCAGGAGTGCAGTTTGTGAGCCGTGAAAGTGCGCAGGTTGAGATTTCTCGAGCCCAGAGGAAGATTCGACCCAGGATATATACTTGTTTTAAATATATTTTGCAATTCTAACTTGACAAAGGCTGAAGGAATCCTTTTACTGTTTTTAATTAAATTTTCATTTATTCTTTGCCTGTCTTCAGTTATGAAAACAAGCATACTCGCATTGTAAATACTTGAGATGTTTCTCACACAAGGATTGTTTTCTGAAGTAATATGTTGCTTTTTCACAGACAATCTTCCACTTGGACAGCTTGAATGTTTTGGTAATCTATGAGCCACGTGCAAAGGTCTGACTTTCATTAAATTGTGAGTGTATTTTTGCATCATTGTTCATCTCCAGTCTTTAGCAACACTTGGAAATGTGCAAATGGTAAAAACTGAATCACAATCATTGTTAGAAAGCAGTTTCAGGCAACCCACAGAACATCTCGTTGTGATAATATTAATTTGAATTCAATAAAGGAGTCAAATTATATACTTTTTTCAAATGTTGGAAATTCATATTTTGAGAATACAAATTCAGGACAAAAATATCACAAGGGAGAAAAATAGAAGAGAAAAAAATGAGTATAATTTTTAAGTAAATTTGTGGACTACTGGGGCTGTAAGAGCAGGCAAGAGTCCACAGATATTGCTGCAAGTGATTCACCTTCTGATTCCCCAAAGTCTTTTCACCTGCAAAAAGCCTAGTAGCAATTCATCAAGCTTGACAGCACCTCCCAAACCTGCAACCTCTGCCACCTGGGAGGACAATTGCTGTAGGTGCATGGGAACACCACCACCTGCAAGTTCGCCTCCAAGGCACATGTCGTCCTAACTTGGAACTGTTTCAAAATTCCTTCATTGTTGCTGGGTCAAAATTCGGGAACTCCATCCCTAACAGTACCCTGGGCATAGCTCTTCAAGAAGGCAGGCCGCCACTGCCTTCTCAGGGGCAACTGGAGTTGAATGAGTTTTAAAACTAAACTCTTATAAAATTATTTTTTATTTTAATTAAAAATGTAAAATTTAAAACTTTGTGGATTTTTTTTTTAAATAACCATAATTGGAAACAAATTTCAAATTTCTTCTGTTCACATGCCAGTGCTAATTGCATGGGACGCCAGCTTGATTCACAAATTAATTGCTTTCTGGGAAATAAAAACAATTCTTGGAACTGGATGGGCTGAGGTGAGTAGGGGGCAGAGAAATTTAACCCTTGCCCTTCAACAGAGCGAAGAACAAAGAAAGAACAAAGAAAATTACAGCACAGGGACTGGCCCTTCAGCCCTCCAAGCCTGCACCAACCATGCTGTCAACTAAAACCCCTTACTCTTCTGGGGACTGTATCCATCTGTCCCCATCCTATTCATGTATTTGTCCAGATGCCCCTTAAACTCACTATCATATCTGTTTCCACTACCTTCCCCAGCAGAAAGTTCCAGGCACCCACCACCTTCTGTGTAAAAAACTTTTCTTGTACATCTCCTTTAAACCTTGCACCTTACCCTATGCCCCCTGATAATTAACTACTTCACCCTGGGAAAAAGCTTCTGACTATCCACTCTGTCCTTGCCACTCATAATCTTGTAGACTTCTATCAGGTCACCCCCCAATCTCTGTTGTTCCAGTGAGAACAAACCAAGTCTCTCCTCATAGCTAATGCCCTCCATACTAGGCAACATACTGGTAAATCTTTTCTATACCTTCTCCAAAGTCTCCAAATCCTTCTGGTAGTGTCGTGACCAAAACTGAACACTATATTCTAAGTGCGGCCTAACTAAGGTTCTATAAAGCTGCAACATGACTTGCCAATTTTTAAACTCTATGCCCTGGCCGATGAAGGCAAGTCTTATGCCTTCTTGACTACCTTCTCCAGCTGCGTTGTCACTTTCAGTGACCTGTGTACCTGTACATCCAGATATCTCTGCCTATCAATACTCTTAAGGGTTCTGCCATTTGCTGTATATTTCCTATCTTTATTAGGCCTTCCAAAATGCATTATCTCACAAGAAACAAGGCAACTCAACAGTTAGATTACCCCAGATGTTACACACCTATCAGCAACTCACCCCAGCTGCATCATTTCCAATGTTAATGGATACTTGTCAACTGGACCCGAGGTCACCTCAGTGAAACACTGAGGACCAGATTCAAAGAAGTCATTGGGGTCTGACGATATGAACAGGGACTGCTAATGATTTGAACTTCACCAAGAGTGGGAAAGCCAGTGCTGTGTTCCAATTAGTGCAAAGAGGATTGGGAAGATGATGGAACTCTTGGGATCCATTTTGCCAGGATTAAAACTTTCTAAAAAAAGCAATTCCTCAAGTTCCATAAGGACTGTTTAAACCTCCCCCCTATAGTCCCTCCAATCCCTACCCTCCCAGGCCGGGCCTTCTCAACTTGCAAGTACCCTATAATTACCTATGGGCTGATGGACCGCCAAGGCCTGTCCAATATTCTACAGGCCAGTAGCCAATTCCTTCCTATTTTGTACAGGAATTGGGCCTCCAGCATATTAATGAGGCTCTATTTAAATTGCAATGGCCTCAAACTTCCACAGATAGGTGGTAAATCAACTGATATCTCTGTATCCAATGGGTTCCAGTGCTGATATCTGTGTATTCAACATACTCCAGTGCTGGTATCTCTGTATACAATGGGTTCCAGTGCTTATATCTCTGTATTCCACATGCTCTGGTTGAGCAAATACCATTGTAAATGGAGCAAATTAAAGGAGCACCTCTGGAATTGGCATTCAATTCAGTGATGCGGACAGTATGGAGAGTCAGACGCCTGAATGAGGGCTGAAAAGAAGGTACTGGAAATTGGGAGGGAATTAGTGCAAGCCATCACCAATGGAGAGATGGGGGCACCACACAGAGTGAGTGAAAGCATTTCGTGTAACATTTGCAGCTGATTCTGTAATTTATGCGAAGCCTTTCTCACCAATAACAAAGTGTAATGTTCAGGAAAACACTGGGCCTGTATCTCACTGTCATCTGCGTGTAGCACTGTTGATAGTCTTGCGTCTCGCACAGTGGCACTGTAGGAGGTACAGCAAAAGGTGAGGATGGAAGTCATGCGTACTCGTGTACTCAAGAGGAAAAGAATCACGGTGAGGAAGTACCATCACATGTCTCCTGAATTTTCCCCACCAGCACAGATACACTCACCGCAGTGGCTCCATTTTTCAATTACAAGAGTTACTGAGATGAAAGCAAAATATTGCAGATGATGGAAATCTGAAATAAAAACAAAATGCCGGAAAAAACTCAGCAGTTTGAGCAGTCTCAGAAGGACGCTGAGAAACTCAGTCCTTTAGAGTTTACAGTGGAAAAGTAAGTATAACAGTGTGTATCCATTGTAGTACTGTAACATTATAACACTCCCGGGATTTAATACATTTATTCTTGTTTTTCTAATATCAACAATTTTATTTCTCATTTGAATTTTCAGCAAGTAATGATGGTGCAGGAATTTCAAATATGTCAATACATCATAAAGTTTATGACATAAGACAACAATGTGAAAAATACCACAGGCAACAAGGAAACAAGCCACAAAACCTAAATATAGAATAACATTAAATTACAACAGTGCATTTGAGTCCAACAACTTATACAATGGTGCTATTATTATGTTAGAATTTCTTCACTGGTATGATGCATTATAAAGTTGCCAATATAACTCAAATCAGTGTCAGCTTGATTGCTAGTATCAAACTACTTTTGTGTGAGCCCATATGGAGAATATCTCTTGTATGGTGTCAAACCAGTTTGACAAGTGGTTCTATTGAACCATTTGAGTACTGAAGCAAAGCTCATCTGGCTATTTTAGAGTATGGCCACAAGTGCTATTCTGTCAAAACGTTAGGCATAGACCCACCAAGAGTACAGCTCTGTACAGTCTCTGGGTCTCAGGCTCCATATTACAGCCAGGCAGTACAAGCAAATTACCTGCAGCTGTACCTTGATCTGAATTTAACAACTATATACTATAACTGCACCCCAACTTGTTAGGTTGCTGCTTTTGACCAGATTTCTGTCCACGGTACTCAACTTATATCATGATAATTTAAGGATCACAGCTCTGCAATCTCACCCCAGAATAAAAACAGGGGAGATTTGCCCAACACCAAACACAGTTAACCAGAAGACACCCATAATCAATAGCTGCAACTATTTCTTCTTCATCAAGTCCTTCAATTCAACTCCTGAAAAAGTCAGCTTCAAAACACAGAAACTACATCTGATTTGTTTGGTTTGCGTCTGGACAATTATCACTCATTGCCACTGGATAATTACGCAATCGTGAAAACTTGTGCTGTGAACTTTAGACCCAGTTTTTCAAAACCAATTCTGATGGATCTAGGTTGATATATTCTATCCGACAGAAAAATTGGAAATTTTGATGCATGTTGCACTTATTATCAAGGTTATTTGATTCTTTAATTGCATCATGTTCAAACAACTGTGATTTTTTTTCCCTATTATTAATGGCCCTATGTCAGCAAAATTATAATCAGGTCTATAATTATTTCCCCATCAATTGCTGTGAAAAGATAATGCACTGATGCCTGTCCATATTAACAATATTTAAACTTCAAACAAAAATGATTCGATGTGAGAACATTCCACTAATGAAGAACATTCTGCAATAAGGACATTTACAAGGTTTGCATCAGTCTCCCAAGACCAAATTCATCGTGAAAATTCTGTCATCTTTATTTATTCCTCCTATAAGTCCCCATATCATTTTGAGACTCTTCTCCCTATTTCCAGAAAAGATGATATGATTCCAAAGGACTGTGTTTTTTAACCTCTTGTAAGGGGATTGATGATGCATCAGGGAATTGATGCACTGCTAGCCAGCATTGAGAAAGTTGCCAGCTTGCACCTGAGAGGTGTTAACTTCTAACTTTCAACACTTAGAGCCAGTATAACTACAGTTGAATTCCATCTCAACTCCTTGCCAAAGTAAACTTCATGCCATTTTCGTGTGACACTATATGGAAAATGCCTTCAAAGTCCTTCACTGAGACCTCAGAATGCTCCCTGGTACTCTTAATGAGCTTCAAGATGATAGAATTGTTTGAAAATTGAAAAGTGGCTTTGGAGTTACTGATTAATTTTATCAGTGATTCAGGCCAAAGATCAGACCATTAGTTTCATTGTTTTTTATGACTGATATTCTCAGAAACATTACTGATGTCCTCCCTTTCACCAAAAGTACTAGGAGGAAATAAAGGCCATTCGGTTCCACTTTTATTCCTTTCACAAGAGGCCGATGGTGATTTTTCAGCATTAAATTAAGTATCAGGCGGAAGCAAAGACACGCTGGACAGGATTTTCCAGTCCCACCTGCTGGGGGAATTGTCACGGGCAGGACAGAAAATCTGATGGACCATTTAAAGGTCCACTGACTTCAGGCGAGACGCTGTTGTTATCTGTGAAGACTTTGGCAGATGTCCTCTGGAAGGCACTGGTCTACCAAGGGTCTCCTGCTCTGGGTTAGGTTCACTTTGCTTGACCTGACTGCAGGAGTTGATGGAGTCACAGAAGGGATTTGGAGTGGCAGAGCACCAATGGACTGTCTCTGGGGTGTCTGACTGGCACTCACCCTCCTTTTGAGTGTCAGAGGGCCCCTCACTGACTCCCTGGAGAGAGGCTGAGTTGCCTCATTCCATTCTTGCCCATCATTGGAATTCACCCATGACTATCATAATAGTCTGCAGGTCTGGCAAATCTCGTAGCAACTGCTGGACCTGGGTTTCCAAGGCAGCCACCATCCTTCCCATGGAGTGTTTGATGTGCTTACGTCCTGGAGCCATGAAATACAACAGAATGTGGACAGACTCCTCCATCCTTCATTCTCATCTGTTGATGGCCTCTGACAATTCTGCCTCCTGTTCTCCTGCTTATCTCTGCACTTCCAACATTTCTCCCAGGGCTGATTCCAGGGGCTCATCATTGGACTCACATTCAGCAGTGGGCTGGACTCCAGCAGCTCTCTGAGTGCCAGAGACCTTTGCTGATAATGCCTCTGCCTTCTGTGGACAGGTCGATGAAGTAATAACCAGACTGGCAACCCAGTCCTGTCCTAGGCATACAGTCTATTGAGTTGCATGTATTTGTGCTGTTTGGGGGTGCAGGTGAATGCAGAGATAAGTTTCAACTGATGCTTCCTCTGCCTCCTCAAGTTAGCAGTTGGATCTAAGACACTTGCTGATGATCTGCCTCTGCCTTTTCTTGCTGGTAGCTGGAATAGAGAGAAGAGGCAATTAGTGATTGACGACGCAGGCTCCAACACTGTAGGTGACTCAGACATTGTCCACATGTTGTGATGTCTACTGGATTGACCCTCACTGGTTTGTTGGGGAGGCCAACCCTTCCTTCCACACAGGAACAGTCTCTACCCTCCCCAGCCAGCTCTGTCACCTGTCCCTCATGACAGCAGAGTGTTCTCAGATCAGAGATGCCACTTCTGGTCTTCGCTATCTCATCCTGTTGTAGGAGATCTTGTCCTGCACAGGTGGATTGACTGTGCTCACTATGGATGAAAGAGCAGTTCAGAAGCATACATGCCTGTCGTGCCTGGTAAGCCCGCCCTGGTAAGAGATTAAGATGCCATTTGTGCAGGAACTTATATGAGGTGGTGATCTTAAATTGCCTTGCAGACATTAAGTCTGATGTCCCACCTGCTGGTCATGTGTGATATCCCTGTCAAATCTTATCCTTGGACTATCTGATGCCCTTGTGAAAGTGTTTCACCTACCCTGGTGGAGCTCATCAATCATTCATTTTTTCCTTTCACTGCAAGGCAGTCCTTTGCAGATGGCCATAGGTGCTGACCTTCCTTGTGAACTCTTCCAGGTTGGTATGGTCAGATGGAAGGGTCTCCTGCTCCCAACCCAAGAAAAGAGGACCTCCCTCCTTTCCTGGAATGACTTAGAGGAAAATCTACAGGGAGGCCTCACTGGACTACACCGCACCATAGTTCTGTCCCTTTGGCCCCATGGTGAAGCAGAACCTTACACCACACCTGGCCGGCTGTGAGTGAATGCTATGCGTGTACCATTTTAAAACGGTGCCAGGACCTTCAACCTGATGAGGTAACGGTGGGGCAGATCAATCGCTAATTAGTCCATCACGCGATTCAATGATCTCCTCGTTGACGGAAATGAGGAGGCATTTCTTCACCCAAAGAGTGGTAAGCCTGTGGAATTCACTACCACACCAAGTAATTGAAGACAAAACATTGAATGTATTCAAGAGGGGGCTAGATGTAGCACTTGGGGCAAATGGGATCATAGGTTTTGGGGGAAAAGCAGGATTAGGCTGTTGAATTGAACCATCAGCAATGATTGCGATGGATGGCAGAGCAGACTCAAAGGGCTAAATGGCTTCCTGTTCCTACTTCTGTATTTCTATAACTAATGAGCTGAAAAGTGATAATCAGGTGGGAATATGCTCCCCACTGCCCAGACGAAATCACACCCACTTTCCTGCCTGCCGCTGCAATTAGTCCCCACTAATTCACCTGTCATCCTTATAAACCCGTTTTCAAAGCTTGTAATGGAACAAGAACTTGATTATACTCAGTGATTTTTTTCTCTTTGAAAGATGGGATAACCAGTGTGATAAAAGAAACTGCCAAGGATGTTGGCAACACATTTTGATGAGCTATAGCATCAATACCAATGGGAAAACTGCCAAGTGATTTTGTGGTTTTAAAACAAAACTATCGGTATTTTCCACTGGAATAGCTGTCCAGAATAAAAGGGGGAAATAGTCTGATACAATCGCTACTAAAATAGGTCTCTAAGCTACTAAATATGGTAGTCTGGGTTGAAGCATTATTATAGTTACTACATGCCAAATAATGATATGATCAGCAGTCATAAGCAAAGATATATTGACCTGTGATGTAAAATGTTTTGGAAATTCTTTGCATCCCTCACATGGGTGCCTTTATCCTTGGCTGATCTAAGTTATCTCCAACTCAAAAGCGTGGCTTGAAAAATCTAGTAGTACTTCTCTTCTGCCCTCAGGTCTTTCACTTCTCAGTCAACATCAGAATCCAGACAGTCAAGAATTTCTTGAATTCAGAAATGCCCATGCAGTCACTCTCACGAACACAATCGGACTGCTGGTGGCTGCTCCAAAAGAGGAGTCAATCAGGTCAAAATAAATTATCCTAAAGCACTGTTGATGCAGCAGAATGTGCACCCAGTCAAATGCAGAGGAAAGATAAATACTTGTATTTATCTGGAAATAAAAATGGAAGAGCTCAAATTCTGCCAATCTGGATCAAGCAATGACCAGTTTCCATCTGGAGTCAAAAGGTTAGCAACAGGGACGGGACTGATTATTTCCCATCTAGGGACACTCAGACCAAATGTAGCGCCCTAACTGAGGCCAGCTATGGGACTTTCTATCCAAATAGCTTAATGTCAGAACGCATTTATTCATCAAATCTCTGAGGGAGTCACTAACAAAACAGGAAACAAGCTATATAACACAAAGCTTTATTACCATCAGTCATTATGACCTGACATTATTATCATTATTCATTACAATTCAATTGCTTAAGGGAAATATTTTTAAAACACAACATAATCAACATTTTATAATGACGTATCATTTCCTTGGCAGGAAACAGAAGTATCTGTGCAGTTATCCACTTTTACACCAAAATAATTATCATAGAAATTATCTGTACTGTCACATTGACCAAACTACAGCACAGAAAGAGGCCCACTGTGTATGCACCGGCCTTCAAGCACCTGTCCATTTTAATGCCATTTTTCAGCAGTTGACCCATACACTTGTATGCTATGGCATTCCAAGTGCTCATCTAAATGCTTCTTAAATGTTGTGAAGATGGCCTGAACAATGCATAATCTCATCTCGATTTCCTCTTCTTGGTTGCTTCGTGTTACATCACCCTTCCTAAATATCAGAATTGAATCAGCCATTGAATGGAAGTAAACGTGGCTATCTCAGCATGGTTTATGGTCTGTTGAGGTGTATAATTACTGGAGGACCAGCCCTGATCATATTAAATGGTGCAGAGCAGGCTCATAGGGCCGAATGGGCCACTCCTGCTTCTATTTTCTACGTTTCTATGATCATATTGAATGGCAAAGCAGGTTGAAATGGCCAAATGGCCCACACCTAATCTTAGTTTCTATCACAACTGAAATGATAAGTCATGCACAGAAAACTATTTTTACTAATTCATGCTTTTTAGGATATATTGATGCTGTGTTAAGTATCTGTAACGGAACAGTAACTGGAAAGCTTGACTTTAACCCATTGAAAAAGGTTTGCACAAATGAAGACAATTCAAGGCTCTCTACAAGCTGTGGAGGTTTATGAAAAGAAATAAAGAATATCAGGATTTAGGCTCTGGTTCCATTCTGCACGCTCTCCTCTCCAAGTAAGCTCCTGCAGCCTGTACGGTTCTGTGCATTGTATGTAGGGCCATTATCAAATATAACAACTTGATATCAGCAGCAATTCCAACAATGGTTTCTGGATCATAGAATCATTGAATCCTACAGTCCAGGAGGAGGTCATTTGGCCAAGCGAGTCTGCACTGACCACAACCCCACCCAGGCCCTATTCACATAATCCCATGCACTTACTCTAGCTAGCCTTCCTCACAATAAGATGCAATTTAGCATGGCCAATCCACTCAACCTGCACATCTTTGAACTATGGGAGGAAACCGGAGCACACGGCAGAAACCCATGCAGACACGGAGAGAACGTGTTGACTCCGTACAAAGAGTGACCCAAGACGGAAAATGAACCCGGGTCCCTGTGAGCAGCAGTGCTAACCATTGAATCACCATACCACCCCAATAAAAGCAAAATAATGTGAACACTAGAAATCAGAAATAAAAACAGAAAGTTCTGGAAATATTCAGCAGGTCTGTGGAGAGAGAAACAGAGTGAATGGTTCGAGTTGAATATGGCTCTTGATAAAGACTAATGGAGGATAGAAGTGTAATGGGTCATATGCTGTCAAAAAGGGGAGGTGAGAAAGAACAAAAAGGAAGGTCAGTGATCGAGTAGAGGGTGACGGAGGTGTCAATTCAAAGGGACTGGTCATGATTATGGTAAAGAGATAAAGATTTGTCTAGAATGTAAGGTAAGGGTCGCACAGTTAGATACCAAACAGCATTACTGTAATAAAAAAATACACAACACTTTTCTTTTCCTTCAGCCGCTCATATTTGCACTGTAATGTTTAATAATGCATGGCATACTCATCCTCGAATCAACAGATAATCATAATGAGGCAATTGGTCATTCGTTTTCCTAATCTTGACTTCTCAGCTTGTTGGGGAGGATATTTCCCCATGCTCTTGGAGGCAAGAGAGTCTGCAAGTTTAAAGAAAATGCCTGTGGACAGATATCCTGACAAGTTCCCTCTTCCTCCCTTGTTTCCTGGGGTGGGTTGAATGCACTGGCAGCCACTTGCCCAACAGTGGGCATAAACTCAACTGTAACTGTTAAGGTGCAAATTCAGGGGGACTTTCCCCATCTTAAACCCGACAAGTAGGAGCGGGCAAGAGAAAAGCAGGAGAAACTGGTGAGCAGCTTCTCCTGTACTGAGGATGGGTATTCTTTCTGATTTCTGATGCTACATGTATTTAAAAGAGTAGGTGAACTTGCACACCAGTAAATTGCACTGCTCCTCACTTGTTGAACTTTCCTCAGAAGCCTTGGCTAATGTTGGAATACAATTTTTCTTAGACCCGAGATTCCTAAAGCCACAAATATCTTGCTAGAATAATCCACCAACAGCAATACAGATCTCAAGTGTGTACATCTTTAGGTGGAAGTTATGCTAGACAACCAGGAGTCCTCTGTCAGGAGCAGCAGCTCAGATTAAGTTTGAAAATAGCATCTCCACGATAAATAGAGTCAGAGTCACAGAGGTTTACAGCATGGAAACAGGTCCTTCGGCCAACTTGTCCACGCCGCCCTTTTTTTTTAAACTCCTGAGATAATCCCAATTGCCCACTTTTGGCCCATATCCCTCTATACCCATCATACCCATGTAACTATCTAAATGCTTCTTTTAAAAAAATCTTTAAAAATCTCTGAAGATGGACACACTGAGAATACGACAATTAACAATCTTTGTCTTTTGTGTTTCATAGCCCTAAATTCACATTGTGCCATGGTGCTAGGAGCATGGGTATAACCCTTCGCTTATATAGGGAATAAGTATCTAATGAATCATTTTTATGTCCAGACAGGATATAAACTTTCATTGTTTTTCCCCAAACCATTTTATTTCTTCCTCAACTATGAATCAGGAGTCTGTTGCTTCAAATTTGAGACCAATTAGCTCTTATAATAACTCTTAATTACAAACTGCATTTCTCTTAGGTCCGATTTCAGAACAGTTTCAAATCAAACGGAGCACAACAGGTCAATAAGCCAACTGGGATCCTGCATTTTTAAATAGAGGTCCAGAGCACAAAACCAGAAAGTTATTTTAACATTTATAAATTGCTGGTTAGGCCTCAGCTAGAGTAATGTGTCCACTCTGGGCACCACACATTTGAAAGGATGTCCATGCCTTGGAGGGGCTGCAGAGGTGATTTCCCGGAACCCTAACAGCAATGAGAGACGTTCATGGTGTGACAATCTAGAAAAGCTGGAATTTGATTTGCTTTGATTTATTATTATCACATATCTTAGTATACAGTGAAAAGTATTGTTTCTCGCCCTCTATACAGACTTAATGTGAGCTGCTGCTCCTAACAAAGGAATACTAATCATCTAGCATAACTTGCACCTACAGCACATAGAGAAGGAAAGGAGAGAGCGCAGAATGAGTGCAGAATTACAGTCATAACTAGGGTGTAGAGAAAGATCAACTTAATATGAGGTAGGTCTATTCAAATATCTGATGACAGCAGGGAAGAAGCTGTTCTTCAATCGGTTCGTACATGACCTCAGACTTTTGTATCTTCGTTATGGCAAAGAGGGATAAGGGGAAATTAAATAGAAATGTTTAAAATTATGATGGGTTTTGATGAGTAGATAGGGGGAAACTATTTACACTAGCAAGAGGGCCAGGAGTCTGAGAATGTGGATTTCATCCAACCAGCAAAAGCACAGGGGGAATAAGGAGACTTGTTTTTATGGAATGACTTTTCATGATCTGGAATGCACCGATTTAACAGATAGTTTCAATATTAACTTTCAAAAAGGAGTTGGATAAGTACTTGGAAAAAGAAACATTTTCAGGGTTATGTGAAAGAGCAGAATTAACTGAGTGGCTCTTACAAAGAGTTGGCAGGAGCACTATGGCCCGAATGGCCTCCATATGAGTTGATGAAAATAGCAAACTTACTTAAATGACAAACCCATTGTTGAAATTGCAAATTTATCATCATATATCATCATATATAAACTGTTTTGGGCTCAATAACTGTATAATGTTGCAGCTTTATGTAGCATCTTTAACATTAAAACATTTTAAAAGGTGGTTCACCAGAGGTACTAAGAAATAGGAAAATGAAGAAAATCCCAGCAGGGTGGAGTAAAACTTGGCTGAACAGGTAGGTTGTAAGGAGAGAGGTAAAAAGAGAGGCAGGTTTAGAAAGAGAATCCAAAAATGTGGGAATAGACACCCAAAACTAGAGCTGAGAAAAAAAGAGTGAAAAAGAGGTACAGTTCAGAAGAGACTGGAGTCAGTGACAGAGAAAATTTGAGGTAGGGGGTCAAGGCTGGAGGACATATGGGAAGAGATTTAGAAACAGACACATTTGTCAGATTTGAGATGTTGGGGTTTATGTAGAAAGTGACAGGCAAATAGGGCAGGATGCAAGCAGCCAGACTGTGAATGGGTTGGAGTTTCCCAAAGATTAAGAAGAGCGTTGGAACAATCAATTCTGGACATGACAAAGCATTTGAGCGGCATGTGGCTGAGGCAGGAGTGGAGGATGCAGGTGACCAATGTTACAGAAATGAAAGTCAGTGAGCTTTGTGATCGAAGGATGAGGGATCAGAAAGTTAGTTCAAGGTTGAACAGGATACTAAGATTGTAGCCTGGTCTGGTTCAGCCTGAGATGTTGGCTGGGAAGGGGATGGAACCAGAAGCAAAGGAATGGAGCTTTGCTCTGAGCGAAAGATGATGGCTTTCAATCTTCTCAATGTTTAACTGAAGAAAACAAAAACACGCAAGACTGAATACCTATGAGACAGCCTGACAGCACAAAGGTAGTAGAAGGGTCAAGTGATACAATCACAATGTAGTTCTCACTTTGCTTTGTGGTGCTATGTGAGAAGTCAATGCAAAGTTGTGGGTGGGGAGGGGTAACCCAATCTGGGCTATGACACACCTCTACCCAAATGAGTGTGACACTATTAGTCAGAATTAATTTCTGTTGATGCAGTAGCAGGTAATATGCTGGCAATACAAACTTGGAATCATGTTATCTATTTCTGCAGCAAGTTATTACTTATTATTAAATGATGCAAACTAATTGAATTTGAATTTCTGTTTCAGTACAGTGGTTTAGGAAAATAATTATTCTTTGAATAATAAGTGGCAAAAGCCACAGTCAAATCCTATAAAGCTTATTTATTTTTTATCAGCTCATCTAATATTTGGCTTGGATCAAACCCAAATTCTAAAAAGATGTGATTGATGTATCCAATGACATTGACTTCAACAAAGATATTAACTAAATAAAAAAAACTGGTTCTGAAACGTAAAGCGGTTCATTTAAAAGTTGAGAAAATATCTATGCTCAGTCAATGGTTAAAAATTCTCTCTTTTTTATGAAAAACAACATACCAACTCTAATGTTTATAACATACCAAGGCTCGAAGTGACATTAATCAACAAGGGAAAAAATAATGACGCTTGGGGAAATTGAACAAGACCTGCCCAATTCTTTACTTCTATCTTACAACACACAATGAAATCCAATGCAAAAAGCTGCAGGAATTAGATACCAATCTTTTCTATCCAGAGGCTTGAATAATTAAACAGTGGTAGGCTCCCGAATATTGTTGTCTAGATCCTTTGATGGGAACACCCTAAACATTCTGCAAATCAAAGAAAAATGCTGACATCATGCACATATATTTAAAACCAAAAGGGGTCATAATCAGGGCACATCTTTCATTGAAGATTCAACATAAAAATTCAATCAAACCAACTTTGCTTCTTGTCTAACAAAATATCTGATTAGTTTTTGCAGAAGTGAATGTACAGCTTTTGTTGCGTCATGCAGCAGCTACTGTAATCATATAATTAGGCTTCAACTCACAAATCATTTTCTATGTTTCTTTTATTTAAGTTGAATGCTAGGCCATAATTTGCTCTCAAATTAATGGAGAACCAAGTAGTTCTCACCATTATCCATGCACAACTGTAACTACAACTTCAGCCAAGTGTAGATGTGCAGTTTAACTCAACAATCCAGCAATTGCTATTCAAGTTGCATTGCTCCACCATTATATTCACTAAAATGACATCTCGCTGTTTGCCTCACCAATGAACAGCATACACAAAATATAGAATCCTGCCCCTGTAAGTTAAGCCCAAGTATCCTGTGATTATTTTTTATTAATTCATGGGATTTGGATGTCACTGGCTAGACCAGCATTTATTTCCTCCATCCACAATTGCCCTCGAGAAGTGGGTGGTAAGCAGTTTTCTTGCACCACTAATCAATGTGGTAATGGTGCTTCCACAAAATTGTTACATAGGAAACATTAGGATATTAACCCAGTGACATTGAAGGTGCGGCATGTGACTTGGTGCTCTCATGCTCCTTATGCCCTTAACCTTCTAAGTGGCAGAGCTTCTGCCCTTAACCTTCTAGATGGTAGAGCTCTCAAGTTTGGAGAGTGTTGTTAAAGAAATTACATAGTAAGAGTTAATTGCTGCCAGTCAATCTCTTTGGCACTGTAAAATAACTATTAAAATAGTAAAATATGGAGTCTCATTTCTTTATTTTAATTATTGAACAATTTTAAAAACGGACAACTGAAAATAAGTATTTAGGAACATTGGAGCTAAGAGCAGATGAGGCCCTTTGAGCCTGCTCTGCCATTCAATCAGATCATGGTTGATCTTTCCCAGGTCTCAAATCCACCTCCCCACCTATTCCCCATACTCCTTAACCTTTTTTTTGTTAGAAATATACCTGTCTCCTTCTTGGATGTACATTTGTGACTAATTAATAAATGGAAACAATGGAGTAAGTCATCCACTGCAATGAGAGCTTGTAAATACACTGTATAAAAAAGTAGCCTGCAGTGGGATACTTTTGAAATTTATAATGTTTGAAATTATACTTCAAGCTGGCACATCTGATGTGCTATGTATAATTTTACCAAGATATAAATTTGAATTTTTAAAAATACCTTGTGTTAACTGCAACATTTTTACTTTCTCTTTTTTATTCTCTCTCTTAATCCAATCCCTTTTCCCTCTGTTTATTTCTCTCCCTTTATCTGATTTGAAATTTAATTCACCCACTCTAATTGACACTTTCTTTTCAACCCTTGCATTGTTAACTTCACAGTCCTAAATCTGATTGGTTCACACAGGTCCCAGGTACCTTGTTTTCCTTGTTGCAGCTCGCATTTTCAACAACTTCCCCATTCAAAATTTTAAAAAATTATGGCCCCATGGTATATTCTATTGTCAGAGCTATGGTGCAGGTATAGGTAAATCTGCACATTGGCTCTCCTACTTTCTCAGCAAACTAATTTAGTTTTGTCTACTTACTCAGACATTAGGTTATGAACAAAGGCGCTATAGTCCCAGATAACCATGGGCTGCTTCCCTCCTTGAGAGGGAGAGCTGACTGGTGGTGATTTCACCTGAGGGCCTCCACACCTCAGGCGAGGGCCAAGATTGAAAAGGCCAGCCTTAGTGAACAACCCCAGCCAGTACTGGAATTGCTTTTGGTGTCATGCTGTGTCACAAATCAGCTGTCCAGCCAAGTGAGCTAAACTGACCCCCATCATTATGAATAGGATCCTACTTAAACCATACTTACCCACCTCTTACCGCCAATTTCTTTCTCTCTCTACTGAACCTGTCATTGTCCTTCCATTTTACCATGTGGTCATTTCTCCTCTGCCATTTTTATTATGTCATCTTTGCAGCATTAGAAGTAAAGTTCATTGTTCCATAAAACACTCTGATTTATTATTTCCAGGACTTCACTACTGAGCAACCCTCCTTACCTCCCCCAATCATCTCTTTTCCCCATGAAAACACTATTTGTCACCTATTATAACTTCATATCTTATCCTATTTCCTCACTTCGTATTTTAAAAAATCAATTTGAATTGCTTTTCAATTCATTTATAAATGATTACTCACTTTTTTTAAAACTAAGAAAATGGTCAGATTATTACTTATCGCACTAATGATGACTAAGGTTACGTTTTCCAGCTGAATTTTTAATCTTTACTCTTAATGTTAGCTGCAACCTGTGTATTCCACTGGTGGAAGTGTGACAAGTCTATTGGTAAAATCTACCACAGGAATCACGTGAGCAGGGAAATCAACCGAGGTTGGCAACACTGAGTGTGCCGTTATTGTTTGGCAAGGTGGATTTTCAAGTTAACACTTGTTAACTTCACCATAGCGCAGGGAAAAGCCACTGTAGAAGCATTCTAGCCTTATACTTAGATCTCAAAATATATTTTTCCTGATATTTCTGAGATATTACTTTACAGGTCTTTAGCCATTCTTCCCATATGAACCTAAGAGGTGAATTCCATTGAGCTATTTCATTATTAAGACATCCCAGCCAAAGACAATCATGTTGTCATCCAAGGGCATTTTGCGTAAGGAGTCAATAGCACTATGAATGATTTATCCATCGCTTTCTTTCAAATATTAACCAAACTGTTGTACATTTCCTGCCTGCTCTGAGTTTGTTTCAGAAATGTCCAACATTTGTGATGTTTCATTTCAGCTGTACAATTACATTTCCTGTCTGGCACGGTATATTTCTGTGTCACACTTCGGACGTCATTCTGCTTGCTAGCAAGAATCAATCATTCCTCATTCTGTCTAAATATCTCAGGCAGAGATATGCAGAACACAAGGGGCTCACAGCTGCCAACTCTCCCATTGTCATATAATTTGTCCCACGTTCATAGGTTTAAGGCACCAACAACATTGCATTTCCAGCTGCCTTATAATAATAAAAACAGAAGTCTAACATAGCATGCTCCCAGATCTCTTCCTCTTTTTTGACCCTCCCCAAACAAGAGATATCATGGGAATACATTTGTTACAGTCGGCAATGACAAATACTTGGAACCACATTTTAGACAACATCTTCTGAATGAGTCAGTCAGCTGAGTATAATGCATAAGGTAAAATTTACTGCAAGATAATTTTATGGAAAGTAAGTTTGCTTTTACATTTTATTAACTTAGTAAACATAAGTAAAAGCAAAAATATCAGATGATCTTGTTTAAGGAGAAAGGATTGCTTTTGAGACTTTATAGCCACATCATGATGTGTTCAGAAAGATTTCTTCCCATCAGGACAACTATTACCACTGCTACTGCTAAACTCCATTCCATCAGCTCAGCAGTAATAATGGGATCATATGACTCCATTGTCAATGGTTCTGATGTAGCCTGTCCACTTGAATCACCTGAATCACTTTCTCTAAGCATTTTTTACAACATTGCAAATGTGCTCAGAACTAAAAAACAACCAAAGGAAATCTACACCCTCCATAGATTTTAAATAAAACTCCACCCTAGAAATACAAACTTACCCAAGGTTCTAGCAGCTGTAGCCTGTCCCACATTTGTATTAGTTTTGTTAAGAATCAAGAAAGCCTCAAATGCAATCCTGATCAGCAAATTCCTCCATCTCCACCTAACAAATATAAACTTACCCAAGATTCTGGCAGCTAAACCCTATCCCACACTTGTATTGGTTTTGTTAAGAATCAAATAGGCTTCAAACTCAATCCTGGTCTGCAAATCTCTCCATAATCATGCTCCACCTTAGCTCTGTGATTCCATAAGACCATAAGATATAGGAGCAGAATTAGGCCATTTGGCTCATCGAGTCTGCTCTTCCATTCAATCATGGCTGATAAGTTTCTCAATCTCATTTTCCCACCTTTTCTCCATAACCTTTGATCCCCTTACCAATCAAGAACCTATCTATCTCTATTCCCTTCAGCCCTGTATGCCAGGATATGCCCGTTGCTCTTCAAACACTGGCCTCCTTTATATCATCGCTCCCTCTTACTGTTTTTCTGTTGGGATCATGGCACTTAGATATCCTGACCCCCTCCTGGGTTATCTCCATAACCTAGTTGCTTCTTTCTGCTTGAAGAGCCTCTGTGGTATCTGCCTCTTCTACTTTGTTTTTGGTCACCTTTTCTTAATTCTTTAGGACTTTGCTCAACCTTTGCTTTTTTTATTTGCCATGTAAAGCACCATGAGTCATTTCACTAATTCAATGCCCCTAATACGTCAAGTTAGTGTTTAATTTATCAGCGTACCAAGATGCAAGCTTATAAGTGAGTAAAGCATTTCAAATGTGTGTTGAAATGTCAAGTTAAAATGTATGACTGCAGAAGTATTTCTGATAAAACAGGAAAGTTGATTGTATAGAATTTTTTTTTCATTCATGGGCTGTGGGCATTGCTGGCTGGGCCAGCATTTATTGCCTATCCCTAACTGCCCTTCAACTGCATGGCTTGATAGATCATTTCAGTGAGAATTTAAGAGTAAACCACATTGTTGTGAGTCTGGAGTCAAGCGTAGGCCAGACCAGGTAAGAATGGCAGATTTTCTTTCCTAAAGGACATTAGTGTTTTTTTTAAGGCATTCAACAATGGTTTCAGAATTATTAGAATTTTAATTCCAATTTTTTTACTGAATTCAAATTTCACCAGCTGCAGTGGGATTCAAACCCAGGTCCCCTGAGAATTACCCTGGGTTTTTTTGGGTTACTAGTCCAATAACTAGTCCATTAGCCACCATCCTCAACAATATCAAACACATAATTTGATGCTAACATTGGAAAGCAGAATTGGTGAAATATAGTCACACTCTACTTCTAGACTGTGTTCAATTTAGCCTCCATTTCCAATGTTTGTTTCAGTCTTTTTCTCAATACAATTCAAGAAGGAACACATTGAAAATAATTCAGATATTTTACTACAATATAAGACATTTTGTTGAGGCTATTAACCCCAAAATACCACTCTGCTTTGGAATCAACATACTGAAATCATTAGCACAGTATTGTTTACATCTCTTTGAAATATATACCCATTCGATCAATGTCTAATATTTTAAAATGCCTACATTAACTTGGTGAACTAATAATGGGATCCTATCGAACGCAAAGAAGAAAGCACTACTATATATCTTTGTACATATTTTGTCATCTGCTCAGGATGTCTGAAAGTGCTTCACAATCAAAGAAAAACTTCTGCAATCATTATATTTTACTTCTCTGATCTTTCCCTCCTCCTTACACACACCTGCAGATGTCAGGTTCCTTATTTTTTTTCCTGTTTACGGATACAGTTCACTTTTTCTACAATATACAGAGAATCTCTGCAAAGATGGGAAGATAAAATGTGCATAATTCAAAGTAAATTCACTCAGCCCAGCAGTGCATGTTGCTCAAAGCGAACATAGTTATCTAGAGTTACAGCAACAAGCAAAATGTACCTCGGGAAGCACAATGGTTAGCATTGCCACTTACAGTGCCAGGGACCAGGGACCTGGGTTCAATTCCAGCCCTGGGTGACTGTGTGGAGTTTGCATTTTCTCCTCTTGTCTGCAGGTGCTCCAGTTTCCTCCAACACAGGTTAGGTTGATTTGACCATGCTAAATTGCCCTTTAGTGACCCAAGATGTGTAGGTTAGGGGGATTAACGGAGCAAATATATAGGGTTAGGTATAGAGCATAGGTGGGATGCTCTGTCAGACAGTCCTGCAGAGTCGATGGGCTGAATGGCCTCCTTCTGGACTGTAAGTGTACTATGATTCTGTGACTCATGCTTGTTCTGAATTCAGTTCAGGTTCAGTGAATTGACGGTTTTAATTTACGAAGTAACAGGCAACAACATATTTGTTCCTTCCTTATGAAACCGATACCACACTCAGTGTTTATGTGACGTACACAGGTGTATTATTATGAGTTTGAGATTCTAAACGTGGAAATATCACAAAACATTTGTCTAAGCCCTTTCAGGACAGGAGCCCAGCCTGACACCAGTCTACGCTGCTCAGGCTGTATCTTAATGCCCTCTGGAGTGGCTAAGAAGCCAGCGATTGTAGTGCAAAACTTTGGATACATAATAAAATCAATCTTGACAGTACCAGCCAGATCCCTAAAAAATATACTTTTTAAATAACTGCAATATTTTAATTCTCTTTCCCAAATAGAGCTTTATTAAGGCGTTTACTGAATAGAAACACTGGTCAATTTGAACACAACGATGTATTTATTATTGGGTAGAAAATAGGCATAATTTATTGATATTACATTCATTATACCCATTCAGTCCATGCAGTTTGTCATAATAACGCGTGTAATATTTCCACCGCAACATATGTAAAACAGTGACAAAGAAGGAATAACTTCAAGCTAAATTGTACCCTTTTTCGCCGTTTCTCAAAGTCGCTTCTGTGTTTTTTTTAATTTTAGGATTCCAATGCGTCGTTTTATTTTAAACACACATTTAAATAACGCATCCGCCTTTTGTGTTATTGAGATAAGAAGCCGTATCTTGAGCTGAATGACTGTCACTTATTTACTGCCCCGTTGCTTGAAATCTCACCCACTGGTAAACATGTTTTTCATATTTTTTTCAAAAAAATATGATCATGAGTCTTTTTAGGAATGGCGCGCCATGCATCTCGTGTTTAAAGCTTGCAGGTTGAGCTCTCCGAGCTATCCTGTCAGATTATTATTTGAACAAGAATATTGAGAAAGAATCAATCAATCGAACTGACTGGAAAATCGCGTCCTTCCAAGGTGTAATCAGACCAGTTTGGAGTATTTTCGAGCGTGATCATGCAACTCACTCCAGGGGTTCTCACATTGGATAGCTGTCCCTGATGGTGTGTAGGTATCTGTTGCAAACATGTCTTTCTGAACATTCGTACACACGCACGTTTGACAGCAGATTAAGTAAGTCTGTGATACGCAGTAACAACATTGTCCAGTCAAATGTCACTGCCCCAGCCCCAACCTTCGCATGGGGATGCCCGCAAGACCAACAGCGAGCACCCCTCTATATTACATGCCCCTCCATGCACAGCAGTAAACAGAAGATGGAGGGTGGGAATTGTGAAGTTTGTTCTACCCGCGAGAGCGAAACATTGGAAAAATTGTTTTAAACCTACTCCGGGTGTTGCAAATTGTACCTTTTGGTAAATCAAGAGCAGAAAGGTGGCAATATGACTAACCCACTGTTAGAAAATGAACAAATTGCCTCTCGGTTCCATGCCAGGAGAGATTTTTCATACAAATTAAACTATTTCCCTCATCGATTTTTAAAACGGAGATCAGTTACTTTTGTTTCACTGGAAGGAAATGTTCCTGGCGCAGATTTGTTGAAGGCTAGGGACGGTTTGGAGAGAAAGTGAAATTAAATGTCTCAAAAAATTGTGGCAATTTATGGCTGGTAATATTTATTTTTTTTATTGTTGACCTCGGAGTGGATGTTTGCAGTGCACTCCGCTGTTGGGTAGGGAGCATCGGCATTAAACAGACGCACAGACAATTCGATAGAGTTTGAGGGGACACCACTCGGCAAGAGTGGAACTAGTCACGCCGCCGACACGGGGACTGAACCCATGCCATTGAGTGTGGATCTGCATCCCTCGCTCAGCTGAGCTAACCGGCCACAATTACAACAATCGCCCCATCACTCATGCCGGCGTCGCAACGTGTTGAAACTTGCACCCAACAACTGGTCTTTGAGCGCAAACTGCAAGTTTGGTCCTTGCGGCCATGAAAGAGACACAGCATTAACCACCTGCTGGCGGACAGACTGAAAAGAAAAGCGGTTATCGCGCATAAAGGATAGCTTGCTCGAAAGTCAAAGCCCCTTCTTAAGTGTCAGAAGACTTCTAAATTAGCTCTAGAAATGAGATTTTTTCCTGTGTGAAAGCCCGTGAGGGGGTTCTTTCAAGTTAATCAGGGCCAGCAGACCGGAATAAAAATCCCCAGCAACGGTCCCAAAAGCAACCCCTTGAAATAAAGGTTAAAATGAGACGGGTTCCCTTGTCTGCGAATAGCGAACCCAATGTAAAGGATGGGAAGGATGAGACGGGCAGGCAACTCTCTTTACAGTTTTCCAGTTCGCACGCAAAATGTTACAGTTGCTGTCAAATAAATAGAGGCTCTTTGCTAAACAAAAGTTTCCCTGTATATCTGCGTGCAAGTTAGTAAACACCAGCGGCACCCTGTCAACAACAGGAATACGCGGACGGAGGTGTGTGCGCGCGTCTTTTGGTTAATATTTGATCCGTATTGGCATCACACGGACCCGGGTGCCCAATATCGCAGCCGGCCCGAGTGCCAGCTTGCCATTTAAACTCGCCAGTCTCTCAGGTACACCTAACACTGCGAATGTTCCAATTCCTGCTTTGAAGTGGGCCTTTAAATGGTCATAAGTCACTCGGTATGGTCCGGCCGAAAAACAACATATTCTAGGATAAGGTTTCTGTCAATCTTAAAGCAAAACTTTTCTTGAACAGGGGGTTCTCACCCACCCCCGACAGAAAATCCTAATACAAGACTATCGCATATTGACAGTTATTGAAAAAAAAACAGAAAGACTAATCTGCTTTACCCTAATTGTTGATAATTTCTGATTCGTTGCTCACTCTAACCCCAATAACAATATTGATGTTGAAATCACTGTCATATTTTAGGGGGGGGGGGTGGGTGCCACTTTCTTAACTTGTCAGCCCTTCACTATGTCCGGGTTACCATCTCGGCCATGCACAATCCCTAACAAATCCTCTTCTCTCAGACACAAACCCACAACCTCCCCATGTCCAGGGCAATCGGTTCAATGTCCGCCACTCGGAAAGGTATGACCTGTTTATGCTTCTAACCTCCCTCGCCACCAACATAAAACAAAACAAATGTTTAAAGAGAAGAAGCTCATGTGACATCAGACAGATACATCTTCAGCCCTCGAGTGCTTTTCACTCTTGTTCTCATCTAGAACTTCGAGCAGAAACCCGGCTCCCACCACGAAGCGAGTTATCCGCTTCCTCAGCTCGGGCTGGTCAGCTCCAATCCCAGCTGACCTCCAGCCACTTTTACCGACGACAGCAACAGCCATTTCGATCAGTTTCCAAGGAGAAACATGTGTGTGTTTGTTTTTTTTCGAAAATAATAACGCGCAGTTACATTGTAGGAGTCCCGCTTGGATGAATCCCACACAGGTCTCTCTCTCTCACAGAGGCAAAGCGAAGGAGAAAGGGGAACCTGGGGAGAGGGGGGCTGAAGGTAGAATGGTCGCAGACCAGCTGCACTGCTGATACACATTTGCGGCAAACAAGAATTAAAAACAAAACTTCAGACACTCTCTCGGTTAGTCAGAGCTCTCCAACAGGACGCCCCCACACTTTTGCCACCTTGATTTAACCCGCGGGTCAGGCCTGGCCCACAGCCTGTCAAACGCCGAGCCTGAGTCAAACACAGCAAACATCGCAGACAGGTGAAAGGAGCGGCGGTGGTGGGGGGGGGGGAGGTGGTGGCGGGAGGAAACAACAAGTCAATAAATTCACCATTTAAGACAGCCTTTCTGCTTGGTATGACCGAGCAGATACATTTTCTGCACACCCGCCGCCACGGGGAAAGATGCCCTTGGCCAGGGCTTGAGGGACAAAAGTGCCAAAAGTGCCAACTAAACGGGAGCCAGGTAAGCAGCAGCTGACAAGCCGCCAGAGACAGACAGCTAGCAGCGACCGACTGACTCA
Source organism: Carcharhinus amblyrhynchos (assembly GCF_965287045.1). Classification (NCBI taxonomy): domain Eukaryota; kingdom Metazoa; phylum Chordata; class Chondrichthyes; order Carcharhiniformes; family Carcharhinidae; genus Carcharhinus; species Carcharhinus amblyrhynchos. The sequence continues at coordinate 62,253,240 of NC_137335.1, forward strand.
ACCCGCCGACTAAATCAGAAACAATCACAAGAAGTGTTATTATTATTTATTCTATTCTTATGTGTGTGTGTGTGGGGGGGGGGGGGGCTGCGCGTAAGTCCAGTCCCTCAGACTCAAAATACACAACAAACTTCATTTTAATTTAAACAATCTCCCCCCGCCACCACCAACATCAGAAAACGAGTGGCTAATTTTCCTCAGAGAAAAATTAATTCCATTCCTTACCTTTTCTTTTCCTTCTCTGCTGTCATGGTTTTGGACGTTTTATAGAATAGAAAGAAAACAAGATCAGAAGGTGCTGTTGACAAATCGAAGCTCAATTTTTCAGTGCGATATGGATGGAAAAAATCATAATTTTTCTTTTTTTCTGTCTTGACTTTCTCCCCTTCTTTTAGCCGGCGAACTTTTTTCTCTCTCTCTCTCTCTCTCCCCTTTGCTTGTCAGTCTCTCTCTCTCTCTTATCTCTTCGTATTTGTGTGTGTGTGTGTGTGTGTATGTTTTTTTTAAAAAAAGTGTTCAGTTGGATCAATTGGTTGCGGTCATGAAGAAACCCGGAAACGAGAGGCGACCATACAGTCTCAGGAACACTGCTGAGGATTGTACGGCCACTTCGAGGCGAAGATCAATTATAAAGAGGACAGGCACGAGAAAAAGTTTCGCTCTTAACTTCCACTTGGGCGGGAGGTTCAATCTTGGGCTGAGGCGTGGTTTCTCTCTCTCTCTCCTGTCCTTCAAGGGCCGGATGACAGGTCTTCGACATGTGATAGGTTGAGGAGGGCGGCGTCCCGCCTTTCCCAATTGGGTCAATCTCTCTCTCTCTTGCCTCAACCTTTGGCCGCTGCCAATCGGAAGACCAGCCAGGGAGCACCAGTCATAATTACATAACAACTTTTTTTTTAACCCACACACGTATAAAAATGTTCTCGTCTGATAAGACCCAATTTGCTGAAGAAATAACTGGTGACGGCCACACCAGAGGAGGAAAACAAGAACCCCCTTCAAAACAACTTAGTGCAGAAGGAGGCCATTCGGCCCATCAAGTCTGCACCGACTCTCCAATAGAGCCTCTCACCCCCAGGCCCTATCCCCATATCCCCAAGTATTTACCCCATTAATCCCCACACATTGCTGCCTCACAGTGGCAGGGACCTGGGTTTCGATTCTCTGTTTGGGTCACTGTATGGAGTTCACGCGTTCTCCCCATGTCTGTGTGGGTTTTCTCCATGTGCTCCAGTTTCCTCCCATAGTCTGAAAGACGTGCAGGTTAGGTGCATTGACCATGTTAAATTCTCCCTCAGTGTACCTGAACAGGCACCAGAGTGTGGCAATAGGAGATTTTCACAGTAACTTCACTGTATTGTTAATGTAACCCTACTTGTGACGAGTAAGTAAGCTTTAACTTTAACCGGCACATCTTATAGCGCTAAGGGACAATTTAGCACATCCAATCTACCTAACCCACACATCTTTGGAGCACCCAGAGGAAACCCAAACAGACAAGGAGAGAATGTACAAATTCCATACAGGCAGTCACCCAAGACTGGAATCGAACCCGGGTCTCTGGCAATGTGAGGCAGAAGTGCCACTGTGCCACCCTGGTTTTGGCTTTGCATCTTTACAGTTAGCAAAAGGAGTCTTCAACTAATGGGAAATTTTGATCAAAGTGTTTGAAAACACTCATGAACAGAATGCTTTTGGATGGCATCATGACACAATGGTTAGCACTACTGCCTCACAGTCCTAGAGATCTGGGTTCGATTTTTGGCTTTGGAGACTGTGCGCATCTGCATGTTCTCCCCATGTCTGTGTGGGTTTCCTCCTGTCTCCTCCCACAGTCTGAAAGACATGCTAGTTAGCTAAATTGGCCATGCTAAATTCTCCCTCAGTGTACCCAAACAGGACTGGATTGTGGCGACTAGGGGATTTTCACAGTAACTTCATTGCAGTGTTAATGTAATCCTACATGTGACACTAATAAATACATTTTAAACTTTGTCAGTAGGGAATAGGAACATAGGAATTAAGAGCTGAAGTAGGCAAATTCAACCCTTCAAGCCTGCTCTGCCATTCAATCAGGCCATGGCTGAACTCTCCCGAGTCTCAAATTCACTTCCAACCTGTTTTCTATATTCCTTAACCCATTTCTTTAAAGATAGACATCTCCTTCTTGAAACCATTTAATGATTCAGATTCCACTGAGCTGTGGGGCAGTGAATCCCATGAATTCACCACCCTCTGCAAGAAGTAGTTCCTCTTCACCACAGTTTTAAATCTACTGCCTCTCAACCTATACCTCTGATCTCTCAATCTAGATTGCCCCATAAGAGGAAACATTTGGTCTATGATGACCCTATCAATCCCTTTTAGAATTTGTATACCTCAATCAAATCCCCTCCAAATCTTCTTATGCAGCCTCCCATCCATTGACTCTGTGTAAACATCCCACTGCCTCAGCAAAACAGCCAGCATAATTAAAGACCCCACACACCCCAGACATCCTCTCTTTCACCTTCTTCCATTGGGGAAAAGATACAGAAGTCTGAGGTCACATACCAACCGACTCAAGAACAGCTTCTTCCTACTGTCGGACATATGAATGGATTTACCTTGCATTAAGTTGATCTTTCTCTACATCTTAGGTATAACTGTAACACTACATTCTGCACTCTCTCGTTTCCTTCTCTATGAACGGTATGCTTTGTCTGTATAGCACACAGGAAATAATACTTTTCACAGTATGTTAATACATGTGACAATAATAAATCAATCAATCAATGCTTAGGGATGTCTTATGAATACTTAATGACAGTACTTAAATATGATAGAATCATAGTGTGATTCCAGCAGAGATGGAGGCCATTCAGCCCATTACATGCTTGCTGACTCACTGCAACTCAGCTAGTCTGACTGGCCTTTTCTCCTCTGGACCTGCATTTCTTTTCCTTTCCAGTTCTTTTCCAATTTCTTTTCAAATGCTACAATTGAATCTGCTTTCACCACATTTTCAAGCAGTGCATCCCAGATCCCAATCACTGTGTACAAGAGCTTTTCCTCATGTCATCCTTGGTCTTTTTGCCATTCACCTTAGATTAGTGTCCTTGGGCTCTCGACTCACCAACGAGAATATACCCTCTCGGTCTAATTTGTCTCAACATCTCATGATTTTGAATGCCTCCCATCAGTCTACTCTCAATCTTCTCCTGCCTAAGGAGAACAACGTGAGAAGTCTCACAACACCAAGTTAAAGTCCAACCAGTTTATTTGATAGTAATCCCACAAGCTTGTGGGATTACTATCAAATAAACTAGTTGGACTTTAACCTGGTGTTGTGAGACTTCTTACTGTGTTTACGCCAGTCCAACGCCGGCATCTTTACATAAGGAGAACAACTCCAGCTTCTCCAATCTATCCAACAATTGAAGTCCCTCATCCCTAGAGCAATAACATAAAATCATTGCTGATTGTACTCATAAACAGAAATGTCCAGCAGTTTTCAAAATAAATGCTTTTAAGATAAGTAGTCTAAATTGTAGGTCTTGACACTTCAGTGTCTGTCTCTATCCCTATATGGTAGTATTAATTTCAGAAAGCTTTGCTGGTTTATTCGACTTATTGATTAGCATTTCCACACCAGAGTGAATTCATTAAATATGAGCAAAGCTTTACTTTGATTTGAAATAGCTTGAGAATACAGGACATGCAGCAGCTGTTCTCCACTTAGTATCAAAATCCATGGGTCGGAATTTTACCAGCCTGCCCGCCCTGGGAATCGGAGCATGGGAACGTCTGTTGACCTCAAGCTGGATTTTACGGTTTTGGGACAAGCGAGGCTGTAAAGTCCCACCCATGTAGTCTGCAATCCCACCCATGCAGTCTGAGACCTGACTTCAAGGGTCCACCAAAGTATATTGAAATGCAGAAGAATAAAGAGACAGGTTACAAGTGTATAGAGGGTCTCTGAAAGAATGTAAATATTTGAAAGAGGATCAGTATTTTATCACCTGAAAGACCTGCCATGACATTGAAGTTCCCGTATAAATTTGCTGTTAAATGATTATGAGCTGGGAAATGACTTTACATACAATCATAGAATCCTGACAGTGCAGAAGAGGCCATTCAGCCCATCAAGTCTGCACTGGCTCTCTGACAGAGTATCTTACCAAGGTCCTTGTCCCCACCCTATCCCTGTAACTCTGCACAGTTACTGTGGCCAAATTGCTAATCCATCTAACCTACACATCTTGGGACACTAAGGGGCAATTTAGCATGGCCAATGCACCTAACCTGCACATCTTTGGATGTGGGGGGGAAACTGGAGCACCCAGACGAAATCCACGAAGACACGGGGAGAACGTGCAAACTCCACACAGACATGATGTGGAGATACCAGTTTTGTACTGGGGTGGGCACAGTAAGAAGTCGCACAACACCAGGTTAAAGTCTAACAGGTTTATATGGAATCACAAGCTTTCGGACCGCTGTTCCTTCATTAGGTGAACAAACCTAGCTTATTTTAACCATTAAGTATGTCTGATGGAAGACTGGAAACTTGGCCTGCTTCAACTTCTTACATTTAGTTATATGGTACACATAGATCTGAAGGTTTAAGGGATATAAATGGTTCCCAGGATCCAAATGCACGCATACAATGAATATCAGAATGATATTCAGATCAGATTAAAGCATGCATGTAAAGGGAAGTAATAAACTTTTATATGGGAAGTAACTTTAAGTTACAGGGTGATGCTTTGGTAAAGTGCATTCATCCGATGTCCTTACCTACATCTAAACTATAGAAGACATTTTGTAATGCTAGTTGGGAACCTTGCAATTCTTGACATTAGTTTTATTTCCAAAACAGGATACTGTGGAAACTTATAATAATGTGACCTCTTCACATTATTATAAAGTGGAAAGAGCAGCGCTCCAAAAGCTCGTATTCCAAATAAACTTCTTGGACTTTAACCTGGTGTTGTGAGATTTCTTGCTGTGCCCATACAGACAGTCACCGAGGGCTGCAATCGAACCTGGGTCCTTGGAGCTGTGAGGCAGCAGTGCTAATCACTGTGCCACCTGCCACCCTAACTTTAATACTGCAAATCTCAATTTAGAACATCTTAATACCAATTAGCAAAGTCAAGGCTGTGGAATACTGCCACTTTTGTATAACTGAGAACTGTTTTCTGCTTTATAATAATGTGAAGGGGTCAGTGTTATTATAAATTTCCATAGTACCCTATAATGGGAATAAAACTAATGTCAAGAATTACGAGGTTCCCAGCTAGCATTACAAAATGTCTTCTAGGGTTCAGATGTAAAGCAGGACATCAGATGAATGTACTTTACCAAAGCACCATCCTGTAACTTAAAGTTACTTCCCATACAAAACTTTATTACTTCCCTTTACAAGCATGCTTTAATCTGATGTGAATATCATTCTGAAATTCATTGCATGCATACATTCGGATCCTGGGAACCATTTATATCCTTTAAACCTTCAGATCTATGTGTACTATATAACTAAATGTAAGAAGTTGAAGCAGGCCAAGTTTCCAGTCGTTCATCAGACATACTTAATGGTTAAAATATTTTGTTCACCATGATGGTTGCATCTTTAAGAGCAGGGGTGAATGGGACGGGAATAAGGATTTTTTATTTTTAATTCGTTCTTGGGAGATGGTCGTTGATCAGATCATCGCTGGCAAGGCCAGACTTTATCTTCCATCCATAATTACCCTTGAGCAACCGGTAGTTAGCCACCTTCTTGAACCAGTGCAATCCATATAGTGTAGGTGCAGTCACTGTGCTGTAAGGGAATGAATCCCAGGACTTTAACCCAGTAGTGATGAAAGTAAGGCAACATAGTTCCAAATCAGAATGGTGAATGATTCAGGGGAGTTAACGTGCTCTTAATTCATATGTTTGTATGTTCATACCTAATGCCTTTGAAAGCCAATGGGAAATGGTTAAATTCTGTCTTGTTGAAGTGGACTTTGTAAGACATTCAAGTGGCACTAAGTTACACCTCATTTACCACTCCAAGCCTGAATATAGTCCAGGTCTTGTGTGCACCCCAGACTGCTTCAATGTCTGAGTATTTCTGAATGGTACTGAACAATGTGCAATCATCAGTGAATATTTCCACTTCTGACCTTAAGTTGGAGGGAGAGTCAATGATGAAGCAGAAGGAAAAGAGTCTGAAAAACTCTTGCATTGATATCTTGAGACTGAAATGATTAGTCTCCCACAGCCACAACTATTTCCCTTGTGCTAGGTATGACTCCAAGTACTGCTTTCCAGTGTTCACCTTTTCACTCTTAGTTTCTTCTCCAAACTTTTTGCAACTGATCTATTTCCCTGCCTTTTATCTTTCCAGTCTAGGAATTGTTTCACATTTAAGGCAATTAAGTTCAATTATGCCACTTTGCTTTGGTTATTCTGAGAATGTATATAACTTCTCAAAGTTGTACCCCTATCCTGGATAAATAGACTATGGCTCATCTATTAGCTAAAACTTGAATTTCAGATTCATTTTTGCCCAGAGCATCTGCTTCAGTTTGGCAGCGCACTTGTAATGTCAGCAATTCATGGGAACAAAGCCCTATCCTCGTACATTTTACATACAAATGTTCAAATTACATATATTAACTGCAATAGTTCTTTTCTATTTCCAGACTTCTGTCATTCAGAGTCCTAAGCACAATGATAACCTTTAGGTTTCCACAAATAAGTTGTGTTATTCAACTCTGATGAGTCACTCATAATTGGACATTAGAGAACTTGGAAGAAGGTAGTGACCACTGTTCAGGAACAAAAGGATGTTGAATTCTAGGTTGAGGGAACCAAAATCACAAACAAAATTTCAGTTAAAGAAAATTTGCATTGGTATATTGCTGTTTATGACCCTCAGAAAGCCCCAAAACACCTTATAGCTAATGAAGTGGGCTGCATGGTGGCACAGTGGTTAGCACCGCTGCCTCACAGTGTCAGGGACCTGGCTTGGGTCAGTGTCTGTGTGAAGCTTGCGCATTCTCCCTGTGTCTGCATGGGTTCCGTCCGGGTGCTCCGAATTCCTCCCACAGTCCAGAGGTGTGCGGGTTAGTTGGATTGGCTATGCTAAATTGCCCCTTAGTGTCAGGGAACTAACTTGGAAAAGTACTCAGCAACCAAGTTGTATAATGTTCCCACACACAGAAATATGATAACCAGTTAATTGCTTTGTGACGTTGATTGAGGGATAAATATTTGGACACCATGGACAATGTGTCTGTTTCCCTTTGAAATAATGGGATCTTTTAACATTCACCCAAGAGGACAGCTCATTTAGAATTTCATCTAAAAGATGGCACTTACAACAGTTCAACATTCCTCTGATATGTCAGCCTCGATATTTTTTCTGCTTAAGTGGCTGGAATATCCCATGACATTCTGGCTCAAAGATAAGAGCGCTACCTTCTGAACCACAGCTGACACACATCAAAGGGAGACCAACTTGTACTCACAAGCAATGGAAATGGTCATGATGCATTGTTGACTCCTCCATGAAGAGTCCTCTGGGATGAAGTAGAAACGGTCGAGAGCTTCAAGTTTTTAGGTGTCCAGATCAGAAACAACCTGTCCTGGTCCCCCCATGCTGACACTTTAGTTAAGAAAGCCCGCCAATGCCTCTATTTTCTCAGATGACTAAGGAAATTTGGCATATCAGCTCACAAACTTTTACAGATGCACCTTGGAAAGCATTCTTTCTGGTTGTATCACAGCTCTCAACCATTTCTACTTCATCCCAGAGGACACAGCTTGGTATGGCTCCTGCTTTGCCCAAGACTGCAAAAAAAATACAAAAGGTAATGAATGTAGCCCAATCCATCATGCAAACCAGCTTCCCATCCTTTGACTCTGTCTACACTTCACACTGCCTATGTAAAGCAGCCAGCATAATTAAGGACCCCACACACTCTGGACATTCTCTCTTCCACCTTCTTCCTTTCGGAATAAGATACAAAAGTGTGAGGTCATGTACCAACTAACTCAAGAACAGATTCTTCCTTGCTGCTGTCAGACTTTTGAATGGACTTACCTTGCATTAAGTTGATTGTTCTCTATACCCTAGCTTTGATGTAACACTACATCCTGCATTCTTTCATTTCCTTCACTATGAATGGCATGTTTTGTCTGCATATGTACAAGAAACAATACTCTCACTGTAAATACATGTGACAATAATAATATTGTCAAATCAAATAATAAGTCAAATCTAATCTTACAAATAGATCTGCAACACCAGTCTGCAAAATTCAGTTACCTAGCACTGCGTTTTTGGCACAGCACATGCTGTTTGGGGCCTGAAACATGGTCAGCAGTAAACACTCACACTTCGAGAGAGGACCGTACCTAATACCATTTTGGGTAGGCCTGACACAGGGAACATACAACAGAATGGACAGGTAGTGAGGTCAATTTGTGTGTAACTTTGATTTGACTTGAGCGATAACATTCCCAACTTGAACATTCTAATTAGTTCAAAAAGTAGAATTCTGTGGGTGCCAGAGTCTGAAAAAAAATAAACAGAAAATGCTGGACGTACTTAGCAGGTCTGGCAGCATCTGTGGAAAGAGAATCAGAGCTAATGTTTCAAGTCTGTGACCTTTCATCAGAACTGGAAAATGTTAGAAATGGAATTGTTTTTGAGCAAGGTGTGGGTGGGAAAAAGTCAAAAAGGTATGTGATAGGGAGAAAGATGGAACAGGTTGAATGACAGAAGAGGTAGACTTACAGGGCCAAAGGGAATGGTGATGGGGCAAGAAAAGATACAGAAAAAAAATCCTAAAGTGTATGTGCTGCTGATTAAAAGCAAAAATAGGACAGAAAACTTAATCAAGCCAAGAAAAGGCACCCAAAAATGGGTTCTAATTCCTTCTCTTAACCTTGCACAGCTAAACATTCCCTACTGCAGGGAGGAGTGTCTCCAAGAGCCCTAAATGAAGAGATCACCAATTACTTTCAGGTTAGTTGCTTCTGCTTACTGCTGAGGTAGTCGGAGAGTACTGCTATTTAAAGTTGCCAAAGTCTTAAAGGACTGGTGTGACATATGATAAAGGCCTTGGTTCTAACTTCTAGCGTTTTGATCAAGCACTTGCTCTCAGTCCTGTGCGCTGTAGTTTCAATGCCCATTGGATTTGAATCCACTCCCTGGACCATGCTGAGGGAGCCCTGTACCACCGACCTGTGTGTGAAAAAATTGTGGTCATCTGTTGTATCCCCATATGCGCTTTCAGGTGGTGAACACATTTGCATGTTGGAAACACACCTACTGACAATTAAGCCTGTTAAGGGCCAATTGAAAGTTATTTTGTGTGGCCTGTCTACTTCTAAGGTGGGCAAGTAGGCTGATTGGCCAGACGGGTTTTATGTTTTAGCTAAAACCTTGATGCAGGGTGGTATGAAATTTCAGGACTGAAACAAAATATAAAAAGGCATTTGGAGACTGAGATTTGAATTTGAATGTGTTGCCCTATTATGGTTTGCTGTACTTCTTCATCAGGATTCAATTTGTACAGGTCTGCAACTCCATGACACAGCTTCGCAGTGGCTGTTCCCTTGAAGGGGCCCATTAGAAACACCAACCTACACTCTCCCTTTTCTCAGCACCTGTCCTCTTCCTGCCCCCATCCCCTAAGCAGCACTGAGCCATTTCAATTTGTGTTTCGCATTGGCTGCCTATTAATAGGCCAGTCAGCATGAAATCGGGTTCTGGGACTGATCACAGCTGGAATCACATTTGATGCCCACCAAGTTAGCGTGCCCATTGGACACAAACTTCAGGTCAATGGTTCAGGTTTGTGACCTTGCTTCAGAAAATGACAAAACTGCATAATATTCACAGCTCAGTGAGATTCGATCTATCTGAAAAATCTACTCGTGAGAAGAGCATTGAAGTGGTTGGAAAGGTCACACCAAGTGGTTTACGATGAAACCGTGAATATCATAGATGAGTTTCCACTGCACTATCCATTTATTGCTCCGGGTAGCAATTGATTTCTTCACCTTACATACCACCATATGATGAACATATATAATTATTCTCAGCGTTGTTCCAAGCTAATGCCATTAGAATTATTCTAAATCTTCTAGATGCCTTTACTGCCTAAAACCTTCTTGACTCTCCATCTTCATAAACATCCCTAAAATCTATCTCTTGACCACACTGTGGGTACATTGCTTGGTGTATATTTCCTCCTTCCTCCCCTTATGAATTATATTGGTACAAATTGCAATATTGAGACTGACTGGAAACCCCTAATTGTTTTTCTTTAAGACTAAAGCCACATTTCAGTGACTTGGGACCTCAGTCAAAGATGGATGAAGATTTGTATCACTGTACCTTTCTACATTCTAAGCCATTGAAATGGAGGCAATCAGTCTGCAATGGGAACAATGGCCTTAAAATAGCAAGAATGGTGGCCTCCTCCTAACCCATTAGCAAAGTAACCAGGCAATCACCTAGGCAATCAATTGATGGAGATAAATCTTTGGACATAATCACTTGGACAATAGAACCCTGGCTGAGGGAGAAATTCCCAATCATAACCTAATCAAGTTCCAACTGGTATACACTAACCATGACCTATTTGGGTCACTCGGTAGCTGGAGAAAAATGTTGTATATCAAGACAACACTTTGTGTATTTAAGCACCTGCTTTTTCTGCAGAACCGGATATTCAACTTTGATGCTGAATTTAGAATAGTTCTAATGGCATCAGCTTGGAACAACACTGAGAATAATTATAATGGTTCATCATATGGTGATGTACAAGCCTGGATGGGTTCGCTTTCTCTCTCTCTCTCCACCCAACTTGGAAGCTTTGAACCCTGTTTATTGATTTTGTAAAAACTGTGTGTCACATACAGAGATTTGTTTCAAAAACTCAACCCAGTCTCCTGATTTACAGACAATTAATCTGTCTACATCTTCAAACTGCCTCAATTCAGAAAGCACAAGGAGCTTCAATTTCAGCCTGAATCAACAACTTCAAGAGCCGCATACTCCTTTAATTTTACTGGACTCTGAATTGCTAAATCTATCCTCCCACTCTGTAATTTATCTGTTTGTGTGAACTTTGTGTGCATGTGTGCGTGAAAGCCAGAGTGTATTTTTCATTATTTCATTTAGGGTGAGATACAAAATAAATTTTCTTCTTAAAAATTCAAGAATAAACTATCTGATCATGGCTTTAATGATCACAGCACGTAACCAATTAAACTCCCATACAACTAATAAGTATGTTTTTTTTAAACATAAGCTGTTGCAGTTAAATGAAGGGAGGCGCCATTCAACTCCTGCTCACTTGATCGTAACTGACATTTTGAGGTTGCATCTGGGATTAAACTCACAGAAAAATGAGGACCTGGAAGCAGGAAAACAAGTTTATCCCCAGAAATATATCTTTAAAAACTTCTATTGGATTTTCTTGTGGTTTGCAGTGCTAGATTACTTAAAATGTCCACATTTAAGATCAGTACCTTCCTAGAACAGAGTGAAGTAATGTGAGATAGTTTATAAACATGATCCGTTGAGGCATTAAGGAATCTAGTTAGGCATTCAGAAATAAATATCCATCCAAAACTGCTAACCTGGCAGTGCCAACGTGTGGCTGGGAGCAGTGCCGGGGCAGTGGCTGGCCAGCTGCCTGACCAGGCCCCTCTCATCTGGGGGCTATACTCTCCTTTGTGGCCCTGGGGGATCCCCTGACAGGTTCACATCTGGGTGCCATCATGATGTCATGTTGGTGAGATTTGAAAATACAACAAGTGAAGAATTTATGGTGGGGGGGGGGAACGCGATAATTATATTAAAATATATGTAAAATCATTAAAGTAAGTTATCACCCTTTGAGGCGTGAGCCTTGCTGTTTCACCGGTGAGTGGCGGGGAAAATCATCGAACACGATTTCACTGGAGAGAATCGCATTTCCTGATTCTCTCTGGATTTTCAGCCAGCATCACCGTTTTCTCTGATGGGCTGAAAATCACCCCCACTGCCTGCTGAATTTTGTTATCCAGAGTGTGTGTATGTATGAGTGTGTGTGTGTTGTAGTGTATGTGCTGTACTGCGTGTGTGTTGTAGTCTGTGTTGTAGTGTGTGTGTGTATGTATGTGTGTGTGTGTGTGTGTGTTGTAATGTGTTGGTGTTGTAGTGTGTATGTGTGTGTTGTAGTATGTGTTGTAGGGTGTGTGTGTGATGTGTGTGTTGTACTGTGTGTTCTGTTGTGTGTGTTGTATTGAGTGTGATATAGCGTGCATGTGTTGTAGTGTGTGTGGATGTATGCGTGTGTTGTAGTGCATGTGTGTGTCATTATGTTGTATAGTGTTGTGTCTTATAGTGTGTGTGTATGTGTCGTCTGTGTGCGCTGTAGTGTGTGTGTGTGTGTGTCAGAGCATTTTGATTGATCAGGTTAAATCCCAGATTTTCTTTCTAATAACTGAAGACAATGCTTGTGTGCTCACAGTTAAATGCCCACAGAATTGGCAAGTACATCCATTTTTTTAAAAATCCTGTTGCGGTCAACTGAGGAGAAAGAAAAGTGGGGAGACATTTGACTCCTCACCTCCTATATCATAACAGTATTGTACCTGGGAATTCAGAACTGTATATTCAGGTTCCCCACAGTAGCCCCTGCTCCAGGACACTACCCAATGGAGGAGACAACAGTGTGAGATCAAAACTCAGTAACCAATACTTGGTAATTCTATAATTAGAAGCACACATTGCATCAACATATTTGTAATATTTAAAGTATCATTATGCATGTGTCCATAGTTGCTATCTGAGATTTTATTCAACATTTTACGCTGATATAAGCTGAGGTTTTTTTTAAATATTCAATATTTTCCTAGTTATTGAAACTTTTTTTTACCTTGTTTCCATTATGGTATTTTCTCAATCCATACCTGTTTTTCATTCCTGTTTATATGCGAATAGAACTGTTTAGTACATTGGCAGTTCACTCTTCCTGGTATTACTGTAACAGTTCTGGAATGTAAAGTCAGCTGTGGTTCTCTTTTATCCCGTGGCGTTTACTATATATACATTTAAATTTTGTTTTGTCTAACATTTCCAGGTTCACTCTTACCCACGTCTAACCTATGTATTTTAAATGTTACAAAGTTTTTGCATGGGCATCAATGGACGTAAGAGTATGCAAAATTTATCCTTAATGCTACCTTTTGCAAAAATGTTAACTTACTGTTAAAATTTATATCAAGAAGCAGTCTATTGTTCAAAAACATAAAAACTTCTTATGATGTGGGGAGTGGGCACAGTAGTTAGCACTGCTGCCTCACAGTATCAGGGACCCGGGTTCAATTCTGGCCTTGGGTCACTGACTGTGTGGAGTTTGCATATTTTCCCCATGTCTGCATGGGCTTCGTCCGGGCACTCCAGTTTCCTCCCACAATCCAAAGATGTTTGGGTTAGGTTGATCGGCCATGCTAAATTGCCCCTTGGGGTCAGGGGGATTAGTAAGGTTAATACACGGGGTTATGGGGATAGGGCCTGGGTGGGATTGTTATAGGTGCAGGCTTGATGGGCCGAATGACTTCCTTCTGCACTGTAGGGATTCTATTCTATGATAAGGTTACCATTTTATAATGCTAAGAGTTGCATTAATGTGTACATCATTAATTTACTGCACTCGCTAGGAAGTCTTGTGATGCAGTGACAGTGTTCTGACCCTCTAGGTTGAAGTTCAATACTTTCTGGCCATGGAAGTTGCATTCAACGCAGTTCAAAGGGCTGATAATCAGCTCGGAAATCCTTCCCCCACTATTCCCCAATGGATAAAAATCAAATGTGGTGTAAAGATATGATAACAACAACCATATTCTGTAAAGTTAGTATTATTTACTGTTAAAATAATCTGATTTCAATTTGGCTATCATTGTGAGTAATTGTCACAGAAAAAGCCATGTATGCCCGAGGTCTGAATCAGGTGGTAATAGTTGCTTAAGAATAAATGTCAATTATCAAATGGATCCTTTTGATTCCACAAACTTCAATCTTCTCAAGTTTACTAGAACCTGAGTTCAAAAGAAATTAAATTGAGAAAAACTTCATTGGCCATGCTAAATTGACCCTTAGTGTCAGGGGGGACTATCAGGGTAAATAGGTGTGCCTACGAGAATAGAGACTGGTGGGACTGTGATTGGTGCAGACTCAATGGGCCAAATGGCCTCCTGCTCACTGTAGGGTTTCTATGTATGTTTCTATGTAGAAGTTGCTGCAGTCAATGTGTTGGTAATATGAGGGCTCAATTATGAAAGCCTTGCAGTAAGCTCAGTGTAGTTACATTGAGACCTCAAACAGATGATAGGTTAAGTAGAATGAATTTTGCTGTGCTAATTTCCAAGGACAAATCTTCAGAAGAGTAATTAACTCATTTGTGAGTTTGCTCTTTTTTTATGTTGCAATAATTACAGTTTTAGCTCTGTGAAATTATTTGCACCTATATTCCTGTTTAATGGTTGCTTTAGCCTGTCTACTACTTATTGCACTGTTTCAAAACAGAGTATTGTTGTAATAATGGACTGTAATTTATCCAGTATGAGGATTATTGTAGATAAGATGACTGTCACATTTTGGGACTTTATACCTGCACAAAATGAAATATACCAAATAAAAATATTGCAACTATTAATTGCTATATTTTAACAAATACTTCCTTCTTTTCAGTGGCATGGGGCACTTTTGTTACAGGATCTCAGATTCACCATGAATCTGTGTGTATCTTTATTTAGTGTCATGATAAATGGAGTGATAACCAGGATTACTGGTGGATTGCACATGAGATAAAGCTTCTGGCCAAAGTGGGGGGCAAAGTCTGCTCTCAGCAAGCCTTGAGAAACCATTGAAAGAAGGATCCATTAAATCCAGACTTGTAACACTTTGGCTCACATGCATAAATCAGAACACCATGCACACTCATGTTATCCAGAACATTCACAGAGATAAAGAAAAATGACTTCAATTGTCTAACTTTAATCTGCAAACATGTTTTTAAATTTGTTTCAATTACGATTCATAATTGTCCACATGATAATTGAAACTTTGTATTTTTCAATTATTAGAAAATTGCTTTTAGGTTGTGGGAATAAAATAATTATCACCATATTTAAAGCATACTATCATTTCTTGCCTGCTATTAATTGCAGTCAATGATTAGACTGCGTGACAGTAAACCAGTACGAAAAATGCTGTCAATTGCAACATTTCCCCAGAATTGTTCTAAATCCCATTTACCAAATGGCAGGACCTGTTTAAGAAGGAACGATTGATCTTGAGTTTCTGTTAATTTGTGTGAGGAAGTGTCTCCAATTGACAATTACCCAAAGTCTCCTGATTGAGCTTAGTCTTTGAAAAGAAATCAGTCAAACACTAGTGACTATATGACGCCGTGGTGCAATAACATGTAGAATCCACAGTGCAGCTGTCAAGGAAGTTGGGATCTGGCCATCAATGAAAGTCAATGAAACACTGTGCTCATGCTATGCTGGGGGAGGCAGTGGTGTAGTGATATTGCCATGGGATTTGCAATCCAGTAGACCCAAAGTAATGGAAACATGGGTTCAAATCCTACCATGGCAGGTACTGAAATTTGAATTCAATAAAAATCTGGAATTGAATGCTGAAATCATTGTTGTAAAGGCCCATCTAGTTCAGCAATGTTCCTTAGGAAAAGAAATCTGCCACCCTTACCTGGTTTGGCCTACACCTGGCCACTATAATTAAGAATTCCCACCAATGTCTCTACTTCCTCAGAAGACTAAGGAAATTTGGCATGTCAGCTGTGACTCTCAGCAACTTTTACAGATGCACCATAGAAAGCATTCCTTCTGGTTGTATCGCAGGTTGATTTGGCTCCTGCTCTGCCCAAGACCGCATGAAACTACAAAATGTAGCCCAATCCATCACGCAAACCGCCTTCCCATCCATTAACTCTGTCTACACTTCCCGCTGCCTTGGAGAAGCAGCTAGCATAATCATGGACCCCACACATGCTCCAGACATTCTCTCTTTCACCTGCTTCCACCGGGAAAAAAATACAAAAGTCTGAGGTCACGTACCAATCGACTCAAGAACAGTTTCTTCCCTGTTGTCATCAGACTTTTAAATGGACTCACCTTGCATGAAGTTGATCTTTCACTACACCCTAGCTATGACTGTTACGCCGCATTCTGCGCTCTCTTGCTTCCTTCTCTATGAACAGTATGCTTTGTCTGCAACGTGGAAGAAACAGTACCTTTCACTGTATACTAATACATGTGACAATAATAAATCAAATCCAATCAAATCAAATTAAATGTGACCCCAGATTCACAGCAATGTGGCTGATTCTCAAATGCCCTCTGAAAGGGGTGTCAGGGATGGGCAATAATTGCTGGCCCAACCAGTGATGCTCGCTGAATACAAAAAAATGATAGGGAGGTGTAGATTAGATAAATTCTTCCTTTTGTTTGTGAGTCATGTTGTTTTCAGAGAAGCGTCATATGTTGCCAAGTTACTCTCATTCCATGCAGTCTTGGTGGAGCCGGTGGTGGAGAAATATGTCACGTTTCATTCAGGTTTGAAGAAGTGTCTAAACTGAACGCTCTCTCAGGTATTTTGCTTGTTCTCCATTACTTCCAACTTAGGTTATCATGTTGATGATAACAGTATCTAATTTCTTACATCAGAAAATGGCAGTTGTAAGTTGTTTATGATCAAACAAGCTGTTTTCTATACTCCTGTTATATGGAAAA
This sequence comes from Carcharhinus amblyrhynchos, assembly GCF_965287045.1. Taxonomy (NCBI): domain Eukaryota; kingdom Metazoa; phylum Chordata; class Chondrichthyes; order Carcharhiniformes; family Carcharhinidae; genus Carcharhinus; species Carcharhinus amblyrhynchos. The sequence continues at coordinate 62,270,034 of NC_137335.1, forward strand.
GCAACCCTTAACCGTACGTAAAATTTGACATGCCATATCATTAAGTGAAAAGACAATTAAAAAGAACAGGTTGTACCTATTTCATTTTGCTTGCATTTACATTGGTAACACCAGTCACTATGCTCAAAATATAATACATTGTGTGAAATGTTCTTCCATGTTTTTATGGATAGGATGTGTTAAACATGCTGGCCTTTAGTTCCATTGTAGAAATTACTGCTGCCACGCAATGTTTTGTTTATAATACACTGATTGCAACGTAATACAATTTACCTCTTGTACGATTCCAACTATTATTGGAGCTTTTCAATTCACATAATCGAATACTATAACAATCCAATTGCCTTTAAAGGACATCTTTCTCACTATTTTCATTTCTGTTTGGGACCCTGCCTCTACCAGCTAAAGGTGGTGCACTAACTCGAAACAAAATAATATTTGAATTAATATATTGTCTTAACATGTCACTCATAAACATTTTAATGATGTTCACTTACATGAACTAGTTTTGAAGTTTAAGAGAAAAATTGTCATATGTGAAAACAGGGCTGACATTCACTACACAAGATCCCAATGAAACAAGTCTTTTTATATTCTTTTGTAAAATGTGTGCATTGTTGGCAAGGCCAACATTTGCTGACCATTCCTAACTGTAGTGGTGGTGAGCTGCTTTCTGGAACCACTAGAGTTCATCTGGTGTCAGTGTGCCCGGAATTCCAGGATTATTTAAATCTTCGTTCTGTTAATCGTCTGCTGCTTCTGTTGTTTGACATGCAATGTAGCCCTGTGTTGCAACTTCACGAGGTTGACACCACATCGTTAAGCATGCCTGCTGCTGTTCCCGACATGCTGTCTTGCACTCCGCCTCAGCTGATCCCCTGCCTTGACGTAACAAATTGTGGTTGAATACATTTCTGCTGCTGCTGATGTCCCACAGCATCTCACGGATGCCCAGTGTGTGGAGTTGGGCATCTGTTCCGAATCTATCCATTTTAGCACAGGAGTAATGCCACGCAACTACATGAGCAGCATCCTCAGTGTGAAGACAGGATTTTCCCTCCATGAAGATTCTGCAGTGGTAGATTCTGCCAATGGTATCATGGGTATTTGTGACAGGTAAATTGGTGAAAATGAGGTCAAGTTGGCTTTTCTCTCTTGTTGGTCCTCTCACCACTTGCGGCAGGTCCAATTTGGTAGATATGTTCTTTGGGGTTCGGCAGGTTGCCTGTTTAGTCTGTTTTAAATGTTTTGGCTGAAGAAATGTTAACTAGGACACTACAGAAATCTTGCTCTTCTTTGAATAGTGCTATTGGATGCATCTAAGTCACTGAGCACTGTTGTTCTCTGTGAAATTACACCTTGATGTGGAGATACCGGCGTTGGACTGGGGTAAGCACAGTGAGAAGTCTCACAATTGAGTTTGTGTCTGTATATGCCCCGTTTGTGAGCACAGCTCCTCACTTACCTGTTGAAGGAGCGACACTCTGAAAGCTTGTGCTGCCAAATAAACCTCTTGGACTTTAACCTGGTGTTGTGAGACTTCTTACGGAAATTACACCATGTCATGGCTCCTTGGTGACTCAACACAGGACCCAACAGGACCATGAGTGTTCCAAAGCCTTTCATGCAGCCAAGCAAGTGTAGGGCCCAGATATTGCTCTCAAAATAACAGTGGCGCTTATGAAGTTCACCATTATTTCTATGCAAATGCTTCAGGCAAGGTTAGATATATGATTAAACATGGCAACATGGAAGTTGCTATCCAAAATGTGCCACTCTGCTGTCAGCTTCATAAAAATGGCTTCACAGAGTCTTGTTCACCATAATGCCTTTAGCGATGTGAAGTCCAATACTAGCACAATAGTTATGAACTAAACTTACCACATAAATTCAGGAGTTGTTTGTTTCTTTCTAAACACATTAACATCATGATAAGCATTAATTAATACCAAAGCAAGCACTCTGGAAATTAAATACCAAAAGTGCAGCATTCCATTCCTTTGAGTTTTAATCATTGTTGGAGATTTCTTTTTAAATGGCACGCTTTTCTTCTTTCTGCCTCTAATTTCTCTCTCTCTCTTAATCTAATGGATCCTTCTCTCTCTTCGCTTCTGTTTCTGTGCCAGGTTTGACAGCGAATTCACCATTCTAACTGCTGTTTACACACTACACTTTTAATTTCACAATACTTCAGTTTGACTGGTTAAGGAGATAATTAGCGGCTTGCCCTAATCTCCCAGATCTGAGGTGTCCTGTAGAGGGTGCCATGCCATTTTGATCTTGCAAATTTCAGGATAAACATTGCTTCCATTAAACGCTGCCCAGAACAATTCTTCAATATTCCAACTCTTTCCAGTTATTCTGGTGGATCAGACTAGTTTTATTTAAGTAATGTCTGAAGGTATTCAATTTTCTTTCATTAAATGGAACAACCTTTGCTATTCATCTTAAACGACTGAACAATACCATGCTGACAGGAACACTTCACGAACTTACGTGAAAACAGGCTAAAATTTTGAAATGCAAAATAAGCTACACACAGTCAATCAGGCACAATTCTTCAAAGGGATGTCACCATTATAAATTGATATGCAGGACTGCAAACAGCTCTTTAAAATCATTCCCAGTGTCACTGGAGAAGAAATTGTCCAAAAACTTAGTCAACGAGATAAGCTTTAAGGAGGGTATTTAAGGAAGTGAAGAGGTAGGAAAAGATGGCAATTTAGAGAGTGAACTGTAAAGCCTGAGTCCTCGACAGTCAAAGGCGTGACTATCAAGTGAAAATGAAGGGTGTGGAAGTTGCCGAACAGGCCAGAGCTGAAAGAATGCCGCATTCTCAGAAGATTGAAGGGATAGTGAACACAATAGATATGAGATGGGCAGATGACACAGGGAAATTTGAACCTGAGGATGAGAATTCTAAGCGAGGTTTTGATGAACCAGGAGTCGATGTCAGTAAATGAGAACAGGGTGATGGGTGAAGAGGGCTTAAGAGTGGGTTAGGAAATGGGCAGCATCGTTTTCAATCAGCTGGAATAAATGGAGAGGGGAAGATAGAAGATTCATTGGGTGAGTATTGGAATAATCATGGTTGTAAGTCACCAAAACACGGAGGAAGTGAATGGGCTGAAATGGAGCAGAGATGGGCAACGTCATGAGGGTAAAAGTCAGAAGATTTTATTAAGGATAAAATATATGACCATATGACCATAAGAAATAGAAACAGGAGTAGGCCATTCAGCCCTTTGAGCGTGCTCTGCCATTTAATAAGATCATGGCTGATCTAACAGTCACTACATCCACTTTCCTACCTTCTCTCCATAACCCTTAACTCCCCTACTGATTAAAAACCTGTCAATCTCAGCCTTGAAAATGTTCAAGGACTCGGCTGCAACAGTTTCCTGGGGTAGAGAATTCCAATGATTCACCATGATTTGAGAGAGAAATTTCTTCCGTAAATCTATCTTAAAATGAGAACCCCCTTATTCTGTGATAATGCCCTCTGGTCCTACACTCTCCTATGAGCAGAAACATCCTCCCAACTTTTACCCTGTCTAGCCCCCCAAAAATCCGTTTCAATCATATTGGCTGGAATTTTAACCAGCATGCCCGCCAGAGGCTCATACGATCGTGCCTGAGGCCAATGGGGAATGCACTCTGCAAGCCTCACCCTCCCCAATTTAGGGGCAGGCAAGGTGATAAAATCATGGCCATCATGTCTCATTCTTCTGAACTCCAATGAGTAAAGACCCAATCTTTTTAATCTTTTCTCATATGGCAGTCCCTCCATACCGGGATCATTCTAATAAATATCCTCTGTACTGCCTCCAGTGATTATATATCTTTCCTGAAATAGGGGGACCAAAACTATATACAGTATTCTAAATGTGGCCTCACTAGTACCTTGTACAGTTGCAGCAACGCCTCTTTACTTATATATTCCAGTCACCTTGAAATAAAAGCCAGCAATTTCCTTCTGCACCTGTATGCTAATTTTTCAGGTTTCATGAACAAAATCCTTCCAAGTCCCTTTGTGCTACAGCTTTCTGCAGTCTCTCTCCACTTAAATAATAACTCACCTTTTCATTATTTCTTCCAAAATGGACAGTCTCACATTTTCTCACATTGAACTCTGTTTTCCAATCTTCTGCCCATTCACTTAACCTGTAAGTATCTCTCTCTAAGCTATTTATATCCTCCTTATAATCTGCCTTCTCTTCCATCTCTGTATTATCAGCACATTCAGTCACAGTGCACTCTGTTCCTCCTCCCGAATCATTAGTATATCTTATGAAGAGCTATGGTTCAGCACTGATCCCCATGGCATTCCACTGGTTACTGTCCTCCAACCTGAGAAGGACCCTCTTACTGCTTCTTAATTAGATTAGCCCAATCTATATGAAAACTAAAGTCACCCATGATTAATTCAGTGTTCTTTTTACATGCATTTTCTTGATTTAAACTCTTTCCTACAGTATGGCTACATCTTGGAGGCCTATACAATATTCTTACCACTCTCTTCCTTCATTTGCTATTTGTCACTTCCACCCAAATCGACTCCACATCCTCTGTGCTTAGATCTTCCCTTGGAACAATACTTATTTCATCTCTCATTAGCAGAGTTATCCCACCGCCTTTTCCTTCCCAAGAGTCAAAAATCCCTGAACATTGATTTTCCAACTTTGATCTCCTTGTGACCATGCCTCAGTAATGGCTATCAAATTATACCCATTTAATTCTATTTGTGCTGTCAGTTCATGTATCTTGTTTTTTATGTTACATGCATTAATATACAGGGTTCTTAATTTTGGCTTTCTAACATTTCCTTGCACTAAATCCATCCCCGGGGACATGGAGCCATCATTTGCTTTTGCATTTTATTCCCTGTTCTTCCTCCCTTGCTTTCACTTTTTCTTCCTTTTGATTCTAATCCAGATTCCATTTCCCCAAACTCCCCGCTCAGGTACCCAGCCCCCACCATAGCTGGGAAGCTTAGCCCGAGGGCTAAATCACAGCGGCAGGGGAAGGTTTGGAACTGAAAGGCCAATAAATGGAGTTTCTTAGAGGGATGGCGCTGACAATGGGACAAAAAAAATCACGGCCCATTCAAGACTGGATGTCGAACAAGCTGGCTAATGACACAAAGGCAGTGCAGAGACCAACAGAGATGTTGGCAAGTTAGAAATCAAACGAGCATACATGAGGAGCATTACATTGTGATTTTGACAGTCACCGAGGAGCAGTGTGTAATGAGAAATGTGAGGGGTATAAGGATAGATCCATTGGGAATGACAAGGCCTAAATTTTAATGTTCAGGGTACATCCAAAGTCAGTGGAGGTGGAAATGGACATGAAATCCGCTCCCACCTGAGATCACATTGGACTGGCCAATTAACAGCCCTCCAGTGTGAAGTGCCCTCTGCAGAGTTGAGAGTAACCGGAGAGGGTGAGAGAAAGGTGGAAGCTGGGAAAATGGAACGGTTTGGGCTGGAGCTTCCAATATGCTTCTCTCAATGGTCAGCTGCTGCAGAGCTGCCTGAGGGAGCTGCTGACCAGTAAAACATAAATATCAGCAGAAAAACTGTATTACAAGAGCTGGGGCAGCACAATCACACACAAACCTCAGTCCCCAGACACTTCTGTTAATTTTATTTGAGCCCTGGGTCACGTTTGCAGCTAAAACATAAAAGCCCCTTGGCCAATTGACCTGCTCCAGAAAGACAGAAGAACAATGTAAAATTACAGTCAATTGCGGTTTAATTAAATTAAACTGGCTTCCGACTCATACCCACCAATCGAAATATTAATAATAATTTCGAGACAAGCGCCTGACATCTTCTTACAATGATTTTACGCACCTTCAGGTTGGGCACACACCCACCCGAGCAACATAAGGTTCTGGCTCAGATGTAACAACATGAAGGAAGGGAGAAAAGTCATTGCAGCAGACACATTGGATACACCCAAATGGCTAAGAATGAATCAGAGTGCCATTCAGCTGAAGAATAGTGAGTGGTAGTGGAGGAGGATGTTGTGACTGGCTCAATAAAGAGATTGAAAAAGACAAGGATGGATAGTGCATTGCAGGTAGTCACACAGGATGCCGTTTGAGATTTTGACTGAGGCTTCATCAGTGCTGTGATGAGGCAAAAACCATATTAGCGAGGTTGTAACATGAATCTGAGGGAAAGATGTGCACAATTATTGGAGGCAACAACACATTCCGGGATTTAGATGGGAAAGGGAAGTTGGAGATGTGATATGGTTTACAAGCATAGAGGCGTGTTTTTTGAGATGGAGTAATTACAGCAACAATGGTTAGCACTGTTGCCTCACAGCGCCAGGGACCCAGGTTCCATTCTGGCCTTGGGTGACTGCCTGTGTGGGGTTTGCACGTTCTCCCCATGTCTGTGTGGATTTCCTTCGGGTGCTCCAGTTTCCTCTCATGCTCCAAAGATGTGCAGGTTGGGTGGATCGGACATGCTAAATTGCCCCTTTGTGTCCAAAGATGTGTAGGTGAGATGAATTGGAAAGTTGCGGGTGGGGAGGCAGAATCTGAAGAAAGGGAACCATTCACAAAGAGCCAAGAGGACAATTTTCGGGGACATTCTGCATGAGGGATGCGGAACATTAAAGGAAATCTCACCCTATTTTGTGAAAACTTATCAGAAACAGCTTTTGATTAAGTGATGATTTTGCACATTCTTAAGAAGTAAATCTTACTGTACTAAAAATAAGACGTTACAATAAATATTGCCACATTTTCAACGTTGTGACAGACCAATCTACACTTCAAGGAAAGGATGCCTTTCCTGCCAATGAAACAGCAGAGGTCAAAATACTCACCCATGTGTGAGTTTGTTGCCAGTGATGTAACCTGCAGCTTTACTGCCACACATACGTCCTTCATTAAAGATGGAAGTTTGGCTATCGGACATATTTCTTGACAATAACGCTAAAGGGGTAGCTTCAGCTGGGCATCAGAAATCACTTCGTTAATGGCAGTAGCATGTGCAGCTCCAATGTCAGTCTAACACCAGCATACAAGAATGGTGCAGCTTTCTATGTTTTAATTTCTACTCTCATCTCAGCGAAACTGAAAGGGTGTGTATTTGCACCAGACGGTGAAAGAATAGGTAGGTAATGGGAGAAGGAATGGAGATCTGGTGAAAGATTCTGCAGTCTACACTGAATCGCCTGATTGTTCTATTTTGCTTTATTTAAATTATTTCAATTTGCAGAAGTTTGGAAGATTTTCCATTTCTGATAGTAGTCATTAGCTATGCTGATGAGAAATTTCATGTACAAACCCCAGCCACCCACAATAATTCGTGGAATTACTCTTATGTAAATCTTCTAGAAATGAGTCAGGGACTCAAACTTATACACAAAAAAATGAAAGCAATGATAAACTCCTGACATATATTAACTTGATTAAACTAATTAAACTGATGAATCAGAACTAAACTAATATTTCATGATTGGTATTCACAAATAGCTTTTTGGACTGCTAGTGTAATGTTCAATTAAAATTGTACCTGCAAGTTGAATACAATCTTGTTTTGAAATACATTGTGAAAGAATATCAAACTTTGCTGCAGCAGCCATGGCTCCCCACTGCCTTAGCAGGTTATGGATTGAAGTCCCACTCTACAAATTTGAACAGTAAAGTCTTGGCCAAGGTTCCAGTGTAGTACTGAAGGAATGCTGCACTGATGTGTTGTTAAATTTTGGCTAATACATTGTTCTATCGACTTTCACTGGATATAAATGATCCCAAATTATGAAGAAGGGTTATCCTCGATGCCCTGGTTAATATTTATCCCTCAACATTGCTTAATATATTACCAGATCATTAAAACATTGCTTTTTGTGTGAGTTTACTGTGTGCAAATTGGCTGTTGTACATCTTACATTACATCTTATAGAGGAGCTGATGGCCTCATGGTATTATTGCTTGATTATTAATCCAGAAACTCAGCTAATGTTCTGGGGACCCAGGTTCAAATCCTGCCACGGCAGATGGTAGAATTTGAATTCAGTAAAAAATATCTGGAATTAAGAAACTACTGATGACCATGAAACCATCGTCCATTGTTGTGAAAACCCATCTGGTTCACTAATGTCCTTTAGGGAAGGAAATCTGCTGCCCTCACCTGGTCTGTCCTACATGTGACTCCAGAGCCACAGCAATTTGGTTGACTCTCAGCTGGACTCGGGCAATTAGGGATGGGCAATAAATGCTGGCCAACCAGCAACATCCATGTTCCATGAATGAATTTGAAAAAATTGCAATGGCCATTATACTTCAAATAGTGCTTCATTGATTGTAACGCCCTATGGATTGTCCTGAGGTCATGAAAGGTACTGTATTACTGCAAGTCTTTAAATAATTATAAGGTCAACCATGGTTCTTGGATTTAGGTTATTCAAAAATACTTATATGCTGTAGGTATTCTAGTTGTTCAATGGGTAAATGCACTGAGGAGCATGTCATTAAGTCATGTTGACCAGGTTGGCTCCCAGGGCACATTCCTCATCTGTGTTGAACTGAAGACGGAGAATGTGGGCTAAGGAAATGATAAATGGAACCAAGGCTCTGATTTCTGGTGGCTATCCACTAACCACCCCCCACCTCCCATTGGGAAATGTCAATATGGACAATAGATGAAGAAAAGGTTGGGTTCAATTTGAGATCTGTGATAATTATCAAGCCTGCCAGCAGTCACCATCCAGAGATAGGCTCACAAATGAAGAGTAACTAGTTAGCCGAGGTACCAGAGGAACTGTTCCATGGAACTGTTGCCAAGTAGGAGCCAATGTTTTGAACTTTATGCAATATCGTGATACCTCCATGACAGAACATAAGAACATAAGAACTAGGAGCAGGAGTAGGCCATCTAGCCCTTAGAGCCTGCCCCGCCATTCAATAAGATCATGGCTGATCTGACGTGTCTCAGTTCCACATTCCCGCCCTCTCCCCATAACCCTTAATCCCCTCGCCTATCAAAAACCTATCAACCGCATCTTAAAAATATTTAGCGAGGCAGCCTCCACCACTTCAACAGGCAGAGAATTCCAGAGATTCACCACCCTTTGAGTGAAGAAGTTCCTCCTCAACTCCGTTCTAAACCGCCCCCCCCTTTATCTTGAGGCTGTGCCCTCTAGTCCTACTGTCCTTTCTGAGCGGGAAGAGCCTCTCCACTCTATCCTATCCATTCCATTCATCATCTTATGTGTCTCAATGAGATCTCCCCTCATTCTTCTAAACTCTAACGAGTACAAGCCTAATTTGACAGTGACTATGGAAACCCCTCCTCATAGTATCTAGGGTCAGCAGAAGGCCAAATGCAGAGGAGTGTTAGCTGCTGCAGACATCCACCATAGATCTGGCACAATCAATAGAACAGTGATCAGCTATAGCCTGAAGCCTGCTTATATCTCCTACATGACATCTCATGATGTGATCTTACAGGATCAATGTTATCAGATAGCTTTCTCTAACACCTCATGAAATACTACCTCCAATTCAGCAGCAGTCAAGTGTTGGGCTGCTTTATCATCTGCCTCTGGATTCGCCCTTACACTTTGGGTTCCGTTTCTCTATGTTTCTGTGTTACCTTTTTCTCTCCATCCTGGCAAAGCTTGCTAATGCGTTGCAATGCCTTTTTGACCATCTTCAAAGTATGTAAATTGTATTGTACTATTTTCCTTTAATTGTATGCCCCACCTTTGTCCCTCCACATTCAATTTTCCTACCCCACTACTAGTGTCTTCTCTGTTCCAGACTTTAATACTTTCAGTTACCAGATAGCAGGAAATGCATTCTTCTCTCTTTGGGCCTTAAGAACATAAGAAATAGGAGGAGTAGGCCATCCAGCCCTTCGAGCCTGCCCCGCCATTCAATAAGATCATGGCTGATCTGTTGCTGCTCAGTTCCACTTTCCCGCCCTCTCCCCATAACCCTTAATCCCCTCTCCTATCAAAAACCCATCAACCCGCGTCTTAAAAATATTTAGCGAGGCAGCCTCCACCACTTCAACGGGCAGAGAATTCCAGAGATTCACCACCCTTTGAGTGAAGAAGTTCCTCCTCAACTCCATTCTAAACCGCCCCCCTTTTATCTTGAGGCTGTGCCCCCTAGTCCTATTGTCTTTTTTGAGTGGGAAGAGTCTTTCCACCTCTATCCTATCCATCCCATTCATCATCTTATACGTCTCAATGAGATCTCCCCTCATTCTTCTAAACTCTAAAGAGTACAAGCCCAGTTTATTCAGCCTCTCCTCATAGCTCAACCCCCTCAACTCCGGTATCAGCCTAGTAAACCTCCTCTGCACTCCCTCCAAGGCCAAAATATCTTTGCGCAGGTGCGGCGCCCAAAAATGCACACAGTACTCCAGTTGCGGCCTCACCAATGCCCTATACAGCTGCAGCAAGACCTCCCTACTTTTATATTCAATCCCCTTCGCTATGAAGGCCAGCATCCCATTCGCCTTCCTGACCATCTGCTGCACCTGCAAGCTGGGTTTTTGCGACTCATGCACAAGGGCCCCGAGGTCCCTCTGCACCGTCGCCTGCTGCAGTTTTTCGTCCCGTAAGTAATAGTCCTTCCTACCATTCTTCCTACCAAAGTGGACCACCTCACACTTGCCAACATTAAATTCCATTTGCCATTTCCTGGCCCATTCGCCCAGCCTATCTAGATCCTTCTGCAGACTCTCCACACCCTCCGCACAATTTGCCGTTCCCCCAATCTTGGTGTCATCAGCAAATTTCGACACTCTACACTCGGTTCCCTCCTCCAGATCATCTATATAAATGGTAAAAAGCTGAGGCCCCAGCACCGACCCCTGGGGCACTCCACTAGTCACCATCCGCCAATCCGAATAGCACCCGTTGACCCCCACTCTCTGCCTCCTATTTGACAACCAATCCTCTATCCACGCTAACACCCTACCCCCAACTCCATGTCCCTCGACCTTCTGCAATAACCTCTTGTGAGGCACTTTGTCAAATTGTTTATGCCATTCTATCCCTACTGCTTTGACTTATTCCCTCTGTCCATCTGCAACCCTTGCCTGACTCCTGTGCTCCTCAAACTGCAGCCAAGCCTAGAAGAGACATGGGTGATCTGCCAGTATATTATGTGGCCTCCCAATCATGTGTTTTCCAGTGGCGGGAGGTGGTGCGCTGTTTTCTAGCAATGGGATTCTCTCACCCCAGCGCTGTCAATGGGAATTCCCATTGATGTCACCCCATGCCGGTGGGAAACCCTGGGCGAGGCTGCGCTGCTGGTGGGACAGGAGAATCCTGCCAGTGTGAATGGCCACAGAATTCTGGCCCTTACTTGGATACATTGGCCAAAATTCTCCAGTCTCACATGCCACTGCCAATGAGAACTTGGTGCTCAGCCAAGATCTCCGTTTACAGCAGCGGGACTGGACAATCCCAGCCACGGAGAATTCAGAGAATTCTGTCTATTAACTACCACAATGTATTTGATATAAACTGAAGGAAGCTGAACCCCACTCATGTACTCTGGTGAAGTCTCCAGAAGTCGCCGTTTCTCGAGATATAGCACAAAATTACTTTTTCAAGTGATCTTTTTTCCTTGTTTTGTCTCCTCAGACAAACTATCATCAGTGGCAACAGCTGTTAGGACTGGTTTTAGCCGTCAAGGCCACCAATTTGCTCTGTCTATTGCGACGATGTTAATCCATTAACCTTGTTGACAGGCGAGGCAGGCTCTGTATACGTAAGTGTTTTTCAAACTTTTTTTCTGGTGACCCACTTCTACCAAATGGCTGTACCTGGCAACCCACATTACGTGGGATGTTTAATGAAATATGACCTTTCCACTTGTACTAATGTTATACAGTATATTAAATGAGGTGTTCCATTTTCCAATTTATTCGGGGAATATTATAGCACAAAGAAAATTGGTGTCAGTGTTTTATTCCATTCAAAATAAAGTTTTTTTAAAGTTTATTTATTCATCACAAGTAGGTTTACCTTAACACTGCAAAGAAGTTACCGTGAAAATCTCCCAAGTTGCCACATTCAAGCACCTATTTGGGAATGCTGCACCGAACCAGCACATCTTTCAGACAGAGAGAGGCGGTTGGAGGAAACCCATACACACAACGTGCAGACTCCACACAGGCTGTGACCTAAGTCGGGAACTGAAGCGGGTCACTGGCTCCATGAGGCAGCGGTGCTAACCATTGTGCCACTGTGTTATCCCAAATGTCTGAAATCAAACAATATCGTGTGCCAGCCATCCACACAGAAAATTGACTGCTGTTTGCTTGTGACAGATTTCTCATTTAAGATGCACTTTTGGAATGCAGAGCTCACCAGATCAATGTGCTGCTTTTGGGTAGAAAATTAATAGGCTGGCTGTCAAATATCTCTATCTGTTACCATCCCACCAATAAATCTCTCTGGCAGGAGGGCTATGTCACATTTATAACTGCATTTTGCTGCTTCCATTGAAGTCTGTGGTTAATGTGTCAATTATCCCTTCTCACATACAGCAGCAATTTGTAAAAAAAATGTTTCAATGGTTTTCTTGTTTTTCAGATATCTCATTTTGAAATTGATTCAGCAATATATTTTATGCACACAGGGAGAAAAGTAGAGTTGGATTGTGAGATAATGACTACATTTGGCAAACTCTGAAGTTATAGCTTGCCTTCATGGTGGGAAATTGGAGACTCAGGCAGAGTCCACTGACCAGACAAGCTGCAGTGCTGCTGCTACAGTAGCAGTCTAAACAGGATTTACTGTACATTTAAAAATACACCTTTCTCCTTATCCTTTCATAAAGTGCATGTAACTTGAATCGTATCAGGCAACACTAATCTTTACCTCCACATTATCAGCCCATATGCTGGCTATGTCCACTTCTAAGAGGTCCTCATTGTCATACCGCCTTCTGCAAAATGAGCACTATAAACAGAACATCCTACTTTTTTTTGGACCAAGACATAAGAAAGTCCCAGTTTGGCACGGTGGCACAGCTACCTCACAGCGCCAGGGTCCCAGGTTGGGACACAGTCTGTGCCAAGTCTGCATGTTCTTCCTATGTCTGTGTGGGTTTCCTCCCACAGTCTGAAAGATATGCAAGTTAGGTGCATTGACTATGCTAAATTCTCCCTCAGTGTACCCAAGCAGGTGTTGGAGTATGGCGATTTGGGGATTTTCACAGTAACTTCATTACAGTGTTAATATAAGCTGACTTGTGACACTAACAAATAAACTTAAAATGCTTTTTTTAAACAGTATCACAGAAAACCCTACATTTATTATTACACGATCACAGAATATCCCACCTTTTTTAAACAGGATCACAGAATATCTGAGTTTTTTCTGAACAGGATCAGTTTATAGAGCAGTGAGAATTTACTTGGTGACTCATTTTCAACATCCTGCGACTCACCCACTTTGAAAAACCCTGCAATACATGACCGCATAAATTAACAAGACAAAATTATATCTCCAAACCCTGATTCTCCCACTTGTAATTCTGAAAAATGACATAATCCCACATCAGTTTTAACGTTCTAAGACAAGCAAATATTGTTAAAATGAAGAAATGGTAACAAAAGGGTAAATGCATGGTAAGCTTAAGTGTTAAGTTTTAATGTTTACTTATTAGTGTCACAAGTAGCAATGAAGTAACTGTGAAAATCCCCTAGTCCATAAGGCCATAAGACACAGGAGCAGAATTGGGCCACTCAACCCATTGAGTCTGCTCCGCCATTCAATCATGGCTGATTTTTTGTCATCCCCATTCTCCTGCCTTTTCACCATAACCCCGACCCCCTTATCAATCAAGAACTTTTCTATCTCTGTCTTAAAGACACTCAATGACCTGGCCTTCTGCAGCAAAGTGTTCCACAGATTCACCACTCTCTGGCTGAAGAAATTCCTCCTCATCTCTGTTTTAAAGGATGATCCCTTTAGCCTGAGGTTGTGCCACACTCCGGCACCTGTTGGGGTACACTGAGGGAGAATTTAGCTTGGCCAATGCACCTAATTAGTGGTAACACCAAATAGAAGGACCTCATACAATTCCCAGTCACTATGAAGAATGAGAAACAAATGAATAAATAAAACAGTTACACACATTGAACCATATCAAAATGATCAAGATACAAAAGCAAAATCTTTAAATCATCGCTCGATGAAAATGTACTTGGAAGTAAACTTTTATTCCAGGGCGCCATTCTACCAGTTGCTTCTTTAAAAAAAAGGCCCACAGCAACTTAAAATATATTCAATTCCCCAAATTAATATTCCTACAGTAGGAAATTTGCTGTAGGTGACTGTATGGAGTTTGCACATTCTCCCTGTGTCTGCGTGGATTTCCTCTGGGTGCTCTGGTTTCCTCTCACACTCCAAAGATGTGTAGGTTAGATGGACTGGCCATGCTAAATTGCCCCTGAGTGTCCAAAGATATGTGGATTAAGTGGATAAGCCAGGGTAAATGTATGGGGATATGGGGATAGGGTGGGAAAGAGGGCCTGGGTAAGATACTCTGTAATAGAGTCAGCAATAAAGTTTACTTATTAGTGTTACAAGCAGGCTTACATTAACACTGCAATGAAGTTAGTGTGAAAATCTCCTAGTTGCCACATTCCAGCACCTGTTTGACTACACTGCTCTTAACTAGCATGTCTTTCAGACTGTGGGAAGAAACCAGAGCACCTGGAGGAAACTCATGCAGACATAGGGAGAACGTGCAGACTCTGCACAGACAATGACCCAAGCTGGGAGTCAAACCCGGGTCCCTGGTGCTGTGAGGCAGCAGTGCTAGCCACAGTGCCATTGTGCTGCCCTCAACCCACTGGGAGTTATGGACCAGTGGACAGTAGCTGTCCATTGCCCATCAGCACCGGGTGTGGTGACAGCTGCCGGCAATGCACCCACCAAGATCTAGGATCACCAAAGGGCCAAGGCCAGAGGTCATGATGGGGATCACAGAGAGAAGCTCATTAGTTACAGGGAGGAGGTGAAAGGGGAGGGGCGTCTGAGAGCACTTCCTGAAGCCACAGCCCTCAATCAGGCACTGAATGCTTTTGAATGAAGGAGCTGTCCCCCTGGGAACATGCGAGCGAACCCAACACGATGGAATACCAGCCGTGGTGAGATGACACCCTTAAGTGGACTTTAATTGCCAATAAAGGGTGTCAGTTAACTTCTGGATGGACAGGCCACTGATGAGCCTTCACACCCCAGAGGTGGGGAATGTTGGGAATGCCACCCTGCATCCTTCTGCCTGATTAAATGAAACCACTGCCGGGGCCAGGGGAGAGCCAGTAAATTCCATCCATATCACGGTATGTTTCAACTGCTATTGTCTCAATAACATCTCAACTAAACTCCCAATAAATGATCATCTCCTCATAAATGGTTGCACACTTCCACTTTAAATATATGGTCAGTTACCAAACCAAGCAATCCGGTTCCTATGGAGATAGTCCCTTCTTGCATGTACAATGTCTTCAGTTTAATCACACTGCCGGGTTTCTTACAGTAGGGATATTAACATGTGATCTTTACCTTTTTCTGGCCACCTACCCTCAGATCACCTTATGGAACTTGGTATCAAGTTTTGCTTTTCACAATCCCGCGAAGTGCTTTGGGACGTTTAATTCCATTAAATGTGCTTTATAAACACAATTGTTGCTGTTATAATGTGAATGTTCTATGACACTTATTATTTATTAGGAATAACGCTCGACTGATGCAAATGCAGTTGCCCAAGTCCAACTGAAGCAATGCCAATATTTATGGACCAAGACAGTTCTCTACTCTGTCCATTATTATAGACATATAGATGCTAACTCAGTGCATTCTACAGCAAGCATGAACACCGCGTAAGGACATGCTCTGTTCAATGTAGCATGAAGGCATTACGTAAAGGAAAGCAGACACTTTCCACCAGATTGGTTAAAAAATCTTTTCCTCGTGACAGGTTTTAATTACAGTTGCTGAAGAATTACACTGAAACTTCAAGTGACCCAGGACATACTTATTAGCTGGGGTTAGCTGTGTTACATTTGACAAACACGTTTAGCTTGCAGTTTGAGGAGGACATTTGCCATTGGCCTACTTATATAAAAAAAACTCATTAGCATCAAGTAGGAATTGAAACCAATGTTTGTATATTTTTGTTGGAGCGGTAGCTATTGTGTTGGCAGGACAGACATTTGGTTGCTTGTTTTGACCTTTTATAGAGATTTGAATGCATCTAATAGTTTGCTGACATAATTGCCGAGACTTTCTTTTTTTTTAAATGGGCAATTTCTTTCCCTTCAGGCTGACAAAATGTAAATCTTCTCAAACAAAAAAAAGATTTTGTAAACCAATAAGTCTAAACTTTAAACAGAGGAATAGTTTACCTTCCACTTGATGCAGCGAAAATCTTGCTTCTCAAAAGCCATGTTCCTGTAATTCTGCCCTGATGGAATTTTCTTTATTCATCTCATGTATTAATACCACCAACAGTGGCTAATAACATTAAAAATACATAGGACAGTTTTCACACTCAGCTCAACACTTTGGAAGGTAATTTCTCTGTTTGGTTTCAGAATTATTTTTTACAGTCAAAGTAGTGCACTTGCACTCTCTTCAATAATGCAAACAATCGTGGGTCGATCCAGGGACCTTGGCAAAAATGGAACTAGGATTCTTTGCACGGGTAGAATTTGGGACAGGAGATGGCTGTTGACCCAGACTCAGCAATCATAGAACCTCTACAGTACAGAAAGAGGCTATTCAGCCCATTGAGCCTATACTGACCACAATTCCATCCAGGTCCTCTTCCTGTAACCTCACACATTTACCCTGCTCATCCCCCTGACACTAGGGTCAACTTATCATGGCCAAACAACCTAACCTGCACGTCTCTGGACTCTGGGAGGAACCTGAGCACCCAGAGGAAACCAACATAGATACAGGGAAACAGTGCAAATTCCACACAGTGACCCGCGGGCAGAATTGAGCCTGGGTCCCTGGCATTGTGAGGCAGCAGCGCTAACCACTGTGCCACCGTGCTGCCTGTGCATGGTCCTAGAATGTAAAGATGCACTCAGAGCACAATCTCCAAAACATCTTTTGCCACACCAACTCCTAAAAGCAACATTACTATGAAAACAAATCACTCGCTGCATAACTAAAAACAAAGATAAATTGGGCTTTCTTTATAGTTCGGTGAGTTTATCCAGTGAGGAGCTGAGTTGTGCAAAATGCTTGTTTGTGGTAAATCATTTTCTCTCTGGCAGCACAGTAGTGGTGCTCAGTGCTTTAAATCATGAGAAAGAAATTGGCCATGCTTTAGTCTCCTAATCAGTGAATGTGTGTAAATGCTGGGAATCCAACATTTTATCTGAAGCCCCCATTGAGGTGCATGACAGGCGATGTTAGCTTGTATCTGACAAATTACTGACCTAGTCTGTATTTTCAGGTTCAGCCCAATCTGTGATTGAGCTCCAAATGTCCGCAATGCCTCTGAATGGGAGACCAGCTAGTTGGTGGGAAATTGCCATCAGCCATTTAAAATCTATAGCCATTTTTGGTTACAACGTCATAGGGCATATTTTTACAACCCTATTCACAGATGATTGCAGATAGGCCAGTTTACATCTTGCTGGAGCAGGCATGTTGGTAGATGGGAAGTCTCCACTTGGAGATTTTCACCAGGACAAGGATGGCCTTGCCTGTGGCAGTCAAGGTCAACTGACCCTCAACTTTACGTCTCTTTCTACATGGGAGCTGGAGGCATTGCCAACATTTCCCAATATGCTAGCCATCTTCCCTTGATGTTCAAAATAACTAGCAACACTGAATTCCTACAATCAATGTCCTGGGTTTACCACTTGCCAGAAACTGAACTGGACTAGTCATATAAATACTGTGGTTACAAGAGCAGGTCAGAAGCTAGGAATCTTGTGGAAAGTAACTCACCTCCTGACTCCACAAATCTTGTCCATAATCTAAAGGGAATAAGTCACTTGCCTGGATGAATGCATTTCCAGAAATGGTCAAGAAGCTTGAAAACATCCAGAACAAAGTAGCCCACTTTATCGGCGTCCTACACTACCCCCCCACCTCTCACCACTCACTCACTCCACCTCTGGCAAACAGTGGCAGCATTGTTACAAGAGGCACGTAGCAATTTATCAATGTTCCTTTGATAGCACTTTCCAAACCCTTTTTGGAGGACTAAGACACCAGATGTATGGAAGCACCACCATCAACAAGTTCCCCTCCAAGGTACACACCGACCTGATTTAGAACTATATTGCCATTCCTTAACTGTTGCTGGGTCAAAATGCTGGAATTCCTTCCTAATTGCACGGACTCCACACGGACGGCAGTGATTCAAGAAGCGGCTCACCATCATCTTCTCAAGAGCAACAGGGATGGGCAATTGCTGCGCTGGCCTTGCCAATGACACTCACACCCCATTATTCTTTTCAAATATTGATGTTTTAAAAGAGTGAAAATGCACCATTGGAAACAAAAAGAAAAGGATTCTAGAATTAGTCTTGTTGCAGCATCATGGAGTCTGACTGAACATTGTGTCCATGGTACTTGTCATCATGAAACAATTTGTGATCATATTCTCTTGCGTTGTGTGGTATAAGACTGTCTGAGAGATTATACTTACACTGGGAACAGAGGCAATCAATTAAGTAAGACAGAGTGAAGTAATTGAGTAACAAGGAGCAATTGGACAGTAGCCAACTGAAGGAGCAAATTTTGGGCAGTTGAACATAGGGGAAGATTTTCGCCTACTGGGAAACATTTCAGCTGATGTATTATTTGGAAAATGTTATTAGTTAGCAGTGAAATTGAGGAGCCGGATCAGAGAGTTAAGTGCATTGGTCACCCCACCCAGTTCACGGTCCTTTTGATTTCTTTTTATTTGCCTTTTAAATTAATTGCAAGTGAAATTAGCTGCATTGAACTCTGCTCTCAAGTGTTCGATTGTCCCTCTGGGTGAGAACTTTGAATGCTCGGAAAATATTGCCAAAAATGGTCCAAGAGAGAAAATCCATGAGAAATGGAGAATAGACTTGAGAAACCTCACATTTATTTATGCCCCGACAGAATTGTCAAGAGTTATTGTGAGTGAAAGGGATTGTGGGATTACCACCGATTGCTTGCAGAAGGGCAGGAAACAATTTGGTGGCTGTTCCTGGCCTGTCCCAGAAGTTCTCCAGGCTGTGGCCATTTGGGCTGTTGAACAGGAGCCCAATTCAGTGCACATTGGAAAGGCCAAAGGCATCGCTATCGTCCTCCACACAAGCTCTGCGCCCTTGTCACTGAACTCAGCTCCCTCCCTCGCCATTCCTGCAGGCTGAACCATTTAAAAACCACAGTATCTCCTCAGGCTTTGCTGATCTTCAGATCCTCTTCTCCAGAACTTCCCAAAAATAATCTGGGGCTGTGGTACCTGACACGCCCTCCCCCCCCCCCCCCACCCCGTTTTACCTTCCAGACTGAAACAATGGCTTCCATCTCTTCCCCTTTCATGCTGAAATAGAAACAGAAAATGCAGAAAAGAGTAAGTGGCTTAACATTTCAACTCCACATGATGCTTGGAAGAGTCATACAAACTCGAAATGTTCAGGTTTTATCGCCTCGCCCACCCCAGAATCAGGGTTGGCGAGACTGGCAGAACGGCATTCTCCGTCAGCCCTTGGCCGGGATCTTACCAGCCTCATGCAGACGAGGCGATAAAATTCCAGCAGTTAACTCTGTGCCTCTCTCCACTGAGGCTGCTGAGTTTTTCCAGCATTTCCTGCTTTTATTTCGGATTTTCAGCATCCACAGTATTTTGCTTTTACTGTAGCTTTCATGTTAATATTGATATTAGACCAGCCTATATCTACCTGCGACACATCAGAGTGCCTATGTCTTTTTTAAATTTATTTATGGGACATGGGTGTCACTGGCTGGCCAGCATTTATTGCCCATCCCTAGTTGCCCTTGAGCTGAGTGGCTTGCTCAACCATTTCAGAGGGCAGTTGAGTGTCACCCACATTGCAGTGGATGTGGAGTCACGTGTAGTCCAGGCCCAGTGAGAACAGCAGATTTCCTATTTGGCATCCACCATTATGCCAGCTCTATTTAAATGAAACCCAGCCTCAAAATGATTGTAATGTCAAGGTCTCCACAATGGATGGCTTGGCAGCTCAGTCCATCAGTCACCCATCCAACAGTTAAAAACAATCATAAAGTATTTAGATAGTATTGAATGGGAATGAGAAGTGTGAGACCTGGGGGTTAAATGTGAAATGAGATGTGATGGTTCAGATGTGTTTCCAAGTTCTGATGTGAGAACTGTATAGAATTACACACAAGTCATTCACATAAATTCCAAGGATCCTTTAAAAAAAGAGGGATTTGTGCATTTCTATCATCCTCTTGGGGCGGCACGATGGCACAGTGATTAACACTGCTGCCTCACAGCGCCAAGGTCCCAGGTTGAATTCCAGCCTCAGGTCAGTGTCTGTGTGGAGTTCACACATTCTCCCCGTGTCTGCGTGGGTTTCCTCTAGGTGCTTTGATTTCCTTTCACAGTTCAAAGATGTGGGGGTTAGGTTGATTGGCCATACTAAATTTCCCCCTAGTGTCAAAGGGATTAGCAAGGTAAATGCATGGGTGGGATTGTGGTTGGTACAGACTCAATGGACAGAATGTCCTCCTTCTACACTGTAGGGATTCTTCCTTAGGAGTTCCTCACCAGAAATGTTTCTAATTAAGGCAAGGCAGCACTTGCTGTTTCTTTTCCTTTGTCTCTTCATTTTCCATCCTTCTTTTATTTGTTTTGTTTTCATCGTGAAAGAATAAGAGAAAACTTGTCAATGCAATGTTTGTTTAAGACGCTGATGCAGCGTCACCTTGTACTGTGAAGCAACTCATCTTCTCCCCATCAGGTCATTTGAAACAAAATATAGCACAGCACAGAAATTGCAGAAACTGAAAATCTGAAATCAAAACAGAAAAGGGGGAAATGTGTGTGCAAAAAGGAAAAAAAAGGTCTATGACCCTTTGACTCCATAGTGTTCAGGTTCACTATTCTATTCATGTTACCCAGAGCTCTAATTTAAAATAGGTTTAAGGGTGGGATTTTCCTCCCCCTCTGTGGCATGTTTTGCAGTGGCAAGGGGGTGGGGGGGCGGGGGGAGCCGGGAAGGCAGACAGCACACCAGGAAGCCCGCATGCTTCCTCCTCTTGTTCACCTTCAATAAAACATGTTTGTAATTATGCTCTGTAAAAAAAAATCATGTTCCCGAACATTGCTGTTAGTTCCCCTCTATTAAAGAGTTTTCCATGTTAAGTTCTTCCTAACACTTATTTCATTTGAGAAGCAACACAGGAACGCTATAAAAATATGCAAACACCTTAGAAAGAAAGATATTTTTCACCACCAGTGTGACGCAACAAGAGAAATAGTCATCATTTGGATATAGCAGCGTTTACTGAGATCAGGGTTCTTACCTCAGGGTGCTCTCTATGTTATTCACTCTCAGATCAGACAATTGCCTTACTTATTTTTAAACGCGCACTATATTTAACATAAACAGTTCAACAAAGAAGGTGAGACCAACTTAAACAATTTACAATGCAATGTATAAAGGCTATTTACATTTTAAGCTAATTATAACACTGGTTTCACTCCCACTTTAAGGTAAATCTAGTCAGTCTGTTACTGGGGCCAGGTTGATGCTTCTGTTGAAAATCACTGCTGATGTGTTTTGTTGATACGAAGGAGCTGCATATTTGTTAGATCTGAGATTATCTCTGTGTTCTGATTGCATTTTCTTTCTCTCAGATATTTGTATTTAAACCAACAGTAGACAGTGGAACAATCTGTGTGGAATTTTACATCTGACTAAATCAACAATTCAGGTACAGCTTTAATCAATTGGTATTGTTGTATACCTTAGTGTTCTTTAGACCTATTATAATCAGATCTGATTAATAGATTGTTGGTCAATCTAGTGCATTTGATAACAATGTAGCTTTGTTACACTCGAGGCCAAGGGCCAAGCCCCATGCCGGAACAGAACACATCAACCCAGAAATTTCAGTTCAACATCTGTGCTGCTGGAAGTACAGCAGAAGGTGACTTGTACAAACAAAAAAGATGGCACGATGGCACAGCGGTTAGCACGGGTTTGATTCCTGGCTTGGGTCACTGTCTGTATGGAGTTTGCACATCCTCCCCGTGTCTGCGTGGGTTTCCTCCAGGTGCTCCGGTTTCCTCCCACAGTCCAAAGATGTGTGGATTAGGTGGATTGGCTATGCTAAATTGCCCCTTAGTGTCAGGGAGACTATCTAGGGTAAATGTATGGGGATAAGGCCTGGGTGGGATTCAGGTTGGTGCAGGCTCAATGGGCTGAATTGTCTCCTTCTGCATTGTAGGATTCTATGATTACCTGCTGGACTGCCCTGGTGGTGACTCTGTGTTAAACCATGGGGACAGGACCCTAGGCAGAAAAGGGATGGTCGTCTGCACCATTTATGGTGCTGCAAGGCACTAGAACCCTGGAGCAACAAATTAGTTTGATAAGATAGTGTGGAACCATGCTGGTGTTATTTCTGTTAGTGTTTTGCTGTGCAGAGCTGTCACAGTTTCTGGTGAATACTGTGCCTCCTATCAGTTCCATCTCCACAACTAGCACCATGATATGGATGAGCAAACAGGATGGTATTAGCCCCAAATCCAAAGTCAAAATTTGGGTGCATCCATCCCACAATAGACTGTGGTACGTGGATGGTGGCATGCAAATTTATAGAACCATAGAGTCCCTACAATACAGAAGGAGGCCAGTCAGCCCATCGAATCTGCACTGACCCGTCATTTTTATCTTACCCAGACTCTATCCACATAACATAAGGATACTGTCCAGGCGTGAGTCTGAATGTGCTGGATATCCCGTGTCAGTAAGATTGCGTGAGGCAAGAAATTGGGCGTGAACCTGATTTCTCGGCTCTCTCATGATCTTACTGGCTTGCCCTGCCCATCAGCCAGCAGGACACTATGATAAGATCGCCCTGGCCGTCTTTGGGATTGGGACTTGAGTCCTGGCATTTCACATCTCTTGCTCTCACTAACACGGCATATGTTCACTGTGAATATTGGACTATGAGCAGAAGTGCTGTGTGTTGCACATTGACTGACTGTCCTATGTGGTATAACAGCTCACTCACTGAAACTGGGAACATTAGTGCCTTCCTTTTGGCCTTTAAACTCTTCAATCAGAAGAGCACACATCAACTGTCATAAATATCAGTGGGAATTTATGATTTATGTAATTAAATGTTGAAGAAAGTATCCTTAGGTGAAAAGAAGACTTTCAAATTTGTGTGTTATTATTCATATTATTTTTAGATTATTATTCAATTATTCTCAAGACTGTGGGAAGCAGATTCTGCCCCGAGGTTTCTATTGTCATTCACATATGTGTTTCATAAACACTAGAAAGGAATTTCCTTGATATCACATATGTATCACTGAGTGCAGCATTGAATCATACAGACCTCAGGAAATAAGTATACAGGAAACAGAATTACATTCCTGAAACAACCATTTGACTCACCTAGTTTCCTGACACTCTTGCTTAATTGCAAATTGCTCCACTAGCCTCAGAACAGCCTTGTGCAGCTTCGTGAATCAGACAATGCAAGCGCAGCCCTACCATACTCTTGAAGATTGTGTTTCAATCCTTGATCTACGCCAAACGGATTTATATCAGCCAGGGCAGCAGTTCAGCATGACCTGCAGCCCCAGTAATTGCAGCCTAGACAGTGGAAAGGCTTTCATCCCAGACTGATCAAGTAAAAGATGTTGGAAATACTTTTTACCTGAACTAATATCTGAGGACACAGTTAGACTCAGTTGTGATGTCCAATTAATCATAGGGATTTACAGCATGGAAACAGGCCCTTCAGCCCAACTTGTCCATGCCACCCTTTTTTTTTAAACCCCTAAGCTAGTCCCAATTGCCCACATTTGGCCCATATCCCTCTATACCCATCTTGCCCATGTAAATTACCCAAATAGCCTTCTGATGCTCAACAGAAGATTCTGAATAGCAAAATTCTGAGAAGAAAGGACATCATATTCTCTATGAGGATAATGCCCGTAACTTCCTGACTCCTCAGCATTGGACTTGGGGACTATCCCAAAGATGGCCTGGGGAATTCCTCTGGGAAGTTCCCAGTAAAGGTTTGCCTGTCAATTGTTCAGAGGAGCTAATATCCTCCAAGACATGGCAGCATGGTGGCACAGTGGTTAACACTGCTGCCTCACAACACCAGATATCCAGGTTCAATTCCTGGGTCAGGTCACTGTCTGTGTGGAGTTCTCCCCACACCCGCGGTTTCCTCAGAGTGTTCCGTTTTCTCCCACAGTCCAAAGATGTGTGGGTTAGGTTAATTGGCCATGCAAAAATTGTCCCTTTCTCTCAGAGGGATTAGCAGGGTAAATATGTGGAGTTACGGGAATAGGGCTGAGTGGATTGTTGTCGATGTTGGCTCGATGGACCAAGTGGCCTCCTCCTGACCTTGTAGGGATTCTATGATTCTGTGACAATTGCGCTGCCCTGAGAACTATCCAACAAAGTGACTTGAATTGTTAACTTTGGATGGTTCTGCCAATTTTACACTAACAGTTACTCTGAAAGAGTTAGAAGAAATAAAATTACTTCTAAGTTAGTGCAGCTATTTTAAAATCTGAGGCCCAGCCCCACATGATGTGACTAATCACACGCCACCCCACCCCACAGGATATTCCCAATTCCCCTCCCTGAACCGCCCCCCCCGCCATGAGATTTACTCTACCCCATTAGCCCAACCTCTTAGGTCTCCCCTCCCCCCTTCCACCACATCCTGTGCACCCGATTCTAAGTCCACCATCGTGACCACCAGACCACCCACCACACACATCTCACGACATCTGACCTCCCCCACCCTCCAAAGTCTGATCTACTGCACGACCTGTCAGTCTCCTCAACCTGACCTGACCTGATACCCCTTGATCCTACCCTATCCTCCCACTACCCACCCCCTCCCCCCACCCTGCAACCTAACCCACCCTCTGGATCTGACCTGGCACTTCCCTGGCCCAACCTGCCACCCTGCCCCCATCAATCAGGGCCACCCCCAACCACAGCCCTTCCAACCAATTATCTTCTCATCCCATTACCTTCTCCCTGCCAGTGAATTTCACTGGGCCTTTCAAGCCTATCTGTTTACAACACCCAGTGCTGTAAAAATACACGTCGTCTCTCTGAGTTCACTGAGTTTGCATCATGCTTGGGTCTGCAGGGTCTGTTTCTCTGCAGACTCCAAACAGCCCCAGTCAGTAGGTGCTTAATGTAATTTTCCAGGGTAGGTAAGGGTGCTTTCAACTCTAGCAGGGAGTTTTGGCCCATGGCCCATTGTTGTTTGAGAGGAAGAAAGATTGTAATGGGGGGATATGCATCCTTGGTTAAGTAAGGAAGTTAAAGATAACTTAAAGGCAAAAACAAAGGCATATCGTATTGCAAAGATCAGTGGCAGGCTGGAGGATTGGGAAACTTTTAAAGAACAACAGAGGGTCACTAAAAAATTAATAAAAGGAGTAAAGGTAAATTATGAAAGAAATCTAGTGCATAATATAAACATGGAAAGCAAAAGATTCTGTAAGTATATAAAAAAGGAAGAGAGTAGCTAAAGTCCACATTGGCCTCTCAGAGGACGAAACTGGGGAATTAATAATGGGGAACACAGAAATGACAGAGACACTAAATCAATATTTTGCTTTGGTTTTCTCTAGAACAATTTCAATAGTAACAGGTAATGCAGAGGCTATGGAAAAGTAGGAACTTAAAACAATCACCATCATTAGGGACAAAGTGCTGAGCAAACTTTTAGAATTAAAGGCAGACACATCCTCAGGACCTGACAGCCTACATCCTAGGGTATGAAAGGAAAAGGCAGCAGAGATAGTGAAGGCATTGGTTGTAATATTCAAAAGTTCCTTGGATTTTAGAAAGATTCCAGTAGATTGGAAAAAGGCTAATGTAATACCCCTGTTCAAAAAGGGAGAGAAGCAGAAAGTAGGAAGCTATAAACCAATTAGTTTAACATTGATTGTTGGGGAATCCATTATTAAGGGAATAGTCAAGGAACATTTGAAATGCAATTCAACATTGTTTTATGAAGGGTAAGTTGTGTTTAACTAGTTTGCTGGAGTTTTTCAAAGATGTAATGAGCAAAATGGATAATGGTAGTCCTGTAAATGTAGTATATCTGTATTTCCAGAGGGCATTTGATAAGGTGCTGCACAAAAGTAAGGAGGGAACACTGTAGAGGTGATCACCGGGGGTCAGGGGTGCCGAAATCCGTGAGGGGGTCCAATTTCCATGGGGGAAAATCCTGGTGTCCATGGTGGGGGGTCTTGATGTCCATGTGAGAGGGGATGGGGATGGTGGTGGGCAGCAGGAGATCTCCCACTACTGGGAGATTGGAGTACCTGCACAATAGCGCCCTTAGAGCTCAGCAGCTGGCTTCCCCTGTGGGCTGAGGCTCCACCTCACACCCTCTTGGCGAGAATCACATCCAGGCACATTTTTGTACTAAATACCAGAGGATTTCATTTTCAAACTCGCCCAAAAAAAAGTCCTAAACTTTCCCATTTTCTCCCACATTTGACACTTAGAATCTTTTTTGTAAACTTCTGCCCTTTGTCTAGAGACAGTTGCTAAAAGCCATTTTTTATATCCAATTTTGTGAAGAGGATGCTTGAAGTTAATTTGGCGAGATTTCCGTCCACTGATGCTATCGAGTGGATCATGCACTGTACTGACTTGTTTAATTGAGTCAATCTAGGTTTGAAGTCTTGGGAGGTTTTTTTTGTATCTTTATATTCTGTCTGTTGTTACCATTTTTGGCTTGAATTCAGGTCTACATGGGATTTCTTTCAGGTTTGGCTGTTATTCTGAGAATGCTACCATAATCTATCATTTGCAAAGGAAACTTGTTTGTGTATAAATCTATGTACATTTCAGTAACCTACACAAGGTTGTACCTTTGCTTTCCACCAGATCACAGTTACTTAATCATGCGACCTTGTATCATAGTTATATCACTATCACTATAGTTATATTACTTAATCATGTGAACTTGTATCATAGTTATATCACTATTCTGATGTTAACTCTTTATTTACAACAGTCAGTAACATTTTGAGACAATCGGGTCTCCAGGTGAATATTTTTGACATTAACAATTTGCAAATCTGTTGCAACAATGACTGTGTTACCAGAGCCAAAAACTACGTAACTCAGAAGTCACATTTGTTTTAGAGAAGACTCCTGCTATGTACAGTGTAGATTTATGATAACAATTCCGGATGCAGGGAGTTCTTATTCACAGTCTCTCTTGGGTCTTTCTAGACCTGTTGAGCTGTTGTCTCCCAGTTCCAAAGGGTGGAAAAGAGACTTAGCGCACAACTTCAAAACAGGCGTAAAGACTCGCATTAAACATGAGAAGCATCCAGAATATTCTGCACAAGATGAGGCATACTTTCTAATAAAGCCAATCATGAGGTAATATATCAAACAATAATCGCTGACTCCACTGTCTGTGCGCTTAGCTAGTGTGAGAGGCAAAATAACCACTACATAATGGGCAACCTGTAAGACAACATTGCTGTTAACAGTGTGAAGAAAATTGAGATTGTGTTGGTATCTTTGGAATCAGGTGATTCATTTAAATGGTGTTTGTCCACAATTCCGAAGACCTGAGGCTGAAAATGAAGGTGGATTGACTATTCTGACCTACATTGTGAACCCCAGATTGACCAATGTTTTATTAGATATCTTCCTTGATGACTGAAATAGTATTCACCTGAAATTTCTTTCAATGTTTTTCTCTTGTGGCAAGTGTGCCAGATTGTGACTCCTGTTGACTAAGCTGGCCCTGTGGTATCCCCATTTAATTTTTCTCAGGTAGAGCTAAACAAATATTCAGAGAGAAGCCAGCAGTGATGTGGTCCTTGCTAGCTGGCTGACCACCAGGGAAAGTCAGTGCTTACAGCAGCAGATGACGGGTGGAGATCGTGGAAGCCCACACGGCAGCAAGGTGAGCAGAGAGGCAACTTCCAGTTCAGCAGCTGTAGCTGACCCTGAAAGTTCACTAACTCCTCTGTGGTGGGTGTTCTGACGAGTCAGACAGGAATTGACTACAAAGACAGGGCAGAGGACGATTAGAAAGATGATGCAGTGTTGAAGATGGTCACAGCAGTCAGAGTCACTTCTTCCTCATCTCCCCAATAGTATCCTGCTTCTGAGCAGGGTTTTGCTTTAGGTGAAGACAGGGATTAAGATTCTACCCTGTTTCAGCTGTACTGTTGGTGGGGATCAGCTGAACACTCAGTGTTCTTAACATTACACTGGTATTCTATAGATGTTAACGTTGAGGAACTGGGGGAACCCCTGTGGAATTTTATTTTTGTTGTGTTTCAGCCTAGTTTATGCCCTTGCCTCCTAAAAATGAAAATAGGCTACATTGTGTATTACTTGGCTTACACACTGCTAAAAAGAGAGCATATTCTCATCCTCAAAAGGGAATAATAAGAAATCTTACAACACCAGGTTCAAGTCCAACAGGTTTATTTGGAATCACGAGCTTTTAGAGCGTTGCTTTTTCAGCAGGTGAATGGGGAAGTGGGTTCTCAGACATGGTATACGTAGGCAGAGACACAATTGCAAGTTGGAATGTGAGTCTTTACAGGTAATCAAGTCTTTTCAGGTACAGACAATGCGAGTGGAGAGAGGGATAATCACAGGTTATCTTTTTGGAACGCTCCAAAAACTTGTGATTCCAAATAAATCTGTTAGACTTTAACCTGGTGTTGTGAGATTTCTTACTGTGCCAACCCTTCTCCAACACCAGCGTCCACAAAAGGGAACAAAACAGTGTATACTCAGAACATAAATGCATTCCATTATACCCTGAGAAGCCAGCCAATACTCCATTCATGTGGTCTTGTATACTTTCAACATTATTCTCTTACTTCAATATTCAATGGCCTTATATATAAAATCAAAATTCAAACTTGCCATTTTATTGCTTGCAATTTCATTGATGTAGTTGTATCTACACCACGACATCTCCTCTATTCCGTAATCATTGGGGGGTATGCTTAGTTTCCCTCTAGGATCTACCACTTTGCATGTTATCTGTAATTATTTAGTCTTTCCTGCACACACTGCTAAAATTCTTCCTTATAGCTTGACACCCCCGCCTCCCCCCTATTTGTTGTTCTTGCGGTGGTCACTGTGGAAATCAGTCAGCGCAATTTCCTGTAAATGCATTCAGGATTTAAAACAGTTGAATTTTGAGATTTGGCCACATAGTACGGCAATTTTGATTTAAATCTGTGCGTTCTTGTGGTCTTGCAGCCTAGCTTCCTCAAGCCAACCCAAGATCCTTTTAAATTACTAATTATAGATTTCATTTCATAAGCTCTAGAAATCATAGGATAAAACACACAGAGTGAAACTTCAAACTTTGATGGTCATCTGTCCTTTTTACACCCTGCCTGATTTCACTTTTCATTGATTTAAATGATGTCCCCAATTAATCATTCTGCCCACTATCAATTAAATTACACAGAGGGTGGTGGGTGCCTGAAACTCGCTGCCGGGGGAGGTGGTGGAAGCAGATACAATCGTGATTTTTTTCAGGGACGTCTTAACAAATACATGAATAGGATGGGAAAAGAAGGATATGGTCCCCAGAAGGGTGGGGAATTTTATTTAGCGTCGGGCAGCATGGTCGGTACAGACTTGAAGGGCCAAAGGGCCTGTTCCTGTGCTGTAATTTTCTTTGTTCTTTGGATACTGCAGGCTGACCATGCATAACCAGCCATGTCCTTCAAGGGTCAATAGGCATCTCTCTCTCTCTGCTTCAGAGACATGTGTTCAAAGCTTCAACCTGCGTCAAGCATAGAACTGCTGTCTATCTGTCAGTCTTACCATTTATCTTGGACACGTTGGAAGGTTGGACTTTATAAACAGGTGTGCCTCAGTAGACTCCAACTCAGCAGAAACAATTTGAATCAGAGCAGCGCTGTGCAGTTCAGCAGTTCTATGCTGAACAGCACTTTAAATAGCTGGCAGCCACATTGCTTGTCACAGAGTTACGTACCAATGAACCTGACCTGAAACAACAGGGGCCATTTTGTGAATACGTGCGTGAGGCTGGGAGCCTTCTCTGTTAGTCATGTGAACTTGTAAAACTAACCTCATTATCTCACACCCCCCTAACAATTAAATAAAGCCCGCTACAGAGGGAGTGACAGAGAGAGAAAGAGAATGAGTGTGTGAGAAAGCCAGGCAGGAATACACAGGAGATACTACATACTTTGTTAGTTTGTGTCAATGTTCCTTTACTGCTTGGACTGGCTGGTGTCGTACAGCTAGTTACCTATTCTGTCAGTCTGGCTCGCCTTTGTGAGGGTAATAAATCATTTATAAATGTAAAATTAATTAGTAGTCGTCCCCTCTGCCGGGACTTTACTGCAGTCTTGGTGGGTTTGCTGCCTAAGATGTGACTGCGCTGTCGAATGGGCTTTAAGTGTTGATAATCGCCTTCATCTGCACCACAGACCTCATGTAGCAGAACACTTTGGTGGTGATTTGGGGACAAAACTCCAGAACAAAAAGTTTTGCATTGCAGTTTGCTGAAATTGAAATTCTGCTCATAATTTTGAATTGCAACTGTGTTGCAAGAATAATTCAGATCAACACATTGATTGGCAGTCCGAGTATATTGAGTTTATGGGTGTGTGTTATTTGTTATTGATCCATTAATGCTGATTCATGAATTATTTCTAAATCATTCACAGGAAGGTATGATATAATGGCGAATGTCAAGGAGTTGAACTAGATGCACACTGTCCTCCGGTGCGGTTTAATGCATATTTCATTTTATTCTGAGTTGCGAACAGGGCACAAACAGGGTTGTAGGGGTATAAACTGGCATGTGTTCCACCAATTATCAGACACAATGCTGATGCAAAATAACCAATTTAGGAGTGGAATTACCACATCCAATTTATGCATGCAGACTTGGTTGCATGGCTTGAACAGATTACTTAAGTACATAAATTAGGGGTTTAATGCCTGT
This sequence comes from Carcharhinus amblyrhynchos, assembly GCF_965287045.1. Classification (NCBI taxonomy): domain Eukaryota; kingdom Metazoa; phylum Chordata; class Chondrichthyes; order Carcharhiniformes; family Carcharhinidae; genus Carcharhinus; species Carcharhinus amblyrhynchos. The sequence goes on from NC_137335.1 coordinate 62,301,237, forward strand.
TCAAAGTCCTCTTTTCAAAGTTTGCCCACAATTGGCAGGACAGGCATTCGCTCCAGCTTGCTCAGAGTTCTTCAGTGAATCCCATTCCCTCAGCTGGAGCTGGAGGAAAAGGAATTCAATCTTGGGGATTAGATTTTAGTGATGGGTTTTTTGCAAACTGCACTTCTGACTTCAAATTATTTCTCTGGATTTGTTATAACCTGGAGTTTTAAAAGATTTAGCTCACCTTTCATGCTGCACTCTGGGATTGAAAGTTGGACTTCCAAAGGAGTCTTCTGCTACAGTAAGGAATTTTAAATTTCTGTCTTCAGGTTCCTTTGGAGCCTTTATCTGGGTGATTTTCTTCCTCTGTGCCTCTGTTCTGCAGTTTTTTTCAGATGGAACTGCTTTGCTGAAATTTTTCTCAGTCTTTCAGCATTTTAGTTTTTTCCTGTGAGATCGTGGGTTTTTCCACAAGTTGCCACCATGTTGTTGGATGTTTATTATGCTTTGGTAGTCTGAAGAAGTTTTCATAGTCATGCGTAGATTAACTATAAGTCTTTATTGACTCTTAGGACAATTTACAAACATACAATAAAGGATATAAGCAAAGAACTGTCTCCATTTTGCTGATATGCAAGGCTCTTCCTAATACTAGATTTACCATGGACAAGGATCATGTGGTCTCTTACATCACTGTGTGGGCGGTACTATACTTAGTCCCAATTAACTCTATATGTGCCAGGCCCTTATAGTACATTGAGGAACTTAAGTTTTTATTTGGTTGTGTTTGTTACCGTGCTGTAACTTTAAAAACAACTTAAAAGACATGTCCCAAAGCTTTTTTAAGAGGTGTTGCTTTTCTTGTTCAAGATAGGCTTGCTTTAAAAAATAGTTGCAAATTTATGTTTGTTTTGATATTATGGGCTTATTTTTGTTATTCAATTTGATTTTTAATACCCTCATACGTGAATTTTTGCGTGGTGCCCATCTGTGGCTAATTGGTTAAGTAAGCACTTGATCTCTTTACTCTGTGATATGAATGGGTGTAAGGGCCTATGCTGTGGTCAGGGTTTAGGGTGGGGTAGAGCTTCTCTTGGTCTTGCAGCAGGACGGCAGCAGCAACAGTCACGGCCAGGCAAGACAGAGAGGGGCCGGGAGCCCGACAAGTATAGATCAGGGATTGATCAGTCATGGTGAGAATCATACTTACTGAGCTCATCAGCTATTGAGGGAAATCACACCCTCCAATGAAGATGAACAATGGTGACCCTGAGAAGAATTTCAGAATTGAAGTACCAGACATCTGCGACCAGATTGGACAGACTGATATAAAACTGGACTCTTCCTAACCTTTGCTTGACTCCTAGGCCGAGTAGCACAATCAGGACTAGAAATTCACAGCAGGGTAGAATCCATAACCTCACGGGTCAAATGACAGTAAGCTGCATAACTGCAATTCAACTATGAGTTCCCTTAATATGAGGTTCAACATTTGGCAGGTTCAGAAATAAGTACAAGAGTAGGCCATTTAGTCTCTCGAGTTTTCTCTGTTACTTTTGCTAGCCATGAAGGTTCTACTTTTTTAATCCCAACTTCCAATTGTGTGTCAGCTGTAGCCCAGTTGTTACTGCTCTCAAATGTGTCACTAGGATCCAGGTTCAAGTCCCACTCCAGAGGCAGAATTTTACTTTTTCTCACCAGCAGGCTTGCAGGTGGGGAGACGGCCATAAGATTACTCAGTGGCTTTCTCATTGGCCTCTTGCCAGCTGCAGCCTCTCTCTCTACAATTTTAAGATGGGATGGGCGAGGCCTAAGGCAGGGCAGTCCCCCCCTTGCCACAATTGAGACCTTTAAGTGGCCAATTAACAAACACTTAAGGGCCTCTTCTAACCCCCCCCCCCCCACCCCCCCCAACTGCTGTTTTCAGGCTGGCGGGAGGAGTTCAGCAACAGGGAGAAGCCCAGAAAGTGACTCTGCTCGGATCTTGGACAGGAAGTTGGGGGTGGGTTGCCTCTATCAGTGGCTTCCTTTCAACATCAGGCACCCGCCCCCTGACAAAGCCTTCCCCCATGAGAGTGTTCCCTCCCACATCAGACGGCTGTGAAGCAGCCAGTATATACTGTGGCATTCCACTGACTCAATTGGTGGCAGGCAAGGAAACCCCGTTATCCACTATTCCTGACCCAGGACTTGGTCACAAAACTCAAGGCTGATATTGCAATGCAGGACTGAGAGAGTACCACACTCTCAACAGCGCTGTCTTCTGGGCGAGATGTTAAACTGAGGCCTCAGCTGCTTGTTTGGGTGGAAATAAAAGATCCTGTGGCAATACTTTGAAGTAGAACAGGGAAATTGTCACCAGTGTTCTGACCAATGTTTACCCCTCAGTAAATTATAGAAAAAAAACTGAATTGGCAAACATTCTTACCTTCTGTTTGCGGGGGCTCGCTGTGCATAATTTGGCTGCGGTGTTTCTTAAAACAATGACCACACTTCAAAAGTCTTTCATTGCTTGTAAATGTGCATTGAGATGTCTGGTGGATGCCTAAAACACCACATAAAGTGCAAGTCTGTATTTTCTTTTATTCCCTGCATTTTCTCCATGTTTCTTAAATGCAGTATTTTTCCTCCACTACAATGACCACGCTTTAAAAATATTTTATTGCCTGTGAAGTGCTTTGAGATGTTTTGAGTTGTACAATGCAACGTAAATACATGTTCATTCTTGGCAATTTTTTTTCTCTGAAGCAGTTCCCAATCTCCCTTATTAAGCACCTTTTATGGATTTGCATCCCTCACCTTCTGGGACATTCTCTAAAGCCTTTTGTGTCAAGATATTTTCTCCACATTTGCTTTCAATCAGTTTAGCTCAATTTCTAAATTATTTCCTGAATTCTATATCCAGTGGCAAGAGTTTTGTTTTGTTAAGCAATTCCCTTCAATTTCTTTGTTTCACACCCTTGCATTTATTGGAGTAGTAGAGTGACATAGTGGTTAGCATTGCTGCCTCACAGCACCAGGGACTTAATTTTGATTCTCGGCTTGGGTTACTGTCTGTGTGGAGTTTGCACGTTTCCCCCGTGTCTGCGTAGGTTTCCTCCGGGGGTTCTGGTTTACTCCCACAGTCCAAAGATATGCAGGTTGAGTGGATTGGCCATGCTAAATTGCCCCTTCATGTCAGAAGAACTAGATAGGGTAAATGAATGGGGGTTATGGGGATAGGGCCTGGGGGGATTGTGGCCTCCTTCTGCACTGTAGGGATTCTATAATTTATTTCACACCCTTCAATTTATTTGCTTCTAAAAGGTAAAATAAACGAGGGGGGATAAAAGCAACATTGCGTTTTCTTCCAATTTTGGCTGCCTTTCTCCCCCGCATAATTGTATTTAAATTAAATTTTAGGTCAAGAATCATTGCATTCCTGCTGCCACGCACTACACTCTAGCTAACTGAATCTGACCTGTCAATGGTGTGTGTAGGTGAAAGCTGTGTACCAGTTTGCAAAGTCCCTTGCCAAGATGGTGGTAATGTGCTTTTATTAAACATCTGTCATAATTGTTATGCCTGCTCGCATCACTTTGTTTGCTCTGCACAAAGAAACATTTGCCTTTTTACATCAGTGAAGGTGCTGATACCAACAAAATAATGATTAATGTTGAAATTTCCAAAGATCTTTCATGCAAAAGGGGTAAATGACAATGCTGAGGGTGTTTTTTCCTTCAGAAATGATTTCCTATTAATCCACCTCGTTAAGTGCATTTTTAGTGATCTTACTTTGTCCTGGGATTAAAGTGATAGAGCTTTACTCTAAAACATACTTGTGCTTTCCCCCCTTGCCCCGCCTGGGATTTGACTGCTGGCTAATTTTTCTTTTGGAGTTATCAACAGAAAAAGGGATAACTTCAGATAGGCTGTCCCACACAAATCTGTCGATAAACCATTTTGGAGGCTCGATCAGTATCAGTTTCTCAAATTTTATGGCATATTTAGTAAATTAATATATAAAATTGTACAGGCTTTTGCATTAGGGCACCGTGCAGCCCAATATTCCTGCAGGAAGAGTGTTCACAAAGGATTATACGGTGTCACGGTTGTTAGCACTGCTGCCTGACAGAGCCAAGGACCTGGGTTCAATTCCCGGCTTGGGTCACCGTCTGTGTGGAGTCTGCACGTTCTCCCCGTGTCTGAGTGGGTTTCCACCGGGGGCCCCGGTTTCCAACCACAGTCCCAAATATGTGTTGGTCAGGTGCATTGGCCATGTTAAATTCTCCCTCAGTGTACCCAAACAGGCACCAGAATATGGCGACGAGGGGATTTTCACAGTAACTTAATTGCAGTGTTAATGTAAGCCTACTTGTGACATTAATAAACTTTATAATACGATTATTGATTAGGAATGCTCCAAATCCTCAGATTAATGATAAAATAAGCCAGCACTTGAATAAACACAATACAAGATAAACAGTACTCTAGTCAAAGTTAATAAAAATTGTGTATTTTCAAGGAGATTAAATTGAAATGGGGGACAGTAGGCCAGTCCACAGAGTTAGGAGCTGATGGCAACTCCACTGTGGCCACTCCAAGCAAGTCCCCCCAGTCATCTGACCTGATTTAATGCCAGCCAGGCACTTATCAAGTTGGAGTTAGGATATCCATTGCACTTGGGGACATTCCTGCCTTGGGGAGCTGCTAACTAATCAGAGGATGGCAGTTCTCTAACACCACCAGGAGCAGTGGCCAGTGCTGGTGTTACAGGAGGGCCAGGCTCAGTACTATTTTTTAAAGTTTATTCATCAGTGTCACAAGAAGGCTTACATTAACACTGCAATGAAGTGACTGTGAAAATCTCCTAGTCGCCAAACTCTGATGCCTGTTGGGAACACTGAGGGAGAATTTAGCATGGCCAATCCACCTAACCAGCACGTCTTTCGGACTGTGGGAGGAAATCAGAGGAAACCCATGCAGATACAGGGAGAACATGCAGGCTCCATACAGACAGTGACTCAAGCCAGGATTCAAACCTGGGTCCCTGGAGCTGTGAGGCAGCAGTGCTAACCACCATGTCTACTGTGCCAGCCCAACTGAAGATTGCTGCTGGAGATTGGGATGAAGGTAGTTGAGATGACCTCATCAGGATCTTCCTGACTGACTCCAGTGAGGTGGTGTGGATGAAGGGCTGCTATTAAGAGCAGACAGGTGACTTCATGCATAAGTGGCCCTTGCAGGTCTCTTCAATGGACATGGGCTGCCAAAGTAGGAGGACCCCCCCCACCAGGCTGCAGGCATACCCACTCCACCATCTCAACTGGCTTATGGGCAAGAAGGCCATTCTTGACTCTGAATGCTTAATCGGGAAAGTTGACAAGGTAAAAAGCTGACTGCACACAATAGAAACATATTAAAGGGAATATTAGTCCTGGCCAATAGTTCTCCCTCAACAAATGCCACTATGAAAAGCAGATGACCTGGCCATTGTCCCAGTGCTGTTTATGGGAACTTGCTGTGTGCAGATTGGAGGCTGCATTTCCTACATTACAACAGTGAAAACACTTCAGGAATGCTTCAGAATGTCTTGAGGTTGTAAAAGACACTATTAAAAAAAAATGCAAGTCTTTCTTTCTCACCACCCAAGCAGCCTAGTTCACAGGTCTCCTTTAAGCCTGACTACATTATTGAAAAAAAATCGACCACTTTGGCTTTCATACTCAGCTAAGCAGAAAGCGTCATTTCGTACAGTCTGTGGGACTGATGGAAAAACCAACACAGATGCTTTTACAGTGGAAAGATGGGATGGAACATTGTGTAAGGACTCAGCACATGGGTCACATGACTGTGTCAAGCTGAAATCTCCAGAAAGTAAAGTTGCAATCTTAATTTTTTTATTCAGTGTAGTTTGGGTAAAAGTTGAGGTTTCAGAATCCGACAATCTGAGTGGAAAATGAAGGGTGAGTTATCACATAACAGATCTGAACGATAGTGCTGAAAGTGGAAATTAGAGATCGCCAATAACGTAATGGAACAGCATTTACTCCTTCCAAACGAAGGCCTTAGGAAGCATGTTGAAAACGCTACGGGGTGGAACAAAAAGAAAGAAAGGTACAGCAGAGTGAACCAAAGGCTTTTAAGCACATTTTAATGTCAGATCTTCCAACGATTCATGTGCAGAGCTAGGTTGCTGATTAAATCAGTTATTGGGTAGAAGATGGGGGAGAGTCCAAAGATTGCAGGTTAGATGGATTGGCCATGCTAAATTGTCCTTTAATGTGTATATTAGGGAAATAAGTGGGGTAAATGTGTGGGGTTATGGGGACAGGGCAGGAGGGGGGCTTGGTATGGGCCTGGATTGGATGCTCTGTCAGAGTGTTGGTGCAGACAATGGGTCAATGCCCTCCTTCTGCACTGTAGGTATTAGAACATAAGAACATGAGAAATAGGAGCAGGAGTAGGCCTGCTGGGGCAGTGCCAATGGGGTGGAGTCTGAGTGAGGTGGGGGGCATTGACAGGGGAGAGGAAAATGGGCCTTCGAGCCTGCCCCGCCATTCAATGAGATGATGGCTGATCTGAAGCGGATCAGTTCCATTTACCCGCCTGCTCCCCATAACCCTTAATTCCCTTAATTCCCAGAAATCTATCTACCCATGACTTAAACATATTCAACAAGGTAGCCTCCACCACTTCAACGGGCAGACAATTCCAGAGATTCACTACCCTCTGAGAGAAGAAGTTCCTCCTCAACTCTGTTCTAAACTGCACCACCCCCCCGCCTCTTATTTTGAGGCTGTGCCCTCTAGTTCTATGAATGTGGAGGTGGATGAGTGTGAAAATGAGTGCCGCTGACTGTTGGGTTGTCATCACTGTTCTTAATGTGGACGATTCAGTTCAGGACAGGACCTGGCAACCTGCCCAGTTCGGGTAACTGGCTAACTGATCTTGTTAATGGGCTGATTGTCCATCAAGGACCAGTTTGGAATTTTTGTTGCCGGGGGGAGTACATGGGTTACACGATGGATCAGGAAAACTGGCCAAATGAAAGGAGGCAACGAATCAGAATGGAGTCAGTCATAGGCGTGCCATTTAATTCAGTGGGCCCATAACAGGGTGTGCAGCTGAGAGGGGCTCTCTGCCATTGGGACACAGGTACCACTGGGAGAGCAGAATTAACAAAGTGAGTAATCTGGAACAGTGGAGGCAACGGTGACCCTCCAGGGATTGTGAGACCCTCAAGAGGAGAGTCCACTAAGCATTGTTATGCAGCTAACCACAAACATGGAATTAAGGTGCTCAGAGATAGGGTCATCTTTTGATGAGGATCAATACTGTACTGTAGCAGGGTTGGGAGGAGAGCAAAAAAGACATACAAGGGGAAAGGTTAGGGGCCAGAAACAAATACCACTCATTAAGTATGAGGGAGACCAAAGCCATTGATTTATATTACACATCTTAGGGGCAGATGCAGAGACCTAGACACAGGGCAGAGGAGAGGAAAAAGGAGGAGAAAGGAAATGGAGGCCATACCTTCCGTATCAAAGCACCAACTACCTGAAAATGTCCAAGAATCAGTGCGACAGGAGACTGTGCCTCCCTTGGCAGATGTTCACTGAGATTTGTACCCTCCTTGAGGAAGATCTCAGATCTCATAGTCCTGCTCAGCATCCTGTGCCAGAAGCTGTTAAAGCCACACACCTCGGATTTCTTCACCTCTGTTCCTTCCAATTTTTAGCACAGGATCCTGTTTGTGTCTCTCAAGCAGCAGCACACATAAAAACATAGAAAATAGGGGCAGGAGTAGGCCTTCAGCCCTTTGGGCCTATTCTGCCATTCACTTTGATCATGGCTGATCATTAACTCAGTAACCTATTCCCGCTTTCCCCCTCATGGTCTTTGATTCTTTTTGCCCCAAGAGCTATATCCAATTCCTTGTGATCAGCAATGATCAGGACGAGTAGCAGAGCAGATTCAAAGGGCTGAAGGTTTAGCCAGGCAGGCTGGCAGTGCCCCTTGGGCACTGTAACTATGCTGGGGCAGTGCCAATGGGGTGGACTCTGAGTGAGGTGGGGGGCATTGACAGGGGAGAGGAAAGTGGGAAGCTCCATGGAATCAGGCAAGTGATGGAGCTGTGCAGGGGTGGTGATTGGTGGGGGTGGAACTCTGCAGACAGAGAGCGATTTGTGGGGTTGGGGGGGGGCGCGATTTCCCTGGAGGGGTGGGTGGGGGCATGTGGCAGGAGGTATCCCAGTGCACTGGGAAATTGGGGTGCCTGAACAATGGCACCTTACAGCCAGCACTACTGCCAGGATGCTTGCTGGGATGAAACATTTGTTATGAAGAGAGGTTGGATAGGCTTGGGTTGTTTTCATTGGAGCAGAGAAGACTGAGCAGGCAACCTAATCATGGTGTACACGATTATGAGGTGCATGGACAGAGTGAATAAGGACCAGCTCTTCCCTATAGTTGAAGGGTCAGTCACAAGAGGACATAGGTTCAAGGTGAGGGGCAGGAAGTTTGGGGGGGGGGCATGTGAGGAAAACTCTTTTTACCCAGAGGGTGGTAACACTCTAGCATGCGCTGCCTGGTAGGGTAGTTGAGGTGGGTTGCCTCACATCCTTTAAAAAGTAACTTGGCACATCATAACATTCAGGGCTATGGGTCAAGTGCTGGCAGATGGGACTAGGTGGGAGTTCAGATGTTTTTAATGTCGGTGTGGACTCAATGGGCTGACGGGTCTTTTCTACGCTGTATGATTTTATGACTATGAGTGAGCTGTATAATTGTTTTACTTCCTTCACTAAAAAGAGTCACTGCAGGTCATAATCATATTTTGTGCTCCACCAGTGTTCTGCACTTGTTTCTATTTGAGATAAGTGCTCCAACCGCTGCATCTGCAAATCTTCTTAACCTTCAGTGAATTTTACCTGAGAGTGAAAGTGTGGCTGTGCCAGCAGGTTCGAAGCCATCAGCATTTCAAAAGGTATTTCACAGAATGTGAATCCCGATAATGAGATTAGCACTGCAGACAGGCCAGAACACATAGTCCTGCTAATAGGGGACGCCAGGGGTAGACAATTGTACCATCCAGGGAAGGTATATACATGTTCCTCCTTTAGAATTACAGAGGCTGAGGGGGCAGGCAGCAAAAAAAGCAGAGAAAACCATCAAAGGGAAACAATAGGATAATTGGAAACTTTTTTGTGGAAGCAGGGACAGATTGCGTCCAGCAGTCTTTGAGACAGCTTTCCACCTGGGAGCCTGTAAGCCGATTCTAGCTAGCAAACCAGAAGCAAGAGTGCAGAGACCTTCGTTAGAGGCAGTTAAAATTTGCTGAACTAGGAAGAGACATTCCCCAGAATAATTACTCAATTGTATAATAAGGTAACTATTAATTGGTCTTGTTTGAGTTGATTTATTATTGTCAAATATTTTAACATACAGTGAAAAGTATTGTTTCTTGCACATTATATAGACAAAACATAACGTTCAGAGAAGGGAATGAGAGAGTGCAGAATGTAGTGTTACAGTCGTAGCTGGGGTGTAGAGAGAAACCAATTTAATGCAAGGTAAATCCATTCAAAAGTCTGATAGCAGCAGGGAAGAAACTGTTCTTGAGTCGGTTGGTATATGACCTCAGAGTTTTGTATCTTTTTCCTGAAGGAAGAAGATGGAAGAGAGAATGTCCGGGGTGCATGGGGTCCCTAACTATGCTGGCCGCTTTGCCGAGGCAGCGGTAAGTGTGGACAGAGTCAATGGATGGGAGGCTGGTTTGCGTAATGGCTTGGGCTACGTTCATGACCTTTTGTAGTTCCTTGCAGTCTTAGGCAGAGCAGGAACCATACCAAGCTGCGATACAACCAGAAAGAATTACAGCTGATCATTATGATCATCAGATGTATTTGATTATGATCATTAGCTGTATTTGAATTAGATGTTGTTTGGAAAAAGGGAAGTCTTCATAAATATACTTTGAACCAAAAGGGTAATTTCTATTTAAACTGTGTGGGTGTGTTAGGTAGTTTTTACAGAGCTATTTTAAATCATTATAGTCCCGTTCATGTATGAATGTCTTTTTTATTGTAATAAATAGACTTTAATAATTGTTATACTATGACTGGGCTGGTTACTGTTCTCACTAGGTCTCACACGTGGCCTCTCACACCATTCCTGTTGACAAAAACATATACCACCACAAACCAGTATTTCCAGATTGGGGCACCCTCACTGATAACATCTACCAGGTTCGTAATATTGGCTCAATCAATTGGAGTCCAAAATTGGATCTGAAAAGCCGAATGGAGATTAGTATAATGAAGTGATGGCGAAAGGCCATTGCTTTGTGGAGAGTTTTTTTTTAGTAGAAAAGTTGGCTGTGCCTGAACTTTCCTTTACATTGAGGCCATTTTGGATGACATTGAAGTACATTTCTGAAGATTCAAAGTTTACAATCAAAATCTACTTAGGGCCACATAAAATTGTGAATTTGCTTTTTAAAATACAGGACATTTTTTACCACATAAATCAATTTTGGACTGTTCAAGGTAACTTTCATCAAAATACCGACAAATGATCAAAAGTGGTGGCCGCACAATGGTCGACAGTTTCAGTCAAGAGAATGAACCTGCAATTTTCAAAAACTGTTGGATACCCTGCTACTTATATTGAGTAGGCAAATGAATTTTCATATGGCTGGGATAACAATGAGTAGTTGCAAATTCCAAGTCAGATGGAAGAGAATAAAGCCCAGAGGAAAAGTGTGCTGCCACAAAGTAGCACAAAGTGTCAAACTGAATGCTTCAAGTTGATCACTGAGACTATGGGGAAGAGTTTTATTCCCACTGGCAAGACACAGACTTAGCTAGCTTTCCCGGGAGCAAGCAGTGCTGCAGATCACAACCTACCACAGGGAACTGATGATGCAACTCTATATTGCTACATGGACAAATTTCTCCCCCCCACCCCCCTCACTTGTCAAGCAGGACTAGTTAATTCTTAAAGGGCGGAGAGTTTTCTTTCTGACGTTGGGATAAATATTTCACATCATTTCACAGAGCCAATGATGGATGTGTTTTCCAACAAATACGCCTGGGAAGCTGTAAAATTTGATCACCAGTGTTTTCAACCTGGAAGGATACCGAATGTGTTTCTTAGAGGTGGAGATGCTGGTGTTGGACTGGGGTGGGCACAGTAAGAAGTCTCACAACATCAGGTTGAAGTCCAACATGTTAATTTGGAATCATGAGCTTTTGGAGCGCCGCCCCTTCATCAAGCGACTCAACTGATTAAGGAGCAGCACTTCGAAAGCTTGTGATTCCAAATAAACCTGTTGGATTTTAATCTGGTGTTGTGAGACTTCTTAATGTTTCTTAGATTTTCGGATTGCATTGAAGATCTGTCCAAGGACCATTTTAGCTCAGAACATGCTGATGGTGAAGAGAGACTTGTCTCAGTTTCTGACAATGGGGAAAGTGGACCCGATTTATCTGCTGCATGTGTGCTCATTCCATGTTTTCCTTTCTGAAGCTCCTGGATGTCATTTGGAACTTAGGCAACTTTTCAGCAACAGGTTTCAAAACTTGGAAGAATCAGTAAACTACTTGAACTGAGGTACATTCAGCGATACCACAATAACATACCCGATAAAGATGTAGTGGTTAACCTTGTCTATACAAAGACTGCTTCTCCAAGCCCCACAAAAATACTCCCAAACTTACCTCTGCTGGGTCTCTTTGATTCCAGTAACCATGGAAGTGGTCGGAGGGAGCATGATACTCCCGTCAAGAAGTTCAGATCTAAAATGACAGCTCAGAGTTATCAATTGGCATTTGAAGTCAGTCCAATAATCTGGGACAGGTAGGTGTATTGAGCATTCAGTAGGAGATCCTTTCAAAATGTCACCAGCCTCTTTGTTGGTGTTGACAGGATGGGAGGGCAACTTACCCCATGTTGAGGCCTTTAGTGCCCCATTCATATTGATGTGGAGATGCCGGTGTTGGTCTGTGCCCGGTCACATTAGATGATAGACGTGAAATCGACTGCTCCTGTGAGACCTGGCTGCAATGACTTGAGTTACCACACACTCTGGAAGATTACACAATACTGATGTCCTGTGACAGAACACCACACAGGTTGGAAGCTAAGTGCTCCAACCTTTCAGACATTTTACTGGAGCCCTTTGGCAGACTTTCCAAAACACACAATTGCATGTGTGTACGTGTTTCATTTTGGAGGCTGGGCCCTTGAATTCAGCAGCTATATCTTCCACAGCAGGGTTTGGAAGAAGAATTCGCTCATGGGTGAGCTGTTGCCCACTTGATGATTTCCACTTGGATTTTGCTCTTGCTCATTCATCCACTCACTCAAGGTGGGCACATAATCAAGTGCAGACACTTCTAACTCTCCGAAACATTTATAGCGCCAACCTCTGCACTGGTGCTTGTGGAGAATGGTGAAGTCCAGCTTCTTCTGGAAGATTTTCTTCTGGTAAATCATTGCTGAGAGCATCCTGACGCTGAGAAGAACCTGGATAAAGGAGAGAGTAACAAGAATTAACTGACTGATTAGATGGTAGCTGATGCTAGATTTCACAGTGCAGTGCATTGAGGTGGTGGAATGTACTATTACTTAAAAAAGTAAAAAATATTAGGGTTAGGTCCTCTGAGTCACCTTTTGTTTATTCATTCATGAGGTGTGGGTGTTGCTGGCTGGGCCAGCATTTATTGTCCATCCCTAAGGTCATTTAAGAGTCAAACACATTTCTGTGGATCTGGAGTCATGTGTAGAATCATAGAATCCTACAGTTCAGAAGGAGGCCATTCAACTCATCGATTCTGCACTGACCACAATCCCAACCAGGCCCTATTCCCATAACCTCATGCATTTACCCTAGCTAGGTAAGAGGCAATTTAGCATGACCAATGCATCTAACCCGTACATTTTGGACTGTGGGAGGAAACTGGAGCACCCAGAGGAAACCCACACAGACACAGGGAGAATGTGCAAACTCCACACAGACAGTGTCCCAAGCCAGGAATTGAACCCAGGTCCTTGGTGCTGTGAGGCAACAGTGCTAACCACTGTGCCACCGTACCAGACCAGGTAAGGATGGCAGATTCTGTCCCTAAAGGAGATTAGTGAGCCAGGTAGTTTTTTACGACAATTGATAATGGTTTTATGGTCAGCATTAGACTTTTATGCAAGATTTTTTTTGTAAATTCACATTTCATCATCTGCCATAGTGGGACTTGAACCCAGGTCTCCAGAACATTATCCTGGATTTCTGGATTACTAGTCCAACGACAATACCACTACACCACCATCTCTCATCCTCTGCAACACCGAGTTCTTGCCAATTCCAGCCGAAGGAGCAATGCTCTGAAAGCTCATGATATAAAATAAACCTGTTGGACTTTAACCTGGTGTTGTGAGACTTCTTACTGTGCCCACCCCAATCCAACACTGGCATTTCCACGTCATGCTTTATCTTATTTATGGCTTGGATGGTGGGTTGTTCTCCATTGGGGCTGCACCTTTCTTCAATTTTGGGAGCTTTTTCTTCCCCCTGCAGTATAAGTGAGACGGAAACAGTAGCTGTTGAAAAGGAATGGGCCTGTGAGAGGCTACTGCTTGTCTTGCATTTACTGAAAGTTAAAGGAAATAAGATTGCAAGCAGAGTGAAGAGGAGTTCAGCAAAAAGGCAAGTGGCTGAGGTATGAAATGAAACATGTGAGATCAGAAGATGTCCTTGATCTGAACTTGCTACTTTGTGAGTCAAGAAAGCTATCAGATCCTGCGGTGATGGCAGCAAGAAAGAGATGAATGTGCTCTTTGGTGAGGTGAAGAAGTGTGCTGCAGGGAAGGCAAGTGTTAAGCATGGTGGAGAACCGGGGAAGGACTGTTGTCAGATATAGTGCAGACAGGTACAGAGACAAAGACCTGGATCCACCGTTTGCATTCTAGCAATGACATTTGAACAATTTTCAGCATTGCATCCATGTTCTGGGCAGTGATTCTTCATGATCTCTTTATTCGATCATTCAAGGGGTAGTCTTTGCTGCTTAGGACAGCAGTTACTGCCCATCCTTAATTGCCCTTAAAGAGATGGTGTGAGCTGCCTTCTTGAAGTGCTGCATCCCTGAGATGTAGGGTACACCCCTAGCGCTTTAAGGAAGGGAGTTACAAGATTTTGACCCAGCAACAGTGAAGGAATGGCAATATATTTCCAAGTCAGGATGGTGAGTGGTTTGGAGGGGAACTTCCAAGTAATGGTGTTCTCATGTATTTGCTGCCCTTGTCCTGCTTGGTAGTAGTGGCTGTGGGCTTGGAAGGAGCCTTACAAAGTTGTTGCAGTGCATCTTGTGGATGTTACACACAGCTGCTACTGCGCATTGGTGGTGGAGGGAGTGAATGTTTGTGGATGAGGTGCCAATCAGATGGGCTGCTTTGTCCTGGATGGTATCAAACTTCTTGGGAGTTGTTGGAGCAGCACTCATCCAGACAAAGGGGGAGTGTTCCATCACGTTTGTGGATTGCGACCATTGCTTTGGGGGGATAAGGAGTGAGTTACCACTGTCAGATTCCGAGCCTCTGACATACTCTTGTAAACACAGTATTTATATGTCTGGTCCAGTTCAGTTTCTGGTCATTGTAGGAATTGCCAATGTTGATGAGTGGGGGATTCAGCAATAGTAATGCCATTGAATATCAAGGAGCGATGGTCAGATCCTCTCTTGTTGGAGATGGTCATTGACTGGCACTTATGAAGTGTGAATATTACTAATTTCTCATATATCTCTGTAATTAAATACAGAAATGATCAAATACAAATCCTTTTCTGAGGAGCAATCCCTCTGATGATCTGAACGGACTATCATCGAAGTACAACTCCTTAATTGCATGATACAGTGTTGAATAATTTACTAATGTGTGCAAAGTGCAAATATTTCTTCCATTATTCCCTATGATGCCTATTTTTATAGATGTCGACAAATTGTTTGCATAAAATTTCACCTTTCTGATTATTTCCACCTCACTTTTTCACATACTTTTTCTCTAGACTGTGGGTAGTCATATTAGATTTTGATCCTGGAATCTTGACTCTTTTGTCAAGGTTCCGAGGGGTAAAATGAAGTGTGGTGTCTGCATATTAAAATAAACGGCTTAATATTTCTTTTAAAATAACAAACAAGTCAATGTTCACTCTCATTAGTCTGTGAAATTGAGAGCAACCCCTGGCGTCTGCAAGTACACAGCTGAAAAGAAATTGTTGTCAGTATTTCCCTGCTGTCCCATAGGGTGCCCTGTCAGAATCTTGGCAAATGGACTCAATAATTTCATACTTATGCGATTAGCCCCATTGTGGCAAATCCTCGATGAAGCTAAACCTTATTGATTTACATATATATAAGTCTTTAATAAAAAACTAAGTCATAACTACTGCTTAACAACCTCATTGGCCTGGAAAAATCTAATCCAATATTTGTGAACTTCCAAATGTCTCCTTTCCATGTTAAAAAACCGATTTTTAAAATAATAAAAATGATTATTTTTGTGACATTTCAACTGCTTCTTGAATCCCATGTCTACGCCCCAATTATTGTAGTGTTTTCCATAAAATTAAGTTTATAAACAAATGATAAAACCACTTAATTGCTCCCTGATTCATGTCTCTGACAATTCTTTAACGAAATTGGCTGTTTAGTCTGCTTGACTGTCGTTGGATGTCAGGGAACCCTAACTGCTGGCACAGACATTGTCAGTCAAGGTGACATAAAGGCCATAAGAGGTTTTGAGGTCCTTGTGGGCAGCTTTCTTTGAGATTAATGGTGAATGGCATCTCTTCACCGCTGACTGCAAAATCTGGTCATAAAGTCATATCACTTATCGAAGTTGGAAGAGTGTCATCTTGCTTTAGGAATTTTCAATTACCTTTTTTTGGGGACAGGATTCCAGATCTTCACCACTCTGTTTGAAGAGGTGATTCCTGGCATTGGACCTGTTAGAAAGCTCTAACCTTAAGGTTATGTCCCCTTGTTCTGGGCTTCGCCATCAGAGGAACTAGCTCCTATTTATTCTATCAACTGCTTTAATCATCGTGCCTCAATTAAAGTTTAAACTTTCAAAGTTTATTTATTAGTGTCACAAGTAGGCTTACATTAAATGAAATTACTGTGAAAATCTTCTAGTCGCCACACTCTGGCACCTGTTTGGGTACACTGGGAGAATTTAGCATGGTCAATGCACCTAACTAGCACATCTTTCAGACTGTGGAAGGAAACAAGAGTATCTGGAGGAAACCCACGTAAGACACGGGGAGAATGTGCAGACTCCGCACACACAGTGTGGACTCAAGGCAGGAATTGAACCCGGGTCCCTGTGAGGCAGCAGTGCTAACTACTGTGGCACCGTGCCACTCGAATTAATCTTGATTGACTCCTTGAATTTCAAGAGAATGCCAAACTACTCTACGCAACCTGTCTTCCTGATTTAATTATTTTCTACTGCAGTTAGCCTAACACATTAGCACGGCTACTCCTGCAAAAAACCAATATATCCTGTGATGCCTGGAACTGAATGCAGTCCTTGAAATGGGGTCTAACTAGAGCTTTATATAACAAGAACATAGCTTCCACTCCTGCATATTGTAGTCCACTTAAGATAAAAGTCAACATTCCATCAACTTTTATAATTATTTGAGGCAGCAGGTGATGAAAGTACAAAAATAGAGCTCTTGGGCAGAATTTCCGATCAGTGAGAAGTATGTAAAAAGCTTGGCCAATTTTCTATCATAGTAACTTAACTGCAGCGTTAATGTAAGCTTACTTGTGACTAATAAATAAAACTTTAAAAATGTTAAACTTTAATTAGTGGGCGGGTGACTAGATCAGCGTGCAATCCCTTCTGCATGATCTTTCACTATGTATCACACTCAAGCAATCCAATTAACTCGGCTCAGTAATAGGAACATATGCCCCTTTAGACTTTTGTCTAATTGTTTTCACAAGTCAAAAGTTGCAATTCTCTATAATAAAGTCTTGATGAAATTTCCTGTTTTTGTCCCTTACTTTCCTGTTTCTATTTGGCCAGTAATTATATATCCAGGGTGAAAACAGAAGAGAGATTGGAAAAATAACACTTAAATATGAAATACGCCACTGTGGTGTCACAAAATATCATTCAGTATCCAACAAAGAAACATCAACATCTTCCGTCATTTAAGGTGGCATCATCTGAGAATGGCACTAATACCTCCATCTACACCCACCGGATGGCATGCTGTCATGGAAACCAATGTTCTGGAGAAAGAGAGAAAGGCGTTGTATTAATCACAGCCGAAACATTTTCAAGGCAAATTATGATCAATGCACTTAGATGGGCATGCTTTTTTGAAAAAGCATGCTAAATATTGGCCCAGATCTTCTGGTCTCCTGAGAGTTGGAGGTGACATAATCCTGAAAATGAGCTATGGGACCCCTCGCAAGTTTCAATGCAATGGGCAGCATTTTCCAGCCAAGCCTGGCCCAAAACCAGAAAATTCTGCCCGAGATCATTGGATCTTTGCATGGTTCATCCTCCCCACTCCCCCCCACCAGCTGTGATTCCCGTGGTGGGCAGGACAGGAAAATTCTGACTCCGTGGGAATTGCTCAGAAGCCTGAAGTTCCTCTGCTCCCAGGGGCCCTTCAAAAAAGTCTCCAACTCTGAGTTAGAGTGGGAAACTTCAATTGATTCTGACTTACTGAATAGTTACCCAGAAAATGTTAAGACAGAAAAATCCTAGACTAACTCCTGGGTAACTATATAACTAACCCTCCCCACAACCTGACCACCTGACTCCTCATCGCCACCCTGACTAGCCACCTTGACTATCCCCAGCCCAATCTGACCCAACCCCACCTTTTTTTGACTCTACCAGTGAACCCACGACCCAACCTCACCACTTGACTTCCCCACAACTCTCACAGACTTGCCTTAACACCCAACTCCCCTCCCAATTTCCCCTTACTTTACCCACCCTCTTACTTACCATAGATCCTTAGCCCCATTCCCCCCACCCCATATTTTCCTTACCAACTCTTCCACTTTACCCACCCTACTCCCTTACACACTTATCTTACCACCCTAGCCCCTTACTTCACCCTACCCTATCCCATTTATCTCATCAGCATTCCCCGTATCTCATCTCTATAGCTTTTCAAAGGAGCTTTGGGACATTTAAACACATTACTTGCCGGAATATAACAGCTCATGTTGTGATATGGGGGACATGGCTTCTGTGCAGTTTCCCTGCGCTGATATCTCTGAGGTTTTCTGCTCTGGGTCCATTTGGAAGAAGCCTCCATCGGAAGAGTGCTCACAAAATTCAGAGGATGATAAACAGGTACCCTTTTTTAAAATCAGGGTCCGAACCAGGGGTGCAGACATTGATTGGAAGGTTTGGGCCGTTAAGTGACACAGTGGCCGGGATTCCCCCCAGCCCACTGTGCTGCTGGAATTGATGTGGGTATGCCGGCGTTGGACTGGCGTAAACACAGTAAAAAGTCTGACAACACCAGGTTTTAGTCCAACCTATTTATTTGATAATATACTCGCAAGCTTTCGAGGGGTTACCCTCTTCGTCAGGTGAATGGAGCATTCACCTGACGAAGAGGGTAACCCCTCGAAAGCTTGCGAGTATATTATCAAATAAATAGGTTGGACTAAAACCTGGTGTTGTCAGACTTTTTACTGCTGGAATTGCTCAAAGCGGCCAGAAGACAATCAGGAGGGGGCCTCTGGCGGGACTCACGTCTGGCATCCAGCCAGTTGTGAGTCTCCCAGGCTCCTTTTGCTGATGTAATCAGCTCAGCATGGATAAACTATGCAGAGCTGAGTATCATATAGAAATGTCATGGAAATTAATGTTTCTATATGATTAACAGTTCCAGGATGGTAGTCTCTGCGTCTGCTAGTGTCTCCCCCACCCCCGTCGGGTGAGATTCCCACCAGCAGAGTTTACAACTGCTCCCCACTAATGGGGAACAGATATACTCACCCTGCTGGTGGGGATGGATGTCATTGATAGCCCCCCAGGTGGTTGAGGGCAAGGAGAGATGTCCCTTGGACAGTGCCATCCTGGCACTGCCCACCAAGCACCTTGGCACTGCCCGCCAGGCAGTGGGCAATGCTCAGGGGCTGGGGCATTCTGGGGACGTGTCCATTTGGGAGTATGGTGGGAGCCTACAAGTGGGATCGGGGGGGAGGAGTGAGGGGGTGATCAGGGCTGGCCATTGGGAGCGGAGGTTGGGCTGGCCGTTGGTGTGGAGGGGAGATCGGGACAGAGGGGTGGCTCGGGCTGGCCCGAGGTGTGGGGTCAGGAGGCCTGCAATGGAGTGAGGGTGTTTGAGAGGCCAGCGATCAGAAAGCGGGAGGCCAGCAATGGGTCAGTGTGCATGTGCCAATCGCTGCACTGTCAGATCAGCACTAACGTAGTGGCCCACTCAGCGGGCTGATTCCAGCCTCTCGGGTGGGATGAGGCCTCACCCCTCACTTTCAGGCGTGAATCACTCCGATGCACTCTATGTTGCTCAGACTGTCGGCGATTAGTTGAGGTAAGCACACCCACGAAACAGGTAGGAAATTCTCCCGTTTTCCCACCTATTGGGCACTTAGCTCTTTCTGGGAGAACTCCAGACAATGATTTTGATAGAAAATTGTATAATTCAGAAAGAAATCAAATAGATCTTGCAATGACATTGTGTTTTTTTTATTATTAGGGTTCAAAACAAACATTACACATTCACGTCCTGCTGAATACAGTACATTTGGCACACAGTAATAATGCTTACAATGAAATAACACTAATGATGGCAGGAAATTTAAAATACATCCATGAAGAAAATACTTTTTGTACAAACAAAGCATCACAAAAAAAAAACAGAAACTAAAACATTTTGATTCAGCCAGACTCATGTTTTGTACATTGTTTAAGTTAAAAAGAGGTAATTTTTTTTTGCCTTGTTTTTGGAGACAACCTTTTTAATCGCTCTCCATAAAGCAGACATGCGATTCTTTTCTTCTATGTAAAATAGAGGAGGAAGGAGAAGCAAGGAGACTGAGATGCTGTCGCTTTTATTTTTTGCGCTTCAGTGCTCCAGGCAGGCAGACATAGAAAAGGGGAAGATCTAACCACAGACAGGGAAGCAATGCAACAGTGCATTCACATTTCAGAGAGAGAGAGAGAAAAAAATACAGTTTCAACAGTCAAGCGGAAAGGTAACACGTCTTTTTTCCCATGGAAATGTAAACCGATTGTAAAGGGTGAGACAGGCAAAAACTAATAATGGAGTAACACCTTCCCATGCAAAAATTTCGTTATGAACCAACCTGACCACCTGTCACATACTGTACAAACCGAACACAAATATGTTAGATCTGAGGCCTGATCTATGTTCACTAATACTACGAATGCTCATGCTTGACGCAGCAGACTGAAGAACATATCTGTAGAAGCTTCAGGAATGTACTGAATAAGAAAAAAAAAGTTACGTGTTTTGCATCACATAAATAATCAAAAAAATGCCCTTCGACTTTGTGAGTCTCCATTCTAAAATATCTTGCTTTAAGAGAGCAACTGGAACAGTATTGCAAATGTCTGCATTCATTTCCATCCGAATGTTTAATAACACCCTTTAAGTACAGTTTGAAGCACTGTACTCCAGGTCCAGTATAGCTTAATACAAGGTTATGATGTTGGACAAAAAAAGAACTCAACTTTTTAGACTTTGAGTTAGCAACTTGAACAAATACACATACAGAGTATTGCACATGAACATTATCATTAATTACTTTTTTCAATGACTAATATATATATATATATATATTTATAATATATATATAATATGCCTGAACATGCAGCAGTTGATACTGTTCAATGAACTCCATAGGCCTTGCAGCAAACAGTATTTACAACTTCTTGCCTGTACAAAAAGCAAAGAGCCCTTTTTAGCGCTGCTTTGCCACTCACAAGTATTTCTGTGCATCTGGCAATCCAGATGCATCAGATTAAATGGATCCCAGTGACTGGGAAACCAGTCCAGTAAAATTCTAAGTGACTTCAGGACACGCACGCGTGCATGCATACACATGCTCACACACACACGCTCATATACATTCACCCACACACACGAAACATTAAAATAGAATACAACCAGACCTGACCTGCTCAAACTGGTAGCATGTGTGTACATTGTCATTTCCTCAACCACAGCCACAACTTCTCATGGGATAACTCATAAAAAGTTAAACAATGTACACCATCATATTATCTTGTCAGTTCTTGTGTCATTTGATCGTCAGTCCTCTGTTATGTCTCGGTATAATGCTTAATATTTCATAGTCTATTCTTTGTTAAAAAAATAAGATACACACTTGAAAATATAGTACAGATAAGGGACAGTAGTATAAATAGGGACATGAGCAATGTGCCAAAGTAACACACTACCATAACAAAAAGCTCAAACAACTCTGGTCTTGGTGATGGACATTGGTTGCAAAGTAAGCCTACGATTCAGTGCAAAGTGATTGTTCAAGATCTAGGTTACAGTAAAATATTACACTGTAAGTTGTAGGACTGTCACCAAAGAACTGAGTAGTTAACTAAGTGAGCACAATAATCATGACTGACTCGCAATCTACTAGGTTGAGTATCTATCTCGGCTGGGTAGATGTGAAGTAACTTCAAACACCCTAATTCACTCAAAATTGCACAAAATAGTGACAACTTAAAACAGTGTAACATCTCCACAAAAAAATTAAAAAATAACTAAATAAACCACTCAGTAACCCTTTCTGTTTCGCCTGAGCAATTTCCATACTGGTGGAAGAATCAACTGATTGACCAGACAAGCTGGCCAACCGGTTGACTTTCCTTGGCTTCCATTTCTAAGTCAAGCTCTGGTATGTAGTTCCGCTTCACGTGCCTTTGTCGCACAATTGTTCCACTTCCTTGTACCGGAGTTCCTGCTGTATACGAATGAACCTGCAGTGCTACGGGATAACAGTACGTTTAATACTGTTTGCATTACACACACAGCACACACACACACACATACACACACGCACACACATCTCCTCTGATAGAGCGGAGGGCTTGAAACAGGAGCAAAAATAACTATTTACTTAAATAGAAATAACACAACGAAAACCCTGGAGTGCATTAATTTAACCAGACATCAGAAAATGGAAACAAGGTTGAAACATAAAACACTTACACTGCAGGGAAATGCAGGTACTACACAGTACTAAAGAAAAACTCAATCCTAATGACTTGCTAGACTTCTAGGACCATTGCATGGTAATGGTGTGTAGTGGCAGCACCAGGAAAATGTCTTAGGCTATTGATTCTTCACCAAAATAGGAGAAACCTTTAAATTCATCTTGATTTATCTGCTTAACAATGGCATCATCCACCAGCGTCAACACAGGTTCCTCGCGTGTGAAGTCTTGGTCAAAGTTATTCACATCCCTTTTGGTTTTCTAAAGAACAATGAGAAGTATTTCAGAAGAGCAGATAATGACGATTGCATTGAAATCTGAGGCACAAAGCAAGTAAATATAATGATGGGGGGAGAAGGGGAGGTCAATGCAGAAGTGATTCCAAAAGCTTGAAATTAAGCAGTGTAATATTAGGAACTATGTGGGATTTTCTGCCCCCTCACCCACTTTTTGACGTGTATTACAGTGACAGAGACAGCCACCATGGCCAGTTCCCCATCGACCACACCTTCTGCTGCCATGGAACCAGTGGTGGGAATGGAGGAGGGAATCGCCACCAGTGGGACTGGGTGATCCCGCCAGTGGGAAGGACCATAAAACCACGCCCAGGGTCCTGACATGGCCACATGCAATAGCTCTCCCCTCTGTCTTAAACACAGAAAGAAAGACTTATGCAAAAGGTGTTCATTCAAAAGGTGTTCATTCAGCCCATCGTATATATGCTAGCCAAATAAAACATTGACTTCTTCCTTGCAATAGAATTGAGAAGATTTTTATAAGATGGACTTTGTGAAATATTTCAGCATTCAGATTCTCTTTATTGACTTAAAATGATTTGTTTCCCTCTTTAGTGTCCTGTTTAATTTCATGTAGAGATGATTATTTTTGTCTTGGATTTTGGTGCTCTGAAAACCACTCTTTGCACAAAATGTCAAATTTGATCATGTTTAATTTGTCAAATGAATTATACGTTCTTATGTTCTTATATGTAATATGCCTCTTTAAGAACATAGAACTTAGGAACAGGGGTAGGTTATTTAGCCCTTCAAGCCTGCTGTAATATTTTAAGAAGATCATGACTGATCTGATTGTGGTTTCAGCTCCACTTTCTTGTCTCCATCCCACAACCCTGGGCTGTTTTGTCGATCAAAACTCTGTCTCACTCGGCTTTGAATAAATTCAATGATCCAACCTCTACTGCTCTCTGGGGAAGAGAATTCCACTGACTAACAACTCATTTAGTGGGGTAAATACACGGGGTTACAGGGATAGGGCCTGCGTGGAATGCTCTATCGGACAGCCATTCCAAATTGCCCCTTAGTGTCAAAGGTGGATTAGCCGTGGTAAATGCGCAGGATTACGGGGATAGGGCAGATTGGGCCTGGGTAAAATGATCTTTTAGAGAGTCAGTGTAGACCCACTGGGCCAAATGACTTCCTTCTGCTGTGTAGGGATGCTATGGGTTATGTCTGCTCTCTGTCATGCTTGGAAGCAGCTCTTAAAAACTGACTGTTGCCATCAATTTTTTTCAGGTTCTGTTGGGTATTTGGCAAAATCAATGTGGGAGATTCTTACCTTTTTTTTTGCTGCCATTAATCTGTTCCTTAAA
The DNA here is from genome assembly GCF_965287045.1 of Carcharhinus amblyrhynchos. Classification (NCBI taxonomy): domain Eukaryota; kingdom Metazoa; phylum Chordata; class Chondrichthyes; order Carcharhiniformes; family Carcharhinidae; genus Carcharhinus; species Carcharhinus amblyrhynchos. The sequence continues at coordinate 62,325,069 of NC_137335.1, forward strand.
TTCCACAGCCACATACAAAAATTCAACACGCTCTGTGTCTGTGTACGACTGGTGTGTGTATATGTGTGTGTGTGTGTGTGTGAAAGAAAGCCACACACATCTGAAAGTTCATGACCTTTTTCAAGGTTTCGGGCCACCAAAGATCGACAGTTATCGTCGTGGTTACTTGCAGAAAAATAAGTTGGCAGTAGGTCACTGCGGTTAAACCACATACCAGTGCCCTCTTCATCACCTTTCTCAAGAATCTCCCTGAAACCTCAATGCAGATGTCAGGCAAGATTCTCCCAGACAGACACTATCCTATAATTAGTGTGCACCCAAGCATCAGACTGGCAGGAAGCGGAAAAGCTGCACAAGCTGGTTGGATCAGCCACCCAAACCACAAAGTGCGCACTTAGAAGCCCTTCAGCCTTTGATGTGAACTTCTTCAAATCAGATTCGTTTTGTGTATCCAATGGTTCATGGTTACCAAATCTCGTGTGTGACCTCTGCCCTAAGACATTAGCTTTGTCATTACTTTAGTTACTTGCCCTAACATTCCGTCTGCCACATGTAAGTTAATGACATTATTTGACAACTATAGTAAGAATGCAATTAATAACTTTTTTATTTAAATTGAGAAACCGAAGGCTTTTTTAAAATCAAAGACCAGCACAGTAATTACAGGACACTGCTACAGCAGCAATTGAGAAAAACCAAACAGTAATGATCAGACAACTCTGAGGGGGGAAATCTTACGAGAATTTGTCAAAATGTCAGTTTTGGTGAGAAAACTGGTGTGGAAGTCTCCAGCTCTGACTAATCTGTTTCACTCTCGTTCTTGACATTTTGAAAGCAAAAATTAGAGTGGGCATGGTTTACGCTTCCAGTCTGGCAAGGCAGTGACTCCTGGAACCGGGAACCAGTTCCACAGTTCCTTTATAAAGGGCACTCTGATCACATATAATAAATAACTGAGCCCCCCCACCAGCCAACCTCCTGCAGCATGCTTACAAATAATAATTAACACCCCACCACCAAACCACCTCCCCCCCCCCACCACTATGGAGGTATTTGGGGCCTTTCCCCTGATCAATCCTGGCATCGCCATTCTCTCCTTCCCGAACCTACCTGGCATCCCCATCCACTTCCCGATCGTCCTTAGCATTCCCGTCCCCTCTGCACTGGTATCCCCATCCACCCCCCCACCCCCCAAACCTCCCCAGTACCCCACTCCCTCCTCCCTGATCATCCCCAACATCTCTGTCCCTTCTCCCTCGCTGATCATCCCCTCATGAATGCCCCCCCTTTCTCTCCACCTCCTCCACATCATCACCAGCATTCGTATCCCCCTACAGTGCCAACTCCCCCTCCCCCACCCCCCACCACAAATAGATGAGCCCACTTCCCCATGAGGCTCCCTCACGGGTCTGCCCCAGCAATGCTCCCGGCACAGGATGGCACGGCTAACCTGGCACTGTTAACAAGGTAGTGCCAACCTGTGCTGGGGCAGTACCAGGGCACTAGCTGGCCATGTCTCTCTCCCTTGGGGGCTAAACGGCCTTTGTGCCCCTGGAGCAATACCCTCACCCGGGTAGATCCCTGTTGAGAACCTCACTGACAAGACGTGAGGTATGAAAATTTACTGAGGAGGGAGAATTTGTTGAGGTGGGTGGATAAATAGATGCAAATGTATTAGGATCATAGAATCATAGCGATTTACAGCATGAAAACAGGCCTTTCAGCCCAACTTGTCCATGCCACCCCTTTTTTTAACCTCTAAGCTAATCCCAATTGCCTGCGTTTGGCCCATATCCCTCCATATCCATCTTGCCCATGTAACTGTCTAAATGTTTTTTAAAAGACAAAACTGTACCCGCCTCTTCTACTACCTCTGACAGCACGTTCCAGGCACTCATCACCCTCTGCTTGAAAAAAATTGCTCCTCTGGACCTTTTTGTATCCCTCCCCTCTCACCTTAAACCTATGCCCTGTAGTTTTAGACTCCCCTATCTTTGGGAAAAGGTGTTGACTGTTTACCTTATCCATGCCCCTTATTATTTCATTGACTTGAAAATCTATTAAAATCAGGTTCACACCCATTGTGGACCTGCATGAATCTGATTTCTTCGCCAGCGAGGGGTGGGGAAAAACGGAAATCGCAATTTTGCCAGCAAGAATTGTGATTTCCGATTTTTTACCAGATTTTGAGCTTCCTCCAGTGATCTCACAGGCAGAGAGTGCAGGCTTAAGATTCTGCCCTTAAGTTTCTGGTTTTAAAACTGCCCACAGTATTTGATTGAGCCCTCAATGGGGTACTTCCCATCTCCTGCACATTTTGCTCTCTCTCAGAATGACACTAAGGTTCCCATTCTACCCCACTAGCCTCTGCATTCCACACAGTGACAGGGGGGCAGATACTCTAGGGGGGACATGCTAGCTGCTTCATTTTTCCATGTAAACACTTTCTCAATAATTGTTGTGTTTCCATAATGAATTTCCCTGTCAGTAGAGTACGTCTCAAAGGTACTTACAATCCTTGGTTTAAACGGAGGTTTTATTTTCTTCTGTTCCAGCAGCACCCAATCAATCTCCTTGAAGAATGGGTGCTGTTTAATGGCCTCCTCCCCACCTTGTGATGTAACACAACCCAAACGTTTATTTGGGCTCTTCGTCATAAACTGAAATGAAAAAAGTAAAAAGTAAGATATCTGATTATTCATTTTATATAAAAAGCTGCGGGGTATTTCCTCAATATCTTCAATTGTGTGTCGACAGAACAAAAATGAAAAATGCAGCTTCCAGTTATGAGTCAAACTTCAATAGGCCGGATGCACCCTCTGAAGTCAACATTTACAAACAATGTCAAGTTTTACTTTTAAAAAGTTACCAATGGCAACAGGAAGGGCAAGACTACAATCCAAATATACAGATCCGATCTTACAGAACATGCCCCTGTCTACATCAACAGGAATGAAGTGGAAATGGTTGAGAGCTTCAAGCTTCTAGGTGTCCGCATCACCAACAACCTGTCCTGGTCCCTCCACACTAATGCTAGGTTAAGAAAGCTCATCAATGCTTCTATTTTCTCAGGAGGCTAAGGAAATTCTGCATGTTTGTCTCACCAATTTTTACAGATACACCGTGAAAGGCATCCTTTCCGGATGTATCACAGCTTGGTAAGGCTCCTGCTCTGACCAAGACTGCAAGAAACTATGAAGAGTTGTGAACGTAGCCCAGTCCATCATGCAAACCAGCCTCCCAACCATTGACTCCATCTACACAGCTTGCTGCCTCAGAAAAGCAGCCAGCATAATCAAGTACCGCACACATCCGGGACATACTCCCTTCCACCTTCTTCTGCCAGGAAAGACATACAAAAGTCTGAGAACACGTACCAACCAACTCAAAAGCAGCTTCTTCTTTCTGTCATCAGACTCTTGAATAAGCCTACCTTATATTAACTGTCTTTTTCTACACCCTATCTGTAATGGCAATACTATATTCTGCAACCTCTCCTTTTCTTCTCCCCTGTGTACTCTATGAACAGTAGATTTTGTCTGTATAGCATGCAAGAAACAATACTTTTCACTGTATACCAATACATGTGATAATAATAAATCAAATCAAAAAGAATAGGCTTGAGTTAGGCAGCAAGTACTTTTGGAATGAGAATATTATGTATGTTTGATGTAGAAATGGCTGATATTTGTTAATGATGGTCAGGAATATTGCCAGTATAAGACACAATTATCCAGGACTTGTGATGCCAAGCCTAACTCTAAATATTCCAATGAAAATTTATCCCAAAACTTGTCTCAGAAATCCCCACTGCATTCAGGCAAACAGTCACTTAAGTTTCTGGAAATGTGGATCATGAGTTCTTAAGTCTTTGTAATGTTTGGCTACCACAAACACTTCAAAGAACAAATGCCAGGAAGTATTTCTTTACATATGGGGTGGCCAACAGTTGGAATGGATTACCAGGAAGCAGAATGGAAATCAAGACAATTGATTCCTTTTGGGAAAAAAAAGCTAGATGCTGTAATGGGAAAGCAGTAGGTTTGGTGTTTTGAGACGGTGAGATCAAATAGGCCATAGGACTGTCTTCATGTAAACCATTGTGTGATCTTAGGAAGAAAATGCTTCAAATTAGCTCTGTGGAGGAAAGCAGATTAGACTGGGGAACACAAGCTTGGAGGATACGAGGTTAAAAATAACACATTTTATGTCAGGTTTACAACTTACTGTAAGGAATTACCCTGGGGCAATCCTCATGCACATGGAAGCAGGAGTAGGCCATTCAGCCCTTTAAGCCTGCTCCACCATTCATCATGATCATGGCTGATCATTTCAGACCCCCTTACTCCCATATCCCTTGATCCCTTTAGCCTCAAAAGCCAAACCTAATTTCTTCTTGAAATCAGACAACATTTTGGCCTCAAACTACATTCTGTGGTAGTGAATTCCACACATTCACCACCCTCTGGGTAAAGAAATTTCTCCTCACCTCAGTTCTAAAGGTTTATCCCCTTATCATTATTCCCCCGCCATCGGGAACAATCTTTCTGAGTCTACTCTGTATAACGCTGTTAGAATTTTATAAGTTCCTACGATTGGTCGCTAAAACTTTTTGTATAGTGGAAGACTGGCAAAACTCAATTTCCACAGATCAGGAAAACACACAAGGAAATTCCAGGCGTAAAAGACATTTCTGGCCTCTTCAATGAGTACAGGAATTAAGGAACTGCTTTCAACTTTATCACCTGTATAGCAATTAACAGGACGGATTGGCCACTCTTCAGCGAACCTGCAATTTTCAATGAAATAAATGCAATGAAACTTAAAGTCAATTTTATAAAACACTGACTCATCATATTAATGCCCAGGCACTGAAGAAGCAAATCAATCCCATTGTTTGTTCAGATATTTTGTAGCCACACAGATTTGGAAGATGTCACTTTGACTCATGAGTTGTGCTAGGTGAGCTGATCTCAGCTTGGGTGGCGGTAGGGACACTACAATTAGCTTCAAGATCAGGGTGGTACGGTGGCACAGTGGCTAGCACAGCTGCCTCACAGCGCTGGGGACCTGGGTTCGATTCTGGTCTTGGGCCACATTCTGTGTAGAGTTTGCACATTCTCCCTGGGTCTGTGCGGATCTCCTCCAGGTGCTCTTGTTTCCTCCCACACTCCAAAGATGTGCAGCTTTGGTAGAATGGCCATGCTAAATTGTCTCTGAATGTCCAAAGACATGTAGGTTCGGGGGATTAGCTGAGTAAATATTGGGGTTACAGGAATAGGGTCTGGATGGGATTCCCTGACAGAGAGTCAGTGCAGACTTGATGGACCAAATGGTCTCCTACTGCACTGTATGGATTCTAGATCACCAGACTAAAGAGAGAGAGTGAGTGGGGGGCAAAATAGTAAATTTCCTTCAGCTGACCTCCATTTTGTGATCTTTCAAAAAAGTGTGCTGATATTGATGTCGGGTCAGGATAAGATCAGGTCCAGATGCAATGTTTCATGTTTGCTGTCAGTACTCACTCGAGCCTTACAAACAAATATGGTCATTCAGACAAAGGGTGGCATTTTCCATACCTCAGTTTGGTGTGTTTTTGGCAGAGGGATGGAGGGCAAAGGGGGGTGACATGTGAAATAGAGATGGCGCCAACCCCACCATCTTGCCACGCACTCCCGAACTCACCCCATTGATACAGTGAGGAGGGAGAGACGCTGAAATTGGCAGCCCACCCAGCATATTTAGATAGATAGACAAGGATTAATTAGGCTTGTTACCAATCCAATTGACCCCGATAATATGTTGTTCATATCAGAAACCATTGCCATTGACAGTCAGGTGGCAGTGGGCAGCTGGATTTTTAAACAATCCTCCAAAGGATGGCAAGGAGAGGGTGGTTCTATCCTCGGGCACTGTAATTTGCAGCGAGTGCAGTTTTTGTAAGATGGAAGCCCTCTCCGCTCATTTCCTCCTGCCCAGTTGCTGCTTTAAACCCACTATCCTGAAAGCTTTGGCCATTGACTTAAATTCTGCAAGTCTTTAAATGGTACATGTGTGTTTTGACATTGGCAGTTTGTCTAGAATTCTAGATGGTGTTCCTTCTCTGGAGGATGTTGTTCTTGTGGTAACTGTAGTTGTCCCATTGCTGTTGTTATGGACCCATGGTGTTCCGGGATTGATGGCAGTTCTGTACTCAGTACAGCTGGTGAGATCCCTTCTTCCTGACCAGTCGATTTCTGTGAAAAAACACCTTTGATACATGTTCAGTTATGCCTGCGATTGTTCACTCCACTGTGTATGATCGAGATGACAATTTCTCCACGCGTCTCTGAAGTTGCCAAGTGGGCTGACTCCTGTTGAAAATGTTGGAGATTTGTACCCTGACCAGCCTCAGTTTATCCTGAGTTTTCACAGGTCCATACTCAGCTGGAATCTTGCATTTCAAATCTTCCCGTTCAGCTCCGATGTGAACATTTTCCCATGGAACGGCTTCGTTAACCTTCGGTTTGTGCATTTCATTGTGGTCGACAACAATCATGTGGTTTACCTGAACATTGTCTCTCGTTCTCTGGCTTCTTCTGTCTCCCTCACTCTGGTGTTTTTCATCTTCCATTTCATTCCACTCTCTGTTTTTCCTGTTGAACTCTCTCTGGGATCTTTTGTTGTCCTTTCGCTGTTGACATGTTCAGGGTTAGCAGCTCAGATGAAGGCCACCTTGACCTGAAACACTGGCTCTATTCTGTCTCCATAAATGCTGTCAGACCGGCTGAAACTTTCTAGCATTTTCTGTTTGCGTTTCAGATTCCAGCATCTGCAGTATTTTGCCTTTATGTTCCTAATTTTATATTTTATTCCCCTTGCAATAAACAACTATATTCCATTTGTCTTCCGAATCACTTGCTGCACCTGCTTACAAACTTTTCCTGATTCATGAGCTGGGGCGCCCAGATTCCTCTGCGCCACCAAGTTTGTAATCTCCTTTCTTTTGGATAACATGCTGCTTTTCTGTTCTTCCTGCCAAAGTGGACAAGTTCACATTTTCCTGTAATCTGTCCATCTGCCAAACTTTTGCCTAATCACGACCTATCTACGCCACTTTGCAGACTCCTTATGTCCTCTTCATGACTTATTTTCCTACTTATCTTTAGCGAACTCAGCAACCACACATTTGGGGTCAAACTTACCAAAAAAATTCAAAGTCCAGGATTATCATGGGAGAGTTTCCCACCCATTTTTTGGGTGGGTTCAAATCCTGAATTTTATGCACATTGAGCATGAAAAAAGGGGCTAAACTGTTCCTCACCTGCAAGTGAATGGGACCGGGTTTAAATCACCAGCAAACCTGTTGCAGCAGCAGAGGGAGCTATTGCAAACGTGCAGACCTCTGTGGCTGCACATGTGTAATTGCAATAGCAGAGGCCTGACAGGTCTGAGAGAGAGAGACCTGTCAGGCTTCTGCTGTTGCAGCCAGCCTCAACCCAGTCCCACCCCCCCCCCAGCTATCATGGGGGCCCGTGGCCGATCGCAAGGCCCACACCGCCTGGAAATATTGTTCCCACCCTTCAACACCAGCCAGACCAATCACGCTCCCCCCCCTCCCACAGATTGCCTGCAGAGTGGCAGCAGACTCCCTCCCTCGCCCATCAATTGGACCAACCCAGCCTGACCCTGTCCCTGTAGGCCCTGCCCCCTTCAGGCCCTGCCCCGGGCTCATTAAATCAATGTTAAATCTGTTTTAAATATAGTTAAGTAAATTATTCCGCCTTTTGCCGGAAATGGACGAGAGGCTGATTGCACTGGATATCTGGGGCAGGGAAGGTCACATGAGGAGGTGAGAAATCGAGCATGGATCTAATTTCTCGGCTCTGTTGTGATTTTACCGGTTTGCCCTGCCCATCATTGATGGGCCAGTATAACCGCAGCTTTGTCCCTTCATCCAAGTCATTGTAAGTAGTAACTTGTAAGTAGCTGAGGCTCCAGCACTGATCCTTGTGGCACTCCAGTCACCACATCTTGCCAAGCTGAAGATGACCCATTCACTGCTTCTTGTTACCCAATCAATCCTCAATTATCTCCTACCCGTGAGCTGATAGTTTCAGTGTGTTTAGATTTAAACCGGTAGCCAGTTGTTTTGTCTCTCGTTGAATCTCAGCCATGTTGTTTTTTTCCAATACTGGACATACCCTAAATCGCTCTAAACCAACGCCTATGCTAGATTAACTTTCCAGATTTCAGCTACACAACTTTAAATACATTTTGTTTTTCACATTTTGGAGCTTGAAATTATCGTACAGATGCAGGTTTGAACTGATTCTGTTCAGTTCCTGACATGAGCTGTGTTAAAAGCAGAGCAGAGGCAGCAATATTTCCCAGATGACGAGACTGGGATGGAATATGGAAAGGAGTTATACCTGGAAGGGACTAGGGGTGGAACTGTACTGTCTCTAGGTAGTCAACTAGAGGAAACTCTGACAATGGTCTGGTTGCTGCATTGGAGAGGTCAGGGCAGGTAGGAAAAACAAAACAGCTAAAAATTCAAAAAATTAAAAGGAACAAGTGGCAAAAGCATTTCATAACAATTAAAATGTAACAGATATTTTTAATTCTTTCCCTTCTATCCTATGCCTTTCTGCATCTATCCACTGGGTCAAAGGATCATCATGGAACTCGCCTTTAAGCTTGTCAAAATTGTCCCTCGTCCAGATTTTAGAAAATGCTAGCATTGGCACAGGTAAATTATCATTTAATTTCATCATTTACTTTTTGAATAAATACTTCCTAAATTTTGCCACCAGGTTTGATCATTTAACTAACTGATGACAAACTATTGCTACTCAAGGGAAATATATCAGGTGCATCTTTTTATTAATTAGTGTCATAAGTAGGCTTACATTAACACTGCAATGAAGTTACTGTGAAATTCCCTAGTCGCCACGCTCCGGTGCCTGTTCGAGTACACTGAGGGAGAATTTAACATGGCCAATGCACCTAACCAGCACATCTTCCAGACTGTGGGAGGAAACCGGAGCACCTGGAGGAAATGCAGGCAGGCAGACATGGGGAGAACTTGCAGACTCCACACAGACAGTGACTCAAGCCAGGAATCGAATTTGGGATCTGTGAGGCAGCAGTGCTAACCACTGTGTTACCATGTCTATAACTGCATAGTCTGACCTAAAGCTGCTAGTCATTTATTTTATATAGAGGGATTAAAACTCAAAATAAATATACTAATGCTTCTTGGAACAGCACAATCCTATCTTTTCTGTACAGTGTTACGTAATTCAGGATTAAGTTGAGAAATAAGTTCTTTGTCTGAGATTTTGGGACACAGCATAGACAACATTGTGTCATAACTCAAGATCAAATGTCAAGCTGCACAATGTTAGGAAACCAAACCTCCCAATTCAAATCCCCAACTAGCATACAAAAATAAATCTCCCCAGTTGCCTACTTAATTCCAGTGCCTCTTCCTGTCCTCTACCTATACAACTGACAGAAGCTGGACAACAAAAGCTACAGGGACTCGACGCTCTGCAGTTACTGTGGCAACTACTATGCGTAATATTAACTCATACTTTGTTAATTGTGGGATTACTAATGACACAGTAAAAGCCAGCAATGCTCTCAGGAAAACTCTCTCAGGGGGAAAAAAAAGCACCGATTGATAAAGACCTTAGAAATCGCTTTCAAAGCAGTCGCAGTCGGACAATTAGAAACTACCGCCATTGTAATCACGTGCCATCGAAGCAAAAAAGTGCAGCATCCACTCAAACCTTTGTTTCATTTTGCCCTTCGAATTACGTGTAGAAGCAAACAGAATTGTCACTGTGATATTTCAACTGAACTTTTGCCAGGATGACACAATGCTTTCTCACAGAAGAGAGGAGGAAATGGCCATATCTTCCGAAAAAGTATTCTTACTGCCTTCATGGAGAGGAATAAACAGGTTTAAAGCTGCAGAAATGTGGCATGCAGATTACTATAAACAAATGAGACCAGGGTCATGCAAGCTATAATACATGTATGCCATAAAATGGATGCTGGGAGTAGGTTCGTCACTTGCTAAAATGTGACATACACATTTCACTTCAGTAATGTGTAAGTGTTAAATTATTACAGACACAAAGGGTTGAGACTGCACAGCTCAAAAGGAGCCAACTCAAATGTAGATTCTGGCGAATATCTTAATGAAGTGTTTCTGAAGGATCGAGAGAACCGAAACAAATAGAGCTACATTTATCCCACTGCTTGTAAAGTGCCTCAAGAGGGTGCAGGTGATCATGGACTTCGATGTGTTGGACCATGGTTATGCTACGCATGGTACTGAAGCGATTTCATAGAATCCTTACGGTGTAGAAGGAAGCCATTCGAGTCTGCACCGACCATAATCCCACCCAACCCCTATATACCCCACGTATTTACCCTGCTAGTTCCCCCTGACAACAAGTGGCAATTTAGCATGGCTATTCAACCTAACCCGCACATCTTTGGACTGTGGGAGGAAACCGGAGCACCCAGAGGAAACCCACGGAGACATGGGGAGAATGTGCAGACCAGGGACAGGCAGTGACCCAAGCCGGGAATCGAACCCGGGTCCCTAGGGCTGTGAGGTAGCAGTGCTGACCACTGTGTCACCAGTGAGTGAAATGAAAATGAAGGAAATGAGTATAAATGTAGAAATGTGAAAGAAGAAAACTGAGAGCAGGTTATCAAGCTGAGAATATGATGGAATTGCATAGATAGAGAAGAAAATGGAATAGAAATTTGAAGATTAGCTAATGCAGTGCTACTTGTTCTTTCTATATTAACGTGAACATGTACAATCAATTGGCTTTTACCCTTCGTATGTCTGAGATAAAAACGTCATTCAAATCCAATTGGGCATCCTTTTGTGATAGAAAAGCAAAATATTGCAGATACTGGAAATCTAAATTAAAAGCAGACAATGCTTATGTGCAGACCACCACTCCCAGTGCCACTGCAGATACTGGAGAGTTACTGGCCTCTGACTGTCGAGCAGCTCTTGGGAGCGGGGTTTCCTCCTCGCAACAGGACCTCTGGAGGAAAGATTCCCCCCCACAAGCCAGGAGGCCTGATGACAGGAAGGTATATGCCCCACTGGGACTTAATCAGACAGGCACTATAGAGAAACGCCATGGCGGAGTTGTCCATGGTTTTCCAGTGGTGGAGAGTTCCCTCACCTTAACTATTAAAATTCCATCCAACGTTTCACATTGATGACTTTTCATCAGAACTCTGACAGAAGGTCACTGACCTGAAACGCTAACCCCTTATTGATGGATCCTAATCTCACCCATCTACCTTCTTATCATTTCACTTCATTCTCTTACCCAGAAACACTTCTAATTATCTCATGACTTATTCATTCTCTTTTCTTTAATGGGCTTCCATGATAGTTTAAGGCACATTGATTGACCTTAGACTGGCCAGGATTTCATGTTAAGAGAACAGCGTCAACTGGATGGGGGAAAGGACAGGTTGCTTGGAAGTCACCGAACATTACTGTTTCAGTTGTTTTTGTGTCCAGGTCCTGAAATCGCTGAAGGATTCAAGATCCACGCCGCTGGTGATCTGGTGTTAGATTTTTAATTTTTGTGTAGCCCCATTCATTCTGAATCTCATAAAATTCCATTGGTGAGACCAGTACCCAAGATGGACATTGAGCTGGCTGGCTCTGGGCTGGCAAGATTGTGGGTCACTTGAAGGCTGGCCTGGCTGACTGAAAGGTAGACCTCCTTCTGACCCCACAAAATTAATTGTCGGCCTACATTTTTGGGGTATCTTCCTCTTGAGCAGCAAGCATTACTAAAGGGAGTATTCAGCTCTGCCAAGCTGGCACACTAGACTGTATCGGGGTTCTACCCTCATCAGGAGACTCAGATTTGTATAGATTAATGAGGCTCTTATTTGATTTAGGCAGGTGATTGAAGATTAACTAATACGCTGCTGCATGTTCTTTGTAGCACTGCATTAGTGACATGGCGGCACAGTGGTTAGCAATGCTGCCTCCCAGCACCAGGGACTTGGGTTCAATTCCGGCCTTGGGTCACTATCTCTGTGGAGTTTGCACATTCTCCTCATGTCTGCCTGGGTTTCCTCCGGGTGTTCCAGTTTCCTCCCACAGTCTAAAGATGTGCGGGTTAAGTTGACTGACCATGCTAAATTGATCCTAGTGTCGGGGGGATTAGCAGGGTAAACATGTTGTGTTATGAAAATAGGACCTGGGTGGAATTGCCAATGTAGACTCAATTGGCCAAACGGCCTCCTTCTGCACTAGATTCCATGATTGGGTTGGCCAAAAACAGGCCAGGTTCCAATGGAGGGCAAAAGCAGAAAATGCTGGAAAACCTCAGCAGGTCTGACAGCATCTGTGGAGAAAGAACAGAGCCAACGTTTTGAGTCAGGATGATCCATCATCAGAGCTCTGCATTCCACAAGGACCGTTCCCTCCAGGACACACGATCCACAACTCCATCCCACCCAATACCTCACCCACTGCCACTGGCACCTTCCCATGCATTCATAGTGCGTGCAACACCTGCCCTTTCACCTTCTCCCTGCTCACCAGCCCAAGGCCCAAACACTCTTTTCAGGTGAAGCAGTGCTTCACATGCACCCTCCTTTAGTCTGGTCTATTGCATTAAGAGCTCTGATGAAGGGTCATCTTGACTCAAAACACCGGTTCTATTCTCTCTCCAGAGACACTGTCAGACCGGTCGAGACTTTCCAGCATTTTCTGTTTCAGATGCCAGCATCTGCTTTTGTCCTATGGAGGGGGAGCAGTCATGGGCTGGTAAGTTGACCATCTCCATTTAAACCCTGCGATTGCTTTGTTTTCTCTTCATTTAACTTAAATATTAACATAAAGAACCCATTTCTAATCCATGCCTGAACTTTATCTTAAAAAGTGCTCTAAAAGCCACCAAGTTGCCAGTGTAGCTTCACTTCACTTTCCCCATCCTTCCCCTAAATGACTTTAAGCTGATTTGATTTATTATTATCACAAGGAATGGTATACAGTGAAAAGTATTGCTTCTTGCGCACTCTACAGACAAACATACCATTCATAGAGAAGGAAAGGAGAGAGTGCAGAATGTAAAATTACAGTCATAGCTAGGGTGTAGCGAAAGATCAACTTAATATATGGTAGGTCCATTCAAAAGTCTGATCGCAGCAGGGAAGAAGCTGTTCTTGAATCGGTTGGTACATGATCTCAGACTTTTGTATCTTTTCCCTGATGGAAGAAGGTGGAAGAGAGAATGTCCGGGATGCGTGGGGTCCTTAATTATGCTGGCTGCTTTGCCGAGGCAGCGGGAAGTGTAAACAGAGTCAATGGATGGGAGGCTGGTTTGCGTGATGGACCGGGCTACATTCCCGACCCTTTACAGGCCTTTTGAAGTTGACCCACTGTTGTTCTCCCCTCAACAACCCATTGTTTCCCAACTCTGAGGCACAATAGAGGCTCGTGCAAGCTGAACTTTGAACTTGGAAACAAAGTAACAACATTACTCTTTCTCAAGAGTTAGATAACTAAATTATTAAGACAGAGGGTTAGTGTTCACAGACGACTGGAACTCACAGTAAATTATCCCCAGTGCCACATTGCTCTGAGGTTGGTAGTGACTTGTTAATTGGAATCATCAGATAAAAAAATGTTAGAACTTTATTCCAGCAGCTGGCAGCACAACAGATAATGTTCATGGCATTTGATTAAGTTTGGAAGGAGCAGATTTCTCTGCTGTGTAAATATAAGCCAGTATAAACATACACACATCACAAAACATTCTGTCCTTTTCCCACAAGTTGTGTAATTTATCCCAAGCCCTCCTGTCCTCGCCATGACACTATGAACTGTGTTTCAACTCCCACTGGTGGTTATGCAAAGTTAACAAATCCAGTTTTAATTGCAACTAATTCAGAGCAAAGTAGCGGCAAGGAATGGGTGGAGGCGGTTTGCGGGGTGGAGGGGGCGGTGGTGAGGTGGGGGGAGGAGATGGGGAGGGGGGAATGTTGAGGGGGGGGGGCGGGTAGAGATTGGACAGTAAAAAGGATACGAGGAACCCACCGCTTTCAAAATGCTGACCGCTTCCTTACTGAGCCAGACCGGGTAGAGCACGTCGTCGTGCAAGATGGACTCGAATAGGTCGTCCTCGTTGTCAGCCTCGAAAGGTGGCTGTCCGGCCATCATCTCGTACATCAGGACCCCCAAAGCCCACCAGTCCACTGAAGGCCCATATTCTAATTCCTGTAGGATCTATTCGGAAAGACAAACAGATGTTGGAACGAATGTACAGCACTGCTCAGCTGACAAATTCCTTACTTATTTTAGACCGTTGCGTTGAGAATGTTTACCCTCCAGCCGCTTCCTCGCTGACATTTATACTCAAAGCTTCCAGTACTTTTTTTTATGGATTTCCTCGGCTGGTCATAAACCAGCAGAGTTTTTCTAATTTACCGTTTTAAATAGCTGGGTGCCAGCGAGCAGTGTACCAGCCGTTGCCCTCACCACCCAAGGGCTATACTCACCTCTTCAGCACCCACCTCCACTCCACATTTTAATCATGGCTGGTTTCTGATTTTGGAAATCGGTAGTGATTCTTCCGGCAGAGGGGAACGTATGGGGAACCTGGAAGCTCAGGCATAAAGCCGTTTCTGCACCTTTATATCTATTTAAATTAATGGTGATCTGGGCTTTCATTGGACATGAATCTGATAATGTTGCTGGTGGGGATTGGGGGGTGCAGGGGGTGGCAGTGGCAGTGGCGACGGTCCCATTCTGAGATTTCCCCAGGCCAAATCCCATTATTGGCTTTTTCATGAGAATCAGCAGCTTTGATAAGTCCTTTCACCAGAATTCCTTTATTTACAAGATCCAACAATACTATACAGAGTGCTCTCAGCGTGCAGTCTACACCTGGAGTGACAGAGAAACTGACACTCCTGTCTATATACAGAACGTGGGGCTCCCTGATTGGACCATCAGTTTGGCCCTTAACCAGGGAGTTCATACTCAAACAGGCCAACCTCAATTGCCTGATTAAAGTCATCACAGCAGCCATAACGGGATTTGGGTCCATGGCGAACGGGGCTGTGAAAATAATGTATACAGTAATGAAAACACATTAAATATATCTAATGATCCCTTTAATCCACAACTATCTCCTATCCTTTGTAGACGGGCATCTCTCATGCCCAGGTATTGTTTCCCAGGCATGTGTCAATCTCAGGTAGCCCATTCAAGTGGCCACAGACGGTAAACATGAGTAGGGTATACATTATTCTAATCTAGGTTCATTCTCTAGGAAGGGTTTGTGAATCATGATGAGGCGTGAATACATTGGGTGGTCTGCCTGTCTATGGGATCGATGTACCTTGTGCCTGACTATACTGTCCTCACTGCTGCCGGGTCAAGAACAGCTAATTCAGCACGTATCAGAAGCAGAACTTGGAATCCTCCTCCTTTTATCAAATTAATAGTACATCCATATGGAACTGTCGGTTACTCTAAGTCATGCAGTAATGGAGAATATTGTAATCATAGAATCACAGATTCCTACCATGCAGAAGGAGGCCTTTTGGCCCATCGAGTTTACACCAACCAGAATCCCACCCGGGCCCAATCCCTATAACTCCATACATTTACATTTAGCTAGTTCCCCTGACACTAAGGGGCAGTTTAGCATAGCCAATCTAACCGGCACATCTGTGGACTGTGGGAGGAAACTCACGCAGACACGGAGAGAACATAAACAGTTACCCAAGGCCGGGAATTGAACCTGGGTCCCTGGCACTGTGAGGCAGCAGTGCTAACCATGTGCCACCGTGCTGGTCCACTGTAGAAGGGCCTGACAGCTACAAACCTCTTCACCAACATTCTTACTTTACCAAGACTTCAACTTATAAAAGTTTTGAAGTAAAGAAAGAAAGCTCCTGCATTTATGTGACACTTTTCATCACTTCAGGCCATCCCAAAGCTCTTTCCAGCAAATTAAATACTTTTAAGGTAACCTCTGCTGCAATGTAGGGAAAGATGGCAGCCAATGTGGTGTGCAAATTTCCACAAGCTGCAGTGAGATCTGGACCAGTTACCATGATGTTAATGATGTTGGTTGCTGGATAAATATTGTCAAAGAGTGCTCCCCCACCCCCATTCATCTTTAAATTGTACCTGGGGTATTTTATATCTGCTTAAGAGGGGAGTTTAATATCTCATTTGAAAGATGGCCATTGGAATTCTACCACCCTGCCCACCAGGAACAGGTGAGGGGTTGACAACGGGAAAGTCCGTTGACCTGAGGTGGAATTTTCCGTTCTCGGGTTGAGCGAAGCTGTAAAATTCTGCCCGGCACCTCCAACAGTGCAGCACTCCTTCACTGCTGGAGTGAAGCGTTCACCTGGATTACGTGCTCAAGAATGTAGCGTGGGATTTGAACTCAACATCTTCTGATTAAAAGATGAAAGTGCTATCGCTGAGCCAAGATGGACATCTTACAAACTTTAAGAAATAATCCTTCTGTTGGTTTATAAATAGTCTTGTGCGCACATCTTTCATAAAGCCTTCAGTGACAGAGTTCAGATTAGTACCCCTACTGTTAACCATCATATTGCATCCAACTCAATGCAACAGTCACTTCACAAACATCAGTATTTGGAATGCTGTCTGATCCTTTTTGAGTAATATCATGACAATCTCTAGCTTGTTTATTCACATGTTGCTCTACAAAGCAATGAAGGTGAACGCTAATACTGAGGATTTAAGATTCCAATCCCAGCTGGATTTTCTGCAATGCGTACATCTCCCCAAAGAAAAGGAATGAAAATCAGGAAGCTAATAAACTTATGCACATTTAAGACCATTTGAAACAGGAGTAGGCCATTTGGCCCCTCGAGCATACTGCACCATTCCCCGGAGCGGAGAAGCTACGACATCTTCTCCGGAGTCTTCAACATATCATTGATGAAGATGAACATCTCGCCAGGGCTATCCCCACACCCCCACTTCTTGCTTTCAGACAACCACACAACCTCAAACAGACCATTGTTCGCAGCAAACTACCCAGCCTTCAGGAGAACAGTGACCACAATACCACACAACCCTGCCACAGCAACCTCTGCAAGACATGCCGGATCATTGACATGGATACCATCATCACACGTGAGAATACCATCCACCAGGTACATGGTAAATACTCTTGCAACTCGGCCAACATTGTCTACCTGATACGTTGCAAGAAAGGATGTCCCGAAGCATGGTACATTGGGGAGACCATGCTGACGCTACGACAACGGATGAATGAACATCGCTCGACAGTCACCAGGCAAGACTGTTCCCTTCCTGTTGGCGAACACTTCAGTGGTCACGGGCATTCAGCCTCTGACCTTCGGGTTAGCATTCTCCAAGGCGGCCTTCACGACACACGACAGCGCAGAGTCGCTGAACAGAGACTGATAGCCAAGTTCCGCACACATGAGGACGGTCTCAACAGGGATCTTGGGTTCATGTCGCACTATCTGTAACCCCCGTGACTTGCCTGGGTTTGCAAAACCTCACTTACTGTACTGTCTGGAGACAATACACATCTCTTTAAACTGTGATCAGTGCTCCTTCCACTCACATTATCAGCCACTTCAGGTCTTGAACAGCAGGTTAGGTGTAAGGATTCGCATTCTAATCAGTAATCTCTAAACTGTCTGTGCTTTATATGCTCTGTCTGAGGCCAGAACTCTCCATTCACCTGACGAAGGGGCTAACCCCGAAAGCTTGTGAGTATATTATCAAATAAATAGGTTGGACTAAAACCTGGTGTTGTCAGACTTTTCACTCTGTTTACGCCAGTCCAACGCCGGCACACCCACACCATTCAATAGGACCACGGATAATCCAATGACATTCCTCATGTCCACTTTCCTGCCCTTTCCCTTGATTTCCTTACTGATCAGAAATCTGTTTATCTCAGCCTTAAATATACACAATGGTCGGAATTTAGCTGTCCCGCTCACCACAGAAATCGAAGTGGGTGAGGTGTGAACCATGGAAAGGTCCATTGACCTCAGACGGGATTTTCCAGTTTCAGGGCAAGCCAGGCTGGTCAATCAACCTAACCCGCACATCTTTGGACTGTGGGAGGAAACCGGAGCACTCGGAGGAAACCCACTCAGACACAGGGAGAACGTGCAATCTCCACACAGACAATCACCTGAAGCTGGAATTGAACCCTGATCACTGAGGTAGCAGTGCTAGCTGCAGTGCCACCATGCTGTCCCAATAATGTGGCCCAGTGCTGGAATATACGCCAGCCTGGATAGGAATGGCACTTTTCTTTCCCAATAGACTGTACATTGTTTTCAAATGACTCTGGAACATGTTGGGAACATGAGATAGACTGTACAAATGCAAGTTCTCTATTTACTTGATATTTAGCTTTAAAAGCAGCGCATGAGAAGTTATGTGATAGAAAGTACTTGCACGTGGCTACACTTCCCATGGCACGGTGGCACAGTGCTGTCTTACAGCACCAGGGACCAGGCTCGATTCCCGGCTTAGGTCACTGTCTGTGCAGAGCCTGCACGTTCTCCCCATGTCTGTGTGGGTTTCATCCGGTTTCCTCCTACAGTCTGAAAGTGTACTGGTTAGGTGCATTGACCATTCTTCCTCACTGCACTCGAACAGGCACCAGCCAGAGTGTGGCAACTAGGGGATTTTCACAGTAACTTCATTGCAGTGTTAGTGTAAGTCTACTTGCCACACTAATAAACTTTAAACAAAGCAGCAGGATCTGGTTTTACACCTTTGGGATGGAGCTTTGTATAGAGCCAAAGTGAGACGGCATCTGGAGTATTACGTCTCCTTACCTAAGGAAGCAAGTACTCGTCATCGAGTGAGTGCAACAAAAGTCCACCAGACTGACAGCCGGGATGGCAGGATTGTCATAAGAGCAATAATCAAGGAGATTGGGCCTGTACTCTCTACAGTTCAGAAGAATGAGTGGTGATCTGATTGAAACGTACAAAATTCTTACAGAGCTTGACAGGGTCGTTGCAGGAAGGATGTTTCTCTAGGATGTGAGTTTAGGGGAGACAGCCATATAAGACTCAGATGAGGAGGAATTTCTTCACTCAGAAAGTGGCAAATCTTTGGAATTCTTTACCATGGAGGGCTGAAGAGGCTTAGTCCTTGAACATGTTCAGGACAAAGATGGATAGATTTGTCATTATTAAAATGAGAGGGAG
The DNA here is from genome assembly GCF_965287045.1 of Carcharhinus amblyrhynchos. Lineage (NCBI taxonomy): Eukaryota > Metazoa > Chordata > Chondrichthyes > Carcharhiniformes > Carcharhinidae > Carcharhinus > Carcharhinus amblyrhynchos. The sequence continues at coordinate 62,344,323 of NC_137335.1, forward strand.
ATAGTATGGGGAAAATGGCCTTGAGGTAAAAGATCAGCCATGATCTAGTTAAATGGCAGACCAGGCTCGAGGGGTTGAATGGACTATCCTTGCTTCTATTTCTTACACTCCTACATCATTATATCCCTTTGCCAACTTCACCCACATCATATTAACAACATTTTAAAAACTGCTAAAGGGTGAATTCAAGGTCTCTTGGGCCATGAGGACAAGGATCAACTCAGGGTCTTTAACTTTATTTATTTATTTGTCACAAGTAGGCCTGCAATGAAGTTACTGTGAAAATCCCCGAGTCACCATAGTCCAGCGCCTGTTTGGGTACACTGGGGGAGAATTTAGTATGGCTAATGCACCTAACCAGTACATCTTTGGACTGTGAGAGGAAACCGAAGCGCCCGGAGGAAACAAACGCAGACACAGGGAGAACATATAAATTCCACACAGCCAGTGACCCAAGCTGGGAATTGAACCCGGGTCTCTGGTGCTGTGAGGCAGCAGTGCTACCCACTGATCTCTTAGCGATTATTTACAAATCATCAGTAATGTGGAGTGACGAAGATATAAAGATAGGACCCACAGAAAGAACTGAAAAGGCAGGGAGACAATTGGTAATTTATATACAAATTGCACATTTTATTATTAAATCCAATTAAGAAAGAATATCTAAAAATATACCCAGAGAACTGAGAGTCTGGCCTGCCAATCTCTCCATAACCAACCTAGTGACGCTGGCCACTGCTTGATATTGGTTGGCACGAGATGTACTTTTTTGGAAAGGATCGGTTTTCCTGTTAATTTTCTACTCTCTTGAAAAGGACACCTGTGCCCTGGATTAATACCCTCTCCACCCAAGAACCAACAACACTCACCAACTGAGGGGCATTTAATTGTGAATGTTAATCCGGCCTGGGATTTAAAGTCACATTCTCTGTAGGTATCTGACACGCGATAGCAAGATTTAAATGATCATTTTTCACCTCTTATTCACTCAGTAGATTTGCGACACTATATTGTTATAGAAAGATTAATGAGAGAAAGCAACCATACCTCAGGGGCAATGTAATCTGGTGTCCCACAGAAAGTAGTTGTTGTGATTCCATTCAGAATACCTTCTTTGCACATGCCAAAGTCAGCCAGCTTGCAGTGCCCCTCAGCATCCAGCAAGATATTGTCCAGTTTAAGATCTCTGCAGGTAACAAACGGACACACCAATGATTAGTTTTGAAGTACTGTAGGAAGTCACTTGCATAATTTTATTAAATTACGAGAAATTTTGAAATATTATCGGAATAACTCTCTTTGTCTCTTGTAAGAAAAAGCTCCCACACCAGCTCCAAAAAAATGTTGAATAAATGATTGGCTCTAGCCTCCCAGAAATAAAGTATATAAAACTTGAGAGAGAAAAATTACTTTGGAAAGGGGCTTCTCCAGATGGAGCAATGCTGACTCTCGCCGAACATCTTGGTTAGCTCACAAACAACTTTGGACAGTGGGGAGCTTTTCAAAGTGATTCATGCTGACTTCAGCCTAACACTTTGGCTAGTTCAAGAAGCTTGAAGAAAATGGAAGAGATTGCCCATTTCCAAACATGGAGATAAACATCATCCATCTCTTTATCTGGACTACTGACCTGCTCAGAGATGACTGCCACCGTCAGCCATGGTGATCAGCACCCCAATTCTTCCCCCATATGTTTGTCCAGTCCAGGACCAGTAACTTGCTCTCACCTGTCCCCCTATGGCTGGAATATTCCTGTCGTGTTTGCTACTGGGATCTTTCTATCCTGCTAATGGTGAACTGGGAAACCCACGGCGGGGTGGGGGTTCCATAGAACAGGAAACCCCATTGACAGTGGTGGGATCAGAAGATCCTGTCGCTGGCTAATGGCACACCATCTCCACCACTGTGAAACACACCATATGGGAGCAGGGGAAATCCCGCCCTCTGGACCCGATTTAACTATTTTGATTCTAAGTGCTGGATGGACTTGAAACTGGGAGTGTTTCCGATCTGACTTTTAGACCCACTCTGAGGCGCTTTGACAAAAGGTCACCTGGACTCGAAACATCAGTCCTTTTTGTCTTACAGATATTGCCAGACCTGCTGCGATTTTCTAGCGTTTTCTCTTTTGTTTTCGGATTCCGGCATCCGCAGTAATTTGCTTTTATCCAGTCATTTTGGAGAGAGTGGGAGAGACCCATATTATTCTTGCACAATAGTCCAATCCCCCTGGGCCCAGTAAAATAATTTTTAAACATGTTTGTTTGGTTGTATTCAGCTGTAAAGTTCAACTGGGGACAAGCATGTATGGAATGTCAAGTTGACTTCAGGACTTGCAGTCGATGTTGTTTGAGAACCCGGATCTGTATATGAATAGGTTCTTCTGCCTGAAACAGGTGAGTAATCCAGTCATCCAACAGTAATTCCCCTTTCAGTGTTATCAGCCAGATTGGTGACAGGCTGCTAATTTTTGGAGCTTTCCCTCTTTGCCTCCTTTAAAATTTTCTCTGCTGTTCAGGCTCATAATTGAAGAATGGCTGAGGTATTGAGAGCTGCCTGGAATGTACCTCCCAAACATCAGCATTTTAACTGGGGAGAGAAAAGACTGGGGACAGATTGGAGAAAATAGGCACCAGAGTCTTTGCTATTGCTTTACTCGCTATCGTGTCCAAAGGTATTTGTATTTGTTCTATTATTCAGGATTTCAAGTGAAGAATGTGCTTCATCTTCCTGCCGTTTGTAATTCCTTTCCACCCGTGCACAGCAGGGTAAATAGAAGTAATTTTGGAAATTCAAAGTTCAATTATGGCTTCTTCAATAAAATATATTTTCTCATTCACAAGTAACGCTGGGCCAATGTAAATGACCGAGATAACAGTGAGGCTAACAGCACCCTCCAATTATTTGTGTTAATAGGACATAACCTTCTAGTCACTGCCTACACAGTTAAATGCATAAATCACCAAACTGCCCAAGATGTTCTGCTCCTGCAGAGGTTATGTGAGAGTGGTAACATGCTGAGAGGCTCACTTTTGAAATGCACGGAGTACTGTGTAGTTGCTGCATTTACCCAATAAATATGCACTGGAGAAAGTTAGGACTTGTACATTCTTGTGTAACAGCAAGAAAGGTCTTAAATACTGCCAAAACAAAAAGCCTCTGGCACTAAAATGTATCTTTGACAAGTGTGCAGGTGCTATCCTTTAGATTTTAATTATTATTGGAGATTTAAAAGAAATTAAATCTTTTTAAAATCTTTATTTTTTTGATGCTTTTATCGCCCTCTTAATCCAATCTTTTATTCCTCCTGTTTACTATCGGTAAATGCTGGTGTAATGAACGGAAAACTTTAGTTTGATTTTCTACGGCTGGACAATTGAAGGAAATGCACAAGAGTCAAATGCATCGATTTCCCACCAGTTATCATCAGAGCAACAGCGAATTTTGTCAGCTGGCTGTCTTGCCTGCATGAAACATACCACCCGGCTTATGAGTGTCCAGCTAACCCAATCCACTGAGAAGTTCACATAAAAGGTTCTGGTCACCCGGTGCCCAATGCATACTCTTTCCCTGTAGCTTCAAGAGTCTGCTAATCTGAGCTCCCAGGAATGACGAGTCAGGTCGGTAAGAGCCAAGAGTTGACGAGCCAAAATGATTGTTGGGTTTGAACCACCTAAAACTTTGGACACCGTGTGAAGTGTTAATGACATTCCTGTCGCTTACCACCTTATCCATTAGAAAAAAAGGTTATGGGAGACCATGCTGTAAGAATCCCAGATGCACTATAGAAAGCATCCTTTCTGTTGTATCACAGCTTGGTATGGCTCCTGATCTGACCAAGACTGCAAGAAATTACAAAAGGTTGTGAATGTAGCCCAGTCCATCATGCAAACCAACTTCCCATCCATTGACTCTGTCTATACTTCCTGCTGCCTCAAATAAGCAGCCAATATAACTAAGGACCCCACACACTCCTGACATTCTCTCTTCCACCTTCTTTTGTCGGGGAAAAAGATACAAAAGTGTGAGATCGCGTACCAACCGACTCAAGAACAGCTTCTTCCCTGCTGCCATCAGGTTTTTGAATGCACGTACCATATATTAAGTTGATCTTTCTCTACACCCTAGCTATGATTGTAACACTATGTTCTGCACCTCCTCCTTTCCTTCTCCTGGTACGTTTTGTCTGTATAGTGTGTAAGAAACAATACTTTCTGCTGTACCCCAATACATGTGACAATAATAAATCAAATCAAGTCAAAACCAATTCCTGGAGACAGGTCAAGCTCTTCCACATCTCATGAATCAACGAAGCCAGCTGGTCATACATCAACAATTATGAAGTATTGTAGACATACCTAGCTCCAGTATTGGTTTACTAAACCTATTACCGAGAAATGATGTGATTCTCTCTTTTGTCCCAAACTTTTCTCATAGCATGGTCGCAGATCTTACAAATGAGCCAAGCTTCCACATAATTGATGCTTAATGAAATGCAGCTTGGATCAAATGGGAGTTATCAAATTTTGCAGCTGTTGTAGGATAGTTGATGTTGAAATTAGCTGTCTATTCTACATGTCTACCTCAATTTCCTTTCCATTTATCCCCTACATTCTTCAACGACATCAAATTGGCAATTGAGGTCAGTAAATGGATATGGTGTCCTTAAATGTAGCTGGCATGTGTCACCATACTGGCCAGATGATGTGTTTTTATGAATGCATACCTGCCTGGAAATGAAAAGGATGCTTTACACTTTGCTAAAGGGAATGCGAATAAACCAAATTATTTTCTCAGTGCAAAGGAACTCTGGCTGCATCACACAAACAATGTGAGTGAAGTGTTATTGCTATTCCTGTTGCTTGCCAAGCTGAAATCATCCTATCCATTAGGAAAATAGCTTCAGGTTATCAGAGACCATGTGATAAGAAAAAAATTCCCACTGTACATTTTTTTAATGCAAAAAGTAACCTGTAAGTCATCACTGCCTATATCTGCTATCAGGAGAGCGAATAGTTGACATCCTATTAAGCTAAATGCAACATGCAGCTTGTGCCAGGAGGCCCTACAGCCTTCCAGCTGGGATCTGCCAATCCCATTTTCCTTCAGCTCTATCGGGGCTGTTGCAGCTTCTGCTCTGGTTCCCCTTTCTCATCTCAATGCTGTAACTGTAATGTACAGTGCAACATACACTGCACAATTTAAACCTCACGCCTGAACTGGAAATGGTGCCAAAAACAAAAAAAGATTGAGGATTCACGTAGCAGCATTAGAAAGAAAGGCTCAAAGACCTCAATTCATGTTCAGTAGAAAGGAGGAGACTGAAGGAGAACTTGTTTCAAATATGCCATCACAGATGAAACAGGGAAGGCTGGTCATTTAGCACACTGATGTCCCACTGCGGTGTTCCACCCTTGATAGAGCACAGGGTAATGACGACTACTCCTTGCGAAGCAAGGTTTCAACCACCTCTGTGAAAAAGAGGGATTTCCATAAGAAATGAGCAAGTCAGCCAGACAATTCAGCAGCACCATCTTGCACTTGTATGGTTACTTTTATGTAACAAATCTCCCGTGGTGTTTTACAGTAGATCAGTTGACAATGAGGAGCAAATGAAAGACATGTTACAATAGAAGATTGAAAAGATGGATGGAATCATACAAACTGACAACACAGAAGGGAGCCAGTTGGTCAGTTTTGCCTGCATTGAGTCTTTGAAAGAGCAGTCGTGCTTAGTCCCACATCCATGATTTTTTTTGTCTGTAACCCTGTAAGATCTTCATCCTCAACTCCACTTAAAAAAATCATTTGTGAATCAGCTTCCATCACCTTTTCAGGTGCTCTGGTTTCCTCCCACACTCCAAAGATGTGCGGGTCAGGTTGATTGGCCATGCTAAATTGTCCCTTAGTGTCAGGGGGACTAGCAGGGTACACAAGTGGGATTACGGGGATAGACCCTGGGTGGGATTGTTATCAGTGTGGGCTCAATGGGATGAACAACCTTCTTCTGCAGTGTGTGGATTCTATGATAATCTACCTTCCCAATCTTTAGTCAGTGCATTGGAATGTATGACTTCTTGTTGTTGACCCATTTTTCAAAAGGAAATATTTTTTCTCTGTCAAACCCTGTCATCTTGAAAACCTCTATCCGGTTTCCCCTTAACCTGCTCTGTTCTGAGGACATTGAGTAGGTTGGGCCTACTCAAAGAAGAATGAGAGGTGCCCTTATTGAGACATAAAGGATTCTGAGGAGCTTGACAGGGTAGATGCTGACAGGTTGTTTCCCCTTGCAGGGGAGCCTAAAACCAGAGGGCATACGTTCATAATAAGGGGTCGCCCATTTAAGATAGAAGCAAAGAAGAATTTCTTCTCGAGAGGGTAGTGAATCTGTGGAATTCTTTACCATAGAGGGCTGTAGAGTCTGGGTCATTAACTACGTTCAAGGCTGAGATAGGGAGATTTTTAATCAGTAATGGAATTGAGGGTTATGAGAATAAGGTAGAAAAATGGAGTTAAGTATTATTATATCAGATGGGTAATGATCTCATTAAATGAGGGAGCAGACTTGATGGGCTGAATTGCCTCTTTCTGCTCCTATGTCATATGGTCTAACTGTCCAAATTTCCCTAACCTAAACTTGGGAGAAATATATTTGTTTCAAAAATTGACTTTGGCAAATGTGGGTGGCACGATGGCACAATGGTTAGCACTGTTGCCTCACAGCGCCAGGGAAGCAAATTCGCTTCCTGGCTTGGGTCACTGCTTGTGTAGAGTCTGCACGTCTCCCCGTATCTGCGTGAGTTTCCTCCTGGCGCTCTGGTTTCCTTCTACAGTCCAAAAGATGCGCTGGTTAGGCGCACTGGCCATGCTAAATTCTCCCTCCATGTACCTGAACAGGTGCAGGAGTGTGGCAACTAGGGGATTCTCACAGTAACTTCATTGTAAGTCTACTTGTGACACTAATAAATAAACTTAAACTTAAAACTTCAAAACGTAAGTCAATGACACCCCAAGGTTTGTTTATTTAGTTATAGGTCTTTGAGGATAGTCAATTAGATTTTCAAATCACGCCCTTGAATTTAAATAACCAAGTTACAGAAACTGAGACTATCAGCTTTAACAAAGAGTTAGAACAGAAGTGACAAGCCTTTTCTTCCTTACTACTCTTCTTCCATTTTCTTTCCTCTCTCATGAGGACAGCCTACTGTACTAATGTAGGATCACATCTCCATAATGCCCGAATCCAGCCTGTACCCAATTACTCAACACCAGGCCTTTGCTGGCAGACTAACCACTGATGTGGATATGCCGGCGTTGGACTGGGGTAAACACAGTAAAAAGTCTGACAACACCAGGTTTAATATAAATCAGTTGGACTTAAACCTGGTGTTGTCCGACTTTTTACTGAGACTAACCACTGTCCAGGCAGGATGGGCAAGCCTGATCCAGCCCTTGTCCACCATTCCCATACATGCACTATTCAACACGGATCACTGGAATTGCAAAACCTGGCAAAATATTCTCTTTCCTCGTCTGAGAACACTTTTACTATTTGTACTGCCTCCAACATCCTGCGATCAGCTAAGTCAGCACGAGGTTAAAAATCGTATCATTTATCAATTTGTTTCCATTCACAGAGTGGAATTTAATGGAGGTGATAGGGCCTTCACTCATCAACTGAACAGCTGACAAGAGTCCCACACTTCCTCTGTTCACCAAGGCCTGCCACTTTAAGTGCCAATTAGATACTTAACTGGACAGTGGCGGACCCTCTCCATAAGATATAGGAGCAGAATTAGGCCACTCGGCCCATCGAGTCTGCTCCACCAGTTGATCATGGCTGATATGATTCTCATCCCCATTCTCCTGCCTCCTCCCTGTTACTCTTGGTCCCCATATTGATCAAGAATCTATCTATCTCTCTAAAAACCACTCAATGACCTGGCCTCCACAGCCTTCTGGGGCAATGAGTTCCATAGGTTCCTCCTCATCCCAGTTTTAAAGGAGCCACTTTAAGTGCCAAAATATCTCTCTTCCTCGATGGGATTGATGGACAAGTGCACTCTTTGGCCAGAATTCAATGCCCTCCCCCATGGTGAGTTTGGTGACAGGCAGGGAGCCTGCCACCTTTGCCCCAGTTGAGTCTGTGGTGGGAATGATCATGGGCGAATGCAGCAATCCTTAACTGCGGTTTTGGTGGATTACCAGCCACAACCACCACCTCCCCAATGGTGTTGCCAAGCAGATAGGTACTTAACTGGCTAGTGGTGGGCTTCACTCTGGGGTTGTGCCTTCAAGTTCCAGTCTCTCCCACTAGTGAAGATAGCCTCTCCGCGAGCACTCTATCCAGGCCTCTCAGTATTCTGTAAGTTTCAATTAGATGCCCCCTCATCCTTCTAAACTCAATCGAGTATAGACCCACACTGCTCAACCGCTCCTCATTTGACAAACCCTATCCAAGAGTCACTGGCCCAGTAGAAGCCAGCAGTTCTTCACTGCTTGGCAACGCCATTGAGGAGGTGGTGGTTGTGGCTGGTAATCCACCCAACCAGCGGTTGAGGATTGCTGCGTTCGTCCATGATCATTCCCGCCACAGACTCAACTGGGGCAGAGATGGCAGGGTTTCTGCCTGTCATCAAACTCAGCGTGGGGGAGGGCATTGAATTCTGGCCAAAGACTGCACTTGTCCATCAATCCCATTGAAGAAGAGAGGTATTTTCCAGTAACAAGAATAGAAAACTCAAAGCCAACAAGCTGTTTCAAAAATTAATTGTGAATGCAGGATTAAAGGATACATTTTAGATATCAAAGGGTAGTTGAGGCAATTATAAGAACATAAGAAATAGGAGCAGGAGTAGGCCATCCAGCCCTTCGAGCCTGCCCTGCCATTCAATAAGATCATGGCTGATCTGTTGTGGCTCAGTTCCACATTCCCGCCCTCTCCCCATAACCCTTAATCCCCTCTCTTATCAAAAACCCATCAACCCGCTTCTTAAAAATATTTAGCGAGGCAGCCTCCACCACTTCAACGGGCAGAGAATTCCAGAGATTCACCACCCTTTGAGTGAAGAAATTCTTCCTCACCTCCGTTCTAAACCGCACCCCCTTTATCTTGAGGCTGTGCCCCCTAGTCCTACTGTCCTTTCTGAGCGGGAAGAGTCTCTCCACCTCTATCCTATCCATCCCATTCATCATCTTATACGTCTCAATGAGATCTCCCCTCATTCTTCTAAACTCCAACGAGTATAAGCCTAGTTTATTCAGCCTCTCCTATAGTTCAACCCCCTCAACTCCGGTATCAGCCTAGTAAACCTCCTCTGCACTCCCTCCAAGGCCAAAATATCCTTGCGTACGTGCGGCGACCAAAACTGCACACAGTACTCCAGCTGCGGCCTCACCAATGCCCTATACAGCCGCAACAAGACCTCCCTACTTTTATATTCAATCCCCCTCGCTATGAAGGCCAGCATCCCATTCGCCTTCCTGACCACCTGCTGCACCTGCAAGCTGGGTTTTTGCAACTCATGCACAAGGACCCCGAGGTCCCTCTGCACCGTTGCCTGCTGCAGTTTTTCTCCACGTAAGTAATAGTCCTTCCTACCATTATTCCTCCCAAAGTGGACCACCTCACACTTACCAACATTAAATTCCATTTGCCAGTTCCTGGCCCATTCGCCCAGCCTATCTAGATCCTTCTGTAGACTCTCCCCACCCTCCGCGCAATTTGCCGTTCCACCAATCTTGGTGTCATCAGCAAATTTCGACACCATACACTCGGTTCCCTCCTCCAGATCATCTATATAAATGGTAAATAGCTGAGGCCCCAGCACCGACCCCTGGGGCACTCCACTAGTCACCAACCGCCAATCCGAATAGCACCCATTAACCCCCACTCTCTGCCTCCTATTTGACAACCTATCCTCTATCCACGCTAACACCCTACCCCCAACTCCATGTCCCCTGACCTTCTGTAATAACCTCTTGTGAGTTACCTTATCAAACGCCTTCTGAAAATCAAGAAAGACCACATCCACCGGCTCTCCTCTATCCACCGCCCTAGACACATCCTCATAGAACTCCAGTAAATTTGTCAGACACGACTTCCCTTTAACGAAACCGTGCTGCGTCTGCTCTATCAAGCAATTCCCTTCAAGATGCCTCGCTATTTCCTCCTTGATGACGGATTCTAACATTTTACCTACAACAGACGTTAAACTAACCGGCCTATAATTCCCTGCCTTTTGCCTGGCACCCTTCTTAAACAACAGCGTAACATTAGCCGTTTTCCAATCTTCCGGCACTTCCCCGGAATCCAGCGACGTCTGGAAAATAACCACCAAGGCATCCACTATCACCTTCGCCATTTCTTTCAGAACCCTCGGATGCATTCCATCCGGTCCTGGGGACTTGTCCACAATCAGCCCCTCCAGTCTGTCGAGCACTGCCTCTCTAGTAACAGTAATGTCATTGAGACCCTCCAGTCCTACCACCTTTCCATCTCTAACACCTGGCAAATTATTCACGTCCTCCTCCGTGAAGACCGAAACAAAAAAGTTATTCAAGACCTCAGCCATATCCCCATCCCCTACCACTAAGTCCCCCTTCTCATCCTCTAAGGGTCCAATGTTCACCCTAGCCAGCCTCTTCCTTTTTATATATTTATAAAAACTCTTGCTATCCTTTTTTATATTAAGCGCTAGCCCAGCTTCATAGTTTCTCCTACCCTTCTTTATCAACTTCTTTGTCAATCTTTGTTGACATTTAAACCTCTCCCAATCCTCTTCTCGCCCACTACTCCTAGCTACTCTAAACGCCTCCGCTTTTAATTTAACACTTTCCTTCACCTCCTTCGTGAGGCCAGATGAAGACATGAGGGAGACAGGAATAGCAGGTTATGCTGGTAGCATTAGATTGGGGGGGGGGGGCGTGCGGTGGATATGGCTCACGTGGAGAAAGCAATAAGCATAAACAGCCCAAGTCCTCCTGTATGTTCAATATCCTTCTCTGTAATTCAGAAGTCAGGAGCTAAACATGAATTATTACAGAATTACTAATGTGTAGGCAGAATAAACTGCCACCCCAGGCAGTGAATGCTGGATCTGTGGAATCTTACAAAAGGAAACTGACCAGATTTCGGTCACGTGATCAAAGTCTTAAATCTTGTGCCAAATGTTGATAGAAGGAAATCTGGTCTGGGGCTGGGAGAATTAAGGAATACAATGGACTGGGACTGGAAGCAACACTGGTAGACAAACGAAACAAGACCTGGTCTGAACAGTCTTTTCTTGATCCAGATATCCTTACTTTTATTGTTATTCTTGTATCAAAGATCAAGGGGCCTGAGTATCACAGGAAAAATGTCATATTGTTTACACTAAATAAACTACTGACTGATTGTTCTGAGTTTGTTGAATTGAATAACCTTTCTCTATTCTTCTGTCAGATCTCTCGATTTAAGCTTCTCATCTGAGGTAAAAAGCTTAGCCAATGTCTTCCGTACCCTGCCCACAGTGATGACATCCTTCTTAAAGTAGGGTGGCTTTACCACAAATAGTCGTTCAGGCACAGATATTTTTCAAGGGATTTGTAAATGATGCAGAGGAAGATACACGACTAGGGGGAGAGAGAGCAGAGCTCTGGATTTAGCCTAAGATTGCACCAGAAAATGTGTCAGACATGGGGCTGAACTTCTGGGATCCCCGAAGGCAGGAATGGAGATGGGGGCGGGTCAAGGCACTGGCAATAATGATCAGGGTAGCAAGCGGATAGGATAGGACAAAAATCTCGCTCTCCTCACAATTAAGGCTAAAACAATCAGTTAAAAAGCTCATTAAAAGCCTGCAAGAGGTGACCTTTAAGTTTTTAAAGAGATGGACAGGTTTCTCTCTTCTTCAATGGGATTGATGGACAAGTACACTCTTTGGCCAGAATTCAATGCCCTCCCCCATGGTGAGTTCGGTGACAGGCAGGGGCCCTGCCACTTCTGCCCCAGCTGAGGCAGATGGGTAAAGAATAGAGTGAGTATCATAGTTGACCCAAAGCACCATCTTGGTCCTATCAGAGAGTCAGCAAGGCAAAGGGGGGCGCTCTTGGTAGGAATGTGCCAAAACAATTTTTCCCTTGGTTCTACACAGATGGCAGGGAGGAGTGGGCATGCAGTACTCAGGATTTAAATTAGTTCAGTATCACCTTGGCATTGTAAGGCAGAACAGCAGGAGGCAAGTCTGCGAAGGAAAACTGGACCATCACCTGCTCAGGAGAAACACTCCGGTTAGAAATGGGGACAGTACCGTTTGGGGTTTGGGTCCAGATAGGAAAGAAAGGAAAGGAGGAGGGGTGACAGTACTGATTACAGAGAGCACTTCAGTGCTCTAGAGAAAGAGGATGTCTCAGGGGGTCAAGGGCAGAATCTATTTAGCTACAGCTAAGGAAGGTTTTGTTTGATATAGTTTATAAGCCACCAGGTAGTGTAAGGAAATTACAGAGAAGTACAAAGAATTATAGAGCAGTTAGAATAGGGGATTTTAGTTATTCAAATCTAGGGCAGAATTCTCCCATGGAACCAAGTCCCGTGATGGGGACACGGATTGTTTCAAATTTGGAGACTGATGGGATATCATGCCACATTCTCCATCCCTGACATAATTAATTTATGCGTTTGGGGGTTTTGTGCTGTGTTCTCTGGCACACACCCCATTATCACATCTGGGTGCAATACATAAAAGGCACCTGACATCAGTGACCCACCGTTGAAGAAAGAAGAAGGACCTTCAGGAATACTCTGAAGCTGGGAGATGGACCTCCTCAAAGACACAAGGGCTGGAAGGTTAACCTGACAGATCCGCCCGTCACCCACTTCTGTGGTGTTCCAGGATCGCTGACAGCCTCCATCCTGAACTCCCAAGGTAAATCCTGATTTCTGCATCCATGTTGGTCTAGACATATTCTGGATCAGAGTGCTTTCCCGCTGGCATTGTGGAGAATTAGACAGCTGGGGGGGAGTGGGGTTGGGGAGGATAGGGGTAGATTTCGGTCAGGCCTTCATCAGCACTGGCAGCACGGTAGCACAGAGCAGCATGGTGGCACAGCCGTCTCACAGTTCCAGGGACCTGGGTGTGATTCCTGGTTTGGGTCACTGTCTGTGTGGAGTCTGCACATTCTCCCCATGTCTGCGTGGGTTTCCTCCAGGTGCTCCCGTTTCCTCCCACAGTCCAAATGACGTGCAGGTGAGATGCATTAGCCCTGCTAAATTCTTCCTTGGTGTATCCAAACAGGCCCCCGAGTGTGGCAGCTAGGGGATTTTCACAGTAACTTCATTGCAATATGAATATGTAAGTCTACTTGTGACACGAAAAAGAATAAAACTTTAAACATCCCGTTAACCGGACGCAGGTCTGTTTCAAACCGGCATCTGTCAGGATTTCCAATCTGCTCTTACAGGCGGCATCAGAAAAACTCGCTGTAAATTTATGCTGGCGCAAACCCCCTGCTGAATTCCAGCCCCCACCCTGCCTACCGTTTATCCCGTCAGTGGGGGCATGGGAGAATTCCACACGTAAGCTAGGGTAGTCATAGTCATGTAAAGGGCAGAGAGGACCAAGAGTTGCAACCAGATGTTCAGGGTAATTTTATGCAGCAGTATTATCCAGATATGAGTCCAGTGAAAAAGCAGACATTGCTGTACCTGATATTTGGGAATGATGTGGGCCAAGCTCTTTTGGGAGCTGGTATAGATGTGATGGGCTGACTGGCCTCTTTCTGTGCTGATAAATTCTATAATTCTAAATGGGTTAAGTGTCAGAATGGCTGGGGACAATGCTAATTGCATTATGAGGTTTAGGTTGGCAATGGAAAAGGACAAAGAACAATCCAGATTAAGAATAATTAACTGCTGGGGAAAAGCCAACTTCAATAAGGTAAGAATGGACTAAAGCCTGATAAACTGGAATCAAAGGTTAGCAGGCAAATCTGTCAGTGAACAATGGGCTGCCTTTAAAGAAGCGATAGTTCAAGTAGGGCCAAGGAATGTTCCCGTGAAGGGGAAAGATAGAGCAAACAAATCTAGAGTTTAATGGACAACGAAAGAGTTATATAGCAAGATTGGAGGAGTTGGGCTGTTCTCTTTGGAAAGGAGAAGATTGAAGGGAGATTTGATTGAAGGACTCAAAAGCATGAGGAGTCTGGATAGATGGGGAGAAAGTGTTTCCATTGGTGGAAGGATCGAGAACCAGAGGTTACTGATCTAAGCTAACTGGCAAAATAGGTAATGGTGACTTGAGGAAAAACTTGTTCATGCAGGAAGTGGTTAGGATCTGGAACACACTGAGTGTGGTCAAGGCAGGTTCAATTGAGGCTTTCAAAAGGGAATTGGATTGTGATCTGAAAAGGAGAAAAATTGCGCGGCCATGGGGAAAAGGCAAAAAGTGAATTGCTCCTTCAGATGGCCAACACAGGCATGATGGGCCGAGTGGACTCCAACTGTGCTGTAACAATTTTATGATCTATTGGAGTGGCATGGTGGCACAGTACTTATCACTGCTGCCTCACAGCGTCAGAGACCCGGTTCGATTTCAGCTTTGGGTGACTGTGTGGAGTCTGCATGTTCTCCCTATGTCTGCGTGAGTTTCCTCCGGGTGTTCTGGTTTCCTCCCACAGTCCAAAGATGCGCAGGTTATGTGGATTGCCCCTATATTGCTACATTGCCCCTTAGTGTCCCACAATGTGTAGGTTAGGGGATTAGTGGAATAAATACGTGGGGTTAATAGGATAGGTTGTGGGTGGCTGAATGTTCTCCTTCTGCACTGTAGGGATTCTAAGATTAACTTAGCAAAAACTAGGGGACACAGGTTTAAAGAAATAGGTAGAAGGATTAGAGGGGAGATGAGGGAACATATTTTCACATGATAGACTTGGAACTCATGGCCTGAAAGGCTGTTGGAGGCAGAAATTCTCACTGCATTTAAAAAGTACTTGACTACCTACTTGAAGAGCTGTGATCTGCGGGCAGACAGGTTCAGGAGAGACAGGTAGAATTAGGCTGGGTAGCTATTCATTGAACAGGAGACAGGATGTGCAACAAGGCCTCCTGCTGTGTCACACATTTTCTCTGATTCCTGTGATGACCCCGTATCAGCAGGAAATTTCAGGTAATGTGCATTGTTTTTTTTTGAAAAAATAAGGAATGGGTCAGTCATTGAAGTGGTCGGGTTGTCAGTTTGCGTAACAGACGGCCATTAATGTCTGGTTACTGGCTTCAAAAGATTGTGAACTTTTGCCCTTTGCCTTCCTATTGTTCTGCTCCGGAGTGAACTCATTGTTTTTAAATCACACTGAAAATGTTGCTGACTCTTCAAGGGAATGTTCAATGATTATACTGTATGCACAGTCACTGCTTATTCTATAGGCTTGGGAAATG
Source organism: Carcharhinus amblyrhynchos (assembly GCF_965287045.1). Taxonomy (NCBI): domain Eukaryota; kingdom Metazoa; phylum Chordata; class Chondrichthyes; order Carcharhiniformes; family Carcharhinidae; genus Carcharhinus; species Carcharhinus amblyrhynchos. The sequence goes on from NC_137335.1 coordinate 62,359,738, forward strand.
TTCACAGCCACAGTAAGTGCACAATTTAAGTCTCTCCATGACAAATTTGTGCAGCGCGCCTTACTTTTATTACAATTAACGGTAATTGGGCAAAGTCAAAATACCATTACATTTATTTTTCTAAGAAGGTTGGGTTTCCTGGAAATTTTGAAAAATACAAAAAAAATTTCTGTTCTGATCCAAATTTTTTAGATGAGTAACAATTCTAACTGAAAATGCATTTATTAAGCACCCGTTTTCATAGAATCCCTGCAGTGCAAAAGAGGCCATTCATCCCACTGAGTCTGCACTGACTCTCTCTCAGAATATCTTACCCAGGCCCTCTTCCCCACCCCATCCCTAATACCCCACACTTTTCCCATGGGTTAATCAATCTAACCTACGCATTTTGGGACACTAAGGGGCAATTTAGCACGGCCAATCCACCTAACCTGCATGTCTTTGGACTGTGAGAGGAAACCCACACAGGCACGGGGAGAAGGTGCAAACTCGACACAGACAGTGACATTGAGGCCAGGATTGAACACGGGCCCCTGGCGCTGTGAGGCAGCAGGGCTAATCACCGTGCTGCCCATTTTCTAGAGGAAAAACTATCTCGACTACATTTACAGTTCAGAGACTACAATTGGTCTGACTGTCCTTTAGCTGAAAAAGGTAGGAGGAATAAATCAAACAGTGTTTCCAATTCAATGTCTCCATTCTGTAACGTGTGCTCAGATTGGTGAAGTTTGGGTGTGGGGTCCCCATGGATAAGAAGGCCGGACAATACTCATTATCATGTTTCATTCCATGTTTGAGTTCCAAACCAAACCGCTGATAAAACCCACGGGCAGAATTTCAGCTCATACACTCTCTCCCCAAAGGGACTATTGCACTCATTTCAATCATTAGTCATTTCAATCAAGACATTAATCAGCTGCAACCCTGCAGTTTACCAACACTCAGCACTACCTACAATTGTTCAGCCAGGGTCACCTGTGTTGCTGGGGCATTTGATTGCAGGATTATTCGGAGCTGTTTAATACAGATCCCCAGCTCCATTTTATAAGTTCACAGCTCCGGGTCACATTACTGGGCCAGGCTGGCTGTCGGAGGGTGTGCCATAGACATGCCTGGGTTTGGCTCTAAGATTACCGTATCCGCCACAGAGGATCCACTCAATTTCTGTCTCCAGTTGCTGCGTTTGCTGACTCTCATTGCTTTCCAGAAAAGCAACATCTTGAATTTAAAAATCTCACCCCCATTCCCAGCTTTGAAATCTCCTTTGGACCCCACAATCCTCGTCTAATTCTGGCCTCCCGTGCATTCCTGATTTCAATTATTCCACCATTGATGGCTGTATCTTCAGTTGCCTCGATTCTAAGCTTAGAATCTAATGTGGCTGATATGCTACACATGGACTCCCAAAAGGCACTTGATAAAAAGTGTCAGATGGTTGGGTTGCCAGCAGAGTTGAAGCCCATAGAATAGTAAGGACAGTGGCAGCCTGGATATGAAGTTGGCTGAGTGATAGTAAAGTGGCGAACATTTGCTTTAAAAACTGGATGAAGGTATACAGTGGGGTTCCCCAGGGCTGGGTATTAAAACTTAAGAACAAAGAACAGTACAGCACAAGAAGAGGCCCTTCGGCCCTCCAAGCCTACGCCATTCATGATGCCTGCCTAGACTAATACCGTATGCACTTACGAAGTCCGTATCATTCCATTCCCATGCTAGTCATGTATTCGTTTAGATACTCCTTAAATGCCGCTATTGTACCTGCTCCCACCACTTCCCCAGGCAGTGTACTCCAGACATTCACCGCTCTCTGTGTAAAAAACTTGCCTCTCACATCTCCTCTAAACTTTTCCCCACACATCTTAAACCTGTGTCCCCTAGTACTTGATGTTTCTATCTTAGGAAAGAGCATCTGACTATCCACTCTGTCTGTGCCACTCATAATCTTGTAAACCTCTATCGGGCCACCCCTCAACCTCCGTTATTCCAGTGAGAATATACCGAGTTTATCCAACCTCTCCTCATAGCTAATATCCTCCAGATCAAGCAACATCCTGGTACACCTCATCTGTACCCTCTCCAAAGCATCCACATCCTTCTGGTAGTGTGGCGACCAGAATTGTACACAACATTCCAAATGAGGCCTAACTAAGGTTCTGTACAGCTGCAACGTGACCTGCGTACTTTTATATCCAATGTCCCCATCGATGAAGGTAAGCATGCCATTTGTCTTCTTGACTACCTTATCCACTGCTGTTCTAGGATTAAGAACAAAGAGCACTACAGCACAGAAACAGGCCCTTCGGCCCTCCAAGCCTGCACCGATCATAATCCCCGCCTAAACTAAAATGATATGTACTTATTAAAGATGTAGATTTGGGCATACAGGGCACATTTAAAGCTTGAAAGAATTAGGAGCTGTGTGGGAAGTAGTGATCAACTTCAAGAGGATACAGCCAGACTGGTTGAATGGGCGGACACTTGGCAGAGGAAATTTAATTGTAGAGAAACAGGAAGTGGTACATTTTGGTACAAAGACTAAGAGGAGGTAATTAAAAAAATAAAGGGTACAATTCTACAGTGGATTCAGGAACAGAGAGATCTGCGATACATGTGCACAGATAATTGAATGAGACATAGAAGGTTGAAAAAGTGGTTAAAAAAAGACATCCAGGATCCTGTGTTTTATAAATGGAGGTGCAGAGTAATGAACAAGGAGTTAATGCTAGACCTTCATAATATACTGTTTCGGCCTCAACTGGTTGTGGTGCTCAGTTATAGAACTTTCTCCAGTCCGACACCCTTTCAATCCTAATACTACACTAATACTACATAGTCCAATTCATACACCATCCTAACTTGGAATCACATCACCGTTCCTTGACTGTTGCTGGGTCAAAATCTTAGAAATCCCCATGGCCTGGAACAGCACTGTGGGTATACCTATACCACATGGACCATAGCAATTTAAGAAGGAAATAGGGAGTCAGGAAAGCTATCCCCTATATAGTGGGGTTGGGAATGACCCAACACGGGATCCCACAGTCCGGTGACATGATGTAAATTCGGCTCATTAACGAGACACTAAGAAGTAATTATCCCTGAGCCCACTGGGATTTGATGGTGGAACAGGGATTTAACAGGAGTGACATGGTCTCCCATGCCTCCATGAGGCCATCCAGCAAATCCTGTCATGTTTAGGGGATGCTCACCTGACCAAGGAACAGCGTTCCGAAAGCTTGTGGCGTTTACTATCAAATAAATTTGTTGAACTTTAACCTGGTGCTGTGAGACTTCTTACTATGTTTAGGGGAAGCAGTTGAAAGCCACCCCTTGCTTTCAACTCCATTTCCACCTCCCTAACTGGCAATCTTGTTTCCATTGCTCCCATTCTGTCTTCAATCATCTCTCTTCAGAACTGTGATGGTCCCTGCTAAAGGTCTCCATGCAATACTGACGTGCCATTGCTCCTGGCGGTGCTGTGGGTAATGGAGAGTTTTCAGCCTCTAATTGGCTGGCAGCTTTTGGGGGCTGGATTCCTGTTCTTCTGGAGCTTTGACCATGGGTGAGGCCTGAAGCTGTCCTGTTAAGTGCCTGATTGACTTTATTTGTTGGGCCTCCAAGACAAACTGGATGCTGGGCCCCCACCAGGGATGCCCGTGACTGGAATTGGGTCAAAGTCCATTCAAAAATCCCTGCTTTATACCATCCCTCAAAGTCACAGTTAACCCCTATTTGTTTCAAAGTCATGGTTACCTCTAATTTCCTCAATAAGTATCAGAAAGAAAACAGGTTGTCTCCTTTTTGAGTTGGAAGGATTTTTTGACTCCAAGTTTCAGTCTTGCTCATTGCTATATGTGATGCACAATTTGAGGAGTTTAAAGGGAATTGGGCAGAAAAATAGAGGGATGAGAACTCTCGGATAAGGGTTCAGTCAGTTATCGCTGCAATTAGGGACAGAAATTTATTCTGCATTACATGTTTTAGAAGAAAAGTGTTCCAACCTCTCCCAACACTCCTTAGAATTGTTCAGAAAATGAATAAGTAAAAGATCAACACTGGATTGGCTTTGTCATCATCCACTGTAATCATCCTTTGCTTTCTTATATGGACTCCTTCAATCTGGATTGTCTACTATAGCTGCTCTGACCCACCCGCTGTTCCAAGTTCTGGATCACAATGTTATTTAATTTGTGCTAAGGAATCAGAAGCCATGTCCTACAGTTAAAAGTAAATGGCTTGCTTTAATTTCCCAGCCATCTTCACCATCCTCCGGTTTTGAGTTTCTTTGTCCCAAGAGGTAGCACGGCACAGTGGCACAGTGGTTAGCACTGTTGCCTCACAGCGCCAGGGACCCAGGTTTATAGAATCATAGAAATCCTACAGTGCAGAAGGAGGCCATTCGGCTCATCGAGCTTGCGCCAACAACAATCTTACCCAGGCCCTATCCCCATAACCCCATGTATTTACCCTGCTAATACCCCTAACATTAAGGGATAATTTATCATGGCCAATCCACATAACGTGCACAGCTTTGGAGTGTGGGAGGAAACCGGTGCACCCGGAGGAAACCCACACAGACACGGGGAGAATGTGCAAACCCTATACAGAGAGTCACCCGAGGCCGGAATCGAACTTGACGCTGTGAGGAGCAGTGCTAACCACAGTGCCACCGTGGCTCAATTCCAGCTTCTGTGTGGAGTTTGCACATTCTCCCCGTGTCTGGGTGGGTTTCTTCCGGGTGCTCTGGTTTCCTCCTGCAGTCCAAAGATGCTCAGGTTAGGTTGATTGGCCACGCAAAATTGTCCCTTTCTGTCAAGAGGGATTAGTAGGATAAATACATGGGGTTACAGGGATTGGAATTGCGTAGAATTGTTGTTACCAGTGCAGGCTTGATGGGCCCAATGGTCTCCTTCTGCACTGTAGGGATTTTATGATTCGAGATCATGTCACCATTTCTCAATGAAAGGCAGTGGGAATCAAGAAACTCATATGTGGCAGGATGCGCAGATTAGTTTATCTATACCTGTCCATCACTTCAATTGGTTTGTATGTTCAGAATTCTTCAGCATCAAAGGGAGCCTGCATGCTTTATTCTGAAGGTAATTAAGCCTCTTTGAGAATGATCACCTTAACCCAGATAACGTTTCAATAGCTCTGCTGAACACCCAGACTAGCACATCACTGGTGAAAGGTCAATTGGGTGCTCCAAGTGCACTCTGGATGAAATTTCCAATTTAACCTCGGACTTCCCCAGGCATGTCGTGGAAGACTGCCACTTGAATTTCAAATGGGACCTTGAGCACGGCAGCAATCTGATGGAAATGGGCATTGTCCAAATTAAGCCCCGGTGCTCCTTCAGAATGGCAGTGACTTCGACTTAAAAATAGTTCAGCACGAGAGGAATGATTAAAAAATAACATTTAACTTTTTCAATGTTTTTCCAGCTTTTGTTACATGCCTACACAGGAAGATAATTAGAGAAAACAGACCAAAGCGAAAGGAACAAACCCACAAGCGTCATGAATTGCATTTTCATATAGCACATATTACCATTTCTACATGTTGCGGGCAGAATAAGCTGAGTTCATTTCAGGACATTCCAGTGGAACTGCACTAACAGATTACGTCCTGGACAGTTTCCCATTCGTGTCTGAACAGGAACTAGGTTCCACCTGCAAAAACCCATTCTGGAGATGAATTCGTGCCAAGTTCACCTCAACACAGAGGTGGCAAACGCAAGGAAACAATTTGTTTGGCTCCTACACTCATGCCCTGAGGCTTATTCAGAGATTATGCAACCTGGGAGCAAAATTAATACATGTCTGAAATTCAACCATTAAAATCCAGTGAGGAAGTTATCATCAACTTACACTTCGGATGCATTCATAATTAAGAGAGGTCTGTCTTCAATTTGACTTGTTGCATGCAGGCTTAACCTGTTCTGGTGTTCCCTGGGACGGCCCGGCTAGGGGGTAGGGAAGGGGGGGTGAGAGCTGACTCTGTCATCACTTGGGATAAGGGGTCCAGGCCACGAAGTTTAGTGTTCAATGGTTTGATTGACATGTCTTTGACTATGTTTGTCTGTTCTCTGATCTTTGCAACTGTACTTGAGTGCTTAAGCCTATGGATGGAGGTCATCTAAAAATATGCTGGGAAAGGCTGACAGTGTAGCCAACGGGCTACTTTTGCCACCCTGCTTGACACTTTGCCAAAAGATGGCAAAATCCCACCCTTCAGACTCTCTTCTCCCTGCAGAGACAACTGCTAAAGCACAATAGTGAATAAACTTCCACATGATCTGTATGATAAAGCCTTTCTGACTCTTTCTGTACTTAAGAATCATAAAAAGGAACATAGTGGAAAAAAGGGAGAAGAGTTGTCCATATTGTGGCCAGAAATCTGCCAGCAATAGGACATTATGTGTACGTATTTTGGAGCATCCCACCTGTGCCCCTACTGTGGCAAAGCTTTTAGCAAGTTGCATATGAGAATACAGACATGAGAAACCTTATGTCATGAAGTCATGTTGCAGATATATAGAATCTCAGTTAGGTCACACTTGGAATATAGTGTTCAATTCTGGTCGCCACACTGCCAGGAAGATGTGGAGGCTTTGGAGAGGATACAGAAAAGATTTACCAGGATGTTGCCTGGTATGGAGGGCATTAGCTATGAGGAGAGAAACTTGGTTTGTTTTCACTGGAGGTTGAGGGGCAACCTGTTATGAGTCGACAAGATTATGAGGGGCATGGACAGAGTGGATAGTCAGAAGCTTTTTCCCAGGGTGAAAGAGTCATCTACTAGGGGGCACAGGTTTACAGTGCGAGGGGCAAGATTTAAAGGAGATGCACGAGGCAAAAATTTTTACACAGAAGGTGGTGGGCGCCTGGAACTCACTGCCAGGGGAGGTAGTGGAAGCAGGTACGATAGTGACTTTTAAGGGATGTCTTGACAAATACAAGAATAGGATGGGAATAAAGGGATATGGTCCCCGGAAAGGTAGGAGGTTTTAGTTCAGTCAGGCAGCATGGTCGGTGCAAGCTTGGATGGCCGAAGGTCCTGCGCTGTAATTTTCTTTGCAATTTGTTCTTTGTAAGAGTTGTCCATATTGTGGCCAGAAATCTGCCAGCAATAGGACATTACACTGTGTATTTGGGAGCACCCCACCAGCACTCCTACTGTGACAAAGTTTTCAGCAAGTTGCATATGAGAAGACAGACATGAGAAATGTTACCACTGAGCACAATGTAACAAGTCTGAAGAGGGACCTAGATGAACATCTGAAAACAGTGATGGTGAGGATACATTTCCTTTTCCCATGGATAATATTGATCACCTGCCTCATCTAGCTGGTTACTCAGAACTGCAACATTAAATTCGTAGATCTCAGCACAGGTCGAAGAAATCTTTGTACCTCAAGGACTATTTCTGTACTTAGAGAAAGGAGACATGGCTTTAAATTAAGGGGTGGTAGTTATAGGACAGATGTCAGGGGTAGGTTCTTTACCCAGAGGGTGGTGAGGGATTGGAATGCCCTGCCTGCTGCAGTTGTAAATGCGCCTAGTTTGGGGGCGTTTAAGAGATCCGTGGATAGGTTTATGGACGAAAAGGGATTGGTTTAGGTTAGTGGGTCATTGTTTTGTAACTGGTCGGCGCAACATCGTGGGCTGAAGGGCCTGTTCTGCGCTGTAATGTTCTATGTTCTATGTTCTAAGTTGAATTCTAAAGAGCTTGTTTTTCATTTATTAAAAGGGGAGAAGTTGTAGTCCCAGATTTCTTCCACGACAAAATGGCCTGAATTTCTAAGCTATGCCCAGAACATGGCATGTTTCATTTTAGCAAGGGCAATGGTGGAGTATTGCATGTGAAGTTTACAGAAGCAATTGCTATTTAAGTCACCAGCTTTTTCCAATGTACTGAGACTTTGGTAGGCCAGGAGTGTGAAATCCAGAATGTGCAGATTAGAACAGAGAAGGGGTCTGAATTTGAAGGATTTATTTGGATAGCCAGAGTACCCCTTTGGGTAAGGTCCGGGGACACCTTTGGGGAAGTTAAGACATTCTTTGAATAGTTAAAAGTAAGCAAGATTGTGCATAAAATGTGCACAAATTCAGTGGAAAATTCAAGGTGTCAAAGAACTGTCAAAGAACAAGCCAGTAGTCAAGGAATTATCAAAGTGGTCAAGGAACTGTCAGAGCTGTCAAGGGACAATCAATGAATACTGGATGAGTTAACGTTGAGGGCATAAGGGAAATCGGTGCTGGCTGGAGGTCATGGGTTGGTATCAATTGCCACTAAATTGGCATTGGGAGTATAAAAGGCCATGGGGATATGGGACCAAAAGGGAAATGGTGGGATGAGCAGCATAGGTTGGCATAAGAGGTATAAAGGGAAAAAGGTAGGCCTTTGCTCCGCCTGCCTTCATATTCGGTACCTCTGGAACAAAGATTCAACCTGCTGATGACCAATTTTAAAGGTCAGATTTGCAAAACGGCATTTCTTCCATCTCTGAGCACTCGGCCCAGAAGCAAAAATCTGAGCCATAATTGCTTGATTTTTGTGTGTTTGATTATATTTGTCTGTACAATGTAGAAATACACATACACATACACTATGTACACATAGAAAATAGAAGCAGGAATAGGCTATTCAGCCCTTTGGACCTGCTCCATCATTCATTATGGTCATGGTTGACCATCAAATTCAATATCCTGATCCCGTCTTCCTCCCATTTCCCTTAATCCCTTTAGCCCACTCTGATCCTTGTAACAGTACTTGATTAGTTAAGCCAGTGGGAGGTGTTAGAGAAATCTAAGAATGCTTCAGAAAGATACAGGTGTGTACAAAACCCTGTGAGTTCTGAGATGCTTTAAAGTTCTGTAAGTGGACTGTTTGGATTTAGAATTTGAGTCATCTCCACTTTGCTCTGAAGTAAATAACATATGCAGCAAACTGGTGAACACATAATGCCAGGTACCTCAGCCAGAGAAATATGTCTGCAATAATCTCCTCTCCAGAACCTGTTTGATAAAACCTCCCTTTCTCAAAACCCATTCAGTATACTGCTAAGTGTTTGAAAACGTTTATAAATCATGCTTTTGGTACACAAACTGATGTTAATTAAAATACCAGGTGTAGTCCCAAGAAATGGAACATCTGACAAATGTTGTACTGTGCCTTGAATATCAACAATTGTAATCAACTATATAATACTACTGAAAAGATAAAACCAACTGATAAGGGACTAAAGAAATGGTGAGGGACAGTATGATACCAGAATAGACTAGCTGGATCAAATTTGATGGTTGACTGCACGAAAAATGTCAACATCTCCTCAATGGTCTAGTCAGGTTTTGTATTTCAATTCCATGTTCAACTCTTACTTCATCAATCTGTTTGAAGGCAAGGTGGAAATCCATTTGCAATGGGCCTCCCTGGAGAGTACTTTTTCCACTTTATGTCTTTTTTTCCCTCACACAGAATAGGGAAGTAGCAACATGTTACAAACAATAACAAGCACAGATCTCCCGAAAGATTTTCACTCGTCTGGTGGTAGCACAGCAGACAGACATGACTGGAGTATGAATGGGCTATGCATTTTCCAAGGATAGATTTTCCATGACCTGGCCCATGTCACAGCAACTTTGCTTCAGCGAGTTCAGTTTACTTTTTGAGTGATTTCTGCATCTCTATGGGCCTTGCAAATAGAATGCAGCAGGAAAACATTCACGCAGCCGCAAGCTCACCGGGCCTAAAATATTTTCTTTAAATTAATCAATACCAACTATATAAATAAATCTGTTTCCAGATTTATGGATTACATAACTGAACACCTATTGCTTGTCAGATTCAGTGGTGGCACGGTGGCACAGTTGTTAGTACTGGTGCCTCTCAGTGCCAGGGACCTGGGTTCAATTCCTGCTTGGGTCATTATCGGTATGGAGTTTGCACATTCTCCCCAGGTCTGTGTGGGTTTCCTTTGGGTGCTCTGGTTTCCTCCCACAGTCCAAAGATGAGCAGTGTACGTGCATTGGCTGTGCTCAATTCTCCCTCACAATACCTGAATAGGCACTGGAGTGTGGCGACTGGGGGATTTTCACAGTAACTTCATTGCAGTGTGAATGTAAGCCTACTTGTGACTAATAAATAAACTTTACAATACTTTTCCTTTACTTTAAATTCTCAGCTGTGACTATTCAGAACGCATCATAAAATTTACAAGTTTCTATTTTGAAATTTTGCTTTGTACAATGATTGATTTTTCATACGGGGTTAGATAGATTTATCTCTCTGCAAGAATCCTGGCAATTTGTTGGATTGTTGGGTGGGACTTTTGCCCGCCTGATAACTGATCCACTGAGCTGGGCTCACTCCTCGTGATTCATTTACTTTAAGCTTCCCTGTGATCTCCCAGCAGGGTTTCCTCTACATTAAAGTAAAAGTACAGTTTATTTACTTAGCACAAGTAAGGCTTACACTAACATTGCAATGAAGCTGCTGTGAAATTCTCCTATTCACCACACTCCTGCACCAGTTCAGGTCAACATATCTAAGTAGCACATCTTTCAGACTGTGGGAGGAAACTGGAGCACCCTGAGGAAACCCATGCCGACACGGGGAGAACGCGCAAACTCCACACAGACAGTGACCCAAGCTGGGAATCGAACCCGGGTCCCTGGTGCTGTGAGGCAGCAGTGCTAACCACTGCGCCACTCATTAGGAGGGCCCCAGAGAAATGAGGCAGAAAAGCACTCCTATTATTGCAGGACTGTGTGAAAGGGACTGGCTATTACCCCAGTCCGAAACAGAGAGCGGCACAATTGGTCATGAGCTATGGTGTCAAACAAGCGATAGCGACATCAGTCACCTGATTTATCTTTCGCCTGACACATTCCACTGACTTTGCTCAGTAAATGCGATTCTCTGCAGTTTGTCATTTCCAATATCACCCCCCCCTCCCCGCCCCCCACTTCCCCATCCTCTACCCACGTGTGGCCTATCCAAGCTGAATCTGTCAAAGTGGAGGATGGACTGCATCAACTGCATTCTGTGGCACATAACCTCGGTTGGCAATCTGCTGTAGAGGTATCTCCATAATACTTAGCATCACTCAGGCAATAATGATAAGAAAATATGATATACAACAGCATTCCAGTCATGTCATCTAATTTTGCACAAATATGTATCTATCTTTCAGGGGAGGGGCTGACATTATTTCCAGCAGTAAATTCTTCTGTCTTTGAAATGGGCAGGAAACCAGTGATATTGGTCCCACTCCTGCACCAGTAAAATGTTGATCAGGAGGAAGAAATTCCTGCTTGTATCAAGCTGTAAAGAACTCATTGAATACATTCATCTTCCTTCTTTGAGTTGGATTCAAGAGTTATCCTTGTCTCTTGATGCTGAACACGAACTGTTTTCAGTTTGTTTCAAATTCCTACAAATGTTCCCGACTCTAGGCAAGAAGGGACTTGAAATGAATAGAATTGCAGAAGCCAATTTAACAGTTCGAAATTCTCTCCATTTAATAACAACCTGGGTTATCGCATCAGAATTCAATCCTTGAAGGATGCAAAAGAAGTTAAAACTTTGTATCAACTAAAAATATTTAACATATCAAATTATTACTTGCTGAATTGATCATGGTAGCAAGCTGAGGGTTCTACAACCCAATGAGTTGATTTCGCTTGAATGAATATCCAGCAGAGGCTTAAACCAACACCAATTCTCTGCCTGTCTCAAAAGATTCTTTTTTAAGACACTCCTTTGGGAAAGCTTTTATTCACCCTTACTATTTATTTACAATCATAGAATCCCTACAGTGCAGAAGGAGGCCATTTGGCCCATCGAGCCTGCACCGACAAGAATCCCACCTAGGCCCTTTCCCCATAACTCCACACATTTACCTTGCTTCTTCCCCTGACACTAAGGGGTGACTTAGCTTGGCCAATCCACCTACCCCATATATCATTGGAGTAGGGGAGGGAACTGGAGCACCCAGAGGAAACCCACGCAAACACAGGGAGAACACAGCACCCAGAGAAAACTCCACACAGGCAGTGACCCGAGGCCGGAATTGAACCTGGATCCTTGGCATCGTGAGGCAGCAGTGAGAATCACTGTGCCGCCCACTTCTCTCTGCTATTTTTGTCTGTTTCTGTGAAGCACCTTGGGCTGCTATTTCTAAATATAGTATAGAGCTTTGTGCCATATTCATGCAAATTGTTATTTTCACATTTACCTCAAGAAATGTTTTGATGCTTATGCTTTGCTCCATTTCTATTTGATTTCACTTGTATTGATGATAGGCTATAGGCCATGTTTGACCTGAAAACCTAACTTCACACTGTTCTCTGTATTCTGTATAATTAGTGATCTCATTGAGAAGTGGGTATGTTTCTTTCAGATAATGTTGCAAACCCTGCTGAAGTTATATGCAAGAATGCCCCAACTTGAAACACTGGTTTGTAGTCATATATATGTGTTTGGATTAATGTGAACAGCCGCATACAACTCAATGAGAAAATAGTCCCGTCTTTATGTAAACAATTAGAAAAGAGTATTTGTTAAGGTAAAAGAAAATAAGAAAAATGCATGAAAGGAAAGGCTATAAAACAGTGACATTTAAGTATATGAATGATTAAATACGCACCATTTCTTTGAGATTTCCCCTCACTCCCAAACCATACCCACATTCCCTGAACTCAGTGAGGCTTTTCCCAAACAACATCCAATTTTGGAACCCTGTCAGTCAAAGTTACCACACAATACAACTTAGATGACTAGATCTGGGAAACCATCTCTTATTGATTCAGCGAAGGTATGAAACCAAGTCTTGTAGATGAAAATATCGGCAATCTGCTGTGGCTCTAAATGTTAGATTGAACTGGCCTCTCTAAAACTCATCATCTGCCTGGCAGTTAGATGGAACCTAGCCTTTCGGGCTGACAGATATACTGGTTTCCTTTTCTCTGTGGGTGCTGGTAATTATACCATTTAGCCACTTTGATATTTCATTCTGTAAATTTGGCAACCTGCATCTCTCAAATTCATTGGCTCTAGAACTTAGCATGTAGAAACCTCCACTGATCTCTCAGTCATTGAGGTAAGCTGTTTCTACTAATAGGGTAATTTATGCCTGATTCTGCCTAAATGCCTAATAATCTGGTTACTGGGCAAATTGCGTCTCATTATGCCTTTAGAATGCTGGCCACTGCTGTCGCTAGGCAGATTTCTACCTGTTGCTGGGAAAATCATATCCTTGCGTGCCTTTTTAAATTCTTGTTACAGCTGTTGCAAGGCAGATCCCTGACAATAAACATTTCCTCTCTTCAAGCAGCATTCTTGCTCCTGTAGTCAGTATAAACTTAGGCTTTCCTCTGCTATCAACTGATCCACAAATAAAGCACAGGACCTTCTAAAGTGAAGAACTGCTTTGGGAGCCTCTTACTTCAATGAGCCCGTCTTTCAAAATCAACAAACAAAATGTGCAATTTACATGTGGAGCCACGAATTGTTGAACTTTGACCAGACTTGATGGAAGCTGACCAATTATTTTATTCTCACTGTGCCCCTGACATTAAGACACATGTTCTGCAGCACAGGACATGGCTATGGTTAAAAAGATTAAGGGAGGAAACAGGATCCACCAAGAAGTGGTGATTAACTAATGTGGTTTAAAAGTCTCAATATTGTAAACAAAATCTAAACAGAGGTTGATATGGAATTCCATAACTTAGAGATCCTCGCATGCCATCAGTTGGACCACGTGACTAAGTTGGATTTAATGGGATAACTAAGTAGCAAGAAAACAGGATAAAGAGGCAACACACTGAACAAGAGATACAGTACTTTAACAGGAATCTATATTGAAACCAAACGGCTTAAATATAAGGTTAAAAAATGAGTCGTGTCAGGTTAATTTGACTCAAGAATGGTGCCTGGGCCAGTGAAGCTGTTATTTTTTAAACAACTGCCAGACAGCGTTAGTGCCCTGAATATGCTGTGGGAGAAATGTTCAAAAGTTAAACTTTGGCTTGAACTGGACCTTAAGGTTCTTGGAAATAAACACAAGTGGCAAAAAGCTAAAAATATCATCATGTCAATTGGAAAGTATACAAAGCCATCGGTCACATCATTGCATCTATCAACCCACCTACTGTTTCTTTTTCAGATTTGTGGCTTTCAAGTTTAAATTGGTTGCAATAAGTAATCCTATAGGGCATCATCCTCATGAAAATGCTGTCAGAAAACCTTTCCCATTTGTCTCTGGATATATGATATGTGATTATGGTTTTGTAATGCTAACATTTTACTCCAACAGTTTTTGGCCAGCTCCTCAGGAAAAAGTTTGCCAAGTATTTTTTTTCCCCATGAAGGTAACATTCTTTTGCTTAGTTTTTGTGTTGGTGTGGTTTATGTCCTACGATTGCACTCTGTGTCAGAGATGCTCATTAGATCAGAGAACTACCTCGCTGAACCAAAGATGACCTCCTCAAAATGGTTTCTCCTCCCCTCTCTCATTGGCCAATGTAGGGGCATGGCACAAAAGAGAGGAGCTCCAAAATAATGGACTAGATCTTCTCAAAGAGTCATGGAAACTCCAGGGCATATCCAAAATGTCACTTGGAACCTACATCGGGAAGTCCCACCCCATTCTCAACAGATCTTATTTTCACCAGTACAGGAAAGGGAGAGGGATATAACTCATACATACTGGAATCCCCAAACCCCACACACCCCTGATATTTTCTCTTCCACCTCCCATCGGGAAAAAGATACAAAAGCCTGAGATCACATACCAACTGATTCAAGAACAGCTTCTTCCCTGCTGCCATCAGACTTTTGAATGGACCTATCTTATAATAAGTTGATCTTTCTCCACACCCTAGCTATGACTATAACACTACATTCTGCACTCTCTTGTTTCCTTCTCTATGAAAGGTACACTTCACCTGTGTAGTGCATAAGAAGCAATACTTTTCACTCTATACTCATGCACGTGACAATAATTCAATTCAAATCAAAAACTCAGCAGCCCATCTGAGCTCAGTGCTGTGTTCAAATAGATCCCATTTATCTGGAGTATTATCCTGCCATTTGAAAGTTAATTCTTTTTAGAGTAGATGTTATTGCTTGTAATGAGTGAATAATGCCTGTATCTGTGCCTGCAGTTTTAATAGCTGTTTGTTGACATACCACAATTGCTATCATTATGGCATTATTACTACTTGGTTACTTCCACACCTATCATTACCCTGTACGTTCATAGTTCACAGCTCCAAAAGATAATTAAAGAATTATCTGTCTTTGATGGGGGCAAGAAATACAAATATAAGGGACTTGAGGCATTTTAAAATACTGAGTAGACTTCCTATGAATAAGAGTGATTATTTAATAGTGAAGTTTGAATTAAGTATTGCGAACTTTATTTTGTCTCAGCATGGCTCCTGAGGTCTGCCCATGGTCGTTACTGGATGTCCTGCAGGGTGGTATATGGAGTGGCATGGGTTGGCATAGGTTGACATTAAATTGGGGTCATGAGGGTGAGTCAGAAGTCATGTGTCGACACAAGTTGGAACTAAGTTGCCATAGGGTCTAAAAGGGGTAATGAAATAGATTGTGGTTTGGGGCATGGGTTAGCACAGAGGGTGTGTGGGACAATTGGGGGCAATGGTTGGCATGGATGGGCATGGGGAGTGAGTGGAGTGGTGAGGGGGAGTGAGGGCTGAGAACATCACGACCTAATATTTAAAAACACAGCTGTGACAAAGATCTAGAGAACTGAGGTGGGGGGGGCAGTCTTTTAAACAGCCTGCTTCAGCACTTGGCAGCCCCTGTGGCAGGCTCTGTCTGAGGCAGTGGGCCCAACTCTAGAAAGCAGCTGTAACCCATCCCTTGAAAGAATTAGTTCCAACTTGTGCCAACACATAACCTCTGACTCACTCTCAAGGTTCCCATGCCAATTTACTGTCAAGCTATGCCAACCTATGCCACTTCACATACCACCCTGTAGCTCATCCAGTAACAAGCATGGATAGACCTCAGGAGCCATGCTCAGATAAAATAAGATAAAATTCAAAATACTTAATTCAAACTTCATTATTAAATAATCACTGTTATTCATAAAATTCAATTCAATACATTTAAAATTGCTCAAGTACTTAATCCCTTATATCTGTATTTTAAAAACCCCACTCCCATCAAAGGCAGATAATTCTTTAAGAAGACCATTTGGGGCATTCTCCCAACTCTGTGCATCCACCTCAGGAATGAAGCTAAAGTATCAGAGAATGGTCGGGTATATGTTTACTGAGCTTCTGTTTATAGCTATGTGTCGAGGGTGACAGGCTGAGTGTAAAGCCTCCACAAAGCAAATAAACTGGAGGGAAACGAAAGCTGAATGCTTGCAATGGAAGTGGCGGAGAAGGTTTACTTTCAGATCAGCCACAGTATAATTTTGGGAGAATACACGTGAACAGCTAGAGAGCCAAGACTTCCAGTAAATTAATAATATCAACTGAAGTCAGAGCAAATGGAAGTAGTTTTGAGCAAACACCATCCATGTGAAGAACTGACAAGAATGATTCTTCTCAATCCAGTCACGACTCTGTGGGAATTGTAGTATTGATTCTCTTCTCCTTTCTTCTATGTAATGTGGCTCCATGTTGGGAGTGTGTGATTGTGAAATTACAACTGGAATATTACTCTATGCAAAAATACTAAGCTTCAGGAGTTTCAGCCATTCCTTCACGATTCTTATAAAAGAATATTGTTAAAATAATATTTTAAAAGATAAGAAAAGTGCTCAAAAAATGTATTATAATTACTGGTAATTTATTTATTTTTCTTGAAGTATCTTACTCTGAGCTTCAGCTGGGGGAGGAGAGGTCACAAATGAAGTATTATATGTAATTTACTACAATCTTACTTTTCAGGTTTACAAACTGTTGTCCTTTTTGTGTTTCTACTTCAGAGGGAGAGACAGAGTGGCTATGCTGCAAAAAAAGTCAATAATTAGCAACAAAGCGTACTGCAATGTCAGCGAGGCCTCTGTTTCTTTATGTTGTAATTAAAAGAATGGCAGTGCTGTATTGGGGTGTTTTAGTTAGTTCTATGTCGCCTTTATCTTGCAGAGTAGTATTTCTTTGCAGGGATTGTAACGCGCTGGGGATCAGGGCTCTCTGATGTCGAGGAGCACAGACCTCAGGGCACCTGATGCTCCGTGAAATAGCAAAGCAGTTTTACATGAAAATGGTTCTACATTTCTCTTCCCCCCTCCCTTTGCTCCACAAAAAGAGTCAATTCACAGATAAGTGCCATGGGAACCATTTGAAAAGAAGCCAAAACAGAAGTACAATGCAGCAAAGCAGTCAGGCTGGCCAGCGCCATATTTCCTTTGTGGAACTGTGCCACTGTATGAATGGGTACCAACTGGGAAAAAAAAATCTCTGATTCAATCATAGAATAATATAGCATAGGAGGCCATTTGACCCATTGTGCCTCTGCCAGCTCTGTGAAATAGCTATCCAATTAGTCCCACTTCCCTGCTCTTTCCCCATACTTCTGTCAATTTTCCAGTTGTCTTTTGAAAGCTATTATTGAATCTGCTTTGTAATCCAGTTCACAGCAACTTACAGCACAATCTTATCCCCCCACCATCTCATGTCACCTCTGGGTTCTTTCACAATTATCTTAAATCTGTGCCCTTTGGCAACTGACCTCTCCGTCAGTCAAGTTAAGGAGAAATTATCAAAACCTTTCATGATTTTGAACACCTCTATGAAATCTTTCCTTACTCATCTCCACTCTGAGGTTAATAATCCTGCTATCTCCAGTCTCTCTATTAAAGTGTTTCGCCTATTTCCATTCTGGGAAATTCCCTCTGGATCCCCTCAAAAGCTTTGACATCCTTTTCTAAGGTGGGAGAAAACTGGGGGAAACCCACGCAGACACAGGGAGAACGTGCAAACTCCGCAGACAGTGACCCAAGCCAGGAATCGAACCCGAATCCCTGACACTGTGAGACAGCAGTGCTAACCACTGTGCCACCATGCTGCCCACATTGAGGTGTACAGTACAAAAGCAAATAAGTTTGACCAAAACTTTATAAAACTCCAGTTGAGCTTCCGCTAGGGCCACTACTGTGGTATGTCTACCTATTTCATTTGTCTATATCCTCCTCAAAATTTATTATCTTCCTCGAGTGTTGTGTCATCAGCAAACTCGTGCCCCTTCCATGCCCAAGCCCAGGTCATTAATATATTTTCAAGGGAGAACTGGTCTTAACAGCTACCTCTAGATGAGACCACTTTCCTCTGGTCTGAAAAACAGTTGTTCCCCAGTGATCTCTACTCCCTTAGTCAATTTAATATCCATGAAGCAATTTTCATCCCATGAGTTCATGTTAACAAGGCTATTAAATGGTATCTTACGAAATGCCTTTTGAAAGTTCATATGGGATCACAGAATCTTTACAGTGCAGGAGAAGGCCACTCGGCCCATCAAGTCTTCACTGAGTCTATGACAGTATCTGACCCAGGCCCTCTCCCCAACCCTATCTTTGTAACTCTTCACTTTTTATCATGGCTAATCTATCTAATCTAGATATCTTTGGACACTAAGGGACAATTTATCATGGCCAATCCACCTAACCTGCACATCTTTGGACTGTGAGAGGAAACTGGAGCACCCAGAAGAGACCCATGCAGACATGCGGAGAATGTGCTAACTCTGTAGTTACCCAAGACAGGAATTGAACCCAGGTCCTTGGCACTGTGAGGCAACAGTGCTAACCACTGTGCACCCCACTACCCTTATCAGCCCCCTCCATTATTACACTGATACTGGAATCCCAATGTTTCTTCGGAAGGAACTGTTCGAGTGCAGACAGTAAAAATATAACAAAACTTACTCCCACTTATAAATCAAAGAAAGGGTTCAATAAATAAACTTCATTACTCCAAACTTGGGACTGCGCCTTGGGGCTCTCCTTTCTCACAATTCCCAACCAGTTCTTATTTATAGTGAGTGAACCATCACATCATTCTGTAATTGGTTCTATGGTTTACTGGGTCAGCTGACTCTTACAGCTTGCCACCATTGGTCACATTAAGTCTAATACAATGTTGTCACTGGTTACATTCCAACATCAAAGCAGCTCCATAACGTAAGCTTCACATGAGGTTCTTAACTCCAATCCACTAATTATAGCCTCCATTTTGAGAGTGTAACACTTCCAATGCCACAGCAACTAACCTGCGGGACATCGACAATTTAGTGTCAACAGTTTGCAAACTTGAAGCAGCAATTATTTGACTTCACTCGGAACCAGGCTGAACTATTAAACAGAAAAGTCTTTCATCTCACTTGTCTGGGTTGGATTCAAGTTCAGGTACAGTTGAACCCATGAAGTGTTGCTGAATTGCCTTCCAACTGTAAATATGGCATCATTTTTTTTTACAGCAACGTAATGAGTTCAAATAAACAAGCTACATCTGGTCTTACTTTCTGTCTGAGGCAGGTTGCTAACAAGCCAGAAATGTTGCAGCAAATGCTTCACTTTAAAATAATCCGCTAACTGTTTAGTCCTGTTCACCATTCATCCTTAAACATCCTCTGATCACCATAAACCATTTAATAAATACAACAAACAAAGTTACTCCATTAAAAAGAACCAAACAGGATGGAGATTTAGTTAATTTATTTTCATGTGTATTCTCATGTAATGAATGTGCTTCTCTCTAGTTCAATGTTATATAAATTCTTTAAACTTCGGCCTGGTAGGTTTTCAAACATATGTGGGCATGAAACTCAATTGCTTAGTCCTTTTGTTTCAGCCACTCAGATGAATGAAGTGGCATATGTATTGGTGCCCCCTACAAGTGCCCAAAGAACTCGAAAGGGTAAGATCGTGACATGACAGATGTCAATGGGTTATATCCTATATTATCAGTCTATATCCCCCTTGTAATTTACGATTTTCCTGAGTGTTGCGACATTGGCAAGCTTATATCCCCTACACAGTCAGGTTCAGGTCATGAATTATATTAAAAAGGAGAACAAACAGAAGATATCATGCAGATGTACAAAAATTGATCAATCAATATGCAGGACTGCCTTCCTTATTTACTCCTGAAACAAAAAGAGATAGCAGGAAAATGGGCCGATTTACAGGGGCCAGGGCCCATTTCGAGCGGCCACACAAGAAGCTTTCCACTGAGTTGCTTTTCACTTATGCTCAGGTCAAGTTGGGTGGAAACACTGGGTGAGTTGTTGATGGAATTTGAAGATATCTGCTGACCATTTGCAGAAAGACTGAGAGAAAAACAAAGGCTTTGGTAATGAGGGCAGTAGCTGCGGTGCCTCTTGCTCTGTTCAACAGGCAGAGGAAAGGGGAATCTCTGTGAGGAGGGGGAAGGAGGATTCTCCTTCAAGGGACCCACCCTGCGAGGGTCTTGTGGGAGCATCTCACAACACCTTCTATTGAGCTGGTTGTGCCTCACGAGCTTTCGCTTCACTACAGCAGTCGTATCAGCGATGTGTTATCTGCTTCACAAAGACCTGCAGATCAAATCAGGCTTAAGGATTGCTCTCCCAGTGCCAGTGAAGATCACTGTTGTCCTTTTTTGCAATCAATTCCTTCCAAGTGACGCCTTACTGTCCACGTAGGTATCTGAGGCTGAAAGAGGCACTCCCTAGAACAAGACAGGAACTTCACCACTCTCCCTGAGGAGGGAAGATCAGGGTGAAAGAGCATGTATGATTAATGGATTATAGACGTCCTGATATTTAGATCCCCACATCAGTGGTGAGTACATCACAAAGGCAACAAATAAATGTGAAGTTGGTATGCAATGATGACAGGAGATTCTGACTGGTGAATGCTTCTATCATTGAAGCATCCATGACGCTTTCATCCTGTAGCAGTCAGCAATTGCCAAAATCTTTGGGTCTTCAAAACAGGCAACAAGTTGGCTACCCAGAAATAACCGATATTTTCTCTACTCATGGCTCTTGACACACTCCTGCCATCCCATCATGTGAGGTCAAGCACCTTCAAAGAATCTTAGATCCACACACGTTTCATTGTGGAGCACACCGTCAGTGAAATAAAGCAGAAGTTTCACTGCCTAATTCATTTGTGGATATCGCTACACTAAGACAGTGTCCGTATTTATGTATTGCATCCTGTGTTGTCTACAACTTTGCTGCTATAATGGCCAAGCCACTACCTCCTGGACGCCATGTTAGGAAGGGACGGGAGTGGAAGAAGAGGAGGAGATGGCAGAAGAAGAGTGAGGGTCACATGTATCATCTGCAATTCAATGGGGCAAACATAACTGCAGTGTGTTTTCATTTTATTTGAATGGAACTTTCCCCAGTCCCAACACAGATACAGTATGTCCTCTCATAGTACGTCCATATCAGATACTCCATGACGAAGATCCTTAGTCAAAATCACTCAGTAAATACCAACAACAAAAATCTTCAGTCAACAACTTGATCCAACAGTACACTAACAATATATTTTAAAAAAACTAAACCTCTTGTGCACTCCCTTAGTTCCTGGCTTGCAGGTGACCTTATCTGGCCTCTAGTGTTATCCCTGTGGCTATTTCCAACAGGAGTGGAGAAATGGTGGCAAATGAATTTGTTCCCGTTGTTTCTGTCTGTCCTAATCACAGAGGACATAAGCGTTCATGTTCCTGTACGCAGGTGGGTATTTTACTGGACTAGCAAGCCAGAGGTTGTGAACTTAAATTTTATTGTAACAAGTTGTGAAACTGAATCCAATCAATCTCGTCATTTATGGGAAATGATCATGGATTGTCCTTCAGGTCCCTGACCAGTCTGGTCCGCAAGTCACTTCAGTTACAGAGTACATAGATAACATGAATAACCAAGGTCTTTTCCCCAGAGTAGGGGAGTCCGAAATTAGATGGCATAGGTTTAAGCTGAGTGGGGAAAGATTTAAAAAGGACCCGAGGGGCAACTTTTTCACTCGGAAGATGGTGCGTGTATGGAATGAGCTGCCAGAGGAGGTGGTGGAGGTGAGTTCAGTTACAACATTGAAAAGACACTTGGACAGATACATGGATGGGAAAGGTTGATAGGGTTATGGGCCAAATACAGCCAAATGGGACTAGTTCAGTTTCAGAAATTTGGTCGGCATGGATGAGTTGGACAGCAGGGCCTGTTTCCAGGCTGTATTCCTCTATGGCCCTCTACAAGATAAAATTTTGATGGCTTTTGGCAATGAAAATGCCAATAAATTTAGTCTTTCCAGTGCCATCCACATTCTAAGAACAAATGGAGTCAATTACATAGAACATTTCCTTTTGTAACTGTACACTGAATGTAATGCAAAGACTGATAAAACTTGTAAAATGTGATGTTTGAAGTGCAGATAATCCCAGGACTCCAGCATGTATCCTTCTCATGAGAAACTTTCAGAAAACGTTCCAGATCTGGCACTGAAGCAATGGGACTTCAGTGTACTGTCTGTTGAAATGTTATTTCAGATATTTTATGAATAATGCATATTTTTTAAAAAAATCTACAAGGGCCGAATGCTGGAAATTGAATAGAATCCCTCAGGGTATGGCTCAGACCGAATGTGTACAGTGTATATTATGTGTACCACAAGTGTATTGAAGTACCTCAGAGAGCAGCATGGTCTATGTCAAACATTAGAATATCATTGCACTTTCTTTTTACTGTACTGAAGCACCTCAGAGTGCAAAATGATCAATATAGAATACTTTAATATCATTACACTCTCTCAGAAGGCCATTTTCAGTTAAAGTTCTTTCAGTTATTTTATGAATGAAGTATATTTCTGGAAAACAAAAATATGTAGAAGAGCAGGAAAAGTGGGCCCGGAGGCAGTCAGCAGCACCCAGAAGAGCTATCTAATCCAATCCAGTCCAGTCCAATCCAATCCAGTCCAGTCCAATGAAAATCCGATTCAATCCGGTCTGGTCTAGTGCAGTCCAGTCCAGTCCAATCCAGCCCAGTCCAATCCAATCCAGTCCAGTTCAATGAAAAACTGGTCTGGTCCGATCCGGTCCAATCTAATCCAGTCCAGTCCAATCCAGTCTAGTCCAATGAAAATCCGATCCAATCCGATCCAGTCTAGCCACTCCAGTCCAATTCAGACCACTCCAGTCCAGTCCAGTCTAGCCCACTCCAGTCCAATTCAGACAACTCCAGTCCAGTCCAGTCTAGCCCACTTCAGTCCAATTCAGACAACTCCAGTCCAGTCCAGTCTAGCCCACTCCAGTCCAGTCCAGTCTAGCCCACTCCAGTCCAATCCAAACCACTCCAGTCCAATCCAATCTGTGGCTCCAGAACAGGACAGCCGCATTCTGAGCGGAATCAAATGTGATATCACCGGAAAACAGATAAGTGATTCATTTCTGAATATTTTGCTTGTTTATCTTCAAAACCCACGCTACCTATTCATTTGTTGTAAAATTGTATTAATTGTAATAAGGTTTATCAGTAGTAAAGGTTATTGGGAGTGGCAATGTTTATTAACTATAAATTAATTTAAAATATATTAATTAACACATGATCAAAATGACAGAGCAAATGACTAAAGGATATGAGTGTTCTTGAGTTCTTGGTGATCCAGGGCAAACACGTCTTCAGTGTCTATGGCTGGAAGAGCTTTGGATTTAAGTCATTGAACCATGTGTTCCACACTGCAATGTCCGAAGGAGGGGCAAGTTAATTGGACACTTTGTACCAGGAGACGCCACACTGCTTAAAGTAGGGGTGTTCTTATTTGGTTAGTGCTTAAGTACAGGAGGCTGTGGCTGCAAGTGAGGCAAGGGGAGGTCTCCCGAGTCCGTGGAGCTGGGGGTTCCATGGGGTATTTGTCTTTTTTTTTATTTTTATTGTTTTCAGATCTGTTAGAGTGAGAGATTGCTGGCAGGGTGGGATCTGACATGGCACCCACCTCCAGGACCCTTTTTTTAGACAATGTGTCAAAACATATGGCAGAAAAAGCTGGCAGTGTGACTACACTGCTTTTCCCACCTGACTTGACACATTGTCAAAAAGAAAAGAAAATTCCACCAGCGTTTTTTTAAAAGAGGCATGTTATATTCTTATATTATTTATCAGGAGTTAGGAACTAATTGTTATACATTTGTACATCCGGGTGCTGCATTTACTGCTGCACTGCAGTCAGGTGCTGAGCAACAATGTATTGATCTTTTATCAAACATTCTGGCTTTGAATCCATCAGCAGCTGCTGCTGGCTGGCATCTCAACCTATGTCTGGATGTGCAGACCCTTGGCATTCAGCTCAACCCCGAGTTCACCTTCCTCAGGGCTCGTCTGCTCCTTTGTCAGCACCACATGTACATTTGCTTGTGTAACACTGCTGCAATTCTTTCTCCTTGTATCATTAAAATGCTGGTCCATGCCTTCCTCATTCAAGACTTAACTCTCCAATCTCTTTTTCAGCTAACCTTCCAACGTCAAACTTCAATAATCTTCAACTTACTCTAAATGCTGCGTCCAAAAACGTTCTCACCTGCGTGAAATTGTCAAATTTACATCAATCCCCACCTTCCCCATGGTCACTCTGGTCGACCGTGCCAATTTCAAAGTTCTTCTTATTTCAGATTTCACCCTGGTCCTCCCCAGTGTGCAACTCCTGCCTGATTTTTGTACGTGCACCACACTCAGCTGCTTTAAAAGTTACTCTTTTTTTCTTTCAGAGATTTTTAACCAATTCTTGCTGCTTTGCCAGTATTTATATAAAGCATCCTTTCCGGTTGTCTCACAGCTTGGTATGGCTCTTGCTCTGACCAAGACCACAAGAAACTAAAAAAGGTTGTGAACATAGTCCAGTCCAGTCCTTCACGTGAACCAGCCTCCCATCCACTGACTCTGTCTATATTTCCCGCTGCCTTGGAAAAGCAGTCAGCATAATCAAGGACCTCACGCACCCCAGACATACTCTCTTCCATTTTCTTCCATCAGGGCGAAGATACGAAAGTCTGAGATCATGTACCAACCAACTCAAGCACACTTCTTCACTGCTGCCATCACACTTTTGAATGAATCCACCTTTCATTAAGTTGATTGTTCTTTGCATCCTCTAGCCATGACTGTAACATTATATTCTGTACTCTCACCATTCCTTCTCCCCTGTGTACTCTATAAACGGTATGCTTCTTCTGTATAGCGCGCAAGAAACAATGGGGGCGATTCACCCCAAAAGAATTCTGAGTGTCGAATTTGTGTAAAAACTAGAGTAAATCACAATGGTTTTTTTCAGTGAGTTTCAAAATGAATCTGCCACACTTTGTGCACTGCAAAAGGCATGAATCACATGAAAAATCAGAAGGTAGGGCTTAATCCCACTGAAGAGGTGTAGACAAAGGTCATAAGCAGAAGAGGGCGCTCACAATGTTAAAATGGCGGCGCGGGCTTGTTGGGCCGAAGGGCCTGTTTCCTGTGCTGTGTTGTTCTTTGTAAGAGGCTGAAATAAGTGCACTGAGTGAGTCCCCGTGTAGTGCAGTGGGGAGAATGCCAAACAAGTCCTCCCACCATTGAGATCACTGGCCTCAACCTTCCACGGACATTGCTGGCCTGTTTGTTGGCCTCTCATTCACCCACAGACATTGCTGGCCTCTCACCCCATTCCCCCCGACAAGATCATCACTGGTCTCCTGGCCTCCCATCTCCATCCCCCACTGACCCAGACATCGTTGCCAGCCCATCCTCCCCCAACCCCCTCACTTCACACGCAGAGTGCTGCCAGCCAGCCAGCACTCCTTATCGTTGAGTGAGGGCCTTAAGCATTGCATCCCCTGGGCACAGTACCCTGTCGAGTTCACCCAATCAGTACCTTTGGAGATGGCTCACCCTCTATTGAAACCAGATTGCCTGTACATTATTCACAATTAAATTTACCTAACCAGCCCACGACTGGCCCAAACTGACTACACCCTGGACTCTCTTAACAACGTAAGAAGTCTGACGACACCAGGTTTAAGTCCAACCGATTTATTTGATAGTAAACTCACAAGCTTTCGAGGTTTGCCTCTTTGTTAGGTGAACAGAGAGTTCTGGCCTCAGACACAGCATATAACAGCACAGGCAGTTTACAGATTACTGATTAGAATGCGAGTCTTTACAATTGACCTGCTACCCAAGTCTTAAAGAGGCCAACAATGTGAGTGGAAGGAGCACTGAGCACAGGCTAAAGAGATGTGTATTGTTTCCAGACAGTACAGTAAGTGAGGTTTTGCAAACCCAGACATCTCCACATCATGACTCCCTTAACAAGTCAGAACTGGATATAAGCTGCAATAAGGTGCATAAAGGCAGTTACGCCAGGAAGGTGGCCCCAAAAACACATGCTCCCAGATTTTTGAAGACTGAGCAAGTCCACTGGCTGGACACAGTGGAAGAGAGGCATTAACTGCTGTACCCCATGCTGGACACAGTGGAAGAGAGGCGTTAGCTGCTGTATCCCATGCTGGACACAGTGGGGGAGAGGCATTAACTGCTGTACCCCATGCTGGACACAGTGGGGGAGAGGCATTAGCTGCTGTACCCCACGCTGGACACAGTGGAGGAGAGGCGTTAGCTGCTGTACCCCACTCAGGGCTGTCACCCAAGGGATCGCACAGCAAGCGTGTTATGGGAGGCAGTGGCTACAGTTGTGATTGCCAGGACACTGACATCTCGGTCCAGAGACCAGTACCGGAAGGAGATAAACGACCTTCTTTTCAGAGTGGATAACCTCACATTTATCCACATCATACTGTGCATCACATTCTAAAACCTGTACATGTGCCGTGCTTACAATGTCCCTCCATTCTCCTTGCCTTCCCTATGTTTTATGTTCAGCACAACTCTCTTGCCCCCAGTGTGAAGCATTCAGAGATATTTCCTGTGAGTAAGGGGCACCCTATCACTGCAAGTTGCTCATCAAGAGCAAATAAACTATGAACAGAGGCTGCAGAGAAGTAAACTGTGATGCTCAAATAGTTAAATAAGATATTATGCTGCAGCCTTGGACAGGGGGCAGGCTTAGAGTGTTTCTGAAGGATCATTACGACCAGCTATTATAGCAGCAAGAGCCAATCAGTGGGCATTCAAATAAGAAGCAGAGAGGGCATGGAGATAACAATCATCTAAACAATAAAAAGAAAACTTTATTTGAAAACACAACATTAGGCAGTTAATGTTCGGTGAAATGAAAACCTAACATGCAGAAATTGCACAACAGTTCTGAAAATATTTGCACAAAGAAGACGGATTGAGGTTTTGGGTGTGGACAGTTACACAGAAACTAGAAGCAGGAGTGGCCCATTTGGCTCTTCAAGCCTGTTCCATCATTCATTCTGACCATGGCTGATCATCGAATTCAATATCCTGATCCCACTCCTCCTCCCATATCCGTTGGTGCCTTTTTGAAATTGGACAACCTGTTGGCCTCAACTACATTCTGTGATAGTGAATTCCACACATTCACCACCCTCTGGCTGAAGAAATTTCTCCTCACCTCAGTTCTAAAAGGTTTACCCCTAATCTTCAAACTATGACCTCTGGTTCTAGACTTCCCCACCATTGAGAACATTCTTTCTTAATCTAACCTGTCTAACTGTGTTAGAATTTTATAAGTTTCAATGAGATCCTCTCTCACTCTAAAGTCCGTGAACATAATCCTAATTGACTTAGTCTCTCCTCATATGACAGACCTGCCATTCCAGGAATCAGCCTGGCAAACCTTCGCAGCACTCCCTCTATAGCAAAGACATCCTTCCTCAGATAAGGACACCAAAACTGCACACAATACTTCAGATGTGGCTTCATCAATGCCTTATATAATTGCAGCAAAACATCCCTATCTCTATACTGAAATCCTCTCACTTTTAAGGCCAACATACTATTTGCCTTCTTTAATGCCTGCTGCCCTTGTGTGCTTACTTTCAGCAACTGGTGCACGAGGATTCCAAGGTTTTGTTGAGTATCTACCTCTCTCAATTTACACCCATTCAAGTAATAATCTGTCTTCCTATTGTTGCTGCCAGAGTGGATAACCTCACATTTATCCACATTATACTGCATTTGCTATGCACATATGCGCACACAGCCTGTCCAAATCACACTGAAGCATCTCTACGACTTCCTCACAGCTCACTTTCCTACCCTACTTTATAACTTCTGCAAATTTGAAGATAATACATTCAGTTTCCTCTTCAATCATTAATATATAATGTGAACAGTTTGCCCACTTCCTGATGCCACGTCCCTTGATCAGGCACTGACTGGCCTCTGGAAGCCTACAAGCATCCCTGACAGGGGTTTGCTCTTTGGGCTTCCCATTGGGTGAGTCCCCAGCCTGCTGCTTGGTAAATGTCAGTGATGACAGGCTGAGGCCTTTAAGCGGGCATAAGTTGCCCGTTTATGGGCCTCAGCTGGTGAGAGGGTGAGAAAGGCTGTCGATGAGCCTTCCTGTCCTGGATCTAAGTGGATCAGAAACAGAAAGGCGGTAGGGTTTCCTATTACCACTCTCCCGCCCAATTAAATGTCCCGCCACCGAACTTACCACAGGAAGCTGTTAAATTCCACTCTCTAGGCATGATTGTTAAAAAGGACAGCAAGTGTACCTGTGACAGAATATATTTGCTATATGACACAAGCTGAAATTGAGGTGAGAATGTCATTCAAACCACAATGCATTCTTACCATCAGCAGTCCCGACTCTTGGGCAAAGTTCACATTTTCTGCAAAATGCTCTTAATACAAAAAAAACACATACCACATGGTTACTCTGCTCAGATGTCTAATGGACAATCTATGCCATAGCTGCATGAAATAAAGTATCAAAATTTAGCAGCGAATTGAGGCATTTCCTGTGCTTTCACATCAAACGAGGGTTATTTTCCATTACACATCAGTGAACTCGACCTGGGTTCGGCCTCACGAAAACACAGAACCAGCAGCTGCCTTAAATTGTACAGAACGACTTAATTAATTCCATACCCAGTTTTATTTTATATTAAAAAAAATCTGCAGACCTCCCGTATTGCCACTGAAAGGCCTTTGGAAGAGTGTGATGGGATAGTATGACAGGAAGTTTATGTGACACTGAAAGGAAGTGCACAGAACAGGCAAGACTTTAAACCTTTACTAGTGAGCTGCCCAAGAGTCTGTACTGCTCATGGTAAAAATGTATTGTGGTTTGAATAGTGTTCAAAGGGGCGGCACGGTAGCATAGTGGTCAGCGCTGCTGCTTCACAGCTCCAAGGACCTGGGTTCAATTCTCGGCTTGGGTCACTGTCTGTGTGGAGTTTGCACATTCTCCTCGTGTCTGCATGGGTTTCCTCCGGGTGCTCTGGTTTCCTCCCACAGTCCAAAGATGTGCAGGTTAGATTGATTGGCCATGCTAAAATTGTCCATTAGTGCCCTGAGATGCGTAGGTTAGTGGGATTAGTGGGTAAATGTGTAGGGATATGGGGGTAGGGCCTGGGTGGGATTGTGGTCGGTGCAGACTCGATGGACCAAATGGCCACTTTCTGCACTGTAGGGTTTCTATGATTCTCACCTCAGATACTTCTCCCAGTGCTTAAGGTTCTAGCCAACTCTTGATGTACTTTATTGTCACCTGCCTTTAGTTCTGTGACCACTCACCTTGCACTAATGGTTCACATGTACAATGCCCTCAACTAACAGGTACTTCTCCTCGCTGGAGTTCTGATCCTCTGTAATATCAGCACTGTTTGATTAAATAGGATAACTTACTAAATCATTTCAGAGGGTAGTTAGTCAATCATATTGAAGTTGATCTGGAGTCACACATTGGGCCAGATCTGGCATGGCCAGCAGATTTCCTCTGTTCAAGGACATTAGTGAATAGGATGGATTTTTTCAACTCTCCAGTTGCTACATGGACACTAACATTTTAGTCCAACTCTATTTAATTAACTGAATTTAAATTCCCCAATCACTAGTAAGAACTCAAAGCTCCTTTTATTCATTTAATTATCCTGAATGAGATCATGAGCTAAATTTTGCTGGGTGAGGCATGATCCCCACAGTGGTCTCAAATCCAGGTCATGAAACCTGAAGTGGTGGGACGTTGGTTAGTCCAGGGGTCTCTGCATTACTAGTCTGGTAACATAAGTACTACGTTGCTGGCCCAGTTAATGTGCATCAGGCAGCTATACAAATTAGAGGCATTTGACAGATTTTCATATAAAAACCTCAATGTTGAGATCACTGTTTCTCATTTCCACAAATCACCTGGATTCCTAAACAAAGGGCTGAATTTTAGGCTTCACCACTGGTGGGTTTGAAGGCAGGGGGGCACTCCTAAAATTAGGCCAAAAAATGCCCCACTTAGGGGCTATGTGCCAAGGGTGACAGCAGTTTCCATTTGTCAGATTGGCATTTGCTTGTCGGGGTGGCATTTGCTGATTGTGGTTCCCTGGAGGCTGCCAATTAACTGGCCTCCTCCAGGAAGGTCACAGCCAACATCCCACCATGACCACTTCAGGTTTCGTGACCTGGATTTGAGACCAATGTGAGGATCGTGACTCACCCAGCAAAATTCAGCTCATGATCTCATTGAGGATAATTAAATGAATAAAAGGAAGGCCCCAATCATCGTAAGTCAACAGAGTAGAACAAGCAGAGACTGAATCAAACAACACAAAGGTAAATTTAGGAATGATGTCAGAACATGTCTGCTTACACAGAGTGCTCAATGTATGGAACAGACTTCCAAGAATGTTACTAAAGGCAAAATTCCAGGAATGATTCCCAGAAATAACTGGATTCAGAAATAGAGCAACTTTCTGGATAGATGAACTAAGATGAATGGAAAACCAGTCCTCATTGGGAAAAGTCTTGTGATTTTGTAAATTGCATCCATGTTGCAGTTAAATGGTGTGAGCTTTCAAATTCTGTATCCCATAAAGCCAAGCTCAGAGGTCAATGGTGTTACAAGAAAAAACAGTTTCATTCTAGCAAAATTCCGAGTAGTCACTTTTATGATGTGTCTTTGGTCATGACACAGCTCCGTACATTCACCTTTGGAAGAAGCATTATGTAACATCAGCACTGAATGCTCGTTTACGCAGGCCTTCTTGTTTAGTTTTTAGAAATGGAATGGATTTGTGTGGATTGTTCTTTTATTACCTCTAAGATTGGGTGGTGGTGGGGGAGGTCTTACCAGCATGTGGCAGAGTGTTGGTTCTGGCGAGGAAAAATTATGTGTTTTTCTCCAGAGAAACAGGTCGCTTTTCTCTCCAGATGTTACCATCAAAAAAACCCAGCTAAGTGTGTTTCATGCTGTACTGCGGGGAAGGTTGGGGCGGTGGGGGGGACATAGGTTGACAGTGCAGTCTGTGCCAGGCGGCATTACCAGGGCACTGCCTGGTCATGTCTCTTTCTACCAGGGGCTGTATTCGCCTTTACACCCTGGGGGGTGACGGGGGGGACAGGTTCAGGTCTAGGTGAACTTGTTGCAAACCGCGCCGATGTGATTGTATCCACAATTTGGTTGCATTGCCATGGAATTCCCTTCAGGCCTGGCTCTTGCAGATGTATTTGTTGGGCTCCATGATGGAATGACACCCAACCTCCGACCCCAATTTTCATTGTGTGGACGTTGCATCATTTGAATCTGCAGCTGAGTGTAACAATTTCCTTACGCATCTTAATAAGCTCCATCCACTTTAGAATTGGAGCAGTCAAATTAGCTCCCTTTCCTTAGCATACTAGTTGAGATATCTGCCAGGGAGCTCTTTAATACCATCTACCACAAGCCTAACTTCACTCATGGTCAACATACATGTTGGGATTCCATACACTATAAGATGAGCCTTATTGCCACCTTATAAAAAGGGCCCCAGCCATTTGCTCACCGTTGTGATGCTGAAATAGGGTACATCAAAGCTATGCAGCCAGATAATGACTACCCGATCAGGGCGGTAACTTCCAGGTTCCTCAGCACAGATTTGGGGGGATGGGATTGGGGGAGGGCGGGGGTGGGGGACGGACGGGACCCCAAAGGTGTGCTGGGGAATTTTTCTCTGAACCTTACGGGTGTGGGTTTGCACGGCAATTGCGCAGAAGAGAAACCATCTGGACAGCTGTGATCTAAATCGCCAACTTTGGATGGTTCCGTCAATACTTCAAAAATGTTAGAAGAATTATAATCTCTTCCAACTTCTGAATGACAGCTATAAACACCCAGACCGATTCCCCACACACTTTCCCCACAAACCCTGAGCGCCAGGGGATTCCCCCACACCCTTGACTACCGCCCAACTATAGTTTTCGACAAGGCTTGTTAGCAGGAATGGAGATCATAATGCATGATTAACCTGAACCTCCTCAAGATCCTCACAAGATTCCATCATACCTTAGTCTAAAATTGCAAATAGATTTATTCACTGTCCATGGTGAAGATTTTTTTCTGATTAATTTTTCAAGCTTCCAATAATCAGAAAATTATATTTAGGGGTGGCATGGTGGCACAGTGGTTAACACTGCTGCCGCACAGTGGTTAACCCTGCTGCCTCACAGTGCCAGGGACTTGGGTTCGATTCCCGGCGTAATTCACTGTCTGTATGGAGTTTGCACATTCTCCCCATGTCCGCATGGGTTTCCTCCAGGTGCTCCGGTTTCCTCCCACTGTCCAAAGATGTGGGGGTTAGGTGTGTTGGCCATGTTAAATTGACCCTTAGTACCCTGGGATGCATAGGTTAGAGGGATTAGTGCAGTAAATATGTGGAGTTACAGGGATAGGGGCTGGGTGGAGATTGTGGTCGGTGCAGACTCGATGGGCTGAATGGCCTCCTTCTGCACTGCCGAGAATGCTATGATTTTTATGAATTGAGGAATACTTCAACAGCATCTGTGGCAGGCTGAGTGCTGGGAATGTTCCGTGTGTTCAATAAACATGAGGAGATCATATCAAACAACAGGGCACAGTACAGGCCTTTCAAGGACTTGTGTGTTGATGTGATAGGCTCATCCCACTATCCCAGATCCAACAGTCTTGCCAAGCAAGTGGTTTGCCCAGATAAAGTACTGATCATAAAGTGCAGGAAAACAAAATAACATCTCTGTGTTGCCATGTTACATCGAGAGCAACACCATCGGGTAAAGGTTTACGAGTCATCAGTGGAAATTATGTTCAAAACAGCAGGCCAGGGCAAGCCATCAGAGATGCAGAAGAAAATTCCGGAAAAATAAGGGAGAAAGAAGACGGCACATGATCGACATGGCATTGTGGACCTGTCTAGTCTGTGAGTAGGACAAAAGGTTTGGGTCATGTGTCCTACTCAGGGAATCTGATCATCCCTGCGAGTATCCCAAGCTGTAATCAGCCTTGATCCTACATCGAATGGAGATACACAGAGGAGAAACCAAATCCAACTAAGGGAATTGTACAACTGTATAATACCCAGCATTCCAACTGCATCTAAAATGCACCCAAAGGTAAACTCGGAAAGTAAAATTGAGGAAGGGCAACCTGAAAACAATCAATATTACTATAATACACAGAATGCCAACACACTCTCAATCAAGACAATCTAAGTGACAAGTCTAGATCTCAGGAAAGTTACGCCATTACCAGATCTGGAAGAAAAATGAAGTTATCCATAGTTAAGTTCAAGTTTATTTATTAGTGTCACAAGTAAGCTTATATTAACATTGTAATGAAATTACTTTGAAAATTCCCTAGTCATCACAATTCAGTACCTGTTCGGGTACACTGAGGGAAAATTTAGCACGGCCAAAGCACCTAACCAGCAAGTCTTTCGGACAGCGGGAGGAAACCGGAGCCACCAGAGGAAACCACACAAACATGGGGAGAATGTGCAGATTCCGCACAAACAGTGACCCAAGCTGGGAATCAAACCCAGGTCTCTGGTGCTGCGAGGCAGCAGCGCTAACCACTGTGCCACTGTGCCACCCATTCAAATCTTAAACAGACATCTAACTTTTCTGTAAATAGTTTTCACAACCACCCTCACTGTGCACTCCCACCTTGAAAAGGCAATCCCCAGACCTGTTAGCAACTGTGTTTTGGGACAGTTCAACCATGGCTGATCACTAGTCAGCACATGTGATTTACCAGACCTGTGTGAGAATGGTAGGTTTGTCTAAAGCAAACAGAGAAACACTACACTTACCTCCGCTTCCCAGGGCTGCTGCGCATAATGGTAGAATTACCTAATCTTGCGAGAATTCTCTCCCATAGTGTACAGCGGTGGTCAATCAACTACAACAATAAGAACATATTGGAACTCTGGCGTGGCACTGGGAACAGGAAGGGGTAAAGAGGAGGAGACCAAGCCACAATGAAAGTGGGCAAACAGAGTGCCTCTACAACACAGAAGTATTCATAACAAACGTGAACATTTGGCACGTTGAGTCTGAATTGAATCTAAATTAGTTTTAGATGTTAACAGTGAAAATGGTCCGAGGTTAATGAGGGACACACAAAAAAAAGAAAGCTTTTGCTGCAGCGGCTATTTAGATTTTCTTCACAGCACAATGCATCCTGTATTAAATTTTCTTAACTGATCCCTCTGCAAGCCATAACATGCTTGTGTGAACACGTGACGAAGAACAACACAGTTTACTGTTGAGATTTGCAACCAATTTTTCCTCTCAGTTACACATCACCATTATAAGCACTGGGAAAAGGTCAAGTAAAGTTAAATGAGATGAGATGAAAAGATTTCTACCGGGGCTCTGCACAAAGCAGTGACAAGTAGTGTGCGCTTTTCTCCTCTACCTTTGAGTATCAAACCTCTCACCAATGAGACAGAAATCCCTGCGATAAGATATTAAAGAAGCTTATAGATCAAAGGCAAAAATCATCCAAGCAAACATAAGGCAAATTCCATCCAAAGAACAAATTAATGCTGGTTGTAAAATGCTAGAGGTTTATACATATCTTAATATCTCAGTTTGATTCACAGTGCCTGTATCATTTGCAGGAAGGACTTTTCAAACCATTTACTTTCAGGGTAACTCTTGCATCAGGCAGAAAGTAAAAAAAGACAGAAACGAGGGAAAGAAGTACTGATCCCCTTTGCTGCAGCAAAATCAATAATACATCATTTCAAAATCATTTCGTATTGTGAGAAGAATAAAGACTGATGTCAGTTTAAGTTTGAATGTGAGGCTGTAAAAATCTCTCAAGATACTGATATTAAGTGGAGAATTTTCCTGTCTAACCCACCACAGGCAAGGAGTAGACCATGCAAAGATTCATTGACCTTGGGGGGATTTCCTGGTTTTGGGGCAAGCGCAGCTGGAAAGTCCCGCACTAAGTGGGTTCTTAGTTAAGGACTGAGGCTTTTGTTTGTAATTTTATTGATATATTTCTTACCTCGGTTGGCTAACCGCTCAACTATTCCGAGCTTCACAGCCCAAAAAGCAGACCCCAAATTTCTCACTGCACTCGAATTTTTTTTATGTATTCATTCACAGGATGTGGGCAAAGCTGTCTAAGCCAGCATTTATTGCTCATTCCTAACTGACATTGAAAAGGTGATGGTGAGCTGCCTTCTTGAATCACTGCAGTGCGTGTGGTACAGGAGAGAATTACAGTATTTTGACCTAATGACAGTGAAGGAATGCTGATTTTTGTGACTCCTCAGATACTGAAGCACTCCATGTTCAAATGCAACAAGGTCTGGACAATATCCAGGTTTAGATTGACAGCTGGCAAGTAACATTCATGCCACACAAATGTCAGGCAATAATCACCATTGGTAATACACACTTTAACTACTGCCACTTGACATTCAATGGTGTTACCATCTCTGAAACCCCAACTGTCAGCATCCTTGGATTATCATTAACTAGAAACTCAACTGGACTTGCCACATGAACACAGTGGCTACAAGAATAGGTCAGAGGCTAGGAATACTACACTGAGGAACTCCCCTCTTGCCTCCCCAAAATCTGTCCACCATCTACAAGGCACAAGTCAGGAATGTGATGGAATACTCCCCATTTGGCTGGATGGGTGCAGCTCCAATAATACTCAAGAAGCTTGACACCATCCAGGACAAAGCAACCCGTTTGATTGGCACCATATCCAAAAACATCCACTCCTTCCACCACTGACGCTCAGTAGCAGCAGTGTGTACTATCTATAAGAGGCATTGCAGCAATTCACCCAAGATCCTTAGACAGCACCTTCCAAACCCATGACGACTTCCAACTAGAAAGACAAGGGCAGAGGATACATGGGAACACCACCACCTTCAGACTGCCCTCCAAGCCACTCACCATCCTGATTTGGAAAAATATCACTATTCCCTTGCAAGCGCTGGATAGAAATCCGAGAATTCCCTCCTTAACGGCATTGTGGGTCAGCCCATACCACATGGACTACATCATTTCAAGAAGGCAGTTCATCACCACCTTCTCAAAGGCAACGAGGAATTGGCAATAAGATGCTGGCCAGCCAGCGATGTCCATGTCTCATGAATAAAAAAAAGTTCCAAATTAGGATGATGTGTAGTTTGAAAGGGGATTTGCAGGTGGTGATGTCCCAATGCACCTGCTGACCTTGCCCTTTTAGGTGATAGAATTGCAGGTTTGTCGAAGGAATCTTAGTCAGCCACTGTAAATGGCACACCCTACTGCCCCTGTGCATTGGTGGTGGTGGGTGTGAATGGTTAAGATGGTGGATGGGGTGGCAATGAACTGAGATGCTTTCCACCTGGAGGGTGTCAAGCTTCTTCACTGTTGGAGCTGCAGTCAGAAGTCGCACAACACCAGGTTAAAGTCCAATAGATTTATTTGGTAGCATTTGCCACTCGCTTTTGGGGCTCTGCCCCTTCGTCAGGTGAGTGAGGAGTTCTGATCACAAACAGGGCATAGAAAGACACACACTCAGTTTACAGAATACTGATTAAAATGCAAGTCTTTACAGCTAATCAAGTCTCAAAGGTACAGACAATGTGAGTGGAGATAGCATTAAGCATAGGTTAAAGAGGTGTGTATTGTCTCCAGACAGGACAGTAAGTGAGATGTTGCAAGCCCAGGCAAGTCATGGGGGTTACAAATAGTGACTCAGCGTAGTCTCTGTGAGAGGTTGACCTGAGTGGATTCGTGATCTGTAGTCCAGGCAAGTGCAGAGTATTCCATCAAACCCTTGACTTGTGCCCTGTAGGTGGGGAACAGGCCTAGGAGAGTCAGGAGGTGACTTGCTCATCGCAGAATTCTCATTTCTGATCTGCTCTTTTTACCACAATGCTTATATGTTTCATTCAATTTAATTCCCAATCAATGGTAAACCCCAGGATGTTGATAGTGGGTGATTCAGTGATGGCAATGCATCTGAATGTCAAGAGGAGATGATTGGATTCTCTCTTGGTGGAGATGATCACTTCCTGGCATCTGTGTGACGCCAGTGTTACTTGCCACTCATCAACTCAAACCTGGAGAATGTCCAGGTCTTGCTGCATTTGGACATGAACTGCTTCAGATGGCAGATGATGGAATATGAATTCAATATATTTTAAAAAATTGGAATTAAAAATCTAATGATGACCATGGGTGGCACAGTGGCACAGTGGTTAGCACTGCGGCCTCACAGTGCAAGGGACCCCGGTTCAATTCCGGCCTTTGGGTGATTGTCTGTGTGGAGTTTGCACGTTCTCCCCATGTCTACATGGGTTTCCTCCAGGTGCTCCGGTTTGCACAAAGATGTGCAGATTAGGTGGATTGCCCCTGAGTGTTAGGGGGATTAGCAGGGTAAATACATGGGGTTGCAGGGATACAGCCTGGGTGGAATTGTTGTCAGCGCAGATTCAATGGGCCAAATGGCCTCTTTCCGCACTGTAGGAATTCCATGCCGATTGTTGTAAAAAACCCATCTGAAACAGTAATGTCCTTTAGGGAAGGAAATCTGCTGTCCTTACCTGGTCTGGCCTACATTTGACTCCAGACCCATAGCAATGCTCTTAAATGCCCTCTGAAATGGCCTAGCAAGCCACTCAGTTCAAGGGCAATTAGGGATGGGCAACAAATGCTGGCCTTGCCATCAAGGAATATGAAAAAATGTGGCGAACACTACATTCATATCAGACTATGTGGTAAGAATGCAGCTCCTGCTGATTTGAATTATATTTTTTAAAAAATATTATGTTTATATAGTGCTTTTCAAGTCCTCTGGATATCCTGAAATCGTTCACAGCTAATTAATTACTTTTGAAGTGCAGTCACTGTGATTAGATAGGCAAACTTCACAGAACAGGCTCCCACAAATGGTAACGATCAGATACTTTTGGTGGTTCTCACTGAGGGATTGGTGTTGGCAAGTTCCCTGCTACCCACCCCCACCAACTTTTTCTTCAAACAATGTCAAGGATCACTCCAGATGCAGAATCCGACCATAGTCCAACCAGTATCCCGGAAGTCTACCTCGTTACTCAGACTTGCCTTTTATCACAATTAATATTCCACCAATGCTCCCTTATTACTGGAAGATTCCATCTTTAACAGATCCCTATGTCTGCTTAGGGAAATAAAAGATGGTCAAAAACAACTCAGCATGCTTGAGATCGTATAATTTCATTTACATATGCTTAATATAATAAAACTACCAGATACATAGAAGGCCATGGGACTGATTTGGTGCAGCTTAATTTTTCTGTCCTTCATCCCAAACTAATCTCACATTTCTATTTTTCCCCAAACTAATTTGATACTCTTGCCGTTTCCTCAGACCCATTTATATTTTAAGTTATTAGACAATACCTTTTCGAACTGCGCAATAAATGAATCATTGATCACCAATAACTACATCTAAAATTTTCTTCTAACCTCCCCCTTTATCTGTCTAATGTTTATCATAAGGTCATGGTATCTTGAGCTGAACAATACCAGATAAAATGACCTATC
Source organism: Carcharhinus amblyrhynchos (assembly GCF_965287045.1). Lineage (NCBI taxonomy): Eukaryota > Metazoa > Chordata > Chondrichthyes > Carcharhiniformes > Carcharhinidae > Carcharhinus > Carcharhinus amblyrhynchos. Next base: position 62,398,660 of record NC_137335.1, read on the forward strand.
TTCTAATTACTAGGATGATTTTGAGGTGTTCAGACCACCACCAACCTATCCTGGTCCGTCCACACCAATTCTATAGGCAAGAAAGCTCACCAACGTCTCGGCTTTCTCAGGAGGCTAAAGAAATTTGGCATGTCCGCAAGACTCCCACCAGTTTTCACAGATGCACCAAAGAAAGCATCCTCTCTGGATGTATTGCAACTTGGTGAAAAAACTACAAAGGGTCATGAATGTAGCCCAGTCCTTCACAGAAACCAGCCTCCCATTCATTGATGCTGTCTATATTTTCCACAGCCTTGGAAATGCGACCAGCATAATCAAGGACCTCACATATCCTGGACATACTCTCTTCCACCTTCCTCTGTCAGGAAAAAGGTACAAAAGTCTGAAATCACGTACCAAATGATTCAAGAACAGCTATTTCCCTGCTGCCATCAGACTTTTGAATGGACCTACCTTATATTAAGTTGATTTTTCTCTACACGTAGCTTCGACTGCAACACTACATTCTGCACCCTCTCCTTGTTCCCGATGTACACTATGAATGGTATGCTTTGTCTGTATAGTGCGCAAGAAACAATACTTTTCACTGTACACCAATACATGTGACAATAATAAATCAAATTAAACCAAATGACGAGGCTTTAGGGTGCATTGACTATTGCTGTTCCCTATCATCAGAGTAATACTCAGTTTTATAAGATAAAAACATAACCCTAACTATCACTTGGAATGCAGAGGACATTACCTCAACAGCATTGCACCCTTTGAATTTTCTTTGGCAGTGCGTGGGCGATTGCTTCAAGTATGTCCCTTAAGTTATTTTGCATGGCTGCAGTAATTTAAGGGTTAATTTATTTGTGGCCTGCATTGAGCCATGGCCAAGCAGCTTATAGAGGGAACACTGCTCAGGAGCCATTTTTGTTCTTCATCTCCAGTTACAAAGCCAATCTGCCAGCAAGGGAGACTGGCTGACATCAACACTGTTTGCTATCAGGTGTGATACCATACTGAGGTGAACTCTCAGCTTACGTGTACACGGCATTGATATGATCTTTAAATTGCTACTCGATTCAGATTTGTTCTGCCATCTGAGTAACTGAATGGGTTCAAGTGGTGAGTGTGTGCAGTTTCTCCGGCATCAACAAGTTGCCCGCAACATGAAATCTGTCAGATTGTACAATAACTTTCAGAATGTCTCATAGCTTTAGTCATAACTTGTGTGCAGAGTCAAAGAGGAGGGTGCACATGGAATATTATCATTTTCACTCCTGCGTCATGTCCAGAATGCTGGAATACGAAGGGGTAGAAGTTATATTCGACCGGACAGAGAGACCTCAGCTGGAGTACTGCAGTTAGTTCTGGGCACCACACCGCAGGAAGATGTTGACCTTGAACAGGGTTTCATCTGAGTGATACTGCAACCAAAAGGCTTACAGTCAGAGAGATATACAGCACAGAAACAGGTCCTTCCGCCCAACTTGTCATGCCGACCACGCTTCCTAAACTGAACTAGTCCCATTTGTCTGCATTTGGCCCGTATCCCTCTAAATCTTTCCAATCCATCTATCTGTCCAAATATCTTTTAAATGTTGTGATTGTTACCCCCTCCTCTGGTAGCTTATTCCACATACGTGTCACCCTCTGTGAAAAAGTTGCCCCTCAGGTCCCTTTTAAATCTTTCCCCTCTCACCTTAAACTTATGCCCTCTCATTTTGGACCCCCCTACCCTGGAGAAAAGATCTTGGCTGTTTACCTTAGCTATGCCCCTCATGATTTTATAAACCTGTATAATGTCACTCCTCATCCCCCTACGCTCCAGAGAAAAAAGACCCAGCCTTTCCAGCCTCTCTTTACGATTAAATAATGATCAAGCTTAATCATAAAGTAGACTTGTATTCTCTTGAATATAAAAGTTAAGGGGATATTTAATTGAGGTGTTTAAGGTCATGGTAACAGCAGGTAGAAACTACTTTCTCTGGTCTAAACATCCAGAACAGACACAAACGTAAAATTAGAGTTTAGGTTATTTGTGTTACAAGTAGGCTTCGGTTAACACTGCAATGAAGTTACTGTGAAAATTCCCTATTTGCTGCACTCTGAGAGAGAATTTAAAATGGCCAATGCATGTAACCAGTACATCTTTCAGACTGTGGGATGAAACTGCAGCACCCGGAGGAAACCCACACAGACATGGGAGAACGTGCAAATTCCACACAGTGACCCAAGGCAGGAATCGATCCTGGCTCTGTAGCACTGTAAGGTAACCACTGTGCCACCATGCCACCAGGTTGTAGAGCTTGGCCATTCAGGAATGGCTTCAGGAAGCATTCTTTCACAGCCAAACAATGGACAACTGGAATTCCCTCCCCAAAAATGCTGCTGAAGTTAGGTCAAATTTAAAATTTCTAAACTGAGATTGATACTGATTTTTGTTAGTCCAGGGTCTGACAAGTTACGGAATGAAAGTAGGTTAATGGACTCAAGGTACAGATCTGTTACGATCGAATTGAATCATGAAATAGCCTCAAAGGGCTGAGTGGGCGGTCTTATGTCAAAGATGTATAATCAAGCAGATCTGACTGATAATCCTGACCAAAAACATGTTGACATGTTGCTGACAGAACCCCCTTTTAGTTGATTAGGGGATTGCCCTAATTGCCTTGGTTTTACAAAGCACCTAAATAAAATAAAATAAACCTTTTCTTTTAAAAGGTCCCTTCCATCAACACGTTAGCTTTTAATTGCAGTGTTTAGAATATCATTAAACAATAGGGCTTTGCAGACAGCTTGAGCCTTTGATGGAGGAGCGGAGGTGGGGAGGGTGATCTATAATGGCGTCCATTCAGCAAAAAGCTGCCGGGACTTGCTGAGGAATAATGTCAGAATGTGCAACAATGAAGCATCCCAACTCTATAATCTGGTGGCACAGTGGTTAGCACTGTTGCCTCACAGCACCAAGGATCTAGTTCAATCCCTGACTTGGGTCACTGTCTGTGTGGAGTCTGCATGTTCTCCTTGTGTCCATGTGGGTTTCCTCCACGTGCTCCGGTTCCCTCTCACAGTCCAAAAGATGTGCTGGTTAAGTGCATTGGCCATAAAAAATAGGAGCAGGAGTAGGCTATCTAGCCCCTTGAGCCTGCCCTGCCATTCAATAAGATCATGGCTGATCTGACAGTGGGTTCAGTTCCACTTACCCGCCCGCTCCCCATAACCTTTAATTCCCTTATTGCTTAAAAATCTATCTATCTGTGACTTAAACACATTTAACAAGGTAGCCTCTACTGCCTCACTGGGCAGAGAATTCCAAAGATTCACTACCCTCTGGGAGAAGAAGTTCCTCCTCAACTCTGTTCTAAATGTTAAATTCTCCCTCAGTGTATAGTAGGGGGTGCGGCGACTAGAGGATTTTCACAGTAACTTCATTGCGGCGTTAATGGAAGCCTACTTGTGAGTGACACCAACAAATTAAATTAAACTCTAATTTTAAATTTGTACCTGTTCTGGATCTTTACACCGGAGGAAATAGTTTCTATCTACTATTATCATGATCTTAAACGGCTCAATTAAATATCCTTTAACCTTGATATTCAAGAGAATGCACGTCTACCTTATGATTAAGCTCTCAAATAACACTGCAATAATTAAAGGGGTGTTCTTGTCTGAGACCCACAATAGTCACGTAAGGTGAGATTTTCCATCCTCCCAGCTGTGTGTTTCCCGCCAGTTGTTTGCTAACAGTGGGATTCCCTGGTCCCGCCACTGTCCTTGGGAACTCCCACTGACATCACCCCATGCTGGTGAGAAACCCGCGGACAGGGGTGTGCTGCCGGAGGCGAGCGGAGAATCCCGTCGGCGTGAACGGCTGGAGAATCGCAGCCCCTATCTTTGAATGAAATGGAGGAAGCTCAGGACGGAGCGTGCTGGAAAAGACATGCGCTGATCACGATACACCATTAATCTGCAGCTGTTGAACATAACGCAAGACGCATGACACGTTGATGCTGCCAGCTCACTGTCACAATTTCTGCATGCACTTATTGCACAGTTAACAGGCTGCACACATCAGCAGGCGTCCAAAATCAATACTTTAGCTCGCCTCAATCCCTTAAAGGGGTGTCGCGTTGTGGTTAAAGCAGAAGCTGAGAGCCCAGTGGGGGAGCTGAATCTGACCAGGGAAGGAGAGAACAATGTTTGAGCAGGGGAGCGTGCAGCACCCAGGTTTACAGCTGCTCCAGATTCCAGAGTAGGAGAATGGCCCTGTCCCTGCAGCAGCCAGACACATGGTGAAAAGGCAGTGGGGACTCATTCTGTCTGCTTCACTTGTAACAAAGTAGACAGTGCATGGAGGATTTAGTCCCTCACAAATTAAATGAAAACTTCGTATTAAATGTCATGTTCATGAATCCTGGCAGACGCACATAGCAAATTCCACTAATCGCAAGCCAATTTTGACTTTCACTTCAACAGCTATCTTCCAAGAATTAAGTGAAACACAAGGTTTATGACAACCATGAAGGCCACAGGGGATCATCGATGATCTACCCATGGGTTTTGCGGAATATAATCTGCCTGATTGAGCATATGGAGGCAGCTCACCCAATGGGAAGCAGCCAGCGAGGAGGTTTTAAGCCTGTAACCTTACCCAGACCGGAGTTGTAGGTCCTGAGATGAAGGCTACCTGACTGTAAGCTGCTTGAGTGGCCTTTTCCCTTGATCCACAATAAAAGCTGTTGGTGATAGATAGGAAACTGGCAGTTGGCAGAATTAATGCAGTGAGTTTTGGAGGCAGTGCAGTGAAGACTGATTCCCAGAATTTTGAATTAATATGAACTGAACGGACTTAAAATGAGACGTCATCAGCAGACAGATACTTCTAATAATTCTTTCATCTGAATCTCTGCATGCGGTTCCCCCACACAGCGTTAGCAACCTCCAAACTTTATTTTTCATGCCAAACATGCTTATAGCTATAATTCATCGCAAATATTTTCAAAAAATCAACTTTTGATAGAAATATTATAACTTGCCTCAAAAGTTTGCAAACAGCACAGTCCCTCAGTGTCCAGTCAGTGTGTAGGGTATCTGATGGGCCAATAGCTGGTATCCTGACAGCAATCATGCTGCCATCATTCTGTAACAGTCTCCTGTCTCTGTGCGTTTAACCTACCGTGATGAAGCAGAGGTTTCCCATGCTAACATGCAAAATGTTACAGAACAGGACATGGGGGTGCTTAAACATTGCTTCCATTGTTTGGATCTCACTGATGGAGCCCCGCAGAACACAGGTCAAGGTTCATGATGGTCTACTGCATGTGGCACACTCTTGTCATCATGAAGGCACAGTGCTTGCCACCAGTATACGGTATGGAGCTGAGGAGGAGGAGGGAGAGGAGGCACGGAGGAGGCAACTATCATAACTCCTTTCTGACAGAACTATTCATGCGATTCCGGTATACACAGCGCTGATTCTCCACTCACCAATTGGAGGGGGGGGGAGAGACAAAGAGGGGGCAGAGGAGTGGGGGTGGGGTGTGCTTACCCAAATAGAAGTTTAAGCTTGATTTGTAAAAATTGAGGTACAGCTGGATAGGACCACCAGGTTTCTGCAACTAGGCCCAAAGCAGTCAATCTGAAATTGGTCAGAGAATTTTGTATATTTTTGACATGCCTCATGCAGCTACATGTAAATGTGCATATGCAACATCCAAACTTATAAGGAATGTTATTACGATTGTGCTGTGAGATTATACAAGTTAGGGCAGTCATTTTCTGTTCAGTACATACTTTTGCTAATTGCTTCACTTGTACAGTATGTTTTGCATTGGAACGTTCCAAGGTGTTTATTGGAAATTGGATGATGTGGTAATGGGAGAGAACTTACGGGAAATGAACAAGGGCGTGGCCAGAGGAGATTTATGAAGGTGGAGAATGGTGGCTAGGCAGGAGGGCTCAGGGAGAAAATGAAGGATATTGTTACTGGTTCTCTGCACTGATCATGGATTGGAAGGGAGGAGGCTCCAATTGGACTGGAATTGAAAGAGTGGAGAGTGCGTGCTGAAGTAGGATGGAAGAAATTGCAGGGTTAGGATGGAGTAGCACTGCCTCGAGGGCAGTAGCACAAGTGGTTAGCACTAAGGCCTCACTGTGCCAGGGATCCGGGTTCGATTCCTGGCTTGGAACTCTGTACGGAGTCTGCATGTTCTCCCCATGTCTGCATGGGTTTCCTCCGGGTGGTCCGGTTTCCTCCCACAATTGAAAAGACGTGCTGGTTAGATGCATTGGCTATGCTAAATTCTCCCTCAGTGCACCTGAACAGGCACAGGAATGTGGTGACTAGGGGATTTTCACAGTAACTTCATTGCAGTGTTAATGTAAGTCTACTTGGGCCACTAATAAATAAACTCAATATGGGCAGACCTCAGGAGCCATGATGAGATCAAATAAAATAAAGTTCTAGATATCTATTACTGAATATACAATATATATAAAATAGTATTCATAATATTAAAGAAAAACACACCAATCAATAGAAGCATATTCAGTGGGTGAAATTCTCTCAAAAACCGTGGTCTCTGGCAGGAAACAGTGCACAATTCCTCCTGCTTGGGTCAACACAATTTTGATCGCAATCCACCTACACTTAAGACAAATTTTTGGAAGTTGGAGTGATTTGTGGCGGGAAAGAGATTTACGGGATGTAAAGATGCCGGTAAGGCCGGCTCCTTAAAGAGTGGGGAGGTTTTTAAAAGACACCCCGATCTCAAAATAACACAAGTGTCCACCCCATTCGCTGCTACAGACCGCTCACCTCCTCTCCCCTCTCCCCATAATCACTGGTGCCAACCCCCTGCCAAGTGACCGACACTCCACTATTCAGTTGTCAAAAGTCCCTCCCCTTGGCAGTGCCAACCTGGCAGCACTGCCAGGATGCGAAGGGACACTGCCCAGTCATGTCACTGACCACTCGGGAGCTCCAACATCCTCCCAAGTACCTGCCCCCTGGTGTCCATTTGTGGAGAGCACTCGGCTTCATGTTGTGCCGATGGGTGAGTGAATCCAGGAGCTGGCTGTATCTGGCTTAAAGCAGACACTGTATATGCCAGCCAAGGGATGGGAAAAAAGTCTCAAAATGAGTTTTCCCCGGTGCAATACATGTTATTGCCCCTCTCACAAGAGTCTCCAGCCATCACGGGACTTGCGGCTGCTTGAGTAGAGCCAGAGAATCGCCACCGGTATGTTTAAATCTATTACTCTCTTTAAAAAAAAACATTTGTATTCATAGCCCCAAATCAAAGACAGCCAATCTCTTCAGAAAACCTTAGAGCTGGTTTTCATTCTGCAAACTTAAAGGTCACACATTGTGTTAATAATAGGGTGTAGAAGCAGTCAAGCTTTGGTGATAACGTTTAGATTTCAGTCAACAAATATCAATTGAAATTTCAAGCACTGATTTTTTTTCAACTGAAGGCAGGCTGGCTGTATTTTTTTTAATTTTAAAGGGCAGAAAATTTAAATGACTTGAAAACATGACAGTTCGCATAAATCGTATCCACTTTTAATGCATAATCATGTTAACAATTCCAGTGGATTACCTGACCTCTGCCGGAGGGGTACTGACCTCTCCCAGAAGGTACCTGACCTCTCCCGGAGGGGTACTGACCTCCCCCAGAAGGTACCTGACCTCTTCCAGAGGGGTACTGACCTCCCCCAGAAGGTACCTGACCTCTTCCAGAGGGGCACTGACCTCTCCCAGAAGGTACCTGACCTCCTCAAAGAACTCCAGCAAGTCCAGACCTTTCTTTCCAATTCATAAATAACAAAGTTATGTTTAAGAAGTCCCAGTAACAAAAGTTCTGCTTGAAGGCAGATGCATTTTTTAATGTGCTGCTATGTCTACAAAGCACAGATATGTGAAAGGCCTCCCAACCCATTTTCCATCCCACAAATATGGTGGGTGCTACATTTAGGGAGGGACTTCAGGAATAGCAGCTCCATTCTGACTTGGTAAAAATTCGAGCGTCACGTAATGCTTGATATGTGGTACAAAATGCTTTTAATACTAGGACAAAGTAAAGGCAGACACTTTTTCACTCATATGACATAACAGACTGCCAGGAACAAAAGTGAATCACTTCTGTCTGAAATGATTCTGTGTTAAGAATTTTCTGAATTTGCATTATGTATATGTAACTCACAATGCTCCTGCAACATTTATTTATTAGTGTCACAAGTAGGCTTATATTAACACTGAAATTAAGTTACTGTGAAAATCCCCCAGTTGCCACACTCCAGTGTCTGTTGGGGTACACTGAGGGAGAATTGAGCACGGCCAATGCACTTAACCAGCACACCTTTCAGACTGTGGGAGGAATCTGGAGCACCTGAAGGAAACCCACGTAGACATGGAGAGAACATGCAGACTCTGCACAGACAGCAACCCAAGCTGGGAACTGAACCCGGGTCCTTGACGCCATGAGACAGTAGTGCTAACTGCTGTGCCACCATGGGGGGAAAGAACCCCAAGCTGTTTGGTCACCGTGAAGCTACATAAACCTTAAGAATAGTAAAAGTATTTTTATGTATTTTCTCGGCAGACATTGGGCAAGTCATTTGAGCAGCAAATATTTTGCCCCAACACTTATTTTTCATTGAACAATTTTGATCCCTGGGTTGCAGCAACTAAAGTTCGCTTTTGGGAATATGTAGTTTGACACTGATTATTTGAAAAAAAGATCCTACAAGAAGTATTGTGAGTTCTGCTAATCCTGGAAGTAAAACACAGGCACTTGGCTCAATAATGTAACTGGCAAAGTCTTTTCTTTACACTTTCCTACCAGCCACTTCCTGCGAGTGACTCACAGTTTGTCCTTAAATGCTGAGAAAAAGAGGGAAGAAACAAGGACTGTTGTCCCATTCAGTCAACGAGAGGGCAACACAAATAAACAAAGGAAATAGAAGAGTGTTTCTTTTTGGAGATGGGGGCAAGTGGGTGGAGGAAGGGGGGTGGGGGGTGAGTGGGAGGGAGTGCAAGGCCTTTAAGAGGTCCCGCACTGGATTTAGAGAGAAAGTAAAGAGATTGTGTCTCTCCATTGGCAGGTTAGCACAGGGTCAGGCTGTGCCAAACATTTTGTCAAAGCTCTTAAGTACCTCATAATACAAACCTGGCTTGGCGTCTTGACTGCAGCTTCTGGTGCTATTCAAATGTAAACATTGTGAATGACAAACAAAAAGAAAAGAAATACAACACAGACCCATGTCTCAACATGCATGAGAACTGAGGCAGCAGGCTTGGACCCAAACCCATTGCTAAGAAACGAGAGCATTTCGGGACAAGCCAAGCATGAGCCCCAGCTGTTCTTTTTTTTCCCAGCAAGTACCTGTAAATGACACCATTTTGGTGAAGGAACATGAGTGCCGAGGTGACCTCCGCCGCATAAAACCTCGAGCGAGCTTCATCAAACTTGCGGGAACGTTGGATTTGAAACATTAAGTCGCCACCGTTTACGTACTCCATGACGAAGAATAGGCGGTCCTAAATGAAGAGAGAAAGACCTTTTTCAGTGACATCTCTGAAAGGCCTTACAAGTAGCCGTTGTTGTAGGTAAACAACTAAACATTTGTGGAGAAGGGGTTTCATTGTGTCAGCAAAAGTTGATCAGTAGAAACAGTAATTAGCCGATGAAAAAGGAAAAATACATTTCAAAAGTGGGTCTGAATGAACCCGTTGTATCAAATAGCTTCCATTCTTCAATCTTTTTAGTCCCACTGACCTACAAGCTCTGGCAAATTCTAAGGTTTTGAGCTCATTGTGCTGCATTTGGAAATCACACAGATCTCAAGAGTGTTTCCACCTAATAGCAAAAGCTATTGGCAATATTCAAACCCATTTCTGTATCATGAAGTTCATTCAATATTACATATAAAATGAGGAAGGAGAAAGAGCTATTTAATCCTAATCAAAGTCACCTTACATCTGTCCCATGCACACACTTTAAGAAAGTATTCGATGTGTCCGTATATTGCACAAGAAGTGACACTTTTCACTGTATACTAATACACGTGACAATGATAAATCAAATCGAATCAATAACAGATTTACGATTTTGCTAAAAATATGAACATGGGAAATCCCCTACTCAATGATTATATTATTATACAAAGAAACAAAACAAAGAATACAGCACAAGAACAGCCCTCCAAGCCTGCACCAATCATGCGTTCTTAACTAGACCATCGTTTGTATTCCTCTATTCCCAGTTTATTCATGTGGCTATCTAGATATGTCTTAATTGATCCCAGCGTGTTGCCTCAATCACCTTGTTTGGTAGTGCATTCCAGGCCCCCACCACCCTCTGTGTAAAAAACCCGCATATCTGTATTGAACCTTGCCCCCCGCTTTACCTTGAACTTGTGACCCCTTGTGTTTGTCATTTCTGACCTGGGAAAAAGCTTCCCACTGTTCACCCTATGTATGCCCTTCATAATTTTATAAACTTCTATTAGATCGCCCCTCAATCTTCGTCTCACCTCATAGCTAATACCCTCCATACCAGGCAACATCCTGATAAACCTTTTCTGCACTCTCTCCACAGCTTCCACGTCCTTCTGGTAGTGTGGTGACTAGAACTGGATGCAGTATTCCAAATGTGGCCTAACCAACGTTCTACGTAACTGCAACATTATATGCCAACATTTATACTCTATGCCCCGTCCAATAAAGGCATAATGCAATATGCCTTCTTCACCACCTTTTCCACCTGTGATGCCACCTTTAGGGATCTGTGGACTAACACACACAAATCCCTCTATGAGTCTATTTATTGTATAGCTCCCCCCTGCATTAGATCTACCAAAATACATCACTTCACATTCATCTGGATTAAATTCCATCTGCTGTTTCTCCACCCAATTTTCCAGCCTAACTATAGCCTGTTGTATTCTCTGACAATGTTCATCGCCATCCACAACTGCAGCAACCTTTTTGTTGTCTGCAAACTTATTAATCAGACCAGCTACATCTTCTTACACATCATTTATATATATCACAAACAGTAGAGGTCCCAGTACAGAGCCCTGAGGAACACCACTGGACACAGACTCCAATCAGAAAAAGACCCCCTCCACTGCTACCCTCTGTGTTCTATGGCCAAGCCAGTTCTGTATCCATCTAGCTAGTTCACTTTTGATTCCGTGAGATTTAACCTTTTGCACCAACCTGCCATAAAGCTGCAAACTCTCAAACACTCACTTACATACAGAGAGGGTTCTCTCTCTCTCACAAACAACTCTCATGCAAGTATTATCATCTGTATTCTTATGTGCAAACCCACTGCACATTTTGGGCTGAATTTCATACTGAAGGCGGTATGGTCTCCATCATTTCCGACATCCCTGACTGACTCTGGGTCCTTCAGGCAATGGTTGCCTGGTCTAGGAGTTCCCTTTAAAGATAAAGGTTCCACCTCCAAGAGCTGCTGGGCAATCAGAAGGTCAGCCTCAGCAAATAGAGGCTGAGGCAGAAACCAGCCAGGGCTAGCAACATGGACAAGGTCCCAAAACTCAGAAAAGTGGCATTGGATTGGCCAGGACCAGACTGGCCCAGTAAGGGGTAGATAGGGAAGGGAAAAGTGGAGGGTGTTATTCATGACAACAGGAGGGGTGTTTTTACAGCGACACCTCTTATCATTGGGGTCCGGGGAGTGGGGGAGGTGGGTGGTGAGACAATGTGACCCTTGATATGGCACCTTATCAAACACTTATGGGAATCTAACTGCACCACATCCACATGTTCTCCTTTGTCCATGTTACTTGTTACTTCCTCAAAGAACTCAAATCAGTCAACATGATTCCTCTGTCACAAAACCATGCTAACTCTGCCTAATTGTATGAAGATTTTCTCAATGCTATAACCTTAGAATCATAGAATCCCTACAGTGCAGAAGGACACCATTCGGTCCATAGAGTTTGCACCAATTCTCCGACAGAGTATCGTACCCAGGCCCTATCTCCATAACCCCACATATTTACTCTGCTAGTTCCCCCAATCTACATAGCTTTGGACACTACAGGGCATGTTAGCATGGTAATCAACCTAACCTACTCATCTTGGCACCTTCTTAATAATGAATCCACCATTTTCTCTGTGACAAATGTTATGTTAACTGACCCACAGTTTCCTGCTTCCTGTCTACCTCTTTTTTTGAACAGAAGATCCACTATTTCCCAATCTGATGGGACCCTTCCACAATCTAAATAAATTTGGAAAATAGCAACCAATGCATCTGCCATCTCCGTAGCCATTTCTTTTAAGACCCTTGGATTTGTAGAGTGAAGGGTTAACATCAGGATCAACTGATACTGCTGATGTAACCATGATGCAATGTCACATGTTAGCTGACTGAGATTTGGTGGGAAGCAGATATACAACCTTATGTATATAGATGTATATAGATCTGTAAATAAACAAGACTGTTTTTACAAATAACAGTGTAAGTCAACTCTTACTATCTAAAGTTTAAAGTTTATTTATTACAAGTCACAAGTAGGCTTAAATTAACACTGCAATTAAGTTACTGTGAAGATCCCCAAGTCGCCATACTCCGGCACACTATTCGGGAACACTCGTGGAGAATTTAGCATGGCCAATGCACCTAACCAGCACATCTATCGGACTGTGAGAGGAAACCAGAGCACTCGGAGGAAACCCCCCACAGGACGGGGAGAAAATGCAAACTCCACACAGGCAGTGACCCGAGCCGGTGCTGTGAGGCAACGGTGCTGACTACTGTGCCACTGTGTTGTCCTATTTTGTATTTCTAACTAAATTTTTGCCTCCTCATTAGTCATTGTTTGCTGGTTTTGAATTTTGTCCAATCTTTGGACAAGTCTTGCACTAGTCTTTGCAGAATTGTACACGTTTTCTTTTCAATGTGATACTATCTTTAACTTCCTTCGTTAGCCAAGGTTTGTGCATCGTCTCACTGGAGTTTCTGTTTCTCACTGAACTGTATCAATTAGCTGAGTGTTGCGAAACATCTCCATAAATGTGTGCCACTGCATCTCTACTGACCTATCCCTTAACCTAATCTCCTAGTTCACTTTAGCCTACGTAAAACATGAGCACTCCCTTATAATTGGGCTACAATTAATGCAGCAAATCACCAATAGGATGTTGTATAATGGTCCATTCTCTTCCTGGGGCTAAGCCTGCTGTGTGATGATGGCAGGTGATCACACAAATTGTCTGAGACCACAATTTAACAGTGAGAAAAGTAATCAGAAATGCATCTGAAAGATCCAAGCATTCCTTGGGTAAAACATATTGGTTTTCATTTACTACAAAATCAGACATTGCTGGAAAAGCTCAGCAGGTCTGACAGCATCCGTGGAGAAAGAACGGAGCCAATGTTTTGAGTCTGAATGACCCTTTGTCAGAGCTGAAGACAAAGAAAATAGGTCAAGATTTATGTACTGGCGGGGTTGGGGGAGAGAGAGAGAGAGAGAGGAGAAGGAGGAGGAGGAGAGACACACTTCACTTGAACAAAGGAGATGTAGATGGTGATGATAAAGGCTGAATACACTCCCCCCCAACCCTCATACTATTAATCTTGTCATATTTTCTTTGTCTTCAGCTCTGGTGAAGGGTCATCCACACTCAAAAGGTTGGCTTTATTCTCTCTCCACAGATGCAGTCAGACCCACTGAGTTTTTCCAGCATTATCTGTCTTCGCTTCAAATTCCAGCATCTGCAGTATTTTGTCTTTATCTTGGTTTTTTTCATTTAAATAGCTTTCTTCTTCATCCAAATCTGGAGTAGTGCAGCATGTGTTAAGAAACGATGCGTCAAAAGCAGCCATTCCATGTTGATCTGTCCCTGTAAACCAGAGGTTTGATTTAGCCCTTTGGAATGTATGTCCAACAACCAGGTGCCTGAGAAAGTGCTCATTTTAACCGGTTCACCAGTCAGGCCAGCTATTTATTTTGCCAGTACTTAGTTACATGCGAGCGCAACTATCGAATTAATGATACTTTTTTCCTTCTTTTTTTCAATTAATTGCTTTAGAATTTTTGAAACTTCTTTTGTCAGGTTGTACCTGATGGTACGTGGATTCAGAGGTGAGAAAAAATAGTTAAAAGCTTCGACTAAAACTTGAACGCAAACAAAAATCTCACTTCATGTCATCTGGAGTTCAGTCTATCTGAATTCTAAACGTGGCTTTTGGGCAGGGAAAGCTAGAATAAGGACATTCCCATCAGTAGCACATCCATTAAGTTGAGAGCTGGAAGCACTTTGTGTGCTTTACAGTCGAAAATGTTCCCACAGCCAAATTGGGACCGTTGACTATTTCATCTTTTATTAATTTTCATTCATCTTTAAAGTTAATCTTTTAAGTAGTACATTGATCTGGCCTAATAGTCAATAACAATGCGGGAGTTCACTGTATCCTAGATACAAACAACATCAGGAACAAATGTTGAATGTGCAACTGAGCACACAGGTTCTGATAGCTCCATTGGTTAAAAAAAAGCAAGTCAAAGAAGAACCTGTGTTAATTGTAAGTCTGTGTTCCACACATTGATTTCACCCAAGTTATTGGTCCAGACACAATATTTGAGAAGGGAACAATTGACAAGGGTGTCCACGCCTTATTATTAGCCTGTGACATTTACTGGGACATACGAGTACTTAAGTGAGTACTTTGCTCACCAAAGAGAAAGACTTGGTGCATGATGAGTCTGGGAAAGTAGATGTAGATAGTTTGAGTCATGTTGAGATCAAAAAGGAGGAGGTATTGGGGTTCTTGAGAAACATTAAAGGAGACAGGTCCCCAGGGCTTGATGGGATATACCCCAGAATACTGAGAGAGGCAAAGGAAGAAATTGCTGGAGCCTTGAGAGAAATTTTGGTATTCTCAGTAGCTACAGGGTCATGGGGATTGGAGAGTAGCCAATGTTGTTCCTTTGTTTAAGAAGAGTAGCAAGAATAATCCAGGTAACTACAGGCCGGTGAGCCTTAGATCAGTGGTAGGGAAATTATTGGAGAAGATTCTTCTAGACAGGATTTATTCCCACTTGGAAATAAGTGGACGTATTAGTGAGAGGCAACATAGTCTTGTGAGGGGAGGTCGTATCTCACAAACTTGATTGAGTTTTTCGAGGAAGTAACAAAGATGATTGATGAGGGTAGGGCAGTAGATGTTCTTCTGTAAGGCCTTTGACAAGGTCCCTCATGGCAGACTGGTGCAGAAGGTGAAGTCGCATGGGATCAGAGGTGAGCTGGCAAGTTGGATACAAAACTGGCTCAGTCAAGGAATCATGATATGGATGTGCCGGCATTGGACTGGGATAAACACGGTAAAAAGTCTGACAACACCAGGTTTTAGTCCAACTGATTTATTTGATAGTAAACTCACAAGCCTGACGAAGAGGGAGTCCCCTCGAAAGCTTGTGAGTTTACTATCAAATAAATTGGTTGGACTAAAACCTGGTGTTGTCAGACTTTTTACTCAGTCAAGGAAGACAGAGGGTAGCAATGGAAGGGTGCATTTCTGAATGGAGGGCTGTGACAAGTGGTGTTCCTCAGGGATCAGTGCTGGGACCTTTGTTGTTTGTAATATATATAAATGATTTGGAGGAAAATGTAACTGGATTGATTAGTAAATTTGCGGATGACACAAAGATTGGTGGATAGCGATGAGGACCTTCAGAGGATACGTGGGACATTGATCAGTTGGAGCTTTGGGTGGAGAGATGGCAGATGGCGTTTAATCCAGACAAATGTAAGGTAATGCATTTGAAAGGTCTAATACATATAGAAAATATACAGTAAATGGCAGAACCCTTCAGAGTATTGATAGGCAAAGGGACCTGGGTGTATAGGTTCACAAATCACTAAAAGTGGCAATGCAGGTGGAGAAGGTAGTTAAGAAGACATACAGCATGCTCGCCTTCATCGGCCTGGGTATTGAGTTTAAAAATTGGCAAGCCAATTCGCAGCTTTATAGAACTTTTTTTAGGCCACACTTGGAGTATAGTGTTCAATTCTGGTCACCACACTATGAGAAGGATGTGGAGGCTTTGGAGAGCGTACAGAAAAGATTGACCAGGATGTTGGCTGGTATGGAGGGCATTAGCTATGAGGAGAGGTTGGAGAAGCTTTGTTTGTTCTCATTGGAGCGACGGAAGCTGAAGGGAGACCTGATAGAAGTCTACAAGATTGAGAGACATGGACAGAGTGGATAGTCAGAAGCTTTTTCCCAGGGTGGAAGAGTCAATTACTAGGGGGTATAGGTTTAAGGTGCAAGGGGCAAGGTTTAAAAGAGATGTATGAGGCAGATTTTTTACACAGAGTAGTGGATGCCTGGAACTCATTGCCGGGGGAAGTAATGGAAGCCAATATGATAGTGACTTTTAAGCGGTGTCTTGGCAAGTACATGAATAGGATGGGAATGGAGGGATATGGTCCCAGAAGGGTAGGGGGTTTTAGTTCAGTCGGGCAGCATGGTCAGTGCAGGCTTGGAGGGTCGAAAGGCCTGTTCCTGTGCTGTAACTTTCTTTGTTCTTTATGTGAAGACATGCAATGGCTGAAGATCAGACGAGGTTTGACTATGCTGCAGTTTGCAGACAAAAAATCTAATAAGCTCACAAATGAAGAATTGTTGGAGTAGGTTTGGGAAGGTGCGTGTGTGGAATCATAAGCGAATGCGTTTTCAAAAATCTGGAGCCGTTTGACAGTCAAATTAGCACAGTGGGCCTGGCTAAGGGATCAAAGACATTGTAAGATGTCAACCAATTGCCAACAGTTTTATTTCCATAAGGGTAGCCAATTATAAAACTTGCATGGAGGCAAAGCATAGCATCAGCAACAAATGCAAGTAAATCAGAATACAGACATTACATGAGAACTGAAGGTCAAACTATTGATTCTCATATGGTGATGAATTACTGACAAATGATTAACTTGGAAAATGACCAGTTTTAGATATCGATGGCTGTTAAGGATGTGGATTGCTTTGAGTCTGATTGCTACCCAAATTATCCACACCTCACAGCAGATACAAAGTTTCCTGAAGTCAGCCAAATCCACGGATATATCTACATAAATGGTCACAGAATCCTACAGAGAAGAGGCCCTTCAGCCCATTGAGACTGCCCATCTAATCTCACTTGCCAGCACTTGGCCCATAGCCTTGTATGTTATGGCATGCCAAGTGCTCATCCAGGTATTTTTTAAAGGATGTGAGGCATCCTACCTCCACCACCCTCCCAGGCAGTGCATTCCAGACCCTCATTTGAGTAAAAGGATTTTCCCCCTCGCTTTTAACTTGTAACTGATCCTTCAACTAAAGGGAACAACTGCTCTCTATCAACCCTGTCCGTGCCCCTCATAATCTTGAATACCTCAATCAGGTCGGCACTCACTCTTTCTGTTCCAGAGAAAACAACCCAAACCCATCCAACCTCTCTTTATAACTTAAATGTTCCATTCCAGGCAGCATCCTGGTAAATCTCCCCTTCAGTGCATTACATCTCAGGCTTCTCACACTTCCTCAGGCAGGTTGGCTGCCAGCGCGTGCCCTACCTCAGTAAACCTGTAAGTTGGTGGCCTGGAGCCAGGTTCCCAAGGTGCTTGGGATTCTTTTTGTCAATTTAACCCGTCACCCACATCCAGTTGAAACCGGGGATGTGCTGGATATTCTAGAGGGCTTGAAAATAGATAAGTCCCCTGGTCCGGATGGGATTTACCCTAGGATTCTCTGGGAGGCTAGAGAGGTGATTGCAGAGCCTCTGGCTCTGATCTTCAGATCATCGTTGGTCTCTGGTATAGTACCGGAAGATTGGAGGACAGCGAATGTTGTCCCATTGTTTAAGAAGGGGAACAGAGACTTCCCCGGGAATTATAGACCAGTGAGTCTTCTGTTGTGGGCAAGGTTTTAGAAAGAATTATTAGGGATAGGATTTATAGTTATTTGGAGAGTAATGAATTGATTAGAGACAGTCAGCATGGTTTTGTAGCAGGTAGGTCGTGCCTTACTAACCTTATTGAGTTCTTTGAGAAAGTGACCAAAGAGGTGGATAGGGGTAAGGCAGTTGACGTGGTATATATGGATTTTAGTAAGGCGTTTGATAAGGTTCACCATGGTGGGCTTCTGCAGAAAATGCAGATGTATGGGATTGGGGGTAATCTAGGTACTTGGATCAGGAATTGGCTGGCAGATAGGAGTCAGAGGGTGGTGGTTGATGGTGAATATTCGTCATGGAGTTCGGTTACGAGCAGTGTGCCTCAGGGATCTGTTTTGGGGCCACTGCTGTTTGTAATTTTTATTAATGATCTGGATGAGGGTATAGTTGGGTGGATTAGTAAGTTTGCTGATGACACCAAAGTCGGTGGTGTGGTAGATTGTGAGGAAGGGTGTCATAGTTTGCAGGGTGACTTAGACAGGTTGCAGAGCTGGGCCGCGAGGTGGCGGATGGAGTTTAATGCGGAGAAGTGTGAGGTAATTCATTTCGGTAGGAGTAACAGATGTGTTGAGTATAGGGCTAACGGGAGGACTTTGAATAGTGTGGAGGAGCAGAGGGATCTAGGTGTATGTGTACATAGATCCCTGAAAGTTGGGAATCAAGTAGATAAGGTAGTTAAGAAGGCATACGGTGTCTTGGCGTTTATTGGTAGGGGGATTGAATTTAGGAGTCGTAGCGTCATGTTGCAACCGTACACAACTC
This sequence comes from Carcharhinus amblyrhynchos, assembly GCF_965287045.1. NCBI lineage: Eukaryota > Metazoa > Chordata > Chondrichthyes > Carcharhiniformes > Carcharhinidae > Carcharhinus > Carcharhinus amblyrhynchos. Next base: position 62,417,383 of record NC_137335.1, read on the forward strand.
TGGTGCGGCCGCACTTGGAGTACTGTGTGCAGTTTGTGGAGGCTTTGGAGAGGGTGCAGAGGAGGTTTACCAGGATGTTGCCTGGTATGGAGGGGAGGTCATATGAGGAGAGACTGAGGGATTTGGGGTTGTTTTCGCTGGAAAGAAGGAGGCTAAGAGGGGATCTTATTGAAACATATAAGATGATTAGAGGTTTAGATAGGGTGGATAGTGATAGCCTTTTTCCTCAGATGGAGAATGCTAGCACGAGTGGGCATGGCTTTAAATTAAGGGGTGGTAGTTATAGGACGGATGTCAGGGGTAGGTTCTTTACCCAGAGGGTGGTGAGGGATTGGAATGCCCCGCCTGCTGCGGTTGTAAATGCGCCTAGTTTGGGGGCGTTTAAGAGATCTATGGATAGGTTTATGGACGAAAAGGGATTGGTTTAGATTACTGGGTCAGTGTTTTTTTAAAAAAATCTGGTCGGCGCAACATCGTGGGCCGAAGGGCCTGTTCTGCACTGTAATGTTCTATGTTCTAATCCCACCCAAGTGTTCACTCATGCTTTCCAGTGGGAGTCACTGAAGATGTTGTCAAGGAGTTGAGACACTGACTGATTGTTCTGTTCTCTCTCTCCCTCTCTCGAGAACATGGGGTACTCATGCCAACTGCTGCACCCTTATTCCCAGATCCAGTGAGTTCAGTTAACCGGCACATTTCCGGGTTTGGGTGGCCCAGTTTCACTTCCAAAGTGGGGAGTGACCAATTCAGACCAACAGAGAAATACTCTGAATTGTACATGGCCAAATTCAAACTCAAACATAGGAGGATACATTTCAAATTGTCACATGGCCTGGGTCGGAGAAGATGACTTCATTATTTAGCCCAATATGTGTTATGTAAGTTATTTTTGATCCCAGAATTCCACACATACCACCTCAGAAACTATGTTATAATCATTTGCTAGAATTTAAACAGGATGAAAGAGAAGTTTGTTTAAATGTACCTAAAATTACAGAGAGCGTCTCCACCCAATGAAAACTTCAATCAACATTTCCTGCCTTCTAATTAGGATTGTGCAATATTTGGCTCTTATAAAATGGTGGAAAAAGAGTCTGGAGATGGAACGATAATGGGAGATTTACACAGTTCAGTTGGCTTCACCATTTTCCTTTGAGTTGTGTTACAATCCAGGAATCTGAATGCATGAAGAACTTCAAGCTGTATGCTTTGTCATTCTGTTTCACACAGCAACAAATCATTAAAACAGATTTATCCGTGTTAGTTTTAATCATTGAATGGGCTTTATAGTTGAATGAAATAGGTATAGCTTTCTTGTAAAGGTGCATTAGCAAGAAGAAATTAAAGTGGACCACTCTTGTAGCATGGAACTGCCAAATGACCTGCCAGGTTGAGTGATGCCATGTGTGTTTTGTTAAAAACTGTTCTCCCCACAGCCTCTTTGGGCCACCCACATACCACAACCGAAGAAAACGTTGACCGCCACAATGTAATTCAAAAGGGGTTGAGAGTAGGGTCTGGGATTCCCCTTCTCAGTATAACTGAGAAGACAGTAACTTAGTGGCAATGTCACTGGACTGGTAATCCAGAGGCCCACACTAATGCACTGGAGACAAGAGTTCAAATCCCACCATAGCAAGTGGACAATTTAAATTCAATTAATTAATAAAACTGGAAATTCTAGTCTATAAAAAATGATGATGAAAAAAGCAGGAAGCATAACAGAGAACATGCCCTGTCTGCACCAATAGAGATGAAGTAGAAATGGTCAAGAGCTTCAGGTTTTTAGGTGTCCACATCACCAACAACCTGTTCTGGTTCCCTTTTGCTGACACTATAGTTAAGAAATCCCACCAATGCCTCTACTTTCTCAGAAGACTAAGGAAATTTGGTATGTCCACTACGACTCTCACCAACTTTTACAGATGCACCATAGGAAGCATTCTTTCTGGTTATATCACAGCTTGGTATAACTCCTGCTCTACCCAAGACCACAAGAAACTACAAAGGGTTCAGAATAGAGCCCAGTCCATTACTCAAAACAGTCTTCTACCCATTGACACACTCCACACTTGCCACTGCCTTGGGAAAGCAGCCAGTATAATTAAGGACTTCATGCACCCCGGACATTTTCTCTTCCACCTTCATCCATCGGGAAAAAGGTACAGAAGTCTGAGGACGTGGACCAACCGACTCAAGAACAGCTTCTTCCCTGCTGCCATCAGACTTTTGAATGGACCTATCTCTCATTAAATTGATCTTTCTCTACACCCTAGCTATCACCGTAAAACTACATTCTGCACTCTCTCTTTTCCTTCTCTATGTACAGTATGCTTTGTCTGTATAGTGCACAAGAAACAATACTTTTCACTGTAAGTATATGTGGCAATAATAAATGAAGCAAATCAAATCAAAATAATCATCCAGTTCACTAATATCCAGCAAGGGAAGAAAACAGTCATCCTACCTGCTCTGGCCCACATGTAACTCCAGGACCACAGCAAAGAGGTTGAGCATTAACTGCCCTCTGAGTGGCTTGCTAGGCCATTTCAATGTAACAAACTGCTACAGGGAACTCAGCTAAATATAAAATGGGATGGACCATGTTGCATTGACTTGGGACCCACCAACAACCTGTTCTGGTCCCCCCTTGCTGACACTATAGTTAAGAAATCCCACCAATGCCTCTACTTTCTCAGAAGACTAAGGAAATTTGGTATGTCCACTACGACTCAGGGAAAAAACGACAAAGGGCCAGTCAATCCTCTACGCCCTTCTCAATATCCGTGGGCTTGTGCCAAAATTGGGAGAGCTGACAAGCAACAGTCTGATATAATCATACTCACTAAATGGTATCTTACAACTAATGTCCCAGACTCCTCATCATCATCCCTGAGTATATCCTGTCCCACTGAAGGACAGATTCACAAATGATTGTGACACATGGTATCCAAGTGGGATGGGATGGCCTTGGGAGTCTTTGATGTTAACTTTGGATCCCATGAAGTCTCATGGCATCAGATTAAACAAAGCAAAGAACTGCTCTCCCTCTGCTGATGATTCAATGCTCTTTCACCTTGAACACCACTGGTACTAAGCACTGAGGGCAGTCAGGAACACAGATTATACACTGGGTGCGATACTTCAATATCCATCACCAGTTGCATCCCGACTGGCCAAATCCTGTTGGACATATTTGCCAAATTCAGCCTACAGCAGGTGGCGAGAAACCAACAAGGAGGAAAACTCTAAACTTTGTCTTCACCAATCTATTTTGTCACAGATACATCTATTGATGACAGCATTAGTAAGATTCGTTGTGGAGATAAAGTCTTGTCATCAAACTGAGGACACCCTTCATTGCATTAGTTGGGAATACCGTCCTGCTAAAGGTGACAAACTCAGATCATGGCCTGCAACTCAAAACTGGGCAACCATGAGGTGCTTTGGGCCATCTATTACAGCAGAATTGTACTCAACCACAACCTGTAACCTTATGGCCTGCCATATGCCCCACTCTACCAGTACCATCAAGCCAGGGGACCTACCCTAGTCCAATGAGAAATATAGCAGAGCATGCCATAGCAGAAATATCTAAAAATGAGGTGCCAACTTAGTGAAGCTATAACACAGAGCAATATTCATGGTAAATTGAGGCAGCATGCTATAGACAGAACAAAGCCATCCCTCAACCAATACAGCAGATCAAAACTTGAAAGTCTTGCCACATCTTGTTGTAAATAGTAGTGAACATGTAAAAAACTAGCAGGATAAGATTCCCCATCCTCACCGATAGCAGAATCCAGCATGCCATTGCAAAAGACAAGGCTGAAGTATTTGCAACCAGAAGTACTGACTGGATGATCCGAATAGGCTCCATCTGTTATCACTCCCATAATAAGCGGCGAGCAACATTCACGCTACACAATGTCAACCTCCAACAACAGACGATCTACCTATTCCCGCTGGACAATCAATGGCATTACTATCGCTGGATCCTCCACTCATAAAACCTTGTATTTACCACTGACCAAAAACTGAACTAGACAGGCTATAAAAATACTGTGGCTACAACAGCCAGTCAGAAGCTGGGAATTCTGTGGTGGGAACTCACTTCCTGACTCCCCAAAGCCTGTCCACCATCTGGAAGGCCCAAGTCAGGAGTACAATTGAGTATTTACCACTTGTCTGGCTGACAGCAGCTCCAACAAAACTCAATACTATAAAAGTAAAGAAGCCCACTTGTTTGGCATCCCATTCATCACCTTAAACATTTATTCCCTCCACTAATGACAGAGTGGCAGCAATGTTAACCATCCAGAGGAGGCAGTACAGGAACTTCTCAAGTCTCCTTCCCTGGGACCTTCCAAACATGTGATCTCCACTACCCGGAAGGACAAGGGTAGTGGATACATGGGAATACCACAACCTGCAGGTTTGCCTCCAAGTCAAGGGCAGGGGACACATGGGAAAACCACCATCCAAAATCCACCATCCACCCACCTCCCCATCCCAAGACCTGACTTGGAAATATATCAAAGTTTTTGCTAATCAAAATCCTCAAACTTCATTTTTGATACTCCATGTAGTAACTTAAGAAGGCAGCTCACCATCACCTTCTCAAAGGCAATTAGATATGGGCAATAAATGCTGGCTGACCCAACAATATCCATATCCCATAAACGAATGAAATAATATGTTAAGCATCACCTTGCCAGGAATTGTATTGCCACTATTCCTTCACTATCGCTGAATCAAATGTCTGAAGCTACCTCTTTGACAGCACCATGGGTATACCTCTATCATATGGGCTGGAGATCTAGATTTTTGCGATGACAGAGAAGCCCTCCATCATGGTGAAAATCCCTTTCTAAGTTACACTCCCAAACCCAGCGTTTCCCATCTTTGTGGGAATAGGATAGGAGTAAGGCCAGGATTCATTGCGTGAAGAGGCAGCTGGCCATTTATATCACCAGCTGACATAGGTAGGAGTGGTAATGTACCTCATTGAATAGGATCCTGGGACACCTCTGGAAAGTGTAAGATATCCTTTGGGATTGTTAGACTTAAACATGATCATTCACACTTTACGGACAAACTCTTTACAATTGTCCAGCTGTCAAGGAGCTGTCAATGTGTCAAGGAACTGTCCAGCTGTCCAGGAAGTGTCAAAGCTGTGCAGGAAATATCCAAGAACATGAGGTAAGTAAGGAGCCAGTATGGCCAAATGGTGATTTGTAGAGACATGGGTTGCCGTGAGTTGGCACAGCAAGTATGAAGGGTCATTGGAGTAGGTGGAAAGGCAGAGTTAGCATAGGTTGGCATGGATGGAGCATAGGGAATGTGTGGGAGGGTGACAGGGGTGAGGGCTGGAGGAGTTTTTTTTAATCATTTAAACAGTGTTGGTACATAGAGGCCAGCCTTGGATATAGTCCACCTCCACATGTGGCAGCCTCTGCATTTGTTTCATAGTTGCCCACTCCTTATAATTCAGCCCACCACCACCACATCTGCCCAACCAAAAATCTGAACTGCTGGTGGACTTTATTAAAGCAGGGAAATCTTTTGACTCTGTGCAACTGACCCAGGAGAGATCTGTGCCTTACTCAATCAGTACCTTGCACAAACTCAGGCCATCAATAGCACTATACAATCAATGAAGTACTTCTAGAGTGCAGTCACATAGGAAGTATGGTAGCCCATTTGCAGACAGTAAGCTCTCACACATACCAGCTCTTCTGATGCTGAGTGAGGATAGAGAATGGCCAGGAATGGGAATATTGGCTGTTTTTCCCCTCTGTGGTCTAACTGGGGGGAGGGGGATTTTCTGCTCTCAGTTTTGGGAGGGTGGGATTGGTGATGGGAACAGGAACTCCCACGAGAGTTCCAAAACACAATTTATGCAAATGGAATTTCCTGTTCCAATTATCCCTTCCTCCCTGCCAATGAGATAAGAAGAAACCCAGCACCAATTTGAAAACATTTAAATGTAATTATCACCCCCCCACCATTAGAGTGTCCATTCACACTGGCATGCCGATCATGACAGGTCCTCCACAGCATACACCTGGCGAGCAGAACCTGCCAAAGGAGTTCAGGTCAGTGCTTGGCTCAGGGAGGGGAGAGGGACATACCTGGGGACTGTCCCCTGGCACTGCCCGGTCAGTCCTAGGGTGTAGTGCCGGGGGTGTGTTCCAGGGGGGCTGTTTCGTTGTCTGGTGGGGGAGGTGGGTGTCCTATGGTAGGGAGGAGGTGGGTGTTCTGTGGTAGGGGGGAGATGGGTGTTCCGTGGGGTGTTTAGGGGTGATGTTCAGCATGAGGGTTCTACTCGAAATTTTTTGTAATCCATTAAAAGTGCACCCGATCTTTCAGAAGCAAAATGGGACCCACTCTTTGGGATTTTCTTTGCTACGTGCCAGCAATGCTACAGGAGGCATTCTTGGGCCCGTGGCTTCCATGCTGTTTTTCCATCTACTGCCACACTCTACAACAATATGAGGTAAGATCAGTGGTAGATTCCCAAATGTTTCTCTGGTAGAAATCATGTCCTCAATATTGAAGGCAGAACCTTCTGCTTTGTAAGGTTTAGCACCACATCAAATCAGCAGGGAACTTCCCAGATAAAATATAAATGGTCCAATACACATGCATGCTGTTCAGCCCACCAGACGTCAACTGCACACAAAATGCATTGGCTGTATGTCAATAATTAATTTGTTGGTCGGGATATCATCATGAGTGGCACGGTGGCACAGTGATTAGCATTGCTGCCCCACAGTGCCATGGATCTGGGTTCAATTCCGGCCTTGGTTAAATTCCGGCCTTGGTTATTGTCTGCGTGAAGTGTGTACATTCTCCCCGTGTCTGCATGGGTTTCCTCCGGGTGCTCTGATTTCCTCCCATGATCCAAAGATGTGTGGGTTAGGTTGATTGGCCACGCTAAATTGCACCTTAGTGTCAGGGGATTAGCAGGGTAAATGTGTGAGATTATGGGAATAGGGCCTGGGTGAGATTGTGGTCGCTGTAGACTTGATGGGCCAAATGGACTCCTCTGCACTTTAGTGATTCTATGAATTTCCAAATGTTTCAATTAGGCTAATTCTTAATATTCAGTCTTCAGAATCCATTAAACTCCATCTTTCTGTCCTATGTTTAAACAGCAGAAAATATGGCCAAAATGGTAATCAAATTTCAGGATTTAAGTAAAAACGATAAATTCTGTAATTTTCACTTGCAATGATTTAGGATATTATTGGAAAGCCATTGACCAATTGCAAGCATTAGCTGCACAGGTTAAAGCGGTGGTGACCCACTAAACTAGCTGTTAAATGAACAATAAATGTATCAGATTACTTCATTCACATTTGCGATGAGAGTTCTTACCATTTGAAATTAACGTAGTATTTTTAAAAATAAAACCAAGATTAACGCACCCACGATCTACAAAAGTTGAGGCTGTACCAAGGAGTGGATGTCGTCAGTTTGCACCACATCCTCTCACTTTGTCAGTTCCTGATTTCAGTCTGATAATCATGGAGAAGTGCACATCACGCCACATTGCTTCTCCACGAGAAGGAAGGTCAAAAATCAAAAGGTGAGTCACATGCTCTTGTGTACTTCCCAATTCACACATCGGGGCAAAGGGCGGAATTTTAAAATGCAACACACCGTTCAAACCTCCACTGACTCTGGCAGTACCCACTGGCATCAAATGCTACCCAAAGATTTAGAAGGTTAGCAGCACATCCTTTCATTGCAGCAAATATGCATGGTGGCATCCGCAGACTAAAAAGGGATGGGGAGTTTGTCTTGCAGCATCAATGCAACCTGAAAACTAACTTCAAACCATAAGATATTTTTCAGAATGGGCAGATTCTGCTCAGCACAAAATGACACCAACGCAAATTTAACTGGGGAGGTGATGGCCCAGAGATATTATCGCTAGACTATTAATCCAGAAACTCAGCTAATGCTCTGGGGACCTGGGTTCGAATCCTGCCATGGCAGATGGAGGAATTTGAATTCAGCAAAAACATCTGGAATTAAGAATCTACTGATGACCATGAAATCATTGTTGATTCTCAGGGAAAAAAAAACTATCTGTTTCACTCATGTCCTTTAAGGAAGGAAATCTGCCATTCTTACTTGGTCTGGCCTACATATGACTCCAGAGCTACAGCAATGGGGTTGATTTTTAACTACCCTCCAAGGGCAATAAATGCTGGCTGGTCAACGATGCCCACATCTCACAAGTGAATTTTTAAAAACCACTCAACACCCATCTCCCATCCCAATGTCTCTTGGAATTTTCCACTTCTCTATCCTTTCCTGAAGGGGTTGACCTTTGCTGAGCAACTTACCACCACTGCCAGAGGTTTTTTTTGTTCATTCATGGGGCATGGGCATCACTGGCTGGCCAGCCTTTATTGCCCATCTCTAGTTGCCCTCGGAGGGCAGTTGAGAGTCAACTGCATTGCTGTGGCTCTGGAGTCACATGCAGATGTCCTTCGCTAAAGGACATTAGAAAGGACATTAAAGGTTCCTGTAGCTCACCCAAGTGAGCCCTTCTCAATTGTCATTTTAGGCAGTTCAGTTATTAAGATGACACTTTCCAAAATAGGTTACTGGATAGCGTCAGGAGCAGAAATCTTGGGCGATGCTCTTTCATTGTGTACTTCAGAGGTTCTTTTGTCCAATTTTATAATCTGACAAGTACCCTGGTTGAAGATAGGTGATGGAGGACAGGTGAAGAATCAATCCTGAGTGCTTTTGATCTGTGTGGTCAGCATTACACCACATGGTTAATCAATCCAATCAACTATTTCGGAACCTGCGCCCGTGTAACTCTACATATCCCGGTTAAAAATTGACTTAGAATCATTGAATCCTTATCACGCAAAAGGAGGCCTTTTGGCCCATCATGCCGGCACCAACAACAATCCCATCCAGGCCCTCTCCCCATAACCCCAGGTACTTATCTTGCTAATCCCCCTGATGCTAAGGGGCAATCCACCTAACCCACACATCTTTGACTGCGGGAAGAAACCTCAGCACCCAGGGGAAACCCACATCGACATGGGAAGAACATGCAAACTCCACACAGACAGCCACCCAAGGCTGGAATTGAACCTGGGTCCCTTGCGCTGCGAGGCAGCAGTGCTAACCACTGTGCCACCCATTTTTTAAAAAAAGCAATTGTTTTACTCAACTTATCCTCGCTCTTGCTTACTTCAAGTGTAATTTTCAACAGATGGCTGAGATTCAAGAACTCACGCATACCAGAATCACCAATGACCCTGTGAACTCAAAATGTAAACAATACAAGCAGTGCCCCTGCACCCAGCCACCACTCCCCATTCACATGGCAGCAAGTGGCATGCAACAGGGCAAAACAATTCCACTTACTGAAACTATATTTAGTCTACTTGTGCTACAAACTCTTAATTAAGTTAATCAAATAATCAGTGCACCATTAATTAGTTCTCAGCAGCGTGAGGCAAATTTGACTTAGCTGTTTAGTAAACTATGTCCTCCTTGTGGAACAAGCTTTTCTCAGTAATCAGGAGTTTTAACCAAACTGCAGCAGGAAACAATTATAAGTGTAGTACAGAATGTATTTTGTGTGGCCCTAGATTGGCTTCAGGAATGTTTATCCCAATGCTTAATACCATGCAGAAGTACAGTGACCTCTCCGTGGTAGGACTTACAGTTTTTTTTTCTCTCTCCTCTTGAGATTTAGCTTCTGAAATTCTTTTCCTCAATGCATTCTGTAGTCTTTGTCAAAATACTTTTGAGCTGGATTGCAACATGGGCAGAAATACGCACAAGTGAAAGATGAATGATACCTTTGTTTGAATGTTGCTATGGGAATATTGTTTGATCATTTGAACAGGAATAATTTTGCATTTGTACCACCAAAGACCAATTTCCCTGCCCTATTAAAATGCCGCAGCTTGCCTTAAAATTCTGCAACAAAAACAAATTGATCGCACCTTTCCTTGATATTCAAGTATGTTGCACACAATATAATGAACCTTTCCACTCAATATTTGTAAAGTTTTTGGCGTTTGTTGTGATAGCTTTTGAACAGAGTGCTTATATAACATTAAAATCTCAAGCACCATCAATAACCCATTGTCATAGAGGATTACAGCATGGAAACAGGCCCTTCGGCCCAACTTGTCCATACCGCCCAATCTTTAACCACTAAGCTGGTCCCAATTGCTCCCATTTGGCCCATATCCCTCCATACCCATCTTACCCATCTAACTGTTTAAATGCTTTTTAAAAGACAAAACTGTACCCACCTCAACTACTGCCTCTGGCAGCTTGTTCCAGACACTCACCACCCTCTGTGCGAAAAAATTGTCCCTTTGGACTCTTTTCTTTCTCTCTCCTCTCACTATGTCGAATCTCATCTTGCCCTCATGCCAAGGTATTGTATTCCCTGTACTACTGATGCATCTTGCATGCTGGGTGGCATAGCGGTTGGCACTGCTGCCCCACAGTGCCAGAGACCTGGGTTCGATTCCGGCCTTGGGTGATGGACTGTCTGTGTGGAACTTTCACATTCTCCCCATGGCTGCGTAGGTTCCCTCCGGTTTCCTCCCACAGTCCAAAGATTTGCAGGTTGGGTGTTTAGGCTATGTTAGATTGTCCCCTTAGTGTTCAAAAATTTGTAAAATGTCATGTAAATTTGTGTGGTTGAGGGGATGGGGGGACTTGGGTAAGATGTTCTTTCAGAAGGTCGGTTCAGACTTGATGGGCTGAAAGGCCTCCTTCTGCACTGTAGGGAATCTATGCCGATATGTTACTTTCCACCAATATGCATTTCCTTAATTCTGCGCATAAATAATGAATCTTTCTATTTAATACTTGCAAAGCTTTTGGCATTCTTCACACAAATCTCCTGAAGACATTAACATCTGTGTTACTGTTTTCAACTATCTTCAGTTGAGGCTATCTCATTGAATGTTTCTAAGTCAAGGATAGATAAATCTTTGAACAGTAAAGGAATTAAGGGTTATGGTGAGCGGGTGGGTAAGTGGAGTCGAGTCCATGAAAAGATCAGCCATGATCTTATCAAATGGCAGAACAGGCTCGAGGGGCCTGCTTCTAGTTCTTATGTTCACGTGTCAACATAACCAGTTTAGAGTCAGTAGGCATTTCATTTTTGGGGTGGCGACTGAGTTAAGCAGATTCTAACTATGTCTTCCAGGAGGGACCACTGGATAGTGATCAGGACTGAGAAAACCCATCACATTGATTTGTTGCATGCTGAGCAGTTGGGAACCCTCTACAATTGAATCAACTCAGGTCAGTAACTTAAGCTGGGATCTTCTGGTTTGGGCAAATTAATGTTACAGCGATTGGTGCCATTTTCTAGTAGATTACTGGGCATCCATCAATATTCATAGAATCATAGAAACCCCACAGTGCAGAAGGAGGCCATTCGGTCTACACCGACCATAATCCCAACCAGACCCTATCCCCACAACTTCACATATTTGCCCCGTTAATCGCTCTAACCTACACATCCCAGGACACAAAGAAGCAATTTAGCACCCCAATCAACCTAACATCTTTGGATTGTGGGAGGAAACCAGAGCACCCAAAGAAAAACCACGCAGACACGGGGAGAACTCCACACAGACAGTGACCCAAGCCAGGAATCAAACCCAGGTCCTTGCAGCTGGGAGGCAGCAGTGCTAATCACTGTGACAGTATTGTTTGAACCCAATGTATAGACATGAAGAACATTTCCAATGTTACCAGTCTGAATTTCAGAATTGAGCTGTTGCTCCATTCTCTTCTTGACGGGATTGGCTGGACTAGGCATGGAGCCCTGCACCTTGCTCTGAAGGCAAACCCTCACTAATAAACCAGAAGCTCTTTCCATGATGAATAGTAAACAAATCCCTGAATAGATATGAAAATGATGGAAGCCGTTGCTACCCCAGGCTCCCCATGCTCTCAATGCGTGACTTTATTCACTTTGAGATCCACTCTCATTCTGAAGGTGGCTCAGTCTGATGGTGCCAACTTGTGTTTAGTTCATTCCTGGTGATTTTTACAGTGAATAAGTAACGTCGCCAATCAACCTAACCTGCACATCTTTGAACTGTGGGAGGAAACTGGATCATCAGGAGGAAACCCACGCAGACCCAGGGAGAACGCGCAAACTCCACACAGACAGTCATCGAGGTCAAAATCAAACCCGGGCCCCTGGTGCTGAGAGGCAGCAGTGCTAACCATTGTGCCACCGTGCCATCCCACTGTTACATTTTGAAGGCTAGATTTTGTCCACGGAATTGTAAATTATGTGAAACTGGTTGAAGGGCAGCTAAGAGTGGGAGACTCATCCACCGGAATCCCGCATTCCATTTCTGCCCTCTCTATTTCAAAATTCAATTCAACTGTTTTGTGCAGGGGGATGAACACAGACAGACAATGAGCTGTCGAGGCTTGCATCTGTCTGTGCTGACTAATTCAGCCTCTGGTTTTTGAGATGGGTGTGTGCTGGGGGCACATTGGGTTTCTGCTTCTCTATGGCACAAGTTTCATTACAGCATCCATCTGGGAGCACATCATTTATTGACCTGGAAATGGTGACATATTATATCCTTAACGTGAGGTCAGCACAATATACCTTTAGCAAGTTGGAGCTAATTATATTCTCGCATTCATGCTTTTGCTGGCGGATTTTTTAATGTTGACAGAACTAAAGTTTAGATATCCAGAATGGAAATCCAAATCTGCTGCTCTAAATAAATCTGGTGTTTGGATTACAATATGCACAAATGAACATTTCTATTTTTTTCTCTCTACACTCACTATTTAGGTGGATTGGCCATGCTAAATTGTCCCTTAGTGTCCAAAGATGCGCAGGTTCGAGGTTAGGAGGTTTGGCCATGCTAAATTGTCCCTTAGTGTCCAAAGATGTGCGGGTTGTATGGATTAACTAAGTTAAATTGCCCCTTAGTGTCCAAAGACATGAAGGATAGGTGGATTGGCTATGGTAAATATGTGGGGTTTTGGGCATAGGGTGGGGGCTGGGCCTGGGTAAGGTGCTCTTTTAGAGAGTCGGTGGAAACTTGATGGGCTGAATGGCCTCTTCCTGCACTGTAGTGATTCTATGGTTCTAATATTACGCAATTCAGGAAGTAAAGAATCAGGAAGTAAGTACTCGTTAGCAACTGTGCAATCCTAAATTTGTGGTGACAGACTTCACAGAATTAGTAAAACACATTAATCCACCCATCAGATCAAACTTCGTTCCACCTTCAGGTTTGCATTACATGAGGGTTACAAGTTGAAGTGCTTCGGTACAAACTTTCTGGATAGGTCAAGTGGAGTTTCATGCCTCCATGGTGCCAACTAATTTATCTGTCATCATTTGTTGACAGACAAGGTACAGACAAGTTTTCATTCAAATCTTTTATCTCTGTTTTATTTATCTTGGAATGATCTACTGCAATCAGGAGGAGGACATGTTGAGGAATGCCTTGTTAAACTGCTTATTTGGCTCTATGATCAGCAGAGACTTACTACAAGGATAACCTAACAGAAATCTCCTGTTACAAGCAAGCTATCTGACAATGTATTCATCTTTAAAGAGTCCTGCGAACTTGGGATTCAAAGGGATTCTTCCAGACAGTCACTTATTGACATCCCAATAATCTTACAATGAAAGAAATGTTTGTTTTCCTTGTTTTTTTTCCTTGGATTACTCTCCCCTGGGAAGCCCACAGGAGAAGTTTCACAACACCAGGTTAAAGTCCAACAGGTTTATTTGGAATCACGAGCTTACAATTGTTTTTGTCTATATATGCCGTGTCTGTGAAACCTACCTCTCCACTCACCTGATGAAGGAGCAATGCTCCAAAAGCTTGTTCTACCAAATAAACCTGTTGGACTTTAACCTGGTGTTGTCAGGCTTCTTAGTGTGCTTACCCCAGTCCAACGCCAGCATCTCCACATTAAGCCCACAGGAGGGCAGGCATCATATTTGCCAATACAAGTTTTGAAGTGCCTGTTGAAGGCGCATTAGAGTGACTGGTTAATTCACGCTTTTGTTTTCAACCTCTCTCTATGTGGCAGGCTACCTAAGATTGCAAAGAGGGAGTTGGTAAGAAAGGGCTCAGAGCTAACTAGTGCAACAGTGCATTATACATTCTCATGCTGGGTCAGTGGGAAAAACATCCCAATTATGTTTGTAGAAATCCAACTTAACAGAAGACTGATGTTTGTTTATGTTAAGTTATAAACTTAAAATCCTTCCCTATGCAATAAATATTACTCTATCAATCTTAACCATACTGGACTGGAACTGGAGGGGGGAGGGTTTGTGCAAGTAACTGTTCCCAGAACTCTGTGAATACTTATCTGTGACTAATAACTCAGGGGTAAATATGGTAGTTTGATACAACTGGCAGCATAATGCACAGTGGGTAGATCTGCTGCATCACAACAGGTACCTGGGTTCAATTCGTGGCTTGGGTCACTGGCTGTGCGAAGTCCGCACCTTCTCCCCGTGTCTGCATGGGTTTCCACCAGGTGCTCCAGTTTCCTCCCACAGTCTGAAAAACGTGCTGGTTAGGCGCATTGACCACACTAAATTCTCCCTCAGTGTACAGGCGTCGGAGTATAGTGACTAGGGAATTTTCACAGTAACTTCATTGCAGTGTTAAAGTAAGCGTACTTGTGACACTAATAAGTAAACTTTAAAAAGTGTTTGCACTCTTCTTCCCTATCAGTTTTTCAGCTTAGATTAGACGGTCACCATGTGCAAACACGAAGGTTGCATTCACTCTCCGCTGAACACATAGACAGCTGGAATAATGGGTTAGGAATGAATGCTTCGAAGAAGCAATTTATAGGACGGGGAAATAATATTGTTAAGTGGATGTTAAAATTATTTGCTGTCAGGACATCTACCATCAAACTCTCATCTGGTCACAAAATGGGGAATTGTGTAAATGCAATAGATGGCATAATATAATGAGAAGTTAAATCAAAATGAGTTTCTTCAACCAAAGTTAATCAAGTATCATAGAATCCCTACAGTACAGAAGGAGGCCATTTGGCCCATTGAATCTGCACCAACAACAATCCCACCCAGGCCCAGATCCTGTAACCCCAAGTATTTACCCTACTAATCCCCATGACACTGAGGGATAATTTAGCATGGCCAATCAACCTAACTCACACATCTTTGCACTGTGGGAGGAGAATGTAGCTGCCAGAGGAAAACCACACAGACACAGGGAAAATGCACAGACTCCACATGGTCACCTGAGGCTAGAATTGAACCCAGGTCCCCAGCACAGTCAGGCAGCAGTGCTAATCACTTTGCCACCGCGCTGCCCTTGAAGAAGGGAAAGAATAAATAAATTACTGAATGAACAGGAATGCCTGCATATTAACCCTATGAAGGCTTTATTCAGCAATTTGTCCACAAATGAAAAAACAGAATAAAAATGTAGCTGTTTGTTTACCCGTTTCCTACATCAAAACAATAATTAAACTGCAAAATTACTTGACTGGCTGGAAAGCATTTTGGGAGGAAATTAAACTTATTTCTTTAGTTCCACGAAACTTGCATAGTTGCTTCTACAAATATCTATAGAAAACAGTTACAAATGTAACTGCATCTTCTGCAATTTGCAAAGGCCTTCAGAAGCTGCAGAGACATCCACTCATCAACTATTAGCACTTCTCTACCTTGCTTGATGCACGGTATAAACTTTGTTCCTGCTGAAATCCAGAGCAGTAATCCAGGATTGGGGTTCTCTCTGATGCAAGTTGCGTGAGTGGCCAAATTCTCCTCCAATTTGATTTCCAATTTTGCTGATGACATCACCATAGTGACTCGGATCTCAAACGACGACGAGACAGAGTTCAGGAATGAGATAGAGAATCTGGTGAACTGGTGCAGCAACAATAATCTCTCCCTCAATATCAACAAAATGAAGCAGATTGTCATTGAGTTCAGGATGCATAAAGGAGAATATGCCCCTTTCTAAATCAATGGGAACAAAGTTGAAAGGATCGAGAGCTTCAAGTTTCTAGGTGCCCAGATCACCAACAATACATCTTGGTCTCCCAATGCTGACACTATAGTTAAGAAAGCCCACCAATGCCTCGACTTTCTCAGAAGACTAAGGAAATTTGGCACGTCAGCTATGGCTCTCACCTACTTTTACAGATGCACCATAGAAAGCATTCTTCCTGTTGTATCACAGCTTGATATGGCTCCTGCTCTGCCCAAGACTGCAAGGAACTACAAAAGGTCGTGAATGTAGCCCAATCCATCACGCAAACCAGCCTGCCATCCATTGACTCAGTTTATACTTTCCGCTGCCTCGGCAAAGCAGCCAGTGTAATTAAGGGCCCCGCGCACCCCAGAATTCTCTCTTCTACCTTCTTCTAATGGGAAAAAGATACAAATGTCTGAGGTCATGTACCAACCAACTTAAGAATAGGTTCTTCCCTGGGGCTATCAGACTTTTGAATGAACCTACCTCGCATTAGAACCATAGAACCATAGAAAATTATAGCTCAGAAACAGGCCTTTTGGCCCTTCTTGTCTGTGCCAAACCATTTTTTGCCTAGTGCCACTGACCTGCACTTGGACCATATCCCTCCACACCCCTCTCATCCATGTACCCGTCCAAGTTTTTCTTAAATGTTAAAAGTGACCCCGCATTTACCACTTTATCAGGCAGCTCATTCCACACTCCTACCACTCTCTGCGTGAAGAAGCTCCCCCCCCCCAATATTCCCTTTAAACTTTTCTCCTTTCACCCATAACCCATGCCCTCTGTTTTTTTCCTCCCCTAGCCTTAGTGGAAAAAGCTTGCTTGCATTCACTCTATCTGTACCCATAAAAATCTTATACACCTCTATCAAATCTCCCCTCATTCTTCTACGCTCCAGGGAATTAAGTCCTAAACTATTCAATCTCTCTCTGTAACTCAGCCTCTCAAGTCCCGGCAACATCCTCGTGAACCTTCTCTGCACTCTTTCAACCTTATTTACATCCTTCCTGTAACTAGGTGACCAAAACTGTACACAATACTCTAAATTCAGCCTCACCAATGCCTTATACAACCTTACCATAACACTCCAACTTTTATACTCGATACTCCGATTTATAAAGGCCAATGTACCAAAAGCACTTTTTATGACCCTATCCACCTGTGACATCACTTTTAGGGAATTCTGTATCTGTATTCCCAGATCCCTCTGTTCAACTGCACTCTTCAGAGTCCTACCATTTACCCTGTACGTTCTTCTTTGGTTTGTCCTTCCAAAGTGCAATACCTCACATTTGTCTGCGGTAAATTCCATTTGCCATTTTTCAGCCCATTTTTCTAGTTGGTCCAAATCCCTCTGCAAACTTTGGAAACCTTCCTCACTCTCCACTACACCTCCAATCTTTGTATCATTGGTATTAAGTTGATTTTTCTCTACAACCTAGCTATGACTGCAACACTACATTCTGCATTCTCTCATTTCCTTCTCTATGAATAATACGCTTTGTCTGTATAGCGCACAAGAAACAAAACTTTTCACTGTATACTAATACATGTGACAATCATAAATCAAATCAAATCAAATCAACAAAGGAATAGATTTCATCACTTCTGCTGGTGCTATGGATGCGTTGCAGAACTTGACTGGTGACCAGTGGCCGTTTCCCATACAATGTTCTGTCAGGATAAGTATGCATGCCGTTACGACCACAACAAATCGATGTGATGGCAGGATCCCATGGTTCTGGAGTCACATGCAGGTAAGACAGATTTCTATCCCTGAAGGTCATTAGTGAACCAGATGGGTTTAATTCCAAATTCTTAAATGTGAATCAGTGGGATTTGAACCCTGGGTCCCCAGAAAATTACCCTGGATCTCTGGATTACTAATCCAGTGACAATACCGCAACGCCATCACCTCTTCATTATCCAGCCCATCATTTATAGAGTGGTAATGAATAAATTCACACACACGTTTCTTGTATAATCAGTTTGTCGTCAAGGGTAGACAGGATCTAGACATTTCTCAAGAGTGAAAGGTGAAAGAATGCAATGGCAGGTTAACTAATACCACCTCACCTTGCACGTGGGTGGGAGGGGGGGGGCGAGGGTGAGGGACGGTATGATTCATGACTTGCCTATATCCATCTACACGCAGTTGGCAAAAGGCAAAATTTGTGTATCCACCTCATCTGAAGAATGGTCATGTGGTCTTGAAACATTAACTCTGTTTCTCTCTCCATAGATACTGCCAGATCTGCCAAGTTTTTCCAAAGTTTTTATCTCAGATTTCCAGCATCTGCAGTATTTTGCTTTTATTTAACCAATATCATTGTCTCACATTCCCCTGTTGGTTGTCTTAACATCACACAGGCAGAAGTGCCAGCTGTGACGCAGTTAGCAGCACCCTCAGTCTGAAGGTGGAGGCGGAGGCAGGAGGGAGTCCATGTCTCACTCTAGAGACTTCAGCATAAAGGTTTAGGCTGACGTTCCACTGTAGTACTGAGGGAGTGCTACACTGTCTTTCTGAACAGACTTTAAACTGAGATCCCATCTGTTTTCCCAGGTGGGCATGAAAGTTCCCATGTCAACATTTTGAAGAGCAAGGAAATTATTCCCGGGGCCCTGACCAATATTTATCCATAAAACGTCATCACAGAAACAGATTATCTAGTCATTACTACATTGCAGTTTGTGGAACCATGTTTTTACTCATTCATGGGATGTGGGCAACCGTCCATTAGAAAGTGCCCTTGAGAAGTTAAAATTAGATTTTAATTATTAGTATCACAAGTAGGCTTCCACTAACATTGCATTGAAGTTACTGTGAAAATCCCCTAGTCGTCACACACTCCAGCACCTGTTCGGGTACACTGAAGGAGAATTTAGCATGGCTAATGCATCCAAATAGCATGTCTTTTGGGCTGTGGGAGGAAACCAGAACACCTGGAGGAAACACATGCAGACACGGGGAGAACATGCAGATTCCAGACAGACAATGACCCAAACTGGGACTCAAACTAGGTCCCTGATGCTGTGAGGCAGCAGTGCTAATCACTGTGCCACTATGAATCCGTGGTGGTGAGTTGCCTTCTTAAACCACTACACGGTCTATTAGCAATGGGACTCAAAGATTTTGACCAAGTGAAGATGAAGGCACAGTGATATATTTCCAAATCCAAAGGAGTACTTTACCTTTCCAAAGGGATACACTTGCTATCTAAATGAATCCACAAAGTTCAGACTTTATTCTTATCTGGTCTAATCTGTACATCTTGGGATTCACACATCCGGCCTACTAAAATCCCACTTCAATGGAGGCAGTTTATAAATTAAATGGCCAGCTGCTCCCTTAAACTGCACATGTGCAATCCCTGGCCTGACTCCAATCCTGCCCCCACGGAAACAGGAAGTGCCATGTTCAGGGGCGGGACTTTGGAATTCCATGCTTATCCACCCATTTCTGGCAGAGCAGAGAGGCCCTCTCTTGCGGTGAAAATCCAGGCCCAAGTATTGGCTTTATAACACAGCATCATGTGGTTCCCAGGTATATTCAAACATTTTTGGGTTTCCTTTCACCGTGGTTAAATGCGCAACTGCACAACGCTCTGTATTAAATCACCAGAGACAGATATTGCACGTTTAGCAGTTTCTGCCATTATCATTTTTCAGCCTCAAAGAAGTTTGACAAATCATCCTAGGGTACTCTGCCAATCTTCCCTGTCATCCTTTGTGTCACTGAACTTTAGGTTTCCACCTCCCTACAAATATAGAAGTGAGGATGAAACTGTAGTTTGTAGAATATTGTATATACATACCTCTTTCATTAAACACTGCAGTCTGCTGGGTCTAACACGTTGTGTGTGTGTTGGCACTCACAGACATATATTAGATATCACAAAACATTGGGAAATAAACCAGCCTCACAAAGAGAATGAGTTGGTTTGATTGAGACTATAAAAGGGCTTCTCCCACCCAAACATGGCAGTTCTTTCACAGTAACATCAATGCAGTGTTAATGTAAGCCTACTTGTGACACTAATAAATAAACTTAAGCTCCTGTTGAACTGTCTCATTCATATGACCATAAGATATAGGAGCAGAATTAGCCCATTTAGCCTGTTGAGCCCATCGAGCATTGCTGATAAGTTTCTTTAAAGTTTTTTTTAAGAGTTTATTGATTAGTCACAAGTAGGCTTACATTAACACAGCAATGAAGTGCCAATGAAAATCCCCTAGTTGCCACACTCCGGCACCTGTTCAGGGACACAGAGGGAGAATTTAGCACAGCCCATGCACCTAACCAGCATGTCTTTTGGACTGTGGGAGGAAATCAGAGCATCCCGAGGAAACCCATGCAGACATGGGGAGAATGTGCAAACTCCACATAGACAGTGACCCAAGCCAGGACTTGAGCCCAGGTCTCTGGTGCTGTGAGGCAGCAGTGCTAACCAGTGTGCCACCCCAACACCACCCTCAACCCTTTTCTCCCGCTCTTCCCCCATAACCTTTGGTCCCCTTACCAGTCAAGAACCTACCTATCTCTATCTTAAATGCACTTGATGACCTGGCCTCCACAGTCTTCTGTGGCAATGAATTGCATAGATTCACCATCCTCTGGCTGAAGAAATTTCTCCTCATCTTGGTTCTAAAGGGTGGTCCCTTTAGTCTGAGGCTTTGCCCTCGGATCTGGTCTCTCCTACTGATGGAAAAATCTTCCCCATATCCATCCTATTCAAGCCTTTCATTATCCTGTAAGTTAGTCTGCTTGCCTTTCTCTCCTGGTGCTAACTACACTGGTGTGGACAATCTGTCCATGTTCCTTTCTAAACTGATTTTTTGAGCAGTCTGTTAGATATATTGTAGCGTAAGTGATACTAGGTGGCTACCAATGAATGTTAGCCAGTACTTTAATTACAGGGTCCGATAACTAATTGTTACGGATTATGACCTCATCTAAAACTATGGCCTACAATCTTATAATTCAATGGCAGCCATCAGCATCCTGAGTATAAGACCCTCTCCATACACAAAATACTCACATTGAATAATACAAATTGAAATAAAAGTGCAGTTCTGCTCTGTTATCTTTGATCACTTACTATCCAGGGCCCTCACAATATTGTTTCTTTTAAATATATTTCATTGTTACAGCGCTAGCATGGTTTATAGTGACATATAAGATAAGAAAAAACAGTATAGTTCAGAAACAAACCACTTTTATCAGCGGTATCTCTTGGGCAGGCACAGAATACTGAAAATGAGCGTTATCATCAAAACGCTTTGGTTTTCAACTAAACTGTTTAAAATAGACCAACCGTGAGAAAACAAGCAGCGCTTCTGAAACACATCTGCAATCACTTGTTTCATAACAAGGTGACAGAAAATATTACATTCCGGTCAAAGAGAATGTGAACACTTCTCTCAAAGATTTATGTTCTTGTCAGCTGATTGAATTAGAACGTCGTTCTGATATCGTATTCCCTGCATTTTGTTTTAAGCAAAACGGCTTCCTCGGAAACACAGCATGAAGACTTGGAGACTGCCATGATGGTAATTTGCAACTGTAAGGAAACAATCGGTGCTGATAAGAGACAATGCCACAACTATCAGCAAAGTTAAAGCTAGGATTTTGGAGCAGACACCCAATTTGGGAATGGGCTGTTTTTGAAGATGTCAAAATTGTAATTTGGACACCAGCGATAAATGCAACACAAAAGACCCCTGGACCATCCCCCACAGCCTCTTAACCTTTCTCAGCTTCAGTTCTGAATTAACGGAAGATGACAACCATAGTCAATCTCCAAGAAGAAAAAAAGGCAGAACACATCTCTTTTACATTTATATAATGGCTATAACATAACAAAAGGAGCAGAAAAAGACACCCAAACCTCATAAGGCAATACTCAGTTTAACTTCATTTACATTCATTCACAAGTAGGTTTACATTAATGCCGCAATGAAGTTACTGTGAAAATTTACTAGTCGCCATACTGAGGGAGAATTTAGCATGGCCAAACCAGCACATCTTTAGATCTGTGGGAGGAAACCGGGGCACCCAGTGGAAACCCACAGACCCGGGGAGAACGTGCAGACTCCACAGTTTTAGTGATGGCCAGAAACATATTTCAGGGGTCAGATAAATTAGATCCTTGAAAAGAGTGCAGATCTTAACAAAAGTGCTGTGATGGTAAAGTTGAGGTGCATCACAGGGTTATCTGAACATCTTCCTCAGAAAATTGATAAAGATGAAGGAAATACTGATGGAATGCAATGAGCAACTATTCTATCGATCATTTCCCTCAAACTCATTTGTAGTTTATTAAAAAACAGATTGAATATACAATTTCTCAATGTATGCACCACACATGCAAATATCCTTGACGTGGTATAGTGAATTTTCAATTCTACTTCTGTTCTTGCACTGTCTCCATGTCTAATGGCTTTGCTGATGAATTTGACCTACAAAAGTGCAAAACTTTCAAAAGACAGATGTCTGAACTCTCTGTGCTACAGTTGAGAATTGTGTTTACATATTAATATACATAGAAAAAGTGGCTGGTAACTAGATTAAAAAGGTAAGGACCCAACCACTAAAATAAATACAGGCATTTTCAAATTAATTAACTGGATGACAATCCATAAACTAATAATGGCTTCATCCACTTTAGGCTACCAGAACATCAGTGTCCTTTACTGTGACAAATTTAAGAAACAAAGTAATTAAGATGTTTAATTCTTGCTGTTAATTGTTAAAAACGCGAAACAACTTCCTACACATCTGGCAACAAGTGCCTCTAAATGTGACCTTGTGAAATAAGAATGGACAAAAAACATGGGCTAAGTTTCCACATGGCATATGTCAGAGCAAATACGATAAAAAAATTGCAAGCTTGTGAGAAAAATAATGCTGATCCCTGAAAATTCGGATGCATAATGCATGTTTTTTTTTCACTGAAACATGTAGCCTTAGTTGTCCAAAACTGGGTCTGTGATGCATGCGGATATTTCTGATGTAAGTCAGGCCAATTACTCGTTGTAGGTGAGGGCATTAGAATGTGCACATTGAGCTTTACTGGCACTATGTAAAATACAGTAAGAAGTCTCACAACACCAGGTTAAAGTCCAACAGGTTAATTTGGTAGCAAAAGCCACTAGCTTTCGGAGCTCTCCTTCATCAGGTGAGTGGGATTTCACTTCACAAACAGGGCATATAAAAACACAAACTCAATTTACAAAATAATGGTTGGAATGCGATCTTTACAGGTAATCAAGTCTTAAAGGTACAGGCAATGTGAGTGGAGAGAGAGTTAAGCACAGGTTAAAGAGATGTGTATTGTCTCCACCTGGGGCAGTTCAGGCAAGAGTGTTCTCTTTCTGTTGGGGAACACTTCAGCGGTCACAGGCATTCGGCCTCTGATCCTCGGGTAAGCGTTCTCCAAGGCGGCCTTCACAACACACAACAGCACAGAGTCACTGAGCACAGACTGATAGCCAAGTTCCGCACACATGGTTCATGTCACACTATCTGTAACCCCCACGACTTGCCAGCTTGCAAAATCTCCCTAACTGTCCTGGCTGGAGACAATACACATCTCTTTAACCTGTGCTCAATGCTCTCTCCACTCACATTGTCTCTACCTTTAAGACTTGATTACTTGTAAAGACTTGCATTCCAACCCATTATTTTGTAAATTGAGTTTGTGTCTTGATGTGCTCTGTTTGTGAACTGAAATCCCACTCATCTGATGAAGGAGGAGCGAGTGTTCCGAAAGCTAGTGGCTTTTGCTACCAAATAAACCTGTTGGACTTTAACCTGGTGCTGTGAGACTTCTTACTGTATTTACCCCAGTCCAACGCTGGCATCTCCACACTATGTAGAAAAGGCAGATCATCGGGTCAGATCACGACTTCACAGCAGAGCTGCCATTTTGGAGCTCAACACTCCAGCGAGTCTTGCACAGTTGAACGCTGACTTAGCGGCAGGAAGGATCGCCCACCGACCATCTTTAAAGAGATTATCAATTACATTGAGGCAAATTGATCATTGATTTCTCCTGGCTGTTGTTATGAATGTACAAATCTTTGGTGCTTTCTCAAATTCTCTACAGCTGCTGCCGTCTACAAGGAATGGCTGGTGAACTTAGTCCTGACTTCAAGGCATCTGCGCAAACTAGCTGCACCCAAACATAGATGCAGTATGGCCATCTTTTGTAACCTGCCGAACTGTAGTTTCCACCCGAGTCCTCCCACCGCCCCCACATTCCTCTCAAACAGACATGTGGACAACATCATCAATTCTGTCTATATACAAGACCATTGGGCATTGTAATTCAGTGGTTGTACTTCTGCAATAGAGCTGCACGGTGGTGTTAGAGATCATGCTTGGCATGGGCTTCCACCACAAGTTAGCTCGAAGTGTTCTCACGTTGTATGGAAGGAGGGCAGCCAGGCACAACAGTCAGTTCTGCTCCTCGGGGCACTGAGGCTGGTGTCAAAAGCTGCTAGATAGCTGCTTACATTGGTTGAGTTTATTTGTGGCAGCCTATCACTGAAAATACATGGTAGTTAATGTGCCGTAAAATGGCCAATACGCTGGACTCAATTCTGAAATAATAGCCAGCTCAGATTCTGTGAAATAGATTTAATCTCATCTAATTTTCAACCCTCCCAAACACAACTGTACCCTGCACTGCCAAACCTTTCAGTGGCTAGAGTACGCTAGTTTCTGCTGATTCAAATTCTAAGATAGCTTCCAACGTTACATCCAGGTCTCCTATTTAACCTTTTCAGATTAAGTAAGTGCAGAGAGAGGGAGGAATATCTGATTGGCCTTTTGCCACACTAGCACTGAACCACTGGTTAGCGCAGTTTTTATCCCGCAGCGGCCAAGAAATGGGGATGTGGCAGATCTCTGGGTTTTATACTCTATGCAAGAAATGGTCTTGGAAGCAGGAAAATTGAGGAACTCTCATGTCGCCGAGGATGCATAAGGCAACCATTTTGGATTAGCATTGGAGGGAATCTCGGTGAGGAATATCCTCCAGGTTCAGGAAAACCGCAAGAACATTTAGCAATAGAAAAATGAGATGTGGTACAAACTGCAGCACAGTGGCACAGTGGTTAGCGCTGCTGACTCACAGCGCCAGGGGCCCAGGATGGATTCCCGGCTTGGCTCACTGTCTGTGCGGAGTCTGCACGCTCTCCCTGTGTCCATGTGGGTCTCCTCCGGATGCTCCGGTTTCCTCCCACAGTCCAAAAGATGTGCTGGTTAGGTGCATTGGACATGCTAAATTTTCCCTCAGCTGCCAGAGTGTGGAGACTAAGAGATTTTCACAGTAACTTCATTGCAGTGTTAATGGAAGCCAACTAATGAATAAACTTTAAAAACTGTTACATTGAACTCTTACATAATGAGAAACATTGAACTTTATGATTCATTTTTGTTTAAAGGCCGTCCCGTTGCACAGAAGTTAACTTCTCTTACCCCCCCATTCAAGCCCTCCCATTGGCACAGCCCCTTGGCACTGTATAGGTAGTGCCCGGGCATGATCCTCTCACCCCTGAACGATGCACTCACCTGAGCTCCTCTGGGAGATCTGCTTGGCTGGTGTATATCTTGTGAGACCAGTTAGGTTTCACGCTCGTCTGCACTCACGCCGGTGTTAGTGGACTTTCCTCCAGGATGAGGGGATAATCCAGGCTTGGATGCTTGGTAGAATCCTACAGTGCTGAAAGAGGCCATTTGGCCCATCCAGCCTGCACAAGCAACAATCCCAGCCAGACCCTATCCCCTAATGATGTGTTACATTGCTGGTGGAGTCGGGGACAATTATGTTGCCTTTTTTAAATTAGCATGAAATGCCCTTCGAACATCTGGCGAGATTTTCCATTCCCCTCGAAGCTGGCTGGCAAAAAGGGCAGCAGAAAATCCCAACCTTTGGGCCATGTGAATAAATCTATGTCGAGGGAAGGCTGTTTCCAGACTCCTCTGATGAACAAACAGCAAGTTGTATCAGGCAGGACGAGGAATATCTTGGGGCACTCCTTTTACGGGCACAGTTTGCCTAACCACGATTCTTCTTGCGCCTGGCCCCTGCTGCTGCAGGAGAAATCCCAGCAGCAGTAGGAGGACGACCTTAAGTGACTATTAATTGGCCACCTAAAGGCCTCAAGGTGCCCCTTCTGCCATGGGTAAAATATCTGCAGAGGCGGGTGAGTGATGGCCATGGCATCCAGTTTTACATCTCCCTGCCACCACCCTACCCCAGGAGGAGTGTAAAATTCCTGCCGGGGTCAGCGACCTTTTTAGCTGACGAGGCTTTTCAACAAATTGACCTTACATCAAAACTGTTGAGAGCCACAAGATGTATTTTCCCTACCAAATGCTTGGCAAATTGCCAAGTGTCTCCAATAAAATGCATTATTTGCATATAGAAGAAGTAAAATACATGTAATGAATTCAGATATCTTTAGGAAAAAATCCAATTTAATAAAGATCTCTCTCTGAAGGCTGGAGTGGGGGCGGTGGAGGGTGGGGGTGTGATCTTCAGCCTGCGTTCACTGTCAGGGTAAAGAGTGGGGGGTGGGGCAGACTGTCTCCAATACTTGTGTGGAGACGGGTGGGGGTGTGGAGCACCCTCAACACTTACGTGATGGGGAGGGCCCCCAGTGCTTGTGAGGGACGAACGGGGAATCCGGGTCCATGGATGTTGGAAGGGAGCTTATTTTTACCGCAAATTGGAGTGCCCTTTAAAGATGGCGCTCTGTGGAGCTAGCCTTGCCAACTTGCCCACCAGAGTGATGGCACAAAACACATGCCCAGATTCGCTGTGCACTGAGTGCCAGAAAAGCTGGTTTGAAAACTGACGAGATGCTCGCTAGTTTTCAGTCAGAACCTTTTCAGACCAGATGACTTTAGAGAGTTTGATAGTAGGTGTTCTGACAGCAAATAATTTTAAGATCTACTTAAAAATATTATTTCCCTGCCCTAAAAATGGCTTCTTCTAAGGATTCATTCCAAACCCACTATTCCAGCTGTCTATGTGTTCAGCGGAGAATGAACATAAGAACATAAGAACATAAGAACATAAGAAATAGGAGCAGGAGTAGGCCATCTAGCCCTTCGAGCCTGCCCCGCCATTCAATAAGATCATGGCTGATCTGTCGTGGCTCAGTTCCACTTTCCCGCCCTCTCCCCATAACCCTTAATCCCCTCTCTTATCAAGAACCCATCAACCTGCTTCTTAAAAATATTTAGCGAGGCAGCCTCCACCACTTCAACGGGCAGAGAATTCCAGAGATTCACCACCCTTTGAGTGAAGAAGTTCCTCCTCAACTCCGTTCTAAACCGCCTCCCCTTTATCTTGAGGCTGTGCCCCCTAGTCCTACTGTCTTTTTTGAGCGGGAAGAGTCTCTCCACCTCTATCCTATCCATCCCATTCATCATCTTATACGTCTCAATGAGATCTCCCCTCATTCTTCTAAACTCTAACGAGTACAAGCCTAGTTTATTCAGCCTCTCCTCATAGCTCAATCCCCTCAACTCCGGTATCAGCCTAGTAAACCTCCTCTGCACTCCCTCCAGGGCCAAAATATCCTTGCGCAGGTGCGGCGCCCAAAACTGCACACAGTACTCCAGCTGCGGCCTCACCAATGCCCTATACAGCTGCAGCAAGACCTCCCTACTTTTATATTCAATCCCCCTCGCTATGAAGGCCAGCATCCCATTCGCCTTCCTGACCACCTGCTGCACCTGCAAGCTGGGTTTTTGCGACTCATGCACAAGGACCCCGAGGTCCCTCTGCACCGTCGCCTGCTGCAGTTTTTCGCCACGTAAGTAATGGGTACAACCTCTGCGTTTGCACATGGTGATCACTTAATCTAAGCTGAAAAACTGATGGGGAAGAAGTCAAGCCTCTTTTCCCAAAAAGAGAGCAAACAGAGATTAAGTTTAGTTATTAGTGTCACATGTAGGCTTACATTAACACTACAATGAAGTTACTATGAAAATCCCTCAGTCGTCAGACTCTGGCATCTGTCCGGGTGCACTGAGAGAGAATTTAGTATGGCCAATGCACCTAACCAGTACGTCATTTGGACTGTGGGGGAAAACCAGGGCACCCAGAGGAAACCCAAGCAGACACGGGGAGAATGTGCAGACTTCACGCAGACAGTGACCCAAGCTGGGATTCGAACCCAGGTGTCTGGCGTTGTGACTAACCACTGCCACGTGACACACAATATCCTTATCTGGTTTTCTTCACTGTAAGTTTGTCAATAATGTTATCTTTAAAGCAAACTTTAACTTAATTCAATGCAACTTAAGTTAATGTTCCAACTGATTGATTCTCACAATTAAAAAAAACTTTCTAGTAGCACTTTGAGAATAATTAGCAACTTACCTCTCAGAGGAACAATAATAGTTGTAACCATAAAATCTGTTCCTCAGACCAGAGACATTATCTATAACCACAGTCAAGCTAAATATTCAGATGATTAAAATAATCATAAAGTGCAGCTCCATGATCCCACTTTTATGCCCATAATAAAACACATCTCTGAATTTTTTTAAAGGTCTTCTCAGATTAACACGATCCAATTGGAAAGGCTGGGAGCCACTAATGAGATGTTAAAGAGCTGCATGTGGCTCCAGAGCTGAAGCTATAATCATTAGATGAGGGAAATTTCAAAGAATTTTACTATGTTTTTGGGTAAAGCAAGTTAATATTAGCAATTCCCAGTTGTACCAGATTCACATAAAAAGTCAAAGAAGGATGAACACGGACATAATAGAGAACATAGAAGAGTACAGCACAGGAACGGGCCCTTTGGCCCATGATGTTGTGCTGAATATGACCCCGAAATTAAACTAATCTTTTATGCCTGCCCTTGGTCCAAATCCCTCTATTTCTTGCACATTCATGTGCTTATCCACAAGTCCCTTAAGTGCCCCTATCATATCTGCCTACGCCACCACCCTGGCAGCTTTCCAGACATTCTCTGTGTGAAAAACTTGCCCCTCACATCTCCTTTGAACTTCCCCCTCTCACCTTGTGTGCATGCCGCTTGGTATTAGACATTTCAACTCTGAATAATAGAATAGAATCCCTACAATACAGAAGAAGGCCATTTGGCTCATTAAGCCTGCACTGATAACAATCCCACCCAGGCTCTATTCCCATAACCCCGCACTTTTACCCTGCTAATCCGCCTGAAACTAGGGTTAATTTAGCATGGCCATTCAACCTAACCCACACATCTTTGGACTGAGGGAGGAAACCGGAGCACCCGGAGAAACCCATGCAGACACGGGGAGAACATGCAAACGCCACACGGTCGGTGACCTGAGGGCAGAATTGAACCTGGGTCCCTGCCGCTGTGAGGAAGCAATGCTGACCACTGTGCCACCATGCTGCCCATCTGGGGAAAAGATTCTGGCTGTCAACCCTATCTACGCCTCTCATTATTTTATAGACTTCTATAGTCTCCTCTCAGCTTCCGCTGCTCCAGAGAAAACAACTCTAGTTTGTCCATCCTCTCCTTAGATCTCAGATCCTCTAATATAAACATAGCTCTTGTTCGATATGTGGGTCAATCATTTGATTTTGGAGAGCCCTTTCTTTCAAATTAATCATGCTGCGTCCAGCTGGAAATTGGTATCTGTGATTTGCTAAACAATTGAATCTATTTATTTTGTTGTCAAATATTTGTAGGAAGGTAATTTTCTGAAGGAGCAGAAAATAAATTCTAATTCTTAGGCATATAATTTCTTAGCACCTTCCCCTTTGTCAGTCTATCAATGTTTATGCTTTGTTCCATCTTGTTTCTCTATAAAAAGGCCAATTCCCTGCTTGGAGAGCAAAACAAATTATGAAAGGGATTGTACAACAGACAAAAAAAATCAAATATTGGCCACATGTGTACAACATGCCAAAAGCTTCGTTTTGCTACATTCCTGAGTCTTGTGTATTAAGTTTTGTGTCACAGCCAGTTCTCTTATTCCCCATTTCCAGATTTTTGTTCCAAAGATCCACGCTGATGCAACCATAGACCAGGTTATTATGAAATTGACTCTGAGGTTCACATATAGCTCTTATCCCTGTGCTTGCTGGCTACGCTGGCTCCTGGTCCACCGATAATAATATATTAAACATTTCATCTTCATATCCAAACTAACCCCCTCCCCTACCCCGCAGTTTCTATCTCGGAGACCTGAACAAGTCCTCCAATCCTCAAAATCTTTGCCTTCCTCTAGCTCGGGTTTCTTAAGGTTTAAAGTTTATTTATTAATCACAAGTAGATCACATTTACTGTGAAAATCCTCTCATTGCCGCACTCCAGTGCCTGTTTGGGTACAGAGGGAGAATTTAGCATGGCCAATGCACCTAACCAGCATGTCTTTCGGATTGTGGGAGGAAACCGGATCACCCGTAGGAAATCCACAGTGACACGTGCATGCAGATGGTGACCCAAGCTGGGAGTTGAACCCAGGTCCCTGGTGCTGTGAGGCAGCAGTGTTACCCACTGTGCCACCATGCTGCCCGTGAACCCTCAGCTACCTTTGCCCACCACTGGTGGCTTTGCTTTCAACCATTTAAACTCTACACTCTGGCAATGCCATTCCCAAAATGCTCCACTTCTCTTCCATCCTTTAAGATCACTCTTAAAACTTTGCTCTTTAACCAAGCTGTTTGAGACGTGTTCTGATATTTCCTTCTTTAAGTAGCATCACTTTTTTGCCTTGATTATACTCCATATGACATTTTCCAAAATTAGTGGTGCTGCTTAAATGCAAATTTTGGACATATTTGTCGTTCCTTCTTGTTGATGAAGAGTTTTTCCCAGGTCTTTCTGCTGTATTACTCTCTGACATCTATTCAATTGTATGGTTGAGTTTTTGATGCAGACGGAGGATGAGAAAGTAGGGTCCCGGACCTGTGTCCTCTGTTTGAACAGAGGGGAGTACGATAGGATGAGAGAGGAATTGGCGAATGTAGATTGGGGGCGCAGATTGGTCGGTAGGACTGCTGAGGAACAGTGGAGGATCTTTAAGGAGATCTTTTTCGGTGCTCAGCAGGAATATATTCCAATGGTAAAGAAGGAACGTAGGAGAAGGGATAATCAGCCGTGGTTATCAAAGGAAATAAAGGAGAGTATTAAATTAAAAGCTGATGCGTTTAGACTGGCTAAAAGTAGTGGGTGAGTAGAAGATTGGGAGAGGTTTAAAAATCAATAAGGAATGACTACGAAGTTGATAAAGAAAGGAAGGATAGACTATGAAGCTAAACTAGCACTAAATATAAAAAAGGACAGTAAGGGTTTTTACAAATGTATAAAGAGGAGGAGGCTGGCCAGAGTGAATGTTGGACCCTTAGAGGATGAGAGGGGGGATTTAGTGGTGGGAGATGAGGAAATGGCTGAGTCCTTAAATAAGTTTTTTGCCTCGGTCTTCACGGAGGAGGACACGAATAGTTTGCCAGATATTCAAGATAGAAGGATGGTAGGAGTTGAGGGCCTGAATGCGATGACTGTCACTAGAGAGGTAGTGCTTGATAGACTAGCAGGACTGATGGTGGACAAGTCCCCAGGACGGAATGGAATGCATCCCAGGGTTCGGAAGGAAATGGTAGGGGTGATAGTAGACGCCTTAGTGATTATTTACCAAACTTCGCTGGATTCCGGGGAAGTGCCGGAAGATTGGAAAACGGCTAATGTTACGCTGCTGTTTAAAAAAGGTGGCAGGCAAAAGGCAGGGAATTATAGGCCGGTTAGTTTAACATCTGTTGTTGGAAAAATGCTGGAATCCGTCATCAAAGAAAAAATAGCGAGGCATCTTGAGAAGAATTGTTTGATAGAGCAGATGCAGCACGGATTCGTTAAGGGGAAGTCACGTTTGACAAATTTATTGGAATTCTATGAGGATGTGACTAGTGCGGTAGACAGAGGGGAACCGGTGGATGTGGTGTTTCTCGATTTTCAGAAGGCATTTGATGAGGTGCCGCACAAAAGGTTGCTTCAGAAGGTTAGGGGGCATGGAGTTGGGGGTAAAGTGTTAGCGTGGATAGAGGATTGGCTGTCTAATAGAAGGCAGAGAGTTGGTATCAATGGTGCTATTCTGATTGGCGTTTGGTAACTAGTGGAGTGCCACAGGGATCGGTGCTGGGGCCTCAGCTATTTACCATTTATATAGGTGATCTGGAGGAGGGGGCTGAGTGTAGGGTGTCAAAATTTGCTGATGACACAAAGATGAGTGGAAAAGCAAATTGTGCGGAGGGTGTGAAAAGTCTGCAGAGGGATCTAGATAGGCTGAGCGAGTGGGCGAGGACCTGGCAGATGGAGTACAATGTTAGCAAGTGTGAGGTTATTCACTTTGGCAGGAATAATAGTAGGAGGGATTACTATTTAAAGGGCGAAAAGCTGCAGCATGCTACGGTGCAGAGGGACCTCGGGGTCCTTGTACATGAGTCGCAAAAACCCAGTCTGCAGGTGCAGCAGGTGATCAAGAAGGCGAATGGGATGCTGGCCTGAGGGGGATTGAATATAAAAGTAGGGAGGTCTTGCTGCAACTGTATAGGGCACTGGTGAGGCTGCAGCTGGAGTACTGTGTGCAGTTTTGGTCGCCGCACTTGCGTAAGGATGTTTTGGCCTTGGAGGGGGTGCAGAGGAGGTTCACTAGGCTGATACCGGAGATGAGGGGGTTGGACTATGAAGAGAGACTAAATAGACTGGGTCTGTACTCGTTGGAGTTTAGAATGATGAGGGGGGATCTTATAGAGATGTATAAGATAATGAAGGGGATGGATAGGGTAGAGGTAGAGAGATTCTTCCCGCTCAGAAAGGACAGCAGGACTAGAGGGCACAGCCTCAAGATAAGGGGGGTGCAGTTTAGAACGGAGTTGAGGAGGAACTTCTTCCCTCAAAGGGTGGTGAATCTCTGGAATTCTCTGCCCGTTGAAGTGGTGGAGGCTACCTCGCTAAATATATTTAAGTCATGGGTAGATAGGTTTTTGGTAGGCAAGGGAATTAAGGGTTATGGGGAGAAAGCGGGAAAGTGGAACTGATCCACTTCAGATCAGCCATGATCTTATTGAATGGCGGGGCAGGCTTGAAGGGCTAGATGACCTACTCCTGCTCCTACTTCTTATGTTCTTAATTGGAATCTATGCCATCACGTCTATAATGCTTACAAAAGAATATTTTTACTCCTAAAGACCAAATGCTATCCGCTTGTAAATTAGATTTTCGACCACAATAATCAACAGCACGGGTAATTCAAACTCCTGTCTGTAAATAACACATTGGGTATTTTTTTTACACAATAGTGTTATCTTTGAACTAATCTGCTGTTGTCTTCTTTAGTACTCGAATGGCAAAGTGTTCAGCTTTTGCAATACAATTGCATCGTCGAGTTTATTTGATAACCAGCTGCTAGAATTTTTAAAAATAGGTGACTCACTGTTCAAAAGGTTTAACTAAAATAGCACAGGCATCCAGATTTCCCTCTCTGGGTCTCTGCTGGCCAACTAACAAGCGCAATGGACCCGAGTCTGACACACTCCTACAGGGAGAGTGTGGGGCTGTTTTTCCTCTGCTCTGACCCTCTACCAGGTGCAGCTCCTGGCAATGCCTGTGTACCCACGCCACTGCAGCCATCGATGAAACCATAGCAAAATATAAAAAATATTTCACGGAGAACTTTATCATAATATAGACTGGCAATAAATGAAGTCTAGCCAATGATCCCCATGTCCCACGAGTGAATTAAAAAAACACTCATCACTGCTGTGTGGGAGTACAGCGTGACCTTGTTGGAATTGTGGTGTTTTAGGTAACACATTGTTGTTTGTATGATACGAAAACAGAAAATGCTGGAAAATCTTAGCGCATCTGTGGACAGAGAATAGAGCCAACATTTCAAGTCAAGATGACTCTTTGTCTATTCTCTCTCCGTTTTCTGTTTTTTGTTTCAGATTCCAGCACCTGTAATAATTTGCTTTTATCTTGTTGTTTGCATGATGTTCAGTCTGTAAACTGGTGTAATGACTTCAATCAGGCCATTGAAGTTGACCTGTTAAAGTGTGAACTCCCTGATTAAGGATCCAATGTACGGGTAAATCAGGGAGCCTTTGCCTTGTACTTAAATGGGAATGTCAATTCCTCTGACACCCCCGGAGACAGACTGCTAACTGCTCGCACTCTGTGTACTGCTGTTGTAATTGTAAATAAAGAGATTCTGGTGAAGGGACTTCAGCCGCTGCAGACTTATTACAACAGACTATCGTGTTTCCTCCATTACAACAGTGACCACACGTTAAAGATACTCCTCTCTTGGTTACAAAATGTCTTGGGGTGTCCTCAGGTTGTGAGCAGCATATTTCTCAAAGAAATATATTAAAAGATGGCACTCTGAGTCCAAAACTCACTTTTTACGAGAACACAGAAATAAATCAGTTTAATTTGACCTTTTCCTGCATAGTTGATGCGGTTGTGGATAGGAAGCTACTGTTCTAGGCAGTTCCTCTTTTGGAGACAGTTAACCAAAACGGACTTATTTTTATAATTCATATTTATGTAACTTAAAAAAAAGCTATGGGCACAAGCTGTTGTAACAGGTTGACTCCTGACAGAGGAAGTTCCTGCCTATGCTTGCTCTAACATCTGAAAAGAACCATGATATTAAAGCTGGACACTAATACGTGGGACATGGGCATCGCTGGCTAGCCAGCATTTATTGCCCATCTCTAGTTGTCCTTGGAGGGCAGTTGAGAGTCAACCACATTGCTGTGGCTCTGGAGTCACACGTAGGCCAGGCCAGGTAAGGATGGCAGATTTCCTTCCCTAAAGAACATTCGTGAACCAGATGGATTTTTCTGACAATTGACAATGGTTTCACGGTCATTGATAGATTCTTAATTCCAGATTTTTTTTATTGAATTCAAATTCCACCATCTGCTGTAGTGGGACTTGCTGCGAGTTACAATATGGGCAGCAGAGTTTTGGTGGACCTCAGGTTTATGGAGGGGAGAATATGAGAAGCTAGCCAAAAGTGCATCGGAACAGATAAGAGAAGTGATAATGAAGGCACTAGTCAGAGTTTCAGCAGCAGATGAGATAACACGGGGCAAAACCGGGCCTTGCTACAGAGGTGGAGGTGGATGGGCTTAGTGATGGCCCAAATATGAGATTGGAAGCTCATCTCCTGGGAGATTCTCCTGGGAATCTTAATGGGCAAGACAGAAAATTTGAAGGAACATTCAAAGATCCATTGAGCTTGGGTGGGAATTTCCAGTCTTGGGGCATGTGTGACCGGAGAATCCAGTCCCAAGATTGCGAAGAGATCTCAGACTGTTGCTGGGGCGAGGGAAAGGGAACGGGAGAAAGTGACCTGGCAGAGAAGCTGTATTGTGCACAGTCCACTGATGCAATACAAGAGGCAGTTTAATCTCTAAATAAGCCAGGAAAACGAACACCAAAATAAAAGCAAAATACCACAGATGCTGGAAATCTGATATGAAAAAAGGAAATGCTGCAAAACTCAGTACGTCTGGCAGCTTCGGTGAAGAGAAAATTAGTTAACATTTCGAGTTCAATATGACTCCGGAACCATTAACTCTGTTTCTTGCTCCATCGGAAAAGAAGTATATTTGCTGGTTCACCTCCTTCCAGTGGTGTGAACTGCTCCTTCCGTTCCCATTCAACCTGTCTTGCCAAGTCTACTCTATCTCAACACTCCACTCAGCCACTTACATTTCAATAGCACCCATCTTTCACTTGCTGTGTTTTTCCTCACCTTCCTGTATATTCAAGGAAGCTTTGGAGAGAGTGCACGGAAGGTTCACCAGGGTGTTGCCCAATCTCGAGGGTGTTGACTGCAAGGAGAGATTGAATAAACTAGGATTGTTTTCATTGGAAAGACAGAGGCTGAGGGGAGACCTGATAGAGGTCTACAAAATTGTGAGAGGCATAGGCAGGGTGGATAATCAGAGGCTTTTTTTCCCAGGGTGGAAGGGTCAATTACAAGGGAGGCACAAGTTCAAGTAGAGAGGAGGAAAGGAGATGCGGGGAAGGTTTTTCATGCAGAGAGTGATGGGTGCCTGGAACACGTTGCCAGAGGAGATGGTGGAAGCAGGCACATTAGCAACATTTAAAAGGCATAAGAACATAAGAAATAGGAGCAGGAGTAGGCCATCTAGCCCTTCGAGCCTGCCCCGCCATTCAATAAGATCAGGCTGATCTGTCGTGGCTCAGTTCCACATTCCCGCCCTCTCCCCACAACCCTTAATCCCCTTGCTTATCAAAAACCTATCAACCCGCGTCTTAAAAATATTGAGCGAGGCAGCCTCCACCACCTCAACGGGCAGAGAATTCCAGAGATTCACCACCCTTTGAGTGAAGAAGTTCCTCCTCAACTCCGTTCTAAACCGCCCCCCCTTTATCTTGAGGCTGTGCCCTCTAGTCCTACTGTCCTTTCTGAGCGGGAAGAGTCTCTCCACCTCTATCCTATCCATCCCATTCATCATCTTATACGTCTCAATGAGATCTCTCCTCATTCTTCTAAACTCTAACGAGTACAAGCCTAGTTTATTCAGCCTCTCCTCATAGCTCAACCCCCTCAACTCCGGTATCAGCCTAGTAAACCTCCTCTGCACTCCCTCCAAGGCCAAAATATCCTTGCGTAAGTGCATCTGGATGGGTGTATTAATAGGGAGAGAATAGAAGGATATGGACCAAGTAAGAGCAGAAGGTTTTTTTTAGCTTAGTTGGGGAATCTCATGATTTGCTTGGGCTTGAAGGGCCAAAAGGCTGTTCCTATGCTGTACCTTTCTTTCTTCTTTTTTCTATATCCATGCGTTGTTGCCACTTGTACAAATACAGCTGCAGTGTGATGTCTCTGCCTGATAGTCACTCTCACTGGATGCACTGCACCCATCAATAAATATCTGACCTTCGCTTAGGCACAGACCTGTTTTTATCCTTGTGGGAAAGCACAAAGCACAAGGGAGAGAGAGTTATAGAACTGCAGATGAACTGACATGAAGCTCCCAAACGTAAAGATTAAAGTTTATTTATTTGTCACAAGTAAGGCTTACATTAACACCGCAATGAAATTACTGTGGAATTCCCCGAATCACCACAGTCCAGCACCTGTTCAGGTTAATGCAACTAACCAGCAGTTTTTTCCTAATGTGGGAGGAAACCGGAGTACCCGGAGGAAACCCACGCAGACACAGGGAGAATATGCAAACTCCACACAGACAGTGAATCAAGCCCGGGTCCCTGGTGCTGTGAGGCAGCAAGGCTAACCACTGTGCCACCTTGTCCAAAGATGGATAGCCTGTCACATCTGCATCCTTCTTTAATGGAAGTGGTGAGGCTGAGAACTGGCAGGTGGCTTGTGACAGAATGAAGAATAGAAGAAAAACATTGTGGAGATTAGAAATAAAAACAGAAGGTGTTGTAAAAACTCAGCAGGTCTGGCAGAATCTGTAGAGAGAGAAACAGTTGATATTTTGAGTCAAATAGGACTTTATTTCAGAATTCAGAAGAAAAGGAGAGTCATAGTCAAGTCGAAACATTAACAATGAATGAAATGACCACACACACACACACACACACACACACACACACACACACACACACACACACACACACACACACACACACGCTTTATTTCATCAATAGCTGATGTATAAGAAGACAGAATGGTGACTGTCCAGATTGTTATTTTGCTAGGACTAATTCATATCTCTGTCTTTTACCTTCCAGGGGTCTTACACATACAACAATAGTCACTGCAAATCGCATAATGATGATTCCTCAGAGGATCTCATTCATAAGAACATAAGAAATAGGAGCAGGAGTAGGCCATCTAGCCCTTCGAGCCTGCCCCGCCATTCAATAAGATCATGGCTGATCTGTCGTGGCTCAGTTCCACATTCCCACCCTCTCCCCATAACCCTTAATCCCCTCGCTTATCAAAAACCCATCAACCCGCTTCTTAAAAATATTTAGCGAGGCAGCCTCCACCACTTCAACGGGCAGAGAATTCCAGAGATTCACCACCCTTTGAGTGAAGAAGTTCCTCCTCAACTCCGTTCTAAACTGCCCCCCCTTTATCTTGAGGCTGTGCCCCTTAGTCCTACTGTCCTTTCTGAGCGGGAAGAGTCTCTCCACCTCTATCTTATCCATCCCATTCATCATCTTATACGTCTCAATGAGATCTCCCCTCATTCTTCTAAACTCTAACGAGTACAAGCCTAGTTTATTCAGCCTCTCCTCATAGCTCAACCCCCTCAACTCCGGTATCAGCCTAGTAAACCTCCTCTGCACTCCCTCCAAGGCCAAAATATCCTTGCGTAAGTGCGGCGACCAAAACTGCACACAGTACTCCAGCTGCGGCCTCACCAATGCCCTATGCAGCCGCAGCAAGACCTCCCTACTTTTATATTCAATCCCCCTCGCTATGAAGGCCAGCATCCCATTAGCCTTCCTGACCACCTGCTGCACCTGCAGGCTGGGTTTTTGCGACTCATGCACAAGGACCCCGAGGTCCCTCTGCACCGTCGCCTGCTGCAGTTTTTCGCCACGTAAGTAATAATCCTTCCTACCACTATTCCTACCAAAGTGGACCACCTCACACTTGCCAACATTAAATTCCATTTGCCAGTTCCTGGCCCATTCGCCCAGCGCAGACTCTCCACACCCTCCGCACAATTTGCCGTTCCACCAATCTTGGTGTCATCAGCAAATTTCGACACCATACACTCGGTTCCCTCCTCCAGATCATCTATATAAATGGTGAATAGCTGAGGCCCCAGCACCGACCCCTGGGGCACTCCACTAGTCACCATCCGCCAATCCGAATAGCACCCATTAACCCCCACTCTCTGCCTCCTATTTGACAATCAATCCTCTATCCACACCATTCCTGCCTGAGAAGGTATAGTCAGCACAGATATTTGTGAGAACAGTTGTGTGTTTTCACCTGTTGGGTTTTCTCAATTCACTAGTGAACATGAACAGAAACAGGTGGGAAGGACAGAACAGAAAGACTTTACATCCTCCTGTATCCAAATCACTTTACAATCATTGAAGTACCTTTGAAGTACTTTTTAAGTTTGAAGTTAAGTTTTTCTTACTAGTGTCACAAAAAGGCTTACATTAACACTGAGATGAAATTATTGTGAAAATCCCCTAGTCATCACATTCTGGTGCCTGTTTAGGTACACTGAGGAAGAAATTCGCACGGCCAATGTGTTTAACCAACATGTCTTTCAGAGGAAACTGGAGCACCCAGCGGAAACCCACACAAACAATGTTCAAACTCCGTACAGACAGTGATCCAAACAGGGTATTGAACCTGAGTCTCTGGCACTGTGAGGCAGCAGTGCTAACCACTGTGCCACTGAAGTGTCGTCGCTGTTGTAATGTAGGAAGCTGTGGTGGAGGTGTGGGGATGGGGAAGTTGTTCTTAATGGACATAGATGTTGAACCTTAGAGACTAATAGGGTGAAATGGATAATTCAGCAACTCAGTCAGGGGCTGACAGACGTGTTGTATATTACTGGATCCTCCTGTCACTTCAATGGATGTGTTCAGAAAAAAAACTGGTTGACAGTCTAGGTTGATGTCATGTGCGACGTGAGACCAAATCACGACTTGCACACCTGATGACAAATACCAAATACAAATGAAGTCGGTGTTGGAAGGATGGATGGGACTGGTTTTGCACTGAGCTCACTTATCCTGAAGATACTTGACTCCATTCTCCTCAGATGTCAACCATTCAGCTCTGTCCAAGGTTATTTTATTCCCAAGTATTGTGCTTCAATTAGCTCAGTTGGCTGGATGGCTGGGTTATGATGTGTAGCGATGGGTTCAATTCCTGTACCTGCTGAGGTTATTCATTCTTTACCTTGCCTCTTGCCTGAGGTGTGGTAATCCTCAGATTAAATCACCAATTCTCAAAGGGGAGAGCGGCCTATGGTCATCTGAGCTGATGGCAACTTGAATTATTGGGAACCAAACTTGCAAGCTGTGAGGTTGGCTTTCGGGATGTCTTGATATCTCAGTCTGGAATCTTCTCTGATGCGGATTCCCATGCTCAGCTGGCCTTTAATATGTGAGAATCCTCCATGGGAACCACACAACTGACCCAGTGCTGATATTCTCGATGCACTTAGCAAGAGCCTCAGTATTGGAGATCTTGTCCTGTTTCAAGTGGGTCTCAGACAGCGAAACTGGAATGATTCCAGTTGCTTCATGTGATGTGGGTTGGTTGTCCAAGTCTCATTCCCAGAAAGAAGCGATATAAAAACCACTTGGACCTTTGTTCTGAGACGAACTCCATGTTCTTTCCAAAGTCAAGCATACCAAATGGTAAGCTTGCCTTTGCGAGGTGATAGTTCATTTTTGCCACTGAGTATAGTTTCACTGGAGAGGATAATCCAAGATACCTAAACCACGGCGAAGGGGTGTGTTGTTGACAGTAACTGTGAGGTCTTGGAATACGTGGTCAGGAACAGGCAGATGTCTTCTTCAAGCTTATACTTAGACCAAAGTGTTCTGAGGCTGAGGCAAAGCAAGCAGCTGAAAGTCCTCTGGAGTACGTGATATGACAGCACAGTTATCAGCGAACAAGAGTTCACTCAGTAGCTGTTTGGTAACCTCTGTGCAGGCCTTGAGCCTCTGCAAATTGAAGAGGTTACTCTCTGTCCTGAATTGATATGTTCAGCTGTGTAAAGATCTTTGCAAGCATGCTGGAGCATAACCAAGAGGAAATAGCAAGCAGAGCTGGAATCATTACACTGCCTTGCTTAGTGCTGGCGGATGGTGTCAGGAAAGGTTACACCATTTTATATCACCCTGACCAGCATGCCATTGCGAACGATGCTGATCATCGCTTTCAGGACATTCATATCAGTCCAGATCTTTCCATGGCCTTTCCGGTTTACTGTGTCCAAAGCCTTGGTAAGGTCAACGAGTATCATAAGAACATAAGAAATAGGAGCAGGAGTAGGCCATCTAGCCCTTCGAGCCTGCCCCGCCATTCAATAAGATCATGGCTGATCTGAAGTGGATCAGTTCCACTTTCCCGCTCTTTCCCCATAACCCTTAATTCCCTTGTCTGTCAAAAACCTATCTACCCATGACTTAAATATATTTAGCGAGGCAGCCTCCACCACTTCAATGGGCAGAGAATTCCAGAGATTCACCACCCTTTGAGTGAAGAAGTTCTCCCTCAAATCCATTCTAAACTGCCCCCACCTTATCTTAAGGCTGTGCCCTCTAGTCCTGCTGTCCTTTCTAAGCAGGAAGAATCTCTCTACCTCTACCCTGTCCACCCCTTTCATTATCTTATATGTCTCTATAAGATCCCCCCCCATCCTTCTAAACTCCAACAAGTACAGACCCAGTCTATTCAGTCTCATCACAGAGGTTTGTGGGGCTTCTGTTTAATTTGTGTGAAGATCGTGGGGGGGGAGTTCACCAGCCCGGTTCATCACTGTCGGGAATCCCAATGTCCTGTTGAATTGGGCGGGCAGCTAAACTGGGATTCCCGTCAGGCAGCAAACCTGTCGCCATTTACCTGACCCACTTCGCCTGCAGCTGTCGAGCAAAACTAGGATGTTTATAAAGACTGCAGTTAGGAACAATTGGGGGTACTTCAGATGCATTCAACTGGGAGGAGAAAGAGAAATTAATGGACCTTACGCCCGCTGTGTAAAAACCATAAAGCTGTCAATCAAAAGTTTATTAAAGGCCCTGGAATGAAATTCAATGAGAACAAAGGGTTTTCAAAGGATTTCCAAAGACTTTAAAGGCTGGCAATGGCTTTGAGCTTTCTAGGAAGGTTCAGAGACTTGAAACAAATGTAGTGTTACAAGAATGGGTCTGAGTGAGCAGCTGTGGGGAAGGGATTCCCACCCCCTCACGCTCCAGTAAAACAACTTCTCATGTGAGTCAGAGGACTCCAAATGGATATTCTGACACCTGCAACTTCTTAGAGAGAGAAAGGGGAATCTCTTCTGCCAACTGGCGTGCCACTGGGATTTGGAAGTCTTTCAGATGCCCGGAGGGCATGGAGATTGAAGTAACCAGGCCACTTCAAAGTTTTCAGAGTACACACACAAGAATTTCCCAAAGACAGAGAGGGCAGTCCAGCCCAATTATATTATCCTGGAGTCTAGAAGCTAAGAGCATTGTGCACTTTGTCGAGAAGCTTAGCTATTGCTTGACTGTTGTTGTTGACCCAGTCTTGGTGCCTACATTATGATGCAGCATCCTTTAATATTTTCCGACAACCTTCAATGACAACGTCGTCCTCTGGGAAATCAGCAATTCCTGTTTCTAGCTTGTGTTCTTGTCTCTTGGCATGCCTTTAAGAAGTTATTTCAAGCTTCCCTTGTGGGTTGACTCTGTCCTAAAGCGGCTTAGATTTTATCTTCAAAGACACAATGCTCCTGACAAGCCAATAATCAGGCCAGCATTCTGCACATCCAAGGCAGCGTGTGGAGAGCACGTCCTTGCAATCTCTCTGTTGTACAATAACATAGTCCAACATCTGCCAATGTTGGATCCGCAGTAATCCATGTTGTTTCTTATTGCCTGCTTGCTGCAAGACCCCTGTGTTTCTGATGGAGAAGGAGCTGACCACTGGACTTTGCTGTGTCAATACTACTGAACTCTAGTTGTTGTTATTCCTCTTCTCACAAGGCAGATTTTCACCTGTTCCCAGAGCGAGGTTTTTCCTGGAAAGGATGACTAGCTAGAGATTTGAGATGTGCCACTCTGATCAAGCATGGCTGACCAGGAGTCTCTCCTGCTCTCACTTCCTGCTATTGCTGGGGGATTTTTCTAGGCTGATTCTGAACTTATGAATGCACATTCCTTGGCCAACAAGTCCTGGGGTGGGACTGGATCCCAAAGTTTCTGGCTCAAGAGGCAGAAACACTGCCACTCCATCACAAGACCTCTCTAAGCTTTAGTACCCATCTCCACGGATTAAAATCTTGGCCCACTGATCATTGAAATCACTAAGAATAATTAGTTTGTCCTGTTTGGGCATTCCTCGAATTCTGTTGCTGAAGCCATCATAGAATGCTTCTTTGACCTCGCTGGGTGTGTCATTGTTGGGGTTACGGGCAAGAGTTTAATGGAAAGCCATGAGGTGATCACTGTTGCCTGTAGGTAGTGAGTGCTGGTTCAGATTGAATGGCAAAACCCATGTCTGACTGTTGAAATTGGTCCTTCAATTTGATAATCCAGCCGATATCTTCATGTTTAAACTCCTCAGTGAGCCTTGTTTGGCTTAGGGTTGTCATGTCAAAGTGAATAGCGTTCTAGCATTGAGGGCTGTTCTGCACGCTGGCCTCACATCGATATCTAAAAGTGTTTTGGCATTCCATTAATTGAGCTTCGAACGATGACCAGTAGTCTTATAGTGTAGTTTATAGTGTGTTAGCGTTTATAAACAGGGGGTTTGAGTTTAAGAGCCGTGGGGTTATGTTGCAACGATACAGGACCGTGGTGTGACCACATTTGGAATATTGTGTGCAGTTCTGGTCACCTCACTATAAGAACGATGTGGAAACATTGGAGAAAGTGCAGAGGAGATTTACCAGGCTGCTGCCTGGCTTGGAGGGTAGATCTTATAAGGAAAGGTTGAGGGAGCTGGGGCTTTTCTCTTTAGAGCAGAGGAGGATGAGAGGCGACTTAATAGAGGTTTATAAGATGATGAGGGAATAGATAGAGTGGACGTGCAGAGACTATTTCCTCAGGTGGATGTAGCTGTTACTCAGGGGCATAACCATAAGGTTCATTGTAGGAAATATAGGAGGGATGTCCGAGGTAGATTCTTAATTCAGAGTGGCTTGGGGTGTGAAATGCACTGCCTGCTGTGATACTGGAGTTGGACACTTTAGGAACTTTCAAGTGGTTATTGGATAGGCACATGGAGCTCACCAGAATTATAGGGAATGGGATTGCTTGATCTTCTGTTTGGACATAGCTCAGCACAACACTGAGGGCTGAAGTGCCTGTACTGTGCTGTACTATTCTACGTTCTTGTTCTTTACATGTTGACGGTGATGAATGGATGCCCACTAGGTGCAGGGAGAGAGCCGGCTGTGCTTAGGGTTTCTTTCCTTGTCCTTCCTGGGATTGAAAAGGTCAGCTCTGTGGTCTCAGGTGGTATAAGCTCCACATGTGCTCTGCTCTGTGGAGAGTGACCAATATCCTGAGACCAGCTGTGTGCCGGGTTATGACTGAAGTATCTCCACCTGTCATCACTTCCAAATCCTCATAGGGCTTGGTGTCTCTGTTGAACAACTGGGCATATTTAACAGGGTGGGGTTTCCTCATCCAAGGAGGCTAATACAGCAGTGGTGCAACGCACGCCATATGCAAAGAAGCTGAAAAGATGCAAGTTTCATTTTGGGTTGTGAATGAGCTCTGAGCAGGCTGGGGGCCTTCGTTGACCTTTAATATCACCATCCAATCCATTGGTACTGTGTGTGGTCTTCCACACTCA
The DNA here is from genome assembly GCF_965287045.1 of Carcharhinus amblyrhynchos. Taxonomy (NCBI): domain Eukaryota; kingdom Metazoa; phylum Chordata; class Chondrichthyes; order Carcharhiniformes; family Carcharhinidae; genus Carcharhinus; species Carcharhinus amblyrhynchos. Next base: position 62,461,954 of record NC_137335.1, read on the forward strand.
GCCATAGTTAACTCACAGGTGGGGATTGAAATCAGAGTTACTCTCACCCAGGCAGTTTGTCAAACAAGGCTGACAATCCTCTGGAGCTGTCTGGATTAGAGGAGTCACATACCCAGCTTCACATAGTTCATCACAGACTGAGGCCATTTGGCCCATTATTTCTGCACCAGCATCAGCACATGAAGCCAGGACTTTGTTCAGAAGAGAGTGTTTGGAACACTGATCACGTGGAACCTTTTGTGAATGAACAGCATCTTAACTATCCAGGGCCTTCCTAACATTTTAACCCTTGCACTACACGCTCTCCACAATAAAGGCGGGAGAGTCCTCTACTGCGTAGGTGGCAAAGTAAATTGTAAGAATGTCTGCCTTGGAGAGAAAGAGGCCTCCTCCAAGGAGCTTCATGCGTGGCTCTCATGCAGGTCATGATCATACCCAGGCAGTCTTTGGATGCCAAGTTATCAGCCATCTTAAAGAACACCTTTCAGTTTTTTTAATGAATTTTGCCAAAAAGTCACCTCCGTTTCACTGGTGAATTTTGCTAGTCACAAGAAACAAGTATGAGAAATGTTAATTTAAAAGATAAATCATTTGCTAAGGTCCTGATTTCCATGCAAATTTTGCTGTGATATCAAAAAAAAGGTTGTGATACATGGGCCAGGTTTCCCTTTGGGGTTTGGTTTGCACGGCACTTAACATCTGTTGGTTCACAACATTGCAATTGGGCTTTTTTTTTCTTTCGTTTTGGCTAACCTGGGTGTGAAAACTTGTCCTCCACAACCCCTGCAAATCCACAAATAAACACAGCTGAAAAACACAAGGTTCAGCACCAGAAACACCACTTGACATGAGACCTCAGAATGGTGATTTCTAGTCCCTTCCACTGTCACTGTAACATAAAGTCCAGTTTTGTAAAACAGCACAAGGCACAAACATAATATTCAGGTGACTGTAGTCACATTAAAGTGCACTCAAACAAGTCTGTGGCCACAGGGTAATGTTTCTTTAAGAGGCAATGCTGAGGGGTTACAAATTAGTTTCACTGAACACTCCTATGTGGAAGACAGTAACAATGAAACAGAGAGGAAATATGCTTGACCTCTTGAACTTCTACCCCGCAGTTCTAAAAGGTTCTCTCTTGATGTGGTCACTCCAAATTTCAACGGGTGCTCTGCTGTTTTCTACTGTAATCAAAAATAGGAAAAAATAAACCAGCTGAGCGCCAGTTCACACAGCCCCAGTGAGCTTTTATAAAGTAGAGACCAGGCCAGTCAGGTGGACAGTTCTATCATTTTGCCAACAAAAACATCTGCCTACATCTCTGCTGAAAAGGACCAAAACAATGCAAGATTATTTCAGCTGCTGGGTGTTGAGGAAGTGTAACAGAAAACATTTTAAGTGCTGCAGAAGATGAAATGAAATCCTTACTCCCAATTTCCTCACTGTTTCTTATCTGCCTCTTTATGCCAGTGTTAAAGAAAGGACAACATAATGACAATTTATCTCCTATTCTCCTGACCCCCTCGAGATGATATAGAGGAAAGGCAAAGGTTCGTGCACAGGCCATCAACGTAAGACAAACTACGGTCAATGTAATACAATATAAATGTGGATTCAAGGCAGGGGAGGCAGTGGAATAATGGTACTTTCACTGGACTAGTAATCTCGTGACCCAGGATAAAGCCAGGAGGCCAGTGTTCAAATCCCACCATGGTAGATGGTGAAATTTAAATTCAATAAAAATCTGGAATTAAAAGTCTCATGGTGACCATGAAACCCATCTAATTCATTAATGTCCCTTACCTGGTCTGATCTACATGTGACTCCAGAGCCACAGCAATGTAGTCAACTCTTAAATGCCCTCTGAAATAGCCTTGCCAAGCCATTCAGTTTAAGGCCAATTAGGGATGGGTGGTAAGTGTTGGCCCAGCCAGCAACACCTACACCCCATGAATGAATGAAAAAAATATTGCTGATTAACTAGACTTAACATAATGAATTTTGCCAAAAAGTCACCTCCGTTTCACTGATGAATTTTGCTAGTCACAAGAAACAAGTATGAGAAATGTTAATTTAAAAGATAAATCATTTGCTAAGGTCCTGATTTCCATGCAAATTTTGCTGTGATATCAAAAAAAAGGTTGTGATACATGGGCCAGGTGTGGTTGAAGTTACATTAAAAACAGAAAGCACTAGAAACTTACAAGCCCATTGCATTGGAAAGGAGAATGACGGGAGATGTTCCTGATAAAATAACCCCGCTTGAACCTGCTTTCATTTTCTTTCAGACACTGGCAGTCCTGCGGGATATCTCCAGCACTTTTGGCTTTTCAGATTTGCAGCTTCTCACTTTTTTTCTTCATTCTGCTACACTTCGTACAGAAAAGGAAGAGTATCTGCTGTGTTACATTACAGTCATTTTCTTGTTAAATTATAATTGCTAACACTCACCCTGAGACTCCTTTTGGCTCACAGAGAGAAGTACATGTGCCCCGCAGTCACACATGAGGTTTCTTAATAGGGTGTGAGAAAGATGATAATGCTTGCAGTGGTGAGTGAATTATTTCTTTTATTTGTTCATGAGACAAGGCTGCTGCTGACTGGGCCAGCATTTATTGCCTTTCACTCAGGAAATCTAAAAGTCAACCACATTGCTGTGGGTCTGGAGTCACATGTAGGCCAGACCAGGTAAGGACAACAGATTTCCTTCCCTAAAGGACATCACTGAACCAGAAGGGTTTTTACAATAATTGACAATGATTTCATGGTCATCAGTAGACCTTTAATTCCAGATTTTTATTGAATTCAAATTTCACTGTCTACAATGGTGAGATTTGAACTTTTGATCTCCTGACTCTCCAGATCAGTAGTCCGGTGACAATACCATTACTGCCTCCCTGTACTTTAACAAGAAGGAAAGAGATAAATTCAATGTCTGGCTTGAAAATGCCATCCCTGTGAAATAAAATCTAAAAAATGTTGGGGGTGATCTTACCGACTTGTCACACCCTGTTTCTCACCTCTTGTGACGCTAGTAATCTGCTGGCAATATTGGCTTTCGACCCAAGAAGGGCACAAAGCCAATTTCAATATTCATAAGCTGATCTGAATATCATTAGTGTGTCCCAGACACCATTGTCCAGGCTCTCTCGTCCTTACCTGCTCTCCGGTCGAGGTCCCCACCAATGGGGACCAGGCATGATGGCCTCACCAGTGGGATGGCATGGTGGCACAGCGCCTCTTAGCACTGCTGTCTCACAGGTGCCAGGTTCAATTCCGGCTTCTGTCTGTTCTCCCCATGTCTGCGTGGGTTTCCTCTGGGTGCTTCGGTTTCTTCCCACAGTCACTGATGTCCCTTCCTTCCACAGGATAAATGTGTGGGGCAATGGGAATAGCGCTAAGATGGGATTGTGATCGGTACAGACCCGATGGGCTGAACGGGCTCCTTCTGCACTAGAGATTCTATGACCAGATGCCACTGAAGCCCCCTGGTGGTTGCAGACAGGGGTGGGCAGTGGCTGGCACAGTGTTCCTCACCGACAGAATATACGGCAGGGCCAATATCTGGCGAGGCAGCGGGTTAATTACATTTAAAGCTAAGCAAATTGATGTAAAGCAGGTACACACCCATTATGGCATAAACCAAATGTTTTTGCCAGCGAGGGATGGTAAAGGTCGAAATCGTTTGTTGCTGATGGGAACTGCAACTTCCAGATCTTGAGTCCCTGCTGGGAATCACACGGTCGGCGAAAGTGGGATCAAGATCACTCCCAAAGTCATTAATATGGATCAAGTAAATCGGTGATCTTAGCACTGGCTCCTGGGGAACCCTACTGTATGCCTTCCTCCAGTGTGGAAGACAAGCTTACATCATTACTCTGTTTCATGTCACTAAGCTACCTTTACATCCATACTGTCACTTGACCTTCAACGACTATTATGTGGCATTTTACCAAATATCTTTCAGAAGTCCGCATTATCTATATGACCCTCATGGGTGGTGAGGCTCTGGATCCGCTGCCTGAACAGTGCGCTGGAGGAAGGTTCGCTCATGACTTTCAAAAAGGAATTGGCTAATCATCAGAGAAAAGTTAATAGAGTTATGGGGAACATGGGGGAGTAGGGCGAGCTGAGTAGTTCTCACAAAGAGCCAACATAGAAACATCAGGATTAATGGCCTCCTTCATTGCTGTAACCATTCTACAATTCGATGACTTTAGGAGGGTGAGGTTTTGCAATGTGCAGCAGATCACCATTGATAGTCACTCTGCCAAGTGATCCAGTAGTGTAACTGCCCCACTGGTCTGCCCTATCACATTATGTGAATATGTTTTGTTATATGCATGCTGCCCATGTGTGGATATGTTGGGTGTCTGCCAGAACTCTAATCAAAGCACTGCTCATGTTGCCTTGTAGCCAGCTTGCGGTTTGTCGTGGAGACTCAAATGTTGGTGGTGTGGTGAATGAAGACTGCTGTCAGAATATTGACTTGCATGATACACAGTGTATCGTTGCTCACCTGCTGCATGTTCAGGGAATGGAATTGATTTTGATTGTGGTATATGACAGAATTAACTTGTGAAGCCTGCAAAGTGCGCAGTCGTTGGCATGGGGAAGCCAGTAATCCTCACAAAGCCACCTGCTTGCTCTATCTGCTTGAAAGAATGAAATGCATTTGGTTTTCTTGGAATAGAGAACTGCAGTGACCTCTCGTGCACAGCAATGGACCGCAGTAATAGTGAGATGTTGCAAATATCTCAAACTCTCAGCTTGGAAGACGCCAGATGCATTGAAGCTGATGGCCACGGTCACCTTCACAGTCACTGGCGATGCCACCCTTGCCCTGTTGTGAGGATGGAGTTGTGCTTGTAGCCGGCTCTCTAAATGGAGCAAAGGCGTCTGAAGTTATTCCTTTCTGAGGTTCAGGCAGGAGGATTTTTCCATGACCAACTTGAGCAGAAATGCTCAAGGATCCTTCTCCCCCACCCCTTCTTCCTTCTTCTCCCTTTTCCACAAGTTCGTCACTCTCTGACACCTCTGCTCATTTTCCTGTCCTGTAGTAGTATGTGCATCACCCGAGGAGTCAGGTCGTTTTTATGCCCTGCTAACATGCAAATAGTTAATGATCCTTTTGAAAAGGGCTGGCGGAAGATCCTTTCTGCTGCTGAGTGCTGGCTTAACCATGCAAGGTTAGCTGGAGTAATCCAGTAGTGCAGTCTAATCACCCCAACGGCTAAGGAATAAATCAGTGTCAAACACCAATTGAGATCAGTGTTTGCCTCCTTTGTGTATCTGTTTAAGTTTAAATTTATTTATTAGTGTCACAACTAGGCTTACATTAACACTGTAATGAAGTTACTGTGAAAATCCCCAAGTCGCCACGCTCTGGCCCCTGCTCGGGTACACTGAGGGAGAACTTTGCATGGCCAATGCACCTAACCAGCACATCTTTTGGACTGTGGGAGGAAACCGGAGCACCTGGAGGAAACCCAATCAGACACTGGGCGAATATGCAAACTCCGCACAGACAGTGACCCAAGCCGGGAATCGAACCCGGGTCCCTGGCGCTAACCGCTGTGCCACCGTGCTGCCTGTATAATGCCACCCGTGATGCCCTTATTAAAGGACTATTTTGGATGCAAAACAACAATCGCAACGCTGTATAGTTGGGTGCTCTGGAAACTTAAAATGGAAAAAACTGGTTACGGATATGGAAAATGCTGGAAAGTCTCAGTGGGTTTGACAGCACCTGTGGAGAGAGAATAGAGCCAACGTTTTGAGTCTGTCATCCAAACTTGAAACGTTGGCTCTATTCCCTCCCCACAGACACTGTCAGACTCGCTGAGATTTTCCAGCATTTTCTGTTTTTGTTTCAGATTCCAGCAAACGCAGTATTTTGCTTTATATTAGCCTTGCAAATACGGGTGTTTTTTGAACAAGGAAAATTCAAAACAGTTGGCAAAGACCTTTAACTCAACAGAGCACCCGTCAAAGAGCGAAAAAAAAATACCCGGCTTATCGCAACTGTCACAGCCACCCTGTCGTACACTGAGATCGACGCAAAAGTTACTCATTAATTTCCTTTTCCCTTCATATCTTGATAAGACAGTTTCTTTCTCTCTGAAATTTGGGTTTCCTACCTCTGTTCAAAATTATATGCCATCATTTAATCAGAATAGCATGTGCTGCTTCCTTTAATAGCTCCCCCCGTTCCTGCGTTTAAATTTTTTTTTTGAAAGGGGTAATTTATGATGACAAAAACAAACTGATTTGTTGCTCGGATGGGACAGCTGCTGTCACTTTGCGCATAAACAGACTCGGTTGCTGCTAAATATGGCCAGAAGTAATTAAACTGCGCACTGTTTGCCAGAAACTCAAACCTGGAGTCTCATGTTTCTTATCAGCCATGACAAAAGGCAGTTAGTAATCGAGTTGATTTTCACTGATGGTATAAATTGTCACAAAAAGGATGCTTCTCACAGAAAAAATAGGCAACTGATTTTGATCAGATACAGAGAAGAAAAGTGCAACTGAAATCTGTCAGCCGCAAAACAGACATCAAAAGAATTAACAATTATTACTTCACAAATTGGAATGACTACTGGTCACGCAGCTGTTTAGTGCACAGTGCCCTCTCCGCAATGATCTGTTTTTGAATACAAGGCACACTGTCAGTAGCAGCACTTTTTTTACAAACCCCTATTGATTGTAAGTATCCTACGTGAAATGTGTAGTACGGTCCCGACTAGTGGCATGAATAAACAGCCAAGAATCTGCATAATTCTCTCCTAATTGGCACTTCAATTGCCAGTCGTCAATTGCACTAGCAGTTTGCACTCATACTGTGGGCAGAACTTTCCCGGGAAGTGGCAGAGTTTTGTTTCCGGCGAGCAAACCGGTGTGTTTCTCTCCAGATCTTACGACCCTCTGCCAAAAAAGAGAGGTGATTAAGTGTTTCATCTCGTCACACGTGGGGTGGGGCCTAAACACATCAGCAAAGCCTGCCTGTGCAGAGATCGGGGTGGCATCTTTATAGAGCCTGAGTAAAGCACCCCCCCCGCCTCTCAGCCCATCATGGAGGTCTCAGGGGCCCACTCCGATTGGAGTCGGTATTTCACCCATCCCTATTCCCGATCATGGCTCCTTCTTCCCCCATCCCACTCCCCAAACACTCCACCCCCAACAGCCATGGCCGGCACCCCCAGCTCATCTGCCCACTCCTGGCCACCACCGTATCTAAATGAATCCCATCCCCATAAGGTCCCCACAAGAGCCCTCTCCTTGGCAGTGGTTGGTACTGCCAGGTTGGCATGCCAGCCTAGCCAAGTGGCAGTGCCAAGGGGGCATTACTAGGTCACTTCCTGGCTATGTCCTTCTCCTCTGGGGGCTATACTTACATTTATGACTCTGGGGAGACACTCATGACAGGTGCATGTCTCGGTGAACCTGTTATAGATGGCACCGGCGTGAACGGAATATCAGTATCCGCTGAATATCTGGTGAGGCGGGAAGCCAATAGTGAGAGAGAGTATTCACTATTGACAATCCAATGTATGAAAGTGAGCCTTCTGCAGTTCCGCAGCGTGTTTCACTCCACTCCACCGGTGAGGGGGCCGTAAGATTGGAACTCGGAAACTCACAGGTGCCAATTGCACTCTCCAGATTTTGATCCCGTGCCGCTATTCCAGCGGATGGAGAGTGCGGGCTCAAAACTGCCCCCCTGTATCTCTAACACAGGACATCTTCCCAAAGAACCTTCAAAGAAATCACCTGTCATTCTTTTAAACACTAGAGGATATAGTCCCAGTCTCCTCAATCCCTCTTCATAGGCCAATCCCACCATCCCCTGGATCAATCTGGTGAACCTTTGTCACACTTTTTCTGTGGCAGGTATGTCCTTTCTTAGATATCGAGACTAAAACCAAGCTCAGTCTCATAAAGGCTCTGTAAAATTCAAGCAAGGTGTCTTTACTCCTGCACTCAAATCCTCTTGCAATGAAGGCCAACCTATCATTTGCTTTTCTAAATGCTCGCTGCAACTGCATCGTAGCTTTTGGTGACTTCTAAACAAGGACACCCATGTCCCTTCGGACATTAACAATTCCCAAACTCTCGTCTTTTAAGAAATAATCTGTTTCTCCCACCAAAATGGATAACATCACATGTTCTCCACATTTCTAGCCCATAAGTGATTTACATTTACCATCCTAAATACAAAATACCTTAAGGTATTCATGGCATTAGGCACTTCTATAAGACCATAAGATATAGGATCAGAATTAGGCTCGGCCCATCAAGTCTGTTCTGCCATTCAATCATGGCTGATATTTTTCTCAGCCCCATTCTCCTGCCTTCTCCCTGTAACTCTTGATGCCCTTATTGATCAAGAACCTATCTATCTCTGGCTTAAAGTCACCCAATGACCTGGCCTCCACAGCCCTCTGTAGCAATGTGTTCCACAGATTCATCATCTTCTGGCTGAAGAAATTCCTCCTCACCTGAGTTTTAAAGGAGCGTCCCTTCACTCTGAGGTTGTGTCCTCGAGTTCTGATCGAAGCATGAAATTTTCTTATGATTAACCAAAATTTTCTTTTTCAATTTTCTCCCATCTTCCCCTAGCTTATGCGAGGCATAGTTCTGCATTGTGCTTGAGGCCCAGAGGAGACTACCTTAGTGGAGATTCTCCATGTATTTATCGTGAATGACAAATATCAGCAGAGTACTCAATCCTGAAGGTCTCAGATGCAAGTGCAATTGTGTTCTTAATCTGTACAGATAAACCCGCACTTTCCAACAGAGGCCATTGGATAGAAGTATATCACCATTCCTTTGCAATCGCTGGGATCAAAATCCTGGAATTCCCTCCTTAACGGCATTGTGGGTCAACGCACAGCACACGGACTGCAGTGATTCAAGAAGGCAGCTCACCACCACATTCTCAAGGACAGCTAGGGATGGGCACTAAGTGCTGGCCAGCCAGCGATGCCCATGTCCCACAAATGAATTTTAAAAAATCAGGAGCAAAATCAATGGCCAATTCTTCACCTCCCAAACCCAGCTTTCATGGCTCAACTCAGTAAAGTCTACCCCCAACTCTTGCCTTCCGAGACAGCACATTCCTTTTGATCAACTTTGTGCAACTCTTTGGATTTTGCTGCACCATTTTAGGTGCTTTTCTCTTTCCCCATAAGTCTAGGATGTGCAGATGATGACGATGGCCCAGAAGGGCAGTCCTGCAAAAACTTCAAATCCCATCCTGAGCAAAAACAGCGTAGCATTTCTTGGCAAGGGAGTTGCATTTTTATCAGCATTTTGACGGTCTGGGTACATAACTTGCTTCTCCATGTTGCTCCTCCAATTCAACCAGGACCACGGGTCAGAAGAAAATAAATACTGTGGTTATATAACCTACACTTTGTCCCAAAAAAAGACTTGTTTATCTGTAGCAGCCACAGCAAATTATCATCGTGTGTTTGTTAATCCCCCCATTTTGAATTGCGGCTGATTTTGGAGATATTTTCTCTGCAATGCAAGCACATCTATAAGAAGAATAAACATGTCCCAAAATGGTTGCATAATGTTATTTACATTTCAGAGCTGTAATTACCATGATAAAATTTGGCAAGGATTCCCACCCAGAGATAAAGGAAGAAATACTGTGAAGTGGCTTGGCTTGTTAACAACAGGACCTGCAAACCTGATTGCTTTTGATACGCCACAACCTAATTTTTTTTCTCTCTGTTACTTAACATGTTTTCAACTCAGGAGCCTTGGAAATGTTCTGCATTGCTGGATCTTGAATCTTTACGGTGGAGGGATCAAATGCTAAATGTCACTGTAGCACTGAGTTAAAGCAAAAAGGAAGCGTTTTGGTTTGTATTTCAGTTGGAAAATGTGAGCAATTTGCCTCTGGGTCTGTCCCGCTATTGGAAGCTGTTGTTTCACTCAATGGATCAGAGTCCCAGCACTGTGAATCTGAACAAATATTTAACTGAGATGACCTTTCTATCCACAAGCAAACATTGTGTTGCGTGTTGGCAATCTAATGGGCTACTGGTAAATACGCGATCATTTACTTTTACGGGGGAAACTACAGTTGCTTCACTCCCTGAAATCAGATTTCGGGATACCATTGCATAAATATTTAAATACGTTTATTTGAAGTTGCTCTCTCTACTATTTCAACAGCTCAACCAAAGTAGAGGGGAATTTCAGATAAGTGCATTGAAGTAAATGGGATACAGTACATGAGTAATCTGTGACATGGCATTTAGAGTGCAGCATGTTGAGTGGACTTAGGGGACTGGATTTTCACAGGGTCACAATGGCTCTAGAGAGTTTTAGAAATAGAAGGTAGGACCCAACTGGGGTCCCTGTCTCCATTTCCACTTCTGGAAATTTTTGCCAGTACTGGAGAAGGTAAACTCCCCACCTATTTGGCCCCTTTGGAGGGGCTGACATCTCATACTGCCTCCCACCCCCCTCCCCAACTGCTTCCCAGATTTCTATGCAGTTGGGTCAGCTTCCTGAGGTCTTGTAGTCCACGGTTCTTCAGAGGAGTTGTGAACCATACCATGTATTTGGGAACATTTTGATAGGCAGTTTAAACGGTTTACCCCATGCCTCCCTCATAAACACCATGCCCCTCCATGCCTGCTCTATCTGATCCATGCTCTTTCATACCTCCATATACTCTCCACGCACCCCCCCGCCCCCTGCTGGCATCCTCCATCCCCACTCACCCAATATGCAGTATGTACTAAGCCAGTAAGCCACATAATACAGTGGCAAGTCTTAATAAGACCACCTGGAGAAACCAATGTCCAGCCATCTGTTTCTGTTGATACAATGGCCAGGTGGTCTCATCATGAATCCTTGTCCGAGTTCCACGACTAACGGAATTGACTCAATAGAGTTATGTTTACACAGGTTGAAGGTGAGTGTTAGCTTTGATATCTTTTTGAGTTTATGATAATAATCTTGTTATATTAGTATCTAGTAATATTATAAATGCCTTCCTTGATCTGTTTTCTCAATATCTGTATATCTGGACAAAATTAAAAGGTGTAAAGTGGGGTAAAGCTATTGCAGTTGAGACTATGAATAGCTATGTCTGCTTGATATTTCATAACGTTGGAAGAGCAGCAATCCTTTGGTAGGGTATTTCCAAATGTTGCGGTTTTCCCATGAGTATTTTGCAACTTGTCACTTATTATATGACTCATTGCTTCAGCAGATATTGCATACTGGTTGAGGGAGCATGAGCATATGAACCCGAAGCTGGAGTAGGCCATTCAGCCCCTTGAGCTCAGTCCGCCATTTAATAAAATCTGATAGCAACTTCAAATTTGTATCCCACCTACTCCTGATAACCTATCACCCCATTGCTGACCAAGGATCCATCCATTTCTGCCTTGAAAATATTCAGAGACACTGTTTCTGCCACCTTTCCAGGAAGAGAGATTCAAAGATTCATGACCATTGAGTGAAAAAAAAATTCACCTCAACTCCATTTTAAATGTTTTTAAACAATGGCCCCTTGTTTTAGATTCTCCAATAAGAGGAAGCATGCTCTCTGTATCCACCCTGTCAATATCCCTGAGGATTTTATAGGTTTCAATCAAGTTGCCCAGCTATTTTGCTTTCAAATATCTGCTCCCCTCTGAATGGCTGGTTAACCATTATTGGGAACTGGTGTATTGTAGCCCATCTTCAGTAGAAAAGGTGGGATATCACAGAACCTCAGTATGAATGGACATCATCTCGAGACACTTTGCACTACCCATGACCAGGGATGTTGCTTTTTCTTCTTACTGGGACTAACACTGGCTCCTCATGTCCCAAACTTCAATAATCCTACCTCCATCTAAGGAGTAGTCTCCTATGGTTTTCTGTCAGCTGGTCCCAGTTACCTCTTGAGTAACAGAGTTGTGACCATTCGCTTCATTACCAACCTGAGGAAACACAATGAGACTCCTGCATTGTCCTTTTAGAATCACTGTAGTGCAGAAGGAGGCCATTCATCCCATCGAGTCTGCACTGACAACAATCCCATCCAGGTCCTACCCCCTAGTCCCACATATATCTCCCTGACACTAAGGGCAATTTAGCATGGTCAATCCTCCGAACCCGCACATTTTTGGACTGTGGGAGAAAACTGGCGCACGTGGAGGAAACCCACGCAGACACAGGGAGAATGTGCATGCTGACAATGACCTGGAGGCCAGAATTGAACCCAGGTCCCTGGCGCGATGAGGCAGTAGTGCTAACCACTGTGCCACCTTCTTTTATTTTGCATATACGTGCACATTCCTAGCAATATTCCATTCTGATGCATACAAATTGTATCTTTTAGTGACTTGGAAAACAACAGCATGGATATACAATCTTTCCAATCCCTCAGCACCAGTTTGGTTCCATTCCCTAAGTGGGGAGCAAGTACATTATCCTGGAGATGGCACCTGGCCACATTACTCATGTTACTCATTTCTGATGCTTGAAAGAAATAGCCACAATAAAATAAAGATCTTATTCTCAGCACTACATGGAATCCCAGTGTATGAGATGCTTAATGGCTATTGGAAAAAGGACACATCAGCAGATATGTTATAATGGTGTTGTCTGCTCTCCTGATGTATGGAAAAGATTCCACACCACTTTTTCAGAGACTTGCTCCATTTATTAACTAATACTAGTCAAGTGTCAAAGAAGAATATATTGAAAGTGAACAGAAGAGCAGCAATACAAGCCATTCATTTTATCATGACAGCAAATACAGGTTTACTCCACTGATGGAAACTTGAAGGTGGACCTTTTCATCTTGAATTGGGGATGACCTACTGATCATAGAATTACAGAATCCTATAGTGCAGGAAGGAGTCATTTAGCCCATCAAGTCTGCACCGACCACAAACCCACCCAGGCCCTTTCCCCATGACCCCATGTATTTATCCTAACTGACACGAAGGGGCAAGTTAGCATTGCCAATCCACCATTGGGTAGGCCTTTCACCACAGTGGCTGGAATCAAATGCTGGGATTCCCACCCCCATTCCCATGCTGACAGTTTTCAGTGGCACGGGATAAGGGGTCACCTTGCTGACGTTTGAAGGCTGCATGGTTCCCACCATCTCAAAGGTGATGTGAGTGACGGAAATCCCTGGAGCCATTTGACAGTTAAGTTCAAAGAGTGGACTTGGGCCCAGTTCAAATTAAACCTGTGCCAATGATACAGTTCCTTCCTCTTGGACGAATGGTGCAGACAGCTCTTACAATGAAAACAATTTGGGATCATCTTATTTTCTTCAGGTAGAAAGAAGACCGCCAAATGTATTTCTTAGAATTTTAGGCAGTTGCTAAGCTATTTATTTGTAAGTAATGCACCAAAATCACACAAATTAATCACTTTAAATCAAATGCTGGTTACATTAATTCGACTCACAAAGGAATGTGAAGTGAATGTGCTAATGAACGCCAAAGGAACTGAAACTTTTGCCTGTTACCTAAACTGTGATTACCAATCCACACAAGTTTTCTTTTTCATGTGTTTAAGTTTGGACATTTTTCTTATTTCCAATTGTTTTGTTTCTGCCTTCTTATTCACCAATAATCCTTCTTTCCTGTCTCAATTTTCTTCCTAAGCACACTCCACCAAATCCACTCAGCATAATTCCATTCCAGCACAAAAGGTACAGGCGCTACGACAGTTATTTATATAACCCACAATATTCACCACAGTCTCCCACACCGTCTGTGTGGAGGCTGCACATTCTTCCCGCGTCTCAGCGGGTCTCCTCCGGGTGTTTCGATTTCCTCCCACACTCCAAAGATGCGCAGGTTAAGTGGCTAGCCATGCTAAATTGTCTCTTAATATCCCAAGGTGTGTAAGTTAGATGGGTTAGCCATGGAAAATGTGTGGGGTTATGGGACAGGGCCGGGGAAAGGGTCTGGGTGAAATACTCTGAAACATTTTTTCATGGCACGGTAGCACAGTGGTTAGCACTGCTGCCTTACAGCGCCAGGGGCTTGGGTTCAATTCCAGCCTTGGGTGACTGTTTGGGTGGAGTTTGCAAGTTCTTCATGTGTCTGCGTGGGTTTCCTCCAACACTCCAAAGACGTGCAGGTTAGGTTGATTGGCCATGCTAAGAAATTGCCCCTTAGTGTCCAAGATAGCGGAGGTTAGCTGGATTAGTGGGTATAATATGTAGGGATATGGGGGTAGGGCCTGGGTGGGATTGTGTTCAGTGCAGACTCGATGGCCTGAATTGGCCCCTTCGTGATCCAGGTTATTGGGGTAAATATGTGGGATTACAGGGTCAGGGTCTGCTTGGGATGCTCTGTTGGAGAGTTGGTGCAGACTTGATGGGCCAGATGGCCTGCTTCTGCAATGTAGACATCCTATGATAATCTCCATTCAATATATGTCAGAGTGAGTTGCAGCCCATGGAATGTGATACAGTAGATATGTGTGCATTAATTAGTAAGTATTAGTGAAATGGAGGAAGTAATTTGTATTTCATTGCATGCTAGGCCACAGGGAAGTCACGGCAAAACCTGATAAAAACAATCAGAAATTACACTAGAGAAGCTGATTACAGTGAACCAAACAGAAAATTGCCTACATGAATTTGATCGATAAATCAATGGATTGCAATCAATCAATCAACTCGTCATTAGTGTACACTTAAACTGGACAAATTGACGGGCAACACGACAGCTCAGTGACTATCACTGTTTGCTGTGCAGTTACAGGGACCCGGGTCGGATCTTCGGCTTGAGTCGGTGTCTGTGGGAGTTTGCACATTCTCCCCGTGCTTGCGTGGGTTTTCTCCCGGTGCTCCGGTTTCCTCCCACACCCCAAAAACATGCTTTTAGGCTGACTGGTATTAACAAATGGTCCCTAAATTGGATCTCCCTTAATCTGGTGCTAATAATTCCCTAAATTTGCACCACTTTCTTGTGGAGTCCACAAAATGTAGACAAAAGTCGTAGGTAGAAGGAGGATTGGAATGAGGCACTCACTGAGTGTAAAAGTGGGCGACGTGGGCTTTTAGGGTTGAAGAGCCTGTTTCCTGTACTGTGTTGTTCTTTGTTCTATTGATTCATCTTCTCTATTAAAGTAATCTTCTACAGTTTAGTCACCAACCAATGTCAGGCAACATTTTCCTACCAAAAAGGTTGACAAGAAACCTGCTAGAGGCATTTTGGAAAACGCAGCAGGTATTCCTCACTGGAGAAAAGTTACATTACTTCCCATAAGCAGAGCTGCTAAGGTGATGCGCAAACTTCCCCTGTGGGGAACTGTGTGCATAAGGTCTATGGGTGGAATTTTACAGCCTCGCTCGTGCGAGACCGGAGATTCCAGCCTGAGGTCAATGGAGATTTCCATTGTCGGACAATCGCCCACTCCAGTTCTGGGGGAGGGGCAAGGTGGTAGAATTCCAGCCTGTGTTTTTCCTGCACCATCCAGCCACCCTGCTGACAAAGCCAAAGTCAGTGTCCACTCTCACTCACGTTTCCCCTTGGATTACCTCAAGGGTGTTCATTTTCTCACTACTTCTCGAGCACGTGTTTGCGCAGCCCAGTCTGAGTGAGCAATGTGCCAGATTCTCAGGGAGCTGCAGTCGCAGTTCAAGAGGTCACGATGTCATAATGATGTATTGCAAAATAATATAAATCTTGAATCTTTCTTCGAAAAAGACATCCCCGCCCTGTTGTGAAACCCTTTTGAGTGTCAGTTTCTGGGGTCAGCAAGTGGAAAGTGTTGAGAGATGGATTCCACTATACAGATATCAAAATATACGCACATGTATGTGCGCACCCACATAGACATAAAATATATATATATATATATATAACTGCACCAGCAATGCAGACAGCTCAGGTAGCTATTATCAAAGGCGTCTGTAGCTGTTATCAGCAATGTTATAAAGTTCAGTCTTAGGTCATGTCCCCTTGAATGCCTCAATGTTATTTTAAACTTGGGAGTACAAAAGTTATCACTCATTTGCGACAGAACATGTTGCTGAGAAAGTTTTTTTCTTTTTTTTGATGATGTTTGTACATAACTTTACCACGTACAGAATGATAAGATCTGAGAGAGAGAAAAAAACTCTTTTCACAATACAGGTCTCCCGAAAGGAACACAGGAATGAAATTCTCCACCCATTGTGTGAGGACACTGTATGTTTGGAAAAACGGAGGAACATCATTAGCGTCCGCTTGTAATCAGAGTCCATATCAGGGGACGTGCAAAATGCTGCAGGCAAGAAAAATGCTCACTCCAAAATCGCAATTATTTTCTTGCGGCGTACAATTACACTGCTGACATCTCCTTATCTATTATTTATCAAACGGCTGCATTACAAGTTACCCAGTACCATTTTCAGTCCAGGAGCCCTCACCCTATTCAACCTCTTGCACCAAATATGAACGCACGCTGCTTCACTTCTGAACAACTGAAGGCTAAAGCCACTCACACCATTTGGAGCACTAATGAAATGGCACGGCAGCATTTAATAGATCCCAAATAGGGGAATGTGTCGTTGGTAAGGCATCAGTTATTTAATAGCGAATGATCAACTGTACTCTACTATCGGTCAATCAGAAGAAAACAAGCAGAATATGTCCCTTATCATTCAGCCTTAGATTCTGTTACTATTTAATGCTCTTTATTGTTTTATGATCACTTGCAACTTTCAAAAATCACCTGTGCGTGGATTTTAAATCCTAATTGCTGATGGTGAAGCCGATTTGTTGACATCTCACTCGTCAATGGCAAGGACTTCTCGAACAGGTTTGGCTGTCTGCGGTGTTCATTTCACATAACGCCTCAGTGGTAAATGAATCCTCTGCAGAATAGAATCCCTTCCTTTACTTTCTGGTGTGTTCTGGATGAACTGATCATTCAAAGATGTGCGGGTTGGGTTGATTGGCCATGCTAAATTACCCCTTAGTGTCCCAGGATGCATAGGTTAGAGGGAATAGAGGAGTAAACATATGGGGTTACAAGGATAAGGTCTGGGTGGGATTGTTGTCGGTGCAGACTCAATGGGCCAAATGGCCTCTGTCTGCACTGGAGGGATTCTATGAATTTCAATGCCAATTTCCACTCCATGGTTTCTGCAGGTCCCCAGTTTCTGGATTAACAGTCTAGCAATAATACCACGAGGCCATCACCTCCCCCAGCACATGAGGAGATATGAGGTTCGATGATCTTGGTCAAAGAGGAAGGTTTTAAAGAAGTGCCTTACACAATGCAAGCTGGGTTCAGGATGGAGGGAGGGTTGGCCAGAGCTTGGAGCCAATTCACCTGAAGCAATGGCCACCAATGATGGAATAGTTGTAACTGGAAATGTACAAGTGGCCAGAATTACATGACTGTTTATATCTCAGAGAGCTGTGGGGTTGAAGGAGATGACAGAGATAGAGATAGGGAGATACAAGATCTTGGAGGGATTGGAAGACTGGGATGAGAATTTGAAAATCCAGATATTGTATGGGAATATTGAAAGGGGAAGTGTTCTCAAGAGTATAAGTTTATTTATTAGTGTTACAAGTAGGTTTACATTAACATTGCAATTAATTGACTGTGAAAATCATCACACTCCAGCGCCTGTTAGGGTACACTGAGGGAGAATTTAGCATGGCCAATGCGCCTAACCAGTGCGTCTTTCAGACTGTGGGAAGAAACCAGAGCACCCGGAAGAAATCTATGCATTCACAGGGAGAACATGCAGATTCAGCACAGATAGTGACCCAAGCTGGGAATTGAACCTGAGTCCTTGGCGCTGTGAGACAGCAGTGCTAACCACTGTGCCACCATGATTCCATTTGCAATGATCAGCAGTGTGGTATGACACACAATTATAGGATTCATGAAAATACTAGCATTTCTACTGTGCCTAATAAAATGATTTAGGAATTCCTTTCGGCACACATCTGTTACATCGGTAAAAACACTCACAACGTTCCACAAACATCTGGGAAATGAATGGCCAATTCAGCAGCTTTTGAATGGTGGGAAGACTGTTGGCTGGAATATCCATAAAACTCTCTGATGTGGTTACAGCATCTTCAAACACAGGTGGAGATTTTTTTTATCACACGGCCAGACACATTGGCATTAGCCAGCTGCCTGCAGGGCACTTACACTGACCACACACTTAAAAATTCTCAACTATTTGAAACCATTCTCATCATTTCTGTAGAAGCAGTTTGTCCTAATTCTAGACTTGATAAATGCCTTATATCATTTGTGTTGCACTATATTCTGTACATTTAGTTTTTGTAACTGTCGATAAGGAATAATCAATCAAAATTCATTTATTCTGAAGGTGAAGACATAGCCCAGGGAATTATTTTTGTGAGGCCTAGTGTATTCATTTCAAGTAGTATTACACTTCATTCAGGATTTGAACCCAGATCCCCCAAAACATTAGCTGACTTTCTGGATTAACGGTCAGCACCGCAGCTGCATTCCACTTCGACAAGCACTCAGAGTGGCACAGAAGCAGCTTATGCAGCTCTGCCTCTGCTGGGGGTCCAGGGTGTTGGCCTTTACTCTTGCCCCATACTCCATTGTCACCAAGAGTAACCAGTGCCTGCCTTCTCCTGGACCACACTCCCACCCCCCCAACCCAGGGCAGACAGTACCGTGACCAAAATGCAGCAAGACCCCCAGCGTAGGGTCCCACCGAAAGGGGGTAGGTTTTTTTGGCTGGGTGACCAAATTTTCTGTGGCGTGCCCCACCATGACAGGGCCAGGGTCTATAGGCAGAAGGTCAATTCTCCCGACACGTGAGAACACCAGTGCCTTCAGAGGCTCAGGCCCTCAAGGGAGGTCACTGTTAGAATCCGCATCCTCATGGTACTAGGCTTCCTCAGCCAACCAGGTGGGAATGCATTGCCAGTGGCTGTCAAAATGACTGACATTGTCGCTGGCAGCCCACCTGCTGCCTCCCCCAACCAGGTACCTTTCTCCACTTCAAGCTCTGTCATCAAAAGGATGTATTAAACTGGAAAGGGTAAGATTTACAAGGATGCTACAGGGACAGGAAGGTTTGAATTATAGGGAGAGACTGGTTAGACTGGGACTTTTTTCCCAGCCTCGGAGGATCAGGGGTGACATTATAAAGGTTTATAAAATCATGAGAGGCACAGATAAGGTGAATAACCAAGGTCTCTTCCCCAGAGTAGGGGAGTCCAAAACTAGAGGGCACTGGTTTAAGGTGAGAGGAAAGATTTAAAAGGGATCTGAGGGGTAGCTTTTACAAATATTGGGTGCTGCATGTATGGAATGAGCTACCAGAGGAGGTGGTAGAGGTGGATACAATTACAACATTTAGAAGGCCTTTGGACAGGTATATGGATGGGAAAGAATTAGAGGAAAATGGGTCAAACACAAGCAAATGGGTCTCGTTAATTTAGGAAACCTAATTGCCGTGGATGGGTTGGGCCGAAGGGCCTTGACCGTGCTGTATATCTTTAGGACTCTGTAAGTTGTGTGCTCTCCTCTGCAAGGAGAGAAAACAGGGAGTTATCATAATGGCTGTGGGCAGAGGAGTGAAGGTGACGATTTGTGGAGAGTGACTCTGACACATGGCTGTGAGGGGCCTTGCCCTCAATTCCTGTAGTTAAAAAAAAAACCCTCCGACTGCTGGTGAGCTTCTCATTACACAGAGACGCTACCTCCCCATATAGATGTCAGAAAATCTCTGCAACACTTCCGTGGTGTGCTATCTTCATTAGTGATTAAGGAAACCAACTGAAGGAAATGCTGTTGAATGTTAGAGACACCCACATGAGAAATGAAGGAGACGAGACTTGTTTAAAGATACTTCAAATAAACGTGGACCTTTGCTTCTGACAGAAGTTCCACGTAGCTGCTGAGTCTCACGCACTGGCTACCCTTGTCACGCTTTCATACAAGCAGTCAAAATCTCACTACCAATCTCTGGAATGAAAAATGTGTTTCAGGAAAATGCCTAGATAAGAAGCATCCACGTTATCCACTGTTGATAGAGACTGGCTGTTACTTAAGACTTTTTTCTAAATATTGTTTCACAGGAGCTCTGATTGTGTGAGAGATGTCAAATTTTAAAATATTGTTAAATGAATCTTATTGGAAACCTTAAAAATCAGTTTCATAGAATCATTACAATGCAGAAGGAGGCCAGTTAGCCCATTGGGTCTGTGGCAATCACAATCCCACCCAGACCCTATTCCCGTAACTCCACATATTTACCCTGCTAATCCCCTGACACTAAGGGTCAACTTAGCATGGCCAAACCACCTAACCCGCACATCTTTGGACTGTGGGAGGAAACCAGAGCAAACCCATTACAGACCCAGGGAGAACATGCAAACTCCACACAGACAGTGACCCAAGGCCAGAACAGAACCTGGATCCCTGGCACTGTGCCACCGTGTCGCCCTGCGGTTTGCTACATAAAAAATACTGACTGGGGGTGAATTTTCCCATTCCGCTCACCACGAGAATCATAGCGGGCGAGAGACGGACCATGGAGAAGTCCGTTGACCTCGGGCAGGATTTTCCGGTTTGGGGGAGGGCGTGGCCGGAAAATCCATATCTCTGTTTAAATTAGGACTAACGGTTTGAAGAGGTGGGATGAAGGGGGGGTCTGACTTGAAGGGGTTACACAGAACATAGCTGAGTTAAAATGAGATACGTGCAATGTGTTTGCTTACTGAAAACCTTTTATCATAACTGTCATTGCATTCTGTTATTCTGTCACACAGCAGAACAACGGCTAACAACCTCTCACAGAGGAGACTGACGGACAACAGCAAACTCCATGACCTGTGACAGACATTACAGCATCTTAACCACTGCAGATTGAAATAACAGTGGTGTTGGGGTGAAGTAGAGGCTGCAACAATCTTGGAAACCAAAAGATATTCACAAGTCACTTGAGATTTGTTCCTGTGGCTTATTACATCATTAAATCAATTATATTGTGTTATAACCTTGCAATGCAAATTAATCATTTTGTGTTTAATCCAGTTGACAGGACAGCGGTTATTTTAAAAACACAAGGGATAACTGGGATATGTCTAAACCAACACAGTAGCAATGTATCTGTAGTATATTACAGCTGTTTCTCTGCTATCCTCTCCATTGGCAGGGCAAAATTAAATTTAATCAATAATAGGGAATTTCACAGTAACTACATTGTAGTATTAATGTAAACCTTACTTGTGGTTAATAAATAAACTTTAACTTTAATTGCTGCCTGCTGCTGAGCATGTTACTTTGTGTGTGTGTGCGCGCGCATGTGTGTGTCTGTTTTGTCCGTGCATGTGCTTGTGTGTGTGTGTTTTTGTATGTGCATGTGTGTTTATGTTTGTGTGTGTACATGTGTGTGTTTTTGTATGTGTGTGCATGTCCGTGTGTGTGTGTGTGTCTGGGGCTAACCACCACCCCTCCGCTGCCTCAACAGCCCCTCAAGCTCACCAGCAACTGCCGCCCAAATCTCGCCAACAACCCCTGCGCTCCTGCCCTCTGTCTTTCCAGCCAACATCCCAGTCATGCCAACAACCTCTGCGATCCTGCTCTCGGTCCTTGGCTGCCCCTCCACATTTGTTGGTCTTGCGGGCACCTGTGTTCTGGTCCATTGGCTCACACCTGGACTCCCTCCACTTAAATCCTTGGTCCCAGCACCCTACTACCTGTGAAACGGCCCACAATTTATTCCCTCGGAGTTGGCCACCCAGGTATTCATGTCATGATCAGATACAGCTTAATAAGTTAACACAGTGCATAACTGAGGAAATAGCATGGAGACTTCAGGTTACAGCCATGCACTAGGTCAAGGCCCTGGTACATCTAAACCTAGCTCAGGAGTCTGCAAAACCTTGCAATTACATATGATAGATATGAATACTGAAGTTACGGAGAAGCAATTGAATTTGGTGTGATGCCTCCTACAGGGTTAGGTATGGTGTTTTATAATAGAAGACAGCATGGAGATGCTTGCTACATATGCTTCATGAATTTTAATGACACCAGAGTCAAAATACTCACAAATTGAAAAAGAAGCATTAGCAAACAAATGCAATGTTATTAAGGTCTACGCATACTTATACAATAGGGAGTTCATATTGCCCCCGGATCCCCAAGCCCTTATGGTCATACTTCATTCAAAGAAGGGAGTACCATCACTAGAGGCAGCATGGCTGCAGACATGGGTATTGATTTTGATGGCTCATCAGTAAGTCTGTAGAAAATATAGATATTCTTTGAAGATTTCCCATGAAAACTGATCTGATTAAGGTCCCTTTCATCCCATGGTCAAACACAAGGAAACACTGGGAATGAGTACTTGTCAATTTCTTTGAGGTAGAAGGGAAAGGAGATCTTGCCTTTGTCGATAGCTATAGAAAGTGTGTGCCCAATGCCACAAGTGCAATGCCACAAGTCTGCCACATTGTGCAATAGTATCCAAGCATATCAGCAGGACAAATACTTATTAAAATGCAAAATAATATGTTGCAACTAAAATATAAACATAGAAACATGGAAGATAGGAGCAGGAAGAGACCATTTGTTCCTTTGAACCTGCTCTGCCATTCATCACGATCATGGCTGATGGTCCAACGTAATAGCCTAATCCTGCTTTCTCCCCATTCGCCCGATGTGCTATATCTAGTCACCTCTTGAATACATTCAATGTTTTGGCATCAATCACTTCCTATGGTAATGAATTCCACAGGCACATTACTCTTTGGGTGAAGAAATATCTCCTCATCTCCATCCTAAATGCTCTACCCTGAACCCTCAGGTTGTGATCCCTAAAGCTGCAGCTACACAAGCTAAATTTGTAGTTTAACTCCTAAAAAAAAGTTAGAATAGATTTTAAAAATCTGATGAATCAGCACTTAAGGAACATGTTTTCATGGGAAGGTGACTGGGTACAGAATTGCCAATTCTATAGGAAGGTGGAAGATTGTAAACTGTTTATGAAAAATTCTATCTTTCAACCAGTAGATAGTTCTGTCACAGAAGCGCTTGGAAATCATCTGAAGCAAATTCAGGTGCCACATCTGTCATTGTAAATCCCAAAAGTTTCAGCTTTGTATAAACCAGGATTCTGTTAGTTCCCTCTTTGGCCAGAATTTTCCGATGTCATTTGCCTTGCCACTGCTGCCAGCGAGAATGGAGAATTTGGTGCTCAGCCTACACCTCCATTCACTGCAGCGAAACTGGAGAATCAACCATGGACGAGGTTGGAGAATTCCGGCCTTCATATCCTGGGGTTCAGATTATATACAATTGGGTTCATTTTCTGACCGAAGGAATCAAATAGGAAAAATGCGTGGAGAAATGAGTCAGGATAGATTTCCCTCAGAATAGCATGCCATTCTGAACTTTCAGGGCACCACATCATCTATCTGTTTGCTTTTATTTATAACTAAAGTATCTGTTCAATAACGTAATTTAAAAGTCCAAACCATTTCCAATTATATTGCTACCGCCGCTCATCATACGCCCACCCTTCACAGATATTTAGAGACACACTGAAGGAACATTATAGAAAAACTTGCAACAGAGGAGTTGACTGAACATTTTTCTTTCTTTATTTTCCACATAGGGGGCAGCATGGTGGCACAGTGGTTAGCACTGCTGCCTCACAGTGCTAGGGAGCCAGGTTCAATTCCCAGTTTGGGTCACTGACTGTGCGGAGTCTGCACATCCTCCCCTTGTCTGTGTGGGTTTCTTCCAGTTGCCCCAGTTTCCTCCTACAGTCCAAAAGATGTGCTGTTTAGGTGCATTGGCCATGCTAAATTCTCCCTCAGTGTATCCAAACAGACGCCAGAGTGTGGCAACTAGGGGATTTTCACTGTTAACTTCATTGCAGTGTTAAGTAAGCCTACTTGTGACACGAATAAATAAACTTATACCGTGGTCATTGAGCATGCATTTTTTGAGCAAGAGATACGCATTTTATGCTATTTACCTGTTGTCCATAATGCCCACTGATCCCTGAACATTTTATCTTGCCTTTGTTAACTCTTGCATCTTTGGGGCACTTGCAACGTTTCAGCATGTAAGCAGAAGTGAAAGGGTGCGAGGCGCTGTAGTAATTTCTTTGCTCCCCCCAAATCCTTTGGGCAGCTTTGCTTAGTTTGTCAAGCCTCATTTTCTGCCTAATGTTTGCTCTTTCTTCTGATCCATATATATATATTTATCATTCGCAGAGGTCAATACCAGTGCAGGGGAAAATCTTTTATAATTACTTGCCATTTTGATAAATGGAAGTCTTTTTTTGCAGGTCACCTAAATTGAATTCTCATTCACTGAAAACTATAGCAAAGTTCAAACAGGGGCTGGAACTAGTGCTGTCACTTGAAGTGTTCCGAAGAATATTGGCAGGAACCAGTATCTAGAGATCCAGTTTTTGAGAGGTTCCTGTTTTTTTTAATATTTGAAGCATTTCATTTGCTTGGGGCTACAGGGAATGATGTAGAACACATGGCAAACGGCACTCACAGTTAATTTTTTTAACTCTATCTTTGGATACCCAGGCTCGAGATAGAGGTTCCTGGACAGTGGAACGATTTAGCAAAGAGCAAACTATATTCAAACAACTTGCGTACAATCACAATGAGGAACTGTCGCAACTGCCCATTACAATGTACTGCTAGTCATTAATGCATGGCTAAGTTATGTAGAAGAAACACATTAAGAGTACTATAGAATCTGAGGGGGTCACTTTATGGAAATAAAGCATTCATATGTTAATTAATTGTAAAAAAAAATGCAATTATATCACCTAACCAGTGCTTTAACCGTCTTAATAATATTACATTTACGTGGCCAATTTTCAGTGGGGTTATTTCAGGCTATTACTTATATGACGCACACTTAACTGTCGTGTGTTACCATATACAGCAGGTCATAATTGTACTCATAAATTATTCTCACTCCCGATGGGCCATAGCAGCCAACATGAATGTAAAAGGTGTCAGGTGCCATCAACTATGCACCTGCGGCACCCAGATTCTTGCCAGCAAGGTTCACATCTTTGTGAACTGTAGGAAGTTTCATTTCTCACTCTCTCATTTTTCATTCTCTCTTCCACCTTTTTCCGTCAGGAAAAAGATACAAAAGTCTGAGGTCACACACCAACCGACTCAAGAACAGCTTCTTCCCTGCTGCCATCAGGCTTTTGAATGGACCTACCTTGCAATTAAGTTGATCTTTCTCTACATCCTGGCTATGACTGTAGCACTACATTCTGCACTCCCTCGCTTCCTTCTCTCTGTATGGTATGCTTTGTCTGTATAGCATGCAAGAAACAATACTTTTCACTGTATATTAATACATCTGACAATAATAAATCAAATCATATCAAATCATTTCTGTAATGTTACAGTGACATGGTAACCCTCTTCCCAGGCAGCACTCACTATGCTGACATCCTGCAAACCTCCAACATTCCCCTTTAACGAAGAACAATGTTCACAGGTTAAAAATGTGGGAAATCCCCTGCAGAATCTGGCTGGTGATTCAATGAATGCTGGCACAGATCAGATACATAAACTGTCATGACTCAACCAGAGCTGTCCCTGAACAGTCATTAGTTGGCTGTAAACAGCAAGTCCACTTCTGCTACTTGATCGGGAGTTGCGGAGCTGAAGGTTTGCAGCACAGCCCAGAAAGGTAGTTACTGCCTTCCTTCATAATATTGTCAGGTGGTGAGGAGAGCCTGCGTTGTTAACAGACAAAGAGAAGCATCTGCTGCATGGGCAGGATGAGATAGATTAACTCAATCATATTGTTGCAGTGGGAGATCCAAGACTAGCTTGCCGTATGCCAGTAACTCACTTAGTATGGCTTCTCGTAAACTGCTGTACCACACCCTTGCCATTTCCTGCTCAGAATACGATTAAAACCAGTCCATCTGAACTCCAGTAAAGATCTGCCATCCCTCTGACTATCATTCGTAAACTGCCTTCCTTTGCCATGTTCACAGTTCTATAGAAATACTGATAGAATCCCTGCAGTGCAGAGAGGCCATTAGGCCCATCGAGCCTGCACCAACAACAACCCCACCCAGGCCCTATCCCTGCAATCCACATATTTACCCTGCTAACCCCCCCGACACTAAGGGGCAATTTAGCGTGTCCGATCAACCCAAGCCACACATCTTTGGAAGGTGGGAGGAAACCTGAGCATACAGAGGAAGCCCACGTAGACACGGGGAGAATGTGCAAACTCCACACAGACAGTCCCCAAAGCTAGAATCGAACCCGGGTCCCTGTGAGGCAGCAGAGCCATCGTGCCGCCCAAATGAAAAAAAAAGATTTTTACACTTCACAAATGCATAAAGAAATGATATGCAAGTCTGTATCAGTCTTCCACTGCTCCCTTTACATCTCCATTCCAATGTACTGCTCCTCATTGGCTTGGGCACAGAACATGAAGGGCTGCAGACAGGGTGAGATTTAAGATCCATATGTGTGAGATATGGGAGGGCTACTGTTACTCTGAAAATAATGCAGCAATGTGAATCTGTACTTGGAAAAAGAACTGCAAGCCTAAAAAAAAGAGTAATCTGATCTGAGTCGAGCAATTAGCAGCAGAATTGCCCACTATTTTAAGTCTACCAAAAGCAGCTTATATAATACACAATGACCATAATCTCTCCTCTCCCAATACACACATTTTAAAAATCCTTTCACCTGATGTGGGTGTCGCTGGCTCTGCCACCATTTGTTGCCCATCCCTAATTGCCCTTGAAAAGATGGTGATGAGCTGCCTTCTTGAACTGCTGCAGACCATATGGCGTAGGTGCTGTCAGGCAGGGAATCCAGGATTTTCACTCATCGACAGTGCAGGAATGTCGATCGAATCCCAAATCAGGATGGAATGTGGCATGGATGGGTACTTAGATGTGGTGATGTTCGCTGCATCTGCTGCCCTTGTTCTTCTCGGTGGTACAGGTTGAGGGTTTGGAAGATGCTGTCTTCCAAGTCTCAGTGAGCTGCATCGGTGCACCTTGTCGATGGTAAACACTGCTGCCACTGGGTGTTGCTCGGGGAGGGAGTGAATATTTCGGCTTGTGGATGGGGTGCATCAAGCGGACTGCTCTGTCCTAGATGAGGCCACGCTTCTTGAATGCTGTTGAAGATACACTCATCCAGGTAAGTGGAGAGCATTCCATCACACTCCTGACTTATGGATGGCAGATAGGCTTTGGGGAGTCAGAAAGTGAGTTACTTGCTGCAGAATTGCCAGCCTCTGACCTGCTCTGAAACTATAGTGCTTATATGGTTAGTCCAGTTCAGTTTCTGATAAATGGTTACCCCAGGATGTTGACAGTGGGAGATTCAGTGATGGTAATGCCATTGAATGCCAAGAGGCGATGGTTAGATCCTCTCTTGTTGGAGATGGTCAGTGCCTGGCACGGTGTGGTGCAAATGTTATTTGCCACTTATCTGCCCATGCCTGAATGTTGTCCAGGTTTTGCTGCATATGGCCATGGACAGCTTCAGTATCTGAGGAGTCATGAATGGAGCTGAACATTGTGCAATTATCAGTGAACATCCCCACCTCTGGCCTTAAGGTGGAAGGAAAGCCACTGGCAAAGCAGATTAAGATGACTCAGCCGAGAACATTACCATGAGGAACTCCTGCAACAATATCCTGGGACTGAGATGATTGGTCATCAAGAACCACAACCACCTTCCTTTGTGCTAAATATGATTCCAACCAGTGCAGAGTTTTTCCCTTGATTCCGGTTTCGCTTGGGCTCCTTGATGCCACACTGAGTCAAATGCTGCCTTGATGTCACTCTCACCTCTCCTCTTGAGTTCAGCTCTTTCGTCCATGTGCGGACCAAGGCTGTAATGAGGTTAGGAGTCGAATGTCTCTTGCTCTGAGCAACCGCAGCAGGTTTTTACTGTGTAAGTGCTGCTTAATTATTATCATTAAGCAGCACTTACACAGTAAAAACCTGCTGCGGCCAACAACCAACACGCTGCTGCGGCCAACAACCCTTTCTATCACTTCGATGATGATCAAGAGTTGACTGATGATGCGGTAATTGGCCGTGTTCGATTGTACAAAAAGACCTTCTGTGTGGTTGTGGTTGGGGACCTGTGTCAGAGTGGGGAGGTTGTGAAGGGTACCAGGGAGATTGTTGATGTGGCTTTGAACTCCTGCTCACCTGTAGACTTTACCCATCTCTGAAGCAGACTGGAGAATGTAACAAAGGCAACAGGCCAGCTCCATCACAAACCATATACCATCCAAAAAGACTAACGCCGTTATCTCGCTGAGTTGACACTTAAGGCCTTAAAATGACATGAAGGAAAACACATATCTACTTTCAATGTAACAAATGATATTCTGAAAACAAAATGAAAATAGATCTCCAAGAGGATCAGAAATTCTCAAACCCTTTGTATCAGAACTTCAGATGGCAGCTGGGAGATTTTTCACTGAACTTAGTGAATGGCATGAGTGAGATTGCAATAGATCAGTATCTTGATAGACCTGTATAGGAGCAGGTGAAGCTGGTAACAGTGGGAGTTTGAGAGCAGATTCAAAAACAGATTATCTTCAATCAAGTTTAAATGTTTTCCTCTCAATTTCCTCCCCCTCACTTGGCTCCTAAGCACGTTAACTCCTTGTTGGGGTTTCGTTTCCCGGGAGCACTCTGGTGCTAGCACTCACTATTTATGTGGAAGCATTGAGTTATGGCAGGCCAGTACACAACATGCATATTACAATCAAACCAGACCCTGTCCTCGCCCAGTGCCCACACACATAGGGGACAATGGAGAGGAGATAATGATCACAACCAAAAAGCTGAAATGATTTCTCCTTCCTGAACCCAGGGGCATCTGCAAGACCCTTAAAGCTACCTTAGTTGGAACCAGCTGATGCAGCACAGTTCCATGAGATAAAACGTGGGATTATCTTGAGTTGGATGGTCCATGTGCCCACAGAAGCAGCAATGTTGGTTCAACCGTCGAGTTGTTCCTTGGATCTGTTACACAATACTTTTCTTTACATTGAAAATTCTCCTCACACTATCATATTGCACATGGTTTTCAGAATATAGGTGCAATTCCATCTGTACATAGTGTGGTGAATGCAGGGAAACACTGACCTTTGTCTGGAAACAGCAGAATAGTTGTGTCAGGTAAGGGTGCTTTCTTGCTAATGCCAGTATCCTCTTCTCAGTCATTGTGCAGTCCACGTCATCGTCTTGGAGAATGACATCTTTCTTTAGCACCTTCACTGCGTAGACTTCATCTGTACCTTTTAACTCAGCCAACATGACCTATAATTTATAAATAGAAACTATAAACATTTTCACCTGACTGGAAGAAGTGGATCCAGAGATTTACAATCCAAAGACAGGATTTTCTCACTTTGTGGAGACTCGGCTGGAGGCAGGAGTTCAGGAAGCCATGTCAGAATGTTCCCCTG
The DNA here is from genome assembly GCF_965287045.1 of Carcharhinus amblyrhynchos. NCBI lineage: Eukaryota > Metazoa > Chordata > Chondrichthyes > Carcharhiniformes > Carcharhinidae > Carcharhinus > Carcharhinus amblyrhynchos. The sequence goes on from NC_137335.1 coordinate 62,491,417, forward strand.
ATGCATTCCTACCACATAGGTGGACTTTCCCAGCAATAGGCTGGGATGTGGATCAGCTACATGCTCCATGGAGGTGGCTGGCAATTGTAAACATTTCCTTAAATCTTTCAATCTCCCAAACTGACAGAGTGACCGATAATCTCCCAAACTGACAAGAGTGTGATTCCCTCACAAACCTGTGAAGTTTTAATGCCCTCAGTCATCAAAGGAATGCCAGCCTGATTGACAGCTTTCAGTTGGATGGTGATCTGTCACTGACGGACACAGTAAGAGACAAGCGTGTGACTGAATTGGAGTCTGGTAATAGAGACCAACCACACTGTGGGACGGGCTGTCGGAAGGGCGGGGGCCCAATCACGAGGCTCCTCAGGGAGGCACAATAGTTTCAGGGGTAGTGTTACGTACTTACTTCCTAAATCCACCAACTCTTCACCTTGAGGAGCCACGATGTGGAGATGCCGGTGCTGGGCTGGGGTGAGCTCAGTAAGAAATCTCACAACACCAGGTTAAAGTCCAACAGGTTTATTTGGAATCACGAGCTTTCGAAACGCTGCTCCTTCATCACGTGAGTCTCACCTGATGAAGGAGCAGTGCTCCGAAAATTCGTGATTCCAAATAAACCTGTTGGACTTTAACCTGGTGTTGTGAGATTTCTCACTGTACTCACCTTGAGGAAACTGGGAGTTCCCACAGCTCGGCAGCTGTCAAACTTCAAAATCATAAGCATGATGAGGCTCACCACTGGATTATCATACGTAAAGTTACAACCCGCCTCCTTGGTCCTCTTAGGTAACCCAGCAAAAGTTGCGAGTCGGTAGGTTTGGGGCAGGAAACAATTCCTGAGACTGGAACTCATTCCCTCAACAACTGACCAAACCCATCCATATCTTCCAATTAAAACTCACTTCAAAGGGCATACTGGTGAGAGGAACCACACTGGGGGATTCCACCACAGATCATTAACATTCCTCATGTGGAACCTCTCCTCGGTAAGTGTGATACTGAACGCAAGTGCAGAACCCTCACCTTGCCAAAGCTGCCTTTCCCTAATACTTTTATGAAGGAGAAGTCTTCTAAGTTATAATGTTTGGTCTGGAATGGTTTCAGTTCTCCATTTTCGCCATTTTCACCAGGCGTCACCGCTTGTTTATCCGCTCCAGCTGCTTTGTGTTCGTCACCTCTGTTATCAAAGGAAAGAGCTTTCCGAATGTTGTTTTCCAGCTCCTTGAGTTCTGGGGGAACAAAATGAACATTTGACACAGGATTTAATCTGCCTTCTTTTCTGCGATACAACTAAATGGTCATTTATTATCAAATTCCAGCTTTTCGAACTTTATTCTCATCTTATTTTCATCCTCATACCACTCACCAAGAGAAAAATCTTCATTGGTGATTTCTCTCTAACGAGTGTGATTGTCCACGTAACGAATTCTGTGTCATCAGTCACGAGCTGTGTGGCTTGTGTGCCTGATCCTACAGCTACATCTTTGACCGCACACTTGGCAGGTGTTTCTGGGAGACAGGTTCGGTCCTTGGACTCTAGTTCACAGGGATTCCTTTCTCAAGCTCCTTTTCTGGGCCTCCTCTTGCCAGACAGAGGAAAATAACCTGCATTTATCTAGCACCTTTCACATCCTTGGGGCACCCTTGGGGAGGCGATGGCCTCGTGGTATTATCGCTCGACTATTAGACCCATTGGAGGTCCCATAGGAGGACACCCTCACAGGCTTAATCCAGAAACTCAGCTCATGTTCTGGGGTCCCGGGTTTGACTCCCAGATGGTGGGATTTGAGTTCAATAATCTGGAATTAGGAATTTATTGGTGACCATGAAAACCATTGTCGGAAAAATTCATTTGGCTCACTAATGTGCCTTAGGGAAGGAAATCTGCTGTCCTTACCTGGTCTGGCCTACATGTGACTCCAGGGCCACAGCAATGTGGTTGATTCCAAACTGCCTTCCTAGGGCACCTAGGGATGGGCAATAAATGTTGGCCAGCCAGCGATGCCCATGCCCCACGAATGAATAAAAAAAATTCTTATAATTTCTTCACAGTCCAATGAAGTGTAGAAATGATGCAGTGACCCTGCTGCGGCACTGTAAATAACATCTAGGATTGACTATGTGAAGGGATGTGATGAGTGGTTTGGGTAGCTTTAGTCTCATAGGGCTGGATTATACACACATCCCTGGCAGCAGGTTTGTCAACAGGTGTACCCGCGAGTCTGCCTGTAAAATACCATCAGCTCAATGCCCATCACATACTCAGCTGCATCGATTTTAACAATTAATGCCCCCATAATGCCCTGATCCCAGGGTTTGAGCAGAGAGAGGAGAGGCCTGTGCCAAGCATCCAGCCTAGCAGCTTTCGCTACCTGGACTGGTAGTGGACAAGAGGGTGCCTTCCTAATTGCAACCCCTAGACCCATTGGAGGGCCCATAGGAGGACACCCTCACAAGTTTCAGTTACCCCACCCCCCCCATCCCACTGGCCTTTTGACCTGGCCCACCCCTCAACTGCCCCTTGCCAGGGCCTAGCAAGACCCCCAGATTCACCGCTGCTCACGATCCCAGCATGCATAGCTTTCTCTCAGCTTCACTACAGTAACTACCACTGATTGGATTCCAGCACACTGAGGTGGGATTCCTGTTGCTGCGGGGCAGAAGTCCCGCCTCAAGCCAATGAGTCCAAGGGGGCAGGTTCTCGAGTCCCTGGGTTGGGGTGTCTCACTTTTTGCTGAGTGCCACACCTGGTAACTGATCGCTAAGATTAGATACATGCTCTGTAGATCGGTCAACCGTGTGTCTGCATCTTGACGACAAAACACATCACGTCCCTGTACAACTGTGGTGTGACAATGGCCTGCGCCAGCTCCACTCTTTACCGTCATCACCTCATGATCAAAGTCTGAAACTCCCCACCCAACAGGAACACTGGAAGAGCACCTCCGTCACACGGACTGCAACAATTCAAGAAGGCACATCACAGGCCTCCAAGCGGCCACATAAGGATGGACAATAAATGCTGCTCATGTCAGTGGCATCCACATCCCAAGAATGAATATTCAAATAAATATATACGTGGAAGGAATCCCTACAGAGCAGAAGAGGCCATTCGGCCCATCAAATCTGCACCAGCTCTCTGACATTGTATCTTACCCAGGCCCTCTCCCCCACCCGATCCCTGTAACCCCACACATTTACCATGGTTAATCCATCTAACCTACCCTAAGGGACAATTTCATAGAATCCCTATTTTGCCGAAGGAAGCCATTCGGCCCATCGAGACTGCACTGACCACAATCCCACTCAGGTCCTATTCCCGTAACCCCACATACTTACATAAGAACATAAGAAATAGGAGCAGGAGTAGGCCATCTGGCCCTTCGAGCCTGCCCCGCCATTCAATAAGATTATGGCTGATCTGTCGCTGCTCAGTTCCACTTTCCCGCTTTCTCCCCATAACCCTTAGTCCCCTCTCTTATCAAAAACCCATCAACCCGCTTCTTAAAAATATTTAGCGAGGCAGCCTCCACCACTTCAACGGGCAGAGAATTCCAGAGATTCACCACCCTTTGAGTGAAGAAGTTCCTCCTCAACTCCGTTCTAAACCGCCCCCCTTTTATCTTGAGGCTGTGCCCCCTAGTCCTACTGTCTTTTTTGAGCGGGAAGAGTCTCTCCACCTCTATCCTGTCCATCCCATTCATCATCTTATACGTCTCAATGAGATCTCCCCTCATTCTTCTAAACTCTAACGAGTACAAGCCCAGTTTATTCAGCCTCTCCTCATAGCTCAACCCCCTCAACTCCGGTATCAGCCTAGTAAACCTCCTCTGCACTCCCTCCAAGGCCAAAATATCTTTGCACAGGTGCGGCGCCCAAAACTGCACACAGTACTCCAGCTGCGGCCTCACCAATGCCCTATACAGCTGCAGCAAGACCTCCCTACTTTTATATTCAATCCCCCTCGCTATGAAGGCCAGCATCCCATTCGCCTTCCTGACCGCCTGCTAATCCCCTGACACCATGGCCAATTAACCTAAGCTACACATTTTTGGACTGCGGGCAGAAACCGGAGCACCCGGAGGAAACCCATGCAGTCACAGGGAGAACGTGCAAATGCCACACAAACGGTGACCCAAGGCCGGAATTGAACCCGGGTCCCTGGAGCTGTGAGGCAGCAGTGAGAACCACTGTGCAATTGGGCTTTTAAAAAGATTGCATTCCTTTGTTTTCACTCAAATTTCTCTTTGCTTTTTGGATGATACTCACTCTTGCTGTGTCCAGGGTGAAGCGGGACCAGTAGCACTTGGTCATTTTCATGTAGGAAGCTAGTGTTGACACATTATTTGATAATGCACTTGTACCATTCTCCTTATCCAGTGCAAAAACGCTCCCAGCATAGCTGCCAGCAGATCCTGATCCAGCTTAATTAGGCATCCGCCTTTTCCTGAGCCATTGGCAGTAAGCCTAATCAAAACCCCCTACCATTGCTCGAATGATTGAATGGACATTACCAACAGCACCAGAGCAGACAGTTCATTCACTTACTGAATTAGTGGGTGGGGGGGCTCATGAATGTGCAATGTGTAGTTCAATGAACAATTCAAATACAAACATTGATCAGTCAGCCTTAAGTTCCAGTATAAAGCAGAAAATTCAGATATACCAAACAGACTTTAGACTGTGGTCCTGTGTTAGCAGCCATTTCTTTGGCGGAGTCCCTTTAAATTTCAAGTACAGTACACATGGTTCCAGCAGGAAGCTTTAGGAATACTCAAGCTGGTGAGAGCTCAGCTGGAGGATGTGGTCAGCAGCACTCGGGTCAGCGGCTGACATATCTGCCATTTGCTGCAAATACTGGATAGCCAAAGCATTTCCTCCCACGGAGTACCAGCTTTAAATGGCACAACTGAAGTCACAGAGAGAGAGAGAGAGGGAGGAAATATAAACACTTCAGGCAAAATTTTCCCATCCGCCCCGCCATGGGGATTGAAGCAGGCAGGGCACGGACCATGGACTCGGATAGGATTTTCTGACCTTGAGGGGAATACAGTCGGAAAATCCCACCTCTCATCTTTTTGCCATAAACTATGTCCTTATCCAGTGAGCCATTGCAATGCTGGACTATACAAGGTGTGGAGGTGCCAGTGTTGGGCTGGGGTGGGCACAGTAAGAATTCTCACAGCACCAGGTTAAAGTCCAACAGGTTTATTGTGCAATTGTATCTTCGCCTATATATGCCGTGTTTGTGAACCTACCTCCACACACCTGATGAAGGAGCAGCGCTCCGAAAGCTCGTGATTCCAAATAAACCTGTTGGACTTTAACCTGGTATCGTGAGACTTCTTACTGCGACGATACAAGGGCGTTTTGTGTTTTAAGGACAAGAACAAAGAAAAGTACAGCACAGGCCCTAAATTTCATCACCTGCCATGATGGGATTTGAACCCTGGTCCCCAGAGTATTACCCAAATTACTAATCCAGGGGCCACTATTACTAATCCGCGAAACCACCATCTCCCCATTTTGATTCAGGCGAAACAATGATTCTACAATCGGACAGGAAAGGCCGGGGGCCGGGGGGGGGGGGGTTGATGAATCATAATTTGTAAAGAAAGGAAGCCCGTTTTTGACAAATCATCCGACGGTTTGACAATTTCTCGATCTTACCCTGATCACACGGTGACGTTGGTGCTGATTTTGACCTGTCTTCCTCAGATGGTGCCGCTCCAGGGATTGACTGCTGTGGGTCCTGACCTGTGTTCAACTAAAAAGGAAAGGCGCACATGTAGATATATATATATATATAAAAATATAATCAGGGCTAATATTCCACTGACACAATGTGAGAACACAGATGCAACTGTGCTTGATAGGAGGAAGACACAGTTAGAGTGAGTCAGAATAAGTTGCTGCAAAATTATTTTTAGGATTATTTTATTTGAGTCAGAGAGGTTTACAGCATGGAAACAGGCCCTTTGGCCCAACCTGTCCATGTTGCCAAGTTTCCACCACTAAGCTAGTCCCATTTACCCCATATCCCTCTATACCCATTTTACCCGTGTAGCTGTCTAAATGCTTTTTAAAAGACAAAATTGTCCCCGCCTCTCCTACTGCCTCTGGCATCTCGTTCCACCCACTCACCACCCTCTGTGTGAAACAATTGCCCCTCTGGACCCTATTGTATCTCTTCCTTCTCCCCTTAAACCTATGACCTCTGGTTTTAAACTCCCTTACCTTTGGGAAAAGATGTTAACTATCTAGCTGATCTACGCCCCTCGTTATTTTACAGACCTCTATAAGGTCACCCCTAAGCCTCCTGCGCCCCAGGGAAAAAAGTCCCAGTCTATCCAGCCTCTCCTTATAACTCAAACAACGCAATGACATTTGTGTTCCAGATTATTCTGCCTTGTTTGAAACCTTGTTTGAAATTCAATTCAAGATCACGGTAGACTGATCACACAGTCCTTCCTTCTAAACCACTTCTTCACTGTTGCCACTATTTTATTTCTGGGTGCTTAAAAGGTGTTTGTAAAAATTTACATATTTTGCATGCCGAGTTTAAAATAGCCATTTAGTCATATATCTTGAAATGAAGAATGCTGCACTGTGGTGCAATTCATTTATATCCGAGTCTCATGTGATTTGAAAATTGCTAATCCACTTAAAAGTAAATAGCTCTGACAGCGCAAATAGCAGGCTGCTCGTCTTGCCAGCTTTGGCTCAAAGGCTGATTCCCGGAACAGGGGCTGTGGCCACTGGTGAGGGGGTGGAAGCAGTCAACATCCTGTGGAGCCTGGGAGCGCTTTGACCCCTCGTGGTTCCAGAGCTGGAATTACAAAGAAGGTAACTTTTGTTGGCATCCCCACTCATTATGGCGCAACTTCAAACAGACGTTAGCCCAATCAGTTATCTTTGTAAGTAGCCGGACACAAGGTTTGCCTGAAAAATGGCTTGACCCGACACTGGTCCCCCAAATTGGGCCTTATTGCACAGGTCTTACGTCTGTAGAACTGGTGCCCGTGGATTCAACTTCTCTCCAAAGGACGTAACATTGTGGGAATCCCCTCTGCCAGTGTAGCTTTGGTGGAACAGAGCCACCAGCTTAATTTATGGGGCTGGGATTATTAATGAAATTGGGAGCGCGTGGCCCACGTGCCACCCCAGCGTGGAAAATTACAGTAGTGCCCTGCCACTCTGAGACCAGGAGAGAGACCTCACAACGCCAGATTAAAGTCCAACAAGGTTTACCCCCAGTCCAACGAAGGCATCTCCACATCATGGCCAGGAGAGAAACCCATGAAGGTTCCCCCAAACAAGAGTATTTGTTATTCCTTCAACTCTCAATCGAGCTTTTGCGACTCAAGCTTAAGGTAATTGATCATCCCTGAGAACAATAACCCATGGTGGCACAGTGGTTAGCACTATTGCCCCACAGCACCAAGGACTCGGGTTCGATTCCCAGCTTGGGCGACTGTCTGTGTGGAGTCTGTTTTTCCCGTGTCTGCGTGGGTTGCCTCTGGGTGCTCCGGTTTCTTCCTACAGCCTGAAAGACACGCTGGTTAGACGTATTGGCCATGCTGAATTCTCCCTCAGTATATCCGAACAGGCACCGGAGTGTGGTGACCAGGGGATCTTCACAGTAACTTCATTGCAGTGTTAATGTATGCCTACTTGTGACACTGATAAATTAAGTTCCCTTTTACTTTGCGTGCTGGTGGTTTGAAACATTTCCCAGTTCCTTAGTCAGACTTTTTGCGAGCTCTGATGAGAATTCCCCTGAAATTTTCAAGGAGTACATGTCAGAAATTCCTGTGTGGTGTTGTAACTCCTCCAAACATGTCCCCCCCAACATGGAAGGTACAATTCATGGGATGTACTGAAGCCTTTTGCACTGGGAATTGGTTCACGGGGATTTCCAGGATGCCTTGTTTAGAATTGCAAATCTAAATTTTAACAGGAATAACTTGGAAAGGAATCTCTCCTGAATATTCAGGCTCCCACTTTCTTTTATTTATTCATGGGAAGTGGGCAGTGCCACATATTTCCCACCCCTGAGGGCATTTAAGAGTCAACCACATTGCTGAGGTTCTGGTGTCACATGAAGTTTAAAAGTTTATTTATTAGTGTCACAGATAGGCTTACATTAACACTGCAATGAAGTTACTGAATCCTCGAGTCGCCGCATGCCGGCACCTGTCCGGGTACACTGAGAGAGAATTTAGCATGGCCAATGCAGCTAATCAGTATGTAGGCCAGACCAGGTAAGGGTAGCAGATTTCCTTCCCTGAACGACATTGTTCAGGGAAGGGTTTTTACAATCAACAATGGTTCGGTGGTGATCATTAAACCTTTAATTCTATATTTTTATCGAATTCAAATTTCACCAGCTGCTGTGGTGGAATTTGAACCCAGGTCCCCAGAGCATTACCCTGGGTCTCTAGCAACAATACCACTACTCCGCTGCCTTCTCTCCTATTTGAACCTGATAGAAACAGAAATTCTAGTAGCAGGAGGCCACTGCCAGGTGCCAGGAAGGCCTATGAAAGTCAGGGAGGAGACAGTATGTGGTTTAGGGGAAATGGGGTGGAGTGCGGGTGGAGGAGAGAATAGTGGGAATGTGCTAAAATTGAAAATAGAAATTGACCTCTATATCCATAGTGTAAATGAGTGAAGTAAGGCCATAAGACACAGGAGCAGAATTAGGCCACTCGGCCCATTGAGCCTGCTCTGCCATTCCATCATGGCTGATATTTTTCTCATCCCCATAATGCCTGATCCCCTTAATAATTAAGAAGTGACTGAAGGAATCTTCTCACATTCATCAAATCTGCTCTGGTGTTTACGTTTCTGTCCTGTGACTTCTCCTGGTTCCCAAAGCTCCAGCTGATGTGCAATACCAGTCTTTTATATGTGACGGTCAGGGTGGCTAAGCTCTTTATAAGACAGAAGCTGCTTAGGGGTGACCAATATAGCCCTCCCAAAGAAAATAAAGGTCCATCCACGGGATCACATACTGAAGAATAATTCACTGTGGAATCATATTCAGAATAATAACGTTTGCTTTACTCAGAGACCACATACTGGGAGGGAGTCCTGGCGAGGATGGGGATGAACTGGGTACCTGCCAAGAAGGCACGAAACATGATTCTCTTTTGCGATCTCTGGTATGTTCATGTTGAAGGCATTGTGCAAACACAAGTTGCTGTCTTCAGAAATTGTACCATACGGAAATGAGCTTCACAGACAGGTCTGTTGAACATAAGGAGGTGTAAAACCCTCTGGTTTTCATTCAGTGCATACAAACCTCTATCTTACAATGTGCCCCAACAACTTCTGTTGGTAACATTTATAAAATCCAACCCTCGAACTACTTCCACCCCTTGTGACATATCATCTACAGAAATGTGCATGCTTTTTAAAGAAATAAAAGTTAATACCAACTCATTTATCAAACAAAGTGCTGCAGATCGAGTCACTTTTTGTTTCTATCTCTTTAAGTGAAGGTAGAAAGGAAGACAATTGGCCTTCATTCAAAAGGTTATAAGATTGGCAGAAATAGACTTAAAAAAACAGGACAAGGAGCAGAGCTGACTGGATTAGAGAGATCCGAAATACATTCTGCCTCAAGGCCATGGGAAAATAGCGATCGTACAAAACAACAGGAAAAAAAATCATTTAAAGCTGTGGCTTTTAACTCAGTTAACTCCTCGTGTGCTGGAGGAAAACAATTAATGCTGTAACTAGCTTTATTTGCAGTTTGGCCATTAATACAACCCCAATTTGAGTGCAGCCACTCATTGTGAAGTGATACTACCACAGGAGGTGTTGTGGCTCACTAAAGGTGGTGACCTACCCTGGCACCTTCGGCAGCACGTTCTGCCACCTTCTCTGCTGGTGGATGCCTTCCCACATTAGCCTCTCCAGACTCCAATTGCCAGAATCCAATTATAAGTAGCAATTTTGAAGCAACCACACTCTGGGCGGCACGGTGCCACAGCGGTTAGCATTGCTGCCTCACAGCCAAAGTGCCCGAGGAGGGCACATTTTTTTCATGGAGCTGGCAGTCTATGAAATAGGTAGCCTGCGGGCGAAGAATGCACAGGTTTGTTATGAAAATTCAAAATGGAGCTGCCACATATGGGGCCACATATATACACGTAGAAGGCAGGTGGATTAGGTTAGGGTTAGCGCTGTCATTGATGCGCTGATTTGCATGGAAAAGAGACCTCATTTTTATTGTAGGCAGTGCCTCAGCTGCCCAGAGTTAAACCCCAGGGAAAATTACAGTGAGCTGTTCATCAAGGCGAACAGTGTGATCAGGTCAACAAATCCATTTCCCCTCTTTATAATGCAGACCTGATTCAGTGATCCTGATCAGTCGGGTGGTCACAGCAAATCTAGCAGCCCTGCCATTTTAATCACTCAGCCTGAATTTGGGTCTTTAGCTTGGTTATTGTCCAGAGGGAAAAAATATGGTCCAAGAATTTTCCTTCGCATTCAGATTAATAGTGGAAATAATGAATGGGACACTTCAGTGGACTATATATGGCAAGACCAGTTGGCACACTGGCATAATCCATTGATGCATCAAGGTAAAAGCCAACACTGTCTTGAAGATCCCAATGTTGGTTCATCGCTGTCCAGTGGTTACTTCCCCACAGTGCGGATTGGGAAATTGCGTTGGGAAGGAGAAGTGGCTCTCTCATACTGTCTAAAGGCTGGATAGGAGAAACACTGCTCCAGATCCAGGTACAAATCTGCAGCCACCAACTAGCCACCTTTGTCCCCTACCCATCTCTACCAGTAAAAATCCTCTTAGCTATTGCTGAGGGCAATGGCAGGGCTAATACTGCCATCCCAGATGAAACTAGCCCTTTTAATCAGATTAGGGGTTAAATCTGGAACTTATCTGGACTGCATAGCTTCGTTTTACACTAATTTTAATTATTGAGACATATTGGGCAGAATTCTACCACCTCACCCTTCACGAAATTGCCGTGGACGAGGGTCCGACAACGGAAATCTCCATTGATCTCAGGCAGGAATTTCCAGTTTTGTCCGAGCGAGGTTGTAAAATCCCACCCATTGAGCTGTTGGGTAGTTGGGTCAAAAGCATCTTGGTCATAGATGAAAATGTCTGAATATATATTTGTGCATAGACAGCTCTGTGTTGAAGAGGTGCCATAACCATTATTTATAATAGCATTGGCTATACATTTTCGGTTGGCTGATCTCGATTAGAGTCAGGTATTTTAGCGCGGGAGTACATTAGACCACATTCAGCTGTTCATTCCACTCCTAAGGCTCTACCTTTTTCTTCCGTTGTCCGCTGTTAGTGATCTTATCTGGAGTGACACCAAGATCCGCGAGCACTTTAGCTATCCCTCGAGCATCGACTCCACAGTTTGGCGCCACGTTGGTTTCACAGCGTCTGTGGACGTTCATCTTGCACACTGCATAAAGGACGGGAACACTTCATTACCAAACAGGGGACTTAGCTGCCTTTGTCACGACTATTTTACTTTAAAACAAAAGCTGAAAGGTAGATGTTAAAATAGGATTTGCATTCTCGAAGATTGTACCCGTCATTTTGACAGCAGAGACGGTTCAATGTTTATAAACAAATGATAAGAAGTGAAAGTTATCCTGCCTCAAGAAAGGAGCCACGTCACTGGAGTAAATCACATCACATCACTGTTGTCTTCTTTTCATTGTATTCATAGAATTCTTACAATGCAGAAAGAGGCCATTCGGCCCATTGAGCCTGTGCTGACTCTCTCTGACAGAATACTGCACCCAAGCCCCCTCCCTTACCTTATCCCCGTAACACCTCACATTTACCCCACTAATCCATCCAACCTACACATCTTTGCCTGCTAAGGAGCAATTTAGCACGGCCAATTCACCTAACCCGCACATCTTTAGACTGTGGGAGGAAACCAGAGGACCCAAGTGTTCTATCCAAATAGAACTTCATATAAGTAAGCTTTTTTATTGTAAAACAAAATTCCTGAAAATTTGTCATCAATGTTGTCAGGATGCTGTAACCACCACTGGGTAAGATTGCAATTGAAGTTGATGTTACTCCGTTGTTTAATTGGTCTCTTCTTTCCTGTTCTCACAAGAAGAGACTCAAGAGGGAAAGACTGCACTAAATCTCAAACTGAAAATCTGTCTGAATTTGACAGAAAACTGACTGTAAAACAGGGTGGGGAAATCAATGGACTGAACTGGAACTGCTTAAGTTGATTCCCAGTGTTACAAAAGAAATACTCAGACAGTCAAAAACCAGTGGCCAATGCCAAATCAAACAAAATACGGCTAAAAACTTACTGTCCCTACAGTTGCTATTCATAATATTTTAACAACTGTTAGTCGTTTCTGACTTTGATTAAAAGATTGGATCTGATCAGGAATCACTGAAGACCTTTTTCCCAATGACTTTTAAAGTTTACTTATTAGTGTCACTAGACTTATATTAACACTGCAATGAAGTTCCTGTGAAAATCTCCCAGTTGCCACACTCTGGCGCTTGCTCAGGTACACTGAGGGAGAATTTAGCATGGCCAATGCACCTAACCTGCACGTCTTTCCGATTCTGGGAGGAAACCGGAACACCCCAAGGAAACCCACGCAGACATTGGGAGAATGTGCAGACGCTGCACAGACAGCCGTCAAGGTGGGAATTGAACCCGGATCCCTGGTGCTGTAAAGCAGCAGTGCTAACAACTGTGCCGCCTGCATCTGTTAGCAAAGCACAGCATTACAGGAAGGAAGAATTTTTTTTTTGTTCATTATTTGTAGAAAGTCAGATAAATGTAGAGAAAGGACATTGTTTACTACAGAAGTGAATCTTTTAAAGTATTGCTTCAGACAGTTTATTTATAGAAAACCTACAGCGCAGAAGGAAGCCATTCGGCCTATCGAGTCTGCACTGACTCTCTGGCATTGCATTCTACCCAAGCATTTTCCCATAACCCCATGTATTTATCCCACTAATCCCCCTAACCTACAGATCTTGGGACACCTCGAGGCAATTTCACATGGCCAATCTATCTAACCTGCACACCTTTGGACTGTGGGAGGGAACCAGAGCACCGGGAGGAAACCCACACAGACACAGAGAAAATGTGCAGACTCTACACGGGCCGTGACCTAAGCCGCGAATCAAACGTGGGTCCCTGGCACTGTGAGGCAGTGGTGCTAACCATTGCATCACCGTGCTGCCCTATTAAAGGTTTGGAAGTTACATTAAATTTCATAAAATTTGTAAGCTGCTCTGAACTGAATGTGGGGAACAGCACCTGTACATAATGTGGGAGGCACACCCAATATTGGACTTTGGACCTCCTTCACGTTTGATAGGATAGCTACAGATGCCTGCTGAAAAGCCTCAGATCTCTCACAGGCATTCAAACCTGGGCCACTGCACTCCTTCCACCAGGCAGTGACTGGCACAGGGGGTGCAGGATTGGCTGGGTTCAGAGCTGCCCAATTTTGCATTTGCACTGTTTCTGAGCCTATCTCAGGTGGTTCCGGCGAACGGCGCGTATACTCCGGCTCCAGTGCCGCATCTGTAAAATTGACGTTGTTTCTTTTACACGGCAGGATTGCACAGAACAGCTGTACTCGGTCAGCGGCCTTCTGGCAATTTTGTCTGCACTCCAAGATGCAATTGGGCCAGCTCCCCTCCAAAACTGAGAGTCCACACTGCTTTCTCTTACTGTCAAGGGGGAGGATTATTGTCGGTCTTCTCACGGCCCCCGGGATTGGAAAGTTTACAATTAAAGGCAGGTGAGTTGGGGGGTATGCCATCACCACACTGCCATTTGGATAGGGGTTGTGAGCAAGCTTCGCTAGCAAGGAGCATTTTGGTGAATGAAATTCACCCCAGCTCACTAAAGCTGCACCATGACTGAATCATAAGGCTGAGCTATATTTGATTCGAAATGTATCTACGTAATTAAAAGCCTTGTTATCTTTGACAAAGTCCCACATGGGAGACTTCTTAAGAAGGCTAATGCACATGGGATGCAGAGTGATCTGAAAAGTGGATTCATAAATGGCTTAGCGGTAGGAGACAGAGGGTGGTGACACATGGTTGCTTTAGTGACTGAAGGCCAGTGACCAGTGGCTACCACAGGAATCCCCCTGGGCCCCCTACTGTTCGTCATTTATATAAAGGACATTGATGACTATGTGGGGGGGTAGGATCAGTAAGCTTGCTGATGACACAAAGATTGGTCGGGTGGTTAAGGGAGGTTGAGTGTCTTGGGTTATAGGAAGATATAGATAAGATGGTCAAATGGACAGATAAATGGCAGATGGAATATAACCCTAAAAAGTATGAGGTGATGCACTTTGAAAGGAGCAATTTGACAAAGAACTATGAAAGGTCTGACATTGGGAAGTTTCGAAGAACAAAGGGGCCTTGGTGTGTTTGTACATGGATCTCGGAAGGTGGAAAGGCAGGTAAATCGGGTGGTGAAAAAGGCATATGGCACACTCGCCTTTATCAATCGGGGTACAGATTACAAAAGCAGAGATGGAGTTATATAGAACTTTGGTGAGGCCACAGCCAGTGTACGCTGTGCAGTTCTAGTCGCCACATTATAGGAAGGATGTGAACATGCTGGAGGGGGTGCTGTTGCCTGGATGGCACATTCAAGTTATAAAGAGAAATTGGATAGGCTTGGGTTGTTTTGCCTGGAGCACAGAAGGCTGAGGGGCGACCTGATAGAGATGCTCAAGATTATGAGAGGCATGGACAGGGTGGATAGGGAGCAACTGTTCCCCTTAGTTGAAGGGTCAGTTACGAGGGGACATAAGTTAAAAGTGAGGAGTGGGAGGTTCAGGGGAGATGAGGAAAAACGTTTTACCCAGGGGGTGGTGACAATGTGGAATGCACTGCCTGGGAGGGTGGTAGAAGCGGGAAGTCTCACATCCTTTAAAAAGTACTTGGATGGGTACTTGGGCATGCCATAACATTCAAGGCTATGGGCCAAGAGCTAGTAAGTGGGATTAGGTGGGCAGATCAAGGCTTTTCATGTGTCAGTGCAAACTCGATGGGCTGAAGGGCCTCTTCTGCACTGTAGGATTCTGTGAAGAATGCCATTCTCAGTAGGTCATGGGTTCAAACCCCACTATGTGATTTCAGCAAAGAGAATTTCAGAGGACAGTTCAAACCAGTGTAGAGGCAGTGTTGAACTGCTGTTACAGATGAGCCTACCTGCCCTCTTAGGCAGGCGGACCAAGTCCCCTTCATCCATCACCTGTGTTCACTGACATACACAGATCTGACAACACCTCAGCATCAAAAAGCTCATCTTTGTTTTCAAACATAGCGTTCACCCACTCCAATCTCTCCAACCTCCCCCAGCCCCACAACTCGGAGATTTCTGCACTCATCCAATTCCAGACTGCAGCCCAGCTCCAATTTTAATTGCTCCACCGTTGGTGGTTGCGTCTTCAGCTGCTGAGGCCCAAGCACTGAAATTCCCTCTTTAATCCTGCCTCATTACCTCTTATCCCTCCAGTAAGATATGCCTTAAAACCCACATCATTGCCCAAGAATTCAGTCAATGCAACTAACATCCCTTTATGTGCATCGGTGTCAAAATTTGTTTGTTTTTCTCTGAACGACCTTGGAGTATTTACCTTCACAAAAGGTGCTATATAAATGCAAGTGGTTGTTGTTGAAGTAAAACGTTGTCTGGCAATATCCAAAGAAAAAGAAAGAAATGTTTCCGATGTCCTGGCCAATATTTAATCTTGAACCAACAATATTAAAGCAATCAATAGATTTAACTTTCTACTATTTTCCGACATTACGGAAGCGACTAAACTTCAAATTTATTCAGTGGGCTATGAAGTCTTTTCTGGTCTCCTAAGGTAATGAAAGATGCCTGAGCAGGCTGGAGGATCTAATGGGTGGGAGGGAAGCAGGTACGGTTAGTGGACAAGGGAAAGGACTCAATCATCTTGGCCCACAGGCAGTGCTGTAAAATAATTTACCTGGTGATCCAACCTGACTATTGCTGCCAGACCTGACCTACCGTAGATATTGAGGGAACCAAAACAAGGAAGCAACTGCAACTGCTCATCAATTAATTTACTTAAGTGCACATTTCCTCAGGTAAATTCTTTTACAGCACTGCACCGTGGGCCATGATGGTTCGGAGTCCTTCCCCTTGTCCACCAACCTTACCTGCTTCCCTCCCAGCCGTTAGACCCACCAGTCTGCTCATGGCCCCCAGTGTCTTCTCTGGCTCCCCCATATTTTATTCAGATTCTCTATCCCCGCCAACCTCCTTGAATCTCTGAAACTCCCAGCCCTAATCACTTCCACCGTGTTCTCCACTCCCCTGCTGCGGCCTGTTGCTGCAGGCCTTCTCATCAGCCAGAAAATGGAGTGGAAAGCTTTAAACGAGATCCTCCCATTAAGTTCAGTGCGCTCGGACTTTGAGGTTTTCTGGATCGCTACAAGCACCCGCCTTTGTCAGTCCACCACCAATATCAAGGCCTAGATGTCTCGGAGGCTTTGACCTAGTGCTAGTATCACTAGACTGTTAATCCAGAACCTCACTTAATGTTCTGGGGACCCGAGTTTGAATCCCACCATGACAGCTGGTGGAATTTGAATTCAATGAAAAATATCTGGAATTAAGAATCTACTGATGACCACAAGACCATTGTCCATTGTCACAAAAAGCCCATCTGGTTCATTAATATCCTTTAGGGAAGGAAATCTGCCGTCCTTACCTGGTCTGGCCTACATGAGACTCCACAGCCACAGCAATGTGGTTGACTCTCAACTGCCCTCGAGCAACTAGGGATGGGCAGTAAATGCTGGCCAGCCAGTGACACCCATGTCCCACAAATGATTAAAGAAAACTTCACCACACAAGCTTAAGATCTCGGAAGTGGACAGATTAAGGGAGAAGTAAGATGTGGAGGCATTGGAAAGGGTACAGAGGAGGTTGACCAGGATGTTGCCTGGTATGGTGGGAAGGGCTTATGAGGAAAGGCTGAGGGACTTGAGGTTATTTTTGTTAGAGAGAAGGTTAAGAGGTGACCTAATTGAGGCATACAAGATGATCAGAGGGTTAGATAGGGTGGACAGTGAGAGCCTTTTTCCTCAGATGGTGATGGCTAACACGAGGGGACATAGCTTTAAATTAAGGGGTGGTAGTTATAGGACGGATGTCAGAGCTAGGTTCTTTAGTCAGAGGGTAGTAAGGGCGTGGAATGCCCTGCCTGCAGCAGTTGTGGATTCGCCAACTTTAAGGGCGTTCAAATGGTCAGTGGATAGGCATATGGATAACATTGGAATAGTTTAGGTTAGAGGGTCATTAGATTGGTTCCACTGATCAGCGCAACAGAGGCCCGAAGGGTCTGTACTGCGCAGTAATGTTCTATGTTCTATGTACTGCGCTGTAATGTTCTATGTTCTGTGTCAGGTTTCTTCTTCTTAATGCTGAGGAATGTAAAACCTCAAGTACCTGGCATTATCAAAAAGTCCTACCCACTCAGTTCCAACACGCCAAGGAACTTATGCTAACTCTCTTCTGTTCCAAAAATATTACTTAGCTTCATCCGCGGAAAATGACATCACTCCATTAGTGCGGTATTTCTTTCTCAGTTCCTTTACAAATCGTTATGCTGTCAATTTTGGCCAAATTTGGTGGCATAGAGCCACACCTGCCAGTCACTTGATTGACACAAACCAAATTAATTTCACGTTGGATTCTTAGAACCAGCAGAGGAGGCTTTGATCCAATCAGCTTGAACTGTGAAAGCTAATGTTTAACCCACTTCCCAAGGCAAAGGTGTCCATTGTTGTCACTGCAACTCAACCAAATAACTGGTTTCACCCAACAGAATAAGCTTGTTGACTGGAAGCAGCCAGAGAAGCAAAAGAGATACAGAGCTGCAAAGTCATGACAAGTTAAAATTCAATTAGTCTACTCAAAGTCTCTGCCTTTGATTTTTTGAATTTCTCATACACTGCAAAAGATTTGACTGTCAAGGATTTGGCAAGAGCCACAAGTAAGTGAAACCCTCAACAACACCACTAATACCTAATTACACTACTTCAACTACCCTCACCCATAAGAACAGTTGACAGCACAGATGTTAAAACTCTAATTCCAGGAACTCACAAGGACAAATCCACGTCATTGCAGGGAAAGTATTTTTAGGCCATTCCAGTTAAAATGAAAAACTAAGTTCTTTAGTGAATATAGTAATCGTAGATGACATTTTTTGGCAAAGTCAATTTTCATATTTACCAGGAGATGCACGAGATTGTATCTCGCTCCTTAAATCTGCTCCACGGGAAAGGACAGCATGGTGGCACATGTTTAGCACTGCTGCCTCACAGTGCCAGGGACCTGGGTTCAATTCCGTTCTCAGGTCACTGTCTGTGTGGAGTTTGCAAGTTCTCCCCATGTTTGCATGGGTTTCCTCCGGGTGCTCCGGTTTCCTCCCATAGTTCAAGGACGTGCCTGTTAAGATGATTGGCCATGCTAAATTGCCCCTGAGCATCAGGGAGTTTAGGACTGCAAATATATGGGGTTACGGGCATGGAACCTGGGTAGGATTGTTATCCATATAAGCTCGATGGGCCAAATGGCCTCCCTCTGCACTGTGGATTCTATGATTCCTCCGTGCATCCCAGTATGTCAGCGGACATGAAGTCGGGAAAGCTCTGAGAGCTATGAAACCTGGGAACTCACATCAGTGGTTGGTTGAGGGTGCGAGTGCCCAGCCAGTATCACAACTCCGGACCATCTCTCAGAGCACTCTGACACCACAACAGCTCCTACTGACAAAGCCATTTTAAGGACATGCCTTCAGCAATATGATAGAGCAGCTTAGCAGGCAGGCTGTTAAAAGTTAATGTTTATCAAACAAAATCAACCTTGATATTAGCTAGTCATTTATCACGTTGGAAAAGATTTATATCTGCTATTGAATCGGATAGGACCTGGGCAGCCTGAATTATCGTGTGGCACTTATACAAGGTGGGTCAAGCTGAAACATATACCATCAGAACAATCTTTAAGGAGTGACTAAGGTTCAAAGAGCTGTCTTCCCACATTGGGAATTCCCACCTTTACCAGGCCATCAATCTGAAACAGAGGGTCAAAATAAAGGAATAAATTCATTAAATGGGCTTCCATGAATGGATTTTTAAAAATATGTAGTGAAAGTTGTAACAGATAGTTAGAACTTTATTTTAGTTCATCTGAGCATGGCTCCTGAGGTCTGCCGCTGGTGCTTACTGGGTCAGTTAGCATGGAGACTGTCAGGGCAAGGGAGATATAATAGATCATAGGGTGTGTGGGCGGAATATTCCTGCTCCTAAAGAACTTGAAGAATTACTGAAAATATTTCTTCTGGCTCTGGGTTCTGCTCTCACCATGTTCAGCCTGACAAGGAAGACAGTGTTGTTAGACCTCTACTCTGTATTAACTGAATCCCCACCACCACCCAGCCCCTCTGGCCTGAGTGAAAACTCCCCCATCATGTCATTATTGCCAGCTTTTCAATTCCAAAGTGTGGGACCCTGTAACCTAAACCTCAAAATAAATAAACTTCCTTGTCCCCATCAAATATTTCGGGCCGGATTTTCGCTCCTGAGACAGATGGTTTAATCCGGGAAATGTTCTGGCCTAGCACACCTGCCTCAGGTAAAAGTGCCACGAATGGCACTACCTTTGCTCCAGGGGAGGGGTGTGGGAATGGATGCAGGATGGAGTTGGGTCTACCGCCCCTGGATGCAGGTCGGAGTCCTGGTACTGAGGAAGGAGGTTTAAAAGGCTTACCCCAATTCTCCAAGACTTTGTCCCAATTTGTTTTCAAACATTAGACCCTTTAGCCAACTCATGGCTACTCACATACTCCACCCACTGCCAATGGCCTCTTAAGACCCTTCGTGCCAACCCAAGGCCTTCACTCAATGGCTCCTCATACCCTCCTTGGTAATTCCATGGCCTAAAATCAGACGGGGAACACCTGGAGTCTTGCCCACAGACTGTTAAACAGTGGCCAGTTTCCCCCATCCGCTCGCAAACGTATCTTCGAGGGATCAGAAAATTCTGTTTATTTAAATTTTTATGGAAGTGGACCACAATGTAAGAGTGGAAAGCGCATGCAGAAAGTGGTGATACGCATTCAACCAAAGAGTGTCAAAAACTTTCAATTTTACTGTAACTTCAGTGCCTTTTAATAGTCACCTCTGTTACTGTATCTCTCTAGCACTGTAATGGTGTGAAAGCCATTTTACATTGTGGCATTGCGACACTGGAGGCAGACATTTGTTTTTGCCCCTGTTTAACATGAAGCACATCTTCTTTGATCTGTTTCAGTCTTGTCAACACTACACAGGATGTTTTCAGAAGTGAGCACCTGATAATTCTGACCTCATAAAAAAAAATTCTCAGTGGTTAGCACCGCTGTCTCTCAGTACCAGGGGCCCAGGTTCAATTCCGGCCTCAGGTCATTGTCTCTGTGCAGTTTGCACATTCTCCTCGTGTCTGCATGGGTTTCCTCCGGGTGCTCCAATTTCCTCCCACAGTCCAGAGATGTTGATTGGCCATGCTAAATTAACTCTAGTGTCAGGGGAGTTAGCAGGGTAACTATGTGGGCTTATGGGAATAGGGCCTGGGTGGGATTGTGGCTGGTGCCAAATGGCCTCCTTCTGCACTGTAGGGGTTCCATGAAACTTAAATGCAACAGGGGGAAAGAGAAGATGACCTGAATGTGTTCAATCTTTCAAACGTTGAGAAACCTCTTGAATGGAAGGGTGTGATCCAGACAGAAAAACTCCACTTGAATCTAACTTTGAGTAACTGTTGGGGTAATCCTCCGATATCACCCATCAGCTTTCACTCATTATCATCTTTTCAGAAAATGCTGTTGAACATATTGCTGTTCCCCCTCTCTTTCCCTTTAGATCCATTTTTCTTCCACGTTTTAACTCTGATGACGGACCTACTCATTGAAACTTGTCTTTTCTCTTTACAGATGCAGATGGATGTTCCGTGGTCAAGAAAAACATATACAAAAAGCAAGTCCGTTCTGAAGAAAGGTCGTCAACCTGCAACGTTAACTCTTGGTTTCTCTACACAGATGCTTCCAGGCTGCTGAGACTTTTCCAACTTTTTTTTTGTTCCCGTCTTTAAAACATTTTCAAACTTTTTTTTCCCAACACCCAGCACGTTGGCAAGGGTCCGGTGCCATTGTCGAGGGCTCTGTCGAACATCTTCAAATGATTTTATTGATTGAAAAGTTTTCATTGGTCTGCAAGGTTACTACTTATCATCTTATCATGAGGTTCAGAACTGGCGCAAGGACCAGAAAGGCATTTACCTCCAAGTAATCTCATGACTGTTGATTTTAGACCTCTGTGGTGGAAATCTACTTTGGGTTGTTTATCAACGGACAATAAAATCTTTCACTGCTTTGTCTCTTGCAGATTTGACTTTTGTAATGTATTGTCGTATCTATAAGTTTTTTTTTGTGAGCTGTATCTAAATTCAGTATAGCTGCACAAGTTCTCCGGTACATGTGGCCAGATAACAATTGCACTAAAAATATCCCCAAAATGCACCACAAAATATCAGCAGGTCATTGGACACTGATTGTTATCTAATAATTCTCTAAGTGCCTTGTACAAATCCCAAAGTTGGTTACGAAATCTAGGAGGCTCTTGGGTGGGCTTTTCTGGCTTCCCTTGTCCTGAAACCGGAAAATCCCACCAGAGGTCAACAGGCTTTTCCATGGTTCACCTGCTCTGATTCCCGTGGCAGGAGGGATGGTAAAATTTGCCCCCTTATATTTTCAAAACATCGATTTTCACAAAACGCATGGCATGGAAGACAGTCTTCTTTGTCCAAAATGTTACCGTACATTATATTTCGAATCATGCCGAACTCTGCATCGACCGTAATCATTCCACACTGAAAGAACTGCTCAAGGAATTGCAGTTACAAAGCTCAACGTGAATGTTACCACTGATCATTCCTAATGATACCAAACAGTTGTCAAGAATTAGTATTCATTTTAACGCTGGGAAAGCATGTTTTGTTTTCAGTCAGAGCTAAAGGTCATTTATGGAACAAATAGATTCATTCCAGTCCATTGCGAGGAGTCTAAATGATGACAAAGATATGGACGCTTTAGAAGTTTTCAGCCACCTTTTGCCAAGAGGACAGGACTAAAATCCAATCGGATTTTGTGCAAAGTGCAGGACTAACTGCAAATTGGGGTGCTTGTAGCAAAGTACATGTAAATAGGGACCAAAATCAAATAATCAGAATCAGAGACCAGCAAGCTTATCCTGAACAGTACGGAGATGTTTCCAAGCTGTGTTGATGTCAGATATTAGATTTTAATTTCATCCGCTGGACTCTCATCCAGAACTCTTGAGAAGAACAGGTTCAACTATTAAAACAAAGAAACTGACTTAACACGGCATGCTCTTTTACAATCCTCATTAAATCACGGTGTATCCACTGGCTTAATGGTAAAGGTGGCGCAAGGGACCATAAGATTAAAGTTTTAAAGTTTATTTATTAGTGTCACAAATAGGCTTACATTAACACTGCAATGAAGTTACTGTGAAAATCCCCCAGTTGCCACGCTTGAGTGCCTGTTCAGGTACACTGAGGGAAAATTTAGAACAAAGAAAACAAAGAACCAAGAAAATTACAGCACAGAAACAGGCGCTTCGGCTCCCCCCCCCCACAAGCCTGCACCGACCAGGCTAACCGACTGAACTAGAACCCCCAACCCTTCCAGGGACTGCATCTCTCCCATCCTATTCATGTATTTGGCAAGATGTCCCTTAAAACTCACTATTGTATCTGCTTCCGCTACCTCCCCCAGCAGCGAGTTCCACGCACCCATCACCCTCTGTGTAAAAATTTTGCCTCGTACATCTCCTTTAAACATTGACCTTCGCGTCTTAAACCTGTGCCCCCAAGTAATTGACTCTTCCACCCTGGGAAAAAGCTTCTGACTATTTACTCTGTCCATGCCCCTCATTATCTTGTAGATTTCTATCAGGTCACCCCTCAATCTCAGTCGCTCCAGTGAGAACAAACCAAGTTTCTCCAACCTCTCCTCATAGCTAATGCTCTCAATGCCAGGCAACATCCTGAAAAATCTTTCCTGTACCCTCTCCAAAGTCTCCACAACTTTCTAGTAGTGTGGCAACCAGAATTGAACACTATATTCCAAGTGTAGCCGAACTAAGGTTCTACTATGCTGCAACATGACTTGCCAATTTTTAAACTCAATGCTTTGGCCGATGAAAGCAAGCATGCCAAATGCCTTCTCGACTACCTGCCCCACCTGCGTTGCCACTTTCATTGACTTGTGTACCTATACACCCAGATCCTTCTGCCTATCAATACTCTTAAGAGTTCTGCCGTTTACCGTATATTTCTTATCTTTATTAGACCTTCCAAAATGCATTACCTCACATTTGTCCAGATTAAACTCCTTCTGCGATCTTTCCACCCAAGCCTCCAACCGATCTATATCCTGCTGTATTGTCTGATGGTCTCATCACTATCTGCAAATCCACCAGCCTACGTGTCATTCGCAAACTTGCTAATCAATCCAGTTACATTTTCCTCCCAATCATTTATATATATATTACGAACAGCAAAGGTCCCAGAACTGATCTCTGGGGAACGCCACTTGTTACAGCCCTCCATTCAGAAACACACCCTTCCACTGCTATCCTCTGTCTTCTACGACCGAGCCAGTTCTGTATCCACCTTGCCAGCTCACCTCTGACCCCAGGCGACTTCACCTTCTGCACCAGTCTGCCATGAGGGACCTTGTCAAAGGTCTTACTGAAGTCCATGTAGACAACATCCATTGCCCTACCCTCAACAATCATTTTCGTCACTTCTTTGAAAAACTCAATCAAGTTACTGAGACACAACCTCCCCTTCACAAAACCATATTGTCTCTCGCTAATACGTCCACTAATCTCCAAGTGGGGCTAAATCCTGTCTCAAGAATCCCCTCCAATAATTTCTACTGGCATAATTTAGCATGGCCAATGTATCTAACCTGCACATGTTTGGACTGTGGGAGGAAACCGGAGTGTCCGGAGGCAACCCATACAGACATGGGGAGAACATGCTGCCTCCACACAGACTGACCCAAGCCAGAAACTGGATGGTGGCAGAAAACATTTCTGCTTTTGCTGACAACTCACAGATGCCCAATTTAGAGCAACTAGATCTCTTCTCAATATATTTTCTATTCATGTCTGACATTGTGCTTATTGCCCACCCCTAGTTGTCTGAGGACAGCTGAGAGTCAACCACATTGTTGTGGCTCCAAAGTCACATGTAGATCAGACCAAGTAAGGGTGGCAGATTTCTTTCCCTAAAGGACATTAGTGAAACAGATGGGTTTTTCTGACAATTGACAATGGTTTCAAGGTCATCAGTAGATTCTTCATTTCAGACTTTTTATTGAATTCAAATTCCACCATCTGCAGTGGTGGGATTCGAGCCCGCGCCCCCAGACCATTGGTTGAGTTTCTGGATTAGTTTAGCAGTAATACCATTAGGCATTTGCCTCCCCTTTAGCCCACATGCATTGGGTAGGGTAGATACCAGGAGGATGTTTCCTTTCGTGGAGGAGAGTAGAACTAGGAGGCACAGTTTAAGAATAAGAGGTCTCCCTGTTAAGACAGAGATGGAGAGTAATCTTTTCTCTGGGGGGGGTTATTACTCTGTGGAATTCTCTTCCTAGGCCCCAGTGAGAGGCTGGGTCGTTAAATGTACTCAATGTTCAGTTAGATAGATTTTTGACAGACAAGAGAGTTCAGGCTTATGGGGGAATACAGGAAAGTGGAACTGAAACACAACTGGATCAGCCATGATCTTATTGAATCGCTGAGTAGGCTCAAAGGGCCAAATGGCTTATTCCTGTGTTTAAGTCCTATGTTCCTCTGAGATCACGGCAGTTATTCTCTTACCCTGGTTCCCCAGCTTAAGACTGGCAAATCTGTCCTTCAGGACTATTTCCAATTGGTCAGAGGCAGTGCTACTGAACAACTCCAGGGCAAAAACATAAAATGCTGGAAAATCTCAGCAGGTCAGACAGCATCCGAGAAGAGAGAATAAAGCCAACTTGAAGCAGCATTTTCTGTTTGTTTCAGATTCCAGCACTGCAGTATTTTGCTTTGACGTTATAGAGGTTTACAGCATGGAAACGGGCCCTTCGGCCCAACTTGTTCATGCCGCCCTTTTTCTTTTACACATTAAACTAGTCCCAAATGTCCATGTTTGGCATTCTTGGAGATGGATATTGAAGTCCTCCACCCAGGATACATTATAGGCTCTTGCTAGCCTCAGTGCTTCTCAACAT
This sequence comes from Carcharhinus amblyrhynchos, assembly GCF_965287045.1. NCBI lineage: Eukaryota > Metazoa > Chordata > Chondrichthyes > Carcharhiniformes > Carcharhinidae > Carcharhinus > Carcharhinus amblyrhynchos. The sequence continues at coordinate 62,516,827 of NC_137335.1, forward strand.
TGGATGTGCTTCCTCAGCTGAGGGAAGGTGGTAGGTGTGAATCAGCGGGTGACTGTACACCATTGTCTTGTCACCTCTGGTCACTCCATCCCTGCTGGTAGGTCAGGGCATATCCAGGGGGGGTGATGGAGGAATCCCAATATTGGCTGATTATGCTTACCAGCTACGACTATGTCAGTTATTTGACTCGTCCGTGGGCAAATCTGGCACAGGGCCCCAGACGTCAGTGAGGAAGACTTTTGCAGGATTGACTAGTCTGGGTGTGCCTTTGTGGTTTCCTGCGCCAACGCAGATGCCGGGTGATTTTTCTTGGTCGAGCTTTCGTATCGGTTTCATACTTGGCTTAAGAGGGAAGTTACGAATCAACCACATTGCTGGGGTCAGGAGTTCAAACTGAGGAAGGACGGCGGATTTTCTTCCCCAAAGAACATATGCAAAAGGGATGGCTTTTTAACGTCAGTCTGGTAATATCACGGTCACCATTTTGTTTATTCATTCATGGGGCACGGGCATTGCTGGCTAGGGCAGCATTCATTGCCCATCCCTAGTTGCCCTTGAACTGAGTGGCTTGCTGGACCAATTCAGAGGTCAGTTGAGAGTCAACCACATTGCTGTGACTCTGAAGTCACACGTAGGCCAGACCTGCTCAGGACGGCAGATTTCCTTCTCTAAAGGACATTAGTGAATCAGGTGTTTTTTTCCCCCAACATTCACCAAATGGTTTTCACGTTATCAGTAGATTCTCAATTCCAGATATTTTTATTGAATTCAAATTCCATCATCTGCTGCGGTGAGATTTGAACCTGAAACATTTGTTAATCTAAGCATTGCGCTAACCAAAGTCAGTGATCTGTCCAATCAGCAAATGCAGCCTGTCCACTGACAACGGTGAACAAGCCTGCAGGCTTGTGCAAGTTTACTCTGCAATCCCACAGGTATGCTAAGGAAGAGAGGGAACATTGAGAAAGGCAAGAATGGGTTGTTTGAGGTCAGGAGCAGGAGGAGTATCAGCCTCCTTTGAGGAAGAACATAACAACCTAACCAAAATGACCAAAGTAAGTTACCTGCCCTCCTTACTCTTTCTTGCAATCTATTTGATGTTTCTAGCACTTGTTCATCACTGCTCCCTGCGATTTCTGTGTACTCTGAGACCTGGAGACATTTCTCCATCCCGCGTTATCTGCTGCCTAAAAATGTACTGGACCTCAACAGCATAGCAAGTGTGAGGAAACTGGAGCACCTGGAAGAAACCCAGGGAGACACAGAGAAAAGGTGCAAACTCCACGCAGACAGTGACCCAAGGCCGGGATTGAACCCGGGTGCCTAAAAATGTAATGGAACTCCACAGCGTAGCGAGTATGAGGAATATTCCCTCACTGCGAGCACCATTCCTTTCTTATTTTCCCTGTTAGAACTCTATGGGATTCTAATGAAAAAATCCCTTTGCTCATTCTTCACACTGTGGCTCCTCTTTGCTTGTCAGAGGAAGTAGCTCTTCGTGTCTGGGGACCTCAGGCCACGTCTGTTGGGTTGAGACTAGTTCCCTAACCACTCAAGATGCAAATGTTCTGACATCCTGGTGTGACTATGCAGGTTAATCTGTTGTAATTGGAGATATTTGCCGGGCAGCTTCTCTGTACATCGTGTTTCACTCATTAACCAGCAGTGAGAGATTTTCACCTTTAAAACAGGGGAATAAACAATCGTAATAAAACGAGAAAACACTGGAAGTAACATCTGGTGCAGATCTGGCACTAGATTCTGATGAACGCTCACTGACTTTAAACATTGAGCTGGATTTTATGCTCCTCTGCCAACGGCTTGTTAATTCTAACCTGCCTGTTCCTGTTCCACTGCAATTATACCAGCAGGATCGGTGACTAATTGCCCATTTCAGGGCCTCATCCCGCCACTACTGGGATTTCACTGATGGCAGAAGAAGCCCGTCCCAGGCAAACAGCCTAACAGGGTTAGGTGGTGAGTTGGGGGTTGTCCCTCCTTAACAGGCTCGGAGGCCCCACTGGATGGTCCCCCTCAAGGTTTTACTCGCCCCCTCCCACATCTATCGAAATTCTGAGCAAATGTCACACACTCTGTCCCAGTGCGCCGGCTTCTGATTGATTGGAAACTCTCTGAGGTGAGACTTCCTGTCCTTGAGGGGCGGAAAGCCTGCTGTGAGTCAATTATCGGTCAGTTGGGGTCAACCTTTCAATCTACATACCCTCAGCACTCTTTAATGCACCCCTTCTCTCTCTCACTCACTCAGCCACTCCCATCCCGCCGCTCATTCACTCCCACCCACCTCACTCACTGCAGACTAAAAATAAACTCTGGGAGGGACTGTGGGTTGTTCCAATGTTTAGGGGGGGGGAACGTTCATTGTGGGTGACACAACACACGGGATGCCCAATGATTTAAGAGGTGAAAATGGGGAAAATGTAGAGCAGATGCTCTGCAGAAGTCAACCTCTAGCTCCTGAGGCTGCGGGTACAGATCTCTGGAGCCCTGTTGTTAAAAAGGAGCTCCCAGCTGGAGGCGACGAGGACGCTCTCAAAAAGACCCGATTCAAATGTTGTCGTGTGCCTGAATCGGAGATAACATCTGCTCCAGTGTTTGAATGTTATATCGAGAAGCAGCCATCTCGAATAAGCCGCATTTTCACCCATTCTTCCTGGATGGCCTTGACTTGACCCCAACCCTCAAAACGCCAAGTGATTTTTCTATATCAGAATACTCTGCAGACTCGCCTAACTTGCCTCAACAGCTCTCTATCCATCTCTGTGTCTTAAGTTGCTGATTAACATCAGAAACCAGTGGTTACATTGTTTTGCTGATAGAGTCATAGAGGTTTACAGCAATGGAAACAGGCGCTTTGGCCTAGCTTGTCCATGCCGCCCTTTTTTCTAACCACTAAACTTAGTCCCGATGGCCCACGTTTGGCCCATATCCCTCCATACCCACCTGACTCAACTGTAACTGTCTGGACGCTTTTCAAAGAAGCAAAGAGACACCTCTACTCCTACCTCTGGCAGCTTGTTCCAGGCACTCACCACCCTCTGTGTGAAAAAAAAAAATTGCCCCTCTGGATCCTTTTGTATCTCTCCCCTTAAAATCATTCCTAATTTCAGCAAACTTTGCCTCTTGTCACCTCCTCTTGTCCCCTGACAGCTGACAGTTCAGTACAATTTTATTATCCTGTAAACGTAATGGCATAACTTCACTTAGTTAACAGCTCTATTTTTGACAATCATTCCATTCCAATCCTATCTCCGACCTTCTCCACATTTTAAAGGGCCGTTTGCACATTCATTTCGGAGGATTGTTGTCTCTCGCCAGTCAAAAGCATCGTTTAAGCTTCTCCTGTGACATACTTATTTTCTCCCCCTGCTTCGTTGCTCCTCTTCACTGATATACGCAGCTGTAAACACCGAATTATTAGCCCGTGGAACAAATCTCCTCCACATCCATGTTTAAATTTTCATGACCTTGTGAACGTCCGGTTAAAACAATCTGCACGTATTTGATTGTTCTGCATTTTACTGCCATCTAGTGGGAGACATTGGTACAGCCCTGCCCTTATTTACGCTGACGGATTAATTCTTGGTCTCTCAGGAAATAAGGAGCGGAATCTTGTGTTCTCCCCCCATGCGCGGGGGAGGGGGAACCGCAGGTTGTGACCCCCGCCATCTTCCCACCTTCACCCTGATTAAGTCAGTGGCAGGAAGGCCTGTGCGCACCATGTCCCGCTCAGCTCCCAATTCATGCCCCAAGCAGCACCGTGGCACAATGGGTTAGCACTGCCGCTTCACAGCATCAGGGGCCCAGCTTCGATTCCTGGCTCGGGCCACTGTCTGAGTGGAGTCTGCACGTTCTCCCCGTGTCTGCATGGGTTTCCTCCAGGTCACTGGTTTCCTCCCACGCTCCAAAAGGTTAGGTGTATTAGCCATGCTAAATTCTCCCTCAGTGTATCCGAACAGGCGCCAGACTGGGGGATTTTCACAGTAACTTCATTGCAGCGTTAATGTAAGTCTACTTGTGATAATGATAATAAGTAAACTTTAAATAAGGGTCTCGTCCTGCTATCACTGGCATGAACCAAGCAGCAGGCTGGGGGGGGGTGCTTTGCATGCAGACAGCACAACAGGCAGATCCGTGCGGACTTGCTCTTGGGCCCCATGGGGGTGGGGTTGGTGGGCATGTGGCGGGAGCTTGTCTCTCTTTCAAAGGCACTTGGTGCCTGGTTGTGGGACTGAGCACCATGAGGGGGGGGTGAGTCCCTAGCCAGGCTGAAAGCCACCACTCCCCTTCCTGCCAACCATCCTTCTTTAATTGTGGCCTCCCCACCCGCACCTCACACATCCCGCCTACTATGGCTCACTTCTGGCACAGTATCCAGCGACAATCCAAGGCCTCAGGTGGGTGCCTCCGTGGGTGACACCTCTGACTGACCAGGAAGATCTGAGTGGGCAAACCCTGATTAAGCCTGTGGCAGGAAGGCCTGTGGACCATGTTCTGCCCAGCCACCCTCGCCTGCCGCTGCTCTATCATTGGAGATGGGGCTCTGTTTGACTCTGCGGCGGATGGCTAAGACCCCTGTCACCCCCACAAGATTCCTCCCAGAAGAAATATGGGGAGCGGGAAGTGTAGCTAAGGCAAAAAGATCTGATCACATTGAATGAGGGAGCAGACTTCACTGGCTGTGCGGTCTACTCCATTCTCCAATTTCTTCTGTTCCTATATTCTCACTTTGTTTCCTTCCTGCAATAACCAAGATCAGTAAAACATTCCAACGTACTTCACAGGAGTTGTATTCAGACAAATTACGGCACCAAGTCACACACTAGGGACAGCTGACCAAAAGCTTGGTCAAAGAGGTAGTTTTTCGGGAGCATATTAAAGAGGGAATGTGGATAGAGCGGCGGAGAGGTTTTTGGCGATGAGCTCAAGCTGTTTGAAAGACAGGACTGTCATTAATTTTAATTTCAACCCTTTCAGTGTACAGCAGCCAAGTTTCCTTTTTATTGTTGGTGTCACATGCAAGGAACATGATCTCAACAGTGATACTTACCCATCATGAATGCCATTTCTGTAAGCAAGATGGATAATATTATGTTATACCCTATTTATAAAAACAATCTTGTTTAGTTTTCTAAAGCTTTTCCCAACACCCTTCCGTGTTGCACAGGCGAGTGGGTTTCTACTGAGGGAAGTTGGCTTGCTTCACAGTACAGCCTGAACTTGACCTCCTCACCCAACTCGAGATTTGGGTTTTCCAGGCTGCCGTGAACCCGGCTCCCGGCTAAGAAGTCCGGCGGCTGCTTCCCAGGTGAAGAGCAGCTGTTCCGCAGTCCTTTTCACACCAAACTGGCGTCTAGTCGGCTGGACGTGGCACTTCCTCCTGCTCGCGGTGACAGGATGTCCTGCCTGAGGACAGCCGCCAGCCAGCCAGTCAGAGGCTGGCAGCTTTCCAGTGCTGGCAACCCTCCTGGGAGCACAGCCGGTACAGCACATGGGGCTTCATAAGGCGATCTGTGCTCTTTCACAACTTGTTTTAGGGAGTATGCTAGGTCCTAGCGAGGGGGCTGGGTGAGGAGGTGGGATTGGGAGGGGAGGGGGAAAATGGAGAGGGGGAAATGGAGGGGGGGGGGAAGTGGAGGGGGGGGGGAGTGGAGGGGGAGGAAGTGGAGGGGGATAACAACTTAGCTCAGGGATGCCTGCTGGCCAAATATGTGGCCCTCTCCCACTTTTTTGCCCACTTAAGGCCTCAACAGTGAGCGGACCTGCCACCACCACCCTTACTGCTGGTAAAACCACAGTGGGGCAGGAACTGGTCCCTCAGCAAGTGGAAGTAATATTGAATCCCAGATGTTAACTGAACAAGACTCTCTGGATGAGGCAGTTGGATGTCAGTTTTGGCCCATTCATCTAGTTTAATACCTCCATATACATAAAAACATACATTTGTCATGTACTTTTTATGCATTATTACAATGTTATTTCTTTTATTCAAGTTATTGAACAGAAAAATGGTTTCAAGATTGTCAAATAACAGATGGAAAATTACCAAGGTCAAGCCTTACATTATCTCTATTCCTTTAAAAAATGAATGCAACATTCAAAGACACCATTAGATGGAATCATACATTCCTTTTCCTGCTGTGATATATACTTCATTGTCAGCGAGAAGTGACACAGCAAATGAAATAGTTGATGACAAAAAAGACTTCTCTAAAATGTGACATTATTTCTAAAACTGCACATTGTTCAATGACACAAGTGCCAATGGCTCCAGGTAGTCATTTTATCAGCAGTTTTTAAGCTGTACTTTTTATTTGTAAATGTTATTGGTAGCGACCATGGCTGGAATCTTACTGCCCCGCCTGCCACGGGAATCGGAGCGGGGTTGGGACTTGGATGGGATTTTATAGTTTCAGGATGAGTGAGATCGTAAAGTCTCGCCCAACAGGTCAGATGGGCATTGCCACAATTTCCTCAGATATATCCTCCAGGTGCTCCAGTTTCCTCCCTCAGTTCAAAGATGTGTAGGTTAGATTGACTGGCCATGCTGAATTGCTCCTTAGTGTCCCAGGTTCTGTGAGTTAGAAGAATTACCAGGGTAAATACCTGGGGTTACAGGGATAGGGCCTAGGTAAGATGCTCTGTCAGAGAATTGGTGCAGACTCGATGGGCCGAATGGCCTCCTATATTGAAGGGATTCTATGCTATCACAATGGTAAAGTAAAAGTTAGACATAGAGTTGGCATGATCTGACACTGGGACACTTTTTTTAAAGCTTTCAAAGTTTATTTATTAGTGTCACAAATAGGCTTACATTAACACTGCAATGAAGTTACTGTGAAAATCCCCTAGTTGCCACACTCTGGCACCTGTTCGGATACACAGAGAGAAATTAGCATGGGCAATGCACCTAACCAGCATGTCTTTTGGACTGAGAGGGGAAACCGGAACACCCGGAGGAAACCCATGCAAACATGGGGAGAATATGCAGACTCCGCGCACACAATTGACCCGAGCCGGGAATCGAACCCGGGTTCCTGGCGTTGTGAGGCCTTAATTCTTAATACAGGTCAGTTACTGCACAGTTTTAAAAAATAAACAACAGCTTTTGAAAACAAAACTGGAATTAACCAGTTTGATCCTCACTTCTTCGCAAAGGAGATTTTCATTTCCTTTAACTACGTTATTTCAACCCTTGGGGGAGAGGGAAAAACATGTTTTGTCTCTGCACCGGGGAATTGCCAATAGCATCACTCCAGCGGAAAGTATCACTGATAACTATTTTTTATCTTAACACTTGGGTGATTCATAAAATTTGCAATCACTGCTGGAAGATGTCAGTGAGCCTAATTTTACATGTACTTTTCTTTATTTTGGTCTTAAAGGTTAAAATGACAGTTTGCATCCCTACCTGTGCCCCAGGGGCACCAGTACTGGATTTAAATACTTACAGAGCTGTTTCACCTACTAGACGGACTATGGAGATAATATTCCCAGATTACAGTAATAACCACTGTGATAGCATGTCCGCATTACAGGAAAACCCATACAGTTCCAGTCTCCATGCCTAAGGATGTCTTAGTCGTAGAATTGGTTCACTTGTTGATTCAGCCTTTTGGTTAAGATCAGGGGTGGGGGGATTTTATGGCCTCACTCATCCTGAAACCATAAAATCCCACCCGAGGTTAACAGACCTTGCCATGGTCCACCCTTCACCCAGTCCAAGATGAGATGCAATGCCTTTTCTTGTCAGCTTGCATCTTGAATGTCCCTCTTGTGGGGGACAATGAATTGGATTCAATTTGAATTTTGAATAGGCTTTTGGAGCAAGCCAGGAAGTCCACTCTGCACACTGCATTTGTAACTTGGAGAATGGACTAATTTTTTTTTAATAGATTCACTTGTTGATTCCTGGAATGACAGAATTGTCTTATGAAGACAGGGTGTGTAGAATTTGCCCAGACTGTCTTAAGTTTAGATAAGATATTATATTAAGTTGCTCATTCTCTACACCCCAGCTATGGCTTAAACACCCCCTCCTTTCCTTTTCTACTTACAATATGCCTTTTCTGTATAGTGCGCAAGAAACAATACTTTTTTTATTCATTCGTGGGACATGAGTATCACTGACTGGCCAGCAATTATTGCCCATCCCTAGTTGCCTGAGGACATTTGAGAGTCAACCACATTGCTGTGGCTCTAGAGTCACTTGTAGGCCAGACCAGATAAGGACAGCAGATTTCCTTCCCTAAAGGAACCAGATGGGGTTTTTTTTCCGACAACCGACAATGGTTTCATCAGTAGATTCTTAATTTTTTTTTATTGAATTCAAATTCCACCATCTGCCGTGGTGGGATTCGAACCCTGACCCCCAGAACATTAGCTGCGTTTCTGGATTAATACCACTAGGCCACTGCCTGTATACTAATACGTGCATAATAATAATAAATCAAAAGAAATGAGAGGTGATCTTATTGAAACAAAGTAAGTATCTGAGATTGTTCTAGAAGATGCTGAACACCTGTTTACTCTTGCTGGAACTAAGGCCCCGGATAACGGGATAACCAATGAGTGCAGATTTCTTCAATCAGAGGGTTGTAAATGTTTGAAATTCTCTACCCCAGATGGGGCAAAAATATCCAGTCACTGAGTGCATTCAAATTTGTGACTGATAGATTCTGGGGTATCTCGGGGAAATCAAGGGATACGAGGATATCAGTAGGGTGGTGAAACAGAGATCCAAAGCCAGCTATGAGCTGTGGCGAAGCAGGTTCAAGGGGCTTACTCCTGCTACTAATTCCCATGTTTCTATGATGAAAATCTGTTCCGATTGGGGTAGAAATCTTGGTGATTAAATGTCTAAATAGGTATTTGTGGATGAACCACAATTTTCTCCAGATAAATAATGAAATCGCTATTTCCAGCTCCCATCACAGGTCCTATTCACTCTCTCTTGATTCCAACCCCTTTGGGGCTGAATGAACTCAAAACATAAGCTTCACCTTCACTAAAGACGTGGTGTAAGCGGGGCAAGCTGAAACCTTACACGAGGGATAGTCTTCCCTAGTCCCTAGACCACAGGTACTGATGGAGGCTCAAACCGACAGCAGAAGGAGAAACCTTCTGGTTTTTTTCAAAGATTTAGTAACTTCCTTCCAGTGAAGGATTATGTCAGTTGTTTTGTGGTACGGAATGGTACGGAATGTACAGAATTACTGATATTTTGCTGGCTGAAGTGGAATCTGAAAACACAGATTTATTCTCAGACATCTTTGCCTCCAAAAGGCAACCAATCATCAGACAAGTCAACTGTGTCACACAGTGCCACCTGCAGGAAACATGAGCCACTGATACAGTGCAAAAATTAACTTTAATTTTTCCCCTCAGTTTTTAATATCAACTTAAAATTCACAGCTCCTGAAACTTAGTACCAGTAGAGCTACATTTTCACTTACTTACTGAGTGTGACAACATAGTGCACGTGGAATTTGTGAAAATGTCTATTGTTAACTTTTGTTCCCACATTTGTGAGCCTTCTCACAATCCACATGTAGCGATATAGGTATATTACACTCACTTGCACAATATAACACAACAGTAATAATCACTGGTTGCATTTATATAGCACATTTACCACTGAAGAAGTCCCAAGAACAGTAGAAGAGTAATCAGGCAGAAGTGGATGCTGAGCTGAAGGGAGAGAGATAACAGAAAAGATTGTCAAAGGCTTAGATGGGTTCTAGAGGATGGCCTCTTCTAAGAAAGAGGAAGAGGTGTAGAGTTGAAGCAGTTTGGGGGTGCAATTCCAGGACGTAGGGCTCAGATGGCTGCAGGGGTTACGAGGGCAGCTGTCGCACAGATAGCCAGGATCGGACGAACGGTTTGGTACAGTGCACTATTGGAGGCTGTACAGAGCAGCAAGCCAATGCATGCAGGGATTGAAACACAAGATTAAGAATTTTAAATTGAATGCACTGGCCTGAGAGAGAGTGCAGGTCACCGTTCACAGGGGTAATACATGATCAGGAAGTGGTGTGGGCTAGGATACGGGCAGCAGCATTTTGCACGCGCTGATATTGACAGAGGAGGCCAAGCAGCAGGCCTTTGGAATAGACAAGTCTGCAATCGACAAAAGACTAGATGCACTGAAGTTGGGGCAGAGCGTTTCACTGAGGTGGATGTAGTTGATATTTGGGAAAGATATGGGCTCAGTTTGGGGTGAGGAAGGCACCAAGATTGTCAATGTGTTTTTCCAACCTGAAACAATGCAGGGTGAAGTTGAAATTGTTGTGAAAATTATGGACCTACATTTTCGCTTTGAAAGGCCAACTTCAGAGGCACTTAAAAATGGCAATTGAATCCCTTTCCTGGGTCCCCACCCTAATCCCATTTCCGGCAATCTTCACCAGTGTGGATTAAGGGTGTGGATAGCTAGCCAACCTGCTCACACGCAGCACTCCTGGCCTGGCTCCATTCCAGGACTAGGTGATACAAACCTCCCCTTCTCCCTGCAGGTGGAGTTGGTCCCCTTCGGTTAGGACAAGTGGTTCACAGCCTCTCACAGGAGTCATGAACACAGACATCAACCAAAAACAAGCCATTCAACATTCCCATTAAAATATATCGACCCTCTCATCTTCTCATAAAGCTGTCAATCAATCACAGTCAGAAGCCTTCATGCACTTCAGACCGTTTAATCTTGAGCAAAATAAACACACATGGTGAAAAAAATCTCATCAATGAAACAGCAATTATTAGAAAGTAATAGGGATGTCAATCAGAGATGACTCTCCCCTCTATAGCTGTATAAACTTTGCTTGCTAAGGTCGAAGTGATTTATCCAACCTTGGAGCTCAGCCAAACATTCATAAAGATAATAGCTTTGCTCATCTCACTTAATGACTCCTGCTTTCCACCATATCACTTTTTCTTTCTCCAACTGTCCTCTTTCCATGATTTTGCATTTGCTAAAAACCTTTTACATCTTTTATATCTTGAAAAAAGTTACTGACTTGAAACTTTCACTCTGTTTTTCTCTCTATGCAGATATTGCCTGAGTTGCTAAGTATTTCTAACATTTTCTGTTTCCACTTTAGATTGCCAGCATTTGCAGAGTTTTGTTCTGCTCATAATGATTTTAGTTGTTTGAATGTTTAACTGAAGGAATTTATGATTCACCTACAACTAGGTTTGACAGTTCTATGCCATTGGAATGATCAAAGGAACCGGTAAATTAGTTGAGTTGGGTGTTGGCAAGGTACATACGGCAGCTGACTAAGATGGGGCGTTTTCAGGTTGGCAAACGTAACTAGTGGAATGCCATTTGGGATTAGTGCTGGGGCCACAATTATTTACAATATATATTAACTTCCCTTGTCTAAGTCATTAATGTATTATTAATTGTCCTATAAGTTTGTGGATGACAAAAATAAGCAGGAAGGCAATTCATGAGGATGAAACTAAGGGTGGGATTGTCCGGCTGCACTCGCCCCAAGATTGGAAAGTCCTACCCATGGTCAATGGAGCATTGCATGGTCTGTGTCCTGCCCGCTACGATTCCTGTGGCAGGTGGGATGGGAAAATCCCACCCGAAGAGTCTAAAGAGGGATTTAGACAGATGAGTGGGAAAAGTGAGTGCGAAATAACTTAGCAGGTGGAGTGTAATGTAAGAGAATGTGAAGTAATATACTTTGGTAGGAAGAATAAAGGATTTGGGGGTCCTCATGCATAAATCATAAAAAGCTAGCATGAAAGTTCAGAAGGTAATAGGGACGGCAAATGTTCATCTTATTTCAAAAGGGAATGGAGTACAAAAATAGAGAAGTCTTGTTAAATTGATGCAAAGTGTTGGTTAGACCACACCTGGAATGCTGTGAATAGCTTTGGTTCCCTTATCTAACGAAAGATATACTACAAATAGAACATTACAGCGCAGTACAGGCCCTTTGGCCCTCGATGTTGCACCAACCTGTGAAGCCAATCTAAAGCCCATCTGACCTACACTATTCCAATATCATCCGTATGTTTATCCAATGACCATTTAAATGCCCTTCATGTTGGCACTGGAAGCCAGAAACATTTCACAAAGTTGATCTGGGTATGGGGGGGATTTTCTTATGAGAGGTTGAGTAGATTGGGCCTATACTCATTGGAGTTTAGAAGAAAGAGAGGCAAACTTACTGAGACATAAGATTCTCAAGGGGCTTGACAAGTAGATGCTGAAAAGTTGTTTCCCTCGTGGGCCAGAGGGCATAATCTCAGAGTAAGGGGTCACCCATTTAAGGTAGAAATGAGGAGAAATTTCTTCTCCAAGGGGAGTGTTTCTTTACTGCAGAGGTGGAATTATTAAGTATATTCAAGGCAGAACTGGGCAGATTTTCAATCAATAAGGGAATCAATAATTACTCGAAATAAAGCAAGAAAGTGGAGTTGAGGATTATATCAGATCTGTCACGATATCATTGAATGGTAGGGCAGACATGATGGGCTGAATGGCCTACCTCTAATCCTACCTCTTATGGTCTTACAGACTTCATGTCTTTGGATTATCTTGCCAAGGGACAGGATGGAGATGCAAAAGATGAGAGGGGCAAGGATAGATCCATGGGAGAGACTTTAGCTAATGGTGAAAAGATGGGAAAATAAATTGGGCCAACTCAGGGCTATTCCAATGAGATGCACAATGGGAAAAAAGATGTTGGGGGAAGTAGGTATGTCCCACCATATTTCAGAGAGGGCAGCAAAGGATAATACATCATAGTTACAGTCGCAGAGGATGTAAGTTGTGACTTTGTTTAAGACCATTTCAATGCTGCGGCAGAACAGAAATCTGATTGGAGAGGCTCAAACAGAAAAACAAAGAACAGTTCAGCCCAGGATCAGGCCCTTCGGCCCACCAAGCCTGCACCAATCATGTTGTCCTACCTAGACCAACCATCTGTATCCCAATATCCCCGGTCTGCTCATGTGCCTATCCAGATTAGTCTTAAATGTCACTAACGTGTCTGCATCAACCACCCAGGCCCCTGCCACCCTGTGTGTGGAAAACCTGCATATCTCCACTGAACCTTTCCCCTCTTATCTTGAACTTGTGCCCCCTTGTGAGTGTCATTTCTGCTCTGGGAAACCTTTCTATGCCCCTCATTTTAATAAACTTCTATTAGGTCACCCTTCACCCTCTGTCTTTCCAGGGAGAATAGCCCCAGTTTATTCAATCTCTCTTCATAGCTAATACCCTCCATACCAGGCAAAGTACTGGTAAACTTTTTTTCTGTATTCCCTCCAAGGTTCCCATGTCCTTCTGGTAGTGTGGTGACCAGAACTGGATATAGTATTCCAAATGTGGCCTAACCAACGTTTTATATAACTAACATAATTTGCCAACTTTTATACTTGATGCCCCGGCCAATGAAAGCAAGAATGCTATATTATTTCTTCACCACCTTTTCCACCTCTGCTGCCACTTCTAAGGATCAAACATGAGTTTGCTGGAATATGCACAAATTTGGAAGATGAGCACACATTTCCAGACTTTAGAGAGGAAATTCAGGCTGGATATGGGCAGGGAAATTGCAAAAAGCGAAAGGATCCAAGGTGGGTTTTTTGGGGAGGGGTTTGACAGTGTCAGATTCGAAAGCAAGGAGAACTGTTCCTAAGGAACTGTTCAGAAAATCAATGAAAATTGAGATCAGGAAGGAAAGTTGGGTGATAAGAAGTTTAGTGAGAACGAGGTTACGGGAATAAATTGTGGGTTTTGTGGGCAAGAGCTGGGTGATGGTTCGGAGAGAAACTAAAGATGATGCAGATTCAAGACTAGGGCAAGGAATGTTTGCGGAGATACTTGGCAGAGGCAGCTGAGAATGTGGTCTCAATCTTACCAATAAAGAACTCAATTTTTGGAGGTGAGGGTGGAAAGGATAGTATTGGGGTGGGGTGGTTTTTAAGAAGATTGGCAAGGTTGAAAAGAATGTACACTTTTCTCCCCAGGGTGATTGTGGAGTAGTGGACAGTTCTGGTGGGCTAGAGTTGAGGCCTATCACTGCTTGATGTGTCCAGCTGGCATGTATTACTGTGCTGCTTAAGGTGGGTGAGTTCCACACACGAGGACGGTCTCAACCGGGATCTTGGGTTCAAGTCACACTATCTGTAACCCCCACGGCTAGCTTGGGCAGGCAAAATCTCACTAACTGTCCTGGCTGGAGACAATACACACCTTCTCAACCTGTGCTTAACCCTTTCTCTACGCACATTGTCTGCACTTGTAAAGATTTGATTACCTGTTAAGACTCGCATTCCTACCATTATCTTGTAATTGAGCTTGTGTCTATTATGCCCTGTTTGTGAAACAAATCCTGCACTCACCTGATGAAGGGGTAGCGCTCTGAAAGTTTGTGCTACCAAATAAGGTGTTGGACTTTAACCTGGTGTTGTGAGACTACTTAATGTGGATAAAATTTCTTTGTTATGCTTTTAAATCGCATTTCATATCTCCACGCAATACACCATCTCACATGTAGCTCCACAAACCAGAAATAAAGAAAGTGCAAAATCAGAATCCATCTTTGTGATAAGACATTTATCCGAGATCTCATCTATTATATGGGCAAAAAGGTCCCAGGACACCACTGAGAAGTAGCGAATCAGAGTTCTCCCCCAGTGTCCCAGCCAACACCACTGAAACAGCGTCTCTGCTCACTGTCACACGCTGCTCATAGGTACTTGCTGTGTGCAAATTGATCTGTGCATTTCATACACCACCACTGTGACCACACTTTGGAAAGTACTACATCGTCTGTGAAACCGTTTGGGACATCCAGAGGTAGCAAAAGACACTATATAGATGCAAGTTTTTCGCTCTACAAACTCACTGACCTCTTCTTCCAAGAGCAGATAGTGCTGATTAAAATGTTATTTGGTGAAAATCTTATTGAATGATCAACATTTGACATTTTTTGCATCCTTGCTACCTGAAGTCACTCACTAAAAGGGGTAGTGACTGTGGATTTCTTACCTTTGCATTGTAACCCTTGTTTCATCAAACCCCAGAGCAAAGAGCCGCAGTGATCACAGAACGTGGGTACTTTGAAATTGTGAATGCTAAACTTATGAGGCATGTTGACACTGAAGCGCTGGGAGCCCACCTATGCAGAAAGCAAACAGAACAGATGCACTTCAGACAATTATTTTGACACACACGCGGTTTCAGACACTCACACACAACAGTTGTAGGAACCACAGAACTGTACGATCCAGAACTTGATCACAAAATCCCTACAGTACAGGAGGCCATTTGGCTCATTGAGTCTACACCAGCTACAATCCCACTCAGACCCTATTCCCATAACCCATCATATTTACCCTGTTAATCTCCCTGACACTGAGGGACAATTTAGCATGGCCAATCAACCTAACCTGCACATCTTTGGGCTATGGGAGGAAACTGGAGCACCCTGAGGAAACCCACGCAGACACGTGGAGAATTTGCAAACTCCACACAGACAGTGACCCGAAGCCAGAATTGAACCCGGGTCCCTAGCACTGTGAGGCAGCAGTGCTAACCACTGTGCCACCGTGCTGCCCTGTGCTGCTAATGATGGGTAGTACACAAATGTTGACTTGTTAAATGCACTCTGATGTCCTTTTTGTTCACTGTTGAGGTTTTATAAGGTCTCAGTTGGTTCGCTGCTCAGCTACACTTACTCTTCCATTATGAGCATGTTGCCACATTTGGTCACGGTCCAAAGTTAGTGAGATCTACTGACTTAATATCAACTAACATGGAGACACCAGAGGGGATGGAGCAGGTGTGGGAAGTGAAGTTATTGTAGGTAAATTTCTGTCAATGATTAGACAGATAAGGATCCAAGCAGGCAGTCCCACCCAACTGGAAGATGGTTGAGAGATGCTGGAGGAAGATGGCGTTGTCAGATGTATCAAAGACTGCAAGCGGGTCGAGAAGCCCAGGGATGCTAGGAAACAGTGGTGCAATTCCAACAGGTGAAATATATACCTCATCCTGTGCTTCTTGCTTCTTCAAACCAGCACACTTGGTTATGATGAGCTCATGACATCGTTTGTGCACCACACAGGTACAGACTGTAAATGCAAATCAATAGCAAGCTTTAGTTCACTATCAGTTTAAAACTGCATGAATACTAATCACAGTCAGAAATAGTGTAACAGTACAAAACCAAAAACCAGCAACCAAATCCATCGATTGTCAGTCAAAGTTTCATTACATTTACTCTCTTTACAGTTCATTTCTTTCTTTCAAAATGTAAAGTTAATAAGTTGTGTGAGCATCAATGTTCATCTGTGAGACAAATTCTAACTGGATACAACCAGTAACACGAATGAGATTTGACCCCCCCCAAGAACAAGGTTTGCTCTGAAACTTTGCACTTTCTAGCTGACTTGAGGAACTAATATCATAAGTTGAATAATGTGACCTGAGCCTTTGATGTCCTAACACCGGTTTGTAAGTCTAGCCATAATCAATCATTCATAGAATCATATAGTGCAGAAGGAGGCCAGCGAGTCTGCACTGACTACAATCCCACCCAGGCTCTATCCTCATAACCCCATGCATTTATCCCAGCTAGAACCCTGGACACTAAGGGGCAATTTAGCATGGCCATTCCCACCTAACCTGCACATCTTTGGATGTGGGAGGAAACTGAAGCACCCAGAGGAAACCCACGCAAACATGGGGAGAATGTGTAAACTTCATACAGACAGTGATCCAAACCAGGAAGCGAACTCAGGTCCCTGGCACTGTGAAGCAGCAGTGCTAACCACTGTGCCACCACCGGATTCATTCCTGATTTACTGTCTACTCGCTTTTCAACATGATGCTACTTTATAGATCTTCATAACCTTTAAAAGTGCAGCATTGTGGAATGCAAGAACAATGTTAACAAAACCTTTCACACTCCACCAAATAACCACCAACACAGGTGACCAAGGTAACTAAGAAGGCATATGGCATCCTTGCCTTCATTGGCTAGGGCATTGAGTACAATAGTTGGCAAGTCATGTTGCAGCTATATAAAACCTTGGTAGGCCATATTTGGAGTATTGCGTGTAGTTCTGATCACCACATGACCAGAAGGACCTGGAAGCTTTGGCGAGAATACACAGAAGGTTCACCAGTATGTTGCCTGGTTTCGTGGGCGTTGACTACGAGGAGAGGTTGAATAAACTAGGATTGTTTTCACTGGAAAGACGGATGCTCAGGGGAGACCTGATACAAAATTATGACAGGCATAGACAGCATGGATAGTCAGAGGCTTTTCCCAGGGTGTAAGTGTCAATTACAAGGGGACACACGTTCAAGGTGAGAGGGGGAAAGTTTAAGGGAAATGTGCATGGGAACTTTTTCACACAAAGAGTGGTGGGTGTCTGGAACATACTATCAGAGGAGGTGATGGAAGCAGGCACATTAAGAACATTTAAGAGTCATCTGGATGGGTATAGGAATAGGGAGGGAATAGAGGGAATGAAATAAAGGCAGAAGGCTTATTCTCAATTAGATCGGGCATCAGGATCGGCACAAGCTTAGGGGGCTGATGTGCCCGTTCGTGTGCTGTACTTTGTTCTAAATACTGTATTTTCTAGGCAAGACAATGTTTTTACTTCTGTGCTCCTTGAAGCAGAAGGGTAGTGCACACACTGTGAACCACAGGGCGGTTTTGATGCACTGATGACAATGACAGCCAAATTGGAAAGAGAATTCTGCTGCTGCACTAGTTGATAACACATCAACAGAGTGAATGATTTATTAACATTGGTCAATGTTTATCAACACATCTCAGATCTAGGGTCAATTTCTCAATATCAATTGTCTGTGCAAAGCCAAAAAAACCCTATGAAATGTTCAAAAGCAACCTTTGTTAATCAGTCTCTCTTTCATTCCAGGGTGTGATTATATTGACACACTAAGAAGCTTTTCATAAAGAAAAAACCGTGAAATGTTCAAAAGCAAGCTTTGTCAATCAGTCTCTTTAGATTTCCTGATTCTCTGTAAGCAGTAGCAGGCATCCTTTTCTCTCAAGAAATATCTAGCAACATAGAAAATACAAGCAGGAGTAGGCCATTTGGCCCTTTGAGCCTGCCTTTTGATCACGGCCGATCATATAATTCAATATCCTGATCCCTCCTATTCCCCCCTCCCGTCACCTCCCCAAACCCCCATATCTCTTGATCCCTTTAGCCCCAAGAGCTATATCTAATTTCTTCTTGATTTAGTAATTGGAGCAATTGTATGTAAGCACTGCTCAGGCTACATAGTGAATTAACTGCTTCCTGCCAACCTTCTGTTTAATTCATTAAAATATAAAAAAACCTCATCAATAAGGCTGTCAATGGAAAATTGGTTGACTGGTAACAGATTACTGAAAATAGATTAATTCAATGGCATATCCCTTTCTGCCCACTGTGGCAGTACCTGTGATCCATTAGTCTCACTGATGTCAAGTGGTTAATTTGTTCTGAGCTACTGATTTCCCTTCTATTTTCCAAATGTATTTTTGTGAGGTCCATGTTGTGACATCGTCACCTGCAGGCCGAATGAGCTAGCTCCCTCTCACCCATGTCCTTGAGTAGCTAGCCGCATTTTAAACATTTCCAAAAATGCTTACACACTGGACACATTTCAACATCAGACGGGTGATTCCCACCCGAGGGTGAGTTTTAAAATTACACCATCCAGCAGCAGGTAGAATGCTGCTTTCCCCGCTCAGAATAATGACAGCTAGTTTGTGACAGTCACCCCCAATGTGCCATGTAAGGATAGCCCCACCTTCTGGCCAGGGGGCTTCAAGTAACATGCCTCGGAAAAGCAGCCAGCATAATCAAAGACCCCACGCACCCCTGGACATTCTCTCTTCCACCTTCTTCTGTCGGGAAAAAGATGCAAAAGTCTGAGGTCACGTAGAGTCATAGAATCCCTACAGTGCAGTAGGAGGTCATTTGTCCCATCATGTCTGCATCGACCACAATCCCATCCAGACCCTATTCCCGTAACCCCACATATTTACCCTGTTAACCTCCCTATCACCACATGGCCAATCAGCCTTACCCACACATCCTTGGACTGTGGGAGGAAACCGGAGCACCCGGAGAAAACCCACGCAGACAGAGGAGAATGTGCAAAATCCACACAGTCAGTGACCCGAAGCCAGAATCAAACCCAGGTCCCTGGGTACTGTGAGGCAGCAGTACTAACCACTGTGCCACCGTGTCATACCAACCAACTCGAGAACAACTTCTTCCCTGCTGTCATCAGACCTTTGGCTGGACCTACCTCGTATTAAGTTGATCTTTCTCTACACCCTAGCTATGACTGTAACACTGCATTCTGCACTCTCTCCTTCCCTTCTCTACGTATGGACCAATCATATTTTGTCTGTATAGCTCACAAGAAACAATACTTTTCACTGTATACTAATGTATGTGACAATAAATAAAATCAAATCAAGTCATTGGAAAACTGCACATAACAGTAAAGAATTTCCTCTGAGGCAGCAGATCTTTCCAACTGTTTCTTGTTAAAGTTTAGAACCTTTAACCTCCCTCCGACAAGACTATTTCATTTGTATGAGCAAACTGAGGAATAATTTACCTGTGGTACAATATATATCCTCGATCATTAACACTTTACCAAATATCACCCCTGGAAGGTTCAAGAGTCAGAGAATTTGGCAATTTGATCAAACACAAGCATAAATGCTGAAACAATTTGCGAATGATGTCTCCCAAGTTATTTTATTGGCACTGCAGAGAACTCCTTAAGGCACTGGGCTGAAAGCCAAGAAGCCCATCAGTGACATGAACAATAGTCATTTAACCAGAGTTCTGTCGGCAAACACTTCCATTGAGGCATGCAGGGTTGTGAAGCCTGTTACAGATGCCACATGTTGAAGGGAATATCTTATGAGGAAAGGTTGGACACGTTGGACCCATATCTCTGGTGTTTCGAAGGGTGAGATGTGACCTTATCAAAACATATTAATTTCATAGGATCCCTACAGTGCAGAAAGAGGCCATTTGACTCATCAAATCTGCACCGACACAACCCAAGCCCTACCGCTGTAACCCCTTGTATTTACCCTGCTAATCTCCCTGACATTAAGTGGCAATTTAACATGGTGAATCAACCTAACCCTCACACCTTTGGACTGTGGGAGGAAACCAGGGCACCCAAAGGAAACCCACACAGACTCAGGGAAAATGTACAAACTCCTCACAGTGACCCAGGGCCAAATTTGAATCCAGATCCATGGCGCTGTGAGGCAGCAGTACGAACCACATGTGACACCATGCTGCCTACTGAATCCTGAGAGGATTTGACGTGGTACATGCTGAGGGGATGTTTTACCTTATGTGAGAGGCTAGAACTAGGGGATGTATCTTGTAAAATAAAGGGTCTCCTATTTAAAACAAAGATTAGGAAAATTTCTTTTTCTCTCAAAGGGCTTTTTGTCAGTGTGTAATTCCCTTCCCAAGAGACCAAGGGCCATGGAATATTTTTAAGAATGAGTTAATTGATAAAGGGGGAAAGGGGGTACACAAGAAAGGAGACCTGAGGCCACAGACAGATCAGCCACGATCTTATCAAGTGGCTGAGCAGGCTGGAGGGGCTGAATGGCCTACTCCAGCTTTAAAAGTTTTTTATTCATTAATGTTGGACATGGGCATCGCCGGCTGGCCAGCATTTTTTGTTACCCATCCCTAGTTGCCCTTGAGGTGGTGGTTGCAGTCCATGTGCTGTGGGTTGACCCACAATGCTGTTGGGCAAGGAATTCCAGGGTTTTGACCCAGCGACCACGAAGGAACAGCGATATATTTCCAAGTCTGGATGGTGAGTGGCTTGGAGGGGAACTTGCAGGTGGTCATGTTCCCATGTACGTGCTGCCCTTGTCCTTCTGGATAGAAGTGGTCATGGGTTTGGAAGGTGCTGTCTCAGGATCTTTGATGAACTGCTGCAGTGCATCTTGTAGATAGTATACGCTACTCCAAACACTCCTACTCCTAAACTCTACGTTTATCTTCTGTTTCAACGTACATCTGTCATAAAACACTGTACAGGTAACTAAGATAGAACAGTGAAACCATGGAGAACAGTAACAGCATGCCTTATTAAGACCATTAACTTTTAACATAGATAATTGGAAACCCATTTCTTACCCTGGCACTGGTATCCTTGTTTACCTATTACTCCCCTGTAAAATAGCACAGAACAAATAGATGTTAATTAGGTTATCGGTGTATTGCCATTTATGCATTAAGTTTCAAAAACATAATCTCAGCTCATTACAAGCAATGTTTCCGTATGTTCCGAGTGGAGGAAAGGATTCCTTCTCATCCGTTATGGAAAGGAGGGGGATTTAATCTAAATTGTCCTGCTTTCTCCTCTCACCACCAATCCATAAACAGAAAGGTACTCTCTATTTCCTTCCCTCTTTAAAAGCGATGACCTACTTACCAACCCCTTGGTTTTGGCATGATCCAATTTCCATAAATATCCCCATGGCAAGCTTGTGATAGGGTTAAGTCAGGTGGTTAGTTTATTTGCACAGAAACAAACATGGGAGGAGGGTCACATCGTACTCACACAGTAAAAGAGCAGTAGAGAAAATAAATATTTACAAGCCAAAGGCTTCAGGGAAAAGAGTTATTGGCCCTGATTTTACCGGCATAGACGCCCGAGCCTCATGAGATCGCACCTAAGACCAATGGGGAATGCCGTTTTGCGAGTCTCACCCGCCTCGATTTTGGGGCGGCTGTGCTGGTAAAATCAGGGCCATTGTGTCACATGGGTCTAGACTCTGGAATCAGAGTTCAATGGGCTATCCTTTCATAGAGACCTGAGAGTTGTGATGATACTGTGCCTTTAAGAAATATATTTTGATCATGTTTCTTGCAAGAGGTATGTTTACAGTTCAGTTCTATTTTTCACGGTGCCAATTTGTCTGGGCAACAGGCATCTCAATTGTTCAGAATGCGTAATATTGATTGATTTTAGCTAATGGTGTACTTGTCCAAACACAGCTAATACATTTGTGTTTACTTACGTTCTCCTTGGGGTTTTAGAGTAGGGGTTTGATTAGATTGATTAACAGAGTCATTTGTGAATGGGAGGAGCTAAGCTTGCAGTGAAGATACACAATTTTTTTTATTTTAAAACAGTTTTCTGCCTAGTCCTAAAAGAAGTAAGAGGTACCCCCACCCTCTTTCTCTCTCTAATGGCTGCTGATTGGGGCTGGCAGAAGACAGGTGGGTCTCTGTCACTCTCTCTCCAGGAATGTTCAAAAAGATCTAGGACTGTTAACACGTACAAACCCCTGTTCCTGTGCTTGCTAACTGACTTTAAAGAGGGGTTTTAAGCCTGTAAGAGGAATACTGCTTGAATTAGCACTTGTAGGGGTAGGTTAGCAATTAAGAACATTATCTTGTCATGCTTAAGTATTGTTCAATTGGTAAATTTAAACTAATTTATTTGTTATAATTAAAATGTATTGTTAAATAAAGTTTGTTTAATGAAAAGCTTTTGAGGGTGTCAATATAATCACACCCTGGAGTGAAACATCATATCCTCACATTAATGCCAAAATAGCAAATAGTTGGGGTCTGGTCTAATTTGAGGTATATCTTGGTGTTACTGATCTCATACCCTAACAAATTGAAACCCAATACAGTATCATTCACTTCTCCAGTAAAACTGACTTCGCGTGCGGAAGTAAGCATGCAGAGATGAATCAGTCCTGTAAGCGATGGAACAGAAGTTCAAGTCGAAATAGTGTAGTTGAGCCAGGTATTCAATCTCAGTAGAACCCCTTTTCTGGGAGGCTGGTTGAAGATGGGAAAATGACAGACTGAGTTTCCAGTACAGCAAGGCAATATAAGTGGTTCTACTAGCTAGAGTCACATGACTCCAACTTCTTCATCTGGCTTTGACAAAGAGTTTGAGTATTCCTTTGTTCAGGTCACTGAGATTGTTGATCATTAAGATTTGAAAAGAAGGCTGCAGGATCCTTTGTCCTAGCAGATGAATAGGCTCTGGCTGATCAGGCCTGACTTATGAAATGCAGGTGGCCTTTGTATAGATCTCTGAGTTTGCTCCCTGCAGCAGTGTCCCTTAGAGATAATGAGGCACAAATTTCTGCGGTCTGGCCATGGTAGTTCTTTTTGTTCAGGATCACAGACAGACAAAGCTTCAGTGATTCGAAAAGGTCATTGTCCCGTTTTAAAAAGAGTAGACATTTACCATGAAGATATAAATATCCTGTGTGAGATTTTTGCACCTGGAAAATCTATCATGCCAGCCTATGATTTTACATCAATACCATTAGATCTCAAAAATGGCAGTGCAACATCATGAAGATTGAGTTGTCTTTTCCTCAAGTTTGTACTTTAAGGATCTTTTTATGTTTTTAAGAGTTTACATTCACATAATGTTAAATTAAACATTTGCAAATACTTACAGTATGGTGCTTTCTAGAGGAGCACACTGATATATTGTTATTGCACTGAGGGTATTGCAGGTCTAAACATGGAAACAATTTTCATAGAATCATACAACCATAGAATCATACAGTGCAGAAGAGACCCTTCAGCCCATCCAGTCTGCACTGAGACATGAGAAATGCCTGAACTCCCACCTAATCCTATTTTGCCAGCACTTGGCCCATAACCCTGAATATTATGATGTACCAAGTGCTCATCCAGATTTTTAAAGGATGTGAGGCATCCAGCCTCTACCACCCTCCCAAGCAGCATACTGCACGCTGTCACCCACCCTCTGGGTGAAAAGGTTTTTCCTCACATCCCCCCCCCAAACCTCCTGCCCCTCACTTTGAACCTATGTCCTCTTGTAACTGACCCTTCAACTGAGGGGAACAGCTGCTCCTTATCCACTCTGTCCATGTTTCGCATAATCTTGTACACCTTGATCAGGTCACCCCTCAGTCTTCTCTGCTCCAACAAAAACAACCCCAACTGAAGGAACCTCTCTTCATAACTTCAATTTTCCATCCTAGGCAGCATCCACAGATTGCCCCCTTCACCCCTAATGGGCCGTACTCTTTCCCTGGTTATCCTCTTCCTGTTGATATACTTACAGAATATCTTGTGATTTTCCCTACTTTTACCAGCCAGAACTTTCTCATATTCTCTCTTTGCATTCCTAAGTTATTTCTTAAGCTCCACCTGGCACTTTCTATACTTCACTAATGCCTCCACTGATTTGCTCTGCTTAAGTCTTTCTTTTCCTCCTGAATATCTCTGGTCATCCATGGTTCTCTGGGCTTGTTATTCCTATCTATCACTCTAGCAGGAACATGCTGGGCTTGCACCCTCCTTATTTTCCTTTTGAATGCCCTCACTGTTCTTCTGCAGATTTCCTGTCAGTAGCTGTTCCCAGTCTATCTTAGCCAGGTCCTGTCTTATTTCACTAAAATCCGCTCTCCCCCAATCCAAAACTTTTTTTTCAGCTGATCTATTTCCTTGTCCATAACAAGCTTAAACTGGACCATGCTGTGATCGCTATCACTACAATGCTCCCCCAGCACCATCTCGAACACCTGTCTGGCTTCATTCCCTAAAATCAGATCCAGCACAGCTCCTTCTATTGTTGAATCCTCCACATGTTAATTTAAAAATGTGGAGGATTGTACACATTTCAAGAAATCTACTCCATCCAAGCCCTTAACATTTTGTAAGTTCCAGTTAATGATGGGAAAACTGAAATCACCTCATTGAATAACTCCATTGTTATTGTTTTACACACGTCCACAAACGAGGCACATATTTGCTCTTCAATGTCCCTCTGACTATCTGGGTGTTTATAATAAACACCTAGCAATGGGGCTGCCCCTTTTTTCATTCCTAAACTCTACCCACAAATCTTCATTTAATGACCCCTCCAAGTTACTGACACCTAACTAATGTAATGCCTCCTCCTCTTTCACCTCCCCCCTGTCTCACCTGAAGATTCTGTCTCCCAAATGTTGAGTTGCCAATCATGTCCTTCCATGTCTCTGTGATGGCTATTATCTCACGCTTCCACATATCAATCATCAACCTCAACTCATCCGTTTTACCTGCAATGCCCCTGGTGTTAAAATAGAGATGATGTGGAAACGCCGGCCTCAACCGGTAACTTGGGTTCATGTCACATTATCTGTAACCCCCACGACTTGCCTGGACTTGCAAAATCTCACCAACTGTTCTGTCTGGAGACAATACACATCTCTTTAATCTGTGCTTTTGCTCTCTACTCACATTGTCTGTACCTTTAAGACTTGATTAGCTGGAAAGACTCGCATTCCAATCATTATTCTGTGAATTGAGTTTGTGTCTTTATATGTCCTGTTTGTGAACTGAACTCTCACTCACCTGATAAAGGAGCAGCGCTCCGAAAGCTAGCGGTGTTTGCTACCAAGTAGACCAGTTGGACTTTAATCTGAAGTTGTGAGACTTCTTATTGTGTTAAAATAGAGGTCAACCAGCCTGGCCTTACTCCCTTGAAGCTTAATACAGCTGCACTCATTCTGACTGGTTTGTTTTGCTGTATTATTCTGTGCTCTTATTCAACAGACAGTCTGTGTCCCCTCCCCCTGCCAAATTAGTTTAAACTCCTCCCAACAGCACTAGGAAAGCCTCCTGCAAAGATATTAGTCCTGGTGTTATTGTCCTTGGTCGCCAGGGTTGTGTTATTTGGGAAATGAGAGGATCACATTTATTTAGCTGTATTTGTCCGATTTTCCAGTTAATATGATCGTACAGCTTGTGGATTTAAGCACACAGGGAGATGCACAGGGGCTGACAGTGTCATTTCACTCAGACTAATAGGCCATAAAACATAGGAAAGCAGCAGTAGAAGATCATATATCCCCATATGAACCTGATCAGCTGATCTTATGCTTCAACTGAGCTTTCCTGCTCACTTACCATATCCCTTGCTTCCCTTAAAAGCTATCGAACTACTTCAGCATAACTGGAGCATCCCCAGCCCTTAGGGGCAAAGAACCCAAAAGATTTGCACCCCTAGGTGAAAACGTTTATCCTCAAATTTATCCAGCCAGTGTCAAAGCCCTTCGGAGATGAATACATCATCGTCCACAGGATGAATACATGATGGCAAATAATCATTCACCATCCTTACACAGAATGTAAGGAAAGTATTGTTACAACCATCACACTTAAACATAATATGGAATTTACTGCCTCAGCCACCCGAGGCTCGCAGAATGGAATTCTCCGCTAGTCTCGGGTGGGATTTTACAAGCCTGGCCCGAGCAAGGTTGTAACATCCCGCCCATGCATTCACCATTATACACCCTCCATCAGCCAAGTTAACAGAGAAGCCTCCCTTCCTGAACTTTCCCCCATCTCTAGCTGCCATGAAGTGCTCTTTTGCACTAATGAGATGCTGAGTGTGTGCTGTGTTCTGTGAGAAGTCTCACAACACCAGTTTAAAGTCCAACAGCTTTATTTGGTAGCACAAGCTTTTGGAGTGCTGCCCCTTCGTCCACTCATCTGAAGAAGCGGCAGTGCTCCGAAAGCTCGTGCTACCAAATAAACTTGTTAGACTTTAACCTGGTGGTGAGACTTCTTACTCTGCCCATCTCAGTCCAATGCCGGTATCTCCACGTCATGTATTATGTGGATAGATGTTTGCCTGAATTATCAGTTAGTTGACTGAAATTTAGGTGCTTTAGTCTCAGTGTCAGTAGTTCAGTAGCTGTTACCTTGGTAACAATAAATATTTAATGTATTATTGCGTCTACTGATTTAATTGTCCAGAAATATGCCTATCACACTAAGGGGCAATAATGCAAGTTTCTGAAACATTTCGCCCTAGTTGAATGAAATCTGCCCATTACCATATGTATGGGATAGCTTTTGAAATTTGATGGTTGATGTGCTTTGTGTATTGCCTGCATATTCCCGACCAGGAATAACCTGGTGCAAATGCAAATTTGAAATGGAAATGAAGTATCTTCTGACATGATGAATCCTGACCTGCATTCCATATCACATTCTGAATTCACCCGTTAGACACTTTAGGGGTGACCATCTGCAGTGGCGACTTTTACCATCACTTCCCGCTAAAACAGGTTCAGCACCAATCAGCAACATTTCAATGACTGGCACCGTTGTTAGCGGTGCCACCTGCACAGCGCCAGGGACCTGGGTTCGATCCTGGCCTTGAGTGACTGTCTGTGTGGAGTTTGCACATTCTCCCTGTGTCTGTGTGGGTTTCTGCTGGATGCTCCTGTGCCAGTTAGATGGATTGGTCATGCTGAATTGCCTCTGAGTGGCCAAAAGACATCTGAAGGTTAGATGGATTAACCACGGTAAAATGAGTGGGGTTACAGGGACAGAACAGGGGGATGGGACTGGGTAGGATGCAGTTTTGGAGGGTCGATGCTGACCTGATGGAATGAATGGCCTTCTTCTGCAATGTAGGGATTCTATGAATCATCTTCCCATCTGCTAAACTGTGACCCTGGCACATTTTTCTTTAACTTTCCCTCCTTATCTGAAGGCATTAAGCTCATTTTCTTGTCCTTTTGCCTCAACATTAGTGGCAGGCCGTTCAGCAAGCCACAGTTTTAATCTGGAGTTCCTGCTGGCAAACTCAACCATCGCTTTCATTCTCCTCAGAAACAATACCCTCAGCTGAGCTCTGCAGGGTCACGGTTCCCAATCTCTCTATTCCTGTTTTGCCAGTTTGGGAATTTTTTTTTACATTAAGTGCATAAAATCCAAGATGTTGCTATTGTTACTACCCAGCTATGCATGATTTTTACCAAGATGTGATCCCGTGATCTAGTATATACCAATAATCAAAGTTGAGATCACCTGATCTGTTTGACCCTGCACCGTGTCCTTATGTAATGGTCATTTAAAATGAAATACTAATTAAATGCTGAAAACATATTATGAAACTTCAGCTCTTTTCTTCATGAATCATAGAATTCCTACAGTGCAGAAGGAGGCCATTCGACCCCTCAAGCCTGCACCGACAACAATCCCACTCAGCCCCTATCTCTATTACCCCTATTACCCTACATGTTTATCCTGCTGGGCCCTTGGATGCTACTTAGCATGGCCAATCAACCCATCCTGCACATCTTTGTAACATGGGAGGAAATCAGAGCACCCGGAGGAAACCCACACTGACGTGGTGCGGTGGGGGGGGTGAAATTGTACAAACTCCACACAGACAGCGATTCGAGGCCGGAATTGAACTGGGGACCCTGTCGCTGTGAGGCAGCAGTGTTGATCACTGTGCTGCCTGACCGTTCACAGAATGTTAGATGCTTACAGGAATATGTCCCAGCTGCATGAACCAGTGGAGAATTTGCTTCTGCCGTTCACAGCTGCTGCTCATGGTGTTACATTTGCAGTACCATTACTGAAAAAAAAATCTGTAATTATTGCATTAAAGAAAGCCTCAAGCTGAGAAAGTTCACGAAGAAGGGGTTAATTAAAAAATGAACCAATTCAAAGGAAATCAATTACATCTGAATCTTATTTAAACTACTGGCCCTTGATTGTGCATAATTTCTTCCATCAGGTTTAGCCTGCATGTTCGAAGGCAACAGTAGGTTTCCGGTTGATGATAATGGAATTTACTGCTCTAATGTCCAATTTAATTACTACTGCACTGAGGGCAGCACAGTAGCAAAGTGGTTAGCACTGCTGCTTCACAGCTCCAAGGACCTGGGTTCGATTCCCAGCTCGGGTCACTGTCTGTGTGGAGTTTGCACATTCTCCTCGTGTCTGCGTGGGTTTCCTCCGGGTGCTCTGGTTTCCTCCCACACTCCAAAGATGTGTGGGTTAGGTTGATTGGCCGTGCTAAAATTGCCCCTTAGTGTCCTGAGATGTGTAGGTTAGAGGGATTAGTGGGAAAATATGTAGGGATAAGGGGGTAGGGCCTGGGTGGGATTGTGTTTGGTGCAGACTCAAATGGCCTCTTTCTGCACTGTAGGGTTTCTATGAATAAAGACCAACTTCTCTAATGAAGGACAGGCATGAAGTTCAAACTTTGTTTACTGTCACAAGTAGGCTTACATTAACACTGCAATGAAATTACTGTGAAAAAAGCCTCGTCGCCACACTCCGCCGCCTGCTCGGAAACACCGAGGGAGAATTTAGCATGGCCAATGCACCTAATCTTTCCAACTGTGGGAGAAAACCGGAGCACCCGGAAGAAACCCACGCAGACATAGGGAGAATGTGCAGACTCTGCACACTTGGTGACCCAAGTTGGGAATGAATCATGGGTGCGCGGTGCTGTTAGGCAGCAACGCTAACCACTGTGCCAGTGTGCCACTCAAACGCAGACTTGTCAGAGCTGTGCACAGCCTGAGAACAAATAAAACAGCCTGCAGTAAATTTACAATTTGGTTTGTAAGGTTCTCATCTGAAAGGTTTTTTTTGCCTTCAGAGCTAAATTGTCCAACGAAGCACTGAATTCCAAGTCATTTTATTCAGGACAACACCAAGGGCGACAATAATTTACAGTGTTAAATAATGAAACAATATTGTTGCAGCTCCTCTGGATCTGCAGGGAACTTGTACTGATAAACAGTGTGGGCCAGGATGCAGAGACTCCGACTCCCGTTGGCAAACTCAATCCGCAAGTGCTCTACAGTTTCACACACACTGTATCAACAATCACCAGTAACCTGTCCCTTGATGCCAAAATCAGCAACAGCATTGTCTCAGCCACAAGTGCCACGTCAAAGTTGAGAAGGCGAGTGCGACCGTTAACAAACTAATCAGACATATAACACTCCATGTTCACCAGGCTTATGTTCTCATCAGCCTCCTTTACCATAGTGAGGCTTGGGCAACTGGTGGCAGTACTACAAAGAAGGTGTTAGCCCTGTGACATGCTCAATATTTATCGCTTCATCAACCAGATTATCAAGTTATTAAAACGTTATTGTTTGTTGGGTTTTGCAGTGTGCAAATTAACTACCACATTTCATACAGTACAACAGTCACAACACTTCAAAAAATACTATTTTTTGGCCGTGAGGTACTTTGAGATGGATGGGTTTTCATGGAAAGTGCTATATAAATGCAAGACTTTCTTTCTTTCCTAGACATGACTGCAGCTCTTCAGTTTAAAAGCTTCCCAACCTGTCAGCTCCTCTGGAAAAACTCTCTCTGCCACGCTTTTGTCTGATTGAATCTGGCACGTTCCACATCACTTGGCAAAACCATGAGCTCGCTGTTGAAGTCAGAAAGTTGGATTAAATTCTCAATTGTCTTTTTGACTATTACAATCACTTAAACATTAACTCTAATTAAATTCCTGCCCACTTTCAAACCAACCTGGGTCATCTGTGGAAGTTGGCAGGAGAGTGCCAGGTTCTAAATCTGATGCCAGTTTGGGGGTTCTAAGTCACCACCACCACTTTCACAACCTGTCTCTGAACCTCGGAGGTTCAAATTCTGCCAATAAGGTGCAATTGTAGCCAGAAGCAACGGATAGTCAACAGTGAGCAGATGTGAAGATCATTGAAACTTCCTCTAACAACCACTACAGCTGGAGATGAGGTTTTGCCTTCTGACTAAACAGCATGTTGCCTGGTATGGAGGGCATTAGCTATGAGGAGAGGTTGGAGAAACTTGGTTCGTTTTCACTGGAATGACGGAGGTTGAGGGGTGACCTGATAGAAGTCTACAAGATTATGAGTGGCATGGACAGAATGGATAGTCAGAAGCTTCTTCTCAGGGTAGAAGAGTCAATTACTAGGGGGCACAGGATTAAGGTGCGAGGGACAAGGTTTAAAGAAGATGTACGAGGGTGTTGGGTGCCTGGAACTCGCTGCCAGGGGAGATAGTGGAAGCAGATACGATAGTGACTTTTAAGAGGTGTCTGGACAAAGACATGAATGGGATGGGAATAGAAGAAGATAGTCCCCAGAAGAGTTTTAGTTCAGTTGGGCAGCATGGTCGATGCAAGTTTGGAGAGTTGAAGGTCCTGTTCCTGTGCAGTAATTTTCTTTGTTTTTTGTTGTTCAGTACTTGTCTTTGGGAATGTGAGACGACTGGGGGATTTTAACACTCCAAGTCTTTCTCCCCTACCAGCCCCGTCAACAATCTCAGAAGCTGACCTTAAAATTTGCAAGTATGTGCGATACTCCACAGGAGTCCATTCAGTTGAGCAGTCATGACCTCTAGGTTCCATTATACTAAAATAATAGGCAGCTTCCTCCTTGTCTTATTTTGTTAGGGTGTCATATCATCCCCCCGTGCTGGGAAAGTGAGTCATTCTTTTCCAGTTCTCCAGCTGCCATGTACTCTGTGATTCATGCAATGTCACACCTCTACTAATACCACCTAAACGCTTCACACCCCCAAGTGAAAGTCACTGAGCGGCTCTGAGGAAGTGAAAGCACAGAAGTGGCAAAAGATGAGGTGCTTGCGACAGAGGAATGTGTAGCAAAATGCTGCTCCGGCCCCTCAAACTCCTTCCTTCCCCAAGACCATCATCCTTGTCACCTTCATCATTGTCATTCAGAGTTGAGAATGGGTCGAGACAAAATGTCTGAATTTGTTTGTTACAAGGGATCCTGTACATGTCGTAGTGTAAAGTGGCAAAGTCACTACCACGTGGCAGGCTGGAAGACTATCACACTTTTTATGATTTGTAGTGAAATGCAAAGGATTCTAAGCCATTTCAAAATGGGAAAGAATTTTTCAGCTTAAAGTTGCTTCTTTGATTTTTCCTTCAGTCTTCTAGGATTTGAATTTTCTTCTGCAGTGTTGGTGAGGTTTTGAGTTCTTCTCCTTGCTGCCACAATGTTGTAAAGTGTTGGGTGTAGCTCAGCTGGTCTTATTAAGGTATCTGTATTCTTCAACAGGAAGTATTTATTAACTACTCAAAACTGCATTCATAGGTACTGGAAAGTTCCAAGCTTGGAGGGGTTTCTATGCTTGTTTCTACACAAGGCTCTGTCCAATGACGTCTAGGTGAGGGCCACGTGTTCCCTTACATCAAGGTGTGGACAGTATTGTACTCTGTTGTTAACCCTTTGTGCATGATGTGGAGATAAGAACATAAGAAATAGGAGCAGGAGTAGGCCATCTAGCCCTTCGAGCCTGCCCCGCCATTCAATAAGATC
This sequence comes from Carcharhinus amblyrhynchos, assembly GCF_965287045.1. NCBI lineage: Eukaryota > Metazoa > Chordata > Chondrichthyes > Carcharhiniformes > Carcharhinidae > Carcharhinus > Carcharhinus amblyrhynchos. The sequence continues at coordinate 62,548,995 of NC_137335.1, forward strand.
ATGGCTGATCTGTCGCTGCTCAGTTCCACTTTCCCGCCCTCTCCCCATAACCCTTAATCCCCTCTCTTATCAAAAACCCATCAACCCATGTCTTAAAAATATTTAGCGAGGCAGCCTCCACCACTTCAACGGGCAGAGAATTCCAGAGATTCACCACCCTTTGAGTGAAGAAGTTCCTCCTCAACTCCGTTCTAAACCGCCCCCCTTTTATCTTGAGGCTGTGCCCCCTAGTCCTACTGTCTTTTTTGAGCGGGAAGAGTCTCTCCACCTCTATCCTATCCATCCCATTCATCATCTTATAAGTCTCAATGAGATCTCCCCTCATTCTTCTAAACTCTAACGAGTACAAGCCCAGTTTATTCAGCCTCTCCTCACAGCTCAATCCCCTCAACTCCGGTATCAGACTAGTAAACCTCCTCTGCACTCCCTCCAAGGCCAAAATATCTTTGCGCAGGTGCGGTGCCCAAAACTGCACACAGTACTCCAGCTGCGGCCTCACCAATGCCCTATACAGCTGCAGCAAGACCTCCCTACTTTTATATTCAATCCCCCTCGCTATGAAGGCCAGCATCCCATTAGCCTTCCTGACCACCTGCTGCACCTGCAAGCTGGGTTTTTGCGACTCATGCACAAGGACCCCGAGGTCCCTCTGCATCGTCGCCTGCTGCAGTTTTTCGCCCCGTAAGTAATAGTCCTTCCTACCATTCCTCCTACCAAAGTGGACCACCTCACACTTGCCAACATTAAATTCCATTTGCCATTTCCTGGCCCATTCGCCCAGCCTATCTAGATCCTTCTGCAGACTCTCCACACCCTCCGCACAATTTGCCGTTCCCCCAATCTTGGTGTCATCAGCAAATTTCGACACCCTACACTCGGTTCCCTCCTCCAGATCATCTATATAAATGGTAAAAAGCTGAGGCCCCAGCACCGACCCCTGGGGCACTCCACTAGTCACCATCCGCCAATCCGAATAGCACCCGTTGACCCCCACTCTCTGCCTCCTATTTGACAACCAATCCTCTATCCACGCTAACACCCTACCCCCAACTCCATGTCCCTCGACCTTCTGCAATAACCTCTTGTGAGGTACTTTGTCAAACGCCTTCTGAAAATCCAGAAAGACCACATCCACCGGCTCTCCTCTATCCACCGCCCTAGACACATCCTCATAGAACTCCAGTAAATTTGTCAGACACGACTTCCCTTTAATGAAACCGTGCTGCGTCTGCTCTATCAAGCAATTCCCTTCAAGATGCCTCGCAATTTCCTCCTTAATGACAGATTCTAACATTTTACCCACCACAGACGTTAAACTAACCGGCCTATAATTCCCCGCCTTTTGCCTGGCACCCTTCTTAAACAACGGCGTAACATTAGCTGTTTTCCAATCATCCGGCACTTCCCTGGAATCCAGCGACGTTTGGAAAATAACCACCAAGGCATCCACTATCACCTCCGCCATTTCTTTCAGAACCCTCGGATGCATTCCATCCGGTCCTGGCGACTTGTCTACAATCAGCCCCTCCAGTCTGTCGAGCACTGCCTCTCTAGTAACAGTAATGTCATTAAGACCCTCCAGTCCTACCACCTTTCCATCGCTAACACCCGGCAAATTATTCACGTCCTCCTCCGTGAAGACAGAAACAAAAAAGTTATTCAATACCTTAGCCATATCCTCATCCCCTACCACTAGGTCCCCTTTCTCATCCTCTAAAGGACCAACATTCACCCTAGCCAGCCTCTTCCTTTTTATATATTTATAAAAACTCTTGCTATCCTTTTTTATATTAAGCGCTAGCCCAGCTTCATAGTTTCTCCTACCCTTCTTTATCAACTTCTTTGTCAATCTTTGTTGACATTTAAACCTCTCCCAATCCTCATCTCGCCCACTACTCTTAGCTACTCTAAATTCCTCCACTTTTAATTTAATACTTTCCTTGACTGGGGAAGTACAGTTAAGAAGTCTCACAACACCAGGTTAAATTCCAACAGGTTTATTTGGTAGCACAAAATGAAGGGGTAGTTCCCTGAAAGCTAGTGGCTTTTGCTACCAAATGAACCTGTTGGACTTTACCCTGGTGTTGTGAGACTTCTTAGTGTGACAACCCTTTGTGCACCAGACCGTCAAACTACAGGTATCAATTAGAGGAAAGTGTTTTAAGATTCTCCATGCAAGAACTGTTGGGAAAGATGCTACACGTTCTGTAAGATTCCAATTTATGACCTCTTTAACACATAATAATTGTGACAAGTTAGTTGTGGGGCTCTTAATTTTAAAGAGTGAAGAGTGCACCGAGGCCTACAGTGCCCAACATGGTCAATGTGTTGATATGCCAGCCCTGGTCAGGTCATTAAAGCTCTTATAGTTCTGGTCTGCAAAACTGGCAATAAGATAGTTGGCAGAGCAATCTCCCTCTGTGTGACAGGAGAAATATTTTTGGACATTTCCTCCCATGCTGATCCACTAGTCTGTCTTTCCTCTGTCCCCTTGGCTTGGAGGTCAGTCCCAATGACACTTTTAGCTCTTTTGTTCCTCATTCCACTGTCTTTGCCCATTCTCCAGCTACCTGTGCCAGATGCTCCAATGTTGCACATTGTTGAAAAGCGAGCAAATTTGATACGTAACAGTGAGCTGTGTGATCGAAAGCCTTTCCTGCTTACCTGCTGCTGCAAGCTGTCAGGCTTGGCTTTATAAATATTACGCTCTGATTTTTGACACACTCCTGGCACATTACTACGATTTTATAAATGATTTGTACTGGGGATCTATCCACGGGATGTGGTTATAAGATGGCATGTGAAGTTTAGGCAGATATAGCTCTGTTAAGCAGCAGTGGGCAGAACTCTGGGTATGGTGGTGTAAGTCAAACAAACTCACCACATGGTATTTCAGAGTCAATATTTTGAGCTGAACTTTTTGTATGAATTATCTTATCATGTTTATCTTATAATGCAGCAGACGTTAGTCATGAATTTATATATGATTATGGCCATTGAATATTTCCACTTGAAAGTAATATCTATCCACTTTAAAACAAGCTGGACTATTGTTACACAAAGTACGCTTAAAAAATATACATACATTGCCGTATGCAGGCCTCTATACTGCACAGCCACGGAGTGCTTAAGCACTGCATCTTTCCCTTATCAACAAATAAAATCAAATGCCTTTAATGCTTAACAAAAACAGAAAATGCTGGAAAGTCTCAGCAGGTCTGACAGCATCTGTGGGGAAAGAATAAAGCCAATGTTTCAAGTCTAGATGACCCTTCGGACGTGGGGTCGTCTAGACTCAAAATGCTGGCCAGTATTTTAGCATCTCACTCGGGTGAGCCTCAAAATCCCACCCAAGGCCAATGAAGAATTCCGTTCTGTGAGCCTCGCTCCGATTCTGGGGTGGGCGAGATGATAAACTTCCAGCTTTATGCTCTCCCCACAGACATGCTGCGATTTTCCAGCATTTTCGTTTTTATTTCAGATTCTAGCATCTATAGTATTTTGCCCCGAATGCTTAATCTGGAAGACACTATCTACACAACCTGCAACATATCACTACTGATGTACTTGCAGGATTGCATTCTTTTCCCCACCTGTTCCATTTATGCACCATTAGTTCACAATGATTCATTACATTTCCAATTTACATGCATTGTTGTTTGGCACCATGTTTAGAAATGTAAAAATTGCAAATCAGACACAATTTCTTTTTACCAAACCATGACAATAATAAATGTTTCCAACAGCTTTATTGATAGCAGAGCCAGCACTGAGGAGCTCGTAGGGTAGTGTATTTATATTTTTTGGTTGGCTTGTTTCCAATCGTGTGTGATCCCATACTAGTACCTTTCCCCTTTCCGAAGCATTACCTCAACATCTATAAAAAGAAGTTGCTATGTAATGTAGCAATTTTTTGTAGCAATTTCAAAAGAGAAATTGGTTTGTAGGGTGGCATGATGGCACCGTGGTTAGCACTGCTGTCTTAACAATATACCAGGGACCCAGGTTCAATTCTGGCCTTGGGCAACTGTGTGTGGATTTTGCATGTTCTCCCCGTGTCTGTGTGGGGAGTTTGCATGTTCTCCCCGTGTCTGTGTGGGGTTCCTCGAGGTGCACCGGTTTCCTCCCACATGCCAAAGATGTACAGGTTAGGTGGATTGACCATGTTAAACTGCCCCTTAGTGTCCCAAGATGTGTAGGTTCGGGGGGGCAATAGCAGGGTAAATGTGTGGGTTATGGGAATAGGTAAAATGCTCTATTGGAAGTCGGTGTAGGCTGGATGAGATGAATGGCCTCCTTCTGTACTGCAGGGATTCTATAACCTCAGATTAGGCCGTCTACTTATCCTCTATCAGAGCGTGGTGAAATACGCTTCAATAGCTCTTTTGCTCTTACCAAATAAAGTCCCGACAATGTGAACAATATGTTGGTTGTCTAAGATAGGTAGCCATAAACTTGTGCCCGTTGACTTGATGGACCCTGCGCCGTACAGCTCCTTGTCTTTTCCTGGGCCGCATTCGTTCTCTGAACACACGTTCTTCATTCTCCTTTGGTGCTACAAGAAACCAAGAAAATGATTACTCAGACAAATCTGAAGGGCTGAGGTAACAAAATTCACGGAGAATTTCAACTCCCATCTCCTCATTCTCCTGGCATAACATCAGCATGAGCCCTTCCAAATGAAGATTGGCACCTTCAAACTGGCTCTGATGCCATATTGGCTTGGGTGGCATTCCAAAGACCAGCGCATCTATCTGAAACAGGACCCCAGCTGTGAAATTCAGGCACAAATTGGCAGAGCTCGCCCTATCTCACTGCAACCAGCATGGATGGGGCAGCCGCAACAACGTTCTATGATTAAAATGGCGGCTGCAGAGGCGGGGGAAAATCAGGACACGGCGGGGCAAATTTCCAGTTCTTAGTTTGCATTAAAAGCGCTGCAATCCATTGCTGGCACTTTTGAGGCACTCTAGCTGCCCAGGGATTGTCTCATTTTTCTCGCCAGTGTAATAATTGCTATGAGGCCATTGAGGTTGGCCTTTTAGAATATGAACTCCCTGTTTGAGCTCTTTATTGCTTGTCCAACCTGGGAGCCTTTGGCTGTATATATAACTGGGAGCGTCCTGGCGCTCAGGATGCTGGCTTAGGATTTGTAACACTCTATGAAATATAATAGAGCTTGTAACTAAAAGGGAATCTGGTGAAGAGATACTGGTCCCTGTTGACTCATTTCAACAACCACCCCCTCGTCCGCCAACCCCCTGCCTCCCGGGTTTGACCTGTTCGTTGCTCTGCAAGGGAGCTGGCTGATTGCCTGCCCTCCACCCCTCCTAGCCAACAAGCTGTAGTTCCCACAGTTCACTGGTGCCATTTAAATAAGCTAGATTTGATCATGGATCTCAGAGCTGACCTAATCTCAATACAATTATCTTTGGCGGAGCACAATAATCTTTGAATGCCAATTTCTTTAAAAATCATTATTCACACTTTCCAGTCAGACACTATTCCACCAACTCAGAGTCATAGAGGTTCACAGCATGAAAACAGGCCCTTCGGCCCAACTTGTCCGTGCTGTCTAGAGGGTCGTGTATCTTTGAAACTCTCTTCCTGAAAAGACGACAGAAACAGATTCTTCGAATATTTTCAAGAGTGGACAGACTCTTGATAACCAAAAGGTTTTATGATAAGTTAATAGGATGCCTACAGTGCAGCAGGAGGCCATTTGGCCCATCATGTCTGCACAGGCAACATTCTTATCCATGCCCCATCCCCACAACCCACACATTTATCCTGCTAATCCCCACAACACTAAGGGGCAATTTAACATGACCAATCAACCTTACCCGCTCATCTTTCCACTGTGGGAAGAAGCCAAAGCACCTGGAGGAAACCCACACACACGGGGAGAATGTGCAAACACCATACAGACAGTCACCCAAGGCCGGAATTGAACCCGGGCCCCTGGCGCTGTGAGCTAACTGTGAGTTAACCACTGTGCCAGGTTATTGGGGGTGGGCGGGCTGCTGCTCTGAGGTTACTATCAGATCAGCCACAATCTTATTAAATAGCGGAGCAGGTTGAATGGGCTGAACAGCCTACTCCTGATCCTTGTTCTTACATTTGTAACACAGTGCACAACAGAGCGGTAGGCTGGACATTCATACTCACAACCCTTCAAACACTCTCTTCCCTCATACAGACCTCAGTTGGGCCACGTACAGGAGGTCCTTCCACACAGGAAGAAACAGAGCGCAACTTAACATATGGCCATCTTGAACTAACCTTACTTCTAAAGAGAAATTGGTTGAGACGTTAGATTAGGTTGCCTCAGGCAATCCTCAATCAGGGCATGGTGCAATACAGTAAAAAAATTCAGAGGGATCTAGAGATGGTTCCAGAGAGGGATATTAGGGTTTATAATAATAATAAAAATGTGGGGACAAGGTGGTACCCTAAGCCTGCATAAATTTTTCCACATTCTCAGTTTATAAATGGTAAAAAGTATAGAAATGATTTGCTGCCAATAATTGAAACAGATAATCCAACAGGTGCAAGATGTGTTTACTATGAAACAGTGAAACCCATTGGTTTCACTTTCAAAGAGCAATGTGTGCAATTAACACTAAATGCTCATTTAATTAATCTCACTCTATCTGAACATTCATTTACAGGATATGTTACAATTGCCAGCCCCCATTTACAAAAGCATGGATCATTTATACAATGGTTGTAGAATATATCTAGCTGCATGTCACAACTCATCAGATCCAGAATATACAACAGTTCTCGTTTCAGAATTATTCATAAAAACTGAAGACCCTATGGATTCCACATTTCCAAATTTTAAAAAGTTGTGTTTTAAAATCCCAAGCAAGATGGTTTTTAATAGATATATCTCCTCACACATTAGAGAAAGGATGAAGATGTAGCCCTTTTCTTCAAACTTAAGTCTTATGGCCCACTAGATGGTATGGTGGCAGAGAGGCTAGCACTGCTGCCTTACAGTGTCAGGGACCCGGGTTCAATTACAACCCATGGGTCACTGTCTGTCATGTTTGCATGTTCTCCCCCTGTCTGCATGGGTTTCCTCTGGATGCTCCAGTTTCCTCCCACAGCCCAAAGATGTGTGGATTAGGGGGATTTGCCATGTCCCTTAGTGTCCCAAGAAGTGTAGGTTAGGGGGACTGTTCAGGGTAAATACATGGTGTTATGGGGAAAGGCAGGGTAAGATGCTTTTTTGGAGAGTCAGTGCAAACTCGGTGGGCTGAAAGAACTCCTTCTATAGTTTTGGGATTCTGTTCTATGATTTTAAGATTTCACACACAGAAAAATTGTTAATTAAAAATCATTTTTCTCTCTGCTTAGCATTGCAATTACATCGCTTGAAACATAACACGTTGTTTGGGTGTAAATTAATGCTAAAATAGATCATAAATCGCACCGATGTCGCAATCTTGATTCTTGTTGAAAACAGACTGTGATTCACAACGGCACATAAAGTCGTACATTTTTAATGAGGGGAACTGAAAATATGCACAAGGTGTAAACATATGCCTGTATTATAGTAAGTACACTTAAAACATGCATAAAGTGTGACTTATAACCACAATGAGAAGAAATGAACTATATTAAGGCATGGCTTACAAGCTATATTCTAATATTTAAATACGTATAATGTGTGACATATAGCCGACATTTTAATAAGGAATATTTAAACATACATCGAATGTGACTTATAGACCGCAGTATGGAGACAGTGGCCATAATTTACCAATCACGGGTGGTGCCAGAGAACTGGAGAATTGCAGATGTTAAACTCTTGTTCACAATAAGTCTATCAACTACGGATATCAATGACTTTAACTTTGGCGGTGGGGGGAAATTTCGAGAAATAATAATTTGGAACAAGTGACAGTAAAATAAATAGAACCAGCATGGATTTCTTGAGGGAAAATCACGTTTAACTAACTTGCCAGAGTTTTTTGAAGAGGTAACAGTGAAGGTTAATAAGGACAACGTGATTGAGTACTGTGTGCAGTTTTGGGCGCCGCACCTGCGCAAGGATATTTTGGCCTTGGAGGGAGTGCAGAGGAGGTTTACTAGGCTGATACCGGAGTTGAGGGGGTTGAGCTATGAGGAGAGGCTGAATAAACTAGACTTGTACTCGTTAGAGTTTAGAAGAATGAGGGGAGATCTCATTGAGACATATAAGATGATGAATGGGATGGATAGGATAGAGGTGGAGAGACTCTTCCCGCTCAGAAAGGACAGTAGGACTAGGGGGCACAGCCTCAAGATAAAGGGGAGGCGGTTTAGAACGGAGTTGAGGAGGAACTTCTTCACTCAAAGGGTGGTGAATCTCTGGAATTCTCTGCCCGTTGAGGTGGTGGAGGCTGCCTCGCTAAATATTTTTAAGAAGCGGGTTGATGGGTTCTTGATAAGAGAGGGGATTAAGGGCTATGGGGAGAGGGTGGGAAAGTGGAACTGAGCCACGACAGATCAGCCATGATCTTATTGAATGGCGGGGCAGGCTCGAAGGGCTAGATGGCCTACTCCTGCTCCTATTTCTTATGTTCTTATGACATGGTGCACGTGGGCTTCCAAAAGGCATTTGATACAGAGTTGTGAGCCACTTCCATCTAGAAGGACAAGGACAGCAGCTACATGGGAACACCATCACCTATTAGTTCCCCTCCAAGCCACTCACCATCCTGACTTGAAAATCCACAGCGCTTGAACTGCAGTGTTTCAAGAATGCAGCTCGCCGCCACCTTCTCAAGAGCAGCTAGAGATGGACAATAAATGCTGGCCAGCCAGCAACGTCCATGTCCCATGAATAAATACAAAAAAAGTTATGGTTCAGGGAATAAGAGGGGTGGCAGCAACATATAGATGCAATTGACTGAGTGACAGGAAACAGAAAGTAGTAGTTAATGGATGATTTTCAGGCTGGAGGAAGGTTTGTACTGGTGTTCCACAGGGGATAGTGTAGGGACCCTCGTTTTTCTGGATATAAACACCTTGCTCTTTAGTGTACAACTTTCAAAGTTTGCACTTGAAACACATCTTGGAAGAAATATGAACTGTGAGGAGGATAGAACTTCAAAAAGACATTGACAAATTGGTGGAATGGATGCACAATTGGATGAAGTTCAGTGTAGAGAAATATGAAGAGATTTAATTTATTAGGAAGAAACACAGTCTACAATAAAGGTCACGATTCTAAAGGAGTTACAGGCGCAGAGGGACCTGGATGTATATATGTAATTTAAAGTAGCAGAACATGCTGAAGAGCAGTTAATAAAGTAAAAACCCAGCCTGCAGGTGCAGCAGGTGGTCAGGAAGGCGAATGGGATGCTGGCCTTCATAGCGAGGGGGATTGAATATAAAAGTAGGGAGGTCTTGCTGCGGCTGTATAGGGCATTGGTGAGGCCGCAGAGTACTGTGTGCAGTTTTGGTCGCCGTACTTACGCAAGGATATTTTGGCCTTGGAGGGAGTGCAGAGGAGGTTTACTAGGCTGATACCGGAGTTGAGGGGATTGAGCTATGAGGAGAGGCTGAATAAACTAGGCTTGTACTCGTTAGAGTTTAGAAGAATGAGGGGAGATCTCATTGAGACGTATAAGATGATGAATGGGATGGATAGGATAGAGGTGGAGAGACTCTTCCCGCTCAGAAAGGACAGTAGGACTAGGGGGCACAGCCTCAAGATAAAGGGGGGGCAGTTTAGAACGGAGTTGAGGGGGAACTTCTTCACTCAAAGGGTGGTGAATCTCTGGAATTCTCTGCCCGTTGAGGTGGTGGAGGCTGCCTCGCTAAATATTTTTAAGACGCGGGTTGATAGGTTTTTGATAGGCAAGGGGATTAAGGGTTATGGGGAGAGGGCGGGAATGTGGAACTGAGCCATGACAGATCAGCCACGATCTTATTGAATGGCGGGGCAGGCTCGAAGGGCTAGATGGCCTACTCCTGCTCCTATTTCTTATGTTCTTATGTTCTTAGAATGTATCCTAAACTTTATTAATAGGGATGGCATAGGGTACAGAAGAGAAGGTGCTATGTTAAACTTGTATAAGTCACTAGTTCAGTTGGAGCATTGTGTCCCTTTTTTATACATTTATGGGACAGGAGCATTGCTGGCTGGGCCAGCTTTTATTGCCCGTCCCTAACTGCCATCCATTTCAGAGGGCTTTTAAGAGTCAGCCATATTGCTATGGGTCTGGAGTCACAAGTAGGCCAGACCAGGTAAGGACAGTAGATTTCCTTCCCTAGAGGACATAAGTGAACCAGATGGACTTTCACAACAATGGCTTCATGGACAGCGTTTTAATTCTATCTGTTGTGGTGGGATTTGAAACCAAGTCCTCAGACTGTGCCCTGAGCCTCTGGATTACTAGTCCAGTGACAATAGCACTATGCCACTGCCTACCTGGGCAATGAACTTTAGATAAGATGTGCAGGTATTGGAGAGCATGCAGAAAAGATTCGCAAGAAAAGTTCCAAGGATGAACAATTTCAGTCACGAAGGTAAATTGGAAAAAGTTAGGACCATTTTCCTTGGCAAAAAGACGGCTGAGAGGAGATTTGATAGACGTGTTAAAAATCATGAAGGGTCTCTACAGCATAGACAAGGAGAAACTGTTCCGATTCACCAAAGTATCGAGTACAACTGGGCATAGATTTAGAATAATTGGTGAAAGAAACAAAAGCAACAAAACATTCTCACGCAATGAATGGTTAAGACCTGGAATGCACTGCCTGAGAATACAGTGAAGGCAGGTTGAATTGAAGCATTCGAAAGGGAATGAGGTAATTATCTAAAAAGGAAGTGTGTGGAGGGCTATGGAGAGAAGGCAGGAGAATGGCATTAATTCGATTGCTCATTCAATGAGCCAGAGCAGGTGCAATGGGCCGAACAGCCTCTTCTAACACCATAACATTTCTGTGTTGCTATGTATTTAAATATACATAAGGCATGATTCATAATGTAGATTTAATAAAGGGGATTTAAACATAGAGACGTTTTGAATTAAACCCACGGTTTGTACCCACGCAAAGAGCTGAAAGCAAGGTGTCGCCAAACTTCACATCCAAAACTCTCCCACAACTTGTACTGGCACTTATCCAAATTGTTAACAAAAAAAAGGCACAAATGAGATTGGGACAGAACAGGCTCAAGCTACGTCTAAAGAGATAAAATGAACTCAGCGGAAAAGCATTTGTGCTGTCAGAGAAAGTTTTGAAAATAGGATCTGTGATATCTTGCAGTCCAGTAGCATAAACGCTTAAGAAGCACAAGCAGACTCCTGAATTTATACGATCAATAAACACAGGGTAAACCTGGATCTGAATCACAATCTCCTCGATTCCATGTGCATTTCTAAGTAACCTCCTCTGTAGGTGTCAAATGAATCATTCCAGTACCACAGAGGGTTATGAATGCAGAAGATGACTTTTAAGTAACAAACATTAACTCTTTCACTGTATATAGTCTTTATAGCCCTTAAAAATCGTACTTGGTTTCGTAGGTGGCACAGCAGTTAGCACTGTTGCCTCACAGCGCCAGGGACTCCTGTTTGACTCCCAGCTTGGGTCGCTGTCTGTGTGGTGTTTGCACGTTCTCCCAGTGGATTTCCTCCGGGTGCTCCGGTTTCCTCCCACAATCTGAAAGGCGTGCTGGTTAGGCGCATTGGCCATGCTAAATTCTCCCTCAGTGTACACAAACAAGTGCCGGAATGTGGCAACTAGGAGATTTTCACAGTAACTTCATTGCAGTGTTAATGTAAGCCTACTTGTGACACTAATAAATAAACTTAAAACTTAACTTTTAATCAAACTACATCTTCTTCAAGAGTTCTGGAAAGAGAGGATGTTGAGCAGAGATGAATATTCCTTAAACGTGGTATAGAAATAAGTTGATAGTGCAGCAGAAGTATTATGTTACTCCATGCAACATGTAAAGTCTATATAAATTTGACTAAACAATCGCTTTGCCAACATTTTTAGATCACAAATTACAACTTCTTGTGATATCTCGAGGATTGACACACCGGTCCACAAAGAAAATTACACTCTTCAGCTGGAATCAATGGAATCAGTCTGCCTGGCATCACTCAGCAAAACAATGCATCAGGTGAAGCAAATTCACTGGTTACACTCGCACCTTCCCCATTGCACACAACGCCATCTACAAGTATCAATCTCAACAACTCAGCATCACAATGAACATGCCTTCAAGTGGCATGTGAGGAAAATATATCACGTTTAATCAAATACACCATTTCATGGAATCTTTCCAAAGCAAAATAGGCCGTGCTTGTAAAAGATAAGAATATTCCATACAAAAGAATATCAGCAAAAACCTGAAGACAAAAGACTATAAGATTGAACAGTATCTGACAGCAAAGAATTAACATTACTTCCTTTTAGATTTCTAAGCTCTCCTCTTGTTATAAATTAATAAGAATTTAAATCATAATAAAAAGTGATTGAAAGAAATGAAGCAGTATCATTGAACAGTTAAAAAGCGGAGCATTCCGCGAGCTGCAATAGCTAAGAACACACAGTGGTTAGCACTGCTGCCTCACAGCGCCAGGGACCTGGGTTCGATTCCCGGCTTGGGTCACTGTCTGCTTGAGTTTCCTCCGGTTTCCTCCCACAGTCCAAAAGACGTGTTGTTTAGGTGCATTGGCCATGCTAAATTCTCCCTCATTGTACAGACAGCATTGGGAGATTGTCACTTCGTCACACGCCTGGAAATCATCACACTCACTGATTGATCACCCCTCCTTTTCACCCACTCTACCTCCTCCCACTGCTGATTGCTGCCCTTGCCCACTCCCCTCCCCCGTTGATCACTGCCCCGTTCACCCCCTGGTCGATTGCTGTCCTGGCAATCCCCGATTGCAGAGTACACAGCTCTCCAATTGCTTCAGGCCCTTCCCATCCACTTAGGTCCCTATCCCCTTAGGCACTGCCTCCTCCCCTTAAGACCCACCCTTAGCACTGCCCAGTGCTACCTAACGCGCTGAGACAGGGTGCCTCAATGGCTCCCAGTCCCACCGGCAAGGCCATTGATGTTCGGTTCCCAATACTAGGGGGCCATGCACGATCCTTGCCAGTGAGGACATCAACTGCCGAGGCCGATAAGGCAAATGAGCCCCAGCAATTGCATCCCAGGCTCACTAATAATATGCAAATTAGATCATGCATATTAAAATCGGATTACACCGACAATACAATGCTGGTATCATTGTAAGAGGGGAGACACCAGGCGCAAACCTGGTTTTCATCTCTCTCACAATTTTACCTGCTTGCTATACCAATCGACTGGCATGACGACTGCCAAAGAGGTTTGGAGTGACATATTGTCTGAAACTAGAGCGTTAAATTTCAGTAAAGCCAGTTTGTAAGTTGGGTAACATAGGCTGGGAAATCAGATCGGGGTGGCACAGTGGTTAACACTGTTGCCTCACAGCCAGGGAGCCGGCTTCGATTCTCAGCCTCAGGTCACTGTCTGTGTGGAATCTGCACATTCTCCCCATGTCTGCATGGGTCTCCTCCAGGTGGCCCCACAGTCCAAAGATGTGCGGTTCAGGTTGATTGGCCATGCTAAATTGACCCTTGTTTCAGTGGGGTTACGGGGATAGGGTGGGATTGCTGTTGGTGCAGACTCGATGGGCCAAATGGCCTCCTTCTGCACTGTAGGATTCTATGACATGGAAAAGTAGAGTGGTGGATAACCAATATCAATAAATATTTAATATTTTCAATAAATATAGATTTTATTGGGAAATAAAAAAAATCTATGAGTAAGATGAAAGTAAAGTAGCAAGAAATTCAGAAACCATTATGTAAAAAGCCAGTAGCAAAAATAAATCTGGGTCCCTTGGAGGGTGAGACAGAAATCATAACAGGAAATAAGGAGATGGCAGAACCGCTAAACAATTATTTGTGTCTTGTCTTCACAGCAGAAAACATGGAAAGAATAGCAGAAGTGATGAGAAACCAACACCCAAAACCTCCAACCCCATTCACTGCTGGGATTCTCCACAGCCACTGTAGCGAGTGGGAGTTTTGGCTGAGTGCCAAATTCTCCATTCTGGCTGGCAGTGGAGCGGGTACGGGGCAGATTGGAAAATCCCACCTCAAAGATCTAATGAGAATGTGGAAGCTTAAATAATCAATGTCGGTGAGGAAGAAATGCTGAAAATTAAAGGGATTGAAAGATGTTTGTCTCCAGTTGGTGTGATGCGTCATGTTAGTGTAGTGGGTGTTGCACAGTGGTTAGTCAGCTCATCACTTCTTGCTTTTAGCTCTCACCACCGGCTAGCAGTATAATTATTGAGAAAAGAGAGCAGAGTATGTAAGCATTTCCCACTATTACAGAGCCTCTTCATCTGCCCCTCCATGGTGACGCACATAGGCCAGGTGTAATAAGTCCTCAGAGGCAAAAGCCCCTTCACCAAAATCCCTTTACTTACAAGAGTGACAACAGCATACAGACTGCTTTCAATTAGCAGTCTACACTCAGAGTCCCAGAGGAACAGGTTAAGTACAGAACAAAAGGCTCCCTGATTGGCCCATCAATTTGGCCCTTAATCAGGGAGTTCATATTCTAACAGGCCAACCTCAATTGCCTGATTAAAGTCATTACACTGGGAACCTCGTGAACCAAGGCTGAATTATAGGGGGCTCTGAAGAGGCCTAGCCATTCAACGATGCATGGCATACAGGTCCATTGGCATTTGGCTATACCCTGGTGCCCACGAACCAGACCCTCAGCCATGAGTAAATCGCCCCACTGCCTTGTGGATGTCTCAGGAGAGAAGGCTAAGGGAGTAAAGCCTGCCAGAAATCTGGAGCAGAGTCCCAGAGGCAGTAATCGGTCACTGATAAGGCAGCTTTTCTGAACTCCTGCAGCAGGGCTGGTACCAAAGAGTACTCATTCCATGCTTTCCTTTGGATAATTTGAGCAGTGCCTGGAGGGGAATCCTGGTGCTTGGGCAATTCAGGGAGTCCAAACTAATTGTCAAGGCCAGCGCACTGGAGGGGGCACTCTAGCTGTGTGGTATATGCTGGCACAACACTGGTTATAAGCTCTTGCACGATTGAATAGGACTTCTTTCTAATTGTGGGCGAGATCATCACATCCCATTAGATAGCTACTCAAACTGGGCAGCACTTAGTCAGTTGTACATTGTCCCACCACAGCCTACTTGCTTTACTCGGCACTTTGAGCTTAGAGAGTTATCTCTCGATAAGTGGCTCACTAAATATATATTCTTAGCTGAGATAGGGATCTATTAGAATGTTAAAATGCCTGCAGGGCAAATATTGCTTGATTGACCACCCTTGCACAATTGACAGCCCTTGTTCTGTGATCTACTCTGGCAATTGCACAAGGTTTCTGAATACAAGATAAAGAGGTTTCATATCCCTGCAATTTCTGCGATTGATGCTTGAAAAGGTCTTGATAATAGACATTTTTATAGGGGTGTAGTGAAAGAAGATCTTTTTAATAAGAAAATAAAAAGTTATAAATGAATGAATGCCTTTGTTACAGCTTTCTCGCATCCTATTATTACTACTGTAGGGTTCGTTGGTTCTGTACACCATGTATGATGGGTGAATGGGCATGGTTTAGCATGGAGGAATTAAGGGACCATGGACTTGGGTGTAGGGGCACAGCTAGGCTTGGAGGGATTGAAGGGGTGCAGCTAGTCATAGAGGATATAAGGAGCCATGGGGAGGATTTTCTTTGGGGGGGCATGGATTGGGGGTGTGTGAGGGTGCAGAGATGTGAGCGATGAGGACTAGAGGGCTGTACTTTGATTTGATGCCATTGTTATAACTGGGGTAAAGTCCAGAAGCATTTTAAATGGGCCGCCTCAGCACCCAGCAACCTCTGTGGCTGCCTCAAACTCTTTCTGTGAACAGGAGATGCAGGGCTTCAGTTACTGCCCGCTCCGCACCCTACCTTCGCTGACACTTTCCCGGAGGCAGGCTAGCCTAGCGAGGAAACTTCCCAACTCCCGCTACCTGCCTCTAGGGTGAAAATCCCATCCAGTGTCTTTCTGTTCCAACAATGAGGCAGTGCTTATAAAGAATGATCCCAGACCTTACCATCTTTGAGACTTCAAAGTGAAGAAGAAATTTAAAAAAAAATAGACCAATCATTTGGCCAGGGATAAAGAGAGGAATAAATTAAAAGCAAATTTACATCTGGCATACACGTCAAACTGCAAAAGTAGTTCCCAAGCTAATTCAAAAATGGCCCCAAATATAGGCTCCGGCATGCAGCTACGTTCAAAGTATAGAGAAGAATCAACCTGACAAATCTTCAACAGCTAAGAAAATCCATCACTTGCATGCCAGGAAAAATGTATCAGGTCTAAGCTCTGCAGTCCTGTCATATCCAGTCCACCGTATGGTGGTGGACAATTAAACAACTCACTGGGGGAGCGGGCAGTATAAATATCCCCATCCTCAATGACGGGGGAGCCCAGCATACCAGTGCAGAAGGTAAGGCTGAAGCACTCACAGCAATCTTCAACCACAAGTGCTGAATGAATAATCCAACTTGGCCTCCTCCAGCATTACTGGGAAGGGAGTAAATGTCCCAGTGGTATTATTGCTGGATTATTAATCCAGATACTCAGCTCATTTTCTGGAGACCCGGATTCGAATCCCGCCACAGCAAACAGTGGAATTTGAATTCAACAATCTGGAATTAAGAACCTACTGATGATCATGAGACCACTGTCGATTGTTAGAGAAACCCATCTGGTTCACCAATGTCCTTTAGGGAAGGAAATCTGCCATCCTTACTCGGCCTGACCTACATGTGACTCCAGAGCCACAGCAATGTGACTGACTCTCAACTGCCCCTCCAAGAGCAACTAGGGATGGGCAACAAAAGCTGGCCTGCCAGGGACGCCCACGTCCCCCAAATAAATTTAAAAAAAAACTGATATCAGTCTTTAGCCAATTTGATTCACTTCACATGATATCAAGAAACAGTTGAAGGCACTGAATACCACAAAGCCTATGGGCCCTGGCAATATTCCAGCAATAGTGCTGTGCTTTAGAACTTGTTGTGCCCCTAGCAAACTGATCCACTACAGCTACAATACTGGCATGTATCCGGCAATGCGGAAAATTCCCCAGGTATATCCTGTAGACAAATCCAAATCGTCAACTATTGCCACATCAGTCTACTCCCGATCATTGGCACAGAGATGGAAGGGGTGATTAACAATGCTATCAAGCAGTATTTGCTCAGCAATACCTTGTTCAGTTTGGCTTCTGCCAGGGCCACTCAGCTCCTGACCTCACTGCAGCTTTGATTCAAACATGGGCAAAAGAGTAGAATGCCAGAGGTAAGGTGACAGTGATTGCCCTTGACGTCACAGCAATATTTGACCAGATCTGCCTTGTTATAAGCTTCTCACTGATTTCATACATTCCTCGAAACTCTATAGTTTGAAACGTCACGGGAATGCATACCTACCCTCTCTCCACCACGCTATTAATATGCTGGTGTTATGGTGCACAACACTATTGTAAAATCACTGCTGTCTCACTGTGTGAAAACAATCAAATGTAACACTGGCCCCTGATTATTCAAAGCATTTCATACTGTCAGATTCATTTTCCAAATGGATTACTCAACAGTGGTTCCTCAAAATGTAAAAAGCAAATATGTGCTGGGACATAAAGAAGCAGAAATCCCCATCAGCCTTCTTAACAATAAGATTCACATTACTATCACAATTGTTGACATTTCGATACTGTCCACTTTATGTAATGTGTCTGAACTTTGCGTGCAATTGGCACATTTGAAAACACTCTGGTCCTGTGCTTCACTGTGGTCAAATTGCCTGCTGTGTAATGAATTTTGAATAGCAGTCTTTAAAGCTATTACATCCTGTGTTAAAATGTCCACAGGATAATTCTGACCAGAGCTGTCGATGCTAAGTCTGTAGTGCAGTCAAATACCTGATAGATCACACCGTCAGGAATTAAAGGATCAAAAACGAAGCTGCCTGAATATCATTAAAGAGGAGAATTCCTCCAGTGTGATAAATAGCATGTACTTGACTTCCAAATGGAAGGTTACAAATTTGCCCACCAAAACTCATTCATCTGAGAGACATGAGTGCCATTGGCTTTCTCCCATGCCCCCCCGGATTAAAACACAAACAGATGATCTGCACATCTTAAGGTGGGAGCAAATATCCGCCACTGACTGACTCATTTTCTGTCGGCTGCCTTACAAATCTCAGAGCAGCACAGATGGCAAACGCAGAGAAAATTGTTTTGCACTGCTGGCCGGACTGGTTGGAAAGCTAGTGTCGATTGAGAGAAAATCAGGAGCCTGTATGGGGCTGGAGAAAGATAAGAACAAAAGATGGTCTGAAATTTACAAGTCCCTCGGTGAGAGACTGGGAGGGGAGAAAGTTATCAAAATGGTGTGAGGAGACATGAGAAGGTGGGTGATGCCTTCCCACCACCATGCCATTTTGCCAAAGACTGCGAAACTGGCAGATTGGCTCTCCACCCAAATAAGCTGCATAATTGACCAATTAAAGGCTTCTTTCTGCTTCTATGGGCTTTTTGTCCATGTCAGGCACGTTTACCACAGGGTAAACTCTGGAAGTCTCCAGGAGTCTCCGGAAGTTGGGGGCAAGAGGTAGGAGAGCAACCGCAATGCCCCTCCAGCAAAAACAGCCATCCTGGCAGCACAGTGTTGCCTGCCTTAAGCAAACCTCTCCCTGCTGATCACCCATAAGTGCTTGTCTAACCCTAGAATCATAGGATCCCTACACTGCAGAACAAGGCCATTCGGCCCATTGAGTCTGAACCAACAACAATCCCACCCAGGCACTATCCCTGTAACCTCATGCATTTACCCTGCTAGTCCCCCTGACACTAAGGGGCAATTTATCATGGCCAATCCACTTAACATCTTTAGAGTGTGGGAGGAATCTGGAGCACCTGGAGGAAACCTACACAGACACAGGGAGAATGTGCAGACAACACACAGACAATGGCCCAAGGTGGGAATCGAACTTGGGTCCCTGACGCTGTGAGGCAGCGGTGCTAGCCATTGTGCCCTGGTATCTCCCAAATCCACTCAACCGCCTCCTCACAGCTGCAGCCTCCATACTGGGCACCACTAGCATTAGCACTGCAGCTGCCAGCCTTCTGGCATTTGTGGGGGCAATCAGGCAGCCATCCCTAATCGGACTTCAGCCCTGGCACTGCCACTGACAGCAAGTGGGTCCGCTTCCACTTTCAGCTCAAGGGGCTGAAGTTCTGCCTCTTGTATAAAACTCAGCTCAAAGCATTGTGCTGAAGTAGACCAAAACAATGTATACTTACTTGGGTGCCTTTAATAATGGTAAAACGTCCCAAGGTGATTCACAGGAACATTGTAAAGCAACATACGACACCAAAACACATAAAACGATATTAGGACAGTCTGCCAAATGCTTGGTTAAAGTGGTAGATGTATTTTAAAGGAGATTGAGGTTGAGAGATTTAGCCGCAGGAGGGTTCAGACCTTGGAACCTAGGCAGCTCCCAAAAGTGGGACAATTAAAATAATGGATGCTCAAGAATATAAGAACATAAGAACATAAGAAATAGGAGCAGGAGTAGGCCATCTAGCCCTTTGAGCCTGCCCCGCCATTCAATAAGATCATGGCTGATCTGTCGTGGCTCAGTTCCACTTTCCCGCCCTCTCCCCATAACCCTTAATCCCCTCTCTGAACACAAATATAATGGAGGGCTCGAGGAGCTGATAGAGATAGGGAGGGGAGACACCATGGAGAGATTTGAAAAACAAGGATGAGAATTTTAAAATCAAGATGTTGCTTAACTGGGAGCCAACGTAAGCCATTGTGCATCTGGTTGATGAATGGATGGGATTTGCAAGGACAGAGGCAGCAGAAGTTTAGATAATCTGAAGATAATAGAGGATAGGACATGCAAGTAGGGCCAGTTAGCTCCAATGGTTCAGAGTGGGGTGCTGAATGGTGCTGACAGTGTGGCTTCAGTTCCTATACTATGTGAAGTAGTTCTTGGGGCCTGCCTTTTCTATTTGCTCCAATGTGGTATCATGGCATCTTTGAGTCTTGATTAGCAAACCTTGGTCACAGAGGAAAGAGATGAGAACGTGTGGAGCCAGTCACAAGTGCTGAAAAGCCTAGAGGCAGCAAAGTCAAGTCTGAGAGTTTCAGCAGCAGATGAACTGAGAGAGGGATGGATTCAGACTATGATTAGAAGGTAGAAACAGGCAGTCTGAGTGCTTGTAAGCTCTGTTCATTTCTTAGAATAGACGCAGCAACACTGATCCAAAGTTGAACTTCGTTTATTGAACATTATTTAAAATAAACACATCTAAAAAGCAAAAGAGGATTACTTCAGAGAGAGAGATCAGCAGAAGCTAGTCCTAATACAGACATGATCCAAATCTTGCACAGAACTGATCTGAACAGATGTCACTGTAATATATGAATTCTTATCTGTGTTATTGGAAGAGTCACACAGTCTCCAACTTGGACAAAAAACAATTGGCAGCTGTGTGGCTGTGAAAGCTTTGTTTCATTGTTTCTGCTAACATTGTATTTTCAAATGCAGTTAGTTTCCAAGCTCACCCCAGGATTCCCAGCTGAGTTTTAAAATGTGGCCAAGTTCGCTTTAAAACTTAGCACAGTGTGTTACTTAGGCAGAAATATCTTAAAATGAAGTCTTTTAACTGAAGCAAACCATACAAAGGATCCCACAGCGCAGGTGTGAAGCTCATCTTGGGGTCAAAAGTGAGGCGTCTGTTTCAACCCTAGAGAGTTGCCAAGGAGAGGGATGGTGTTTGTTGCTAGGAAACAGAGTTCATAGCAGGCCTGAAGCCAATGGCTTCAGTTTGCTTAAAAGTTTAATTGGAGGAAATTTCTGCTCATCCTGTATGTGATGGAGTCACCTAGGAGCACACGTATTGTAATAACAAGTGGAATGTGTTTTTGGCAGCCACGACTCCAGAAAAAAAAATTGAGCTGTCAAGGATAAGAACAAGCAGAACAGAGGTTTCTTGGAGAGAAATCTGAAGTTGCACAATCTCAATCATTTGTGTAGCACCCTCAGTAATGGCCTTGAAGACATGACCTGCCTCTCTGCCTGACTTGGAGAAAGTTTGAGAAAGCAAAAGCTTTCTAACAGAGGCCACGACACTTAAGATGGGGGAGATTAAAATGGGGACTTGTATTAAGATGCTAGTCTTTTAGGTTTGTTGTTGGATCTCATCAGGCACTTTGTTTATTTTAGGGGAGTGATTCAGTTAATGCAGATCTTGCTAATGTAGTCTGACATATAATGTCCCAAACACAAATGTGAACCAGCTGTGCAAATACCAAAAGTGTAACGAACAACATTATACCAAAAACCTAACTGAACATACACCCCTTGGAATGATCAATGTGCTATTAGAACAGGATATTAGCCAAAAATGCTTCGGGCCACTCTAATCCCTCAATCTCACATCTTATATTCAGGTATTTTATATACATCAAGCAGCATAATTGCAACATTCGTTTCCATTTTTAACATTTCTAAACTCAGAAAGCAGTCAGCATAATCAAGGACCCCACACATCCTGGACACACTCTCCTTCGCCTTCTTCCATTGGGAAAAAGATATAAAAATCTGAGGATACGTACCAACAGACTCAAGAACAGCTTCTTCCCTGTTACTATCAGACATTTAATGGACCTACCTTTCTCTACGCCCTAGCTATGACAGTAATACTACATTCCGCACTCTCTCCTTTCCTTCTCCCCATGTACTCTATGAACAGCATGTTTTGTCTATATAGCACACAAGGAACAATGTTTTTCACTGTATCCCAATACATATGACAATAGTAAATCAAATCAAGAATGAATTTCTAGAAGATCTGAAGTCTCAAACAGTGTAGGAGGGCAAACCCAGGGAGCATGGGCTGTAGTAGGAGAGGAATGAATGGAAAGGCTGAAACAGACAGCACTGTAGTATCCATTCTCATTGCACACAGACATGTGACAAATTACAAATAACTAGACCTCAGACAGCACTAACAGTCACACCCCAGGTGAGATCTTTCCAAGGTTGCAGTGACAATAAGAGAATCAACATCATAACAAAGCTTCACAACATCTAGAAGAGCCATTGTGGCTCTGGAAAACGAATCAAATATCAGAGAAATGGGGACAATTAACACACCATCAAAATCAGTTTGATAAACACAATGCTTTGACATCAAGTAGACAGGAGGCGTCTAAAAGAAAGCTTAAAGTTAAAGCATTCAGGGCAATGAATCTGCATAATGTGATCAAAACAGAACTGTAACCAATTGGAAGTAACAATGTGATGACCAAATGTAAATATAATGCTTTGCAACATTAAAAAATGTATACGAACGTGTGAGAGCCGATGATTAGCAGAATAGCTCAGAAGCAAGCTGGAATTACAGCTCTGATTTCTGCTCTCCCTCATGCATATTGAATAAATACATTTTTCTGGAAGTTCTACATGGTCTTAGAAAATTTAGTTCATTCCCTCCAACAAACATCTCGATGCTTTCTTTTTAAAGTTAACAGCTCATACATCTGTGCTTTTTGTTATTCTTGCTTCAGATCACTTTTCCATGATGAGCCGATTAAAGAAATAGGTTGCAGACAGTTTTGGAGCAGCTCTGCAACATTAACCACCAACACCTAAATTAAAGAGTTGGATTGAAAACATAGTGGGATACAATCCAAGTTAGTCAGAGTTTCAGCTGCAGGCATGTCCTATATTCAATCACAGTTATCATGGAGCTAAACCTGAAGTTCACAAACATGCATCACGCAGCAGTGATGGGTTTTAAAATCTGAGGATGAGTAGGAACTGATGACACGAGATTTACTTTTATCGTGAGATCTGCACACAACCTCCCCCCGCGCCCCCCCCAACCCCACCCTACCCTGCACCTTCCTGGAAAGTTTTTATTGCTGACGTTTTATTTGGTGCATTTCTCTGGCAAAATGAAGCTAATTGACAACAGGGCTCCCATAATGGCCCAGTGTATCTATCCAGAGAGTAGCTGAGCCACAGGGACCACACATTTGCTTCACGTGACCTCTCTGTCTCTGCTCACTTAGCTGATCTCACCTGGGATGGTAATAGGGAGCGCAATGAATACCTTCACCAGGGGAGACGGGCATCAGGTAGCTTACTGCTTCTGGTCACCAGCTGGGAATGCTTAGAGATTAGGTTAAGACAGAATTAGCTTTGAACCATGGCAAGCCTCTCCATCTGCAATGGAAAAAAAAATCTGCTTATGTTCACTGCCTAGCTCCACTCGTGCGGGAACGGCTATTTGAATGAGGCACTGACAGCTTGTCCACTTGTGGAAACTTATTTTGGGAAAGTTCAGCACCTTCACTGAGGGAAGACATTGTGGTTTCAGTATTGGGTTAATCGGTGGCTATCTTGTTGTCTTTGCCAGGCCAGCTTCAGGCATTAGAGAGTTACTGAGCTGGTCCCATTGAGTCCATCCAGTTCATGGCAGCTCTTATACAAGAATCCAGTCAGTCCCATTCCGCAGATCCAATCCAGTAGTCCTGCTCCCTTATCTCCCTCTAGTGCCCATCCAATTTCCCTTTGAAATCACTCATCGTCTCTATTTCCACCACCCTCCCAGTAGCGAGTTCAGGGTCATTATGGGAGGCGATGGCTTAGTGGTATTATCGCTAGACTATTAATCCAGGAACTCAGCTATGCTCTGGGGACCAGGGTTCGAATCCTGCTATGGCAGATGGTGGAATTTGAATTCAATAAAAAATGCCTGGAATTGGAAATCTATTGATGACCATTGTCCATTGCCGATTGTCGGAAAAACCCATCTGGTTCACGAATGCCCTTTAGGGAAGTAAATCTGCCATCCTTACCTGGTCTGGCTACATGGGACTCCAGAGCCACAGCAATGTGAGTATCCTCTGAACAAAGGGAATTAGGGATGGACGATAAATATTGGCCATCCAGCGATGGCCATATCCCATGAATGATTAAAAAAATTCATTTATTTATCCTCTCATCCTCCTGGCATCCCTTGGCCAAAAACTTGAATGTGTGTCTCCCCATCTTTGTGCTATTAGCTAATGGGAAGAGCTTTCCTTATAAGAACATAAGAAATAGGAGCAGGAGTAGGCCATCTGGCCCTTCGAGCCTGCCCCGCCATTCAATAAGATCATGACTGATCTGTCGTGGCTCAGTTCCACTTTCCGGCCCTCTCCCCATAACCCTTAATCCCCTCTCTTATCAAAAACCCATCAACCCGCTTCTTAAAAATATTTAGCGAGGCAGCCTCCACCACTTCAACGGGTAGAGAATTCCAGAGATTCACCACCCTTTGAGTGAAGAAGTTCCTCCTCAACTCCGTTCTAAAACGCCCCCCCTTTATCTTGAGGCTGTGCCCCCTAGTCCTACTGTCTTTTTTGAGCGGGAAGAGTCTCTCCACCTCTATCCTATCAATCCCGTTCATCATCTTATACATCTCAATGAGATCTCCCCTCATTCTTCTAAACTCCAACGAGTACAAGCCTAGTTCATTCAGCCTCTCCTCATAGCTCAACCCCCTCAACTCCGGTATCAGCCTAGTAAACCTCCTCTGCACTCCCTCCAAGGCCAAAATATCTTTGCGCAGGTGCGGCGCCCAAAACTGCACATTATAGATACAATAAACAATCTTAATCTTGTACACTTCTGTCTAACCATTGTGGTTCTTTTTTCTCTCTTTAGGACTCTGACAATATGTCATTTTTTTTGTTTGAAAGGAAAGGCAGCTGTGTATTTACAGGGCAGGATACTCCCCCAGGAGAGTTTCAAAGAGCGTTTCACTCAGATCAGGTGCCACTGAACGGTCAGCTGAGGACAGCGCTGCTAACTGGCCTGGAGCATAGCAATGATGTGAACCCAAAGACAATATGAACAGTGCGGCAATGAATACAAAAGGAAGTGTTTGTGTGCGTGTGCTGCTGGCATCCACTGTGATATGCCACAGACACAGATTCCCATGTGAAATCCCATCAGGTTTGAACATCAGATTGTGACGGACTCCAAGAAGAGACAAAATTCCTTCAGCTACACTCACAGCGACTATGACAGAATAAAGCCCAAGCTTGAAATTGGTGGGGAGACAACTTTTTTTATTCACTCATGAGAGTGGGTGTTGCTGGCTGACTAGCATTTCTTGTTCACCCCTAGTTGCCCTTGAGAAGGTGGTGACAACTGAGTGGCTTGTCTATTTCAGAGGCCGATTGAGAGTCAACCGTGTGGCTCTGGAGTTACACGTAAGCCGGACCAGGTAAGGGGAGTAGATTTCCTTCCTTAAAAAGGACATTACTAAGCAAGATGGGGTTTTCCGACAATCGACAATGGTTTCATGGTCATCAATAGATTCTTAATTCCAGATATTTTTTATTGAATTCAAATTCCACCATTTGTTGTGGCGGGTCCCCAGAACATTAGCTGAATTTCTGGATTAATAGTCTGGTGATAATACCACAAGGCCATCGCCTCCTCTGCTCATTAAAGAATTACTGGAGCCAATTAAAAGGATTTTCCAAACAGCGTGCGTGTTACTGCAGGAAGAGGGTGGAGATTTAAGTGCTTGGAGCAGGTCCCTGAATTGCAGACCCAGAGGACAGCAGTCCATGCAGACTTACTGACCCTCACTGACTCACCTGGCTACAAAATTCATTTCTAAAAATAGATGAAGAAAGTTGGAGAAAGTATGCCTTCATTTTGAAGCACGGTCTCCCTAACTTGCCTTCTTCTGCTGTATGTTGCTCCTTGCGCACTGAAAGGCCTTTACTCAACCCTCCAGCTTTGGGAGCCTGCCCACTGACCCAACTTAGGTGGCAAGCCTGTTAGAATGTAACCGATGATAACATTGGATCTGTTGCAGTGTGACCAAGGGTAACAAGCTAGAAGTTGACCCAATAAACTATGTAACCATTGACAAAATGATGTGATAATCATCTGACAAGCTGACTCAGTATAAGTAAGAACCTGTTAGGAATTGCTAAATGGCTTGGAATGGCCCCGGGTGGAGCCTCAAGTGTTGGAGTAATGAAGTTTTTTCATTAAATCCTTTTCTTTGATTTATAAGTTGGAGTAAGTTTTGTTATTTTTTCGCCTACACATGAAGACTTCCTTCTGGAGGATCAACAGGACCTGCCTCCTAGCCATTAATTGGCCACGTTAGGGAAGATCACAAAAAGAATGACGTGCTTCCTTCAGGGTGGGAGCAGCTTAGGGATCCGAAAACAATCCTAACCCCCGTTTACTATCTCTGGAGGATAAATCCTGCCCTGGATCTCAGCTGAAGGCAGCACTGGTTTGAATGTGAATCATTGCTTTCCATTCTAGGGGTATGGTAGAGGTCTGCGGTTAGGGGAGTTGCTATTCCGTGGTGGAGGAACATTGAGGTCCACAGCTCAGTCAATGTCTGTCAAATTTCTTCAGCTGCTATCAAGGTCATTTCCACTCACCCATTTCTAAATAAGCCATTCCATCAAGGAGTGAGTGGCTGAGAACTGGAAAGGTTACCATCACTAAGTGTAAAAAAGCTAGATTGATTCTCCTATTCAAAAAAAAACAAATGTACAAACCTTTCTTGGAAATACCAGACAGATATGTGAAAATAGGCTGGCTCTCCGATACATCAACAAACAGAAAGTATGATTGACTCGCAACTGAAAGAAAGGTCTTATCTCCCCAAGAAGTTCACTGACGTACTCTCCACAACATACGGACAGAACACATCTCACCACAAAATGAAACCAAATAATCTTCAAATTATAATTGTGATTAGATTAAGCTCTATTCCTTAAAGTGCCTGAAAAAGTCAATCACGGTGACACCTTGGACAGCAGTGTCCTGCAGATTTATTGCCTGACTGGTTAGCCTATAGAGAAATTAGTCCCTGTGATGCTTCTAAACAGCAACTTTGTCGCTTTTTCCTCACCAGTCTGATGCCATGTCAGGCCCCAGTTTGTCTCGGTAATGTAGTAAGTCCCCAGTGGGCCGCACAGTAGCACAGCGGTTAGCACTGCTGCTTCACAGCTCCAGAGACCTGGGTTTGACTCCCGGCTTGGGTCACCGTCTGTGTGGAGTTTGCACATTCTCCTTGTGTCTGCGAGAGTTTCCTCCGGGTGCTCCGGTTTCCTCCCACAGACCAAAAATGTGTGGGTTAGGTTGATTGGCTGTGCTAAAAATTGCCCTTAGTGTCCCGAAATGTGTAGGTTAGACGGATTAGTGGGTAAATATGTAGAGATAGGGGGGTAAGGCCTGGGTGGGATTGTGGTCGGTGCAGACTCGATGGGCCAAATGGCCTCTTTCTATA
Organism: Carcharhinus amblyrhynchos; assembly: GCF_965287045.1. NCBI lineage: Eukaryota > Metazoa > Chordata > Chondrichthyes > Carcharhiniformes > Carcharhinidae > Carcharhinus > Carcharhinus amblyrhynchos. Next base: position 62,576,418 of record NC_137335.1, read on the forward strand.
CTGTAGGGTTTCTGTTTCAGTGTTGACAAAATCCAATCACTGGTACAGGGTTACCTGTGGATGATTTTTAAGCAGCTTCATTCAACAAACTGAACACCTCATGAGTACTCTTGACAATGTATTTCTGCAAGCTTTAATCCAAATGGACACTTAATGCCTTCATGATCTAGTCAGTGAAGAACATAAGAAAAACAAGGGATGAGAATAGACCATTGGGTCACTGCAGCTCATCCTCACACACACTCGGTGAGACTCTTAAGAAGCAGAACTGATGCACTGTGTGTGGAACAGGACAGCTTTTCACTCTTGGAGGGATTACAAAACTAAGTCATGATGGGCCCATGTTTCTTTCCATTTCCATCTCTTCCAAAAGTGAAAATGACCCCTAATATAAGTATAACGGAATCGTGGAATATCTGTCAAGCTTAAAATACCTCAAAAATCATTTCACAGTTTCAAGTGGGGCACTTCCATCCATCAATCACATTTGTTACTCGTGTTATGCCTCACTAATCTCTTATACAGTTGGAAGATAGCAGGAAGCTACAACTAAAATAATTTCACAAATGCAAACTAATGCACTTGGCGAAACTTGAAGGAGGAAAGCTCTACTTTCAGAATTATTTCTTCTTTCAGGGAAACATAAGACTAGGCACAGGAGTATGCCATCTGGTCCCTTGAGCCTGCTCCAATGTTCAGTAAGATCATGTCTGATCTTTTCGTGGACTCGGCTCCACTTAGCCGCCCACTCACCATAACCCTTAACTCCTTTACTGTTCAAAAATGTATCTATCCTTGCCTTAAAAAACATCCTCAACTGCTTCACTGGGCAGGGAATTCCACAGATTCACAACCCCTTCGGTGAAGATGTTCCTCCTCAACTCAGTCCTAAACCTGCTGCCCCTTATTTTGAGGCCATGCCCCCTAGGTCTCCTTTCACCTGCCGGTAGAAACAATTTCCCTGCTTCTATCTTATCTATTCCCTGCATAACCTTATATGTTTCTGTAAGATCTCCCCTCATTCTACTTGAATATTAAAAACCTTGCACTTGTGTCTGTTTTCTGTCTCAAAATCTTTCTTACCACTGTCACCTTTTTGCATCAGTTTTTCTTATTGTAATTTCCTTTGTCCAATATTTATTTTGGAATGCGCCAACATGAATTACACTCTCCTTGCAGCATTACTGATATAACGCCTTAATTTGGCATCTCCCATTGAATCACCTCTGCGTGGCCTCATTCGGGTTAACCCACTTCACCTGCCATCTTTACCTGGCCTTAAGTCCCCAAGTGGAACACCAATGAGAGTTGAATTTAGCATGTTTGGCCTTGACTGAATCGTAATGCTCTTATTCCTGAATCAGAAATATGGATTCAAGATCCAGAGATTTAAACTTGCAATCTCAGCTATCAACTATTATTTGCTCCCGCAGTACAAAGATATGCGGGTTAGGTTGATTGGCCATGCTAAATTGCCCCTAATGTCAGGGGGATTAGCAGGATAAATGCGTGGGATTGCAGTAAAAAGGCCTGGGTGGGATTGTGGTCGGTACAGACTTGATGGGCCGAACGGCCTCTCTCTGTACTGTAGGGATTCTATTGAGGAAGTATTGAAGGTGTCAGGCTGCATTTTACAATCCCCCATCAGGCATGTTTTCAGCAGGGAGGCTTTAAAATAGGGTGGGTTGGATGCCCATCTCACCACCTTCCCACCCATCCCTGAGCTCCTTCCCAGAATGCTGCCACCATATTTAAAGAGATAATTAAGGATCAAGTCAACTGACCCCAATAATATGCTGCCCACACCAAGTGTGCAGGAGCAGGCAGCCTGTATTTTTTTTTAAATCATCAGAGAGTGGAAAGGAAGTGGGAGGGGGTAGTCTATCTTCGGGGCTGCCCTTTGTGGATTGGGAGGGTTAGCCCATATAAGAGAGAACTCTCCCACCCTTCCCACCTTACTTGTATGATCATAGATCTTTCTTACTAACTATCCTCTGCCTATCTACCTGCCAACCCCACATCCCCACCTCCCTCCTAACCTGTCCAAACCCATGGACTTAACTGTTTCTGGGGAACCATTGGACTTTCTTCTGCTTCCTTGATGCAGCACCCATTAATGCGCACTTGGCATTGCCAGGAGTGTGTACAATCATAGAATCCCTACAGTACAGGAGGAGGCCATTTGGCCCACTGCACTAACTCACCAGCAGAGCATCTTACCCAGGTCCTATCCCTGTAACCCCACGTGCGGGATTAGCAGCAGCTCGCAGGGTTGGGATTTCCTTCCCTGTGAGGTGTTTAAGTCCCGTACTGAATCTGTTTAGCCTTCCCTGCAAAGCATTATGGTTGGTGGCAGGCTGGTGTGCAGTGGGTTGGCACCACACTGACTTTGCCATCCACTGTCCTACACACAACCTCCCCCCCCCCCCCCCCATAATATTCATCCCATTGCTTCAAAATGAGATGTACACCCAAGGTCCAAATGACATCTTTCAGGTGGATATAAAGTATCCATAGACAACATTTATCCCACAGCCAAGATCAGACCACTTGGTTATTTACCTCACTGCTGCTTGTGGGATCTTATGACTGACATATCCCTACATTATAACCGTGAGTTTAAAGAAAGCGGTTAATTAATTATGAGGCACCTTGGATCATCCTGAGCTAGTGAAAGTTGCTAAGTGAATATTAGCTCTCTCATGTATAAGCAGCTTGAGTGTGGGATCAAGTTAACCACAAGCTTAGGATGCAAGTCCTTTCATCACGATGGAACTGTACAATGAAAAACAAAGTCAGATTTAAGTTAATTTGTTTTATGTTCTAATAGGAAGTTGAAGGCAGGAGAAATCATCAGAGAATGCTTCTCCATACAACCTCATTCTCTGTACAGGGAGCATTAGTTTGTGTTATGTCTAAACTAAGTAACGAGGAAATGTGATACCTTTATATTGTTTCCCTTCTGCTACAGGTTATCCCTCGAGGCCCTTCAGTAAAGCAGGCAGCAGGGCAGCCTGTGATCATTCTCAGCTGCCGCTTTATTAAGACTTAACAGGGAAAAATGCACACATGCATATACACACGCGCACACACACACATGCGCATAGGCGCACACACAGACATATATTTGTACACACACAAACACACGTGGAAACACTAACTGTTCTACAGAAAAAAATTTCAATATCAATGACATAAATCTAAGTGATCCTGTAATTGGGTGGCATAATGGCACAGTGGTTAGCACTGCTGCCTCACAGCGCCAATTCCAGCCTTAGCCCACTGTCAGTGTGGAATTTGCACATTCTCCTTTTGTCTGCGTGGGTTTCCTCCGGGCGCTCCCATTTCCTCCCACAGTCCAAAAATGTGCAGGTTAGGCTGATTGTTCATGCTAAGTTGACCCTAGTGTCAGGGATTAGCAGGGTAAGTATGTGGGGTTACAGGAATAGGGCCTGGGTGCTATTGTTGTCCTTCTGTACTGTTGTGACTCTATTTTGTCAAGTATGAAGCCCCTTCTTTTCAACATACGCAGCCACATTTCCCCTGAAAATTAACATAAGTCTTATTTCAACAGGAACGTACACCATATACCTTAATGAAAAACTGATTCCATGATATTTATTACCCTTTCCAGAATGGAGTAGCATTCATCAACATCCAAAACAGTCACAAGCTGATTTTCCTATAACAACAGCACATAAAATTTCCATTACGTGAAAAAAATCCATTTGAAACCTACACACACCATTCAACAAAACAAAATACAACTGGAAATCAGTTCTGAGTAATGGCCCATGGCTTAGTCCAATGCTTCACGGCAACTTAATAAGTGGACCACATTTTCCAATACAATTTGTTGTCTGTGAAAAACAAAACACCAACCCTTGTTTAATATAGGAAGAGAGCTTCCCTTCGTACGACATGAAATTGTCATGACTTAGCCACCAGCTATAGCCCATTTTCCATCAGTTGTATTAGAGGGGAATGAACAGTACCGCACAGTGTAGCAGTCAGATACACTTCCCAGCTCACATCTAATTGAACAATTCATTTGGTCACTGGCTGAGAGTGAAATTATTAAGAAATATTCAAATACACAGAAGCTATTTCAAGGCTCAGAGAGCAAAGAATTAACTTCTACTTAAATAAGAGAAATAGCACCTAAAACCTTGCCTGTAAATTTGCAGGAAGTTCCAGTTCTCAGGGCTTTGTATGGGGAATGGGGTTAGCTTAATGAGCAATTCGCCATGGCCACTTCCAGCTAGAAGGACAAGGGCAGCAGATACATGGGAACACCACCATCTGAAAGTTCCCCTCCAACCCACCCACCATCCTGACTTGGAAATACGTCGCCTTTCCTTCGCAGTTGTTGAGTCAAAATCCTGGAATTCCCTCCTTAACAGCATTGTGGGTCAACCCACAGCATGTGGACTGCAGCGATTCAAGAAGCCAGCTCACCACCACTTTCTCAAGGGATAGGCAATGAATGCTGGCCAGCCAGCGACGCCCATGTCCCATGAATGAATTTAAAAAAGTCCTTTTGTTTTGGTGAACGTAACTTGGGAATAGAGCAAAGGACTGTGCAAAGAACTCTATGAACGTTATGCTTTTTCTGTATAGTGCGTAAGAAATAATACTTTTCACTCTATCTTAATACATGTGGTAATAATAAATCAAATCAACTCAAGGATTAAGGAAAGTAGTCCGTGGTAATGTTTCAACAGAAAACCAACACATGTTGATCACATGTGGATTTTCTCAGCAACAAAAAAAAATGCCAATGCACTCAATGCAAAGTGTCTGTATAGAGTCTGCATATTCTGCCTGGGTCTGTGTGGGTTTCCTCCGGGTGTTCCGGTTTCCTCCCACAGTCCAATGATGTGCAGGTTCGGTTGAATGGCCGTGCTAAAAGTGACCTGAGTGTCGGGGGGATTAGCAGGGTAAATGTGTGGGGATATGAGAATAGGACCTGGGTGGGACTGTGGTCGGTGCAGACTCATTGGGCTGAATGGCCTTCTTTTGTACGGTAGGGATTCTATGACTCTCACATTAAATACATCTCCACTCGCAGAATACTTTGATGTGCTGACATTTTTATTCCAGTAAAAAGTCTGACAACACCAGGTTTCAGTCCAACCGATTTATTTGACAGTAAACTCACTAGCTTTCGGGTTAGCCCCTTCGTCAGGTGAATGGAGAGTTCTGGCCTCAGACAGAGCATATAAAGCACAGACAGTTTACAGATTACTGATTAGAATGCGAATCTGTAAACTGCCTGTGCTTTATATGCTCTGAGGCCAGAACTTTCCATTCACCTGACGAAGTGGGCTAACCCGAAAGCTAGTGAGTTTACTATCAAATAAATCGGTTGGACTGAAACCTGGTGTTGTCAGACTTTTTATTGTATTTACCCCAGTCCAACACCAGCATATCCACATCATTTTTATTCTAAAGATTGAGAAACTGCACAAATATTTCTCACTGACAATTTGTACAAGTCCTGATGAACTGAATTTGCAACAGTGAACCTTTGCAATTTGTTGGATTGTTTGAAAATGGTGTGTATGCACTATAGCCACATCTGGCTGGGTTTCTGATGATTATGTGAAAGGAAAGTTGCCTGAGGTCAGAATGGCATCCTGGGCATAAATGTTACAGATCAGCCAAGTTCCATATATTCACACTTATAAACACTTATACAAACACTATTCCATTTCCACATCAGGAACAAGATTTTATTTCACCTTACAGGGAAATACACCACCACAAGTAAAAACGTTATAAGAATGTGTCTGACCAATTTGCTGCATTCACAGTTTTTAAATTTGTTTTCAGGCTTTAAACATCATGCTGGGGTCTTCGGAATCCTGCATTTACTGCTTATTTTGTGAATGATTCTATTTATTAATAAGCTCAATTAATGAGCTTTCCTTTAATTCGTTCACATATTTTGAGGGGTGCTAGCAAGGCCACAATTTATTGCCCATCTCTAATTATCCTTGAGAATATGTTAGTGAGCCATTTTTTTGATCCAGTGCAGTACATGTGGTGAAAGTACTCTCGGAGTGCGATTAGGGATTCCAGGATTTTGACCCAGGGATGAGGAAGGAAGCGTAGAATCCCTACAGTGCAGAAAAAGACGGCACTGGGCTCATCGAGTCCTGCATCGGCAATGATCCCACTCAGGTTCAATCCCTGTAACCCATACATTTACCCTGCTAATCCCCTCAACACTAAAGGGCAATCTAGCATGGCCAATCAACCTAACCTGCACATCTCTGGAGTGTGGAAGGAAACTGGAGCACCCGGAGGAAAGCCACACAGACACGGGGAGAACGTGCAAACTCCACACAGATAGTCACCCAAGGTCAGAATCGAACCCGGCCCTGGGCACTGTGAGGCAGCAGTGCTTACCACTATGCCATGATATATTTCCAAGTCAGGATGGTATGTGACTTTCAGGAGAACTTGCAGGCAGTCATGTTCCATTGCATCTGTTGTCCTGTCCTTTTAGGTGTTAAGAGGCTGTAAGTTTGAGAGGAGCCTTGTGTGATGAGGCAGTACCTCTTGTGAGTAGTGCATACTGTAGCCACAGTGAGCCAGTTGAGGAGGGAGTGAATGTTTAAGTTGGTGGATGGGGTGCTAACTGCTTTGTCCTGGGTGGCATTGAGCTTCTTGAGTGTTGTCCTTGCTGTGCTCATCCAAGCAGGTGGGTTGTATTTTGTCACAATCCTGACTTGTGTACAGTCGATAGCAGAAATGCTTTGGGGAGTCAGGAGGTGCGTCATCTTAAAGTTAATTTATTAATCGTAAGTAAGGCTTACATTAACACTGCAATGAGCAGTAACAGCGGCTGCAGAGTTCCCAGGTACACCAAGGGAGAATTTAGCATGGTCAACGCACCTAGCCCCCCGCATATCTTCGGACTGTGGGTGGAAACTGGAGCACCCGGAGGAAACCCACACAGACATGGGGAGAATGTGAAGAGTCTGCACAGACAGTGTCCCAAGCCGGGAATCGAACCCAGGTTCCTGCCGCCATGAGGCACAGTGCTAACCACTGCACTGGCCCTAGACAATGCCTTAGCTCATTTCTCTACTTGGCCTATTAGGCATGGGATCTTCTGTAAAATAAATCATGGAAATACAGAGTTGCACTAACAGCGAGACTTTCACAAAACCTGCCTCAGCCAAGTGTTCTGGAATAGAATCTATGCCATCAACTCCAAGTTGGACAGTCAAGGAGATACAAAATTTGGGAATTTGTTACCAGCTCCTGCACATTTGGCAGTTATTTTTAAAAACCTTTTCTTCCATTCATCTCAAAATTCTGATGCAGTTTGGGCTTATTTAAGAGAGTGCAGAATTCAATGTTACAGATATAGCTAGGGTGTAGAAAAAGATCAACTTAGTGCGTGTTAGGTCCATTCAAAAGTCTGACGCGCAGGGAAGCAGCTGTTCTTGTGTCGGTTGATACGTGACTGCAGGCTTTTGTATCTTTTTCCCAATGGAAGAGAGAATGTCCGTGATGTGTGGGGTCCTTAATTATGCTGGCTGCTTTGCCGAGGCAGTGGCAAGTGGAGATGGAATCAATAGTTGGGAAGCTGAGATGAAAATCGTAGCCCTCTCATTTACAGTTAACAGATGGTTTTAGACTGGCGGCAAACCAGGTGAAAGGACAGTGTTCGAGCCCACTTTCCTCAGAGGAACACTATTTGCTCATTACAGTCTGAATACTCATCCAGAATTTGCATCAATAAATGCGGTTGGATACTGAATCAGTAACTGTCACCACGAAAGCCCCTGCAGATGCACGTGTTAGATTAATTACTCAGCATCCATTCGTTTGGTCCACAGGGGAATGGTGTTGGTGGCACCTTTACAGCTGCTCATGAGCGTAACTGTACGCTGTACAGAAACATGTACAATAATGTCACACATGATTTCAGTCTGAACGATGAAACCACAAGAGGGCAGCACATTCTAAACGCTTTCCATTCACGTGAATCATAATGGATTCAGCAAACCAGTGCTATTAATCGTGGAATAGATTTTGTTTTGCCAATAATCCTCATGATGTTAGTCACAGAAAACACACCATGCTGGTGCCCGTGAAACATAACCCTTTTTTTAATTTCCATTAAATAAAAGAGGGTTTTTTTCCCCTGAATTTCAATGAGCTGTTATCAATTTTGGACCTGAGTTGTTCCCTGTTTAAGTTACCATGGTGTAACTCTGTGCCTGCTGTTATCAAACCCACACAACTTGCTTCTTAGTCAAGAGGTCTGGATGGTTACGCTCATGAGCGGCTGTAAAGGTGCCACCAACACCATTCCCCTGTGGACCAAACAAATGGATGCTGAGTATTTAATCTAACACGTGCATCTGCAGGGGCTTTCGTGGTGACGGTTACAGTGATTCAGTATCCAACTGCATTTATTGATGCAAATTCTGGATGAGTATTCAGACTGTAATGAGCAAATAGTGTTCCTCTGAGGAAAGTGGGCTCGAACACTGTCCTTTCACCTGGTTTGCCGCCAGTCTAAAACCATCTGTTAACTGTAAATGAGAGGGCTACGATTTTCATCTCAGCTTCCCAACCATTGATTCCATCTCCATTTCCCACTGCCTTGGCAAAGCAGCCAGCATAATTAAGGACCCCACACATCACGGACATTCTCTCTTCCATTGGGAAAAAGATACAAAAGCCTGCAGTCACGTACCAACCGACACAAGAACAGCTTCTTCCCTGCTGCATCAGACTTTTGAATGGACCTAACACGCACTAAGTTGATCTTTTTCTACATCCTAGCTATGACTGTAACATTGAATTCTGCACTCTCTCGTTTCCTTCTCTATGAACAGTACGCTTTGTCTGTATAGTGCACAACAGACAACACTTTTCACAGTATAATGATACCTGTGACAATAATAAAGTCAAATCAAATCATCTCACTTTTAAACAAGGAACACTGCCGCTGAGCCCAGAATTCCCAGCACAGTGAAAGGGGTGAAGGGGAAGGGGTGGTTGGAGTCACAGTGAAGCTGGCAAGTGTTCAAGCTCCTGATTCATATGGAGCCAACCCTGCTGTGTTTTATTGTGAGAGTCAGTTTGCAGCCAGAGGATAGAAGATAATTGCAAAACTAAAGAACAAACAGCGAAGAAAATTACAGCACAGTAACAGGCCCATCAGCCTGCCACGCCTGCACCGACCACGCTGCCCGACCTCACTAAAACCCCCTACCCTTCCGAGGACCATGAACAAAAGCCTCAAGTCAGGAACCTCAGAGCTGCCGCTTTTGGCCGAACATATAAGGAGTGTGGAATTAGAACACAAAAGGCTGGAATTTTACCGGCACGCCCAGCCCAATTCCGGTTTTTAACTGCAGCCCCAGAGTAACTCAATGTCAATATTCCTGGTAGTTTTACCTGAAATTCTGCCCAAAAGTGCAATAACTCCCAATGTTCCCTATTCAAAGCAAACAAATTTTGCAAGCTGTCTAGTGCAGAGCATCAAGTTTGACGTTTGTCAGGCAAAGGAGGTTCAAAGCAACGTGGAGGGCTGACAGATTTGAGAAAAATCAGACAAAAGCAAAATACTGCAGATGCTGGAGATCTGAAACAAAAATCAGAAAATGCCGGAGGAACTCAGCAGGTCTGGCAACATCTGGGGGGAGAGAAAGAGAGATAACGGTGGGATTTTCTGGCCGCGCTTACTACTTTATTTATTAGTCACAAGTGAGGCTTACATTAACACTGCAATGAAGTTACTGTGAGATTCTCCTGGTTGCCACACTCTGGTGCCTGTTCGGGTCAATCTGCCTAACCAGCACGTCTTTCAGACTGCAGGAGGAGACCGGGGCATCCGGAGGTAACCCACGCAGACAGGGTTAGAATGTGCAGACTCCACACAGACAGTGACCCAAGCTGGGAATCAAACATGGGCCCCTGGCGCTGTGAGGCAGCAATGATAACCACTGTGCCACTGCACCCCAAGGACGGAAAATCCCACCCAAGGTCAATGGACATTTCCATGGTCCGTGTTCCGCCCGCTACAATTCCCATGGACAATAAAATTCCACCCAATGTTTCAAGTCCAATATGACTCTTCAGAATCAAAGAAGTCATCTGATCTTCACTTTACACCCATCTAAGAGTACAAAACATGACAGAGTGACAAAATGGAAAAATACGATTCTCTTCCACTTTGTAATTATCTCCTACGCTTTGGCTGTAAAGCTACTTAGAACAAAACACAGTAAAATGCAAGTACTTTCATGTGTTACACTAATTTAATCTTTTCATCTCCAATTATTGGTGCTTTTATCCAGGATCGAGTGCACTGCTGCAGGAGCATTAACAGCAGAAGTCATACTCTGCAAGCTCCACGTTTATGGATTTCTTGATTTGATTTTAAATGATTTCCCCACTTCAGATGAGAGACGCAGCTTGCGCTCTGTAAAGGTTTACTGGTGCACGCAACCACGGCAAAGTCAACCTCACGGGTTACAGCTCCTGCAATGTGCAGGAAAACACAAATCCACTTGCTGTGTTGGCTCAAAATGGCTTTGCGACAGTTCCAAGGAATCTACTTCTAGGGTTAACTATTTATCAACTGTTACCGTTGGGGGGAAAAGAAATAATAAAAGGAACAGCTTCCTGGAATAATGAATTGTCAGGCACGTAACTCTGAGCCTCTCTCCTCTGTCATTGTCCAAGGTACTTTGCACATCTTATCTTGTAAGCCACAAAATGCATAAAATAGCTGCATCACTCAACACTAATACTAATGGGATCATAAAAGTTAAACACCGTGCATGCTGGAAGTCTGAAATAAGAACAGAAAATGCTGGAAAACAACTCAACAGGTCTGGCAGCGTCTGTGGAGAGAGAAACAGAGTCAATATTTCACACCTGCTTGTTTTCAGAGCCTTGAAACATTAACTCTATTCTCTCTCCAGAGACAGAGTTTTTACAATACTAATGGAAGCTGGCTTGTGCACAACCGGTGCTGAATCAGAAGGTTTGATGTCTTGTATCTTTTCCCCAAGGCTTTTTTTGTAGGGTTACTTAGCTGCCAGGGTTCCCAGGTATTTCCACCATTAGCTTCTCGTGTGAGTCAACTAAAATGACATCTTAGCCTGGTAATACATCCCAATCAAACCCAATCTAAATAGGATGCCAAGAACTCTTAGATAGCAATCCGGTACAGTCATATTTTACTGATTTTCCCCTTCAAATGCAGGGACATTGCAACCTATTGTTTTGTCCTCAGTTCAGCACACACACAGCGAATAAAAGTTGGAAACTTTCTGTTCTTATAGGTTCACCACTCCAGACTAGACAATGGATTTAGCAGTTGTAGTGTTGGAGGAAGAGACTGTCACTCCAATTGGAGTGGAAATATGTCCAGCCTAAAAACTTGCAGACATTACAATTTGTAACAGAACGTTACAAGTTCTGCAGCAAGTTGATTTGATTTATTATTGTCACATGCAGGGGGATACAGTGACAAGTATTGTCACTTGCGCGCCATAAAAAGTATACTGAAGGAGAGGGTGCAGAACGTAGTGTTACAGTCATAGCTAGGGTTAAGAGAAAGTTAGCTTCCCAGCAGAAGAATTGAGCTAAAATTTTGTTCAGAGAAAATAATTAAGAGGAGAATCCACACAAAGCTGGGCATGAGGGATCTACTTTTCCAACTGTGCTGAATTTGAGCTCAAGAGATGGAGGTACCAACTTCAAATGGCAATGCACTGACAAACATGGGTGGCACAGAGGTTGGCACTGCTGCCTCACAGCGCCAGAGACCCGGGTTCGATTCCCTGCTTGGGTCACACTCTGTGCAGAGTTTACACATTCTCCCTGTGTCTGCGTGGATTTCCTCTGGGGGCTCTGGTTTCCTCCCACAGTCCAAAGATGTGTGGGTTAGGTGGATTGGCCATGCTAATTTGCCCCTTAGTGTCAGGGAGACTAGCTAGGGTAAATGCATGGGGTTATGGGGATAGGGCCTGAATGGGACTGTGCTCGGTGCAGACTTGATAGGCTGAATAGCCTCTTTCTGCACTGTAGGATTCTATGAATCTCTGAAACTAACTTCTTCATGCCAATCTGGTAGTAATTTGCAGCAAATAGACTTTACAATTCCCATAAAACAAAGTTCCTATTGTTACTGTGGCCAATTAGTCGATCAAAGGGCTGGAAATACAAAATGAACACGCTTTGACAAAAACTAGTAGAATGTCCAAGTTAATGAAGTTTCCTGTAATTTTAAAAAACTAAAGTACTCCGGATGCTGAAATCTTTAGTAATAACAGAAAATGCTGGAAGGGCAAGCAGTGCAGGCCGGCAGCAGCTGTGGAACAAGAAATGGAATTAATGTTTCAGGTTGAAAACCCCTGGTTGGAACTGGAAACACAATAACAGATGTACCATGTTTTCAGCAAGTACAGAGAGGGGGAAAAGTAGGAGGGACAAAGAATAAAAGGGGAGGTTTGTGATAGGATAGAAGGCTGGAGACAGGGAGAACGGTGGCACAGTAGTTAGCACTGCTGACTCACAGCACCAGGCGCCCGGGATCAATTCTGGCCTTGGGTGACGGTGTAGAGTTTGTATGTTCTCCCTGTGTCTGCCTGGGTTTCCTCCAAGTGCTCCAGTTGCCTCCCACAATCCAAAGTTGTGCAAGTTAGGTGGACCACGCTAAATTGCAAGCTGGGGCCTTTCTAAAATCCCCTTAATGTCCCAATGTATGTGGATTAGGGGGATCAGTGGGGTAAATGCAAGGATAGGGTCTAGGTAAGATGCTCTGTCCGAGAGTCAGTGCAGACTCAATGGGCAAAACGGCCTCCTTGTGTACTGTAGGGATTCTATGATTACATGACCAAAAAAAAGTAAAAGGCAAAACGAGATGGTAAAGGAGTAAGTAAAGAAGCAAAGGATGCATGTAGCAGGGGCATAAATGGGGATAATCATCCCATGCTGCTGTCTGGAAAAGTGGGAGAACTACATCAGTAAACAAGCTGGCATGGGTTGGAGTGGTTGTGAAAGTGGACAGCAGGTAGATAGTGAGGAAGGGTGTCTTAGTCTACAGGGAGACGTGGGCAAGTTACAGAGCTGGGCCAAGAGGTGGAGGATGGAGTTTAATGCGGAAAAGTGTGAGGTAATTCACTTTGGCAGGAATAACAGATGTGTAGAGTATAGGGCTAACGGTAGGACTCTGAATAGTGTGGATGAACAGAGGGATCTAGGTGTATGTGTACATAGATCCCTGAAAGTTGGGAATCACGTAGATAGGGTTGTTAGGAAGGCATACGGTGTCTTGGCATTTATTGGTAGGGGGATTGAATTTAGGAGCCGCAGCATCATGTTGCAACTGTACAAAACTCTGGTGCGGCCGCACTTGGAGTATTGTGTACAGTTCTGGTCCCCACATTATAGGAAGGATGTGGAGGCTTTGGAGAGGGTGCAGAGGAGGTTTACCAGGATGTTGCCTGGTACAGAGGGAAGGTCCAATGAGGAGAGACTGAGGGATTTGGGGTTGTTTTCGCTAGAAAGAAGGAGGCTAAGAGGGGATCTTATTGAAACATATAAGATGATTAGAGGTTTAGATAGGGTGGACAGTGATAGCCTTTTTCCTCGGATGGAGAAAGCTAGCACGAGGGGGCATGGCTTTAAATTAAGGGGTGGTAGATATAGGACAGATGTCAGGGGTAGGTTCTTCACCCAGAGGGTGGTGAGGGATTGGAATGCCCTGCCTGCTGCAGTTGTAGATGCGCCTAGTTTGGGGGCGTTTAAGAGATCCGTGGATAGCTTTATGGATGGTAAGGGTTTGGTTTAGGTTAGAGGGTCATTGCTTTTTAACTGGTCGGCGCAACATCGTGGGCCGAAGGGCCTGTTCTGCACTGTAATGTTCTATGTTGTATATGCTCCCTTCACCCTGGAGACAGTTCACAGAGAGGACCCAGGCATTCTGGAAGCTGGTGAAGCCAAGTGGCAGAGCAATTTCAAACGTCAGGCCCCACACTCTGACTTTCCCAGCATTTATCAGCTCACTCACCATGCAGCTCTGCTCATTCCTCTCTCTGCACATACCCATCTTACCCTCTCACACCCTCAGTCACTCTCTGCTAACGATGTCCTCCCCCACCTCTCCACAAAAACTATGAATAAACACGCACATGCATACGCATGCACACACACATAGGCGCACACACATGCACACACATTAGCGCACATACACATACATACACGCACACACATGCGGATGCACACCCTCCTCTGTTTTCTCTCCTTGTGGAAGAGAGCATACAATTGCAATGGGGTGAGGTGGGGTGGGGGAGCTGGGGACAGGCTCAGAGATGTCAAGAAAGCTGATCCTCTGTCTGCCGATCTTGCGTTGGGTGTCTCGCCTCCTTCTAGCTGGATCTCTGTATCCATCCCAACTACCCTCTGGCAGGGCAAACATCTGAGAAGATGTCAGCTGGTCTTGCCGCAGGGTTTCTCCTGTTCTAGGGAATAGATTTCTGATAGACTAGGGAATTAAGGGTTATGGGGAGAAAGCGGGAAAGTGGAACTGATCCACTCCAGATCAGCCATGATCTTGCTGAATGGCGGGGCAGGCTCAAAGGGCTAGATGGCCTACTCCTGCCCCTGTCTCTTATGTTCTTAGTGGATCTAGTGTGGCAGTGATACGACCTCCAATTTTGACCCTCTGCAGAGGTGCAAGGAGAAGCTGCACAAGCTGCTCTCTTGTCATTGGGAAGGCTGGCAGCAGGGCAGCAGCAACTGAAGGTGAGGGAATTGCTGGCAAATGAAATGCCTGCCAAGAACTTGGCAATCACCTGTCAGGCAGTGAATGTACTCTGAGAGAAGAAATGCTTTGAACTGCAGATTCTCAATGGCCATGGTTGGAACTCTTCAATGTGCCTGATCAAAGCCTTCCCAGCGTGAAGTTTCACTGAAGAAGTTCTTTCTGTTGTGCACCACCTCGATCACCCTGGTGAGTTGCTGACAGGCCAGGAAACAAGGTCACAGATTTTCTGTTCCCGCCTGTGTGGAAGTCATTACAAGTTGATCGGCAAACCAGCCGAAAGTCCATTCCCGGCCCAGCTTTCCATGGCTGGGAAATCCAGGATTCAACACTACACCGCAGCTTTTTAACAACCTCAACAATTTCATAATTACAGCAGATCCTAGTGGCTCTCCATTCTCCTTCAACACTGCCTTGGGGAAATCTGGAAGACAGTGGTATCACATCGAGATTTCCGAACTTTTCCACCCTGCTCAATTCACTCTCAACCTGCTTCTAAAGACCTGGGAAAATTCTGCCATAGCGTGTGCATGTGTGGGTGCATTGCATGCATGTGTGCATGTGTGTGTGCGTGTGTGCATTGCATGTATATGTGCATATGTGTGTGCATTGCGTGTGTGTGTGCATTGCATGTAAGCATATCTGTGTGTATGTATCTATGTGTGTGTTTGTGTGTATATGTGTGAGCTTGTGTGTATATGCGTATGGATGCGTGTGTGTGCATATGCATTGCAAATATGTGTGCTTGTGTGTATACGTATGTGGGTGTGTATGTTTTTTAAGTTTATTTGTTAGTGTCACAAATAGATTTACATTAACATTGCAATGAAGTTACTGTGAAAATCCCCTAGTTGTCACACTCCAGCACCTGTTCAACTACACTGAGGGAGAATTTAGCATGGACAATGCACCTAATTTAGTATGGCTAATTTGTGCGTGTGTATGTGTGCACACATATGCATGCATGCATGTGTGTTTGTGCGTGTGTGTGTGTTTGTATACACATGTTGACAGCTGCACATTAAGGAGAGCAGCTGTGCCAGTTCTGCCTGGGTGGTGGAAATACCAGCGTGCCCTGAACGTTTCATTAATAATGTACGTTTTAAAATGCACCTCACTTCACTTAACAAGTCACTTAATATGAGCAGCTTGCCCCTGACGGTAACTGATCCCAGCACAGCAGTTGACTGAGCAAGAAATAACATGGAAAGATGAAATGCACAAACAGAAATCTGGGCTCCTATTTATTTATCCTGTGGTATTTATCTTCAAAGTGGAACATTTGTTTTTGGGACTTAGATGCAGACAAGAATTGCAGAAAGTCAGGCAACATCAGAAAAAAAACAGATTAGCATCTCTGGACAAGGCTCGTTATCAGCATTGCTCTGATAAGGAACCCCAACTCAAAACGTTAAGCTATCTCTTCTCCTTCTCTTCCTGATGCTCAGTGACCTGCCCATCAATTTTCAGCATCTTGTTTCATTTACATTCACAGGCTGTGATTCTCCCATCACGACCCGCAACTTTTCTGGCAGGTCGCGGTGGGAGCTGCACATCGCTGGTCTTGTTCTGGGATTTGTGCATGTGCCAGGAACACACGCGCATCTCCCAGAGCCGGTGAACAGTTACCAGCCAGACCATGCTGGAAACCAGCGGGAAGGCAGGTAAGGGATTTAAATCTTTCTTAAACGTATTTTAAATATGTTTTGCAGTTCATTATCTGGTCCCGATTGAATCTCCTACCCCCGGTGTACTTCATTCTGGAGGGGTTCAGCTAGCTCCCCATGTTTGGGGAACTAGCAGGAGACCCCACCGGAATGAAGCGGGGGGCAACTGGGGCCACCAGGTGGTCAGTTGGTGGGGAGTGGTGCCCCCTGGGAATGGGCATCCTGGCAGTGCCAACCTGTGGCCGCAGCAGTGCCCAAGTGGCAAAGTACCCACACTCAGGGGAAACACTGGCACTGCCAATCAGGCATCAGGGAATGCCAAGAGGGCAGGGCCTCGATAATTGTGGGAGTGGGAGTGGGGGGGGGGGGGGGGGGGGTGCGGGGGGGTGGTGTCCCGTTACCACTCTGCAGACAGGATCGGTCTGGCTTGGAGGGAGGGCAGTGATTGGGGGCGGGGGCTACCTCTGGGGTGGGGGACAGATCGCACCCAGCCGGACCAGCGCAGTGTGGGGGGTCCTGTTGGGATGAGGGGAGTGGGGGGGAAAATTGCCACTGCTTGAGGGGCCAATGGGCTGTGCATCGGGGTGCTCCGAGTTGGGGAGGGGGGCTGGGGGAGATCAGGGTTGGCCTCGGAATCGTTGTGAGAGCTGTGATTGGGCTGCTGGGTGGGGGGGGGGGTTGGCGAGGGGGGCTGCTGGAGAGGCAGCACTGCGGGGGTCCCAGGCTGGCCAGCGATTGAGCTAACAGATCGGGACCACTGCACACACACGCAGAGTTCCAGAACCGTCAGACTCCAGCGTGAATAGGCCCCACCCTCTCAGGTTTTTAATGATACTCCTGACTGGGACCTCTGCGTTGCACAGAGTGTGGAGATTCAGGTGAGAAGCTGAACTGCCAGAACAGTCAGGATTTCGAACAGCTTTCCAACCAATTCAGCACTTTTGGGAGAATTGCAGCCACAATTTCCCTTTTGGTCTACACTATTTGCACTTTTAACTTGTGTTTTCACAGGCTTTGAGTGCATTCCTCTGTGCTGATCCGATCTGTGCTCATACAGTGGCTTCCCATCAGCGACTGGACTCAGTCTGTAAAACATGTATGAAGAGAGTTGTCACATCTGGTCTTTTGCGCATCCCCTGTAGTTCCATCATTCCACCACTGAGTGTGCATCCAGCTGTGGGGGCCCCAGGCTCTGCAACTCCATCCCTGAAACCTCTCCCTCTTCCACTATGACACTTCTTAAAACATTCACCTCGCCTGCTCTAATGTCCCCTTGTGTGACGTGGTGTCAAATTTGGTTTGCTACAGCTCCTGTGATGCGCCTTCAGGCATTTTATTGTATTAAACGTTTCCTGTTATTCAGCTGTTTGAATAATTTATCACATCTATCACAATGGGATCACTGTAGAATAATACGTTCAGATGGTGCACACAATGGCTTAACCAAAAAAAAACTTTCCCTTTGAAGCAGAAGGAATGAGCATCCAGGAATATACTCAGAATGGAATCCTTAGTTAGATTAACAACACTAGTTTTGGTGTTTTGTGGAATTGCAAAATTAAAGTTCTTGTGATCTATGAACTCCATGATTAAATTACACACATTATCCATTCTTACCCATCCAACGTTGTACTGATAAAAGGCTGAGAGGTTGATATTATACGCAGAGGCATTTGCCCTTGATTCACTCGTCATCTGGCACGCAAGGTGTAGATCAAAGTCTGCTTTTGAACTTGCAACTCACCCAACAATGGCTAGATTACATTCTAGCCAGGTTTTGTTGACCAGAGTCATGACAATAAGAACATAGGGTTTAGGAGCAGAATTAGGCAAATTCAGTCCTTCAAGCCTGCTCCACCATTCAATCAGATCATGACTGATTTCTCCCTGGTCTCAAACACACTTCCCCACCTTTACCCCATATCCTTCTGTAATAAGTCTTCAGAGGCAGAAGTCCCTTCACCAAAATCCCTTTTTCTACAACCTCTAACAGCAGTACACAGAGTACAAACCATTAACAGCCTATCTCCAGTGATGTCAGAGGAACTGATGCTCACAGTTAAGTACAAGGCAAAGGCTCCCTGATTGGCCCATCAATTGGATCCTTGATTAGGGAGTTCATATTCCAATAGGGCAACTTCAATGGCCTGATTGAAGTCACTACACCTTCTTCCCCTTATTTTATTAGAAAATGTCTATCTTCCTTTTGAAACCATTTAAGGATTCAGACTCTACCATACTATGTGGTAACAAGTTCCACAAATTCACCATCTTCTGCAAGAAGTAGATCCACCTCACAAGCTATACCTGTGACCTTGTGTTCCAGATCGCCCCATAAGAGGAAACATTTACTTTATCAATCCCTTTTATACACCTCGATCAGCTCCCCTTTCCTCCTTCTGAACAATGGATCATAGTTGCAAATTACAAATGTACATAGTAAACTTCTAAGACATGTGTGTTTTTTAAAAAAGTACTTACACAACAAAAGTGGCAGAACCTGCAAAGTAACCATTTGCTGGAATTCCTATGTGCATTATATTCTGTCCTGAGAGACTCAACAGAACGTTGCACTTGCTTTCAGACAGACATTTCAAAGGAAGGGACAGAATGAAAAAATGGAACCATAATCTCCTATGGAGATAATGGAAGCTGATTACCATCTCAACAGAAACTACCACCATCCTGTGACTTATAGCCCAGACATATTTGTGCCTTACCCATTCTAGGAGGGGTTATGCAGTGGCACAGTGGTTAGCACTACGGCCTCTTGGTATCAGGGGCCGGGGTCTGATTCCCAGCTTGGATCACTGTCTATGTGGAATTTGCATGTTCTCCTCGTGTCTGCGTGAGTTTCCGCCAGGTGCTTCAGTTTCCTCCCATAATTTGAAAGATGTGCTGGTTAGGTGCATTGACCCAAACAGGCGCCAGAGTGTGATGACTAGGAGAATTTTTCATTGCAATGTTAATGTATGCCTTACTTGTCACTAATAAATAAACTAACTTTAGGAATACACAAGAAAAGGGGTTAAAAACCAAATGCAACTCTGGTCTATGTGACTTCTAGATCCACTGCGCTGTGAGGGTCACAGCTGAAAAACATTGACTCGATACCCTGACTGCTTGCAGGGAAATCCTTTTTCTCCCTGATTTGCTGGAAGCAAGTCATAAGTCAGCAAAACCACAGTTGAAAAGGAAGCAGGACAACTTCTTTCAGCTAACCTGCGGAACCAAGAATCTCCAAACCAACTGCTTAACTGCTGAAGTCAGTGCTTCTGGAATCACTCAACTTAAGGTCCGCGATCTTTCACCATCTACTCCACAAGTCAAAGACTGATTCTTACATCTTTTTTAAAAACGTTTATTTTTGGATTCACTTCTCATTTCTAACCTGTATGTCTGTATATTGCATTTCCTTATTTTCTTTTCATGTTTCAGTAACTAATAAACTCACTCTTTCTTTAATTCAGGAAACCTGGTTAAATTGGCTTATTTTAAAACATAATTACATTCAAACTCTATAAAAATGTCTCCACATGGGATCTATTCTAAAGTAACATTGTTGTGTCCAGCCAAGGAGGGATTGACTAATGAAGGGGAGCCAGTTCATCCCCCTCTCCCCCTGCGGAATAACAATTTTGGGGTATCCCGACTGGAATCCTAACAAATTTGGGAATCTCGCCCGGGGACCCGTCATAATACCAGGTACACAATTCAGGTTAATACATAATGATTTGGGCTTCTATCAATACTGATCTGTGCAACTTAGCTCTGTTCAAAATCACTCTGAGCTGACCTTAATCAAGAACTGTGAGACAATCTCCAGGAGATGGTCTCTGTACTGTGGTGTAATGCCAAGTTTAAGAACTTCCAAGGTGGTCCAATGTTAAAATGTAACTGTTAATAACCATTGTGGAATTTATTAAGCGCAATGCTTTCTTTGAGACCTGCACAATGACAAGGACAGTCCCTGAAATTTAGCCAAGGCCCCATGGAGGTTGACAAAAAAACCTTCACTCTATTACTGACAGTTAGGTCACTAAATAGGTGAATAGGTTGAAAGGCTGGATTTTCATGGAGTCTCCTCTGCTCTCCACACCTTTTGAAATGGTGACTGGGCCCCACTTCCAGGATGCCCAATCACATTCGCTGATTTTCCGTGCCTTTTAAGGATGCGGGTTAGTTCGGATGGTGCGCCCGCATTCTACGTTCCCGATCTCGCTGGCTTCGTTGCAGGAATCAGCATGTCCCAGGCCTCTGCAATCAAGCTGGGCCAACTTCTCAAAGAGTTGCAGTTCACAGCACCGCAGAACCATTGTCTGCATGAAAGAATCTGTTGAGAGATCGGTTCAAAATGTCCTCCTCATGCCCTGCACCTATCCACTCTCAGTTCTCAATGGTTCCTTGAGTCAGGAGACTGACTTCTGCTGTACTGTCTTAACGTGACATACAAGACAACAAGGCTAAATTATGGCACTATACACAGTACAGAATTACTGAACCATACAGTGACAATAGAGAGTAAAAAACACTTTAAAAACGCTGGTTGCTATTTTCTTAACAAACTCTCCTCATTACTACAGACCAATAAAATTATCAGTCATCGATACTCATTAAAGTATCAACAGCAGAAACTAAAAACACCTGAAACATATTGTACTGTCTAAATATATAAATAAATAAATGTGGTGAAATTGACAGTATAGATCAGGGAACCAGAGTTGTCAATTAATCAATGTTTCTCCTGGGTTTCAGTTGTTTGAGTCTTTTAATGGATTTTGAGGCTTTCAGCCAAGTCTTATATACTCTTCATTTCAAAAACTGTAAAGTTATCAATTAATGACTTTATTTAAAAGTAATTTTTGCATATACTATTATCATTATAAGGTTCACTGATTGCATACTGTGCATGTTAGGTTAATGGGCAGAGAAGTTCCATAGGTTGGCATCGGGGCATGAGGTGCCATATGGGGTGGGGAGGGATATCTTAGAATGGAGGGCATGAGGAACCATAGGAAGTGGGTCATACCCAGGCATGGGGGCATGAAGGTCCACAGGGGTTGGTTTTTGGATCGCTGCTTAACATAGAGCATGTAAGGAGCCATGGAAGAGGTTGAGGGGCACTCCTTGACATAGAAAACGTGACAGGCCAAAGAGGGTTTTTTGAGGGGCATAGCTTGGCACAGAACAATGGGGGACCATAGTGGGTAAGTAAGGGGGCATGAGATTGAATGGGTAGGACATGAGGAGTGAGGGGGTTGAGGTCCGCAGCAGCTGGCAGCCCCTATGGCTGTCTCTAAATTCATTGCCGGATCGGCTAGCCTGACTGTAGCCGAAACCACAGCATAAATTACACATATGGTCCAATGCTCCAACTAACAGTGGGGTTGGGGACTTACCCAGAGAGTGAATGAACAGGTTACATAACAATGATCACATAGACAAGGGCAACGCAGACTCTCATTTCCCAAACCTAGTACTTCAACAGCACTTTCCAAACTCGTAATCTGGCAGACAAGAGCAGCAGACAACCATAAGACCATAAGATATAGGAGCAGAATTAGGCTATCTGGCCATCAAATTCGCTCTACCATCCAATCATGGCTAATATGTTTCTCAACCTTATTCTCTCACCTTTTCCTCGTAACCTTTGATCCCATTACCAATCAAGAGCCTATCTATCTCTGTCTTAAATACACTCAATGACCTGGCCTCCATAGCCTTCTGTGGCAATGAATTCCATAGATTCGTCACCCTCTGGCTGAAGAAATTCTTCCTCATCTCGATTCTAAAGGGTCGTCCCTTAACTCTCAGACTGTGTCCCTGGATCCTAGTCTCTTCTCCATGTCCACTCTATCCAGGCCTTTCAGTATTCTGTAAATTTCAAAGAGATCCACCTCATTCTTCTAAACTCCACCAAGTACAGATCCAGAGTCCTCAAACACTCCTCATATGTCAAGTCCTTCATTCCCACGATTGTTCTCATGGACCTCCTCTGGATCCTCTCCAAGGCCAGCAGATCCTTCTTTCGACACAGGGCCCAAAATTGCTCACAATATTCCAAATGTAGTCTGACCAGAGCATTATAAAACCTCAGCAGTACATCTGTGCTTTTGTATTCTAGTCTTCTCAAAATGAATGCTAATATTGTATTTGCATTCCTAATTACCAACCCAACCTGCAAGTTAACCTGAAGGGAACAAATCACCTACAAGCTCAGCTGTAAGCCTCTAAACCACACACCATCCTGACTTTGAACCAGATCACATTTCCTTCCATGTTGGTGGATCAAAATCCTGGAATTCCCTTTCTAACACCAAATGGACTACAGAAAGCACCTCACCACCACCTTCTCAAGGGCATTTTGATATAGACAACAAATGCTGGCCTAGTCAGTAACACTCACATCCCATGACAGAATGAAAACACATCAGAAAACTGAAGACAGCAAAACCTTCCAGTGCTGCCCAGGTAACCGCCAGCTTAAAGAAAATGTGATCACTCACTGTCCAACAAATAGCATCCAGCTAAAGCATCCGAGCATGTTGAGCTTCACACAAATAAATGTATAAGTCCTGCCTCTATCTGATTTGCTTCTTTACTGTGCTTGGTTCCCCATGGTATTCAGAATTGTTATTCTAACATTTCAGTATTTTTATTAACATATACATAAACAGCATTCACTGAATTCTATTAGCCTTGTTAATTACTCCTGTCCCTGTGTACTAACTTCTTGTGTTTGACGCACTCAAACACTGAGCTCCCTTGGAACCTCAGAATTTTGTAGTCTTTCTCTATTTCAGTAATACTCAGCTATTTTTAACCTCCCTGTAAAGTGAACAACTTCACATTTTCCCACATTACACTCCATCTTCCAGATTTTTACTCACTCACTCAGTCAATCTCTATCTATCTGCAATCTCTGTATGTCCTCTTCACAACACAACTTCCTTTCTTTGTGTCATCTGCTAATCTAGTGACCATGTCTTTGCTCCCTTCACCTTAGTCATTGATATAAATTGAAAAACGTTGAGGCCCCAGCACAAACCGCTGCGGGACTCCACTCGTCACAACCTGCTAATCAGAAAAAGATCCATTACTAAATACTCTGTTTTCTGCCAGCTAGCTAATCTCCTCTCTGTGCTAATATGTAACTTGCTATACCTTGAGATTTTGTTTTTCATAATAAGCTTTGATGTGGTACCAAATCTAATGCCTTCTGGAAATTAAGTACAGTACATCTACAGGCTCCACTATATCCAGAACACATGCTCCTCCTTCAAAGAACTCAAATAAATTGGTTAAACATGATTTCCCTTTCACTAAACCATGCTGACTCTTCACGATTACCTTAAGTTTGTCAAAGTGCCCAGTTATAACCTCCTGAATGATCGATTCTAACAGCTTCTCCATGGCAAACATCAATCTAATGGGTCGATAATTTCCTGTTTTCTGCCTATCTCCCTCCTTCCTTGATTAGAAGGATTACATTTGCTACTTCCCAGTCTGAAGGAACCTTTCTAGAATCAGGCAAATTTTAGAAAATTAGCACTAGCGCATCCATTACCTCATTAGCCACATCTTCTGAAACCCTAGGATGAAGGCCATTTAAACCCCAAGACATGTCAGCCTACAGCTCCATCAGTTTCCTCAGTATTACTTCCCTAGTGACTGTAATTCCACCAGGTTCCTCTTTCCCTTCCACTTGCTGATTTACAGCAATTACTGGAATGGTTTTGCATCTCCTATAATTAAGACAGAAGCAGAACATTTGGTTCTTTCATCTGCCATTTCCTTATTATCCATTATGAACGCCCCACTGTCACTCTCTCGGCACCAACACTCATTTTACTTAGTACTTTCCTTTTTAAATATCTGTAGAAATCCTTGCTAGCTGTTTTTACATTTCTCACCAGCACTCTTTTACACTCTAATTTCTTTCTCTTGATTAACCTTTTAGTCATTCTCTGCATTCTTTATATTCTGACCAATCATCTGACCTGCTGCTCATCTTTGTATAGCCATGATGTGGAGATGCCAGCGTTGGACTGGGGTGGGCACAGTAAGAAGTCTCACAACACCAAGTTAAAATCCAACATTTATTTGGAATCACGAGCTTTCACAGTGCTGCTCCTTCGTTCAGGTGGTGAAGGAGCTGTGCTCTGAAAGCTTGTGATTGCAAATAAACCTGTTGAATTTTAACCTGGTGTTGTGAGACTTCTTACTGTGCCTATCTTTGTGTAATTATGTACTTTTTCCTGAAGGATGATGCTTTCCTTAACTTCTTTAGTTAACCACAAATGGTGGGATCTCCCCTGAGGATTTTTCTTTACAACAGAAATAAACTTATTCTGAGTATTCTGAAATATCTTCTTCAGTGTCTGCCACTGTTCATCGATTGATATTTCTTCTAGCCTAGTATCCCTGTTCACTTTAGCAAGCTCAACATCCATGCCCACATAGTTTCCTCAATTAAACTTAAAATACTAGTCCTAGGCCCACTCTTCTCCCTTTCAAACTCAATGTAAAATACAATCATATAGTGGTTGCTGTCCCCGGGGGGTGTGCATTTACTTTGAGGTCATTAACTAATGTTGTCACATTACACAATACTAAGTCTACAAAATCTGTTCTCTGGTTGGTTCCAGAATGTGCTACTTTAAGAAGCTATCTCAAAAACATTCTATGAACATCCAAGCTATTACTGCCAATCTGATTTTTCCAATTTATATGTAGGTTAAAATCATCCATGATTATTATTATCAGAGGCACATAACGTTCCTTCCTGTACACTATGTCCTTCATTGTGGCTACTATTAGGGAGCCTGTGGAGTACTCCCACGAATGGTTTGTTTCCCCTCCTATTCCTTATTCCCACCCAAACCAATTCTACATCATGATCTCCTGAACCAAAGACATTTCTAACAAATGCTCCAATGTTGTTCTGGATTAACAGAGCTATACCTCCATCTCTGGCCCGCTTCCTGTTTTTTTTGAATGTCTTATACCCCTCAGTATTCAGAAGCCAATCATTGCCATCCCGCAGTCACGTCTCCATAATGGCTATCAGGCCACATTTGTTTGCGCCAATGTGGACCATTTATTTATTTTGCTACGAATGCTAAGCACATTTTGATACAGGGCCTTTAGTGTTGTCTTTCTGTTATCTTTGTAACATCTAGTCTTGGCTTGTAGATGCACTCTTAAGTTTTTACTCTCATAATTGGGGCAGAGACACAATTAATAAAGAACATTAAGGGGTGGCAATCGGCCAGGGGGGTGGGTATCAGGGCAGCGATTGGCGGGGGGGGGGAGGGGGGCAGTGTTGTATCAGGGCAGTGACCGAACAGGGAGGCCAGCGATTGGCCAGGGAGACTGGCAATAGACCTGGGAGGCCAGTGATCAGCAGGGAAGACCAACGATCGGAGGGGGGGGTTGGAGGCAAAGTCCCAATGGGCGGTGGGGGGTTGGGGGAAGCCTGGGGAGGCAATATCCAGGGAGGGGTGGGGGGTCAACAGCTGGGGGTTAGGGGAGCAACAGATCTCTTGTACACAGAACACTGAAAGATTAAAGTATGTGTGCAATAGTGCCTTCTAACAGTCAGCAGTTGGCTTCTTGGCATGCATAGACTCTCCCCGTACTGGCGTAAATCTCACTTTGCCTCTTTTCTTGCACTAAGTGGCCTAAGATACCACCTGAGAGCTTGCCCAAAAATTGGTGTGATTCTCTCCCATTTTCATGCTCGGTCGGCACTTCAAATTGTTTTGGTCAGTTCGCCCCTTAAATTTTTCCACTCCATATTCTAAACCGGTATGTTTGCATACAACCAATATTATTTGGCAGCTTGACACACAAGTTCCTTTTTGATCACATTTTTAAAATATAAACTAAGTTGCTACAATATGCAGGCTTACTGCA
Source organism: Carcharhinus amblyrhynchos (assembly GCF_965287045.1). Taxonomy (NCBI): domain Eukaryota; kingdom Metazoa; phylum Chordata; class Chondrichthyes; order Carcharhiniformes; family Carcharhinidae; genus Carcharhinus; species Carcharhinus amblyrhynchos. The sequence goes on from NC_137335.1 coordinate 62,602,812, forward strand.
ATAAACGAGCCAATGAGATCAGAATGCATTAACAACAACTGCATTAATATTAATCAGCATTAAAACAAAGCAGCTTCGCAAAATATTCATAATTACACGTCGAGAACTAAATCCTAATTTAAAATACTGAATCTCAATTTCCGCCCTTCATGGACTATTCATTTTTTAAGTGTTACTTTGTGAGCAACCAATTAATTTTTTCCAACCATTCTCAGCTCAGGGTCCTCAAACCGTGGGCCATATTCATTGAGATATTAGGTATGCAGCCTACTTTCTAATCCCAGTAAATGCTGAACATCCACAGCAATGAGGAAGTGTACACAGAGAATGTGGACACAACTTCAGCGAATCTTGGGCCAAGAAATTGTGGCTGGCAGTAATGCAGGGTCTGAACTATGTGCCCCTGGCACTGCAGGAAATTGTATGCTTCACAGTAGTATTTTCTAATAGTCAATGCTACATTGGAGCACTCTCTTGAATAGCGAAAGGCTTTGAGTATAAAGATAGGGATGCGTAGGGCATTGGTGAGGCCACACCTGGAGTATTGTGTGCAGTTTTGTTGCCCTTATCTGAGGAAGGCTGTCCTTGCTATAGAAGGAACACAGTGGAGGTTTACCAGGCTGATTCCTGGGATGGCAGGTCTGTCATATGAGGAGAGACGAAGTCGGTTAGGATTATATTCACTAGAGTTCAGAAGAGTGAGAGGGGATCTCATAGAAACATATAAAATTCTAACAGGGTTAGACAGGGGAGATTCAGAAAGAATGTTCTCAATGGTGGGAGAGTCCAGAACTAGGGGTCATAGTTTGAGGATAAGGATTAAACCTTTCAGAACAGAGATGAGGAGAATTTTCTTCACCCAGAGAGTGGTGAATGTGTGGAATTCACGACCACAGAAAGTAGTTGAGGTCAAAATTTTGTCTGACTTCAAGAAGAAATTGGATGTAGTTCTTGGGGCTGAAGGGATCAAGGGATATGGGGGTGGGGAAGGGGGGGATCAGGATATTAAATCTGATGATCAGCCATGATCAAAATGAATGGTGGGGCAGGCTCGAAGGGCCAAATGGCCTACTCCTGCTTCTAGTTTCTATGTAATTCTCAATCTCAGCTGCTCTAAAGAGAAATTCCCATCCTTCTAGTAGGCAGGTTGATGGAGTGGCTCAGGACAGTTTCCCTCCTTGTATTTTCCCTGAGCTGCAGCCATGAAGCATTTGAGGAACTGGGAAGAAAATAGCGAAAATGACAAAAACTAATTTGTCCTTGAGCTCAACAGCAAGAATCCCAGAAGGTAAATGTGTCATTATTACAGGGAGGTTTGGCTAACAGATTTGAATTCAATTTTCTGCAATCATCTTTCATGTAAATAACTCTTGGCAAGGTGCACAAGGGAGGACAGATTCTATTAATTAAGTGTCTTTCCAGTCAGTAGCACTGATTAAATTACTGAGAAATGTTTTTAATTTTAGAACTCTAGCATAAGTCTCTTTCTGCAGCTTCTTTGGACAGGTACCCTTTAAGTAATCAGTAAGCAGGTTCAAAGAGCCTCATAAATGGAAATTAGAGAGAAAACAGAGCTGAGAGGGAGTAAAAAACTTCAAATCGGGGGCTAATCAGGAGGCACTTTATCTAAATGCACAAAGCATTCGGAATAAAGTGGATGAGCTGGTGGCGCAGATCAGCACAAATGGATATGATCTGGTGGCCATTACAGAGACGTGGCTGCAAGGTGACAGGGACTGGGAGCTGAATGTCCAGGGGTATCAAGTGTTTAGGAAGGATAGGCGGGAGGAAAAAGGGGGGGGGCGTAGCTCTGCTGATTAAGGATAGCATCAGGGTGGTAGCAAGGGATGATATAGGAACCAAAGAGCAGAAAGTGGAATCGTTGTGGGTGGAGATTAGGAACAGCAAAGGGAGGAAGACGCTGGTGGGTGTCGTCTATAGGCCCCCAAATAATAATCTGGAGGTGGGGCGGGCTGTTAACGCGCAAATAAGTGCGGCGTGCAGGAATGGGACGGCCGTAATTATGGGGGATTTCAATCTACATATTGATTGGTCGACCCATGTTGGACGCAGTGGGCTCGAGGAGGAGTTCTTGGAATGCTGCCAGGATAGTTTCCTTGAACAGTGTGTGTTGGAGCCGACGAGGGAGCGAGCTATCTTGGATCTGGTGTTATGTAACGAGGCGGGTAGAATTAGGGACCTTGTGGTGAAGGATCCTCTTGGGGAGAGTGATCATTGTATGGTGGAGTTTCTGGTGCAGATGGAGGAGGAGAAAGTGGGTTCCCGGACGCGCATCCTTTGTTTGAACAGAGGGGAGTATGATAGGATGAGAAAGGAATTGGCGAATGTTGACTGGGGGAGCGCGTTGGAAGGTAGGTCTGCTGAGGAGCAGTGGAGGATCTTTAAGGAGATCTTTCTTGGTGCTCAGCAGAAATTTATTCCGATGGTTAAAAAGGACCGTAGGAGGAGAGGTCCATCAAATTCATCATGTCTGCTACGACTCTCACCAATTTTTACAGATGTACCCTAGAAAGCATCCTTTCCAGATGTATCACAGCTTAGTATGGCTCCTGCTCTGACCAAGGGGGCAACAAACTACAAAGCATTACGAACGAAGCAAAGTCCATCACGCAAACCCGCTTCCCACCCAATGGTTGGAATTTTACCGCCCTGCTCGCCATGGGAATCGGAGCAAGGGAATGGCGGCAAATGGGGAAGCCTATTGACCTCGGACGGGATTTTATGGTTTTGAGACGAGGAAAGCTGTAAAATCCCACTCAATGACTCTATCTACACTTCCTGCTGCCCTGGAAAATCAGCCAGCATAATCTAGGACCCCATTCACCTTGGAAATACTCTCTTCCATCTTCTTTCATCAGGAGAAGTCTGAGAAAACATGTAGCAACCAAGTGAAGAACAGCTTCTTCTCTGCTGCATTCAGACCTTTGAATGGACCCACCATATATTAAGATGCTCTTTCTCTACACCTTAGATCTGATTGTAACACTATATTCTGCACTCTCTCCTTCTCCCCTATGTGCTTTTTGAATGGTATGCTTTGCATAGCACACAAAAGACAATGCTTTTCACTGTATACCAATACACCTGGCAATAATGCATCAAATCAAAATCAAATCTATGGATTGAAAGGAATTTATTTTCAGCAGGCAAAGATTTCACATTACCATTCCTGAAATTAGTTCATACACATTTAAAAGTACACAGTATGTTCAGCATGGGCACGCACAGGTACACAGACACATATACATCAGGTTGGGCAGTATTACAGCAACCAATCAAGAAAAGCAGATCATATCTTAAACAAAAAGCAAATGAAGTGAATTATCACCATCTAACCTGAGATCTGACCTGTCAGTGATTACAAACCTGTATTGCATGGGCCAGTTGTTGTGACATCAAAGAATAATACATTTGATTTGATTTATTATTGATACATGTATTAACATACAGTGAAAAGTATGGTTTCTTGCGCATTATACAGACAAAGCATACTGTTCATAGAGGGTGCAGAATGTTACGTTACCATCATAGCTAGGGTGTAGAGAAAGATCAACTTAATGCGAGGTAGGTCCATTCAAAAGTCTGACAGCAGCAGGGAAGGAACTGTTTGGTTGGTACGTGACCTCAACTTTTATATCTTTTTCCTGACAGAAGGAGGTGGTAGAGAGAATGTCCAGGGTGTGGGGTCCTTAATTATGCTGGCTGCTTTGCTGAGGCAGCAGGAAGTGTAGACAGAGTCAATGGATGGGAGGCTGGTTTGTGTGATGGATCGGGCTACATTAACGACCTTTTGTAGTTCCTTGCGGTCTTGGGCAGAGCAGCAGCCATACCAAGCTGTGATACAACCAGAAAGAATGCTTTCCATGGTGCACCTGAGAGTCGGAGCTGCTGAGAGAGTAGAGGTGTTGGTGAGCTTTCTTAACTATAGTGTTGGCATGTGGGACCAGGACAGGCTGTTGGTGACCTGGACACCTAAAAACCTGAAGCTCTCAACCCTTTCTCCTTCGCCCCCGTTGATGTAGACAGGGGCATGTTGTCCACCACACTTCCTGAAGTCACTGACAATCTCCCTCTTCTTGTTGACATTGAGGGAGAGATTATTGTTGCCACATCAGATTCTCTATGTCATTCCTGTGCTCTGTCTCGTCATTGTTTGAGACAATGTTTTGAGACAATCAACAATGGAAAAGGACAGGAACGAATGATTCTCCTATGGTAATGAAAGACAAACTGGACTAACTTTGTGCCACAATGGTAGGTTGAACCCAGGATATGATCACTGGAAGCCAGTGTGTAGTTTACTTTATCAATGCAAAGAGAGAGGGGGGGCTTTATAGCAGGAGAGTGCAGGAAGGGAATTGCAAGAGCCTAGAAAAGAGCTAAAGGGGACTACAGGTATGAGCTGTGGTTCAATGATATCTGCCTCTAGAGTCAGAATACGTGTAGGTTCAAGGATCACTCCAAGGAATTCAGCACATAGTCTAGGCTGATTAGGGCACCAAGTGCATAGTGGTTAGCACTGCTGCCTTACAGCACCAGGGACCCGGGTTTGATTCCCAGTTTGGGTTACTGTCTGTGATGAGTTTCCACATTCTCCCTGTGTCCGTTTCCATGACTGAATGGTGGAGTAGACTCGATGGGCCTAATGGCCTAATTCCGCTCCTATGTCTTATGGTCTTCCTCCAGGTGCTTTGGTTTCCCCCCACAGCCCAAAGATGTGCCAGTTAGGTTGATTGGCCATGCTAAATCGTCCCTAATGTCAAGGGATTAGCAGGATTAGTAGGATTACGAGGAGGAGGGTCTGGTGGGATTGTGGTCGGTGCAAACTCGATGGGCCAAATAGTCTCCTTCCGCACTGATTCTATGATTCTATGATTCTATACTGGCTCACAATGCCAGGGATGTGGGTTCGATTCCCGGCTTGGGTCACTGTCTATGTAGAGTTTGCATGTTCTCCCCATGTCTGCATGGGTTTCCTCCCACAGTCCAAACAATGTGCAGGTTAGATTGATGCTAAATCCTCCTGTGTACCAAGTTGTGCAGGTTAGATCAGCCATGGGAAATGTGTCAGGTTATGGGGATGGGGGAGGGTAGAGGGTCTGGGTGGCATGCTCTGTCAGAGAGTCAGTATAAATGAATGGCTGCTTCTGTACTGTAGAGATTCTATGATGTCTCACTGAAGTTTTGAGGGAATGACATGTAGTATTCCGTTTTTTGGATGAAGGCTCAATCTGCCTTCTCAAGTGGATGTTGGATGGCCATGGCTTGATTCCAAAAAGAGCAGGAGAGTTCCCCCCAGTGTCATGTACAATTTTTATCCCTCAACCAACATTACTAAACAGGTTATCAGGTCATTACTAGATTGCTCTTGGTGGAACCTTGATGCATACAAATTGGCTGCCAATGAGCATTCCATTGGTTCTTTGAGATGTCCTAAGGTTGTGAAAGGCACTATAGAAATGCAAGCTGTTACTTTCGAACAGAGGCTGTATGAGGAAGGAAACAAATCTGGAGGAACAGGGAACAGAAAAAGAAAGACCTGAGCAGTGAGAGAGAAAGACACGGGAACAGTGAGGGGGCCAGGAGAGCAAGTCTTGACCAGAGAGAAATGAATGAACTCAATAAGGGGTGAGAAAAAGACATAATGAACCTGGAACTGCAATGTAGCGAGAGGAAGAGAGCTGGAAGCTAAAAGGGAGCAAGAAAGCATTGAAGGAGGAATGGGAAAGATTAGAGATGCAGGGATAGCCAGAGAAATGCCCATTCAAGGTGGCACCGGAGTGTGATGACTTATTGTGAGCTGTGCCCAACATACCCTATAATTCTATCTTTTACTCTCGTCTGATGCTTATAAAACTGTACTCTAACTCTTTTAAACTCTCTAACAATGCTCTACTTATTAAGTTGATCTTTCTGTCCACCCTAGCTATGGCTTTAACACGGCATTCTGCACCCTCTCCCTTTCTTCTCCCTTACATACTCGATGAATGGTATGTTTTGCCTGTATAGCACAAAAGAAACAATACTTTTCACTGTATCCCAATACATGTGAAAATAATCATCAAACCAAATCAAATCAAATCCAGGCAAGACAGCAGGAGGGAGAGAGGGGTGGAGTAAAAGAGACGCTAAGCTGGGAAAGAAAATGTGTAGCATAGAAAGCCAGTCAGGAGCTGGAAGGGAAAGGGAATCGGGAACTAGAGGAGAGGCAGCCTGAGGTAGGGAGACACAGTACATGGAAATGTACAAGTTGGCATGAGAAAAACTGGAGCAAGGGGAAGAGGAAAAGAGAAGCAGGTTAATGCCAAAATAACACTGAGTGGAAAATCTCAGTGAAATATTTAAGAGCAGAAAGGCCCCTGATGTTGACACTCAAAAACCTTGTCAATTTGTGTTCTGGCATTCATGCTCAAAAACGTGCAGTGTCACTGACATATTCTTGGACTAACATCAGACACTGTTATTCCGGATGAATGAATAGGGTTGGAGGTTCAGTGTCAGCAATTTATTTTTCAGGATAAGACTGATGATGTTGTGATGAGTGGAAATTTCCATGATTACATCATGTCAGCATTGCCATTAAGCATGGAAGAATGCCACTATAGGAAAGCCTGCATTCAGACCATTATATTTCAATGCTGGACTAATATGGTTATTGTATGATAGTAAAAGTGACAGTCAGGAACGCGAGGTAATTTGGAATACTGTTAACATTAGCGTGGAATTTGCTTGCCCTGCCCAGCATGGGAATAGTAGCTGGCAGAGGGTGGATCATGCAAATGTCCATTCACGTCGGACAGGATTTTCTGGTCCTGGGTGAGCTCAGCCAGAAAATCCCATCCTAGTTTTCACTTATGAGTGGGAAAAGATCACCTTCCCATCTCCATCCCCATTAAATCCGTGACAGGAAGACCCGTGAACATCCTTCCCACCCCTCTGCCAAACAGCCCATGTGGGCAGCACGAGCAAACCCGTGCCAGATTGGATGTGGGGCACTCCCTCGTTCAAATGCACTCAGTGCCTCTAAATGCTGAGAGATTGTACAGCTCAGAGATTCAGAGGGACCTGGGTGTCCTAGTGCATGAATCGCAAAAGGTTCTTATGTAAGTAACCAGGAAAGTTCATCTAATGTTATCTCTTCTTGTGGGAGAAACTGAACACAAAAGTAGGGAGATTTTGCTTCAGTTGTATAGGGCACTGGTGAGGCTGCATCTGAAGTACAGAGTATTGGTCTTCTTATTTAAGGCAAGATACGAATGTGTTAAAAATAATTCAGAGTAAATGTGTTAAACGAATACCTGGAATGGGTGGGTTGTCTAATGAGGAAAGTTTGGATAGGCTGGGCTTGTGAAGTTGCGAAGAGTACAATGCAACCTGATTAAAATACAAGATTCTGAGAGGCCTTGGCACAATGGTTAGTACTGCTGCCTCACAACGCCAGGGACCTGGGTCCGATTCCTGGCTTGGGGTCACTGTCTGTGTGGAGTCTGCACATTCTCCTCATGTCTGCATGGGTTTCCTCCAGGTGCTCCGGTTTCCTCCCACAGTCCGAAGGTGTGCAGATTAGGTGGACTGGCCTCAGTGTACCCGAACAAGCGCCTGTCTGTGATGATTTTCACAATAACTCCATCACAGTGTTAATGTAAGCCTACCTGTGACTAACAAATAAATACGCTTTAAACTTTAGACAGATGGTCATGGAGGGGATGCTTCCTCTTGTGGGAGAATCAGAACAATGGGTCACTGTTTAAAAATGAAGATTTACCCGTTTAAAACAGAGGTGAGAAGAATCTTTCTCTCAGAGGGTAGCAAGTCTTTGGAACTCCCTTCCTCAAAAAGCGGTGGAAGCACAGTCTTTGAATGTTTCTGAGACAGAGGTAGATAGAATCTTGATACACAAGGGGGTGGAAGGTTATTAGGGGCAGGCAGGAGGTTACAGTGAGATTAGCCATGATCTTTTTGAGTGGCAGAGCATGCTCAGAGGGCCAAGTGGTCTATTCCTGCTCACTTGTATGTTTGTGGGACCTGGTGTCAGGAAGGAGAAGGTGTCATCTGCATTTGCTACTGCACATTCCCCATCCCCACACGAACCCACTATTGCCCCATCACTTATTTGTGGCTTGGGATCCAGCAACATCCCGAGGCTTCGCTTGAGTGCCAAAAATGGTCAGCAGCCACCAAGCGCCCCCTGTGTTGGCACTTCCAATGGAGCTACTGGCCTCAGATTGGCTGCCAGCTCTTGCTGGGCAGAATCTGTGTCCCCAGGGTTCTTGATGCCAGGGAAGGCCCACCATTCGCCAGCTAGTACCCAAGAGCCCCTACGGCAGGACCCACACCATTTATCCAACTGGTGGGAAAAACCGCCAACAGCGCCATGATATATTGCCCAAGAACCCATCTCCAACCATATGTCAATGTGTAAATGCTCAAAGGAGTTGTTGCAACTTGACATTGGAGCGGTCCGCTGCTAAGAAGGACCTTAATTGTTCATGTTTGCAGATAAGTAATGAAAATATCATCAGTGCCACAAAGGAGTGGAAAGCCACAAAGGAAATCCCCACATGCTCCAGTGCCACCTCCAGAATTAAATTCACAATCAGCGCCAAGTGTTTCCAAATTGACAGAAGGAATGGAGAATCAAAGCTTATTTCAACCATCTATAAATTTGACACAATTGGTTCAAATAAGAACAGAACACAGGGAGGGGATTTTCTCTGGCTGTTATCTGTTTGTGATACTGTCAACAACAGAATGTTTCCAATTATTATTTCCAGTAAAAGCAATATAGATGTTTTACTCTGTCAGCATTAATATTATTCAGAGCAAATCTTTCCATTAGCTCGCTAACATGACAAAACAGTGGAATCAACTATATTTAACTCCTCTCCCTTGGTCTTTTCCATTCATAGAATCCCTACAGTGCAGAAGGAGGCCATTTGGTCTATCAAGACTGCACTGCCAAAAATCTCACCCAGATCCTATCCCCATAGCCCTGCCTATTTACTTTGCTAATGCCCCCTGACATTAAGGAGCAATTTATCATAGCCAATCCATCTAAGTGGCACATCTTTGGAATGTAGGAGGAAGCCGGAGCATCCCACGCAGACATGAGGAGAATGTGTGAACTCCACACAGACGATCACCTAAAGCAGGAATGAAACCCAGGTCCCTTGCACTGTGAGGCAGCAGTGCTAACTACTATGCCACCCATTCTACCTTTCTAATGCGTGACATTTGAATAGTATTGTAGCTTGTGAAATACCTTACCTCTCTCGGTTTTTCATTGCTCCAGGTCATTTTAAAATCCAAGTTTAGAATCAACTAATCACTGCTAAGCCAATAAAAGAGATACTCTTTTATTCTATTCTTTTCAATTTTAGAGTAAGTCAGACACTGGCCTTACATGCAAGTCTCTCAATTTTAAAAAGACTATGTAGATATAATTATATTCCAGATAGCATGATTGATTTTTGAGTAATTCTTTCTGTAACGTTATGAGTACTGAATAAATCTGAACATTAACTTAACCCAAGTTAATGTGAAACTTTCTCAACCCTGGAATAACAGTTATGGAATACATAATGGGATAGGTTAGCATAGAAGGTGACTGAAATATTAAAAAGGTTTATAAAGGAGTTGTTTCCTTTGGAGAGGAAAGAGATTGAGAGTTGGGCAAGGGGGGAGTTTGATTAATCTATCAAAATAGAGAGTTTATAGGGCTCGATGTGCATCTCTAATTCCCAAAGCCTCTTATTACCTTAAGCTCATTACTCCCCTCATATTGCAAACACACATTCAATTTTGACCCATGTTAAAATTATGTTTAGGATTCGGGCTTATGATACTAGCAGGCTTGTGCACTTTTAGAAATATATTTTACTCACTCATCACAGATTCTCCATAATCTGCTGCACATCAGCTTTCAGTGAGGCTTGCAGTAATGACGACAGTCTTTAATTGTTCACATACTAATAACATGGAGTGTACTGGGAATTGCGTTCATCAACAGCTGCACAAAAGTAGACCACAAACTGGATATGACCTAGCCGATAACAGCATTCAATTTAATAATGATACCCTGCAAGGATTTCAAAGCAGTAATCTATTTCAAGGTTGCATTATCAGTTAACTATTTCAATGAAAGTTACATAAACTCATTCATTCGATTTCTGCCTTATAATGACTTATAAATACACATTCTTTGCATAATCTTTTATAACTTTTGATGTATTGACTGAACAGGTTACTACAGATTACCAATAAAAGTCACTTTAAAAAAAAACTCCAAAATTCTGTTCAAAGCATTAATTCCATTGGAAGTGCAATGGGACACAGAACGTAAGCTTCAAACACACCTAGAACTCCATTATTTAAACCATGGGATGGGTGGCCTGGTGTGGGGATGGGTGTAAAGTACATCAGGCTGAGTTCTGACAGTGGAAGATTTGGAAGACTTCAAAACAAAATCTGAGTGTTGAGGTGAGAGATTAACTTTGGTGTAAACTGGAGAGAATCTACTGAAATGTATTTCCCAAACTGTTATTTGGGTTATTTCCCTGTATTTTTGGATATACTGTACCTTTCTATGATTATTCCTAACAGTTACAGGTAATATTAAATATAAAAATTGAAGTAGCACTGCAAAGTTCAGAGCAAATCTCCAGGGATCCATTCTCCCCATTTCAAATTTAACCCTAACAGGATCATATTGTGGGGAATGACTCTTAAATACCCTCTGAAAAGGCCGAACAATTTATTTATTTTTTGGTGTGACAGGTAGATTTACATTAACACTGCAATGAAGTTACTGTGAAAATCCCCTAATCACCACACTCTGGAGCCTGTTCGGGTACAAGGAGAGAATGACCAATGTGCCCAACCAGTATGTCATTTGGACTGTGGGAGGAAACCAGAGCATCCAGAAGAAACCCACGCAGACACGGGGGGGGGGAATGTGCAAACTCCACACAGACAGTGACCCAAGCTGGGAATCGAACCTGGGTCCCTGGTGCTGTGAGGCAGCAATGATAATTACTGTGCCACCCTGCTGCCCTACTCAGTTTGAGATGGGTCAGCCAGCAACATCCACGTCCTATGAATGAATAATAAAAAACCTCTGGCCTAGAAGCTTTGGGTCAAGTCCCACTTGATGACCACAGAAGGCAGCTAACAAGTTGCTTCTCGTCTTATCTGAAGGAAGAAGGACATCATACTGACTTTGTTAATTGAAACCTTCTACAACTCACACACACTTAATTTTTGTTCATTTCTACACAGTGTTGAACTGCAGGGGTCATAAAAAAAGCTGTTAGCTCCAAGGCTAGTTGCTGGTGGGTAGAATCTTCATCAGGTTTTAATAGTCTTTTCTAATTCCCTCCCAATTGTTCAATATAAACCTGTAAAAATGAGAAAGCAAAATGATTTTGAATTATTGTTCGATGATGAACAAAAGCGTCTGATACAAATTCATCCATCGCTGACCAGTGCTCTGCAAAATAGGGATGAGAAACTGACTGAATTCTGAAATGTTGCACTCTGCTCTGTAAACAGATCTCTGGTGGACCCTCCAGATGTCCAGCTCGTCCATGGCTAATCATTGCTGCAGCAACAACGCATGTATTTAACACCAGCAGTGATGTGCAAGGTAGCCGTGGGGCAACACTGGCAACATCTTCTGGAACTGAGCAGCATGCTAAGGCAGCCTTACGTAGCATGGGCCTTGGAATCAACAGTGAAATTTTCAATAGGCATTTACCAGCTTCAATGGCTTTCCAAATGCTGACTGTCGGGTAAAATGTGGGGAGTGGGAATGTGAGGATTGTTGAAGCGCCTGGAAATTAAAACTACGTCTGGGGAAATCTTTGTGTTAAATGAGAGGGACAAAAAGAAAAACACAACTCTTGAAAATCTATCTGAAATGGCTGCAACTGAACAAGGAAAGGTGGGTAAATGTTTCGGAAGTGCTTCGGGCATGGTGGCACAGTGGTTAGCAATGCTGCCTCACAGCGCCAGGGACCTGGGTTCAATTCCCAGCTTGGGTCACTGTCTGTATGGAGTTTGCGCATTCTCCTTGTGTTTGCGTGGGTTTCCTCCGGGTGCTCCGGTTTCCTCCCACAGTCCGAAGAACATGCTGGTTAGGTTCATTGGCCATGATGAATTCTCCCTCAGTGTACCCAAACAGGCACCAAAGTGTGGCAACCAAGGGATGCTCACAGTAACTTCATTGCAGTGCCAATGTAGGCCTATTTGTGACACTAATAAATAAACTTAAAAAAGTCTCTCAGTCCAAAGATCAATTCATCTTTTTTATCTAGGTATTGGCTTTAGTTCTGACTAAATAGTACTTTTTTCTCAACAAGTCCAATAGAAGCACATATTGCCAACAGATATTACTTTTCTGCACTCTCACGTCATGCTGGATGGAAGCTATTATAACAGCTGGAGTTCAATCCTTAGGGGAGCAGTTGTTGCCGGAGACCAGGAACTGCCCCTAACATTCAGGATGGGATTAATCAGAACGCACCCCAGACAAAGACATGCTTGAGTGCATCACCTGAAAAGCACAGGGGATTGCAAAGCACAAACGTACAGATAATTACAGTGAAAATGAACAAAAACAGTACAGTGACATCAACTGTTCAGTTAACTCACTTGCGACATCTAGAAGACAATGGTCAAGTCTGGGTGGTATTAATTTACTCTGCATCACTTCATTCATTTCCAACAATCGCACCCTGTGGTCAATCCACAGAAGAGCAATTTGCATCTTACTTGGCATTATTTCCCCTTATTCATCGGCTTCATTCCCCTGCTTCCCTGATTAAACCACGAACAGTGGCAAACAATAAAATTCAAAAAAAGGCTCACACTATCAAAGGCTTCTCATTTCTGACACCAATATGCAGTAAATAATGCAAGGATGTGAAAGCTTACAAAGTGTGGGCCAGCAACGCTTCATGCACTTATATCAAATTTTGCTCTTTTACTTTAATGGTACCATTGCCCACATAAAATCATAGAATCAGAGGATGATATGGCACAGAATGATTCAGCCCACTGGGTCTGTGCCCACTTCTAGTTCTCCAAATAATCCCACGTCTCTGCTCTTCTCCGTAGACATGTTGAGTTTTATCCCCCAGTTATTCATACAATTCTCTCCTGAATATTATTTATTCATTACCTATACTTTCCAAATGTCAATTAATTTTATAAAGGTTTATTGCCTTTCGTGATAGCAATCACTTATCTAGTAAAGACAGATCCAAAGTACTCATTTAATATCTCAGCTATGCCCAATGCCTCCACAAAAATAAATTCTTTTTCACTCCTAATCAGCCCCATATTACTAAAGTAATTTTAAAAGTTAGGGAGGTTTATGATATGAATTCATTAAATAATAATGCCAACCTAAATTTATACACCAAATTCTATATGCAAAATCAGAATTGCAAATGTCTGAATATATTAGTAGTAAGTCTTTGAGATGAACATTATAGTTCCCTTCCCCTAGTTGCCAACACAAAGACAAATATGAGATGTTTATTGAGCTTAATTCTGAAACTTCACAGAATCGTTACAGTGCAGAAGGATGCCGTTTGGCCCATCATGTCTGCACCGGCTCTTTGAATGAGAATTATGACTCAGTGCCATTCTCCTGCCTTTCTCCCACAGCCCTGCACATTGTTCTCTATTCAAATAATTATCTAATGTCCTCTTGAATTCCTTGGTTAAACTTCCCTCCACCACACTTCCAGTTAGTACACTCCAGGCCCAAACTACTCGCTGTGTGAGAAAGTTTGTTTTTCACGCATTACACCTGCTTCTTTTGCAAATCACTTTGAATCTGTGCCCTTTCGTTCTCGATCCTTTTACGAGTGGAAACAGTTTCTACTCTGTTCAGCCCCCGCATGATTTTGAACACCTCTCTGAAGTGTCCTCTTAGCCTTCTCCTATCCAAGGAGAACAATACCAATTTCTCCAATCTATCCTCATAACTGAAGGTTTGCATCCCTGCAACCATTGTTGTCGATCTCTTCTGCACTTTCCCCAATGAGTTCACCTCCTTCCTAAAGCATGGTGCCCAGAACCGTACACATACTACAGCTGAGTTCTAACTAGTGTCCTAACAAGTTCAGTATAATCTTCTTGCTCTTGTACTCTATGCCCCTATTAATAAAGTCCAGGATACCGAATGCTTTATTAACTTATCTTTACAACATTTTTGAACAAGAGCGTAATGTCTGCAATTCTCCAATCCTCTGAACCCCCACCCCCCGAGTCTAGGGAAGACTGAAAGATTATGGTCGGCGCTCCTGCAATTTTCACTCTCACTTCCTTCAATATCCAAGGAAAATGGAGCTCTAGGCATTGGAGCTCAAGTGGCGGCTGGAGTCACTGCTGCCCATCCACAAGGTTGAGAGCTACATGGATAGCAGTGAGGTGATCGTACTGCAGGTTCGGAGCATGGAAATCCATCCAAAAATAAATTTGAAGGGTTCAAAATTGATAAGGAGGAGGTATTGGATAAACTGTTGGTACTTAAAGTTGACAGGGCACTGGGGCCGGATGAGATGCATCTCAATTTCAGGTGCGAGGATGAGGTTTACATCCAGCACCATTTCTGTTCTGCTGCTCCTGTTCCCCATTTCAAATAGCTCCCATGTGTACCACTCCTCTTTCCCCTATACCCCAACTTACCAGCTGAACCTGATTTGTTACTCTTCCAGTCTCCACCCATTGGAGTTACCCGTTTCCCACCACACCCTTTTACTGATCCAAAATCTGCAGGAAGCTTGCAGGGAATTATCATGTGGAATGTTTCTGGAAAGATAGATTTCACGCCAAATCAATGATTTAAGAGCAGAATCCTGGTCTACCAGACCTGAAAACACAAGTGCAGTACCGAGGATGCCTTGCATTGTTTAAGGTGCTGTTCTTTCAACCAAACTCTGGAGGCCTATTTACCTATTGAATTGGTCTTTAAAAAGCCCACTCTGGATTTTGAGCACCCTGCATTTGGACTATGCCGCAGAGTCTTTGGCCTGAATTTTACTGTCCTACCACCACGGAAATCAGAGTGGGCGAGGGATGGAACATAGGAAGGTTGTTGACCTTGGGTGGGATTTTATGGTTTTGGGGCAAGTGAGGCTGTGAAATCCTACACTTCAGATTTTCATAGAAAACAAGGACCCTAATTAAAGGGGAGTAGCGAGTTCCCTTGCATTGTCCTGGCCAACATTCATCCCTCAACCAAAGATGAATAAACTGGCAGCTTACTTTGCAGGATTGGCATGTGTACAAAATGGCAGCAGTGCTGACTAATATAACAGCAATCACTACATTCCAAAGTTATTTGTCAAGCATCGTAAGCAGTTTGTGCATGAAAATGGAAAGATGCTTGTCCATGGTGCAAACATTATTTGGCGACACAGTGGTTACCGCTGCTGCCTCACAGCACCAGGGTTCGATTCCTGGCTTGGGTCACTGTCTGTGTGGAGTTTGCACATTCTCCCCATGTTTGCGTGGGTTTTCTCCGGTTTCCCCCCACAGTCCAAAGGTGTGCAGGTTAGGTGGATTGGTCATGCTAAATCGCCTCTTAGTATCAGGGGGATTAGCTAGGGTAAATGCATGGGGTTGTAGGGATCAGGCCTGGTTGGGATTGTGGTTGGTGCAGACTCAATGGGCTGAATGGCCTCCTTCTGCACTGTAGGATTCTATGGTTATTATCTTTATATCAATGGAACACATGCAAACATGCATACACAAACCAAATATCAATTCCTGAGGCGACTCAATTCAGAATTTTCAAATTTCTTAGTGCTATAAAAAGCAATCGTGTGTTCAAAAGCACTCCATTATTCAAAAAAGAAAGTGCTAATTTTTGCTACTGACACATTGCAGAATATGATAATCACCTGGCAACAGAGACAGCTGCCAAGCAACAAGAAGAGCTACAGCTAAAACACTGCATAATTTGCAGTCTCTGGGAAGAAAATAGTTTGGAGCCAAATGTCACCAGATCCAACACTTTTATTGTGCAGATGATCAGCTCAGTGTGCTGCACCAACACAACTGCTAGTATCTTCAATTGCATTCACTCCCTTTTATAGCCTGGTCTCTCTCTATCATCCTCTCAGACCTCCCTCTGGGTGAAAGTGTCATTTGGGAGAGAATTCCAAGGTGGGTTCTCTGAGTGTGGAAATTGGGAGCCCTCATGGGAAAGACAGAGCTTCAGTCAGACCGGGTAGCTCACTGCGTACCAAGTATCTGGGCCGGTGGAAGGGGATTCTGCTATGGTGGCATCTGTCACTCAAATTTGGAGTGTGTGAATCTGACCGCAGTTCACCTATTAGGTTACACGTTTTGGCTGGAGTTTTACTGTCTCTGGAATGGGCGAGGCTCGCAAAACGGAATTCTCAGTTGGCCTCGGGCGGGATTTCATGAGCCTCACCAGAGCGAGATTGTAAAATCCTGCCCATGGCATACTTAGCATGAGCAGTAGAGTCTAAGTTAGTAACTTGTGCTTTCTTTACAAATTTATATACATCTGGTAAGATATGCTGATCTAAAAGAAGTGATTTTTCTCATATAATTGTGATTGCATATCAGCTGGGATCAGAATGTCTCCATAAAATCTATCTCTAATCAAAATATTAATTGTTAATCCTCTCCACAGTGACTCTTTCTTTGGTGACTGAAACCACTTTATTTGGATGCTTTCCCACACAAGTGTAAGTTGTTGTGAACACTGATTAGCTAAAGTATACCAAGGATGGGGTTGTCCAGCCACACTTGCCCCAAGGCTGGAAAATTCCATCCATGGTCAATGGTCCGTATCCCGCTTGCTACGATCCCTGTGGCAGGCGGGACGGGAAAATTTCATCCCAAATGTTTGAACACTGCTCTCATAAGCTGCATGTTTATCATCTGAGATAATAACTCCAGCAAAAAAAAAAATGACTGCCCGACACTTCTTCAATTGTCCCTTTAAAAGGAAATGGTGAAAACGTAAACTGTGCTGTCTTTCCATTGCTCTGACAGGAATATTGCTCCGACAATTAGATTCAACCATGGTGACCAGGGAGAGGAATATTGAATTCGTTGCTGTGGTTTAACATTGTCACGTCATTGCACCCTGATGTTTGCCAGCCGGTTACATAACTGACTCCCTGGAAAGAAGAAAATCCACAATTCTATTCCAGAGATCAGCTGGGGATTTCCATGAAGCCAAAATACTCATCCCTTCATAACTGTTCCTACTAAATACTCTCTACGGATTGTATTTAATAATGATGAAAGCTGTCATTCCTGACCTGTCGATTTGTGCGCACAAAAATGGTATTAAGGCCCACTAAATTCTCTCCTGCTACAGATTAGGCTTTGCTTCATAAGTCTTTAATGGCATGAAATAACTGCACAAACAGCTCCATCATGAATAACCCTGTCCCACTTCAATAGGCATTAACCTCTTAAGTACGAGTGATGAATGTGCAACAGACATTCGACAAGTGTTATTTTGGCTCATTGGCGAGTCAGAGGGTTGTGTTTTCAAGTCTCACTCCAGCATTTGAGCAGGTAATCCACGCTAATGCTTCAGTTCACTATCCAGTGCCTCACTGTCAAAGAGGCCCCTCCCAGCCAATTCTATTTTGATGCAATTAATTGGGATGGCAGATGAGTGAGTTATAAAGTAGCCTGAAAAACACCTTTCCTGGCTATTATCAAGGTTGCTTCATGACTGGAAAAAGTGGGCACTTCCAATGCGTGCTGCTGGTCCTGCCCTTACTACATTCCACATTCCCCCACCACCACACACATCCCACCTGTGAGAAATGGATTGGGGGTGGGCAAATATACCCAGTACATTGGTGGGTATTGGTTCCATCAACATTAATCTGCAATGGCCCCTCGAGCATTTCTGTGCAGATTGTCTTCTTTTTTCATTCATTCAAGGGACGTGGTCATCACTGGCTGGCCAGCATTTGCCACCCATCACTAGTTGCCCGAGAGCAGTTGAGAGCCAACCATGTTGCTGTGGCTCTGGAGTCACATGTAGGTTAGACCAAGTAAGGATAGCAGATTTCCTTCCTTAATGGAGATTAGTGAACTAGATGGATTTTTACAACAATTGCCAAATGATTTCAGGGTCATCAGTAGATGCTTAATTCCAGATAGTTTTTTTAATTGAATTCAAAATCCATCATCTGCCATGGCGCTATTCAAACCCAGGTCTCCAGAACATTAGCTGAGTTTTGGGATTCCAGCGAGTCCAGCGATAATACCATGAGGCCATCGCCTTCCCTGTTTTATGATGAACTGCAGTATATCCAATTGCTTGCCAATCCAATACTCTTTGAGTCTTCTCCTGCAGTAGGTTTGTAGGGCTACGTCCTGCATAGATGGTTTAGCTGGGCGAGAAACAGACATTTGCAATGTGATTGTTGCATCATATAACATACAATGAAGTGGCCGGAATGTGAGTTTATTGCTTGAGAAATGGACTCAGTTGAAAGGCCTGTGACTCAAGCCTGCTGAGCCCACTATGACTTAGCAATCATAGGCACATATCTCCTAGAATGTACAAGGAGCACCAGGACCGTTCACTATATGATCAAACTGGGAAGTTAAATTACATCTTCAGGTCAGGATTCTTTGGCCGCTCTCGCCCCAAAACCAGCAAATCCTGCCTGAGATCGACCAATCTTTCCATGGTCCGCCCCTCGCTTGCTACAATTCCCGTGGCTGACGGAATAGGAAAATCCGCCCTTTTGTCTGGTTTTTACCCCTTTCATATCAAAACCTCCCACTTTCCTGACAAATACTTCCTATTTTTCAAGATAACATTTTCATTTAGATGTATCAATGATTTAATCGCGAATAAAACCAAGGGAAAATCAGACTAGAAACTGCTGAGGGGCTTGTGTGTCATTACAAATAAAAGTGTTTAATGTGAAGAGGATGCAGCTGAGGTCAAGTAAGGTCAAACATATTTTACTGTAAGCTTGCATTTAAAGTATGGTTGAATCAAACAGGAAATGTTCAAACAGGAAACATTCACACAAACCATTAGCATTGGAGGGGCCATAACTATTCTCAATCCCTGATCCCCAACCGAACTTGGTCTCATCACTTCCTTTTACAGCAGCGCAGGGCATTGCCCCCAGCACTGTCGAGGAACTCCCCAGTTGCCAAGGAACCATTAAAGAACTGTCAAGTTGCCAAGGAACTGTTAAAGAGCTGTCCAGTTGCCAGACCTGTCAACCCTCGTGAGGAAGTGTCAAAACTGTCAACGCTACCAAGGAAATTGTCAGAGCTGCTAAACTTGTCAAGGAACTGTCGAAGGACATTAGGTAAATTGGCATGGAGGGATTAAGGACAAAGGGTAGTGGGGGAGATACGGTGTATGGGGAGGGTAAAGGGGCAGTAAATTGTCAGAGGAGTACAGGACATCGGGCATTGATGGGGCAGAGGAAGTTTGGGGAGAGTGAGTGGGTGGAGAAAGGTGTTGTTTTATTATTATTTATTTAAATGTACTACTGGAACACAGAGGCAGTCCTTACACCAGCCTATCTCCACATCTGGCAGCCTGCAGATTCATTCTGGGATTTCCTGCCCCGACCCCTACTTCAGTCCAATCCCTAACTCCCGCCCAGGAAATCTCCCGACTTGGCGAACCTGACTCAGCTACGAAATTCTGGGCCTGAATTCTGTCTCTCCCGGTAAACTGCCATTTCTGCTGCTTTGGCCAATGAACACATTGACAATTTAAGACGAGTGCCCAAATGATGTACTGGGAACACAAGAAGAGCTTCCTTTATTCAGCACGTGGGTAAAATCTGCAATGCACTGCCTAAAAGTATGGTGGGAGCAGTTTCAATCATAGCTTTCAAAGCGAATTGGGTCATTATCTGAAGAAGGAAATCTCTGCAGGGCCGCAGAGCCAGGGAATGGTACCAGATGAATTCCCCTTGCAGAGAGCCAGTACAGACAGAATAACTGTAACACGTCTATGACCCAATGTTAACCATGAGCAATTTAAAACCACTTGTTCTTGAAAGACCGTCTATTTTAAAAAACTGTTGTTTGCAGTGACAGACTGCTTATTCTGAGTGCAGGCAAATAAAAATATTTGCATCAAGAAATACACAGAAAGATAATCAAAATACACCACACAAGCTTGGAATATGAAGAGAAAAATGTGTAATAAAACTGAACGTGCTGGAAAACACTCAGTCGGTCTGGCGGCTTCTGAAAGGGAAATAATATACACCATGTGGGCAGCATGGTGGCACAGTGGTTATTTCAAATTTAAAGTTTATTTATTAGTCACACGTAGGCTTACATTAACACTGCAATGAAGCTACTGTGAAATTCCCCTAGTCGCCATACTCCAGCACCTAGTTGGGTCAATACACCTAACCAGCACGTCTTTCTGACTGTGGGAGGAAACCGGAGCACCCGGAGGAAACCCATGCAGACACAGAGAGAATGTGCAAACTCCACACAGAGTGACCCAAGCTCAGGAATCGAACCCGGGTTCCTGTGCAGTGAGGCAGCAGTGCTAACTACTGTGCCACCGTGTCACAATGTTGATGGATTAGTTGTGCATTTACAGCACAGTGTGTTTTGATAGAAGCTGGCTTGTTACTTTAATTATCAAATAAGGCCTCATCTAGCAGGTGGGTAGGGAACAGTAAACTCTGTCCCCGAGGGTTGCTTTCAGCACTACTCCATCACAATCTTGCAGGAGTATTCTCCCCAGCAGAATTACGTTCACGCTAATTGTTGTGTCGCATCTGAATCACTAATCAGTCATTACAGAGTAATGAGTACTATTTAGACCAAACACTAATTTGTACAATGCTTGCGGTAACAACACATTATTATTCTGTGCTGCCTGAATCCATTACTGAATGTTAATCGCTTTGCACTCTTCCAACCTTTCGTGTTCCCAGTGGTGTGGAGGCTGTCCAGGCCACCTTTGTTGCTGTAGCCAACATGAGAGCAGGATTACTTGAAGACGCAAGCGATGAAATATTCAATGAACAATAAATTAAAACTAGCTTCTCCTGTCTTATTTGATATCGTGCACACAGGAGAATGGTGTCACCTGGAAGAACCAGAATGGCCTCCTGCTATTTATGTCAATAAGTAACCTATGAGAAAAACAGCAACAAACCCATCCAAGCAGATCACGATAATGCACTTTCTCGCAGTCTGTACTTTTCGCAGTATACTAATACAGGTGACAATAATAAATCAAACCAAATCAAATCAGTGGTTAGCACTGCTGTCTCACAGTGCCAGGGACCCAGGTTCAATTCTTGGCTTGGGTCACCGTCTGTGCAGAATCCGCACATTCTCTCCATGTCTGCGTGGGTTTCCTTTGGGGTGCTCCAATTTCCTCCCACAGTCTGAAAGGCGTGCTGATTAGGTGCACTGGCCATGCTATATTGGCTATGTCAGATGTACTACCCCCACCACCACCAACCCCCCCCCACCCCCCACCCCCCACTAAACGTAAAGAACTCCCTATTCGTTGATTTGATGTCATGTTGGCAAGATGTACAACAGATATTTAAAAATGGGAAGCAGTCAGGGGGAACTCATCAGGGGCACATAGGTGAGTGTAGACTCTGGGGGGGAAAGGGATGTATCCTGGCAGTGCCACATTGCATGAAGGATTGCCTTGGTGCTTATGGGGGCAGAGGGGGTTGCCTTGGTGCCCTTGGTGGGGGGCGCTTTCATAGAATCCCTATAGTATAGAAGGACGCCATTGGGCCCATTGAGACTACACTAACAACTATCCCACCCAGGCTCTATTCCCATAATCCCACATATTTACCCCACTAATCCCACTGACACTGTCATTTTTACAATGCCAATCATTCTAACCCACACATTTTTTTTTTGGACTGTGGGAGGAAACTGGAGCACACATGGGAAACCCTGAGCAGACATGGGGAGAACACGGGGAAAACACACAAACTCCAGTCACCCGAGGCTGGAATTGAACCTAGGTCCCTGCCGCTGTGAGGCAGCAGTGGTAACCACTGTGCCACTGTGCTGCCCACATGGTGCTAGTGGAAGAAGGGGATGAGCATGGTTTTAATGCAGATTGAGGCACCCTACAAAATGGAACCCTGATCAATGTGGAGCTAGCTTGCCAGCTCTATCAGGCCCTGCCTCACCAACATAACACAGGAACCACGACCTCAGATTTCCTGTGCACAGAGTGGCCGGAAAGAAAACTCAACTGAGCTGCTGAAGAGACAATTTTTTTAGCCCCAGTCATCCCTCTGTGCAGAGTGTAAAATTCCACCCATTATAATCAACCTTATTTGGAACACCTTTCATAAGAACCCAAGAATTGTTAGATGATAAAAACAAGATCCATTTAGTTCATCCTGAACTATTCCAGTAGTTTCAATGATAAATGGAATTATTGGCTAATCATTGAAACCACCTACATGAATTAGTCAACAACAGACCCAAATATGTGATGTGGAAACTCGCAGTGTTGGAAAGGTTAGGAAGAAGAGGTTCGAGATTACCTGTTCCTCCTGAGCATAATGATATGCCTTGGGGAAATGTCAACAATGAGTTCTACTGAAACTGCATAGCCAAATGGTAATTTTTATTTTTTTAACCTACACCAAGTGGCCTGTCAATCAAAGCAATCCAGCAGAGGTTTTTTTTCTAATACACATTGCCAAAGTAAGCCTTTTTTTCATGTCTAAAGATCAGGGATTTTTTAAAATCCCTGATCGTGACACTTAAACAGACCTTATCTGCTCTTCAAGAATGACTACACCTGCTATGTCAATTTGTAACTCCTACGCTGTGTGCTAAGGTCATTGTAATAGCCAAAGTGGGGTATTTTTGAATGCAGCGCTCAGTCCAGATGGGTCTACTGAGTTTGCATGAGTCACTCCCTGCATGAATCATGTCCTGCTCCCTTTCCCTGCTGACAAAAAATTGAATTTGTCAGAAATGGTAGACTGCATCCAGGTCCCACCCACCATTTTAAAAGGTTGGCAAAGTCCTTGTGACTCTGAAAAACGTTGACTTCATGTCTCAAATTACTCATATGTTGTATACCAAAGTGTTATTTCTAAAATAATCAAAATTGCGCTTGAATGATTCATAATCAGCCATCATTGTTTCCAAAGTCACACGTCCCATAGACTGACCACTCAATGACTAAAATAATGGGCTGAATTTTCTCATCCCGCCCCTGATGGGAATTGTAGCGAGCGAGGGTCGGCCTATGCAAAGGTACATTGACCTTGGGTGAGATTTTCCAGTCTTGGGGCCAGGGTGGCTGGAAAATCCATCCCAATGTGTAGAATTTAACTCTGCCTAAGCGCGCAAACTGTGTCTTCTGACCCTTCTTCTGCTCAGGACAAAACGAAGCAGCTTGTCGTGACATCCTCTCATCCCTTTATTATCCTAAATCGGTAATCACATCACCTCGCAATCTTTTCATTTCCAGTGAAAACATCAACAATTCACATAATCGTTCCTAATACTCCAATCCCTCTATCCGTGCAATCAATCCGCTCGCTTTCCTCTGTGTGCTTACAGCAGCTGCAATACCCTTTGAAAGCTGAGGTGGTACAAACTTTATAGGTAAATTTCAAACGTAGGCACATCGATGATTTGTAAAGCAGCCTGGGCTACCCCCTCTTCTTTGAGATTAAGATCGACCTTTTGAGGTGTCTCGACTTCTGATTTGCTTTACTGAGCATTATTGCAATAGTTTCAATTTATTACCAGCCAGCACCCCGCAGAGCTGTTACGTCTCCCGTGCAATTATTATTTTCTTCCCCATTTCAGTAACAGCCGTCACTTGGATTTCCATTCCCATGTGAAGCACTTTGCAAAGGTTCAACGGCAGAAGAAGCAATTAGCAAGGTTGAACGGCAGCCAATATGTGCTCAACGCGAGACCGGCTTGTGTGTGTTATCGGCGTCCTCTATTTTTACTTCACCCACCTTATGTTTGTACTTTCCCTTTCCTTGAGAATCCTTACCTTCAGGTCGAACCCTATTGTGCAAAATTAATTCGTTTAGATCCTGGCTGCAAATAAAAATAACTTTAATGGAACTGTCAGAAGCAATCGGAGGGTGAAATGAAAGCCATCGCTGAAATGGGATGTCTGAAATTGAATACCTCAAAGCAATTAGATGGGGAATGGAAAGCTATTGCAGGCTCCCTTTGTGCCACATGGGTTCATGATCCGACTTGCAACACAGCCTCGACTGGGACAGGGCATTTCTTTGTAACCCTTTGCAATATGAAACAGAAGATATCCTCTCTCCGTCGGTTCAATTTCACCTCTCCCATTTCAAAGGCTGAAATTAATTAACACTAATTTGCAGTTGAGTGGTGTTGCAGCAGGTGTTTACACCAGTCCTCTTATTTTGACTGGAGCCAACACCAGCCAGCTCAAATCTAGATGTCCTCGCAAATTCCATCTCTGAAGTGCTAAAATGTATCACCGCTTCAATTGTACCTCAAACTCCTTTGACTGTGGTTTAAACATTCCAATACTTGGATGCAGACCATAAGCTACAGGAGCAGATTTAGGCCATTCGGCCCATCGAGTCTGCTGCACCATTCGATCATGGCTAATATGTTTCTCAATCCCATTCTCCTGCCTTTTCACTGTAATCTTTGATCCCCTCACCAATCGAGAAGTTAACTATCTGGGTCTTAAATACACTCAATGACCTGGCCTCCACAACCCTGTGTGGCAATGAATTCCACAGATTCGCCACCCTCTGGCTGAAGAAATTCCTCCTCATCTTGGTTCTAAAGGTTTGTCCTTTTACTCTGAGACTGTGTCCTCGGATCGTGGTCTCTCATACTGACCTTCCCACATTTTGATTTGATTTAATTAATATTGTATGTACTAACATACAGTGAAAAGTATTGTTTCTTGCGTGCTATAGACAAAACATACCATTCATAGAGAAGGAAATGAGAGAGTGCAGAATGTAGTGTTACAGTCCTCTCAGTATTTCAATGAGATCCACCCTCATCCTTCTAAACTCCATGGAGTGCAGGCCCAGAGACCTCAAGCACACCTCACACTATTGGCAGGAAGAAAGTTTTGCATTTATGCAACATCTATCACAACTGCCAGAGATCCCAATCTATCTTTCAGTTTTGAAGTGTACTCGGTGTGATGATATATAAAACATAACCGACAATTTGAACGCAGCAATTTCCAACAAACAGCAATGTGATACTGAGCAGATAATCTCTTTTGGAGATGTTGATTGAGAGATTAAATATTGGCCAGCAGCTAAAAACAAAGTTCTGTCCACACACTTAGCTAAACCTTAACACAACACACATCAAAGGGACATTTTTCTATGAATATATATTTGGAAACAAGTTTGGGAAAGCTGTTTTTACTTATTAATGAATATGGGGTATGTTGACAAATCACACCACCATCATTCCATGTTGAGGGTGACAGAAAGGACACACTCCTCATCTCGTTTTACTACCCCACAAATTAAAGTTTGCCCTGCACTTTTCCATGAAAACAGGAACAAAGGAAGAACTTAGTTTCACACTGTATCTTTCATAGAATTCATACAATGCAGAAGGAGGCTATTTGGCCCAGCCAGCCTGCACCAACAACAATCCCAATCAGGCCATAACCCCACACATTTACCTTGCTGGTCCCCCTGACACTAAGGGGCCATTTAGCACGTCCGAGTCAACCTAACCCACACAGGAAGGAAACCCAAGCACCCGGACGAAACCCACGCAGACACATGAAACTTGTGCAAGCCCCACACAGTCACCTGAGGCTGGAATTGAACCTGGGTCCTGGTGTTTTGAGGCAGCCACTGTGCCACCATGATGCCCATGTCCTCAAAGCATCTTGAGTTACAGCGACATTTTTACACATGTAAAAACACGGCAGCACAACTGCATACAGCAAGGCAAATAGTACATGAGAAGTGTCAGAGATAATCTATGGTCAGTATTATAGAAGGGAAATTATAGAAAGACTGGAAAAGGTTACAGAAAGGGATGGAGAGCAGGTGCATGTGGGAGCTGATAATAAGGGAACAGAAAGACTTGAAGTGCTGCAAAAGATGTTCATGAAACTGGGTAAGAAGTTTTAAAACAGGGCATCAAGAAGCCTCACTTCTGGATTATTCAAATGGCAAAGCAGAAGTTCAGAGAACTCGACACATGGTTAAGGGGGTGCTGTCAGGAACTGGGATTCCACTCTATTAGCAGTTTGCACCCCTTTTTCCAAAAGATAAGATCTCTTCCACAAGCATGGGCTACATTTAGACAGGAAAGGAGGTAATGGATTGGCAAAAGTAAAGCAAAATACTGCGGATGCTGGAATCTGAAACAAAAACAGAAAGTACTGGAAAATCTCAGCAGGTCTGACAGCATCTGTGGGGAGAGAATAGAGCCAGTGTTTCGAGTCTAGATAACCTTTCCTCAGAGACTTTATCAGAGTGTCATGAATTGGCAAAATTTGATTTGCTTTGATTTATTATTGTCACATGTATTACTATGCGGTGAAAAGTATTGTTTCTTGTGCGCTAAACAGACAGAACATACCATATGTAGAAAGGAGAGAGTGCAGAATGTAGTGTTACAGTCATTGTTAGGGTGTAGAGAAAGATCAACTTAATGCGAGGTAGGTCCATTCAAAAGTCTGACAGCAGCAGGGAAGAAACTGTTTTTGAGTCGGTTGGTATGTTTCCTCAGACTTTTGTATCTTTTTCCCGATGGAAGAAGGTGGAAGAGAGAATGCCTGGGATCCTCAATTATGCTGACTGCTTTTCCGAGGCACTGTAAGTGCCGACAGTGTCAATGGATGGAGAGGTGGTTTGAGTGATGGACTGGGCTTTGTTCATGAACTTTTGTCATTTATTGTAGTCTTGGGCAGACCAGGAGCCATGCCAAGCTGTGATATAACTGGCAAGAATGCTTTCTATGGTGCATCTGTAAAAGTTGGTGAGAGTTGTAGCTGACATTGCAAATTTCCTCAGTCTCCTGAGAAAGTAGAGGTGTTGATGGGTTGCCTTAACCACAGTGTCGGCATGGAGGAACCAGGATAGGCTGTTGGTGATCTGGACATTTAAAAACCTGAAGCTCTCAACCATTTCTACTTCATCCTCATTGATGTAGGCAGGGGCAGGAACTGCTGTTCCTGAAGTTGATGACTTGGATGAAGGGGGCAGGGAAGAGTCATGCAAAATTAAGAAGTGGGTGGAGGGAAAGTAAAAGCAGTTAGTACAAGGCAAAATAGATGCAGCAAAACACAAAAAATTTTGCAGAAGAAGTGAAAAGCAGCAAGAATAAAACAGAAGGAAAGTCAAATTGACCAGTTACAAGGAGAGAAAAGACTGAAATAAAGGAACAAGGTGGAAGCTAGGACAAAAATACAATCACTGGAAATGTTGTAGCGTTCACTAAGAGCAAAACAAGTTAAAATCCTGTATTGCAATGCTTAGAGAGGAGTAACTATGTCATAGGTAGGCATCAATTGAAAAACACAAACAGAAATTTGGATGCTGAGTTACTGAGAGTGAAAAATATATAAAGAGGAAAGGGCATATTGGTGAAGGACAGTGAACAGTAAGTTGAAATTGATTTATTAATTTCACAAGTAGGCTTACATTAATACTGCAATGAAGTTATTGTGAAAATGCCCTAGTCTCCACACTCCGGTGCCTGTTCATGTACACTGAGGGAGAATTTAGCATGGTCTACGCACCTAGCTAGCACTCCTTCTGGACTGTGGGAGGAAACCCGCGCAGACACAGGGAAACTGTGTACACTCCACACAGACAGTGATCCAGGCCGAGTATCGAACCCTGATCCCTGGCGCTGTGAGGCAGCAGTGCTAACCACTGTGCCACCGTGTCGCCCCAGTACAACACAGGAACAGACCCTTCGGCCCACCAACTCTGTGCCAAAGCTCAAGCTTTGACAAAGAGTCATCTGGACTCGAAACGTCAGCTCTTTTCTCTCCTTACAGATGCTGCCAGACCTGCTGAGATTTTCCAGCATTTTCTCTTTTGGTTTCAGATTCCAGCATCTGCAGTAATTTGTTTTTATTATGTAATTTTAATTTAATTCTCTAACCTTGTACTTTCCTTGCTATCCCACACTCCAATTCTGTACTTCACTTAAGTTCACTATGTTACAAAAAGCACTGCAATCCACAAGCATTATCCTGTCCCTACCTTGGAACAATCTAACAACAAATATAGCTGAACTTGGCAGAGAATCTTGAAGAAGTGAAACAACAGAAAAGTTAAACATTCAAATGCTCCGTATCTTAACATAAGGATTTTATATGAAGTGAGGTTGAACAGACGTGACTTTGTTCTGGGCTCAGGGTTGAGTCACAACACACAAAGACTGATAATCTGACACTGAATTGGTGGGCTGCAGGATAACTTGGATCAATCAAACATCACTCAGGTTCAAGCAGGCGCTACCTACACTTGCCTATTTACTGGACAGTAAGCACCATTTCCCACTAAGTGTCATTTTCTTTACAATCAGTTTGACTCACACAGCTCGCAAACCTATTAACATAGCTGTATTTTAGTTTTGCAATACATCCATCACAGGCACAATGGCCTTCTCCATTCCATGATCAAATTAGATTACAAAAAACATCAAATTGATTGATTTTGACATTTTGTAAAGTTTATTTATTAGTCACAAGTAGGCTTACATTAACACCACACTGAAGTTACTGTGAAAATCCCCTTATCGCCACACTCCAGCGCCTGTTCGGATACACAGAGGGAGAATTTAGCATGGCCAGCACATCTTTGGGAGGAAACCGGAGGGATGGGATTTTCCGGCTGTGCTCGCCCCAGCTGGAAAATCCTGCCTGAGATCAATAGACCTTTATATGGTCCGTGTCCCGCCTGCTACGATTCCCATGATGAGCAGGACAGGAAAATAGGTTTGCCCGCTGAGTTTAGAGTTACCATGGATTTGTCTCCACGGTATACTCAATCAGATGTTTGGGAACTTTATATTACTAAAAAATCTATTAATCTTTGAATACACATATATAAAAGAAATCTAAATGTACCTTTCCATAGAAAAACAAAATACTGCAGTTTGCTGTAAATCGGAAATAAAAGCAGAAAATCTGTAAATGTTTTAGTAGTTTAATAGCAGCAATTTAAAATTTGGGAGTTGGGCATTTTTACTGGAAAATGAAGTATGGGTAAACTCCTACTTGTCTGATTTGCCAACTTCATATTTATTTGTGCAGAAGCATCTTTGCAGGACTGGCATACTAATCAATCGTTTTCACCAGTTATTGGGAGGCCAAGTTTGATTTAATCAAGGGCCAGGACTTGGATTACCCACCTCAATTAAACTGCTGGGCAGAACCTAAGGTGACTCAGGCCCTGACTGTAATATGTGAAAGGTAGAACAGATAAGATCTACTCCTGACTGTCAAAATTACGGACGGAGTTCTTCCACCTGGGAAGCCTCTGCCACCAGGTTACATCTAATGGCGGAGGCTGGAGTGTAGAGTGTTTCCCTCTGCGGAGGCCGGTGAGAAAGCAGCCAAAATCCCCAGCCTCAGTTATTATGCAACCAGGTGTTTGGCACATGGTGGGGTAGGCCTCATGGCGCGCAGTCCTTGGTCCAATCTGGGTGCCATGTTGAAAAAGTGCCCAACATCACTTGACCCATTATTTAAGAAAGAAGATGGACCTCAAAGATGGATTTCCAGGAACATCCTGAAGCTGGAATAAGGATCCCCTCCAGGACCCCAAACCTGGAAGGTCTATCTATAGATGCTTCCCCCCCACCCACTGCTGGGGGATTTTCATACAAGCTTCATTGCAGTGTTAATGTAAGCCTACTTGAGACACTAATAAATACATTTTAATTTAAACTTATAAGATGTGGTAAGCAATAGGCAAATGTAATAGGGGATCTAGGTTCAATTCCCACCACAGTAGATGGTGGAATTTGAATTCAATAAAAAAGTCTAGAATTAAGAGTCTACTGTTGATCATGAAACCATTGTCGATTTGTCAGAAAAATACATCTGGTTCACTAATATTCTTTGGGGAAGGAAATCTGCCATCCTTACCTAGTCTGGCCTACATGTAACTCCAGAGCCACAGCAATGTGGTTGACTGTCAACTGTCCTTGGGCAACTAGGGATGGGCAATAAATGTTGGCCAGCCAACGACGCCCATGTCCCGCAAATGAATAAACAAAAAGTAAAGGAGACAGGTCAAAGTGAATAAAAAATCTTCTATTTCCAAAAAAGATATTTCTTGAAGAAATATTTATGCTGGTGTGAGCAAAAAAAATGAAGTTCACAGTATAAATTTTAATCATAAAGACAATAATCTGAGACAAAATTGATTGTCACTTGGCAAGACACCCATTAGCCCAGCATGGATTTATTAAAATCAAATCATTTTTGATTAATTTACTGAGTTCTACAATGAGATGACAGAGTTTTGATGAAGGTAGTGCAAGTGATCTTGCGTATATGGATTTGTAAAAAAGATATTTGATAATATTTGTCACTGAAAGTGGCAACACAGGTGGAAAAGTTGTCAAGAAGGCATACGGCATGCTTGCCTTCATCGGCTGGGGCACTGAGTTTAAAAATTGGCAAGACATGTTGCAGCTTTATAGAACCTTAGTTAGGCCGCACTTGGAATATAGTGTTCAATTCTGGTCGCCACACTACCAGAAGGATGTGGAGGCTGTGGAGAGGGTGCAGGAAAGATTTACCAGATTGTTGCATGGTATGGAGGGCATTAGCTATGAGGAGAGATTGGAGAAACTTGGTTTGTTCTCGCTGGAACAACGGAGGCTGACCTGATAGAGGTTAACAAGATTATGAGAGGCAGGGACAGGGTGGATAGTCAGAAGCTTTTCCCAGGGTGGAAGAGTCAATTACTAGGGGGCATAGGTTTAAGGTGCAGGGGCAAGGTTTAAAGGAGATGTACGAGGCAGATTTTTTACACAGAGGGTGGTGGGTGCCTTGAACTCGTTGCCGGGGGAGATAGTGGAAGTGGATACGGTAGTGACTTTTAAGGGGGGGATCATGACAAATACATGAATAGGATGGGAGTAGAGGGATAAGGTCCACGGAAGAGTAGGGGGTTTTAGTTAAGTCAGGCAGCATGGTCGGTGTAGACTTGGAGGGCCAAAGGGCCTGTTCCTGCGCTGTAATTTTCTTTATTCAATGCTCTTTGTTCTTTGATAAAGTGCCATGTAATTGACTTGGTAGCAAAACTGGATTATAAGGGTTGTCAAAGTATGGAAATGAACTAAGAGACACAGTGCAGCGAGCGGTAACCCAAGGAAGGACGTATGCAGTGGTGTTTCCCCCTGCAGGGTTAGTATTGGGGCCACTTGCTTTTCTGATTAATATTAGTAACCTGGACTTGGGTTTTACAAGGCGTAACTTTCATCCCAGTTTACAGCTGGGACGAAACTTAGAAATCTACTGGAAAGTGCGAAAGATAATAACAAACATCAGCAGAATGTAAACAGACTGGTGAAATGGGCAGACACTAGGCAGATGCCGAGGAGTGTGACGTCCTGCAGTTTGTAGGAAGCATGAGGAAACTGTTGGTGGATTTCATTCCTCCCTCAGGACCTGATTCCTCTGTCAGACTTGTCACTCGGCTCCTACTCTTCTGCGCCACACTGGAGCTCTGCATTTCTGGTCAGGACCCCTGATCTCGGCTCCTTCAGAAATACCGAGCGTGCCATCAATCCAACTAATTCCTCATTGTGCTGGGTTGTCAGGGGAAGATGACCTTTTTTATTGTACCAGCTGCCACATTCTGCTAAGTGCTCACTAACATTTTGGAAACCTGGAGCACTTAAATCACTTCTCAGTGTGTGTGTGAGCGTCTGAATGAATGTGTACGGAGGGGTAGGGTGGATGAGGCAAGTGGGATTGGGGGTGGAGTAATAGGTGGATAGATGTAGGTGGGTAGGGTGATGGATAGGAGGCTGGTAGATAACAATAACCGAAGTAAGGTGTTCTCGCTGCGTCATATTTAAACTACTCCCTCAAACAAAAAGATTGACTTTTTCATTCACTCATGGAATGCATCAGTGACTAGGCCAGGATTTATGCCCAGCCCTAATTGCCCTTGAGAGGTTGGTGGTGAGCTGCCTTCTCGAACCACTGCAGTAGACGTGGTGTAGGTACACCCGCAGTGCTGTCAGGGAGGGATTTCCAGCGACAGTCAAGGAATGGCAATGTATTTCCAAGTCAGAACGATGCTGGCTTTGTAGGGAAGTCACAAGTGGTGATGTTCCCTTGTCCTTCTAGATGGTAGTGGTCATGGGTTTGGAAGGTACTGTCCAATGAGCCTTCGTGAGCTCCTGCGGTGCATTTTGTAGACGGTACACACTACTGCCACTGTGCATCAGTGGGAGGGAGGGAGTTTGTTTATGGGGTGCTAAGCAAATGGTCTGCTTTGTCCTGAATGGTATCAGCTTCTTAAGTGTTGTTTGGGTTACACTCTTCCAAGCAAGTGGAGGCTGTTCTACCATACTCATGACTTGCTCCTTGTAGATAGTAGACAGGCTTTGTGGAGTCAGGAGGTGAGTTAGTTGCACAGTATCTCTAACCCCTGACCTGCTCTGGTACCACAGTATTTATATGGCTAGTCCAGTTCAGTTTCTGGTCACAGTGATCCTCGGGATGTTGACTGTAAGGGATTCAATGAATGGTAATGCCATTAAATGTCAAGGAGCAATGACGGTTAGATTTTCTCTTGTTGGAGACGGTTATTGCCTGGTACTGAGTGGCACGAATTTTACCTGCCACTTGTCAGCCTAAGCCTGAATATTGTCCAAGTCTTGCTGCATTTGGACATGGTCTGCTTCAATAGCTGAGGAGTCGCAAATGGCGCTGAACATTGTGCGATCAGCAAATATCCCCAGTCTGACCTTATGATGGAAGGAAAGTCATTGATGAAATAGCTAAAGTTGATTGGGCCAAGGGCACTACCCTGAGGAACTCTAAGGTTTGATTGGTCATAGCTGCACTAAGGTTATCTGCTGTCACTGCCTATATACCACCAGTGAATACAGTTGAAAAGTAATCCATTGGATATGAAGCACTTTGAAACTTTCTGATAGATGCCATATAAATCCATGTTCTTTTTTTTCCCTTAAGTCAGAAGCCATACTGTTTAACACAAAATAAAGGTCTGGGTTTTGTAGTCAGCTGTGAAACAAATATGATTGCTCTGCCCTCAAACAAAACTTCCAACAAAGTTCCTACAATCTCTACAGGGGGGTCTTCTCCTCACCTGACACTAGTTTAAAAGTGGCGCCTAGGTGATATCTTGACATGTAGCAGCAGTGATGAGAGCGGCATGGTGGCACAGTGGTTAGCACTGCTGCCTCACAAAGATAAGGACCTGGGTTCAATGCCAGCCTTGGGTGACTGGATGGAATTTGTATGTTCTCCCCGTGTTTGTGTAGGTTTCCTCCAGGTGCTCTGGTTTCCTCACACAGTCCAAAGATGTGAAGGTTAGTTGGCTTAGCCATGCTAAATTGCCCGTTAGGATTGTCCCAGGATATGTAGGTAAATGTGGGAGGTTACAGAAGTATGGCAGGGGATAGTCGGTGCAGACACGATGGGCTGAATGACCTCCTTCTGTACTGTAGGGATTCCATCATTTCAAAAAGCAATTAGGGGATCGATCACATACAGCAAGTTAGAAACGCTAAATATCATTCACTTTTAATTTAAATTTTCAGACCATGAAATAAATGATTATCATTGGATGAAGATAGAAGCTAAAATAAAGAAAAACAAACTTGGAAATAGTATGAAAAAGGAAATTGAAAATGTGGCTCATTTTTATAATTATGGCAAAATTAGCAAATCCACAACTGGTTTAAATCAGCTTCTGGGGGCCGGTAAGGGGGTTAACAGTTACTACACAGCTGAAACCTCTGTTACAACTCATTTAATAAGGTGTAACCTTTTCAAGAATTTTTACAGCAAGGCAAACTATGTAATTGTGGAAGTCCGCAACAGATCATGACTGCGTTGGAGATTGAAGGCTGTAGAAATCTCTGCAATGCACCAAATGACAGTAACATCTGTACTTTCATTTAGTCCGCACATGTGGACTCCCAAAGTTGCTGTCAGTTTTGGTGGAGTAATGATCGTGAACACAAACAGGTATCATTACCACAGCAAAATTCAGGCCAACAGTCTGGACATTATTTACTGTGTTAAAACAGTATGCCAGTATAATGTAGCACAGTGATTAACACTGCTGCCTCATAGTGCCAGGGGCCCAGGTTCGATTCCCGGCTTGGGTCAGTGTCTGTGTGGAGTTTGCACGTTCTCCCTGTGACTGTGTGGGTTTCCTCCGGGATGCTCCAGTTTCCTCCCACAGTCCTTAGATGTGCAAGTCAGATGGATTGCCCATGCTCATTTCTGCACCCAGAGATGTGTAGGTTAGGTGGATTACGGGTATAAGATAGAGAGGAGGGCCTGGGTATATGCTCTTTTGCAGAGTCAGTGCAGAATGGCCTCCTTTTGCACTGTCAGGATTTTATTTTTCCATTCGAATTCCACTTTCCTGCTGTGTCCCCTTATTTCTTGGGGTGAATTTTCCCTTTCCTCTAGCGGGCACACCATGGAAAAGTCCATTGATCTCGGGTAGGATTTTCCGGTTTAGGGGTGAGTATGGCTGGCAAATCCCACCCCTTGGCTCCCACAAAATTCTGTCAATCTCAGGCATGAATCTTCTCGTTGACTGCAAGACTCAGAAATTCACATTGACCAAAGTGAAGAAAGTTCTTTTCCTCCCCAGCTTGGATCAATGACTGTGTGGAGTTTGTACATTCTCCCTGTGTCTGCGTGAGTTACCACCCACAGTCCAAAAGTGTGTAGGTTAGACCATGCTAAATTGCCCCTTAGTGTCCCAAGATGTGTAGATTTTGCAGATTAGCCGTGGTAAATACGTGGCCTTGCGGGGATAGGGCCGGGTTGGGCCTGGCTAAGATGCTCTCTCGGAGAGTCGGTGCAAACTTGATGGGCCAAATGACCTCCTTCTGCACCGTAATGATTCTGTGATCTTACGAAGAGAGAAATTATCCACTCTGATAAGAAAACGAGAAAAGCAGAATCTTTTTGAAAGGTGAAAATTTAAGATGTCCTGGTACACAAAACACAAAATGTTTACATACAGATTCAGCAATAAATTAGGAAGGCAAATGATGTGTCAGTCTTGATTATAAGAAGGTTAGAGAATAAGAGAAAAGAATTGCTTTGTTGTGGATAGACCTGGAGTGATGTGTACAGTGTCTTCTTACTGAAGGAAGGATATACTTGCTTTTGAGAAGTGCAACTAAATTCACGAGGTTGATTTCTGGGCTGTTGTTTGAGGAGAAATTGAGGACAATGGGCCTATATTCTCTGAGTTTCGAAGAATAAAAAGTGATCATATTGATACATTTAACATGGTTTGAAGGCTTGACAGTGTAGATATGGAGAGTCTGTTTCCCCAGGCTGGAGGTTCTAGGCCTAGGGGCCTTTGTCTTGGGATCAGGGATTGAATATTTACAACTGTGATGAGGAAAAATCTTCGCTTAGATCGTTGTGAATCTTTCAGTCGTGCAGTCAATGAGAAGCTTCAACCTTGAGACAGATAGGATTTTGTGGGAATCAAGGGGCGGGATTTTTCAGCCTCGTTTGCCTCAAAACCAGAAAACCCCGCCCGAGGTCAAAAGACCTCTCCCTGTTCCACCCCTTGCCCGCTACAATTTCCATGGCGGACGGAAAGGGAACTTTCGCCCCAAGAACTATAAAATCCCGACAGTGCAGGAGGAGATCATTCAGCCCATCGAGTCTGCACCGAACACAATCCCAGCCAGATCCTATTCCTGCAACTCCTGATACTTATCCTGCTAATCCCCCTGACACTAGGGTTAATTTAGCATGGCCAAACAACCTAACCTGAACATCTTCGGGCAGTGGGAAGAAACTGGAGAACCGGGAGGAAACCCACGAGACATGGGAAGAATGTGCAAAGAAAAAAGGGGGCGAGACAGAAAAATGGAGTTCAAATGTAAACATAAAATCCCAACAATGCAGAAGGAAGCCATTCTGCACTGACCCTCTGAAAGAACATTCTACCCAGGCCCTCCTCGCTATCCTATATCCATAATCTACCGCATGGCTGATCCACCTAACCTACACAACTTTGGGTGCTAAAGAGTCAATTTAGCATGGCCAATCCATCCGACCTGCACATCTTTGGACTGTGGGAGGAAGCAGAAGAATTGGGAGGAAACCCACGCAGATGGAGGAAGAACATGTAAACTCCACAGTGACAGTGACCCAAGGCCAGAATTGAACCTGGGTCCTTGACGCTGTGAGGCAGAAGTGCTAATCACTATGCAACCATGCTGAGTTGGCGCACAAATTCAGCCACAATGTTGTTGAATGGTAGAACAGGACCAATAAGCATATTCCTGCTTCTAATTTTGATGTTCTTACATTTTCAAATCAAGTTGGTTCGCAACAATGGCTCTTGACTTCCACTGCTGCTGGATTCGGAAACATTTGTGGCTTTATCCTGTATTTACAGTAATGGTCACAGAGTTAGAAGAACATTGTGCCCCATGGATAACCTGTGTTATCTGTACTGCTGAGCAAAATGCACACTAGATGAGCCCTGGTCACGACAGTTTTGGGAAAGCCAGTGTGCTTCATGTTAGCATCATAGTGGGATATGAAAGTGGGATAAACTTCTGCCTCTTTCTCAAGTACATTTGCCCTCATTTTGTTCCAATATTTAAATCATGGTTTTCTTCACACTAAAACAGCTACATCTTCTTTTTGGCTTGCCCTAACGCAACCCATCCCTCCCCCATGTGGGCACTGCCCCTTGTTGTTCAGTTTTGTTCCCATTCAGCACTGATCTTTGTTCTCCGATTAACACATTCTGCAGCTTATCCTTTGCCGCTACTAACATTCTTCAGTCTTTAGTGGCACAATTGACACCCACTCCGCCTTAGTTTTATGTCCATGGCATCTTTGTCAATCACTCCTTTGCTCCAATCTACCCCTGTCCTTCCATTCTGCCCCATCTCTTCCCCAACTCCATAATTCATCACATTTCTACCTCTCTTCAGTTCTGCAGAATACATTTGGCCAGACAAGGAGCAGCTCAGCCGCACTCCTCTCCCAAAGCGAAGGGGCACCAGCAGGGATCCATTAACCTTAACAAGACCTTAACCTTAACATCAGTTCAGCCCAAAGTGCATCCCAAACCCGAATGCTCACAGAGTCCCGGGCAGATGCTTGTGATCCACCCTGTCAAATGCCTTCTCTTGGTCAAGAGCTCTGCAGAAGGGTCACATGGACTGGAAACGTTAGCGGAATTTTACCGGCACGTCCACCCAAGGTTCGTACAATCCTGCCCGAGACCAATGGAGAATGCTGTTCTCCGAGCCTCGCCCGCCCCTGGGATCGGGGCAGCCTTGCCGGTAAAATCCTGTCTGTGAACTGTGTTTTTCGCTCCACAGATGCTGCCAGACCAGCTGAGTTTTTCCAGCATTTTCTGTTTTTATTTCTGCATTTTCTGCGTCTTTGTTTTTGTTGGTTTAGAAGCAACCGATCGATATGAATATTTCACCACGGTCTATTAAATAAGCAAATCAGGCTTTAGACTACGCTGTGAACAGAATTCTAATACCACAGAGTACAATGGGGTTTCTTCATTATTATCTAGTTAGGCAATCATGCCAAAAATGAAATATTCTATTAGTGGGATGATATGTAGTGATATTGCATCTCATGAATATTTTAAATATGTTTCTGCCATCCTGTATAGCCATCCCTAATTAAAAAGCACAGCCACCTACCTTGAAGATATTCCTTTATAAGGAATGATATGACTTGTGCAGGGTGGCACAGTGGTTAGCACTGCTGCCTCACAGCGCCAGGGACCCAGATTCGATTCCCAGATTGGCTGACTGTCTGTGTGGAGTCTGCACATCCTCCCCATGTCTGAGTGGGTTTCCTCCGGGTGCTCCAGTTTCCTCCACAGTCCAAAAGATGTGTGGGTTAGGTGGATTGGCCATGCTAAATTGCCCCTTAGTGTTAGGGGGACTAACTAGGGTAAATGAGTGGGATTATGGGGATGGAGCCTGCGTGGGATTGTGGTACAGATCCAATGGGCCAAATGATCTCCTTCTGCACTGTAGGATTCCATGATTCTACGTAGAAAATGACGTAAGTTCTACTTGTAAACTTCCCCCACCAGAGACACAGTTTCACCAAGAATATTTTTTGGCAATCGGCTTTGGAACAAATGATTTGGCTTCATTTCATTTACTATTGTGGCATGTATTGGGATACAGTGAGAAGTTTTGTTTCTTACGCGATATAAAGGCAAAAAACATGCCGTTCATACAGTACATAGGGAGGAGAGGGTGCAGAATATAGTGTTGCAGTCACAAATGGAGTATAGAGGAAGATCAGATTAATATATAGTATTCCTCCTTTCCCGGCAGCAGTAAAGGGAATTAGAAAGGAGCAGCTTGTTGTAGGGTTTAGAACTCCACATCCAGCTGCCAGAGCCAGCAAGAGAGAGGCTGGGAATCAAATGGAATTGTGGTCTTTCTGTGTTGTATCTGAAGAAGTGCCAACAATTTCTTTGCAACAAACTTCAAAAGGCAGTCTTCTGTTATCAATTACTTAATCCGTTAAAGGTGTAAATAACAGTATTGCCTTTGAACTGCAAGTCAAGATAAGTGATGGAGAAAGACTGTCACAGTTTAACATCAGTATTTGGATGAGTGGTTGCACGTTTTATTAAATGACAAGATAACTCAGTGAGACTGTCCTCATTTAACTTTAGTTCTATCATTGCTTTATCCTACCTTCCAGCTTCTTTCCATGTCTATAGCAATCACTTTTAGATTTCTTTTCAGCCTCCTTCCTTTCGGATTTCTTTTTCTCATGTCTATAAGATGTTGATGTTTTTTGCAATACAACTGCTCTCCATCCAGACTCGAAACATTGGCTCTATTCTCTCTGATTTGATTTGAATTGATTTGATTTATTATTGTCACATGTACTAATGCACAGTGAAAGGAATTGTTTCTTGCACGCCATACAAAGCACACTGTTCATAGAGAAGGGAAGGAGAGAGTGCAGAATGTGGTGTTACAGGCATAGCTAGGGTGTAGAGAAAGATCAACTCAGTGTGAGGTAGGTCCATTCAAAAGTTTGACGGCAGCAGGGAAGAAGCTGTTCTTGTGTCAGTTGGTAGATGTCCTCAGACCCTTTTGTCTTTTTCCTGATGGAAGAAGGTGAAAGAGAGAACGTCTGGGTTCGCGGGGTCCTCAATTATGCTGGCTGCTTTTCCGAGGCAGCGGAAAGTGTAGACGGAGTCAATGGATGGGAGGCTAATTTGCATGAGGGACTGGGCTTCATTCATGATCATAGAATCATTGAACCTTTCAGTGCAGAAAGAGGCCCTTCAGCCCATCGAGTCTGCACCGAACACAAGCCCACCCAGGCCCTACCCCCATATCCCTACATATTATACCCACTAATCCCTCTAACCTATGCATCCCTGGATTCTAAGGGGTAATTTCTTAGCATGGGCAATCAACCTAACCTGCACATCTTTGGACTGTGGGAGGAAACCAAGTACCCAGAGGAAACCCACGCAGACACGAGGAGAATGTGCAAACTCCACACAGACAGTGGCCCGAGCCCAGAATCGAACCCAGGACCCTGGAGCTGTGAAGCAACAGTGCTAACCACTGTGCTACCGTGCTGCCCATTGTGCTTCTTTGTAGTTTCTTGCAGTCTAGGGCAGAGCAGGAGCCATGCCAAGCTGTGATTCAACCAGAAAGAATGCTTTCTATGATGTATCTGCAAAAGTTGATGAGAGTCCTAGCTGACAAGCCAAATTTCCTTAGCCTCCTGAGAAAATAGAGCCATTGGTGGGTTTCCTTAACTATAATGTCAGCATGGCAGGACCACCAGGACAGGTTGTTGGTGATCTGGACACCTAAAAGTTCTCCACAGATGCTGTCAGACCTGCTGAGATTCTCCAGTATTTTTTGTTTCCGATTCCAGCGACCACAGTATTCTGTTTTTACACCTTCCATCTTACTTTCTTTGTCCCTGCATGGCTTCATTTTGAGGAAATTTGGCATGTCAGCTCCAATTCTCACTTGTCTTACACTTGAAGGTTCCGGCCATTATATCATTAAAGCAATTAAACTAATAAAATACGGATTGCCCTTTTAAGTCAGCACTTCAATACAAGTGAATGAAACCTTACACCAGTTTTATTAATGGTCTAATAGAGGAAGCAGTACAGGGAATGTGTTAAAATTCATAATCTTTAGAAGCACAAAACTGCTTCTACAAAGACATATGGGTGCTTGAGAAAACATTGATGAATATTTGATGGTGAGAAACAAGAACACGAAGGAAGAAAAATCAGCTATATTCATCAACTAAGCTGGAGTTGTTTCCTCGTCACAGTAATAAAGGCTCTGATTGGCCATTTGTTCCGATATTCCCTGCATATTATTTGGTAATTATCCAAAACAGAAATGGCAAACCTTTGCCAATTCCCTCACTCTGAGTTGCTATTGCATAATGGAATCATAGACTCCCTACAGTGCAGAAGGACGCCTTTCAATCCATCAAGTCTGCACCAAATCTCCAACAGAGCATCTTACTCAGGCCCTATCCCCATGTATTTACCCCACTAATCCCGCTGAGACAATTTAGCATGGCCAATCCACCTAACCTGCACGTCTTTGGACTGTGGAAGGAAACCAGAGCACCCGGAGGAAACCCACGCAGACACTGGGTGAATGTGCAAACTCTGCATGGACAGTGACCCAAACCGGGATACAAACCCAGGTCCCTGTTGCTGTGGGGCAGTAGTGCTAACCACTGTGCCACAGTGCCACCCCATGTGGGGCTATGCCCCTCACCTAGTTGCTGAACTGAGACTGGGGTGATTGCTGAGATTGGTCACAGTCTGGAGAAGAGTAGCCGTGAACATTCACCCTGAGACAGAATATTGGGACCTGTTTGCCCTTTCAAGGGCTCTAAGCCAAACGTGAGTACAGATCTCTGCCAATCATTGTTTCTTTTACCAAATTGTGATGAATTCACGTTAAAAATTATTTAGAATCACTAAAGATATGTCCTGACGGACAAGTTTTTGCAAAGCTTAATAAAAGGTGACTGTAGGTTTTGTATTAAACGTGAAAATACTTAGCAGGTTAAGCAGCAGAAACAGTTAATGGCCTGAACTTTATCAAGTCCTTTGGCATTGGGCTGGAATCGGGGGAAGGCTGGCAAAATGGCGCCGGAGCTGTTCAGGGAGTGTGCCTGATGCTTTTATGCCACTGCAGCATTTAATCAGCAGCAGGAAAGCTGGCAGACCAGTTGGCCGCCAGGAGACCAACTGAGTAAGCAACCATCGCACAATCGGCTGCATTAAGCTATTTGTAAAAGCGGTGAAGGATTACATTTAATTCCATTAAAGCACTGACCTAATAGGCTTATGAATGCTTTATCGTTTGTAATTGCTTCAGTGACATAATGGCTGAAATTTCTGTCTCGACCTCATGGCAATGTAGATGGGGGGGGTGGGGGACATATTTTATTCGGTGGGGGAACGGTGGGTTGCAACGATGCCACCTTCCTGCCTCCTTTGCTGGAAGTCCTGTATGGCCTTCCCACCCAGCCACCAAAAGAAACTCTTAAATGGGCCATTAATACCCCTTTAATGGCCTCACCCCAGCGCCTGCTGGTATTAAGCCAGCAGCAGCAGGTGGTGATGGCTGGTGGTGAGGGTTTCACCATTTACATGATAAGCAAGCCCATGTGGGTGCTGAAGGATGGCAGGGAGGTGGGGGAAGGGGGTGCAAAGACACTCAGTGTTTGATCGAGCAATCCAGTATCAGGAAAGACAGCCCCGCCCCACCTACCCTTCCTCACGGCCCATGGTGAGAATTGCTGGTGGTTTTGGCTGCCACTGTGATAATGGCCTTGTGAAAGCGCCTCCTGCTGGCCAGGCGATAAATCATCAACCTGAACTGTCAACTCCACTTTTCTCCCCATAGGCACTGCTTGATCTGCTGAGTACTTCCAGATTTTCTGGTTTTGTTTCAGAATTTCAGCATCTTTGCAGCATTTTGATTTATATTAAACCTCTCCAAAGGGAAGGATTTGAGTTTTCGACTGGAATCCCCACCTCAGTTCTAATGGGGACCTGAGCCACCCATTGTGTAACTAACACACAGCTAGGAATGACATTCCCTCAATTAGTCCATTAGCGGCCAGAGTGTGCTGTCCAACTACAGACTGTGGGTGAGCTCTCGAGAATGAACTGGCCTCCTGATTTGACGGTGTTGGATCCTGCCATTGATGGGAAGAGGGAGAGAGACTCCCTCCCGCCTTGAGGCACCCTCTCAGCAACTTCGCAAACTCGAAAATGAAAAGTGGGCACAAATATCAGGCGAAGGGGAGTCCCTTCAAGATGGTGGACTGCAGCCAGGCCTTTGCCTAGGTAGGTGGGAAGGGGTCTTAGACACTCCCTGAAGCACAAGCGCCCAGGCAATTCCGTTCGGCCTCTGATAATTGGCTTTAATTGGCCTTTAGGTCACCTCAGTTGACCATCCATTACTTACAGGCAGGTAGCTCTACTGCTCCCAACTCCACCTCTGGAAAAGCCCTTACAATTGGCTTTATTGGCACTAGAATAACAGACTCATAGAATCCCTACAGTGCAGAAGGAGGCCTGTACCGATCACAATCCCTGCCAGGCCCTATTCCTGTAACCCCATACATTTACCCCGCTAACCCCCTGACAGTAGGGTCAATTCAGCATGCCTAATCAATCTAACCCGCACATCTTTGGATTGTGGGAGGAAACCGGAATAAATCCACGCAGGCACAGGGAGAAAGTGCAAACTCCACACACCTGATGAAGGAGCAGTGCTCCCCCAAAGCTCATAATTCCAAATAAACTTGTTGGACTTTAACCTGGTGTTGTGACACTTCTTTGTGTGCAAACTCCATACAGACAGTGACCCGAGGCCAGATTTGAACCT
Organism: Carcharhinus amblyrhynchos; assembly: GCF_965287045.1. Taxonomy (NCBI): domain Eukaryota; kingdom Metazoa; phylum Chordata; class Chondrichthyes; order Carcharhiniformes; family Carcharhinidae; genus Carcharhinus; species Carcharhinus amblyrhynchos. Next base: position 62,645,988 of record NC_137335.1, read on the forward strand.
GGGACCCTAGCCCTGTGAGGCAGCAGTGCTCACCACTGTGCCACCTTGCCGCTATGATGTCAGCGAAGTGGCTCTAGTAGATTTGAAATAACTCATGTGGGTTCTAAGTTTGCTCCATGTCAATCCTGAGTCAAACGATGAGGGCATTACAATTCATTTCAGTAGAGGGAAGGGCACGGAGTTTACCTCGGTCCCTGTCCATCACAGCCACTGGAAAGTACATGTGCCAATCATGGGAGTTAGGATAGGGCTTTGCCTTCCTGCTGACACCCTCCCTGTTGAATAATCTACCTAAATTACCCGTTTAGACTCATATGAAGAGCAGACATTGAGACCAATTCCTGAGGTGTCACAATCAAGGATTGGTGGAAAAAACTGAGAAAGCTGAAGTAAAGAAATTCACAATTGAAACAAAGAATGAAAAAAGAGGGTTTTAATTTTACTGCCCTTTTTGTCAGTGATAATTCTGTACAATAATGAGGAATAACAGAGCTTGCATTTTATTACTGGGTTATAATTAATGGCACTGCAATATGAGGGGTCACACCCATTCTCACTGACCATAACTCACACAGTCTAATGTTCACTGTTACTCACTGGGTATCAGTTACATTTCACTGTCACATTGCTGCGTGCAAGTGGCTGCCCTCCAAACAAGCTCAAGCACTCAACCAACCACTGGAGAGATAAGAATCCAGTGAGGCATCTGCTGCACACCCTCCAAATGTGGTCGAAAATGCTGCAGAGATGTTTGTGTTTGAGATCTCTCAGAACTGTGGTCAGCAGCTGTCGGAGACAGACGAGCTGATTCTGGTGATACGTCAGTGCCTCCTTTCACTGTACAGAGGCCAAGTGTGAATGTGTTGCTGGTTAGAATTGTTCTTGTAGGAGTATATATGGTGTAAGATAAATGTACTGGTCCCATGCTTTGAGTAAAGAGCCATTCTAAACAAGGCAGCAAGTCAATGCTACAACGTTACACATAAATATCTCAGTCACAGTTCCTGTACACCGTGCTCCGGGCTAACCAAAGTTGTGTACAGCCCCAACATAATCACCCCACCCTTACAACCTATGCCACTACAGATAAGGGTAAGTGTCCCGTATGCCTTCTTAAACACCCGATTAACCTGTCCTGCCACCTTCAGGGATCTGTGGACAAGCAGCCCAAGACCCTCTGAGCTTCTGAGTGTCCTGCCATTCACTGAGTACTCCCTTGTCTTGTTGAAAGGGTAGACAAGGCCTCAGTTTAACAATTAATCTAAAAGATATCGCCTCCAACTGTTTAGGAGGCCCTTTAGTACGAGCCTACATTTTGGTTCTCAAATTTCTGAAATGGGACTTGAACCCACATTCCTGAGTCAGAGGCCAGCAGGTTAGCATAAACCCGGAGCTGACATATAGGCTGTGATTTTCCAGCTGCACTCACCCCAAGGCCAGAAAATCCTGCATGAGTCCGACTTTGTTTGGTTATCGAAGTAAAGGTAAGTAAGGTGATCACTAAAACATCAATCTATCATTTGTTATGATAGAATTTCATGATCATTTTGTTCGCTGGACCGATTTGGCATTTTGGTTGAAAAAGGTCTTAAGTCTTTATTATTAGTTTTTTTTTGATGTGAGTCACTTTACACATCACCTCAATTTAGACCCAATAGCGACCAAGATTTATAAGGCAGAATTTCACACAGTGGGGGCAATTTGAGTCCATTTACTCTCTGTTCCTGGGAACGGCTGTGCATCATCAAAATCTGAGCAGCGTGATTCGCACCAACAGTTTCTGTGTTCTGATTTTACCGTCCCCTGGCTGGTGGAGAGGAGCGGAACAGGCCAGGGGAGCACAGAAAGCTCGTTTTCATACAGTAGCATGTCATTAGTGAACACTCTCTCCCCCTCATCTCGTCGCCTCACTAGATATTCAGCGGGTGCCAGCATTACGTTACACCGGCACAATTTACAACAGGTATACACAAGCGCCTTGACCTCTGAGGGGGGTTTCAGAGGTGAGCGCACAGGCAGCCAGCACTCTCCACATGTGCATTGCTCAGGGGCCAACGGAGAGGGCCCAGGGACACAGATAAGTTCAACTTGGGGCTGGGGGATGGGGGGAGGTCCAGTACTGCCATTCTGGAGAGATGGGTCAGGAGGTGACACTTACCTTGCAGGCCTTCTCTATCCTTCATGTTGGGGCACACGAAAGGGGTTTGTGAAGGCAAGCATGCAGGCAGTGCTTCCTGAGTCCTCCTTCCTGAGTTTCCTGCCCATATCGCAGCTGAGGGAGTGCCCTTTCTCAGTGGGGGCTGGCCAGAGGGTAGGAGTGACATAGCGCTGCCATTCACACACTCCACAAGGGTGAGGGAGCAGCTGAGCATGGTGGTTCCCCCAGGCTTGGTGGCATGGCCAGAGAGGATGGAGGCTGTGTGGGTGAACAAAGTGAAATGTACTGCCAAACATTCAAAATAAAGTGATGACCCATCTACACGAGTGCCTACATTCACCTATGCCCACTAAGTGCCTGTGGTTTCTTAATTTTCCTGACCCTCCTACTACTGGATGGCACAGTGGCTCACTGGTTAGCATTGCTGTTTCACAGCCTTAGGGACCCAGGGTTCGATTCTCGCTCGGGTCACTGTCTGTGTGGGTTTCTTCTGGGTGCTCTGGTTTCCTCCCACACTCCAAAGCTGTGCGGGTTAGGTGCATTGGCCATGCTAAATTGCCCCTCTGTGTACCTGAACAAGCTCTGCAGTGTGGCAGCTAGAGGATTTTCATAGTAACTTCATTGCAGTGTTAATGTAAGCCTACTTGTGACTAATAAGTAAATCAACATTTAGGTGTATCCCCAGGATGCATAGTTGAGGTGGCCTTCCATGACCTTTTGTCTGAGATCACCTCGGTGGATGCCCCTGAGCTGGGGGGGGGGGTGGGGGGGGTGGGTGGGGGGGGGGGGGGTGTTGCAGGGGGGAGGGTGAGGGGGTAGAACCTTGAGGTTCTGGGCCAGCTTTCGGGCAGCATGGATGTTTGACTGTTTCCCTCCTCAGTGTCAAAAGCTGGAGGTGTGTCACCCACAGGGAGGGAGGTATCAGATGGGCTGGAATTGCCCAGATTCCCCTAACTGGAGGGCCCCTGGGCTGTACTCCTGTTCATCCTCTTCCCTTCTGGTTCCTGGGGAAGGGTCCTACTACGGGAAGGCAAACCAAAGGGAACAAGCCGCTGGAGTGGTGTGAAGCTAGTGGGCATAAAAATTATTGCCAATGAGGCAGAAGATTCAGCTCAAATGCATGCCAGTGCTGTCCACAGGAAGCAATACTTGCTATTTTTTGGTAAGATTTCTCCCATGATTTACATTTAAAATAGGAAAGGGTGCATTACAATTTCAAATATATAGAATCTACAGTGCAGAAGGAGAACTTTTGGCCCACCGAGCCTGCACTGACAACAATCCCACCCAGGCCCTATACTCATAACCCCGTGCATTTACTCTGCTAATCCCCCTGACACTAAGGGACAACTTAGCACGGCCAACCAACCAAACCCACTTATCTTTGGACTGGGAGAATGTGCAAACTCCACACTGACAGTCATCCAAGGCTGGAATTGAACCCGGGTCCCTGATGCAATGAGACAGCAGTGCTGACCACTGTGCCGCCGTGCCACCCCAATGTAATTCTTGGTACTTAAAGTCGCGGAATTTATGCAGGATTAATATTCACAGAGCAGTCTTGGAGACAGGTTTTATGCATTTTAATGTTTGCATCTGTTGTGTTAAGATTATTGATGGGAGGACATTCTCCTGGGCTTGATTCGCTTGACAAATGGGCAGACATGAAAATAAATCCTAGCAGAAAGTAAACCGTTTACAGCAGAGAGAGAAAAAAATATTGCTTTTGGGTATCGTGTTTCGCTGCCAGTAATTTTCATTTTATCGGGTGGGTTGAATGTATTTCCACACATCGCATTATTGCAGATGCAGTATGCAAGATGCAGTGTGTGTGACATGAATTGCTGACTCTTGTAGTGTGGTTCTGCTTGCAGGCTACCTATGAGCAACGGTTATAATTCCACACAGATCCGCTCAGCTCGCCTGCTCAATCATTCTCCTGGAGGTTTCGATTGTGGGGTTGCACTCTGAGTGAGGTGAGGTGAGAGGTGTATTATTTCAGTCCCAGCCTTTATCGCTTTCTAATCAGCAAATGCAGAATGGCGACTTCCTCACAACGTCAGATTTGAACTGCTTTGAGGCCTAAGCAAGAACACGGGAATTTCTAGACCAAGAAACGGACGTGGTCCATCCAGTTTGCCTTCAAATTTTTCTTTTCAAGAAGTTTATTTTATTTGTGTGACAAGTAAGCTTACATTAACACTGCAGTGAAGTTACTGTGAAAATCCCCTAGTCTCCACACTCTGGCGCCTGTTCGGGTACACTGAGGGAGCATTTTAGCCAATGCACCTAACCAGCACATCTTTTGGATTATGGGAGGAAACCAGAACATTCAGAAGAAACCCACGCAGACATGGGGAGAACATGCAGATTCCACACAGACAGTGACCCAAGGTGGGAATCGAACCTGGTCCCTGGCAATGTGAGGCAGAGGAGCTTACCACTGTGCCATTGTATCCTGATAGTCACATTCAACAATTATACTGGAGTTGTGATTAATTAAAGCAATTACCTCTATTAGTTATTCTCTGACAGACCTCGACATGAGACGAGGAACACTCCGATGATGAAAAGCTCTGGGAATCATAGCTACGAAATCATCTCTTTCTCTAAAGCATACTGCACTTGCTGCAAGCTCATTTTATGAAGTACAATGCTCTACCGCAGAGCTTCAGTGGACAAAAATCTCCCGTCTTGCCCGCTGTGGGAATCATAGCGGGCGAGATAGAAAATTGGGTGGACCATTTAAAGGTCTGTTGAGCTGAGGCAGAAATTTCCAGTCTTGGGGCACACATAGTCAGAGAATTCCACCTGGACAGTGAAGAGGACAGTGCAGAATATCCTGTCAATACGACAGTGGAGTGAAAGGTGCTTGCTGTGATTTACATGTGGCTCAGCGGCTCCAAGTAATGGGCAAATGTGTGATTAACCTCCAACATCCAAAAGATGCCATCCACAATGTATCACACCACCATTAGCACAGGCTGCCTCATTGTTCACATGTGCTGAATGGGTGCATGGAATCTCATTCCACTGACTTGAATTATTTTTGGGGATTCCAATCTTTCTTTCCCTCTTTTCTTTCCCATTCTGTCCCTGGTTTTACATTGAATTCATCCTATATTTCCTCATGATTCTGTTCAACCTGATTAGTTAAGAGATGCACAGTCACTTACTCCGTTCACTCAGGTGTTGGCCCTTTCTCCGTCCACTGAGTTTATACTTTCAGCAACTTAGAATCATAGAGTCCCTACAGTGCAGAAGGAGGCCATTCGGCCCATCGAGTCTGCACCGACCACAATCCCACCTAGCCCCTATTCCCATAACTCCACGTATTTACCTTGCTAGTCCCACTGACACTAAGAGACAATGTAGCATGGCCAATCCAGCTGACCCATACTTCTTCAGAGTGTGAGAGGAAACCGGAACACCCAGGGGAAACCTACGCAGACACAGGGAGAACATGCAGACTCCACACAGACAGTGACCCAAGCCAGGAATCCGAACCCAGGTCCCTGGCACTAAGGGGTGGCAGTGCTAACCACTGTGCCACCAACTTATCACATAAAATAACTTAAAAACCTAAACATGCCCTTGTACTTTCAATCAATGGATTAGATGCTCAACTGATGAAATCTGGCTGATGGTCAGTAGGATTTCAGTGCAATTGTGGGCATTTGAAATTTTTCTGTACGTCAACTGGAGCTATAAAACACCTGGCAGTACATTTATAAATCTTATCCTTCCAAATTTGGACACAATGCACCCAAAGTAACTGAGTCATTGGGCAAAATCTCACCAGAAAATGCAGACTGCTGGTTGTGGTGTGAAAAATGGAGCGTTTCCCGCCAATAGCACTGACATGTTTTCAGGTCGAATCTTATTAGCGATTATTTTTATGCCCATGAGTATGACACTGCTCCTGCAGTGTGTTCCATCTGAATCCCCTGCTCTGGAACTAATTAACTGCAGCAAGCACTGCGGAGCTCTGCATAAACAGATCCCCAAGTACTTGCTCCACAGCACCAAACAGTGATGGTAAGTAAGAAGGCAGCACCATGCTTTTAATAGGGGGTCTCTCTATAGAATGCTGGATGAAGGGGAGCAGAGGTGGGACACACTACCCCCACACCAGGAGACTGCCTTCACAGGGTCACTCCCCACCCCCATCTTCTGGGATGCCCTGATCAGGGCAAGTGCACTCCAGAAGAGGATGGGGCAGCCATGTCAGATGAAGATGAATGATCTTCACTTAGCCAGAGCAAGTGAACCACCCCCAATTTCCCACTGGACCCCCTCGCACTTCCACCACTTTAAGGCAAGGGGTGCCCTGATATGAAGAGAACATAAAGCTTGCAAGTGACCCCCCCCCACTCCTCGAAATGGCGATTCTGGGAACCCCCGGCCTAGAATTAAACCTACCTGTGCCCCTGAGTCTTCTCCGGTGCGCCCTGGGCAGTACATCCCATGGAAGGAGCTGACGGACTGAGCACTCTTTTCCCAAACCCCCCTCCCTAGGACGTCAAGGCATCAGGTTCACTCCTATATAGACGTGTCGTAAATGGTGCTGGCGTGACGTCACGCCAGTGCCCACTGTGTATCCGGTGGGATGGTGGGGAAACATCCCTGAGAGAGTGCTCGTTAATGAATTCCTGATGTATTGAAATGAGCTTTCTGCGTTCTTCACTCCACTCCACCAGCGAGGGGCCAGTAAGATCGGAACTCAGAAACTCACCGGCGTTATGTATGAGGAGAGATCGACTAGGTTAGGATTATTTTCACTGGAGTTCAGATGAACGAGGGGGGATCTCATAGAGACTAACAAAATTCTAACAGGACTAGACGGGGTAGATGCAGGGAGGATGTTCTCAATGGTGGGGGTGTCCATAGCCAGTGGTCACAGTCTGAGGATTCAGGGTAAACCATTTAGGACAGAGGTGAGGAGACATTTCTTCACCCAAAGAGTGGCGTGCCTGTGGAATTCATTACCATAGGAAGTAGTTGATGCCAAAACATTGAATGTATTCAAGAGGCAGCTGGATATAGCACATGGGATGAATGGGATCAAAGGTTATGGGAAAAAGCAGGATTAGGCTATTGAGTTGGATGATTAGCCATGATCGTAACGGATGGCAGAGCAGACTTGAGGGGCCAAATGGCCTCCTCCTTCTCCTTTCTTCTATGTTTCTATGAATCATGCTCTCCAATTTTGAGTGCATTCTGCCATTCCCGGAGACGGAGAGTGTGGGCTCGAACCTGCCTCCCACCTTACCAGGGTTTGGATTCAGACCAACTACACTATCGTTCAGTCGTCACTAATTCTGAATTTTTTTTTCACAACTACATTCACTTTCTTCTCCTCTCGATATCCGATGAAGTGACCAACATCTGCTCTCTGGATTCAATTTACTCGCGTATATACTGCGTGATGTGTTTATTGTGCCCTAACTTAATTTTCCCTGAGATGTGACTCGAGATAAATTTTTACTTAGCAGTGCTTGTTCCCATGGAAACAACTTAATTAGATAACAGTTCCTGGCAGGCTGGAGTAGGATGCAAACCTAATTTGCATCTGAAAAATCAAAGCAGGCTGTATCTTAAAACCAGTAATAAAATTACACCTGATTGGTCAAAAAGAAACGAAATATGTGTTCTCTTAATAAATTCAGGGAGCACCTTCTGATCTGATTTACCTTTCAACATTTTGTAAGTCGGGTTAATAAGGCCACAGATTTTTTTTCATCATATGATTGTGATATTATACAATCATTGACTAGGCCTGAAGTTAAAAATAAGTCTCTTGTTGCTACAATAAGTAAATGCACCACTTGGTATGATATTAAGTAACACAGAAGTTCTTTGCTCTCTGCTCTGTGTCAAATTAGCGCACTTCTGCTTGAGGAAGCATCTAAGTGTTATAATTGCTCTCAATATTATCATACTAGTGATCCAAGCAGACCAGGCATTGTTATTCTGTTACCCTCGCCAACACAAAGAATCACAGGGCGGGACTTTCCAGTCACTTCCGCCAGCGGGATCTTCCAGTCCCACTGATGGCACCCGCCCCCTCGCTGCCACAGGTTCCCCGGCAGCAGGGGATGCGAACAATGAGAAATCCCATTGACAACCGTGAGAAAGGAAAATCTCGCCTCCAGCCAACGGTGGCCACCTCTGCTGCCACAAAACGTGCCATGGCATGGGGGTAGAAAATCCCGCCATAGAGCCGTTACAGTGCAAAAGGGGGCCATTCAGCCCATCCAATTCACTATTTCCCCACACCCTGGCAAATTTTTCCTCTTCAGATAATCATCCAATTCTCTTTTTGAAAGCTTTGAGTGTATCTGTCTGTCCCGCTCTCTCAGGCAGTACTTTTCCGATTCGCACCCCTCACTGCGTAAAAAAAAGTATATTACTGAAATAGAGACACATTACTGAAGCTTTCTGTCTTGCACTCATCAGGCCAAAAGTAAGAATCAAGGCTGCATCTTAAATCTAGGTATAAAATCTACTTTTCAAACTCCAATTACAGCAATCCATACTACTGTAGAAAAAGGAGCAAGTTGACGCTGATTATTCAGAAAAAAACATTTCCTCATGCCTCCACTGCTTCTTTTGCCAAATCGATGACCTCTGGTTCTAGATCCTTACACCTATGGGAATAGTTTTTCCCCATCTACCCTGTCCCGAGCCTCACGATTTTGAACATCTCTATCAAACCTCTTCTTGATCTTCTCTTCTCCAATAAGGCCAGCTCCAGCTTCTCTAATCTATCCACATAAGTGAAGTTCCTCATGCCAGAACCATTCCCATGAATCTTTCCTGCACCCTCTCTAATGCCTTCACATCCTTCCCAAAGTGTGGTGCACAGAACTGTACACAATACTTCGGTTTGTACAGTGTACACATGTATGTACACCAGATGTGGGAGAACTGGTTACAATACTCCAGTTTGCACATCGTACACGTGTGTGCACTGGATATGGATAGAATTTAACTTGTCTATGGTGCTCTGTCTATAGTTAAACATCCTGCTGACACTCCCTCCCTAAGATGTTATGTAGAAAGAATGGAGGAGTGGCATCAAAGGTCAGGTGATGCTCTTTGTCATGTCACCCCAACATAACTCACTACATTGAGAGTAGAATATGGAAAATGGGAAAATTAGAGAATACACTAAAGTGAAGTAAAGCCATCCCTTTAAGGGAATGATCTGTTTTTTCAAAAGGAACACAGAATTCAGATGATAACAGTCCAGGACAAAGGAGACTCGTTTATCTGCTTTTCTTGTGCGAAATGCTTCTTCTCCTTGCAAAAGCACAGACCCTCTGTGGCAAGGCAGAAGAAGAGCTATTCTTTACTCCTGGAGACATTGTGACATGGTGCAGTATTACATGAAATGCTTCAACTTGGCAAATTTACACAGACTCTTTTAAAAAAGAAATGGCAATCTTCCACTGTTCTCGTTTATTCCAATAACACCCTAAATTTCCATTAAACAGCAGATGCCCTCATTTATCTAAACAGTCTAAAATTAAATGAAGAAATTCCAAACACTCCCATCAACAACCTGATGGGTTGAATTTTATGGGTCTCCCATTAGTGGGAAAAGAGGTGGTTGGACCCATAAAATAAAGCACCATGCCATTGCTGGCATTCTCCCTGACAGTTCACCCATCCTGCCACGCTTTTACAAGCAGCGGGAGAGATGTTGGGTAGGTGACCTGCCAGCAGCCTAAATTAGACCCTTAAGAATGCCCAATTTAAGGCCTCATCCCACTTCCACTCCAATTTAATGATCGCTGAAAAGGCATGTGCCCAAAGTGTGGTAAAGTAGATTTAACCCTCTGGGCTGTTGGTCAGTGAAAGGGAGGGTGTCTGTTTCCTGGCTCCTATGCCAATTGGAGGCTTCCACGTCCCCCCCCCTCCACATTTGTGCCTCCCATCATCCATCCTCCCTCCTGTCCTGTCCAAGGTGCCTCCCCGCATCCGCATGCCATGAGATCCTGGACTTAGCTGGGTTTGGGGATATCCATGGTTCCTCTTCCTTACAGAGCCAGCTGCAATACCAGCAATGGCCACTAGGTCTGGCGTGGCACAAAGTTGCTGGCCTCGCATTGGCTGGTGGCTCTCTGAGCTGCAGCTTCCTCCAGGAGGTGGAGAGAAGTCCTGCTTCAGACTAATTAAAGCACCATCGCTCAAAAAAAGTGAAACGGGGCGGGGGGGGACGGCTATGCAGAAATGGGCTCTTCCCCAAAACGCACATTTGGGTGTGGGAGCTCACCCTCAAGTATATATTCCAGCCTCATGGAGTATCATTGGAATATAATCTCACCACTGTGCCCTTCAGCTCCAAAACCTGAGATCAAATTCAACCCTGAATGAGTGAAATATGCTGGAACGCAAACAACCTTATTACAAACAGGCATCAATCCACAACATAAGTCCAGCCCAATCACTCATCATGCCCCAAATAAGGTGGTGTGGAAACACAGTAACACTCATGAAGGTACAGTGTGAGGAATATTCTGTACTTTGGGTCAAGACAAGTTCTTGAGGTGTTATCAAGTAAGATGTGACAGAGTCATATGAGTTGTTTGAAACTTTGATGACCTAAATCTAACTTGAGTGTTATATGCAAATTCCCATCTCCTATTTGACAATTTACAAAAAATACCAAGTGGCGTGGCGGGGTCAAGGGCCAGTGCAGCAGTTGGGTTAAGGACTAGGTGGCACAGCACGTTGGGCACTGGGTGGTATAGTAGATCTGGAGATAAAGTACCACAGTAGGTTAGGCTCTGAGTGGTACAATGGGTTTGGAACAGGGCAGCACAGTAGGTTGGGCATGGAGTGATACAGTGGGTTTTGGCAATGGCATAGGAGGTTCCATGGGTTGACTCACTTGCCATGTTATCCAAAGCAACTAAATTTGGTTGGAAAAGATGCTCACCTGATCAAAGGATCATTGTGGGGTGGGGGGGGCACAATAGCCCTTGTGGTAATATCGCTAGACTATTAATCCAGAAACGATCTGGGGACCCAGCTTTGAATCCCACCACAGCAGATGGTGGAATCTGAATTCAATAAAAGATATCTGGTATTAAAAATCTATTGATGACCATAAAACCATTGTCATCGGAAAAACCCATCTGGTTCACTAACGTCCTTTAGGAGTTACACATAGGCCATCCTTACCCGGTCTGACCTACATGTGACTCCAGAACCACAGCAATGCCACTCTGGACTCTCCACTGCCCTCTGGAAACTAGAGATGGACAATAAATGTTGTGATATGGAGATGCCGGCGTTGGACTGGGGTAAACACAGTAAGAAGTCTGACAACACCAGGTTTAAGTCCAACCGATTTATTTGATAGTAAACTCAGTTTACTATCAAATAGCGAGTTTACTATCAAATAAATCGGTTGGACTTAAACCTGGCGTTGTCAGACTTCTTATAATAAATGTTGGCCAGCCAGTGACACCCATATCCCATAAATGAATTTTAAAAAATGGGGGGAGGGAAGGCAGGATCAGGCTAATGAGTTGGATAATCATTCACGATTACAATGAATGGCGGAGTAGTCAAGGGCCGAATGTCCCCTTCCTGTTCCTATTTTCTATGTTTAGCAAGGACAAAACTCAACTGAGTTAACTTTATAGTTGAACAACCTGCAGAAATTCAGCCACAATATTCACACATTGAAAAGTAATAATTTGAGTGAGATAATAAGAGTGAGTCTGGAAAACTCAACGTAGTGAAAGGGAGTTTCAAGTGAAAACAAAGGGAAACACCCCAGTTTAAAAGAAACAAAGAAGAAGTCAAACACAGAGCTTCTTAAGCACAGAATGGGACTGCTTCAATGGGTCTCAGCCAAGAAGAAGCCAAACTAGACCACAATTCAGCTGCTTTCTCCTATTATTTTTGGGGCATTCAGAGGGACACATTTTGCACCAAAATCGTTTCACAACCGCTCCTGCACGGCAGGAGATTCCAGTCCCGTTAAAGTAAACTGCAATCTTAATGGCCCTCTGCAGCGTCAGGGAGGGACACGCGCCAAGATGCAGCTATAAGATCCTGACCACAGTTTTCTAAGCATGTGAGGCACATTTATAAGTCGAATTGTTTATTCTTTTAACTGCTGATGACTGAAGTGCTTGATGCTGACAGTTGGTACTAAAAAAGTGTTCCATTCCCCAACACGGTCATACCCACACCTCAGTGAACACTGAAGTAAGCCAGAAGATTATACTTGTGGTTAAAGTGAGCCTGTTAGCTTTAAAGAATGTCAAGCAGACATGTTAGTGCAACCTTTTCTCTGTGTTTACGTAATTTCAGAGTTTCCATTGTGATGGATTTAAACTCTGCTTCAGAGGTTTTACTGATATCAGTGTTGCATGCTCTGTTATCTCCCCACCTCTTAACAGTCTGCCCATGATTAGGAACTCCCATGTGGTGACTAAGCAGGCCTTCTACCAACCTCCAGTTCTACCAACATCCAGGGGAGGTTGCGGAGCCTAGTGGCATTATCGCTAGACCATTAATCCAAAAACTCAGTTAATGTTCTGAGGACCCGGGTTCAATTCCCACCTCGGCAGATGTGGAATTTGAATTCAATAAAAAAAAATCTGGAATTAAGAATTAAGAAACCATTGCCGACTATCGGAAAAACCCATCTGGTTCACTAATGTTCTTTAGGGAAGGAAACCCGCCATCCTTACCTGGTCTAGTCTACATGTGACTCCAGAGCCTCAGCAATGTGACTGACTCTCAACTGACCTCTGACTCAGTTCAAGGGCAACTATGGATGGGCAAAAATGCTCTCCAGCTAGTGACACCCATGCCCCACAAATTCATTTTAAAAAAAACTGTAATCTATGCAGTCCTCTAGATTCTCTGGGAATACGAATAATACAAACCCATCCCCCATTCTCCCCTCCATATTCTTCAGTGCTTTCCCCACCCCCGAATCCTTCCAACCAACAACAACTTGTATTTTTATCATGCCTTAGATACATTAAAACATTCCGAGGCGCTTCACAACATCCAGTAACTTAGTGCTGGCTGCCCATGTCAATGACCTCAGCACCACCTGCATTGTTGAATGGCTGGATCAATTAGCAAGGGGCCAATATTGTGAAAGGCTGGCGTCACTGACCTGCACCTCTTAAAGGGGAGGTGTACTGTGGTTGGAACAAGTACCGCTGGTCATACAGGAGTGAGCCTGGCCTGTGAAACATTGACGAATGCCATAAAATGGGAGAGTGCAGATTCCAACATTTCCAAGCATACACCAGAAGCTTTAGTGAACTAGGTGAAAAGGTTGAGAGATGCTCTGGGTAGGCAGGGAATCATGAGATCTTCCAGACACATGCTCAGAAGGCAATGGAAACAGATAAACATAGGCAAAGACAAAATACTGCAGATACTGAAATCTCAACATAGGAATAAGTGCAAGGGATCAAGCGCTAGGAACTTGGATGCTGAGTTACAAGGAATTTAATGACCGCACACAAGTGATCAAGCTCAGTGAATGCATTTTCAGATGCCATTTCCTACCAATTGCCCCACTAGCCTCACACATGGCTCAATTCACCACATCTCATCACCCTCTCTATCAATCAGGGCTCATAACTAACATTCATATGCTTCACCTCACCCGCATACAGTTAACATTGGTGCAGGCTTCACCCACACATCTCTCACACACTGCCAACTAATCAACCATGATAACCACATCATCCCAACACAACACACAACACTCAGTGACACATCCCTCTTCCCCGCAGGACAACCAGAGATGGCCACAGTCACGTGGAGGGGGACAGGGTGGTTGCATGTCCTAATAGCCATGGACGAGACAGCCATTGCTAAAACTCTGGCTGAAGCAACTAAAGAGTGAGTATTGTGCAAAATGTTTGGGTGATGTAACCGTCATGGCTGACTGACAGCATGTACAATCAGTGAAATGCTTAGTTGTGAAGTCTGCAACATTGCTAAGTGTGTGATGGTGAAGTGAAGCTCTAAATGTTAGCTAGGAATCATGATTGGCAGAGATTATTGGGGGAGAGTGATGGGGCTGTGTTGCATTGAGCATAAATGGCATTGCTTTACCTCCTGCAGCAAAGCCTCAGTGTCTGAAAATCAGGACAGTGATAGACTTGGAGGGGAGCTGCGAGGTAGCGGCGTACCCATGTGTCTGCCTCCCTTGTCCTTCTAGTCAGTAGCAATCATGAGTTTGGAAGATGCTGTCTGAGGAGCCTTGGTGAGTTCCAGCAAACATCTTGTAGATGGTACACACTGCTGCCACTGAGCCTCGGTGGTGAAGAGAGTGAATGTTCATGGAAAGGATGTCAGTTTAGTGGACTGTTGGATTGTGTCGAGCTTCTTGAGTGTTGTTGGAGCTGCACACAGTGCAACTTTCCTTCCTGGAGAGTTTCCTATATTATACTTAGTCAGCATGGAGGAAAACAGATTCTTTAGTTGAGGTGTGGGTAAAAAGTAACGGTTAGCAGAAGACTTCCTTCATCTTCTTCAACCTGAATGCAAGACATTTCAATGTTGAGAACTCACTGCTGGTGGAGCAGAAGTCTGGGGTATTGTTAGATAGATATAATTGTGTGACTATAACTCAAGCAGGCTGTTGCTGGATTAGTCTGTGGGATAATCCTTCCAACCTAAGCACCCAGCTATCCCTAAGTACTTTTCAGAGTTTACTGGATGACGTGATGCCATGATACAGTGTCTGACTGTTGCTGAGAGGTTTGTCCAGTTCCTTCCTCATTTTTGAACTGTATGGTGATCAGTTAATAGCTGACGTTATCATGTTGGGTTGGAGTTATGCAGATTATGCAGATTATCTAATTTCACTACTTGCTGCAGTGGGATTCGAACTCACAGTCTCACAGCTGCTAGTCCAGTACCACAACCAATTGGTGACTCCACCTGATAGATATACGGATAGATACAAAAGCTGTTGAAAAATGTTGAGTCGATAAAAATTTTACCCTGCGTTGCTAGTCAGTGAAAGGGGAATGGGGGAGTTGTTTCCTACCCAGAGCCCCTGTGTCAAATGGAAGACCCCTTCCCCAGTTTTGCCACCCCCATCCACCCAACTCCACCCCTCAACATGTCCCTCAGTGGGCCATTCAGCCCGATATTACCGTGCTTTCTCCCAAAATCAAATTAGTTGCATTAGAAAGGCCAATAATTGAATGCCATTAGTAGAAGGGAAAAGATCATTTTTGTGTGACATATGTTTCCGACCCACTTTATTTTGAATTTCCTTTCAGCGATACCCCAACATTTCCAAAATTGAAGAAGCAGGAACACTTGACACAAATTGTCTGTCAATTCTTCTCTCTATTTTTATGGCAATTGTTCATGGTCTCACAATAGGCTCCATCTTTCTGGTTGGAATCTGCTGTGAGACCATGTTTTGATTTGATTTGATTGAAATTATTATTATCACATGAAAAATATTTTTTCTTGCGCACTATACAGACAGAGCATACTGTTCATAGAGAAGGAAATGAGAGTGCAGAATGTGTGTTACAGTCGTAGCTAGGGTGTAGAAAAAGATCAACTTAATGTGAGTTAGGTCCATTCAAAAGTCTGATGGCAGCAGGGAAAAAGTTGTTCTTGAATGAGTTGGTATACGACCTTAGACTTTTGTACCTTTTTCCTGATGGAAGAAGGTGGAAGAGAGAATGTCTGGGGTGCGTGGGGTCCTCAATTATGTTGGCTGCTTCGCCGAGGCAGCAGGAAGTGTAGATAGAGTCAATGGGTGGGAGACTGGTTTGCGTGATGGATTGGGCTACATTCACAAACTTCTGTAGTTCTTTGTGGTCTTGGACAGAGCAGGACCCAGACCAAGCTGTGATACAACCAGAAAGAATGCTTTCTACGGTGCAGCTGTAAAAGTTAGTGAATGTCATAGCTGACACGCCATATTTCCTGTAGGTGCAGTAGGTGGGAAGAATCTCTGTGGTGTGACGCAATGCTGTTTTTGAGATGCAGGGTGAGGTAGGAGAATGCCATTAGAAAGAAGGATAAAATCTGGGAGAAAGCCTGTGCATCACCAAAGGAGCCGACAACACAACACAAATCACCTCGAGACTGTCTTCCATGCACCAGGTCAACTGTGCCTATCGAGCAATTATAGTTCAAAGGAGACTGTTGTTAATATATAGTCCAGAGATATTTGATTGTGAGATGTATTAAATACTTTTATGTTCAGCAACACAAACTTGCCCCATTTTATTTGTGTTTCCCCTTTCTGAAATGACCCAGGCAAAGAGACAGATAATCAATTAGAAAATCACTATTCATGCTTACAATCAACCGCTGCACTCAGAAATCTTTCTATGCAAAATGCTTCTCAAAAGATGTGCCTTGTTGCTGTATAAATCCGAATTTTTCTTTCACTTTCTTGTTTAATCACACTCTTTTGGCTCCATAACACTATTCTGCAACAGGCATAACAGGAACCTATGTGTTTGAGCCAAAGTATTGTGAAAATCAAACAGCGTCATGCAGACATGAATCATCGATAAACAAAAGTCCTGTCCCTTGAGTGCACAGTGCATCCTCTCCTGACCAGAACCTGTTCTGAGCCTCAGTGCTTGAGGATGTTAAATCCATTTCAGTAACCACACTCATTTTGACAAGTTTCGCGTTTTTCTTTTCTGGGCAATGGTGCTACATATTTTTTATTTGGTGAGTTGATTTTCTTTTTCTCCGAATGCCATTTCTTTGCCCGAATCAATCTAACGGTTGCACGGTACAGTTAGACCCACAGTAATCACACCAATATGAACATCCCAACATCCCTGAACTGATCAACATTAAAGAACATTTTGGAATGAAATCATTAACTTTCAAGTTACAGCTTACAGCCCAAGGCGATGCTCTCGTGGTATTATCACGAGGCTATTAATCCAGAAACTCAGCTAATGTTCTGGGGACCCAGATTCATATTCTGCCACGGCAGATGGTGGAATTTGGATCCAATAAAGAATATCTGGAATTAGGAATCTACTGATGGCCATGAAACCATTGTTAATTGTCGTAAAAACCCATCTGGTTCACTGATGTCCTTCAGGGAAGGAAATCTGCTGTCCTTACCTGATCTGGCCTACATATGACTCCAGAGCCATAGCGATGTGGTTGACTTTCAACTGCCCTCTGCAATGCCCTAGCAAGGCACTAGGGATGGGCAATAAATGCTGGCCCAGCCAGCAACGCCCACATCCCACAAATGAATAAACAAAAAATCATCATCTATGCAAAATAAAGAAACAGAAACTAAAGCTGCCAAGAAACGAAAAGAAAATTTAAAGGAGACACTGTTTAATCTTTGCTTAAATAAAACAGCAAAAGCACTACAGTTTCTTCTCGTGTTTGCATATGTGTGTACAACACAGGTTAGCTATAGTGTCAGTTCAGCTAAGTTAGTAGCTCTCTCGCCTCTCAATAAGAACATAAGAACATAAGAAATAGGAGCAGGAGTAGGCCATCTAGCCCCTCGAGCCTGCCCCGCCATTCAATAAGATCATGGCTGATCTGTCATGGCTCAGTTCCACCTTCCCGCCCTCTCCCCATAACCCTTAATCCCCTTGCCTATTAAAAACCTATCAACCCGCGTCTTAAAAATATTTAGCAAGGCAGCCTCCACCACCTCAACAGGCAGAGAATTCCAGAGATTCACCACCCTTTGAGTGAAGAAGTTCCTCCTCAACTCCGTTCTAAACTGCCCCCCCTTTATCTTGAGGCTGTGCCCCCTAGTCCTACTGTCCTTTCTGAGCAGGAAGAGCCTCTCCACCTCTATCCTATCCATCCCATTCATCATCTTATATGTCTCAATGAGACGTCCCCTCATTCTTCTAAACTCTAACGAGTACAAGCCTAGTTTATTCAGCCTCTCCTCATAGCTCAACCCCCTCAACTCCGGTATCAGCCTAGTAAACCTCCTCTGCACTCCCTCCAAGGCCAAAATATCCTTGCATAAGTGCGGCGACCAAAACTGCACACAGTACTCCAGCTGCAGCCTCACCAATGCCCTGTAGAGTTAAAGTCCTTCTATATAGCTGATTACATAGTCTTAGCTGATACTTTGGCACAATACAGAGAGTGTGCTGTATTGGCAGAAAATCCTTCAGCTAAAATATTAAACTGAGGCTCAGTCTGCCCATGCCGATGAATGTAATTGTTCAATGGGCCGAATGGCCTCTTCCTGTTCCTATTCCATGGCACCAGTTGTAGATCATAAAGTCCTTTTAATGTTCTGACTGTCACAAAACATTACCGAAACTGATTAACTGGCCTTTATCACACTGGTGACTTCCATTTGCAAATTGGTTGATATATCTTTCTCTGTAACAACAGCAATTAAACTTCAAAAATTAAACTGCGATCCTGAAAGGACCAAAAGTACTTTACAAATGCAAGTCCTTCCTTTATGTGTGACACATTGTAATATCGATGAATACATAATCCCTATTCGCGTCAGCTGCTTCGAAAGACTTGTTTGAAATATGACAGTTTGGTGGTTAGATTTGAATTTGTGTTCAAATTATGTCTGATTGATAAAAGGCTGCTCTGTTTGACTTTGTAACCCAAGGCTGAATATCGATTGACCTAGCCTGATTAGAACTAAGCAGTACAGGGCATCAGAAACAACGCCAGTCATGTAGAAACAGATGATCCCTGCAATTCTACCCAAGCTGGATAAATCCCTTGAATCACAGAATTCCAACAGTGCCGAAGGAGGCCATTTGGCCCATTGGGGTCAGTCCTGATTCTCCGACAGAGCATCCCACCCATCCTATCCCCATAACCCCACGTATTTACCCCTCTAATCCTCCTAATCTACACATCTTGGGACACTGAGGGGCACTTTAGCATGGCCAATCAACCTAACCTGCACATCTTTGGAGTGTGGGAGGAAACTGGAGCACCCGGAGGAACCACACAAACACATGCAAACTCCACACAGACAGTCACCTAAGGCCTGAAATGAACCTGGGTCCCTGGCACTGCGAGGCAGCAGTACTAGCCACTGTGCTGCCGTGGTGACTTTGAATGCTGAATATTTGCATTAAATGTGTCTTAGTCTGGATTTTTAAATATTTCATTCCGAGTTGCTCTGAGATTTGCAAATCACTGAGAAAGTGCATCACATTTCAAATCCTTGTTATAGCTCTTCAGAGGACATCCATGGAATCAATTTCCAACATTTAAGTATCTGTTAATACTCCTTTTTAGTGGACCCAGCTGGATCCATGGCTTTAATTTACCAGAACAGTTCCTCAAAGCTCCCTGAGGTGGTCCAGCTGAGCAGCTTACATTATAGTAGCTGTCTGGGTAGTTATTTTTCCATCTGCCAATCTTCACCACACAGACAGGCAAACGAGGCAGACAGCTCTCCAGATACTATCATGTCACCAAGTATCAGCAGGGAGATACTGATCAAAAAGTTACAGCTGGCAAAGCCTTTTCTTGCTGCACATGTTCCCTTTGCAAGGTTATGCTGCTTGATTTTCACATCTCTTCTCTCAAGCGGATTCATTGAATTCTCACGCTGAAATGAACTTCCAGGCATGCCAAACCGCAATACAAAGAGCAAAGAAAATTACAGCGCAAGGAACAGGCCCTTCGGCCCTCCAAGCCTGCACCAACCATGCTGCCCGTCTGAACTTAAAAACTCCTACCCTTCTGGGGACCATATCCCGCTATTCCCATCCTATTCATGTACTTGTCCAAACGGCCCTTAAAAGTCACTGTTGTATCTGCTTCCACTACCTCCCCTGGCAGCGAGTTCCAGGCACCCACCACCTTCTGTGTAAAACATTTGCCTGGCACACCTCCTTTAAACCTTGCCCCTGGCACCTTAAACCTGTGTCCCCTTTGGGATTTGGGATTACACACCAGAGCCGCCAGACTAATAATAACTGCAATGTGTTCTCTGATATATAGTCAAATTCTCTTTAATTCGTTGAAACATATTTATAATGAGGAGCAAAAGGCCTCAAAACATTGGTTGAGCAGGAGGTGCGCTAATACTGTAGTTCCAGCATCAATGATCTGGTCAATGCAAAGAATTACCACTCATGGCAAATTAATATTAATTGTAGCAATTGTAAGTTTTGGATCAAAAAACAATATGTCCCACACATTTCCATAAATGGTCTCGTGACAGCGAAAGTGAATCTGAAGTGGGTGCAGGGATTTTGGCACAGTTCACTTCCAGCAGCTATCAACAAACAGGACAGACTGCTGATCTGTGTCACCAATACATTAAAATGGACAGTAAGAAGTCTCATAACACCAGGTTAACGTCCAACAAGTTTATTTGGTAGCACGAGCTTGCAGAGCACTGCTCTTTCATCAGGTGAGTGACAAAAACAAAACCCGAAAATGGACATTGGGGAAAGTTGTACTTCAATTGCATCGTGCTGTTGTTAAAGCACCACACAGCTTGAATCATTTTTCCAGTTTTTGTCACTGAAACACATGTAAGATCATAAGAAATAGTCACAGTAAGAAGTCTCACAACACCAGGCTAAAGTCCAACAGGTTTATTTGGAAGCACGAACTCTCAGAGCGCTGCTCCTTCATCAGGTGAGTGGAGCAGCACTCCAAAAGCTCATGATTCCAAATAAACCTGTTGGACTTTAACCTGGTGTTGTGAGACTTTTTACTGTGCCCACCCCAGTCCAACACCGGCATCTCCGCATCATAAGAAATAGGAACAGGAGTAGGCCATTTGGCCCCCTTGAGCCTGCTGCACCATTCAGTAGGATCATGGCTAAATGTGAGACATTCAAGCTTCAGAAACAAGACAGAGAAAAACCACAAAGACTGATTCTATTGTGTATAAGTTCATCTTTCTCTCCACTCTAGCTATGACTGTAACACTATATTCTGCACCCTCTCCTTTCCTTCTCCCTATGTACTCAATGAATGGTATCGTTGTATAGTGCGCAAGAAACAAGACTTTTCACTGTATTCAAATACATGTTCATTGATTTATTATCAAATAAATAAATCAAATCAAATCAAATCAGAGGTCTGAGTAACAAGGATTGACTGGAGAAACTTAAGTTTCCTTTCTGAAGTGGCAAATGACCTTTCTAAAATGGTATAATGGCATATTTCTAAATGGAAAATATGGATCTGGAGTATTACTTCCCATTAAACCATGAGAATAAGGGCTCTGGCCTTAAACAAGTGAAACTGAGAATCAACTCCAGTGTCATCTTCACCCAGAAGGTAGTCAACATTTTGAGTGGAATTTTGGTTTGATCAGCCAAAACAAAGGCCCTGGAAAAATATAAACAGCTGGTTGTCAGCTTGGAGGATTGCAGGATCGTTCCGGATGGTTGAACTGACATGTGGTGCTCGACTGCCCTCATCTTTAACAGTCCTGTGAAAAATAAAACCCAGGCACACATAGCTGGTGAACTAATCCACAGCCTCACAGAGTTCACCTTTGTGTCTGAGGTCTCCACACCTAGGAGGGGATTTTCTCTATGCGTTGTCAAAATCTCACTGAGTTCCCAATCATTAAGAGGCACAGAGCAGAGAATGTGCACCTTCCTCAATGGGATAAGGAAAAAGAGATCCCAGTATTCATATTCATGATATTCAATGTGTCATCACCAGGTGCTCTCTCACGGGAGGTATTTCTACTACTTTTGTTTGTGAAGTTTTATTTATTAGTCTTACATCAACACTGCAATGAATTTACTGTGAAAATTCCCTAGTCGCCACACTCCAGCACCTGTTCGGGTACACTGAGGGAGAATGTAGCATGGCCAAGGCACCTAACCAGCACGCCTTTCAGACTATGGGAGGAAACAGGAGTACCCAGAGAACGTGCAAACTCCACACAGACAATGATCCAAACCAGGAATCAAACCCAGGTCCCTGGCGCTGTGAGGCAGCAGTGCTAGTCACTGTGCCACTGTGCTGTTAGGTTTTGCATGATGTGCCTGGTGATCAGCTGATGTAATTAAGTATGAAATGCTCATGAAAAAAAATCAGCCTGTTTGAACAGCGATTGACCCAGACGCTAGCCCACAGCAAGTGCTTCAAGGTCACTGCAAAGTCCTTCCTCATACAATGCTGATATGAAGCACTCAGATGCACTCTGAGAACAGAATTACAACCTAACCTTCTTTTATTCTGTATCTGGGCAAAGAAACAATGATAATGGGTGAACACATTTCAATCTGATAACTGGCCTTCAATGCATGCTGCTATCAGCTGTACTCAAGTAACTGTTGCTTGCTATACCATAATAAAAGCTATTATAGTTGCAAGCACTGGAGTTCAAATGTTTATCTTCCGATGCATCTGCAATTTACTTTACCCATTGTCGCGAGTGAAGAGCTAATCTATACACTGATAACAGCAACAAAGGAAAATATAGGCTTGCAGCAATTCTGTTTCCAGTCGCTTTATCATTCTTTCTGTTCAGCACCCTACGGAACTGTTTTAACAGCCCGGATGATACTGAGACCACACAACTCCCAACTTCCAGTCAGAACAGTAAAGGGGGTGCTACATAGTTCCTGGGATGGGCACAGAAACCAATGCAATGAATTTGGCGGCTGGATGTTTCTGGCCCTGCAGAGCGAGAGGCATTGCGATCAGTGTGGGTGGTACAGCGGTTAGCACTGTGGCCTCACAGCGCCAGGGTCCCAGGTTCAATTCTGGCCTTGGGTCACTGTCCGTGTGTACACGTTCTCCCCATCTTCCTCCAGATGCTCTGGTTCCTCCCACAATCCAAGGATGTGCGGATTGGGTTGATTGGCCGTGTTAAATTGACCCTAGTGACAGGGGGATGAGCAGGGTAAATGCGTGGGGTTGCAGGAAATAGTCCCTGGGTGGGATTGTGACTGGTATAGACTTGATGGGCCAAATGGCCTTCTTCCGTACTGTAGGGATTATATGACTGCTGTCTCACAGCGCCAGGGGCCGGGGTTTAGTTCGGGTCTTGGATGACTGTGTGGAGTCTGTATTTTCTCCCCGTGTCTGTGTGTTTCTTTATTCCACTCATTATTTACCACCGGTGGATAACACTCACCGCCACAACAGAAATGACATTCGAAAGCACACACCTGTGGCCTCGATCACTGTTAGTTCTCTCTTCCACCCACATCACCCAATCTACTCATTGCTGTCCATCAACTGGGAAGGTTTGTTTCACATTCTGTTACTTCCTTTGAGCGATATTTGTACTCCAGTCTCTTGCTGTCATTTAATACAGAACACAATCATCAGTGCCTGGGTGAAGAGTGGTCGCAATTAATTATAACGGTTGAAGTTTGCAATTAAGCTCCAAGTCTAACAAGCCTGAGCTAGTCAATTAACCCAAGGATAAAAGTGCGAGCAATATTTGAAGGCAGCAATACAGAGGAATGGCAGTGGGATCATCACACCTTCTTTCGAAACCAGGCCCTCATTTTAACAGGCACTTTGGGTTCTCTGGAACAGCTGAGTGCTGGTATGGTTTCAGTCCAGCATCGAGTACGGGTTTGCATGGCTCTGTAATTGTCCACTTCCTGCAAGATAACTACCCAGTAAAGCAGCTATGACTGCAAAGGTCGCCAGATAATTATGGAGGTCAGTCAATTCATCTCAGTTCACCCATTCAGAACGGCCCCAAAGTTTAGCCATGGAAAAGGACAAAGACTTGGATTTATACATTGCCTTTCACAATCAGGGCATCTCAAAGTGCCTACAAGTACTCTTTTGACATGTGATCATTTTGTGCACAGCCAGATCCCATAAATATCAACCGTAGAATCACAGAATCCCTACAGTGCAGAAGGAGGCCATTCGACCCATTGAGACTGCACCGAACACAGTTCCACCCCATAATCCCACGTATTTACTCTACTAGTGCCCCAAGGGCGTGATTTTACAATTGCATTTCCAGGCGCCAAAACATGGTAAAGTCGTGAGGTGAAGAGTATGATCTGTGTCTGCTTCTGCGCAGATTCCCCTTTATCAAGGCCTGAAAATGGACGCAACTGGAAATACATTTGCACACATTTAAATTGACTTAATGGGCTGGACGCCTAAACTTATCTGCATTTCCCCTTTTACCATCGCGTTTACCCATTCTGGGGGGTGGATGGGGTCTGCTGCCACTCTGCAGGTGATCGGTGGGGGGGGGGTAGTGGGGCAGGAGGTCACGATCAGTCTGGATAGCGGCGGGGGGGTGGATAAGAGGGACAGTTATGTTGTCGGGGTGGGGCGATGTCTGTGGGGGCCATCGTTCCTGGGCTGCTTTTTGTGACCCGGGAGCAATGTAGCAGGAGAGTGTTTTCCAATTTTTTTTATTGAGCATGCACGGTTGAAAGCTGCGGTCAGAGCAGCAGCGTTTCGGGCACGATTAGCCCCCGCCCACAGCTCGATTCAGATATGCGACTTTTTTTTCCGGCTGAGTGCGTACGCGGGCACCAAGAACAGGGTTTACAAGTTGGATTTGAATCATGCCCAGATTCAGCACTTAGAAACAAAATGGTAAAATCAGGCCCTAAGTGGTAATTTAGCATGGCCAATCAACCTATCCATCTTTGGACTGTGGGAGGAAACCGGAGCACCCGGAGGAAACCCATGCAGACATGGGGAGAATGTGCAAACTCCACACAGACAGTGACCCGAGGCTGGAATTGAATCTGGGTCCCCGGCACTGTGAAGCAGCAGCGCTAACCGCTGTGCCATTGTGTCCTTGCGTCCAGGAAATAAGAACAGAACTCATGTAACCTCAGGGGTCCGGAGGCCCTCAAGGCAGGAGGTCAATGCAAGAAGTGCGACCCTGACGATCTGACTGCAATGTCACAAATCACCTCACATGAGTATTCACAATCACCTTCAAATATCGGGTGGGATTTCATAGCCTCGCTCGTCCCAAAACTGTCAAATCCCGCCCATGGTCAACAGACCTTTCAATGTCCTGCCCTTCGCCCGCTCAGTGTGAGGGGCGGTCAAATTCCAGCCTTCACCTTCAATCAGCCAATCTCACGCTCTTCATAATTCACAACCTCATCACTCACCCATTAACAATCTCTTACATTCAGATCCTCTACCTCACCCTCACACAACTTTTTTATTCATTTGTGGGACATGGCTGTCGCTAGTGCCCAACATTTACTGCCCATCCCTAGTTCCCGAGGGCAGCTGAGAGTTAACTGCATGTCTGTGGCTCTGGAGTCCCATGTAGGCCAGACCCTGGTAAGGATGGCAGATTTCCTTCCCTGAAGAATATTAGTGAACAAGTTGTGTTTTTCTTTTTGTCTGTTTCTTTCTTTCAGAAACAGAAACAATGGTTTCATGGTCATTAGATTCTTAATTCCAGATATCCTTTTTCACTGAATTCAAATTCCACCATCTGCCCTGGCAGGATTCGAACCCGGGTCCCCCAGAACATTAGCTGAGTTTCTGCATTAATAGCCTGGCAATAATACCACGAGGCCATTGCCTCATTGAAGGAAGCCTCACACCCAAATCCTGCAGCTTCCAGGTATTACCAGTTATTCAGTAATGACTAGCCATGTCACAAAAACACTTTTTCCGCATGCTCACTGATGTTCTTCCCTCTATTTTGTCGCACAAGGTCACACAGTAGAGTGGCAGCTGGAGATAAGCACACCTACAATGGTGCATTGGGCAGGCTTGCTGCAAAGCTTGCTATCACCATCAGGAAACTCCCACTTGGCACAGAACGTGGAGGCTGCCCCTTCCAGTATGGAAGTGGTTGCCAACTCCCATCATAGCACTTGTAGACCCAACTATGACACACCATCTCGTGCACCAGGCCTCAGCTTCCACACAGCACAGGCAGGTGCCTCCCAATCTTTCGGTGAAAGCTCAGACCAAGAATGGTGATCTATGTGGGCCTTGGCAGAGGTGGCCACCACCAGTGTGCTATGCACCCCATCTCTTCAAAAGATTGCCACAGGAGATTGCTTACATTCTCCTGGATAGTCAGAAGCTTTTTCCCAAGACGGAAGAGTCAACCGGACAGTCAGAAGCATTTTCCCAGGGTGGAAGAGCCTATTAGTAGGGGGCACAGGTTTAAGGTGTGAGAGGCAAGGTTTAAAGGGGATATACGAGGCAAGTTTTTTACACAGAGGGTGGTGGGTGACTGGAACTCACTGCCGGTAGTGGGAGCAGATATGATAGTGACTTTTGAGGGGTGTTTGGACAAATACATGAATAGGATGAGATAGAGGGATATGGTCCCTTGGAGGGTAGGGGGTTTTACTTCAGTCGGGCAGCATGGTCGGTGCAGGGTTGAAGGGCCAAACAGCCTGTTCCTGTGCTGTAATTTTCTTTGCTCTTTGTTCCTAAAAAGGTAAATATGGCCTCACTTGAAAGCCAGCTTCTCTGACAGTGCAGTACTGCACCTGAGTGCCAGCCTAAATTATATGCTCATCTCTGGACGCATCAACAACATTTTGACACAAATACGAGATTGCAATCACTATTAAATCTAGATTCCATCTATTGACCATACGTTGTTTGAAGAAGCTTTGCCCCGGTAAATTATTAAGATGGTGTATCAACACCAGGAGGCTACAAGAGAAAAATGTAGCGCACCGGAGCCCTTTTGTAACCCACATTTCTGTATTCCATTCCAATATCCATCTCCATCACTGAAGAGTTCAGTGTTACACAAACATAAATCCAGCTGTGAGCTCTGATTTCCTGCTGTCACTAATGCTTTCTGTCCATTCCATCAATGGACATATCATTGTTTGCCCCAAAGTCAATTTCACAAAGGCCTGCTTGTTGCCAGTAAACTTAACAATTACAATGAACAGCCCAGTGAACTGTATTACACAGAGCAGAAACATCCCAAGGTTTGATCCCTGGTCCATGCTGTGTTCATTCATCTCAGCCAGGATGGTGAGTGAGGTCCTACTTCCACATATTTGAATACAGAGATGTAAAATCACCAAGGCTGCCACTCCTGATGGTTATACAATGATTCCTTCTGGAAACTGGATATGTAACCAGGTAACATGGTGGCACAATGGCTAGCACCTCTGCCTCACAACGCCAGGGACCTGGGTTCGATGCCCGGCTTGGGTCACTGTCTATGTGGAGTTTGTACATTCTCCCCATATCAGCATGGGTTTCTTCTGGGTGCTCTAGTTTCCTCCCACAGTCCAAAGATGTCCGGGTTAGGTGGACTGGCAATGCTAACTTGCCCCTTAGTGTCAGGGGAACTAGATAGGGTAAACACATGGGGTTATGGGGATGGGGCCTGGGTGGGACTGTGGTTGGTGCAAACTCGATGGGCCGAATGGCCTCCTTCTGCACTGTCTGATTCTGTGATATAAATGTAGTTGAAGACAGAATCAGAGATTGTTGACCATGGACACACATGACCATGTATGAAATCATCCCTGCACTGAGTAAGGGTGCAAACTTGATTACCACCAATTTATCATGAAACAGCACGCAACCCCCACCCCCCACCCTGCTGTTTTTTTAACAAGGTGTCAGAAGATCTGGAGTGAAACGCTGACTGTTTCTCGGGAGAAGCACACCGATTTTCAGTCAGAACTTGAGACTTTGCTATTTTTTGGGAAAATTCCACCCGGAGATCATGGGCGGGGTCTCCGTTCTCGTTCGCCCCACACCATTGCCAGCGAGAACAGGGGAGTTGGCACCCAGCCAAACCTCCATTCATAGCAGGGGGACCGGAGAATCCCAGCCAAGGATGGGGTCGGAGAAAGCTCTTGGCTTTTCAAACCGAGTTAAATCACCCTAAGAGCACAGAAACAAATTTTCAGTGTTGGTGCACTCATTCTTTTCATAATAGAGTGGACTTAAAAGTTTGCACTGGACCAAGATCTGTGGATAAAGAAACACAAAGAGCAGTAGCTGCAAACAGTTCTTGTTCATGGTAGGAAAAAAACACAGATTCTAAGCAACAGTAAACAATGTGCCACAGAGATTGACTCCAGATGCCATTTTATAATAAACACCATTCTGAATGGACTCTTCATCTCAACATGCTAATGAAGAAAGAGTGACTGAATTAAACCAAAACAGTATTTCTTGTGAAGTGATCTTGGATTTGATTTGTCTGCTGCCAAAACAAAACCGTTAATATCCAGTCATGTCAGATCAACGCCAGCAAAGGCACTCGCTTGTTCTCTCTTGGCAATCTGCAACCCTTGATTTTTTTTATTCTGGGCCGTTCTCGTTCCTCTCTAACAATACTGAATATCACAGCATCCCTGCAGTGCAGAAGGAGTTTGTTCGGCCCATCAAGTCTGCACCGACCGCAATCCCACCCAGTCATTATCCCTGTAACCTCACGTATTTACTCTGCTAAACTCCCTGACACTAAGGGGCAATTAATCATGGCCAGTCCGCTTAACACAGATAGCTTTGGAGGGTGGGCGGAAACCGAAGCATCCGGAGGAAACCCATGCAGACACGAGGAGAATGTGCAAACTTCACACAGACAGTGACCCAAGCCAGGAATCGATCCTGGGCCCCTGGCGCTGTGAGGCAGCAGTGCTAACCACTGTGCCACCCATTTCTGATTACACCCAAACCATTCCTTTCTTGGACTCAATTCTTCCAATTCACTTTGACACAAATGTAAATATTTTACAATATTTTAAAATTCCTTCTAACCAAATGGCAAGTGGCTTTTAAAACATCATTGTTGCAAAGCTCAGTGTTATTAGTCATTTAAATAGTTAGCATTTGTAACTTTTGGTCAGTGTGCAAAGTGGATTGGCCATGATTAATTGCCTCTTAGTGTCAGGGAGTTTAGCAGAGTAAATATGTGGGGTTACAGGGATAATGACTGGGTGGGATTGTGGTCGGCGCAGACTTGATGGGCCAAATTGCCTCCTTCTACACTGCAGGGATGCTATGATATTCAGTATTGTTAGAGAGAAACGAGAATGGCCCAAAATAAAAAAATCAAGTGTTGCAGATTGCGAACAGGGCCTTGGCTAGCGTTAATTGGTCAGTAAAATTGTGTCTAGTTGGGGAGAGTTGGGGAGGTTTGGGGGGGCGGGCGGGTGGGGAGTGGGAAACAGGGTGCTTCAAACTCAGATTCTCCACCTGAATCCACCTCTGGCCTGCGCATTACTGACTTTAACTGAGGTCAGAGGTGGGTGGGCGACCAACTCACACCAAAGAGCCAGGTTGGCATTTTAAATACTATAATGAAGTTCCCAGCCCCTCTCTTTTTCAGCTTTCCAGTGCTGGTTAGCTGGGTTCCGTCAGGGTCTCAGGAACACAGCAGCTACACCCAGGCAAGGAGCCCCTTTCCACCTACCTACTCGATCCAGCGTTTCTTTCTGAGCAGCTCCGGTGATAGGGTATGACCTCCCCCCACAATCATGGTCACCTTCCCTCGCCTGCCCAGGCCTACTACCACCCCTCCCTCCCCACGCTGAGCTCAACAGGACCAAGGTGCCTGCCTTTGGGCAGTACGAGAGGGCATAGGCTGGCACTGCCAGGATGCTGCTGCCCAGGGGAAT
Source organism: Carcharhinus amblyrhynchos (assembly GCF_965287045.1). Taxonomy (NCBI): domain Eukaryota; kingdom Metazoa; phylum Chordata; class Chondrichthyes; order Carcharhiniformes; family Carcharhinidae; genus Carcharhinus; species Carcharhinus amblyrhynchos. The sequence continues at coordinate 62,675,676 of NC_137335.1, forward strand.
CCCCCCCCCGAGCCACCTGGCAGGCCCCGATTGCGCCCCCCCCCCCCACCTCATTCACTCCAGTGGGGTCGACTCATTAGTTCCTGGTTAGTGGGGAGCTTGCGTAATCCCCGCAGACGTGAAGCATTCTGGCAGAGGGGAGATGCTAGACTTCCTTTCCGGGCCTGCTAATCACATTTAAATTCCATGCAAATGATTATTTAAATTGTTTTTGTGCCTCCCCACCGATTTCCGGCATGGATCTGACGCCACCGAAAATCCCGTGCTGGGAGATCCTAGTGGATTGGCTAACGCAAGAATCTCCCGGCCCGCTGCGCTAAAAATTAGCATAGCAGGATGGGAGAACGGTGTCCCGGGTGTATAACTCTCACAACAGGTATGTGATTCTGGGAATCTGCTGGAAGGTATAAGCCATAGAGCAGGTTTGACATCATTACACTTGCTTCCTCACCAAACTGCCGCACAGTTTACATGTCTAGTTTACTGCCTGAAAGTCGAAATACAGGTCCAATTCTTTGATAAGACATGTAGGTAACCAAGACATTTCCTGTTTTTTTTTGCATCTGGAAAAGGCAAATCAACAACTTTAAGATCGTAACAGTGTGTGAACTGATGGAACGCACAATCAGCTTCCACCAATAATCCAGCTTTAGATTTTTTTTCTGTCTTTCTCTTTAGATTTTCCCCGAGATATCATAGAAGTCAGGATGTGGACCTACCTCACAACCTCGCACCTTTCTGGTGCTCGTACCTGAGCGACACAAGACTGAGTTGGGGATGAAGTGTTACATCTCCCTGATTTTCCTTACCATAGTAAAGGTATGGTTCCCAAGCCGACAGACTTACTGCCATAAGCTTGAAACTGATGAATCAAACTATTGCCAGTACTGCTGCCTAAAACATTATGGTATACAAGCAAAGAGTTAACTGCTTTTACCAATTTTGCAGAAAGCTTGAACTTCTAGAATATTCTTACAACAAAGACCAGCTCCTTTCTGTACAAGACTCAAGAGTTTGGCAGACATCTACCCAGACACTATTGAGTCAGACTGGGAGCCAGGGTGCAGCTATCTTGGCAATGTCTCATGGTCACTCTATTTTTATTCCCATTTCTCCTTTTGCCTGCAGACATCACAAGTGACACTTATACTCGGGTTACAGGCCAAATATAGCATTCCTGGTCCCTGGCATTAGTTAATTCAGACAATCAGGTCAGCAAGGAGCAGTCTGCCCGACTTTGCAGCTCTGGTAGTTACGATAGTACAGTAAGAAGTCTCACAACGCCAGGGTTAAAGTCCAACAGGTTTATTTGATAGCACAAGCTTTCGGAGTCTCGCTCCTTCTTCAGGTGAGTGAGGAGTTGTGTTCACAAACAGGGCCTCTGTAGACACAAACTCCATTTACAAGATAATGATTGGAATGTGAGTCTTTACAGGTAATCAAGTCTTAAAGATACAGACAATGTGAGTGGAGAGAGGATTAAGCGCAGGTTAAAGAGATGTGTATTGTCTCCAGCCATCTCCACAGCATAGTTACAATAGCGTCAGGAAATTGTTTTTCAAAAGGCACTGGCATAGCTGGGTCTATCGAAACATCGCTGGTAAAATTCTAGTGGTAGGCCAAAGACACCCTCCAACTTAAACTGGTGTTAGAACATTAGGGGGTGAACAGCAAATGTGTCTGCCCTTCCCCCCGCCAACTGTAAATTGACATTTTCTTAAAACTGGAAGAGATGGCAGTTCCACTCTGTTCGCTGACCCCTCTTGTGGTCAAACATCCTCCTTAACTACACAGTTCAGACGCCGCATCACATTTATATAGAGGGTGACATACACTTGCCCAGCGTTGCTTCCAGTAAACGCACTGGTATCTTTGAAGAACATATCATGGGCCTTGGAAGTAGCTGCTATATGGCACTGCGTATCTCTAGGGAATCAATGGGGTTTTTTATTCATTCATGGGACATGGGCGTCGCTGGCAGGACCAGCATTTATCGCACACCCCGAGTCTTACCCGAGGACAGTTGGGAGTGCTGTGACTCTGGAGTCACGTGTAGGCCAGGCCAGGTAAGGACAGCCTTGTGTAAAGGGCATTACTGAACCAGATGGGTTTTTCTGACAATCGACAATGGTCTCATGGTCATCAGTAGATTCTTAATTCCAGATTTATTTAATTGAATTTAAATAGTCTGCAATGGCCAGCGAGGAGCAAATTTTGTTTGTCAGATTTTTGACGGCAGAACCACAATAGTAATAAATCTAACAACATTTGAGAAACACACACAGATCCTTTATTGGGTCTGTTATACCACAGTGTTTGCTTTAGTGGACTCGATTTTCACAATATCCACAAAACAACCAGGCACTGAAGTCAATAAACCGATAATAGATTTAGTTCTGAAACTGCTGCCAACTGTAACCTCAACTGAAGCAAAATGAACTTGAAAAATGTTTACAGATGGAATTGAAGGAACAAATCGACCCAACCTCTCTTCACTAACATTTAGCTTTCATGATATGGAGACGCCAGCGTTGGATTGGGGTGGGCAAGAAATCTCACAACACAAGGTTAAAGTCCAACAGGTTTACTTGGAATCACAAGTTATCAGAACGCTGCTCCTTTATCAGGTCAATGGATGAAGGAGCAGCTGTCTGAAAGCTCATGATTCCAAATAAACATGTTAGACTTTAACTTGGTGTTGTGAGACTTTTTACTAAGCTTTATGTGCATCTGGGAAGGAAGCCACTTTGCCTTAACAGCATCATGGAATGCCAATAGTTACTTCTGTACTGTTGGTTCCTCTCCAACCTAAGGGCGGCATGGTGACACAATGGATAGCACCTCTGCCTCACAGTGCCGGGGACCTGGGTTCAATTCTGGCCTTGGGTGACTGTCTGTGTAAAGTTCTCTCCGTGTCTGCATGGGTTTCCTCCAAGTTCTCCGGTTTCCTCCCACAGTCAAAAGATGTGTAGGTTAGGTGTATTGGCCTTGGTTAGCAAAATAATACTGCTTAGTATCCCAAGATGTGAAGGTTAGCTGGATTAGCCACAGTAACTGTGTCGGGTTATGGGGATAGGGTGGGGGAGAGGGCCTGGGTAAGATACTCTGTTGGTGAGTCAGTACAGTCTCAATGGGCCAAATGGCCTCCTTCTGCATTGCAGGGATTCTATGATTCTTCTATGATTTTAAGCATGTGCTGGTCTCAAACCAGTGAACGTAGGATAGAGGCATGCAAATTGGCTTCAAAAATAGAGGTATTGAAGACAAAAGCAGGGAAGTTAGGCTGAACTTTTATAAAGCTCTGGTTAGGCCCCAGGTGGTGTTTTGCATTCAGTTCAGGTCACCAGAATTCAGGAAGGACGTGAAGGTCCTTCAGAAGATGCAGGAGAGATTTACCAGAATAGTTACAGGGAGGAATGAGGTGGTTTAATTACAAGGTCAGGCTGGAAAATCTGGGCCTGTTCTCCTTAGATCAAAGATGATTGGCAGGAGGTGAACTAGATTATAACAGATGTGGATAAGGTCGATACGGGAAAATACTCCCATTCACTGACAGTAAGGACTGGAGGACACAGATTTAAAATGGAATGCCAATATTTACTTCCGTACTGCTGGTTCCTCTCCAATCTAAGGAAGGCGTGATGGTACAGTGGTTGGCCCATCGAGGCTGTACTGACTCACCAACAGAGTATCTTACCCAGGCCCTCTCCTCCGCCCTATCCCTGTAATCCCACACATTTATCATAGCTAATCCATCTGACCTACGCATCTTGGGACACAAAGGGATTTTTTTTATAAGCAAGGCCTATCAACCTAAGCTGCACATCTTTGGACTGTGGGGAGAAACCGGAGCCACCCGGAGGAAACCCACGCAGACACGGGGAGAACGTGCAAACTCCACACAGACATTGACTCAAGCCGGGAACCGAGCCTGGATCCCTGGTGCTGGTGCAAGAGGTGCAGGGGAATGTGAGGAGGAACATTTTATAATACAGTGAGTGGCCCATGAGGGTGGTGGGAGCAGCAATCGATGATTTGGAAAGGAAATGAAAAGGGGAATTGGAAGGGCAACTGAAGAAGATAAACCGGTGGGGATTGAGCACAAGAGGGGGGCTGACTCGATTGCTCTTCAGAGAGCTGATATGGGCTTGATGGGTCAAATGGCCTCCTTCAGTGTGATACATGACTCTAAATTTGCTGGATGCTCACATTGTTCGGAAAACCTGTGTGTATTATAAACCATACAAACAGGCTCTCTTTAGCATCAACACAAGTCGGTTCAACTACAGTTGGCTCAATTATGTGGAGCTTAAACATCTTGGCAGAAATTCTGCAGAAACACTCTCACATCATAAATAAAATTCCATTAGTTTCCCAAGATGCAAGATCTGCTTAGCAAGCAGAAAGGCAGAACGATCCTTACAGACATCTGCTAATTCGCATGTACAAACTCATCAGTAACTGTTTCTCTCACATCCACAAAGAAACATTTCTCTTAATTACAGAGCGATTTTAAAGCCTCAAATTCTGTTCACAAGAAGAAAGAAAACAGATGTTTGCATACTGCTGTCGAGGCAGAGAGGGGCTGGATCGGCTCACTGATGTTTGGGGGAGGTGTTCAATTGGATCCTCAAGTCGGCATAGCCAGCCTTATTGCCCAAAGTCAAAATCACCCCCGCTGTGTGTCTCAGTCCGGAGGCCCAACTCTGATTCAGGCAGATAGTAGGCTGATGCTTTAATACAGTACTGAAGGAGTGCTGCACTGTCTTTTGGATGAAGACCTCTCTTCAGATGGATATAACAGTTCTGCCACACCTTGACCGTAAATGATTTTGCCAAAAATAGAAATAACTAGCTCTGCTCGCAGTTGTTCTTTTCTTATTATAAGGAGGATGAGTTCTTATATTAGGGGGAGGCCAGCTGCCACGAATGTAAACCCTCAGAAAGTGCATGTGCCCAACAAAGGTTATACTTAGATCTTTGATTCCTGTCATTGGTGTTCTGCAATGCCCTGCAGTATGAATCATAGAATCATACAGTGCAGAGGAGACTCTTTGGCCCATTGAGTCTGTGCCCACCCGTAAGAAACCCCTGAACTCCCACCTTATCCCATTTACTTGGCCCATAGCCTTGAATGTTATGATGTGTCAAGTGCTCATCCAGGTACTTTTTAAAGGATGTGAGACAGTCCATCTCTACACCCTCCCAGGCAGCGCATTCCAGACTGACACCACCCTCTGGGTAAAAATGATTTTCTTCACATCCCCCTAAACCTTCTGCCCCTCATCTTGAACCTTTGTCCCCTCGTGACTGACCTTTCAACTAAGGGGAACAGCTGTTCTTGATCCACTCTCTCCATGTTTCTCATAACCTTGATGTGGAGATGCCAGTGTTAGACTGGGGCAAACGTAGTGAGAAGTCTCACAACACCAGGTTAAAATCCAACATGTTTATTTGCTAGCAAAAGCCACTAAGCTTTCGCAGCGCTGCTTCTTCATCAAGTGAGTGGGATTTCAGTTCACAAGCAGGGCACATAAAGACACAAACTCAATTTATAAAATAATGGTTGGAATGCGAGTCTTTACAGGTAACCACGTCTTAAAGGTACAGACAATGTGAGTGGAGAGAGGGTTAAGCACAGGTCAAAGAGATATGTATTGTCTTCAGACAAGACCATTAGTGAGATTTTGCAAGCCAGGGAAGTCATGGGGCTTACAGATAGTGTGACATCAACCCAAGATCCCGGTTGAGGCCATCCTCATGTGTGCGGAACTAGGCTATCAGTCTCTGCTCAGCGACTCTGCGTTGTTGTGTGTTGTGAAGGCCACCTTGGAGAACGCCTACCCGAAGATCAGAAGCTGAATGCTTGTGACCGCTGAAGTGTTCTCCAACAGGAAGAGAACACTCTTGCCTGGTGATTGTCAAGCAATGTTCATTCATCTATTGTTGTAATGTCTGCACGGTCTCCCCAATGTACCATGCTTCGGGACATCCTTTCCTGCAGCGTATTAGGTAGACAATGCTGACCAAGTCGCAAGAGTATGTACCGTGTACCTGATGGATGGCATTCTCACGTGAGATAATGGCATCTGTATCGATGATCCGGCACATCTTGCAGAGGTTGCTGTGGCAGGGTTGTGTGGTGTCATGATCACTGTTCTCCTGAAGGCTGGGTAGTTTGCTGCAGACATATTTGAGGTTGTGCAGTTGTTTGAAGGCAAGAAGTGGGGGTGTGGGGATGACCTCGGTGAGATGTTCGTCTTCGTCAATAACATGTTGAAAGCTCCGGAGAAGCTGTTGTAGCTTCTCCGCTCCGGGGAAATACTGGATGACGAAGGGTATTCTGTCCACCGTGTCTCATATTAGTCTTCTGAGGAGGTCGGTGCAGTTTTTCACTGAGGCACATCGGAACTTTTGATCGATGAGTCGAGCACCATATCCTGTTCTTGTGAGGGCACCTTGCAGTGTCTGGAGGTATCTGTTACGATCCTCCTCATCTGAGCAAATCCTGTGTATACGGAAGGCTTGTCCATAGGGGATGGCTTCTTTAACATGTTTAGGGTGGAAGCTGGAGAAGTGGAGCATTGTGAGGTTATCTATGGGCTTGCAGGACAGTGAAATGCTGAGGTGAGCATCCTTGATGGAAATGCATGTGTCCAAGGATGCAACCAATTCCAGAGAGTAGTCCATAGTGAGTCTGCGGGGGGATGGAACTTGTTGATGTCGTCATGTAGTTGTTTAAGTGATTGTTCACTATAAGTCCAAAGGAAGAAAATGTCATTGATGTATCTAGTGTATAGCATTGGTTGAAGGTCCTGTGCGGTAAAGAGATCTTGTTTGAACCTGTGCATGAAGACGTTGGCATATTGAGGTGCAAATTTGGTCCCCGTGGCTGTTCCATGTGTCTGGATGAAGAACTGGTTCCTGAAGGTGAAGACATCAAGGTCCAGGATGAAGCGGATGAGTTGTAAAATTGCATCTGAAGACTGGTAGTTGTCGGTGTTGAGTACTGAGGCAGTTGTAGCATTGCCATCGTCGTGGGGGATGCTGGCATAGAATACTGAGACATCCATTATGACAAGGAGTGCTCCTGGTTCAACTGCTCCATGTGTGCTGAGCTTCTGTAGGAAGTCCATAGTGTCATGACAAAAGCTGGGGCTTCTTTGTACAATGGGTTTCAGGATGCCCTCAACGTAGCCGAAGAGGTTCTCGCACAGGATCCCATTGCCTGATACAAAGGGATGGCCAGGTGTGTTTGCCTTGTATATCTTTGGGAGGCAATAGAGATCTCCAATGCGGGGAGTACACAGGGGTGAGAGCACGGAGGGTGCTGTGAAGGTCTGGATCAGTCTGTTGAGCTGATGGACGTGTTCTTTGGTCGGATCTGTGGGTTACTGTCTGTAGTGTTCCTCATTGTTCAGTTGTTGGTACTTCTTTGCCATAATCCGTTCTGTTCAGTATGACGATGGCCCCTCCTTTGCTGGTTTGATGACAATGTTGCGGTTGGTCTTGAGAGTGCGAATGGCTTTGCGTTGTGCTGGGGTGATGCTCGGGGCTGTCTTGTAAGTGCGGTTGATGAATCTGCTGTTGACACACCTCCTGACAGTTGGGCATACATGTCAAGTCGAGGACAGCGACCTTCTGGAGGAGTCCAATTCCACTTTTTCCTCTTCGGTTGCTGCAGTGCGGATCTCTCTGTCGGCTGTTCCGGTTCATTGGCTGTCTCATTGTATTTGCTGTTGGTCTCTTGTGGTTTGTGGAAGAAATCCAGCAGCCTCATTCGCCTGATGAATTCCTCTCTGTCCGCTGTGAGACTGATGGGGTCTATTTTGGTGGTGGGGCAGAAATTAAGCCCTCGGCTGAGAACTTCGATTCCATCTGGTTGAAGTGTGTAGTCCAACAATTTGACAATGGACTTCCCTGCAGTAATACTGTTTTCTACTGTGGTACCGGGGAAGGCTTGCTTGTTGCTGGTGGTAATGCTGAGTTTCTCAAGTTTCCTGTTCTTGGTGTGCACGTAGATGACGTAGTTCCTTTGTCTCGTCTGTTTGGATGAATGAACATCACCTGACAATCACTAGGCAAGACTGTTTTCTTCCTGTTGGGAAACACTTCAGCGGTCGCAGGCATTCAGCCTCTGATCTTTGCGTAAGCGTTCTCCAAGGCGGCCTTCACAACACATGACAACGCAGAATCGCTGAGCAGAGGCTGATAGCCAAGTTCCGCAGACATGGGGACGGCCTCAACCAGGATCTTGGGTTCATGTCACACTAACTGTAACCCACATGACTTGTCTGGGCTTGCAAAATCTCACTAACTGTCCTGGCTGGAGACAATACACATCTCTTTAACCTGTGCTTAACCCTCTCTCCATTCACATTGCCTGTACCTTTAAGACTTGATTACCTTAAAGACTCACATTCCAATCATTATCTTGTAAATTGAGTTTGTGTCTTGTGTGACCTGTTTGTGAACAGAACTCCCACTGATGCAGGACCAGCGCTCTGAAAGCTAGTGGCTTTTGCTATCAAATAAACCTGTTGGACTTTAACCTGGTGTTGTGAGACTTCTTACTGTCACTCCTCAGTCTTTGCTGCTTCAATGAAAACAACCCAAGCCTGTCCAATCTCTCTTCATAACTTAAATGTTCCATCCCAGACAGCATCCTGGAGTATCTCCTCCGCACCCACTTCAGTGCAAACACATCCTTTCTATAATGTGGCAACCAGAACTGCACACATTACTCTAGCTGTGGCCTCACCAAATTTCTATATAACTCCATCATGACTTCCCTACTTTTGTAATCTATGCCTCTGTTGATAAAGGCAAGTGTCCCCTATGCCTTTTTCACCACCCTACTAACAATCCTTCTGTCTTCAGAGGCCTATGAACAAACACGCCAAAATCTCTTTGTTCCACAGAACCTCCGAGTGTCATGTCGTTCCTTGTCCAATTATTCCTTTCTGAGTGTATCACCTCACACTTTTAAGGGTTAAATTCCATTTGTCACTTATCTTGGCGGTATGGTGGCATAGTGGTTAGCACCGCTGCTCCACAGCGCCAGGGATCCGGGTTTGATTCCCGGCTTGGGTCACTGTGTGGAGTTTGCACGTTCTCCCTGTGTCTGCATGGGTTTCTTCTGGGTGCTCCAGTTTCCTCCCACATTCTAAAAGACATGCTGGTTAGGTGCATTGACCTGAACAGGCACTGGACTGTGGGGATTTCACAGTAACTTCATTGCCGTATTAATGTAAGTCTTACTTGTGACTAATAAACTTTAAAAACTGCCCATTTGAGCATTCTGTCTATAATCTTTTTGTAGCCCTTAGACGGTATATTCATGGAACCAACAGACACAAGTAACTTCACTTTCAATTCTCCCTTCTTGTCCAAAAGACAAAGTGCACTGAACTCACAGATGCTGTCAGGCCTGATGAGATTTTCTGTTTTTTTTGCATGTTATTTGCATTTTCACTCATGTAGGATTCCCAATAGTAATATTTATTATAAACTCTGTATTATTCTGGATTAAGTATTTCTATGAAGTATCAAAATATTCTTCAGTTAAGATTTTAGATGACTTTGGATTTTAACTATGTTAGAAAAGAATCATAAATTCCCTACACTGCAAAAGAAGGCCATTTGACCCATCTGCATCGACTCTCTGATATAGCATCTTACCTGTGCTCACCCCACCATCCCACCCCATTCCCATAACCCTGGGCATTTACTCCACTAATCCACGTATCTTTGGACACTAAGGGGTAATTTAGCATAGTCAATCCACCTAACCTGCACATCCTGGGACACCAAGGGGCAATTAAGCATGGCCAATCCACCTAACATGGACATCTTTGGAGTGTGGAAGGAAACCGGAGTACCCAGAGGAAACCTAAGCAGATAAGAGGCGAAGGTACGGACTCCACACAGACAGCGACCCAAGTCGGGAATCAAACCTGGGTCCCTGGTGCCGTGAGGCATCAGAGCTAACCCCACTGTGCCTCTGCACTCTGTTCAGGCAGGCATCCAAATTTTTGCCCAAATTTTATGTTAAGGCGACTAAAATTTGCTCAGTTGACCGTTGCAACCATCACTCAATATTCGGCCCCACTGCACTGGTTTCGTTTGCCTGAAAAGACATGACCCTACTTGGTTCCTTCTCTAAGGAACCATGCCTGCTACACGATTTGCATCACGTTGAATCTCAAAATTGCAATCATTCCGAAATCTTTTCAAACATTGCTTGGTTTGTTTCCCTGGATCCTTTAATCTGTTATATTCATTCTGTTCATAATTAAACACAGTGACCCAACAATGGTGATGAAAGATCAAAGGATACTTTATGGCAACCAATGCTCTTTAATGCAAACGGACTTTGAAATTGTAATTATTTCATTTGCAGTTTCAAAGGCCGATGATATCATTTCCTATTTATTTTAGCCTACTGCATTGTGGCTCCCATATATTACCATTCTGGCTTAATTATTCATTTTCCTAATGCATTATTCAATCATTCATGTATGCACTGCCTATAGGTCGGTCCTTAGGCACACTGTCTGCTGACGTTTCATCCTGGGTTGTTTCCCTTGGCAGTTCTTTGTCAGTGGTGGTTTGCCGCTGCCTTCCCACGGGCAAGGCAAGGAGATATAAGTCCACCGCAGAAGAAATGGGAATTGAACCCGTGTTGTTGGTGTTAATTTGTTGGCCAACAGAGCGAACTGGTGCCAGCACTCCCTTATTATTGTTCCTTTTCCTGCAAGTTGTATTGTTGTTTCTTAGATAATATTGTTGGCTCTTACACGCTACAGTTTCAGTGTTATAGAGGTTTACAGCATGGAAACAGACCCTTCAACCCAACTTGTCCATGCCTCCCTTTTTTTTAAAAGCCCCTAAGCTAATTCCAATTGCCCGCCTTTGGTCCATATCCCTCTACACCCATCGTACCCATGTAACTATCTAAATGCTTTTTAAAGGGCAAAATTGTACCCACCTCTACTACTACCTCTGGCAGCTTGTTCCAGACACTCACCACCCTCTGCGTGAAAAAATTGCCCCTCTGGACACTTTTGTATCTCTTCCCTCTCACCTTAAACCTATGTCCTCTGGTTTTAGACTCCCCAACATTTGGGAAAATATATTGACTATCTAGCTGATCAGTGCCCCTCATTATTTTGTAGACCTCTATAAGATCACCCCTTAGCCTCCTACACTCCAGAGAAAAAAGTCCCAGTCTATCCAGCCTCTCCTTATAACTCAATCCATCAAGTCCCAGTAGCATCCTAGTAAATCGTTTCTGCAATCTATCTAGTGTAATAATATCCTTTCTGTAATAGGGTGACCAGAATTGCACACAGTATTCCAAGTGTGGCCTTACCACTGTCTTATACAACTTCAACATGACATCCCAACTCCTGTATTCAATGTTCTGACCAGTGAAACCAAGCATGCCGAATGCCTTCTTCACCACTCTGTCCACCTGTGACCCCACTTTCAAGGAGCAATGAACATGTACCCCTAGATCTCTTTGTTCTGTAACTCTCTCCAACACCCTACCATCAACTGAGTAAGTCCTGCCCTGGTTCAGTCTACCAAAATGCATCATCTCGCATTTTTCTAAATTAAACTCCATCTGGCATTTGTCAGCCCACCGGCCCAATTGATCAAGATTCCATTGCAATTGGAGATAACTTTCTTCACTGCCCACTGTGCCACCAATCTTAGTGTCTTCTGCAGTCTTACTAACCATGCCTCCTATATTCTCATCCAAATCATTAATATAAATTACAAATAACAGTTAGTCTGAAATGGTCACATATTTGATTGTTCTCTTTGACTATCATACCTGAACCTCGTGGGGGCCCAGCACAAATCCCGCAATGTTGGGAAAATTCCGGGAGAGGCTGGAAAAGCAATTCATGCCGGATGCCAAACAGTTTATGATGTTCCCGGGGCCTCCCAACAGATCATAAAATCTTACACTGCAGAAGGAGACCATTCAGCCCATCAAGTCTGCACCGATGTGCCAGATCTTATCCCCATGTATTTATCCTGCTAGATCCCCTGACACTAAGGGGTAATTTAGCACGGCCAATCCATCTAATCTGCACAGCTTTGGACTGTGGAAAGAAACCGGAGCACCCGGAGGAAACCCACACAGATATGGGGAAAACATGCAAACGCCACATAGACAGTGACCCAAGCTGGGAATCGAACCCGGGTTCCTGGCACTGTGAGGCTGCCCCAAAACCAGGTTCACACCCAGCCAGGGTGTGAATCTGACATTCAAAACTGGCTTAAGGCCGAATATTCTGGGAATGTCATAAGTTGCCACCCACCAGTGTGATATAGAGCTGGCGGGCGTCATTACTGGTCTCCACATGATGACCACACTTGTGGCTTATAGGCCATTGAAGTCCCCAAGTGGCTTTGGACACGGTAGGACAGAGCCATGCCAACCTGGCACTGCCAAGGGGGTAGGCCCAAGGAGTGGGGGCAGAAGGGGAAGGGCCAGAAGGGGTGGAGCCTGAAACAGCCTGAAGGGGAAACCCATTGAGAGGGTCCCTATGCTCCAATGTTGGTGAACATTGAATGGGGTGGTCATGATGGCGAACATCCAAAGGGCTGGAGGGCTCTGAAGTCCTCTTGACAGTGGGGGAAAGAGTCTCTTTGAATTAAGTTTGAATGTTAGGGGTGCGCTGCCAGGCTTGCTGATGTGTTTAAGTCCCGCCCTTCACAATTACATGCCTACCCTCAAAAAGGTGGCAAAGTGTGGGCAGATCATCCCGAAATACCTGCTTATTTCTCTGGGCAGAAACACACTAGTTTTCTGACTGAACCTGACACTTTGCCATTATTTTGGGAGATTTGTACCACATATCTGTCATCATACCACCGTGAACTTGAAAGTTATTGAAAATTATGCACTCAGCAATGTCAGTTTTTCCAAATTGCAGGTACAAAGTGTTTCATTAATAAATGAACAAAGACTTGTATTTGCTTTTCAGAATGTCTTGCTAACACTGAAAGGGGTGCTGCCCGTGTAACAGGTGGAATATAAATTGAAGTTACAAAACACATACAAATTCAGATCATGTTCAGATGAACTTTACTAATTAAAATGCTTTGTACCTTAATTTTTTTATCACTTTTTTTTAATCAGAGCTGTTTAGAACAGATGAAATAGCTGTGAAAGCTGTTCCAAAAACACTAAGCAGTGAGTAGTCCACAGAATGAGACAACAGCTACAATTGTAAAACCAGAAAGCTCTTTTCATAAATCAAACAAATTCAACATAGCCATGAGTTTAATCAGTGCAGAAAAGATGGTTAGGAAATGCAGTCATATAAAGTACTGCATTATATGACTACAGTATATAATGGAGACAACTAGGGTCTCGTCCACTGGCTCGACAGCCCCAAAACCACCACGTTAAGAGCCCCACAGGGATTGGACATCAGTGGGCCTTTCCCAGGAAGATGTCCTCCGTACTGAGAGCTACCAGTGTGTCAGGTGTCAGCAGCTCTACTGAACAGCAGCACCATCAGAGAGGCAGTGGCTGTTGCCAGTGAAACACTCACTTGATATCTCGAGCCACTGATGGACCCAGGTCACAGGTGAGTGATGGTGAGAGGGGCCATGGAGCGGGAGTCATGGTGGAGAGGGGTCAACAGCATTGCAGGGTGGTATCTCTCAGCAGGTAAACACCACCACCCCCACCACCCTGGCCCCTGATGTCCCATGGCCTGGTCTGTCGATCAGGCATCAAGCGCCTTTGAGCGAGTGAACCCGTCCCCCCACTCAGAAGCCCCCAAGCAAGCCCTTGGTTTGGTTGTCGTGCACTCTGTATGGCAAGCATATTTCCCCCCCCTTACCCCCCCCACCGCTGCTTCCCGCCATGCCCACTGCTGGGTTACACCAGCGGCGGCAGGATAGCCAGCCTCTCATCCATTGACTCTGTCTACACTAACCGCTGCCTCAGAAAAGCAGCCAGCATAATCAAGGACCCCACACACCCCAGACATACTCTCTTCCATCTTCTTCCATCAGGAAAAAGATACAAAAGTCTGACCACACATACCAACCGACTCAAGAACAGCTTCTTCCCTGCTGTCATCAGACTTTTGAATGGACCTACCTTGTATTAAATTGATCTTTCTCTACACCCTAGCTATGACTGTAACACTACATTATTAACTCTCTCCTTTCCTTCTCTATGAATGGTATGTTTGTCACTATAGCGCGCAAGAAATAAATACTTTTCACTGTATACTAATACATGTGACAATGCTTTTCATTGCATACTAATACATGTGACAACAATTCAAATCAAATCAAAGCCATAGACCCTTAAATGGACAATTAAAATTTTCTCAATTGAACATAAGAACATAAGAAATAGGAGCAGGAGTAGGCATCTAGCCCTTCAATAAGATCATGGCTGATCTGAAGTGGATCAGTTCCACTTTCCCGCTTTCTCCCCATAACCCTTAATTCCCTTGTCTATCAGAAACCTATCTACCCGTGACTTAAATATATTCAACGAGGCAGCCTCCACCACTTCAATGGGCAGAGAATTCCAGAGATTCACCACCCTTTGAGTGAAGAAGTTCCTCCTCGACTCCATTCTAAACTGTGCCCCCCCCCTTATTTTGAGGCTGTGCCCTCTAGTTCTGTTTTCCTTTCTAAGCAGAAAGAGTCTCTCTACCTCTACCCTATCTCGCCCCTTCATTATCTTGTAAGTCTCCACAAGATTCCCCCTCAGCCTTCTAAACTCCAACAAGTACAGGCAGTCTATTCAATCTCTCCTCATAAGCTAACCCCCTCATCTCTGGTATCAGCCTGGTGAACCTTCTCTGTAGTCCCTCCAAGGCCAGGGGCAGCAGAGTAAGAAAACTGTCCATGGATTGTCCCATCATAGACTTAATTGGGGCAGTATTAGGAAAAAGTTGGGTTCCCCACCCACTGCGCTCCCATCTGATTAAATGACTCCCACCACCAAATTCCCAACTGAGGAAGGCATTAACTTCTGCCCTATGAAACAATGAATGCTTAATATAGAGCAGCAATGAAATTGGGAAAAGGCTACGTTGACTGTACAGAAGCAATACACAGAGCTATTTTTCCAATGGTAGGAAGTCTTTCAGCATTCAGCATAAGAGAAGTAAATTCCAGCTTCTGAAGTGAACCTAAACTGGGGCTGGACTTCGATCTTCTGGGTGTCCCTTTTCCAAACACAAGTGATTTCATTGACACACACAAAGTGCTGTCAGTGGGGAGTTATTCTCCTCATATACGTCAGTGTGGGACATTCATTTTCGCAAACTGTTTCCACACTTAATTCAAGACTAATTCTGTAATGGTAAACCGAAAGGCTGCAGATGTTGAAGATATCAAATCAAAACAAAACATGCTGAAAGGGCATGGAACCTGGAACAAGGAAGATAGAAGGTGCAGACTGAAAATAACTATTATGTGCTGACAGATTGCTCACACCAAAAGGTCAACTTATCCCTTTATAGATTCGAACAGACTTCCTGTATATTTCTAGCATATTTGCCTTTTAGTTCTTAATCACCTGTCATTGACCACTAGAGGGTGTTTGTGCTCATAATGTTGGTATTGACAGTACATGTGAAGCACATGTGAAGACTTAAATAGCTCTACATCCACAATCACATCTGTAATGCGCACACACTGCGCCAGAGCAATAGACTTGGTGGATGAGGTGCAGGATGATGGCTGCGAACATCCACCACACTGAGTTAAGGAAGGCTGCCACAAATTCCAACTTCGACAGGGAGACAAGGAAAATCACCTTTGGGATTCTCCGACTTTCTGCTGTCCATTGGTTGCAGAATCCATCCTGTACAACGTATAAAACTGCACAGAGCTACAACACTGAGTGTCATCCTTGCAGTTGCTACGCTTAACATCAGAAATTCAGAAATGTACTTCTTTGCAAAATTTCCTTTTGTTCTACCTCACCGACTCGGTCAGCATAATCTGATACATTGCGAAATGACTTAATAAGATGCTTTGTCACTAACTAAAGAAGTTCATATCTAACAGCGGTGCCAATTTCAGATTGTATCTGTTGAATAGAACAGGCTTCCACAGGCATTGATTAGAACTGGGATGATGGACTTTCCTTTATCATTGCTTGCTGCTATTTGTTTATTTCCTAACTTTCCTTGACTGACTTGAATCCCAAATCAGTGCCAATATGTACTTAGACACAATTAATACTGGGGATAATCTCGAATGGGATAAATTTATACATTTCCCAACATCCCCCTCTTGCCTGTAATCTCTGTGTATGATAACATGTCAGCACATGCCAAACAATTCCCCCACTTTGCACATGAATGCAAAATCATCAAAATGGCCAAAAAGAATGGAGGTCAAATTTTCAACTTTACCGGACCAAATCTGCTACAATTGCATTAACAATTATAAAGAGAGGCTGGTTAGGCTGGGACTTTTTTCCCTGGAGCCTAGGAAAATGAGAAAACCTTTATAAAGGTTCATAAAATCATAGATAAGGTAAATAACCAATGTATTTTCCCCAACGGTAGCGAAGTCCAAAACCAGAGGGCATAGCGTTAACATGAGAGGGGAAAGATTTAAAGGGGACCCGAGGGGTAACTTTTTCACACAGAGGGTGGTGCGTATATGGAATGAGCTACCAGAGGAGGTCGTCGAGGCGGATACAATCATAACAGTTAAAATATATTTGGAAAGGTACATGGATGAGAATCTGGGGGGGTGGTTTTATACTTTGCTCAGGAAATTATCCAAACAGAATCAAACGTAAATGATGGCACTTGTGGCAAAAGACCACTGCCGCAAGACCATTTTCAAACACACTGTTTTAAAAAAGAACTGCATCATTGGTTGGATAGGCCCATCTGCAAACCTGCCAGGCAATAATTATGGGGAATTATCCAAAATCACCGAACATAACTCCCACAAATTAAGGTAAAATGAATCACTGAATTAAATCCCAGTTTACTTTTTTGTTTTGATCAGTAGATAAAATTGACCTTTATTTCTCTGGCATAGCAATTGACTCACAACATTGTTGTAATTTAGCATTCGCAATGGCTAAGTTGAGCACTCTCTCCTGGCAGGTGTAACCAAACTGGTATAAAGAACAGAACAATTTGTTGGAGATATTAAAAAGCACCTCCTGTTTAGTGAAAAGAACTTTCAGTTTGCCAATTGTTCAGATTAGGTGACCATCCAGTTTTATGTATCTTGACATATTTGCATCCTCCAGCACTTTATGGATTATGTTCCGGATTATATTATGGAGATGCCACTTTGGACGCCTCCCAAAAACTCTGCACGCAATCCATTTGCCCGATTCAAATCTAAGCGTAGCAGATCAAAGCAGAATGCACGACTGAGGGTGGAATACGCAGGAGTGATGATATTCCGAGCATTGCAAACCACCTATAGGTATTTCATCACAGTCAGCAAGACATTGTACACTGGTGATGTGTCTCCACAAGTGCAGCTGACAACAGGAATTGTCCTTGAAATACTGCTTGCGCACCATGTATGTGTAATTCCTCTCTCCTTTAGGCAAATGCGCAAAGCCTTCATGATCACTGAATCAGCAACCTGCTCAATACAGCAAAGTGTGGCTGCTGAATGATTCATGTACGCCAGCATTTTAGGAGTTCAAGGGAGCAGCAATCATTAAACATAAAGCGACTGAAATCAGAGAAGGTCTCTACCTGGCATGGACTTCACTGTAGATAATCCCAAATAGCCTTGTTTGCTGGAGTTGGAATGTTGTAAAAAGTCTGACAACACCAGGTTTAAGTCCAACCGATTTTCAGTTGGACTTAAACCTGGTGTTGCCAGACTTTTTACTGTGTTTACCCCAGTCCAACGCCGGCATATCCACATCATGACTACTATCGACGTTGGAATGTTGGTCAGAACACTGGTGAACACCACACCCTCATTTCAACAGGATCCACTTAACATCCATTCAAGCGGGCACGCAAAAGGGCCTCATTCTTGCATCGCTTCTGAAAGATGGCGGGCGCCACTGGCAATGCAGTGCTGCCTCTGTACTGCACCAAAGTGTTAACCCACATTATTGACTACAATCCTCAAGTGGGACTTAAACCCAAAACCTTCTGACTCCCCAAGGCAGAAGTGATGCCAAATGAACCAAACCGACAGTTAAAATTTCAAATATGTATGTGTTATCCGAATACATCTCAAGCACAGTGTTTTCACACAGTAATTGTGGATGAGGGAAGTCACTGGGCTCAACTCAGCACGTTCATTCAGAAGGACCTGAAAGCCCTCCATTTAAATGGTTCTTAAATGATTCCAGAATTGCAGCTTCCAATATTCCATCTGGAAGTTCCTGCTAGATATCTCTCACACTTTCAATGAAGAAGGAGTTGTTGATAGAAGTCCAAGATTTGCAGGTTTACAGTTTAAACCACCTCCCTACCGCTCCCCCCTACCCCCCACCCACCCCACCCCATGCTATTCTCAGTTTAATTTAAAATAATTGTTCTTACTTTGATCAGATCTGTTCTTTAATAAATTGTTGCACTGTTAGCTTAATACCTATCTAGTAATGCATTAGACCTATATTTAATTAATATCCTAAAATGTGACCCAATGGGAATAACAGCAAAAGTAGCAACAGCCATAGTAGCTATATCCATTAAAGTGGCCACTAATGGCCATTCTACTCTCTGTATAAAATGCACTTCGCCATGTTGCCAAGTACATTAAATTAGTAAAAACTGGGAAATTCATGCCTTAATTTTTCATAAGAGAGGGGATTAAGGGTTATGGGGAGAGGGCGGGAACGTGGAACTGAGCCACGACAGATCAGCCATGATCTTATTGAATGGCGGGGCAGGCTCGAGGGGCCAGATGGCCTACTCCTGCTCCTATTTCTTATGTTCTTATGTTCTTAAATCCCACCTATGGAAATAAAAAAAACATACTTGGTAAACACCCATTCCTTTAGCCTGAATTCAAAAGGAACCTCAGCAGACTTCCTCATGGTATGATTCTCGGTCATTGGCAGTATTGAAAATAATGTTTTTGGTATGTGATGTATGGGAATATACAAAAACATCAGACAGAAAAAGACAACTGAGCCATCTGGCTTTCCCCATATAGTTGTGATGTCTAATACAGCGCTCCTTATTTCCCAGGTACCATTTAACCCCCTTGGAGAGGTGGAAAAACCAAACCAAGCCAAAAAAATCCAAGGCCAATTAAAGAGAATGAATAAGCAGAATAGAATTCCATTCCTCCCAGCACAGTTCCTGGTTGGTAACAGTTTGTCTGAATCCAAGGGTGTGGTCAGGCTTAGTATTGGGCCAATCACAGAATCTCATGACACATCGCCCTGTGTCTAATCTCCAAACAACCTATCCAATTATTCTCAACCTTCCGACAAATGATGATCAAATTTACCTGATCTAGTATCACAGTAAAAGCAATTTTTAATGTTGCGTTAAGATGACAAATGCACAGAGCCCTGGTCAAACCCTAACCTGAAAAACTATATTCAGTTATGGGTGCTAAGCCTCAAGAAGGATGACTTTGGACAGGGCATAATGTCGACGCAACAAGATTATACCAGCGCTTGAAGGGTGAAGTCGTGAAGGCAGGTAACATATTCTTGGTTAATATTCCCTCAAGTTTAAAAAGTTGAGAGTGATCGAACTAAGTCATAAATATTTACAGCATGGAAATAGGCCCTTCAGCCCAACTTGTCTATGCTGCCCCTTTTTTTAACCCCTAAGCTTGCCCATTTTGGGCCCATATTCCTCTGTATCCATCTTACCCATGTAACTGTATAAATGTTTTTTAAAAGACAAAATTGTATGTGCCTCTATTAGTACCTCGGGCAAGTCCGAGCAAAGTTCAGAAAAGGTACAGCTTAGAAATCCAAATGAGGTTTTTTAAAGGTAGTTGTCTGACTTATTCTCTGCTCAAGGAAGCATTAGAGAAGGTTAAAAACATGTTTGTGAATACCTTGGAATTTGTTTTTCCTTTTTACTTAACGTGTTCTCTTTTAAGCAACAGATGAATAACTGTATTGGCTCCAATGGTTCAAGAGGTCATATGGCAAAAATGTCACATCAAAAATTCATGCACTAGGTGCACACAGCCCTATCTGAAGACTGGACAGCTCTATCAGCGGCACAATGGTTAGCACTGCTGCCTCACAGCGCCAGGGACCTGGGTTCAATTCTCAGCTTGGGTCACCATGTGGAGTTTGCACGTTCTCCCTGTGCCTGCGTGGGTTTCCTCTTGGTGCCCTGGTTTCCTCCCACAGTCTAAAAATAAGTGGGTTATGTTGATTGGCCATGTTTAATTGCTCCTTAGTGTTAGGGGGATGTCAGGGAGATTAGTAGGGTAAATATGCAGGGTTACGGGGAGAGGGCCTGGGTGGGATTGTGGTCGGTGCAGGCTCGATGGGCTGAATGGTCTCCTTCTGCACTGTAGGGATTCTATTCTATAGAGTGAGAAGTCTTAATAAGTCACTGTAATTACTGAAAATAGGCTTCCGTGAGCTCTGTGTCAGTGCGTTCACAACGAAAATAACTGCAAACAGACTGGGCCTACTGGTAGACCCCTGAGCATCTTCTCAATAAGTTCAGCCTGGGGTGATCTGATACTTGCCCTTCAATTAAAACGGCACATTAAGCTTCAAATTGTTGGCTGTTACAGAAATAAATTTTAGAAAGGGGAAAGAAGAGGGTCTTTTCCAAAACGTATTTCCTTTTGTTGCCCTACATTTTGATTAGGTTATTTTGATCTTCCCGGGTTACGTATGATGGATTTAGCTGTCACACCTGCAGCTGTGACCCAGATTTAATTCTACCTTTATAACACCTTGGCACAATCTTCATTTAGCTTAAAGTGCCATCATAGCTCAATAAATGGAGGTCATACATGTTTCATTCAATCTCTCATGATTATTAATTTTAACCAAGTATGTCGATCCGGTGTGTTGGAGGGAGGTGGCAGGTCCCTGTGACACAGCAAGCATGGGGCTTGAACCATTTTAATGCCTGAGACTCATTAATCATGTTTATCACAATTATCACATTAGCCTACTGTGTGGCTGAATAGCAGCTTGTGTCAGAATGTCACTGATATAGAAGTTGCCCGAATCATTTGAATGTTCTCCTGATTTAAAGTCATCTGCAAAAACAAAAGTGCAAATGTGGGGCAGGATTCTCCAGCCATTTGGGGATTTTCTGATCCTGCTGCAGTGAATGGAGTTTTGCCTGAGTGCCAAATTCTCCAAGCTCGCTCGCGGTGGTGGTGAAAGGCCAGAAAATTCTGGCCACGATCTGAGAAGAAGGAACTTTCTCACGCTGTGTGTGGTTCTAGTCTGGATTGCACTGCCAGGAGGTCTAGTGGAGGCAGTTTGAACGAGGCATTCAAGAGGGCATTAGATGATTTGAATAGAAGGATTGTGCAGGGCTATGGGGAAAAGGTAGGGGAATGTTGGCACTAAGTCAATACGCTCATTTGGAGAGCCGGTGCAGGCAGGATGGGCCAAATAGCCTCCTCCTGCACTGTAACAATTCTGTGATTCAGTGCAGGATGAAGTGCTGACAGATGTAATGGGTTCAATGAGTGACCATGGGATTTTGTTTTTACTTCCCATATAAGTTTTTTCCTTTTAAGCAAAACACATAACCCAATACTATCTTCAATGGCAGCAAGAAATCATAGTAAAATAACATTCCATAAATAATCCATACATCGGATGAATGGTGCCCTCAATAAACCACAGGAACTGCTACAAATAGGCTTCTCTGAAATCTGGGTCATTCATAGGAACATAAGGGTTTTATGTACATTTCAGTGCGGGGGGATGAACTGGTCACTAAAACTGAAGTGCAAAGCAAAGGTGTGATCTTCATTAGTTGGGGTGTGCACAAGCTGAATTTAGGATAGCCCACTGGGGAAAGAGCCAAACCTACAATAATAAGGCTCAGCTGAGAGCTCAGACACCCATTGTTCTTGTTGGATCAGCTAAAGCCCAGAGAAATCATTGCTTGTTTGACAGCTGTAGCTCTCTGATCTCTGCCGTAAATTCCTCAATGTTTAGTTATACAAGATTAAGTGGTTACAAGGGCTTGTGGTTTCTATTATTGATACTCTAAATTGTCTGGATGCCTGACATGCAGTGAAATGACTTTTTAAACATAGTGACAAATCTTGAATAAATGACTTTTTAAAGCTTTTGTTTCTACAGATCCGATTATCACCGTAAGTTCAATCTTTTCTATTGAGGAAAACAAAGGCGGGTTTAAAGGATTGATAATTGCAGTGGTAGAAATAAGATAAAGTTTTAACTAGGTTTAATTTAATGTTTCTTTGGAAGGAAGGGTAAAACCTATAGTTAGATTCATGCTGGACAAAGGTGTGGGAGGTGGTTTCAATTCCAGCTGTGTTTCTATTTTGCTTGTAGTGGGTTGCAGCGCAAAGGCTAAATAAACTAGTCGTGGTTGCTTAGTAATCGGCAGCCTTAAAAAGACAAAAAAAAGGTTTTTTGTTCTTACTTTAGTTGAATTTGTGGGCAGTTAAAGAAGGACATGAGGGGGTGAACATCTCAACTCTGCCAGAAGCAAAAATGGACCGGACAGGAGCTGCAAAGAGACAGGCTTCCCAAATATAACCAGAGAATTGGAACAAAAAGAATGTCTTAAGCCAACTGAAGTTAAGGGAACAGATACCAAGGTATCATCCTTAAGAATTTAAGGAAGAGTAAATAAAGTGTTCTGTGTTAAAGAGTTGAGATTTAAAGTGGGAAAGCAGACTTCAGGGGTAAATCAAAATCATGATGCCATTTTAATAGAGTCTGGAAATTGAGAGTTAAAACAATTGTGAATGATTTGCACAGTGGTCAAGACAAAGAAATCCTAAAGGGGTGGTGCAAAACCAGAATACTGGATTCGCTGTAAAAAGTGGAGCAGAAGCTGTGTTTAAAAGAGGCATTTGGAAAAGCTGGACTGGATCGCGGAATGCAAACTGTGAATGGGAAGTCATTATTGTGAAAGGTTTTAAAGCATGTTTTTGGGAGTGGAGTTTGGAGTCTTTCATCATGAGAAATCCACTTTGGTTCAGAGCGGAGTGCGTGTATTTGACCACAGCTAATCTATGTGTTTACAGAGACTTGTGTTAATGAGACCACTGTAGCTTCAGATGTATTTTGTAATCCATGTTCATATTAAAATCTGAGAGCAATTGTTAAGAAAAGCGGGGAGTAAAGGAGGATTGTCTCATAACCCAACTTTTCATATCCAATAAATGTTTTCTCCTTCTGTCAAACCTAATTAGCGATCCCATCCCTATTCTTCCAGGTTTTATTAAAAAAAAGTTAAGGCCTTCTGAGCCAGGGTTCATTTCTGGAATCTTCCCCTCCAATTATAATACCACCTGGGATCCTAACATTTGATACAGTGTACAATGGGCTTGGAAGTGCCACAGTGAAGTAGAGGAGACATGAGTAGCAGCTTTTAAAGATTCCCTCACACAGGATAGAGCTCATTACTCCTCTGAAAGGCTGTGAATCACAACTCTTTAAGAACTTGGCCCATCTCCATGAAAATTACAGAGGGGGTAGGACGATGCCTATCTCCACAATGGAGCCAGCCAGGTTGGGAGTGCTGAGTTCAGGCTTTCGACAGGAACCAGGCCACAACCTTTGAAGGCAATCCTGAAAATCGGACTGCCCGGAAATGGAGTCAGGAATCCCAGAATTGGGCCCTGCCAGCTACATTTAAAGAGCTCTCGAGTCATCAGAACTCAGGGGAAATTTAGCCTATGATGTTAAGTGAGTCTTTCAGTGCAGCTTTGCATTGCAAACCAGCTGATGCCCCCGAGAGCAGACACAAAGGAAATTAAGGAGTGTGGTGACTTTCACAGACACTGGAAAACCCCTCCACACTGTGGGCGGCAGAGTAGCACAGTGGTTAGCACTGCTGCCTCACAGCACCAGGGACCCGGGTTCGATTCCTGGCTTGGGTCACTGTCTGTGTGGCGTTTGTACATTCTCCCCGTGTCTGCATGGGTTTCCTCCGGGTGCTCCAGTTTCCTCTCACAGTCCAAAGAAGTGCAGGTTAGGTGGATTGGCCATGCTGTGTTGCCCTTAGTGTCAGGGGGACTAGCGAGGGTGGGTTATGGGGATAGGGCTTGGGTGGGATTGTGGTCAGTGCAGACTCGATGGGCTGAATGGCCTCCCTCTGCAGTGCAGGATTCTATTGTTCTAACCTCCGTCTCCACTTATTTAGTAGGCAGCAAGTCCTGTTGTAGGATGGAATGAGTGCCCCCCCCACCATGATCCAAGAAAAGTGACAATTGGGTCTCTGCAGTATGGGTGCTGCGAATAGCTCCCCAAAAACATCACCCTCACCCACTGGCTGCTGACGGGCACAACTCCTGTTGCATGAGATTGTAGTTATTGAGGCTGCTGCTTCTCCACTCTCTCCAAATGAATCCAGCAAAAACAGAACCACTCCAAACACAGCGTGTTTACTCACGGCAATGAAGTAGAACAAAAGCTTTTATTTCCCAGTTAATGGGCAATCTGGATGTTGAAAAGGTAAGTCAGATGGCAGAAAGATCATGTGAGGCAATCAGCCTCAGGTAAGTATCCCTTTAAATATGGCTTCGGTGGCTCAGGTTTTATTGGCAGGCCTCCACGATTTTGTGTTAAAATGGTGTCAAAAGTCCTAATTGCACTATAGGGCCTCAATTTAAATATATTCATGAGTCAAAGCTGGCTCTTGCAGCCAATATACCCATTGAACAATATATGTGTGTGTGTGTGTGTGTGTGTGTGTGTGTGTGTGTGTGTGTGTGTGTGTGTGTGTGGCCATGCAGCAGCTGGCAAGGTGTTGTGCGGGCATTTTTCTGCGATAAATAACACGTGGGCAGCCATCAAATTAAAGGGACCGCGCACCCTAAAAACAGGCCACGTACAATAACGTGGCCCCCAGTAATGCTTGGTTTCAACGCTGGCGGGGGAGGCATGTCGGAAATATAGCAGCAGACAATCTCCCACTACTGTAACCACCCAGCCACCTTGTTTTTCTCCGAAATGCAGGGTTAAAATCAGGCCTCTGGCGTTCAGAACCAAGATGGACTTATTTCATAGCACAGGGAAAGGCAAACTGCACACAACCTCACAGGAGTCACGGAGCTTAAGCGACTAAAATTCCCCATACTGTTTACACAATATTTCAGTCAGATTTCAGCAGCGCTGCTAAGTTCAGACAAAAAGGCCGATTCCTTTTTGGTGGGAAAGATGGAAAGGCACATCCTCACCAGTCTGTTCCTGCCTTCAAATGCACAACTCAAAGCAGGCAAAAGAGACTCTTTCGCAAGCTCAGATCACAAGGTAATAATTCACGTAACCATCTCTGCCCCGACCCAAACAGCAAAATCAGCTGATCAGAGTTAGAGGAATAATTCTTGGCAGTCGCCCAGATCAAGGCCCCATTATCATATGGCTGCGAAGGTGAATTAGAAATCAACCCAATCTAATTTGGTTGAAAGGAGCACTCAGGGTGCAGGAGGACAGCAAATTTATCTGGCCGTTTAACAGAGGCCGAGCAGCATTTCATTTTGTACCCGATGACACAGAATGTCACAAATCATAGGCCAGAATTTTCCAGCCGTTCACGCCCTGCTGCCGCCACAAGCGAGGATGGAAAATTTGGCACTCAGCCAAATCTCCATTCACTGCAGCGGGGCTGGAGAATCCCGCCGGCACGAACAGCAGGAAAATTCCGGCCCATATTTCTTCCTTAAATCTCCTTCTGTCACCTTCTGGCCCATGTTAACTTTCAATCATTCCCTCGCTGCTCATAATCATCTATCCTGCTTCCAGCCACGTCCTCCAGAAGTCACGTGCTTCTTCAGCATGGAGGGAGACAGGAGATGGAAGAGGTGTACCAATGCAGCCTGCATTCACAATAGCTTTGGCAGATAAAAGGGAGGATCAAATCCTTTCCCTGCTTCTTCTCTTTGAGGAAAGAGAAGTTAAAAATAAAAGCCAAAGACACAAGACTGCAACACAATGCACGAAAGCAAAAGGCAGGATGATAACCTTCACTGAGCCTGACTCCAGGCAGGCTGGTAATTTGCTGCTGGTAATTACCAATAAAGATGCAGACTTGACAATTGTAATTTAATAACAGGAGGTTGAGGCAGGAGGAAGACGCATAATCAAAACAGCGCTGTGTTGTGATGTGACACTACTGGCTATATTAGCTGACACCAAACATCCTACACAATGAATTGTTCTTTTTGTTTCATTTTTGTTCGTTCAGACACGAGGGCTTAATACACAAAGCAAACATATAATATCTTCACATTGATCGGTAATGATCCAGAATATTCAAGGGTCACGTGCAAATCATTTTATTTTTACATAGCTGCATGTGTCAGTTTAATCAACGCACGGCAGGTCTCCATAATTTTCCCGGTGTTTTACAACTTGATGCCCCCCCCCCCCCCCCCGTTTCTTGAACACGGGATGGAATTCTCCCGTCCCGCCCACGGTGGGTTTGGATGGCAAGGGGAGCAGGAAATCCAACGGGAGCTGAAAAGTCGGAAGCCCGCCGGTGTAAAATCGGCTCGGAATTCTCCTGACGGCAAGTTAATGGTGCACCCGCTCCCTGGTGGTGTGGATGCCATTGGCATCTCATAAATACTCATTAGAACAGCGGCCCGCCAGAATCTGGCCAAGCTGCCCAATCTTGCATCGTCCCAGCGGGATATCACAGAATCATAGAATCCTACAGTGCAGAAAGAGGCCCTTCGGCCCATCGAGTCTGCACTGACCACAATCCCACCCAGGCCCTACCCCATATCCCCACATATTTTACCCACTAATCCCCCTAACTTATGCATCTCAGGACACTAAGGGGCAATTTTAGCATGGCCAATCAACCTAACCCACATATCTTTGGACTGTGGGAAGAAACTGGAGTACCCAGAGGAAACCCACGTGGACACGAGGAGAATGTGCAAACTTCACACAGACAGTGACCCGAGCCGGGAATTGAACCCAGATCCCTGGAGCTGTGAAGCATCTGTGCCAACCACTGTGCTACCCTTGCCGCCCATGATATCATGCCAGCAGCAAACTCATGTGAAAAAGAGTGACACATACAAGGTGGGCCTCGGTTCACTCGAGACTCCATGGTGAGTGCGCCATACCTGCCACTGCGCTGTGCTGCTCCTGTTGTGCTGAATGCCACCCTGCTGGGGCACACCAATTTGTGCCCTTCACCTCCATGCTATGCTGCAGGACTCATGTTCCCTCCACCCCAATGTACCAAAGCTGGACGGGGGGTGAGGTGCAAGGTGAGAGGGAGACGCTGACAAAAACAAGGGGGACAATGTGGGAGGAGGACAGTGCACCGGCTGGTGCGCAGATGTGGTGTGGGGGAGGCTGCAATGCAAAGGTGCATAATAGCAGAGGGACAAGGAGGTAGTTGAGGATGATGATCTATGGAAGGCAAAGGGAAAACTAAGGGGAGGGAAGTTGGACCCTGACAAGGCTGCATGAAATGCTCATAAATAAAGTGGGTCAAAGAGATACTATATCATTTACTGGAAGGGCTTCCACCAGATGTGGTGGGCACAGTAAAAGTGTCACAACACCAGGTTAAAGCCCAACAGGTTTATTTGGAATCACGAGCTTTTGGAGAGCCGCTCCTTCATCAGGTGAGTGGAGGTAAGTTCACAAACACGGCATATTATAAAATTATCTTGCAACTGTGCCTTTGCCCATATGTGCCATGTTTGTGAACCTACTTCCACTCAACTGATGAAGGAGCGGCGCTCCGAAAGCTCGTGATTCCAAATAAACCTGTTGAACTTCAACCTGGTGTTATGAGATTTCTTACTGTGCCCGCCCCAGTCCAATGCCAGCACCTCCACGTTAGATGGGGTGAATAGAGGTCTGTATGGAGTTTGGGCACCTCTTGGGTGATGCCTTTTTGGGAGGGTGAGAATGTTCACCACAATAATGACTGGATCCAGGGATGGCTGCTAGGATGGTTGCTGGGAGAATAAGCCACCTTAAACAATGGCTGATGATGACTATATCATCCTCAGATGTGTATGGAGGAGAGGTACGAGCTGCTCGCAGCGCAACTTGCTCCTTCCTAGAGCAGACACAGGACCTCTGAAGATGTGTTTCAATCAGATGGCTCTCTACAATATACACTGGACAGTGTTTCCTTCATGATCAGTTTGCTGTGCCTGTCACAATCTGACTATGCAAAGATGTGAGTCCTACCCAGAAGGACCAGACGATAAGAGTGTGAGCAACGCGGCAGATGAGATGGTGGTGATGTGAAAGTGTGTGTGGGAGAATATGTGTCCCCTGCTAATCGATGTATATGAGATGAGAAGCTGTTTGAGTACATGATGCCATAATGAGAGTTTGATAGTGGAGGGAGCTGAGAGGACAGCGGGTGAGATTATTTACTCACTTCCTGCGCTGGATGATGCTTCTGGCATGGTTGCTAGTCACGTTGACCTCCAGGACAACAGTCTCCTAAGCCAGAGAAAGGATGTTGTTTTGCTTCCTGGCGCCTGCCCTGGGTAAAGGACATGCTTCAAGGCCCAGACCCTAAGGGCATGGTGATTGAGTCAGGGTACAGACTTCTTCTCGAGGCTGCTAGCCTTTTGCCTCTGGGTTTTGGACATCCTGCATGGTCTGAAGAAGCCTTGTAGGCTAGTAAGAGTGCTATGAATGTAACTGAATTGGCATTTACATATGGTTCCCAGATCTTCAAGCCCACACGCTCTTGGCTGTTGTACAATTCAGCTCCCAACCTACCAAGTGATTTGGAGAAATACTCATGCCTAATTATTGAGGCTTTGAGTATGGAATTGGGCATGGATTCACACCGTTCCAGCCAGCAGGAACGGCATTGCTGGAACCGCCCAGTACTGCATTCAGGAAACAAATGGGGAATTCCATTTCTCTTTTCCATTGTGCATTTTTAGTCCTGCTCAGGTCTATATAAAACCCGTTCCCCAGTTAACATCCACAGTTCTTCATGTAACTGAGGCTATATCTCAGCAAGGATATTAACTAGTGTTTCGAAGTCAGAATTCAGCTGGACTGACCGTAACAGTGAGCAGGTATGAAGAAAGCACCTCAATACACACAGCTACTACCAACTATGTACACACATCACAAGCAACAGGCAGCTTCTTAACAAAAATAAATCAAGGCATGAAAACAGAGAGTACTTCTGAAGGGTTCTGTTCAAAGGGCTGAGCTGTAGATTATCACTTCTCCTTTATACAACAATATAGGCAGATGAACTCATCATTCATCTTGTTTGCTGTCTGATTCTTATAACAACAGCGATTATCCTTCCAAAACAATTCATTGGTTATGAAGGGCTTGGGGGCTGCCTGGAGAATCGAAAGACGCTACATGAATACAATTTATTTCTGATGACTATAAGTTAGTGATGAGCTGCGGATCTCCCACATGAGGTGTTGTTGTTACAAAGGGCATGGGTACTACCTCGAAAGAGAAGGCAAGAGATTGATGAACAGCTTGGGCGGAACTTTCCCCTCTCGCCAGCCATGGGAATCACAGTGGGCAGGACACGGACTATGCAAAGATCCAGTGACCTTGGGCAGGACTTTCCGGTCTGGAGGCAAGCGCAGTCAGAAAATCCTGCGCAAATTTGGGATTATATCTGAGGCTGGACGATTTTTATTGAAGGATATGGGGAAATGGCAGGTTTAGGAAGTTAGGTTGCAGATCAGCCACAATCTCACTGAATGGCGGAACAAGCTTTGAGAAATAGCCAATTCCTGTTCCTATATCACTTGTCCCCTTCAACTCGTCAGTCAAAAGTGACATTTATAATCCTACTGGTTGGGAAATGGTAATGATACATAGCAATCAAATAGAAACAAGGAAAAAGGCCCTCAAATGGAGCCTAGGAATCATTGTAAAAACTGAAACTTTTAAGTTAAATTCAAAGTTGTTTTAATGGGTGGCAGGATGGCATAGTGGTTAGCAGTGCTGCCTCACAGCGCCAGGTATCCAGGTTCGATTCCCAGCTTGGGTCACTGTCTCTAAGTTTGCACGTTCTCCTTGTGTCTGCGTGGGTTTCCTCCAGGTGCTCTGGTTTCCTCCCACAGTCTGAAACGTGGGCACTGCCCATACTAAATGCTCCCTCAGTATACCCGAATGGATGCTGGAATGTGGTGACTAGGGATTTTCATGGTAACTTCATTGCAGCGTTAATGTAAGCCTACTTGTGACTCTAATAAACAAATAAAGGATATAGTGAAAAATGGAAATGAACCCATCCAGTAAAACTTATATTTACACCAGAAAATGATGGCTACTGTTGACATAAACCTACAACAAAGAACTAATAGGTTTGCAGCATGGGATTCTCCGCTGGGCAGGCTTTAGTTGACTCACTAGATTTTTGAGATTTTGGAGAGATATTTGTTCAGTTGCTATTGGAATATTATATAACAGACTGCAGAAACTAACAAAAACAATGTTTGTTGATAACACCAAACACCCGACTTAGCGAAGAAACTATGTCATCTTCCACAACAGTCTTCTTCTGTTACCCTATTTGATTAAAATTCTTCATAATCCTGTTTAAAGTAAAGCAATGGTATAAATATAAACTGTGGCTCTTAAATCAGTGCTAACCGCAACTAATTCCATTTTTTGGGTTGGCCTGTTACTCATGTGATGCTGTTATTTTGCAATGGCAAGATAACACACTTCTCTCCGACTCGTTTCTACATTCAGTGCTTCTGTTAAATCATTTTACATCTTTATCCCCAGTGATTTTGACCTTTTCACTGCCCCGCTTCTCAATGTTAGTTTTTTTTGTGACAACAGCCCTTCATGAATGAACTTAGACAATGACACCTGAAACTGGGATTAGTTCCTTTCTACTGAACCATGAGTCACCTAGCAAAGCAAGAGGCCATTCAATCAATCCTGTCAGTGTTGATTCTTTGTTGAAGAAATTAAAAACTAATTCCGCCTGCCTCAGACTTCTCGCACAGCGCTGCCTCTTCCTCTTGTCCCTTACCAGATAAAATTGTTCCTGCTGCCACTTCTGTGGTAAAGCAGAATCACAGAAACGCTACAGTGCAGAAGGAGGCCATTCGGCCCATTGAGCCTGCACTGACTCTCCGACGGAGCATCTTACCCAGACCCTGTCCACGCATTTACTGCTAATCCCCTTAACCTACACATCCTGGGATGTTAAGGGGCAATTTAGCACGGCCAATCCACCTAACCCGCGCATCTTTGGATTGTGACAGGAAACCGCAACGCCCGCAGGAAACCCACGCAGACACGGGGGCAACGTGCAAACTCTGTGCAACCACTCAAGGCTGCAACTGAAGCTGGGTCCCTCATACTGTGGTGCAGCAGTGCTAACCATTGTGTCACTGTGCCGTCACAGAGGCTGAAAAATCATATTTTACACATTGATATAAAATTTCTAGAAGGCAAACACCTATTTAAAAACCGGGGGTCCAAGGGCATTCAAATGGTCATTGGGTAGGCATATGGATAATATTGGAACAGTTTAGGTTAGAGGGTCATTAGATTGGTTCCACTGGTCGGCGCAATATCGAGGGCCGAAGGGCCTGTACTATGCTGTAATGTTCTATGTTCTATAAATGACGCCTGGAAAGCACTCAAGCCTCATCTCTAGGGATGAAATCAGTGGTGATCAATCAACAGCCATTTTTGGAACCACCAACCGCATGAGATGTGAATCAGTTAACTGCCAGCTTTCGAGGCTTCTGTGCCACCTCGAGCTGCTGGCCGAGAGATGAATGAACACCACTCGACAATCACCAGGCAAGACTGTTCTCTTCCTGTTGGGGAACACTTCCGCGGTCACGGGCATTCGGCCTCTGATCTTCTGATAAGCGTTCTCCAAGGCGGTCTTCACAACACACAACAACGCAGAGTCGCTGAGCAGAGGCTGATAGCCAAATTCTGCACTCATGAGGATGGCCTCAACCGGGATCTTGGGTTCATTTCACACTATTTGTAACCACCATGACTTGCCTGGGCTTGTAAAGTCTCACTTACTGTCCTGTCTGGAGACAATACACACTTCTTTAACCTATGCTTAGTGCTAGCTCCACTCACATTGTCTGCACCTTTAAGACTTGATTAGCTGTAAAGACTCGCATTCTAATCAGTATTCTGTAAACTGAGTGTGTGTCTTTCTATGCCCTGTTTGTGATCAGAACTCCCCACTCACCTGATGAAGGGGCACCGTCCTGAAAGCTAGTGGTGCTTGCTACCAAATAAACCTGTTGGACTTTAAGCTGGTGTTGTGAGACTTCTTCTGTGTTTACCCCAGTCCAACGCCGGCATCTCCACATCACGGCCAAGAGAAGCACAGCGGTTACTCAGTCCCAGCAGCGTCACTGGGAGCTGTGGCCCTACTGTTACTGCAGAAAACCCCAGAACAACCTGGTGAGTGGGATGGATTCATCGGGCTCAGTCAGGCCTTGGATTTGGGATGGATGGAGTCATTGCAAATGGT
The DNA here is from genome assembly GCF_965287045.1 of Carcharhinus amblyrhynchos. Classification (NCBI taxonomy): domain Eukaryota; kingdom Metazoa; phylum Chordata; class Chondrichthyes; order Carcharhiniformes; family Carcharhinidae; genus Carcharhinus; species Carcharhinus amblyrhynchos. The sequence goes on from NC_137335.1 coordinate 62,708,288, forward strand.
GCGGAGGGGTCTTTCAGTGAGGACAGCTCTTGCCTCCAGCAGAGCGTACTGTGTGGATCAGACTCTTTGGATAACAAGATGCCTGAACAGCATGGCTTCAACGCACATGTACACGCACCACCCCCTCTCCCCGCAACCTTCCGCACTCCCCCCCACCCCAACCCGACCCCACATCTACAGAGAAGATATTAATCACAATTGGATGGCCTCTTCATGTTGCGTACAGCTCCCACATCACCAGTGAAGGCAGGATGTGGCCCTTAATTAGCCACTTAAAGGCCATAATTGGCCTCAAAGGAAGTCAATGCCTTCCTCACCCTGAATTAATGAGAGGGGATTGGGAAGGCAATAGGAATTCTGTCTCCTGCCTTCCTTCCAGATTCAGGGCACGGCGGCACAGTGGTTGGCACTGCTGTCTCACAGCACCAGGGGCGCAGGTTCGATTCCCAACTTGGGTGGCTGTCTGTGTGGTGTCTGCACATTCTCCCCGTGTCTGTGTGGGTTTCCGCCGGGTGCTCCGGTTTCCTCCCACAATCCAAAAGATGTGCTGGTTTGGTGAATTGGCCATGCTTAGCTCACTCACAGCTACCCGAACAGGTGCTGGAGTGCAGCAACTAGACAGGGGCAGAATGTGAAAACATCAGCTGATCCAACTGCCTGCCCCTTTACCACGACTATTCGTGGTTGGAGAAGGAGCATGCGGAGTCCACAGGAACCATCTAGGCTTTCTGTGCTCCTTGGGCCCCGCAGAGGCTGAGGTGTATTGTTAACTGTTTTAATGGCATTTTAATTTGATATTTTACACTTTGGTCTATTTTGTTTGGGACGGTTCCCCCTCTTTTTTAAGGGGCCGCCCCGTTTTTACTTTGTCTTTCAGTTGATTTGATTCAGTTCATTTGGTTTGCCAAAAAGATGCCCTCCAGATTCTGTAGCTCCTGTCTGACACCCCTCCAGAACCACTCCTGGGCAGCGGGGCTTAAATTCTGCCCTTAGTTTCTGAGAATTCTGAACCCTGAATTAAATGATAACTTTTAATATCAATTCCACTATCCAGAACTCAATATGTGTTCAGAATATATCATCAATCGGGATAAAAGATGCTTTCAAAAGCCCCCATGTACGTATTTGATCATTTTATCAACAACTATTTTACTGCCAATTGTAACTGCAACCGACTAAACATCATCCTCACATCGTAAATTGAAAATTTAAACTTAGAAATGATCTGTCTTTCTCATACTGAGAATATTTCAAGTACATTTGAATAATTTAGATCTGATGATCTAAATTTGTTAGCCCTGCTCTGGGACATTATCAGACGAACATTCAACTTTTTACCAGATTTCTTTGTGTTATTTTAATAATGTATTAATCCATTAGAATGAAGATGTTCTGCCTTCCATTCAGATAGAGAATAATGTGTTGCAAATACATTAAAAATTAAGCAGAATGTTCCACAGCCTATTTCAAAGACCGGTGGTGGGGGGGGTGCGGGATGCTGCTTTTCTAGCTTCGCCCCACCGTGGCACAGATCACACTGATCCTGGAAGATTGTGTACGTGGCTAAAAATTGGTTTTGCACTTGGCGCCAAACATTGTGCAATCACCCAGGGTCTCTTGCGACTGGCACCCAGAAAGGATGCAAGGTCGATCTGCATTTTGAAGTACCATTTAAATATGCTTAGCCCATTCACAGAATCCCTATAGTGCAGAAGGAGGCCATTTGGCCCAATGAGCCTTCACACTGACAACAATCTCACCCAGGTCCTATCCCGTAACCCCACACACTTAGCACATACTTACCTTTCTAGTCCCCCTGACACTAAGGGGCAACTTATCATGGCCAATCAACCTAGCCTTTGGAATGTGGGAGGAAACTGGAGCAACCGGAGGAAACCCACACAGACATGGGAAGAACATGCAAGCTCCACACTGATAGTCACCCAAGGTCAGAATCGAACCCAGGTCCCTGGCACTGTGAGGCAGCAGTGCTAACCACTGTGCCACCATGCTGCCCAACAGAGACCAGGAGTTTTCCAGCTCCTGGGATGTTCCGACCTTCGTGTGCAATGGGGGCCAAGTGAGAATCACTACTGGTCTCCACAATTGGACACCAGGCTGATGGTCATGCTGGGGGACCTCGGAGGCCACTGAAGCCCCCAGGTGGTTGGGAACATAGCTGGGCAATGCCCATTAGCAGTGTTCATCTGGCAGTGCCCACTTAAAACCCTGGCAGTGCCCACCTGGCAATGCTCATCTGGCACACTGGCAGTGAACATCTGGTGCCATTGCAGTGCGAAGGGGTGGGGCTGGGTGAGGGTCAGGTCTGAGCGGGGACAGGACCTGAGTAGGGTCTATGACAGAAGGGCTCTAACAGAGGTACAATGATAGGGAGGCTATGAAGGGGAGGGGGGTTATGACAGTGGCGGGGCTATGCGGGTGGTCGTGCAGGGGGTTATGTGAGGGGGGTTATGAAGGGGAGTTTGTGATGGCATGGCATGTTGGATGTCAAGAAGAGGGATCCATTGGGAGTGCCCCAATGCTGGTGATCTATGTGGGGGACGGGGAGGGGAAAAGGGGAGGCTGTCCAGACGTCTGGAGGGGGTCGGGGGATGGTTGGGGGTGGGGGGGGGCAGTGAGGGGGTCTCCCAGTGCTCATTCTGAACAGTTCCCAAACAGTTTGCAGCCAGGCTCACCAGCCAGTTTAGGCCCTGGCTCTCCAACAACGGCACGCAACTCACTGTTCTGCCAAAGAATGACAGAATGTGGGACGATTGCGATCCGGCACTGATTGCTCTGGTTTTTTTCTCCGTTATGACTCTGCCGCCAGAATCTTTAGGCCGTTCACACCAGCAGGATTCTCTGGTCCCACTACAATGGATGGAGATTTGGCTATGCACCAAATTCTCTGTCACTGATGGCAGCAGCAGCAGGACACGAGTGGCCGGAAAACTCTGGCTATAGTCATCATTTGGGAAAATCACAGCCCCGGACTCTGTAAAACTTGACATTTTAAAGAGGAAGCATATTGCGCTACAAGTATAGTTAGTTACTCACAAACTCCACCAAACAACTCCACTGATGGCATTTATACTAGTGTCTGCCATTTAAATTCTACCTTTTAGGAACATTAACCTACCCTTACAAATATTTTGCCTACATTCAATGTGTATCACAATGTTATGTGTCACATAGAATCCATAACACAGAAATAGACCAATTCACCCAACTGTTGTGGGAGACTGGAAATGTGCAAATTGCTCCATAATTCTGTTCAAACAATAAGCCCTGTAAATAATGCCAAATTGGAGGGTATAGCTAATGATATGGAAGGCTGCACCAAAACACAGGAAGACAGTGACAAGCTTAAAGAGACAGGAGTTAAATTGGAAATTAAATTCGTGAAAGCACACTTGTTCATTTTTACAGGATGGGTAAGAAAACTACCCATTCCTCGGGAGATAAATATTTAAATGGGATAGAAGGAGTCAGAGGTCAGGCAATATGAAGACATTGCTAAAAGTAATTATGCAATTTGAAAAGGCTGACAAGAGTATAAACAGTATCATTCACCTAGCTGGAATTGCTGGGCTGGGGCTGTAGCTCCAAATTTCCAGTTTATAATAATTAGAAGGGTATTAAGCTGATACTAAGCAGGGAATCAAGTTCTGTTCCCCAAGTATTTTTGCCTAAACCTCTTCATCCTTGCTATTCCTTTGCTGCTTAGCTTCAACCCAATACCATACATTCTGCAAATGATAACAGCAATTTAATTAAGACGTCTCAGAGTTTTAACAATGCCTTTGCAATTTGTGTCAACTGTAATTACAGTAGTTACAGGGATGAAAATCAGCAGTGTTCAAATGGGAAACATGTTCTGAAGGGATCTTGGAACATTCTTCATATCTTTTCAATATTTTGAATATAAAAAGCAATTTTTAAACATGTTTTCTTGCACTTCACTGTCTCATCAGCCCACAATCTTTTCTCAGCCTCTCTGACAAATGCATCTTATTTTGGAGTAAATTACAGCATTGGATCTTTTCCAGGGAATGCACAATAACAAAATAAATGAGATTGCGCTGGTGTTCACATGCGCTATGGATCCATGTGGACATGTTAATCTGATAAAGATCTCTGTAACAAAATATCACAACTGGACTATCAGTAACAACACTATGTTGGCTCCATCGAAACGTCCATTTTGAATTTCACTTCTCTCCCCGGTTGAGAATTTAGGGAGATCGTAAAATCCCGCCCGAGACCAAGGGAGATTTCTGGTCTGCGAGCCTCGCCTGCCCCGATTCCAGTAAAATTGCAGCCTCTGTCCCTCATTCTTACATTTTAACTTGATGTTGTTGCATTCACTTAGATAACCTGAGACATTGGCCGTGATATTTACATGTGAAGATATGGGGGTGGGGAGATGGTTATGGTGGTAGGGAGAATTCTCAGGTGGAAAATCCAGAGGATTTTTTGGGTAATGTGGAGGATTTAACTTCAATTTGCTCAGTGGGGGAAATCCTACAGCCCTTCCCACCAACGGGATCTTCTGTTTCCCACTAAAGTTGAGCCCGCTGCAGGTTTCCAAATGAGAGGGGGTCATACACGAGTATGACCATTGACTTTGGCAGGACTGGAAGATCCTGTGAGCAGCCAACAGCAAGCGGCCTCCACTGCAGGAGACTTCCGCCCCAGGTTTCCTGTCTGACCACCAACACGATTGACAGGCTGCAGGCCTGTTGGACAGGAAAGCAATCTGAGATTGGGACGTGGGTGTCAGGTTCATGGGGGTAGAGGGGATGGAGATTAAAGTGCAGAGGGATTTAGAGAACAGGTTAGAGGCAGTGGTCAGAGATCTCAAGGAGATCAGAGATCAGGATGAAGCACTGGAGATCATAGGAAGGCCAAAGATCTGGATGGGGTTAGCGAACCAATGGAGATCAGAGATCGGGTTAGAGGTCAGAGATCCCCAAGAGGTCAGAGGTTGTGATGGAGGTCAGAGATCACCAAGAGGCCAGAGATTGGGATAGGAGGTCAGAGATCCCCAAGAGGTCAGAGATTGTGATGGAGGTCAGAGATCACCAAGAGGTCAGAGATTGGGATAGGCGGTCAGAGATCGCAAAGAGGTCAGAGATCGGCATGGAGGTCAGAGATCACCAAGAGGTCAGAGATTGGAATAGGAGGTCAGAGATCCCCAAGAGGCCAGAGATTGGGATAGGCAGTCAGAGATCGCAAAGGGATCAGAGATTGGCATGGAGGTCAGAGATCACCAAGAGGTCAGAGATCAGCATGGATATCAGAGATAACCATGATTAGGATGGAGGTCGGAGATTGCCAAGAGCTCAGAGACTAGTATGGAGGTGAGACATAACCAAGAGGTCAGGGATTAGGATGGAGGTCAGAGATCATCAAGAGGTCAAAGATTACGATGGAGGTCAGAGATCCCCAAAAGGTCAGAGATTGGGATGGGGGTCACAGATCCCCAAGAGGTCAGAGATTGGGATGGGGGTTTCAGAGGGAGATTAAAGTCCAGGATGGAGGTGGGGACTTGGAGATTGATGTAACATCAGGCATGCAGAAGGAGGGGTGTTGGGGATAGATGAGAAGTCAGAGAACGAGATGGGAATTAGAGATTGGTGGGAGGTCAGATACTGGGATGAGCAGATCAGAGATCCCGGGATGATCAAAGGTCAGGGATGGAGGTGTCAGATATCAGAGGAAGGTCAGAGGTCAAGATGGAGATGTCAGGCATGGGGATAACCTCTCTGTGATCTTCAGAGATCAGGATGGGGATGTTTAGAAACATGGGAATGTCAGAGATCAGGATGCAGAGTCAAGGATCATGGGAGGCCAGAGGGTGGGTTAGAAATCATGGACAGGTAGAGATCGAGATCAGAACCAGAGACCATGATGGAGGTGATAGGGAAGTCAGAGGTCATTGGGAGATGTTGAAAATTACTGAGCTGGGGAGTTGGAGATTACACGGAATGGTGATTTGACAGATTGTGGGAGTGGAGGAAAGCATAAGTACTGTGGAGTCAGAGGAGAACTTTGGGCTCCATGGCAATATGACTGGAATTTTAAAAACAAGTCCTTAGTTGGCAGCTGCTGCTTAAACAGAGCAGTCTGGAGTACGGCATGCCCAACACCTAGAGCATTCTGCGTGGACCAGTTTTATAAGGGAGCTGAGAACAGCAATTAGGCTGTCTTGTTTATGTATATAAGAGACTTAATGTTGGATTAAGTGACAAATGACAGCCCCAGACATAAAGGCACCAGAAGGAAGATTCTCCAATGGTTGGAAGTTATAACTAGCGCAAAGGAAGATGGCTGTGGTTGTTGGAGACCAAACTTCTCAGCCCCAGTGCATCATGGCAGGAATCCCTGAGAATCCGAGGCCCAACCATCTTCAACTGCCTCATGAGTAACCTTCCCTACATCATTAGTGGGGCTGTTTGCTAATGATTGAACAGCGTTCAGTACCATTTGTAACTTCTCAGATACTGAAGCTGAGCGTGCCTGTACACAGCAAGACCTGAACAACATTCAGGCTTCGGCTGCTAAGTGGCAAATAACATTCACACTGCATAGGTACCAGGTAATGATCATCTCCAACAGGACAGCGGAACTCACCACCTGCCCTTGACAGTATTACCATCACTGAGTGCACCCATCATTAGCACTACTGCCTCACAGTGCTGAGGGCCTGGGTTTCGATTCCTGGCTTGGGTCACTGTCTATGCAGAATCTGCATGTTCTCCCAGTGCCTGCGTATGTTTTCTCTGGGTTCTCCGGTTTCCTCCCACAGTCCAAAAGATGTGCTGGTTAGATGCATTGGCCATGTGACATTCTCCCTCAGCGTACCCGCACGGGCACCGGAGTGTGGCGACTAGGTGATTTTCACAGTAACTTTGATGCAGTGTAAATGTAAGCCGACTTGTGACACTAATAATGAACTTTAAACTTATCCTGGGTGTTACCATTGACAGCAAATGAGAATGGACCAGCTGCATAAATACTGTGGCTACAAGAGTAGGTCAGAGGCTGGGAATTATGTGGCAAGGAACTCACCTCCAAACTCGCCAAAGCCTGTCCACTATCTGCAAAGTAGAAGTCAGAAGTGTGATGAAATGCTCTCCACTTGCCTGGATGAGTGTAGTTTCAACAACACTCAAGAAGCTTGTGACCATCCAGGATAAGGCAGCCTACTGGATTAGCACTCCATCCATCACCTGAGACATTTTATTCCTCTATCACTGACGCACAATGGCAGTAGGTGAGCACATTGAAATTGGCCAAGTCTCCTTCAACAACAACAACCAAATCCATGACCTCTACCACCTAGAAGAATAAGAACAGCAGGGGCCTATCAAAACAACCAACTGTAAATACACCTCCAAGCCACACACAATCCTGACTTGGAACCACATCACTGTTCCTTTACTGTCACTGGGTCCAAATCCTGGAACTCCCTTGTTAAAAGTAGTGTGGCTATACCTACACCATATGGACTGCAGCAGTTACATACGTACGTGTGTATGAACATAAAACTAGAATCAAGAGTAGTCCATTCAGCCTCTCGAGCCTGCTCCACCATTAAATAAGATCATGGCTGATCTGCTTGTAACTTCAACTGCACATTCCTGCCTACCGATAACCTTTCACTCTTTGTCAATCAAGAGGCGATCTATCATTGCCCTTTGAGCAAGAGAGTTCGAGACTTACACAATTCTCTCTGAGAAAGAAAATCTCCTCATCTCTTGAGTGACCCCTTCTTTTTTAACAGTGACCCTTAGTTCTAGATTCTCCCACAAGAGGAGACATCTTTTCCCCATCCACCCTGTCAATATTCTTCAGAATCAAGTCTAGTGGATACAAATCTAACCTCTCCCAACCTTCCTTCATAAGACAACATGCCCATTCGTGGAATTAGTCTGGCAAACCTTCTCTGAACTGTTCTTAATGCATTTACATCTTTCCTTCAACAGGGAGACCAATACTTTCCACAATACTCCAGATGTGGCCCTGTACAATGGAAGCATAACCTCCCTACTTTTATAAGAACATAAGAACATAAGAAATAGGAGCAGGAGTAGGCCATCCAGCCCTTCGAGCCTGCCCCGCCATTCAATAAGATCATGGCTGATCTGTTGTAGCTCAGTTCCACTATCAAGTTCCCTCTCAATAAACAGTAACATTCCATTAGCCTTCCTAATTGTTTGTTGTACCTGTATAACAAGCTGTACCAGTTCAAGAAGGCAGCTCACCACCACCTTCCTGTTGGCAGTTCGAGATGCCACGCCAGCAACGCTCATATTCCATAAATAAATTAAAAAAAGACAAAACTGGAGCAACCTGATGAAAAAACCTATCCAATTTTACATCGAATGTCTATCAGGTGTTCATAGGATGTTGGTTTCTGAAATTAGATCCCACAGTGCCTATTTTATGCCTGTAAAACAGGCAAAATAACAGTTCAATATATACCACAAACTATTGAGAGACTATAGCCTTGCAATGATGATTAAATAAAACCTGGGGCACAGATTACATTCTAACATTCGATATCACCAGCATTCTTATCATAAAATCCCTACAGTGCAGAAAGAGGCCATTCCACTGAACACAATCCCATCCAGACCCTAACCTTTCATATTTACCCTACTAATCCCCCTGACACTAAGGGGCAATTTATCATGGCCAATCCACCTAACACCACATCTTTGGGCAGTGGGAGGAAACTGGAGTATTCAGAGAAAACCCATGCAGACATGGGGAGAATGTGCAGACTCCACACAGACAGTGACCCCAGGCTGGAATTGAACCTGGGTCCCTGGCACTGTGAGGCAGCAGTGCTAACCACTGTGCCATCGTGCCATACCTCTGATATATTCCGGTCTAGATTTTATCTAAATTCAATTCAAACAGTCCATTTCAAACAGCAGACTCTTTTTTTTCATTTTCTTCCGATTTAGTGAATGACTGTCAGTGTCCATGGTTTCAAACAGAGAACAGCACAGGAATGGTTTTCACTGTCTGTACTGCGATTGGAATATTCTAGCCAGAGCAGCCCGGCATATTGGATTCCTCAAAAACCTGTCAATGTTGCAACGGTTGTCATTTCGAGCTGCTATCAAAATAACCAGAAAAGCATCTTATTTTCTTTATCAGACTGGGCATTCTGACTGGCTGCTAGGTGGCAAGCAAGGTGAGAGAATAATAATGACTCCTGGAATTCGTCTTGTTATCAGCTTTGACCCGACATTGACATTCCTGGGATTTATAGGACATTATCTCCCAACTCAAGGATGGTGGCACAAAGGGCGGTACGATGGCACAGTGGTTAGCACAGCTGCCTCACAGAGCCAGGGACCCGGGTTCAATTCCAGCCTCGGGTCACAGTCTGTGTGGAGGCTACACATTCTCCCCTGGGTTTTCTCTGGGATGCTCCTGTTTCCTCCCACAGTCTGAAACACATGCGGGTTAGGTGGTTTGGCCACGATAAATTAACCCTAGTGTCGGGGGGATTAGCAGAGTAAATATGTGAGGTTGTAAGGATAGGGCCTTGGTGGAATTGTGGTCGGTGCAGACACATTGGGCCAAATGACCTCCTCCTGCACTGTAGGGAATCTATTCTATGAACTCACAACCTTCTGTTCCGCACATCCTACCTGGCCTCCGTGCACAATTTCGGTACAATTTTAAAAGCTTTTATTCGGAATTATTTTTTGCTTCACTAGCTGATTTGGAGTTTCTGGCCCCAGTATTTGCACAATCCACAAATCCCAGGAACACCAATATCAGGCGAAAGCCTATTTCCAGCACTGGGCTCATTATTATCCTCTTACCTGCTTTACAGCGAGCAGCCAGTCAGACTGCCCAGCTGTCGGGTCGCAAAGCCAACAGCGGTAAAGGCCACAGCCAGCGGCAGACCAGAGGATGGGCTCCAGGAGTCAGAAAAGATCAGGGTCTCATGGAGGGGACTCAGAGCACAGCAGTGAGGAGGAAGGCAAAATGGCTGGCTTAGAGGGAGGTTCAGCAGATGGCAAGGTAAAAGGCAGATTATATGTGGGAGAAATGAAATCCTGCTCCTTTTAGCTCACTGTAATGAATGTGCCAACAGCAGATTTCTACCTTGTAAAGAGTTTTATTACTGCCCTGTTGTACTAGCCAGGCAGTGCCACAGGACTTTTAGGTGTTTTATTACAATCAATTTGAACATTTTTTTTATTACTTTCCACAGTGCCTGTTGCAGGTCATGCTTCCAACACTCAAATCTTTCCAGTCAGCGTATTATAACATCCCAACCTCGAAGCAGATCCAACTCCCAGTGATGATATGAATATTGTAAACCATCCTATTCCCGTGTCGAGATAGTGTTGTTCCACGAGGACACAAATATAAGATCCATTAATGCTTCAAAAAGCACAAGAGGAATGTAGAAATTTTCATTTTTAAAAATACGCAGTGTAAGGTACAAATGTACTGACAACTGACAATAATCCTGCAGGCATATGGTGAAAATACCCTTGTGAATTATCTGCACCACATTGCTACTGCTTAATGTGGCTTTAGCATATTTTAGAAGATCCACTCTCCAGAGGCAGTGCAAAGCCTTCAGGGGATAGCTCAGTGATAAAGCACACATCCTGTATATGTGCGATCTTGGATTTAATCCCTCACATCTCCAAATTTCATTTTATCTGCAGTGCAGCATGTTCTCCTTTTCACCCCTCCACAAGTACTTTCAATTAATTGCAAATAAAGCAGCACACAACATTCCTGGATTGAAAGCAAGCACTGTAAGACATCCGCAAGTAATTCAAGAATGTTATGAATACAAGCTAAAAAAACTTAGAAAGCTGCCCGTATAGAGTGCAACCCCACTTTGATTAACTATGGGCGGAGTCCTTTGACCTCGCCAATGCCCACCCTGGTATCAGTGAGAATGGGAAACTTGGCACTCAGCCAAAACTCCATTCACTGCGGCGTCACCGGGCAATCCCAGCCGCGGGCGAGGTTAAAGGTTTCCGCAGAATAATTTATATATAGCACAGATAAATTAATAAGGTCCACCAGGCCCAAACACAGTTCCAACAATGCTCATCATTAGTTGCACCATACAGTGTAAATAATTAAATCCTTATAAAATTCAGATCCTTTACTTTCAACCTCAAGGACTGTTCACTCAGAGATCTGGTAGAACAAAGAAAATTACAGCACAGGAACAGGCCCTTCAGCCCTCCAATTCTGCGCCAATCACACTGTCCGTTGAACTAAAATCCCCTACCCCTCCTAGAGACCATATCCCTCCAATCCCATTCTATCCATGTATTTGTCCAGACACTGTTTCCATTACCTCTCCTGGCATCCTCTGTGTAAAAAGCTTGCCTCGTACATCTCATTTAAACCTTGTTCCTTGCACTTTAATCCTATGCCCCCAAATAATTGACTCTTCCACCCTGGGAAAAAGCCTCTGACTATTCACTCTGTCCATGCCCCTCATCATCTTGTAGATTTATAAGGGTAAAGGAATTGACTACAAATGGTGAAAGGTTAAAAATAAAGACAAAGGGGTTGGATATGGAGAGTTATTGATCTGATAGTTGACTCTAAATGACCTTCATTGTAACAGAACAGCTTTAAACACCTGAAGTATGGAAAGCTTCTTGAAATAATAAGTCAGTGGCATGTTATTATGTTCCAGTTATTTTGTTTGAGATTTGAGGAAAACATGATGCTGAAAGCTCTCAGAATAATAATCCCCTTAGGAGAAAAGGTCAACAACGACAGTGCAAAAGGAAAGCTCAAGAATATTGGAGCAGCAAAGTCAAATACAACAAAGGGGGTGCCATGCCGGGACTAATTGTTTAATGAGACAATACCTTCACTTGATGACCCTGATAGATCGATGACAACATAGACTCTCCCTTCTGGCTCCAGGTCAATCTGCAATTAATAAATAAAAATCGAGTCAATTATGATGCAGATTGAACAAATGCTCAAAACTTGTAATTTCATCTATCTTTTCAGAAATATGACCGAAATACGGGCTTTTCCACAAGTACAATACGGCCTTTGGAGAACTGCTCATTTTAAGCAAGTTCATAGAATAACAGAAACCCTACAGTGCAGAAGGAGGCCATTCGGTCCATCGAGTCTGCACCAACCACAATCCCACCAAGGCCTTATCCCTCTAACCCCATGCATTTACTCTAGCCAGTCCTCCTGACACTGAGGAACAATTTAGCATGGCAATCCACCTAGCCCGCATATTTTGGGACTGGGGGGGGAAACCGGAGCACCCGAAGGAAACCCACGTGGACATGGGGAGAATATGCAAACTCCACACAGGCAGTGACCCAAGGCCAGGAATCAAACTGGATCCCTGGCGCTGTGAGGCAGCAGTGCTATCCACTTGAGCTGATAGTTAGATGTGAATGGTGTCATATAGCAGAGTGGTAGTATCCAATTTATCAATGAAGGATAGACTAACCTAAGAATCAGCAAATCCTTGGCATCCGCCTCCCTTACAGTCACTGGACAAATGGTACAACCAAGTTAAGCACAATGTAATTCACTGAAAATGTCCACTTGCACTTCAATAATTTCTTTTGAGGATTGAAACAGTCATATGCATCAATTTAAGGAAATTCTCAAGATGGCACTGGAAGAGGGTGACTTCTTGTGAGCTGTCCCCAGCATACCCTCTCATTCTATATTTTACTCTTGCTCTCAGAATAAGGGGTAAGCCATTCTGAACTGAGATGAAGAAAAACTTCTTCGCTCAAAGAGTTGTGAACCTGTGGAGTTCTCTACCACAGAAAGCTGTTGGGGCCAGTTGTTTCAATATCTTCAAGAGAGTGCTAGACATGGCGCTTGTGTCCAAAGGGATCAAGGAGTATGGAGAGAAAGGAGGAGTGGGATTCTGAAAGTACATGATCAGCCATGATTATATTGAATGGTGATGCAGGCTCAAAGGGCCAAATGGCCTACTCCTGCAACTATTTTCTATGTTTCTATGCTTTTCTACACCTCAGCTATGATTGTAACACTATATTCTGCGCCCTGTTCTTTTCGTCTCCCCTATGTACTCTATGAATGGTATGTTTTGTGTGTATAGCGCGCAAGAAATAATACTTTTCACTGCATCCCAAAACACGTGACAATTAGAAATCAAATCAGGATCCTGGAAATATCAGAGGTGGGAAGAAGAGCATTGTTAGCTGAGCCTAATACCAACACGGGTAGGGCAGCACAGTGGCACAGTGGTTAGAATGGCTGCCTCACAACACTAGGGGCGAGATTGAAGCCTTGGGCCACTGTCTGTGTGGAGTTTGCACATTCTCCCATATCTGCGTGGGTTTCCTCCAGGTGCTCCGGGTTCCTCCCACGGCCCAAAGGTGTGCAGGTTTGGTGGACTGGTCATGCTAAATTGCTCCTTAGAGTCCAAAGATGTGTAGGTTAGGAGGATTAGTGGGGAAAATACATGGGGCTACAGGGATAGGGCTTGAGTGAGATGATTTGTTGGAAAGTCATTGCAGACCTAATGGGCTGAATGGCCTTCTTCTGCACTGTAGGAATTCTAGGATTCTATGCCATACCTTGAAAGCAGGTATTCATGAATCGCTTTTGAAGTCCTAAGGGTACATGTATTACCCTTGAGGCAGCACTAAGCACTGTTCCGACAGAAATGTGGAACAGGTTACAGAGAAGCATATGGTTTTCAGGGGAAGTACAAAAAACCCAAACAGAGCAAGCAGGGCAACATTGTTTAACATGGCTCATTTGCAATGGCACCTTACAATAACAAGGACATTACTGAATTCGGCACAAGGTCTTATTTTTCCTGTATGAATGAAAGACTTGATGAGATCATTACAACAAACATGATATAGTCTGACAAATACTATTGGTAAATCATTTCACGTCTTTTTAGCAATAAACTACTATTCTTTCTGCCATTACAGCTACTTAGCATTGTGAGCTATCCCCAGCATTCTCTCTCATTTTATCTTTTACTCTTGTTCTCAGAATAAGGGGTAAGCCATTCTGAACTGAGATGAAGAAAAACACTGCATTTCACCTTCAAAAGACACACTAATCTAATAACATTACATCATCACTAAACCTGTTTCCAACTTGTTTTTTCAGTTTTATTTAAACTTTCTCGTCATATATCATTTCCCTGCCAAATAAGTGGGACTGTAGGTCTACTCCAGTCCTCCAATAATGCTGAATTTGCTCAGTGATGTAAGCCCTATAATACCACCCCTGTGGCCATTTGTGTATGTGCGTACATAAACCAAACCGGACTAAACCAGTTTTCACTTGGTTACTGTGCAGCATGGGATCTACAGTGTTTTTGACCTCCAGGGATATCTCAGTCTGGTGACAAGGTGGAATTTAAGATGGAGAAGCTTCCAGCAATCTATCAGAGGAACCCGTGAGATACTGTTGGTGAGAAATAGGCTGAAAAATCTAGTTTCTGAGAAAAGATCCTTTATGCACATTATTGGACTGACCTTCAAAGATGGCTGTTTCAAGCAGGTATTCTTGGATAACTGGGAGAGTATATAGCCATGACTGGGAGGTCTTTCAACGCTTATGTGGAAATGTTATTTGCCGCTTATAATATTCTCAAAAATCCTGACAATTCACTTATTAATCAGACAGTGGGGGAAAGGAAAAGGGCAACATTTTTGATGGAGCTCGCCCACCTTCTTCCGTCAGGAAAAAGATACAAAAGTCTGAAGTCACGTACCAACCAACTCAAGAACAGCTTCTTCTCTGCTGCCATCAGATGTCTGAATGGACTTACCTTGCATTAAGTTGATCTTTCCCTTCACCTAGCAATGACTGTAACACTACATTCTGCACTCTCTCGTTTCCTTCTCTACGAATGGTATGTTTTGTCTGTATAGTGCGCAAGGGACAATACTTTTCACTGCGTGACAATTATAAATCAAATCAAAAAGTGTATGAAACTCATTCCTGAAAAGGCAAAAGACAGGCCGCTGCTGGACCATGTTGGGGGCGATTTTATGAGAAAAATTCTAAGTGTCCAGCTCATGTGAACAAGGGAGAGTTTCAGATCTGTTTTTTGGGTGAGTCTTTGCTCTGAATCTTACGGACGCAGACAATGGAAAATGGGCCAGACCATTTCCAGCCCTAGATGGGGTGGGCGGGGCATAAATCACCACACACCACAGCCAATTTCCTGTAGTTTCAGAGGAAGCCACTGCGCAAGTGCATTCCTTTGCGGCTGCACATGTGCAATTCCAACAGCAGAGGCCTGACAGGTCTGAGAGAGCGATTTGTCAGACCTCTGCTGCTGCAGCCAGCCTCGACCCAGTGCCAAACCCCGTCCCCCCCGCCAAGTATCCCGGGGGCCCACAATCTGGCTGACTTGAAGCAGAAAGCAAGTTTAATCCCTCAGCAAGACTACGATTGGGCAATCTGGGAATCAGTTTGATCATCCAAATTGCTTTGCTTAACAGAGAGCCAGTTTACTAACAATACTCTTTTACATTTGCAATGTGCATTGTTTAACTACCAGACTACCAGAGAACTCTACACAAAATGGTATTATTTCGCCCATTTATGATGGCGTCAACATGTATGTATATCTTACGCATAGCGCTGTAAAGTCAGAAGCAGTACAGAGGAACTGGCCAAAATTGAACTGGATTTGTTTGCAATCAACCAGCACACTGTCAACCAAGTGCATAGATCTGATACTGGCTCACTGTATAATAAACACTGCAGTGGGGTTTGTAAATAGGACTGATCAGAACACTCCAACATAACAGGTCTAAGAGCTGAAGGAGAGAATTTATACCTGTTGTGTATCCTGAATTATACCTTATACTTTGCTTTACTGTGTTAAAACTGTGAATACTGGTCCCTAAAGATTAGGTTTACATTACATTGCCTAATAACTAAAGGTTTATCACTAATAGTGTGTTATAGCACAAATCGGACGTGGCATGGTGGTACAGTGGTTAGCACTGCTGCCTCGCAGCACCAGGGACCCTGGTTCAATTCCAGCCTTAAGTGGCTGTAAGTGTGGAGTTTGCCCATTCTCTCCATATCTGCGTGGGTTTCCTCCCGGTGCTCCAGTTTCTTCCCACACTCCAAAGGTGGCATGGTGGCACAATGGTTAACACTGTTGCCTCACAGTGCCAGTGACCCAGGTTTGATTCCCAGCTTTGATCACTATCTGTGTGGAGGCTGCATGTTCTCCCCGTGTCTGCATGGGTTTCCTCTGGATGCTCCGGTTTCCTCCCACAGTCCAAAGCCACGCTAGTTAGTTGAACTGGCCATGCTAAGTTCTCCCTGAGTGTACCCAAAAAGGTGCCGGAGTGTGGTGACTAGGGGATTGTTACAGTAACTTCATTGCAATGTTAATGTAAGCCTACTTGCAACACTAATAAATAAAAAAAGGGATTTGCAGGTTAGATGGAAAGGCCATTCTGAATTTCCCCTTGGTGTCCAAAGATATGTAAGTTAGGGAATTAGCGGGGTAAATCCATGGCGTTACGGAGATAGGGTGCCAGGTGGGCCTGGTTAAGATGTTGGAGCAGTCAGTTCAGACTTGATGGGCCAAATGGCCTCTTTCTGTACTGTAGGGATTCTATGAAATTAATATCTAGATTACAAAGAAATATCCAACTGAGACAGGCACCAACATACTTAAACTGCTACTTCAATTAAGTATCGCCATGGGATTTGAAATTTAGATAATTTTGAAATGATTTTCCTTACATATCTTGCATACTTTCAGACCAAGCCAAGTTTGACAGTCAGCAGAAGTGTGAGCTTGCCTTTTACCGGTCTTAAAGCAATGCTTTATAAATAGCCATAATTTAATTTTCATTTAAAGGCTTTATTCACTTATCCAGCATCTTACCACACTTGGCCAAATCAAATTTTTGATTGAAAGTGCAAATGTAGAGATTGCTGGAAATGTATGGAAACATCAATGATAGGAGCAGGAGGAGGCCATTTGGCCCTTCGAGACTGCTCTGCCATTCATCACGATCATTGCTGATCATTCAACTCAACTTAGTCCTGCCTTCTCCCCATAACCTTTGATCCCGCAAAGCCAACATCTGCAAGGGGCTGAGTTCTCACACTCTCTTGCCAATACAATAACTTGTCTTTTATCTTTCTTCATGCCAGCTGACTAAATATGTATTCCCAGCGTGATGAATATCCACCTTAAATTAAGCTTGAGTTGACCCTGATGTTAAAATAATATTAAAGTGGTCAAATATTTTGACACCCTTGGTATAAACAATGGGAGCCTTAATTAATTGAGGCATGTCAATAATGGTCATACACACAGTGGGCGGAATATTCCTGAGCCGCTCACAATGGGAACTGTAGCAGGTGGGACACGGGATATGCAACAGTCTGTTGACCTCGGGCAGGATTTTCCAGCATTGGAGCGCAGCCGGAAAATCCTGCCCAGCATGTTCCAGGAATGGAATAAAATGGAAAGGCCATTTTATATGATTACTTACTACAACTCTATCTACAACCTTCATTGCAGTGAGCATTATGGAGTTGTATCTCTGACAAGCCATCTCCCTCAGAAGCTGACTCTGCCATTTTTTGAAGTAGTGTCAATTCAGATCCAACAGGCAATTCATCCACAATAGAAGCAAACTATATTTTTCCCTAGTCACAAGATAACATAAGAACATAAGAAATAGGAGCAGGAGTAGGCCATCTAGCCCTTCGAGCCTGCCCCGCCACTCAATAAGATCATGGCTGATCTGTCGTGGCTCAGTTCCACTTTCCCGCCCTCTCCCCATAACCCTTAATCCCCTCTCTCATCAAAAACCCATCAACCCACGTCTTAAAAATATTTAGCGAGGCAGCCTCCACCACTTCAACGGGCAGAGAATTCCAGAGATTCACCACCCTTTGAGTGAAGAAGTTCCTCCTCAACTCCGTTCTAAACCGCCCCCCTTTTATCTTGAGGCTGTGCCCCCTAGTCCTACTGTCTTTTTTGAGCGGGAAGAGTCTCTCCACCTCTATCCTATCCATCCCATTCATCATCTAATACGTCTCAATGAGATCTCCCCTCATTCTTCTAAACTCTAACGAGTACAAGCCCAGTTTATTCAGCCTCTCCTCATAGCTCAACCCCCTCAACTCCGGTATCAGCCTAGTAAACCTCCTCTGCACTCCCTCCAAGGCCAAAATATCTTTGCACAGGTACGGCGCCCAAAACTGCACACAGTACTCCAGTTGCGGCCTCACCAATGCCCTATACAGCTGCAGCAAGACCTCCCTACTTTTATATTCAATCCCCCTCGCGATGAAGGCCAGCATCCCATTCGCCTTCCTGACCACCTGCTGCACCTGCAAGCTGGGTTTTTGTGACTCATGCACAAGGACCCCGAGGTCCCTCTGCACCGTCGCCTGCTGCAGTTTTTCGCCCCGTAAGTAATAATCCTTCCTACCATTCTTCCTAACAAAGTGGACCACCTCACACTTGCCAACATTAAATTCCATTTGCCATTTCCTGGCCTGTTCGCCCAGCCTATCTAGATCCTTCTGCAGACTCTCCACACCCTCCGCACAATTTGCCGTTCCACCAATTTTGGTGTCATCAGCAAATTTCGACACCCTACACTCGGTTCCCTCCTCCAGATCATCTATATAAATGGTAAAAAGCTGAGGCCCCAGCACCGACCCCTGGGGCACTCCACTAGTCACCATCCGCCAATCCGAATAGCACCCGTTGACCCCCACTCTCTGCCTCCTATTTGACAACCAATCCTCTATCCACGCTAACACCCTACCCCCAACTCCATGTCCCTCGACCTTCTGCAATAACCTCTTGTGAGGTACTTTGTCAAACGCCTTCTGAAAATCAAGAAAGACCACATGCACCGGCTCTCCTCTATCCACCGCCCTAGACACATCCTCATAGAACTCCAGTAAATTTGTCAGACACGACTTCCCTTTAATGAAACCGTGCTGCGTCTGCTCTATCAAGCAATTCCCTTCAAGATGCCTCGCAATTTCCTCCTTAATGACAGATTCTAACATTTTACCTACCACAGACGTTAAACTAACCGGCCTATAATTCCCCGCCTTTTGCCTGGCACCCTTCTTAAACAACGGCGTAACATTAGCCGTTTTCCAATCATCCGGCACTTCCCCGGAATCCAGCGACGTCTGGAAAATAACCACCAAGGATCTCTGAGTTAAATCCCACTCCAGGGTTTGAGCACAAAAATCCTCATGGACATTTCAGTGCAGTACTGATGGAGTACAGCAGTGTTGGCGAGGCCATCTTTCAGAGGTGATATTAAACTGAAGCCCAAAATAACTGCTTGCTCAGGTGAGATGTAAAAGATTTCATGCCACTATTTCAGGGAAGAGCAGGCGGTTATCCCAGGGTCCTGGTCAACATTTACCCCTCAAATAAAATCACAAAAAAATTACCTTGTCATTTTTACAGTGCTGTTTGTGGAACTTTGTTCTGCGCTAAATTGGTTGCCAGAATTCCTCCATTATAACATTGACCACATTTCAAAAGGCTCATTCAATGGCTGTAAAGCACTTTGAAATGATCAGTGGTCATTAACAACAATGTACAAATGCAATGGTAGCACAGTGGTTAGCACCGCTGCCTCACAACGCCAGGGACCTGGGTTCAATTTCAGCCTTGGCGACTGTGTGGAGTTTGCACATTCTCCCCGTGTTTGCGTGGACACTCTGGTTTCCTCCCACAGTCCAAAGATGTGCAGGTTAGGTTGATTGGCCATGCTAAATTGACCCTAGTATCAGTGGGATTAGCAGGGTAAATATGTGGGTTATGGGAATAGGGTCTGGTTGGCATTGTGGTATGTGGAACAGGCTTGATGGGCTGAATGACCTCCTTCTGCACTGTATGGATTCTATGCTTTAAAGTCTTTCTTTTTTCCTTAAATGCTTTGCACACATATCCAAATTAGCACTCTGTTTTCAGAGTTATTAGTACGATAAAAGGCTGAGACAACAAGGTTAACTAGTGACTGCTTAGGAAGATGACTAGGCAGCTGAAACTCTGACATACGTATGCTGGACTTATCCATACAGAGTCAAAAACTGTTTACCTATTCAATGCTTTAGTTTACTTTTCATCTGCAAAAGGAGTGCAGCAGAAAGAACTTTTCGATTTTGTTCAATAGGAAGGCTCCAATTCAGTCAATTTCAAGACCAGGAGACAGTTACTCAGATATCTGGAGAGGCCACTTGTGCAGCTCTCTTGACAATCATCTTGGCACATGTTATGATACATCTTCAGAGTAGAAGGGAAAAAGTACATCCATTCCTCCCGTTCTTTGCAGTGATTACATTCCTGGCAACTAATTACCATACTACTAGTAAAAAATGCAAACTATTTCAGAACAGCAATGTTGTTGGCTTCAATCCAACTGTTGTTATCGACCAGGAAAGGTCAGATTTCCTGCTCAACTCAGGCAATATAAACATATTGTGTGCCTAATTCCACTGATTAGAGTTGATTGAGGTACACTGAGCACTTTTGTGTGAGGTGCCTGCTTTAGAACTGTATGTGTTCCTTATTGGAGCTCAAAAGATTTGACAGAGTTTGTTTTATTTTGTACTGCATAGGTACTGCGTTCCCCACTGGGTTCACAAATCTGGAGTGTTCTCTTCTCAGTCTGGTCTGGCCTACGTGTGATTCCAAATCCACAGAGATGTGGTTGACTCTTAAATGCCCTCAGGGTTGGGCAATAAATGCTGGCCCAACCAGTAACGCCCACGTGCCATGAACGAATAAAAAGAAAATCACTCTGATAGTACAATTCTATAAAAGGTCAAAAGGAGAGTTATGAGTAGCACAGGAAGTCACTGTTTGACTTTCTCTCTGTCTCCCCCTGTAGAAGGAGGTCTGACTCAGCACCTTACTCTTGACAGGATGGCTGAGACCAGGAGCTTATCACATGAGGAATAATGCAATATATAAATGCACCATAGCATCTAGCTACATTTCCTTCAACATTAAAGATGCAAAGCGACAAATGTCTGTCTCCAGCCTGATCTTTGGATCATATATTTAAGTTGCTGAGTATTTCCAGATTCTTCTGTTTTTTATTTCAGATTTCCACCAACTGCGGGATTTTGGTTTCTTATTCATAAAATCGAACAAAACTTAATCTGTGGCTCGGCTCACCAAATCTGATTGGACATATTCCTGGAGGCATCATCACATGACCTCCTGCTGCCCAGCCCACAAATCTACCATTGGCTGTCTTGATGTGTCAATCATCACTGCACCCCGCCTTCCCAGGTTTGTCATATCTCAGTTGGGTGATTCTGTCAGCTTTTTAGAACCATAGACCCCCTACAGTGCAGAAGGAGACCATTTGGTCCATCGCATCTGCACCAACCATAACGCCACCCAGACCCTATCCCTGTAACCCCATGTAGTTACCCTAGCCAGTCCCCTTGACACTAAGGGGTAATTTAGCACAGCTAATCAACCTAACTCGCACACCTTTGGACTGTGGGAGAAAACTAGACCACCCATGCAGACACGGGGAGAACGTGCAAGCTCCACATAGTCACCCAAGGCTGGAATTGAACCCAAGTTCCTGGTGCTATGAGACAGCAGTGCTAACCACTGTGCCACCCTATTTTTGTTCCATGTCCAATATTTGCAGAACAAATAAACAAAAGCCGTCAAAGAAAATTAACAAAAAACATTTTCTTTAATTTCCCCAATGAGTTTTCTCCACGATTTCTTCAGAGTTTGGTTTATGTATAGCACTGAACTGGAAGCAATTGAATTTAAGGTCGGATTTTCATGCCTCCATCTCAGGATGGGATGGAGGGAATTTGGCAAAAACTATGGCAGATGAGCCCAGATTCTGGGATTCCTGTTCCTGCTCCATTTGTTGGGCAATTTTTAGCAGCACTGGCTAAGGAAGCAAGATAGCAAACCTGCACACACCAACCCCGACCTTGCTGGCACCATTGTGGGGTAGGCATTTTAGGCTACCTAGAATTGTGATGGAGCCAGGCTGACAACATGGTTCAGACTAGCTGAGAGATGTCATAAACCATGGAGGAACTTTAGTTGGAGACCTTTTGGCAGGTACATTCAAAGGTGTTGCCAAAATCGTGTCATAATGAAATGCTGTATGCCTCGCTAAATATTTTTAAGACGTGGGTTGATGGGTTTTTGATGAGAGAGGGGATTAAGGGTTATGGGGAGAGGGCGGGAATGTGGAACTGAGCCACGACAGATCAGCCATGATCTTATTGAATGGCGGGGCAGGCTCGAAGGGCTAGTTGGCCTACTCCTGCTCCTATTTCTTATGTTCTTATGTTCTTAATAAGTTATAAATGTTTTTAATGCAGTGATTAATGATAAGCCTTTCCTTGGAAAAGATAAAATGACGATTAAACTGTTCAGCATTATTAAAGTAGAAAAGTCTCTGAATGTATTAAAGTACATAATCCACTGGTTAAAGTGTTCTTCTGAATTAAACGATATTGATATTCAGGTTTAACTGTAGAGTTGCTAGTAGGAACAGAGTTTCAACACTCCTTTCATTTTCAGAAGGAAAAAGATCATGTCATGGTGTTTGGAATGTGTAGAATCTCCACATCTGTGGTATTTTACATTTTATTATTGATTGAATAATAGTTTGTGACTTTTCCTGAATTGGTGCATTTTGGTGTGTAAATTGCCTGCTTCTGACTATGTTTCTTGATATAAGGGGAGAGTGAGGAACTGTTGTCACAGTGATTTATTTCTGTTATGTTACAACAGTACGACACTTCAAGGCACTTTGACGACTTATAAACATTCTGCGCTCATGAAAGGTGCAACATAAATTACAGTAATCTTTACAATTTGTGATTGTGAATGCCATTACCTGGGGATAGAGGTTTTCTCCAAATTTCTGGTGAACATGAAAGGTCAAATATAATAAAATAATAAGGGGAGGAATATAGATGTTTAAACAATGAGAAAAAAGAAAATGGAAAGATATCCATGAACAATGATATTCAGGGGCAGATAGTGCAGTTCCTACAATTGTTCCATGATGTCTTGGATAAAACAAAGTGTCCCTTGTGATATTCACAATGAAAAACATAAGATGCTGTTTTGAAGATCAGGAGTACTGCACTACATAATGCACTGCTTAATCCTTAAACTGCTAAAGAGAACGGCGTTCTTTAACCGAGTAAAATCCAATTGCTAAACACAGATTGAGGTTAATCCAAGTTCATAGAATCATAGAATCCCTACAGTGCAGAAATAGGTCATTCGGCCCATTGAGCTTGCATTGCCAACAATCCCAACCCAGCCCTATCCCTGTAACCCCACGTATTTACCCTGCTAATCCCACTGACACTGATCAGCAATTGAGCACAGCCAATCCACTTAACCCACTCATCTTTTGGACTGCGGGAGGAAACCGGAGCACCCAGAGGAAACTCAGGCAGACACGCAGATAACACCGCACAGACAGTCATCCTGGCTGGAATTCAACCCGGGTCTTTGGCGCCAAGTTAGCTGCTCTTTGGTGAGGGAGGCTTGGAGACGAGAAGACTTTGTCACAAATATCAGGCCACAGAACTGAATAAAATGTCTAGCTTTTGTTGTATTAAAAAAAACACAACTGTTAAGATCAGTCTGAGAGTACTGACATTAGTTGACCCCCTGCTGCCACAATCAATAAATGGTCAGAAAAAGATGGGGACCAAATGTCTGAATTACTAGTGTGCACCACTGCCAGATAAGTTTCCCTCCCTGCAGCGTAGACATAACAACTCCCCCACTGTGCCTCCTGTGTGAATAAGGTATTCTCTGCCCCGGATTCTCGTTATGCTCTCCATTCCAAATGATTTGCTTTCTTGACCTTGCAAATTTCTATAATTCAGAAATTTGCTTACAGATCAATGTACCAGTGAGGATCCACAGGCGTACACAGGCGTGCACACTGACCCACATATTCACACTCACATAAATGTGCATTCACAGACCCATGCACGCCAATACACACATACATAGGGACAGACTCACACTCTTACACACGTCTTTCAATCCATACACTCTCATAAACACTGTTTTCAATACATTTGTAAATCAAAAAACTGGCTTATTGTAACTGGACGCAAATCGCTGCAAGTAGAATTTTATAGTTTTTAAATTGAAACCATCTGTAATTTTGTGACCAGGTTAAGAATTAATTCCTACTCATTAGCCCACAGCCTTATATTGGGAGCACAGTAGCATAGTTTGTAAAATCAGTTTGCTGAAGATAAGGAATAGAGAGGGCTTGAAGTCAATAGTCAAAGTAATCGATATACCTCCCTAACAGGAGCCAGACTGTAGGACAAAGTATAAACTGAGAAATGATGAAGGTTTGTAAAAAAGAGGCAGCAATAATTGTGAACTTCATATAGATTGGCAAATCAAACTCAAAGGCAGCCCAGTGTCAATGGATGGGAGACTGGTTTGAGGGATGGACTGGACTTCATTCACGACCTTTTGTAGTTTCTTGCGGACTTGGACAGAGCAGGAGCCGTACCAAGCTGTAGTACAACCAGAAAGAATGTCTTCTCTGGTGCATCCGTCAAAGTTGTTGAGAGTCGTAGTGGACATAACAAAATTTTCTTCGTCTTCTGAGCAAGTAGAAGCATTGGTGGGCTTCCTTAACTAAAGTGTGGGCATGGGGGGACCAGGATAGGTCATTGGTGATCTGGACACCAAACAATCTGAAGCTCTCGACCCTTTCTACTTCAACCCCATTGATGTAAACAGGGAACATAGAACAGGTGCCTTATTGTTTATGATTTACATGGATGACTTGGAATTGAGGACCAAGTGTAGTGCGTCAAAATTCGCAGATGACACTAAAATGGGTGGAAGAGCAAAGCGTGCAGAGGACGCTGAAAGTCTGCAAAGGGATATAGATAATCTAAGTGAGTGGGCGAGGGTCTGGCAGATGAAGAATGATGTTGGGTAAAGGTGAGGTCATCCATTTTGGTAGGAATAACAGCAAAATGGACTCTTATTTAAATGGTAAAAAATTGCAACATACTGCTGTGCAGAGGGACCTGGGTGTCCTTGTGCAGGAATCTCAAGGAGTTGGTTGCAGGGGCAGCAGGTAATTAAGAAAGCATATGGAATTTCGTCCTTCATTGCTAGAGGGATGGAATTTAAAAACAGCAAGATTATGTTGCAGCTGTATAAGGTGCTGGTGAGGTCACACCTGGAGTACTGTGTACAGTTTTGGTTTCCTTACTTGAGAAAGGATATACTGGCATGGAAGGGGGTTCAGAGGAGATTCACTAGGTTGATTCCAAAGTTGAGAGGGTTGGCTTATGAGGGGAGACTGAGTAGACTGAGGCTATCCTCATTGGAATTCAGAATATATATAAGATTATGAAGGGAATAGATAAGATAGGAGCGAGGAAGTTGTTTCCACTGGTGGGTAAAACTGGAACTAGGGGGCATAGCCTCAAAATAAAGGGAAGCAGATTTAGGACTGAGTTGAGGAGGAACTTCTTCACACAAAGGGTTGTGAATCTGTAGAATTCCCTGCCCAGTGAAGCAATTGAGGCTACCTTATTGAATGTTTTTAAGGCAAGGATAGATAAATGTTTGAACAGTAAAGGAATTAAGGGTTATAGTGAGTGGGCAGGTAAGTGGAGCCACAAAAGATCAGCCATGATCTTATTGAATGTGGAGCAGGCTTGAGGGGCCAGATGGTCTATTCCTGCTCTTAGTTCTTATGTTCTTACATTCTTAGATCTTCTTAATGGATTCATTAAAGAGCCTATGGTAAAGGATTGTCTCAGGAAGCATGATCATAAGATAATGAATTTCACATTCAGTTTGTGGGTAAGAAACTAATATCTTAAACTGAAATCAAGGTAATTACAAAGGCTTGAAGTCATAGTTGACTAAAGTGGACTGGGAAAATAGATTAATAGACAAGATGGTAGGTAAGCAGTAGACACTCAAGACATTTCATAACTCTTAACAAAGATAAATCACATCAAGAAAAAAAGAAGGTTGCACAATCTGTGACTATTAAATGAAGTTAAAGTTGATATTAAGTTAAAATAAAAGGCATCCAACACTATGAAGATTAGCAATAGGCCAGATTAATGGGAAAAAATGAGTAACTGGTAAAGGATGACTATAATATTAATAAAGAGGGAGAAAATAAAATTTGAGAGAAAATTCGTGGGAAATTTAAAAGCAGGCAGTGAGAGCTTCCTCAAGTATATAGAAAGAGATAAACTAAGTATTGGTCCCTTACAGGATGACTCTGGGGAATTAATAATGGGAAACAAGGAAATGGAAGAAACTTTGTATTATCTTCATGATTGAACTCGAAAACCATCTCAAGAATAGCAGAAAATCAAGGGGTAAAAGGGAGGAACTTAAAACATCACTATTACCAGAGAAAGAACTAAGCAAACTGTTGGAACTAAAGTTGTCAAGTCCTCTGGAACTGAATGCCTGCATTCTAGTTTCTCAGAAGAAATGGCTGTAAAGACACTGAATGCATTGAATGTAATCTTCCAAAATTTGCAAGGTTCTTCAAAGGCCGCAGTTGGTAGGAATACTGCAAATGTAGCATCTGTTTTCAAAAAGGGAGATACAAAACAGGAAACTACAGACAAGTCAGCATAACATCTGTCACTGGAAGAATACTGGAATTCATTATTGGGAAAGTAGTATCAGGACATCTCAAAAATCATCAAACCATGCGCAGTCAGGCAGAGTCAACAAGGTTTTGCGAAAGGGAAATCATGTTTCACAAATGTATTAGAGTTTTGCAAGGATATAACAAGCACAGCAGAAAAAAGTGAACCATAGATATGGCATATCTGGATTCAGAAGGTTTTGATAAGTTGCCATGTAAAAGGTTATTTTGCAAGATAAGAAAGAGCTCATTGATGTTAGAGGCAATACATCAGCATGGACAGATGATTGGCTAACTAGTGAAAAACAGAGAGTTGGAAGAAATAGGTCATATTCAGGTTGGTAAACTGAAACTAGCTGTGGAGGCTGAATCATTGAATATTCAGGACTTTGTTAAACAGATTTTTGAGCTTTATGTTTGTGAAATATAAAGTGGAGTTGAAGTCAAGATCAAATCTACTTACTGAAAGGCAGAGCAGGCTTGAACAGCTGCACCTTTTTCTTAAGTTCTTATGTTTCTGTTTTAATAGTGGTTCTAATACTGGACTCAGACTTCAGAGATTGGCTGGGAAGAATTGAACTGCTGACAGTTTTTCTCAATGGAAAAAGTTGAGGAATTCACCCCACTCCCAATGAGGTGAATTCCCATCTGAGCCACTTTGAGGATTGTTAATTGACTGGAGATGTGACTTCTGCCTCATCTGGACAGATAGTCTTCCCTTCATGAGCTGCTGTGCATCCAATTGGCCAGCTGCTCCCTGGTCCCAGCAACGCCGAGAACGGTGACCTCTCCTGTGTCTGGGCAAAGGGGGTGGTGAGCATGGTGCAAAGGCCGGGCAGGGAGGGGACACACAGGACAGGTGTGATTGGAAAAAGGGGCCTGTGCAGAAAGTGCCTCCTCACCCTTCCTTTCCTGCCCAAGGCCCAAACAGGTTAACCTGCTGACCTCCCCCGACTCCAGTTGCTGAGCTCCTCCCGCCAGTTGAAAAATTGCATCTGGGGCGAGAGGTGGCCATTATTGGCCCACTAAAGGGCCTCAATTGTTGAGGGGGTGAATGGGCCACCTGGACCTAACCTACCACCTGGAAGGTCTCACCGAGAATTGGGGCAGATGGGTAGATGACAGGAAAGCCACCCGCAAAATCTTCAACTCTTACCATAATACCTAGGGAATTTAAACTCACTTAGTTAAGTAAATGTAGATTAAAAGGCATTATCATTAATGATAACCATAAAAGTACTGAATTGTTATGAAACCCATTGGGCCAGATTCTCCGACCTCACCCACAGCTGGGATTTTCATACAATCTATAGAATCCTATAGGGCAGAGAGAGGCTATTTGGCCCATCAAGTCTACACCAACCACAATTCCACCAGGCTTTATCTCCATAACTCATGCATTTACCCTGGCTGGTCCCCTGACAATAAGGGGCAACTTACCATGGCCAATCCACCTAACCATTTTCCCATCCCATTACAGTGAACGAAGATTTGGCTGGGCACCAAATTCTCTGACATCGCTGCAGCGTGAGTGTGGCATGGTAAGATGGTGCCCACTGTTTCACTAATATCCTTCAGGGGAAGAAATCTGCCATCCTTACCCGTCCATATACGATTCAGATCTACAACAATCTGGTTGACATAATTCACCATCCTCTGAAATTTTCAGTTGTATTCAAGAAGCTAGCTCACGGCTTTCTCAAGGACAACTGATGGGCTGACTTTGCCAACAATGCCCACGAAAGAGTTAAAGAAAAGTGTTATTTTCTGAATTTAGCCCCTTTCTTATACATTGAGTTTACATTTTATTTAAGAGACGGGAGCAGACTAAAAGAAATCAAATCTCAAGCTAAAACACACCGTTAAAGAACAAGCAATTTCAATGTGTGGAACTGGAATGGCAAATTGCTAACACCTGTAGCAGTTCAGAGAAGCAACTAATACTTCCTTTTCACCCATCTCTGACACAAAGGTGCAGTATTGGCACAGACGATGAAGTGAAATGCTTTCAACTTCTCAACTTGATCCCATCAGTTTCAGAAAAATACTACTTGTTTTCAGAATGACACAGTATGTGGGAGATTCAGAAATGATTCAAAAATATGTAGAATGCTGTAAACACTGTGAACAGACTAAACAATCTTTTATCATTCATCATTTCCAGGCAGCACTTGGTGTTTAAAAGTTAACTAATTCTAGTTAAACACAGTGCTCTGTGTTAGTTTTTAGGTAACGGTCAAAACCAGCATTGAACATAAAATTTTGTTTATTCTTCCATGGGGTGTGGGCATCACTGGCAAGATTTGTTGCCCATCCCTTGTTGCCCTGCTAGACCATTTCAGAGGGTATTTAAGAGTCTGTCACATTACTGTGGATCTGGAGTCACATGTAGGCCAGACCAGGTTAAGGATGGCAGACTCCCTTCTTAAAGGACATTGAGGACATCAGTGAACCAGATGTGTTTTTACAACAATCAATGACAGCCGTCACGGTCACCCTCATTGAGACTACTTTTATATGCCAGAATAATGAACTGAATTTTAATTCCACCAGTTGCTGAGGTGGGATTTGAACCCATATTCCTAAAGCCTGAATCTCTGGATTACTATCCGGCAACATTACCATCACGTCACCAGATGGCTCTGCAATATTTTATGCTTCAAATATCTTGTTCACAGAATCCATAGAATCCCTAAAGTACAGAAGGAGGCCATTCAGCCCATTGAATGTGTACTGACCACAATTCCACCCAGGTCCTATTCCCATAACCCTCATTTACCCTGCTAATCCCCCTGACACTAGGGTCAATTTAGCACAGCCAGTCAACCCAACCCACACACCTTTGGACTCTGGGAGGAAACCAGACAAAACCCACACAGACATAGGGAAAATGTGCAGACTCCACACAGACAGTGACCCGAGGCTAGAATTGAACCTGTGTCCCTGGCGCTGTGAGGCAGCAGTGCTAACCGCTGTGCCATTGTGCTCTACCTCCTATGGCCACTGAAACCTGACTCCAACCAGCCACGAATGCACCTACTTTTGGTTTGGCCACAGCAGATGAGGGGGAGGTGGGGGGAGACAGCCGAATTAATTTTTCCAGCCTGTTGGGACTATAACTTTAATATGTTAATAAGGCTCAAGGTTGAGAAGCCGCTTCATTTAACGGTGACAGGCGATATTTCCCTGGACTCAGGAAACTCAGCAGTTAAAGAGAGGTGAGGATTGATGGATCTGGAAGGCAGGTATGTTTTCAGCACTGTCTGTGAGCCTGAAAGCAGCTGAAGTGTTTCGCCCATGCTCCTTCAGAAAGCTTGTCTTCCCTCCTCCTACGAACTGATCTTTCTCCCACAACTGAATCTCTCTGTTACAGCAATCGAATGAACAGCAATCCAATCCCTTCCCTGATCCTTTCATAGAATCGTAGAAACCCTACAGTGCAGAAGGAGGCTATTCAGCCCAGTCAGTCCACATCAACAACTGTCCTACCTTCGCCTTATCCCTGTAACCCCATATATTTACCCCACTAATCCCTCTAGCCTATGCATCCCAGGACATTAAGGGGCAATTTAGCATGGCTAAAGCACCTAACCCACCCAAATTTGGACTGTGGGAGGACACGGGAAGAATGTGCAAACTCCGCATAGACAGTGACCCAAGCCGGGAATCAAACTCAGTTCCCTGGAGCTGTGAGGCAGCTGTGCTATCCACTGTGCCACCGCGATGCCCCACCATTTCTCACCATTCTATCACTCTCTCCCTCAAACAATGCCCCCATCAATTCCAGATCACGATGCCAAGGATTATTTCCAATGGACCCTGACTGCTGCTTCCTACTCAGTCAGCCTTTAAAGAGACCCTGCGCTAAACTTCCTGGTTTCCCAGCCACTGACAAAACACCCTGACTCTCTCCCCACTTCCCGGTAAAAATCAAGACCATAAAGTCTGTGATGATTCAACTGTTGATTTTTATATTCTTCCAAATTGGGAAGGAAACAGTCTCATTCTTGTTAACATGCATGTCAGGTTCCCTATTATCCCAATTAACACGCCAACGCACCAATGAGGAATCCTGCCAAAACACCTTTAATATATTATCTAGCAAGACAAAATCACTCGTTTTTACTCTGAATAAATAAAATTCCACTTTCCTCACCTAAAACTGATGTCTAATTGCTGGAATTCTATCACTCTGCCTGTCACGGAATCGGAGTAGGAAAAGAGGTGGATAATGAAATGTTCGTTGACCTCGGGAGGGATTTTCCAGATTTGGATTGAGCAGGGCCATAAAATCCCACCCAATGCTACTAGGATGCTACCAGGACTTGATGGATTGAGTTATAAGGAGAGGCTGGATAGACTGGGACTTTTTTCTCTGGCGTGTAGGAGGCTGAGGGGTGACCTTATAGAGGTCTATAAAATAATGAGGGGCATAAACAAGGTAGATAGTCAATACCTTTTCCCAAAGGTAGGGGAGTCTAAAACTAGAGGGCATAGGTTTAGAGGAGTCTAAAACTAGTGGGCAGAGGCTTAAGGTGAGAGGGGAGAAATACAAAAGTGTCCAGAGGGGCAATTTTTTCACACAGAGGGTGGTGAGTGTCTGGAACAAGCTGCCAGAGGTAGTAGTAGAGACGGGTACAATTTTATCTTTTAAAAAGCATTTAGATAGTTACATGGGTATGATGGGTATAGCGGGATATGGGCCAAATGCAGGCAATTGGGATTAGCTTAGGGGTTTTAAATAAAAAAGGGCAGCATGGACAAGTTGGGCCAAAGGGCCTGTTTCCATGCTGTAAACCTCTATGACTCTAATGTGTTCAATACCATTTTCTGTATTTTGTTGAATAAAACTAACATCACAAAATGCCAGTCAGGTAACGTCTTTTATCGCCAGCTTTTAACTTAAACTGTGCTGCCTATAATTCGTATAAAGCAAGAATCTAAGGCATATGTTCAGGCTTAAGACTCTCATTAGTGCATTTTATAATCTCAGTTGCAACCTCATCTCTGGGAACTGCATGGCTTCTTGACAACTGCCTGTAGGGCAATCCTAACTCTGGCTTTGGTAAAAGTTCAACTCACCTTCTTAGCATCTGTAACATGAGGAGCTGTCAAGGAGAAAGAAAAATGTAAACAAGGCACATGCATTGTGGAAGGTGACGGCCTAGTGGTATTATTGCCAGACTATTAATCCAAGCACACAGCTAATGTCTTGGGTGACACGGGTTTGAATCCCACCAAGGCAGATGGAGGAATTTGAATTCAGTAAAAAGAAATGTGGAATTAAGAATTTATTCATGACCACCAAACCATTGTTAATTGTCAGAAAAACCCAGCTGGTTCACTAATATCCTTTAGGGAAGGAAATCTGCTGCCCTTATCTGGTCTAACTGACATGTGATTCCAGAGCCACAGCAATGTGGTTGACTCTCAACTGCCCTCTGAAATGGCCTAGCAAGGGAAGCTAAGGATGGACAATAAATGTTGGCCCAACCAGTGATGCCCATGTCCCATAAATGAATTTTTTAAAAATTCTAAGCCACATATTTCTTTGAATCACCACCAATGCAGTTCAAAAGATGAACTAACATAAACGTAAAACAGGTTGACTAATCATAGATTTTTATTCCAGCATCCTTCTTCCCGTCCAAGCCTGTTAGAGTTTCCTACCATCACCCAGTGACCCAACATCCAAGAGACAAGTCTCACCCTGTTGAGATAGGGAAATTCTTTTCACAGACAACCGTAGCACTCAAAACTGTTAGTTTTTGGTTAGAAATCCAGTAAGTTGACCGCAACCACAGACCACAAGTATTCAGTAAGTTACCTATTTTTTTCACACATTGAGCTGTGATAACCAACTGTGATGTGTAAGTTAGTTCAGATAAGAAGCTGAAGGGATAACAGGGGCTGGGTGGCAGCCACAACACCTAATGTAACCACAAAGATTAAAGCTCAGTTGTGTAAATCATAAAAGGTCATCTTATTGGGTCAACGTGTAATAGCTGCATTCAACTGAGTCAAACGTGCTTGAAAATCACAGATTTGATTCCCAACATGTGCAGAGTTGGTTGGAAGTATGGAATCAGTGTGGTTTTACATATTATCGCTTGTCTTGCGAGGCAAATACCATTTTGGATCGCTATTCAGTGACTCCTGCTGGACAGTATACATGGGTGGGTGTTTGTTGCAGGCAGTATAATGCTCTGCGCAGTACAGGTGCCTTTCAATGCCTGATTCACACGTGAAAAATGTCCCTGAAAGTGTTGTCGCAAAGTA
Organism: Carcharhinus amblyrhynchos; assembly: GCF_965287045.1. NCBI lineage: Eukaryota > Metazoa > Chordata > Chondrichthyes > Carcharhiniformes > Carcharhinidae > Carcharhinus > Carcharhinus amblyrhynchos. The sequence goes on from NC_137335.1 coordinate 62,741,275, forward strand.
GGAGTGGCATTTATGGAAACGCATGTCAGCTCTTTTTTTAAAATGTATTTGTGGGACATGGGTGTCACTGGCTGGGCCAGCGTTTATTGTCCATCCCTGCTCGCCCTTGAACTAAGTGGTTGCGAGACTACTTCAGAGAGCAGTTGAGAGTCAACCACATGGCTGTGGCTCTGGAGTCACATGTCGGCCACACCAGGTAAAGATGTCAGATTTCCTTCCCTAAAGGACATTAGTGAACCAGATGGGTTCTTCCAACAATCGACAATGGTTTGATGGTCATGAGTAGATTCTTAATCCCAGACTTTTTTTATGGAAATCAAATTCCTCCAACTGCCGTGGCAGGATTCAAATCCGGGTCCCCAGGACATCAGCTGAGTCTCTGGGTTAATAGTCTAGCGATAATATCACTAGGCCACCCGCTTCAGCCAACATCTTCTGGAGAGGAGCTTTTGGTTCCACAAACATTTAATACTCTTTAATATGCTAATTGAAAACATACTTGGAAATAGATGACCCCTGTACAGTTTTTTAAAGACGATTTGGAGATTTGAAAAATAACAATTAAATATGATTTATATTATGATTGATAACTATAGAATCACATAAAAATAACTATAGGATGATTTATGACTGTAAAATATCAAATAGCTTATGTAACATGTTACGTAAGTATGTCATATGGAACTTAAAATTTGTGCAAATATAGTAGTGCATCAATTTCAAAGTCCTAATTGGGAATGGCAAAAGATTAAATTCCAAATGGAATCTACAAATTTAGGTGCAGGAAAAAAGACCAATTTTGTTTTATTCTTTCATCCTTAATTGCCCTTGAACTGCGTGGCATTTTAAGAGTCAACTGTATTGTTGTGGACCTGGAGTCACATGTAGGCCAGATGAAGTGAGGTCAGCAGATTTCCTCCCCTAAAAGACATCAGTGAGCCAGATGCGCTTTTATAACAATGGTATCATGGTCATTGTGAGACTTATAACTCCAGATTTGTATTGAATTCAAATTTCGCCATCTGCCATGGTGGGATTCAAATCTGGGTCCCCAGAGCTGTAGTTTAAGTTTCGAGATTGTTAGCCCATTGACAATACCACAAAGCCACCATCTCCCCTCAAATCACACGTGAAAATTGTGTGGAGTTTGCACATTCTCCTCATGTCTGTGTGGGTTTCCTCCACGTGCTCCGGTTTCCTCCCACAGTCCAAAGATGTGCGGGTTAGGTTGATTGGCCTTGCTAAAAATTGCCCTTAGTGTCCTGAGATGTGTAGGTTAGAGGGATTAGTGGGTAAAATATGTAGGCATATCGGGGTAGGGCCTGGGTGGGATTGTGGTTGGTGTGGACCCAAGGGCCGAATGGCCTCTTTCTGTACTGTAGGGTTTCTAAGATTTCTATGATTTCTAAAAGATTGTGTGAGACTGTTTGTGGAGAGATTCTGAGAATTAAGCTTTGCTTCTGTCGAGAGCAGTAATCTTTTTCTTTCCCCTTATCATCACATTCCAAAATTTTCTCTTTTTCTGTGGATTGGTTCCTTCCTTCACCTTTTAATTTATTTATTCTATTCGATCCAGCTACTTCATACATGCGTTTTCATTCTTTTTTTTCTGAGAGGTTTTCTCATCTTGCTTTTCAGTAACTTCTTCCCTTAGTCTTTTTTTGTTCAAGCTTTTAGTTTAAATTTATTCTGACATTCTTTGCGTGTTCTGCTTCTCTTGCACCTCATCTTTGGTCCGTACAGAAGCTGGCGATAAACAATGCATAGCTTGAAAAAGGCCTCACTCAAGAATGTTAATGTTTTTCCCGAGGTACATGGGGATGTCAGCCACTGCTGTCAAGGCAGATTGGTTTTCCTGGAAACACTTGGCTCCTAAAAGCAATTCTAGAGCCAAGTTAGGAATATTGAGGCCAAGACATGTGTCCTATCAGATGTTACTGTTACTGCCTGATCGACAATTTGTAGATATCCCTGAATACAGAAGATGATGAGTAGAATCATAGAAAAGTGAGGGCCTTGGCCTGGACTTTTGTCCCAGATCTGGAGTTGGGACATTTCCCGGCTCCACAAACGCAACCCGGAGAAAGTGCCATGAGAAACTGGATTTTTATTCTTGGATGGTAGGGTTCCCTGTGGAGTCTGGTCAGGTGACCCAGGAGTGAGTATGGAGGATATTGGGTGCCAGGATGTAAGGAAGGCCTGTACCTACGTAAGGAAGGCCTGTACCCACACAGGCACAGTACTGAGGTTTTATATTAAAAAAAAGATAAAACAACCCTCCAGCCTTCACACCCTTTCATTCCCTTCCACATTCACTCCCCATAACCCAGCTATGCCAGCCCATGCCACTGTAAATTTTTTACACAGAGGGTGTGGGTGCCTGGAACTCACTGCTCGGGATGTAGTGGAAGCAGATACAATGCAGACTTTTAAGGGGCGTCTGGACAAATACATGAATAAGATAGGAATGGAGCAATATGGTCCCTGGGAGGGTAGGGGATTTTAGTTCAGTCGGACAGCATGGTCGGTGAAGGCTTGTAGGGCCAAAGGGCCTGTTCCTGTACTGTAATTTTCTTTGTTCTTTGTTCATGCTCCCCTTTGCCCTTCTACCCAACCCTCATAGCCACTCTACCCTCCATGCCAGCCCAGGCCCCTCTGTCCTACCTATGGCCCCTCATACCCTTGATGATAATCCTATCAAGGCCCATGAGAAGCCTATTTGTCCCATATATAGACATGGGTGGCACAATGGCATAGTAGCTAGCCAGGGACCCAAGTTCAATTCCAGCCTCAGGCAACTGTGTGGAGTTTGCACATTCTCCTCACGTCTGTGTGGGTTTCCTCCGGGCGCTCCAGTTTCCTCCCACAGTCCAAAGTTTTGTGGGTTAAGTTGAGCATCCATGCTAAATTTACCTTTGGGACGGGATTCTCCGATTGCACTCGCCCCAAAACCAGAAAATCCCGCCCGAGGTCAACTGACTTTTGGATGGACAACCCCATGCCCTGTACGATTCTCATGGCAGGCAGGATGAGAAAACTCCCCCCTTAGTGTCAGGGGATTAGGAGGATAAATACAAGGGGTTGCGGGGATAGGGCCTGGGTGAGACTGTATTCAGTGTAGACTCGATAGTCCAAATGGCGTCCTTCTGCACGGTTGGGGTTTGATGATTCTATGATTCTAGTCAAGAAGACAGTTCAAAACAGGAATCCTAAACTTATAATTTGCTCGTGGACAATAAATTTGGATTGAGGATGAAATCATGCAGACGCCACCCACCTCCAATTGATTCGGGGTGAGCAGAAAAACAGATAAATCTGTAAAAAGGAGGCCTATCCCAACTAATTAATGGAGATCGTAAACTTTCAACAAACAATGTGACCATATAACTTGGAAGTTGTGAATATGACCATGAATCTGCCAATGGAGACATGAAGTGCCTTGTCAGCTATTTAAATGTATTTAACTGGACTGTCCTGTTAAAGTTAACACCACATGGAGTTTTTGACACCAGTTCTCTTTACAGAATAGCTGGCAGTGTATATGCTGCAGTATCAAATTTCACAAAGCTGGTATTTATTGAAAAAGTATGAAATTAAATTCATAATTACTTGAATGCGATACAGAATTGTGATCGATTATCTCTAAACTAGTAAGGTGCCTTCTGTATGTTCTCTCTGCAAAAGCTCATTACACTTATTTTTTGATAATTATACACAAGCAGCTGATAAAATCAGGGAGTGTTGCTAGATATCAGGCATAAACTGCCATGCAGGATAATAACTCCCCACATTAGACACTTCTAGCAAATATCCAACCTAAGTACATACTTATTAATATTCCAATTGCTGTTTAGAATCTTGTAAGAAAAGTTTATTTATTAGTCACAAGTAAGGCTTACATTAACACTGCAATGAAGTTACTGTGAAATTCCCCGAGTCGTCACAATCCGGCAGCCATTCGGGTCAATGCACCTAACCAGCACATCTTTCAGAATGTGGGAGGAAACTGGAGCACCCGGAGAAAATCCGTGCAGACACGGAGAGAACGTGCAAACTCCACACAGACACTGACCCAAGTCGGGAATCAAACCCAGTTCTCTGGTGCTGTGTTAATCACTCTGCTACCAATGCAGCCTCTTGAAGTTTAATCTTGCAATTATCATGAACTTGACTCTTAAAGCTGCTATTCCATCGGAGGAAGTCATTGGGCAGGACTTTCCTGGCCCGCAGCTTTCTCTGGTGGCAGGATGGTGAGCAATATAAAAAGGCCGCAGACATCTGTGGGACCAGAAGATTGTGCTGGCGGCGAATGGTAAGCCACTACCGGCAAACAGTCCAGAAAATCCCATCCATTAATTGCACAGCGCAGCATGGTACTAATTCAGCCCACAGCCCCTGCGCAAGGATATTTTGGCCCTGGAGGGAGTGCAGAGGAGGTTTACTAGGCTGATACCGGAGTTGAGGGGATTGAGCTATGAGGAGAGGCTGAATAAACTAGGCTTGTACTCGTTAGAGTTTAGAAGAATGAGGGGAGATCTCATTGAGACGTATAAGATGATGAATGGGATGGATAGGATAGAGGTGGAGAGACTCTTCCCGCTCAAAAAAGACAGTAGGACTAGGGGGCACAGCCTCAAGATAAAGGGGAGGCGGTTTAGAACGGAGTTGAGGAGGAACTTCTTCACTCAAAGGGTGGTGAATCTCTGGAATTCTCTGCCCGTTGAAGTGGTGGAGGCTGCCTCGCTAATTATTTTTAAGAAGCGGGTTGATGGGTTTTTGATAAGAGAAGGGATTAAGGGTTATGGGGAGAGGGCGGGAAAGTGGAACTGAGCCACGACAGATCAGCCATGATCTTATTGAATGGCGGGGCAGGCTCGAAGGGCTAGATGGCCTACTCCTGCTCCTATTTCTTATGTTCTTATGTTCTTAATCAGATCAGCAACTTCCCACTGGACAGTGAACTGTAAGCACAAATTAAGAGAAGTGGACAGTACAGAATGGATTCAAGGGACAATTCGCTGGATTTCTAGAACATAGAACATAGAACACCACAGCACAAACAGGCCCTTCGGCCCACGAGTTGCGCCGATCACATCAACACCTATCTATAACCCCCAATCCCATAAAACCCCATATACTCATCCAGAAGTCTTTTAAAAGACCCCAGCGAGTTCACCTCCACCACCACTGACGGCAGCCGATTCCATTCACTCACCACCCTCTGAGTGAAAAACTTACCCCTAACATCACTTCTGTACTTTCCTCCCCGCACCTTAAACCTGTGTCCTCTCGTAGCGACCATTTCAACCCGGGGAAATAGCCTCTGAGAATCCACCCTATCTATTCCTCTCAACATTTTATAAACCTCTATCAGGTCGCCGCTCAACCTACGTCTCTCCAGGGAAAAGAGACCCAGTTCCCTCAACCTAACTTCATAAGGCATGCCTCCCAGTCCAGGCAACATCCTTGTAAATCTCCTCTGTACTCTGTACCCTGTAGAAGAAAGAAGCAACTGAATGAACAGTCATCATTGGAGCTCAATCAATGAAGGAAGGTGCAGGTCTAATTAATAGTCTTTCCTTCTTCTCCATAATTTTAATCACAGCACATTACAATCTTGTTAATAAGATCCACTGCATAGCACATCATAATTATCTGAGTTAGAGGTCATCTTCAACAACAAAATGAAATGTACTGAGAATCTTCCCAAAAGTGCCATCACAGTGAGATTTTTGAGTAGGCCCAATAACTGCTTCAACCCATAGGGGCGATCTTACCAGCTTGTCCCGTCGATCAGTTGGTGTTGTGAGCCATTAAGATTGGGCAAAAGGCGCAAAATCAGGTTCATGCCTGGTTTTCGCCTCTCACAATTTTCCCAGACAATTTGGCCGGCAAAACTAGGACAATGATCTTGGGGTAGCGGGAGGTGGGGGTGGGGAGTGGGGGGTGGGGCGGGGGGGGGGCGTGGTGGGGAGTGACAGATCTCCCAGTATACAGTGTTCACTGTGTGTGCACAATGCACTGGGATTTTGGGGTGCCTGCACAATGGCGCCCTTAGAGCTCAGTTGCTGGCTTCCTGGTGAGAATAGACTCCACCACCTCCCCCTTCTGGCGAGAATCATATCTGGGCTCTTTTTTCTAAGCGCCGCACAATTGCAATTGGGAGTCCGTGCTAAAAAATCAGTGTGCTTCTCTCCCGTTTTGATATTCATTCGGCACTTAGAAATGTTTTGGTAAGATTTTCTCCCACATAGCTCTTTATTTACTTAACTGACAATGAATTCTCTCATCTAGCATTCCAAAAAAAGGATGTTGCACGCCTTTCAAACATTATTTTAACCAAACAAGTTTTCTATGTAAAGAACAAACATGTATTGAAGGTATGTTGCAATTATAATACAATACCAGAGGTCAGGTTGTACATTGAATTACTTCCAGATAATGATATTAATGACTGAACAGAATTACTAGCAACATCCAAAGTTATATGCCCAGGCTTTCCAAAGAAAGACTAAAAATTAATTTGTGGTAATTCCAATTAAGTACATTTAAGGCTGCAATCTGCAATCTTGCACTTTCTGGGCTAGCTAGGAAAGAAAGAAAAGGAGGAAGAGCAGAATGCATTTAGGCATGTTGGAGCAGCAGAAGTGAGCACAGTTGCAGGGATGGAACAAAGGTGTACTGGTGTTGAATAAAACAGCCTCTTAACTGAAGTAGAACAGGCAGAATCTCCTGAAGAAGAGTCATATAAGACAAGCAAACCCAAGGTTAAATTCCTGCTCTGTTCTGAGTTAGCCATGACAACACTATGGGGAGGTGATGGCCTGGTGGTATTATCGCTAAGCTATTAATCCAGAAACTCAGCTAATGTTCTGAGGACCCGTCACAGCAGATGGTGGGGTTTGAACTCAATTCAAAACAGCTGGAATTAAGAATCTACTGATAATCTACATTATTGATTGTCGGTAAAAGCCATCTGGTTCATTCATGTCCTTTAGGGAAGGAAATCTACCGTCCTTACCTGGTCTGGCCTACATGTGGCTCTAGAGCCACAACAAAGTGGTTGACTCTCAACTACCCTCCAAGGGAGACAAGGGCAATAAATGCTGGCCAGCCTTGTCCCATGAATGAATAAAATAAGGATCAATCGTGCTTCCCCTCTTCATAGCTTTCCAAAGACCCTCAGAAATTGAATTTGTAAATATTAAACAATGTGAGATTAGATTTCCTCTGCAGTCAAAGGGCTTTTGAATATTTGAATCCCTATAAATCCAGAAGGAGGCCATTTGGCCTATCGAGTCTGCACTGACCACAATCCTACCCTGGCCCTATTTCTGCAACCACAGCGTTTTACCTTGCTAGTTCCCCCTGACGCTAACAGACTATTTAGCCTGGCCAATCAACCTAACCTACACATCTTTGGAATATGGGAGGAAACCCAGGCAGATGCCAGGATTGAACCCGGGTCCGTGGCGCTGAGAGGCAGCAGTACTTACCGCTGTGCTACTGTGCTTGCTGACACAGCCTTGGCTAATTTCTGAAGCATGGATGCTTGTCACACGGATTAGAGAGAACTACATTTACAGAACAGAATATCAACAAGTATGAGGCTTCTGGATGATTGCTGACAAAACTGAGTAATAAATTGTGATTCTGGCTGGAATGATGTTGGCGGACATTAGCTGAGTGCAGGATCAGACTCTATTTTGGCAGGAGCATGTGGCAATATTATTTCCTGACAGTCGTTCTACAGACTCATGAATGCAGAATGGCCATTTGTAGAAAGTCTTATAGAGTCCAGCCTTCAGAAGGTGAAATGGTGGAGATGGGGTGGGGTGGGGTGCTTGGAGCAATGTGAAAACGGCATTAAGTCGATATGCAGGTACAGCATGAAATAAAAAAGGCAAATGGGATGTTAGCGATTATTGTAAAAGGACTGGAGTATCAAAGCAGAGAAATATAGTTGGAATTGTTGCAATGATGTGATAGACACTAGTTACAGGAGGTTGTCACACCACAGGTTCAATCAGATAGATGGGTGACTACCCGGAGAGGCAGGCAGGTAGTGCAGGAGTCTTCTCCCCTTTCAAACAGGTGTACCGTTTTGGATACTGTTGAGGGGGATAGCCTGTCAGGGCGAGATACCAGCAGCAGTCAGGCCAATGGCACCACATCTGGTCCTGCTGTAGAGCAGGGTCGGGCAAAGAGCAAGTGAGCAGTATTAATAAGGGACTCACTAGTTAAAGGCACAGACAGGCATTTTTGTGGCCACGATCGAGACTCCAGGATGGTGTGTTGCCTCCCTGGTGCCAGGATCAAGGATGTGTTTGGCAGTTGCAGAACATTCTTAAGGGAGTGGGTGAGCAGCCAGAGGTCGTTGTACACGTTGGGACTAATGACACAGGTAGGAAAAGGGATTCACCTGAAGTGTGAATATAGAGAGTGAGGCAGAAGGCTAAAGTGCAGGTCCTTGAGGGCAGTAATTTCTAGATTACTGCCGGTGTCATGTCATGGCGAGAGTAGGGATAGGAAAATTAGGCAGATGAATTAGGCTTGAGAGCTGGTGCAGGGGGCAGGGATTTAGATTTGCGGATCATTAGGGTGACCTGTCCAAGAGGGGTGGATTCCACCTGAACTGGAGGGGGACTAATTTCCTGGTGGGGAGATTTACTAGAGCTACTTGGGGGGGTTTAAACTAATTTGGCGGGGCGGAGGGGAACCCAAAGCAGTAGGGAGACAGAAGAGAAGGTGGAGGACAGCACAGATATTAAAGAGAGCACATTAAATAGGAAAGGCAGTGTCAATAATCCTAGTACTTGACAGATCAGGCAAAAGCCAGGCAGAAAGCAAGGGAAGCCAAGATTAAACTGCATTTATTCCAATGCAAGAGGCCTGAAGGAGGCATTCGGCATGCTTGGTTTCATTGGTCAGAATACAGGAGTTAGGACATCTTGTTGAAGTTATACAAGACATTAGTAAAGTCACACTTGGCATGCTGTGTACAGTTCCGATCACTCTATTAAAGAAAGGATATTATTAAACGAGAAAGAGTGCAGAAAAGATTTACTCGGATGCTACCAGGACTTGATGGTTTGGGTTATATGTAGGAGGCTTAGGGGTGCACATATAGATGTCAGAAAATAGTGCCGTGCAGGTCACAATTCTGTCCAGGATTGTACCTGGAATCCTTTTGCACAAAGGAGTTAGCCTCCTTGCTAAGATATGGGGCGAGAGTTTCTGGCTGCACTCGCCTCAAGGTTGGAAAATCTCACCCGAGGTCAATGCAACTCTGCGCGGTCCGTGTCACGTCAACTACGATTCCCATGGTGGGCAGGATGGGAAGATTCCACCCATGGTTCGTGCTCTCACAGTAATTCAGATTGAAGACTGAAATCTTCTTAGCCCTCGTTAGAAGCGTTTGTTTATTTGTCCATTAACTGAAAAGTAAAGGCTTTTTATTTATTGCTTACAAAGAATAGAGTGTGGTGTTTGTCCTCCGAAAGCACAAAAAAATGAATTTTCAACTACATTTTCCTGTCTTTTCAATATCATTCAGGATTGTGCTGTCACTGAACTAGCTTTTAGTATTACTCACAACGATACAATTAACCTTCTGACAAGGCACATTTACTCTGCACGTCAACAACAACAAAACCATCAACACATTCTTCATAAATGTGTTTGTGATTTCACTACATGTTGCACAAAGAGGAAATGTTCTCTGCAGGCTGGATGTCTCAATGGGACACCAGAAATCCAATGCACAATACTGAAGGAAAGGCAAACTAAGTCACTTAACACATTTTAAATGTTTTCACCAAAAGGACAATCCATCATAATAAGCAACAGCATTCGTCCTTTAACCTCCACCAAAGGCACTTTGTTTCTGATTTTTGTTTTCTCTTAAGTTTATTTTATTCGTGACCCAAGTACAGTTGGGGCAGCATGGTGGCACAGTAGTTAGCACTGCTGCCTCACAGCGCCAGGGGCCGGGTTCAATTCTGGCCTCAGGTGACTGTCTGTGTGGGGTTTGCACATTCTCCCCATGTCGGGTGGGTTTCGTCCAGGTGCTCTAGTTTCCTCCCACAGTCCAAAGGTGTGCAGGTTAGGTGGATTTGCCATGTTAAATTGACTCTTAGTAACAGGACGATTAGCTAGGATAAATGCACGGGGCTATGGGGATCGGGACTGGGAGGGATTGTGGTCAGTACAGATTCGATGGGCCGAATGGCATCCTCTGCACCGTAGGGATTCTATGATTCTATGAAATAGGCTTATATTAACACTGCAATGAAGTTACTGTGAAAATCACCTGGTTGCCACACTCTGGCACCTGTCCGGGTACACTGAGGGAGAATTTAGCATGGCCAGTGCACCTAACCAGCATGTCTTTTGGCCTGTGAGAGGAAATCGGAGCAGCCGAAGGAAACCTACACAGACACAAGGAGAATGTGCAAACTCCACGCAGACAGTGACTCAAGCCAGGAATCAAACCCATGTCCTTGGCACAATGAGGCAACAGTGCTAACCACGGTGCGATCGTGCAGCCTCCCCCACCATCTGTTCCACCAACTAAATCACCTGCTTCAATTTTATGACCACCGCTTACTTAAATCTATTCTTAATTTGTAAAAACAAAGCAAAACATGCTTTTAAAGATTGAAGAAAATTAAGGCAAATTGGAAGACTCAGCAGGACAGCAAGAGTGAAAAGCTTTGGAATAAGGGCAAAAAATCAGGAAGTAGTGGTTAGGAGTGGTGGTTAGTGACGCCATGCTTGGGCTTTTGGAACCCTCAGGTTTGTAGGAGGAACAGGCATATTGAGGAAGGATAGGAGTTCCACAGATACAATATAGTCATGCACTTTGAAAACTCAGAGACTAATTAAAGCCCAGGGATAAAAGTATTGAATGGAAATTGAATTTGTGACCGAACTCATTGAGTTCACCTCCCTTTATTTCAGCTATATGATTGATTGAACAGTTATTACAAGGACACGGTTCAGACTCAACCCATGACCATATTAATAGAAGCGTCTGCTGAAAATTCACTGTTAAAAATTTGGTATTAAAGCTTTGAGTTTATCTGGGAATTTCTGGAGACTGGTATCAAATTTATCAGGGCAAGATTGGAGTGTTTGCAATGGCCTCGTGGTATTATCGCTAGATTATTAATCCAGAAGCTCAGTTTATGTTCTGGGAACGCGGGTTCCAATCCCGCCACGGCAAATGGTGGAATTTGAATTCAATAAAAAATATCTGGCATTATGAATCTACTGATGACCATGAAACCATTGTCAACCGTCAGAAAAACCCATCTGGTTCATTAATGTCCTTTAGGGAGAGAAATCTGCCGGCCTTACCTGGTGTGGCCTACACGTGACTCCAGAGTCACAGCAACGAGGTCGACTCTCAACTGCCCTCAGGCAACTAGGGATGGGCAACAGAATCATAGATTTCCTACAGTGCAGAAGGAGGTCTGCACCAAGCACAGTCTCACCCAGGTCCTTTTCCCATAACATCACTCATTTATCCTGCTAATCCCCCTGACCCTCAGGACAACTTAGCATAGCTAATCCACCTAACCCGCACATCTCTGGGAGGAACTGGGGCACAGATTTATATATATTTATGCTTCACATTTAGATCATTAATTGCAGTTAATCATACAATGGAATCTAAAAGCAAAGAAGTAATGTTCACTTTCCCACCTTTCTGGCCAACAGTCCACATTCTGTTTCTTTGATCTCTGTCCACCTTACCTGCCCACCACTCAATCCATTCTTTCTATTCTTGTGTTAGTTGTTTTGTGAGAAGCAACTATTATTTGTTGTAAAGTATATCTATTTTAGCACAGTTAGAGAGTACAGACAACTTTCATTTACACTAATGTGAACATAGAAGCCATGAAATAAAGGGCAAACAACAGCAGACAACATTGGGAAACAATTAAGTTAAAGGATATCTTTAGTCAGGTAATTCAGCAATTGCCTGATATCCACGTTCCCAGACAGTAAAGATTTGATTTGATTTGATTTGATTTATTATTGTCACAAGTATTAGCATAAAGTGAAAGCATTGTTTCTTGTGTGCCATACAGACAAAGCACACCGTTCACAGAAAAGGAGAGAGTGCAGGATATAGTTTTACAGTCACAATCAGGGTGTAGAGAAAGTTCAACTTAATGCGAGGTCAAGAGAACCGTTCATAGAGAAGGAAAGGAGAGAATGTAGTATTCCAGCCAAAGCTCGGGTGTAGAGAAAGATCAACTTAATGCAAGATAAGTCCATTCAAAAGTCTGATGGCAGCAGGGAAGAAGCTGTTCTTGAGTCAACTGGTAGTCGTCTTTAGACTTTTGTATCTTTTTCCCGAAGGAAGAAGGTGGAAAAGCGTATGTCCAGGGTGCGTGAAGTCCTTGATTATGCTGGCTGCTTTTCCAAGGCAGCAGAAAGTATAGGAAGTGTCAGTGGATGGGAGGCTCGTTTGAGTGATGGACTGGGCTACATTCACACCCTTTGTGGCTTTTTTGCGGTCTTGGACAGAGCAAGAGCCATACCAAGCTGTGATATAATCAGAATAGAGCATCAGGCAGTAACTTCTAGAAGCTCATGGAGAATCCAGAGCGATTTCAATCCTACATATGTATCTTAAACAGAAAAATAAACCAGATTAACCTCAATTCCAACTTATTTTTGAACCACCTTGGCACTGAGTCCTGTTGACATCTGTTCCCCTGGCATACTTCCCTGACAGTTAGCAATCTGCCAGAATCTGCCAACTCAAGAACAGCTTCTTCCCTGCTGCCATCAGACTTTTGAATGGACTTACCTTGCATTAAGCTGATCTTTCTCTACACCCGAGCTTTGGCTGTCACACTACATTCTGCACTCTCTCCTTTCCTTCTCTATGAACGGTATGCTTTGTACCGTGCGCAAGAAGCAATACTTTTCATTGTATGCTAATACATGTGACAATAATAACAAATCAAAATCAATCGTCTGTTAGGTGCAATATAAAGATGAGACTATTGTACTCGAACACTGACCAGAAGATTGGTTTTTCTTTCATTACTGACAAGCATTTGTCAAAGCAGAATCCACCCACACTCAGGGATTGAGCCAGGGATTTGTATTCAAAGTGATTACTGTTCCAACAGACTCAACCTAAAAACTATCTGACAGGTAAAACGCAAAGAATTGCTAACTGCTATCAGACCGTGCTCTCTCTCCCAACGCCCCATCCCAACAGCAGTTTTGGTTCTGCAGTCAGGAGTGTCAGCTATTCCTTGGTTGTCCAAATTAACTTACGCCAACTGCCTCTACCTCAATGACTCCCCCCCCGCCAACACCCCCCACCCTCAGTAGTGAAACTAAATAAAGCTAGACCCCCATGATAATGGTGATCTGATGTGTGTCCAGGTGAAACTCCTCCAGACGTACTGATATAGGGGTGGCACAGTGGCACAGTGGTTAGCAGCACAGTGCTAGGGACCCAGTTTTGATTGCCAGCTTGTGTCACTGTCTGTGCAGAGTCTGCACGTTCTCCCCATGTCCACGTGGGTTTCCTCCGAGTGCTCCAGTTTTCTCCCACAGTCTAAAAGATGTGCTGGTTAGGTGCATTGGCCATGCTAAATTCTCCCTCATTGTTCCTGAGCAGGCACTGGAGTGTGGCAACTAGGGAATTTTCACAGTAATGTCATTTGCAGTTAATGTAAGCCTACTTGTAACACGAATAAATAAACTTTCATTTCAATTTACAGAGACTCAGCTCGATAAAAGCTGAAACCACCTGGATCTAGTTTTCCAAGCTCTTTCCCAGGGCTATGCTCTTAATTGTCAAACTACACACAACGCAAGACATGCTCCATGCTGAAGGTAGACTGTTACGACTAACAGACGGTTGATAATAAACTTTTGTAAGCTGTTACCAACCCCTAGAACCATCCAAGTATCCTGCACCTCTGTTGGGCAAGAATGAAAGCAAACAGCTGTGATATGTTTAGCATTTCTCAATCTTGTGGGTATAATGCCTGAACGAGTACCGTTGTAAACATTAAACACTTCTCCTTTCGAAGCTTAACCTTAATGCTCTCTCAAATGGTGACTCAAGCTACTCAGCCGAGAAACAAGCTGCCACAAAATAGAACAATAACTAATATCGAGGGCACACCTATGACACTGCAAAGGAACAGCCAGGACAGATATAGTTCATTTAGCCCCTCAAATTTGCTCCACTGTTCGTCTGAACTTCAACTGAATTTACTTATATTTGATTCATATTCCCTGTTCTGCTAATGTCATTTTGGAAATGTAATTAATCCAGTCTCTTTGGAGGGAGAATTTTACACTTCCACCAGTCTTCTTAGAGAAAGGTATTTCCCAATTTGTAACTGAATCAAAATGATTAATTAGATAGACAGGCAGCTGAGTGATATGTCAAAACTTGAAACTTTCATCTCTTAAAATACAATAGGGATGACAGGACGGGGGATGTGTTGCAGCTGGACCCTGTGGGTGCTGGTGGACACCGGTGTGATCCATAGCAATCACATCTGCAATAACAACAGCTTGAGGGGTTTCAGCTCAGAACTGGCAGGCCGCAATTGAGTTTCAGATGCTGTGATGCACAGGGAGAGGGGAAGTAACCTGGACACTTTGTTTCAGGAGGCAGTCGCACCCCTCCGGTTAAATACATCCAATCTGGTCCACAATCAGGAATAACAATTCCTCCCTAGCTACTCTGTCCAGACCCCTCGTGACTCTAAAGATCTCTTTCAAATCTCCTCTGAATTTTCTCTTCCCTAAGTAGAAGGATTGCAGCTTCTCCAGTCCATCCATTTCAGTCCAATTACTCAGCCCTAAAGCCATTCTCATAGGGCAGCACGGTGGCACAGTGGTTAGCACTCACAGTGCCCGGGTCCAATTCTCGGCTTGGGTCAACGTCTGTGTGGAGTTTGCACATTCTCCCCATGTTTGAGTGGGTTTCTCCGGTTTCCTCCCACAGTTCAAAAATGTGTGGGTTACATTGATTGGCCATATTAAATTCTGTCTTAGTGTTAGGGAGATGTCAGGGAAACTAGTAGGGTAAATATGTGGGGTTATGGGGATCGGGCCTGGGTAGAATTGTCGTTGGTGCAGACTTGATTGACCGAATGGCCTCCTTCTGCACAGTAGGTATTTTATGATGATATACTTTTTCACTCGAATGTGTGGTGTCAAGAACATATCCATCGGTCTATATATCCTCCTCACTGCTCAGTTTCCCATATTGCTGTGTAATGTCAGCAAACTTGGATAATTTACATTCAATCCTTTTCTGATATCAATTGTAACTGGCTGAGGCAAAGCAGCTGTGGGATACATGATACCTGGTTACAGCCTGCACATCAAAGAATCCTCAAGCCACAAAGACCATGAGTCCTAATTTTGTGTAATAATCTCTGATGTGGCACCTTATCCAAATACATTGCCTCCACTGGCTCTCCCTTATCCAGCTGACCACACTGGGGCTCTCCTGTTATACAATGTGCTTTCATGCAGAATTGAGTACAACACTGGAGCCCAAAATTTAACTCTGATTTCAGGCATCAAGATTTTCAGGAAAGGACAAGAACATTCCAAGTATTTGTTCTAGTTGAAAATTTTCAAGAAAGCATGAAAAACCTTTCATTTATTATGTTGTCTACTATTGTTTAAACCAAGCTGTTGATGACACTATTCCCCCCCTATCCCTTGACATTGTTGGAATCCCAATTAAGATGCAAATACAACTGATCTTCTGACTGTAACAGTCATTTGTACAAATGATGGGGGAGGTGGGAGGGAAAGTTAGAATTTCTGGCTTCCCTGCCTCATGTTTCTTCCGGAGAGACAATACGATCTTCTGGTCCTGCTGCTGCCAATGGGATTTCCCTGTATCCCAAACCGCTGGGAAACTCAGGATCAGAGGATCTCGCTGGCGTGAACAGATGGAGAATTCTGACCAAGAAAATTACATACGCACACATACAAGCACGTACGCAGATACACATGCACACACGTGTGCACACACACACACATGCACATGGTCACACATACACACACACGCACACATGCATGTGAGACAGCAGTGCTAGCCACTGTGCCGTCCCTATATCACACACACACACACATGCACACACATGTGCACGCACACACACACACACATATATATGCCCACGGTCACACATGCATATCTGTAAGTACACAGACACACACACACACACATACACACACACACACAGAGTACAAGTTAATCTAAGCCTAGTTGCTCCCGCTGGTGAAAGGGGAAAAACAAATTATTGAAAGAATTGTAATTCCATTAAATGTTTAAAAAAAGCTATTCAAAGGAATATGGAAGCTCCTGTCGGACATGATCAAGCTTATCACTTCACTGTCATATTTTTCAGTAAAACACCTGATTTTTCAGTAATACACCGGAAGCTATTTCACTCCCACATACATTCTCCAAAAGTATTTTCTACACAAACCAACCACAATGCCGGTGTGTTCCCTGTTAGTGCTCACTTTTATTTTTTCTTCATTGGTGACAATTCAGTTTAAGCTGATTTTTCTATTTCCTAATAAAATTCCAAACTTTGTAAATGTAAACTAAAAAGGCTCCAGACGAAAGTATATTGTTTCAGCAACCAGTCACAATTCTCAGCAGATTTTATATTTACATATTCCTTCTGTGACAAATCTTTCTTCCCGAATGTTCAGGGGATAAAAGTACTGAAAAGATCCCTGTTAGCTTGGTTGCTTAGCTCATCGCCTTATGTGTAACTCAGTCAAAAAAACCCAGAGATTCTCATGTTTCATCGCAGGCCAGTCCTGTAACTGTTGATCTCGGGTAGGGGAGCAGTTGTGGGACAGAGAAAGGGTGACAGCATAACAATTAACTTTTGAACCCTGAGTTATCACAGTGCAGAAGGAGGCCATTCAGCCCATTGAGCACCGACAACATTCCACCCAAGCCCTATCCCTGTAACCTCACGTATTTACACTGCTAATCCCCTGACACTAAGGGGCAATTCAGCATGGCCAATCAATGTACATCTTTGGAATGTGGGAGGAAACTGGAGCACCCGAAGGAAACCCACGCAGACACAGGGAGAATGTGCAAACTCCACACAGATGATGACCCGACGCCAGAATTGAACCCGGGTCCCTGGCGCTGTGAGGCAGCAGTGCTAACCACTGTACCAGCATGCTCCCCAAGTCCTGCTTGGTAACAATCAGCCAGCTTCACACTCCTGGCTGTAGAATAGGAAGTGTGCGAGTGCAGACAGCAGATGAGCAAAACAAAAGGTCAAATGCAATGCCTGTGTCATCCCACACTATCGTAAACGACCGATTATGGTTACCAGGGACGGCATTATTTGTTCTTCACGTTTGAGGGATGGTTAGTGGGGGAGGTCGGGGAATCCTCTGGTGAACCAAGAAATGATGGTTGGATGGAAGAAATGATTCATTCAGAAAACAGGTCAGTTTGTTTTACAATGAAATGTTGCATCATATATTAAGTGTTTGTCAACAACTGACATTTAAATTATTGTGCGGCCGTAGTTACACAGTAAATAACTTAACAATTTATGAGTAATATGAAACAGCTTAATTTATCAATATAATTCTCTGCTGTAACTTGTCAGTTTTTTGAGATTAATAAATTAAGCAGAATAAATTGTTTCTTTTTTCTTACCGACCCGATGATTAAAAGTCAACTTTCAAGGAGTAACATTGTGTGTTACGCTGCTGATCTTCTCATCTCTGAATTGGGATCATTTCAATGATTGTTGGGAAAGGCATGAAGCTTTAGTTAAAATCTTACTTGTTTTTCTTTTAAATATGATGTGGAGATGCCGGCGTTGGACTGGGATGGGCACAGCAAGAAGTCTCATAACACCAGGTTAAAGTCCAACAGGTTTATCTGATATCACGAGCTTTTGGAGGTCGGGGATCAGGTGATGAAGGAGCAGTGCTTCAAAAGCTTGTGATTCCAAATGAACCTTTTGGACTTTAACCTAGTGTTGTGAGACTTACTTACTGTTCTTTTAAATGGATCAAGAGGAATTTGACTGAGTAGTTGACCATCAGGTTAAAGAAAGCAATTTCTGCCCTGTGAATTGACGAAATACATTGAGATGCAGAAGGCTAACAGGTCATTTTAGCTCAACCAGGCCACTAATAAGCAACAATTCAGAGGGCACTTTTACTGTCATGAATAGGTGTAAATTGAGAGAGGTGGATACTCAGTGAGACCTTGGAGTCCTAATGCATCAGTCACTGATGGTAAGCACGCAGGTACAGCAGGCAGTAAAGAAGGCAAATGGTATGTTGGCCTTCATAGCGAGAGGATTTGAGTAGAGGGATAGGAATGTTTTGTTCCAATCGTATAGGGCGTTGGTACATAAGAACATAAGAAATAGGAGCAGGAGTAGGCCATCTAGCCCTTCGAGCCTGCCCCGCCATTCAATAAGATCATGGCTGATCTGAAGTGGATCAGTTCCACTTTCCCGCTTTCTCCCCATAACCCTTAATTCCCTTGTCTATCAGAAATCTATCTACCTGTGACTTAAATATATTTAGCGAGGTAGCCTCCACCACTTCAACGAGCAGAGAATTCCAGAGATTCATCACCCTTTGAGTGAAGGAGTTCCTCCTCAACTCCGTTCTAAACTGCACCCCGCCACCTTATTTTGAGGCTGTGCCCTGTTCTTCTGCTATCCTTTCTAAGTGGGAAGAATCTCTCTACCTCTACCCTATCCAGCCCCTTCATTATCTTGTAAGGCTCTATAAGATTCCCCCTCAGCCTTCTAAACTCTAACGAGTACAGACCCAGTCTATTCAATCTCTCCTCATCAGCAAACCCCCTCATCTCCGGTATCAGCCTGGTGAACCTTCTCCGTACTCCCTCCAAGGCCAATACATCCTTTTGCAAATGCAGCGACCAAAACTGCACACAGTACTCCAGTTGCGGCCTCACCAGTGCCCTGTACAGTTGCAGCAAGTCCTCCCTGCTTTTATATTCTATTCCCCTCACTATAAAGGCCAGCATCCCATTCGCCTTCTTGATCACCTGCTGCACCTGCAGACTGGGTTTTTGCGATTCATGCACAAGGACCCCCAGGTCCCTCTGCACCGTAGTATGCTGCAGCTTTTCGCCCTTTAAATAATAATCCCTCCTACTATTATTTCTACATTACTCATTACTACATTACACATTACTCCAGGCGACACCTGGAGTAATGCGTACAGTCTCGGTGTCCTTATCTGAGGAAGGATGTCCTTGCTATAGAGGGAGTGCAGCGAAGGTTTACCAGGCTAATTCCTGAGATGGCAGGTCTGTCACATGAGGAGAGACTAAGTTTGTTAGGATTATACTCACTGAAGCTCAGAAGAGAGGGGATCACGTAGAAACTTATAAAATTCTAACAGGGTTATACAGGATAGATTCAGAAAGAATGGTGGGGGAGTCCAGAACTAGAGACCATAGTTTGAGGATAAGGAGTAAACCTTCTAGAATTGAGGTGAGGAGAAGTCTCTTCACCCAGAGGGTAGTGAATGTTGGAATTCACAAGCACAGAAAGCAGTTGAGGCCAAAATGTTGTCTAATTTCAAGAAGAAATTAGATATAGCTCTTTGGGCTAATCAAGGGATATAGGAGGAAAGGGGGATCAAGATATTGAAGTTGATGATCAGCCATGATCAAAATGAATGGCGGATCAAGCTCAAAGGGCCAAATGGCCTACTCCTGCTTCTCGTTTCTATGTTTCTATGCCAAATTATTATACAAGAGTATTACAAAGCAAAGTCGGACAGTGAGCCATGAGCAGAAACGTTAGATCAAATACCAAAAGCTTGGCGAATTCCAGGTGGTGGTGTTACCATGCATCTGCTGTCTTTGTTCCTCTAGATGGTAACAATGTGGGTTTGGAAGGGGCTGTCCAAGGAGCCTTGGTGAGTTGTGCACTGCTGGAGGTGATCACAGAGATGGAAAGAGGCAAGGTCATGGAGGGATTTGCAAACAAGGATAAGATTTTGCTTAACTGGCAGCTAATGGAGGTCAGCATGCCCAAGGTAATAGGAACAGGAAATGGGCAGCAGAGTCTTCACAGACATCAAGTACACAGAAGGTAGAAAATGGGAGACAAATCATGAGTGAGATCAGTGTCACCCAGCTGGATGACAGCAGCGAGGCATTAGAAAAGGGCAGTGTTATCTACTTTGTTAACGGTTGCAAACAAATTGCAAAAGATGAGGAGGGAAAGGTTATCTTACTCATAGTCATACAGAATACGTATAGTCATACGTATAAGATGATGAATGGGATGGATAGGATAGAGGTGGAGAGACTCTTCCTGCTCAGAAAGGACAGCAGGACTAGAGGGCACAGCCTCAAGATAAAGGGGGGGCGGTTTAGAACGGAGTTGAGGAGGAACTTCTTTATTCAAAGGGTGGTGAATCTCTGGAATTCTCTGCCCGTTGAGGTGGTGGAGGCTGCCTCGCTAAATACATTTAAGACGCGGGTTGATAGGTTTTTGATAGGCAAGGGGATTAAGGGTTATGGGGAGAAGGCGGGAAAGTGGAACTGAGCCACTTCAGATCAGCCATGATCTTGTTGAGCGGCGGGGCAGGCTCGAGGGGCTAGATGGCCTACTCCTGCTCCTATTTCTTATGTTCTTAGAATGCAATTTTTTAGTTTATTTATTAGTGTCACAATGAAGCTACTGTGAAAATCCCTTAGTCGCCACAGTCCGGCACCTGTTTGGGTACACTGAAGGAGAATTTAGCGTGGCCAAGGCAACCAACCTGCGTGTCTTTCACATAGTGGGAGGAAACCGGAGCACCTGGAGGAAACCCACGCAGACACGGGGAGAATGTACAGACTCAGCACAGATAGTGACCCAGGCTTGCCACTGAGCCTGGGTCCCTGGCACTGTGAGGCAGGGGTGCTAACAACTGTGCCACTGTGCCACCCAAAGACAAGACAAACTCTGAGAAGGTATGAGGGAAGTTAGAACAGAAACTACAGAAAGACGCAAGGTCAGGGCTGGGATCAGGAGAAGCATGAAAGGAGATCTGACAAGACAAGCGGGTAGAAAAGAAGGATGCGGCAGTGACAACTGATTGTATCTTAGTGACGAAGAAGTCCAAGAGGTCTTCACACATGTTGGAGGTAGCCTGGAGAAGAGTGTTCAGAATAGAGAAAAAGAGCTGGAGGTTATTTTTGCATTCCAGAGTGATCCTGAACAAGGAGCAGACTTGGCAAACAAGGGCAGGACCCAATACTGATGAATATATACCGGACAATCTGTTCAAACTGGAGATGCTTCAACTAAGTTGTTATATAACTACGAAATTGGCATTAATGAAACATTCTATGTCCTATCATATCCACCAGTCCAACAATATTTCTAACAAGCTGCTGGGCACTGTTTTGTCACATTCCAATGCCTAGCCAGTATGTGCCACAGATTCAAACATGGGCCAGGGAACAAAGGCACTTTCTCTACTGATTTTGCACATCCTGGGTCCATGTGTAGCAGATTAAACAGGCCCATCAGGAAGCTTTCCAAACTGTTTAGACAGCTGACCAAATACAAGCAATACTGTTTTCTTTAAAAGGTATCTACTAGTTCCTTTTCCTCCTTTTATGGTTTTAATTGCAGTGGTTTTCACTTTGTGCGTACCATTTATTATCTTAAATGCCTTAATCAAGTCCTCTCTCCCGCTCACTCTTTCAAGCCTGAGGTGGTCACATATCACCAGTATTTGCTCACAGTACAGTCTCCTGATGTGGATGATTAGAGTTGTACATTTTCTCTGTAACACATCCACTCCCCATCCCCCCTCCCCAACAAAACCTCACCCACACGCCTCCACATACCCAGGACTTGTGCGCCAGTAACCAAACCTTTGTTTAATTATGATTTTCTTTAAGCTTGTAAATTAGGACGCACAATTAGCACTGCTGCCTCATAGCACCAGGGACCCAGGT
This sequence comes from Carcharhinus amblyrhynchos, assembly GCF_965287045.1. Lineage (NCBI taxonomy): Eukaryota > Metazoa > Chordata > Chondrichthyes > Carcharhiniformes > Carcharhinidae > Carcharhinus > Carcharhinus amblyrhynchos. The sequence goes on from NC_137335.1 coordinate 62,763,290, forward strand.
TTGATTCCCAGCTTGTGTCACTGTCTGTGTGGAGTCTGAACGTTCTCCCCTTGTCTGCATGGGCTTCCTCCGGGTGCTCCGGTTTCCTCCCACAATCCAAAAGACATGCTGGTTGAGTGCATTGATCGTGCTAAATTCTCCGAACAGGCGTCAGAGTGTGGCGACTTGGGGATTTTCACAGTAATTTCATTGCACTGTGAATGTAAACTTACTTGTAACATTAATAAATAAACTTTAAAAATATATTATTCAAGGTACCCTCGGACTTGTACTTTGGATTATGGTAAGAGTAAATCAATGGAATAAAAATTAGATGGGGTCTATAATAGGCAGGCGATCTACTCTGTTAGATTACCTTCCTTGTAGTGAAACAAATGTTTGTCTCAGTGAGTTGGGCTGCACTCTGCAGACAAAATGTAAACAATTCAGTCGTTTCACCCCTCCACCCAAATACTTACAGATAAGTGGAATCCATGTAAAGCGTGTGAAAGGACTGGGTGTTGGGTGAAAACCTATGGTTGAATCTAAATGATAAAGTACTGCAGACTGGTGGTTACTGTAATGCAGAAACCACTTGCAGTTGGCAGGCTGACAAGTTTATAGCCATGTTACACTAACAGCGTAGAGCTGCTAAATGAACATACTTCCTGTTATTCTGGGGCGCAGAGCGAGCAACATTGAGGCATTTCTGTGGAACACTTCAAAGTTGAAGCTTCAAGCAAAACCCCCGTGACTCAATGAGTAGCAACACTACGTGATGTGGCATTGAGCCATGAAAAAGCAGGAAGGTCGCACATTCCTGATCCCAATTTGATGATGGCAGCCACACAATAATTGACTTAATAGTCCTTTAATCGGAGAGAGGGGAAAATGACCAACTCAAACTGACAGTGCAACACAGTGCTTTGCTGGTGTGACTGTAGCTGTATTTCAGCGCTGCTGCTTCAGTCTTGCCTGGAAGGAAGCAGCCCAGTATTAACCTGCAAGATTTGTTCTGGTTACGAGGGACTTTTACCCAGATCTTCCTCAAAATTGATCTCAGAGTGTCCCACAGGTTTATCTTGGGAGTGTTGCAGTCCAGCAACTGAAAGATCAGTGGCAAGTACTGCACTCTCATCAATGTTGTATTTATTTCTTATTTATTGGGGTCAGAAGTAGGCTTACATTAACACTGCATTGAAGTTACTGTGAAAATCCCCGTGTGCCTGTTCGTGCGCCCTGAGGGAGAATTTAGCACGGCCAATGCACCTAACCAGCACGTCCTTCAGAATGTGGGAGGAAACCAGAGCACCCGGTGGAAACCCACACAGACATGTGGAGCACCAATATGAAAGCATGATGGAGTGCTGCACTGTCAAGATGCTGTCATTCGGATGAGATATTAAACTAGAGACTTGTCTGCCCTCCCATGATCACAATACATGATATTGAAGAAGAGCAGGGGGTTGTCTCAGCGTCCTGACTGATATTTATCCCTCAACCAACACCTGGGCCTTTCTTTCCATGTTTAGGAGACCTTACTGCGACTAAACTGGCAGCCGTGTGTGCTACATAGCAACAGGAGACTTTGTAAAACTAAAGTCAATGGGAATTGGGGGTTAACTCTCCGCTGATTGGGGCCATACCTAGCACAAAGGAAGTATGTTGCGGTCACTAAAGGTCCATCATCTCAGTTCTCCAGGGTAGTGTTCTAGGCCCAACCATCTTTAGATACTTTGTCAATGACTTTCTTCCAATCACAGGATCAGAAGTGGGGTCGTTCATTGAGGATTGCACAATGTTCAGCACCACTCATGGCTCCTCAGATACTGAAGCAGTCCATTCAAATATACAGCAATGACAGGACAATATTCAGGCCTGGGCGGATAAGTGGCAAATAACATTTATGCCACACAGACACCAAGCATTGACTATCTCCAATAAGAGACTATTTTTTGAACTCTCTTCCTCCAAAGGTGCTGGAAGCAGAATCTTTGAATATTTTTAAGGCAGAACCAGATAGGTTCCTGATTAACAGCAAGGGAGTGAAAGATTAGTGGGGATGGGCAGGGATGTGGGATTGAGATCGCACACAGGTCAGCCATGCTCTTATTGAATGGAGAAGCAGGCTCAAAGGCTCAGTGGCCTACTCCGGGTACTAATACTTATTTAACTTCTCAAGGGCAATTAGCGACGGGCAACAATGCTGGCCTTGCCAACGTTGCCCATGTTCCATGAAAGGATAAAACAATGACTAAAAGAATGAGCTTATGTGACCTCCTCATTGTCACACCCTGTCCCATCTACACCCTGCTCAGTTTCATTTCAGTGACAGACTGATCAGCCTTGATCAGGGGAATGGGTGTGAGTGTGATGATTGGACAGATGGCTATCAGAAGGAGATTGTTGGCAAGGGGCTGGGAGATGACATAGGAGTCCTGATGGAAAGCTTAAAATGCTGCAGGTGTGTCTTTCAAGTGAAATATGGCTGAATGGGTCTATCAGAGCAGCCAGGTCAGCAACTGCAACACCTCCTCCTCCGCACATTTTGCCTTTCTCTTGTGCCAGCTCCAGTCCTCTCTGCAGTGCCATGTGTAGGGTACAACATACCATGCCCATCCTTGAAACCCTTGCTGAAGCATATTTAAAGGCCTTAGTCAAGGAAATAGAATCTCAATTTGCAAAAGCCAATGGTTTCCTCTATTCGAGCCCTCCCGATGACATGGCTTCTGTTTCATGTCTCCTGTGCCACTATGGTAGGAAACCTCACTGGGGTCAGCGAGTGGGTTTCATAGAACATAGAACATAGAACACTACAGCACAAACAGGCCCTTCGGCCCACTAGTTGGGCCGATTACATCAACACCTACCAACCTACAGACCTATCTATAACCCTCAATCTCATTAAACCCCATATACTCATCCAGAAGTCTTTTAAAAGACCCCAGCGAGTTCGCCTCCACCACCACTGACGGCAGCCGATTCCATTCACTCACCACCCTCTGAGTGAAAAACTTACCCCTAACATCACTTCTGAACTTCCCTCCCTGCACCTTAAATCTGTGTCCTCTCGTAGCGACGATTTCAACCCGGGGAAATAGCCTCTGAGAGTCCACCCTATCTATTCCTCTCAACATTTTGTAAACTTCTATCAGGTCGCCTCTCAACCTTCGTCTCTCCAGGGAAAAGAGTCCCAGCTCTCTCAACCTAACTTCATAAGGCATGCCTCCCAGTCCAGGCAACATCCTTGTAAATCTCCTCTGTGCCCTCTCAATAGCTTCTACATCTTTCCTATAGTGAGGCGACCAGAACTGCGCACAATACTCTAAATGAGGCCTGACAAGGGTCTTATAAAGTTGCAGCATTACCTCCCGACTCCTAAACTCAATCCCTCGATTAATGAAGGCCAGTACACCATACGCCTTCTTGACCACCTCCTCCACCTGCGAGGCCGATTTAAGAGTCCTGTGGACCCGGACCCCAAGATCCTTCTGCTCTTCAACACTACTCAGACTTCTGCCCTTGATAGTGTACTCGTTCATCCCGTTGGTTCTGCCAAAATGGACGACTACACATTTATCCGCATTGAAGTCCATCTGCCACTTCTCCGCCCAGTCCTGCATCCTATCTATGTCCTGCTGCAACTTTTGCCATCCTTCCAGACCATCCACAACACCACCGACCTTAGTGTCATCAGCGAACTTACTTACCCATCCCTCCACTTCCTCATCCAGGTCATTTATGAAAATGACAAACAACAAGGGTCCCAGAACAGATCCTTGAGGCACTCCGCTGGTGACTGACCTCCATTCAGAAAAAGCCCCATCCACAATCCCCATCCTTTGTCTCCAAAGAACCAACTGCTGAGGCTTTGTTACATGTCTGTGTGGACATTCTCCCTGTGTCTGCGTGGGTTTCCTCAGGGTGCTCTGGTTTCCTCCCACCTGCCAAAGATGTGCAGGTTGATTAGCCGTGACCTGAATGTCGGGGTGATTAGCAGGGTAAATATGTGGGGTTACAGGGCCTGGGTGGGATTGAGATCGATGCAGATTTGATGGGCCAGATGGCCTCTTTCTGCACTGTAGGGAGTCTATGGATTCTATAAGACTGAAAAGGATGAAAGATTGATGGCAGTTCCCCGGGTACCTGGTACAGAACTGGATGATGTTCTTGTGGTTATCACAGACTAGCAGCACACGAAGAGAGTGAAATCTCTCCCAATGAACACAGGCACCTGACTGATCTGATGGTGTCCTGATAGCCATGAATACAATCAATCAGCCCCTTGACCTGTGAAAATTGGATAGGTGAAACAAAATTGGCAGCTCTTTTTAGGTTTGACAGGTCTGATTTCTGCCAAGGTGAATGTAGTCAACGAGACACCAGTGATCTGGGCGATGCAGGCGCAGGAAATAGGTGGAGAAATTTTTGCAGGTTCCTGGAGAAAGCTGGAAGCAAGGAAATTCAGGCAGCTGGAGACCTTGACAGCCCCAGACAACACACGGCGCTGGCTCCTCTCGGACAGAGACCTGTCTCCAAAGAGCTTTGCATGTCTGTGACTACCTGCTGCAAGAGACTGAACTTTATGAGTTTGGATGAGTCAAGGAAACTGACCCTGTGTTGAGGGTGTTGCCTCCTTCAGGATGTAGCTCTGTGCCCATCCCCTCTGTCCCTTGAGGCTTCCTGTGGCTGTGGAGAAGGCAGCTGTTGCTGCAGCTGGTAATTGTCGTTTCTGTTGCTCTTGGCTCTGGACCAGATCAAGCTGCAGTTTCTCCTGTCAGGTAGCTCTCAGGCAAGTCTTACAGGCAATCAGTGGCGATAGATCTCAACATACTCCTTTAATACTGGAAAAAGTTGCTGTTCCTAAAGCCATGGGTGAACTTAGGCTGAAAGAACAAGTAGTGTAGGCGCTGACCTTTCACTGTGGCTAACCACAAGCTTGTTGATTTAAGACTCAATACAAGAGAAAGCAGGTAGGTTTCAATTCCTTCCTAACTCCTCCAGCCTGGCCAGATGTTGAAACAGCGTGCATTAAACAGGATAGGTTAGAGCACGGGGTTAAAAAAGCCCTTCACAACAAAAACAGAAGATGCTGGAAAATCTCAACAGGTCTGAGAACAAGTGTGGAGAGAGAATAGAGCCAATGTTTCCAGTCAGCATGACCTTTTGTCAGGGCTGATGAAGGATCATCCAGGCTCAAAAGGTTGCCTTGATTCTCTCTCCACAGATGCTGTCAGACCTGCTGAGTTTTCAGTTTTTGGTTCAGATTCCAGCGCCTGCAGTATTTTGCCTTTCTCTTCAATTGGTTTTCGGCCAGATCCAAGGAAGTCCCCAACTGGCCATCGATCCCACTCCACAGGGGAAAGCAGAAGAGGGCAGGATGACATTGGGATCCTGATTTGACTTCACTTTTCGGGAATTTAACTTCTGGCGAACCTGCCTCTTTTCCCTGGGAAAAGGTCCTCAGAAAACTCGCTCCTCCTTTAGGACACGCCTTGAAACATGTTTCTTCGGGCAAACTTTCAGCCAACTGACTCAATGTGCCTTATGTGGCTCAGTGGCAAATTTCGCTTTGGAATGCTCCTGTGAAGCACCTTGGGATGTTTTATTACTGTAAAAGTGCTGAATAAACAACAGTTCCTGTTCCACCTCCAGTGTCCAGCAAACATGCCGGCTTCTGCTGGAAGGCCAATTCTGATTCATATTAAGTAAAATGATTCTCTCGACACATTTGCTAATTTAAAACATGTGCACTGCGAATATTTCAGTGGCTTTGTTGTGGTGTCTCTTGAATGACCCTTTCCCAGAATTTCCTCTACAGAGAAAGCCTACAAATCTCCTCTCAGCAAAACACGGGAAGGGGTTTGTGCCCTGAATGATAAAGAAATCAGACTCCTCCCAGGAACTCGACTGAGGTATCCAACAGCCAGCTGCAGACTGGATCGTCTACCAAGCACAGTAGCCTTCAGTCCTACAAACAGCAATATCCAACAACCAGGAGGAAACAAACGTGGCAGCGAGATACGGCTGAAGTAGTAAGCCATTTTCAGACGGGAAAGCACAAAGTGACAAATATTGAGACCAGATGGAGTGCTTTCAACTGGAATTACTGTTAGGGCTTTTCCAGGGAAAGCCAGGCAAGGAGGAACAAAGGGGGAATGTGGCGGGGGACGGGGGACATCTTAGGATCTCAGGCAAAAGGGTTGTCACTGATAAACACAGGGACACCCTGCAAATGATGTCTCCCTCTCCCTTCCCACATTTCCAACAAAGTTGTCGGGAAAGTGGCTTTCTACCGTCCATTTGCCAGCCCATGCCAACCATATAATGGACAGCATATCATTCACACCAACATTCGTGTTAACAAGCTGAATTTCAGTATTCAATTGGAAGGCAGGCTGCCAATTTCAGCGCCTACATCCCGACCATTCAATCGAGTATGGGTTGGGGATTGGCAGGAAGGCTATGGGCAAGCAACCCGTCACATTCAAATCATGTCTCTCCCAAAAACACATCCAGTGGGAGCTAGAGGTTGGGAGTGCTCTAACCCTAACCCGAGCTCAAACCCTAAGCCAGCTCATGTTAACTTACTGTCATTACCAATCTCTTCATATCCGTTGCATTTTATAGACTTTTCCTTTTTTATTTCAGTTTTTCTAATAGGATAAGGGAGATATTAAGAGAGCACCCAAACCAAATATTAGCTAACTCATCACCCACTTACTGACGAACTCACCTACTGACTAACTCACCTACAGACAAACCCACCGACTGACTAACTCGCCTACAGACAAACCCACTGACTGACTAACTCACCTACTGACTAACCCACTGACTGACTAACCCACCTACTGACTAACCCACCGACTGACTAACCCACCGACTGACTAACTCACCTACTGACTAACCCACCTACTGACTAACCCACCTACTGACTAACTCACCTACTGACTAACCCACCTACTGACTAACCCACCGACTGACTAACTCACCTACTGACTAACCCACCTACTGACTAACTCACCTACTGACTAACCCACTGACTGACTAACTCACCTACTGACTAATCCACCTACTGACTAACCCACCGACTGACTAACTCACCTACTGACTAACCCACCTACAGACAAACCCACCGACTGACTAACTCACCTACTGACTAACCCACCTACTGACTAACCCACCTACAGACAAACCCACCTACTGACTAACCCACCTCCTGACTAACTCACCTACTGACTAACCCACTGACTGACTAACTCACCTACTGACTAACCCACTGACTGACTAACTCACCTACTGACTAACCCACCTACTGACTAACCCACCTACTGACTAACCCACCTACTGACTAACCCACCTACTGACTAACCCACCTACTGACTAACCCACCTACTGACTAACTCACCGACTGACTAACCCACCTACTGACTAACCCACCGACTGACTAACCCACCGACTGACTAACCCACCTACTGACTAACCCACCTACTGGCTCACTCACCTAATGACTAACTCACTGACTGACTAACTCACCGACTGACTAACTCACCTACTGACTAACCCACCTACTGGCTAACTCACCTCCTGACTAACTCACCTACTGACTAACCCACCTACTGACTAACTCACCGACTGACTAACTCACCTACTGACTAACCCACCTACTGACTAACTCACCTACTGGTTCACTCACCTAATGACTAACTCACCTCCTGACTAACTCACCGACTGACTAACTCACCGACTGACTAACCCACCTACTGGCTAACTCACCTAATGACTAACTCACCTCCTGATTAACTCACCGACTGACTAACTCACCGACTGACTAACTCACCGACTGACTAACTCAGCTACTGACTAACCCACCTACTGGCTAACTCACCTCCTGACTAACTCACCTACTGGCTCACTCACCTAATGACTAACCCACCTACTGGCTAACTCACCTACTGACTAACTCACCTCCTGACTAACTCACCTACTGGCTCACTCACCTAATGACTAACTCACCTACTGGCTAACTCACCTACTGGCTCACTCACCTACTGACTAACTCACCTACTGGCTAACTCACCTACTGACTAACTCACCTCCTGACTAACTCACCTACTGGCTAACTCAGCTCCTGGCTAACTCACCTACTGGCTCACTCACCTAATGACTAACTCACCTACTGACTAACCCACCTACTGGCTAACTCACCTACTGGCTAACTCACCTAATGACTAACTCACCTACTGGCTAACTCACCTACTGGCTCACTCACCTACTGACTAACCCACCTACTGGCTAACTCACCTACTGGCTAACTCACCTACTGGCTCACTCACCTACTGACTAACTCCCTACTGACTAACTCACCTACTGGCTAACTCACTTACTGACTAACTCACCTACTGACTAACTCACTTACGGATTAACCCACCTACTGGCTCACTCACCTACTGACTAACCCACCTACTGGCTAACTCACCTACTGGCTAACTCACCTACTGGCTCACTCACCTACTGACTAACTCCCTACTGACTAACTCACCTACTGGCTAACTCACTTACTGACTAACTCACCTACTGACTAACTCACTTACGGATTAACCCACCTACTGACCAATCACTTACTGATTTCCTCCATGTTGTGAAACACCTGGCCTTTTTCCCTTACCTCACTAAATCTGGTCATGTTCAGCAAGCTGCCACATGAAGAACTTTGCGGGAACTATCCTCTCTCCCATAAACATAGACAAGCGCAGCTGTGTCCTTTCCAATAACTGGCTGGCATTCACTGCTTTCCATTCGCAGTGTTTAACTGATGCAGGAAAGTGCACAATTTGAAGTCAATGGATTGCTGACAGGATAATAAAACTGGTTTCTGTTCTTCTTCCCTTTAGACAGAAATATGTTTTACAGTTAATAAAAATGTACATCTCCTCAAGGTCCTGCCAATGTTTTTTATGTGACCATCTGGGAATGGCAATTGATGTACGGATCAACCTACACCCCCCGAACTGCAGCTGCAATGAAATGTCTGTCACTGACTTTCCTTCGACTTAGCCCCTGCAACAGAAGGTCAGAGTTCAAGCTGGACCTGCTGACCATAACCTGAAGCAGGTTAATATTGTTCATTTTTCAGTTCGTTTGTAGCCTGGCCATGATCAAGTGATTGATATAACTATTTCTTTCTAAACATGCTGATTTGTCTTGTTCATATTGCACTTAGGTTCAGGCAACCATGAAGTAATGCATTGAAAGTGTTTTCTTTTCAAACAGTAACAGCGCTGAAACCTGTCTGCAAACAAAGGCTCCCCGTGGTTTGATTGCTACAAGTATAATGATGATTATCATAGCATTGACAATATTCAAGTAATTTACGACTGCAGAACAATTATAGCCAGGTTTTTTTAGAAGTAACATATTCTCGTTTAGGACCTCCCAGCACTCATTGAATAATGATGCAGAGATGAGATTGCAAGAAAAATTAATTGCGCCCCATACTGAGGCATTGTGCAACTAATTGAAAGCTTTATCCACAGACCCAGTTATACCAGAGCACTGATCAATCCTAGTCGTGCTTAACTGGAGCACATCCCCAAAGGAAAGACACCCGCTTTCCCTGGTGCTGGTTCAGGTGCACCCTGAATCGAAACCCCTTCTTCCCATTCCATTCTTTGAGGCACACATTTCATTCGCTAACCTGCTTCACTCTGTGCCAATCAGTGCAAGGCTCAGGGAATGATCCATGAGATGATTACCCTTGACGTTCTGCATTTTATTTGCACCCTAAGTATTAAACTCACTCAGCAGAACACTGTTGCATCCTCCGGGTGCTCCGGTTTCCTCGCACAGTCCAAAGATGTGCGGGTTAGGTGCATTGGCCAGGCTAAATTGCCCCTTAGTGTCCCGGGATGTGTAGGTTAGATTAGCGGGTAAATATGTGGGATTACACGGATAAAGCCTAGGTGGGATTATTGTCGGTGCAGAGTTCATGGGCCGAATGGGCTCTTTCTGCACTGTAGGGATTCTATGATTCTACCTATACCATTAATTCCTATGTGAAGCAGCACAATGACAGGACCCCATGCCCTGTCACTCCAAGTTTGCCTCCAGCCACAAAGGGATACATTTAACCTTGGCACCAGATAAGCATTACAACCCTGGGAACTCACAGTCACAATTGCAGAGAATTGGATCTGTTCCCCATGACCATAATGTCCCCTCTCACTATCCCATTACTTTTCCCTTCCCCCACTTGAATGATTGCCTGCACCATAATGTTTGTCAGTTTACCCATCCATTCTGCAGTTCAGCTCCTCATCCACATGCGTTGCGATATCTCACACCCACTTTCTCAAAGACAAGGGCCAATATTCCTCCATCAATACATCCTGGGGTCCCCAAACCTGCCTGACTTGTACTCATCCTCTCTGATCTCTGACCACCGACCAATCTAAAGTTCTACACAGCCTAAGGTGTGTGATTGCCTCCTGGAGCAAATTACTTGGCGAGTTACTTGGAGCAGTTTCCAAGAAACTCTCTGCCTGCCTGCACAGATGAAATAGAAACAAAGAACTGCTGAATTAAGTAAAACAGCAAAATGAATCAGAAATGAAATAGCAGCTAATGAAAGAGCTCCAAGTTCGAATCATTCTCTGTCCCTCATACTTTTCAACATTGAAAGCAACACAAGTTCATGGTGACTATGCAGGCAAATAGTGACAGCTTCACCAGTAGAAGCAAGAGCAATAGAGGTGGAGGCTGAGAACGGGCCCCAGGAATTAAAAATGAGGGGGAGAGAGGAGTTCCAAAACACTCAGGTGGCAGTGGACGTGGGTGGAGACTGAGACACTGTAAAAATGGAGAGTTCAATCCACCCCATCTGTTCAGATCAAGTCTCAGATAATCTGATTCCATCACCAAAAGCTGTTGGTTAAATGCCTATAGGTCTGTCTATTCAAACATTAATACCTATCTCAGTGTTACTTGGTTAGTTCCAAAACCATTTGTGCCATAATTCAGCACAAAATAGCTGAAAGGTCAATTTAATAAGTTTCAATTTTATCTACCGCTTTAAGATTGAGAAATTCATTTCTTTTTTAATTTGCTTATTTAAAACGACACCGTAACAAAGCTGCTAAATAATAGCCAAGGCAATTACAGCATTGTTAGTCTGGCCACACGTCAATTCATTTGAAATCCGTGTCCATGCATTAGCAAATAAAGACAAGCTGCAGCAGTGACATTCATCTGCACACAAATTGTTGGGAGTGTTGATTATATTAAGGCAATGCTAGGATGTCATTCCATGTTGCTTTACTGAAATATCATTTTTGATTTCAAACAGATTGCAGATCCAAACAGCAGTAACATAAATGAAGTGTGCAGCGTTACCCACGTAGTCGTGTGTTGCACCAGTCCCAGAAATTGAAGGAGTAGTCCATTCAGTTTAGTTTTTCTTCCTGTGTTGCTATCCCTGAGGCACATTCCTTAAATCATAGAGTCATAGAGATTTACAGCATGGAAACAAGCCCTTCGCCCCAATTTGCCTGCATTTGGCCCATATCCCCCTATACCCATCATGCCCATGCAACTGTCTAAATGTTTTTTAAAAGAGAAAATTGTACCCGCCTTTATTACTGTCCCTGGCAGCTTGTTTCAGACACTTACCACCCTGTGTGAAAGAATTGCCCCTCTGGACACTTTTGTATCTCTCCCCTCTCACCTTAAACCTATGCCCTCTAGTTTTAGACTCCCCTACCTTTGGGAAAATATATTGACTTTCGAGCTGATCTATGCCCCTCATTATTTTATAGACCTCTATAAGATCACCCCTCTTCCTTCTACGCTCCAGAGAAAAAAGTCCCAGTTTATCCAGTCTCCCCTTATAACTCAAACCATCAAGTCTCGGTAGCATCCTAGTAAATCTTTTCTGCACTCTTTCTAGTTTAATAATATCCATTCTACCATAGAGTGACCAGAAGTTTACACAGTATTCCAAGTGTGGCCTTACCAATACCTTGTACAACTTCAACAATACGTCCCAACTCATGTATTCAATGTTCTGACCAATTAAACCAAGCATGCCGAATGCCTTCTTCACCACTCTATCCACCTGTGACTCCACTGTCTAGGAGCTATCAATCTGTATCCCTAGGTCTCTTTGTTCTGTAATTCTCCATTATCAAAGGCACACTGGCTTTTCTTTGAATGTAAGACATGCTTCTGCCTTGATTTATCACATTTTCTTGACTTTTTCTTTGATAAATTTGACTTTGATAATGGAGAATTACAGAACAAAGAGACCTAGGGACACAGATTCATAGCTCCCACACAGTGGAGTCACAGTTGGATAGAGTGGTGAAGAAGGCATTCGGCATGCTTGGTTTCATTGGTCAGAACATTGAATACAGGAGTTGGGACGTCTTGTTGAAGTTGTACAAGGTATTGGTAAGGCCACACTTGGAATACTGTGCACAGATCTGGTCACCCTATTATAGAAAGGATACTCTTAAACTAGAAAGAGTGCAGAAAAGATTTACTGGGATGCTACCGGGACTTGATGGTTTGAGTTATAAGGAGAGGCTGGACAGACTGGGACTTTTTTCTTTGGAGCATAGAAGGAAAAGGGGTGATCTTATAGAAGTCTATAAAATAATGAAGGACATAGATTAGCTGGAGGGTCAATATCTTTTTCCAATGGTAGGGGACTCTAAAACTAGAGGGCATAGGTTTAAGGTGAGAGGGGAGAGATACAAAATGCAAGTTTTCCCGCATCACTGTGTACATTTCGATATATCTTCCTTAGCATTGCCTCTCCGAGGACAATATTCTATATTATTCAACAGGTTGCCGTTTCTTCATCAAACAGTTTCTAGGTTATTCAACACATTAACTTCTTCCCAGTGGCTGGAGTACCAATTGTGTCTCTTCCCCCTCCGATCCTCCCCCACTCCCATCACATAACGTTACTCTTCCAACCTACAAAAGACACATCTTCCATTTTAATGTTCAATTCCAATAAAAGGTTGACATATGTTAAACCTATCCCATCCCTCTATTATAACTGACAGACAGTCCAAGTATCTCAAGTTTTGGTTCTGACTTTTCTTTCAGATTTACAATGTTTAGCTTTATATTTGAACTGGAAAGTTAAACCAAATTGTACATATTTTAAAAAAAGAATTACTCTAAAAAATAGTCTAAAATATAGAGCATTTTAAGTTTAGTCTATCCTCCTTTATAGGGCAGCACAGTGGTGCAGTGATTAGCACTGTTACTTCCCAGCACCAAGGACCCGGGTTCGATTCCTGGTTCGGGTCACTGTCTGTGCGGAGTTTGTACATTCCCCCCGTGCCTGTGTGTGTTTCCTCTGGGTGCTCCAGTTTCCTCCCACAGTCCAAAGATGTGCAGGTTAGGTTGACTGGCCATGCTAAATTGCCCCTTAGTGTCCTGGGATGTGTAGGTTAGAGGGATTAGTGGGGTAAACATGTGAGGTTGCAGGGATAGGGCCTGGGTGGGATTGTTGTCAGTGCAGACTCAAGGGGCCAAATGGCCTCCTTCTGCACTGTATGATTCTATGAATAATATTTCTAACAAACCCTCTGAAAATTTAGTTTTTAAGAAGAACTTTTAAATGTAAACAAACAAGACCATTTACACTTGGAAATGTTGTTTGATAACAATCCCATGAAGCACCTTGGAATATTTTCCTAGATGCTATATAAATGCATGTGGTTGTTGCTATTTTGTTATTGCAGCTAATACTGCCCCCCCTCCCCACCCCCTCAATTCAGTTATGCTATGCTGGTAATAGCAGGTGGAGGACAAATGGCTCCCTATGGGTAATGGCGGACTGGACAGAGTGCTCCGATTTCTGACCTCCCGATGAAATTGTGTAATTATAAGCAGAGTTGACAGTGGCGTGGCTGAGCTGACTGTCCTCTTGGCCACAGGGGTCTTGACTGGTGACAAATAGAAGGGTATCTGATCTTCTACTTTTGATGTTGAATGATCAGCAGTAGGTACCCCCCTCCCCGACCCTTCATCCCCAGTCAAATACTGTACAGATACATATAAACATTCTATCCCAATAATGGCAACACCAATCTCTCAATTCTTAACTGACCATTGAACTATAGATTCTCTGAAGTGCAAAAGGAGGCCATTTGGCCCATCAAGTCTGCACCGAATCGCCAAAAGAGAAACTTGCCTAAGTCTACCCTACTCCCCCTATCTCTGTAAACCCTTGCAGTTACCTTGGCTAATCCACCTAACCTACACATCTTTGGACACAAAGGGGGTAATTTCGCATGGCCAATCCATCTAACCTACACATTTTAGGACATCAGGGGTTATTTAGCATGGCCAATCTACCTCACTTACACACCTTGGGGCACTGAGGGGTAGTTTAGCATGGCCCATCTACCTAACCTACACATCTTTGGACACAAAGGGGCAACTTCATATGGCCAATTCACCTAACCTACACATCTTGGGACACTAAAGAGTAACTTAGCATGGCCAATCCACCTAACTTACACATCTTGGGGCACTAAGGGGTAATTTAGCATGGCCACTCCATCCAACCTGCACATCTTTGGACCGTGGGAGGAAACCGGATCCCCGAAGGAAACTCATGCAGACACGGGGGAAATATGTAAACTCCATACAAACAGTAACCCAAGGCTAGAATCAAACACCAGGTCCCTGGCACAATGACCAGGTGACATTCATTTTCCCGCAGTGTTTGGCATGTAGCTTTCTGCAAAAATCCCTGGCATGCCACTATACTGAGTTGCACTCACATACACATTCCATTAACCAATATTAACTTCTTCTCTGAGTGTTACTATAACGACTTGCAAACACATGGTGCCTTCAACACAAAACAGCATCCCGAGATGATTCATGCAGAGATGTAATCAGAATAAAGAAACAGATTACGACCAATCCAAGCCCATTCTAAAGTGGTCTGAGAAAGCCAAACTGATTGCCAGCCATAAAAAAAGGAAATATTTATCCCAAGCAGCCCATGTTCAAACAGATCTAACCCTGCCCAGCAGTGATAACCTTCAACCACACTGGAACCAAAAATATGGGTAACCTATCCGTTCAGTTCATATTCTTAAACCAACACATATGCAAAAAATCTTAGTTATGATACAGAACTATTTCTTTTTGTCCCAACTGTAACAATGCATTTTGTTTTCCTTTCTCCATGGTATTTTAGCCAATACTGATCAGTGATTCAATAGCCAGCTTCCTTTTCACAAGAAAAGTCAAATCAAATGAGAGGAAGTCACCTGTGATTTTTGGTAAAAATCCAATGAGCAGTTTTTGCTCTGTTTTAAAAACAAATGCTCAGTGTTATGCGGATTAAAGAGAAGGATGTCAGTGGTGGATAATGGAAAGTACATACGGCACGGCTATTTTCCAAAGAGTGACATACCAAACATTATCCGCTTTGCTGATAGAAACTAAATACATGAATTTACAACATCAATCCGGGGAAACAGGAATCTGGGGAATAAACGGCTAAACTGTTGTACTTTCTGTCGGGGATATATTAGAGTTTTTTTACTTTAAATATAGAAAATAAATGCAACTTTAGAACAGTATAGATTAAATGACAACTGCAGCAAAAGAAGCCTTTATAAAATGGATTTAATTCTGTGCAGTCAAAACTGTGAAAATAATAAGGGTCTGGTCTCCATTTCTGCAACTGCACAAAAGAACCAGGCAGCAAATGCACTGGTGTGTTCTGCAAGGAAAGTGAAGGACTCCAGTTCTCAATCAAAATCATTCATTGGTGAAGTTATTGAGGGAAATACAAAGTTGTGGATAATTATTTTTATTATTTATTAGTGTCACAAGCAGACTTACATTAACACTGATGTGGAGATGTTGAGTTTGGACTGGGGGAAGCACGGTGAGAAGACTCACAACACCAGGTTCAAGCCCAATGGGTTTATTTGGAATCACAAGCTTTTGAAGCACTGCTCCTTCATCATTCACCTGATAGACTTTAACCTGGTGTTGTGAGACTTCTTACTGTATATTAACACTGCAATGAAGTTACTGTGAAAATCCCCGAGTTGCCACACTCCGGTGCCTGTTCAGGTATACTGAGCGAGAATTTAACATGGTCAATGCACCTAACCAGCATGTCTCAATAGGCAAAGGGATCTGGGTGTACAGGTACACAGGTCACTGAAAGTGACAATGCAGGTGGAGAAGGCAGTCAACAAGGCATACGGCATGCTCGCCTTCATCGGCCAGGGCACTGAGCTTAAAAACTGGCAAATCATGTGGCAGCTTTGTAGAACCTTAGTTCGGCCACACTTGGAGTATAGTGTTCAATTCTAGTCGCCACACTACCAGAAGGATGTGGAGGCTTTGGAGGGGGTACAGAAAAGATTTACCAGGATGTTGCCTGGTATGGAGGGCATTAGCTATGAGGAGAGGTTGGAGAAACTTGGTCTGTTCTCACTGGAATGACGGAGGTTGAGGGGCGTCCTGATAAAAGTCTTACAAGATTATGTGGGGCATGGACAGAGTGGATAGTCAGAAGCTTTTTCCCAGGGTGGAAGAGTCAATTATTAGCGGGTACAGGTTTAAGGCGCAAGGGGCAAGGTTTAAACAAGATGTATGAGGCAGATCTTTTTACACAGAGGGTGGTGGATGCCTGGAACTCGTTGTCGTGGGAGGTAGTGGAAGCTGGGACAGTAGTGACTTTTAAGGGGTGTCTTGACAAATACATGAATAGAATGGGAATAGAGGGATATGGTCCTCGGAAGGATAGGGGGTTTTGGTTAAGTCAGGCAGCATGGTCAATGCAGGCTTGGAAGGCTGAAGGGTCTGTTCCTGTACATAAGAACATAAGAACATAAGAAATAGGAGCAGGAGTAGGCCATCTAGCCCTTCGAGCCTGCCCCGCCATTCAATAAGATCATGGCTGATCTGTCGTGTCTCAGTTCCACATTCCCGCCCTCTCCCCATAACCCTTAATCCCCTCTCTTATCAGAAACCCATCAACCCGCGTCTTAAAAATATTTAGCGAGGCAGCCTCCACCACTTCAACGGGCAGAGAATTCCAGAGATTCACCACCCTTTGAGTGAAGAAGTTCCTCCTCAACTCCGTTCTAAACCGCACCCCCCCCCACCTTTATCTTGAGGCTGTGCCCCCTAGTCCTACTGTCCTTTCTGAGCGGGAAGAGTCTCTCCACCTCTATCCTATCCATCCCATTCATCATCTTATATGTCTCAATGAGATCTCCCCTCATTCTTCTAAACTCTAACGAATACAAGCCTAGTTTATTCAGCCTCTCCTCATAGCTCAACCCCCTCAACTCCGGTATCAGCCTAGTAAACCTCCTCTGCACTCCCTCCAAGGCCAAAATATCCTTGCGTAAGTGCGGCGACCAAAACTGCACACAGTACTCCAGCTGCGGCCTCACCAATGCCCTATACAGCCGCAGCAAGACCTCCCTACTTTTATATTCAATCCCCCTCGCGATGAAGGCCAGCATCCCATTAGCCTTCCTGACCACTTGCTGCACCTGCAGGCTGGGTTTTTGCGACTCATGCACAAGGACCCCGAGGTCCCTCTGCACCGTCGCATGCTACAGTTTTTCGCCACGTAAGTAATAGTCCTTCCTACCATTATTCCTACCAAAGTGGACCACCTCGCACTTGCCAACATTAAATTCCATTTGCCAGTTCCTGGCCCATTCGCCCAGCGCAGACTACCCACACCCTCCGCGCAATTTGCCGTTCCACCAATCTTGGTGTCATCAGCAAATTTCGACACCATACACTCGGTTCCCTCCTCCAGATCATCTATAAAAATGGTAAATAGCTGAGGCCCCAGCACCGACCCCTGGGGCACTCCACTAGTCACCAACCGCCAATCCGAATAGCACCCATTAACCCCCAATCTCTGCCTCCTATTTGACAACCAATCCTCTATCCACGCTAACACCCTACCCCCAACTCCATGCCCCCTTACCTTCTGCAATAACCTCTTGTGAGGTGCCTTGTCAAACGCCTTCTGAAAATCAAGAAAGACCACATCCACCGGCTCTCCTCTATCCACCGCCCTAGACACATCCTCATAGAACTCCAATAAATTTGTCAGACACGACTTCCCCTTAACGAAACCGTGCTGTGTCTGCTCTATCAAGCAATTCCCCTCAAGATGCCTCGCTATTTCCTCCTTGACGACGGATTCTAACATTTTACCTACAACAGACGTTAAACTAACCGGCCTATAATTCCCTGCCTTTTGCCTGGCACCCTTCTGAAACAACGGCGTAACATTAGCCGTTTTCCAATCTTCCGGCACTTGCCCGAAATCCAGCGACGTTTGGAAAATAACCACCAAGGCATCCGCTATCACCTCCGCCATTTCTTTCAGAACCTTCGGATGCATTCCATCCGGTCCTGGGGACTTGTCCACAATCAGTCCCTCCAGTCTGTCGAGCACCGCCTCTCTAGTAACAGTAATGTCATTGAGACCCTCCAGTCCTACCACCTTTCCATCTCTAACACCCGGCAAATTATTCACGCCCTCCTCCGTGAAGACCGAAACAAAAAAGTTATTCAAGACCTCAGCCATTTCCCCATCCCCTAACGCTAAGTCCCCCCTCACATCCTCTAAGGGTCCAACATTCACCCTAGCCAGCCTCTTCCTCTTTATATATTTATAAAACCTCTTGCTATCCTTTTTTATATTAAGCGCTAGCCCAGCTTCATAGTTTCTCCTACCCTCCTTTATCAACTTCTTTGTCAATCTTTGTTGACATTTAAACCTCTCCCAATCCTCTTCTCGCCCACTACTCTTAGCTACTCTAAACACCTCCGCTTTTAATTTAACACTTTCCTTCACCTCCTTCGTTATCCACGGCTTATTACCTCTCCTCCTACAGTCCTTGTTAACCATCGGAATAAATTTCTGCTGAGCACCAAGATCTCCTTAAAGATCCTCCACTGCTCCTCAGCAGACCAACCTTCCAACGCGCTCCCCCAGTCAACATTCGCCAATTCTTCTCTCATCCTACCGTACTCCCCTCTGTTCAAACAAAGGACACTGTAATTTTCTTTGCTCTTTGTTCTTGTTCTTTGTCTTTCGGACTGTGGGAGGAAACCAGAGAACCCACAGGAAACCCACACGGACATGGTGGTGCAGGGGAACATGTAAACGCCACATAGAGAGTGACCTTGCCAGAAATTGAACTTGGGTCCCTGTGAGCAGCAGTGTTAACCACTGTGCCTCTCTACCACATGGGGTAGGAGAGAGGAAAGAAAATAAAAATTCTTAAATGCATTTGCCCCACCCACCTTCTCAAGCACCCCCACCTCCCTCCACCCCACTCCCTGCTCCCAAATCCAGTTCACAGAGTTTCTTGCACTAATGCCAGCAGCCCTTTGGTACGTTGTTTAAGTGGGGCTTCTTCCTGCATAAGCTGTTGTAAGCAGTATCAACAAGCGAGTCAAACATGGGCGAACACAGCAACCAAACCTGACCCTGTTCTGGCCGAATGACCACGTGCCTGCAACCTTCTACTCGGGAGAAACTGGTCAGCAGCCGGGAGCGATCGCCTTGATTGTTACAGAAGAATGTCACAAAATATTTGAAAACCAGAAGGAAAGTAAACAGCAGCTACTTCTGCAAAAGGCCCTTGGACCAAGTGCAGTGAAACCGTGGCTCTCTTGACGCCAGATGCAAAAAAACAGTGGATCTGAGTTAAGAGGCTCTGTGGTGTCAGCCTTCTGCTGGGGCCTGCTGCTGTGTTCCAACAGCTGAAACGCAAACAACCGACAAAGCAATCAGCTGAGAAAAAACAGTGTCTAAACTGACACTGAGCAGAGAATAAGGGAGTTGTAAAAGAGACAGGAATGTGTTAGCCTCAGGCTAGAAAATTGGAAAACAAACTAACGGAGGCCTAACCCGTTATTAACATTATACTGCTTTAGTTTCCTCGCAAACTCCGAAAGCAAT
Source organism: Carcharhinus amblyrhynchos (assembly GCF_965287045.1). Lineage (NCBI taxonomy): Eukaryota > Metazoa > Chordata > Chondrichthyes > Carcharhiniformes > Carcharhinidae > Carcharhinus > Carcharhinus amblyrhynchos. The sequence continues at coordinate 62,783,268 of NC_137335.1, forward strand.
CTCTTCATGTTCAATTTGGGACACAACAATGAAAGAGTAAAATTCCGCCTCTATATGCAAGCAAACACGCTAAACGTGGACACCACTGTGTAAGAAGTTACACTAAGTTTATGCAGGGTGACACGGTGGCACAGTGCTTAGCACTGTTGCCTCACAGGATCCCAGGTTCAATTCCGTCCACGGGTGACTGTCTGTATATAGAGTTTGCACATTCTCCCCATGTCTGCAAGGGTTTCCTCTGGGTGCTCCGGTTTCAGTCCAAAGATGTGAGGGTTAGGTAGATTGGCCATGCTAAATTGACCCTTAGTGTCAGGGGGATTAGCAGGGCAAATGGGAGGCGTTACGGGAATAGGGCCTGAGTGGGATTGTGGTGGGTGGAGACTCGATGGGCCAAATAGCCTCCTTCCATACTGTAGGGATTCTATGAGATCCCAGAAGCCAAGCTACTACCAGAGGTCTTCTGAGGGTACTCCAGTGATGAGAAGCTTACCTTGCTGGCACAGCAAGTCATGGGTAGCGGACTGGCAATGTCAAGATCGCACTGAAAAATCCCAATCTGGCGAAGCATCAATTAATTGAGTAAAAATGCACACAAAACACGTTCACACGCAATTCAGGTAGTTTCAAAATTCCAAATGTATCTGTTCAGGTGTACAATCCTTGAAATGAGTGTCACCTGTGACAGCAGTGTAACTGTGTCAAAGTCAGAAAGAATTTAACTCAAAAATAGCAATTATTTTCCAATAAAAGCACTTTCATATTTGTCTGTGGAATAATAACCGACAGCAGCATAATAGAGATGGAATTTTCAGCATATTGTTTCGAACTAAAACACAATAGTTATAACTCACTGCATCCGGGACTCGGGTTCGATTCCTGGCTTGGGTCACCGTCTGCACATTCTCCCCGTGCCAGTGTGGGTTTCCTCTGAATGTTCCAGTTCCCTCCCATAGTTCAAAAGACATGCTGGTTAAGTGCGTTGGTCATGCCAAATTCTCCCTCAGTGATACCTGAACAGGCACTGGAGTGTGGCGACCAGGGATTTTCACAGTAACTTCACTGCAATGTTAAATGTAAGCCTACATGTGACACTAATAAATACACTTCAAAAAAAAAAAATTTTTTAAACTTTGAGTCGTCTTCCTCGGGCATTTCATGTGTTGCTTGTGAAGCAAGTGAACTGGCTGGACACTTCTTAAGAGCGGTGACACCAAGATCTTCTGGAGCTGATAATGTTACTGAGACTCAGGGGATGCCCGTGCTGATGAGAAACAGACACTTTATTGTGGCAGATGATTCTGTGGGAAAATAACTTAAATGATCACTGCAGACTTTCTGAGCGAAAGTTCTGCCATCCAGCAATGTAGGGAGGATTTAACACTGGTGGTCCTGCGAGTGTGTTACCGCCTCTCCACCCACTCCCCATCAATGAATCGATCCCTTTCCTTTTCAACTGAAAACAATGCTCCTCTCAGCCAAGTTAACCCCATCACACCCGTATCGCTCATATTTTTCTTCAGCCACTGTCAACAAAGAGCTGTTGATGTATTATGTGCTGTGATAGTCCCTTTCCCATTCTCTTGCCCAGAAGAAGCTCCTGGACGCTCCAGTGCAGTTCTACAAACCCAAACAGTTATCCGTCCCCTGGACTCAAACAAGCTAACGGAGGTGAAAGGATGGGAAAAAAAAGATTGGTCTTGAAAACAAGTGCATCGTTCTCGGAGCTTTCATTCTTTTTTAAAATTATTTACTAGTCACGAGTAGGTTTACATTCACACTGCAATGCAGTTACTGTGAAAATCCTCTAGTGGCCACCTGTTCAGGTACATTGAGGGAGAATTTAGCGTGGCCAGTACACCTAACCAGCACATCCTTGGACTGTGGGAAGAAACCAGAGCACCCGGGGGAAACCCATGCAGACACAGGGAGAAGGTGCAGACTCCACACAGACAGTGACCCAAGCTGGGAATCGAGCCCGGGTGCCTGGAACTGTGAGGCAACAGTGCTAACCACTGACCACGCCTCCAGACGTGGGGTGTGAATGTCGCTGGCTGGGCCTGTATTGTTGCCCATTCTTAATTGCCCCTTGAACTAAGCATCTTACTCAACCATTTCACAGAGTCAGTTAGGGGTGAACCACGTTGCTATGGCTCTGGAGTCACATAGAATCTTAGGGGGTCACATAGAGCCTGTACTGACAACAATCTCACAATACATGTGGCCCTATTCCCATAACCCCATGCATTTACCCTGCTAATACCCCTGACACTAGGGTCAACATAGTATGGCCAATTAACCTAACCCACACATTTTTGGACCATGGGAAACCGGAGCACCCACAGGAAACCACGTAGACATAGGGAGAACAAAGAAGAAAATTATAGCAGAGGAACAGGCCCATCGGCCCTCCAAGCCTGCACCAACCATGCTGCCCAATTGAACTAAAACCCTTTACTCTTCCATTCCCATTCGATTCATGTATTTGTCCAGTCGCCCCTTAAAAGTCACTATCCTATCTGCTTCCACTACCTCCCCCGGCAGCAAGTTCCAGGCACCCACCACCCTCTGTGTAAAAATGTGCCTCGTACATCTCCTTTAAACCTTGCCCCTTGCACCTTAAACCTATGCCCCCTGAAATTGACTCTTCCACCCTGGGAAAAAGCTTCTGACTATCCGCTGTGTCCATGCCCCTCATAATCTTCTAGACTTCTTGCAGGTCACCCCCCAACCTCCATCATTCCAGTGAGAACAAACCAAGTTTCTCCAACCTCTCCTCATAGCTAATGCCCTCTGTACCAGGCAACATCCTGGCAAATCTTTTCTGTATCCTCTCCAAAGCTTCCACATCCTTCTGGTAGTGTGGTGACCAGAATTGAACACTATATTCATAGACAGTGCAAACTTCACACGGACAGTAATCTGAGACCAGAATTGAACCTGAGACCCTGGCGCTCTGAGGTGGCAGTGCTAAACACTATGCCACCGTGCCACCATGTAGGCCAGACCTGGTAAGGGCAGCAGATTTCCTTCCCTAAAGGATCATTAGTGAACCAGATGGGTTTGTACAGCAATCAACAATGGTTTCATGGTCACCATTAAATGTTTAATGCTAGATTTTTATTGCAAACAGATTTCATTATCTGCCATGTCCTAATGTTGCTCTGCAATGCCATGCATGATAACTGGACTGCTATATCACCCTGCATGACACTGATCATGGTTGGGCCCACAAATGTGCAAATGGAGCTGCCCATCACTTCCATGATGGAAGGGATAGTTTTCCAAGCTCTACACAAAGCCCAGTGCCAAATTAATGCTGGACCCCTCCGGGTCCCTTTGCACTGAACTCCGCCATTCTGGAAGCTGATGCAGACACATTAGCACAAACTGTAGGTTTTCCCACTAGAGTATTCATCTGAGACCTCTGCAGTAGAAACACAGAACAACTTGCCCTCTAATGAGCTGGCACCTTTAGGAGTATCATTGCCCCCCAGCCCTGGCTGCAGGCCAGTCTTGACCAGTGCCTCACCATGCACAGGTTACACCTCTAATATGTCATCTGAATTAAACTGGTGGATGAGTGTGAAAGTGATGGTGTGCCTTTGTCGTTACTGCCTTTTTGCTGTCCCTTCACTATGTAGCCAGGTTGCACCTCTTGGGTATCTAAAGGGAAAAAGCACAAAGGTAAGCTTGTGATGCTGCGGGGTCAGGGGGGTGGGAAGAGCTGAATGCTTAGACCATTACACGACCTGCAACTTGCAACTCCGAAGAGACTGCAGGGTGAGAAAGGATGTGGAATGGAGGATTAGGTAAGATACCATATTCTTCAATGGCTTCAAATCTGCCATTGGCCACATCCTTTGACAATGACTCAATAATATATTATTATAGAATCCCTACAATACAGAAGGAGGCCATTTAGTCCATTGACTCTGCACTAACTCTCCAAAAGAGCAGTCTACCCAGGCCCTCCCCTGTGTCCCATTCTCCCTAACCCTGTGTATGCACCATGGTTAATCCAGCTAACCTAGACAACTTTAGACACTAAGGGTCAATTTAGCATGGCCAATCCGCCTAACTTATACATCTCTGGACTGTGGGAGGAAACCTAAGCACCCAGAGGAAACCCGCGCAGACACAGGGAGAATGTGCAAACTCCACACAGACGGTGACCTAAGGCAGGAATCGAGCCCATGTTCCTGGTGCTGTGAGGCAGCAGTGTTAAACATTGTGCCACCATCACATTCAGCTTCCTGAGGGTTATAGCACGCAGGCACACCTGTGCCCTTCCAGTAGTGCCTGCTGCCTCCAGTCCTTGCAAAAGAGAAGGAATTATGTTCAGAATGTGGTGCAATCACTCTGGGTTATCTGCCTGTCATGACTGAATATCTGGGAGCATGCATTAAGTTTTGTACCCCGAAATAAATTGAAGCAAATCACCTGAAATCCTCTGAGGTGGATGTGTGAAGATTCTGTGTAATCTCTGCACTGCCACTACTGTCAGCTTATTCATCCTGTCTTAGAAAGCAAGCCTGTTTTAAATGCAGTTTACAGCATTCTATCCTCCCTTTCCTCCTATCTTGCCCTGTCAGCCTGTAATCCGACAGATAGTCCTGTTACATGTGTGAAAAATAGCAATTTCTGAATTGTACAAGGGAGGCGAAGGGACAAGGAGACACTATCCAGCTTGACAGTGCCAGGGATTACTTGGCAAGTGGCAAAAAGGTAGAGGTGGTCTTTGTTCGGGCTCTTTCAGAATAATGGGCCATTTTCAAGGAAGTTATGAGAAGGTTTAACCTGTTCACCACATGACACAGAATCATATCAAGCATCCATTTAAAATGTTGTCAGAAATGTCAAAGAAAATCTCCCTGTGCTTAATTTGTTGCTGCTGCTGAATCACAGAATCCCTACAGCACAGAAGGAGGCCGTTCGGCCCATCAAGTCTGCACTGACTCTCCAGTAGGCCATCTTACTGAGCCAACACCTACAGACCCTCCCCGCCCTATCCCCGCAATTAGTCTGCAAATCCCCCTACACATTTTGAGACCCTAAGGGGCAACTTGGCACGGCTAATCCACCTAATGTACACAGCTTTGGACTGGGAAAAGGACTGTTACTGAATTTGTTCCTGAAGGGACAACATTTTCAATCACTTGAGGGGCTGTGCAGAAAGCAACTCCCCCTCCCTTTGCGTAACAATCCCCCCCCCCGCCGGCACACTGCCCCCGCCCCGCCTTGGCCAAAAGTGAGGCAACGAGATATAAATATGGCCCCAGAACTCAAAAAGCTCAGGCCTCATTTTCTACACAGCAAGAGAGTTTTCCACACACCCCAAGCCTGCTCATGATTAAAGGCATGCCAGTCACACTCACCTCGGAATGGTATTGCTATCGGCACGGGAGCAACTTAACTGCCTGCAATCCTGGTCAACAAGTGCTGCACCAGTCCAGGGAAACAGCAGGGAGGAGAGGTTTGAAATTTATTTATTATTATTGCAAGTAGGCTTACATTTAATACTGCAATGAAGCTACTGTGAAAATCCCCTAGTCTCCACACTCCGTTGTCTGTTCAGGTACACGCAGGAGAGAGAATTTAGCATGGCCAATGCACTTGACCAGCATGTCTTTTGGACTGTGGGAGGAAACTGGACCACCCAGAGGAAACCCATGCAGACACAGGGAGAACATGCAGACTCAGAACAGACAGTGACCCAAGCCAGGATCAAACTCGGACCCCTGGTGCTGTGAGGCAGCAGTGCTAATTGCTATACCACCGTGCCACCCATAAATTTAAGCTAAATAAGTGGAAGCATTTGCATTAAAATTAACAAAAACAGAAAACACAGGAAAATCTCAGGTCTGACAGCATCTGTGAAGAGAAAATAAGGCTAAGGTTTTGAGTCTGGATGGCCCTTCATCAGAGCTGAAGACAAAGATATGACAAGATTTATAGTGAGTCGGGGCTTGTGTTATGCATTAAGACGTCAAAGGCAAAAAGGCAAAGGAAACGTAAGATGTGGTGATAAAGGCTGAGAATGGTGCTAACAGTGTCCATTAAGAGACTGGAATGTGTAAATGGCAGAACAAAGGTGCAGAGTGTCAAAGGACAACCTGAGGCAAGTGGAAGATCGCTCTAGTGCGGTGGGGGAGAGAAACAAGATTTAAGAGTGGACAGATGAAACGATGGGAAGGAATTAAAATTAAAAATAATAAGAAGAATATAAAGTAATAAAAATGGATTAATAAGATATAAAGAAATGAAACAAAATAAATTAAATGGAAATGCAGTGGAGATGGAGGAGATTTCTGAAGCTATGTAAAAGTCCGCCACTGAATTTGCTCCCGAATTGAATGGAATGCTGTGAAGCAATTTTGCATCACATTCATGCACTTCAACATCCTGAAATTTAAAGTGGTTTAATGTTGACACTAGAATCGAAAGTAGGTCAGAATGCTTTTCAGTAAGTTCTACCACAGTACACGCTCACATATTAACGTATTGACTTTTCAGCTAGGTTAAAATATTAGAAATTCAGATTGACAGGATCAGTGAAGCATCTTCTGTTAATGACATAAACATAGAAACATAAAACCGTACAGCACAGTACAGGCCCTTCGGCCCTCAATGTTGTGCCAAGCTTTGTCCAAAACCAAGATCAAGCTATCTCACTCCCTATCATTCTGGTGTGCTCGTTGTGCCTATCCAATAACTGCTTGAAAGTTCCTAAAGTGTCCGATTCCACTATCACAGCGGGCAGTCCACTCCACACGCCAACCACTCTCTGAGTAAAGAACCTACCTCGGATATCCCTCCTATATCTCCCACCATGAACCTTATAGTTATGCCCCCTAGTAACAGCTACATCCAACCAAGGTAATAGTCTCTGAATGTCCACTCTATCTATCCCCCTCATCATCTTATAAACATTTATTAAGTCGCCTTTCACCTTCCTTCACTCTAAAGAGAAAAGCCCTAGCTCCCTCAACCATTCCTCATAAGACCTACAAGACCGCTTTTTAAAATTAGGTGAATGTTTTGATTTAATCATTAATTTCTCAAGATTTTCTTCTTCTGGTTGTAATAGCATTTATTTCATCCCAGTAGTTGATAGACCAAAGTGGACATCTCTCCAAAACCAGAGGTTGTGATTTGGAATCGTGCCAGAAATATTAATTAATTTACATAACCAATGTTTCCATGCTGTGCACAGCCTGTGCAGTCCCTTTAAGATTGCATATCTTAAAGGGAACGTTTCTTGTGCAAAACTTGCTTGTTGCATGGTGAAGAATGTTTTAATTCTATGTCCATTACAGGAGATTCACTTATGTTGCCATCAATAGTAATGGACTGTTACTAGGGTCTGGGAGTTTGGGAGGATCATGGTTACAGTGTGTATCTCTGTGAATAAAAACTTGTAGAAGTGTGTAAAGGTTGGCTCCTGCTGTTTTGTTCACTGCCATGCTTTCATGTAGAGAATAAGATATTCTGGACTGCTGCATGAGAGGGAATGTTGTTCATAACCACTGCAAGCAATCCCCTCACCGTTACCAAGAATTCACACAACTTTTTTAAAAATTTGTTGACTGGCCAGTTTTTATTGCCCATCCCTGGCTGCCCTTGCAGGGCAGTTGAGAGTGAACCACATTCCTGTAGCTCTGGAGTCATATGTAGGTCAGACCAGATAAGGTTGGCAGATTTCCTTTTCTAAAGGACACCAATGAACAAAGAAAACTACAGCACAGGAACAGACTCTTCAGCCCTCCAAGCCTGCACCAACCATGCTGCCTGACTTAGCTAAAAACCCCCTACACTTCCAGGGACCATATCCCTCTATTCCCATCTCATTCATGTACTTGTCAAGACTTAAAAGTCACTACTGTATCCACTTCCACTATCTCCCATGAGGTAGCGGACTGAACCAAATGAATTTTTCCAACATTTGGCAATGGTTTCATGATCATCAGTACATTCTTAATTCCAGGCATTTTTTTATTGAATTCAAATTCCACCACCTGCCATGGTGGGATTTGAATCCGTGTCCCAGGACATTAGCTGAGTTTCTGGATTAATGATCTAGCGATAATACCACTTGGCCATTGCCTCCCCATACAACTGCAGTCCTATCTCCAGCAGGAGGCGATTCCAACCATGGTGACCAATAGAAAAAGGAAACGCAATGTAAACAGACTTGGGCCTGTTTAACTTGAAAGAGGAGCTTCACATGAACATATTAAACATTTGTACATGAATATTTGCATCTGGATGAGCATTCGGCACATCATAACATTCAAGGCTATGAGCCAAGTGCTGATTGAGGAATTAGGTAGGAGCTCAGGTGTTTCTCACATGTCAGTGTAGACTGGATGGGCCAAAGGATCTCTTCTGCACTGTATGATTCTATGATTCTATGAAAAGCACAATATCAAAAATAGCGAGGCATCTTGAGGAGAATTGTTTGATAGAGCAGACGCAGCACGGTTTCGTTAAGGGGAAGTCATGTCTGACAAACTTATTGGAGTTCTATGAGGATGTGTCTAGGGCGGTGGATAGAGGAGAGCCGGTGGATGTGGTTTTTCTTGATTTTCAGAAGGCGTTTGACAAGGTGCCTCACAAGAGGTTATTGCAGAAGGTCAGGGGGCATGGAGTTGGGGGTAGGGTGTTAGCGTGGATAGAGGATTGGCTGTCAAATAGGAGGCACAGAGTGGGGGTTAATGGGTGCTATTCGGATTGGCAGTTGGTGACTAGTGGAGTGCCCCAGGGGTCGGTGCTGGGCCCTCAGCTATTCACCATTTATACAGATGATCTGGAGGAGGGAACCGAGTGTATGCTGTCGAAATTTGCTGATGACACCAAGATTGGTGGAATAGCAAACTGTGCGGAGGGTGTGGAGAGTCTGCAGAAGGATCTAGATAGGCTGGGCGAATGGGCCAGGAACTGGCAAATGGAATTTAATGTTGGCAAATGTGAGGTTGTCCACCTTGGTAGGAATAATAGTAGGAAGGACTATTACTTACGTGGCGAAAAACTGCAGCATGCGACGGTGCAGAGGGACCTTGGGGTCCTTGCGCCTGAGTCGCAAAAACCCAGCCTGCAGGTGCAGCAGGTGGTCAGGAAGGCGAATGGGATGCTGGCCTTCATAGCGTGGGGGATTGAATATAAAAGTAGAGGTCTTGCTGCAGCTGTATAGGGCATTGGTGAGGCCGCAGCTGGAGTACTGTGTGCAGTTTTGGTTGCCACACTTACGCAAGGATATTTTGGCCTTGGAGGGAGTGCAGAGGAGGTTTACTAGGCTGATTCCGGAGTTGAGGGGATTGAGCTCTGAGGAGAGGCTGAATAAACTAGGCTTGTATTCGTTAGAGTTTAGAAGAGTGAGGGGAGATCTCATTGAGACGTATAAGATGTTGAATGGGATGGATAGGATAGAGGTGGAGAGACTCTTCCCGCTCAGAAAGGACAGTAGGACTAGAGGGCACAGCCTCAGGATAAAGGGGGGGTGGTTTAGAACGGAGTTGAGGAGGAACTTCTTCACTCAAAGGGTGGTGAATCTCTGGAATTCTCTGCCCGTTGAAGTGGTGGAGGCTGCCTCGCTCAATATTTTTAAGACGCGGATTGATAGGTTTTTGATAGGCAAGGGGATTAAGGGTAAAGGGGAGAGGGCGGGAATGTGGAACTGAGCCACGACAGATCAGCCATGATCTTATTGAATGGCGGGGCAGGCTCGAGGGGCTAGATGGCCTACTCCTGCTCCTATTTCTTATGTTCTTATGTTCTTCCCATTTATTGTCAGTAATTTAACATACAATGCCTCATCTAGCTTTTAAATTATTCAACAGAAAGTTACACAACGAGTGGAACTAATTTAATATTTCACTAGAATTTTTTCAGAATTCTGCAAGAGGTTGAAACTTGGGAATTAATAAGGGGAAACAAGGAAGTGGCAGAGACTTTGAACAAGTACATTGTATCTTTCTTCGGGGTAGAAAACTCAGAAAGCACTTCAAGAAGGTAGAAAAGGAAAGCGGAACTTAAATCAGTCACAAGAGAAAAGGTACGAGGCAAACTGATAGAACTAAAGGCTGACAAGTACTCTGGACCTGATGTCCCTCATCTTAGGATCTTAAAGATGTCTGCAAAGATAACAGAAGCATTGACTGTAACCTTACAAAACTTCTTAAATTCTGGAAAAGTCAAAGCAGGTTAGAAAAATGAAAATGTAACAGCCCCATTAAAGAAAGAAGGAAGATAAGGGGGCAGGGAACTAAAGACCAGTTTGCCGAACTACTGTCACCCAGAAAATGTAGGGATCTATTTTCAAGAAAGTAGTTACAGGCCATTTAGAAAATAATAATGCAATCAGGCAAATTCAGCCTGGCCTTATGAAAGGATAACCATGTTCGACAATTTTATTAGAGTTCTTAATGAGCAGGGTAGATAAGGGTGAACCAGTAGATGTAGAGTATTTGGATTTCCAAAGACATTCAAACAGTTGCCGTGTAAAAGATTGTGCCCAACAGGTCAATGTGACAGGGTCAAAAAAAGTGTGCTTTCCGCTCCTGTGTGCTAATTTGCTTCTTATTTTGAGCTGGTAACACTGGCCAGCAGCGATGTGAAAAGGAGAGTCAAAAGTATACATCTCTCCCTGTCAGCATTCAGTCTCTTCACTGGCTTGTCCTCAGCTGTGTCTCCTCATGGTAACGCAAAGAAACTGAGTCTCTTTAGCCTGGCAGCATGTGAAAACTACAGAGGATCTTGGAAGATGTTGGACACTGCCACCTCTCCCAACCTTCCCCCCACTTCCCTTGAACATTCAGTTTGCAAGTCCACCAGTAAGCAGAGAGCTCTTGGGAAGAGCCTCATTGCCTTGTCGGTACCTCAGGAGAACTGGACTAGGGGAGTAAATCCTGACAAAAAAATCTGCAGTGGAGACATGGTGGCACAGTGGTTCGCACTGCTGTCTCACAGAGTCAGGGACATGGGTTCGAATCCCGGCTTGGGTCACTGTCTGTGTGGAGTTTGTCCATTCTCCCTGTGCGGGTTTCCTCAGGGTGCTTCAGTTTCCTCTCACAGTCTGAAAGACATGCTGCTTAGGTGCATTGACCTGAACAGGTGCTGGAATGTAGCAACTAGGGGAATTTCACAGAAACGTCATTGCAGTGTTAATTTAAGCCTTACTCGTGATTAATAAATAACCTTACAAAAGGAGACATTTATCTACATATGTCATCTTGTTGGAAATTCTTGCAACCAAGCCTGCAAATAATACTGCTTTATCCTGTGTACTCAACAAGACATTTGCACTGGAGAGGACATCAAATATCATTGCAGAATGTTAACACAATGCAGGCAACAGCAGTTAAACAATGGTAAACCCAACTGAATTTGCAGAGACTCGTGTGGTGCAGACTATCTCTGATGGTGAGAAAGACCATTCTGTCAAATCAGGCAGTGCCTGACCAGTAATGTGCTGACCTGCCACAGGCCATCAGCTTCAATGGATGCTTGTAGCATAGAATTCGCTCTGCATGTGGATGGAATCCAACACACAAAGCAAACAAAGCAAAAGATGCCAACTCTTTAATTGGCAAGCTGCAGCAGGTTGGCAAGACAGCTGTGATTGAAATGAAACCTGATAAGCTGCTCATCAACATAGCTTCTCTACAAGAGATCAGGCTCACAGAGAGTACATCAGTGAAATAAGCTTCACACACCTGAGCAAGGTGAAAGCTTTCCTGTATGAACTCATTAACCTTGATGATAGAACCCCTCTCCAAAACAGTTCAGGACATATTTTCTTCATCCGTATCTCAACTTAAACAGGGCTAATCAGCCAAATGAGTATCTATGCTCCAACGCTTTGCTCCACTACAGAGTGAAAGACTAGTTCTATGAGGACCTTAATATTGCTGTCAGCTGTATCCCTAAGTCAGGACACCTTTAACTTTGGACTGATTTCAAGAATGACCTTGGACCATGTGGCATGGCCCTCCCTGCTTCAGACATCTTGATCTGAGAAAGGGAAATGAAGATGGACGGAGACAACTTGACCTTTGCTCCTACCAAAAGCTTTGTGTGGCTAATAGCTTCTTTCAGAATAAACCATGCCACAAGGTGTCCTGGAAACACTAAGATCAGGGCATTGGCACCAACTGGATCTGATGTGACTCTCTGAGCTATCATTCTCAGCACACAGTTACCACAGCATTGACTGTGATACAGCTGGCTCCCTGATGTGCACCAGGGTTAGAATGCGACTCTTGAAAGTTTTTCATTGAAAGCAGAAGTGCCATTCTTAAATTGCCATCAACCATAACATCTACCCAGATAAAAACCAATAGTTCCGCAGCTCAACTGAACAGGCACTCTCGACATTCACACACAAAGAGCAGAAGCAAAATGGAACATACTTCAAGGCATCGTCTATATTACCGCATTCTAAACATTAAAGTTAAAAAGTTAAAGTTTATTTATTAGTCACAAGTAAGGCTTACATTAACACTGAAATGAAGTTACTGTGAAGTTCCCTAGTTGCCACATGCTGGCACCTGTTCGGGTCAATGCACCTAACCAGCACGTATTTCAGACTGTGAGACGAAACCAGCGCATCTGGAGGAAACCCATGCAGACATGGGGAGAACGTGCAAACTCCACACAGACATAGAACATAGAACATTACAGCGCCATACAGACCCTACGGCCCTCGAAGTTGCGCCAACCAGTGGAACAAATCTAATGACCCTCTAACCTAAACTATTCCAATGTTATCCATATGCCTATCCACTGACCATTTGAACGCCCTTAAAGTTGGCGAGTCCACAACTGCTGCAGGCAGGGCATTCCACACCCTTACTACCCTCTGAGTAAAGAACCTACCTCTGACATCCATCCTATAATTACCACCCCTCAATTTAAAGTTATGTCCCCTCGTGTTGGCCATCACCATCCGAGGAAAAAGGCTCTCACTGTCCACCCTATCTAACCCTCTGACAGTGACCCAAGCCGGGAATTGAACCCAGGTTTCTGGCACTGTGAGGCAACACTGCCAACCACTGAGCCACCCCAGATAGAAAACAAGAAAAATGCTGACTGGTTTGAGGCTAACATCACCATGATGGAACCTGCCACTGAACAGTCTATAAAGGATCCAATGGGCAAAAACTTTGCAGATGAAGATTCATACAGGAAATGATGCAGTTGGTGGAAGGAGCAGAAAAGTAAAATATTTTTTAATTAGAGGGAAACTACATCACTCTGTGGTATGGACAGATCCTCATACCTGAATCGTCAAAGATTAGCATGAAGATACAGCAAGTATTTAGGAATGCAAATGGCATTTTGGTCTTTGTTCCAAAGAGGTGAGGTATAAAAGTAGAGAAGTCTTTCAACAACAGTACGAAACTACAGCTGGTGTACTTTGTCCACTTTCCATCTCCTTACTTAAGGAGAGATATGTCTGGTGTCTTTCAGAGAAGGTTTACTGGGTTGATTCCTGGAATGAAGGGATTGTTTTAAGAAGAAAGGTTGAGCAGGTTGGATACTCTTTCATAAGTTCATGCATTCATAAGATATAGGAGCAAATTAGGCCATTTGGCACATCAAGTCTGCTCCGCCATTTGATCATAGCTGAAAACTCCTCATCCCCCATTTCCTGCTTTCTCCCCATAACCTCTCAACCCATTACCAATTAAAAATGTCTCACTCCTTCTCAAATTTACTCACTGTTCCAGCATCCACTGCACTTTGGGATAGCGAATTCCACAGATCCACAATCCTTTGGGAGAAGTGGTTTCTCTTCAATTCTGTTTTAAATTTGCTACCCCTTATCCTAAGACTATGACCTCTTGTCCTAGAATGCCCCACCAGCAGAAGCATCCGCTCCACATCCACTTTATCCATATTCATCTTGAATATCTCAATTTGATCTCCCCTCATTCTTCTTTCAAGTTGAAAGAACGAGAGGTGATCTTACTGAAACATGGAAGAGTCTGCGGGGGCATGACAGGGCAGACACTGAGTGAGTGTCTTCTCTCATAGGGGAATCCAGAACCTGGGTTTCAGAATGAGGGGGTCTCCCATTTGAGACTGAGATCAGGAGGAATTTCTTACTCAGAGGATCATTAATCTGTGGAATTTTTTTCCACGCGGTATTGGAGACAGGGTCATTGAGTACTTTCAGTGCTGAGGTAGACAGAGTTTTATCCACGTAGGGGTCAAGGTTAAGGGGGACAGGCAGGAAAATGGAGTTGAGACCATATCTGATCAACGATGATTTTACTGAAAGGTGGAACTGGCTGGAAGGATTGAATGACCTAACTCCTGACCTTTGCTGTCATCAACTGTCTTTAATATCAGACTTCCTGTACCAATTATCCTTTTAAATCTAGCCAGAGCTCTCATGTCTGGCAAACATCCACCGACCTGTAAGAACCATTTTTAAAACTAAAATATATTCAACTATTCCTGTTAAGAAAAAAATGGAGTTGCAGCATCTATTACATTCACATCCTGCAGAGCCTCTGCACACAAGTACCATTGTTTTATTAAATTAGTAACGGAACAATGTTGGGAAGTAATCACTACAGAAAAAGATGTAGGCCTCAGTTTTCGCTCCCAGGTCAGGAGCAGACATCAGGGAAAATTCCTGGCTCTGCAAGCCCCACTCAAAAGTATCTGGACGGTCAGATTTTTGTTCAGCGTTGGAGAGCAGGGTGAGATGTTGGCAGGATGCATGCCCAACACCCCCGGCAAAAGTTTGGAGGCAGCCACTGGGACCACAATGTGTGGGATGGACAAAAGATTTGCCTCACTGATCTGGCACTTTGTCGCAACTGCAAACAAATATAAAAACAACTCCCAAACCCTCACCCCTACATAATCCCCATCCATGCCACCTCATGCCTGCACCCATCCCATAGACCCTCATTCTATCCAAGCCAACCTAAACCACTTTAACAACCTCCCATTACCCCTCATACCCATGATGTTAATTTATGCCTCTCTACCCAGTCCCCATGGTCCTCTGTAACCCTTACGGGTTGCAGACGGGTAAGTGGAGCTGAGTCCATGAAAAGATCAGACATGATCTTATTGAATGGTAGAGCAGGCTCAAGGGGCCAGATGGCCTACTCCTGCTCCGAGTTTTTACGTTCTCATGTTCTTATTCCAACTCAGTACCAATTCATGCGAACCCATGACGTCCACCCAACACTATTTGTTCTTACACCCTCTGTGCCAATATACATCATGGAAGGATCTCAGGACACAAGCTGAAAGGAAATAAAGTTGTAAGTGCCCATTGGTGATTTTTTTTTAAAAAATGCACTCTAATAAAAACTTATTTCCTACAATTAAACTCCTTCAATCACTTAATTCCTAAAACAACAAGCATTACTATTCACATCACCACATCAAAGACTTTATAAACACCAGGAACTGTCAATCAAACTGAGGACAGACAGGCATCCTACTGTGATAACGATAGGTTGTGAAATTAGTGGTGCAGCACAAATTCTATAATGATAGACTTCAAATCCTATAAATGTTATGCTTAATTCAACAGACAGAGTCAAAAAGTAAGCACTATTTTTTTAAAATCTGCATTTTTGTTTAAATTTCAAGGACAAGAGAAGTAAATCCCTCAACAGCTTAACACATTCAATAACTGAATTGGCTTGACCTCTCCCTTGACAGCTTGAAAGTTCCACTGAGTTTGACAATTACAATGTGTTTATGTATTTTTTACACACATTCCTGTCTACTTTTAACAATCTCAAACAGCTGCAGACCCCTGCCAAAAGGCACCTTCCCACTCCTACAGGTATCCCTGGACCCATCCAAAATGGTAGCCTACCTCTCCAAAGGACTCTGCTAGCTTTAGACATGTTGGTGCACAAGTCATAGTTTAGACATTCTGCGAGGGAAAATCAGACCTGAATGAAGACAGCTGGAGTTTGACTGGCAGCTGCCTCCATGAACAGCAGATCGGCAAAATGCAATTCGTCCCTATCCTCCCTCTGGTGAAATGGTGGGTGCCAGATTCAGGGGTGGGGTTTCTGGAATCAACTCTCTGCTACCATTTGTATAAGCCAGAGATTCTCTCTGATTTTGCACAGATTCAGACCTTGGTCTTTTCCTTGTTAAAATATTTGTTTTTTTACTATCAGAATAAAACAAGATTCTAAGCGAAGTAAAACATACAGTGCAGCAGGAAGCCATTTGCACATCGAGCTTTCACTGACAGCAATCCCATGCAGGCCCTATCCACGTAACCCCATGTTTTTACCCTGCTAATCCCCTGACACTAAGGGGCAATTTAGCACGGTCAATCTATGTAACCTGTGCATCTTTGGTATGTGGAAGAAACCAGAGCACCCAGAGGAAGCCCACACAGACAAGGGGAGAATGTGCGAACCCTACACAGACAATGGTCCGAGGCCAGACTTGAACCCGGATCCCTGGCACTGTGAGGCTGGCGTGCTAACGATTGTGCCACCGTGCCATCCATGAAATCCGTGGATCAGGAAGAGTCAAACAAACCTTCTCTGTCCAGTGTACAACCTCAATCATATTTTCCACTCCTCAATCTTTGTTCTTTGCTGACCTAAGGTTATCTAGATTTCATGTGAAGTCTCTACTGCTCACTGTCTCCTACAGCAGATATCTATCAAGTTTCCACTTACCAGAGTCAACAGGTTTCATGCTGAGTGCAGCAGGTGGCAGTTTATTCCACAAAATCCTACTTCATTAAACCAGAATTTCTTCTGACTTCTTCACACGGGGCTGGATGTTTTTAATATTGGGAGTACACCACTTATCGTACATTCTCGACTTCATTCAAAGAACCTTATCTGCTTTCGTAATGCCTGCTTATCCTTGTTATTTGAGAGATGTTACCCTTTGTTTAGTCTGTCGACAGAGCTGCGATTCACAGCGGTTCTGCTGCTTTGACAGGGAACTGTAAATATGGGGAGGGGTTGGACCATTCAGGTTCGCCATCAGTTCTGCTTGTCAGGTTGATGCTTTCAATGGTTTTCAGCTGTAAATGATTGGCATGTTGTGTGACAGCCGGTACAAATTGTAAAAGTTTATGCCTATGTATAATCAAATTAAAACCTGTAATTCTAATATTTCATAAACAGTCCAAATCTGAAAACAAGAGAGGTCATGGGGTCCCAAAAAGATTTGAAGTGTCACAAAAGTTCGAAAATGGAGTGTTTCACTTTTTTTTCCAGCAAACTACCACATGCGATTTTCCCACAACTCTGTCAACTTGTTTGGCAGTAGGGAGTTTCATGTCGGTGGGGACACAGAGTTTCCCAATTCCCTCCCCTCCTACTAACCTCTCCCCATCTGACATCCCTGTGAGGCCCTGACCTCTCAGGCCCTGCGCATAGCACGGTTCCCAGTGGCACTGCCATGCTGCCCAATGGGCAGTGCCAGGGTGACTGGCTGGCACTGCCAGGGTTGCAGGCTGACAATGCCTAAGGGGGCACTGTTCCTCTGCCTCTGACTGCCCGGGGAGCCTCAATGGCTTCCGGTCAGACTGTAAGGCCATCATAACAGATCCTATCTCTGGGGAACAGCTGTAATTCTTGCCAGTGAGAACCTCCACCAGCGAGGCCGGGAAGCTAAATGAGCCCAGATTATATCGTCTGGAGCACACTAAACACATTTAAATGGGGATTTGAGTATTTAGCCTTTCTGGACACAAGGTTGATCAAGTCGGATGTCAGGCATGATTCAGATTTTTTGTCTCGCGCTGAAATTTCATGCCCAGCGCAGCAGGACGGGGAACTCGCACCCATGGAGTTTTGAATTGTTGCACAAATGTCCTTTATGACTCTTACACTGCCCTCTGAAACCCAGTTGTATAAAATGGCCACAAAGAAGGCTGCAGAATATACAATAACATCGGAACAGGAGTCAGCCTTTCAACCCCTCCAACTTAGTCTGCCTTTCAGTGAGATCATAGTGACCCAACTCCAAATAAATGCCTTTGTCCCTTATCCCCTAATAGCTTTGGTTAACAGAAATCTATCAATCCTAGAATCAAAATGAATGATTAACTGAGCATCAATAACAATTTGCTGAGAGAAATCAA
Organism: Carcharhinus amblyrhynchos; assembly: GCF_965287045.1. Classification (NCBI taxonomy): domain Eukaryota; kingdom Metazoa; phylum Chordata; class Chondrichthyes; order Carcharhiniformes; family Carcharhinidae; genus Carcharhinus; species Carcharhinus amblyrhynchos. The sequence continues at coordinate 62,801,368 of NC_137335.1, forward strand.
ATCCACTGCATGTAGAAGTGTTGCCTGTGGTGTCTGCCAGGAGGTGAGAGGAGAGAGGGGGGGGGCTATAATATTGGCACTGTGGTAGGAGTGCCCTGACAGTGGTGTTTGAGGTGGGGTGGGGTACCTTGATGTTGGCATTGTGGTGGGAGGGGGTTACACAATGGTGGCGTATTAGGGGTGCCTCGATATTGGCATTGTGGTGAGGGGTAACACTATGATAGTGTGTGAGGGGCGGGGGGGGTGGTTTTCTTAATGTTGGCCTTGTGGTAGGGGGTGACCCAATGCTGCTGTCTGAGGGGTGGGGTGCCTTGAAGTTGGTGTTGTGGTGAGGAGTGCTACAATGGTGGCACCATGGTGCGGGATGGCCCAATGGTAGCACTGTGGCGGGGAGGTGCCTCAATGGTGGTGTGTGACGGTGCCTCAATGTTGGAGTTGCAGCGGGAGGAGGTGCTCCAATGTTTCGGGGGGGGGGGGGGTGAGTTCCGGGGTCTGTGACAGAGAGGGGGCCCTTTCAGAGATCAGGCTGCACTTTCCAGGCATCACTGGCATCCTATGGACCTGCCTCTTCAGCTGACGGTGTGAATCTCCATTCACCTTTCATAATGCACAGCATGTTATTCATTACGGTGAGAGCAGCCGGCTGCGGAACCTCACAGCAGTTTTCTTGCCTGTGCCAACACTCTGTGCGTTTTGGGAACCCAGCATTTCAGATACGGTCCGTCCAGAGCTTTGCTATGGCCGCAGCATTGGCTTCAGACCCCTTGTCCAGCATTCCATTAGCCTTTCTGATTACTTTGTGTATTTATCCATGACATTTTAATGATCTATTCCATTAAATATCCATCGGCCTCCTCTGCTTCCAACTTTCCATCATTTAGAAATTAGTCTGATCTATGCCTTTCGAGGTCCAAAGTGGATGACATCATTTTTGCCGAGACAGAAATCCATTTAGCACAAATTAACCCATTCCCGTTCATTTCATCTATCAACGTTTCTTTATAACTGATGCTTCCACTGGCAAGATATTCAAGAAGAAGGTGCAGAGTCCCCTCATCAAAGCAACTAGAACTGACAGCAATGTCCTCATCCTTAGGAGGAAAGAATAAAACTTATTCCCAAACGTTTCTAATCATCTTCATCATAGAATCCTTCTATTATCATCTCCCTACATGACGAATCCATCTCTTTTAATAACATTAATCATTTATCTGTAAAACTAAAGCATTTGTCCTACTTCCCTGATGCTTTAATTTGCTGACTTCCCAAAATCCAACCAAGCCTGAGCTCATAAAGAACAGAAAGGAGTCTCCCAACACCAGCTTAAAGTCCAACAGGTTTATCTGTAGCAAATGCCACTCCCACAAATTAGGTGGGTGGGAGTTGACTCCCACCCACCTAACGACAGGACAGTCTGTTCCGAAAGCTTGCGGCGTTTGCTACAAATAAACCTGTTGGACTTTAAGCTGGTGTTGGGAGACTTCTTTCTGTTTTGACCCCAGTCCAACGCCAGCATCTCCACATCATGAGTCATAAAAAACACCAGGGTCTGCTTTTCATCTCATTTCCATTCACTTGTTCAGCAGGTCTTGTTGGCCTGCAGGAGTTTCCCACCAATCAGCACAACTGCAGGTCATTTAAACCTTTATCGCTTTGGAAAAAAGCCCTTCTCAGCAAATCAGCTGCCCATTTTACGCTGCGTACAATGTTCTCTTCCAAAGAGACAACTGATATGTAAAAATGGCCATGGCGCAAAATGTGCGACCAACTCACCATCGACAATTTTTCAAAACCGCCCCCACTGATTGCAAAATATTTCTCCTTGTCCGCAAGTTCAGCCAACGCTTGCCCTACACAACCGCTTTCATCCCAGGTCTCAGCTCACACGCTGACATTACAATTTGTATGACTGCTGGCAGTCTTTAATCACTACAATCAAAATAAAACTGTAAAGCTTGTGTAGAGGGCATAATTGGTCCACAAAATATGCTCGTAGCGAATCGGCAGCCAATCCTTCATGGTGCCTGATCTTACTTCCAGTGAGGTTCATAAAAACATATGAACGAAAATGAGAGGTGGGTCATTCAATCCCTTGAACGATGAGCATTCAACAAGAATTGTTGATTTGATTGTGGCCTTAACTCCACTTTTCGGCCTGCCCACCAATCATCTCCCCTCCCTCCATCCCGCCCCGCCCCTCGCCATAACCTCGCTTGATGAACAGTGTTTTTAACTCAGCCTTCAATATATGCAATGAACAAAGAAAATTACAGCACAGGAACAGACCTTCTGGCCCTCCAAGATTGCACCAACCAAACTTGCCCTATCGAGACTCAAGCTGTTCTTTCGAATTCAAAACACAACTTCGGATAGAGCCAGAGAAAGCTTTATCTTCATGAGGTCTGTAATAAAAGTTTGTTGGTACAAGAGGATTTAATTCTGTTTTATTTATTAGGCTTTCACCAGTGTCTGAGGGAAACCACTAGGTGCTACAATGATGTTACAACTCCTATCTGAAAGAGAACATTACTGCGGGGAAAATGCTTTTCAAAGCAAAAAGCCTTCGTCTATTAAACTCCTGATGGATGCGTTTTTCGCCTGATGTAGGTCAGTAGCTCAAAGCAGTGCATTAGCTATAAAAAGAATGGGGTTGTGTATTGCTGTTTTGTTTGCTACAACAGTGATAACTCTTTAAAAATACTTTATTGGCTATAAAGCACTATGAGGCATCCAATGGGGTGGCACAGTGGTTAGCACTGCTGCCTCACAGCGCCAGGGATGCAGGTTCGATTCCCGGCTTCAGTCACTGTCTGTGTGGAGGCTGCATGTTCTCCCCATGTCTGTGTGGGTTTCCTCCAAGTGCTCCACTTCCCTCCCACAGTCTAAAAGACACGTTGGTTAGGTGCATTAGCCATGCTAAATTCTCCCTCAGTGTACCCAAACTGGTGCCAGAGTGTGGCAACTAGGGGATTTTCACATTAACTTCATTACTGTGTTAATATAAGCCTCCTTGTGACACTAATAAATAAACTTAATGGTTATGAAAGGTGTCACATAACTGCAAGCCTTTGACCGGGATTTTCACCCCACCTGAAAGGTGTGTTTTCCGGCAGCGGAGGCAACTCACCATTGGCCACTGGCGAGATTTTCCAGTCCCGTCGATGTCTGTGGTGTTTTCTATGGCTTGCCCGTCCTCTCGCCGGGGGAACGCGGAAGATCCCACTGGCTGTAAGGGCTGGGGAAAGTCTCCCCCTTCAGTTTTTTCTTTTCTCCAGTGCATCAATTCAGAAAGGTGCCAAACACCTCCTGAGCAACAAGCTCAGAAATGTATTAGCAGAGGCCTGAGAGAACACCAAACATCAGCCACAAGTGACAGGCCAAGGGTGACCGGAGGAGGAATGAAAGGCTAATGCGTTCAAATAAAAGCAAAATAAACGTTAACTGTGAGGTGAAGTATTTAACTAATCAAAGGAATGATATCAAAAGATTATCCTAGCATACACTTTGTGACGACCCTCATGAGTTGCATGGGGAAATCACTGATTGACCTTCCTGCAGGACTTGTAGAATATGAGCTCTCGGTTTTTAAAATTTTATTTATTTATTAGTCACAGTAGACTTACATTCACACTGTAATGAAGTTACTGTGAAAATAGGTAATTAACTAAGCAGCTGGACCTCCTGTACTGAGCCCTGTATAAAGCAAGCCCCTGAGTGGGTCCATTATTGCATTGTCCTATTTGGGACCTATTGTGTTCACAAGCTTGTACTTTTTGCTGTACTTTATTTCATGGCATAAAGCACTGTTCCTTTACAGCCAACTCCTGAAGTTATTATAGATTTCCACCTTCAAAGTCATGGTCTTATTGGATTAATATGTTTAAGTTATTTCTCCTTTCTTCTTCTCTCCTTTGAAGAAGGGAAAGGGTTAACGAATTTAATGAATTTTGTACCTAGCATATATCACAAACATAACCTTTCCTCATGGCTGATCTCCTCAAGCTTATACTGCTCCTGGCATTAATATAAATTATTTATTCATGTTTTCCTTACTTATTCATGTCTTTCATTCTTTAACTTTCATTTCCATAAAGGCAGATAGTTAAATGTGAATGTTATTTTACAGACATTGCAAGCCTTACCTGTTTGTACTCGCTAAACATAGTTAAACAACTGCAGATGGTAGAACGCGATAACGGCTGTTTGACAGGAGGACTCCTTCTGGGAAGCCGCGACCACATAAGTTATTTCAATGAAGAAGCTACAAAAGCCGCTGGAAAAGCTGTGGATTGTAACTGTACCGATATCTGCGTCGTGACTGAAGCTGCCAGACGCACTGCGGGCCCTGGCTGAAGCTGGGGGCTGCATTGTGACTGGAATCGGAGTCCTGACTAATACCAGAGTTTGCATCGTGACTGGTGCTGGGAACCATGATGTATAAATTGCCACACTTATTTGTGTTCAGTGAGAAACCTGGTAAACCGCTGTTAGGTGCCAGGTCTTTCTCAAAAGCTTTTGTAATAAAACTACTGTACTTTGACTCACTAACAGTCTCAGAGATGTCTTTTACCTACAACACCTTCCTCCATTCCCACAGCACATTTTCAGCCAACATCAAACTGGAAGCTGCCATTGCCAACGCCGTTGTGCTCTCGAGGAATGACTCCCTTGTTCTTGGCTTGCTTTTTCACCTTGGAAAAAACACCTGGCATCCAGTCACAGAAAGTGAGATGAGAAAATCATCACGTGAGGAACTGCAGGTGTAAAACTGAATGCAAACATTTTGCACAGACACGGAACACTGGCAGTAAATCACTGAATGCATTCCCAGAAGGAGACACATTAATCACAATGACCCCAAGAACATATTTCAAGGTAAAACGATACAGATTGGCAACATCATTTTTGAGATTTGGTACCAGTACCATTTTCCAAAGCAAATTAAAGGCTCATTTAAAATTCATTGCTTGCCTTACAGTAACAAAGGTTCTGGCCATTTCAAAATCCAACATATTTCAGCAAATTGTGATACAAATTATCAAAATTATCCACAGAACATTTTAAAATAAACTGTACATGTGAGTTTTACTTGCTTATCTACCATAAATGATATGAAAAATCTCTTGAACTTTACTCTCTGGAATTTAGAAGAATGAGGGGAGATCAAATTGAGGTGCACATGATGGTAAAAGGTATGGATAAAGTAGACATAGAGCGGATGCTTCCTCTTGTGGGGCATTTGTAGGACGAGGGGTCATAGTCTCAGGATAAGGGGTAGCAAATCTAAAACAGAGTTGAGGAGAAACTACTTCTCCCAAAAGGCTGTGAATCTGTGGAATTTGCTACCCCAAAGTGTGGTTGATGTTGGGACAGTGAGTAAACTTAAGGAGGAATTAGACAGATTTTTAACTGATAATGGGTTGAAGGGTTATAGGAAGAAGGCAGGAAAATGGGAATGAGGAGGATATCAGCCATGATCAAATGGCAGAGCAGAGTGATGGGCCAAGTGGCCTAATTCTGCTCCTATGTCTTATCAAATTATGAGCTCCCAGTAAAGTGCCTTTTCCCAGGGTTTCCTCGGCTTTGTATCTGGAGTTACTACAGAAAAGCAGGAGAATCCCTGAGGAATTCACCGTACCAATGTTAAACTTGTGACATGTGTATGCTTACAAATGATGGTTCTCTTGGATTACCTTTAACACCTCCCACTGAAACAGCAAAATTCCACAAGGATGAGCCAGAGGTGAATACCAAGAACTTTGTTTATTCCCCTTTCATTTTCCTCTTGCTCAGCCATTTCTACAATTTACATTGTTAATCACTAATTCCTGATGTATACTGTTCCTTTTCAGAATTGGCATTGCTCATAGCAATTAGTTTCTAGGTTTTCCGATTACCAACAAGCTGTCCTGGTCCTTCCGCACCGACACTATAGTTAAGAAGGCCCACCAACTCCTCTACTTTCTCAGGAGGCTAAGGAAATGTCCACTATGACTCCTACCAACTTTTATAGATGCACCATAGAAAGCATCCTTTCCAGATGGATCACAGCTTGGTATGGCTTCTGCTCTGACCAGGACTGTTAGAAACTACAAAGGATTGTGACCGAAGCCCAGTCCATCATGCAAATCAGCCTCCCATCCACTGACTCTACGTACCCCCAACATAGTCTTTTCCACCTCCTTCCTTTGGGAAAAAGGTACCAAAGTCTGAAAATATGTACCAGCTCACTCAAGAACAGCTTTTTCCCTGCTGCCATCAGACATTTGAACGGTCCTATTATATATTAAACTGCTCTTTCTCCACACCATAGCTACAACCGTAATACCACATTCTGCACTCTCGCCTTTCCTTCTTCCCTGTGCACTCAATGAACGGTATGATTTGTCTGTACAGCATGCAAGAAACAATACATTTCACCGTATCCCAGTATCTCTGGCTATAATAAATCAAATCAAACCTTAGTATTAAGCCAAACATTTGCAGCATTGGAGCATTAATGAATTGTTGTTCAAAGAGTGCGCTTCCCAAATTCCATTGAATGGCTATCGATAAAAGGTCATCTGAAAGCTGAACTACTGAAGACTAGTATCTAGGTTTTCAATTGTGAGAAGTAGTATATTAGAGAGACCACGGAGCTGAGCACACAAGGGGCAATATTCTGGTTGAAGTGTCAGGATGTACCTGCTGTGATATCTGGTATCGAGTCTACTGGAGTTTACAGGGTCAGTGGAAAGTGCCATCCACATGGTCAACATGGAGAAAAAACAGCTACTCTGGCTCAGGGAATCCAGGAGCAGGGACCGTAGCCAATATAAAGAAAAGTTTTAAGTTTATTTATTAGTCACAAGTAGGCTTACATTAACACTGCAATGAAGTTACTGTAATAATTCTGAGGCTAGTCACCACACTCCGGTGCCTGTTTGGGTACACTGAGGGAGAATTTAGCACGGCCGATGCATCTAACCAGCCCATCTTTCGGACTACTGGGAGGAAACCAGAGCACCCGGAGGAAACCCACGCAGACACAGGGAGAACGTGCAGACTTCACACAGTGACCCAAGCCAGGAATTGAACTTGGGTCCCTGGCACTGTGAGACAGCAGTGCCACCGTGCCGCCCAATCAGGTATGAAGTTAAAAATGACCTCTACATGTAAAGGGTTGGTTTAGTCTGCAAACCTCTACAACTGCAGAATGGTCATTGATCAATTGTTAAATTTTAAAAACAAGATTGATAGATTTTTGTCAAACGGGTTAAGGGATATGGGGCAAAGCTGAGTAAATGGAGTCAGATCACAGATCAGACTCAATGAGACTAGATGACTTGCTCCTGTTGGTTCCTGTGTTACTGGTGGGTCTGTGGGAGGCACATGCTGGGCAGCCATCTTTCCCCGATGCTACAAGTACAGGAGAAACCTAAAGTCCACAGACAGCCCATGGAGGGCCTTGGCATCCCACTGCCAATTGAAGCCCAAAAGTGGGCAATAAATGCCCACTTCAGGCCTAATCCTGCTGCTGCTGGTATTAACTAAGCAGCAGACAAGGGGCGTTCCATGTGGAAAGCACAACAAATAAACTCTGTCAAGTTTACCCAATCAAGCGACCCGCCCTCAGGAAGGAAGAGGAGGCCTGCTCTGAGCTAACACCCTGCCCACTCCCCCACCAGTCCCTTTCCCTCTTCAATCGCTCATGTCCGGCTCCCTCCTCAATCCGAGGCCAGGAGTGCTGTGACAGCAGCTGTCCTTCAACAGTTGGCAGCTCTCCGTAATAGAACCTCTGGAGTCCTTGATCCCAGGGATGGCTCACCATTGGTCTGAGTGTCACAGGATGCAGAGGGGGCTTCCCGACAATAGGCGGGGGGGGGGGAGGGGAATCTCCTCCCGTTCTCCAACTGTTGGCCGAGAGCCCCACCGCCTCCATACGATTCCCCCCAGTATCTGCATCTCAACCTAATCATTGGCCCTTCAACCGCAACACCTCGTCAGCGTCACACTGTGAATGCACTGTGTCTATTTTTAGCCCTAATGTGATACGTTCGTGTATTATGCATTTCCAATATGTTTTTTTCCTTAATTAGCAGAAGCGCCATCGCTGCAAAGATTAGTTTATAAATTGGTTGAATAAAAACTAAAACATCTCCCCAGAAATTGGAGTCATAATCAATGAAATATAATTCATTTCACCGTGTTATCAGAACTGAGGCTGATCAGAACCAGTCAAACTCTGAACCCTGCCTCGCTCCAAACTCTAACCTCAAGAATCACATCCCTGTGCAGCCTCAGAATTATTGTTACAAACAGGAAACAGATCCTTCTGTGTCCATGATTTCTTTATTTTTAGACACACATGCTAACTGCATCCTCTTGCCCTGTTCATCCAGCCCTCTTGACACAAGAGCAGTCAGTGCTAAATGATTTCTTTTTCCCCTAAACACTTGAGCTTCACAGTAACACATGTGCATGGTTCAACAATCGTGAATAGGCCTTCTTCATGTGGTGCCTCACCATTCAGTTTCAATAGAAAATGACTGTTTATTGGGAAAGTCACGGAGATTTATAGCATGGAAACAGGCCCTTCAGCCCAACCTGTCCATGCTGTCCTTTTTTTAACCACTAAGCTAGTCCCAATTGTCGTATTTGGCCCATATCCCTTTATACCCATGTAATTGTCTAAATGCTTTATAAAAGACAAAATTGTACCTACCTCTACTACTATCTCTGGCAACTTGCTCCAAACACTTATCACCCTCTGTGTGAAAATTGCCTCTCTGGACCCTTTTGTATCTCTCCCCTCTCACCTTAAAAATTCTCACAACACCAGGTTAAAGTCCAACAGGTTTATTTGGTATCACAAGCTTTCAGAGAGCTGCTCCTTCCCGTCCAACACTGGCATCTCAACATCACTCTCACCTCAAACCTATGCCCTCCAGTTTTAGACCCCCCTACCTGTTGGAAAAGATGTTGACTATCTAGCTGATCTGTGCCCTTCATTATTTTATAGACCTCTATAAAATCAACCTAAGTCTTCTACGCTCCAGGAAAAAAAGTTCCAGTCTATCCAGCCTCTCCCTGTAACTCAAATCATTAAGTCCCAGTAGCATCCTAGTCAACAGGGAACTTAGCAACAAACTTTAAGTTCAGAGCTGTATGTGTATGCCATGTTCTAATTAATAATCAATAATTTTGTTTTTGAGACGAAACATGCGTTATGATTATAAGACTCATGTAAAAATCACTCATTTATTCTTTATTTCCTCTTTCTCTACCTGTCCTTACCCAGGCCTAGCAAGTTTCATTTTATCTTGCTTCCCTCTCAGTTCTGGATAGAATCATAGAACCCTAAAGTGCAGAAAGAGGCCCTTCGGCCCATCAAGTCTGCACCAAACACAATCCCACCCAGGCCCTACCCCCATATCCTACCCACTAATCCCTCTAACCTACACATCCCTGAACACTAAGGGGCAATTTCTTAGCATGACCAATCAACCTAACCTGCACATTGTTGGACTGTGGGAGGAAACTGGAGCACCCAGAGGAAACCCACACAGACATGAGGAGAATGTGCAAACTCCACACAGACAGTGACCCAAGCCAGGAATTGATCTCAGGACCCTGGGGCTGTGAAGCAGCAGTGCTGACCACTGTGCTACCGTGCCGCCCATAAGGGACAGTGAGTAAAGGTGTTCCAACATCTCATCCACTGCTATGTGGGCAAACCAAGGGGAACCAGACTGGAAAATCACTTTGTGGAAAATTGCAGACACATACTTAGATGCTTCAAATCTTCAACAAAGCATCAGACAGAAAATCATTTCTTTTTTCCTAAATTTTCTCTGACCCAGAAAAGGCTTACTCATCCTCTGGTACAGTCTCAGGGCAGTAAATTTTGATTTGATTTGACTTTTTATTGTCACATATATTGGGATAAGGTATTCTTTCTTGGGCGCTATACAGAGAAAACATGGAGTACATAGAGGAGAAGGAAAGGAGAGGGTGCAGAATATCAACTGAAAAGTATAGGAGTCCTTCCCGCTGTCCCACCAAGCTAACCAACCTCTCCCCCTGCTGCCCCTGACCTCTCACTGACCCCGCTTTTTTTGAACACCTCCCACCACCCCATCTCAAGCCGCAATGCCTCCCTAAACCAAAACGTCACTTCTCCCCACCCCAGGCTTTCTGTTCTCCCCAGCAATGGCCTCCAATCTATTACCAACCACCTTCTCTCACCTCTGACCTTTCCAATCTTAACCTCCACCCATTCCCTCACAAGCGTCTCTCAATCTAGCCTGCTGCAGTCAGAAAACCAAGACAGAAATACTCATTTTAAGTCCTTTTAAATTCAGCCTGAGGGGACGCATGATTCCAGGTTTTCCAAAAGGAAAAGAACACAAAGAACGCTCCCAAATCTGCCACTCACTGTCACCCCCCTCCCCCTTATAAATATCAAGACCATTTTGCTTGCTATCTTCAGGTTACTAACAGAATAGTTTTTTAGAATGAGGAAGTGGTGATGTACTGATATTGTCACTTGGCTAGTAATCCAGAGACCCAGGATAAAACGCTGGAATGCTCTGGGGTCCTCGGTTCGAATCCTATGCATGGCAGATGGTGGAATTTGAATTTAATAAAGATCTGGAATTACAAGTCTGATGATGACAATGAAACCACTGTCTTAAAAACCCACCAGGTTTCTGCCATTCTGACCCGGTCTGACCTACATGTGACTCCAGAACCATGCAGCTGACTTTTAACTGTGCCCACTCGGAAACAGCCTAGCAAGCCACTCAGTTCAAGGGCAATTAGGGATGGGCGACGAATGGTGGCCCAGCTAACAATGGCACATAAATTTTTATAATGTGGAAATGCCGGTGTTGGACTGGGGTGGGCACAACAAGTATCTCACAACACCAGGTTAAAGTCAACAAACAAAGAACAAAGAAAATAACAGCGCAGGAACAGGCCCTTCGGCCTTCCAAACCTGCACCGACCACTTTCCCTCTTTACCATTTTCCCACAAACTTGCGGAGTGCTACTCCTTCATCAGGTGAGTGATGACCCACCCGAGGAAGGAGTGGCGCTCCGAAAGCTCATGCTACCAAACAAACCTGTTGGACTTTAACCTGGTGTTGTGAGACTTCTTACATAAATTTTTAAAAATTGTTTTGGTTTGCGCGCCCGTGCTGTTTGTATTCACGTGGATATTTATGCAGCAAAGTGGTTTCCTATGGGGGCCCAATAGTGTTCCTATTGGTGATCTATGCAACAGCAGGGCCCTGTCAAAGTTTGTGCTCAGAATCAGGCAAAGGATTGAATGCGCTCAGCACAGCAAATGCACAAACTGAGCTGGTGAGTGCAACATTAAAATTTCAAATTACATCACCCTGTCTGACCTTATGATTTTCTATTAATACATTTTGTACCTTTTATCTAATGACAGCCTCTCTCTCAATAAGTTTCCTTCTATAATCAGACAATAATATTATCAAACTTCACACAGAGGGCTGCTCCCGAAACGACCAAGGAAAGCTCACGACCCCACCAGAGATTTATTTTCATATTAGGCAACTGTATTTAAATGTTCAGACAGACATTAGAACATTTCTTTCAAGACAAAGGGCTGCTTGGCAAGAGCGGCACACTGCTGGGAAGGCTAGGGCTGTGATCTGAGGCACAGCCCTGAGCCGGTGAGGCTGAATGAGTGCCAGGGTGTGCCGCCATCTGACATGTCCTGTTTCATTGTGCTTTTTTTTTCCCAGGTTTGGAAACAAAAAGACACATTGCAAGACGGTCACTGCAACGTTCATCACTCCAGTTCCAGAGTGAAGTTACATTTTGCTTCTGGTTCACTGCAATGATCAAAGCACTGATCGATTGTTAATAGCTGGGAAGATGACAGGCCACAGTCTCAAGATGAGTACCAGATACATAATGGAGGAGCTCAGGAGAAAATGATTCAAGCAGCGTGTTAACCGAGTATGGTTAACTCATAAAAAGGGAGAAATACAAAGGAGGCTAAAGGGAAAGGGAAACATGAGATTTGTTTGGGAAGAAGGTTTGAAATTGAGCACGATGTAAAATTAGCTCTCAGAGGGGTAAAAATACTGCGCAGTCAGGAACCAAATTGTTTCCTCTTTTTCTGATTGTTATGCTTCTGCGTCCTTCAACTCTGATTCAGATTACAGCAACGGCCTGACAATATTCTTTCAACTTTGGAGTCAACGGAGAGAATCTTGTCCGCTTAGAATCACAGAATGATTGCAGTACAGAAGGAGGTCATTCAGCCCTTTATGACCGTATAGGCTCTCCGTAATAGTTTAAAGTTTATTTATTAAGTTTGAAGTTGATTTATTTGTCACAAGTAGGCTTACATTAACACTATAATGAAGTTACTGTGAAAATCCCCTGGTCACCACACTCCAGTGCCTGTTTGGGTACACTGAGGGAGAGTTCAGCATCGCCAATGCACCTAACTAGCACGTCTTTCAGACTAGTGGGAGGAAACCGGATCACCCAGAGGAAACCCACTCATACAGGGGGAGAACATGCAGACTCCATACATAGTAACCCAACGCTGGGTATCGATCCTGGGTCGCCAGCGCTGTGAGGCCGCAGTGCTAACCATTGTACCACCACAATGTTGTTCCTAAAAGATAATCTGCTAGTCAGTCCTACACCCCCACCCTTTCACTGTTAACCCTGCATTTTTTCTCTCACAATTTGCTTTTGAAATCCAGGATTGAATCTGCCTCCATTGCTCCCTCAAGTTGTGAATTCCACTGAAAAATATTGTTTCTTATGCGCTATTCAGACAAAACATAACATTCATAAAGTACATGGAGGGGAGAGGAAAAGAGAGGGTGCAGAATATAGTGTTACAGTCACAGCTAGAGTATAGAGAAAGATCAGCTTAATACCTGGTAGGTCCATTGAAAAGTCTGATAGCAGCAGGGAAGAAGCTGTTCTGGAGTTTGTTGGTACTCAACCAAAGATCTCAGACTTTTGTATCTTTTTCCTGATGGAAAAAGGTGGAAGAGAGTATGCCCGGGGTGCATCCATGATTATGCTGCTTTTCTGAGCGACAAGTGTAGATGGAGTCAATGGATGGGAGGCTGGGTTTGCATGATAGACTAGGCTACATTCACAACCCTTTGTAATTTCTTGCAGTCTTGGTCTGAGCAGGAACCATACTAAGCTGTGATACATCTGGAAAGGATGCTTTCTATGGTGCATCTGTAAAAAGTTTTGAGAGTTGTAGCGGACATGCCGAATTTGCTTAGCCTCCTGAGAATGTAGAGGTGTTGGTGGGCTTTCTTAACTATAGCATCAACGTGGATAGATCATTGTCCAGACAGATGAACATATGGGATTCAAAGCTATGTGTATGAGCACGTTTGGTCCACATAAGCAAGTGAAACAATTGCGATTTACATCGGAAGCAACAGGATTTTTAATAATGCCTTTAAACCCATGAGGAATTAAACTGATGTGTTTTGCTGAGATTTAAAGTGCTAAGAAGAAAGTTTATATTATTCTACTTGCCAGAAAGAAGTCCTTGGTGACCATAAATAAACTGTGTACAAATATAGCCCATCACCGTGCTCCAAGGACGGCAGAAGTACAGGATTCAACACTCAAACAGATTTATGAGTTAAGATTTGGCTTTGTTAGCTCAATAAAATCTACTGTTTGTATTTTTTTCCTTCATCATTCAGCCGCTTTTTAATCCAACAGCCAGAGCATTATAAATGATACTTAAAATGATCAGAAAATACATTCAGGTTTCAAAGTGTGGCATCAAAGCTAATCATTCCTTGCTCTGTGTATGGTAAAGATCCTATCTGGTTTCTGTCCGGTTTAAAGCATTAAAAAGATTCTAGAGGCTGGTGCCTGTGATTGTCTCTGATTACCTGAATTCACAACAATCTTCTCTCTGAATTCACCAGTTCACTGACACATACAAATAATCCAAAATGTAACATTCCCATTGACTAAATTACAATTTGTACAGCTGGAGAAATTCTTACTTCTGCTCCCATACCCTGATGTAAGTGGTCCATTTAAATATTATGTGGGATATGTGATATGGGATTATGTGGAATGTACAACAAAAAGGTCATCAGGTCCACGACTAAGTCTATCTCCACATCAGCCTGCTCCCTTGCTCCTCATCTAACCCTGTGATTAACCACTATCCTTTTTTCCTTTGTGTTTACCTAGCTTCCTCTTAAATGTATCAATGTTATTTGCCTCAAGTACACCTTATGGTAGCAAGTTCCATATTCCAACCAAATTCCGAGTAAAGATGTTTCTCTCCAATTCCTTAATGTCTTCACGAGTGACTACCTTATAATTATGGTCTCCCCCATAAGTGGAAACATCTTCCCTACGCCTACGCCAACTATTCCATAATTGTAAGGTCCTCTCTCAGGTCATCCACCCTTCAGCCTTCCTTCTCTGGAGAAAAGAGCTCCAGCACGGTCAAACTTTCCTGATAGGTATAGCACAGAAAATGTCAGGTTAATTTCTTGGCCTTGAAGCAACATGAACACACTGCTTGGAAAATAAGAGTCTCTGCAGGGTAGAGGAACAAAGGTATCTGAGGTCACAGATATATAATGTTCCTGTAAATGCTTTTTGCACCTTTGCCAATGTCTCTGTGGTCGGAGTCTTACCACCATTCATGAGGGCGGGATTTTCCCATCATGCCGCAGTGAACGGAGATTTGACCGGCTGCCAAATTCTCCAACTTCACTGAAGCAGAAATGTCGCATGCACAGCCAGTAAGATTACGCCCTGTATCATTTTATATAATATGTTGATCAGAACTGTACCCTGTTCTCCAAGTGTGGTCTAGTGACGGTTCCATACAAGTTTAACACAACTTCCTGGATATTCATCCTCCGGGAAATAAACCTCAGTGCTTTGTTTGCTTTGTTGTGACCTTATTAACCCAGGTCAGTACTTTAAGTCACTTATATATCTGTGACCTCAGATCCCTTTGTTCCTCCACCCTGCAGAGACTCTTATTTTCCAGGCAGTGTGTTCATGTTGCTCCGAGGCCAAGAAATTAGCCTGACATCTTCTGCACTATTCAGTGGATTCAATCTCTTTCTGAGCTGCTGTTCCAGCTTGCAATCCAGTCACATATACCACCCTTTCCTGCTCACTCAAGTGATCATTTGTAAGTCTAGACAGTGCATGGCATCACAGCCAAGCCTGACTCTCCTCTTACCCAGTGTCCAAATGTCTACATTTTGACAGGATTTCACTCGCTGACTCTTCCTTATGCTCCCTGGTCCAGTGATGCTGACAGCTAAAATGTATTATCTCAACAGCCACCACTGCTGGGATTAGTTAATGGAGGTTGGGAATCAATGGGGGACCTTCTGGTCTGCACAACACAGGGTACATTAGTGTTTCTATCCATAAGTTAATGGAATAGGGGCGGCACAGTGGTCAGCACTGTTGCCTCACAGCTCCAGGGACTCGGGTTCGCTTGGGTCACTGTCTGTGTGGAGTCTGCACATCCTCCCCATGTCAGCATGGGTTTCCTCCAGGTGCTCCGGTTTCCTCTCTCATTCCAAAGATGTGCGGGTTAGCTGGATTGGCCATGATAAATTGCCCCTTAGTGGCAGGGGAACTAGCTAGATAAATGCATGGGGTTATGGGAATAGAGCCTGGGTGGGATTTTGGTTGGTGCAGATTTGATGGGCCAAACGGCCTCCTTCTACACTGTAGGGATTCTATGATTCTATGAATCTGCTTCAAATATCTGTGTGTTATTATTTTCAAAATCTAAGTTATTTTTCTGCACAAAGATTCTTCACAGGGAACACGTATCGAATAACATACACCTTAATTTTGATGAATAGATCAAACTAACATTAGTTCTCAGTGTAATAAAGTGCAAATTGACCATTTAAGCTCTATGATTTATTGGCAACAATATTTTTGTTTCATTTCGAGGAGTGCGTTCCCTGAGTCAATATTATTCTTTTTTTCCCCAACCATCCTTTTACAAAAGGCAATGAAATTTCACAAGTATATTAGTCACTGAAAGAATGTGGAATGATATTACAACTGCCACCAGTACACTATGTGAGAGAAATTTCCATCCCATTGAGTTTTAAAATCCCAGCTGATTCATTAAGAAAAACCACTGAACAGCAGCCCAAAAAGGGGGGCAGCAAATCTCAGATAACCCCACAGCCAGCTCAAAATTTCATTGAATCATTCAGTGCAAAAGGGGGCCATTCAGCCCATCGAGTCTGCACTGACCACAATCCCACGCAGGCCCTATCCCCATAACCCCATATTTACCCTAGCTATTTTTCCTGACACTAGGGGGCAATTTAGCATGGCCAATCCACCTAACCTGCACATCTTTGGACTGTGGGAGGAAACCCATGCAGACACAGGGAGAATGTGCAAACTCCACGCAGACAGTGACCTAAGCTAGGAATCAAACCTGGGTCCCTGGCGCTGTGAGGCAGCAGTGCTAACCACTGTGCCACCGTGCTTCCCCAATCATTGTTGGAGGTTTTGCAGGATTCGCCAAATAGTTGTTCCCTATTTGAAGCTCTCCCTGTGTCTGCGTGGGTTTCCTCCGGGTGCTCCAGTTTCCTCCCACAGTCCAAAGATGCACAGGTTAGGTGGATTGGCCGTGCTAATTTGCCCCTTATTGTCCAAATATGTGTAGGTTAGG
Source organism: Carcharhinus amblyrhynchos (assembly GCF_965287045.1). Classification (NCBI taxonomy): domain Eukaryota; kingdom Metazoa; phylum Chordata; class Chondrichthyes; order Carcharhiniformes; family Carcharhinidae; genus Carcharhinus; species Carcharhinus amblyrhynchos. The sequence continues at coordinate 62,818,073 of NC_137335.1, forward strand.
TGGATTAGCTATGGTAAATGTATGGGGTTACAGGGTGAGGGAGAGGGCCTGGGGAAGATACTCTGTCAGAGATTCAGTGCAGACACAATGAGCCAAATGGCCTCTTCTGTGGGGATTCTATAATGTGACTCTATGATATGATGTACTGGATGGAATGAAAAGTGAAACCCTTTTCTCTCTGGTTAGAGAGTCACTGATGGGGGATCCTGATTTAAAATAATCACTAGGAGTAAAGAGAGGGTCTGGTGACATTTCTTTACAGAGCAGACTGCCAGAGCTTGAAATGCTTTTCCACAGAGAAAGATAGAGGCAGAAACATTTTGCCCCTCATTTCAATGAATATTTCAAAACATATCAAGGTACAAGGATAATGTACACATTATCTCGATCTAACTGCTCCTCTTACATGCGCAGTAACAACTCACATGGGTAAAATAAATGACTCACTGCTCTGAGCCTCTATATGAGGGTGCCTTGTTGCCACTGTTCCTGATTTATTTTGCTTATCCAGCCAATAGGGGTGGGAGGGAAACATATTCTCAAAATGGGGACAGAAATGAGCACCTTCGACAACAGCTACATATGTCCATAAAGACGGAAACCATTGTAACCTGAGAATGTTTTATGTATCTGGTGTTTTTACACGGTTTTCCAGCTATGTTAAGACACTGGAAAGCTGTTAGTGATTTTCACCCCCCCCCCCCCCCAACCCCACCCCTCCGGCTCCCCCCTTCTCTGGGAGATGCGAATGGAAGCAGCTTTCGCTTGTAGCATTAGGGAGTGGACGATCATAACATGAGACTCCCACTGTGGTTTGCAGATTACTTTTATACATATCTTGCCACATGTCTTCGATGAGCATTCAGGAGAGAAAACCCCACTGCAGTTAAAAATCTGCGGCAATGCACAAGTGCACTGAAAACATGAATCTGAGATGTGTTTAGTTCTCCCACTTCAGCTATAAGGGCCTTTAACATGAATATTCAACATCTGGAAAGATGTCTGATAACGCACACAACTCAGTTAGTAATACGATATTGTAATGTAAGAGATGAAACATGAGGTATACATTATTAGACATGACTGATTCTCTATTTGTTCAAGTCAATGTCAAGAACATCTTTACTCATATTACTCCTTCATTGATTCACTACTGCCTTTGCCAGATTCACCAAATATACTGCATGGCATTAAAAATGCAATAAAAATAAACTGCAAATAAATCATGATGGATACTTGCTTATAGTATATGGCATAATCAGGGGAAGTGAAGGCCGAGTGGTATTAACACTAGACTATTAATCCAGATACTTAACTAATGTTCTGGGGACCCGGGTTCCAGTTCCACCACAGCAGGTGGTGGAATTTGAATTCAATAAAAAATACCTGGAGTTAAGAATCTACTGATGACCATGAAATCGTTGAGGATTGTCAGAAAAACCCATCTGGTTCCTCTGGGGAAGAAAAGATTTACTGGGATGCTACCGGATCGGGTTTGAGTTATAAGGAGAGGCTGGATAGACTGGGATTTCTTTCTCTAGAGCGTAGGAGGCTTAGGGGTGACGTTATAGAGGTCTATAAAATAATGAGGGGCATAGATCAGCTAGATAGTCAACATCTTTTCCCAAAGGTAGGGGAGTCTAAAACCAGAAGGCATAGGTTTAAGGTGAGAGGAAGAGATACAAAAGTGTCCAGAGGGGCAATTTTTTCACACAGAGGGTGGTGAGTGTCTGGAACAAGCTGCCAGAGGTAGTAGTAGAGGCGGGGACAATTTTGTCTTTGAAAAAGCATTTAGACAGTTACGTGGATAAGATGGGTATAGAGGGATATGAGCCAAATGTGGGCAACTGTGATTAGCTTAGGGGTTTAAAAAAAGGCCACATGGACAAGTTGGGCCAAAGGGGCTGTTTCCTGCTGTAAACCTCTATGATTCTGTGACTCTTGTGAAATCTGCCATCCTTACCCAGCCTGGCCTACATGTGATTCCAGAGCCACAGCAATGTGGTTGACTCTCAACTGGCCTCCAAGAGCAATTAGGGATGGGCAATAAAAGCTGACTAGCCACAACACCACAAATGATTTTTTTTTAAAAATCAGATCAGCTCAATTATTCTTCTGTAACTCATTCAATCTTTAAAAAAAACCTCAAACCAACATTCTAACTCCATGTTTTTCTGTTCCAGATGATAAGATCTCACAACTTTCTCTGCTGGTGAACTGGCCAACGTCCCTCTCTCTGGGGCAGCACGGTGGCACAGTGGTGAGCACTGCTGACTCACAGCACCCAGGTTCAATTCTTGGCTTGGGTCACAGCCTGTGTGCAGTTTGCACATTCTCCCCATGTCTGCATGGGTTTCCTCCGGGTGCTCCGATTTCCTCCGAAAGACATGCTGGTTAGGTGCATTGGCCGTGCTAAGTTCTCCCTCAGTATACCGGAACAGATGCCAGAGTGTGGCGACTAGGGGATTTTCATAGTAACTTCACTGCAGTGTTAATGTAAGCCTACTTGTGACGCTAATCAAAAAAATAATAAACTCGACCAGAAACAAATAATCGGATCATTCATCTCGCTGGCTTGCCTATTGTTAAAAAGAATAATTCACTGGACGTAAAGCACTTTTGTACATCTTCAGGATATGACAAAACATTATAAAAATGAAATAGTGTCCTTACCAGCCACTTATTATTTGAATGCAAACATGCTAAAGTATAACATCCCACACTCATGGGATCTCATGAATCATATTATGGCAATGTTCAGAGAGAAGCAAATGTCAATATTTCTGATGCATGATGATTAAATATAATAAGCATAAAATACAGAAACTGCCCACAATATCTTAAAGATTATCAATCAAAAAATTCCAACAGCACTTCTCTCCTTAAAATAGAAGAGGCATATATTTGGTTTCAGCTTTTATCAGCTTCAGTCTGTCGAGCAAAGCTTTGATATAAATATAACTTGAGTGGTTAATCAACATTTTCTACATATTTCAGAGGTACACACAGTCCTCTTTCAGTTGACTCACAATGCATTTCAGAAGTACAAAACGCAAAACAAAACGTTTTTCTTTATTAAGCATAACGAAGAGTTAATAGATTAGTGCCTGTGAATCCTAGAATTCTACATTGAGCAATTCACGCAAAGGTTTGAACATTTCATTAACTTTCAAAGTGCAAAATCGTAGAATCCCTACAGCACAGAAAGAGGCCATTTGGCCCATCAAGTCCGCACCAACTCTCTCTGACTGAGTACCTTACCCAGGCCCTTTCCCTGTTACCTAAAACATTTACTGCAGCTAATCCATCTAAGCTACACATTTTGGGACACTGAAGGGCAATTTAACATAGCCAATCCACCTAAATTGCACACCTTTGGACAGTGGGAGGAAACTGGAGCATCTGGAGAAAAGCCATGCAGACACTGGGAGAATGTGCAAACTCCACACAGACTGTCACCAAAGGCCAGAATCGAATCTGAGTCCCTAGCGCTGTAAAGGCAGCAGTGCAAACCACTGTGCCACCATGTCGCATCTATGTACTTAACACTTCAAGTAAACAATAGCATAGTGGTTATGTTATGGGTGTTGTAATCCAGAGGCCAAGACTGATGCTCAAGAGACATGAGTTCAAGTCCCACCACAGAAAGGGGAGGAAATTAAATTCAATTCATTAATAATCCTGGAAAAAAAGCTATCCTAGTAATGGTGATCCCGAAACTAATGCATTGTTGTAAAAATCTATCTGGTCAGCTAATGACCTTACGTGGTCTGGCTTACATTTGACTCCAGATCTGAAGTAATTTGGCTGGCACTTGGAAATGGCCAAGCCAGCCATTCAACTGTATTAAACCACGACAGAAAAGTCAAATAAGAACAAAACCAGGTGGACCACCTGGCATCGATCCACATGGCGAAAACACTGGGCAGGGTTTTCCGATCGCTCCTGTCTCAAGACTGGAAATTTCCGCCCGAGGTCAAGGGGCCATTAACCATGATGATTCCCGCGGCGGATGGAATTGGAAAAGTAATCTCATTGACGCCACACAGGTGTCAGACAATGACCATTTCCAACAAAAGAGAAACTATCATCTTCCATTCACATTCAACAGCATTACCTCATTAAATCCCCCAGCACCAACCTGCTCGGGGTTACCATTGACTAGAAACTGGACTAGACCAGCCAGTGAAGTAACGTAAGTAAGTAAAAAAAAAATCAAACAAGAACAGGTCAGAGATTGGGTATTCTGCAGCAAGTAACTCATCTCCTGACTTCTCAAAACCAGTTCACCATCTGCAGAGCACAAGTCAGGAGTGAATGCTCTCTACTCAGTTGAATGAGTATGGCTCCAACAACACTCAAGAAGCTCAACACCAGCTAGAACAAAGCAGCACGCTTGACTAGAATCCCAGCCACCATCTTAAACATTCACTCATTCCACAAGCATGAGTGCAACAATGTGTGCCATCCATAAGATGCACTGCAGCAACTCGCCAAGACTTTGTCAATAATGCCTTAACTTTAGCTCCTAGAAAAATAAAAGCAGGCGATGCATGAGACCACCACCACTGTTGGTCTCCATCATGTCATACACCATCCTGATTTGGACCTATATTTCTGTTCCTTCAATGTGGTTGTGTCAAAATTGTGGAGTTCCCTTCCTAACGGCACTCGGAATGTACCTACACCACATGGACTGCTGTGGATCAAGAGGGTGGCTCACCACCACCTTCTGGAGAGCAATTAGGGACTGCTAGCTTTGCCAACGATACCCACACATTTTTAAAACACAACAGAAAAGGATGAAGCACGCCAACACATCCAGCATTACACCAAAGAACAGAGTGATGTGGGTTTACTACGAAGATGAAAGTTTGTTTTTCAAGAGAATGAAACCATCACCAGTAATGTTAATGCAAATCTAACCCTCTAATCTAATCGTTGTGGGAATGTCCCAATTACTTCAAATCTATCTCAAACTCACGTCGTAAATCATGGAAAGAATATTAAAACAAATAGTTTCCGTGTAAGAGATTAGACTTCTGATATGAAATATACCCTTCTGAAATGAAATATCTGCTCTCGTTGGGTTTCATTGCTGAAAAAAATGTGAATTATCTCCCACATAATTCCTGGTGATGTCACCTGGACATCACGGGAAGTTACACACTGTACAACAATAGCACTGTGACCATTTCCCCCGAGTAGGGTTTCTGCTTCCAATATATAAAAATGTTCAGAAAAACTTCTCAATAAACCTTACTGAGGAAAAACTGCTTTACCTCTCAAGTTTTATATATTAAAAAAGACAAAATGGGTGAGCTTTTCCACACATCCTGCCATGGCAATGGGAGGCAGCTGGACCTTGGCCAATCCCAAGCCATGGGGTGCAGTGAGGGTGCTGTCATGACCTCAATCAGGCCATTAAGGTTGGCCTACTGACAAACGAACTCCTTGATTAAGGATCCACCAAAAGATGTCCCTGATTAAGGACCCAATTGATGGGCCAATCAGGGAGTCTTTGCCAGTTCCTCTGACACCCCCCGGAGGTAGACTGCTAACTGCTCGCACTCTGTATACTGCTGTTAGAGTGGTAAATAAAAGGGATTTCGATGAAGTGACTTCTGCCTCCGGATACTTATTACGGGTGCGCTGTTGGTGTAACTGGAAGATCGCGCCAGCAGGGATGACCAGAAAGTTCTGGAAATGTTGCAAACACTCAGCAGGTTAGGCAGCATTTGTGAAAGTTTGTGTGGTATCTAATGATGTCCTGGGTGTGGGGATCGAGGCAGGTCAGGGCATGAGGTGAAATGTCAGCTTCTTGACAATGGGATTAAAGTTGAGCTGTAAATTGGCGATGGATTAAAGGCAGATCATGGTTCATGAAGGCATGTAACAAGAACCTATTGTTAATGTATTAGCGTGGCACGCAAACTCTTTGGGGGTGAAGTTTGAGCCCGCGCTCTCTGTCCGGGGGAACAGTGGCACGCACTCAAAATGTGGAGAGACTCAGAAAGCACAACTTGCGCCAGCGAGTTTCCCAGCTCCAATCTTGCAGCTCCCTTGGTGGCAGAATGATGTAAAACATGCCGCGGGACCTCAGGAAGTTCATTTTCATACATTAGTTCATTAGTGAGCACTCTCTCCGGGACTTCCTTCCTCACCAAATATTCAGTGGGTGAATCATGCTGGCACCATTTAAAACAGGTTCACCCAGACATAAACCTGTCATGGGGGTCTCCAGGCAGTGGCCTGGCATCGCCCCTGCCACTGTCCCTTGGCACAGGTTCAGCCCTGCCAGATTGGCACCATGCCCATTACAACCTGGCAGTGCCAACCCGTGCCAAGGAGCAGGCCCCAGTGAGAGCCTCATCAGGGAGAGGGAGGGATTCATTTAGATTTGGTTGTGGGTCAGGAGCAGACAGAGAAGCAGGGGGTGCTGGCTGCGACTGCGGGGAGAGGGCTAGGGGCTGATGGGGAGGGAGCGAAGGGGCTGATGATCGAGAGGATGCAGAGTAAGGGGCTGGTGATCAGAACAGGCCAGTGATTGGGGGGAGAAGGGGATTTGGGACCGATAATCAGAGTGAAGGGGGCAAAGAGGCTGATGATTGTTGGGGGGGGAAGAGGCCAATGATTGGGGGAAGGGAGCGAAGGTGCCGATGATCGGAGGGTAAGGGGCAAATGATGAGGAGGTGGGGGCATTGGTGCCAATAATTCGAGTGAAGGGGGTGAAGGGGCTGATGATCGGAGGGGAAGGGGGAGTTGGGGGCCAATTATCAGAGATGATCGGGGGCTCAGCCCGTCTATCGGGGAGGGGGAGGGGAACCCTTGAGACCTCCATGGTGGGCTGGGGGGAGCTTTATTCCTGTTAGGATCAGGGTGCCCTTCAAAGATGATGCCCCAATCTTAGCGCAACCAGGGTTTTGCCAATGCTTTGAAACCCTGTTCTCCTTCATGATGAAAAGTCTCACAACACCAGGTTAAAGTCCAACAGGTTTATTTGGTAGCAAATGCCACTAGCTTTCGGAGCGCTGTTCTTTAGTCAGGTAAGTGAGAGTTCTGTTCACAAACAGAGCATATAAAGACACAAACTCAACTTACAGAGTTTGAAGCTCATGACTGAATGTGAGTCTTTACAACTAATCAAGTCTTAAAGGTACAGACAATGTGAGTGGAGACAGCAGTAGCACAGGTTAAAGAGATGTGTATTGTCTCCAGACAGAACAGTTAGTGAGATTTTACAAGCCCAGGCAAGTCATGGGGGTTACAGATAGTGTGACATGAACCCAAGGTCCCGGTTGAGGCCGTCCTCATGTGTGCGGAACTTGGCTATCAGTCTCTGCTCAGTGACTGTGCGCTGTTGCGTATTGTGAAGGCCGCCTTGAAGAATGCTTACCCAAAAATCAGAGGTCGAATGCCCGTGACCACGGAAGTGTTCCCCAACAGGAACAGAATTGTCTTGCCTGGTGCCTGTCAAGCAGTGTTCATTCATCCATCGTCGTAGCATCTGCATGGTTTCCCCAATGTACCACGCCTCGAGACATCCTTTCCTGCAGCGTATCAGGTAGACAACGTTGGCCGAGGTGCAAGAGTATATACTGTGTACCTCATGGATGGTATTCTCACGTGAGATGATGGCATCCATGTCGACGATCCGGCACATCTTGCAGAGGTTGCTGTGGCAAGGTTGTGTGGTGTCATGGTCACTGTTCTCCTGAAGGCTGGGTAGGTTGCTGTGAACAATGGTCTGTTTGAGGTTGTGCGGTTGTTTGAAGGCAAGAAGTGAGGGTGTGGGGATGGCCTTGGCGAGATGTTCACCTTCACCAATGACATGTTGAAGGCTCTGGAAGAGATGTTGTAGCTTCTCCACTCCAGGGAAATACTGGACGACAAAGGGTACTCTGTCCACCAAGTCCTGTGTTCGTCTTCTGAGGAGGTTAGTGTAGTTTGTCTGGAGGCAATAACATCTGTTTAACCTGTGCTTAACACTCTCTCCACTCACACTGTCTATACCTTTAAAACTTGATTACCTGTAAAGACTTGCATTCCAATCATTAGTCTGTAAATTGACTTTGTGTCTTTATATGGCCTGTTTGTGAACAGAACTCCCACTCACCTGACAAAGGAACAGCGCTCCAGAAGCGTTTGCTACCAAATAAAGCTGTTGGACTTTAACCTAGTGTTGTGAGACTTCTTACTGTGTTTACCCCAGTTCAACGCCGGCATCTCCACATCATCACTCCCCTGTATGATGACATGAAACACGCACCCTTGATTTTTTTTAGATAGAATGTTGTATGATCCGGAGAGAAAGCTGGCATGTTTCTCTTTTTCTTGCTGGAAACTGCACTCCACTATTTTCTGATAAGATGCTCTCCCCCCACTCGCCTCATTTTCTTGCACGGGGATTTTTTCTGATGCAGACTAAGAGGCTGGGCTGTTGCACTGAGCTCAGGTGTTGGGTGTCCAAGGGGGTCAGGCCACAGTTGTCTGTGGGAGGGAGAGGAGATCAAGATTGAGGACACGTCAATGGTGGTATTGGGAGAGTCGAGGGCAGATCCAGTGTGGTGTAGGGTTGGCAGGTTTAAGATACCAGCTTCATGGTGATGCGGGGGGAGGGTGGCAGCTCTAAATTGACACACAGTTAATTTAGGGAAATGGTGGATGGCACAAGGGTCACAGAAGATAGTCATGGTGTGGAGATGCGGGCGTTAGACTGGAGTAAACACAATAAGACGTCTCACACTTTAACCTGGGGCTGTGAGACTAGACTTTAACCTAGTTCTGTGAGACTTCTCACAGAAGATAGTGCCAGGGTGATGGGGGCAGGGCCAAGAGTGATAGAGGAAAGGTCAAAGGTGATGGAGGGAGAATACAGAGTGATGGTTTTCAGAGTGAGCCTGTCCAGGGCCACTGCCACAACAGCTGCAAGGGTGACCAAGTAGCAGACTGAGGAGAGAGTTGGTGGCAATGGTGTGATGGGTGAATACCAGGATGTGGTTGATGCACAGGTTTTTATTTGTTTACTCGTAGGACATGGGCATTGCTGGCTGGCCAGCATTTATCACCCATGCCCTTGAGAAGGTGATGGAGAGCTGCCTTCTTGAATCGCTGCAGTCCATGTGCAGTGGGTTGATCCACAATGCCGTTATGGAGGGAATTCCAGGATTTTGACCCAGTGACTGCAAAGAAATAGCAATATATTTCCAAGTCAGGATGGTGAGTGGCTTGGAGGGGAACTTGCAGGTGGTGGCGCTCCCACGCATCGGTTGCCCTTGTCCTTCTAGATGGAAGTGAACATGAATTTGGAAGATGCTGTCTAAGGATCTTTGGTGAATTTGGTAAAAAAGCTTGGTTCACACTCATCAAGCAAGAAAGGTCTAAATAGACTGTGCTAACCAGATCTGTGCTGGCCTTCTGTCCACAGTTCAATTCAGGAAAATAGGATGGGCCTCATGATTTTTCATGCTGTGGTAGAGGAGAGGAGAGGCAGAGAAGATGGTCCATAGTTAGGCACAGCAATGACCAGAACGACAACACTGGGCAGCAGCAGGGAGTCAGGCAGCTCAGGGTGTTGGCAATCAGGGCCAGTACAGTGCAGAGCAATGGCACAGAACTGAATGTACCACAGGCAAAGGAGTAATTACCTGCAAATGTAACAGAGGTAGTGTCAAAGACGACCGAGGATGTCACTGACCAATACCAACTCCCATAGGAAGACCAACAGCCCAATGGAATGAGAGGCAACCCTATGCCATTGAATGTTATCAGGAGGAATAAAAGTAAAGCAAATAACAAAGCAAAGTTATAACAAGAAGTGAAATACTTTTATTCCCCTTAACATTTCAGGTTATTTTGTCTCTGCGTGATGGCATAATGGATGATGCATCAAGTGAATTTTTTGGTTGGTAAATGTATCAAGAAATATGGAAGAAAGACCAGCAATAGAGTTGAGGCAAAAATCAGCCATAATTTAATTAAAAAGCAGAGTGGTGTCAAGGAGCTGAATGATCTACTTCACATATTTCAATGTTTTTCCCAGTCCACTGTGCTATGAAATGAGCATTCTCCTCACGGGCTTTTACCAGTATTATGTGAACCAGGTATTCAGAGATGAGTAGTTGAAGTAGAGTGAAAGGCTTCTTTTCTTCATTAGCTTCTCCATCCCACAGTAATGTGGCTGATAACAATTCGGCAGCAAGGGTGGAGAACTGACCCTGTACAACACAAGCTCTCCATACTGGTGTGCTGCCAATCATTGCTTTAATGGACTATATCACATTTTACGGTAACACAGAGATCTATTGAAAAATAGCATTGCTGCATAATTGCTTCACAAAGAAGAATCTCTCTCCAAATTTTGAGGACATCAGTGCCAGAAACATTACCTCAGAAAGTCACCATGGTAATTCTGACTTTGGGTAATAGGGCAAAATGGCCAATACTGAGGTAGCCACATCTCATCAAATGCTTGCTTCACACTACCAGTGAAGTCCAAATTACATCCAAGGTTTTTATTTGAAAACATCCCATAATCAGGCACTCGCCACACTGCTCCATGTTGACATTTGTGGGGAAACAGGGTGGTACACTGACCTTTCACCTTCAGGTGTGAAGCTGATCCATACTTGCAAGATTGACATCTCTCCACTGAAAGGGCCCTTTATAGAATGTGTTTCAGACATTCTCAACATTATTTCTAGCAGGTGTCGGCCCTCAGCTACCTTGGTAACTCAGAAATCTAACTTAGAAGAACTATTCAGATAGCTTGTGTGTGGAGTTGGAAAATTAACACTGAACAAGAAGGTGATGCCCTTCTGAGCTTGGGCTAAAGGTGGCCAAAGAAAGTTTATTCTTGTTTCAAACGTATTTGTTTACAGGATGCCTGCTGTGCTGCCTAGGCCAGCAGAAACTAATCATCAATAACTGACCTTGAGAAGGTGATTCTTGGAACCGTTGCAGTCCATGTGGTATACATACACCCACAGTGCTGTTAGGCAAGGACTTCCAGGATTTGGACCCAGCAACAGTGATGGATTTCCAAGTCAGGATGGTGTGCAGTTTTGAGGGAAATCACTGCTGCCCTTGTCCACAGAAAGTAGTTGAAGTCAAAACATTGTCTGATTACAAGAAGAAATTTGATATGGCTCTTGGGGCTAAAGGGACCAAGGGGTAGCAAATTTTAAGAAGAGTTAAGGAAAAACTACTTTTCCCAAATGGTTGTGAATCTATGGAATTTGCTACCCCAAAGTGCAATGGACGCTGGGTCAGTGAGTAACTTTAAGGAGGAGTTAGACAGATTTTTAATTATTAATGGCTTGAAGGGAGGAAGGCAGGAAAGTGGGGATGAGGAGCATATCAGCCATGATCGAATGGCAGAGTATATTCGATGGGCCGAATGGCCTAATTCTGCTCCTATATCTTATGAACTTATATGGGGGGAAGGGAGGATCATGATATTGAATTTGGTGATCAGCCATGATCAAAATGAATGGCAGAGCAGGCTTGAAGGGCCAAATGGCCTTATCCTGCTTCAATTTTCTATGTCTCTATCTAGGTGGCAGCGGTTGCCAGTTTGGAAGGTTTTGTAAATCTAACCCTGTGATAAAAATAGCATAACCAGCAGTGCTATTCCTCAGTCTGTGTAAGGATGAAAATTCACAATTTCCATTTCAATTATTTTCATTCCAATATTGGCACTCAGCTGGGTAAATGTGATATTTTGGATACAATCCAGGACACCAATCAAATCTGTGCAAATTCCCTTTGAAGTGGAATGTGTGTTGGTGGAGATGGTATGAATGAGATGACAGGGCTTTGTTCTGATTTATGATCTGACAGTTTCCCATCAGCGAAAAGCAATCTTTTGTCGTTCAACAGATGTACTGCGCATCTTAAGCTTTTATGGAAACACTGATATGCAGCATAAGCTCATGACCAGCAACTATTCTGGAAAACGTTTTGTTTGATTTTGTACATTTAGTGCAATTCAAAATATCATCAATACATTCATACCTATCGCCCAGTTCAGGCAGGTCACCAGATCTTCAGGTAAAAACTATGGTAACTCAACAAGGTTCTAATTTTTACAAATGCTTGGAATTGTAAACAGAAAGTATTTGCAATTCAGAGTAGATTGGAATGGAGAAAAGATAGGTTACCATCTCAGGTGGCAGACTTCACCAACATCATTTTATTTGGTTCTCACATGGTTGCATAAGGTTATGTAATTAGTAATGGCTTATAAAATGCATGTGAAAAAAGAAAGTTCCATTCATATAGCATCCTGCTGTGTCATTGGGGCATCGTATCTAGGCCCACACACCCCTCCCCCCGCCTATCCTATCCCCATGGGGATTATGGGGATAGGATGGGCGGGGGGAGGGGTGTGTGGGCTTAGATACGATTTTCCATGGCTAATCCATCTAACCTACACATCTTGGGACCGCGTGAAGAAACTGGAGCACCCAGACGAAACCCATGCAGACATGGGGAGAATGTGCCAACTCTGCACAGACAGTGGCCCAAGGCCAGAATCAAACGTAAGTCTCTGGCACTGTGAGGCAGCAGTGCTAACCACTGCGCCACCATACAACACCTCGCAAATTGCTTTGCAGCCAATGAATTACTTAAATCAATTGTGACCCATCTGTCTCTCACCTGAGCAATGAGCAGCTAACAATTGCAAACTGGGGAGGGGGTACTGCAGCTGCTCCATTCTTGTCCAAGGCTGCTGAAGGAGTGAGCTAACAAACCTTGCAGTGTGCACAGGAAGATATCAAACAGCTTTCCAGAAGGTGAAAGCCATTCTAGCAAATAAACCAATGTAGGCAGCTCCAGACTTCAACAAAATATCTGAAGTAAGCATCTTGCTAGTGATCTAGGACCTACTTCAGAGCAGGAGCCCTCCGGCTGTTCATGCTGGCAGGATTCTTCAGTCCTGATGGCAGTGTACTCCTGCCTGTGGGATTCTCCGGTCCTGCCAGCAGTGCACCCCCCCACTGACAGGATTCTCCAGACCTGCCAGCAGCACAGCCCCACCCACAGGATTACCTTGCCTTGCTGGCAGCGCACCCTCGCCCATGGGATTCTCCTGTCCTGCCAGCAGCGCAAACCTGCCCATGGGATTCTCCAGTCCTGCCAGCAGCACAAACCCACCCATGGGATTCTCCGGTCCTGCCAGCAGCACAGCCCCACCCACAGGATTACCTTGCCTTGCTGGCAGCGCACCCCCGCCCATGGGATTCTCCTGTCCTGCCAGCAGCACAAACCCGCCCATGGGATTCTCCTGTCCTGCCAGCAGCATACACCCGCCCGCCCCCGCAGGATTCTCCAGCTCTGCCAGCAGCGCACCTCTGCCCACAGGATTCTCCAGACCTGCCAGTGTGGGGTGACATCAATGGAATACCAGTGCCACCTCCCTCTGGCAGGAAATTGATAAGGTGTTGAGAGGTATAGATAGGATGGATTCTCGGAGGCTATTTCCCAGGGCTGAAATGGTCGCTACGAGAGGACACAGGTTTAAGGTGCTGGGGAGCAGGTACAGAAGAGATGTCAGGGGTAAGTTTTTCACTCAGAGGGTGGTGGGTGAGTGGAATCGGCTGCCGGCGGTGCTGGTGGAGGCAAACTCGCTGGGTTCTTTTAAGAGACTTCTGGATCAGTACATGGGATGTAATGGGATTGAGGGTTATAGGTAAGCCTAGTAAGTAAGGATATGATCAACGCAACTTATGGGCCGAAGGGCCTGTTTGTGCTGTAGTTTTCTATGTTCTACGTTCTATGAAACACATGGCTGGGAGGCTGGAGTATTTTGCCCCTGGAGTTTGAAATAGGCATAGTGACCAATTGGGTGCTTCTCCAAGAATTGGGTGGCACGGTGGCACAGTGGTTAGCACTGCTGCCTCACAAATCCAGAGATCCGGGTTTGATTCCAGTTTGATCACTGTCTGTGTGGAGTTGGCACATTCTCCCCGTGTCTGCGTGGGTTTCCTCTGGGTGCTCCCTTTTCCTCCCGTGGTCCCAAGATGTGCGGGTTAGATGGATTAGCCATGGTAAATACGCTGGGTTATGGGGATAGGGCAGGAGTGAGCCTGGATGCCATGCTCTTTCGAAGAGTCGGTGCAGACATGATGGGCCAAATGGCCTCCTTCTACACTGTAGGGACTTCATGAGCCTATTCTCCGGTTAAAGTTGCTGATGTTAAATTGAACACCAGAAATGGTATTCCACGATGGAGAAGCCAACCTTAGAGTTATTAGCAACTTTCAAGCACATGGATATATCTGTCCAAATTGACTACTCTGAGACTGCAGTGTATATAGACCACAATCTCTGTTCAAAATTAAAAATTAAAAATGCAAGACTATTTGATTGGAGTGTGTTCCTCCAGCCATATTACTTCAAAATTACCCACATTGCAGGGAAAAAATAATGCGATTATGGGATGTTCCATCTCGAGTTTAAAACCTGCATAGGAACAAGTCAAAGTGCAATCAACTGCCCCCCTCTCAAGATAAGGGGGGGTGGGGCAGTTTAGAACGGAGTTGAGGAGGAACTTCTTCACTCAAAGGGTGGTGAATCTCTGGAATTCTCTGCCCGTTGAAGTGGTGGAGGCTACCTCACTAAATATATTTAAGTCACGGGTAGATAGGTTTTTGGTAGGCAAGGGAATTAAGGGTTATGGGGAGAAAGCGGGAAAGTGGAACTGATCCACTTCAGATCAGCCATGATCTTATTGAATGGCGGGGCAGGCTCGAAGGGCTAGATGGCCTACTCCTGCTCCTATTTCTTATGTTCTTATGATCTTATGTTCTTATGTAACAGCCCCCAACAGAGTCAAAAGGAAGCTATGAAGTACTGGATGATTGTACATGTGTGAATTTAAAAAAAAATTATTATTGTGCTTTTTCCCAGTCTTGTAATGAATTGAGATACAGTCTTATTTCATTCCATGTGAAAACTGAAACTCAAGAACCTATGGTGGAATTTTATCTCCCTGCCTGCCCCGGGGATCGGAGTGGGTGAGAGGCGGATCATGGAAAGATCGGTTAATCTTGGGTGGGATTTTATGGTTTTGGGATGAGTGTGGTCTTAAATCCTGCCCGCTGTCTCTGACTACTTGGAATGAAAGCTACAGATAATTGGAAAATGGCTTAATGTCTCCATTGCTTCATCACAGCTACTGCACGATGTCATGATGGTGTGACCTGTGCACGCATAGTTAATTAATCTTAGTTAATCATAGTTAATCTTTCATTTCATTGGCTGGTCAAATATATATTGAACTGGTTTAAAAGGACTTTTAAAAATCAAGCAGGACACAGATTCAAGAGGGCTGCCACAGGTCACCTGCCACAGCTGGTGTTATAACTTAACCAGTTTCTGAATTTTCTAATATTAATTACAATTAAAACATGGCAAGGCATTCTCCTACAGAATGTCACACCTGCTGATGTAAAGAACTACTTCAAAGATCAACTCAAACTGTACTGGCTCTCATCAGTTACATTTCTATAAAGCCAACTTTCAGGCAGAGATAGAGGGTGGGACTTTCTAGCTGCGCTTGCCCCAAGAGCAGAAACTCCCCCCTCAGCTCAGTGGACATTTGCATGGTCCTGTCCCACCCGCTACAATTCCCATGGCAGGCAAGAGGGGAGAATTCCACCCAAAGTCTACTCTGATAATGGCTCTAAAGATGTTCTTCCTAGATTATCAGAAGGAAGAATGGTTTATTCAGAAGCGATGGCTGAGACATGAAAGAAACTAATAACTTAGGTCACAAAACAATAGCCAAGGTCTGCCCAGATATGGGGTAATCAACTATCTTCTCTGGAATACCAGAGTGACAATTTTGAAATGTCTTTTAGTTACAACAACCAGGTTGCTCAAGGATAGTCTGGAAGAAATCTAGCAATGGCGCCGTAACACTATCTCTCTCTCCTTGTTTTCAAGTTTTGTGCCCTATCATTGTTAAATTTGCAAATCCATGACAGAGATAGAGAATTTCAATCAATATCTAAGGAATGCCTTGTCCGTGGTTATGTACAAAAGGGGTGACAAGTCCAATTGCAGTATCTACAGGGGAGTCTGCCTGTTGCCTGTCATAGGGAAGATCATTGCAAGGATCCTCATCAGTCACCTCCTCCCAATGGTGTGGATCCAGAGTTACATTGTGGTTTCACAAATTGAGAGGTAGCACAGATATGTACCAGAATTTTACCACCTCACCTGCCCGAAGTTCATAAGAGCCCATCCAAAGCCAACTGAGATCCCGTCCTGTGAGCCTCGCCCACCCCGATTCTGGGGCAGGCGAGGCGGTAAAATCCCAGCCATAATCATCAGTACATGGCAAATTCAATTGAAGTGCAAGGAACATCAGAACTGACCAAAATGGAGAAAGTTCTTTTGGGAAGATAGCCAGCACATTGCGAAACCTTGCTGGGAACATACAGAGGCAAAATCAAGTTGGAAGAGTGAGTTCACAAACTCCAAACAACTCATCTACCCAACCCTCCAAGCATCTCCTTCCCCACACGTGGGCAGATCTTCCAGCTCACACATGTTCGACACCAGCCATCTCAGAGTCCATCGAACCAGAGTGGAAGTAGGTCATCCTCGATCCCAAGGGCCAACCTAAGACTGCGTAAGAAGTTTCACAACTTCTTACAACAATCGACAATAGCTCCTTGGTGATGGTTAGTCTTTTAATTCCAGATTTTTTGCTGAATTCAAATTTCACCATCTGTGATGGTGGGATTCGAACCCAGGTACTCAAAAGCATTACACCGGGATTACTAGCCCAGTGACAATACCACTACACCACTGCCTCCCATCTCTGTTCAAATCAAAAAGCAGCAACACCATCATACGCCAGAAACGCAAGCAGTTTATCATTCCTTTCCTGAGTCTGCACTGCAGTCTCTGACAGACCTTTCCAGCACTAGTATTACACAATATATATCATCACTCCATTACTCATGAGAATGCCAAGAAAAGTTGGTCACAAATAGCGTCTTCAATATTTGACAAATCTCAGAACTAAGTGACAGCTATAGCCTGTCTGGCAAAAGGCAGAAGAAACGCAACTTAGCGTGGACCAATACCATTCAGTTCACTGCAGACTTCATGTTCATGGCCTATTCAACAGTGAATCCACTCAAGCAGATTGGGAAAACAGTCAGCTGTCTGCATGGGTATGGCTCAAACAGTACATATTTTAGCACTAAAGCCAGCTTTCCTCACTGATGCCAAGAATATAAGAGCCACTACAGTTATAGTCTATAAAGAATATCCAGTAATTATGCTTCTAACAACTTTCCCCTGCCTGTGCTGTTCTCTCCCTGGCACTATTTATTCACCTCAAACTCTGTCTCTTGAATGCTTGCGGAAATGGCATTAGACAACATCAAAGGCACTGAACTACAGAAAATCTGTGATGTTCCCTAAGATCTACCAGCAATTCTTCCACGTCCTCCTGTGCAATTATCATTGTCCACATTACAGTTACGGCCAACTATACCCTGCTATATCACCGAATATTAAAAAACTTACTGCAGTTAAAACAGTAATTAATCCTGAACTGCCCGCATTATCGTGAAACAAACACAAGGAGTGCAGAGGGTATCAACATCTACCATCACACTTATCAGCAGCATTTTTAAAAAAGACCGAAAATTTAATAAAACTGTCTTTGCAACCCAACATATATTTAATAAAACAGATACGTGGGAGTGATTTCAAGGATGTAATTTCATTTTCGGTTTCAGCTGATAGTTATAAAACCCACTTAAGTTTCCTTTCCACCTCTCAATGTAATTACTGCCTTATAATCACTCCCACATAACCACCATGATCTCTGTAGAATAAACATAATTTCCTGTTCCATTTCATATTCACGCCATGCTGCCACACGAATTTATATTTTTGTACAGTTGGATTTTGTCATGTGGGTTTGGAACCCTTGCCTCTCTTGTTCAGTGCCTACATTTGGCTTCTCGGATTCAGTTTTGTTTTGGTGCACTTAAAACTTTCCATTTCTGGAACCATATTTCCATCATCAATCAACATTGCTTAATGTGATTCCCCCCCCCCAAATAATAGAATAACACAATTAATTGGGCACAGTAAGAAGTCTCACAACATCAGGTTAAAGTCCAACAGTCCAAATCTGTTGGGCTTTAACCTGGTGTTGTGAGACTTCTTACTGTGCCCATCCCAGTCCAATGCTGGCATCTCCACACCACAATTAATTGGTGGAGGGGGGTAAGGACTATGATGTAGGCAATTAAGGACAGAGGGTATAATGTGGCAAGGAGAAAAACTGAAAATTCCTCTGTGACTTGTGCTAAATGGATTTTCAATATCTCAAAATCTCATCAATATTATTGTAAAGATATATGAAATTCATTGCAAGATAATGTGTATCAGAACTGTTTACAGTTCTGGTCACCCTATTACAGAAAGGATATTATTAAACTAGAAAGATTTACTTGGATGCTACTAGGATGCTACCAGGACTTGACGGTTTGAGTTATAAGGAGAGGCTGGATAGACTGGTACTGCATGGTAGCTTGTTGCATAAAGTTAAATCTCACGTGATCCAAAGTGAGGTATCTAAATGGATACAAAATTGGCTTTTTGACAGAAGCCAGAGGTGGTTGTTTTTCAAACTGGAGGCCTGTGACCAGCAGTGTACCTCAGGGATCAGTGCTGGGTCCATTGTTATTTGTCATTTATATCAATGATTTGGATGAGAATATAGGAAGCATGGTTAGCAAGTTTGCAGATGATACCAAGATTGGTGGCATAGTGGACAGTGAAGAAAGTTATCTCCAATTGCAACAGGACATCGATCAATTGGGCCAGTGGGCTGACGAATGGCAGATGGAGCTTAATTTAGATAAATACAAGGTGATGTATTTTGGTAGACTGAACTTATTCAGTTAATGATAGGGCGTTAGGAAAAATTACAGAACAAAGAGATCCAGGGGCACATGTTCATAGCTCCTTGAAAGTGGGGTCACAGTGGATAGAGTGGTGAAGAAGGCATTCAGCATGCTTGGTTTCATAGGTCAGAAAACTGAATACAGGAGTTGGGACGTCTTGGTGAAGTTGTACAAGACATTGGTAAGGCCACAGTTCTGGTCACCTTATTGTAGAAAGAATATTATTAAACTCAAAAGTGTGCAGAAAAGATTTACCAGGATGTTACTGGAATTTGATGGTTTGAGTTATAAGGAGACGCTGGTTAGACTAGGACTTTTTTCTCTGGAGCGTAGAAGGCTGAGGGGTGATCTTATAGAGATCTATAACATAATGAGGAGCATAGATCAGCTTGATAATCAATATCTTTTTCCAAATGTAAGGCAATCTAAAACTAGAGGGCATAGGTTTAGATGAGAGGGAAGAGATACTGAAGTGCCCAGAGGGGCAATTTGTTCACACAGAGGGTGGTGTGTATCTGTAATAATCTGTCAAAGGTAGTAGTAGAGGCTGGTAAAATTTTGTCTTCTAAAAAGCGTTTAGACAATTACATGAGTAAAATGGGTATATGGGGATATGGGCCAAATGTGGGCAATTGGGATTAGCTTAGGGGTTTAAAAAAGAAGGGCGGCATGGACAAGTTGGGCCGAAGGGCCTGTTTCCATGCTGTAAAACTCTATGACTTTCTGACTCTAAGACTGGAACTTTTTTCTCTGGAGCGTAGAAGACTGAGGGGTGATCTTATAGAGATCTATAAAATAATGAGGGGCACAGATCAGCTAGATAGTCAATACCTTTTCCCAAAGATAGGGGAGTCTAAAACTACAGGGCATAGGTTTAAGGTGAGAGGGGAGAGATACAAAGTGCCCAGAGGGCAAGTTTTTTCACACAGAGGACGGTGAGTGCTGCTAGAGGTAATAGTAGAGATGGGTACAATTTTGTTGTTTAAAAAGCGTTTGGACAGGTATATGGGTAAGATGGGTATAGAGGAATATGGGCCAAACGCGTGCAATTGGGACTAGCTTAGGGGTTTAAAAAAAAGGGCAGCATGAGTTGGGTTACAGCTGTTTCCATGCTGTAAACCTCTATGATTCTAATTCAGTTGAAGAATGCATTTGACTTTGTGAACCATTGTGAGCATTGTCTCAATCCCAAAATTAATTAAATCTCCTCCTAAGAATTACAAATCATTTCTTGGGATTCATAACTTCTCATTATCCAGGAATTTGAAATAAGCAATTGAAATAACTGGACACCAAAAGACTGGATCCCATCACTAACCATGATGTAGCACCAATTACTGCATTGTTCAGCTCTTGCCCAATGCACAAATGCACTTCATAGAAACCACAGAATCCTCACAGTGCAGAAGGAGGCCATTCAGCCTATCGAGTCTGCACCAACAACAATCCCGCCCAGGTCCTATCCCCGTAACCCTATGTATTTATCCTGTTAACTCCCTGACACTAAGGGGCAATTTACCACGCCCAATCCACCTAACCCACACTGTGGGAGGAAACTGGAGCACCTGGAGGAAATCCACGCAGACACAGGGAGAATGTGAAAGCTCCATACGGACAGTGACCCGAGGCCGGAATTGAACCCAGGTCCCTGGCGCTGTGAGGCAGCAGCACTAACCACTGTGCCACCATGCCGCCCTTCTCAGGTAATGCAGAGGCAATCTATTCCCAAAGTCTTTACCGATCCTCCTGTAGTTCAGCACGGTAGCACAGTGGTTAGGGGGCAGTTGTACAGTGGTACAGTTGTTAGCACTGCTGCCTCACGGCACCACAGACCTGAGTTCAATTCATGGCTTGGGTCAGTGTCAGTGTGGAGTCTCCACATTCTCCCTGTGCCTGTGTGAATTTCCTCCGAGTCCTCCCACAGTCCAAAGATGTGCGGATTATGTGGATTATTGGTTATGCTAAATTGCTCCTTAGCAATAGAGGGACTAGCTAGGGTAAATGCATGGGGTTACGGAGATTGGGCCTGGGTGGGATTGTGGTCAGTGCAGATTCAATGGGCTGAATGGCCTCCTTCTGCAGTGTAGAGATTCTATGAAGTTCAGCAAGCAATGGTCTGGAAGCATGGAAGTTGGCAGCTCTTCCCTGTGGTCACTGTTGAGTACCACAAACATTTGCTTCACATTCCCTCTTTTCATGATAATGTAGAAATACATATTTCTCGGTGGAATTAAAATACATTATCGGATTGCAGATTTGAAGTATGAGCTTTTGTTTGAAAAATAGCATCCAGGACACAGAACAGCAGTGATAATGATGCTTTAATTTTTCTCAATTATCTAAAAGGGCTCTTACCAATAAATAATTCAAAAATCCCTTTAATCCAGCTGTGGTCCGCACAACTGCTAGTGAACATGATTGCATTGTAAATAAGGAAATGTCAGTGGAACAACAAGGCCAGAGTGCTGGTAGGCTCAATAATGGAATGATGCCGGCGTTATTTTCACGAGTGACAATAATCCCCAAACATACCAGAATGCTACATGTGGCAAAGTAAGCGTCAAAAGTGAACACTGGCTCAACAGCTTGGAGGAGCTAGCTGGAAATGCATGAGAAAGCACTATTTAAAGAACATAAATAAATATTACTACTGCAAGTCAGCAGCACGGGGCACACAATAGTCGCAGTCACTTTTCTGTCAGGTATTAGGAATTGACATAGAATTGTTAGCTATGGAGTAGCAGGTAAATTACAAGTAATGTAAGTAACAGGATTACATAAACCACATTCTAAACCAGAAGATGCTTTCCAAGAGTTAAACTGTCATGTTTTGATCTCCACTCTTCTGAGTTTTAAAAGGAAAAATTAGCAGATAACAGGAGGTCTCAGCATGAAACAAGATATGGACTTTGTAACATTAAGCAACTGATTCCATATGGAGGAACAAGCACTGATTTATTCAGGAGGGTAGATGCTGAAAGCTCAACAATCAGGAAGGAAAACTACTCATGCGTACCAGATTAGCTATATTCTTCATTTACAGGATACATGACATCAACGCCTACCCAAATTGATCATCTGGGAGTGAAATTAATGTTCATACAGCACCCAAACATAACTGCAAGTTCAAACAGACATACAACACATTTATGCTGACAAGAGTGCTGGTGACATCAGGCATACAGCTCTTCTAACATTCATGACATTCTCTGCACCAGGCTGGCAGTTTCAGAGACCGGATGGCATCAAAGAGCCACACTTTCATTCTTTTCATCACGCTATGTTGAGTCATCTCTTGATAGTAACACTCTTTTATTGAACATGCATTAATCGAGGAAACCAGTGCAGTCTGTCATCATTTCACTTTGCAAATAACAAGGCATCAAAAAATCAAACTTAAAAGGCTGTGGGACACATGACTTGAGACAAGGATACTGTCCAGTGGCAGATAGTTGACCGTTCCTGAAGGCACTCCCAATGCAATCGTAACCTTCTTACCAAGGCTGAATCTTTCGTGTGTTGCTCCTCAAGTATGCCCTCTCTCAATTATCTCAAGGTAGCTGCTTCTGATGCAGCATACCTCCCTCCTACATGGAGATATGCTTTACAAATCATGCTCTACATACAATGAATTAGGAGCAGGAATAGGCCATTCAGTCCCCGCTTCACTATCTGATAACGCCATCCCTCTCCTTCCTCTCCAGTGAAACACAACCAACAATTGCAACTAAACAAATGTTCTCATACAGAAATTCAACTTGACTATTCAATATTACAAAGATGTTTCAAAATTTTACCCTTCATAAGTTCACAGGAAGGTGAAATTTGACTTTGAAGATAGCACGTGGGTAAATGGACAATTGAAAATTGGTTTCCCATTTAACACACCACCCCAATGGGAAAGAAAATTGAGTGGGGTGTAAAATGGGCTGCCAATTCACTGGGCATAATTTTTCTAAACAGGCAGGGAACCCATTGCTGGGACTAAGCAGTGGGGGTGGGGAGGGGCGGCATGGTGGTACAGTGGTTAGCACTGCTGCCTCACAGCGCCAGGGACCAGAGTTCAATTCCAGCTTCAGGTGACTGTCTGTGTGGAGTTTGTGCATGCTCCCTGGTCTGTGTGGGTTTCCTCCTGTTTTCTTTCACAGTCCAAAGATGTGCAGGTTAGGTGCTCTGACCATGCTAAGTTGCCTCTTTGTGTCCCGGGATGTGTAGGTTAGAGGGATTATTGGGGTAAATATGTGGGGATAAGGCCTAGGTGGGATTGTTGTCAGTGCAGAATGATGGACCGAATGGCCTCCTGCTGCACTGTAGGATTCTATGATTCTAACAGTGGCCATTACTGGAGCTACACCAGGGGAATGAAGATGTACTGATGGCTGTGTGCTGTCAAGGTCAGGAAGGTGGGACATGGGGGCACTGAGTTGAATCAAGCAGGCCCCAGTGAGAGTGGCTGATGCTATGGGCCTGGCCACTGCCACCAAGGCCTTTCATGGGCCATCGAGTGCCTAAAAAGCAGGGCCTTCGGCCCCTTAGAGTGAGAAGGACCTTGGAGCCTCCACGCTCAGATCTTGAATTGGAGCACAAACACTTGCCCACAATACCAACATTGCAGTTAACAATTCCTGCCCTCTACAAATTTCAGTTCTGCCATCAGAATCAAGTTTAAAGATTGCAGTTGTCAACAACATGAACAAGTTGAGAAACGTCTTCTTGAAAATAATTCCTGAAGGTTCAGGAATGGTTCCAAATTTGCTCTGCTTGAGTGTAAACATGGCTGACCTCAGCAAAGTGGTGTTAGGGATGCGACAAGAAATAATAATACTTCAAGAGTTGGATAAAATCAGCAAAACTTTCCACTCCTGATCCCTGTCCGATAATCTCTGCTGGAAAGTTTTAAGGGCGTGAATGTTGGCAGGGGATCTGATCAAACCTGGCCACGGTTAAACAACTTGATATCAGGCTGATATGTGAAGAGTCACCACTAGGACAGGGTGAGGAAAGACAGCAAGCGCCTCTAGATGTGCTGCTGCTTGACACGTCACTTTCAGGAGGCAAGGCAAGAAATACTTAAATAAAACAAAGAGTCGACACAAGTGCACGAGACAAGACAGCTGAGTTGCAGTTTGTGTGTAAAAGTTCAGATAACTTTCCCCGACAGCACCACTTCCTGAGGTTTAAGCCTCCTGCAATGTACTAATGCAAGAATGGCATCGATGCCCTATAATTATAGAAAAGAGCAGCGGGGTGAGGTTTATTAAAGAAAGCAGTCTCACTAATCCGAGCAGCATTATTCTTGCCACTATTAATTAGTTCTCCAGTTTCTGTTTTAACTTGGAATACCACAGGACATGACGCATAACACTGGGATAGTCTTCCAGTACGCACAGCTGGCAGGTGACGTTTCCTGCCGCCAGCATGCACTCAGAAAATGACTTACATTGCACACAGATCCCCTGATGCATTTACAGGCTGCACACTCACTGTGGTACTCTGCACTACACAGAAAACCTCACTCCTGTTTTGCAGCCTGCTCACATCAACTGCAGCTACAAAAATCTACTTACATCCCCAGTTTGCCAATTTGAGGAAAATAAACATTTAGCACAGATCATTGAAGCCTCCTACGTAAGTGGATCTTAGGACAAATTTTCTTGTCAAAACAACTTTGGGGAAGAATCCCAAAGAGTGCAAGGTTTCACAGAAAAGCACAGTAAAAATACCTGAGCGTAGGACTGAATCTTATTGCAGCTTATTTACAACATAGGTTGAAAAATAACCTATTTTTAGGACCTAAAAGCAGAATATAGGACACTGGGAAGCAAGCTAAAGAGTAGGACCTCAAAGGTAGCGATCTCAGGATTACTACCTGTGCCACGTGCTAGCCAGAGTAAAAACAGTAGGATACATAGGATGAATACGTGGCTGAAAAGATGGTGCGAGGGGAAGCGATTCAGATTCCTAGACACCAGGACTGGTTCTGGGGGAGATGGGACCTGTACAAACGGTTACACCTGGGCAAGATCGGGACTGATGTCCTTGGGGGAGATACTTGCTGGAATGGTTGGGGGAGGGTTTAAACTAATATGGCAAGGGGATGGAAACCTTTGCAAGGATTCAGATCAGGAGGAATAAAGAACAAGAAGAAAAGATAGTGAGAAGAATAAAGAAAGTGACAGGCAGAGAAATCAAGGGCTAGAGTGAGATAAGGCCGAATAAAAAATAGTAGAGAAGGGATAAGAAATGTTAAAAGTGCTTAAGGTTTTGTATATGAAGGCTCGGGGCATTCAAAACAAAACGGATGAATGGAGCAGTTGAAAATTCAGCAAAAGGGGACCAAGGGATTGATTAAAAAAGGAAAAATAGATATGAAAGTAAGCTAGCGGGGAACATAAAAAGTGACTAAAAGTTTCTATCGGTATGTAAAGAGAAAAGGTTTGACAAAAAGAAATGTCGGCCCCTTACACTCAGAAGTGGAAGAATTCATAATGGGGAATAAAGAAATGGCTAAGGAATTAAATCTGGACTTTTCTTCAGTCTTCACAAAGGAAGACATGATAAATGTACATAGATAGATGTAAAGGGGTATGGTATAATTGGCATCACAGAGATATGGCTCCAAGGTCAGCAAGGATGGGAACTAAACATTGAGGGCTATTCAATGTTTAGGAAGGGCAGACAGAAAGGAAAAGGTGGTGGGGTTGCATTGTTGATTAAAGATGATATTGATATGATATTGAGGAAAGATATCAGCACAGATGATGTGGAATATGTGTGGTTCGAGCTAAGAAACAACATTTATCCACATTGTGCTGCATCTGCCATGCAGATGCTCACACACTCAGCCTGTCCAAATCACGCTGAAGCATCTCTGCATCCTCCTCACAGCTCACGCAAAAAACATTGATGGGGGAGGTACACAGACCACCAAACTGTAGTGGTTATGTAGGGAAAAGCAATAGACAGAAAATCAGAGATGCATGTGCTCAAGTATCATCTGTGATTATGGACAACTTTAACCTGCATATAGATTGGGAAAGTCAAATTAGTCACAGTACAACAGAGGAGGAATTTCAGGAGTGCATATGGGATGGTTTGTTGGAGCAATACATTGAGGAACCAACTAGGGAGCAGGCCACGTTGGACTGGCTGCTGTGCAATGAGAAAGGATTAGTTGGCAATCTAATTGTGAGATAACCCTTAGGGACAAGTGACCATAATATGGTAGAATTCTTTGTCAAGGCGAATAATGATGTAGTTGATTCTGCAACCCAGGATCCTGAATCTCAGTAAAGGTAATGATGATTGTATGAGGCATGAATTGGCCACAAAGGACTGGGAAACGTTACTGAAAGAAAAGTCAATGGACAGGCAATGGCATGCACTTAGCAAATGAATAGGTGAACTCCAGAAGTTATTTGTTCCTGTTTGGCGCAGGAGTAAGGGAATTGTGGTCAAACCACGGCTTAGAGATAGTATCAGATTCAAAGAAGAAGCATACAAATTGGCAAGAAAAAAAACAATAGGACTGAGGATTGAGAGCAGTTTAAAATTCAGCAAAGGAGGATCAAGGGATTGATTAAGAAAGGAAAAATAGAGTACGAAAGTAAGTTAGTGGGAAACATAAAAACTGACGGTAAAAGTTTTTACCAGTATGTAATACAGTCAGAAACGGAAGAATTCATAACGGGGAATAAAGAAATGATGAGGAATTAAATTTGTACTTTTCTTCAGTCTTCACAAAGGAAGACAGAAATAATGTACCACAAGTGCTGAGAGAAACATGTTTTAGTGAGGAGTTGAGGGAAATCAGCATTAGTAGAGAAGTGGTATTGGTGAAATTGATGGGATTGAAGGTGGATAAATCCCCAGGTCCTGATAATACTTAAGGAAGTGGCGCTGTAAATAGTAGATCTATTGGTGGTTATTTTCCAAAATTCTTTGGACTCTGGAATAGTTCCTACAGATTGGAGAGTACCTAATGTAAGCCCACTATTCAAAAAGGGAGGTAGAGAGAAAACAAAGAACTACAGACCAGTGAGCCTAACATTGGTACTGGGGAAGTTGCTAGAGTCTATTATCAAGGATTTCATACTCAGCATTTAAAAGGCAGTGGTATAATCAGACAAAGTCAGCATGGATTTACAGAACAAAAATTATGCTTGACAAATCTATAAGAATTCTTTGAGGATATAACTAGTAGAGTTGACCAAGGAGAACAAGTGGATGTGGTTTATTTAGACTTTCAAAAGGCTTTCGACAAGGTCTCACATAACAGACTACTATACTATGTAGGGTTAAAACACATAGGCTTGCACGTAATGTCCTGAGATGGATAGAAAGCTGGTTAAGCAGATAGGAAGCAAAGAGTTGGCATAAATGGATCTTTTTCTGATTGGCAGTCAGTGACTAGTAGGGTTTCATAGGGATCTGTGTTAGGACCCCAATTGTTCACGTTATATATTAATGATTTGGAAGAGGGAACTGAACGTGTTATTTCCAAATTTGCACATGATCCAAAGTTGGGTAGGAGGGTGAGCTGTGAGGAGGATGCAGAGATGATTCAGTGTGATTTGGACAGGCTGAGTGTGTGAGTATCTGCATGGCAGATGCAATAAAATGAGGATAAATGTGAGGTTATCCACCTTGGTAGCAATAATATCAAGACAGATTATTACTCAAATGGATGTAAATTGAGAGACGTGGATGCTCAACAAGATCTTGGAACCCTCATGTATCAGTTGCTGAAAGTAAGCACGCAGGTATTGTAGGCAGTAAAGAAGGCAAATGGTATGTTGGTCTTCATAGCGAGAGGATTTGAGTATGGGGATAGAGATGTTTTGGGGCAATAGGGCATTGGTGAGGCCATATCTAGAATACTGTGTGCAGTTTTGGTGCCCTTGTCTGAGGAAGGATGTCTTGTGTAGAGGGAGTATGGTGAAGCTGATTCCTGGGATAGCAGATCTGTCATATGAGGAGAGATTAAGTCGATTAGGATTATATTCGCTGGAGTTCAGAAGAGTGAAACTTATAAAATTCTAACAGGATTCGACAGGGTAGATTCAGAAAGAATGTTTCTAATGGTGGGGGGGTCCAGCACTAAAGGTCATAATTTGAGGATACGGGGTAAACCTTTCAGAACTGAGAAGAGGAGAAATTTCTTCACCAAGACGATGGTGAATTCATTACCACAGAATGTAGTTGAGGCCAAAATGATGTCTGATTTCAAGAAGAAATTAGATGTAGCCCTTGGGTCTAAAGGGACCAAGAGTTATGGGAGGGAGGGAGGGATCAGGAATTCGATGATCAGCCATGATCAAAATGAATGACAGAGCAGGCTCAGAATGCTGAATGGCCTACTTGTGTTTCTACTTTCCTCTTTTGAGGAACACTTCTAAAATATAGTCACGGTTATTTATAACTGTTCTTTAACCTATGGTGTCAAATAGGTCAAAATGCTTGGCATTTTTTCCCTCACCAATGCAAGATGCATAGTTTGCCCAGTTACAAAGTAAATTAAGTAAAATTATTGCACATTGTCAACCATCTTTCCTTCTCAAACTGGCTATCAGAGGATGGAAGGGTTTTGGGAAATCATTTTCGCAGTAATGTTTAAAAATTCCATTTTATAAACTAAAGCTGAATATCCAAACAGAAAAGTAGCGCATTGTGCACAATTTTGCATTGTTTAAATGAGAATTTACAAACAGCCGTATCTGAATCTTGCAACATTTGTGGTGCTACGGTGAATGGGATCAAAGTTCTGCTTCCGCAAACTTTCACACTCGAATGCTGATTTGACAGCACATTAGCTGTTCACCTGATATAATCCCACTTAGGTCAATATTTTCTCATGTTTAGTACAAATCATAAATTAAAAATATTTATTGAACACACCTTTTGCAAGTACATCCATTCCAGAATCAAAAATCATCAATAATTCAACAACTTAATCAGCCTGTAAAATGGTTTCAAAGTTATCCAGGAGATAAGCATGAATTTCAATTGGAGTAATATTGAACTGCGGCTTTTGGATTCCCAAAGCATAAAAAATGAACATCTGTTTTGCATATAAAGCAAGATTGTACTGTATAAATCGCAGGAGTGTCCACAGCTCTGTATATTGTAAGCATCCAGCCCAACTCCAGCCCAACAGAAAATAGTGAATGATCAAAGATGTGCGGGTTAGGTGGATTGGCCATGCACAATTGTCCCTTAGTGTCAGGGGCACTAGCTAGGGTAAATGCATGTGGTTATGGGGATAGGGCCTGGGTGTGATTGTTGCTGGTGTAGACTCAATGGGCTGAATGGCCTCCTGCACTGTGGGATTCGATGATTCTATGACAGTGCATTGCAAGACTGCATGATGCAAGATAGCTTCACTGAAACCTGTGTACTTTATGAAATCAACTTAATCCTCAAATTGCTTTATATGTTTTACTCAAGGCTTCATGTTTGAGTTACATTTTTTTCTTATCTTGGAGGCATTATTTGCTTGCGGGCAGAATTTTCCCAAAAAATGACCACATGTCAGGATCTGGTTGAAACTGGTATCTTCCTCCTCAGAGAAACTGATAGGTTTTCTCTCCTGATCTTGGACAGATAAGAGCAGCGGGATGTGCTTTGCGCCATCATACCTGAGGGACCAGCCAGCAAGCCCAGCTCCACAGAGAGAGCCCCAGTCTGAAATTAAAGAGACAACCCCCTGCCCTCCGCACCCAACAGATATCGGGATCCCTCCCCCACCCTCAAACAAGGGGAAGACCCCCCCCACCCCCCCAGACTCTCTACCGCAGAGGGCCAATCTCCTCATCACCACTAAAGATTTGGGCCACCCCACTCCAAACCATGCAGATATCAAGGTGACCCCCCAAATCTGTATTGACACTGGGTCTTCGGGGCATCACCCCCCCCCCGACCTGCCACTTATTCCCCCCACCCCGTCTCCCAGATGCTGGTGTCAGACCCCTCTTAATTGCCAGCATTGGAGCATTGCTAACATCCCCCACCCCCCACCACCACCAAAATGGGGACTCCGTTATGAGTCTACCTGCTGGCCCCATCCTACCCCTCCCCCCCACCCCTTGGCAGGGCCAACCTGGCACTGCCAATGCAATGCCCAGTCGTGTCCATGACCACCCAGGGCTACACTGGCCTCCACGCCCCTGGGCGGTCATCTCAACTGCTGCACGGTCATTACGTCATGCTGGCCTGTTGGAACGCCTGACATTCCTGGGAAATACAGCCTGAAGCTGTTTAATCAGCTGTTAATTTCATTTAATGTTGAGTTAATTTAAATTCATTTTAATCAAATTCATGCTCTTTCTGGGATTTACACCCATGACCCCCTGAATTTCCCCTCATGTGAATACACAACAATTTATCTTCTTGATGTGAAAAGATCAGTAGTCAGGGGGAAAATATAACTGAAAAATAACTGTGTGACTTCTTAACGGCAAACCAGACCATTTGCAAGTTCTGCTTTCCAGGTGCCAAGAACACTTCAGCTGACAGGTCCGGGGCACCAGGTCTCAGAGGTCAATCCTTCAAAATGATATCGAAACATCAATGTCATGGAGTGAGGCCAGGTTTTCAAATGAACCATGATTCATGGCACCTCACAGTCAACCATAATCTGCATGGGGGGACTTTTTAAACAATTAAGTTCCAAAAGCCTTCCTCATGCCTCTCATGCCAATGTAAGCACCCCACTCAGCCCCTATAGTCCATCATGATCCCTTGACAAGAAATGGTACTTCTATGCCCAATCTCTGCATAGAACCACTGAACCCTGCAGAAACAGTAGTAGGTCCTAAAAAAGCTTCAAAACAAGCAATTCATTCATAATATTCCAATTCACATTTACAACAGCCCAATAGAAGTGTCAGTTAACCATACCCTTTCAATAACTGAAACTGCAAACACTTAAAATGCTTTATTTTGTGTACATAAACATTGTGGAGAGCCAGAGCTGTCAATCAAGCTTTCTCTGGGGCTCAGGTGTTTTTGTACTCTAATGGAAGTTTGTGCTCCCAGCCAAGAATACATAATGAGGCTTGGCTGAGAGCCCAGTAATCCATCAACCTGTTGAGCCCCAGGGAAAACATTGCTTTATTGACAATTCTTTAGCAGCAGCCAGGCACCCACAGCTTTTGTGGCTGTCTCCCCAGTCTGCTGGCCAGACGCCGCAGCCTACTCCAGCTCCTCACATGACGAAATGTGGCCA
This sequence comes from Carcharhinus amblyrhynchos, assembly GCF_965287045.1. NCBI lineage: Eukaryota > Metazoa > Chordata > Chondrichthyes > Carcharhiniformes > Carcharhinidae > Carcharhinus > Carcharhinus amblyrhynchos. The sequence continues at coordinate 62,849,243 of NC_137335.1, forward strand.
CTTTCTCCTATGGCCAAGCCAGAGAAATCCCTGACTCCCATTACCTGCGTCAATGATGAAAATCCATGCCTTTAACTTTGTGAGTTTAATGATAGTAGTAGACATAAGGACCTTAGCAGAAACTTTGGAAAATGAGCAAATTGGCAAGGATATGGTAATGAAGAGAACATACAGGTGTGAAGTAACTTTAGTTGTTAAGTAAAACTTCATTCATTGAGAGTTTGGCTTTGTCAGTTTTACTCCTCTTACTCTGTCAGATGGCCATCCTACGGTATCTCCTCTCCTTATTGTGCATCTTCCCCATGCTTGGGATAGTTAATAAAGACATTTTGGTCTGTAGAATCTGGAGTGTCGATGTGGAGAAACAGATGCCTGTTGTGTGCCTTCAGCCAAAGCTCTTCCACATCTACAGCTCCCTCTATAATGTCCAATTAAAGAATTAGGATTAGAAATAATGGGTGGAATTTTCCCATCCCGAACGCCACGGGAATCGTGGCGAGTGGGACTGAGAAGTCAGCGGACCATGCAAAGGTCCAAAGATCTTGAGCAGGAATGTCTGGTCCTGGGCTGAGCGTGGCCGTAAAATCCCACCCAATGTGTGGAGGGAAAAGCTGTACTGGAGGGAAAAGCTGTACTGGAGGGAAAAGCTGTACTGGAGGGAAAAGCTGCACTGGAGGAAAAAGCTGTACTGGAGGGAAAAGCTGTACTGGAGGGAAAAGCTGTACTGGAGGGAATGGCTGCACTGGAGGGAAAAGCTGTACTGGAGGGAAAGGCTGCACTGGAGGGAAAAGCTGTACTGGAGGGAAAGGCTGCACTGGAGGGAAAAGCTGTACTGGAGGGAATGGCTGCACTGGAGGAACAAACTGTACTGGAGGGAAAAGCTGTACTGGAGGGAAAATGTGTACTGGAGGGAAAGCCTGTAGTGGAGGAAAAGGCTGTACTGGATGAAAAGGCTGTACTGGAGGAAAAGGCTATACTGGAAGGAAAAAGCTGTACTGGAGGGAAAAACTGTACTGGAGGAAAAAACTGTACTGGAGGAAAAGGCTGTACTGGATGAAAAGGCTGTACTGGAGGAAAAGGCTGTACTGGAAGGAAAAACTGTACTGGAGGAAAAGGCTGCACTGGAGGAAAATGCTGTACTGGAGGAAAAGGCTGTACTTGAAGGAAAAACTGTACTGGAGGGAAAAACTGTACTGGAGGGAAAAACTGTACTGGAGGAAAAATCTGTACTGGAGGGAAAGGCTGTACTGGAGGGAAAGACTGGTACTGGAGGGAAAAACTGTACTGGAGGGAAAAACTGTACTGGAGGAAAAGACTGTACTGGAGGAAAAGACTGTACTGGAGGAAAAGACTGTACTGGAGGGAAAAGCTGTACTGGAGGGAAAGGCTGTATTGGAGGAAAAATCTGTACTGGAGGAAAAAGCTGTACTGTGATATAGCATCCATCTGAATGATGCTTGACAACAAACCTGACTGCCATTGCTAAAGTGACAGTGATTGAAGTGGAAATAAAGGGGAATGGTCAAAGGGATCCACCACACCTCTCTGATTCAATTTCAATATGGCAGTGTAGGCTTCCAGTAGACAAAGGAAATTGGCAATTGTTTAGGAGAAGAATGCAGCTATTTCCCCAGACAGATTCTAAAACATTCTACTTTGCCTACTACTTGAAATCCTTAGGCAGTAATTTAGAGGTGAATCCCAGCCTTGGACTCGATTTGTAATCCTTAATGTGAAAAACTCTACCTTCATCACTCGTGTATAATCAGAGTACATATGAAAGTGTATATAATGTATACCTGTAAGATGGTTATAGCTCAATAATTAGCAGTTGATTTGCACTCAGTAAACAATCATTATAACAGTTATTAATCTTTCCTTGTGGAATAATGGCTTAACAAAACAAAGAACAGCAAACCCAACATATGCCATAGTGGGTCGACTGACTAGAATGGAATAAAACCTATGAACTCCATTGTGCACACAATGAAAACACTAAATATTACAGGTGTGGGTTCTGGCTGGACTCTGTTAATACTCACAATTCAAAGTGCCCTGTTTAAATAAAACTATTTGGCCTTATAGTTTATTTTCCTGCTATACACTGGGCCACTGCACATGGAGATTTGATTGAAATCAAGACAGTGATGGATAGATCAATGCATTGAGCTGATTGACGTGGGGGAATTGTATAAGAAGACCTGTACCTGATGACTCGCTGAGGCAGTAATTTTGAGAATAGCCCTCAATCAAAACATCTGTTAAGACTATTGGCCTAGATAAAGTTCTACTAACACAGTAGGACATGCACTTCAGAGTTCAAATAATTATCTCAAAGTGGTCAATCCCTGGTAAAATTGGTGTGTTACAATTATTCCCAAATATCCATTATTTTCCATGGAACACACGGTGAATTAAAATCAGTACTTTAATAAATGAGAATGATCTGCTTTGATAGTGGTCGCAGTGGTTAGCACCGCAGCCTCACAATGCCAGGGATATAGGTTTAATTCCTGTCTGTGTGGAGTTTGCACATTCTCTCTGTGGGTTTCCTCCTGTTTCTTCCCACAGTCCAATGATGTGTGGGTTAGGTGGATTGGCGATGCTGTACCGGAGGAAAAAGGCTGTACTGGAGGAAAAAACTGTACTGGAGGAAAAAACTGTACTGGAGGAAAAGGCTGTTCTGCAGGGAAAGGCTGCACTGGAGGAAAAAGCTGTACTGGAGGTAAAAGCTGTACTGGAGGAAAAAACTGTACAGGAAGAAAAGGCTGTACTGGAGGAAAAGGCTGTACTGGAGGAAAAGGCTGTACTGGAGGAAAAGGCTGTACTGGAGGAAAAGGCTGTACAGGAGGAAAAGGCTGTACTGGAGGAAAAGGCTGTACTGGAGGAAAAGGCTGTACTGGAGGAAAAGGCTGTACTGGAGGAAAAGGCTGTACTGGAGGAAAAAGCTGTACTGGAGGAAAAGGCTGTACTGGAGGAAAAGGCTGTACTGGAGGAAAAGGCTGTACTGGAGGAAAAAGCTGTACTGGAGGAAAAGGCTGTACTGGAGAAAAAGGCTGTACTGCAGGGAAAGGCTGTACAGGAGGGAAAGGCTGTACAGGAGGAAAAGGCTGTACTGGAGGAAAAGGCTGTACTGGAGGAAAAGGCTGTACAGGAGGGAAAAGCTGTACTGGAGGAAAAGGCTGTACTGCAGGGAAAGGCTGTACAGGAGGAAAAGGCTGTACTGGAGGAAAAGGCTGTACTGGAGGAAAAAGCTGTACTGGAGGAAAAAGCTGTACTGGAGAAAAAGGCTGTACTGCAGGGAAAGGCTGTACAGGAGGGAAAGGCTGTACAGGAGGAAAAGGCTGTACTGGAGGAAAAGGCTGTACTGGAGGGAAAGGCTGTACTGGAGGAAAAGGCTGTACTGGAGGAAAAAGCTGTACTGGAGGAAAAAGCTGTACTGGAGGAAAAAGCTGTACTGGAGGGAAAGGCTGTACTGGAGGAAAAAGCTGTACTGGAGGAAAAGGCTGTACTGGAGGGAAAGGCTGTACTGGAGGAAAAGGCTGTACAGGAGGAAAAAACTGTACTGGAGAAAAAGGCTGTACTGCAGGGAAAGGCTGTACAGGAGGGAAAGGCTGTACAGGAGGAAAAGGCTGTACTGGAGGAAAAAGCTGTACTGGAGGAAAAAGCTGTACTGGAGGAAAAAACTGTACAGGAGGAAACAGAAGGATTAACAGGATAAATATGTAGGGTCACAGGGATGGGTGGGATTGTTGCCGGTGCAGTCTCGATGGGCCAAATGGCCTCCTTCTGCACAGCAGGCATGTTTTTTGTTCCCATTAATAGTCCACAGATTTCCTTCACATTTCACTCAGTAATAAACTAATGAACTGTCTATCTTTGCACTAATTCTGCTGCAACTCTTAATATCTTTTTAATTTCACTTAAGATTAATGGGGGAAAAATTAACTGAAAGCTGTGTAGTGAAATTATAAGAAAAAGCTTAGAATGGAAGATATTCCATCCTCAATAAACCAAGGTAGCATCAAAGTTGATGAAGGAATTTCATAAAGTCTATTCAGACAATTCAATATTTAATCAAATCATGTAGTTATCTATGAACTTGCAAAAATGACACACCTTCATGCATCTGTATTCAATAGAATGTTGACTTTCAAGAATAGGATTCTTTACAACATATTCGTATCAATTTTGTTTTGTTTGGGAGAAAGGTTTGCAGGATTGCCATGACAAAGATTTCATTTTTGCCAGCCAGAAGTATTAAATGACTTTTAATTTACTAATTGGCAATGAGATAATGGCACGCTGAATATTTAATTATTTGCCACATTGTTAAAGTATAAAGGGGATGTTAAAGGGAATTTTCACGGTGACTTCATTGCAGCGTTAGTGTCAGCCTACTTGTGACTGATAAATAAACTTTATATATAAGGTACGGGATAAGATAACGCACAGAATAGGATAGTTTCTGCCTCAGTCAACTGTAAAGGTCATTTCCAAACAATACTTAAAAGCTATGTATTCCCTTGCAAAGTAATAGTAAATACTTTTGTCACTACTTGTCACACCATGTAATTCTACCATCTGCTCCTGCCTGACGAAACAAAGCCACTGGAAAACAATGGACATAAAAATACAATAATCTTCAATCAGCAGCACAGCATTTCTACTTAAGTTTCATATGGCTAAAAGCTACTCGAGTTCAAAGCTTTTAAAGCTTTCAGAATCAACTCGTGTAATTATGATCATTTCTTGGTATTAATGAGGCCAAATAGAGGTAACAAAAGGACATCATTGGTCCTGGGCCAAGTACCTGCTGTTTCAGATTAAGACCAACAAATATTAACATTATCTCAGCTCTGACTATGATTACATTGTACCACTGTCTAAAAGTGAATTATTTCTATTATCACATTGGCACACCAGATGTGAACTATACGCAAAGATGATTTCGCCATAATCGAACAATTAAATTAGATTTCTTTCCAGCCCCACGTTCTCCATGAATTTCCTGAAGGCAATTAATCCTGCTGGGCACAGTTCCACGCTTGTCAGTCACACTTCAGTACCTCAGTCAAGTAGCCATTCTTCAATTCTCCAACCTGTACAGCATCAGCAGGATATTTAATTCAATTGCAGAAACACACACACACACACACACACACATATACACACACATGTGCACACACACACACGTGCCCACACACACACACATGCACACACACACATATACACACACACGTGCACACACACACATACACACACACACACGTGCACACACACACATACACACACACACACATGCACACATTTTGTTTTGGCAGAGCTGAAAGGATAAGATTGGGAAGTGGGAGCTATGAACACAAGAATAAAGGAGTGGAGCTTTGAACACGGTGGCACAGTGCTTAATATCGCTGCCTCACAGCGCCAGGGACCTGGGTTCAATTCATCCATGGGTGACTATGTGGAGTTAGCATATTCTCACCGTGTGTGCATGGTTTCCTCCAAGTGCTCTGGTTTCCTCGCACATTGCAAAGATGGATTGGTCAGGCTAAATTGTCCTATAGTGTCCCAAGATATGTAGATTAGTGGATTAGTCATTGTAAATGTGTGCGGTTACGGGGATAGGGCAAGGCAGAGGGCCCGGATAAGACACACTATCAGAGAGTTGGCGCAGACTTGATGGGCCAAAAGGCCTCCTTCTGCACTGTAGGATCTCCTTAGCCTCAGAGCACTGAGTCAACTCGCGGCCCAAACTTACATTGGCAAGCTCAGTGCAGCCTGGGAATTAAACTTGGAACGTACCAGTGTGACTCTATTCCTCTTAGATCATCAGGGAAGCTTTTAGTATAAGTACACTGTGTGGATATTACACTTGCATTTCATCTTTTTCACTTTGAAATGTTTGTGTAGTTTTGCTGGGCATCTGCTGGGATTTCCATCTGTGCTAATCAGCCAGCCAGAGGAGGGAGAAAATAGGTGCCGTAGGCCTCAGACATGTGTGGCAGCAAAGCAGCTCCAGGTCCTGCTGATCCACTGATGTTAGTACCATTAGGTTAAGAACATCTCAATTATCTACTGCCAAACAGCATCTCCAGGCTGGCTTCTCACAATCCACAGGCTTCTCACAGTTTATGGATGAAACATTGGCAAAAAAAAGTTTGAATAATTTGATTAATTGTTTTATTAGTTTCTGTCTGTTTGCCTTTCATACAGAAGTAAATCAGCATGGCTAACTTAGCATCGTACTTTGAGACAATCAACAAAGCATAATTCACTCTTTTCAAATCTGTTTCCTTTGAGGTGCCATATGGTAACGCTAAATCAGTGCTAACTAAATGGTGCATTTTTAATTTTAGTACCTTGATAAGCAGCTAGGGTTACCAGGAGTGCTCCTCCAACCTGCAATACCCTGCCAGTCCGCACTCACCCTCTCCTATCTAATTCCATCTCTTCCCCTGGGCCTGCTTGAGGGCTGCTGTTACCCTCGCAGCTGATCCCAACTGGAAAAGCAGCGAGCTGTTACTAAACACCTAAGTGACATACACAGCCCACTGGAATTACCTAGAGATGCTGGAGACCGAATTTCAAAAAAGCCATAAACAGCAAGTGAACTTACTTAGCTGGAGCGCTGGAGAAGTGTACACTGCCTGTAAACAGTGCAATCCAGAGAAATGCTTGATTTTGGAAGTTAGAGCTAGATTTGTTTAAAAGCACGAACTGAACCCTGGAAGGCTACGTCAACATGGAGATGGGTGAAACATAAGAAGGTCTCTGATTTCAATTTATCTGTGTGCTTGCTGACAAAGGGGAGTCAGTTGCAGTTTGGACCTTGTGTGGTTTACAGCTCATGGAGAAACTCTGGGAGCCGTCATAGCACGGGCGGTGAGGGCTCAGAAAAGCCCTGAAGACCTGAGAAGATAGTGAAAGCTTACTGGTTCCATACCAGGCAGTTAGGGCCAATCAGAAGCTGTAAAAGCCATTTAGAGCTCAGAGCAGCTGAAAGACTAGAGTTTGGACAAACTGAGGGGCAGTGCTGGCTTAGTGAAGCTCGTGGTTTGTGAAAGAGTTGGGAGTAATTAGAGGCAGGAGTTCAGCTTTGTGAGTTTTGTGGTGTGCAGTTGCAGGTGGAGAGACTGAACCATTGGGAGGTCAGCGTTTGTTGAGGCTGCCTCAGTTGGACTGACTTTGCAGAATATAAAGGTTAGATCTTCAAAAGTAAAGCATTCACATCCCTTATGCGGAAGTCAGAGTTTTAACAAGATATCGGGCAGGATTTTATGGCTTTGGTTATCCCAAAACTGGAAAATCCCAATGGAAGTCAACAGACTTTTCCAAGGTCCACCCCTCACCTGCTCCGATTCCTATGGCATGGAACAGGCCGTAAAATTCCAGCCATTGTATCGCACAAGAGTCACTGATGTCTGGGCGGATTGCTGAGAAATCCTTGGGATCTGTTTTGGTTGGATCTGCTATTTAATGTGCAGTTTACCTGTGCTTCAAATTTATCTCCTGTTGATTCTGAATGTCAGAGTGTAGAAAGATATTATAAATTGTTTTACTTTTCTGACTTTGGTATATTTATTTTGTTAGTTTAAAGCCATGTATGTTTATTCTCTTCACGGATAACTGCGATTTCAACCTTTGTCTACTTATAACAAAAATTACTGGTTCCTGATCGGATCATAACAGATGACATATCCACCAAGCTAATTACCATCTATATCCTACATGCCTCAAATGACTTAATATTACAAATAATGTATTGTCACTGGCTACAGTAGAAAATATATTAAAGCATGTTTTGGTATAATGGAAATGGCGTCACAATAAATGTATAAAAACCACAGATTAGAAATTATCCAAAAGCTAAACACAGTAGATGATGAGTATCAAAAAAAAGACGTTTGAGCAGTGTTAATACTCTCGAGGTTTGATCCACATTCAGAAACTGCTCCAGTGTCTTTGACATGCAGCATCACACATTTGTCAGCTTTGTATGCCTGCTTTGTACAAACAGACTTCCAGCCATCGTTTACCCTCTATTTAATCAACCCGAGGTATTGCCTATTATTTCTGTCTCTGAAGCTGTAATATAAACCCAGTTCATAGCTCTGATGTTGTAGCTTGCTCGAGCCAAGAAAAACCACTATCAAAGAGACCGTGTCAGTTTCACCTATCTTGACTCTCCCACACAGCCAGACTATCAAAGAGGAAAAATGACAAGTAAAAGTTAACAGTTAAACAACATAGCTCCCTCAAACTTGATTCTGCTACCTTAGAATACTCCATTTGGTTTGGGTTTTGTTAACTTATGGAATACATTTTTCAAACACTTGCGCCAAATTTAACATTTCTTTTGCGAACTGATTGTACATTTTAGAAAGAGAGAGTTTGCAAAGAGGTGGCTGACATGAATCAGGGAATGGCTTCATGCCCATAACTTGTGTACTTTGCTCATAATCACAATACCATGTAGGGGAAGTAATGATGGTGGGAGATCCTTTCCCTAATTAAAGATAAAACTCGTCTATCTCCCCTATTTCCCGGCAATCTGGGAAATAGGGAAGAATAGACAAGTTTTGTCTTCTTTAACTAGGGAAAGGATCTTCCACCATCATACATGGGACCGAACTTCTACTAACATTCAAAACCCAAATCCAGCCTAAGTATACAAAATAAAATGTGGAGATTACAGTTGCTAGTCCAAGTCCTAATATGCTGTGGAGCACTGTGCTGGCATTCCAATGTCCTGAAACAGTATGTTAGCTCCAGCTATATATTAAAAGCAGAATTGGCTTCATGTCTTTAAAACCTATCCACTGAGACTAATTACTTTCTTTTTAAATATTTTTAATTCGCTTACAGTTTGACATTAATTCAAAGTGGTTTCAGCTGTGCATTGATGCAAAAGCAAGCAATATAATTTGAGAGCGGGCCCACATCTCAGGTTCAAGCAGACTGGAACCAGAAACTGTGAGCCAGCTCAACCAGGCAGCTGCCCTCAACTTGCACTTCACAAATAACACAACAGTTCAGGGCAAAAATCTTTTAAAAGAGCCTGATGGCCCAGGAGAAGACAGAGCTCATTATGAAGCACAGTTGTCAGTATGTCTGCATCATACTCTGAACCTTGCATTGGTATTGGTAAAGCATTGCTGCCTCACAGCGCCAGGTTTGATTCCTGGCTTTGGTCACTGTCTGTGTGGAGTCTGCATGTTCTCCCCACGACTGCATGGGTTTCCTCCTACAGTCTGAAAGACGTGCTGGTTAGGTGCATTGGCCATGCTAAATTCTCCTTCAGTGTACCCGAACAGGCGCCAGAATGTGGCAGCAAGGGGATTTTCACAGTAACTTCATTGTAGTGTTAATGTAAGCCTACTTGTGACAAATAAATAATCTTAAAGCAACAGATTCATTTCAGAAAAAGAGACATTGTGCAACTGGCCACATCAATACTATTATTCAATACTCTGTTACTTACTGGATACAGAATTTATGTACTTAAATTTCTAAGCGTGTAACTGAAGGAGAGTTAAGACAAGCGAGGCTGCCAGTTGAGGAATTCCAATTCCAAGAGTTTGAACTCCAGCAACCAGCACCTCAGCATCTCATTAATGGATGCTGTTCTGTAAATCCCCGAGCAGTGCTGTAATCATAGCCAAAGGCCCAATGTTCCCCATGAGCTGCAAGCATCTAATGCAGAAGCATACCTTGCTGATGTTCCACAGACTCTGGAGCCCTACCAAGTTAGTTCTTTTGCAGCTTATCAACAAATATCGCAAGAAGTGAGAATTCTGACCTTGCCTACATAGCAGCAGCTTAAGGTGTTAGCTGCCAATCGGAATGAAGCAAAGAAATGTCTAGCAATATGGTACTGGACTCAAACTGGTGGGATGGTGAGGGGCCTACCTGCCTCTCCTGGAATTTTACCAGAGCTGAGGTAGATATCACATGGGCAATCTGCCTTTGAGCCAATTAATGACAATTAGTGGGATGCAGTAGGGTGGCAGGTCCACGATGAGAGTCTTGTTAGGAGAAGGTTTCATGCGTGTGGGGGATCACGGAGGGAGATGCCACAGGTGGCACAGAGATGACAAGAGGGGGCAGGATCAAGATGGGCCTTGGGACAATAACGGGCGGAGGTTCAATGGTGAAGAAGGGAATTGGTGAGTCACGGGGAAGGGAGAAGTTGTGGAGCAAGTCTGGAATGTGTCACATGCCTTATTTTAAATCTGAGCTTGACCACACAGTCAATAAGTGAAGTCCCTCAAAGTGGGACAAGGGTCTTTTCCATTGGGTAGCCTTCAAGTGACCAACTACAGGGACACCCTAATAATTGAGTCAAAGATGCTCTGTTGTGTTCTCCTCTACATGGTGAAACACACACAGCAGCAAGTTTGTCACTGGCTCACCAGTCCTATAGCGTCAAGACCTCAGCAGGAGCCACCAATCAGTCTGTGCCATTTGTTATCTGCCACTGTCAGAGACAAGGGTGAAGGGAGGAAGGGAGGAGGAATGCTGCTAAGGGGCACGGCTGGTGGGCAACAGACAACTCACAATCTCTATTATTCCAGCTGAATGGTCGTGGTTGGCAAGGGTTCATACAGTTGGTCTTTCTATGCTGCCGCAGCAATGGTCTCTCTGTAGAGTACTGAGGGTAATGAAGGCAAGTGGAATCACGTCAGATGGTCCCATCACCTGATCAAACATGCACAGTCATGTATAAAGAGGAGGAATACCCATTATTGCTCTTCCAGGATGTCCTTCACCTACAAGGGGTGGGGTGGGGTGGATATGCCTTGTCTAGTTGGAGGCCACATGAAAGGCTTAACACTGGCTACGGGCTTTAAAATGGAGGGAAACCTGTAAAGGACATGCTCACTGAATGTGTCACTTCAATCCATTCACACATCCACCATACATTGATGATCAGACTGCGATCAATGCTGACTTGGTAATGGCTCACATCCAGATGAGGAGGAAGGCCCATCGCAGGTTGGCACTGGTCCAGGGGCAGGAAGACCCCAAGTAGCAATCCAGAGAATCCCTACCATGCAGAAAGGCCATTCAGCCCATTGCGTCTGCACCAACTTTCTGAAAAAACATCTCCCCTCTGTCCTATTCCTGTAACACACACACTTACATGGCTAATCCACCTAACCTACAAATCTTTGGACATTAAGCAGCAATTTAGTACGGCCAATCCAGCTAATGGAACATCTTTCCATTAGGAGTCAACAGGCAGGAAAACAGGATCTACCGCAACAGTGATCATTGGTCGTGGATATATCAGAAGCAGTGTTCTTATCTAGAAATGAAAGAAAGGCAACGCCAGCTGTGCCCTCGATTGTCCTGGGTCACTCACGTCTGCCAGCTTCTCCAGCAGGAGCTGCAACCACAAGGAATAATATGGAGCTCCTGACCTGCATTGAGGGAAAGGCTGACTGGGTGCCCTTTATATATGGCGCCAGGAGATTGGACCCATGAGGTAATGTTAGATTGAGCATTTTCCTGCCCGTCCCACCGTGAGATTCACCGTGTTCCTCACGGATGTGTAATTAACAAGCTGAACAGCAGAAGATTGTGCATGCTCAGCCGTCCCAATGCCTGTGGGAATCACACCAACTTTCCCGCTCACCACAAGACTTAAACCACTGGAGTGCGTTTCCTCTGGGCGTTTCGATTTCCCCCAAATTCCTCTCACAGTCCAAAGATGTACAGGTAGGGTGGATTGGCCATGCTAAATCGACCCTGGTGTCAGGGAATTAGAAGGGTAAATATGTAGGGTTGTGGGAATAGGGCCTGTGTAGGATTGTGGTCGATGGGCCGAGTGGCCTTTCTCTGCACTGTCGGATTCTATGATCAAACTCCAGATCGGAAGATTCTGAATGCAGCCAGCCCTGACACTAGAAGAAATAGTGAGTATCCATGAATAAAAGAAAATATGAATGAAACTATAGTTAGCTCTGTGTAGCTGCAGCGCATGGTGATGTCAATGCAAAACAAAATGTGGGGATAGCTTTAACCTGAACCACGCAGCAGGAATCTGATAACATCAGAACGGCCATCCAACTTACACCACATCGGACCGGACGGCAGCTAATACAACCCCTTTGGTGTCCCACTAGGTGAATTAGGTTAAAATCACCACTTACAGTTTTTCACATTGGCAACAACGAATGCTTCTATAGGTCATTTCGGGCCTCCTGTTCGCAGCATGTTCATTGGTTGTTATGTGGTTGCTAAGAGAACAGTGGCTGTTTAACGCCATTTTCTACAACAGGGGATGAAAGAGAAACAGATGCTCCCAGTTGAAAAAATTCAGCATGACCTGAATTGTTTGCAGAAGGAACAATAGTTCCGTGAAAATTATGATGTCATCTCATGGTCAGGCTAAATTCATAGCAAGATTCTTTTAAATCTCATCATCGAGACTCAGTGTCAAAATCAAATGGATTCTTTTAAACTATAATTATTGAAGAATTATCCCTTTTTCTCCCTCCGTAGGACACTTTAGCAGTACAGAGGTTCAACATGTTGCATTTTGCAATGGTAGAACCGAGGTTTTCCCTGCCCTTTATTAATGTGAGACAGCGAGTTCCTGCTTCTGGTTAGACCATGACGGAAAATACAGCAAAGACGCAACTTGGTTTAACTTCAAAGAGGGGAAGAAAATCAGAAGTCAAATGAACTCCCACATTGCAATGCAATGATTCATAAGTGACTAGTGGAATTTCAAAAGGGAGTGCGATGTGATATTGGGAAAACAGAAGCAGGACAAGGAGAGTAGATTTGTTAAATGGTGGTAAAGGACACAGCCACCCCCCTCAGTACTATTCAGTGGATGAACAAAGTTTATAGTGTCCTGAGCCATTCACATCAATGGGCGGCACAGTGGTTAGCACTGCCGCCTCACAACACCAGGGATCCAGGTTCAATTCCAGCCTTGGGTGACTGTCCCTGTGGAGTTTGCATATTCCCGCACCCCCATCTGCGTGGGTTTCCTCTGTGTGCTCAGGTTTCCTCCCACAGTCCAAAGAAATGCGGGTTAGGTTGATTGGCCATGCTAAAATTGCCCCTTAATGTCGGGGTATGAGCAGGGTAAACACATGGGGTTAAGGGGATAGGGTCTGGGCAGGATTGTTGTCGGTGCAGGCTCGATGGGCCAAATGGCCTCCTGCTGCACTGTCGGGATTCTATGATTTGATGATTCTATAATGATTCTGAAGATCAATCATATGGACTCGAAACATTAATTCTGTTGCCCTCTCCACAGATGCTGCCAGACCTGTTGAGTTTATCCAACATTTCCTGTCTTCATGCCATACAAATCAAGTTCAGTTTATAGTCAGTGTTCAGTTAGTATTGCCTCAGAATCCTTGCCTTGGATTATGAGGGGGTGTGGGTGGGAGAGGGGCGAGGAGATCAGTTATTGCTTTCTTGTTGAAAGCTTCCATGTATCTCTATCGACGGAGGGTGGGACACTTCAGCTGTCCAGCTGATACTTACTGTCCAACTCACAGCAGGAAAATAGTAATTGGGACAATCGATCCGAGTGCTAAATTCAGAATTCAGATGAAAGGGATGAAAGCTGAGAAAAACATGGAGCGGCAAAAAAACATGACTAATAAGTTCTTCTGTGCAAAGAATTGGCTGCCATCTTGCCCACATTACAACAGTGAGTTCGCTTCAAAAGTTCCTGCTTGGTCGTAAAGTGCTTTGGGGTGTCCTGACATTACAAAAGTTGCTTTATAAATGCTATATTTTTTGTGAGCACAACACACATGAAAACAATGGGGCAACCCCTATGGTTACCTGGCGGCCTCTGTCTAACCCCTCAGCAAACAACTGGCACTTCATTCTTTAAAAATTGTGTTTGCTGCCTCTCAAATGCCCAGCCCACATTGCTTTCAAACAACCTGTGTGGACAAATGTATGACCAGAAGAAAATTTTATAAAGTTTATTTATTAGTGCCATAAGTAAGGTTTACATTAACACTGCAATGAAGTTACTATGGAAATCCCCTAGATGCCACAGTCTGGTAGCTGTTGAGGTACGCTGAGGGAGAAATTAGCACAGCCAATGTATCGAACCAGCACGTCTTTCGGACTGTGGGAGGAAACCAGAGCAACCAGGGGAAACCCACGCAGACACAGGGAGAACGTGCAGACTCTGCATAGATAGTGACCCAAGTCAGGAATCGAACCCAGGTCCAAATGTGTTAAACAGAGGCTTCTCTACTAAAGTCCTTCTAAAAATATTGCGAAGGTTATCTCTGCCTACAGTAAAGAAAGAGCTGCAAATTAAAGAAATGCACACTTGAAAAGATGAACATATTAGGGAAGAAGGAAGCCAAGGGACATTGGGCCATAAGATGAAGAATGTAATCCCTGAAATTATTGCAGCTATTAAAAATTAATTGAATATTTAAAAGTCAAGGTAAATTAAACCAACAAAGCAGTCCCTCAAAATATCAGGTTAAAATGCACACATTAGACAAACCACTAGTCCTCAAGCTCCAACTTGATATTTCTACACACCCCCCCGACCCCACCACCACCACACCCCAGCACAAAGATAGGAATAAGCACAGACAGAACCATTGTGTGTTGATTCAGAAGAAGGACTCCAAATACATTTTGCGGCAAAAGGCACCTTGCCTCACCTCCATGAGGAAAAAATCCACCTAAAAACACGTGAATCATAAGTCCTGGCAGGTATTATGGTTCAGGTCAGAACTTCCAAAGTATTTTACAGAGCCCACCTGGATCATAAGTTTTGCATCTTAAATTTGGTTAGGATAAGCATGAGATGTTTCACTTCCGCCATGATACAAATGACCCACTAGGGAGCTTTTATCAAAGAAAGCTTTTTTAAAAAATACAGTTAACATGTATCGTAAGAATATTAGCAATAACTTCTATCAATTACAAACAATACTAAAGCAACCACAATAATGTTTAATTGGGACAGCTCCTATATTCATTAACAAATATAGGAGCTGTCCCAATTAAACTAATCCTATAATCAAGACCATACAAACAGGTTCAATACAACTTAGACTCATGTTCATGTGATGCTGGAATTCAGTCCTTTGGACGAAGTCTGCAGTTCTCTGGAAAGACTCTGAACAGTTTGAAGTCAGAACAGCTTCCCAAAACACCAGGGGCTCTAGGCAAGCCACCAACAGCAGGTTTCCCCCCTTCAGAAAGGCAAAACCTTGCTTTCAAATGACCAGCAGAATTTCTAAACCCAGGGAGAGAGAGAAAGAGACTTCTTTTCAGCTCAATGTGCCTTTTAAAACTAAAACTCAAAACTTGCAGCCAAACAGAAAATGAAAGAATTCCTCTCACCTGACCTGCCAACCACTTTTTCTCCGAACAATGCAGAGTCATAACATCCCAATACAAATAAACGAACCCTATTTAAGCAGCAGTGAAAGGACATCTCCAAACCAGTGCCATAATGACATCAGCTAAGGCTGTGAACTGAGAAACACTGAAGCTACGAGAGCTGCAGAGATCATGATTTTAAAATAAAACTTCTCTTAAAGAGATGTTAACATCACACCGTAAACTCAATCCTAACCCCAACCCACCTCCCAACAAAAACAGGAATCAGACCCATTCCTGTCCATACACTGGGAAAACTCAGGGGTTACAATATTCCCTCAGGTACCTACTCTTCTCCTTTACTCATTTCTAGAATCATAGAACCTTACGGTGCAGAAAGAGGCCATTCGGCCCATCGAGTCTGCACCGACCACAATCCCACCCAGGCCCTACCCCCATATCCCTACACATTATACCCACTAATCCCTCTAACCTACACTACTCAGGACACTGAGGGGCAATTTTAGCACGGCCAACCAACCTAATCTGCACATCTCTTCCCTTTTTTCTCCTCTTCTCTCTCAACATCTCTCCTCATTCCGCTGAACCACCTCTTTCTATTTGCCACTTGTCCGCATCAGAATTCTTGATCCAATTCAATTACATTTCCTACCCAAGCTTGCATAACCTGAATACAGCACTTCTTCCTGATTCTTTAGGCTCGATTTTTCACAAGCTTTACGTGACATGAACCTCAAAATGGTGTTAGTATCCTCAGTGCCCCATTAACACAAGCAACATGGCTGTTGCAGTTTCCAAACGGGCTTACTGATTTGTGACCAAACTGCCAGCCTGTATCAGCCTACTGGAATATTGAAATCAGTCTTATACCACATAAATGGAGTTCCAAGTGCCATGTTTGATTGGAACTACTGGAAGTCTGCACTGCACAGGTTCCAATCAGTTCCACAGGCAATGGAGCTGAAGAGGCCTGACACGGGTAAACGCTGAACTCTTTTTTGTGGGCCTCAGGGGAACAACTATTTGAACAGCTTGGTGACATTTATCCTCAAGTCGAAGGCATGAGGAAGAACCACTTGGACTATCCACTGGAGAGTGCCACCCAATAGTGGAACTGTGCCCCTACAACATCAGAAAAAGGAGAGGCAATGGAAAATTGACAGCAGGGAAAAATATTTCACGCACTTCAAATGGCTATCTGTTACTTTCTATGTTGTATGTAGCATATCAAAGAAACATAGAAGACAGAGGCAGGAGGAGGCCATTTGGCCCTTCAAACCTGCTCCGCCATTCATCATGGTCATGGCTGACTGTCATTTATTTCGACAAAGAGAAACGTCCTTTTGAAATGTTAGTAAAATTGAAGATCATACCATTAAAGAGACAGTGACTACATGAGTACTAAATTGGCTAAGGGACAGAAAGTAGGGAGTATTTGGTTGTTCTGCAGAATGTACATCAAACATGTAGTCTTGTCTCCCAACAGTCAGTATTAGTACTTTCTGATGAGCACTTGGGTATACAGTATACAAGGCATAATTTTAAAATTTTGAATGACTCTGAAATATCATCAACAGTGGAGAAGATAGTCCTAGACTTCAGGAGGACGTATCACGGAATCACAGAATTGTTGCAGCACGTGACGATACCAGCCAGAACTCTCTGGCCATTTCACGTCAGTGAGATTATCTGATCCCGCTACAATGAATGGAGACTTGGCTGATATATAGGTCATTAATATATGGTCTGGAAGAACAAGGATCTTAATACCAGCCCCAAAGCATTTGACATAATGAAATGGACAGGCATGTGGCAAACGAATTTAATGTGGAAAATATGACGTAATTCATTGTGATTGCAAGAATGAGCGCAATATTAACTACATTATACATTTTAAAAGGGGTGCAGGAACAGAGAGACTTGGGGCATGTGCACGTAAGTCTTGAAGGTGTCAGGGGCAAGTTGAGAAAGCTGCTCAAGCGGCATATGAGATCCTTGGTTTTACTGAAACATAGACCTAATTTTAACTCTGTGCACACAAGAATTAGGAGTAAGATTAGGTCATTCAGTCCCCTGGAGTCTGTACGGCCATTCAATAATATCATTGTGGCCTCAACTCCACTTTCCTGTCCATCTCCCATAACCCTTGACTCTCTTGTTGATCAAAAATGTAAAAGGATGGGTTTTGAGAAAGTTGGAATATCACCCATAGAGGTAATAAAGGAATATTAAATCTTTAAGAAAAACTAGTTAGAACCCAGCTGGAATATTGCAGCCAAGTCCAGGCAACATAGATGAGGAACAATACTATGGTCTTGGAGATAGTACAGATGAATTTTTACTAGAATTGTAGCAGGGATTGAAGATATCAGTTACATGGAGGGGTTGCAGAAACTAGTATTGATCTCTTTGAAGCACGGATGTTTAATAGATGTTTCCAAAATCTTGAAAGGTTATGATAGAGCAAATAAAGAAAAATTTTATTTTTATTCATTTATGGGGTATGGGCATCACTGGCTTGGCCAGCATTTATTGCCAGTCCCTAACTGCCCTTGAGAAGGTGGTGATGAGCTGCCTTATTGCACCGTTGCAGGCTGTGTGGTGTAGGTATACCCACAGTGCTATTAGGGAGGGAGTTGCCCAGGAATTTGACCCAACAATAGGTAAGGGGCGATATATTTCTCAGTCAGGAAGGCAAGTGACTTGGAGGGGGACTTCCATGTGGTGGCATTCCCATGTGCCTGCTGATCTTGTCTTCTGGATGATAATGGTCACAGGTTTGGAAAGTGCTGCCTAAGGATCCTTGGTAAGTTCCTGCAGTGCATCTTGTAGGTGGTACACACTGGTCACTGGTTATTGGTGGTGGAGAGAGTGAATGTTTGGGGATGGAGTGCTAATCAAGACGGCTACATTGTCTTGGATGGTGTCAAGCTTCTTGAGTGTTGTTAGAACTGTACTTATCCAGGCAAGTGGGGAGTATTCCATCACACCCCTGACTTGTGCCTTGTCGATGGTGGACAGGTTTGGGCAGTCACAAAGTGAGTTACCCATCACAGGATCCCTAGCCTCTGACCTCTTGTCGCTAAAGTATTTATATGGATAGTGCAGTTCAATTTCTGGTCAAGGGTAACACACACAAAACCACCAACCCCCCCTTTTCCCCCCCAGGATGTTGATAATGGGGAATTCAGCAATGTTAAGTCATTGAATGTCAAAAAGCAATGGTCAGATTCTCTCTTGCTGGATATGGTCATTGTCTGGTACTCGTGCGGTGCGAATGCTTACTTGCTACTTGTTAACACAAGCCTGGATATTATCCAGGTCTCACTGTATTTGGTCATGTAATGCTTCACTGAACACTGCACAATCACAGTTTCTAGGGTAGGAGGGTCAACAACCAGACATAAATGTAAGGTAATTGGCAAAAGAGTCAGAGGCGACACAAGGAAATCAATTTATACTGCGAGTTATAATCATCACAAATCCAGAGCTACAGAGAAAGAACATGGAAATGGGGCTAATCAGATACCAAGACACTTCTTTCAAACGGCAAAAGCACAATCAGCTGAATGGCTTCCTTCTGTTGTCCATCCCTTCATGATCCTATTCCATGTAGTGGATGAACAGATTGTCAAAATAAATAGCCTGCACAGAAGATATGCACTATAAAAGTTCCCGTACCACTACACAGTGACAGCATCTGTAATTAAAAACTGTGGATGAATGACTTAAGATGGCAAAAAATTACAGGTTTATTCTTGTGCATGATGTGATGTCAGAACATGAGAAATCACAAGAGTAATTCTCTTCCGAAATGGTACTTGGAAAAGTATTTCATGTATTGCACATATCACACTTACAAAGCCACATAGCACGGAGCGCATTAAAGAAAGTGATTCAGTCTTTGGGTTTGGGGCAATGCGGCAGTTATGAATGCCTATGCAACTTAACAAAATCAACAGAAATCGATATTACGCATCAGTAATTTAATTTTTCCAACTATTACTTGTGTTTATTATTGAGAGGTAATTGCTCAGGCAAGAAAAGCAGTGATAAAGAAGTATGGCTGGTACTTATGCTTCACTCAAGACTCTGCTTAATCAATGTATCTTGGAATTCCCATTGCTTCTATGAGCTCCTATGCAGAAGCCAGGTCTATCTGGCAAAACACACAATCCTAATGGCAAACCAGCCAACCTGTCTTCTCAATATGAGAGAAGATTAGCATGACATTATAGGTGCTAACAAAGGTGTCATTTTTCACCAAGAGATCAAACTATTGAATCTGTTGGCATATTCTGACCTAAGACCCTATATATTCATTAACTTCAGCAAACCTGAATATAAAGCCGGCAACACCTGGGCAGTTCACAGACAACGCAAAGAGCTTGCACTTATTACAAACTGTCGGAATATAAAATCATGCCTTTGGCTGAACAAACACTTTCTTCTCCACCCCCACCCAAATGTAGCAAATGCTAAACTGCCATCGTGTCAAGTAAACTACAGAGTGAAGTGCATTAGAAGCACCACAGAACAACATCACAGTGTGGCGGGTGCAGATTCTCTCCTCAGTTATTCCATCAAATTACACAGAATCTATAGCACAGAAAAAGAGCATTCAGACCAACTGGTCGATGCTGGTACTTACCCTTCACACAAGACTCTGCTTAATCAATGTATCTTGGAATTCCCACTGCTTGAGTGAGCTCCTGCGCAGAAGCCAGGTCTATCTGACAAAACGCACCATCCTAATGGCAAATCAGCCAACCTGTCCTCTCGATATGAGAGAAGATTAGCAGCTAACATAAAAGGCAATTTTAAAATCTTCCATAAACATGCTAAAAGGTAGTGTGAGGAGGGGTGGGCTGATTAAGGACTAAAAAAGAGATGTAAGCAAATAGGCTGACAGACCAAACGAGTGCTTTGCATCTGTCTTCATCAAGGAAGAAGATAGTATTCAAGTCAGAGTGAAAAATTAGATAGTTGAGATACTGGATGGGTAAAAATTGATGATGAGGTGATACTTGAAAGTATGCACCGATTATGTACATAAAGTTCCTAAATCATGTTGATAGGGAGATATTTGTGTTAATGTTAGTGAACTGGTAATCCCAGGCTAATACTTTGGGGATATGGATTCAAATCCGACTATGGCAGCTGGTGGAATTTAAATTCAATTAATAAAACATGGAATTGAAAGCCAAATCACTGTAATGGTTACCATGGCAACTGTCATAGTTTGTCGGAAAACCCCATCTGGTTCACTAATGTTCTTTAGGGAAGGAAATCTGATCTAGCCCACGTGTGACTCCAGAGCCACAGCAATGTAGTTGACTCTCAACTGCCCTCTGAAATGGGCAAGCCACTCAAATCAAGGGAAATTCGAGACGGGGCAACAACTGCTGGCCTTGCCAATGACATCCATATCCCATTAAAGATTAAAAGTATTGGTTGCATTCGTGGATGTGAGGGAAGAAAAAGTGAAAATTAAGGCAGTACTGGCCAAAATTTTCCAATCTTCCTTTGATTCCTGGACAGTCCCAGAGGTCTGGGATAAAAGGGAGTATGGATAAACCCATCATTTAGAGGCAGTTTGTCCCTTCTAAAGAGAAGCTTGCATTGACTAAAAGCAGGAGGATGCTGACCATTACTGTTGCAAATGGAGGGAAGGGCAATGGAGCACCAAGACAGAGCAAGGGCTCTGCAGTTCAAAGGTTCAGCACTGGAGCCCTTAGCCATGGAGGTGAATAGAAGAGATGCCATGGGTGGAATTTCCCCATCCCACCTGCCACTTGGATCATAGCGGACAGGGGGGCAGACCATGCAAAGATCCATTGACCTCGGGTGGGATTTTCCAGTCTTGGGCAAGTGCCGTCAAGGGCTGCCTGCTAAAGAGAATGAGCACATTTGATCATCTGCTGCAATCTGGCCCTGTAGACCTGGCAACCATGCAGGAGAAGTTCAATAGCTTCACACAGGTGGTCAGTGAATGCATCATCACATGACATCTCCTATCCACTACATTTTCACCACTTGCCCACCAACAATCTCCAATACACAGGACTCATGTCTAATAGGCAGATACTCATTACACCCTCACACACCTTCCAATACTGCCAGTCTCATACTCACCTCTCGCTGCCTCCACATACTTCCAGCTATTCAGTTATGGCAGGGATATCAATCAAATACAATGCAACACAATCACATTCCATTGTTCTCTTGCAGGACAGGGTAATATAAATCATAGAAACACTACAGTGCAGAAGGAGGCAATTTCTCCCATCAAGTCTGCACCAACAACAACCCCACCCAGGCCCTATCCACAGCACCCCACAATTTACCCCTCTAATCCCTCTAACCTGCGCATCCCAGGACACTAAGGGGAAATTTAGCACGGTCAATGCACCTAACCTGCACGTCTTTGGACTGTGGGAGGAAACCGGAGCATCCAGAGGAAATCCATGCAAACACGGGAAGAACATGCAAATTCCATAGGCAGTGACCCAAGCCAGGAATTGAACCCAGGTCCCTGAAGGAGGCAGCAGTGCTAACCACTGTACCACTGCGCCGCCCAAAACTCTGTGAGCCAGATGTGATGTGAATACGCAACCTTCTAATCTGGAGTCAAACGCACTACCAGCCCACAAACCAACTAATATGCAATAGAAGAGCGTAAAGCTAAATCAGGAGGGGACAGGCATGAGTTAATTCCCTGAATCTAATGAGGAGATGGTGTTGTGCATCGTGGGGCTAGCTGTGACTGAGACCTAGCACCAAGTGTCACTGATAGTATTCAGGATAAAAGTATATTCCTGCCTTATTTCCCTTCTCAACTTTCTCGTTCTGTTATCTGGCAAGGTCTGCAATCAACAGATAGTGTGACCTTAGATCTACTGAGTTACACCCCAATGATCTTATCTTATGCTATCTAAGGGAATGCTTTGGGGAGTTGGGTTTGAATCCCACCACAGCAGATGGGGAAATTTAAATACAATGCTTAAAAAGTCTAGTGATGACCATTGTCATAAAACCCCATCTGGTTCACTAACATCCTTTAGGGAAGGAAATCTGCCATCCTTATCTGGTCTGACCTATATGTGACTCCAAAGCCACAGCAATATTGTTGACTCCTAAATGCCCTCTCAATTACCGTAACAAGCCACTGAGCTGAAAGGCAATAAATGCTGGCCCAGCTAATGACACCTACATTGCATGAATAATTTTTTTAAAAAGTAAGACCAGTGATTCTTCGGGATAAAACCAAATGATCGTGGATGCTGGAATCTGAAACAAGAACAAAAAATGCTGAAAAATCTCAACAGGTCTGACAGCATCTGTGGAGAAAGAACAGACAACTTGGTCTGGAAATAAATTAAGCCAGCACTACCCACATTGTGCAAACAAAAGGAATAAATGTACACATCAAGTTATTGAAACAAGTGTCAAATCAGCAGGAGTAGCTGTTTAACATCACGAAAGAACTTCTTCTGAAGCTTCCAGTGCAGGCACAGAGTGCCCAGGGCAGTGCCCTTTGTGGTATTGGCCACCATACCACAAGTAGACATAGCACCATTCTGTAGCCAACAGCAGCAGTGCGACAGAACCCAATTTCAGGACCGTTATCTTAAAGTTGCAACCTGGTCAGTCAGGAATAAAATCAGAAGGTATTTCTTCACACAGTGGGTCAGAAAATTCTGGAAATGTTTCTCCCCAAGAGACTGGATGCTGCGTCAATTGAAGCTTTCATGACTTAGATCAATAATGTGGAGGCAGAAGCACTCTCAGGAAAGCAGTTGTGGATTGGGCTATCAGTAGTGATTCCGAACCCATCCCCGCTTTCTGGCAACAGTCAGATGAAACAAGACTGTTTGAAGCCTTGGTGTCGTATCTGACCCCAAGATGAGCTCTCAACCATATCTTCATGATAATGGTCATCTATATATTTCATGATAGATGAAATATCATCTATCTCTACCTCAGCAACATCAACCGACTGTCTCTGCTCATGAGGCTGAAACCCTCATTTATGTCACTATTGCCTCTAGACTTGACCAGTCCTACACACTCCTGGCTACTCTTCCAAATTCTACACTCCGTAAACATGAGGTTGTCCAAAGCTCTGCTGCCTATGTCCTTACTCGGGCCGGGTCCCATTCACCATCATGTCTTGTGCTCACTGACCTTTATTAGCCCCTATTCAAGCAAGCCTTGGTTTTAAAGTTCTTGTCCTTGCTCTCCAATCTTTCCTTTGTGCACCATTTGTAGTTAAACTGTAAACACATTCTTTATAAACAGCCCTCAAAATTATGTTACACATAACACAGAGAGAATTTATTTCCCCCAAGGATATCTATGGAAATGGATACAGCAAGATAAAGTCTGCCAAGGGTTTTATTTTATTTTCTATATGTTCCACATGCTCAGCATATATAACCGTTTGCATCGGTACTAAAATGCATGCTACGAAATAATAAAAATAGGTGTCATGTCACCATTATGGGTACAATATAAACTTGAACAGACAATACAAGCAGTGTAGATTTTTTTAAAAAGCTGTAGTTCGTTGCCAAAACTTTAATTTCTCTGAACTGCCAACAAACATTTCAGTTTCCCATTGGATGCTCACCTCACATAACCCATGACCTGCGTTTATATCTACTTAGGTTTGTGTGCTTTAAAAAAATGTTATTTTGCGTTAGTCACCACAGAAAAATAAAAGCAGAGGCAAAGACATTATAAAAATCTGAAATCTTGACCACCGCTTCCTATCCATATTATCTCCACCAGCTCCACAACCCTCCGAGATATCGGAGCTCCTTTCATTCTGGCTTCTTAAGCATCCACAATTTTAATCGTTCCACCACTGCTGGCTGTGCCTTCAGTTGCCTAGGTGCTGAGCACTGGAATTCCCTCCTGCGATAACCCCCAGACTTGCATGGGGAATCACTGATTGACCTCCCTGTTGGACACATAGAATATGAGCTCCTTGGAGATTGGTAATTAACTAACCAAGCAGAGCTCGTATATCAAGCCCTTTGTAAAGCAGGCCCCTGAGTGGGTCCATTGTTGTGCAGTCCCAGTTTGTACCTGTTTGTGTTCACCACAGGCTTGTGGTATTACTTTACTTCATTTTGTACAATAAAGCACCGTTCCTTAAAGCTGACTCCTGGAGTTATTGTACTTCCTTACACATCTCTGCCTCTTTGCTTTCCTGCTTAAAGACATTCGTTAAAACCTACCACATCAAGCAAGTATTTGGCCATCTAACGTAATATCTTTTGTGGATGGGCAGCATATTTTACTCCCTAGACCATTTTAACACATTAGAAGTACTCTACAAATGTAAGTTGTTGTTGATAGATTTTCTTTAGGCTAAGGATATCAAGAGAAATGGAACATGATGGGTGAATGAAGTTAAGGTACGGATTAGTTGCAGTCTATTTGAATGGTGAAAGAGGCTCAAGGGGCTAAAGGGCGTACTCCTGCCAAATCATCTGGCAACTCAGTGATGTGAGTTTGGACAAAGGATGAATTTCTACCTCAAAAAAAAGTTTATTTGTCATCACAATATACATCTATCAGAGGGTACAAATAGCTTTGTTAGGGAAAAATGATCGCTTAAGTACATTCCTTTCCAAAATGATTGCTATCATTACCCCTCCTCACCCGCTCCACAATACACTGCAGAAACTAATCAGAATATATTAAAATGAATAATTCACACTGTTAATTAGCTCAATGACAGATACCATTGTGGGCCTCGATCACCACTCTCATCTGTGCCAGCTTCCTTCGCATGAACTGATACTTCAGAATGGGGGAAGGGAAGAGATTTGGAAATTATGTGTAGCAAAACTGTAAAGAGATTATTCATAAACAGCCTCAAAATTATTTTATACATAACACACAATGGCAACGTCCCCAAGGATATCCAACTATATAGCACACTTTTTATCATGCAGCATCCAAGAGTTATTGTTTGATTTTTTTTTAAAAAGCTTCACCTAGTCTGCATTACCTGTAACCATTTGCACCTACACTCAAATTCATACTATAAATTAATAATCGTGTTATGGCACCATTATACATGTAACCTTGAGCAGACAACAGAACACAGCACTTTTAAAAATCAAGGGTATGTTGCCTAAATTCAAACTTGCCCAAGCTGCTAAATGATGCTCCTGAATATCTTAAGATGCTCACCACATCACAGCTCATAGAATCCTACAGTACAGAAGGAGGTTATTCAGCCCATCAAGTCTGCACTGACCACAATACCAATCCCCATCACCCCATACATTCACCCTAGCCAGTCCCATTGACACTAAGGTGCAATTTAGCATGACCAATCCACACATCTTTGGACTGTGGGAGGAAACCACAGCACCAGGCGGAAACCCACACAGACACAGGGAGAACATTCAAACTCCACATAGACAGTGACCCAAGCCAGGAATTGAACCCGGGTCCCTGGTGCTGTGAGGCAACAGTTAACCACTGTGCCACCCTGCCACCCTATCATCCTCAAGTCAAACCTTCACCGCATACAACCATAGATTCCATCCATATCTGGGTACTTTTGTGTGTGCGTTTTCTAAAGTTTTTTGTGTAAGAAATGTCACCACCAAAAATTAAAATCTATTAAGGTTTTTGGCTTTCCCTTTATTCCCTCTGAAGAGAGAATCTTCTCTCTGAAGAGGGAATAAAGAGAAAGTCAAAAATCTTAATAGATTTATTGTAATAACGCATGTACCTATTGAATTATTGATATGTGGACAATGCAATGGTGACCAGACACACACTGTGCACTGGAACAGATCGGAAGATCAACCGGCAACAATGTACACTAGCACTGATTGTACGTGCATTGAGATTTAAGCAAAGGTTTCTTGGAGGTGTGAACTTCTTGATATCAAGCGTCACTTAAAACAGGATGTGCAGTATTATAAAAATTAATTATAAACAAGACCATTTTTTCCACAATTACTACACTATGGAATGAATCAATAAATCAGTGGGATATGGATGCGACACAAATGGTTGGTTGGGGAGGAGAGAGACTCACTGTATTCTCAATAAACTGCAACTCTCCCTTGTCAATGACAGGCTGGAGACACACGTTGTTGAGAGAGGGATGTGGTGGAGAGGGCGCTGAATAATAATAATAATAACACTGCCTGTCAGCCTGACGGTCACAGTGCTGGGCTGGGGAAGGGAATTGTTTGTTTGAATTGTTAACACATTTTCAGAAGCAGCGCCCTTACCCAGTCCTCGAAGTGCCTGCTGCCGTTCTGTAGCAGATCCTCGAACTGAATGGTGCAGTTGGCCACAAAGTCGTCGTAGCCGATGGGCGCATCGTGGAAGACGGCCAGCTCGATTTTCCTGCCGTTGCACACGTCGGTAACGAACTCGTCGTTCCAGGCGGGGCTGTTGGTCTTCTGCTTGGTGGAGGTCTGGCCGATCCGCGAGTCGTCCACGTTCAGGGCGATGTAAGGGTCCAGCTGGAAAGTCTGGGGCCTGGAGCCCACGGCATGTCTCAGGGACCAGGGAGTGGGTTTCAGATCCACAGCCTCACTGATCTTGATCTTCAGCAACCCATTGAAGACCACCATCGCTCCGGCTGCGGAGACTGGGGGGGGGGGGGGGGGTTGGGGGATAGAGAGAGGAAAATCCGCCGAGGAGCCCGCCACTCACTCCCTGAACTGCCCCTTATTTGAGTTCAAAGCGATCTCTCTCTCCCTCTCTATCTGTGTCTCAGTGTGAGTGGATGTTTTTTTTTGGGGGGGGTCTCTCTTTCTCCCAGTCTGTAGACTTCTCCGCACAAGTTGATCCAGGGAGAGGGGTGGGGTGGTGGGGGGGGGAAACAAATTTATCAAAATTATAAGAAAATAACCACCCCCCCAGCAACCCCCCCTTCTCCTCCTCCCAGCACAGAACAACTCCCCACTGAAAGGGAGGGTGCTTGGCAAATTGGGGAGGATGGGGGGAGAAGGGAGGTGGAGAATTAAACTAATTAAAACAGCCCGATGGAAAGAAAGCAGGGCTCTCCTTCTCCCCGTCTAGCGGTCCGCATCGCGTTCTCTTCCTCCCCTGCCCTTCAGATCCACACACACACTGTGCATGAGGGATTTTCAGGCAGGAAATCCACTTCTTTCTTTCTCTCTCTCTCTCTCTGGGTTTGTGTCAAAAACACATTGGATTTGTGTTGTTTTAAGCACAGGTACAATCACACACACGCACACACACAGAGAGAGAGACGGATAGAGAAATGGGATCCTCGCCACTACCTGTTTCCTTTTCTGTTGTTGTTGTTTCTTAGCTGCTGTTGGGAACTCGCAGAGCCAAACTGCAGAGGCTTGTTGTTGTTGGTGGTGGTGCTAGTGGCTGCGGTGATTTCCTACACACTCTGTCTCTCTCTCTGTTGTCTCTCCTTCCCTTCCCTCCCCCTCTCTCTCTCCCTCTCTCTCTCCCGTCCCCTCCTCCACTGTTGGCCTTGATGCAGGAAATGCGCAAAAGACGTCAGAAAGTCCTCTAAGGCTGAGCAGAGTGCTGTGCCATTACTACAGCAGCAAGGCAGCACCCAGGCACAGTCACTGCTTGCTAAACAACCGCACACAGCAGCGACTCCTTCTATCACTGTAGCGGATCCGCACAAAGCCACTGATTTAATGAATGAACGCCGTTCAGATATCCAATATCTGCATAGTGCGAACAGTAGTAACCAGCTGCATTTACACCAATGATTAGGCTGTAAAATCCACGAACCACCAAACACTAAGTGATCAGTCATTATGGCAAGAAATTACTTTTTTCCATTTGGTTTTCGATATTATTTTCCCCTTTGCAACCCCGAAAGACCACTGTCTGCACAGAACAAATGCAAATACATGTTGCATTTCATATGTAACATCCGAAATATCTATTGTAACATTTCCAAAGATTAAGTGCGATCCAGGACATTTTGGAAAAGTATACAGAATTTACTGAATACACCTCAATTTGCCCATTGAAACATTACCTGTTGAAATTAAAGCCAAGCATTGTAACCCCTGCCCCCGCCCCCGATGTTTTTAAATGTTGGTGTCGAAATCTTACAGCGGTCCTTAGAGGATAGGCGCAGATAGTTTTTTTACACAAAAATATATTTTGTGGGATTTCCCATTCTCATTACAATATCTGCAGGAAGGAAGTCAACTCATACACAGATATTAATAGAAATATAGCTGATTCATAAACTCCAGTGATCCATGCTCTTAAGTGAATAGTAAATAGCTATTTAAATTTATTTCTAAAAGTTGCCGCACGTTTTAGATGCGAAGGCGAGGCAATCCCAAATTACGGCTGACATTTTTATTTTGGTTGGAAACGCAGTCATTGCATCCGATTTATTTTATTAAGTTCTATCTGGGCATTCCCATTCGCCAAACCGGCAGGTCTGAGGGCAATCTGCTCAAAGGGTTACTGCTGTGGTAGGAACCGTACGACTCCTGCACCTCCCACACCCCTCCCTGTAGTACAATGTCTCTTTCCATGAAGCATTTCCATCCATACGATGACAGAATGCAGGGTGTTGCTGTGCGGAGAAACTGCAAGAAAAACACATGTTCCATTATCAGCTGGTTCGACATGAAGGCATTGCACCTTCAGGGCCATGTTAGGTTTAATTACGTTTTGTTTTGCAGCACATCTGTGAGAAATATAGGGCTGAGGAAAGAGTTGGAGAGATTATTATTTAACCATAAAGCCGAAGCTTTAGTGGCGAACAATTTCTGATGCAATAAAACCTCTGGCATGGTGATGTACAGATGCTTTGGTGTTCATTGTAATCATGGCCTGTACAAATCTGCAGCACTTCAATGTTAACACATATGCCAAAATAATATAAGCACAGAGAAACGGCCAGAAAGCCGATTGTGCAAATGGGGCTGACATCCTCCTGGGGTGATAAAGGCACAAACATTCAAATGCGTTAAAGGCCTAAAGCCTGACAATCGCATAGGTTAGGACTCAACCCAAATGATCTCAATCCACATGCAGGATTTGTAAATAATGGATTGACTTTATACAAAATGCGATAACATTGTATTAGTGGAATATTTGTGACTTACTGACTGATCCAGCAACATCCTGGTGCGCTGGCTGATCATTTGTACATCAGTTAAAGGACAAACGAGGCAACAAATTCCATATGAACCAAGGTCACGGATCAGCCATGATCTCATTGTATGGTGGAACAGACCCAAGGCGCAGAAAGGTCTTCTCCTGTCACTAGGTTGCTATGTTCCTATGTAGTGTGAGTAGCCGATGGAATGTGTAACATCTTAAGAACATTCAGAGATTAGCAAAGACCATTAAGTCCTTCAATGTTCATCCTGTATTAATAACATCAGGATAACAAATTGCATTTTGAATAACTTCAATATTTTTTGCCTCTGTTATCATATTTGGCATATTATTATAAATATTTATCATGCTGCGAGTGAGTCAAATTTCCCTGGGATGTATTTTTCACTAATTCTTTAGTACGTTGAAAAAACAATGGGATTGCTTCTCCCTATCATTTTGCAGACTTCAATGAAGCCTTGTTATTGCCTGTGGAAACAAAGAAAGGTAGGAGGGTGAAAGTGCATTACATCTGGATTTGATCTTCATCACATAAAATAAATGAGGGACATTTTTTAACCCTCCAATTTTCCACTTGCTCTTCTATTGCTTTGTTGATGCTATCTGTACAAATATTGCAAATCAGCAGTGCCTTTGCTGGTCTTTTATACTTCAGCCTAGGCAGTTTGGGTTGCCAGGTTACTTGAAAGAGAATGGCTTGGGGGTTGGAGAGGGGGCCGGAAGGAAATAACAGTTAAGCCAGATTTTGCCATCATCCATCTATCTGCAATTCTGTTTGAATCATGAGATAGCAAACAGGGACAGGTACAATGAATGATTTTTCACTCCCTAGCCAAAGAACAAAAAGACTGATTGTAGTTCTGTTAGCTCCATTCCTGCTGCGATCAGCTAACTGAGCACAAAGCTGGGAACCATTTGGAAAAAAACGTCCTCTTCTGTGTGCCTGGAGTATGCTGGAAGCACATACAGTGAATTTTTCCTACATCCAAGGCTCTCTTCCATTTATTTGAATGAGTGACAAATCATTTGTTATTGTTGCTGTGCAGTTTTGTGATATATGTTCCTGGCACTGGCTAGGAGTGCAGAAACAGCACTTATATGCACACCTTCCTGGTTTGAAACTGTTGAGATCAATAAAACACCCTGTTGTGCTTTTGCTACCTGAGCTGTTGGATAACTCTTTTAAAATCATGAATGACAAGGCACATATATGTCAGGTGTTAACCACTTCTGTGCTTAACTGACACAAATTAAAGCAATTGCTTCCGTGATAAAAATATTTTGAACACCTAGCCTCCAGAGTTTATTACGTCATTGTTGTAACAACATTTTATGTACTTGTTTTAATTCGCACTTAATGTTAGAAGTAACAGTTAGTTGCAGCATTATTGGGAATAAGAGTTGCAAAAGAATGATCAAAAATGAATATTCTAAATAATTTATTTTGTAAAATATCAGTGATTAATCACCATGTTATTGTTTCAGCAGTAATCTTATTTTTAAAAGTAAAAGTTTTTTTATTAGTCACAAGTAGACTTACATTAACACTTCAATAAAGTTACTGTGAAAATCCCCAAGTCACCACACTCTGGCACCTCTTGGGGTACACTGAGGGAGAATCCAATCCATCTAAGCTGCACATCTTTGGAGTGTGGGAGGAAACCATGCAGATTTGGGGAGAACATGCAGACTCCACAAAGACAATAACCTGGGAATCAAACCCAGGTCCCTGGTGCTGTGAGACAGCTGTGCTAACCACTGTGCCACTGTGTCGCCCAATGAGGTTGTGCTTTAATGAGGTTGTGCTCTAGTTTTGTTCACCACATTCCTTCACACATGCATAGATGTTCTATCAACATGAGCTCATCAGCTTTAGTATAAACATATTTGTTGATTTATTCATGTACATAAAGTTCCATTTATTTCTATTTGAATTTGTTTTAGAGAGAAAATTCTAAAACCGTGTCCATGAAAAATTCTGGAAGTTACATACTTAAATGATTTAAGTAAAAATAATTCATATTTTTATAGCTCTTTTATTATAGCCCAAAGTAATGAAGTAGTTCTTAAGGATGGGTTGCAATCAATTTAACAAGTACAACATTTGCTGTCATTGTCCTGCATAGTTTGATATTCAAGAATTTTATATCATTTTTGCAATGAGTTCTACAGTGAGTGATGAGACCTTCATTTGGTCATTGAGCATTCCCAAATTGAACAGTGAATCCTGGATACACCAGGCTGAGAATCTTAATGTCTCAAGTGAAACTTTCTCAGCCGCTGTTTATATTTGGCATCAGCAATCCAACAAATCTCACGTTATTCAAATTCAAAGTTTATTTATTAGTCAAAAGTAGGCTTACATTAACACTGCAAAGAAGCTACTGTGATAATCCCCTAGTTGCCAAACTCCAGAGCCTGTTTGGGTACACTGAGGGTCAATTCAGCATGGCCAATGCATCTAACCAGCACATCTTATAATTCTGGGAGGAAACCAGAGCACCTGGAGGAAAGCCACACAGATACAGGGTGAACGTGCAAACTTGGCATAGACAATGACTCAAGTCGGGATTCAAACCCGAGTCATTGGTGCTGTGAGGCAGGAGTGCGAACAATCTTTATCACGCCTTTGTTATATAATCAGTTTCAATATGTCTGCATTTGAGGAGTGATGAATACATCTAATCTTGTGGTGAAGCAGGGTTAAGGGCAATGATGCACAGATGTAACTCAGTCCCCATTTAATTCTATATCTCCCACACAAGTTTCAATGTTCACATTTATAATGGAATGTGACGATGTAAACTGAGCTGTAAACCATGTAAACTGTCATGACAGCCTCTTGCAAGTGGTGACCCAACAGTGCCTCCATTGGTGGGAGGATATAATTAGGATGTGACAACTTAGGATAGTGTTTACATTATAGAAATGGACACAGAATATAACAGATTACATCTGTGCCAATTTCCTGCCAACCTTTTTTCTATTACAAATCCTGATGTCCACATTTATGATAGCAACTGTCTGTGCAAACATTGAAATGGCACTGCCTCTTCAGTCGAGCTGTCCAAGCACCACCAATGGTAGAAGGGTGTAATTACAGTGTGTCATGGTTATACCGTCATCTTGCTATGGAAATCAGAGATATGAGTAATAATGGCAATTTAAAATAGAAGACAGAATGAGTTGGCTCACAGGCTCATGTGGAGCAGAGAAGTGCGCGAACCTCTCTTCACTTGAAAAAGACATTTGATTTTGATCCCCTATATCCAACTCCAAAGGAAACTGATTAGTAGATGGCATGGTGGCACAGTGATTAGCACTGCTGCCTCACAGCGCCAGGGACCCAGGTTCAGTTCCAGCTTTGGGTGACTGTGCTGAGTTTGCACATTATTCCTGTGTCTACGTAGGTTTCCTCCAGGTGCTCCTGTTTCCTCCCACAGTTCAAAGATGTGGGGGCACACATTCCCATTCCGCCCGCCACAGGAATCATAATGGGTGAGGGGCGGACCGTGGAAAGTTCCATTGACCTTGGGAGGGATTTTCCGGTTTCAGGGTGAGCGCGGTCAGAAAATTCCACCTGCACAGTTTAGATTGATTGGCCGTGCTCAATTGTCCCTTAGTGGCAGGGGGATTAACTTTGTAAATCCATAGGATTAGGGGGATAAGTCTTGGGTGGGATTATTGTCGCTGCAGACTCAATGGGCTGAATGGCCTCCTTCTGCACTGCAGGGATTCTATGATTCTAGACATCCCCCCCCCCAAAAAAAACCTGAATGGTTTGGTGGGGAAATAGTGAAATGTAGAAATAACACACTCAAGACCATGACCGGAGCATGGTGTCAAAACCAGGTCTATAAACTTCTAATGTATTCAAATGCTTGTTTAGTCTGCTGATGTAAAATATAACAGTAAGAAGTCTCACAACACCAGGTTAAAGTCCAACAGGTTTATTTGGTAGCACAAGCCACTAACTTTCGGAGCCCTGCTCCTTCATCAGGTGAGGGGCAGCGCTCGGAAAACTACCAAATAAACCTGTTGGACTTTAACCTGGTGTTGTGAGACTTCTTACTGTGTTTACCCCAGTCCAACGCCGGCATCTCCACGCCGTAAAATATAGCGCCAGTTTTAAAATGAAGCGTTTTGGCACAGTTTTTATATTGCCAGCAACCTTTGACCCACTGTAAAAGAGAACACCAGCATTATTTGTAAATCACACAATTCTCGCCAAATGATTATACCAAAGCGGCCTGTAATATCAATCCTGGGGTTTATAAGATTGGACTCAGCAAAGTGGTCAATTGGGGATGCTTGCAATCCGGTTTTGCGAGCGGTTTCAGTTGATGGGCAATTTGCTCTCTAATCCTGCTATAGGAAGGGGACATGTCTGACTGGGGTTTGTTGATCCGCAGCGCCCACCAGCGGTTTCCAATTCATAGCCGGGACTCTTCGAATGGGGACGCGACCGATACAGCAGGGCGGCCAGTAACAAGCACATCGCAACTGTTGCTGCATCCAGCAGACCTGTCAACCAAGCAGCACTCAAACTGGACCCAAAAATACTCGAGAAGGAGCCCTAATCCCGAGAGACAAATTTGGTTTGGATTAGATTAAAGTTCAACGTACTGAGTTCTGGGATAACTGGAATTCGTAGATTAATTGGGGTTTGAATCGGCGTTTTCTCTTAATTTTTTTGTTCCCACCATTATCTTAAATGAATCAATTATTCCGCGAGGTGGTTGTTTATTTTAGGAAAGCTTACCCCACCTGTACAAGTTCCCCTTCGAGTGGTTCTGACTAAATAAACTATAGCTTCCAGTGCACCCGTTTTAAACAGGAATGTAAAGACGTGTATGTAATTCGTCCACCGCAGGGACACATCTCAAGGTGTTTCAGGGGTGAACAACCTCGAATTAGAAGGTGCAATCACCATCTGAAAGGGCTAAAAATCAGCTCCTGGCTTTGTAACTTTTGAAAAAGGAATGAGATGTTTTTGGATGAATGGGTAGAGATTGTCAGTTCTGGTGGACAACACCCAGATTTGGTACTGCCCCCTCATTTACTAGTTGTAGTGTAGAGCTGCTTGTCTATTTTTGTTCATTTGTGGAACATGGGTGTCACTGGCTAACCAGTATTTATTGTAAGAAGTCTCACAACACCAGGTTAATGTCCAATAGGTTTATTCGGTCACAAAAGGCACTAGCTTTCGGCGCACTGCTCCGTCATCAGGTAAGTGGGAGTTTTGTTCACTAACTGTCCTGTCTGGAGACAATACACATCTCTTTAAACTGTGCTTAACGTTCTCTCCACTCACATTGTCTGTACCTCTGAGACTTGATTACCTGTAAAGACTCGCAGTCCAACCATTATTTTGTAAATTGAGTTTGTGTCTTTGTATGCCCTGTTTGTGAACAGAACTCCCACTTACCTGTTGGAGGAGCTGCAAGCGCTCTGAAAGCTAGTGGCTTTTGCTACCAAATAAACCTGTTGGATTTTAACCTGGTGTTATGAGGCTGTGTTTACCCCAGTCCAACGCTGGCATCTCCACATCTTGATAGCAGTGCTACAGAAAGTCATATGGATAATCAAGATCTTTGAATTCATCTATCCACTGCAGCACCTGCTTCTCATGCTGTTCAATATACCAATTATCCAGCATCAGTCCCCGGCACTCAGGACTTACATGTAACATCCAAGTACTTCACCTCACCCCTCACACCCCTTCTCACTGCCTCCACACACCTCCAGGTTTTCAGATAAAGCAGGTATATCACACCAACATTGTACTACACAATCACCAGCATTCTCCCCTCTCTCTATTGCAGGACAAGGGGACACACGATAGAAGGAAGCAGGATTGAACTAATGGTGGACAAGGATGCCTGCCTCTTCTGAGCTCTATAGAGAAGAAGGACCATCTCCCAAAGGGCTGGTGATCCCCGATGCAGAGTGTGCAGCCCCTTTACACTGCCTCCCCTTCAGGCCCTGCCCTTTCCCTTAGGCCCACACTTGGCACTGCCCCATACCTGGTGGGCAGAGCCAGGGTGCCCAGTAGGCATTGTCAGGGTCCCAGAGCTCATGGCATTTGACATTGCTGAGAACATTCAGGATGGCGATGTGTTCCTGCCTTATGGCTGTCTCAATCCCCAGGTTATCCTTATCCTGATTTCAAGCATGCTGGAAAGCTGAGGTTCGTTCCACCATGAATTTCCCGCTTGCCACCTCATGCCCCTTCCCTCACCCCCAAACTTCTCTTCTGATTTTGCTTTCGGGCATGCAAGAACTGTCACCCGCCCAACCACTGCAGGTGAGAAGAGGGGCCAATAGCATAACACTGGTAAATAGGGACCATCATTTGGTCTGAGACTCACAGCTACTAGCTCAGGTATTGGCAGTGTATCAGCTTTAAAAGTTAGCACTGAATTGAGGTCAGTTTGTATAGGCCAGGGGTAAAGGATGGTTCACCTGCCAGCTCATTGTAGGGGTGGAGCGGGTGAGATACCAGGTAAGCTATGCTGCCGGAAGAGCATCTTGAAGGAAGTGGAATATAAAAGAGCATATGGATACAAGGTGCTGGTTACATAGACTGGCCTACCAAATGCAATCCTGTCACTGTCATGGAGATACCCAGCCCTATGGTGGCAGGGAACGTGGTGCTCATTTTCTATATCCTCCTCCAGTGGCACAATGGTTAGCATTGCTGCCTCACAGCGCCAGGGACTCAGATTTGATTCTCTGCTTGGGTCACTGTCTGTGCAAAATCTGCACGTTCTCCCTGTGTCTGCGTGGGTTTTCTCCAGATGCTCCAGTTTCCTCCCAAAGTCAGAAAGATGTGCTGGTTAGGTGCATTGGTCATGCTAAATTTTCCCTCAGTGTACCCAAACAGATGCCAGAGTGTAGCGACAAGAGAGTTTTCACAGTAACTACTTGCAATGTTAATGTAAGCCTACTTGTGACAGTAATAAATAAACTTTAAAACTTTAAACTTTAAAAACTCTGCTCTATCCCACTATCATGCTGCAGTCCCAGAGGCACAAGAATTGCACCCCCACCACCACGACTACCACCTCCACCCCAACTCCATCCCACCTCCCCGCCCCCCCCCCCCCCCCCCCCCGCCATTCCTATTGCAGCCTTTGTATGGATATGTCACCAAATCATCTTTTCTCCCTTTAAATGTGTAGCAACGCTCCTTGCAAAATCCAGGAACTCCACAATACCTCCCAAAACATTCCACAGCACTTCCAGAGGCATTACTCAAAATGATCTTATCTGCAAGTTAGGTGCCTGATCTTTTAAGCAACATCAAATCTGGGTTCCCTTCTACAGCTGAGGCACTGTGGATCTGAACTTTGCACCCCAACTGCTTAGAATTCATGTTCAGTAATTAAACAATAAAAGGTAGCCCCAAATTATCATTTGGAATTGAAACTAAGTTGATATTTCCAATGAAGCGTGACTTCTTTCCCACAATGCTGTCTGTTCTTAGGTGTGATCACAAGATAATTATGGATGTAGAAAACCCTAATTGCCCTTAATTCATCCACTCAAAGAGACTCCAAAGTCTTTTTGTTGCAGAATTAAGTTGTTTTATACATGATTCTAGGATTTTTCCCTCCGTTAAGGGGTTTTGAATGGTGAGGAGGGAGGAAGTAAAAGGAGCAGTTGTTGCACCTTCGATGATTGCAAGTGAAGGTGCCATGGGAAGGGGTTTTGGGCTTGGTGGAGGAATAGATCTGGGTGTCACAAAGGGAGCAGTCCCTATGAATGTAGATAGGGCGGTGAGGGGAAAATGTGTGGCATAATTCTGGTGCTGGCAGAATCACCCCAGGAACAGCCTAGTGAACCTTCCCTGAACTGCTTCCAATGCAAGTATATCTCATCAACGTCCTGTACATTTGGTAGCAAGACTTAAACTCCATTCTCCTTGCAAGAAAGAATCATTTGATGGTGACCAGATTGGCCTTGGGTGCCTTTTGCTGATTCTAATATTTTTGGCAAAAAAGGTTAAAGAAGTCACTTAGCACTTCTGCGTCAAATCACAATCAAGTCATCTTTATTAGAAAATCTCACTGTGAATTTTCATGGAAGAGTGACTGGTGTATCGTCACAATTTGAGAAAGCTCTCAATACTTAAGTTGACACAAAACCATTACTTCTGGAGGACATACCAAATCGTAGTGAAGATCTAGTGATTTATTAAGGTAGATACAAGAACTATCACATCCTATAGATATCTGTACCAGACAGCCTCAGAACATTTTGAATATAGCACTTTTTTTTGATAAAATTATAGAGTATATATTTCAGTGTGGAAAATGAGCATCATGGTAAAATGACAAAAGCAGAACCATTATGCAGCCAGTAACATTGTTACTCTGTGCTGCTTGTTAAAACAGTTACATTTCATTAAACTTTGCTAAAAGTAGCAATATTGTATCACAATATCAGATCACAATGTCATCATGTTGAACAAATCAATAAACCAACATTTATGTAGCAACATAGGAGTCAACCAAGACCAGATGGGACTAATAATTGATGTTTATATGTCTACAAACACCTTGCAAATGCTTGCATTTCCTTTCCAACTTCTGGTTGGCGTAAATTTTGGCCATAGAAGAACTTGCATGTATGTAGCTCTTTTCATGACACTCTGAAGCATTGTACAATCAACTTATGAAGTGTAGTCACTGTTACAATGAGGGAAAGGTGTTGGCCAATTTACTGCCTACAAACAATTGACCAGATAGTCTGTTTTGGTCAAGTGAAACAATGAGATCTCTGATGCTGTTCCTGAAATAGTGCCATGGGATCTTTGATGTCTGCTTAAGAAACAGACAAGACTTCAGTTTAATCACTCATCCTAAAGACAGCACCTCAAACAGTGCAGCAGCCCAATCAGTATTGCAATGAAGTGTCAACCTAGATTTTATGCTGCAGAAACTTGACTGGCTCAGGACTGATGGTACTACCAACAAGCCAAGGCTAACAGTTAAACAGAAAAGATAGAGTCCAACTGTTTAAGCTGTGTATTCAGCATTAGAACAGTTTGCCCAGCATTTTCTTTTATTACTGTGTCGCTGTGACACTTGCAGAATGTTAGCTGAAGAATCAATGTTTATTGCACTTTATATTCATTAGCATTAAGTGGGGCATCTGTAGATCTAGAGTAAATAAATACAAGATGACTCACACTAACCTTATGAATTCTACTTCTTCGGACCAAATTGAAGATGCAATTTTACTCTGGGGCTAATTGGATAACAAAATCACAATGATAATTATGACCAAGACAGAAATGACTTTCTCTCTATTTAGAACTATTGTGAATCATTTTACTCAGCACAAAGATTCGACAAACATTGTGTATACCAGGTTAACAAAACAAATATTTCTCATAAAAATATACAGTACAGTAAAATAAACTGCTGCCATTACATTTGTAAATGGTCCGGTCACACATTGAGCTGATCTTTCTCTACACCCTATCAGTAACTGTAATGATCTATTCTGCACCCTATCCTTTCCTTCTCCTCTATGTACTCTATGAACAATATGTTTTGTCTGTATAGTGCACAAGAAACAATACTTTCACCATATCCCAATACATCTGACAATAATAAATCAATTCAATTGATTGATATAATGACTTGCACACACTCAGGATCTCTCATTGCTGTCTAAGTGATTAATTATTCTCAAAATGTTACCCTGGCAAAAACACAGCATTTTCACACATCAAGACACCAAAACAAAAGCTTGTATGTTAACATACACAATTGAAACTGTGTGCAAACATTTCTAATCAGAATTTCTCCACGTAAACAGTTGCTTGTCATGATGTAATTGTAGATTTCCTGCCACTAGGGCACACTGTGGAGCATTTGCCCAAATCCAACTATGATTCTATTCTTTCCGCCATTTTAGTTTCTGCATAAGTGAGTTTGATAATTTCATAAATTTCAGAATTGTACGAATTGGATGCAACAGGCACTCAACACCTCTGCCTCCATGTTATTCACAATGTTTTACTGAGATCGTCTCTCTTGCTTACACAGAATCTCAAGATGCTCATGTTACTTCTAATCCTTTGACATGCTCTCTCTTTGAGATGCTCACAACCTTTCCCATCTCTCTGAGATTCATTCTACCTCTCTATGATGGTTTAATTGTACAATTTAGGTCTGAAGATATCAACTCCACTTATTTTAGTTTACTTATTTGTCAACTGTGACTGAGTTGGTAGCTCCTGAGTCACAAGGTTTCAGGCTCAAGTCCAATTTGAAGACACAAAACCCAGAGCTGACACTCCCCTGCAGAACTAATGAAGCGGTACTCTGTCAGAGCTGCTGTCTTTCAGGAGGAGATGTTGAACCGAGGCCCTGTCTCCTCTCGCAGGTGAACGTAAAACACCATGGCATTTTTTTCAAAGAACAGCAGGGAAATTATCCCTGTTGTCCGAGTCAATATTTCCCCTTCAATCAACATCACAAAAACAGATTATCTGGTCAGTTTCAGATTGCTATTTGTGAGAGTTTGTTGCACACAAAAAGACTGGTGCAATTCCTACATTAAAATAGTGACTACACTTGGCTGCAAAACTCTTTGAGACGTCTGACATATGTGGAAAAAGCCACATAAATTCAAGTTTTTTTTAATTGAAAACTGATCAATTCCCTAGATTTTCTCAGTCTGCCTGCTAAATGTTCCAATCATACGTTAGCTGACATCAGGTAGATTTAACACATTTATTGAAACACATGAGCCACTTGACAAATCCAGTGATGCGACCTAGTACATGGATATTGGGAAACACATAAAATCATTTAGCAATAAATGACACAGGGGGCCACACTACCATTAAATTGAATTTTACATGCTTGTTATTGAACGCTGGAGGGGGAAATAATCTTAGTTAAGCAGCAAAGGTTTGCAAAATATTCCATCCATGCTAGATAGCTGTGCGAATGCATGGGCTAGCATCATTAGAAGAATGAATCATTGTTTTAAATAGGTACAGAGTTGCCTACAATTGTCAACTACTTTCTCCCTGCAAGCCCCTTGCAATTTCATACTCCTCCTGCAGCTAAGAGATTAGACAGATGACCTCCCTGCAGGCGTACATCAATTCTGTTCTTCAGCTGGTCACTAAAAGCACACAATGGTCTACCTCTGATTTTATCAATTCAATCCTATGAATAAAAAACTGTACATATACATAAAATATGCATATTTTGCATATTCGAAATGAAGAGGCCATTCTAACTGCTGTAGTATTGCCAAGGAAACATTGGATTGCAAATACAATATTTGTTTAAGCTCCATTCATGAACAGTAGTTTACTGAAAAGGAACAGTTTTTGGTTTTGCATGTATTACCACAGAAATAATAGACATTGCTGTTTGTCACACTGTGTTTTGTCCTCTTGTGTTCATTATGTCACCCACTCCTTATGTTGGCGACTGTTCATAGCTGCTCCAATCCTGCTCAATTAATCCTCCTGTTTAAAAAAAAGCTG
Organism: Carcharhinus amblyrhynchos; assembly: GCF_965287045.1. Lineage (NCBI taxonomy): Eukaryota > Metazoa > Chordata > Chondrichthyes > Carcharhiniformes > Carcharhinidae > Carcharhinus > Carcharhinus amblyrhynchos. Next base: position 62,890,251 of record NC_137335.1, read on the forward strand.
CTATTCATTTGAGGCAGAATTAAAAGCAGAAGCATGTTATTGAACAGGGTGAATGAGATCATGTTTTTATATCTTTTAAGGATGGGAATGCATTCTTCACAACAGTTGTAGATGCATTAAAATATAAACAGGAAAGCCATATTATAACCAGCAAAAGATCTAGCATCCCTGCGTAATTCAGCTATATATAAAATTAAAATACAAGACATTCTAAAGAGCACATATCTTATTTTCTATAATACATTCATAGTTGTGAAAAGGAACTAGAACTTTTCAGATAACTCAATTGCTCATACCATCTGGTGCTAAGTTGAACAGACCAGTGTGATCCCTGGTGTTATCTCTAGTCCAGGCTGAATTAGTTGATTTCAATCACACAACATATGGGTTATTAAATTTACTGGCCTAGAAATTAGATCACACTTAATCATATTGCAACCCAGTGTTGTGCATATCGCATGCGCTCAAGGCCAGTGGCCAGACTACAGTACATTGAGACTGAATGACCAGCCCACCACCTGAGCCCAAAAGTCAAAGTGGAAGTGTTTACAAACACCTTCAGTTGGAAGTGTCAAGTAGATGATCCTTCTCAGTTTCCTCCAGATATTATGGGCTGTGATGATACTTGGCTCTAGTGCTAAAAGCCCATGAACAAGCTGAGCTGTTCGAGTCGCAATGTAACAATGGCATTTACCTGATAATGTGGAAAATTGTCTAGGATTGCCCCATCCGCAAAAAGAAAAACACATCCAACCCTGAAAATTACAGCTATATCTGTCTACTCCCAATCATTCACAAAGTAATGAAAAGAATCATCCACAATATCATAGAAATCATTGAATCCTTACAGTGCAGAAGGAGGCCATTTGGCCCTTTGAGTCAGCACCAACAACAACCCCACCTAGGCCCTATCCCCATAACCCCACATATTTACCCTGCTAATCCCTCTAACCTACACATCCTGGGACACTAAGGGGCAATTTAGGGTGGTCAATGCACCTAACTCTCACATCTTTGGACTGTGGGAGGAAAGGGCCGAAGGGCCTGTTTCCCGTGCTGGGTTGTTCTTTGAAAGTGGAGCAGCCCGAGGAAACCCACACAGATTATAGCCAATCACTCGTGCACACAACATTGATAACCTGAATGTCAGTACCAGACCTCCCGGTGCCTCATTGATGACTAGTAAATATTGTACAGATTTACCAGCAATGTGGGACAGGGACTCTGTGTGCAACTCGTTCTTTGTGACTTTGTGGGAGATCGAGATGGATGAGAGCTCATAGCAGAAGAGGCAGATGAGTCTTCCTCACAAATGTAGCATTGATGGAGCAAGAGGCAATGGAGATTGACAGGCAGGCAGCCAAGCTGTCACTAATGGTGAAGTGGATGTGGAACCCAGAAAGATTGAATGATGTATTGGTTACTGGCACAGCTCTTTCTCTGTTGACTTATCAATGGCACCCATTTGGCCCATGGTGACCAGACGACATTCAGGAACACATGCAATCAGGAGGAAGAGGGTGCAGGGGTATATCATTAATTTCACTCTTGGCTGATGTAATGAATGACCTTCCACAGAGCAATTATAGAGCTGGGTGTGTTCATAAAGAGGCTGAAGTGCAGGTTGTTGCCTTGTTTAAAAAAATATCAAGATAGCTGCTGGAAACATGCTGCTAAGTGTGCAAAACAGGAACATCCAATGGTAAAAACAATGGGAGTTTTCAAAGCATGGGACTCTGATGAAAATATTTAGTGATGATGCTGCTATATTTGTTTGCACAGGCAAACAAAATAGCAGAAAATTATTAGGGTGTCCACATTCCTAAACGTGTTGGAAGGAAAACATCATTTAATCTCCTCAGAAGTTTAGTGTAACCACTGAAGCCAGGCACTAAAACATACAAATAAATTGTAGATATTTTGCAATCACATTTTTCACCAAAACATTTGGTGATTGTAGACCGCTTCAGATTCCACAAAATAAATCAAGAAGAGGGGGGAGTCTATTGTGCAATCTGTGGCTGTGCTAAAAAGACTGCAGAATATTGGGTGACTTGATGGCACAGTGGTCAGTACTGCTGCCTCACAGTGCCAGGGACCAAGGTTCAATTCCAGCTTTGGGTCACTGTCTGTGTGGAGTTTGCACATTCTCCCTGTGTCTGCATGGGTTTTTTCAGGCTTCTCCGGTTTCCTCCCACCGTCCAAAGATGTGCGGGTTACGTGGATTGGCCATGCTAAATTGTTTCTTAGTATCAGGGGGATTAGCAGGGCAAATATGTGGGGTTATGGGGATGGGGCGTGGGTGGGATATTGTTGGTGCAGCCTCAGCAGGCTGAATGGCTCCTTCTGCATTGTAGGGATTCTATGATTGTGAGCTTAGTGATGTGCGAGTGATATGTCTTGCAGTAGATTTGTCCATGATCTGCAAAGTGAAGCAATACAGAAATATTTGCCAACTAAAAATAGTCTTATTCTGAAAATGGCCTTGGAAATTTCTGTTTCGATGGAGCTGGCTGCAAAAGAAGCATAGCAACTGAGTATACAAAATGTCATCTAAATCGACACTAAGAGTTTTGAAACTGGTACATGTCACAAATGTGCAATGCCAGGACAATCAGCAGTGGAATGCTGATGTAAGGACATAGTGTGCAGAAGCTGTGGAAAAACAAGAGGACAGATAGAGTGAGTTGGAAGAAAATGTAAACCACAAATAAAAATAATACAAAGCCAGTACAAACCAAAAGGGCATGTAAACAGAATCAAAGCAGAAGTGTTCATGCTGTGCAGAAGGGTTGCAAGAAACAAAGCCATTCACAGTCTGACAACAAATTATCACTGACTATGCTAGCCATTGCTAGAGCTACGAATAAACACTGGGTCGCTCCACTGCTGGATGAACAGCCAGTAAAAATGGAAGTCGGCACTGGACCAGCAGTCTTGCTGGCACCAGAGACTGTGTATAAGGAAAAGTTCAGACATATTCCCTTGAAAGCTTAAAGAATAGTGTTGAAGGCATAGGCAGGTGAACTGAAGGGATGCATTGAAGTAGCTGTGCAACTTAATGGACAAATATTAGATTTGTCTCAGTGTATTAAATGGCAATTATCAACAGCATTGATGATTCAATCACGGTTAAAGAAGATTTGACTGAACTGGACCGAAGCCAACCTGATGACTACTGAAGAATCAGGCCTCAAAAATTCTAATGAATCACAAGCTTGTGTTATTTTTAACCCTCTTAGCATCATTTCTCCAATATATGACAAAAAACTAGTGGTGGGGACTTCAAATGGCACTTGCTAGATGCCAGAGAGGAGGAAAATTACTGAAAAGTTTGAACACATGGCTACAAAATGTGATTCTAAAATATGATTCTCTTGCAACAGACTGGCCCGCAGTGGACTGCAAGTTCTTTCTGGCAGGCAGCTAGGAAGAGCATGAAACTTTGCCTTGCCTCCTTAAGGGTCCTGAAATTAACTTTTACTTAGCTTTTCCTGGAACAGCCACCGGTGGTTGTTTTGACAATAGTTACTTAGGCCATGCAAGCACCACGTATTGCCACTGTGGAATCATACAACTGATGTAGGAGTCAAATTTACATATTAAAGTAGGGTCCCCCAAAACAAATGGGCACATCTATTGCAATGGATCATAAATGGTGGTGGCCATAATCGGGCACAGGAATGGGTTAGCAAATGACGCACCACCAGTTTTGATCCACTCCAACCCCATTCCTGTTGGAAATACTGAAAATCATAGGGGGCAATCTTACCAGCTCATCACACCACTCAATTGGCACGGCAAGCTGGTAAGATAGCAAGACAGGTGAAAAACCAGGTCCGCCCCCAATTTCTTGCCTCTTGTGATCTTACTTGCCCTGATCTACCGCCCGGGGAGAGCACAAAGTTGATTTTAATATTAATGAGCTTATTTTAATCTGATTAGTGAGTCTGGGGTATAATTGTCCCAGCCTCGCTGGTGGGAATACTTTTCAGCGAGGATCACATATGGTGCCCAACAATGGGGACCAGAATTGAAATTGAACAAATCATAATTCACTCTGATTGTATTTGAATTTTATTGGCTATCTTCTTTTGCTAATTGTGGTAAAAAGTATTTTTGGCTTGAGTCAAATATTAACATTTATATAATTTATGCCATGAGACATTAATCCAGAGACACAGGTTCAAATCCCACCATGGCAGATGCAGTTCTTCTTTAAAACTTGGAGCTTTTCTTCTTTGTTCCTGTCATTTATCTTGACTCAATGGGACCCGTCTCTGATCCTTGTCTTTGTCCTTGCCTGAAACTTTTTTCTGGGATCTTATTCTGTCCTACATTTTGGTTTGGGACCTTCTTCCTGGTTAACTCTGCTTTCTGTCCTTACAGATGTTGCTAGACCTGCTAAGCTTTTCCAACATTTCCCCGCTCCAATTTCAGACTCCAGCACCCACAGCATTTTGCTTACTTTGATATATTTGATGACCCAGCCTTCGCAGCTTGCTGGGGTAGATAATTCCAAACACTAATGACCCCCTGAGAAAGAAATTCCTCCTTATCTCCAATTTAATTGGGAAACCCTTTATTTCAAAACTGCGCGCCCAGTTCTAGATTCCCGCATGAGGGGGAAACATTCTTTCAGCATTTACCCTGTCAAACCACCTCCAATGAGCATAGGGCAAAATCTGCTCAACCTTTCCTTGTTAGACAAACCTTTCATTCCAGGAATCGGCTTCTGTGAACTCCTTCCAAATCAAGTATGTTCTTCCTTTGCAGACTCATTTATTGTATGCAGGGTGCACTAGGACCCTCCAGATTCCACTCAACCAATGTGTTTGTCCAACAAGTTTCACCCCAGTGTTGCAGCAAGTTCCTGGCAAATAATTACAAACGTAAGTCATTCAACCAACGCAACTTTATTTCAGACAATTTTAAGATGGGATAGCACACTTTAATTCCAATAATTCTTATTCTAACAATCTACTTTAACTGTCTGTTTCACTAGAATAAGACAACTTCCCAGATCTTGATTCTTTGTTGATTCGTTGGTTCTGATTGCTTGATTCCGGCAGCCTATTACTGTCGATCTTCCTCTCTGTATCTGGTCTTTGGTTTCAGTGTCTCTATCTCTCAGTGTAGAAGGAAAGCTGTTCAAAGTCTTTATTGTGTCCAGCCATGCCTCAGGATGGGCGGCGGGAGAGGGATGTTCTCTAATTCCCCTACTCAAACTGGGGATCTTACCTTTCTGGCTACTATCCAGAACTTTCCGGTGTTTTCGGCCAATCGGGGTCCCTGATTTAGAATCATAGAAACCTAACGAGCAGAAAGATGTCATTCGGCCCATCGAATCTGCATCAACCACAATTCCATCTAGGCCCTATCCCCATATCCCTACATATTTACCCATTAATCCCTCTAACCTATGTATCCTGGGACATTAAGGGACAATTTAAATGGCCACTCAACCTAGCTCGTACATTTTTGAGCTGTGGAGGAAACCGGAGCACCCAGAGGAAACCCACGCAGACACAGGGAGAATGTGCAAACTCCACATAGACAGTGACCTGAGCTGGGATTCGAACCCAGGTCCTTGGAGCTGTGAAGCAGCAGTACTAACCACTGTGCTACCGTGCCGCCCATTAGTTCTGCCACTCAAAACTTCGAATCATAGAACCCTACAGTGCAGAAAGAGGCCCTTCAGCCCATCGAGTGCACCGAACAAAATCCCACCCAGGCCCTACCCTCATATCACACCTACTAATCCCTCCCTGTAACCTGCACATCCCTGGACACTAAGGGGCAATTTCTTAGCATGACCAATCAACCTAACCTGCACAGCTTTGGACTGTGGGAGGAAACCGGAGTACCTGGAGGAAACCCACGCAGACATGAGGAGAATGTGCAAACTCCACACAGACAGTGACCCGAGCCGGGAATCGAACCCAGGACCCTGGAGCTATGAAGCAGTAGTGCTAACCACTGTGCTACCGTACCGCCCCAACCACTGTGCTACCATGCCGCCCCTTCATTAATGAATTTTGATGGTCATTTGTTTGCTAGTGTCCTGGTGCCTGTATGTCTCGTTTTTGGTTCGGAATATGCATTTGCTTTTTTGTTCTTATTGATTTTATCTGATGCAATATCTAAAGGTGTTTGTTTCATCAATGAGGGTTTGATTATTTCCTAAATGTACTCGGGTGAGTTCCTGACTCCATTGCTTCAACAATACAAAGAAGAAAGAACAAAGAAAATTACAACACAGGAACAGGCCCTTCAGCCCTCCAAGCCTACACCACCCATGCTGCCTGACTTAACTAAAACCCCCTACCCTTCCGGGGACCATACCTCTCTATTTCCATCCTATTCATATACTTGTCAAGGCGCCCCTTAAAAGTCACTACTTTATCTGCTTCCACTACCTTCCCCAGCATCCACTACTCTCTGTGTAAAAAATCTGCCTTGTACATTTCCTTTAAACCTCGTCCCTCGCATCTTAAACTTGTGTCCCCTAGTAATTGACTCTTCTACGCTGGGAAAAAGCTTCTGACTATCCACTCTGTCCATGCCTCTCATAATTTTGTAGACTTCTATCAGGTCTCCCCTCAACCTCGGTCGTTCCAGTGAGAACAAACCAAGTTTCTCTCCTCTTAGCTAATGCCCTCCATACCAGGCAACATCCTGGTAATCTTTTCTGTACCCTTGCCAAAGCCTCCACATCCTTCTGATAGTGTGGCGACCAGAATTGAACATTATTTTCCAAGTGCAGCCCAACAAAGGTTCTAAAAGCTGCAATATGACTTGCCAATTTTTAAACTCAATATCCCGGCCGTGAAGGCAAGCATAACGTATGCCTTCTTAACTACTTTCTCCACCTGCATTACCACTTTCAGTGACCTGCGTACCTGTATACCCAGATCCCTTTGCCTATCAATACTCTTAAGGATTCTGCCATTTACTGTATATTTTCTATCTGTATTAGACTTTCCAAAATGCATTACCTCACATTTGTTCAGATCAAACTCCATCTGCCGTCTCTCTGCCCAAGTCTCCAATTGATCTATATCCTGCTGTATCCTCTGATGGCCCTTATCGCTATCCAGAAATCCATCAACCTTGTGTTGTCCGCAAACTTACTAATCAATCCAGTTACATTTTTCTCCAAATCATTTATATATATTACAAACAGCAAAGGTCCAGCACTGATCCCGGAGAAACCACTTGTCACAGCCCTCCATGCAGAAATGCATCCTTGCACTGCTACCCTCTGTCTTCTTTGACCAAGCCAGTTCTATATCCACCTTGCCAGCTCACCTCTGGTGCCATGCGACTTCATTTTCTGCACCAGTCTGCCATGAGGGACTTTGTCAAAGGCCTTACTGAAGTCCATGTAGACAACATCCACTGCCCTACCCTCATCAATCATTTTCGTTACTTCCTCGAAAAACTTGATCAAGTTCGTGAGACACGACCTCCCCTTCACAAAACCATGTTGCCTCTCACTAATAAATCTGTTTATTTCCAAGTGGAAATAAATCCTGTCTCGAAGAATCCTCTCCAATAATTTCTCTATCATGGATGGATGTGCAGGTTAGGTGGATTGGCCATACTAAATTACCCCTTAGTGTCAGGGGGACTCGCTCAGGTAAATGAATGGGGTCATGGGGATAGGGCCTGCGTCGGTGCAGACTCGATGTGCTCAATGGCCTTTTGCACTGTAGGATTTTACGATTCGATTAAGCTCTTTTCATGTTTGCGAATGTGTTTTATGTATTCCTGACTTCTATTGTTTTATCAAGCCACTACAGGGGCTATTGGGGAAAGGACTGATTCTGTGCCTTTTGTCTCTGGCATTAGAGAGTTCCCAGCATGCTGTGGTGTATTGGCCAACTTTCTACTCATCTGTTTCATATAATTCTTATAGGGCTGCCACACTTTACATCCTTCTCACAACTTGCTTTCTTACCGAGCATAGTATCTTCATCAAATCTAGCTAAATCCAAGTCATTAATATAGATGGTAAATAGTGGGGGCCCTAACACTGACCACTGTAGGGCCCCACTAGTTACAGTTTGCCTGCCTGAAAGTGACCCATTTATCTCAACTCCACTTTCAGATAGTTGACCAGTCCTCTATCAATGCTAATATATATCCTGAACACATATAATAACTTCTTATGTGGCACTATATTAACCCCTTTTGGAAACCAAATACTATATCTACTTGTTCCACTCTGTCCATTTATTCACTCACTTGTTATATCCCAAAGAATTCTAATAAATTTGTCAAACGTGACTTCACTTGCACAGAAATATGTTGACTCTGCCTGATTGGATTGATTTTCTAAACACCTCTCTAATAATGGATTCTAACATTTTGAGTCTCAAGGCTAACTGGCCTATAGTTTCTCGCTTTTTGTCTCCCTTCTTTCTTGAACGTACTTAATGCATTTGTGGTTTTCTGAATTGCTGGGAGCCTTACCGAGTCAAGGGACATTTTGATCTGGCCAGCTGAGTACACCAATGAGCTATCAGGAAAGCAGTTTGTCTGTAACTTAGTGCAGCACGGTAAAATGAACATTAGCTGTAAACTTGCTGCCTGCTGTATATCAGTTTAAATAGCTGTGTGCTATGCCCAGTAGGCCCCAGTCACTGTGTGCAAAGCAGATCTTATTTGATTCTCTTCTGAACTGTGGGAAATCTGTCAACTATTATCGCTGGAAGAAAGAAATGTCATTTCTATCCTCAGGGTGTTCCTAAGTGCTTCAAAGCTAATTCATCAATTTTGAAGTATAATCACTATTTTGTAAATAAACACAGTAGCCAATAAGGTCCCACAAACAGCAATGTGAGACAAGCCTGGTTAAGCTGTTTTGATGGTAATTATTGAGTGAAGAGCAGACAGAATTCCAGGCTGTTCTTCTAAAAGTGCCAGGATTTCTTTACAGCTGAACAGCACTGGGATTAATGTCACACTTGAAAGACAGGTTCTCTGACAATACAGGACTACTTCATTGGACTTTTAGCCCTGGATTGGAACTGGAATCTATAACCATGTTCAAAGACTAAAGTATTACGACTAAATGAAGCTCATGTCGTATAGCCTAAGAAAAATAAAAAGGGTAGCCTTGTTAATGTTTCCGCCATTCCAATTTGCAAATACCCTTTCCTTTACACTTTCCCATACAAGCACTGTACAGCCAACACTTGTGCAATGACTTCCTCTCACATGATTGCCCAAGGCTTCAAACACTTTTTTTTTGTTACATGTACAATCTAGCTTTGAAAAATTTTTTTTGTTGAATTGTTGATAAGACTGAGTTTACTGACCATTATTAGTTGGCCTGAGAAGTTACATCGGGCCTTCCCCTGGAACTGCTACAGCATATGTGATGGTGGTGGTTCCACAGTAGAGGGAGATGGAGAATTTCTAGATCCTGACCCTGTGGTAGTGAAGGAATTGTGGTGAATGTCCAGCTCAGGGTGGTTTGTTTCTTTGGAGGGGAACTTTTGGGCAATGGATGTTCCCACACTATTATTACTTTTTCCATTGATGGGGTGGATGGTGAGTTGCTGCATTGTATCTGTAGACCATACTTCCGTGATGTGGAGATGCCGGCATTGGACTGGGATAAGCACAGTAAGAAGTCTCATAACACCAGGTTAAAGTCCCACAGGTTTATTTGGCAGCACTAGCTTTCGGAGCCTCAAGCTCCTTCATCAGGTGAGTGGGGACTTGTGTTCACAAACAGGGCATATAAAGACACAAACTCAACTTACAAGATAATGATTGGAATGTGAGTCTTTACAGGTAATTAAGTCTTGAAGGTACAGACAACGTGAGTGGAGTGAGTGTTAAGCGCAGGTTAAAGAGATGTGTATTTTCTCTAGCCAGGACAGTTCGTGAGATTTTGCAAGCCCAGGCAAGTCATGGGGATTACAGATAGTGTGACATGAACCCAAGATCCCTGTTGACGCCTCATGTATGCGGAACTTGGCTATCAGTTTCTGCTCAGCGATTCTGCATTGTCATTGCCATGAAGGCTGCCTTGGAGAACGCTCACCTGAAGATCAGAGGCTGAATGCCGATGACTGCTGAAATTTTCCCCGACTGGAAGGAAACACTCCTGTCTGGTGATTGTCAAGTGGTGTTCATTCATTAGTTGTAGTAGGTCTCCACAACATACCATGCCTCAGGACATCCTTTCCTGCAGTGTATCAGGTTGACAACTTTGGCCAAGTCGTAACGGTATGTACCATTTACCTGCTGAATGGTGTTCTCACGTGAGACGATGGCATCCGTGTCGATGATCTAGCATGTCTTGCAGAGATTGCTGTGGCAGGGTTGTGTGTTGTCGTTGTCACTGTTCTCCTGAAGGGTGGATAGGTTGCTGCGGACAATGGTCTGTTTGATGTTGTGCGGTTGTTTGAAGAAGTGGGGGTGTGGGGATGGCCTTGGCAAGATGATCGTCTTCATCAATGACATGTTGAAGGCTCTGGAGAAAATGTTGTAGCTTCTCCGCTCCAGGGAAGTGCTGGACGATGAAGGATACTCTGTCCGCTGTGAACCGTGTTTGTCTTGAGGAGGTTGGCGCGGTTTTTCACTGGGGCACGTCGGAACTGTTGATCGATGAGTCAAGCGCCATATCCTGTTCTTATGAGGGCATCTTTCAGCGTCTGTTGCAGTCCTCCTCATCTGAGCAGATCCTGTGTATACGGAGGGCTTGTCTGTGGGGGATGGCTTCTTTAAAGTGTTTAGGGTGGAAGCTGGAGAAGTGGAGCATTGTGAGGTTATCCTTGGTCTTGCAGTCTCTCTCCACTCACATTGTCTGTACCTTTAAGATTTGATTACCTGTAAAGACTCGCATTCCAACCATTATCTTGTAAATTGAGCTTGTGTCTTTATATGCCCTGTTTGTGAACACAAGTCCTCACTCATCTGATGAAGAAGCTTGCATGTTACATTGGGGAGAACATGCAGATGCTGTGACAAAGAATGAATGAACACCGCTTGGCAATCACCAGGCAGCAGTGTTCCCTTCCAGTCGGGGAACACTTCAGCAGTTACGGGCATTCAACCTCTGATCTTCGGGTGAGCGTTCTCCAAGGCGGCCGTCATGACAATGACAATGCAGAATCGCTGACAGAAATTGATAGCCAAGTTCCGCACACATGAGGACGGCCTCAACCGGGATCTTGGGTTTATGTCACACTATCTGTAACCCCTAAGACTTGCCTGGGCTTAAAAAATCTCACTAACTGTCCTGGCTGGAGACAATGCACACCTTCTTAACCTGTGCTTGGCCCTCTCTCCACTCACGTTGTCTGTACCTTTAAGACTTGATTACCTGTAAAGACTCGCATTCCAACCAGTATTTTGTAAATTGAGTTTGTGTCATCATTGGACTCAATACTGCATCCACTGTCACCAGTGCACAGTGTTCACAGAGTGTTGTGGTAATATGATCAGCGTTCAGTTTTAAGGCTGATTAAATTGGATATCCTAAATTAAAGAATTGGGCATGTTAAAAGAAACCCACTGGGTTTGGGACCCCTACCCAGTACTTCTGGGACCAGCATGAGCACCCCCAGTTCCTGCCCAATTTACAGTGCCTCAGGAATAAAACCCCAGCCCAGGGGATTCCGATGGAAAGGATGGGGCACCCGCAAACCTTATCCCCTATGGCGGCCCTCATTTGACCCGGCGCTCACTGCCAGAGAGAACACAGTGCGTACTTGGCAGCCAAAGCCTGCCCATGCAGGTTCCCTTCACTGACAAGGAATCAGGACATTACAGTCCAATTTGAAAATAGCTTTATCCACTCACTCCACACATCATCTAATTGAAAAGAGGTTCTTACCTGCCCACATTATACTGTGAACATAAGAACATAAGAAATAGGAGCAGGAGTAGGCCAACTAGCCCTTCGAGCCTGCCCCGCCATTCAATAAGATCATGGCTGATCTGTCGTGGCTCAGTTCCACATTCCTGCCCTCTCCCCATAACCCTTAATCCCCTCTCTCATCAAAAACCCATCAACCCGCGTCTTAAAAATATTTAGCGAGGCAGCCTCCACCACTTCAACGGGCAGAGAATTCCAGAGATTCACCACCCTTTGAGTGAAGAAGTTCCTCCTCAACTCTGTTCTAAACCGCCCCCCCTTTATCTTGAGGCTATGCCCCCTAGTCCTACTATCCATCTTCCAACAAACCACAGGTTAGTTGTGGGATGAAGAATCTATTGTTATACTGTGCCGTAGTACTCCAACAACAAGGACAGATGCCACATACCCAACATTTTATTTTCATCCTCTGCAAAATCCTTAGCCCACTCAACCTCATTAAACACTAATTGCCAACTAACACTTCATTTGACACTATTGGGCCTTTATTATTCATTTATTTATTTCTTTGGCCTTTCTTTTTAGAAAAGGGGGAGTCATACAACATTCTAGTAAACAAAAGGAAAACAGAAGCAGATATTAATAAAAATTAACAGGTGCTAACTTGATCTCCCCTGGGATGAACTACATACTTCTTTGCTATCTGGGGCTCCTTATCTCAAAATGGACACAGAAGGACTGAACCACAGACACCACACCAACTGAAGACTAGAAGATCAGCCTACGATGACTCCTGATATATATGGTTCGCTCCACCAGATGCAGGCAAATGTGAGGATGGCATCCTCTAGGGTATACCCCAATAAGGCTATCACCTATGGGTCTAACAACCAAAGAGTGGTGTACAAGAAAGATAATGGGAGCTCTGATTATTGCTCCCTAAGGATGAGTCTCATGAGTGATTGGTGGGTGTACACTAACCATGGATGCATGGAGCTAGCCTGCCTAGCCCCTGGCCCAGAAAAAGGGCTGGAATTAGGAAAGAAGTGCCCTGGTATTATTCAGAACAAATACATTTACTAAGAAATTAAGAATGGGTTAAGACCGACAGTTAGCTCACCTCTCGCCATTTGTTTTGAAACCTACCCAGGGCCCCAAAATGGGTTGATACTAAAACATATTATTTGACAACACATACTACTAATTGGTACCGGTAGTGGTAGATTTAGCCGGAACACAATTACCAAACTGGTGTGCCTCACCACTTAGAAAATTGTACCTCCACTTGGCCCAGAGGCTACTAAGCTGAAAGACTGGGACACACAAGGGGTAAGAGATGCCCAGGTCAAAGGAATGCAAGAGGACGGAAATCCTGAACCATCTGGCAACTGCATTCGGAGCCGGGGTATTCACCGTTAACACACTGCATCTGGCTGATTTGGATGATAAGCTCAGAGTCCCAACCCAACAAATTAAACAGAGTTCGGACATCTCAACTGAAAACATTTGGCAAGGTGCCAAGGCAGATTTGGCTGAGAACAGGGCCAGTCACCTTATGGTTACTGTACCAGAAGAACATACCCAAACTATTAGTCAGATCGCCTGGGGGAGGGTGGAAGATGATGCCAGGCAACAGAACCGATCCTTGTGTAGTATCTATGGGCAATGGATGGTCGAGCAGTTAAGAGAGAACCTCGACCAGGTTAGCAGGGGGAAAGTTCCGTCTTGGATCAGTGATGACCAGATTGAATACCTGTGCGGGGATAAAGACACCCCAGTGTCACTAACTGCCAATTACAGTAACTGACCAGGGTCTGTTGTAGAGTAACCCCGGGGACTGCACTAGGAATGGTGTTGGGGATCCCAGTAATAATAAAAGATAAGTAATAATAAAAGATAAGATTGGAAGCTGAAAATATAGGGATCATTAAAGGAAGATGTGGATGGGATAGCAGGGGACTCTACCATATGTGGTTGAGAAAGGAGGGACGCTCATAGGCATCAGTCTGGAAAAATGTGAACACACAGACAAAACGGTCATATGGCCATATCCGGGGTATGAAAATGAACATGCCCTGTGTGGATTCAGAACAACCACTCACCCAAATTGTACACTGGAAATTTGAAATTTGGAAAGGGATGTCACCCAGGTGGCTTACGGGGAGGGTTTTGCATTAAACCACACATAGGATTGATCAAGGTGATATACACAGAAGAGAAAAAAACACCAGTAAATGCTGGCGAGGAATTGAGACAAAGCTTGGGGGATCACTTTGAAAAATTTGATACCAGGATAACACTTCTCCTTGAGAAATTTCAACTAATTCAGACACAATCGATCACAGCACACCTTTCTCGAAGTGGTGCAATAAACAGGGGAAATAAAAAAGAACATTAGTGAAATTAGAATCACTTCATGGTGGGAGGACCGCTGGGACTGGGGTTCAAATGTCCAAATCCACCCATGGGACTCTGATCGCAATAGGAATCCTACTTATGGCAGTGTGCCTAACCATCCTCACATTTAAATTTGCAGGATGGAAGAAGGAATTCCTGCATCACTTGGACTCGGCAAGGGCATTCAACATCAAGAAAAGCTCTACAATCAAGAACCTTCATACTCTCCTGTCTATATTGTAATATGTATAGTCACTTGTCATTTTGTACTGTTTATTGCTTTATTTTGTACATACTCTATTGATGTTTTATTACTTTTTTAATTATTTTATTTCATTTAAAATTGTTGCTACTATAGTGGATTAGGGATGATACTATCATCCCTGGATTCGGGGTATTTGCTCATTGAGATGGTTTGGTAAGGATTGTGTGATCCAGTTCATTGATGCTCACTGAATCAAGAGGCGGGACTGTGGTAATATCAGGGTCTAGTCTTGAGGCCGATTAAATTGGAAAGCCTAAATTAAAAAATTGGGCATGTTAAAATCAAACAGTCAAACCTCAGGCAGGCCAGACTCACCTAAGGTCAAATATACAAATACACAGGAACATGTCTGGGCCTGGCCCATCAAAGATGATTGCATTCTACTGAGGCCCAGCAGGAGATCATTGCACCCCATTGAAATGCACCAGCCTGTTGTTAGAAGCTCAGATTGGGCCAGACTTTCTGTCACCTAAAGTTCCTGCAGTTACCTTATCTGGCAATAGGTTACATGTAAGTAACACCATGGAGATAGACACCTGTGGTTGGGTCCTGGTGTCCTGTCAGGCAGACATCAAGAAACCCACTGGGTATTGGGACCCCCTCCCAGGTCCTCATTGGCTGGAAGCCAGAGAAGTTTCTGGAAAGGCAGGCAGGCAGGGGAATAAAGGTACACATCTCAGACACACCAGCAGCAAAGACTCGACGAGGGAGGCGACTTTGACCATCTGAACACTGACCAGAGAAGGAAGAAGCTGCCATCGAGGCTCACCTTCGTGACGATAGACCAGGGGGACTCGGGCCTGCAGTTTAACCAAACCATCTTTGCAGGTAGTATACTTGAATCTTGGCAAGTGTGAGGTGGTCCACTTTGGTAGGAATAATGGTAGGAAGGACTATTACTTACGTGGCGAAAAACTGCAGCAGGCGATGGTGCAGAGGGACCTCGGGGTCCTTGTGCATGAGTCGCAAAAACCCAGCTTGCAGGTGCAGCAGGTGGTCAGGAAGGCGAATGGGATGCTGGCCTTCATAGCGAGGGGGATTGAATATAAAAGTAGGGAGGTCTTGCTGCAGCTGTATAGGGCATTGGTGAGGCCGCAGCTGGAGTACTGTGTGCAGTTTTGGGCGCCGCACCTGCGCAAGGATATTTTGGCCCTGGAGGGAGTGCAGAGGAGGTTTACTAGGCTGATACCGGAGTTGAGGGGATTGAGCTATGAGGAGAGGCTGAATAAACTAGGCTTGTACTCGTTAGAGTTTAGAAGAATGAGGGGAGATCTCATTGAGACGTATAAGATGATGAATGGGATGGATAGGATAGAGGTGGAGAGACTCTTCCCGCTCAAAAAAGACAGTAGGACTAGGGGGCACAGCCTCAAGATAAAGGGGAGGCGGTTTAGAACGGAGTTGAGGAGGAACTTCTTCACTCAAAGGGTGGTGAATCTCTGGAATTCTCTGCCTGTTGAAGTGGTGGAGGCTGCCTCGCTAAATATTTTTAAGAAGCGGGTTGATGGGTTCTTGATAAGAGAGGGGATTAAGGGTTATGGGGAGAGGGCGGGAAAGTGGAACTGAGCCACAACAGATCAGCCATGATCTTATTGAATGGCGGGGCAGGCTCGAAGGGCTAGATGGCCTACTCCTGCTCCTATTTCTTATGTTCTTATGTTCTTATGTATGCTCTTGTTTTATGTGGGTAATTTAAGGATTAACAGTATTATTATTGAACTTTTACTTGCGTTTGTCCTTTGTCCGTTTTGCGAATAAGGGCACTGGGGTAAAACATAAGAACATAAGAAATAGGAGCAGGAGTAGGCCATCTAGCCCTTCGAGCCTGCCCCGCCATTCAATAAGATCATGGCTGATCTGTCGTGGCTCAGTTCCACTTTCCCGCCCTCTCCCCATAACCCTTAATCCCCTCTCTTATCAAAAACCCATCAACCCACGTCTTAAAAATATTTAACGAGGCAGCCTCCACCACTTCAACGGGCAGAGAATTCCAGAGATTCACCACCCTTTGAGTGAAGAAGTTCCTCCTCAACTCCGTTCTAAACCGCCCTGCCTTTATCTTGAGGCTGTGCCCCCTAGTCCTACTGTCTTTTTTGAGCGGGAAGAGTCTCTCCACCTCTATCCTATCCATCCCATTCATCATCTTATACGTCTCAATGAGATCTCCCCTCATTCTTCTAAACTCTAACGAGTACAAGCCTAGTTTATTCAGCCTCTCCTCATAGCTCAACCCCCTCAACTCCAGTATCAGCCTAGTAAACCTCCTCTGCACTCCCTCCAAGGCCAAAATGTCTTTGCGCAGGTGCGGCGCCCAAAACTGCACACAGTACTCCAGCTGCGGCCTCACCAATGCCCTATACAGCTGCAGCAAGACCTCCCTACCTTTGAGTAAGCAAACTGGTCGAAAGTATCTGATAATTACGGGTACAAATTTCCCCCATAGGATACACTGAACAACTCACAATGGTTGCTTCAACTACACATCCCTCTCCTGTGATCTCAACCACCAAAAGAATGAGCAGCATGTTATAATACCTCTATCTCCTTGTTCTAAGGAGATAAACATTTATATGATGGATTTAAAATGGAGCATTAAAAAACAATGTATGACACCAAGTTAAATGAGGAGATATTATTCTAGATATTCTGGGAGCTGGGCTCAGTTCTTGGACTCTAAATTGCTGGTATTCCTCTCTCGGGCTCCTATTCTGGGACTTCTCTTGCCATCAGTCAGGAGGTTCCTCCTTGTCGGTCTCTTCTGAGCAAGGGTATCCCAGGTGTTGATGTCTACGTTACATTTCTTGTGGTAAGTCTACATCAGCTGGGAGGTGTATTAATATCAGCGTCTTTTAAGGAGCCAGGAACCAGCATTGAAGCCAAGATCTTCCGAAACCAGCTGCGCTGGGGCGGCGATGTGCAGCCTGACAGCCAAAGCAAATCTTCTTAGCCCAGCTGCAGGAAGCCTCCCAAACTCGAAGAGGGCGTTGGAGTAGTCAGGTTGTGAACTGCCTGGTTCAGGCAAATAATGTATGTGTGGGTTTGATTCCCGCCTTGGGTCACTGTCTGTGCAGACTCTGCACATTCACCCTGTGTCTGCATGGGTTTCCTGAAAGGTGTGCTGGTCAGGTGCATTGGCAATGCTAAGGTCTCCGTCAGTTTACCTGAACAGGTACCGGACTGTGATGACAAGGGGATTTTCACAATAGCTTCATTGCAGTGTTAATAGCGTAAGTCTACTTGTGGCACGAATAAATAAATAGTACAGACTCAAGAGCAATAACACCCCTGACGCGAATGAGGATAAAATAAAAGCAAAGTACTGCAGCTGTTGGAAAGACTCAGCTAGTTTGGCAGCATCAGCGAAGAAACAGAACAAACGGCCGGTATTTTACGATCTCACTCGGGCGAGGTTCGTAAAATCCCAGCCGATGCCGACGGAGAATTCCGTTCTGCGGGGCGGGCGGAGCAGTAAAATTCCGTATAACACTTTCAATGGCGTCATCTCCGCTCCAATCGCACACTGGGAGCAGCGAGTGCGCCTGCGCACTCTCCATGGCCAAGTGGACGGAATAGTCGACGCTCGATAGAAAAGCGGGGGGTAGGCAGCATCTTTTAGGCCAATGTTAGCGCTATTCAGACTGAACTTTCCTTGAAGCCCCTTGTAAATCCTGAATGAACAAATATGTAGGATTTCTCTAAGTGCGAGTACGCGTTATTCGTTTTTCAGCAGATGAAAACTTTTTACACTCAAGGGTCGGAAACCTCCCTCTGCTGTTGAATGATGGCGGGGCACGCCGGGCGGCGGAAGTAACGTCACGTCGAGCGGCGGCGTGGCGCGAGCGGGCAGCGCGAGCGAGGGAGAGAGTGGTGCGAGTTAGCGGAGAGGCATCACGGTAGAGCGGCACTCCGGTATAGTGGCACCGCGGGCATAGCGGCACTCTTGCATTGCAGCATTGTGGCCAGAGTAGCACTCTGGTGTAGCAGCATGCTGGGCGTAGCGGCACTGTGGGCAGAGTGACACCCTGGTATAGCGGCACTCTGGGCAGAGTGGCACCCTGGTATAGCGGCACTGTGGGCAGAGTGGCACCCTGGTATAGCGGCACTCTGGGCAGAGTGGCACGCTGGTGTAGCGGCACTCTGGGCATGGTGGCACTCTGGCGTAGTGGCACTCTGGGCAGGGTGGCACTGGTGTATGGCACGCTGGGCAGGTTGGCATGCTGGTGTAGCGGCACCCTGGGCAGAGCAGCACTCCGTAGCGGCGCTCTGGGCAGAGTTTCACTCTGATATAGCGGCTCTGTGTCACAGTGAGTTTACTATCAAATAAATCGGTTGGACTTAAACCTGGTGTTGTCAGACTTCTTACTGTGGTGCACCCAGGCAGAGTGGCACCGCACTAGAGTGGCACCGCAGGCAGATCTGCAGTCCCCAGAGGCGGTGGGAATAGATACTGAGGCCTTGTGGAAGAAAAATCCCTGGTAATTTTAACATATTGGTGCTGGTGGCATGGTGATTAGTACTGCTGCCTCTCAGTGCCAGGGACCTAGGTTTGTTTCCTGGCTTGGGGAGTTTGCACGTTCTCCTTATATCAGCGTGGGTTTCCTCTGGGTGCTCCGGTTTCCTCCCGCAGTCGAAAGATCTGTGGATTAGGTGCTTTGGCCATGCTAAATTGTCCTTTAGTGTCCTGGGATACGCAAGTTAGAGGTATTAGAGGGGTAAATATGTGGGATTAGGGGGATAGGGTCTGGGTCCGATTGTTGTTGGTGCAGACTTAATGGGCCAAAT
Source organism: Carcharhinus amblyrhynchos (assembly GCF_965287045.1). Taxonomy (NCBI): domain Eukaryota; kingdom Metazoa; phylum Chordata; class Chondrichthyes; order Carcharhiniformes; family Carcharhinidae; genus Carcharhinus; species Carcharhinus amblyrhynchos. The sequence goes on from NC_137335.1 coordinate 62,909,534, forward strand.
GGTTGCCTTCTGCACTGTTGGGTTTCAATGATTACTATCATTGGCTGATAGTATCTGATATACAGGGGTATAGTTTATGGATGGAAGGATGTCGCTATGTTAAACTTATTTATTAGTGTCACAAGTTGACTTACATTAACTGCAATGATGAAGTTACGATGAAAATCCCCTAGTCGTCACGCTCCGGCGCCTGTTCGGGTACATTGAGGGAGAATTTAGCCTGGTCAATGCACCTAACCAGCACGTCTTTCGGACTGTGTGAGGAAATGGGAGAACCTGGAGGAAACCCATGTAGACATGGGGAGAACATGCAGACTCCACACATATAGTAACCCAAGCTGGGACTCGAACCTGGACCCTGGAGCTGTGAGGCAAGAGTGTTAACCACTAGGAGGGATGTAGTTTGTTGAGGTGATATTACGTTCCTTACTCCCATCCCCTTTTCCCAAAGTATAAACCAACAGCAACTTGTATTTCTCATGTTTGGCACAGTTTAATTCCTTATAAGGCTTCTCTTGTTTTTGCACAAAAATATTGGGAAGATCAAAGCAATTATCTCCAGTCCCTGTTGCAAGCTATGTTCAAGAGCTATCTCTCCAAGTGTCTGATTTAGAACCAGACTGATCACAGCTTACCCTGGGCAGCACGGTAGCACAGTGGTTAACACTGCTGCTTCACACTCCGGGGTCCTGGGTTCGATTCCCGGCTCGGGTCACTGTCTGTGTGGAGCTTGGACATTCTCCTTGTATCTGCGTGGGTTTCCTCCGGGTACTCTGGTTTCCTCCCACAGTCCAAAGATATGTGGGTTAAGTTAATTGGCCATGCCAAGAAATTGTCCCTTAGAATCCAGGGATGTGTAGGTTAGAGGGATTAGTGGGTATAATATGTAGGGATATGGGGGTAGGGCCTGGGTGGGATTGTGGTCGGTGCAGACTCGATGGGCCAAAGGGCCTCTTTCTGCACCGTGGTGTTCTATGATCTACAACCTTGCTGTCGTATTTGACCCTGAAATACGCTTCTGATGACGTTTGTACCATTATTAAGACTGCCTGTCTCCATTTCCATAATGTTGCTTAACTCTGACCCTACCTTGGCCCTTCTTCTGCCGAAACGCTTACCCAGTTCTTTGTTATCTTTATATTACACTATTTCAATGCACCTATGATTGGCTTTCCACATTCTACCCTTTGTAAACTTGATGTGTTGTAACTCTCACCAGGTTCCTCCACACCCATCACCCCGTCTTCACAGACCTGCATCAGTTTCAGGTTAAGCAATGTCTTTATTTTAAAATTCTCATGCATGCTTTCAAATCTGTCCATAAACTCGTTCCATCCTATCTCTGTAATCTCCTCCAGCTTTGCAATACTGTGAGATACCTGCACTTCCATTACTGGGGTCTGGAGTATCCTTGATTGCAGTTACTTTGCTACCAATGGCCATATCTTCAGCTGCCAAAGCCAGAAGCTCCAGAATTTCCTTCCTAAACCCTTCGAACTCTATCTTGCCCCTTGTTTGCTTTTTGAAGCCTAACTTTTTGACCAAACATTTTGTCATCTTCCCTAATATCTCCTCATCTGCATTTGAAAAAGAGTCATGAGGACTCAAAACATTAACTCTTTCTGTTTCAACAGATGCTGTCAGACCTGCTGAGTCAGTCCAGTATTTTCTGTTTTCATTTGCTTTGGAGTGGTCTGGGATGTTTTATTATGTTCAAGGAACATACAAGTGCGCGTTGTTATAAATTTATATTCATTTGTCAACAATTGTCAACATTTGTCAACAATTCACAAAAAACAGCTTTTGTTTTACTGGGTTGTTGTCAATCTTTATCAATTAATTGCATCCCTTGGAAAGAATCATGGAATCCCAACAGTGCAGGAGGAGGCAATTCGGCCCATCGAGACTGCACCAACCAAAATCCCACTCAGGCCCTATTTCCATAACCCCTTGCATTTACCCTAACTAGTTCCCTTGATATTCAGGCTCAATTTAGCATGGCCAATCCACCTAACCTGCACATCTTTGGAGTGTGGAGGAAACCGGAGCACCTAGAGGAAACCCGTGCAGACACGGGGAGAATGTGCAAACTCTACACAGACTGTGACCCAAGCCAGGAATCGAACCTGGGTTCCTGCCACTGAGGTAGTAGTGCTAATCACTGTGCCATCAAAGTTTGGATAGAACTAGTGACTGACTTTCAGTATTTGTGCATGAACTTCAGGTAGAAAATTGTCAGACTTGTGACTCACAATTACAGGTTTCCAAAAGTTATGTAACGAAAAGTTCTTGATTTTCTATTTGAAAGTTTATTTTATTAGTATCACGAATAGATTTGCATTAACACTGCAATGAAATTACCATAAAAATCCCCTAGCGTCTATTCAGGTACAATCAGGGAGAATTTAGCATGGCTACTGCACCTAACCAGCGTGTCTTTTGGATTGTGGGAGGAAACCGGAGAAAACCCACACAAACACGGGGGAAACATGCAGACTCGGCACAGACAGTAACAGTGACCCAGGCTGGGAATTGAACCCGGGTCTCTAGTGCTGTGAGGCAGCAGTGCTAATCACTGTGCTGCCACATTGGCCGGGGAAGCATAAATGTGCAAGTGCTGCCTTAAAATGACACGTTACTTAATATTGTTTGATATGGGTCAACAGTTCGTTGTCATCTTTGGCAGTGTGCAAAAAACTCATGCCAGTGCAGTACTGAGGGAGTGCTGCCTGTATGGAATGTTAACCCGAGGCCTCATCTGGCCTCTTGGCTGGAAGTAAAATATCCAACGATACTATTCAGAAAAAGAGCCAAGGTAGTTTTCCCTGTTGTCCTGGCCGACATTTGCCACTTGACTAACGTGAGTAAAGCAGATTATCTGGCTATTACGCCATTACTATGTGCAAATTGTCTGTCATGTGTCCTACAATAGTGATTGCACTTCTGTATGTCCTGAGGTTGTGAAAGGTACTATTTAAGTGCGGGTCCATTTACAATGGCTCATATGGAGGACTCTGCATCTGTACATTGATTTTTGGCTGTAAGGCTAACTGCAGTCAACCATGAAATATGCCACATCTCAGTGAGTATCATTGGGTGGAATGTATAATCACAAAATTGTTACAGTGCAGAGGCTATTTGGCCTATTGTGTCTACACCACCTCTCCAAATGAGCATCATGACTTCGTGCCATTCACCTGCTATTTTTCCCCATACCTCTGCACGTTGTTTCTATTCAGGTAATCATCTAATGCCCTATTGAATGCCTCAATTCAATCAGCCTCCACCAAAATTCCAGGCAGTGCATTCCAGACTCAAACCATTTGCGTGGGGAAAAAAAAATTCTCACCACATTTGCTTCTTTAAACTACTTTAATCACTTTAAACCGGTACCATCATTCTTGATCCTTTTACAAACAGGAATAGTTTCTCCCAATCTACTCTGTCCATTTCCCTCAAATTTTGAATATCTCAATCAAATCTCCTGTTAGCTGCCTTTTCTCCAGTCTGAACCTCTCCAATCTATCTTCATAACTAGAATTTCTCATTCCTGGAACAATTCTCTTAAACCCCTTCTGCACTCTGTCCAATGTATTTACATTTTTCCTGCAGCGTGGCACCCAGAACTGTTGTACACAGTGCTCCAGTTGAAGTTTAACTAGTGTCTTACCTAATCAGCCTGTCAGCAACTGCCTCTATTTTTGCCAGCATTCAAACTGAGAATTAGTTTTCTTTATTTTATTTTCACTATTGTACTGCTTTCAGGGCACCTGTTATGGTGAAGTGATGGTCACAGGCAGCCATAGAACACAGAACATTACAGCGCAGAACAGGCCCTTAGGCCCACGATGTTGCGCCGACCAGTTAAAAAACAATGACCCTCTAACCTAAACCAAACCCTTACCATCCATAAACCTATCCACGGATCTCTTAAACGCCCCCAAACTAGGCGCATTTACAACTGCAGCAGGCAGGGCATTCCAATCCCTCACCACCCTCTGGGTAAAGAACCTACCCCTGACATCCGTCCTATAACTACCACCCCTTAATTTACAGCTGTGCCCCCTCGTGCTAGCTTTCTCCATCCGAGGAAAAAGGCTATCACTGTCCACCCTATCTAAACCTCTAATCATCTTATATGTTTCAATAAGGTCCCCATGACGTTGACCTTCTGTTTCTACATGCCATTCCATTGTTGGAGGGAGTTTGTATAGCTACAAGGGAGTCATAATGAGGACTTGATAATATTCTACTATTTTTTGTTGCATCTTGTCCTTTGTGGAGATCAACCTAGCTTGTCTTGTTCCTCCCTTTCCATCTCTGAGGGGTGGGTTCCCTTATCTGCCACAGAGATGGGCACTTTATCCTGGCCTGTCTGCAAGGAGACAGACTTCCTCGTCTCTGAAGGTGAACTCTGTCAAAATCAAGTTGTAGTTGAGCTGTAACAAACACTGAGGTAGAATTGTTGTGGAGTGACATTGTTGACTTGGCAAGCGGTGCGTTCTTCATCTACAACAACCAGGGTTGTATTGCAAGTTGCTTGACTGGTAAATGTTACTCCTGAAAAGGAACCAGTGATGTAAGCATTCACCATTTTTCATGAAGAAGGATTGGAAGTTGGTTGCAGAATGGAAGGATTTGGCTGTTGCCTGTCTTGTGGCACCTTGTAAATTATAGTCAGATGGTACACATTGGCATAATTTGCTGTTCCATTCCTGGCTCTTGCCATTTTTTACGCAGCTTTTAAGAAGTTAAAGGCAAATATTGTATAGTAGGGTACCCAGTATTGGTGTCCAGGAGTGATTGTGATACTGAAACTGATTGTAATATCTAATGTAAAACCCAGAAATAGAACAGTAACATTTTACTTGTGTTCAGAATTATTCTGAATTACTTCAGTGTACATTTAACACAGTTTTCTTTCTGTTTTTTGAAGGTGGTGAAATACATGGTTAATGCTTGAATTCAATGGTAAGTACATTAGACATGTTTTTTAAGGGTTTAAGGAGTAGAAATTAAGTTAAACCTGTTGGTGTGCTAGTCCATTTTGTCAAACCAATGGTTAAACACAAAAAAGAATGCATGAATGGAAACAGAATGAGAAATAATAAATCCTATGGCCCAATTGCCATGCATTTCATATAATAATGTATAACAGCTGCATCTCTGCCACAATATCATTGAACATGTTGGTAGCAGATGGGAAGATCTGCGCAGAATGCCAGAAAGTGTCAATCTGTTATAATTACAACTTAATTCATTATTTGCTAATAACTCTGGTGTTTCTTCATATGTGGAATGAATTGCAATGGCTGAAGATTGGTGTCAGTGATGTTGAGGACTATGGGAGGACCATAAACTGTTGAATATGACCATGTACTTTTCTATTTGATTGTGGGTGACTTGAGTGTTCAACCTGTTTACACTTACTAGTGGACTGTTCCTGTACTTCTGGTGTGTATGGACATGTCTCAGCCAGGTCAGAAACTAAAGGCGCTGATGCGGATATATTTATCTTCTGGTACTTTGCCATGTGCTCAATAGTATAAAGGCAACTGATTTGGGAACACCAAGCGCACAGATTCCATCTGTAGGAAAAGATGAAGGAAGTAATATAAATGTATTAGCATTTAAAATGTCAGAATTTGATTTCTCCCTTTGGTTTACCTGAAATTATTTGCAACTGAACTTGATAGCTCTTGTTTCGATGTCTACCCATTGGTGGTGTTGACTCTTGGGGTGTTTCACTCAATTGACCATCTTTCAATTGTGAGTATGGATAATGAGTAGTAACAAGCAATTTGACTGTAAGGCAGAAGAGGGTTAAAGAGGTATCGTAATGGACTCAACTTTTTATCCAGTCTTCACTCAGTTCCGCCACATTTACTGGGTAGCAGTCCACTACTTGAATTTTAGTATATACCTGGCTGCTTATTTTTGCCCTCCTTGTTGAGGCCAATGACTCTATTCCCCTTCTCTGGCTCAGTATTGCCTTGGTTGAGCTTAGTTAATTTGTTGCTGAGCAAAGATTAATCCTGGTTGGTATGATTCTGATAGCATATTGCTAGGTGTATTTATTTACTTTGATGTTTTGCTTATAATACAACATCTAAGTGTTGGAAATAAATGCGCTCATTCTGTAACCATTGTTTCAGAGCTGGTAAACAGATGAAAATATGATTGCCACTTTCCTACTAGTTTATGACACAGTGGCTACCTCACAGCGCCAGTGACCTGGGTTCAGTTCCGGCCTGGTGTCACTGTCTGTGTGGAGTTTGCACGTTCTCCCCATGGTCTGTGAGGGTTTTGTCCCAGTGCTCCGGTTTCTTTCCATAGTCCAAAGATGTGTGGGTTAGGCTGATTGGCCATGCTAAATTGC